>NW_025064328.1:10000000-20000000 GCF_018152265.1 Drosophila ficusphila
GTGGACAAGTTATTAAAACCGAATTTCTTAAAAAAAAAACTATACATTTTCAGTATTCAGTGATTTGATAAAAATAAAAACAAGCCTTTTACTACAATTCACACATTTTTCTAAAAAAAATTAAGTGTTACGTTTTTAATTGATTTGTAATATATCAAAATAATATTGTATTCTAATTTGTGACTAAGCCAACTACATATTTCAATAACTAATTAAATAATTTTTTTTTGAAAAAGTATTCACTTAAAATATGTTTTACCTATCGAATTATTTTATTCAATAAAAATTTTGTCCTGTGTGAACAAAACAACACTTTAACCAAAGCCTGCCAGACATTTAATTGAATGATTCTATAAATCGAAATCAAAAATTCTGTTACTAGATTTGTCAATTCAAGCAATTTTGACAGTTCATTAAGAACTAATTTTTCATTTCTCTTTTTGCCCAGTGCACTATCAGATGGCCGGAGCTGGCCGGCAGTTAGCGCTCAACTTTGGCCATTACTGGACCCATTTAGCGAGAGGCGTTGGCCATGGCCAACACTGGCATTTTGCAACACTGCCATTCTAATAAACTTGAAACTTTTTTGCCAAGAACTTGGCGGAAAAAAATGCGATGGGGTGAAAAAAACTTGTTCATTGCCTTGCTGCACTTGTAATCCTCCCCCTTTCCACTCAAAAGTTGCGGCAACAAAATGGCGCCCAATGGCGTCAGCAGTGGCGCCAAATGAATTGCATTTTATTCGGGCAGCACTCGAAACCCAGGGAAAACCCCTCCCCTCACTCGGGAAAACCCTTAACCCAGACCTCGCCAAACTGGCAGACGCAACGCGAGCAGTTTTATTCACTGTCAAACGGAATTTAACTGAGTTCCAGTTTCAGTTCAGTTCAGTTCAGCCTGGCATTGAAATTAATTTAGCGTCCTCCGTTTTTTTTTTTTTTTTGTCGACTGCCAGTTAAACTAATTTGCCGGCGCCATCTCCATAATTCTCGTGAACACAGGGCATTTTTAATCCATTTTGGAAGCGAGCTCTGTGGAAGGGGAAAAACTGAAGAGCTGAAGAGCTGAAGAGCGCTACCCGTGGAAAATGGTCAGTGATGGCCACTCGGATGCTCCGTGGAATGATTTTGGCAGTTGATAGTGCTTTTTAGGCAGTGGGTGGGTATCCGTATTCACTCGATGGATTGATGGAGAGGCCGTTGAAAATAGAGATGCAGATGCAGATGCAGAAGCAGAGGCACATGCAGATGGAGAACACCTTCAAATCGGCAGGAGGAGAGCAGAGCTCTTCAAAAACCGGACTGATTGTGTTGTTAATGCCTGGCAAGGGTTGCCGGGGCAACCTGTCCCCAATGGAGGAGATCCGGAGTCGGAGGCACGAAAAACAATTTTGCAATTGGCATGTCGAGAGTCAAAATGCACTCATGCATGTGGAACGGAGCAAAATCTACGGCTCAGTGCACTTTGCTGGGCGGAGATTCCGGTGGCATGGCAACGGCGAGCGCAAAATTATGGAAGTGGCATGAATAGTTCGCAGGGGGAGTGGGGGGATAAATCAGTTTTCAGTATCGATGGCCGACAACGCCCAAGTTCAATGCCCATTCCGAGTGACTGGAAAATGAGATTGCCTCGCAGGACACTGCAATTACTTCTATGGTCTTCCTGTGGGTGGGTCCTTTAAGGTTGTTAAAGCCAAACTCCTCAGTTCCCAAAACACTTGATTAAGGTCACAGGCAGTTAATGAAAGTTTTCAGTAGCCGCACAAACACAAATCGTTCACCACACAAAGAGCCGAAATTAATTTCACGGCTGAAAAAACACAAATCTAAAATAATTGTTGTTTGGGAAAAATCCAAAAATCCAGCACAACACACAGTTCAACACGCAAACCGAACACGACAATAAGCCGAATTTTTGAGACCCGAAAAGCAGGGAATTTTCTTCTTTTTTTTTGGCAAGAAGCCAAGTGCGAATTAAAGAGGGTGAGCCGAAAGTTTGGGGTGCGAAAAATCCAACGACAATGGGCTGGAGACTCAGATAAATCTAGTGGATCCACAGCCAGGCAATAAATGGCATTCCCAACTGGAAACTGAAACTCAAACCCGAGAGCCCGAGAAGCCGAGAGGGAAAATGAGGAGCAGAGGAGAGTTCTCCACAAGCCGCAATTTGTGCAAACACGCAACTCAAGCAAACCGAGGCAAACAGGCCGCCTATGAAATCAAAGACAATTGGCAAAGTTCTGCAACTTGCTTGATTGGTCAATTGTCCCCACTTTGAGCCGGACATGCAATTAAAGTTTGCGGTCTCTTGGCCACTTCAAAGGCCCTGTCAATCGCTGCAGACTGACTGCAGTTTGGCCACTTTTAATTGTCGGACAAGTTTCGTGGAGTCCATCCGTTCCATCCACCCTCGGTGGATGGTTTCCCCCAGGATGCATGCGATATTTGCCGCAAAAAGCAGGACTTGGAAGCACTTTGCAAAAGCCCTCACATCTCCTATTTAGCTGGCAAATACATGTGCGAATGCAATCACCTGGGCAAATGGCGGAATTGGTAGCAAATCGCTTTGGCGCCTCCAGCAGGAGCCATAATGCCATTCGGGTTTCGAACTCAAAACCCCCTTTTTTTGAGGGGGAGAGCTTGATGCTCCGTATTATGTTCGCGCATTGATCTCAAATTGAATGTGAATCGCGGCAAGTGCGTATCAGTATCGCTGTCTGCATCTGACTCGGCAATTGGTGGCGCCGCCAATGAGGCACGTGGGAATCGGGCAGGTGAAGTAAACGGCGGGTTGGTGTAGAAGTTGGTAATCCCGAGTAAATGGATATAGCACAATTGATGGAACATTGCACAATAACAACAAATGCGGCCCGTGCAAAGAGTATATCACCAAACCATATTACAATTTGATGTGGAAGCATCGTTTATTGTATCATAAAACGTCAATATCTTTAGAATTTGGCTTATGCTTGCTTTCCCCAGCTTTCAGTTTTTAAATTCTAATAGACAAAATTCAATTTATTGTATCGGAAAACCCATTTACTCTTTTGAGTTTACAATGCCCTCCGAAGAACTTAAGAATATATTTTATTTTATTGAGCTGTACTTAAGATAAACAATTTTATGGTATCTTGCCTAGACCAATCCTATAATATTAATATCTTTATGCAACAAAACTAGTTCTTAAATTAAATTTGAAGCGAAATTTGAAGAAATATTTTTTTTTTTTTTTTTTTTTTTTTTTTTGCATCTTTTAATTGTGTCAGTACATGGGATTATAAGTGTTTTTTTTTTGCTGTTTAAATCTCATGATTTAATCTCTCTAATAAAATATGCTTTTTAATGGTAATCCTTTCAAAATATTTTTTGTTAGCTATAATCTCTATAAAGGAATTAAATGGTCGAGTTCAATAAAGCTCTTTGTAGAAGAAAACTTCAATTTGCATGCACTATTGAGTTGTTCGTCTCAGATTTCCCCAGACCACGAAATCTTTTTCGGGGGAGGCTTTCCCGCAATGCTGATGACTTCATATGCCTCCCCGAACTTGTTTTCTTGTTATGGCTCCTTTGAATCTCCGCCGCTCAGCTGCTGTCCCTGCCACAGACTTTTATGACATTGAAGCACATTAAATTTAACAGCTTATCAAAGCAGTTGACACTTGCCTCCAATCCCCCCTCTGCCCCCTCATCCTTTGGCGTCCCTCCGAAAAGGACATTTACATTTTGGTTAACTGTAAATTGGCTTTGTTGTGTGTTTGTGTGTGTGTGTGTGAGGGTGCTGGGGCAAAAGTTTTTGAAGCTCATTGAGCGCGTTAATTGATTTTCGCGCCAAACAAAAGGCAAAGTTTCAAAAGGACATGGACACACGTCGGGTGTTGCAAGTGGAAAGGGATTGCGGGGAGAAGGGGGAGGGGCGGGAACAGGAGTGGCTGCCATGAAACAAAAGCCGCAGGAACAGGAAACGCTGCCGGCGGAGGAACAGGAGCCAGGACCCAGGAGCCAGGAGCCAGAAACCGGCAACCAAAGCCAGAGTCGGAGCTAAAAGGCCAATTGTTGGCGGTCGACACAACAAAATACAAAAAAAAAAAACAACAAGCCACGAGCAGAAAACATAAAAGGAAAAGGTCCCAACCGAACTCTCGATATGTATGTGGGATATATATCGCTTTATGTTTGTGTTTCAGCTGGAAGCCCTAAAAAAATATGCCAACAAGGGTGTTTCGGTGGTTTGGGGGAATGGAGGCGAAGTGAAGCAATTTACGAAATGACATTATTTGAACGCAAAACATAAAGAAAGCGACGACGACGGAAAAAATTACCCCAGCAACTAAAATAGACAGGGAATCCCCACCGACACTTCCCCCTTTCCCCTTTCCTCCTCTGTTAGTTCATACAGTATTGTCCTTGTTGTCACTGCCATTGTCCTTGTTGTTATTGTTAAAGGAACAGATATATATATATAGTGGGGATCTCTCTGGCTTTTTTTTAAGGAATACAAGCAAGGCCAAAACGAACGTGTTGCAACTTTACATATTTTTACATGGGGGCGAAAACTATTTTTTTCCTCCATTTTTCTCTCTGCTCTGGGAAAAGCATTTTGCCGAGAGTGAAAGGGGCGTGGGGAGGGAAAGCGGGGGAGTGGCAGGTCAATTGCAGGCGATTCTTTGAATTTTTTCCGTTCCTTCCGCTTGAAAAATGCGGGGGTGCGATATTGTGGGTTTGGGTGTGCACCAAATGCACGAAATGATAATAAAAGCGAAATAAATTTTATGCAGCGGAACGAAGGGTTGGAGTTGAGGGGAAAGCATGAGGGGGTTGCAGAATGACTAACAAAATACATGAACATTTAAGGATCCAGCGAACGCATAAAATAAATGAAGTGCATGCAATAACATACAGACAGACACACACACACACTTAAATAAGGGAAAACCAAGTAATGGCCATAAAAGTCCTCACATAACTTATGACTCAGTCGAGCTTGATAAACAAATATCGATTCGGGGTAAAAAATTAGTCTATTTTCGATCAACTCGTATGGCAACTGCATCGCCGGAATCTGTGCACTCAATCTGCATATTTCGATATTTGCTAACATTTTTGGCCCCATTCGGCCTTTTAATTAAAAGTCTGCCACTCACCTCCGAACTCTCTGTTTTCTATAAACACTTTGCCTATCCACATTTATATGTATCTATCCATTTATATATGTATATATATATTGGTAGATTTATCTAACTGGATGGCCAGCCGGCGACGAATGCTGCTCTTGTGTGGCGAACATTCGGTCAATATTTACCTGCTATGATTTTAAAATGTTATAGTCATTTTCTCTGATATGTATTTTAGTCGAGTGCGAGATTTTCCAGTCATCGGCAGTCTGCGGCAAATTGTGTTTGCCATGTCGAGAGTGTAAAAACAAATAAAAGAGTCCAGGGACCCAGAATGCACTTACAATAATGTCAACAAAACTTCTCGAATTGGCAAATATGTTCGTTCTTGACTTTAATAACTCCAAACGAGTGAACGAAAAGAGAGAAGTTATGTTTTCGACTGTAATTAAATTGGTTTCTCAATGAAAATAATAAATTGTTGAATTCTAGATATATTTGGTATTGAGTACAAAGGTATTTGGTACATATAAAGTAGTCGGAAAGCTTTGGATACTATAAAATTTATAAAGTTATTAAACTTAAGTTTTTCTTACAAATTAAATATTAACCAATTTAATTAAATGACCTATTTCATGTAACAAAGGTGAATTCGGGATTGGGAACACTCTCGAAATACTTTGCATAGCAAAGCTAACAAAATGTTGCATGTTGAACATATTGAACACAGAGTAAAATGGTCAGAATTGCAGTGGGTGGCTCGAAATTCTCAGTGGGTGGGTAAATGATGGCCAATGCAATTGCAGGCATCAAGCCAATGCCAATGACAGATGCAATTATGCAAATGCAAATTCGTGCGTCTGTGTGTGTGTGCTGATGTGTGTGTGAGCTTTGGGTGGGTGTGCTGGTGTGCGAAAGCAACAATGCATAATGAATGCTCCCCGATGCGTGGGTGTTCGTGTCATGTTGAATATGGACACACAAAAGGTTGCCACAGCCCAGTGGTGCATGCAACTGGCATTGGCATTGCAAATGCAACAGCAACTGCAAGTGCAACACACTGAATCTGCGTCTGCAAAATGTGACTGAGTGAACAATTCCATCTCCCTTCCAGTCCGACGGCCAGGCAACCTTTGATTTATCAAATGAAATTGTTAATTTCGCAACCAAAGCCAATTTATGTCGGCTGAGGGGCAGCCGCAAAAATTGCATCAGCATCGACAATAATTGACTCGGCATCGAGTTCTCCTTTTCCTCGCCAGTTAATTCAGTTTCAGTTTCGGTTTCAGTTTCGAGCTTTCGAGTTCGGAGCTCCGAGCCAGCCCAATTTCATTTGCGTTTTTGGGCTTTAGTTTTCGGTCGTAGAAAACGAATTTCAATTAAAATCACTGGCAATCGCAATTAATTGATTTCCATTTTAAATTTAATTTAAATCAATTGCCCTGCACAGGATTCGCCCAGCCACAAACACAATCGCAATAGTCAATCCGAACCCCTAACCCCGAACCCCAACACCCAAAGCCCATCCAATTATGCAGTCATATATTGTTGTTAATTCGCATGCACTGCCTGAATTTGTTTCGTTTGTGGTTGTGGGGGGAATTTGGGGATGCGGTGGGGCATCTACGGAGATCAACGTCAGACGCAAATCCATTTACCATAGCTTTAATTGGCTTTGATTGCAAAATAACAAGTGCATTTAATGCTTGTACATAGGGAGTAAAGGCGGGATTGGTTGTGAATGGTATGGGTATGAAATGCGGATGGATTGACTGCTTGTTGTGCAACAATTTGATTGAAATAAATACGGTATTATGTTTAAAAATAATATCAAAATTATTAAATCCAGCTGCCATTTCTCTCGTGATTATATAAAGTTGATTTAATTAAATACGGCAAAGATCATGTGAAATGAAAGCCAATAAGCCTTTGATTTACTGCTTGTAGCTGAGCATAAGCTGCTGATTACGAAACAAAAGATACATTTTAATAAAGGTTTTATTTTATCTTATTAAAAATGAAACTTATTTCCCAGTTAGTATTAAACCAATCAAATAAGAGATTCAAAACAAAGTCACAACAGTTTCGATGTTGCAAGTAAACACTTAAGATAACGTACACAAAAAGCTCCTTAGCCTTTGACTTATTTCTTGCAGGTGAATGTAAGCTACTTTTAAATTTAAATTGTGTAGTTTATCAATAAAAAATGCAACTTTGTACACAGATGCCAAATAAAAATTCAATAGGCGATTTAGAGCAAAGTCAAAACCGTTTTAATGGTGTAAGTAAAGAGGATTTGCTAGAGCATTTTTATTTTTCAAAAATCAATAAAGAAGTGATTTAAAACAATGTTAAAATTGTTTATAATCATTATTTGTTAGATCAATTTAATTTTTTCTGGACTCAAACACATTTTTGAACAGCAATTTTTGCCTGCTTAATCTGAGTTTCCGAGTTTCTGTCCAAAATCAGTACAGTTGTGTCCAAGAGCTGTTCGCACACTCTCCAACTAGTCCATTTGACAGCGGGACAAGTGCTCTTCGAAATGGGGAAGTTGTCACCCCGTTGGAGTGTCATGTGGGTGTCATCGAGACCCATTTCATCGCGTGTCGTAATCAAGTCAAAGCCAGACCCACACACACACACACACACACATCCGTACATCCTGTGTATTCCGTATACGGCGTTTGTGCCCCGGAAAGTCCCGTGCCGACGATTCCACACCCACTCCATGTTGCATCCTCTTCCGGTGCCTGGTTTTTTGGTGTGACAAGCCACATTTCAGCCGCAGAGTCTTTTGTTTGACGCGAAATTCAATTAACGTGCGGCCCCCAAAAGTGTGTGTGTGTGTGTGGGTGGGTGTGGCATCCAAATTTCCGAAGGGTGAGTGCAGAGAGCCAATTTACAGTTAACCAAAATTTAAATGACTTTCGAGCGATACACCCCAGTCATTCCGCTTTTGACACATTCCCCTGCCAAAAAAAAGAGGGCCCTTTGATAAGTTATAAAATTTAATGCGCCATCATGGTCGTAAAATCTGCGAGACGACAGCGCCGGCAACAACTCAATGCCACACACAATATGAAGTCATAAAACGGAAGGAAGCCCAGCGAAACGGAGCGAAAATAAGACAGTTTTCCAGGGGGAGGGGGAGCGGGAGGGGGAGGGGGAGGGAAAAGCATAAACAAGCGAAATATGCAAGATGAACGACATGGGGGAAATCCAATGGAACTCTGCTTTGCAAAGCTGAGCGGAATAAAGAGGAGTTGGGCAGTCGAAATTCCATCGACATACGCTACCTTTTGTTGTGTGGTATATACATTGCCGAGAGTCCGGCAGGTGTTTCCTTGCCGATTTAAATTATTTGCATTCCTGGCTGTTCGGGGGGCCGTGCCCCCGGCATAAATTCCCCCGCCGGCGAGAGAATTTCGACCAAAGGCAATTGGCCAAGATAAGATGTAATGGCCTTTTATGGCCCACTTCGCTCGGGGCACACATGCTGGCTGGCCGCCGGTTATCTGGAAGAGTTACGAGTGAAAGGATCCTGGCAACTGGCAACTGGCAACTGGTAGCTGGTAGCTGTTTGCCTTTAGCTGGTCAACTGACCGGAGGAGAAACTCTGTCGCCGAGTCAACGACACTTGCTGCAGTCGGTTGCATTTGGCTGCACGAGCGAGGTTTAATGGCCGTCGCATGATTTAGCAGAAAAGCCAGGATAGCAGGATACATCGCAACCACCAGGAGCCAGCAGGAGCCACCAGGACACCCTGTCGCGGCAGACGGACTCCAGACGGGTGGAAGGATTTCGGGGGAAAGGAATCCCGCTGCTGTTGTACAACATTGGCAACGCGGCCAAGTCCCAACTGAAGTGCTCTTCCCAGCGGGCAGCTGCTCTTTCCCACGTGCATCATTCGAGTTGCCGCAATTTACATTCAATTTTAGATCAATACACAAGCATAATGGCACTGCCACTCCCCCTCCCCGCCCACAATCCGGCATTTCGGTATCATTTTTATTGCTCCTTGTGGCGGAGCTAAAGCGATTTGGTAACATTCAAGGTGGTGGAGGCAGAGATGTCTACTTGGCTTTTTTATTTTGTATAAAATTGTTAATAAAACCCATCAAATGGTTAGGTAGCAGCTATTCCAAACTATATAGCTAAGAAGGTTAAATCAATAATATTAAAAACTATATTTATTTAAACAAAAACTCATAAAATTGTTAATTAGCAGCTAATCCTTGTCGTGGTATATATTATTTATAAATATTTATGTATACTTATTGGTTTCACACACTTTTAATTTAACCAATAGATTTTAAAGCTCTTTAACTAGCTTTTTTTATTTTAGGGCTTTTACCTAAAACCTATGAAATTGTTAATTAGCCGCTAATCTATGTCATGTGATACATCATAACATTCTTTTTTACTGCTAGTTGAAACTGAAAGCTGTTTTATTTGTGCGTTAATACAAGTATCTTTGTTTATCAAACTAGACTAAGCACTGAATAAAGATTGAAATCTTTATAGCTCAAGTTTTATTTTATGTGCTTTCTAAACAGTGTGTTAAGTGTTATTTTATTTTCTGAGAATTTTGTGATGGGTCGTTTAAAATCGCTTTATGACTGCCACAGACATTCAAGAGTTTTCAGCTTGTTTCTTACCTTTAGCATCCATTTGGTTGCTTTCAACATTTAACAGATTTTTCCAACAATACGTTCTTATTGGTTGTTGTATTTTTAAGTATTTTTTGCTGCTGCAACCATTATTAAGTGTAAAATTGCGACAACACTGAGTGGATCAGTCACCCATCCCCGAGGTGCTTTTCCTGGCGTGCTGATTTCTCAGGTGGTCGCTTTCGCACATGTATTTACATTCACAATGCGGAATGGGATGAGTTGAGTTGAGTTCAGTTCAGATGAGGAGGAATGATGAGGGGGTGCTCCGTACCCACTAGATGGGGTTCTCCCTGCGACTTTGTTGTGACTTGCTGCCAATGCCGTCGCCTTCTTCGCCCAGAATTTTACACAGAATTTTCCCCAGCGCTTCGCCTTCAATGGCATTGTGCTCCGTCTGCCATCCTTCGTGTTCAGGCTCATGTTCATGGACAAACATTACTGGCATCTTTGATTGAGGCCATGGAACTATGAACCACTCGAAAGTTGTTGAACAATTAAAAGTGTTCAACGAGCGAGGAGGGTTCTTCAAGGGGCACACAATTGCCCCGGGTATTGGGCAACTCACACGAGCTTTTCTCAAGTGTCCGAGGACCACAAACTTTAATTGCATGTCCAGCTCAAAGTGCGGACAATTGGCCATCGGAGCCATTTGCCAAACTTTGTCAGTTTGCCAGACAGTCAGCTAAGCCTTGGCTTCTTCGCCAGAGATGACAGTTTAATCTGCATGGAGACGTTCGTCTTTTGTTCCTTTGTTTCTAGAGAGACTTTGACTGACAGAGAGGTCTCCATTAGCATATTGTTGCGAATTTTAAGCAATCTATACCCCAATCTATCAATCTACCCATCGCAAGGACAATCTGTCAAATATTTCGCCCATTCGGATAAGTCCCTCCTGTTTGACAGCCAGTTTTTTAATTTAATTTAATAGAGTGTTCAGGGTACACATAAATAAGGGTTTTCAATTAAATTAGGTATTAGATATAGAAGCCAGTAAATGTGTTTAATATGTTACCTTAATTAAATTAATTTCAATTTTGCTTAACAAAATACAAAACACTTGTTAGAAAAATTCTGATTACTGGGTATAAAATATTCTCAATATCGGTTGTAGTGCAGACTTCTTTTTTATGCTTTTAGGGGGCAATCAATCCCGCTGGATGTTGGGAATTTTTAATAGTCTTCCGCTGGCAGGAAGAGCAGAAGAGCAAAGAAAATGAGATTTATGGGGATTTCATTCTCATTAGTTTTTATTAGTTTGCTCCTATGTTCTGGTTTGCCAATTTGATGGAGAGCAAGCATCGCCATCACTTTGGCACTTAACATATTGTCCTAATTCGTTTCATTGCTGACATCTCTTTATCGTGTGATTCATCCTGGTTTGCCTCTGGCCTTAGCTTTTCCTCTCCCCTCGCCTTTTCCTGGCCAAAATCCCTGGCCCACTTTATCTCAAGTTTATCTCAATTTGAGGGAAGAAACCTCGGTCTCTGGAGCATTTGGCATGCACTCCTCGAGCTCACTAATCGCTTTGTCTGGACTCCTGCCTCGACTTTGCCCACTGCCTGCGGGCCATTTGCGCAAAATCCTTAGTCACTGTGCCGCTGCCACGCCCACCTAGACATCCTTTGCCCGCCCGCCCACACACCCACCGGGGATCTCTGTGGAAATTTGCCAGCTCATCATTTGTGCAGGGCTGTGTAATTAAAGGCGCTCGAAAAACTCGACCACAAAATGGGGAAAGGGGGGGCGGTGAAATCCTGGGCGAGTGAGTTGCTATTCCTGGGACTGCCTTTTCATGTTGATTATGCTAATTTCAAGTCGAAGCTGAACACGAAAACCAGTGAACACGACCACTCGCACTCCAGGTCCGCTTTGAACCGGATCTCCTTCACAAAGGACTCGTAGTCTTTGGCGCTCCACTTCCGTCGCATATCCTGCCGCAGGCCAGCAACTTGATGACTGCCAAGGAGCAGACGAATCGCTCCGCCTGCCACTCCTAATGAAAAAATGCTGCATAATCTTGGCTAAAGCTGCCCCAGTCCCATCTACAATGCAAACAAAATTTTGGAACTTAAAAAGGAATGGCAGTTGTTTTCTTAATTAGAGAAAGTTATTCCCCAAAGTATTACTACAATTTTCTGCAATTTTTAAAACAATTACAAACAAATTTTTTACAATATAATAAAGTTATCTTTTGATTGTAATATCTTGTATTTCCTGGTATTTTATGCGTTAATAGTTAAAAAAAAAATAGGTATTTTTACATGGTCAACTTAAGAAAATAATTTCATAATTCCTTTTAAGGTATTGATATAATAAATATTTATTAATATCACTATAGATTAGCAATAACTTAAATAATGAACTATAAGTAGAATCGAACCATTTTATAATGAGAAATTAATTTGTTTCTTTACGAATGAAAAGATATATCTTTTGTGTAGTATTGTTATTCAGGAGACTTATTCTAGTAAATGAGAGAGCGAGGGGAAAAAATATGATTTAATTTCAAACTTTTTATCATCTAAATAATGAAAGCAATGTAATAATTTATTTTTCCATGTACATATCAAATTTAATATTTTTCTCTCATCAAAATTATAAAAGCAATATTATTATATGCACATGTAAATTGGACCTGAAGCTAGTCTTCATTTTCATCGGTGTACCTTGTACACGTGTTGTTCTTGTAGCTCCGGCGTAATTAAAGCCTTGGAAAGTGGGGGAAAATGGATTCCTTTCAGGATTGCTCGGGTTACGGCGGAGCACTTCACAGCTCTGGCCATTAACTCCACACTTCGATGGCTAAGCACAAAGCGGTGGGTGGGGAAAATCCGGAGAGGGGAGGGGAGGGGGTGGTGCGATGCCAAAAAGCGACTGTGAAATATTCGCAGCTGACAGTTTTGAAAAATGAAAGCTGAGAGGGCGCTGAGCTGGAGGGCGGTGGGCGGTAGAGGGGGCGTGGCCAAAGCCATAAAGATCCAGTGGCAGTTTCAGCGGAAGCGGAAGCGTTCGGCTCGTGCGAATATTGCAAATGTGGCGGAAAATATGGCGTCAGTCAAAAGTCAGCGCAGCGCGTTTAATGCCCGCGACAGCAAATAAATTGCATTTCCACTGCAGCAGCCAGGGGAAAACGAAAGAATGAAGGAAAGAAAAGCGGGGCCGCCGAGAAAAGAAAGCGTAGAATGCAGCCAAGAGAAGGGAAATGTACAGAAGTAAATGGGAAATGTGAAAAGCAATTTCAATCTAGCGACGCCACCCGCTGAGCTTCAAAGGTGCGAAAGGTCCCGAAATCGCGCATCCGCCCGAGTGGCCCTGCAGCTGGCAGCCCTTGGGGTTCACATTCTCCATCTCCATCCTCATCCTCATCCCTGTGCCCTATACACTTTATCCTTTCAGGGCTGACTGCCGCAATTCCACTGCTTAATTACTCCTTCGCCGCCGTTCCAGTTGGATACGCAGTGCCCCCTCCAAAACGTGGCCCCCCAAAATGTCTATGGGTATCCTAAATTAAGTTGTTATCCAGTGGAAAAATATGCAAATTGTTTTTGGCTCATGTCAGACATAAACTTTTTTATGGCCCAGTGACATGTAATAGTAAGCCCGCCTTAGTCAGCCCTCCCACCCTCTTCTCCGCCCCCATTTGTCTGGCCAACACTTTCGTCTGCCGCCAAAAATAAAAAACAGTATATGGAAACACCCAAAAAACAACAACTCAAATTCATTTGCCTCCCCTTCTGTGAGTGTGCAAATTGTTTCAAAGTGTGAGTGAGTGGGTGTATCAATGCGTGTCTGTGTGTGTGCGACGGCGACGTGTTCGCATTTATGCACTCTCCGTGTTTCCAGGATCAGATAACTCAACCCTTGGAAACCCTACTCCTCTGCAATTTTGAGGGAAAGGCGGGGATTTGCCGCCACACGTTGTAGAATAATTGCGAATCATAAATATGAGGCACGGCGTACTCGACATTATTTAGAGGCTATAACTCTGCTCCCCTTCCCCCTTTCGTCCCTTTGTCCCACTTGCCATTTATGGCCTGTTGACTTCGCAGAGTGCAGCTAACAGTTAATTAAGACATTCAAGCCCTGTTTCCCCATCCACAATCCACCCACTTCTGCACCCACTTTTCCATCCGCGACTCATTCACGCCGTACTACGCTCCGGATCATCGCGTGTCTGGATAATTTGGAGTGGGAGGAAGAGTGCAGTTGGGCGGGAGAAAGACTTTCCATGTTCACGTACTCCTGCCCCTTTCCCATTCCCCTTGAAACCCCAATGGAATGGGGCTACAAGCTTCTAATTGAGCGTGCACTGGGCGCTTCTAATTATCGCGCGAGGCGAACAGTTTCCCATTTCCCACTTCGATCCTTTTCCGCCATTGTTCCCCTTTTCCAGGACCCTTTATCCTCATCTCGTTTGTTGTTTATGGCAAATGGCCTGCGACATTCGGGTGAAGGCGGCGAAAGGTTCAGCCGAAACATGAGTTAAGTTGTTTGCCGTCTGCGATAAGTTTAAAGTCGCTCCCGTTTCAATGGGGAGGTTTTCTGGTGGGGGTTGCGGTTGGGGATCGTACTCCCCATTTACCTATCCACCCCTCTACCTATCCACTCACACATACATACAACCATCCATCCATCCGTGCATCCATCCTAACTTCATTACCCAGCACGAAGGATGTGTGTGTGTGCAAATTTCCTGTTCTGCTTTTTACGGCGGCACGTAATCAAATTAAGCAATTACGGCCTGCCTCCCCATCCCCATCCCCACCCCCATCCCTTGATTACGGGGCAACTTCAAGGGAAAATCACCAGCTGAAGGGAGAGGAGAAGGGAAAAGTGGTGGAGAAGTTTGGCACTGCAATCATAACGGTAAACGTTGGCCAGGCCAATGGAATTGGAACTCGAGACCACGAGAAATGCTTCCTGCGAACAAGTGGCAATCACTCGAACACCCACCCTGCAGCAGAAGGACATCGCACATCCTGGCTAATCCAGGGAGATTGTTGGTACTTGGACATCGAAAGGGGAGAAAGATGTTCCACTGGGTTTTAGTAGAGGGGTTTGTTAACATTCTTCCCCTTTCCCCTCCAAAATTAGAATGATAATCGCTTGGTTTATGGCCAATTAATCAACTCCCCAAAGCCGCTTAACCAAAAAGGGGATACACTTTTCGTGGTCGCTATGTGTTCTCACAGCCGCTCCCTTTTAACGGCTCCTAAACAAATATCCAGGACATGACTTTGGCCACTTTCCAATTGGAAAGAGCCTTCTGTAACCGATATATTTACGATTCTGGTGGTTCCTAAGGACACTGCGAAATGTTTCCATGTTGTCAATTAATTATATTGAACGGAGTGGGTAGTTCTGTATCCTGTGGCCTTGGCCTTGCTCAAGCCGTAACCCCTCGGTGGCATTATCCTTTGTATCCTTTCGCCTAATCGCTCGGTCGTAAAGCTCCGAAGGAGAATGTCCCTAATTATAACTGACCACGCAGCAGTGCAATTCGCTTGCGATTCTTTCCTTTCTGTTTTCCGTTTTGAGTTTTCCTTTTCCATTTCCATTGAAGGAACAAACATAAGCTGAAAGGACTCCCCCACTGACCTAATGAGCCATTTAGCCAATTGGGGTTAATGTCCACACCCGCAGGAGCGATGAAGGAGGCGTGTTCCCGCCCACTAACTCCATTCAACCGAAGTCAACTTGCGCGCGTCTTCTTGATGAATTTTTGAAGAGGCTTCGTGCGAACTTTCGGCCAGGATAAATATATCAACCCGATTACCGACTCCGAACTTCCTCCTCTCGAACTTCTCGTTTCCTTTATTTGCCGAATTCGCCTCTTCATTTTCATATTTTCCTTGTTTATGGGCAAACATTTTGGTCACGTGCCGAGGACGTGAGTATTTTTAGGCAACTTTTCGACGTGGTGAGGAAGTTTTCCCAGTTGGCAAAGGGAAAGAGTGCGGAAAGATTGTCCTAGGGGCCTGGTTAAGTGCATTGTTCCTTCGCTGATGAATGCAGCTACCGATAGCCAACCAAAATTACGGAGCAGAAGCGAGTTGTTGACCACGTCTCTCCTCATGATGCGAATTACGATATCATTTTGAGAGTCGGAGTGGCGAGGCAATGGCCACTTTCCCTGAATCGTATGATCCAACTTAGTCCTTGTCGAACGCAATGGAACTCAACGTGACAGCACACAAACCACTCTCCGATTGCAGGGGAATGAATGCTTTTCTGCGAGGAAAGACTGCATAGATGCACTTCGAACGCTTTTGATTTCAATTTGTCATTGGCTTGGCCCGGAAATAAACTGGGGATCAGCACCGTGGCCACACCCACTCGACTCCTCCTTCGCAACCCATCTGGCCATCTGACTATCTGACAGCTCATGAAACTGTAATTGGAAGTCCCCGTAGCCGAGAGTCCTGTCAGTTGGGGGGAAGGACTCTACCCCTGCACCACATTTTTGATAAACGAAACCCGCAACGGGTTGACAGATTGGTTCTGCAACCACGGCAACTCACATATTAATTATTGGCCCACAATATTGAAACAGAAACCCCTGCAAATTCTCCGAGGCAGTTGACAAATCGATTTCTTTCCTTTTTCCATGGCCAACAAGAGGACTGACCTGAGAGCAAGTCCTTGCTGCTCTGGCCCTAACTTTATTCAGGTTTCAGTTTCGATTTCTGATTCTCTGCCCACTTCTGCATCCAGGACATCCGTTGGTGTCAATTAGGCTGGGGAAAGCATTGTTCGCCAGCAAATTGGCATTTCATTATGGATGCCGTCCTGTTGCCATCACATTGCGCATTCATGGAGCTGCTTATCACTCGATTCGAATGTGGCAGGCGATGCCTTTCCTCGGGCTTCTGGCTGGGTATCGAGTATCCTGTATCCTTAATCAGCCAGTCTCATCCACATATTTTCCGATTCATTGCATCGCGAGTTGTGCGGAATCATCTGAAATTCAAATATCACTGCTAGAAAGCGTAACCATGTCTGAGTCCGCCTGTATCCTGTATCCTGAATTCTGAGTCCTGCCTCCTGGTGTTATCCTTCATCCGTGTCATCATCCCCTTTCCGCACCCCCTTGCTCCCCTTTTATCCCCATTTTACGATCGAATGCTAATAAAGTCGTCTGCCGTTGGCCGTCGGCGCCAACTTGCATAATTCAATTACATCCGATGCAGACTCATAAAACTAAATCAAAGGAAAACAAAGCGTCACGCTTCATTTACTTTAGTACAGCTCCTCCTCGACGGGGGAGGTCCTTTCTGTAAGTCCCCACTTGTGGAAGTGGAGACACATCCAGCCGGCTAAGAGCAATAAAAGCGTTTGCCAAGAAGTTCTCCTTTGGCCTTTCCGTCCCCGCAAACAAGTATCCTTCGTGTTGCTAGTCTGCTTATCCTCTTTGGCCGCCACCCAAACTCCCGGCTGACAGTTGACGTCCTTTGGTTAGTGCGGCAGGATCCAGATCCCAGTATCCAGTACCCAGAACCCAGAACCCAGAACCAGCCAGACTGGTCTGCTGGCCATGAAAGTTTCCCGGCACTTCCGACGCCCCCCGAGGCGCTGCTTTGCATGGAAAGCGGCAAACAATTTCCTCGACTGAAAGTTGGCTGCGACTTTGATTCGAGTTTTCGGGGGCCCCGGCAATAATAATATCGCCCAGAATGTGATTGTCCTGACTGATTGCAGTGGTTCGGCTGGGCGGGCGCAAGTTGGCAGCAATTTCTTGCAGTGCACTTAACTTTATTGTTCGGCGGCACAGGGCGGAGGAGCTGTTGGCCTCGTGGCGGATTTGAGTTAGTGCCAGGCATCAGGCATAAAGTGTTGGCGCATTATTATCTTTCGGACTTCATAACTTTTGGCCGTAAACTTCTGATTGGGCGCCGGCGGAGTGCCAGAAGTGCCACGGCGAGACAACTCGCTTGAAACAACATTTGCCTTGCCAATTGTAAGGCCACAGAGTTCAAAGTTCCGCCACCCTCATTATTTTCACATTTATCGAGCTAATTAACAGTTGCGAAATACGTGAGTCAATTGAGGCGGCGCTTCCCTCATCTCGAAGACGTCAAAACGAAAAGTATTTAAACTGAATGTGCCACATCACCAAGGAAAACTCGACTGACAGCGAGTGTTGAAAGGAGGGAAGAACTTTTAAAAATGGTTCGACAGGCGTGGCAGGAAATGAAAAGGGGAAAAGGGGTGAGGGGAATCCTCAAAAGATGTTTGATTTGACAGCCATTCAAGGACTGCAGCTGCAGCTGCACTCGAGTCCTTCGAAATGGTGGTCAGTGCTGGTCATTTCCGGTCTTTGCCAGAGCGAATAATGCACAATCCTTTTTAATACTTTTTTTATCCTTTTTGGGCAGAGTACAATGTCCTGCGAGTGTCTGCCAAGTCGCAAAGTGCTTCCTTATTTTCTGATCCTGGCGCCTTGGAAGTCTGCGTCTCGGTTTCAGTATCCGACTGGGTTTTATGATGGCGCAACAATCTGCCGGCTGTCAGGATTACTTTCATGCGGCAATTTGTTGGCCAGTTGGCAACTTTGGCCCCATCCCGCTGTCCGGGATCAGGAATCCACCCCGGTCCTTCGGCCAACTCCTGCCGGCTTCTCCCTTTCTGGTCACGTGCCCATTTTGTTTACATGCCGCATTAAGGGGATTCCATTCCGTTTAGTTTTCACTCGCTGTGTCTCTCTTTATTGCGATTTGATTCCATTTTCTGTTTGCCACACACATTCCTTTTGTTGCACAACCCCCCGACTAAATCCTGCCACAGATCAACGCATATTTGTTTTTACTCCAGCATTATTATCCCTATTCCACCCTTTCCTTCTCCTTCCCCCGAAATCCCTGATGGGTTTGGTGTGAACTTTGGCACTCGGCTGCAGCTTTTCCTCCGGTTTATCCTTCCTCCTGCGAGTCCTGCAACTCCGCCTGCAACTATTTATTTCCACTCGTGTTTCCACTTCCATTTACTGTTTTGCTGCGGCTGCTTATGGTGCACTATATCCGCCTTAGAGCTGCCATTTGTTGCATCGGGGGTTGACTGGCTTAGCCTCTCCTCTTCCGCACTCCACTCTCCACTTTCCACTTTCTACTTTATCTCCGGCAAGTCTTACACTCATTACTCAAGGAGCGAGCGTGTGGCCAAATCCGAGTGGTAGAGTGGAAGAGTGGGGGGTTTCTGGGTGGGAATGGAGATGTGCGATGCGCGATGTGTTTGCCCCGCCGATAAGTGCTCGGCTGGGGGATTAGTGGTCTCTTATCAGTCGGTATTGGCGTAGTTCACCTTCGGGGATTTTATCACAGGCAATTTACTTGCTGGCAGCTTAATGGCGCCCAACGTGGCACGTGCCCCACGTGCGAACAGCTCGCAACTCGCAACTCGCAGTCGTTTGTTGAGATTGCAGAATTTGAAACGGGGTTGACTGCCGCCTGCCGCCTGGTTGGTTAGCCATGAAAATTTCAATTATTTTCCAAGGCCCTGTTATGATTTGTAATTGGTTTTCCCTTCTCCGCTTCATTTCACTCCCAAGTCGTGTCGTTTGCCTTCCTTAATTAAAAGTCCGAGCGTATCGCAGCGGACAAGTTGGAGGGCCTAAAAAGTTGGCACTTTTTTGTTTGCCTTCGCTCGCCTTTGGTAATGAGGCATTCTCCGATCTAATGGCGAACTAATCAACCTTTTTTAATTGAATTCCTGGCGACGAGGCTGTCGTGTCCAGAGGCCGTGGGACAAATCAACGAAAGTTATTTCATTAAAAAATTTTAATTGACATTCGTTCTTCCAGCAAATTAAGCTTTGTGTCGTAAAAATATCTGCCCATTTCAGCAAGAAGTTTCGTCCAGGCCATCTGTCAGCTGGACAGGGGACCTGTCCCAGGACCTCTTACCCCGCTCCCTTTCCCTCTCCTTGATCTCCCCATTTCCTATTTTCACTTGCCAAATGAATCAAGCTGACAGAGCTCATATATATTTCTATTACAGTGTTTTTGTTTTTTTTTTTTGCTACTCGAACTTTTTGTGCAGAGCTCGCTGTTCCCTCTTTATAGATATTTTGATGTAATTACTGCGACAAGTTGCCCAATTTGCTTAGTTCGGAGTTCGTTTTATTTAATTAGTTTGGAGATTGTTTGCCCCTGTCCTTTGGCTCCTGTTTTCTGCTGTTTCTGTTTTTTTTTTTCTGCCACTTTAGTTGGCAACAGGAAATTGCTCCGTTTCGTCGGCTGTTGAGTGACAAATTGAATTTGCTCTGACAAAATGGGGCTACTTGCGAAGGGCAGCCGTTCATCAGTTTCTGTCACAGGGACAGTGGATATATCAGCCACTCACACTCTCGAGCAATTAGATTTTTAGTACTATATCTTTCTGGCCACTAACACGCTGCATTGTTTCGCCACACAAAAAACCCATTTGGGGAGGCAACCTAGTTTATCTGGGGCTGCTGTCCAACATTCCCCAAATGCAACCAGAGGTCCTCTTAGGGATATTTAGTGCCATGCTCTAATTTCACAACAACAGTGCAGACTTAGCTGTAACTTTGTTGGAACCAGTTTAAGTCCGAGCTCTAGTCAAAAAAAGAAAACAATTTTAAGAGACTGAAAGTAATCCAAGCTTAAAACTCACCTACGTACTTTCCCAAATATAAAGTTTGTTACTAGTAAAACTGTTAAAATAAAGGTTGAATCCATATAATTTTGTAGTTTGTAGATTAAACTTGCATAAAAGTATATAATTTTTTAAACTCTTTTCTTTTTAAACTTAAAAAATATAAATCGAGATTAAAAAGTGAGGTTTCGATTTTTTGTAGAAAATTCAAATCATCTTTTTTATTTCCCTACCAAATTTCATAAAAACCCATTTAACCTATTTTCCCAAACCAACCTTGCGTTTTGAATATCTATAATTCATATCTCGAATAATAAAACCCAAACGCAAACACCATTTTTTAAGACCTTTCAGCCTTTTAAGACTGATTTTATTTGACACAAATTCATAAAAATTATTCAAAATACGCACTCCGAGTGGAGCCAGTTCCGTTGGACTTCCGCAAAGCGAACGCAAGGAGCCAAAACTCAACACGACATCAAGTGCAATCATAAACAAGCGCAGTTTACAGCAACAACAACATTTATCGCTAGCCATTTGCAAAAAAAATGCGCAACAGTTGCATGTGGCAGGCAGTGGCAACAACACCAACAGCAACAACAACAACACAAAACAAACAATTGTCCTTTCTCTGGCCCTAAAATCCACGCCACCCCCTTTGGCCGCCCAAAATTTACTGCCGGCATTTCAGCAGCAAAACACCCAACAAAAAGCCCCGGAAAAGTGCGCATGTGCCCACAGGAAAACCGAGTGCTTTCCTCGTGGGGTAAGTTCGTTGAAAAGAGAGTCAAGAGTCGAGGACTCCGAAGGACCTTCCGTTGATTCAGTCGCTCGCCACTATTCGAAACACTCGGTCGTCGAGGACTTCCACCGCCGGAAATTGTGGGAAAAACTACGTGTGTGCGGGTGTGTGTGTATTTTCGAGGAAAACGCGAAATTCTCCGTCCAAACAACAACAACAACTGCAACTACTGCTACAACTACCATTGCCAGTGGCGAAAAGCCGTAGTTCCTGCGAAGGGCCGCAAGCCGCAAAACCGAATCATTAATAAAGAAAAGCCCTGCCGTCGACAATATTGTTTCGCGGTCTCCGCATGTTGACACGGCTTAAATGGGGCATTAAGTGCTCGGTGTGCAGTGTACTATATGAGCATACGTGCTAATCAAAAGTGTACAAATTCCAACTGGCAGTTGCAAAAGTATGAAAACGAAAAAGGATTAAGCTCCGTATCCACATCAGTCGAAAGGTCCTGAGTCGACGGGCGTAAAGCTGATTGCCCGGTGAAATAAGTAAGCATTTAATGTGTTTTGTTGCCTCTGACCGATTTCAACACCCGCTTGAACCCGTCACAATGAATCGCACCCATTTCAAACTCTCGACCGGAACTAAATAAATAATTGTGCTGGGCAACCCCTCCCTCCATCACGTATATATGCTTTTTTTGCTCTTTTTTATGGTGTCACATTGCGTGACTGAGTGAGTTTGCGAGGGTGGACTGACACTAATTGCTATGTGTGAGAATAGTGGCTTTTACCTCCGAGCGACAAGAAGTAGGCAATAAAAAGCAAATGCAAACTCTGCTAGACTAAATGAGCAGCCAAAAAATAGGAAAACTTTACGATATAGGACTCCAACTGTGGTATGCCCTTACTTTTTTAGCCTGTCTGGTCTCTAGAATAAAAGAAACCTTCTTCCGTTTTAATTATAGTTACAACATTAAATTTAAATATGCCTTTAATTTTCGTTATTTAACACACACATTTAACACAATACAAGAAGATAAGCAGAACAGAATCACGTTAGACCAACTTCACCTTTAATAAAATGATTTTCTTGTAAATAAATTTTATACAAAAAACATAAATTATATGGATATTTTTTTCTAAGAGCAATCAATTACGCCAAAAATTTAATAAATGAGGACTTCGTGTTATATATTTAACGTTCCTTGCATTAATTATTTCCTTTGCAAGTATAACTTTTACTTTAGACTTTAAGCAGGAAAAGAACGAACTGGGAAAGTCGAACAGTATTTCAAAATTTAATCTGAGTGTTTAAGACAATTGGAATTTATCGATCCGAAACGCAATTCAATAACTCTAAAATTTGAGCTAATAGAATTTATTTTTACTGTATTTCATCCAACAATAATAAACCTTGCAATCTTTTTGAGTATGAGTTGTGTTTTTGTTTAGAAATATTCTGCAATACTACAAAATGTGTTTTTGTAGAAAATATTTGAAACCAGTAAATAACTTTACCTCTTGTTCTTACTTTCAATTAAAAAGGGAAGTACTGTGACTTATAGAGAAGTTAGAAAAGTACTTGATACGAAAGTAACACCAATTACACCCTGACCCTCTAGGAGTTCCCCGTCCAAATGGAGATGAATAAGGCCGAAAATGCAAATCTCTCGTTGCGCTCGGCCGCCTCTAAATGGGCTGGCCCGGCACTTAGCACCGCCCAACCACCGAGCCACCCAACCACCCAACCACCCAACCACCCAAGCACCCATGAGCCATAAGCATTTGGGCAGTGGCCACCCAACCACCGCACCACTGAGTGCACGCCAACGCCTCGACACGACAGTCACGTTGATTGAATGCCTAAGTGCCCGACCAACAACCAACAGCAGCGGCAACAAAGGAGGCACAAAGTGAAACTAAAAGTTGGCCTAAGTGTGGGGCACAGTTTCCTTTTTAGCCCTGCTTTCCTTCTGATTAGGGGTCTTTGGGAAAATATGCATAGATTAGGCACGCTTTTAGCGCTCGATTGCAGGGCACTCGGCTTGATGTTTCAATTAGGGCCATAAAACTCTAAAAAGAGGGCCACTGAAGGAGACTGGCTCGTTCTGCTCGCCTGTGTCCTGTGTTGACCCAGATAGCCGGCTCAGATGTCGTTCCGAGTCAGATTTTCGCCTGAGCCGGGGAAAATATCATTTTAATAACCGAAATGACAGCCATAAATCAATGATTATTGCCCCATTGTCTGGAGGGGATTTTGGGTGTCGGTCTTTCTCGTTGTCGTTGTCGTTGCCGTTTTCGTTTTCGCTGCCTTCGTCATTCGGAGGGGCTTTAAAACCGAGGGACCGACTGTCGTTGAGATACTTTTGCGGAGATAAAAGTCCCCATTCCCCCCTTCCATCCCCTTCCCTTTCCCCCCCTTTTTGGGTGTCGTCGCTTAGCTGGGCTTCTGTCACTCGGCACCATAAATTCACGCCACATAATATTGAAAATTCCCATCAGGCGACCGCACGGTGTTGAGTTAAACTCGTAAAACGTAATTGAGGTTGTATTTCATGTTAAATGGCCAACTGGCCAGTGTCGCAGTTCGCCGTCCCGGGGATCAGGCAACTGGATATGTGAGACGGTCATTATGGGGTTATTTACTAGGCACTCGCCTCCATGCAGACGAGCATCCTTAAAAGCTTACATTCTGTTTACCCAGCTTTATACTGCAAATCCCCCCGTGTCGTTAGATTTTCAGGTCTTTAGTTTCAAACACAAGCCCTGAAAGCGCAAATGTATTCTTTATGTTATAAAATGTACCAAAAAATTACACTTTTTAATAGGAAAGAAATAAATAATCCGGCTTTTGGTTTTGTACTTTAATTTTAAAGCACCAAATTTCTGTTGCATAACTTTCGAAATCCAAGATTGTTAAAATACATTTTGTGCAAACGCAAAAAGTACATATTTACATAAAGGAAAATCCAACACAATGGAAATTAATTTGCATATGACTATTGTTGATTTATTTTATTTCATGTGCGTTTGAATAGCTTTCACATTTTTGCACGCCGTTCAAATTCACTTTCAATAAGTAATCATTTGGTAAATAATTGGAAGGTTAAAATTGCTGAATTTTTCTCAAACGAAAATACAATTTATGCCGTTTTGCAATAAGCGGAATATAATCCCACCCTAATCGTTATTATTGGAGCCAAAGGTCAATAATTTTCGTAGCTTATGGGGGGCTATAATTACGAAAGTAATTTCCAAACTGTTGGTAATTAGGAAGCCCACATTAAGTGGAAACTGTCATCATGCGAAATCGCACAAATTGTGATTTTAATTGCTTGGCCAGGCTAGACACTAATGGCAAAGCGACCCGATTCAACCACGAACCTGAATGTCTTTCATTAGAGGTCCTGGTATTTCGGCCAAATATATTTACTACACATGTTCGGCTGAAAATCGTTAGCTCAGTGGAGCGCAGCGACAAAATGAAACAAAATGGTACAAATCGAGCCGACCTTTTCCCCAATCCCCGTCTCTCCCCTCTTGCCATAATGTAAATTAATTGCCTGCACAAATTAGCCAGTCCGACGAACATTTTGGACATTAGGCCGGGAATTTTCGGCGCCACGCTCGGGGGCAGTGCAATTCCCAATTGTTGGCACAACATTCGGCAACAAATTCGGCATTAAATATACAACAATACTCAGGTAATGCCAGGTAAACATGGCAAACTGTCGCTCGTTACTTTTAATCAGTTATCAAAATTTATGTGCTACAATTTGTCCGGTCAGCGCGAAAATTTCGCATTGTGTTTTTGGCGAAGTCCATTCTCCATTTGGAGTCCATTTTCAAATATTTACGCCCATTTAATGAGCTTCGACCTCGGCAACGCGCTTGTTTATTCACCAGACAAATTAAAGCAAACGAGGCATTTTTTTAACAACAAAAAAATATGTTAGGCAGTTCGTTTTCTAAAGAGAATACATGAATGTAGTATGTAAAACAAAATCACAAGTAAATTACCACATGTTTTGTGATACGAATCTAATAGAAAAAACTATTAAGTAATATATCAAATAAATATATATCAAAAAATAATTAAATGCTTTATACGTCATATAGAATTAATCGATTGTAATTTAATGGTAATAAACTAAAAAATTTATTTTTATGAAATTTTTTTGTTGTTATGTTATATACAATAACAAAAACTAATATAAGATACAAGTTTTTTGTTAGTAATAATTTAATAAAGTAAAGCAAGGCTCCCTTACCACTTAAAAGCAAATAATATTTTATCTTAACGAAGTGTTCTTAAAAAAAAAATGTATCACCGTTTCATCTAATAACTTTTTTTTTATAAAGTACTGGAAAACCTCATAAGCTTCCTAAATAAGGCTTGAAACTGTTTGCTGTAGAGTTTTTACCACTCTTTATTGCTCTTTTTCATTTTAGGTACAAATTTTTAATACTCTGAAAAATAAATTTTTGTTTTAGTGTGGCTAGTCAGTTAAAGCTAATGAGGCTTGCCTTTGGGATGAGAACAAAAGCAATTCGATACTTTGTTCGGGGGGAGGAAAAACTATTCGCATTTTGTGCCCAGCAAAAGCCGTGGGCAAAACTAAATTTGAGTTTCAGTTTACTGAATGTTGGCCACTCGCATTACTCCAATGCGAAATTTTGTTTTTGTTTTTATTAGCCAAGATAGATTCCATCTGAGTTTTAATAGCCAAGGAGATGGATATCCTGCCGCACTCGGTTGTTTATCATCAGTTAGTCGAGAGGTGGGGAATTGCCAGTTTTGGTTGCTACTCGGAAAAGCCCCGCGGCTGTTTTCCCAGCAAAAGCAACAACAAATGGGATTGGGATTGGGAATGGGATTGGGATTGGGAATGGTAGCAGGAGCTGGGAAATGGGGAAATAGGAAAGCGGGAGTGGGCGTGAAGTGGGTGGGCTGAAGCCATGACAGGGCATTTGGGGTTGGGGTTGCGCAGCCGGGGAACTGGAAACGCTAAGCAAACAGAGCCCCGCAAAATGGAGAAGGAGCAATCGGTAGAAATAAAATATTAACTCAGCCCACCCCCCACTCCACAGCTCACGATTCAATTAGAAGCGAAAGCCATTTTATAATTGAAACGAGTCGGGAGGAGCCTCAGGCCCCGTTTCCCCCACTCCACCAAAGCGAAAGCCTTTTCAATCTAGGCCCGATTCAGGGGGCCGGAAAATAATACACATCGATAAATATTAGCCGGGAAAAATGATGCAGGCAGCGGCAAAGATTATTATTCATTACGGAACCGACTTCTCCCTCAGATTTTCCCCCGAGTAATTGAAAAGTTTTCTCATCCGTTCATGACTCATCTTGCGGCATCATTCCTTTTGCTTCAGAAACAACAGAAAAATGCTCAATTTGTCACTTGCCGAGGGGAAGAAAAGGGGGCTGGATTCGTAGGCGTGGCAGACTGACAGATGATGCGTGTGACTAAGCACAAAATGCTCGAGGGAAACTTATTTTCCCCCGTGAGTTTCCCTCCTTTGATTATGATTGAGTTGATGTAGTTAATATGTTATCGACTCAGAGGATGATTGCTGTAAAACATGGGTGCTCCTCCCCCCTTTGCTCCCCACTTTTTCCACTCCAGGAAGTCCTTCCTGCTGAATGTTTGTCTGCTGCTCCATTTAAATCAGTTACACGGGTTCCCCCTCAGAAAAAACACACACAAACAGAGCAAAAGACACACATTCCCCCTCGCTTATTTGTCTTTTGAATTATTAATGCACTCGCTGAATGACTTCGGAAGCCCAAGGATTCGTTCTCCTTTTGCAGATGCGACTGCTTCTGCTCCTTTTGCTCCTTTTCATCATGATAAAGGTGATGATGATGGGGCTGAAGTAGAAGGTGGCAGTTGATGCTGATGATCAGGCCCTTAATCAAGTGATTTAGTTCCATTCCCGCGGCGCTCCTTTTTGGCGCAGATAAGTTTAATTAAAAAGACCGCAGCATTCCTTGGCTAAACTCGGAAATTGCCTTAGTCCGGTGGAAACTATCTCCTGTTGGTTAAACTTTAAAATTCCAAAAATGTTTCAGCGCAAAAAACAAAAAAGAGAAATCGAAAACGCCGGCAAAAAACTTTTCTGATTTCGATTTTTATTGCGACTAGAAAACGGAAGAAGTGAGAAAAGAGAACGATTTTACCATGGAGATTGAAGCAGTTTGGTTGCTTCTTGGCAACAATTTCATTTTGGGAGCACTCGACTGTCCCACCGACGGTTCCGCCCTGCCAACCACCGCCCCTTGCACTTTGACCCACCAACCGACCAACCCAGCAAACCCACCAACCAACCAACCAACCAACCCACTCCGCAATTGCAGTTGGCATTCCTTTCGGGTTACCTGCACACGCAACCAGCAAGAATAAACAGGGGGAAGGACGAAGGAGCACCTGAATAAACACGTAGAACAACAACAATGCGAGGGGGTTAACCACCTCAACCACTTGAACCACAAACATTTCGAAAGCCAAAAGTTGTTCCCTTTTTCCAGTTCATAATTTATGCCAAACAAACACATAAATATTACCTCAAATTTATTAAAGCGCCAACTTACTTCCACCACCAATTCATACTCGTATGCGATGTGAGTTAGTCACTCCGGGGAAAGTTGGGATGGATCTCCTTCACAACTTAAAGCTGTTAATCTTTTTCCAACTTTCTAATTACTTTTGCATGGGGGAACTTTCTATTTTGTTTTTCAACCACACGTCACCACGATTGCAAAGTCCTCTCATAAACGTATCTCTTTTCTCGACTTGTTTTTCCCCTTTTGCAGTTTGATTTGCACTAAACTAAATCACTTTCTATTCACAGAAACTGGACTTTAACAAGGGGAAAGTCGGAGAAAAGCAGGTGGAGAAAGGTGGCACGCGATAAAGCAGAGGAGAAGAAGTATGAAGTGACCGAAAGCAGGGAAGTGACAGCAGATAGCCACAAAACAACACACGGCAAAGGAGGAACCAGGAGGAAACCAGGACTAGTTGACAGGAGCTCAGCCAATAAAAGCCAACCAAACTCAGTCTGGACCAAAGTCGGACACACTGATGCAAAAAGCCGGAGGAGGAAGGACTTTTCCGGGGGAGGAAGGCAGCAGCAACCGTAGCAAAACAAAACTGGAAAAGTTGCTCTGAATCATATTGCAGGAGAGGGAAAAGGAGCAGCCAGCGGAAGCCGAGGCTGAAAAGTTCCCAAATTTGGTAGACGGACCCCTTTTGGCCATTGGCTGTCCTTTCCCTCCTTCAAGCGGAACAGTTAGCTGCAGTTGGAATTTGATTTTAACGCTTGTTCGAGGGCCTGGGATCTGTTGTGAGTCCTCTGTTTGTGGCACCAGCCACTGACAACCGTCACCCGAAGCAGCGGCAACTGGCAGGCGAATTAAAATCTGCAGAGGAAAACCCCACCCGGAAAACTCCCCCTCACTCCCCTTAAAGCTGCGCTTCAATGGCCACACATTGAGATTGGCCGTCAAAGGGGAAAGCCCGGAAGAGGAGCGAAGGAGGAGTGGAGCTGTGGAAATGGTCGCCACTCTTGGCGACACATGCTCTGACAATTTATTGACTCCACGCAGCACCCACTACCACTGAGTAGAACCCCTCCAAAATGGGCCACCTTCAACCCCTTCCCATTTTCCTGCTCTGGCTGGCGATTTCCACTTCGGTCAGCGGCTATCTGAACATTTTCATCAGCCACCACGAGGTGATGAAACTGATGGGTAAGTCCAGATCCAGTTCCGGTGGCTAATCCATTAATGAAACTCCAATTGGGGGAACTAACTGAAGAATGACACACCCACTCCAAGCCAGAACATATGATTAATAGTTGGAGGCCAAAGTGCGGCAGGACAAATTCATTGATCCCCGACCACGAAAACACAAACAATCCCGGAGTCGGCGACCATGTCACAGTCATTAATAGTTCCGAAATTATAGTTGACCATTAAGGAGAGGTTCTGGGTGGAGTGATGAAGGGAGGGGTGGAATAGTACAGGGATACTTAGCAAGGCGAGACCACAACAAATCGCACACAAATCGATTTCCGTTGGGCCTAAACCTGAATTGCTGAGCCACTGAACCACCCAACTTCACCTTGCTGACAGCAGCAAGTAGCTTTCCCCCGTTTTCCATTTCCCTCGAACATTTCCCCCCTTTCCTCACTTCCCTCCTCATCTTCAGTCTGCTTTCCATGTTATTTCCCTGTCGGCTGTTCCTTGTTTGTTTTCTTGATTTTCCGTTTGTTGCTCCACGCGAATTCTTGTTATTGATGGCGCCGGCTCCAGATCGAGCCAAGGCCAAGTTCCCCCACTTCCGAATCCACTCCCACTTTCCACCCACTCTTGATGGGAGTTGCATGGATTTCATAGACGTGCCAAGGCGGAATGGCCTCGTGCTTGTCGTTTGGCTCGCGATTTTCCTGCTCCTCAGGTTGATTAATGGATCTCGGGAAAGGAAATGGGAGTGCGAGTGCGAGCGGGAGGGGAAAACTCCGAAGAGGAGCCGTGGAAAACTGGCCTAGTTCGCGGTCGCTACTCCATCATTGGTTGCTTAGCTGGTCACAGCATTTTCCGGCACTTAGCTGTAATTGGAGCATAAACGCTTCCATCTCATTATGCAGGTTCCACTCAACTCCGTTTCCCAGTTGCCAAATCAGGGCACTTCAATTAGTAGATGGCGTAAAATAATCTACAGCTGGCGGAGATGGATTCACGATTGATGGATGAATGCATACTATTTTCCTTACTTGTTTTCCACTGTATCATCCATCTTTCCCGCCTTCAAGGCATTCAAATGCATTCGGGATCAATGTAGCAAGTGGCCTCCTTCCCGGCAATTGCACTCCACAAACACCGCTTTCCCTGCCTCCTTCACCTATTTTCCCCATGCAAATCGGATTTCATTAGCGACATTTCAAAAGAAGTTTCCACTTTGTTTGTTGCTCCTCGCCATTTTCTTTCTTCGACTCGCGGAGATTCCTTTGAGCGTCCTTCCTGCCCCTTCTCAGGTTTCCCCACTCCACCTCTGAAAGCTCGTTATGTTTTTAACGACCAGTTAACACCCCTGGCAAATGTCCCCTCCTCCATTGGAAATGGTTGCCACCCTCGAATTTGTTCCGATTTGAAAATTAACAAGCAGCATGGAATCAAACAAACTGACCCTCATTCTCTCCCATTTCTCACTCCCCAATGAAAAATTCCTGTGCATGATTTTCATCCCGACTTCCACCTCATTTCCCTTTCATCCTCGACATTTTTTCGGTCCCCATGGAAATCTCTTCATGTGGAAGGCTCGTTACGGTTGCATGGACTAGTTCCACTTCCTTGCAACAAAGTTTTCTGGGATCCATTCGGTGCACTCCCCACATGCAAATGTGGACTTCCCTTCAGCAATTTGTTGTGCGCTTTTCCACTTCTTCGGTGGGCAAAATGACACTGAACAGTAAACAAAGTTTATTGCTTTCTTATCATTTCGTCTCAATTCTCGCAGACGAATCCTTGAACTTGTTTCCTCGATGAAGTGTCGACGACATTAAAATTAAATATTTTCTGCGCTTTTGTTGGTGATTTTCCGCCTCTGAGTTCAATTTGGATGTGTTGTCCCAGCAACGAACCATTTTCCCCCGTTGCCACGCCCCCTTTTCCCTTCCCTTTCCGCCTCCCCTTCCGTTGAAGACTTTCCTGTTCAAGGGTGCGTAAAAATGCAATTTCAACAAGTTTCGCTTTGATGTGCACACTTTTTCTTTGCCACCCGATCCCCGCTCTCCGCTTTCCACTTTCCCAATCGGACCAGCTTCCATCTGGTTCACCCTTAGGGTGGACCACAACCTTCGGCGGCGAGCTGAGAAATTTCCCTGCAAATGAAAAGTTAATGCGAAAGAAAATTATTTTTAATGAATAGAAAACAGTCCCGAAATCCCCACATTAATGTACTCCCCCTCCGGGTCGCAAAATGTTTCTTTTGCAGGGTGGTTCGCCATCTGGAATCCATTTTTATTGCTCTGAAATGGGGATCAAGTGGAAGGGGTATATAGATGACGAAATCAGAAACCAATTCTCATTTCTGATTCACTGACAATTAACAGGAATTCCTTACTCAGCAATGAGGTGATTCCAGGTTCCCTTGAAATCTGAAGTTGAAGGTTGAAGGGAGTGGAGTGCATTTCCCAACTAATGACACTAATTACCCCTTAATCTCTTATGCAAATAGTGTCTGCTCTTTGTTGGCAATACTAGAGTCTCCAACTTTCTCCCTACTTTCTCCAGCACCTCTGGAAATCTCTGGCTCCCTTTTTCCCACTCTGTAATTATGAGTTGCGGTTGGAACGTCACGTGTGTGGCGGAGTCATTCAGACAATTGCAATGGCAGGTATTATAATTATGGCCAAGGATGGAAGAGGAGAGGAGGTATTCCGAAGTCAGGGAAGTGGGGAAGTAGAAATGAGGAGATATGGAAGAAAGTAGTGAAGAAAGGGGGAGGCTTTTATAAGCGCGGCGAAACTTTCGCAGGCAAAGTTGGCGGCACCGTGATATAAAAGACGAGCAAAGTTTGAAACAAGGAGGAACGGGAGCTTAAGGTGGATTTCAGGAGATATCAAGGAGCAGAGCAGGATGAAGAGGATGCAGAAGAGGGTGAGAAATGCCAATTGCCGCTGCTTGAAGTGCAGTTCACGAATGTGCTCCTCAGTGAAGCCAATCGAGGTGACAGGAACTCTAAGGGTTAAGCGAATCGAGTGGTGGAACATTTGTGACATCCCCAAATCTGATCTGAATTAATTGATGCAGTCACTTACTCAAATGCTTTCCACTCCCCTCAAAGTTCTCTAGAAAGGGATGGAAGGAAAAGGAAAGGGAAAGGACTAAAAGGCACAGGATAACCGGAACATTGTCCTTTTTCGTGTTTGTGCATAGTTGATGGGAAGCACTTTGGGGTTATGTTTGTGTTTTCCCACCAGCTCAAAAAAATGAAGTGTAGCAGCAGGTAGTTGAGGTGGTGCACTTGAATCCCAAGTTAAAAACGCGACGGGGAGCAAACCAATTTGGAACTTGAAAACAAACTCGAAATGGAAATAGGATAGAAAGCTGAGCTGGGTGAGAGAAACAGTCTGAAGATGTAGATGAAGCTGAGACCTGGATGAAAGCTAACGAAAAATGCTTTTTCTTGTTCTGTAATTGGATTTAAAATTGTTTTAAGCAGCTAGCGAGTGCTTTGTTCTATCCTAAATGCAGGCGTTTTCCTCCTGCGCCAATCATCCCCTCACTCAGTTCCCCGGAAGCGGAATTGCTACATTCAACATCCGGCGGAGTCTCTCCCCCACTCCTTATCCTTTTCCTCCAGTGAAAAGCGAACTTAGCCTGATCCTGCGGAGTAAATAATGTGGGTGAAGGAATAGAAACGGGAGAGCAACAACGAAAGCGGATGAAGAAATTTAATTTCACGTCGTTTTAACTCAAGCAGCTCGTCTTTCAGTGCCAGCGGGTGGGGGAATTTGAATGGGAGGAAGGGAATGGGAAGATCAGGACCTTTGAACCCGCCCATGCGATTCTAGCCGATGATGAAGCAGTCGCAGTTGACACCTTTTAATATCCCCAACCGAATACCGAATACCCTCTTCCCCCAGGACTCCTGTCGCTCCTCATTTTCGAAGAAGGACTCCAGACACTCCCTGCAAAGTCGCCTGCTGGTGACGGATTCGATTTCGATTATTATTGTGTCTTGGGTTTTGTTTACCCACCAGCATTGTCACCTCGAGCTGCCCGATTCCACCCTGTCTCCCCATCGAGAAAGTCAATTTCCGCTTAATGGCAGAAAAAGAAATGTTTGAGGGGAGTGTAAACAGCAAATGCACAAAGTTTGCTCAGCGGCGGGAGCTTCTGGCTCTAATGGAGTGGGTGTAACCAAGCAAATTGCGGGGAAACTTTCGCTTTGCGACTGCAGTGCATCCGCATCCGCATCCGCATCCACTCTCACCTTCTCCTTTTTCGATTCCCGCAGGACTCGAGGCGGACCTGTTCTATGTGCACGAGGGAGCCATCAACACGTATGCGATGCACTTCACCGTGCCAGTGCCCGCGGATGTCCACGAGCTGGAGTTCTCCTGGCAGAGCCTCATTGCGTATCCAGTAAGTTTCGTTGGACCTTCTAAGGGAAACCCCTCACTATTTAGTCTTCCCCCCTTTTTGCAGCTGCCTTATGCCATAAGTATCGAGTACAACACCGACCAGGAGGCCCTGGGCACGCCCACTTTGAGTATTCCGCACAAGGGCCTGGTGCCGCAGGAGATCGAGTCCTTCCTGGTGTATCTGCCCTGCACGGGAAATGTGAGCCTGCAGATGCCAGTCAATGTGAACATGGTGGTCCGAGCACCTCCTCGATTCAACGACACCCGGCTGCACTTCAAGCGCAACAAGATCTGTGCGAAAGGTGGGTCTACCATCGGCACTTCCACACCCACTCATCCATCATCCATCATCCATCACTCATCCGTATCCGTTTCCCGTTTCGCAGGCATCTCACCTGAGCCCAATCAATCGCCCGCCCCCGCCCACGCCCCCTCGCAAGGACCCGCCCTCCTGAGCGCCGCCGCCTGTGCTCTGGGATTGGTTTTGGCCGTTGGGCTCGTGGCCAGCATGATGTATGTGAGGGCCCGCAAACAGCTCCGCCAGGACTCGCTACAGTAAGTTATCCTTCCCCCCACCCCCCTCGTTTTTTTAGCCACAACCCATTAACACTTTATCCCGAACCTCAGCACCAGTTTCACCACCGCAGCATACGGCAGCCACCAGAACGTGTTCATCCGCCTGGATCCTCTGGGCAGACCGCCGAGTGCCACGGGATCCTATGCGACCATTGCCAGCCTCAACAAATACCCGGCGGACAGCAAGAAGTCCTGCAGCATATTCGACCGTAAGTTCATTAGCCACTCTGCGTAGATAACTAACCCCAATCGCATTCGCATTCGCATTCGCACAATCCACAGGTTTCAGGAGCTCACCCACGCCAACGCCCTATGCCACCGCCCTGCTGCCCATGAACCTCGAGCAGACCGCAGAGACGATTTACTCGAAGCCGGAGTCGATCTGTCCCTCGAGGATTTCCTACTACGCCTCCTCGCAGCTGACCCAGGTGAGTCCTTCTTTCAACTAGCTAACCCACTATCGGGTATCCCAGGGGTTTGATTGGATTCGAAATGGGGTTTCGGACTGGGACCCACTGCTAAATCAAAGCCTTTGATATACTGCGACACGTGGCAGGCCAGATGGAAATGGAAATGGTAATGGGAATACCCTTGAAGCTGACTCCGCTTTCCCGAGTTGCCAGGACTACCCTCTAATTTGTGCCAAGCACCACTCGATTGCTCCCCGGGCGAAGGACCCTCCTTCTTCACCCAACTGCCTTCCTCGACGATAAAAATTAAATTCTAATTTATATTTACGAGCTGATAAAGCTCCCGTAGTGCGTTAAACTCGAAACAAGAGCCATTCATAAATATGCGGCTTTCCCCCTTCGTTCCCCGTTCCTCCGCTCAAGGATGTCTGGATGTCTGGGTCTGATTTCGGATGGGGAAACTTTGCTGTGCCGCTCACGTACCTCATGTGGCAGGTGGAAGGTTGTAGAAGGTGGTGGCAAGAGGCGACACACAAACCCAGTGCCTCGAGAGTCGAGTGATGTGAGTCTGGCGGGGAAGGAGGTGGAATGTCCGCTCAGATAAGCGAAGGTGCTCCATTGAGGCGGACGCAGACAGTCTGCACCTGTTTATCTTTGTTTTTGTTTCCAATCCAGTTAATCTCTACAATTTTGCTCCCTCTGGGTGAAAATTAGCAAACTTAATCCAAACTAACCACAAAATGAAGCGAACCATTAAGGTTCCCAAGATTATTTTGCATGGACTTGGGGATGTATGTGCCATGCCTCCTCCTTAAGGCATTTTCCCTCTAGGGAGAACATTAGCATTTCTTTTGGGCCAAGTTAACTTCTTGGCGTTGTGGAAATCCCTGCCAAATTGGAATAAATTATTTAGCAGCCTCTTTCAATTGTTGTCCTTGTAAACATTCCTAGGACTCCCAGAACTCGCTGGCATTTTTCTAGTCCCACTCCACTTCGCCAACATCATGATGTCTGGGCCATTTTCGTCACCAAGTTCTAACGCAATTTCCATCGACGCATAATTAAATATTCAATTTCCAAGGAGACTCGAGGGGATTTTTATGTGCTCAGCTTAAAGCATGTCCTTTGGCTTGATCCCATCGCCTGTTTGCCCAACGATTTCTGTATGTTTAGACTTCAATTCCGTTCTCATTATGGAAACAGCCAACTCACTTACATGGTTATCAGGCGGCGCACAATGCCAAGAGTCATATCCATTTGAATTCGTCTCTATCTAGTGGAAGGACCCATCGAAACAGAAGGAAGGGAATTACCCTAACCACACCCGCTCCTTCGATATATATCCTCCCATTCCCACCAAATTGGAGTGGATATTCTGTGGATTCATAGTGGGGATGGATGTGCGGATGTGGTTGGAGTTGGAGAGTGCTTGCCATAATTATTGTTGTTCCGTTCCGTTCATATCCCCATCTGAAGGATCCTTTGACTTCCACTGCTTCCCTTCCCTTCCTTTTGGCCATATGTGTGAGCGTTAAGCGAAGTAAAGCACATTTTGGGGGCACAAACAAGAGGCGAACGCACTCATTTAGTCAAACAATTATATCCAATTGCACACAGACACTCTACGCACCCACACACACAGACACACACACACATCTGCAGTCTGGCTGTGTTCACTTGTGTGGAAATATCTCATTTGTGTGTGGGGCCACTCCCCTGCTCCCCCTTCACCCCTCCCCTTTCTATTCTATTAAATCAGTCTATAAGCGTTGGCCAAATTGCTTTAATGTGCAGCGAAAGTTTAGCAAAAAGCAGTAACAGCGAAGGTTATAACAAAGGGGGTGGAAAGGGGGTTGGTGGGGTGGTTAAGGGGGAACTAAACTTGGGGGAAGTAGTGGAACATAACAATAAAAACAGCAGCGATCAGACACCAGACTACAGCTGCTGAAACATGACTTTGTGCTTGTTTAGAAACACTTGCAAAATATTATTGCAGCACCAACAACAAGAGGGAAATTCCAAAAAGGAGGCTCAAATGGGACAACGGGGCGGATGCGCCATGTGCAGGGGATCCAACAGCCAGAGAAACGGAATCTAAACAGAGGCATTAGAATATTGGTTCAGCTGGCAGCAGAGAGCAAACAGAACAGAACCCCAAAGGCTGTAATGGGTTAAGGAGGAACCTAGAACATCGCGCCACGCATTTGAATGGCATCATTAAGGAGAAAGTTGTCGAAGAGCTTGGGAGTATTTGCTCTGCAGAAGGAATTACGAGGCGGGGAAAAGCGGGAAAAAGTTGGAAATTAATTTCCATGGAGCTGCGAGCATGTCCTCCTGTTTTATGGAGATTACCGAATCGACAAATGGCAGGCAACCTGAGCAACAACAGGAACAGGTGCTAATTAAAAATGTTGTTGTCGCCCCATTAAAGAAATTTGTAAATCAACCAGTGCTCAGCATGGGGCAAAGTCATGCTCCATGGGGGGAAAATCCTGGGAAAAAGGGGAGTCATCTCTCCCCAGTTAAAGTCGGCAACACGTAGTCCGTTAATGGATTTACCGCATTTCATGCTTTTGATTAAAAGGCATTAGTTACATTTGTGAAAAAACTTTGGGGTGAGAGGGCAAAAAAATCACATTGGAGCTTCAAGAAGATAGTTAATGGGTGACGGGGTATGTGACCAGCCAGGTGGCGACTCCAAGGGTTAACCCGGCGAACAAAAGCCGTCGCCAAAGGTTGACAAATTACCCAGCCACCGGTCGATATTTTTTCAAGTCGCTCTCGAATCTCCCGTGGGGATTCCCCCTTTTTCGGTCGGGCAAACTGCGCGGATGCTTTTGTCTGGCATTACACTATATTGATTGCTTCCTGTCAGCCGCAGGAGAGACAAACGGAAGTGGCGGATGTTTCTTTTGTCCCGACTTTCCCTTTGTGGTCCAAGGACCAAAAGGAAAATCCCCCCTTTCCCTTTTTGTTCGTTTCACTCGATGCAAGCTGCACTTCACTTTTTGCGTTGGCGCTACATGGAAATCGTTTGAAGCGAATTAGAGTACAAGATTTCTCCATTAAAATGTGCTTGTGTTCGGTGTCCGTAGCTTTAATTGACAGTTTTCCAATTGGCATACAAGTGCCCAACTGCTGGGCAAAACTTCACTGCGCTTTCGGATTGTGCAATCATTTAATTTGCAAAGTCAACAAACCGAGAAAATCAATGGAAATCCGTGTGGTACATGTGTAAATGGTGCAAACGCATTATGGAAACCAGAATCAAAGGGGGCGAAAAGGGGGAATGGGGAGGGGGCAGGGAGTAGGGGGCGTGGCCCGGACACGCAATGGCTAATTGAAAGGCAATTATGCGTGATTAAGTGCGTGTAAGCGGCGACTTCGGTTAAGTATGCGCCACCTTTAATTAGAAGCCGGTAAAACCAGCCGACATCTTTGCTCTTCAATTATGCATTAGTCGAAGGAACCTTTTTGGGTTCCACGAAAACGCTTATTAAACGACGGGCCTAACGAGGTCGGCTCATCAAAATGCCATGCATCAAAGGAGGGAGCGAAGGGAAGAGGGCGAGTTAAGGGGAATTTGATGGGCGGGGCTGGTCGAATCGATCAGGCATAAATCAAACGAAATTCAAATTAGTCGGCCCGGGCAAATTAGAAGGCACACACAGTTTGTCCTGGCAGCATCGGCCATGGAAATGCCAAAATAATGAGAGTTCAGTTAGTTGGCCCAGAAGGAAAAAAGGCAACTGCAGAGGGAAAAGTCAGACAGAGAGGCTTTCCACTTTGATTAAAGGCTTTTCCACATCACAGGGAAAGTTGGAAGGGAAGCGAAGAGACCTGTTGTCAGGTAAATTGAAATATAATTGAGCCAAGGACGACGAGCAGGTCGCCCTGTCAGCTCCACCTGCCTGCCAGCATTTCATCTGTTTCCACTTCGCTGCGATGGCTTATTAATTCGAGGCGACAGGTCGTATGCGTGATGCGTTCAAAATTGGTTGTTATTTTCCGTCTAAAGTAAAATGCAGCCAGGGTCCCGGGAAGTGCTGCATATTTGCATCGGCATCACCAGCAGCAATTTGCATAGTTTCATTTTGTGTCAACACAAATTTTCGGCACAGTGGAACATGAATACATTATAAACCTAATCCAGGAATTGTATTTATCGAAAAGCTTACAGTCAACCTAACAAAGTTTATCATATATGGTAGAGATCGGATGCCTAAGTCAATACAATAAATATTTTAAGGGCACACTTTAAGCTTAAAACCTAAAAAGCATTAATTTTTTTACAGTTTTTTTTTTTTTTAAGTATATTTATTCTTATTGATATTGTTTACTAATTTAAATTTAAAAGTGGCAGCGGTAATACTATGATATTATTAATATATTTGTTTTTATTATTGTTATTATTATATAATTTATTATTATCATATATGTATAAATAAATAAATAAAATAAATAAATAATAAACTCTTATAAACATTCGCATGATTATTTTCAAGTTGACTTTTATTCACATTTATTTTGTGGTATCTTCTCGTGCGAAATAACATAATAAATGCCTGAGATATATTGTCCTCAAACTGACTTTCATCATATGATAAATGAAATTAATTTTTGGTTGACAATTTAAAGAGTGCTGAATGTCAGCAATAGTTTGTGTTTTTTATTTAATTAAATTAATTAATTTTTAAGAGACTCCGCGATGGTATTTCAGTATTGTGTTCGAAAAGAAAAGTTTGCCACAGAATTTTGTTAGAGGTTGCCCAACTCGAAAGTTGCAGCGGTGAGACTTCATTAAAATATTTACGCCCACCCGCCCTACTGTGCGGTGTCGGGAAAACTGTGTGAAAATTGCTGCTGCTTTTCCTTTGCCTTCACCCGCTGCTTCTTTTCCCTCTGCCGTTGCCAAAAAGTTGGGCTGCAGTTCGGGTTTGCCGGCAAGTGACGTGCTGACGGGCGACGTTCTGGCAAAATTGTCATCAAGCGTTTTTAATTACAAGCCGTGCGAACTGTGGAACCGAAAAAGGGGCGTGGCTGGGGCGGTGGAGCTGGTTGGAGCTGGTTGCGGTTGTTGTTCCTGCGGGCAGCCGTAGAGCTGCAAGTGACATAAGCAAATCAGACGCCTGTCAAGTCGTATGTGTTTCGTTGGTGTTTGTGCTTACGTCATTTGCAGGCCAACCCCCAGTAAAACACCAATCCCCCGCCCCCTGTTCCCCTCCCCTCCCCCAGCCTCTGTTGTCATTAGAAATGTCACAACAACGAAACAGGACCAGCTGCAACCCCGACTGAGAACGACTGTCCTGTATCCTTGACGCCCAGCTGGAAATTCGTTTTGAAAATCCATCCAACCACCTACCATCGTATCATGTCAAAGCGATCTGCGATCAAAAGTGGAGTGGATGGGGTCACCATCAATTGGCAGCTATTTTCGGTCTTCTTGGCCATTTCGAATTTCAAATGAAAAGCCAAGCCAATAATGTCTCCTCGTTTGACATCCGCATTTAATATTGCCCACGCCTCCCCGCAACGAAAACAGAAATGAACATTTCCATTTGGAATTCGAGCTGGGGAAAGCAGGGGACACACCACTCTCATAAAATCGGTTTCCCCATCCTTGTTTATTGGAAATAAACATTGGGCCAATCTCCTTTTAATTTTACAGACATTTTCCGGCTTTATTGGCCTGCTCACACAGAGCAAAAATTTCAAGTATTCCTCCAATGACAATCAACTAAGATTGAAAGCAATAAAGTTAAGAGGGCAGAAGTCAATTGAAGTAGACAATTATTTCGTTTGAAACCGAGTTGGAGCACTTAACTATTTATTACGCCCTTTTTGAGTGCTTTTGAATATTGCAGGCTTGATTTGGTACAATTGCAGCTACTTTAATTTCAAGGAAAGCTCTGAAAAAAGGAAATTTTTGGAGGAGTTAAAAAGACGCTGCATTGCATTTCAAATTCATATTTTACTTTTTGACTAATTAAAAAATGAAACAAATATGTTTATTCAAAAGTGTCAAATTGTTTACAGTATCTATGTCTTATAATTAAATAAATTTCCTAGTCAATCTTATTCTTATAAATGTAGTTTGTTATTTAAATAGCAGAATTCTTAAAAGTCTGCTAATTGCTGAAATAGTTTTGTATTATATATTTTTTTTTTTTGGTAATTTATAAGTAAATTAAATAATTGCACATTAACTGAGTGGATTTTTTTCCTGTGCAGCAATATTCAGTTAATAACAACTCAAACGGGTACTTTTGCAACTTCGTGTTGGCTGTTTAATGTTAAACCGATTAAATGAATTCTAATTACTCTTGAACGGGGCTCATTAACGCAACCAGGCACATGTCTCGCCATCCAACAAAAGGACTCCAAATGTAACCAGGACTCAGGACTCGGATTGCCAACAGACAGGCAGGTTCAAGGTCTGTCAGACAATCGCTGTGTCTTTGAGACTGAGAGTGAGGGAGCGGGACTCGTTTGCATGTAGATCCCGCAGGATTTATGGCTCAGCCAGGATACGCCCCACCCATCCAATCCAATCGCAGCCAGCCACAGGACCTCCTTCCCGACTTGAAGGGCCAGCGGACAGCTTTGATGATGGAGTGCGATATTGTTGCGTTTTAATTGAATTTTCTTTGTGGGCCAACAACGGCAGCGGCGGCGGCAGCGGTGGCAGCACGACAAATACAATAAAGGACAAACAGCAGGAATCGCAGCGAGGAGAGGGGGTTTCCCCCTTCAGGAAAGTGGCAATGAAGGCAATAATGAAATGAAATTCACTAACAAAAGGCAGCCAACTATTGTTTTTATTGCCTTTTGTCGCTGTTTCTGTTGCTGTAGCTGTGGTTGTGCGAATGTGCTGCAATTGTGTTGTTTGGCTTCCTCCCGGCGGTCGTGTCCTTTTGTCCTGCTTTTCCAGGAGCTGTTGTCAGGCCACACAAAATAATATAATTCCCGCATATTGCCAACGGTGGCTTTTAATAAAAACGCCATCCACCTGCTGCTGCTGCTGCTGGTGCTTTGGCTGCTTCTTCTGCTCCTGTCGCTTCTGGTTGATGGAGATTTAGTGTCCAGGGAAAGCCACTGGATCCACTTGAAGTCGAGCGCCGCAGTTATGCAGATTTCTGGGGGATTTTTCTCGTGTTTATTAGACCGAGTTTCTCCAATTTTTTGGCAAACTGTTTCATGTTTTATGAGAATTAATGTGCTGCGTAGGCAGGAATTTAAGGCAACCTCTCCATCCCGGACTCCCCCACAGAACCTACTGCTGGTTATCTGCTGGAATCGCAGTAGACTTTGTTTGCCCAAGACGAGTTCGCAATTTCCTACAGCTGAGCTCAACGGCCCTGGAAAATTCCCCCCCCTGGGCGGCTGTGCAAACATAATGCCCTGCGAATTAAAGCTTTTTTGCCAGCCAATAAATTATTCATGCTGTAAGACAACTCCGCGCGGGGCAAAAATTATAGCCGGGGAAGATGTGGGAGTGCCTTGGAGCGGAAACGGAACTCAATTCATTAAAATGAATGAACGGAGGAGCGCAGCCGAGTGCATGACTTACGGTAAACGGATGCAAGTTGAGAGATGCAAATCCGGCAGATGAAATTGCTGTTTCTGTTGCCAAACTGGCCCTTTTTGCGGGGGGGGCGGGGGTCGTGGGGGGTCTGGCCCATCTAGTTGCCCCAAATTAGATGGGGTACGGAAATATGGAAATTTATACAGTTTCCTCGACTCAAGTGTCCTGCCACTGAGCAGCTTACTTGAGCGGAAACCCCTTTCCGAAGCATTCAAGGGTGGCCATCTTGATTGCTCTATTGGCTTGAATTCAGCCAAGATTAAGATGGCATTGCTTATGTATTGCACACTGTTATAAATTTGTTATTCACTCGTTTAGGTGTTAATTATAATCATCTTAAATTTTTAAAATTTCAAAACTACCTTTGCCTTGAGCTACTTAATGCACTAAAGAGTGGGATTTTAACTGGTTTTAGTGTTAATTACAACCAGAAAATATTTTCAAAGCTTAAAAATTTAACCTATAAGCTTTACGAGTTTAATATTAAAGTGAAATTGAATTCCAATATGTGTTTCACATTGTCATTAGTTTTCTTTTGATGTCAAAAGCCAATTAATGGTTGAACCGGCTCAAATATAAATGCGACACTAATAATTAAACATACGCGTCAGAATTCATTAATGAATAAGAAACCAATTTAATTTGAAATTTAAAGCAATCTTTATTGCAGTACATTATATACATTTTTAACTCTTGATTTTTTCTGTTTAATCTTCAGGCCTGCAGTTTGTCGACACCGAAGAGCATTCGGAGCAATGGCAACGGTCATTGCAACAGCGGCAGTGGCAGCCTGAGCCTCTTCGGTGGCATCCCCACCGGCAGCACCATCACGATGGGCAGCCACGGGGAGAAGGGCAACCAGAGGCTCCGCCGGATTCCCAGCGTTCAGCCAGGAGCCCTCAGCTACGAGGAGCTGGTCAAGGAGGGCACCTTCGGCAGGATCTACGCCGGCAAGCTGGGCGAGTCCTGCGAGGCCCTCGTGAAGACGGTCATCGACGGCGCCTCGCTCACCCAGGTGGCCTGTCTGCTGCAGGACGCCTCCCTGCTGATCGGAGTCAGCCACCAGCACATCCTGGCGCCGCTCCTGGCCAACACGGAGCTGCCGGGACCGCCGGAGATCGCCTATCCCTATCCGTCCAAGGGCAATCTCAAAATGTAAGTGAACGAAAAGTGTTTGAATAAATCTTTAAAAGATAAAACTTTAAATATCAAAAGAAACATCTAAGCTATGAAATATATATCGAACTCTCCAATTAATAATTACTTAATTTATATTGTTATTATTATATGTATCTTCTTCTATTTATTTTTTGAGATCTCAACTATCACTTCTATTGCTTAATTCAGATTACATTACCTAACTACGGCTTGCTTACTTTAAATAACCTACAAGTTTGATTTCCTTTCAAAGAACATGTTTAAATTTACACATATAATATATAATTGCACTTCGTAACTCACTATGAAATCATCTTTAAATTCTCTTCTCAAATAGATACTTACAAAAGTCGCGGGAATCGAGCACTGCATTGAGTACCCGACAGCTGGTTGAGTTTGGGCTGCACATCACCAAAGGATTGGCCTATCTTCATTCATTGGGAATCGTTCACAAGGATATTGCCACACGCAATTGCTAGTGAGTATTTATAAAAGAGATATCTAAAACATCAAGCTGTTATTTGAAAAAATGTTATTTAAACCAAAAATTATATCTTTATTTTTTTATTAATTCTAATTCCAGCCTTGATGAGGAGTCCTATGTGAAGATCTGCGACAGTGCGCTATCCCGCGATCTCTTCCCCGACGACTACGATTGTCTGGGCGACAATGAGAATCGTCCTCTGAAGTGGTTATCGCTAGAATCACTCCAGAAACGGGTGTATGCCACGCAGGGGGATGTGTGGGCGCTGGGCGTTACCTACTGGGAGCTGGTCACACTGGCCCAGATGCCTCACGAAGAGGTGGATATATTCGAGCTTACCAATTACTTGGCCGCCGGCTTTCGGCTGGAGCAGCCCGTCAACTGTCCGGATGAATTGTGAGTATCCTGAGGAAGACCCAAAAATATCTGGCCGAGGCTAAAGAACACATATATTTTTCTTCCCTCGACTTGACCCCTTTCTCAACTCATAGCTTCACCGTTATGAACTGCTGCTGGCACAGCGAGGCCAAGCAACGACCGACGCCCTCACAGTTGCTATCGTATCTGCAGGACTTCCATGCGGACCTGGGCATGTACATCTAAGCGAGACGAAGGACTGACGAAGGACTCCGCAGCGGGAGTCAAGTGGAGTCAAGCGGAGCGGAGCGAAGCCCATGATAAATTAATTGAAACTTTTGCATTTTAAATGTGAGATTAAATGTGAATTTACCTGTTAGAGTTTGGCGCAAAACCAATTACAATGAAAGCCAGCTAACTTCAGATATACGTAAGCAACCACAGATAAACACACACACTACAACACTGGGGTGGACCGCTATCAGTTGAATGTAAATATGTTGAGGAGTATAAACAAAGATCAAAATACATTTGGGTCACACTGCCACACTGCGTATGAGTAATGCAGCTTAGAATCATTGTCACTTAAGCGTTGAAAAGAAGAAAACTAAATCCATGTGTGCATAAGGGATAAGTACAAATAATACGTCGCTTGAACAGCTCACTCAGCATAAAGTTTACGTTTGAACTACACTGCGTATGAGTGATATCCTGGGACACCAAATTTCAAATAGCAACTGAGGTCCACCCAACACAATAGAACAGTTTGTGGCTATCAATTTCGAACCCGATTACACAAACCCTGGCACCAAGTGGCCCCCAGGCGGCACGAGGGTTAAGCGTTAGATAAAACTGACATTTAAGTAGTTAGCAATTGAATAACAAACACTCACACGCAGCGCAACACACACAAACACACGCAAACAAACAGACAGAAACCTTACATGATAAATGAATGTGAATTATTGATGTGCATATTTTATTGAATGTGTGTAGGTGTAAGCAAAGGACGAAGGATCGAACGAGAGGGGAAAAGAAAAAGAGAGAGAGAGAGAGAGGTGCGACAACAGGATGCGGAATCTTTTGTTCACGAATGTTGTCCTCGAGATTGTTACGAAAGCGATATATTTATTTACCTTGATTATTATTATTACTATTGCGTATGTCATAAGGGAGGAAGTTCAAAACAGAATCTGAATCAGGTGAAAAGCAAAGACAGCAAATGTTAAACCGATGGCAAAACAACCGATAAGCATTATTCACACGAACACACAATTACACATGCATGCGTAGAGCTCCCTTGACCCCTTAACCCCCTTAAATCCGGATGCCTTTAACCCCTAACTTGCTCCCAGCTCACATAACGCACCATAATTCAGTTTTGGAGAACCTTGTCGCAATCGTTTCGTTGCTCAATTATTTCAATGTCAAAGGGGAGTAATCTGCTCGCTTTTGACAGGACACGCCATCAGATATGCAAGTGCAGCTGGGATTTCGCTCAGTGCACTTGCACTTGCTTCTCGTTCTGTCACTCGGCTCCCAACGTGAGCCAAAATCCCCAGCTTAAGACGTCCTGTTGTTTGTTTATGCCTTTTAGTTGAATTAGCCAAGAATTGTTTCTCTGTTTCTGTTTCTGTTGCTGTTTTCGTTTCCCCAGAGTTGTGTATTAATTTGCATTTTCGTTAGCCAAGTCAGGCGGCAACTTAAAGTTGTCATGCCCCAGAAAACCCCCAACCCCCCAAATAACACTAGGCAAGTATCAGGGAGTGGGGAGAGGTGTGACCATCAGACTTTGAAGATGAATTATTTCGTGTTGTTTTGAACTTGGCTGAAAACACCTCTCCCCATTCCAATGCATTCCAAATGAGCCAGTGAAATTAATAGTTAAAGCATTGCCGTTTAACAGAAGGCCGCCACCTAAACGTAGTTTAAATGTTCTCTGTAATAATCAAACACAAGCAACTCAGCAAAGTATAGGAATCAAACAGCAGTCACGCACCCAAAATAACTAAGGATGAAATAGAAAATAGTTCCAGACCAGCAGCCGCTTATTCGTCTAGCTAAGTAAGCCAACTCCGTATGTTTTATTCTTAAGCTTCGCACTCGACTATGGAAACGTTACTAAAGGAAATACCGAACTGCAAAACTATCAAAGCGCTCTGCATTTAATAAGTATCCCTGCAAAGGCTGCCGGGCAGCCCCACAAATACACACAAACACAAAGAACACAGACACACATACCCAAACATCTATACACACCTACGATTATCCTGTGAGGAAGACAAACACAAATTTCAAATAGATTATAAAGCTAAGGAGAGCTACACACTAGCCCACTACTACTATAACTAACTGAATGTGTTTCATGTTTATATATGTGTACGTGAGTGTATGTCTATGACTAAACGTATATTTTGTCGTCAAATTGAAAACTAACTGTAAAGGCTATTAAGAGGAAAACAAAACCAATACCAGCAAACGTGCAAGGCCCGGAAGGAAAAGGCTTTAACACACACGCACACACACAGATACACTCTCACACGAACACCCAGAAACCACAGAGCAAAAACAAATTGTCATTCACTCTGCATATGTCTCACTCTTTAACTCTATATAGATGTATCTCTGTATCCTACTTTTAGATATACTCTAGCGTATGATTGTATGTGTACACAGAAACTCGAAACTAATGCGTTTTCGTCTTTAAAAACAAAATGGAATATCTGCTAAGACACACACACACACACACACAAACACTTGAAACGCCCTCACACCTTTAAGACCCCCACCCCCAAAACCACCTAGCCCCTCTCCACCCCGCCCCTCTGTCTCTATCCAAACGCTAGTATAACGATGGAAGTGGGCGTGGCACTAAGACAAAGCTAAGAAAAAACAGAAATTCAATTTTTGTGAAGAGCAGCAGGCGAAAACGAAAGAGAGAAAAACAAAGCAAATAAATTAAATGTTCCTTTTGAATCATAAACAAAAATTGCAATCTGAGCAATCTCGGTGCTTTATTAATCTACTGACGGTTTGTATAATGGGGAGCAGCTGGGGAAAAAAGCAGGCTGCATCAAAGGCCCGTGAAACTGGGGTTTGGGAACAGGGGACTATGGATGGGGACCGATTCGATGGGCGGTAAAGATCCATGCGAGGGCACGTTCGCACACAACAGGAGCGGATTGCGATACTTTCAAGACTTGGGCCTCTTATGTGGGGCCATGGAAATAAGCCTCATCACCAATGCAGAGAGGATGCGTAACAACTCCTTCAGAGCTGCAGTTTCGAATATAGAGTTCACCTTTAAACCACACAAAAGATTAAATATTATGATCGATTTGATTTTTTTCAATAAAATGAAGCATAATTTTCGAGCAATCTGGATTTGAATTTATGTTCTCAGAACTCAAAATATTTTCATCGAATTTTGATGTTATCGTTCCATAAAAACTTCGTTTTAAATTGAAGCTCAAAATCCCATTGAAGAAATTAAGAATAGAAACGGTTCTGTGTCTTGGCTGCAGGGTTGAACAAGTTACCCTGCAGTTCCTTAAACCGCCCCTGGACAGGGACTGCCATCCTTTAACTCGGACAAACATATTTGCCGTGCGTGTCAAAAACTGAGCGATGCGCATTTGCTGACCCCACGATACCCTTTCTTCATGGGATTCGTTCGCGCCGCTCTAATTACAAAGAGTATGGAGTCAGGCCTATCGACTATCATGTTCCCTAATACTCAAGTGTTGCTCTGGAAGATTTAAATACTTTGAAGGGTTAATTTGTTTAATCTTTTCAAATCTCATGTTGGGAATACCCTATTGATTAAAATGCATCTTTATGAGATTTTTAAAACTTAACTATGTTATATTTCAAAATGATACATTTAATGATACAAAAATATTTTTTTACCTTTAAATAACTTTCCTTATTAAATAGCTCAAGTCTTAGGAAGTCTTTAAAACAATCTCCGTAAGGTTTTTAATATCTAACTTTTTCCATCATGAACAGTATTAACAGATTGCATATACCCCTAGATTACAGGGTATACTCAATCTTTTTACCCTGCGGAGCTGTCACTGGACATTCGCTTTTTCACCCGTTCTCATAACGACAAAACTTTGAGTGGCAGCCCCACAAGAGGGGGCGTGACCAAGGAGGGGAAAAGCTGCGTTATGTGTTTGCCTCCGAGCCGACAGAGAAAAAAAAACACGGAATCGGAAAACAAAACAAGCTAAATGGAAAAATCCGGGCTCGAGTTTGCCGAGGAACAACATCGTTGGTCCTGCGTGTCCCCCTCCACTTGAAATGGGAAAATGGGAAATCAGAAGTGCGAGGAGCGAGGAGCGGAAGTGCCCCACGCGGATATAGCAACAGGTGTACTCAGTGGGCTTTCCCCATCTTCCATTCCATCGGATTAAGTTTTGTAATTAGCCGAGTCTGATTGAATTGGAAATCATGTTTGGGAATTAATGAGCAATTAGTTGACGCATTATGAGTGTCTGTCTACCCGATTTGTGGTCGGCTGCATTGATAAGATCCCCGGACTTAGATGGGGTTTGTGTAGGTACACGTATATGTGCATATATTTTACACTCTGCAACATAATTCAAGAAATCGTGAAGAAGTAAAAGCATTTTCTAAAAAAAACTTTTGAAGACAAAAACAACTTTGCTGAAATAGTAATAAAACTATTTATGAGGATATTTGTTGGATTAGGTTACATACATAAATCAATCTTTTAATTTTAAAATTTAAATAAAGAATGTTTCAGATACTTAATCTGTTAGAAACAAGACAAATCGTATTGGGTGCACCTTTATTGAATTGTCAGTTATATATACGCACTTGTCCTAAAGTTTAGAATTTCCTTGAGCGTTAGTGTGGTTGATGAATGGGGGGATTGCTCTCGCTTGGATTGCAAAGGCCCATTTGGCAGGCATAAATCAGAATTCCTGATTGAGTTTATCGCAGCGTTTTGCTATTTTAATCTATTTAGCATTTAATTGGCAGCCAGAGGACCTGAGAGCGACATGAAATATGCAAAACGTTTTTAAATCATTTAAAAGGCTTTATTATTTATGAATGCTGATGATTTGTGGCACTATGCCCGCGCCGGAAATCGATACCACCGGGCACTAAACCAATTAAACCCGGGTAAACATATCAAACGGCCTCAGCCGGCAATGATCGAAAAGTTAGATTACAAATATAATGTTTTTATCCTGCGGTTTCAACAGTGCATTTTTTACGCGCGATTTTCAACTCAATCGGTTTAATTGTTTATGCAGTCCGCGTTTGCCTGGAATGTTAAACAAATTGCGGTATTGCGGGCATATTGCAATTTTATCTGCTCAGCATTATGTGCACGCCGTGCAGATGATGTGTTTTTTTTACCGCTTTTAATTAAAATGATGTATAAACTTACATATACGGCCGAGCCGCAGAACTGCAAACCACAAAATAAATAGATTTCCGCTCTCAAACGAGCGGAAAGCCCGCAACTGCGATTATGTTTGCGAGAGCTCACTGGACTGTTATTACAGCTTCCAGTTATCGCAGTGTATTTTCCATTTGATTAAACGTAAATATTGTAGCAAAAACAACGGGCAAGAACTACTAGCTGCCAGACTTCCAACTGCCAATTGGTTGGGAAAGTTCATCAAATTGACAGCGAACTTCAATACCAGAGCGAAATCGTTTTCAGTTGCTCGTTCGCTCGTTCGTTTGTTAGTTATATGCTGCCGCTGCATTAATTAAAATTTTACACCCGGCTGCACGGCGAGCAACAATAACCACTGAAATAATTCAGCTTGATAGACAGCCAAGCCGGCAATTAAACATTCGGTGCACCCAAGATCGAATCTAAAGTTGTGTCTGCCACAACAGCAAACGGCAAAACAGCAGAACAGTACAACAGCAACTTATCGCCAGCGACACCAGACGGTTGCAGCTGCAGCTTTTGGCCATGTGGCTGGATAACTTGTGGGCGGGGCCAAGTGATGACAGCTGTGGAATCCGAAAAGAAGCCACGACAATAGCATTAAAAATGTATGCAATACATGCGTTTTATTTGATCAGCTAAATAATAAATGACTTCATTTAAAGCAAGCAAATATTGTTTTTTAATTTATATTTATTCTTATTTGTCAATAATAAAGGCAAATACTTTTTTAATTAAATTTAATGTTCACAGAGAGCAATTTAGGGTTTTAACCAATTTAACATACAATAATATTTATCTAACAATTACATTTACTATTTATTGCATTTAATGATGTTAGCTCTTTCTTTATTTTTTGCAAAAACTCCACAAAATTTTGATGCTAAGAATGGGTTTAAAATATTTTTATTATTACCTATATATAATATATTATTTACGTTACCTAGATTTATACTTGAATAATTTTAAACGCTTTATTTAGGCAAACTTCATTGAACCAAAATACATTTTTTAAGAACAGTTTTTGCATAGAGACTTAATTCCCTCTTAAAGTTATGATCTGGCTAGAAAAGAGACAAATTCCCAGATCTTGCGTTTTGGCTATTGATAAAATAAAATGGCAAGAGCAGTTTACAACTTTCGACCGTTTACAACTAACAAAGGGTCACAAATCAAGTTGGTCGGAGGGTTGGCTCGTGACTAACCGGAAGTCGCCATGTGCAAGAATTCCGCCACCCAGCAGCCTCACCCCCTGAACTCCGTTCCACAGCCACCCCACCCACACCAAACTCCCCCACCATTTCATTTTCCAACTTGGGCCGCCTGCAGTGTTGCGATTTAATTAAAGCGCCATTAAGTCAGCAATTAACAACAACAGCAGCGGCAACAATGGCAACCAAAGCAAAGGTACAACAACGTCAACAAAGGGCAAACAACTTTGACGCCCTGGCTTCAGCTTCAGCTCCGGCTTCGGCTTTGGCTTTTCCTTTTCCTATTCTTTTTCCTATTTTCCCGCTTCCGTTTCCGCTCTTCCCGCTTTCATTATGTTTGCCTTCGCTTTGTTGCTGTTGGCGCATTAAATTCTTTTTGCCGTGTTATCGCTTAGAGAATTCATTAGCGATTGCAGGGGGACATCCATTGGGCCTCCCCACGTGGTCCTCGCCAGAAACCATTTTGCATATCGCGGAAAAGCAGAAACACAGGACACAGGATAAAGGACCCACACTCATTGGCCAAAGTCGCAACCCTTTGGTTTCGCCGACAAACTGCATCTCACAACGCATGGAATTACTCCACTTTATTCTGAATTTTTAATGTAAGGGAAAATTCCAGGAATTTCCAGTCCTGGGGCAAATATATTTTTAGTATTATTTCCACTTCCATTAAGGAAGTAATGAAGGGAATCCGCAAAGGTTTATGGACCCAAGTAATCAGCCTTTTAAATACTGAAAAATTCAGTAATAAAGGTTAAAGCTTTTTATTTAAATGAACTAAATGTTGAAACACTTTTCACTTTTGCTGAGAATTTAAAATTTAATAGTTAAATCAGTAATTGGCAAAATTACTAGAAACATTAAAAATAAAGCAAATCCACATTTGATTTGCGAATTATTTATCAATGCATGTATTGTGATAACTTAAATTGATTTTAGGTATTCATGTTATGGGTAATTGGAGTACATTTAATTACCGAAAAAAATACTCTCACCAATCATTTCAGAATCAGCTGAATTAATATTCGAATGATATGCAGTACAGTGAATACAATTATTAATATATTTTCAACATAAAAATATACAATTACCATAGTGTACAAACCTGTATTACTTTCCGTTTTACTATTTTAAATAAAAATAAAATACTTGTATACGCAAAGTTGTTGATATAAAAACCATAACAAGTACACAAAAACTAACTTTCAAATGAAACTAAATTGTAATTTTAATAAAAACGGAAAGTTGTGGTGTTTTGGCAACTTCAAGCATACTTGAGTAGATGAAGCCAAACAAACAAACGCATTGGTTAAACCAAATTTCATGAAAAGCACTCGAATATGAAAAATTCCTTGAATTCGAAATAATGCAAGTAGGAGTCAGCCCCATTGTGTGGATTATAATTCCGCCTTTCCATTGTTTAGCATAGCAACTAAACTCAAATTTCGGATTGCAGAAGGGGTAATAAAGGGGATTGTGCGGGGTTTCTACGGCTTTCTACACAAAAAGCACATTAAAAACATGAAAAAATAAAATAAACCAGCCGCTGCTGCCGTTGCTCCTGCTGCTGCCATATTCCACTTTTTTATTTTTCTAATATTTGACTTTGTTCTTTCGTTCCGACGAGAAAGTTTTATTAGGGGTACGTGTCAGGGTTGCCATGTGTGCGGATGTCGAGGGGATGTTTAGGGTTAGACTGGGGTTTCCACCGGGGGTACGACGAATGAACTGAAACTGTCAAAAGTGCACATTCCGCTCTTGACATTTTGCCAAAGCGCAGCTTGAACTCTTGCCCTGCGGGGGGAAAGGGATTCAGGGGGGTTCAAGGGGTCCTCATAGCTGATGGGGAAAAGTGGGAAAGTGTCGTGCCAGCGATTGGCATTGAAAGCGCAAATGAAAGGGAAGTCCTCGTTTGAATGGCAGTGGCAGCTTGCGATGGAATCCCAGACATATACCAATCCCAATCCCAATCCCAATCCCAGAGGGTGGAACCAGCCAGCGCCACAAAATACGGACGGCACGCGTTCGTCCGCCCCCCTCGGGGGTTGCACCACCCCCCTGCCCCTCCCACTTCCCCCTCTCCACGCCCGTGACAAGCAGTTAAAAAAGGCTAAACGAGAACGAGGCATAAACCCAGAAATTTGCTCTCAGTACGTTTATTGCTTTTAAATTTGCCAATTGTCGAATCTGGCGCTCGTAAGTGCATGTGTGTGCACTTGGAAAAATACATGTGTATCCATTCAAATTTAATTTAATTTAATTTTCATTTTAAAAAAGTAGGGCAACCTTTACCAATCCTACATTTTATTCGGCATGTTAAAATTAACATTTTAATCAATTGTTATAATTTGTTAACTTAAACACTCTTCAACTTCATTGGAAGTTGTTAAAAGTGTACATCTAGACGAAGAAGTGACTTTATCTATTTAATTTTATTAAAGCTTAATCTTAATTTTTAAAAGCTGCGTATAAAGGTATTTTTGAACTATGTTTTTACATTTTGATATTAAACCAAGTTTAAAGTTAATTGTTTTAAAGGCTACATTGCACATCTAGTTGTAAATAAGTTGTATTATTCCATGGCAAAAAAGGACATTTTTATATACATAACTAATTTTAAATTCTTTCAGTGTACCTGTCTTTCATGTTCGTTTGAGCCAGTCCGTGTGGGGGTCTACAACAAATTGCTTATCAAGCGAACGCATGTAGCAGTCAAACTGAAAAGGGGCCGCCAAAGGCGACGGCAAAGGCAAAAGCAGCCCTTAATTTGGCCAATTTAAAAATGGAAATCGACTCCCCCGAGAATCGGCGATGTGTCAATAAAATGTGATTAACAAGTTGCTGCACAAAATGCCGGCACAGACTGCAATCGGATAATGGCGATGCCAGTGGAAATGCGAAAGTAATGCTCCCCCGACATTCCCTCAGGCATTATTCGATGTTTTGTCTCCCTGGGTTTTCACTGTGGCAACTTTTTTGTATTGCAGATATAGTAATAAGAGGGGGAGGGGAAGGGGAGGAGGGGTACTGTCCTGGGAGCGTGGCGAATTATCCCTTTCATAAGTGACAAATACGTCCACCCTTATCAGCCACGGCTGCTGCAAGTAATGAGGTTTTATTCCAAAGCAACCGACTGCTGGCCGTGGTAATTCGCAATAAATATGCAGCCAGGACCAGACCATCAGCACAATCTCACTGACAGGATAAGGATACCAGCCACCCCCTCTGATCCTGGCCGAAAGTGTAAACGCTGTCGGGCGAATTGTAAGTTCCACAAACGCATTCCGCTGGAGATTAATCATCACCCAGTCCGCAATGCCACAAGCATGAATCCAATAATCCCTGGACTTAATTAAAGTTGAGGCAAGCTCCATTTCAAACAAGTTAATGATAGCTTGCAGCTTAGGTTGGACTATAATGGGGATGCTTTAAATAATACTCTGCTGCTCAGTCATTTGAAATACTATACTTGTCATCTGGGATGTTTATCATCTTTTAACTTATTTATTCTACACTAAAATTCCTCATGGAACGTAGTCTTGTTTGTAAAGCCTTTTCAATTGTTTCTGGTTTAAGTGAACATTCCTCTGTTCTAGTGATTTACATTTTAATTACTTAGCCATGATTTAATTACTTATAACTACAGATTTTGTTGGCCAAACAAATACAAAAAGCTTTGACATTTTCGGAAAGCTTGTCTAATTACCATTTGGCATAGATAATAATGGTGGGTTATGTATTATTTAAGACATTTCTTTTTTAAAAGACAACTGTAAATATATTAAACGGTCTGTTTAAATCACCATGAAATTAAAGTGGTATAGATTTGCTGACTAATAAGGTTCAATGATTGAGATATCTTAACTTTGTTTGCAATGGAAAACTTTTGATAAGAAGTACTTAATTTACCTCTTCAACTCAAGTGTTTCCAACTAAAATGTGGTAACTTTTAGCAGAAATCTGGCAATATGATTTTCTTCCGATATTCTTTTATATTTATTCCATTTAATGATAAGCGAACCAAATCTTTTCCTGGAAGGTTGGCAAGAAATTTACGGAACTGCCTTGTTTTGCACGACGACTGGCGTGAGTCAGGTAATCTTATCGGTGGGCCCCTTGATTGCATGGGGGATTCTTATTCTTATACTTTGATTTCATTTTGCACTATTTGGCTTTTTCGCCAGACTCTCGCCCCCTTGGCCACTTCATGAGCCCGATAAGCCCGCCCTGTAACAGAAGTTAATTAAAAGCGAAACGCTTTTGTAAACATTGTCTTACTCATTCGCCGCGAAGCGGTATAAAAAGCGGCGCATTTCGCACAGCTGACATTAAACGATCGAAAAGCGTTCAAAGCACCAAAGCAAAATGCGTGTTCTCCTCATCCTCTCCGTTGTCCTGGCCGTGATCCTCGGCTGCCACGCCTACAGTGCCACCTGGGGCCGCAGGAACTCCAACGACTACCTGCTGTCCCGCACCACCGAAGCCCGCAATCCGATCAAGAACAACTACTGGAACGTGAACGTGAACTACCCCACTGGCTACTACAACATCTCGATTGTGTACGTCTACGACAACTTCAAGAACAACTCCGGAGCAAGTCCCAGTTTGTACTCCGGTGGTCCAGGATATCGATTTGCCACCGTGAACCTCCGTGGTCAGGTCAACCGCGGCATCAACTCCACCGTCGAGATCTGGGGACGCTAAGCAAGAAAGGAAATAACGAATCTACTCTAAACAAATAAAACACTTTGCAATTTAATATACATAACGTGTTGGTTATCTTTATTTTAATCGAAGTTGGTCAGCCCACGGCTTTAATAGACCCAAAACAAACAGGTGTGGTTACTCAATCAAAAATACAATCTGTTTATAAGTTTTGCAAATAATGTTTAAGCAATATCAGCTGAAGCTTAAGCATTTATTTCCTAAAATTGGCTTGCTCTTTTGATAATTAAAAATTGTTTTGGTTAACTGTTGAAAGTTTAACTCTATTTAAAAACAAGTGTTCGTCAATTGTATGTTTTGGGGCAAGATTTGATTCTAAAATAAAATGCTTTTAAATATTATCAGGGCCGGAGAAACAGTTTTGAGTGGGGTGATGACCTCACAAATTTTCAATATTAATTAATATTAATGTTAATTTAATGTTAAAATAATGTTAATTTAATATAATGTAAATGTAATGTTAACTAAATGTTAATTAAATTAATATGGCCACGTCAGCGACAATGATAATTAATTATTTTTTTCGTTTTCTCGCACCTATAATTCCCAAGTGGTTCTGGCTGATACGTAGTGGGATACCCCTTGATTTTGGCCAATTTCTCAGTTCTCCGGGATGACCGGCAGTTTCTCTAAGAAACTTTTTCCGGTCTCTGGAAGTGTGTGTGTGTGCGTGTGTGTTAGTGACGTGGTTCCAGAGTGGGAGAGAGTATCTGGCCAACTCCTCCTACTGGAGTCCACTCCCGGATGCAGTGCATCATGGGTCGACTCCTCCTACTGGAGTCCACTCCCGGATGCAGTGCACCATGGGTCGACTCCTCCTACTGGAATCCACTCCCGGATGCAGTGCATCTTGGGTCGACTCCACCTACTGGAGTCCACTCCCGGATGCAGTGCACCATGGGTCGACTCCTCCTAGGATGCACTGCATCATGACCTGACTTGGCATGAACTTAAAGGTGCCCGATCCCTTCCTACATGTAGTGGACTCCAGGATGCAGGGCTTCCAAACCTGAAAAGGTGAGTTGCAGTTTTTTTTAATTATGTGATGACGTGGCTTTTGTTAAAAAAATGCAGTTAATTAATTAAATTTTTTTTATATTTTTTTTTCAGGTTTTTGGTTGTGTATTTGGCTGATTGCAGAAAATAATTGGTGACACCATCCAACTTGTAACTTGAAGTTCGACATCAGGATGCACTGCACCAAAGTTATTACGCAATAAGTACATCCTTTAGACAATAAATAATTAAGTTATATATTTTAAAAAATCATAAATATTTTGACAAAGAAACTAAAAGAAACAGATAAAGATCTGAAAGTTTTCAAGAACATTAAAGAAATTTGAAAGGTAAATTTTATCAAATATTGAACTTGAAGTACATGAAAATCAAACACAATTAATAATTGTAAACAAGTAGCGACATATAATATAAATATATGTAGTATATATATAGTAATAGTTGTAAGAATGCGGTTACCGGAAATATATAGTATGCTGACACCACATAAATGGACTGGACAACAGGCTGCAGGATCAATTATGAATGGCGTGATCTTCTATTGAACTCCACTCCAGGATGCAGTGCATCACCTCATTGGGGTATGTATTTTTTAAACAACCGATTTGTATAAAATAATTTAACTAATATTTTGGAATGCTTCTTTTCATTACAGGTGATGACTATACCTTTCTACTTGGAGTGTACTTCAAGATGCAGTGAATCAATAACCCAAAGAGGTAAATACCTTTTTTACTAATACCTTTTTTACTAACAAATTTATTCTAACTATTATTATTTGTTACAAATTATTTATTATTATTTTTTTTCTTATTTAATTTCAGGGTAAAGTGTAAAGTGTACATGTTGCGGATAAAGTGGTTGCAGTGGTTATCTTATTGAACTCCACTCCAGGATGCAGTGCATCACCTCATTGGGGTATGTATTTTTTAAACAACCGATTTGTATAAAATAATTTAACTAATATTTTGGAATGCTTCTTTTCATTACAGTGATGACTATTCCGTTCTGCTTGGAGTGAACTTCAAGATGCAGTGAATAAAAAACCCAAAGAGGTAAATACCTTTTTTACTAACAAAATAATTCTAACTATTATTATTTGTAACAAATTATGTATTATTATTTTTTTTTCTTATTTAATTTCAGGGTAAAGTGTTAAGTGTTAATGTTGCGAATAAAGTGGTTGCGGTGATTATCTTACTTCAAGAAGACGAAAGATTGCAGTGCAGATCAAGGAGCTAACTGAGTAAGTACCAATCTGAAAAGATTTATTTATGATAATCTCATAATTATTTAAGTAGTTTTTACATTAAGTTGGAAAATGCTTAACTTGGGAAGTATTTGGGAGAGTTACTATCTATCTATTTAAATAGAAACTGATTTAATTGGGCCGTGGTAAAGGCGGGATTTCTCTTCGTTTTTCTTCGATATACTCTATATGCAGGGCCGGAGAAACAGTTTTGAATCATACATTCAACTGATAATAATGGATGTAAATAAATTTTTTTCTACAAGTCAAGCATTTTGGGGTGTTGAATTCCACACCCGCTAAGATTTGGCGTGTGGAGTGCTCAACACCCGGTATACACCTTCCGCCGGCCCTGAATATTATGTTTTCTTAAATTTGGACTAATCCTTAAACACACAAATTTAATTTGTTGAAATGTTTTTAATTTGTTCTTTCTCTGCAGGGGTGCAAAAACAAATTAATGCTGACTAATACTGGTTTCTTTTACAATACCAACAGCCGGTTTCATTTGCTAATTTCCTGTTTTTTCATAATCAGAAATCAAACAGTTTTTGTTCCCTAAAAAAATGTAAACAAATAATCATTTAAAATAAATAAAAGCTAACTGTGCTTTCTACAGTGATAACCAAACAATTAGTGGTGTTTTCAAGCATAAAGTTTATCTTATCAATTACTGTATATAATTCTCATGTACAGCTAACTGAGAATCGCATAAAGTGTATCATAAAATATTATCCAAAGTATCGCTTTTATTTTTGCTTTGTCAATAGGAATAGCATATTGATGTGTCTATCTCTGGCCGACTTTGCATAATCGTGTATTAGCCTTTGGTCAATCCCCATAACTCCCAGACAAGTTTCGAATTTCCTCGACTGTTTGGGGCTTTTCCCCCAGTTACTTTCGGCACAAAGGATGAAAGTCGCCTGCCCGAGGAAAAGGGGAAACTTTTCCTTTTTGCCAGCCAGCGGCGTAGTCATCTAGCAAAGGAAAACATTCAATATTTAATAAATATCAGTGAGGGTGTATGTGTGTGTGTGTGTTTCCTGCAGTTGGAAATTAGGACTGGGGAAAGGACTACTGCCCACAAATCCTGTGAGGCCCAGACAGACTGTTAAAAGGGCTAGAGGGCTAAACCAGGAAAAAAAATTTGGAAAAGAAAAGAAAATAAAGGAACCGAGGGGAGACAGACTTATTGGCCTTGGCTCATTTGATTCCGGGGGATGGTGTAAAATTTGTATTTCAAATTGCCAAAAGCAGCCCCAAAAATCCAGTGTGGGACTGATATGTTGAGCTGCACGGTCAAAAGGATGTGTCGGAGTCCCTTTTTTTTCTCTCCTCAGCTATTTCCCCAGTTTATGTATCGAATTTAAATTTCAATTTTAAACGTCTTGAGGCTACGGATTCGGATAGCATCCCAATTCCTAGCCCCGCCTGCTATCCGGCCGGTAAATATTTACACAGGGCGCACAAATGTTTGAAAAGTTGTCAACGAAAATGTTTCACTTAGTTAATATGCAAAGCGCGGCCGCTCGGCTGCGATGCAAAGCCCCGGATCCGGATATGTTTACGGATACGGCCACGGCTACGGATACAGACGGAGGTTCTGATTCCCCCTCCCCCTCTGCTCTTCCCTCTTTCCGCAGAAGAGAAAGTCGTTCGATAAAAAATTGGCCCCAAAAAGTCACGTAACTGCAGTGCACAAGCGAAAAAAAAAGAAAAAACAGAAGTGGGGAAGGGGGTGGTGCATCCGAATTCGATTTGCTGTGGGGTTCCGTGACCCCCCGCTGTCCTAACTTTAAGAACTGGCAAATGCGACTGCCGAATTTCGCTTCCGGCCGCCATCACTTGGCATTCCTCATACGCCGCGTTGGCCGCCACAACGAAATGCCTAACGTAAGCCGCTTGAAGGCTAAGCTGACCACTACACCAGTGTCCACGGGTAACCAGACTGCCACACACACACACACACGTACTCCCCCACCTCTCTGCACCTGCCACCCCCCATCCACGTTTGTCAACGGCAACAGCTTGCCGAGCAATTACTTCGGACTGCCCGGAAATGTCGCCCCAAAACCAGCAGCGACAGCAGTGGCAGCTGCTTGGAGCAGGTCCTGCCTGCCACTCCCTCCGCCTACACCACTCTCCTCCCGCCTTCACACACACATTCCGGGGGTGTGGCATATGTCTGGTGCTGTAAGGACAACCGCCGGCATCTGCTTACACTGGCCCCTGCGGCTCCGGAACATCGAACACACCCGCCTCGAATGGGATTTCAATTAGCAGCTGCCCTCCCACCCCAGATGCCGACTTTGTTGTCCAGTGTTGCGGCTCAACCCGCCACGTTTACAGGACACTGTCCGAGTGCACCGATAAAAATGGGACTTAAGTTCGACGATATTCCTTCTTCAGGCTTAAAAAGTAGAATTCCACTTTGTATTACTGATCTTGTGTGGCAATTTAATGCTTCAAAGAGTTTTGAACTAAAATAAGATGATTTTAGGGAACTTAATAAAAAGTCGTTATACCTTTAATCTTTTCTGAAAATTTATAAAGTAATAGAAAAAACACCAAAAGTACTATTAAACGTAGTCTCTAGATAATATAGAAATAAATCACGTCCAACTTAGGAGTTGAGAACTGCCATTGAATAATTGTTTTGATATTTAAGCAGCAGCGTATTTCGTTTGTTTATCTTATATCTATATCCATAAAAAGGAATTTAAAACATTATAAACATTACCTATGTCCTCAGTAACTTTTTTAAACAGTTTCTAGTAACCAAGAATGAGTTCTTGTGGCAAACTTTGGGTGAAAAGGTTTGAGTAAGAACCTATTAAAAAATAAGATTGATTCTATTTTCCCAAATCAGTATAGCTCAACATATTTTCCCTCTTAGGTTTTTCAGTGTCTGTGAGGTTGGGATTGGTGCTGTCCTGAGGACACGACATAGAAGGGTGTCGGACACGCTGTTAAGGCTGCTGAAATTGCTGATTTGCTGTTGTTGGCGTTGTCGCCCGTCCGTTGCGATAACGTTGGCTGGCCAGCAGCATTGATTTTTAATAAATAGCAATTTAGCAAACCAATCGGGGCTGTGATTATTTTAGCTGGCAGGTGGAAAAAGCATTTCAAATGTGCAGCTAGCGAGGCGAAGAGCCAGGAGCTGCAGCTAATGTGCATCCCGCACATTCCACAGCCGACGAGCCTTCGAAAAAGGTAATGAAGTATTTATGATCGGGCTGATTGCATGTGGTGGCGCTGTTAGCAGAGCTTCACGGGCAGGTGAGGTGTCGCCTCTGCGCCTGGATATCCGTTTTGACAGGCGCTGCTGGGGATTTGTGGCATAACAAATTTTGAGCGGCTAAATTGTGAAATACCACGGCTGCCGAAGCGACAACGTGGCCAGAAGCCAACTGGAGCAGCAGGCAATCAATATTGATGATGGTCAAATCAAAAGGCTACGTCGTGTTCGCATATATCCAATATAAATTTCCTCTTCTGGATAACAAACTGAGAAACATTCACTTTGTTTAGCGTTTAAAGAGCTACTAGAGCAAAGAAAATCGATGGAATAAATATTTCATTTCGGAGAACATGGTCAACATTTGATTTTAAAAAGGAAAAACTAAAGACAACAACAGGAAAATATTGATACAAAATTCCGTTGCTTTGCAAATTAAACCGAATTGACTTCAAATTGGATAAACTTCTTACTGCTACTCCTGCTTGGATTTTATTATATTTGTTGACATATATTATTTTTTTAAAGAATGTTTCTACTAATAATTTTGTTTTTGGAAATGTATCAAATCTTGTCCGAAAAAGAGAATATTTTGTTTGTTAAGATTTCTATCCGAAAAAAAATTATTATTTCTGCTTTAGCAAAGACATCATCCATTAAGAACATTTTACTGCTTCAGGAAATTCATTCGACTGCTTTAAACACAATAACTGCTTTGAGGGTGTGAAACTAAGATTTTACATTTAGTCAACGCCCTTTCCATAGATGGCGTAGTTTTTACATATTCTGACTCTACTTCACTGCTTTAAGGTGCTTAAAATAACAAGCAGATCAAAAAGCGAGCCCAAATTTGAACAACAATATTTGATCTTTATTAGAAAACAAATTCAAGAGTAAACCGCAACTGTACTATTGCTAATCCTTTAAAAAAAAAAAACTTGTGTATGTAATGCGGAACATTTTGGGAAAACATTAAAACGTTAATTGAATATAAATAAAGAGACAACCAATAAATTTTATACTACAAAAATCATGTTTTTGAGTATATAATATATAATAATAAGAATATTGAAATAGTATGTAGAACTTGATGCCTGACCTCGTAAGTTTTGTGGTTTATTTAGAAAATCTACTTTAAGTTCAAGCACCCCTATTCAATATTACTTAAAGATGATATTCAGCAGATACTTTTTCCCGTACTGTATGCCGCAGTACTTCATTCAACGCTTCTTTCACTTACCGTCAAACAACCCCGAAAATGCCACGAGTCGTGTACGAAAATATATTATACATACACACGCAGCGATAGACCGTTTTTTCTTTTGTTTCGAGTACTCTTTGCTCACTTTGTTTGAAAAGATATCTTTCCATATGGCTGACTTTGAATGGAAGTGGTTTGGTTTTCTTCTTCTGTCATGTTCGCCAGTGAATAATGAATGGAAGACGTGTCGGTTTCTTTTTTGGCCTTGAATGAAAGACTGACTTTAATGGGAGCTTAGGTTTTGCGAACACAACTGTACCATGCACATGCTGTCTTTAAGCTCAGCTTTCTCCGGACTTCCTAATCATATAGAAATACATATTCCTGTCTGTGGGCGATAATTTATTGGTTTGTAATTTCCTGCTTATTCGCCTCAACCACCCGGTCAGCCCATCAATCAATATTTCATTTGTGCTGGTCCGAAAAGTCGCCCCCAGATGGCAAAAACAACCACCCACCACCCAAACTCGGAAAACGCCCAAAACGAGTACGATTCCGTGAATCAAATCGAAGATACAAGCCAATCATTGAATCGAAGTACTCGACTCGGCAATCGGAGGCCAATAAAAGCAGTTTTCTGTTCGGCTGTCTTCGGCTTTGCCTTCATTCGGCCAATCAGCTTTGAGCATCGTGTACCGCCCTTCAAACCCGACCAATGGCGTGTCTTCGCTTCTTCGATTTCGCCGCATGTTTCATTCTCTTCGGTTCGTCATCGGAACCGGTTTTTCGCTGCCTTATAACTTTGGTGGTTGTTTCCTTCCCACTCCTCTTTATCGGGCGTTGCCTTCCTTCATTTTCTCCAGGCCCGAAAGTGTGCTGCCTGTACTTTCTGGTCCGACATCCATTTTGAACAACCGTAAGCGGAATGGAAAAATATTCTGAATTATACAAAACGAATTGAGTTGTTTTAGTTCCAACATAGTTTTACTTTCCCTTTTTTATATGCGTAATGGTTTTGCATATTGCGGGGAAACTTTGTCGGATGTGCATTTGATAGCCCCTATCGAAAAAAATGTGTTTAGTTTATTATATAAGTAATCGAATACACGGAGGGGTTTTAATGAGTTTCATTCCCCTATGGGGTTAAGTTTTACATACATATTTTATATTTGGTAGCCATACGACCAAAAGCACATGTATTTTTTTTAGGCAGATTGAAATATTAGTTACCTAAATTGCGGAACTTTAGGGCGTTGCCACTAAATAACGTGCTATGTATTTTCAAAACTTATCAAAGGTGTAAACCTAAAATGTAAATATGTAATCCTCATTTTAAATATGTACATAGTATGTTTTTTTTTTTTTTTTTGATTTAAGAAAAATTAGACTATTAATATTTTTTTTTATGTTAAAATTTCCCACTTTTTTCTGAAATTGCGGGCTAGTTTGTTTCCATGCAGAGCACTGATGCCACTCATTTCCAACCATTCGAGTGAGTAGCGAGTGTTTTTGACAGCTTTCTGACGTTTGACGGCAGTTGCTTCCCCTCCTTGGATCACCATTTTTGGGTTTTATGCTCGTTAGCTGTCACTCTGAATTTTAGGGTTCCGGAGTCGGTTTTTCTGAGCCAGCCTAGGGGTTTCGCCTCTGTTCCTGTTTCGTATTCTGCCGCTGAGTGGCAGGCCATAAAATGGCCTCCTCGCCCCCGCCGAATCCCCACCCATTCACGTCGGCGACGGCAGTTACAGCTGCTTTACTGCGCTTCCAGCCGCCCCGCTGCAAATTAGCATTTTTAAAGAATCGTCCTGTCTAAAACATGGATTTATTGAAGCCTCCGGTTTGCGAAAAAATCGGTAGTGAAACTATAAAAGTGTAAGCTTTGGTTTGGATGGTTACTTAACACTAAATCATGGTTATGGAAACTTAGTTATTTAAGAATCAGCTTTCTCTAGTTCTGCAAATTTTAAACTAAAGGCTTAGGAGCCGAAAGTTTTTTCTTGTGTTTAAGTTGTTGGCGTTTCAAATTGCTTTTCTTGAAATGTGAATTCAACAATGAAACTCACTTCAAGTGTCATAAGAGGATAATTATGAGTAAACTGCAGCTGCAGGATTAATTGCTTACCCACGCTCGGCGTCTGCGCAAGTCCTTCAATCCAGACGCCCAAGTCGTGTGTGATTTCGCCCACCTTCTCCTCCCCTCACTCCTCAAGTTGTTTCAGCCATAAGCCAGCGACCTCCGAAAGATACTGTGGGGTTTGTCATCCCATTTAGAACGTTTTAACGATATTGAGATCCACTATTCACAGAATTTCTTGGAGGTGAAATAACTCTGTCTCTCATCAAAAAACAAAAGGATTTCCAGTTTTTCCAATTACTTAGAACTTAGATTAGTAACACATACAGGCTGTATAAAACTTGTACATATATGTATAGTGTATGTATGTATATTTTGATCAAGTTAGTTAAAAATTCAGCTTTAACACGGCTTAAGTAATAAAACATGTATCAAACATTGTTTATACAAACAAATCAGAGATACTTGTTTTTCTTAGTTTTCAGACTAAGTACTTTATGGTATCAATTTCCCATTTAAAAGTTCCGATCGGTGCAAATTTCTGATTTACAGTTATAAAGTTTTATTTTTCTGCAAGAGAAACGTGGTACGAAATAATAAGGAAAGCAATTTTGTACACGTTATTATGAAGTCCAAGGTTTAATTGCTTAGTATTCGGTTTATTTTGCCCACTTATAGCGGAACGTTTTCGTGCTATAATTAAAATCGGCTACACAAAATTGCATTAGGTTATAATGTATCTGGGTGGCTATCAGATGTCCGAAATAATAGAGTGCGAAAACCCATTTGGCTGGCTGTCATCAATTACCGCTGGCCAAAACGGAAAGACGACCCCTCGACCGCATAAAATGGCGTCGAATCGAAGGTCAGAGGGGAATAGCGGTGACTTTGGCATCGATTGACGTCACACAGCGCCAGACAGAGCACCCACACACACTCGCAATCTCACACACTCGCATGGCAACCAACTGTAATCTCGAAAAAAAATAAATAAAATTTAATCGGGGGAGCAAATATTTTCGCTTTAATTGAAAATAAAAATGCGCAATCGAAATGCTAAGGCGTCACGCAAAAAGTTCTATATTTAAATATTGCCCAGGGCCGATCGTTTGAAAACATTTATAAATAAATGCTGTAAGCGAAAACGGCTGAGCAAATTAAATTGTGGGAAAAGCTAGGGGAATCAGTGGGGAGTCCATTTAGGGGGAAAACGGCAGGAAGGTGCCGAAGGACACTGAATGAAAATCGCATTAAATGAAAATCGCCAGCGAGTTAACTTAATAATCGTCATAAATGGCGCCAACGTGTATTTTATAACCCACACACAACCATCCCTTCAAGCCATACCACACCCCCGCCCTCAACCATACACTCCCTGCCGCCCCTTTTCGAGTTTTTCGCTTTCGCCATGCTACGTAATAAATGAAAACTGGCAACAGCGCTTTATCAAAAGCCGAATTGTATTAAGCGCGTAGGTGTGTGTGCGTTCGTGTGACGACTGACAAGATATTCGAACTCAATATTTTATTCGAAATTCGAATAAGAGATTTTCACAGCCGCTCTCTTTTCCCGTGTCTCTCTCTCTCTCTCACACACAATCTCTCATTTATCACAGCGAATTCGCCGCGATTTAAGCCGGCTGTTGTGTGTGTGAGATTTCGAAATCAAAGAGAGAGCAATCCAGTTCGAAAAGCGCGGAAAATTTCACAAGCGGCTTCTTCTTCTTTGCTTCGCTGCGCGCCACTTTTTGTTTTTCGTCGTGCCGATGTGAAAATCGGCAACGCCGCTCACGCTTAGCAAATCCCATTTTCAGCCCCAAAACAAAAAAAAGCCAAAAAGCTTGAAGCGAGAATTTCGTGTTTTTCGGTGCCCACCAATGTTAATTGAACGTTTCGTTTCGAAACGACGCAAAAACATGCCTCCAAATGTGTTTTTCCCTCTTCTTTTTCATCACGACTCGGCTAATTATATTTTGCTGTGCTCGTTTTTGCTGAAAATCCAGTGGGGCGCAATGTTTTCAGCTCATTTGCCGCCTCAGTGGCCAAGAGTCCATTGTTTTTCCCGCTTGTCTGCAAAGTTGGCAAAACGTTCGAACTACGCTTTGTCTAACAAATTGCCCGAATTGCGGGGGTCTCGAGATTTGAAAGGCCCGCTTGAAAAGAAAGAAAGCCCCTTTGGCGTTGACAAAACTTCGCTTCAGTTCCCACTTTCACCAAATTAGCATGAATGGAAAACGGGAAATTCGGTGCGAAACTTTTGCAATCCTATTGCCAAAAACTGTGGAGCTATAGACATCATAAATTTGAACAGCAGACACAAAAATGTATGTAAATATGTACATACGAACATAATAAGAAAAGTTTTCTGTTAAATCTCTGATAAATTACCCAGCCGAAAAACGTTATAGTCATTAAGCAGAAACCAAAAATGTTAATAATGTTTTACAACTGCTAGATTTTAAAAGAATTTTAGTTATCAAACGTTCGCTTATTTTCTTATTTCAATATTGACAAAATGTACTCCAGAGTTTGGATCTCAGGCTTTTAAACTTTGGGTTATTGTCTACAGCTCATTTTCTAATTCTCAAAAAAAAGCTTATAACTTGAAAACTGATACAAAACTTTGGAAAAACAAAAATAAAACAACAAAACCTAAAATCTGGTATGCATTTTTTCAATTAACAAGTGTAATACGATGAAAAGAAACAGAAATAACTGGTTGAATGGGTAATATAGGTAAGAAAATCGGAATATAGGTATTCTCGAATTGGCCGTTAACTCAAAGCTTCGAAATGTGTTGCTAATAATCTGAAATAAATTTCAAGAAATGATCTTGGACAGTTTTTATCAGAAAAAGGCTTTGAAAACAAGCCAATAATTTAAATTTCTAGTTACCTCTATCTTTTCTTGCACTTTCCGTTTGATTTAGTGGGTGGAACTCTTTAATTTTTGAGAGTTTAGATGGGAGGTGTTTTTGTTAAAGTTAAATTTGAAACCTTATTCTAGGGATCCTTTTTTTTATTCCTCTCTGCCAGTGTTTACACATTAAAGATGTTCCGCTTGGCGAAAAAGTGTAATATCTTACAAGTCCTTTGGCTTCTGATCAAAATACTTATATAAGATTATTTTACAACATCATCAATTCCCACGGTGCAGATTAAATATTAAATTCTGGTGTTCCGCCACACTTTAAAACAAGCATTACATTTTTTATTAAATATACACTTAAAGGATCTATATACTGTGCAAAAATATTCCTTGAACCACTGTCCGAACCTTTAAAATAATAAAATTGTGTTAAAAAGACATATCGGCTGGTTATATGTCTTTTTAACACAATTTTATAAGTTTCAAACTATGTATGTACATACATACATCATTTTTAAAGCAACAAAAAAAACACCTGCTTAACAAATTTCTAAACTTTCATTGCAAAATTAGCGTATACATCTAAACATTTGGATGTATACAAATTTAAGAAAAAGTTTGAAACTGATCGGTTGGTTATCAGTTTTTGTTATCATACTTTGCAACATTTTTGCTATAACACTTATTTGTTAATTAAAACTTGTTAACTAGTCCAATGGTAAGATTTTTTAAAGCTAGTTCATGGCAATAATGTATACCTGGTGGCCGTTAGACTCCACAGCCTTGTTTTTCTACATGTTGCGTTTTTGATCGTTAAGAGTTTGGGGTTTTTACTGCTTTCGGATAACAACAGTTCGTTGTTTCCCTAAATGGCCTTACTTTGTCCAGCAATCCCTTATTATTAAATTGTTTTAGCTTCTCAACTTTAAGATTTTTTAAACACATTTTTTCTGCTTTCCGATTTGCTATTTGAATCAACCTTCTCAAGACCTTAATCTCCTGACCTCCCTTTTTTAAGTAAAAAACCTTTACCACGAAAACTAAAAGGACTACTCATCCAACTAACTAAACTTAAAAAGAAAAATATAATAAGGTCCAGCTTTTATTTTGAGGACTTTACTTTGTGATCTGTTTCCGATCTGTTTACTTGCTTTCTAATGGCAATAAAGAATTGCCTGGCAAGACCGCCCATTATACCAATTGAAAATTGAATAAGAGATTTCAACATAATTTCAATTAAATCTTTTATATTGTTTTCTGAATTCGGAACATGTGTAAAAATAAATTTATTCGTAATAATGAACAATTCTAAATACGTTTTCGGGGGACAAGATCAGCATTTGAGAGAATGCGATAGCCGAACAATTTAAATCGCTGATCGACGACAAGCTACTACAAAAAATATACACATCAGCTGAGTGCTCGAAAATCAGGCAGAAATCAAATCACTAAAAGTAGCCGCAAAATACGCACATAAATTTTGCGTTCATGTAAATGAATTTTTCGAATTCCGCTTTGGGCATGCCACTTTGCTGACGCGAAGACGGCGCTAAAACGAGAGAGCGATGTGAAAAAGGCACAAAGAAATAAACAGAAGCAGCGGCAAAACGCTGATGTTCCAATTCAGCGCAACTTTCGCTAGTTGTCGCCGCTGGGGCCTAAAAAAGGGGGCGGGGAGGGTGATATGGGGGCTTGGAGTGGGGGAATGGGCGCTGTGCAAACGTCATCAACATAATTTTCATCACTCAGAAATATGCTGATGAAAGAAGCCGAACGACGAGCAAAAGCCGACAGACACGAAGCGTAAAGCCGAATGGCTAACGAAGCCGAAGTGAGAGATAGAAAGAGAGAGAGGGAGCAAGAGTGTGCAAGAGCTGGTGGGAGAGCGGGTGGCGGCCCCAAACCCCAACTTTTTACTTACGGGAGAGAGGCAAGTTTCAGAGTGCGCGTGCAGTACAGTGAGGGCACTGAAAGAAATATCGAAAACTAAAGAATTTTGAAAATTCGAACATACATTTTTTTGGAACTTTCAAACTCAACTAAGTTTTAGTTTTTCGAAATAATGATTTGGATTGTATAATGAAAAAATATAATGGGCTTCAAAAACTTCGTTTTCAGTGCTAAGGGGCGGCGGCAAGGGAGAGCAAGAAGCACAATGCAACGGAAGCAACTCATCGTGGCACAATGGACAGACTTTGTCCGAGGGCACTCCACGGCCCCCTGTCCCCTTCGACCCACTCTTGCCGCCCCTCGCCCCAATTGTGTCCCCCCTTTGGGCGAACGAACGTTTGCCGTGACACTCCATTTTTATTTTCCGACGCTGGCATGAAAGCAATTTCTGCAGCTACACCCAGGCCCGCTTCACCCTTTCCACCTTTACTACCCACGCCCCTGCCCCTTCCCCTGCCCCACTGGTCTCCACACTAATTGGAACACATGATAAAGTAACTTTCGGAGGAAACACTAAAGTTCCAAGAGCGTCTGGCGAAGCACACATGTAAACAGGAAGAAAAAGTTTAATTTTTTAACTTCAACTTGCTAAGGCATTTTCTTTTTTATAATTTAACCTAGCCTTTTAGCTTAAAACGGATAATCATAAAATTTAATGACAAAGGGGAGAAGAAGAAGATGGACAATATTATAAAAAACTGAAATTAAAGGTTTATTTCTCTCGCTGGCACGGCAAAATGAGTTCGTTAATATGAACAGAAAAAGTGAAAATTGTAACTTTTAATGGATTTCTTCAAGGCTTTTAAGTTCTTTTTTAAGTTTTTAATTTATAATGTGACTACAAAAACTTAACCGAAAAAATTTAGAATTCTTCATCATCAATTCCAATACAAGCTTGTTAACAAGAATACGAGTATAAAAGAAAAATATCAATTGATTTTTTATTTCTTATAAAATTTCATAAAATGTATAGTTCTTTGGTTTCTAAACATTTTTTATACAAATTTTGGCAAGGTTTCTGGAAAAAAGATATTTAAAATTTAAAATTCGAAACATAAATGTAAGATCATATAAAAGCATTAAAATTTATTTCACTTATAATTAGGTGACAATGTATGTTTGGAAATAAATTTATCTGAAAAATTCGTGAGCAGTTATTGTTGCCGTTTTTCCTCCGTGATCCCGCCCACACAGAATTAACTTCCCGACATTTGTCACGAAAGCTTGCTTCCTTCCCATGCTGCTTTAATTCCCAATTTTTTTAGTTTTCCTCTTTCATTTTTGCGCAAAATGTCAAAATATAAATCAATTAACTTTCCGCAAAACTTTCGGTAGAAACTTTCAAAGCAAATTTATCGCAGCCACGTCGTGTGGCAGGTTCCCTGGGAATGGTGGTGCAGCGTTATTTATGCGGCAAGAGAGGGTCATTTGTGCGCCAGGCGGAGTGATATGTGGGATCCTCAGCCACTCACTCGTTTGAGTGGGTTGCAGGCCGTTCACCATTTTGTTGCCAGAAATCTGAGGAGTTTCGAAATTCGAAATATGGAATTTATAAGCAATACATAATTTCACTTTTCGTTAGAAAAGCTTTAGTTTCAGATTTCTTATGATAGAAATGACTGATAAATAACATTTAAAGATTATATTTTAACTTAAAATTAAGAAAATTTCAGTTTTAGAAATAAAATGAACAGTGTTTTTAAGAAAATTTTGAAGATTCCTGCGCTTTTGTGAAAATTGCGCAAAATGTATACACTCAATGACTTTGAATTTGTAACATTAATTAAGTATTTAATCTGTTATTGCAGTAAAGTTGAAAGCGCTGCCATAGGACTAATAATAATACTTTATGAAGTCAGAAGTATAAAAAAAGTTATCATAAATCGGTCGATTATATGGTGTTTCCAAAAGTTGACGTTCGGAAAGGTTTTCAATGTACACTAACTTCATATTTTTTTTTAAAGAAATTTTTAAGTAAGAAAGCGCTTTTTTCTTTATCATTTACATTTTCTTTAATTCCCAGCTGCCATAGCAACCATCAACGTTGAAACGCCAAATTATAAGTCAGAACTTGTACAACTTTAAAATAAAAACCGGAAGTCTATATCTTTCAACTATAGCATACAGCCATCCTACTGAAGAGATATAGGGTTAATCTTTTCCGCTTCCCAGCTATCTCTTCCGCTCTTTCTGGGCCTTATGAAAACTCATTGTTTTCTTGTTTTTCTTAATTTTTTAAATGTCTCTTTTTGCGATTCTCTAAACGGGAGGTTAAAAAATCTAGTAGTATAAAATCACATGATATTACTTCAAAATGGTGGATTCACAAATGGGTATAATCGTAATCAAACGATGGGGAATAAAAAATAGTTTTTAATCGAATCGCTATTGGCACTGACCCCCCGAACGGCTATTATTTATTACCAAGATCATTATCTAAAGCCACAAAGTATATGATCGATCCATCAATTTGCGGCCTTGGCTCGTGCCAACTTTCATCCACAAACAAACAAATCTGAGCGCCGCGAAAGTTCATTAAGTTGCGCCGTGTTCGCCGATAGAAAGTTGATCAGTGAATAGATGGATTTCGATAGCGAAGCTCGATAATCTTCAAAGGTTTCATTCGCCAGTTTTATTTACAAACAAATAAGACTCACGCATTTATATACATTTTTATTTGTTCATATTCGTAATTATTCCTGGCCAGGCAGTTGGACGTATTGAAATAATGATAAACAAAGAAATCGTTTCAAACGCATTTTCAAGGCGAGCGAATGTTTACACAGAGATATGGCGAGATATTGTGAGAGCAAGTGGGAGATTGGAGCAGAGGAAGCATTTAATCAGTGGGATTCATTAAGCTGCATGGAAATGAAAACATTAAAATAAACAAATTGAATATGCCTCTGTTAATCTGATGATCTTTTCGGAATTTGGCTCTCACTTTGGATTTCTGTCAATGCGATTAGTTCGGGAAAACTAATCGTATTCAATGATCTGTTTGTAAAATGTTGGTTTTATAATATCAGCTTCCAAAATAATCTCATATGGTTCCGCCTGAAGTTTGTATCTCAATCTCGCTCTCTACCATTTTCGTGCTATTTGTTCATTTTGTTTGATCTCCCACTGCTAATGCTAACGAAATTTGATACTTTTTGCCAAGGAGAGGAGACTAACAAACAAACAAACAAACAAACACACTCGCACAAACACTCGAAAACTTAAAGATACCCGCGAGACTTGCCAGTTCGAACCTGGTTTGAAATTGCGAACAGCAACTCTGAATTTAGATGCCGATAAGTAAAATGTATCTGCGGCCAAAGCTAAAAATCGAGGCGCAAAATTCAATGCGAGAGCAACAACAACTAGGCACAATACCAAAAGCGTAGCCCACAATAACAACAAAAATAACAACAAACAACACTAACAACGACAACAACAACAACAACAGCAATAATAATAGCTTGCATAAATGGAACCAGTTTTGAGGCCGAGGAGCCAAGCAAAAGTCGAGACTTTAGTTAGCGTCAGCTTTTGAGTAAATTTATGCGGCCAGTTGAGAAGAGACTGTAGAATCGGGGACTGCCAAAGTGGGGGGTGGGCGGCGCAGGGGGGAAGCATTGGGGAGGCAGCGACAGAGACAGACAGACGGCGGCCTCTGTTTAGACATCCAACTTCGGACCAGAGAGCCTGAATTTCAAACCAATTCCAGCGACTTCGTTTGAGGCCTGAAAGCCGAGAAACGACACGGCGAGAAATACCACACCGAAACTAATCGACGAGGCCAAATTCTCGATCAACCTATCTAGAGGTGATATCAACGTGAACTCAAAACATATATTATTTTTAAATAACCAAACGAAATTTTCCGCTTGCAAAGACTTGTGTTCAATATATAATAATGAATAAACCTAATATGGCTTAATATTTTGGTGAGAAATGTTAGGAGGTTTTTCTTTAGAAGTCCAAGACTTTTACAACCAGCTTACTAAGAGATCATTTAATGATATACAAAAATATTCAACAAATAAATAAATATTATATAAAGCACTTATAATTTTGTTTGAAATTTGGTTGAAAAAGATTTTTTTGACACCCCCATAAAAATTACGATTTTATGTTAAAAAGCGCTTTGCGCAAACAGGAGCTTGCACCATAAAAATAAATCAGAATTCACTGGCGAAAATTAAACGGTAGCCGGCCGGATAATAACGATATAAAATAACTGAAGAAAAAGTAACTGGCGAATAAATAACTTCTGGATTTATGGTTTTTCACTGTGCAAAAACGACATGTGAATATTAATGCCGGCGATTCGGATCGCAATGCCAAGTTCTGGTGACAAAATCTGTAGACTGTTCTTCCGCTTCTTCTTCCTACTTCTTCTCGTCTTTACTTTTCGCATTTTCGTGCGCAATTTCAGCTTTTTTTCGATTGTGCAAATCGCAAATGAGAACGTGAAATGCCGAATGGGATATGCAATGGGATGGGATGGGGATGGGCTGGGTTGGGATGGGATGCGTGTTAAGGATCAAACGGGTTTCCACACAGACTATGTTGCAAAGACTCCGCAGTCCCGCTTGACAACTTGATAAAGATTTCATGCCTTTGATTAATATGTTAAGTCTCGACAAACGGCCGAACGGGACTCGCCGGCAAAAACGAAAAAGAAAAAGAAAACCAGCAAAAACCGCAGCGGGTAGGGAAAAGTGAGGAAAATCAAGCAACACGCACGATGCCAAGGTGTCCGGCGTTCAGAACATGACAATAAATCAACAGCCAGTTGCAGTCGAGGGAACACACAGTTAAAACGAAAAACAAGGATGTTTACGACGGCAGTGAATGAAAGAAAAGGCCCACTCGGAAAACTCAATTGATCATCGAGCACTGACAACACAAACATCTAATTTACCTTCGTAATTTAAGAGGTGATTCCGCTAGAGAATTGAGACCATCAAATAAAATTCTGAGTTCAAAAACACAAAGGCGAGACCGAAAAAGATAAATATGCTTTTTAGAAAAAAAATTGTTAATACGAAGGGTAGTAATTCAATAAAAAAATGTTTGCTGGATAGGTTTTCTTTAAAAAAATGCGCTTAAGCGTTTCCTTTACTGTAATATTTACTCTACTTAACTTGATCCATTTTTTAAATTGATCACTCGAAAACGACTACTCAAAGGTGTTTTAATGCTTTATGCTTAAACTAATAAACTATATAAAACCAAACAGTTTTATTTTATCAGAATACCCATAATTAAATTTCGAAATGCCCACTAGACCATTGAAAAATTGATCAAGCGGCGGAAAAGTTTATTTTCCGAAGCAATCATTAACTCGCCTAATTGTAGCTCAGGGGATTCGCCCCTCGGCGGCCACTGCTGGCTGACTGGGCCAAGAAATCCGAAAATATCCATCGTAATATAATCAAATGTCGAACATATAAAATGGAAATGAAAGGAAAGGAAATTGAAAACGTACCGAAACGAAGAGGGTGGAAGAACCACCCCCAAAGTGCATCCGGCGCACCATGCAATAATGTCCTTAACACAAAAAGTCAAAGCCAAACAGAGAGCTATCTGTGTGTGGGTGTAGTAGGACTGTTTTAATGGGTGGGTGTGCGAGTGGGTGTGCGGGTGAGCGTATGAGTGTGTTTGTGAGTGGGTTGGGTGGGTGAGTGCATAGTTGGGCGGTGAATGAGAGCAAAAGAATGCCTGAAGCGAAGCAATGCAAACGGGTACAAAGCACGCGTCGAAAAGTTCCGTGTGCCCAGCCTCGGAAAAACAGCAAACACACACACACACACTTACCCATACATAGCTGAAAACACACTCACACACACACACAACAAGTGAAAGAGCAAGGAACAGGAACAAGGACAGCGGCGAGGACAGCGCATCAAAGAGAAGGAAAAGTTTTTGCCGCTCTAACTTTCTGTCGCACTTTCTGTTGTTGTTTTTGTTGTTACATTTCCCTCCCCCTCTCGCCTTTCTCCTGGGTAAATATTTAATTTTTATAAAACCTTCATGCCCTCTGCCCCCTCAGTTTGTGTATATGTGTGTGTGTGTGTGCGGGTTAGAAAGGCTCCCTGGGCTTTAAAAATATTAAAGGATAAACGGCAAGCGCACATAAAATGTAAACTTTATGACACTGCAGACTGTATCCCGAAAGCTTAGCTCAGGGATAAAATGGACCCAGCTGAATGGGGGATTGGGTTCAGGAAATTCGGGGGAAACGTAAGGCATGTCTCTCTCTATTAGCCTTCGTCCTAAATAAGTAAAGACTCTGAATAGGTTCCCTCGTAAAAAGCATGACTTGCGAGCTGCTCGAGCTTTACGTGTGTCCTGCCCCTTTTCATTGACAGGCATAACAGGTAACAGCCCATTTGTTAAGGGCTGTGCAAGTCAGTGTGACCGGGTTGAGCGATGAATCTTTAAGCAGTTGTGACATGCAGCTTAATTAAGAATAAATTTGTGATCTAATCCCTACAGAACTACTTCATTCTTAGAACCAAAAATTAATTTCAGCTTTAGGGGCAGTAGAATTAATACTTAATATTATTATCTTGAATACTGTATATTGTACAATAAAATTATAAAAAGAGTAAAAAAATAGCTTAGAAAACTTAAAAAAAGAAACGATTTTGGGTTGCAACATTTTGGACGCACTTATATTAAATACTACATTTTGTAAATAAAACTTTTAAATTTACCCTCAAATTATTCAAATTCCTCATAATCCGATTTAAATATTCATTGCGTTCTGTCACCCCACCCATTTCGAAAAAGTTTTCCAACACTTCGCCAACTCTGGTCACCCTAAGCCGTCGCTTACAAAATGGAGTTGGCCTGCCTTCGCACGCGTGATGCTTTGTATTTGTAGGGCTGCCAAGGGCTTGGCTGACATTCATATTCATGCCGTTCAGCTCGCCCGCTTTCGTATTCCTATGGTAAATTCCAAAAACAAAGCCGAGGCCGAGGGACTTGAGGTGGAAGCAAAAAGGGAAGGTAGCGGCAGAGGCACTTTCGAAAAATGCCAAAAGGGGACCGAGGACGAGGACGAGGACTACACAACGGAATCGAAGGACGAGGCCGAAGCCGCGACGAACAGCGGAAACATGTTCAATTATCTGAATTGCCGCTGCTACTACCCCGATATATATATATATATATGTACATACATATGCTATATGGAGACTTACCATTCAGTCAGGCCTGTCCATCGAGAGCAACAGAGAGCGAGTCCTGTCCCGGATTGTCGAAGTGCTTCGGGGTTAAGCTAAATTCATGCAATGCGGTCGTCCCCGTTCTCCACACCCCTTCGTCTAAAATATTCCGGGTGGATGGATGGATGGATAAACGGACGGATGGGTGGATAGCTGGATTGCAGGATAGCAGTGTAGCTGGATGGGTGGATAGATAGTCGGGCTGTCGAGGGCTGACAAGGACTGTGTGTGCAACATATGGAATTGGCGTGTCGAGTGTGACGAGGTCGTTGTGTGTGGGTGCTCCAAAAGTGGGCTGAGCACACACACAAACACACACACAGCAACACAAATAAAACACACACATAAAACACTCAACACGGCATGAAAATCGGAACGGTCTGCCCACATGGAAAACACGTCACTCGTGAGCCGTAAAGCGCCCCTGGGAATTCGCCAGATATAATTTATTTTAAATCTCGCCCCGCTCTGCCGTCCGCTTTAAATGGAAATCATTTATTTATGCCCGCATTCCCCTGTCCCAAAAACAATTCCCCGACAAAGTGTTGGGGAAAATATTAAAAACGTTTCACACACAGCTCCTAATTAGCTGGCGGGTTGCCTAATTGGCTGGGGGAAACACTTTGCTGTCGCATGTTGGGCAATATTCTACGATTCGGGTCGAGCGAAGATTTTCAGCTTCCGTGGTGGTAATTTCATCAAAAATGTTCAACACCAATATATTTCTGATTGGCTTCCTAATAGAGGTTGTAGATATGAAAAGGATATTAAAATTAATTAATCAGGTGTAAATTGGCAAATGTAGATTTCCGGCTACAAAGTTGAATTACCTTAAACTTGACAGATCTTCCACATTAATCATTTTTCAGCTCCTTAAATCAAGTGAATTCCAATTAACTTTGTTTCATTTATGGTAGCATTCACTGAAAAAACTGATTTTTCAAGTTGCACCACTCCCATTTTTATTCAATAAGTTATGAAACCACGTAATAAGTGGTTACTGTAAATCTGGTTTAACAATTGAGTAAGTGGGGGAAAATTTAAAGTTGATAATAACTTCATTAAGGAAAGCAACTATATGTAGAGTCTTTATTTATATTTACGTAACTGAGTTAAATTAAATATTAAAATGGACATAAGGTGTGGTAAAACAAAGGGTACACTGAGAGTATATTATTGAGTACCAAGGGTACGTTAGCATTATTATATTGAGGACGACTAATCAAATGATCTTCAGTCCATCTTCAAACAACTATATAATATATAAAATTATAAAAATCCCCATACATGGTAACAGGAAAATAAAGAACTCATTTTAATTTTTAAAAAAAATTTAACGACTGGGATAAAAAAGGATTGCACATTTGTATAATGACTTCCAGAACTTTTTTTGGCTACAGTTTCCCAAGAGGAGGGAAGGCATTTTACCTTGGCTTAGCCCAAACCATTTTCCGCTTTCCATCTAATCCGGAAAACGGTGAATGGTGAATGGGTTGCGCCACAGTCGCTGCTGTTTTTATCGACACAGCAGGTTGCCAGGGACAATGGACGAGGCACCCTGGCAGTTGACATTTGGCGTTGCCTTTTGACCCCTCAGCTACCCATTTTTCATTCGTTTTTTTTCGGTTTTCGTTGCTGTTGTTGTTGTCGTTGTTGGTGGTGCAATTAACCACAAAAGGTTTCCCTTTGTCACTCGCTGGGTCTTCCAGTCTGCCCTCTCGCTCGCACTCCCACTATCCTGTTCGCTTGAGCGGACACTGCCCAAGAAAAATGTTTGGCTAGCGTGGTTATCCACCGACTTTGGCCACATTGCTTTAAGTCATGAAATAATAATAGGCTTCTGCCTCTGCTTCTGCCTTTGCTTCTGGCCCCGGCATAACTTTAATAGCAGAGTTATTAACTTTCGTCCGGAAAGTGCCCTGCCATCGGTTTGATTGCTATTGTCCTTCTCCTGCCATTCAACCTCTCTTATCGCTCGACATGATTATTATTATTTTTTTATTTTATATTCTCCCGTTTGGCTCTCGGCTAACTTGGCTTGGCGTTTTTCTAACAATATTGCTTTTGCCTCAAAAGAAAATAAAGTTTATTTGTCAAGTGGGGAAAATGTGGCCCAACGGCAAGGACTTTGCCCCTTGTTATCCCCCGTCACAAGAAACATGGTCCCCAGTAATATTTTGCAACATAAACAACCCACTGAATAAATTATCATGTTTTAATAATAATTGGCAAAGATTCTCAAAGAGTACTTACCGAATGAGAAAAGCTTATGAGAGGCTTTCAAAGAAAAAAGTCTTTATAAAAGTTAAGAAAGAAAGTTCGTTTAGGTTCCTTTTAATTTAATTGCTTGGGATAAAAATTAGACTTATGTATAAGCTTTACCTTTATAAAATAACAATGAAATTTGGTATTAATAAAAAATAGTACCTATTAAAAAAACATCTTTTGAAAAGTCATGGCCATTTAAGAATTTAAGATCAATAAGTCAGTCAAGTATACTGCATTGAGCTTTCGCTATGTTATGGAAACCTTCATAAAAAATTGGTTGTTCAAACTCCAGACTTTCAAAATTTGAATTTTTAAAAGTTTCTTTGATTTTGTCCTCGTCTTAACTTTAAGATTATTTAGATATCTTGCTTTTCTCCTCATAATTTTTTTAATTTTCTGTTTTGGGTGACTTTAGGTTTGAAATAAAAATTTTAGGTTATACACCACTTTTAAATTTCAAGAAAAATGTGTTTTGTTGTACAACACAATTCTGATGCACAGCTCTAGAAATGAAATTGAAAACTAAATGTGCGACCTTATGTAAAGGAATCACGACAATTCCCAAAAATGCCATTCAGGAGAGAGGAAATTTCGCTTTCACACAATTAAATTGCAATTTCACTGCTGCAGCGGAAGCCAGCCAATTCAGAAACGATTTCGATGGCACTATTTTGGCCAAAGTATCTCTATTTATGTATCTAATCGACGTCGCTTGCCAAGTTTTTCAGTTGCCGAGGAAATAAACTTTTTGCGGCCTTGCCACCAAAGCGAATCAATACGAAATGGAATCGAGTGTGTTTGGGTATGGCAAACATTACCTAATCAGAGTGTCAACACTCGGACGATTGGGCCTGTGGAAGTAATCAGTCGGTGGGCAATCAATAATACGCAATAATGCGAAATGCATTAATGGAGCGGAGCGGGCCGAGCGCTCCATAAAACTCAACTGAAACTGAACTGAATGCAAAATGCAAAAGTCGTAAAGCGAAAAGAAAGTCATAAATTAAATAATTAATGCAATAAAATTTTATAAATATTGCAAATGTGTGTTTTTGTTGCACCCAGCGTGAGGTGGCAGCGCCAACGGCAGCAACCAGTTTATGGCGGCGCAAAAATAAAATGCAAACAACAAAACAAAAACAAAATAAAAAAAAACAAAAAACTCAGATACACGAATGAATACTCGAATACAGAACACGAGTGCACAGAACAACAACAAGAACAAGAACAACAACAACAGCAAGGCGGCGGCAAATAAATGCAAAAGGCCTTCGCTTTATTTGCAAGTACAACAGCCACAACAACAGCGAAATTGAAATCGAAATGCAAATTAAAACGATCAATAAAAATGCGAATATGTCAATAAAAGTCAAATGCAAATTTCTTTCATGTTTCGAGTGCAGCCGAAAAAATACAACGTCAGCGCGGAGAAAAATCAGATCCCTCGGGTGTCGAAAGAGGCAGAACATTTGCTTAAAATATTGGTGAGGAAATGCTTAAGTGATTCTGCAACACATCAGGATAGACAACGAGTGAACTTGACTTATTAAAATATTTGAAATATATCCCAACAGAGGGAAAGTTCTTGCAAACAAACTTGTGGTCTTTAGTAATTTTGATTAACCGTTAAGTATTTTAACAATAAGATCCTACTTTTCTTATATCATTTTTAATCAAAATAAAACAAAAGTATTTACGAACACGTCTTATCAGAACTGAATTTAAGCTCACCAGGCTTATATCGATTTAAAGTGTGACTCATTTTCAGTTAGCTTATAATAACAATGAATTATGATATCAGCTACAATATTTATTAATTTACGATGTTTACCGCTACCCATATACCTTTGTAATCCACTTATTTTAAATTCTTACCCTTTTGTAACTATAAATATTACCTGCTTTAAAAAACCACTTTCATCAAAAGCTTATTTAAAAGTGTGCTTTATGCCAAGCCTTTAACAATCTCTAAAACACAATTGCTTACAATTTTTTCAGGTTTAAATAAAACAAAAATGTACAATACCATGAAATCATCGTTTTTAAGTCAAAATGAATTTAAGGCAACACATTTTCGGGTGTAGAGAACCTCGTAAAGCCTTAAATACGTTGAACCTTGAAATGTCTTGAATCACAGATATTGTTTTCTGTTTTTGCCATTTTAGTTGCGCAGTTATTTTTCTGAATCGCCAGTCAATAAAAGAAGTATCAAATCAAGAAATAAAATGTGCAATCTTCAGAGACCAAAGGAAAACTGACCATAAGCTGATTGCAAATTACAGGACATTTTCCCGCAATCCGAGCGGATTCCGAGTAACCTGGACCCTTCCTAGTCGCAACTTCCAATCAAACGTGCCCATTACGGGTGGCAGCCAGACCGCAATTCAATTTAGTTGGCTCTTGGGCAAACCTCCTTAACCTCACGTGCTGCTGCTTTGTTGTTTTCCTGTTTTTTGGGCCGGGCCAGAACCACAGAGTCAAAAAAAAAGCAAAAACCGCAGTGAAGCCTGGCCGAAACGATCGATTTAGGAGCAGTGGCGCCGTTTCGTTTTTAGCCACAATCGGCGACACAGGAATTTCAATGAGCTGCAGTTGCAGTTGCAGTTGCAGTGTTTGTGGGGCTCTGTTTTATTTATTTATTTTTACTTTCGGCCGCATCTGCGGTGCCCATGTGTCCATGTGCCCCCATGGGTGTTAAAAATCGAGAAGCGAATAAATTTCCGTGCTCACAAACACAAACTGCATTCCCTGCAGTTGTAGCGCCCACTTAGCGCAGATACAGATACACAAGATACGCAGATACATGCGGCGATACGTATGGACCGGGCCAAAATCGGGCGACCAAACCTGTGGGCTGGAGGGGGAGGGGTGAGCGAAAGGGACGGGGCGAGTGCGAAAGAAAGAGAGGGCCGGCAATCAGCGTCATTAGCAATTGCCGATGTGGAAGTCGCCGCGTCGCGTCTCTCGGACTTTGCAACTTCTGGCGACTTCTGGCGACTTTTAGCGTAGGCAGGCCGTTGCAAATGGGGCAGTCGCGTCGTTGCTAATTAAAAAATGCTCGCCACAAAATAAAACTTAATTGCGATTTCAATCGCGATATCACGAGAGCCAACAGACGCGAGTTTCGGGGCCGAAAGCCAGTTGCCAGTTTGCCAGCTTGCCAGCTTGCCAGTTTCCCAGTTCGCCAGTTCGCCAGTTTGCCAATTGCGACGGCACACGCGGCGTATGAGCGACAATTGCGGGCACAACACCACACAGCACAAAAACTTGCCTCAAAGTTGCACTTTAAACCGGTTCTCCAGTTCTTCTCACTGCCGGCGAGCTTGCACTTAATAAAGATTGATTTACACACATTGCGGTCTGCCGGTGGGGAGTCGGCCAAGAAGTGAAAAAAAAGACGAGGAGAAACAACCGAAAAAAAAAGAGAAAAAAGTGAAAAAGCCTGGCTAAGTCCACCGGGCAGCAAGGAGTTATTGCAAATGAAGCCCGCTCCCCGGGAACTTTTTCTTTCGGCAGCGGGCAACACAATGCACCGATGTCTCTGCCTCCAATCAACCGGCTGCTGGCGCTGTTGCCATTTATGGCCTTGATTTATGTATCTCAGCTACTGGATCTCTAATGCGCACACAGATACTCCACACACACACACACACACATTCACACGCTGCCTGAGAGTCTCGTGCATAAAAAAGACCAACCAGCCAACAGGCATATTGAATTTATTTGCCATTTATTTCATTTCCTTGGCTTTTCGGCTGGCAAAAAATCACGGCTTTGAACGGAGACAGCAGGAAGAAGGATTTAGTGCATTTCTAAGTGTGTACAGTGTACACCCAAAGAAAACGGTCTGCGCAGAATAATAAATAATTTTGATACACGCTGAGGGATTTGTAGGTTCATCGTGTTTGCTATTTACTGGGCCTTCTGCAACAACATTTTCTTTAAGCTCCGCCGGCAGACAAATGGCAGTCGTTACTTTAACTGTCTAATAAATGAGTTCAATTACGACTTATGCGAGCTCTACTTTTCAAGTAATAGTAAACGAGAATATTACTTTCTAAACTTAATGGTAAGCTAAGTAAAATCTTTTAAATTTCACAAGGTACTTACAAAAGAAAAGTTATTAAACCAAAACTTCGATTATTCCAAGCTCAGTTCTCTTTGAAAATCATATTTTTTGTATATTGATTGAAAAATGTGATAACTTTGTTTAGGCTTCTTATTTTAAATAAACCACCTAATCTACCTAGAACCTAAAAATAAGCTTAACAAACAAACATTACGCAAATGCCCCAAGATAAAAGCCCGCTTACGGTCATATCTCAGTGGATTAGATTGGCACATCGTTAGCGGACGTTTAGCAACCCCAAAACAAGCTCTCTAAAGTACCCTGCCATCGGAATCGAACAACCCCCAAAATTTCGAACAATAATCCCAGACAAAAAACCCAAGCGCCGAGTTGAGGACACTTCCCCGGAAAAAGGACAAAGCAAATTGAATTTGAAGAAACCGATTTAAGATAGCAGAGCTTCAGGTCCAAGTTTCGTCTCCAAAAGTCGCCATTGTTGTTCAACTCCGGATATCGGCGGCATGAATCAACTTCGCTTGTTTTCATTCGGGGAACGGAATCTCATATTCGATCAATGTAAATAATGAAGCCAATTGGGGATTAAAGGAGCTCAATAAACAAAACTCAATAATATTTCATTTTCTGCTTAGAGATTTTTATGTTAATGAATTGCTAATGGACTTAATGTATAAATTAGAAGGGTATATGATTAGGAATAGATAAAGGTGTTATTATAAACAAGGCTCCTAAAATTATCATCAAATTATGAGTTTTAAAAAATAATAAAACTGATTAAAAACATCATATTTAGCTATTTATTAAAAAATGAATGAGTGTTCTGGAATCTTTCAAATCAGCTTAATAAATGTGTATATATGAAAGACTAGGGGCTCTAATTTGTAATGCTGGTTAAGGTTTATAAGCTGTCCCTTAAAATAAAATTTAATACGAAGGGCAGCAAAAAAAACTTCAGCAAACAAAACGACAATTCTTGATTTTAAATAGACATTTTGAAATTTTTGCGTAATTAAACATAATTAGTGTATCCCATTAAAAATCAATATAAATATTCTAATATACGTATTTCTATAGTTGTTATTTGGTGAAGTTGTTTTTGTTTTTTGGTAAGTGTGTGTTCAGCCCAAGCCAAGTTTTTCTGAAATTGGAAACCATTTACTGAGAGCCACAACAGCACTCCAAGCTCTAGCCATCCAAATAGAGTTTGTTTTGCGCTCGAATATCAGACAAACATAGACATAGTTTATATTTAGCAAAGGCAACTCCAGCCTGCTTTTTCCCCACACAGACGAGCTTATTGAGTCCAAAGTGATTTTGCTTTTGGTTTTTGGCAAATGCAAATGGGTTTTTGTTCCGTTTCTAATGCGCCGCAGAAGTGGCAAACATTTGCGCACATATTTGCCTATTTGACAGCGGACCAGTGAAATAATATAAATGGAAATAAAGCTGGGAATTCTTGAAGCGGCCTGAGTATCTTCACCAACTACTTTCCACTTCAACCTGTTCGGAGACCGGCCTTTGATATAAGGTAAAATACGTGTGTTTCTGCGTAGCTATGGTAGATTCTTTGGATTGCAGACGCGCAGAAATTGCTTTGGAAAATTTGTGCCATCTCATGGCATTTAACGCGCTCCGAACAAAGCTGAAATTTTCTACTCCGGACAGGCCGCAAAAACCTCAAGACCCCCAGACCAAAGATCCGAGAACTGAGGCCTCAGAAAAAGCTGCTAAATAACATCGCCAAGAGGAGGAGGGCCAAGCGGAGAGGGCCGAAAAGGCGGCAGAAGTGGCAGAACAATGAAAACGCCAAAATACAAAAGGCGAGCACGAAACGAAACTAAGGCAGCCACTAAAACTAAAAGCATACAAATGAGCATCTGGCCGAGTATATGGCTATGTAAATAGATACCCACACTTGCGGTCAACATGATTGCGAAAAGGTTTACTTTTCGAATGTGGCATGTGATAATTATAATAGTAAAGGTTAACAGTTATAGTTAAAAGATGAAAATTGAAGTGAAAACTCATTATTCGAGGTTAGTATTAAAATGCCTGATTTAAGTTTTCTGCTTTAATTATGCGTTAATTTAATAGACAACTGCAGGTTCTAAAAATTCCAGAATTTCAATCCGGTTTAAATCAAAAAGGTCGTAATATCGTTTGATAACTAACCTAAAGATAAGCAAGTACTCCAAAAATACTCATGAAATCTAGATAATCATTTAAATCGACGAACAAAACCCATTGAAAGTGCTATTATTTTAACCGCAACTGTATGTATGAATGGATATCAGACGACGCGCGCGCACAAAGTTAGCGAGAGTAAATAAGTTTTTCTACGGCTTTATTTTTATTGCACGGCATAGCTTTAGGTCTAAATAAAAACAAGCCGACAACAGTGCGAATAATACGAAAAACAGCAGCAGCGCAAAGTTTCTTATCTTTAGTGCCCTGCCGAAAAGTCGCAAAAAGCTAAACCAGCTGACGTTGGCGGGGGGCAAAAAGGGGGGGCTAAGCGTTAAGTCGCTAACTAGCAACATGTCGCACAGAGTCTGTATCCAAGGTGGAGCCTTAGTGCACTTATGCCCTTCCTTGGGGTATTGTAAATTGAATTACAGGCTTACAAGTTTCAATATAAAAGGCATCTGGGATTCTCTGAATTACAAACGAACTTCCAAAACGCAAACTCCCATTCTCCAAGATAACAGGAGGAGACTTTGAGTTATGAAAATGATCCTTTCTATAATAATATCCTGTATTCCTAGTTGAACCAGTTAAATTGAGTTAGTTAGTTGTCGGCTGTTGTTCAGTTGGTTTTAAATTCAACCCAATGATCGATCGGTATCGCTAAATAGTAAGTGAATTTGTTCAAACTTTAGAACATAATTTTGAGAGCTTTGTCGTTGGTTGGCTTAAAATACCTTTACAAGGTTAAGGGTGTTTTTTACCTGGCTTAGACTTATTTGTTGAAATTTGTTTTGCATTTCTTTCGCACTCCGGGCAAAAACTTGTTCAAAACTTGGAACCACCATCTGCCTCACAAAAGTTTATAATTTGAAATTGTGACTTGTAAGTCAATATGGCCACAAGATTGTTTCAATACAAAGATTCCCTAAGTTCTAAGACTTTTTGACTAAAACTTTTAAAATGTTTTTTCAATTTTATAGATACTTACGTTATATATAGAGTAATATATATAAAATAGGTAGAAGGAGACAGGTGGTTCTCAGAGCACATTGTAACAAATTTGTAAAACTGATCCCTAAGAATTGAAATATAGTAGTGTTATTTAACGTTTTTAATTTTTTGTTTGCTGTAGCTAAAACCCAAGCAAATAGAAAATTTATGTGGTTAAACTTTGATAGTTGGTTTTAAGCATAAAGACTACTTAATAAACTAAATGTTTAAACACTTTATAACCACAAGTTTTAACTGCTCTGCAAGAGCATTTAAAGTTTCTAGTCCCGTCGCATATCCTTGAAACTTGTTTTAGACTTTTTGTATGCCTTTTGTGGGGGTTTTAATTTGTTTCTTTTTCAGTCATCTCCGATTTTTTTTTCTGACTCTTTTTTTTACGTTTTCTTCGCACATTGAGCCCACCCACAAGTGTGTGGCCGTCCGATTTTACCTGTCGTCATCGTCGAAATGAATACATAAGTGAATGAATGGGTGAATGAATGAATGAACGAGGGAGAGCGATGCTGTGCCACTCACCCGGCCTCTTCTGGCCGCCTGCATTCGTTCTACTTTGCGTCTGATGACTTTGTCGGGGTTTTCGGAGCGTTTCATGTGCGGCGGGTTCTACCTGCGGGTCCTCTACTCCACCACTCCAAAATAAACGGCCGGCGGTGGCGTTTTTATGGCATTTTATCTCTGAAAAGCATTAACACACAGCAGCCACACACACGGACAAACAACAACAACAACAGCAGGGATATGACTTTGTTGTAGGGCCTCGGAAAGTGTGTGGATTTTGGTTAGAGAATCGCCGGCGAGCCACGAACGTCATTTGCCGACGCCATTTTATGCGGCAAAGGTCGAAGGGAAAACTTGCGCTCTATTGAAACTTGATGATATTATATCCGGGGGGACGAAAGTCCCACTTTTTGTTGTGTGTGTGCACGGGTGATAAAACGTGCCGATTACGGGTGAAAATGGGTCCCATGCATATCTAAGCAAATTATGGCAATTGTCCGCCGAAGGTGTTGGGGAATTTACCGAACGCTTTGGGGCCAACAAATTGTGAAATGTGCTCGAACGAGTATTGAATTCACATTAGCCCAGGAATTATTATGCAAAGTGTCAGCTTTTATGGGTTTTTATCGTTCTGTTGGCTTGTGTCGACTGTCAACTTGAATCTTTGACTGCGACAACAAAAAAGATATTTCTAGGGAATTGATATGGAGATTCGAATGAAACGTGTGAAAATGAGCAATATCAATAAACATAAAATATTCAGAATTAACACGTGATAACATCATTACCTTGTGGCATTATGCAATATACATATGTATGTTGTAAATATAGCGATGACAAGAAAGTTAAATTGGTAACCAGTGCTAAAAAGCAATAATGATAACCTTGCCTAGGAAATAAGCAATGTCAATGACGATATATTATTCAAAAATATAAATTGATAACATTATTACCTTCTGCCATTATGCAATATATGTACATTTCTATATAAATTTGTTTAGATATTTAAATACGCTAAAATACATTTAAACATGTTAAAAATGGCAATGACAAGAAAGTGAAATTGGTACCCAGTGCTAAAAAGCAACTTGTTCAATTGAAAACCAACAATAATGATAACCTTGCCTAGGAAATTGCTTCCATAATTGCTGCGCTGTGCATAAAAGCCACTTTTCAGATAAGTCGTAGGCCTGTGATGGCCTTCAAGTTCGCCTGAATATCAATTCATTAAAGTTAATGAATGTAATGAGCAAAGCACACACTCAATCAAAAGCGGTGCCTGTTTTATTCATCTGCGCTTATAAGGCAACCCAGCAATTTCGAAGGCCTCTTTCCGTGCATCTCGTCGAGTGGAATATCAATTCGTTGGCTTGGCTTTTTTATGGATATTCTGGCTGTCGCCAAATTTAATGCTTTCGGTTTCTATATTTGTCATAACTCGGGAGTTATGACCAATAAAAAACGACTCAAAATGGCCGCAGCTGGTTTTCATTATGCGTTTGGCTTATAAGGCCCGATTTCACAGGCGTCATTAAGGGAAATTGCGTGTGTTACTCAATATGGGAAGATGGTAATGGAATAGTAAAGTATGTGATCACCGGACACAGGCAACTGCTAGAATCTATATTTGGAAAGAGTATTTTATGGCTAAGTCTCTAAGATAAATTCTTTTTTAAATGGAGATGTTTCAGAATTTCTTAGTTGCGCACGATCGGTCTGGAACTTGGTGATTTAAATAAAGAGAGTTTTACAAAGCAAATAACAGTATTTCACAAATTTGTATAAGCGATAAAGAGTACTTTGAACAACTATCTAACTAAACTAGAAGAGAATATGGCCTTGGGAAGCCGAAGTAAAAGCTAATACATTTCCTGTCGTATACATTAGATAATTTCTAAATGCAAAACTTATGGTGTAAATGACAAATTTAAGTCTCTAAGAAAATACTTTATTTTGTTGCTTATATTTTGTTGTATTTATTTATATATTTTTGCGTACGACAGCTTTTTAACCGAGCTCGCAAAAGTTATACATGCGGATAAGGCTATATCAACTCGCTTACTGCTGATTAAGAACATATTAATATACTGTATAGAGTTGAAAATGTATAATAACCTTTGCATGGTTATAATAACTAATTGTTAGTATGTACATTTTATATATATATTATTTCCATTACACAATTTTAAACCTTATAATAAACATCAACGATATCGATTTAATAAAAAATTACTTTTTTTTGATCAGAGCCCAAATAGAAAGTCAAAGACTTTAAACATACTGAGCTCAAAGGTTGCATTCCTTGTGTTTAATGTATTGGCTTTCCTTTTGATTTCCGGCATGGGATGAGTATAAATATGGAAATTTGATGCCTCTGTCAAAAGTTTTCCCCTTGACCACAACCCGTATAAACAAGCCTCGAAGAAGTTCCGCTTCCTGATTCACATTCCTTTTGACCTTTGCCAGCTGTCTGCACCAAAAATTTGCAACACTTCAGCAGACCTGGAAAAGTTTCGCCTAAGCTTAAAGTTTGAAAACTTCGCCACATATCTATATGTATAAGCCAGATGTGTGCATTTAATAAGCCGTATAGAAGCGGGCAAACAAAGCTCATAAAATACTTTCAGAGATTTCAAAAATCAATTTCAGCGTCGCGCCGGTCGAGCAAATCGCATGCATAATTGAACTTCCTGGATTGTGGATTCCGTATTCAGTGTTCTGGGTTCAGGGTGCTGGATTCTGGATTCTGGATTGTGGCCGATACAGATGCAGTGCGATGTCTGCAGCTGGATAACACGACGGCACCTGACTGCTGCACCTGATGTCCGTCGCTCCTTTGAATGCCAATCAAATTGGCGCACGTCGCCCCAGGGGGTTATAATGTGGATCGGGGATCCTACGTGCACGGGCCACCATCAAATGGCTGTCACGAAGGGAACGCCAAGTTCAGCGGATGCGGGATGTGACGCCATTTTCATATTGCCCTGCAACCGACTGGTATTAAACTAACCTCCTGCCTCTGAAGTAATAGTAATCACATCAATTTCACTTCAAGACGTATTGCTTTCAAACACGGCAGGCAAACTCCTTCAGATTAAATAACAATTTGTCTGCAACGTGCGGCTTAAACTAAGAGCACGAATCAAGATCTTGCTTATAAAAGTAATCATTTTATTTCGCTTTGAAAAGCTAACATGTGATTAAAGGAAGCTGTTTTGTGTTAAAAAATAGGCTTAAACAACTAAAAATATAGGTATTGTATAAAAAATATCAGTGTAAGCTGATGCAAAAAGTTGGATTAAAATTTATAACTTATGAAGTGTTTTTTATTAAAGTTTCGAGTTCAAATTTGACTTAAAAATATACATTTTTGGTCTAAGAAAGAAAAATATTGCGTTTTAATGTAAAAATGGTAAACAAGTTAAAAAGTTTTTTAATTTGTTTCTAAGGTTTGTTTATTTAATAAGTTTAAATGCTTCCTCAGAAGTATTGACACATTTAGTTGGTGTTGTTTAACAATATTATTACGTAAGCCCTAGGCGGATTTATATAACGGAAGGAAACAAAAATGGTATCAAAGTTTTCATACTTGTATTTTTCCATACATTAACAATACGAAGGAAATCATCTACAAATTTGTAGAACTTATAAGAAGATATGCAATATTAGTTTTAATATTCGTTAATACAGCATGTGAGGTATTAGGTGATACTTTAATATACATATGCACATATTTTGCCTGCTGACTGGGTGAAAAAAGTGGGTTTTAGCCATGTAGCAAAGGGCCATCAAGAAGCTGGTAATTAAACAGGCAGCCCAGACACTAATTGCATTAACACTTGCGGTTAATTTGAATTTATGAAATGCTCTCCAAATGCTGAATAATGAAAAGCTCGCGGCAAAGTTTACCCGTTGAGCTGAACAAAAAAAGAACGTGGCGGGAAAAAGGAAACTTTACGAATATAATTAAAACGATTTTCCATGAAATTTAAAATGAAATTTCGCTGCGCAAAAAGTTGCCAACAATAATAATAAGAGAGAGAGGTGGAGAGGCGAATGAAAAAATAAATGAAATGCCAAATAAAGCGAAGCCGTTGGCTGTTTACACACACTAGCGCACGAACACTCACTCTTGCACACACAGACGCACACCTACAAAGTACTCGGATTGCGAGTCAGCTCTCCCTCCCCCTCGCACCCACCCACCACCCTCCATCAACCCACCCAACAACAACTCAAACAGCCAACGAACTGCTGGCGAAGAGAGCTGAAAAAACGCTAGAAAATTGCCAAGGAGAGCGGGCTCCCAAGAAAGAGAGTGTGAGAGGGGGGAGAGCAGCAGCAGCAGCAGCAGCAGCCAAAGAATGAGAGCATTGGGGCCGAGAACGGTTGGCAAAGGGGAGGAGGTGGGAGCAGCTGACGAGAGGCGAGAAAAAGTTTTACTGCTAGCACTGCCACGTTTATGCGTTTCCAAATAAAACACCGTTTGTGTTTGGTAATCACGAAAAAAGGAGATTAGGTGAACTTACATTGATAAACCCACCTACAAATGTATGATTGTAAGTATGTATGTAAGTATACATCTTTTTAAAATTTAACGGTCTTTGCCATCCATAAATTAGAAGAGGAGTAAGTCTTGCCTTTTGTGAAAAGTACCACAGTTTACCGTTCGTAACTCAGAATTGTATTTGGACGAGATGATGAAGTTTAGTGTTCAAACTATAACATTTTTTTTTACTTTACTTAATATGAATTACTTTATTATCAGAGTTCATCCTAATTAAAGATTAATCAACCTTTTTACATTTTAATTCATTAGGTTTTTAGGTGTAAACCCGCTTTTCTGGGCAAAGGACTGAGCAACTGCTGAGAATAGCAAAGAAATAGCAAGACGACGGCTGATGAATGGGAGCTGAGAACCAGGGGGGTGGGGAAGATTGGCGGCTGCAAAGGGGCGAAATGGGTGTTTGGCATTAGCAGCTACAGCAACTAGAAAAACCCAAGGAGAAACAACAAAAAGCGACACATGACAAATGGCGCAGACAGCGACGTCGACTGCGTCGCTTTCAAATAAAATGTCTGCATGCGGGTGTGAGTGGGTTAGCAACTGTTTTGGCCAAAAGCGAAAACCTTGAGCTGTGAAAACTCAAATAAAAATATTGCTAAATAAAAGAGCAGAAGCATAAACCAGAGACAACAACAAATAAGACGCTGCTCCATTTTTGGCGCGCACTGCAATTTAAAATTGCTGTCAGCCAGTCAGTCATGAAATGAAATACGCCGGCAACGAGCAACAAAACAGCACTAAAAAACTAAAAACAAAAAAAAAAACAATACGACAGCACATCGTTTTCAATTTGTTCATACGAATTTATCGCTTGTCCGAGACGCTCTGGAATTTCGACCGAAACCGAAACTTTTCGTGTTTTGTTTTCGCTTTGTGCCCAAAGTGCAAAATAAATGTTCTCGAAAAATAATAATAATAACAACAATGCTCACGCTAGGTAAATACAATGCAAAAAAACACATCAAAGCGATAAAGGTCTCAAATTTTAATTTATCGCCCATCGACGGAGGGTTGCGACCTCGCCAAAAAAGGGATGGGAAAATGCAAAATGGAGGGCGCGACACGTTCACAATAGCTCTCAATCATAAACTACATTTTTATCGTACATAGCTCATGAAAAGAATTTTAAAGTGATTACATTAATTCACGATGCTTTTATAAAAGCTGCACTGTATAACTATCAACAACTTGCGAAACAACAACTTTGCAAAGTTATACATTTACTACCGAAATACATACACAATTTTGAAATCGCTCAAAAAAATAGCAAGAAATTACGAAAAAAAGTTATAGCTTGGAATATTGACGGGCACAAAAAAAATGTTTAATTCAAACCAGGCCTTAAATTTTAAGTTAAGAATTTCACGGTTTAAAAATTTACTTGCCAGTTTTTAATTAAAGCTTTTGAATTAGTTTACAAAAATCTCATTCTTTTGACCTAAACTTAAACTTCAAATAGATTGATAAACGTAGTGGTGATGGTAATTGTTAAAATTCGGTTGGAACTTGTTCATCTCAAATATGTTAAAGTTCTTTTTTTTTTGACAGTATCCTAATTACCTGTCAATTTAGATTTAAACCCTCTGACCGTATATACAAATTCATACGTCTGTACAAGTACATTTTAAAACAAACTCCATTTCGAACATATACTCAGTTTTAATCAATGTCCAGCCGAAGAAGATTAAATATTTATGACTTTCGGGCATACACTTGCCTAATTGACGTCTTTTCATCAGACGGATTTAAAAGTCAACAGTTGATACACGTATCTACTGCATAAATCAAAAGTATTCCCTGTAATTCATACACGAGGTCCCAAAATAGAGATTGAATTGTAAGCTAAGGAAAAATTAAATATGCAGTTGTAACAATCCGACTTGGGATTTCATATGCAATTAATGCAGGGACTTCAGTTCGACATGAATTGAAATGAAATTGACGGGCGATCGATGGGAGCTGGCTGCAATTGAAAGCAATTTTGAATCAATTAGAAGTGAATTTGAGGAACTCGGCGAGCGGCTTTCAAGTAGCACCGCCACTTGACCGCTGCAGATACAAGATACATAAGTATCTCAAGCCCAGACTCGTTGTGTCTTTTCTCACGCACCGAGAAGCTACCGAGAAACGGAGAATTGGAGAATCAGAGAAACGCCGCGTACTTCACAAATGAGTGCACATAATTTTCGACCGAGGCCGAGGAGCTAAAGCAAAAGAGGTAATAAAACAGAGGAGCTGTGCCACTCGTATCATCTTCCATTCCCGCTTTTTGAAAAACACGCCAATTGGTCATGACTTCGACCTCCGTGGGGCTACACATCCATCTATATGTGTGTGCATGTATCTTTAGCTGAGTGCGTTTGTGTGTGTGTGCCTATTATTCGATTAACTCGAATCCCCCTGCAGCGGCAATATAACCTTTTATACGAGTTACGCCCTGCGACGAAGCATCCTAACCAACAAGGCAAGTGCCACGGACCAAAAAACCAGACCCAACAGCCGTCGGCCGAAACCCGAAGTTCCGCACGGAAGGCAAAGTTCAGCGAACATGGCCAAAAGAGGAACGCAATCGGTGGCGGTGCGGTGGAGGAAGAGGAAGCGTTCAGCAGCAGCGACAGGTGCGCGCTCCCACACAGAAACACACAGATTCGGAACACTTACATACACATATACACGGGGGCATGAACATCGAGCTCTGATTGAAACACCTTCCGCTTGCCTCATCTTGTTACCCGTCATCACCGCTGGAGATGCGACGACACAGAGGGATTACAAAAAGAATGCGATTTGTAAAATGAATAAAGGTGTTCGTTCCTGAACATGAGATACTGGAAGACCAGGTGAAAGCTATAGGATATATGTATCTAACCGCTTCTAACAAATCCCTGCAGTGATTTTTCATGAACTTACTTTCGTTTTTAACCCAATATTCGCCAGATTATTTACTGTTTTATATTTTGACGGATTTACTTACCTGTTCACGCTGAGATATTAAAGAAAACGGCCATCTTTATCATAAAATAATAAAAGGAAATATAAAAAACACAATTTAATGTTTTCTTGTTATAATATATAATATAATATAGTATATATATGTAGTATAATACAAAAGAATGCAAGTTACGCAGTTGGCTCAGGAAACATAAGTTACATATTTCTTTTTCATTCCATTCTTTCCTTAAACACTTCTAAGTTTACCCCAGAAACTTTACGTATAGAAATAAGTATTTCATTATCTTCAATTCTTACCTTTATAACATTTTTTCCACTCTATTCATAAAACGTGAAATAATTTTAACAGATATCAGAATGGATTTGCTTGCAGAGATCCCAGCAAAAGAAAACAGTTTACCATATTTAAAACACATTGCCTTTTTTATTTTATATTACAAATTATTTCAAGTTCGCTAAATTCCCAGTTTGTTTCCTTATAATTGAAACTAAGATTGCTAACTTGTTCTGTTTTAGGTGTTTTAAAATTACTTTATATTCAAAAGAGATCCCTTAAAATCACCAGATGTACATTATTCACCTCAGATGCTCCATATTTAATAATTAACGAACCAACCAGCTTGCATAGATAAGCTGTCACGCTTTTTCCACATGTATTGGCTTACCGAAAACAAAACTTCCCTTTTCGATGGTTCGAAGTTGGAAGCTCAGCGGAGCCCTGAAAAATTTTGGAGAGCCGAAAAGGCCACGTTCCAACCCCGTGGACCCCCCTCCCACGCCGAGGAGTCGCCGCCTTTGGCATCCAATGAAGCCGCAAAACTGCGGTTCGGCCTCCTCGCTCGGCATTGTACCCGGTGCTTTCCCATCGGCAGCCCCCTTTTGCGGAGCTCAGTGGCTCTGCACAGCCCCCCTCTCAATACCCCCTGCACTCCCCTGTGAACCTACAAAATCCCCTTCCCAACCCTCGACGCTTCGCTTCGTTGTGTTCAAAATGGCAAATTGCCATGCTAGCCATGCCAGCGATCCAGGGACGGCGGGGGAATCGGAGTGCAGGAGGGGTTGGTTGGTTGGTCGGTTGGTCGGTTGGTCGGTCGGTCGGTTGGTTAGTTTCACGGCAAACTGAACTGATGCAGCGAAATCAAATTCGTTTTGCGTGTTTCGCATAACGTCTGCTCCCTCCTCTTCGACTTCCAGACACACCTTGGTCGAAACAAAACCCCCCCTTGCTCCAGCTCCCCCCTTTCGGCCCCCCAGCAGGTCCCCAAAGTCCCCGTAATTCCTGGCCTCGTATAAATTCCAAAACGTGCCGAGGATTCGCTTGGTTAACGCTCATTTTGTTGTGCTCCCCAGCCAAATATCGCCGTCTCTGTTCCTCGGCGGCCCTGCAATCTGCCCTCCCTCTTCATTAATTTTAATGGTTATACACACGAGCAATATTCCCCTTATTCGGGGATCGGGGATCAAAGTTGAGACTTTCTGTTTTTATTTTTGGCACTTATCGCCGCCACCGATCTGACTGGAAAGTCGAAAATTGCCAACGTAGATTAGATTCGCACAATTCCGTTTTTATGGGCACCCTAAAACTAATACGTTCTTAATTGGGAGTGATTTACGGCTAACGAGATTGCCATACTGCCAACAAATAATTTTACTACCCATTGAAAACTCATAAACTGAGACAATCCTTGTAGATAGTTGGCCATGCATTGTAATTTATTTGTTCATTTTTTGGTTAAGCACATTCAAGTTCCAAGGAATTGTCATCCAACGCGAAGCAGTTGACAAGCAATATTCATTTTACTATTTGCATTAAAACTTGGGAAGTCATTTTACAAAAAGAAGTGAGTTTCAGACATTTTAAAAAGCCAGTGTTTTATGATTTGTTTGCGAAAAGGAAAAGGAAAAAAATTGCATTCAGTAATATTAAGCAACAATTTACCAATCAATTTTATATTCTTTGCTAGACCAAAGTTATTAGATCTACAAAGAATCTTAAGCATTAAAAAGTAAGTAACTATTTGCCTTGATAAGTTGTTAATACCAATAACTATTCAATATTTAGTTTCGATCAATTGGTTATGCATGAACCAAATGCTAATAACTTTGTTGTTAAAGAACATATGTATGTAGGTACATATGTATGTATTTAAATTAACAATTCTTCTTCAGGACTTAAGTTTGAAAGCTTATCACTAAGCTTATTGTTCATATTTCATAAAGTTTATTTCTTAGATATATATGTTTTTTGAATACATCTGTTAAAAAAGATCGACACCATTTTACATCATTAAAACATTTTGTTCAGGCTTTCATACTTTGCATGTTTGGACCAATTCTATCATAAACATTCAAGATATTCACTCTAACAAGTTATTAAGCTATCCAGATCTATTAGGTTGCCCTACCCAGTGGGTTCTAATTGATATGCATATAATAAGTGCAATCCATTATCATTAATAACAGAGCGCGACAAATCGACGGCACGGGCTACAAAAATGCCGGTGAAATTGCTTCGCCCCACACCGATAAAATCAGTTACGTAAGCTAAGTAATGTATAAAACACGTGATTAATTAACATGTTAATATTGGCGACAGCAGCGTAAATATTTGCCTTATTTGCTGGCATTTACCTTCTATAGAAGTTGAGCAATCAATGTGCGAAATCTTTATTTCTGAGGCGCAAAAGTTGGCTATTCTTATCTTCACGAATGAAAACAAAAGAATAGTTTTGGGTTTTAGCTCTTCACCGCCAAATTCGTCAACACCCTCGGGTATATCATAATTTAAATTTACTTATCAGGGAGAGTGTTTGGCATGCGCCTTAGACATTTGATTAATTGGTTTTTAATGCCAATAAAGCTTGGGAATTTTTATTGGAAGTACAAAAAGTTATATTACGATATCGAACCTTATAAGGTTTCTACAAGCATTGACTTTTTCATTAAAGTACTTTCCACCAAATATGGTTTTCTATCAGTAAAATAAATCTTGTCATGGTAAGTAAGATTACACGAGTTCCAGTTAAAAACCACCTTTTAAATTGACTAGAAATCTCATACCAAAAATGAAAAAATTGCAAAAAAATTCATTTCGTCATCTCTACATAGAATATATAAAGTTTTAAGAATACTTGGCATTTTATACTACTTACAAATTACAAATTACATTAATATTTGCAAGAAAAAGAAGAATTCTAAAAATACTCCAAGTAAAAGGATAAACTGGAATATATTAAAATCACATTAAAAAACCATTTCTGGAAAGAGAAAACACTTCGATCTCATTTAAGCTTCCCACAAGATGGCCAATTAATTAGGTTGGCAAACCAACCGATCTGACACAATATTATGTGACAGCGAATCAGTTACATCAGCAGTGACTGCGGAAAATGAGCAGATAATAAATCATAACAACTAAGTGTTTTCAATTACCCAATTTACCAATCGCGAATCGCAAAGCTGGGCACGTTCCCGCTGAAACAGTCGCAACAACTAATACTTAAATGCCATTTATCAGTGGGCCATGTCGGGGGGGAAAGGGGTTGGGCTTGGTGCTTCGAGGGGGAGGCGGGTGGTGGGTGGCGAGGGGGCGGCACATGCCAAACGGGTGGCCGGATGGAGCGAGACAAGGCGATTTGGAAAGCTTTCAGCCAGCGGAGGCAACAAATACAATGTAAAGCTGATAAGTCTGTTTTCGCAACGACAGCAAAAAGTCAAGCGGCGTCTGCTGCCCCCTTTTCACCCCCCTTCCCCCCCCCCCTTTGGTTTCTCTATATTTTCCGGGGGTGCGCAGTAAAGTGCGACATTTTGCTGCTGATTAAGTAGCGTTCGTTTTTAATAAAAAGTACGACGAGCAAATAAAACAACAAGTTGCCTGAGAAGCGATGACAGCGTGACACGCCAGCGAAAGTCGTGAGATTAGGAATCCGAATGGAAATCATCTTTGACGTTTAAATATCTAATTAGGAAACTGAAACGAAATTATTTTATTTGTTCAAAGAACAAGTCTGTAAAATAAATTGTTTGTAGCCAACCTACCTAAAATTGTACATTGCCTAAAAATGTTTAAACTAAAGCCTACGAAGTTTAATGTACCCATATAGGGTTTATAAAAAGTTTATAGCATACACTTTTTTGTTCAGAAACATTGATTATTCAGTAATTTTCTCAATGAATATTTAATAAAAAATTTTAAAAAGACGGTATTACATGTTTGCATTGAGAAGTGGCTCTTTAATTTGAGTTCCAATCACATATAGTTTACAATCTTATAATCACTTTAAAAACTTTTTCTTTTTAAATATACATATTTTCCATTAAACCTTATCACGCTCCCATCGCTGAACCAAATTCGCTGCTACTGTCAACTGGTGCATACACCGCATACATAGCCGAAATAAAGCTGCCGCCTGGTGAAGCTTCCTTCGGCTCGCCTTCGTCCTTGTGCACGTCCTCGTGAATCCTTGGCTTCGGCGGCAGTCGCCCTTGCAGAAGGTTACGCCACTGGGCTGGAATTGATGGGTGAAGGGACGGTTGGGTGGATGGGTGTTTGGGTGGATGGGTTGTTGGGTGGATGGGTTGTTGGGTGGGTGGTGCCCTGGCACGTGGCCCGTTATGTGGAAGCCACTGTGGCAAGACTCTGCGGCTTTGCAGGGGAATCAGTAGCCACACTGGGAAAATAAATAAACAGATCGAAACCATAGAATTTCGGGGTTAATATAAAGGCATATATTTGGGATCGAGAGGTCAAAGGAGTCGTTCAAGAATGACACTGATTATAAACAAATATTGACTTGCTGACCTTATAATCAATTGAAACGCTAATCACTCATAAATTCCCTGCGAATTTAGTTATCAAACATGGATAAGCCAGTTGTGCAGGCACGCGTAGTCAAAGTTCTTGGTCGCAATGGCTCCCAGGGTCAGTGTACCCAGGTCAAAGTGGAGTTCCTTGGAGAGCAGAACCGTCAGATCATCCGCAATGTGAAGGGACCCGTTCGCGTGGGCGACATCCTCACTCTTCTGGAGTCTGAACGCGAAGCCAGGAGGCTGCGCTAATTGGCGATCTCCTTGGAAATCCTTTTTGTCACAATGTTTTCGGAGCTAAAAAATTCCAAATAATTCTAAGGAGACTGCTGCATATTCGTTAAACAAACAAAGGAAAAGACACATCTAACTTAGAAGAACTACGCCAAAATATGTTTTAAATAAATCTCAAGAGCTTTGGAGCGAACTTGAATTACAATTTTCTAAGGAAACTGCAAGAAAACTCTTTTTTAGTAAAAGGAATGTTAAATCTAAACATATATTATATAACTTTAGACTAAAGTTAGAATTTTTCGACCATTCAAAACCTTTTAAAAATGTGTCTTTCGGTTATTTTCGAACCGTTTGGAAATAAAAACTGTAACTTACTTTGGTGAGGAATGATTTCTCTGCTTTAGGTTGAAGTAAGCAAAGGTTTTTTCATAACTTCAAACCATTGAATGAGACAGCCCAATTTCTCACAGTGCATTCACCAGGAGCTGGGACAAAGGGCTTTGGTTTTAGCGTGCTGCCATATGTTTCCGGCAAGTGCTCGCCCACCGCCCAGCGCCCAGCGCCACCCACTCCTTTATGGGCCATGAAAAGCGTTGAAATCCGCAATGCCAACAAGTAAACTGCGGCCCAAGTGAGCGGGGGTGGCAAGACATCGGTGATTTGTGGACCCGAGGGTTCGAGGGGGAAGGATGACTCGATGGCACGATGGGTCTGTAACTTGAACCGACTTCCTTCGGACGAGGCGACACCTTCTTTCGACGCCGCTCGCTCTGATTTATCCACAGCCCATAAAAAATATAAAAAACCACGCTCGCATTTGTTATACACTGTGTTCCATTTTCATGTTTTTATTGTTTTCGAAAATCAGCTAATTTAACTTAGTGTGTGAGGGTTGTGTTTGTGTGTGTGTGTGTTTGTTTTGGATTACATTTCGAGGGTTTTTTTTCTAACAATATTACATACAGATGTGCATACAATCAGATTTCTAAACATATATGCTTTATATTTAAGTATTCATAGGTTTATTTAGTTAAGGTGCCGAACAGTACAATATCCGCTTAAATAAGTCGAGCGATCCGATCAAAGCCTTCACATATACAACTAGATATATCTCGTATATATCGCAATAATAGGAATAAATAAATATACAACAATCAGGAGTCGAGCCAAAGAGTGTTTGGAATAGCTGGATGTCGATCCGAGTTCTTTCAATTTGTTTGATTGCCTGGAAATTATGTTAATTTCGCGGCGATCACAAGGGATGCTGCGAAAATTTCCAGGGGGTTGCAAATAGATACGGAAAAATTAAGGGTGGCTCTACCACCATATTCCGAAATTCAGCTATTCCTACAAGAAACTCATACAATTTAGTGTTTCCCTTTCCTCCCTTATAAACTTTTTAATTCTTTCTTCGCTTAAAATATGTACAGACGATATATAAATAACAAAACAAAAAATATCAGCTAGGAAAAGAGGATAAGAGTACGAAAACCTAAAGCCTTGTTCGAGTGTACGAATATCGTAAATATAGGAAGGAGTACATATATCAATATCTGTATAATGCATGTGTATATATAGTAATTCATTTGGTCGAAGCTCTAAAAATTAAAATTCATTTCCAAGTTGCTGGGTGCTGGTTTGTTTTTTGTTTCTTTTTTTTTTGTTGTTTTTGCTGGCTTCGATTTTTAAATTTATGTACAAAGTTCGTGCTGCAATTAAACGTAACTCGCTTAAACAACTAATACGAAAAAGTATCTACAAGATATATATATGTATATTTGGGTATATGTATATAAATATACGCATGTGTGCCAGTGCGAGTTTGTTATTTTCATTATTCGGTTTTGTTTGCTTTTGTTTATTATATATGCCCAAGTATTGTTTTGTATCTTTATGCCTGACACGCTCGCTCAAAGCGGCGCAAAATCGTTAAATTTTTATCGCCCCGATGAGGAACGTGAGTGTGTATCGGGTATCGGGCATCGGGCATCGGGCTGTATCTTTCGCTATGTGCGAGTGTGCTACGAACAATCTAGCCGCCACCGCCGACACCACCGAATTTTCACACTTCGTGGCAGTTTTTCCGAAGGGTGTGGGCCAAACACTTTCGGCACTCAATGTGTAATCAAATATTCCTGATGCGATTTCCGTCCTCCTATCAATTTGTGGTTTTTTCTTCTTCTTTTTTTTTTTTCTTCAGAAAAGAGTTTTACTATCGCCCGTTTGAAAATAATTTTGCTATTTAATAATGTGTTTTGTTTGATTTCGATTTGGACTTTCCCCAAAAAAAGCCAAAACCCAACCGAAGATCTATCTATTAAAGGCATGTGGTTGTGTTTGTGTGTGTGTGTGTGACCTTATCTCGGTTTAACACATATTTGCTGTTGATATTTTATAATTAATTTTGTTGTTGCCTTCGCCTGCTTTCGAAAATGCCAGCGCTTTTGATTATTATTCTCCTCCTCGCCTCTCTCTCTCTCTCTCGCTCTCCCTCTTGCTCTCTCTCTCTTCTTCTCTCGGTTTATTAATTTATGAATTTTGTTGCTGGCATTTTTGAAATTTGCTTGGATTATTTATTTAGTCGCGTACTAATTCGATTGCAAATGTTTGCACACAAATATGCAAATGATGCGGTTCCCTATCCAACAGATACATTCCGTTGGAGTGTGTAGATATTGCTTAGCTTTGAGTGTATTTCGGGTTAGTTCTAAGGCTTACGATCATTCTACTGGTTAATTAAATTGCACTTTTCTTCGGGAGCGAGGTTGGAAAACTTGTGCTGCAGGTGTTGCTGTTTTTTGTTACTTTTTTCATCAGCTCAGTTGCTGTCCGTATTCTGTAGATTCTCCAGCGGCGCCACGAGATACATTTGCGTTCCGCACAGCCAAAGAAACGCTGCAAAAGATACGAAAAGAAACAGAGAATGAATGAAAATGTTATTCGCCTTTCTATGGGTGAAAATACATTATGATGTAATGACTCTACTCGGCCGATGTTCATTAAAAGGCCAACCAAAACAGAAAAAAACGCAACACGAAACGTAGGGAATGCGCAAAAGCCAAAAACTATAGTACAAAACAAAAAACAAAATGGAAATTTAAACAAAAAGGGGTTACGACTTTTAGATACCCCCTACTTATTGAACTTAAATCTTAATAATGATTGCTTTTTGATTGATAACAGATGAATTAAAATTATTTTTATGCATTTTTCACATTTGTAATACATTTTAAAAATCAAAAAAAAAAACATAGTAAAACACAAAGAATGATCTCAAGACTCAAATCTTTTAACGGACGGACAAACAAACGGACAAACTTTAAGTTACCAGACTTTCAACGATAATCTAGGGTATTTTTATATTCTGTACTTTTCCTTCTAACCCGTTACCAATAATCTAGGAAATACAATATACCCATTTTAAGTTACAACAAACGGGTACAAAAAACACAACGAAAAAGTCAAAAACTCAGTGTAGTAACGTCTAAAATAAAAGCAAAGCGTTGTATGAATGACCGACCACGACCGCTGTCGAGTGACGAGCGACAAACAGAGCGAGATGGGTGGAGAGTGAGCCAAAGAGAAGGGGAGCGGGAGCGGGAGAAAGAGCGGGAGAGAGTACGTAGAAGAAGATACATTATTTGAGTATAATGACTACTTGAGAAAAGCCAAAACAGAAAAGAGGCAGCAACAAAAACGAGGCAAGGAAAACGCAAAACACGAAATGTAATTTGTATAATTTGAGTCTCAATTCCATTAAGTGTGGGAAATGCGCCAAAAAGAAAAATTATGTAGCCAACTCATAAAGGAAGTGGGAAGAATAAAAGCAAAGAAGAACTAGCCAAGTTAGCGAGTCGAGGAAAGCTGGCTCTAACTAAAGAGTTTGCTTTGCTAATGTAGCGAAGAGTTGAAGAGGTCACAACAGATCGTTAAACAGAAAAACAATTAGAAAACGAAATAAAACCAAGCAAAAGATAAAACTTGTTTGGTTGATAGCCAAATATTTGAACATTTAAACCGTCAGCTTGAACATTTGAATTAAATATCCAATCCAAACTGCAACAAAACATGCATTAAAATGCAGAAATAAAAACGAAACTTGCGAAATCAATCAAATTAAAGCGCTTAAAAAGATAAACATATGGGTTGAAATAAATCTGTTTCATAAAAAAGGCGAACAAAGTTTTTTCTTACTTATTTTGCAAGTAATGATTTTAACAGTAGCAGAGACATTAAAATTAACTGACAGAAACAAAATGAGGTGTACATTTCATGCTTTTCAATTATCATTAACCTAAATTGATTTAAAAAAGGATGACAAACAAAAGTAGATTTAAGTTATGCAGTGCAAAAATTGATTTGACTTGTAATAAATATCTAAAAATGCAAAATGCAAAAATGCAAAACTGATAAAAAAATTAAATATCGAACATAATATTGCTCAACTATTTATGGGTAAAAATTGTACAGTTACAGGGTAAAAATTGTACAGTAAAAAAAGTGTTAGAGAAAAGCTAAATTCTCCTTTTATGAAATATTTGTGTTTCTGGTTTATCCTTCTTATAATCTAGATTATAATTATATTAGATTCGAATGTTTTAAACTAAATATAATGGTTTGTGGCACTCACCTTGTGACTAAGCGGAACTCGCCACCGGAGCGTTGGCAATCTGCACGGGCTGCTTGGCCATCGACTCGGGGACTCCGGGGACACTGGAAACGCTGGAAACACTGGAAACACTGGAGGGCATTGGCAGCAGGGTGCTGGCCGCCGAAACGGTGATGGCCGTCTCCTTGGGCTCCGTCCTCGAGCTAACGGCTGTGGCGGTGGTCTTGGCCAACTCCGGCGACTTGGCCGCATTGCAGCTGAGCACTGGTGGCGCCTCCTCGGCGAGGGCAGCCGCCTTGGCCTCGGCTCGAATATTCAGATTGGCCGCAACCTGATCGATGGTCGTGGGCTTCTTGGTCATTGCCCGTGGCGAGGTGGCTGCACTGCATCCCGAACTGCTGCCACTCGAGCTATTTTGGCCACTTGTGCTGCTGCCGCTGCCGCTGCTGCTTGTTGGGCTGAGATGCCCCGAATTGCTGGTGGAAATCTTTGGCTTTTCCTCGGCGCGAACGGTCAAAGGCTTGCCAATGCTCGCCGCTGTTGGCTGATTGCGAAAAGCCAAAGCCGAGGGATTGGGAATGCTCCTAACTGAAGCATTTTGGGGTCTTACCAAGGCATTGGCACTTTTCGGTTTGTTGGTGGTGTTGTTGCTGCCAATATTGCTGCTGCTGCTGCTGCTGCTGGCGGCTTTTATAGAGATTTTCTCCCTTGCATTGGCCGATTCGGATAGCATATGCAGATTCTGCAGATCATCGCCGTTGGAATTGCCATTGGCACTATTGGCATTATTGCCGCCCGAGGTGCTCGATGGTCCACCATTGCTGTTGGCCGATATATTCTGTTTGATTTTATTCAACGCTGCCTCCAGGCTGTTGCTCGTATTGTTGTTGTTGTTGTTATTGTTGTTGCTGTTGTTGTTGTTGTTATTATTACCCGTTGGCGGTGATGTGGGCGCCAATTTGGCGGTACTATTCCTTCCTGGGTTAGCTGATAAATCAAGTATGTCGGCATCCTTGGCCAAAACACTGCCGCCCGTTGTTGTTGTTGCTGCTGCTGCTGCTGTTGTTGTTGTTGTTGTTGTCGCTGGAACTTGGATTGCTGGCCGAAACTCGCGCAAACTCGTTTTCGATGCGGCAGTGCCATTGGCTTTGCTTTGGCCACCAGCTGGCGGGGATTTCTTCGAATTGGCTTCCATCTTCGAGCTTACCTTTGATGGAAATGCTGATGTATTGTTGTTGTTGTTGTTGCGCAGATTTATTAATGCAGGCGGCGATGTGCGATAAGTACTCGAGTTGTTGGAGCCGCAACCCAAGCCGGGATTCTTGTGGCCCCTTTGGACGCTAAGTGCCACTGACAGTGGCGGCGACTTGACAATCGCCGGGATCGTGGTCATCGGCATGGGCAGCGGCAGCGGCAGCGGCATGGGCGGCGACTGGGGGGTGCTCCTCTTCAGGCCCGAGTGTCCCGCTTGCTTGGGCAGAGCCACCGGTGGTCCCATCAGCCGACTGCCCGACGAAGCTGGCGGACTGAGAGGCGGCATCGTCAGGCTTTTACTGGCCTGCTTCCCCGCCAATCGCACAATTTCCAAGGCGGGCAGATGGGCACTTGGCTCCGGATAACTGAATCCCGAGGAAGTGCTTCTCGGGCGAGGAGTAATGGTCACCTGGGAGGAGTTGGGTAAAGCCAAACTCAAGTTGGCCGGGCACAATAGAGGCAACTTGTTGGCCATCTCGGGTCCGTAGGATCTCATCTGGGGATTGGGCAGGAAGCTGGCCGCCTGCGTTTTGGCCTGCATTTGCATCTTGGCCGGGTAGCTGGCCATCGCTTGGGCCTGGCCAAAGCGCGCCTGCTTGGCCTGCGGATGCGGTTCGTCCAGGGACAGAGATCGCTTCGGCTGCTTGTTGGCCGCACTGGCAATGGAGCTCGGCGTGGAAAGGTAGCGCTGCATGTGGTACATGTTCCGGTTGCTCGGCGCCTGTGGCACCACAAAGTGTCCACCGGGCGTCGTCGTCGGCTTGCGATTGTTGTTGCTGCTCAGCGGCGGCTTCACGGGGTTGCTCTTAGCCAGGTTCGACTGTGCAACAGTCTGGTGTTGCTGTGGCTGCGGATTTGATGGCTTCGGTTTTACTGCCACACTTTGCGGCACACTGGGCGTGGAGCTGGGCGTGAAGGCCTTGAATAAACTGGGCGGCAGCGGTGGCGAAGTGGGCAGATTTATGTCCTTGATTTTGGGCAACACCCCCTGCTGCTGCTGCTGCTGCTGATCCACTGCCTCCGTTGTGGGCGTTGGAGGGGGCGTAGGAGCTGCTCCAACCACCAAGCTACTGATGCTTCGCGCCTCCTCGCCCAAAGTGCGATTCAGTGCCTCCGCAGTGGAGTTGCCACCATCCAGCTTCAGCTGTTGCAAGGCCAACTCTCCACCGGCCAGCGAATGCGATCGCTTGAAGTCCAACTTGTGGTTTGGCTTGGCGGTGATTTTCATCTTCATCTTGCCGTCCGTTTGCGAGGAAATCTCCGCGTGCAGCTTCTTCCGCTTGCCATTCGCATCCTTCGGCTCCTTGGAGTGCTTCTTCTTCCGCTTGCGATGGGAACTGGAACTGGAAGTGGAGGTGCTGGCATCCGCGGTGCCCAGGCTGCCACTCGAACCATTCGTGGAGCTGGAACACGAGGACATGGGCGAGGCATTGGGACTGTACTTGCTATCCGGATTGATAGCACCTTGCACCACTGGCTGCTCAATGGGCTTCAAGCCAATGTTCTTGGCATACGTCTCCAGGTCAAGTTGATGCACAGAGGAGGAGGAGGAGGAAGAGGTGTCCTCCAGTCGCGGACCCGCCGACAAAGGCATACTCAACTTGCTCTTCATGCTGTTCAACTCGATCTTCAGCTTGGGCAAATGACCCACGCCCTTTCGATTCGCCGTCTTCAACTCGAAGTCCTCGGCATCATCGTAGGACTTTCCCAGCTGCGAGGGCGGAATGCTGACCACGATGTTCGTGTTGGCCTCCAGTGGCACGTCCCGGGGCAGAGGATCCTGCTCCAGTTCGGGTTCACTTTTCACCTTGGAAACGGCGTAGTCACTGTACCGCATATCGTTGCTCCGCAAACTTTTGAAACTGCTCACCGGACTTTCGGGTTCCGGTTCCCGTTTACTCGAGGAAACCCTTTTGTTTTTGGAGGATGGCGAAACCTTTGGCGAGCTCTTACTTCGCACCTTGGAACGCGGCGAAGTGGAGTCCATTTCCGATTCCAGGTCATCGGCGAATGTCACCGATTTGGCGGACTTGTAGCGACGCACCGGGTGCTCCGGTTCAATGTCCTGGTCCTGGTTAATCCTGGACAGGTTGTTCTCGTCGTTTTTTGCTCGCTCGCTCTCGTAGAGCAGAATCCGGTAGCAGAAGGCCATGGGCGATTGCTAAATGGATGGACGGACGAGTCGCAGGAGGGGAAGAAACAGAGGGAAAAAGAGGGCAGGTTGACAAGGGTGGAAAATTGAATGTGGACATCGAACGCTAAGCTGCCGGCACAATTGGATTGGGTTTCCCCCAGACCCAAAAATCTATCGGGTAATTGAGATAAACCACAAAAAGGGACAATAGTCCGACCCACACAGAGGAAAAAAGGGCGTATTTCCCTCCTATTTTAAACTGACCAAAGTCGATAAGGTGGATTGGTTTCCAAGGTATATTTTGGCAGACCGGAACTCCGCAAATCATGTGGTGTGTATCAACCCCAGCCACCCTGTTTCCCCTTCTTGTGTTATGTTCTAAGCTTTGAAATGGCAGTAATTATGAAGTTTAGTTCGGTTGCTTAATGGTTTTATGCTGTCGGGTTATCCACGCATTAAAGTGCTCCAAGAGAGACTGGAGAACTGATAAAGTACTTCTCAAAACAAGTTAAATGTATACTATAATAAAATTACAGTATTATGAGGAAGTTATCATCTATATACATCGGACTTTCTCTCATACCAAAGGAACTTTTTCTGGTAAAATGTTGTGTGATTTTGTGTTATTATTACAATACCAAAACAGAATACGATTTTCTTTTAAAATACAAAAAAAAATGGATTTTCTCAAGACATTAATAATATGTATTATTATAATCGATTAAACCAATTGTATGCATCTATTTTTCTATCTATCTATCTACAAATTTCATAACAAAACTATTCTTCCCTCTCATCAAAAAGTTAAAAACCCAAAAAACTTTTTTACATCTTGAATCTTTAAAAAGTTCATACTTTTCTTTAGAAAACATACATAAATAAAACAAAATAATCAATTTTAGTTTATTTTCTCATACTAATGAAATTATTTTAGTATTTAAGCTAAAAAAAACACTAACTAAACTTCTCAAAACTCAACCGCTTATATTATAATATCAGTCTTCTTTCCTTTTTCTAAAAGCTTTTTGACAGTACATCCCTGTAACTGTTTTATCATTTCAATCCCACTTTTTTCTCTGTGCAGGGGAAATGTGAACAAAAGATTCACTTACCCGACTCCAGTTGTAGCAATAGCCCACGTCCATCAGCGTAAAGCTGGAGGGCAAAACCTCGTCCTCGTAGGTCACCTCCACCTCAACCAGTTTATTTTCCGGCTCAATATTGTACTTGGAGCAAAGGAAGCGTTTCAGTAACTCCACTCGCAAACCGGCGACACATTGCAGGTAAATTTTGGGTGGCACCTCGCCGGGTCCGCATTGGTGCAACATGGCGGGATGGTATTCCAGGGATAAGCTGTTGAATACAGGAAAACAAAAAAGCAAAAGGGATTTAAGAGCTGATTTTCCTGGGTTTTCTTTTCTCCTTAACTTACCTCACAAGTTCCGTGTTGGTGAAGAACTCCTGTTCCCGAGTTGTTTGTTCGTCCACCAGATCCTCGAACCTCTCGAAATCCGAGAGTTCTTTGCACTCCCTTTGATAGAGACCCGGCACCATTTTATAGATCAGAGATCTTAACGTATCATCCGATTTTAGATTTAGCTCATTGATTTCTTTGCCGCCGCTGGCTTTGCAATCCGGACAGTAGACCGATCGGAACAGGTGCTTCAATATGCAACTGCGACAATCTGCGGGGAAAATTGATAATAGTACAGGATATAATCATGGGTAAAGGTAGCGGGCATAAAGTTTAAACAAACCTAATTCTTTACTTAGAAAATTTTGGATTTTAAAGACAACATGATCCAAAATTACACTGCGCGTCATCAGATTAGCGCCCCCTGAGCATTCTCGGGTAATGTCCAATATTATCCAAACTATCAAGGCTAAAGCCATAAAACTTTTTTTGACGATACTTTTAATAATATTCTTCAAAATAAGATAAGGTACATAATGATAAGTATAACAATAATATTTTATTTATTTGAAAAGAAAATGTATACCAAAAATATGAATTTAATTTTGCGTCATCAGATTAGCGCCCCCTGCTTAAATTTAATGAATTTTCACTTAATGCTTAACAACTAGTAGTGTTTTATGTTTTATCTTATTATTTACTTATTTTCAAATCAAATTAATAGTGGGTGGTCCCGCCCCCATTTTCCAGGACCTCACAGATCCTGCTGGGAAGTGACTCGTACAATTTATCAATGTATTGTAATGATATTGAAGACCAAGCTTCTTTAATCCCGTCGATGAGCTCCAATTTTGTACTATACTGCTTTCCAGACTCGTATACTTTTATCGAGAGCCATCCCCACACGTTCTCTATTATATTTAAGTCCGGAGAGTACGGCGGCCACTCCAGGACATCAACGTTTTGGCCAAAATTAAAGAAAAAAGCGGTGTGGAAGCTAGAAAGTCCACTGTATTACGAGTCATAAAAAAAGCAGAACACTTGAAAAGACTAAAACTAAAAAAAAAAACCACAACTAAATAAGTTACGAAAGGAAATGCGCCTAAATTTTGCTCGCTCGCATATGACATGGTCGAAGGAGTGGCGCTTTGTAGTCTTTTCCAATGAAAAGAAATTTAATTTAGAAGGCCCTGACGGCTATAATTATTATTTCCATGAAATGCGTAAAGAAGAGCATATTTTAGATCGTTTACATAGCCGGGTAGGTGGCGTAATGGTATGGGGAGCCATATCCTATTATGGCACCTGTGAGTTACAATTTCTCACCCCGAAAATGAACGCCGTGGCGTATAGTAATCTTTTAAAAACGGCTTTCCCACATTTCCAAAATTGTTTTGGAAATCTTAAATGGCGTTTTCAACACGACAACGCTCCAATCCACACTGCCCGATCTGTAAAATCGTGGATACAGGGCAAAAACGTTGATGTCCTGGAGTGGCCGCCGTACTCTCCGGACTTAAATATAATAGAGAACGTGTGGGGATGGCTCTCGATAAAAGTATACGAGTCTGGAAAGCAGTATAGTACAAAATTGGAGCTCATCGACGGGATTAAAGAAGCTTGGTCTTCAATATCATTACAATACATTGATAAATTGTACGAGTCACTTCCCAGCAGGATCTGTGAGGTCCTGGAAAATGGGGGCGGGACCACCCACTATTAATTTGATTTGAAAATAAGTAAATAATAAGATAAAACATAAAACACTACTAGTTGTTAAGCATTAAGTGAAAATTCATTAAATTTAAGCAGGGGGCGCTAATCTGATGACGCAAAATTAAATTCATATTTTTGGTATACATTTTCTTTTCAAATAAATAAAATATTATTGTTATACTTATCATTATGTACCTTATCTCATTTTGAAGAATATTATTAAAAGTATCGTCAAAAAAAAGTTTTATGGCTTTAGCCTTGATAGTTTGGATAATATTGGACATTACCCGAGAATGCTCAGGGGGCGCTAATCTGATGACGCGCAGTGTATATTGCTTAAGGCTTACTAATTTCAAAAGAAATCATTGTTATTGGAGTTTGAAATTGGAGATAAAAACAGAATTGCATTCAATTCAACGGCTGTTTAAGCCATAATTTGTTAAAAACATTTTATTGCAATAGTTTTTATATTTTCCGGTTTAAATTCCTTATAAAATTAAGAGAACAATAACATTTTTGAAACAATATAGCATATGGTATAAGAACTTAAAAAATGAGTAGGTATTATGAGAATCATAAACCAAGATGTATAGTTTATGAAGAGGTCTTATGTTCCTAAGATAACTTCTGGGTTACAAATACGAGAATGAAGTACAGTACTTACAGGTATGGTAGCAAAAATCCACCACGGTTGGATCGATCATGTAACCGTGACAAAGTCGACAGGTTATCTGATCGTGGAACTGCCGGACATCCCGCGATGCCGGAGATGCGGAATCCATTTTGGAGTGTGGCTCCCTCGACTCCTCAGATTTGTGCGTGATTTGCAGGTGCATGGTCCTGCCTATTTCCCAATCCTAACACTTAATAGCCTCTTCCTTGGGGTCCTGCAAAAGGGACAAAGTTCGGGGTTAAGGGGACGGAATTTCCATGTATGGAATGGCATGCGCTCAACAAGTGACAAGTGACAACTGATGATGGCTAATCAACTGCTGAGGTCTTCCACATAATAACGATGACAAAGGCAAGAAGAGGGCCAACCAAAAAGGCTGGAAGAAGAAGAAGACACACACAACTGTGAGAACCAAGAGCTGTGGCACAATCGCATCGCCTAACCATCATCACATCACATCACCATCATCGTCGCTGTCGACATTTGTGGTTGTCCCGCCGCACTCGTCGGCAGAAAAGCCACAGAGGCAGAAGATATATCAACCGTGTATCTGTATCTTGTCCCAAAAGATACGGCAGCGTCAGCACACTAGCACAATACAGAAAACTTTAGACTAGTAAGCCAGCCATCCATATCCATGAATCGGAACAATGTGCTGCAAGCCCACAAAAATATGAAATGAAAAAGAGGAGAGCACAAAAGTAGCAACTTTGTGGGTGGGTTGCGGGTTTGGAGGGATGGGGGGATGGGGAGTCTTTGGTGGATTTGGGAGGTGGGGTTTTTCGAGTCTTTCGGTCTTTCGGACGCCCTTCGTGCCACAGAGGGCACCTAAACGAGAGAAGCCGAGAAGAGCCGAGAGAAAAACACAGAAAGCGATGTGCACTCGACGGTGTACTTGAAGCTAGTTTTAGCTTGGCGCCCCTTCTCCGTTCGGCTCCCCCCGCCCCTCTCACCCTCCCCCTCCCCTTTCCCTCCACTCGCCGCACACTTGCCATAAAACTACGAAAATTACGCTTTTGTGCCCTGCACACCACCAGTGGAAACTGAATTTCCATCATTATGGCGATGCCCTGACGATGATTACGAGTTGATGGCAGCCAGCCGAGAGTTCAGGGCAAAGTTCAGGGCATTGTGGATCGGTCAGGTTGTTCGCTAAACCGGCAACCGAGAAGCTAGGATACCTTCAAAACTAATCTACTTTAAGATTTTCATAAAAAAATATATGTCTTACAATCAACAGTTATTTAAGCAGCTAGCATAACAAGTTTTCTATGTTCTTATAGAATTTTTACATTATTCTTTTGAGAAAAACCTTTGAACCTTTCTCTATCTACAACTTAAAGATTTTGATTTAATTTGTTTTATTATTTAATATCTTCAAATCAATGCTGGTTTAGATCTGAAAAGCGATTTTCATTTAATACTACTAGCTTAAATTGTAAGCTTAAAGTTATCCTATCGAAATGATTGAATTAGTACTTAAAGAAGATAAAAAGTTCTTTAAATGTGTTAAATGTTATTTCAAACGAAAAAAATAAAACATGGAATTTAACGATAATTTGTAAGAAGTAAAATTTCTTAAAATAAGCTTTGTTTTGACGATTAGACCATTTTACTTTATGTTAGTTACTATATTTTAAGTGTACAAACCCCTCAAACGTTTTCATAAACAAACGTTTAGTGATTTTAAGTGTTGGGTGAGTTGAACATAAAGTTCATAAATATTTACCAGATTATTAAAACATTAAATTCAAATTAAATGTTGTCTATTATTAATTTTTAAAGTTCTTGAAATCTATTCTAAATGAAATATTAATCTAATTAGGTTCATTGTAGTCAACTTTTAGGAAACATAACGATTGCAAAAATGTGAACACATTTTAGGAATGCATTATTCAACTAAGTGTTCTTCAAATAAAACCACCTATTAATCTTGCTGCCAACCCATAGCACCACCCAACACCACCCACCGCATAGCGCAACCAAAAGTCGCATCTCTTCGCCCATTTTTTGTCTCCGTTGCCTTTTGATTCTTTTCGTTTGCCGCTCACGCGAAAATAACACCAAAGGGGGAGAACGGGGGGAGCTGAACGAAGGAGGCTGTGCTAGCAAAACAAAAAAGCAAACAAAAACAAAAGGCCGAGCGGCTTGAGCTAAAACTAAGCCATGCTAAAAGTGGGTGGTGGGAGTGCCCACGCCCACTCAGCTGGAAAATGTCAATCCAACGTTTGATGACGCTGTGAAATTGATGACGTCGACTCCGAGTGCTTTTCTCGATTTTCTTTAGCCCGCTTTCTGTTTATACGCCGCAATTTCGTAAAAGGCGCGCACTAACACCAACACACACAGAGTCACACACATGGTCACAGCTTGAAAGTGTCGGCAATAACAACAATTACAGTTAGGCCGGCACGAGCGCCCGCAGGGTGGTTACACACACAAACGCACTCCTTCTCCCACTCTCTCTCACACACACGCAACAAGCTGGCCCCAAGAAGAGACTCACAAAAAAAGACGAAAACATCAGCGAAAATGTACGAAATAAACCGTGACAACACGATGGGGCGTCCAGAGTCCAACTGAAATCCAATTCGAGGCGACAGAGAAATCCAACTCGCACTTGCGCTCCAATTCGCCGCGGTGCGAGAGAGAAACAAATTTGTATCTATTCGCCGCGGCGAGAGAGACGGCAAACAAACTTTCTACTTTTGCGCGGGCGCAATTTCGCCGTCAGTTCTCGCTTTCGCCGCTCGACGAAAATTCCAATACGGCGAGAATAACACGCACGCACACTTGGGCACTTGTGTTTACAAAATTTTCACCCATGCACACACACACATTTAGGCAGTGGGAAATTTTCGACAATTTTTTTTTTTATTTACCTACTTAAAGCAATTGCGTTGTTAGTAGAAGACTTCTTCTCTGGAGCATTTTCTTTTTCAATTTTCCATTTACAGTTGCCGACACCTACACAAACACACACGCGCTTTCGATTGCTCTGCTTCCTCCTCTTCTTTCGCCACTACAGCTGCTGTTATCGATTTCTCGTAAATGCACAGATTTTCGCTGCCTCTCTGTCGCACACACTCGCGCTTTCTCACTCGCTCGATTCGAGCGCGTTTCACAATCCGTTTCACGAAGTGCACAGCTCGAAATTTTTTCAAAGACTGATTCTGATTCGAATTCTCTTTCTTGGCGCGAGAGGCAAACCCGAGAGAGCCACCCGAACGCGACACGAGCAAGCACGGCCAACTGGCCTACCGTATCTGTGCGCGAGCGGGATGGCAAGTGGGTCTCGTGTCAGCAGACTGTCTCAGTCGCACTCCCTCGAACGATGTGTGGGTGGCGGCGTTCCTAATTGAATCCAACTGTCAAATGAGAGAGATTAACGCACATATTCGTGTGTATGTGCGTGCCGTGTGCCCGTGTATTGGCCTTGGCGTTTATAATTAACGCAAAAATTCACGTTTTTGCTGTGTTTTTTTCGTTTGGCCCGCCGCTGGCATTTCATTTTGTTGAAATCCGCGATGAACCTGTTTTGGCCATATGCAAAGTGCGTTTGCTCGCATCATTTGCCGCCACTTGATTTTCCGTTGCCGAAAGGGGAAAAATCGGTAATAGCAAAAAACGACGCCAAAAAATTTGCATTTCAAAGGATTTTGGCATTGTCCTTGAATAATTTTCCACACGTTTCACACAAAATGGTCTCATGCTATCGTTTACGTTAGAACAAAAAAGGGACTCTCTTGAGCAGAGTATCACGTTTGATCAAGTGACGAAGATAAATGATGGTAAAAACGAGTCCGTGACATGACGCCCAATTTGAACAAATATGAAGTGCTAACTGAGCTTGAAGCACTTACATGTGGACTGTTTCGGAGGTCAAAAACTGTTTTCAGAACATAAACATTAGCAGGACAGGAAGTTAGATTTAAAAAGCCGAAGGGTACATTGCAGACAGGGGCGGATCCACAAGGGTGGTTTCGGAGTTTTTCCCCACCCCTTCTGAAAACATTTTTAAATATTTAGATACAATTTTGTACTAAAGCAGCGAAGACATTTTTTATACAAGTTTACGGATTTTGTGTGTTAATTTTTCACTATCTCTGTTCTACTTTTTTAGTGAGCTTACAAACAGTTCAGAGCTTGGACTTGATTTGTTTACCAATTTATCTTTGCTCTCAAAACATTTGATTTAATATATGATTCCCTTTAGCCATTCAATTCAGATCAATTATCTCACAACAAAACAAACTCTATATGAACATGAAAAACTCATATATTATCTTCATAAAATTATAAAAACCTTTGTGTTAAAACAAAACATTTAAAAAAAATTCTCATGGCCTAATTATTATTTTTAACCAGAAAGACTTTTAAAAAGAAAATATTTTTGGTGAAGACAATGTTAAACTTTGTTAAACATACGCTTCTAATAAATTTCTTTGGCCAGAATGCTTTGCCAACTTATGAGCACCGCGTAAAAGCAGGAAAAGTTGCCTTTTGGGAAAACAGTTCTATATGCTGGTTCAAAAATTTACATTTTTTGAATCTATTGACGAATTGCTTTGACCAAATTTTCATCGATCTACACACACCATCGCTTTCTGCAACTTTGCGTTTTTAGAACCAGAGTCATGGGTTTAATTTAAGGCAAAAACAATGTTTTGTTTAAATATTGTCTTTAAACCGTACACTTCGTATTCAAATTTATTGCGGATGAAAGAGTCATCAACGTGGGACATATGTAACACGTCGCTTTCTCCATCATATTTTCGTTAATTTGCCTTTAACAGAGTATTTACTTTCTAGATGTTAATTTAACAATTTTCAGACAAACAAATTTTGTCAATGCTAAAAATACCGACCATTTGTATTTCCGAGCCGTCTTTGGTATATAAAAAGCATATTTAATGGCCTGTTACATTTTTGAAAACAGTGCGCACAACCTTTTTGATTAATTTCAATACTGAATCATTAAAGCTATTGATGCTACCGAATTAGGCGCGTTGTGGGTTGAAAAGTAGACTTAACAGTCACCACTAGAATTGACTACCTAAATCCTAACGTTCTAGCTCTTGTAGTTTCTAAAATTTCGCCAGTATATGGAAATAAAGGCAGTGAAGTGAAATTGTGGAAAACGCCTTTTACTACGTTCTAGGATATGCTTGTTCATAGCTTTATATCTATATCATAGGGACAAAAAGCGGATACGCCCACAGGGCGTATGAGGTAAAAAAGGAGAGGCTCTTAAGTTTCCAAGAATAGATCAGTATTCAGTACACAGAGTAAAACCCGTACAATAACCGTTTTGATATTGTCTCCAAGTTTACTCAAATCACTTTCCTTATTTCATGCAAAAATATAATTTTTATTATCAAAATTTAATGTGAATCCTTGTCACATTGAAATGGGGCTTCGAATTTAATGTAGCGTCTGCAAATCTTCAAAATTTGCGTATTGGCATTAAAAAACGTATTATTCAACGAATTTGTCGAGGTCACAATGCTGTTTTTAGAAATTGTAAGTTGCAAGAATGAAATAAATTAATAAAATCATTCCTCGAATAGTTGATTGAAAAACATGTTCATAGTCTTTAGGTGTAAACGATTATTGTTTACCAGCATAAAAATATTATCGTTGGTAAAGATGATTTCAAAAATAATATTAGATTAATATGAAAACAATATTTGACGGATACATACGAATAAAATATTCGATTTATTTGCCATATTCATGTGTTATCCCATTTAGTGGTAAGTATAGTATTGAGCTGATTTTAAATAAAATAAGCAGCATTTAAGATAGCAGCCATTATATATTAACCACCATTCAGATGTTTGATTCGGAATATAGAATACCCATAATTTAAAACACTTTGTACAGATCATTTACTACAAGTTCGTGTTAGAAATCGGTAATTTCTAATAATACATATTCCAGGGAAATGATTTGTAATATATGACTCATTTATATCTGGTTCGTAACGTTCATTTTCGTAATAATTGTTAAAAGCGCTGAACTTATATAAAATCTGTTGATTAAAAGTCTCATTGTGACATACCTATAAGAAGTAAATATTGAAAGATTGAGTTCACCTTCATTTTGCAGAATAACTTTGATTGTTGGAAAAGGTGATACAATAACCAAAATGTTTGTTGAACAAACAACATATACATACCTTTAAACAAATTATAAGACCTTTATGTTAAATATAACACCTTATACTGTTCATAAATAAGACTAACAATAGCAACACTGAGCACTTACGTATTCCTCCCGAATAAATTAAGCACTTCCGACCTTTTTTAAGTCCGTTTGACACTTTGTTTCGCCCTTCCTTCCTGTATCATAATTTTAATAAACTCATTTCGGTACTTTCTGACCCCAACATCATCTGCAATGTGGACGGAAGGTGATTATACTGCTGTCCCCGAAAATGCGAACTGCACTTGCACCAACCCACGTTGAAAAAGCAGACACCGTGTGTCTGCGGGTGAATCCTTTAGAATCCTCTGGCATAATGAATAATTAATGTTGCAACTGCTCTGTGGTTTTGTACGTGCGGTTGGCAAGTACGAACGCAAATACACGAAAGTTAGGTGGGTGGGAAGTGGGAGGCAAGATACTAATTGCATTTACGCTCGCACGGAGTGTATTTGTGGGGGGGAAATGGGGGCTTCGGGTGATTCATTGACCTTGCGGGGGCTTAGAAAGTCATTTGCAATCGGAAATAAATACCGAATGGGTTTCAATTAAGTCCAGTTGAATTTTAGTGCTGATAGAGAACGAATACCACCTGCTGTTAGAGTTGGATATAGTTTTAAGTAAGTCCAAATCATTTTCGAAAATTATGCAAGGTAACTATATCAACATAAATTTTACTCTACTAAAATAAAACTATCAACATTTTTGGTCTATAAATATTAGAAGCATAGAAACGTATTTGAATTATGATATGTATTTTAAAATATCCATGTCCGGTATCAAAAATATAGATAGCCGTGTATGGCAAAAACCCTTATCCCAAACGAAATAATTTTGACAGGTGCACTTATTACACAGCTTTATAGCAATTACTTTCTGCCCGCCCACTTGGCAACCCACCCCTGCCGCAATTAGTGGCAAATGTATGCTCAAAGTGACATTTATGAAAAAAAGGGAGCATAATTTATCCGGCCGCTCATGTGTGCGAGCGGGAAGGAGATAAGCCAAAAAAGGGAAAAAAGGCGATTTTATTAAGGGTACGTAAGATGAAAGATTTGCATTGCGAGCAAATCTGTGAAGCGCACTGAAAAATATAGGTATGTACATATATATGTACATTTCCCGTATTAACCCTCGAAAAAATCCGCAAAGTTTTTCTCTTCGGTTTTCTTTATTCTCGCTGTGAATTCGTAATGAGCACTTGCGGTACACGATAATGCGGGGTATAGTGCTTATTCCGATTTCGAATCCGAGTCTCGACGCTCGAGTGCAAGATACCGAAAGGCAGAAACAACAGCGCACAAACAGTCGCTCACACAGATACGCTCACGCACACACACACTCATACACAGCTATGCTTGTGTGTTTGCTGTTTCTTTTTGTTGTTGTCGTTGATATTACTGTTGTTGTTGTTGCCGTGGCTCTTGCCGCTCGTTCATCGTTCCATTTACGACGCCAGCATGCCATCTACAGCACAGCGCACAAATATCATGCCCCGTGTCCAATTCGGTGGTGATATTCGACCAACTCCTAATCCGGTTTATTGCGCTGTTTTACTTCGCATTATTTCTGGCTTGTGCCCTTTGGCTCTCGGCTATTGTGCGAATGCTCCAGGTAAACGGTAAACGGTTGTGCAACTAGCACATAGGCTGAAATCAATTCATAAGGTCTTATATGCGTGAAGTTTTAGTTTTGAGATTTTTTAAACATCAATCTACGTTTTAAATATGCTACTGCTATGCCCCAAAAGTGTCTAAATGTTTTGCAATTGGAGTGATAGTTATTAAATATTATATTAATATTCACATAAATGTATGTATCTTTATCTTGTGTACTACATAGTTTGCCTTTTAAAATAATATAAAATTGTGCATATAAAAATACCCAACAAATTTCCAATAGATTTCGGTGTGCTAAATGTGTTGAGCATATCTCACCAAAAAGTTACAGAAACATGTATATAATTTTTTTTTTTTAATATGTATTAGAATAAAAATTGTGGGTTAAAAAAGTATTAGTTTTAGAGCTCCTGTAAAATAACTCTTTTAATTAAATTATTTTGCTAGAAATTAAAATTATTTTTACCATTTTAAATGGTATTTTTAAATAAAATAAAGTTATGCCACAAACTTGTATCTATAAGTCTTTGCAATTTCCAACTGGGTGCCTTGTTTTCCTCATTTCGCTTTGCGTGACGTGTCGGCAAGTGGGTGAGAGGGAAGGGATGGCGGGTGGTCGATGGGGGGCGGGGGGCATGGCTTTGGTATTGGCATATTTTCTGTCGACGTCGGCAGCGACGTTGCGTCGTGCGCAAACATGGCGTTGCTGTTGCTTTTGCTTATGCCTCTTCTGCTTTTTGCATTCGCCTGGCCAAAAGTGAGCTCCCACACACACAGGCGAACGATATTTACTTTTGGATTGCATGCCGGCCAACCCCCTCGGCCCAACCCCACCCCCTGCGGCCGACAAGCGTCGGGGAATATTTACATTTTGATTGGGAAACTGCTGAGGCTCATTTTACGGCTACACTTGTGTGTACGTGGGTGTAGTTTAACATTCAGCTCTTGTCGTTGTTTTTTTCTTGTTCTCCTTTTTCGTTTCGATTCGTTTCGTGCATGAGTGTGTGTATGTGCGTGTTTGTCTGTGTGTGCTATCCACTTTTGTCCAATTATAATTTGTTTCGATTTATCACACGATGTTTTATTGAGACAAGCCAACAACAAAGAGAGCAACAAATACCTGGCGAATGATTAATTAATCGGCGAGAACCGAACTGCGATAATCTCCTGACAATCGGACATCTATTTATTATATCGAATTGAGCTATTCCAAATATTTTCCAAGTGGATAAGCCGCTTTGTGGCAAATGGAGCTTACGTAACACTTTAAATTTGGGTTTGGCCTAGACATTTTCGGCATTTATGATTTTTTTTTGCTGTTTTCCAAAGCTTTTCAAATCAATTTTATGGGCTTACTAAACATTATATTATTGGTTAACAACTGAAAATGGTTAGAAGTGACTACACCTAATTTTTTGACGGCCTTTCAATATAAGATGACACCTGTTTGTTTCTCAAACTTCTGGCAAGAAGTTGTGAGTTTACCAAACTTACAAATTTATGTAGCTTAAAGTATTTTTTATTTTGTAGAAAATAAGCTTCCACAGCTGGCACTTACATATTAATAGAATTTTAAAGTCTATCTCAATAGTTATAGTTATAGTTATTGTTTTCTTTTTTATTCAAGCAGAAAAAAACAACACAGTTTTACACTTCTCAATATGTAGATTATTTGCATAAGTACTTTCATTTCAAGTCGTCCATGTATTGAAATATATATTTTTTTGAACAATCAACGATTTTGTTTACAAAATGGGTAAAAATGTGACTTGATTTGAAGTTAAACTAACTTAAATATTTTCTAAAAACATACGCGTAAAAACCCAAAATTAACTAATATTAAAATAATTTTTTAAGGCTCCTAGAATTCTTATTGAAAAAAAGGTTAGTCAAAGAAGTTAGGTGCATCATCATAGTTATATCCTTATTTTGTGTTTGAGACATGCCAGATGGTTAACTACTTTAACTGATACCTTTAACAGTTGACCAGCCATTAAACGAAAACGCATATTTAACTTCTTCCGACATCCAACATCTGTCAATCTTAATTTGTAAAGCGGCCCTGTTTAAAGACGGTTGAAACCCTTTTTATATTATAAGCTTTTGGTATTTTGAAATTGAAATGAAAGACCCTAAAATCATGGTGCCTTTTTCAAAAAAAAAATGATATACTCTAAATTCTAATTTGTTTACTGTGACCAAATCATTTATAACCAACGTAAGTGGGTATTTTTTCAACCATTATCAGGCGAAACTTGTAGATCCGTGTAATGACAAAGCAATTTTTCATAATTATTGTGTAATACAATTTGGTGCGCCTTTGAGAACCTGCGGGATTTGTCACACCCCTCGCGAATGGAGACCCGTGCCCGAAAACCAGTCGCGACTTTTTGAAATTATGTCACTAATTAGTTTACGCCAGGCGACGTTCAGAAGAATTTTAAAGAGGGTTTGGCGGGTGGAAATTGAAATATGCCATCAAGGATGCGGCAGGGTAAAAAGAGACACGGGCAGGACACGGGCTTTTCTCCCCAACTTGACTTTTGTGCACAGCCTTTCCCCGGGGATATTGCGAAATTTGCAATTTAAGAGCTTAAATTGTTGTTTGTTGCTGCAGCTTAATCTCTGCCGCTGTTAACTTTAAAATTCCAATTAAAGTGGATTTAAATTGCTCAAACAACAGGCCTTCTGTCGGACTTTTTTGCGAGGTTGCCCGTCGCCAAAATTTGCATAATTATGGCCCAAAACTTTCGATATAAAATGCCCAGTGACTCGGTTCCGCCTTGATCAGCATTCAGTCCGAGTTGTTTTTTGCCTGCCTAATAATAAGTTGATGGAGTGGGTGCGGCAACCGGACTTGCTTTCAAATAATGGCGCACATAAAAACATTCCTTGCGAGTAAAGCCTTTAATTGGATGAAATCATAGCCTTAATATAACAAAAATATCAGCATTTTTAATTTAATTCAAAGCCTAAATATATATTATCCAAACAGTAACATAATACATACTTGATTTAAGTAGGCTTATACACAATACCTATGTACTTAAGACACATAATAAACTACAAAACAACTAAAAACGTCTTTTCTTAAAACAAGGAATATATAAATTATTGGAAGTTTTTCTAGTATTGCCAAATTACCTAAGGTCTAAGAAACTTGTAAAAAAAGTGGGCTTAGAAAACATGTGTTAAAAGAACTTCTAATTCAACCGCGTAACTAACTCGGATTATTCAAAATTATACTCCAATTCACAGCCTTTTCTATGAGTTTATTTCAAACATACCAATTTAGGTTGTACGAGATTAAAATTAGCTTTTATATTCACAACAGTCAACCCCCTCTCCGAATTCTCTCTGGTTACACCCCGATTTTTTTATTTTTTACCCCTTAAGCATGTATACAAACCATATAATTGAAATAATCCGCTTACTTTCCATGTCTTTTGATTCTGGTCGAGGAGCAAAAATCTGCAGTTGTCAGAAAATTGGATTGTCCCTTTATAGTAACTTGAAAGCCTCATTATTCTTTGTTTATATAAAGTTTTTCGACCCCTACATTTTTTTTTTTTTTTTTCAAAGGAATATCAAGTTAAATAAAAAACAATCAGTTTAAACTTATAATCTAAAAAAGCAAATAGCATTACAACATTTTTTTTTTTCATTTTTTCTTCGAACCCCTTTTCTTTTAAAGTCAGCAAATGTTAACTCAATAATTGCTTTAGTTTGAGTACCTAAACGCCTCTTAGTGTTTTGAATTAGACAAACAGAAAAAGGTAAAGGTAAACAACAAAGTTTTGGGACACTTTGTGAATATGGCCAAAACAAACAGACCAGCGAATTTAAGACAAATGATGTTACTTTAAAAACCACTATCTTTCACATTGACTTCTAGCCCCTAAGACAGTCGAAAGGCAAAGCCAAAGATTTGATTTGTTTATTCCGATACACTCGCTTTGAAGTTCCTCTCCACATAAACATGTGAATCAATCGCAAGAAAGTATTTCCTGTAATTCAATAAGCCTTCTGCCGGGAAGTTCATCATCGCGTTCTTGTTCCTCGTCGGGAACTCGAATTCCCGAGAAGGTTAAACATACCGCTGTCAAATCCGGCAAATTGATTTTGCATCTTTAAGTGCGTCCAAATCCGCTTTCAACTGTGAAATGGGCTGATTCTTCGCTTTACGGCCTGCCTGCCATCTTCAAACTTCTGAGCCGGGGACCCTTTTTCCATTGATCCGCTGCCGGATTTCCTTTACGTGTTGCGCCGTATCCCCTTTGCCCCCGATTGCGCCCCCAAGACATTTCCTTTTCTGGCTAAGACATCGCATAAAATCGGCGTGAACATAAAAAAAGTTGCACGACTTGGAGTGAACTTTGGCTCGGCTTGTTCAAGTTTTTAGGTAACTTTTTGTGTCCAACTTTTGCGACTTATAAATGGTGAAATATGTAAGAGGTAAGTGCACATGGCCCAGCTAGGTAAATATAGTCGAGCGTATCTTTTAAGCCGAAATAGGAAACACCATTCAAAATATTATATTTATTAAGACAAGAAATTAATGATATATGATATATATTACAACATTCATTTTAAAGAAACCAACAAAATATTTTATTTCAACGACTAAAAATGGAATGCCTTCTAAAAAGGGAATATTGAAGATTCTAGGCAAAAATTCATATTTGCAGGATAAAGCTTCTAATGCTCGGTAAAGTGTCAGAAAGACTCAGTGGCGGATCCACGGGGGGGGGGGGAAATTAGGGAAATTTCCCCCCTTGGAACCAGAGAACCTGAAAATTTTACTTGTTTGCTATGGTTGACTTTTCAAATATAACCACTTTATTTACCAAAAAATTGGGATGGATAATTTTTGTTTTATAATTTGTACTGTATTTCTCTCGCAATAATAAGTTTGAACCCCAAATCGAAGAATGAGTTTAATTGCTAAATGCATTTCTTGAAATTCAAGTTAAAAAGTATGTTTTTGAGTATTTAAGCCATTGAAACACTGAAAGAAAAGGTAACAGGACAGCTGAAAGGAATGGAAGTCAGTGGCAGTTAATCAAATAATTAAATATGAGCCTAAATATTTTTGATTAATTGAGATCGGAGAGGCGGCAGCAACAACACAAGCAGCAACGGCTACCTTTTGTTTTCACACAGCGCTCAGCATGAGAACGCCTCTGCCAGCGTTGCTGTCGGCGTCGCTGCTGGCGTTACCCAACCTTTTGGCCTCCCAGTCTCGACATTTCGGTCTTATTTATCGGCCCCTCCGCCTTATGCTCGAGTTCGCTTTGTTTCCCGCTCTCCTCTCCTCTCTTGCTCTCTTTTTCTCTTCTACTCTTCGCAGGCGCCAGCGACCCTCATACATACACTCACAAGCATACAACACATATTTCGGAGTTTTGCCTTGCTTGCTTTTCGCTTTATGCCTTATGCTTCTGCTCTCTCGTTCGCATATGGCTTCGCTCTGCTGGCGTTGCTGCCAGTTATTTTGCCCTTCTCCATTCCACACATCTTCGTGCCCTCGCTGGCAACCAGTTTGCTATCGTATGTATGATTTGTGTGTGTGTTGTACTGCATGTGGCCCGTTCCGTTTGGCCGTTTGTATATTTTGTATATCTGGCATCTCTGGCAACCTCGCTTTATTTCAACATTATTTCGCATTATGCTGTCCCTATTCCTTCTTCCCTTCTGCCTTTCCATCCAACTCGTCTGTCGGCCTGGGCGCGCGTAGATAAAAGCAAAGCAAGGCAATAACAAATGGCAGGGTTGTCGAGTGGTGCACAGAAAATTGGCGGTTATTGGGCTTATTATATGAAATTTTAATACATCGAAATGTTTTTTTATAATCTTTGAGTTTAGATTTTTATTTTCTTCTCTATATTTTTTTGAACATAGGCAAAGAAAATTGTCAATAAATAAAAGAATTCTTTTTTCTAACAGGTGGGCTTTAGGGACTGTTTTAAAAAGGACAAACATATAAATAAATACATTTATGGTTTAATTTTTAATATAAAATTTTAATTTGTTTTTTTTTTAAGGTTTTTTAAGGTTGTTAAAGTAAAATGTTTTTAAAAAGTTGATCAATATAAAATAATTTATATTTTGTTTTTAATTTATAAAAATGACATATCAGCAATTTGTTGCCTTACCCGCATTTGTGTAAGCCGTCAGTTAAATGACAACCCTATTTGCACTATTTGCTGTTCGCTAGCACATACAGATGCACCTTTTCACACACATACTATTCAGCACACAAACACAATCTACCGCTGGCACATAAACATCTGCTGTTGAGTTGCTTTTGCTTTTGTGGCATTTGCGATGCGATGATGAACATGATGATTATTACGATGCTGCTGCCTTTGATGCTCGTGACGTCACAGCCGTGCGTATTGGGAAAACTCAACTGACAGATACATACATACCTACATACATGGGTATGTAAGTACGTACATGTAAACGGCTCACAGTTGTTGCTTTTGGTTTTCGGCATGCGCCCTGAATGCACGACAACAACAACGAATCTTAATGCTTGTGGGGATTTCTGCTATGTGCGCTTAGTTCCACGAAAACCAAAAGGAAAGGAAGGAGAAGAGAGTGATGGAGAGAGAGAAGTGGAGAAGTGAGAGAGACCGGGAAACGAACGAGTGGCGACGACGGCGGCACACAAATTAAACTTAAATGCCCCCCATTCACTGGGATGCTGCTACCGGAGTTGCTGTTGTTGCCCCAATCTTATTGCTTCTGCTCCTCCTGTGGTTGTTGCTGCTCTTGCAGTCGCCCCGTTTTAGTTGTTGTTGCCGCTGTGGACACGACTTTGGCTTGGTTCCATCGCCTTTTCACTCGGCGGCTCACGTCTACAGTTGTACTTCTTTAACTTGGACGAGTAGCTTTAGTTTAAGAAACTTGTTTGATAAACAGGCACTTAAAATGCACTTGCAGCACAAATAAAAATATTTTATTGCCTTCAAAAAGGATTAACACCTTAGTTTGGTTGATTTTTAATCAAAATAGACAAAACAATTTTCGACATATTTAAAAAAAAACGAATTTTTTACAAACATTGAAATAGAACGACAGTCAAACATCAAATATACTGAGCAAGTGAATATTTTGATTAACTTTTTTGATTACCGAGCACTGCATTTCCGAAACATTTTTATTTGCAGTTTTTTGAGATAATTCAGAATTTTCTTCAAACTTCTCAACTAAATAAATCTACCCTTGAAGGACCCACAAATTTAAAATAAAGTCTGTTTCTTGAGCTTATATGAAAGCCTATTCTAAGTAGTGTATTCTAAAAGTTTCAACATTTTTTTTCATTCGTAAGTTGGACTGTAGTTTCTCTTTCCCTGGTTTCCAAGACTCCGACTCCAAGTCGGAATCCGAGTGCAAGTCCGCCGCTTTATCGCATTTATTGCTTCATGGGGTCTCAATTAAGCTGTTAAAACCAGTTGGGGCAATCTATCGCCGGGCATTAAAGCCAATCAATAATTTACGGCTCTGCCTGGTGGAGTGGCTAAGCCCAATGTCCAGTGGACAGGATGAGCTCAATCAGCCGCTGATGACTGCCGACTTAAGATGGCGTCCGCCCGAAAGGCCAATCTGCTACAGGGATCCGGAATCCGGATATATATCCGCGACCATCCACACTCGCCTGATGTCGGGCACACGCTTGGTGATTCCGCTCGGGGATTAGCGTCATTTAGAGTGGTTCTAATTGCTCAGAGAGACGTACACTTGATGGCAAATGGAATTGATACTCCAGATGTAACAGAAAAATGGGACGAAAACGCGGGATATTCAATACACGTAATATTAATCAGCAGGGAACCACAGTCCTCCACCCTACATGGGCGATTGGTAGAAGCGAAGTAAGAAGGGTCGCCTAATTGGATTTAATGACCACCAATGGAAGAAAAAAATACCTTTTAAGATGTATTATCGATCCTAGAACGGTTTCCAACAAGCTGAGCTTGCTTCAATTGTCCTATGCCTTGTAATTAATCTTTTGCATCAAAACAAACTGTTAAGGAAAGGTATGGTTTATTTTATTTAAGTATTTAATGTTTCTTCGATTGACAAACTGTGGTATTAGCCGTATTCCACACACAAATATGTCAAATTAATGGTTTAATAAGTTTAATGCTTAATATAAGACAAATGTAAACATGTAAAGTGAAATATGAATATTCAAGAATGCTTCTAAGTGTACGTATTACATAAAAAGTTTAATAAATTAAAATCAAATACTTTAGGATGTAATACAAATTCCAAAATGAAGTGGATCATTAGGTAATGCGTAATCTTAAAATACATCCTGAATAAATAGACATTACTCATCCAGTTCAATAGTCATGATTCTGATTCATGAACTGCGAGCTTATCGCATTGCATGAGTCACGTAATTAAAAACTCCTGGAGAACCAGGAGACCATTTTTTGGCCAAAATTTTTTTATGCACAACACCATTGGAAGTTAACAGATTTATATTACACAAAAATTATACAACAAACTTCTATAAAACATTTGACAATAAATGTTAGCCGTTTAAATGGTAAAGCTTATGGTAATCTAAAAATTAAAGCGGATCTTATACAGGCTCTTAAATGCATTACAACAAAAGATCTCCGATTTCATGGAGTTGACAATCAAATGATAACATTGTTTTATTAACGTTGGATTTTGGTAACATTTTTAGATGTTTCTTTAGGCGAGTTAAGTTTAAAATGTACAGATTTTCTTTGGTTATTTAAAATTTTGTTTAGTTGCAGTAATAGTGACAGAGATCTTTGTCTAATTTGTGTTGTAATTTTATGGTAAGCTTATACATATGTAGTTATATAGTTTAGAATCTGAACCGAGTAATTTTTAGAGCGAACTCAAAAGTGTATAGCTTTCTTATTTCACTTTGTTTTTCTTATCGCTTCGTCTGAAATTTGGCTACTATTTATTCGTAAAAAAGGTTTTTAAAAAAGAATTTTGTAACCTTTAATAGCTTTAAAAATCTTTATATATGATTCTGTATTAGAAAATTATAGTGTTTAGTCTTTTGCCTTCCAGTTATACACAAAAGCCTCCTACAAATTATCCTTCTACGTCGATTAATTGACGAATATTTCAGCAAGCGTATTAAAAACATAGTGCTTTCCTTTTTTTTTTCCTTTTTTTTACCTCGTTTTTTTTTTTTTTTGGGATAACACAAAGGTGAAAAATGTATCCCTTTGAATGTTATTCTATTTAAATACAGTAGAATCCGCTTATAGCGACTTTCAAGGGACCGACGATTTTTCGTCGTTATACCCGGAAGACGCACTAAGCAGAAGGATTTAAGTGTATAAGTCTGTCTGGGGACCAATCAAGCCATCGAGTTTTCGTCGCAATACCCGGACGGACACTATAAACGGAGTCGTTATAACAGGATTCTACTGTATAGAACGAATTATAGATTGAATCCTTAAAATGAAAAACCCTATTCGCCAAACACAAGATATTAAGGTACAGTTTTAATTTTTAAAAATGGATTTACTTAAACTCTGCAAAAGGAATCATTTCATGCTTATGACTTATGTACATATTTATAAGAACGATTGAAGATATTAATTGAATATACGTGCAACTAAATTAACAATAGAAGAAGTTCTCAAAAAATATAAACAAAATGAATACTTCACTCCCACGGGCATTACATTGCTGGGTTATTTTGCATAGAAAGCCGTCACAGTTCGTTGTCTTGCTCGTAATTTATCCGTTAGATCTGCATTGTTTCGTTACGTAAGCTCCAGGCTAACGGTTAATTCGCCAAGACGGAAACGAAGTTGCTGTTTTTATTGTTGTTGGCTGCCACTGATTGGAGAGCTCTTTCGCGCTCTCATTGTTGTTGTTTTTGTAGCTGTGTGTGGGGGCAAAAAAGGAAAGGCAAAGGGAAAACAAACAACACAGATCCAATTTGGAGGCGATAGTGAGCGCGAGCGAGAGGGGTGCAGATATAGCCGTACGCCTACGTGCAAATATGCGACTTCTGCTGACGGAAATTGCAAGTTGTGATTATATACTCACTCTCTGTCTTGTTTGCACATGGCCTTATGTATCGTAAAGTGTTTGCACATAAGATAAGAGCCCGTAAGAGTCATAAAACCTCTGCTACTTATGTATAGCCCTTTTCCCGCTCTCTACTCCGCCCCTATCCCCTTTCCAATTCATTTGTACATAAAGACACGAACAAAGAAACGGCTGGCAAAGCAGAAAAAAGAGCCAAACGCCAACGCCTCGGTCGACGTCGCTGCTTTCGCCGGCTGAGGCCGAAGTGGAGACCGAAAAGCAGTCAGCCAAAGAGCGGTACTTCAGTCGAGAAACAACTGCCGACGAAAGCGGTTCCCCGACGCTGTGCGAGAAAAAGAGCAAGAGAGCGAGCGAGAGCGACGCCCCACAACGAGAGCAACAAAACAGCCAAGTACGCGCGAGCGAGACAACTGCCTAGCCGTCCAGTTAGAGGCCGGCGAGAGCGAGACGGTAAACTGTATGCGAACGACGAAAAAGAAACAAAGAGTATACACATGTGTTTGTGAGCACGGGAGAGTGAGTAAATAGCGGCAGAGTAAATAACGTGAGGCAGCGTGGTCGTTAGCCGAAGTCGGAAAAAAATACTCAAAGCGAACGGACGTGTGCGGTCGGTTGTTCGAAAATTCTACACTTTGTCGCAAGCTTAACAAAGTGAATCGGCCGAAAGAAATAGCCAAATGAAACACAAGTGTTTATGTTACAGCTAGAGCTACGAGCTTGAGTTACAAAATTATTGTTTATAAAATTATCAAAGCGAGAAGCAGTTTTCTTTGTGTGACAAATGCCAAAGCAGCAACGACAACAACAACGTCTGCTGGCTTATGTACGACCCGCGTGTTAGTGTGTGTGCGCGCAGAAACCATAGAGCAAAGCATAATACACAATAAAGGTGCCCACGAAAGAAGAGCAGCCGAAAGTGCCAGTAAAGCGGAGAAGTAAAAATAAAATAAAGTGAAGTGATGTGAAGAAAGAGAAGCAGAAACGCTGCCTCAAAACTCAACGCGGAATACCCTCTGTGGATTATTTACTTGGATTATTCCCCTGCGATTGGATTATATATGTATGCAAGGCGACCACCGCGATGCCAATTAACTGGCTGGATTATTAGTGGATTAAAGATTGGACTCAGAGGTAAATGACAGCAAGCGTTTACCAACACTTTTGACGGCCGGCAGCTGTTGCGCTCTCTCCCTCCCTTGCCACAATCCCCTCTCTTGATTTCTCTTCTCGGTTGCGGCTCCCCTCGTTAGCCCCCAACAAGTGAGAATTTCGATTGGACACACGGCAATTGAATAAGGGGAGCATGAGAATTTCAGAGTGTGCCTTGGTTTTACTGCTATTTCATTTTGCAACGTTTTCGTTTTATGTTTATGTACTCCGTTCCCTGAATGAAAGTAATAGGAGAGTGTGTGTGCGTGTTTTTTTGAAAGAGGAGAAAAGCCGCAGTCTCGGTTCAGCATTCTCCGAATTTTCGCATACTAGCTTATTGTTGTTGGTGTACATTGTCACAGTCTCGCGTTCTCCTCCTTTAACTCCGCTTCGCATCCCTACCCACACACACAAACCCATACATTCACAGGCACACCGCACTCAAATGAGAAATTCCGCTGCTTTTTTTTTTATTATCCTTTTCATGTTTGGTACTCACTCACATTTTTTTTGCGCGCGAGAATCCCCGAGACTTAAACCATGGGAATGGGTTCAAAAAAACAGGGGAATGAGAAAGGGCAAAAAGGAGGGCTTCCTTTCCTCTTGTTCGCACAACACTTAAAAGTGATGTAAAAAGGATTTAAAGAGCCTGCTGGATGCCGCGGCTCTTTTTCGCCCTCTCGCATATTAATTCATTCATATTCCATTTGCCATATTCTCGTCTACCATATTTCTGTGTGCCTCTGGAGTTGGAAAAGTTTTTCGGAAAAGTTTTCCCGTACGTACCTTGACTTTTTTCTGGCGCGTTGATGCAAAAACAACTTGAAATTGTTTGAAATACACATTTACCAACCCGTCCGCCCCCCTCTTTGGATCTACTTGGCATCTGGTTAAAACTCCACTCGGCTCTGTAATAAAACAAAACACCCCTCTGCACCGGTGCCCTGCAACTCGTTCCCCTTGTTGTTCCCCCGAGTGCTGTGCATTTCAATATATTCCATGTAGGCATTCCCATGGCAACTACAACATCCATTATCGAAGGCCCCGCATCCATCGACTGATTGCAAATAATAGCCGGCAGATTGCTTTATGCCCAGTCGACTCCTTTCTGTCTAGTACTCAAGTCCCAGTAGCTTTAATTTTACATAGCAAGTTGCTATAAATATTTTTTTATTTTTTGGTCTTCAACAATCAATACAACTATTTATCTTTTTGCATAAAATCTTAAAAAGTCTGTCGAAACATATTTTAATTATAAACTTCTAGTGATAGTTGTTTTTCAGATAACAATTTAAGTTTATAATAAAGTCGTTTTAGTGAGTTTTAAATTCAAGATTGCGAGGGTGAATTTATTTAAAACTCATTCGATATTAGGATCTGATCCTGCAGCGATCGATTAAAACATTATCAAACTGCTTACAATATTAAATCTTGATAAACCAAAAACAGGCATAGGAAAAGATTGCTCTAAAGAAACAACCGATCCCACCGAGTTCATTAACTCCTCAAGTTTTCCCAGAAAATGTATTTCCCTTGCTTTCATTATTCTTTTGTAAACATAGCGGCGAACGAAGCTTTAAGCTTTTCCCCACCAAGAAGCTAGGTACATGGCTTCAGCTTATTGCTTTCCAGCTGAGCCGCTGATTTATTTATAATCTCCGGCCCACTCTTCTCGTCAAGTCGCTATTCAATTTCCATTTTCCATGCGCTTTATTCGCATTTAATTTCAACTCCTCTACGTTATCTATCTTGCAGATTGACGCTTGTGCGAAAAACAAAAGCGAATTTTAGCGGCGAAAGAGTATTATTACTATGATGACGCCGGAGTCGAAAGCAATACCGCCAGCAGCAGCGACAACAACAAATACAACACAAGCGCCAGCGGTAGGAACACCAACAACAACAACAATGGCTCATACACAACAAAAGTCGCAGTTGTCAACGTTGGCAAAAACACCGACAACAGCAACAACAACGGCGTCGACAACAACAAATAAGGCGGCCAAAAGCGTTGTCAGCAATGCAAATAGCAATGGCAACAATTCAAGCAAAAAGCTGGCTTTGTCTCAGAAAACAGAAACAGAAACAGAAACGGCAGCAGCAACTAATGTTGATAAAATGCAAAAGCAGCAGCAGCAGCAACAGCAGCAGCAGCAGCAACTGAAGCAGCAACTTTTTACCGCCTGCAGCATTAAAGTAAAAAGTGAAAACGCATTAGCAGCTACAACTACAACGACAAATGCAACAGAACTTGCCCCAGGGAAAGCGGCAAAAACAATATTAGAAAACAGCATGCAGAAGGAATCAACGCCTCCGGTCATGAATGCCGTCGAATCCGTTGAGGCCTCCTCCTCATCATCATCCTCCTCCTCCTCCTCCTCCTCGTCGTCTTCCTCATCATCGTCCTCATGGTCGACGACTAGGAGGGCCACTTCGGAGGATGCCTCCGCCGACGAGGATAAAACGGAGGAGGACCAGGCCACGTCAGAAGCGGCGACAACGACTTCCGATTTGGCCACAACTTCAAGGCCACGCCCCGTCCTCTTGACGGCCGTCAATTCGCACATCATCTGTCACCTGTGCCAGGGATATCTGATCAATGCCACCACCATCGTCGAATGTCTGCACTCCTGTAAGTATATACACATAGATATACCAGGCATTTTCTGCCCTCGAACTTCAGCAAGTTGTCCCTCGTTTTTCGGGTGGGAAAACTTGCACAAGTCAATAACCTTTGAGTAGCCAAAAGATTCTAGAGTCTTTACAATTTTTCCTCCTTGAGGACCATCCTCCCACGGGTTCTAATTCTAACTACCCTCTTACTGCAATAAAATCGTTATCTTTAGCGACAAATTCGTTTCACATCGGCAGTTTTGAAAGAAAATCTTGAGGAGCTTAAACTGATGACCCTTTAAAACTGTGCGAAAAACTTTTGTCATTGGAAGTTACAAACTTCTTCATTCTTAAACATTTTAACAACATTAAAGACCAATTAATTAGCTAAAGCTAAATTGATGATAAAATAATGAAATTATTTTACGTTTTATCTAAACTGGAAACCAGTTTTTTGACACAAAATTCTCAAAATGCCGCAAAGCAAATTAACATATAGTGTTTGTTGTTTCCCTAAAAACAAGTTTGGGATAATAATATTGAAGAAAAATGTTCTATTCCTAGTAAATATTTTTTTTGTTTAAACGTTAAGCTATAATTTACAAATCCCTAACTTGGTTGTGACTTGTGTAAGTAATTTGATTTTGAGACCTTTGGCCACTTTATCTGTGTCTTCAATGGCCAGGGATTAGGCCAAGTTGCACTGTCTAATAGCCTCGCCTTAATTAGAATGCCAACTGCCGACTAAGAGCACCATCCCCTCGCCGAAACTTCCAATAGCCAAATCCCAGCCTCCGCCTGTCTAGCTCTACTGCAAAATTGCCTAGACGCGATGAGTTATGTTCGCACGAGGGGGCGGAGGATTTCGCGAAGGGTGCCTGAGGGGGCGGGGCAGGGACACAGACGACACGCAGATGTTGCCGGGCGATAAGTTTGTGGGCACATTAATGGCCCCAGCAACGAAGTACTTAGCCCGATTGATTGAGAAACTGTTGAGACGAACGGAGCGATGATCTCGCAACCCCCGGAAACCCCGGATGTGTTATCAACGGCACAGATATTAACACAACATTAGCATTCGGGCGGGGACTAAATGCCATAAAACTAGCGAATGCAGCCATACATCACCCAGTCGAGCTCGGAGCTCCTTCGTTCAGACATTAAAAGTTTCCCCTTTTTGCGGCGTAAGGTTAATTTTCCATTCAAGCGCCCCATTCGCTTCTTCACTTTTTTTGTGTCGCTTGCAAATCTGGCAAACCAATGTGTTGATAATGGACACTGGATACATTTGGTCAGGCTCATTTAAATCTGTTGGCCGGCAGGGACAAAACGGTCGAAGCCCCAAAACACTCAGATATACATAGTTACCTACGTATAGTATGTAGAGCACCCGGGAGTCCCATCTAACTGTCAAACGAACCGAACCGAAACAAAACCAAACCAAACCAAAGCGAACCGGACTGGGGACTCGGGACTCGGGAAGCTGGACTGTGGACTGCGGACTGTGGACTGTTTACTGGTGACCGGACCTGGGACCTGGAACCTGGGACCCAGGCAAAAACCAAAAGCAAAGGCACAAACGGTGGCAGAAGCTGAAGGGGCAGGCAGGGGCAGAGCAAACCCAAGCAAAGTAAACCAAAGCGAAAACCGGACTGTGGCAGCAACAGCTGCCTTCGCAAACATCACTGCGAGAAAATTAAGTAACACAAAAAGGCTCTTATGCGATACACACAGAAAACAGCTGATAAGTTTGTAAAACAGTTGAATATTAAAGATGCACCAACTTTTATATTCAGATATTTTTAGACAAGAAATCGAATATACATATTAATGCATTATTAATTCGTATTCAAAGCCGGAATTTTGTTTGTTTAATTTTTCAAGACAAACGCATAATTATTCCACTGTTTGAACACTATTTAAACGAAATAATTAGGAATAGATTGGGATACTTTTTCAAAAACTTTTGTGTTAAAAAGGAAAGCAAGAGAGTTCTTGTTGTTTTAATTAAAATAAAAATTCCCCTTTTATCATGGTTTTTCCTTCTATATAGATCAATTAGTATGAGATATCTCCAATTATATTCAAAATTGCTAACTTTTTAAACCAGAATTGAAGTATTTCCCTCTGTGTTTTGATGCCGCTGCAACTCTTGCAGAATGCTGGGCTGATGTTCTCCCCATTCGAGGCCATTTGGCGGGCAGTAACAACAATTTTTTTGCTGGCTTGCACACGGCACCACCCCACACACCCCACACACCCCACACACCCCACACACCCAAACTAACCCCCCGAACAGCCCCGCTCGCCCCCCAAAAACATCATCAGTGCGAATTTTTCCTTTTATTTCGCTGTGTGTTTTTTTCTTTTTATTATTATTTCGGCATTGGACCAAAACTGACGGACAAGCGTAACAGGCGGCGAGCCAGCTTGGACTGACTGACTGTGCGACCCCCAGACTATCCTCCGTTTTTATATAAAGCCCCTGCCCCCCAGCAGGATTGCCCCCTCGGTCTGCAGTTGGGTGACAGTTGTAGCGGGCAGGATATCCAGGGGAAAACTGGGAAAAGCGGATGGATCGGGGGAGGGGGGAGGGAAAACAGCGAGCTACGCAGACAGAGAGACACTGGCATTGACATTAAAGTCAAAACAACTTTTTTGCAGCACGGCAGCTCGCTCGGTTTGCCTTGAAGGCTGTGTGTTTCCCTGTTCTGTTTGGGTTTAATGTTTTCCCGCTCCCGATTCCCTTCGTCCTTCGTTTACATTTCTTTTTTTTCTGCCTCGGCTCGTGGGTGGTTTGATTGCGTTTCCTCTCGAACTTTGTGGTGGGTGGTGATTGGGTGGTTTGACAGAGACGGTTGTACATCAAATCGAATCAGCGAAATCTGTTGAGTTTATTTATTTCGAATGCCGTGCCGTGTGCATCGTAATTTGCCTATTTCGCGTTTCGAAAGCCCTCTAATTTATACCGGTCTTTATTTCTTGTACTTTTTTTCCAGTCTGCCACAGTTGCCTCATTAATCACCTGCGAAAGGAGCGATTCTGCCCGCGCTGCGAGATGGTCATCAACAACGCCAAGCCGAACATTAAGTGAGTATGCAAGAGCCCTTTGGTGGAGTTTATAGAAGTAGTAGCTCCTCACAATCGTCTGTCTTTGACAACAAGCGATTAGATGATAGATACATAATGCGAATCGGTGGGTTTCGGAAGGGGAACCCAGGTGCTTGAGTTTGCCATTCGTCTCCGGCAGTCTGTCTGTTTGTCAGTCTGGTTTTCTGGCCGGAATGTAAGTGGTAGCTCAAAGGGAAAACGCTGCCGAAAACCTTTCTGACAACCCAGATGGATCTTTAATGGAGACAGCAAAGATGGCTGATAAAAGAGAGTCGAGTGAATTATTCAAGTTGTTAGCGAAATGCTGGGTCATTTTAATATTTTATGCGATACGAAGCAATCGGAGAAGGAAAGCGGATTACAACGGCTTCATTAATCAATTTTCAGTTTTATGAAGTGTTTTATGGGTAGTTAAATATGATTTTTTGCAAATGTTAACTAAAACTCTTCAGTAGAATAAATGCTTCTACACTTCCTATAAAGGAAAAGTTATACAACTAAACATATTACGATGCCGATTAATTTTAATAAAAGCCTCATTTGCTCATCAAATAAGCAAAATAATAATGCAATCCTCAGATCCACTTAATCCCCCATTTGTTCAATGTCAAAGGGCAGATTGCGAATGACTTTTTCTTTGAAAAGGTGTCCGTGGAAGCTTCTTATTAGATGACGACGGCTGACTAATATAATCAGAAAATCAGTACGAGATTAGCTCCTTTCATTTTCCGTCACGGAAGATAAAGACTCGCCCGTGTCTTATAGCAATTTCTGTTTAGTTCGCAGCGGCGAGATTGATTTTCCCCAGGGGGAAAGGAACTCCTCCTGAACCGGAGTAGTTTCTTCTTAAATGTTTCTTCTTTCACTTGGACCACACAACTTTTGGCATTTTTGGTGGCGGCGGCGGCGGCGGTATCGTTGGGTTTCCTCGCCAAAAGTGGAGGGAAAAAGTTGATCAAAAACCTTTGGCCCAAAATTACGGTGGTTGTGGGTGGTGGTGATGGTAGTGATGGTGGACACGGAAAAGCCTTCCCCTGTTCCATGCACCTTTTGGAGTAAAGTTTTCGCCTGTGGTTAACTTTATTTGACGGGGCCAAAAGCATTTTCGGGAATGTCTTAACTGTCTCTCTCGTCTGGCACGTTTCAATTCATTCCATTCCATTTCGCTGGGCGTAATGAAAAACACGTTTCATGTTCGGAGAGCTGAACCAGCGAATATATACGTATAATATATATATCTATTTAAGCCCAGGGCCCCCGCACAACTTTAATGGGAGTCTGTATAGAAAACCACCCGCTGGCATCACCCGTCAACCCCCCTCGCCCCCCTTCTCCGCATCAAGTGGCACGTTGTAATCGCTCGGCACACACAAAGAGATAATGAATACAAATTCAAAGAGCGGCGATATCGTGGGCAGAGTATAAGGCCTGAGTAAATGGAGAGCAGGTGAAATGAATGAACCTTTTCGGGCTGCTGCTGGCCAAATGGTGTGAAGTGGTGCCCCACGGATTTGGAGTCGGGTGTACACGCAGATAAAATAATGAGATGTACGACCGAACCTTGCCGCGTTGAGTGGTAATACCTATCGGACGACTACCCTTCACAAGATAATTTGAATTTCCCTACGACACGAGCTACATGTGCTCATGGGACAATTTACCCCGGTAAAATAACAATTCAAAACCATTAGTTTTGCACTTTTCGGAAGTAAGTTTCAATCAATATTTTGTGATGAGCTCAGCTGGATTCGGGGAACATATAGTATAGATAGGTAATGAAATTCTATAAAAATATTAAAATTATCATTTTCAAAAACAAGTTTATAGCAAGCTTTTCAGAAGCAAAAATGAACTAATTCATTCGGATGAACTAATGACCGGGAATTTAAAGATCGCAAAGGCCTGATTATCACAGCATATTTACCCTCCTGCTTCTGAGGCAACTTTAACATTTTAATGCAGACTTCGAAACTTCTTTTCTTTCCGTGTAGATATAGAGAGGCAGATATAGCGGGGATTTTGGTGGATTCTACAAACAAGTGCCCTTTTGTATGCCGCTGGCCATGTTTTCCATGAATTTTTAGTAGTATTTGTAGTTGTAGTCTCGAGTCTCCAATTAAATTTATTGCAAAAGTTTATTGTTTAACCCCGGCGAAGGAAGGAGAAGCAGGAACAGGAAAGGCGAAGGGAAAAGGGATAGGGAAGAGGGGGGAAAGGAGAGAGGGCAACTGGAGAGAGGGAACACACAAAAGAAAACTCCGTTCAGTTTGTCTTTACAAAGGTAAACACAAAATAAAAGCGCTGCGAAATAATACAAAAAAGTAAAACAAAATCAAGTAAGCTAAACTAACTGCTAAGGCGAAAAGTTTCAAGAGCTCTTCTTTTGTGTGTATGTGTGTCAGGGGCCGGCCATGTTCTTATTGCCTTACAGCCCCCAAAATCATCTGATAAAGCTGCAAAAGAAGGCAAAAAAAAAAAAAAAAAACTGCGAGGAAAATAAAAGAAAAGAAAAGAAAAGAAACTGCAACGACACGCATTTCCAAGAAAACCGAAAACAAATCCAAGTGCGGCGGAGATAATTAACGGGCGGGTCTTGTGCTGGCTCGAATTTGCCGTCGGCCAAAAACGACGACGACTGGCAGCAGCTGACAACAACAACAACAGCAAAGCAACAGCAAAATAAAAGAACTACCATAATAATAACAGCTACAACAACTGCGCTGAATGACAGGCGCGCGTGAGTGAGCGAGATGGAGCGATGGCCGAGCAGTCTGGCTTCTGTTTGATTTTTTTTTTTAATATTTCTTTTTTTTCCATCCTTGCAACTGGCTTTTAAAAGTGGTAGTAAAATGGAAAGCCGGAGCGAAAGAGAGTGCGAATAAAAGTTGGAGTGAATGAGGATATAAATTAACTTTGATAGAATTAAAAAATATATATGAAGGGAACTGCCTGCACATAATCGTTAGCATTAACTGAGGCTTTGTTATTGGTACCTTCACAATCTGCAGTATAATTAGCCTTTTTATGCAAGAAGGAAAAACAAGCCGCGTATTGTTTGCTCCATAAATACTTGATATATTTAGAAAAACAGTTATTTTTTAAAAAACAATTTCCTGAGTCTTAATTTTAACATCTTACATTAACAATTACATATATTTACAAGTACAAATTATAATAATATTTACCTAAATGCCGTAAATCACACTTTACTAAACTTATCAAAATTTAAAAAAATTTAAAAACAATTTTCAAAGTCCCTTTTGAGTCAGTAAATCTTGTTAAAATTGTTGCACACTCCGATTTAATAATGCTTCTTATAACACTAAAAAGGTACAATATCTAATTAAAGTTTTACCATCTGGAAATTACCTTGATCAGCTTCACTGTTTATCGCCCATCTTTCATTTCATAGTTTAATTAATATGGTTGTGAAAGGATGCCCGGCAAATACATAGATCGATTAGAGATAGCCCATCTTCCACTCGGCAATGATCGGTAAATTTATAGCCGCTGGGTTATGTAAATGAGAGCCATTTCATTCCCAGATCCCGAGTCTCAGATGCTTCGCCCTTTCCCAAATTTCCCCCCTCCGCCGACTGCCTCTCATTTTTCCCATCTTGACGTGCTATTCAGCAAGACCTTTTTTCGGTCTTTGGTCTTCGCCTTTCGTTATTTTGGTTGGAAATGATTGAAGTGAGCGCCTGGCTGCCCGGGGCCGCCGTTCGTAGATGTTTTTAAAGGCGTCTTAGGGCCAGAGTTGCTCGGTTCCTGTCTCTCGCCTTTGGTGTGTGTTAGTGTGTGTGAGTATCTGAGGGGGAAACCACCACCGGCGAGCCACCACAGCACCACCGAACCACCGAACCACTATCACCATCGTCACCAGCGCATGCCAAGGAATATAGTCAGCAGCGAGTCCCTTCCCTTATTTTTTTTTTTTTTTGTTCAGTTTACGTATTTGTTGCGTGCCATTGAAGCAATAGAAAATTGCATCTGCCGCCTAATTTGTACAGGCTGGTGTCTATCTCTCTCTCTTTCCCTCTTGCCTCATTTCCGCGCCAAGGAAGTCGCAAGTCCTGCCATGTCCCGACTCGCTTTGGCTTCTCTATTTGTCCTCAGCCACGGTGACTTTTTCCCATTTCCCAAACGACTGCCGGTCGCCTTTGTCTGCGTTCCATTTCGCTGGGCATGATGCATCTATGTACAGCTATGTACCTCAACCCCCAGAAAATGTGGCACTTCCTAATCCGCTGCTCTTCCGCTTCCCTTCCCCTTGCAGATCCGACACCACGCTCCAGGCGATTGTCTACAAACTCGTGCCCGGACTCTACGAACGGGAGCTGATGCGCAAAAGGGCCTTCTACAAGGATCGTCCGCAGGAGGCCGCCTTGGCCACGCCCGAGCAGCGGGGCGACGACACGGAGCATCTGATCTTCAGCCCCTCGGACTACATGTCGCTCTCGCTGGAGTACGCCGAATTGGGGTATGTATCTTTAAGATTTTTTAAAGTTTAAACCTAAGAAATATCTTATTATTCGATGAAGCTACAAAATACTGAAAATTTCGTAAAGTTATAGATATCGATATTTTAGATAATATCGATTTAATCGATGTTATTGAAAGTTTCGCACAGATACAATTTAAAGTCATAGTATTAGTGATTTAAAGTCAGGCACGTATCCAGGGGGGGTGCCCGGGGGGCCGGGCACCCCCCGAAATCTTTAAATTCAAAAATTTTTTCTATTTAAGATTTTTCATTAAAAAGTCTTCAGTAGAAGAAACCTGACCTAACAGGAACGTATAGATCAGTAGACTGAAACTAAGCCAAATTTAATTTAATTTATTGAATTTATTCGAATAAGTCCACATTTTTTATTGATTTTTGTCCTTGAGCACCCCCCCGAAACAAATTTCTGGATACGGGCCTGTTTAAAGTCATATAAAAATGTAGTTGTACCCCAAAGAAAGGAAAACTTTAACTCCGATAAATATAAACATAATCAAATTTAAACCGATATTGAGATCGATTATTTTGTTGCTCTTAAAAGGTTTTGTAGATGTAGTAAACTGTTTTATTTCGGACATAAAAAATCATTGATATGAATTAACGAACTCGGTTCCCAGTTCCCCTTGATTACCATACCATTCTACTGCATTCGCTAATCTTTCAATATTTTATTTCTCTGCTCTTTCCCAGTGAACTGAAAAAAGAATCCGCATCTGAGTTGGTGGACACCCTGCGTCCGCGGTATCTTCAATGTCCGGCGATGTGCCGAGTAAGCCACCTGAAGAAGTTCGTCCACGACAAGTTCGAGATTGACGCCCAGCGCTTCAGTATCGACATAATGTACAAGGTCAAGACAATCGTTTTGCTGGACTATTACACCCTAATGGACATTGCGTACATCTACACGTGGAAACGGGATGCACCCATGCGGTTTTACTACCGTGTTTATGAGTCACCCCAGCCGGTGGTGAAGCCCGCTCCTCGGCGAATGCTGCCCCTCAAGGTGGAGAATCCCGAGAAGGAGAACCAAGAGCAAAAGCCGGCCATTGAAGCTCCCCCTCAGTTGGTGCCACTGGCGCTGCCAAAGATTGAAGCCACCATTCGACTGGTGCAGCCAGATATCACGAAAGTGGAGGAAGAGGTGGCCAAGGAGGTGGAGGCTCCACCCACGACGGAGCCCCTCAAACTGGTGATCAATCGAACCATGTTGGAGAAGCGCGAAAAGAGTCACTCGCCACAAACGAACTCCAAGTCGAGCTCCAAGGTTTCGCCCTCCACTCCAGTTTCATCGCCATCGGAACCCAATATCAAGCTCAAGATCGATTTGTCGAAGCAGAACAGCGTGACCATTATCAATATGTCCGATCCGGAGCGAAGGGAAATTGTGAAGCCCCTGAAACCCGAGAAGGAGTCGCGGTCGAAGAAGAAGGACAAGGATGGCAGTCCCAAGTCGTCGAGCAGTTCCAACTCCTCGTCGAGTGGAGAGCGCAAGCGCAAGAGTCCCAGTCCGCTGACGGTGCCTCCATTGACCATTCGCACGGAACGCATTCTGAGTCCCAGTGGTGTGAGCACACTGAGTCCAAGGGTCACCAGTGGTGGCTTCTCCGAGGATCCCAAGTCGGAGTTCCTCAAGTCCTTCGCTCTGAAACCGATCAAGGTGAAGGTGGAATCGCCGGACACGGACACACCGGTTTTCAGAGGCTCCACCCCGGCTGCGAATGAACTGAGGCAATCTATGGCGAAATCCAAGAGCAATTTGGACGACAGCATGTTGATGAAGCCGCCCAGTTGCATGCCCCCGAAATCCATTGCCTCCTCGAAGCGAAAGAGCAAGGAGCCGGTGAAGGCGGTGACCAAGAAACCGAAGCTATCGCCTCCGCTTCCCAGGGAGGATTTCAAGATCCGTCTGCCCTCCACCAATGGCAAACCTCCAACGCCGCCAGCAGTGGCAGCTTCGAAGATTGAAAAGCCACTGATGCCGCCTCCTGCGAAGCCACCAATGTTGGCTCCCCGGAAACTCCAGCCATCCGCCCAGCTTGCACCTCCTGCATCGCCGTTGCATCAACATGCCGGAGTTCAGATGTCGGCTCCCGGCAATCGGACTCCCATCGCCAAGCGGTATCAGCCCATTCTGCCCAAGGCTTCGCGTCCCAATCCGTTTGCCAATATTCCCAGTGATGTGAATCGTCTGCTCAAGGATGCGGGCACCGAAATCAAGTCTATTGGATCGACGGATAGTTCGAACAGCCCTTCCTCGAAGGGGCATGTGTATGGACCCAAGGTGGAAACGAAAATGGGACCACCGCCTGCCCCAGTTGTTAACACAAATGGAAGTGCTGCAAACCAGGGAAACAGAAGCATTTCCAAGCCGACAGGCAATTCGCAGATGTCAGCTCCGAATAAGAACAACAGTTCCAACAACTATCTCAATCTAGCTCTATTTAATTCGAGCAAGTCGAAGGGCAAGGAGGCGCCTCCTGGCTGCCGCACCCCCATGTACACACCCAATTCACCCATCTACTCGCCCAGTTCACCGCAGTATGTGCCCAGCTACAATATTCCCACGATGCCCACCTACAAGTACACGCCAAAGCCAACGGCGAATGCCGGAACTCCGAATGGAGCAGCTGGCAACTATTTGCAGAGCATGTTGGGTGCTGCAGGAAGTGGGGGATCAATGGGTGGACTGTTCCCTTCGCCGCCCATCAAATCCGATCAGAACACCAATCCCGCCCAGGGAGGATCGCCCACTTCGGTTGCTCCTTCGGCGGGAAATGGCAGTGCAAACAGCGGAATTTATTTGCCCGGCGAAGATGCGCCCGAGAAGCAGCAGGTGAAGGTGAAGTCCCTGCTCAACTCGTGCAACATCAACATTCCGTCCTCGCTCTCGATCACCATTTCCCGTGATAGCGGCGACTCCTCGTCGCCCAGCAATGGCCAGCATCCCAAGCACAAGAATCCGGTGAATAACTACATTGAGATCGTGAAGCTGCCCGATCAGCCGCAGGATCAGAATCAGGCGGCCAAGGAGGCGCAAAAGCGGCAATCGCCACCTGCCACTGGACCAGGAGTTGTTCCCGTGAAGCTGCCACCGCCGCCGCCATCCAAGGCCATTCCCTCGCCACAGCACTTGATGTCCCGGATGACTCCACCGCAGCTGCCCCAAGTGGCCACTCCTGCTCAGTCACCAAATGCTCCGCGTGTGATCAGCCCACCGAAAACATCTCCGCCCTCGAATGCCGGCAAGGGAACTCCCTTGAAACCTGTTCTTACTCCAACTCAGGCGGACAAGAAGACTCCGAGTCCGGAGAAGCGGAACGCCGCCCAAATGGGCAGCCATTCGCCAACGGCCAGCGAAAACAAGTCGCCCAAGGGAGCAGCCAATGCCGGAGTGACCACTCAGAATGGAGACCCCGCGGCCAAGAAGTTCCGTCCCATTCTGCCCCGCCAGAATGCCATGCCCGACTTGGCACCCAAGCTGACTCCTCTGGCGCCTCCCTTTGGATTCCAGCCACCCCCCAATCCGAAGAAGGTGCCTCCCAGCAAAAAGTCACCCAATGCGGGAGTCACTGCTGGTCAGCAGAAGCTAGCCAACGGTGGACAGCCACAGCCACAGCAGCAGCAGCAGCAGCAGCAGCATCCACAGACGGTGGCGCCACAGAAACCCAGTCCACCGCAGGCGAAGAACCAGCAGCAGTCGAAGAAGGCCGCCAAGAATCCCACGCCACCGCCGCCATCGGCGGGCAAGATGATGCCCCATCCCGGGATGCATGGTCAGAATGCTCCCCTTAGCATCGCCTCCAGTGTGAGTGCCGCTGCGGTGGCCTCCGGGCAACTGGATCTGAGCACCTTCCTCAAGGAGAACCTGATGCGGGTGAAGGTGGCGCAGGCTGCTCAGGCGGCGCAAGCTGCTCAGGCGGCACAGGCGGCACAGGTGGCACAGGCTGCCCAGGCGGCGGCCAACCAGTCGAATCTGCTGTTCAACTTCGCCCAGATGGGCCACCACATGCCGCCGGCCATGTTCAACTACCAGCAGGCGTATCTAATGGAGCAATTGTCACGGATGCAGCGCGGCAACGATGTGTTCAACGATTGTCTGCAGAAGCTGAAGAACGCCGCCGCCAATGGAGCAGCTGGAGCTGGAGGAGCCGGCGGTCCCCTCGAAGGGGAGATCAAACCGATGCTGCCCATGGTCACGTTGCCGGGATCGGGAGCCACGCCAGCGGCAGCCAGCCCCAAGACTTCTCCCCTGCCAGCAGGAAAGCTTGCGGCAGCAGCCACGGCTCCGCAAACCAAGGGCAACGCCAGTGGGGCAGCAAGTGGAGCACGGCAACAGACGGCGGCCACGAGCAACCAAAATAACCAGAACAAGAACAACAACAGCAACAACAACAACAACAATAACAACAACAACGGAGCAACAGCCGCGGCCAACGGATCCCTGCCACCGGCAACGAAGAGCAAGTGAACTTGCAACCAACCGAGCAACCAACCACCCATCACCCACCACCACCCACGTAGTTCTAATTAATTTTTAAAGACCTTGTTTTAGTTATTCATTAACGTTACCCGTTCGTTCGTTCGAGCCAATTCCTCGCCCTGAAACCACGGTGGCAGGGAGTCCAACCCCTGCACGTCCTCGGGGTGGATTCTCCTCACCAAAAAAAGAAGAAAAATGTTGCACGTTCAGTCGAGTGAAAACTCTGCTTTTTGGGTGGTAAACCTGCACCCTGTAAATATATACAGAATACTACACATAATTCTTTATCTAACTTTGATGTTGCATTGTATTACAAAATAATAATACGGAGGATAAGACAGCGATTCAGAATCGATATATGCAGATATACGAACTATATAAATATTCATAGGCGCCAGCTAAGCTAATCCTAAGTGTAAATACCAGTCGTAAGATACTATTTTGTATAATCTTTTGTACGTAAAATCAAGCGGAAAAAATAGAAATCTAATTTATGCAAAAAAAAAAAAAAGAAACGTTTAACGTCTTTTACTGCCACTTCCCAATTCTTAATTCCCAATGACTTCAGCTCGGCCCGCAGATACAATGGAATGGCCCAATCCCAATGCTAATCAACGGGCCAAGGTCAGAGGTCGACCTTCCCCTTAGACCGACCGCTGCGTTTCGACCGTTTCTAATCTGCCAATTCCCTCTGACTCCGACTCCGACTGTCTGTCTGGCCATCCGAGGAGAAAAAAAAGTAAAATAAATGTCAAAATGTCTTTAAAATGAAAAATGTCCGAACATCGGAACACTCGAGCGTTCGGGGACAAAGAAAATAAAGATTATATTGGGCTGCGGACACCACGAACCCGAGAATACGGATGGGATGGCTGGATTTTCACGATGCCGTTCGGAAAAATTCAATAAAAACGATTGGAAATTCTGTGGCCTTTGTTATTGCTGCGCCCGTTTACCTTTATCTTTTCTTCTATCCTCTCTTTTTGCTGCCTTTCTGCCGATTTTTCGCAAAGTTTCCGATTTCAAAAATAGGCAATTTTCAGCAATGTGTCCCTAAAGAAAACCAATCCGACGTCTCGGATCTAATTCGTGTAATGAATGTGATAAGATAAGCGGCTTCACAGGAAGAAAGCAAGAAAGGGATGAAAGCAGGACATTTCAAGAGGGTTTGGATTAGGTGAAAATTGCTATTGCCCCAAGAGATTTATTTTGCACATGCCCCATGCGGTAACTTTTGAAGGCGGTCTCCACTTTGTTCCGAAAACAATTAACATATGATTCCCCAGTATGAAAGTTATCCTGGGTATCATCATATGGGGGCTCCATAATTTATACGATTGTGCGGTTGCAGCTTGAAACTCCAATTACAATAATTAAAGCCCTCGTGCAAAGTTTGCCAGAGAAAATGTGGGGAAAACCACACGCATGTGCCCCAAAATTCAGCCTCCATTTTCACCTTCCCAACTGGACAGGGCCCATATGAAAACCGGCTTAATGCGCACGGCTTTTAGCGCATTAAATGAGCGTTTATAAATCATTTAGCCAAGTACGAACGCTCGCCGGAGTTGCGAGAGTGGGCACGCAGTGGCAATTACAAATGCAGCATTTACCTCAGGTACCTCAGGACCTCACACGTGGGACTCTTCCCATGTGCCGCTCGGTATAATAATAATGAATATTACATTTCGAATGCTGCTCAGGCTGTGTTTAATTTCACCCACGAGTGGCTGAGCACATAAACCAGGCTTAGAGCCGAGTATCTACTAATGTTTTTTGAGGGCTCCCCAAAGTATGATTCATCGAAGACAGGACAACAACAGGTTTTGCAACAACAAGTTTTGCACACCATTAACTTATGAATTATTCAGTTTGTTGTACTCGATTTAAAACTGAATAGACTGATAAAGATACTTATGTTTTAAATTGGCTTGCTAGATTTTTGGGTTTTATTGTTAAAGTAAGTACATCCAAGCAAGAAATACAACATTTGTCAACCTTATGAACTTAAGTAAACTTAAACTTATTACAGAATTCATTAAAAACCTATAAAGCTGACCACCTTTTCAAAAAGAAAATCAAAATATATGTAAAATGTTTGACCAATTAACCTAACAATTATTCAAACCACAAAAACTTAAAGACTTTGGTATGCCATTCAGCTGATTTCTGGTGTTTCTTTTAATAATTCCCCTCTCTAGAAAATATGTCCGCTTATCAATTATTTTTATTTAAATAGATGATGCAATACATGAACAGCGCACATGTCTCATATAATATTTATGCGCAACAAAGAATATAAAGTCACCCCAAACAAAACCGAATGAAAGCCCAAATCAGATTTATAAATTCTTTGCTTCTTATGATCCCAAAGCTTTTGACAATTTGTTGTTCTCAATTCAATTTCGAACAGAAAAAATGCGATTGCTTTGCGATCAATTAAAGCTGTCTACATAAACTGAGCCAATAAATCTTGCCGACACATTGCGGCTCTCGCACTGAAAAATTCCGCTCCCTTCAACTTGTTGATGTTAACTTAAATCTTTTACTGCTGTATTTGAATGAATTAATCCAGTCCAGTCGGCTGCATCTAAAGTGTCTCAACGGCAATTTGTCGTTGACATCGAAAAACTGGCGCAGTTCATTGACAACCCGGCCTCACTTTGCGGTTCCTGAATGTTTTTCCGGGCCCGAGGGCATAATTAAATTCACACTTGGATAGATTAAAGCCATAAGGGGGGCATTAAGTGGAGGTAGAATATTGATTATATGTGCCTAATGAAAATATAGTAATGCTGTGCAAAGATTTTTGCGCACACTACAAAAATTTATCGTTGGAAGTTGCTTAAATGGAACTGGAAGTACTTTAAATTGAGATTTCTCATATTGGGTTTGTATTTGTATTAGTATATAATAAATTACATGATTTAGTTTAATAAATATTTAATGGTAGCTGAACCTCTTCATAAAAAAATTTAGATACTAAATAAAATTGTGGAACGGGTTTATGTTATTTCATAAGTAACAAGTGTGACCCATATCCCATCATCCGTACTGTTTTCTGATGATATCAGAGATTATAACTATAGTTTGACTAACGTAGCTTATATGGTCATTGCCCTTTTGGTGGGCAAGTACTGAACTATAATAATTCATTCTGGCGAGTTGTACGGTTTTCCCCACTGCGAAACTTTGTTTTAGTCAACTTGTTAAGTGGCACATCGATCATCCATCAGTCACTTGTAGAGCTCGCAATCGGCGGACAGCCGTGTGATTGCTAATTAAATTTCATCTGCCGAGCACTTGAACTTGTCGTTGTCGCGGGGTAATTTATCGCCATTATGTAACGAATGGTAAGCACATAAATTGCTGTTTAGGAGCAGCCAAAACAAATTGGCAATGGAGGCAGGACGTGTCGACTTCTTGGGCCTGGCGAGCAAAACTTTTTCCAAGTCGAAACTTTTGTTTCCAAATCAATTAAAGGCAGAACTTGGTAACTTTTCCCCCTCGGCTCGTTTCCATGATTTCTCTATGGAGAACGGGGGCAAGACTGTTCAATACAGGTTGTTCCGTGTAATTCAATCTAGATTCATTCATCACAAACAGTTGGCCAGCGGTATTGGCCGTGAATATGCATCTGAATCTGAATCTGATCAAAGCAACTGCGCCGAATGAATATGGAAAGGGGAAAATTAGAGAAATGAGACAATTGTGAGCTTAGATTGATGTTAATTTACCCGACGGTCGTTCGCTTCCTGCTTAACAAGAATCCGTTAAGAAAAAAATGATATCAATTACCAGAAGATAAACCCAAACGTCCCTTTTTTCAATTACATAATTTTGCAAATTTATTTAGTAAGTGTCAATGTCGGCAACACTTTTCCAGATCTGTTCTCTGTCACTTGCTAATTCAATTCCTCAGCCATAATTCGGTCGAGTAAGTAAATAAAATTCCAGAATTAAGATCCAATTAGTGTGCCATTATGAATATGGATGGGTCTTCAAGTCTGCAGCGTGCGTCTCAAGTTGTTCCGCTCCCTGTTGCCTTATTTTTTGCGTGCCTGACAAAAAATGCGAGTCCCGAAACCCAAAAAAAGTATCAATTTACCAGCGATGGAAGGCAGCAGGAGAACGTTGCGTCAAGGAGACGCCGCAGTTCTTCGATGGACTCCAGACAAGACGAAATCAACGAAAATCCTGAACCGGAAACAGGAATAATAACGGCAAAATGCACTGTGGGAATAAAGGTTACCTAAGTTCAAGGTGCTGGCTTTAGATTAAGAACCTTTTCACTCGAAAACATCTCTTGAAAAAACCAATCTCTTAACTATCTCGACTTTGTTAACGGTTGAAAAGTTTTATTTTCAGTCCGAAATAATAAACTTTTGAATTTACACTGAAACTTAAAAAGTAATCTTAGGTAGTGAGTTTATTTATTATTTAATTTTAAATTAATGTTTTATTTTGGAAACCTATTAAAATTGAATCCTAAATTTTTGATCTGAAACTATATAAACCTTATAACTTTTTTAGAAAAAAAACACATGTATAATAAAGTAAAGCTTGATATCTTATATCTAATACATTTTTGGGTTCATAGAATTTTCTTAAATTTACTTTAATAAAAGAGAAAAATACTAAGAATATACATATATTGATTGACCTTTTATTTATTTAAATGAAATAAACTTGCAACTGCAACTACTATGAAGATATCATTTCGAAATCGTTTAAGTTAAAACACTTTTAGAGGTTTTCAAATTTTGTTCAATACTTTAGGGGACCGCTTTTTCGCAGTGTTTCAGTTCGGAGAACTTGGAGAGCAATAAGTATTATTTGTGGGAGGGGGTTTACCATTGAGTGGATCTGAAGACTGCGGAGAATTGATTGATTTGAGTGGCAGGGCTACTCGATTGTCTCAAACTGGCGGGGATTTGGCTTTCAGTTTCGTTGGCAAAATGTGCGCAAATGTTTAAAAGTCACTTCGGCGAGACAAATGAGTGGGGTTATGGGCAAATTGGTGCTGTTGCCTAATGGCGCCAGCTCTGGTGGCTGTTGTAATTAGTTGATTACACAACTGAAGCGAAGCTTCTCTCTTTCCGAGAGGCTTTTCTGTTTGCATTGCAAATGAAGTTGCCACCGTCGCCTGGGTGGCGCTTTCAGTGGGCCGAAAGGGGGTGGTGCTGGGTGGTCAGGGGGCCTGTGGGTTATGGGTTGCGGAATATGGAATTGTGAGGGGGGTGGGAGGTGTGGTGGGGTCGTGCAGAAGCTGATGCTGAGACAGCTGCATGACATTGCTATTTGCAAGCTGCTCAGCCAACTGGCTGAGTGAGTGAGTTTTTTCCCGTTCCCTTGGCCATAATGATGTCGAGTGTTTGGTCGAGAGGAGTCAGGCGGGCAACCACACAAAGTACTTGTGTCGTTCTTGCGGTTGTACCTTGCAGCTTCTATACAGTTTGAACCCTATTAGGTTGAATATTTTTAAATCTTCAAACAGTTCTGCAATAAATTGAACTTTAAGCCTAAAGAAATGTAATGGACTTCTTGCCAAATTTAAAACTACATTAGGTCTAGTCAGTGTTGTAGTCAATAGAAAACATGTTTTGGAAACATTCATACTGCAAACCTTTGGTGAAAAGCTCACGATAAAGCAATTATTTGGAAGTGAGTTATGGGTTAAAAAACTAATGTTTACATTATGCTGAAATTTTTTTGTAATGCCTAATATTTATTTAAGAAGGTACAAGTTTTGAATGAACACGTTTTGAGACTTACAGTCGTTAGACTTTTTTTAATTTCATAATACAAAAAATGGGTCAGCATTTGGTTACCCTGGCTTGAACCTTTTTCATACAAAAAATTTGATTGTTCTTTTTTTTCCTTGCTGTTCAACTTTTTGAAAAGCATAAAAAATATAAAAAGGCAGGATTTTAGTGCGAGCTAAGGACGTAAGACTGTATTTACGCAGGAGCGACTCATCGACGTTGGGCCAAAATGTTTTTTTGTGGGCTCTGCTTATTGAATTATCAGCATGCCGCAGCGTTTTGAAGGGCTGTTTGCCGCAGAGGGAAAAATGAAGGGGGGTGGAAAGGGGGCAGCGGCGACTATGTGAGCCACTCAGGCGATGCCGTTCCATGTATTTATGTATGTATGTACAAAAAAGCCTGAAACCGCAGTGACGAAGGCAGTAACGAAAGCAACGCGCACAGCCAGTGAGCCGTGCGGTTTACATAGGCGATAAGCACGCTCATACAAATACTTACACACACACACAGACCGACACATACACGCTCGCCCGCCCACTTGACGGGCAAAAACAACAAAAGCGGGAACCCAAGGAGCTGCAAGAAGGGTGCTTTTTGGCCACTCGAGCGGCAGAAAGTGTATGAAGAAGTGGCAGCGGTACTGCCAAAGGCAGCAAATGAAACTAATTTGATAGAGCAGAAATACTCGAGTATATAGCACACACTCACACAGACGCACAGATACTCGCTGGCAACAACAAAGGCCACGAATATAGCCGCGTTGGGCTGGCAACGCTCATTAAATACTCTTTTCAGCGGCCGAATTCGTTACGTTACGTGCGGACATTGGATGGGAATTTAAATTGGTAATGCGACCGTTGCCAGTTGTTGTTGCCGTAGCCTCTGCTGTTGTAGTTGTTGCTGCTTTTGTTGTTACCGTTGTCGTTGTTGTTGTTGGTCGGACGTTAACGTCCTCGACACTATCGCACACTTGAGTACATACCTACATACATACAGACATACGTATGTACATAATGCACATACCGAATGCTGTACATGGCATTTTGTACATACAAAGTCGCATGTGCCTCTGTGTATGCACAGCAAACTGCAAGATACAAGATACTCGGCCAGAGGCGCTGGGTCGGGGGGTTTTGAGGTTTAGGGGTTGCTATTGAGGAAGATAGCAGTGGTAACTGGGTCGCTAAATAAATAATTTTGGAAAACATTTTTGGTTATTAATTTTTAAATAACATTAGTAAAAGTATATTTCACAATTTTAAAAAAAGTTTTTTTATTTAATTTCTGAAATTTTTATCAATAAAAAGTGTTTTTATTGTCTTTTAAAAAACAACCAAATATACTTGTTTAATTTTTTCATTGTGTAGCATTTTGTAAAATTTTTTAGCTATCTTGCAATTAGTTCTTTTAAGAGTGAGATACTTTAGAAAGTTCAGTATTACTACCCTCTCCCACTTTCACACCGAACTCTCTAGAAGTAACCCCTCTGCGCTGCGCCTCTGCCAGCACTCAGTGTCCCATGCCCATGCTTCATGCTGAAATATGTATTTTCGAGGCGCACAAGCTGCGCACATAGTACCTCCGACCCCCGTTGCCCCCGCCTCCGCTACCTCTTTGCGTTCCACTCTGCAGCGCCCCCCTCCCCCAAAGAGCATTTGCGTCTGCCTCTCTGCCTCTGCTTGCCGCTGCTTTTGCTCTGCTGGCGTCGTGGCTGCCTCGACCGCTATTTTTATGTACCAGCACGAATACATGCACATAAATTGTTGCCGTGGCAAAGGCAGAGCAGCAAAGGCACCAACAACTTTCTGTTCCTGCCACATCCACGTTGGAAAAAAAACCGAACAGGGTTGCATGCAACATGGAATGGACATGGACATGGATGGTTTTCCTTTCCTTCTCCCCACTCTTTCTCTCTCTTTACTCCGACTTTTCTATCGACGAAAGGCACATTTTCCTCTCTCCCTCTCCCTTTCTTTTTCTCTTCCTCCTTCTCCTTCTCCTTTTCACTCTCCCTCTTTCGCCTGCACTTCCGCTGCAACGCTGCTGCAGCACTGTTTGTTGTTGCTGCTGATTCACACATTCCTAATTGAATTATCACGCAGCAGATGAGAAATATGTACTATATCACTCTAACCCTCACTTGCACCCGCTTCCCCTTCGTTCTTAAAAAACCTATTTTTAGACGTCAAAAACTAATTAGAAGAAGCGCTGTCAAATCTTCGCTTTGCAGCTACACAGCTACAAATAGGGACACTAAGTATTTAATGTTTAATGTACATATACGTTTTTTAAGTCTAGTTAACATTTACACCAAAGAAAATTAAGTCATAACATCTGTGTATATTTCATGTCAGTCAGAAAATTATAATTTCATGATTTTAAGGGCTGTTATTTCAAGATACATAATTAAAAACCATTAATATATTTTAACCCTTTCTCCAAGTTGTGTTGGGGTTGATATTACATTAAATGCAATTGTTGAGTCTTCTTCCTTCAGAAAATTTTTAAATAGTTTCGCGGCAGCATCAAAATTTGTTCGTGTGTACAGCTTAATTCGCTGCCTGCGCTAGCGTCGCTGCTGACGTTGACGTAGGCGTCGAGGGCCGGGGTTTTAAATTCGAGAAAGGTTTTCGGTTTCGGTGTCGATTTATATACCGAAACGCCCATCACTGAACGTTTAACAAAGCCTCTCATTTCCATTTTATGTACATTTTTCAGTGCTACGTTTTGGCCTGTCGTTCGCACAAAGCAGGATGAAGACCCGTACCATCGGCCCAAAGAAACAAGCAAAACAAAAACAAAAACCCAGAATATCGTAGTCCTCGCAGCGACGCCGGCAGAGCAACCCTCCCTTTCAAACAGGACAGAGATATACGAACATCGAATCGCACTTGGGCTTTTCAACTAATTGTATCGCCTTTGTTGTACATAGGACTTTTTCCCTATGTACTCGTGGGCATATGAAAACCTATGTGCCGGTTGAGCGCCCATCTCCAGAGCGGCTTCATTCGTTGCCAGCTAACCGAGTTGCCCTCCGAAAAAAGATACAGATGCGGCGGTACAGATACGGACGCACATAGAGCGGCCGAGATACAGTGACAGCCCAGAGGCGAAATTTTGTCATTCCTCTCGTCTGCAGAAACTGATAGTCGTCCCCGTTTGTTATTGTTGCTTGGCTTTTGGAATGTCGAGCATTTTCACAGTTATTCCGAGGGTTGGCGGTAAAAAAGCAGCCAGGCCCAAAGGAAGCTGGGCTTCGATGGGATGTGGTCTCCGATAGCATCAGAGTTGCCTTTTAATATCTCCACGAGACTTCACGTGGTGCTGCTGGATGTCCGGATTGCGAGTGTGTGTGCACTTCCTTTGCAATAGCAAAATTAAATTACAAGAATTTATATTGGCCGAGGGTTATGCTCCGGGGGTGGGTCGTCATATATCCCGTACTCCACGTATGGCTTTAAAATTATGACTCTGCCGTTTGCGAAGCCTGAATCTGACAGTGAGTGAGAAAGCTGGTGCGTAGGCTTTGGGGTGACTTGTATTCAAATAAAACGAGTTGGATGAGAAGGGGTAAAGTCGCTGTCAGGTAAAAATAATCATGTTGGATTACAAGTTATCTACCATGTAATTTAAAAACCTGGCTGCGTTTATTGCACTCTGTGAAAGCCAAAAAAGTTTTAAAATAAAAAAAAACTCAAAAATTTGTTATTTTTCTTTGTAAGGCTTGAAAAATATTTTCTTTTTAATTTATTTCTATGCGGCTATTATCATAATTATTATTATTATCATTAAAGGTACGTTTTTAGTGTTATTGTGAGATACCTGAAAAACGCAAAAACGACCGTTTGAGTAGTTAGAAAATATTTTTAAACTATAGTACAAACTTTTGATTTGCTAAGACTCTGGAGCGCAGAAACTTACAGTTCAAAGGTCTCAGTAACTCAACACTAAACTGTAGAATGCTAAGTTCCTGTGCCTGTATTAAGCCCGAACTGAACTATTTTAAATGTTTACAAGTCATACAAACTAACAGTAATAAAAATATACATAAACAAAGTGAGGGAATTGGCCGAGGTGTATTTACATACATACATATGCATATGTTATTAATAATACCAGGTGTTTAATGTAAATGTAAAAAAAAAAAATAATAACCTCGTTTGAGAAAATTTTATTTTTATTTTTACCCATAAAAACCCTAATATTTATGATTAAATAATTATAAAAAAAATACCTGTATTTTTTGTCCGTTTAAAATAAATTATTTTTCAACTTAAAATTTAAAAAATATCCATAATTTAATATAAAAATAATTTTTAAATTAGTCTTTATTGACTTCACAAGATATTATTGAATTCCGGTACACTTGGAGCAGGTAAAGCGACGGCATTTTTAAACCACAAGTGAGCGGACCTCAATAACCTGTTTAGAGTGCTGCGACCTTTTAAACATTTTTGTTGATATTATTTATAACAAAAAGATGCTTTATTTTATTTCTAAACATGACACATATCTATTATTTCATTTTTCGTAGTTTCTAAAGTAATGCGAAGCAAGAAATATAGTAAAATAAAGACCGCCTCTTCTTGGCCATTTGCCAGATGAGTTGGCCACGTCCACAGGCCAAGTCTCTTGCCACAGAAGGCCAATTGAATTCGAGGTCAGGGAGCGGCTCGCATTTCAGTCAGCCAATAAAAATACGAAGCTGCCGACGAGCAATACAGTCGACCAATGGCAATCAAGCAGCGAGAACGAGCGTGACTACGACGGAGAAGAGGAGAGTGAGAGTGAGAGAGAGAGAAAGAGAGAGTATTTGCAAGAGCGAGAAAATAAGAGTGTGTGCGGTTGAAAAATTTTCCTCTGGAGTGTTTTCTTTAAAAACTTTTGATTTATAATTTTGTTTCAGTTGATATTGATTTTCGTGTTTTCTGGGCATTGTTATAATTAATTATTTAAGAATCGAAGCCATGCATCATTTGCACAAATAAAGAAAGCCTAGCACACCTCCTTATTCCTACATTCCTACGCTTAAATCCAAAACCATGGGATTCCCGCTGGTTAAAAATAAAGAACTGGACGAACATGGATCCGTATCTAGACGGCTTTGAAGTCTCGGTGGTCAGAATATCTTATCAAATCAATTTTATCATCAACACTAGGAAATATAGAAAAATATAGGAACATTTTTTTAAACTGCCTTTATACAACTCAATTTGCCATTATTGGGATAAATTAATAACACCTTGGACGGTATAGTTGAAGTGAGGTAAAAAGTCTGAAATGATTCCTCTTAAAGTCACTATAACCGGATTCTACAGTATTTCCTTTTGCTTTTGCTCCTTTTACGTGTCAAGATCTCGTAAGTTCCTAAGTTAAATTTTATTCACAGCTTGTGGGTTTTCAAAGCGCAGTTCACTTCTTTTCAACGTTTAACCGAACATTTTTCTCAAAACTCAGAATATTTTAGTTTTTTTTTTTTAAACAGTAAGCTATATCTGCTGCGCGGTCGAAAAATTATAGTCTACATTCTACATGACAACTACATCTCGTGTACAACATGCACTGAAAGCTTCAGAAAGCTTCTCAAAACGAAGCATAACTCGGGGGTTACAAATTTCTGTATAAACACCCTTTTCTTTACGAACCTTACAAAACCCACCCACTTTGCTCAGTTGTTTTAGACAGATCGATAAGGTATAAAATAATAGAATCAAGAATCAAATCATGAAGTTATTAAAAAATTAGTTGTTTCCTGGATAATCTAGACATTACAGCTGCTATCGCAGCCTGGATTCCCAATTACAATTTTCTAGTTCATCCCATTAACCAAGAGTGCATATATTCCCCTCGCAAATCAAAACAATAATTCATCTGGAATGAATTAAGTTCCTTGTCTATTTTTAGCCTTGTATAGCAGTCAATGGTTGTAAATTATTTACATAAAAGCGGTTCCCTGTATTATGACGAGATTTATAAATAAAACATAATTATTACTTAGCTGACACATTTTCTTTTCTTATTGCTATAAAAGCCATGGATTGTTATGGATCATTGGTATTAACCATTCTAAAGTCTTCGGCTCAGCAAACACCAGTTCGGTTTCATAAATGAGCAGACTTTTTTTACTCGCCTTTTTCAACAGCTTGTCACTGGCTTTTTTGGTGCCCTTTGATCCAGTTTCTCCTGAGGAATGGGAACACTTCAAATTGGAATACAACAAAACCTACCAGAATGCAACGGAGGATCTTTACCGCCAGCAGATCTTCCAGGAGAACAAGATACAGATCGATCTTCACAACCAGCGATTCAAAGAAGGTGAAGAGACCTTCAATATGTCGATAAACCAGTTCACCGATTTGAAAGACGAAGAGTTTTACCAGGATCATATGTTATCTAGTGACTTTGACTATGAGTTTGATAATGATTACAATAACACAAATCACCGAGAGAAGCGGTAAGGAAATTTTCAAAGAATTTAACAGAAAGATTGAAGATATTTAAAGATACTATGAGGTTTTTCTATCTAAATCTTTTGCTGTAACTGTTCTCAAAGTGATATCATTTATTCTAGGGATATAACGAATTACTGGCCGATTCCCAGGGCAATAGATTGGCGTTACTGGGGCGCAGTGACGCCGGTCAAGAATCAGGGTCGATGCAAAAGTTGCTGGGCTTTTGCCGCCATTGGAGCCTTGGAAAGTCTGCAGTTCCGACAGACTGGCAACCTAATCGCTCTTTCCGAGCAAAGTTTGATTGACTGTACGTTTAGCCATGGGAACCATGGATGCGATGGTGGAACGCCGAAAAGATCCCTGAAATACGTAATCAAAAAGGGCGGCGTTCCCTCCGAGCAAAAGTATCCTTACAAGGCCAAGGATGGTTATTGCCACCGGAGATCCAGGGTTACGATTTTGGGACCTGGATTCCAGAAAGTGACCTACGGCGACGAAAGAATGCTGGCCAGAGCTGTGGCCAACCATGGACCCGTCGCCGTATCCCTGGACGCCTCACCCAGATCCTTCAAGTCGTACTCCTCGGGAATTTATGAGGATCCCGCTTGCGAAGGAAGAAAGTTAACACACGCTGTAGTAGTCATTGGATACGGAACCGATCCGTCCGGAAGGGACTTCTGGCTCATAAAGAACTCTTGGGGCACCAAGTGGGGAATGGGGGGCTATATGAAGATGCTGCGCAACGCGGGAAACCTGTGCGGCATCGCCACCAAAGCTTACTACGCACCATATTTATATTAATACATTTAATTTATTATTAATACATTTAATAGTCCATAAAAAAAACTCTTAATTTTTGAATCAAAAGTCTGTATGTCATATCTATTCCGTATAAATAAAACCATTGGAAACTAAGCCAATTGTGTGTTTTTCTGTTAATTATGATGTTTAATTTAGTTTACCATATGCGTGCAACAATTGTGATATGTGTGAGATGCCACTCTTAATGTAAAATTACATAAATGTAATTATTGCATAAAAATTACATATACATACTATGTAAATATAGAACGCGAATTTTACACCTTTTTAACATACATACATGAGTTTGTGAAGCATTTGTTTAATATGTTTTATTATTGTGTGTTTTTAGTTACGATTTAATTGTTAGTTTCTTTAACTTTCTTAATCTATGAATAAATATTAACTAAATATATGTTATAAAAAATATGTAATCTCTTCTCTTAAGCTTAGTGTGATATTTCTTTACAATTCTATTTTAAAACTCAATGTCAAACAGCGTGTTTTAATGAATCTAAAACATACGTCATCTTTGTACTTTGAACAGCATCGGGAATGCGTATTGTTGTTACATTGATTAATATTATTAAATGGAATTATGGAAGTTTACATTAATCTTACTGGTATAAAAAGAGCTGAAATATGTGAATTACTTTAATTAGTCATTGGAACGTTTATAAGAGTGGCCTGGAGTGACCTAGTGGCATATTGAAGTAATTGAAGAAAGGACAAGGTCTCGATCCTCCAATCAACATGAGGCAGTTCTTTTTGTTTACTATACTGGCATTGCTTGTAGAACCCGGATCTCTTGACCCAGTTCTTCATAAAGAATGGAAAGATTATAAGGTGCAGCATGGAAAGAAATACGAGGACCCAACTGAGGAAAGCATGCGCTTGAAATTGTTTCAGGAGAATAGGATGCTCATTGATAAACACAATCAGCGATTTGAGAAAGGTATGGAGACCTTCAAGCTGGCTGTAAACCAGTTTACCGATTTATTGAACACTGAGCTCAAACAGATAACGATGGATTTTAACTACAACCAGAAAAAGCAGATTCGGTAAGCGAGGTTTATGTTTAAAAACGAAATTTCTTAATAAACAATTTATTCATGCAGGATTTTTGAAATTAGAGGCTTACCAACATAGTTCGTGCTTTTTTTAACGGCCGCAAAAGAATAAAAATAATTTTGATAAGAAGAAATCTATACTATTATGTTGCTTATTGATCGAAATTTAATAATTAATCCCTGGTTTCTAGTGGGTCAACCTTTATCTCGCCGGCATACTCGACCTTGCCCAAATCGGTGGACTGGAGATCGGCTGGAGCAGTGACCCCGGTGAAACACCAGGGCTACACGTGTTCCAGTTGCTGGGCCTTTGCCACCACAGCAGCCCTGGAAAGTCAAAACTTTTGGAAGACTGGAAAGCTAATCCCGTTATCCGAACAACAGCTGATAGATTGCTCTGTAAGCTATGGAAACGATGGATGCAATGGCGGTACGATGGAAAAAGCTATGTCCTACTTGCAGGACAGTGGAGGAATATCTACTGAGGAGTCATATCCTTATAAAGGAGTCGACGGCAATTGTCAGTTTAACAGCTCTACGTTAGGGGCCACAAGCAGTGGATTCGTGGAAATACCAAATGGAGACGAGCAGAAACTGGCGGAGGCTGTTGCCTTTTTTGGACCTGTATACGCGACCCTTGATTCCTCGCAGAAATCCTTTCATTTATACTCAACGGGAACTTATTACGATCCCGCTTGCACTCAAAATAAGCACAACCATGCTGCATTGATCGTTGGGTTCGGGACTGATGAACTTGGCCACGACTTCTGGCTGGTTAAGAACTCCTGGGGAACCGATTGGGGATTGGAGGGATATTTCAAAATGCGGCGAAATGCAAATAACCACTGCGGCATCGCCAGCAATGCCATTTACCCTCTTGTTTAGCTGAATATAGAGCATTATATAAGATTTTTATTTATATTATTATATAACAAAACAAACAAATAACAAAATAAATAATTTGATAAGAAATATCATAAGTGAAATATATTTTGAAATAACAATTTCTAAAGATTTAAGTTTTGTACAAATCAGACAACGCTTTCTTTGGCACAATTGAAAAGTTAATAGAAAATGTTCTTATTTTCTTGCTTTTCCACTAGTTAGCTCTTCGAAAATTTCCATGAATCAGTTGCTATCTTTGAATAGCAACTCCTCAAGAGCCAATATATAGTAAGTTCCCCCAAAAGCACTCGTAATTATATTCCGAAGCAAAGTAAAGAACAAACGCCGATTAGTGGATAGACATTTTTAATGAAGCAAGATGAGTTATAAATTAGCAGGCAGACGAAACGGGGGAGTTGACATCGGAGAACGGAATAACCTATCCCTTGACCAGGACCTCGTAGTGGTCTAGACGCACCTCCTCGCCGCCGAACGGGATGTAGAGGCAGTGGTGCGACTGGTGGATCTTGCCGGGGGTCAAACTTCCGTGGTGGTGGGCACGGCCGATGAACAGGGGCTCCCCCTCGGAGGTGCGACCGCAGAGGACGGCGTTGCCGGGCACGTTGCCGTGGCTGTCGTGCACCCATCCGTATCCGTATCCGGCCAGCAGCTCGTAGTCGTGCTTGACCACCTCCCCGCCTCCGTAGGGCACATAGGCACAGCCCTTGTTCGGGATTACCTGCAGATTAAAAGCGGACATTTAATTACGTTCCCTTACTTGGCAGGACTTTAACTGGGGAGCTTAAAGTTCGCTTTTCTTACAAAAGAGGAAAGATTTTATTTGGTTTAATTCCTTACCTTGGCTGGCAGCAAATCGCCTTCGTGGTAGGCGCGACCCACATAGATCTGATCGCCATCGGCATCGTGGCCACCAATCACTGTTCCGGGCACAATTCCGCGTCCGTGAGAGGCGATCCACGTTTCCGGCTGGACGAGCACTTCATAGGCCTCCAGACGGTGCTAAAAACAGAATGGAAAATGGTTAGTTAATGGTTTTAATGGTTTTATCTTTAATCAACTATATGTACTGTATTATTCATCGAAATGATTTGGATCAGAAAGTAATCAATATTTCTGTGAATTAGTCCTGATAAGCAAAACCAAGACAAGTAGTAAGATAATTGTCTACACTTAAAATAGAAAAATGTAAGCAGAATTTAAAAATGTCAGCAGAATTTGTCTGATTATAAAAAAAAAACAAATGCTCAGTAAAAGAAAGAAAAGTGAAATGTGAGTAAATAAAAGAGATGAGTAAACATAAAGTAAATTATCTAAATAAATAAATCTTTAAGAATTTCTAAATTTTTTTAAAAGTGAAAAAAATGAAATAATTTGCGTTCCTGTTATTTAAAGTTTTGTGGGATTTTGTTTTTCTTTAAAAAAAATAATATTTGGCAGCTGATAAATAAAAAGGTAAAAGAGGTAGAAGTTTAATCACTAAAGCTTACTAAAATGTAAACTTAAATTGTTAAAATAAGGGGTAAAATCGACTTGTCGTCGTTGTAATGCCTTCCATAATTGAGTGGTATTTGTGAAAAAAAAAATAGAAAATGGTAAATAAGATTAAAGCGGTGTACCCACCTCCCTTCCGCCGTAAGGGATGTAGAGGCACTGGTGCGAGGGGTGCACCTTGCCGGGAGTGAGGCTTCCCTGGAAGTAGCCGCGGCCCACGTAGAGGGGCTCCCCGTCTCCAGTTTGACCCACTCGGATGGCGTGGGGCGGAACGAAGCCGCCGCTGGCGGAGACCCACGAGAAGTGATCACCGACGAGGACCTCCACGTCATGTTTGCTGATCTCCTCGCCGCCGAAGGGAACGTAGGCCTGCTGTTTACCGGGGACGATCTTCGCCGGCAGCATTTCGCCATTGTGGTAGGCACGGCCCACGTAGATGGGATCCTGGTCGGAATCGTGGCCAGCAAGGATGGCTCCGGGCGGCAGGGGTCCGTAGACATTGGCGCTAATCCAGGTGTAGTCTGTGGAGTATTTGGAACAAGGTCGAAAGGCGATAAGTTAACACTTCGCGGCCCAACTGTACCCTTTCCTAATCGCAGCCCCACTCTGTCTATTTTCTTATCAGTTGGGGTGAAATATCGCCGGATCTATGGAAAGCTTCCAAAGCTCCGGGGGATTTGAACTGTCAGGTGAGCCTGAGTATCGATGGCACTTGTTTAATTATGGAACACAGCGATTCCAGGTAAATACTCCTAGTCACACACTATTTTTCACTTGTTTTATTTTTTTTCTCACCTCCCATGTTTGATGTGTGTTTTTTGTGTTGATTTGGGTCCGGAACGGTGTGATATATACTCGCTGGCTCCGCTCTGATCGGGCTGACTTTAACGACTGGTCTCCAACTGCACAACGGGTGCGTTTTAAAAGCTGATGTGTCGCCTTATCGGCCGGCGATGTTAACCGACTGTGATAAGATATCTTAGTCACACTGGCTTGGACTATAAGTATATGTGTGTGTGTGTGTATGTAGGTGTGTTTTACAAAGGGTTCCTCGTATCTTTTCGCCGGGTTCGTCACTCCGACCAACTGACAGGTGTGTCAGTTTGGCCGAAACAATTTAAATTTCCACGCTATTGAACAGGAAGGGGAACGACAATTACTCAATCGATCTTATAAATATTTTGGTGTTTTTTGTGTACTCCCTGCCGGTTTTATCTATAAGCAGTTGCCTACGAATCTTATCGCCTGCAGTCAAAAATAAACTTGATCAATAAGTTCGTAAAAAGTATGTATATGCTTGAGTATGTTGCTGTCCATGGATCAACTTCAAAGGTGAGGAATTTACTTCTAGAACAAAAATAAGACCCACTAAGTGAAAAGGTATTGTACATATGTGGATTATGAGGTGGCATTGGTTTTGAAAAGGAGACCATAAGTAAAACAATGTTTAATTGTTGTATCTGTTGTGAAAAGAATGATTATTTTCCTTTCGATTGGTAAATGAGGCAATTGTGAAAGAACTGTATGGATTTTACTGTATTAAGCGCAAAGTTGAGTCAGGTTTATAAATAGGTTGTAACTGATATCTTACATCAATAAGAATCTTATTACAATTACAATTACTATGTCTTTAACCTCACAAATAATTAAAAAAATCAATGGAAAATCATTTAAATTTACTCCAAAAAAATTATACGTTAATGTGTGTTGTACACAGAACATTTTTTAGGTATAGTTATTTTAAAAAAGAAAATAATTTGGCAAATTCATGACAACTCTTATTTATTGTGCGTTAATTTGTTTAAATATAGTTTTATCTGAGTATTTATTTAACCATCAATTATCCTTGAACGGGAATCCTTTCATCATAAATATTTTAGCTGATATAATTACGTATTGATATTTTCGGGTTGGCCTTATCGACACTTCTGCGGGGGGATTTTTTCTGGAAGGCGTCATATTGTTTATGAGCTCATTAACTTTTGGGTGCCACCTGTCAAGTGCCAACAAAAACAAGAAGTGTAACAATGTCCACAGGTTTCGCTTTTTTTTTCGAAAAGTACCGTCTGTTTAGGGATAATGACTCATTCTCGATCGATAAACCGAATGCTTTCCATTGAGCTTTCTGGACTGGAAGTGAAAAACAGAGATATCGAGGGCTCCAATATCAATTGCACTTGTTTTGCCATTCCAATTGATAGATAAAAGCTCGCTGATAAGGGGTAGTGACAAATCGGTCGGGTTCTGTTTTTAAACGTCAGCCGATTCCAGACCAACGTTTTAGTAAAAAAGCAAACCTCAGTCTGTTCAGACGCTGTTCGGACATATAGAAGGAGTAAAAGCGATTGCATATATAAGATATCAGGAGGAATAACCCCTTATCATCAAATTACACACAATGGGTAAGTAACTGACTAAGCGCCAAGAGTTGCAAAAAAATCTACAAAATCGAAAAACCACCTTTTAAAAATATTAATTTGAGAGCTAATCGGAAAAGTTTGAGTGATCCTAAAGCATTTTAAGTTACTAGATCAATCTCTTTATAACTTTGGAGTACTTTGACCATACTATAATGGTTTTCTTAATAAAATTGTGATTTTTCACAATATTGCATGACTGTGTCGCAGATAAAACCCTATTTACGGGTGACAAAATACCCAACTGCTCACCGATTCCGGTGGCTTTGATATTTTTTCTCTGTGCGCAGTTACGAACTAAGCCCCCTTGAAAAGTGCATTGAGTGACGCCCATGGTTCTCCGCCTTTCTTTGCACTCTTCCAGGCGCCGTGCAGCCAGGAGCAGTTGTGACCGTTGGTAGGACGAGTGCAGTGAGCCCAGGGTGAAACCCCCACGCCTCTGTGAAAGCCCCAAATCCCACTTGATCCCCGTCCCAGACCACCCAACCCCACAATCGAACAGCAAGCGAAACACATACACAGAGAAAAATCTAGAACAGTATGAGTTCGAGTGAATCATTCCAAGTTTATCTGGTAATTTTATCTTTATTAAATAAGTTCTGTCTAAAGTCTTATTTGCAATTTTTATTTGATGACAGCAAATATAAAGCTGAAATACAGTACTGAATATTCATATAATACAAAATAATTTTGGAATAATTCAAGTAAATTCTACTTGTAGAAGCCCGTAATTAATTTAATACGAAAAGAAGTTCTTTGGAAATCTTTTTGAATACTACAACAACTTCGTAAGCTTGATAAGATCTATAGATACCTAATTAAAACTTTTTTAATTAAAAAATAAACTTTTTTGAAATAGAAACTATTATTTACCAATATAACTTGAATAATTGTGGAATGAAAAAGAATTATTTATTTTTCGCTTATGCTGTTAGCTTTCTCTCTGTGTACGGATAGGCTATCTTATCGCGTGGTGCCAAGCTTATCGCCTTACCCCCTCTCTCCTTGCAGAAAACACCTGGGTGCACTCGTCCCCCTACGCCCCCCTGCCCCCTTACGCGGTGATCGGTGGCCACGACTCGGACCGCACGCCCATCTACGTGGGTCGATCCTTCCACGAGGGCGAGAACCTCCCGGCGAAGGTCATTCCGAGCAAGGGCTGCGCCTACGTGGCCTACGGCGGTGCGGAGCACCAGAAGACCCACTACGAGGTGCTGGTGGGTCAGGGATTCGCCTGGGTGCCCAGTGCCAGTGGCGGAGTGCCCCCCAATGCGGTGCGCAGCGGGACGACGCGTACGGGTGAACCCCTCTACGTGGGACGCGGTCATCATGCGGGTAGCCTGACTGTGGGCAAGGTGCATCCATCACACGGCTGTCTGTACATTCCCTTCGGTGGACAGGAGGTGCGCATCAACACCTACGAGGTGCTCATCAAGCAGGCGCACGACATGTGGGTGGGTGCCTCGCCCAGTTACACGCCTCCGGGTGCCGTGATCGCTGGCCACGATTCCGATCGGACGCCCATCTACGCCGGACGGGCGATGCACGAGGGTGAGATGCTCCCGGCCAAAGTGGTTCCGAGCAAGGGCACGGCCTACGTTTGCTTCGGGGGATACGAGTTCCAGAAGCACACCTACGAGGTGCTCACCGGATGCGGATACGTGTGGGTCCAGGCTGGACACCACATTCCTCCGAATGCTGTGACCACCGGACGTGCTCGAAACGGAGAGCCACTGTACTACGGACGAGGTCACTACCAGGGAAGCCTGACTCCGGGCCTGATCTCGGCCAGCCAGCGATGCCTCTTCATCCCGTACGGAGGTCGGGAGATCCGCATCAACTCCTACGAGGTCCTCTGCAGGCAATAGGTCCGCGGAATACTAATAAATACCACTTAAGCATTTAGCCCTGATCAAACTGTAATCGCAACCAATAAACTGACTGTTAACACCCAAGAAATCTATTTTCCTTTTTGGTAGTCTTACCAATTGAACTTCACCAACTATTTGTTTACCAACTGAATCGTAAACATAATAATCTCTAAGTCAAGGTATTGCCTTTGGTAAAATAGCACTTAATAAATTACTTAATTGCTGGTTGGATCACAAGGCTTAAAGACAATTTATGAATTTAGATAGGAAATTTTGAAATAAAGATCACTTCCTTGAATTTGTATAATACCCTTCATAATATAAAATATTTTTATTAGATAACAAGAAACCGACAGAGACAAACAAAAAATTTTAATTCACAATTCTTAACTATGCATATAATTTATATTAAAATACAATTTTTGTTGTTCTCATTTCAAATGTTTAACAAACTTCAAGAAGAAAAGACTCTTCGACATTGTTACATTTTTAATTTTTTTCGTTTGCTTTTAAAAAGTTTACAATAAAGCCCAATTTTTAAGTAAGAAGGTTTATCATTTCTTTTTTTTGATTTTTATACATTTTGGATTAAAAAATATTTATTTTATTTCTTTAGTTAGTTCTTTTTGTTTGCTCACTAACTAATCCCTTTATATCTTTCAGCCTACAAGTGGGTGCAATCCTCGGCCTACTCATCGATTCCGGAGGAGGCGGTGGTGGGCGGCAACGATGAGGACGGCGCCATGATTTACGTGGGACGGGCGGAACACGACGGCGACATGCTGGTGTGCAAGGTGGTTCCCAGCAAGCAACTCGGATTCATTTCCCAGCGAGGAGAAGCGCTGCCCAAGGACATCTTCGAGGTGCTGTGTGGTCAGAATCTGGTGTGGATCAAGTGCTACGATCATGTGATTCCCGAAAATGCGGTTCTATGTGGAAGAACTTCCCTGGATCAACCGGTTTACATAGGACGTGGCCATTATGAGGGTCATCTGATCATTGGCAAGATATCCTCCGTTCACCGAGCTCTTTTCATCGCTTATCGTGGAGCCGAACGTCGTTTGGATTCCTATGAGATTCTGGTGGAGGAGCGTCGAGTGGTTCCGGGTTGGCAACTGCCCCCACCTCCTCCTCCACTGGAACTGGCGGAAAAGTGCCCGCTCACCCCGCCACCACCACCTTCTCCGCCGGCAATTGCTCCTCCCTTGCCGGCCAAACCATATCCCTATCCGGATTTGGCAGCTATGCCTTTTCCCCTGACGGACAGACCACCGGCTTACACGCCCACGCCGGATCCACTGCCTCCGGTGGGGGAGTAATGGTCATGCCACGCCCCCCACAGCCACCGCCTGCGGGAGGAGTACTGGTCATGCCACCACCACCTCCTCCACCACAGCCATCTTTCACCCCCGCAGAGGTCTCCGCTTCGCCAGCTCCCTCATTCGTTGCCGCTGAGGTCACCGCAGTATCCGTACCCGTAGGACCAACCTTCACTCCCGCTGGCACCTACAATCCCTACGAGGCGGGATGCTCCTCCTCCTACACTCCGGCGGAATGTGCTCCCGGTTACGATGCCTACGGATATGGAAATAACTACGACGTTTGGGTATCCGCCGAACCAGGATACTATTACTCACCCGATGCTGTGGTTGGAGGTCACGACAGCAACATGGAGCAGCTGCTGGTGTGCCGAGCCTGGTATCGTGGTGTCCATGTTCCCGGAAAGGCGGTTCCCAGCCGAGGATGTGCATATATAGCTCATGGAGGGCGTGAGATCGTGGAGCCCTCGTACCAGATGTTGGTGGGCCAGGGCAAATACCACTGGGTACCCTCCTACGGAGGAAATGTTCCGCCAGGAGCTGTTGTGGCCGGCAGAACACCAAGTGGAGAACCTCTCTACATCGGAAGGGGACAGTACTGTGGAAGCCTGACGCCCGGTGTGATTGAGCCATACAATCGATGCCTGCAGATTCCTTTTGGCGGTCAAGAAATCCGTCTGAGCAGCTACGAAGTTCTGGTCAGGAGCGATATTTTCCACGGACAGCAGGCCATCCGATTGGTTTACTAAAAACAACCGAAAATATATTATATTTATATAAATTAACACTTTTTAAAAAATTCACGAGCAGCTTACTCAACAAAACCATACAGTCAAATGTTGCGTATTTATTTTAATAACAAATTAGTTTTTCCTTAGTATTTTTTTAATGATCTAATGTTACAACATGTAATGGTTTTGTTTATGTTTTTAAGTTGTATCTTTTGTTTTGCACATTCACGAGCACTATACATATCTTATTCAGATGCTACATACTATATCTTTCAAACTTATTATCACTACCTCTGAAACACCAAAGAAAATGAAATACCTAAAATGTACATATTTTAGTAAATAAAAAATATTTATTATCACGGACCTCATTGGCTTATATGCACTAATTATGTTTATTCACTTTTAAAGTTGTTCACCGATCATAAAGTTATTAGTTTACGTTGCCGTCTACTTCAGTAAACTAATATATGACTTGCATTTAGATTTTATTGTTTGTTTTGGTTTGGACTTGCAATTTGCTTATCTGCATAACAATCTAATTTTACATGGCCGTTTAAGATTTGCTTATTACAATAAACCACCAGGTGTAGAAAGTAAGGTAAGGAAGCAAAATCAACTAAATTGTCTTTTAATTATTTTTTGTATAAACGGGAAGCTCATTAACTAGTTATAAAACCTACATGTTACTTATGTAACAAGCGATAATTAAAACTACCTAAGTAGCTTATTAAAAAGTTACAGCATTTTACATCTTAAAAAATATATTCTAGTTTAGGTTATAAAAAGAAGTCAGTTAACAAGGAAGTAAATTAATAAGTTTTGAAATCTACATTATATTTGTGTTATACGCAATAATACCATTTAATTACAAATAGGTAGTCAAATGTATTTATTATATTAAATTATTAAAAAATTTATAGAGATTGGCAACCCTTAACTTAGGTCAGTACATTATTACTTACTTATTCTGTATTATTGCCTTGTTATCGATTGCGTTGAAGAAGCCTTTACAATCGCCAAAATGTTGTTTGAATTATATCATTTGGCGCCCTTTTTAATTGAACGAGTTAAGTAGTCAACTTTAAAAAGCGCTTTAAAAGTCTTTTAAAACTACTACGTAAGAGCAAAAAAAATATTGGTCGAATAAGCCCGAATCTACTACCCAAAACTACAAAGGCCAGTTTTCTTCCGCTTTAACCGAGAAATTACAATTAGTAGATGGCTAACAACTGATTTGTGGGCACACGAGTTTAAGGTCAAAACAAAATTGTACCACGTAGGATATAAAAGTTGGCTTAATGTGCGGAATTAAAAACGCTGTATTTCCAGCGGAGGTATCCATACGAGTATGTCTGAAACTTCCTTGAACCCATATGCGGTTTATGATTAGACGAACCGGCATTTCCCACAGCTACCCGTTATTGGTCAACACAAGATTTCGTTTAAACGATTCTGGTTTTTTCAACGTCAACACAAAATGAAAGAGAAGGGAGAGAAAGAGAGAGAGAGAGAGCAGGTAAGAGTAAATATGAGCGGCTGCGTCATGATTTGTTTACTAAAAATACACTGACGAAAAGGGAATAAATTACTTTCTCTATTTATTCCGTCTGGATTCTAATAAAGTCAAAATCACGTTCATGACTAAATTATTTTAGTTTACTATTCAAAAAGAATCATTTATTTATTCCTTGTAGATTTCGAAATATGTATAATATAACGGATATTTATTATTTTAATAAAAGTACTAAATACTACTTTACAGAATATTTTCGATTTTATAAATTTGTAAAATGTTGTTTTGAATCCTTTATTTCTATGTTTTAAATATGTTTTAAAATATGTCAAAAAATTACTTTTTTTAGAAGTTTCAAAATACAAACATTTTAACACTTGTTAAAATTTGGCAAATATTTTCAAAGCTTTACAATTTTAAATTTAATCAATAAATTTGTTGTTATTTTTTTAGAATGTATAATTCTTAAAGTATGTACCTTCTGAGTTCGAAAACCTTTAAAAGAAAGAAAATACTACAAATCCTACCAGACGAAAGCATTGCTGATACGAATTATTGAGGCCGCATTAAATATTAATGGTTTGAAAAGAACAGTGTTCAAAAGTCAGATTCAGAAAGACTGATTAACCAAAGACTCAAAAAAAAAAACCTTTTCAAGTGCCTGCATAATGGAGTACTTTTTTTTGTTAATATATGACTTTGCACGAAAATTTCTCACGTTTATAAACATGATGGGTGTTTAGGAATACCAAATTTGGTTTGGACAGATAACGTCACCGAATCAAGCGATAACTGCCGGATTCAAAGATCAACACACTTATTTCACCACCAGATGGCCAATTTTCAAAAACATAGACCACTTCGCAAAAATCTATTGTTAAATCTTTGTCTAAATTGGCCACAATTCGACTTAATGACTTGCATAAAACACGTCACTTGTTTGTTGTTTGATAAAGGCACATATATTTTATTTGGTTATGGGCCGTAAGAGTGCTTACAAGTTAAGATTAGATTGGAAAGTAGACGCTTTGGAAAATTTTCCGCAATTCCCAATAATTCGCATTACAGAAAATGGTGAAATGTTAAGCGCAGAATAGCTGATTGATTATATTTAGATCGAGAAGTTGCTGCAAAATTTAAGATTTCCTCTTAATCCATTTCACCAGAATAAGCAAAAAGCAAATATCTGTTAGAAAATCCTTGTCTTAATTGGCTACAATATGACTATCTGAATTGCAAACAACACTTTACTTCACTTTACTTTGTTGTTTGATAACAGCACGTCTATACATAAAAAATGGTACACTCCCTGCCATTTGAATTAGAGACCTTGTATCTATAACAATACCAAATAAAAAAAAATTAATTAGAAATAAAAATAAATAATTTTCCTTAACAAAAAAAAAAAAAATTCCCCATCAATAATATATAATAAATATATAATAAATAAACAATTCAAACCCGAGTTTTTGGAAGGTCTTATTTAAGTGGCATACAACAAATTTATAAGAGTTGTTGGTCCCAAAACGTGGAAATGGCGAATTTCAAATACTTTTTTAATTTTCTTGTATTTTTCCGATCGTTTCTATTTATATATTACTTTATTTACTTACTTACTTTTACTATTTTATTAAGTATTCTTCTTTTTATTTTTAAATGTAATTTCTTGTTCAAGAGCTCCTATAAAATACTATATTTTAAAATTATCTTCTAACCAAGAAAACGACGCCTATGTTCTCAGAAATAAAACTATTTTTTTTATAATTTCTTTGGAAACCATATAATATAGTCGTTTGAACCTGTTACGTACACCTCATGCAATAGCAATAAGAATTTTGGAAATGTTTAAGGGGGGAAATACAATTAGAAGGCCTGAAATGAGAGCTATCTTTGGGAGTGGATTGCAAGAAGGGTATTAAATGAATCTTAGTGATTCTTTTTGCATGTTATTAGGTAATTATTGAGCAATAAAAATCAGTCAAGTTTTTTGAAAAATATTGTAATTAAGCCCATTTATGATCAATAATGTAGAGTCGTGTTTTTAGGGAAGGACTTTGCGCCGTGCAGTCTCCAGGTCCAGGATCACGACTTAAACAAAAAACAGCAACTGGGCTTTAAACTTAAAGGTACCGCGCACACCATGAATTAAAACATATTTAAAAAAAATTATTTTTCCATTAAAAAATTTTAGGTTAAAAAAAAAATTTCAAAAAAAACGATTTTTTTTGACTTTGATTGTAAAAAAAACATGTTATAACAAACAAATATGAAAAACCGTTATATTCATGGTGTGGAGAATTTAATTTCAAACATAATGCAAAAAACCGCATTCGATTAAAATAAAATCTCTGAGCTGTACATTGCACGGCGACTTTGAAAACACGACTTTTCAGGAGAAGCGTTTAAAGTTTACTTTTGTGCATGTCCGCCATATGACACACCCTCACTAAATTGCGTATAACTCTGAAAATAAGTACCGGACGGCTTTATTCTTTTAAATGCTTATTCCCAGATATATTTGGAGTACATTAAGCCAAAAAAAAATTTTTCGAAAAAAAAAATTTCTAATTGTATTTCCCCCTTAAGCGTCCATAATTGATAGATTAGATATCTTAAAAACTTAGAGTTTAATTTGCTTGGAAACAGGCAGACGGAGATATTGGCATGTCTAAATAAAGACTTATGGTGATGCTGGTTAGAAAGGTTATATATTTTCTAGGGTCAGGGTTCTTACTATCACTGAATTGCAAATTTCGGATTGACATTATGATGTAAGGCAATAATAACACCTCGCGAGAAGTGTTTGTTTGTGCTCGATGACAGAAAATATGTTTTTTTTGCTTAGGTCTCATAACTACTATTTAAAGCCATGCTTAATCATTCGCCTTAATGAAAATGGTGAAATATTACTTGTTTGTGTCAAGCCGATCGATTGTATTTGTTTTGGGAAGGGGCTGGAAATCATGAGAGTGCCGCTACCACGCTTTAAAGTCCAGGTATTTCACGGCACACCTGAGCTTCGGGATGAATCACGACTTTCGCACGCGATACAGATACAGATTTCTTCTCGGTTAGTCCCCCGATCTTACGATTTCAGCTGAAGACCTCCGAACGGGGAAAACCATTCACGCAAATGGATTGCGCTGAGTCTCGTTTGCCCCGCTTAAAGCCAAACTCCGCTGCAGCCAAAGAAACGCCGCTGAGTGTAAACAAATACCGGTTATAGAACTGATAACAGACGGAATAGAGCGTAACGCCGAATCGATGGGGTATTATCTAATCTGTCTAATCTGCATGCCGTCTACCTGGCCATAAAACTTTGTGTGTTTGGCCAAAAGGACAGGGAAAGCAAGGAAACCAGTATTGGTGTAGGTACCAGCCAACCGGCGGTTGTCGGGGCAGCCCCGATCAGCTATATATGCGATCGGGTTTATTGCGGCCGAGAACCGAGATTCTGAAACCGAGCTGTCGTCGCAAGCAATTGAGCTGATGTTGTCCAGTTGAGATCGCGCACTCGTCGGCTTCAGACGTCTCTTGCACTTCTTGGTGCGAAAAGGCCAGAAGTGATATAGACTCTGATATAGATTCGTTAACCGATCGCGTGTACCGTCAGTCTTTCTTTCGATCGTTCCCCGAGAGATCAGCACGTGCTGAGTAAGTGTCTCGCATCAAGTGAAGCTAATTTAATCAGAGCCACAGAAAACAATACCCAGTTTGTTTGAGGACGTGATTCACTTACTTCAGCGAATCTGATTTAATCGCAAAGAGAATTCCATACCCACTTCCTTGGATCGATCGCGAGTGCAAGCCGTTCGCAATTGACAGTCGCAGTAAATAAAAAATATCTTGCTTTCCAATTGCGGCTAATTTATTAATTTATGGACGCTTTTTCACTCGTGCAATCGAACTAATTTCCTTAAATTGACTTGGGAAAATTGTTTTTTTTTTTCTGATTAATCAGCCCTTTGCTCCGCTTCTAATAATTTTTACAGTATTTTATGTAACACTTAAAGATACATTAATCACCCCACACTCAGGCGTGATAAGTGGTGCTTTACTAACTAGTTTAGTAGTAGTTTATTAATGAACCATTTCAAAGATGCTTAGATACAATCATTTCCATTTAATTAAAAAAGAAATGATGCAAAGTGATGCAATTATGGAGACTGTTCTTGAATTGTTTAAAGATGATTTGGTGCAAGCGGAATTGAAATTTCTAGGTTGTTTAAGAAAGCTGAAACCTTTATTAAAATCAGAACATTCCATTGAGCAAATGCTTATAAAGGCGGTTCAAGTGTTTCTTGCTGCAAACTTTTGAGTAATTTTTTGTTATGGAATTTTTACTCTTAGATCACTGAACTCTGAACAAGTGGATTATTATTTAAGATAGTTGTCTGACTTTTATAGCTGCTTTGGCCGATAAAACGGCTCAAAGAACAGGGCGTGTTTATGGGTATTTTTGTTAAGTTTTTAATTGACGGTTCTTGATTATAGACACCAATAGAAACCGCGTTTACCTTACTAATTGCTTACTTTGTTCTTAGGCTTTTTTGATATAGAAACCATATAGATAATATCAACACAACACAATGACGAAAAAGGAGGAATCGCAATTACCTCAAGCAGGTGATTTTCAGTCAAGGGAAGGATCTGCAGTTGATGAGACCCGAAAGTATGGCTACCTTGATTTGGTAAGTAATGATAATGAGTGATCTTAGAAGATATATCCTTCATCCTTGTTTGTATCTCTGTTCTACAGTTCAGATACTCAACAGCTTGCGAACGCTGTGTGTTCGTATTCAGTTTACTGGTGGCCACCGCTTCATCCTTCTTTATTCCCTACTTTATGATCATCTATGGAGAATTCACATCCCTTTTGGTGGATCGAACAGTGGCCGTGGGCACTTCCTCGCCCACCTTTGCACTCCCAATGTTTGGAGGTGGCAAGCAATTGTGAGTTCTTTAAGGACATTTGATTCCTGAATGGGTTTTTAATTATTCTAATTACCTGTAGAACAAATGCCAGCAAAGAGGAGAACAGACAGGCCATCATCGATGATGCCACAGCCTTCGGAATTGGCAGTCTTGTGGGTTCGGTGTCCATGTTTCTCCTCATCACACTTGCCATCGATCTGGCCAACAGGATAGCCCTCAACCAAATCGATCGCATTCGAAAGGTCTTCCTGGAGGCCATGTTGCGACAGGACATCGCTTGGTATGACACCAGTTCGGGATCCAATTTCGCCAGCAAAATGACAGAGTGAGTTTCCCACTCGTGCAATTAACTTGATTTATATAACAGCTAATTAAAGTTATATCACTTAATTATTCATAAGCACAACTGCAAAATTAGCAACCTGCATTAGCATTCTAGTTTATTATAATCAATATGGTTTAAATTAACTTTGCTACTTTTTGTTTAAACAATTGTAGCTCCCAGCCTATTTAGGCAAGATCAACTATCTTTGCTTACATGGGAACTAAGTAAATACGTCTTAATATTTTTGGAGCAACACAAAAGGTTATCCGACTTTAAACATTCAAACTATATTCTTATTGGTAGCTCTTACAAAATACCAAAATATTTTAACTATAAATTTAAAGAAAATACTAAGAAACCCATTGATTCTTTTGGGAATTGTCCATTTATACAACATTTTTTAAAAAATTACTTCTTACTAAATTTGTGGACTCTTCATTTCTGTAAATATTGTAAAAAACCATTTATGTACGAAAATTCTGGCATAAAATGATTTTGCATTGATTAATTTTATAACTTTATCTAAATTACAATTTTTTTAATTATTTTTATTTTTCCCGCCCGCAGAGATCTGGACAAACTGAAGGAGGGCATCGGCGAGAAAGTGGTGATCGTGGTCTTCCTGATCATGACCTTCGTGATCGGCATCGTGGCCGCCTTCCTCTACGGATGGAAGCTCACCCTGGTGGTGCTGAGTTGTGTGCCCTTCATCATCGCGGCCACGAGTGTGGTGGCCCGACTCCAGGGATCCCTGGCCGAGAAGGAGCTGAAGGCCTACTCGAATGCGGCCAACGTGGCGGAGGAGGTGTTCAGTGGAATCCGAACGGTGTTCGCATTCAGTGGACAGGAGAAGGAGAACGCTCGGTTCGCAAAGCTGCTCATTCCCGCGGAGAAGACGGGTCGCAAGAAGGGTCTCTACTCGGGAATGGGCAACGCCCTCTCCTGGCTGATCATCTACCTCTGCATGGCCCTGGCCATTTGGTATGGCGTTACCCTAATCCTGGACCAACGCGATCTCGCCGATCGCACTTACACTCCTGCCGTGCTGGTGATTGTCCTGTTTGCCGTGATCATGGGTGCCCAGAATCTCGGATTCGCCTCGCCCCATGTGGAGGCCATCGCAGTGGCCACGGCAGCCGGGCAAACCCTGTTCAACATCATCGATCGGGCCTCGAAGGTGGATCCCATGGACGAGAAGGGCATCCGACCGGAGAGCTCCACGGGCCACATCCGCTTCGAGGGCATCCACTTCCGCTATCCCGCTCGACCCGATGTGGAGATCCTCAAGGGCCTCACCGTGGATGTGCTTCCGGGACAGACGGTGGCATTCGTTGGAGCTTCTGGGTGTGGCAAGAGCACCCTCATCCAGCTGGTGCAGCGGTTCTACGACCCCGAAGCCGGCAGCGTTAAACTGGACGGACGGGATCTCCGCTCGCTGAATGTCGGCTGGCTGCGATCGCAGATCGGAGTGGTGGGCCAGGAACCGGTTCTCTTCGCCACCACCATTGGCGAGAACATCCGATACGGAAGACCAGCGGCCACGCAGGCGGACATTGAGAAGGCGGCGCGTGCCGCCAATTGCCATGACTTCATCAGTCGTTTACCCAAGGGATACGACACCCAGGTGGGCGAGAAGGGAGCCCAGATCTCCGGTGGCCAGAAGCAGCGCATTGCCATTGCCCGGGCGCTGGTGAGACAACCCCAAGTGCTGCTCCTGGATGAGGCCACCTCTGCACTGGATCCCACCTCCGAGAAGCGGGTGCAGAGTGCCTTGGAGTTGGCTAGCGAAGGACCCACCACCTTGGTGGTGGCCCACCGCCTGTCCACCATCACGAATGCCGACAAGATCGTGTTCCTCAAGGACGGAGTGGTGGCGGAGCAGGGCACCCACGAGCAGCTGATGGAGCGGAAGGGTCTCTACTGCGAACTGGTGAACATCACCCAGCGGAAGGAGGCCACCGAGGAGGACGAGGGGGCGGTGGTCGGGCGACCTCTGCAAAAGTCGCAGAACCTGTCCGACGAGGAGACCGACGATGACGACGACTTGGACGACGAGGAGGAGGACGGCGAGCCGGAGCTGCAGACCTCAGGAAGTAGTCGGGACAGCGGATTCAGGGCCAGCACGCGACGCAAGCGTAAGTACCAGATGAAACAAATATCCTATTAGAGGTCAACCTAATTGCTCTTAAATGCGTGATAGAGTTATCCGTTTTAAATGGACGTCCATATTTACTAATACGTTTCAGATTAGAAACAACTTTCACTCGTTTACGCCATTTCTCACTTAATTAGTTCTACTGGCTATTTAAGTATATAATATTTAAAAGCGTGCAAACGAAAGTGCAAACTTGTGTTCTTCAAGATAAAATATATTCTACAACTGCTAAACTGTGTTTCCCGTACCCAAGTTACATAACACCCTGAGCTCAACTCAAATCGTACTTGATCTCTAATGTGTCAATTATTGTCAGAAAGGAATTAGTTAAGTAATACTTTCTATTGTTGAAGTGGCTTAAGTGTAGTAAGAAAGTACTTACTCGTGTAATTACTTTGTAATCATTTAAACATATAAAAGCTTAAATTGGCATAATAATATATCTAACAGTTTTCGAAGTAATAACTGCTTTACCCTAAGCAAAAAAATCTTTTTCTATATAAGATATTAAGATAAAAACCATATAATATATTGTATATATATTTAGGAAATCTTAACAATAAGTTTTTTTTAATATAAATTAATACTAATTGAACTTTTATTCTTACAGGTCGCTCGCAGCGTCGCAACAAGAAGAAGAAGGAGAAGGAGGTTGTGCCCAAGGTGTCCTTCACCCAGTTGATGAAGCTGAACTCTCCGGAATGGAAACTAATCCTGGTGGGCAGCATCGCCTCCGTGATGCACGGAGCCACCTTCCCACTTTGGGGTCTCTTCTTCGGCGACTTCTTTGGAATTCTTTCGGACGGCGACGATGAAGTAGTGCGCACCGAAGTCCTTAAGATCTCTATGATCTTCGTTGGGATTGGCTTGATGGCGGGATTGGGCAACATGCTGCAGACCTACGTGTTCACCTCAGCTGGTGTGAAAATGACATCGCGCCTGCGTAAACGGGCTTTTGCAACAATTGTGGGTCAGGACATTGCCTACTTTGATGACGAGCGGAACTCGGTGGGAGCTCTCTGCTCCCGATTGGCCAGCGATTGCTCAAATGTTCAAGGGGTGAGTTACAAAACTAATCAAAACTTCTACTCGACTTAAAAAAGTTACTTAAAAAATAAAAAAAAAGGTATCCTAATACTTCTCTTAAAGCATCTTAAAGTATGGAAAATGTAATCTTTTTTAGAATATTTTTTATATGACAAGCTTAAATTGAAAAATACAAAATATTATGTGGAATCTTTAGTTTCAATAGTATGTAAAATTAACTTCATCAAATAGTAACTTTTATCTGATTTCTTTTTACTCTTCATTATTAAGTTCTGTAAACTAATTTTAATGTTATTCATTTAATTTGTAGGCAACTGGATCCCGTGTGGGCACCATGCTGCAGGCAGTGGCCACCTTATTGGTCGGCATGATCATCGGATTCGTGTTCTCCTGGCAGCAGACGCTCCTCACCCTGGTCACCCTGCCCCTGGTGTGTTTGTCTGTCTACCTGGAGGGTCGGTTCATCATGAAGAGTGCCCAGAAGGCCAAGGCCTCTGTGGAGGAGGCTTCCCAAGTGGCCGTCGAAGCCATCACCAATATCCGAACCGTAAATGGACTTTGCCTGGAGCGACAGGTGTTGGGTCAGTACGTGGAGCAGATCGATCGAGTGGATTCCGCCTGCAGGCGAAAGGTTCGCTTCCGCGGTCTGGTCTTCGCCCTGGGACAAGCTGCTCCCTTCCTGGCCTACGGCATCTCCATGTACTACGGTGGCATTCTGGTGGCTGACGAGCGAATGGACTACGAGGACATCATCAAGGTGGCCGAGGCTCTGATCTTCGGCTCCTGGATGTTGGGACAGGCGCTGGCCTACGCCCCGAATGTGAACGATGCTATTCTGTCCGCTGGACGTCTGATGGATCTGTTTACGAAAACCTCCACGCAGCCAAATCCGCCACAGAGTCCCTACAACACAGTCGAGGTGAGTTTACCTAATGGATATGTTCTTAATTTTAAAATGTTGCACATACAAAGCTATAAGATATCTGAAAATATGAAAGTCTTTTTAAAACATTTCCAATTTAATCTTCTTTCTAAAGTAGAACAAAACCCATTCCTTGCAAAACAAAATATTAATAATCATCCTATGATCTTAGTTTTCCTGTCAGTTTATTTTGAATTGTTAATATCAAGTTTTCTTTAAATGAAAGATATAAAAAAGATCTCAGATTTTCAAAAATCTTTTTCGTTTTCCGTTCAACTTGTTTTGCAAGAATTTTTTATAGGGCAATTAAAAAACTACATTGTAAAGCTCTCTTTTTTCGTTCAATTTATTTTCAATCAAAATTCCATGAAGTTTATTGATTTTTGTCGATTGGTACTTATGTGTCGTCATTTATTTGACTTTCAGAAATCCGAGGGCGACATTGTCTACGAGAATGTGGGCTTCGAGTATCCGACGAGGAAGGGAACTCCCATTCTGCAGGGCCTCAATCTTACGATCAAGAAGTCGACGACGGTGGCTCTGGTGGGTCCTTCCGGATCTGGAAAGTCCACCTGCGTGCAGCTGCTGCTCCGCTACTACGATCCCGTCTCGGGATCAGTGAACCTGAGTGGAGTGCCCAGCACTGACTTCCCACTGGATACACTGCGCTCCAAATTGGGATTGGTATCCCAGGAACCCGTGCTGTTCGATCGCACCATTGCCGAGAACATTGCCTATGGCAACAACTTCCGGGACGATGTGTCCATGCAGGAGATCATCGAGGCGGCCAAGAAGTCGAACATCCACAACTTTGTGAGTGCCCTGCCCCAAGGATACGAGACTCGGCTGGGCAAGACTTCCCAGCTTTCCGGAGGTCAGAAGCAGCGCATCGCCATCGCTCGAGCGCTGGTGAGGAATCCCAAGATCCTCATCCTGGACGAGGCCACCTCGGCGCTGGACTTGGAGAGCGAGAAGGTGGTGCAACAGGCTTTGGATGAGGCACGATCTGGAAGAACCTGTCTCACGATCGCCCATCGTTTGACCACCGTGCGAAATGCGGATCTCATCTGCGTCTTGAAACGAGGAGTTGTCGTGGAACACGGAACTCACGATGAGCTGATGGCCCTGAATCGCATCTACGCCAATCTCTACCTGATGCAACAGGTTGCAAGCTAAGCAGCGGACTTGGGGTGATAATAGTTTTAGGCTTTAATTTAGTATGTACACTAGGCTAATAGAACATGTAAAAGTATTACGACAAAATAGAATAAATAGACGATTAACTACAGTCGACTATCCACCATTGGGCCGGGATTCGCCAGGGCGTTGCGTCTCTCCTGGATCGCAAAGGTGAGCTTGCGGAATGGACCCAGCGGCAGACCCAGGGACTTGAGGTCCGACTCCGTGAGCAGCATCAGGGTTTCCAGGTCGATCTCCTGCTTCTGGAATCTGCAATGGGAGATAGGGATTCGAAGGAGCTTGAAATTAGTTGGAAATAATATTTAAGCCTATTATCATCTTAATGTTGTGTTTATTAAAGATTATTTTATGGCTTGTTTTTATACCCTTGCAGAGTGTATATTTATTTCAGTCATAAGAAATGTTATGGTATTTTAGGTGCAGGTATCGGACCATTATCCGAAAAAGTCATATTCCGAAAAGCCGTGTTGTTAGAAAACTCTATATTCAAGATTTATGACAAATAAATTTTATGATAAAATTCATCGATAGTATAATTTGTTCCATACATTTTATATAGATGTTTCGATCTATCCTATGTCGGCTATAGTTTTGCGTTTTTTATGAAACTTTTTTCTCGACTGAAATTCCAATACTATGTTATCTGCCTGGGTATAAAAATCGTCATAACTTTTGTTTGGCCAATTTTTATGACTGCAAAGGTATAAAAGCTTCGGCTCGCTTCCTTTTTTGGTTTTTGATAATTTCCTTTCCATTATCAAAATCAAATAAGCACCCCATAATATGTATTATTTAAAGTAGATAACTTCTAAGAAGCACTTACACTGGTAGGTATTCTTCTAGAGCCCAGACGGCCAGGAATCGCTGCAGGGCACTGCCGCCAGCCTCTCGATCGTCGTCGTCATCGTCGCTGTAAAGGTCCTGACCACCACCCTCGGAATCCGTGTCATCCGAAAGATTCAGATACAAACGACCCTTTCCTCCGCCATTTCTTGACTTCGGTGGATTGCTGCCCGCGTTTCGCATCGTGGACGTGGAACTGGTGTCCGTGTGCAATTGCAGCTGGCTCAGAGCAGCGGTCACCGATCGCCGGAAGGCTATGCTGCCCAGCATGGTGGGTCTGTCGAAGAGCCCCACGGGTCGCTGGAGGGTCACCTCCTCACTCAGCTCCTGGGTCAAGTGACCATCCCCCAGAATGTCCGGTTGCGAGAAGGACCTCGCCAAAGCGGAGCTGTACCCACTGCGATTATCATTGTGATCCGTTTCATCGGCCTCCAGGCACTCGAAAACATCGCTGATCTTGCCGCGCTTGCCGATGCTATCCTCGTTGGAACTGAAGGTGCCCACATACATCACTTCCGAGTCGCGTTGCAAGCCCGTCAGCGAGGTAATCGTTCGCTTGCCATCGGGTTCCACTTCACGTACTTTAAAACCCCCATCGGAGTCGCCGGAATTCTTGGAGTGCGGACATGTGCTGCTGTGCTGTTTGTGCGCCTGGGATGGCCTCTTCTGGACCGTTCCCGCTCGACTGGCTATCGTGGATCCCCCGCTGCTGCTGCTCCCGCTCCCCACCAGATCGCTGAACTTTGTGGGTCCGGGTTGAGCTGGCGGATCCTTGGGCGGCTTGTTCAGGTTGCCCTGGCTGGACCAGATCTTCTGCTTGAGCGTGGACAGCATGTTGCTGGATTTGGTGGTGCCGTTGCTGGGTGGACCCAGGTCGGCGTAGTCGGGATCCTGGCGCTGCTGCTGCTGACGCTTCATGTACTCCCGCACTCGTTTATCGCAGTTCTTCTCCGCCAGCTCCTTCAGGGCCTTGGACTTTTTTCTAAAAGATAAAATATAATTATTATTTTGGTTGTTGTAACTTATAATATTTGTTAAAATATAATTTAATTTAATTTAATTTAATTTTGGTTAATATTAAAGATATGTTAGATTTTTGTTTAAAATATATTTTTTTAAGGCTAAAGTTTTTTCCTGACACACTAAAATTTTAAGAATCTGTAGTGAAATGATGCATCCATTCGAAATAAGTTAGTATTTCAGTTAGAATTGGTTAATATTATTATAAAATCTAAAAATTGTCCAATTAAAAGACGTCATCTTACTTTTCATTCGCCTCGAAGTTTGTAAAAGCCACATCCAAATAACGCAGGATCTCATCCCTGCCATTTATAGCCGCTAAATCCTTGGCACTGTGCTTATCGATGTCCAATGCATAAATATTTACTCCAAACTTTACCAGAAAGTCAACGCAATGCAAATGACCTTTGGCAGAGGCTAAATGCAGTGCTGTGTTTCCGAATTGATCGCATTTGTCAGGATCACCACTAGTAGAAAAAAGTCAATTAACGAAAGAATATATTTAAAAAACCATAACATACCCCCTTCCACAAAGTAATCGCAGTGCATCCAAACGTCCTTCAAATGCTGCCCACATGACCGGAGTCATGGAATCACTGTCCTTGGCATTCGTGTCCTTTCTTGTGGCTGCCGACAACACATCCAAAAGCCCATCTTTGGCGGCTCTGAATAAAGAGATCCAGAGAGTTAATGAGTCTTGTGCATTTCAATGGTGATAAGATAGAGCCAAATTAATTGCATGTACTCACTTGTGAAACCGATCCGAAGACATTCCAGTCTCTTTTATCTTTCAATCAGACTTGCGATAGAAATTCTCGAATCGAACTGAAAGAAATCCAACTCCCTATGAATAGGCTTTTCAAAATACTTCCTAATTTATTTTATACTCTCTCAGATATACTAAGATATAGAACACATAAACAAGCCACACACGTTGACACGCAATTCTAGTTAGTTAGCATTGAAGTTTAAGATGCCTTTAGATAAGTTGCTATTTGAGCTGCATAACATTAAGATATCGGACTTTCCAAGCGATAAATCTAAGTTAAAAGATTCCATGGAAGAGGAGACCCTGGGTTCCCAGCTGGAAGATTTAGGATTCAAGAATCAACCGCTGAAGCAAAAAATTTTGCTGCGAAAGGCTCGACTTAATTGTTTCTATGGAAGACCCCAATCTGAGAGTCTGGATTGCCAGAACAAAAATCTTGCTAATGAGGAGAAGGTGAAATCAAGTTGGGTTAGAGGCAAACCATTATCTAGTGATACTTTCGACATGAAGGCCTTGATGACCAAGTCCGAAAAAGGTGAAAAGTTAAAGAACTTAAAAAGATTTAAATCTGAAGAGATGATAAACGAATCTACAGTTCCAATGGATTTGGCCTCTAAAAATGCCTTTGATTTTAAGGGCCTACAAATTGAGTGTGAAAAACTGGAGGATGGCTTCCTATATGAAGGTTATGAAGCTCAAATGCAGAACCTAGATGAAGAAAATGTTGATGAGCTAGCTTGCTACCTGGAAAATATGGCCAACATACCCAAAGAACTATCTGCTATGGCCGAAATGATCTACTCATAATGTTTTAAACAGAGATTGTGTCTTTTAGAGTTTGAAGAATAAACAAGGCTTGCATATTTTTTAACTTTGAAGGTCAACAAAATTTATTCCTACTCATCAATTTTTTTTTAACGTTGTCTTCTTTTTCTATCGGCAAATTATTATAATCTACGGTTTTTAACTTAAATTAAATTGTTTAATCTTTAAAAAAGCTTTTCAGAAAGATTTTTATAGATCCCTGTATAGATAACGGTAATTAGTTTTGCTGATGTTTTTACTTATCACAAAAATTGTTTTTAGATGTATTACAAACTCAGATATTATCTGTATCGAAAAATCATGTTTAATCTTCTCTACTTAGATATATTGTCATAACTCTTTTTTTATGTTACACAGTGGTTGGGCAATTAAAATTCGCATGAAGCTGATTCAAGTTATATGTATGTATGTACATACGTAAAGCAGATTTCATTTGGCCCTTTTTACCAACAGAGCTTGTACTAACGTTCACACGTTGTGAATTAATAATCCAAAAAAGAAAATGAAAAGTGTAGCCGAACCCGAAGAATCACAGGCCCACACACGCACACACCAAAAAGTACAGATTTACTACACACGACGGAGTTGGCTTACATACCAACTACCAAGTTCAGTCAACCTTGCTGGCTGGTTTTCGAATTGCCCAAAAAACTCCGAAATTCGAGGCAGTCAACCATTTACCACGGATACACACTACTTGCCCGTGAATAAACAACAAACACTCACTTCCAGTTTACTGTCCCGATTAAAGACCGCTTTTCACATGCAGGATTTTCCCACTGGGCAGCTTGACACTTTTCTTTTTAGCCAATTGAAAGTTTTCTTCTGCGATCGCTAGAATATGCACGTACCAAGAGCATTTACCCGGAAGCACTTTCTACCGCTCCGACTGCATGTTGTTGAATGAAATTGTTAACTTGGCTCAAACTTCGGCGCTCAAATTACGCACAGTGGACGAGAAAAATGCAGAAACGGGGGTTATTTTCCTCAACTAAAAAGTTTCATAGGAATGGTAAAAAAGGTTATTGTGTATTTCACCAGCACATAGTTTTTTTATACATGATTTTGAGATTATTAAAAAAAACAAGCAACTGCCGATTTTGATGTTGTTTTGTTATGTTATACATTCATAAAACTAGTCTTATGATCAAAATTTAAGTATTTCAGGAATTTTTACATATTTGGTATTTTGGCAAACCTAATTTGAAGAAAACATAAGTTAAAGAAATTTCGCCTAAATATGTTTTAAATTTTGAATTTGTGTCCACTGTGACCCTTTCTCTCACACTCTGTTTAACTCTCGGAGAGCACGATACGGCATTACCATTCACCTACTAGCCACGAACTATCGCACGCACCCACCACTGAGCAGTGCTGCCCTGGTTGACTTGTGCCGCCCTGGTCCGATTGCTCTGGTCCGTCAGAAAAAAACAAGTGGAAAAGCAAGAAAAATCACATTTAAAAATTGCACAAAATTAGAGTTAAACTAAACTCATTAACGAGGTGAACTGAAAATGTAAGCAAAAACAGTCGTTAAAGCAAACGAGCGCGATTCGGAGGCAGTGTATGCTGCAAATGCAAGCTGCACATGTATGTGTATACGCGTGAGTGTGCGTTTGCGTAGGAGGCACCAAAATAACAACAGCAATCGCAGTAGCAACAAAGAATCGGAATCGAACTCGTACTCGTACTCGAAATCGGGTTAGCCACTACCATATGTCAGCAGAGGAAACAGCAGTGCCAATGCCCAGCCAATAAATTCCCAAGGAGCCATAGGATTAAACCTCACAGATCCACGCCCTTGACAAATCACCAGTGTCAGCCTTTAGCCAAATCGAAACTGGAGGCCATCGCGTGCTCCTCTTAGAGCAGCAACTGCAGGAGGAGGAGGAGGAGCACCCGGAAGCAGTGGCCAACGGCCAGCCGCACTTTGCACGCCCGCACTATGGGCAATTGCCTGAAATGCTTCCAGTCTGCCGCCGAACAATCGATGCCAACGAACGCCTCGTCCCCCAATTCACACAATTCCAACGCCTGCCAGACGGCCACCAGCCTTGCAAACTGCTACGATTCGGTGGGCACTAATCCCAATGCCAACGAGCGCTGCGCCCTCGGTGGGTATTTCATAATTAATAAACCAAAGTCTAAGTCTAACCCTTTCTTTTCCCCCAGAAACCGATGAACTGCTCTCTAGCCGAACTCCACTCAAGCCAGCAAAAGCAAACAATTGTGATACTAAGCGTAATAGTTTTAAGTCTTTAGGTTTGCTTAATGGCAGTGCGCCCACCATGAGCGATATCATAACAACTGGTGAGTCAGCAGCGTTTGTCAGCGTCGCTATAATAAAACACCCATAATCGATTCTGTGCTTTTAGCTGTCAAGGAATCCATGGAGGTGTCGCATCAGGCACTGAACAAACTATTCGACGTGTACAAAGATCCGGACGACGAGGATATGATACTCACGGATGGAATCGAACGCCTGTGCAATGACCTCAACTATCAGCCCGATGAGTTCGCCATTCTGGTCCTGGCGTGGTGCCTGGATGCCTCTCAGATGTGCCGCTTCACTAAGGCGGAGTTCATCGAGGGCCTGCACAAAATGCGGGCGGATACAATAGCCAGCATCCGGGTGCGGCTGGAACAAACGATCGAGATGCTCAAGGCGGACGCCGAGATGTTCAAGCAGTTATACCGCTTCACCTTTCGGTATGTTGCTGCCTCTACGCTACATCTGATTATATCTAATATTCCTCGTTCTTAGCTTTGGCCTGGAGCCCGATCAGCGCGTTCTCTCTTTAGAGATGGCCATCGACCTGTGGAAACTAGTGTTCACTGTACAAACACCTGATCTCTTCTCCAACTGGATACACTTCCTCGAAAAGCACCCGAATATTCGCCGCATACCGAAGGATACATGGAACATGTACCTCAACTTTACGGAACAATGTGATATACAAAATTACGATGACACCGAAGCGTGGCCCAGTCTGTTCGACGACTTTGTCGACTATGAAAAAACGCGGGCAATGGTGTCGTCGGGCATCCACGACGATGACAACAACAACGACGATCCCCTGCAGAGCCACGTGAAGGCCGGGGATTCGGGTCTCGTGTCGTAGTAGCAGTCTCCATGTCTCTTCAGGGCCAAGCAACGTTCAACTCGCCAATAGAAATTAAAGAATGTACATTTTCACCTTCACTGACGACTCGCTCTCTCTTGCTGCTGCTTAAGTTCCCTCTTAAAAACGAAAAACACCCGTGGCTACTGAAAACGAACGATGCGGTGCTGGCGCTGCTTGAGGACGGACTCCAACTGCCATCATTAGCCAGCTCTTATTATTGGCTGGCCAACATTCTGGCCGGAGCAACAACGGACGCATTTGTTTATGTAATTAAAGACTTATCGACAAGAATTTCGGAAAAGCTCAATCATCGGAAACCACATGTGTATATACAACTAAAATGACTTGAAGGCGGAGCAGAAGGCAGACCATATAATACTTAGTAACTAATTGATGTATTATTTTAAACAAGATTGCAACATTTTATGGCACTTAAATATTTAAATGCATACAATTACATACTTAACTGTAAGTAGTGGATGTGAATTAAATAAAAGCAACTAAAAGAGTAATTGCATATGCTAGTTAATTGAGTTTGTTAATTATATCAATTTGAAGAAGATGCTTTTTAATAGTGAGCACATCACCTTTCCAGACTGCATACAAGTTTTCAGATTATTTACAGAGATTCAACCCGAACAGATCAAGCTTTTAATACAAATTTTAAAAATACAAATTGTTAGAGATTTAGGCACCCTGAATTGAAATCACCCGCCTAGATGCAATATCATCGATTACCTTATCGGATTACCAAACCGATAACATTGCATCTTTGCAACCTTGCCACATACGTATATATTTCACAACAGCCCTGGTACATTGAATTACTATTTTGCCTGATAAAAATTTATAAAAATCATCGTGATCCCCGCCAGCTGCCTACAATTAAGTGTTGACGTAGATACTTAAAACAGTCTTAGAAATTCCCGCCAGGTGGACAGGAGATCAGTGTGTGCAGCTTTGACCATCCAGTGATTCACGGCGTTGACATTGAAAAACAAATGCAATGCCAGCACAGTGGGCGTAAGCAGGCGGAAAGGGGAGCAGTTGCAAGGATACCGCAGCGCAAGGATACGGTCGATAGGTGCAACTGCCCACTGTCCAGCTGTCCAAGATGCCTTGCGAAAGCTGCGCCGTGGAATTCACGGTGTTTCGTCGCAAGCGCGCTTGCTTCGACTGCAAGTGAGTAATGCCATCATGAAATAATCGTATCCGAAATTTCGGGGAATCACCTGAATTATTTGATAACCCACGTACAGACGTTACTATTGTGCCAACTGCATTGCGGCCAGAAGATGCCAGCGATGCTCGGTCTTCGCTCAGCGTCCGCTTTTAAGGACAGATCTGCTGAAGCTCAAACCCAAGGACCTAATTTTCTATCTGCAGTCCAAACACATCTCCACTGAAGGCTGTTTGGGTGAGTCACTCTGCTTTGAAATCCCCCGAAATTGTAATTAAATATACTATACTATACTTTACCCCGCAGAGAAAGAGGAACTGGTTGGTCTGGTCCTCACCCATGTGGCCCAGATGGACAGGAGTCGCGGGTCGAACGCTTCCTCCAACAGTCCGGGTCGGGGTCAAGCCAACCCCATTGACAACCTCAAACAGTCGTGCCAAAACTTCTTCTCCAACCTGAGCGACAATATAAGCGATTCGCTGGCCTCTTTCGACTCAAAGGCCACTGCTCAAAAGCCGCCGGAGAGCAGACAGTCGCCGGAGGCGCCCACCCACATCTTCGAGCAGCCGCGAGTGTCCAAACGAGAGATTCCCACATATGCTAGTGCCGTAAACGGCGGACCACAACGGGTCCATGTCCATCAAGAGGCAACTGCAAGCTCCACTACCAATGGAGGCAGCCGGAACAGCAGCAGTCCCTCAACTTCCACGCAGGCACCCAATAATCGTGATGCCAGCAGCAGCAGCCAGGCTCCGGTAGTTCAGAGGCGGGAGCAGGAGCAGGAGGAGGCGCCTAGCAAGTCAGACTGCGAGTGCTCTGACGACGAGATTATGGCCACGTTTAGTGAGCGAGTTTCACTGTCGCTTAAAACCGATAGCAGTGGCCGAAGGGCCAACGCTCCTGCAGAGCCTAGCTCTGCTGGGCTTGTGGAAGGAACAGATGGCGCTCGGGGCACAACAGCAGCCAGTCCGGGTTGCTCCAAGCAGGGCTCGAGCAGCTCCAAGGCGGATGCCTCCTCACAGTCAAGCTTCGAGGAGCTGGGCGCCATTGGGGGCATCTCCGACGAGAGCAAGGCCACAACGGACACGAACAGCAGCCATCTGGACCAGTGGCAGGTGCTCGAGGTGAACCGAATCGAACCGGCTGCAGAGGAAACGCCGACCACAAGTGCCGCTGAAGAGATCCTGGAGGTTACGCTGCGGAGCAGACCAGCAGTCGAGGGTGAAGATGGCCAAATGGGCGAGAGCACACAGACGCTGAACATTGAACAGCGCCCGGCTAATCCGAGTCCTGCACTCCATCCCGCCGTGCCGCAGCGCACAAAGAAGGTGACCCGGCGACGCTCCGATGGCTACTTGAATCGGCCCCACCATTCCAGCGATGACGAGTCCCCAGTGGCACCGAGTGGCACTAGACTCAGCCTGGGGCTTTCAACGCTTAGCGAACAGCCAGAGAACGGTCTCCATGCGCACTCCCATCGCCAGAGCTGCCAGCGCTGCGGTAAGAACAAAACAAACATACGCCGGCATGTGGAGAAGATGCGGCGCCATCTGGAGAACTCGCAAATGTCCGAGGAGGACATCAAGAGGGAGCTGCAGGAGTTTCTCACGTACCTGGAGCAGCGCACCAAGTCCGTGGATGCCTCCGATGCGGAGAGTCACGCCGTTTCCCCGCTCAGCGTGGATGCGATTAGTGTGGCAGCCGGCGGCAGATCCCCGGACATGCCCATCACGCCGAACATTGAGTTCTCGCCCACTCAGGACGACGATATCCGCTGGGACGACGACGAGGGCATTCATGTGTATGCGGCACCATCGGACTTTGAGCCGGCCGCCGGCATTGATTCACGTTTCGTCAATTTGGAAGACTTTGAGGACTTGTAAGTGGTCTACTATCTCCTAAATCTAGGGTTGGTTTTAAGTATCTTACGATATACAGAAAAGACTTGGAGGGTTTGACGGTAAAGCAGCTCAAAGAGGTGCTCATGTTGCACCGCGTCGACTACAAAGGCTGCTGCGAGAAGCAGGAACTGCTCGATCGGGTTAGCCGGCTATGGAAAACCATGCGCGAGTCTCCAGGTGAGCTTTGGACGTTTGACCGTAATTTCACCTGTTTAATACTTGAACTATTTATGCAGCTGTGGAGAAACTGCCCACGGATGAGCTTTGCAAAATTTGCATGGATCACGCAATTGAGTGCGTTTTCCTCGAGTGCGGCCACATGGCAACCTGTACGAACTGTGGAAAAGTACTGAACGAGTGCCCGATTTGTCGACAATATATTGTACGAGTTGTAAGGTTTTTTAAAGCATAATGCTAATGCTAATGGTGACTGGACATGGTCTAATGCTGGTGGCCACCACAAGGCACATCCAGCGCAGGTGTACAGCTGTACAGGAAATCCGGACGGTGGGACTGCAACGTAATTGTTTCCTTAAACGACGCGAGTGCAACAATAATAATTATTTAAATTTTTTGTTTCTACTATGTAGTATGTTGCCAGTATATATGCGTATATATAGTGTACACCCTGATACCGCTTTCAAAGTGTATTTAACTATTTCAAATGTGAAATACTTTTGCTATTTATTTTGTTTGTTCTTGTTGTTTGTAAAAACGAGAGGTTATCTAGATCAACTAACATTCCTATTAGCCGCAAAAAAGATTTAATCTGTTATTAACAGTTGTAAAATCTCGTCTAGATGCGCATTTAAACAATAAATATTTTCAAATATCCAGTCTTCTGTGGGCATAGCCATTATAAACGGGGACTTTCCCTTAAACAGATAATAATATAGGTACGCCTAGGTTTTTTAAAAGTTATCGAAGGAGATAATGATCACGCGGCAATTCCCAATTGGTCAGTTGCTTGGGGTTTGTCCAAATCCTTGACCTTTGCGTTTTCAAATATTACTTGATATTTGGAATTTTTTAAATTAATTAAATAATTAATTTTTACGGCTCTCTTTTATTATTTCCTTTATGACATAAAAAACCCGAAGATCGTTTCTGCAATTGCTATATGAGTCAGTAGTCTGATTTCCTCACTCAGACATTAATATAAAGAAATTATAATCGAGTATAGAAAGAGATTAAAAGTTCCCAGATTTCTTGGACTAATTCGTAGGAAAACCATACATGGTAAAAAAAAAAAGCTATTGGATTGTATTTCCAGAATCCCTATGATTAATGAGGAATTCTTAACAATGCCTGTTGGTTCTTTGGTGACCTCATCCATTCCCCATTTTAAACAAGATGTCTTCAAATACAACAGTCTTTAATCAGGTTAAACATTAAACTAAGTGTAGTGACAAGAGCTGGGAGACAGCGCGATGACTAGACGGGGGAAGAGAGACGAGAGGCGAACCGATCGGGAGGCTCAAATTCTGTGGATGCGCAGATCCAGCGGCGATTCCACGTCCATCTTGACGAAGAAGTCCTCGCTCTGGAGGTAACTATGCTGCCGCTCGCTTAGCCAATAGCTGGGCGAGAACTCCGCATCTGGCTTGGGCTTCAGCGAGTAATCGCTGGGCTCGTTGTTGGAGTCATCGTAGTAGCGGGTGGAGGCGGAGGAGCAGGTGGACTCCACACTGCCGGCGGCTGGAAGGCAGGTGAAGGCGGACTCGCTGCTGGACTCCAGGAGACACGGAGCGCTGGGCAGGCTGAGGGGCTGGCTGGCGATCAGGTGGATGCTGTGCTTGAAGGTCTTCACATGCTTTCGCAGCGATGAGGGATCCGTGTAGCGCTTCTGGCAGCCGGACACCTTGCACATGTAGGGCTTCTCCATCGAGTGGGTGCGGGTGTGCTTGAACCGGTCCGAGGAGTTCGAGTACGCCTTCTGGCAGCCCTCGAAGCTGCACTTGTACGGCTTCTCGCCGGAGTGCGACCTGATGTGGATCTTGAGGTTCTCCGCCCGCGAAAAGGACTTCTCGCACAGGTGGCAGCGGTGGGGCTTCTCCTTGGTGTGCGTGCGGGTGTGGACGAGCATCTTGTAGCGGGCATTGAATCCCCGCTCGCTGCGCTGGCATCCCCGCCAGCGGCAGTAGTAGAGTCCATCTGTGAGCGAGGCGATCGCGTGTCTCTGGGTCACGTGTTGAGCCAGTGCCTCCAGTGTGTCAAAAACTCTGCAATGATCAGAACAAAATCAGTGGTTAGTTATGAAAATCATTCGTTTTATTGGCAATTTTATCAAATGAATATTATCTCGTAAATACGATCCAAAATCAAATACCGTTCTTAGCCATAAATAATATTTAAGCCCTATCGTATTGACCCAAATGTCATATTATTATCGCGTATTAATGCGTACTGGTTAATCAAAAAGTTCAGTCCAAGAGCTCAACAAATACCAGGCTGCTGCATTTTTCTGTATAAGAGCTTAATCAGTTTTAATGAAAAATGCAGGGGTTTCATAAAACAGAACAGAATAATGAAAGTTTTCCATATTCTCTCATGCAATCAACAGCTAGAAAATGTAAAAAATTCAAATTCCTAAATTTTACTATAATTTTGAATTCTTTATAAATCTGTTTCTGATTTTGTAAGTATTCAGTTTAAATATTTAAATGAGTATTTTTCCAAGAAGCTCGTTTCATAAGTTTAAAATTAAGCTCAAAGCACGGATAGGGGGTTCTTCCCCTCAATAAAATGTAACGTAACTTATGACAAATTGTTGCAATTTCCCCCTGAGTAATGCAGTAACACAATCGATGCTTACCTATCGCACTCGATCCAGTTGCACACGAAATCGCTGGTGGTGCCGCACTCGCTGCCGCTGCTGCAGGACTTGCTGTCGTCGGGGAACTCCACGGGACTCCGGCAGATCTCGTCCTGCTGGCCGTGGGCCTTCATGATCACGGACTGGGTGCGGTGGCTATATCCGTATCCGGCGAGGGGACGCGGCGGCGTAATAGGCGGCGTTGGGAACCGGATGTGCTGCATCTGCTGGTGCGGCTGATGCTGACTGTGGTGATCCGCCAGCCAAGTGCCGGAATCCGTATATCCGGCTATGTAAGGCGGAGTGTTGTACGGCGTATAGTAGCCGACGGGCGGCTCGTATATCCCTCTGGTGGGGCCGCTGTTGAAGATTGACTTTTGTACTATATCCATGGCGATTGAAAGAATAAGTTGCTTTCGCTAACGCATTTGCCGATCGAATGAGCCGCTCGCCTCCGGAGGTTCGTGTAATATGCGAAACTCGGAGCGTGATAAGGGGTCGGCCAGACGGACAGGGAACGCTTATCAGTGCCGAAGGCTGCAGACGGGTCCGGCGGGGGAGTGGCGACAGGGGGGAAAGGGCGGCGACGACGACGACGGCGGCGACAGACGGAACCAAAACACTGGAGGGCAGAAGAGCAGGTGCGTAGCGCACGGAGGCGCGGGCGGTGGAAAAAATCCACTGGGGCAAGTGGATCTGGGGCAAAAGCACACACTACGTGAGTGTAACTCCGTACTGCGGATCACGGGCGACCGAAGGGGCTGGCCAGGGGGAGCGGTCTGGCAGCGCTTATCAACGCACAAGTGGAAAACCAACCAACCAACCAGCCAGCCAGCCAGCCAGCCAACATATGTACCATGTACATGTGTGCGCTCGATGATCGCTCTTTGGGGGGCAAGCCTTATCGCCCGGTGCCGTCTGCCTGACTTGCACTTCGTACCGCCAAGCGAATTCCCTGCATCCCCGCCCTGCGAACCGATTCGCCCCACCCTTTCGCTCGGAACAGGTACGTCAACATCTGTCCCCGTGCACTCAGAGAAAAACTACTTAGGTGCTCGGGAAATCAGGGTAAACTAGCTACATCTAGAATCAACATTATACCATGAGCCATAATGTTTTGGGATTCGTTATTCTAGATTATGAAGTCATGCCTCAAGATTGTGTATTTAGAAACAACAATCACTTCAAGTTGTTGACATTACAATATTTTACCGATTTCAATGACATTTTTATTTTTATTTAATTTAAAAGATAAATAAAAAAAAAGAAAATAACATACTCATCAAATGTTTAAGAAAAACGGATTTTAAAAAATTCTTTCTTTTGGGAAAGCCCTGATTTAGAAGTTCAAAAAGTAATAAGTTCGCTTAAACTTGAACTCAGATAAGTACAATGTGGTAAAGAATTTCTTTGTAAATATTGCATAAAGATAAACAATTCAGGGTCCATTTTAGCAAGTCAAAAATAGGATAAACTAAGGCAGTGTGACACTCAGAATCCCACAATAGAAAGTTTATCAGATTCTATTTTAAAGTACTTAAGATCATTTTAAGCCATGCCTTAATTACTTTAAATGCGTAAGACCTATTTTCTTTATTTATAATTTTACGATTTTATCAGGACTCGTTGAGTTTTTAAGTACATATATCTTTTAACGTAGTATCCCAAACCCAGAATTTCATTCTTAGGTTTGGCCGCCGTTTTCACCTCAGTGTGTGGGCGCTGCGTCTGGGGACCGCTGGATGCGATAAGGTGGTTATCTCACGGCAAGTCAACAAATGCCGCCACATGCCGCCGCTCCATATCTTTCCGGGCCCGAAAACTTTCTGCGCCATGACGTGAATGGCACGACGGGAAGCGGAGTTGCGCTCTGCTGGGTGGTGGTGGCTATAGCTATTAGCTGTTGGCTATCAGCTATCGGCGTTATCAGGCGGCGGCGGCGCTGTCTGGACTCGTGAATCACTGGCGGAGCAACCTTCGCTCCACCTTCGCATAACACCCACCCCGCACCAAACCACCAAGCCAAACCACCACCCACCGATCGAGCGTAATCCGGGCGAGTGCACGGGCCACCGAGTGGGGTCCCTGGCTTACGTAAAGACAACACGACATCAGGGACTTTGATAAGCCCTTGTCCTCTATCAGCAGAGCGACAGGTGGACTGCCATTTCCAGTTCCAGTTCCACTTGCAGTTTGTAATTCGTAATTCCCAATCTCCCTGACCAGATGCCGAATCATGATTTATAAATAGATAGGGGGTATAAATATTGTACAATATATTGTGCACAATCAGACCACAGACTAAAGTACAGTTGCGCCCGGCGAGGTCAGTTCAGCGGAATCTTCCGAGGTGCGGCCTTGGGGCTTTTAGAAACCACATCCCACCCCGCCCCAAAATTGAAGCAGACCAGTCGCAACCTAATTTTTATGCTTTGCCCGTGGCTGACGGGCAATTAAATAGCCCAGAAAATGAGTAAAAAATCCGGATTTTCTGCCAGCCGATGTGAACTTTGTATGGCTCGAGCGTCCGTCGATAAGACCGGCATTGTCTCGCCTCCTGCTCCTCCGGATGCTTCTCGATCCGAGCTGGAATCGTGGAATCGGTCTCCCCCCCTCGGACATTGCAAAAGTCCAGAAGCAGAAGTTCCACAAACTGATAAGGAAAAGGAATAATAAAACACCAACGAACATTGGCGAACATTGGCGAATTTCAGCTTGGGGATCCGAAGCGTGTGCGCTTATTAATTTTCCGTGATCTGAAGCTCGGCGTAAATAAAAACAACTGGGCGACAGACACTCGATCCGGATCGAACTGGATTCGCAGGGTGCAGTCCGCCGGCCGGAATGATGTTCAATATTTCTATCAAATTAACAACACTCGACCGATAACCGGCGGGGTCTGGATGGCTGGCAAAGGTGGCTGGTGGTCCGATAAGCCCTGCCGGCAAAGTCGGCTTGTGCCTCGGGATCCCCATCCGATGCGATCCCATCCGAACCAAGTTGACCGGTGGGCGTGCGCCCGAGTTGGGGGTTTATCTCCGCCGAGATGCAACTGTGCAGCCGCCGTGGCGAGAAGGGTCCATGCCCAACCGAAGTCCAGTCCGCTTATCGCTGCCGTGGAACCCACTGGGCGCTGATATGACTATGCTAGACCCGCGGCAGAAGGCTAATTGCTTTGTTGGCTCCACCGACAGACTTCCAAAGTCCAGGTCCCATGTACCGCCAGCTGGCTGGCCAGCCAGTCATCACAATCACACCGCGAAGGGACATGCAACCGAGGCATGGATCCACCACACGCATCTCCACTCCAATCCGTTTATTACAGTCTGCTGCTCAAATTCGGCCGACTCGGATCTAATATTTATAGGGCGCTTATCGCCAGACACAGATATGGCCAAAAAGGAAAAGTTATTAGGCAACTGGGGGAACCGAAAAATAGCGGAGAAAAAAAAAGCATTCCAGACATTCGTGGGAGCCCACAAAACCTGGAGCGCAGACCTTCCGGCTGGGACTCTATTTTTATACCCGTTCAATGGGTGTTGCTATTTAGGAGCGATATGCTATTGTTTCTGTTACCACTGCTGATACGCCTGACAATATCTCGTCTAGACTGGGCATTATTATGAGAGCCAAATTTTGTTTTCGTATTTTCGTGGGTTTTTTTTTTTTGCTTTTGTATTTCTGCTTGGAAGTTTAGCGGAAAAGTTTCAATGGCACATCCATGCGGTATGATCCAACAACAATTGCACAACGCCGCTGGGGTCTTTTTCATTATATATGACTGGCATTCTTGGCGGGGGTAATTTAAACGCCTTATCACTCGATTTAGATTTACGATTGGCGGGCAGGAAGCAAGGGCGAATTTCAGTCTGAGAATGCCAATGGATATTAAGTGTGTCTAGTCCTACGATAGGCAAATCAATATAGAACGACTTGGAAAAACTGCCGTCCCAGAGTCCATCTGACTTTGCTAGTTTGGGACTTTTGAACAAAACACGACGTAAACTTTAGGTTTGTACATAAATTATGAAGAGTTCTTTGTAAGGAGATGATTTATAAGAGACTCCTTAAGTACAGCTGTGTTCATAATAATAGCAGTGCTGATGACGTAAATGTTTAAGATCGAAAAATCATAGTATAAACACTAAATTGGGACAAATTTGGTTTACATCAACATAATATATTTAATCTTAATTATGTTAACATTTGTTTCAGTTTAGTAACTCCATTTTTTTTCGAAAATATACATAATAACAAAATAATAACGACAAAATGCGCTGTTCATAATAATAGCAGTGTTACCAAAAACAATTAAAAAATTCAACAAATCTTAAAAATAACTTAATACAAATAACAATAATGATAAATATTAACTAATATTTTGTCGGAAAACCTTTATTGGCTATTACAGCTCCACACCTCCGTCGCAAGGAGTCCACCAAGTCCTGGCAACGCTTAGTGGGAATGTGCGCCCACGCGTCCGGTACAAATTGCCAAAGCTGCGACTTTGAAGTCGGGGATTTCTTTGCCACATATCGCTTGATGTCCCCCCATAAATTTTCAATCGGATTTAAATCCGGGGACTGTGCTGGACACGACATTACATCAATGTTTTCTTGAATAAACCAGCTCTTAGCCAATTTGCTGGTATGTTTTGGGTCGTTATCCTGCTGGAATGACCATTTTAAGGGCATATCCCACTGTGCATAAGGAAGCATAACATTTTTGAGTATGTCCACATAGACGTGTTGGTCCATGATCCCATAGATCATATGTATGCGACCCACGCCGCTGTACGAAAAACAAGCCCATACCAATATTTTAAGGCCACCGTGCTTAACGGTCTTTAGAGTGTGGTTTGGGTGGTACTCAGTGTTTGGGGGTCGTCGGACATACTGTCTTGAGCCTGTCCCACCAAACAAGACCAGTTTGGACTCATCTGTCTAAAGAATGTTGCGCCATTTCGTCACTGGCCAGTTCAAATGGCTTTTGGCAAACTCCATTCGAGCTTGGATATGCCTTTTACCAAGTAATGGCACCTTTCGGGGGCTTCGCGCATTTAAATTTCCATTTACTAATCGAAGGCGAATGGTGACGTCGCTGATCCCCAACTTCAGCTCCACTTTTACATCCCTAGAAGATGCAAGAGGATTCGCTTTGCTGAAGCACACTATTCGTCGGTCCTTAATATCGGTTGTTTTTCGTTTGGGCCCACGTGTTTTGGCCTTCCAATCATATTTAAATGGCACTGGATGCCATAAATGGCATTGGATACCATTTTGGTAGAACAATTTACCATATCTTGGATTTGTTTATAGGTTTTTCCCTGCTTTCTAAGCTGAACTATCAAATTTCTCTCTTCCTCTGAACAGTGTTGTCCTCTACTTACTAAAATTAAAATTTTTGCATGGTTATTGTGTATTTTTATTTAAATTATGTTAATAAACTTAATCAAACTCACTTTTTGCAAAATTTTTAATGTTTTTGGCACTTTTTGTGGATGAAAATGAAAAACTGCTATTATTATGAACAGCCAAAAACTTGTGATTTTGCACAAGAATGTCCAAAAAACGAAAATAAAAAGCAAATCTAATGGAACTTTTTTAGTTTTCCTATCTCTATATTCCATTTTACAAAAAAAAATGATCAAGCGATTAACTAACGAAAAGGAATATGCTAAAATTACCGTTGTTTTACTTCGTTGCTATTGCACTGCTATTATTATGAACACAGCTGTATTTAGAAGCTGCCTCCGGCATTTTGTTTAGTTGTTCGATGTAATAATGGTAACAAATACAAAACACGGCATGAAATGTTTTATACAAAAGATAAGCAAAATAAACTAAAAGTATATGTATTTTAGAAAAAAAATATGTATTGGTAAACATGTCCAATTCCATTTAACCATCGTTCCTCACTTAAAAAAAAACAATACATTGGGCATCCTTTGAAAGACCACATTGATTTTGAATTAAGAATTAAAAGAATTACCTAAACTTTCATTTAAAAGCAGAAGTTTGCTTCAAATATCTACTATGAGCAAGCAAAGATTTTTCGGGAAATAGTCAACGTTTTTGCCAATCATGGGCATAAGCCAAGTAATGATTTTGAAAATTAGACGGCCAGAAAACCGATAGTTATAAATGCTGTTTTTGACTAAAAGTAAAAATATAGTACTATAGGTAATGTCAATGAATTGTAAAGCCCAACGAGATTAAAGCGACAGAGCAATGTTGTTAATGCTCAAATTAAATATTTAGTAGCACAAAGTCACAATTCACTTTCCCACCAATCAAATGGTATGCCTGCTAATCATCACATAAACAAACCAGCGCAATACGAAATATATTCGAATTTAAAAAGCGATTCTGCGGAATAATCAACCAAGCGATCGGTGCAGCCGAACTGACCTTCACGTCATCGGGCCTGAAGAGCATGCGGGTGGCACGCGATCACTCCCACAGCAGGTGACCTCTTCTTACACTGAGCACTGCTATCGCGACACAATTGATAAAGCTTTCGATCGTCGTCTGTAAACTTACTTAGGGGCAATAAATTTATTGTACAAAAATCGGTTCTGCGACACGTTTCTCTATTTTAAAGTTCGCGCTCACTCGACCGCCGCATGACGACGTCTGAGCGGAGATCGGGAATCGGAGATCCCAGATAGTGCGATGGAGTGTGGTTGAGTGGAGTGCGAGTACGTAGTGCTGTGTCCGTGGGGTATAGCCGCTGGTCCCCGAAATAGATGGTGACCCCCACGCGGCGCCGTGTCATCGGTGGCGAGCCCTGTGTGCACGTGAACCAGAAATAAATATGTATGCGACTGCAGGTTTAAATTTATACCACATATACGTAGTACCCACTCAAGCGAAGTGCTCCAGATGCTCTTGCATGTAGGTGACTAGCGACTTTTCGAACAGAGGACCCGCCAGTCTGTCCAGTTTGAGATTGAGGCTCACATAGAATTGCCGGTGATAGCGTTTGCTTAACTTAGCAGCCAGAACGGAGGAATCGGTCTGCCCGTGTCCGCCGAGAATTGTGGAGGATATTGACTCGCTGCTGGCGGGATTGCGAGAGGGCATGGCCACCGCTAACTCCTCAAAAACTTCCGATTCCTTGGCATTTACAAACAGCATGGTGCTGCCTTGCATTTTTAGAGCGCGCACAGTAAATTGCGAGGGTCCCGCCTCCAAATGGACGCAATGTGAGGTAAAGGGAAGGGATGCCTTTGGCGGCACAACATCTCCTGGAGTTGAAGTATTTTTCAAGACTTCCACACTCTCCATTGATTGGGTATTTTCTCTCAAAATTAATTTAAACAAAAGAAAACAATGAAATGCAGATTTTGATCACCGCAGCCAGTGTTGGAAAACTAGTAAGCACAGCTGTCCAGGGCTTCTCAAGCTGTTAGAACAAATCGAAAGATAGCTTTTAAAGCTCAAGGCGCCAAATTTAAAACCATCCCGTCTATAAAATTAATAAAAGAATACAATTTTTCGCCGTTCGCAGTGTTGGTTGCATTTATTAAGGCTCTATTTAATGTGGGCGAGTTTTTAATGTTTACGTTTTGTTGAGTTAAAATACATATATACGATATTTTGTTCACAAATTACATTCAGATTTTGTTTTCGCTCCCTTTAGCGCGCGTCGATTGGTTGTTTATATGTAATATTTACGTTGTCGATTTGTTTTGACCTACTTAATTAAATACACAATCGGGAAATCGGCGAGAGTACCAAATATGGGCAGACAATTGAAATCATTTATATTCGATTTAAAGATCAGTTCCGGTTTTTATATGTAAAGAAAAAAATAAGTAGATGAAATTCACTAATTAATAGTTACGTTTTTATGTTTGAAATGTCAATGTCAGTTTGCTAAGTTTGCTTGCGGTTATGTTGTATGGATTAAATATCTTTTATGTTTGCATCTATTGGGTTTTATTTATTGTTAAATGGTTGTTAAAGTTCTTTGAATTTTTTGGATATCAAATAATTTTGATTAATTTGTTTTTATGTGTGTTTTTCTACTATAATTTGACTAAGATTTGCAACCGCGATTTGAAACTTCCATCCTGCTGCTACTTTCTTTCTTATTATTTCTGATTGCGATTTTTTTGTTTGATTTTTTTTTTTTTTTGTTAGTTTTGTTCTTTTTCATCATGTAATCAATATAGATTTGTGAATAAATATTGGAAGTGATAAACATATAGCGTTGTTATGCGGGACTGGTGCGTCCTAATCCTCATCGTCCTCAGATTCGGCCTCCTGCAGCCAAGTCAACCAGGCGTTAACTTGGAACAAAGCGGATCCTTTGCCTGGATATTTGTCGGAAATCTCCTCCTTCCACAAGACGAATGCCTCCTCCTCAATAATTTCAGATTCGTAAAGATATTTGAACCAACGGCACAGCATGCCTAATACAAGAAAAAAATATGAGTACCCTTAAATAGATTGGATGCAAAAAGATTAGTTCTTACCCTTGGGGAAGTTCTCATTGTAGCAGAATGTCTGCAGAGCGTATAGCGCCATCAACTGCAGCTCGTTTTGTCCCAGGAAAGTTTGCAGCATCTGACTGTAGTTCTCCAGCAACTGCTGCTCCTTCTGGGTCACCGACTTTTCCGGGTGCTCCTTGGGGTCCAGATTGGCCGCCAGCGTCGTCTCCTTGGTCACGTACTTGACCACCACGGTCATGAGGGCTTGAATGAAGCCCGGGTCCTTGTAGTATTTGTTGTCCACGTTGGCCTTGATCCACTTGTAGAAGTTGTTTGGGTTCGGGTCACTCTGCAGCTGCTTCAGCATCTCGGCCTGCACCTTCAGCAAAGGATACAGGAAGGAAAGCTGGCGATCCTCGAGAATCTCGGCCAATCGCTCTTTGGTGCGATCCGCCTCCGGCAGGCTGTTAATCAGATCCACCTTGCTCGCACGGAACTTCTCCTCCAGCGCATCCTTGCCGATGACCTTGACCAACTGCTGCAGCACAAGCAGGAAAAGCGGATAGTGCTGTCCGTTGTCTGTGTAGTTGGCGATGTCGTTCAGCTTCAACAGAGCCGGCTCACAACAAACGGTCTTGGCCAAAACACTGGCCACGAGGCTCGCAATCCGGGGATTGAGAGCCTCCCGCTCGTTCATCTTGTTGACCAGCTGCTTGAAGACCTCGACCACGATGTTGGACTTAATATTAGACTGTTTGCGCAGTGTCTGCAGAAGACGCACAACGCGCTCCAGATAGACATCATTTACACGGTCCAGCACATCCATCAGAAGATTGAGGCACACATCCTTCAGCGACTTCTCGGGCAGCTTCAGCTCTAGGAATCCGTCCACAAGCTCGGCGAAGCGATCTGGAGTGGCCGCAGGTGTGGTGGTATCTTCCTCAACCTTCGAATCTTCTGCTGGAGCATCTTCTGTTTCTGCCTTGGCCTCTGCATCATCCTTCTTCTCCTCGACGTCTTCCTTTGTCTCTTCCTCCTCATCGTAATAGAATTTCTCCTTGAAATACTGGCTAGCCTTCTTGGACAACTCCTCCTTGTTGGGACCCTTGTCCTTCTTCTGCTTGGCCGAGCCAGTAGCGCCGACTGGGGTGCTTGGTCTCTCGACGGAGCCATTCTTGGCCTGATCCTTGCCGTCGTGGGAGCCCTTCCTGCCTCCCTGGCTGTCCAGCTGCTCTCCCAGCTTATCTGTTGCCGATCCAAAGTTTGGCGACGATGAGGTGGCCTTGAGACCCCTCTCGTTTTGCACTCCCAGCAGAGTTCGGTTGTCAGCGTACTCAGCAGATGGTGTCGACGATGGACGCGTTGGATTAATTAAATGGGAAGTGGGTGTGCCCAGGAGAGGATAATGCGAATTGGATAGCTGACCCTGATCCTTGCCCTGCGAACTGCCTTGGTTGTTGTTGCTGCTGCTGTTGGGCGGCGTGGACATCGGTAGAGTGGCCGGGAACTTCTGATTCTGGGAGGCCGCTCGGAAAAGCAAGGAGTTGGCTGCCGGGCGCATCTGCAAGTTCTCCACCGCATCTTGGTTCGTGGTGATCAAATTGCGCTTGAACCGCGGTGCCAACTCCTTACTACCCAGCAGCTGGTTACCCCCATACTGTCCATCGTTGCGATCCCTGTCGCGATCGTTGTTCCTGCGCGAATCGTCGCGGTCCCGGTTGTTCGAGGAACCTCCTCCTCCGCTGCCTCCACCGTTCTGGTTGTGCTTGTAGCGACTGCCATAGTTGGCTCCGCCACTGCCGCCTTGGTCACGATCCCGGTTGCGATCGCCGCGATTGTTGTACTGGCGATTTTCGCGATCTCTATCCCGATTGCTGGTAGCGAATCTGCAACACGCAAATTAAATATTAATTTTTAACAATTGTTTTATTCACCCTTACTGAGCAATGGTTTTCCTTTTGATGATACTAGATTTGTTACTTCTGTAAGACAATAACCGCCACCACACCCCACCTATTTAACTAAAAATATCCCACGGCATTGAAATACTTACGGTGAGACAATCGGAGAAGCTCCCGTGACACTCAGTCCGCTAAACATGTCATTGTAGCCGCCAGGCTGGATATTCAAATGGAACCGATTCATCCAGCTGTCCGAGTCGCGATCGTTGCGCATATCGCGGTTGCGATTGGGGAACGGGGTGCGGATGATCGAGTCGTCGTCCGAGCGTATTTGCTTTATGGGGACGGGACCCTCCGTGGTGCCCAGCTTGCGCGGCACCCAATGGTTCTGGCGCAGTTCGATGACGTCCTTTAGCATGAAGCGTATCCTCGGTGGATATTCAGATGACTTTGACCGACGTTCAAGCGTCTCGAAGTACTGGTTCATCAGCTCTTTGCCCTGTTCTGAATCCAGATTCTTGCCGCAAGTCTTGAGCAGCTGAGCCAGGCATTCCATGTCCTCGCACATTTCCTGCGCACCGGCCGTACGCTTCTTCTTCTTGTCCAATAGCTCCATGATGCACTGATGCAGCACGGTCTTCGACAGCATGTCGAGCTTGTTGAGCTCTCCGATGAACTTGACGTTGCCGAGCATGCGCTGTTTGGCCAAATGGCGGCGCTCCTCCTCGTCGGCCTCATTTTCGGGCGGCGGACGGTTGTCGTTCTCGTCACGCTTCAAACGGTTGTTGAACTTGTCGCGGCAAACGGCGATCAGAAGGCGCAAGAAAGTGCACGAGTTGTTTGGTTCCTTGTCGAATGACGGGGCTTCCTCGGAAAGTCGCTTGCAGAGCTGTGCGTACATAGACGAGTACTTTGGCTCGTCCAAGGCCTTGTCGAAAATCAGCAAAATCACGCCGTTCAGAATAACAATCGAATTGAGGTCCAGTTTCAGCAGTTCATCGCTCAGCTCCTGGAACTTCTCGGGCGTTAGCTTGTTGAGAATACCCCTTACGCGCCGGAAGACGGCGTCGTTCTTCTCGCTTTGGGTAAGTCCATGCTGCGGACGCAGCGAAGGTGGTATCCAGCGTCCGGTGATCGGTGGCGGAGTGCTTGCCTTGCCCGCCTGGGATCGCTCCTGCTGCTGATGCTGCTGCTGCTGCTGTTGGGAATGCGGAGCTGCTGCTGCCGCTCCTGCTGAGTTCAGAGAAATGTTCGAAGAGTTGGAAGTGGAGCCGCCCGAATTCTGAGCGGACGCATTGCCGTTGCGAAGGGTGGGCGTGCGACTGGCCGGTGCTCCGTAGCGATCCGCCTCCGACCTGCCGTAGCTGCGAGCTCCTCCGCTCGCTCCTCCTGCCCCCGATCCTCCGCCTCCGTTTCGTTCTAGGCTGCCGTTGTTCGTGTACCGCTGGTGCGACGGCGAGTCCTCGTAACTGTCGCGATAGTTGTTGCTGCTGCTGCTGCCGTAGCCGCCACTCACGCCTCCATCGTTGGCACCGCGCGAAGGCCCGTACGAGGACTTGCTGCTGTTGACTGCGGAGCTCGCTGCTGATCCGTTGTAGCCGCTTGTTGAGTTCGAGTTGCTGTTGCCGTTCCCGTTGCCGCTGCCGTAACGTGGCTGTGGGCCGTTGCTCCCATTTCCGTTCTCGTAGTTGCGAGTGGCGCGGTAATTGCTGCCACCGCCGGATCCCGATCCTCCTCCCCCTACGGCGGAGTTGGAGTTCAAAGATCGATTGTAATTGCCATCGGAGTTGGAGTGATAGTTGTTGCGACTACCACGATGAGCTCCGCCCTGCTGCTGGTCCTGCTGGTATCTGCCGGACGAGGAGCCGCCGTTGTAGCTGTTGTCGGAGTTGCCGCTTAAGCCTTGACCCAAAATGTCACTATTTTTCGGATAGTAACGCGACGACGACGAGTCACCCTGGTAAGATCGTCGAGGTCTTGGGCTCACCTCACTATCGTGTTGGCGAATTTTGGCGGAATTCTTGCTATAGCCAGTGGAAAAGTGTCCGGTCGGTCCGCCAGATGATCGGCTGCCGTTCCTATCGGGGTTGCCGCTAATGGCCGGAGATCCTCCGTTGCCGCTGCCGCCTCCGCCGCTCTTGTAACCCGAACCGTTCGAGCCGCCCTTGCGATAGTTGCCGCCTCCTTGCTGATTCGATCCCGACGATGGCGACGAGCCCTTGTCGATCTTCACCAGATTCTTGAGGTTGTTGAACGTATCGGTCGCAGTCGTGATCGGCAAGAGATTGGGACTGGTGTTCAGCAGGGTTTTGCCGACGACCGTGGGTGTCGGTGGGGTTTGGCCACCGCAGCTGACGCCGATAACGCCGCCGCCTCCGCCACCACCGCGATTGGTTGGCTGATCGTAATTGCGCTCGATCTCACTGGGGTTGGCCGTTATTACCAGTCGTAAATCGCTGCCGCCGCCGATGCTCGTCGTATCACCGGTGCTGGTGCCTCCCTCAATGGTGATCGCTTTACCGCCCCGGAACTGATCTATGATGACGCCTGCCTGGTGCCCGTTGGTTAGGTCCCAACGCTGCGGACTGTCGTCGTAAGAGTGCAAAAGGGGAGCGGCGTCGTACGTTGATAGAGGAATGGTGGATGCTTTTCTGTATCGATTCGGGGGCGAAATGGATGCGTGCGCGGGGTGCACGGAGTGTTGTCCTTTAGGCGTCTTGACTTGGTTTCCCCTTCGCTTGGGGATTCGAACTGGATATCACGGCTTGGATGATCCTAGTTCTGGTGATCCTTTCCTGGGACACTTCAACGAAACGCACACAAATCAAACACACACACGCGTACGCACACAGAGACAAGTGGTTTGGGATTTTTGGATATCCTGTCGGTTTCGATCCTTCCTGCAGTGGATTCCTGGAGTCCGAATGTATTAGCTTGCTCCTTTCAAGTTAGAAGTCCTGCGTGGTAACACCTGGGATTGGTCTCTCCGTTACGTTACGTCACACTGGGTAATTGCCTTGCGTTTCGGGGAATCCTGCAGAGAAATCGGTGGGAAAACAGAGAATCCGAAAACCGTTACAAGTTAATACAAAAAAGGATGAGAATAGAAAAGACTAAAATATACAGGGAGTAGACGAAAAAAAAATCTTGGACCAGACGAGTCAACTATATATTACGTTCAATTGTGACAAAAACACAAAAGAAAACTGATGTGGGCAAGGCGGAGATTATTTCAACGGCCGTAAATTACGATCTCGAGGCGATTGTTATTGTTTACACTCGATTTCACTGCGAAATAACAACAACAGCACCTGGCAGGCAAACTGGAAAATATGCATTTAATGGAAATAACCTCGATGAGCACCTTCAAGTTTATTCCACTTCCACTCTCTCCCGCCAATTGCCGCATTCTCCCCACTTACTTACATACGTAAGTGTGTGTGTGCTTGGGGCATTGCCAGCTGGGAAGATTCTAATTAATCACAGGTTTAATCAATGCTAACTAGCTTTTAGCAGTTGCTAAGCTTATTTTTTTTTTTTTTTTTTGCCAAGTTACTTTCGCTCGATTGACTCATTTGTTATGGCCAGCAGTTCTTTGTTCCCGCTTTCTTTGTTTGGCATGCTCTCTCCCCACAAACACACACCCACACACACATACCGAAAAGAACTAGAAGCTGTGTCTGTGTGTGTCAGTGTCCTTTCTTTGTGTTGGGGGGTTTATGGCCTCAGCTTTGGGGATCTCTCTCTCGCGCTTTCCAGAAAGTAAGCCATCTCGCTCGCACGCGATGCTGGTCTTCTGCGCCATGGAATTAAAGTCTCTTGACCCCGGGAAATAGTCAGAGGCGCACAGCCAACAATGGGGATGGAAAAGCTGATTAGCTGAGTCACTTTTCTATTACGCTCAATTTGCTTAGCTTAATTGATTGGCAATATGAAACGAGGTAGGGGTATCTTTCTCCATTTAACAACCCTGCAATGCGTCTTTGTCTTTCTACGGGTACATACATATTTTTTAGCCTGCAGTATATTGTCGTCTTCTATTGCTAAACACCCCCAATGCGAAAACCCACCCTCTGTTGCACTGAGGCGTCGACCCCGACCCGAGGAAACACCCCCCTTTTCCGCTCAGACCCAGTTGTGGATGATTTTGACCTCAATTCGAGCGTTCGGCTCTTGTGTACAAGTGTTTATCGCTGTCTGCATATTTAACTGCCCAAGTGGCACACCCACACTGTAAAACACCTATTTTTTAGGGGGCTTCAAGAGCAAATAACTCGAAAAACCCATAAAACTATGAAGAGTCTATCATATTTTCCAAATAGTGACGAAAGCAAGGCGAACAAAGTGCACCCACACATCCGGATAAGTGTGTGAGATTAGAGAGGAACTGGAAGGCTCATGCCAAAACTGAAGCTGTGAAGTTGGAATAAAAAACTCCATCTCCAGGGGTGGGCTGTTTTCCGAGAAGAAGAGGGGGTGGGGCACTGCAGATAACTCGAACAGCCGCAACGTCAACAGCATTTGAGATTTTCCGACGTGCCGCCGCCATTTTGTGGCATAAATATGTGTACCTACACACACACCCAAGCTGACAAAACTTTCTTTGTGTTTTTTTTCAGAGTGAATCATCTGGTTCAAGTTTTTCGTCGTTTAATTTTCCCGTTGTGTTCTTGAAAACCAACACCACGGACGAGTCACGAAGGCGTCTTTTGGGGTTTCGCACTTTTATTGATTTCACAGCTTGACTTTTTCGCCGTGAAGAAACGAGGACGTTCACGCACACTTATACACACGAAAACTAATCAGTTTTTTCCTGAACATCGTGGAAAATTTTTAGGCTACAATTTCGAAAACCTACTTACAACTCAGAAGGCTTTGTTAACTCCCTCAGAGACAGCTAAAACTCGAAGGTACAACCCACTTTTTAAATTATTTTTTACTAACCTTTACTTGAGTAATTTCGTATGGCAAACGCAAAGCAGTGTTACCAGTATATGAAACTGCAGCTGCAAAAATCGGATTTACATACGATAGTATCGATGTTTTGAAATTGTTCGATATATCGATATTCTGATCGCTGTTTTTCCATGGACGGGGTGGGTGCCCTTGGTCGCCCTGTTTTTCCACCACGGTTTAGGTCATTGTTTTTCTTATAATAAATAATCTTATAAATCTTTACTTGTTGACATGGTGAGCAATCGGCAGATTAATATAGAAAAAGTTATGTCATTAAATTGTTGCTTAAGGGGGAAAAAGAGTGAAACTCAGATATTAATGCATTATTTAAGTGTAGTTACAAACTAAACTAAAACATTAACAAATGTCGAAACCATGGTCGATAACCTGGCTTGAAACATATCGGTCAATGAAAAGTCTATCGAACCAGTTCGATGAATAGTCTGTGCTGCAAATGGTGCTGGATGAAAGTAGAGTTGGAAAACGTTTTTAGCCCGCCAAATTCGATTTTGCTCTACGTTACTTCACCTTCTGCAAGAAATTATTTATTTCAGCTTTTTTAAGGTGGTAATAACAAGAGAACTGTATGACTATCAAAAGAAAATAATGGTTGTTGGTCTCCTTGATTAAGAAATGTCTGAAACAGCGTTTAAAACCTACTTTAATTAAATAACATGTTTTTTTTACCTATATCTAACTAAAATTGTTACTATGTAGTTGCAATCGAACTTTTTGACTCGAATTACCTGTCAGCACAAAATTAATACATTTTTTGCGAATAAAACTTGTATATCGACTCGTAAAAACATTGAGATATGGAAGATTGACTACAGTAAGTAAAATCATTGTCATTGTTAAAAGTATCCAAATAATGGCGGTTATTATCAAACCCTTAAAACGTTTTTCCGAACGAGTCTCTTACCTTCGTTTATGTATCCCCTTATCTTTTTTTTAATAAGTATAATTTTATTTAATTAAAATTAATTACTTGACCACTCACCATGGATATAAATTTCCCTTTATCTTGCCTTTCACGAAGGATATAAAGTTTCGACCATAAAATTCAATGGTATTTGATTACATTTATAGGAAGGATAATTTTGTTAATTGAAATGACCGATCGCTAACAACCAGTGACAGATATAGTTTAAGTATTCGGCCCGACGACAACACAATAACCCGTGCCCCAGGCCGCACTATCGTCCCGTTTGATAAATGTATTTCCCTGGCATTATCAACGCATTCATCTAGCACAACCCTTTGGCGCCCCACCTCCTTTCTTGGTTTCCACACTCGGGCACACACACTCGCAGGATAACCATGAAGAACTGGGAAACCGAAGAGAAGAACAATTTAATTAGTGATGACATGTTGCCATTTAATTTTCTTGTAAAAAGCGTAATTAAAAATGTTCGGCTCGCAGCTGGAGCTGGAGCTGCTGAAAGCGTCAAGGTGGAAGGATAAAACAAAGGCGAAGGGATAGGTAAACAAACCCGGAACGATCATATATCGGTAGGTCGGCGATAAATCATATTGCGACTGCCTCCGGCGCATATTAGGCCCTCCTAAACGATGAGATAATCTATGGTCGCAGCGACAACAAAATGCGGCCACCGGCAATAAATTTGGAAAATACAAAACATTCTGACAATTTTCCGTGGCCCGAATGTGTGGTGTGTGTGTGTGTGTGTGTGTGTGAGACTGTGTTAGACTGCGAGTATCCTGGCTGCACACATCGAGGACAAAGGCCGCAGGACAGGACAACACAGCAGTCACGTCAACACTTTCAACTCTTTGGGCTGCCTTTTGTTTCGCCCTTCGTCGTATCCTTTCGGCAATAAAAATTCCGTTTGCTATTTATCTTGATTGTCCCCAAGTCGCCATCGCCATCGCCATCGCTAAAGCTATAGCTATAGCTGTAGCTATATAGCTCCGTAGTCGGGTTTATATGCAGGACCTAGTCCGAAGTCCGGACACTTCAATGTTGGTCGCCGTCGCGATGCCTGGGCATTTTTTGCTTAATGAAATGTACATAAAACTAAATGAAATTAAGTTTGTGGCGTGCTCGTGCCAAGTCCGATGCCCCCTTTCCATGCCCGTTTTAGATTCTAAGTCCTGGCTGCGTGTTTATTACCGCGTCGGGCATAAAATGCAAAGCGCCTTTTTCCGCGCTCAAAATGGCCGCCTGCGAACCCTTTTCCGCGGAAAACGCCGGCGTCCCTTTTCGCATTTGAAATTAAAGCACTCGAACGGGGGCGGCGAAAAAGCTCATAAAGTCGAAATTAAATAATTTGTCTTCTTAATTTTCAAATAAATTCTTCATCATTCGAGGGGGAGAAAGGGAAAGCCTCGGCCGGGGAAAACAATTGTCAGGAGGCACTAAGCAGTCAACAGTGAGCAGCCCTCGGCTGAAGGAAAAGCCGACAGGATGGCAAGTGAACTCGGCCAGCCAACCAGAAGCGTGGCGAAATCGCAACCAGTACATCCCCGCACTCGCATCCAGATCCGCATCCGCAGGATAAACACTTGAGAAGGAGCGTTTTATTAAATTCGACCTACGCCACCCCATGAATATCCTTGCCGCCGAACTCATCCTGTTGCCGCCCTCGCGACAGTTTTCGTATTGTATTTTTTAATATGTTTGTTCGACCGACCGACCGACCGAACGACCGTCTGTCTCTCAGTCACCCGGCACAAATAATCGTGTACACCATTAATCCTTATTTCACGGCATTGTCCCTTCCCCCCTCGCCGCTCATCCCCCTTTTGGGTCCTTCAGCCTTGAGCATCCCCTCGCACCAGGACAAGTGGCATGTAAGCGATTATCGCAAGGATATCAGGGGCGATGAGGAAAAACAATAAATGTAAAAATAAATAAAAGGGTGTCAATGACTTTTGATAATAGAAATGATTGTCCAAAAATGCTCAAGCAATTTTCGATGCGAATGCACAGAGAGAAAACACTAAGGAAGTCGCTTTTACGAGATATGTATGTAATAGGTCGATAAAAACTAACAAAACAAATATGGTTTAAACATTTTATTTGAAGTACTACTCACAATGAAATTTTTATTTACATACCAAAATTGTTGTTTTAAGTAAAAAAATGTTGTATAAATACTATTTCCTGAAACTTTGATCATTGAAAAATTTAAACTGTATGCTAAAATATAAATTAATTAATAACTGATACATTTAGTAGTAGTTCTTAGTAATTGTAATTAATTCTTTCCCTTCCTGTTTAATTTGATTTCCTTATAAGGACCCCAACGACAACAACAACAACCATTTATTAATTGCGCATAGGCCATATTGTACTTGTCCCTTAATCTGTTTGCCGCACAACTTTTTGGCAGTGCTGATGAAATCTCGTTCCAAAAAACCAATAAAGTCCGAAGACAGCTTTCGGCAATCACAAAACGATTTGGCATACACGCACAGCCCCCGCAACACCCCTCAGCACCCCTCTGCACCCCCTTACCCCCCTGAAACTCCCCCGAAAACTCGGTATATTCAGAAAGCCCGACGCTGACTCTATATATCTCTCTTGTCCTTTTCAATAGTTTCAGCACGCTTTACGCTTGGCCTAATTGCCGGATTCGGATGAAGCTGCCTGGCTTTTTCCCCCATCCAGGATCTCCCTCTCCCCCTCCCCTTCCCCTCCCCCATGCCCTCCCCTCTCCTCTCCTCTCCTCTGGGCACACTGTTTGTCGGGCAGGAATGTCGGACTTTTCGACATATACAAATTTCGACTATGCGACTGGGGGGTTGTGAGCGAAATGAAAAATGACAACGCAGGGTCGTCCTTCGTCCTGCGTCCTGCGTTTGTAGTCCTGCGCCTGTCGTCCGATGTTGAAAACGTCGAGTGGAGTGAAGACCGCACACGCACTTTTGGCAGCAGGAGCGGAATCACAGGACTCACAGCGCTTCGTCCTGTTCCGCCCCGCCGTCATCCTTTCACTGCATATCCTTTTGATGCCGAGGGTGCGAAACGTTTGAATGCGAAATTAAATGATAAAAGATAGCAGTGACACACGCACCCCCACCACCGCCCATCCACTGAAGGCTGAAGGTCGAGCACCTGTTTTATTAAAAAGCAAATAAGAGAAATTTCAGTGGGTGGGGGGAGGGAAAGGAAAAGTGGGCGGGGGAGAAAAGGGAAAAGGACCACCGCAGACAGTGGAGAGCGCTGCGTCTGAGGCATTGTTAATAGTCGGATGATGTGGATGATGATGACTACTACAGTGGTGGTGGTGGTGGTGGTGGTGATGGGCTGCATGTCCTAGATGAGCTGGGTGCCCCACCCACTCCTCCTCCCCTTCCGCCTCCTTAGTCCTTCACCCCTCGCATATATTTTCCGTGCTTGCGGACTGTCAAGTGGTTGGCGTAGCATAATAATTGTGCATATTTGGCTTTTTAATAAAATCTAATCGTCATGGCATCAGGAGCTCATGGACACCCGGACTCACAAGGGGTGGCGCAAACTTCCCCGGGGGGTGGCAATGAAATTTTAATTAAATTTAGCCAAACAAACCCAGATGAAACGGGGGCGAAGAGGGGGAAAACTCAGTGTTCGATATTGATTGAGCACCGCAAATGTCTGGTGCGTTATGAAATATGGCTGCAACGACCAATTACCTCTATTTATGGCCAGCAAATAATCTTCGCTTCTCGCTTAAAATGAGCCAAGCCAAAGGGGAGCTGATAGATGGAACTGACCAGATTGCCGGTAATCCAGGCCAACACGGTGGCACTTCTCTAAAGGGGACTATAAAACTAATCCTTAAGACATTATTTTGACATTGTGTTGTTTTTATAGGTTTTTTTTTATTGTTTATATCTTTTTTACGATTTTTAAAACATTTTTTTTTAATTTGAAAGGCTTGACTGTCACTATTTATTGGATTTTTGAACACAGAAACATTTTATAGTTTTTGGTTTAAAGACAGGGCAGGTCAAAAGAAAAAAATATATGTTTCTAATAGTGGAATTTAGTTCCTGTTTGAAGGGATTCAATTTTTTAAATGCTTTGACTTTATTTTAGATCTTAATTTTTGGCTGGGTTTTTGGTGTAATCCTCAACAACTATAAATTCCAAAAAACCTATTCAAATTAATTGTTTTTTAATCATCAAATTTTATAATTTAACTGATTTTAAAATACAATTTTGATGGCATCCAGAAATTTTTAAATAAACACTGATTCAAATTATATTTATTTCTTTTGCGTTACATGAAATGTTACTTAAGGAAGTTCGACTGTGGGGCGAGATGAAATGCCAAACATGAAACTTGGCGAAATGAAATTCTGTTTTTCTTATCGAGGGGGAACAACCGAAGCGACAACCGAACCAAACCACACCGGATACTGAGGCAAACGTGATGATGCATTTAAGATTCTTCCGATTGGTCATTATTGTCTGGCATTTAATGTTGGCCTCGTCTTTGATGGACGGCGTTTTTGATTGATCTACTCATTGACGTTGCTGCCCCATCCACTCGGGCCACTCCGGACCACTCCATCCTGCCACTGCTCCTCCAGGTCCTCCTCGTCCACCTGGTCCTCCTCCTTCTTCTGCTTCTCGCTCCTTCCTTTGCTGGATTTCTGGGGAACCAAGGGGCCAAAAGACACAGATGGCGGCAGTCGATAAGCGAAGTGGCAAGCCAGCAAAAAGTGCAATGGCGTTGACAAAATGGATGATGCGGCCCAAGGTTGCGCAAGTGCATCTCTGTTTTTGTTTTTCTTTTTTTGGTTTCGGAGGATCGCGGTTCAAAGGGGCAGCTACCGAACGAGTTGATAGAGTTGTACAGCGAATAGATCGCGGAATCTTCACATTTTATTAATATTGTCGCGGGAATTACTTATTCAGGGGTCGGCAAAGCCATGGGGATTTAATAGTGAAAATAAAAAGGGGTTTAGTGAAGATATTAAGATGTACCCTTAAGTCAAGAATGACTTCGTATGTAAGCAGTTTGACATTGAAGCGCTTCCTTATGTATAAAAGGGTTTTAGCAAATTACATTAACTTGTATATTCTCCTTGTAATTGCATGTTTTGTTTGAATTTAAAGTGCAAACTGGCAAGTAAATAATAGATGCACTACAGTTTTGGAAATATTTGGTAGTTTTGTAAAGATTCCATCCATTTAAGTTCGATCCTTTGGTTCTTAAGTGGTCAAAATCTGACACTTTAAAATGGAATATTAGTGCTTTTATTAATTCTTCATAACGACCAATCTTTCTAATGATTATAAGCATTCTGATCGCTTGTCCCCCTCTTACTTTATATTTTTGTCTCTCTCCTTTAGCGCTTCCTTCTCTTTCTCCGAATAGACGAAACTGATCATCAAAAATGCGGGACGTCCAAAGCGTTTTGCAACTTGCCGCAAAGGCAGGAGCAGCAACAGCGGCATCAGCATCTTGCAGTTGCATACCCCGGCGTACACAGGAGGCATTCCCCCGGCCCCGCTCTCTACACTGAAAACAATTTGTTGGATTTCTATATAATCAATTATATACTCATTCTCCTAATTACTTGACTTAGGGCAGTTTGGTGATGTTCATTGTTTAAACAAAAGAAAATTGGGTATATGTATGTAATATCAAAACATACATTTTTCTAATTTAAATAATGTAAATTTTTAAAATTTATTTTTGTTGCTTAAAAATGATTAGTCACTAGATTTTAGTCTTATTAAACGTTTCTTTTAGGTGAATCATATTAGGGAAGAAGTATATATGCAATTGTTGATTGGTGACTAGTTCATTAAATATTAAAATTCAATATGTATGTAAGATGGTGAAATTCCTACACATCATCTGACTGATTTTGTGACTCAAAGTTTAATAAAAAGTGTCAATGAAGTACTACATTTTCTGTTATATTTGGATAATATATTATTTTCACCAGTGCACCTCTTTCCCGTGGGATACAGAGAGACGGGGGCGGGGGGTAAACGTTTCCCAGGCTTGGGATCGGGGATCGAAGCGATCGTGCGTCATATGAATGCCTCGTGTTTTGCGGAGCTCCTCGTCCGTTGTCAAGAAACAAATTTGGTGGCTACTCGTTCTCGATCTCGTCCGTTCGATCGTTCGATTTGGGAGCAGGATCTGGAAAAGCATGGACCTGGGGGAGGTGGATGGGGACGAGGATGAGGAAGAGGGGCTTCCGAGGCAGAGACACAACTGCTAACAACTGCATTCGATGCAAGTTGAAAGGCACCAGAGAGAGACAAAAACAACTTAAAAGCATTTTGCAGTCGAGCCGACGCAAGACTTCATCATCTTTGTAGCTGGAAAATGAGGGGAGGGGGGATCCCAAGCGGTGGGGTTACCAGGATGGGAGGTAGGATCCGCAGGGGGGTGGGGGGTCAACAATTTAATGCTGACGATCGCTGTTGTTTGCTCTTCGGCTCGTTTGGCCATTTTGCCGACGCAAGGAGATAAGAAATTTCGCGATTTGCTTGGCAATTGGGAAAAACTAGAAAAGCAACAATTTGATTACCAACACAGTGAAAAACAGTCTTAGCTATAGGTTAATTACTTAGTTTCAGTTAGCCAAACCAGTCATAATCGATATGTTTGTAAAGCTGTCAAGTTTTATCAAAATCAGTCAGGAAATGTGAACATATTTGTCAACGCAACTTTAATTTAATTAAAGTCGGTAAAACCCTGTAAAATTATGAATATTAATGCTTAAGGTTATAATTATTTGCATAATTAATTAAGCTATGTTACCTATAACTTACAAATATTTTTTAATAATGTTGAAGAAGCCTAAGCTATTGATAGTTGATTAGCCCTTAAAATAGTTCTTTTACTTCTCTTTGATGATGTGTGCAATGTTAAATAAAATATCACAAATATTACAAAAGTTAAATTATTATTTAAATATGTTCCGTGATCTTCTTAAGTGATACTATATTTTTTCTTGGTGCAATCGCGGCTTGTGATTCTGCAAGATGTTCTGGTTGTTCTGGAGAAGCGGCGGGATAGGAAGAGCGCCTTATCAGTGCGCTGGAGTCCGGTCAGTTGCTGCCGGATCGTGTCCGATACGGGGTCTTAGGATTCTCGTCCTGCCGCCCCTCCTCGTCCTTGTCCACCATCCCAGAAAGCCTCGAGATTGGCCAACCGATGGCTTTGTCTTTGTGCCGCCGAGGAACTGGGAGCGCTGCACGGGGCTCCTTGCCGCAGGCGGCGGAGAGCGGCAAAAACGCACCGAATATCAGGGCCAAAGCGGAGACTGCAAAACAGAAGCGCGCCCGGAATGTGAAAAGTTGGTTCCCATGACTCCATCTCCCTGGGACGAGGCGCTGTTCAAAGACACCGAAATTCACCGTCTCCATCGCTCCATTCGCTCCATGTTGCTTTTGCTGGCTTTGTTGCGTTTGTCTCTTCCGTCTGCCTCGTTTTGTATTGTATTTGTAGCTCCGGTTTGGTGGCCCCAACTCCCCCTTTCCCCCTCCTCACCTCCCCTTCCCTTCCCTTCCTAAAACGACGAAACCAAACCCAAACTGAAAACCCCACCCACCGCTGCTCACCTCGCAAGTTGTTCGCTGTTTATCAGCGATTTGGAAGCATTCAACACGCTGTTTGAACTAACATAAAAACATATTGAAACATTTGGCATTGCTGGCGATAAGGAGTGGCGAAAAGGGGGGTGTGGCGAAGGGTTTACACGGGGAAAAATAAGCTGGGAAATGCAAAATAGTTTTATCTATGTAGAAATTCATTGTTATTTATAAATGACTATACGCGATCTTGAAACTTAAATGGACTTTCTTCACTTAAAGTTCGAATAGTAATTATAAAGCTTAAAAAATATTTTCTCCTGACTATTTTGGCCAACATATTAAAAACTTTTTAAAGATTATGAAAAACCAAATTCTTTTTCATAGAAAAATGCAAATATCGTTAGCTAGCTATTTTCAACATTTAGAATTTTGTTATAGAAGGATATATATTTCTGGATTATTAAAATAATATTTACAAACTTATGTTGTTTTATTAAAAAACAATTTGATTTTTAAAGGAATTACCTCATTAAACTATTTACAGAAATGTTGTGAATATAAAAATATATTCTGTTCGATAAGTTTAATAAGTTTCTCAAGTATTTAGGCATGAAAACCCATTTCCTCTTCAAATGCAATACCCAATCAATGCCTGGCAGCGATTTCTCGCCGTGCAGGAGTATTCGCCTTAAGTAGGCACTTGAGGTGAGAGTGCGATGGGAATTCGGCTGCGGGGAATGGGCATTTTCCGGGTTGCGAGGCCTCGACTAGCATACTTCTGTGCGCATTCGCGTCTACCTCAAAGCAAATACTTCGAAAACATTTTCATTACTCCAATTTGTCGTCGTCATCTTGGCTGCTTGGCGGGTGTCTGGCTCGTTGGCTGATTTGATTGTCCCGTCCGCCATTCATAACTCTCCCAGCGGGATGTGGAAAAGCGGAAAATCGCAGGCGGCACGCGGCGAACGGAATGGAAAAGGGAATGGGAATGGGAAAGAAAGCCCCGTGTTTACCCGGGTAATGAGCCCTAAATTACCCGTAGTTTCCATGGCAAAAGGATTTACCACTCTCCACTTTCCACTTTCCGCTAGTTCATCATATCGCTTGCCGCCGGCACCTTTCACCACTTTTTGTGCATTTAATTTGCTCGGTTGTGCAATCGAAAGTTTGTCAAGCTCCTCGGCTCGACGGGATTTGACCTTGCTGAATATGCAAAAAAATATACATAGTGTCGAACGGAATGCCACAAATAGGGTTTATTGCTGAAAAATTGATGTTGTTAGCTTCCACACACACACACACACACACTCATACACACACACGAAGGTCGGGCTAAAAAAGAGCGAACAATGCGGCTGGGAAATCGGGGAAGAGGGCTTTTCCACCTGCAGGCTGCAATTTATTGAGTGCCATTTTCCCTTGGAATTTGTGAAGTGTATTCAAAGGACCTATTGTGGCCAGTGCTGTAATCAATAAATCTAAAAATCAAATGAAAGCAAATAAGAAATAAGGTTTTAAAGTCAAGCGGTATTAATGTAGTACAGCTAAAATGATTTATAATTTGTATGATTTTTATTGATGACTAAAACTTAGAATTGACCACTAAGGAAGAAGTTATAGGTAAATAAATATTTAATAACCTTGTCAGTTTCTTAAGCAGGCTATCACGGCAATTTTGTATAAACTAAAAAGTAGTATTTTTAACACACAACTCATAACACTAATTGCCGTTTTTAATTTATTTATTTATTTATTGATTATAAAATTTTAATATTGGATTTAACCAAACACATACTTATCTAAGCGATAATTTTTCTAAATTGGAATACATTTATAGAATTAAAAATATGTATGTATAAATTTCTTCTAAATAAACAATCATTTATAATAAAGTACCCCCCAAAAAAATGTAAGATATGTGTTTACCAATTCATATTGAAAGATAAAATTTGAAATTCTTCTGGCAGCATGAAGAGGGCTTGTAGTTGGTAAAAAGTAAATTAAGCGAAGTACTAAATTCCGGGATAAGGAGAGTATCCCCCGTTCGTGCTGGCCAGCTATCGTGTTCATTATCTCAACATGCCCAGGACTACTTGCATATTCGACACAAATGCCAAACGCGACCAGGCATCAATTTCAACAGCTGCTCCGGGGAATCCCCGTTCACGTTCCCGTTCCCGTTCCCATTCAGCCCGTCTCTTCGACTTTTCAACTCCCCAACTCGCCGACTTTCCGTCTTTCCGACTTTCGTCCGCCGGCACATCCTCCATTTGGACAAACGAGGCGAGTGCTGAAAAATGCAAATCAAGTTTCAAATATTTGAACAATAATATTTGTGGAATGCCGCCCAAATTACTCACGCAGTTCGACGGGGAAAGGGGACATCATACACATTTAAAATGTCGCGTGCTGTTAACTTTTGAAATGCCAAAAATTAAGGGAATGGAATTGGGGTCCCGGGCCCATATACATTCTAATTAATAGCGGCATGGCCTGAATATTCAAAAAGGATGAGTGTGAGTGTGCGGCAAACTATAAAAAGGCGGCATTAGAGGCGGTCTATAACCAGATGCTGATCCGGCGATCGGTGGTCCTTGCCTTCGCGGCTGTCAAACGAGTGCATTATGCATATGGAATGAGCAGGATGCCCCTGCCACACGACAGTCTCTGCTCCATTTGGACAGCTTATCGCAACGGCAGCGGCTACCGATGTCCGTCGCTTGAGTGCCTCGGCATCCGCGGTGCACCTTTCCCAATCCAGGTCCCGAGATCCAGGCCTCCAGCTTCAGCTGGAAGGTGGCCCCAGGTGCCGCTGGCCTACCTGATTTACCTGGCCACCGGGGGCGCCGCCAGCCGGAGTTATCGACGACACATTGACAGGACATAATCGGCACACTTGTAGCCGCTTATCTTAATTGCTACTGACCTGCGCAACGTTTCGAGTTCCCATTTCCCATATCCCGTATCCCACATCCCATTTTCACATCCACAACAGCTCCAGTTCCATCGACGCGGAGGTTTCTCAGGTCCGCGAGTTATTTTAAATGCGTTTTTCAAGTGCTTGTCTACTAAAGAGCGCCCCGTGTGTTACACTTACAAAAAATTTACCCATATGCAGAGGAACTCATTTTAATGATAACCCTTTTTAATAAGTGATAAAACTTCTTTATGAATGTTAAAAATCAAAAATAAACAAAACCATTACTCTTCAAAAAATCTTATACAAATAATTTTATCTATAATCAAGACCAGAATACAAACATAATGATTACATTAACAAATTATTAATACCACAATTATTAAAACAAAAAGTTAATAACGAGGAATTTTTGTTTAGGAATTACATCAGGAATCAGAAGAAGATGAATAATGTAAATTTCGGGGAATTATGAATACAAAAGAAACTTTAAAATAACATTTTAAAGCATAATAATTTATTATTTAGTTATTATTATAACATTTCAGTATAACGAGACTCTTCCGAAATTTAGATATGTATTTAATTTCTTGTATCAGATAAAAATTTCAACTGCGTATAAAACATACCACATTTTTAGGGCTACCAAACATTATTATTACGTTGACATTTAAGGAATTTTAATTTGCTCTCAGTGTAGCTCTGTGTGTGTCATAATATTTTGCATATTTGTTTGTTAGCTGCTGCCGCTGATGGATTTCCTTTTGCTTTTCCTTTTTCTTCTCAGTTGGCATTTCACATTGCTCAGCTGGGCGTTTGTGGTCATTGCTAATTAAAGATTATGCGCTGCGCGTGTCCCCGGTGCATTCCCCGGATCGAATGGTTCGAATGGGATTCCCCGGATGGCTAAAGGCCGGGCTTACCAGTTGGGTGGTAATACTGGAATACTAACTACTGGAATACTGGCAACTGGCTACTGGACACCCGATACCCGATACCCGTATATATCGAGTGCTCTGTAAATGGCCGTGGATTGGCGATTGCCTCCGACTTTGCTTTTGTTTTATTCCGCAGAAGTGTAAATTGCGGCTCAATGTGCGAAATTATCATTACCATATCGGGTTGTCAAGAATTTTAACGGCCATTTGTGCAAGTGTGTGTGTGTGACAAACGCAAGCTCATGTAAGTGCTCTCATCGAGTGGATTTACGTGGAATTGCAAGTGCTGCCCTCCCTCTCCCCCTTTCTGATGGATGGAGCTGCCACTCACCCGCTCTCCCAGCCCCCACTCTCCCGCTCGCCCTCGCGCACCTCTCTCTCTCTCTCTCGCACAGGTGGACACCCAATATGGCTATTGAGTTATTCACTTTGACATGCCGGCAGCGACAGTGGCATTCCACTCCATTGTGAGTCCACCGGGTTGAGCCGAAAACTGCAGCTGGAATGCGTATTAGCAATAACAGGGCGCATATTTCATGCACTTTTCGTTATTCTCTGTAGGTTTTTTTCTTGTTTCTTTTTGTTGTTTTCGCCTATGTGTGGTTTTTCGGGTGTGTGCTTTATAGGTGGATGAAGAATTATGACAACATGGCATAGTTGGTGAAAGTATTTAGGAGCGACCTGGCGGTTGCATGCCCCACCGGCATAACACCCCCTTTCCACCCGTTCCCCCTTGATTTTAATTACGCCCCTTTACGGCAGTACACGCACATTTTTTGGCAGAGGGGGAGGCAAGCTTAAGGTCAGCTGCGAGTCCTGCGGCAAAAGTCCAACCCTTGGCAAAAGATGTCTGCCGCAGCCACTGCGCTGCTCACTCTCATACAGGCACACAAACGCACGCACACACACTGGAAATAAACCGGTTTCCTGAGAGCAAGGGGTTCAACCTCTTTGCATTGGGGCGGAGACTTGAGCTGGCTCTTGCTCTTATCTCTCTCTTTTCGCCCCCCGCCGCACGTCCCACTCCTCTCGCTCTTGCCTGAAATGAATTGTTTGCCTTGTGCGAATTATACATCACGCCAGGTCTGAAGTACACTACAGTTGTCTCGCTCCGACGCAGGCGAAGAGTGTGGGCAAGGTGAAGTGCGAGCGGGAGGGCCGACTACTTCTTCCGACTTTTGCCAAAATGTTGCAATTGTTCATGGAGTAGTTGGTTAAGGTGTGGGCGTGGGGGTGGCTTATCTATCGGCAACAAAAAACCATCCATCTCGCTTCCATCGATTCAGCGAAGTGAACTGCATTTGCGGCACTTGCACTTGAATGCATTTTAAAGGCCCCCCGAAAGCATAGAGAGCATATTTTTCCACCAAATTTCAACAATTTCAACAATGCCCCGTCCATTTGCCGTTATGAACTGCATACATATGCCCAAACATACCTATGTACATATCCCCAACACACACAGTTGTACTTGCATATGTGCGAATTGCAACGACATGCCTCTGTGTGCATTATTAACCAAATATTTTATATTCATCTCTCTGCTGTGCACTCTGCTTCTTGCTTTTTTACCGCATTTTCATGCCGTTTGGCTGTCTATGTGTGTATCTGTGTGTCTGGCTGTGAGAATGTGTGTGGGCGGTGCACAGTGGATTCCCTTTTAATTAACTCAATTTCATGGCATTTTCTCCTCTACGCTTCTTTTTTTTCTGCACATATTTCATATCCTTTCCGACGATGTGACGTGATGTGGTAATAAGTTGCATTCTTTTTGTGAATTTGCAATAATTGCCTTGCAAATGTAAATAAAACAACGCATTATCAATAAAAATTAACCCGCGTTGGGCTTTTTATCAATTGAGTGTGGAGTCGCATATTTCGGTAAAGTATTATTAAATATTCGCCAATATTAACTGCCACGCTCATTTTTCACAATTTATGTACAATCGAATTTACGCTGGTGTAAACTCTTACATGCGCGAAGTAAAAAACAAGCAAAAAAAAAACAACAACAAAAGATAATACATTCATGTATCTTCGCAACAGAATTCTAGTATATATTTATTCTAGTACAAGTTACACAATTTCTTATCTAAAATATAATAACTTACTCATTAAAAGACATACATTTGTAAAAGGAAAATGTAAACCACGATCCACTAATTTAATGCCAACTTAGAACTGAAATAATAGCTTTTGCTTCAATACTCATGGCGGAAATTCTACTAAAGTATTAAACTTAATTACGTATAATACCGAGCATCAAAGAAGTCGCACTAAGTGAATGGTTAAGTAAGTCCCCACCACACTTAACTACGAGGACTTTCTCCGGGCAAATTAAATTTGATTGCGCGGAATATTCCTAATACAGTTTGTTCATCCACCGACCGACCGCCTTTCCCCACGCCCCCTGATTTGGAGTCCAGGGGGCAGACAGGAGGCCTAACCCGGATCCGGAACCGGAGCATCCTTTGCCAGGTCAAACTAATAAACTTTCCTTTCTTTTTTCCTGGTTTTCCTTCGGCCCACAGAAACCTCATCTCGTCTGGGCGCCTTTGTCTTCGGGTCTCTTTGGCTCCCCTTGCCACGGACATATAATTGCTGTTTAAAAGCCTCGTGGGGCAAAACGGTTGGATGGGGGGCAAGTGCAAATGCAGCTACCAACTTCAAGTCGGGCATTTTTGTGAATTATTTTCCCATTATGAGCAGATTAAGTTTATTGTGTGCGGCCATTGGCAGAGCCGAGTAAAAGTCTTGGCAACGCGGGGGATTTTCCCTCTGCTCTGACTTGGGGTTGTGCAAAATCAACCCGACATCTTGGCAGGAGCTCTGGAAAATTCACTTCAACACACACACACAGACACAGGGAAAAACACACACACAGAGACGGAGCATTGTTTCGAGGTCCTTGGAAGCTCTGGCTGAATTGAAAAGGAGGACAAAAAGGGGAGAAGGTTGAGGCGGTCGGTAAACGGAGGAAAAGTATTTTAACGCGGTCTGAATTTCAAAAGTTTGCCAAGGTAGAACCGCTCGAGGCACCTGAGAGAGAGCTGGGGTATCACTTGAAATTCCCAGCGATTCCCTTTGAAGCATTTCGTTTGTATGCAAAATGTTGTTTCATAATTTTCATTCTGTTTTCTTAAACGTGTAAATTAGAAAATACCTTAGAAAAGGAAAGGAAAGGCGAACTGCTTGTATGGTGGGGGTGAGCAACAAGATATTTTACACACATTAATTAGAATATCAATGGAGCATTTCGGCTCTTGTCTTTTGTCTCCTCCGAAAGTACAGGAAACGTCACCTTGTCGAGGGAGTTTTCGGGGACGAAGGACGCAGGGCGCAGGACGCAGGACTCGAACGGGACAGAACAGACAAATAAATCACGGAGCAAACGCCACACAGACTGACATGACCGGACCAACCTACCAGCCATCCACTCAAATGGAAATGGAAATCCAGCGAAAACGGAGGAGGAAAGCGGAAAGGAAACCAACCAGATGCACATGCAACCGCAGGCAGCTCGAAATGAACCCCAAGCGGGGAAAAGCGGGGAGGGGGGGAAAGGCGGGTAGGCGGAGGGGAAATCGAGGAATACGGATTGCGGGCAGGAAAATGATGTATGGATTTTTTAACGCCGCTGATTGTCTGCGCAATCGCCGGAGCCACTAGGAACCACATGGAGCCGCAATCGCATCGCTCGAGCATCGAACAGTAGCCCTTGTTTTTCGGTAGGAACCAAAGGAGGACTCCGCTGCCAAAACCCAGTGCCTCCAACCTCCAAACTCCAGCACTCCGTAATCAGCGCCGCATGTGGGGAGCATTGGACGGATTGAACCCAAGAGCGGACCCAACAACATGTGCTCGAAATGTGTTGATTCCACGTTAATTATAAAAATTGATTTCTGCCCTCATGCAAACCAACCGATATCTGCACTGCTTTATCATTCGATTTGCGATGGCTCTCTGCCCAATTAATTTCTGTAGTTAAAGTAGAGATAAGTTAGTAGTTTTCCAAATTGTTCAATCTTTATCTTTTTTCTTTTAAATCCTAAATAAAAAACAGTATTATAAAATGTATAAGTAACCTTTTGCAGGTGAGTTTGTTCTCTTTGAAATGCTGGTATAACAAAGCAGTCCAACTAATATCTGCACTTAATCAGAATTGTTCGGGTTTGGGATGCGGTAATTAAATAGTTTTCTAACTTTCACACTCCACATGCACAGCTGCAATCCTGAAAGAAAAAGTAATATTACTACTTTAGTGGCTTTTGGCATGTGCATATGTTATATTGTAAAAATATAAATAACGAAATATTTACAGATTGAATTCTTGCCGGTAAATGTAGTAGCTAGTTAAAAAAAAAAGTTTATAGCGCTCACCTTTCATTTTAAATGGATCCCCACAGATAACAAATTTACTAATCTGTACAATATAAGAAACCCGTAAAAAGCTAGGGCAAATAAGGGCAAATACCTTAATCAAATATATCTTATATTTAAAACATAATTTTCCTCCCCGTTTTTTGCTTTTTTATGTTTAAACTAACTTCCGCTGATATTTGACGAACCTCATATGATTTTGAAAACCTTTTATACATTTAAATTTTTTTTTTTTTTTCACAATGCTTTGTAACCTCAATAGCTCTCTTTTAGCCGTAACCCCCACTCCGTTCAGCAATTAGCAGCCAATACGGTTTGACCAAATTTACGAGCTGCACTCGGGATGCCGCCGTACGTGACGCAGAGGCTCTTCCATCCATCCAACCATCCATCCGTCCATCCACTCATCCATCCTTGCTCCACTCTCCGGAGGTGGCAGAGGTATTCTCCCCAAAGACGCTGGGAAAATGTATTTATTTATATTTTGCGGCCAGTCACGCACATTCGCTGGCCATAAAGTGTCGTCGAGTCGAGTCGAGTCAAAGTTCCCCAATCGATGGGCTCCTCTCCTCCAAAAATATCCACGTGCCACACTTCGCCCCCGTGGCAGCTCTTTTATTATTGTTTTCCCATCTTATTTATTATCCAACTTTGGTTGCGCGCCTTTTGTTAACATAATTTAACCGAATACCGAATTGGAACATTTGTCGGCCTCCGATTCTTGTTTATCTGGGGTGAAATTAATTTCCATTTAATGTGGCAAACGGTCTTGTTGACACTTGGTCCCAATAACCTATGGGGAGATGGGGAAATGATTTTTCCGGAGATGCAACTGTTGAGGTAACAGTGAAGAGATATGACGGGGCTGTCTAAACAGAGCAGTTCTCTTCAGGAAATAGCTTTCCTTTTCGTATATATACGAAAATAACCAATAATAAAATTGTTGGTCAACAATTCAAAATTTTAAACCTAAAATAATAAAATAAGTGTTGGTAAAGTAACTAAATTTGTGTGGAGGGATTTATCTTTATTATTTCATTTTATCCAGTATTTTAAAGTGCAAAAAAATAAACATTTTTCCTCAATGAATAATGTGAGATTCTTATGGCTTTCATTAAAATTAATCAGCACTAAACTTTTCGACAGCAAGTCTTAACTTTTAAATATCTGGTTTAGCGATGACTAAGATAACTAAATTTATCTAGGTTAAAAATATGAGACAGTCCTTGTTTAAACTTAAATTCAATTTGCGTTTAAAGTCTTATAAATAAGACAAGATTTGACAAGTTAAGGCGTTCGATTTGTAAACTATAAGTCAAGAATATTGTTCGCATTAAACTTGTAATTACTATTGTAATTGTAATAGAGTATTATATTTTCCTGCTACTCTGCATATTCAATACAAATTTAGAGAAGTTTCATAGGTTGTATTTCGAATCGTTTCCTATTTGCAATCTGCTAGATAAATAACCGTTGCTTATCCCTCAGATCGGCACATAACTAAACTCATTAACACACAATGCGGCTATAAACAACAACAAATGCTACCAGTCTTACCAAAGTCCGACCAAAGTCAAAAGTTGGGAAAGGAAGGAAGGAAGTAGAGCCGCCAAAAACGGAACCATCTGTCTTTGAAGCGAAACTTGAGTGACAACGCCGGCAAAAACAATGTCCACCAGCAAAAAAAAAAAAAAAAAGAAAAGGAGGCCAAGAAGAAAAAAGGTGAATTGAATGAGTTGCGGAGGGAAGTTATTAAAAAGCGATAAACCCAGAGCAAAACGCATTTGGCGAATTGTTGAACACCTTGTGGAGAGGTTCCCTTTCCTCCTCTTCTTCTTCTTCTTCTTCTCTTCCAGGGGAATTATGGAATTCTTATGCTAAAATAATGGACCCGCAACCGGCTCCAGAAGTCAGAAGCCACCACGTTAGTGGTTCATCGATCAGTAATAAATTTGTTGCGTACACCGGGGGTACAAACTAAACTAAAAAAAAAAAAAGAAAGAAAAAGATAAATAAATAAAAAGAATATGGAGCGGGAGCATGTCGCGCGTTTGTTTTATTTCTTTAATTCATGAGCAGGAGATCGCGTTTGGCCAACTGTTCATGGTCCGCTGATCGAAGGTGAGGTGCGTTGGCCAACTGTGCGTTAAGTCATTGAAAGTCAATAATATGGACTGCGCCTCCCCCCTCTCCCACACTCCTCCTACTTTCATTGTGTAGTGAATAAAAAGCACTAAGAGTATCCCGTCCATCCGGTTGAAAAACGAAGAGTGGAGTCACAGTTCCCGAAGTCGAAGCCAAAAGTCACGGTTGCAGTTGCAACCGCAGAAGTCACAGGAGCCCGGCGTCTTATTTATGACTTGTGCCACCACTTGGCTACTATCTGAGATTTGTGTTTTCATTAATTATGCAAGATTCCTCCGGGGATTTCATTTCGTTTCGTTCTGTTTTTGTTTTGTTTTGATTCGGGTTGGGTTTTGGGCTGGGATCGCCTGTTTTCGGGATGATAAATAGCTTGAGATTAATAAGGCGCCTGGCTAAATGGCGTGGAAAGCATTCAGAGCCGACGATTATGAAATTTGGCTGCTTATCTGATTGTCTCTCTGGGCTTAATCGGAATGAAATCATTAGCAGGGCAATATACAACTAATTAAAGCTTTTTAAAACTCAAATGTGAACTCATCTTACCTTTTGCCTCCTTCTTGAAACCTTAGAAATACTCAAACTCATTTCATTGATTGTATTCAAATTGTTTTCGTTTTATTTTATTTATCTTTTTTTGTTTGGGTTTTGCTTTGCGTCTCATTTTTTTCAATTTGATTCTTGTTATCCTAGTTTGTTGAAATTTGCAAAAATCGAAGTTTAAACAAAATAAATTCTAACTTTGTTGTTGCTTTAAGTGTGTGTCAAAGTTTGCGTTAACTATACAAGAAATGTCGATTATTAAACGTTACCAACGCTGATTACGAATACCAATATATAATATATTTATGTGTATATTTATATATATAGTGTGTATATATTCATTATTGTATGTGTCTAAATTGCTGATATGGGATGCTAAACTTACAAAATCAAATTACGCTGAAAAAATGGTCTCGAATGCGCGATAATCATTTCTGTTTACAAGGTGTTTTAAGCTTACGAATTATATTTAAACGTTAAACATTATGGTAAATTAAATTAAATTTCAAAATCCTTTGCGTTTGTTATTGTTTTGCTCACACAGAAACACAGACTGCAGTTTTGCTTAAGAAGCGGTTTCAAAAGCCCGACCGAAAGTCGAGCTGTGTATACGAGGCTTCCGAGAGTTTCGATCCGGGTTGTCCCTGGATCCTCCAAGTCAGGGTTTATACATCCGCCGAAGGCGCTCCTCCTGGCTCTCCATCGCCACGTGATGCTTAGAACCAGTACAGATCCTTCGACGACTCCTGCACCTGCGCCACTTGCGCTTCTAGACCTGAAGAACAGAATAAAAAATCATATTTTAAGATGGGTAATTGGTTTTCGTTATGATTTATGACTAAAAGTTTGGCTTTAAAATTTTCTAGTTGTTAGAAGTCACGATTAATTAATTTATTTATTAAATTTTTCGCTTGTAAGTAATTAATTAACTGCAAGATTTTCTTTTATAGTTAACCAATTCGTTTTAAAACAGAGGTTGCAAACTTTTACTAACAGTAAAACACATAAAATATATTTTACATAAAAAGTTATATTGTCTGCTTTACTTTGCATCTAAAATGCATAAGTCAAAAAAGCTTAACACATATTTTAGGCTGTTAGTTCTAAAACCATATTTAGGTTACCTAAATAGATATATGTATTGAAAGCAATCTTATAAGACAACATCGAAGAGAAAGAATTGGTATGGAAGTTATATCAAATTAAAGCCAACTGTTTCTGTTGAGTTTATATGTTATGTTATTAGTACTGAGTTTATATTTTAAATCTGTAAATTTTTATAATATTTGTAATAAAGTAGTTCCTGAAAACTTATTGAGTAATCTTAAATACTCATGCAGTAGTTCTGCTGAGCCCGAATAGATATACAGAAATATTTATGAGTGTAACCCACATAAAATTCGAGTGTTGAAAGTACAACCTCATTGGCATATCTTTAAAGCAGTAATAGTAACTCCTCCAATTTGGATATCTTAAATATAGTAATAGCAACTCATATGGTAGACTCACCTGCCATTGTGGGGTAGCTGGAGTACTCGAGGGCGTGGGCCGTCTGCTGGTCGTGGTGCAGCCTGCGAAACGAAATAGAAAACCCGAGAGAGGTCATGACCTGATCAAAGGAGAGGACATCCCCCAACGGAGTAAGGAGTGCAGGACTCACCTGGAGCCGTGGCTGGCGTACTGCTGGGGCAGCCTGAGTAGACTGCCGTACTGGGCCATGTTGTGGTGGTAGGCGTGGGCGTGGGCGGCGTGCGCATGCGCGGCGTGGGCGTAGGAACCATAGTGAGCGGCGGCCGCGTGCGGCACCCACGGATCGGTGGCGTAGCCAGTGTCCGTCGCCGTGCCATACAAGTCGCTAACCTGCAGAGATACGAGCAGATATCCCATCGGATTACAACTTATTTACCATAGGACTGAACAGGAGGAGTAGCTGCCGCAGAATCGGAGGCTCCTTGAAGTCGTAATTGCGGCACGTATTGCCGGTAATCGGCTTCTGGCCATTCACATTGTTATTGGTTATGGGCTGTTGGGCTGTTGGCTTACCTGGTGATGTGTGGGCGCGGGTATGGGGTGCACGTAATTGCTGTTCCAGAACGACGGTGGGAAATTGCGATTCGACATCGGGCTGCTGCTCTCTGCAACACAAAATGGGGAATAGCTTCAGGTTATTGTCTACACAAAACGATAATGCTGCACGGCTTATTGTTTAATCGTGCTCAAATTACTGAGACAATCTAGGGAGCAAAGCGTAAGGAATTTAGGGGTTTTTGTTATTAATAATATAAATAATACAAAGATTATTAGACCGGAAAAATATTCAAGCTTTTAGTTCTTATAAGTGCAATGAAATGAAAAAAAGTTAATAATCTGTTATGTATATATTTTAAGGAAATTGTATCAACAAATTGTAGAAGAACTTAATCTTCAATTCTAAGCAAACGGTTAAATTAGAAAAATACCATTAATGTGAAAGTTTTTAATGCATTAAGAATATAGGCACAAGTTCACTTTAAAATATAATTAACATATTTATATAGTTTTAATCTGGATCAATAGTTCTTACCACCTAAGTTAAATACGATTAGAATTTATTATAATTTTAAAACCGTACACAAATCTAATCTATTATTGAAGTTTATACCACAAATTTCAGTTTTACTTTATATTTAAGAAATACCAGCTACCCAGACTTATTTGTAAACAAGGCGTCTAGTTAAAGACTATCCCTGCGACTAAGCACTCGCGAATATCTCGAAAGTAATCGCCTGAGAAGAAGGAGGTGTTATGCCTTCGCCTCTAGGGGCAATTTCAATTCACTTGCGGCGATGATTAACTGGCAACCCGAGACATACGAGTCTTGGGGGGATTCGGCTGGGTCTTTCGGCCTGGGTTTCGGGATTGGTTAGGGACTCTCCTTGGATCCCCAGCTCACAGCCAGAATCACCATCTCCATCTCCATCTGCGCCTCGGTGGCGGCGCCATGGCCTGTTGCAAATAACTGAGCGGAATGTTTTCGGTTTGTCGTCCGTGCCTCGTTGTCGCGCACTTCTGTTCAGGATCATCACTTGTATTAAATGGTTGTAAATCTACGCGTTTATGAAATCGCGCAACGCCGCCATCCGCCAGCCGCCAAGAGGAGCCACGGAGACATCTCCATTATGTGTAATGGAGCTCCCTTTTTCCACTCAGGAGACCAGGAGACTGCCGCGGCCCCAAAAATAGCAACTGCAATTGAGCGGCTGGCTGGAGAGATACCAAAAACTTGCATAGGCTTGCATTTGCGTTGACAACATTCCAAACTCGATTCGAGAGAAAAATATACAACAACTGGAGGAGGTTTCCGACGAGGATGAGGTTGAAGCTGGAGGATGTGCTTGTACTTGTGGATGTGGGGATATGTGGATGTGGATGTGGGGATGTGTAATGTTTGTGCTTGGCTGCCGTCGCGATTCGACAACTTTGGCCGGCACGTTGGCGAGTGTGCCATGAATGCTGATGACGATGATGACGATTCGGCTGGGATACTCAGATACCCAGATACTGAGATGCTCAGATACTCAGATACTGGATGCGGGATGCTGGATGCTGGATGCTGTTTGGCGGATACTGAATACGGGATGCCATGCCGCGTGCCTTTTTTTCTCCCAACTCGTCCCGGACAGAAGTCGTCATCATCCCATCGCCATCGCCATCGCCATTCACTCACTCGCTCAGCTGAGGCCGTGGAATTCCCATTAATGTGCAAACAAGCAGACTGCCGAAGATATTTGCTCCCCGGCTCCTTCAGTTAGCATTTCACTTTCCGCCGCGGGCTTCAAAAGCGAAAGCCGCTCTACCTGTCCCCCGCCACCTTTCACCTTTTGGCCTAATGAAGAGAGCGTGGCGATTGGTGACCCGATAAGGTTCGATCGCCAACGTTGACAGATAGTCTGTTCTTGCACAGAAAATAAATACTATATAGCCCAAGGTGGTCTTTCATAGTTTAAGTTCAAAGTGAACAAAATTATTGGTTTTAAAAAAAACTATAACTATAAATATATGTAGTTAAAGAATCATAAACAAGACAACCATTATTTGTATTCAAAATTATTTATACTGATAACATTTTCAATAAAGAGAACTTTTCCATATCAAATACTAAATACTGATACCATCTGGTCAAAAGAAGAAAAGTTCGTGGGTTAAAAATCATATTGAAGTGAAACATATATATAATGATTAAATCAAAACTGACTTGAGTCCAAAGTGTTTTCAATGGGTAGAAAATACTTAAAAATAAAATGGAGGCATTTATATTATAAAGAAACTTTCCTAAGCTACATTTAAAAATTAAATTAACAAAAAGCTCTTAATTTGACTCATCTAAACTAAGAATTCGAATACAAATAGAATCACTGTAAATTCCAAATTTGTTCCAATTTCAAATACAAATTTTTGTAAACTGTATATTGAATGTGTTTTTCTATGTGTCCCTGCACTTGCACACGTATCTGCTGGCGTATCTCAAAATGTATCTGTATCTCTATCTGTTTCGGTTTCGGTTTCTGTTTGTGTTTCGTTTGGTTTCGGGGAGACTGTTCTCCTGGCTGCAGCGGGTGCCAAGGAATTTTAAATCGAATTCTTCGGGCATCTAATTAAATGCTCCTCGCAACGAAAAGGAAAGAGGCGGAATCGGAATGGGAAGAAAAGGCTGCCTGATGAATCGGGTATTTTTTCTGATCGAGAAACGTAACGAAACTGAAAACTGAAATGGAGGGAAAATGTGGGGGAAAACAGAGGGGAAAACGGGAGGGAGGGGAAAAACAGAAGAAAAGTGCAAGCGTGCCGTGGCTATCTCATCATCTTCTGCGATGCCCTCTTTCGGATTCGTTTTGTTTTCGGTGCGGAGCAGTTAATTGAAATGCATTTTAAAATCGTAATGAGGAATCTATGCGGCATTCGGCATTGCCACCGTCCGTCCAACAACAACAACTGCAACAACAACAACTGACTACTGAAAACAACAACATCAACATCGACCGCATCGCATTCCGGCGACATTTCATAGCACATTCCAACTAGCGATATATATAAAAACGTATGTATATATGTATATATCTGTGCATATAGCATATATAGACGGAGCACATTGCATTACGAAAAAAATCTATATAAATGCTGAATAGTTTTAAGCGCACAAACGTAAAGTGTTTAACTGTGTGCGGCTGGTCTCAAATAGACAAATGACCAAAATGAACTTTAAATACCATTAAGCAGAATTCCGAGGGGAAAGACGGAGCGGAAGGGGTAAAAAAGTAAACAAATTTAAACAAAACCACTTTGTTGTTTACTTTTTGCTCAGATTGTATTTTAAGGGACAGTTCTAAAATCGGCAATGTGTGCCACTGTGCAGCAGTTGCACGAAAAATGCCAAGAGCACCCTATTAAGATGGGGAATTTGCTAAATCGAATCACCCTAATGTATTTGGTAACAGCGAAAATGTTTGGATTATTGACCCAGAGCTTACAAATTAATTTCTATTGATTTTATTGACTTCAGAAATGGCAAAAGAATTTTGCATGCTGAAAGATTTTGAAAGCTTTAATATTTAACCAAGTCAAAGATTTATTTTACTTTTATTTAAAAGAATCAAATTGTATTTCTAAGGATCGGTAATGATTTAACATTTATTAAAATGCAAAATATATTTAAGCAATTACCAAAGTAAATTTGCATCAAAATACACTTTAAATTTAATCACCATTTTAATAAGCATTTTAGTAATAACAGAAATAATAGAAATTTTTATTCCCATGAGATTTGAGTTATTTGCGGGTCCATTAATTGGCCTTCTCGCAACAGATTTTGATTTAAATTTCGGCAAACCAATCACCGTAAATTCGTAGTTAAGCAGCCTGCGGAAAATTTCCAATTATCGCATAACGAATGGGGAATTGAATGGAAACTGAATTTTCGCACAATCAAAGTGGTGGCATTTCCTCAAAGCAGACGTGGAAATCGAGGAAATCGGGGGGGAGCAGCCACAGAAACTCAATAAAATCCCAGGTTTAACTGCAATTGGCGGTGCGGCAAAGGAATACACCGCAAAGTGCTCCAATCGAGGGGGCGGTGGAACGGTGAATTCGCCCAGTGGGCGGGGCACGTACGAAACATTAGCATTACCGTTATACGACTGCCGGCACCTGCTCGGCATTTAAATTCGGGGATAATTGATTGATTGAGCAATGGAGGCAAATTAACAGCAGAGCTCCAAGATGATCATAATGAAAATCTTCACTTGACAAGTCGAAAATCGTTATGCCTGAGCGAAATTGCATCGAAAATAAAAACAAGAAGCGAGTGAAACGCAAAAAGATATATACTCGTGTACACATGTTGGCTTATTTTTGTATATATGCAGTACTATATATTGTATGCAGCAGATAGACGGACAGGCAAAACAGACAGGCATGAACAAACGAAACGTTTATCTTCATTAAAGGAGGTAATTAATTTTGAAATCGAAAGAACAAGCGAGTGGCAAGTGGCAACTTGATTTATTTGTTTTATTGTGCGCCCGTTTTCCCTGTTTGTGAGTTCGCTTGTGAGTGTTCGCATTCGCATTCACATTCGCATTCGCATTCGAATTCGCATTCACATTCACAGACATCTCAAAAAACTCGGGGACGGTATAAAGTGGCATCTTAAAGTGATTCTATACGGTAAGCAATGAGTGGAGGCAAAATCTACATTTTTAAAATAGTTTTGGCAACAAAAGATGGATTTAATGAGACTCAAAAAACATAGTTTATTTTAAAAGCATTTAAAGTGATGGCTGGTAAACAAATTAATCCATCATTTAGTTTTCATTTTCAATTTAGTTTAAAATTTGTTTAAAATATATTCAAGTTGTTAATGGCAGCTGCCAAGATTTGGCTACAAACTAATTTATCTATTCAACATTGACCAATTTACTTATGAAGAAATTATGTCAAAGAGGTTTTTAATTTTCTATAGAAAGCTATTTTATTCCAAGCGGATATTAACACTACAATTAAACATTTATTACTTTACTTTTATGTAGAAATCTGGCAAAAAGCGTTCTGAATTTATATTCAAAGTTTTCTTTTACTTTAAATTTGAATAGACGCCACATTTATTTATTGATTTCTGTAAGAATACTCCTCTCCATTTTCTAAGGGTGAGCTGCATATTTTCGTAGCCATATTGTTGCACTCATAAAGTTTACACACATTAACCGACATCTCCTCCATCGATACAAGGTCATCAATCAAGTTTCGAGCAGCACAAAAAGTTGCTCCCAACTAAAACCACTTAACACAGTGAAAATTTTGGATTTTTCCTAGTCGATCGAACCATCGCCCCATTCTTTCCCACACACTCACACATTCCGAAAGGCATAATTTGCCTGTTGTAAATTTCCCGAGAACATTTTAATAACTTTGCTGGAACCGCTGGCGTATTTTTCACCTAATTATGCCCCCATTTGGGGGACAAGTGAGCCAGTGCCGCAAATCGAGGCAAACACGCAAACTGACAGCCGGGACAAGTACATGACACGAGCGGTTCTTTGATCACAACTCGCCGCAGCCGCAAATGACTCGAAAAGGGGTGGAGTTTGGCCGGGAAAACAAGCTGATTATCCTCCTACACTAAAACAAAAGGAACCGAGTTCTCAAATGCTTGAAGGGGCTCACACAAGCGGAATTAAGTTATCAAAAGCCAACAAATAAAGGAAATTGTGAAACCAACAAAGGAATGGGGTCGCGACATTTTAAGAAGAGTTTCTGATTTATGGCGTAAGGAAAAAAGAAAAAAAAAACGCTTGTACTGCAACTCGGCTTTTAACACTTCTTTGAGATAATTTTTATTAACAGGTCTTAGAGCAATTGCTATTTTGCTTAAGTTGAAAAAGCTAAATAAAAGCTAAACTTTTAACTTATTAAAAAAAGTTGTAGGTGCCTATATTATATGTTCTTTGACAGGTTTTAAAAAGAAAAAACTTTCCTTAACATTTTAAGGTTTAAGGCTGATTAGATTGGATGCCAATTTACAAATACTTGTAAGCAGAAAAAGGCTTCTTTTTACCTGTCACATACAAGGCATTAAAATAAATATTGTTTTACTAAGGCATAATCCAATGAAAACCAATACATTCAACCAGAATAATTTAAACCCTTACGTAATTAAATAAAATTATTAAAGGAAGGAAACATACATACAATAGCTTCGAATCCTTCTTATTAAAAGTGTTGGGTTACTCATAGTAATAGGATTGTTTTTAATTTTTTAGAACCCATAAAAATAGCAATCCTAACTAACCTTTTTTCTACACATCCAGCCAGAATTTCTATACATTATATATATTTATCTTTTTTGATCAGTGCACTTACCTTTAGCATCCTTGTTGTTGTAGTTGAGGGCGCGGGAGAAGTGCTCGTCCACCTGGCTGGCCGTGTCGCCCGAATAGTTGGTGAACACGACGCAGGAGGCGGAAAGGTACTGCGCCTGACCCTGGCCACTCCCCCCCAATCCTCCGGCTGCACTGCCTCCCAATCCGCCGTTACCGCCACCGCCACCGCCTCCGCTGCCAATTGGCGCCTCCAGAGTGGGAAGATTCTTGGGTATCGCCCCGGTGCCTGTGCCCCCGTCCCCTCCCCCCGAACCCGTTCCGCCCGCCGATGATGGACCGCCCGTCGCTCCGCCGCCCACGTGAAGCGGATGACTGTGCGAGTGGGCGTGGCGCGGGGAGTCCGGACCGGAGGAGCAGGATGATTCATTGTGATGCTGATGTTGTTGGGAACCTACTAAGCGTGCTGGAATAAAAAAAATAAATATATATAGATTTAGAGAGAGGAAAAACTATTAAATAATCGCGAAATAATGGCAAAACACACAGCTGGGAAAATATGATATAATTTATTGAATGCTAACTGGTTCGGAATGCGAGTGCTTCGTCAGCTATTTCAAGAATTTTCAAATTAATTAGCTACGAATGTGCGATGGCTATCTGGCCCCTCCCTCACTTTGGCTACTTCCCTCGCCTGAAATTCATTCTGCTGCCAAAATAAAAATTTCTGATGCAAGCCCACTGACATTGGCAATACCAATAAACACGCACAAATATTGTAATGAAAACCCATGTTTCGAATCATCAATTTGGCCACGTGCAAACGAAGTACTCTGCTTATGAATTATTAATTATTTCTAGATCAATTGTCTGCTTTCATTTAAGTCTCATTACATGACCTTTGTTTCTGATTGTTTTTTAATTAAGTCACTAACTGGCTAAGTGAGAGTTTGTTACAGAAACTAATTTCCCATCTATAAACTTAAACAAATCAATTCAATTATAATAGTTGGTGTTGACTTTTTATTCCATAAAAATACTTTTGCTAGCTACATTTTTATGCGAATTGTATTTTGTTATTCGAAGATAGCAATAAATATTAAAAGAGGATTTTTAAACATGTTTGTTTTATTCTCTTTGCATTCTTTACATTAAAGTACTCTAAAAATGTATTTTTCCATATTCAAATATTTTAATCTTGAATTTAAATTTGTATTATATAATTTTTTTATAAATATGGAACATAATAAAAAGTAAAACAGAGAATCATAATGAGGTTTACCTTAAAGGGCTGGAGTTTCTTGAATAATATTTAAAGCTCCTAAAAGATCTTATAAGACCTATTTTATTTGACCCCAATAAATCGTCTAGATATTAATATTGATTATTTATATATGTTTACTATATACAACTGATCCTGCTGATCCACTCACCTTCAGCTTCGCTGCGCGGCGCGATGAGATCCTCTTCTTTGGTTTGGTGCGTGTGCGTGTGTGTGTGCGATAGCGGGTGCGTGTGTGCGTGGGCGAGGGAGTGGGCGTGCGAGTGGGCGTGGCTCCTGTGCGAGCTGTGCAGCGAGTGTCCTGCCCCTCCACTCAGCACGGGACTCATCCCGAGACCGACGCTCCCGACGCTGCTGCTTCCTGGCACCACGTTGCTCCCCAGGAGTCCGGCGGAGCTCGCCTGGTTCGCCGCCACTGCCACCGCCGCCGCAGCGGCGTTCGCGCTCACCGACGGCGGCAGGATCGGACTGCAGGGCGAATGGGAGCTACCGGAGGCGCTCGACGAGGCCGCCAGGTTGACGCCCGAGGACGAGTACAGGTCCTGGTTGAACTGCAAGGTAAAATATTTTGATTATTAATACTGCTTATTTTGACCTACTTTCAAGTAACTATTCAACTTAGGGAATTCAAAATCATAATTTTATTCATATTGTGCGCCCATTAAATGTTCAAACGAACCCTCAAAAGTTGACCAATATACGAGTAGTCTAACATAACCAGAGACCAAGGCGTAAGAAGTTTTTAATAAAAATCAGATCAAATCATTGACGTTTGTTCAAGAAAAGTTTAATATTTATGGACGTGGGTTTAAAACCATTTTTAAAAAGTTCAATCGCAACATTTTAGCTCTATAAATTACAAGATCTCAACTCACTCCTCTGATGATAGGTATCAATATATATATCTATATAATTATTCATCATGTGTTCTTCTTTCTTCTGTTTAAACCACATTTTTTTTTTAATTTAGAAGCGAACCATTTTGTTATTATATTTTGCATCTGAAAACTATTTCCGTATTTCTAGATAAGTATTTTTTGTAAGAAGTGTGTATTTTTTATTTTTTCAAACAATAACATTTTTAACTAGTTTAGGAAAAAAATCTACCAATATTAATGTAAGATGTTACCTAACGTTTATTCTGCTTAGCTTTGATTATTTCAATTAGTTTAAAACATTGTATAGTTACTACTTTTTTTCATTTCTACTTTGAGTAGTTTTGCTACATTTCTCACTCTAACTTGTAAATCTGAACTTTCCTCACAAACTTAAACTTTAACTGATGGCTTTCATTATTACACTTTTTAAACTTGCTAACTCTCCGGCCACGTTCTTTTCGAAACTATATTTCTGGACTTATAAGTGGATCTCCGGGCGAATTCCCGAAAGGTCGGCGGCGAGCAAGTAATGAGTTATGGGACGCGCTGCAGCAAATTGAAAATGACACAATAAGAAAATTTATGTTGATGGAAAACGCGAGTGAGGCCATTAAATTTACGAGCGTTTGGCGCATATTATCACGGACTCGGGCCAAGGTTGCACCGCTCCAAATGGTTGGATTCCCCCTTAGGTGGAGAAGGGGGAAAGGGGAGGGGGAGGGGGAGGATCCCGGGTTGGAGCTGAAATAGGAGAGCGGCCAGAAGACGATAATCACGCCGCAATCTCCTACTTAGCGGAGTGTCAAACATAATGCGGCGCTGGCGACGATTTACGAGCAGCACCTTCCAGTGGCCCTCCCCCGCATCCGAGTTTTCCCCTTTTCCCCTTCTAATGAGCCCATTAGTGGCCCCCGAAGCCGATGGAGACCCCTCGCTAACCCCATTGGAGATCGCCATGCCACATTTGCCGTCGAAAATCTTTCTAAATTTAAGTGTAAACTTGCAACGAAGCGAGGCGCTGCAACCCCCTGCTCGACTTTTGAGGCACATGCCAATTATGATCGTGCCCCAGGGTTAATAATGGGTTAACCGGGCACGAACCATTTGAAGGAGTGCATCTCGAACGGCGGCCCTGATTTACGAGCGTCATTGGGTATCTCGCAGATACACAACAGCTGCCCGTTTAGCGGGCCACTTAATTAATGAAAATGCGCTGAGTCACTGAGTCACGGCTAAAAGACAGAAAGCGTCTTGCCAATAGACGCAGATACAAATTGATTGAGATACAGCTGCCGGCGAAAGGTGCAGCTTCACAGGCACTTGCCGCAAATATCTGGCAGATCATGTATCTGCGTCTGTCACCTGGCTTAAGCACATAATCAATGCGCTCCGCCTTATCGGCCAACACTATCAGCGACGACGGTCGCTCCAAATTGGAGGCGGATCGTCGCATCGCCAATCGCGGCGAATCGCGAGTCCCCAAATCGTGGCCAAAGTGCAGTAGCGTAGGAGAAACAATGCGCAGATACAGATACAAAACGCACAGCGGCACTCGCAACCGCCAGCTGTATCTGGATTTGCAGGGGTACACCAAAAGAAATGTATCTCATACATTAAAGCTTTAAAGTTAGTTAAACTGAGGAAAAAGGATTGCTGTTCTGCATTAGCAAAACAACAAAATGAACCAAAAGTTAAAACTTCATTTTTTCCTGTTATAATTTTTCTTCCAAAAAGGATGTGTCTTTATCTTATCATCTAAATTTTTGCATTTCAAATACATTTTATTTGCTACTTGGAAAGTTCTTTAAAAGTCAGATAAAAAGGTTTTAAGTTCATGATATAAGCAACATTTTATAAATGTAGGGTTCCTAATAGGAAAGAGTTTGGTTTGGAGCAATATAGTAAAAATATATTTTAATTATCATCCATGTTGTAAAAGAATGCTACTCTACAAGAATTTTTTCTTCTTGGATAATAATAATATTCAGTGAAATTGAATATATAAATGGCAAAATAAGAACCTGATCTAAATATCATACTTTTTAGTAGCAAACATTTTTAATTGAGTAAATATCTTGTCGATGTATTAATAAATAAACATTAAAAAACAATCAACTAATTGGCAGCAAAATTACATCAGATAGCATAGCTCAATTTTATATTTCTCCGTGTAGTTGTATCCGTATCGGCTGCAGTGTTATTAGCTGCAGGCGATATGTCGGTTATGCCGAGCAGTCAGACCGCCGATCACACGGCATAAATCACCGGGATCGGCAGACGAACCAGCGACAAAATTTTGGGGCTCCCAGCCTCACAGTTTCTGTATTTTTGTTTTTTTTTTTTTTTTTTTTTGGGTTGAAGCTCCCTGGTTTATCTGCGATCGGTTGACAAAAGGCCCAAGGATCGAATCGGTATGGTTATGTTATGGCGTTGGAAGCGAAGAGAGCGAGATCGGCAAGAACTAATGGCGATACACACAATAAATTAACCGAGCGGTCCAAGGTTTTTGTTTGTTTGTTTTATTTTATTTATTATTTTTTCTTTCTTTTTTTTTTTTTTTTTTTTGACTGGGCTTAAGTGTTGAAAGGGCGGACGAAAATTGTGCGTTTTCGGGACGAAATAAACCGGTCATCCAGCTGAGGCCAAAGCTGCTGACTCAATCTGCGATTGCTTTGGAGCAAAGAGCCAAAATGCAGGAGGAACAGGAGAACACTGGAGGGTTTATCGCGGTCCCTCTTTATGGGCATGCAAAAGCATAGAATCAGAATCGTGTCGTATCGGTTACTTACATAAAAGGCCAATTTCGATTTGGTGCCGCGGCCTTGTATAATTGGAACTTGCGACACAAGAATTTCTTTGTGCCCCAGCGACAACGGCAACTGCCTCATGGATTTTTGCTCCACGGTTTCGGCCATGGTCACTCCACTCCATGGTCAGAGTTTTTGGCCTGTGGACCAGTCGACCAATGGGCCCTTTTGATCGTGAGAACTTTTCTGTACTTGTCACAGAAATCACAGCGAAATCTTCGAAATCAATGTTAGCAAAAAGCGGGAGAGTCGAAACAAAGCTCGTGGAATTCCTTGAAATGTTTCCCTTTTTATTTCGCCAGTTTTTTCTTTTTTTTTTTTTTTTTTGTTCTTTATTGTTTTCGGGTTTCCCAAATCGATTTGCGTTCTGCGTGAATTCTTATGATTTGTTAGAAGCGTCTAATTATTCAGTCGGGACCGGGTCGAAACAAATTGACGGAGGCAACAGTAGCTGTTGGCCTTGGCAAGAACTGAAGAGAGCCATCAATCAGCCAGGGATGTGGGTCCTAGCAAAAAGACAACATGACTCATCACCAGTGCTTTCCCTTTCTCAAGTTGTCCCTAAACTTGTTTTAAAGAAGTGCGCTTTTTAGCCAAACGAAAGCAAACAAACAGGAATCTTTACAAAACGTTTTGTGGTTCTCTTTCAACGCAGTTCTGTGTTTATGCAAAGTAGAACGTATTTGTAAGCCTACTGAAAACATATGTTTACATCAAGTGGAATCTAGTTTGAAATGGTGATACATTTTTAAGTTTATTTAGTTTGTAGTAAAAATAGGTTATTTTGCCTTTCCGTTAAATATTAAAAAAACACTCTGTAAAGAAATATCGTAGTAAAATATGTATATATAATTTGTGTGTTTAGGTAAACAACAAACAATTACTATGTAATTGTAGGGAAAGTCTATTTTGACAATTAACTCGCCCTCATGGAAGTACCTTACGTGTTTTCCAAAATATTAATTTAGAGCTAAAGGTAAACGTTTTGTTAATTTTCTGCACGTGTGCATCCTTATCTTCTGAGCAAATTAAAAACTAGTCTTTCGCTTTAGCCGTAAGCCACAATTTTCCACAGCTGATTTGGAATAAACGTTGGATAGGGAATTTGAAGTTTGGAAATTTTTAACACCTTTTTACGAGCATTAACCATTAAAACCGCTTCGCCTTAAGCTTAAAAGTCACATCGCCAAAAATGCCGAAGCAACAAATTTATACTCCAAAAGTTTTGTTTGACGTTTTTGTTGAAAGTTTTTAATGTGATAGTTTTTATAAATACATATTTATTAAGAAATACCCAAAACTCTTAGAGCAAAATGATGTGTAAAAAAAATAAAAATTTATAAAGAATTTAGCTTTAATAATTCCTTTCAATTGTGATGCCGATTTTTTTAGCAATTAATATTTTGTCAAAATTCAATTTTCCATCACGAAATATCTACACTGTTAAGAAGGTTTATAAAATGTTATTTCAATATTTCAAAGTCTGGCCTTCATCTTGGGATACAGTGTATACATGAAATTAGTCAAATTTATCGCTCATACGCGCTGTTGCCGTTATAAACTTTTTATTATGTTAAAAATCATAACATAAATGATAAAATAATTGATTTGAATTTTAACTTGAATTCCCCAAGATTTAATTTTAATTTTAAGGCCCCTCCAATTCTGTACTTTTTTAAATCTTTTAAACTTGATTCTACACATATCCTTTGTGTTGTAATCAGTGGGAGATTCATGATTACAGCTTAGTTTTTGTATAAGTTTAACTATTTAACACAACAGTTTGACCGAGTAAAAGGTTTGAACCTGCTAATCCTTATATAAATTAGTTGGTTTTAGTCGAGTTTGGAGTACTTACCCTCTCATACTGGTAGAACGATCGACTTGGTCCAGCGCGCCCGTACAGATATGGATAGTAGGCACCGTACATAACTTCGGGGCAGGACACTGCCATTGTCGCAGTGGCAATCGCACTTGCAACTGCCACTCACTCACACACACTCACTCACTGTTTTTGCGGTTTTGCGATGAATGGTAGTTAAATTGGTATTGTCACTTGAACGGGGAAATTGTGATACCAATACCCGTGGTTCGAATTGGATTCGTAATCGTATCGGGACTGGAATTCTCTCTGGAGAGAGCAGAGAGAGTGGAAGCGAGGCGGAGAGGTAGGGAGAGGTAAAGAGCTTCGAGTAATTATAAAACCGGCTCTCAAGTCAAGGCGTGTTTTTTTGTTGTTGTTTTTTGTTTTGTGTTGTTGTATTGTTGCTGAAGTCGTAGTATTTATTTCTTTTGTTGGCTGGCGAAATTCCTGGAATGAAAACTCCGCTCGGCTAATTATATTTACATATTGTAAAACACCATCGCGTTTGTATCAAGAGCTATAATTGCTTTTCGTCTTTTTTGTTTATGTTTCTTTTTTAATTTTTCTGTTGTTTTTTTTCGCAAACTTCTTTCTATGCATTCGCCATTCCCGTTCGTGGGTATTTTCTTTTTCTTTTGGGTCTCGTTTCCTCCCCTCGTCGCTCCTCAGCTTTCTTCACTTGTTTCTTTCTTCTTTGTTTGCTTGTGCAGGCAATTGCAATTATCATTTCCACATTGTTGATTGCTGTTAGTCGTTTTCTATTTTTTCTATTTCATGCGGCCATTCCCTTTGGCGTTGGAACGTCAATTTCGTTTCTCATCCGCGTTTCCGCCGAAGAATTGCCAACTGCAAGGAGAATGGAGAAAAGTGCAGGAGAAACACATTAACAATTTGCTAATTGTGGAAAGAAATTCGAAGACGAAGAGCCAATTTCTGGCATTTATGTAAAAGCCGACTTTAATGATGGGATTATTCGAACCATAAACTGTGTTGAAAAGTAATTGCATGTAAACAAACACTAACCAGGATTAAATACGGCCACAAAAGCTAAAAAACGCAAGCTTTCACAATAAATAAACTATCGGAAAATGAACACCCAAACATGTTGGGAATTTTAATGTTTGCTTCGAGAAAACCATTTATAATTTAATTACAGCTCTTGTAAAATTGTTAACGAGAAACTTGTCCGTTGGAACATTAAAGAAAAATAAATTTATCGCAACCAACTTTGCGTTTGAAAATGTTGTTAAAACTTATTAAAGGCATATAAAGTGCACGATATGCATGTGTAAATTGTATATTGACAATTAAGTACAACTTTTAACAAATTTTGGTTGCGAATAAAGAATTGATTTATATTAAATGAATTAGAAGAGTGGATGAACAACAATAATTTCCGACGGGAAAATTATAGTCAACAAATATAATCCGTCGGAAATTAAATAAAGACAATGAAACACTTTTAGACGTGATTTTTAATGGTTTTAAAATATTTACAAATTAAACAATTCATATGAGATTGCTAACTGCAAAAATCACATTTTGAACCAATAAGCATTATTATTTATGTAATTATTTTAAAATATATAAAGGGCTAGCACATACAGAAAGTGATTTGTTAGGTTAAATAGGAAAAAAATGTAAATCAATGCTTAAATACGATAAGTTGTTTTGCGCATATTCCGAAACTACTAATAAACATCTACCAAAACACCTAGTTTATTTAATCATTTTCAATCCGTGTTAAATAAGACAATATGAAATAGAACATTAAACCACCATTTTGCACTTACCACTTGAAAGTTTTTAGTATAATCCAACAAGTTTTGCAGCTTCCATTTGCGAATTCAACAGAACATTCGAAACAGTGCACTTATTGAAAAATATTCAACAATTTCACAACTTCTGGCAAGCCATTACTTGACTTTATTTTCGTTGAATCGTTTTGTTGTTGTCGTTAATTTGAATAGTAATTAAAATGATACGCGCTGGGGAATTCGCACGTGAATACTTCAGATTTTGGTGCAGCTTTTTGTGCGACTATTTTTAACCGAAAACGAGCAGCAAACATTTGCCCGGCGCACTCAATGAAAATATTTTCGCTAAATCCACAAAATGCCAAATTCCATAAATTCTTGGCGGCGCGCGAGAGAGAGGGATATAGATGGATCGGGAGAGCGGAAGCGGGAAAGAGAACGGCACTATTTTGGCGATTTCAGCATCCGCGAAGATCTGTATTTCATTTTTCCCTCTGTGGCACTTGGAAAACAAATGAACTGCACTTGCCGCGATCGCTCACTGGGAAATTTCGAATTTTCTCGTTGTAATTTTGGCGATTTGCGTTTTCGTTCAAATCGAATTCGCGCGCGGCGGAGAGAGAAGAACACGGAGAGCTCCGGCTGCCGCTCAATCGGAAGAGAAAAAACAAACTGGCGAAAGGAGCGGTAAAACCAAAAGCAATGCAATGCAATCGGGGGCAGAGCAGCAGCAGCGCAGCCGACGCAGCGTCGAAAACAAAATGGCAATTTCCCATATCAAGTTGTCTCACTCGCACGCAAAGCAGGTTTCATTTGCCAGAGCGAGATAACTAGACTAAGTTTCATCGGAGGGCTCCGCCCACTTGATTGCTGCTGCTTTCAAATGTTGTTGTTTCCAGGTTCCAGTTAACGATGCCACATCGGTGTGAAAATAAAATGGAGTGCGTCTCAATTGTGTCCTCAAGTAGACGAAACTCCTGCTGTTTCTCTCTGATTTTAAAGTTCGACAAAACAGATTGAAAGGAATTCGCATTCGTTCACGGGGGCTTCTTCTTCGTCCTTTTGTTCCTTTCCGCAGCGAAAAGTATGCGCCAACTGTGTCAACAGTGTTTGCAGTGCCCCCGCAGTCCTTGTTGTTCAACCCCCTTGCAAGGCCCTCATTCCCCTTCAGCCGTGACGTTTCCGTATTGATAATAATCTGATTGCAAATGAATACAATTTATTGTGCTGTTCATTCGGCTTTATTTCGCTGCTGATTGTGAACTGACAAGGTGCGGATGTGGAAAAGTGAGAGACGTGTTTACTACTTCTTTAATTGTTATATCCAACGTTGAACAAAAAAGAAGACAAGTGTGCCGAACAGTGGCAAACGCAATCGCGTTTACTTAAAATTTTTTTTCAAGAATGGCTTTACTTACAACGGTCAACTAATTCAAATTCTTGCAGTTTTTATATTAAAATTAGCAAACCTTAAGTTTTATTAACAAGATAAAGTCATATTAATAGGACTCTTCTGTGAAAAAAAATCTGCTTAGGAATCCAATAGGAGTTTTTGAAAATTTAAACCAAATTATAGGCATCAGTATAAAACTAAACAGTCAATAATGGGAGCCAACCTCAGTTTGTGATTCTATACGATAGTGTAGGGGGTTTATTTAGCTAACTTTAGCTTACCGTTTTGTTTAAACTTTGGAAAAGTTTAAACTCCTAATTCACTCTCGTCTGATAATATTAGGAATGAAATCGAAATTTCGAAAAGATATCGCAAGGGCTTGTGTTTGAACTGTAGCCATTGTTAAATTCACTGCCTCTTTTATAACCGCGAGTTTGTGTATCTAATAGGAACATTAGAAGTCCACAGAATGCAAGACAGATACTAAAAGTCCACAAGAAAAACCAATAAGATCTTAAGAAGTCCTATCATAAGATATATTTAAACCCAAGTGCTCCTCAGATGGATCGATGTGAATTAAACTTCCAACTGAAGTTTTCTAAGTTTCGTAAAATAAAATTCTTCCAATTTAATTTGAAAACTATAAAATATTAATCATTGGTTTTCCGAAGTCCAATCAGTAGTTTTTAACCATCGAAAACTCATGGAGAACAGGAAATTATTTCAAACTGGTTCAAATGCAAATACAGAAATGTCAAATTTATTGAATTGCATTCTGCATAATTAAATTGGTTTTAATAGAATTAATCCAATTCCTTAGCTTAGAGTGGATTCTTCATAATAAATTATTTTGATTCCAATAGTACAAATTCATTTTCATTTTTCTGTCCCCAAAACTATGCAACAAAATATATATACCGTTCCACTTCCATTTTAGTCAGCACCAAATTTTCATTCAAGCCAAATAATTTCAACAAAGTAAAGTACAAAACGCACGGGCAAATATTTATTTTCTTACGAGTTTCCAAATAAATTTGACTCTAGGCAGTCTTCTCGTACATTTTTCTCGTTGTTTAACAACTCCTCAGCATGTTAGTCTTGAGAAATGGGGAAAAAACTTACACGAAATAAAAAGAACTGAATGCTTGGAAAGTCACAGGGAAAGTAAAACAAATGTTTTATCGAATTTAATTCACATCTAAAGAGTAGAGTTGTTTGAGTTTTTCGGTGTTTAAGGCGTTAACCTCTTGGGATCACGTGGGAACATGGATGTCTTTCGGATGTTGTCCAATCCCAGATACAGCATCACCACACGCTCCATTCCAATACCACCGCCAGCATGAGGAGGACATCCATAACGGAAGGACTCAATGTACGCCGCAATCTTGGATGTATCTTAAAGAAAGAGAGGAGTTTATATAGTACAGTATTAACATTTGGAATGGTAGATTACTTAGGTTATCACTTGTTATCACCTATATGCAACAGTTTTAAATAAGCACTACAGATAAAAAACCTAGTTAACTATACACTTAAAGATCTTGTGACTGCTGACCTTAAACTGTCTCAAGTATTGTCGTCATTTAATTGAAGCTACACTAAGAACAAGAACTATTCATCACTTGCAGTAAATTATTATTTTATATTGATTAAAATTATTTAACTATTTTTAAAATGAGTATAAATCTAGGATAGACTCACCTATGCCATGGTGTTTGGCCCGCTCCATTAAGTACTCGGGATCGTGGATACGCTGCGCGCCGGACAGGATCTCCTCGCCACGCATGAACATATCATACGAGTTGGAGTAGACGGGATTGTTCGGGTCGGGCATCGTGTAGAAGGGTCGTATCGCCAACGGGAACTTGTCCAGGATGTAAAAGTCAGTATCGTACTTGGCCTTGACCAGACGACCCAGTAGTTTCTCGTTGGGCGTCGACAGATCCTCCTCGTCACCCGTCTCCACACCAGCCTCACGGAGCATTGCCACGCCTTCGGCGAACTGGAGGATTAGCGGCGGCTCCAGAAACTTGAAGGCATCCACCTTGTACTGCTGGCCCACGGACTCGATCTCACGGGCATACTTGTCGCGCAGTCCCTTGAAAATCGCGGTAAACGTGTTGCCAATCGTGTGCAGCACCTCGTGGTAATGGTACTTGAAGGCCATCTCCAGATCGAGACCAACGAACTCGGTCAAATGCCGATGGGTGTTCGAGTCCTCCGCCCGAAAAACTGCGCCCACGGTGAAGACCTTGTCGAAATCAGCGGCAATGGCCATCTGCTTGTACAGCTGCGGCGACTGCGCCAGATAAGCCGAATCCTTGAAGTAGCTCACGGTGAACACATTGGCGCCTCCCTCGCTGGCCGCCGAAATGATCTTGGGTGTGTGGATCTCGGTGAAGCCCTTCTCGGTGAGGATGTCACGGAATAAACGACACACTCCCGCCTCCAGTCGGAAAATGGCCTGATTCGCCGGGGTCCGCAGGTCCAGCACTCGATTGTCGAGACGCGTGTCCTGGTTCACGCGAATATTTAGGCCCTCCGCATCATCGGCAGTCTCCGGACGCGAAGCGTCCTCGATTTGCAACGGCAACTGGGCTTTGGCTTGGGAAATCACAAAGATCTGTTCGACGGACAGCTCCAGCGATTGCTCAGTGCAGGATTCAATTTTGCTGGATACCGCCACTGGCTTGGCCTGGATATCGATGATGCTCTCCTTGGGAATACTGGAAAAAGAGAGGGAATCGTGAGCTCAATTGTTTATTTTAATAATTAAAGCATATATGGTCAAGCCTTTTCAAAAGTGTAATAACTTGCAGCTCGCTTAAAATTTCCAAAAAAAACTAATATGTTGTATCATCATAATTAATACAAAATAAAATAAAAAACAATATTTTTGCATGGCTTTAAAATTTCCACCTTGAAATGAAGGTTTTCATCAGAAATTGGAACATGTAGGGTAGTTGCAAGAGATATTTAAACTGCAATTATTCTAATATGTACAAATTCAGTTGAGACCGTTGTAGGAAGCGATGCTATATCATCTGCCCCATTCAATTTTTATCAGGTAAATATCTATATGACCTACCCAATATCTATATGATATCGAAGTGTTTATATTTGGGAGGATAAACCCCGTAAACTTACTTGCCCGCAAACTTGACCATCTGCTTGGATATGATATCGCCCACTGCCAGGATGCATTGGACCGTGCTGCTCTGCTGGCGCAGGATGAGGAAGCACTGCTTGCCCTTGGCCCTCGATGTGTGAACGCGTCCTCGCACCCAGACGAGTCCTTTGCCCACCTGGCCATTCAGTTCCGAGACAGGGAAGAAATTCCTTTCGCTACGCTTGTCCTTGGACTGGATCATCTCGGAGAGTCCATAACGTCCGGCCGCGTGATCCTCGGCAGAATCTCCGGCTGCATTGTTGGCAGCTGCGGTGGAGGCGTTCTCCGCTTTTTGTTCGGCTTTCTGTACAAATGGAGATTATAAGCTGTTATCAGGGGTTCAAAAAAGAGACCTCGCCACGTCGGCAATTCGTAGATACTCACCTTGGCGGCCTTGGCCAGCTTTTTAGCTCCCTTCTTGGAGACCTGCTCCCCGTTGGCCACGTTCTCCTTGTCTTCGACCATTTTGGAATGCACAAAAACGGCTGTAAATAAAGGTAGGTGATATACTTTACAAGGGGCTCACAAAACTAGTCCGATAAGCAACAGGCGAAAAAGGAGGAGTGCTGAATGCGTTGCGTCATGGTTTTATAAATAGCACTTGGCGGATGAAGTGCCCCATTTGCGAATAAATGACATTGGTTTCCGGGCTGCAGTTCAGTCACCCTAAAACATCTTATATATCCCATATGTCCACCGCATAATTCCGGGGGCTGGGGCACTCTTTGTCAAGCGGCTCACACATAACCTAAACTTTGCCGACCTTATTTTGGTGTACGGACGATGACACTCACTGGATATCCCTATACTTATTGATTGCTTTAGTTGTGCACTCAAATGCACTCGACTTACCAGCTAGATTTTGCCCTTTTAATACACAAACGAAAAGATTTCACGAGCGTCGTGTACTATTGCACATGCCAGCAGCGCGGTGCAGTTCTTGTCGAATTTATCGATATACATCGATAGCTACACGTCTGTTGGTAAGGTGCCGCTTTAATCATACCGTTCTGAGTTCTTGACGTCATATGTTTTGTTATTGTTCGCGACTAAATACGTTTAAATTTATAAAAGTATTAATGAAACATTAAGTAATACTCGAAGAGCAAATATATTTAATAAATAAATAATAAAATATAATAATATATTTTGGACAAAAGTTATAATGTTATAAAACATTATTACTTTTTGAAGTTAAAATGATTTTGAAAATATAAATACTTATACAGCTGCTTAAAATTACCCCATCCCCAATGATTGTCTCATCCCCTTTTCGATAACAGTCAGCAGGCACATCTCTGTTCATTTTCAGAAACAACTATTAAGAAAAACAACATCCATTTGTTTGTTTAGATCAAACTAGTGCGAAATCCAGAGGTAATTACTCATTACATTAAAGTAATTTTGACACTTATAGGTTATAGGTCAAGGCAATCGGTTTTTGAAATAGGTTCTTTCCCTGTAATTTCGAGAAGCTGGTAAAAGAGTGAGTCACCATTTTACTGCGAACTGCTGTGTATGTATTATTTGCGAGAGTGGTGCTCCAGCTGAACCAATTTAATAGCTACGACTAGATTAAAGCGTAAACGCTTGTGTATAGGTAAATTCCCTAAATGACTCTTAACATTTAAAAAGCATAATTAAACCCACACCAAAAGCACACGTCATTTGACCACAACATACCAAAAACTTTGCGAAAGTTTCTAGCAGTACGCAAGTGCCAAGTTGATTGATAATTAAAGTTGCATGCCACCAAAGAGTGAAACTACGGAATATTTACATTCTTTCTCACTAATTAAATTAGCTAATGATTTGTTATTATCGCTCTTTGCAGGTAAAATACCCGTCAAAACAATGCAAGGTGAGTGCGAAGTGGGCAGGCCGTACTAACAGAAAGTTTTGGATCTTCAATCTTTTCCACAGCGGTTTCGGAATTAAAAATCAAAGTCCCTAGAAAGAAGACCGGCGAGAATGTCCTGGCAAAGTGTTCCCCAGTACCCCCAATACCAAGGTTTAATCTCTTTGAATACTAAGCGAGTGTTTCTGCTTTCCGGTTTATAGACGCATGCTTTTGTTTGTCCCAGGGGCTTGTGGACTCGTTGAATGCCCGTAATGCCCCAGAGCCGCCCTGAGTTCTGATTCATTTTCTCTTAACATATTCACTTAATCTCGTAACATATAGTATTTGTCCCTTCTTATCATGGTTGTATGTACATATTTGCTCGAGAGTTGTTTCTTGGTTTACCGCATTTCTTCGTCACAACGGAGCGTTTCATTTAGATTTTACAGTTCTTGTTAGAGACTGCTGTAGCTGAAAATCTCGGATGCTCTTTTCCCTGGTTTTAGAACTATATTCATAGTATGTCTTATTCCACAGATCCCAACCAGCAGTACAACTACGGCGGAGGCTATCCACCTCAGGGAGGATATGGCGGTGGATATCCGCCTCAGGGGGGCTACCCGCCGCAAGGACCCCCTGGGGGCTATCCGCCCTATGGGGGAGGTGCCCAACCCTATCCACAGCCCTACGGACAGGGGCCTCCGCCCGGGGGTTATGCCCCCCAGCCGGGATTTATTCAACCACCGCCGTCTGCTGGTGGCTATGGAGCCTACGATGATCCGGAGAGCCAGCCCAAGAACTTCTCCTTTGACGACCAGAGCATCCGACGCGGATTCATACGCAAGGTGTACCTGATTTTGATGGTGAGTGTTTAAACTACCGGTTAACATTTCCTAGATTAAGGCTATACCATTTCTTTTCATACAGGGCCAACTCCTTGTCACTTTTGGAGCTGTCGCCCTGTTTGTGTTTCACAAGGGCACCAAGGAGTTCGCCGCTAGGAACATTTGGCTGTTTTGGGTGGCTCTGGGCGTGATGCTTGTGACCATGCTGTCCATGGCCTGCTGCGAGAGTGTGCGTCGCCAGACGCCAACGAACTTTATATTCCTGGGTTTGTTTACGGTTGCTCAATCGTTCTTAATGGGAGTTTCAGCCACCAGATATGCGCCACAAGAGGTAAGTTTGAGATTTTTTTACCCAAAGGATGACATATTCAAATTTTAACTTCTTAACTTCAGGTTCTTTTGGCAGTAGGCATAACGGCTGCGGTCTGTCTGGCTCTAACGATCTTCGCCATGCAGACCAAATATGATTTCACTATGATGGGCGGCATCCTCATCGCCTGCATGGTGGTTTTCCTGATCTTTGGCATCGTGACCATATTCGTAAAGGGAAAGATCATCACACTGGTGTATGCCTCGATCGGAGCGCTGCTCTTCTCCGTTTACCTCATATACGATACGCAGCTGATGATGGGCGGCGAGCACAAGTACTCAATCAGCCCCGAGGAGTACATCTTTGCGGCGCTGAATCTCTACCTGGACATCATCAACATCTTCATGTACATTCTGACTATCATCGGTGCATCGCGCGACTAAGTGCCGCTCTATTTCCATGTATTGTTTACAATTTAACCGGATTTAGCTTTAACCGGAAAACGAATATTGTTGTCGCGTAATCTCATCGGTATTTACATCCTTCCCCAGTGGAGGCAATCTTCAACTAACGAACTACTATCTACGATCTATATATTTCTCGTTGCGTTTGCCAATTTCCGGTTTCCTTCTAGTTCTAAACGTCAGTTAAGGGTAAATGAACTTACTTGCTTTTCGTTATGTATTTGTATTCTTGCTTAAGTTGAAGTACGAATCTAGTGAATGTTTTCAAAATTCCCAAAAAAAATATAGATATATGTATACCAAATGATATGCCATTCAGATACACAAACCACAATAAATAGTCACGTATAAGCATATTTATGTGAGAATATATAAGCAACAAGGCTTGCAATTGTTAACAAACGAAACATTTAACCGTGTGTAATCACCAAGGAATCCCGATTTTTGAAAATACGACTCAACGAACATTGTAAACCGTGCAGCGACACTGAGTTTAAAGTCAACAATAAAGCGCATCTATTTATTAAAGCCGCCACAGACCTCAGCATTGTGGGGCTTCTGCCAGCGGTTCATCCAGTTCAACCACCAGATGCAACTTTAGTCAGCAGCGGGAGAGCAACGTCTGTGGTTGGATTACTTCCGAAGTCTATTCCTTCGTCAACTACACCTTGCTTTATCATTGCTTAAATATTCCTCGTTATCTGCACTACCACAGCAAACACCTAAGTAGCGGGGTGTTTTAATTTTCGGGTTGGCCCCATAGCATTCTCTTGACCCGGCCACCTGTTCAGTAGTTCGTGTGAATTCCAGCAAGGCGTAGCCATAAAATGTATCACTACCAGCAAGGTAAGCACAGTCCGAGTTGGGCTAACTCAGGCGAAATGGGCAGCGGAAAAAGTGTTTTAGATTAGATAATCGTTATGGCTATAAAATATAGCTGACTGCAATTGATTTTCTCTGCAAAAGACTAAGAAATCTATCTCTCTCGGCGAACTTTCATCTGATAAGACAGCAGGAAAGGCTTGAATTATTTGTGTGCCGCAACATTGTGATTCACCCATTTAAAGGGAGAGTGCTCAACCGTGTTTAAAATTGAGTGGTGGCAATATCAGTTACTCACCCACATCAGTATATGAATCTTATCTGAAGTGTGTATGTGGGTCTGTGATAAGAGCCGAGTCCCGGCTAATCTCCGGTTGTCGGCAATATGGAGACACCTGAAAAGGGCGATTCGGTTCCAATAAGCTAAAATACTCGCACGTTACCGGCAGACATCGATTGAGAGCCCCAATAATTTTAGTCATAGCGATTTAGCCATGAGCAGCGACAATCATTTTCAGTACGGTTAGTCATGGTATTTAATTTCCTTTTTCCTTGATCTGTCTTCCAACCAAACAGGCGATGAAACTGGCGCATATACAGATGCGGAGGCCGACAAGAGCTTCGCGTTCGATGACCAGAGCATCCGGAAAGGGTTCATCAGGAAGGTCTACCTTATATTGATGGTAAGTGAAGTGGCTTCATTCTAGAACAAATTGGTTCTCATCTTTGTCTTTCTCCGATGTTCATTTGAAAATGTTATTAAAACATGTAACAAAAAATAATTAACAATCAAAAGTGTGCAAAGTATTCAACATACATACTTAGTCGATTGATTATACGTTTAATTGCTTCTTACTCTTCCTCTCTTACTTTCTAATCACTGATATGTGTTCTTTTTTTAGTGCCAATTGCTGATCACTTTCGGTTTTGTTAGTGTGTTTACCTTCTCGAAAGCCTCACAGGAATGGGTGCAAAAAAATCCGGCTCTCTTCTGGATTGCATTGGTAAGTTATATCAGAAAATTCTGTTTTCAAATTACATTTTGCTAATATTCAAATATATTTTTGAAATAACATTTAAATTAAGACTGATTAATTTTTGGGTTTTAAGAGTTATCTTTTGATTTCCGCACTAACATGAATATTTTTCAGGCGGTCCTTATTGTTACCATGATTTGCATGGCTTGCTGCGAAAGTGTTCGACGCAAGACGCCTCTGAACTTCATCTTCCTGTTTCTTTTCACCGTCGCAGAGTCCTTCCTCCTGGGAATGGTCGCCGGGCAATACGAAGCCGATGAGGTCCTGATGGCAGTTGGAATCACGGCAGCAGTGGCACTGGGACTCACCCTGTTTGCCCTGCAGACCAAGTACGACTTTACAATGTGCGGTGGAGTTCTGGTGGCTTGCTTGGTGGTCTTCATCATCTTCGGCATCATCGCAATCTTTATTCCGGGCAAGGTGATCGGACTGGTCTATGCCTCCCTGGGAGCTCTGCTCTTCTCCGTTTACCTGGTGTACGATACCCAGTTGATGCTGGGCGGCAATCACAAGTATTCGATCAGTCCCGAGGAGTACATCTTCGCCGCACTGAACCTCTACCTGGACATCATTAACATCTTCATGTACATACTGACCATCATTGGTCTGTCTCGCAATTAGACAGCCAACTATGATGCGTATCCGTAGTTTCCATTCCAGTTTTAGAGATATGTAACTTAATTTTATGTTCCCACCTTAGCCACGAAGAAATACAGACCGACTAACTAACCCTACGTAGTCGAGAGCTCGCTTTGATTTGGGGATTTTGGTTGGGATTTGGGGCGCTCAACTAGTTCGAACCTTGTCCGCGCCGCGGTGTCCAATTAATTAATGCGCACGAGTGGCCGTAATGTAATTATGTCCAATCAGCCCCTGCAGCGCCGCCAGTTCCTGGACTGGATTGGATGTGGACAAGGTGATCGGCGCGATCGTCAGTTGTGCGAGCGTCTGGCTAACGGGCGGACATGGATTTCGACGAGGTGCTGCGGGAGGTGGGCTCCTTTGGGCTCTACCAGAAGGTCATCATCTGCTCGGTGCTGCTGCCGGCCGCCTTGCCCTGCGCCTTCCACGCATATAGGTGGGTCGACCAAGTTGGTTTCTTAAATGTTGTTGAGTCATCTGTGGCAAAAATGAATAATTACAACAAATTACAAAAACTATAGTATAATTAAAAGAGCATACCTTATATATTATTCAGTTGCCTAATCCACATGTGAAAGATTAAGTGATGAAAATCAAAGTATTAACAATAAAATAATTTCCAGCCAGTTGTTTATAGCGGCCACTCCGCAGCACTTTTGTCGAGTTCCGGAACTGGAGCCCTGGGCGCAGGACTACGTGCAACTAGTTAAAAACTTAAGCATTCCGCGAAATCGCAATGGTGCTTTTGCCGAGTGCTCGATGTACGCGAGGAATTACAGCGATATAGTCCGCTATCTGGAGTATCGCCCGCCTCCGGACTTAATTCGCCAGCAAGCCGAGGATCTGCTCAAGTTGCAGCCGGAAACTGCTCAAGTGGTGCCGTGTCAGCATGGCTGGCACTACGACAAGACCATTTATTCCAGTACGGTGGTCCAAGAGGTATGTATACATACGTTAAATCCAAAAGTAAATACTTCTATAATGGGATATGAATAATCTCGAGCTCGGGAAACAAACTATTAATTTCCGTTTTTCTGTTGCAGTGGAACCTGGTTTGCGACCGCAGCTTCCTGGTCACTTTGGGCCTGGTGGTTTTCGGTGTGGGTGGACTGCTGGGTAACTACGTATTTGGATACCTCGTGGACTTGTGGGGCAGACGACCCTCCTTCTACGCTTATTTGCTACTGGAAATCACCGCTTGTGCAGCCAGTGCCTTCGCCTGGAACTATTACACCTGGTTGGGACTGCGCTTTGTGGTGGGCCTGACGGTGCCAGCGATCCTGGCCAGTCCCTATGTCCTGGCTATCGAGCTGGTGGGTCCGGAGAGGAGGGTCTTCTGCACCATCGTTTCGAATATAGCCTATTCCTTGGGCTTGGTGGTGCTGGCCGGAGTTATCTACGTCGTCCGGGATTGGAGGGAACTCAGTTTGGCTGTGTCTATGCCTTTATTAATGCTCTTCTCCTGCTTTTTCGTGCTGCCGGAATCGCCGCGATGGTTAATGGCCGTCGGAAAATCCAGGAGAGCTTTGAAAATCCTCAAAGTGATGGCCAGAGTGAATGGAGTGCGTGTTAATCGAGATTTTGTGGAGCGTCTGCATCGAAAATTGGCCAGCTCAAGGGCTGCAGAAGCTGTATCCTCATCGAGCACCCACTATGGTATCCTGGACCTGTTTCGGGGACCCAATATGCGCCGAAAGACCTTGATTATTACCCTGATTTGGTTTGCCAACACGAGTGTCTACGTGGGATTGAGTTACTATGCTCCTGCTCTTGGAGGAGACGAAATCTGGAACTTCTTTTTGGCCGGGGCGGTTGAGCTGCCGACATATTTGCTGCTCTGGCCGGGATTGAGTTACTTTGGAAGGCGTTGGATCCTGTTCATCTCGATGTTGGTGGGTGGAGTGGCCTGTGTGGCCACTTTTCTTTATCCGGACATCACGTTGCTGCTCTACTGCGTTGGCAAGATGGGCATTAGTTCGTCATTCGTGGTCCTGCCGCTCCTGGCATCTGAACTTTATCCCACGGTGGTAAGGGGACTTGGAATGAGTTTCAGTTCTGTGGTGGCCATGGTGGGACCTATAGTAATTCCTCTGATTAATCATATGGTGAGTAGGCACACTTACAGCTCATAATAATAGTAATGTCTTGCCTTTGTTATTTTGCAGGGCCAACAAATGCTAGTTCTTCCGCTGATTGTAATGGGTGCTCTGTTGATCCTCGGAGGATTTGCCAGCCTCCTTCTTCCAGAGACTCGTAACCGGAATCTTCCGCAGACTTTGGAAGAGGGTGAAGCAGTGCCCCTGAGTTTCCTTCTCTGCTGTTGCGTGGAAAGCGAGCGGAAACCCAACAATATCCGGGTAAATCCACAAAAAAGGACTATTCCCGAGGCAGGAACACCGGTTTTCCATCGTGTTGACACTCCGGTTTCTGGACGAGTTGCCTGCAAGGTGGTTTGCAGCATTTGTAAAAAGGAAATGCGTACTCTTTAGTTAGGAGAAAATTGTTCAAATAGAAAATTCCATTAGTTATACAAATTTTCAATTGTTTTGATGTTTTGGCGGCATTTCATTTTTGCTATCTGGCAACTCCATTAATTTCAGGTTTTACAGTGGTGTCTATTACAGAGAAAGGGAAATCTAAGTATTGAATAAATGTGGAATGCTCTATGCTATTTTACTTTTTATCAGTTTTACAGAATTTTTATTATTTATCCAAAACTAGTTTAAAGCCCTATTTTACAAAGGTATCAACTTTTTAACAATGTATGTACATATGCATGTATATTATCAAGTTGGCAGGCCAGCCGGCAAATTTAAAAGCGAACAAAATTAAAGCAAATCAAAAACCGATTGGGTACATTTGTATGTATGTACATACATACGATTAAACATTAATATAGAGCTTATATGTTTCCAAACCGCAATGAATTTGTGTTCTCCACATGACCTCGCAACTGATAGGAACGCAAACATGTGCATCAACCTTAATAAGTTATTATAGGTCGTCAAAAACTGATAACAAAGCCACAACCGCTTGTTTATGCACATATAGAAGCTTCAAGAAACATTCCGGTTGAACTGGCCTAATCGCAATTTTAAGCCAATTTAAACGTGACTCATTGTAAGATTTTGAAACCGAAAACACACGAATACCAGCCGAACCATTTAGCGCATGTTTTGGTTTTTCACCTTTGGATTTAGCCAAATTTCTGTGAAGCTTCGAACGGGTTAAAGTTCCTTTTTAAGAAGGCTTGCTAAACCATCTGGGTTTTTAACTTTTTTCTTTCAATGTCAACAAGTTTTAACTGCCGCGTGCTTTTCTTGCCCCTCCCCACCCCTTAAAAACACCACACAAACGCGTTGCTAAGCACACACACACAAGCTCACTCACACACATGTCGATTATGCAAGCAAAAATAAAACTAAAATAAGTGCCAGAAATAAATGTGAGAAATATGGATATTTCTTATGTTTTTACAGTTCTTTTAATGTAATGTTTGTATGATGGTATAAAACATAGTTTAAAAATTATAAAAATGTTTTCAACAATTTTGGTTCATCGTTCTCAAGACGAAATCAAATAATGGTTATGGTTTAAGGTTGTTTACGTTTTGAGTTTGGGGATTGTTTGCCGGGGGACGGGGTCACATCAAAAAGTCGGAAATTCGGGAAAATCGTTAAGAGCTAGTGCTAAAAATATATTCCTCTTTCTTCGCGACCTGGCAATGACTTTCTCTGGAGTGTCTGCGTTATTCCCCTAATCACCTCGCTTCAATTCTTCCGAAAACCGTATATATATAGTATAAAGTGTGTATTACGAGCGCATATATCTATGGATACGTCTGTGTTTGTTCTTGGGGGGGCGGCAGAAATTAGAATGTGTTTTGTTTCGACTATAGTTTGTTTTTTGGTTAAGGAAACGTGCTTTAATCGCTTTGGAAAATACATTGACGGTTCCAAACTATTACAATTAGATTAAGACTGAAGGGTTCCCTTAGTACGTTAAATATAGTTATTATGCTTATGTGTTCTGTTCAGCGCTCACTCGGATGCCTTTATTTTTTGTATTTTAGTATAGTGTGTGTAGCATGACCCCCAAAAAAGTGGCCTAAAGGGAGCCCGAAGGATGGCCCATCCAGGGACGTACCGCCGCGGTCCGGGGAATTTCCGATTTGGGTACGGAAGGGGGAGTGGTAGGTGGTGTTTGGTTGGTGTGATTCCGGCTCCCGGGGTGCGTCTCCTGTATGTCTGCCCCTTCCGTTTGCTCCCTGGCCGTATGTTTTGTATGTGTTTGTTGTGTTTAGGTGTGATTTATCCAGTTGGATGGGGATGAACTCCTTAAGCGGAGGCCGCCACCTCACCGGACTTCTCCTCCTTTGTGCCGGCAATGGCCACCTCCTCAAAGTTCTCGACCAGATCGGGCACATCATCATCACCGGCATCGGCACCGGAGGAACCGGCTGCGCCGCCGGCGGCGCTCTTGTTGGCAATCTCCGTAGCCAGCTTCTTCAGCTGGTTGATGTCCTGGGGACCCAGTTGCGTCAGGATGCCGGGCACCATCTCGGTGATCGTCTTGTTCTCACCGTGACCAGTGATGGCGAACGTGTTCGTCGGCAGCGAGGCCTGGGCCTTCGGGTTGTTGAAGTGGATGACGGTGCCATCGTTCTTGATGATGTTCACCTCCTCGATGCCGGGAATCGTGTTGACCGACAGTTTCTTTAACGACGACTGCAGCTTTTTGTCGTCGGTGGCGGGCGTGGAGTGGACAATCTTCTTCTTGCGGCGGGGGGTTCCCTTACCACCAATGCGCACCTGCGCCTGCAACTTCTTCAGCTTCTCCGGATTCATCTGGTCAGAATAAAACTTATTAGTAATCTGCCAAAAATAAGAAGCTCAATTTGATATTTACTTTTATTTTACTATAATTTAGCACAGAACCTTGCCCGAAAACACGTGCGCCCAGTTGTAGTCAAATGTCAAAAAGAAATCGCCATGATAAAAATGGCAAAGCAGTATGTATATGTGAGTAGTACTGGTAGGCAGTACTAAACGTCAGTGTTAACTATCGATAGCTCACGAAGTGCAAATAATAGCCCGCCAAGAACTTTTTAACGTGGGTTTCTATTTTATAAATTCAATTATAAATATAATTAATGTTTTTGTACTGCCAAACAAAACTTTACATTTTTTTTCAACTTTTTAGTTTTTAGTTTATTTTTTAAAACAAATTAACAGTAATGTAAGCTATTTATTGAGTTACGCTTAAAGCAATAATTAGAATATAAAACTTTTATTCTCGATTACTAAAATCTTTTCACAAAAATTATAATACACAGATACATTAATAATATAAAATACCAGTTCTTTTTGTTTATTTCTAAGCAATATTTTCTCATTTTTGGTAAGCAAAGCTTTGAGATATTTAAGAAATGACCAATCAAGACTATTAAAATTAAATATAAATGTATTAGCTTATAAGTTTATTTCAGCCGATAGTTTTTCAACACTTTTAGCTGCTTGTGAGCTCACTAAACAAAGCTTTCGCGAACAGTGCTCAAAAACGTAACCTCATAATTGCACTTTGCATCACTCCACCTGTCGTGCAAAATAAAAATTATTATTAGCAGATTAGGCGTTGATAAGATACTAAGCCTTATTCTGACCAGACTTTAATAAAGACATTCCGGTTGGGGCAGCTATTTTATAATCCTTTAAGTCCCACGCGGTTTCGAAAAAATAGTTTAAAATTTTGGTGTTTATCAGTGCGGTGGTTTTTGCATAGGATTGCAACAAGTGGAATTTTCGAGGACAAACATTTTCATAAAGAAACAGAAGCAGTAATTGTTTTTCACACGTATGTATTTTTTAAAATGTTGTGCTTGAATTGTTTAATTTATTAAAGTAATTCCCGAACAGTGGACGACTTTGAAGTAGAGGATTTTGAGGACTTCGCAATGGATTTCTGGGGAGTTTTCCTGTTTTTCGTGCTCGTTTTTATAATAATGAGTTACTGTGGATATTGCTGTAAAAGCAGACGCCAGGGTACCGTTTTATCCAGTAAGTACATATTCAAATGTAGTCATAAATCAAGCGAAGGTATATAACTCCCAGATGAGTCATTCCCCACAAAAGAAAACGTGTTAGTTAAATCCGAATCCCAACTTTGAGTTTATCTTTGTGGAGGTGCGATAATGACAAATCCCTAAAATTTTTTATTGACCCGTGCTAATAAGAGATAAATAATAATATACAGTCACAATAAACCAACCCGAGAGTTTTATAAAAAAAGAGCGAGCTTTTTTCGTAACTTTTTCTCTTTTTTTTATATTTTGGTTTCTCCCCTAATTCGTAAACAATTCGTTATGTTCAACACCAAACCTAATTTACCTTATCAGCATGAACCCAACGTAATTATTGAATTACCTCTATTTAAATGGTTATCGTATAAAATTCTTTTATTTATTATCTTACCATATGCTTTGTCTTTTTGGCTAGAATTTTCCCATTTACCCCCTGTTTTTAATCATAATTTTTCCCCTATTTATTTCCATACATTGAAAAGTTCTTTAAATGACTCATCTTCAGTAGCGCTTGCTCGATAACGAAATTATTTATTTTTCTAGATAGGCAACTGACAATTGTATCCATGAAGAACATTCTGCAGTATTTGCTCGACTTCAAAACAGAACGTGTCGTTGAAGTAACTCAGTGAAAATGATTTACATTTATTTTGATATCTGGTTTCCCATTCTGATGGTGTTCTTTATAGTGATTTTGATATTAGTTCTATTGCGAGTTCGTCGAGCTCGTCGACTTCGAATGGGAACTTCGACTGTGATCACTGCTGGTGAGGTGTAGTCATTAAATAACAATCGCGGAAAGATCGGTGGTCTAATCTCCGATTCTGGGAATCGCTTGAGACACTTTGACTATCAAAATCGAATCACAAGTGCTTAAATCCCAAGACGCCATTTTCATCAAGTACCTGTGATTATCACCTTAAATTACAAATCATTAATGTTTTCCATTAAATCAAATCGGACTCGTGTAGCCTTGTTACCATTTTTGACAATCTGTATTGGCAAACGTTTGACGTCAAGTCTGAGTTGTTCTTATTCCTTTCAGTGCTATGATATTAAATTATAGTAAGTGGTGTTCAAATTAGGCGATAGGGTGCTGATTAGATGACCACAAATAGTTCACAGAAAAACCTTTTTTTTTGTTTGCCGTCTGATTACTGTCGTTTAGCTTAATGTGACTTATTTAATATACTAATGGGGTAATAGGTTTTATGTATGTACTATAAATTTAAAAATGACAGTAATTTCTCTGAAGCGTATAGTTAAAAGACAAATTCCAGTGCCCTGTAATTCTGCTGCTTTATTTAAGGGGCACAAAAACTATTTAAGAAATCGATTTAAAATTTTAATATGTTATTTTTAAACCGAAATATGAAAGAAAAAAAAAAGATTATTTTGAAATGTCAGACTAGTTGTGCCCCTTAAAATCCAAAAATTAAAATAGGGTCGTGAGATATTTCAAAAGAAAAACTGGCTTTTTTGTAAATTAAAAACATTTACAACTATTATGCAAATTAAGAAAAACGTTGGACAACAAATTTTAAATCCATACTTTGCTCCTTACCACATATAAAAAGTGGAAAACTAAAATCAAACCTTTACTTGAATTTAAAAACCGTTCTTTTAAGTCGATGCCAGCCACTCCAAGATATCTTCAATTAATTGCGCTTTTATGAAGTCAGACAACCATCTGCAAATTGTCAACAATGACAATATTATTTCAGTGCTTGAACCAGACATTTATTTCCTCTGTTTCTGCAGAAAAGTCTTGGATCGTCGGTATATTGACCGGTGTTTTTTCCGCTTGCCTTTATTGTTTGCCATCTGCGCTTGGGTCGATAAGGGCAATTAAATTATTTGATTGCCACTGACGTCAGTAGCGTCCGAAGATTTGTGGAGTTTTAGAGGGTAATCGCGGCGGCTTGAGGATCACCAGTAATAAAGTTCGAAATCGAAACAAAATTTCTCCATTGATTGATGCGGACAATTGACGCAGGTTTCAAGCTGTAAATACAAATGTCCACTTGAGAATTTTTATGATTCCCCCCGATTCTATGCTAGCTTTTGGCACCAATATCAGGACAATATTCAACTATATTAAACGTGCAGACCGTCACCAATGCTTGGTAATCTTATCGGGCCTCTCAATCCACCGCTTTGTTTTGCCTTCTGAAGATCCGAAGACCGTCTGGACTCTTACAAAACCCGGCGAGGAAGCTCATCCAGTTCACAATTATCGTTCGACGTCTGCGCAATGAACACAGGCAACGCATCGCAATTTCGCATTACCGTGGCGTAGTTTCGATACCCATCGCAAAGAAATCCTCAAGACTGCCTACCAATCGAATTTATTAGTTAGTAAACTGTTCTAAAATAGTAGTAGATCTGCTCTCGAAAAGATGCCGCACGTTCCGGGCGAGAAGGATCTGCACACCTCCACGATCGTCCTGTGTTCCCTGTTCGCTGTGGTCCTCTGTGGAATTTCTGTGGTCATTGTCCGCTGGGTGATTCGCAAAAGGAAACAACGGGTGGCGGACAAGGCCGTGATCGAAGCAAGTTAGTATTTAGTCCACTGGAGAAATTATTCCTGTCCTCCGAAATGTGGCTGTCCAGTGTCTTCGAGTTGGTAGCTATTAAAGCTATGTGTTTCGTCGTTACCCTTTTCCCAAGTTTGTGTAAAATTCACTTTGTAATGTTGTGTATTGTTATTATATTTTGTTATTCGTTTTGTAAGAAATTTGCTATATTAGTGTTCAACTACTATAATATTGCTACTATATTATAAGATATAAATAAACAGAAACTCAAACCAAAACATTAAACCAACCATTTAAGTTTCCATAGATTAAAAGCTTTAGGAAACTAAAGGAGTTTATTGGATTTACCAGCCGAAACTTATTTACGTACATGCATATGTGAAAAAAAGTTCGTAATAATTAGATTTTATCTTCCATTTTAAAATCTCATCAACCTTCGTTGATAGGTTTCAAAAAGAGTAGATTTTGAAAATAACGACGTTGTATATGTGATTTAGTGGGCTTAAGCTTTTAACCTATCCTATGATAAACTGCAAGTTTTTTAATTTGCATTTGTTTTCCAGTAAGAGCATGTAATGAGTCAGAAATCCTAATCATACTCAACCTAAAGCTTTGATTTTCCCTCAACAAGAGAGAAGAAATTATAAACTAGGCACTCTAGTTTTAAGATCGTTCAGTTTAGTTTTTTGGTTCGTTCCGGTCAAACGTGTTCAATAGACTCTTAAAATGTCAAATGAATTATTTACGAAAGTTCAGAACGATAATCAAAACAAAGCATTGTCAAGTGCTCTTGGTAAAATGTTCTTATTGCTTATTGTATTCTTAATCTGGTTCAAACGTTGCAAATGCTGTAAAAAAGGTGTGAATATTTTATTTTTGTATGAAAACCTTATGTGCAGTTCTTTTAACAATGGTTATTTAATAACAAAAAAAATATTGTATTTACCTCATTGGTTAATGATTTCATAAAAAACTTTGCACGACTTTTTTATGTAATCTATAAACCCTAGTCTTCATAAAGTCTACAAATGATTTGATTATTATTATTTAATTTTTTGTTTTTAAAAAAAGATACAAAATATTTTGTAAACAAGGTGTTCATTCACGGGGCTTGTATTAATTATTTTCGTAACTTTTTAAGCGATGTTACTTTATTGTAATTAAACAATACTTGTTTCATTTCTGTTAGTGCTATACTTTGTGCTGTTTTAAAACGGAAAAACCATCCAGGCACAAAAGAAAATTATAATAGTGAATATCAGATTTTATTGGCGATATTATCCAACAAGTTTCATTATCTTTTAATTAGTCATACCATTCTGGGCTAATCCCATTGATCATTCTTGGGTATTTGCATCTTCTAAGTAGTGTTCATGCATGAAGGAAATTTTTTTAATCAAGCTTTCGATGACGTCAGAGATTCTAAGCCCGGTTTTAAATCTCGATCTTGCAACTGTATTAGGGTGACGTGTGTTACCCAACTTAAGTTCGATCTTTAAAAACTAAAAATTTAAGTCCCATATTTAAATGAATAACGGCTTTACGAAAAATACTGATAAAAAAGGATAAAAACTAATATTTCAATTTGTTTTTAACTTTCCTTATTTTTTTGTTTAAAGTCAATCTTTTAACATTAAATGTCATGCGCTTTCTCCATATTCCATCAAACCAAGGTTTGAGATGAGCGACAATTTTATTATTCTTGGACACTTTTATGAAGTTTAAGTTCAGTTTTTTGATTCCTTTAGGGTACACGTGCTTAATAGATCTGCACAATACCATTTTTGAGCGATAACATTAAAATATATAACGAAAGTCCGGGAAAGTATTACCGTTTAATCAAACTTTCCTCCACCTTTCTTTTTATTTTCTGCAAGTGCATCTAAAGATAGTATTGCAAGCGCTGTAAGATAGTTATGAATTACTTAAGATAAATAGTGCCCTTATCTTTTAGATGTGCGGTATCACAGTTTTTATCTGAAACCCCAAAAACAATGGGAGACTTTTCTGTAAGCCCTTAGTTGGCTTCTTGTTTTTAAAGTGGAATCATGAATTTTCTTTACTTGAATGTGCCAAATACAAGTTCTGATGAATTCGACCTCAGTCACATTATAGTGTTTGTTTTTTTCATTCTTTTGTTTTGCGTTGGAGCCCTTTGTGTTTGTCAATCGTTTTGCATCACCGCTAAACATATAAATGGTTAGTAAATATTATTAATACAAGGTTCTTATCAAATTTAACGACTCGGATCACTGACAGTGGTTTAAACCGTAAATTAAATATCCACTTGAAATTTTTATACTTATGGGATTTCTTTAACTGGTCTTTTATCAGGACTGTATTACGTCGTTCGAATGTTTGGCGTTGTAAAAACCGATTTTTATAAGTAATCACCGATTTTTCTACTCAACTTTTTAGGGGAAGAAACATTTTCTGGTAGAGTGTTTTAAGCTGAATTTTAAAAGATAACTGATTTGTTTTTATATTAAGAAAGAATAAATAATTCTAGCTTTCTACTGATTATACTCGTGTTAAGTATTCTATAGTATAATGAGCCATATTCAGTCAGCTTTATTCTTTCACTTAGATGTATTTATTTTCTAAAGCCTAAAAGCAGGCTGCAAAAATTTTACAGGTAATTCAGTTCTTTTTTTTGTTGATTAGATTTGTTATAAAAAGACTACTAGTTATACTATCTTTAACTTATATTATTACCTCACAAAAGAGATCGTATTTTCCGTTGATTAAGGTGTAAGGAGAACCAGAAAGAAAGTCATAATAGAAGTAAATTATTAATAGTATTGAAATATAATAGTCTAAAAAAATTAGACATCTTTTGTTTAATGTTATTTAAAACAATCCTTCTTAAAATATTTTCGAATTTATTATCCGGGAAGCCTTGTGATATGGTTCCTTTTTTCCATTATTTCATTTTGTTTTAATCTTTAAACTTTTCAAGAAAACTTAAGCTCGAAAAGGTTAATCCAGTTTTTAATAACGTCATTCGGAAATACTGTGTCTGATTTTTATCACTTGATATTGTAAAGAGATAATTCTCGATTATGGGTATTCCCATATTTTTCTGCTTCCTATCTACAAAGCCAACTTAATTTATTGGTAAAATGTTCAAGTCATTGTCTTAAAGAAATATGCGACGTGATTTCAGTTAACAAGTGTTAAGTTAATCTAAATCATAATTCTTATAAACCCAAAGAGGTAGAGTCATTACAGGAATTATATGGTTAATTTTAGAATAATTCAAAAGAAACACAGATTTCCAACGACCTTGACTTGCTATCCTACATCTTGAGTTGTAAAACTTTAACAGCATATAAATCCATTATTGTGAAATAGGTGACTGCTATCTTGGTGATTTCAGATTTAATACTTGTTATGGTGTGGGTAATGTCAGGGGGATTTTTTATTATATTTGTGCAATATACGCCGATAAAACTGACTGTGATTTCACAGGTTTTATGATCAGTTGCTAATGTGTGACAAAAGTGCACTCTTTTGCGTAAATGCCAATCAACAAATGGATATTTGGGGATAATGGCCACATATTATTTAATGTGGTGACGTAAACTCGGAATAGATAGGTCATCCAGAAAATGGTTAGGGAATACATTTAGTAAGGTCCCTGGCTTTCATCATGAACGCCACCATTTTTGATGTTATTGAGAATATTTCCGAGCGACTCCACATAAACTGGTCATTTGTGGCTTACGAAGCGGGAGTTCTAATAGTTCTACTACTCTTGGTAGTGAAATATGCACTAGTTCTTTCCCGAGACTCAGAGGATTTTCACTACGTAAACTAAGTAAAGATATCTGCGAAATGAATAACGAAATCTTGGAAGACAATCCACTAGGATTCCAGAGAAACTATATAGTCCTTATGTACATTTTCCGCCTTTCCTGCAAAATGTTCATCTTAGGATTGATCGGATTGGTTGCACTATATTGGAGGCGTCGTCGTGCTCTCGGCGGTTTAAGTAAGTTGTGTGATAATGTTTGAAAGTGTTGTTATCACTGATAAGTGCTATCTTTATGAGTGCGATTGCCCTTTTCTTTGGCCATTACTGGCACATTTTTCGATTGCCGACCCGGAGGCCTTAGCTCTTCGCAGTTGTTTAGTCTTTGTCCGACGCTTATTCAGTTAGTATCAGAAATCATGGATGATTCGGGCATCTACTGGATACTCTTTTTCACCTTCTCCGTATTCTTCATGACGTCCGTGGCGGTATTTTTGACCCGTGGTCGAACGCGACGAGCGGCACTTACCAAAGGTGCAGGTGTGTGATTTTGTTTTATTTTTTGTGGGTAACCCCCTTTTCGGGCGATAACGCTGCCAATGGGCTTCCAATAGCTGTCCATTTACAAAGAGCCAAAATATCGTAATCAGTCGAAATCGCGAACTCACTGGTGTAGCACCTCCTAAAATCGAATAAAATAATATCCGCCATGCAGCAATATGTTATTCCGATCATAGCATTCTCGGTGTTTCTCGTGATATCGTTTTTAATGTGTCTATGTTTCTTTTGCATAGTGAAGAAGTTTAGATCCATGGGTAAATTTTGTAGAGTTAAAAATAGATTGTTTTGATTTATGTAACTGTATAGAAAACAAGTGACAAACAATCCAGAATGAGGAGTATGGAAAAACATGTGTGTTTTTTGGCCATGTCATGGAATCGCTTATCGTATTGGCCATATAATCGGTGGTTGATTAGACATGGCCCGATTGAGTGGGTCCGTCTGATGTGAGCTCTGCAGTCTGCTTCGTGTTCGTCTGAAAGGCGTTTGTGTTTCCAAGTTAAATCCATTCAATCACCGAAAATGGAGGGATTCTGGATCGGGCTATCTATAGCTTTTTCCATTTTTATCATTACTTCTATTGTGGTTTGCATAAGGCGCAGGCAGAAGGCGGCGCGAAATGTTGGCTACACCATCAGCGAAGGCGGTGGTATTAACTTTTACCTTTGATTAAGTTATTCGAACAAAGATTGTGTTTAAAAATGTGTTAAAAAAGTGTTCTTGGAAAATTCATTTTAAAAATATAGATTTTTGACCTTTTTTTATTGATAGCCCACTGATAAACACCCTTTGTGAAAAACTTGTGTTGATACCTTTTGATATGCCACATATATAATTCCCTAAACACTGAAGAGTTCTATCATTATCGAAAATCTCATAAAAGTATGACCAAAATTTGTTATTAGCTGTTGCTATAAATATAGCTTTTTGTCAAGATTAGATTAAAATTTATTAATAACGAAGCGTTCACCACAAAGATTATTGCAAATGGGAAAATAACAAATAAAATAAGTATACAACCACACTACTTTTATTTTTAGTGAATATTAGTTTGACTAATTTAACACTTGTAATGCTAAATAAATTATAATTATAAAATTTAGTTATTTTGATTATTTAGGTAATACATTTTATAACAAATCTAAAAAGTAAAAACGAAATAGTTTTTTATTATAAGTTTTATGACAAATGTAAAAAGTACTGAAAGGGGATTTTTCTTGTGATGTATTGCCCAGTTTAATCAAAATTGCGGGAGCTTATCGCGTTTGGCCTCAAGTGGGCGGCAGTGACTCACAGTTATTGGCTTGACTCGCTTCCTTTACTGATTTGCCAATCTGATTTTTCTCGTTGCAGCGCCCGTGGTGGTGACTTCCGCCACCCACACAGCTCCCGGCGGTTATCCGGTCACCCAGCTGCCTCCGCCGGGTTATCCGGTGGGCAATGCCTACGCAGCACCCGCTCCATATCTCGGCCAGACCAACGGGTAAGTACTGATTGGGATTGGGATTGTGTAAGCAGAAGCTTTACTAACGCTCCCGTTTTTTCCCCACAGCAGCGTAACCGTGCAGATGCCCATGCCGATGCCCCCGCAGAACCAGCAGCAAATGCCGATGCCGATGGCCGGGTAAGTGGAATGCAAAGCTCCAATTAAGGGCAAACATTAATTGATATCTTTCGAATACAACACAGCATGCAGACGCACGGCGTGGCCTATCCCCCGTATCCCGGCCAGGGAGCGGCCAACATGGATCCGCCGACTTACGACGTGGCCATGGCCAATCCGGGACCAAGTGTCATGCCCGCTGGCTACGAGAAGCAGGCGCCCTACAATCCCCACTTTGGCCACTGATTACTTAGTTCGAGGAGCCTCCTGCCCGCATCGATATAGCTTTTGTACTTCAAGAATACATTAGTTTCAATACCTCGTTTTGTAAGCAAAACAAACTCCAATTCCCAACGGCTGAGAGGGGAAAACCAAAGTATCGCACAATAAGTAATTTTTATATATTCCTTGTGATGTATGTGTAACATGTACATATAACTTAAGTGGAACCTTACTTTAATTTATACGCCTACATTAAGAAACTCCAAAAACAAAACAAAACAAAACAAAACAAAAACTAAATGAACGACATGAAGTGTTAATTGTAATAAACCAGCGGAGTGCCCATCAAATACACCTGAAGCGTGTTTGTATGGTTGTGCACTTCCGCAGAAACACGAAAACGAAAACCAGAAGAGCAAACATGTTTTCAATTATTCCCTGCCATCGATTGTTGTTTAAATGTTTAAATGTGTTGCAGAAGATTACGAGTGGCATCATTGCAATCAGGGGTTTTTATGTTGCACTTTTGAATTGGATATGTGGGATTATGGATTTTGTTTATTGGCTTTGTTCGCATTTAGCTGAATTATTGTGTTTGAAACATTGATCTTGTTTACTAATATAGTTTGTCATGTCATATCATTTTTGGGGTATAAAGTAAAATAGGGATTCTTTATCAACTCGGGAAATTTTTTTATTCACTTCTATACCGAAAAACTTCTTCGACTTCCTAAAGTAAAATATAGCTTTTGTAGGAAATAAATTAAACCTGTTTTCAAATGCCTGCATTTCAAATTGATTTCTCACCATATAATTACAAGTTTTCCCGCATCAGATAGCTTTATGAACTTATTTATTATTGTTAAACCAACTGCCACCGGATGTCGCTCCACCTAGCAGCTCTTTTAATAGTTCTTATCAGCCATGCGGCGTTTTCCACGGATTATTGCAACAAGGATCTGTGCCACTCGCAGATAACGCATATCGGGTGTCACAATTATGGAGTGAGTTGGGTTTACTTGCTGATCGATTGTAACTGCCAGAGTTTTCCAGGATTTTGACGAGAGCTGTGGAGATGGGGCGGTTATCATGAAGTTCCCGATGATCCTCCGCTCCCAATTGCTGGCCACCTTGAATGATTTTCGTAATATTTTGGCTTTGGGTCAGTTTCCCTCGTTTCGTCCTGCTGCCAGGATGGCGACCCTCCGGTGGCACGATGAACTGGCCGGATTGGCCAAGTTTGCCTTGAGGCGATGTGACAATATGGATGAGTACTGCAGCAATACGGATGAGTTCAAGTATGTTTCCTATATTTATGGAAGCACCAGATGGGTTCATAAGGAGAAGTCTGCAAGATCTGTGATGGAATTCGTGCTGGAGTTTTGGATGAAGGATATGAAGGGCTGTAATATGGGTCACATAAATGCTGAAAGGCCTCCGAAAGATGGGTGAGTTTTGCTTTTAAGTTGGTTGATATCAATCTAAACTTTTGCTTCTAGGAAATGTCGTGGCTATTTTACCCAACTTGCCCAGGATCTGGCTGCCCATGTTGGATGTGCCATGATTATGCGAAGGAGTCACAGCACCAAAATGTATCAGTATGGAGTTCTGTGCCAGTTCTCCCGGGGAAAGATCGCCAACGAGCTGATTTACCGGGAGAGTCCGCATCCAGGCAGTCGCTGCTATTCCGGAACCCACTCCTCGTATCAGGGTCTCTGCTCCCCCGAGGAGCATGTCAATGCCAATGCATTGCAATTGGGTTCACTTAATTAGATTGGTTATACCTAGAAGTTAAAGTAGATTAAAGCTGTAGTTAAAACATTATTGTCACGCTGACTGGTTGAGATGAAGACTTATTATTCCCTCCTGTTTTTGGTAGCTCAGTTAGCTCTTTCCTTTGGAAATAATACCCTTTGTAGACCCGATCTCTGCATGAATAATGAGGTTCATGTGGGCTGCTTTCATTCCTGGGTAAGAGACTTGAATCTTACCATTCCGTTCTACTTCATTAATATTTTTATAGGATCTTGCCCCCAAATGCGGACAAGGCAATCTCGTTCTGCATGTAAACGGCGAGTTGAAGGACGGCATTCTTGACAGGATCAACAACTTGCGCAACTTTGTGGCAAGTGGCGTGGGTGAGAATCCGGTGGCAGCTCGAATGCCCACGATGATCTGGGATTATAATCTGCAGAGATTGGCTGACAATCAGGTGCGTCAGTGCGACGAAAATGGAAAATACTGCGCCAACACTGAGCGTTATAACTACGTTGTCACCACTCAAATCCGGAGCACGATGACCCGGCACAGTAGTTTGGAGACCCAGATCCTGGATAAATTACTGCCGGAGCTCTTTCTGGATCTTCTGGGCTGCCAGATGAACGAAAGTCTTAGATTTGTTCCCAAGGAAGAAGGGTGAGTGATTTAACTAAGGAGAGATTTTAAGTGCAGAACCGAAACGGTTTGAAGAATTTTTAATACCTACTTATCAAAAATTAAACATTTGAAAAGAAATTATAATTATTTAAAACTCAAAATGTTCCATTTCATAAAAAAAAGATTTTGTATAATTTTAAAATGAGAGAAAATAATTTCTGTTTGAGAAGGCATTTAAAATTTTAAAAATGTATAAACTTTAATGATGTTTTATATGCCTATATATCAGATTGGTTGGATAATAATTATGTTTACAAGTAATATATGGCTATTGAATTATGAATATAATTCAATATATAAATGTGTTGTTGTTTAGGTAGGTGATCTGTTAATAGCTAATGTGTAATAATATAATAGCTAATCCTGTAATTTTCAGAGCCTGCGTTGGCCACTTTGTACCCCTGGTCCAGGATCGAGGAGCTCGGATGGGTTGCGCCATTCGCCTGAAGAGCAGGACCGAATACAAGTCGAATGTGATCCTGCTCTGCCACTTTTCGCGGGCCAGCGTGAATGGTCTGCAGCCTTTCGAAGTGGGCGTGATTCCTGGCGAGAAGTGCGTCTCCGGATCCAGTCAGCTGTACAAGTACCTCTGCAACGAGGCGGAGGCGGTGGATCCCAACAGTATGCAGGTGGACACCCCGAATCCCAGTATCCAAAATGATCTATCATCAAATAGCAGCACAACCACGGATCTAAATATAGCTACCACCCAACCACCCACTGTGCAAAATGAGACTACTACTGAATTACCCATGGTTAAAAATGAAGCTACCACACAACTACCCACGGAGCCAAATAATGTTACTACTCCTGCGGCAAAATAGAACTCCCTAGATAAAAAAACAGATCAATTTTAACTTCATAAATTAATTATATAATATTAAGCTATATTATATATTAAATAAATAACATCCTCTTTTCGTATTAAAAGTTCTTCGACTTTTACTAATTAGTTCTATTGACTTTATTATACTTTACTATATACAATATCTTCAGATGAAATGTCATATTGAATTGATTTTTTTACCATACTACATCCCTTTTATTCTCTGTTTATTTAGCTGTGGTGTCAAATTGATATTTGTAGTATTAATTTGATTTTTTGTACAAAGTTGATTATATCACATTCCAATTATTTACTGTGTAGAAATGTGTGTCCAATTGCCAGCTTGACTAATTACTAGAACCAAGAATGGACTGCCATCGATAGCTCCGCTTGGCCACTAATCGATTTGGGTGGCTCGAACTCTATAAGAGGCAGCCTCGGGTGGTCGGAGCTGGCTAAAGTGGCTGCCTCGTCGAGATGTTGGATCGGTTGCTTCTGCTGCTGCTGATGCTCCTGGGCCGCCAGCTCCAGGCCTTCGACTACTGCGATCCGACTTTGTGTCCCGGACCCGAAAGGCACATAGCCTGCAACAATTTCGGGGTAAGCTAGTTGTGCTTAAAGGTCAAAGGAAGTCCTTTCCTGATGGTAGATCCTTGCAGGAACTGGGTGAAGGATGCAGTCCGGATGCGCATGTGGTGCGGATTACAACGGCCCGTCGGACTATGATCCTCAATGAGTTGAATGAGTACCGCGACAGGATTGCCCGAGGGGATCTGATGGGTTTTAGTCCTGCCACCCGAATGGCCACTTTGCAATGGGATCAGGAGCTGGCCAGTTTTGCTGAGTTGAATGTGAAGCGGTGTGCTTTGGTCAATGACCACTGTAGGAACAGTGAGCAGTTCAGGAATGTGGCTCAAGTGGTGGCCGAAGGGGGTTGGCAGGGGGATCCCTTACCAGCGAGCAATCCCAGTGGAAGTTCCCACCCAGAAACATCAGGACCCGTGGAATACCACACCGAGGATGAGGTGATCAAGGCCACGTTGGAGCAGATGTTCGCCGAGTACAAGGAGTGCAGCATGCGGGATATCATTGCCTTCAGTCCTCCCAGCAACAGGTAGGTGCATCCTAATCCTCTCCAGGAGTTGCTAGCAAAGCTCACCTGACCAGAATCCTCCGCTTGCACGTCAGCAAGTGCATTGCCTACTTCACACAGCTCGTAAGGGACAGCACCACCCACGTGGGCTGCGGCATCCTGCGGCAGACGAGGAACACCACCAACGAGGCGGGCCAGTGGCTGACCAGTGTCCACCAGTACATGACCTGCAACTTCGTCCGGGCGGACGATGTGAATGCCCCAGTCTACCAGAGTGGAGATCGACCTGCCACCGAATGCCGCAGCGGACGCAATCCGGTCTTCATCAACCTGTGCTCCGTCAACGAGATCTACGACTCCTCCAATCTGCAGGGATTCTTCTGAAGTGCGAAAATTGGCAGTTCCACAGAAAATTACTAATTCTAATAAATTAATACCAATTCAACAGAAGCTGGGGTTACCTTAAAGGGTGGGATTAAAAATCAGATTTTAGCTGGAATGAGAGAATTTAAAAATTAAGGGCTTTTAGTTTTTAAAATTAAAAAAAAAAAAACAAATCAGTTTTTACTTTCTTAAAACGTTATTAAACTATTTAAAATCCTATGCTTATCCAGATTTTTTTTTATTTCTGGCTTTCAACTTAAAAAGAAGCAATACATTTTCTGCAAAAAAAACAGATTTTGCAACACACATCTGTAGAATTCTTTCAATAACACCTTTGAATTTAATAATTTTGTAACTATACAACAAGTTTTTATAGGAATTATCAATTTTTTGTTAAAGCCAATTCAATCTATTCCCACATTTCAGTTGTGTCAAATTGCATTTGTAGTATTTTAATTCAATTTTGGTTAAGTACGAGGATTATCAATAACATTTAATTTGTTAAAACATGTAATTTGTTAAAAACATTTAGCATTTAAATCGATTAAGAGCTGTTAGCTCTTTACAAAAGCAAAATTATTTTTTTTAATATCAACAAAGCCATTTAAATCATAAAAAGTATATGTTAGTAGAACCGCAAATGCTTGAAAAAATATAAAATAATATGAAGAGGTGTCATGGAACTCCACGTATTTTTCCAAAGTACCTTAACTGCGAATTACGTTTATTATTCTATTAGCGTTTCCATTTCTTTTGCGTGGCGCCTTCTTTTGAATTATTTGTTCTGCGACAAAGGTTCAAAGTTGAGCCAGTAGAATTGCACTTTAATTCCATCACCATTATTATAATGAACCTGATTCGCCCGACGCCCCTTCGCCTGCAGCGTGGCACTCAAATTGAAATGTGTTTCACCCCCGCACCTTTTTGGCACCTGCCCGTGGGGCTTGCATCCTGCATCCTGCATCCAGCATTCACCATTCTCCATTCTGCAGAATCGCTGTTTTCGCACCTAGGCGACTGCCAGTCAAAGTCACCGGTCGCAAAAAGTTCGTTGACAACTTCAACAAACAAATTTTTTTATCGCGCACTTGCCACACCTTTTCGTTTTTCCTCTTTTTTTCTTTTTTTGTATTTGATTTTAGTTTTTCAATTTTTTTCCCCCTCAAGAGGAAGTGAAAAAATGGCAAACGCAGCGTGAAATACGCAGCAACCGCAAATGGTGCGCAACGAAAAAAGGACCGAAAAAAATATATATCATATTATATATAAAATGTGAATATTCTAGCTAAATACGAAAAACTATTATATTTTCTTTTGATATAATGATTTATTCAATTGTGAAATGTGCTCGATTGTGTTCAGAGTTAACGAGTAAAAGGGGAAACGTGCGAGCGTGTGCATATGTCGTGTTGAAGCTATTTAATAAAATATTCCAATTTCGCAACTGGTTCGTTCATCCATAGACTCGCTTGAGGACTGTGAAAAACGTATAAGTTGTGTTGAGTAGATTCTGGAAAAGCTCCAGCGTAATCGGTCGAATATTGCCCAGGAGTATCTGGAAAAAAAGAGACATAAATACGGTAATTTGATTTTTATTTAAAAAGAATTCGTGTGTAAAATCGAGAGGGGTTAAACATTTATTATTATTATTAATATGGCATTGAACCATTTATTCATTATTTTTATAATGAATATTGTCCTAATATTATATGGGTTTGTAAAGGGATTTTAAGGCTATGTATCTCACAAGTTGTATATAAATATATGAGAGCTTTTAAATTGTATTTATGTGAATTTTTGGTTTAAAAATTGTAGATTAAAATTATGGTTTAAATTAATGAATAAAACCTTATGTTTAAGATAATCAATATATAGTTGCAATGAGAATCATTCTAATATTGAGGGATTCAGAAGGTTTAATTCTAACAAATAAAAAATAAATATCTAAGAGTTTTTTTATATTTATTGGTTACCCACCGAAGCAGGTCGCTGGGCCCTCATCATCATGAAAATGATATTTTTGCGTAAAGGAACCTCAAAGGTGAACCACTCCGTCTCGTAGGCTGCACTTGCCACTGCCAAGTTCTGCTCCCTCAGCTCATTTGCATACCAGTATAAAGCAAGTATTTGGGCCAGAATCATGTTTATGTACATGCAAACAATTATCAGCTGACTAGTGCCGCTCACCTACGAAATTCGGATATTCATGAGACGAAGGCAGAAACATTTTGGATATAGTGCTCCTATATACGAGTATACGCACAATTATCAGCATAAATAGCAGGGCACAGAGAAGAGCTGAGAAGGCCATCAGTTCAAAGAGGAACATCATGGTGGTCAACTCGTTGATTTGGTCCATGTACTCGATAATGCTCTGTTGATAGCGAATGCAGGCGAAAATCTCCTCCTTGAGCTGCCGGGAATCGCGGTCTCCATGGGGATAAAGTGTGGCCACTTGCCGCAGGCGGTGTTGCAAAGCCTTGCACCGCACAATCCCGAACATAATCAGGCCCACAATCAGACTTGTATAGGGGATGTACATGCAGCAGCCCATCGGAGTGATGAGCATTTGAAAGACGTACCACATCTCGTAGTAGGGTGTCTCGTACTCATTCAAACCCGGAATTCTGCTGCCAAAGGGGAGAACTTTTAAAAGAAAAGAGATTATAATAAATATATCATAGTCTTTGGGCGCATAAAAACATAACCAAATATTTTCTAAGCTTTGACTTATGTTATTTACTGTAAAAAGTTAATCCAAACACATAAAATAATTTAAATAAGCTGTATAATATATTCAGAAAATTGTATGATGCGGTAAATAAATGACTACTTTAATACATATTATTTATATTTGGTTTATAGGAATTTCATACGACGGGATTTTATAAATATTATATGCTATACTTATTTAAGGTGTTAAGCCGAATAAAAAATATATAAGATGGAAACTGCTTTTTTTTAGAACATAATAATATACATCTTTGAATATAAATAACAAATGACTCACCCCTTTCGTTGGAGGATAAAGGATAGAGGCCAAAACCCATCGAGGTGAGCATGCCAAAGAACAAATTACCCCTGGCCATCAACTGACCCACTCGATTGACTTTTGCCAAAATTTCCGATATATACGAATCGTTCAAATTCACAAGATTGTAGTAGGCATCGGATAGATTCTTGAGCAACGCCACATATTTGTCGTGATCCGCCAGCAGAAGATATGCCCGCAGCACCGTATTGATCCAAAGGACGAGCATATAGGAGTTGCGGATTATCCCGATGAGTCCTTCATTGGTGCTCACCATGTACATAATTTGGGTGAAGATGTGGAAGGATGCCAGTCCGATGCACACATAACGCTTTAGGTTTTTGTCATAGAGAAGAGCCCAGAAACGCAGTATCCTGATGTTCATGTAGATCAACTGAATGTCCTCGAACATAGTTAAGAATTTAAGTAGTAACTTGGGTAAGATTTCTTTTAGAATTCTGAGCCATCCTACTTGGGGTTGACCTTTTATAGATTTTTCGTGGAAGAAAATCATGGAAAGTTACCCTTTTTAAAGGGTGACTAGGACTTTGTACAGAATTTAAAAATGTAATACAAGGAAAAATAGATTTTAATTGGGGAAATTCAAATTTGATGGTCTTTAAAATAAATATTTTCATAAAATATGTTTTAGGATATTTAAATGTTATTCCAAATTTGAAATATATCTTTGTATAACCCTGTACGCATTCTTTAAATAAATACAAATCCTTTATTATGATTTTATTATTTAATTTATTTATATTTGAAATATGTTTTAGGGTATTAAATTACAGTCTCCCATCTTTTGTTTAATTTTTAGAAGCACACGCCTTGCATTGACTCCCAGCTGGACTATTTAAGCGCAATTTCTGCCTAAATTGCCGATGATTTTGCAATATTTTTGCCATTGAATTGTAGATTTTATTTGCTGCATTTCAACTGCCACATATTGATTTCTTTTTGAATTATGAGCGGAGGAGGCAGACGAAGTGGGTGCCAGATATCCTAGCTTATAGCACTTCAATTTATTTTTCATTAAATTAATTTGTACCCCGGTTCCGATTGGCAATTTATCTAATGGGTTTTGTTGATAATTTGACTGCACTTTAGCTGTACATTAAATCGAGATAGTGTAATTAGCATTAAGACTGTATTTACTACTTGCAGATAGATAAACCTTATCAATTTAAGATAGTGCAAACAAAGTGATCGGTTGATAAAGCTATACTTAATTAGAAAGCTTTTCGACAGCTTTTGGTTGCGTAGAATTCTCTTTTAATTCAGTTGTTATTCAGCTCTTGATTTCTGAGGTTCTAATAAGCGGAATATATGACATCATGGATCAGTGGATAATAGTGCTCACTTTGCTTTCTATATTACTTGTTTTGCTCTACAAGTGGTCGGTGGCTAAGTATAACATCTTCAGTGAAAGGGGCGTGGCACACGATAAACCTTGGCCTTTGATTGGTAATATTCCCATCAGGGGAATATTTGGTCGGATTTCGGTGCTGAAGCATATGGCAGAACTGAATTTAAAGTATTCGAATTCACCGGTTTATGGCATTTACGCCCTGAGAGATCCGTACATCTTCGTTCGAGACCCGGAGCTCATCAAGCTGATTGGCATCAAGGAATTCGACCACTTCGTCAATCACCACAATATGCACAACAATATGCAGGAATCGATTCTGTCGAAGAGCCTCATCTCCCTGCGAGATGGTCGATGGCGAGAGATGCGTAATATCCTTACGCCCGCGTTCACTGGCAGCAAAATGCGGATAATGTTCGAGCTGATCCAGTCTTGCAGCGAGGAGGGTGTGCTCCACGTCCTGGAACAATTGCAGCCGTCGAAGGAGGCGGTTATCGACCTGGAAATGAAGGATTACTTCACGCGTTTCGCCAACGATGTGATTGCCACGGTGGCCTTCGGGCTCAGCATCAACTCGTTCAGGCGCAAAGATAACGAGTTCTTTCGGATCGGACAGGCTCTGTCCAGGATTACCCCATGGTCGATGGCCAAGGCCATGCTCCACGCCCTCTTTCCTCGGCTAATGAAGGTAACCATTGTCCGCATTTCGCAGAGGTTTCTATTCCGATTTGGATGCCGGTTCGGTCGGTCCTGCCATTGTTTTCTTATCAGTTGCTTTTGGTTTACCAACGATTAAGGAGGGAAAGTCTTCAAATGGGAGGTGAAACAGATAATTATCAAACTTTGTTAAAGAAAGTCATACTATTACTTGTTATCGTTACTATTTTTATATAATAGTGAAGGTTTGACTAGGTTACAATAGCTTTACTTTCAAAAAAAGTATCAAAGCCAGCAACAAACTCTATAAGTTTTTGCTGGGCTAGGATAATTAAAGTTAGTTGTTAAATTTCTCAATTTTTTTGACCCCATACTAGAATTTTAATTAAAAATCTTGTTTGCAACGGCAGAGCAGCTTATGAGTACAGAATAGTTTATGTACATGTTTAAATTGTTTCAGCAACAATTATTAAATAATTTAAAAAAGTTTAGTAAAATTTAATTAACTTTGTTTTTGCGATGGACATTGTGTATATATCAAGAAGAGTTCATGCGTATCCAATAACTAAAAAAAAAATATTATTATATTGTCTAGTTGCTGAATTTATTTCTCGAACTCCAAACTTCAGAAATATTATAGTGAGTTTAATGACTTATTTATCTTTGAATAGCTTAAATGTAAAATAGATGCTTGTGTCAGTAGAATTAAATTTGACAGAATTTGTTATTGGAAAAATTAAACCTTTTTACTTTCTTTAATTTTATAAAATTTAAAATATATGCAAATAACTAAGGAAATTTTTAAATTTATTATTGAAAAAATAATAGGTACCTTTTTACTTTCTTTACTCTATAAAATTTAAAATATATTTTCAAATAATTAAGTAAATTTTTAATTACTAAGTTCATTTGATCTTTTGTTATTTTTAGATACTACAAATCCAAGTTTTGGACGGCACAAACGTCAATTATTTCACCAGTCTAGTCAACATGACTATGAAGTATAGACAGGAGCACAAGGTTAAAAGACCAGACATGATCCATCTTTTGATGGAGGCAAAGCAGCAAAGGCTCTCGGATCTGAAGAATCAGTCGAAGGACTCCCAATACTATGCTGAGTTCACAGATGAGGATCTTTTGGCTCAGTGTCTGCTTTTCTTTTTTGCTGGATTCGAGATCATCTCTTCATCATTGTGTTTTCTGACCCATGAACTCTGTTTGAATCCCGTTGTGCAGGATAGGCTTTATGAGGAGATCCTGGCTGTTCAAGGGGACCTAAATGGGCAACCCTTGACCTATGATAAGCTTACCAAGATGAAGTATCTGGACATGGTTGTACTAGAAGGTCTTCGTAAATGGCCACCAGCTATTTACACCGATCGTGAATGTTGCCAGGATATCGATTTGTTTGATGACAATGGTGAAAAGTTGTTCTCCGCCCGAAAGGGAGATATCCTGCAAATACCTATCTTTTCCCTGCACCACGATCCTGAGAACTTTGAGGATCCGGAGTCCTTCAATCCCGAGCGTTTCGCAGAGGATCGCGGTGTTGAGCCTCGAGTGTTTCTGCCCTTTGGAGTTGGTCCCCGAAATTGCATTGGCAACCGAATGGCTTTGATGGAGCTCAAGTCTATTGTTTACCAATTGATTTTGAACTTTAAATTACTGCCAGCCGAAAGGACAAGCCGGAATTTACTGGATGACATCAGAGGATACGACATGCATCCCAAAGATGGCTTCTGGTTGAAGTTTAAGTCACGTCAATAAAGTCTCTTGCATCTTAGCCAACTAATCGAGTGCGGCTTTTCAATTAAGTGCAGCCAAACAAAGCATGCAATTAATCAACCACTGGGGGTAATGGAATTATTTAATTAATTTCAGAGGAGTGCACCACAAATGTCACGAGTTAATCGAGAGGCAATCGGAGAAAAAATATGGTGAAGAAGTGCCGCTGACAGCGAGTGCCTGGAAAATCTGGCTTGCTATTTGTCCGGTCCAGTTGACGCCTGAAAAACAGAGAGTCCGGAAAATCGGGAAAATGGGGAGCAGCTGAGCAGCTGAGCAGAGGGTCCAAAAGTTTTTGACATTCTCGTTATTTATGTGCTTTGAGGGTATTTAGGCAAAAGTTTTTCCGTCCGCCTAAGCAGTTAATACGATATTGATTTATTCGCCAGTCAACAGCTGTGAGATAATAAATATTATGCAGCTCGAATATACGTTCATATATATATTTGAAATCTTGTGACTTCTTGTCCGAAGCGAAACTTTCTGTTTTGATTCCCAGATTTGATTTATAAAGCGGCCAGCGATTAAGCTTTGATCCAGCCAGACTTTTGGCCAAGTTTTATAAGCTTAAAGTTGTTGTGGGATGAAAATGCGCCGAGGGTAGAAGTGGGCTAAAGACTTTCCCTCTCTGGGGAAAACAACAAAAGTTTTCCAGGCGCGAGAAAGTTGAACTTTTTCTTTTCGCTTTGCATTTTTGACGCACTGGATAATTATTTTTCTTGCCACTGACGTTCGGAAATTTGTCAAGCGAGATGGAAAAAATTGTTATTGGACAACTGAAATAGAGTTTGAAAAACGTGTTCTCACTCTTTTAAACATTTAAATATAAATGGTTATTGATTGAAAAATTTAATTTAATTTAAGAGAAACATTATGGAGTCTCTTTTACCAATTCCAATGCATGACAAGTTTCTAATTCTTTACTGATAAAAAATGTGAGATAAGAACTACTACATAAACCTCCACTTTATTGTAGAGATAACCTTTTTTTCTGTAAATAGAGGGACAAGATGCGAGTGTCTGGCAAATTGTGCGGAATCTTGCCATTTGTTTGCTACCAAAGCCTGGAAACATGGTAACATGGTAACAACCGAGCCGGCTTGACCATAAGCCGCTCCATTTGCATAATTATTCATTGCGCAGCATTATGAGCATAAATAAAACGATGCCTCACTGCACACACACACATACACCACAAGAAAAACAGGACATGTGAGGATAATGCCTTGTACGGTACAATAAACTCTTGTAAGCGCCTTAGTTTATGCAACGCTTTTTGTTCCTTATTTATTGTAGAGCATTTTTTATGGCCATGCCACAAGTTTCTGCAGCTATTTATGGCCAACATTACACGCTGATGCACTTGCACTCCACTTGCATCCTACTTCAACGGAATACCAATTGAAACAATAATGGAACGGAGGATCCAATCGCAGGGATAGGATAGAACGCATAAAGATTAATATCAAATAAACTCGAGCAAATCACACGCTCCGCATAAAATGCGGGATAACCACAAAAGCTGTCTGCTGCTGGAAATTAAACGCAAAGTTCGACAAAGCCTTAAACTATTCTCATAAAACTGACATCTCGGAATCTCTATGTTCGCTCCAGAATTTTGAGATTGTGTGTGTGTGTGTGTGCCGGGGACAACCTTAACACCGAAATACTCAATTAAATAAAGTTCAGCTCGAAATTGCATTACATTTATGAACGTGAGTGCGTGTCGTCCTGGCGGCAATGTCATTGCATTTCTCGCCAAATCCGCAAGTTGCGCAAACTTTTTCCACAAAAATGTGCGTGTATAAAATCGTGGTTAGACAACCCAGATGTGTTCTCTGAAATCCAGTTCAAGTAGCTTAGCAGTCCACATGGAAAAACTAAAACTAATAACTGCAGGAAATATGTGCGCAATGGAATGGAAAATATGTTATTATTTCAGGCTAATTAAAACTAACAGCTTTGGTGTCGAATTTCACAAAAAAAAAAAAACACTTTCAAAAATATAATTTAGACATTCACACTTTTTAATCTAAATATGAAAAGCTATTAACAACTTAATTGAGTATTTTATCTATTAAATATGAACATCTAGTACATAATTAATTATGCCTAACAGTATCATTTAAAAATTCCTTTTTTATTAGTTTTTTTTTCAATATTCGCTCAATATTTTCTTGCTTTGATATAAGACCCCGAGGTCAATAGATTTTATGCGACATCAAATTCCATGAACTGAAATTTAATTAACATTGAAGCGGCCTAATTGAAATAATTGCATTTAAGGCTTAAAGCCACTTTGAACTAGAGGATGTGGCCGTAACTATTGACAACCTGCTGCCAAAGCAATTAATTTAATTCACAAAATTTCGCCTTTGCATATCGCAGTATCGTATGTAAATATATGTGCATTTGATATATATATTTACAGTAATGTTTCGCAGTTAATATGCAGCCAATTGTTGGCAGTTTGCGGTTTTGCACAAATGCCAAGCTCTCGACGGATTATTGTTCCGTGCTGTTGGCCTTTGCCACTACTTAGCCAAATTGCCCACCGAGAGTCCTGTTCATGGCAGGCCGCATTAAAATTTTATGCAAATAATTCATGTCCTCTCGTGATGTGTGTGCCCAAGTGTGTGTGTGGGTGTATGCTATAGTAGCGATGTGATCCCCGCACTCCATTGATTTAAATTGATGCATGACTTTATTAGGGGAATTATAATCTGAACGTTACAAATTGATGGGTTATTACTCATTCGCTCTAGCGACCATTCGTTTCACAGCTTACATTTAACGAGATTCCCTGGAATATTCCGACTCCAACCAGAAAACAATCTTGTTGCGGATTAGTTCGAGCTCTCTGGGCCATTTTGTCCTTTTATTATTCGCTTATTTTCCCAAGGAGCGGCTATAAATACGCACGCGTTCACATCCCGACATCCCAACATCCCGACATCCTGCGCTTCCGTATTCCGGACTTTTATGACAGCCCAAAAGTGCCTACTTATAAAATCAAAATCATAAAAAATAATGTTAATTTCAATATTGTCTCATTAAATGTGTATAAAACTCCAGCCGGTGAGCATGTGTGTGATGAAAGAAATTTCGTGATGGCCGGATGAAGGTGCGGGGAATTTGTTCATTTAACCTGCCTCAACGTGATGGCCCCAAAGTACAGTGAAGCCACTGGGTTTTAAAGGAGAGAAAATTTAAAAAGCAATTTTGATAAACGATTTTGGAAACTATTTTTTTAATTTTGCATGTGGCTTAGTTAAAATATTTTTCTAAATAATGGTAACTTTTTTATTACGTTTGTTACATTCTTATTAATTAAAGATGTAAACAACCTTATTTTTCTACAACAATAAAATTTTCTTATTTATTAAACATTTTTTTCAGTCGTTAAATTTATTTTTGTGATGATATGTGTTTAAAAACTTATTAAATACAAACTTTTCTCCGATTTACTTACACACCAAATAGAGTAAATTCATTTCTTTTACAAAAAAGGGTTTTTATTTAAAATGAAGTAAAAAAGATTTTGTTTTAAAGATCAATATTTAAATAAATAAACATTTTACACACATGCTTTCTAAATTTGGTATAGAAAGTTGTTCGCAAAAAATTTACTAATTCTTTTTGAAAGACTCTTACAGAATTTTGTGGGTTGACATTATTATTTTTTTTTTTGTCCCACTGTGTTGGATTTTTCTTTTGCAGGAGTGTGGGTGCGTGAAATTTAAATAAAACGTGCGATTGTCGAGCAGCTGTTGCCGTTTCCCCTCCGTGGCAAGGTCCTTTGCCGAAGTAACGGGGCTTTCGGGCGGGGAAATGCTGAGGGACGAAGGACGACGCAAGGATCGACGGGACTGACAGTTGCGAGTCACGCACACACGCAGACAGTTACGCACATACAAATACATACACATACGTATATATATAAACCTGAGCCGGATGCTGCCACACACATACACAAACTCACACACACACAGAGACAGTGACGACGCAGAGCGGTCGGGAAATGTGACAGGATGTCATTTTGCAACGCATCCGAAACATAAACACACGCTTTTCTTTTGTACCCGCTTACATACATATGCGAAAATTATGCTGCTAAAAGGCGGCAAATGTTTGCATTAGTGTCGCTTTTCCTCCCATACTGTTTTCCCATTCGAGGGTAAGTTTTTGGAAAACAAGCGAAACTAGAAAATTTGCATAAGCGCCGCTCGCCGGCGCTGGTTCCATTATCACGAGGTTTGCCTGTGTGTTTGCGTTTAGTTATTTAAAATACACGAAATATTCATAATATGACGCAAATGCGTGTCACATTCGCAAAACTGAAAATTGTGTTCAACGCCTGCGAAACTTGTTGATTTCCGTTGATTTCGGTTTTGTGGTTACTTTGACAGTTGCTCTTTAAATTTATTCAAACGTAACAGGACTGCTTTTATTTATTATTATTATTAATGGCCGTTATTATAAAAGGCCATTAAAATGATATTCAATAAGAACTATTCGAAACCACATGTTTCCAATTAATTATTAAAACGGTAAAGTAAAGAGAGAAGTATTTATCGGCCATTGTTACAAATATTGGCTTTAGTTTCTTTTTAACTTTCTGAATAGCAACTTTTATTACATTTTTGAGGTATTAATATTAACATTTAATTACATGGCTTCAAAATGGATTGTGTTAAGCGAAGTCAAATTCCATTTTGACCCTTTAAACTCATTGATTTGCTCTAACTGAAATTGACCGCCAGCAAACCAAAGTACGCAAATGAAAACACGCAAATTTATAATTAATTCGCAGTTTTATTGGATTTAGTCTCCCTGGGGGCAAAAAAAAATGAAAGATAAATAATAAACAGCGAAAAGCATCAATTTTAATATTACTTATTTTGGCTTTTTACCATTTGACCACACATTCAAATATGCACACAATTAATTTAAATTGTTTTGGTTTGCCCGAATAAAGGTGCCCCATTTGATTGCGTTTGACAGGAGTAATAATGCCGAATTAGCAAGGTAATTGAATTTGGTATTAGGCAAAGGGACATTGCCAAAGGTAAAATTACAATAAAATATTAAACAATAATCGCCATAATCACTTTAAACATTTCAAAGAATTTTTAAGTCACAACAAATTTGATTTATTTAATTAAAATTGTTTTTATCAATAAACCCTTAGCTTTATTGACTAGTAATAAATATTTGCAGTTTTAATTAATCCATTTTATATTACTCGAACTAAATAAGAAGTGTGAAAGTTAAATTATCAAAATATTTGCTTTATGCTTAATTATAGAAAGGTGTTTGCGTAAATAAATCATTTTATTGAGGGGTGGGTGTCAGTTATCAATCAATAATGAGGTTGATAGAAAGACAACCGCTTCACACCTTTTACCTAATGTAAAGTCATGACATATTTGAAATTTCAATTAACCCAATATAATGTTATACTATATGTGCAGTCAATTGCGTCTAATTGTGTACAATCGTTATAGACACGTGCTTGTGAAGTAATTAAATCAGTTTATTACAAGTATTACAAATTCAGCGATGACAGAAAGACAAACCCGACTGAAATTCAGGAAAAGTACAGTATAACATCAAAAATATTAGGCTTTAAAGTAGGGTTGTCGAAATTTTAAAAAATATCGTATCGATGATATTTTTTTTATCAAATAATATGATAATAATATTTCTAAATATCACCGAAAAATATCGATATATTTGATATTTTTGATATTTTTTGTGTTAAATAAAAAAATTTCCTGCCCACAATAAAAAGACAATAAGTTTCGGTAATTGTTTACAAGTGCGGTCCGGACTTCGAAATCCGTTGGCGGAAAGTGAAAATTTTGCACCGTTTTTTTGTTATTAACAATCCTTACTTCAGCATTCTTAAAATTCTCCGTTATTTTCATAATACCTTCAAAGTTCGTGGACAGCTAAGAATGAAAACTAATTAATATACATATGTGTGAACAACGTGTGTGTGCGCGTTTGGCGCCAAATTTCGGTGGTATGTGCGTAAGTTACATATGCACACATAGACAACGAAATCTGGCCATACGCACACATATCACATATGTACATTCCTTTTTTGCGCGCATTTTGCGAAAATATTATTTTGCGCTTGAATTCGTTCACTTGAAGTCGCTTTGGAACTCAAAGTAACCAAGACAAAAATATCATAAAATATCAAAAAAATATATCGATTTTCCGATATTTAGGCAAACAAAAAATTACGATATAAATATATCATTTTAAAAAGAAAATATCGATATATTGATATTTTGATATATTATCAACAACCCTACTTTAAAGTAATTTCTACCTTGATAAGATCCACTTCAATCTTAAATCATTTGCTTGCCAACATTCTCTTTCAAGTCAGAACTACTTACCTATTATCTGCAAAACTTTTTGGCATTTGTCCGTCCCCCGGAGGCTTCCCTGTACGTCTGCCTGGCTCGACTGTGGATGTTAAGTTGGCATAATTAAAACAGAAATACCAGGCGAATCAAGCCAGACGAACGTCCCTGCAAATATCCCCACTAAGCACAAATTGCACAAATAATGATAGACTTGGTAAACTTTTGCCTAGGTTTACAAAAACCCCCCTCCCTCCCCTTCAATTTTCCTCTATGAACGAGCCGGGGGAAAAGTCAACAGGGAGGGAAAACTGTTATTTAAAGGCCCGGAGCCTATTTACCTCATGTTGCCGGGGCTTCTGTCATTTGGCCTATTGATTTTTGCAGGTGGATAACCTTAAATTTGCCAACACACAACTTTCGGCCCAAAAGAGTCTAGGGGAAACACTTGAGGCTACGTGGCCCGAGTCAAAGTTTGTCTTTTTGAGGGCAAATAAATTTAATAAGCGCATTCAAGTTATGCCAAACTTTTGGGGCCCAACTTGGCCAATTTGATTATGACAGTAAGTGATTTCTTTGTGTGTTCGCCGGAGTTTTTGTGTGTGGCAGCCTCGTAATTAACTGGCGTTGCAACCTCTTCAGCTGCGTCCTGCCACCAAAAAAAAAAAAGAAAGATGAAAATAATGGATAAAGATATAGGTTACTGTCCGTTTTTCAGCCGCTTTGCTTCTCATATTTCATTAGCCTTATCGCAGTTGTAGTGGTCCTGCGACCAGACTAATTTATGGGGCATTTATGGCCACATTGCAGACCTATTAACAATGTGCAGTCAAATTTAATTTTAGCTACAAGCAGCGTTTCCCATCCCCCCCAAAAAAAAAATAGGCGAAACACTCGAATTTATGTGACAGCATTTGAAATTTATTTGCTGCAACGATTACGTACAACTGGCGATGGCTGTGGAAATTGGTGTCTGCAGCTCGCTCTATAAAGTTCCATTGACCCATTTTGGTATACCCAGTATCTGGCCAGGCTAAAAAGCCAAGCCTCACACAGATGCAACACACTCACACTCTCACACACACACTCACATGCACCTAAAAGGGAATAACCCTTCCGCATGCAAAGTTTTTTGCCGCCCAGGCAACAATGTGAATGGGCGAATGTTCCCAGGACGAACACCACTTCCACTACCACTACCAATACCAATGCACAGGCGATTAGTGCACCATTTGGCTGCCGCTCACCAGACTGTTTATGCGGCGCGGAAAGTTCAGATTTAGCTGGAGGATAAGATATGGCGGGTAGGGGAATCCAGAATTAAATACCTGGTGAATGGAGGATGTATTTGCGTTTGCCGGTGAAGGATAACAGCGCGTATGATAAGTGGCAAAGTATGTTTGTAAAAGCCAAAAGCATGAAAACAGGATCTACACTCTTGATTCGAAAGAAATCTATAGAGCATAAAGTATGCTTAAATATGTATTAGCATTATTATTAATATAAAATATAAATATAAAACAATAATTTAATTTATTAATATCTGAAAGTAAGTAAAAAGTAATTGAAAAAATAATAGTTTTGCTGTATTTTGGGAAAGATAGAAATGCTTGAATCTTATTTTGTGTGTAGAATAAAATCAAATTTATGATCAGAAAATCATCAAAATGACAGTCAAGTACTTACTAATTGGATGAAATCTTAATGCCCAAATTTAAGTTCTAACTGTATAGTGGCAATTACGAAATACACTTGAGCAAATACAGATAAGATACAACTTGAAGTTCATTCAATGAATAAAATCAGTTTACTATTTAATTATGTGTATGGTGTGTATTTAATATTCTATACCCATTTTCCTCGCATAAACGTAATTTTATGAGCTATTGTCAGCCACACACACACACACAGAAACATACAACTCTTGGCCAAGAGACTGCCATGTGGCTACTGTTATTTACTGTTATTTGTTTAGCTGGGTTCCTGTTTATTTTTGGGCTTATTTGTTGCCATTGTTGGCCGTCATTGTTATGACCGGGATGGCTGAACACTGAACTGCTGGCTGGTTGGATAGTTGAATGGTCGGTTGACCAGTTTGTGCCGTCGCAAAATGAAATATTCAAGTGCGCATTAAGCCCGCATGCCCCAGTTGCACATAGGGAGTTGCAGCTTCTGTTGCTGCTGCTGCTGTTGCAGTTGCAGTAGCTGTTGCAGTTTGTAGCAGGGATAGTGACCATCGGGGGTCTTGGTAATTGCGAAATTACCACAAGAGTCTGCATGCGGCTGCATTGCAATTGCTATGGCAATGATTTTTGCCCTGGCCCACTGCCATATGTTGATTCCAATTGATTCTTGCTTTGTGGCCCGTCTGCTTTGCTGGTTTCAATTTGGTTCCACCATTCTCTCCCGAGCACAAAGGCATATTATAAATGCCTCACTAATTTCAGCCATGTTTCAGCCTCGATCGGCTTTAATGGCAGCCATTATGAGCTTTAGTTTTCTGATTTTCCTTTGGTTCCGGTTTAAAAACCGGCTTTATTCTAATAGACTGGCTCTGCAATAATTTTAATTGTATTCATTATTTAATGTTGGCCAAAAGGTAAGTGGGAATAAATAACAAAAATAAAATTCAGAAATGTGTGCAATAAACAAAGTTATTGAATAATTCTTTCATCAACATTTTTTGTTAACAATGCTTTTTTTTTTTTTTTTGTTCAGAAATGCATTTAATTGTCTTTTAATAAATTCGACAAATGTTAATTGTCCAAGCACGCAGAAATGATGTTGGTATAATTTATTTATTGTATTAATATTTTCTATTAAACGGTTTTAATAGGCAAATGTATAAAAAAGTCATGCAAGGTGAAAAAAATTCATTGCTAACCAATTCATTCGGATATACATGCATTTTTCCGACAAAAGGATTTTAAAGGATTTACCCTAAGTATGAATTGCAAATTATTTGAATTCTATTTCCCAAAGAAAAGGTTCTGATTTAACACAAAAATTTCCAGCTTTCTACAAACAGAAAATTCACGCGATAAGCCACCTTTTAAATAGGATTTATCTATATATTTTTCAATTGCATCACAATCAACTATTTTTATGATGGCAAAAAAACAAATACTATCTGTGGCATTTCAACAATAAATAAGTGGACCTTTTTTTCGGTGGTCAACACTCGAAAGTTTTTGCACATGGCCCCATAAACGAGATTTATGCGCAATTACTCCAAAGCAAAGTTAACTTTTTCCACTTTCGTGGATTTTTTGTGGCTGGAAAATACTCAGTTATAAAATGAATAGTTGCAGGTAGTGAAAAAACAAAAGCCTTTGGTCAATCAGCAAACAAGAAAAGGCGACTTAACAACCTTGTGTCTACCGCTTTCAAATGGCAAAAAAATTAAACTTTCATTAGTGCAAATAAACACAATTAATTTGAAGGAGCTTACAAAGGCTTTTGGCCTGCAAATGTTTCCCTATGCAAATTGAAATAGTTGGCGAAAATGTACTAAGTGGAAACATGTAATGGATGTGGATGGAATGACAGCAGAAAATGTATATATTTGGTTTTCTAGTTTTCGAGGGGAAAAGCAACCAACTGCACTGCATTACATGGAATGCAAAAGGGAATATTTTAGCTACCCCATTTGTTGATGTTTATTAATTGTTTTCACCATTTCCAGAATTAAAGCAGGGAAATCATTTTGCGGGGAACTTGTTCAGTGTCCATGTTCAGTGAACAGTAGTTAAGTCTTTGGAGCGTAAACTCCGAGGCAGCCAAAAATATTGGTTTCTTTTTCTTGGATTTGCTCCGTTTTCCGTTTCCACTACGACAGCCAAATTATGTGAACTCTGGTACTGGCCTGCTTATCGAATCGAATATTTTGTTTAATTGAAGTATTCGACATCCGGCACAGTTGAGTGCACAAATCTAACGACGTTGGTCGTTGGTCGGACCTCAACAATGAAGAAATTCTTGGATTCTGTGGCGATAGTTTGGCGGGGCTCTCTGCTCCCCAAAGTAATTGCAAGTCAAGTATAAATTCATAAATATTGATGGAGTTTCCCTTCTCCGTCTTGGGAAGCTCATGTAGTTCTGTCAGTGAGCTCTCCTGCTCGTTTGCCACTTTCCGCTAAGTAGTTTGCTTTGCTTTTGGCCATAATTGAAATGCCAATGCCGTGAAGTGTGAACTGTGAAGTGCTTGCATTGCGCAGCATTCTGAAACTCCCTTTCCGCTTCTTTTTTGGAGGTATACTCGTGTTGTGGAAGTGACTAGCTGGGAAATCCGTTTATTCAAATTTAATAGCCTCCTCCAAAAGTAATCAATCAATCAAATATAATGTTCATGGTAAATGCCATATAATTTAAAAGATTTCATCATTTTCCGCTTCTGCTATTCAATTTAAAAATCAGTTCTCTAAATCAAGCGACAGTCTTTTAAGTATAGGTCATTAGAGTAAGTTGCCCATTTTTATTGCAAATAAATATTAAAGAAAACTTAAGCAGCAAAACTTAAGTTTCATTTATCTTAATATCTGGTAGGACTATAACCATAGAGTGAATTACATTAATTTAGAAATAAAAAAGTAAGTGAAAAGTAATTATTTTTGATGTAAGTAGTTTACACTTTCAAACATTTTTATTTAGCCATTTAAAAACCATAAAATATTGATAAGCCATTAAATTTGACTTATTATGCATCCAATCAATAGATATTCCATTGTCGAGCATAACTTCTGTAAATTTTGTCTGCTTTTTCCAGTATTTATACTTCGAACTCCACTGCATTATAAATTGCATTCATTGTCGCTGCGTTTTCTGCTCGCGCTTTCTTACTCCGCTCTTGGTTTGTCTATTTACCCCCCCCCTCCCCATTTCCCCCCCCTTACCAATACAATTTTCTTCAATTTTTTTATATCGCATTGCAGTTGCATGAGGGAGAAAAACCAATTTGCAGCTATCAAAACGCAGCCGAGAATGGAGCGAGGGGCAAAGTGGCAGCGATTGATCGATTTGTTGTGTGCTGATGTTTGCCCAGCAGTTGAAGTTGCCGGGGAAGTGCCACATAATTGCGAACCGTAAATAGGAGGCGATAATGTGGGCGGGGATGGCAGAGATTACTCCACTCCACTCCACTCCACTTGACCCGGATTACGCCCACTTCCGCATCTGGTATATGGTATCTAGCATCCTCCTCCTAATTGCGGGTTCCTTGGTTCCGAACTTATGACCGCATAAAGCTCAAAGACAAATGCCCAGATTGAAGTCGATAGCACTTGATTAACGTGTGTGTGTGTGTGTGTGTGGGTGGTTGTGGGTGGTGTTTGGTGGGTGGTGCTTTGGTGGAATTACATCCCCGTGTGGCAGCTATGTAAATGAGGCAAGGTGCGAAAGGAGAGCGGCAGTTGACGGGGTGCTAATGAAGGCGCCGAAGAAACCGCCAACGCCATCGCACAATCACGAAGGCAAATAAGCAAACAAGCCGCCAGGTGAGTCAGTCTTTTCAGCTCTTCATCCTCGTCGTTCCTCCTCCTTCCTCCTCCTTCCTCGTCCTTCCTCGCAGGATATTCACGTGTTTCGCTGTTCTGGCGGATAAGAGTTTTGTTTGCCGTTTAGCTTATCGCTGCTTAGCTTAATTAAAGCGCTTGACGTTTCGCCAATTGCCAGTTGGCTTTGATTTCTCGACCAGTTGCGGGGCAGATCCTGTCAAACTGTCAAATACTTTCCACACAAAGTTGCACATGGAAAAAATAAATACAAGTAACATGGCAGTAATTAATTATTTAATTTACGAAATTACTAATTGTTTAAGCCCTCTGTTGATATAGTTAAGAAAACAGTATTGAAACTATAATGGAGATAAAGTGTAAATACTTGTGTTTCATACACAAATTCATTTACGATTTTACTCATTATGGAGTTGTCAAAAAAAGTGATTATAAAGCTGATCAATTCTTGATATCTATTTGTAAGCTAGTTTGTTATCTTGATATCTACAATATGTAAGCTTTAATAAGCTAATTAAAAATATTTTAATTAATATTGTAGTGCCAACTTATGCTGCAAAATGCTTAATTTATCATACCTTTATTTATTTTTTTTTCTCAGAGTTTATTTAAAATCTGTCCCTACAAGGACAATCATTAAATTTTATGATTACATTGACTTAGTTAATTAATTAAATTTTTATGGTAATTCATACCTTTATGCGACTGAAAAGTTGACCAATATGTTAAAATATTGAAATACAGTTTATCGATCTAATGCTCTAGTCTGATCTGAGTTGAACAATAATTCCAGCAAACTCTCTATGCTGGATAAGCAATGTTGTGAATCAAACGTATATATGTCAAATATACTTGTGAAACATCTATGCTTTTTTCTCCCAGTGGCGGATAGGTATCCAGTGCTAGGTGTTGCAGGGTTAATTAGTTCCGCTGGCATAGACACTAGTATCTAGTATCCAGTATCTCTGCATTTATTTATTCCACATTCAGAGGCCACCGCTCCGCCGCGCGGTCCTCTATTTTTGAAATGGGATTTCCATTCAGAGAGGCGGCATTGTTGATCTGAATGACGGAGCAGACAGACAGACAGACGGCGGTCCGTGTCCGTTTGGCCTGCTTTCGGTTTGGCTTTTGTAATGCGGCCAGACGATGGGAACGGTGGGCCGAGCAGAGAGTATCATTAATAAAAATAATGCCACAGGAAGAATAGGGCTCACACAAAGCGACGGAGAGCCAATGGCAGTGGCAGCAACAAAAACACCGCTGCGGCATAACGTCTCTAATTGAATTTCTTATGGTCCATTAACTGTCAGAGGCGAAATCCTCCTCCGGCCAAGGCTACAAGATCCTGGCCCAAAGGAGCCAAGGTGAAGCCACCGAGCGGCGGCAAACTGAACTGAATGAGTAAGCAAAGAAAACCGTAAACGTGACAGTTTTTAACAATATTTAAGATGTCAGCATGATATATCGTTTAATTTATGTTTTGCGGGTGTGCGTGGGTGTCTAAGTGGGTGTACTATACCATATATATACATATATATATATATTTACCCATCCTGATGGCTCCTCTCGTCAATGGAAGAGCGAGTGGAAAATTTAATAAAAACATTTTGCAAGCATTTCCAGCGCAACTCAGAGAAAGACAGGCAGACAGACAGGGCTTAGCATGAAAATGTAATTAGAATGGAGAAGGGAGATCCAGAGGAACTTTTAAAGGGAGAACAGGTCCTCGAATTCCATAATAATAAATAACATTAATCAGCAGATAAAACAAATAGAAGGGGACACTCGGCGCTCGTTTGGCTTCCGATTTGCATAGTTCCTGCAATATTTCCCATTTTCCGAGCGGCGGAAACTGCAGCGAAAAGGAGAGCTGGGAAAATCTGGATTGCGAGGTGGCAGGGCTTTTCTACCTTTTGGCCAGGACTTCCTCTTCCTGTTTATGCTGACTGAATTATTTATGCAAATATTCAACGGCTGGTGACCTTTAAGGCGACTTTAATGCCATCCAACTGGCGAATCGGATCTCTTCATCCAATATTTGTGAATGGGTTTCAGCAAGTTTTACGCTCCAACGGCTTCGAATGGCCTGGGAAACGCTGAAGGCATTTTCATTTAAACTGCAGCTGGCCTAATCCTCACCTAGGCAACCATGTTTCGACGTTTTCAGCGCATTTCCATTTCCATTTCCCATTTTCATTGCCTTGCCCATTGCCATTTCTTTTTCTATTTCCATTGATTTCGTTTTTTTTCCCCCCTTTTCTTGGTTTTTTTTTACCCATTTTCCACACCCGTGGTTGGCCGGCAATAATGAACCATTATGGCCAATTACGAGAGCAATCTGGTTAGCTTTTAGCGTTTTCCATTTACCGTTTACCTGTTTGCCAGTCGACGAACTGTTTGCAGGCAACGCGGCGTATGCGTAATGCGAGCTGAGCTTAGTGTTTCGCTGAACGCAAATTTGTAGCCGTCTTGCCGTTTTGAGTTGCATAATTAGAGCGCCGCTGCAGGCTCGTTTGCCATCCACCAACCGGGCTTATTGCAAATCCCGTCCACCAGTTGCGCCTCCAGCTCTGTCTAATTCCGGGCACGTACTCCACCCATCCAGCCATCCAGCCATTCAGCCATTCCAGCATCCAACCGTTCAACTCCTCTGTTTGTTTCGCAATGTCAATGCCAAAGTCCTTGGGAGCGGAACGCCATCATCAGTGTTGCCAACTGAAAGGAGCCACCGGAAGCACTTAAATTAGCTAGCAGCTCTACAAAGTTTGGAACTACTCAAAGCAGAGCATCCAAGAACATACAAATATATGACAACTTGGTAGAAAAGGTTTTTGGCTGGTAAATTATGTCTGATAAATAAGTGGATAAAATCTTAAATGGTATTTGTAATGTTACTTAGAAATAAATATACATTGTTAATATTTAGCTATCATCTTTACTATTATATTGTTCCAATATAAGTTGCATTTAGTGTAGCTCCTTACAACGTTTATAACCTCTTCTTGAAAAAATTAAATTAATTTGATATTAATATTTAGATTATATTTTCGTTAAAACGATATAAGTCTAATCATTAAAAATAATATTAGCATAATATAAACTACAAAGAGTGCATAAATTATTAAATAAAAAATAAAATAAAATGGTAAAGAATTTTATTTCAATATTACAATTAATATTATATAATAAGCAGGTTATATAATTTAAATTAAATATAATAGCGCATAGAAACGAGATGGTCACCTATTGCTTATAATATTTTTGTATTAAGTATTATTATTTCAAGTACAACATTTTATAAAGGTTCAAGTTTCTCCTCCTTTCACATAAGAGTTCCAAAACAATTTCTGAACAATGGAGAAATAGCCAAATGCACCGATTTCGGCAACACTTTCCGGCTAGGTGGGCATTAAGGGACAGGGACAGTGGACATCCGACCCGGGGGGCAGTGCACCCTGGGGCACAGTTAATAATAATTGCTGGCCTGGCATTGAACATGAACCTTCATCAGGAGGGCGGATTACTTGGGTGGCCGTTTGGTAAAATTGTCACGTCGTCGCTAGTCTAGCGAAATAAATATATAAAGGTGTCAACTCGGTCACTGGCCCGTCCAATAAAGTTGAGTTTTAAAATTAAGCTCCCGGCGCGATGAGTTGTTTACCAACTCGATTCCTAATGACGGTCGGAGATCGGGGGAAGATTTCATCTGTGTGGATGGGACTCTAATAAATTATTGCCTCGCTTTTGGAGCCACGCTTTCGAGATGAAAGGGCATAGCGTTAAAGGTTAAATGTGTTGATTGTGCAGAAATGTTAGGGCCAAGTTTAGATGGAGCAAATGCAATTTGCCCGTGGCAATCAGCCGTGACTTCAGCGGAAGGCATACGCACTTAATTAATTTCAATTAGTTGCTCACACAAAAGCTCTCTATCTATCTGCAAGTTTCCATCTCCTTTTTGCTTGATTTCTAACTAATTTGATTTTTTCCCAGGGAGGTGGGTATTCAAGCTTGTTTGTGCCGCTTTTTCATATGAAAAGTAGATAAGGAGAAGGTATTTATATATGCAAGAGTATATATATGTACATATGAAAGATAAGAGAAAAACGTGTGTGTTGTGGAGAATACAAATATATTGACTACAGAAGCTTCTTAATGTTATTAAAATGTTACTTGAAAGGTAAATACTTGTGAATATGTTACAGAGTTTTTCTAATTATTTTAAGCTTTGTTTGATTTAATGGATTGTGTGTTATTTAAATTGAATACCTTTGAAATTATATAAAAATATATGTATGTTAAATTAAAATTATTTCTTTTCCTTAATTAAAAAAAAGGTATGCATGTGTGGTTCTGAAATGTGAAATATTAGATAAACATTTATCAGTAAATATATTCATATATGAAAGGTAAATACAAATGTAAGCATGAAAACATTTAAACTATAAGCAAACCCTACCCAAGAGTTAAATACTAATCAAATGTTTTTAACTATCCACCAAATTTTAATTTAAGAAAGCTGTATTTTAATTCCAGGCAATACATTATTTTAAATACTTTTAGCCCTGCTCGATTTAGTGGCTAATGTGAGGTTTAAAAAGCAAACCTTCTGAATTATAAAGGGATATATTTATGCAAAATTAAAATGATTTTAGCTTTCATCCAAAATGTAGGTACACATGCCTCCGTAACGAGGAAAGCACTTTCCGTGGAGTCTAAAATGTGTACATATATGAATGTTGGCATGAATGTGACTGGTGCTGCTGCTGCCTCGAGTCGATCCTCCAAGGACTCCCAGGACTTCCAGGACTCTCTGCTCCGGCTTATTTTTATGTGCAAACAAATAACTCTGTGGCTACAGACACTTCCTCCCTTCAGGACCCCAGACATTGCCGCTTGCCACAGACTTTCCTCCGTTCCTCCGCCGCTCCAAGTGCAATAAACTTGCCACTGACTTTGATTGACAGCTTTGGGGTTTCAACTCACCAGAGGCAGCAGCAAAAATTGGCATTTTCATTCAATTTAAATGCATTAAATAAATACCTGTTCCACTAACGCAAAGAAATGTATACATGCATATAAAATTTCAATTCGATTTCAACACGCTGCGTAAGGGGTTGAATTCCAGATAGAATTTCGACTGGTGATAAAATTCTTTGAAATTCAATTAAATATTAATGGATTTTCGGTTTGTTGGCCAAGCTGAGAATATCTTAAAACAAATGAATGTGAGCTAGCAAAAATTTCCACCGGAATTGCAGATATTTAGCTTAAGCTTGTACTTCATGAAAACAAGTTCCTGGCAAAACAACAAATCCCCCGACGCAGTTTTGATTTCATTCACGGCCGAAGCCAAATTATAATCAGTTTGAAACTAGAATTCCTTGCAACCGACCTGATGTTAATATGCAAATTATAATTAGAACGCCATCCTTTCACGTATCAAAATGCAGGAATAACTGAAACAGAGCTGAAATTGCATGTTTACGTTATGCAAATTGTGCACTCTAATGCCAAACCCACAACCCACTCCAACTTCTGAGAATACACACAACAAATGTTGTGTAAATTTCATTCACGGCCGAAGCCAAATTATAATCAGTTTGAAACTAGAATTCCTTGCAACCGACCTGATGTTAATATGCAAATTATAATTAGAACGCCATCCTTTCACGTATCAAAATGCAGGAATAACTGAAACAGAGCTGAAATTGCATGTTTACGTTATGCAAATTGTGCACTCTAATGCCAAACCCACAACCCACTCCAACTTCTGAGAATACACACAACAAATGTTGTGTAATTTTCGTTGTTTGTCCGTAAATAGAGTGAAAGATAACACTGCGAACATCGATCAGCTTTTGCGAAACTTCAATTCCATGAATAAAATATGAATTGTCGCCCTGCAAACGGACAATTTGCCAAATAAAAAGGATCAAAGTGGCGTATTTAATTGCTCATGTGGTTTATGAACCGGCAAATTGAATTCCACATAGTTCATCTTGGGCTCTTCTGCTCTCAGATTTAAATAAAGATTAATTGCTAGCTGCTCTCGGTCCGGCAAACCAGTTGTTATTATTTATTGTCGAGTCAGAGATTTTGTGTGAATTGTGCAGGATTTTGATTAGATGGCCATGTCCGACCCCCTGGCCATAACTCAGTTTACTTCAGTGCGGACTGTTGCCAATTGCCATAAGGTTATCAAGCCGAGATAATCTACTCGGAACAAGATAATAAACTATTCACAGAGCTAACATTTATTTATGCAGTCTTCTTACAGGCATTTCAGTTTTGGTTAAATAAACTTTAAGATATAACACTTTTGCATTATAATTTAAGTCAAGTGTTTGTTGAAGTCTCGACCCCATAATTTACATATATACACGGTCCAAAAATAATAGAGTATTATTAATAATTAACTTAGTTTTTAATTCACTTTGAAATGAAGGAATCATTTTTTTAGGAATTCAAAAATGGAGTCATAGAAATTAAATCTAAGAGCCTCCATTGTTTTTAAGCCTAAACGACAAACATTTATTTACCACTAATTTATGAAATACTTTTTTAAGATTTTTATTTTAACTTAAAGGCTGTCGTTTCTTCTTTGAGCTAGAATCGATAAAATACCTTTACAAATTATTCTAAGCAACTAAGAGGCTCTTAAAGCACTAATCAATGACAAATCAGCCCCAAAAGCAATGGCAAAATTAATTTATTTTCTCATTTGTGTTTCCAAAATGATGTTAAGAGTGTGCCTTGCCTACATGAAATTGAAATTAGCCATATTATGTGCAATAAACGTTAAAGTGCAGATGACCAGGAGACGAGGAGGCGAATGCAACAATAAATTCTGTGAAGTCTCCGGGCCGAACTCAACTCGACAACAATTGCAATCGCATCAAGAGTTACTCAAAGTTCAGAAGTTGGTCAAGCATTTTGCAAATAATTCTCGGCATCGCACCGCAAATGCCGCCAACTCGGCCAACGAAGGCCATTCATCTGCGGTTCGGCCGGCGGGTTGGTTTATTACTTATTCAAGTTTGCCCCGGACTCTATTCAGGCCCGATGCGCAGAAAAGTTTTCATTAACCGGTCTAGGGCCAGGTAAGTGTTCTAATTGTTCGAATGAGAATGGTAAAAATTTTCACCAGAGTTTCCGCCACTCAGTGTCGAGTGTTTAAATTGGATTCTTGGCGCAATTTTGTAGCCAGAAATGAGAGGTAAATTATATTAAAAGGGCGAGCTCGTAATAGAAAGATATTCGTAATAGTTATAATAAATTCCCAGAACTCCTAAATAAATAATTTAAGGTGAGGATTAAACATAAATTAGACGCATATGGTAAAAACATATAAATATTATTACAAATCATTTTTAATCCCACTATTATTTAAAGCTTTTTGTGTACTCAACATATGTGACCAAAGATTAAAAAATAAATAATTAAATATTGCTTGGCATTTACATAGCAAAGAAAAAGTTACTAATTAAATAACATTTGCGTATTTAAAGTCAACTTTCGATATTCATGGCCACAGCAATCCATTCGCAGGGGGATTGTAATTTGGCCGGCATTTATTTAATTTATGCAAACAATTAATTATGTAGCTGCACGTTTGCAATTTCATTAAATGCGCGTTTATTAATGTCAACAACAAAAACAGCAACAACAAATACAACAACAAGAACAACAACAACAACGAGGAGGTAGAAACGTGAACAACTCAAGAGCGCATAATTAATGCCATAAAATGTGAATAATTTTCCAAATCTACGGAAAACATTGTGGCAGTGGCAAGGGGCAGGGATTTGAGATTGTGGAAGGAGGATTATGGGGGAGGGGGAGGGGGCGAGGTCAGGTAACCGGGTAATAAATTCCCCAAGGCATATGTACCCTGTTCTGTATCGTATGTGTGTGTGTGTGTGTGTGAAAAGGATTTAAGCTCCTCGCGCTTTATTAATTTTCATGTTGCATATTTCAAGGCGCCGCATTTGCCGCCCATAAATCATAAACATTAATAACAGTTTTTTGTTCGGCTTTAATTTGAATAACCAGGTTCAACAATCTGCATTTGTTGCAATCATAAAACATTTACTGAACCCAAGCAACAGCTGCAAATAAATACAGTAAAAACACATAAATGCTCTTTTGTTTGATTCCGACAAGGTCATCGGAAAATGGATGTAGAAAAGCCGTGTTTTCCCTGGAAAGCAATAAGATAAACAAAACGAAAAGGCCAAATGTGATTTGTATCCATGGCAATAAAAATATTGTATTTAAATTTTAAAGGTAGACAATTCAAAAGCAATTTGTTGAAACTCATAAGTACTTTCTTTTTTTTCGTTTTCATTGAAATTGTATGCAATATTACTAAGGGTCCTTGGGAAAATGTAAAGCGTAATCAAAGCAGTCAAAAAGTTTTGCCATGAATAAATAGTGTGCAGTTTATACAGTTGACCAAATTGACCTTAATAACCTAATTGAAGTTCTTGTTTTATTTTAATAATGCATTTTTGTGAACAATTAGGTAATCACTGCGTGAAAGTTCATTGGAAGGATTGTATAAGTAAATTAATGTATAAATAAAAACAGGAAAAATGTATAATATATATAGTAAATGAACAAAATGAATTTCTCATTGGTATTTCTTAAGAATTATTAAATTTTGAAAAAATAATTCTTTTGTTGTATATTTAGAATGTTTATACTCTTTGGGATGCTTTCTTTGACCTGTTACATACTTTTCATCAAACAAAGTAAACTCTTTCACTTTCAAAGGGTGTAATTATATTAAATCAATTACAGATTGTAACAATAGTCGGCCACATTCCATTGTAGGTTTATAGCCACATTCACCCGCAAATGATTGGTCACTTCGAGCACTGCGGTAGTGAAATGCCTTTGACGCGTAATTAAATGCCAATGACAAAATTCCAATCGAATTCTTTGGGATTTCCACTTCCCTGGCTGGGAAGTTGAACCCGCGAGAGCCCCAAGGCTGGAGGACACGATTTAAATCAAGTTGACCGCAAGATTTCACAGTGAATTATACCGATGGCGACGAAAGTTACTTAGGGCCATTCCTCGGGAACTTCGCCACGCCCAATTTACCTTCATTCGGGGAGTCTGGATAGCGATAGCTGGCGTGCCGTTTACAAGCTTTCAGCATTAAATAAGTACACCCCGAAGTACACCTCGGATTGTAATAGAGATTTAGAGCGGACAATAAAGCGACTGGCAATGCTCGGCTCATGACATCAAAAGAGATTGCTCCCCAGGCACTTGTTCCTTGCCAAAGCGAAGCGAAGCGAGTTCTCCTTGGCTCCGCCGAGAAACTCTGACAGTTGTTTTGGGCCAAAAAACAAGCGTACTTGGTCCAGAACAGCTCTCGCCTGCGCTGTCCATCAAAGTGAGCCATAAAAGTTTGGCAACATGTGATGGGTCTAATTACGAGGACGCCTAATGAAAAATTCAACACTCGGGACCAAACAAAAAAAAAAAGGAAAAAATAAAAAAAAAGAATATAAACCGACTTTCCCTTTGCATGCGTGCGTCAAGTTTTTAATTAAATAAAGTCGCTGCCATTTTTTGCTGCAGTCTGGGCCAGAAGTTTTTGCCCAGCAATGCGTTTGTGCAACTCAAAAGTTCCTGCAACACGCAGTAAAGTCGTCCAAACTTAAAGTTAGTTCGCCTCCTCCTCCTCCGTGGCGCCCCACGAAATGAATCGGAATGTCGTTGCTGGAACTGGATTAACTTTAGTTTACTTCATCAAAATGCAAACATCTTCCAGGGGGAGGAGGTGGATTTTTGGTAGAAAGGGAATGGGAAAAAGGGGGGGGGGAAGGTATGTGGCAAACTAATAACAAAATATAAACAATTTGCGGCTGGCAGAAATCTTCCATTTTCGGAGTACAAGGCCCTTTTCGCAGGTGCTCGCAGTTTGGGCTTGAAAAGATAGGTAAACAAAATCACGTTGGGTAAATATTATTTCCCCCCCCCCCCCTGCCACTCCCCCTTGCCCGCCCTTTTCCACTTGCCTCCGGTGGGATTTGCCGGACTTGTTTTCGTTTTTATTAGGAAACAAATTTAAATTTTAATATTTTCTCTGGCTCTCGCTCTACTGGCTCTGGATGTCACTGTCAGTCTGCCGCAAAAATAATAATGATGAAAAACTGAACCAACTGAAGTACGGAAAAACCTGTGGGATTTCTCCGTGCTCTGTTGCTGCAAATTGAAAACGACTTTTTGGCCATGGGGATGGAAAAAAGTTGATGACAATAAGCAAACATGATCATTTCGACTTGACGAAAATACTTCTATTATTGTAAACTTGAAATTGGCCAAATTATTGTAAATTCAGCAGCTCGGGATTCGTGTGCATAAGCCAGAAATCATAGACGAGCACTTTTGTGCCATGTCAATAAGTTTGGCCGAGCACGTTCTGCCAACACCCCCTTAACCCCCTTAACCCCCAACCTCCCCCTGCAATTCACTTAACCCCTTCAATTGACAATGCGTAGAACGTACAATATTTTGTCGTATTCGTCGATTTTCAAGCAACTTCGTGCCGAAAAAGTATTCGAGTGTACATTATGTGCGAGTGTGCCGGCGCAATAAGGACATCTTACTGTCCGGCCATGAGTTATATTTGTCGGAATGCCGGCTTGAAGGTCCTGTCGAGCAGCTGTCAGAACGGCTTGTGTGCCTCCACCTCCTCCACCTCCTCGTAACTCCGCTTGTGCTCCACTTTTCACCCCTGGTTTCCCAACTGCCGCATTCAATTGTCACTTGGATTTCCAGGCACACGTGCAACCAGCTCGTTCTGTCTTCAGTTTTATTCAGACAGAGGCAAATATGCTCAAAAATGGCACGGAGCAAAAAACTATGGCTAATGCCAAGGCTGATGACAGATTGCCGGTCTTAAATGCAGACATGCAGTGGGCAACGTGCAGTGGGGCTTCGGGTTAAAGTCCAAGAATGATTCTCAACAACCAGATTTGCTTTGGAAACTGGGGTGGAAAAAGCTGTCATATGACATGCTTTCTGTCACTGAAGTTGGAGTGACATTTCACCATTCTGAACACGGTTATCATTTGGGATAAAACAATAAAAAGATAGAACATAACAGGTTGCAGATTTAATTGAGTTCTTTTATACCGCATGCTCGAACAGCTATTCAATATCTACAAATAAATTATAAGCTAAAATTGGAAGCGAATAACATATTCAGATTCAGTTTATCTTCAGACAACGAAAAATGATTACATTAAACTTTAATGTCAAATTTGGGAATTCAATCTAAGGCAGCTCGAATCATAAAAGTTTGCATATAAATATAAAAACGATTTACTTTAGATAGAAAGAACTTCTTTAAGCCTATTTAATCTAATTTTATTTTTACCACATACGACGGTAAATGTTTTTAAAGCAGACTTAGTCTCTACCCTAAAAAAATATGCATTACAGTTACTTCACAATTTTGATTCAGTACTTTAAACTTAACACTTCAAGGTGACTTGGAAATATAACATACTTTTTAACAAGAGCAATATACCCCTTTCTTTGAAAGTAATAAAGTGATAGACTTAAAACACATATGCATATGCATTCAGGGTAGGGTAAACACTTTGTCTTGAAATAAATCGAAGCTTAGAGAGAACTTCATTGGATAATCCGAAGAAAAGCTCTTCAAAGGCAACATGTCCCGGAAAGCCAAGTGAACCCTTGCCCTTGGGTTATCCGAGCATTCGGATGGGTTTGGGTTTTTCGTTCGCCGGTCCAAAGCCCAATACTCTAAGCGCATTACACATACGCAACGTTGGCGGCGGCTGCCCCTCGAGAAAAGGTTTGATCCCACCAGCACAGCTCCACAGCAGAGAACACTCGTTTCGGTTTTAGCTTCCCCAATGTCACGACATTCACTTAAATGGGTTTCAGTCGTAAAGCACACTCATACAGAACTAATGCCATGTAAAATGCTTTGAAGCTGTAAATTTCTTTGCAACTGCATCAGCAGCAGCAAGAAAAGCAGCAGCAGCAGCAGGAAAAGCATCAGCAGGAAAATCAAGAAAAGCAAGTGAAAGCGGTGCGGGAAGAAGCATCTTCTAAGCTGGGGAAAATCCTTGGCGCTTTATTTTCATTTTGATTGCCGTTCAAAATGCCGTTCGCCGAATGAAGTGCCAAACTGTGAAGCTCAACTCAAAACGTTGCTACAATTAAGACAGACAGAAAGTCTTGGCAGAACGAGAACGAACTGAAGGCGAACTGAAGGGAAAAACATCTGGCTTTGGTCTTGTAAACTTGCCTTTGAGCTCCATTTAAAGTGCCGTCATTGCCGCCTACTTCCTACAATTCCCCCTACTCCTTCCTCTCCTTTTTGGCCTGAGTAATTTAAAACTCGATGGCAGTTGACTGTTAATTTTAGTTCTCGGTGAAGTTTTCGCTTAAATATTTTATACGCCCGGTCGACCAGCGTCGGTTGGCGATGGCTCCTTCATAAATCAGCGTCTGTCTGCCTGGTTTGTAGTTCGTGGGGCGCAACAAATTGTCGGTCTGTGCGGCCAGTTGATAAATATGCTCGACCCACTGTGCTGATATCCCTCTGGCTCCCCCTCCTGGCTTCCCTCTCCTTCGGTCCCTGGATCCCAGGATCCCTGGATATGTGCTGCCTTAATTATGGCGAACTTCCTTCCCGACATCGGGCATCAATTTGGTCCCGGCTCTCTGTTTGTCACACGATGCCCACACGGAATACGGGACATTCTGCAACTATATTCATTCCGACTTTCCACTTCCACGGAAAACAAACAATTGCCCGAAAGAAATACAAGAAAAAATGTGCTTGAACTCGAGCAAAAGTTGAATTCCATGAGAAAATAAAATAAAATATTTCTGGGATTGAATTTAAAATCTCAAAGCATAACATATTAAATGAAAACTAAACTACTTTGTTTAAGAATTAACTCAGGTTTATGTTAAGTTCTTCACTATTTATTCATTTTGTTATTTATTTAAGTGGCTTGAAGTTTTATAAAAAAGGTGTTTGATAGATGATAAGAACATACAATATATTTTACATAAATATAAATATTTATATATAATTTCCAAACTACCTTTAAACCCATTAAAAATCCAGGGGATTACCAACCAGGATAATGTTTTTTGCAAGTGCAGCTGAGCAAAACGCCACTTGAGATTTTTCGGGGGAAGCTTATAGCCAAGATTGGAGCGGAAGTCCTGCCCGGCAGCTCGCCGGCAAATACTAATGCCGGCGGAAGTGAGCGAGACAGGCGGACAGACAGTTGGCAACATAAATTCGGTCAGGTTCGCCCCGGAATAATGGCCAAAAACGAAAGAGAAGGCGAGTGGCTCGCAGACAGAACTTTGAATTAGGGCGAAATTCGCGGGGAAAGTGGAAAATTCAGCCTTGAGGGTCATCGCGGCATTAAGAATTATGCAGTTCAGCTGAATGGAGGGAGAACGCGATTTAAAATCATTTTGAGGAGCTGCAGTTGGGTCCTCGATTCGAGTGCTAATTGCCGGAAATAAAAATGAAAATCACATCCTGCGCTTCAGCTGGCGGAAACGACCACAGCCGCCATTGCCGTCCTTTCGTCCTTTCTGCGAATGAATTTGCAATGCGTCGCGAATTATTCCCTTTTTTTCCTCCACATTTCCCTGCTCTTTGTTCGGTGCTTTTCCCCCTCGTTTATTGTGCAGTTTTCTGCTACGTTTACCGCCCGCATTTGCTCTGTATAATAAAAATAATAATAATAATAATAATCAGAGGTCTGCCGGAAAAGCGTCGAGTGTGGAAAGCCAATGCTGGCGGTTGACTCGTATTTATGTCAACAGTCTGGGAGCAATCGTCGCTGTCGCCTAATTTATTTCATTTGTTTTGACTTCACGGGTTCCATTATGTCTCCCCCTTCCCCCATTGAAAACTTCACGGCGATTTATTTAGTTATGCATAGCAAAATTTCAACAACGTTATTTGCGCACGCATAAATGAATTTCGAATAGTGGTTGTCTATAATAGAGCCATTCTTCAAATACCCTGGATAAACAAAGACTAACTGGGGATACGTTTTAAAATGTTTTGATTTTAATTTTATAAATCAAATCGGGAAAAAAGTTACAGAAATCGGAAAGATATCTCTAAAATTTTAAAGCATTAAAACTATAATTGTAAATTGATCTTCCCTTTTATCTGAGCAATTTATATTAACTTATATATTATATATATTATCTTTACTTAAATCAATATTTAATTTTTATTTCTGTAAAAACAAGTTTCATTATCAAAGAGGGACATTTTTTGAACCCTTAAAATATTTCTCATTCTCAGGCCTTACATTTGTGTCTGTTTTTTTTTGAGCACTTTAACTTTAGATATGATTTTCATTATGTTTTAGTATAAATAAAATTCCATGTACCCCTTTTCGTTATACCCCTTGGTACCCTAAGCGGCACCTCTGCGCTCACGTTGCGTATACGATGCGTTGGCAAGCCTTTGGCAATCGACTCCGCTGTTGTGATTGCGCTGGAAAAAGGATTGCGGAGGGCTCGTGTCTGGCATTGGCTCTTTGTTTACCCGTTGCCTAATTGCATGAATATTTTTGGCTCATGCACAATTTGTTTATTATTATTGCTGCCGAGTCTGGTCGATTGTTGTTTTCGCTGTTGATTTTTCGGCAAAACATCATTCAAAGGTCGAACGGGACATTCGGAAGCGCAATTAAATGAAATATTTAATATTTACACATCATTTGGTTCACTGTTTGCCGTTAATTAAATATGGAAAGACAAGTTGATTGTGATATTTAGGTTGCCTTCTAAGCTTTTCAAGTGTCTACCGTAATAGTGGTGTGGTCAGCTCGCCGGGCTATATATCTATATATGTATCTGTAAAATCGGAGAGGGCAAAGGGGAGGAAAAAAGAGAAGTTGGCCCTAGGTAGAATGTCCTGTTGACTGCCTTTCAGCTCAAGTCGAGCGAACATCTGAGTTGCTGCCGCTGCCAGTTACCAGTTTGTAGTTTTCCTACTGCTTTCGACAGCTGTGCTTCGTCCTCTCCTGCCACAAACCACCCCTTATCCCCTCCCCCCTTCAGTCGTCTTATCCCCTGTGGAGTGAAACATAAAATGCATTTTCCGCATTAAAAAATTCAACCAGAAGAAGACTTTGCCGACTAACACATGGCCCCCAGTTGGCAGAGGGCAACAAATTGCTTCTGATTTCCTATTTGGCTCGTCTCGTATTTTCTCTGTTTTATCCAATATGTGGCATTTTATTTAAATGAACACCATTAAAGTGTTAAGTGCATGTGAAAAGTCTGGTAGTTAAATTGAAAATGCTCGAGAGAGAAAAAAGTATATAAAATTAACAGAGCGTGAGATGATTTCTGGAACAATAACAACAGATGAACGAATTTCGCGCATTCATGCCGCACCGTATTTAAGCTAATTTACGAGAGCGTGTGTGGCATACAATCTCATTAGAGAGCCCCATAAAATTCAGTCATTTTTAATGACTGCTTTTTGTGTAAAGAAATTACAGCGCGAATGAAATGATGATGCACGAAATGGTGTTCAAATGTGTGTCACCCATCAAGTCCATGAGCCGTGGCATTGTCATTTAATTGTTTTTATTTTTTATTTCTCTGCTCTCCACTCTGTGGCATCTGATCAACATTTTCACTTAATTCCCTCGGAGTTTAACATTTAATGGCATACTTTTCAGGGCTGTATTTAAGGCGCACGATAAGGCGAATTCTGAGCAATTTCATTGTCTCTCTGACGATGTGCAGCTGTCTCCGTGGCGAAAACGTGTCAGCCATTCACGTATGTGCACATGCAAAGTTATATATACATATTGCCACGAGACGCCCTCATGTCTGAGTCAAGACAAAGCCATGCATAAAATATATATACATATGATATGTACATATGTGTGCTGGAACAAAAAGAAATTTATCCAAATGTGCGTGGGAACATTGCAAATACAAGCGGAGTACATATCGTGAATTTTGCTTATATAATTCATTACCCGTCGTCATTGGGTGATTTTTCGCGGATGAAATTGAATTCCTGTGAATTCCAAGGTGAACAGAACAAGCGATGTAAATAACTCACTCTTAACTCACTCTTAAATCAATATTCAATTTCAACATTTGGTGTAACTATGAACAATAATCTGTACAATAATATCTTCAGAATTAATAAACAAATATTTACTGGCTTCCGTTCAGGAATTTCAAATAGTTGAAAGCCAAAAAGAAGTTAAAATGTTGTTAGCTCAATTTCCTGTTTTACACAAGACAACAATTACAATTTCTGGAACTTTTTAGCAAAATCTTTAAGTCTCTTAATTTTGACTTCTTGCCTTGCTTTGCTTTCCTGGCAACCAATGAAGCTTTAAGCCCGAAGGAAGAAAGTACAGGAAAAACTTTCTTTCCGCTCAATGTCAGGACCTAATTGGGCATCTTTGGCTGGCTGTTTGCGAGTTGGCTACACTTTTTCGACTCATTATGCTGGTTAGGCTAACAACAGTGACTCAATTGTGCTCCGTCCCAGCTGACAACCTCAAAAGCCCCCCCAAAAATACCACCGAAAACAAAACCAACTCACAAGCCAACTAATTAAGCTTCGATTAACTTTGCCACGAGAACAATAGAGCATTGGCAGTATGACAAGCCGCAGAATACAGAAAAGCCGCCCCTCTGCCCCCCAAAAATCATTGCCATGCCACTCCCACCGAATCGAGTGGATTCGGTTATGGCCCCAAGGAATTGGCCAGCATGAAAGCGGCCTAAACATTCGAAACCATTTAGTAAATAATCGAAATATGGGAAGTAGTTCAAGTGCTTTGGCGCAAACTTTTCCCACAATGCACACGTTGCCGTATCATTTCCGTTGAAACTATAACCATCGCCATGGCTATATAGCCGCCAGTGCTTAAAAGTTCAAGATTGTGCAAATTTCAACAATGGAATAAAACTTTTTATGTTAAATGGGAATTAGAGAAGAGCCGGAAGGGTGAACAGAATAGTGGAGGAGAACAGAAGCCATAATCGCAGGGCAAAATTGATGAATTATTAAAGCCAAAGTTTTGTGAATCCAGAAATATATAGTTTCAATATAGGTCTGTTACATGGACCAGAAAAAAAGCCAGAAATGTACATCCAAATTAACTCTTTACAAAATAAAAGCACTCCAAAAAGCTGCCATTTTCATGTACTTTACTGTATTGCAAAAAACTATTTATTTTCTTTTTAAAAAGAGAAATATTTTCGTATTTCTTTGTTTCTTTTCGTGGGCAACAATCCTTTAAATGCGAAATTCTACGGTGCAGCAGCAGTTTATTTAAAAAATCATGGGACATTTTTTTGGTTTTGCATAATGTCGAGTGGGTGGAGGAGTTGTCCGATCTTTTTTGCCAACGACACTGATGCCAATTTCAATCAATTCAATTAATGCCTCAATTCATGGTTTTATCTCTCATTCCGCCCCCGTAACACCATTCGAATTGGGGAAAAGTGGCGGGGGGAAAGCCCAGGGAAAAGAAGGCAAAGGAAAAGCGTCGAACGGAAATCCCGAACAAACCGCAATGGCCGGCAGCAGACAATGCAAATTGTTTGAGTGCCGCCCTCCGAATCTCTGTATCTCTGTATGTCATGGCTATCTGTGTATCTGTGTCTGTGTATCTGTATCTGTGTATCCGTATCTGTGTATCTGTAACTGCGGTTTCCGTTTTGGCTTTCTTTTTGCGTTTTTATTGCATGTGAAGTATTTGAAGTATTTGCGAACTACGCTCGAGTGTATTCATTCCCTTTTAGCTGCAAAAAAAAAAAAAAAACAAAGAAGGAAAATAAGAGAAATGGGAGACTTTAATGTACTCGCAGTTCATTTCGTATTCATGCACTTTACAATTTCTTGTTTCCGATGCAGGCCAACAAATGCTTGGCCAGGCCACAATGGTTCGGCTTGGCCAGGGGACACAAATTGGATGCACACAAGGAGCGGAGCAGGACTCCCCGGGTTTCGTTTGGGTAATCATCTGCTCCTGAGTGCTTGAGTGGTCTTTAAGCTATCTGCTGGCTGGTGATGGATAGAAAATGACTGCACTCCAGTTTCCAGATGGGGAATATGATTTATGGCAGCGCCCGAAACCACAGAAGCTCTTCTCTCAGCTAAGGTAGCATATTTGTTAACCCATGTAGATGCCAAAAAATGGATGTAGGTAAGTGAAAGCAACACCTCTTTTGGGTGAACTCTAACGTGGATAAATTGGATGTGCTCTTTGCCCGATTATATAGATCATGTTGCACCTTTGAAATGGTCTGAGGTAAACTGTATATTTAAATCGATAAAATAATTAAATTTATTTATTTCCAATTATGGAACATTGGCTGCCAAAACTCAACTGATAGCTCAACTGGATAATAAAAATAGCTTTTTCTGACATATTTTCCGTTGTTTGTATTCGTGTCAACAATAACATGTGCTGATTATTGCGTTCATGTGGAAAGTGTTTTATTATTCTTTCATCTGACATTACCTGGTAAGCTCTGATTTGTGGTGGATGCAGATAATTTAATGATAATTTAATTGAGAGCCTGCTGTGCGTATTAAATGTATTGAGGAATCGCTTCAATTCAATTAATGAATTCGTTTTAGAATCACTATTTTATTTTAAAAGGATCTTTTCAGGTTATAATATTGTATATTATTAATTTAATTTGATTTATTGCAATCTCAGACGTCGTTTGTGCATAATTTTCTCGGTGATCGAATTTAAGTCTAATAGGATTGCTTGAAAAATAACTATTATATAAATGAAATAACCTTTTTCGGTTAAAATATTCCCCATAGACTATTAATAGGTGATTTTGATTTTATGTGGTTGGAAGAATATATATATTTAAGGCCCACTGTACTCAACACTGCTTGATAGTTACGTATGTTTACGTAGCTTACGTACAATTCCCCGTTAGTTGTAAGTGTAACATTGTCATTCCTTTCGGTCAAGCACATTTACGGTATAAGATCAAATGTGTATCTAGCTCGCTCACACAAATAGGAGAGCATAAGAATGAAAGAGCCCAGTATTCTGGGGCTTGCTTCAAAACTAAGAAAGGAGAATATACATTCATATACATATATATACATATATATGTATATATAATAAACCATGATGTTTTACTTCTTATATTTATATTGGAAACCTTTCGTGTTTTATTAATGTTTTTTTAAATTATGTATTTTTTTTTAATTTTAAATTTTCAAATTACAATTAAAAAATAAATTATCTTATATGTATGTATGTTTTTTACTTATAAGAGTATGTAGAGCCCGTTGAAATGGCTTTACATTGCTGCATTGTTTACCCGAACTGCATTTAAATAGCAACACCCACACACATGCAATCACGAAGCTTGTTCATGCATTCTTTGGCCGACGATCGACTTTAACAAAAACAACTTGGCAACAATGCAGGAGCAGCGCAAATATCGAAGGGAAACACGTGCGGCGCCTGTCGACTGGCGACAATTATTACAAGGACGATGAGCATAAACAACACAACGGCAACATCCTGACAGACGGAAACGCAAACACGGCACTCATACGAACTCACTCACTCACACGCATACACACACAGAATGGCAGTCACGGTATTTACATACCACAGCACGTGCGGCTGTATTTGTGGCACCATTTATAAAGCAGATATATGCGACACAAAAACCTCGCATTATGTCAAATGTTTTGTTTTGTTTGTGCTTTATGCGCGCAGGGATGTCAACGCCCGTTGTTTTCGTTTTGGCCAAGAGTACGTGCCTGTTGAATTGGCGCGCCCGAGCTCGGATTTAGTTCGCATTTTTACTGGCCAATCGAGCACAAATTAAACCCGGATCAGGGACCTGGCCAAAAGCACTCGATTCAGCAATCGCTGGCTAAGCACTCGACCGACCGCTTTCAACCTGAAGTTTTGTCCGGCTTAACTTGCAGCCAAAGTTTTTCCCTTTCTGCTAACAGAGGGAAAGAGAGAGAAAGAGAGAAAAAAATGTAAGCACAATTGGGTCAATACACTGCCAAATCGCTGTGCTCAAGACAGGGATTTGTTGCCAACAGGAAAAGGAAATAGCCAAGGGATACGAAGTCACAGGAAAATAATCGCCGAGTCCTTGACTTTTTCTCAAGTTCAATCCTGACTACGTTGCAACATTGCGATAATTGATGTCTGCAAATTGTTAATTATCCTCAAAGCAGGATTCAACATCCATATCCGCTTGCGAGGTACTTATTAGCCGCTTGCTTTGTGAATTTCAGATCTCCACCTCTGATGGTCGAAATCCGGTCAACCAAGACTGTTCAATTATACTAATGCTATTATATCGGCATTACGCATACGCAGTGTGTGCACCCAATGGATACCCGTAAAATGCAGATGAAGCATTAAGATATTATTTGTGGGCTTCCCTCATCTGAGTGCAATTATTTGCAGGATATTTAAGGTGATTCGCGCCAAGCGCTTAAATATTTCACTCAGCCTGGGGAGGCTTTTTGGTATGTTGTGCCAAATAATTTATCTAAGCAACACATTCCGAACCGAAAATTTCAAGCCACAAACTGTCAGACTGACGATGCGGCTGCTGGCGGCAATAAATCTTGAAGTTCATTAAAAAGTTTATTTATATTTCACCTGCTGTGTGCGAGGGTAAGAAGTCTGGCAAGTGTCAAAGAAATAAAAGCCCGAATTGCCGACAAATCTTTGTTAAGCTTGACCTTGACTGATGGCCTCTCATAAGAAGTCGCTTACACAAAAGTTGCAACAATCAAATCTAATGCCTTACTCAGAAAGTGGCTGTAAACAGGGTGGTAAAATGAGGAATAAACTGGGCTTAAATAAGTACTTTAAACAAATTTAATTTGAAAATTAAAACGTAACTGTAATAAAATAAATTTAATACAGTACATGAAATTGTAGAAAACTTAAGAATTAGTTTTTATTTATAGAAATACTTTGAACTTTGAACTAAATAGAATAAAAAACTGTATATAAATAAGTAATTGAAATAAAAAGGGATTTTGAGTTTAAATATTTATTTCTTAAATGATTTTACACAGGAAAGTAAAGAAAACCTTAGTTTTATTTTGAACAGAATTTTCATTTTAATATTATGAATAAAGCTATCGAATTTAATTTCAATGGCAATCTGCTAAGTCCATTGCACTTTTAATTGATTACTGTTCTTCACTCTGTTAATTAACACCAAAAAAAAGTAACTACAAAGCTGGTGCATCGGGATTTTTGTATTTGTCCAAATATATGCATTCATCAGCTTCATTCAACTAAAAAGTGTTTCGCCATTGAAGAGTCAACCAGAGCGCCATCAAAAGGAAGCGCTCCAATAAGTTTGAATGGCATCACAGATACACACTTCCACATACACGAAATTCAAAATGTATCTGCATGGCGAAGAGGAGATATGAAAGTGTGTGGCTTCGTCCTTGCCTTTGTATTTGTTAACAACAAAAAAGGGCTGGAAGGTTGGGGTGTTATTTTCTGGCTTTAATTAAGATATGACTGGAAGAGTCCGCATTTGGTGCGTATATGAGTGCGTATGAATTGATAGCAAAATAATAACCAAACTTAAAGCCAAACCGCAGCCCAACAAAAAGTAATGCCACACATATTTGCCTGCCAGAAACGCTACAAATAAATCTGCAAAAAATAAATCGTTGCTGTTAAACAATAAGATTATTTTAAAAAATAACGCTTACCCAATATTGATTATTTTCACAAATCCTGTAGAGTATATTAAAAGCAAGCATTCAAAAGAAAAAAAAGTTAAACCATAAATATTAAAAGCCAGGAATTTTATAACTGAATCTGCGAAATATGTAATGTGTAAATTATGAGATATAATGCGACTTAAAAAAATAAACTTACACGATATTGATTATGTTTTTTAATCTTGTACAGTATACAAATCGGTCAAGGTTATGTAGACAAAAATAATAGCAAGGTGTAAAACATAAAGGATCTTCCAGTGTTGCTATAGTTATAAACTCCAACTACTACGGGAAACATCCAAATATCTGGGAACGAAACGGCAGAGTTTTATTTTTTGCTGTAAATTTAAATAATAAAGTTAAAATACAGGGAACCCATAAAAATATAAAAAAAAAAAAATACAGACTTAACTAATGATGCAGTTCGTTAGAGAACTAAAATACAAGATTTTAGATGAATACCACCTTCAAATTCTGCTTAAAATTAGAAAAGATATGGACTTAGAATTTGTGCATTTTGGGAATAAGTAATTCGAAGATAAGCCACCTTTTATAGCTTTCTGTTCACCTGGTACTTTAAAATGGGTTTGAGCCAAAAATTGGGCTTGGCTGACCGATTTTGAAGAGTCCAATTGGAACTCTCAGATTTCAAATACCAGGCCAACAGAATTCATTAGATTGGAGTTTTAATTGTGGAGGTGCTCTATAAAAAAGTGTAACATTCTTTTGGGAAAATAGAGTTCGAAAAGTAGCCACCTACTACAGCTTTCTGTTCGCCTGGAACTTTGCTTATTTTGCGGATCAAATAAAAATAATTTAATTGTAAATACGTGATTCTGTTTATAGTAAACTTACCTTATCCAATGTAACTAAAAGGTTTCAAGAGTGGTCTTAATTAATTGAAATACAATAAGGCTGTGGAGTGGAGGGACTCTTGATGGCCCACCGAAAGTTTCTGTACCGCCGGAGGCAGCGCACCTCAATCGCCCCTCAATCGCAGCGAACATCGTACGCGGAGCACTCGCCGAAGTCGGACTTGAGGGTAAAGTACAAGCCCACTCCGATGGCAGCCACCAGGAGGAGGACCCCCAGCCAGTAGACCAACCGCCAGAAGGGCCAGGAGGATTGGTGCTTCCTCTTTTGGGCAGGCTCGTTCTTCACCTCCTCGTCTGCTTCAACTCTTTGTGGTTGGCGGCGCAACTTGTTACCCATTTCCCTGCGATTTCAACTTTGGCTTCCAATTTTCAGTTCGCAGGTCTCCCCCCTTTTTGCTGATAATTGATTGGATTTTCCCGGGCAACTCGACGGCAGCAGAATGATAACATTTTATTGAAATTACTTAAACATCTTGTAGGCTGAGATTCATCTCGTCGGCAAAACTTTCGCCTAATTATTTAAGTTAATTGGCCTTTGTCCGCAAAAGGCCAAGCGGAATGATGATGATGATGGGGGTTGGGTGGTTGGTTGGTTAGCTAGTGTCGGGTTCGGCTTGAAATATTTGCTCGGAGCCCACAAAATGTCTCGCAAATTTGTTCAAATTACTGGGAACACAACAAAAGTCGGCCGCCAGTGTTCGACATCCTGGCAAGCCGGACTCCATGCATAAATAAGGGGGCCTGGTTGGAATATAAAAGGACTTTGTTTGCGGTTGAGAGATGAAAAGTCATTTCTCTCCATTATTTGCGAACTAATTGGTGGGTTGGTCGGTTGGTTGGCTGGCAGGACTTGTGCATTTCACTTGCCCAACTGAATTCCAAAGAATTTCCAGAATTTTGTGAGGTGTCAAGAGCTCGACCATCGCTTTTCGGCTTTTGCTGTATCAATTAAGTGGCCGAATTGCCCAAATGAAGGATGCAATTTTGTGGAAAGACCATCGCCATGTGAGGCACTTAGGCTACATATACATGCTGTGGATGTTATTTTCTCCAAGATTTAAGTGGGTTTTGCCTGCGAGATTTCCCCCGGTGGCTGTCCTTTGGAATTGCCGCTGCTGCCATTACTGCTTCAATTTCAGTTTCTGTTTGATGTTAATGAAAGTTTCCGTCGTGCAAATAAAGCCAAAAGCATGGAAATCAGTAAAACAAATTGCAATCTGCTTTTTATCGCACGTCGCTGCATGACTGCTGCCTGCTGGCATTTTCCTTGCTCCGTCATCGATTGCCTGACTTCTTTTTTTTTTCCCTACTTTCCCAGGCATTTCCCCAGCCCTTCTTCCCCCATTCCAATCTATACCCCCCACCCCCTCTACATGCCCTCCCTTTGCTGGCCAGGCTATTGACTTGCTCATTATGGCCCTGATGATGACTGCTCTTGCTCCAGCGAACTGCCGCTGTATATCTGCGAGCTTTGGTTCCGTTTCATTTTCCATTTTCCTGCCAAGAAGAAGAAGAAGAAGAGGAGTGAGCATAGCTCTTTTCATTCCGCACCCGTATCGGGGTTCGGCAATCGGTGGCCTTCCATAAATTGTTAATATATATCTTAACGGATATTCAATTTCCGTCGACCAAGAAATACATTAAATTCGTAACAAAGCTAAGCCGCTTCAACCGAAAGATGGCAAAATTGTTCAACTCCAGCGGGGTATTATTAAAAATTCAAAGTCGTTATAGAATAGCAAAACTTTCGCAGTCCGGGCCAAGACATAATAATAATATATAGAGTGGAGGAGTGGAGGAAGAAGTGCAGGAACTGAAAATAAGGAATGGTCAGGACAATGGGGAGACAACAGGCAAACTATGAACTGGAAGTCTGCGAAACTGCCGGATTGGGAAGCTGGTAAACTGAAGAACTGAAAAACTGAATAACTGAGAAACTGAGATGCCGAGAAGCTCAACTATGCGCAAGTTGGCTGTCCGACTGTTTATTTTCAGTAGACTTCGTCTTTCACTGGTCTTCGGCCTTATTACGCTCTGTGGCCCATCATCTGCATGGCCTTCAAAGGGGTTAGGGGCGGGGAGGGGGTGGAAAAAGTGGGTGGTGGGGGTGGCAAGTTGTCAACTAACTTTGCAACAATAATCGCCAACGTCGGAGGAGGAGGAAAAGTGACAGAAAAGTGAAGCAGCAGCAGCAGCGGCAGCTCACAGATAAAAACCAGAAAACAATAAGACTCTAGGCTGACTTTTATTCAGTATCCTTGGGTACTCCACCTCTGGCACTGCAGCGTTTACCCTCGAAAAAGCAAAGGTCCTCAAAAGGAGCAAACAGCAGCAAATAGGCTGTGCGGCGAAGGATCTCTTCAGACTTTCGAGCCGACGTGGCACAAAGGCGTGATTGCTTTTGCCTTTTGTTTGGCCAGTCGAGAGTGAAGAGGCCTCAAAGGGTGGCAGAATGTGTGAACAGGTTGATCTGTCCTTAAGGCCGGGTTCTTATTTTGATAAAGTCTATGGAAGAGGCTGCACAAAAATTCATTCATTTTAAGGGGTTTCAAAAGCAATTAGAAGGCTTAGTTATAAAACTTATAAAACTTTATTAAAGAGAAATCAAAAACAAAGTAAAAGGAAACAACTCAATTAAGTTGCTTACTGCTATAAGCTTTGGATTTAAACTTTATTTAAAAATATAAGTATTTATGTGGTAATATAATATTATATAATACATAGATCCAGAAAGTATTTTCATATAAAGAAAGTGTTTTTCATATAATAAAAGTTTTAAGTAATTACTTCTTTTTTCAAAAAAGTAAAAGTTTGAAGTTTGTAATACCTATATTATTACCAACCAAATAACAAAACGCATTACAGGCAAATTAAATGTAAATATTTTTAAAAATGCTGTATATTAATCATAATCATAGATATTTGTACCATAGACCAATTAAACATTTTCCCTTCTAAAAAAGAAGAGGTTCGTTTATAATAAATCCCATTCTTAATGTAAAATGTATTTAAACTTTCCAAACTAAATGTATCAACTGAAAGCCAAACAATTTCATTTGCGAACCTCTTTTAAATGTAATCCCATTTAATTAAATAAATCAACTTTCTGGCGCACTAAACTATTGAATTAGCAACCCCGCCGGGGGGTTCCTAAAAATGTCTATCCAATTTCTGGAGGGCAAAGTATGTCCTCCAAAAAGGACGAAAAGAAGGAAGGGAGACGGCGGGATAGTGTGCGTGGCATATGTAAATTTCAGGCTAATTAAAATTAGCATATATTCCCCCTTTTCTGCGGGGACACATGCGTTTGTGTGTGTGTGTGTGTGTGTGTGTGTGTGTGTGTGTGTGTTGGTTGGGGCACCATTATCTGGCTCAGCCGCAAGAAGACGTGGAAAACTACGCGCTCGGAGCTGATTAAAAGCGAAAGCTAACAAGCGTTTGCTCTTTGCCCCGCTGCCCCCTTGCAACATATGCTCTCCTGCCACGCCCCCTCAACAACCCACGCCCCATTTTTGCCAGAAGGGTCTTCTGTGTCATTTTGGCTCCGCATTAGAGTCGTAAAAATTTATTGTATTATAACTTTTTTTTTTGTCTGAGCCGGCGGGCTTAAGGCATAATGCCTTTTAATTAAACCGTTGAGATGTGTGTCAGACATAAAATAAAATAAAATGAAATGAAATATCATTTTGCATACGCATTTGTGCTTAAATTGTTTTCCTCTCAGAGCGTTTGAGCTGGCTTTAGTCGATTACAAAGCTTCGTATTAATTATGATAATTATGCGTAAGCGCTGGTTGGTTGGCATTTTAATTGCTCATACGCCGTGCTGCACATTGCACGAAAAATGCAAAAGAAGAATGAAACCAGAAAAGGAAATTGGGAAAACGCCGCAAAAAAGGGAAATTCCAAAAGTATAATAATAACCATTAAATTTCATAATAAAAATCTTGTAAATTACAAAATTCCCAGGGGCAACGAACATCAATTTGTAGTTGAGTTCACTTGGTTTGTTTTTTTTCGACGATGCATTGTCCTTGGTCGAGTCCTTTGTTAATTGCCGGAAATGCAAATGGGCGTTGAGTGGAGAGAGGTGGGTGGTTGGGTGGTTGGGTGGTTGGAGCTCTGTCGACCATAAATGATTTCCATTTTAAATGCGTGCGAACCGCTTTTACATTTTACCATTTATTTACATTGGAGGTGAGCCAGCTTCCTTTTTTTTTTTTTGTTGGGATCCACTTTGTACGCAATTTTCGTTTCTTTGGCCCTTGTTTGTTCCTTTTTTTTGGTGTTGGTGGGACAACAATTCGCCTTGGCTTCACACCAAATTTGATTTCATTCGCAAGACACTCTCAGGTTAAATGGTGCAGAAACAACTGTTGACTTGCCGGCCGGCTGACCGACCCCAAGTAGGATCCATGAATGAATTTAAAAGCCACTCCTCCTCTTCAGAGGGAAAAGTTCTCAGCCAAAAAGGGCACTCATCGAAATGTTTGATCTTTTTAATGGTACTTTGTTTCACCCAATCGAAACTTATGCTAACTCCTATTCTTATATACTTTTATTGCTTTTGGTCAGCAAGTACAATTTTTATTGACGTACTGTAAAAATGAAGAATATACAATGCTATCTGTATAAAATCGCTTTCTTGACTTATTCAAATCAATTAGATACTAAAAATCTACCAAGAGAAACGAAAAAAGGAATTCTTAGGTTAATCATACAATACCCAACCTATTTATTTTATTTAGAGTAGATATTTAAATCGGATTAATGATTTGTGTATCTAATAAAACATTTAGGAAACTACCTTTTGTTATAATGGGATCAAAGTTCAATTTTCATTTCACTCTCAGTGATGACCTAGCATGTAAAATATTCACACAGTGTTCTAACTAAAAACCAACCTCAAATGATTTTAAACGTCTGTTAGATATACACTTGAAGTGAAGTGGATATACAGATTGAAATGAAATGGCCTGGTAAAAACCCCACTCCAGAGAATTTGAGGGAAAAAAATATTCAAACTTCTTAATGGAAAATAAAAATCAAATGGATCACAACTTTTTTTCTATATGGGCAAATCCAGGCTGCTGTATCTCTATAAATAAATGTCACAAGCTGCACTAGCAATGCGATTTCAATGCGAGCCATCCGAGTGCCCTCCATTCGCTGTCAATTTGTATGCTTTCTGGCGCATTTGCATAACAAAATTGCCATGCATTTCTCATTCCGCTCCGATTTTTTGTCGGGTCTCGCACTCTGAACTTTCGAACGCAGTCCAAGTCGCAGAAAGAGAGTCGGTTATCCATTTGCAGCTCAGCAAGTTTTGACTGCCGAATGTCAACAAAATAAATGCATAAATAAGGAGATCATCGTGTCAAGGAGCCGCATTACCGCCCCGCCTCCCCCTCTTGATGCCACGCCCCCTTTACCCATTTACCCACGCAGAGGTTTCAATATAACGAGATGATGAAAAATGTTTGAGTTCTGCATTATTAAAGTTCTTGGCTGCCAGTTGGCAACTTTTCACGTGCTGATAAATGGCTTCGAGCTTCGGGGAAAAAAAAGGAGAAATAGAACGAAAACTATTCCATCTTCACGCCGGGTGCGAACATCCTTCAATTGAAATATATCTCCATTTTCCTCAGGCTATCGCTCTAAATATATATATATATATGTGCTTATACGTGTGCATTGGAGTTGGGAAAACTCATGCACTTTTGCTGGATTTTCAGAGGTTGAGTTGCAATTCAAAGCACCTCTTTTAAGTTTGTCTGGCACTTATAATTAATTAAATGCGAATTACTTAACCAATCCCCCTTTGATTTGAATGCCATTAAAAGATTGCCTTATCCCTTGGGGGGTTTTTCTTTTCACATCAATTCATTTATTGTAAAATATGCCGGTCTTAGGGCCAAGCTTTCTTGTTTTCCTTTGTTTTTAGTCGCTTAACTTACAGGACATAAAATTAATGTATACATAAGATAGTTCATAACTTAATTGCTAAATGCATTTTTTAGCTCTTATGGTTTCTGCCCTTCGCTCACTTCATTTGTTTCATTTTGTTTGTTATTTTTGGTATATGCAAAACAGCAGAAAATAGTTCAGTTTCAGTTTCGGTTTCGATTTCAGTTTCAGTTTCAGTTTCTTGATGCGTGAAAACTTGCATATCATCGGCTTCTGTTTCTGTTTCTGTTTCTATTTCTGACTCGATCTCTTTGGCATTTTGCGACTCCATAGGTTTCGGTTCGGTTTGGGGTAAATGGGTTTTTCTTTTTTTTTTGGATTTCGACTGAAGCAGACACTTAGTAAGCGGGAAAACGAATGCGTAGAGACTATTTTATGGTACAACAATTACAAGTACAAGTACATTTACCAACGCTATAACTAGAAGATGTGTACTCCATATGACTGATATGCTGACTTAGGCTACAAAGTTCTCTGTATATTTATTATTTGTCTGAGATTAGCCTAAGCGAGTTTAGGCTTTTTACACATTACAACTAGATTAGATTTAGATTTAGTTTTACGGGGGGAGGGGGGAGGGAATATTATTTCTAGACACATTAACTCTGAATTCGCTTAAATGATATGCTCTCTCTATCTCCCTCTCACCATCCCCTTTTCTCTCTCTCTCTGTCTCTTTCTTTCTCTGTCTGTCTCGCTTTAGTTTGGAGCTAGTGCGGAACTTAAGCCTCTATGAGATCTTGTTGAAAGACCAAAGAATCGAATATTTATACGGGTAGAACGGGCTGTGTGTTAGCTTGCCAACTAAATTACGCATACGCCTAGGTGTAAGCTCCATTCGAAATTTAATGCTACAACTTAGTTCTGATCGGTTTTTGTTTTTGTTTTTCCTTTGAGTATTTACAATGTTTGCTCTTCTGTTTTTGTTTTTTTTTACACTATTAACTACGATCTTTTAGATCCCAGATTCCGAATTCCAGATCCAGATCCACTATCCCACAGACAAACAGTGGACTCCCAACTATAGTAGGCATGGCTCTGGTGGTTCACTGTAGCGGTCTTACTGTACTTTATATCTCCCCCACTCACTTACGCCTGCCCGGCGGCAACGAATTGAACCACTTTGTTAACGGCTTTCGCCGTTGTCGCTGCCGTTCCCGTTGGCGCTGCTGTTGTTGTTGTTGTTGTTGCAGCAGCAGCAGCAGCAGCAGTTGCACCGGAAACGGAAACGGGAACAGAAACGGTAGCCTGACACTCAACGGCGGGCAGGCGCTTGACCAGCATCCGGCTTGACTTGACCGCTATCCATTCGTTGCGAGCGGCATCGAACCAAGTCAGCCCCAAGTTGTATCGCCCATTGAGATTGGCGTGCTGGCAATGAGAGAACCACCAGCCACCCTCATAGTTGGCAGCACAGTGCGTCTGCGAGATGTCCCGATCGTCGTCAATGGCCGAGAACTGCATTCCCTGCTGGTAGTTCAGTGCATCCGAAGCGTTCCCCGAATAGCCGGCAATGTGCAACCGATAGCCATCGTTGCGGGACGAAATGTAGAACCGCGAGTACTCGGCCACCCAGATGTCGTCGTAGATGTCCTGCATCTGCACCTGCAACCGGCTGCAATTGTCGAGGGTCAGGTGGTGCAGCTGCTCGTTGCCAATCCAGAACTCGCCGCCGGGCGTTCCGAATCCCCGGGCGTAGTCCGCCCACGAGCGATTGAAGTCGGCGCTGCCGTCGAACCGCCGCTGAACCGTCGTCCAGCCGTCGGCGGTGCAGTGCGTCATCAGCGGATGCCTCTGGCCCGCCGGCGCAATCAGATGCAGTCCGTCTGTCTGGGCTTGCACCTCGCTGCAATCGTGCGGCAGCTTGTTGATGATGGCTTCGTACTGCGACTCCACGTTCTCCAGTTCGCTGACCAGCGTTTCGGCCAGGACGGAGTCGATGGGTTGATCCTCCTGCGGCGACAGCTCCTGATGGTTGTTCTGGTTGTTCGGGCTGCTCTGGTGGTGCGGTCGCTTGTGGGGCTTGTTCAGGTGCGAGAGCTGCGGGCGGAGACAGGAGTAAACGGAAATCCGTGTTAGCCAGGGGTTGTGTGTAAAAGCATAAGGTTGAGCAATAAAACTAGGGTTTAATTAAGGGGTTAATTAACAATTTAATTGGTAACTTTTAAAGTTAAAAGTTGAAACTGGTTGCAAGCAGTGGAAATTGATTCCCTTGTCAATATTCTGATTATATTTGTCGTCAAAATCTAATATTAAAATAAAACGTTTAAATGTATTAAATATGAAGCAAGCAATATTCAGGAAAAATTAATCGCCTTGAGATTTATTAAATTATTCAATCTTTAGTTTGTTAAAATCAAATGTCATAACATATCGTACAACTCAAAAAATTAAAAAAAATGCTAAAGTTAAAACCCTTTAATATTTAGATTTTAGCTGTAATTGATTTTTTCTTAATTAAATGCAAAACTTTTGTGTTTAAAAATATTTAAAATAAAATAAGAGAACTACTAAAATTCTATGAATATGGAAAATGTTGTATAAAATATGAAATGTAATAACACTAAATAGTGTTATTAAAAGCTCACCTTATTTTGCTCCTCATTGACCAGGGATTGCAGTCGATCCACGTTGGTCCTCAGCTGGTCCACGTTGGAGGTCAACTTGCGCATCCCTTCGCGCTCCTCCTGCAGGACACTCACACTGACAGCCATCGCTTGCAAGGATCGGGCCGCATTGGTGCCCTCCTCCCTAATCAAACTCTGCTCCGAGGTGATCTGCGCATTGGCGAACTCCAGCTTGGAGATCTCGTGTCTTAATTCCGGGATGCTCTTGTCCATTTTGGTTTGGAGACCCTCCACATCCTCCAGGAGTTCCAGCATCGAAGTGTGCAACTTGTCCAGCGAGGCAATCTGGCTGCTCAGATTGAAGTTGGCATTGGCGATCCTGTGCTGCTCCACCTCGATGTTGCGAACCCTTTCATCGATGTGATGGAACTTCAATCCGTTCACCTGGCGGCGCAGATTTCGGTGGGCCATTTGCAATTGGTGGATCTGCTCACTCTGGAAACGACAGTGACGACGCTTGTGATCCGCGGTGGATTCAACTCCAGTGGGCTGTAAAAAAAGGGGAATATTAAAATACATTTAAAAAATACACATTTAGATGCATTTATTATTTGTAGTTTGAATATTCATTTTAAATGTTGTATAACCAATTTAACGCATACAATTGATTTAATTAAAGTTATAAGAAGTTATATAAATTGTCTTATTATTTTCACAACCAAAAGTGGTTGGTAGTACATCCAATTTACATTTACTTTAATTTGTTTAAATTTATTTTATTTTAAAGCTGCTTCTATCTTTTGTACTACTTATATATATTAATGCCATTCTCTTCGTGTTTACTTGGTAGAGTTCAGATTTTATAGTTTACAATTTAATGTTCCTTAATTGCTTTAAAATTCAAATGCCTTATGGCAACTAATTTCAGAAAGTAAACACCAAAAGCTGTACCATCTATATTAATCGTTTTAAAAATTCACTTTTAGCCACCCACTTAACTTTAGTTTCTTTCCGTGGAGGAAAAAAGCGAAGCCGAGCAGGATGCGTGGCAAAAGCCCGTAAGCTGGCTGAGATTCTTTTGTCGCTCGGCGGTCTAGGATTATGTGCTGGGAATTGAATGCTAAATCCATTTATTATAAATGCGTTTCATAACGTTTCGGGCGGACTTCAGAGCGGCGGAGCGTGCCACAATAATGTCAGCTGCAGCTTTTGCCCCAAAAGCGTGTAAATCCCCAGGAGCTGGCGGAGCAGCGATGCCTCCGGCGTGGGTGGATTTGCATCCAGCTCTCAGCTTTCAGCTGGCAACCGGCAACTGGCAACTGGCAGACTGCAATCCTCGGCGGTAGAGGCTGCATAAATTTCCACACATATAAAGGGGTATACATAGTATATACAATATGCATAGAAATAATTTTGCTGAGTGACAAGCAGCAGCGAGCAGCTGTAAACCAAGGTAATGCCATTTGGGTCACATTCACCCGGCGCCATGAATGTGTTTTCTTTCCACAACGCCAAAGGATCTACTCCATATTCCATATATAATATATATAGTACTAGTACTATATATCTGCCGCCGCAGGGTTTCCCTTTTATTTTCTGTGGTCGTGGCCATCAGTCATAGAAATGTCCTCAGTAATTGACTAATCAAGGATGCTGTGGGGCACAAAAGCGGGCAGAAAGTGTCCTGCTAATGAATGCAATGAGTGAATGGAAGTAGGAATTATGATGTATATCCTGCAGAAAGGGCACAGCAAAACGAAAGTAGAAACAATTACGTTTCTTCTCTTAAAACCCAGTTTGCATCTTTTTACTTTTACTTTCCACTGGCCTTAATAAGTCAGCCTTAAAGAAAGTTAAATGAAAAATGCGAAGGCTTGGGAGTACTAATTTCTTAAACCGTATTTCTCATCTTGTATTTAAGGCTGTGAATTTTTTTTGAAAAATCCCTAAATCAATACGCAGCTTGACTTATTTCCACAGAGTCACTCGTAATTTTTATTTTCGAAAATGTTCGGCCATTTCCCCCATCGAATTCAATTATTCTTGGCAAAAAGGCCAACAAAAGATGAACAAAAATATGGGAAATATTCATGAATATTTATGCCCAAGCTGCGTTTTGTGCCTCATCGCCATTCGAACACTTTGGGCCGCTGTGAAAATGTTTTCATTGGTGGCGCAGCCACTGCTTTTTCCGCCTTTTCCGCTTTTCCACCGCCGCTCCTTTGTTTGCTTTGCCCCCAACGCACGTTTCGTTGGTGCAGTGGGTGGTTCAGTGGGTGGTTTAGTGGGTGGCACGACTGGTGGGTGGTCAGAGCCCAATCTTGGCGTTGTTTTATGTGAAAGGTCACGAACGCGGCTAATACGACACGTTCGCGTTTTATATGAACTCTGGCGGAGACGGGGAAGTGGCCATCAAAACGGAGAAATCCTCAATATATATTCGCCCAAACGTGTTTGCTCTACATCTAGATATACATATACATATATATATATCTTTATATATATAACTGTGTAGCTTAGGCGGAAAGGTGCCGGCAGTGGCATAGAAATTTCGTCCATCAACGGTATAATTAAATGTGATTTATGCGGCTCAAATTTCCCTCGCAGAGACAAATGAATTTTTTTCTGCGTGCACCGGCCACTGGAGGCGTTAATTGAAATCGAAATTGAAGCATAAATATTTCAAGTGTTTTTCGTGTGAAGTCATAAACAAAGGATCAGTGCAAAGGGGCAGGAGGAGCGGGAAGGACAGGCCATGACCAGGGAACTAATTAATTTCCTGGGCTGGCCGGGTTGGTTCAAGGATTAAAATTGAAAATTTTACATGCTGTACTTAAGTGAAAGCTAACAAGGATTTGCTATTAGCGTGACAGCAATTCCAAGGCAACCGGGGATGATGGTGCATGCCACATGAAGCAGGGAGCGGGGAGCTGGAAACAAGGAGCATTGGGCAAAAAAAAAAAGAGCAAAAATCTGCTTCTGTTCCTGCTTTGCTCCACGGCGAATTGTCGTAAAAATTTAATAGGACTTTTGTGCGATGCTTGAAAAAGTTACTTTCAGTGGCAGATAGAAAAGGGAGAGTTTTTCCGAGGCGGGGGTGAGGGGGAGGGGTGGGGAAGTCATAGGGCGCCGCAAAATACCATTAAGTTAATGCGCATTTGGGGGCCAGAAAACTCGCTCGTTGTCAGAAATGGAAAAGAGCCTCAAAGTCAACGTCAACCTGATCCCCTGGTCGAGAAAATGGGAAAACGGCAGACGTGTGCATAATTTGAAACTAAGATATGGCCCGCAAATATTCCGCATTTAATTCGGAAGAGAGAAAGACAAGGAAATCTGAGGCCTGGACAAATGTTTCAATAAAAATAACCCGCCGACTCGTGATACGTATTGTATATCAAAATCATAAGTGTAGCAACCCAGCTACATTTGCACAATCAAACAAATTGCCAACAGAAGTGGAGAAGATGGCAGGTTGGTAACATGAAACAAAGGCAGAACAAATATCAACATAAATAAGGTAAAAATGCCAGGCACTATATATGTATATTCCAACGGGGGGAGGGAAGGGTGGTGGTAAGTGGGAGTTTTGTGGGGCAGGCAGATATACAAAGAAACCGAAACCGAAACCGGATTCACCGTGTCAGGCTGCCTTGGGCTCCTACTGCTCCTCCTCCTGGTTTTATTTCTTTCTTTCCCGGGCCTTGTGTGCCTGGCATTTGTTTGCCTTGCTAATTTAACAGCCAGGCTCTCCATACGAACAATATATCCATACCATCCCGGAATCCCCTGCCCAAGCGATGCGATAGTAGCATCAATAACCAATGATAAACATTTGTATTTTGCCTTCCCTCTTTCGGAAGAGCCCGAATTTCTTGGCCCAACTGTTGCAAGTGACAGCCTTCATCAAAGCAATTTGTTACAGGAGTGCGTGAACACATATGAATGTATCGGAGGCATCAATCTGCAGACAGTTTGCAATTAGAGATGGCAAATTATATTTGGCTTTGCCCCTGTCAACGGCAGATGTTTATGGGTTCAAGTGTTATCACCTTCGAGCAGGGAAATAAATACACACCTCTGACTCTTGGCCACTAAATCAATCTTATTACCGCAAATTAGTTTGCCTCAATGTGTTATTAAATCTATAGCCATTAGTTCAAGTTTCGCATGCTTGGCAGAGAAACTAACTAGAAATTGATAGCAAATGTTCAACGACTAAAAATAAATATGAAGGTTTAGTTGCCAGGTAATTTCTACAAAATAAAAATAAATATCTATCTCTAGCTTAAATTCTCTATGGTTACCTGCAAAATGTGTATCAAATATATTTTTACTTATTTTTGTAGCTTTTGCTTGTGTACATTTAATATTTCCACCAGGCATTTTTCCCAGAATTCTCAGTCTCTGGTTTCCGTATAATTCCCAAAGGTTTGTCGGGTTTTTGCATAACTTTACTGGCTTTGTACTTTTTTCCCCGGCTAATCAAATAAAGAAAAGTTGATTAAATTTAACCAGCCACACACACACACAAAGCAAATTGTTGTCTATTTTTTTGTTTATGATATTCTCTTCCGTGGCGGCCACCTGTGCAATTTATTGTATTTTGGTTTTTATTTATTTTCCTTTTGGCAATCCTTGAGCTGGTTCTCCTTTTCCATCTGCCCTCCATATTTTTTCCCTTTGGCCTTTGTTATCTGCTTTTTGCTCTTTGTTCTAATTTAACCTAATTTCTGCTTTGCTGCGCTTCTATAATAACAATTTTCAAAAATTGCTTTTGGTTTTGCGCTGAGAAAGTTCAAGAACTGGTTTTTGTTGGTCAAAAGGCGCCCCCTCATCTCACAGTTTTGTTTTTGGTGGGAAAGACAAAAAAGAAGGCTGGAATGAAAAGGATCAAATTGTGCTGAAGCCTCGCGATGAGGGGGGAGTGGGGCATGTGGCAGGGGAACTGATTATCGGAGCACTCGAGAGCATCTGCCACAGCTCCATCTTCTTCTTTCCACTCTGCAACTCCAACTCCTGCTGCTCGGCTGCCAAAAAGTTGGCAAGACAAGAGACAAAAGGCTGATGGCTGGCCCTCCGTCTGTCCATCAGGTTAACCTAAGCCAGTTCCCAAAAGCAGCTGGCCAGTGAATCCCCTCCCCCCTTCCCCTCCCCCTTCCCCCCGAAAAAGCGCCCCCCCTTTGACTCTGAGCGATTAAAAGGTGATTTCCTGCTTTTTGTTTTGCAATTTTCAGCAATTTCGCTTTATATTTGGCAACGGCCTGCACATTAATGATATATAAACACACACACACACACACACAAGCAGGCAGTTGGGGATGGGAGGATATATTGTTATATGGTTATATATATTATATGATGCGTGTGCTCTGAGGTCCGGCGAAAGCCGCTTAAGCTGCCTGGCTGAACACTTAATCTCCTCCTTGTGCTTAAGGAGTCTCAAGGGTATATCGAACCCGAATTGGGGGTTAGCCTTGGTCAATCGATCTCAACGGAATATAGATGAAGCACTTTGGGTCAATGGAACTAATTGAAACACCTTAGGGTAAGTGATAAATACTTCTACAAATCTGTTTAATTGTTTGCATTACTAAGCATTTGTTAACTTTCGTTCATGCCAAAATAAACAAAATTTCTATGCAGTTAAACAATGCTAATTTAATTGTTATATTTCACATTCATTATTAAATTTTATTTTCAATAAATCTAATATGAAATAGTGGGTATCTTATAGTCTCAACCCAATCTCTCCATCTTGTTATCCGCTTGTATTTTTCTTAAATTTCTATTTCGCCCCTTGAAGTTCACAAGTAATTGCTTTAGCTCGTTGAAATTTCTCCGCTTTGTGGGCGAACAAGGAACATATACAATTTCCAACCAAGCAAGCGAATTTCGCTGGCAAAAAAATATATATATTATATAATAGTATACCCGCCTCTAAGCAAGCAAATTTCGCCTGAGCCAAACTTCAAAGTGGAGCGAAGAACGCTGAAGGAAAAGAAGCCAGCGACCAGATCAAAACAGGTGGCAGTCAAACCAGTTTAAAGGGGGGAAAAAGGAGAAGAGGGGGGAGAAGTGGGAAAAAGGGGGAAAAGTGGGGAAAAGGGCACACTGACATATTTCGTTGATGGTCGAACGACGTAACCGCATACTCATATCGAAGCGAAGAGGAGTTGGCGCATAATCCTTTTAATGAAGCAACCTGGAGCTTGTTACCTGGCTTTACCTGTTGGCAGCTGCCTTTGTTTTCGCCCCAAGTTGCCCCATTGTTAATGCTGACGGTGCCTTGCTGCTTGCTGCTGCTGCTGCACAAGTCCTTTATTGACATTAATTATAATTAAGAAGGCGGTAGGGTGCCGAGTCCTTCCATTCGAAGTCCTTCCACACACACATGATGCCCTTCGAATGCTCCAGCTTGGGATCCGATTTCCGCAACTCCACTCTGACTTATTTGCCCATCATTCACTGTAAGCCTTGACATGAGAGCCCTCCTAAATATGCCAGGACTCGGACGAAAGGATGCCACCGATCATGGCTTCATCACAGCCAGCAATCTTCTTAGGATTCGTTTGGAATCCAGGAATCCATAAACCCAGGAAACAGGACCCCGAATCCAGGAACCCCGGACATTAAGGCATTGAACGTGGGCCTAAGTGGCTGCCAGGGGCGAGCCGGCTTTGGCATTAAATATTAAATACGACAACGTCCTGCGGTGCGTATGAGTAATTTGGCCAGCGTATGTGTGGCGGGCCATTAAAACGGCGAGTAAAAGGCGGATTGCGACTTCGGTACCCGCTCGTTAGCACATCGTGCCACCCACCCACCCAGCCTACAGCAACTCAACCCACTTTAACCCAACTTCAGGCCACCTTAACCCTCCGTAACCCTCGACATTTAGCGCTCTCCACCTGAGCAGAGGGTTCGCCGCATAAAGTGAGGCATAAAACGGGCAGATAATGCCCCGCCAGGTTGGCGGTCTCTTTATGGGACGCACTTAAGGCGAAAACAAAACAAAGCAGCGGCTTTCTTTTGGGGGCCATAAAAAGGACACACTGCGAGAAGTAAGCCCCATTATGTGCCTTGTTTTCCATGATCCCTTTCCTCTGTCAACATTCGCAGTAAAGCGAATTAAAATTTAAGTTTTTAAACACCAGTAAGTAAAGGAATAAGATACTGCAGGATAATATATGAACTACAAATCAATTGTAATATTCCCAAGGTTCTCTATTGGGAATCATTCTTTAAATAAAAGAGTTTAGCACTTTGACACATAAATAAAAGTTAATAGCTTTTATCTGCCCACAATTTTTATGTTAAATAAAATACTAAATTAATTCTACCACGAATGAAATTTATTATTATTTTAATTAATTAATAAAAAGTATTAAAGTTAAACGATTTGTTACCAAAAAAATGAAATGTGAATTTTTCACTGGTCTAGTTAATTTGTGTTACATATATAAATATTATTCATATGTGAATTTTCTGTTTCCTTTAAGTTAACCACTTTTCAGTTAAAAATTTAATTTTTAAAAAATTGTATATTTCCAAACTTTTGTATAGTAATCAAATACTTTATTTAAGTACAAAAAACACTAATTTATTTTTCCCGGTGCTGAACTCTTTCACCTTTGGGCTCGCGTGCTTATCTGATGATTAGCATAAAGTGGGTACTCACCTCCTGGCTAACTTCCTGGCTGCCGCTCTCCTCCTCCACGCTGGCCGATCCGCCATCCTTGCGTACCTTGATCCTTCGCTGCTGCCTGGCGAGTGCGTGCTGGAAGTCCTGCTCCTGCTGGAGGAGCTCCTCCCGAAGCTCCTGGACATAGACCTCCGTTTGCTGCTGGCGTTCCCGTTGAGCGGCCAATTCCAGTTTCAGCTGCTGGTAGTCACTGCGAATGGTGGCCAAATCCTCGAAGGTGGAGCTCCGCTGCTGCACATCCTTGGCCACATTTCCCGCCGTTCTCTGCAGATCCACCAACTGTTTTCGGATCTCGGAGATGGTCTGTTGCAGCCACTCGACGGTCAGGCGCTCCTTATTGCCACTCTGCGAGGATCGCAGCGAAGCCACCTCCTCCCTGGAAATTAAAAATTAATAAAATCCGTAATTAGCATCGCGTAGAACAGTCCGCACGTAACGCTTTAATTGCTGCACCCCCGCCAGGAAATCTAATTTAAACTGACATTTTCAGGCTGTCGGCTAACTTAATTGCCAATGAGGCCGGCATGCGGTTTACTAATGGGATTTCGACCCGGACCCAATCATGCCGAGCACCGCGACAATGCCGCCAAATTTCCTCGGACCATTTAAATTCAGCAATGCGAAATATTCATACTTTCCCCGATTTCCCCTCGAAAAATGTCAGCAAACAGAAATCACAGAAGTCAGATGCGAACAAAAATTAACAAAAAAGCGATGGCAAACTTTAACGGAGAGCACACAAAATAAAAATCAAGTGGGGCACCGACCGCAAACAACAAGTGCTGGGGAAAAACGTTGTTTTAATGTTGAAAATGAAAATGTTGCAGCACTTGTGGCAGTTGCCAGCTAGCAAAAGTAAGGAGAACGCATTTTTGTGGCATTTCAGACAATTAAAGTAGTCAGTTGGAAGGAAGGAAGCGGAACCGGAAGCAGAGCCACCAGCCACCAGCAGTCATTTGGAGCACAGAAGAAGCCCAAGAAGCTGAGCAAATTCGAGGCGTAGGTAAAAAGTTTGCTTTTTCGGCAGAGGAGGCAGCAGCAGCAGCTGGCGATGTTGTTTTATTTTTCACTGTCAAAAGAGCAGAGCAACATGAAATTTTCATAAAGAACAAAAAGGAACCCCGAAACCAGCAACAAGACAAAAATAAAACGAGCCAAACGAAAAGTTGTACGGCTGTACACACATCGCATTCGGTTAGGTTTTTATTCCCACACTGCGTATACGTAATATCTCAAATTGTTGCATTGTGCGTGGGCGTTTTTTTTTTTTTTTTTTTTTGGTAATTTTATGGCCCGCAAAAGTTTTTGCGGCCCCCCGCCAGACAGACTATGAAAAGTTATGGATTTGTTTGGCCCCTGCTTTCCAGTTTAATTACTTAAATATTTAATTAAAACGGGTTGAGCTCGGGTTCAAGTTGGGCAATTAAGAGCATTAACTGAGCCAAAATAAACATGTTTCGCCAAATACTTGGCATATTTACCAAAAATAAAATTGGTTTTTAAAAACTGTTTGGAAAAACCTGCATTACCTCCGGGAAAAAAAAGGGAAAACAATTTCTAGCCCAGCCCGTTTGCAACTGTTGTAATGCCAAACCAACTGAATTTCCCTCTTCGCCTGGCAATTTTTCGCTTGGCTGCTGCACAGTTTTCTTTTTTTTTTTTTTTTCGTTCCAACAAAAAAAAGCTGGCTGTCATTCAAGTGAAAATTGAAAATGCTGTCAATGACATGCGGGCAAATTGAAAACGCAACATGAACACTACAAATGCCGAACTTCATCGGGCCTGATTCGATGACGTCTGATGGTATTGGTATCTTGATTTTTCGCTTTCACCGGGATTAATTACCAAATTGGATGCAGCAGCAGCAGCAGCAGCAAGTAAGTTTTCGGCAGCGAATTTTATCAAATATACTCAAATCAACAGAATGGACACGCCACCATGCTCAATCAGATAATGATGTTGTCCAACTGGCCGATGGGAAAGCCCTGATCCAGGTGGGCGGCTAAAAAGGGGGCGTGGCTGTTGGTCAGTCGAAGGTACAGCAGTTGGTTTTGTGTGTGGGTGTGTGTGGGCAGCGATAGTGGATCACATAAACCACAACTGACATGACGTTTGACTGGCGTTTGCCTTGGGAGTTCCTTCGCCGCACATGTCCTTTCTCCGCAACACACTCATATGTATAAGTATATCTTTATATATCTTATATATATAAATCTCATGTCACGATGTTTGTCCGCGATGGACTCCTAAACTACTTAACCGATGTTAAATTAAATTGGCATACCATGAGCAGTCTGGTCCAACTTGAGAGATAGGATAGCTTAGATCTTTAATTATAGTCGCAATTTTATTTTATTGCTAATTATTTGTCCATAATGGATTATGTTCGCCTGGTACCTAGAAGTGGATTTTCCAATTTGTCCCTTCGAATTCGTTCCGCCAATACCAACATATTCAACCAAACCTCATTTTGAAGTACCAGGCGAACAGAATGCAATAGTAGGTGATTACTTTTTTTTTAATATTTTCAAATTGCCCGCAAAAGTATGCTATAAAAAATAAGCAAGAGCAACACCACGTTTTGTCTACGAAATATTGGCAAATTTGCTGCTATGCTAAACCGACAATAGCCTGATTACCACGTGTTATTGAGGTTAAGGTATAAATAAAATTTATTTTGTAGTAAACGAAATAGCGTGAAATTCTAATATTTCTACTTTTTTAATTTTTGGTGTTAGCATAGCCAACCACGTACGTAGACCGAAGTGTAAATCAAATTCAAATTATAGTGACGAATTATTGTCATACAGTGAAATCATTCCTGCTTTTTAGTTATCTGTGCTTCATTATTCAAAATTCTGTAGATATAAAAAATACACATACAGGTATTGTCACATAATAATTATAATGGTAAATTAAAATGCCGCCGGATAAATCTAATCTCAACAACGTGAGCAACAGAGAGGCACGAGGCAAACGTGTTGAAAGAGCTCATCAGTTGCCAGAACAAGTCGATACAAGAAATACAGCTCAAAGAATTAGGACAGCGGAAGGTCGTGCACAAGAATCTCAAGAACAGCGTAGCGAACGCCTGCAACAGAATATTACGAGAACAAGAGCGGCACGAGAACGAAACATAGATACAGTACGAGCACAAGAACGACAAAGGCAACGGATCAGCCGCTCATTAGTACGTACATCATTCGTTCGTCTTGCTTTTGAATATGCACCAGATATTAACTACTCTGCGCATTCAAAAATTGCTATTGGTGGAATGGATAAAGTATGTCAATATTGTCAGGCGTTGAAATTTCGAAATGAAACTACCGGTATGTGCTGTGCAGCAGGAAAAGTCGTGCTGCCACCTCTACCCCCTCCGCCAGAACCTTTATTATCCCTTCTTGCTGGGAATTCAAATGATTCAAAATTGTTTTTACGTAAAATACGCAAATTTAATTCTTGCTTCCAAATGACATCATTTGGGGCAACTAAAATTTGTGATCTTGCATCCGATGGACGTAATTTTGAAACTACATTTAAAATACAAGGCCAGGTGTACCACAAAATTGGATCATTGATGCCAATGCCTGATGTTAATCCGAAATTTCTTCAAATTTATTTTATGGGCAATTGTCAAGAGCGTGCAACGACTCGGTGCCAGTATAATTTCATTGTACAAGCAAAGGAGGAAGCAATTGTGATATTACTGGAAAATTTTTTAGAAGATCAGAATCAACTACTTCAATTAATCAAAAGAGTTTCGCCACGATTGCAAGATGACAACTACCAAATCGTTATAAAAGCCGATAAAGTACCATTAGGTGAACATGCTGGAAGATTCAACGCTCCAACTATTGGCGAACGCAACCAGGCTAAATTACGATCAGAAGAATATATTCACTTACGAGATGCTGTTGCTGGAAATATAGACGGAAATTTAAATCCTAATGACATCGGTAATGCTTTTATTTTACCTTCAAGCTACATTGGCAGTCCACGAAACATGCAGGAATACATACAACGTTAGCAAAAGACAGGTTAACCAAAAATATTGTGCAGCAATTAGTACTAAATTAAATTGAAATTGAAAGTATATATAGTTTAAAATAATAAATATTACTGTTAGAGACTTAAGACTATCTGCCTTACCTACAGTTCTTCTTTAATTGTATACTTCAATATAATATTACAATAACTTTAGCTACAGCAACGCGTAGCCGGGTCTGCTAGTGTATATATATATGTATGGGTAGTATATAAACATGAGCGTGTGCTGAATTATTTACGGTGTCACTGACAAAGTTTACGATGTCCACGACAGCAACAACAACTAGAACAATAGCAACAACAGCAACAACAACAAGAAGAATGGTCTAACCGTAGCTATTTGTTCAGTAAATTAAGAGTGTGCCATTTTTACGTATTTTTTACGCTGCCACACAGGAGATCTTTTTTTTGGGGTTGGCGAAACTGATATATGTGTGCGTTCTGCTCGATGAGACAATCATTATTAGTCAGCCCATGACAACAAAACAAATCACGAATACTACGCAAACTTGGGCCGAGCCCGTGGCTCTGGTCTCTGCTTGTCTCCGCTCTGATTAGATGTCCTTTCCTCTTTTTCTGCCTGGATTCCCCTCACATATTTGTCTGAATTAGCGGGACAGCAATCATGTTCCGCATAGGAATGCTCATCCTCATTGCGCTGACCTCGACTAGAAAAGTTGGAGGAGTTCGGAGAATCGCTGCTGTATGGGAAAACCGGAGATTGGGGGGCTGTTTATTTTGCTAACAAAATGAATAATAAGCCATGATATAACTATTAACGAGTAAGTAGCAAAAAATGGAGAATGATTTTAATATTTTTATCCTTAAATGACAAATAGCATTTTTTAAAACAGAATTGAAAAACTCATTAAAATAATTGTTTTTCAATATTTTTCACGTTTTTTTTTTTTAATTCATTTTAAATACAAAATAAGAAAAAGCTAAATTTATCTGCGTACATGATACTTTTTGAAGAACATTTAATAATTTGGTATGATATAATGATGATAAACGGTTAGCATTTTCATATATTTTGCATTAATGTCTAAAATTTTCCGTTTAACTATGGTATAATGATAAGAAACAATTTTCAGTTATTTCAAAAATGAGATAAAACATAAATCATAACTTAATAAAAAGTATAATTAATATCCTATTTCAATTGTTCCTAAAATAGGTAATAAATAAGCCATTAAATAAAACTGACTTTAAGCAAATAAAAACCGTCAACTGCCAACCTCTTCAGGCCGTATTTCACTCTCAGTTAGAAACTGTTGCCCACTTTGGAGGGCCATCAATTCGTCGGCAAAAGTTGGGCGACAAGTCTACGTGACTGGGGGAAAGTTGGTGCCAAGTTTCGAGGCCCACAAATTGCCAGCGAGACATTGACCAATGATGGGGGGAATGGGGGGATATGGGGACATTCGACACCGGGCAAATTAAAAATTCAAATTCGATTTAGGGCAGGTGGGTGGAGGGTTAGCCTTTTTTAGCTTACCTGAGTTGGTTCAGCTCGCTGCGCATATCGGCATCCACGGTGGCCGCATTCGTGGTGAGCCGCAGGGATTTGCGCAGATTGTGCTCCAGCATCTCGTAATCCTCGCGACGACGCAACATCAGGGCGTTGAGCTGTTTGGTCAGCAGGCGCACCTGATCGGCCATTTTGTTGGCCTCCATTGACCTGCCATTCGATAAGGATTCCGCCGAGCTGATGTCCTCGCTATCCTCATCGTCCTCGACGAAGCGCAGGAGCTCCACACTGGATTCCGGCGCCTCCGTTTCCGGTTTCTGGTGCTGGGGCTTTTCGGAGGTTGTGCCCTTGGCATCGCGCAACATGTGGTTCACGTCGCTCAGGACAACGCCACCGCTGGCCGCACCACTGACGGTTGCCAACGTGAAAATCTGTAGCACCACCACCGCCAGCAGGATTGGCCGCAAAACGCTTCTACTTGCCATTGTTGCAGGGCAATTTAAATGCTCACACGAAACTTTCACCAGCGAGTCTCGGAATGTTTGGCAATCTTTCATTCACGCCGCGCAACAAAAAAGAACTCGAGTTAGACGGGCTTTTTATGCAAATTACTGGCACGCATGCCGCAACAACACACACACAGACACACGCACACAGAGAGAAAACGACCCCTCGACTTTCCGGCGGCGTGACAGTCAAACACCTTATAAAAGAGGCGCTGGCAAACAATGTTACAATTATTCCTGCCGCTCGCCTCGGGCTTAATCCTCTTTGTTTGGCTTTCTCAAGCACTGCTTTTCACTCTTGGTCCGCGGAAAGTTCGCACCACGCACTGGACTCACTAGTTTAACACTTTTGCTAAAGGTTATTCTTGGGGCAAAGGATGTTTTCAGCGCGGCGTTTATCGAAGGACTCAAGCGGCGCGACTTCAGCGCTGCCTTTTATTTGCTGCGAAGCCAAAGGTAGAACAACTATAAGGTGGTCTCATCGGTTCATTCAGTCCCTTACCAATCACTCAAAACAATAAGTGCGAAAGAAACAGCAATATCGAGTGTTGTCTAACCCTTATGCGGTGCATGGGGCTTAAAATGGTCTGCCATACGACAATAAGTGAGAGAACCACACGAACCTTAACGGACTTAACCTGAGAGCACGAAGCATGCAACAAGCAGTTCGTTGGCAAAAGAGAGTAGCAAAGAGAGGCCGCTTTAAAGTAAGAGAAAACCTAACGAAGGACTAGTGTTAGTCCTTTGCAATGATTGCACTTTACAAAGATCTTATCTACGTGATAAGATCTAATAGAAGTGCTACGAGACCGAGAGAAAAAAACGATAAATTAAACCCAAAATGGCGGTCTAGGTCCTTTTTTTTGCACTTATCCTGCTACCAACACATGGCGCGCTTGCGGTGAGAATACGACGAAAACAGAATGCAACGAAAACGGCAGATGTTTAGGCCCCATTTGCAGACGTAAAAGTGCGAAAACATGTTGACGTGCTTCGAAACGGTAAGAAGAAGACAAAGCACCAGACGCTGAAAAACCAAGAATCGGAGTTGCAAGGAGCCTAGGAAATGTGTATCAATGAACAATGGAAAATGCAGCAGGATATTTCTCTTTTGTCTAGGAGTCTTCGTAGGCAGCTGGAAAACCAGGATTTTAAAGAAATTTGTGGAGTAACAAAAGATCGCCCACCTACAAACAATATAGGCATTTCTTTCATCTACAGAAAGAATGGAAAAGATTTCATTACGATATCAGGTTTCACATTAACAATTCAACTAAGCATTTAAACAATCAAAAAAGAAATTTTAAAACATGTACATAGTTTAAAAAAAACTGGTAACAAAAAAACCATAACATCACCACAAAAATGTAAGCCAAACAAGCACGACTTTATACAGATAATCGTCTGATATTTTAATTTAAATAAAATTGGTTTTTGCATGATGCCCAAATACCCCAAAGCCTTTAAAACTTCCTTTTTACGTGAGTTTTGTTTTTAGTCCTCGGCGAGTGGTGCAACAGCCTTCTCGCACTATCTCTATATATGTAGTATAAATCACCCACACCAACGCATTCGATGCGCTGATATTTTGCAGACATAAAAGCCGGAAAAGGTTTTAAAGTGCAAAATTGGAATGCGGCTGCAAAAGTCACTGGAAAAAAGGAGCAGCACTGCCATTGAATGGGTCGAAAGCCCACTGCCCGCTGCATTGTTGCAATATGGACCCAAATGGGTTTAAACGCAACTCGGGGAAGTGAGCGCTAAAAATATGCCAAAAATGCCGCCTTACGCACCGAAAAAAAGCGTTGTAAGCTATGTATATCCACTATTTTTTGCCCATGCCACAAATGTTATGGGGTGAGGCACGGTCTGGGGTCAGCTGAATGGAATGTGCGCTTGGCTGAGCAGAGACGGGGCAAATTGGTAGCGAAAAGGGGTGGCTGCCCTCACTGGAAGGGGGTGCAACAGTCTGCCATTGTTGGCACTTGCCGCAGCCGTATTGCAATCTGCAAAATTTTATACCCTTTTTATGGGGGCTGAATAATTAACCAGAAAGTTACAGAAGTTTCAAGAAAAAAGTTTATTATAAAGTTGGTTGACTTTAGCCTTAAATATAGTACTTTATTTGGAATAATTTAAATATTGCGAATATCTGTCATATTATTTATAAGTATCTTATTTAAAATATGTTTGTTATATTCAAATTTTTTTTTAATATTATATAACAATCATGATGGTTCAATGGATCATTATAACAACAGATTAAAGCTCTAACATAAACTTCATTACTTTATATTTGACCAATAATAATAATATAATAGAGGTAAACATTTTACTCATTGACATTTTGTTTTCATTTCAAAAGTATTTAAAATATTATCTGAATAAATTTCCTTTATGTTGTACTGTTCATATCGACCTATCTGGTTTTCGGTTTAATGAAACTCGGAAAAGTTGCTCTGCAAGTGTATTTCAGCCTTCGGCTCCCGAATCGCGCCCTTGTAACTTATATTATTTCGATGTCGTTTTCGTTTTTACTTTTTAATGTACTGCTAGCAGCAAGCGGCGAGTCAGAAAGCGGAGGACAAGCTGTTGGCCAGCCCCTTTGTGGTGGCCATCATCAATGGACGTGGCTGCATAATCAAGCGGTGGCCACATGCACATCCGTGTGCCACATCCACATCCACATGGACATCAACATCCAGAACCACAGCCCCTTTGCCATCCGGCTGAGCTGTTTGCATATTTTGAGTGGACGCAGTTTAGTTTTTAATTTGATGCCTTTGTTTGTTGTCATTCTGTTCTAGCTTGTTGCACACGGCAAATGCAGCGAGGGGTGGGGAAAGTGGAGAGGAGGGGGAGGGGAGAGGGGAGGGGGTATTGCACCTGGGAGTGGTGGCTGCCGCCATTTGCATGGGCGTCCCCTCTACCAAAAGTTCCCTTTCCCGTTCCTCAGGAAAACCTCCTCAATCCCCTGGCGCATTTGTTTCATTGTCGCCCGTTATATTGTTGGCTTTTATGCAGGAAAATGTGGCTGGAAATGGCAGCGAATGGCTCACGTTATGGTCAGCATATTAAGGTAATGGCCTGGAAAGTCTGTGTCGGTGCGCTCCAGCTCTCCAGTTCACTCCCTGAATTGGTATTAAATGTGAGCATGGCACGACTCGAATGCAGTTCAAATTTCATTTGCACTCGTATTCGATGGGGATTTCCATGCCTTGCCCCGCATCAAATGCTCTTTTGAGGTCTCAAATAGGTGCTAAAAGCAGGTACTCTATGCGATTTAATGAGCTCCTGCAACGGCTCTTCCCAATTGCACTTACACTAAAAACAAATCTCCTTCTTGTGGCAATAATCTCATTGAACTACATCAAAGGCGAGTGAACAATATGCTGCAGTTTATGTCAAAATCTACTTGCAATAAGAACACATATGTATTGAGTAAGCATTTATTATTGTTTAATATAAGGTAGAAATTAAATAAATGTTACAGCAAGCAATGCAAATTATTTATAATATCTTTAAATTGTAAGCTTTTTTATAACTGAAAGGCAATTGATAATTTATTAATTTATTATTTTTGTAACCACTTCAGATATACCCGTAGACATTTTCAAATGAAACATGAAATAAATTAATACTGTGGAATGCAATCCCAGCTATTCACTCAATTAATAACTCCTTGGTCACAAGAATTATCTCGAAATAAATTCAGCAATCAATGCCGGAATGCGGGAGCAGGTGTCCCTTATCTCTCCATTGACCAGTTGACCAGTTCGTGGCCTTTCTGCCCAGGCAGATGATGAGGGCTCATCAGGTTGGCCGAGGGCACTGTTGATTCTACATACGAGTATATTGGGCAATCGAGATGACTGGGCCTGAGCCGAGGACAGGTTCCGGTTATGTGGCATGCAACCAAGAAGCACGCAACCACGCACGCGATACATTTTTTTCTTAACTTTAGAGAGACAATTTTGTGCCTTTGCAAAATATATACATATCCATCTGACCAAAAACGATCCGAAAGAACGCTGCGCAGGCGCAGTTCCAAGCTGAGCACTAATCATCTGAATGACAACGGCAATGGCAACGGCAAAAGCAACAGCTGAGGTAACTTGGCCAAAAGAAGAAAACGAAAAAAAAAAGAGAACTGGCCAACCGGCTGCTGCTAACGGCAGGTGCAAAACATTTACCACTCGAACGAAAATTTCCTACCTGATTTAATCTGCCGCCGTTGGAAGGAGCAACCTTTATTTTTACTGTTGCAGGCGGCTGATGTTGTTGCAGTTGTTGTTGTTGTTGCATGTTGCTGCGGGGTCTTCAGGTTGCTGCTTCGGGTTGTTGTTGCTGCTTCGTGTTGCTGCTGTGCCAAGGCTTCGCTACGTGTTGTTTCATCAACTTTGGGACTTGGCGTGGCATGTTGCCTGCATGCTCCGCTGATCACACACACACACACCAAAACACACATAACCACACACAATAAAAAGGAGACTGGCTTACACACACAGGAACACACACACAGGCACACTTTTGCTATCACTCAAGGCTATTGCTGCACGGCTGCCTCCGTTTTAACCATCCACTTTGGTGGCTTTTCTTGGCAACGCCAACGCAACAGCGCCGTCTGTGGTCTCCTCGGCTTTCCTTTTCCACTCCTTTCGCGGAGAGAGTGAGTGAAAGGGCGATGAAAGCGGAGGAGGAGCAGGAGGAGGAGGAGGAGAGGGGGGTGCACGCATTGACAGACCATAAAAACAATCCCTAGAAGCCATCAACCGAATGAGGGCTAATGCTGCCATTGACCAACATACGAGAAACAAAAGCAGTTCAATAAAAGTAGCTACTCGACTTTGACGTACCCTTAAATACGTTAAATAAATTTCATTATTTTAATTGTTAATATTATGCAAACCTACTTTATTAAAAATAATTGCTAAAATTATACAAACTATTATACTAAATTATTGAACATCAATTTTGATTTTGATTAATTGTATTAAAATTTGAAAGTGGATTTTAACCACAGAATTTTAATTAAAAAAGACAATAAAAACAGATTATATTTATTTTATTCATTTCAAGGTTCTCCAAAGCTGAAAAATAAATTGTTTTTTTTTCAACATTTTTTTGTTTAAAGCATTTTGTGATCAGTGAACACTTATTTGCAAATGTAAACTTTTTGCTCAGTGATTAGTTATTATTTTTGTTACAGCACTTCAAAATACATTATAATTGTATCCAAAATAGCTAATGATGTTTCAAGTGTTCATGAGCTAAAATGAATACAAATCTAATCACAGAGCTCCCCTTTACTTTCCCCAAATCCAGTGGTATTTCAAGTATTCATGAGCTAAAAATAATACAAAACTAAACACAGTACTTTCCCTGACAATCCCCACTGCCAACATACCCCTCCAGCCCACAAGTACTTCTTACAAAAACAGAGCAGGCGAGCAAGATGAAGCGTAGAAGCAGCGAAGCGGCAGCGACAGCTGCAGCTGCGGACTCGGATGCAGATACAGATACATCTAGCAGATACATCAACATCCCGCAAGCGGAGCACCAGGACACCAGCTCAACGAGGATCCAGTTGGCGGCGGAGGGGAGGGGAGAGGAGAGGAGAGGAGTGAGGGGAATCGGGACACTTCCTAGAGAGTCTTTTGTGACTTCGCAGCTGTCGTTCCGTTCGGTGCAACTTGTCCCCTCCTCCTCCTCCTCCTCCGCGCCAATCAACAGATTTCGGTTTTCGGATTTGGGTTTTCAGCCACTTGGCCGAAACCATTAATGGACAGGCCGAAGGACCTGAAAACAGTTGCAGCTCCTTTCGTCCCTATTCCGATTCCTAGGCACCGCATTCGATCCCCTTTTGCCCGCCTGCCGCCTGCCAGAAACAGGGCAAATAATGACAAAGGACAGGCGAGCGCGTTGATGGTGCCAGGATATGCAGCTGGCAGGCTCCGCGGGGCATTCATCCTGTCCGTCCTGTCGTCCTGTTCGGCGTCCTTTTGCCGTTGCCATCGTCGTTGCGACGTTGGACCCTAATAACGAATGCCGAAGCGTGTCAGATTTGCGAGTGATGAACTGCGTTAACTCGAAATTGACAGGCGGCCCATTGAGTGCACGCAGCCGCGTTTTTCATAACAGTTGTCGGAAAAGACGTCAGGAATTGTTAAGGCCAAGCTGTCGATGTGTGGGAGGTCCTTGCTGTTATGGTAATTAAATGAAAAGTAAATTGGTGAAACTAAATACCCACCAATAATGTTTACCAAAGTCTAACTAAGCTGAAAATAGAATAAAATGTGTATGTTTATTTGATGAAGTTTTACCAATTCGTTCTCTGCTTGTTATTTTCAGCTCATAAGTTCTCCTTTTTTAAAAGGTCAAGGCATTTAGTTTCAAGCTACAACAATGGTTTTTACCTTTTGTGCGTTGAACAATAAATGAATTATAAATAGCCCAAAAAAGCTGCCATCCGAAAACAAGTTACTGAAAGCATTTTTCCTGGTCCGCATTGCGACCTTGCCGAGTTTCCCACACAATTTAAAGTTTTCATCCTCCGTTCGTTGCTGTTAAATGGAGTTAAACTGGGCACAATGACAATCAGTTGCGGGGAAAATTCCAGAAAAAGGATTCACGAGGTTCGAGGCATTTAAGCTGTTAGCAGTTTTACAGCTGCGGGCATTTAAATCACGACCCTTGCTGCCCATCAAAAAAAGGAGAGGAGCGCCAGAAAAAACACTGCGAAAGAGTTAATAACAAGCTGTAAACAATGCCTCACCCGTCGGCTCCTCAATCCCAGCAATTTTCGACGAAATATTGAAAAAAAAAAAAAACAGGGAATAAAAAAGAAAAAAACAGAGGAAAGACAAGCAAAGCAAAAAATTCTCGGTGGCTGCTGCTGCTGCTTCGATGTTGCTGTGTGTCCAATGCACAGATGTCGCTCAGATTACGAACTTAATTGCCCCAGTGCAGGATATGAAACCCCAAGCCAAAGCCCAATCCCCAGTCCCCAATCCCGATCCCAATGCCGATCCCAAGCCCAATCCCAATCCCCGAGCGCTGCACAATAAAAAGCGGAATTCAGAGCCGCCGACGAAGGGTAGCAAACAAAAAAAAATATAGCACATGGCTAGTTCAATGTGCTGCTGGCCAGAAACAACGGCAAAAATGGCCAAAATGCCAGGATCCACCAGCACTGAATGCGAAACATTTCAGTTAACTTCTGTTCGAGCCATGTGACTTTAAAAAAATTCCCGTCTATGCGAGTGCAGCAACTTGTGTGCGGAAAGCGGCTTTTGCATTTTAAGTTGCTGCCAGTACAGAAATCGGATCGAAATCGGATCGAAATCGAGCAATTCATATAAAGCCGTAGCTGCCATTCCCCTAAAATATTTCAGCTCATAATTGAGGCTTTTAAAAGGCAATGGAAGTAAAGCAAAGCAGTTTACCTTTAAACGTTTTTCCATTTAAACCCCATCCTTGAATATTATTTGGGTTTCGGCCAAGCTTTATTGGTTGATTAATCGTTTTACTTACTGAATCTGCAAATTTGTATTGCACACAGAGCTTATCGAAAGCCTTATCTTCGAACATATTGATTTCAGAAATTTTGTTATTTGGTTATCATAAATTTCCCCCTCGTTTAACTTTCCTTTGCAAACTTTTTCCTTTAAGGTTCGAGAAATTGTTTACTCTGCGGTCTATTTGTGGCATTTTTACGGAGTGAAACTTTATTGAACCGAGTCGTCGTCCCCCTGAAAAAGAAAACGCCGGCAATACCAGAGTTTTTGCGGCTTAAAGCCCTTTATTTTGTGGGGGCCTTATCGGCATTTGCGGCCTGCTTCAATGGTTCCTTTGCACTCGAGCCTGCATTCGGGCCTTTGTCTCGGCCACGTAAATCTTTTCAATTTGAATCAACCTAAGCGTTTGTCATTTTGACTAATGGCTTATCAAACAAACACAAACAAACGGGCCAAGCGTCGAGCTCAGAAGCCCGAAAAGATGTTTGACAAAATTTATTGTATCGTAAATTAAGCATAAGAAAGAAAAGTTACAATAAAAAAAAAAGTGCGGGGGAAAAGCAGCAGGAAAAGTCCGATAGAAGGCTAAAACTTTGCTGGCTTACAGCTCGTAAATTCTTTCGAGAATTTATGCAAACTTTCGTTTCTCATGACAATTGCCGGGTGTTCTGTTTCAACGCCACTCCAAATGCTGTCGGAGATTCGGTGATTCGCTGCAGGAATGCCCCTAATGACCGCCGGTAGTCGGTAGCCGGTAGTCGGTGGGGTCATGCACGTATTTAGAACCTTTTTCGGGGGCGTCATTATAAATTAACAATGGCATTTGCGACCGGGGCAAATATTTCAGCGTGCAACGACACCAGAGCAAAAAAAAAAAAAAAAAAAAAAAAAAAAAAAATACTGAACGCAAAATGATGGAGCATTTACCGCTCCTCGAACAATGAGAGTCTCGGTCCGAAGAAAAGGATCCACAGGAGGAGCAAGGAGCAGAAGGAGCAGGAGGAGCAAGGAACAGGAGGAGCAGAAGGAGCAGGAGCGGAAGGAGACGGAGCCGAAGTTGGCCTAAGGATGACAAAAGTTTCCGTTGTTGTTTGCCCACCCACCTTGTTGCTGCATTGTGTCAACCGGTCGCCCCACTTAGTCCGACTACCAACCTCCCTCCCTTCCCCCCCTCTGGAGTCCCCTCCCCCTGGAACCCCTGCCTCCTCCCCCGGGTGGGCATATGAAACATTTTCTTTGGGACAAGGAAATATGAATTGCGTGCCAAAGAACAAAAAGCAGCTAAGGACGAAAGAAAAGTTTCGCTCAGCTTTGTTTCGTTCTGTTCTTTTTGTGCTTTCGTTTCCAGCTTGTTTTCGGGTGCCTCAATCACTGAAAAAAATTTAAACATAGTAATATATGATTAATTGAAACTTTTATACCCTAATACAAATCCAAAATGCCATTGTAATTATTACAATTTAAAGCTTAACTTTTTTGATCATATTTTTTCTAAGATGACAAATGACAAAAAAAATTATTTAATATTATTTTATTATCTTATTAATATAAATAGCTAAATGATATTTTAAGCCAAAAAGAGAAGTCATTTAATTATGAAATCATGGTAATATAATCAGATAATATCATTAAGATTTAACCACGCATTATTTTTATATTAATTTCTGTTTTATTATTGCTGTTTGTTATTCAAACTTAAATATTTTTCTTAGTGCAATTTTGCTCTTATTGTTTTTCTGCCGCCGTGTGCTATTTCGGAGTTCTGCTGCTGGTTCTGCTTTTTGTTTGTGATTTATTTATTTTGTTGTTTGCCGCTTTGTTGTCACTTTACGCTTTTATTGTGCCGCCCACCTCTGAAAGGCGGCCGGCAGACCCACATCGAGTATACGCCTCGTTGTGTTTCGCTAAGCAAGAAATCATAAAGTTAAACTTTTCTTATTACCCCCAATCGTGGCCTTCGAGTGGGGGAGTATCATTACCGTCATCCGAGAGCCACTAAGCCGCTGGGATAATGAGGAGCCGCAGTCTGCCGTGGGGACAACCAGGTAACCAGGCGGATAACCAGGAGGATAACTCCGACCCGCACCGATCCGACCCTTCCCCTTGGTCGGTCCATCAATTGAAAGTCAAATCATAAGCCGGAAATCGTTATACATATCACCTGCTGCCAACTACCGCAGGAAGCGGAGGAAACAAATGCCAGGATCAGGGAGAAATGTCTGTGTGTGTGTGTGTGTGTCTGTGTGTGTGTCTGTGTGTGTGTTTGTTTGAGGTTTCCTCCCCTCGTATCCGTTCGATTTTGCTAAAAAGAAATGCGGCCGAATATAACGACTCTCGACTCCAGGACTCCCCACTCCTAAATCCCCATTCCTGAGTCCCGATTCACGATTCACGACTCTGAACTCTGGATTCACGGCAGTCAGCTGCCAGGTTGAGCATCTTGTTTCCGTTTGCAAATAAAACATATGCTTACCCCAACCTCTTTTCCCTGGCATTTCCCCTTTGTGCTCCTTTCTGCTCCTTTGGTTTGCATTCATTTCGTTTCTGCATATTTCCTGTATTTATTTCAATGGCTTAAGGGCCCGGATTCAAGGCAAGGACTCCGCACATCCATCCATCCATCCATCCATCCAGCAAGCGTTCATCCATCCGGGGCTCACTGTCAAGTGGCTTGATTTTTATTTATTTTTAATTATGAAAAATTGTAAGGAAAATATTGCGTGGTAGAAACAAAGAGAGCCCGGGAATTGACACAGAAATCACTTTTTGTTGACACTGAACTTTTGATTTATGCGTGAGGTGAGGACAAAGGGACGAGGGAAGGGGAAGGGGGAGGGGGAGGGGGAGTGGGAGGTGTTGGCAAAGGGCGAGGAAAGACCACACGTGCGAGGCCAACTTCATCAGTTGAAATCAGTGTATGCAAGCTGGCATATTGCACATTGTATGTCAGTCGGAGATGCCAAAAGCAAACCGTTTTTCGTGTACTTATCGCTAGTTATCAGTCGCCGGACGATCGATTCTTTAAGCTTCAATTAAAAATGTTTATTTTACTCGTTTGTGATTATCGATCTTTTGTGATTGTGAAGGATAGAAAGGTAAGTATAAGTATTGGATATTAAATAATGCTGATACCTTGTTTTAAATGTACGTTTGTAGCCAAATTTAACTCTTTTTTTTTTAAATATACAAATGTTTTTAAACTTTGTTCTTTAAACAACATTTAGCATTTCAACCGATCTCAACCTATTGGGTAATATAATATATAACTTGAAATTAATCTAATGCAATTAATTTAATTTAATTAAAAAAGATTATGATCCATGAAAAATTTTAATACTTATTTCTCTGTTATTTTACTCTTTTATTTTATTTTTTATAATAATAATTTTCTTATTGTTTTTAATTACACAAAAGTACAGTCAAAGGTATAGGCATAAATAAAGAAAATCTAAAATAAGCAAAGTATGTTAGTAAAATAAGCAATTTAAATTTGTCCTATATATTAAATGTCAGAAGTTAACTAGTTTTACTTAATAAAGTGGCAGTAATAAGCCATGATATTCATTTTACACCTTTTCCCTTCTGTCGAATGCTATCTGCATCGCCATCTCTGATTGTGGAATCGCCACCCAAGCCTTCGCCGCCCACCCACACGCACTGCTGAGCAGGCAAAGGATGCTGGGTGGGTGGACAGGAGGGGGAGGAGCAGGTGGCGGAGGCGGAGGCGGCAGCCAGGACATGCAGGACCGCATTGTCCTGTCAGCGTCATTGCGAGTGAAATATGAACAGGAGCCATGTGAAAAGTGCGGACACCGAATGGCAGTCTGTGTTGTTCATTTCCAGGATTGCCGCACACACCTTGCAAAGCGGCCGCAACCCCGCCCCCGCCCCCTCCCGCTTATGCCGCCCCTTTTGACGTCCTTGAATGCAACGGCAAGCGGCAAATTGCATGCGGTGGCTGCCATGGAATCATTTAAAATGTTGCATCCGAAATGAATCGACTACGCCGCCAGGCAACCCGGCATTTTCCGCCTCCTCATTTGTTTTGGCAACCGCAATTTAAACGTTGACAGCCACGACGTGGCAGTGGGTGTTTTTTTCGATGGTGGGTGGTGACCAAAAAAAAAAAGAGAAAAGGATTTGAGACAAACGACTGAATTATGGCCGAAGTGGACAGTGTAAATCGCTATTTAGCCGGCGGCTTCATCAGGATTGGCTCAATTAGCCGGTCATCCTGCGTTGGTTTTTCGCCATTGGCCTCGTCCGCAATTTTAAGCGGGCTTTCATTTTTCGCTTATTATATTTATATTCTTTTCATACTTTATTTTGTTGTTGTTGTTTTCTTTCCTTTTTTTATTGCCGGCCACACGCAAAAAGTTCCACTTCGTTAAGCAAAAAAACGTCCAAGCGGGAATTTTATTGGGGTGCCAAAAGGACTTGACTTGTCATGTTTTTCCAGGGGGATTCTCTAGGCGCTGGCAGGGGCGTTTCAGACGGGGGCTTCGGGGGCTATGAGGGGGTTTCGAGGGGGCGGGGTTACGCACACAGCAAACACGCAGACAGTGCAAACCCTGCTGGTCTAGCTTTGAGTACAGTCAATTTCTTGTTTGGCTTTCTCCGTCTCGGCCATCTTTCCCCGCCTTTTGTTGCCGACTTTCTGAGTTTCTGAGTTACTGAGAAAAGTGCCCAACAGCCAACAGCGAACAGCCAACAGCGAACAGCCAAGAGCTCCTCGTGAAGTCCATAAAATTGTTACGAAATAAAATCAATATAATGTGCAAGTTATTCTCATCAAATTTAAAGAGCTTGTTATTCAATTTCCGATTTGACGATGACTGGATAATAGAATTAATTTGAAATTGAAAATGGAAATATTTGTGGGGCTTCCAAGGAAATGTGTAAGTCAATTTCACTGACGTAAAGTTTCTTGATCTTGTTTGAGGCTTTTTATATATTTCATAAGCTGTTAGTCGAAATTGGCTTAGGAATTTTTGGTGAAGTTTATTGTTCTGATGACTAGGTGCATTTTTAATGCTCAAACACATTTTTTGATAATCAAAAAAGAATTATGTTTTATTAAAATAATTTTTTATAATTTGTGGGTGTTAGCGACCTTTCCAATTGAATATTTGGTGTTTTGCCGGCTCAAGGTCTGGGTAATATTTAAAACACAATTTATGTTTTTTGACCAATATATTTCGGTTGCTCATCGGCAACCGTCTTCAGGGCAACTAATTTTTATGTTCACATTGATTTTATTAAAATAGTTTACCAATGAAAAGTTAAATTTGTTTCGATTGAATTTTTTGGTACCATTTTTGAAACACATAATTACATTAATAAGCGGTTTTCATTAAACAAATATTTTTTCTTACTCTTTCAACAGTTCAAACCGTTTTGATGTGATAATCACCCCTATTTGTGCTCAACCATCTGCCATTTAAATACTTTCATCTGCTTTCCAATTTGTGTTTTTTCCGCTAGAGTTTCAGGTTGCAGATCCGATTCCTATCGCGGAGTTCAACGGGTGCTTAATTAAAACGGACTGAAAAAGCGGACACAGGACTGGCAGATCGCGTAACCAGGACCAGGACAGGACCAAGGCACCAAACGGAGCGAAAGAAGCAAAAGGAGCAACCCCTAAGCGAACGAGGAGCAGCTGCTCCCTGGAGCATTGCTTTTGCCCTGCTTGAATCCGTACAAAAGTCCCCCTTTTTTTCTCGAAGTGAGCAGATGCGCCTGGTGGCTTCATTAAAATTAACAAAACTTAATTGCAGCTTTCGTGGCACGAAACATGCTGCAAATGCGTGTTCCAATCTGTTTGATGGTCTCCAGTCCCGAAAGGGGAGCCCAGCACCTGCTGGTGATGATCGTCGGGGCCGAATGCCAAACAATTTGATATATTGCCTTCTGGGGTTGATCCTGATCCCCAGATCCTGACAGATTGCAGCTGCAAACTGACTATTCGAAAAAAATAGCAGGGACAACACTTTTTTTTAACTAGGCAAGGAGGTATATTGAAATCTGTTTATCCAGCTGTTGTAAATATAATTACTTAACTGTTCCAAGCTTAAACTTTTTTCAAGTATTTTATTAAGTCTCTTATTAACTTAAAAATATCCATTTCTTAACAAAAATTTCGGTATTTAATTAAAATGTATGTCAGTTTCGATCAACCTTTTTCTAAATCGATTCTTTTATTTGACTTAAATTAAATTAAATAAGAATCACTTTTTTGCTGCCTTGTTTCATTGAAACTTTAAGAGTAACTAACTTAAAGCAAAAACACTTAAAATTCTTAAAAATTCATTTTTGGGAAAAAACAAAGTTTAACAATGCAACAATGTTTATGGCCAATTTCGAACAAATGACTTTCTTTGGTGTTTCCTTTTTTTGGTAGAAAATAGCAACCTGAAATTAGCCAGACTTTAGTGCCTAGTTAACTTTGCCCAAGTCGTTTACCTGTCGATGCCTGTAATTTCAGCTGCAATTTTGAACTTTTGGCATGTCGACATTTGCATGCCTCGCCACCACACCCCCTCCCCTCTCTGGGCAGTCCGCCCCCCCAAACAATTACCCAAAGTGTGCCCAAAGTTCATTGGGCCCCGGCGGAAATTCAATTCCTTCGGACAACTGACATTTGTCGCCGTTTGGCGGGGGAAGCTCGCCAAAAGTCGGCCAACTTTTGCAAAACTGCCATCAATTTCGGCGGTCAGGCTGGCAATTAATTGAGGGTCCCATGTAACCCCGCTTAAGTTCCCCACCACTCCCCTCTCCCCTCTTCCCTCTCCTCTCCCTCATTCCCCTTTTCGACCCGAAATCATATTCATAAATTGCCGGGTCACACTTGTGGCCAACTATTAAACATAGCAGCAGGCGGATGACGGAGCAGCCAGCCGCCTTGTGTGTGGTCAACGTTCGGTGGTCGATGGTCGTTGGACGTTGGTCGTTGGTCTGCGGTATCGATATCCTGGCAGCAGCACCAGCAGCAGCAGCAGCAGGAGCAGGAGCAGCAGGACAATGGCAGTTGGTGTGCCATTTGTTTGAAGTGTGCCTTCGATAAGCGGCTGTTGGCCAGTTGGCCAGTTGTTCAGTTGGCCAAGCGTCAGCCTCGGCAGTTGGGGGATACGTTACGTTTCGTTTCGATCCGATCGGATCCGGTTTCAAAACAAAAGTTTATGGTTACACTTAAAGCTCGCCCATGTGGATAATGATTAAATGCTGGCAAGAGTCGCTGAAACTCCCCATTTTCGGTCTTGTCTTGGCTGCTCGCATAATTCCCGCATTAATGACGTCGATTTCAATAAAAACAGCCAACATTTTATGCTCCAGCGAGCGCATTTTAATGCGAAACTCAAACATATACGAGATAAAATAAATATAACTCATACGCCCTGTGTTCAGTGGCTGGGAAACGGAGGCAGCAGGAGTCCGCAGGAGTTCGCAGCAGTCAACAGGAGTCCGCGTGAGTCCTTCGGAGTCTCAGGGGCAGTAAAAACAGCAGCTGCCGGGCGTTATTTCCTCTCCATGGCGAAGCAATGCGTGACCAATCCGACAGGGGTCGCAAATACTGGGCCAACTTCCATGTAAAACTACTGCAGACACTGCAGGCCTGCACACAGAGAAAATTCATCTTAATGGAAATTTAATTGAAATTTAAGTAAGCTATTGTATAAATTAAATCGATATTGTTTGTTAAATTAAAAGTGTTGTATAATCAAATTGATTAAAATTATAAAATGGAAGTCATTCTTATGTTGATAGTAATTGTGATCTAGAATTTATAAATACCCCTACATTAAATTTAATTTAACTAAATTACCTAAAAATGTAGATAATGTATGTGTCATGGAACACAACTCTTTGTAGTTGTCAAAAGCATCAACAATGAATTGTTGTTAATAATCACCATATTTGAATAGTTGTAGATTTCTTCTTCCGAAATATTTGCCATGATCCATTTAATCCCTTAAAATTTTTGTAAGTGCATTCAAAGAAGAAAAGCGCAAAGCGAACTGGCAAAAGTCCGTTGAGTCCATTATATAAATGCTCTTTTAATAATAGCTTGGCTAGCGGTAAATGGTGTTGCTCTCGCTCTCCCTTTCGCACTCGCTCGCTTTGCCTGCCTTTCTCAAGTATTTGCATTCTGCATAATGTGCACTGACCCAGCGTAATTTAGATAAGCGGATAAGCCCGGGTCCAGAGTAAACTAATTAAGGATTACACGTTGACCATATGCGTTTATGGTTTTTGCCCTGTTATTTTTCTGCCCGCCGGCTGTCAATCAATCAATCAATCTAGATCAATTAGTGCCATCAATTCAACATCAATCATGGAAAAGCTGCACAAAATTCGCCTTGTTCTGCTCTAGTTTTATTTGTTGGTTAATTAAATTTCTGTGTGGTAAGAAGAAGAAGCAGCAATCCACGCAAGCCTCAAATAAATATTTAAGTATTTACTACATACGTGCCCATTTTTAAAGTGCACCCTGTTTGTTTTCCCCTTAGTTTGCTGGCTGCACAGAGAGTTTTCCTTTAAATCGGTCAACAATTTTCTGGTTTCTGAAAATCAAAGTTTTTTGCTTAAAAAAAGTTTTTATTGAATTTTCTAGTTTCAAACTACGAGCATCCATTAACCTAAATGTTGAATTTGAAAATAATATTCTTTAATAATATTTTTGAATTAAATAAATTTGAATCCTTAAAAACAGGAAGAAGAAAACAGGAAAAACAGAAAACAGAAAGAAACATTCAGGAACATTATAATATTTAAAAAGGACATGAGCCATAACAGTATTGGCCTTTATATATGATATATACATACACTAAAGACTTAATATTTCCTAAATCTGTTTTTTTAGCAAGTTTGTATATAAATCAACGAACGTAAATAATTGCCAAATTAACACATTCCGAAAGTATTTGAAGTTTACAACTCAAACATTTGAGTAGTTAGTGTACTATTTTTTGATTTAAGTGTAAATCAAACACTTTGCCTTGGTCCTTCTGCACCGCCCCTTCCTCCTTCTCCGCCTCCATTCGGAATATCCTGGTCCTTTTCGTCTGGCCTTTTGCATAAGCAAATACGCGCAATTCACAAACACGTGACGCTTGTGTTTTTTTTTCGCCCGTCCAACATGTAACTCCCCAAAAAGGAGGGATCCCTCGTCCCCTTCGATTCTTCCGATTCCCAGAGTGAATGAGTGAGTGAGTGAGTGAGTGACTGGCAGAGTGAGCGACTGTGAGAGTGAGTGAATGATGGCTGGTGACCAGTTCATGGTTCAATGACAAGCAACTTTCAGTTTGCGTGTGCTCGTCCCCAGCACTTCGTTCTGTTCTCCGCCGGTTCGTTTTGTTTTGCTTTGTTTTGTGTGTGCTAACTGACTGAATCCCCTCCCCCCTCCCCCCTCTTAACCCCCTACCCCAATCCTCCCAACCAAACGACCTCCCCCTTTGCCAACGGCTATTTGTCTGCGGTTTGGCACTCCCACACCGAAACACCTCCCTTTTTCGCCTCACCTGACTGCCTTTTTTTCGGTTTGTGTCCTGATTTCTGTCGGGACAATCGTTTAATTATGTACAACATTTAAGCTGACCGAGCTTATGTACCGGGTTCGGATTGGGCCACAGGACAATTACCGAATTTGCGACACAATTCGGAGGCAAGTTATCGGGCAAACGTACATTACAAATAATGACATATCATATTTGTTGACCCCACTTTCTGATTTTCCTCGTTGAAGCTACTTTAGTTCAGAGGAGGGGTATATAAAGTATTATTGGCAGGAAAAACTTGCTATTAAAAATTTATTACCGCGTACAAAATACATTCTTCGATTATTTTTACGACGTTCTTACGCTGTACATCTTCGAATCTTTTTCTTTATTTAGAAATATGTGCCTTTATTCAATATATCAATAAATAAAAGCTTTAAATATTGGTTTTGCCTTTTGTTTTTCTCATAGCACAAATGTGTAACTATTCATCCATTGTTAAAAATGTTTTAAAATATAAAAATTCATGCAAAACCTTATTGAAACTAAGCATAAGCGGTGTAAAATGTGGATATGTGGCTTAGATTTAAAAGGTCTATAACAAGTTTCAAAATTTAGTTTTATTTTCAATTATTTTGTTTTGGTATTTTATTTTTAAATTATTACTTAAATTATTACTTAAATTATTACTTTAATTATTACTTAAATTATTACTTATATTATTTTTATTGCCCTCAACGAATTTAAATAATTCCAATGAAATAGCTATGAGCTTAAGTGCAACCATTTTATTGTCTGTCAAAATATTTGGTATTAATATTTTTCAGATAATTGATTGCTTCTTTTATCTTTTACAAATGTAAAGCACTTTAAACGATTACTTAACTTTGTATATAATTACCGTTTGTGCACATTGAATTGCTACAATATACTTTTCCGATACTCAGAGACTCTTAACTGACCAACATAAGTGGCCATTACAAGTTGACTTTTCGCACTTGTTCGATAAAGCCTGCAATTACATAACAGTCGCTCTCGTTTCAAGCAGCAATTAAATCTAATCTGAAGAGTATTTATGGACAGTATCGGATCACAATGGTTTGCTTTGTCGTTGAGTTCGCGCCTCGAACCGACAATTCTAATTATGATTGTGATATAAGTTAAGCACGCAAAGTTTCGAACATCAATACTAATTCGCGGAGGGTTGAGTGGAATGCCGAGCTTCGTAATTATCGAGAAAGATATTATTCGAATTGGATCACATAAGCATAACACTACCGATTTATGGTATTTGCCAGGGGCACCTCGTATAACAAAACATTTGCATAATGAGCGGGTCGTTTTATGATCCCTATAACCTTTGCCCCTTGCCACTTGCCACGTGACGCAGAGTGTGCGAAGCAATAAAGGTCGCTCTATCCCGGCGATGGAAAAAGGGAAAAGCAGAGGCGAGTCTCCCCCGCAGACAAAGTTAATTGAAAATGGCTAAGGTACAGCAAACGAATTCCTCCGGCAGCTTTGGCATTTTATTTGCCAGGCATATTTGATTACGGGCTCCTTTTCATATCAGGTGTCAAAGGCTTTTTCCGGAAGCCATCATCATCGTCTCCCCGGGAACTTTTTAGCATTTCCATGTCAAAGCATTGCTGGGGGAAAGCCATTGAGAGACGTTTCGTCAGCTGCAGACATTGCATCAGTTTCCCCTCAAATGCATCTTCGAGTGCCGCAATCCGTGGAGTTGAAAGGACGCGCAAAGATGCAAGGATAAGGATGCATCCTGGCAGCCTGGCATCCTGGCATCCTGACTGGTTGCCGCTCTCTGTGGCGGACACGTGAAACCATCATCAATCTGGAAGCACTGGCAACGACACTTTTAACGACTTCTTGCGGATTACTTCAAACAAAATAACCACTTTGTAGTGGGAATTTTATGTTAACCCGCTTGGTGTTGATGGCTTTGGCCACGGCTTTGGCCGCCTAGCCCGACGAGATTCCGGTGCATTTGGCCAAAGTTTTGCTGCGTGCCGCAAAGTTTGCCCATCCTCCCGGTAACCGGATTCCGTCGCCACACCCTCCGCCTCCGACTCCGCCCTCCATTAGCAGCTACAGGCATCCGCAGTGAAAATTACCGGACTCCCACAAAAGCAACAGCCGCAGTAGACGGCGGCATAAATATTTATTGATACTGCAGCCACGTGGCATAATTTGCCTTTAACCAGATGCAGTAATTTTGGCCAGGACCCCCACTTTCCTTCCCACTTATAAGTGCGGCTTTTTGGCTAAATGGGAAGTTATTGGAGAACTATTCAATAACTGCTTGTGCTTTGCCAAAACAATCTCTGGCCCTATAATTCAATTACCCACAAGGAGAGCTTGTGAAAATGGCTGGCGTAGGAAAATGCATTGAGTTATAGCTTCCCCTTGACTGGTTGTTGTTTTATACCAAATATAAATTTAACTTAGTTTACTTAAATAAAATTTAGTAATCGCAAAATATCATTTATATTAATTTGTATTGAAATTTTAACATTTTATAAATTTAGTGTTTATTTTTATTGTTTCTTCTTGAGGTCGTAGTGGCTAAAAAATAAAATTTAAATTTAGAAATTTAACACTGTTACTTTACTTTTTAATTTCAACTGTAAGAAGTAATATACATACGCATTCATTTTACATGAAATTTACATCAGAAAATTCACAGCTGGCGCCATCCCCAAGAAGCGTGTAACTTCAGAAACTACATTTTTTCAGCAATCATATTCTAAGCCACTTTTGAATGTTCAAATGAATAAATATATTTTTATATATTTATTATTCACAGCACCTGTTCTTAATTAAGTAAAGAACGAATGTTTAGTCGAAAAGTCCCTCCTCGGCTGCCTTGTTAACCAAAGCCTTCAGACCAGCGGTGATCTCGAGACCGACCTCGGTGATTTGGTTGGAGGGCAGGAAGAATCCAAAGGTGCCCTTGTCGCGCAGCTCCACGGTGCAGGTGAAGGGGATCTTCTTCACGCCATAAGCCCAATCCTTGGCAGCTCCAGATACCGGATCTGTAAAGAAAATGCACAAACATTAGTAGGGAATACTTAGGGGTTATTGTAATCCAAGAAAACTCACAGTTCAGCAGGCCACTAGCTCCGTAGGTGAACGCGGAACCATAGACATCGGCAGCGGCTTCCGAGAAGGCAGCTGCAATGCGCTTCATCTGATCGTAGTTCGGCGGGAACTCGGTGTTGGAGTGTCCATAGGGCAGCAGGACGTATTGTCCATAGGCGTGGTAGGCCATGTACGATCGGATGTAACCATCCTCGAAAGAGCTCACAAAGTTCTGCAGCGACACAATCTCAATCTCTGTGTTGGGCTCCACACCACCGAACCAGTGATCGCAGGGCTCGTCGATGTTCCAACCAGCACCTCCCCAGTGGAAATCGAAGTTCCTGTTCATATCAATGCCGTAGCAGTCGCCAGTCACGTTGTGGAATCCATTGGGACGACGGTTCTTGCGCCACAAGCGCTCCACTTCGTGGGTGTAAACGAAGCCATCGGGGTTCACCATGGGCACCACAATCCAATCGTACTCCTCGCTCAGGCGCTGCATCTCGGGGTCCTCGGAGTTGATCAGCTGGTTGAGCAGGAAAGTAACAGTGGCCGACGAGATCCACTCCATGGCGTGGATGTTACCCTCCAGGAAGATGGCCTTGTTGCCCGACCGCTTCGACAACTTGATGCTCTTGATATCGCGACCCTCGAACGACTTGCCAATCACTTTGCACTCCAGGTAATCGTGGGCGGCGCACTCCTTGTCCACCCAATCGTAGATGGTGTCCAGGGTGTGATAGGACTCCCATTCCATTTCAGAATCATCGCCAACGGAGGACTCATCAATTAATCTAAAGAGGAAGATAGGTATAAGTAATATATAATTAAGAAATAAGATGCGCATACTTACTTTTGCAGATCTTCTACAATCACTTCGTAGACGATTTCCAGGAATTTCAGGGTCTTCTCCAGGGCTCTATGAAATAGAGGACCCACAATGACATTGTACTTATGGCCGGGAGCTCCAAGATCGTTTAGGAAGTGCACCTACAAACAGGATTCACATCAAATGTACACTTTCTTAAAAGAAAATGGCTCTATCTACTTACAGAAATGGTTTCGTGAATCTTCTTAAGCTCCTGCATCTGCAACTCCGTGTCGATGGTCAGCTGATAGATCCTGAAGTTGTCGTACCGCGCGGCCATGCGTCCAGGAGTAGACTTGGCCGCCGCCATGGCCAGCAGGGCAATTAGGAGGATAGCTACTTTCATTGTTGCGGGTTTAGTGTGCTGAACGTTACAGCGTTCACTGTGAGGTGCCGGATCCCAACCAGGGCTTTTATTACCAGCAAGAGTGGCCACTTCAATTGGCCTTATCTAATGCCGATACGATCAGTCATCTGGCGTGTGTTTCCTTTGATCTTATCGCCCATCCAACCTACCACAAAGTGAGGGCTGGACTTTGGTATCCGATGGATGCGTGCGCTGGGAAGCTTTAACAGAGAAATTAAATGGTATCAAAAAAAGTATTTTAAATATTTATACCCTGTAGCTCCGCATAATAAATGTATTAAAATAATTTTATCGGCTAAAGAAACTTAAACTACTTTAATATTAAGATTGAATCAAGTTTGAATCATAGCTTCCGTGTGTTATTTTTTGTAGTCTGTCTGCTCTGTCAATTATTTACATATCCAAACATCTGAGTATTTGAAACAGAAAACCTGATAGACGGTAAACATTTATAAGAAACATGATATTCCAACTAGGTCATTGTATTTACTCAATTTCTCGGTGCACTTCCTCTAGCAAAGTCAGTCGAGTCAAATTTATAAATGAAATCATGCATCGAGTGTAAGGGCACTCGCCTTATCAGGCAAATTCAATTACAGAAACTCCTCCAGGCGTCCAGTCTGCGCGTGAAGAAGCACTTCGAGAAGCATTGGTGAAATGCACTAGCAATCTAAAGATCGAGATCTTTAAGTGACAGTCTGGGGAGGGGAAAGTTGGATTTCCTATTGCGTAGCTTTACAATTCATTCAGAACAACTAAATATATAGTAATATAGTAGTAGTTTAATCCTGGTTGAATGAGCTGAAGTCTCAACTAATCAGCTCTACATTTTGCTTGACAAATTTTCAAAAAATTATAAAAATAACATTACACAATACAAGATTGCGATTGATAATTTGCAATGATAAGCGAAAATTGTCCGTATGCATTTTCTAGAATCTAGATCAATTTAATAAACTTGATCCTTAGTAATTAATTTTGAAGAGTAAAAATACTCTTTCGTTAAAATGATGAACGATTTAAAATAATTAATATTATTTTTTAATATTGCTATCTTTACATATTACATATTTAAAAATAAAGCTTAAGCGTAACGGTTTAAGCTAACCAGCGTTGCCAGAATATTTATGAACAAATATCGTTTTCTTAAAAAGTCGGCTACGCTCATACTGTCAAACTATCAAAAGCCGAGATAAATTTGATTTTTGTGCGCGGTCACACTTCTTTTCGCCATATTTCTTTTCTTCGTTTCCGGTGAGTGTGTGTACTCCGCGTTTTTTTTACTTAAATCAATTTATTGCAAAATATACCATAATTCCTGACTTGACTTACGTAAAATACCAATCCTAAGATTAAGGCTTGGAAGGGAAACGGTTTATTGTCAACTTCGTGGGGTGATAAAAGGGGTAGAATGAACTAGAAAAATCAATGAAAGACGACCCCACCTGAGACATCTCGCCGCCCTTCTGAACCGGCGCCAGATGTTCCGCCCCTAGCTTAATTAACCGCGTTTGATAAGCAATTACCTAACCGACTTTTGCCCATCTCTTCTCCAACAGACAAAGATGCCTGAACTGACCGAAATCAAGAACGAGGCTGCGCCCTCCACCTCCGCTGAGGCGAAACCCGAGGATGTGCGCGTCGAGGACGACGGCAGTGACAGCGACTCCGATGGCGGCATGCCCGGTCTGGAGGAGGCTGGAGCGGCCACCACACAGCTGGGAGGCGGCGCCACCGGCTTGCCCATCGACTTGGTCTCCAAGGCCAAGCAGTCGCGCGGCGAGAAGAAGGCCAGGAAGATCATGCTGAAGCTGGGACTCAAGCAGATCCAGGGCGTCAACCGCGTGACCATCCGCAAGTCGAAGAACATCCTGTTCGTGATCAACAACCCCGATGTGTACAAGAACCCTCACAGCGATACCTACATCGTTTTCGGCGAGGCAAAGATCGAGGATCTGTCGCAGCAGGCCCAGGTGGCCGCCGCCGAGAAGTTCAAGGCTCCAGAGGCCGCTGGTGCTGCCGACAGCGTCGGTGCCACCACATCTGTGGCCCCGATTGCCGAGGAAGACGAGGAGGAGGTCGATGACACCGGCGTCGATGAAAAGGACATCGAGCTGGTCATAACACAGGCCAACACGACGAGGGCAAAGGCCATTACGGCGCTGAAGAGGAACAACAACGACATAGTCAACGCCATCATGGATCTGACAATGCTCTAGAGCGGGCCCGCCAGCCGATGCTGCACTCCTGATTTTGTTGTTTACCCGCCTTTCGATAAATTGTACTATTTGACCCAAATGTTGTGCATGCCCCGCGCGGGCAGCATGTTACACCAGTCGAACATTTAATTATATTTCAAATGATTATTGCATCTAAATAAAAAAGGAATTCTTTCAGATACGAATTAATGTATTTTTCGACTAGTATTGGGTTTCCTCCTACGGACGTCTTGAAATGCCATAAATTACCAAATTCGATTAAGTATAGACTGAAGTTCCGGGTTAAGTACTTTGAGATTATGGGACTGGCACATAAGGGTTCGCTATTGGTTTAACTAATTAGGATGCAGCCAGTTTGAGAACGCGGGCCTGGCTGCGTGAAGACAGACGTATATCCGCAGGACACTGCATCCAGGGCTCGCCATCTGCTTGCATGGGCACCGTCTCCTTGACTTGCAGCTACAAAAGTTGAAAAGTTAAAAGGGTCTTAATTGAAAAACCTATATCTCACCCTTATTTGCTTGGCTTGGCCGATTCGCACGGGTTTGCTAATATTACACTGAAGCTGAGCAATGTGGAAGGACGAAACAATGCCAAACACCTCCATTATGCCATCGGAAATGGAGTTTACGATGCGCACCTCGCCATTGGAGTTGCTTAGCTCGCACAGCTTGCAGCCAGCTCCCCAGGAGTCTATATTTAGGAACACCAGGGCCTGTAGTTCAGGCAATTGAACTGGTTTGTTGTCCAGGTACAGGATGAGCTTCTCCTCAATGTGTTCGCAACCGGGTTGCATCACCTGTTGCGTTCCAAACGTGAAGTACAGAAGCTGCAGAGATTCAGGCAAGATTAGATAAAGTAAAAGGTATTACTTAGTACCTTTATACCTTATTGAATATCCGACTGCTGAGCAGATAGAACCGAGATTCACGGGTCTTGTGGAAGTTGTAGGCGATGTGTGCGTCCACACCCACACTGAAATAGTTGTACACATGGATCGTTTTTGTGGGATGCCTTTGAATCGGCAGCCGGTAGTGCAGCTTCTCGATCTGCAGGTCATAGCGGTCAAGATTCACGGAGCGCGCACGACGAATACTCCTTAGAATTTCCACAGGATCGAGAACCGAGGGAGGCTCGGCTCCCCATCCCAGAATTCGCGACAAATCGTTGCCAGTGCCCAGCGGCATGATGGCCACCGCCGGCTGGGGTTTTATGTTCAACGCGTATATGGTATTGAGCACCCAACCGATGGTGCCATCGCCGCCGGCTACCAGTATACGACATGGGCGAGGACTGGCCTTGGCAGCCCATTGTAGGGCATCCTGTGGGCCACGCGAGCCCAGTTCCATCACCTGCAGCGGGTGCAGGTAGCCACGCAGCAGAGACAACACATTGGCGCCCGTACTGCTGCCCGATTTGGTGTTAGCAATCACAATCAGCGGCTCCCAGTTCTCGATGTCCGGCGGCGTGATGCTGGCCAGGTGCAGGCGCATCGAATCCCGAGTTCGGGCGGCCACAAAGCTGTAGGGCGGGAAGATCATGTCCTTAAACTCGCCAAAGTCGCAGGAGGCTTTGGAATCGACTCGGTTGTAGCAGTCGTTGTGGTAGCACCGCTGGCACCAGGCACACCGCCATCCATACAATCCTGGATCGGTGCTGACATGGTGATCCACTTCCTCGTTGCAGTCGGCACAATGCACTCCCATGGGCAGATTGCCGTGGACCCACAGGTGCCGAACGGAGGACTCGTTGCGCAACCATTTGTCCTTGCAGCGGTACTCCCTGTCCGCCCTTCGCTGGCAAAGAGGCGTGGCATGGGTGCACAGACCGCAGCAGTCGCAAAAAAGTCCGGCGGAGGGAGTTAGAAGGATTTCGCACACATTGCAGAAGCAGGCCTGTTATGAAAAACAAACAATTTACTATTGGACACTCTCAACAAGTGATATCACACACCTGCTCGATAACTTTTATTGATTTCCAGCTGTGACGTGTTTTGAAGGTGCTCACAAAGTCCTCGGCCAGCAAGCTGCGGCAGAAGGCAAACAGGACACCCAGGGCCAGCAAGGATCCAATTAGCGCCTCCACGCTCAGTTCGATGGTGGCTATGTCCATGGTCCACGAACAGATTGTCCAATTACGCTAAATTCCTAGATAATTTGGCATCTTCACGAATCGCTTGTTTTTGCTCCGTCGACATTAGGGGTGGAACTAAGGCCGATGCTTCTTCAATACTATCGAACTGTCAGATTTTTGGCACATTGGACCATTCTACCGGGTCTCTGCCGAAATATCTTCGTTATTGGTCACCCTATTTTCAGATTTTGACGTTTACAAACACTACTTGTCAACCTTAGAAATCAGCTGTGAATTTGGCGTGTGGAAAAAAGTTTGTCGGAGAAGATAGCAGAATTTAAAACTAAAATCTAGCCAAAATGAAGGTCATCTACAACGCCCTGTTCAAGCGCACCTCCACCTATGCCGTGGCCATCATCGCGTCGGCGTTCTTCTTCGAGCGCGCCATCGATGTCACATCGGTTGCGATCTTCGAGGGAATCAACAAAGGCGTAAGTAATAAGCTCTTATGTAACAGTAGATTCCTGGCTAAATATTGAATTTTCCTTCGCTTGCAGAAACTCTGGAAGGACATCAAGGGCAAATACGAATAAATCACTATGATTCGTTGTAATTAGCAATAATAATCGACGTTTATTCTAAACGAAACAAAAACTAAACAGATTTTCTCTGCGTTATTTAACTGCTTTTACTGGTGCTGCGGGTTCTAAGGATTGTTCCGACACTTCCCAGGGCTTTTCATGTCGAAGGGCATCCCAGGGCTGTGTATTGGCCAGGCGAGCGGGCTCCTCGAAGGACACTCCGTTATCCTTAAGAGTTTGAAGCAACTTTTGCAACTTGCTGCCAGGCACAGCTTCCACATTGCAAGTCATTTCGGTAATCCCAGACTGTTGACATCGATGAGCGAGAACTCTTCCGAGGTTTACAAATGCTGCAGTATCGTTGGTTTTGTATAGCTGCTGTTTGATGGCCCATTCAGAGGTGCTAGCACTCAAAATGGTTCCGTTTTCGAAATGCTTTACATCGGCGCTGACATAACGACCACTGGTGTTAATTTCTAGAGTGTGCCAGTAAGATCTTCCTGGTTTTTCGAGATGATAGCCACCCGGCTTGTAGGCAATCCGTAGTCTTTCCAGATTCCTGGGGTTCCGGTTGATCACATATTCCGTGCTGGCTTGCGGCGTGCTCAGCTCTTTGATTTTGTGCAGCACACGTGCTGAGGTGAGGGGGCGGGCACTACGAGACATATTTACACTGAAAATTCGGCAAACGCCAGCTTTTAATTAATAATTAAGAGTGGATTACAAAACCACAGAACCATACCAAAATATCCAAAAGCCAAGTGTTGAGAAGCGCCCAAGCCAAGCAGTGCTGCGAAATGCCAAAGTTTTAGTTCGAGGCGAATGGCTATGCCAAACAGCTGATTCGGCTTTGTTTTTCTTTAAATTTCTAATTTCTTCGGTTTTATTTGACCTTGAGTACTTTCGCCACCTTCTCGGAATTACGACCCCCTTCAGACATGCGCCAATCGAATCCGGCGTCCCCAGCCCGTACGCCCATGAGTTTGCTGCTGAGGTGAAGAAGTGGCGGTCGGCGGAAGAAGCAAGCAGTGCGCGTCCAAAATTGCAAAGTGTACAATATTCGGCCTACAAAAGACGGTTATGTAAAGCTCATAAAGGCCTGCCTACTGCCCACATATCATAATTGTAAAGTGAAAACCTCATAGAAATGTTGATGGTCGTGTGTTCCAGCTTAAGGCGCCCCGCGCACGTGGGCGCCGCATCCGCATTGCGGATTGGTCTTGATTGGCCGATCAGCGGAGGATATAGACCGCCGATCCAAGCACTGGCCCGGGTGAGCATAATTATAGCAATTAACCATGAAATATCAGGCCTAGATACACCTCATAAATATAAACAAAATCAGGCCATCGCTTTCCCTTTGTTTTACCTTGTTCCAAGCTCACCACGGTGTACCATTCTCACCATTTTAGGCGGAAAAATTCAAACGATTTTATACTGTTAGTTATCTATTATCATATTGGTAGCCTTTAAATAAATTAAATAAAATTGACTATTGTTTAAAGGTGTTGGGTTATTAAGTAAAATTACTTATCTGTTAAAAGCATATAATTTTTAATTTAAAGAAATTTTCTTGCGGTGAGCTTATTATTTAATAATTTGTTAGCATGTACTAGCCGAAGTTCTCCTTGGCAATCGATAAAAACCTTCCATCAATTTTATCTTGAAAATTAATACGAGTTAAGCAACTGATAAAAACTTTACAACCATTTTCCCTCTTTCACCAACTCACCATCTTGTCCCGAAACTCAAACCAAAACTCACCACGATTGGCGCCAAAATTTAAATGCTTATCTTGTCAAGTCGGGGCAACGTGATCATTATTCACGGAAGCGTTTGGCTAAGCACTTTTGCTAACTGATAAAGATAGTTTCACAATCTGCTGCTGTCTACCACTTGACTGTTGCTTCACTCGCGCCTTTACTCTTTGTCTCTCTTTGTTTAACGGGCAACCGCCCTCGTTTCATGCGTGCTTTTTGCGCTTGTTGCACTGCCCGATTTTTGTCAAGACGAAAATCAGTTACGCTCGAAAGTTCCCGCCGTCCGGAGGCGCAAGATTCTCAGGTGTCTAATGTAAATAGTCTCGCAGCGAGTGAAGGTCGCCTTGAATCTCCGACGACGACGTGAGTTTTTCCTGCATAGTGCATAATTCGCGCGAAAATGCGTTTTCCGTCGCAGATTTCAACTGCGCATGCTGCTAACCTGTGGCACAAAGGCGGCCTTTGCTGGGTGGGGGTTAATGTATCCCAAATCTGACAAAGGATTTACGCATTCCAATAGAAATCAAAATGATACTCGAAAAGGCATTGGTTCAGACACAGTTACAAAAGGAAGCGATAAGATTAAAGACTATCCATGGTTAGCAGTCGGATTTGTTGTGCACTCCCAGTGACCGTAGAGTAATTCGATTTCCGTTCTTATCTTGGCACCCACAGCAGTACAACCCAGCCCCGGAGGCCCGGCCAGTGCCCGATGAGCGGTTTTCGGCCGCCCAGCAGGAACGGAAGGATATTGCCACGCAGACCGGACGGAGCAGCCCGCCAAGCGACCTGTCCCCTCCTCCAACGGCAACGCCTACACCGCCAAAGATGTCCGACCGGAGCGCCGATCCCTCCCACTTGGACGTGTCCAACGGCGTTGAGGTGCCCTACAAACTTGACTGGATATTCCAACGGCTAAGGAACCCCACGTGCTTCTGGTACGTGGCCAGTCAGTGCGTCATCTCCGCCGTCGGAATCTTCAGCAAGATTGTGCTGTGTGAGTATCTACCGGACGGCAGTGCCGACCTTACCCAACAACTGGCCCAGCGGCACGTTTATTTTTGGCCAAGAGAGCAGCGCTCGCAGAGCTTGTGCCCTTGACCGTGAATGCGATTGCGAATGCGAATGCGAATCTCTCGATCGCGGGTCTCTCGATTGATAAACGATGTGCGGATGCTGGCGATCTCGCTGGCCGAGGTCAGGCGTGTGCCGTGTTGTTAATTGTAATTATGCAAATGCTGATCTTTCGCCTCTCTCGATATTCGTTGCAGTGTTTCTCAACAAAACCCGCGTCTACAACAAGGACCGACTGGTGAACCTGATATTGAAGCGGCCGCAGGGCGTTCCCCTGGTCACCGTGTCCAATCACTACTCCTGCTTCGATGATCCCGGGCTGTGGGGCTGCCTTCCGATTGGTCTCGTGTGCAACACCTTCCGAATCCGCTGGTCAATGGCCGCCCACGACATCTGCTTCACCAACAGGCGGCACTCGCTCTTCTTCATGTTTGGTAAGTTTTTTGAGGTTAGGGATTCCAGGATTTCAGGATTTACGTTAGAAGGATAAAGTGTAGAGATACTTGTAATTATGCGGTAAAGTATTATCTTTAGTACTGATTAATACAGCCTAAAATAACAAGTATTTTTCTTTTAAAACTATTAAATTGTATTTTTGTCATTTACCAGTAGCACAGTTTTTGATTCTTGTTATCATTGAGTTATCTCGAAACTCTTAAAATTTTTATTTGTGTTAATCCTTTTTTTAATAATTTTATTTTAAATTAAAGAGAATATATCTTATTTGAAGAATGCTAAAAGGTTTAAGTAGTGCAAACATAATTATTTCATTTTTATTTTATATCAACATTTAAAGAGCTTTCCTTTGAAACATGCTTTAATTTTGAAACTAAAATTTCACCTTTCCATTCGCAGGAAAGTGCATTCCTGTTGTTCGTGGCAATGGTGTCTACCAGGAGGCAATTAACCTGTGCATCGAGAAGGCTGCTTTGGGTCACTGGATCCATGTCTTTCCCGAAGGCAAGGTGAACATGGAGAAGGAGGAAATCCGTCTCAAATGGGGCGTGGGCAGGATCATCTACGAGTCGCCCAAGATCCCCATCATTTTGCCGATGTGGCACGAGGGCATGGATGATCTGCTGCCCAATGTGGAGCCCTACGTGATACAGCGGGGCAAGAAGATCACCGTGAATGTGGGGCAGCCCTTGGACCTCAATGAATTTGTGACGGACCTGAAAAAGCGGCGTGTACCAGAGCCCACGGCACGGAAACTCATTACAGACAAAATTCAGGAAGCCTTTCGGGTAAGCCTGATTTTAAGATAATTTAAAACCTAAATTCTGATTTAAAATTAATACAGAGCTTGCGTGCGGAGACCTTGAAGTTGCACAGAGAACGCATCTAACAAATCATCATGGAGGAGCCTTGTGGCTGACAATTGTAATAATATTTATTTGTATAGTATTAAGCCTAAAATGAACCCTCGAAAGCCCTTACAATCCATTTATTATAATTGATTTTCCGTGTATTATGGTTACTTCATCACGATGTATTTGCTGGAGAGGCACTTTAAGTGAATCAGAGTGCATTATTAGTGTAAATATACAATTGAAATTATTTTGAGCTGAGGGAATATCTGGCTGATAAAATAAAAACTTTATCTTGAATACTAATCATTTTTTCTTGGGTGTACAGAAATATTTAGAGCAACCCGACCTTGATCTAAGCGATTAATATCGACATAGCTTAAAGGTAATCGAACGGAACAACTCTATCATACAGCTGTTTTGAAAATTCACCGTTAGAAGGCCGGGAAAAAATTTAGGCCATGTGGATTTATTTGAAGAAAATATAAATTTAAATTCCTACGGGCGTATTTTAGTTTGCAGACAAATGGGAGAGATTTTGCTGAACACACCGAAAAGAGAGCAATTACTCAAGGATGGCCCACCCATGCCCACCAGGTGCCAGATTCTAGGACGCGGGGCCTATGGCACCGTTTTTAAAGCTATTTATAGGGGTAGGTTGGAAGCTTTAATTTACGTTTATCCACTATAATATCTAGTACAGATCGCTCAGTTGCTGTAAAGATCATTCGAGCCCAGGCGGCTTCTACTTTGCACAATGAATCGCATTTGTTGAACTTGGAGCATAGGAACATTGTGCGCCTCCTTAAACTAGAATCGGCCGCCGAGTTTGGGTTGGTCATCATGGAGTGCCCTAGAGGACAAAGTCTGCAGAGGATCGTAGACGCTTTGGCCCTTCCACTTATACACAGGGTTTTGTAAGATCTGTTTAACCATTCACATCACGTTTAACTAACCATTTATCCTCTTAGAATAACCCTGGATGTGGTTGCCGCTCTGAAGTACTGTCATTCCCGGAACGTACTACATCTTGATGTAAAACCAACCAATGTATTGGTTGCTCTGGGAACAAAGTCTTCAGGAGTTGGCAATTCTTCTAAGGTCAAGCGTAGCTACATCTGCAAACTCTGCGATTTTGGCTCCTCCATTGAAATGGGCGAGTTTTGTGCAAGGCAAGAGGCAGCTATCGCCAATGGAACCTTAAGATACATGTCTCCAGAAGCCTTGCGATCCGACAACCTATCTGAAGCCTCCGATATCTACTCCCTGGGCATAACAATGTGGCAACTGCAGACCCGCAGATTGCCCTATCACATGCTCGATTGCAACGAGACCATAGCCTATCAGGTGGTTAAGCACGAACTGCGTCCGGATAGCTATCACCAACTAAAGATTCTGGCTTTGGATAACCCCTGTGAAATTGGGCCGACAGACAGCGATTGGGACTTCAACGACGTGATTTATAGAAAGGCGCATGGCCCGATCTGTCGCAATCTGAGCCTCGATCCATCTTACACCGCCGGCCGAGATCTGAAAAAGAAGCGCCGACGGAACCGATTAGCACTCCATTTCGATAGTCCGGCGCCAGAAGCGAGTGCGTGCCTGGAAAACGCTTACTCGAAACTATACAAAAGCTGCTGGGTCAGCGCCCCGGAATCACGTTTCAGTTCCCTCCAACTGAAGCATGAACTGGAGCTCATTCTTTGTCGTAGCGCAGCACCATAGTTTAAGCCGTCGTGTTTGTTTGTATTTTATGTAATTGATTATCACTACATGTTTATGTAAGATTTTACCAGCCCACCGCGATAAATGTATTCGAGAGGCGAGGCCAATGGTTAGGTCAATAATTTATTTTTCTGTAACTTCTTTTTGTTTATTTTTTGTACTCGCTACGCTAAGAAAATACATTTATAATGTTTATACGAGCTTACGTCTATGTTCCCTCCTCGATCGTAGTGCGTTCTGTTCTATATAGTGTAGGTATATGCTTAGGAATCGGGCTGCTGCGATAAATTAGTCGGTGGCAGCAGTCCCTGAGGAGCTAACACTAACTACGGTTGAAGAAGAGCTTTGTCACCGGCTTGAACGACCGCTATCTATTTACAGTTTATTGTTGTGGTTGTCGTTTAATGTTTAAATGTTCGCTTGGAAACCGTATATATATAATGTATATATCGTACCTAAATATGCATCGTAAACACCTTGAAATATTTCACCTTAAATGCAAATGTTCAACTGCGGTTGTGTGTGAGGAGCTACTAACTCGGCTTAGTTAATGCGGCTAACCATGTCCTACGAATACACTCGACTTGTGCGGAAGACTACAGTTTAGGTTCATCTACTCTCGACCATAGCTAATAGTGGTTTGAATTCTGTTTGAAGTCAATCAAATTGCCATTATAGTTAGTATAACCTACTGATTTGGAAGCTGCATCCGCTGCTCTACAAAATACATGGCGTAGAGCAGGGCGAGCTGGTCGGTTAAATATTTCTTCTTCTTTTTTTGCTTTAGGGGGAACAGTTGGCAGTGCCGCTTACAAGGTAAAACATCCTCCAAAAATTTACAATATACATAAATACTCGTATTCGTACGTACAAAACTCGCTGTGGCCTTCTCATAATCATCTGTATGCTTCGGTATCTTTCTGTTTTCTGTTTTGTTTTGTTTTGTTTGAATATATCACAATTTAGTCTTTTTAAATCTTTAAATATTTGTTAGCTTGACGATTATTGATTTGAGATTTTGGAGTGGCATCCCCTAACTGGCGTAGGATCGTCGCACGGGAACTGGTGGAGGAATTTTCGATTTTCTCTGCTGCTGCGGCTGTTGACCCGGTGACCTCTGCTGCGGCGATTGGGGGGAGGGGGAGGAGGGCGAGGGGGAACAGGACGAGGACATCGATGAGGACGAGGACACCGACGAATGGATGCTCGTTGGAATTCTGGTGGGCTGCGCCTTCGGCAGGCAACTCTTTGGCGGCTCTGTGGTCTTGGCTTCCTTCTGCAAATTAATTGAGAATATATTAAAAAAGATGTTCGGGTAATTCGATACTTTAAATATAAATCTTATTTATGTATGCATCACTATAAATAACTGCTCTATCAACTTAACACTTGCTCTCAATTTATATGATAAATCTTTTACCTTTTTTGGTGAAACAGCCGCTGGTGTGTGCACGGGTGAGGTGACCCTTTTCCAGCCGTTGCTCCTGCGCCAGGAGCTGGCCGTCGGAGGAGTGGAAGCCTGCCGGAGCAGCATCCTCTCCTTCAGCTTGGTCACCATTCCGGGCGCCGGGGGAACCACCTCCTTGGCCAACTTTGCCATCATGGCACAGCTGATGCTATCGCTGCGCACCACGGTGGACTCCAGTTCGCGGCGTTGATTCTGCCGCAGGATGCAGCTGGGCTCCTGCTCCTCTAGCACCGATTTCGATTTCACCAGGACATGGGGAGGTCGTCGAAGTTCGCTCTTGATGATCTGGGCAATGCACTGTTGCTCATCCAGCGGTTTCATTGGCGTGCTGCTCACAATCATGGGTACATCCTCGATTTCGATGTCACTCACTCGCCTCCTGCATTCATCGATTACCGCGTAATCGGGCTCCTCATCCTTTTTCGCTTGACTCACGGACAGCTCTTCCGTTTCGCTGGAGGAGCAGCTGGTTAGCTGAGCTCTTCCCGCTTCGCTGGGCGTGGGACTGCCTCCCGTTGTTCGTCCTGCAGGACCCACTTGGCTCTCCGACATGCTGGAATCCTCGCCCTCCTCATCGTCCTCATCCTCGTCATCCGTCTCGCCCTCCAAGTAGGAGTAAAGGCTGCGCGAGGAGTTTGAGCGAATGTTAACTAGCTTGTAGAAATCGTTGGTGAAATCCGTGCAGGCCACCTCCTCGTCCTCCGAGTAAACGATCTGTAATTTAACATAGTGAAAATAACAATCCAAGAATATAAAGGTATAACTAACCTTTTGTTGGAGCAGCTGTGCAATGCCATCTGCCACCGAATCGGTTTCCACAGTCGTTGAGTTGATGAAGTCGCTGGATGGCCACAACCAGTCGTGATCCCTTTTCCTCCGCTGCTGCTGGGGATGCTGCAGGTGGTGCTCCCGCTCGTCGTCGAAGGTCATCACCGCCAGCTCCTCCTGCGACATGCTCCAGTCCTCCATTTCCGTGGAGCAGGGCTCCGCCGGCAGAAGCCACTGCTCCGGTTCCTCGGGCAGATCTTCGAGGTGTCCATTCGACGGCTGCGGCTGTCCACTGCTCATGGTGCAGTAACCCTCATCCCGGCCCTTCACCGGACTGGCGGACAGGGCGGCATTCTGGGCCTCCAGATCCCGCACCCTGCTCTTCAGCATGGTCACCTCCTCCCGCAGGTTGTCCTCCGCCACGATGGCGTCCACCACCTTGCGCATCACATCGTCCAAGCAGTGCTCGTATTGCCGGATCCGGGTGAGCAGGGATCGGTTCTCCTGCTGCATCGACTGCAGCAGACTTTCCTGGCGGGCGAAGCGGGTCTATAAAAAAAATGGGAAACGAAATTTGATATCATTTCATATTTGAGATCTTGAAAGTTTCCAACCCAATAAATGAGCTTATATTTGCTGGAATATCTAACGATACTTTAATTTCATTGACACCTTTTGTATATAATATTCATATAGTTTTCACAGCGATAAGTTCGTTGATAAAAAATTTACCCATATGTTGGAGTCATTTTCAGATAAGCAGCAAATGGAACGAGTAAGCACATAAAATATAATATCATAGATAAAAAGGGGGTGTGCCATATATATAAATTTATGTCGGGGACCCCGCTAAAATCAAGTAATAAAATGAATGTCACACCTTAGGCATATAAAACTTTTGTAAATAGCCTTATAATTGGTATAGGTAAACCTTTAAAACTATTAGATATTGTACTTATTTGGGAGTTTCCTGCTAATAAAAATATATAACACATTTCTAACAGACCTAAGGTATCCGACAGTTAAGTAAAAAGTTTTCAACTTGATGTTGCACAAGGCGAATGCGATTAGTGCAGTGAAAAGCTCCGTCGAGAAAGGGCCGCCTGATTAGATCGAGTATTTATCAAGTGCCGGGGGGCAACCTTCGCCCGGGACAGCTGCCCTGACGAGGGTCACCATCCCAGACAGGGTTCCCCATCCATCAAGCGGCTCTTTCTGTAAGTGCTAAGTGAGCAGTAGTTACAAGACCCCCACGTTCCCCCTTTCCCTTCCCCTCCACCGAGATCCAACGTGTAACAAATATCCAATCTCGATCAAAGCCGACTTGTTAACTGGCCCGAAGGTCACGTTGGAGTGTGGTACGTGGAGACCTTGGGCTTCATTAGCGGGGCCTCACAAGATTGGGTGGCTTTTCGACTGCCAGCTGGCTGGCTGGCTGGCGGGCGGGCAAACGAGATTGCCAGAAGTTAACGACGGCGAAAGGGAAAGCATTTTCCACTCCCCCCACCCCGCCGACGAAGAATGGTAATGAAAAGCTGCCACTAGGGCGCAGTGAGGCGTCTCTAATGCCGACGCTCAATCAATTCGGGCACAAAAAGTGTACATAATGTGTTGGGCCAGAAAACAGAGAAGCATTTTCACAACAAAGTCCCGCCGACAACTCCAGTTACTCCGTCCGGATAAGAGACAATTTGTATGCGCCGGAATGGCAGCGAGGGGAGAGATTGTTCTTAAAAATGAATTTATGCGTTTATTTATGACTTGACTCGGAGTTGCTCCTCCGACTTCTCCCCCTTTTGTGGGGAAACCGGCGCTGTGCAAATTGATTTTCCACATGCTGCGCGGCTCCGTGCGGAAAAGTTCTTCTCCCTCCACCCTCAACCATTTCCCATTTCCATCCGATACATACCTGCAGTGCCTTGTGATCCCGACATGTCTGCATTTGCTTGCGTTCTTTGGATTTCATAATGCGATTCATGCTGCGGATGCCGGGAAAAGCGAAAAAAAAGGAGGACAAATATAGAAATGCATAAATGAAAACGAGTTGCAAAAATCATCGCAGACGTGGGGCGCTTTCAGCTGAGAACTCCGACTATTGATTACTTATTTAAAGGCGGCTGAATGGAAATATGACTCTGTTGCATTGCTTGTAAAAAATGCAAGATGCGAGTTTTCTCTGTTATGATTCTACTTTAAAAGCCATTTAACTTGACTTTGTATATGAATAAGTTATATAAATAAATATGATTTACAAAACTAACTCATCGAAAGGGAAAAGGGATAGGAAGCTACAATGAATATAATATGATTAAGTGAATAAGTGATTACGTTTAATAATATACCAAATAAAGTATTGGAAAAATGTGAAATATTTAAAAAATAGATTTTTATTTAATTTATTAAATTTATAACAGAGAAACAAACATAAAATCCAAATAAGGTAATCACTTATCGAAATTCCCAGCTGAATTGGGTCTTAAAAGCAACGTTTGCGTAAACAATTGGCAAGGAAATTAGCAGCTAATGGTGGTCATAAAGAAAGAGGGTCCGAACGGGGTGGTAAATCTCGGCCTAGACCAAAAACTTTGCACCATTTCCAAGTCGCGGTAATTACGTATTCGGGCCGGCAGAGGGCGCCGTTGAGGGTTCGGTGATTGATGGGTTTCCCCAGTAGACGCTTCCTTCTGAATCGTTCGTTCTGAATCCTCCGACTACAACTCCAACTCCTCCGATTCTTGGCAATTTGGAAAATTGCATTCGCTGTGCCGTTAACTTGCTCTGCTGTGCGTAATGGCCAAAAGGGGCGTGGCCGGTCACGAGTCGTGGTATGAGTTATTTACGCTGGCGTTGCCAAATGCAGCGCGAAAAGTGCTCCAAAATTGCCGGCTAGGCAAATTAAATAAATATTTGGCCGGCACTCGCAATGGAGTTAATGGAGCCTGGCTTAAGTAACGGAAATGCGCAAGTTCTGGTCTAAAGTCTACAAATCAACCCTCTTTCTTTATTTTTTAACTTCCCACACAATCGTTTTAGTGCTGTTATCGCTCTTAACAATTTACGCTATTTGTCACTTACTTCTCAATTTGTTCGCGCAATTCCTTCTCGAACGTTGGCGACCCGCATTGGCTCTGAAAAGTGCAATTGACCAGGGGGCATGGAAAAAAAAGAAAGAAAAAGATGGGAAAAAAACATTAAATAAAATGCGAAAGAAATTAAACACAATGAATTAGTGCACTCGGCGCTGATTAAGAACGACAATTTAATTGTCCATATCACAGTGCCAATCAGCAGCGTTTTACAAGCTAATGGACAGCGACAAAGGAGCCGAATCCGAGGGGTTCGGAGTCCGAGGGGCAGGGTAATATACAACTATTAGAAAGCAGAACCCTGGAACTCGGATGCGGTGCATGCAACACCATAAATCACCGGAGTCAACAACCCAGACCCCGAGCGCTATTTTCCTCGCGTCAACTGTAATCGATAAAAAATTACATCACGACTTTTTCATCTGTGTGACGTGACGATAAAAACACATCCAGACAGACTGGATCGGATGGTTTGTTATAAATTGTTTGCCTTAGTGCTAACAAAATGAATGACAACAGAACAGCAGACACAACAACAACAATATCAACATCCACGGAATCAAGTGTAAATGAAACGTTGAATATCGTACTTTTGAAGTGGCAACACAAGTCTGAGATTACAGCACAAACCTAACAAATGCGTACTCAGATATAGTAGATATAGATAAGAGTCGATTCTGTTTGCTCAGTCGAGAGTTTTTCGTGGTAAGAGTACCCCTTCTCGACAAACTTCCTTGTGGCTTTCGGGGCGAATAGCCGCCTCAGCTATTAATCAATTTAATTATGCAAGAGACCTGCTTCAGATTCCCCAAATTCCCTGGAATTGGAGCTCTGCGCTCCACTTGGCTACGAATTCCTGGCCTGCGTTGCAAGTCTTTTGTAGCTCCCCCTAATATTTACAGAGAGAAAAAGGGGGAAAAGTGTTTGCTATGGACTTAAGAACTTTAAATTACCTGCTTGTTGGGCAGGATTTTAGATAACGAAAGTTCTTGCTTGCATTAATATTGTCTTAAATCTATAAGCACAAGCTTCAAAAGTTCAAGTTCAACAAATTAAAACAAATTAAACTAGTTGCCATAAAAACCCTTAAATACCTTATTTTACCTTATTGTTAAGGTTTCCATTGTCTTATTATATTACCATATCTAAACTTATTTTGTTACATCTAATTTTTTACTGTTTTGGTGGCAACTTTGTTAAGTTGCTACTACCATTTAAATATCCTTCCGAATTTCTTTGTTGTGTAGCTTAAATATGTCCAAAAACGCTTTCATCTGCAACAGCAGCCGAAGAGTGGGGCCTTAATAAAATGGAGTGGGAGTGAAAGTGGGAGTGGCAACGGAGGGAGCGATAAAACGCAGCAGCACGCGCCAATAAAGAAGTCGCCTGGTTACCGCCCAACCACCCAATGCCCTCAGCCCAGTCAGCCACCCCACCCCCTCATTACACCCCTTGGACGCCACCCGTTGAAGAGGCACCCGGAATTACAAATATATGCAATAATTTTTATTAATTCGCCTCTTCATGCATGGAACGAGGCGGCCAATATGAAAATGCCCCCCTTGCAAGGAGAAATTGGTGGCAACAGCAGGCGACAGCCGTTGGAAAACGGAGGCATGGGGTGAGTGGAGCAAAATGGGGATCCCCAGACTGATTGCCGTCCTCGGGCGCCACTTGTGCCGTCGAATGGCGAGGAATGATGAACGTGTTAATAAAATTAGAGAGCCAAAGCGTTTCGACCACTCGCCTTCCCTTCGTCTTCCCACCCAAGACGCTATTTCGGGCAACTGGTGCGCCTGTCGGCAGCTGTTTTCCACTGCACCATCCAGCCACCCATTCGCCCCACCACCCAGACCCCCCTTTTCCCCCACCACCATTGTTGCTTTGTATTTCCCATTCAAGGGGCGACGCGCATAAATATTCATTGTGAATTTCCCTCATAAAAGCCAGGAGGGAGCAAAGGGCGGGGCAAAGAAAGTGGTGCCGACAGCGGAGCTTATTGCTGAAGTTATAAAATCAGACATGAATTCTTTATTAATTAATCGAAACCCACGCAACCGACGAAACTTTTCGGGCCACCAAGGCAGCCAGAAAAGTTCAAAAACGAAACTCCGCACAGGTTTTCAATTAGCATGCGGCTTGCAACTCGACGAGGGTGGCCCAAAAAATGATTTAAGGGGTGCGGCGAGCACATTGCCCCGCACCCAAAACAGAAATTAACAAAACAAATCCCGGCAACATGTTGCACCCGTGTCCAGGGGATAAAAAAGAGACCACCAGCCGGAGGAGTGGGCGAATCGAAGGTCCTGCGAGAAGGGTGGCACATCATACGGCCATTTGCACCCGCAAACGCACTTCCGTAAGATGTCCGGGCCACCCTTAGACCTGAGCTTTCATTTACACAGGGAGAACCCAACAATAACAGTTATTTAACTGGCTTTAGTGGAGGTTAACTGTTACGAAGTTTTAATAGGTAAAGGTTGAGTCTAATTGGAAGTTATACAACTCTGAAATAGAATGTCATGAGTGAAATATTTGGTATCAAATACAACTCCAATAAAGGAACATTGAATTAGTACATGCTATCATTTAGTTTAAGTTATTTATTTGAGAAAGTTATGTATGTATATCTTTAATATCTTGCTAAGATATCTTTATAAGCTTTCCATTTTAGAATCACGGAATACACTGTATATTTCCTTTAAAACTACATTTAAATTTGTTGGTAATTATTTTGCAGAATTATTGTTAGCAATGCATAAATATTTAGGTTTATAAGTTCTGTACACTAATATCATATTAATTTTTCCTTGTGTAAATGAAACAAGATAACAAATTGTTTTTTATTTTGTTCTCACAGTAACCCCCTTTACATGAACATGTCAGTGTCCTATGCCATAAAAATCTTCTATTGTCCTGACGGGGGAGTTCAGTTCATCAAAAGGGAAAATTCCACGCGTGTTCTTAACGATCGCTCAAAATTCCGAATCGAGCTTAATATTAACCCCCGTTTTCAGCGAGGGGGAAAAATATGAACACGCTTATTATTAATTAACATGCAGATTGAGCGGCGGGTGGCCTTCTTCCAATTTAAAATCTTAATCCTCCACAATGCCAGTATTGATTCTTACCATCCTTGCTCCTTGTTATTGTAACGGTTTATTCAGTTTATTCCATTCCAAATGAGATTACTCTGGTGATTCCTTGAGTTGTTTTTTTGTTGCGGGTAGCCAAACTTTGGGGGACTTGCGAGACCACAAAACCGTAAAAATAACAGCAAAGTTTGTGTCCGAAAAAGTGTCTGGCTGAAGAGCGAAAGGGAGGGGAGATTGGCGGTCCCCAAAGCAGAATAAATTTTCGGCAAAACGCAAACAACGTAGCTCACATTAGAAGAAAAGATATAATTTCCAGGAACTCAAACAATAAAAAATTCTTTAAAAAACACGCGACCGATGGCGAACATTGGCGTTGTTCCCGAAAGCCGGCGAAACAATGATAAAAAGGACGACAAGGAGCAAAGAACTGGGAAAACAACCCTCGTTGAAGTTTCCCCCAAATGAAAGAGAGAGAATTTCTGGTGAATTCGCCGCGTTTCTCGAAGAGAACAGCTGCTGGGAACCTGCTCTCCCTCTCCTACAGCTTTCTCCACCCACTTCGATCAGCTGCAACAGCCGGCAAAACAACATCCCCCCTTCAAAACACCACCTCTCCGCCCCCCTCCCAACAAACACGATGTTTTTTGATGTATTACTCCGAATACGAATAACTGGAATTGGCCGTTTTTAATTTAATGAACCGCGACCCAGGGAGTGGGAGGGAGATGGGTAAACAATAAAATAAACATTTCGCAGATGCGAGGCAGAAGAACAACCCTATATCTATACCAGATATATATGTATATATATACTGGAACTGGTGGTGATCCATTCACATTGTGAATTTCTCATCCGCTGCGTCAAATGCAAACACTAAAACGTCACTTGAGCAAGATAAAATGAAAAGTAAAAATCTACACATCAGAGAAATACCAAATTTTTGACATAAAAAAAATTGATAATTTAAGCTGCAGCCCGACGCCTAATGTTTCTAATAAATAAGAACAAACTTCATAGTGCATTTGTAGATTTAAAATCATGTAAATGAAAGTAGATTTTTAAATTATGAACAAGTATTAAATACTTTCTATACATTTTATTCCCATCATTTGGATAATCTTTCCTATTTTATTAAGCTACTTGCTTATTTTTAGTTTCTGTACCATTTTTCCGCCAGTGTAGGCAACTGAGTGGGATGGACAAAGCCATTCCCTTCCCCGAAAAACTTTCGCGAAAAATTAATTGCATTGCACTTTTTTGTCAAGGGGTTCTGAAGAGACCTCCGCATATGCCCCATAGTGGTGGTAGTTCCGAAATTCTCGCCGGGTTTGAGGGGGCGTATGAATCATCAAGTTGGCTCTGGACTTAGCTGTTAAAAAACGCAACGAGGATCCGGGGGTAGCTCATAAAGGGTGGCTTCTATGCATTAATGGGCACTAGCAATAAGTATGTGCAAAAATATTACACTCCAGAGTGGCTATGACCTACCCTAAATTTATGGCTATATATCCCGCCATGTATATAACTCTAGTTCCGGACGGGGATCCATGGATGGGTGGTTGCAATCGGACTGGGAATTGGAAAGAGGTGGTGCAGCAGGGCCTTTACTTCCGAGTGAGTAAACCATCAAACGCTTGCGACAAAATTATTAGCAATTCAAAAGCCGAGGAGAAAGACGCTGAATTATGATGATGATGATGATGATGATGATGATGATGATGGTGGGAGACACGAAGGGACACTCCACTGATGTGGATAATAAAAAGTGCTCATGCTGCGACTTCTTCGCCTTCAGCTCCAGCTAGTCCCTGCCCCCAACTCCACTCCATTTCGATGGCCCTTGTAAGCGAACCAAGTGCCACTCAAGAGACATCGTCCGAGACCAGGACCACGCCCCCTTCTTGACAGTTGACAGCGACAGTTTTTTCTTTTGCCTCCATTGCCCTGCCCGTACAGTGGAACCCCTGAAATGGATACCATATTTGAAAAATATAAACCAAATAACCTTTAGTTTAAGCACCAGCCAAAAACTTATTAAAGGGTCACATTTATTGTAAAATATGTGAAGAAAAGTAAGCTTTTTTAGGTAATTTAAAAATCACTGAAACTTATTTATATTTCTTCATCGTTTACTTCTTATTTTCAAATTGAAATTTAGTAGGTTCTATAACTACCTTGTCTAAGCTTGATTTGGGTTTAATTATAAATAAGATTTTTTAATGGAATCCTATAAATGCTTTTATGTATATGTTACTTTTTGTTGGGTTGGGTCTGTTAAATCTTAACTGTACTGTACTCTCTTTTCCCCCGCAACTCGTTCTCTCCATTTTCTTTAGTTGAATGCAGCTGAGCTTATTAAAGGCGCAGATTTCCAAGGGCAACGGGACGAGTGGGGAAAGGGAAAGAGAGAGAGAGGAGAGGGATGCGAGGGTGGCAACGAGATTACTGGAGGGGCTGGACTTCCACGGAATTAAAAATTGAGCACGTGCTGGTGGCGAAAGTTGTGCATTGTGCACTGCTCTTCCATTCTTCCATTCCTCCGCCCCTTCTTTTGGCCCTAAATCAACTTTTCATTAGCACATGCCAATCCATTCAGATTTGGCTTGTTGATCTGTCGCCTGATTAAAGGCAAACAAATAAACAAAACTTCCGTTTAGTCATCTGCCTTTCCGTTTGTTTGCCGGCATTACGTACATCAAACACAAATATTTGAGGGGACAAAGGATTAAATGTCGTGTTGCCATGTGCTTTACTTTACGGACAAGGGCTCAGCTGTTGTAACAGAAAACAGGAATGAAATTGGTAAAAAAGAAAAGCGGCAACTGTCAGCAATTCGGGCAGGATGAAGATGGAAGACTTGAAAGCGGAAACCTAGCAACCAAACTTCTGGGGATCGAACCAGAACCCTTTTGAAGGACGGCCTTCTTATCAATTAGGAGACCATAATCGCAGGGCTCTCCGCTTGCAAATCAATTACACTAAAGTGGGCCCACACTCTGCTTACGACCAAATAAGAAACAGATGAGCACGATGATGAAAGTGGGGCTGGCAATGGAATTGCGAGCGAGAATAATGTTGATGGGGATAGCATGCCGAATCGGAAGATGGATATTCATTGAATCGTGCCATTTATTGCATGCCACATGGCCAACAAGCTGTCTAAGTCTGCCTTTGGCTCGCCTTCTTTTGCTCCCCATCTTTTGGCCACTTTTAGCCTTGGGAGCCCCAAAAAAAAAATATTTTCTGCAACATTCACACTTTTGGTGGCCCGACTTGTCAATGGATTGCCAACTCTCCTTTTTCCACACAGAAAAAAAAGTTATACTAGATAGACAAATGTCATAAGGAATTATGAAATGCCAATTAATTAACAATATAAAAATAGGGTTGGGTGATTGATGGTTTTTTGTTACTGGAACAGCTAATCTCCCCATTAGTTTTTTGCTCATTATAACCACGTTCAATATAATAGCTTATCGATTTCAAATACAATATTTATACACGAACTTATCAGCTGATATTCAGAGCAAAGCATTAACCTGTTAATTTTGATGGTTTTATTTAGTTTAAAATAAAGTTGACTAACTGATGAAAACATTTTGACACATATTAAATATATACATATGGATCAGGTCCAAAGTTAATTGTCTCTTTTCTGGCAGTGGAGTGCCCCCACTTCCTTTGAGCTACTGATATGCCAATAACAATAAAGTACACACACACACACACTCACACAGACGGATTGTGGGGGAAAGACTTTGACTAAGTGAAAACGAAGGACAGTGGCAAGAGCAAGAGCAAAAGCAAATGCCAAAGCAACAACAAAAGCAAAAGCAACAAAACCGAAACCGAACAGAAAAAGCGCAAAAACAGCTGAGGGAGCAGCGAGCATAGTTAATCGTTATTTACAGACAGATAAAGTGCAGAAATATTGCCAAAGGAGCTGGAAGTTGGGACAGCGGCAACGGTAGCTCATGTATCCACTCCGCCCACTGCCCCCACCTCCTGGACAAACTCCTTGTGGTGCAAAAAAAAATCACCATCCGCATATGCCCATGCACTTGGAGAAATATTTGTCAAATATTAAAAGTTTTTAACAAAAAAAGGGTAATAAGAAATAGAAAACCAAACAGTGAATAAAATTGTATTTTTTAATACATTCATATTTCGATATTGATTAAAAAATTAGAACGTTTAACATGAATTAAAAATAGATCATATTGGACTTTATGTTTCAATGTCTTTTGCATGTTTTATCCTTATAGCTTTATAGCTTTATTAAACAATTTTTTCCATTTACTTGATTTTAGGGCGAAACAACTTCAAAAGATAATTTTTAATTTTAATTTTAATTCAAAAATTTCAGAAAAGTTAGCTACACATAAAATTCGTAATATTGACCAATAATATGAAAATGCCTATCGCGGATTGTTTTATATTTTTCAATTATTTAAAGCTTACACTTTTTTCCCAGTGCAGTAATCGGATTGCCGTGCATGGACCGCGCTGGCAGCGTGGCAAGATGATAAGGCGGAGCACGGGAAGTGGGGGGCAACTGCCGCTGCCACACTCGTAAATTCAGCTGCGAGCCGGGCCGCCTGCCAAAAGCATAGAAAATCAGGCAATGGCCAGAACGGGCCAAAACGGGCCAGAACCGGGCCGAAAGCACTTTTCCACTTTTCCTCTCGACGCGTTTTGTCGCCGCCGCTTCCTGCGAAAAATCAGGGAACAGCAGGCGGCGGGTGGCCATTTGGCAGCGGAAATCATTGGCCAAAAACGAGTGTGGGAGTGGAATGGAATGGATGCCACTGCCAATGAAGACGAGGCCACACGCTGCTCCTTTTCACACCATAAACTCCGAGCAGTTAACTCGTTTTCGGGGCTCTCTTCCTTTTTTTTGGTTGTTGTTATCAAATTCAATTACCTAAAGCCGGAAATGCGTATGCCAAGCCGAGCTCCTTCCGCCGGAAAGTTCCGGCCAATAAACTTTCTTTCGGGCCGAGAAGGGCCATCCTCCGGCCATTGTGATGACAGTTTAGATTGTGATTTGCCATCGAGAGGGCTTTGATCGAGTGGACCGAAGGTAATAAACAGTCGCAATTTCCCATCCCCGCTTTTCCTAAGACGCATTTTATGGGAGTTTATGTTCGCCAATTTGCATGCAAGTTTTCCCAAGTGCTTCTTCTAAAAAGTTTTGGTATGTATTATTTGCTCGATTTGTATACAAAGTTTCTTAAAATAATTCGTCACAGATTTGGTTAACTAATCAAGCTAATGTCAGTTGCAATTTGGTTAAGAACAAAAATATTCAAGTCGAACAATAACAAATAAATAAAAGTAAAATAAATTGAACAACAATCTCTACCTTATAATACCAATTTTGTTATATATTTTAAGAATGAATATCAAACAATTAAAGTATCCAATATGCGAAGGTATATAAACTGTTTTCTTTCAAATACAAGATATTCTTAAAGATTTAAAGAATTACTTATTTGTGTTTCTCCATGCGTATGATAGACTTTAATGGTATGTTTAGAATAGTCCTGTGTTTATGGGACATTGTTTCTTTTACTCCTGCTGTTGGGTAATTTGATGTTGCCTCATATGCATGTAATTTAAGCTTGTAACTTTTAATTGCCCACCCAGGCGACCTTGTTGGCCAGCTAGACCGCACAAACCGCACAGAGCGCAAGCGACTGAACACGATTAATGACCCCCATGTCCATCTGGACCCCGTAACACCCCGGAATACCCCTGAATACCCCTGAATACCCCAAAGACCCTGCCCCCCAAAACCAAGTATCTCCTCACACGCTGACCGCACAGGAAATTAAAATGCTTTGGGAACGGGAAGGGCCGAAACGAAAACCCAACTCCGGCGACATCAAATTCAAAGTTCATTTCGAGAGCAATGTCCGGGCCGGGTAATAACATCTCAACTTCGTAGATGGAGAATGGAGATGGAGATCTGGGTGGAGTTGGATATAGATACGTTTCCGTAGGAGTACTCACTTTCTGGAACTGCTCCTGCAAACGCAGCAGAGCGCCTTCAACTTCAATCATCCGCTTCTCCAAAACATCCTGCAAAGAACAACAAAACAGAAAAACCAAAAACTCAGGAAGCAGCGCAAGAAGGCCAAAATGCTACGGCTAAAATTTCCCAAAAAGCGAAAAGTTAAAGCTAGCTGAAAATGTGCATGGGTTTTGTTTTTCTTCAATTTTCCGTGCATACAGTATTCAGTTTGTGGCCAGTGAACCAATGAAGTTTGCGAGTGTGTGAGTGCGAGGGGGTGTGTTTGTAAGCGATTCCAGTGCTGCCCAAAAGCATATTTTACATTTTATATCTTACTTTAGCTACAGCTATTGAAAAGTATACACAAAATCTTATTTAAGGCTCCTTAAATTAAAGCGGGTTATATAGATTAGTTACCACTTCATAAATCCAGCAGTAAAAGCATATTTTACATTTTACATTTTACATTTTAAAGCACAAACCAAATAGTAAAAATAGACTTCCAATTATAAAAACAACTTCAATTTGAATAATTGCTAAGTATTAAGCTAACCAACAGCTCAACTGTATTATTATCAACTTTAAGTAACCTTTTTTCCAACTATCACATTAAATAACCACACTTTTAGCACTTAAGTGAGACAAGTTATTTTCACGTCTGGAACACAAATGAAAAGCAATTGAAATTAATTTACGATCTTGTCACAGCGACAAAAACAGAAAACAGATTCGAGGTGTAAAAAGCAAATCATTGAACTCTTTTGAGCACAATCCCGATTTTCCCCGTGAATGCAATGCATTGCATTCGGACCAACGAAAACAAAAAAAAAACACAATAAGTTTCAACTTAATCCGCACGCGATGAGGAGAAGGTCTGGGGCATGTTGAAAAGTGGGGCCTGAGTGGGGAGACAAGTGGCAAGTTGCAGGTGTGCATGGCCAATAATTCACCGAGAGCAAGGCTGACATGCCACAAAAGAACCGTGGCACATGAAGTCGAGTTTTCGCCTCGAAATCAAAAAGAAAAGCCCCCAAAGAGATCTGTAAATCAGCTACTTAGTGTACTGCTATACTATATATACCCGATATATGTTTGTATATATATGAATATACCTATTGTACACATGACAAGGAGTTTTTAGGGGCGTGGGCAGGAAATGGAAATGGCAATTTCGAAGTTTTCCTCTGCCTAAAAATGGCCAGCAAATGTTGTTACTTGGCTCGAACAGACAACAGAAATCACAGGAACAGAAACAAAACAGCTAATGTGACGCCGTCGCTCGTAAAAACAGCAGTTTGCTTTTTTTGGATTTTTTGTCTCTTTGGTTTGCTGCTTTCTGTTTTGTTAAACACTTAATATTAGTTGTGGAAGTTGTAAAAATAATTTTTATTGCTTTAAGAAAATGGGTTGTGTTGTCGCCTTTGAAGCATGGTCTTTGTTTTTTGTTTTGTTTTGCGCAATAGACAAATTGATTTTTGTTGTTCTGCCGTAACGAGAGAGAATTTATAAAGATTACGATCCGAGCGTGATTATGAATGGCCAAAAGAGTTGGCCAACTGAGCGAGAATGAATGCCATGATTTGTGGCAGGAAATTATCCAGACTCGAGGTGGAGCTGCCAGTTAATGCACCAAGGAAAAATGAGCCTTGATCTGATTTAAAATCTTATTCCAATAAATATTACTTTTTATGAAACAATTATTATGCAATTATTTTTGTAATTTAGGAAAATGGAATCTTAAGATTGTTTTATTTAGGTTAAGAACTTGATTTACCTTGTTTTTATCATTAAAGTGCTACATGATTGAATTAATCGTTGACCTACTAAAAAGTTTAGATAATCTTTATCCCTAAACTTCTTAAGCAACTTTCAATCTATTAGATTCTAGGGTTTAATAGAAAGATATTTAATTATACTTTTCTGGAAATTAAAGAAAATAAAACCCTTTTTTGATCGATTTCTGGAACTTATGAACTGCCCCCTTCGAGAATTTTTTCCGTGTAAGCAAATATAACAGCCAGTAGGTACACACATATCCATATGCTAATGCAGGCAATGAAATGGAGACGGCGACAACAATGCCAGCCCATAGAGTTCGGTAGAGCTTCTATTCCAGCTGTGGAAACTGCGCGCATGTGCAGCAGAATCCGAGAATCGGAGAGTTGGAGAACCGGAGAATCAGAGCCAGAAGCTGCGACTGAGGAGAAGAGAGGAGCCATCGGGATTGGGGGCTAAGCAGTCTGAGCAAACACAGCAAATAAATAGCTTCCAGTTCATTGACCCGCTCCTCAATCACTCGTCGCCACTGCGAAACTGCACAGTTGCAACTGCAGCAGCAACAGCAACATCACAACAGCAACATTACAACAGCAACAACAGCAACATCAAAATGGGGAGAGAACGTGACTGGGTTCTGATGACAGCCGTGGATGCAGTGCATCGGTTCCATTGTGCCGAGTGCACAAATAATCGAGATGCCATTTGGCAAATTTGCCGAGAGTGGGTGTCTGTCTGTCCATTCGAATGGATTCTCTGGTGGCTGTTGGGCATCTGGACGTTGGCAATCGAGGCACGCAGTCGGATTCGTGGGTTCAATTAGCAGGAGCCGTGACTTCTCCGCTGGATTCTGGGAAACATTACCGCGTCAGCTGCCATTTACATGGGGCAGTTACCACGTTCCACGTTCCCCTGGCAAAGCCAACTGGTCCGGCTCATTTGCAGCCGCTTATGGGCCATCCATCCAAGCGAGCCGGCCCATCCAAAGCCATCCATAGCCAGTAACTACCATAAATCAACTGCAGCGGCCGCGCATGCGCCATACTTAGTGCTATTAAAACGTCACGGAAGTCGGAACGTGAGCGGCAGCGAGAATTCGAGTGAACATATGGGAGCACCACTCGGAGATCATCCATGGGAAAGGCTGAAGTTAGTTTCAGGTAATTGTCAACGTTTATACGCGATCAATTAGGCGGCATCGCAGGGAAATTGGGGAGAAATTACTAGAGGAATGCCGAGGCAGAGGAATTAAAGTTGGCGTGACCTCTTCTTGGTGGGGATTCGCATGTCAAGGGGTCATTCGGCCCACGAGGAGTCCTCCATCAATCTCGGGAACGCCGCCGCGATGTGTCTCAAATGGCACGTTAACGAGTTCAAGTGGCTCACAAAAGCCCAAAGCCGAAAGCCTCAAAGTCGAGAGTCGAGTTCAAAGGTGTTTGCCTCGGCGAGAGTCTCTCGTTTGCATGCCGCACTTTGGGAAAAATTCTCCACACGCCAACAATGGAAAGCGAGCTGCTCTTTTTTGTTTTTCCCCCCTTTGATTTTCCCCACAGAAATTGGGTTAAGCCACTCACAAAACACCGGAGCCGAAGGTTAGTTGATGGTTGGTGGGTAGGTAATAGCTATATGCAGGGGCTATGATTTGATTTGAGCCGATTGTCGGTAATTGGATGGGTCTACTACTATGTTGTCTATCCCGAAAGCGCTACGTGCTTCATTTGCTCCAAACCAAAAGCTGGAAGTTACCAAATACCCGGATTTTGTTGGGGTTAACTAAGCCACCAGAAAAACTCACCTTATCACAGCCGCCGGATCCGGAGATCGAGCCTCCATGTCGCTCCAGGGAAAGGGTTCCCGCCTCCGATTCCAAAGGAGTTCTTGGCTGGTGGACCAACTGAATCCTGCCCTGGGAGATCTGTATGTAGTTCGGAGGTGGCGGCATGATGTCCAGCACATCCTCTTTATCGTCCTCATCGCAGTCCTTCTCGTTTTGCCTGAAAAATATAAATTAAATATAAATAAATATAAAATAAATTCCACATAAAGATTAGTTTATTTAGGATTTCCTTAGGCTAGAGTTTCCCAACCAATTTGGTTGTAATTATTCACATCAGCCGAACACAAAGTGGTTTCCATATCGCAATTGCATAGCTGGCATTTATTTTAGATCGCCCCATAAAGAAGTGTCAAAATATTTCCTATTGCTCACGTCGCTTATCGGCAAACTCCGAAAAATGTGTTGCACAATGCAAAATATATACTGCAGTAAGTGCAGTAAGTAAAGTGGATACAGGCTAAGAGAAACTCCGAGAAGACAGCCCATAAAGTGATCTTAATAGATAGTTTCACTAAGCAGTACACTAAGAAAAATAAAGGTACATTGAATGAAATGAAATTTGCAAAAAAAGAAACTTCTGTTTACAATTTCAAATAAAATTTGGAAGAATTTATAGAAATAAAGAAGTTTAAAGAGTTACTTAAATACTTTTTAAGTACAAAATTAATAAAACAAATAAATATTAAATTAATAAATTATATATAAAGCGTTAATTTATTGTTTAATTGTTTAGAAAATACTATGTTAACAAATATAAAAAAGAACTATTAAATATAATTATAAATACATAGGTATTATTACTATTAAAACATATTTCATTTAGGCCGTGGTTTGTACAATATTGTGTAGTAACATAAGTTATTAGGCAATCAATTTCAAAGCACACAATGTAAGGCATATAAGATTGCTTTTTTCATAGCTGATATTTACTGTACAACTCCCATTGATGGGGGTTACCACCTTGCGGCGTTTTCTGACACGACCCAAATAGAGCAAATCGACTGCGACTGCGACAGAGATATCAATTGTGCTTGTGTCTCCGCGTGTGCAAAGTGCATGGGATCACCTGTTGTTTTTGGGGCCTGGGGGCACTCGGGTATTTGTACCCGTAGATGTAGAAGCGGACTCGGATCCCCGGCATCCCGGTGCTAACAACGAAATGCGCTCGTTACTTCCAATTGAATTTGCAGCTAAGTGCAAATAATTCGATAAAATTGCCACTCGGAGGCATTCGAGTGGGCAAACAGCGGCCGAAAAAAAAAGTGGGGGAAAAAAACTAAAATCACCATGAGGCCAAAATGCTTTTGGCTTGCCAGCTTGTCTACGTTCACATCTAAGCCAGCTTCAGCCCCCCGTTCAGTCTCCCACCCTTTTGGCTTTTAGCTCTTGGCCCGGTCCAGCTGCAATCCAGTTTTACACACTCTAACTATCGAGTTGCCGACTGAAAACAGAAAACTGACTGCAGTTGAATAAATGGCCACAGAAAAACCAAAAAGAGGAAAAAGAGCTGCAAACAATCTTACAAGCTAATCGCACAAAATGTTTCGTTTCGTGTTTGACGTTGACACCGGACAAGTGGGCAGTGGCCAGAGCAGCGATGGATATATATTCACCCATGGTGTATATGGTATTAATCCCCAGCATATCGGTGTCCATATCGCCGAGTATCACTTTTTCCCGGCCCACGTGCCCCAATAGAATTTCCACTCGTCTCTCTCTCTGATTTATAGGCATCGAATAAAGCAATCAAAATCAATTTAACTGTTATCAAGCTGGCCATTGGCAGTTGGTAATTAAGTGAGACGCCAAGTATCGAATCCCATTATATAGCATCGCGTGTCTTCAGAAATCGGCGTCATCCTGCATTAGATGCAAGCCTAATTAGTCGGACGGGTGAGTCAAAAGGCCAGCTAATGCCATTACAGGGCTTTAATTAACGTGGCCCGCAATTATGTACCTCGGCCCTGCTCTGTCGGGCAATTGCTTAATGCCATCCCCTGTCACCCGATCAATTGACAGTGAAATAGTGCCACCGCAGGCGGTAAGGTGCAGAGTGCAAGCGTTGCACTTCAGCCACTTCAGGCGCACCAATTTAGCACTGACTCATGCAACTTATGTGCTGCAACTCGGACTGAAAGCAAGTGCGTCCCAAAATAAATCAAATGTAAAGCGCTTCTAAGCAGGCAGAAAGTTAAAGAGTTTAACATAACTCTGAATTAATTCAAGAAAGAAAAAAAACTATTGCTGAAAATATTCTCGGCTTTTGTAATAGTCAGGCAGGGAAAATGCTTTATTGTTTCTATTTCTATTCACGACAATAAAATTCCATTCTTAAAATTTGTTGGGAACTTTTAGAAAAATGACCTCTTTATATCGCATACAAATTCTTGAATTTTAAAGAAAATTCTTTTTTTATGGTTAAGTCAAACATTAAAATTTTAGCATATATGATATATTTATTCATTGAAAATATATATCTGGGTTGTAAGTGTTTAAAGAGGTATTGAATAAAATCTCAACTTTTTTGTCTAGACTGACGATTTGACTGATTGATTTATTGTTACAGGAGTAACCAAAATTTCCACAAATTTGTATTTCCTAAGGTTAGTTATTAAGTGAAGCTAGAACTGAAATATTTGACTGATTGGTTGTTTTATTTTTTGTTATTATTTGCTCAGTGTACGAATACAGGAGCCACAAGTTACACGCAAGTTTTGCTTGAATTTGCATTTCTATCGAAGCGCAGTCGGTCGAACGTGCGAATGATGGATCCGAGGGGGAATTGTTCCAGAGTAGCTATAGCCTCACCGATTCCGTATCCATCGGTCATTCGGTTAAGCCCCCCAATCCACAAACCCCCCTCCTTCTCTCTCTCTCTCTCTCTCTCTTGTTCTTTTTCTGCCTTTGTGGCACATTCGTTTACTGATTATGCGTTTTATGCGACGCCCATAAATTTCCGCTGTCGCTGCTCTCGTCTGCTTCCTTTTCTCCCTTCTCCCCCGACTATATCTGCCCCCTGTAATATATAGTATATCCCCTGCTCGGGCAGTCTGTCTCATCCGCTGTCCAGCGCTTATCACTGCCCATTGCAGTTGGCATAAAAATAAATATTGCACAAATGCGTATAAAAAGTAAATAAAACGAGGCAAGTAGCCGCCGTCGGGGACTCCGTTTTATACGACCTACAAATAAGCCGCATAAGGCGCTTACCACCGCACTTCCCGCCCCGATTTACGAGTATTTCCCGGGGATTCTCGCTCGGAATCTCGTGCCGTCTTTTAAGACCGATTTGAGGGGCATAATTATGCGAGCTCTGTAATTGAGGGCTGCTCACGCCGATAAGCCAACGGCGTAATTGTGGTCTCCGCATTTCGAGATAAGAACTGGTGGGCTTAAGCGGATTCCTCGGCGATGAGTGACCCATTGATTGGTCATTTTAGTTGGCGGCTTTAAAAACACTTCCCCCGCGATAAATGAGTGCAATGAATGAATATCAAAAGCATTTTGTTCAATCTAAAACAAATTAGCAATGAGAACAAGTTGGTGGTAAAATATGACGCACTGTCAAAAGATTTATTTAAAGTATTTTTAATTTGAAATAATATTTCAATTTAGAACAAGGATAAATAAATAAATATGAAAATATTTGGGAGAATCAAAAACAAGATAGAAAATAAAACAAATTTGATGCAAATTTTATGCAAGAGTTGTTGGTTCTAAAATTGTGTGAAAAGAGGACCATGATATTTTATTTTAGTATAAATAAATAATCAAAATAACAAATATATTCTTAAACAAATAAATTAGGAGAACATAAAGGAAAAAAACTTCTTCAATGATTTAAAAATAGTTCGAAAAAGATTCCCCAGCCACGCTTAATATTCGCATCATGAACCCATTTGGCTGATCATTTTCCCCTGCCTACTGACGCCTGCTAAACGCTCAATTTGCATTAAACACACCGAATTATTAAACAGCAACTGCAAAGTGCATGTGGGAATATTGGCACACATGCTGTTATGAATTTTCCAGCGGCTATTTGTGTGTGTGTTGACAATGAGGTCGCCAGAGCAAATAATTTCCAGTACTCTGCAGTAATTGCCATAATTTTCGACTGCCATTCGAGCACGGCTATCCCCCACTATTTAAACCCGAACCCTCCCTCCGAATCCTCCATCGCCCCCACTCCTGTCATGAATATTGAAAATCGAAGTTAAAGTTGAACCGCCCAACTGTCCAGCTGTCCATGTGTCCGAGTGTCCAACTGCCAGAGCTTTTCGCTCCACTTGTGGGTGCCCACTGACATGGGCGTGGGTTCGATCGAAAAAAAGAAACCATGAATGAAACTGAATCGGAAAAACACACTGGCCACACGCAGATGAAGTTGCAGCCTCCTCCGAGCGGGTTTCCACACCTACAGTGCAGCTTCTATAAGTCAAACAGGGGAGTTTTAAATTCTGAACATTAACTATAATGTAAGTAATGTTTGAAACAAATAATCCTAGGATTTTTGCATACTTATATAGCTTTAAGGGTGTTTAAAAGCTTTTATTAAAACGGCTTAGATTGAATATAAAAACTATAGGTAAGTTAAATAAGAAATATCAGTTAAGAATTAAACAAAAAATATTGGTATATAGGTTTTTAAATGTTTATAGCTATGTATAACACCTATATAAAAAACCACATTCAAAACAAATTATTTCTGGAAATATTTTTAACTATATGCTTATATCATTTAGATCCCCATCTGAAGTTCATAAAGTACCAGGGATTTCATAACTTTCTCTGAAGTATCTCTGTTTTTATAGAATTAAACATCTTAAAAGCAATATGTTTTTTGACCATTCCTTATCTGGAGTTTCCTAAGTGGCGCACACACTCGCCAGCACTTTCTAGTTAGGAAATGTGGCCTGTAGCCACGATCTCATCTGATGAAATCGGGCAATCTTGCAACTTACAGTCTACAGCTACTGTCTGTTGGAGCAGAGTTGGAGTTCTCCGTTTGTTGAATTGCATAATTTATGGTCCTCGAGATCGATTTTAATCGTTGCTGTTGTATCTCACGGCCTTATTTGGCCAGAACAGTTGGTAAAGCAAAGTGCCTGGGGGGCGTGTTCCATATGTTCGGTTCGCCTTTACCGTTTTTAACTGAAAACAGGCACTTATGCATACATATGTTCTTGTGTTAATTTATTCATGAGCTGGCGAGCGGGCTAAGCTTCCGTTATAAATCCGCGCTTAGTGCACTCTATGCTCCACTGCACATCGAGTGCTCCATCCCACTCCCACACTCTCTCACCTCTCTCCTCTCTTTCCTCTCTCTCCCCTATAGCTCGCACTTGCACTCGTAGTGGGTTTGTTTGCTAGCCAAAGGGCCCTCGCATGTAACCCATTTCGCAGACTCAAACAAAAATCCAGCTACGTAGCCCAAATAGGCGGGTCCGTCTGTCAGTTTTGCTGACTGTCAGTCAGTTTGCTTCTCTGTTCGTTCTTCTGTTTGGTTTACTCTAGAACGAGGTCTTAATTCAGGGCTGTCAACTATACGCATTTCCACGTCAGATCTGGCTACTTAAATAGTCATGAGGAGACCTACACAAAGAGGATTTTAGGGTTTCGGTAAAGCAAAATCTGTTGGAGCAACTTTAAGAGTTGATAAGAGGTCAAGACAATATTTCATTATATTATTTACACATCAATTCTCTATAAATACCATTAAAATATCCCAAAGTATATCACATTGTTTTAGTTTATTTAAGTTTTGAAACTTCAAATTGTATTAACTCTATAAATATTCATAATTTTACTAACTGGGGGAACCAGAAATTCTAAATATTATTATATTATGTACTTAAGAAGCCGTTTTATTTTTGGGTACTTTTTAACCACTAGTGTAAAGATATATAAATGTTTTTCTGAATGGTTAAGCATTACTTTGTAAACCAGTATAAATATAGACTTACAAAGTTGTTATAATATATCACTTAAGTGACACGAATTCAAAGGTATAACTTATTTATATGAATTCATGAATTCCAGCTAAAAGATCTCGCAACTAATTGCTGGCATCACTATCACTAAGCTGCCATGTGAGAATGTGTACTTTGTCAGTTGAAAAAGTGAGGCGCAAAGTGTTAGGCAAAGTCAAACAAGGGGCCAACAGTGGGTGCATCTGCATCTGAATTTGAATTTGAATCTGAATCTGAATCTGTGTGTGTTCGCCTGGGACTTTAGGAGCAGCTAAGTGGTTATGCCATTGTTTCCCAGCGCTGCTCCAAAAATGCGTGGGCGTGATGAGAAATGCGAGTAGTTGCCCCTTCGGAGTTTCAACACCCCTCTTCCCAGGCTGACAATGCGTTGATGTTATCGATGCGCTGATGACCCACATCTTCAGCTGGAGGTAGTATATCCCCCCCCTTTCCCCCTCCCTTTCCCCCTCCCTTTCCCCCTCCCTTTCCCCTCTTTTTTTTCGATCCCCAACTGATAGGAACAGCCCACACTGGAAATTTGCATAATTTGACGACAAGTCGAGTCGAAGATTTATTATACACGCTTCATCTGAGCCAAACCGAATACGGTTTAAAAAGCCAACTGGCGATAAGCATCAAATAATTGTGGCGAACAGGAAATTACGACGACATAATTGAGTGTCATGTAGCCGAATCGAAATGAGATCGCGAGTAAAGAGCCTAATCCCGCCTTTTATACTCGGTTATATTCCATAAGTACTTCCCACTACTAAAATCGAATGAATGGAGAAGAGGCGCCAAAAGCCAAAAGGCAAAGCCACAGCCAAATACACATCTGCTGTTCTGTGTAAATATTTATGCAAATATAAACAAGGGCCGAATGGCTGGCTGGCGTGTAAATACTACCGCCAAATGCAATAGATTAAAGCCATCGAGGGACGGCGTGTGTCACGTTTCGTTCGGGGAACCAAGGAGCAGCCAACACGAAACGGAAGTCAAGTGGACACTCGCTGCTTACCTGGTTACCTGGCCAAACACCTGGAGACGGAGACGGCGATGGAGACTCCGCTGATTGACAGGCGCGAGCCGACCAAAGGTGGCCATTGCATTTGCATTTCCAAATAACACTTGGAGAATCAAAGCGGGAGAGGCTTTATTAAGCGGCTTAGTGGATCAAAAAAATAATGAAATGGAAATGAATAAGGGAGCTATTAAAATAATAATCTCTTGAACAATTCATGTAATTGTAATAATTTCAGTATCTTAATATACTTACTACTTTGGTAGTCATTGAGCTTTAATGTATATTTATAAAATTAGTGACACATAACCCTTGTTTTAAATTGTTCACTTTGTTTCATTTTTTATAATGTTTAAAAGTATCAAATATAAGCTTTAAAAACCATACAATTTTATCAGCTTATACCTATGTAAGTTCAACAACTGATAATATAATATTGTATTTATTATAAAGTGGTCTTTGCATCTAGTTTTATTTTAAAGCTGTGATAAATTTAAATTCATTTAAATTTAATTTCTTTCAAGGCAGTAGTCTCTTAGATAGCTAACCAAAAATAAAGAATATTTTTTATACGTTCTCTGATATAAAGATTACATTCAAATCGATGACTATGATTAGCCGATCCCTGAAACACCAATTGGACTTTTGACACATACTTTTCTCGATCTAATTAAAAACATATGCATGCTTTTCCCGCAGTGCGTCCTCTCAATGCTTTTAAAAGGAAACCGTCAAGGTGCAGCCGTCGGTTTAGAAAGTTATTTGCATGCCACGCTTCGAGTGGAGCCGCTCCTCAATCCCCAATCCATAGTACCCATTCCCCATTCCCCAATCGGCAACTCAACTCTCGGCTGTTTTGCATGCAGATTTTGATTGGCACTTGGCCAAGCGGAAGCGTCGATCGGTATCGCTCTCACTTCAAGGACAATGGCATGTTAATTCGCGGACCGGACCGACCAAGAACCCAACCGATATTGCCGAATTGTTTGCCAGCCAGCGCTCCACGCACCCTAATGACCCATAAACACTGGCTCAATAGGCCATTTCCGGCATGGTTGGCCAGATAACGCACCTTGGTCTGGGGCACCTGTCGTCCCCTATCTCCCCCCTTTTGGCCAACAAGCCACGAACCACATCTATAACGAATAACGAATGTCGGACGGGGCCATAAACACACATACCCACATATAAATTCTATTTATCAACAAACATTTTCGCTGGGCCCCAAACAACAATGGCACCTAGTTTACGTTGTACGCTGGGCGGTTGTAAAACGCAGGTCGCGTTGGGTGGACTTTTGGGTGGGGTTTGGGGCTCATTTCGGGTGCTGCTTGCCCCACCCACCCACTGGCGAAACCAAACCCAAAAAACTGAAACTGACTTGCGTTTAAAGCGAACGTTAAGGGCAAACTTTTAATTAGAAAGCAAGTACGGTCAGCTGGAAAATGGCTGGGGAGCACTGGCAAATACGGAAACTATGCTCGGGAATATTTCATTAGATGTATACACAATGTGTATTACACGTCTGCATGTAGTACACGAAGAAAATCGGTCAATCTAGCAGCTACATTTTCGAAGGAAATTAAAATACAAAAAAAAAAAAATATTTTCCTTCAACTAAATACAATTTTAGTACATACATGAAATACACATTTGTATTGCAACGAAGAAAAAGTTTACATTTTAAATATTTTTAACAGTAAGTATTCGTTTTGAGTTGTCAATTACCATTTAAAACAAAAACTCATTTGCTGTAAAACCATTATTCATTTACGAAAAAACGTAATTTATTTTGCAAATCCCAATAGTTTGCACAAAGAAAAAAATATTTTATGGGTTATCTAATAATTGTTGAAATCAATAAAACTGTCGTCAATAAATCTTATCAAATATTCGTATAATGCCCCTTTGACATTTTTATTACTGTAAAGCTACTTTAATGCAGATTCATTAAACGTTCTGTGGGATCTTACTTTTAGATAGTGGTATTAATAATTTAAATTTTTTCACTATTAAACAATCAAGTACTTTTAGTAGCGTTTTAATTGAATCCATTATTAAAGATTAATTTACAATATAAGGTATCAGATGGTAACTACAAGTGTTAACTACCAATTTGTAATATATAAGGTATATATTTTTTTTTAACAGTGCATGCGTGTCTGACTGGTGGCAGTGACTTTTCCGGACCAGCGAACTCTGCATGTCAAAGCCCAATAAGGGAACCGAACGCACAATAGTTGGCAATCAGGCGGGTTGAGCTGAGATGGGGTAGGTTAGGGTCATTCCACGCATCAGGGAACGGCCTCACGAGTTCCATGAGCTGCACGAGCAGCAGTTCCAGTTCCCGATCCCAGTCTGGATTCCACTCCCAATCGCCCCATTCCTCCCCCAAATATCCACCGGATAATAAATCGCTGGCTGACATCGCCCTGTGCATCTGCATGTGTCGGCTGCTCATTAAAAAGGTATTCATCATTATCGCGACCGCCGCGCAGTTGTCGCTCCCCAAAGTGAAAACGCCGCCAAGATGCGAGAATCGGTTCGGATATGTCGCTATATCTTCTGCGGCGGCGTGTTCGCTGTCAAAATCCCTCAGATGTTTTTATTAATTTCACTGGGACACCACGGTAAGCCCCCGCTAAAGTGATCGATGTGAATGTAGAGTATCTTGTAGGGATTTTCGCAACATGGAAGATTTACTTTCAAGTTTGAGTTTTTAGAAAAGGTATATAAAATCAAGGCCAGTGTGGTAATCCCAAGTAATGATCACTTTGATCGATGTTATAGATTATGTTATGCGAAGATGTTTTGGTAAAAGGCTAAAAACAAACTTCAAACTAAATTTCGCGACTATAACGTTTAGAGGAGCTATTATGTTTTGATTTATAGCCAAGTATAGATGCCAAGGTGGCGAATTAATAGTTGCGCATAAATCATGCTGATGATGCAAAACGTGTTGTTATGCAAATGAATTGCAGTAAATGATTATTGTTTAGCTTAGTATAATACCAGACGGTAGTAGTTGTTAAAAATAAACGTGATGGCAATCACTTAAAGGTGAATACTAAATTAGAAGATTGTTTTTGGGTTCTGTATTTCAATAATAAAAAACTAGTTACTACAATTGGAGGAAGAATCATTACACATCAAATTCAATTGATGTTTGGAATATAAAAAATGTGTGTTTTTGTCATCATCTATTTAGTTTATTTTAAAATATTTGTAAGGGTATCCCACTTTCTTTATGAGCTTGCAAGCATACCTACACCATTCGTTGAGGTGCAATTGTAATTTTCTCGCTTTCTTCTCCCATTTCATTTTCGTTATTGTGAAATTGTTCGATAATTTTTCTTTTTCTTGGCCTGTCAGATGGTTGTGGCCCCTTTTCGAGATGCGATGCGTTATGCGATATGTGCGCCACTTTGGCTTATGATGGAATTGACACTTCAGTTTCTGTGACACACGAAGTGCGGGACGCCCATCAAAAACAGGCCCGGGGCAGTGATACATAAGTATAATGCCCCGGCCCCCCATCCATCCAGGCAGAAATAGAGATGCCAGATAGTGGAGGCAGACGCACTTGAAATGCATAAAATGCCATTTCTTTTGTGTGTGCAATGAATGCTTTTTCATTCGATGGTGGGTGTTTTTCTTTTTCCTTATTTTCCTTACTTTTTTTTTTAGTTGAGTGGGGGAAGATGGGTTTTAACGGGCAAGTGGAGTTTGGAGATGCGTTTGTTAGTGCTAATGGCGCATTTATGGCCACAGGGTTGCAATTTAAAAGCTCGGGGGTGTGTGGTCTATCTGTCAATCGATTTGTTAGCCTCGTTCTTCTCCCTTGCCAAAATAAACTAAAAACATTGTGTCGTAACAGCTGAACAAACCCTCGGCGCAAATTGTTTTATCATCACGAAAAGTTTGAGCTTGGATTTCCGCTAATTGACAAAGAGCACAGCCCTGGAAGTTTGCCTTGGTTTAATTTTCATTTTATTCGTTTTCTTTTGTGCGCGTAATCTAAGCTGGAAAACGCCGGGGGGCACTGTATAGCCTACATAGCTGTAACTGTAAGTTCCCACTGCCTCACGCTTTGTTGCACCACATTTCCACATTTCCTTTAACCCATAAAAACCAGGCACATGCGCAGCGTCGAGATGTAAAAGATACATCTGATGGATACGGCGGGCAAAAGGCGGCAAACAATGGGAACAGGGCGAAATGAGCTTGAAATTGAGAACGAATGAAGACACTGCCGCCGGATAATATCGTTCTTCTTGTTTTTGTTGCTCTTGCTGTTGTTTTTGTTGTTGGCGTTACTGTTGTGGGTAGAATGCTCTTCCCGTATCAATCATAATTAGGAAGACTGGCTGTAAGTTTTAAGAAACACTAATGTTTCCTCCACAGCCATGTTGATACAGGCATTCTATAAATCCCCATGACTTTAGTTTTTACGCTCGTGAGAATCCATCATACTCGTAACTCAGGTTTACACTTAGAAAAATGATTGAAATAATTATACTTTTAAAATGAATCTACTATTAATCTACTACAGTAAAATTAATCGTTAACTAAGTTAAGTAAGTAAGTATGTTATAACCTAAATTTAAACAAAGGAACAAAGCTCGTTTAAATATATCTTCAAAGTCAAATTTCTTTTTTTCTTGATTTAAAAAGACTCTTTATATTCCGACATTATAAAAATGTAAGTGCTTCTTTTTAAGAGCTCCAAAAATAAGCAATCTTATATGCTTTCCTGATTTTAAGTAGCTCTTTTATTTCTCCAAGTGTACTTTGTGCAGCTGCACTTGCCTTCATCCGAGTGTTGGAGCCCACATCCCAGCACATCAAATGTTTAGTGCTTAATAAAGTGTGTTATGTCTTTTGTGTAATTATTTTTAGCTTTAGTCGCGCTTGATTGCCATGTTTGGGAAAGAGGAAAACGGAAAATGGAAGGAGGGAGAGGCGTTTCTAAGCGAGCATTTTCGTGTGTGGGCCCCCTTTTGAAACCCAAAAAGATCTTAAAGGTTTCGCTCCCAACACCGAAAACACAACCCCACTCCCCTCCCTTTTCCCCGCCGCTCCACTCATGAATCCACTCATGAATCCACTCATAAAATGTATCTACCGAAAAGTATGTAAATGCGAGAGTTCCACCTACAAGGTGCTTTGGGCTTTTGGGTTTCTATTTGCACAGGTGTTTTTAGCACCTGGGTTCATGGGTGCCTGATGTGTTTGGGGCATTAGTTATCATCATCGTACGCCCCCGCCTCCCGAAAGGGGCGTGTCACTGCTAAGTGCTAAAAGGCATTCGACTGCACTTTTCTGTAATAATTAGCACATCATGACTGGTAAATAGAGGCCACCAGTGATGGGCAATCATTCTGTTCTCTGTAAGCCAACTTTTACCTGCTCTGCTTGAGAAACTCTCTTAGGGGAATAAATGTTTTCCCAAATTTGTATTCAAATACAACACAAAATTCTTTTTAATTTGGGTTCACAAACAAATAAAGATTATTTGATTAGTCAACAAATTACAAATGAGGATTTCCTGTCTTCAATGACAATCTTGATCTTTTTGGACCATAAGATATGAACAACAGATAATGTAGTTTATATAAACTTAATTCAAATTCAATTAGGCTAACTTCAACTATTACTTTCAGTGGCTCTCCCTTCGCAATATTTCAAACAATCATTGTACAGAGATAAATTACCCTTTTTTTTATTGCCTCAATAGCTTTTCCATTCTGCTGATGATTTTCCATTATCTATGCAAAAACTTCGATAGTTTGGCGGAAACTTTCATTTGTTTTCACATCGCGATTGCTTTTCCCACGAAAATCATTTGGCAGATGGCTTTTTGATTGCTCCGACTGCTAATTTTTGGAGAGGCAATCGCCTGCGAGGCAAACCCGAAATTCGAATCGCACCGGAGCATAATTCAATTTTCGCTTATGGCCAAACGAAACCGGTACCGAAAATGCCAGCCGTCAGCAATCAGCTAATAATAAAGATTTTAAACTAATTGGCTCATTTAACGCAAAAAAAATCATTATAATAATGATGACGTTGACTGATGACTGAAGTCGTCGTCGTAGTGAAGTAAAGCAAACTCCACCGATAAGTCGCAAAATCATGGCCTTCGAAAAGTGGAGAGGGTGTGCTATTGTACAACAAGTCGCCAGAAATTAATTATACAAAAGTAAGTTTTGCCATTGCAACGTTTCTGTTTCTCATTTTTTTTTTGTCGTTGGTTACTCTCCCATTTTTTGTTGGCGATTTTGCAAATTGAAAAGGTTTTCCCCTCCCCCAAAGAGTTCGCTCCTCGACCAATGACCTTTATCGCGAAAGTCATTAACGAAGGAATTGGGGCATGGCGAAGGAGGAAGAAAGAAGAAGAACTCAAAGACGAAGACGAAGAAGGACAACATTGATAAAGTGGAAGGAAACACATAAAAGCTGCTGGACATAATCGTCTCCTGGGGCAAATGGGGGTGGTCTCCACACAGGGAAAAAATTCTAGCCAAGAAGTCCAAGGAAACATTAAAACTCAATTCCAGAATGTTTATGGAAACCATTGCTTAAATTTATAAAGGGGATTGAAATTTATTAAAAATGTTCTTGCTGCATTGAATTTTTAACTTCATTTGAGCCACCTAGAATTTTCAATGAAATTTTATAAGCTCTTCACAATAAATTTCATTTAATTCTTTTGATTCAATTAGAAAAACAGAGTCGTAAATATATAATTAATTTATTAAATATTAAAAATCAATCAAATGTATTATTTCCATTAAGTACACTAATATCTAAAGTTTTACGATTTAAAAACATACATATTAAAACCACCCATAAATATTGTTAAATTAAAACTTTTGCCAACCTAAATTTTTAAATACTTAAAAAACATTATACTTAGTTTTTCTATTTATCTTATAAGTTTCAGTTTAAATTGCATGAACTTTTTTTTTTAATATTAAATAAGTTACAGTGTATTTTGGAGTTCTTTTGGTGACTTACTTGCGTGCCAGTCGCTTCCTTATTCCGGCAAACATTTTGGGTTCTCCGTTCGCCGCTCGCCTTTATCCGCCTTTATGTCCGTACTAATGTTGTATTGTAAATTAAATTGCCGATTTCCTGGGGGGTTTTGCCGGTGGCTCCAGCGCTAAGATAGCGTTTCCCACTCCCGAACAAAAAGGGCAACGGAATACGGCGACACTTAAAATTAATTAAAAAAACAGCAAAAAAGCGCAAACGCAATTGTCGTGCTGCCTCACTTCATGTACTTCTACTTGTTGTTTTTCAGCTTGTTTTTGTTCATTTGGCGAGTAGTTGTTGTTGGTATTTATGCTGTTGTTGTTGTTGTTGTGATTGGCAGCTTTCGGACGCCTCATTGCAAGAGGCGAGCAAACAAACAAACAAACCAACCAACCAGCTAACAAACAAATTGGAAAAACAGAAACCGAAATGAAAATCAATTAGCCAAAGTAGGCAGCTGCAACTGTTTGCCGGAGATTTATTTTTCGGTGTGCGGACGGATTGTGGATTGTGCAATCCGTAATTCGTAATTCGTAATTCGTAATTCGTAATGCGTTATTCGTTATTCGAAAATCGTAATTCGACGGAATCAATAATCCTCAGCTGCGATCGCGATCTGGAGTTTCCCAACGCACAAACACTTTCAATGCACCACACAATATTTTCATTCACTTTGCTCCACGTTGACAATCTTATTGGGTTTTTGTTTGCTTTTTCCTTTCTTTTGGGGAGCTGAAATGAGCCAGAGAGAAATTCACACATTATTTTCAAATTTATTTTCAGTTCATTTGTGTTTGTATCAACAGGCAGCCAAATAAAAGAGGGGACTTTTTCGGGAGGGTCGCATAAGCGATTCACATAATTGACGTGTCGAGTGACAAATTCAAAGCATTTGCTTCCAACAAGTCGCAACGAATCGGATTTTAGGGCCCGGCTTATGAGAAGTTACAGCATCAGCAGAAATTGCGTAACTCTCGCAAGGCAAATATTTTTAAGTTTACAGACTTATTTGTAAAGCTATGAAACCCCAAAGCTATTTAGTTAAACTTTTCAGAAAATACGAAATATTGACAGAGTCACGTTTTTTGACGGGTAAACATAATTCCTTGAAATGCAAACCAAATGGAAAAATTGTAAAAATTACTTCTGAACTTAAATTTATTTGTAAATAAATATAAAATAAGTATATGGGAATCATAAAATATTTTAACAATTTGTTAAGTATTTCCTTTACTATAATACTTCGTACAGTGCAAATTTGACTATTTTGTTTTTAAATTTATTTTAAACAACTTTGAATATTTAAAGAGCTCTTAAAATAATGGTCGCATATACCTGTACAAATTGGTATTTTTAATGAATAGATTACATTTCCTATTCTTTGTGCTGGCCAACTTTTAATGATGTTTCGGCCTAACGAGATTTGCAATTAAGTGCCGTGAAAACTTCCTTAAACCATTTGGGCCGCAAGCCAGTGTTACTGTGTGAAGGCACTTAGTGCTCCGACCCGCAGAAGTGAAGATTTATGGTCTGTAAATTTGATGGAAGCGAGGGAAATTTGCAGAAGAGTCTGCTGGCGGAGGAGAATGGAAATTGGGAATGGGAATTGAGAATCGGGAATGGGAATGGGAATGGGAATGTCTGGCATTTCGGATGGCGACCCACTGATAAGCCGGGCCAGCGATCTCCGGCGGAAAAGGGGGAACGGGGCACATCAATCATGGCCTCAATCTGGGTGTGACCCCCATCCATCCTTTTTGGCCAGAACGGATGCAGATGTAATTATGGCCCAGTGTTCTCCCTCTCCCTCTCTCTTAGTTCTTTTGGGCCCCCTTTTCGGTGCTAATGGCGTATTTGGTTACAGTTTCGGCCCTGCACTTGGCTCACATCCGAGTTGCCACTAAAGCGACTGAAGCGACAGAAGCGGCAACAGATGGAGCTGCAGATACATTTACCCACCCGTGACAAAGAACATGCTGCTTTTTTTCCCTGTGTGTTTCCAGTGTTTTTCTCCACTTTTCCTACCCAGTTGGTAGGTTTGCCAGCGAGAGCGTGAAAAAAGCAAAAACGCAACAACTTGGAGCTTCTCACGCACGCGGCGGCATTTTGTATCTGTATCTGCGACTGTGCATCTACGAACGGCGTACTGTATCTATTGGAGATTGCAACACGTACTAAACGTGCACATTTCCCTCGGTTCCTGTTGAAACACTTAGAGAAAATGACAACAGGTTGTGGTTGTGGCTTAGCAACACTTCACAGGTTTGCATTATTAATCGATATATAGGGAATCAGATAAGATAAAGATTATTTTATTTCACAATGTTATAAAAATTATTTTTAATTTGCTTGACATAGTAATAATACATTGAGACAATACATTGAGTAACAAAAACTTCACGTGATATTATAAATATCTATATTAGTACATGTGGAACTATTCATTAATACCACAACATAAATTTTATTGGCATTGTAAAGCCTATTAAATGGTTAATGATCTAACAGGCAATACTCATTTGAAAGATAAATTCTATGGTTAAATAATACTTTAAAGCAAGACTGTTGCAACAAATTAAGGTGCAGCTAAGTAAATCAAACCAATTAGTAAATTCAAATTGCTTTACTTTATTTTTTACTGTGTCGCCCTTGTTATGCTTCGTGTTCCGCATTTGGCTGTGCCGCTATTTCGGGTCGTTCCCCCTTTTTTTACGCTTTTCCCTCTTGCATCCCGCTTTCCCGGTTCGGTTTCCCATTTTCCCCTGAATGAACAACGGAAACCTGCCGCATACGATACGCCTCAGCGAGCATGCAATTACCACCGCAAAACAGTGCTTCTAGATCCGAATCCGAATACGAATCCATTCTCCAACATCCACCATAGGAATACACCATCCAACAATCCGAATATCAAAAGTTTCTCAAACTCAAAAATAGTGCAATCTCGCCGGCAAGTGGAACTCTTCTGATTTATGGCCCATTGTATCCGACAGATACAAAACGCTGTTACCAACACTTGAGGTCCACAAGTGGCTGCCGCTGCACTTTTCTCCCCCTTTCCCCCTCAACCCCCTTTCGTCTTTGGCCCCCTGTCCTCGTTTACTGATTACTTTGCACTCTTCAGCAAGTGAAATCCAAGACTCGACGCCCACAGATTGAACAACAAAGAGTTGCTCGCATTTCCCAAGAGGGAATTTCAAAGGGGGGAAGAGGGGAGGGGGAACTGAGGGGGGGAGTGTCACCCACATGCCACTATCTCGAGATTAGAGAACAATCCCAGCTCAACTGGCTAAGGAATTCGCCAGATCGCCTTTGTTGACCCAAAGCTAAGGCAATGAAGATGATTTCTTAATAGAATTCATTTGACTTGGGCCAAAGCAAAGTAGAGATTTACTGCTGCAGTGAAAATGCCTTAACGAGTATTATTTAAATATTACTTTATAGGTTAACATAGCATAAGGAACTACAAAGAATAAATTATAAACATTCCTAACTAATTTCAATTATAATAAATTTAAAATGTCCCCCTTTGACCAATTTAAAATTAAGTTATTATTGAAATTTCTTGTATTAATACTTTACAAATGAAGGTATGTTATATTTTGATTTATTAGGTAGGAAATAATGAATAGATTTAAGTTGCATATTAAGTACATATTCTTTTAATTAAATACAAATAACGTAGTACTTTAGAACTGTTTATATTGTTATCTACATTCAACCATTCATTTCTTTATAAAATTATAACAATTAAACACTTTCAGGGGACCCACTTAATGTTATTTAAAGCCCAATGAGAAGCGCTTTCGACAATAAAAATGCAAGAGCATGTTTTGCCCAACTTAGAGATATTTTGCACGCGAGACAGAATCTTTTCCACTCGCAGATGAAAAACAAGGCAAGAAAACTGCGACGAGCAAATGTGCAAAATAAAAATTTCATAACGTGAAATTAGCGCACATAACTCGAATGCAAATGCAATTTGGGCACGTCGCTGTGGCAGGGGCGTTGCTTGCTAAAATGAGGGGGGATTCGGGTTGCGGAGGGGTTGGTGGGTGGACTAGGAGGGGGGTGGGGGGCTTAAGCCAACTGATGCCGCCGATGACGAGTCGCTGATGGGGATGGCTGGCTGAAATCGGTTCGAGTTGCTTGGCTGCCCATAAACGAAGCAGCAGCTGCATCGCAAAAACTCCTTTCCTTTCCTTTCCTTCGCCTTTCCTCCCTTTTCCTCCTTCTTGCAAAAATATCTTGAGTAACGGGATTTATAATTAAACATAAGCCCGGCGGATCGGCAGACTCAGCGACTCGCCAAAGGCACGCATAAGTCCATTTATGCCAATAACAGAAAGATGAAAAATAAAAATGAAAACATAAAATAACAAGATTCTCGAACGGCCCTCCTTTTAGATACTTTTTTTTTATTACGCTGACAGCGAATGTGTCGCCAAGTTGGCTAAAAAGCAAAAAGCAAAAAGCATCGGGAATATCGAGAAATGAGAGCGCAAAATAAACAAATCATAAATCTGTGGAAAATATGTTTTATGGCTGTGTACATGACCGCGACCACCCAAAAATATGCCTTCTCCTCTGTGGGCAAATATAAAATTGGATTTGTGTATCCCGCAGATGCATAGATACTTTCGTGTGTTGTCAGCATTTTCGAACTGAATTTTTACTCGTTTATTTTGCGTCCAATTAGAGAGAAAAATGGCTGTGTAAATACGTGAGCCCCATTCCACTTGTTTGCTCGTTGGTTTTTCACCAACCTGATGGTTAATCGAGTGAAATGCAATCAAATTTACATTCCCTGCCAAACTGACAAGCAAACTATTCGCCCCCTTCAAGTGCCGGCCATAATAAATGCCAATAAAAGTTCACATTTAACCCATAAAACTTCGATCGGGGAATTGTTACCTCACGGCTCATGGTTCTCCTCTTTATTTTTTTGCTGGCTTCTGGCTTCAGCTCAATTTCAACTTTTACTGAAGTGCCAGCAGGTGGGGTAGTGCAAAAACAACTACGGAAATCCTCTCGATGACAGGTGTAAAAGGGCGGGAAATACAGGTGTGTTCGCAAACGGGAAACGCTCCTCGAACTTCGAAGCCAGGGAGCTCCTCAATGTGCCACAAACTACCTTTGCCATCCAATTAAAATGCTGTATTTGCCAATCTCCTTCGGATTAGATTGCTATTACTGATGGAAACGCTTTCAAAATGATGTTTAATTACTTGGGATGCTTGAATGGGTAAATAGATGCCTCCTTTTTTTCTTTGCTCATAGTAATGTTAAATTCTTTTAATTTCTCGCAAGGTATTAAACCAAATTGGTAATACATATGTAGATATGCTTTAACTTGAAATTTAAACCACTAATTAGAAAGTGGGAATTCTTTTTAGAAACATATTTCATATAGTTATATTTATATAGAATTAAATTAACAATTTATTAAAATGAGGCAGGAAAAAATCATTTGTTGTGTGATGTTTATCTGTATTTCTTCTTTACTTTGTTGGTTTTTTTTTAAATATTGTTCTTTATTAAAAAAGAATAGAATAATTGCTTATTTAAAGGCTCAGCTAAGTTCCATGAATTTGCTAAACTGTCTCAAATAAACCTAATAAATAAGAGCTCTGTTTGCATAAAATATCAGCAATTTAGTTTACCTTTTCTTTCGACCAATTTGTTGTGCTCCCATTCACAAAAAGCACTTGGTGAGCTCCTCTTTTTTATGGGTTTATCGAACCCACTATCTCGGCTGGAAGCCCACCGCCGTTCCCCATAGATTTATAGCCTGGCAAAGCACGGTTGGGGTATTTCTACTCACTATCTCGCCTGTCGGGCCCAATCAATTGATGGAAAATTGTTCCCGGTCTAAGCCAAAGTCTCAATTGTAGAGCGTCGCGGAAATGTAAACACATTTATGCTGGGCAAACATTTTCCGCGCTTCCTGCTTTTCTACTACTTGGTGGGTATTCGGTGGGTAGCAGTGCCACCCACTAGCCAGCCCACTTCCCCACCCACTGACCTCGATGTTGTAAATCTCCGAGTGGCTTTATCTTGAGCTCTGCGCCTCCATTTCCATAGACTGCGGCAGTCAGCAGAAACTATGCCAAGGCAAATATTCCGCCATTCGGGGGCCCTCAAAGTATACATTATATTCGTGGATTCTGGCCAGATTAGCCCAAGATATTGGAGCATCGAAGTGGAGGAGGGAATGGAATAGAAGTCATAAAATTCGGAAGCGGAAGCCTCATTATTCGCCTGGGTAATTAGCGTAAATTGGAGTAACATAAGCTGGCTCAAAAGACTGAGTGAATGGTGGACACAGAGTAATTGTATTAAGTAGCAAATTGAATAATGAACTGAAATAACCAATTAAGAGAGCCCCCAGGAAGTGGCCAAGAACCGAAAACCGAAAATAGCAACCGCAAGGCAAACAAAGGCAAAAAAAAACACACATGACACCATCACCAGCGGCATTAGCTCCATCATTGACTAAAAAGAGTCGGATATATATAGTATAGTGTGTAGTATATGGCATAGTAAGCCAGTTACCGGTTTCAAGAGTCGCAGGCGACAAAAGTTCTGTTGCCAAAAATTAAAAAAAAGCCAAGCGGCTTTCGGGGAAGGTGTTGCCAAGTAGGATGTTGCCGATGTTTGTGTTATGAATTTTTGAATCAGAACCAGTTCGGCAAGTTGCTGGCTAACACACCGAACTACAGGCCAAACAAAGGCTTAGATGCGAATGAAAAGATACTACAGTCTGTATGAGATACAGACAGAGCAAGAAAGACGAGTGTGGATTTCAATTGTTGACCGTAAAATGGGCTCGAGAAATAACAACAACAGAAAAAAAAAGGTGTCAAGCCAACCTTGCCCTGCTTGAAATTCATATAAAACTTAAATTTAAATGCCGAGAGACGACATAAAACGAGTCACCATAAAATGCGAAACGTGCCCCAAACAAAACTTTTGAGCAGCACCAAGAAACCAAAATGAAAAAGTGGAGAAAACGCTGCGAAGAGCGGAAAAAATTAGTGCGTGCCTGAAAATATTTTGCCCTGAGATTGGACCCCTCGGAATTGCGAAGAGTCAACAACTGCGGTGCTCCCTGTACTATGTGCTATGTGCTATGTGATCTAAGCTCCATATCTCCATCACCCTGGTCTGCCTCAAGGAATTTATGATATGAGCCCGAATGAGATATGGTTATTATGGCTGATGTGTTTGCGTTTGTCAACTCGAATAGGCAGACAGTTGGGCAGACCGAAACTCGCAGGGAAGTTGGGTAGTTAAGATATACAACTGGGATAGCGCCACCACCTACGGGTAGTCTCCATCCCCAATGGCTCCAACCCCTCCCCCTCCCCCTCCCCCTCCCCTTCCCCTTCATCCATATGCGTATGCAAATGTCAGCTTATGTGGAGCAACCCTAGCTGTGGCTTTATTTATTTCCCGCCGACACGAGAAGTATTTTTTCAACTCCACCCTCTAGTTTTTCTTTAGTACCTCTTTTTTTTTTGGGTAAATTCCTGTGGTTCTGTTGACAGCCACATTTTTAGTAAATGTTTCTCTTCTTTATATTTTTTTAGAGCTTAATCCCTTCCTGTCCAGCGCTTCGAAAAACATAAATTCTCAGTTTCACTGCCTTCGCAACTTTTGCCAATTTATTTATTTGTTTATTTTCTTTTTAGCAAAACAATTGTTGTGGCTTGTTTTTGTTGTTCTGAAATCCTTTTGAATGCCTTTTTGCTTAGTTATCATCTTCTTGTCATATAAAAACAAGAATCTAGAAGGCGTAATAAAGCCAGTTTCAGTTCAGTTTTATTTAATATTTAAATGGTTTCAATTTTGTTATTGCTTAATGCCTTTGGCAATTAAGCTTTTCTTTTCCATACAATGGTTGTATTTTTTGTATAAATTTTTTTATTAAAGGGTTTTTCTGTGGCTTCTCACCTAGAAAATTGATTTGTGGTGGACTTTTGTGGCTTTGCTGACCGTAAGTAATTGCAGTCAGAGCTTAACTTCATTTGAGTTTAAACTGAATTTGGCCAGTAACTCTTTTCCCCAGCCTGTCTTCATTCATTATGCAAATCAAATAATTTTGTACATGTGTAGCCATGTTTTGTGAAAAACACGCACACTTTTTTGGACGCAGGCGCACCTTTCTGCTTCCGGTTTTCGTGGCAGCAGCACGTGCGTGAAAATTGCGCCAGTTGGCTTTTTTGGGGCGGAGGGCCCAAACCCATTATGATTGTTGTGGCAACAGCCGTTATTAAAATGCTAGAAATTACAGTCAGAGCCACGTCTTCGGTGTTGACTTGTTTGTACCGAGTTTTCTTTATGGCAATCGGCGCTAAGGTTGCATAATTCCAAGGCTGGAGAAGAGTTCTCCCCCTCTTTCTTTTTGTTTTTTGGTTTCGGGTGAATGTTTGTGCAATGAACCATCAGAATTTCGCTTAGCTGGCCGGGGAGCATTCATTAATAATTTCCAGTGAACAAATGCGGCCCTAATCTTATCAGAAATGCGTTTTCCGACGCGCCAGGGGAGGCAATTCTCCGCTTTCCATTACTCATTGAGCCATTAGGGTTGCGAAATCGCTTTCGAACAGAAGACGGTGGCAATTTGAGCTACCATTCCCATGCACAATTCCACTTCGATTCCCATTGGGATTATTAATTGAATCAATGACAAACCGAAATTCAATAAACAATAACCAGCGAGCTCTTATCGATGGGGCGCCATGTGGCGTATGCGCAATAATATTACGCATACGCCCGATCCCCAGAAAGTTGTGCAAGGCAGCGGAGTGGAAGTGGAATGGAAATCGAAACCGAAATAGAAATCAGCACGGCGATTTCCTTTCCGCAAGAAGTCCAATGTTTATGGCACGTAACCTGCCAATCGTTATCGTTATCGGCACGCTTATCAGCCGAAGATAGCATCGATGACACTGATAATTGACGGCAATCACTGAGCAATTGACAAGTTCATTTAAGGGACAAAGCAAATATAGACAGCGAAAATCTTCGAACGGCGCCTACAGCTGCTCGAATTTACATATTAGTTGATGGTCGAAGAGGGTTGATTCCGCACTGATAACCACAGTCAAACTTCTGTAGCTTGACACGCAACAAAGGTTATTTTTTAAGAAAAAGCTCCAGCTTCTGTGGTGAACTTCGTTTATGGGTTCGGTCATGACTTTTTCGTGGGTATAATTGTTTACAACTTCGTTTTAAATAGATCAAAAAATGCATATAGGATTGTGAAAAAAAGCCTTTTCGGAAATTAATACTTGGACAAAGCCAAACATTTAGTTTAAGGAATGTTCAAACATGGATATAAAGTACATTTTAAAAATGTTGAATTACAATTATAATTTTATTATTTTAATAATATTATTATACATTATTATTATAAACATAATTAATTAAATTAATGTTATTATAAAAAAGGTCTTAAATGCAAGGATGGTTCATTTATTTTTATGAGCAAAATTAGGTTTTCATGCATTTTAAGAGATAATTAAGTATTGCTAAAGACGAAACACAAATTAAAAACTTTTTAAAGGCATTTCAATTGGAAATAATTATTCTCTTAATTGAAAGTTAAAGAGTTGTAAAGTTGTGACCACCAACAAAATGTAGACAAATTTTCTTAACAAAAAGCAGCTAACAAATTGCTGAAAAGCCCTAAAAGGTAAACACTTTTCGGTAGTTTCTCACGCAAGTTGGACTGTATGGGAAGCAAAACAGATGAGATGGGGGCACTACGAGATAATTATATGTAAATGGGTTTTTGTCGCCTGTTGTTATCAGACATTCGGAGCGGTTCAAAAGGGTGGAACTCATTAAGTCTGGCCGCAGTCATTGAACTTGGGCGATAGGAACTCACTCTTCTTCTTCTCTTTTTTGTGTTCTCGGAGGCTCCTTCCTCTATTTCGCCGGAAAATCTCGATTCGCTATCCTGCTGCCACTTTTTGCATCTTTATTTTTGTTAGGCTGCCGGGACCAAAACACCAACACAAACAAAAACGACAGGTGTGTGTGGGCCTGTTTTGTTGTTTCTTTTGGCTTCTGCTTTGTTTGTTTGTTGTTTGTTTTGCTGTCGACGTTTGCTTTGCACTTTTCTGCACTCTTTTTTTTTGCCTCTTGCTTTTTGCAGCTGTCAACGCACAAAACGCGCAAAATTATGTGCCGCTGCAGCAGAACGCACACACTCGCGTTTTTCTACACACCACCACATTCGAAAACAACAACAAACGATGCCGGCGAACAGTTTGAGTTAAGCGAACGCGGACCGGAAATCGAGTGAACCGCGCGCGGCGAAGTTTCGTTGACGATTGACGTGCAAAGTGTGGCTGCCTCGCATGGTAGAATGGATGTTGGCTATATGTCTCGTCGGGTCCTTTAGTCCGTTATTTAGCACTACAATGATTGCGAACGTTTTCTCCAGCAACGTCCGTTAAGTTCTCTAAGAGAACCCGAGAGCGCTGAGAGAGCCGCCCGAACTGTAGCGAACTGTAACGAATTCGCCGCATCAGCTGATTGAGCAAGAGCGAAGTTGCCGGCTTTCTAGTTGGAGAGATTCTGGTGAAGGGGGAGTTTTTATAAGAGAAAGCTGAAAACTGCATTAAATTTATAAGTCTAGTTTGTGTAGAAGACTGTATAAGACTGGAAGTCCGAGCAAAAAGCAATAATATTTAAGTCGGTTTTAATAACCCTGACTTGAAAACCACACAAAAATAATTCCTTTTCACTACTACTACAATTTTTCCCACCCTTCACTATTTCTCTTTTGCCACTATCCCCAAAACATAATCAAATCATTTAGCCGAAAACTTATTCAAAACTCACAATAGCGACACGCTCAAATGCCCACAATTCGTGGCTTGCAGAGGGGGTTGGGTGGAAAAGGGGGTGGTGGCTGGCGCAGGACCCTTGCATTGTTGTACACAATCCATCATTATCGCATACACTTCCGCTCGAAAAGGAAACGCGGGGAGTGCCAACACTGCATTTACATTTGTGGTTCAATATGCACTTAAAATAAAAGAAACACATTTAAATTTAAGATTGTATTTTAAATATTTAGGAAAGCATCATTACAAAATAAATGAAATACGATCTCATACAAATTTTCTTAAGTGAATAGATCCAGGTAGAACTTATTTATCTGATGGAAAATCGTAAATGTTCTAATACATTAATTTTTGTATAATTAGATTTTTTATGTGAATTGCTTTAAAATTGTATTTAAAATTTAATTTATAAACCTTTTTCTGAAGCAAATATGTATGTGCGATTAATAGTTTAGTTACTTAAATGTATTTCGGGAATAACACCGGTCAACAAACAATTTTCCAGATTAATTTCAAAACTTAAATCATTTTTAAATCGAAATTTAATTTCTGGAAATGCAGTTCTGATTGCCGAGTGTAATCTGTATAACTTTATATTTTTCTCACTGATTGTGGCGCTGTTTTTTAGTCTAGGTCTCCTTGGATCGTCCTTCTTGCAACGCCCCCACACAGACGCACACAACAGCAGCCTTCAGACACAGACACAGCACACACACACACACAGGGAGAGCAACACTCGCACACCCAGACACGCAAATTGCCGGGTCGTGAGCACGTGTCTGGCAGCCTTCGCTGGGGATTACGGTTCACTGGTGAGTCGTCCAGTGAAAGTTAGCCGCCAGGATCCACAGGACTCAGTCAGTTGGTCGTCGTCTGGTCTGGCTCTAACCCCTGCCCCTTCCACCGCTCCTAGCCCCACGAGGACTCCTTTTCGAAAATGTTGCATTCGCCAGCAGTTTTCTATAATTTGTGTTGCCCTTCTTGGGGGTTGGCTTTGACGGCTTTCCGTTTTTTTCTTCTTCTTTTGTTGTGGCGGCTGCGGTTTATGCAAATTAGCAAAGTTAACATTTGCCAAATTGTCGAAAATTTCATTTGGCCAACTCATCCTGCAGGAGTTCCATTTGTTTGCCTTTGCAGGGCAGACATATAAATATAAACATATCAGTTACTTTAAACTTACTTTACCCTTTACCATTTGGTAATAAATAAAAATTTGTATAAAAAATTGCAGGCATTTTATGTTGACTTCATTACTCATATATTCCTAATTCATAATTTTACTTATACTACGTATACTTAATCTGTTAATTTACTGTAAAGTACATCAATATTTTTCTATCTCTAAAATTAAAATTTAATATTTATTATCAAAATTAATAATTCTTTAATTATATATATAACTAATATTTGTTGTTAAAATGTTTGTGTTATCAGCGTTTTAATATTGTTAAAAAGAATTCAATCTGGAGCTTCTAAAATGCCACAAAATTAAAAGAAAAATATTAAGTTTATATTTTATGATAATTCCTGCCACATAATCCACAAGTGGAAAGAGCTGCGTATGCGGAAGTGGAAATGCGAAATCGCAAACGAAAAGCTGTGAAATCAAAGCATTTTCGGATTTCTTTTGATCAGCAATGTGTTAGGATATAGATGTGACGCCCCTCCGAGATGCTGCCCCACCCCCTCCAACCCGCAGATCCCTCGCTCATCTCCTCCACACTTTTTCCATCTTTATTAAGGCAGATCTTCGGTTGTCAGTCGGCCAAGTGACAAAATGCACCTGCACGCGAGTTTTTCCGAAGGGGAAAGAGAAGGGGGAGGGGGTTGAGGAAAAGTCGACTGGGAGCAGCTATCTATCATAATTAGATTTCGTTCTGTGCTGAAATGTCGTAACGGGAACGAGATGCGTGCACATAAATTAAGTGCGGAGTTTTTCCAGACCGCACTTTTCCCCACTCCCCACTCCCCATTTCCCATTTCCCTCCCACTGGCACAGCAGCAAATAGAGCGCCTAATAGGATTTTATTTAATTTCCGTCGCCCAAGGATTTTCCTAATGAGTTTTTTAACCTGCCCGGAGACCAGAGCTCCATTTCCCCCCAGAATTTCGGGATGGGATCTCAAACGGCGCCCAAATGAGCACTCGGAATATTTGAATAGAAAATATAAGTGAAACCTTCGGATCAGGTGGAACCCGACATCCCAACATAAACACGACTTCGGTTTGATAAACACAGCTCAGAAAAAGGATGCTGAGGCCAGGAATCTGTTTATCCTTTGTCTGCTCTCTAGGATATAGCAACTCTGCTCCCTTTGTTGTTATTGTTTTTGTTGTTTGGCCTGCAGATGATGCCGTGGAGTTTAGCGAACTTGGCTCGGGATTTCCTTTGTGTCTGTCCCTCCATTTTCCCCCTCTCCCCTTTCCAAGTTTTCCATCCTCCCTCGGAAAAGCGGGGACAATGGCTTCAGCCAAGTGAATTGCCCTGGGAGCGCAATGTTTCCCTCTATTTTCGGTGTGAAATTTATGCTGCACTTGGCTAATTTAATGCTTCCACAGTGGCAGCATAACCATGGGGAAAGGGCGCAATTAAATGCAAGAGGAATTGATATGATTTGTGTCGCGATTTGCATAAATTAGCATACAATGCGTAGCAGTTGCTGGCACTTAACCATAATAAAATGTATGCTCCTATCGCTCGTTTCAGGTAATTAAACGCATTCCCAGACAGGTGTCTTTCGCACAACTACAACTTAACTACAGTGAGTTAAAAAACTTTACTACTCTCTAAAACCAGAAGATACAATTTAACTTCACTACTACTTATAAACAAAACAACTCTCAATTTCTGAAAGATTTAACTTCAAAAAATAGCCTCCCAATTCTTAACAATAGGAACTTAGTAATTTATATAAAAGCTAAATTGTACGAGTTGTAAGAAGTTATGGAATCCAGTTTTTATATTACTTAATTCATAATATAGTTTTATAATTTAATGGTTATGATTTTATCTACTTTAAACAGCAAACTATACAGCAACCTTTAATTCAATTACAGACCTGCCTGATTTTCCCAATCAATAAAATCATTGAACTATACAAATGTGTCTGCGTGTATACAATTTCCATTCATCGGAATTTCCTTTGATATTGACTAAATTAAAATGGATTCAATAATTTCAATTACTACCTTCATCAATCTACCTTCAATAAAAAATGTAATAATTGGAGGATTTCATTTAATGTTTAGTTGATTACATTTTATGAATTGCCTAGAACGGGACTCCCTTTTTTCGACTTACACATTCCATTAAAATGTAAGTATAAAAGTGTAACAAGGCCAAAAAAAATTACACTTAAAATGGATTCAATAATTTCAATTTAAAACTCTACCTTCAGCAAAAAATCTAATTATTGGTGGATTTTATTTAATGTTTAGCTGATTACATTTTATGAATTGCCTTAAACGGGACTCTTTTTTTCGACTTACACATTCCATTAAAATATGCAGTTATAAAAGTGTAATAAATTCCCCAAAAAATCACACCCCTTCGGAAAAACTGCGCAGTGAATTCAATCAGTGCAGTCACTCCAACAAATGGCGAATCCTTTCGGTCATATTTGAATACTCGACATTCTTTCGGGGGAGTTGGGGACTTGGTTCCACCCCTTTCACCTCGCAAGTGCTCAGGAGGAGTTACTATGATGTGCAGAGGAAGATTATGAATTCATTTATAATAATTTAGTTTGAGTTATGCGCGGAACAGTGAAACCCACTCAGCTCGGAATCCCATAATGAGCATATTCTATTAGTCGGCGGGGCGTTCCACCCTTAAGGTCTCGAGGGTTGGAAATTAACAAAGCCCAAATCCTGGACACATGTTGCATTCAAATGTCGTTTTGCGGCGGAGTCTGGGTAATGCCGTGTTGTGACAAACCCCAAATCGCCAAAACTGAACGGGGGGAATCCCTTTGAAGCCGATAAACATTTGCACCCGCAACCACCGAAAGCGAAAACAGCATTTTCTTTTGGAAAGGGGAAGTAGATATCCTCGACTGCATCACCATCATCCGACAGTCAGACAGACAGGCAGGCAGACAGTCGAAAGGACATGCCAGGAAGTTGTTTGGACGGGCATCAAAAAGCTTTACCCCATCCTCCAGTTTTCCAGGGCTTTGCCTTTTTTTTTTGGTCGAACATTGATAACTGACACGCAGTAGAAACCGAAAATACGGGAGACGTATTTGTTTAGCATAATGGATTTAAGGCACTCGGTGTTCGGCACTCGTATAATTGAAAATCGAATCAAATCGCGTGAAATTTAATCAACTTAAGAACTCGGGAAACTCGAGAGCCGGGCAAACTCCCAGCTCACAAACTCCGATGCGGATTGGGTTCACAACTCCCCAGGCGAGCGAGGAAATGGAAAAATTAGCACAAATCCATGTGATAAACCGGCTACTATTTGCTTTGAATTGAGTTACTCCCCAGAAGCCCCCGATCCGCAGAACTCCACCGAAGGAGGACCGAAGGGAGCGGCCACTAAGCGCACAGGAAGCCCATCGGAGCGGATGCCACAACTCCGGAAAACTGGACTCTGGACTCTAATGCACGATTAATGCCCAATCCCAGACGCACTGCTCACACCATCCACGTATTTAATGCATTTCCTAGTTAGTACAGGAAAACCTTATAGACACGAACCAATAACTACTATTATAACTATTATTATAACTACTATTGTAATTAAAGGTTAATTGATCTTTCGGTATTTCTATCTGCCTCTTTAAACACGGAAATTTAGATTTACTTTCTTAATAACTATATTTCTACTTATCGAGTGTTCATTTTAAAATACTGATTAAAAATTTAACAGATAAACTCTCCTAAAGGTTAAATAAAAAACAATTTAATTATGTGTTTAAAAAGTATAGTTTGATAAAACTAAAAAAAGATGCGTTCATCATTAGCAAATAGTATAAAACAATAAAGAGTGAAATATTGTGATAAAAATAAATCTGTTAAAACTCTAACAAATAGAATGGATAGATATCTAGAAAAATAATTTTTTCTATACAAAAAGGGCTATATAAAATTGATGCCACATAAGTTTTACTGTAGTAGACTGTGGATGGAGGCAGAGTCGTGGGCGAATGTCGATGGCATGTCCATTTCGAGAAATTAAGCCCTGTAAGCGGCTTTCATGGGACTTTAGCCCCGACTCCCGACTATTGCCCATCTGGCCACTTGGGCCATGTGAAGCTATGTGTTTGCCACTGGAAATGGATGAAATGGAAATGGATGGCAGACGGAGTCACTTTCGTTGACGACCCTTTATTCGATACCATCAAAGTCATCGTGGAACACTCGGTAAGCAGATTTGCCTGTGACTCGTTCACTTGTTGGCTCGACGACGCGAATTGCAGAAGATGCGCAGGTGTTTGCTCCGGTTGAGCTCCCTGGCCTCCAGTTGGCTCAGCTCGTACACCTCCTTCTCCAAGCGCTGGATGTGAGCTGCCATGGCAGCGGGCGAGAGGAGACTAAGTTCTGGGGAAGAAGTTTTCGGGATATTTATGAACCTATCACCTGGGCAAGCCACTCACCATACATCTTGCGAAGGTCCTCCTCGCTTTGCTTCTGCTGGCCACCTGCCTCCTCCTGCTCCTTGTCCTCCTTCTCGTCCATCTCCGCGATGATGGAGTCCACATTTTTCTGATCCTGCTGCTGACCTTCTTCGTCGGTTTCTCCGTTCGAACTGCCGCTCTCCTCCGGTTCTTGCACCTTGGTCTCAGGCAGGGCCTCCTCGAAGGAAGAGTCCTCCTTAATGGACTTGGGCTCTTTTTCCATCTTTCGTTTAAATTATTCAACTTTCAATGGGCTTTGTTTACTTTGTTTGTCACCCACAGAGTTGCAACTACTATGAGATACGAGTTGCCAGCTGGAGTTCTCCTAATTGACCTTGCCACCTGGCTAATAGATTCTACCAAAACAGAAGGGACCCAAAATATTAACTTTTACAGACCCCCATTTGCCGGAATGACAGGTTTCAAATCCATATTTTCAAGCCACCCTCGGCGAAAGTTTCTCATGGCCTAATGAGCTGTACGAAATTAATTGTCACCACAGGAGGGTTGCCATCTTCGCAACGAATGCGTAATATGCAAATTCTCGGCCGCTGCCAGGGTTGCAGCCAAGGTCAGTGAAGGAAGCCCCACAAAAACTGAAAGCCGGCCATTAGAAAGCGTTTTCAAAGGACTCGGCTTCTTGTAAACAATCCATCAGCAAATGTGTCTCACCCCAAAGAAAAAATCTCCTCTGCAAGCCAATATTTTTTACAGGGGTGTAGTATTCTTTGAAATACTAATTTTGATTTCAGAGATATCTTAGGAATACTAAAAATGTTAAGTATTTCAAGATTAAACAGTGAAATATTAAAAAAAAAAATGTAGAATCAAAAGGTTCTTTTTAAGGTGACATCTTGGTGGTCCTTAAACCCCCATGAACCCCCTTTCTTCATAAACTACCTCTCTGTTCTTGGGCGCACGTGTCCGTTTGCTTTGGTGGCGGCTTAACAGCAAAAGGACATGGACATGGACGTGGAATGTGTGTCGTGATGGTGACAAAGGGACGCGTGCTCATTATTCCCCTCTGTCCATGTGGTTCTGTCTGTTTTTGTAGCTGCTTTATGGACAAAGTTTTAGGGCAAAGTATCGTTTATACTTCGGTCCGCGACTCATGCAAATTGAACAAGTTAAACTTTTGAGGGGTCGCGTTCGCCTCCCCCTTCCCCCCTTCTGTTTTTCAAGGAGCATATTCCCCAGGGTGGCTGGCGTCTGTGCAAACAGAGTTTGCACTGTACAATGGGCCCCATTACGCTGCAGTTTATTTGCAAGGATTTCGGCCTCTGTGCCCGTGTTATCTTCCAAGCGGCACGTGCCACTCGCATTTGGGGGAATGAATTGGGAGTCCCACTGCTACTCTCGCCTGCCGCTGACTTTGATTTGTTCAAATGGGTGTTTACATGATGCAGACAAAAAATTATTTATGTAGATATACGCATACTAATAATACACTGGGATTAATGTTAATTATTGGACATTTCTTTTTCTGAATTTATTCGAATAAGTCCACATTTTTGTATTGTTTTTTGTCCTTGAGCCCAATGGTTGTCCCGTGAGGCTTTTTACTACTATTTACTACTATTTACTATTATTTACTGCTGTTTACTACTATTTACTACTATTTACTACTATTTACTACTATTTACTACTATTTATTTTCCAAATATGTATTTATGTTTTACTTTTTCTTTTCGTAGAAATCATTTTCCTCTCTGCGCAAAAAAAATCGCAGCAACCACTGTGATAAGAAAAGCGGTCTGAGGCCAAAGCACCCAAACAATGAACGGGAGTCGAGGCCAAAACAAACAACAAGCTGGCTGAGACAGAGACTAGACAGAGACGATGAGTTGGTGGCAGGACATTGTCCCAAATCCGGCACTGACCCCCGACAAAACAAGGGTCCTTTGCCAAGCGCTGAAACTGCAGCTGCAGCCAGTAAGCAAATTGAATTAGATGCCAAGTATTGGCAATTTTAATGAACAACATTTTCGCATTTGAGCCATGCAAATGGCCCATTTAATTGGATTAACGCACATTTCCGCTGCGTCGCTGGCCAATTTATCACGGCTTTATGTGTGTTTATGTTTATTTATGTTGCGTTTTAATTATGCGCCACAGTTGGAAGTGTGCCACGCGGTGGCGAAGTCGGAGAAGCGGATGTTTGCCCCAATGCAACTGCTCTTTCTTCTTTCCCTCTTTCTCCTCTCGAATTCAGCAGTCTTTCTTTTTATTTCTTTGCTGATTTACTGGCTGATCCATTGTGAACGGCTGTCGACTGCAATCGATACGATCCATACTCCGTACATATAATATATACTTTTCTTTAGCACCGCCGACTCTCCCCGCTCGCCAAGAAATCTGACAGCCTGGTGCGAATATCCATCGGTTGTATCTGATGCGGGATGAATGCAGGTAATTTGAAGTCTTGTTTGCGGTTCGCTAATTTCGCTGCTTCAACGTCGATTGAGGCGATTGAGGCGATTGCCGCGATTGTTGTGTATCGATAACCGAAACGAGACGAGTGAAAGTCGCCGCCCATTTTTGGCCAAAACACATTTTTGAGGGAGCAGTATTGCACTTTGCCGCGCTCTGGAATTACCTAATGATCAGATGAGGCCATGTCACTACCAAATAATTGAAGGTCTATCGTTAATTTTGATCATGGAACGTATATATCCTACATAGGTTTCAAATGCAAGATTTTGTCTCTTGATTTTCAGCCAATTTTAGTTTACTTCACTAGTTATGAGATCGAGTAAAGCAAAAAAAATAATAAGCATAATCCCAAAAAACAAAGACTATAATTGAATTCTCAAATAAATAATTACACTCATATGTACATCGATTTAAAAATAAAATACCCTACCAAGATTACAAAATATTGTTAATTAACTGAATAAGGTAAGATTTTAAGAGTGAAATTAAATAAAATCTATTGGTTAAAAACAAATTATATTTGCTAACACCATAAAAAACAAACCTTTTCAGAATATTTCTTTGTATTTGACTATAAAATGGTAATTAAATGTTTGCTTTTATGTAGCTTTTTATTGAGGCAACATAGCACCCAATAAACTCAACTTTTCAGCTGTGGTTAATTTTTAGCTGAGCCCCAGGAATTGGGTGCCTCAGATGCAAATGAGAAACCCCTTTTCTTCTGTCGAGTTTGATATGAATGAAGAATAGCATAGGCCGTTAAAGGAGTAAAGCCCCAGGGACCGGCAACATGGAAAGTAAAATCGGTTGAAAGACTGCGGCTCCTTGAATGAAATACCGACAGCGTTCAGTTCTGAAATGGGATCGTCGGACTTGTCGGACATGGCTTAATGTCGTCTGTGGCCGCCGCCGACATATAGTATGAATATTTATAATAGATACTTATCTGGCACCCTTTCGCAGGACAGCACTTCGGACTCCCCGACTTAACGGTCGCCTTTTTGGCTTATTAATTGCCCGCACACACGAACACGAATCCTGTAAGTGTTTCTGGTCCTTGGTCCTTGGTCCTTGGTCCTGCGACCTGGCTTCCCTGTCACTCGCGTCCTTGGCGACCTGTCGCCACCAAATGCAAAACATAAAAAGCATAAATATTAAAAGCCTAATTAATTTTAGGTCGCCGGCCTGGGACTTTAATTTTATTACAAAACTGAACGTCAATAATTGCACGTAGGCAGGCTGCAGGTGTGAATTATTCCTGTTCACCTGCCTTGGCAGTCGCTTTTAGGAAGGAGGCAGGTTTGTCACTTGAATATGCCGTAAAAATGCCTAAATAATTAAAGCAATTTACAAGTATTCCCAAGGGAGCAGCTGCTGCACGGGAAAATATCGTGTTTAACATATATATATTTCTTACGAGTATATGAAACATTCTGAATAATTGCGGTGGTTACAAAATTCGAATTTTAAAACACGTAAAAAAATTTTAAATGAGTTATTATTATTATATTATTTGTTAAAGTCTTGTTTGCTTATAACTTTCATAATTTAACTTAATTAAAAGATACACTTAACATAATTTTTTTTTTTGTATATCCAATCCGAAAAATACAGTTAAATTCAATGTTTACTGAAATTATTTCTTAAATATTTTAAAGTTACACAATACTTGGCACTTTTAAAATGTCTATTTACGCAAAGTATTCTCCTTTTCTGTGTGAACAATGAACAAGCGAAAGAAATTGAATTGAACTTGAATATACAAAAAATGTATTTTAAATTTTTTAATTATACTTTTGTTAACTTTGAGGCCCTACAATATTTTTCCCTGTGCATTTGAGACCAAGTTTTGGCGACACTTGCGCTGAAGCTGCAATTAGGCATTCCAGCAGCTCGACTTGGTCCTTTCGATTACCTTTGATTGATGAGTGCTGCATTGCATAGCTCCGTAGCTCCGAAGATGGAACCCGAGTTGGGGAGTCAGCTGGCAACCTGGCAAGTTAGCAACCTTTGCCAGTGGTAAAATGGTAAAACAGGTGAGTCTGGGGCAGCAAAAGTGGACCCACTTGCGGCGCATCGCAATCGCTTTAAACTCACATCGAAATCGACGGGGCCGCCGGGTTGCCGTTCAGCGTTGCAGGTGCATTTTGTTTTCAGTCTTTGGGCTTTTCAATCTTAGCCATTCACCGTTTGTGGCTATCAGCGATATTGATGGATAACGAGTTTGCGGAGCCGGGAAAGTGGGTGAACGCCAAGTAGCTCGCCAGCGTAATTCGCTTTTCCATTAATTGATATGCGACCGTCCCGTCCGGCTGCATTATTCATATAGAGAAAACGCCGGCCACGAGTCGCCGAGTCCAATCTAATTTCGATTTTCCAGAGTTTTCCCTTTGATCTGCTGTTTGGGAGATCCCAACTGTCAGAAGTGCACAGAGCAGATCCTTTTAAGCAGCATCCGTTGACAAAATAGTGCCTTTTGAAGTGCTTATTTGCACATCTATTTTTGGTGGGTAATGGTGCAACTTCGGCGGAAAAGCGGGAAAACATTTCCCCAAAAAAACAAACATTAACCGTGATTCCAGCGAGGTAACATCGTTGTAAACATTGATGAGACTAACTGGCGTTACACGACTTTTGACCCACTTTCCTGACTTCTCGCCTTACCTCTTCGCCAAAAAAAAAAAAAAAAAGTAAAGATGCGTCACAATTTAAGCATTGGAAGGGGGTTAAATTGGTCGAGATTGGAGGACGAGGATGAGGATGGGGATGGGGATGGGGATTGGCGACCACCAAGACGCTGTCTGCCGAAATCTTTTGGCGGCGCCGCCAGTTCGTCTGACCCAGTTTTATATTACATGGCAGACAAATTGTCTGCGCGATATGTGCGCCTCGCAGATAGTTTACGATGCTTTTGAACTTTCCTTTAAAGAAGTCGCAGAAAAAAAGGCATCGAAACGACGCAAAAACTTCGGAGGTCAGAGGAACCCCGAACTGTGAATTCAATTATGGCCAACTTGGTGGTTTGAGCTGGCGAGCTAATGTAACGGAGATAACCGCAGCATCGCAACACCTTGGCCACCTTGGCCAACGCCAATTAGTCGGCCTGACCTGGCCAAATTTCAATTACCGTCAAGAGCAATCAACGAAACTTTCCACATAGTTTGTCTCCTCTTGCCGGCTGGGGAAAAGTTTGAACCCTGAACTTTCCTGCATTCTGGGATTTTCAATTATTTAAAACCGAAATCCAGCTGCCATCTAGTTGCATAAGTTACGGTTCGGTTTTTCAAGACACTAAAAAGATTTCTGTATTCGCTCTTCCTTTTAAACGGTGAATTACATTTTTTTAGAAAATACTTTTTTCTATAATCTACAATTTAATATTTGTTTTTCTTATTTACTTCAAAAAGGAGTTTAATAGTGGTATAAACAAACCAATAGATACATTTATAAGAAATATCTAAACATATTTTACTTAAAGCAAAAAAGAAAGGCAATACTGCTTTAAGATTTTCGTAAGATTTTTTATTATTGAAATGAAAAATGAAAACCCATTAATGTATAATAATAAAAACATAGATGCCTTTTAAAAACCTCAATTTTATTTTTTAATACAACATATAAGTAAATGTACCTTAGTTTTTGTGAGTCCCATCCCAAGTCCGGATTGCAAAACTTGTTAGCTGCATCGCAATTATGACAGAATTAAGTTTTATGCGGTGCCACCGAGGTGACCAACTGTCAGACCCGGCTAATCCCAGATCCCTCCTTTAGTCCCTCTCCCAATCCGAGTCCCAACCCGCTTGCAATCCCAATCCCGATCCCTGATCCCCGGAAAAGACAACCACAAGGCGGCAAAAAAGAGAGACACAGACCGCACATAAAACTGTCATGGAGTGTGCGGTGTGTCAATGGCCAGTGAGATGTGGCGTGCAATCCATGCAATCCATACAATCCATGCCAGCACCACCCACATGTTACACAAATCACTCCAGTGGGTGGATGGTTGAACGGATGGATGGATGGGTGCAAACTGGATACTATATGGATATATGCACATATTCCGATTTTCGTCTGCGCTGTGCCATTGACTTTGCAACTTTGTTGCGGCTCCGTCGGTCTGTCTGTTTGTCGGTTTGTCAATAAAACAAACAAAGAAGTTTGTCCCCCAAACCGACAGTGGGCAAAAGATACAAGTATCCGAGTATCCGTATCTGTGTATCTGCATTTGCACCGGAAGTGCAACTCAAACAGCGAGACACGAGACAACTTTTTCCACAGATCCTTTCCATCATCGTGTTCATATTTTCCTTTTGTCTAGAAAGTTTTTCCACTCCACTCCTGCTTTTATCAGAAGCTAAAGCGATGTGCAAATTAAAGTTCCATTGGCGGAGCCCATTAACCAAAGTATCCAATGTATTCAAGTATAGATGGTTACTGTCATTGAAAAAAAGGAGTAACAATACAAACATAAAGTTTTTTAACAAAAGAAAATGCATCTGCATTTAATACAATAAATGTAAGAAATTTTCTAGCGGTATGATTTTTCATTGATATTTATATTTTATAAAATTAGATTAATTTTTACTTTAATCTGTTTGCTTAAAGGCATCTGTATTTATTTCAATAAATTTAAATTCTTAGTAAAGACAGAATATTAAAATCATATTTGTTTAGGATTCTTCTTTACATGTTTGGTTTCAATAAATGTAAACATACATATTTTTAAATTTTACTACAAAACCTCCAGACAGCCTTTGTGGAAATTAAAACACACAGATAGTAATATCAGCCCGATATTTAGTTTTTTCCCTCAAACTACAAACATACTATGCACGTTCGTTGGCCGTTACTCAGTTGGCGGTACGTGATTACTGCCTGATTGCAGGACTAGATAAAAACGACAGAGCTCGTAATTATGGCTCCAGATCCTTTTTATGCCGCCATCACTTTGCCTTTCTCACTCAATGAAGCGCAATAATTGCAGTGCTTAATGCAAATTCTTTGCCCAAAAGCCAGCCACGCCCATTTTGGCAACGGGGGAGGAACAAGAGGAAGAGGAAGGGGAAGAGGAGGAGGAGGAGGAGGAGAAAGTGGTGGCTGGTTAATGCCGGCACTGTGTATGCAAATGAGTTTCCAATGACTTGCCACGAAAACAAAACACCAGGCAGCGAAGCGAGGCGAAGGATATGACGTTATGTCGTCTGCTGCACTTGAACTTGGCCATTAACTTGGCCACATGCGTCTGCCACTCTACATGTGCATATGTATTTGCATCTCTATACAAGTTGGCCTGTGGAGTGAAAGCGTCACAGCCACTTGTGTTTTATTTGGCTAAGGCCAAAGGCGTTTTATGCTAACTCTGCTCTTTTATTGGGATCTCGGGGTCTGCTCCTTTTAACGCTCAACTTAAAGCGATAAGCGCCGTGCAATTTAAGTTTAGTGTCTGCCCTTTATTCCGCTTATCGGTGCACTTTAAATGCTGCGCGGGAGTGACACTAAAAGCCTTCGCAGACGGCGGCCCGAAACTCATTGAACGATTACGATAGTAAAACACTCAAGTCCATTTTTGATTAACTTGTATTCTACTTTTTCTAACTTTCAAAACTGCATGCGGAAGACTCAAAAACTCGAAATCCAAAATATAAATAGTAATTATTCGTTTAAAATTAAATTCATTAAATAAACATCACAGTTATGCCAATTTGGCTAGATTTATCCCGTTACGCTCCGGTTTTGATATCTTGTAAAGCTATAGTAAAGGACTCTTACCTCTGAATCATCAGCCACTCGAGTTGTCCCTTTACTTTCAAAATGTAAATTGATTTTAGGGAGAACATGACTACAACCTACATTATATTAAGAAAAGGTTCTTTAAAAGGACTTATTCGTTGACAACATTTTGTATTTTAGCGCACTAGTTTTGAAATCATATGATAAGTGGCAGCACAGACCCGCCCAATCAAATGTAACTTTCTGGCAACCTTCCGCAAATCAGCTGTTTTTTGATTACATTACGTTCTGCAGAGAGTGTCGTAATTCGCAAAAGTTTTGAAACGGTTCTGAGATCTTAAGATTCGGCCAAAAATGTCGAGGCACGCTTTGATAGGTAGGTTCTTAGGGGAAATCCAAGGCCCCTGGCCAGGCAAACTAACCAGGACTCTCGCTCAGGTGGCGGCACCGGCTTCATTGGCCGCAATCTGGCGAATCATTTGAACCAAAAGGGTTACGATGTGACTGTGATCTCCCGGATGCCTGGTCCCAAGCGCATCACCTGGCACGAACTGGAGAAGAATGGGATTCCTGGATCCGTTAATGCCGTGGTAAACGCCACTGGTCAGAACACCTTGGATCCAACAAGGCGGTGGACACCAGGATTCCAGCAAAACGTTTGGAACTCCCGCGTTAATTCCTCGAAAACTCTAGCTCAGGCCATCAAGTCGGCACCCCAGGTTACCTCCTTTGTTAATCTCTGCGGGGTGAGCCACTATAAGCCGTCGGAGTCGAAGATTTATAACGAGGACGACCAGGTGCAGGGATTCGACTACATGTCCAGGTTGTGCTTGGCCTGGGAGGAAGCGGTCGGCACTGGCGACGAACGAGACTGTAGAAGTGTGAGTTACTTGTAATAAATGCATCCATAAAAGCCAATAATGCAAGATTATAATCCTTTCCAGACCATCCTAAGGTGCGGAGCTGTTGTGGGACATGGCGGTGGAATGGTTCAGTCCATGTGGCTGCCCTTCAAGCTGGGAGTGGGCGGTCCGTTGGGCAACGGCAAGCAGATAATGCCCTGGATTCACATGATAGATCTGTGCAGTCTGATACAGCACATCATAGAGAAACCTGTGCCAGGAGTGGTCAATGCAGTGGCACCTGAAATAGCCAGCAATTTGGAATTTAGCAAAGTAATAACCGACATATTGTTGTAAACCATTTATATAACAACTTTTTATATTGTCAGGCCTTTGCCAAAGCGCTTCATCGACCTTGCCTCTTTGGCGTTCCCGAATTTGTGGTCCACGCAATCTTTGGAAAGGAGCGCGCAGCTCTAGTCTTAAGTGGAGCCAAGGTGAAGCCCCAGAAAGCCCTTTCCTCCGGCTTTAAGTTTCAATATCCCACTGTCAAAGAGGCCGTCCAACAACTGACCCTCAAAGGATGAACTCAACTGGCACTAAACGTGGCTTAAAGCTTCAGCAAGGACTTGAGTGCTTTCTGTACATTAAATTGTTGGTAGTACCAAGCGCAAAATTATACGAATTTCTACGAATTGGGGGATTTAACAATCACAACCCCGAAAATAGAACCATTTAATCTGTTTACTCATTATTCACGCTCATCAGTATTTCACAATTTTTTAGTGTCACATTAATTGTAATTATTGGCTTAATTCGTTTTATAAAAACATTTTCAAATTATATCCATTGTTCTGTCTGAAGGGAAGCTTTGTGGAAATTAAATCGTATTGTAAGTTGGCTACCTCTGTGTAATTTTGAGATAATTTTCAAAGAACTGTAACTGAGTGTGAAAGTAGATCAGAAGATAAAAGAAACATACGTATGTGAGCCCTTTGCCGAGTTGCTTGATAATTGAAATAATTGCAACCAAACTAATGTGAATGGGCAAAAAAAAGTTAATTGACTTGCACACGCTGCTCATACACTACATATTTACATAATATTAATCAAATATCAATGACTGAGTTTTTTCGAGCGTTCTGTTCGTTCTATAAATTGTGGCTCCATGTCGGTTGCGGAATCAGTTTCGTTTTGAGCCGCCGAACCGAAAATGCCTTCCAAATCGCAGCTTCTCTTGCTCGTTTTCGGGTTCTGCCTGGTATGATTATTTGGTATCACGCGATCCGAGTTCAACTGCAACTAATCCATTAACAGAATGCAGCTTTTTCGGCTGATGTGGACTGCAGCAAGCGACCACCGTTTGTGAATCCTAAAACCTGCTGTCCCATGCCGGAATTTGTTACCGCAGAGTTGAAGCAGAAGTGTCTTCAGTTCGATGTGACCCCGTCGCCGCCGACGGATAGTGGATCTATGGAGAGCAAGCGTCGCCATCATCATCCTCACCCGCCACCTGTGAATACCTCTGGGATGGATTTGTTGAAACCAAATGACCCGCATTACCCCCTTTCAGTGCCTCTTCTCCTGCATCTTTAACGAAACCGGCATCTATCAAAATCGGAATCTGGATCAGGGCAAGCTTACGAGCTACCTGGAGGTGGTCTACAAGGACAGCTCCGATTTGCAGACCACGGCCACGCAAGCCTTCACCACCTGCGCCACCAAGGTTGCGGAGTTCGAGGCCAATCTACCCTCTACTCGTCCCGCTCCACCTCCCGGATTGCCCATTTGTCCTCATGATGCCGGTCATCTAATGGGATGTGTCTTCCGGAATCTGATGAAGAACTGCCCCGACTCCATTCGCAATGATTCCCAAGAGTGCACCGAGGTGCGTGAGTTCTTCACCAAGTGCAAGCCACCTCGTGGCGGACCTCCTCCTCCCGGAGAGGACAACTAAAGCACAAAGGTGCTCCCTTCTGCCTGAAAACCGCAATGAACGTACACACATATCTCCTATTCATTCCTTCAATTTTTTTTCAATTTCAAGCAATAAATACTTAAAGCTCAATATGGTAGCACTCCCTCCTCTGGTAGAAACTTCTTTTGAGCCACTTATCACCCAGATGCACATCTGGGCGCGCAATGAGTTAGAAAATTAGGTTTTCCCTGAAGGAAATTGCTTATCGCGCGCATGTGCGAAGCCAGAAACCGTTAAATTTCCTGGCTTAAACGATTCATTTAGGTTTTGGTTGGGAAAGCGTTAAGAACATGGAGGAGGAGCTTAAAGTGTTCTTTGAGGACTGCGGAAGACAGGAGTTTTCCAGCAAGGAAATGCTGGATATATGTCAGCCCTTAATTTGGAGAATTCGGATGGCTAGAATTAGAAAATGGTGCTTAATCCTATTGCCCCTGGTCTTGGTTTATTTGCTTTGGCTGTTGAGCGACACTTTTGTTTGGTGGTTGAGTGCAATAGGACGTTTGCTGCTCATCCAGATCCTCCCTCTCTGGGATTGGACACCTTACTATAATGCCAAGTGTTTGATTCTAAGGGATCAATCTGTTCAGGAAAAGCCACCTCCACTGGGAAAAGATAAAACCCTTTGGCAAAACTGTGCTCTTTGTGAAACGTTGGGTAAGTTGTGTTCGGTTAAAGATTAACCCTAAAGTCTTAGATCTTTTTTCTATTCAGAGGGAATTTCCACTGCTTCGAATATAACCTACTCAACATTGGAGTCTGAGTATTTAGAAAGGGGATTGCCAGTTATTATAACAGATGCAGGATTGGAAATGGATGTCCGTCAACTCCTGGAGGTTATAAATAAGAAATCACCTCAGTGGCTAGATAGTGAACCCTGTGATGTCTCCAGTAGTTTGCTGTTGAGAAAATTGTTTAACCTGCAGGCGGCTGTGGAGAAGATTCACTTCTCTGGGCCTTGGCATCTTCAACTGAGAAACTGCCAAAAGAAGGCGGTGAAGTCCTCTCGCCTGTTTCTGGAACGTCCCTACTACTACCCTTTCCACCTGGCTCCATACTACTCCAGCTGGTTGCTGGCAGTCCATCAGCAAAAGCGAAAGCAAGCGGAGATTTACGTTCGTGGCCTGGTTATCATGCAGCAACTCAGTGGTCATTTTGATGTAGTTCTCCATCCAAAGGATCCCTGCGATAAGGACTTATGTCCCAGCTTGCGGATGCGCTTGAATGCAGGAGAGGGTCTGATCTTCACCACGGATATTTGGAGTCTCAGTTACGGATTGGAGAAACCCCACTCCAAGCAGAGTTCCCTGGCTAGCGTCTTCGAAATTGACTGGCAGCAGTAGTCATCGAATCCCGCGTTTAGTTGGCCGAAATTGTATTTACACACACAACTAGATACACAGAAATATAAGCCTAAAATTCTCAAGAGTTACTGGAAGGGGTTTGGGGGCTAGGAACAGATTCATCTTAAGGCCCTGTGGCACTTGGCCTCCACGAGTTTCTGGAGCGTGGCCGTCAGGCTGTTGATGGCATCGATCTTCATGCGCTCGATCCGCTCCTGCTGCACAAGCGACATTTTCTGGATCTGCACTTGTTCGCGCTGCAAGTTTCGCTGCAGCTCCATCTTCTCCCGCTCGACCTCCAGCTTGCGTTCGAAGTAGTCCTTCCACCAGATGTCATCGGGAATCCCAGGAGCTTGTGGCATTGGACGCGCCAGATCGTAGAGCTTGCCATTGGCCTCCAGGTGCTGCTGGCTGCTATCGCTGGTGCGCTCCGCCTCTGGAATCTGATCGCCATCGTACTCCATCTTGGGCTGGCGCACCACCTCCGACAGGCTGTTGCTGTCCTCGTCAAACTCGTCGTTGGACTTGCTGTCCAGGTTCATTTGGGCCTGCAGCAGCACCTGGTCCACGGGAGTTATGTAGGGCTGAGCCTCCTTAGCCGGCGCTTGGCATTGAATCTGCAGCTGCATCTGCGGTGTCCCTGGTTTTACGTTCACCGGAGCAGGTTGCTGTGGCATAGGTTGCTGGGGAGGACCTTGATTCGGATTGAGGCCGTTGACAGGAGTTGGAGCCTGTGCCGCATTGGAGGATTGCTGTGGCAACTGCATATCGAAGTCGGCCTTCTTGCCCTGCAAGTACTTGAACATCTCCTCAAAGAACTCCCAGTGGACGTAGCCGGATACGTATTTCTTGCTCAGATTTTTGTTGTACGTAATAAGGATGTTGTGCCATTTTTTCTGGACCTTGGCGGCGGAATAGCGGAATCCCAATCGCTGCAATTGGCGGGTGCAATGAAGCCAAAGAGCTGTGCGTTTTTGTCTGAAAGAGGTTAAGTTGGTTATAGTAGTTTGGAATGCTTTCGGATCGTACACCTACTAACCTGCCCTCTGTAAAGCTGCCCTCCATGGGACCGCGTATGTGGATCAATGCTCTGGTGGCCTCCGTGGTCCAAGCCCGCTCGTACGGACCCCGCCCAAGACTATTGGCTACTCCTGAAGTCTCCGCCTCCTCCAGCAGGCAATCGTCATCCAGGTCATCCAAGTCATCGTCACTTATTTGATAGGCTAAAAAAATTTTCGAGATGGAATAAAAGTCAAGTAAAAATAAAATTCAAAACTTGTTGCTTTTATGCGGCGCTGGCAACCCTGTACGCTCGCAATGTCTTTTCTCCGGCTCAAAGTTCTCTCTCCGACTCTCTGTTATCCTGCTCTCTTCTTTAAGCTACCACCCAACGCCAGGCCAAAAAGCATCCTAGCTATGTCAAAGATGCTAGCTGCTGCTGACATACATCATGTATGATACATACATACATACATCCTAATACATGACACACACTATATCCTTCGCTTTAGCTGCACACCAACACTTGTGTACTTTTCTGCCAGTCTTAATTTCCCACTTTGGTTTTATTTTAGCTTAGACTTACGTTCATTATCCTCGACGGTATTGCCATTGTTTTGGATTTGGACATTGCTTCCATTTAGTTGAACTTGAGCCATTAGCCCGACGGATTTAAGGTGTTAACCTGCTTATCTGCCAGAGTAGGTGTGAATTGTAGACCTTTCGCTTGTCAATAGTTTTTCGTTCTAACAGGACGATATTTCGTCCTGCAGCTTCCAGGCGACGAGAACTTTCTGTGCGCCTACTCTCTCCGCGCTCGCTTACTCCGCACCTCTACTCTCTCTCGCTCGCTCTTAGATCTGGAATGCAAGGGAAGCTGCGGCTAGCAAAGGAGTAGTGCCGTTAGTTTTCCGCGAAGGGGGAGAGGTCTCTAGAACGGGGCGAGTGGGTGGCTGGACTGCTGGGAGGATGCGCTGTGGGTGGAGGAGTGCAGCATCTGCGCACTCTGCACTCTGACTTCGCAGGTCTGTTAGCCACAGCCTCGCCTCACTGGAAACGTCTGGTCGGCTGGAAAGTCTAACCTAAATAGTTCTAGTGCGGTTGCAGTTGAAAGGATTGATAAGGTCTCACTAGAGTTTTCAGAGGTCAGGTTATACTAATGATAAGAAATCACAGACGAGTCTCTTAACTGACAGCACTAGAGAATTAGATTTACTCATTTGTGTATGTACTTTCACAAAGTAAACAATTTTGAATAAAATAAAAAAAGTTTTTTAAAATACAAATTAAATTAATCTAATCCATTTAAAAAATTTACTTTAAAATTAGGTGGTTAGCTTTAAATTCATTAGTCTAAAAAGCCTTTCTATCATTTTCGGAGTATCCACTGTTGCTGGATTTTATAACGGATTATTTAAGAAAAATTTTCCTATCGTCTTATCGATAGGCTGTCAGTGCTGCCAGCTGATCGTGCCGGCATTTTCTGTACCATGTGGCAACTCTAAAGCCGCGGTTTTGCGCGTGGAACAGAAATTTGTTATTAAATAATTCTACACTGTAGTTGCTAAGATATAGCCAAGACCATGCCTGCAGTGGAGAAGTGCGCAATGTAAGTTCGAGTGTAATGAACGTCAGTATCTTAGTCTTATACATGGGTCTTTGCAGCACGGACTGGAAGCGCCTATGGCAGATGGTCTCCGGAATCCACTATGAGACACCTCAGGAAACAGTACGCGAGGAGCTTCTAAACGTGGCCACCGAACTACAGGCCGGCGTTCTCCAGTTCCGGCCAAAGAGCGCCTCCAATGTCCAGGTGGGCACGCTGCTCAAGGAAAAAAAGCAGGAGAAGCTGTTGCCCTTTACCGAGCGACTCCAAGATCTGCTGGACTTGGAATCCGCCCAGTGCTGGGAGATCCTGTGCTACTACCTCACGCAGGAGTATCGTGGCTCCGCCAGTCTCCTCACCCAGTTAATCTCCACCGAAACAAACATGGCCAAGCTGCACGAGGACATCCGGCACTATTACTCTCTGGAGCGCATGATCGTGTTGAAGATTGTCAAAAATCTGATTGTCTTCCACCGGGTGCCTAACCACCCATACCACCAGGAATATCGCGCTGTGGTTGACAAAATAACACTACCTCGCCTAAGGGATTCGTACCTGGAGCAGTTGGAGAGTCTAATTAACGAACTGCCACCTAGTAAACTGATGGCGGGCGAGTGCTTCCACTCCACCGAGCGACTGATTGCGTGGTCGGAGAGAAATGCCCGCGAGATCAATGAGGTGCTGCACATCCTACTCCTGCTGACCGAGCACCTACCCATGGGATTGGAGCACATTAAGCGGATTTTCGCGGCTTGCAAGCAACACTCATTCGGAAAGATGCAGAATTACCTCGACGACAAGCAAGCATATCATCAGGAGCTAATCCGTTGCCTGACCTACTCTGAACTGGTGCTCATTCTAAAGTGCTTGGACTTTGAAAACCCTCAGGAGCACACCAATCTGATTGAAAAACTAATAGAGGACCTGCAGGTGGACATTGCCAGCATGCACCATCGACCGGAGCACGGCCCACTGCTTCTGGTTTGGATGCTGTTACGTCTGCGAGGCACCAACGACGCAGACGACGCCTCCAGTTTGCTTCGTTGCCGGCAGCTAGGGAAGCGGGCCGTGGATCTTAAGTGTTTTGTCCAACTGCACCTTATAGTCAGGCATACCATGTTCGCCGATGACTCCATGCTCTCGCGAATAGTGCGGAAAACCATTTATAACCAGTTGGCATATATGTGCAACCTCTTCGATGGCGATGGCAGCTGTGCCCGCTATGAGGGTATCTACGAACTGCTCTGCGAACTGGTTTCCTGGCCTCACTTAGCGAAAGACTTCTGCAGTCGGGACGGTCAGTAAAACACGGCACACATATATTTTTGATTTATATTAATTAAAGACATTTATTTTTATCCAGATGATGGACCCCGATCGCTATATAAAACTCTTCTGGAGAACTTTCCACTAGAGTTCACGCATTTGTCTAAACTTGCGCAGTCGTTGACTAAAGCGGGGCAAGGGAACTTTGTAAGCCAACCAACCATCATTACAATTAAAGGTCGTAGTCTTATTTAATTTATGTTTTAGGTCAAGAGCCAGCTAGAATCCCTGCCCATATTGGCTCTTCTTTACGATGAGAATCAGCACAAACTCAGAGAGGTAGACACAGATGAATTCGAGCTCGTTGCCAGTGTTCGCCCCTTTCCACGGATTGACTTTACCATACCCGCAGGAACCAGTTGCACCGCCATTCAGCATCCCTCCGGATGCTTTATGCATTTTCGCATTCAGGTTAACTTCTTCGATGCGCTGCACCACGAGATAAACTGTCTGCTGCTGGAAACAGGCCACCTACATGGAGACTTTGAATCCAGCGAGCGCATTCGTCACGTAGAAGCTGGCCTAAGATTCCTGGAGGGCGCTATCAAGCTTAGTCAGTCGATTTCCGGCATCAGTGCCGAAATGGTGCATCCGACCGAAATGTGCGTTGATCTCCTGCACAAGTTCAAGAGCGTTCAGTGTCCTCCTGTCGGACTCTTGTCCAGTTGTCTGAATGTATGCACGGCTCTGCTGCCAATGGTAGACGAGGAGATATTTTCACGGATCAGCAACCTGCACATCCTACCCACCGTTAGCCAGGGATCACAATACGACTTTAAGATGTACGCCAATGCCAGTGGAGTGGGCTTCGAGTCGCGCTTCCTTGGCTCCGTAATTGACAATGTTGAAAAGAAGAGCGAGCGCTACGAATTCCTGCTTTCTTACCTCAGTTTTTTGCGCACGTACACCAAGCTAAAGCGAAATCGCCACATGCAGGTTGAGATTCCGGGCTTGATATTCCTGCTGAGGGATGTATTTCCGCATTTGCACGCTTGGCACTTTCGCTCTCAGTTGGAAAGGAACAAGATCTACTTCGAGCTGCTGAGCTTTATTTGTGACATTTTGGATTTGTTTAACACGAGCAGTGGAGCCCAATGCGAGCACCGAGAACTTTTGCTAAAGGTGTGCGTATACTCTCTTATGAATTTGGATAATGGTTTGATTCTACTAAGGTAAGGGTGTTGTAATTTATCAGAAACTTATTTTATTTAATGAATATCTTTTATTCAGATTTGTAAGCGTCGGCAATGCATATGTGCAGTACACCATGGAGCTGGAAACGAACTGGATGCAACAGCAGCCTCATGGTTTGATGATGCTGGTGCGCCTGTCCATGCGCATCCTGATGCAGTTGCTCAGGCTCAAGGACAAGGTATATGGCAACAGCCAAACCCTATCTCCACTGGAGGCTTTGATATACACACAACCAAAACAGCGCGACACACTGCGAATCATTCCAACAGTATGCAGCTACATGAGCAACATATTTGATAGGTGGCTACCGATCCTATCTTGTCGCCTGCTAAAGAGAATAGCTTTAGAGTTCAACATGTCTCTTTTGGCCTGTTTGGACATGGAGGCGGATCAAATCCGATTGACTTTTATGCAGAAGTTGCCTGACGAACTGGAGAGCGATTCTATCAAGCTGGCCATCTTAGAGCTGGTTGATGCTTGCATTGCCAAGCAACCAGGCGTAACTGAGGCCTTCTTCAAGGTGAACTACGCCCAGGACAAACGCTCTCGTTCCTTTTTCGGCAAGGAAATTGTTCCCAACATTGGCGAGAGCATTGTGACCTATATGAGAGAGTTTTTGGATGCCCTGGCTGTGGAGCCACTGACCATTCAGCAAGCGCTGCCCGCCAAGATTATGAACATCTTCCATTCGCTGTGGAAGCACAACCTGCAGATGCTGGTAGACGAACTGCTCAAGGACAAACTGTTTTGGGAAAAGCTCTGCGCCCCTCTTTTCACGGAACTTCAGCCAAATGTGAGGATCTACACGCAGCTTCTGAACATCATATCAATTGAGATTTACACTGGAAGTGAGAGCAACGCTGCTCTTCTGGATGTGATGAATAAGTTCTTTGATCCCAAGTATTTTGCGACTTGGCTTAATTACGTTTTCAACATGCCGAAGATTCCCGCTGCAAACAATTTGAGTTGTGCAGACGAGCTGCCCGATTGGCTTTGCTGCCTACAGGCCTTTAAGGATCTGATCGTAATTTTGCTGAAGAAACAGCCCAAGTTTATGACCATACCAGAGTCACAATTCAAGCTGATGGCCCAGAAGTGTATCAAAGTCTTGGTCGACCGCTCTCACTATCTGGAGGATATGCGTCCGTTTATTATTCTGGCAGAACTGTACGTGTTCCTCCTACTCCAATTCAAGCATTCGTACACGAACAGCGCGGAGGAGGAGCAGGAACTGATGGAGCTGCTGCTGCAACTGATGAGCCGCATCTGCTCTTGCTACGAGGATCAGCATGTCAGAGCGAAAGAAGCCTGCCTCGCCATTGTGACCAAGTGCACTCACCTCTACAACGACTTGCTTATTCGGGATTCATCAATCGCTCTGCGTTTCCTCAACTCTGTTGTAAGCATAATCTGCAGTGAGCTACAGCACATGGAGAACTCGGTGAGCCTGGAGTCACAATGCCTAAACAATTCCGAAAGCTCAGACAGCAAGGCTTCCACAAACTCACTGATTCTGTGCCTCAACCTGCTTAAAGCCGTGGCCACCATATTCCACAATGACGGTCCCGGAAACTGGGATCTGCCTTTTGTGTCGGTTCGACTGTTCCAACGCCTCGTGCGCTGCGTCTCCAGAACCTTGCCCCTGTACAGCAAGCAGGTGCTTAGTGTCCAGCTGCTGGATGTGCTTATCGTGTTCGCCAAGGGGCACTGTTCCGTGGAGTTCCTGCACTGCGACGTGGGAGAACACTTGTGGCTAAATCTGCTGCCGCCACGGGAACTTTTGCAGTCCAAATTTGAGTTTAGTAAGCCGGCGGCGGTGGATGCAGAGCGCTGGACTGTGGAGAAGTGGTGGCCCGTTTACGCCAGGGGTATCGAGTTCGTTACTATCATCTACGAAAAGCACAAGAAATGCTTCCTGCAAGAAGCTTTCCAGTTTGTTGGCATTCATGCCGTCTACCTGGAGGATGCCCTTCTGCTGAGCAAGCAATCTCTGGAACCGGCAGCCATGCAGTTAATAAAGGCAGCTGTTACCCTGGTGGCAAGTCTCACAGAACACCACAAGGAGTGGAGGCAAGATAACGAGAAGTTGCTTGCCAATATTACGGTCGGTAAAATATTAATAGAAGTCAGAATTTTTTCCTAATTCCCATTATTTTTGTTTTACAGCGTGCGGTGAAGGGCTTATTGTGTCACAGTTCATCTTTGTTTCACCAGCAAAGAAACTTAAAGTGTCTCCTGGCTGGTCGACGGTCACAGCTTGAAATCCTCCGCAGCACCGAGGCTGTAGTCATTGATGACGAACTCATTTCCGCCTGCAACGAGTAAGTTTTCCTTTAACAAAATATATTTGTTGGTTAATTATTAATAATGCTAACATACCTTCATAGCCTCACAGACATCATTATTTCCTGCGTAAAGTTTCTGCTGAGATTCAGTCCCGATTTAATGGAATTGCTGTGCTGCAGCGTGTACGAGCCCTTGAAATACTCCACATTGCTAGACGTAAAGTTTGGGGCACCAAAAATGAACGAAGACAATCTCACGCTCACATTTGGGATTATTCTCAACTTGGTAAACATATACGTGAAGGCTTTAAATATGGTAAGTAGTCTTAAAACCATTATGAAAGTTTTTTTTTAATTTATACATTTTAATACCCAGCAAAACCATGGCTTCAGTGAGGTGCCCCTGAATACACTGCCCAATGTGGAGCATTCCGGCGAGAATGAAGACGATGTTTGCGTAGGCAACCAGACCAACCGAACCTTCTCCAAATCTCTGCCCACCGCCTCGATTTCGTCCGCCAGTTGTCCTGCCAGTGAGCTGCTTTCCAACATGGACGGGCAGCTTTGTCTGCTGGCCTTGGAACATCTGCTCATGTTGGTGGCCTCGCAGGCCATCCACATAATCCGCGCGCCGGACTTGGAACCACGCTGGAAGCAAATTGTTCGCCGGGACATCAGCAACGAGATGGTGATCTTCAATGAGTTCGTGCGCCGAAAGGTGATACTGGACTTCAAGGAGAACCGCAGTCCGTGGCTACGACGAAAGCACGGGGTATACAAGCTGAAGTGTGTGGACCCGGCAAGAGGATCGCCCAGTTCAGCCCGCAGTTCGGACATTGTGCGTCGCAGCAACACAGCCGCCAATGAGCTGCGAGTTAATGTGGTCCGCCGATTGCACCTGCAGCAACAGCAGCGCACTCCACCGCCGCACAACTTTGACATGACCAGCGACTTGAGCCCCATTTCCACACTGCAAGGTGCCGCCATGTCTTCGACTTTGGAAACTAGAGATTGTCGTAAGCGTTTGTATCCCGTTCAGCAGGCAGGTGAGGTCTTCTTGGAGGAAGAGTTGGCTGCCATCGACCAGCAGTTCTTCCCCCCGCCCACGGAGCACGGTTACTCGGAATTGTCGCAGGTTCAGCTGGTGGAAGAGGATTATCTGCAACTGATGTCGGCTCTCTTTAACGTGATGCCCCACTGCGACTGAACTGTTCCTTCTTGATTAGTGGTCGGTGAATGTTTAAAATAAAGTTTGTACAATAAAACTAACCATGTGATCTGTATTTCATTTGTTTTCGTAGTTGGCTAGAAATTTTTATATCAGTGTGACAACAACTAATTTCTAAATTACTAAAGTCTTAAAGCACTAAAACTGGGAAGTTATATTTCTTTTTTGATATGTTTATTTATACTTCCTGATAAATGTATCAATCTATAAATTAAAGAAGTTCTTAAAGTAATAAATTGTTTTAGAATTATTCCCAGTGTACATACGTAATTTGCACAAGTGTGCGAGTGACGTCATAAGCTTAGACAAGCCCCCAGCTACGTCATGGCCTCTTCTTTTTTTAAAAAGAGTAACCACCGCTGGAAGACTCTCCCACGCCTTTGGATTCTCTCCCAGAGCGAAAAAGAGAAAAAGTATGCTTACCCTCAGCCGAAGAAGTCTCTGCTTCTTTCGCTGCCAGCGAATCTGCGGCAGCGCTGAGCTGATTATGGGCCTGCCGCTGTTGGCCACCGTTTATTTCCCAGCGGTTGGTGCGACAGAACGCATGTGCGGACAACGGAGCGGATACGCAACAACGTGAACGAGTCATCAAGTACGAGCATTAAGGTTTACCCCCCGTTATCAATCCGATAATCCGAGAAAAGACAAATCGAAAACGAAGAACTCGTCGTCATTAGGGCAGCAATTAGCCAAGTCAGTGATTGTGATAATGCTTAAAGGTGTTCCCACGCTAGCCGGTCGAAACCTCCGTCTTCTGACGACCCAGGGACAGGTGTTGGTCCATCACCGCGCCAAGGCATCCGCCGCCGAGCCGGCCGAGATATTCGACCAGGATCCGGATCTGTTGAAGCGCGCCAAGTTTGGACACACGGGCAAACAGCTGCAGCAGAAGATATGCAATGAGGTGAGTGAAGCACCGCGGTTTTCACAGAAAAGGGGGTTGCGCCATCCAAAACAGCTGACTGACTAAGTATGTACACTTTTTGGGCCTTAATTTCGACCGTCTATTGATTTTTCATGTGATATCACACAAGTGAATCGCATAATCCCCACTGATGCGCAAATGCTGGCGGAAACAAAGCAAACAATTTGCAGAAATCCGAAAATAGATTTTCAAAATTAAACAAAAACCAAGATATCGGATCTGGTCTGGAAGCGATTTCGAGCACGTAAGGGCATTATGCCTTTCATTCAGCCTGACAACGCTATATTTTTTTTGTTAAGAAGACGCCGGCGTATTAGTTTAATTAGATAAATGGCAAGCGGAGCGTGACTGACGCAATCTAATGATAACACGCCCACTGTCCTGTCTTTTTCCCCAAAAAAGAAGATAGCGAAGTTTATCTTATCGCATCTGGGATTGCGGAGGCTAGACTGCCGGGCAAATTAATTGTGAAATTATCATGACAAATCGGGAGCTAGGTGCTAATCAGGTGCAAATCAACTGACACACTCATCCTTAATCCCCGAAAAATCACATGTGACATGTGGAACTCCCGAATAAACAGTAGTTGTTGTCAACAAGTATATTAAAATGCCAAAAACCAGACGACAGCGAGACTCCGACCGAGACATTGAAATGCTGATTGTGAGATTTGGAATGGGCATCAAATGTTTATTCGAAATCAGCCTCATATTACTAATCTCTTCGCTCATTAAACACCAGCGATACTCGTGGACTATAAATAAGTAAACACTCATGCACGCAGAAAAATACAATAAATAAAAGTATTGTTCTTACAATTTTAATCTTATTGTATATGATCTCAGTTCTCCAAAACAACCTTAATCTTTTCCGCTTAATTTTTTGACTTTATCTTTATAACATGAAAAGATAATTGTTTAGTTTTAAAAGCTAAAAATATCTGTGCTATTTTTAAACTTAACAGTGATTTGCTTAAAAAAAACGCTTTAGTAGGCCCTAAAAAATTTGTTATCTGATTGTTAGTTTAAAGTTATCATATCATGAACGGTTTTATGTTTTTAAAGTTGTATAATGTTACAATCTAAATGATAATGATTACAATGATTTTTTTAAATTCATCTGTAAGATACCAAGTTACGAAATTATTATTACAATTTTGGTCCGTTAAAATTGTTTATAATTGTAATAAATAATTGTTCACATTATTTATCGTATACATTTTTTATTTTTATAATTTTCGAGTTTTTTTCTATGTGCAAATGATTCATATACTCTTGGAGTGTCAAAATCACGCGAAACTGTCACCCAAAAATGAATAGAGAAAACGTGAGCGAGCATGGCAACACAAAAAATACAAATATAAATTAATGTACAAATAAAGGCAGTGCTTGTATTCTTAATGCACAGAACTATGGGTAGCAGGTAGCAATTAAGCTGGCTAAGATTTGGCAAAAGGCCATCAGCAGTCGAAATTGTTTGCGGTGCTTTCGTTGCCATGGGAGAAATGAACGAGCACACATTCATAAATATTTAGCATACGCGCGTTCGTATTAATATTTCAGCTGCCGCAACACAAAACCAAGCCCCTTCACTTCTCACTTGGTTGCTAAGGAATTGTAGAGAAGAGAAATAGCAAAGAGAGTGCTAACTAATTCTCTCAAATATTTATCACACATTTTGAATATCTCTTGATAACAATAATTTTCAAATAAAATTTTAAGGTTTCTGATTTTTTGTAAAACACTCCCATAAATAATAATATAAAAATGCTCCATGGAATAATCTTTAGAAAAATATATTGCCACGATAAAGATTGCTTATCACTTACTCAACTGCTGAGAATTTAATGCATTTCCGGAGTAAAAATGTTTAAAGGTTGCTCCCTTCCAACTAATTTATAGATTAAACCCTTTTATAAAAAGTCAAAGTCTCCCGCAAATTAGCAAAAAAAGCCACCTGTTTAAAAGTTATTGATAAACTGGCAAAAAAAATACTTTCTTCATATACATTATTAATTGTATATTGCAAACGGTACATTAACATAATCAGTCATACACTTTATACATTGACGTTTACCGTTCTTTTTTTCGGAAGATAGAAATAGTTCTCTTATTTCCCCCAAGAAAATTTCTCTTTGATAATTTTTATCTCTGCACTTCCGTGCAAATTGTGCGTCAATGTTCCGTTAGCTTTTGAGATGCCAATTTGAAAGGTGCCAAAGTCCCACGCCAATGGTGACAGGCCCCTTGAACGGAAACTTGTTTGGCAAATATTAAATTCTTTTTATTTTTATTTTTAATGCCGCACCTCAGGTTGTTGTTGTTATTGTGCGAGATATTCCCCCTCACATGACTTTCTTTTGCTCAAGTATGTATTTAATAATATGCAAATAAGCAGCAAGTGCGAAAAGAGCTTAACAATGAAAACAGATTTTGCTGGCAGAGATTTACCTTTCTCGAATTGGGAATAAAGATTTAACATAGGTATATAGGCAAGTGCAAATAATATAAGAAGTTAGAGAATAAATCTATCTAAGTAAAAAAATGTTCTATTTCTTTCAAGAGAAGAGGAAGGAAAAATTTCAAGACATAAAAAATCCAAGGACATCTGTTTCGCTGATGTCATGCGATTAGGTAATCCAATCCAATTGTACTTAGGATCCAAGGCCTGTCAAGAAGTATTCAGTTACGTAAATGATTGGAGTTTTTCCATTACCGCAATTAGAAATGGCAAGTAGGCCAAGAAAACTGTGTACACTGTGTTCATTTTCAAAATTAATAATATGAAAGGATACTTTTTGCAGTTATTAGGGAAATATCTACAAGAATAACGAAACGATATGATAGTTACTACCATCCTTGTAAGCTTTAAAACTGTTGCAGAGTTTTGGGGATTTTATAAAAGTTTTAAAGGAAGAGCTACCCCTTCGTTCTATAAAAGGTGATCGTTGATGGCGTTTGTCCATTATTTGCACTTCGATCCAGTTGCAGTATACATTGGATACTCATTTAAAATATGCTAGTACGTGCCGAATAGCTGGCTCTTTGAATAACCGCGAATACGTGATTCTACACGGGAATTCCTGACCTAAGCTTCAGCTTTACTATAAACCTCAATTCTTTGTTCATTTCAGAAGAAACTGCGCGCTCCACCGCTCCTGAATTTGGTGTTTGCCAATCGGAAATTGTCCTTCTACGACACCAGTTCCACTCCGAAAACCAAGGAGGATAATGCCAAGCTGTGAGTATATCAGTAAAAGATAAACCTTAAACTTTGCTTAATCATCACCTAACACCGCACAATAATTAAAAGAAGAGCACTTGCATTCAATCACTAACCGCTCGAATCACAAAATATTTGTCCACTCATTTGCACCTGCCCTTGTCTGTGGTTGCTTTTCCCATTTCCCATTGTTTTCCACGTGGCTAGAATCATTTGGGTCAATAGTTTCGCTGCTGCCAGGCCGCATTTTCATATCCCACGGATCCATTTTTAGATCCGCTGCACTTTACAGACCTATTCTTGGCTCGGAAAATATTGTTTTTGAAAACAACAACAGCCGAATCCGTTGACACTCACAATTAACGATCTCGGCCAAGTCCAAAGAAATGGCGAAAAATATTATGATGGCACTTTTTGGGGTAAATATTTTGCGGGCTCCCCCTTTTGTTTTTAACCCTTTTGAGAGGGGAAAATGCGGTTGGGAGATCTGAAAAAGGGGAGGTATCTTCTGGCCCGAAAAACGCGCTAATTGCCGGCAATCGCAGGCGCATAAAAATAAATTAACATACGTTTATTAAACGAAGATAAAAATCGAATTCGCTCACTCTTTTTGGTCCGCTGAATGATATATACATATGTATTGGCTTTGATGTACGATGTTGGCGAACTATAAAACCATTGGCCGACCGCCGACTGGTCTCATTTCGGCGGTGACGGGCCGCAAGTTTGCACAGTGGAATCAGATAGAAGTAGCATATATAATATACAGAACCATCGAAATGATGGGCGATCGTAGCTGGAATCTGCTGCAATATGCCACCGAGAAGGCGCCACTTCCCTTGGATGGTTACACCGCCGAGGAGGCGGCTCAGTTCAAGGACAGCATCAGGCAGAAGATTGTGGACGATCTAAAGTCGATGACGGGTGAGGAGCTCATTGAGTTGGTCAAGAGGAATGCCGCTCAAGTGGAGGAGGAGAAGCCACAAGCTCCCACCAAGGAACCTCTCTCGGGAACCGAAGAGGGAAAGGAGCGCATCCAAGACGATGCGGATCTAATCGATGCAGGGATTATAGCCGAAATGGTCGCTGGACTCTGCACCAAAAGCCAAAAGGAGACGTTCATCAAGGTGATAACGAAGTATATCAGGTAAATGTGACTCAACCCAGAAGACGTGCCCACTTTCTTATCAAAAGAAAAGAAAAGAAAAGAAAGAATAAGAAAAATAAAAAAGGGGTTCCGCCGCCGCGTGACGTTTGCCCCTTAATCGGTTTTTGAAACTAGTGCCCATGTGAATCAAGTCTACTCCACAAAGTGCCAGACAATGCCCAGTGCCATTATAATGCCATAAAGCCAACCATATCTATCCGTTGTGTGTTTGCTCGTGTGGGTTTTGTTTGCCCCCCTTCCACCCGCGATTGCTTTGGATAGAGAAAAAGGAGTTAATTAATTTATTTTATTGGCAATAACATGATTTAGAAATTAGCACTTTCCGGCGCGACTCTCCGTGGTGCCCGGGCTCTCTGTTCGCCTGGCTATCTAAGTGCTCCTCCGTTCGCTTCGCCTGGGAGCAGCCATACAAAAATCACACATTTCGCTAATGTATAAAACGCCGGCGCGCTTACTGTTGTTCCCATTAAACTTGCAACAGCTCAGCGCTCAGGTTCGAAATCAATCCAGTTGAGAAACGCAAAGCTCGCCAAATCACAAAATATCACGTATACGCCGCGATGGTGCTGACAAACGAGCTGGATGCGCTGAAGCGCCAGAGCGAGGATGGGGAGACCAAAGAGCGGGAGGAGAACTATAGAAGGGGCAAGGAGCAGGAGACCACGGAGACGGCGGCCATCATCGAGGAAATAATCGAGGGCATCTCATTGCAAAATCGCCGTGGCACTATAGTGCGTACTATTTCCGCGATAATCAGGTAAAAATAGTGCAGGAAAGCCAACAAATCAGAGAGACAGTCAGGGGCAGGGACAAAAGATATAGTATTTACGAGTGGATTGTAAAAATAGATTGTTAGATTGTGCACACTACACACTTACCATATCTGCACAAAAACGAAAATTGCGTTGATTAATGCTCATTACACACGATCTTTATGGCCAGCATATGGAAATCTAACTAACAATCGCTGTCTGATCATCCTGTTTATCACTATTATAGCAATCAGAGACGCCACTATTCGATGCGGCCGTGAGTAATCGAATTGAATTGATTTGAATCCCCTGTCCTTCCCACTAGAATCTGAGTCAGTTGCCATGCTCGAGTACCATTGAAACCCCGAAGAACTCTTAATCAACTAAATTGAAGTTGATTGAGGTCTCCGCGAAATGATTTGCCAAATTGATAGTTCCGAAAAGAATCCCAATTAATCGAGTCAGTCGGCCGTGGAACGAAGATCTATATTTAGAGGAGCCCAACTGGATCTGTGCAGATTTAACGGCCGCGCTGCATTCTGTGATGTCTGTGAGCCAATTAGCACTTGGAGAACAGCGCCAGTTGGCCAAAGACAAACCCCCAAGTTGCCCCCTCTGTACTCCCCACCCCCTTTAGAAACCCCTCGTAGTCTAGTGCCATATTTAGTGTGAATTTAGTCTTGCTTTTCCACACACGCATGCTAAAATCCAGTCGGGGATCGCCGCTCAATTAGCAGGTGCCCTAAACCCAATTACTTTTTTATTTCGCTAATTCCTTCGCTGCTAACTGGTCGTGTTTCCATTCCACAGCCATCGGGAACAGGAGCAGCGAAATGCGGAGGATGTGCTCTTCGACATGTTCGCCAGCGAGGAGACGGGCCTCATCTCGATGGGCAAGTTCCTCGCCGGGCTGAAGACCACGGGCATCCGGCGGAATGATCCCAGAGTGCGGGAACTGATGGACAACCTGAAGAAGGTGCACAAATTGAACAACTACGAGACGGGTTCTTCGGCGGAAACCCAGCATCTCAATCGGGAGACCTTCAAGGCGTGAGTTTAACCTCTTTTATTACTACCATCTTTATATTTCTTTAATAATATTTACTTTTTCAGTGTGGTGGCCCCCAACATTGTGTTAATTGCCAAGGCCTTTCGCCAGCAGTTTGTTATCCCCGACTTTACCAGTTTCGTTAAGGACATCGAGGACATTTACAACCGCTGCAAGAGCAACACCCTCGGCAAGTTGGCCGACTATATCCCGCAGCTGGCTCGCTATAACCCCGACTCCTGGGGTCTGAGCATCTGCACTGTTGATGGCCAGCGCTTCTCCATCGGAGACGTGGAGGTGCCCTTCACCCTCCAGAGTTGCAGCAAACCCCTGACCTACGCCATTGCTCTGGAGAAGCTGGGACCCAAGGTGGTGCACTCGTACGTGGGACAGGAGCCCAGTGGCAGGAACTTCAACGAGCTCGTCCTGGATCAGAACAGTAAGTATTGGGGTGGATTATTCTTTGAAAAAAAGTGTTATTCTTTTAAGATACTGATTTATTAAGATGCGATCAGGTATTAATTTTATATTACGATTTTCGTTTGCTTGTGTGTTGATATCCTTTGCACAATTATTGTTTCCTTTATAACAAATCCTCTTTACATTACCGAGAAAATAATTTTTCCCCCTTTACTATTTAATTAATTACCGTGAAAATAATTTTTCCCCCTTTACTATTTAATGCATACTTTTTTTTTACTAATATAACTTTCGATCTCTTTTATACATTTTTGATAACATATTTAATTCATGACTCACAGTAATTATCAAAAATGTAATTTATCTTCAAAATTTCTGATTAAGTTTTTAAAATTGATAAATACATTTTGGTACTTCTTCTGAAAAAAAGGGTCCAATATTTAAAACTTACCTTTAACTAGATTGGCAAGAATTTCGTATAAATACAGTCATAATTTTCACAAAGGCTTGTTTTAATATTATCGTTCTTTTGACATAGAAATTGACTTATATCTCTTTTAAGGCATTCCTTCATTGAATTGAAACATTTATTTATGCAAGATTGTAGAATTTCTTTTGTGCTTGAATACCCACTGTTCAATATGTTTTTAAGTTTCTAAATTCGGTTATAGCAATCTCCCTAATATTTACCATTTTTCTTCGCAGAGAAACCGCACAACCCGATGATCAACGCAGGGGCGATCCTCACCTGCTCGCTGATGAACGCGCTGGTCAAGCCGGACATGACCTCCGCGGAGATCTTCGACTACACGATGTCCTGGTTCAAGCGGCTCTCTGGCGGAGAGTACCTCGGGTTCAACAACGCGGTGTTCCTCTCGGAGAGAGAAGCTGCTGACAGGAACTACGCCTTGGGATTCTACATGCGGGAGAACAAGTGCTTCCCCAAGCGAACCAACCTGAAGGAGGTGATGGACTTCTACTTCCAGTGCTGCTCCATGGAGACTAACTGCGAGGCGATGTCCGTCATCGCCGCCAGTTTGGCCAACGGAGGCATTTGCCCCACCACCGAGGAGAAGGTCTTCCGGCCGGAGGTGATCCGGGATGTCCTCTCGATCATGCACTCCTGCGGCACGTACGACTACTCCGGCCAGTTCGCCTTCAAGGTGGGCCTGCCAGCCAAGTCCGGAGTGAGTGGCGGCATGATGCTGGTCATCCCCAATGTGATGGGCATCTTCGCCTGGTCGCCGCCCCTTGACCACCTGGGCAACACGGTGCGCGGCCTGCAGTTCTGCGAGGAGCTGGTCTCCATGTTCAACTTCCATCGCTACGACAACCTGAAGCATCTGTCCAACAAGAAGGATCCGCGCAAGCACCGCTACGAGACCAAGGGCCTCTCCATAGTCAATCTGCTCTTCTCGGCGGCCAGCGGGGATGTGACGGCCCTGCGGCGCCATCGCCTCTCCGGGATGGACATCACCCTGGCCGACTACGATGGCCGCACGGCCCTGCATCTGGCCGCCTCCGAGGGCCACCTGGAGTGCGTCAAGTTCCTGCTGGAGCAGTGCCACGTGCCGCACAACCCCAAGGATCGCTGGGGCAACCTGCCCGTGGACGAGGCCGAGAACTTTGGCCACAGCCATGTGGTGGAGTTCCTGCGCTCCTGGGCGGAGAAGGCCGGCCAGTCCGGCGAGGAGTCCCAGCCGGAGGCGGTGACCACCAAGACTCAAGCGGATGAGGTCAGTTCAAGTCCAAGTTCAAGTTCAAGTTCAAGTCCAGGTTCAAGCTCAAGTCCCCAGGCCATCAATCTCCTGGGGCAGAAGCCAAGCCAGAGTCAAGAGAGTCAAGAGCCCAAGCTGAATTCCAATCTCACTTTCCAGGAAATCTGCAGCACCAGCGATTTGGAGACCAGTCCGGCCACCAGTCCCATTCCCACGCCCCTCGATTCCGGATCCAGGGCGGGATCGGGACGCTCCAGTCCGGTGCCTTCGGATGCGGGCAGCACGGCGAGCGCCGGAAGTGCCAGCAGCGTCGACGACAAAACCAAGCCGGGATTGTAGACGCCTGGATTGAATGATGGATTCCCCCGCAGAATCTCTCCTACTAAGTTATTCGCACAACCCTTTAGTTTATGTATGGCGATTAGATTAAAGCTAAGATTACCCGGTTAGTCCTATGTGATTTGTAGTAGTCATCCCACGTGCACCTCGTGGTCCTTCGCGCAGGATCCGCTGCACGAGCGGCATTTGTACTTGCACTTGTAGTGCTTAGTTAGCCTCAAATATTCCAGGGTATCCTACGAAACAATGACAATAATCTTAACATATACTATGTACTAACCCACAATTTTGGGTCTGTGACCCGCCCAAATGTATTGCATTCGTACTTGTCAATTGATATTTGTGTATGCGTTTGTAAGTGTATTAATTAACCTGTTCCAAAGGTCAAGCTATGTGCCTGCACACTTGATTTCAGTTGAATATAAATATATAGTTAGCTGAAAAACAACAGAATATATGACTTATCTTTACCTTAAACTCGATGGTCTGGTTTCTAAAATTTTACACTATATATTGATGTTCCTTCTACTTTGTAAAATTAAAAAGTTAAATAAATTGGCACAATTCAACTTTGCTATATATTATCTCTTTTATTTAAATAATAAAAAAGACATCAAACTCTTATTTTTTCAAGATCAAAATAATACGAACAAGGCTTTAGGCTTTAAATATCTATCCAGGGAAATAAAGTGCTACAAGCTAGAAGAACGATTTTTTTCGGGAACAGTATTCTAACAATTCGTTGCATACAATTCGAAACAAAATCAGAAATATTAATATTCGTTAGGGTAATACCTCTTATTCTCAGTGTATCTACAGAAAACAGTGAAAACCACGAGCGCTCTCGCTCTCTCGGTTATCGCAGCATTAAAGCATATCAACGGCCAGTTTTCCCGAAGCCACATTGTTAAGTTTTAATTTGAACATTAGCCCTTATGTATGTGCAAAAGAAAATTAACTTATTGCAGTTATGACAGCCAGCATGTGCAAGGCGAAAAATTTATAAATGCTCCAAAATGATTTTCAAGACGAGCAGTTTAAGCTAATTCTTTTCGCCAATGCTGCAAAAATCAACAATTAAAAAAAAATAATTACCCCATGTTTATATGATTGGCTGTTTTGAGCTCCAAGCACCGCATAAGGGCTAAACAACATAATTTGTTGGTTTTTCTTTCGCACTTTTTAAAAAACACCCTTTCACTCGCACTCATTTTGGGTATAGTTAACGGACCGACGAGACCGACTATACTCACACTCACGATGTTGTTGTTCAGTTGAAAAAAGCGCCTCTAGCGGCCGAAAGTGACGTCTGAATCGTCGGTTCAGTTCAGTCCGTTAACATTCGGGTGGCCCTCTAAGGACTGACGCACCCGAGGAGACTACCATATACGTAACCCACCATAGTAACTCCACCATGGGCAAGGTTTTCCCAGTGCGAGATTGTTCACTTTTGCCTCGCAGCATTCGAAAAGTACGGACGTGGGTGTTTCATTTCGGAGTTCGTGGCTTTCGTGCCGGTTTGTTTGCGGAGTTACCACCATCGTCCAGCGGCTCCTCTTCATCTTCAATCCTCGCCATCTCCGCCGGGCAGATGAATTAATTGTGGAAAATTGTTAAATTCCAGCTCGTTGAAGCGGCCACAAATCCAATTAAGCGCATACACCGTTTGCGGAGCGTTGTGCATAATTGAGTAATTAAGCTTTCCATACAAAAAGGGTTTTTGACACCGCACACATCGAAGTCACTTGGGGTAGGTTCGGTTATTTCAGTTGGTTCGGTTAGTTCGCTTTGGTTCGAAGACATTAAAACGAGAGTGGCAAAGACAAAATCAACAGCAGCATCGTTTCCGGTTCCGCTTTGTCCAGTGGTTTTCTCTTAAGAGTGCACAAAGCACAGAACTCGGCAAACCCAAATCGGATTATTAACTCCATGCCACAAAAAGGATGTCTATTGTGGAGGGACTAGGGATTGCATATATCCCTATCCCTTTCTCCCTCCATCCCTCTCTCCCTCTCTCCCTTGGAACTCTTCCATCAGTTCGCTTTATTGACAATCTCTCTGCACAAGTCGCTGCATATCCGGGCCTCGAAAATTTTGGGGCCTTCCTTTGTGATTGGGTTTTGGCCGCTCGCTTTGTTTGTTTCCTCCATTTAGCACAGATATGTGCAGCGCCAGCAGCTGTGGGATTGCATAATGTCCAGCTTCCTCTCCAGAAAGTAGATCATTGGGATTGGGGAAACAGTTCTGTCCCCTGGCAAAAACAAGTCTCATAACTACAAAAAAATGAAAGTGGTTTCTTGAGCTCACAAATCAAAGAGGCTTCTTCAAAAAATAAGTAATAGTCTTTAATTCAAAAAGTTTTCAATAATTCAATATGGCAATTAGACCAATATGGTGTATTACCAATTTTTAATGATATAATCTAAACTTATAAAATCTCAAGTAGTCGGAAATTAAATTGCACATGCTTTTAAAGTTTTCCCCTTAGAATAAATGTTAATTTTTTTTAGTTTAACCATTCATAATCAAATTTAAATGTGAGTTGATTGAACTTAGCTGTTGATATCTGCTAATAAATCCTAAAGCTGTTAATTAGCTATATTATGGCTCATCAAAATATGGTATCTTACAATATCCAAAAAAGTTGAATGAGAAGATTAAATTAAAGTGTATTTTATTAAACAAAAACGTATGACATTGTTTACGAATTGGATGTACTCATACAAAAACTACTAAATTGCCTTAATGAAGCTAACGAGCTTTTTAGCTCCTACATTTGTTTCTTAGTTTATCAATATAGGTTGTCCGAAACTGAATGATATATACCAGAAAATGACAAAAGTATTAGGGAGGAAGGAAATAGTTTTTAATTTTGCTAGCAAAAGTAGCTTACTCCTTATAAATTCCAAAATTTAATATGATTTCCTTTCACTTTTTAAATGCCTTTTGGGTGGCATACAAATTGCCGTGTGCTGATGCCAATCGAAACAGAATGCACCCGCCAACCGAAAATGTCTCTGTCCCATTTGCTAATAATACTCCCAATGCGACTCCTGTATAATCAACCTAATCCGAGCAAACCGAACGTCAATCCCCACTGTCCAGTCCGTGGGAACCGGGCACATGTGTTTGGGGATAGAGAAAGGGGCTATGCAAACGATTCGCAGGAATTTTCCGTATGAAGGGGCGGATCGGGGTTGCCGGTTGACTGGGCAAAGGAAGTTGGCTTCGGCATCAGCAAATGTCAGGCATTGATGTGTCCATCAAGTGTCTCCGCCTCGAGTTCATTGAACCCCTCAAGAACTAGAACGTCCGATAATAATTGATTTGTGGGGGAAATAAAGAAGGGAAGGGGAGGGGAGTACGGAACCCGCACACATATCGAAAAGTATCTGAAGTATCTGGAATATCTTCTACTTGATGGGGGAACATGAATCGGAAATTGGCGCTCTCTGCAGAAGAACGCATTCGGACGTGTGATGAGCCAATTTCACACATGGCAGAAGCGGCGACCAAAGAAAAACAGAAAGCCAAAAAAACAGAAAAAAAAAAGTTAAAAAGAAAAAAATAGAGGCTGAAACCAAAACAGAGAACAGAGAGCCAAGTGCAATGCCCTGGACTTCAGTTGACGCTGCACTTTTGCCACCTTGTGGAGTCGCCAAAAATAAATGCCAAAAGCGTTCCCCATTTCCCATTCCCATTTCCATTTCCATACGTACTCCCCTCGATGAATGCTCATTATGTTTGGTTACCCCCGCATTTCAAAAAGGCCCATCCATACATATATATCCATATATAGTATATATATCGCACATTCAGACATATAGCGGCGCCGCCATTCATCAACAGATGAGCCCTCCTACACGCTCTTCATGGAGTTGCGGATGTGGCATTGGAATCCGAATCAGAATCGGAATCCTGCTGCTTTTCTGTTGTTCTCTCTATTAAAGTGCCACATTTGAATGCCGAGCCTCATAAATGTTTTCTCCCCCTCAGCAGTTTTGTGGAAAGAGCAGCGGCATCAAAATTGATTGCTTTCGCATGGACACGAACTCGGTGAGCCCGCTGCCTCCGATGGAGGAGGCCATGGACAGGGTCAGTGAGAAGTCGCCCCCGGGAACCCCCAACGGGATCGAGATGCCCCCGCCTCCGGATGAGAAGTGAGTTGTGATTTTAATTGCCTCGAGCCACAAATAGCTCCCAAATGGGTGTACGCTTGGGAGTTTTGAATAATAAATAGTATGTTTTCTGGTACTAAGTGTTGAATTACAAATACAAGACATCGGCATTCCATCTAAATATTCACCTATTACATCATTATATCCCCTTACAATATTCTCTTGGTTGAAAGATATGATTTTATTTTAGTTAACATGTGTTTGTCTTGCTTGGTTTGTCTGAGGGATGTTTTCAAATGGCATAGAATTATCTAAAATATATTTTAAAAAATTGTCCTTTTCTGGCTGCTTTAAAATTATATTGTATTCAGTGCACTATGTACCTACTTTATTAATAATTTTTTAAAAGTGCGGATGCAGTTATATATAAAACACCTTTCTTTCATAGAAAACCAAAGAGCATATGCTTATGTTCTAGTCACAACTAAGTGCTTCTAAAATTAAAGAACCACTTTTATCCAGAACCCCTCCCCGTTGCCCAATCAACACAATTTAGTCGTTAGATTTGCCAACACATTTGTTTATCAATATTTAAGTGAATTGTGTCACTTATGCATATCAAATTCGAGGCAGAGACACACACAGCCAGAAGATCGGCAGACCGAGTTCCCCGGAGGCCAATTTGGAGCTCTTGTCTAGCCGGCAATTGGCCTTGTGCATATCCGCATCTCCGCTGCTCATCTGCCAGTCGTTCCTCCTACTTGGTTTCAATCTCTCTTCTATGGAAAACAAAACAGAAACAGACTCTTGTCCGCTCAGCCGTAGTTGGCCTTTAATCGATTTTAGTGGCACCACGCGGCGTATGTGTAATATTTACATGGAATAGGAGCCGAGCACGTTAGGAATTACCCCAAAAGACTAATTAACAGTGACGGAGAGCGGCAAATGTCGACGCCTACACACCCTGTGAGAGGAGCACTGGGAAAAGGACAGGTACAATGGGTGGGGTGGCCCGTTTCGAGGTTATTTTTACGCGCCAATTTCCTAATTCGCGTATCTTCGAAAGCCGTAAATTTTATTTTAATGCGACCTCGTCGCAAATCACACAAAGCGCGGGCACATCCTTCCTGGAACACCCGTGCACCCACAAATTCAACAGTTGATCGCGTGCACTGGGTGGCCGTAAACATTCCGCCCGGAATCCTTTCTCCCCCTTCGTCCTTTTTGCCCTGTCCCTGTCCTTGTCCAATTTCTGGCACGAAGCTCGGTAAGCTTCAAGTAATTACGGGTATTTTTCCTTCTTGTCCGGCGGACTCAACCTTTTCGCCGCCTCGTTTTCATTTCATTTTCATTTGGTTTTCATTTGATTTCAAGTAATTTTTGGGCGCGTTGTCCACCCAAAAACCCACTGGCTTATGGGCTCCAAGGAGCTGGAATAATGACCCAAAGTCCCAGGGTGTGTTTGTTGCCTCCGACGGGGAGTGGGAGTGGGATTTGGAATGGTCAAAAGGTTTATGAATGTGGCAGTGGGTATCCCTAACCCGCTCTACGAACTATTGGTGACCCAGTATTTCTTTGGGAATCAGTGGAAGCCCCGCTTCCATAAATACTTGATTGATTCAGAGCGCTGCTGGCAGGTGTTTTGATTGATACTCGTATTTACTTATTTATTTATGGTCACAAAGTGTTGTTTGCAAACAGGTGGCCCGTTAATTAGATATTAGCTGGAATATGGGAACTATTTCTGTCCTCTTATGTACTAATTTTATTCAGCTTACTTTGATAAAAAAATCTTATTTTTAACAGAAGTCACTTTATTAATTAATGTAAAATTACTTATGAAGTATTATTCTACAAATTTCAAATTATATTTAGTACAACCTCCTAAAATTCAATTTCTGCTTTATTTTATTAAATTTACTGATTAGAGTTCAAAATCAGTTTTTAAAAATATACCAATGTATTCATAAAAACTTGTTTTTGTTCATTTTTAATTTATTTTTTTAGCTTGTTTTTAATTAATTAAATTATCGCAAGAACGTTTTTGATTTTTTTAATGTGTAGATCTTTTTGATGCCAACACGTTCAAGTGAGCTGATGATCAGTTTTATCTTTATCTTTATTTACACTCTTAATCTTACAGCTTGACTAACAACCTTTTAGACCAAAAATTGCATAACCCAAGGCCTAGGCGAGAAGATACTAACTCATTAATCTCACTAATCAAAAGACGTTGGGCAAATAATTAACACATTTTAAATTCCTGACTCCCTTAATGGTTCGCTACACAGCTATAGAACTGGTTTATGTCATAGATATTTAGATCCCTAAATGGTTAATTTCCCTAGCAGGGAATTTTGCTGTTTGGTTGAGTGCCTAGATTAAACTACATCCAGCGGGTTGTTGTCTCCGCTAAAATGCCGTTGCAAGATATAAATAAGCGATCTAAAAAGCAACTCGAAGACTTAGATCCAGAAAGCTCCGGCCTGAAAATCGAAATAAATTTTCAGTTGTATCTGGTAGATCGTCGCGATCTGAACGTTATTGTGCTTCACTCGATAATCGAATACGGTGAATTCAATTGAGGATTTTCGTGCGGTTGTTTGTGTTGGTGCGACTGTTAACAAAAGGAGCAATATAAACAAAAGCATAAAAAAAGAAAAACACTCTTTCGGTTAAAGTGCCTTGTTTATATTGAATTTGTGTGCCAGTTTTCAAACGTTTTTCGGATGCTTATTACACGCATCTTGCGGATCAGCGACTTTCTTTGATCGAGAAACCGAGAGTTGTTCGCCGCTCTTGAACAAGAATCGAAATTTGCATCAATAGAAACCCAAGTTGAAATTAAATTCGATGTGAACTTACGGCCCCAAATGAACACATGAATGAATAGATAACGAATCGAATCCGTCACCGTTCTGGGATCGCTTTTCAGCCCCTTGTGATTGACAAATTAACGCATTCAACTCGATTAGCATCTGTATCCGATCTGGAAAAGTTCTATTAGCGATTAGCGAATTGCGATCCCAAAGCGAGACGTCGGTTTTCAATTGTCTCTCGATTGTGTGGCATTTTACAGAATCAATATAGAGCCGAATTGCTCGGAAAACAGACGACCTTTAGCTGGGCCGTCCTATATATGTATTATATATAGCTATAGCGCGCCGATCTGTGACGCACCGCCCAGCGATTCAACATTTAGTGGGTGGCGGTGACTAAATAAGCGGAAAAACCGCACCGAATTTCGGCCCAAATAGCAACACTTGGCTAAATGCGTGATCGTCACTTGGCCAAAATGCCGCGTGGAGGAACGACAACTGCGTAAGTGTCACCACATAAGAACCAATACCACCCAAAACCACCCAACAAGGCCAGACTTTGGAGCCAAAATAAACAAATTTCGTATTAATTGAATTTAAACAATTGCGGCTTATGGAGAAAAAGTACTTCGATCGCAAAGCTACGCTAGAATGTTGTGTCAGGTTGTCGTACTGCGAACGCGATTGTATCTACAAGATACAATTTCAAGCAACCTGTGTGCGTGTGTGTGTGTGTGTGTATTTCGGGTCGGATTATTTGATTGGACCCGCACTCCCTCGAAAGATCGCCTCAATTGAAGGCGACGCGACATCGACGGCGTCTCTAAACAATTGCCGGGCATTGTACAGTAACCCCTCGCTGCATGGGATCCATTCCAGATCAGACCAGTATCTGCGACATGACGTACTCGTACTTCGTCATCATTAACCCGCAGGATACCCAGAAGTGTGTGTCGAGTGTTTCTGAGTGATTCCCAGCCATGCGTGCCACTGAAAATAATTTCATTCGCCGCGATCCGCAGACTTTTAATTGTGCAGCTCGTTGCTTGCCACATCTGATGGCTTCCTTAATTGAATTGTGCCCTGGCTTCCTGCAACTCCCATTCCCCATTCCCCATTCCCTTCTCTCCACTGGTTAGCATTGCTCCACTTTGGGAATCCAAGTCAACCAAGTTACTGCCATAATTAGCCTGGTTTTAAGACAACCTTCAGTTGAGTTCTGGTTTCCCTTTTTTATCTAATAACAGGGTTTTTGTGTATCTCAATCTCTGTTGGACATCCAAGTGCCATGGTCATCATAATCTCCATCACATGATTGCGATAAGATTGTTCCTTAATTTACTTAAGTTTTGTAGAATAAAGATAAGCAACTTAATTTTAGTGTGATGGATGCTTAGACATAATTCAACTCAAGGCATTTTCCATGATAAGAGCATTTTAAATATTATATTTGCAGATAGTAAATACATTTTGCATATCTTAGACACTATGTCAAGATTATTAGATTATCACATTTCCAAATACCTCTTTTAAAAGATTTTCCTTGTGTGTATCTTAATCTTAATTTTATCTATCTTTCACTTAATACAAATAATTTTTATAGCATATCTCTATACATATTGCACTTTATCTTATGATTGTTTTGCATGATACAAACTTCAATATATAAATAGTGATTGATGAGTCATGACATTTTGTGCAGCTTACATTTGTACAAACAATTTGATTAATTTGCAACTGTTAAATGGCAGATTACGCTGCAAGTTGGATGCGCTTTCTCTGTTTATTTGCCTCCCATTTGCTCATTTGCAGTGGGTGCCACTGCCACTGCCACTGCCACATGGCGGTGTCAATAGCCTTTTATCCACGATAACCCATTAGCCATGACTGGCTGCAACTGGGCTCTAAGCTCTAAAACTCCGGCTCAGACTGCGACCGAGATTGAGGTTCAGGTTCAGGTTTAAATACACCGAACAGGTGGCGGCCAACGAGCAACAAACCACAACAAACGAGTTTTCCATAAAACGAAAAGCTTTCAGTGAAAATTTCTCAGCGCAGCCCGCAAATGAAAAGTGAAAGAGATACAAATTTGCTGCCAAAGATACAGGCACAACCAAATAGGCACCCATTGGTGTCGGCTTGTTTTCCAACAATCTGCGGCAAGTGAAATGTGTGCTAAAGCAGCTCACCAGTGGCCGCCCCTTCGCCCCGTCCCCTGAAAAGTGCTGATATTCAAATGCCTGCCCCAACCAGCAGCAGCACCCAATCCAAGCAATCCCAGTCCCACACCCAATCCCATACCCATACCCCCACCCATACCCAAACCCAGACGCAGCTGCGGCCACAGATGCAGCCACATATGCATCCACATACTCAGATGCATCCACATGAACATCAACATCCACGGGCGTAAATTGTGGCAGACACTCGTTCATTGACACCGCCATCGGCTGCACAGAAAGAAATTGGATCAATTGATCGTAGTTTTGCAAAGCCTTTTCACTCCTTAAGATTTATGGGTCCCATCTTCAACTTATAGTTCAACGTCATCTTTTTTCTGTTCTTCTCCAATAAGTTTTTACAGAAATAATATAAAAGAAATATCAAGTTTAATTATCGACCTTACTTTTTTTTTAAGTGGAAATACACATCTAAACCACTCGATTACTTTATCTCCAAAAACATTGATTTCACTCAAATTTTAAAATCATATGATTGAATATTTTTCATCGAAAATCCAATTAATGTGGGCTTAGATTATAATTTAATTCAACAAAGACATGGACACAAAAAACAAAAAAATTCTGATTACTACTGAATTTCAGACATTCGATATTATTTTTTATTAACTGTAGTTCAGTAAGTGAATGACTCCTGCGGTGCACAATAACTCAAATAACCAAAACAACGTTAAGATATCAACAGATCAAATAGCACATGAATAATATCCGAATAAATTTGTATACATATCACTTTGTTTTCGAAAAAACAGGATAAAGAATTTTAAAAAATAATAATAATTACAATGAGATTCATACATCATAATATTGGATATTTAGTAGTTATTTTTATTCTCTTTTTGTTAAACAAAATATATCTCCAGACAAAGTCAAATGGAAATCAAAACATAATAATAACGGATATAAAAACTTTATCGAAACCGTTTTTATAGGTGCATTTTCATTAAATTAGTACACAAAAATATATATAAATACTTTATTTTTTATTATTCTTGGGTCGATCTAAATGTAAATACAAGTTTCTAGGGGCTAGAACATAAGTTAACATACTTTAATACAATACCATCTCTTTTCCAACAATGCATTATAGTTATAGTATTAATTTCATACGACTCCCGGATAAGACTGAATTTTTTTTGAGTGCCAGAGATCAGTACTCTTCGGCGGGAAATCGGAGCACCCCATGGCATTATCGTAGCCATAGTCTGAGTCAGAGTCGGAGTCAGAGTCGGAGTCAGAGTCTTTGCGGTGATGCAAGTGTCGTGAAAGCGAGAGTGCCTCGAATGGATGGTCTGGTAATGGCCGGTAATTCGATTCGGCTTTGCTTTCATTATCACAGCATGGGGCTCGCACTATTAATTTAAATAATAGCTCTGTTTACTTTCGACGCGTTTCAATGCGTTTCGTACGAAATCGAGGAGCTCTTTGCTTTTTTGTTGCACTTGGCGATGATTAGATGGCTCGTTGGAGGCCAGCAATGCGCCTAATTACCCACAATGCAACAAGTTTTGCAGTTTCCACTCCAGTTTCTATCCGCAGGCTGTTTACTTTCGACAGATCAACAGATGGCTTCTGCTTTCCATTGTCTGATTGTGGGACTTCTCCCAGCCCCAAAAAAAAAGAAAAAAATAATAATACTCTGTCCCACTGCATTATGCTGATGGATCTGGTGGATCGGATCTTGTGGGCTGGTGAGATCATTGCGCAGATCGAAATTTTACTCCGTGTCATGCGATCGCGCGACAAGTGATGAAATTAATATGACAGACAGCCAGCAATTGGATGGAAACAATACCACATGGTATACCACTCACTCCATTGGCGTTGCCTTTTCCCCAGCTGTCAGGTTTTTGCTTTTAGTTTGGAGGATAATCAACCCGATGGAGAGCACTCCCACACCAGTAAACCACACTAAACCACTGAAATTCTTGGATAAGTGGAGCAGTTTGTTGGTCAGCAAGTGAGCAGCTACTCCATTCTAAAAGGGAAAAATGGAAAGTTCGCTAGGCAAATTAGATAATTGCTATTTTTCCCTAGATCCACTTGTCCATCAATTAAGCCGATTAGCAGCACATTCAGCCCGCAATTAGTGCGTCGCAATCTCTTGAGAATCTGTGACAGAATCTCCATAATTCGAAGGCAGCCCCGGAAATTCTATTTAAGGAGGGATTACCCACATTGTGCTTTCATCTCAGTATTTCCGAAATCTAAATCCCTTGTTAATCTAAGAAAAGAACAATTGGTATGGTATTAGAGCTGGTAAAATGAGTATGAAACCAATTGACGGACCTTTGATCGATGAACTCAACCGCTTGATCTTCCATCGACCCAAAATCATGAAAAGTCGCAGTAAAAAGTAAATTATCTAATAGGTTTTATATTTATATTGATGGGTTTTTCCTGCTCTGATCTCTTTTCAGGCGCTATGAGGAGGATCCGGACAACGCCTGGAACTGCTGCTCCTGGTGCGAGTATCTGCTGATTGTCATCCTCTCCACCATCCTGCTGGTGGGGGTCCTGGTCCTCACCCTCTTCTGGGTGATGTTCTACAGGGAGGGATTCGCCTGGTCGGAGAGTCCCAAGCAGCAGTTCAACCTGCATCCCATTCTGATGATCGCTGGCTTTGTCACACTGTCTGGATTCTGTAAGAAGCAATGCCATTATCTTTGATCTATTATAATCTCATCCCATTTAATCCGATCCAATTTAGCCATCTTAATCTATCGACTGTGCCGCTGCGTGAAGCACATCTATGTGAAGCTGATCCACATGTTCTTCCACGCCGTGGCCATTCCGTGCATCGCGCTGGGCTTCCTGTCCGTCTTCGATTCCCACGAGGCGTTGCAAAAGGTCAACTTCTACAGCCTCCACTCGTGGCTGGGATTCATCACAATGGGCATGTTCGTGCTCCAGTTCGTCATCGGCTTCTTCAGGTGAGTCTCCATTTGAGATTTGTGTACCAATCTTGCATATTAATGGGTGCCCTCTGTCTTCATTAGCTTTCTGGTGATGCTCTGCTGTGAGAACAAGACCTACAGCTGCCGCTCCGCCATGGTGCCCATCCACGCCAGCCTGGGCCTGGCCAACTTCTGGCTGGCCATTGCCACATCCGTCACCGGACTGATCGAGAAGGAGCGCGAGACCGTCAACGAGGCGGGCGTGAGGTGAGATTGATTAAACCATGGCATCTGGTTTTAAGATAAAGGTTCGCTTATTGATCAAAAAACTGATTCATTCGCTCATTTTGAATGTCGCAAGTTAGCCAAGCCTCTCAATACTGATTATAAGAAGATGATTGGTTTTCTGAAAAATTACTTATCTTTAGTTCTTGTTACATACTTTTCGTTCTTTAAGGGAATAATTTGAATATGGTTCTTTATAATAGAGTATATACGTTTATATAAACAAATCTCACTATCGAGATCCACAACTTTAGCTCGGTCTGTTTTTGAAGTGTTTAGATGTTACAAATTAAATTTTATGAAATTATAAAAATTTGTTAAAATACCTTGGGTTTACTCTGGAGCTTACAATGCTTACGAGAATAAGATAAAATATAAAATATATACTTCCTCTATATAAATAAATCTATACCAATATATAAATACAATATATGTATATTATTAATGTGTAATTTCTGAAGCTTTAAAAATATCCATATTGATTCATAATCCATAATATCCAATACAGTTGTAATCAGTATATTGTTCAGAGCTTTCCCATAGCGATAATTAGCTGTGATGCTTCAGTGCTATTAAACCTGATCCCCAAACATCCAAATAAATCTCTGTGAATATAATACTTAAAGTTTATAGATATCGATCGCCTGTATTTAGTAAAGAAATCCTAGAAAAGTGTTCTTACAAATATCAGTTTTAAGTGCAGGAATTGTCGCAGATTTTTGCCTTGATTTGTTTTTGCTTTATCAGCAGCTAATAATTTTGTTTTGTTTTGTTTTACAGCCAGGAGAACAAGCTGGTGGAGCACTACATCACCAGTGCCATCGGCGTCACCCTGATCTTCATCGGCATCATCGTGACCTTCGCCGTGCGGCGGTCGAATGCTCCCGCCTCCGCGAAGGTTTACGTCACGGAGCGCATTTAGAGCCGAAGTCTCCGCCAAGGGACTCGGACTCGAAGCCGGATCCGGTCCAAGGGCAGGAGGAGGGAAGGCGAGCCGCAGATGGTGTATCCGAGGATCCCGGACCTCGGCGACTGGACTGGGGAGAACGGACTGGCGATGATGTCCTTTCGCCAGGCTTAACGCACAGAGAACACGCTTCTGCATCTCCAATCGAAGAACCCTTTGTAACCCTTTATACATATGCCAAATTAAATCCTCCTCGTACACCTAGACTACTCCGTGCGGCGCTAATCAAAATCAAAATCAAAAAATTTCTCCCACTTTCCACTTTCCTCAGTAGATGTGTAGGATTAGGAATCTCAGAATAGAAGAGCCGACCAAGCAGCGCAACTCTAATCAAAATTGACGTGTTCAGCCGAGCTAAACGATGTATTGAGGCACTTTTCGTGAGCATGATTAGCCAGTTTTTTGGTAATAAACGTACGAGTATAGTAGAATTTTGATATAAGCCCATGTAACTAATGTATGCACCGTACCACGTAACTCATTGAATGTACGCACTCGGACTCAAATCTGTCGCATTTAGTGTTTTTTTCGTAATCGTTAAAGGATTTGTAATTCATTATGCGCTAAGCAACTTAAGCTGTAAACCAACTTTACAAACAAACAATAAACGATACTTTTGCCCCTCTAAGGGGTCTCATAATATGACACTCGAATCGCTTTCGGCGAACTTTCCTTTTTCTTAAAAAAAAAATGGAAATGATAATGCTCTTTTTGCAAAATGAAGTGCTTCAATTGAAGACTGCGAAAGGGATTGCTACGCAAGGGTATTGAAAGAAACATCTGAGTTTTTGAATCTAAAAATACGTACTGAAGGAACGTATTTTAATAAGTTAAACGAATGGTTATCATTAACATTAAAATAATGATACTTGTCGGTTTTCAAAACTTGATGAAAACTTATATGTTTGTTGGATTTTATTTTGTTATTTTTATTATTATTTTTTATACTCTTATTACTCTTAGTGATTTGTTAAAGTGTCTTTATGTATGTTTTGAATATGATGTGCTAGCCGAATTCTACATTAGAGGAAGGCTCCACAATTGTTTTTATAGCCCCGCTACCCGGCACTGCGGTTTCAGCTGGAGGATTGGACTGTTGGACGGACACCGCAGTGTCTGACATTTTTCGAAAATTATGAATAGATATGAGTACCAGGAAGAGCGTTAATAGGAAAAGCACACTTCCAAGATAGTAACCCCATCTCCGTCTGAAGGAGTTTTCTTTTGGATCCTTCCATTGCATGCCACCTCCGGAGTTGTCTTTGTATCTCGCTGCCACTGCAACATTAGAGAACACCACAGAGCTATTGAAGTGGAAACAATTTTGGGATCCTTCTAGCACCCGATAATTGATGGGTCTTAGGTCGTCGCAGATCTGCGAACTGTTTGCCGAAGCGGAGCACCAGGTGACTATGTACCCGATAAGATCATTCTGATACTCTGGAGGCTGCCATGTGATGGTTAGGTTATCCGCATGGTAAACTAGCTCCTGCGGCTGACGACTCCTCTCATGCGTCAAAACGGGCACCTCGAGTTGGCTCTTGTTTGCTGAGGGTCCCCTAGAATTCTGGCTCCAAACGTAGACGATCGATGAATGTGTGGCATCCCAATCTTGGAAAACCGCAGTGTTGTTGCTTAAGAGGAACGCCGTCTTACTGAAAATATATGGTTAGTTTGGAATTGATCGCCCTTAAACTTTATGTTGACCTACCCCGATTGCGTCTGGACGATGTATGTAAAGTTTGGTCCGTTGAACTGCAGTTCCGTTAGAGGAATCCAAAATACGTAGAGCTTCTCCTCATCCGCATCGTGGAAGAATCCGTTGGGAACTATCTTTGGCGCATGCTTGGGAGGACTAGCCGGAGTTGTAAACGTAAACGGATAGTGATCATCCGTAAAGGGTCCAATGGGTTTATCAAAGCGACACCACACCCTCGCGTCGTAGATCTGGTTGCTAAGGGAAGGAGTGTCGAAACATAGACTCCACCGATTTTTGGCTTGGCTTTCAACCTTAGGCCACTGTGGATCGATCCTTCGTTTCCGGAGTAGAAGCTGGATCAAACATTTCATATCACGTCCAGTGTCAACCCAATTCTCCCAATGTAGGCATATTTTTTCCTCTGTCGTTTCAAGAATCGGTGATTCCGTTGGCCAAGCCGGTACCGTTATTTGGTTAAGGTTGATTTGAAATTGCTGCAGCTGTGTTTTACCGTTACCCTCTAATTGAAGGCTCAAGTTGTGGCTTTGCACAAAATAATCTGCGTAGTGGAGATCGATATCCAGGCACTGCATCCATGTTTTGTTTTCCGGTGTTTCCCGACACCCGACTGCCTGTTCGCCATTTACACTCACAGAATATCTGTGATCTTTCCAGAACCTGGGATCTCCGATCCTACTGAAGCCACAGGTCACATTCCTTGAACGCTCCTGACGGTGGCACTTTAAATCGGAGACTTCGAGCAAGGGCAGCACCGAAAACGTTCTCGACGCCAACAGTGTATACTTCCAGTAGCAGTAGTACGAATCAATATACAGTAGAATCCGGTTATAACGACTTTCAAGGGACCGACCATTTTTCGTCGTTATAACCGGAAGACGCACTAAGCAAAAGGAGGAACAAAAAATTTTTTTTTGATTATTTAATGGTTGCTGTGTTTGTAATAGGTTTTTAAAATAAATCAAATTAATTTTTTAATTAAAACGAAAAATTTAATAAATTAAATTCAAAAACATAGGTTTTTCTAAATACTGAAAACTATATGAGTTTATTTTTGCACATATTGCATTTGGCAAATTAAAACATTCAGTTTTACTCGGAAAAAAGCAGAAAAAACTAGAAATATAACGGGACATCTCATGGAATAGACTATGAGGTCTGCACACACAGTGTGACGTCGGCATTGCACTTCGACTGTCTGTCTCTCGCAGCAGCGTTGTTAAGGCGACAGCTAAAACTAACAGAGAGTTGTGCCAGTGCAAGATCCTTCGTGTCGCTGCTACGCACACAAGCAAGGGTGCCGATCACTGACAAATACATACATTTCTAACAGCGTGTTTTGATGCTTAAATTTGGAACTATGGCACTGTATTTTTTCCGGTACGACGCAATATCCGGTTAAATTTTCCAATTTTCTTGAGAAATTTCATTCTTATAAGCGGTTTGTCGCTAAAAGCGGAAACGTTTTAAGCGGAGGCCCTTTCATATAACTTTGTATGGGGACCAACCAAACCATCGAGTTTTCGACGCACAACCCGGACGGACACTATAAGCGGAGTCGTTATAACAGGATTCTACTGTATTTCTTTTTGGTCGCATGTGCTCGGCACTTGGCGGTAAAGTTATCGACAATCTCCATGACAAGTTCAAAATCGTCTGACCTCAGGTGCAGATCCTCGGGTCGCACATCCGGGTGGTTGCACCTGCAGAACACATCGTGGGCACCGCCGGCGTAAAGCGTTTTATTGGAAGACCAGATATCCACGTCGCACACTTTCTGGGCACCGCAGATGCTGATTAGAGGCATCAGAAACACCAGCAACAAACCAGTCAGCTCGCCCTCCATCTCATGACTGTATACTAAATAATACATATAATACATAATACATTCATATTCTATACTAATAGAATACTAAATCTGTACAAGCTAGCTGTGCAGTGCAGAAGATTCTACACCCTTGCAATTAAAACTGAAATCTGTAAATCGTATTTAATATTCTAATAATATTATACATCCTGTGAAACAGCTTTTTTGTATTTATTATATGGTAAGTGGTAAAACAAAAATATAATTAATAGGTCTCAAACTGTATGCAAAAATGTTTAACAGCAAATAATTAGGTGAGTTTTTTATTGAGGCTTTATGGACAGGCCTGACGATACTTGTAAACAATATTCAAGTTTCTGAATAAAATTTTATACAATCTGCAAGGGTATAGAAAAGTCCTATCGCATTTGTTGTGGAGTCCCAAATACGACATAATCGGTTATCAGCATTCATTGTACCCTTGCGGAGCAAAGGGTATTATAATATATATATAATATAAATAATGGAAAAAAAATTATAACGTCGTTGTTTTTAATCCCAAGAGCATGATTTTCAAAATATTGAGTTTTATAATAACCCTTGAATCGAGAAAAAAATATCAATAAAATCCGACAACGTTATCATATAGCTGCCATAGGAAATATGGAAAATAATAGAAATAGAAATAACGGATATAAAATTCTAACATCGCTGTTTTTCATCAGACAAACACCATTTTAGAAATATAGAGTTTTCTAACGACTCTTGAGTTACGAATTAAATTTTATAAAAATCGGACAACTATATCATATAGCTGCCACATGAACAATACGAAAATATGGAAAATTAATAGAAAAATCGTCATAGCTTCGATGTTGTTTAGCCTTTATGTATTTTGTTCGACATTTTTAATGACTGCAAGGGTATATAAGCTTCGGCTTGCCGATATAAGTCGGCCGATTCGGCTCATTCCGACTTATGTATATACTGCGTGCAATAACTACACAACTTTTGGGAAAGTTTCAGCAAGATAACATTAAAACTGAGAGACCAGTTTGCGCAGAAACGGACAGACGGACAGACGTATAGACGTATTTCGATTCAGATCGTGATGCTGATCAAGAATATATACACATTATGGGGTCTGAGGTGTCTCCTTCACTGCGTTGCAAACTTCTGGCCAAAATAATAATACCCTTTTGCTCAGCAAGGGTATAAAAACTCAGATTCTAGTGCTGAATACTCAGACATTGGTTTTAAATATTGACCACGCCCATTGAAACCTATATATTGGTTTGGGTTTTGCTTTTCTTTTGTGGTTTTTAATTTTAGTATACAAATCTCAAATCTTTATACAAATCTATTAGTTAAAAAGTTTTTAAAATTTTAAACAATTTAGAGAAATACAAAATATAACTAGCTTAATTAATTAACTTTTTCATTGGGGGGTTTTCGATACCAGCATCGATAATTATCGATTTGTGTTTGTTTTCCAATTCCATTTTCAAAATCTAACCACGATGTCCACGCCTCCTACCTTGACGTCCCTCCCTCGCTTCGCGGTGCCTTCCCTCTTGTCTTTCCCGGGGTCTTTCCTGGCGCCTTTCCCGGTTTCTTTCCTGTTCCCTTCTTTGCTCCCTTTCCTGGCTCCTCTCCCGCTCCTCCAATCGCCTGTTCTTGTTCCTTAGCTCTTCCAGCTTATGCTTGAGCTCGGCTTCCTCGGCGGAATCGATGGCGCTCGAGGACGTCGCGGTTGTGGAGCCCTCGTCGGTGGAGGATGTTTTGCTAGGAGATGATGAGGAAGTGGAGGATGTTGGCGAAGTCGAAGCAGTGCTGGAGGGAGTTTTGGAGGAGGAGGTTGTGGAGGAGGGAGAGGTGGAGGTAGAACTAGAAGGGGAAATGGAGGTGGTGGTGGAAGGACTTGTGGAAGTCGAGGTTGAAGGAGTGGAGGACGTCGAAGGGGTGGCCGAACTGGTCGAAGTCGGTGTGCTGGACGTCGTGGGGGTCGTTAAAGATGGAGTGGAGGCGGCATGGACAGCTGCCACAAGGGCCACCAAACCAAAGACAAGGACTAACTGGGATCGCATCCTTAGCTCTTACTTTTAGTCACTGTTCAGATAAACTGCATAGGTTTTGGCTTCGATTCGAGTATTTATAGCATCAGTGCAAATTTTTCGTTCTAATTTCAAAATCGGTGATCTCTTTTTAATCGTTAAATATCAGCGCGCGTGGCCCAGGAGGGTTTCTTTGAACAACTCGATAGATGTCTGTGGAAAGTTTTTTGTTCTCTAAGTTAACAATAGACGACTCATGAATTTGTTTGCTCTAATTTATTAATAGCTAGTAGGCAAACACGGGTACTGAAACATACGGCTTGGTAGCAACAGAGATCACAAAATAAATAAAACGATACAATGATAAAAAAGAAAAAAGAAATCAAAAGTTTCTAGATCAAATGTTTAACTTTTTAGTATTTTTGGTATGTATTATGGGTGTCGCTAAATTAGATGCTTTTATTTTATAGTGAAGCTCGGCTGGCGAATGAGAAAATTGGATTGCTCTAAAAGCAATCAAAAGGGGTGAAATAATTAACATACATAGTCTATCCTGCTTATCTAGCTAATATATAAAAAAAATCCTTTATCACTCCAACATAGGGCCTCACAACTTGTAGTGGATCCAATAATCTTTTTGGTATTTTCGATCGAACTGGTGGGGTTGCCACCTAGCGCCATCTAGGAGTGGAGAAAGTTTTTATTGTCCACAGTAACGTGGGCGAGGGGGTGTGCGGTCCGGGGAGCCGAGTTTGTGTTGTTATTGTTAAGTGAGCGGAAAATGACGGAGTTTGGAAAAAGAGACCGTTTATTTTTCTCGGGGAGCCTGGAAATCGAACCCAGGTCTTCTGGGTTCGGAAACCAGCGCTCTACCTGCTGGGTCACCGACCATAATGTAATTTCCATGCGAAAGGACTGACAGACGGACCCATTTATTATTTATAAGCAAGTCTGATACAAAAAAGATTATTTTAAACTTATTAAACAACATTTTGCAAATTTTTGCTATAAAGTACATCCTAAATTACATATGATGTATTAAAAACGGAAGTTTTGTCGGTTTTTCATTAATGTTTAAATTTCTTGTTTGCTATGTTTACGCAGGTACTAAATTTAATATCAAATAATATGGTAATAATATATGGTTTTCCATTCTTATTATATTCAAAACCCATTAAAAAAACTATAACCCAAAAAAATAAAATTCTATTTTATTTTACTTCACTACATTTTATTTAGGATTTTCTATGTTTCCGATATCAGCTATACGAACGCACCAGATCTAACATTTTTACCACTTGCAAAAATCTTGTTTGCTTAGAAAAAGGAGACTGGCGTTGGAAAATCTGGCTGAAATTGGTATGCTTCTTGCAAGGGAAGAAGAATTATTTAACAAATAAGGATCTAAAATAATATAACTTCATTTAAGTAGACTTTTTTTGGTTGCATTTCATAAAAGTAATTTATTTAAATTAAATTTTAAATCCGTTGTTTTCCAGGAACAATTTTCCATTCTCTACCCGCGACGATTCCTCCTTCCACGACGGCTCGACTGGCGGTTGGCTTGGCGCCTCTCCCTGCGTCTTAGCTTCCTCTCTCGCCTTTCCATTCGCTTCTCCTTCTTCTTCAGCTGCTTAACCTCCTTTCTCAGCCTCTTCACCTCGCTGGAAGTCGAGGAAGTCGAGGATGTGTCACTGGAAGTCGAAGGTGTAGAGGAAGTAGAGGTGGTTGAGGTAGACGGTGTGGATGATGAAGAGGTGGGCGTAGTTGTAGAAGAAGAGGACGGGGTAGAAGTAGTGCTGGAAGGACTCGTGGAGGTCGAGTTAGTGGAAGAGGTGCTGGAAGTTGAAGGTGTTGAAGAAGTCGACGAAGTTGAAGAGTCGGAAGAAGTCGACGAGGTTGAAGGTGTGGATGAAGTGGAGGACGTCGAAGGAGTAGAGCTCGAAGACGTGGAAGAAGTTGAAGGTGTAGACGAGGTGGACGACGTGGAGCTCGTAGATGGAGTTGTAGCGGCGAGGGCAGCAGCCAAGATGGCCACAAGACCGAAGACCAGGACGAGTTGGGATCGCATCTTTAGCTCTGTCTATCTCTCACTGCACAGATGAACTGTACAGCCTCTGGGTTCAACTCCACTTTTTATAGCAATTTCGCAGATGTGGCCCAGCTGCCGAATCTCTGCTTGCTTTTGGTACACAAATACCGCGCGTGGAATAGAAGGCCTTAGACAAGTGTAAAGATCCCCGAAGAAAGTCTTTATTCTGTCTAAGTTAACAATTGTCGGTATTTGATTTTTCTTTTCTCTCATTTATTGTTCGCAAGTAGGCAAACACAGGTCTGAAACATATAAAACAATAAAGAAATGAATGCAGAAAAGAAATCAACTGTTTCCAGATTAAACAAAAAAACAAATATAACGTAAATAAATTAAAACTTTCAAGATTAAACGTTGAACTTGTTGCTTGGCTATATTTTTTGTATTAAAATGAAATTAACATGAAATTGAAGTGTTAAATATACATACACAAAAAAATGCATAAAATATAAATAGAAATATATACTACATATGTACATCAAAAAAATTAATAATTCTTCTAGGGCAAGCAAACAAATATATATTTTCTTTGACTTAGTGCATATCTGTAGGTAGCAAAGCATTTATCCAATACTTGATAAATAGTAAAACATAAAAAGAATTAAAAATATTTGTGCCTGTTATTTATCTTTTTAAGGATGTGGATAAGTGAGGCTGAGGTTGGTTTGCTTCAGTAGCAATTATAAGTTTAAAACTAGTTTTGAAAAACCTGCTACCCTTTATTAGATATGACAAAATATGTTGCTATAATTTCAATATTTCATATATACATACATACGTTTTGAGTGCAGACTTAATGATCTCGACTTGAAAACGAATTGCCATTGCCTAGATTGAATCAATCTAAATTCTTTATCACAAATTTAATTTTGTTTTTTAAGTTCTTATATTTAACATTAGTTGTAATTTAACGCATATTAGCAGTACAAATCTGCGTGTTTTTACCACTTTTCTTGCTCTTATAGTTTCTAAGTTTTAGACGTCCCTATAAGTTCTTTTAATCTTGTTAAATATTCTTATTGTTATGATATAGTCAACCGGTCTTAATAAAAATTAATTGGAATATCTAAAATCAAATAAAATTGTGCATGCATGAAAGTTAAGCAATAACTATAAATAATAAAAAACATTAACAAATATATATATGCAAAACATTATTCCTGAATTGTAAAAACAACTTTATTATTTTCTTTTAATAACTTTAATTTATATTTTTCGATCTTTCCTATGATATATATAATATAGAGACTAGATTGCGCAAAAAACGACAGACGGGCAGATGAACATGTCTGGATCCAATCTGATGGTGAAGCTTATTAAGATTATACCTTGTGGAATGAAAAGTATATTTTTCAACGAGTTGAAAACTCTGCAAGGGTACAATATTATAAACAATATCAAAATTACGCTTTTAAATTGTGTTGTTTTATTTTTAAGGCGATCTGATCTTAGGTATACATTAAAAGTTGGTTTTTTTTCCAGTCTCTAACCGCGACGATTCCTCCTTCTACGACGGTTCGACTGGCGGTTGGCTTGGCGTCTCTCCTTGCGTCTTTCCCAAGATCTGGCCCCCTGTGACTTTTTCTTGTTTCCTAAACTGAAGAGGCCCATGAAAGGACGACGATAAAAAAAAATGATTTTTTGAAGTGCTTCGAAGATTGGAAAAACCGTTGGCACAAGTGCATAATATCTCATGGGGATTGCTTTGAAGGGGACAAATAGACATTCATGAATAAATAAATAATTTTTGAAAAAACACAAAATTCGCGATACTTTTTAAAGGGGGACAAAGGGGGAAATTTGCCCCGGGCCAGCGTTTATGGGGCCGCGATATGATATAAGGATTGACAATCTCCCAAAATTGAAGGCCCCCGCAGTTTTTTGCCCCGGGCCCCAGACTACTTCTGTGCGCCCCTGTATTTAACCAATAAGGCTCTAAAATATTATAACTTCATTTAAGTAGACTTTTTTGGTTGCATTTCATAATAGTAATTTATTTAAATCAAATTTTAAATCCGTTGTTTTCCAGGAACAATTTTCCATTCTCTAACCGCGACGATTCCTCCTTCCACGACGGCTCGACTGGCGATTGGCTTGGCGCCTCTCCCTGCGTCTTAGCTTCCTCTCTCGCCTTTCCATTCGCTTCTCCTTCTTCTTCAGCTGCTTAACCTCCTTTCTCAGCCTCTTCACCTCGCTGGAAGTCGAGGAAGTCGAGGATGTGTCACTGGAAGTCGAAGGTGTAGAGGAAGTAGAGGTGGTTGAGGTAGAGGGCGTGGATGATGAAGAGGTAGGCGTAGTTGTAGAAGAAGAGGAAGACGGGGTAGAAGTAGTGCTGGAAGGACTCGTGGAGGTCGAGTTAGTGGAAGAGGTGCTGGAAGTTGAAGGTGTTGAAGAAGTCGACGATGTTGAAGGTGTTGAAGAAGTCGACGAGGTTGAAGGTGTGGATGAAGTGGAGGACGTCGAAGGAGTAGAGCTCGAAGACGTGGAAGAAGTTGAAGGTGTAGACGAGGTGGACGACGTGGAGCTCGTAGATGGAGTTGTAGCGGCGAGGGCAGCAGCCAAGATGGCTACGAGACCGAAGACCAGGACGAGTTGGGATCGCATCTTTAGCTCTGTCTATCTCTCACTGCACAGATGAACTGTACAGCCTCTGGGTTCGACTCCAGTTTTTATAGCAGTTTCGCAGATGTGGTCCAGCTGCCGAATCTCTGCTTGCTTTTGGTACACAAATACCGCGCGTGGAATAGAAGGCCTAAGACAAGTGTAAAGATCTCCGAAGAAAGTCTTTATTTTGTCTTAGTTAACAATTGTAGGTTTTTGATTTTTGTTTTCACTCGTTTATTGTTAGCAAGTCGGTAAACACAGGTACTGAAACAGATACAAAATAAGGTAATGAATATAGAAAAATATTAACTGCTTCTAGACTAAACGAAAAATAACAAATAGGAAAAAATATAAATCAAACTCTCTAAGATGAAACCTTGAACTTATTTAAATGTCTTTGCTTGTATTTTTTGGATTAAAATGCAGTTATCCAGAAATAGTAGTGTAAAATATACATATCCATAAAAGTGTATAAAATATAAGCAGAACTTTACACTATATTATATATATGCGGGAAATTAGGGAAATTTCCCCCCCCCTTGGAACCAGAGAACCTGAAAATTTTACTTGTTTGCTATGGTTGACTTTTCAAATATAACCACTTTGTATACTAAAAAATTGGGATGGATAATTTTTGTTTTATAATTTGTACTGTATTTCTCTCGCAATAATAAGTTTGAACCCCAAATCGAAGAATAAGTTCAATCCCCCCCCAAGAATCGTCTCTGGATCCGCCACTGGAATAGATCGAATTAATCTGAATTATTCATCTCCGATTTCGTTTTTTTTTAAATTCTTCTTACCGCAACAATTTTGCTTGAATGCTTAAATACATTTTCCAATAAAATTGTTTTTCTTTATATCTATATGAAAAAGCCCTCCAAATGGTTGTAAGATAGTATTAGATCCCGAATATCATATGGTGTTAAAACACATCGGTTGTATAATTTCTTTGTATTATTTATTAGAGCTTTCAAATGGCAACTATTTGCAATAATTGCACGGCTTTAAGTAATATTTTTTTTTTTTATCATACCCTTAAACCTAAGAGACTAGTTTGCAATGAAAACGTCAGAGGGGCAGCGAATATTTTTGGATTCAATAAGATTATAAAGATGATCAAGAATATACATACCTATATACTAACTTTTATTATTTTGCCTTCTGAAAGGGTAATGCAATTAAAAGATTATTGAATTTACGCTTTTAAATTTTAGTATTTTATTTTTAAGACAAGCTGATCTTAAGTAGACATTTTTGTAGCATTTTATCAAAGTTGGTTTAATTATTTTCCAAGGACAGTTTTCCAGTCTCTAACCGCGACGGTTCCTTCTTCCACGACGACTCGACTGGCGGTTTGCTTGGCGCCTCTCCCTGCGTCTCTGCTTCCTCTCTCGCCTTTCCATTCGCTTCTCCTTCCTCTTCAGCTGGTTAACCCTCTTCCTCAGCTTCTTAGCCTCTTTGGCGTCGGTGGAAGTAGAGGAACTGGGGGAAGTGGAGGAAGTGGAGGTAGTGGAGGAAGTGGGGGATGTGTCACTGTCCGTGTCACTATCCGTGTCACTATCCGTGTCACTGTCCGTGTCACTGGAAGTGGAAGGGGTGGAGGAAGTGGACGTGGTTGAGGTAGAGGGAGTGGATGATGATGAGCTGGGCGTAGATGAGGAAGACGAGGAAGGACTCGTGGAGGTCGTACTGGAAGGAGTGGAAGACGAAGTCGACGAGGTTGAAGGTGTGGATGAAGTGGAGGACGTCGAAGGAGTAGAGCTCGAAGACGTGGAAGAAGTTGAAGGTGTAGACGAGGTGGACGACGTGGAGCTCGAAGATGGAGTTGTAGCGGCGAGGGCAGCAGCCAAGATGGCTACAAGACCGAAGACCAGGACGAATTGGGATCGCATCTTTAGCTCTGTCTATTTCTTACTGCTCAGATGAACTGTACAGCCTCTGGATTCAACTCCACTTTTTATACCAATTTCGCAAATGTGGTCCAGCTGCCGAATCTCCGCTTGCTTCTGGTACACAAATACCACGCGTGGCACAGAAGGCCGTTCCTTAAACAAGTGTAAAGATCTCTAAAAAAGTCTTTATTATTTTGATTTCTGTTTTCTCTCGTTTATTGTTAGCTTGTAGGCAAACACAGTTACCAAAACACTTGGCTCCAGAGATGAAAAGATAAATAAAATGGTGGAACGACAAAACTTTAAAGTAGGGTAAAATATATCTGAAGCTTTTAGAATTATTCATTTGAGGTGCTCTTAATAATAACAAGATATCTTGTATTTCTAAAAACTAAATTTTAACTAATAAAATGTATGTATTATTTATCTTTGTACAAAAAGTTTTGCATGGGTTCAAGTAAAATGAACTATGTAGTTACCATAGCAATTATTGAATTTGTGCAGCTAACCTCAGTAACAAACTGCGGAGTTCCATTCAAACTAACCATAGAAACCATTTAACCAAAGAAAAAGTTATATTATATTCAGTTCTAAGAAACAGACAACCCAATAATGGAAGTTTTAGAATTTTTAAATCGGACCGACCGCCGCAACCTCAAGTCGCAAATAGGATTTCAGGTGGCGCGAAAGATGCGGGAGTGGCAGGAGGATGTGGACAGGCGCCGTTGGAGTCTTAGTATGCTGCTCCAAAGAGAAGCCCTGCAGCAGGACGAGATGATCGCCGAATTGCTCCAGAAGCAAGCGGATGAAATGGATCGAAGGCGACGGGAGTGGATCGAAATGGAGCGATTGAAGCGGGAGGAGGCCGAGAGGGAGCTGGTCAAAGTTAAAACCCAGCAAAGAGAGATGTGGAATATACCAAACTATTTATGAAAGGTATATTCAAGAACTCCTTTTTCAGTGAAAACAGCGAGGCACACCGTCACATGCAATCGAAGGAGATCCTTCTCGAATCCAAAAACGCCCAGCTCCATCAAATCGAGGAGAAAAAGGCTTTAAAGCGCCGACAGGCTTGTGTGGAGATCCTTTGGCAGCGGGTGTGGCAGCGATTGGACGAAAGCAAGGCGCAGCAGGAGCAATATGAACAGAAGCTGCGAAACCTGGTGGAGGGCAGGTGCCAGGCTCAGAACTTGGACAGAGATCGGGAGATGAAAGCCCAGTTCGCCAAGGAAGTGATGGCTGATCAACGGGAATGCTCCCAGGCGTAAACACCTTGAATTTGTTTCTATATCCATTAATAGTAACTAACAATGAATAGATTTTAATCAGTCCGTTACCCTTAAATCTCCTAGCAAAGTACATTGAACCAAGCGTCAGACGCAAAGAAAACAAACTAAAACTTGGTTGCCAACAACAGTTTATTAATACTATTTTTATCATTCATCACCTTTTAAAATTTGTTGACCCGGTTTCGGCACCTAAGACTTTGCAGTTAGATCTCAATTTTGATATGAAAGTAAATTAGTTTAAGTGCTCAGTTATTTGTAAAAAATCTGATAAGTTTAAGCTAATGATATATGTTTATTTAGTGTTTAAGATCACTAGTTAGTTCAATTATTATGTAGGGTCTTAGTTATCGTACCTACTTGTCAAGTTACGAAACTCTTCTTTTCAGTCTAGAACTCGCTGCCGAATTGGATATTCTAAAGAAACAACAAGACCTCAAGAAGGCGAAGGACAAACGTCGCCAGCAACTCACTGACCTACAGGATCAGATCAAAAGGAACCTCGAGATCGAAGCCAAACAATCGCAGGCCAATATTCGAGAAGATCTGGGATACAACGTACTCGAAGATCGACAGATTCACGAGGAGCTCATGCAGAAGCGGTGCGCCCGGGTGAGGTGACGTCAACTTAATCATCTCCAGTCTAATCCTAGCTCCTTTGGCCTTGTTTCAGATCCACAATCGCGACTGGCATCAGCGGTACATGGCACATGCGGCCGAGGAGCGGGCTGCTCGAAGGGAACAGGACCTTCGGCTGGAGCAGAAGTATCTGGGAACTGGGTGTGTGCTCAGACAAAAGCAGAAACAACCATACGGCAAAGATGTGCGCTAAGACACGTAATCGATGCCCGGACTTTGTGACTAATATGAACAGCTTTTGTAATTGAACCAGTCTTTTTCACGATACTATTTGCATATTTTATACAAACTTTTAAATTTACATTTGTTCTTTTTTATCAAATATTTTATTTTGGTGGGAGAACTCTTAATAATTCGGTTAAAGAACAAGCAGAGCTTACAATATGATACCATCATGTATCCAAGTGCCCACTCCAGACTGAACTTTTGGTGTCAGAGATTGTGTAAATGACCTTTAAGTGAATTGATTTGTTGAAAACGTATTCAACTACTGCTATAAACTGCTAGACTTATTTTAATCAATAAAGAATACAGTGACCAAATGTATTCTTTTCATTCGTGATCAGATATTTTCTTCTACCGGCCTCATGAATCAATGTATACTTTCAGGCTCTTTGCGAAGGGCTTTTTATAATTATTTTTAAAGAACAGCTTTACTCGTTCTATCACTACGACATTTTTTAGATTATAACAATTGCTAATTGCTGAGCTGATAGTAGGAGTTCTCGAATCCAGCGATCTCTCTTGTTTATTAGGAACTTATTCAGTGTTATTGAAGTGAGTTGTTTCTTATTCTTAAATTTTTAGAATATTTCTTTTTATCCACCCCTCAAAATGGAAAATCACTTTTTACATTTTCATAATTAAAATTTTATTTGAATGGTTTTATCTCTGGGGTTTAATTTGAATGGTTTGACCTGGGTTTTCGTTAGATTGGTTTGACCTCTGGGGTATTTGGGTTTTAGTCCCTAACCGCGGAGACGGCGGCCCCTTCCTGCACGACGACGCCTCGTTCCTCGGACATTTGATCGCCGCACTCTTTGTCCACCTCGGTTTCCCCTTCGCTCTTGCCTTCGCTCTTGCCTTGCAACTCGATTTACTTGCCTTTTCAACTTCCTATCGTCGTTCTCCAGCCGCTTAACTCTGTGTTTGAGCTCCTTTATCTCCTCGGCTTCGCTGGTGTCTGATGTCGAGGATGTGTCGGTGTCGGTGGAAGAGGTTGGGCTCGTCGATGTAGACGTAGAAGAAGGGGAAGTGGAAGTGGAAGAGGAGGGACTTGTGCTGGAGCTTGAAGGAGAAGTGGAAGTGGAAGGGGTGCTCGTAGATGGAGTCGAGGACGAAGGAGTCGAAGACGTTGGAGTCGAGGACGAAGGAGTCGAAGACGTTGGAGTCGAGGACGTTGGAGTCGAGGACGTTGGAGTCGAAGACGTTGGAGTCGAAGACGTTGGAGTCGAAGACGTTGGAGTCGAAGACGTTGGAGTCGAGGACGCTGGAGTGGAAGCGGCATAAGCAGCCGCCAAAATGGCCACAAGACCAAAGACGATGACAAACTGGGATCGCATCCTTAGGCTCTGTCTGCTTCTCTCTACAGTGAAGAACTGATGATGATCTAGATTCGGTTCGCGTTTTTATAGGTGAGCCCGGCGATGATTTAGTCTTCTTTCTAAATCTGTGTTTGCTCTAGATTGCCATGTGTCGAGGATCTCGTATTTGTATTAGAATAACCAAACACTAGGGCACTGTATTCTATACTCTGGGATACAAGATGGAGCCTGACTTTTGTGTGGGATCTATAATTGGAGATGACAATGGAAAGTTCCTTTGTACTTCTTAAATTAAACATTGTTTTTTAAAATAAACAATATAGCATTTGAGGTTTTACTTGCTTCGCTGTTTTGTTAGTAAACAAAGTTCTTTGGATATCAAATGATGAAGTTATTGTTCCTCTATATACGGTTAAGCATATTTAAACAACCGCAAATAGCATTGTTCCGAAAAGTACGGAAAAAAAGATTAAAATAAAAGCTCTGAATAAAGCTTAAGAAGGAGTTTATGCAATGTATGTATTAAGTGTACAGCAAATAGTCTCCCAGTTTTAAATCTATCTATATACAGATAATTTGGAACAGGATCGGACGGCCAACAAAAGGATATGCACAAAATATAATATTATGTTTTTAGTTCACAAGCCATGTTATAGCTTTTGTCAACTTTGTAACTTTTTTCTAGTTCAAAATTTCAATTTCAGAATGTCAGCTAACTTCTTTACTCCATAAGTAATTAAGTAAGTAATCATTAAGTTCACTCGAATGTTTTGGCATGTTGATTTTTAAACTTGTTTTCGGAGTGATCAACTTGCGTAAGATCTTTATGAGAACGGTCCAGATTAACTGCACTGTTTAAAAATCTCCTCAGAAATTATCCATGCCAGGAGACTATTGACTGTACCCTTTGTAAATACAACCCCAAATAAAATATCCTTGCATGCTCTAGAAACCAGGAATGTATTTAATCTAATACATAACTGCCTTTCTTTACACAGTCTTTGCTGTTGCCAAAGTCGATCTTAGATCCCCAATAGCATATTCGTTATCTTCATTCTGATAGTCCCCAAAGTTCGTCCAAGTATAGTTCCAGTATTTGGGATCGGCTCGAGGATCGGCAGGCTTATTCGAGGGAGGCACTGCAGTGGAATTAAAGCGCTCCAGCTCCGCCAACAAAGCAATCACAACATCAGGATACCTATAACATTTTCGGCTGGATTACAAGGCACTTAACTGTGGCAAAATTATGGAACTCACTGCTTTGCAAGGTTGAACTGCTCGCAGGGATCGTCGCGAATGTGGAACAGACAGGGAGCCGAGAAGGCGGTTGCCTTGCAGCTGGTTCCTTGAGCGAATCTTCCCTGACAAGTGACCGTGGCCGCTGCTCGCAATCTCTGCTGTTCCGCGCGACTGGGAAGCATCTTGAGATCCTCCAGAGCTCTGCCCGCTTGGCTTTTCACCACCGATTGCCAGTCGTAGCGATAGGGATTCCGTTCCCCAGCTGGTCCATACCATCCATCCCAGCTGCCCCGGTAATTGGTGCCCTTGACCAGCTTCCAATCCCCCACACTTATAGCGGCACTGCCCCAAATGTCATCTATATTATGGAGCACATTCAACCGTGGTGAAGGTCTGTCCTGGACAAGAGACCGCCAGATGCTCTGCCCATCGATTCCTTGGCTTAGATTGGCCAACGCCGCCTGGCCACCGGCTGCTTCGAGGAGAGTGGGCAGCCAGTCGACGATGTGCATGGTCTGGTTAGAAACCCTCTGGCTCTTCTTTAAGAGGGGCGACCATATGAGACCCGCTGCTCTCACCCCTCCCTCCCACAAGGTGTTCTTCACACCCTTCAGCGGGTAGTTGGAGGCGAAGTTCAGGTTGAATCCCTGGGCCGGACCTCCGTTGTCCGATGAGAACACTATGACTGAGTTTTCCAGCATATTGGATTGGCGCAGCTGGTCTACGATTCTTCCCACAGAGTCGTCCATTTTAGATACCATAGCTGGGAAAGAACATTTTAGGATTAATAATAAAGAAAGTTAAGATAAACACATTTACTGTACTTTTTAATACCAAGATTATAGTTCTTATATGGTACTTCCTGAGATCTCGACGTTCATACGAACGGACAAACGGGCAGTCAGAAAGCTATAAATCGAATCGACTAAAGATCCTGATCAATAATATACACACTTTTTGGGACAGCAAGTGCTTCCTTCGAACTATTTCATACTTTTCAATAAATATAGGATACCCTTTTACTCCAAAAGTAACGGTAAACAATGGTGCTCTAAGCAACGGTAAATGAACAACAGAATGCAAATTGAGAAGACAGAACCGTTATAAACATCCTAATTTTCACTCCTTACCATTCAGAGATCATTCTCGCCTTAAATTTGTTTATTAGTAAAGTAAACCATCTTACCTGCGAACTTTCGACGTTTATAGTGGGCAATGTGTCCCATCCTCATCACATCGCTATCTGGCACTGGCAGCGGATTGTACGGATTACTCGAGTGGCAGGCTGCATGGGCCACGTAAAGAAATAAGGGACCATTGGTGGAGTTATGGTTGGCAATCACCTTGACCGACTGATCCGTTATCACGTCCGTGGTGTACTGTCCATGGAGATCGTAAGCCACTTCCGTGCCATTCCGCATGTCCAGACCCCACAGATTGTTCTCCACGGCTGTGTGATCGTTGTAGTCCTGATGACCCGACCAGAATCCCACATGGCTACTAAATCCCCGATAAAGAGGCGTGTATTTCAGTTTCCAATGGCCCAGATGCCATTTGCCAGCTATGTGGGAGGTGTAGCTGCATGTGGAAATTGTGTTACTTAAATGTGGCTTTAAACCGAACTATAACTTTAACTTACCCCAAATCATTAAAATACTGAGGAAGTATCTTCTCTTCCAGAGGCAAACCCCGTGGTTCAGCAGCATAAAGAACTGTGTGCTGCATTCCTTTGTAAAAAAACGTTCAAATTATATAAATATTATATTAGGTAAAAAGAGGAAATACATACCCGTATGTATCGGGTATTTTCCGGTCATAAGCGCAGACCTCGAAGGAGTACAAATGGGTGCAACATAGTACCGGTTCAGTATGATCCCCGAATAGGCCAAGGCGTCGATATTGGGCGTGGGAATCTCTGCCGAGCCATGAAATCCCACATCATTGAAGCCCTGTTAAATATAAGACAACTTTAATATATAAAATAATGTTATAAAATCAAAATCCTACCAGATCATCGGCTAAAATAAATATTATGTTGGGCTTTGCTGGAAGGTTTTCATCCTCACTTGTGATAAGATTTGGCAGCACAATAAGCAAAAGCAGGGAGAGCAGCATTTTTTATCTGTAAAATTTTAAAAGTGGTATAAAAATAGTTTAATTAAGGAAAAGATTTCATTAAAACGAATTCAGAAATATCTGAGATATAAACATCGTACCACACAACAAACAAAATTAGCCAACTATATTACGTATTGCAGAGATTGCAATTACGAGAGCAAGCTGGCTTCAATTGATTGATCACCCACATTTTTGCATCGTGGCATTGATCGTCGTCTGGGTTGAAATTCATTTGTTTGTGTAAATGGAACTGAATCACCAATTGCACTCGATGCAACCTCAATTTCGATGGGCCACACTTCACCTGTAGCCGAGCATAACTTATTTGCATAATTGATTTGCAACAATGAGCGTGCTTACGAAATTAAATCTATTGCTCACTGGGATACCCTAAAGAATTTATGTGGTGGGATACTAATAAGCTCGTTCGGTCATTGCTCAAAGCCATTTCATGTTCCATCTAATTAGCATGTAAATTGCGTTTGTCGCCGGGTGTACCGTTAATGGGTCAACAAGTGCCACTCAGTAATCAGAAAGCTCAAATTAAAAAACCAAATTAGATTCAGGGAACCTTATCGAAAAGATCGACCTGCCAATGCTCTATTATAACAAGAAAGTAATACTTATGTATTCTTGAGAAACTGAAACTTAATCGTTTACTCATCAACAAGTAGATTAAAATAATTTTGATTATGGTTATTCATAATCATATTCATAATTAAGAGTTGTTTATTTATTGCATTTGATAAGTTCTTCAGTGATTTAATTGATTTTAGTAGCAGTTTTTCAATATATTTTTTTTTAATTTAGTTTTATTTATATTTCAATTTCTTTTGACAGTGATTGGTTTCTTAATTTTTCACAATGACTGATTTATTTAGGAGGTGTATTTCCAAATAGAACAATTTAAATTTTATTTGTGTTGATATACATATGTATGTATGAACTAAAGTGATAAGTCCACTATGACTTTTAATTTTTTTTTTGTAGAATATTTTTGTTGTTCTAACAAAGAATCTATTGTTTGTCCAGGTCACTAACCCCTAATGAATTTCAAAAGAAAATCGGTTATGCGAAATCACTATTGTGTAAATCATTATTGTGTTTCGGTTAGTAAAGTTCGCGCCCTCAGCTTTTAATTTTTTGTTTTGTTTACTTCTCTCAAATTGGGAATACATAAGGTAGGTAAACAAACCGCAGGCAATATTTATTTAATTCGTAATCTTGTTAAGATTTGCTCCCGTGACATTTATACACGAATTTATTTTGCGAATTAGGTTTTCTACTTTTGATAAACTAAAATATTGTATATATAAGCTGTGCTAAATTTAGGGATGACTAGAGATAGGATTTTGAGACTTTATGTATTCCCGTCTCTCCGATATTTCAAACCACCAACCGTTTTAATTCACGCGCCGAGTCAGACTGAAAAAAAATCCGAAACCGCGACAGAGCCGCAGACCTTTAACAGTGAAAGCAAAACGCTGTTAAAGATCGAAATCTATACAAACAGACAACAAGAGGCGCAGAGAGCCGTATCGGTTGTAAGTGCATACAAAGCGAAAACTCTTGCTTTCGTTGACCTCCGACCCACGCCACCGAAAATGGAAACCACTGCATGCATACTAATCACAATATTTATATTAACAGAATCTAAATCAGGCGAAGGACATTCTATGGAAAACACTCTACAAACGCTCAACAGTCTAACTTGTAAACATTTATAAGTATATGTATGTTCCAAAAAAATTTCTTTTGAACCGAAAGGCTTCTGACAAGCCCTCAGCAATACACTTTTAATGCTTAGCTTTAAAGTTACATCTTACAAGTTTACAATGGGAAATAAATATAAGCTATACAGGCATAAATTTCTCATAGAAGCAACCAAATCACCCAATGCTTTATGTATTTAACATGCCCCCAGTCGATCGGAGGGCGTTTAGAGTATTTCCAGGTCCACGTGTCGTATTTCCGGGAATTGGGTCTGCCATATAATTAAGAGTACTTGTTAAATATTATTTATGATAACAATTACGCAAAACTTGCCCGCAAATTCATCTCTATGCGATCGATTTCACCGCCCATCAGGTCCACAATGTTTTCGCCTTGATCCAGCAGAAAGCTCTCCAGATCCTCAACCTTTTGAAAGCCTCGAACCGTCTGTGGGAGGTAAACAAAAAACCGGTTAATGACAGGCCCAGAAATGGGTCAGTACAACGCACCGTAAGCAGCTTAGCGAGATCCTGTTTGTCCAGATACGAACGCGTCAACTCGCGACCGTCAAAGTCGAGCTCAGCCTGTGAAAATAACATTTTAGTCGTATGAAGGGACTTCGACAGTGAGCTCTTACCTTGTAGCGGACACGAGCGTTGCCAATATCGATGCCCTTGACGTCGTAAATTGCCCTTATCATCACATCAGCCTCCAAAGCAGAGTTGATCTTTTCTAAGCGCTCAGAAGCGATAGAAATGCCCACCAAAGCATTGGCGTTTGTGTAAATGATAAAGGAAGCAACGGCACCCAGGAGAGCTCCAATAACTAAGGATCCAGCGGCATCAAAAATAGGAGATCCGGTGTAGCTGCTTAGACCCATACAAGCTCCAGCAACCATGACGCCAGTTACAGCAGCAGCATCCTCACAGAGCACCACATTCACGCACGGATCCTTACCAGAAATAACTGAGAAGAAATTTTGTTTATAACTTTCATTTTTCTGCCATATTAAACTTACCATAGTCTTTGAAGGTCATGTTGTTCTCTTTGGCTGCTCGCTTTAGCTCGTTGATGGCCACCACCAGGGTGGCTCCCTCCGAAACCAGCGATCCCATAAGAATGCAGTATACCCAAAACAAATCTGTAATGGGTTCTGGATGGAGAATACCCTCAATACCGTGGTAGATGGACAATCCACAGCCAACACAAAAGATGCCCACGCCCGAGATCAGTGAGGAAACATAGCGCATATTCATGTATCCGTAGGGGTGATCAATATCCGGACTCTGAGAGGACTTGTAGATGCCAAAAGCGAGGATGAGCTGATTTATTAAGTCCGCCAGTGAGTGGATAACTTCTGCAAACATGCTGTGGGAACCGCTGTACACCCAGCCTCCAGCTTTGAACAGCAAATTAGCCGCATTTCTAAAAGAAGTATAACATTTTCATAGAGCATTTTTGTCGGTTGAGTTACGAAACTCACATGGCAATAGCAGTGGCCACCACTTGACCGGACTTTTCCGACTCCTTGCGGTTATCGAGCATCACCTTGGTGCGGGATCCCATCTCCCTGCGGTAGTCGCGTAGTCGGCGCTTCACAGTGAAAAGGTCTGCGGGGTCATAGACTTTAGCACCCACATTAAAGGTTGAACGGACCCAGGGGACACAGGTACTCACTCTGCTGGTACTGCTTACGCTCCACCTCCCGCTTAAGTCGCTCCCGCAAAAGGTTCTCCTTCGAGCCCCAAACTTCGACAGCCTTAGCCTCCACATCTCGCCGCCAGTATACGGTCATAGGTGGCTCCTGTTCGTACGGTGATCGACGCTTGATCTTGGGCAGGCTTTCTAGATCGGAAGCGGTCAGCAAGAAGTCGCTTATGGCTCGATTGGGCGTAACAAAATTACGCTCCAGCGAAGCACGGTAATCAAATCGTGGCCGTTTTGGCAGGGAAGTCGGCACCTCTGCAGGTAGCAAGGGGGAAGCAACTACTCCTGCCTTTTCTGCTAGCGTTGCTCCAACCAAACCAGTTGTTGGTGGAATTGGTGGCGATGGGATCGTGTCCGGAGGGTTTACAAAGGAACCTCCCGGCAATCCTGCTGCTGTTGGGCTGGGCCGCAGATTGATGGCTGCTGCAGCTAGAGCCGGCTCTTTCAGCTTGGTCACCGGAGGCAAGTCGGACTTCTCAAAGACTATCTCGTTGATCTTAGAGTCCTCGATGGTGGTACTAATGGACAGAATGGCCTTAGGCGTCTTGACGGCAAAGGTTTTCACTTGCTTGTCCTTTGGCTGGGCCACTGGACCAGCGGTGATGTCCTCCACAGCCGGCTGCTCCTTCTTCTTAGAATCGCTGCCATCGGCAGTGTAGCGATACTGAAGAAGCAAGCCGGGTCGCTTCCAGGCATGCAATTTGGGAGACTCGCCGTCATTCCGACTCCAGTGTTTGCCGGCATCCGGGCGCAAGGAGCACTGGCTGAAGGCCTTCCCAAGCTGCTGGTGTCGTCGATGCAGGATCTGCACGCCGCGCAACAGCATCCTGCAATCGAGAGGGGTGAAAGTTTAGGTTGTATTATACCATATACGTATGTTGTGTTACTAACACGGCGCGCTGCGTCACTAGCAGACTATAGATACCGATCAGTTGTTTTCGATTGTTAACGGGTGCTCCGTGGTTTCACTTTTAGCGCAAAACTACGTCATGCGGGGACAATAGAACGCGAAGAATACGAATTGCGGGCGTTGCTATTAATGATCGATTGACTTTATGGATCGCCCCTCTCGGTCCTGGGGGCACAAACCCAAAGAAGTTCTTGAAAATTATACCTTAAATTGGCATTCTCGAATTTTTTATACTGAAAATTTAACCATCACCGGCTGGCGCTTTTCGCCTGTGCTTTATTAGTTGTTGTGGTTTTCGTTTCTTGCCGATGCCGTTTGGTCACACAAAACATTATAATAGGATGTTTTCATTGCAAAGCATATTTGGTGATATCGATATGAGAGCAAACCAAATCTGTGGTTTCATATAAAATTCGCATCTGGATATATTTAGCTGTATATAAAGTTTTAGATTTAAAAACAATCGAATTGTTGTTTAGTTTATAATTAATTCTATGCAACAAAAGACAGTGTAGTGAAAACATATACAAAAAAAATTTAATTGTGGTTGGCCGAACCAGTGCGAACAGGTTAATTACCGCCACTGCGTTATCGAGTCGCCAACCGATAGTAGCTTTGAGCTTTTGTCAGCTTCCAAAGAAACAGCTGTTTTCTGCCGGTCGTTTTATAATCACTTTATTGACCACATTCGCATTTGTTTTTTTCTGTTTTAAACGACAAAATGTCCATTTTAATGCAAGGAGTATCAAGACTAGCCCGCCAATGTGCCCGCCCAATGGTCGCACTCCGCAATTTTGCCTCGACGGCGCCTTACGGAGATGGAAATGAAGTACTGGTGGAGCGGTTGGAGGGGCCCCGCCACGGAATCTCGGTTATTGGCCTTAATAGACCAGCGGCTAAAAATTCCTTCAGCCGGGCAATGGTGGAGACCTTTACCGATGTCCTGGATGAAATCAAGAAGGATAATGAGTCGAGGGTGGTCGTACTGAGAAGTCTTACACCGGGAATATTTTGTGCCGGCGCTGATTTAAAAGAACGCAAAGGTGAGAATAACAGATCGTTTGATTCAGATGAAGGTTGAATTATATAATTTGTATACCAGGTATGAGCCAAGAGGAGGCCACCGAATTCGTAAAGGAGCTCAGGAGTCTGCTTATCGCAATTGAGCAACTGCCCATGCCAGTGATTGCCGCATTGGATGGGGCTGCTCTGGGTGGAGGCCTGGAGATGGCTCTGGCCTGTGACATCCGCACAGCTGCCAGCAATACCAAAATGGGTCTAGTGGAAACAAGATTGGCCATCATCCCAGGAGCAGGTGGCACCCAAAGACTGCCTCGCATCCTGTCCCCCGCGCTAGCCAAAGAACTGATCTTCACGGCGCGAGTTTTTGACGGGACAGAGGCCAAGGAGCTGGGTCTGGTCAACCATGTGGTGCAGCAGAACGAAACTAAGGATGCCGCCTACCAGCAGGCCCTCAAATTGGCCGAGGAAATCCTGCCCAATGGACCAGTGGGCGTGCGTATGGCCAAACTAGCCATCGATAAGGGCATGCAGGTGGACTTGGCCACTGGCTATTCCATCGAAGAGATTTGCTACTCGCAGGTGATTCCCACCAAGGATCGCCTAGAGGGACTCGCCGCGTTCGCCGAGAAACGCAAGCCTGTCTACAAGGGAGAGTAAATTGGAAAATATACCACTCCTTCTAACGTTAAGCTGAAAATTGCATTTATAATTTTACCTGTTACTGTTGTAGAAACACTCGAGCTGCAAAGCCAAGTTCAATTGTTTTTATAAAAAGCATTCGATAAAATCGGGCTGCCAAATACCGATAATTACGGTAATTGTAGTTAAACAATTTTTTAAAAGCTGCGATGACGCATCTCTATTTAGCCAGGAAAATGTTAATTACAGCCATTAAATACCACCGATCGATAAACACTCCCATTTGCATTGCATGTTCTCAGACAGCATAGAACTGAAAATTAGATGCAAAATTCACCTTGATGGCGCTGTCGTTGAACTATGCGGAAATCGGAATTTCTTGGGAAGCCGTGAGTTAGAAAGTTCCTATTGTCATGCGATGTGAGTGTGATTGCATGGCGGATCAGCCTACAAGTGCCAGCTTTAGTGTCAAATGACTGTGCCTTCATTTGTCACTTGTACAGCAAGTAATTTGCATATTGCAAATATTTATATTTCAGGGCGTGCTCTTCCACGCTTATTGTATTTTTGGGGCCCGCTTAAACAAAGGAGTTCACCTGGGGCAACACGAAACAAAACAGGCGCTAAATAAAATCACTTTAATGAGCCGCCGTTGAAGATTTAACCGGTTTGCTGGCGGCAATTCAAGGAAGTTGTCACCCAGGTGACTCGGACCACCCCCACTAGCCCAGATTTTTGTTGCGGATCTAAACAGCGTCAGTCTCTCACCTCCATTCATGATCGAAGTCGCAGCAGTAAATTAAAAATGCGACGCGGGTGTTTGACATCGGGCAAGGTCAGTGTCGTTGGCAGAGGCTGTATATCCGAAATGTTAGAATCCAAATCTCAAGCGACAATCTTTAAAGCCGAATCGATGCGCAGTGTGAATATTAATTAATCAATTAATTAATTACTCAGTGCTCGATGCGTCCAAGTCGAACCGCGTTGACCCCAAAACATGGCGAGAAGGCAGATCCGGAAGCCGATTGCGGAAGCAAATCAATTATTTATTGTCTTGACTCGGTATTATGAACGATAATGTACACATTACGCTTTGGATGCGAATTTCTCGGCGAGCATTTTAAATTTCCATTTGCTAAGCTCGATCAGTTGGTCAGAAATACAGAAATACGAAAACGGTGCGATGTGCATTTTAATGAGGCAGGGAAACGAAGTCAGTGACATGGGGCCTTAAGTATCTTTTTTAAGGGAGGGGATTTTTCGAATTAACTTTTTTCCAGGTATTTGAGCGGCCGCTTGAAAATCAATTAGATTGATGAGACGTATTCTCAAGGTTGCGAAATGTATATCAGATGAGTGGGAAATCCCCCCCGAAACCCGATCATATCTTAAGCACATAAGAGCACCTATCCAGAAGGCTTTCGTAATCGATAATTCTCTATTAAGGCGGTACAACTTTATCAGGCTCAACTGAGATTGTCAATATGGGACAGCGACAGTAGTAAATGTTTTCCAAATTCTTTATCGATAAGAAATCATAGTGTCAATATTGCCGCGGCTAAAGAATAAGTTCTTGACCCGCTTGAAAAGGGCTCCTGGTCTCGTTCATCGCTGAACCTTTCAGCTTATCAATCTTTCAGCCTTTCAAGGCTTCCACATGTCGTATACGCAACGTGCATTTGTCTTGCGTCAATAAAAAACCTTGTTAAACAACAAAACACGGCTCGTGTATATCGTATTTTATCTGTACTCCGCAATTAAAAGTACACTGTTTTCTATCCATTAACGAGGCAAACTAAATCCAATCAACTCATGAGATGTTTTTGTTAAATCAGAACTCAGTTGTCTAACCGATATTTAATTACACGTTTGGCCCTTAAATTGCGAGCACATTTAATGCCCTCATAAATCAATGACAAATCACAATCCATTTGGTGCAACTCTAGTTGAACTCGACGAATTCAAAATGCACATCACGTGAAAAATGCATTTGGTTGACAGCTTTTGCCGTGCCGCTAAAAATTTTCCACTGTCCCACTGAGTCGACAAACTAACTAACCACACGGGCAAAGGCAAACAAAACCGATCGTTTTTTCATATTTTATGGTTAGACAACAAAACCAGCTAACAAGGGGAGCTGGCCACTTGAAACAAGTCAATCACTAAACTCCATGGTCTGCCTGCCAGTCTAAAAGAGAAGCGCCCAAGGCAGCACTAAGTAATTGTTGCAGGGGCTTCAAAGATGGCGGGATGGTTGGGAGCTCCAAAGATCTCCGAACTGCCTCACAAATTCTCGAGCTGCCAGTCTGCACCATACACTCCATTTAATGCTAAGATACACTGTGAAATACATCAGGATTACAAAACTCATATTCGATTTGAAAATTATGCTAAATAAAAAATATTAAAAATAAAAATGTTACTTCTAGTTCACTTCATTTTATGATTTTATTTTATTTGTATTTATTCTGTCCTTTTTCCATCACTTTTTAAAAGGCATATATTAATTATAATAGTACTATGTAAATGGTTTCTCAAAAACGTAAGTAAGACTGCTAAATTATGGGCAGTGCAACTGCAACGCTTGTTAACTGTAATAGATGATTGATAGTTAATTGATAGCTCTAGTTAGTTAGGCGGTTGGATGATGGCAGACATTGTGTCGGTGGAGAATACAGGGTGATTTGTTCATAATTCAAAGTGCAACTCAAAATGAAGAACCTGCCACCGCAGACTGCTCCTAAAAGTATACCAAATCCCTTAAATTGGGAAATTTACTAAGAGAAATGCAATCTGATAAGCAAATGAGTTCTTAGGCCTAACTAATCCAATTCGACAGAGTGGCGTCCCTGGAATTTAGATAACAGCCGCACCTAACAACAATGGCTTACCCGATCTCAGGTCACCCGGTTATCCTGAACCTCCTCCGATGCCACCGATACTCCTTCGCGGCCACATGGCGTATGAGTAATGGGGCGAAGGCAGACTTGTCTGGCCGCCGAATGCCCAAAGCTGAGTGATCTGTAGAAAGCACCCATACGCACAATGGATATATACGTATATATATACCATATATACTTACATATGTCGAGAGAGAGGCCGACTTCGCCCCACCTGCGTCACGGTAACGTTTATTGTCCATCGCGCTAATTGCCCGAACCGAACCGACTTCGTCTCCGCCGCCGAGTTTTCAGTTTTCAGTTCAGTTGGGAGTGGGAATATATATCTGTGTGTCTGGCCGGGTTTATAGCCGCTCTGGCGACGCCGTCGCAGCAACAAATTAAGGCACAAACATTGGCTTAATATCAGTCACTAAGCGATCGTCCGACAGTTAACAACAAATCGCCAGCGGGGGTCGACAAAAAATCTAATAAAACTCCAAACAAACACCCTTCGAGAAAACGCGCGCGCGAATTTCGTAAATCCTTGCAACATCGCGCAGGTGTGAAAATTTAAACCATCCAACAAGAAGTGGTTGTCAAATATATAAACAGTGTTCAAGCGTATTAAATCGCTTCTGCAAATTCTGGCCTTAAACTCGCACCATCGAGCATAAATATATCATTAACGCGACGGTGTGAAAAAGACAATTTTTTGTCGTCAATGTCGAGGGCAAACGTTTGGATAAAGCCATTATAATAATTTCTCTATAATTTTCACAAAAGTTCACACAAATAAAATCGCGCCAAAGGTAATTATTGCTCTCAGGCAATTATTTGTTTTGTTTTCGTGTTTATCATCGCCTATTTTATAAGTGCACTAATTATTTATAATTAATTCCCGCACATCAAATGAGTTATCAGGCGTTTATCAGATGCATGTGACACAACATATTGCCTAAAACTGGAAAATCTTCGATCTCAGACCTGTTGGCGTGCAATTAGCCAGTCATGGGTAAAAAAAAAAAAAACAAAATGAGGCAAAAATCATTGCTTCCCCCTTTTTTTTGTTGCGGTGATAAGCTCCAAATTGGATGCCATAAAAGATTATTGGCTCAGTTTTATCTTGACAGCTACCTTACGGTTCCACCACACACGGGCCAATAAACCTGATGTTTAGTTCAGATTCTTAAAATACAAAATAAATGCCATATCCGCCCACACACAGCTGTCACTCAGAGCTGGCAAGGTGGGCTGTTATCGCATCACGGTAATAATTGCTATTGCCCGAAAGCAGTGGGCCAAAACAATGAGATAACTGCAAGTTCAATACTACAAGCTGTCAAGCTGTCCGATCAATTATGCCGCTCAGGCTCATCGTTTTGCATATCGAAAGTGTGTGCGATAAGGTCGCGATCCAGCTATAGCTATAGCGAACCGATCCGCCTTACTGCGCGAGATCGGCTGACACTGAGTTCCTTTTCGACTCCGCAACTTCACTTGCAGGGAGAGAAAAACTTATCACTCATATGCAAAAAATTTGTAACATTCAAGTATTAAATATACCATATCAAATTACTAATATTTAATTAGGTATACCATTGAAAGTGATCAAATCCAAACTGTTTTTTTTTTTTATAAGAAATGAAAAATCAAATCTAATTGTTGTTTTAATTGGAAAAGTTCAAAACTTCTTTGGATGAATGGTTTTAAAATGTTTTTACTTTTACTGTTTTTTATTAACGGAGTTTATTTCAATTTGTTACAATTACAATCAATTTTAAAAACATGATATTCCATTGCAATTGCTTTATTATTTTGTTAAAAGTACTACCTTGTTTAAAGAGTTTTTACAAATTTAAAGGTGGTCTTTTTCAATGGAACCTTAAATCCATTTTTCTCTGTAATGGAGCTTAATTAATGGTATTGACAGACTGGCAGGACGGTCAACGAGTTTTCATTTCTCGTCTTCTGGCGGCACGTGAAGCGAACGCACAAGCAAAACAAAAGCAGCAAAAAGTTAAACAAAGCCAAAGCAAAAGCAAAGCAAAACAAAACAGAAAACTGGTAACAAAAAGTCAGCCAAAAGCTGTTTTGGCTTCAATGGAATGCGTTGACCCAAAAGAGATCCTACTCGAAATACCATTCAAAAAATCGGCAACCAATTAAAGGTACTTAAGGCGGTGCTCGAGAATTGGCAGGGAGAAATTCCTGAGTGCAAAAAATACACTCGTACGCTCCATTAAAGTTTTGAAAGACAGTTTTATGCAATAGCTGGGAAGGCCGATCGCGGGGATCGGGGGACTTATGGAAGCAGGTCAGGGTGTAAAACAGTTAATACTGGAGTATATGGCTTCGATAAGACAGTGCTGGAGATAAAGAGCGTGTTTTGTAAGCCATATAATTTCGTGGATAAAGAATCGACAAGGCAACTTATTTGATTAACAGCGTTTTTGAAACATCCTCCAGTGAATCCAGGTCAACATCCGAGCAACCACACCTTCCCATCACTTTTTGCATCTTACGTAGTACTTTATTGGTTTGCCTGTCAATTAAGATTTTATAAATCAGTATATAATTGTTTGGGTAAACATTTCAATGGGAATCTTTCGTGTTCCGTTTCACTCATTAATGGAAATCCCCAAAAGTTTAGAAGTCAGTCGCTGTGTCAATAACCAAATAGCACGACCATAAACCTCGGATCGAAGACTACATCTTTTGGTGACGCACTTAGCCATTAATTTAATTATAAACCAAATGGCGTAACTAATTAGTGTAATTGACCATAAATCGAATAGGATTCTAGTTTCAGTCAATCGTATTTGATAGGATGGATAGCTAATCAATGTCCAAATGCCGCGTTATGATTTAATACAGAGTGAGCAATGTTCGGGCGCGTGATATCGCATAAAACTCGGGGCCCCCCAGTTGCTGGAACCCAATTAGAAGGCGATCATAAAGATTTACCAGCTCGATTTATCGATTTGTGTGCCCCAAATATAAGCCAATCGCGTTGGGTAAACAAGTAATACTGTCCGATTTTAAGATATGAAGGGATTTCAATGCCACAGTGTAACGATTTAGTGTCTTTATGTAAGAAAGCAGAGCAATAGTACAGTGAGTATTGCTGACCACTAATCTAATCAAGTCCAAAGACAGTATTGATAAAGAATAATACGCTCTGACAAAATTAACTGCCAATTAACGCAATTATTTAATTTTGTTGATTGTTGTATTCCGTCAAGAATCTTATAATTCCAATGAAAGTGATTACGTATTCGAAATTTATTGAATTGATAGATCAGAACACTATATAGTATCCCTGCTGGGTACTCTTGTTTAAGTTTTCGCTATAAATCAGTTAAGTGGATTGCCGACTAGTCTTCGTTCATCCGATCGGTTGTTATATTTGGTTCGGTTCGGGCCGATAGTGTTATCATTTTATAATTGATTTTAAAGGTAGCTTTGAGCATTTTATTTTTATAAGCTGTGTATACTGCGTGTATTTGTTGTTTATTGATTGTTGTAGCCTGTCTTGCCTTAAGTCGTTATCATTTCTGGACATTATTTTTTCAACGTTTTCCGACACTTTTTGGCGCCGTAGCCCCCGAACCCAGAACTGACGCCTATTTGGTTAGTCCCCCGATCATTCAGTTGGTTTTGGCCAGAGGGCGCGATCGGTCCTCCTTCCTTGCTCGACAATTTTAAGGATCGTATTGTTCTATCTGAAGAGTAAGTAACCGGAAATCTCATGTTACGTGTATTTATACCGCGCCCCCAAAATAAAACGACGGATTACGAGTTCCTTGCGCCTGCAAAAATAACCTGTTGTTCAATTACACTGCACGCTTCAGTAAGCATTTCAGCAAAACGGCATGACTAAGTTACAATTAATTTTGATTCCGAATGCAAAATTTTTAAAAGTTGAAGTTGAACTTAATAACGTCGAAACTTCGGAAAAAACGAAAACAATGGTGATAAAACTTTGAGGGTAAATGCAGGCACAGTTTCAAAAATTTTCCATGGCTTTACCACTTTATGATCGATCGAAATTATGTATGCCATGGAAAGGCATTAGATGTGAAGTCACAAACTGAAAACAAGATACAAACCAAATCCCGCTCCAAATTATTTTTGAAAGACCTAGATTTGTTTGCTTTAGTACACAGAAATTGTAACGAACATTTATATTTTATTAACCTTGCTTACTTACATATATGTTAAACAATTTAACAATATCAAAACCGTTTATCCAACATGAGATCTTTTAATTTACGACTTTAATTAGATCTGTTTAAAGCCAAGAAGTTTATTGAAATCTAAAACTCTACAAATTTTCCCGTTATAAAAAATACACTAATAGATCCATAAATTTTAATAAAAGAGGGGGCAAGTCGTAAACAATTCTTTATAGCGGTTACGCTAATCGGAGTTCAAAGAACGTTTTCGAATTGCAAGGATAAGTGGAACGGCTGCCGCAAACACTTTAAATATCACGAGAATGAATGAATCAACTTCATAGGAAAAATAGGTGGTGACCACTATATGGACGCTGATTTAGGGTCCGTTTTTACGGCCGCAGTCAAAGGAATTACAAGCGTTTTTAGGGCACCATAAAGCTGAATTTTATGAACGGAGTGCGATTGTTGTTTACTCGCAAGACCCCACCCCCAGTTCGGTTCTTAGCCAGTTCCATAACGATAACGATCGGCCAGTATCAGAAATCTTTTTGGTAAGGCAATGCTAATGCTCGAACGTTCGCAAAAGTCGATAAGATATGCCCGGCTTGTGCCTAGCAACCCTTGAGCGGATTAACCCAAGCCTTAAATGGCCAACGAAAGCGAATCTCGTGCTTCCTTTCACCGATAAAACCGCGTTCGTGTGCGGTCAATCAATTATAAGTGGTAATTCCATTTAATAACAATCGATCCCGCTTTTGTTTTCGCTTTCAGATGGCAGACAACGCGGGATTCACTCCAGATGGACAGGCATCTTCGAAAGCCGAGAACCCGCCTTCCTACGCCAGCTCAGTTGCTACTCTAAATGACTTCAACTCGAAGTAAGTATCGCTAATTCCTTTAGGGAAATGAAAAACTTGCTACTTAAAATGCAATCCTTTAAATCAACATTTAAATGGGTTGATAGTAGTTTAGCTCTTAAATCACCTCCTTTAAAGGTTTCAAAATATATCTCTAGCTAAATAATCTTCTGGTATTTATTGAATTATTTGATTTACATTTTTAATTATATTTATCTTCATTGCATTTTTGCAGTCTTGTTTCTGAATATTCGGTAAAATCTGCAACAATGCAAATCTAAATAGTTAATTTGTTTATTAATTTTAAAAACAATACATAGCATTCATTTTAGTAATAATTAACTACATTTCTGATAGAAACTAATTAATAATAATAATACTTATTAATAAACTAATTGATTAGAATATTAATACAGTTTTAAATTTTATTGTTTGCATTTGTGCAAAAGTCGAACCACAAACTTTTCGAACATTTGAATTTCAGTAGTTACTTAATTACTATTATTTAATTTTTAATAAAAAAGTTTATAACAAAATGCATAACTTTTTTCTACTTTCATAAGATCCAACTTGACGGAGAAGAACCAGCTGTCGCTGTCGGAGGACCCGTACCATCCCTTCGAGCACCGCGATCCCAATGGAGCGAGTGCAGGAGGCGCCTTGGCGCACTTGCTCAAGAGTTCGCTGGGCACGGGAATCCTGGCGATGCCGATGGCCTTCCACAATGCCGGCTTGGCTTTCGGAATGGCCATGACGCTGATCGTCGGCTTCCTCTGCACGCACTGCGTACACATTTTGGTAAGCGAAACGGTTTAGATTTTAGCACCTGGTTGTGGCTGTTGACTCAATCAATTACGACGATAGACAGCAGTCAGACCAGGTTAGCCGCATAAGCCGCGAAAGCCGCACCTGACGTAGCTCCCCGGGTTGTTAAGTAGTTCAAGGTGCCGAATCGATGGCCAATAGGAAAGTCTTGCTGAACAGATAAGCCCTGCAGCGGAGAGTCCAATCGTTGCACGCGTCCGAAATCGCAGACTAGTCGCCACTCGTCCTTATCGACGGAGATACTACAATGTGCGGCTGATACAGTTTTATTGCTTCCATTTACGATCTAGTATTTCCGATTCTCGCGAATCCAGTAACACGTAAATTCCCAGAATTAGCCTTCTCCAATCTCCAGACATCCGCGTTCCTTAATACGTATTGCATAAATCATCCAGTCGTTTTCTTAAACGGTCAAGCCAGCGATCATCTATCGGTCATATAAACAGCAGTCGTATATATAATATAATAAGCCACTCGACTCAGCAGATTTATGGCGTCAGGATTTGGACAGTCATTTTTGGACTTTTCACGAGCGCCTTTTTAAGTGCTACTATCACTACGATCAATTAGATTTACCATTTGCGGTGGGAATAGTTGAATGACTATAATACAAGTTCTTATCTTAGCTATTTTGAGGTGGAATAATCGACTCCACTTACAATAAAATGTTAGTAAGAGCAGTTTTCACTTTAACAGCAAAAACGATGTACTACTTACTAGTTAAAATTAGTTTTACCGGGAAGTACAATCAATTAGATAAGAATGTGGTTTTTCTACAAAAGAACTATTCAGTTAATTCATAGAAAACCAATTTCCAAGCAAACGTAGCCTGTTTAAATGCATTTTGTAACGCATTATGCTTTGACTAGAATTTATATTTCTATTGTTATAGGTTGTTTTTTTATTAAATTTATTATTATCTTGAAAGATTTTTTCACAATTGTTGTGAACCTTTCTTACAGGTAAAAACTTCGCATAACATTTGCAAGGATGCCAAGGTTTCGGCTTTGGGATTCGCTGAGACGGCGGAAAAGGTCTTCGAGTACGGACCAAAGGGAATGCGTCCCTACTCCAACTTCGCCAAGTGAGTAATGAAACCCCAGTTGATGATCCTTGACAATAATGATCTACTTTGTCCAGGCAATTCGTGGATATCGGACTGATGGCCACGTATTACGCGGCGGCATGTGTGTACATCGTATTTATTGCGACATCTTTCCACGATGTCATCAACTACGATTGCGGAATCAACTGGGATGTGCGAATTTACATCGCACTAACCGTGATCCCCTGCCTGCTGATCGGCCAAATCCGCGACCTCAAGTGGCTGGTGCCGTTCTCCATGATGGCCAACATCTTCATTGTTGTGACCTTCGCCATCACTCTGTATTATATGTTCGATGAGCCGCTGGTCTACTCCGATAAGCCACTGATCGCCAAGGCCTCCCACATCCCGCTCTTCTTCGCCACCGTGATCTTCGCCATGGAGGGAATCGGTGTTGTGATGCCCGTGGAGAACTCGATGAAGAAACCCCAGCACTTCCTGGGATGCCCGGGTGTCCTCAACACAGCCATGATCACAGTGGTCTCGCTGTACGCCATCATTGGATTCTTCGGCTATGTGAGATTTGGAGACCAAGTGCGCGGCAGCATCACGCTTAATCTGCCGGACGGAGCCTGGCTGGGAGACACAGCCAAGCTGCTGATGGCCGTCGCCATCCTCTTCACCTTCGGCCTGCAGTTCTATGTGCCCAACGAGATCCTGTGGCGCAAGATCGGTCACAAGTTCAGTCCCGAGAAGCACAACATCACACAGATCCTGCTGCGCAGTGGCATCATCCTGCTGAGCGGCGGCGTGGCTGCTGCCATTCCCAATCTGGAACCCTTCATCAGTTTGGTGGGTGCCGTGTTCTTCTCGCTGCTGGGCATCTTTGTGCCCAGCTTCGTGGAGACCGTCTACCTGTGGCCCAATCAGCTGGGCGTCTGCAAGTGGAAGCTGGTAAAGAACATCTTCCTGGGGCTGTTCTCCATCCTGGCCTTGATTGCCGGAGCTGTGGCGAGCATCAACGAAATTATCGATATGTACAGCGGCGAAGAATAAATTGCGTAGACGTTCAACCAGAGACGTAGTATTACTCCAGATGCAGGTAGCTCCAGCGAAACGATGGACGAGTGTGAGAGTTCAAAAAGCAGGCAAAGCCCACAAATACAGATCAGACCCAACTTACGGCCATGTTGAACATGGTCTGCCGGCACGGAATACATATCGCCGATGCCGTTGACTGCATGAACAAGATGATATTAAGTTTAAGTGCCCTGTTACACAAACTAAACTGCAATTCATAGAATTTATAAATGTTATTATTTTAAGTTGCTCAGCATTCCAAACCATAAAGAGAACAGTATGAAAAGAAAACATGCCAGTATTTTCTTCACGGGATTTCCATCAAATAAAAAGAAACAAAACTGTTATCTCTGTGTAGCAATATATAAATATAATGGTTATGATCTTAAAACAAAATACAATTACTTGGAATAGAATACAGCGGCGAGCAGTAATAATATAGTTGGATGTGTAGGCGGGTGTGTTTAAAAAGATCTTCTCAGGGCTGAGGGGCAATTGCTTCCGGTCTGAATTACGAACTATGTATCTATGTCGAGTGAAATATGTTTAAGTAATCGCTTGTCTTAACTATGTAACTGCCTAATGCTGAGTGTGGATCCGAATCTCAAGTGATTATCCTCGCCCTTTTGCCCTCTACTTCTTCTTCTTTTTCGAGTTGGAACTGGTGGCCACCACCTCGCTCTTCCGCTTCTGATTGGCCTTCGGTTGCGGCGCAGGTGCTGGGGTATTGGAGCTGGCACTTCCACTGCCAGCAGACACGCTGCCCTTGGGAGCCTTCTTCTTCTTCTCAGCGCGCTCCTTCTCCTCCAACTCGATGTTCTCACGCTCAATGAGAGTAATTAAAGTATTACAACGACGCTGCAACTCCAAAGCTGTGCGAGATTTGATGAACCAATCGAAACGGAACTGGGGAGAAGCTCTGTAAGGGGATTTATTGATTAATCGGGTTGTCATTCCGAGCAAGGATATATTGCATTTTACCTAATGGCCGCCCTCAGCTCCTCGTAGACATTCTCCTTGTCAAAACCTAACTTATGCAGCATGCAAACCAGAAAACGATCCTCAATTTCAGTGTAATTCTTGCCCTTGTTATTGCCATATTGCAGACGCAACTGATGAAAGGGAGCGCGATAACGCGACATCTGTAAAGAAAACATAATAAAAAAATATAATTGCAGAACGAGAATTGCAATGAAATACAAACCTTTTGATCCAAAGCCTTTTTAATAGAAAGTCGCCGCTGAATCTTTCCCTCTCCGCGCTCAATCTGACCCATGATTCGCTCAATGTCCTGCAATTCAGTGCAACGCTCCCAAAACACTGCGTTGTACTCGATGACCTCCTCGGGTGTCTTTCCCTCTACGTCCTTGGCAATGTTGTCGATGTCATCGCGACCGTACTTCTCGTTGGCCTTGATGAACTGATTGAAGTCGCGCTTGGTCCAGGCTGTGAAACCCTGGGAAAGCAGGTTCTCCTTCTCCAGGATCTCCTCATCGGTGAGCGGCTCCGCCTCATCGATCTTGCGCTGCTCCTCGCGCTGCACCTTGGTGGCCTCCGAGCCCAGCTCCGTGTTCTTGGGCACCTTGTAACCGACGGTCTTGCGGAAGTAGTAGATCTCCTGGTCGAGCAGCTCAAAAAGACGGGGCGGGAAGAACTGGAAGTCCTGGACGATGGGCTGCTTGGGTGGGCGGGGAGCCTTCGGGGCCTTCGGCTCAGAAACGCGAAGTGCCTCCCGGAAATAGGCGTCCACGGCATAGTTGGCTTTGCGTTCTCGCTTCGGTGGCTCGATCCAGTTGCCCAGGGCGTTGAGCTTCTGCTTCTCTCGCCAATCCTCGCCCTCGAATTGATAAACAGAGGATGTGCCTGCCTCGCCGTTTGTGTCCATGGTAAATGTACGCAGCGAGCTCTCGCCGAGACTGTCCAGAGTTGCCTTCTGTTCGGCTGTTTTAGCCTCACCACGCTCCAGAATCACGTCAATATCCTCGTCGGTTATGTCAGTCTCCTTCGAGCTGAACACTTGGTTAGCTCCAAAACGAATAATATTAAGCATCTCGTCTTTGTTCAACTGGTTGGAGCGATTGTCAACCAACCGACCACCCTGGATGACCATCTTGTCCAGACGCAGCTTAACTTCAGCGCGCTCGACGATCTTCTCCTCGACGGTACTTTCGGTGATCAAGCGGAAAACGCGCACTTGCTTCTTCTGACCAATACGATGAGCACGATCCATAGCCTGCAAATCCATCTGCGGGTTCCAGTCCGAGTCGTAAATAATGACCACATCAGCAGTTGCCAAGTTGATGCCCAAACCACCAGCTCGAGTGGACAACATAAAGAGGAACTTGGCACTGTTGTCCATGTTGAACTCCTGGATCTGCCTATTACGATCCTCGTGTGGCGTTTGACCGTCAAGTCGGCAGTAGTTGTAGTTGCGCCAGTGGCAATAATCCTCCAGTATGTCCAACATTCTTGTCATCTGTGAGAAAATCAGCACACGCGATCCCTGCTCCTGCAGCTTGGGCAGCAGCTTGTCTAGAATGGCCATCTTGCCGGAGTTGTAGACCAAATGGGTGTCCGTGGTGTACGGCGGTCCAGGCTCTGCGCCATCGAACAGATACGGGTGGTTGGTACACTTGCGAAGCTGCATGAGGATGTTCTGCAGCCGCATCTTCTCCACCTTGCCGGCACCATTCACCACATCGATGTCCTTGAGCAGAACTTTGGTGTACCAGTCGCGCTGCATCTTGGACAGACCCACAAAAATCTTCATTTCCTTCTTGGGCTTCAAGCGCTTTTCCACCTCGGCCTTTAAACGACGCAGCAGGAAAGGCTTTAGAACAGCGTGCAGGCGAGTTATTAAAGCGTCATCACCCAAGCAAGTGTTTGTGTTGAACCACTCATCAAAGTCCTCCGATGAGTTAAACACGTCGGGCAGCAGGAAATTGAGTAGTGCCCAGAGCTCATGGAGATTATTCTGCAGCGGAGTTCCCGTAATAAGTAGACGATTAGCGGTTTTGAACTCTCGCAGAATCTCCGAGAGCTTAGACTTCTCGTTCTTAATGCGATGAGCCTCGTCAATGACCAAATAACGCCAGTTGAACTTCTTGAATACTGACTTCTCGCGGATACACATCTCATAGGAGGTCACGCAAACATCCCACTCGCCCGGCATGAGCACATCTCGAATAAAGGTGTTACGAGTGTCCTGGTCACCAATCAGACAAACAGCCCTGAGCGATGGGCACCACTTCTTGAACTCATTCACCCAATTCTGTAAAGTCGATTTGGGCACAATGACGATGTGGGGCCCAGCTTGGTTTCTGCAAGATTTTATAATTTTAAGCTTTAGAAAAGAAGATAATTTGAATTAAAAAAGAACCCACTTGAAATGCTTAAGGTAACCCAGCAAAGATATAGTCTGCAAGGTTTTCCCCAGACCCATTTCATCGGCCAGGATACCATTGATGCCATTCTCATACAGCGAAATCATCCAGTTAAGACCACGGATCTGATAGTCACGCATCTCCCCGCTTTTGATGTAGGCAGGAGAAGCATCAAAGCGAAAGATCTCCTTGGTAGCCGAATCCTCCGCCAAGAGCTCTTCATCCTCCTCCTGCTCAGTTTTGCGATGTCGATGACTGGTAAAAAAAGGAAAAAGGATTAATTTATTTTACGTGACAGGACATATTGTTAGGAAAACAGCACTCACTCAGCCACATCCTTTTCCTTATCCTTGTTCTTCTTTGGCCTTCCCTTGGGCTTTGTGGGACTCTTGGCGCTGTTGGTCATGAAGTGGGTAAAAATCTCTGTCTGCTTGAGAAGAAAATCGAAGCGCCGACTGCGATCGGCTTCGATTTTGTTGTCGAACTCGGCCTCCTTCTCGCCGGATGAGCTGGTGGCCGCATCTGAGGTGGTCTCATTCTGCAAAAGATGGTGGAAAATTTAAGGACCCCTGGTTGGAGTTTAGCAAGTACTACAACTTACAGAGTTTTCCTCGGTTGCCTCTACGGCGGCTGCTTCTGTTTTAGACATTTTTGCAATGCCGGCGTCTTTCTCTCAAATTAAGTTCAGTTTTTCAGTCAATTTCACCCACGGCAATGTGGCGTTCCTCTCACTTATGTTCCGGAGTTTCTACTGAAAACTATTGCCTAAATTGTTCGTCACTCTTTCAACACCAAGAAATTGCACGATTTACACAAAACAATGCTTGTTTTGCTGAAACAAATTGTAAATAATTACATGCGATTTTTTTCTAATGAATGGTGGGAAAACTGCGCGTGCTATCGCGTGTAAACGATGAATGGGCAAAGTTGGCTGCGGCAAAGAAGGTGGCGGCAAAACAGAAAAAGGTATCGCTAGATTCGGTCTGGCAACGATTGTTCACTTGGCCATGCGTGGCAACTCTGACGGAAGGTACTTTCCCGAAGTTCTTTACAAATTTTAGAGCTCATAGTGGAAACCTTATATTTAATCTGTCTTTAATATGTTCTCTTAGTAGCAACCTTTAGCATAAGGAAATAATATTTAAAAGCTAAGCAATAAGAAAATTGTCAATATTTTGTTTTATTTTTTGGGGAACAAGTTTAGTCTAGAAAAAACAAGCAAATTATGCTTCCTGCTTATTATTAATCAAATTGATAACAAAAATAAACATTAAAATTTAAATTAAAATAAAATGTGACCAGTAGTCACAAACAACAAAATGGTCATTACCGGCGAATGAACAGCTGGAACTCTGACAGCAATCTGCTTACGGTCACACACAAATCGAAGCAACTCATTTTCTTTTGAATAAATCCATCCAAAATGAGTAAATACGACTCAAAGTACTTGGAAGACAAGCTCAAAAAAGAACTGCAGGCCACGTACGTGAGTGTCACGGACGAATCAGACGGTTGTGGCGGCAAGTTTAGTGCGGTAGTCGTATCGCCATCCTTTAATGGCAAGACCCTGCTGCAAAAACATAGATTAGTCAATTCAACTTTAGCCGAAGAACTGAAAGAAATCCATGCATTCTCCCAGAAATCGTACACTCCCGAAGAGTGGGAGAAAGTGAAAGCCCAATAGTAATATCAAAAACCACATCATATATACACACGCAACAACAAACAACAACAAGCCGTAATAACCTGTTGCTCGTTTTCTTGGTAGTTGTGTCGATCGAAGAAACGAAACCCGAAAAAACGCCAGTCGAACAAAGAAAGTGAAAGGGAAAGCACACAGGAATCGGCATTTTGTTTTTGGGAGTTACCAAATAAACAACGCAAATGATCCGCTAAATGCATAGGTTACATAAAAAAACACCAATAAACGTTTAACTACTCGCCAGAGGTCGCCCACTTCAGACAGCATTAGCATTACAATTCAAAAAGGCTGATAAACCGATAAAGCAGAACCATTCGGAATACCGAACACGCATACAGAACACAGAGATCACCACAAACAATGCTCAAGTTCCAGGTTCATTCTCCGGGCAAGGTTATCCTCCATGGGGAGCACGCCGTAGTCTATCACCGTCCCGCCCTCGCCGCCGTTGTAGGCCTGGGCACTACGCTGAGATTCCGTCAGTTGGAGAACAGTCAGGTGGCCAGTTTTCAGTTAGAGGCACTTAACTGCACCCTGGAGATCCAGTTGCCGGAGTTCAATGACTTTTTGGCCGACTTCCGGAGCAAAAACTCTTCAGACAGCACAGCCAAACTACTGGAGGCAGTGAGAGCAGAAGTGTCCAAACAACTGGAAAAATCCGGAGGCAGTGCTCCCAAGCAGCACACACAACGGGCCTTTGTCTCCATCTACTATTTGCTGGCCGGCGCTGTACTCTCTTCACCCGGCGATCCAAAAATGACACTGCAAACCGGTTTCCAGGTGCAGGTAGACAGCCAGTTGAGCGTGGGCGCGGGACTTGGAAGTTCCGCCTCTTTTGGAGCCGCTTTGGCCACCACCTTTCTCATTTTGGCGGGGCACTTTGATAGAGACAGTTACCTGGCCGAGGAAAATCAGGCTTTGATATCAACCTGGGCCTACGAATCGGAACGAGTTAATCATGGCACTCCCTCCGGTCTGGACAACACAGTGTGCACCTATGGAGGGATGTTACGCTATGTTAAGGGGCAAGGATTCCAGTCGCTGCGAATTCAGAAGCCTTTGAACATCCTGCTGGTGGATAGTCGGGTGAGCCGCAGCACCGCGGACATTGTGGCCAAGGTGCGTCACTTGGGTGAGGCCTTCCCGCAACTCATCGAGGCCATTTGGCAGGCCTGCGAGGAGCTCGTGACCGCAGCCGTCCCACTTTATGAAAGCTTTGGCAACGCCCAGGACGACAGCGCAAAGTTTGAGCAGTTGGAGCGTCTCTTTCAGATAAACAACGATCTGCTTAAGGCCATTGGAGTGTCCCATCCGAAGCTGGAGCAGATATTTACCATCGCCTTTAAGCGAGGCTTCTTTTCCAAGCTGACTGGAGCTGGTGCTGGTGGCTATGTGATCGTTCTGCTACCGGAAAACTATGAGTGCAACGAGGTCTACTGGAAGCTCAAAGAGGAGCTCGAATCGGCGGGCTTTGGTGTCCATGTGACGACTGCCGGTGGCGAGGGCTTGCGTGTTACTTCACTAGAGGACTAAACCGCACCGTTTTGTATTGCTATTGTATGTATTCGTGGTTTTGTTATAACTTAAAAATAAAGATTTATACATGTATTTTGTACGGCAATCGGTTTGTTCATCGCTGGCTTCTGTCTCGGGATTTGTAAACGATTCCTCGGTTTTTCATGTCTCTTAAAGTGGACTGCGGCAGAGTTCCAGAGACGGAAATCGCATAGATACCACGGGTGAATCGAGCTGAGAAAGATTTAAGTTTTATATTGTGGAGTTCCATAGAAAATTCTAGTGTTAAGGTAATTTTACCCAATCGCTGCCATTTGGCCACCCAGGAGTCTGTGGGCGTAGTTAAGGCAATGATCCCGTCAAAGTTGTTGCTTGTATGGTCGTACACATTGTCTTTGTTGTTCTTCATTCGCAGGAACTCTTCGCAATTTTCGCAGCCATCGGTCTCAAATTGATCAAAACTCTACGGGCGAAATATAGGATGCTATCAGATTATGCCGGTTCTCCAGTAAAAAGAGTAACTTACTTTCACTAGGGAGCAAACAAGGCAGGCCCGCAGTCCTCGCAGATCTTTAGGAATCGCGTCAAAAGCCATGGTTATTTATTAAGTGGTTGTTTTAAAACTAAAATATAAAAAATTCTTTGCACAAAACGAAGCCACGACGCAGAAATCAAAGTGACCGTTTGCCGAAAACATTATTTTCGGCAAGTTATCGATTATCGGTCACTGCCGACAAAATTGTCAGCAAAGTTTTAAAAATAAAATAAAGTTGTACAAATAAAATTATTTTTGTAGTTAAAACTATAGTTAACTTATAATGAATAATGTATTTTAAACAAAAACAATCGTTTTTGGCCGTGGCTTAGTTCTTCTGTTCTTGTAGTAATCCTCCAGCACTTCGAAGTAGATAAATACCTCTCCTAAGCGTTTTTTCGGCTTAAGACCTGAAAAATTAAATCCAATTTTGTAATCCTGAAGAGGAAGAGGAGGCAATGACACCTCATCCAAAAAAAAGTCACGTGCAAACAGGTGACCCTATAAAAAATAAATTTAAATAAAATGTTTGAAGGGCTTAAACTATAAAACTTACCTTATAGGGACAACTATGGTTCACGTTGGTTAAGGTATACAGATGTTTCAAGGCGTATTCTTCAATAAAATTTCGCTGTGATTTTGTGTTTAACAGTTTGCATATGTCAAATTGAAATTTTACAGCAAATGGCTTGTAAAGGTTTGTTGAATCCTTGTAGAAAACATCTACCGCCATCTAAAAATTATCACTATTACTAAAATAAAATGTTAAGCTTACACGCACTTTAATATCAGGTAGTATGTCCTTAATATCGCAATCCATGTTTAATACTGATCGGGTCCAGCTTATTGGTTTTAAAACACAAGACACATTATTAAAATAGTCCTCATTGGCTAGACATTCAATTTTCCTGATTTTGTAAAAGAGTCCGTTGGAATAAGACTGAAAAATAAATCGTTAAGCCTGAATAATTTAAGAGTACAAAAAAATACAAAACCCATAATAAAACTCCAAAATATATATGCGCAATATCAACACACTTTCCCATCTTGGGCTCAAATAATAATGACTGCTCAAAGTCAATCAAAAATAAACACTAATGGCATTTTAATATCTTAATTTGTATTAAAAGCTCTATTTTTACGGTTGAACAGTTTTGCATATAATAACCGATAGTCAACGAAAGGCAAACATCGATGCCAATTAGTTAATGGTACAGACTGGCAAGGATTGATTGTGCAACTGTTCATAATCATAATTTCTTTTGACATAATATTGATAAAAAGTTATTTATTTTTAATTCATTGACCGTACAATGGTATTTAAAATATCAAAAAGATTTTATCCTAAAAAAATTTTATATTATCGAAAAGCAATAATATTTTAAAATAACTAAGCTGTTTTGTTTTGTCTTCATTTTAAGTAGCAAAGTCCATCATGGGTTAACGAAAAGATATGAGATCAACCCCCTCATTAAATGTCTCGTGCGCACCTGGCAATCAGCTGTTACGCTGTTGTTTTGGGTGTGGAAAAGGCGAAGAAGCGGATAACGAACAACAGTAACAAAAGCCTTTCGTGCACTCCGTTAAACCGCAAGAATCATTGGAACAGAAACCCCAACTCCGCACTTCTACCCAGCCATGTCCTCTTCCTCGACATCCAGTCCCACGGACAACAGCTCACACGGATCGGTGGCACTGTCCTCTTTTAATGGAGCCTTAAACCCGGCCTCCGGAACGAATACCAGTACCCAAAGCAACGCCCAGAAGCCATTTTCCCTCTCCGAGCGTCTGAACTTCGAGATTTACCGTTACTCCAGCTACTCGCCTAATTATCTGCCCGAGTAAGTTTTTTTTTTGCAGGAAAAAAAATGGATGCCCGGGATTTCGTAATTGTGAAATGCGCAACTTAATAAATTACCTTCCATTCAATTTTCAGAAACGTCCTGGTAGACTGCCCCAACGATCAGACTTCCAGGTGGTCCGCCTACACCAACAGTCCACCGCAATTTCTCACCTTGAAGCTTCGCCGTCCCGCCATTGTGAAGAAAATCAAGTTTGGCAAGTTTGAGAAGTCGCATGTGTGCAATATCAAGAAATTTCGCGTTTACGGCGGCTTAGAGGATGAGCACATGGTTTTGCTACTAGAGGGGTGAGTGATTCCTGTGCGCCAAAGACGCCAATTAAACTGGAGTTTCTTCTATAGTGGCCTAAAGAACGACAACGTACCAGAAGTATTCAACCTGCGCTGCCTTACCGAAGACGGTTCGGAGAATCTGCCAATACTGTACCTAAAGATCGTGCCACTGCTCTCCTGGGGCCCGTCATTCAACTTTAGCATCTGGTACGTGGAGCTGCACGGGCAGGACGACCCAATGTACACCAGTGCCCGCATGAAGAATTACAACTCCCTGAGGGAGGTGGAGATTATCAAGTTGTGCTTGAAGCACTTCCGACAGCAGGGCTACATGAGTGCCTTCGGGGCGCTCCAGGAGCAGACGAATGTTCAACTGGAGCACCCGCTTATTAGCGAACTGCACAAGTGCTTGGTAAGTAGAAAAACTGCAGGGGAAATTAAATATCTATTTGTTTTGATTTTTAAAATACTTTATTTCCTTTAAAGGTTTTGCAAGGAGACTTTGAAAAGGCTGAGCGTTTTATAGTCGAGTGCATTGACGAGGGTCTAATGGATGAGTATTTACACAAACAGGACTACAAGCACAGTTGGCATATGAAGCACACCGAAAGCGACATGAAGCCTGGTTCGTATTAACAAATTCCCAATGCCAAGCACCGGCTAATTTCAGCTCTTCAGGCTATCGTGGAGGCCATCAGCTGGTGGTGGATGCCAAAAAACGACTGATATATCTGTACGGTGGCTGGGATGGGTACCAGGACCTCAGTGACCTTTGGGTGTTCAACATCGATGAGGATCAGTGGTCACTGCTATGCGAAAGATCTGAGCTTTCCAATGGACCCACTCCGCGATCCTGCCACAAAATGGTTTTTGATCCTATTAGCGAAAACGTGTTCATGCTTGGTCGTTATCTGGATAACTCTATAAGAACTTCGGATTACATAAAGAGCGACTTCTACCTTTACGACACGAGAGCTGGAAACTGGATGCAGATCTGTGATGACACCAGTCAAGTGGGAGGTCCACAGCTTGTCTACGATCACCAGATGTGCATGGATGCCGATAAGCGGACCATTTACGTATTTGGTGGCAAAATACTCACGCCACGAAGTGTCAACGCCACCGGAGCGATAGAGCCGGAGTATTCGGGTCTGTTTTCCTATCATATAGCAACGAATACCTGGGCGCAGATACTTGTCGACTGTCACCACGCCAGCGCATCGCTGGCAGATGTGATGTCCATTAAGTCCAGGATTACACACTGCATGGTTTTCCATAATGTAGGTTCTATACACTTTATAAAACTCAGCTTTTAACCTTATGTTCATATTAGAAACATCGAAAACTCTACATTTATGGGGGCCAACGAGGCAAGGAGGATCTGGACGAATTCCTCAGCTACGATGTAGACACCCAGGCTATATCCGTGCTCAACAAAGAGCACCCGAATCATGGAACCACCGCCAGCAACGAAGCCAAATTTGAACCATCTTCCGGATATACATTACGCGCCACCATTGATTGTGAACGCGACGAGATTTATATATTTTCTGTGAGCCTTCAAGACAACATTACAGAACCCCTAACTTATTAGAGTATTTCCAGAGCCTCAGCAAGGTTAAGGATCGTAGGGATATACAGCATGTAGATGCATCAAACTCATTTTGGGTCTATTCCCTGCGAGACCACAAGTGGTCGAGGATATACTACTGCCGCCATAGTGGCCAAGATGCAAACTCTATCAGCAGGATGAATATTTTGGGTGCTAGCAAGGGGGATGGATCTCTAGAGCCGTGTCCCCGTTATGCCCACCAGTTGGTGTACGATGACCTGGCAAATACTCACTATTTGTTCGGAGGAAATCCGGGAATCTGCCAGCAGCAGCAGCTTAGGCTGGATGATTTTTGGCTTCTGCGCTTGGAAAAGTAAATATTTATTTAACTGAATGTATTATATACTAAGTTTATCCTTGTTAAAGACCAAAACGGGAGGAGATCCTGAAGCATTGTCGGTTTTTGGTGCGTAAACTGCGCTATGAGGAAATGACTCGCCAGGATCCCTTGAAGGCAATGCAGTATTTGCGGCATCATATAGCCGCTGTAATTGATCATAGTGATGCGGAACAATTGAATAATGTAGGTATACTGTTTTCTATCCTCTTCTTTTTTTATTACAATTCTACCCTTTTTAGTTCCACAAACTGGCTTCTTTGCTATTTAAAAACCATGATAATAGCCTCGAAAGAGATTGTACCACACCGGCTTTGATTGCTGAAGATCTCGAAACGGATCCCGATGTATCGTCAAAAATTAAAGGTTCATTTTTCAAAGGCTTTTTCTGGAGTCGAGAGTGAAGTTTTGTGTATTTGCAGATGAATTGGCTGATGGTCCCGCCGCAGAAAATCTTTCACTGGAGTCGAACGAAAGCCTGATCTCATCCGGCATCTCGGAGACCGCCTCCAGCCCAAGCTCCTCGTCGTGCACCAAAAGAGCTCGTACGGAATGCCCTCGTGAGCTTAAGAACAAACGAGCTTTCCTGTTCAACAAACTGGTGCAACTTATGCCACCGAGTATGGTCCAACCAGAGCGCAATCTGAGCGACTTTGTGGTCATGTGAACGTCCAAGTGCCAAAATCGATTTGCTACAATCCCCAATCCATGATTAAATTTAGCTTATTAAGTGCGTGAGAGTTTTGTTTATAATTGTTGATCAATGTGATGTTTAGTTCGCTTGTTCCTCAATATAAGGTTCAATGGCCAATGCGAAGTATGACGGAAATATGATTTTATTGTGATAGTTTGTTTGTAATGAAGCTCGGCGGAAGTCATGCGATTCGAAGATGTTGCGCCCAAGATAAAATATAAAAAGTTTGTAAAACATGTTAAATTTAATCGATTGCGTATGTTAACTATAAGTTTGAAATAAACAACAGTTTTTTATCGTCCAAACCATTCCTTTTTTATTAATACTTAGGTAACTATTATAACCATTTCGACGATTAACTTTAGAAATATAAATTCATCAACTTCAATATGAGCCGCATATGCCACAAGTCGTTTTTAGTTTAGAGAAGATTGTTTGCAAGAAGATTATGTCGCAGAATTTTGTTCTTCACGACTGCAAACACAAGCTTTATGTGTTCCGTATCTAAGCAAAGAAAACACGGGTATATTAACAAAAACGTTAAGCCTCATAGAAGGACAAAGGCGGGCTTAATAAAATAAATTAAAATCACAAATAAACTAACCTGTTGCACATGTAAAGTGAGAGTATATATCCGGACGGATATTTGAGTCCAAAAACATTTTTAGTATGAATTTTTGGGCAGCGTCTGCATCTCTTTTTGGACCTTTTAAATCAGAAAAATATATAATATGTCTTAATAAAGTTATGTCCAAATTAGTTTTTTTAATGAATAAATATTAGATGCTCAATAAAATTTAAGTTAGGAACTCTTACCATCGTATGCAGGAAAATAGTCTACCAAATGCGAAGTCATTATTTTCTTCTCAAATAAATCTACCTTATTCAAGAAAAGAATGATTGAAGAACTGTCGAACCATTTGAATGAAAGTAAATTAAAAAATAGTGCTTTCGATTCCTCCATTCGATTCTGAAAATATTACAAAATATTGTTAATGGAGATTAATGTTAATGTCAAATTTATCACCGTACATCAATTTCAGCTTCAGCCAAGACTTGATCATATTCTGATATCGCCGCCAAAAACATAAGTGAGGTCACATTCTCAAAACAATGAATCCACTTTCTTCTCTCAGAACGTTGACCTGCGACGTCCACCATCCTGTTGTTTAGGTAAAAATATATTATATTATAAAATATATATGTATATAAAATATACCTTATTAAAAAGCCTTCCAAATTGAATGGATATTCATGAATGCCAGTCGTCGGCACTCGAGCACGCAATATGTCCTGCTCTGTTGGCAAGTAATCAGCCCTTTCGATTCGAGTTATGTCGTTTAAGTAGCTGAAAAGATTTCCAATTATACCTTAAGCCGGGGAGTTGATCCACTAGTAAGTCTTTAAGTTTTCTGAACTGTGACTTTATGGGTTCTTTTTGAAGGCACCCGTTAACATAACTCACTATTCGGCTGAATCAGTCAGCTGATATTCCCTGCGACGATCGTAGCACTCCCGGATGCCAACATCCTTCCAAAGGGTTTTGATGGCACTTAAGTATGGACCCTCTAAAAAAGATACCTTGGAGTAATCTATGCTCATTACTAGTGCGGCCAGTTCCTGTAGTTGAAGTAATGTTCTTGTGAATAACCAATCCATGTTCAGGCCAGGAATCACCTACTCTATGCTCGCTTTGGCCATAGGAAATATTTAGCTTGTCCATTGCCCCGATCATTGACTGCATGGCCATGAATATGTTCTGGAACACTAGCTTGATGTAACCACGCTTATCCCTTTCGGAGAAGCCGTTGCCATGGATAATTCGCATCTGTTTGATGAACGTTGACTTGCCGGACTCTCCCGTACCTGGGGAAATGGAAGTGGAAAAAGTATAGCCATAAATGCCCAATGACAGATTTCCTGATTTATTTACCCAGAATTAATAGTTTAACCTCCCGTCGCGCCTTTTTCTTGTCTAGCTGCAATTGCCTCTCGATTTCCATATTGATAAGGTCTGCCTCTGTGGTTTTACTCGATAAACAGCAATCCATTTTGAAGTTTCGACCTTCACAATCCGTTGCTATAAGTATTATGAATCAGATTTTGGTGACCCGGAGATTAATACCGAAGACCTATTAATAAATAAACTTTTTCAAACGACCGTAAGTGATTTTGTTCTGCGTTGTTTTCCAATAAAATTAGGGAATGCATTTCTCAAACTTCAAACTGGGCATCGCCCATAAAAAAGCAATAACAAAAAAATATTTATCTTATTTTGGTGTGTCTTAATTTTTAAAAAAAAAAATTTGGTGTTTGAATCGAATGCCAAAATGGACGATGCTTATCTTATCTTAATCTTAATCTTATATTGGATTATTTTAACGTTTTATTTGGCTATTCACAGTACACATTTCTTTATATCCATAGTTAATTGTAATTCATTACAATTAATTGCATAATCAACCTATGATTCACGTTATTAAATTTTTTTTAATTCCGAAACGATAAACATAATCCAGTGAGTAAAATAAATAATAAAAGTGACTCACTTTTTTACTTAACCTTTTTTTATATTTATATTTTCTTATATAATTTATATATGTTTATCAACATTATTTGACTGTTTTTTTTAGCAGATAAAAAAGATTTTATTGATTTGCTTGCTCAATAAATTTTTCTACCAGAATTTTAAGCAAATTTTGGTTAATTTTTTCGTCTTATCGGTTTTTATTGACATTTTTAACTAAACACGCGAGTTTTAAACTTGAGTCCGCACTCTTTCGAGCATTTCTATAAACTGAGCGAAAGTTTTCGGAGGAACAGCGGCTCCATTTTTTTTATCGCTTTCCAGTTTTTAAGAGAAGCCTTACTGAGATTTGTTTCTCATAATTTTATAGTTCTCTTGATTAAGCATAATAGGCTAATAGAGCAATTCCGAAAAAATGTCCTAGGACCTAGGGGATTTGAATTCCCTTTCATATGGTATCATTAATTTCAGATAATGGTTTTCAACCGATCTAAGTGCATATGTACATATATACATTTATGTACAGCCGAATCGATATACATTTTTGAGTTAAATTTAAACCATTTTAAAACTTTCCCAACATTATTTACGCTGCGAATGTAGAGAAGCGCAGGAGACGAACATCTTTATCTTAGCTGCCTTAAAAATTATCGCAGAATGTTCGTAATTTTTTTTTTGATGCAAACAAACTTTGAAGCTCGCTTTCGTTTATATAATTTTGGAATTAGTTTTACTATCAAAAATCCTTTTTTTTTCTCATAAAATTCGACTTCTTATCCCACACACCCAATGTCCAAAAACACGTGTGAGGTTTTTTCAATATACTTTTATTTATATTATATTGGTTTTTTCATTAATATTAAGGTGTACATAGATACTTTTAATTGTCTAAAAAATTTGTTTAGTTACAATTGCCCCGCATACAATCTCCGTCTTCAATATGATTTGTATGACAAATGTATAGACACCCAGGAAAACCCCGTCCGTCCAATATCAATCAATTCAAATGCTACAGTTATCAATAGTCGGTCCATGGACATGCTGGACTGTCGCCTTTTTTTTTTTTGGGGGGGTTCTGTGTGGTTTGCCCTAATCCTAGGCTTAGCATGCCAGGGGCGGACGCAGAAAAAATTTTGGGGGGGGTCCGATCGAAAAATTTTTGTTGTTTGGGGGGGTCCGATCAAAAATTTTTACGTTTGAGGGGGTCCGATCAAAAAATTTGTTCCTTTGGGGGGGTCTGACCAAAAAAATTTTAGTTTTTATGGTTGAAAAGCCGTGTGCTGTAAGGAAATTTAAAAAAGTCTGAGATTTTGGGGGGGTCCGGACCCCCCGGACACCCCCCTGCGTCCGCCCCTGTAGCATGCAGTTCCGTTCCAGTGGTTGTTTCATCATTGGCTTCCGATCTTGGTGGTGCAATGGAGAAACAATTCCCGAACAGAGCTCCTCTTTAATATCGGCAAATCAATTGCGAGTCGCCGAGCTCACAACTAATTATTCTTACTGCCTATTCCGATGCTGAGTTTATGGGGTTTGTTTAACCAAAAACATTCTTACTATCGAACATTCTTACTGTCGAACAAAAACAGCATTTGTTCAACGCCAAGGGAGACTTTCATTACTAAATGGGATTCTTGTTCAATAGTTCATCGCTTTTCAAGCTTTCTTATGTGGAATGTGGTCATTCTTTCATTTACATACATAGTTAAAGTAAAAACTAGCCACCGAATGCCACGTCTAAATGGTTTTCAATAATCTGAAAATCGTGGCCCTACTTATCGAGTATCAGGCCCTAAGGATCATAATCATTATCCTTCCTTCATCATCCGCTTTAGATTTACACAAATACATAAATTTCCCATTTAAATTGTTGTCCCTTTTGCTTGCAGTTCTGGTTGAGTTTGTTGCTTAGAAAATTTTTACTTTGTTTACTTTGTTATTAATCTTAGTTCCTTACAATATTTTGAAATTCCTTTAGCAATCATCGGATTTGTGTATTATGTACTTGCTTTCACTATATTGGAAATACATATCTAGTAGACTCATCTGTATTACTTTGGTTTTATCATGTAATTCTTGTTATTAATCGTAACAATTGTAAGTGTAATCAAAATTATAAATTGTATATAAAAATACAAAATACATACATTAATGATTTATATCAAATTTGCATTCATTATAGTTTCTTTTTGAGTTTAATGTATAGTTACATACACATGCTCTCGATTATGTGGGATTTCTCGTGGGGGTTCTCGATTTACCACCCCTCGAGTAATTTGCCAAATATTTACATACAACTGTCTGACTATCGGTGCGTATCATTAAAATAAGGAACCAATGATTCAACCCAAAACACAACAATCTGGCAATACACACATGCTGATAGATAATGTAATGTTTGGGGTATTCGCCAGGCTCCAGTAATGGATAAGTTAAGTGTCCCAAACTGTCCAGATAAGAATGACATACTGGAGCCCGTCCTATATATTTTTTTGCATGATTCGTGATAGTGAAAGGCACAAAATGCTAAGAAGAAACATAACCAAAATCGACCAATTTGAAGTGTGGTGTAAGGAGAGGCTGCAGAAACGGAAATACTATATCTCACAGTGAAACCGCCGAAAATGGTAAAAACTTTCAGATGAATTTGAACGAAACCGGAAACAAGATCAAATTAAACGGGAGACTTTGTCTGCTCGCTGCTGATGCAATTCATTGGACGGAAAACTATATATATGTCAGTGTGTGAATGTCTATAATGCCATGGATATATAGAAACGGATGCGAAGCCAAGGGGATGAGAATCGAATCGAGTCGAATCGGTATTCGCATCGAGAACCTACTGTAAGCCGTTTCCATATCCATTCCGATCGGGTCTCTAAACTCATTGGCTCTCTAGGCTCTGCTACATCTTTAAAATACACATTGACTTATTGAAGCTTTTTAAAAGCTAATCCATTGGTTAATCATAAAAATGGTTTAATTACTTTATTTTTACTAGATGTGGTTACGAGGATTAAAGCTTTATACAACACACTGTTGAATCGTACTTAAACTAAGATGCGTATTAGTTGTTTTTTTTTCTAGGTTTTTGGTTATGCGCGGCTATAGGATTCTCAATTCTCCACTTCCATGGGTCGTGTCTTCTGCTAAGAGTCTCGCCAAAGAGTCAATTCTTCTGTGGCCCCGTCTAAACTAAACACCAACTGATGCGTTGTGGGAATTCGTGGGTGAACAACGAAACAAAAAAAATGGTTAATAAATTATGAAAAACATTTTGCTTCATATTTATTTTACATATATGTACGTTTCGGTTTTTTTATTTTATATATTTTTTTGTTTCCACATATGCGCAGAGTAGAATTGTTTTTATTTGGATTTTTACATAAATAATTTGTTGTTGATGGTTTTGTTTTTTTGTTTCTCTTTTTATGTGCGTCTCATTTAGTTATCCTTGTATATTAAATTAAACTAAAATTATAAAAACAAAAACAAAACACTGGACAAACTTGGCAGACTCGATCGATTTGATTGGATAGCCGCTAAATATGTCCACTGTTGCATACAGTAAGTTCTATAAAATAAGCAAACAACTAACAAAGTTAATGTAAAAAGTACGAAAATCAATCTATATTTGATAACAATTTGTTTCGACTGAAATTTTGATGGCAACAAAAGTACGTGAGAGCAAAACTTTCCCTTCCTCTGATAGTTAGTTTAAGTTATGTTTCTCGACCAGTGGTATATCGCATTTGATTGGATTTGACCTGATGTCTGATTAAATATCAATAAGTCGCATGGATTCTGCTGTTCTTGTTACAATGGGGGGTTATCGACATTTTTACAAACACGTGTTCTTTCTTATTTATTTATATGGATGCTCCATGTAAATGGCGTTTCTCTTACAGATTCATCTCCTAACTTTTTCCTTGGTTTGCGTGTTTTCTGTTTTCTCTTTTTTGTTTTTAGTTTTCATGTTGTTGTTGTTAATACGAATCGTAATTTACAATGAATGGGACTGCTGCAATACAAATTAATCAATTTATCAATTGTTACATATGCGTTTATGAATTATTATATTATCTGTTTGCATGTATAGTTAAATATTCCGGTAAACAATAGTATTAATATTTACGGTTTAGCTTAATAAAAAATACAGTATTATCTGTGATTTCGTTTTCATTCATTTTTTTATCAGCTTATCATTTTTGTTGGTTTATTATTTTTACACGCCTTATATGCCCTGAAATTCTAATAAGAAACTTCTAGCATATATAATTCTTTGAATATATATATTCCGGGGGATTCTTTACGCAAAATTTTGTTTTCCTTCTGTAGGTATTTTAGTAAAATGTTGCTTTATTATGCTTCAGTACGACAAAGTTGTTTCAGTTTGTTGTTCCTTATCAAGCTTTTGATTAAATTTACGTTTCATATTTTTTGTTTCGGTTTTTATTACAAAAGTTACTATAGTAATAAATTTATTTAAATATTACGGGGTGGCAACAAATAATTCGAACTTATATTTCTTCGCAAGACTTTCAAAGGACATAAACTTCCTTGCGGAAAGGTAAACTTTATTCCAAATTAACTTGGCATTTATTCGAATCGAATCAGAAACCCTTTTTGTTGGATTATTCTCGTTTCTGGTTTTTGTCTTTCAAATGTCTTCTTTTCCAAATCAGTTTAAAAAAACACACAGTTTACTAAAAAAACAAACTTAGTCGGTTTAAAAGGGTAATAACATTCCCCTATATATATTATATTTCTGCGAACCATTATCAAAGTGCAAAGCTAAAACATAAAGTTCTAATTATTGTATGTCACCCCGTATCGGATTTGCTGCTATTATTTTCTCAAATTAAAATGTATACATAATTTTCATCATTTTGTTGATGCTGGTTTACCATCTCAGTTTAGTATTCTATTTATGCTACAATTTTCGGTTCCTGATGTTACAAACGTAAGAAACTTTCTCGGGTCTAATTAATGCCTAATTTACGGCCACATTCGCTTGTTGCTCAATTCTTCTTTTATATTTAGTAAATATGCGAAAAAGGAATTATATGAATGTGTATGTGTGTTTGTATAAAAATCACAAAAATAGTTTATCGATCCAAATCCAGTTTAGACCAAATTATATTCCTTAAGGTTTGATTGCAGAATTGTGTCCTTAACAGCTGCAAACACAAACCTAATATTTTCCGTATCTAAACAAAGAAAATGAGAATAATTAGTTGGTTTTATAGATAGTAGGATTTAAAGAGTAAAATTCCACACACATTCCATTCGAAGTTTTTAACAGACTAAAATGAATTTTTATTAGGGGACTTGGAAAAACATTTCATGTACATTATAAATCAATTGTTCATTTGCATTGCCATTAACTCTGAATTCCTCGTTGCCAGATTAGCCCAGATTGAATTCCTTTAGTGCATTTTGCATAATTGTATCTTTGACAGCGCAGAACACAAGTTTGATGTTTTCGGTATCTGTTCACCAGGAGACCATCATTCAATTAGAAATCAGTTTCATTCTTTTTTATAATTTGACTAGCGATACTTTACTTTAAACTAGCGGCAAAAGCAAATGTAAATGTTGTACAGATGAAAGTTTACCTTTATTACCATATTTTTTGGGCTGAAAATTGCAATCACATCCACACGCACTTTTTGAACAGACACACCAAAGCAATCAATGAACTTACCTGTAGCACAGGTGAAATGAGAATAGATAATTTTTTCGGAATCTGGATTTAAATCTACAAACATTCGCAGTATGAATTCTCGGGCCGCTATTGCATCTCGCTGTGGACCTGTTTCGATAAAAAGGCAAGAGAAATGGTTACGTCTAGCGAGGTACTACTGTGTATTTAGCATTATAATCTACAGATGATGTGCAGCTTTTTGAGGCATTTACATAGAAATAAAGTACAGAAGGTGAAAATCCACCTGTGGCCGTTGTGAAATGCGAATAGCATTGACGTTCGGGATCTGGATTGGCGGCCAAGTACTTTTTCAATACAAACTGTTTGGCCGCAGCGTGATCCTGCTTTGGACCTGGTTCATCGCCGCACAAAAACGTACATAATTATGGTCAACACAACCATTCGTATCACTTACCATCGTATTCAGGAAAATAGTCTACCAAATGCGAATACATTATTTTCTCCTCCAACAAGTCCTTCTTGTTCAGGAAAAGAATAACTGACGAATTTTGGAACCAGGGGTATGTAATTATAGTACGAAATAAAGCTTTAGATTCCTCCATTCGATTCTGTAAGTAATCGTCGTGATTAATTCTTTGCAAACATTCAAATAAAAGAGTTTTATGGCCTTACCTCATTATCAGATTCAAACAAGATTTGATCGTATTCCGATAGCGCTACCAAAAATATAATTGATGTCACGTTCTCAAAACAATGAATCCACTTTCTTCTCTCGGATCGCTGACCGCCGACGTCCACCATCCTGTTCATTGGGGAAATATATTGTATTAGTAAAGAGTTACAAATAATTTAAACTACATTTAAAGCCAAACATAAAAGCATTAGTTTCTAAAAGCGCAAACAATATTATAGTTAACTAAAATAAATACCAAGTAGTCTTCATCTAGCTATAACCATTTACATTTTAGCCTCGATAATTGATCGGATTATATTTCAAATAGATACCTAAACACAATGCCATCCAAATCGAATGGATACTCGAGAATGCCGGTGGTCGGCACTCGAGCACGCAGAATATCCTGCTCGGTTGGCAAGTAATCAGCCTGTTCAATTCGAGCAAGGTCGCTCAAGTAGCTGAATAAGATAAATTAACACGATTTGTAAACAAAGAACCGGAACCATAACCCAGTTTTCACCAGTTTTACAATCCGTCTCAGTCCACTAAACTTTCACAAGGCCCCCCAACCATAGTTAGTCCCTCAATAATAGAATATGCTTAGAAAGAAAGACATGCACCGATAAACTGTACAGAATAGTAGGTTAACATATAGACAAATCAAACCATAACCAAAGGAAAGATCAGACACATGCAATGCAAACAGGAGAAGCACTTGGTTTGTACCTAAATCTGATTTCTTCTAAGTCAAAGGGATACTCAATTATCCCTGTTGTCGGCACACGAACTCTTAAAATGTCTTGCTCAGTGGGTAAATATGCAGGTTGAGCCACACGATCGAGATCCTTCAGATAACTATACGTAAACAAGATAATTGATTTAGTTTGCAGAGTCAGTTTCAGTCTCAATAGTTAGTTAGTTATATTGTGTGTGTGTATTTCTGGGCATTGAGTAATTCGTTGCCCTTGAAAGGCCAACGGGTAACTCACTATTTGGCTGAATCAGTCAGCTGATATTCCCTACGACGATCGTAGCACTCCTGGATGCCAGCATCGTCCCACAGCGTTTTGATGGCATTCAAGTATGGATCCTCGAAAGTGGTGACGGTCTCGTAATCGATGCTCATCACCAGATCGGCCAGTTCCTGTTGAGTAAATAAATCTTTTGTGATTAACAAATCTTTGAATCGGTGAAGACTTCACTTACGCTATGCTCGCCTTGGCCATAGGAAATCTTCAGCATGTCCATGGCCTTGATCATTGACTGCATGGCCATGAATATGTTCTGGAACACCAGCTTGATGTACCCACGCTTATCCTCGTCCGAGTAGCCGCTGCCGTGGATAATGCGCATCTGTTTGATGAACGTTGACTTGCCGGACTCGCCCGTGCCTAAGGGAGGATATAGGATTGTAGAATACACATAGCCATAAGTGGCGGGCATGCAATGCAATTAGCCAGCCGCCCGCCTTCAATTGCATTAAGCCTTGGAGAGCTAAGTGCAATCAAAATGTGCCATGATGTGGCCACATCCCACGTTCCACTTACCCAGCAGCAACAGTTTAAGCTCGCGGCGCGCATCTCTCTTGTCCCGGCGCAGCTGCTTCTCGATTTCCTGATTGATGCGCTTTTGTTCCTTGGCCTCCTCCGATAAACAGCACTCCATGCTAACTAGATTTATGGACGCTTTCGCGTGCTGCTGCCACTACGCTCGACCCGTTCCGTTCCGTGTAGAAAATGTATGCTGCCGTTAGCTGTTGGCTGTTTGGTGGATGGTGGGATGGTCTGCTGTGCTGGACTCCCTCCTGTGTGTAGACCCACAGTCACCTGGCTAATTGGTTGTGTGACGGGCGCTGAACTCAACGTGTCCTGGATGCGTGCTCATCCAAGGTGACCGCTCCAAGTTGCAGTTACAGATTCTGTTTCAGTTTCAGTTTCGATTGATGCATTTGTACTTCGGCGTTGCTCGCTCCGCAGATCCAGATGGCTCTCTCTTTGGCTATTGCTATCGCTACTTACAGAAACAGAAGTCTATGCTAAGTCCTTGACCAGATTCCGGTGACTCGAAGGCTGAGAGTGATGGTGACAAATAGACGCAGACCACATCGAACGATCCAAGAACATCTGCAAAGAGGCGAAGCTTTGATTTAGTACTGGTGTTGCGCAACCGAAAGGTAGGATCTCTATAACTAAGAGTAGGGCTTCCACGGACCACCAGAGTTGTTAGCCCAACGAGAGTTCGCCGCGTTGTGTCCCGTGCTGGCAATTAACATTTCATATTTGCTAGCCTGGCCCACACAAGCTGGCGACGTCGATGACGACGTCGGATATAGATGGCCCATGGCCCATGGCTACTAGCCCGGGTTTCCTCTGTCCATGGCATTGGCTTTGGCTCTGTTCTAGGTCTGGTTTATGGTCGACGGTCGACGGTCGACTCTCTTTCTCTCTCTGCGCAGACAAGGGATCTAGATTGAGGAAGCGTTCGCCCAATGCCCCCGCAGCCATTTCACAGCCAGGTTCATTGCAAGAAAGCTGATTTTGGCAAATGTATGGCTTCGCTGGCCACAGGTTAGCGAGAGTGTTCTCCAGGTGGGTGGACCCACCTCGATTTCAAATCTACTTTGTAGCGGATCTAAAGAGAATGGTAAATCCATTGCCAATAAATCTTAAACCAAATGGAACTACTTTGTAGGGAATCGAAAGAGAATGGAAAATCTATTGCCAACAAATCCTAAACCAAATGAACCTACTTTAAAGGGGGGAATCGAAAGTAAATGGAAAATCTATTGCCAAAAAATCTTTAACCAAATGAACTAAGAGTTTCTGAAATAATAGTCTCTCTTACCAACCGTCACAGCACCAGTAAACTTTTACCTCACAAACTGATTGTTTCATTTATTAATACCTATATTATAAATTAAATGATTAAATGATCATACAGATATCATTGTTTAGTTTAAAAATCTAGAATGTATACCTATTTTCTTATTTTTGGTTAAAGAAACCCAAATTTGGTTGGCATCACTATTTCTTTTTAACTAACATTTGTGTCCACCCAAAGATATCGTTCATTCATGGGTTCAGCGTAGGGCACGCCTATGGAATATATAGCCTACTGGTGCTATTTCCTATCTTTTCCTGCCCTCTGTTCCAATATATCGAGTGATTGCTAATCCAATTTTCTTGGCGAATACATTGACATGCAAGGTTTTCAGCATGGACACCAACAAATATCGATGGAAAATCTACCAATATTTTTGACAAAAGTCTGATAAGAGGAACTGTGAGGCAGGTGCGGGAGAATGGCGACTCAGTGGAGATCTGGGCAGTCATGGCTAGCCGAACAGACCCAGGATTAGTGGACTGCAGTCGGAGGAAAACATTCTCGATGAGCAAAGCCACAAAATCTAATTAGCAGTAGCGGCAAAATTCAGGGGCAGGGGCACGCAATTGGCGCAATGAAGCGTTTTTTAACAATAGTTTGCCAGATATATCATGCCACCAAATCGGAGGGAGAGCTACCCACCGAGAACTGGTCTTATCTGCCTTACATATGTATATGCTTATGATAAACCAGTCAGAGATAACGCTTGAGTTGTCTCCTTAATCTTTAGACGGCTACTGTTCTTCAAAAGTCGTCTGTTTCTATTTTCAGGCAGGGGTCTATAATTTAATTCAGGATCGGAAATTCCAGCTTATGAGTCACTGGTTCCAAGATTTGAACTCTTATCGAAACTTTACTTAAACTTTCAGTCTGGTACTTTTGATATAACAAAATATAAAGAAATCCTCTTGCTATAATGCACAACTCGTTGTTATTGTTCTCAAGAGATTTTTGTTATGCAGAATCCCAAAACTATTTTTGAAATCACAAAGAATGCGAGGCAACAAGTGGTCGAGTTCAATATTACTTCAGGATATTGAGTTTTTGGTTTTCATTTCACTACATTTTACTTACTTATTATTTTAACGGAGAGACGGGATTTAAGGTATTCAGACGAGATTCTCCAAAAAGATGTTCCGATTTATCCTCTCGTTTGGTTTTTGCTAGCACTATTTTATACAAAAAATGTGTAATTTCGATTTCATGCGCCGATCTTAGTTTTTCCGGGTTTATCGTGTGTTTTTTGGTTCCCTGCCGAATTTCGGTTTGCTTTTATCTTTTGTAAATTTTTTTTAATCACGCGGCTTTTTTTGCGGTTTGTTGGTTGGTTTCCGTTTTTAATTTTTAGTTAGCTTAAACTAATTTGAAAAGCATTTCGTTTTTAGTTGGTTTGCGGTTTGGAAAACATTTGTTTTTAAGGAACGTGTGTAGTTGGTTAATTTAATTTACTGGTGCTTTGTATTATAAAAGTTACGTTTATGTCTGCTCGGCTTGCTTTTAATGTAAATATGATACTATTTATAGATATATTTTTTCCGTGTGTATGAGGGCTGTTTTTGTTGTTTTTTGTCGTTTTCTCTTGTTGTTGTTGTTGTTGTTTTTAAACACCAGTCTGTAAATGCAACGAAGTTTCAACATATATTCATTGTAGTGTAATTGAAACGGAAAAGTATGTACGACGAACGCTCTTTCAAATTGATTTCACACGAAACACTTAGTGGCTCCTTTTGTATTTAATTTTCTGCATACTTTATGCTTCTTGTATTTGTTTATTTTTCTGTATGCAGTGGAACTGCAAGTAAAAAGAAAGAGAGAGACAAAGAGAAGAATGAGGGGGTGGCATGGGTGGAAAAATAGGAATATGCATTCCGGAAAATCATCATCATACTTGGCTAAGGTAAACACACACAACCCCTAACCCTCTTTTTTGGCCCACCCGCCCGAAAGCCACAAGCTATTTACTTTTCACCAGTTAACTTTGTGAACCTATTAAACTATTTAGGAAAAATCCGGACATGGTGACGAAAAAATCCACATTAACTAAACAACAACCACAAATTTGTTAATATTCTTAACTTTTTTTTTCCTATTTGTAGTGTTTTCCTCGGGCAAGCAGTGCGATTTGCTCTGCACTGCTTCACGAACGAATACACACAAATATAAGCGAGGGCGTTAACGAAACGAAAAAATTTTGATAGCGATGCGATTTGAAGATTTCGCGATTCGATTCGCCAATTGTTGAACAATTATGGAACGCCTTGCTTAGGCGACTGCACTATTTGGCGAAAAAACGCACTTTACACTGGCTTTTCTCGGACCGTTTTCGGTGCTGGTAAAAATTTTTTCGGGGGGGGTTTTCTTTTGGGGGCTGCCAGGCAGCGCCTCATGGAGACCGCTGGCTGGCGGGGCGTCCTTGTGACGGGGAATTCGCTCGAAACTCACAACATATTCGATTTGGCATCGCTCGCTACTCACAACATATTTAATTTTGCATTTTTCGCTAACGTTGACGCACGACCGTAGTTTTTAAGGACAGTGTGACCGCACGGGGAACGACGCAACAAACCATCCGACGCGCAGCTAAATATACCAATAAATACGGAACTCGTGGTAAAGATACTAGGAGTGCACTGCTTATAAGCAGTGTAAACGAACATCTTCAGTATTTTTAAACTTCCAAAAAAGTATGTAGTTTCAGATCTGGTTGGTATATTTTTGTGTGGTCAAAATGAGAAAAATATTTCTAATGAGCTTGTAGCCGGAAATGAAACATACCCATAAATTAAAACAATTTGGAATTCGCACGAAAGTAAGACATATTTAGCTAAAATGGACAAACAAATTTTTAAATAACCCAAGTGGTAGAGTTCATAAAAACTTTCAATAACATTTAATAACTCTGGAAATACGTTGTCAACTCTTTCCTTATAATCCCCTTTACAAGGATGTACAAATCTTCTGCCAGTATTCGAAAACAGCGGCTAAAACATAACATGTGGGTATTTTCCAGCACCGGAAGCAAAAGCCATTACCCGCCAAATTACAAACGGAACTTTTTATTTAATCTATGTTTTATTTGCTTTCTGTAAATTATTATCATTTGTTCAATATGTTCATGCGATAAATAGGTATTTAAATTAATTAAATAAAATTTAAATAATAACTTTACAGTGTGTGCACAATTTAAAAAATTATTTCGGGTTTCGTGTAATTTACAATCGAGTTGAACAAAATAAAAACATCGAATCGATCGGTTAGTGACTATTGGATTGTGTTCGTGTTATAAAGCTGCAGATAGTTCGAGTCTCTCAGACGAAAGTTAAAAAACAAAGTACAAATTAAGATACACGTAATCGCTAAAAGTTAATGTTGTTACTTGAAAACAATTTCCAAAACTCCGGGGACCACAGAGGAATTTCATTTGGCCTTATTTTTCATCGCCCCAAAATTACACTCAATTGACTATATAAAACTCGTACTACATATTTGCAAAATACACAAAATACAAAAGGTTCAGGCTATCTCCTCTGACTTTTGATTTGTTTAACAATTACTCTGGCTTTCGAGTGATATGCGTTACATTATTTTGTTTGTGGTTTGCCGTTAACAAATTACAAATTAGATACGTTTTTGTTCGCATTAATTATGAGCACAATAATAGGATTAACAAATAATATATGTATACGTAGGTTTATGCTTTAGATTTTGTTGAAACTTAGAACTAAAAAATAATGTTTGAAACATTTTCAAAATATTCTCTCTCTCTCTTTCGCTCCTCATCTGCGTTCTTCTTCTTCTTTGTGTGTTGTATGGTTCTCGTTAACAATAACAATTTATTATGGTGGAAGCACTGCTCGAACCATCCTTCAAAGGATTCAAAGGATTGTGATTCCCAAATACATTTCACAAAACAAGAATTTATTAACTGGACAAAAACGAATGCAGCGCTCACAAAGTTGGCCGAAAGTTTGAATTGGGATCTCCGTTCGAAAAGTGTTTTGTGTGGTGAAAGAACTGAAGTTGCTGTTGGTTCTTCGCTATCCCAATACTCAGTTTCCACTTCAGATGGGACGCGTGAAGTTGGCGGGGAAGAGTCCTTTCTCGTTGGTGCCCTCCTTCTGACCCATCAGCCAGCCCTCCTCCTGCAAGTTGGCAATGAAGAACTGCACTCAATAAAGACAGGAAGTGCCGAGATCTGCATTTGGCGCGGAGGGGGAAACTAGCGCGTGCAAAGCTCAAGGAATTGTTAAGCTTCGAAATCCGAAGTTAAAGATATCCTTGCAGATTATACCTCTACTTTTTAAGTCCGTAAATCCCTTAACTAGTTGCTCAAGAATTCTAGGTTTAAATTTATTAAGGTTCAATAGGTAAAATTCTGGTTTATATTAAAGATATCTGCTCATCAGTAGATAAATATAATTTAAAACTGCATTTAATTTACTGGTCTTTCCATTAAAAAATTGTAAAATATTGAAGTTTATTTTTGCTTTTCTCCAAATTGAATTGGAGTACAATCAGATATAATTTTTTATAATTTATTATAAGCACAAAGATTAAGCAAATTCAAAATGCTTTCAAGATGTTTTAAAGTTTACGTTATTTTTGGATACTCTGAGATTATTTTCTAAAGGTTCCTGAACCGTAGGTTGAGTTGTTGAGTGCTAAATAATACTCATAGTTCTCAAAGCGGACAAACTTAACAATTCACAATAAAAAAATAAACAATCTGCAAGGGTATAATATGGCTTCCCAACAGTTTTACCCAATCGACTTTACCTGATCCTCGGGATCGTCGTACTCGATGACGCGAATAAGGTCGCCGATCTCGAAGCTCAGCTCGTCCACATCCTCCTTGACGTAGCCATAGGTGGCCTTCACCCGGTAGAGAACGCCGGCCGGCAAGTCAGCAGTGTTGGCATCTGTTTGGGAGAAACAAAATGTAACCATCTTAGGATCTAAATAATTTTAAATAATGGGTACCAAAACCCTCAAGAGAATCGTACGTCACACAGTTTACTTTACATCGAAAGTTTCATAACCGAGATTAGTAGACAAACGCACGCAAAGAACAACGAAAACGCAATCCTGTCCAAAACAATTGTTAGTAAGTGTGGCGCTCTTTTTCAGGCTTTTTATTTGCTTTTTTTTTGGGGGGCTGTTAGTTTTTCAGTGGGTTGAAAGAAGAAGAAGAAGGTGGCCAAAATGCCAGCCTTCAACAACTGAAGCAGCAAACGTGCAGGCAATAATGTTCAATAGATGGGTGATTATTTTCATAGATACTTTAGTTGTACGATCACCTGCGTGTCGAAGTCCCGAATTAAGACAACATGAAGTGGCTTAGTCCAGACTAGAGCTACTAAATGAGGAACAGAGATAGATGCACAGCCCGGGAAATGAGATTGACATCCTGATAGCCATTGTGGATGCTCCACGCAGCATGCCACATAATCAATATAATCAATTTACAATACAATACAGTGATCCTCTATTTCTACTTCGGTTTAGACAACAATCACACACACAGGAAACTAAAGCTTAGAATAGAGATTGTTAGACGAGGTCCGATTCGAAAGATGCGAAGATACAGTGAGCAAGAGATACAAAGAGATGCCACAGAGTGATTGAAGGATAGAAAGCGAGTGGAGTGGACCCAGTGGACTCGTCCTTTGAGATTTACTCACCAGCGGGCACCTCGTAGATGCGTTCGTCGTCATCCTCGAACGGATTCTTATTTAGATTTGGATTAGTTACGCTGTGCCTATTAACAACTACTGGTGGTACTGGTCTACCTCTTTGACTTGTGCTGCTCTTAGTATCTGTATCTTTATCTGATTTGCTAACTACTTTATCTGCATCAGCTGTATCTTTATCTGTTTCTGTTGATGTAACTAAGTGCTGGGTGACTGTTTCGGATGCTCGTGTGTCATTACCTAGTTTCTTCTGCTTGTGCTCCTCGATCGAGTTGCCATTGTTGGCCGCCGCCTCGGCAGCAGCTTCAGCATTCGATGTGGTCGATGGCAGCTCCTTTGGATGTTTTCCAACACTCTCCTTTTGAGCCGATGGCTCATTGTTGTTCCCGTTGACTTGGGCCACAGGTGTTGTTGCTACTGCTGATGCGACAGGTGTTGCTGCTGCTGCTTCTGTTGCTACTGCTCCTTCACTTTCCGATGGCTTCACTTCACTGACCACCGCCACCACCGCTGACTGCTCCTCCGTGGGCGACGTCTGTGTGGTTGTGGTTGCCTTGGCGCTCGCATTCAAAGCACTCAGCTCCGGTTTGGTGGTCACCCCGTTCTCCGCGGGACTGCTGGGCGTCGCTGCTGCTGCTGCTGCTGCTGCTGGGGATTGGGGCTCCTGGTGTGGCGGTTCTGGTGTTGAAGAAACTGAATCAAATCTCGGCTCTTGCAGCGACGAGCTGGTGGATGTCGCTAATTGTTGTGTCGTTTTTCGCGTGTGTGAGTTTTTTATTTGTATTTGTATTTTATTTATTTTATACGTTGTGATGTGGTTGATTGTCGAATGCATTTGTTTTGTTATATCATTCAGTTTTGTTTTTTGTTTTTATTACGTTTTGTGGTTAGCATCATTCCAAACAAAAAGAGTAAATAAAAAGAGAGAAAACAAATCAAATAAAACTCGGTTCATGCAGGTTAGGGCAAAAGGGTTGAACTCAATCGAAACTTTCTCAATCAAAAAGCAACAAGAACATGCTACATTCCATTTGTCCGTTCAGTCAGTCGATAGCAACCTGGGATTTACTATAACTCATTTGCATGGCTTCCAATCTCGGCTTTATTTTTCACTTTTTCACTTGGTTAAAGGGTAGAATGCTGGGTTTCAATAGTTTACAATCCCTTAAATAGTTTAGATTAGATTAATGCTAGCCCAGATCGCCTGACCGCCGCCAACAATTTCGTCTTTATTTACAAACTAAATTGTCTACAAATGGAATGTTTTCGCAATGCCAAGGGTTTTAGTTTTAGTTCAATTTTTAAAACGAATAGTTAACAAAATTAGTGGCCGAAAAGTCACAGATCAATCAAAAAATTTCTTATAAATTGCCAAAAACTTGAGCGATCATCTTTGCGTTTTTCATATTGTATATGCAGATTATATAGTGCAAATATCAAATATATAATATATGTCTATACAAATATTCTATATGTTGTGTATTATATTGAGCTCTTTTTTATATAGTACATCGGAAATATATATTTAAACTTTTATGGATTTTTTTATGAGATTGTTTGTTGATTGTTTGTACAGTTTTGAGCAATTTATAATCATTATTTTTTGTTTGTTTAATCGATCGTTAAATAAACGTAGAAAGTCAAGGAAAAGCAAAAGAAACAAAAGATTCAATAATTAACAGAAAATACTTAGGGTTCTCGCAGGAGAGATATATAGAAAGATATAGCAGTAGATCGGGTATAAAACCTGATTCGGACTTACGGCTGTTTGCCAAACTGGAGCCACCGTTTGTGGTAATTTGATTCTGATAGTTGCTGTTGATGTTGGCGTTGTTTAGCTTATTTACTGGCGACTGCACTGGACTCGATGTCTTGATGGGATTGCCTGTTCAGATATTAAAAGTCAGTTTATTTACAGAATGGAGTATTCATTTACAGGCTGGCCAGACTTACTTGTTTGTTTGCGTAGCGTATTGGAACCGCGCTGCGATTCTGTGGCCAATTTGTCGACGATTGCCTCCAGTTCAGAGTAGATCTGCACTCAAAAAGATTCAAAAATGGTATTAAAATCTAGACAAAACTATAATATTATAAATAAAGATTAATTTAGTATCAGATTTAATGATAGATAAGATATAATGATGAAATACATTAACAGACTATACACAAGTTAAATCCTTTAAAATACATTTTTCTCTTTGATATTCGGATCTTCTTTAATTTTAATTTAATTTAATTAATTTGAAATAGAAAACCCACCTTAGCCGTTTCGTTGTGGAACACTTGTTCTGTGGCGAAGAGCGTCTGCAAGTTTGTGACCAGGAACAGTATCCTAGAGTCGTACAAAGCGGGCAGCTCGTCATGCAGTTCGGTGTTCAGGATTTCGTAGGTGCGTCTGGCCTCCTCCAACTGTTCGCGTCCTTTGGTTAGCTAAGTTTATAATTAAAAACAATTAAATATTTGCTTAAAGAACTTAGTTAAACTCACTTTAACATCATCTTTGCGCTTGTTGGCATTGGCCTGCAGGTTCTGGAACGAGTGACGCTGGCCATCGTAATCAATCAACTTGCGGTTGCGCTTCTCAACTTTTTTCTGCAATAAATCGAAGTAATTTATATCATTTACTGAAAGAAGTAATTACAAGAGAGTCTTACCTTCATTTCGGGAAACTGTCCGGTGTATGTGTTCAGTGGTATGAGCACCTGATCCCCCAATTTGTGCGCAAAGTCCGCCCACAAGCTCTCCGAGGCGCCAGTTTGGGCTTGCAGGGCATCGTAGCCGCTCCATTGTGGCTCGTAGATCTCGCAAACGGCATCCATCAGCGACTTGGAGGCGGTTTGTGCAGCTATCAGATCAGATATTAGATTAATGCCAGATTAAAAGGGCTCAGCAGAGTTATCTTGACTGACTTACCGCGAACACATCTTATGTAGTTATTGAACTCCTTTTGTAATCTGTTGGCACTCGCCTGCTGGCGGTTGAAGTTGTTCAGGTGATCGTCAAAGATTTCATCTGCGGTGCGATCAACTTTGCCCAAGTTTTGCAGAATCTGTAAGAATAAATAAATAAGAATAAATAAATAAATTAAATAGTTGAGTATGGTTAAAGAATAAATTGAAAATTAATTTTAAACAAAGGAAAAATTATGTAAGTTGTTGTAGTTTAATTTGGGAAATATTTAAAAATAATTCAGAAAACATATAATACTTTCTTTTGAGACCTTATGTTTCTAAAAAAATCAACAAAGGGGAACCCGTAAATCAGCTTTTATAGACACTCAGTTTTGTAGTTCGAGTTGCATTTCTGTTCAATCTATGAATGAATTTCGAGTTTACTTGGTTCGCGTGGGCAAGACAAGGTCGGTCAATGGCAGCATTTTGAATTGAAAATGTTTGGAATGTGGGCAGCATTCAACTGAAACTCGGCTTGAAATCATTCATTTGTTCCCCTCCAAAAGAAACGTATTTGGCCCAAAGAGTAGAAATAAAATAGAATTATTTGGCAATTGTTGGCGGCTGGTTGTTGTTTTCCTTTTGCTCGTTCATGATTTGTGGTGTCGGAAAATAGAAAAACCAGCTAAATCTGTTGGCACATGCGGAGATCCGCAATCTCAATCTCGCTTATCGCCTTGCCTTGTGAGAGTTTATCCACTTGAATGTGTGTTAAAATGTTAAAATGCCGCTGTCAACGGCATTTGGGTTAAGAACGATGTTATACTTTATTTTTTTTCTTTTTTTGTTGCCTCCGGTCGGTCAATTTGTGGCACTTATCCGGGCCACAGTTAATGGCTTTTCGACGACCAATTAAAGAACAAAAAAAAAAACGAGAAAAGCGAGAAGAGATGAAGGGGCAGGAAATGTTGCTGGGAGGCAGGGCGCCTTGGAATTTTGTATTCACGAAGTCTTTGGTCTTCGGAGCACGTTGACAATGCGGCCTTGTAACAGTTTTCGTCATCGTCATTACAGAACAGCGCCCACGTTTCAGCCAGCCAGAGCGATTTGCTCTCGGCCATCTGTGCGTATACGCAACGTGCTGAGAGATAGCCGGCGATAAGCGAAAAATGCTCTATTTGCCGAGATTCAACAGTTTCTGGCCAAATATTTGAAGCCATAGCAGTCCTATCTGAACTGGCCAACACAAAAAAGCGGTAGATAACAAGGTTGGCTAATTGAATTTTGCGCAAAACTCAGCAGATAGATAAATGTATATAGGTATCTGCAGTTGTTTCTCAGGTGTTCATTTAAATAAATGCACAGGAAGAAATTAGCAAAAGGGACTGACTATTAAAGGGAAATTAAAACCTATAAAGTCTTCAGATATAAAAAAAGATAGCTTAGATCACTATACTTGTTTGCCTATTTATTTTTAAAAATATTTGTTGTTAGAGTTAAATTACTCATTGATTTTATTCGTAATATTTTCATAGTAGTATTATACATAAAGATCCCTAGTAAATATTACTATTAAGTTAAAATAACAAATTTGATATATTTGTTTTTAGAGTTCAGTTGCCAATAGATTTATTTACAACGTTTTCATACGAATAAAAATTAAATTAAAATTTATTTAAACTTAATAATGAATAACATATTGTTCCCTGTGTAATTACATAATATCCAGTGAGTCGGAAGTTTTCGATTCGACTTCCTCCGAGGGCAGTTTTGTTGTTTCCTTTCAAAGTATTTTCGATCATACGGCAAAGCCCCGTTATGAGCGATTGTCAAATGAGCCGCGACATGTGGCACGCATACGGAATTAGCCAAGTCAAAACGAGACGGAAAAGATTCAACCAACAAGAACACGAAATGCCCTTTGAAAAGCATATCTTATCTGCGAGTTATTTCAAATGGTTGCGACTATTTTATTGGCTAGTTCCGTGATGTTATGCTAATACCTAAAGTGCCAGCCATCCAGCAATCCAGCAATCAGTTGAATTAGATTTACAAGTGCCTAAATTGCCACAAAATCAACAGCAGTTTATGGTTGATACTATGAGCTAATCAAAGTTTATTTTTTCTTTTTTTCTGAGTGTATTTACATTTGCAGCAAGTGCAATTCAACCGCACGAACCTTTTAAGGCCAAAACGCACATGGCAAACCAGCTAACTGGTTGCCGCCTTAAGACATTTTAAAGACCATTTTGGTAATTGAAACCAAGCGGTTTTTTCTTTGCTGCTTAAGGTCTTGGCTTACCTTACTTCCCTAGTTGGTTCGATCTGTGGATCTGAGATCGGAAACTCAAGTGGGCGGAGGTCTGAGTCAATCACATTCGCTTATAGATTGTCCTATTAAAATGCGTTATCAGACAGACGAGCTATAGACAGAAGATACTGGGATTCTCTTGTTGCCAAGCCTCGAATTCTTATCATTTTTTTTAAGTGAACCGCAGAAGGACAATTGTGGCTGGTCACTTCCGCTTTTAGTTTTTCCTCTTGGCTTTTTGTTGGCCATATGTGTAATATTTGTCCGTCACAGTTTGCGTCACCGAATTTCTTTCGGTAATTTTCAGTTTTGTATATTTAGAGACGCACTATATGTATGGTCTGTATATGTGGGCCGTCTGTCTCTGCAGATTTTGTCATTTATTTAAAAACTGACGTCGCTCTAACATCGCGCCTTCTGCTTCTCTTTCTATTCTATCTATTCCTCTCTCGATCTCTTGCCAAAAATCATATTTGGACGCCCAGACTTGTCTATTATATATGTGTGTATCCAAGTAGACCTATTTCGATACCAACCACCCATGCAACATGTGCGTTTAACTTTTCTACGCGGGGGATCTTCACACCACAAGCCAAAATGGGTCAAATAAAAGATTTAGAATGGTACCTATAAAATCATGAAATAAAATCATAAAATCTTCATTAATTATGAAGAGATGAAACAATGTTAGTCAGAGATTTGTTACCATATGGGTTAGCTAGGTGTCTTAACATACTGATTGATTTGTTTAAATACAAAAATGAATATTTTTTTGAGCTTAGATGATGCTAACATAATAGTTATACATATTATTCTAAGTAGATAAATATTTATATTCTTGCAGAGGTTATTATTTAAAGTATCAAGCTCTTTAACTTATATTTTCTCAAGTAGGTTATCAACAGGAAGTGAAGCATTTTTGCTGAGTGCACTCTTTAAAAACCTGCAGTTAGACGTGGGCTCAACTTTAGGGTAACTTTCGGTTAACCAGTTTGCCTGTCTGGCCGAAGAAGTAGAAATAAAAAAGCTATAGCAACGACCTCGAACCACAGTGGAAAATGTCTTGTTTTGGTGTGTTTTATGTGCAGATTGAGTTTAAGGCGTAGGATGTGGGTCGTAGGATGGTTGGATGGTTGGATGGTTGGATGGTTTGAACCGGATGACAACATCGCACAGCTGTTCGGGATTTGGGAAAGGAGAAGTGTGAGGGAAACCCAACTGCAATCTAATGAAATGAACTGAACCGAACTGAAATGAAACGGAACGTTCAGCGGAGTGCAAACAAACAAAAGTTAAGTGCACATCGGCGTGGGGAATGTGGGGCATGTTCATTCGCATTTGGCCATAAGCAGACGTTGGCCCAGTTAGCCAGGAATGCACAGTGGCAGACAGTTGTTGCAGTGGCAGCAGTGGCAGTTGCACTGCCAGTTGCAAGAGAGACCCACAAAAAAACGTGCAACAAGTCTAGTTCAACGAGGCGACAAGGTAAATACTCTTTTTATACTTGTTACTTCATTCATTATTCACTCAGCTGAAACACCTTTTTAAAAATCATTGTTTATATCAACAATTTACCAAATTAAATATAAAATCATCTAAGTTTGTGTCAGACATATTAGCAATAATCATTCTGAATCATTCGCCAAAGATTTTCTTTGATTCATCAGGATTTAAATACAAATTTTATTCATTACTCAAATCAAATTAAAAGTAGTTCAACACCAAAATATTCCTCTGAAGCAATTTATTCTTAAGTGATTTGTTACCTTTCATCTCCATTTTCGGTATTCTTAAAAGTTTCCCCTTAGATCCCAAGTGAATTTCCCAACTTAGCAAAGAAAAAAGTACATCCCGCAGTTAATAATCCCCGCCTTTCTACCCTACATAAATCACAAACTGGAGAAGGTTTGAAACAAGTAAAAGAGTAAAAGAGTAGTTGTACTGCTGAATGCAGCCAAGTATCTGCTAGTATCTGTATCTAACCATGTATATATCCACATTGTCTACTTATACTGAGAACAAATAACAGACGCAGAACAATTGTGAAAAAACTTGTAGAAATTGGCATGAATAATGCGCCCGCCGGCGAAAAGACAGAAGAGAAAGAAAAGAGAAAGGGGACGGGGACGGGAGGAAAGAGAAGGAGGAACAGCGAAAAAGCGAGAGAAATGTGGAAATGTGCCATGGCATGGGTGGGGAAAAGGGGAAAATCTAGAGATCACTGCGCCCCAAGAAGGCTTTTTAGCCCGGCCAACTCGGACCCCTTTGCCTTGTGCCAGTGTTGAGGCCGCCCAGTTTAATGACATGTATCTAAAGCTTAATACACTCAACAAAAAAATAAAAATGCATTATAAATACTTCTTCATAAAAGATAAAAAATGCTCTATCTATATTTACAGAGAAATTTGTTACATCCATTAATGCATTAAAATAAAATATTATTATGAAAACTATGATAAGCAAATGCTGCACTTTTTAGTTTAATGACATTTATTTAAAGCTAAATACACTCAACGGAAAAAGAAACCTTAAAACAAAAACGCATCACATATATTTATGGATAAAAGAAAATATATCAATATATATTTATATACTTGTAAAGAAATTTGTGACATGCGAATTAGGCCATTTTAATATTAATATTAGAAAATTATAATAAGCAAATGTTGTAATGACATGTATCTAAACCTAAATACACTCAACCAAAAATTAGACCTTAAAAGAAAATCATGTCTGTAGCATAAAAGCTCTTTTGATATATATTTATAAAGAAATTTGTTACATCCATTAATGCATTGAAATATTAAAAATATTATAGAAAACTATGATAAGCAAATCTTTTTGTCTAAAGCTAAGTACACTCAACAGGAAAAATAAACCTTAAAACAAAAATGCATTATAACTACTTGTTGTCAAAAGGAAATACTATAAAAGATCTATTGATATATTTTTATAAAGAAAAATTGTGACATGTGAAATGGCGCATAGTAAAACATTATATCCTAAGGAAATAGTGATACTCCATATATTTGAATAGGAAAATGTTGAATCTTTCCAATTTTTTATTTGTGGCACATTTCTAAGTTATACATAGGTGAAGTTTGTAAAAGTGTATCTTGTATTTTATCACAGTATTCCAACCTTTGTGTATTTGTGTGGGACAAGCCAAAGACCTAACCTATTACCACAAAAGTACATTTTTCTTTACCCACTTTTTTTATGACTTTTTCGGTGTGTTTTTTGTTTTTTCCAACTTGTTGCCCCGTTTGGTTAGCGGTGCTTATTGAGTCGATGATGACAGCGAAAAATTATTTGTGGGCAGTAACCGGTTTTGGCACCTTGCCCAGTCTATACACCCCTCCCCCTTCAATACCAATATATATTAGATATTTCCACCCCCGAGAGTCATGTGACACGGGAACTGACAGATGGTTATGGTAATTGCGATTAATAACGACTTCAAATGGTTATTAAGCTCGCATCAAGATTGCAGATCGAAGTGGAAAACGTGAATGGACAGACTGGCGGAGAGAGATTTCTTACACATGTAAATCGAATTCGAATTCCGTTGCGCAACTTCGATGAGCGATATCAATTCCATTCCCATTTTGCATAATCTTTATTCGGCCCGTCTTGTCTTATTTTTCTTTCTTTCTTTCTTTTTCTATAGTATGTATTTTTTCCCGCTTTCTTTGGTCAAATCGGCTCAGGCAAGTGGAAAGTGAAACTCGTTTTTACCCGTAGAAAGTTCGAATCCGAATCCGAATCCGAATCGGTGAAAGAGGAAGGGAGGAATCAGCGCAAGAAGAAGAGGCGGTGGTTGTAGAAAACTAATATTTATCCCACATGCATGCTCAAATCGGAATATGAGATACAGTATATCCATCTAGTCAGATAGCCAGGTAGTCAGGTAGTCTTGTCATGTGATTTATCAATTAGCATTAACCATTTGCCCGCCGCGATGAAGAAACGATGAAAAACGCTGGCCCGCGGAAATTTCGCTGGATTCTAGTCAACTCGGGGAGCTGCTCGCTAATTAGTAGAGAAATCTTTCGCCAAACGAGTTTGGGAGCTCAAAACACAAAAAAATGGATTTTTGTTTAATACAAAACTGTTTTGGGTTAAGCAAATATTAATACTTTTTCGGAGAGTTTATTGGAACTTATGCAAAACCAGATTTTTAATTACTACACATTTACTAATTATATTATTTAATCGAAATTTTCTTTTATTTTGTCTGTGTAAAAATAAAATCTCTATTCAATTGGGCTGATAAAAATTTCTAGCCAGTAAATGCATACTTCCATGATTCATTTCCAGATTATTTTCAGATCGCTGCCAAGATACATATAGCGAATTGAATAGATAATGAACGTTTATGCTAATTTCTCTAATTGTGCCCGGCTATAAAGACCTTTGTTTTGAACCCAGCACTTTCGTTTGGCACTGCACTTCGAATGGAAACCGTTTTCACCGAACCAAGCCAAACATTTGCTCTTGTTGTTATTTCAAATTAAATAGAAAATAGAAAACAGAAAACATGCCGGGCTAATTGCAAGTGGACTGCGAATGGACTAAGTAAACAGAAGTGATCGACCGAAGTGAAGAGCCAAAAAACGTTTTACAAAGTCAGCGGAATCCCCCGCGTTAAAGTGAAAAGTTTTTAAAAGATCCAAAAGAAAATATTGTTTAGATTCAATAAAATGCAATCTGTGAATAAAAGGCGGGTTTAACCGGATGTTTATGAAATTGGGGGGATCGTCTGGTACAGGTTTTCCTTAATTTTTATTTCATTATCGGTTTTATGCGATTAATAATAATAAAAGCTTCCGCTCAGCACGCATTCGAAGACAGTTATTTAAGCTCGTCTCGAACTCAGCTGTGTATCTCTCAGATACTCAGATACTTTAATAGCTAGACAAAAGCCGCACAATTATTGTCGTTTCAGCAGCTTGCGAGATTATTGCATGGCGACAGGTTTTGCGAATTGTTTTTAAGTGTTTTTTTTTCGCTCACTCAGTTGTGTGTGCATTACTATCTGGTTATGTAACTTTGAGAATTTTTCACCGTTTTCGGTGATCACGTCTTGAGAAGTATATATCACGTGTATATCTAGACAGGTTTTGGGTAAATAAATCATAGCCAGCTTCTGCTCTATCTTGAGAATGTGACATTTCACAGAAAGACTTTATTAGTCAGATGGGTTTTTTGATGAATTAATACTAAATTTTATCTACTTAAGTAATGTGACTTATTCATAGTAAACCCTTAGTTTAAAATTGTACTCAAATTCTAAGCACAAAATGAGTAATTCAATAAATAGCAGGGTTATCTAATCGGATTTACTTCGAGAAGCAATAAAAATTCCAATAATCTCAGATTCCACCCTTAACAACCATGTTTTGTACTACAGTCAAACCTTTTACCTTCAACTTTTGGAAAATACAATATTATTGCGGCAATTTGTGATACATCCATGCTAATCGATCACAAGATATTGAGAAAAGTAAAGACACACATTCAACATATCGCAGACAGCCTCAAAATGTTCTCGTAACTCACAAGCATTTGTGAATGTGAATGCGGTCAAATCATGAGGGAATACTTAGCACCAGTCAAAGTGTCCCAACCGCAGGTAGTTGGTATCTTTATCTCGGTATCTTTTGGCTTTTTGTTGTATCTCGTTTAGCATTGAAGCGCAAAGTGAACTCATTCAAGTGCCTAAACGGCATTAGAGATCATTCAAGAAGCAAACTTCACGTGATTTGCATAGATAGGCAGTAATAAAAATGTAGCTACTTAATGGCACGTGACGAATTATATGGATGAGTCTGAAAATCACTAAACAGATCGTTAGCAAAGCGTCGGCGTCGGAATTACTGGGCCATGAAAATTGGGTCAAGAGCAATGGAAATGGATTGAAATCCGTATTTAAATGCCCATTTGGATTTCAACTTTACCACACTTTCATCTAAAAAAAAAAGTTAAGTACTTTGAGTGCCCTTCAACTGTATCTAAAATAAAATTGTAATCGTTGCATAACATTTTTTATTTTCTCCTCGCTTCCAGGGTGTGAATAAACTCCAGCGAATATGGGAACAAAACAAAACGATTCCGCTGATAAGAAATTATATATTGTAGTTGGGCTGGTATATCTGCGGTTGCGAATTCCATTTCATTACAGAACCCGTGAGACGTTGGCTTATCAGCACAAATTAAAGTATTTTTCGTGCCATTATAGTCAAATCTTGAAGATAAGGGCATGAGTTTTTCAATTATTTCTTGCCACAATCAAATGGCAATATCACGCATACGTCATGTTGAGCAGACTTAAATTTGGAAACACAATAAATGCTTAGGAAATACATTTCTACTGATACGAGAAATGGCGAAATAATGATAAGTAGGGAAAAATCAAAAGAAAAAGGTTAAATAAAATTACATTACGCATCACTGGCGATTGACAATATTTTTTTTGCCAGCTCCCAAGCAACCTGAATCTCAATCCGCTTCTCTCTCTGTTTATTCCCTATTTCTCTCCATTTTTACACACGTTTCGCAATTGCAAATTGTGCAAAAGTCAGTGAACTGCTTTTAATTACGAATCCACGCAGCTGGCTGCCAGTACATTACAGAAATATTTACAAAACGCTGAAAATCGCAGAAAAACGACGAAAAAACTGAATTTTCCACTTGATCGAAGACCGAAACAACTTAAGGGGAAATGCACTTTAGAGATTTGTAGCTTGGCTCGCCAAACAATAAACATTTTCTAATACATTTTTATTAACTACATATTGTATTTTCTGGCATTACTTTGTCAGATCAAACAAACCCACTAAGTTGCATATTTACTTGCCCTGCCCCAATTGAATTTCCATTTGCACACTCGCCATTCGTTTATATTCTAAAGGCAATTTGTGCCTGCCTCTAACGCATTTTCCAAGAACTCAGTCGAAAAATTATACAATTAAAATGATAAACACGATAAACACAAACGAATGGAACCGCAGAAACCACTCGTTGCGTTGCTAAATTATGCAACTGACATTGAAAAAGTCAAACGGATGAAAAGCCAGTGCCGTGTAAATCTCATTGAAATTAACTACTTCCACGGCAGCAGGGAAATCCCCCTCTCTTAGGTCTAGAAAAATGCATAAAACGCTTCCAGAGCGGTGGAAAATTGTTCACAGCCCCCCGACTAACCGACTAAAGTGGCGGGAAATCATCTGCGAGTGCATTTCGCTTTGATGCCAAGAGTCGAGATTCGCTTTGGGGGCGGGGAATGCGGGGGCGGTCTAACAATTGTCCCTGATTGGGCAACAGCAACAAAAAAAAAACAAAAAAAAAATAATCAGCAATAGCTGTGGCTGCAAAAAATGGAATCAAATGCGAAGGTTGCCAAACAAGCGGCACGAATGCGTCCCCCGCTGGCAGAAAAAGATGAAAAGCTGCAGGTGCTACACCGGAAAATCTGAATATTAACAGCCAGAACAGAAAATATTATAGTATTTCATTTATACAACAACAAACTGAGAAACTTGATGTTAAGTCGAGATTTTATCCAATTGCTTCTAATTAAAAATGGTTTTAGGTATTCTACTAAAATCATTGAATAATAGCAAAACTTTATGTTAAGTAGAGAATTTATGGAACTATTTTAATTCAAACATACATTAAACCTTAATCGAAACTTCTTGTTTTGTTAATTACATTATATAGATATAAATCTGAAATGTTCTCTGTAGAATAATATTTATTGTCAAAGTGAACTGCATTTTCTTTCTGTGCAATTGAAAATAGGGGGAGGCTATGAGGTTCGAAGCCCGATGCAAATTTTGAACTATGCTAATTCCGATGCTAATACCCAAACACACACACACCCACACACACACCAACAACCAATTCATTTGAGCGTAACAAGCGCTAAACAACCCAAAAAACTAAAAAAAAAAAATACACCAAAATGAGAACGAAACAATTAAGCTGCAAAGCTTTCAATATTTACGTAATATATTCCCCACTCTTGCACTCGATAAAAAGAAAGTTTTTATACATATATATTAGCTGCATTTGCATTTCCATTAATATTTAAATTTATAAATTATATTCCACTGATTGCGTAAGCTAAAACGCAGTTAAAGTCCGCTAAACCGGTTTCGCAATCCAGCCAAAACAAAAGGCAGAAAATAAAAACAATTATTATAACAAGTTAACTAACTGACAACACTTTCGCAGTATGAGAAGTGGGTTCCCATGCCTTGAAAGTTGCCTTTTTTCCTTACTTTTTTCTGTGTTTTTATTTTTGTTGTATTTTTTTATTGCAGTTCAAAGTAGAACAACAGCGCGGCATTAGCAAATCGCGTGCTCAGTGCTCTGTATCTGCGTTGGGATCTGTTTTCCGATCTACTACCTTTTGTTCTCGAGCCCCGCGGGTTTTCTCTTTTTTCCTAACCATTTCCGCATACGAGCGAGTGAATTGCGAATTGAATCTGATACTTTTTTCCCTTTGAGATGCGATGCCCATGCGCTACAATGTATGTGCATAAGCAGATCCGAGCAAGTCAACTTGGCCAACAACTTGGGGCCCAGATAGCGCTCCCCACTTGGATCCCCTCTTTTCTCCCCACTTGGATCCCCACTCGAATTTGGAGCAACAGTCGGCGGGTTGAGGGTCAGACAGGTAAATAAAAGCACTGCTCTCCGAGATTAGCTTTCGTCTCGCACTCCACTTTTGAAATGGAGACACTTTACAGGGAATTTATTCACGCTGCTGCCACTTAATTCCCATATAAATATTTAAATAATTTCAGCGAGTGCAGCGAGAAATGTTTCTATATGCTTGGTTATTAGTACAGAAAATAATCCAATTTATTTTTCAAAATTGTGCATCAGCATTTGAAACTCTTCAAAACCTGTTCACTCTATTTATTTTTATACAAATAATGCAAGCTCATGGGAAAATAATTTAAGCTATGAAATTAGTAAGTCAAACTAAACAATACGCTTATTAGGTTTAGTTCATTTTATTTTTCTATACACATTATTGCTTGAGAAAATAAGTTGTTATCGTAAAATTCCTCAAAAATTACCAGATAAAATTAGCCAACCGCAACTAAAAAGTTTTTTGACGCATGTTTCTCTGATATTATATTTCACATAAGTGATTAAATTTATTCTTTATTTAACCTTTAAACAATTTAAATAAATTATATTTTAGTTAGTTTTAAGTAATTAAATAAACATTTTTAAACTGAAAAGAAAACCTAACCAAATCCATATTATCAAACGAAATGCAAAGAATTCCGTGTAAGAACTCTATGAACTCGAGTGGGCAAGGTAAGACCCATTGAGAATATGAAGTTCAGTTCGATTTCTGATTAGCAAATCGATGGTAAAGAGCGTGTGTTGAGTGAGTGAGCCAATAAATAATTACGTATACGACCTGTGGCCGTGTGATTTTCGATCAAACGAGTGTGTGTGTGTGTGTGGGTATGCGTTCATTTGGACTCGAGTGCTCAAATCGACATCGACATCGAAAGTAATTGACCTTGCCTATTTTCACGCGCCACACATTTTCCAAAAGTTTGTTTTCGTTTTTCCTCTCTTTGGTTCTTGTGGTGTTTCTTTTTGATTTTTTTTTGTTTTTTTTGGGTTAAACAACAAACTTTGGCTTTAAATAGAACTTTTTTTGGGGCGGTGAATTGGTGAGAGTTTCATGAGTAACACTTGAACTTCACACCCAATTTACTTATCTTTCTGATTTTTTTACTGGGTTTTTCTAACAAAATGCAGAATTGTGCATTAATGAGGCAAAGTGAGCCGCTGTGAAGTAATTCCAATTGTTATGCAATCAAAAAAGTGACAAAAGACTCGGCTTCTCCGCTGCCTTCACTTTATGTTTGCGATTGTTGGCAATTTCAATAATTGAACACTCTTTTTTTTAATAAGCAGCAGTGTGTATATAACTTTTAACAATCACATCGGTCGCATTATTGTATCTGTGTATCTGTATCTTTATTTTGTATCCGTCTCTGACTTTTAGATTGCTTCATGCTCGATTAAACGAAGCTATTGAATAGGAGCTATCTGTGGTCAGCACTCTTCAAAAAGAACGCCCCTTTTGGATAAAAAGGGGGCGTAACGCCAGACTGCAGCACTTGATAATGAATTGAGCCCCAATGACATGAAATATAATACAAGTCCCTCAAGTCTCAAGCTGCAGTGTCAGATGTTTACGATACCCACAAATATGTAAACATGGCATTATTTTTTTTTGGTTTTATTCCCTCCTTGAATCGAGCCGCCAAATGTTTCCACGTATTTGCCAAGTTATGATATCTTTGCCTCGAATTTCGAGCATTTGGAATTAACAAGAACTTGTTTACTGCGAAAACTTATGCTAAATTGATTATGGATTGAATGGAATCAGCACAAAATTGAGGAGAGCATAAGAAATGCTTTTTGGGTGTTTAATTGGGGGGAAACCAAAGAATTGTGGGATTCAGATTTAGGCTAATTCTACATAACTTCAATCCTTTTTTAGCTCTTTTTGGATTTAAATGAAGCTAGTATTTAGATTTATAAGATAATAAATGATACTATTGCATTTTCATTTTCAGTTTACCACGGACTGGCAGGCCCAATTATATTCTATATTTATCGGCTAGGAATTCAAGTAATTGCAGTTAACAACGAATTTCGCATTGATTTTGAATTCGCAGAGAGCAGAGCGGAGTATAAATAAACTGCCCAAAAAACAGTTGACATTTCAACGAAATGCAACAAGAAGTTCAATATGCAACAGGCAAGTTTGGATCGAACACTGCCAATAAAATGTCAATCGGTGCTGATGCACTGCATCATCGGGCCAAAGAGGCGGCCAAAAGAAGGGGGAAAGGGGGGGAAGGCACATTTTGGCAGCTGTTGTGCGGTGCCGCATATAAATAGCAAAATAACCGAATAGCCAAACAGCCAGGGAGCGAGAAAAGCGAGAAGAAAAGCGGCGCGGGCGAAATTTTGTGTGCTTTCCCCCATTTGCTCCTCCTCCTCCTGTTCGCCAAATAGAAAACTTAGGAAAAACTAGAAGGCAAAGTATGCGTAGAGTTATAAAACAAAAGCCCAAACACACACACTCTTACACACACACACACACACACACACACCCAGTAGCAAAGCTGAGGAGAGCGAGGTCTATTTAAAGATTGACTACTGGCAGGAAAAGCGCTGGTGACGGCGACATTTTCACGCGGCTGACTGGGCCGCGGGGAAAATTCAGACAGAACGCACCTCAAATAAAAATGTATCTAGGCAAGAAAGATCCTCAAGATGCGATGCTCTGCTCTGCTCACTTTTGGATGTGTGTGCCAGCGCTTGTGACAAGTTTTCTCTGGCGAGAAGCTCGATGTGAAAAATCACAAGCAGAAATTTCGAAAATTGAGCACACGCCATGCGAAATAATAAAGCAATGTGAATTCCGCCCAGAGAACGAAATTTGTTAAAAATAAATTTCAAAATTTCAAGAGGCAAAATTATGAAATAAACTAGACCAGAGAGCCGGGTAAAAATTAATTGAGTTCGCCAGTTAACTGGGGGTATAATAACCTGTAACTAAATCTCTGGGAAAACCAAATACATTGTAGCTTAAAACTACAAAATGTAGCTTAAAATAACTTAATGTTCGTTGACAAAATAAATAAACTTCATTAGAGCAGACCGGCCTGCTCATCGAGTGCTTCTAAAGCCGATTCACGGTGACATTTACTCGAGGAATTTGTGGTTCCAAGTTTAATGACCACCACACGAGCACCAGCATCAGGTCGCATCCCAAAAAAAGACCTCAAATACCAACGAACTTTAGAAATCAGTCCCAAATGCCAGCTCACACGGATATACATAGAAATCAATAGCAGCGTCTCTATAGCTCTATAGCTCTATAGCTCTGGCTGAGATTACAGCACCACCAAACCGAACCGAACCGAACCACTCTGGAGATCTTGGAATGCGAAGTGAAGTGAAGGCATCTAAACCCGTTTTGGGTCAGCTTTTACACGTTGTTTGGGCCGCTTTATTGACATTTCGCCGCATCGAACGCAACAAACACAATAATAATAATACAACGACAACAACAACAACACAACTTTCACTTGTACGCATCGGCGGAAAGATGAAAAGCATTCAAAACTCCAACCAGACGCATCTCATGAATGGGAAAGATGGAAATCATCAAAGAAGCTGGGATTGGGACTGGGATTGGCTCCAAACTGCGACAGGTGTCAGACAGTCTCCACATCTTCTGAGTGATTTATTTTCGAGGGGAAACTTTTGTGGGTGTAAACTAAAGATCATTCTCGAGGTTATTTTTGACAAATTGCTTGCAAAGTTTAATTGGGATGTCCAATATTTAAAAGCGAGAAAATAATTTGTTATTTGAAAGCCACATTTCGGTAACATTAAATCTCTGAATAAGATATTTTTAAGATTTTCCTCCTTCCATTAAAGTATTCAAAAATATTTATTCAATTTAAATTTTGGTTTCTGGAGAAGTTATTTTCTCCTAGTGCTTAGTTGGATTTTCCTAAACCAGTCAGATGCTCTTTGGGAACGATAAAATCTCCACTGCATCTGCTATTAACTGAGTGGAAATCCGAACTGGAAATTTGTGGAGAAGTGCAGCTGACCCAGCTGGTTAACTAGGACAGGGACACGATTTACTTTGCTGGAAGGCTTCGCTCAAACAAGAACTTTGGGGTGGGGGTGGATAGGGGGCGTGCGTTTCATGACCTTCCCACCTTGCGTGGGCGTTGCGCTTTGCATTCCGAGTGCAACTCACCTTCTCCTTGGCACGTCCAGCGTGTTTTTGAACAGATTTGGCCAGCATGATGCCTTTATTCTCGGACATTCAGTTGAAGAGGGACCTTTTGATTAACTCGAATGGCTATTTAATTTTCTTTTTAATAGATCCACTTGGCTGGGCAACGGAACTTTCCCTTCCTCCAACGATTGGCACAACTGGAAAGCACAGTTTTCCGTTTGCGGGAAACTTTAAATGCACGAACGACAAAGATAAACAACCGAGTGTGTTGTGTTTATGATTCGAACAAACTAAACAATATCAGTGCGAAATCGGCCCCACACACTTGTTAACGTCGATATTTCGGGCCCCGATTTTTTTTTTGGCAATGCGAGACTCTTTTCGGGCGCGTCGAATTCACTCGGATTATTCAAAACAAATGGCACAAGAAGTCGGCGGACGAGCGGAGAAGGCGACGAATTGTGTGGAAGACGACAGTGATAAACGAGAGAGAACGCGATGTCGAGCCACCTGACGCCGAGCAGTGTTACCTGATGGGGCAGTGGAGCTGTTCCCCAAAGGCCCAGTCGACCAGTCGTGAATTCCCTAAAAAATCCAAGCCATTCATCACCTTCATCTGGTTCTCCCACCCAGCGTGACGTTGGTTGGGACCTCAGGTTGAACGTTAACGTTTTTTGCCTTTTTTAAAACAATTATTCAGTTATGGTACAATGCAGAAAAAAGTTACAAAGTCTGACAAAGCTATGTTTTTATATATTATTATTTTTACATAAGAAGTATAAGAAAGGTAGGAAAATCTATATAAAATGAATTTGAACAGTTGTTGACTTATGCCTATTGCCTATATTTATATGATTTTTATGAAATTTAATCCGAAATTCAAGAGTCAAACACCATCTAAAAGAAATTAGGTCAAATTATGGTGATCATTTTTTTTCCGATCTATTGGAGCTATCCGATATAAACGCACGATCCAGCCACGATCGGACATATTTACTGCGTTAAGTTATTAAACGCCTTCTGATAGTTTTAGCAAGATAGCTTTAAAACTAAGAGACTAGTTTACATAGAAACAGACAGACGGGCAGGTGGACGTATTTCGATTCAGATCGTGATGCTGATCAGGAATATATATACTTTATGGGGTCAAAGGGTTCTCCTTCACTGCGTTGCAAACTTCTGACTGACTCTGCGAGGGAATAAAAATTAGAAGGGATGAAAAATAGCAATATCAGTGCGCCATTTATTTGTTTTTTTCAACAAGTACTGCTTATTCTAGGCGCATATGCAATGCAATTATAAAAAATAAAATTATTAGTGTTATATATATGGACGTATATAAGTATTCATGCTAATCTTGTTCATTAAATCTTAGCCTTAGTCAGCGAAAAAAATATAGAAATATCAGTTGATTGAAAATAGTGCCCTTCATCGGTTCTGTGCTCTCAATATGTTGAAGTACTGGCGATATTTGTTGTGTCTTTGGTTTTTCTGTAAGCTGTGTGGAATAGCCAAATCGCAGGACAGCCCCACTTTCGAATTCCTTGTGACAGACGCACTACATCCTCTCTACGATTGGATGGCCGACCACCGGAAGGAACTTAGTAGCCAAGCCGCCACATTATTTGCAGCCTTCGAGATGCTAACGACAACAATAGACAAGCTGGACAGGATTGAGGCCGAAATCAGGAGAATGACGACAAGTGTCAGTCCGACTTCAACGTCCAACGAACAAGGATCAGGGCAGAATCCGACCAGCGAAGAAGGATCAGGATCCGGGCAGACAGACGATTATATAGACATATGAACTAAATATGAATTCGATTTATATTGTAAAATATAAATATAGCAGTTTTTTTAGATATATGTATTTTTAATATTTACCGTATTTCCTATATTTAACCGAAAACAAAGGAGATGCGCGCATCAAGGAATTCTTTTTCTAAAATTATAAATTATGCGGTAACCTGCAGAATTAAACTTGTTGTCTCACTTAAAAAACGGAGATAGCGATCCATTATCATTATGGTTTTAACAAGCAGAGACGATGCCAGGGCTATCTACATAAGCTGACATTGGACTACCTTATCACGGCAGCTTCAGCAATTAAATCCGAAACCGCAAAACGAACCTTAACGTTACACATCGAGTGCTCCTTAAATTATATTAAAAATTAAATATTAAAATTATAATTAATTAAATAATTTCATTAATTTAAATTACATATACATACATATATTAAATTTTATTAAAAAATTAATTTTAGTAACGAATGTAGGTTATTGCAAAAAGTATCAAAAATACTTGATAAATCGACAATCTCAATGAAAACTATTATTTTTTATCCAACCGTTCAAATAAACGTATTCATCAAGATTATCAATAAATTTTTAAGCTAACTCGCTGAAACTTTTTTAATAAACCAAATTTTATTAAAGGCATTTTAGACTAATTCGAGCATTTATATCTATTATTTGTATTCATTTCCATTTTTATGTAATTTTTGTAAAGTTCAATAATTTCACTATTCCTTTAGCGGCTGTTATCTGCATTACACGCTCTTACTTCACGTCGCACTCAATACCAAAGGCATTAACACATAGAAAAAGAGAAAAAAAAAACTAACAAAACTAAGTATGATTTCCGAAATTTAAAAATCCCCCATTTTAAATTTAATAATCTTTTGTGACTAATATTGGTCAGTGCACCCGCTAACGTAGGATAATGTGGAGTGTGCACTCGCTAGGTTAGGAGGGTGCATTCGCTTGACGAAAGCCCGCCTATCGGAAAGAGCGTTCTGATGCCTCTGCAGATTTATTTGGGAATCGAAATGTGTTTCCATCTCTAACAAACCGAGTTGGAATTTTGTTGTAACTTGCTGGTCATTTTCCACGGCTGTGCGACTAATTTAATTTAAACCACGGCGTCTAAAGAGTTAAAACAAGTGCTTAGAGCCAGACGCAGCGCGCTATAATAAAGAATATCTTGAGGATCTCGGCGACGAAAATGTAAATTTCTGAATACCTTGCGTGGGGTTGCTCAAACCGCATACATATATGCCCCGAATTTGTGTGTGTGGAGTTCCATTAAAAACTAAAAAGCAGGAGTGAATTTGCGTGCATTAAATTTAAAAAAAGGAAAAAGGAATTGCATTTAAAGCAGCGTAAAATCGATTTCGAGTGCATGTGTGCCTGTGCCGAGTGTTTGCATGTGTTTGTTGCAAATGTAAGAAGAAGAAGCAACTCACGCGCTACTCTCTCTCCCCACTCCTCCCCCTTTTAGCTCTACAAGCAGCTGAAAGTATAAGCCGCAATAAATTAAAAATTACCAGAAAACTGCTAGTTGGCAATAGTGAGAAACAAAAAGGCCGAATAACCAACACAGATAAAGTTCTTAAATCCAGGTATGTTAATAAATAAAAAAAGTGCGCGCCCTTGTGTGCGATTGTGCATGTGTGAGTCAGTGAGTGGGTGCCAAGAATATGTTCGTACCTAACCTTAAATTTGCCCAACTGATTACGCTAGGCGGCAACTTAAACTTCCAGTCAGATTAATAAGAAAACCGATTCAATAGCTAATACCATCATTCGTTTTTAGAAATTGAGGTTTAATTAATAAGTTTATCTAGCCAAAATTACAGTTACATTGTTAATTATAGTATGCAAATGTGTATATTTGTGGAAATCGCTCTTATCGCCTTGCTGTATACATAAAAACACCAAGTTCCGCCATCTGTTGGCACGTGCGTATGAGTGTGTGTGGCATTTTTAATTGTCTTTGATTTGATAAAATAAAAAAGAAGAGGCTCGGAGAGTAAATAAAAATAAGAAAGGAAGGTATTGAGAACAGCAACAACAATGACGCAGACACGCACACCACGAAGGCATCAAAAACACCGATGGGTGTTCGCCTGTGTGAGTAAGAAAGAGGCAGAGCGCGTTTACCGCGCTCACCTTTTGTTATTGTTGCGTTACTCGCTTGAGAGATGCCAACTCCTTTGAAATCGATCTTTTTACGGGTGATAGCTTTTAACGCAACAATTTTATACAATTTTTAAATATTAAATACAAATCCATTTATACACATTGTAAATAACAGAGTTAATGCGATTCCAAATTCCTATGGTATAAACAAACAAATTAGCAGTCAATCCAAAATGACTGTATTATTTTTAAATAGTTTTAGTTTTTTTTCTTAAAATTGAAAAACTTGATAAAGTTGTTAAAAATTATGCAAAGGTCCCCATATTGAAAAAATTTTTTTAATTGCCTTTTTTTTTTAAACAGTTGTCAGCTCTGTCTACCTTTTTGGTGCCTTTGTATGCGTGTGTTGTGTAGAATGTAAGCGGGATAGCAGTTTCAGCCTTCAATTTGCGGGTTTACGTTGATTCTAATTAAATAATTCGTTGAAATCGGACTCACTGCTTCTGTGAGGTCCATTTGAAACACACACACTCACTTCGTAACGCTTTCCTCGTTTTCCTCAAATTTTCTTTATGAAGCGCCTTAAGTTTCGACAGGCTTTTTGAGTCTGGTTTGGATTTGGCCATTTGAAAACTTGAAAAACAAGTTACTTCTGAACTCAAACTCTCCCCAGTTTAGGCTGTCCCAGTATCTGCGTACCTCTCTAGATCTTTCTCCTGAGAAACAAATACACAACACTTGCCGCGTTGCCAGCCGATTGTTTGCAATTCGCAATTGCCTTTTTGCTAGAGGCTAACGAACAACTCTTGAACTTGATGGTCGTTACCAAGCTAAAGTAAATTGGTCGATCAATACTTTTACTTCGTTTTTGTCTCAACTGGCGCATGACTTGGTCGATTAATTTACTGAATACTGAATTGTTGTTGGAATTTAGGCATTTTGAGAAAGTAAAATATTAAATATAAGTTCACAAACTTTAAATTAATTGCCCCCTTTCACTTATAGATAATAACATAATAAGTAAGGGTTTTTGATCAATCAATATTTTTGATGTTAGATGGTGCTATGTATACAATTCATTCTATTTATTGTTAGTTTTTTACATTCATGTTATTTGTTGTTGTATTAAGTAACGTAGAAATCATCAAAAACATTGAAAACAACAAAATTTTAAAACTTAGACAATCCACTTTCATCTCTTACGTTAGTAGCCAGAAGAGAAATAGTCATTTAGTTGAAGTCAATAGTTGAACATAACCATCACATATGTGTACATACATAGGTAACTGAGAAATAATTGTCTGAAATTTTGCTAAGCACGTTTTTTCCCAATCAACCAATTTGCCTTATATGTAAGAAGTTGGATCAGTCTGACGGAAGATTAATACCATTCCACATTTCACTTAATGAGCGTTGTATATAGTATTCATTTCATTTTGCAGTATTTCAAATCAGCAATCTGAAAATGGAACAGGCTTAATTAGAACATGCGAAACCACCTGGTATTATAATACAAAAAAAAAACATCAATAATACCCGATGGAAGGGCAAACAAACCTTCCTGCGGCGCCTGGAAGTCGGAGAGTGCTGTTTGTCCCTATTCTCGAATTTTTTGGTCCGGGAATTTCTGTGCATGGTGGACATGCGCTGCACCCAAATGTTAGTTAGTTGCATATGAACTTTGAACTTTTGAGCTGGAAAGTGGAAGTCGGATTTGCATTTCTCAGCGCTGCAGGTGCCTTAAAAAGAGAGACACTCAATCTCTTTCTATTTACTCTCTCACCGCCCCCGCTGCATTTTACATTGCGCAATGAGCGAGGCGAATCGATAACTGCAAGGTTTCCATGCCACTCGTATTTCTAGCAGCTCTACTTTTTCGCGTGTACAGATTTTATTTCGCCAGTTTTTTCTTTTCTTTTTTTTTTTTTAGGGGAGGTAGTCCGCCGAATTTGCTTCGATTCAAGATGGGAACATGTGTTTTTATGGTTCCGCCATTGTCATGGTGAGATGCACTTTGCCTTTTTTCTCCTTCATTTTTATTGCTTTTTCCTGTCGTAGCCTCTCTCTACCGCACGCACGCGGCTGTGCGAGAGTGTGGGTTGCTGTGCGCGGTGGAGGAGTAAATGAGAGTGTGTAAAGTGTAGCCGTGGCAGAGTTGTAGCTCGCTAGTGGTCCGTTTGGTTTCTGATTTTCGGTTTCCTCGATTTCGTTATGTACTGCAATAGTCGGCTAAGCGCTCTGCCGACGTCGCTTTCCGCTGTATACCTTTGGTGACTGTATGGGAACGTTGCTCTCGCGACCAGTGGTGCCACATTAGCCATTTACATTGATAGAACTGGCAATTTTCGAAAAGAAAAAAAATTAAATTTTTAAACGCTATTAGCAACAAATTTATAAAAAATAACACCATAGAAAGAATTAAAATTTCCAAAGATGTCCCAACTTTCAACGCAATGGCTCGATTACATGAACAAGTTGTAAATGTTTGCACATTCTTTTGCTGTTTTTTGTAATTATGTTAGGATGTATTCGGGCAGCACTACTTGCGACCGCTCTCTTTTAACGGAAACAGGGTGTCTTGCTTCTTTGGTGTGATCGCCTTGCCTGACACATGATGTGTATTAACGGATTACCCTGTTTTCCCCAGCAACTTGTTTTTTCTCTCCCAACCAACGCTGTTGTCTTTGCACTTACGTAAGCATCCCGTTGTCCGCTTCTTATCGAAATTCTAAGCGGCATTTGCCGCGATTTTCATGCGGCGCGCAATGCCGTGCAAAAATGATTGTTGCCAGTTATTTCGCACTATCAAACATCTTTTATGTTCCATATATTTAAAAGCGGCTAATCCAATGTTTTTAGGACCCACGTCCAACGTTTTCGGTTGTTGCTTCGCTGGGTTGCCACCCTGTCTCGACATACAAATTAGTTCCAAAGCAACACTGCGCGCGCGCTCTCTCCCGCTCAGTGCTGCCAGAAACTCCAGAGGATAAATATCCAGACTTGAGTTAAACAAAATGCCAAATTTTAAAATTAAAATTTTAAACAAATACGTAAATAATATTAATATGTACATATATAAAAAAAAACTTCAATAGAAATGAAAAAAGATTTTTATATCTAAAACATTTACCAGAAAAACGTGTATTAATAACTTTTCGGATCGGTTTTTAAAATAGTTTTCATTTAAACCAAATTACTTTACTATATAAAGAAAAACGGCAAAAAGATAAAAACAAAATGTTAAATGGCTAAATATGTGGCTAAAAGCATTTTCTAGTTGCCAGATCTATATCAACTTAAATGCTCAAGTGGTAGCACTGCTCACGCTCTCACGTTCTCTCCGAGAGCGCACAAGGTCTCCCGCCCTCTCTTTGCTGACTCCGACCGACCGTCGTTGTTTCGCCGTTAATCGAAAATGTTTGCGGCGACGTTAGGATGTACGAAAACGTTTTCTCGCCAAAACTGTGTGAATAGCAGTAGAAATCTGCCGATTAAAATGTCTTAAATCGTCTACGTATAGTACATAAAAGAACCAAACGTGAAAGTGATCGAATTAAAACTAAGCGCTCGACTTGGAAGCGTAATTCATAAAAAAGTAAAAAAATATATATATATATATATATATTTCGGTGTGCCAGTGAGTGCGGAAATAGTAGTTGCAAGTGCAAAATACTGCGTAAAACGTGAAAGTTTCCAATAACACCGAACCAACGGCCGTTTTGTAGTAAATATACATACGCGCCTAGTACATATATACATACATTCGAATATACACACAGCCGAATATCCACCGACGAAGCTAACTGCTTATTGCTTTTTGCTGATGTAAGTGTAAGTGGGCGGATGGGGCGTGGAAAGTGCAGGCAAATATCCTTCAAGTGCACTTGGTGCTCGGACTCAAAAAATTTCGTGTTTTTGCCACTAAAAACTTGTGAAAAATACAACATTTTTAGGTTAGGTCAATTTCAATTGGTTTATATACACGCATACAATGGTAAAGCGAATACATATAGAAGGCGCACAGACAAAAAGTCGTCGACGGCGACGTGGTTGTTGTTTGTGTTGTTCCTGCTCTCCTCACTCACACAAAAGAGGGTGGAGAGAAGAGCCATACACACACAGGCGCGCTTTGAACCATTGCTTTTGGCTTGCTTATGAACTGACTGTATTTTTTCAACGTAGTGTCGTTTTATTTTCGTTCGTTGATTCGTTGTTCTTTGCTCAGTTCGTGCGCTTATCTCGACTTTTGCTTTGATGCGCCATTCGCATGTACTTGCGAGAGCCCAGTGGAGTGCGTTGGTGTGAGTGTGCATTTAAATGGCTCCCCAATGAGAGCATCATTTTGTGGGCCTCTTTTTGGTCCCATCTTTCTTATTCTCATCTCGTCTTGCTCCCCATCCGTCGTTTGTTGTTTTTGCTCTGCCATTTTTTTTCATTCGGTTTTGAATTTACACAAAACGTTTGCCGTGCTTCTTCATGCTAATATATATATGTATTGTACATATTTCTCTACACATCCATATGTTTTTTTTTTTTGCAAAATTTATTAATAGCGCAGCGCCAGACTTTGATTGTGTGTGAGTTTGCCAGAGTGGGAAAGTAACACCAAAAACCAAATATTAATTCGCGACGATTGGTGTTGCAATTGCTCAAAAGGCCAAAGAAAAAAAAGTGCTAGTGTGTAACAAATTTTGCATATTTATCCGTTGCCTGCCTTTTGTGCTGCGTATTCTGTGCTGTGTATACACATAACAAAACAGATAAGATAACATTATACGTGTGCACGTAATAGAGCAAGCTGAACAAAAAAAAATGGAGGGAAAATTTGCCCACATGTCTCCCCAAAGCACTCGCACACACACACAATCACACAACGCCCCAATTTGGAGCCTCTCTCGTTAAACACACACACAAAGAAATGTGTTTGGTATGCACTAATGGCGGACCCAAAAAATACAATAACAACAAAGACAGTTGAGAGAGTGCAAAGAGCGAACTTGTTTTACTTATTTTTTGTGTCTTTTTTTAAGGATAGTTGGTGGTGGCAGAAAGAGCGGGAGAGCAGTTATTGTAGAGCTTTTGTGCGGCTGTACTGTGCTCCAATATTTGTTTACAAATGATAAAAGGGGGCAGCTGTTGGCTTGATGGGGTGTTTTCTATAAGTTGGAGCAGGATGATCCTCTAGGCGGTTTCCATTCACCTTATTCTTACTCATTTCGCTCTCTATAGCCTGCGCAGCCTTGCGCTCTCTCAATTGCCCGCCAAATGCTTGATGCGTATGTGTGTGTGTGTGTGTGTATGTTTGGCCCCAAACGGGTGAAATACCTTTTGAAAAAAATCGGCCATATCATACTGCGCCTCAACAACAAATACGGCCCTCTTTAGTTACTCTCTCGTTGGCTCTCTCTTTGCTGCTGCACCACCACCACCACCGTAGCACACCACCACCACCTTTGCATTGTTGCGTTTGCTGCTGCTGCTTCTTATTATTCTTCTTGTAAGTTGTAGATACAGAATATGTACCAGCAGTACTCCCCCCTACCCCCTTCCCTGGGCTCCTTAGCAGTATCGGTATATAAATATGCTCCGTGTGTGTGCCTGAATTCTATGCAAGCCGATGTCGTGCATGGGGCATTTGGCACCTTCTACATTTATATTATATACTCTCACAAACATCCAAAGGTGTATACAGAAAGCTCGCTTAGGACGTATTTACTGTACCGCCAAAAGCAATAACAAAGCGCGCGCCCAATTCCGGTTGCACGTACACGCACACCAAAGTAATTTCCTCCTCTTTTCCTTTTAACTTGCACTCTTCACCAAGATTTACCTTCCACTCCGATCTCCTTTCCGTCTATATCTGTTAGTGTTGTTGTTGCTCAGAGTTCCACTGTTCCATTCCACATCCCCATTCTCTTCACCTCTCTTTCTCCTTAGAATACAATACCCGATACAAAGACATCGTTTTCCACTCTATAGTTTTTGTGATATGGCTAAAAGTATTTTGCCCCGTGTTTTATTTTACCTTTTCGTTGGAATGTGCCATCTTTTTGGGGATATATATGTATATGTAGTTATAGCCCGAATTGATCAATCAGAAGTGCTGTATTAGCAAAAGTATTTTTGGTAAAAGTGAAAATTTGTTTAGGTGTTAGTTTAGTATGGTGTTAGAACAAGTAATTGTGTATCTGTATTGTTCATAAATAATAAGAATCTCTTAAATGAGTTTAAAACTATCATTAAAGTATCGCTGAATAATAGAAAATTCCTAAATTCATCAACTAAATTGGGTCTTTTATTTATCATTGATAGGAGTTATTTGCTTTAAACGCTTTAGTTTTGCAAAAAAAAAAAATAAACTTATGCATTTGAGAAGTTGGTTCCTTTTGTTCATTTTACTTACTCAGTTAAATTAACATTTTGTTTCTCTCACTTACAGTGACATCAAAAAAGAAGTCCAAGAGTAACGTGGCAGAGGCGAAACACCGGCGCAGCGTCACTAGCAGATAACAAGCAGTCGGTCCAAATTTTATATCCAAGAAAGCGAGCGCATTTGACGCTTGCGGGGTGACCAAATGCATAGACAACATATGTCGCACCCACGAGCAGTCCAAGACCAAGAGTTGCGTCCCCGACCGTTTGTTGTATATTACATACGCTCATAGAGGGCGGCCACCCCACCAAAGCAGACAGAGAGTCCTTGCACTTGGGCAGGGATCCAGAGAGCCTCAGAGTGCTCAGCAAGCCGGACCAGCAGCGGCACAGCATTAAAGGTTGCGCCAAGAAAAGAGCAACAAAGAAGATGATGAAACGCACCCGTGTCGACGAGGTGCAGTTCGGGACACGACCCGGTCCTCCGACATCTGGTGGCGTGGGCGTTGGAGTCGTGGGCGTGGCAGGAGGAGGCCCAGCGTCAGGCAGCGGTGGCACCGCTACCGTTGGCGTCAACACAGCCGGCGTGACCATAGGAACTGTGGTGCCAGGTGGTGCTCACAACGCCACCATCAGTGGCATCGGTTCCATTCACCATCGCATCCTTACCCCACAGCATGGAGGAGCCCAAACCATTGCGTATTTGCCGTCCACCACGCCGTCGGCAACGAATTTGAAGACCACAAGCTCGATTGTGGACAGTACTAGCGCTGGAGGACCAGTGGGATCAGGTGCCCAGGTGGCCGTTGGAGGAGTAGGCGCCGCAGCTGGTGGCGGAGGCGTGGCCGTTTCCACCGGCAGCACGGGCACCCAGACATTACAGTATACAACATGTAAGTGTATGAATTGCTCTCTTCGATGTAATTATTCTGACATTTAATTTGTAATTTAATACGCAGCTTATAGCGTGGCTTCCATTCAGGCGGGTGGAACTCTCAAAGCCAACACAGCCGATGTGGCCAACACGGTACAGATTCACGTGACAGGTGGAGCAGGAGCAAACAATCCTGCCAGTGCACAGACTGTTTCGAGCAGCTCACAAACGGGCACACTTCGTCAGCGCACAATCAGCGGCACCCAGACGGTGGCCACTGCTGTCGGAAACTTGGCCTCGATGTCCCAACAACAACCAGTTCAGCAGCCACCATTGGCTGCCGCTCAAACGCCGCCATCATCCGTGGTGGCAAACAGCATCCCAGTGGGTGGGACCACGCCGCCGCAGGGACAATCGGGTAATGCCACGCCACGCTTGAAAGTGGAAGACGCTTTGAGCTACCTGGACCAGGTGAAGTACCAGTATGCCGACCAGCCGCAGATCTACAACAACTTCCTGGACATTATGAAGGAGTTCAAGTCGCACTGCATCGACACACCCGGAGTGATTGAGCGCGTATCGACGCTCTTCAAAGGACACACGGAGCTTATTTATGGCTTCAACATGTTCCTGCCGCCGGGCTACAAGATCGAGATTCACTCGGATGCGCTTGGCTGCTCGGTGCCTGTTGTCTCGATGCCTTCGCCCCCGGGAGCACCGTCGAGCACGGGAACGGTGCACATGCTCACCGGAAGCAGTCCCTTGTCAGCCGGTCATATCGCCATCAAGACGACCAATGCGGCAACCCTGACATCGGCAACAGGAGCAGTAGCTGCAGCTGCAGCAGCCGTGGCTCAGATCCAATCGGCAGGAGCCGTGAACCTAATGACCCACGGCGGAGCATCCCTTACCCAGACCACGATCCATGCCCTGCAACAGCAGGCGACGCCACCGCAGTCGCAATCTCCGGGCGGTGGTCATGTCCATGTGAGTGTGACTAGCTCTCCGGCGTCAAGTGCCGTGGTGACCGGCCAACAGCCACCGGGCATCTCCGTGTCGGCGCATAACGTGCCGCGAGACTACTCGAGAGATCGAGAAAGAGCCACCATAACCCCCACGGGCCAAGTGGCAGGTGGCGCGGCCAACGCGAATGCCGCCGCCAGTATTGTGGTCGGCGGACCTCCGACGCCGAATTCTTTGAGTGAGTTGAGTCCCCACGGAGGAGCAGGAAGTGGTCCGGGAGCGGGAGCGGCCCAGCACAATCTGCATCACATCCAGCAGGCGCACCAATCGATTCTCCTAGGGGAAACGGGCCAGCAGAACCAGCCGGTGGAGTTCAATCACGCCATAACCTATGTAAATAAGATCAAGGTAACGTTGTCTCAATATTTTCAAACTAAGGATCCTACTTATAATATTGTTTATCCCAATTTTCGAACAGAACCGTTTCCAAAATCAGCCGGCCAAGTACAAGAAATTCCTGGAAATTCTGCATGCCTATCAAAGGGAGCAGAAGGCCATGAAGGAGGGCAGCCTGATCCAGGGTAAAATGCTCACCGAGCAGGAGGTGTACACGCAGGTGGCGAAGCTCTTTGGCCAGGACGAGGATTTGCTGCGGGAGTTTGGCCAATTTCTGCCCGATGCCACCAACCATCAGTCGGGGCAGTACATGTCCAAGTCGGCATCTGTGCACAACGATCATGGCAAGCGGCCCACGGCCACTTTGAGCGGTGGAGCCCACATCACCATGTCCTCGGCATCCCCAGCACCGGGAGGTTCCCCCCTGCATCTGGGTGGCGGCGCAGCGACAATCCCGCAGATCGACAACAGTGCCCATGCAGCGGCCATCGGAAATCTGTCGGCGGTGAACACTAGTGTCAGCATCAAGACGTACAACAATAACCAGCAACAGCAGAATCATGTGATTGGTTCCGGCTTGAATTCGACGACTCGAAACGATGTCCTCTTTGAGAAAGACTTTCACCCGAGTCTGCAGCAGCAAGCGCACCAGCGAGGAGCCGGAGTGGGTGGCCATCACCACCTGGCCGGAACTCCAGCGGGTGCCAATATCGGGCGGCCCGGTGTTGGAGCCAGTGTAATGGTCGCCTTCGATAAGGAGCACCGCAACAATCATCACGTGCAGAAGTACGTGGGACACGCGCCGAATGCAAACCTTTCGCATGGCCACAATGCCAAGAAGTCGCCCAGTTATGGCCTCACCTCGGTGATTGGTTCCATGCCGCACATGTCGGAGAACTCTCTCGATCGCAGCTCGCCGGGAATCAATTATCCCACGCCGCCGCTGCCCTCCGGTCATCATGGACAGCACAATTCCGGCTCAGCTTCGAGGCGTCCGGGCGACGACAGTTTGGCCGGGCACTATGCCAGTGGAGCACCACCCGCTAAGCGACCGAAGCCTTATTGTCGGGATGTGAGCTTTTCGGAGGCCTCGAGCAAGTGCACCATCTCGGACGCCGCCTTCTTCGACAAAGTGCGCAAGGCGCTGAGAAGTCCAGAGGTCTACGACAATTTCCTTCGATGCCTGACTCTGTTCAACCAGGAGATCGTCTCCAAAACGGAGCTCCTGGGTCTGGTATCTCCGTTCCTGATGAAGTTTCCCGATCTGCTCCGATGGTTCACCGACTTTCTGGGCCCGCCGTCCGGTCAAGCGGCTGGCGGTTTGATCGATGGCATGCCGTTGGCTGCCACGCAACGGCAGGGAGGCGGTAGCAGCAATAGTTCCCATGATCGGGGCAGCAGCCACCAGAGCGCCGCGGAGTATGTCCAGGATGTGGATTTGTCATCGTGCAAGCGACTGGGTGCCTCGTACTGTGCGCTGCCCCAGTCCACGGTGCCCAAGAAGTGCAGCGGACGGACAGCTCTCTGCCGGGAGGTGCTCAACGACAAGTGGGTCTCCTTCCCCACGTGGGCCAGTGAGGATTCCACTTTCGTGACATCGAGGAAAACCCAGTTCGAGGAGACAATCTACAGGTGAGATAATTTCCTCTCAACACCCAAATACCACATCACCACTCTAAAAAATTTAACAGTCAATTCGAGACTACTTCATTGGTACTTTTGTTTCCTTTCTGTTACTTTGTGAGATCTATAGCTGCGGTTAACATTGTTCAGTTGGTATTATAGTGAAAGAAACAAAATTATTGTGTCTTAACCGCATCTGTACATGTTCTCAACTTGCACCTCTTTCGTTTGTTATGGATCTCCTTTTTCTTTGGCTTTCGTTTATTTCAATTAACCAATGCGCACGCTCTAAACAAAAGGAATATTCACAGAACGGAGGACGAGCGCTTCGAGCTGGACCTGGTCATCGAGGTGAACAGTGCCACGATCCGTGTGCTCGAGAATGTCCAGAAGAAGATGTCGCGCATGTCCACCGAGGAGTTGGCCAAGTTTCACCTGGACGATCACCTGGGTGGCACATCGCAAACGATACACCAGCGGGCCATCCATCGCATCTATGGCGACAAGTCCGGGGAGATTATTCAGGGCATGAAGAAGAACCCATCGGTGGCAGTGCCCATCGTACTAAAGCGACTGAAAGTCAAGGAGGAGGAGTGGCGAGAAGCGCAAAAGGTAAGTCTGCTTGTGCATTGATTTCCGTATATGTAAACTGAACCTTTACTTCTTTTTTTCGTAGACCTTCAACAAGCAATGGCGGGAGCAGAACGAAAAGTATTACCTTAAGTCTCTCGATCACCAAGCCATCAACTTCAAGCCTAACGACATGAAGGCCTTGCGTTCGAAGAGTCTGTTCAACGAGATCGAGACGCTGTACGATGAGCGGCACGACCAGGACGACGACGCAATGGAACCGTTTGGGCCGCATCTCGTGCTGCCGTACAAGGACAAGACCATTCTGGACGATGCCGCCAACCTGCTGATCCACCACGTGAAACGCCAGACTGGCATCCAGAAGCAGGAGAAGCAGAAGATCAAGCAGATCATCCGTCAATTTGTGCCTGACCTCTTCTTTGCGCCGCGGCAGCCCTTGAGCGACGATGAGCGAGAGGACGGTGAGTTTCCTACTTGAATTTTGCACCTCAAATCATCTGCTTCACAACAAACTAACCTTTAATTATATTCACCATTTGTTTTGTCCTAACACAACTCATATTAGTGTAGTATAATTATTAAACACTCATCCGAGGAGAGGTTTATCTCGGTTACTTATACTCACTTATATTTTAATTATATTCAAAAGAAGTATAGCTCGAAGAATTTGAAGCAATATTAGTCATGTTAAAAAACCCACAGTAAAGTAATTAATTTTCATGACTAATTATTTTTCGAATTTAAAAGCGTATTTCTTTTTATTGTTGCTTGATTGTAATTTTTAACATAGAGAATGTTTTTCGTTTCTTTTTCTTTTTTCTCCTTATTTTTTTTTGCAAATAATTAAAACCAAAACCCAAATAAATCATAAAACAAATTTATGTAACGTAACACACACGCAATTAAATAATATCAAACAAAAACTGGACTGCAATGCACCACGAAAAAAACCAACTCACTGACCCTCTGAACCACATCGAATATCCGAACCTATGTGTTGTGCACGCCGTTTCTCTATATAGCCTTTCCATTTTTGGTAGATGACAATACGAAAATGGACGTTGACTCGCCTCTTGGTCGAACGGAGTCCACGTCGGCCAGAAATGCCAAGAGTACGCCTAGCGAAGGTGCCTCACCGGCGCGCAGCAATGCAAGCAGCAGCAGCGGAACACCGGCCGGTATTAAGAAAGAGACTGACGACCCAAAGGCTGGCAGTGGACCTGCTGCAGCGGCGTCCGCAACAACGTCATCTTCGGCGGACGATGCGACACCATCAACATCCTCGGCAGCGGCGGCAGCAGCAGCAGCGTCATCATCCTCTGCATCCGGTTCAGAATCGAAAGCGAAAGATGAGCCGAATTCCGCGCACCGAGATGAAGGAGCAGGCATCAGCACCGCCGGAGCTGTCTCCAGCCCCAGGCACACTCAAGACTCGGGAGCACCAGGCGGCGATGTGGAAATCAAGGTGGAGCATCCGGCGGAGTTTGCTAACCCCAAGCTATTGCCTCCCCACGCACACGGACAGCATGAAGTGAGTTTGCTTGACCTTTTCATTGAAATAGTTATTAAACCATTGCTTTTTTATCAGGACGAATCCTATTCGCTTTTCTTCGCCAACAACAACTGGTATTTGTTTCTGCGACTACATGCGATCCTGTGCGATCGCCTCCACGTCATGTACGAGCGGGCGCGACTGCTGGCCATTGAGGAGGAGCGGTGTCGGGCCAACCGGAGGGAGAGCACCGCCACAGCGCTCAGGCTGAAGCCCAAGCCAGAGATTCAAGTTGAGGACTACTATCCGACCTTTCTCGACATGCTCAAGAATGTCCTGGACGGGAACATGGACTCGAATACGTTCGAGGATACGATGCGGGAAATGTTTGGCATCTACGCTTACATCTCTTTCACGCTGGATAAGGTAAGTTTAATTAAATTAATTAAGTAAGAAACTAGATTTGTTGGTGCATATTGTAATGCTCAAGTTTAAGGATCAATCTAAGTATATTACAAAACTAATCGCTGTTTTAAATTTCAGGTTGTCTCGAATGCCGTTCGTCAGCTGCAATATTGTGTAACAGAGCGGGCCGCTCTGGATTGCGTGGAGTTGTTTGCCACCGAGCAGAGGCGCGGCTGCACCGGCGGACTCTGTCGAGATGCGCACAAGACCTTCGAGCGGGAGATGTCCTATCAGCGGAAGGCGGAGAGCATTCTCAACGACGAGAACTGCTTCAAGGTGTACATTGTAAGTTATTTTCAAGTAACATCTCAAGGAACGTGAGCTAACCAGAGTTCTGTTTGCAGTACAAGATCGATTGCCGAGTAACCATCGAGCTGCTCGACTCGGAGCCCGAGGAATTGGACAAGCCGGCTGCGCTGAAGGCCCAGAAGTTCAGCAAGTATGTGGAACGACTGGCGAATCCGGGTCTTGGCAGCGGCGGCGGCGGGAACGGTGCTGGCTCGAGTTCGGCGCTGGCCAACGACAACATTGTGGAGGCGTCCGATATCAAGACGGAGGAGGAGGAAGATACTGCCGAGGTGAGTGTGGCTGGCTAGGCAGCGATGAGATGCTCCGCAGCCGGAGCAGCTTTGTGTGGTGTGTGCTTGAAGAGTGGTTAACCATGTTGTTTGTGTATTTCGTTGTTCTTTTTCGATTGTTTACGTTTTTTGGTTCCCTGTTCTTCGACTCCTGAGTTGTGTTTTCGGTACTTCCACCACTGTACATACATACAAACCTGCCACCTACCTGGTTTAGACGATGGACAGACTGCATTCTGTATATATTATATATATATGAAAATATCTCTCAGTTTTCGGTTATCTATTTGTTGTTACCTATCGACTTTCGCCGCTGCACTTTCTATTATTTATCCCCCACCCCTTCTCATTTGGCCAGCTGTAAATTTATTTCTATTACTGTTTCCTTTCGTTTTGGTATCATTTATCAACATGCCGCCAACTTATTAATCGCCCACATTTCGTATGCATACAAATGTACAGAAGTACGCTCCTTGCATACGAGCAAAGAAAAAAATAAAAAAAAAAAAAAAATACATCAAAAGAACAAGAAAATATTCACTAATTAATGCTTTTTTGCATTCTTTTCTCTCATTTTTTCCGATTTATTTTTTCGTACCAGGTCAATTCCAAGGCTTGAAATAACATAGTTTTGATAATTTCATTGAATAAGAAGAAGAAAAAGTCATATTGCAAAATGAAATAGTAATAAATGAATTTGTTTTTTGATTACCGAAAACCAAAATATGATAAATTGAAACACCAACCGAACCCTTTCTTCTCACCCACCACCGCTACCACACTCGACACCCGCCACCACCACCACCACCAACACCACCACCACCCACCTACACACATTAAATGTAATGAATTGCCCAGAAATACCAAAAACTGCAATAACCGTCGAGGAAACCAAAACCCAGAACACACACCTCGATTAAATATAGAGCCGCCCCCCACCCACAAAAACATGCATAAAGTCAGACATTATGTAAAATAGTAGATCATGATATAGCAATAACGTAGGCACGCGCTTGTTGCATTCCCCTCTGATTTCGTTATGCATTCTCAGTTATCCACGAGTTGACTATATAACAACTATAGCGATAGACAGTCTGATATTTCGGGTGATCGATCGAAGTTCCCGCACCGAAGATGATGATATGATGTTAAATCAGATGGTAAAAGGATGGTGTTGTGGATGGTTGGGGTGTGGTGTGTGTGAGTGGTGCTGACGATCTGATAATCGTGATTACCCGTAGGCCTAAATTACACCGTCAAAAATGTATATACTATATTAATTGTCATGTTTTAACTGTACATAACGTAAAGCTAATGGTAATCGGTCAATGTATGTATTATTATGTGTAAAACGTTTAGTAGCTAATTTTGTAAAGGATGCAGCCAATGTCTTTTTAAATTCGGTAAACATTTTTATATCTAGGCCTAAGAACACACCCACACACACACACACACTCCACACACTCAATAATTGTAAATTAAATAGCACACACAATCACAACTGTGGACATTACCGGAGAGTAAAATTGAGAAATATATCTGGAGCAGCCCATTAAAGAGTCATATTCGAAGTCGAAGTTACTGAATCTGAATCTGAAACAGAGGGATGGTGGGCATGATGGGGTCGGGGACTGTGGTTTATGTTTCCGGGGTTAGAGCAGCAAGTACGCACTCAGTAATTGCCACACAGACTTAAGTTTTAGCAAGGTAAGTCGTCATCGCATTGTAGAACTCTTCGTTTCACTTAGTTTAAGTCTAAGGTTTTGTTTGTTGTCCAAATATATGGTACTGGTAAATGTGATTATGTGATTGGTTTCGTAACGTTCCGTTCCATTCAGTTTGGTTCTGTTTAAACCCTGTTTATCCCAAAAGTGCGTGCGAGTCTTTGCCCTCAGCTTTGTGTTCTTTGGCCTGGTACCTCCACATCATCTTGGGTTCTCTTTCTCTATGTTTTGCTACAACTCCCGTACTATCTAAAAATATCTAACTGTTTTGTAAATGTTACAATACACAACCCACACATCTCAACATTCCCAGCTTTAAAAGTAATCTCGTAAATTCTGTGAGCATGTTGAATTGCCGCCACGTTTCAATTGCTGCGTTGGCTGCAGTGCCACCGGCAATTGTTCCAATTATGTACAATAAAGACTGACTTTTGCATTGTTCTCATTGCAGTTGCGCCACAGAGGAGGTGGAATCGGCGGTGGAGGAGCTCGCAAGGCGCGCTTCTTGCTGCGCAACAAGCGCCGGTCGCAGCTGCACGAGGAGCAAGTGCGTCAGTTGTTCGAGCAGAAGCAGAATCAGAATCAGAATCGCAGCGAGCAACAGGCGACTGCAGCAGGGGTGGCCGTGGAATCCGTCACCGGCGACAATATCATCTCGAGCAGCAGTGCCTCTGGAGTCGGCGGCGGCGGTAACAATAATAATAACAACAACAGCTGGGGCGGCAAACGTCTGCCGGAGCGTCTGGGAGCACCGCAGGTGGGCCTGGCCGAGCAGTACGCCTTCAACGATCGCGACGAGATCACCACAAACGCCAGCAACGGGCGATGCTTTGTGTACAGCAAGAATCTCAAGCTACTCAAGTACGATGCAGTGCGTCGTGCCAAGAAGGTAAGTGTTTGCATTTGAACAAGCATAGAAGGAAATCTTTTATTGCTTTCCATTAAGTGTAATAGCTAGCTTAATTTATTTAATAACCCTTTCCTTTTATTACAGAGTCATTGCCGCGTCACTCGAGCTAAATACGCTCGCTTCCAGAACTACGTTAACAAGTGGCTGCAGCAGCAGGTCAGCGAGCAACTGCAGCAGAACTGCATCGACTGGCTGCTGGGCAAGACGCCGGACCAGATCAACGCAAGCGGCTGGGGTTCCGCCAGCAAGACAAAGACGATACAGCAAAAGGACACGTCGAAGACGCCTTATCGTATCTACAACAGGTACAAGGTGGTGCAGAGCGCAGTCAGCGGGTTGATAAGTGGCTCTGCCTCGACGCCAGACGGAGCCGTTCCGGCGGTTAATTCCGTCCCGTCAGGCTCCTCAGCATCTGCGGTGGGCAACGCACTGGCCTCGACGACCGTGTCTTCGACCTCCCACGCGATGTGCAACAGCAGCATTTTGTCCGCGGACTCGACTACCAACGCCAATGCAACACCACAGCAGCAACATTGCAATAGCGCAGCAGCTGCAGCATCGGCCACCACAAACGCGGAGGCACTGCAGCAGGTGCGACCAATGGAGAGCTAACCGGCAAGGACGGCAGCAACAACATCAGGAGCAGCAGTCGCTGCTTGGCCGGACTCGCTTACATGACGATAAAGAGAATAACTAAAGAGGATTAGCCTGTATTCGATGGCAAGTTTGGTTTTAAATGTGATACCAGTTCCTGGACGCGCGGTCATCGAGATTGCAGCTATACCGACCCAACAGCGACTGGTGCAAGTTCGGCATGGCGATTGGGTGGGCACTGGATGTTTTAACGAAAGGAAGGAAAACTCTTTTTCATTTTGTACAAAAAGTCATTTAATCTTAGGCGATTTGCTCCTAATTAAGAATTTTATAGGCTTACATTGCATTAGTTTTACTCTGACAGCGTATTGTTTTACTGATGCGCTTTTAGTTTTTAGGGTTTAAAGTCGATAGCAAACCACACACACACACACAAACACACCTTAAACACAATCGCAAGCCCACATGAGATGAGTCACGTTTCTTTTTAAAGTTTTGTGCACTGCAAACCGATCGAGACAGTTGTGTTAGTTTTTAGGATTCGGAACACGTCTGTTTAGCGTTTTAACATTTTATAAAAGAAACCAAGCCCTTATATTTTTACATAAATGTAACGTATTTTTTATACAAATCAAACAGAAACCCATACACAAACCTTGTACAATTCCTTGTGAATACTATTGATTATAATTTACGCGTTTAAGGTCATTAAAATAAGTTGTAAAAACGTAATGAACAGATTAAAACAAAAGTTTATCAAAAGTGAATCGGATTTTCGTTATTAATGATATAAGTGCTGATTACAAAGCAATATAAAATATTTATTATCTTTTAATTTACAGACAAAGGCCATTCGACTGACACTCACAAAATTGCATTTAATGCACACTATAAAAGTTATTTGTAAATAAAATCCCTCCTCGTTATAATGCCAGCAATGCGATTCTCATTGTTAATCACTAACAAGTGACGCAGACCCAAAGCCCGAAAAATCTGAAAAATTCTGGGAACCGAATCGTGCTGGAAAAATATGAAGATTAGTTTTTTTAATGTTTAGTTAAAAAACCCAGAATGACTCACCGGATTAACTCGCACGGGTGAAGGATTCATAAACATGGACAAATCCACAGTGTAGTTTATTTTATCATCTAGCTTGCGAACGCTCTAAATTAAAAAATATATGAATAAGATTTAAATGGAACCATAAACTGCTAATTACCTTGATTGAAGGATAACGCGGATAGACGTCTCTGAAAGTCTGAATAGATGTCTCTGGGAGCCAGAATCGTTTGTTCTCCACGTACAATGATTTCAGCAAGATAACAATCAGCTGCGATCGCAAGATAATGCCACACACACGCCCCTCAGAACGACGATTCTGAAGATTAAAATGAATATTTGTTAAACAGCTGTGTTAATAAGTGTTAAATTTTAGTCATCTTACCCCCTGCACGTCATCAACCACGGGAAATCCATTGTGATCGCACTTTTTCAGCATTTGATATATGTAATGAGCGCTATCACGAAGTTTGATGCAGACCACTGGACTGCTCAGTATTTCCTTAGCTGTGAGGCCCTTGTATTGCGGTAGGGGTTCCCATGTCAACATGGGTACATGATTAACCTGTATCTGTGTATCGTAGATGCCCTCGTTAAAGTAATCACCGACCCATTTGGCGCTGATTAGTGCAATGATTAAGGGGAAAAAGAATGAGCTCTCCACGCCAGTGGTTTCCATTAAAATGACAGACAGACTAATGGTCATCCGCAGAACTCCGCCCAAATTGGCGGCTGCTCCAATTAGAGCATACTTTCCAGGATGTAGGAATTCCTATAATCCAACAGAAACTGTTAAATCTTACGCTGATAATATTAGTAACTGACTTACCGCCTCTGGAAACATGTAGAAGGTAATCATGGCCAACAGACGACCCCAAGCAGCGCCCACCAGAGCAGTTGGAATGAACACGCCCAAAGAGACATTGAGTCCAAAGGTGGCGCAGGATAGCACATAGTAGACGACTGTGAACAGGGCTAGCGTAAGGATTTTATGCGAACCTATAAGTAAACAAAATGAACATTTTGAAATATTAAAAAACATATAACTATTAAGTCTTACCTGGAGGATCGTGGAATAGAGATCGGACTGTAGCCTCTGGCGTTTGGAACCACAGAGCAGCCACGGCATTGTATTCGTTGTCCTCGCAAAAAAGTTGTACAGGATTATTAGTGGGATCGTTGCCCAACGGACGACAATCGTTAATAAAGTAGATCATCAGACAAGCCAGAGTTACGCCCATCATGGCAACCACAACCGCCTCGATCACTTTGCCAATCTTCCAGGGAATGAAGCGCTTTCGGAAATTATTGATTTTTGTGTTAAGCGAGTTCCAGGCAGCTCCCAGTAATCCGCCAGTTACACCGAGGAACATAAATATGGGCAGCTCAAAGTAGTCGAATTTCAACGGCTGATCGAACTTGCCCAAATTGAAAAGGCCCGTGAATGTGAAGTCGTTTAGGCCGTGATAAGCGGATAACACAATGTTCAGGGTAAACACACTGATAATGGAGGCCACCAGAGTGCGCCAAATGAGATTCTGGTTCCAGAAGCTAGCCGCTTCTTCCAAAGAGAACAGCATTCCTCCAATGGGTGCTCCAAAAGCGGCGGAAACTCCAGCTGCTCCGCCTCCCAGGACGAAATCCCGTTTCTCGTGGTCATCTCGGAATGCTTTGAACACCCGGAAGTCCTTAACGAAAGTGGTGCTCTTGCCCTGCGAGATTCCAGCCGCCACAACAGCGCCGGCGTGAATCATTGGACCTTCCTTGCCTCCGGCCAAGCCGCCAACCACTGAGGTTATCACTCCAATGGCCTTGACTGCCAACGTTTTAATTCGCACAATTCGCGGTATTTTCACGCCATTCAGATAGCTCTTCACCTGTGGAATCCCACTGCCGGCGGTTATGGGCTCAATATAGGTCACCATGGCGGCTCCAAACGCCACGGGCACAATGCTCAGGAGAAGCCAGTAAAGGTAGGGAATCACAAGATCTCCACTGCTACCATCACTGAGCGGAACGTTCTTTTGTACAGCTGAAAATAAAATATAGTTATTGTTAACCATTGAAGTTAATGTTAATAATGTTTAATACTAAACTAACAAGCATTTCTTCAATATCAATGTCTCTTTTAAAATGTATCTTACGTTTGAAGTTTGGCTAAATTAACTAGCTTACTATCGATTTACTTAAAAACTTTTAATGACTTAAATGAAGCTAAATCGACTTTTTAAGTAGAAATCAAAATCGACTTACAATCGTAGAGGAAGGAGTACTTCCGGGCCGACAACTCTTCGATGATGATGTCTATGGTGCACGCTATTAGTGCGGTAATAACGCCAATCTGTATAAAGATAATCCATCGTATGACGTCTTTGCGCAGGGAAAAGCGCTCTGTCAGCCGTTTTCGTTGTTCGTCTTGGAACAGTGTGTTTTCGCAAACTTCATAGTCCAAGCTCTACAAATGAAAAAAAAAAAAAAAACACTGATAACAATTCCGTTTTGCAACCCGCCCCCATGATTTTGTACAAACCTCGTAATTGGGAGTGGATGCTGCTGCAGTGCGGGATCTTAGATGGAAAATGGGCTCCGAGTCGTTGACATTTCCATTTATTTGCTGAAATCGAAAGTGCATAAAGTAATAAACTTAATAAAGCTGGCCGAAGATAAGCTCTGCTTGTAAAACCTATTGATGTGATGATTCATTAATACTTGTTTTAAATGGGTACTTACAGTATTAGGCGCAATTTCAGGAGCATTGTTTCCTAATAGCGGAGGCTGATCACTATCTATTAAATGGTTATTCCCCGAAATACTTTGTGCTGCTCCACCTGAAGAACTAGTTGACGGTTCTTCGTTTTGGTAATCGCCGAAATTTTGTACAGGCTTTGAGCTAGGCAGCGTTTTTGGTTGAGGAACGATCGCATCTTCCTCATCGCTTGATTCATCGTCTAGATTAATTAAAGTTCTTCTATCGTCCATTATTAAAAAAAATAATGAATACGATTTTAGCAACAAGCAACAAAACAGAGAGACTGCACAGTGTGACCGCTTGCTCGCATCTGAAAAATACAATAACTCGATTGCTCGCGATACGCATATTTTATGGAGGTTTTTTCAAACGACTAAGAAAACTAATATGTTAAACCACCTAATGATGTAATAGTTAAAATAAAATAAAAACCGCTTCTGCGTTAAGGTTCCGTACTCACAAATCGCAATGTGTATTTTAGGTTCTTTTTTTTTATTACATTTGAAATAAAAGGTGTTTATCTTTTAGGCCACTTATAAAGTGGTATTAAATTGTTGATACGGATTCAGACCTATGTACCCGCGGCACTAAATTTTGGTAAAGCTGAAATAATGGGTGAAAAGGACATCACTATATAGTGGGTTCAAATTGAAAGTTCGGATTGAGAAACTTAAACTTGGCCGCTTCCAGCATCATTCGATTGTGCTCAATTCGGTTTCGGCAATGCAATTCTTGGCTTATTTGGGTCATTGTGCGCTCCAGGCGCAGCAGGACATCCCGCTGCGGGTGCTCCAGGAAGTGGGTAAAGGACAACGATTGTGAGAGCGCCTGTGAGCGAGAGTACTCCATGGAGACGTCCTCCATTGAGGAGGCCAGCGAGCAGCTTGACTTGGTTTCGCCCTGCACCGATGGAGCTCGGCTCAGATCGATGACGCCCGGCGGATCAGACAGGGATGAGGGGCCACTAACTTGCTCAGGCTTTACCGGACGACCCAAAAGGGTGACACTAGCAGCAGTAATCTTCGAATCGGAAGGCAGCCTCTCTACCGAGTAATTTGAGAGCTGAAAATTATAAAATAAAAATTAATATTGTATTAAGACTTTACCAAAAACACATAATAGTCAACAATTAATGAATATTAAAAACAAGGATTACAAATCAACAAATCTAATAACTGCAAACAATGGTCTGGTAACCATATTTTTGTAGATGTTTATATTTTTAAACAACAGATCCGAATAGATAAATATTCTATTATATTGACAAAATATTTACTTTTGGGATTCATTTTGTTGTTTTTTTAAACAATTTCTTGAAGGATGTATGCAAAAAATTCATTGTATATTATTTGGAAATTAAAAATCAAATAGTTGTTTATTCTTTTTGACAGTATTCGAAATAGGAGCCTAAGTTTAAAATTAAAAAACACGTTTTCTCTTTCAAAGTACGACATTACCTATTTAAATACTTACATCCTGATTAACGTTGCCTGCACTATTTGGTGGATTAGCTTTTACGTTTTTATCTGAAGTAGAATCTCCGGACTGGAAAGAGATAAAAATATGCGATCGCCGCACCAATACTTTATTCATTAAGATGATTTGCCGCTCGAACAGATACTGTACATAAATACAGACGTAAGTGTCGTGTGCGGATCTAACGGTAAACAGCAAGGTGAGATCTTGACATCTCACTTTTGCACACATTTAGCATACCTTGCGAGTTGCTCCCTCCTGCTCTTGCATGTGGCGCTGGAACACCGTTTTGATTTTCAGCTCGTGGCTTCCATTTCCCGCAGATGTCGTAATCTCCGACAAAACTCCAGCCGTAGTCTGCGAATCCGTGTCGTTGTTCGGAATCGGGGTCTTCTTGCGGGGTTTTCCGAATCGCCTGTTCTTCATAATGCGATCACGGCGCTCCTCCAATGCGGCCACCTTCATTTCGTGCAGTTTCCCGAGCAAGGAACTATGACGTCTCTGTTCATGGAGTCATCAAGCATCAGAATATTTTCTACCCCGGACTAATGCAAAAAACCCGTACCTTAATGTGCATATGAAAATTCCCGGTGGAACGCACACTGCCACGATAAATCCGATCCGGCGGACAGTAGCAGCATTTAACCGTGACATTATCGCCCACCTGGTTCTCAATGCGATATAGTTCTCCGTTCAGGATATACGGCACATGCTGGCGCTTCTCCGGATCTGTTTTCAGTTCCATTTTTTCACTCGAATCCTCCAAGTCCACGGACATTTTTCAGCTTCAGAAATGAAAATGAACCTTCTAGCTTTCAAGAAAAGAAGGAAAAGGAAGAACGTCAAAGCAGAGGAAGAGATACAGATTCGGTTCTGGCAAGAAAAGGAATGAAAGAGACGACCGGTCAAAAAGCAACGGTTGGCGGCCTACCGAAGATAGACAAAACGATGTCAAAAGGGCCCCTACGCACTTTAAAAAAAAAGGCAATTCTGCTGAAGCTGCCTTGTGGTTACATAATTTTTAATGCACGCTTGCAACTCTTTTCCTTTAAATTTCAGATTTTCGCCAAATTTGTTTACTACTAAAATATTTTTTTAGCAAAAATTTAAACAAAATTAGCTTTTCCCGCCAGAAAACGAAGACACGGATAGAAAGCAAATAATCAGTCTGGCAGCACATTCAGACTCGCCAAAACCGGGTGGCATCTCTGCACAACCTAAAAAAACAAGTTGGCAGTAGAAATACGAGAACTTAAAAAAAACAAACAATTTCATTTGCTTCACGTGTTGCTTTTTAAAAACAAACCAAAAGTGCTTTTTGCCAATAAACTTTGGCCCTTTTATGCATCTATAAACGAACATCATCTAATCAAAAAGAAAGCAAGATGTCTGAGCCATCTCCAGACGCTAAACCAAATATATTAATAACTGGTGTGATTTTAATGTTTTTTTTTTTTTATTATTCATAGTTGTTTATACAAACGTAATGCATTTTTAGGAACTCCTGGAGCAGGCAAATCTTACCTGTGCGAACGTCTGGCCTCCCAACTGAAGTTCGAGTGGCTGGACTGCTCGAAAATTGCCAAGGAAAACAATTTTGTAGAGGAATACGACGACGAATACGACTGCCCCGTTCTGGATGAAGAAAAAGTATATTGCAAATATATCACATTTGTCAACATATTTACTAACTATACAAGATTCTTATTCAGCTGTTGGATCACCTGGAGCCCCTGATGGCCAAGGGCGGCAACATCGTGGAGTATCATGGCTGTGAGTTCTTTCCAGAGCGCTGGTTTCAAGCCGTCTTTGTGGTTACCTGCCCCAACACAACCCTTTACGATCGTCTAAAGGAACGCAATTATAACGAAAAGAAACTAACGTCCAATGTTCAGTGCGAAATCTTTGGAACCATTTTGGAAGAAGCCCGAGATTCCTACAAATCGGATATAGTATTTCAACTCAAGGGGGAAACGAAAGCTGATGCCCATATGAGTCTGAAAACTGTAAAAAACTGGTATCGTATGTGGAAAAGAAAATAAAAATCGGATTAGTTAGTTTGTTATAATCCTATGTATACAAATATCAACATTTGTTCGTAAATCAACTCTTTCTCTCAACAAACATCGTGTATAAAATCGAAATCCTAAATCTACAACCTAAACTCGCGTCATCTTAAAGCGAAGCGGTCCATCCGGCGCATACATGAAAGTGACTGCATAATCCAGTGGCTTGTGGTTGTACTCCAATTTGTAGTTTCGCAACAGCTTGGCCAGCAGAATTTGCATCTCCAGGTCAGCGAACCGCCGACCCAAACACATTCGTGCTCCATAACCGTAGGGAAGCGACGCAAAAGGATGCAGGTTGCCGGGAGTTCCTCCATGTTGTGGCTTTAACCACCTCTCCGGTCGGAAGGTAGCCGCGTCCGTCACATACTCCTCCATATTACCGGTGACAATAGTTGGAAAGACTGCCTGCACCCCCTTGGGCACCTGGTAACCACAGATGACACTGTCCTCCATCAAGGTGCGTCCATTTCCGATCACCGTGCTGTACATGCGGAACACCTCCTTGATGAAGGCCTTTAAGTGGTGCATCTGATCCAGCAGTGGAATAGTGAGCGGTGTGTTGGGATCCGGAAGCAGTCGCTTCAGCTCCTCGTGCACTTTTTGCTGCTCCACTGGTCGAGTGGCCAGTTGATAAAGCATGGAACATACTGCCATGGATATCTGAGAGTTAAAGATTTGTTAGAGTTTCTATTGACTTGCAAATATTATTTTGGAACTTACTGTATCTATTCCGACTAGAATCAAATCAAGAGCCATTATTGTGGCAATCTTTTCGTCCTTCTCCGACAGGATGACCTTCTCCACCAGCGAAGGCTCGCCGGCACGCTGACTGGGATCTTGAGTTTTCAGTCTCTCGGTGGCACTTTGAATGTATTTCATGCAAACGCTAAAAACAAAAGAAATTCATTAAAAACAGAATAAGTAATATTCTTTGAATGTATTTACCTCACAAAGAAGTTCATGTTCTTCACATAGCGAGTCCAAAGAGGCGTGGGAAAGTATCGCCAGTAGGGAGCTTTTAGCTCCAAAGTGGCCACATTCCGCAGGGCGTACTTGGCTGCATCAATGATTTGCTGGGGCTCCGAGTCCGGCTTCAGATTCGATTCCAGACAGCCCAACCGAGTGTCCAAAGCCACTCGACCAATGCCTAAATATTAGATACCATTATAAAATAGTTGGTATATTTAAACAAATAACACTTACATTCCAAGGACCATTTGTGAATCTCGTTGTCGAAATCTTCGGGCAGCTCTTGGTTTTCGTCCAGCAGCTGTTCGCAGCGCTCCAGGAAATCCTCGGTAATTACTTCCAGTGGTTGTAAATACCTCCGAATTGTCGATAATTGCAGCACTGGCTTCTGCACACGCGAACGGAACTCGCGCCAAGGTTCTCCGTGGCTGAATGGAATACGAATTAATAAGATTGCTTACAAAGTAGATAACTCCACCTACACTCCGACTACGCCGCCGAGTTCTCCGAAGAAATCCTTGCGCACCACGCTCTTGTATTTCACCAAACTGGGCATCGAGGGGCGGAAGGGAGTGGGTCCCTCGCTTCGATAGCACTGCGAATTTACGAAATTGCTATAGCTTAATATCCGACAACAGCAGACAATTTGTACGGTGCCATAAAACTGAGTAATAGCTGCGTGCCTTGGTGCCTTCGTGGTTCGCTGGTCATGCGGAAAGTCCCAAGCGGTTGGCGCGTCGTAAAGCTTACCTTTTCAATTTCGTCGGCATCGTAGATGAACAAAAGATCGGGTCTTCCAATAAGACCTCCAAATCGCACAATTCTGCCATAACGATCGTGCAACAGCGATGATATTTTGGCCACATCAGAGATGGTATATTGACCAATTATTGGCATCAATCTATTAAATAATCAAGGTTATACAAATCTCTATGACAATGAAAGATGCATTGACTTTTTCCGTCGGCGCAAAAATATGATTTGTGAGCAAAATTCGTCAGCATGCAGCAAAATTTTACACGTTATTAGGGCGACCTTGAATTTGGCGCTAATTGAACGCTAATCAACTGAATGACGTGCCGTCGAACGGGCTGTAAGTTAGGGCTTGGGATTAGACAGGTGTAAATTGCTGGAATCCCACACGCACATTTAACGAGAATCGTTAGGAGGCAGCTTTAGAGCCGCCCATAAATATTTAGTTAGCACAAATCATCGTTAAAACGAAGGGGTAAACACTCATCGGAATTGCGTGTTTTTTGCACAAGTCCAAACAAATGAGCGGTGGAAGAAACGAACATCATCATCATGGTCGTAAATTCAATAATTGTTGAACAAGCTGGCCGACTTAATTGGGTCAAGTGAAACGAAGAGTGTTTGGTTTTATTGCAATTGCAGTTTGCTCGGAGAAAGCGAGCAAGTTTGTGTCTTCAGTCTTTCGTTTTTCGATTCGCTTCTCTTCGGTTTCCTTACCTCCAGGTGTTCCCAAGAATGGGAATGGGTTTCGGTCCGGGTATTTGATTGTAGGGCAGGGCGTTTTGCCACTCCGAGGTGGAGTGTATTCGAGGGGCACTGGTTTCTTCCGAATCAGCCAGATGTGGACAAGTGGCTACGCCCGTGGAGTTTTTGCGGGTTTCCCATCGATTGGAAGCTGCACCGCCGATTTTTGAGACATTTCGTCGCAGATTGGAAACTGAGGCTGTGGAACGCCACGCCTGATTGGGAAGTTTATTCATTTTTCGGAACTGACAAAAGCCCGACACTGATTGAAATTCAAATCAGATTTCACTGCTCGCAAGCCTCGATTTCCAATTGTCTTCTGTTGACGTTGACACACCGAGATCCGCGGGGCAATGAAACTGGCTTCTAGCGGGAACCGCAATCAAGTTCCACACGTAACGGCTGCCTGGCTCAAACTACTTGCGGCACCAGCTCCAGCGATCCAAACAAGCTGTGTATATTTTTTAATGCTCTGCAGCTGGCTCTCTTCGCGGGCTTCAAAGAGAAAGTGCCGTAATGCTCTTAAGCTTTAGGTATGGATTAATATAAAGGAAATAAGGAGAATGTTTCGACCTCTCCAATTAGCATATATTTTGTTCCAAGGGGTTTGTCTGTATTTTTTTTCATATACTTAATATTTCTCTGCATCTCATTTACAATTTGTATTACTTACGCAAAAGTATATATGATATATTTAGGAAAAATGAGTCTAACTATGTTAAATGGTTTTTATAAAACATAACAAATAAATGTCAAAAGAAACTAAGAGTTCCAATTGGTCGGGTGGCCAAACCGAAAATATTTGAAGTAACAGGCGAACATAAAGCTACTCTTTGAATTTCTTACTTGATCTAAAAGTATTTTTAAAACTCCCATCTAATACATTCTGTTGACCTGTTATTTTAAATCTAAGTGAAACAAATTTCCTCGTTGAAATCCTTTGGCCAAGCCCAACATATTTAACCAAACCCCACTATGAAGTACCAGCCGCAATAGTAGGTGGCTATTCTTTTTTTTTAAGATTTTCCACTTGATCCCAAAAGTATGCGACACTTTCGGTAGTTATAGCCGATGCATCCCGCATCCTCATTCCATTCCATCCCAAATAAAGCCAAGTAAGACATAATTTTCACATATTTTTTATATATTTAGTAATTTCTTTTGATTACAAAGTTTACGTTCAATACAATACAAAATTTTACAATTTTCAAAATGCATTCCTTGAGGTTTACATTTTAACGCATTACTGAGTTTAATGAGATTGTTGTGCAAAACAATGTTGAATACAGTGAACAATGTTTATAGTGAACAACGCATAAAATTAGTAAACTTTCCTGGCAATAAAAACTTTGAAGCATTCAAAGTCTCCTTTTTAAAAAGTTGCATTTATGCTTTGCGCAATATAACAGACAGTGTCATGCCATCTTTTTTTAATAGTTAAGTTTAAATCGTAAATGCTTTGCTGGCTTAGTCTAGAACTTGACTTTATAGCTTAAGTAGTTGTGTGGGATTGGCGACAAATCATTGAATGGCACGTATCAAACTCATAGATTTAAAACAATATTGGAGAACACTTTAAGGGGCAAGTTTAGATCGAAATGTTTTGATTGTTTGTTGGGGTTATAATAGCATAAAAGTTACGTTCTTAGGGTCGCGTTACTAGTATGAAACTTAGCTTAGATGCTGTATGCATATGAATATAGAATGGCATATGTATGTGGGGCTTAGACTATAAATTAAGATGATTCAGAGTGATAAATATGAAATGTCGTGTGACAGCTAGAGAGACAGATCATGCTCAATATATGTACGTTCCATCTGTTTCCTCGCTATCCGTTCTGTCCCCTTGTTTTTACACCCTTCTTATCCGATAATTAACTATGCTTATGTGCTATTTATAGGTATGAATGTGTGTATCTAGGCTTACAAATTTATATGGCTGCGTCGTTCGTATTTACAGTTCTTTTCGGTCATTAATATATCGCACATTTGATTAACTAAAACTAAACGGACCTCACCGAAGGCGAACCTAATTCAAGTTCAAGTCGCTTCAATACATTTCACAAATTCGAGTTAAATCATTAATATAAAACAGAAACTAAAAAACAAGTAACATCTGTTGTTTGACGACTAATACTTTCAGCCAACCGATCGAACCGATCGAAGGTTTTGATGGCGGCTTCAGTGTTAACACTCGAACTCATTGGCCGTTATGGCGCTCAGATCCTTCATGAGGCCCTCCAGATTGGCCATTTCCTGGTTGAGCTCCTCGGTGGACGTGCTGGGTGCCAGTCTTTGAATCTCATCGGTTGAATGGACCACCGAGCCGCCGCCCTGCAGGCGATTGGGCGTGGCGGCCGAGAACGATGGCTTCTTGTATGGCGATTGGTTTTGTGGACGTATTGTGACGGCGGGAGCTGAAGAAAGAAGTGTGGGATTAATAATTGTAGTACAAATTAATTCATTATTATTAACAATACTCACTATGTTTATTGATGGGCGTGGCTGCTCCTGTGGGCGGTGGCCCTGGAACGCTGAAGCTCTTCAGAGGATGCCCACGTTTGGCGCTCTCAATGGTAGACACACAGCCATTACCAGCGGCTCCACTGCTCGCATTGCTAAAACGCAAAAGCAAAGAATTACAATATATACCAGTTAAAAATGACTATTTATTCAAAACTATATTCCAACTATATATAATGCTACTAAACAAGGGCCAAGACTGCTCTAAACATTCGACTGCCAGGACATTAGGAGTCCTGCTTGATCACCAGCCGATTGCTAGTGCCCAGAAAGTGCAGCTTACGCGCCAGCTGGATCTGCTGCGCCTTCCTGGCCAGCCGGATGTACGGCTGGCGATCGGAGACGGACATCACGTTCCACGTGTACGTGGCCAACTCGGTGATGGTGGCCGCGGTGCGCATGCTGTAGACGCCCCTGTACTGATGGTTGATCAGGATCTCGTCCAGCCGGAACTTGTTCATGAAGTTGAGGAACGGCGACGGCGAAGCCATCAAAAGGAGCTGCTGCTCCACGCGCCGCGGCAGCGTTTTGTTGTTCAACTTGATGACCCTGCTGGATGGTCCTGGCACCAGGCTGACCTGCAAACTGGGATCGATGCGTCCCCAACGCGTCCTCGAGCACATTTTTTGGGTATTTTTGTAGTGGATTACGTGGATTTATTTTGGAATTTTGTATAATTTCTAGCACACAGCCAATGGGATTGCTCAAATCGAAAAAATATAACTAAATAAGCACCGCCCACTTTACTCACCAGAAATTGGCATCGTAACCGCCATAAGGATGCTCCGGTGTCTGAGCCATCGAGTTGCTCTGCGGCTGGGTGAGGCTCTGCTGGGAGAGACCCGCCTCCATGGTCATGTGGGATCGGTTCTGGTGGCTGTACTGCGTGCGCGGATACTGCGGTCGCTCCATGGTTCCGTTCATTGAGGTGGCTGCAATGGATATTCTGTGTTAATTTGGATCTCTTTACCAATATAATAATGTCACTCACTCATATATCCTGGCACATAGGAGCGCTTGTCCAGGGAATTGGTCACATGACCTGGCACTGGTGTCTCCACCTCGTACTCGCTGTGCACCACCGAACGGGGCAGAGTGAGGGCACCACTGCTCGACGCTCCGTCGCTGCAAACTGGAGTCACTGTGTGCAAACCCTTGTCGATGTTCTTCAGCTCCATTTGATCATGGTGTATCCATAGATCCGGAGGCTTGGGCACGCCCACGTTGTTCTTTTGGTAGCTGCAAAAACATAACATTTAGAAATAAACTCCAGAAAGCAAAAATAGTAAGAACCCACCTCTTCTTCGTATGTTCTGGTGAGGATTGAGGCTTACGACGGCACAGCATCAGGATGCCAACGAGGACCAGCAGCAGCACAACTGCTGTCGCCGCAATGATGATGTACAGCAGCTTCTCGTTGTCGATTCCCTTGGCGATGGTGTCGGCCTCCTGCATGATGACCGCTGCACTGGTGGTGTAGGAAACCAGAGCTGAGAACGGAGCATTATTCGTGCCCTTTGTGGTTCTCGCCTGGACTTTAAAGTAGTACGTAGTGTATGGCTTAAGGTTCGGTAGCATCAGCATGGTCTCTTCGCCAGCGAAGGCCTCCACTGACCAGTCGCGATCCCGCTTTGTGGTATCAGTGGTGTAGTAGATGTTGTACCCGGTGATCTGACCAACAGTGTGCTTCGGTGGAATCCACTGAACAATCACATTCGGTGGATTCTGCTCATCCAGGCGAACTGTGACCTCGCGAGGCGGAGTGACTGGCACATTTTGATAGGTGCTATTCAACACGGACATGGACCACGATGATTCCCTTCGACCCTTGACCACCTTAACTGCAAACTCGTACTGCGTATTGGGTCGCAAATCGTTGATCATGCAATTGAGATCCGAGGTGTTGTGGTAGCGATAGCGATTGGATCCCGTGATGCCGTAGCTGACCGTGTAGTAGCGATTATCCGTGACATGCTGGTTCTTGTTCAGCATCGTGTCGATCCAGTAGACCACAATCGAGGAGCTGGACATGGTGATGGCTCGCAGACCCACCGGAACCTCCAGTGGAGTGGGTGCATCCACTGGCTCCTCGTCGCGTGTCTTGATATTATCGTAAATGGGTGGACCGTCCCCCTTCACATTCCTCGCTCTCAGCGACACCACATACTCCATGTTCGACTCCAGGTTCTTGAGCACATGATAGCGCTCCGTCTCCTTCAGTTCGATGGTGTTCTCGTCGGGAATTCCGCGACCCCAGCCCAGCACGTAGTTGCGTATCTTGATCTCCGGCTGTTGTGGTGGACCCCAGTGCAGCGCAATGTTGTTCGCTCCCGGATGAATGTTTATCCAAATGGGTTTGCCAGGTACTTGAGTCTCATCCAGATCATTTTCGAGTGTGTTGACGCGATACCATTCCGTGAAGGGTCCCGATCCGTTCACCGTCATGGCGGCAATCTTCACCTGGTACTCGGCATTGCGATCCAAGCTGCTCAACTCGAAGTAGCGAATGTTGGCCGGCGTGCTCTTCACCTGCGGTGCATCCTTGAACTTGCGATAGCGAATCTTGTAGCCTGTGATCTGACCATTGCGATCCTCCTCTGCAGGCGGCTCCCAGTGAACGGTGATTGACTAAAAGATGAGTTTATAAGTAGGTAAAAGTGATTTCCCTTTTATAATTTGAATATACTTACACTAGAACTCGTCACCTCCAAAGTGACATTATTTGGCGGCTCCGATGGCGTGGAAGAGAACGTCTTCACCCGGATTTCCGAGGAGGGATCTCCCATTCCATTCCTATTGAAAGGCACCACAGATATCACGTAATCCGTGTGGGGACGCAGCTCCGTTAGCACAGCGTCCAACGAAGTGCTTTCGTGATACAAATCAGCACCGCTGTCGTTCTGTAATTTGCAAATTGATTGATTTACCTTTCTTTCGATGTTTAATTTATTTTTCTTAACTCACTTCGGAGTAGTAAACGCGGTACTTGAGAATCTCGCCGTTGGTTACCGCCGGCTCTATCCATTTCACATAGATCTCCTTGTGGCTGCGGGCGAATCCCTCAAAGTTGCGCGGCGGACCTGCAATGTTCACCTCCGGCTGGGTGCTGACCTCCAGTGCAGCCGAAGATGCTCCGTTGCCGAAATTGGTGTTTGCCTCCACTCGAAATTGGTAGGTTCTGCCCGGCAGCAGAGATTGAATGTTGACCTGTTGATCATCGTGCGACTTGGTGACCATTTTTTGTTCCCTAAAAATCGTAGTTTGGAATGTGAATTATTTATTGCTTCTTAAGAGATCTTTTCTTGATGGTCGATAAATTTTTAATCTGCCTGGATATTGGAAGTTAGATGTATTTGATTTTAACCCATTAATGTTGTAAAAGTAAGGAAACATCTGAGGTACCAAATGGACATTAAATTTTGCAAGGTTCAAATAGTTGTATTTAATTTTAGTTGTGTAAAGAATTGCACATTTAATGTGACAAAATGTGCTGGTTGAATTTGAAACATAATAATAATAATTATTGTTATTTGCTTGCTAATGTATTTTACTAAACATTGTAGGGGTTTCGAGCAGTCGGTAAATTGTGTTATGTTACTTTTATAACCTCCTGGCATTTCAGTAGTTTAATATTTTTTTCGCTGTGGAAGGTTTTTTAATCAGCTCACGCACGAGCTCCTTGAGTAAGTGAGTAAGTCAGGAAATGGGCACAGGATGAATTCCAGACAGAAAGCCCGCCTTTCTGTCTGTCTGTCTGATTGAATCGAAAGCGAAATCATTTCCGGTTGACTGAAGCAAGGAAGCCATTAGGCGATTGACTAACTATGCTAATAGGGTTAATCTCCGCTAATTGCTAATTGCTGGTTAATGAAGCGGATGCCAATTATGCGGATAGAACTCACTATAACCACTCACCTCTCGCTGTTGTTCATCTTGTAGTAGACGGTGTAGTAGACCACATCGCCGGCATTCTGAAGGGGTTCCACCCAGCTGAGGGTCACGAAGCGGGACTTCACTATCTGGGCCACCAGATCACGAGGGGCACTGGGCAATCTGGCTTGGAGTCCACTGTCGAGGGGTTTGCCTGCCGGATTCGGTTTACTCGGATCCTGTTCGGGGGAATCTGGGGAAGCAGGGGATTGTTTTTGCTGCTGGGATCTCTTGCTATTGCTCAACCGCCAGGAGTCCAGTATTTTCTGCGGATCCTCTCCCTGTTTATAGGCCTCCAGAAGAGCCTTTTTCGTAGCCGGATCGTCGTTATCGTCATCGTCGTCATAGTCGTCGTCGTCCTCGTAACTCTTGGATTGATTTTCGAGTGGCAAAGCACTTGCTGTGTTCAGAATGTTGAACATGCGATCGTTCAAAGGTTGCTCGAATTTGGGAAGCTTTCCATTCGGCAACCTAAGTCGTGTCGTACTGGAGTCGTCCTCCTCGTCCAAGTCATCGTCTTCACCCGAAAAGCGAAAACTTCCACCGGATTTGGTGCGCAGTTGCTCACCGGAATTGAAGGGTTTGCGTCGCTTGGTCAGGTTGTCAAAGGTCTGGAGGGACTTGGTGGACTGGCCTTGGGATTTACGTTTTTTGATTTTCACTTTGGGAGTGGGATGCCCAGGTGGTTGGATGGTTGTTGTTGTTTGTTTGGGGTGATATCGAAATGGAAATGAGGCGAGGTTAAGGGAAATAAAAGAACAAACAAAAGAGAAACAATAAGTTAATAAATTATATTCGAAATTAATAGAATTCATTTCACGTGATTAAATGTTGATTAAAATCTCCTTTGCGTTTGCGGTTCGCATTCAACGAATCATTAATTAATGTCAATTATGCCTTTAAGCCGCTTAAGCGATTTATATAGTTATTTAAATCAGAAAAGCAAACAGAGGACAACTACCATTGAATCGTTTCAAGCTGAGAAATGTTAATAACTTATTTATAGAACAAAGAAAGGATTAAATAATAGCTATTACAATGGCGCAAACACAAAAGAGATTTTCATGTTTTATGATAAAAATAATTTGAGTAATTTAATTTATGTCTACACAAACAATACACACATAGACGTATACGAAATTATTTTACAAAAGCAGGACGAACGAAAGGATGTTTATATAACAATGGAAAAGAGGGGAAGTTTGGTGAATTAGCCTTTAAATTTCGTTGGGTCATTTTACAGGCCTTAAAAAGGCGCCAATTCTTTTCAAGCTGCACAAATACTGGACACCGAGCTAGATCTACTTTGGGATATATATTGTATTATCATTTGTTAATCCACTCACCTCCTTGGGGAACAACTCGCAGACGTGCTGCTGCATGGACACTTCCGGCGGCATTGGTGCCCACGCACTGGAACATCCCTGCATCGGAGTTCAGGAGGCCGAGGATCTTCAGGTTGTGACCATCCACCAGTTGCATGTAATCGTTTGGAGTTATCAGATCCCCGTTCTTCAGCCAGCGAATCGTGGGTTTGGGCTTTCCCCAGATGTCGCATTTTAACTCCGGTTCATCCTTTTCGTGAGCAGTTGTGTCCTTCGGTGCCTTGATGAACTTCGGTGGCTCCTGGACCTGCACCGTTGCCTGAGCATCGAGGGAATCTACTGTGTTGCTTGCTCGGCACTGATAGTTCCCCGAATCAATATCCTCTGCACTGGAGATCTGCAGGGAACCCGTTCCAATGATGGAGAAGCGGGAATCCAGATCGTTGAGATCCAAATCCATGCCGTTGCGCAGCCATTTGATCTGTGGCTTGGGCACTCCATTGGCCACACAATCCAGGGTGACGGTATCGCCTTCCCTCACAGTTTTTGGAGAGGGTCCAACGAGGAATGAAGGAGCCACCGCGTTCTCCGCTCCCGGTTCACTGGGTTTCTTGATGTTCAGATTGGTTTTACTGCTCAATCGAGAGGAACTTCCCGAGGTCACATTGCACTGGTAGGAACCCCGGTCCGAGGGCCCCACCTCATCGATCTCCAGTGCTCCATTGGGCAGCACCACCATGCGCAGCTTGTCCAGCGGAAGGGGCAGGTCATCCTTGAACCACTGCACCGAATGCTTGACGCCCTCCTGCCAACTGGCCTCGCCCACCATGCAGCGGAAGTAGGCCGTCTGTCCAGGCAGCAGGTACGTCTCCAGGAAGTCCTGGTTGAGATCCGGCTGGCGGGCAATGGCCACCAGAGCCGGGCGACTCAGGACACTGCCCACGCCCTCGGCACTCAGCAAACACTGATAGGCGCCAGTTAGTCCACGGTTCTCCTCCACGGATGAAATGTACAGCGATCCGTTCTTCAGCTGGGTGCGGAACGTGTCGCCCACGATCACGAGGTCCTGGCCATCGGGTCCTCGCCACCGGATGCTCACCGGAGTGGGCGTGCCCGCCTTGCCTTTGCCCGCGCGACCCGTGGATGCACTTCCCGCGCACTGGAGCAGCACTGAGTGACCCTCGGGCACCACTGCATCCTGCGGCTCCAAGGTGAACGAGAGAGCTGCAAAAAGAAATGCACAGAAGGGGGGAAATTAATGCACTGTCAGAAAAACGAAGGGTAAAAGTTCTTCACATAAATAAATTATTGCAATAAGTTTTTCTAATCAAATATTAAATTTTAGTTTTAAATAATCTTATATTGTTTCCCTGCGGATATAATTTTCAGGATACAGTGTTACATATGACATTAGAACATATTATAATACACATGTTGGGGATAACAAATAATTACTAACTAACTAAAATGTATTAAAAAGACAGTTCCTTAAAGATTATATAAATAATTTTATTTTATGGATTTTGTTTTGAAAAATCTTTATTTTTCCTTCTGCGAAAAAAACTCTACACATATCAGTAATGCAGTTTTAAAAGTACAATTTTTTGTGTGTTTTCTATTTTCCTTTGGTTTAATCCTAAGTGCGTTTTTATGGCATTTTTGTATTTCCCCAATTGCTTGAATTTATTTTTCCACTTCGGGAGTAATTTTTCCTGTGTGTGGAGCCGGCACATCCGAAAAGAGGTATGTGGTGTGGTGGCTTGACTTAAGGCAGCCGCCCCCAGTTTACCGGAGTGTGCCTCCACTCGAGGAGCGGCAGCTTCTGCAATCTGTCAACTTGTAAACATGGCTGAATAATTGAGGCTACAAAGGCCAACTCTCTCTCGGAGGCATGCGGCACCGAAGGCAGGGAAGGAGGATGGCAGGACTGGGAGGGAAATGCGAAGGGGGTCGCCAGGGGCACGCAAATATTTGCATTTCCACTTTGGAGCGAACCGGCGGGGGTGGCGAACTGGGTGAAGGGAATGTCTGGGCTTTGGAGGGTTGCAGGCTGTAGGTTGTAGGGCCTGCCAATGAATAACCCAACATGCCGGAAAGAAAAATCGAGTAACGCAAGGAACTCAGTGCCTGGTATCCTCAAAGCCAAGGATACACAGGATAAAGGTGATGCGGACAAGCTGAGTGGGTTCACTCGAAAGATGTGAGGATTTAGCCATTAAAAGCTAAGTTTATAAGTTAGAAATTATAACATTAGAATAATTTGTAAATGGGTATTATTATATACTTCATATCTTTATTATTTTTAAGTTTAAGAAGAACATAAAGAACACAGAATAATCTGTGTACCCATTTACAATTATTACTACAATTATTTATTATATACTTCATATCAAAATTATTTTTATATTTGTACAGTATCTGTAGAAGTTTAGTTCCTCGGCTTTTTATACCCTTGCAGAGCAAAGGGTATTATAATTTCAGTCAGAAGTTTGCAACGCAGTGAAGGAGACACCTCAGACCCCATAAAGTATATATATTCTTGATCAGCATCACCATCTGAATCGAAATATGTATGTACGTCTGTCCGTCTGTCCGTCTGTCTGTCTGTCCTCCTGTCGGTTTCTATGTAAACTAGTCTCTCAGTTTTAAAGCTATCTCGCTGAAACTTTCCCAAAAGTTGTGTAGTTGTTGCACGCAGTATATATGTCGGAACGAGCCGGATCGGGCGACTATATCGGATAGCTCCCATACAAGAGAATGAAATAAAAAATGTTTACACCGTTGTTTTTGATCAGATCGACTTGACTCCTTCCAGATGGCGTTTTCTAACTGCTATTGAATTTCGGATTAAATTTTATCAAAATCGGATAACTCTATCATATAGCTGCCATAGGAGAGATCAAAAAATATATATATAAATAATGGAAAAAAATTATAATGTCGTTGTTTTTAATGCCACGAGCATGATTTTTGGAACATAAAGTTTTTTAAATACTCTTAAGTTGAGAAAAAAATTTCATAAAAATCGGAGTACTATATCATAGAGCTGCCATAGGAAAGATCGAAAAATCTATATAGAAATAACGGAAATATAATTATAACCTCGTTGTTTTTCATCAGACAATAATGATTTTTGGAATATAGAGTTTTCTAATGAGTCTTGAGTTACAAATTAAATTTCATTAAAATCGGACGACTATATTATATAGCTGTCATATGAACAATATGGAAAATTAATAGAAAAATCCTCATAGCTTCGATGCTCTTTAGCTTTTATGTATTTTGTTCGGCATATTTAGTAACTGCAAGGGTATATAAGCTTCGGCTTGCCGAAGCTAGCTTCCTTTCTTGTTTCGGTATAAAATAAAATAACACTGTGCGACAAAAAAATGTTTGAGTTGATTTTTTCTTATTTTTTACTTCTACTAGTCAAAATAAGAATACAAGTTTTTGGATTTGTTAATATCAATAGCCAATCAGCTTCTACGCACACTCAAAGGTCCCAAAAACGCGTGTTTTTGCATATTTCACAGCCTTATAATACCATATTGGGAAAATATTTTTTCACCGTTATAAGCGTTTTATGCAAGCTCAATATCTATTAACTAAAATATATTAAGCAAATATACCGTTAGGCTTTTATAACAATGCTTTAAAAATTTTTTCTCCCAGCTCTATACTCTGGGCGACTACGTATGGAACTTTTTACGCGAGGATACCTCTAAAAAAGCCAAAAAAAATCAGAAAAAAATTTCACTTTAAAAAAAAATAATAGTTTGTTGGAAGTAAAAAAAAAAATAATATTTTGTGTTAAATATTTTCATAATAATAATTTCATAAAATTTATCATAAAAAAAGAAATCCTATCACTTAGAAGGTGGCATAAATATTTTTGTGCATAACTTATGCCCCTTAACCGAAAACAATCAAAAAAGTAACTCAAACAAACATTTCGTTAAATTTTGTCGCACAGTGTAATGTGCCCATGTAAAAGGGCAAATTAACCCTTTTTTTCACTCATCACTGAACCAAAAAATAAGTACATATATAAATGGAATCAGCCTTTAATTAGGCATCGAGTTCCAGCCGGAGGAGCATGAGTAAACTGCTGCTGGAATGATGACTTAATTTACGAGATTTATTCAGCTGTACAAACGACTTTGGCGTCATGAATTACGCATTACATTTCATTTCTCTGCAATTTAGTCTGCCAGGATATTCGGTGCTCGGGATTCAGGCTGCACCTGCAACTGGTTTGGTATGCTTTCCCCTAAAGAACCCATCTGCATTCTCCCTTTTGCCAGAATGGACACGAATTTGACCGCCCGTGAACTTAGGCTTTTTGCCAGGAGAATTCTGGAGAAATATGCCTGCCATTTATTCGCTTTGTTTTCTACTTTGCTTCCCCGCTTGAAATTCCCCTTACTTTTGAGCCAAAGTTTAAGCAGAGTTATGCGAACCGTGTGCAGTTGGTTTCGGCCATATTAACTCCACTCAACTCTATTAGGGTAAACTACTTAGCGGAGGTCCCCCGTACTTCCCCCCATTTGACTCTCGAAACTCCACGAGTGAGTGCGCCTTGTATTTCACATTTTATTCGAGCATTCGAGTCGAGTCTCAACGTGTGGCTTTTATGGTTATTGCTTTTGGGGTCTTGGTCTGATGGAGCAAGAAGAAGAGGAAGAAGCTCAACCTCAACTCTTTCCTCACATTTCACTTGATGAAATTGTGTTCTTTAAAACATTCAACTCCTCCCCTTCGAGTGTGTGTATTTTATGGCCAGCTTTTAGGAGCTGTTAAGACAAACATGCAAGCGTAAAAAAGAGAAATGAGCGGGTAATTGATCTATATAATTTATAGTATATAATATCCTCTTTCCATACCTCTCTTTATTTTTTTTGAACCCCCGTCAACTGTCAAGGTGAAATGAACTGAGTATAATCATGAGTTCAGTCGAATTTAATTTCAAGGCAGCTGCAGTTCAATTGCTACCTGCATTTTTCACCCTTTTATTCTCACTTTTTTGCAGCTCAATTTCAGGGAAACAGACCCGCATTTCAGCTGCGGGTTTGCTGCATATTTTACGTATTTTTTTTTAGCCTTATTAAATAATTGTTCTGCAGCGCAGCTCTAGGCATTCGACTCTAAATCAAATGGAGACATCTCGCTACTATTCGGTTTTTATGGCTCCGCAGCAGCAGGGAGCTGAATCCAATTAAAAACTTTATTGCTCGAATTGATTTTTATTGTACACTTCTTCGGCTGCAGATAAATAGAGAAAGGGAGATACAATTTCGAAAGTCAAAGAGGGAAAGAGGTTATCATCGCTGCTCCCAAAAAAATTGTGTCAATTGGTTTTATTTCCCTCTTTCGTTTTCAGTGTTTTTTTTTTTTTTAGTGCCGGCTGACTTTCCATCTCTCGTTATCTATAGGATGGTTTTAATTATGACTGTGGGGGTGGGGAGATACCACGCCCACGCATTCACACACATGCCCCCAAAAAAATCCATAATTAATAAATTAAACCAATTAAATACAAAAGAGTCGATTTGAAGTGGCGTTTCATTAAAAGCGTAATTGCAAAGAGAAATTAATTTGGTGTTTCTGGCTTCATGAAAGCTCAATTAATCTGGCATTGCGGATTTATGTGCATTATTATTAATATGGGAGGCCTGAGTTCCGCACTTGAAAGTCCGTACTCTTTGGCTTAAAAAGAAAAGTTCATGGCAATTATAATTCTCCTCAACTTTTATGCAAAATGCCAGTTCTTAGTCCTTGGTGCATGCAAATTTTGCCAGCAAATGCACTCGGCTTTTAACGGCTTAGGAAATGCATATTATTTTAAAGCATATTTCCCTGTACATAAGTTTTTGTGTACCTTGCCTTGTGCATTTTTGTCAATCTCTTGTTGGCCTTTGTCTGCCTTCAACAGGAACACAAAAAAAAGGGCTACAGAAACAAAAACCCTTTTTGCATTATTTGAATTCCTCCCCTAACATTTTACCCCATCCACTCACTTTTTACTGGCCTTTTCATCCTGAAAATATTTTTTGTTGCTGGGCAAATAACCAAAAAGAGAAAAAACAACTCAAATTGAAAACTGAAAAGAGTTGATTTGCTTTAATTGAGCAAACATTTTGTACAAATTTTGTTATTCAATTGAGTTTGCCATTTCTGTAATTACGCTCGACGCGTTCATTGAATCAAATTAAACAATTATAATTCAGTCAGATTTGTGCGTTCACAAATTTCCTAGAAATCCCCGCTTTAAAAACTGGAGCTCTACGTCCGAAGAAGGAGAAATGGAAAAATGGCTTAATTGAGTTTAATTGTTGGAGCGGACCTACGAAATCAACTCGACAAGTCACGCAGCAGGCATTTACATAAGATTAACGACAAACAAAAACGAGAAAAAAATAGAGGAAAAATTCAAAAATGAATTTGATGCACTTTGTTGCGAGTCAAAAGTGATCCAAATTCGTGGATAAGAAGGGAAAGAGCGGGGGGCATTGGTACATGAATATTTATGATATTCCAATGAATTTGCATATTTTACGATTTTTCATTTACAGACGATAAAGCCCAAAGGAGGAGCAGCAGGCTTAGATGGCGACAGTTTCTCCGGCTCCTTCGGAAAAAATAAAAACAACTCGCTTTTGCCATATGCAAATTGCAGTTTGTTGGCCGATAAAAAATTAGCAGTTCGAAGGAAAAGACTCCGTAAACATTGGTACAGTGAAAAATGTATGGCCAGAAAAGACATGACAGACTTGTGCGAGGTGAAGAAATATTATGTAGTATACACAGAGAAAAATGTTCGGTTTAAATGAATACGTCTTCATAAAGTATAAACAAAATGTTTAGTTTAATAAGAAAATATTTAACCAAAGAAAATTGTTATTTTGTAATGGTTTATTGATATTTTAAAAGAAATTTAGATGAAAGTTTGAAGAAATCAAATAGTATAGTAAATATAATAATCTATCTTAAATATATTTTTTTGATTTTTTGTCATAACTAAACAAACTAATTTTTGATAGAAATGCTTTGCAATGCGAATCAACAGGCTGCAATAGATTGGCAATTGCTTGGGAAAATCTTTGTTCACATATTTTCCGTATGCTCACATGATTTCCAATCAAATGGCAGAGTTTGCGAAGCGAAGAAGCCAATCAAATTAGCATATGGCCAAAAAGAGAAAACTCCCTAAAAGGAGGCAGCTGCACGCAAGAGACGCGCACAATTAGGCACAAAATTTCCATTTGCCAGTCAGGCGAAGAGCAAATTTCTAAGGAGACAAAAAAAGAAGCAAAAAAAAAAAAAAAAAAACAAAACAAAACGCCACAAAAATTTCGCATATCAACGGGCCAAGATCAGAAGGAAAAAAAAGAGGGAAGGCCATTAGAGGCAGCTAATGGTAGCACCTTTTAAGGTTAAATTGGGCAGGAGCCTCTCGGTCCAAACCGATGTTCGGTTGGCCAACTCCTGGTCGCCTTATCGCCGGTCAAATTTATGCACAGCTCGCAAACTAAGGGTTAAATGTGCCAATAAGCCAAATGCGGGTGTACCCGAGTGACGCAGCCAAGGAGACCAACCAAACCAGATGGGACAAAGGATAAGGTCAAGGGGTTTAGGCCAGGTTATACCCTATATTATGAAACCAAAACTTAAGAATACTTAATGTATTTGTGGAGAACTTATTTACATCTGTCTAAAAAATAATAAACAATTCTTCCCTTTTTTGGTGAGTCGTGTTGCTGCTAGTAATTATTTTGTTCTTAATGAATTTGTTAAATATTTGAGTTTAGGGCAAAGTTTTTTATATGTATCTGTATTAATACAATATTGAAGTTTTTATTACAAGTACTGATAAGATTGTCAATTTCAAAACATAATAAATCTATTTGGGAAAAATTATTAACATTCTAAATAAATTTGTTGCAAACCAAAATAAGCATAATAAATTCCTTAGATCCCTTATGGTATTTACCAATTACTAGCACAATACCCCCTGCATTAACTTTCTAATTCCAGGGTATAACTAAACCGAAAATCGCCAGCTAAAATCTGTAAGCTTCGCAGCAGTTTGGCCGCATTTGCATTTTGCCCCACTATCGAAATGTGCATCGCACGCTCACGCGACGCGAAAAAAAAGCCACAGGCTGCAACTCGCCACTGCAGCAGCGCCCCAAGTTGCAACTGCAACTGCTGCAGCAGCAACTGCAACTGCAACAGCAATAGCCGGAGTAAAATCCACTGCAGCAGAAACTGCAGGCGAAGACCGGGGCATCCGTCCGCCATCGATTGGCTTGCCAATGTTGATTTTCCGTTTGGTTAGCTCACCTCCGTCCAAACCTCCAAACTCCCCCAAACAAAAGGAAATGCGCCCGCCAAATAAGAAGGAAAAACGCAAATGTATGCAAGAAAAAAAATTAAAAGAAAAAAAAAAGAAAAGGCAAGGAAAGGGGGGAAGAAAAATAAATAAAATTGCTGCGAACGGAAACTGCATCGACAACGACTGCATTGACCCCCTTTTTCCTTTTCCTCCCACGTGCGTGTGAATTCGCCATGGATTCAGTGTTCCTCCTCCCTTTGCCTTCCTTTGGAGGCAGTTCCTCCTCCCTTTCCCTTCCTTTTGCCCAACTCCTCCGCCACTTGGTGGGTATTTTATTGCAGGAGTACCCCCAAGGAAAGAAAATCGCATTGCCCACGTTGGCCAAAGTGCAAATACCCAGGGAGAAAAAAAATTAAGCCAATTTGGATGAATATTTAATTGCCTAGCGGGAGGAAGATTAAAGAGGGTAGAATCCAGAATACTAATGGAACTTTAGTTTTTTAAAGCATACCTAAAGCATAGAAAGACATTAAAGACTTAAAAGATAATTAAAACCACAATCATTAATTTTACTGAATAATAAAACAATTTTGTATGTATCTTAAAAGTGAATAAAAGCTGAAGTAAAAACTTTAAATGTTTAATTGGCAATCTTCTTTTACCAAACGCAAATACAAAATTGTATTTTAACAGCAATCAAAACTTTGACATATTTCTCGCAGCCCAATAAATAATTTCTCACAGCGGTATAAATCAATTCCCACCTGAACAAGGTTTTCCGCTCGATTGATTGTCACTTTCATCGCCTTGATTAACACCTCATGCGACACTTTTCCTTTTTTCCGCTAACTAAGCCGCAAAATGGCTAGACTAAAGTGGGATAGAGAAAAAAATTAAAGTGAAAAGGCGGCCATGGGCGGGAAAACCTTTTATGTTGAGTGTTGGCGAGGAGAAGGAAAGCGGCAGACGGATGGAAACGAGGGCCGTGACTTTGAAGAGCTGCCCAGAGATACAAATTCAAAGGCAACAGGATAAAGTCAAAGCCGCATTGCCGCATCCTGAATGAATACTATGTACTATCCCCAGAAATCCCCAGGAAAAGCGTTGCAGGTCCGAAATGGTGTACAAATATAATTATAAACGTCTGCCTGGCCATTAGGTGCTGCGTTGGAAGGAAGGAAGGCTCTGCCACCCCTGAAAACCCCGGAACATCCCCCACATTCTGCTCCAATTTGCCTAAGGGCGTGGCAACAGCTCCCAACCAACCCAACCACCCACCTACCCACCTACCAACTCCTCCCCCCAAAAAACCAGATGGGTCTAAATTTAGTCTGGCCCGTTTTGTCTGGCAGGTTTCATGGAAATTGTCGCATCAAGTGAAAACGTCAATGGAGAATCTGTGAGGCAAGGGAGCAGCTTTGATTTTGATTCCATTTTTTTTTTTTAACAACGTTTTGCCGTTTGACATTTGCCAGTTCAGTTCAATGGCCAGGGAAAAGGCAATCAAATTGATGACTTTGCTTCCCCATTCCGATTTCTGTGGCTACATTTCAATTATGCTAATTACAAGCAGCCATCAAACACCTAATGGTCAAAGGGCGGGGAGGATTTATGTAGGTCCCAACCCTCCGAGCTCTCCCCGAGTTCTTTTGCCCCCCAAAAATGCAACTTCAGGCTGTCTGTTTGCTGTGTCATTGAGCTATTGCGGTTCGGCTGCTAATTTATGGTCTTGTACTGAACCATTCCGTAACCCCGCCATCCGTAAATAAAACATAGAACTCTGCGCCTCGAGTAAATAGTAGTTTTTCGCCCCCCTCTTGAGGTTATAAACATGCCGACGAGCACACAATAGATTCCTCGTTTTTGCCCATGAAATTCTGCGCATAACCAAAGAAAATAAAAGAAAGGAACAGGAGAGGAGATATCCTTCTTTTGTCCTGGAAATGAAGTACTCAAATTACAGGGAATACAGGGAATACACGAGTGTGTGCGCCATAAAGCTGTCTGCAGCAATCCGATAATCATCTAAGGGGCTTGCGCCACTTCATTTCGGAACAACAAATTTTATTATGCAGAAGAGATTTCTTTTTCTTTTCAGGTTTGCGTGTGAAGCGCCGCCACAAAGTAGGATATGTAGATGTCTAGATATGGCCGCATTAAAAATAAAACTATTCTATATTGTTCCTGCTCCTCAGAAGAAAACTGCCGCAGGTTCTGAAAGCCTCTTCATAGAAAAAAAAAGAAATAAAGGAAAGAAAACCAGTGATGATGACAAGCAAGTCTGTTGCAGATTCCCTAGAAATGGTTTTCACTTTTTTTTTCCTTTTTTTTTCCTTTTTTGCTGCTTTTTCCCAGAGTTTGCAGCTAATTCGCTGCTGGCCATAATAATGCTTAAGCCAAGTAATAAACGCTGGTTTTTTTTTTTCCAGCTTCCCGTTTGGCAAGCAAAATCTTGGCTTGACTTTCGTTTACTTTGGAGGGCAAACAAGAAGCTGGCGCTTGTTGATCCATTCCATTCCTCAAGTTAATTAAAGTTTTATCAAGCGAAGAGGTAAAGAGGTAAGCACGCAGACTTCTTGAGGCATTTCCTGGAATGCAGTCGTCGTCGCCTTTTGCTCCTCCTCGAGAAGCCCTCATGTTTTATTCAATTTCAACTGTTGCTTTTGTTGTTCTCGACTGCGTAACTAGCTAAACTCGAGTTGTGAAGTACGAATTCCATCCGCAAAAGTGGTTTCAAATGCATTTCACCTCAAATGAAGTTGGGAAGGAAGGGGACTTAGCCCACGTTATACCATCATCATCTTCATTATGGCCATCATAGTATTCAGGTTGTGTCTTTCCACGTTTACTCGTCACCGTCTTCGATTTCAATCAATGTGCAGCAGCTTATTGAGATCTCTTCATCTCCATCTCCGTCTCCTCTTTCCCATTTTCCTTTCAGCGCGGGCTTTTGTTTTCCCTAACCTGCGGCTTTTCCACAGCAGCGAGTACAACAAAAGGAAATTCATTGAATAGAGAGCGCAGAGTTAAGCCTTCAGCAGTTTATGACGCGTCAGTTTCAATGAGTTCGTGCCTCAATGGATCCCTTCTTCGATGATGATGTGATGGTGATGATGGCTCTGCAGCTGCTGCCGAGTGGAGATTAAATGGAAAATCGTTCGGAAAATATATGTGTTTAACTAGCAGGATCAAGTTCACTCGACTTGCAGATTAACATTGCTGTCCGAATGTTTAAGGTTTTAAGTTTTCTTTTATACTCTACCAATCTCAGATATTCTACAACTATTTCCATACACTTATTTGCTTAAATATTATTATATGAAAAGCATTTTCATTGAGTTCCATACCTGTAAATAAAGAACAAAAAAAGCTATTAGTAATTGATGCATAATATTAATTGGAAATATTTGTTATATGGACAGCATAACCTCGATTCTTTTATGTAAACGCTTCTCCAACCACTGGTTACATGGAAATCGATAGACGGTGTTCGATTACACGCCCGATAAGATATGAAAAACCATAACTATGGAGACCACACATATAATATCTCGTGGCGGTAAAAATACCTTAACTGCCGCCATATTGTTAACTTTATCGATGTGTGTCAAAGAGCGCGGCTGCCGGTGAAAATTATAAATCAATTTCCAGGCATTCAGCGCCGATCGGGCGTGATAAGATTGTCGGCAGGGGAAAAGGTCGGATCAGGGGGCTTTAGCATAATTACGTTACGAAGCTAGCCAGCCGCATGGAAAGGGCAACTTAAGCGGCTTACTCCTTGGTTAGACCATGTCTCAAGTTGTCTATGTGTCTATATGTTTCTACATACATAGTATAGTATGTGATGTTTTAATTAAGGCAACCGACGACCGACGACGAATGTCCGGCCAAAGCGTCGCCAGTTAGCAGGCACGACTATCGGTCAATAACTTGGCCCAGGCACGCGCCATCTACAGTGGAGATTCTCTAATAAGTATGACTAGCTGTTAAGTTGACGTATCAAATCAGTGGTCAAAAAAGGTATCAACCAATGTAAGCTCTGTGTCTAAAAAGTTGAATCTAAAAATTAAGAGTACAACTTTTTAAAAAATGTATATAACACTTAAAGAAGTTTTAAATAGCATGGAAAGGAATTTAAAATTAATGTTTGAAACAATAAATATTTAAAATTTATTTAAAAAGATTTTAATCTTGTGGAAAAACTAAATTCAATGTTGAACCATTATAAAAATTATATGTTATTATATCATATATTAATGCTTCAACTTCAAAGGATTTTAATCCTAACATTTAAATTATTTTTATTATTTCACAAAAGTTTCTTTTTTCGTTTTACATTTAATAGAATTATGTATAAAATATAGCACAATCTGCCTGGTTTAGCGACGTTTTACTGTCACTTTCAAAGGTCCGGCTATATGTGTGGTGTTTATTTAGGGCTTAGCAAGAGTCAGGCGCATAAAAGAGTTGCTTGATTGCTGGGCAAACTGGGCGAGCGAAGCCCCAATTGAATTTTACTCGCCATCTAACTCGGAGAATGTTCAATTATTCGAGGACAAACGAGTTTTTTGCATGACCATGGCAAAAAGTCCGTAAAGAAATGGGTAATCTTGGGAGCGGCTGTTGGCTGTTGGCTGCTTTTGGCCAAAGCTCATCCATTCCATTTCATTTCCATTTAGCCGGGCACATTTAATTGCAGCAATCAAATGGCTTTTTTTCGGGGCGGTGCCACCTGGGAAATTTCCTCTGGCGCATATATCATTTCATTTGCCTTTAATTTGACACATGATGTGGCATGGGGGGCAGGCATTTCGGTGGGGCATTTCAGTGGGGCCTCAACTTCCTGCTGTCGCTGCCATTTGCAAAATGGCCGCCCCGACTGTTGTCTAACAAAATGGCCGCCCTGACTTCTTCCGCTTTGCCAGCCTGCCGCCCATAAAAACCCCATATACTCTCATCACACACAGAACACCAGAACACAGCCGCCCACCCAAGGAAAAACCCAGAGTTCATTGGTTTCTGAGCGGCATTTTTCACTTGCTCTGGCAAATGACTTTGGCCACATGCTGGGGCTCCAACTTCCACACTTCTTGCTCCCTTTTCCCACGTTTTCCCGAAGCTCGAAGCAACTCGCTAAGCTGGGGCTAAGTTGGGCGCTTTTCCGCTGCCGGCGTTGCCTTTTCTTTGTCCTTTGGCATCCAACATCCAGAATCCAGCGACAACGACGACGACGCCGCTTGTTGCGCAGCAAAACTTTTGCATTATGGAATTGTAAATGTTAGCCAACAGACAACCAGAAAATTACACTCCTCAACTAGGTGGTTGTATCATTTTTCTAGGCAATAAAGTTTAAATAAGATATGGCGGATACAAAAAAGGAATACCAATTTAATGTTTAAACAAACAACTACAAATCTTTTGATTTATTTAAATTATTGAAAGAATTTAAAGGTAAAAAGCTTAGCATTGATTGACCTCAAACGCTTTAAACTTTAATATTCTATCTATGGTTTCAATATTTATAAACTAGATATGATGTTTTCAAAGTGAAATCTGTTGCATGTTCATCAGTGTTATAATACGCACTTTTCCCTCTGCGAGCTGTCCAAACGTTTTAGAAAAATCGTTTGCAGCTTGCCAAGGGGAAAAACAAACTTTTCACCCCTTAAAACGAATTTTCATCTATCTATATCTGAAATGTGGTATGGGAAATTAAATTCTTATCTTTTGCTCAAAGTTTTTGCGCAGTATTTGTTTTATCAACTTATGCCATTTTCATTGCTTGACTTGAGTCGATTTATCCGCAAAAGAAGACAAACATCTTTATTAATCTTTTATGCAATCTTCAATTCTTATTGGATTTTTGTATTTCTATGCTGGAACTTCAGCATTAAATTGATTTAAGTTCGTATATTTTGAGTCTTCTCCACATTCACATCGAAGTATGACTTAACAGTAGCTCTCCAAACTCCTTCAGTGCTTAGTTTTATGTGAAACATATAGCTTCCCTTAGGCAAGGGGATTTTGTTATACATTTGATCGGTCAACACAAAGTCCTTTAGGATAAGGTCGTGCTAAGGAAAAAGATAATATTTGGTAACAAAAAAGGTCTGGCATTATATATAAAAGTACTCACGTCATACGGACACGTATGGTTTAGATTACTTTGGGGCTTCAGGGCTTTGTAGAAGTAGTAGAAAACATTGAGAGGATTCGGATGCGTTACAAAGCGACAGAAATCTATAGTCACGTTAAATAGAAACGGATGGTATCCTGATAATTTCTTATGCACGCTAAAGTTTATCGTAACGTTCCTGATGGGCGGCTTTAGGAGTTTGAAATGAACATTTTCCCCGATGACCCCACGACCCAAAACTTTAAGACGGCACACAACAACTTCTAAAAATGTTTTATCCAATACTTCGCAGTTTACGTTTGTATGGCGGGTTAAAATGTCCCCATTTATTTGCGGAATCAATAGAATTGCGATCAACACTTTGAGAACTGTAAACTTCATGGCAGAATGATTGCAAACCTAACGATCTGTTTTTCCAAACTAAACTAGGTTCAATAAAATTGGTGCATTACTACATAAGCACCGAGTAATTTTGTAATTACTTTTTTGGTTGTAATTGAAAAGCACATTAGGGCAGGCTTTTAAGATATACAAGAATGGAATCTAGCTTCAGCGAGCCGAAGCTTTTATACCCTTGCAATAATCAAATACAGTAGAATCCTGTTATAACGACTCCTCTTATAGTGTCCGTCCGGGTATTGCGACCAAAAATTCGATGGCTTGATTGCTCCCCAGACAGACTTATACACTTAAATCCTCCTGCTTAGTGCGTCTTCCGGGTATAACGACGAAAAATCGTCGGTCCCTTGAAAGTCGCTATAAGCGGATTCTACTGTATGTCGAACCAAATATTATACATACATCGAAGCCATAACGATTTTCCTATTAATTTTCTATATTTTCGACGATTGTTCATAAGACAGCTATATGATATAGTCGTCCGATTTTTATTAAATTTTATTCGAAGGATACATATACAAATTTAAAGTATTAGGAGCAAGAATGATTGACCTAATGAACGGGTTAAACTTACAGTTTTTTTTTTTTATCATATTTTCATAAACTTTATATTATATTTTCAAAGTGAAATCTGTTGCATGTTCATCCGTGTGATACTACGCACTTTTGTTGCCACGAGTTGTCCAAACTTTTTAGAAAAATCCTTTGCAGCTTGCTAAAGAGAAAAACAAACTTTTCACCCGTAAAAAAGAATTTGCATCTATCTATATCTGAAATGTGGTATGGGAAATTAAAATTTTTATCTTTTGTTCAAAGTTTTCATTTCATTGCTTGACTTGAGTCGATTTACCCGCAAAAGAAAAGAAACATCTTGCAATCTTCAACTCTTATTGGATTTTTGTATTTCTTAGGTGAGATTAAGCAATAAATTGATTTAAGTTTGTATTTGTATATTTTGATTTTTCTCCACATTCACATCGAAGTATGACTTAACAATAACTCTCCAAATGCCTTCAGTGGCCACCTTAATGCTAAGCATATAGTTTCCCTTAGGAAGGGGGATTTTGTTGTACATTTGATCGGTTAACACAAAGTCCTTCAGGATAATGTCGTGCTATTGAGGAAGAGAATGTCTTGGTATAAAAAAATTACACGAATTTCAAAAAGGAGTACTCACATCATAGGGACACGTATGGTTAATATTACTTTGGGGCTTCACAGCACTGTATAAGTAGTAAAACACATTAAGCCGATTCGGATGCGTTATAAAGTGACAAAAATCTAGGGTTACGTTAAATAGAAAGGGATGGTATCCTGATAGTTTTTTATATACGCTAAAGTTAACCGTAATGTCCCTAATGGGAGGTTTTAGGAGTTTAAAATGAAGATTTTCCCCGATGATGCCACGTCCCAATACTTTAAGCCGACATACAACAGTCTCTAAATACGTTTTGTCCAATATATCGCATTTTACGTTGGTATGACGGGTTAAAAAGTCCCCATTTGAATCCCAAACCATTAGCGGTAATACGAACACTGTGAGAACTGTGAGCTTCATGGCAGAATGATTGTGAGCCTAACGATCTGTTTTTCCAAACTAAACTAAATAAAATTGGTACGTTACTACATAAGTAGCGATTTATTTTGTAATTATTGCTTTTTGTTTTAATTGGGAAGCCCATTAGGGTTTGCTATTAAGTTAGTAACGAAAAGGGAAACCGAAACTTCTATACCCTTGGACCTAAACTGGTAATTCGTACAGATTAATTGAAATGCATTAAAAATCAGCGACAAAATGTAGATCTTTCTATTTATTTAAAAATCGTTTTTATATATTTTTTGTTAAAAAAAATGTCTTTTTGAAAGTCACTCTTTTGGATTACTTTTCACTGTCCTAGGATCGTGTAACGAAAGACTACACCTCATGCATATAGGGCAGGCGCATAAAAATTTATCTATATCAAATCAATCAAGCATTACAATTTCTCTATACCAAGTCAATCAAAATAATTTATGCTTACAAAAAAATAAACAATAATGAACAATTATTTATAATTAAAATTGCTTTAAATCTGAATGAGCGCACATGCATTTAGATATTGTCATAAAAGTATATATTAATCAAACAAACGACTTTATTCTCTGTCAAATTGGCTTCATTACGAAAATTCTGGATTTTGTCATTCATCCCGAACTGAATACATTGTATCGTTCTAATCGGGAAAATCAGTTTCCCTGTCGCAACAGGGTGACTCATGGATGAGCTGGCTGGTCGGCAGATTAAAATGCATTTTCCAACGACAATTATGATCCGGGCCCTATGCCAATTTCCCTTTTGAAGGGAGGGTTTTCCTTTGGGCACGTGTGCCACAGTAAATATCCCTTTTTGCCTCTGTTTTCCACTTTCTAGTCTGCTCTATGAACTTATGCATCGCTGCGCTTTGACAAACCGTAATCCCCCGGCAGTAAAAATATGGATTTCATTTCATTTTCTATATTTTACGGCCTCAAAGCCTCAAAGAAATGAGAACGATGGAAATGAGAAATAGTTCTGCCCGGTGCTAATGGCCAGTTGTTAAACTTTCAAATTGATCCACAAATTTCACAGTCGGCTGCGGCTGTGGTGCACAAGCACAAATTTTCCAGCCCCTCGTTTGATGTTTTCTTGGATCCGTAAAAAAAAAAGAAGAAAAAAAAAGCAAGAAGAAGAAGGGCCGCTCCCCAAGAATCGGGTATAAATCGTAGTGTCAAAGAGCGCTGGAGAATATAAATTTATGATTTATCGAAAGCATATGCGTTACCTCCTACAGGAAGTACCCATCGAGACTTTGTAGAGGCGAGTTTTTCCAATTATTATTATTAGCATTTTACAATCGCTTGGGCATGTTTTGAATGATTCTTTAGCGCACATTGAACAGTCCACAATCCCCCGTAAAAGTAAACAGAAAACACAGACAGATGTCCCAAAGACCAGATGCCGATTCCTGGGGGATCTCACTAGGAATCATCTTCGATTTGTCCAAGTGACAGGGATTTTTAGAAAGTAAAGTTTGCCTTCAGAACGCAAATTATGTGTACATTCTGTGCAATTGAATCAAAACTAAGCGGAAGTTGGGGAAAATAACAGCAGCTGCTTTTTGTAGAAGTCGGAAGCACTCTCCAAAAATATCCAGAAAATTTAAAAATATTGTCCGCCCGTCTGAGAGTGAATTATTTATGTGGAGGTTAAGTGCCGCCGACAGATTTTGACACATTGCGGCAATGTCACAAGGCGAAATGCATATCCGAGATCCCAAATCCGAGATTTTGTTAAGCCACTTTGCTTTGCTTTTGCTTTGATTAGAGCCAAAAATGCAACGTGAAAGTCGATTGAGTTGGGGGGAAATGAACACTTCTTTAATTAACATATGCTGCGGCCTCCTGTTGTTTTTGTTGTTGTATTTGTTGTTGTTGTTTGTCTTTTCAAACAGCTGCTGCGGTCTGCAACTTTTCCCAAGCGGTTTTTGTTGTTTCGGTTACCGTTTATGCTGTCTGTCGGTGGTTGCCTAACAAATTAATTTCATATTTCGTCCGACCGCTTGTGAATTAACAGCTACTAACAAAAAAATAGCACACATAACCCAATAGCAAAATTCGAAATTATTTATATTATGGTTGAAAACATAAGTAAATGATAAACTTTATATTGTATATTGATTAGTAAAAAAATAAAAATGATTTTATCTTTTAAAACAAATTGGTATTAAATTTAATCCATTCAGAATTTCGGAAAACTTAAAAAAAAAAGGAAATAAAAGGATTAAAAAATTTATGATATTTTAAAAAAGGATTTTATGTTATTTCTTCAATATTTTCTAGTGTCATTATAATAATTGAAAATAATTAATTAAATAATATTGGGGACAATTTAATTAATGGATATTTATATATATAGTTTCATAAACACTCAATTAATAATGATAACCTTCACCTACTGATAGCTATATTCGATTGTATTATTTTAACCTCAACTGTAGATAAACATAAAGTCCAGCAACATAGTTGATTTGCCACTCGGGTTACATGTGTGCGGAACGGCTGTCGGAATGGATCCTATCCTATCCTATCCCATCCCATACTATCCCATCCTATACTTCCTTTGGCAGCAATTCCAATTGAAATTAATGTTTTATGGTTTCTGCAGCGACCGCACACAGCACATTGACAGCAAAAAGGGAAAACTCGACAGCTGGACAACGGAAAATGGAGAGCGGAGAATGGAAAACTGAGAACGGAGAACGGGGAGCAATTTCAACAGTTTTGTGCCTTCTGGTATATCAACTCGCTTTTCCTAATGCCAATTTGCCATGGAGAGTTTCCTGCAAGTGACAAAAGAAAATGCCAGTCCTACAGCCAGACTTTCCTTTCCTTTTTCTTACTTCTTAGTTCTTTTCCATGGGCCGTCGCCCTTTGTTTCGCTTTTGGCCATGGCAAATTGGACATTCTTCTTCAAATTTCCTGTTTATGCTCCATAAAATCCATCGAAGCGTTTAATATTGGCAACTTAGGTTGCTGGAAGTAAAGGAAGCTTCGTCGGGTACAACGCGCCAAGTACGTGGTCTGGGATTCAAATTGGTTTGTTGAGGTATGTGCTATATTATATGCAAAGTGAGGAGGCGTCTGCTGGCATTGAATTTGTTTGCCATTGTCTGAGTCACAGGAGTCAGCTGTTGGAACATTCGTGTTTTATCCGAAGCGAATTAAGCCAAAGAATTTGATAGCATTTTAAACTCTAGTTTAAAGTCAAATTATACTTATTTTCATAAATACGATTAAGAACAAATACAAACAACATTTAAGTTTCGGAAAACTGAAGTTAGCTACTGATAGTTTAAAATGTAGTTTGTCCAGCAAAAAAGAGAGCTGAGTTTCCATCATAATCACAACTATATTTTTTTTGCATATCAGTAGAAGTGGGTTTGGTCAAAAGCTGGGAGGCTGGGATTATGCAACTTGTCTGGGGCAGCTGGAAAATGCAGTTGCATTTTGGGTTGCAGTTTGCAGTGGCATTTTGCAGTGCATCCCACGCACGATTTGCTTGGAAAATACTTGGACAACTCGGACGACTGGCGCCTGCCCACGTTTAGGCTGTTAATTGAATTTTTCGCCTAACGATCTAAGCTTCATAAATAAACGTGTACAATAATAATAATAACAAAACTTATCGGAAAGCATAGCCCCAAAAAGAAACGGGTTTTTATTTCGATTTGATCAAATTTATGTCAATTTCAGAAAGTGTTAATTGCTCTTGACGTCGATTTATGTGTCGCATAATTTTATCGCGGATTTTGACAGTCAACCGCAAATAGCGAGTGCCTACTTATTGGCGCATTAGCAGGAAAACTCCCAAAAAAGCGGAGCTAACCCAAATGCAAACTAAATTTTGTTCCATGCAAATAGATGCGTTGCAAATTGGAGGTCGGAAAATTTACAAAAAGGGTTTTTGGCTGATTCATATTTGATGAAATTGGAATTGGAAATGAGTAGCTGTCGGACGTTTTGTTATTTATGGTTTGGTTGAATGCAAATGTGCATGATTTTGATTGCATTTCATGTTTTTTTTTTGTGTTCAATTTTATTGCATCAAAGGAATTCAAAGAATTTTTCTGAATAGCCATTAAAACTCAAAATAAGCAGAGAGATCAGATATAAATTTTCGTCATAAAAGTCTTTTAATAAAATTCAAAGTTTTAAACTTACGTAAAAGAGTCGAGGAAATGTTTTTTGCCCATTCATCTTCATTATTTCCCCAATATCAAATTTATTTTTGATGCTTTGTGCACTCACCTGCAAAGAAGAATAAAGAAAAGAGAAATCCAATTAATGAATAATGAGTTCTGTAGTTTTTGGAATAAAGTAAAAGTTATAAGCGGGCCATAATTCAACCTGAATGCGTTCACACCTCCGAACAGACACACACTTTGGCTAACTTAATTTTGAGGGCATACAAGTTTTAACAAATAATTTCTTTCTCCTCCTTCTTTGTTTTTTGTTGTTGGCCGAAAACACCCACACAAAATGTTGGGTGTGTCGAGGGGCAGTGAAAGGGCAATTTTTGATAAGACAGCCAGATATTTGTGCGCTCCAGTTGGCAACAAATTATGAAAATGAAAAATGCCATCCAGGCAGCGTAAATCATCTGACTTTGACGTGCATTATTATTTATGACTAGGGTCGACCCAAAAAACAAAAGAAAGGGGGGAGAAACGCATACGAACCTCTCTCTGCATTTAAGTACAAATCAGAGGCAATAAAGGTGTATAAACCAGTTGAGATAAGTGTGATTATTGTTCGAATGACAGCACTTAAATCATATTTAACTACCTAAATGTCATGTGGCCCTGCGTATTTAAATGTGTACATATAGTAAACTCCCATTGCGCATCGTTCAGCCATTATGAATCATCAGTGTTTTCAGCAGAAAAAAGATGAGCAGGAAAAGTGGCAGCAGCAGGAAAACAGGAGCAGGAAAAACTGAAAGCACTTGCCATTTGACTTCTGTCCCGGGTTCCCGTTTCTGAATTTTATGGCATTTTATTTTAGCTCAACTTCAACTCACCCTCACTCGCACTCCCACCCGGAAAACCCACTCACTCCCAATCCCAAGGCCCTCTGCCACTTCCACCGATGTCTCGGCGTTTGGCCCCGTCAAAACAACATTTCTGCGTTGGGCAACCGCAGAGAGTCAAACAAACAACAGAGCCAGCGACAACGACTGCACTTGGAGAAACACAAAATCCGGAATTTAAAATAAAGATTCTAGTTCAAAATATATGAATTTAAAAGCAAAATAGTATATATGTAGGATACAACATTGAAACAACTTAATAACAACCTATAACTTTTACTAATATGTAAAGCACAATAGATTTAAATATTGGAATTATAACCAGGTCTGCTTTTTATTACCTCTATATCTATAAAAAAAATCTAGAAATTACAATCTGATATCAAATTGTCATTAAGTGATAGAAATACAAGTTTTTATTTATTCAAGCAACACGCATATGAAACTCATCTGCAAACATGTACAAAACTTAGATACTTTTTCTGCAATTGAGAATTGCTATTCAAGTTTAGTTCATGTAGAAAATTTCCAAAGAATGTTTCTTGTGCACCCAATACACTATGGGATATATATAATAAAGTGAAGCTGTTGAGAGCCGCGTTAGATGACGATGACGATGCTCACAGCTTGCGTCGAGGGATGGGGGATGCGGATGAGGATGAGAAGCAGGAGGGGATGAGCAGGGTGACCCAAGTACCAGGGTGAGGGAGGATGAGGGAATGGATAGATGGATGGATGGATGGATGGCGGGTGGGTGGACGGGAATTCTCTGTGTGGCAAGCGTCTGTTGCAAAATCAAAAAAATATTGTGCGTTAAGAGGAGGGATGCTGTTGGACTGGGCCAACAACTACTACTAACAGCTGAGAACGAACCAAGAGGGGGTGGCTGGGTAATATTGAGTCCGAGGATGGGGTAGGAAAAATCGATAAATGCCTCGAACATATGAATTATGTGTCTGTGTCCATTTTCCCTTCCCTCGATTCCCTGCTCGACTTTGCAACTCCGAGATTCAGCTGCGGCTCTTCATCGGGTTAAGTTCAAGTGGCAGCTCATTGCACTCCGCTCGGCCTGTGAGATATATTTTACAATTTCGCATTTAATTCTCCAGAGCCATTCGCCCGGATTGGGTTTTATGGCCTGGCAGCAATTGGCGCCCACACACGCAGCTATTGTTGCTGCTTTTGCTGTTGCTGTTGCCAAAACTGGACTAGAGTGTTTTGCGGAGCTGCACTGACCGCATTAGATAGGCAAACCCCTCCGGTCCATTCCACCACACAGTCCACAGTCCTGTCCAATGAATGTTTTTGGCAACTCATATGCAAATATGTTGCGAATGGCCAAGGGAAAATGGCAAGCAGGTCGAGTGCGAGTGCTGCTGGCTAAATCAATGAATGTGTTTGGACAAGTGGTAGCCAGAGTGCGTCTCCCCGGATCCCTTACACCATTTGCCCTGGGTTCTTGGGTCCTTGGGCATTAATCCGTAAGATACGAGTGCCCGTACATTCCCCAAGAGCAATTTAAACTTCATTTATATTCCAAAGTTGCAAACATTGCTGGGAAGTTACTACAATATGTACATCTTATCTAATTTCTTAAGATAAGTTTTCAAATCTTTTTGGCAGATCTATTTTGAATGAATGAAGTTGGCTTTAAACTTACATATATTACACAACAAATTAATAATGGTAAATGATAGATACTTCTCATCTCTGATCAGTATTTCCATACTTTGTTTAGTGAACCGCAAACAGCATTGATTTATGCTGCAGGAAAACCCCAAGACTTAATTAAAACTAAATAGTACTTCTCGGAGGGGAATCGTTGTCTCGTTTGTAAATTAAGCGACGGCGGAGAACAGTTGAACTTATAACCCAGAGCTGCTGGAGTTTGCTGGCCACAAAACCAATTTGGCCCGGCCAACTGGCAACTTTCATAAATAGAAAGCGTTTCTGGGATGCATTGCATATCCAATTGGTAAGCGCTGATACGATTGTCTGGTGGGGTTGGGGGAAAAAGAAAGAAATGTAAGAAAAACATTGAACAATAAATTTTTCATGCTCAACACAAACGCACCATGTACGTACACATATTTATTTATGACAGCACGCAGGTCGCAGAGCCACGACTCCAAGTTCGATTTCGATTTCGGAGTTGACCCCCGGAAAAGTTATCTTTAGATCGCCGACGTCTGCGGTTTCCCTCGCTCTTTTTTTTTTCTTTATATACGAGCTGATAAATGGAAAATCCAGCACAACGTCGTCGCATTCGATTTCGTTTTCGATTCCGATCCGATTCCAAGCTCCAAGTTGGTGATAAGGCAATCAATAAGGCAAATACACAGCCCGAGGTTTATTGAACCCCTCGCTCTCTTGGAAAATAAGGGAAGCCACCTCCGAACCATCTGGCCGAAGTGCAATTAAGTGGGGTATTCGTTTATTTTTTGGGGCCACTCGATTGCAGTTTTGTTTATTTCTTGCTTAATGGTGATTTATGTTGCGGTTGAATGGGTTTTTTTCGGGGGGAGTGAGCCTTTGGGGGTTTCACCAAATTGCCAGTTGACTATCTTAAATAAGTTTGTTTAGGAATCGGTTACAAACATATTTAGATATGATAATGCGGTAAATATTTGCGAGTGAATCAAAGTCCCCAGAGAAGTCAGGAGGACCCAAAGTAACCTGCGGTTGAGAGGTGGCTTACACACATGCGATTGGGTGTCAAGCAAAATATTTGTAAGATAATATTTACACACGACTAATGCCGCAGATTCGAGGTGAGGTAGAGGGAAAGATTTGGACAAAATATTTGTGCGTGTCAACAAACCGCGATGATGATGGTGCTCTTCTCTCTTCGATTCAAATCGAAATTGAAATTGAAATTCATTCCACGTTCGCCGGAGCGTGACCGATCCCGATCTCTATATAAATGATTTGATTGACATCAATAATTGCATGTACACACATTTCCATGTATTTGGCAGATGTGTTGTGTGTTGTCGGTAGTTGTTGGTTGGTTGGTAGTTGGCTACCGAAAATGGTAAAAAGTAAATGGGCAATTGTAGAATCCGTATCAATTTGCATATGTCTCCTGTGACAACGACGGTGTTTGCATGAAAAATAAACAGAGCCCTGCTGATTGACGTTGAACGTTCCCCCAAGAGCATAATTAAATGCATTCGATGTTGTGCGGTTGCTCTGCTAACAGAATAAATAAAGAAAAATATTTGTAGGCTTACATGTGGGAGAATATGAATATGTGGGCCTGGCAAATATTAGTTTGAATATTATTCGACTTTTTCTTCAATGAATGTGACTATTTAGGGAAATAAATTTCTACTTTAGAATATTTACATTGATTAAAGCCATGTTCTATGAATTTTAAAGAATTGTAATCTTTATAAGAAGTTTATATCTGAGTTAAGAGTTCCTATTTTCCCATTACACGAAGTATTAAGAAATCGTTTCGATGGAAACCCCCAACACTTTTTCGATTCGTTCGTCTGGTTATTCTCTTTCAGATCTCGTCTCATCAATCACGTTTTGGCAGCTCCACATGCTTTCCATCCAGTGGCCACTTCCCTCTCTCTATTCCCGTCTACGTGACTTCCGTCTCTTGGCTTGCCCATTTGTCCCGCGGGCTCCGCAGTTCCCTTCCTGACTCCCTACCTCGTTTTCCTCCATGGTTGAGTCAGTACTCCAGCTTCTTCCACCCAAACCGCCTTGCATTTATCTACTTTGCCATGTTGTCATGTCAAACACTCGGCACAAAAGTTCAAGTGCGGGTCCTCTTTCTACCGCCTTTTCCCCATTTCTCCCGGCAATTTCACGCCTGTCAGTTCGGCGAAAAAGTTTGGATCTCTGCAATTTTTTTAACGTTACCTGGCGCCAACATCCCACGAACCCGGATAGTGTGAAATTTATAAACATCAGCCAAGTGTCGCAGGCAACACAAAAGCTCATTTGTCGGACGAAAGTAAAATCGGCTTAGAAGCCACACTATGCACGCTTGAGTGGGTTAGGTTCCAAGAACTTTATGGAAGCACTCAGCAATCAGGGTGCCTACCCTCAGACAACTTAATTAGATAAATGCTCTCTTTGTCAGTTTTCTAATTTTCTAGTTGTAAAGTGATCCGAACGCCCACATACAGCGCCCCATAACTATCGTCAACATTATCGTCATTATCTCCATCATATCGTTGTAGAGAGCAGTGAAGAGCAATGAAGAGTAGATTCCTCCTCCTCCTCCTCCTGTCAGCTGACATAATTTTATGCTCGACATTCAATTAGGAGTAGGTGTAGGTGGCCCAACCTCATCCTCACTGGAACTGCGCCACTCTGGCAAATGCAAATTGTGAGCAGACAAAAGCAATTTGTGTCATTGCCAGCAGCTATGTGGAAGTACAGTTGCGGTCAAAGTGTTAGCAACTGCATTTGTGATGGCTGTTAAAGTGATTGGACCACTAAGTGCAAGTGCAAACCATGCAGTGAAACAATATATTATCATCTTTGCATCTATTTTTTGGTTAAATACATATTTGGTTTGTAGAATAAATAACACTTAGAACTTTTATTACTTTACTTAGGTTATATTTACTCAATAGATTTGTTAATAAGCATGGTATTCCTATGTAACTAACTTGTAAATATATTAATATTTTTATATATGTTTTGAATAATAATAATATAAATACTTTCAGTGATACCCAGTACTGTATGCAGTGAACAGATTCCATGGATTGAAAGGAACGCAAAAGCAAGAGACAGAGAAAACTTGTATTTTACCATCTCATTACAAGATTTGCATATTTGCATCAACCATTGTCTGCGAGTCGAGGGAACAAAAGCCAGGCACAGACAATGGCTTCAGCGCAACTCAAGGATATTTTCGCACTCGGTAAAACTAGACCTAAATTTGGAGAACCGCAGAGAAAACAGTGTCTGCAAAACATGACTTCCTGCCACAACTTTCGCGAGTCAAGTGTTTGCCACTTTTGAAGTCTAAATCTTAAAAGCCCCGGATAACAACTATCCGCAGCAGCAGTTGGTGTTTTTGTTTTTGGTCTTTGGGTATTAGGCTCCACTCGCTTGTCAAGTGTTCCTACATAAAGTCGCTTACCTAATGGCCAAAGCGCTGAAATCATCGCTGCTTGGTTGCATTTCACAGGATTTTATGGCAAATGTAGGTACCCCCTCCGCGCCATTCGACTCCATTGACAGCTCAATTCAACGGCCGAGCAGAATGTGGAAATGGAAAATGTGCGGCGGATAATTGCCATTAATCAGGCGAGTCCACACATGGACATGGCACGTCATAAGCCGCAAGCACACTACATCTAATCCAGCGTTTGCCATCGGTTCAAAGAACAAAAAGTCCGGTCTTGGGTTCAACATCTGGTTGGGAATGCAGAGCGGAGGGACTCGAGGGGCCAGGGAATAGGTTAGGGCTTAGGAGGCTTGGTCTTGGGCATCTATGATATATGCTGCACTTAGTACCTACTTAAGTTGCGCGAACGCGGACAACGCTTCAGATAAGATCTCGCACAGCTGGCGAGAGCAGAGGCAAAAGCTGCTTGTGGCTTAAAACCACGACAGTGGAGCAGAAACAGAAATATTTTATTAATTTGCAAGGAAATATGATAGGTTACCATAAACTGTCTTTACACAATAATTTATATTTATATTTTGCAGATCAACTTGTCTAAAGCATATTATTTGGTCAAGGACTGTTTGTTGGAAACCAAAACTAACAAAAGAAATATTTGTAAGTATGTACATACTTATTTAATTTTTTTTTGCTAAACACACAAACCATGCCTTTCTGATTTGCCTACTGAATATAAAAACAAATTTAACAGAATCCCCTAACACAAATCAAATAATACATTTTTTCTTTAGTTTCTCTGTTAAGTGTGAAAATAAATCAAACAAAAATACCCAAAGACAATCAAATATAAAATTTTTCCATTAAGTAGCCGCAATTATCCAATGTTTCTATAAAAATAACTTGAGTGGCGAATAAACTGGGAAACTGTGAACTCATGAAGCAAACAACTGACACCATTAAATATGTCAATATGTTGTTAAGGAAAAATCACCGCAAGTGGATAGCAGAAATCTCCAGTTCTGAAAGGAAACCCACTGTGCCACTCTCCCCCACCAAAGTCGAAACTGCAGCAACCACACGACTTTGACAACGGCGTCGACTACCGTGGCTGCAGACTGCCGACTGACTCGTAAGTGGTATAAAGTACGTGCATTTTGTAGATAATAATAAAATAATAGCAACGGCTGCTCATTCGCTCGTAGTCGAGAGTCGAGGGTCTTGGCGCTTGGATCGGATCGGATCGGATCGATTCGAATCCGATTGGATGGCATAGCATTGGATCGGAACAAAACGGAGCCGGTGACTTGGTCTTGTGGCTGTTGTAACAAATTACTTTTAGCTGCGCCCGCCGACTTCCTCTTCCCTTCGCTTCGCTTCTCAGCTCTTTAACGATCTCGTCCAGACATTGTCGTCGCCATTGTAGCTGCTCGTTCTTCATGTTCTATTTTTCCGCGGCAATTGCAGCCAATAGATTAGCTGCACAGATAATTGCACAGAGGAAATCAGTTTGAAAATGGTCCGTATGAAATCTTTCAATTTTAAGATTAATAAATACAAGTTTTAAATTTATCTAAGGTGACAAAGCGTGTCTTTTTAACTCAATGATAGTGTTCAAATTCTATTGACTAATACAAAGGTTTAATATCCGTTTTTAAATACATGCAAATAGTTAAATGAAAGTACCTATCTTAAACTTAAGTAACTTAAACTTTGAACAACCAGAAAAGAAAACTTTTAAGGTAAGAAAAACCCAGTAAACTTATTTTTCCAAGTGAAAAGCGGGCAGACAAAAGGCGGGAAAAGGGGAGTGGAGATGGGGCAGCCGCTTTTCCGTCGCCAATCAAGCGATCGATCTACTTTGAGGCAACCCCATGGCCACAGTTTATCGCCGACCAGCGACTGCATTTTGTTGACCGATAAGTCCAAAGGGGTTAAGCTCGAGGAGCGGGAGAGATTGGAGGTTAAGTAAACCAGGGGGGAATGGGGAGCAGTAGAGTAAGTTCCAAAGCCAAGACCAACTTCATTTGCTTGCCAACCAAAGCGAGCGACTTTTTCAATTAATGTAGCCCATGGGCACGCGAAACCTGAAACCAGAAAATGCAAAAAGAACCCGACGAGGCGAAGATGCAGAGTGCTCTTGCTGTAGGAAACAAAAACAAGAAAAAAAACAATGCAAAAACTTTGTTTACTTTTGCAGCTTGTCTTATCGCTCGCTCCACTGGCCACAAAATAATTACCGAAGCCAGTTTTCCCCGCGAGTGAGGAGAGGAAATCATCTGGTAGAATTGAGTTCTTTTAGGCAGGGCGTGGCCATATCACAGATCTTGCAGCCTAGAGAGCCGCTTCAGTCAGTTGGTTCAGTCTGTCGGTTTAGTCAGCCGGCCAGCACTTTGGCACTTTGGCTAAATGACTGCATTTAAAAAACTGTTGCCGACTTCCGTTTCGGTCGTTTCACTCCTTTGCCATCTGCACACGAGGTGATTAAGTGCGATTCGAGGCGTGGAGGCAGATAATTTCTGATATTTCATAGCCCCGGTGGTTGGTGTGTGGACTCGGGGAATGCTAAATTGTAAATGGGGAAATGGAGGAGCTCCCATGTCGAAGGAGGTGTGAGATTTGCGAGCCAGGCAGGCTTGTTTTAACGGCACTTTAAGCCACTCAGCTCTCAGCTGAACAAGTTAAGTACGGCAAGATCGTCTTTTCTGAAGTGGGCTGGAACTACATATTTCTTCACTGGCATCTCCAGTCATGTCCTTCACTGCAATTCTTTAGGCCACCTACGGATCACCCACGCACCTACTATGCAAATTGGCCCTAATCTTTAGGAGAACGCCCCCACAGAAAGTACAGTATGCTAAATGCAAAAGGAGCTACATTGTTGCCAAGATGCTTTCATGGCCAAAACAGTTTTCTGTATTGCCCTGAAGATCGACTCTTGCTTCCTGATTCTTTCCCTCTTTTTTTTAGTTGGTCAAAATCTGGATTTTTGCGGTTGCGTGCATTGAACTTTTCGGCCTTTTTCGGGTTGTTGCATTTCTTGTTATACCCTTGCAGAGCAAAAGGGTATTATAATTTCAGTCAGAAGTTTGCAACGCAGTGAAGGAGACACCTCAGACCCCATAAAGTATATATATTCTTGATCAGCATCACCATCTGAATCGAAATATGTATGTACGTCTGTCCGTCTGTCCGTCTGTCCGTCGGTCCGTCGGTCCGTCTGTCCGTCTGTCCGTCTGTCCGTCTGTCTGTTTCTATGTAAACTAGTCTCTCAGTTTTAAAGCTATCTTGCTGAAACTTTCCCAAAAGTTGTGTAGCTATTGCACGCAGTATATATGTCGGAACGGGCCGGATCGGCCGACTATATCGGATAGCTCCCATACGAGAGAATGAAATAAAAAATTCTCACGCCGTTGTTTTTGATCAGATCGACTTAAATTCTTCAAGATGGCGTTTTCTAACTGTTATTGAATTTCGGATTAAATTTGATCAAAATCGGATAACTCTATCATATAGCTGCCATAGGAGAGATCGAAAATTGTATATAGAATTAAAGGAAATAAATTGATAACATCGTTGTTTTTTATCCCACAAGCATGATTTTTTGAATATAAAGTTTTTTAACAACGTTTATATTGAGAAAAAAGTTTCATAAAAATCGGACAACTATATCTTATAGCTGCCATAGGAAAGATCGGAAAATCTATATTGAAATAACGGAAATAAAATTATAACATCGTTGTTTTTCATCAGGCAAGTATGGTTTTTGGAATATAGAGTTTTGTTACGATTCTTGAATTACGAATTAAATTTGATCAAAATCGGACATTTATATCATATAGCTCCCATATAGTCGAAAATATGGAAAATGAATAGAAAAATCGTCATAGCTTCGATGTTGTTAGGCCTTATGCATTTTGTTCGACATATTTGAGATCTGCAAGGGTATATAAGCTTCGGCTTGCCGAAGCTAGCTTCCTTTCTTGTTTTTGTTTTTGTGGCGGGTTCAAGTGAATTATTCATGTTGTCATGTCGAATTGGTGGAGGGAGAGAGGATTTTAGTTCGAAGCTGCAAACGAAATTGCATTCTGCCAACGCAGCATCAACCTCGCACAGAGAACATTTATTTCGAGTTATGATTAATAAAGTCTGCCATATTAAATACATATCTTAAGTAATAACACATTTTTGAGTGCATTTTAGTAAAGGTATATTAACACAAATTACATACTTGTTGTAATGATAAGAAAGATAAATATTTCTTTTTTCTATTATTTTCTATATTTATATATATTTACTTATTCAATTTTATACCGTGATAATGATTGGCGTTACGTGTATGTTTGTGTTTATATTTTTTTTCTCTGTAAACCAATGTTGCTGATTTTATTTATGTTTGCTGAGTGTATTTTTTGGTGTCGAATGCAAGTTCCTCATGCTGTTTTTCCATAAAAATTCCCGCATCAGGAGTTTCCCAATATATATGCCACATCTACACGTTGTCTCTGTTTTGTTGCTTGTAAGAACGAAAACAACACAATATTTTTTAATTAAGTGACAAGCCCAACTTTTGTTTAACCGCACATCCACTGGCAAAACTTTATTTCTGCAACTTGCAGGGACAAAAGTTGCCATTGTTTGCGAAGAGAAAAACAGTAAACAATGCACGTTTTTTTTAAAAAGAAACCCAAGACACCTTGCATCGACCATCGATAAGTGGCACAGAAGTGAGATGTTTCCAAGTCCTTCAAGGGATTCTTAGTCATGTAAATATAGTACATATACCCTCAGAACCCAGAGCCTCGAAAGACGAACAATATCCGCCGCTTTGTCAACACTTCTGAGTGACGCTTGAGTTTTAAACATAATTGAGATACTTTGCATCGGTCCGTAATTAGACTGCATTCAACGGAGAAGAAGAAGTGACCTCATTCGAAACCCCTAAACACTCTCTCCTCGATGGTTTCTTTCTTTTTACATTTTTCCCTCTCTTTGTTTGTCACATTGCGACACATCGCCCGCGGGCTATGGCCGCCATATGGAAATGTTTATTTTGACAAGCGCACCCTCGCAGGAAAACGGAAAAAATGTGGCCAGGAACGTGAAAAGGGGTGCGAAATTAGAATAACGTGTCACTCATATATTGTATCACGTAATGCGGCTAAATATGCTTCTGGCCACGGGGAAAAGCCAAGGAAAACCAGGGTAAATGCGACTCGCCCAGGATACTAAACAATTGCCACGGTTCCCAGGGCAAAAGCGAAGAAATATATGACCAGAAAAGTGAAAACAAAGAGAGCTAGGAAATAAAAACAAAAATGAGAACAGGACGTCGCACGTGATGTTTTTTTACACGGTACTTAGAGGGTCCTTGGGATATATTAAAAAAGGAATATTATATAAATTGTTCGTTGGGATTGCAATATCATTAATTATTGCTCTCATATTAGCTATCACAAGTCACATAATTTGCGATAAATCAAACGCTTTTCATGTTATTATTATTGATTTATTTTGGTTAGCCATTACCATTTATTAAATCACAATTAAGCAGGTAACTAAGTGGTCGAGCATTCATCACGAGCCATTGTTGTCACCATTTTTCTGTCAGCTGGTTACACCCATGTAGTATTTTTAATTACCGCCCACCACATAAAGCTTGTAGTTATGTAAGTAACTGCCTTTTTTAATTAAATCTGTCGCAAAGTCCTGCGACTTATGACATGCCGTGACCTAAAAATTTCTTGAAAGATTTTTTGTTCCATTTGCATATGACATGCTCGAAATTTTTTACGAGCAGACTTTTTGGGGTCTTTCCTTTGGAGTTGGCATTGATATATTTACCAGCTGATAAGGCGGCTCCCCTTTTCAGGACAATTTTCACTTTTAGGGGTGCTTTTCTCGGTTCGCAGGGAGAAAAAAGCGAGATTCAGCGCAGGACTTTTAATTTGTTTGCATTATTTGCGCTTTTAGTGGGATTTCCATTATCCCTCCCTCATTTCCTGCGATTGTTTATTTTGTCGAACCGAAAATTGAAATATGATAAGCCTTTAAACCACCCCAGGCTTAGTTTGAAACCGAATCAATCAATTGTAGCATTGTGCAGCTGCCTACCAATCTTCTTTAATCTTTGTTAGGAACCTTAGTTTTGACCTGAAACTGTGGACGATCTTAAATCCTAATTGAATTTGGGCTGAACCGCATCTACCTGCTTTACCTGATCCTTCGGGATCACTTGTTTCCTGGGTTTGAACTAATGATAATGACTCGTACGGCTACCATTTTGTCTGAACCTATTTCAACGATTCCTGATTTTTTTCACAAGAAAAGAAGGCCTTGTTTGGTGTTTGTTTTGGCTTATGTACTTGTAAACATGGTAAGCGTTTATTTGGAGAACGAGTTTGCCAGTTTCGAATTCTTGTTGTGCAGTGTTTGGTTTATCTGGTTTCAAGCGAAGCTCATTACTAATGTTCGAAATTCGAGGCACTATCGGTGCAGATAACCGTTTTGCAACCTTCTTACTTTGAGTTCTTATCTGCAGGCGATATGATGGAGCGCAATTACTGTGAATTACCCCGGGTGATTGGCTCATGTGGTTCGGCCAGGAAAGGGTTTCTCGAATGTACATCAACTTTGCGAGTGCAAAAAAAAAGTGAGAGGTGCGAAATATGACTGCTTATCAGCATGCGTTGACATCACCCTTCGAAAACGAGGGGTTTTTGGACACCTATACCTGCTTTCTAGCACGTCAACCAGACATCCAGTCGCCAAAACCGAACTATCAGTATTACTCCTTAAAATTTATGGTTTCCTACAAAGTTCGTTCTTCAAATAGATACATATTTAAGAAATTTACCTTCGTGCCGATTTATGCAGTATGTGCTTTATATGGAAAAAGTTGGTTTCAACGCAAATTTTATTAAATAATCCATTTTAGAGTACTTCGAATATGTTATGATTTACATTTTTAATTTTTTTCCTATTCGGCTTCATGATTTTGATAGGATAAAACAGAATTTGGCTTGACGCAAGTTTGTAATCTTTATTGCCTTTATTAACAATAAGTACTTTGTGTTGTTCAAATAAGATTGTTTATCAGCTAATCAGCCTGTATAAATCAGATATAAGCATTTATTCAGAAGAATCAAAACAATAAAAACTAATAAATCAATTTTACTACAGGAAAAAAAAAAAAAAAAAAACGAATTACTCAGGCTGCAATTTGAATTTTTTCATATTTTTTGCCAGAAACCCGAGACTTTTGGATAACTGGCAATACACTTTAGAATTTAACTTATTTCTCTTACCTTGACTTGCCAAACTGCTTTCAATCAACTGCAGTATCAGATAACTGCCGACTAGCCATTTCCAAATCGTCCTGCTGTTTTTGTTTACTTTGCTGGCCATTTTCAGTTCGATTTTTTTGCTGATTAACGTGGAAACCGTCGTTTACGATCGAAGGTAATTTGAATGGCTCAGGTTTTTTCGCTTATTTGTTTACAACATTTTGGCGTTTGGTTTCCGCCAAGCTCCGATTTCGCCTCCTATTTCTATCCTTTGCTTCCACACACATACACACGCGTGGTTACGCGACGCACAGACACACAATCGCGCGACTTTTGCTCACTCCACTTTTGTTGTGTATTCTTTAACGAATATTGCTTTCGGTTTTCCTATTTTGTGCTTTTCGCATCAATCAAATTCACCGTTTACGCGTTTTTGTTTTGCCGGCGTTCGTCGATTTTGTTGTTGTTTCAGTTTTTTTTGTTGTTGCTGCACGCCTGCAAGCTGAGCATTTTTACAACAACAGCAAAATACTATCAACAAATTGCACACACACTCGGGTAGGTAGCGTTGTCTCGCTCTAGCCTTCGCCAGGCATCGGGACTTGCAGCTGCAGTTTTTTAAATTCTCATTTGTTGTGCTTTTCTGTATTAAACGAATGGGATTTGGTTTTTCCTCCGCCTTTTACTCAATTTAATTCGCCTTAAACTTAATTTTTAGTTGATTTTACTATTGGTTAGGCGCGATTTATACAAAATTTCGATACAATCGTGCGCGCACCGACCTCATCGCCTCGAAAAAAAAAACCGACTCCGCGCGGTGTCCCTTTTGCCAGTGTTACCACCTTCAGTGATTCGAAAACCACTAAAAAATCCATTGTTTGCCGTGCTGGCATCACTTTGGTTGGATACTCGGCTTGGTTTCGTTTTCTAAGCATTTTATCTTTAAGTCTTATAAATACTTGTTAATTTAAGAAAAACGAAGAGAACCTTTTTTTGAATATTTTCCTAAAAACCAAACACAATGAATTCCTATATACAGCTTATGTTTTTGTCAGGAACTTTCAAAGGTTTTAGTTTTGTGTTTTCTGTTTTCTGGCAACGCCGAAAGATATTACGAGCTAAGACATTTCTTATTTGGCGCCTGATTTAAAAAATAGTCATCTTTAGCCCAAAAAATAATGTAGAGCTTAATTGATTTAAAATTTTCTAATAAACTTATGAATATTCCGAATAGTAAAATTGTAGAGACAGATAAAAAAACATTCCGATTTAATTTAGGACAGTCTTAAATTGGGTTGCTTATTAGTTTTACGCAGTTAATGCTCAATATGACTTTCGTCATTTTTCAAGATTAGAAATACATATAAGTTTTTTGGTAAAAATTAATAAACATAGCAAAATTTAATTTTTAGTTTTGTAACAGCAAATTGGACTTTACTTTGAAACTGCTGTATAAATGCAAGCAAATCGCCAGCATGCATATTTATGTTTCCTATCCAACTGACATTGAGCTTGAATCTTTTAAAATACGTGTGTTTTTATATTAATTGTTAGAGAAATTTTAAAATTTATAATCATATTATAACGGCTTAATGGAACTTCCAACTATCTTCACTTTGCCCCCAACTAATTTCGTTTGCATTAATTTTATTTTTGGAAAATCCTTTGACAGAAAACTTTTTTCCCCCCGGCCAACTGGAAAACTCCTGTTTGAAATTCATTTTTTTTCGGCTTTTTTGATTGCCACCCCCGAGCAAGCGATGTGCAGACAGGTTGCGGTTAAAAGTTGTGGCTCTAACAAAAAATGGATGAGCCGAAGGAACTCTCATTTAAAAACCGCCAGCCAAAAAGCAACTTTAAAAGCTGAAAAAAGTAAAATATCATTTTACGCCTCGGAGAAATGTGAGTGCCATAAAAAATCTGTCCAAGGCCGACAATTTGTCTGAGGGGCGGGAAGCGTGGCGGTGAAATGATAAATTTCACATTAAATGCCAGCGCTTAAATGAAAGCGCCGTAAAATTAAACGACAGGATGCAAAAGAAGGGGAAGTTTTTGATTATTTTTTTTTGGTGCTGTGGGGCCGAAAAATAAGTGAAATAAAATTCCCTCTCAGATGGACTTCATTAGCGTATCCGTATTCACAAAAAGTAGGTCAAGTTTCGAGGACTTATCAAATTACAAGGCCCAGAGATTTTGCGCTGCTAATTGCAGGTTTTTAATAGGGCACATTTCCCTGCCAAGCGAGACTGCAATTTTCAGTTTTAATTAATTCGAGTTACCACCGGGTGTCTGCCACTATTTGTATCCGTATCTCTGTGTTTGCTCTGCCAGTTTGAAGTTGATGGCGACGGACTGAGAAACTTCTGTGCGCCCACAAAACCAGGGGCGGATACAGGTATCTGCCTGGGGGGGGGGCGATCAAAATTTTTTTTTAAACAATGCAAGTAGCAGGTGGCAAATAATCAAAAATTATACGCAGTTTTATTCAAAACACTCTGTACAAATAAATTAATTAATTTTAATCTAAATGGCGAATTCCATTATTCTTTTCCCTCTTTTTAAAAACTTTTCTATAACTCTCTCGATGTGAATACTGATTTCGGAATGCGTATGTAGCAATGCTAGGCTAGTTAGTCTTAGGAGGAGCGATAGACAAGGGAAGAAGTAGGGCAAGGAAGGACTGGCGACACGCTGTAACACGCAGGTTTCCGAAGTTCACGCCAGTGAAGCACCTTTTTTCAGAAGCTGAGGGGGGGCGATCGCCCCTATCGCCCCCCCCCCTGTATCCGCCACTGCACAAAACGCGGCGAGATTCCCTCCTGATTCTGCTGATGTGCATCCCATTCAAAGCTTTTAGGTGCCGACATGAAAAGGCGCTTAAGTGAATTAAGTCTGTGTGTGGTAATATAGTATATAAATTAAAGCATGGCTATCTGGCTCACAGGAAAGATTTTCGCCAATACCAATTCTTTTAAAGGCTCAAAAGCTAACACAAACACATTAGCAGAGAATGTAAATTATTTAGGTTACTTAGGATATGCTGATTATTTTAAAACCGCAAAGCAGTATTTATAAATTTAGTATATACTAGTATAGTATTTATAGAATATACTTTTTTGTTACCAAACTTAAATATAAAATGTACAGTATGACCAAACATAAATTTTTCAATAGCTATGACTTATGTTATTTTTGTGTAATACTACCATTAGTGGAGCACTATTTCGATTTTTAAAGATCATAATAAATTGGGGCTTACCGTTATTTCAATGGATTTCCCCCCCTTGGCTTGCGGGCGGGTAAAACTCAAACCGTTTGCGAGATTTCCCGGCTTAATTGACGGCGACAGGCGGCGCAGGCAGCAAATTGAGACGGAATAGCAACAACAGCAAACAGCAGAAAGTTATGGCAACCAACACGGTGACAACAACCACAACAACAATAACAACAAAAGCAACAACAACAACATGGTAAGTTAAATTAAGTTAGCGTCTGCAGACAACAAATCTCGGTTTGTGTGTCTGTCCATATGCTCATTGCGCATAAATCAAAATCAACTTGTAAATTTAATATGTCTCTGTGTTTTTTCTGGTATCCACTCCTTTTTTTCCCATTTTTTTGTGGCGCTTGCCAGAGATTCGCGAATGATTTATGCTGATGTATTTTGAGCGCCAACGAATTGGCGAGAATATGGATAAAATAGTGGGGATTACAAAAAATAATCAATTGAAAGCGCTGAAAAACATGAAAACAAGTTGTGACTGACGGACCAATAAAAATCGCGGTTTCAAGTGTCTATTTTTTTATATTTTTTGAAAATTATAATTGGTGTCAAAACCAATAATTCGGCCAAAACTGAAAATTACTTAGCGAACTTTATTATTCTCGTAAATATAAGTGACAAAACATTGGAGAAATAAGTGGTTTACAAATTGAATTTTTTCTTACAAGATTGTAATTATTTAAGTTTAATTTTCAAATAATTCAAGTGGTCTCTCGTTAATAGACTATTTAACTCTAAAATAGCAAATTAAAATTTTTAGTGATGTTGAGAGCATAAAAACCACTGGCAAAGTTTATTGTGGCTTCCTCGAGAGAAAAACTAATTGGTAGGCAAACCAACAAAGTTCTCCGCCCCAAAGAACCAACAAATTTAATTGTCACACATTAAAATTAGTTGGAAATTTCCCCCTCCATTTCCCCTCCATTTTCCCCATGCTCCAGATGTAATTCCCGAACCTGTAAACGAGGCAATGGACATTGAGTAATGACAATTTCAGGCACCGGCGACAGTTTGACACTTTTTTTTTTGGATGTGGATCTGGGTCTCGGTCTTTGCCATGGCATTGTGGTCTAAGGTCCACAAATTGGGGATCTGCTGAAAGGGCAGTCCAAGTTTTCTCAAGGAAAAACCACACATTTTCTGTCTTTTTTTCTGTATGTACATACGTTGGATGTGTGGAAACGAAAGCAAAATTAGGTTGCATTCAAGGAGTGGGGGTTTTTTAGTGGGATAGGGGGTTTTCCCAGTGCCAGATCCACATCCAGATCCACGTCCATATCCACACCAAGTGCAAGTATGATGTATGTGGGTCTGTCTCAGTTTTGAGTGCAGCGAGCAAAATAAATGAGTTTGTCAGCCGGCAGCGACATGATTTGATAATTGGTTTTAAAAGAAATTCGAAAGCTGAAGTTCCAGTTGAAGTTTGTTTGGGGGAAACGAGCAGGAAACGAAAATGGCTTTGGCTCTTCTGTTTTTTTTTTTTTTTTTTTGACGGGGAAATGATAAGTCAAGTCTTATTAGCATGTTAATAAATGAAGAAATAAAATCATTGGCAGGAAAATAGCATTTATGGGATGGGAAATAAATATATTGCCTGGAAAGGTTAAGGTTATTTATTTAAATGAAACTAGAGGGTAATAAATACTAAGATATTTACATTTTTTTATGGACATTTTAATTTATTATATTAATACAAAAAACTTATTTTAATACATTCCCCCACTTAAGCCAATATCCTTGATTGTTTTGGCCAATATTAACTTTGGTTTATGACCCCTCGTGGGCCACAAAACTTTTGGCCATTGACACTTGAGTGTTGGCTTCTCCGGAATTGGCTGAACCAATAAATGACTTGCCAGGGTCACAAGGCTGACTCACCGATGGCGGATCAGAATTTTTTTGGATTTGGGCGGGGCGGCACTCACCCAGATTGCGAGTCATTTTGAAAGTTCGTTACGGTTATGTAAGAACCCCAAAATCCAACTCCAACTCCACATGACGCACATTCGATAAGGGAGATATAAAATCAGCATAATTCCTGACACTTTGCCAAGTTTGGCATTCGGATGGAATTCCAGAGCGGCTTAGCCCAGTATTTTAATTACACGCCCTCACAAATTGAGGGCTTTTCATCTAAATTCTCAATGGATTCTATCGCGTCTCTTGGGCGCCCATAATGGACTCATTAACTCACATTTCGCCGAGGGAGCTGCTCGAATGCAATCCTCCGGCTGTCTGCGGTTGTTTTGTTCAGTTTTTGTATTGCATGCTGCATGCTGAATGCTGCACGTTGCATGTTGCTGGTTGGGTGTTGCATGTTGCTCGTTGGCGTTGGGGCGTGCAGTTGCACTTGTCGTTGGCCATAAATTAAAGTTCTGGCTCCCCTTATTGTGGTAAATATTTGTCGCATGCCAAAAAACTTTACAAGCGACAGCATTTTGCACATGTTGGCGGCTGAAATTGCATTTCATGGCTCGTCTGAGTCTCGAGGCACTGGATCCCCATCCGAGATTTAATTCTGCACAGCTGCTCCAGTGGAGCGTTGACTGTTGAGTGTTGAGTGGGTGGCGCCAGGACAAAACAATATCCTTGGCAATGGTCAAGTTCAAGTGTAGGCTGAGGACGAAAAAGGAGCAGCTTCGTTGGAGCTTGAAACTCAGCCAGGAAAAACTAAAGAAATACAAGATGTGCTCGTACCAGCAAGTGAAAAACACTTTTGAGTAGGAAAAATCAGATGACTGGAATGCCTGTTTAGCTTAAATCCCTCATACCACTTGATTGGTATTTTTAAACAGACTTTAAATGTCTGTCATATGTTCAATTTCATAAAAAAGTAACATAAATGTTATGGTACAATTTTTTCTATTTTTATTATTTTTCTATTTATTATTTTTTGCATCCTTTAAACCATTTTAAACATAACAATCTTTTTTTTTTATCAATTATAATTCACACTGTATATAATATTTTCTTGAATAAAATTATTTTAAAATATTCCCACATTCAAGTATGTGTGTCATGTTCCCAAAAAAAATTTAATCAGAAGTTTTTGGTCCTGTCGCAAAGAAAATTAATTAAAGGATCCTTGTTGGCCAATTGTAGGCAGGCAACTCGCAGCCCATAAATCCTCCCGCCTGTCACAAAAAACTCCTCGGAGTCCTCCGCCTTTTGACAACCTGGAAGGTTGAACCTTGCGATAAGCAAGGAGATACTCACTTTAACGGCGAGACAACTCCCTTCGTGAGGTAGACAAATTAGTGCAGTTTAAATAAGCAGGCGACTAATTTGATTACGGGCTGATGGGAAATACTCTGCCTGGGCAGCCAGAGTTTAATTTACAGCAGACAAATTTTCAACAAAAACTCCACTGGAGTTTGCACATAATTAAAACACAATTCCAAATGCAAGCAGACAGACGATAACAAAAAAGCCTTGTTTATTTTGGACAAAAACTAGAGAATTTTCTTAATTGCCACTGAAATTTGCCTGTTTTTCTTTGTCAAAAATTCCATCAAATATTGGCAGACGGTGGCAGAGATTTTTATTTGAAAATACTAAAGTTTCACTGGGCAAAAATCTTGAGTAAATATTTAGCCAGCAAACAATAGTGACTTGCTCCAAATGGAAAAGGAAATGGAGGAGAATGTTATTGATTCTGGCAGTGGGTTAATTAAGTGGCAGGGTGAAATATTCCAAGAACGATTTACTATTGCGAGGGAGAAAGTGCATTAAAGCGAGCCAATGATAAACACAGGGAAGCCCTAATGACCATACGAGTATATTCCACACAGAAAGGTAAACTACACGCTTGTGTGCGGCTCATCAATCATCCGCTGTGTGAAACTTTTAGCGAAAACGTTTAAACGTGACTTCCGACTTTGGGGAGCAGAATAGCCGAATAACGAAACCAGAAACCAGAAACTCCTCACTGAGCATTAATCGTGTGCTGATGATACTTCGCCCCTAAGTGAAGTATTTATTACAGCCATGTATTTCTATTTATGCCGGCGCAAGGTGCCAACACATAGTATCCATTTTGGGAATGGCCCCCGAAAATAGTCTGCTGAACCCGGCATAAATCAATTATTTTGGGATAAGCGCTTAACGGTCATTTTCCCGCCGGCCTGCATTCATAAGGCGAGCCCCCCGTATCGCTCCATCGCATCTGAGGCATTCACATGCTCGCCTGCACTCGTAAATTGCATTGCACCCTTTAAAACCTTTCGCCAATTCGATTTGACCTTTCGTCTGAACTTTTTGCCTGTTAACAGCATCGTTTTGCGCGGCAAACACGTTTACCAGAGCGTAATTGTCCATAATGGTAGCATAATACACCACTTTAATATCAAACGAATTTCGCAAGATTAAAGATCTTGGGCGGTGCAAACTATAATGTTTAAATATCAACAACCTTTAGGCATGTAAAAAATATATTTTATCATAATTTTATAATATATATTTTTTATATTATTATTTATTACATATTTTTATCTATAAAAAACGTCGCATAAAATTGCTCAACTTGCATGTTTTTTCTATAAACTTATGTTTTTTACAAGTTTGAAGATACAAATGCGCCATCTATCGGGAAGAGTGCTGCCCATCAAATGAATTAAAGGGGCGCCTATTTTCAAAATTACAAGATCTGCGCAAGCTAACTTTACTGCGAATAATGTATTACTTTTACGGGGATTTCAGTTTAACAATCTTTATTTTCTCGGAATAACTTTGAATATCTTAAAAATAATACATCTGATACATAGGAAAATGTAGGAAACGATATCTTATCACTTTGGATTGCAAGTAATCCAGTTTCACAAAACGACACCAATAATCTCAACCTCATGTACATAACTATTATTTTAGTGATTGACTTCGCAAGTTGGTTGGTGACGTTTCTTATCGCGTCGTTGGCACTCTCCACTGCAGTAGGACGCAGTGAAGCAGCAGTCGAAGGTGGCTTCTTCCAGGCAGAAGTAGCACCACTGTTTTCTTTTCACTTCATCCAGCTTCTTCTGCATGGCGGTCAGCGCGCTCTTGCATTTCAGCAGTTCCTCCTGCGCCTTAAGTAATTCGGCGGATTGGTTATCATAGGTAACGGTGTCACAATTAGTTGATCGAACGGGCACCGGAGATGGGGCATCAAAAGCGGTGGCATTCAGTCTTCGCTTCTTCGCAGTGGACGGTAGACCTGGAGTCGAAGGTCTTCCCCGCTTGCCAGTCGAATTCGTTTCATTGGATTCCGTGCAGTGGGACAGGGCTCTTTCTATAAGGTTTTCAGCAACGGCGGGATCAGCATGGAAACCAAATAGCGAAGCGGAATAGTGGGACAACAACATGTGGCACTGCAGTTCCCTCAGGGCGGCGGTCAGGGCACGAGAGTTCCTTGGCTTTACATGCGACAGAATGTCCGATTCTATAGGAGTAATATCACGTTCCGAGATGAGTGCTCGGGAATGAGAGCCACCGAAAAAGCGAACGTCGTACTTAATGGGATGCCTTCTAGACACGCCCATTACCTAGGTAAAATACAAACAAAAGATGATTATGCATGGTGTTATGTTTGAGATGCTGTTTAAACGGAAACCCACCTTAGCAGGCCACCGTGGCGAACCGGCCTGCTTGGCGAAAACCAATTCATGCCGCTGTAGACAGGGCTTGGCAAACCAGAGATCCGAAAGACTGGCTTCGTTGGAAAACCGATAGCAGTCGGGACAACGACGGATTTCACGGATGTCGTGTGTGACATCTCTTACCAGCCACTTGGTGGCATTATACTCCACGCTCTTGTTGCCAAAGAACACGGCAATGTTGTGCTGTAAATCGAGCAGATCCATCAGGAACTCAGTTAAGTACGTATACTTCTTTGCCTCAATGTTCCGCTCAATGTCGACCAGCCCCAATATCTTAGTCTTAAAAAGGAATCGCTTGACTAGTGCCTTGTCGCGCTCATTCCAGTGCTTGACCATATACTTGGCCACATCCATGGTGATCCAGGAGTAATGCTTGTCCCAGGAGTATCTCAAAAGGCAGCCCAACTCATCTTTGCCCAGCTGCGGCGGATTGTGTAGAGCGGCCAGGGCGTGCAGACGGCAGCGTGTGCAGCGCTCCAGATCGCTGCTCTCGTCGTTGTCTGTGCTGGTCTGCAGTTCGTCCTTAATCCTGGCCTGCTTTCGCTGACGAGTGCCTTTTTGCTCGCTAACAAAGAAGACATCGTCATCCCACTCAAGACTCTCGTGCTTCAGGCACTCCGGAGTGGCTGGTGAATCCTGGTTGATATTGCTATTGTGGTCGAGCAGCGGCTTCGGAGTGGGCGTCTGTGGAGCCTCCATGCTCTGGTTAATGTGCTCCGGCTCCTTGTCCGTTTCGTTGACGGGGAACCGGTAGGGTTGACCTTTATCCGAAGGAACCGAATAGTTTGGCTTCTCGGGATCCTTGCGTTGGCAATCCTCGTGGAAACAGCGTTCGCAGGATGCACACTTCTTTACCATTCCGGGCAGATGGCACTCAAAGCAGTAATAATCACTTGTGGAGCTGGGCAAGCGGCTCACTTTCTGGCAGAAGGCGAGGGTCATACGCTTGGCCCTACCGCCCACTGCTTTCGGCACCAGGATCCCGCGTTCCGTGGCATTCTCCACCGCCAAGCGAGCTTCCTCTGGACAAAGGTTGGAATTGTTAAGAAATAGTTTTTTGTTCCCTTTGTATTGGCCACTTACCCAGAGTCATGTAGTTGACCAAGGAGCGCTCCAGGACCGCCGATGGCTGGCCCAATCCCTTATTTAGCTTGTGCATCCACACCCGGATCACCAAGGGCGGAAAGTCGCTAGCCATTATTTCATTTATTTATTTATTTTGTCGAACCGCTGAAACCACCAGTCCGGCAACTTTAACAGAAGAAATTTGCTGGAAATGAATCGCAATACAGACAGCGTTGCCACCTATTTCAAGAGCGGTCTCCTAGTTCAAATTTCAAATACTTAAAAACATTTGAGAATCATAGCGCCGTATTTTATTAAAGTTTAATTTTAAAAACGGTGTCCAATTTTTAGTCATCATTTTTTTTTATTGAACTATAACAAGGGACTAACTTTTTTAAAAATAAATAATTTTGACGTAATATTTTGGTATTTTTAAAGAGAAAAGTGTTTTGTTTTGGTATCTAGCTTTCAAGATATTTAGTATTACAATCCGGTCCCACTGTTTTTGCGAGCAACTTGGTCGTCGAATAGGACAGGAGAAATAAAAACAAATCAAATGGCCGGACGCGAAGCCGTGAAGCGAGCTGTGCAGCAGGTGCGCCCCATCCTGTCTGTGGACCGGGAGGAGGCCCGCAAACGCGCCCTTAATCTGTACAAGGCCTGGTACCGTCAGATTCCATATATCGGTGAGTGCTCCTGGTTATGTCATCAAAATCCGGATCCCGACGCCGTATAAACCACTTTGATCTTTTCCAGTTATGGACTATGACATCCCCATGTCCGTGGAACAGTGCCGGGATAAATTGCGCGAAGAGTTCGTTAAGCATCGCGGCGTGACCGACATCCGGGTGATCGACATGTTGGTCATCAAGGTAAGAACCTCACCAAAGTTCCTCTCTACATATAATATTCAATCCTCTTCGTTCAGGGCCAAATGGAGCTCAAAGAATCCGTCGAGATCTGGAAGCAGAAAGGCCACATCATGCGCTACTGGAAGGAGTCACAGGACCCCAAACCCACGGACTTCCTCTCAAAATTCATCCAGGGCGTTAATTAGTTATTGAAATTGAAATAGTTTAAATACAAGCTCCTTCAGAGTGTTACAATAACCCGAGAGAATTTTGTGCGTTTCAGAAACGCTTTTTTCCTTCTGTTTATTGAGTTTGTGACTTCAAAAATATCATGGCTTCATTGTGGATACATGTAAATGTATGTTTTGGTTTGAGTTCTCTGAGCAAAAAAGTTGTTCGAACTGAAAAAGGGCGGTGTATAATGTCGGTTAAGTGATTTGTAAAGTGCAGACAGTCTTCTAGCTCTCGTCAGCTATTATTTGTGCCGTTAGATTTTGTAAATTCTTTTCAGGTAATGGATCCGGATTGGCTTAGGGTATCAGGTTTAGCAGGTTGTCCAGGGCGGTTGAGCTGGCGAAGAGATCCGTAGTGATATCGTCGTAGTCCACGCCGAGGCTCCTTAGCTCGGTGAAGCAGTCCTCCGTAAAACCGGGAATCTCCAGGGAGTTGTTCGATTTGTTAAACGCATCGTGGCGATTTGTATAGCCTTTCTTCTCGCGGAACATCTCCGCCAACTGCTCGTCGCTCAGCTCGGTGCCGTGTATCTTTTTGGAATGTTGACGAAACCTGAAAATAGGAATATGATGAAGCCCAGGTAATGCATAAAATTTGACCACGTACTTGCTGCGATTAGTAAACTCGCAGGGGCAGCTCTGACACTTGTATGGATACTCCATGTGCTCAAATTGGTGCTGACGCCTATGCCATCTGGACTTCGCCTCAAAGTTGCAGACTTCACAGCGCCATACCTTCGACTTCTGGTGGCTCCTCTGCTCGTGCTCGCGCATCAGGGCCATATTTTGGAACTGGCTGCCGCAGATGAGGCAACTCACCTGCTCCTCGCTCACATGAGCCCGTTCATAGTGCACCCGCAATTCCGCTGAGTTCACATAATTCAGCGGGCACTTGTCGCATTGAAAGTGACGTTCTGAGTGGCGCTTACGGTGCACGGTTAGAGTATCGGCGTTCTTGAAGCTCTTGTGACAGATTTCGCACTCGTGTAGCGTCTCCACGGCATGGAATTGCTGCAGATGCAGCTCGTACTTGCGAACACTACTGAATTCTTGATCGCAGAAGGTGCAATGTACGACATCCTTCACTTGACAGAACCTCTGATGGCTGTGCAGGCTGGCCTTCTGGTTGAACACCTTTTCGCAGACATTGCACGCATATGTTTCCGTGGGAGGTACTACTACCTGCACCTGAGTGTGCACCCGAGTGTAATGCTTCCTGGCCGACCGCCGATCCTTAAAGATTCTGTCACAAGCCGGACAGTTGGCCTGCATATAGCAGTACATTTCTGGTGGATACATTTGCTTAGAAGAGAATCTCTTGGTCAGTATCGTTAAACCTACCAAAATCACCATCTATTTTATGGTGATCAATGAGATGTTTCTGCATTTCATTCCTATCTTTCGTCTCATAGCTATTACAAGGTCGGCACTTGAAGTTTTGATCTACGGTGAAAGATTTTTTAAGCAAGAATTATACTGGATGGAGCTACATACTTACTTTTGTTTATGCCGATTATATCATCTTCTGTCATAGATATTTTGTGAACACTTTTATAATGATCTCTCAGCTGCTCGGCACCGGTATGAGTGTATTGGCAAATATTGCATTTTAGAATTGGTATATTGGCCATCGTACTGCTAGTGGTGGCTTCTTGGATTAATAGTGAAGAAGGGTCTTCTGTCCCATTAGCTACAAGCAATAAATGATTACATTACACAAGAAAACGTGATTATTATCTTACTCTTAGGTGGAGTTTCAGTGTGGGACTCTCCTGTTGGACTTGTGCTGCTGCCATTATCGTTCAGTGTCATGTACAGAGCACGTTGTATAAGATCGCCCTCCACATCCGTCGATAGTCTAGACATATTGCCGTTTTTATTATTAATTTTGTAGTTATTATTATTCTCTCCATTTTTGTTGCCCTTTGATGTGGCAATAGAAGTATTGGCTTGTCCATCTCCTGACGTAATACTGCTCTCAAAGAAAGTCTCATTGTTCTTGGCATCCGAGCCGTCATTCTCGTCCTCCTCCTCCAGATCGTTGGTGTCGTATTTGACATCGAAAAGGATAACTTTTAAGAAGGGATTAGAAGAAATTGTGGTAGAGAATTATATGAAACGCAAGTAAGCCTACCTTCATCTTCTTTTGGAGGCTTACTGCTGCCCGAAACGTCGGCATCCAGCCGTGGCATTTTGGCTCCTCGCATGTACAGGACATTCTCTTCAATGGGACCTGTCGATACCCCTTCGTAGCCATCGACGAACTGCTCAAACTCTTGGCTAAACTGGTTCCAGTGGAGTGTCTCGCTGCTGGCCTTTCGCTTCAGTTCACCAGTAGGGCTGGGTAACTTCACGCTCTTGGCCTCGGCGTATAGCTTGAGATTCGATTCAAGGGCCATCTCCACGAAGTGCATGGCAACCTCCAAAGCGCGACAGCAACGGACGCAGATCTGCATGGGCCACAAGTAGCCGCCGGGACTGATGACCCGCAGGTCCAGGTTGGTGCACTGCTTCAGGCTCTGGGCGTAGGTGCGTGACTTCTGGAGATTGGGGACCTGGGCGCTCAGCTGCACGGTTTTCCGTTCCACCGACAGACATGCTCGGCATTTGGAACTCTTGTTCAGCTTGTTCATGGCTACCAGCGCGGGATCCGCAGCGGGATTGGCAGCGTCCATGGCGCTCCGGTTGGTTGGAATGCTTCCCTCAGCCGGATAATTCGTTTGTTTTGTTTATTTTTAAAGAATTTTCGCAAAAACAATGCAATTTATGCTTTATACCGCTCTTTTGTGATCAAAACAGTGAGACCGTGCCTGGGTTTGCGAAAAGTTACCATACCGGCGGCCTCTTTTGTTTTTATGGTGTATCTTAAGTTTCAGGGGTACCCGCAAAGGGGTCTTGCATTTAAGTTTGGGTTAAAAAAATTAATGTCAGACAGCCAAACTAGTTTGTAGGTCAGCCATTTTTTGTTTGTATCGCACCAAATTTAAAAAATTTATTAGTTCGAAATGTTTTGAACACGTAAGTAGTGGCCTATAGTTAAAGTACTGTCTACCCCACTGCCACGGGCAGTGGTGAGATGTATGGCCACACTACAGCTCATATATATGGACGGACACTCCCTTGAGCGGACAAGAAAATTCTGTAGTTTTACACAAAATTTGGGTTATTTTGACAAATGACAAGGTTTTTCCATAATTTATAACCCTGTCTTTAATGACTATGCCATCGCGACGACCCAGGAAACCTAGAAAATTGTTAACTTTGGAGGAGAAAATGGAAGTGATCCAAGTCCAAGAGCACAATAAACTAACGGTTAGGGATCTCGCGAAAAGGTAACATATTGAATCCGCCGAAATACGTAATTATTTTGAATTTATTTAGGTTTAACATTGGCAAAACTCAAGCAGCTGATATTTTGAAACAAAAAGAGGTCATCAGGGAAGGATTAAAAAGCGGAGAACTGAAAATGAACCAAATGCGAAGACATCCACTTAGTCAGCAGGGTGCCCACATAGATGAGCTGATCTTCGACTGGTTTTCTGGAGCCAGAAGCGAAAATATCCTTGTAACCGGCGAGATGGTCCGCGAAAAGGCCAAGCAAATAGCGGACGAAGTGGGCTACGTCGACTTTTCGGCATCCTCCGGATGGCTTCAGAAATGGCGGAAGCGACACAACATCGCCTACAATGCCACCGGAGACAGTTTGGATGTTCAGGATTTCGAGGCAGTCCTGGTGAAGAGTGAACCCATTACGAGCAGGGATGATGACTGTGAGCCTTCGCCAGTTAGTTTAATAGGACCAATTTACTCGATTGACGAGGCCATGGTGCAGTTGGCCCGCTTAAAGGAGTTCGCTAGGGATGACTACGTATCATATCAGCAGTTGCTTAGCTTAGAGAATCAGTGGAGCTGGAAGTGGAATAACTTCAAGAAGGAGATTCCTTGACCTAAATGAGTAGATTGTCCGTAATATTTATTACATATGTTTTGTCGAATTTAGAACTAAAAGTAGTTTAATATAGTTTCAATGTGTATATTACATCTTTTGCTTTTAATGTCGTGGAGATAACTAATCTGTTTACGGCATAAACACGATTAATGAATAAACTAAATACGGTTATATTATTCTATTAAGGACATTTATTGCTCGCAAATATATAAAATACATGACCCATAAAAGAGTCGATTTGCAATGAAAAAAAAAAAATTACAGTATATTGGATGCTTACGACTAATTGTGAAGCTTTTTCTCTTTGGCCAAAGCAGAGCCAGCTGGTGGAGATTGCCTCAATAACTGGGGAATCAAAATGCGGAATTTATGACACCCTGAGGCTTGTTTCGAAATATTACAATTAAGGCGGTTCTATAAGTTACATGTTGCCATTTGGGCACCCTAGTTTCGGGTGAATATAATACATTAACAAAGTTTATTTTCTAGCATTCCATCGCTATCTGCTATACAAAATCGAACGATGGATAAATTTGTGTTTGCATTATAACTTAGGATATGAGAGGGTAAGATTAATCTACAAGTTAACATGAAAAATTCAAGACATTAGATGTGCTAAATCGGGGATGAGAAACAGTACTAGACTATATCAAACTTTGTACATTGTGCGATTACTTTGCTTGATTGCTGTCAGCATGATTTGGAACTACTTGGAATTATCAGCAGCAGCTGCGGTCTCGTCGTGGATTTCCTTTTCCCCATCCAGATCCCTACGACGCGTCTTTACCTTCAGATCAGTTGGAGGATGGGCCTGGGCCTGTGAGGTGATGGCAGTCAATTCTTCGGCGGTCAGGCGGATGTTGTGAATATTGAGGACATGTGATTGGAGTCTACATATGAAATACGAATTATTTCGAAGAAAAACAAATTAAAACAGGTCAACTGCTTACCTGCCAGGTCGCATATAGGGTCGATCACATTTGGGACACTTAATACACACCGCTCCCTTGTGCACGATCATATGATTTTTCAAATGTAGCCTGGACTGCAATTCCTTGTCACAAACAGGGCATTTGTGTGGTGTGTCCAGATGCGTGGCGTTCTGATGGCGAACCAAATGATGCTTGAAGGCAAACATCTTGCGGCAGCCATCTAAGGAACACCGCAACGGCTTATCTCTTCCGTGTTTGCCCTTTGTGTGCCTGTCAAGCTCCTGGTTGGTCACAAATGTTTTAGGACATAACCGGCACTGTATTCTCCGGCTGGTGTGCCGCTTCATGTGAAACTTGAGCAGCGTTAGTGTGCGGTATGAAGTATTGCAGACGGCACACTTGTGCTGATAGCCCCAGCGCGATGGCTCTGTATTGGAGTGGAACTCCGTTTCATGCTTAACCAACTTGCCCAGCTCGTCGAAAGGCGTGTTGCACACCTTGCACGTGTAAATGGAGTGGCGGGGCAGGCGGGTGTTGGATCGAAGACCCTTTACTGGCGATGCTGCCAGGGCGGCGGTGGTCAGCAGCTTGTCGCTGCCGTTAAGCACGCTGCTCCCGGACGGAGCATTCATATTAGTGGATCTGGTAATGGAATGGGGGTTGGGAGTGGATCGCTGGCCTGTTTCCCCCATAAAGTCATAATCGAAATCAAACGGTGTGGGTGTGGGAAAAAGGGTATTGGATGATGAGGTTGTTGTAGTGATGGGTGATTCGGATGACTTAGATGCCGCTGCTGCTGCTGATATTGCGGCTGCTATTGCTGTTGTCGTCACCGCTGTGGCTGCATCCAGTGTGACTGGATCAAGTTCTTCCTCTGGCATTGCCGATTCCATTTTTATTGACGATCCATCATCGGTGCCCGCTCCTTCTGGTGAGAACAACAACAGTCAACGATCATTGTTCGTCATCGAACAACAGCGTGTTTAGTTTATCAATTGAATTGCGCGTTGGCGTATTTTGGGCATAGTTGGAATGGGAATTTGAGTTCAATCTTGCAAGGCTATTGAGGCTCTTACCATTGCCAACGCTATTGCCTGAAGCATCAGTTGTCATCCTCTCAGCCCCACCGTCCGTCTGTACCATCACAATATGTTTGTTATCATCTTGGACCGGATTCTCCGTTTCGGAACTTGTAGCCGTTGAAGTTGCTGTTGTGGTGCTGTCCGCCGTTTGCGGCGTTGGCATCTCAATGATCGTGTCCACCAAGTGACTGCGCTGCAGGTGGCGGCTGAGGGTGCTCTTGGCCGCAAATGAGCGAATGCAGCGCGGGCACTCAAAAGGTAGTTCTAAAAAAGTTTAAGGAAGTTTTAGTTTTACAGGACATGAGTTATAATACAAAATTGTGTTAGCGAGTGAAAAGGTTTACTTACTGCGTATAATAAACACCTCGTTTGCATGCACGGACACTGAAAGGAAAAATAGATGTAATATATAAATTAGTATTGATGAAATCAACGTAAAATCGATTGAAGTCAGTGAAACTTACCACCATCATTGATGCCGTGGTGGGCATTTAAATGCTTCTTCATTTCCGCATCCGCTTCGCACTCAAACGGACATTTTGCGCACATCAGCATGGGCTCTACAAATAGGTAAACATTGTTAAAGGTGTACGGATTTAAGTGGCTTTTTAGCTTACTCTTCATCTTGCCAGGATAGAGCTTCTCAATGTTGGAGCGGGCTACGGAAACCTTATCGCCCTTGGCCTGAACCATATCCCTCGTCGGCATCCGTTTATGTACCGATTTGTAGTGCCTGATCAGCAATCGTTTCAAGTTGTAAAGGTTGGTACACAGCTCACACCGATATGGCGCCAACCCTGAAGTCAAAAACAGATAAATGAGTATTATGTTACACGAGCTACGTGACTCAGCCGACTCACCCCGATGGACAAACATGTGATTTTCGAACTTATACTGGCTGGTAAACTTTTTGTTGCAGTATATGCAGTATGGCTTCTGCAAATGCTTCGATTGCTCGTCATCAAAGTCGTCTACATCATCATCGTCGCTGGTTAGCAGCAGATTCTGATCCGTAGCGGCGTCATTGTTATCATTCTCGTCATCGTTGTCATCTTCCTCCTCCTCTTCTCCGACCGCATCTTCCTCCTCCTCAAACTCCTCAAACAAATTCTCAGCATCAAAGTCCAGACTGATGTTGTTATTATCGATCACAATGTCATCACCATCAACAACGGGCATGTCATCCGCGGGAATGGTGCATATCGCAGCCACATCGGTGTTGTCAATAAATTCCTGCATGTCCCCAAAAATTGAAATGTTTGCCGTATTAGCTGGAGTTTGCTGTACGGTTTCATTCACAGGCAACATTGAAATGTTTGACGCATTTGCTGGAATTTGTGTAACGGATTCGTTCATTGGCAATATCGAAGTGTTAGACGCATTTGCTGGAATTTGCTGAACGGGTTCGTTCACAGGCAACATCGAAGTGTTCGACGCATTAGCTAAAGTTTGCTGAACGGATTCGTTCATTGGCATTATCGAGATGTTAGCCGTAGAGGCTGGAATTTGCTGATCGGAATCGTTCACTGGCAGGTTGCCCTCTGAGATTTCCGGAAAGATTTCAAATGCATTGTTGTTGGCCTCTGTACTGGATTCCACATCCGCTGTCCCTGGAATCGAATTGGTCACCACCGTCGAATTTTGGGTCATCGCATAGAATAGCGGCGTGGTATCCACCAACACGTTGAGTCCCCCCGTTTGCGTGATGGTCGTTGGTGTACTGACCATTGGCTCCGGTTGTTGCACTGGTACCTGTGTTTGCGCAACAATTGTCGGATCTACAAAAAAATACATCAAAAACATGCCACTTGGGAATAATATTAAACTTAAACCAGGGAATTCAACTAAATACACACAAAATAATTCAAAAATACAATTAGGCAGGCTAGATGAATTGAAAAAAATCACGAAAACTCACATAAATAAATCTACGAAATTGAGATGCATGGATCCTGTTTTCGTCCTTACCGAAAGTCAACAATTGTGATCACAATCCCTCCATTTGCAGCAGTTTTTGCTCTTATCAATATGGATTAGAAGCCACAACCTCTTTGGAACTAGTTAGGAGTGTCATCAACGCGTTGGCTAAAGAGAATCCCCAAAATCCTACCCGCTATTGAATGCCAAAGACTAAATGCCATTATGATTTGAGCTCCGATTTACTAGTTAAAAAACGGCATTGCCTTGATATATGCGATACATTAGAAAGAACATTGTTGTGGAGGATTGGCGTGTAAAACTGATTGTAAACAATTGAAAAGCGTTGTTTTCTATTCTCTAATATTTACATTATTTTAATACTTTGTAAGATTAGATTATGTTTGTCGGAATATGACCGCCAAATGATTTAACCAATGAGAAAATAAACAAAATATAATAAAAAAACGCATTATGACACTCGAAATAATAAAAAAAAATGGTGATTTTAACATAATTCGTTGTGGAAAAGCTAACGAAAAATTAAATATCTAATAATCAACTCAGTGATAATTAAATCATATTTAAAATACCAACAAATTATATGAATAACCAGAATTTTCATTTGCGAACTATTTCATAGCGTTGCGAAATACCGACGAAAGGTGAATCCAGTTCGAATTCCCTGGTTATAACGATCTCAAGACTCACATTTAATGCTCACAGGGATGTTGACTTGGTCTGATCTCCTGGCCGCCAGCTGTTCCTTGGAAGAAACAGTATTCCTTGCAGTTCGCACCGAGCTGGCTCCTGCCTCACCCGTCCAACTCGGACGCAGTTGCACTTCCGTCGTCTGAATCTTGTGCAGCTCCGTGTAGTGAGACCTTAGCTGAAGGGGAGTGTGTGTTTCAAAGAGGCACAAGTCGCACGAGTATACGCGCGAATCACCGCCCAGTGCTGTGTTATTGCCGCTCCTGCCGTTTTCATCTGAGCGATGGTGAACCATCTTGTAGTGCTGAATGAGATCGGCGCTTCGCAGCGAGTAGAAATCGCACTGGTCGCAGAAGAACTTGGGCAAGTCTGTTTGAAGCAAAAGGTTTAGTAATTAGTCATCGTATAAGCCATGAACCAGGTATCAAAGTAAGTGAAACCAACTTACTGCTGTGGGTCAATTGGTGAGATTTAAGGCGCGCCACAGTGGAAAACGTTTTGGGACAAAGTTTGCACTTGTGCTTGTAAATGGGCGATCCGCCAATGGTTGGCTTTGGTTTGACTAAAGGCGGTAGAGGATATGTTAAAAGAATGTTTCAAGTGTTGCAAAAAGATCTTACTTCTTATCTGCGGCATTGTTTCCTCTACTATCAGCTCATTGACATCCATATCTATCCCTTCGTTTTCATTACTACTGGACAGAAGGTTATGCAGGCTAATATTGATATTGGAGGGATTGCTCGGCTTGCTATCGTCAATATACTCTATGACCACGCCTGCAGGAGATTAAATTAAGTGCACATTCTTTGCGAGGAACTTCTATAAGGTTTAACTCACCGCTTCCGTTGACCTGCTGCAGCGAGCCATCGGGGAGAACAAGGTACTCGGTGCCGATGCTCATATTGGGCGTGTCCATCGGTGGCAAGGTGGAAGTGAGTGTATCGACTCCCGGCGCCGTCTCACCCATGCTGACGGCCAGTTGCTGCTCGATGTCGCGCAGCTGCTCAGGATCTATCGCTGGCAGTGGCTGCGCATAGTCATCTGGCGTTAGAACTGTGGGTATCAGCAGTTCCATGTCTTCCAGTGTACACACTGGCTTGGGCTCTTCGTCCTTGCTTGCTGGCAGATTCTTTAATTTCATATGCTCCTCCGCCTGCCTAGGGGACAAGCCATGGTTGGTCATGTAGTGCTCCAGTAAAACACGTTGTTTCAGCGTGACAAGGCTGCACAACTTGCAGTTGTAGGAGATTCCCTCTGGAAGACAATGTTAGTCCGGTGATTATGTGAATCATTGTTGGGTTTAGGGATAACTTTTACCTGCATGCTGACGTATGTGCTGCTTTAGCTCCAAACGATTGTAGAGCACCACTCCGCACACCTGGCATTCATGGCGCATGGTTTTCATGGGCCTCATCTCCGCCTCCGTCTAGAAGCGAAAGGAAAGTAAAGTTTAGATTGTACTTATGACCCTTTGTGGCGATCTTACTTCTTCGAGGGCATAATCTCCTGTTTTTTTCTCCGGCTCTTGGGCCAAGGTGCCATTCAATCTCTTTACACCCTTAGGGCACAGTTTCCTGCACAGGATCTCGTGGGCCCGCTGCGCATTCTTCAGGAAATAGTAGGCCACCTGAAGGCTCTTACTGCACTCAATGCATATGTATTGCGGGAGCTCCGGGGCGTTCTCGGCGCTCACGCAATAAAGCAAGCAACGGAGAAGCGGAATCTTGTCCGCTTTATCCGCTGGATCCAGACTGCGCGCCACCGACACCGAGTCCAGTTTTAGGTACTCCACATCCGTCTTCAAACAGCACCGACAAGAAAACTTGTAGTCCACCTCGGCGCCCGAATTTGCGGCCGAGTGCAAGATTTTCCTCTTGAGCAGCGCCATTGTTCACGAATTGATCATCTGGTGGCGCCCGTCTCGCCTGGTGTCTTAAAGATGGGTTTTTCTGCTAACTAGCCACGATTCTCCACGATTAAACAAAAAGAAATTCAATTGTTTTTCTTCACTCGCGTCGCGTCGAAATAAATTAGCAAGACAGGGTTGTACCGCACTGGATTTTTCGCGACAAGGTTGGCAGGTCCGGTCGATTGGCAGCGACTATCGATAACGTAATTATTTCGCGCTCTGACTAATTCGGCTGTTTAGGCGTATACTTAATTTTAATAATTACTTACTAAAGTTGGATATACTATCTGTATTACATTTTTTATTCAACTAATATTTGTTTTTTAGACAAGGCGGAATTTATTTTTTTAGTAATTTAATTTAATTTAATTCGGACGCGAACATTTTAAAGAAGTAAACAAAACATCTAATTAACATTATAACCATTTCAAATATATAATTTTATTTTAAACTATTTTTTAACGAATTTAAAAATTAGAGTTTATTTAAAAAAAACTAATCGAATAATACTCTATATGTATGTATCTAATTATTTGCCCACATAAAATATGGTCAACATCTGTTCGAATATTCTGGGAAAGTCCACCCGAAATCTGAGCAAAACTATACCAACTATATGATTGTACACTCTCAAAATATTAATATGTACATTGTTAGACCACCCATGTATTCAAATTTTCAAACAGTTTGATTTTTAGTAGATTTATTAGCTAAGACAAAGTATAAAATTTATGTAAATATTAACTGGTGTACTCCATTGGAACGCATTCTTCGGCGGCTACCTCATGCGAATGTGAGTCGTCCTCCATTAGATGCTGTAGACTCTCATTGGGATAGCTAGAAAAACTACTCCAATAAATGTAAATTACTTCTCGGAAATGTACAATTACTTACCATTTGGAGGGGCTTTCATCGCTGAGCATCGTAGTGGGCACAGTAGCTGAGGTGCATTCCGGACTCATGAGCTCCAGGGGCGTAGGTCGTCGCTCTTGTAGCTGGCGAGCGATCTCCGCTTGGCTCAAACCAGGCGATACATCCTTGGGTGCACTCTGTAGTTGGAGTTGCTGCTGCGAAGGGGAAACGGTGGCAGTCAGTTGTCTTTTGGCAGCAGGAGCTGCCTGGATTCCATGATTCGAGGGGATCATCCCGGTCAATACTTTGCGCCTACGTCCTCGAGTTGCCCCCACAGTGGGCATGTGCGGGGGCACTCCCTGAATTCCAGGGGCCCCCTTGTCCTTGTGCTTTCTGCGCATAACATCCTTGGGCGTCTGTGATCCTCCGGCAGCTCCGGAAGTCGACGCTGGTTCCGAATCGGAACTATCGGTGGCATCGGAATCACTGGAGTCCTTCGCTGGCTTCTCGTACAGCAGGAGGCGGTCCAGTAGAAAGGTGCGATCGCGAGAAACTTTCAGTAGGCGACGCTGGTTTGTGTGCAATAGATCTTGAAAGTACTCGTTCTCCTGTAAACACAAAAAGCTGTGACTTGCCGTTAACCAAGTTCAACTTTAAATATTTACATAGATGAGAAACTTTAGCTTCTTCTTTAGGTTCTTGTAGCGCTCCTTAAAGTCCGTTTCGTTCGCTCCAAGTCCCGCCGAAACAGTGGACGAGCTAGCGGGTATGCCTCCACGGGAAATCGCCGGCACACGATCACTGGCAGGTTGTGTTGGCTCATCGTCGCTTGGGGGCTCGTCCTTAATGGCGCCCTCCTCTTGGTTGGCCAGGGATCTACAGTACCAGCCCTCGAGCATTTTGCTTTAAAAGATTTTAACTTTTGCCAATTTTCTTCTCGTATACATGCCCCTCAGGGGTGGGGGTCTGGCGATAGCTGACAACGCTGTAAATTTATCGATAGTGGTGCTATCACCTTGGCTGATTACCGTTCAAATACCGTTCGAATTTAAATTTAAAAAGTGGACAGAGGTTTTAAACAACACATGTTAATATTGTAAAGTTTTTTGTTAACTATTTTTTTAAGTTTTTTACTATCTATTTATTTCATAAAACGTCTTAATGCATTTTCCAAAGTAGGTTCAGATCTTTGTTTAACTAAATGTCTAACGTGCAGTTATCTTTATTTGTATTTTTATTGACGGTTACATTGGGGTTATAACGATGACTACGATAAGGTTTATTTGTCTAAATGGGATCCGTTTTTATAGCTTGGCATATTGTCTTTCATGCGCCACCATTGACGGTGTGATATCCCTCAGAGATTGGCAACCAATCAGCGACATGGTGATCTCGAAATCCTTTTTCAGGACACTCAGCATCTCCTCCACACCCTTTTGGCCATTATAGGCCAGCCCCCAAACAGCCGGACGACCCACGAAGACAGTCTTGGCTCCAAGAGCCAAAGCCTTAAAGACGTCGTTGCCCTGCATGATGCCTCCGTCCAACATAACCACGAGATCCTCGCCCACGGCTTTTACAATCTCCGGAAGGGCTTCAATCGAGGCCGGAACCGTGTCGATCTGGCGGGCTCCGTGGTTCGAAACGATAAGTCCAGCGCATCCAAACTCCCTGGCCAACACAGCGTCCTCTGCAGTTAGTACACCCTTTACCACAATTGGCAGATGGGTGATACTCTTCAGCCAGGCAATATCTTTCCAGGTAATGGTTGGGTCAAACTGGCTGGTCACGTATTCATTGATTCCCGAGGCGCCCTCGATCACATTACCTACTCCAGTGGCCTTTTCGCCTTGGAAATTTGCCAGTGTCAAGTGCGAGGGCAGGCTGAAGTTGTTGCGCACATCGGCACGGCGGTGTCCAAAAATAGGGGCATCGATGGTCAGAACAAGGGCTTTGAAGTTCGCTTGCTCCGCGCGGCGCACTAGTTTTTCAGTACTAGCACTAAAAGCAGAAAGATAAGTGGTAAAGAAATTTGTAGGAGGAGCAGGATCTCACCGATTCTTGTAGATGTACAGCTGAAACCACTTGATCGTGTCTGGGGCACCGATTGCCAGGTCCTCTATAGAAGTGGTTGACAACGTACTGAGTATGAAGATGGAGCCAGCTTTACCGGCTGCCCTGGCATTGCCTATTTCGCCATCCGAGTGGGCCATCTTTTGCATGGCAGTGGGAGCAATGCCTAGAGGCCACTTCATCTGCTCCCCGAAAATCTTGCAGCTGGTGTCCAGACGGGATACATCTCTCAGGCAGCGAGGACGCAGACGCAGCCGGCGGAACGCATCACGATTCAATCCCAGGGTGAACTGCTCACCAGCTCCACTGCGGTAGTAATCCAGAGCATTCTTCTCCAGCTGGCCAGCGGCCTTCTTCTCAAAATCCTCCACACACACCAAAGCCATATTTGTTACGTAACAGGAGAATGGAAATATTCTATATTTTGCAATACCGCTCGCCGCACCTCCCGGACTTGAAATAAACTCAATGAGATTAGGAATCAGCATCAACTGCTTTTGCCTGGCCTGCGACTAAACACCAAGGGATCGCGATAAGCAGGGTGTGTGCCGGGTGAAACCGATAAGAGACCCCCACTCTTACCGAGATGATTGAGCAGAGTTTCCCGCAAAGATAATTCTAATGGCAAGACGCAGTTTTCAGTCAGATCGAGGGCTATCTGATAAGATCCCAATTTCGTTTCGGCAGGGCCAAGGTTACTTTTGTATTTGTTTACCTTCTTCTTTCTTACAGTTTATTGAATGTCAACCTCGCACAAGCCAGTTTTTATATCATGCGAGGTTTTCGATTGGAAAAGACTTTAACGAGTGTAATCTCGCTGGGAGTTGTGATATATCAACGGGTTTATTGAAAACCTACGGAAAATTTCTGTAAAAAAACGCAATTTTAGAACTATTTAACCATGCACAGTGGTCGGTCCCATAGGCCAAAAATCAAAAAATCAATTTTGGAATTTTGATTTCAAGTTTGGCGCATTTGTTTATCAATAAAACTAGGCTTTAAAAGCAATCATTAGTTTTGTCTTGCTCCACATATTCGCGGAGAAATTGGGGCGCAAAGTGAGCGCGCAAACCAATCGATCAACTGTAAGCGTGCGTATGACTTTTGAAATCGTTAAGTTAATTGTTAAAAAACAATCGTTTAAAATCCGAAAGTGAAATGAATATTAAAGTTGAAGGTTTGTAGATTGTGGTTTTTATCATTTTTATTAATTTTGCATGCTAAATGTGACTATAACAATAAGTGTTTATCCACCGCAATTTTTCAAGTTCTGCGAAACTAAACATCAATATTCTACAAAGGTTAAAGTTGTGTTGCCAAAATCGTTCACTAATGAATTTTTTTTAAAAATATTAATCAATATTTAATAAGTGTTATCTGTAAAAATCAGCTGCGGAGATTTGCTAATCCGTTCACAATCTGTTAAAGAAGACGAGTGCCTCGTTCGTGTTTCATCAGTTTTTGATTTTCTAGAGTAACCATTTCTAATTTGTATTAACAAATTTATTTTATATTACTTTAAATTTATGTTAATCATCGTTTTAAGTTATCTTTTGTTAATTTTGTAACCAAAATTAAGTGTTTTTTAAATATAATTTTTGTCAGTAACGCTTTAATAAAAAGTGTAGTGTGCATTTGGGAGTCGAATTTTAAAGATTTTATGGTAAACATGATGGATATATTTGGCGTTAATGGTGCTGATACTTAAAATACTTATAATATTCATACGCTATTATATATCTACAAAAAAAATTTCAAGTCGATATTCCTACTGGATACAATTTTTGGCCGCCTTCTTCATACAAGACCGACCACTGTGCCATGGTACAATTATACAAGGTAGTCTCGTCGGCTGCAATTTCTGTCGAAAGCTCGAGCAAGGAGTACAATTTATGAATGCAATTGTTTTTTCACATGTCGTTTCAGATTATTTTAGTATAACAAAAAATGTAAAGGAGAAACTATCAATAGATGCTAATTTAGATATAAAAAAATGTTACTTAAAGATTCGCATTTATTTCAAAATTAAGAACCTATACAAAAAAACAGCTATAAATAAAAAAAACGTTTAATTTCAAATTCAAAACTATAAAAAACTAAATTATAAAAACTTTAACTCTTTTTTTATCCATCTTCGAAAGCTTTAAACGCTGTACGACGCCTTTAGGTTGTTGAAGTACTCCAGATCCTTAGTGCTTATAGAGGGCACGAATTTGTTGAACGACTTGGTGAAGTCTTCCGCCTCCACGATCACGTTCTCCGGAAGCAGTTCCTTTTCTGTAATTGCTCCGCTTAAGTGTTTATCTATAGTGCGTCTTACGGCTGATAGCCATGCATTTGAGCAAATAGAGTATAGATCTGCGCCGCTCATTTCACTCTTCAAACGCTCTGCAATCTGGTCCATGTCCACGCCGGCTTCCAGAGCGAATCGCTGGGTTTGGGCTCGCAACACGGCAGCCTTGTCATCGGCCGTGGAGCAGGGTCCCACGTAGAAGAGCTTGTCAAACCGACCGGGACGCAAAAGGGCGGGATCAATAAGATCCGGCCGATTTGTGGCGGCCAGTATGAAGATTGGCTTGCTGGTGTCGCCATCGCTCATTCCATCCATCTCGGCAAGAAGCTGTGATACTACCCTATCCATAACGCCACCAGAGTCGCCTGCCACTCCTCGATTGGGGGCCAGGGAATCCAGTTCGTCCAAAAAGAGCACACACGGAGCAGCGGATCGAGCACGAGAAAAGACCTCGCGCACATTTTGCTCACTCTGGCCCACGTACATGTTAAGCAGCTCGGGACCCTGAACGGAAAGGAAACTCAGGTTGCATTCGGTGGCCACAGCCTTGGCGACCAGGGTCTTGCCAGTCCCTGGAGGTCCGTAAAGCAGGATGCCTGATCTTCTCAGGTTCTTGCCCATAAGATGGACATGCTTGAGCGGCAAGCCTATGCTGCTTTGGATCTCGTCTTTCAGCTTGGCCAGACCACCGATGTCCGACCAATAGACCTTCGGCACCTTGGGCGCTCCCAAACTGTCGGCGAAGGAGCTCTGCATGTCAGTGAGGTTCTGAGCGAAGTGGGACATGTCCAGAGTGGATCTGCCCAAGCGTTTGCGAATCTTCATTCGAACTGCACTGTCGTAGAGCAACTGCAGGTCGCCCAACAAAAATCCCTGTGACTTGGCCGCCACATCCTGCAGTACATTGAGTGTTTCCCGCCAGCTGGAAGAGACGCGCGACATAAACTGGCACTGATTTTCACGCGAGAACAAGGGCAAGTCATCGATGGCTTTCTGATTGTGAATGACGTCGTTGAAAGTCTCTCGCACGTGCATCCAACGAAGGATCTCAAAACGCTCCTGCTTACTGGGCATATCAATGCTGATGATCTCCAGGAAGAGACCTTGGATCATGGGCTTAAGGTGCCGATCGCTGGTCAAAGCCACCACCACAATTGGGTGCTTCCGATCACGGTTAAAGAGCTCTTGCACCTGCACATGAAATGCGGACAGCAGGCGCAAGTCCTCGTTGCCCTCATTGTCTATTCCAAAGATCTGTAAAGCAGAGTCATGAAAGTCTTTTAAGATTGAGCTGTGCTAATTCCGTTTACCTCGAAGTTGTGGAAGCAAATCAAGAGTGGTTCACTGACTTGGCTTTTAGCGAAGACCGCCTTTAGCTTCATCTCCGTGTGCGAAGGAACCTGTGAAACAATCTCCGCACAATCCGCACCATAAATATGCATGCCTAGCTCCTGGGCTACGGCATTTACAAGTTTGGATTTACCAGATCCGCGCTCACCCTGCAGCAGGAAAACAGGAAAGATGTGCTTTGAGGATAGACATTCCGACTTCTTGGGCAGGAAGGCATCCACGGAAGAGCGTAGCAATTTATAGGGTTTCCTCAGTCCACTAGGATAGTTTTCCACGATAGCCACGTTGTCGAGCACTTGGCGAGGCAGAAAACTGTGAGATGCTGGTACTTGAATCAGATTGCTGAAGTTCTTTGCCACCACTGCCTGCAACTCGAACTCACTGCCCTTCGTCTCTAGGTGAATGCACTTTAAGTGAACATGGCGCAGGTTGGCAAAAATCAAATAATAATGGGCGTATGTTGCTGTGCCCAAAAGTTCGGCGTTAACTTCGATTCGGTAAATATGACCACGATGCAAAAGTCGCGGGGTATTAAAGTAGTTGTTAAGGATAATCTCCGTCAGTTCGGCTGGCAGTTCGTGAGGATCAGCTAGCAAATATACATGGGCTTTGGTGGCTATGCCGGGTATGGTCTGCTCATCAGCAAAGTGGTCAAGTTGCACCCAACAGTTGGAACTGATTCCAAAGCGGTCCAGTATGTTGCCATAGAAGTTTTCCTGAAACACAATTATATTGTACATCCTTAAAGTTTGCTATAAAGAATTGTGCGTGTACTCACCTGGACATACAGACAATTGGGTTGACATTGGGTCACCGGCAGAATCTGGGCCACAATCGTATGTGGAGCCTCCTGAAGCATTTGCTTAATGACCGTTTGAGTTGTGGAACCCCCATCGGTTTTACAGATCTTAGTCCTTCCTCCGCGGATGACCAAGTTTACAAAATTGACGTCCGGTGACTCCGCATAAGTATCGTACACATCGCGACTAGCGAAAACCAAGTGCTCCGACTTGATCAGCTCGTTCTTGATGAGCAGATCATATAGCCCATTCGGAATGGGGGTCAGCAACAATTTGCCCTTGTAATATTTGGCGTAGCGCCAGTATACGGCGTATGTCAGATATCCGGGATAGAGGTACCAGGGCCACTTAGGCGCCAGCAACTGTACGGCGGAATTGTATCCCTCGATCAGTTCCTGAATGCGTCCGGAAAAGCTGTATCTCGGTTCTCCGGGATCCTGTTGATCAAACGAGACCGAATTCCGCTTGCCCACGACCTTTTTCTGTGCCAATCGAAAACGAAATTAGCTAACGGTGTTGATGTGTTAGTTGTTGACCTACCGCAGCATCATTTTCATTCATATTTTACAAAACTTTGGACAAAACACAACAGTAAGCAACAAGTACAAGGGTTAATATCGAGAAGCGGTGTCAAAGTTCAAGGAGTTTGGGGGGTGGGCGCCAGACAAGTACACTGAAATTAGCAATAGCAATTTAATCCAGTTAATGCACAGCATATTTTTACCCTCGTTGACAATAAATCATTTTATTCGCATTGTTACGTTAGATTTTACCTTTTTTATGATTACTCTCCTCTTCATTACGAATGTTTTGGTTCAGGTAACAAAAATATTCAGAAAAATACCAAAAGTATTATGGCAGCCCTGAAACCGGCTACAGTAAACTCTTGATAATTGCAGATTTCTTATGGGACTAACTTTGGTGACTAGTAACATAAACAACAAGGTGTCTTAATGTTTTCCTTGGTGTTGTTCTTGTATTCACTTGAAATTTATGTTAGAATGCAATGGTGTTGTTTAAAACAATATTCTAGAGTCAATTTATCTTTATAACAATAATTTTTAGTATATTTAAGTTTATTTACCAATTCAGCCGAGTATTTTTGCTGTTTTTAAAGCTGGCCACACTTTGATGCAAAACAAAATAGTACAGGTTTCCCATTTTTTTTATTCTCCGCATAAATGAGTCTGGAAATGAGCAATATCAACGGCGGGAATGGAACCCAAACCGCTCACGACAAGCGTGAGTTGCTGTGCCTGCTGAAACTTATCAAGAAGTACCAGTTGAAGAGCACGGAGGAGCTGCTATGTCAGGAGGCGAATGTGAACAGTGCGGAGTTGTCGGAGATCAGCGAAGCGGATGTCCAGCAGGTCCTTAGTGCGGCTCTGGGATTGGGAGATCCCACTCGGGACCGCAAGAATGCCTCTGCTCCGGTCCAGGATCACAAACAATCTGCCGTGACGGAGGCCAATGCCGCGGAGGCGCTGGCCAAGTTCATTGGCGACGACAGCTTTGATGCCGGGCACTACGAGCAGGCCTACATGGAGTTGCGCACCTTCGTGGAGGATTCCCTGGACATATACAAGCACGAGTTGTCCATGGTGCTGTACCCCATTCTGGTGCAAATCTACTTCAAGATGCTAGCCAGCGGACTGAGAGAAAAGGCCAAAGATTTCATTGAGAGGTATAAATCCGATCTCGACGGGTACTACATAGAGGGTTTGTTCAACCTACTGCTGCTGTCCAAGCCGGAGGAGCTGCTGGAGAACGACCTGGTGGCCGCCATGGAGCAAGACAAGTTTGTGATCCGCATGTCCAGGGACTCACATTCGCTTTTCAAGCGCCACATCCAGGATCGCCGACAAGAGGTGGTAGCGGATATTGTGTCTAAGTATTTGCACTTTGACACCTACGAGGGCATGGCGCGCAACAAGCTGCAGTGCGTCGCCACAGCGGGCTCTCACATCGGCGAGGCCAAGAGGCAGGACAACAAGATGCGGGTGTACTACGGACTGCTCAAAGAGGTAGACTTTCAAACTCTAACCACACCAGCGCCGGCGCCAGAAGAGGAGGACGACGACCCAGATGCCCCAGATCGTCCCAAAAAGAAAAAACCCAAAAAGGATCCTCTACTATCGAAGAAGTCGAAATCTGATCCGAATGCTCCAGCCATCGACAGGATTCCGCTGCCAGAACTCAAAGACTCGGACAAGTTACTGAAACTGAAAGCCCTTAGAGAAGCCAGCAAGCGTTTGGCCCTCAGCAAGGATCAACTGCCCTCCGCTGTTTTTTACACGGTGCTGAACTCTCACCAGGGCGTCACTTGTGCCGAGATATCCGATGATTCCACGATGCTGGCCTGCGGATTCGGAGACTCTAGCGTAAGGATATGGTCATTAACGCCCGCCAAGCTGCGGGCCCTTAAGGATGCGGATGCGCTGCGGGAACTGGACAAGGAGTCGGCGGATATCAACGTGCGTATGCTGGACGACCGAAGCGGCGAGGTGACCAGAAGTTTTCTGGGCCACACCGGACCCGTGTACCGCTGTGCCTTTGCCCCCGAGATGAACCTGTTGCTTTCGTGCTCTGAGGACAGCACCATAAGACTGTGGTCCCTGCTCACCTGGTCCTGCGTGGTCACCTACCGGGGGCACGTCTATCCAGTGTGGGATGTGCGCTTTGCTCCGCACGGTTACTACTTTGTATCTTGCTCCTACGACAAAACTGCTCGCCTGTGGGCCACGGATTCGAACCAAGCTCTGCGCGTTTTCGTGGGCCACTTGTCGGACGTGGATTGCGTGCAATTTCATCCGAACTCCAACTATGTGGCCACCGGGTCCAGTGACCGCACGGTGCGCCTGTGGGACAATATGACGGGTCAGTCGGTGCGCCTGATGACGGGTCACAAGGGATCGGTCAGTTCGCTGGCCTTCTCCGCCTGCGGAAGGTATCTCGCCTCCGGATCAGTGGACCACAACATCATCATTTGGGATCTATCAAGCGGAGCACTGGTCACCACACTGCTTAGGCACACCAGCACCGTGTCCACAATTACGTTCAGTCGCGATGGAACTGTTCTGGCGGCGGCTGGCTTGGATAACAACCTGACTCTGTGGGACTTTCACAAGGTCACTGAGGACTATATCAGCAATCACATTACTGTGTCGCACCACCAGGATGAGAACGACGAGGATGTCTACCTTATGCGCACGTTCCCCAGCAAGAATTCGCCGTTCGTTACCCTGCACTTTACGCGTCGCAATCTCCTCATGTGCGTGGGCCTCTTCAAGAGTTAGGATCACAGTTTAGCTAAGTCGATATACGTAAATTAGTTTAAGGTAATGCTCGGAACATTTTTTAACCATTTTGTGTACTATTCATCTAGAATGTCTTATACTTTTAAGCGAAAATGTTTAGCATTTAAGGGATTCACAACTTATCAATAAATGTTAATCAAGAAAAGCAGTGGGTTTTTCGGATCCTTATAATATAATATTTATTTAAAAGTCATACAAAGCATATACACCAATGAATACGCAGCTAAAAGCATTAACTACTCGGCATCCGCGATGCCAAACGTCCGGCGAACGGCCACCGAGTTCTTGATGTTGAAGATCGCACATCGCGGAGGCTTCTCGCCGCCAAAAGCGAGGGTGTAGGGATCCTCCGGACACTGGCGCATGCACTGCAGGCGACCCATGTTGAACTCGTGCTCGTAGACGTGCTTCGCCTCCGTGCCGTTGAAGTTCCACACCTTTAGAGTCCCCTCCGTGGAGGTGGAGGTCAGTAGGTTGGGCATTTGGCTGTTGAAGCACACCCCGGAGATTTCCTCGTTGTGCGCCTTGATGGACCACAACACCTGGCCGGGCGATCGCTTGTCGGCGTAGTGAAGGCTACCGTCGTTGGTGCCCACAATGAAGTAGTCATTTTGGGTGGGATGCCACAGGACCTTCTCAACCTCTCCTTTGACCTTCCATTGGACGCTGGACGAGTTAACCGCATCGGCATCGCGGCAATCGAAGAGCCTCACAAATCCATCGGCACAGCCGGTCAGGATGCTCTGTGCCTCTGTGGGATGGAACTCCAGCGACTGAACCTTCTCACCGAAGGCAGTGATGGTGGTATGCGGTTGTCCCTCGTCCATGTCCCACAGGATCACCGTTTGATCCACAGAGCCACTGGCCAGAATGTGCTCGAAGTTGGTGTTCCACGACAGATCCAGCACGGCGTCCTTGTGTCCATACTGCTCCTTGTTCTGCTTGCGACTGCCCTTGGAGCCCAATTTAAAGGTGGGCTCAATGGAGTCCTGGATATCCAAGTCCCAGATGGTGATAATGGGATCCATGCAGCCGATGGCGCACATGTTGCCCGCCTTGTCGCTTCCCGCATCGTGGTTCATCCACTCAATGCAGAGCGGAAAGCTGGGCAACAAGAAGTCGTGGTGCGTGTAAAGAGCCTCCTCTTCCTGGTTAAACACCCAAACCTCCATGGATGCAGCGTCGTCCTGGACGTGGCCCACAAGAATCAGGTTGTCGCTGGGCTTGATCACCTCGTCCTCAGCCTCAGAATCCTCGTCCTCATCGGGAACTTGTTCTCCGGCATCTACAATGTTGGCTAGACTAGTGACTGTGGCATTTTCTTCGTTGTCGTACTCCTGGAACTGATATTCGTCTTGGGGATTGCGGTTTTCACTGTTGGCATCCTCGTGGTCATCCACATCCATGCCATCGGCGTCAGCGCCCTCCACCGCTTCATCGTCGCTCTCCTCATCCAATTCCTGCTGCGTGTCGCCGATAATCCTCGCTAGCTCCTCATGCGTCAGTACGATTTTGTCGGGACGGTCCTTGGCCACGCCCCGTGGCACAAAGCACAGTGCGGGCACAAAGTCTATGCTTGCCTCGGGAGGTCCTTCTTCAGCCATTATTTGGAAATGTTATAAAAAGGTTTAAGCCACCGAACGAAATAGTCAACACGTGCAGTTCAAACGAGGAAGATAGAGTGACCGTGGCTTACCAAATATATTAATGGTAAAATATACTAGAAAGTTTAATTGACAGGAATTTAACTGTTTAATTTCTTATTTATTTTGTTTTTATTTATAACAACATTAATGTTAACGAATTTAAACAGAATGAAACAATAACTAAATTGTTTTTCATTCTCTCTCTCTCGCTTGTTTCTTGCTTTTAATAATTATTTAAACTGAGTTAATTTATGGATGTAACGAGACTTTTCTTATCTTGCTGTCATCCTTGCTTATCTTAATACGAGTATTCCATCTTAATGCAAAATTAAATCAGAGATTTAGATAACATGTGTTATTCACTGGAGCTTTCCTTATATGAAACGATCTTCAGTCTTCGGATTGCTCTCAGAATGGACGCACGCAAATTTTCTACTCATATACTGGACACTTCCGTTGGCAAGGCGGCCGGCAGTGTCAGAGTAACAGTTTCCCGGTTGGATGAGATCCAGGAGTGGAAACCCCTTCGGGCGGCACAAACTGATGCGGATGGTCGTTGCCTTCTCTTGGAGCCTGGTCAATTTCCGAGTGGGATCTACAAGCTTACCTTTCATGTGGGAGCCTATTTCGCGGAGCGGAATGTCAACACTCTGTATCCAGTTATTGACATAATTGTGGACTGCAGTGAAAATCAACACTATCATATTCCTTTGTTACTGAACCCCTTTGGTTATTCTACTTATCGTGGAACTTAATCGAAACAAATAAATGCATAAAATGGAACCGCTTTTTGTTATTTTCTTTGCATTGTTTGTTTCAATGTATAACAATTTAAAAAAAAAGGATATTCTAAAAGTAGTATAACATATCAAAACTAGTATACAATTTGGGTGGCAGAGAGTATTTCTTGCACACCTATGTTAGTGCACCCGAATTGCAATTCTGTTAGTCAACAGCTTAGCGAAGGCGCCCCCTAGCGGACGAATTAGACTGCCAAATCGTCGGCGTTCAATTTAACCGTTTGGAAAAAGGTTGTCCAACCGTTTGAGATAACGTTGTCCAACCGTTTAGAGAATGTTTTTCACCCGATTGGAAACCGATAGTTAAGTTTGACTGTTAATCAAAGATAACAACCGACTGTGGGGTGATTGACTAAGACTGAAACCAAGTTTCCAAACAATTTTTTTATGGTTGGGAATCTGTGCTTCTCAAACTGAAAATTTGTGTTTTTTAAACATTAACCCATGTGTGCAAATGAATGAATAATTGTTGTAGTTATTGCAGCAAGCACACTGCGCAAAAATAGTTTGCAATGCAAACAATAAAGAAAAAACCAAAAATTATAAAATAGTTTTTCCCAACTGCCATTTAGCATGCCATTTTAAGCCGCATGCACCGCATAAGGGTTAAACCACCTACTCTATAGCTGTTTCTTTCGTATTGTTTTAGAGACTTATGGAGCCGATGAGACTACCTTATACTTATTTCACCATGCAATGGGGGCCATATTGCCCATCTGGTAAGGCTGAACCTAACATTCAGTTTGAATTTTATGGAAGTCGCGGGAGTTTGTGCGTTCGCTCCGTTGTCGGTGTTTGGAATTTACTGTTTTTGAAACGCCGAACCCGTTCTTTTGCCGGTGTTTTGTATTAAATTGAAATGTAATAACGTTTATAAGTCCTATTTGAAAGTTAAGTGCGTGGCTCCTTGAGTTCTCGGTATGTTTTGGGATTCTGCCCCCCGCAAAGGCGCAACAGTTGTTTCCAAATAAGAATCTATATGGAAATGATATCCGTGTGTGTTTTCAAAGAGTTAAACAAGAAGTTGGTTTTGTTATTGGAAAGTACAAACAGCGCTCCCATAGACACACTCGATGCGGCCGAGCCAACAAATCCCCGACAAATCTTAAACCAGTTTTAAGATACATATTCTTGGTGTCAGTGTGTGCATGTTGATTTTTTCTGGCATTGTTTTCGTTTTTTTATTTCGTGCTGCTGGCTCTGCATCTTTTTTGTGTACCCGTACCCTTTTCGCCTGCCTCTAATCGCGTTTCCATTTTCTGGCCGCCGTCCAGAGATCCGAGGTTTGGGGTTCGGTTTGGGTCCAAACGAGCAACAAGTACCCCTGCCCAGTACCTACACCTATATCTATATCTATACCCATGCCAAGTGCCTGCCCGCGTCTCGCTCCGTCTCCCACCTGAAAACCCGAAACGAAAAGGGGAGAAACGAGCTTAGAATCTAACGAGATCAGCGCGGCAGTTGGTAACTCTGCCCCAATTGGACCAATTTGAATGCTGTAAGAAGCACCTCCGAAATACGACGAATACCACTCAAACAGTTCCAAAAGGTAAGTTGCGGTGTACTTTAAATCAATATTATTTGTTCTAAAAGTAACTATAATTTTTTTTTTTAATTTCAAGTGCAAGTAGAAGTAGAAAATTAAATAGGAAAAATATTTTTATTAAAATTAATAAAAAAAATACAAAATGGCGGTGGCAAAACAAAAATGTTATAAATTTGTGGGTGGCCAAAAATTAAGGGAATGTATTGTGAAAATCTTTAAAAACGACAGAAAATTGATTTTTATGCGGTTGATTAAAACAATAGAATTAGTTGATTTTGATAAAAATGTTACCAGAACCAGTTAGACTACAAAAGAAAAATTAACACTTTCCTTATTTATTATTCATTCGAGATACAAGTTCTTCAAAACGTGGGAAACAATTTTTGCAAACTCTCTGATAACCAATTTTAAATTTTAAATTGGGTTAATTTCAAAAATATTTTTTTTTGTCAATTTATCTATCCCACAAAGTATTACCTCACCGTCACTGCGACATTTTGTGCGATTTGGTTTACCTAATAATTGAAAGTTCAGCGCCGCATTAAAACGCAATCAAATTGACAACTTGCTAACGGTCAATTAATCAAAACCCCCAATGAATGCGGCAAAAAAGCCGAAAAGTTGTGTATATGTAATTGATAATCGATCCGACGATAAACACTTTCCTGGCCCGCAGCTCTGGCCAAAAACCAATCATTAATAACTGTAGTCAAGAGATAAATAAAACTTTGGCTTCGAAAACCGTTACACGAGGCACTGGAAAAGTGTCAAAAATCGTAACCTGCGTGGATATAATTTGCACTGACGTAAAGCCAAAAACCTAATATGCGATGATCGTTTATCGCTGAAGGCAAATTAGAGAGCGGCTGACCGGCCAAAGTGCAGAAAAGAAGGCAAAAGTTTGCCGCAAAAACAAAGCAGCAACACAACTGGGGAAAAAACATAGAAATACAAAAACCTTTAAGTCTGCAATGTTGGGGGGTAAAAAAAGTGGGGGGGAATCGCCACTGCTTGAGCATGTTTGTCGTCGAGTTCGGCTGACATCGCAAAATGGCAAGAAGCCTCTCTAAGATGCACTGAAAATAATTATATTTCACCAGACTACAATATTTCCACTTGTAAAGCAAGCTGTTGGTAGTCATCCAATTGTAGTTCTTTATCATGAACTAATTGGAAAGAAACAATAACTAAACGTTGTCTACATTTTAGCCTTTAGTATATACATTATTTAAAAAAGAAGTCAGTTTTTGTTTAGGACCTTAGAACCTCTGTCTCTAATATTAAAAGTCTTTTAATTGCACTAAATGAAAATTATTAAAACTTTTTTTGCCTTGAAGTATGCATTATAGGCTCTACAATTTGCCTGATCGGGCAGCTTCAAACTAAATTATTAAACCAGATTTCTCTATGAAAATAACTAAATTGAATTTACATACTCAAGTAAAAACAAGTTTACACAAAATTTGATTCCTATTTTCGGACTAAATGTTACATTGTACTTATGTAACCATTTTATCCTGCTTATTAACAATGTATACAAATTTGCACTAAATCTTTAATGACAAGAATTTTTATCTGTGTAACTGAAATGGCAAGAGCAAACAGGAAATGAACCCGCATGCACTTTTTCAAGTACCTTTCGTTCGAATTCGCTGGCCGATTGCATCGAGTTGTGTACTCGAGAGCACCGGAGTTGGAGCCGCAGCTCAGAGTTGAGCTTGAGCTTGGTCTAAAGTAAATTTTGTCGTCGTCTTGTGTTTCTTAGTTCGCATTTAAGTCGTACAAGTACCCAGCACTTTTGACATGCTTTCTGAGGGGTATACTCGAATATGACGGGGAACAATGCCGAAGTGCGAGTAATCGGGTGCGAATTCTCACCAATTAAATTTAGCATTGAATTATTAAGTGTGTTTGGTTATGCTTGGAAAGATTTACGAAACTAACTTAGCCTTTTGATGTGGTATTTTTGAACGAATTCAACATTTTTTCTTTTTTATTGTTAGCATTTTAAAATTTATTGAATTTAGAAATTTGTAGATACGAATTATGTTTTATATGTTTGCAAATGAGTATTAAATCTGAGTTCTATTGTTTAATTAATTTTTCTCACATTTAGGCCGATACATTGTTAGTTTTATTTGAAAGATTCATATACACACTTTTAGTATATTTTGTAGAATGTGCACTCACAATAAATATACTTTTTGTAATGAAACACTTTTCCCTTCTTAAAATATTTAAGTGATGAAAAACAATAACAAATGCCACAACTTTCCTTCAACTCAAAAAGGTATCCGTACAGCGAACCCCCGACTTTGGCCTTACCTTTTAGTTTTATTTTATTGCATTTTGTTTTGTTAATTTCCATGCAATTTCAGGGCATTTCATTCCGCTTGGGCGTAGTTGCGCCTTGTGCCCGAACCCAAGTAGATGTTTTTCGCAATGTTTGCGCAGTTGTGTGGGCCTGCATTTGTATCTGAGTATCCAAGTATCCGAGTATCCGAGTATTCGAGTATCCGAGTGCGGGGTTGCAAGGGTGCGGATGCGGATGTGTGAGTTGGCCAACCTGTTCGGAGCTCGAAAAATGAGTCAGCACCGGGGGTTCGCATCCATGAGATACAATTTAAGTGGACTCCGTGAAGTGTTTGCCGAGGACACCAGGGGTTGCGGGGTCCTTCTTCCTTTCTGACCTCCACTCAAGTGTTTATCCGTCGAAGGTTTTTGATTATTGTGTTTCTTGTGCCCTTAGCAATGTCTCAAGTTACTCCGGGAATGGAGTTGTGTCCCCTGCCATCCGTATCTTTACATTCTCTGCCTTGCTCATCGCCCCTTTGATTCGTTTCCCGTCTATGCATGGGGCCACTTTAAATGTGTTCAATGTGTAGTTTCCGATAAGCCGGCATTATTACATACTTAAGGAACGAAGCTATACTGGGTATCTTTAATTTGCGGGGTACAAATTAGTTAAAAAGTGGATTGATGCCGAAGAGTGCCCACATTCTTATCTAACTTGGGTTGAAAACACTTGCATAAATATTAGTTCTATAGGAAAATCATATACTAATTTTTAAGAGCAAAGCAATTTCCATTTAAAAACTCACAACAATTTCTGCATTTGGCAATCTTATCATCGGTTTACACATTTATCACATCATCATTGTATGATATTATATGTATTACTTTATTGTTATCAAATCTTTAATTTATTTCCTAACATTGAGCAATAGGTGATATGTACAATACTTAACTATTCAATGATTCTCGATCACAATTACCTGATGAATTCGTGTAAGACAGGCGACCTTGACAATCTCTGCCCCCGAACACTTGGCATTCCCATTGTGTTTGGCTTTTATTCCACACACTTGGCCCAATGTTTACCAAATAGAGTTGGAGTGCGGCTAGTACCTTCTTCGCCTTCTTTGCCTTCCTGCTGCCTACTTACCCACCTGAAATCCAAGTGGATTGCAGCAGGTGGCGTGACTAAGACATTCCGCCATGGCAAAGTGAGTTTTTCGAAAATTCGAAACTAATTTCAGAGTTTTTTGTAGCCGCTCTTATTTTGTTTTTGCCGTTGTCTTGCTGTGACTCTCCATGCGCTTTATAGTTGGCTAGCTACTGCTGCTAACGAGCATTATTTCTGTCTGCCAAGCAGCCTTTTATTTTAGCCAATTTTTTATATTTTTATTTCTGCACACACACACACATACACACGAGCACTTTTATGGTTTCGGCATTAAAAATGTGGCGCAAAATTCAAACACTGGAGCGTAATTGAAAAAGCATGAGAGATGCTCCATGGGTGGGGCCAATGGGGGTTTCTTCGGGGGGAGCAACGGTGGGGGGGATTGGTATTAGCCGAAGTCAGTCGCGCACTAAATCCCAATGGTAACGCACCCATTAATCACAAAAGAGAAACAATAATGCTTGGACGAGCGAAAAAGTGGTAAAAGCCGCAAAAACACTCCAATCCGAAACAAAGCGAGTCGAAAACTGCAAGCAATTGCTTAAAGATGTTCCTGAAAGATATTAACTGAGTGTTAATTAATAAGACTTATGTTTTGTGCTTTGTACTTGAAAATACGAAAATAAAACAAACACGTTATGAGTCACAGGCGATGCTCAAATAGAATGCGATCACTTTCGACGGAAATTCGGTTCAGCATCTAGTGATTTTATTGTTTGACATTTCGACATTTCGCATTTTGGGGTGTGGCCCACTCGTCACCCATATAGAATGTTTAATTAATGCGAATGCGAATTGCGTTGTGCAAAACAGTTAGCTTCTGTCTTTGCCAATTTCGTTGGTTTGGGGAACGGCTGTAATGGGGCAATTAAAAGCAATGTTAATGGGACTCAAACGGGGGGAGATATTCCCTTCCTACTTACAAATGCTTGCAAAACAGGGAGCGTATTACATTCGTGGGTGTATGCAGCTAATTAATTAGGAAAATGCGAATGTGGAGTGGGTTCCATATGAAACGATAAGATCTATTAGATATTTTTTATTGCAAAATGAATTTTATAATTATGTACCAACTAGTATTTGATTCTTTATTATGTCTGTATTACTATACCTTATTATAGTGAAATGAATTATTAATTACACTTTCTTAATCTTTGAATATCTGCATATTTAGTAATGCTATTTGAGATAAAATTAAATAAACATTTATTCACATTAAAGTGTTTTCTGCACTTAAAGCCAAATAAGAAGAACATTAAACATTTTCCACCATTCTTCGAATCACACTTATACATTCACGTATCGTTCTCCACTCAATGCAAACAATTCGTTTGTAAAGTGCATTAAATTGAAGGCAATACTTTGTAACTTAACACTTTATCCCTTGGCAAATTGTTATTCAGCACTCAATAAGAACGTTTCGATTGAGCCCTGCCACGAAAGTCTTCAGTAAACTGCTGTTATTAGCGAGTACTTAAGGCCCGTTTTGGCCAGCTCATTAGCCATTCTGGGCACATGCCACGTAACAGTAACAAGGCATAAAAGGCGAAATACACGGCTACACGGATACACCGAGCATACGTCTATAATCCATTCCATATTCACACCATTCACGATGCTTTATCAGGTTGCATGCACGCGATTCAAATCAATTGCCACAATGACACACATACAAATTGTTATGCTGCGGACACAGATACCTGACTCTGTGTGTATTGGTGTGTGTGTGTGTGTTTGTGTTTCAGGCCCAGACAATCGTCTAATGCCCAAACCAGAACGATGACGAGGCAGTCCCGTGAAGAAGACCTTCACGGTGGCAAACAAGAGCTGTAGCTACAGTGTATATATATACATATAGTATATATACCCAACAATAACGCCAGTCGCATTCTATATTTCTATATTCTACGTCATCCAAGGAAAAAGGGGAGTGGGGAAGGGGGAGGGGGAAGTGGGGATTGGGCAGTGGGGAGCGGTGCAAGGTGGCTTCTGCGAGACAATTGCACGTGCTTTGCATGTCGAATTACAAAATAACCAGAACACAAAACTTGTAACTCACTTTACAATCGACAGCAGCGCAGAAGCTCTTTTCAGTTACAGAGCAACAGGTTTCTATACCTTAATCACACTGAAAACAAAACCAAGACAATAGTGTTTTAACTGTTTGCTGGCCTAGATCAAGAACAGATAGTTTGCTTTCTTTAGTTTATTACTCGAATTAATCATAAATACTAATTTGGGAGTCAAGAAGACTGCAGGCTGTGAAATAAGTTATTCAACATATGTACATAATATTATCATGCTTAAACAAAAATTGTTGAAACTAAGCTAAGACAAAAAGAAATAATCATTTTCATTGGTTTCACTTTAGTTAACTTTTTAATAAAATAAAACCTTTTCATTAATTTTAAATCACCAACTGAAATGAAAATTGTTTTCTTTATAATTTATTTATGTGCATTTATATGATAAAAAACAAGCATATGTGTATAATATCAGTATTGTTTTAAACTAAAGTTAATTTTGTATAAATATTTATTAATCGAATTGCATTGAATTTAATTTATTGTAAAGTTAAGGCTAGTAAACCATAGAGCATTTTGTAAGAAAAAAATCATTATTATTATTAAAAATAAGGGAAATTCTTTTCTCTCAGTGTAGTGATGTAAATGGGAGTCAGTGGAAAGAGTCGCCCAGAAGAGGGGGTGTAGCTTTGTTTCTTTTAGCGGTTCTTTCCTTCTTTCTGCATAATTACAAGGTGTCCCCGGGGCATCAAATATTCAATCGACACAATGGCACACATTCGACCTCTATTCTCTCCTCGCTTTGTTTTGGTCAGTGTTTCTCGTATTTTTATTTCGGCTGCTTTACTTTTATTTAGGTTAATGCTAAAAAATTGTCATAGCTGGCGGACAACTTTCATTAGGCCAAAGCCAAAGCGTAAAATGTAAAAAAAAACTTACTGCTGGCTGTAATCTTTTGCACTCCCATCACCAACTTCTTTGCCAAGATTATGTCCGGCTTGAAGTCCGGGAAGATACATAAAAATATATAAAAATAAATATCTATATATGAAGAGAGAAAAAGACAGAGTGAGATGAATGCCCAACGCTTGTAATTTCACTTTTTATAGTTTACAAAAGGTTAAAACGATTAGACATTAATGTTGGCCAATCTTTTTGATGCTTTTCTTTTACAATTTGCGCACTATTAGCGTACTTATTTTTTTAGGATTTTTTTTTCGGTTTTCTTTCTAGGTCACAGCTATTAAGTTTTCAGGTAGCAGATGGGTGGTATGTTTGTTTTGTAAGGTCGTTTATGCCATGAAAAAGGCCTAACGTTGTAACTCGTTTCGCTTGCAATTAGTAAATAAAAAGTTAAAACTCGTTACAAACCTTAACAAACTGATAAAAAAAGTTTAAATAAAATGTTATATACATAACACCTCAAGAAAAGTTTTGTTAACTTTAAGTTATACATAGGTATACAAAATATTCGGAAGATCATTTAAAATTAATACAAATCTCACTTTATTTAAATTATAAATTTAAAATGTGGTGTCAATTTAATGGTAATGAAAATTATTTTAAGAAATATCCCCTATATTAATGCATTGACAATTTATTTTCTAACGATTTTTATTGATCATATTTAAGATTTCTATCACTTTCATCGTTTTGTTTGGCTGACAGCTAATGACCTATTGAGCTCTAAAAGGTTAATAAATTAGAGAAGATAAACCATTAATTAGCTTCCGATTTCTGGGACAGCTGCACAAAAACCAGGCACTTATAAATATTAATATCGTTTAGTCGGAGGCTTTCCCTTTTGGCACCTAATCAGCTGTAGAATTAAAGGAAGTGCTGAGAGGAGTGACCTTTCGAACACATAAACATAAAACCAAGACCGATAAGACTTATTCAGATAGAAGGGTGGTACTGCAATACGATCCCATGTTGTGGGATTGGATCTGCTGCCTTATCGCGAACACAGCATCCGGACCACACCCACATCCATCGCATTGGAAAAACACTGAAACGAGAAACGAAACCAGATCCAATCTCAATTCCATTCCATTCAGCGGAGGAATGTTCAGAAGTCATTTGGCGGATTTCACGCTCCGCTGGCTCTGATTAGAGCGGTTCGATTTGTTTGTTTTATTCGATCATGCCAACAATTAAATTCAATGAAATTAAGTTTCGCAATTGAATTTCATTTTCAGCATGCTCGCGAATTACTCGAGCGTTTAGGCTTAGCCAAGTACTTCTCTCCCTCTCACTTTTCCCTTTCGCCTCGGCTTTCTGAATTTCACTGGCAAACTAAAAGCCGATTTACCTATTGGCTTTTCCTTGTTAACTTGGCTTTTCGTATGTGCTAGCGAAAATTATTGGTCATCAAAATTAAGGTGGGGTCTACTGAAACAAAACAACGGAAATACGTTGTTCATACGGCGGCGTGATATTCATATTTTCATTCTATTTACAATTATTATAACTCTATTGGAGTAAAAAAAATATATGTATATAAGACAATATGTTAATTATTATTATCATATTTGTATTTTCTTTGTATTTCCAAAGATATGTGGTTTTCTTCATTCAATTTAACAGCTGGCTTTAAACGAAGTTTAGGGAATAAAACACTTTTTATGGTATTTTTAAAGATCTCAGCAGGACATATATATTTACGACTTGTGTCCAAACCGTCTTTATAATGAATCATAATTTCCACATACTTCCGCTGAGTTCGGCGCCCTGTGTCTTCATTTTCCAACAGGTTCCTTGGGCAGTTGGAACCGATCTTGAAAACCATATCAACAATACAATTTTTCGGTTTGTTCGGTTTCCGCTGCTCATGTTCCTTCATGCCCCATTGACTTACACTCGAGTTGAACAAAATGAAGCGGTTTGGGGCAAGACGATCACGATCACGATGACGATGACGATGACCAAGGGGCGAGGCCGGTTTCCACAGCTTGTCCGTGCTCGTTTCATTGATCACCATTCGGGTTTGAGGTTTACGATATTCTATTTAACGGCTCATCGGCCATTCGAGCGGAGATCGTCTACGGATCATGCCCCCAAGACGGGATCTCGAGGTTCTCCTTTGTTCCCAGCCCGCTGCAATCTTGATGTGCGGTTTAGCCGAGAGACTAACGGCCAGCTAAATGATGACTAACTGATCTCCGAAGGTGGGTCGATCGGCCAGTTCAGGTGCTATAGAAGGAAAATGAACTGCGGTAGTTGATATTATTAATTTTTCATGTCAAAAACGCTCCTAAAATAGTAAAAAACTGATCTTGAAGACTTTCGATATCATATAAACATTTTGTGGTCAGTCACTTTTTAAGAAACACTTAAGATCTAACCAATTCAAAATATACAACATATTATGTGAGTCATTCAGCGAAGCATTCAGTAAACAATTAACATTGATTAACCTTAGATTTCTTTCTATATTATAAGATGTCATATACTTGATTTTATTACCATTCTTTTTCATTAATTTATTGGGATTTATGTCTGCCCGCTTAACCAACTTTGAGATCAACCCAATACCATATTTTCAGCACAATTAGAGCATATTAAGTGTGGCAAGAGTGAGCGAGAGGTGTTGAGGGCGAAACAAGGAGGGAGAACGTACTCCTAGTAACTTTTTTTCTATTTTCAGAATATAAATTAACGCAACAATTAACAGAAACGAGTTTTCGAGTCGAGGGGAGAACACGGAATGAAGTGAAGAATCTGGCCATGGATGATCTTTCGCGTTGTTATAAGTTATTGGGCAAAAGGGGAAAATACAGTGAAAAAAGACGAAAAGGGGGAAAAGAGTGGAGTGAAGTGGCAAAGCTGCTTTATTGAACAACACAACTCTTCAACTTTTTTATGCCGGACCCCCGCTGAAGTGGCAAGTTCTGTTGGATCGTTCGGTTGGGATCGTTTCGCTTTGGATTTGTTTTGAAAAAGGGGGATTGAAAACCCAACCAAGCGGTGGATGGAAAGGGAAAGACTCAGCCGAAAGAGTTAGAAAACAAAAGAAATGGAGTGGAGAAGCAGTTGAAAATGTTAATTTTATGCCACATCAATGATGACTTTGATTTTCCAAAAGAAAGTCTTCAGAAGCACAGTTTTCAAAGTTCTAAGTCCGAATTTACTTCTGATTTTATAAAAAATTGGTTGGGGAACCAAAACAATGGTTTATGTTATTACCAAGTTGATGTGTTATTGTTAAGTTTTTTGAGTCAACTTTGTTGTCGTATTTTTTTTAGAGCAATTCGCCTTTGGTTTGATGTGGTCTTGTGGTTTCCAGTTTTTAGTTTTTGGTTTCTAGTTCGGGTTTTCGGTTTTTCGGTTTTACTTTTATTACTACTCCACTTACGAGTTATGTGGCATTGAAGTGTTGCATTACCCCAGACTTTGGGCAAATTCTGTCTTCGGTCTTCGCTTAAATTCGCAATCGCTGGCGTCATTTCTGCCCCAGCGAAGTTATGTGACAAATTTTCCATAAATACATTTTGCCGGCGGGCGAGAGAGTTCACTAACCCCCATCTGAACTGACCTATTTGCGGCGATTGCCAAACGGAAAAAGTGAGCGAGAAAGTGAGCCATAATATCCCGGAATAAGCAGTCAAATTGGTAAAAGAAAAAAAAATTAGTCGCTCTTCTGCGAATAACATTTTGTAAACGAAAAGAAAAATAGTAAATATGACTGGTTTTTTCTTAACAATACTTTTAACAAAAATTATTCATGTCAATAATAACATTCTGCTTGTTGTTTATGGTTTTTTAATGTATTTTATTTTATATTTTTAAATATTATAAATAGTTTTTAACATAGTCTATATACCTTATTTTGGTTTGCATCCATCGGAATGTTTTAAAATTTTTCAGCAGACAAATATTTCTTTAAGGCACTTAATATTGTTTGGATATATTTATGGCTGTGCGGAAATTTTCTTCCCATTCGCATTCTTGTATATTTTTGGTTTGTACAACCAACTGATATATGCCATAATGAGTGAGAAAATTAATTATGGATATTCACATTTTCCCCTGCCATTTTCAGCGTTCTTTGGATATTTTCCCGCCTAGAATTAGGCATTTTTGTGGTTTTAATACCAAACAAGTTCAGAGAAAACGAGCCTAATGGCACTCGAAATTCAATTAAGTTTTATAGAAAAATACGGGAAAAACAAATCGATTTGAGTGCATAAATTAATGGCACCAAGCACCGATAAAAGCGGACCAAAAACCCGTTTAGAATCTGAGCTCGGATAATTTATTCATGGATTCATCACTCGATGCATTGTTCGATGGCCCAAACAGAAACTTTTACTTTTCGTCATTGTTTCGAGGCCATTGTGAGTGCTCATCTTGGAAGACCCTCCAAAAAAGCGATCTCCCCCTGCAATTAATCTCCGCCAGCCACGAACAATCCAATTAGATAACCAAGGGCCGACTCACGTGTGGGTTCAGTGAAAGTTTACCCCTCGTTCTAAGCCACTGGGCCAGTCCGGAGTCCAAAATCCGGAATACTGCGATACTCGGACGATCGCAATTTGCATAAAACACTCATCTAACAAAAGCCCTTTGCTGTGGGCAGCAGCTCGAGTGCTCGATCTCAAATGGTTTTTAGGATGGTACGTGGAAATGCGTAGAAACCAGATCAAGTTTTCATGTTCCTCTTCGGCGATTGATGGTGATGATAGGTCTGCAGTCTGTAAAATGGGTAGAGTTTCACTGCCAACCAGCGATTTTATTGTAAAGATTGCATCGGAAATGGTAAAGTGCATAACGATTTCGTTGAAAAATGTTTTGTTTTCGATTTGAGCATTTTTAACCTATTTTGATGATCTTTTACTACCCTGTGTTTAAATTTAGTTATTAAAGGGAAATTTGATTTTCAAAGATTAAAACTTTTTGTCAAACCAAATTAGATTTTTTTTTTTGTCATTAACTAGTTTTCCGTTTAAAGAGGTTAAATACTCCCCTATTTAATAAATTAAATTATACCTTTAATTTTTTATATCTTTCTTGAATGTTGGTTAAATGTTTTAGGAAACATTTAAAGTGTGAGGAACTAAAATTCGATTGAAATTTAATGTTTCTGTGCTGTTTTGTTCAGAAAACCCCTAACTCAATATCCTTTCGTCCTTGCTAACCGAGTTATTTGGGCGTTATTTAATTGCAGACATGCTGCAGGCGAGTCTTACTTTCTCATAAAGGACTGACCTCCTCCCGTCCTGCGGTTTTTCGCTCCTATCGACATTTTAGCCGGGCCATTTCTATGCAAATCAGCTGAGAACACGCACACACCAGCTGGGTTGAGGGGCTCCGAAAGGAAGTCGGCGGGGATGGCTCCATATACCATATACTTATAATGGGGCACCGGCTTTCAATACACCGCATGATATGCGATATGGATATGCAAATTCAAAGGGGTTAAGCTGGTGGGGCAAAGGGGGGTTAAAGAAGAAGGGGAAGGGGATGGGAAAGGGGATTTTGAGAAGGAGAGGCCTAGCCCAATGTGCAAATTCCTTTGGCCACGGGCTTGGCTGAAACGTGACAAAATGAAGTCTGTTTTTGGTATTCAAGCCTTACGTAATGCGCCTGTTCGGGTCTTTAGTTCTCAGCCATTGTAGTGCCCAGGGATAATCAAGATTTACGGTCGACTTTCGCCGTTATCAATGGCCAAATGGGCTGGGAAAACCAGGAGACGTCGACGAAGGGAGGCAGATTGTGCCAGGGGTCCATGTTCCCTTTTTGGGTCATTGACCGACCAATGTGTTGATTGATTCTAACGCAGGAGATTTTTTAACGGCACTGGAAATAATAAGGAGGTTATTGCAGTTGTTACAATCTTAAATATGATCCTAAATTAAAGAATTTCTAGTTCATTGTTTAACAAGTGAAGTTTTATAAATTCGTTTAATGGAATAAAAACCCATTAAAAGTTATAATAAGTAATGAATTTTGAAGTAATGATTTTTATTATGAGATTAAATAATAATGTTAACCCAATAATAGAGTTGTTAAACAACTTCCCACTAACCATATTAATTTAATAATTACTGATCACATTTAATCTTTGTGTGTTGTTCTCCAACAATTACACAAATCCCTTGGTCATAGATCATCTCGCTTCTCGATGAACATGAACTTGATGAGTTCATAAATAGCTTACAGTTCTTGGGGATACACATGCCCCACACATGTGTCCCCCAAAAGCCAGCTGATCCAACCTTGGAGCTCACACATTTCGATTGCATCACTTCGCCCCCAAATGCTATTTACTCAATATGCTTTTGCCTCCTCTTTTCAGACCACCAACAAAAGCGGTTCGAACAATGTAACGACAACCAAAACGATCTAAACACAATCGAGGAAGGCGGAAAATCATCGAATTGCCTGAAACAAATTAATTTGAACAGACCTCAGAATCCACTCCAGCGAAATCAGGTGAGTTGGGCAATGATTCCAAATGGCTTCTCTGGTTGGGAAACACATTGCGGGTTAAATAGCGTGCCATTATCATAATTCGCTTTGATCTGGCTAAGTACTTCTGTTTAAATTCTACAATATATAGGCATTTCAAATTGGGTTCAAGAATGCTGCTCTTAAATAAGAAAATAAGCCACCCGAAGGAGAGATAACCCACCGTTTTTTATGTCTCTGGGTTCCAACTTTTTGTTCGTCTGGCTGGCATTAGGTAAATTTATGTTTATGGAGGGAGCACTTCAAATGTCACTCTACGTGCAGCATTAAAGTGTAAAGTGTACGGGTGTATATATGTTAATATATACACTTATTCGCACCTGGTCGGCGTCGCTGTTGTTATGGTAATGCGAGCTTCGCTTTTGGGGTTTTTATTCTGAGTACAATAACATTTTCGCCTTCATTGTTTGCAGGCAACCAAAACAAGACCTTCGGTGCAGATCGACCTTGAATCTGTGTGCAATTCAAAGCGTATAATCAAACTGATTAACCCATATTCCCAAACAGCGTTCACGGCTTAACCCCTTCTCGCCAAAAAGAAGCAATAATTCAGCGAACAGAAAGACAAACAACCTTGTGTTGTCCTCCGCTTTTGATGCCTCAACTTGGCCAAACCCATTATTTTACTCCGGCGATTTCCTTCACTAATTTCAAGAAGGTGGAAAAGGCTGAGCACTTGCGGAAAATTTCCACCGACTTGGCCACCCTCCAAACAGAAGGCCCAAGGATACCAGGATTCTGTTTCAGAGAGGAAGGAAGTCGGCTCCTTTTGCCTTATTTGGTTATCCAGTGACAGACTTCTGACAATTTCGTTGACTAGGTCAGGCTCTCTCTTTTTGGTTTTGGCAGGGGAACACTTAAATGGTTGTGTGTGGATTCACTTTTGGTTTCTGTCGCCGGAAATGCGATTGCGCAATGAGAGAGGCAGAGTTACGAAGGTCCTGGCAACATTTGGCTAGCAACATTTTTATTACTATTTTTTCATTAAATTTTCTGGCTAAAAAATTCCACTCAGAACAGACTTGGTTGATAAATTATATTTCTTGTGGAACTATTAAAAAGTTAAAACTGGTTAGAGCAGATATGCTGAATACATTCTAGCTATACGCATAGCAAGTTTTATAACGTAAACCCGATCCAAATGAAATTTTTCTTATATGGTCTAACCTCCTTCTGGTCATAAAAAAGATCGTTCTATTAAGTTCAACTTCTGTAACTTTATCTACGAAATGAAAGTAAATTTTTTATTTAAAAACATTTTCAATATAAATTGGATAAAAGAATAGGATAATAACATGACTTTGGCACTGTTTAAACATGTTAAAAGCTTGCCTTATCCGAAGAAATAAAAGCTAATTTTACGATTTAGCAACATTTTCAAAAAAATTAAAATTAAAGTTTCTCATTATTTCGAACCAGGAATCAGGAATAAATAATATAGAAAAAGATTAAATTAAGAATAAATTGTTTACATTTATTTTCACTAAGAATTATTGAAAAGATTAGAACACTTGGTTTTTATTTCTCGAACTTGGTTTTCTGCAGTCCTCTTTAAACATCTTTTGGTTTCACAATCCTTGGCAACATAAATCCAGTGCATGTCAAACCTCATGAGCAATGATGCTGCGAGCAAGAAGGATGCAAAATGAGAGAGAGCGGGATGGCAGTGGTGAAACCGAGAGAGTCATCTCGCAGTTGCGCTCCTTGACCTTGGGCACGAACGCACTCGAGGACCCCCCGATTCCACCCCGATTCCCCCCCTGTTTCCTCCCCGATTCCACCCACTGCTGGCAAATCGCTTTACCCTTCGGCGCTGCGGAATCCAGACAGAGATTCCGATTCAGATTCAGTCGCTCACTTCGCCAGCAGCCACAAGTTGTGGCCACGCGGATGAAATAATAAAAAAAAGGCAACTATATAAAAACGGGTAAAAACAGGCCGCATTTAAAAGTGCTTTCATGGTGAACGGCGAAGATCCCCCGCAATGTCAGCTAGTCCCACCGATTTGGATCTGGATCTGCAGTATGTAAAGGGCAAAAAAAAAAAATGGGGGGAAAATTACAATCCCATCTGGCAATCAATTTAAACGACGCAAAAGTAAACAGCAAATAAGTCAACAACAGCATCAGCTTTAGAATCTCTGAATCAGCGAATGCTGCGTCATCATCATCATTATCATCATCATCATCATCATCATCATCATCATCATCGTTATGGAAACCTCTCTTATCGGAACGTTTTTCTGACCCCTCCTATTGAATTCCATCGATTTCCATCTATCATACACAGATTGACTGATAAGAAGGTGGGGACACTTTCGTGTGCCCCATGAAATGGGCCTCGGGTTCAAAGTTCGCATTTGTCAAATGGAGCGAAAATAGGCACTGTATAAACACGAGTGCCGCCTGAAGAGACCCAATCAAATAGAAGGAGATGAGATTAAGTGGGCTTAGGCGAAAAAACAATGGTTTAAAACGGAAACACCTTCTCCCTCTGGGATAATTTATTGGCATTTGGGAACCCCACTTAATTGCTTTGGGATCGTATTTCAAATTAATGAATAAATATCAAGCACAAATAGTGTATAATTACTCAAGGAAATGCTGAATTAAGTCTTTGGAAAGAATGCTGTTCAAAGTGTTTAGTTTTGAATGGTAAAGATTTTTAATTGAATTTATAGAGATTTATGTACTGGCACTTTGTTATCTTCAGAGTTTTGTATGTAATATTCCTTTTTTTTTGTTTGTGTATGTTATCAACTTAATATATATCTAAAAAACATATATTCTTCCAGTTCCAATTTGCTAATTCATTTCCTTATCAGCATCTTGCGCAGTTGGCAATATTTGTCCAACATTTCAAAACTTTTTGAAGCTGGTAAATTATTGCCGATGGCCTTCCACTCGTTCAAATGCTATCTGAAATATTAATGTTCTTCCTCTCCATTTATTACTTAACTGTATTAGACATCCATCTCTTGCCCCATAAATAAACATAAATTAAATTTCCCAGCGTTTTCACTGTAGACCCTCAATAAAATGGCTGGAAATGTAAACAAAAACAATCTTAAATCAATTTGGCAATAGAGAAAATGAAAGTGTGGCTAATTCGAATTAATAAAACCAAAATTTGCATGAAACCACATTTCCAATTTCCTTTCCACTTTGATTTCGGTAATTAAATTGCATTTTAAGACTCAGCCGTGGAATTTTCACAGCTTGAGACGACCTTCAAAGTCGCCACCAACGCCCCCAATTCGCGTTTTTTGTCCGAAGTCGAAGAAGCCTGGTCATTAAAACTGATGACAGATCCATTCAGCTGGCTGGAAATAAAATGTGGTAATACTCCGGAGGTTGTGCACTGTTTGATGTGCGATGAGCATGCACTTTTGTCCGCTGTTTGCTCGCTTGTTTGCTTTTCCTTTGCCGAGATACTGTGTGAGCTTTCCGGTCAGGGGCACTTTCCTTTTCAATTTGTCCAGCTCTTTGGCTCTTTAGCTTGGCCATTATGCCACTTGGCCGTTTTGCAATGACGCCTGCTGACCACTGCTGGCCATTGGGAATTGTGCTGAAGTGTCGGTAACATAGCCACTTGGGGAAAAATCTTTAACTAAGTTATGCATCTGCTCAGGTTAACATAGCGATCTTTCTGATGATCAGTAAAATATAATGGCAATAAGTACATTTTACACAAATCCAAAATTTAAATAGATTTTTGGTATTTGCTATAAGACAAGTTCTTATTTTGAAAGCTTAAAAAACTGGCAAGACTAACAGCCTAATTATCTGTAGAATTTATATTTTTTCTTAGCATCCAAAATAGTGTTCTAATGTATTTTAATGAGAAAGCATTTTAATGGCCAAACAACTTACCTAGTTAATCTGAAAAATAATATATTTATTTTCAATTTAGCATATAAAGAAAGAAAACATAAGACTGCAGAATATTTTACGGGCAAGAATATAATTTTTTCTATTCAATTTATAAATAAGGCATTTAAAATAAGTATCTTAAAACGTTTCTTAAAAACCCTTTTCATTCTTAGTTGTATCTCATATTTTAATTCAAATTATTAATGAAAATAACATCTCACTTCCAATCAATTAGCAAAAATCAATTACCTAAAACTGACTTGATAATTACTTTCCTTCGTAAAGTTAATGCCTTGAACATGGTCGAGAATCTCGCTGCTCGCATTTTGCTTTTCGCCTCGAGTTAGAGTTCGCCTCGGGGTTAGAGACTCAAAAGGGCTTCCTTCCTGGCCCATTGTCTGGGCCTCTTCGTAATTAAGTTGGCAAATTTGTGTAATGAGCAAGTGCAATTATACTATAGAGCCAACTCGCTGGCTGGGCCTATGCAAATGCCACACATAATTATAGTTTGCGGCCGCTGTTGTTACACTGCTGCTTATTTTTCTTGTTTTTTCACCTTTTATACGTATCTGTTTTGGTTTTGGCTTTGTTTTCCTTTGGTTTTCGTTTTCATTTTCATTTTAGTCATTTTCCCTGCAGTGTGTTTGCCCACTTTGCCAAGTGAGCTGCGAACGAGTGTGTGTGCTCATCTGCGAAATGCAAATGAAAGTCAAAGTTAATTTGTTAGATTTGCACGTTGAGATACAAGCTCGCGACTCCGCCGGCAAAAACTGCGTGACGGCGGTGAGTTACTTCTGCGGCTTCGCTAAAAAAAAATGGTAAAATAAAAAAGCCAGACAAAGTCTTAATTTTCCGTCTGCCCCGGGCCTCGGTTCGGTGGAAAAACGTTGGAAAATCTGGCGGCGAAGGAAATCAAAGGTGGCATTTATACTGCGGCTTGTCTGCCTCGAAAATGCGGCATACTTTCGGGCTGTTAATCAATTACCGCCTGGCAATTTTCATGAGATTTTAATGGTCTTTAAAATGAAGGGAAAATTTCAGCCAAGAGCTAACATTTTTCTTTTATACCCTAAGAAAAAGTAAAAGAGGGAATCGAACCTTTGGTAATATGTTGTATTTAAACGACAAAAATTATTGTGCACACCCCAATTCATTTTCGAAAATAAGAAGATTCAACTAATCGCATCTAAATGCACTAAAATTAGATCATATAATATAGAATATATATATGCTAACTTTAACAAAAATAATTAATGAAAGGTTAGGATGTATTATTTATGATCCTATATCGCATTTAAAAATGTCAAGTGTACTCGTACAAATAAGAAATAAACTTGAGTCATAAACCATAGTTATTAGCGTACTAATTCCCCCTACATGTCCGGCTAAATTGGCAGCTTAAATGAATTTCGCCTTGGCATTCCCCCAAGTTCAATGTCAAATCGCATTTAGTGGACTCTTCCTCGGTCCATTCCTCCCCATAAACGAATATATACTGTCGTCTATATGGCAGCGAGACCCCCCAATGCAGTCATTCCGTTTAATTAACCGATGCTCGAAACGAAATGAACATTTTCCAGTTGTGTTGGCCGTGCTGCTCATTTGTCTGCTCCAATCAACATCATCGTCTCGTCATCGTCATCACTATCGCCATCGCCATCGTGGTTTCCATCATCATCATTAGGGAGCTCTTCATCATCTCATCAACTGCACCCATGCACCCACGAGTGTCGACACGAATACACGGAATCCGCGGCTGCAGTTTCCATTTCGATGCGCAAAAAACGCTTAAACTGCAATTTGCGCTTGCTTTTTTTTTTTTTTTTGAGGGGGGAGGAAGGGGAGGCAAAGTGCCAAAAGGGGCGTGTTCTCCCCACTAATTAGCACATCAAATTCTCTGTGCACACGGAACACGTACACATTTGTGTTTGTGTGTATGTGGGTGGTTCTTGTTGCCCCAAAGGGGTCAAATGTCAGCTGAACGCGTTATTTGGACAAGTCGGCTAACTGGGTTAACTCGCGGGATCTTTGGAGCGTTAATCCCTCGCCCTCAGCCGCACTAATTACTCGCGATGATTGTGAACGCAGTTTGGGAAGCCGCCTGAAAGTATGCAGCTAAACGCGGCACTAATCGCAGGTAAAGCAGGTAGCTAAATAATTTAACAAAGTTCAAAGCAGCTCTGGTGTTTTCGAATTTAGAATTCAACAAAACAAAAACTTTAAAAGCTTTACATTTAAAAACAAGTCTTATCAAAGGTAAAAATTATTTTTTTGTTGGGCTTTTAAAAGAATTTAATTTTTTAGCTAACATGGACATTTAAAAAAATACAAATAATAATACAAATTTACAGGCTTACATTTTTTCGGAAAAGTTACAGAAATTCTTTTTACGTGAAGAATACGTTTTTTACCACAGAATTAATTTGAATTTTTGTAAATCAATTTAATAATGTTGAATAATGTACAAAGCTTATTCAATGTTTATAGTACTTCTAGCAATTTATCATAAAATGTGTAATAAATTAAATGTTGAGATCCAATCCAATTTTTTGTAAAATACACAAAACCCATTCAGTGTTTACCGAATTCTCAGTAATTTATCATCAAAAGTTTGACTAATATTAAATGTTTGGTTTCAATTCAAATCAATTGTAAATCAACTTTATGGTCAAACATCTTTTTCCTGCCCACTCACCACGGACTGCCCGATATGATACACATAAATCTCAAAACGTCTGTGAGTGTTCGGCATCCCCGAACTTGGCATGAATCATCCGCCCGGGAAGCCATTACTCACATCCCATTCGTCGGCGCCAAAATAAAGGCAAAATAAAGCCAAAGGCAGCATAATACATAATACAGACCAAGAGCCAAAGGCATATGCACATAGACCATCCAACATCCAAATCCACATCGTCTGCAGGCCACAAAGTTCAGCTGAAGGGGCAAATTCCTAGATGAAAATAGCTTTCCTTGAAATGCCTTTGGCTCAGCCGCGAATCTATAAAGCGATTCGAGGGAATCCACTGAGCAAATGGAAAATGCATTCTGCTCTTCTCGGGCCACGACATTTATTTATTGGTTGATTCTGGGTGATCAAGTGGGTTGACTGAACTGAGGACAGGGATTGGGATTAAGAAACAGTCATTTATGGCATTTAAATCTCTGTGATTCATACTAGCAGCTAAGACATTGAACATTTGATTATTTATTAAGAAATAAGGTATTCAATTTAGTTGGGTGTATAATTAAAACATTACTCGAATAGTACTTTTGTCTGCTGGTTTTTGTGCCTATCTAAAATTCTTTCATTTCATTTGAATTGCCTGCGTCTGGATAATTTTAAGAAATTGTACATCAGTTAATATATTTAATATAAAACTTACAACGAAAATCTTAAAGCGCTGTCATCCGAACAATTACCAATTCAATAAAATCTGCAAATATTAGTAGACATATTTCTGTTTAAAGCAATCTTTTATATAACATAATTTCCTTGAAAAGCTTTTAAATTATTTTACTTATTTTCAAACTGAATTTCTAATCTTTTTTGATGCCGTCTTCAGTGGACAGCCAATTACTTTAATTTCGCCATTAATCTGTCAAGTAAACCCATTATATTATTATCTATAATTAAAAAGTGAAGACAGCAAATTACCAAGTAAACCAGTAATTGTACTATGTAATAAGTTAACATGCGAATCAAATACCTCAGTTTAAGGACTCTTTAACCTAGTTGCCCTGTCACACTGAAGATTGCGAATTTTGCGAATGCAGTATTACCTGTAATTTCTAGCAGATTTTGTTTATTCTCATTTCAATTTGTTTATTTTACACATTAAACCCAATGTATATAGTTTTTTCGACGGACTATATTATTTTATAATAGACTTTTAATTTATTAAAGACAATTGGAAAATTTTTTTTACTCGTTCACAGTTTTGAAACAAATAGAAACTAATTAGAAATTGACTTACTTAATCGTTATTTATATGAATGATAATACTTATTTAAAGGGTTTGGAAAACGCAATTATTATTGATGTTATTTACAATTTAAAAAAGAAACTGTTATGTTAACAAAATTTGGTTAGAGCCCAAGAGTGAATCTATAAATCGAAAATCTTTATTAGACTTACAAAATGTGTTTTCTAGTACTTGTCTTTAATATCGATAACAAACTCAAAACCTCCGACGAATTCTCCGTTGTCCGTGAAATTTAAAATCATTTTCATAAGACCCCTTGGTAGAACAGAGACCCAATTCCTGTTATCGAGAGAAACATCCTTGAACCAATAAACGCCCTTTGGTAAAGGGCATAACCGAAAATCGAAGTCAGTATTGATGCCAAGCTTAAAAGAGTCCTTTATGAATTGTTTGTAGTACGATCGAATCACGGAGCAACTGTCTTCTTCGGGAACCATCAGGGGCATAATTTTGTATCCTCCTCCCGAATTCGAGTAAAAAAACGCCGATATTTTTTCCTTGTGGGTTATATCCGCCATCAATTCCATAGTGCCGTTGATCAAACGATCGCGACCAACTAATTTTAAGTTTGTGGAAAATATTCTTCCGGGATTATTGATCACATCCACATTTAGCGCATCGTACGATTGCTTCCTGCTCTAATTTTTTCGAAAAGAAAAAGGATCAAAAGATTTATCCATTTAAGAAGCAAATATCTACTTACTAGTATAACTGGAATGCACCCTATTAGAATTATAAAATAAACGAATACCGAACCGAACCGATTACCTTCCATTTTTCGTTTAACTCTCAAACTGATTATGGGCTGTCTTTTTTATACACCAGCCAATCTGTTCCAAAGCTCGTGTTCATGTAATCCAAATAATCATAATCCAGGTACATGAAGCCCATTTAAATCTGATAGAAACTACAGATTGCTGGAACAATTGACATTTACCTTTATATAATGACTATGAAACAAAAACAAATAATTCAATTACTCTGAAATTAAAAACGCAAATATTACAACAGAAGAAAGAACTTTTATTTTTCTAGATATTGATTGATGAAAACAAATTAAATTAACAAACATATTATAACAAATTGCACAGTCTTAAGCAAGTAATTGTATTAATAAGCCAACAATGCGAATTATGTACTTTAGTTTAAGGACTCTTTAACCTAATTGCCCTGTCACTCTGAAGACTGTCACCTGGAAAACTGGGTTTCTGCCAGGTTTGCGTGGCTTTTATCGCGAATGCAATATGACATTTAATTTCCCCCAGAACACCGCCATAATGGAGATCCATTAGCGCGATGTTGCAGGATGTCAGCTGAGGTGAGTGATGGGTCGAGTTGAGTTAGGAGTTCTCCATAGAAACCGCAGAAGAAAATGTAGAAACCACGCGGAAGAGTTAGCAACTCTCCATCACATAGATGATACAATATTCCGCATATTTTCAAATGGCAATTACAAATAGTTTTTCTTCTTGTTTTATTTTCTCCCCCTCTCGAAAAACAGAATGTCTTCCGGGCTGATGTCGTGTGTGAGGGAAAACTCACCGCCGCTGGAATCGGAGCTGGATGCCAGTTGCCAAGCGGGACCATTGTCATTGCCGGAGGGCCACGCCCACGCCCACGCCCACGCAGTCACCTCGACGCCCATCTCCAGTCCGGGAAACGATGCCCACCAATCCCCAACAGGCGGTGAGTTGAGTTACCTAATTGCTCTCATAATACCCCACAAAACTAAGCAAACAAGAAACAAGCGAAGCCAACAGGCAAACAAACAAACATATCCCAATATTTCTGGGCAGGAATTTCTCGTTAGGCGGCGATATTAAATCATTCAAGTGCGGATTGTGGGCTTATGAAATTGGCTAAGGGGCCTTTGCTCTCATTTTCCGGGAATCGCTTGCAATACCGAAGGTGCTTGCTTCATATTTTCTTCATATCGAGGCAAATCCCGCAGGACATGGGTTGCGAAAAAGGCTTCCTGATTGCCAAAGGATTGGGGCTCCGTTTGATTGGCATCCCCAGAGGTTGACTCCAGTTCGACAGGGGTTAACCTTGGCTTTATGGATGCTTTATGGGTTTTTGAATAGCTTTTTGCTCTGACTTGGAATTGCAAAAATATTCAACGCCATTAAACGTCACAGTTACCTTTGAGGTTCTTGCCAAAAAAAAAGGTTATTTTCTATGGAAAAATACGTATTATGGTTTACTAGAAAAGGTATTGAATGAAATACCTTTTAATATCGTGCATTTGATATTTCATCTAATGTATTAAGCTTAAATTCTACAGTAGAAAACACCAAGAAAAATTATTTATTTAATATTGAATTTATTAAATTTATTATTATTAAAAGCTTTTTTACGCCCGTAATTGTTTTGTGTTACTTCAGGCAAAATATTTTATGTAAATAAAAATCACTTTGTAATATATCTGTAATACTTAAAATATAAGTAAAAGTATTCATTAAAGTATCCCAAAAAGCAAAACTGAGATGTAAAGTTTATCGCTTAAAAAGATGTTTCCTGTGGAAATATGAATTCATTTATGAATGTAAGACAAAGACGTTTGCATATTATTGTACATAATGGACTCCCTTTACTCAGCCTTGGCAAAACGAAGCAGCGATTGGATTACATCACTTTTCCGAGCAATGCCATCGATCATCTGAAACGAGATATTCGCCTTCTCTTCCTTGAAAAACTGAGTGCTCCATCTTTGTGTTTGGCGGTTTGGCAGAGTTCATAGTAGTGAACCCTCTGCAGATTCAAATAGTTAGGAAAGTGTGCAAAAGTCCCAACAAAGACGCACTATTGTAAGCACCCTACAAATGTTGGGGCTTATCCGACTTGCCAGATGGTTTGTTGAAAACAAAGTACAGAGATGAAAGATTTCGCTTGCTGGTTTGTTTGGTTGTTTCGTATGTGCATAATTTGATGGGTGTTTTGAGTTTTGGTTTGTTGACGCCACCTCCCACAATGCAAACACAGATGCAGATGCAGATACAATGAACATGAGATAAAGGGGCCATAAAACATTGTATGTACATTCGTAAATTCAGATTGAGCCATATTATGTATGTATGTAACTTAGTTCACATGTGAACCGGGCTTTGTCTTGTTTGTTTGTTTGTTTGTGTGAGGTTCGCCCTCATGTGGCCACCAACAACTGAATAACTGGATAATGTTTATATAATTGTGGGTAATACTAGCTACACGTGCTAATTAACGCCCCCGACTTTCTACACTTAATGCAAATGCAGAGCGAAAATCGACCACAAAGGTTCTGGCTTTGGATTCGTAATGGGAATAGGAAGCATTATCCATTTCGGGTCGCTTGAGCCGCGGTTGTTATGACAACACCCACAAAGAAATGACACCGACAATAACGGACCGAGTATATATGTATGTATGTATGTACATACATATGTAGCAAACCACAGTTTCAACATGAATAAATGTGCATAAACAGCAGGTTGTGTCGGATCGCTGGACAGTGGGTGAAATCTTAGTCAATTTGTTTGTTTTACATATGTAACCTAATTAAATTAGATTTTTTTACGAAATTAAACTATTAATTACAACATAATAATCACTACTTAATATTAAATATCATTTGTTATTGTTTTGTATTTGTTTCAATTTAGAAAGATTCCGAATTCAATTCAATTGCTAAAGAATACGAACAAAAAAGATGTTAAATTGTTTAAAATTGTCTAAAATAGTTTAATTTATTGTTTTTTTTATTGGGAATAAATATATAATTGTTTTTGGAAACGCAATTAAATTTGTTTGTCTGTAATATATTTAATTTAATTAAAGAAAACTCTTAAATGATTTTAACAAAATTTTGTTTGAGCCCGAAGATTTTAAACAAATTAAAAATATTTGCTTCTCAGTACTTGTCCTTAACATCGACAACAAACTCAACACCTCCGACGAACTCACCGTTGTCCGTAAAATTGATCCTGCTTTTTATAAGACCCCTTGGTACAACAGAAGCCCAATCCGTGTTGTCGAAAATAAGGTCCTTGATCCAATAAGCGCCCTTTGGAAAAGGGCATACGTTTCCATCCTGAAAATCGAAGTTGGTATTGATTCCAGTCCTGAAAGAGTCCTTCACAAATTTTTTGTAGTACAATTGTAACATGGAGCAACTGTCTGTTTCGGGAATCATCATGGGCAAAACTTTGTATCCACCTCCTGAATTCAAGTAAAGCTGATCCGACATTTTCTGCTTGTTAGTTATATCCGCCAACAATTCTATAGTGCCGTTGATCAAACGATCGCCACCAATTAATTTTAAATCGGTAGAAAACATTCTCCCGGGATAGTTGACCACATCCACATTTATATATTCGTACGATTGTTTCCAGCTCTGATTTTTTTGAAAGAAGAAGGATCTTTTAGACTCGCAAGTTAAAAAAGCTACTATCTACTTACTAGTATAACTGGCAAGAACCATATTAAATTAACGAACACTGAACCTAGCCGATTACTTCCCATTTTTGGTTTAACTCTAAAACTGATTATGGGCTGTCTTTTTTATACTCTTGCCATTCTGTTAATAAGCTCGTGTTCAGGTAATCGAAATAATCATAATTCAGGTACATGGGGTTCATTAAAATTTGATGGACATTTTAGATTGCTGAAACAATTGCCATCTGTCTTTTTACGTTGATTAAATATCAAAAATCGCTTCATAAAAAAAATCTGGTGTTATAAAATATAAGTTGTTGTTTTTATAAAACCCACCAATTAATAACAAAAATATTTAAATTCTCATTGTGCTCAAATTTATTAATTTTGTTTTATTTAAACAAGTTTTCCAAATGAACTCAATGAACAATATTTTATACGAAGTTTATGTTTTAGTTATAAAAACGTTTAAATTAGCTTAGTTTAATATGAGGCTCTTAATGTTTTAATCACTGTTTTATTTGCCCTTTAAATCGTCTGTATGGCCCACTGTGCGGGGTCTGTTGTTAACAGCGTGACAGCTCATAGCTCTGTTAACTGTTGAGACGGCTTGCAGACACCTTGCAGTGGGCCAAGAAACGCTAATCAGTCGGAATTGGCAACACAACCTGGCCAATAAGCCCAATCCGGCACTCGTCGCTGTCGATGACTCGATTCAATTTATTTTAGCCGAGAGTTCAGTTGAGTACGCCCGTTCGCTCTTTCGGATAGCTTTTTTATTCAGTTTATTCAGTGGGGTTCGTTTCGGCCTTTTCGCTTCGTTTCGTTTTTTCGTAGATTTCAATTTCAGTTCCCGAGAGTGAGTGTGCGAGTGCGTATGTGTATGTGTGTGTGTGTTGGTGTTGGGGGGTCTCTTGTTTCGATTTCCACAACGGTCTTTTGGCGCTGTCCCATTGATTGAATTCATTCTGTGCGCTCCGCTCCACCTGAACAGGTGAACAGGCAATTTCGCTGCCGAACGCGCCGGTTATTGCACTAATTGAATTGTCTTCGCTGTCGCTGATTGCAATCGCCGTATTCCATCGCAGTGTTCAATCAAACCCGCAATCCGAATCCCAATTCACAATTCGCAATCCGTATTCCAAGGAAACAACACAGTGCAACACAAAAGCCACACAAGTTTAATCAATAATATCGGGAAAACATCCATATCCAGTCGTCCAACCATTCGAGTCATCGAACTAAGTGCAAACTGGTGTGTTTGGTGCTGTGAAGTGAAGTTAAAGCGAGGCAGATACATATACTTAAAGATATTTATGCCATATTGTGTCTTCTAACCGAAACAAGCCTGTTTACAATAGCCAACAATCAGTAGAGTAAACAATTCGCGGGAATTCCTCACTTGAATAAAACATCTGCCGCTATTTTTGGCGTAAAAAAACATATTTAAACAGGTAATAAAATTTATTGTATTTTTTTGAAATATTTTTTGGACTAGAAATTTAACCTCTTTCCATTCTGTATTCAAATTGTTTGTAATTTTTGTGACAGAATCAGAATTGTTTAGCCCAATTAAAACGCCCAATGAGCATATAGTTTAACCTATCCACATTTGCCCCACAAAATCATCGAGCATTATGTAATTTGACATGAGTTTGGAGCTTATCAACCGGTGATGATGATGATGTTGTTCGAGTTCAATCCGAGCTCGCGTCTCAAAGAAAACCTCGTTACGACGAGCTGGAGATTGGGCCAATTGGCCAGACGCCTCTAATTGAAGTGCCATTTGGGTTGTATAATCAATTTGCCGCTTCCCTTTGTTATTGTTGTGATTTGTAGCCATCGAGTGCGAACACCTCAAGTCAAGGCACTTCGTTTTGGCCAGGCTAACTAATAACTGATAAGGCCGTGGCCATCGGCACGCAGACGACTGATTGCAGTCGACGTCTTCTGGTCTCGAAATTTGCGATAGGGCTTCTCTGGAAGAGAACTGGATTGATAGGGTCGAGATCTTATATAAAATAGTTAGAACGGAAAGTCTAAAATCACGAATAGAGGTGCTAAAGTACATCGCCTATTCAATTCAGCACAGTAATTGTAGAAAGCCAGTTTGTATATATAATTAACGTGTATCTTCCGAGAGAAAATTGCAGGGTTGCTTATACTACAAAAAAGCTAACACTGTTGGTAAATTTTAGAAAAACCTTTTTATTTGGCGTTCATTCTTTTGGCAAATAGTAATTAAATGATTGCACTCCAAAATGTAGGTAAAACAAGGAATATTTATTGGTTTAGATAAGGCAAGTTTTTATTCCCTGGTAATTATAATAAATATCGATTATTCAAGATTCTTTTGTACATACTTTGGAGTGTTGTATTCTGTTGAAAGTAAAGTTGGCTTCCCTAAACGTACAAGCAATTAATTTCTTTTGCGAGATATGTTAATATACTAACTTATGAAGAAAGTAAACTATAATAGGTGTTTAATATTTTCTTAAATAACTTTAAAGTGACTTAAAATCTTAAAACTAATTCTATTTAATATGATAAGAACTAAAACGGTCAAGGGAAATACTCTTTGCGCCAATTTCCTTTTGTTTTGGTGGGGTTGACTGTGCTCTGATAGCTCTAGTACCCGGTTATTTATAGTTATTGGGCATTAGGCCTAATCTATATAGTCGCGAATGCACCGATACCAGCCGAGAGCGATATCTCGGCTTCCATTTGAAAGAACTGCGCAGCAGTCTGCGGGTAATCACCGATTATTCGCAGTGTTGATGTAATTAATCATACGCCTTGTTGCTCTTTTTGACCAACAAACGAACTCAGCGAACCTTGGCTAATCCATCGGCATAACATTCAATTCTCGAGGTTTACGAGGTTTACAGCATTGCAATTTACTGTATGCACAAGTAAAACCAACATTTGAAGGCCCCCAGACCCGTTTTTTGTTTTTTTATTATTTTTTTTTTTTTCTCTCTGCAAGAGTTGTGCAATTCTTTGGGCTTTTGTTTACCTCTTTGGGGGCTTCGGGTTCTCGTTCTCCACGGTGGCCAGCAGCTACTTTTGCTATTTTTATTCCACGCAAGTGAACTCAGCACTTGTTAAGCGGATAAGCTGCCCACATGGGCGGCCCGTTGGGATGTGGGCGTGGCCACTTGACCTTACCCAATACAACAATCCCAAGAGCTGGTCGAGCTCACATCCGTTGAATATATTGAGAGAAAAAAAATGCAAAAAAAAGGTCTCCAATTACTGCAACTGACTGAAAAGTTGTTCGCCATTTGATTTGCACAATTTGCATGTTGAGTGTGGGGCAACGTTGTGTTTTCGCCAATGATTAATTAATAAATAACGAACCCACTTGCCAGCAGCCGAACCTTTTTCGAATTGCAAATCGCGAATTCAGAATCGAATGGCAAACGGTGTCACTTGAACACCTCGAAAATACAACAGCCCACGTGGCCACCAGACACTCGAAATGTCTATTAAAGCGAGCATTAATCCCAAGGCGTCGGGTTGCCAAATTGAAAAGCCCCAAATCAGCTTTGATGAATTACCAAAAGCCAACCAAAACCGAAACCAAGCCAAAGATGACAAAGAAGCCAAGAGTTCGCCCACATTGGCGAAAAAATAAAAAGCGAAACCCAAACTGATGACAGCACAAAAAAACGCCGAGCGAACAATAAGGGAACCTCAAGTAATAACGAATCTTGCTCAATAGACTTTAGATGAATTAGAAATAATGTATCTACAATGCTGATGTAATCGGGATTGCCTCATGAAGTGAATCACAGCCCCTGTTTAGATGAACAAACCCAAAAACTTTTCAATTAACGAGAAGCGAATCTTTTTCTAATTAATTTCTGAAGAGTGAAGAAAAAGTAATTTCATTCTCGGCGAGAGAAAAAAGTGCGACTGGTGACCCAATTAGGCATTCCATAAATAAACAATTTTCACTTGTCGCAGGAAGAGTGGTTCGGTTGGGTTGGGTGGGTGTTATATTTCCCCGTCCCGGGCGGTTAAAATTCCATTAGCCAGGTCCCCGAGTAATTTGAAGGCGGGAGAGCAGACAGCCAGACACCCCAAAGGGCAATAAATAGAATGACGTTGCCCCCGGGAAATATTTACAGAGCGAATTACTTCTTTTTTTCCATGACTAAGCGATGAATGACCAGCCCCAACGCAGGTGAAATTAATCACTAAAATCAAGCCATCAACAAAAAGCATAAATGAAGCACGAGTATCCATGACTACACATGTGTTTGGCCATAAACAAAAATCCATGTATATACATATATTTTGTATATCTGTAGTATCTTTTAGGTTCGCGTGTCGCGGCCTCAAAACGTGACAGTTTTTTTTGATTAGAGGTCGAAGCTTTCTTGGCAGAACTCTTCGATGTTTTTTTTTTTTTTAGAAATTCTTGTACTTCCGTTTAGTTGGGTTCTTTTCACTAATTAGTACATGAGCTTACTTAAGTCGGAATTCAGACTTTCCACTCGACAATGGGTAACTTTCATTTGTGGAAATGACACACAAAGTGTTGAAAATGAGTCATTTGAGAGATGTCGAATTTCAGAGATGCCTAAAGAGTTTATCAGTTGGTTTAAACCCAAAATGAGGTCACCAGGAGTGGGACTTATGGTATTATAGCATTTATGCTTATGAAATCCCCTTTAAACTTTAAAATATACTGTTTACTCTCCACTTAACTCTGATGCATGGGCCTACTTACCAGATTGTGTACCTACATATGTACTCTTCATTCCCATTTGATCGATAAGGAATTACCAGCCATCGCTCTTTTTCTTTCTTCTGCCTTATCGGCCATAGAAATTGTACAAACATTATAAAGGTGTACGGCCATAAATAAAAGAACCATAAAAGCCAATGCAACAATTCCAATTTTATTGATAATAATATACTTTTTGATGTGCACTGACTGAATTTGCACTTAAGTTCTTTAACCCACAAATTTGTAAATTATATACAAATTGTCACATTTTAGAAGATAAGATATGACCTTGTCAAATAATTCTTAGCGCAAGTTTTGCACGTGGTGTCCAATCGGTCTTATCGATTAGTTCCCCCCCATAAGCTATCTCTTTTACTCTCTCAGTCTTTGTGTATTTCCCTTTCATTCTTCAGGGAACTTCCCCCATTGAAAGGTCTTCAGCTTTTTGCCTATTTATGGTCATGTTTTTGGAGGCAATCGCATCGTTTTCGCTTTTTATTGTTTACTTCTTATCACTCACAATTTGTTCTTAGTATACAGTAATCTTTTTTATTGACGAATGACTGAAACATTCTATAAACAATCTATTGGTTCAACTGCTGAGTAACTGAGGAAGTCGAATTTCGGTAACTTCCGCAGAAGTTATTGAATATTGTTGACTGTAAGAAGTTTATTTATGGGTTTTTTTTTGTGAACTAATGCATCATTGAATTTCCAAGGAGTTGTTTTCTCAAAACATCTTTTAAATAAATATTGCTTTGCATCTACATAAAATTATATGAATCTTATTCTAAGTACGTAATTTCCCGTGTTGATATTTAAATTCCCGATGCCAGAATGTGAAAACATAATCTCGAGAGATTTTGCTCTCAGTCATGAATATTTATACCTCCAATGTCAATCAAATAGAACACTTAGACTCGGGATTGGTTGACTTGACATTTTTATAGCTCGTTACGTCACCTGGAACATCCAAAAAGATTATTGTCATGAGACGGTCATGTGTTTGAATTCAAAATAATTTAAAACAAAAAATTATTTAAGTTCTTATAAAAATATGTGAATTAATACATGTTTAATTACATGTTTAGTACGAATTGAAATGCCTTAATTTTTCTCAGGACTAAAACCCATCATACTAAAATAAAATAATATCATAAAATATTATTTTAAGAATATTAAAATTGATTTGTTTGCTGATTTCGTAAGCATTAAATTCTTTTCAAGGGTGTAGATTGAACAAGATACAGATTTTTTAACACCAGCAAGCCTGGAAATCACCATTTCCCACGATTTTACATATACACATACAAAAAATGTATTGAAATTAAGTGCGTTAACTCATCCTCCTCTTGGATCTTCCTTGGACCTTGCAGATCAGCAAAATCAGCAACAGCAGCAGAAGCGCCGCCGGTTTCATCCGCTCCGGAATTTGCGCCGAATCTTCCGCCGCCGCACGATAAACAGCTCCGCGGACGGTCCTGCAGCCTGTCAGTCGCCAGGACCCGGATCCTGCAACACTCTGCCACCGCCAGCGAGTAGCAACAGTGAGAAGAACCTGCGCAGCGGGATAGCATCCCCGCCAGGATCGCCGCTGAGTCCCCAGCAAACGGAGAGCTACCAAACGCAATCGCTGCCCAAGTCAAAGTCCTACGGCTCCCATCGCGATGAGTTGCTGAGCGTGATCCTTGGCAAGAAGCGGGCCAGCAAGCAGGATCACAGCCAGGTCGGTCAGCCAGGTCATCATCCCCAGTCCCAAAACCAGTCGCAGTCCCAGTCGCAATCCCAGCAGGAAGCCATGTTCCAGGCACAGCGACAACATGGCGGCGTGGCCGTCTTCCCAGATTCGATTGGCTTGACCAGGAGCAGCTACTTTGCCGAGCAGAGAATCCAGCAGAGGCATCTGCGCAGCGTGGGGGATTCCTCCCAGGAACTGGAATCCGGTTCCGGTTCGGGATCGGGTTCGGGCTCGGGATCAGGAGCAGGTGGAGCCGCAGATATATCCGATAGCCAGCGCAGTCTGAGCGAAGGTCGCCTCCTGGATGTGGATGGGTAAGTGGGATTTCTACTTATAATGATTTAAATAACACATAATATTGGATTTCAGTGATTACTCACGGGATACCCTGTCGCAATCCCATGACAGTGTCTTCTCCGAATCGGCCACAGCCAGCAGTCTTTCCATTGTACTCAAGGTAAGTTGTTAAACAGAATAATTTGATTAGCAAGGTTTTTTAATTAATTCAGGGGTGGTAAGGAAAACTCTATTTAAAACAAAAATATTATTATATTCCCGTAGAAAATGTAAATAAAATTAAATGGAATTCTAAAAGGATCCTTGACTCTGCAAATTTAATTTAATATTCAATTTTTGTTTGCTTGCGTTGACTTGCAATGCAATAAAAACTTTTATCGAACTTGTAAAAATGAAGTTCAGAAGTTTGCATTTTATTTTGTAATCTTAAAGTTGTTGTTTTGCATATATCACTTTTCTTGAATTTGACTGTTTATTTCCTATATTTTCTTGAATAAAGGTTACGGCCTCTTTACTTACTGGGAAAATCCGCTGAATGTTTTTGTTATCTGAACATTTGTGCTGCAATCAATCTCAATTGATTTTAATCAAATTCAATTGGGGCCTTTGCTGGCATATCTGCATTCCTGATGACCGAATCTCCCACAGAGTTCGTTGACTCATATTCGGTTGTGGCTTTTGTTTAATTGTTTCGGGTTTCCAAAAGTTGTCAACACATTGATAAGCTGACTTTTTCTGTGATACAGAAGAACAACTCTTAATTAAGTATCGTTCGTTCAGTTGAATTAAATATTTAACAGAAAATCAAAGCCTGATTAGTTGGTCGAATATCTTTAGCCATTATTACAAACTTGCCATGGATTTAAAAATTCAATTTGGCTAATTACATTTTAAAACGCAATAAAAGGAGTGCCAAAAGAAAGCCCGAAATGGAATAGTTTGGCCGAGGCGGTTATCTAATAAACCGAATCTTCATTATTTACATCATTATCACCATTACTGCATAAGTCGCTTGAGCGTTTTTCTCTACTTTTTTTGAGTGAAAAAAGAAAAACTATTGCAGACGCACGCGTCTTGCAACTGGAAACCGAAACCAATGTGAGTTGCTACACAGGAAATTAAAGTGATAAAAGTGATGTTTGGAAAATGTTTAAACTAAATTTTAATTAAAGGATATTTATATTTATATCAAAGGATATTAAGTGCCTAAATGTTTGTCAATGATTCAGAGTTGGTTACAATTTTGACTGGAAATAATCTTTAGTTATTTTAAGAAGAATTTGGAAGAATTTGGTAACAATATTTAAAGAGGTAATCCTTTTGATGATATTGTATGGATTCTTTTGAAGAAGTACTACCAACTTCTTACTATTTTTTTCCTGTGCATCGAGTGCAGTAAGTCAACGTTCCGCCTGCCAACCGCTCCAACCCCTTGGAACTCCCGCTTTTCCCAGCGCTTTTCCAGCTCTTGCAGCGCGTGGCAATTTGCGGCTTCTTCTCCTGGCTGTCGGCTGCTACTTCTATTGCTTCTTCGGTTTCTGGACAAACGAGTTGTCGGTGCCAGCCGATGGTCGCTTGGCCGCTTGGCCGCTTCTTGTTATTCCACTTTTTTCCACTTGGCCAGTCCACCGCTCCTCCCCTTTGTTTTCCTCCCCCCCCGATCCCCATTTCCCGCCAGCGGGGCTCCCAGCTTATTTGCCAACCTGGTTAGCAAATAAATCGCATTTCTTTCTGTTTCTATGCTATTGAACTCCTGCAAGTTTTCCGCTAAATCAGTTTGCATCGAGACTTTAGCCAGTGAAGACAAACCTCGTGTGTTCGCCGTTGCTCGTCTCCTTCGATTTCAACTCCTATTCCAAATACGATTGCGATTTCGATCCGCGCTATGTCCACGATCCTCGGGATTCCTGGACTCTAGCCAAGTGAAGAAGTTACCGAACCAGCGATTTAACGGTCCAACTGGGTAACTGTGCTGCAGATGGCGAAAACTGCGATTCCTTAGTGGTTGGATAGCACAGAGTGATGGATTAGCCGGATTTTATAGGCGGAAGTTCAATATCTTGGGAGAAATTTCAGTGACAAATCACTATGATAATTCAAATTTGATGGTTGTAAAACTGCCTGAGATATTATGTTAATATTTGGGTTTTAAAAATCAAATAAGGTTCTAAAAGCTCTGATAAATAAAATTGTTTTCTGTCCCATTACTCTTGGAAAATTTCTCCTAAATTGTCGAATTTATTTTTTTTTAATGAACATGGGTTGTAGCTTCGAAAACTTAAGAACTATTACTTAAACACTATGTTACATTTATATTCTTAGGCATTATTTATACTTTCTTTGAAATTAATTTAGTTTCCTCAACTTATTTAATTAATTGAAAAGGCTGCTCGGCTTGCTAAATCTTTTGTAACGATTTTCCCAGGAATAAATTAACGCTCGTAAAATTCTGATACCCCATCCTTGTCGTTTTCCCAGTAGTATACACATTTCTAAGGCCATTCTGTCCTGGGCTCCACGGTAATCCTCCAGCCAGTTAAGTTGACTTGGCGATTTTTCTTTGAAAAGCTGACGAGCAGGTCGGGAAACGAGCTTAGGTCTATAAATATTTACCAGCAGCCAGTCAGTCGGAGATGTGATCTCCCAGAGCTCTCGAGAGCAACCAGTTTGATGAATTAATTGCGGAGAAATAGAAAGAGAAAAACCATCTACACGATGGCCATAATGGAAAAACTAAATGACAATGCAGTCGGTCGTCCGAAGGTGAGGGTATCTGGCGGGGATTGGGGTAAAGGGGTGAGCACATTTAGTCCGGACGACTTGGAATGACAGCGATATGGTAACACGGTAACACGCATTGAAGATTGAAGTTTGCCTGGGAGTGAGCATGATTGTCATCGGACTTTGACTTTGATGGGGATGTGGATGTGAATGAGGTTGTAGATGTGGATGTGGATGGGGATGGGGATGGGGATGTGGGTTTTGAGGGGACAGCATTTCACACGTTTCTCTCTAATTGACCAACTCGGGAGGGGAATCGGGAGGAGGAGGAGATACAGACTCCTCTGAAGTACCGACAATTTCCTGACTCCCGACGACACTCGAAATTTCATTTTCGGCCTACATTCGCTGGCAGTTTTACATGAGATCTGTGACACTTCCCGTCTGGCGGCGGACCATTACGCAATGCTCCATTTGGAGGAGCCTGGCTGCATTTGCCTATCGCTTAGATTTCCGCATCCATTAGGAGCACTCCAGTACTCCTTCAATCAGCAATCTGCAGTCAACGTGTGATGCATCCGCGTTGGGATTTTAATTGCATTTCTTCGCACGCCGATGGGCGCATTCCGGAGTTGGGGCAGAAATGTGGCCCATGTCCATATTGGCCAGCCACTTCTACTGTGGCCCACTTCCCCTTCTCCGAGGAGAAATTGATTCGAGGCGATTTGATTTGGTGTCTGATGTTGTGAGTGACGCGATGTGAGGCAGCCAGTGGAGCCGAGCTGAATGGCTGAGTTTGGAGAAGGGTTCTTCGCCATTTCACATGGTCTGTTTGCCCGGGAGAAAGCTCACCACACAGCCAAGTTTTTTAAATGTGTAACTAAAAAACTATTTCAACAACATGTTTTAGGATAACAGACAAGTTTTTGCAGTACATATTGCAAATATGGGCTTACAACCAGAAGTTTGAAATTATTTAAATCTTTTAAAACCTATAATCAGGAGAGTCGGTATTCAACATTAAATATGTTCATAGCTTCAGGACTTTAAACGCTTATTTTAAACTGTTAACAACCCGAAAGACTAATAAGTTTTTTGATGTAGGAAGTTTTGTACGTGTTGTTCCATTTAAAGACAAACAACTTTTAAGTTGCGCCATGTTTTCATTACAACCAAACCAAAGCGGAAGTATATAAATATTATATATAGTTGAATTAAGATTGCCTTTTGAATGGTTAACATTGTTAAGTCTACTTAAATTTTAGAAGGACAATTTTATTAACTTATTTAGCTGAGCAGTACTTTTTTTTTCCAAATAAACCTTATACAGTCGAGTCCCGATAATTCGAAATAGCAAGGGGATCACTTTTTTACGAATTAGACGGGAATTCGATTTATCGAGATTTTTTTCAAGGGAACAGAATTATCGCGATTTTCGATTTAGCGGGGTACGAATTATCGGGATTCGACTGTACTGTACTCATCTAAGAAATAAATTTTCTCAAAACAAATTTAATATTTTGTTTAACAAACTATGTACGTTTATCAAATGAAGAAGTTTCTTGTGAAGTTACAAAAAGTTAACTTTTCTGATCTTAACCTACTTACCAGTAAATTTATCACAAAGTTAATGTGCCGTGCAATTGCCATGGCTACAATATTCCATATTCCATTAAAGATTACGGTCGAAGTCAGGGTCAACTGAAGTTAACCACTTGGCCATTATTGGGGCTAGCAGCCAGTAGTTAAATGCTTACACTTCAGAGCGTTTATCCCACTTGCAGATGGCGGCCATTTGTTTATGTGGCTCGCATTTGAAATGCAACTCGGATGGAGCAATGATGCAATTGCAATTGCATTTAATTCAAAGCGTTTACCCGCCGCCCACTTGGCCAACTGCTGTTGGCTGTTGGTTGATGGTTGTTGTGCCCGTTCTCTCTGGACGAAAAGCCCCCACTTCGGATTGCGGTAATCAATGTTGGCGTCTCTGTGTGGCCATGTTGGGAGCTATATATCCAACTATCCACTGGCCACTGGCCACTGACTGGCTTCCATCCCCCGTCTTCCTCTTCTAAGCTAAGCTGGCCAACTCGCCAAGCCAAACCAAGTGGGCCAATAAATCAGTGAACGTGACGGGCCGAGTCCGTTCCGTGATTTTCCAACACAAAAGCGAACTGGAACTTGGCTGAGAAGTGGCCATCTACCGGCGCAGGTAGCACTCGAGAATAATGGGTTAAGGGTCGCAGGATGGCAAGTACCTGCCAGATACTTTTTGCACCATCGAAAATTCCGCGAAATTTGAGAGATAGCAGCTGTGTAAGATTGTGTAAAATATTTTTGGTTGGTACTGAGCGATGAATTTTTATAAAAGATAAATAAGAATTTCTGAATGGAATTTATCTAAACATTGCCTACGAACTATTACTTCTATTTGTGTAACACAATTATGACACCTAATCCATAAAATTTCCTTTTTTACCAGAGATGAAATTTAAGCTAGCTCCAAATGCATTCATATTAAAAAAGAAAACTTCATTAATGTATTGTTTAAAAAAGTACATACAGGTTCTATTCAATCTGTTAGTTTTAGTTTTTGTTTATGTTTACACCTTAACATTAACTTTCTAGATAAGTAGAATAGCCTTCCTTGGCCTTCTGCCTACTGCAATTATGCAAGGGAAAAACAGGCGCCCAAATAAATTATCTTGCAGAACATTGAACTCGCCCCCGAATCCCCAATTGCAGTTCCTTTGACTAGAATTGATGGCTGGGGTCTTTAACCTGAGGCACCCCGGCACCTAATCCTCGGGCAGTGAGCTGCCAGCTACCAGCTACCAGAAATAGCAGCCCCGTCTAGAAACGAGTCCAACAAACAGATGGCGACGTCACGCGCCGCAAACTCTGATAGATGAACGACATGGGATCTGAAAAGTAGGGAATTCCGGGAGTGGGAGGATGGTTTGCGCCTCGTTTTCGTGGTCGTTTGTTTACTTTGCTGGACGGAGAAGCGATTTTCTTACCCTTGAAAATCAGGCGAAGGCTGACAATAAACAGATCTCCAGTGCCTGCCTTGCACTCAATTATATTTGTCTAGGTAAAAGGCATTTGCGACGCCATTTCCATTTCCATTCCCGTTTTCAGTTTCGTTTTCATTTTCATTTCACTCTCAATGCATCTGCCTGAAAATCTTCAGTTGCACATTGCACTTGGGTGTCGCCAGTTGTCTGCTGCTCGAGTTGAAAGTGAAATCTTTGGGATCGCGTGTTCCCCTTTGGCGAAGATATTTCCATTATTTCTTATTTTGCACAATGGTAGCCGGAGGTTCGGGTTCTCTGAGGGCGCAGGCCAATCCCTTCCAGCTTTCGTTTGCGGTAAGAATTTCAAGGGGTTTTTATTTGTACTACATAAGGAATCGCAGTTCTCTTTAAAGCCACAGTTACCCAGCTAAATTAGGGTTTCTCCCAAAGTCATTTGTAGTCTCGTCTGCGTTGTGAGGCCTTTAAAATGATCGACTTTAAGCAGAATCCCTTCAAGATGAAGCTGGGTGGCTCTTCCATGGGCGAAAGTCGCCTGGGACGCAGTTGCCTGCGGGCACGCTTCGTTTTCCGCTGGAAAAGCTGGGTAACCTTGAAACCCAATACCCCCCTTATAGTCTAATACCTCCTTATGAAACCCTAATAACATATTCTTTTTACCATTTCAGGCGGAACTCACAGATGTCTTGCGCAAGCGACGCAATCGACCCGATGCCTCCGACGAGGATTTGGGTCTGCCCCGCAGCCCAGCTTCTCCGCAAAGAAGAGCAGCTGGTGGCACTAGCAGCAGGAACAACTCCGGAGTGGGTCACCACCAGTTGCGGGGTCACCAGAGCGAGGTCTCCTCTTTAAGTTTGCTGAGCGTCAACAGTGCCGAGGCGGAAACGGAGGACAGCCAGGGCTCCCATCACCAGCGACACCACTCGCGAGTGTCCACCAGTTCATCGATATCCATAGGATCGGATATACTGAGACCCCATCACGAGGACGATGTGGATGCGGTGGGTGGGGAACGCCATCGCCTTTCACATGCGGCGGCCAAGCACAAAATGGCCATTCGGCCGGTGAAGAAGAAGGGACCCACCAGGACTCATCGCATGACATTGGAGACCTCCATTCCGGAGGCCAACGAGGATGTGATGAAGATGAGTCCGGGATTGCGAGCGGTTCATGGTAGGTAACTTATCAATTAATAGATAAACCTTTACTGATGAATTAACTTCCTTTCTTAAGATGCCGAACTCAAGAGCAAGACGCGCTCTTTGCCACCGAAGACTCTGACTGCCATTGCACCGCCGGCTCAGGTGATCCCCGCCAGCTCGGTGACCACCAAGCGAACCAAGACAATCGAGCAGAGCTCCAGCATCAACAGCACCACCAAAGTGACCACGAGCAGCTCCTCCACCTCCGCCTCCTCCTCCTCCACTCAGATGTTTGGCTTGAGAGGTCTGACCACCAAGAGCAATACTCTCCTGGAGAATCGCGGGGAGTCCTCCACGGATGGCGATGACTTCCTGGCCAACGAACGGGAGCACAGCGAGAGTGGCTTCCTGCGGCGCTTGATCCATCGCAATTCCAAGAGATCGATAGCCAGGGCAAACGATGGAGTGGAGGACACCGACTCCAGTCAGAGTGTGGCCAAAAAGCTGCAGATCTCGACGTCCTGCTTGGAGGCAGCTGCTCGGGAATCCGTCCAGGTGCCGGATAAGTCGCGCAGTGCCACCTCCCATGAGCAGCACATCCAGGAGACGCGACAAACCATCAAGAGGGAGATTCACAACGAGGGCAGACACGGATTGAATGCCATGGTCAGCAACTACGGAGTTCATCCACAACCTCCGACGCCACTGAAACCCAAATCCGGTCCAGCTGCCCGGCAGAGGTACATGCCCAAGGAATTGGGCGCAGTTTCCCCGGTGGAGAAGATCTCCTCCAGCAACGATGTGACCAACCTGCTGTCGAAGAGCTCGCGAGGCAACGACACCTTCCAGTCGACCACTTTGGTGCGGGAACAGCAGACCAAAGTGGAGACCTCCACGCACTTCGAAAGGAAGCCAAGGATCGTAGGGTTAAGTGCCTTCCAGCAGAAGCTGTCGCGATCCAGTGACTCAGTGGGCCAGCACTCCAGCTCCTCCAACTCGTTGGAGACCAGCACGGATGAGCCCTCGCCACTGTACTACGAGGAGAAGCAGCGCAAGACGGTGGAGAAGTCGCGCAGCTTCCGCAACTACGAGGATGAGACGGTGGACTCCATCGGTGCATCGGTGCACAACAACATGCCCAGTTTGCCGGATCTCTCACTCAGTTTTAGGGTGCCCGCCTACTACAAACAGTCGCCGCAATCACCCTGCTCCCCGATCTCACCGAATACCAAGTGCGTTTCCCTGGGATTCGAGATCAACGACAACAAGTTGCTCCAGGCACGAGCTGAATCTGCTGGCCAGTTGCCATCCCAGGGGAAACCCTCTCCCCAAAGAGCGGCCACCACGAAGCTGATTGTGAGCAGTCCGGGATCAGCGAACATCTCCCAGATCGAGCACAACATCGATCTGATTGTGAAGTCGCCCATGGTGAGTGTGCTGAGGAAATCGGGCAATGTGGTGGAGAAGCTTCCGAAGGAGCCAACTACTCCGACCAAGCAGCGACCCAAGCTGCTTGATTTGGGAGCAAAGAGCCCAGCTCCTGCCGCGATTGCAACTCCCAGTCCTGCAAGTCCTCTCACCAAGAGTGCCAAGCTCTCCAACAGTCCACCGAGCACTCCGGCCAAGAATCAGAGCTCCTCGAACAGCAACAGTCGCAGGAACTCAAGCAATGTGGAGACCACTTCCGGGGAACCTGAGTTCATGAAGATCCAACTGAACCGCGTGGATCAGGCGCGTCTGCACAACAAGACCAACCATGTGGTGCTGGCCAAGAACCTGAAATCTCCCACGGAGCGAAGTCAGAGCAGCGATGACTTGAGTTTCAGAAGGAACAGTGGCGAGAATCTGGCGGGGATTGAAATCATAGAGCATCCCCAACCTAAGCCCTTAAGTCCGGTGGTCAGACCAACGACATTGGAACCCAGTTTGGGTAAGCAGCTGAGATCCGTGAGTGCCAATAGTGTGCGAACGAGTTACGGCAGCAGCAGTGAGGGATTAGCCACCCCAGTGACACCTGCTACGACTCCAAGTACACCAAAGAGCAATGGCTTGTCGAAGGGGATCAAGAGTCCCACCAGGGAATCTAAGGATTCCAAGGAACAGGGCAATCCTAAAGATAGCAAAGAGTCGGTGAAGAGCAATCGCCTGTCGCTGGAGGATCGCAAGCGGTTGTTCCTCAGCGAGGAGCGACCCAAGTTGATGGAGCAGCGGAGGAAGTCCATTCCGAAGGCGGAGATCAGTGCACCGCCCACTCCCTCGGTGACTCCAGCCACGCCCGCCATTCCAGTGACCCCGGTCACTCCGACGACACCTGAATTAAGCGAAGTTAATGGTAACAGTTCACCCACCTCGAATCCCGTTGTGCTGCGCAAGAAGTCCTTCGCCAGCTGCAATGGCAATCCCAGTCCCACCAAGGACGATCCCACGCCCGAATTGATGAAGGTCTTTGCCCGCCGATCGCTGAAGGTGAAGGATGACGACGTGGTCACCCTGACGGCACAGGTTCAGGCTACAAGTCCGGTGACCAAGAAGATGCCATCCACTGGAGGCGGAGGTCAGAGCGTGGACAGCGACAAGGAGAACCAGTCGAACAGCGAGGAGAAGCTGGACAAGCTGGCGCATCCTGGAACGACGGATGCCAACAAGGTGGCCCATCATCCCAGCAGCAACCGCAACTCGGTGGCAGACTTCCGCAATCTCAACAACAACAACAACAACAATCAGCAGCAGCAGCAACAACAGAAGGTTGCCACCAAGGTGGTCACCTATCTGCCACCCATCAAAGTCAGCAATGCAGGAAGGAATAGTTTGAATAACAATTTGAGCAACAATAATGGAAGTGCAAAGCCAGCTGAGAGGTTTTCCCTGCAGCTGAAGCAGGCTACTCCAACGTCTCCGGTGGCAGCAGCAGCAACAGCAGTAGCAACACCTGTTGCAGCAACATCTGCAGTAGCAACAGCAGGAGTAGCAACACCTAGCAAACCCATCGAGCGATCAGCCACCGTGGGCGAGTTCAAGGGAATCCACCAGAGACGCGCCGAGTGGGAGCAGAGGGCCAAGGAGGCACTCAAGTAGAGAGGAGGGATCTCTCCTGATCTCCCGATCCTCGGCAGACCAGACTGTACCTAGCCTAGCTGCAATCCAAGTGCTTTTGTCTAGTGATGCTCTCTCTCTCGCAAAATTGAGGAGCAACAAAATTACTAAGGGAATAATCAAATTATCATTATATACATTAGCTAAAAAGAACAGAAAACAAAACTAAATGTAAAGCAACGCAAAAGAAATCAAAGTGAGGGCGCCGGAGGGTCAAGGTCATCCAAAGACAAATGCGACCTGCTCGGCTCCGGCACCCAGAAAAAAACACTATAGGCAATAACTATATACCGATCTTCAAAAAGTGACTAGCGTATACTTATTTTTAGCATATCCTGCGTATCGTTTACAAATTGAAAACTAAGCTTCGTTTCGAATTTGATCTGTGCATGTCAAGAAATGTTAAAAAATAAACAACAAAACTAACTTTTAACTGACAACAAAAAAAAAAATGTAAGGACTGTGAGTATAATTACGAGTAGGAAGGAGCCTGATATTCGAAACATCTGATTTACTTTAAGTTGATATTCTGCAAGCTTTTAATCGGTAGAAGAGAATGATTTTACTATTTAGGCTAACTATTATTACTGTCTAGCATCGTATATATTGTTTCAACGACCTTGTTTATGCTTAACCTTCGAAGTCTGCTGAGATTACGGATCCATGAATGTTACAAATGGAAATTCAACCAGATTCACACCCAAGTGTATTTAAAACATTGCGAGTGTACAATTGTTGTTAAGGTGACAAGTTTGTAAATGTACATACAACAAGTAAAACCGAACTAATAAATATTCAAATAAAATAATTTTGTGACTTCTTTATTTTTGCAAATTGTTAGGCATTCCATTTATTGTCCTTTGACATTATTACCTACGGTTTATTTTATTTTAAATTGCCGTTACTCTGCTACATGTGTCAAGATGTATAATTACTTATACATATGTAGATTTGTTTCTACACGTGTAGATTTAGCATGCATAATTTACAGAGTAGATTGTACTAAATAAAATAAATATTTGTTTAAAGAGATGGTTATAGGGTTAGGCACAAGTAACTAATTAATAATTGTCTAGTACTTTACTTTATTATTGTAGCTTGCAACCGAGATTATTTCACTTTTTTATTTTTATTTGGTTCAATGCAGCAATGGAATTTGTTTAGTTTAATATTTTGGCGCCTATTTCTAGCTATCCTTTTACACTATCACAGTGAAAATTAAATATATTATAAATAGATAAAGATAGTACACATTTTTTAAGTAATTAAATCCGTTTTTAAATAAATCCGTTGGTTTCCTTAAACAATAGTTTATTCCGCAATAATAATCGACAATTTTACTCAAAATATCGATATAAACATATTTTTTTAAACATCGATAGTATTTTGCTAAACATCGCCCCTTTTCCACCTCTAGCGCACATGTGTTTACTTGTTTTTAGAAAAGTTTTCCAAAAAACAATCCAATAATGGTGGGTAAAAAAGCTTAAATTCTGGTTGAAACCCCACTTACAAGCAATCCCCAACTGCAGGTTAAAGGAAAAAAGCCGTACATCGACCGCAAGAAGGCGGTGACCTTCCATTTGGTGCACCGCAGTCAGCACGATCCGCTGGTCACCGATGAAAATGCGCCGCAGAGGGTGCTCCTGGAGGCAGCTGCCCGTCAGCAGAAGCCCAAGGAACCAGAACCAACCACCGATCCCGCCAAGCGTCAGGAGGAACTGAAGAAGTTCGGAATCCATTTCGACGATGACTACGATTACATGCAGCACTTGAAGAAGCGGGAGAACGATGTGGTTTGGGAGTATATGGAAAACCCCAATCAGGCCAGGAAACAGAAGCTTCAAGATGCAGATAAGCCGGGCCCATCGCCTAAACTAGTCCTGCCCAGCTCCGTGTTCGCCAGTGAGTTCGAGGAGAAAGAGGGCATGTTAAACAAGGCAGCTCCACAAAGTCTTCGCCTCGATTGGGATCCCGATGTGGTGGCCGCCTTGGACAGCGATTGCGAAAACGAGGAGGAGCTGGATGATGACTTTGTGATGCAGGCCATGGCTGAAGGCTCCGATGACGAAGAATGGGATGGCGAGGAGGATGAGGAGGAGCACTCCGACATGGACTTTGATTCCGATGACCTGAATGAGGAGGAAGACGATGATGAACTAATGGACCGGTTGGCACCTCTCATGCGCGAACGTCGCTTCGATGACGAGGAGGTCAAGTCGCGGTTCACAGAGTACTCCATGTCTTCCAGCGTTATTCGACGTAACGAGCAGCTCTCGTTGTTAGATGATCGCTTTGAGAAGTTCTACGCCAGCTACGATGATCCGGAGCTGGGCGATCTGGCTTTAGAAGACATTGAAGGCAACTGGCACCAAAAACATCCTGTTGTCATGCAGTGCTTCAAAGAGTTCAAGAAGAAGGACAAGACCATTGAATACAACAAGGAGTGGGATCGCGAGCGCATTGAAAAGTATAAAAATGTGGTTGAGGGTGAGCAGGATCCCACGGAGGAGCTGGTGGAGTACGAGGTTGAGGATCCCAAGCAGAAGAAGTGGGACTGTGAGTCCATCCTTTCGACCTATTCGAATATCTACAACCATCCCAAGCTGATTGATGAGCCGCGACGCAGTCGTCGCTCCAGTGCCAGCACAAATCCAGCTCCCATCCAGATCGATCCCAAAACAGGACTGCCCACGAATGTCCTACGCAATGGCGTCGATGGCCAACTCACAGCCAAAGCTTTAGCCAATCTAGAAGATGAATCACCAGCTGCCACTGGGCCAAAATCACTTTGCGCCAAGTCGGTGCTCTCCACATTGAGCGTCCTGTCCATCAGGCCCAAGGACGAGACCCCCGAGGAGAAGAAGGAGCGGAAGCGCCTGCTGAAGGACTATCGCAACGAGCGCCGCATCGAAAAGAAGGCCAACACGGAGGCCTTCAAGGAGGAGAAGAAGCGGCAGACGCACGTGAAGATCAACCAGCGAACCAACCAGCAAGGAGCCTCCATTGTTTAGCTTAAGTTTCCGGCTCTGTTCTCTAGGCTTAAATGTGAAATGTATACACAGGCGTATATGTTAAGTGATATCTATAAACGAAGGATTGGATAAACCGACAAACTGTTGCCGTAATTACCGAAATCGTTAATGCTAATCATATGCATTAACTGCGGGAGTTGGAGTCGCCACGAGATGTCTCCTTTTGTTGGCGTCATCGTCAGTTGGCAGTTGTCAGTTGGCCATTAATCAAAGTGGCTGACTGTGCCGCACGCGCACGGGCTATAAACCGCCGCAAACTATGCCACATCGCGATACCCTGGAAAGGAACGCGGCGAATGTCCTGCCTGGCGGCAATTAAACCCCAACCGACTGACTGACTGACTGGCTGGCTGACAACAAGTTTAGTCTAGCGATTCGCGAGCTGCTAACTAGCTCGACGGGCGGACATAAAGCGGAATCAACAGCAAGACAATCGAGGCGAATATAAAATAAACTCCAATTCATTGTCAGTGGGCGAGTGGCAGCAACAGCAACTACAGGAATGTCATAACAAAGTGGCTGTTTTACCTTGCCGTAAGTCCATATGTATAGTACAGCCTGTAGTAGCGCCTACTATACATCAAGTACTTATATGCACGGGAAGCCTGTGTCAGTGCGCCATATACCATACAGCATATATAGTATAGCCAGAGTCGGTTCTACAAACGCGATTTGTATTTACACAGCCATATAGAAATTTCCCACGAGGGCTGAGGTCTGGGGGCCATTCAGGCCTCGTTTCCAGCCCTTGGGCACTGGTTATAATGGCAGGTTGGGTCGGCGGATGGGGTTGGGGATTCGCTCTGGTGTGGCAGTTGTTTAGTGTTTTGGTTATTTTGTGGAATTTTCAAGTCAACTCGCATGCACTTTGTTGGAAAACCCAACCGATGTCAGTCAGCACTAATAGCTAGGGATATATCTAGAACCCTTGAATGTTGGCAACTGCATATCATATATGAAAGAAATGTCAAATGGGTTTTAACAAAAGACCAATGAAATCTAAACAATCTCGTTTAGATCGTTTCAAAAAAACTGAAGGTTTTCTGATACAGAAAAACGTAAATGTTCCTGTTTTTAGCTTAAACCTTACAAAAATATAAAAACCCAAAAATGAACTTAAAGATCACATACTTAATTATTATTGTGATATTAAATTATGCAAAATTAAAGAATCCTATAAGTATTACAACCAATTATTACTCATTGTTTTTCCCCAGATTTATTTTCTGCAAAGTCCTTTAATGTCCTTCAATAAGTTAGACATGCAGATGGATTTGTGACAGTTATTGGTAACAGCCTATTCATTTGATCATTCTCATGTGGGGAATGGAGAAGGGGGATATGGGGATTAGAAAATCCCAAACACACTTCCAGGCAATCCAACACCAATTTGCGAGCGAACCAAAGCTCCGTCCCATGCAATCGTCCTTCCAGACCCCCTGGTATCCCCCATTCCGCATTCCGGGCGGCGAGCGAGTCCAACTCCCCGCGTTGTAAGTGGAAACCCGTTACAGTTGGTTGTCGTGCCTGGGCCTCCAATGCCTCCAATGAACGTTGGGGGATTTTTTCGTATGTCGTATTAAAGTTGGCAAGGCGAGCGGCCAAGAAGAAATTCGCGTATTTTCACAGCTCAGTTCCGTTCCGTTCTTCAGTTCAGTTTAGTTCCTGAGCGAAGGCGAACGGATTCGGGCGCGCTTCGTTCCCGCAGCGCGGTAATTTCCCCCTCTATATAATATCTGAATAATATGCCCTGGGCTGGATACACTCGTGTGTACTATAATGGGCGTACCACAGCGGAGTTCGCGTGAGGCGGGCGTTAAAGTCGCGTAATTTTTGGGCCATTTTTCGGGAAATGGAAGCCCCGCTGGAGCATTAATAGCAGTCACTAACTACATAATTAATGTAATTGCCGGGGATCGAAAATCCTGGCTTTTATATAACCAAAATCCGTCGGCATGTTGGGGCCAATGAAGTACACCATTAATATTAATCCAACGCGGATCTTTGAACAGAGCCGACCGGCAAGATTGATGGATCTCATCTCTGCTCAGTTAGTGCGTGTTCTCAATCAAAGTAATGTCCACCATTCGGCGAGTATTTAGAAAATGTATCTGTGAGATTAACGTTATGACATATATGGTGTGAGTGATTTAGGCATTCCTGTCCAACATCCAACATCCAAGATCCAAGATCCGTATCTGTGTGTGCCCACACCACTGACGACACTTGCCGACGGGCTTAGCCGGATACAGTTCATCTCACGATCTGCATACACTCGTATCTATATACAAATATATAGTAGCTATATGGTCGCTTGACCGCTGACAGATCTGGAAGTGGAATTTTTAATTTGCGCAAAAAAATACCCATTGCCATTGCCAATGTCAGCGGCAGAAAGTAATTTATAGGAAGTGGATGGATGTCCAGGCAATTATGTGTGTGCTACTCTCCAGGAAGCCTGCAATTGAGGCCCTCGATCTATCCATCCACCTATCCATATCTTCTTCGCGTATCTGCCAGATATCGGTCGCATAAATACTCGCATAGATTGAGCTGTTACACCGGCCACCGCGAAAGCTGTCTGTCTGTTCAGCGACTTAAGTAAAATTGGCACGCGATTCAATTGAATCTTGGCGAGAAGTGTGCTGTGCTGTGTGCTGTGTGCCCTGTGCCGAGGCAATTACCAGGCCACCAGTAGTACTGTGCCATGCCTTGACCGCCGGCGGAGCTTCTCCTCCGCTCGAGCTCTTTCCAACCCTTCCCCGTCCACTGATACAGGGGAAATTCCTCAGCTTGAACTGTCATTTCCCACAAGAAATCCATTTATTTTATTCACAGTCTTTCTGCAGTTTTGATTTTCAGAAAGGCGTTACAAAATGAAGCTATAATAAACTTAAATATTTGAACATATTTTAGCCTTAAGGGTTCAGTCACTGTTCAAACATACCCAATATCTACTAATTTCATTACTCTTCTGATAAAAGAAATATATTCTCCAGAAAACAGATTTTTCTGGTAAATTTAAAACAATACTCTTTTAAGATTTCTGTGAGGGTTTATAAATTACTTTTTGTTATTGAATACAATATACTTTATCATTAATAGGTTTGTTTTCAAACAAACACTTGATTAATAGTGGATTAGGTCCTTGAATACTTATTTATTTGCTCTGTCAAAAGAGCTTTTTGTGTAATTTATTTATTTGCTATGTCAAAAGAGATCTAAGAATTTCGATAAAAAGCAACTAATTCTCACTTCTCCTGACTTTTATTTACATTCCAAAAAGTACAACAAATTGTGTTTCGGTTAGAGAGTTCCGACTGTAGATATCAGTTTAGGTTCGCAATCCGCAATCGCACGCCCACACAGCCGGGCGTGGAATCTACATATCACAGATGCGGATACAGATACTCGTACTCGTATCTAGATGAGCACTCTTTCGCCGCCGAAACTCGGCTCTTTTTTATTCGAGTTCCGAACAGCAGCCGAGTCGGAGGTAGAACCCTGCGGATAACGATAACCCAACCAACCAGGACCCCTTCTATATACGATCTCTGCTCTCTCTCTATATATAATACCTTTTGTTCAGTGTTCGTGTCGTGTATGAAGTGAAAGCCCCAAAAAAGAAAAGAAAACAGCCAGAGAGCAAAGCAAGTTCAAATCAAAACAAAATGTAAGAGCAGACCAACAGTACAAAAGTCCCAAGAAATAAAAAAATAAAAATAAAAAAAAAAGAATAAAAATCAGCAACGAGCAAATGCAAATGATCGAAAATATTGTGTTACAGAAACCGAATTATGAAATTCCCACGTCGGTGTAAAGTGAGATGATTTGAGGTCTGTGTTACAAATCCTTTCCCGTGCCGTCGCCCCAACATCATGCTCGACAAATTCAACACAAACGCATTCATATCGTTTGGACTGGGATTCATACTGATGTGGTAAGATCGAGTTACTCCCCATTCCCCACACTCTTCTTTGTATCCAACCATCTGGAGTTGGGAGTAGTCGCCAAGTGCAACCCCCACTTTATCCCAGACCCAGAATCGTTTCCAGTTCAAGGGGGGAACCTTCGTACTGCCACAAATGGAAAATCGGTTCGTTTTCGGTTCGGTTTCGGTTCGAAATACCCATGGCAAGGTCAATTGGATCACAGTCAAATGAGAATCCTGCACGGCATTTACCAGCCGATTGGAAAAGGAGGAAACTAATATTATTATTCGCCTGCCAGGAGGTTAAATGGCTGAACACAGAAACAGAATCAGCACCGAATCGAATCGAAGTCCCGGGCCAGCACGAAGGAAGTTAATTTCAAATTCAGACTTAAATTGACAAAGTTTTGCTACAGTTGCATGTGGCAGACATCAGGCCCAAAGACCTCAAATGCCCCCCGACCCTTGAAAGGTGGAGAAAGGGGGGTTATACCCCTGCCTCTTCTTTCCACCTAAACACCGTGAAATGGACTGCATTTGAATTACCCCTTACCTTTGTTTTGTGCTGCTCATTTTGCAGGCTGAGCGAAGCCACGGAAGCCCACATGAACTACACAGCCAAGCCGCGAGTAGTTCTTCCGCCTAATTATGTCAAGGGTAAGTTGAACTGCACCTCCAATACCAGTACCTTAGGCTATAGCTATATACCCCCCGATCCACCAACCAAGCCAACCGTTCAATGCAATTGTTACGGCCTGAGAATCGTACTCCTCGGAGGTGTCCTTTTCGATGCGGTCTCCTTTTCTTTTTAATTGCTACGGATTGCCCCCGGTGATTTCTTTTTCTTTTGTTTTCTGTGATTTCTGATTTGTTTGCACCATGAAAAACCGCCAGCCATGGATATGGATATGCGTGTTTGGGTTTTTCCTTTTCACTGTTTGATTTTTTTCGTTTTCTTTTTTTTTTTTTTTTTTTTTTTGCTTGTGTTCTTTTCATTTCGTGACGCGGCGAATTTCAGGGCCTCCGTCTATGAAATAGTGGGTTAGGGTTACGGGTTACGGGGCACCCAGTCTCTCAGGTGGCACTTTTGACGTCATCCGGCATTACGATCGATTAAAATCAAAATAACATTTACCGGCGTCAATTGCCTGCCAGAATTACCAAAGAATTTCTTTAATCTGAAGATCTTAAAAGAGCTGGCATTAAAGTTCCATTATTCCATAAATAGTTTCATGCTAAACGGAAACTCTTCAACCTGTGAGCTTCTATTGATTATCTTTCTTTTTATATAGCTAAGTAATTTGTTTTATTCATTATTTAAGCTTGTTCTTAATCTCAGAAAATGATAAAAAAGAAATAAAACGAATTATGTCAAGAGTTCAATAAACTTAAACTTGACCACAAATTATTCAACACAATCAATAAATTTTGTATGACAAATAAATTGAAAATAAACAGATTGTTATCCAGTCAAAATGTTGTTGAACCAATTAGTCTGATTGGTTAATAACGTGCTTTGAGTTACCGGGAAATTGTAAAATGTAATGATATATTTTTGGGGTATCGTGCCGTTGACCCTACTTGTTTTTTAATGTCTTGATTGTAAGTAAATAATGGCCTCAAAATTATGCTATTTTTGTATTAAATTCAAATGAAACTGGATTCCAATAAAATCAACAAAATCGAGGTTTGAACTTTCAACTTATGCAATAGCTACATTTTTTCGCCAGAAGCGACCTCAAAGCTATGAATAATTTACCGAAATTACCCGGAGGCGTGTACTCTTCATTTGAGGCAATTGCTAGAGTTAATCAACACCTTTATTCCTATCGATTTTCGTCGGTTGTGTAATACGCATTGGAACCGCAGAATGCCCCTGAACTTGGCGAAAAGTCGGAGCAGAAGTCGGGGGTTTCCTTTTCCCTTTTTTTTTTTTGAGAGAATCCAGACGGAGGCCCGCTTGGAAATGAATTCGCGCACGAAAGGTTTCCAAAATATTCGAACGGGGGGGTTCTGTGAGCTGTTCACACCAAAAAGGTGAACTAACCGGAGATCGCCTTGATTTATTGCAGAGATACGACCGCCCTCGAAGAAGGGCTCCCCAGTGATAGTAGACTTTAGCATATTCGTTGTAGATATTAACTCAATTAACGTAGAGGATATGGACTTTAGGTAAGTGCGCCGCTCGTGTCTGAAGAGATAACTCAACCGGGAGACCGTAATGGAGCTTTTAGCAATACTGTGTACATTTTCAGAGTAGACATGTTTATACACCAGCGCTGGCTGGAGTCGCGTCTGGAGATCCCGGACGACATCTTCGAGGAGGGCGACGACTACGTGACGCTGCTTCCAGAGGTCTTTGAGAATTTTTGGCAGCCGGATCCCTACTTTCTCAATTCCAAGATTGCCGGTACGTTCAAACCCAATCCCCTGTAGAAATATTGTAGTTATCTAAGCTTCATGTTCGATTAGTCTCTCTGTGTGTGTATGTCGATGTGTAATTTACGTATCTTGGGCCGGGATAGTCGATTCTCTTGCACTTTGTCCAGCTGAGCTCATCACCTTAAGTGTCTAATTAACTAGCTCTCTATAACTCTGGACCGTTTGTATATAGTAACGAATTACTTTGTTTTCCTTTTCGTTTGTTTGTTTGTTTTTTTATTCCTAATCCACTCAACCGGTTACTCTACCGACTAACAATTCCCGAACTAACAATACCAATACCGATTCTGCATAGGATACGGAAGTCCATATGTTGCGTCCACTTCCATGCTACGCAATAAGGGTGAAAGAGATTCGAAAAACTTTCATCTAGACAAAGATATAAGTATATCAAAAATGACTCTAGATCTGTGTTTGCCACTTTTGTGTTTTGCCAAAATCCATCGACCAATCGAATCAGTATCAAAATCAGTATCAGCGCATACCTTCCATCCAAATGTATCCTGTATATTCAACATTCTTCGAATTCTATATCTATACCGACTACGTTACGTACTGGGCTGATTTCAATGAATTCTCTCGCGCCATATAGTTCGTTGTGTGTATATATAACCATACATCCCATTTCTAGCGAACAACCCAGTGTACATTTAAGGTTTTCTTTTTTTTATAATTTACCCACCCAATACCGGATCCGCCCACCTGCGGCCCTCATTATACGCACGAAATCCAATCCGGTTCCAATGCCATGGTCAAACAGGACACTCCAATCCACCGTAGTGTTACCCCTATACTCTATACACCCACCTCCACCTCTCCTCTGACAATTGCCCACGCTCCAAATTCGAAATGAAAATTTGCAGTTGCACCCGAAGTTCCCTGATAAGATCTCACCTTGGAATCACGTGTGCACCCCGTTGGCAATTTGGTTCCTTCCTTTTTTTTCATTTTTTGTTGCCATTGTCAACATTTGCGGAACAAAAATCGATTCCAAATCGGTCAAGCTTTATTTATACATTCTTTGTCACGATTTGTCTATCATTATAACCCAAAGGTGTGGCACCGAATAAAACTTTTTAATTTGAACAAATAGCTATGAATTTGGCAGCGTCATGTACTATTTTTAAATAGTCATTTTTGTTTTACTTATTTTTGTAGTAATTTTATTGGGAATTTATTTATAGTGATTGTGCCTTTTTTTTATAATTAATACGGAGAGTCAACCACTCAGATATGATTTGAAAAATGCATTCTATGTCCTTTTTTTGTGATAGTATTTTAATAGAAAAAAACATGAATTTATTATAATATTTTAATTCAATTTTTAAATTTTTTTGGTTTGGTATTTGCGTTACGTTCTAACCCGAGAAAGATTTTAAAGATTCTGTCATTCAAATGTGTAAAAAAAATATTCTTCATGTTTATTTTATCCTTTAAATTTTTACCTTCACAATATTTTAAAAGAAATCATCCAATATGTAGTGTATGTATATATAATTTCCGATTTCAAACGAGAATCATTCGTCGTCAGTAGAAAGTCGCGCTTGAAACTAGAGATAAGGTGATCACGATCACGGCACCCCCAATTGAGCCACCAAAAACCACTGAACCACCACCGAAATGCGCAAAGAAATGAGTCTATCGATGCCAATGCCATAGTTCTAATCAAAACCCATTTGTTCCGCATCTCTGCAACGTCTTCTCGATGTCTTTTCGTTGTAGAAATAGCGACACTGACCCACAAGTTCACGTCGGTGACGCTCTACAAGAACAAGACGGTGCGCTATGCAGCCAGGATGCACGCGATCATCGCCTGCCAGATGGAGTTCCAGCTGTACCCCATGGACATCCAGGTGTGTCCCATCTACATCGAGAGCTGTAAGTGATTCAGTGAGGGATTCGAGTGGGATCTAATGGGTGTTCCCCTTTGAAGTCTCGTCAAACAACCAGAAAGTTAAGCTGCGCTGGTCGGACTCCGGGGTAACCCTCAATCCGGAACTGAAGCTGCTGCAGTACAATCTCGGCCAGCCCTTGGAACTGGAGGAGAGCGACGGCTATATGCCCGAGAAGGTGGGCAACTTCTCCCGCCTCACCGTGTACTTCCGCTTCGAGCGCCAGATCGGCCACCACCTCATCCAGACCTTCGCCCCCTCCTCGCTGGTGGTGATGCTCTCCTGGTTCAGCTTCTGGCTGGGACTGGACGCCATCCCGGGACGGGTCACGCTGCTGGTCACCTGCATGCTGACCTTGGTCACAATGTTCACGGGCGCCGACATTCCGCCAGTGGCGTACGTTAAGGTGAGTTCTGTAAATTACAATATTTCCTTTTTTTGACAGGATACATATTTCTAAAATCAAGTCTACCGAAAATGGAATCCCAAATTATAAGATAAGAAGCATTTTAAGATCCTCAATTGAGTTGTAATATTTTCTTACTTGAACATTTTGACGATTTATAGGAAAAAGGATTTTTTGCATATTAAAACTTTAAATCAGAAAATGATGTTTTCGAAGAAAAGATTTTCGGGCTTTAGGTAAAACATTTGATTGGCTTAGACATTTTAAAAAACCTTCATTTAAAACATTAAACAATTTCGAAGCAGAAGTAGTAGAAGTAGAAGTAGTATACAGAAGGATAGTTCTTGGGTTCATATTGATTAAAACTATTTTCAAGGGTTATAATTAATGGTTCCTTCGTTTTCAGGCCCTGGACCTGTGGATGGCCGGCTGCATGCTGTCGGTGTTCGCCGCTCTGGCCGAGTTCGTGGTGGTGAAGGTGCTGGACGTGCAGTACCAGTACCAGGTGAACCGCATACCCAAGGTACTGCCCATGGTAAGGCAGCTGTGGGGATATCGTTTTAATAAGTAATGCCACCTCTTGTCGTTCCATCCGTTCCATTCCGTTCCGTTCCGATTTCGATTGGACCCGCGTAGCGCATCAGCAACATGGAGAAGGGCCAGTGTGCGACGGTGGCCAGTTGGGAGGGCGGAGCGGTGCGGTCGCGGAAAGCCACTCAAACGCCCACGACACCGGGCCAGGTGAGCTATTATCCACTGATATGCGGGGGGAACCAGTGCACCTGTCATGTCCGCACATCAAACTTGCAATTGAACGGGTCTAAATGGGGGTGAAAACGCTTTAAAAAATTTTCCAAAATATTGGTAATGCATAACCTTATAACCTTATATATGTTTTGGTGCAACTATTCCGTAGACCTCGCTCCAAGGTAATGGCGGACCGCCAAAGCCGGCAAGGCGGCAGAGTCTACTTTCTGTGGCCTGGACGGATACGGATACCGGCGTGGAAAAGATCATGTGGCGGGAGATCGACAAGGTGTCCCGCGCCGTATTCCCCATCCTGTTCTTTGTCTTCGTCCTCCTGTACTGGCCGATACTGCTGATGAAGTCGTCCTAGGATTTGGGGAGCTCCAGACTGCACATGTCTGGACTCCGTTAAAAAGTCGAACGAACGCTAACCCGATGATGGAACTATAACTGGACTGGATTTAGAGAGCCCAAGTGCAATGCCAGAGACCGGCCCGCGTCTTTGGATCTTAATATATCAGCAGGGAGAGCTGTCCTTACACTTACAGCTCCCTGCAATCGAAGTACAAGAAACCACAAGGAAGTCTACAGTTACCTATATAAGTGCGTGCATGGATGGGTATTACCAAAGCCTAGATGGGGTACATCGGATGTACCGAGTATATAGCTTAGTTGTCGACTTATTGCTCACGGAGAATGTATTGTTCATTTGAGTATTTGCTTTGTACAAATCCGATCTTGTATTCAACAATACCGAACACTCCCCCATATTATTTAAAGTCTATGCCACAATCGAAGAAGTATACCTATATATATCTCTCGGACACCGCGCACTCCCAAAGGGTTAAGAGCTTAAGCTACTCTAGGCATTAATCATAATACCACATCGATTTTCGAAATTTTTTTATTTAGTTCCGCCTTATATACACCGGATATTGAACATATGTATATCACTGTGCTAGCGACAATACCCCCGATCGAGAGGGTTGTCCCTACTTCGAAAGTATACACTCTCAACAACTGCGAGCTACACGCAAATCATTTTCTGGCAAAACGATTTTAATTCAACTTTTGTATTAGGCTTAAGCAAATCAGCCAAGACAATGGAATTGGTGCTTTACGGAGATAATAAACAAAATGGCCTCTAAGGATATTTGGATTGTAAATAACGAAACGAACAGTGAATGCTTTTAGAGATTTTTACATATTTAGAATTATTTATCCATTATAGCGCATTTTAATGCAAACATTAGAGCTGTGGCTTTTACATCTAATACTAAAAATTGACCTGTAGTTCAAACAGCGCACATCAGGCAAAATTTTTGAAAATATGAACATACATATATATATTTGTTAAGCTAAATCGAGTTTATATTTGATATGAAAATACGGACACAATGTAAATACATTACATCACCACTATATATTACATGCATATATATTTATCTAGGATCGTAACCGCTATACCAAGTTAAGTTTATATAAATATCTATATTCTTTCCATCTTTTAAGTTATGTTGTTCACTCAGCTACTCGTAGTTCAGTGAACCCTCTAATAATGTTATCGAAAAGCTTTAAATTTATTCTTAATAAAAGACAAGGCGCGTACATCTATCAAACAAACTATGTAGTTGTTGGTCTTTGTAACAAAGAAAACGAGAGAACAGGTACGAGACTATAGGGATCTGGCTCCTATATATCTTCTTCGGAGTCACTGGCACTTTCCTCCTCGTCGGTGAATTGCGACTGACCATTTTCGTTGTCCTTTGACCTGATAAGCACCATTTCCTCATCACTGTCGTCTGCATTGGCAGTAGGCTTGTCCTCATTTTCCTGCTCCAATTTGTCGGCTCTATCCAGGAGTACTCTCAACGTGTATTTGTTATAGTCGCAGCTAAATGAAATTAAAATAATTTAGGTAAATTGTTTATGAAAAAGAGTGGTACTTACATCTTATTGAGCATCTCGTACTTCCTCGAAAGCACCTCGTGCAAGGCCAGCAGTCCCGTGTGCTGAAAGACTCCATCCTGGTTTCCGTGCTTGGTGAGCAGACAGCAGCTCCACTGCAGATAGAACTCGATGTGCGGCGTGGTCTGAAGATGACGGGCCAATTGTTGCAGCAATCGCTGGGCAAACTCTGGCGACAGATCCGCACAAACCAGTTCGACTAAAAGAAGAAAGGGAAAGGAGCGGGGACTCAGTATGCATGCAATGCAGACACGTGCTGGCAGAACTGTTTATGGCCAAACATTTGCATGTATACTGTGCAGAACGTATGCATGTGGTAATGGAAGGGGTTATTAACCAAGGTGAGCGCTGGGGCGAGGACCTTGAAACTGTTTATTAACACAGCAAAAGTGCAAATTTGCACATTCGATCGGAGAACGGAGTCAGGGCAAAAGGCGACCGCCTCTCCGGCGGAGTGTGTCGCCTCTATTTTTAGTAGCGGCATGGCTGAAGGTTGCCAAAACTAACAAGGACTGGCCCCTGAATGCAGCAGGCGATTTAGCATTTTACTTACTGTCCTTATACGGCACTCGCTCCAGCACTAGGGCAATCAAATTGGGCTCGTTTAGCTTCAGGGACATGACCAGCGCCTTGGTGTAGTTCTGCTTTTTGAGGGACTCGTGGACCGCTTTCGGTGTGACTTCCAGCGACAAGTCGAAGGGATCAAACACAACTCCTGAAGAGGGAAAATAATAATGTAATTACCATTAATTTATGCATATTTTAATGTCTTACCCTTATCCAAGGCATAAATGCAGAGTCCTTCGGTTCCGGCAGCTGCGAATGCCTGACCCGTGGGTGAGAACTTCACTGAAAACACTCGAACTTCTTGTTGGAATCGCCTGGAGGACATGTCTCCGCTGCGAACTCCTGGCAATCTAATAGCCACCTTGCCGCCCTCCAACTCTTCGCGGTCTTCCACCAGTGCCATGTTGCCGAATTCACTTAAATGTTTTCGACTGATAAAATCCTGTCAACATAATTTAATAATTAAGTTATAATATTTATAAAACGCATTAGCTATTTCCACTCACATTAAGACCATCCAAGCTGTGGTTCTGTGTGATTTCGAATTTCTTCAAAAGTATAGCTTCTCTGACATGGTAAATACAGATGTTGGCCGACTTGCCAGCAGCCAGTATACATTCGCCATCCGCAGAGTACTCAATCGTTGAGAAATAGCTGACAAGAAATTTAGTTTAAATAAAATAAAAACTAAATGTTTTTAATGCAACTTACTTAGCTTGAGCATTCTTTTTCGCTGTTATTATATCGGTTTCCAGGCGTCCCCCGCTCAGATCATTGCGGCCCTCTATGGTAATTACTTGGCCGGCGGACTTCACGTCAAAAATTGTGATGTTTCCACTCAGAGTGGCCACGGCAATCTGCAAGTATTATAATTAAATGAGTGTCAAGGTAATAAAAAAGATAAGCCTTTATTGCAATACATACCTCTTCACCACTTGGACTGAAAGTCACATTCGTTACATCTGAAAGAGCGTCAATAGTTTCATGCTCGCTGTTGCTTTCGAGACAATTCCAGATCTTGACGGTTTTGTCCCAAGATCCAGACACCAATGTAGAAGAGGTGGCCACTGGGGAGAATGCAACGGAAGCCACTGGTCCCTCATGGCCACTGATGATTTCCAACAGCTTTCCTGTTTTCACCGACCAAAGGAATATGTCAAAGACATCCTGTCCACCAGCCACAACCAACTCGCCGGAATAATCTACAGCCACGCAGGAAAACTGAACAGGAGTGGGTGAAGTGAAAGTCCTGAAGTTGCGGTATCTGAAAAGCAAATATAATATTAGTTAAATTAACAGTTAATTAAACACCCTAAAACAATCATTACCTATTGACATCAAAGGAGCGCACAGTGCCATCTAAGGAACTGCTAACCAGGAACTTTTTGTTCCTGCTGAACTGGATGCCAGTCACCCCACTTGTGTGCTCGCTGAAGGTCACAAAACAAAAGCTGCTTTGCGTGTTCCACAGTTTTACTTTGGAATCTTCTCCACCAGTGGCAATGAACTGACCATCCGAGGAGTAGGCAATGCATGTCATCTCGCTGCTGTGGCCCTGCTGCTTCATGATATACTGCTCGCTCTGCCACTCCCACACCAGAAGCTGTCCGATCTCCCGGGAAGCCAAGGCCACCCAATCTCCAGTGCAGTTGAAGAGGGCCGCCGAAATTGGATAATCGGAGATACTCAGCGAGTGAATCATATTAACGTCGGGCAGTTCGTAGAGGTAAAAGGCTCCGTTGCTGAACGCCACCACCAGGACCTTAGTGCGAGTGTTGTAGTTTGCTGCCGTCAGCTGGACATCTCGCTGCTCCTTGCGCGGCTCATCGGCCAAATAGTGGCGAGCTAACTTCTTGTAGAAAAAGGGATGAGCCTTCTTTTCGGCCTCATCTTTAAGATCGTTGACATCCCCAGCTCCTTTAGAAGATTCCTCCTTTGAAGCATCCTTTTCCACTGTATTTTCAACGTCATCTTCGGACTCATTGTCGGAGTCCGCCTTTTTGTTCTTTTTTCTCTGTGGGGGAGCAATTTTTGGCCGCTCTACGTCTTCCAAATCCGAAGGTGCCATACTGCATTCCCACAAGCACAGCTGTCCATTGCGACTTATTGTGTTAAGGTGCAAACTGTTAGCCTCGAAGAAGCAGGCCACAATGGCATCCGTGTGGCCACTAAGATTATATGTGCGGAAGTTTTTCGTATAGTTTAAGGCGCAGATTTTGGTGGAGCTGTCCCGACAACCAATGGCCAAAAGCCGAGAGTCTGAGGACCAGTCCAACCAAGTGATATCGTCGTAGCCGCCGAGGAATCTCCGACGAAGAACGAAAGGATTGTACTCTCCAGTAATTTCACCCGGTGCACAGAATACAAGTACTAAATTCTGAACAGCCACAGCGAAAAAAGCCCCGTTTGGACTGAAGCAGATGCACTGGACACCCGTCTGGAACTTGTGCCGGTGGATCACTGTACAAGACATCATGCTTATGAGCTGAGCCTCTCCTTGCTCGTTCACTGCAATCAAGAGACTTCCATCTGGCGAAAGAGCTAGGTTTGTATAGTTGTATCTCGACTCGAGTGATAAGGTGCGGGATTTGTTACTGTAAAGGAATATTATATATTTAAAATATCCATGATCAAAGGACAATAACTTACTTCTTCAAATCGTAGACCGTTATCCTATTACCAACCGGACTGATAACCGAATTTCCATCCGGCGTGAACACCAAGTTTCCATTTCGATATATTGTGCCCAACAAATTGGAAAACTGTGACAACAGATATTAAATATTTGTGGATTTAGAACGCGGATCAAACTTACTTTGTAGGAAAATTTCATTTTGCGGGTGTTTTTAGGCAAAATCCTCGAGTAAAAATATAAACAAAAACCACCGCACGTGTTGAGGTAAACAGCACATGAATCTTGAAATGCACTAACGCGTTTGCTAGTCGTGCAGCACAGTAGGCACCAAATAAGCGTAACGATGGTGTCTTATTCATTTTAAGATAAATAAAATCATTTTTAACAAATTTGTCGAGATAAATAACGGCAAACTATGCATGATAGACTCACCTGTGTGTGTGAAGTATTTTTTTTTAATTAACTGAAAAGTTGCATTGCTGTAGTCACTTACTTAAAAAGCTGCTACTTACCGTAACGGAGTTGCCACTTCGGCAAAACAGCTGATTTTAATTGGTGCTGCCAACGCGTCTCAATACAATAATCGTACTTGAAAAAAAACAAAAGAAGTTAAACAACGTAAACTCACAATTTTCACAAAGAAAAATATAATTTTAAGCAAATACAAAATGGAAACGACTAAAACAGCTGCGCAAAAGCTGGCGGAGCGCAAGGCACGTCTGCTGGATCTGCACAAAAAACGACAGGAAGCGCGTACAGATAACCACCAGGAAGTTGTTGCAGAGGACGCACGCAAGAAGCTCCCAAAGAACTGGGAGGCTCGCAAGCGGCAGGCGGAATGGATACTTGCCGACGACAAGGCGCGATCGGAGGCACAAGCAGCTGGCAAAGATTACGAGCGTCTCAAGCTTCTTGAGGTCTCTGCTGTGGATGCGGATCGCATAGAGAAAAAGAAAAAGCGCAAGGACAATCCGGATTTGGGTTTCTCCACTTATGAAGCACAAACAGCACGACAGTACAACAGATTGGTGAAGAGCATGCCTGCTCGTGATATGGAAAAGTATGAGCGGCAAAAGGAGGAGCTCGGCGATGCCTTTTACGGCGGTGCGCACACAACTTTGCACTCTAGGACGAAGGACACACCCGGCGCTATTAACAATATGGTGCAGGATCTGGAGCAGCAGATCGAACGACGCAAGAAGTACTCCCGCAGGCGAATCTACAACGATGACGCAGATGTGGACTTTATCAACGAGAGGAATTCCAAGTTCAACAAAAAGCTGGACCGATTCTACAGCGAGCACACGGCAGAGATCAAACAGAATCTGGAACGCGGAACAGCCATCTAAACTTAGTTATTTATTATATATCCTAAGTATAACCGATGTGTACCTAATTTACTTTGCCCACATACATTTTTGTATATTAAGAGATTGCTTCACTTCAAAGACCAATTAGACCAATTTCGTAACTTGTTTCTCAACAGCTAAACATTTTTTACTTTCAATCTTTCAGAAATTTCTGTTATTAAATATCAAGCAAATCTTATTTCAAAACCACTTGTGTTTCTATTTTATAAAGTATACAAGCGATTTATTTATGTACGTTCAACTTGAAATTTAATAATATGTAGGTACTTGAATTTAAGTTTGTTGACAGTAAAAATATAAAAAGTTGGCAGCTCTGCTTCTTAGTGTTTAAACAGCAACCTAGAAATAATGCAGCAATTCAGTTCGCAAGAGAAGTATTTGGTGTCCAACACCTTGAATTGCTGGCCCGTGATGCTGCAGGGCCACTCCGTGCTCATAGATTTGCATAACGAGACCTCCGTAGCCGGGATTATCGATGTAGCCGATGGGCACATGACCTGCGAACTTACACATGCCGTTTTCATCGATCGGAACGGGGGACAGCATCCTTTTGATCACTTCATGGTGCGGAATCGCATGATCCGGCAGATTCACATACCCAACTACTTGGATGCAGAGCAGGAACTGCGAAACGCAATGGAAAGAGGTGTCCTGCGTAGAAAACGGGTGGATACCAAGGGAGGAAAGCGCACTTTCAAACAAAAACGTGCGGAAATGCGGCACAAGGAAACTTTACAGATGATATCCCAGCAGAAACAAGAAAAACAAGAGACCTAGACTACGAGTACATCATTGAGCACCAATCCCCAAAACTCATTTGATTTAGAATAATAATATTAAATACTAAAGTCTAAGTAAGAAAGTCAAGAGAAAAAGAACACAACACTGAGTCTCTACCACGTTCATTTATTCCAAGAAATACAAACTTCGTTCGACTGAATATCTTATAATAAAATCCAATTCTACTGAGCCGCCTGCTGTTGCTCCTTCAACTCCTGGTACTTGTAGTGAAGCTCCATGCAGTCGGTGTTGGAGATGTTGACCCAGCCGTCTTCCTTAATGTGATAAACGCGAATGATGCCACCAGAGTAGGCATCCCTAAAAGTGGCATGGTAGATGGCTCGGCGTCCCAGCTCCTGGGCCGCTTCGTCCTCAAGATCCCAGTGGTATCCAGAATCCAAAACACCGTAGGCAAACAGAGATCCACTTCCCACGGAGAAGAGGTTACCGGGCGTGCGGGATCCCTCGGAATCCACGTAGTAGAGACCAGGACCGCGCTTATCGTATCCGGCCAACATCATGCCCATGCTCAAGCCCATCCCCTTGTACTCGTGGGCAATGTTGGCCATGATCTTGCTGGCTGCGGCCACCGAAATGCGCTCCTTGTTTCGCAGTTCGTGCAGACGACATTCTTTAGACAAAACGCGATCCCAGTACACACAGTCGGCGGCACCGCCAGCCAAAGTGCCCAGCATAAACTGATTGATTTCGACAATCTTCTTCATTGTCTGCGAGCCAATGTACTGGCCACCAGTGGCCCGGGAATCTACAGCCAGGATTACTCCACCCTTGAACTTAAAGCCAAGGGTGGTGGTGCCGTGATCAAACTCGATTTTGATGCCGGTCTTGTCGGCATTGGCTTGGATCTGATTAAGGTTGTGCATAGGCTAGAAAAACAAGAGGTTTTTAGATAAATCTTCAGAGGTATCAGTTAATCCCAACTCACGTTCTCGAATGGCGGAGCAGCCAGTGTGAATGGATTGGCCAGATTGCAAGTCAACCCCTTCAAGTCATCTTCTACCTCCGCCGACGACCAGGCGGTGGGCCTCATGTACGGGGCGTTGGATATTTTGCAGATTTCAGCCAGTGCCATTTTTGTAGATACTTTCAAAAAGTTTATTAAATTGAATGCTAAATGCCGATGACAAACAAAATTGGTAGCCCACTTATAGTGTGGCCGAACTCAGTTGTTGCCAATATTCCCAACTATCGGTAACGGCTTTCGAATACTTTTTGAATGTATGGCAGCCCTGTTAGAAACCTGTTGCCAATTTTGCCTGTGATTGGCTTTCTTTTAGTCTCTTTTTAGGCCTGGCTTGAAGCCAAATTAACTCTGGGCGTTCCATTAAACCTAAGCAAAATAGTGCAAAATCGGGCTTTAAAAAAATATTGAAATAAAGCATGTGTAAATACGTGGATGTGCCGAAAAGCTATGTGTAAATTACGGCGCGAAATCGAAAATTGAAATTAGAGAAAAGTGAGTTGGGAATAAAGAAAACCATGGCGCAGATTAACCTGGGTTTTAGGCCTAGGAATTTGCTATGATAGCAATAGATATAAGAGAAACCGTATATGTTCCATTCATGTGCATGCTCAAAAAAAAAAGTTATTCAACTGTTATTTATAAAGTGTTTTTGAAATTTCAAACCTTTTGGTGAAACGGTTTTGGTAACTCCCACTTCTGTTTGTAATTGCAATTACTACGTGGTACGCCATTACGTGAGGCACACACACATGCGCATACACGGCCAGAAATAATAAGACCAATGATCATATTGACATGATCCTAGGTCAAGTTTAATGTTCAGCAAATCGTAAAAGTTATTTTAAGCCAACAAGTTTTTCTTTCATTACATAAACGTAAAATAATTAAATTATATAAATTTATTTAAATAAGTTTTCAAAACCGCCCATTAACAGAAGTGATTATTAATCTATGCGACGACCAAACATAAACTGTGCCCCGAGCTAAAAGTTTGTTTTCATTTTCATAAAATATAAATTAGTAAATTAACTTACAACTTTTTATTTCGCCAAGTGTAGAAGAGTTGTCTAGTCTTGAATTCTACTGGTTTTGAGTGATTTCTCTGAGATCCTTTCGGACCTGTTATTATTTGATAAATGTACATAGTTGATGGAACTGTTATAAATTGAATAAGTGGATAACAAAAATCTTCCCCATCTTCTTATTGCTTTAATCAAATTTCCGTGTATCACTTTCACAAATGATATAAATAATGCATACTTGTTTGTAATTTGTTTATTAAAGACAATGCAGCATGGATCGTCTCGCATTCCGAAACAGGAAGCTCTTCCGAATGCCATCTCCGGGGTAGGTTTATATCATTAAACATAGCCAAAGGTTCCACCCCTTAACCTGTATCCCCCCTTTTTAGCCCGATTCGAGTAACTGGACTTCGTTGCACGAGGCGGTGGCCGCCGGGGATGATCGTCGGGTGGAAGGTCTCCTGTTCAGCAATGCGGACCGCCTGGCGAAGGAATCCCTGCAGGGGAACACCCCACTCCACGAAGCCGCCAGTCGGGGTTACAGTCGTTGCGTGAAACTGATCTGCACACCCCCAACTCCACCCACTTCGTCGGGGGTGGGAAAAGCTGCCAAGGGGCAGAAGGACAAAGACAAGGACAAGGATAAGAACAAGGGAAGGGCGAAGGTGGCCCACCAGACCATCGAAGCCCTACACAATAGCGCTTTGAGTATAGCCAACAATGAGGGGTTGTCGGCCCTGCATTTAGCGGCCCAAAACGGTCACAACCAGAGCTCCAGGGAACTTCTTTTGGCCGGAGCTGATCCCGATGTTCAAAATAATGTGAGTCAGGGATTGATATATATCTTGAAGGATCGTAATTTTAAATATCTAATTTTTGTAGTATGGGGATACTCCGTTGCACACCGCGTGCAGATATGGACATGCCGGAGTTACCCGCATCCTGCTTTCCGCCCTTTGTGATCCCAACAAAACAAATTTAAACGGAGATACCGCTTTGCACATCACCTGTGCCATGGGTCGCAGGAAGCTTACGAGGATACTCCTGGAGGCAGATGCTCGGCTGGGTATTAAAAACGCCCAAGGCGATTGCCCCATGCATATAGCAATCAGGAAGAACTACCGGGAGATTATAGAGATCCTAAACACGCCTAAGAAAATAAGAAATCGCAAGGAGAAACCCAAGGAGGGTGGCAGCAGATCCGATAAGGATAAAGATCGAGAAAGAGACGTGGTGGACAAGGGTATCAACTGGTCGCCCTATGGCTGTCATTACTTTCCCGATCCTCGTGCCTTTCCCTCTCCGAAACTGGAAACTCTGCCCAAGGAGCCGCTGAAGCCGGGCGAGCAGTACTTCCTGGACTTGGCAGGACACATCCACAAGGGTCCTGTCAGCGTGGGCAATACCTGCTACTGCGGTCCCTTCTTCCGGCATATTGAGAACAAACTGAACTGCAATCGCAAGAGCTTAAAGAAGTACGTACACAAAACCAAGGAACGATTGGGTCACAAAGTTCAGGCTTTGGCCATAAAAACCAACGATCAGATTGAACAGCTTACGAGGACGATGATCGAAGACAGATTAAGATGTGAGAGCAAGAGGCAGCATCTCAGTGAGTTTCTGAAAAGAGGTGAACCAATGCGATCGACCTTCGATCAGCAGAACAAGAACTCAAGGATCGAAAGGACACTGTCCAGGTGTCGAAGTCTTGAGCTATTGGAAAACAACCATGAAGGTGGCAGGCTTACCAATTCTCGAAGTGTGGATGTACTTGAAGATCAGGCAGTGGAAGCTATAGTACACCGATCAGCGGAGGTGCACATGGAGAGCGAAAGCGATGATGATTCAAATGCCGCTCGAGAAGAAGAGGAGGAAGTTGACGAGGATGAGGAGATTCCAGAGAATCAAGAGCCAGAGGAGGAAGTTCCACAAATAGAGCACTCAAAGCTTGATGAACTAAAGCTAGATTTCCTTAAAGTATCCGAAAGATTGGGAGTCCTCCTGGAGAAGACCACCTTGATCATGGAAAGGGACAGTGAACAGGAGAGCAAGCACCAGCTATCGTCCTTATCGCCACCCTATAAACCCCATCCGAGAGCCGAGTCCGCCCAACTTCGCGATGACAAAGAGAGTGTTAATAGCCCCAATTTCGATGAGTACACCAATGTGCTGCGACGCTACCCGAACTCCAGCGAGACCTCGAATCCCTCACAGAACTCCAACAGCTGGGACTGGGAGGCTTCTCCCACGGGCAGTAATCCGCAGCCAGACTACCACAAGTACTACCAGCGAATTGGAAGGGGCGAGAACATGCTGAACTCCGTGATAAAGGCTCTGAGAAAAGATGCCTCTTTTGCGGATCTGGGAAAAGAGGAGGCGGCTGTCAATGAAACTGCTGACAGGATGGGAGGCGATAAGTTGCTCTACAAGGAGCAAGCCTGCGAGGCGGCTGGCATCTCTAATCTGATGAAGCGACAGCCTTTGTGCTTGGAGGACAACTACCCCGTTATGTCGAATCTTTTCTACTCCAATCCCATCATGGAGTATGCCGAGGAATCGGAAGTAAGGCAAAATGGCAATGATAACGTGAACAAGGTGGAGATTCGGAACAGCGAGATCAAGTGTTTGAAGAAGCCGAATGCTGGTCAGGTTCGAGACATGGTGGCCCAGTTGCAAAATACCATCGATACCAATCGACAGGATTCCCAAACAGCCAACGTGATTGCGGCAAGATCACAATCCCGCTTAAACAACAATTTCCAGCACGTTGAGGCCACCTCCTCGAATCCCTCCCCCACATATAGTATCCCGCACAGGAACACTGCCCAGTTCGGTCTGCCTGAAAGACAAATACCCAAAGATGCCTACTTCCATGAGCTGCCCCACCGTCCACCGATCCAGCAAAATCCGCAGAGAAGGATCCACTCCGGCTACGTACCAAATGCAAATTTCTATCGCAACGAAGAACTATACGTGGAGAGGATTCCACAACCAAATGTTCCGCTGAGGCAAGGGGATTACATGGGTGCGGTGACCTATCGACCTCTTCAGTCGCCCACTTTCCAGGCCATTGTTCCGCCCCATCCAAATCCACGTCCAAGGAATTGGCCGCATACCAACCTTCCACCCAACGATATTGATCTTGACGAGGTATCAGCCGTTGGTCTCTACAATAATGTCTCGAGTCTAGTTTGATATTGGTCCCGAATGTTCCCATTGTACATAGTTATTCCTAACGTATTTATCTTAAACCTAATCAAGTTCTAAACTAAAGCAAAAGTTAACTTATTTCCAATTGATGAATTTAATCTAGAGGGTTTCAAAGAAATATACAAATACAATACAATGTTTTACGAAAAATTGTTTGTTTTATTGAAGGATTTAAAATAATATATTTGTACACCAGACCACTCGTCCTTAAGTGAAACCCCACCAACTGTTTTCGATCAAAATATATTTTTCTTTAAAAATGTTTAATAATAGTATTTATGCATGTGTAAATATCAGAATGTCAAGTACATATATTTATTGATAACAGATCATTTTGGTGTTTTGATAGACATGCGGCTTATGAACTCTGTATAATGGTGTAAACGAAATCAACCAGTAAATCATCTCAATAATCGAGCTCAGATGCTTGGTGGGAATTCAAAAAAAACAAATTCCCACCGCTGACAAAAGTAAACAAGTAAATTGGGCAACATTTTGATATCGTTTCACCAATATGTCTGCGGTATTGTTAGTACAATTTAGCAAGTGCCTAATCATGATTTCTCGATGTCTTCGTAGGTAATTTAAAATTCTATAAATGACACTGCTGCTGAACGGCGCCTGCTACTTAAATTTACCGGCCACTTAATAATATCTTAATTCTGAATAGTCATATTACAAATACAAATTACAATAGCCAATAATTTAGTCACTTCGCAAGTATGTATAAGTATGTTTCTATGTAGGTTTGTTCTATGTATGTATGTATATCGCCTAATTTAAATCTATTAATAGTAGTTGTTGCTTTTTGTTTGGGGGGCGTTTTGTTGGCTTGGAAATTGATGTGACGTGAGTAACGCGGCATTTCGCTCTGTGTAACTTAACAATGTTGGTCTAAAGACTGCAGTTGGATGTGAACTATGATCGCTTGTGTGTCGCCAAGTGACAAATTCTCGGTCAGGTAACGTCTCAAAGGGGACTGGTGTCTGAGTCTTCGCGCTCTTGGATTGTTGTAATGCTCTGCTGCAAGGCGTTGGGTGTCAGCCATTCTCTAAAACAGATTAAGAAACAAAAACAAGCAAGTTTATAATGAAATAGATAATTTAGTTTAATTTTCATTGACTCACTTTGGCAAACATCTTTGTAGAAATGGCACACAGGAGCTGAAATGCGCTAAACGGTTGACCCAGCTGGGTATTTCTTGGCCGCAAAGTATCTGAAACGAAAAAGTAACAATGTATATATCTTCGATGTGTCTGTAGTCAAGGGGAATAAAAATACTACATGGCGTTTATGTTAATAGGGTTTCAAAGTTTTCTTCTTTGCATGACTTTTACTAAATGCTTGTTTCGTTAAATATTTAAACTCAAAGTTCCCGTACAAAACGTACAAACGGGAATCAAGGTAGACAATAAATATTAAATGTCGAAGGAATTCAGAACACGGCTAAAATAAATCACGGCGAATTATTTAGGTTGTAATTGACGGTATCTGACATTCGATGATTCATTATTTAGCACACCCCAAATGGGGTTCTCATATCTCTTAAGGTTTCGAAACCACCTAAGCAAATTCTAGAGTATCGATGGAAATTTCCTCTGTGTAAGCAGGGAGGTATGCCCAATATCCCACCTGAGTTAATGAGCCCGAGAAGTGGTTGCAGTTGTTGTTCATGAGATGGTACCGGTCGCCCCGGAACTGGTTGCCCAGCTCCTCGACGATCCGGCGCACCTCCTCGTACGTGAAGTCGGTGCAACCGATCTGGATGCTCTGACGGAACTGGAACTGATCGCCCAGTTCGTCGTGATCCCGCGGTGAGATCTCAAAGACCCCCGTAAACGGGAATGGATGTCCGCCGTAGGCGAATTCGGTGCCAAACGCTTCTACGCCCGAGTGAAATACGCCCAGGCCAATTGAGGTGGTGTACTCGTTAATCCAGTACTAAAAAAAATTGCTTTATTATATGGTGAAAAAAATATGATCGGGACTACCCACCATATCGTAGACATTGAGTATAACAGGCTCGCGAGTCCCCATGTTGGATGGCAGGAGCTCTTCATTACCGATCTCGTCTTTTGGAACACTGAGACAGCTCGGAAACGACAGATTGCACGGCAATCCGTTGGAGAACATTGATTAAATGCGTCGTTGGTTTTGTGGGGCTCGAAGTATATGAAGTCTGCAAAAGGGGGGCCTTTAATTAATCTCTGCTCGCAAGCATATGCTGGGTAAAAATACATATCGTAAATATATATTCGCACGCAACGTTAATTCAATGGGAGGCTTTTAATTTAACCGATTATCGGATCGGCACACATATTACTTACATATAGACGGGAATGCGTAAGATACATGGGTACATATATGTATATATATCTGGATGCAGTTACATACATATATGTACATACGTATGTGGGTTCGCTTTGAAAGAAATGTGTCATAGACTTACACTTGTTCAAGGATCTCTCAGCATCCCATACTTCAAAACAGAAACTTAACAAATCATAAGGGGCCAAAATATATGCTAAAAAGATGCTTTTCAACTTCCGCTTTTGTTTTTAGTTTACACAAAATTTTTTTTGTTTATGGATTGGTTGCAGAGTTGTCACTAGTGCTAAGATGGTTCTTTACGAACTGGTTCGCTGATACCAATGACTCGATAACGATAGGTAAGCTTAAAAGGCTTTTAAGTTTCAGTGGTGTTTGATAAGCTGATATGTTTTTTAAAAAACGAAGACCTTCTTATTATTATAACTATTTTTATACGCGGTTGTTTTAGGAATCGTTATTGTTGTTCTATCATTATAGCTGAACTAGTTCTTAAATGAGTTACAGCTGATTGCTTATCAGATCTGGTCTATTCCCGAAACGTTCCAATCCCGTTGCAATAGTAAATCGCAGACAAAAACACTACAAAATTAAACAAATTAAAAAAAAGTTGGTTGGTTTGGTGATAGTTATCAGTTATGGGTGTTTAAAACTGACAGACTGATATACGAACCAGTTTTAAAATTCACTGCCGCCAGAAAAAGGCAATTGAGTGTCGTGACGACAGTCCAATCGATTGTTGCACGAATTAAAAATAAAACAAACAATTGTTAAAGAAACACGGATACCGGAAGTTAATACCATGTTTTATACGTATAAGCAACAAGGAATGACTATAACTTAACTACAGATAAAAAACGACCAATGCGGGTGTGGCCTATAGCACACATGTGCAAGCGTTAGTATAAATAAATGCCAAAAGGTCAAGTCTAATTGGTTTGTGGTGTTCCAGAACAATGAACGGAGGATACATGCTGTAAAGAAAGGATCCATCAACGGAAATGCGGCTGTACACTCAACTGACCAACGGAAAAGCAATAACTAGCAACTAGTACATATATAAAGATCCCACGCAATCTTTCATCAGTCAGGACTTTTCACTATGTTTTCCGAGGGCTATGACACCGATGAACTGGACACCATCGCCGATGTGATGGGTCTTCGATCGCAGGCCCGACTCAACACCTTTCGCGAAATGTGGTACCATGTCTTTTTGTGGGCACTATTCTCCTCAATTTTCATCCACACCTGCGCCGCCGTGGTGGCCTTCGTAACGCTCCGGAAACACAAGTTTGGAAGGTTCTTCTCGATCCTCATCCTTGTCATGGGCTTCCTGTCACCGGCCTCAAGTGGAATCATCAGTAGTGCGGTTATTGCTTTTGTGCATCGAGCCTCCAGTTTGCCCATGTCGCCCATTTACGCCATGATCTGGGGTCTTGGACAAACCATAGTCTCCGCCTGCCTAGGATTCACCCGGATTTTGGCCACGCTATAGAGTACGGACTGAAGTTTTTCCACGACAACACTCTCATCTTCTCTCGCCCAATTCAATGTTCACAGAGTTCTGGCTTTCGACTGGACATATTATCAATTCTTCAGGTGTGCAAACAACAATTAATTGAATTCATAGTAATGTGTATAGGAACATTGTGATTTTTAAATTATACCTAATACGAGAAGAAAAATAATGTAAAATATTTAGCTCTTACTTTAACATTTAATTCTAATTGTACATAACTAAGAAAGCTAATATATGAGCAGATTCTAAAGCTAAGTTGTTCTAGTATTTGATATATCAAGTCTAAATGGACTAGTGTCATATGGATATGGACATACTGATTGTTACTTTTATTTTTTATTCTATAACAACGTATTTGGATCTCTAGCATTATACAAGGTATGCAGTTTATTACTGAGAACATTTCCGATGCGTCTTTCGGTATGAAGAGGTTGAGGTCCATTACAGCGCTTGATCTTTAAGTCGGCTAGATTTTGCACGGCATTGGGATCATTAGCGAAGTGATCCAAAAGATTTTTGGGACAGGGATACTGGGCTATGACAGATTCGGCCACCTCAAGCGTGACTTGGGGCAATCGGTTAAGGTGCTGCTGCCATAGACGTCCATATCCATTTCCCTGATCCACCCGCACGCACTGCTTTTTATCGTTAGCCAGGTATTTTTTAAAACATCCCAGACTTTCGTTGCGTTGCTTTTTGTAGGGGGCCTCAGCAATGGCTTTTGTGTACCGACGGAGTAGGGCCAATAGGTCCTGGCCTTCGGGGCGGTTTAGCTGCTCCACATGGAGTTCCTGCAGCAGCTGCATCTCTATCAATGCATCCTGGTGGGATGAAGCATTGTGTTTGCCATGACGAGGTTTTGGTACAGCCACGGTGTACTGGCAATCAGGAAATGAGTCTTGCAACCTGGGTCCCAGACAAACCAGACTTTGGTCTTTAAGAGCTTTATGAAAACTGGATTCGGGTAGAAATTGAACCACTTGGTTCTCGCGTTTCCATGCCTCATCCAAACCAGTAGGACTAGTTCCCAGCGAAATCGTTTGCTGTCCCACGTTACGTTCCCATAGGATGCAATAGCTCACTGGCAAGCTTTTTATTTCGTACTTTAAATCAGAGGAATTAAGTTGCTGCAGCATTTCCTGACCTTCGGGGATGCTTAGAAATCCTGAGTCAATGACCATTCTTACATATTTCATGCATTCTCCGGGTTTTATTCGCTTCTGTTGCTCCCTTAAAGCCTGTTTGTGTAGTTTATCCACTTTATTAGACATTGTTCACAAAAGTCCGCCAAGCCTGGATTAAAATTCGATTTAGAGGTGGAAAAACATCGATTTAAGTTAATTTTCATCAAAGTTTACCACCTTTTCTCATGGAATCTATCGATTGTATTGTGTGGAATATTTTATTTTGCTTATACGGTAACACTTCGCAACGCACGCCACACGTGTTTTATTTACTGCATCTTTTTACAAAAAAAAAACCCATCAATAATGTATCTGATGTACACAATTAACGAAAACGGGGACCGCGTCTACACCCTGAAGGTAAATAATCCCTGATTTTGGTACTTTTACCTGCTCAACTCACCCCTTTTAATTTTGTAGAAACGCACTGAGGATGGTCGTCCAACTCTGTCTGCTCATCCAGCACGCTTTTCTCCAGAGGATAAGTACTCCCGTCAGAGGATCACCATCAAGAAGCGCTTTGGACTCCTGCTCACCCAAAAACCGGAACCCATTTACTAAGGGTTTCATTTTAATTAGTGTACATCTTTATTTACAAATTATAAGTTAAAAAATAACAATAGCTTTTTTATATGCGCCTCTTTAAACCCGCCGTATAATCGAACAACTGGGGATTCCGGAACTCGCCGCGCATATCCAAGACGTAGTACAAGGTTTTTCCCTTGACTTTTATGGGAAGTTGCACCCTGGCCAAATTTCTTGATTCTTCGGCAGAAACACACTTTAAAGGAACTGTCATAATTCGATTTCGGTTAAAGGGTCCATACGTCACAAAAGAAACACTTTGACCTCCCTTTCTCAGGATAAGAAATCGAACCGAACGAAGGGTGAACATCCAGACAGCAAATAGAATACCGTATCCTAAGCGTTCGGAAAGTTTTATATGGTTTTTAAAGATATCACACTTGTATTGGCTCACCTATTAGAAAACTACAGACTGTGATGCCATTTCTGTACTTATTATCTCCAAGATTTATGCGCTGGAACCACTTGAGATCCTCTCCGGGCTTCTCTACAACTGGTGCATCCTTTAGCGTTGTAAAGGCAAAATGCGAGAGATATGTCCAGAAAACGAATTGGCAGACGCCAAAAAAGTTCAGCATCTGGTAGAAGCGCGGGTTCTCATATTTAAAAAGAATTATATCCTTGGGCACACTAGTGTTCACATCGAATGGGGCCGCTTGGGAGGAGAACCTCTTTATCGCTGGACAAACCGGCGATTTGCTAATAATAGCCGGTACTGTCAGTCTAAGGCTTTGTAGATTAATGCGCCTGACCGAATTGGCGCCGTGACGCAGGGCAAAGTTCAGCAGGTTGCTCATCTTAATTGAAAACTTCCCACATTTGTTATTATAAAACCATTTAACCTATAATCTACAGATGTTTATGTTTTGTACCGCTTGCCATTGGTTCGGAAACCGGATCTAGTTTTCCAGGGGTGGATTAAGCTGGCTCCCATTACAGGTTCGCTCTTTTCTAATATTAATCTCTATAATTAAAATTTTAGCTCTCTAAGTTTTCAAGCTATTGCTTGTTTGGTCAAGATTACCATATAAGCTTTAAAAATGTACTTGAATCGAATAAAAAAGCGATACACGATTAGATTTCTGGAACAATTATTTTCCACTGGTTCCGTTCACAGATAAGATAATGCTTTTCGTAGCCCTAAAAACAACGTATTAGGTATTTGGTTCCAATTAGAGATGGTCACAGGTATCGAACCCACTAAGCTTTGATTTATGTATAACATTGGATATAATATTTTATATGAGTTATATGAGCTTCAGACCAAGATATATATTTTAAAATTGTACATTCGTTTCATTCATTGTTGACGTTGTCAATAAATCAATGTTTTAACATTTAAACATATTTATCCCAGATGTCAAAAAAAAGGTTTTGATTCATTTTGCTTAATTGAATTCCCTTTAATTTCTTGGGTTAATAACAAACTCACAGTATATTAATTTTTTTAACTTCACCTTGAAACACGAAATTTCTTTGTTTTTCGCAGTCACGCACCCATCGCTTTTCACATGCCGCGCACTGCCGTCTGGGCGCTACTATTATGAACCAGTTGTTCCTGGACTGGTTCTTTTCCGCAACTTTTGTTGTTGTCTTATTTTAGTCTGTGTTTCATTCTTCGTCGCTAAGGGGCATTGGGAGCTGATTTGCTTGCAAACTGTAAACAAATCGCCAAAAAACTGTTAAATTCATTCAAATTATCGACCATTGATAGTGGAAGACGTGGGTTATGTCGTATTCAAATATATTTCGTGACTACTTCAGTTAATAAACAAGTTATTCGGGTCCGTAGGAAGGTAAGTGAAAATTTTTTTCATTGCATTTCTGATTTATAATCTTTACAAATCACTGTATAATATAATTGGTTTTTATTAAACTAATCAAATGTTTTACTTGGTAATTGGGCTTAGTCTTAGAGGTTTTGACCGTGTTTTGATTTGGGTTGGGTACCATACGTCAGATATGGTAGTCTCTTCTAAGACATTTTGTGTTTTTAGGGTTGTCAGGTGGTTGCAATTGGAAAGGGTATTATGAAATATGTTAATTAAGATCCATAACTTTGCTGGAATATAGACTAAGTAACTCTCATATGCACGTGACAATTGACCGTAATGCTGTAGCAACGCGAAAAATATATGACCGGCAGGTGGCAACCCTGCTCGTCTGCGAGGTCACAAATCTGCATTAATATTAATTTTGAGGGTTCCTAAGTGAGATAAAGCCTTTCACATAATATATAGGGCAAGCATAATCCATACGTGGCAACCCTGAAAACACAAAATTGTACAATAGGTGAATAAAAATGTTGCCCCGTTTTGCTTTCGTTTTTGCTGGCAGTTTGCTGGTTCAAGTTTTTTCAGGGTTGCGTCTCCATAGAACGCCTAATATCAAAAATCATTGTCAACACTGACGGGACTTCAAAAATCCACTCGGTTTCGTAGGACTTAGAAAAACTTGGATGTTTTTCATTCTAACCTCACTCTGCATCAAAATCGATACGTAACCTAAAAAGAATGTAAACGCGCTGCAAAATCGCACACAGACTCATTTTGATATACATACAAACTCACACAGATACGGCATTGCCAAAGCAGCCGTATGGGTGTGCGAGAGTGGGACAGCTATAATAGGCCTAATGCCCAAAGCGGTTTGAGATATATAGTCATAACCAAAATCGGACTCTCAAAATGATACATCAGATAGCAAACTTTAGTTTGCCAAAACATAAAAGATACATAAATGCATTTTTACATGCATGTGCATATTTAAGTTTCAGATAGAAAACAGAGGATAATATCTGGAAAAAAGTATAGTCTCCGTAACCAGTCGTAATCGCTAGATTCGGATGTTAGCCCTAGCTCGTAGGACACTATCTCTATATAAAGCCAATACCCGGGTTATAGCTTTCAAACAGCAGATATGTATAGCTAACGACACCTCAATTTCGTTTGCTTAATGCTGTAGTTGTTGCTTTTTGCCCTGCTGTTGTATCTTTGTCGTGTGGTATTCGGTGCTACGCGAACTTTATTCAATTTCTACATACAGACAAATATATATAGCCACGTGTATATATATTTGGCCTCTTGCTCTCTCTTGCAATTACTCTCTAACCGCTCTCTCTGTCCGTCCCGCTCGCTCTGCCAATTTTATGCGAAACCGGTATCCTGGCAAGGTCCTAAAGAGCATCTCGGTAAGACCATACGGACGGAAGCTACATAGGTTTTAAGTTCTGAAAGTTTAGAACTTTTATATTAACCAGAGGCAATTTCTTTTCGTTTTTTTTTAATTTTCGATTTACCCTACTTCCACCCACTTTTTTGTTTACCACACACTAAAATATGGTCTAAATAAACCTATATTGGGCTATAAGTTGATCCGAAATGGATAGAACCTAATCGTCTTTACTTAAGTTTTGCTTCCCTCTTTAAGTTGCCTTTAATGGGCGAACATGCAGTCATCCCGCTCTAACGGACTACGTCCGCATCTTCCCCCTCCCGCTCACGAACAACAAAACGCTTCTATTTGCGCTATTTTAAACGTTTGGCTTTCTGCGTTGTTATCAAACATTTGCTTGAAGATCCCTTCTCACCTAATTTCGATTTTTATGCCATACTTCTTGAATATTTATAAAATTTTTTTTTTTTTTTTAATTGTAACTGCTAATAAAAAAGAGAACTGCCAACTTGCTCTATAGTTTTGGGGTATAGACGACTTTTTATGTTCCCTACGTTCTTGAAAAGTTTGAGATTTAGGAGAAGTAGGATTACATTATCGAATCTTATCACCCTGAGACACGCCCTCCCCCGGCTATCTCCCTCCCGCTTTCCCAGACGTCCCTTCCGCCTTGCCGCTCATAGCTATTCGCTCTCTCGCTCTCATTTCATTTTTCGTCAGCTGGTTTGGCGTTCGCCTCGTTCATTTTTGCTGGGAACGCGGCGAGAAATTCAAGTCATTTTAATTTCTCCAAGTGTAGCTGAATCGAAAAAATAGATAACCGAGTACAAGGACTCCTAAACTTGTAAGTCATTTTTTAATATCATCAACATAATATTTACACGTATATAAACGCCTTCAAAGCCAATTAACTCAACCTAACCTCACTTTTCTTAGTGAAAATGGTATACGCTAATTACAGTTATAAACATCTCGGACCTATGTATGTCCCCTATGTCGCAAGAAGCAGGTCACTTTTTTTCCATCCCCTTCTATGCATCTTTCGTCACTTATTTCTCCTTTTTGCACACATTTATCGTCGCTTTGCTTTCGTATTTTCGCTGCGCCGATGTGTTGCTATTGTTGCGTTCGGAAAGCGACGAGCGCTTGGGACAACCAACAAAAACAACACATGGTTAGACTTATAGGTAGATACACACCGAATCGAATCCGAAAAAAGAAACAAAAAAAGCTGTTGGTCTTAAATTTTGGATCGGACCACTATCTAAAATAATCATCATTTGATAATCCATGGTTTCGTACCGTTTTACAGTGTTGTCTTAGTGTTTGTAAATCCATTTTTATAAAATAAATCTCATGAATTTCTGTTAACAGCTTGATAAAAAAAAATCAATTGTTTAATAAGACCTGCTTATGAAGTATAATTCCCAAGTTATATCATTAGCTTCAGAATCGAAAACCATTGTCAAAGCTTCTGAAGAGCTTTGAATGGAAAGCTCTGCTATTCAAAAAACGAGTTCATTAGGAGTATTCTAAATTTTTTCCATTTTGGTGGTTCTTTCACTGATGGTCTTCTAAAATCCAGCAGGGTAAGGTCAGAATCAGTTTTTTTTTTTTTTTGGGTTGCCATGTTATCAACAGGGTGGTCACCAGATTTGTTGTAAACACTCTCTCTCTCTCTTGCTATTTTTCAGCAGTTCAATGTTTTCGGAATAATTCGGTAAAAAAAAGAGAAAAGAAAAATGATGGAAGTAAGCCAAAACATGGAACTGAAGGAACTCTCCACAGAGGGCGCTTTAATGCGATCCCTTTCTTCAGAGCTAGTCAGTGATGTTGAAACCCTCTCCACCCGTGGTAAGACCAAATCAATTAAATCGATACAACAATTTTGGTATATTGATATCTGGTTACAGCGATTGTCAACGAATCGAGTAAAACGTCACGGGATGAAGATGATCTTTGTGAGCTGACTAATGGCGTCGATTCCCTTAAGACAGTCGATAAACCGATTACAGGATCGGAGCAAGAACGCAATGCGGGTAGCGATTTGGATGCCCTGCTGGACAAAATAAGCTCCGTTGTGGATTGTAGTCCCAGAAATTTGGACGAACTAGAAACATTCGATAAGAACGAGGAATGCGACTCTGCGTCATTAAAGGAGAAAACAGCTGACGAAAAGCCGACTGAGCTTAGAGAAGAAGAGAGTTTGGAACTTTTACAAAGTAAAGAGGCGGATTCTGAGATTCACACTGAGGACACAAGGGAAGAAGGCTTAGAAACTGCCGAACTCGCAACAGATTCAAAAGAGAAGGTCGACGATTTAGCAGAGCCCGAAGAACCGAATATAGAAAAGACAACCGAGGATAATGTCAAATCAGAAGAGGAAGAAGATTGCAAAGCACATGCTGTAGATAATAATGAAAAAGTCAAGGAAAAGTTAAATACCTCAACGGATGATGTGTTTATGGATGCTCTTGACAGCATTTCCAGTTCCGATGAGTTTGATGGTTTTGGCTCTCAGGACTCCAAGAAGACAAAGTTAGGCAGAAAGCCAAACCCCGACGACAAACAAACAGGCAACGATTTGGAAGAGATTTCCTCAGATGATGAAGATATCCTTAGAGATGAAAAAGTAAAACAGGCCGATGAAACAGAAAAGCCCAAAGAGGATGTCATAGATTTGAACTCGTCGGACGAGTGTATGGTAACTGAAGTCCCAACGGAGGGCGACAAAAGGGAAGTCAATACCGAAAAAGTTACTTCAGAGAAAGGTGTAGTGGAAGACAAGGAGATTGTTAAGGAAAATATCCCTGAAGTGCCCGTGGAGGACACCGAAGATGATCCTGTTAAAGCTAACGAGGAGGAAGAAAAGTTGACAGAAATTGAAGACACAACGGAGCTCAGGCCAGTCGAAGATAAAGAGTCAACGTCAGTCGAAGCGCCTGAAGTGTCCAAGGAAGCGGATAAACAGAAAGAGGAGACGGAAGCAGAAGAACTAAAAGATGAAAAGGAAACAGAAGAACCAAAAGAGTTAGAGGTTACAGAAAAGTCGGAAGCGAAAAGCGCAACTACAAATCCGGAAGAGGGCAAGAAGACAGAAGAACAAGAAGACACAAAGGAAGTAAACGCTCCGGAAGAGGAAAAGCTGAAAGAAAAGTCTATAGGAGATCCGGAAGACGAAAAGAAAACAGAAAAGACGGAGGAGCTCATGGTGGTCGAAGACGAAGTATCAAAGGATTCCAATAAGGAGCCAAAGATAGAAGTGGAGATTCAAACTCAAACCCAAGAGGTTAAAAACACCCTTCTGGGGGCGGACAAAGAACAACAGGAAAAGAAGGCGGCAGTGGATGAACCCGTGGTTATATTGGAACAGGATAAAGCACCAAAGGTGAATGGGGTCTGTGAAAAGGAAACCGAAGACAATGAGCAAGGGAAGAAACCTACTGTTGAGAAGGAAGCCAATGACCCTGAGTCTGATGATGAAGTTATTTTCTTCGAACCCTTAGATAAAACCAAGAAAGTGGAAACTGACGGAAACCCAATGAGTGAGATGTCCGGAAAAACTGATGGCAAAGACGACGAAGTTGTTCTTGTATCTGAAGATGAGGACGATGAACCGCAAGCCAAGAACCCGGAAAAGAAACCGCTTGAAAGTCAAGAGAAGGAAGCAGCAACTAAAGGACTTTCCAGTGATTCCACAGAGGAATCGGCTGCGGTTAAAGATCTGCAAGTGGATAATTCCGACAATGCGTGTGATCAGTTTGAGAAACTGAAGACCCACGATAAGGTTAAGCCCTCTTCCGCCGATGATGGAAACAGTAATTCTAGCAACTTGTTACGGCCTGCCGAGGATGCCGAGGAATCGGTATCAAAGCGTATGCGCCTTAGCACCGATGAGCAAATGGATGCCGATCTGGAGACGGTGTTGGAGGCACCCCCGAAATCCACCTGCGAGGAAAAGGAAATCGCCAAGCGAAACCATGAGCATCTGGACAGTCCTGATCGGGAGGAGGAGATACCTAACAAAAAACCTAAGACTGATGACTCAGACTCAAACAGCTCCACTGATGGCACACTACAAATTGATTTGGATGAACCGGAGGATAAATCAAACGTGAAATCCGAGAATTCCCTGAAATCAGAAGAAGAAAATGAAGCCAAATTCGAGCTTAAGCCTGAACCCCAAATCAAAAAGGATGTTAAGCCGCTACGCCTGGAGTTCTTTAAAGCCTTCCGGCGGAATTTCGACACAATGACCCGCGACAATCTGGAGGAGCTGGTTCTCCAGAAAGTAGTCGAGGCAATGCTGGTCAAAAGTGAGTTTGCGGACATCCGGTTGCAGCTGGACAAATGCGAAAGCACCCTGGCCACCTACCGACGCAAGATCGCCGAGGTGTCCAAGCAGTTCCTTGATCTGGAGACGGTGCACAAGCGGGTGCTTAAGGATCTGGAGGTCAAGAACATGCAATTCACCGCTCCTGTGCGGATAACGAGGGCCGTTGGTCTCCAGGTGGGCATACCGTTCAAGGCGATGAAACCGACGGTTGCTGCTCCGGATCAGCCGCATGCTGCAGGCAGTATGTTGGCGCCACCCAGCGGGACACCACCGAAGGCCAGCACCTCGCCGATGCGGTCGCCCATGCGACCCAAGCCACCTGCCCCGTCCTTTGGACCGGGATCCTCTTCCGGAACGGGTCCAGGTCACAGTACCACTCCAAACCCTAGTCCCCAGCAGCAGCCAGGTCGATCCACCGCCAATACTGCTCAATCCACAGCAACGGCGGCCACTGCCACGCCTCCCGTACGACGGGGTTGCCTGCAGAAGATAACGCCTCAGCGTCCAGGACCTGGAACTATTTCGTCCACGCCACCGGTCAACAATCAGCCAAATGTGCAACGCCTGCAAGGCTCGTCACCAGGAGGTCAGAGGACCATGTACGCCTCCAAGCACACCGGAACCACTGCCTCCATGACGAGTTCGGCTTCCAATGCGACGGCCGCCGCTAAGGCGACTGCCATGCGGAACCGGAACCTTTCCCCCGCGTACGCATCCCAGAAGCAGCAGCCGCAGCAGCAGCAGCAACAGTACCAAACGTAAGTACATCTCCTCTGTTCTTCCTTATTAACGCAAAGAAATCCTCATTTGCAATGAAATAATTGTATTGGGTTGGCAAGAAAGTAATGTCGTTTTTTTTAGTAATCGTTTTTAATCTAATTTATTTACGACAAATCGAGCACCAGGGTCACACTTTTTAGTATCTTTTTAAAGCTAATTGTCTTAGGTACTTTCGACAAAAATTTGGTAATTATTCGATAACATTTGTGGAAGCTATAGCAAATTAAACATGGAGGACCAAAGTGAGCATTTTCGGCATATTTTGCTTTTTTACTTCCAAAAAGGAAAGCGGTGTAAGCTCGGGAAAAATTGTGCGAAGTGTATGGTAAAGATGCCATGAGTGATCGCCAATGTCAGCGCTGGTTTGCCAAATTCAGGCTTGGAGATTTTGGAGTTAAAGACGCCCCACGTTCTGGTCGACCATCGGCCGTTTTTGACGATCAAATTCAGGCTTTGCTGGATGAAAACCGGCGTTATTCAACGCGGGAGATGTCAGAGAAGCTCAGTGTGTCGCATACAACGGTTGAAAACCATTTGAAGAAACTTGGCTACGTAAGCAAGCTCGATGTTTGGGTTCCGCATAACTTAAAGGAAATTCACCTAACTAAGCGTATCAACATCTGCTATTCTCTGCTGCAACGGATTAAAAACGATCCTTTTTTGAAGCGGATCATTACTGGCGGCGAAAAGTGGGTTGTTTACAATAATGTCCAACGAAAAAGATCATGGAGCAAGAAAGATGAGCCAGCCCAAGCCACATCAAAGGCCGATATCCATCAGAAGAAAGTTATGCTGTCTGTTTGGTGGAATTGGAAGGGTGTAGTGCACTTTGAGCTGCTGGGACGGAATGAAACCATCAATTCAGATGTGTACTGTCGCCAGCTATTCAATTTGGCGGAAAAAATTAAAGAAAAGGAGCCGGCACTAGCTAATCGCAAGGGTATAGTCTTTCACCATGACAACGCTAGGCCCCACACATCTTTGGTCACTCGGAAAAAATTAACGGAGCTGAATTGGGAAGTGCTACCACATCCACCTTATAGTCCGGACTTAGCACCTCCAGATTACCATTTGTTTCGCTCTCTTCAAAACTCTTTGAATGGTAAAAACTTTGATTCAGATGAGGCTGTCGAAAACCACTTATCTCGATTCTTTGCTGGAAAAGACCAAAAGTTCTTCGAGCGCTTAATTATGCAGCTGTCCGAAAGATGGTCATTAGTGGTCGAACAAAACGGCCAATACATAATTGATTAATTATAAGTCCTGATATAAATAAATCATCTTTGAAAATATTGGAAAAAAACGACATGACTTTCTTGCCAACCCAATAAAAAGAAAAGTAAAAGTAAAGTATTTACAAATACCCTCTTTCGGAATACACTTAATCCAAGGAGACTTTATTAACTTGATCTCTTTTGTATTGCAGACCTCGCCCTGGTCCCAGTTCCGGTCCTGGTGCAACTCCCGCGAAACAGACGCCCAAATGCACAACGAAAGTGCGCCCTCAGCAGCCTCCTCTTTCCGGTGCAACAGTTTCGGTGCCCATGTCATCTGCCAGCGGCAGTGGAGCGGGATCCGCAGCCTATGTGCAGCAGCAGCAGCCCAGCTTAGCACCGGCGAAGCCCAAGGAAAAGGCGGTCATTGACCTCACGGACGAGGATGATGCAGCGGCGGCGGCGGCAGCGGCAGCGAAGGCTGCCCAGGCGAACCAGGCGCAAATTGAGGCAAATGCTCGACTTCGCCAGGCGTCCAATGCGGCTGTAAAGCGGACTGCTCAGGCGGCGGCAGCGGCAAGAGGAGGTCGAGGAGGCGGAAATGTGGTCCGAGCGTCACCGATGCAATTGGGACGTGTGAATGCCCGACAGTTAGTCCAAAATAATGGAGGAGGTGGGTTCAAATCATCTCATACCTTAAACCTGTTACTAACTATATCTTAAAATAATTCTTAGGTCAGCGAAATTCCGGAGGCTCAAACGTAACCATGCAGATCCGTTCGGAGAACACCCCGCCGTCTTCTTCGCGTCTGAGGTACTCTCACCCGGCGCCACTACCCTCGTCTCCTGCCCAACCCTTTAATGCTGCCTGGAAAATGCCGCCATCGCGACCGGTAATTCGGATCAGTTTGCTGGACACCGGCATTGTTATTTCCTGGACGCTAGAGGATACCAGTCCACGATTCGCGGAGTGTGTAACCTACCAGATCTATGCATACCAGGAGACAATCCACGAGCCCAGCACGGAAAGTTGGCGGCATGTGGGCGATGTGCATGCCATGCTGTTGCCGATGGCCGTAACGCTCAACCAGTTCCAGGAGAACCAGAGGTATTACTTTGCGGTGCGAGGGGTGGACAACCACCAGCGGTTCGGACCGTTCAGTGTACCCAAAACCTGGTCGTAAACGTATTGTGGCGTGGCCTGTTCCTTAGAAGTAGATCGTAGCTATAGAAACCCAAATGTAATTTATTTATGTACGCATTTCAAGCTCTTATACGTTTATAAAATTTGATTGCGTTAATACGTCGTTTCTCGAAATTAGCCTGAATTATGAGTTAAGTTTTTAGTTTTATAGAGATTTTCAAGGGAATTCTAAGAAGTAAACATAATTACGCTAAGCAGCCAATCCTCTGCAGCTGAAAGTCAGACAGCAACAGTTAAACAAGATAATTGTATTTTATTCGCATTAGGTTATTACTAATAATTAAGTTCAAAACTTACATGAAATAATAAACAGCATTGAATAAATAACAAATGTGAAAAGTAAGTTGTATTAATCTTTGTGGGGTTTACTTCGTTTTAAATTTGCATATTTAAGGTAGTTTAAATATGGAATACATTTTTTCTAAGAGGGTACCTGTTTAGCAAGTACCGTGGGTTTGATCTTATCTGTTTTTTAGTCATAAACAAATATTAACAGATTGAGGTAATGAAACCTACATTTTGAGGAATCAACTAATAATCGATACTAAAATTTTAAAAATTTCAACTGAAATATTTTTTCTTTATACAAACGCAAACAGCTTAATCTGCTTCTGCCAGCTGAATAAACTATGCTTCACTTTCCATAAATTAAACACAAATTGATGTTTAACGCGAGCAAATATTGTGCTTATAATAACTACATATTAAGTAATAAGTGGAATATGCCTGGCGTACTGTGTTATGTCCTGCATAGATCATTATGCTTAAAACGCGTTTTGTGTGAGGGGAGGTAATGGGTAAGAGGAGGAATTGGCTGCAATCGATGGCCCATAAAATATAGATACACGCCCATTTACGTGAGTGTGCCATCCAATTTGGGGGTCACAAAAGCAACCGACCTAATGCTCCCTGTGGAGCACCATTCGCAATAAATTGAATGTTTGGATACAGTTTGTATAGAATAACTTTGGACGATTGGTTTTTTAATTTTACTGTTGCAGCATTAAGGGTTCATAAAGTGCAAGTATTAAAAAGGAACGGTGTATGGTAAAGAAGCTTCACTGTACCTTTCATGGACAGAGGCGTAGTGAAAGGAGGGCTGACAGTGGGGTGTCATGGTGCATGTAAAGTGCTCATGCCTCCATATCCTTGCTGCCTCGTGCACTTGACATTGGCTTTCGAATCGGGTTTGTCGCGACAATTTTGCTCATTCATGCGAAGAACAGTCCGGGGGATTTTGGGAAAGGGGGAGATGGTGTGCAGGGGGGCAAGGTGCAGGATTGGCCTGGTAATGGCATAATCAACCCCCTTGAATCCCCTCCCCTTCGGTGGGTTGGCCACGTGCCGTGCTCTTTCGGCTGTTTCGGATTTTCCAGCTGCTGCTGCACTTTCGAAAGCAGCCAAAAAACCTTGACATTAGGCAGCCGTCGACGAGGCCCCAAATTCACACAGATACTTCCATCTGCATTTGTGTGGGAATCGTCGTGCAAAAAGAAAGGCTCTGAACTTGAGCTATCATACCCAAAGTTTTGTGTTTGTGACTCAAACTATGGTGAAATTAAAAGTGGTATGTATATATATATATTTTTTTTAATGTTAATAAGAAACCAATATTATTTTTAAAACAAGAAAAATACAAAATAATATATTTTTTGTTGATTATTTATTAATTATTATAAATCAAAATGTCCATATTTAATATTTTACTACCAAAAATCAACCATTCCATTTTATTTCCTCTGTACACCAAAACAGTTTACTATCAATCAAAATAAGCCCGTAAACCCTTTGTGTGCCATCAATTAGTCGGCAGTTATTTCGGTGACCCCGACACACAAGTAACTGTAATTGAAATGCCTGTATGTTTGGTTACCACAATTGCAATTGAATGGCTGCAAGTGTTGCTATTGCTGCTGACGAAGGCATAATAACAAAAACACAGATGTTCCGTCAGCAGGTTGCACTTTAAAGAGGGAGAGGGCAAGAGAATGAGAGAGCGCTTATTCCCTCCCAGAATCTCTCTCAGTTTTGCACTGCGCAGGACTTGCAGCACGGCAACACTGGCAGTGGAATTATGAGGAAAAGCGGTGGAAATCCTTTTGTTTATTCGCTTGCGGAACGCGTTTCTCGACGGTTGGTTCGCTCGCAACGCAGGAAACGGAAGTGGTGGCAAAACGTGCAACATCCGGCGGCAAACCACTCAAAAACAAATAGAATATAACCAAACCAAAAACAAACCTGTAAACACACCCCAAATATAAATAGTTAAAATTTAAAATAAATATTATCATAATATAGCCAAATTTGTGTGCTTGTTGATTCAATCAATAATCAAAATTATTGCAAATAATTCAAAATATAAAGTGCTTTCGGAAGTTATTAATGTCTAAATTGAAAACGCGTTTAACCCCCCAAATCAAATATCGATTAAAAGAAGTCAAAAAGTTTGTCGAAACGCTTTGTAAGTGCCTCAAAGAACTTCCCCTCTCCTTTCACCTTTCTTTGTGTGCCACATACCCTGTTTTGTGTGTGTCGTTGTGTGTGTGTGTGTGTGTGTGTGTGTGCGCTTATGTATGTTAATTAAATTACCGTTATGTGTGCTTACCATAACACAGAAACACACATACATGGAGAAACAAGCTCTATCAGAGTAATTATAAAACACAAAAAAAAAAACAAAGAAAAACAAGAATGAAACAGAAAAAAAAAAACACAAAAACAAAGGCCACTGAAAATCCATTTCCCATTTCCTTGGGCTTTCCCTCGCTTTTCCCACCGCTCCACTCATCATCGCATGTTTTGCCCGCCCTGACACTTGGGGCATATTTCTGTGTTAACTGGGCTGTGCGTGTGTTTATTACTGCGACTACGGCCATTGGCACGTACATCGGACGGAGGACCCTCAATCCGCCGTCCATGTCCTTGCCACGCCCCCACCACGAACAGCGCCCCTCCCGGTTCGCCACTACTCACAGTTATTAAGCGTCTTATGGCGTCTCTCAAAGCGGCCCATAAGTATGCTATAGTTTTCGTTGTTCCCCCGAAGAGACAGCGCAAGAACACTCGAAAAAAATAAAATTAAACTTTGATACTTTCTTTGTTTCGCCTTTTCTTTAAGCAGAGCTTATCATGAATTTACTATAATAAAGATTGTTAAGGAAAATAGCAAAACAAATTACTGTCAAGAATACAAGTTGTAATGTATTCAATATTACATCAAAATAATTTGTTATAGTTTGTTTGTTTTTTTGATAAGATTTGTTTAATTACTACACTTGTTTCTTAATTATGATAACAATAATTGCTTATCTGAGAAGTTTTTCATATTCAAAAAACATTATTCCAAGTTTTTCTGTGTGTTAAAGCAGCAGGTGCATTTGACTCAGAATTTCAGGTGATTGCAGCAAGTTTCTGACCAGAAATCAATAGAAAACCAAGCTTTCCACTTATGGATATGGTTAGGGGACAGTCCCTCGGTTCAGTCATAACCGCTTTTATTGCCCTTTGTTACATTCACCATTTGGACCACTTTTATGTTTGGCCCTTTGCACATCAAATTGATGATAAATTGCAAATTGCGGTCATAAAACCCCCAGAGAGTTATTGAAAAATTTCACGGGAAAGGTCGTAAGGTAGCATTGAAAAAGGTATCGAATTTCATATTTATGTGCTTTTGCACACATTTCATAAATATTAAGAAAGCTTTAATTTAGAATGCTACTTCAGCTGTTGTGTATATAAATGTATCTCGAAATTTCTTGTAATGTTATTGGGAAATTCATGTTTTGGGTTTCCTTCTCAGAATGTTCAATAACGTTTTATTATAACAGGTTTTAACATCACAAACATTTGGGAACAGAACGTCCTTAAGAAAATAAATACGATAAATGTTTCGAATAAAAACTAGTTTATATTTTAAATATAGCTTATTAACTTTTAAACCTGATAAACCAAAATAAAACAAGTATAACATTTACCAAATGTTTTTAATTTCCATTTTTATATTATAGCTATTGTCACTAGCTATTTATAACGAAATAATAAATACAATTACATTATCTAATAAGGAACCTGAAAGGGTTGGTAAAACATTTTTGACATTTTCCTTTAATTTCGAAACTTTGGTCGATCATTTTATGGCTGCGGGCCAAGTTAGACTGAAAGCTTTTTAGTGTCATTTCCGCGTGGTTCAATTACGGGCAAAAAATCGAGCTTCACACAATAAACATTAGTGTGTTGTCAGTTAGCGGATGAGTGGTCCAATTGCGATGGACCGATGGACCGACTCAATTAAACGATGCTAACTGCAGTTGGTCCTTTCGTGGGGGGAAATATTCCCAGGATGATTTGAAGGGGGTTTCAGTGGGTTTACGTTGGGTTTTCGGGCTTAGGGAACGGCGACATCTTCGACTGGCACATGTCTGTATGCAAATTGCGCCATAATCTCCACTGAGCGCCGGGCATTGAGTCCTCGCCTATTGATTATCAGTTTTGCATACTAATATGCCTGAGTTGGCAGTGCATTGAAATCGAGCCAAATAAAGTGACAAGCTCTGTGTCCCACTGTTTGTTTCTCCCCATCCTTGTCGCTCCTCCTGTGTCCTTCTATCTCTTTCTCTCTTTTGCCATGGCATCTGCCACTGGAGGTTCCACTCAGTTCAATGTGTGCTATATGTGAATGTGTGTGTGTGTCCGGGCTTAAGTAGCATTGTGAGTGTGTAGTTCTAGTATTTTTGTCTTCCGCCTTTCTTGGTTTTCGATTTTCATCACGGCTCTTCCACGAAAAGTTGATTTTCCCTTTGGCTCTGTTTTTTGTTGCCCTTTTTCGTGGGCATTTCAGATTGCTCTTGTCTATGCCAGGGGTATCTTACTTTTTCAAGAAAGGTAAATGGTTAGTGGTTCTTATAAATAATAGTTCTGCTTAATCTTTTACTAAAATACTAGCTTAAATACTTTATATGCTAAAAATAACAAATTAATGGTTTTATAAAAATATTTTTACTATGTAGCGAAAACTTTTAATTTTGTGTTTTTTTTTTAATATGTTAACAGAAGTTTTCCGCAAGTAATTAAGAAAGGATGATTTAAAGAATTGCTTTACCCGATTTATTTACTTAAATTCATTCAAATTGTTTCAAATTTCAAAAGAAATACGTAGAAAGGTTACCAAGAGAGAGGTATTTAAGGTTTCGGCCCACATTTGCCCTTTGTTTTCGGTTGTTTGAGAAGTGCCAGCGTCGTCGTCAACGTCGCCATTGTTTTTCCCCTTGCTTCATCACTACATACATCTTTGTAGTCCTCTTTTTGCGGGCGGAAGTGGGGGTTGGGTTCTATCACATTACGTATACGCATTTAGTTCCAATTTTTGCTTTTCGTTCCATGGTTTTTGTTTTTATTTTTATCGGTTTGCGTGTGTAAGCAAGTGTTGTGCTCGAGCCTCAGTGTGTTACTGTGTTTCCATTGCCAGAGGCGTTCTTTTTTTTTTTGCTTCCGCTTTTCCGTCAACTTTTCCTCGACTGTTTTCCACTCGCTTGTGTATTTCCGCTGAAGTCATAATGGGAAACAGCTGATAATACACGCCTCGACCCCCAACCGCCCTAACCTCCTTATCGAGCCCTTTCCTTGGGTTTGGGAACCCCGAAAAGGGGGCGAGTGGCTATAAAAAGAACTCTGGTAATGGTCTTGTTTTTCGGCTTTATACGGTACATATTCTGTTTAGTCCCGCTTTATTTATCGGGTTCTGGAACAACAATTTGCCCTTAAATCGGTTGAAGGAAAACTTTCTGTTTTACTCAATCAAAATATGAAATATTTCGTGGAAAGATCTCAGAAAGTTTAAAAGTATTTGACTGGTTTTTTATATTTAACTATTAAATAATTTCTATATCAACTATCGACTATTTACCTAAAATGTAGGCACCTTTAATGATTGTTCATACATGTTTGTGCTATCAGAAATATAGCTTCTCTCCGCTTGATGGACAATCAATCATCCCGCAATCCATAAAACTCGACTAAACATAAAACAACACAACAAAATCGAATCGATGGATATCGTCGACCAGATTCTGGGCAGCTGTCAGTTAGCATTAAAAGTTGTTTGAATGGCGAATTATAATTGCATTTGGTCATTTTATTTCGAGGAGGGATACTCTCGAAGAGGAGAGGCAGTCGGGGGGAACTGAGTGATTTATGGTGGGAAGAACGCATGGCACACAGGGCGTATGATAAATGTCTGCAACAAGCTAAATTTGTTAAGGATGGAAATGAAATTACAGAAGTGCTCATAGCAAACAGAGACCGTCACGCAAAGAAACTTGGAAAAATCTCACGATTTTATATACACCTAAATTGGTTAGAATAAATTAAGGTTTATTTTATAAATTTCAACAAGCATCCTAAAGAAATATTTTGAATGCTTCTGTAAAGCAGAAAATTCTTTGTGTGTATATCATTCCCATTTAAGTATGGCTTTTGTAAATCAATCTCAACAACATTTTATAATTTGTAGTTCATTAATACCCAGTTGGTTTTTCCGTGTAACCGACCACACACACATTTGCAATATTAATGATGCCGCTGCTTATGTAAATTGAAAGCAAAAGGGAGACCGCATGGCATCATCATCATCATCTGCATCATCATCAACTATAAAACAGTTTTTGTTCTACCATTTGCAGCGGAATCAGAGCCACAGAAAAGAAGGCAAGGCAAACAAACAAACGATATGCGTATAGGCCAGGCCAAAAAGGACAAGATAACAAATCCCCCAGCAGCACTTAAGGCATAAATCTCAAACTCAATCAACCAACTGAGGCTGAGCAAAACAGGAGGGAAACCAAGGGACTCCTTAGACAGAGACAAACGATCTAAGTGGCTGCTTTTCATCTGGATATTGGGACACAGTCAGTGGTAGTCGGTGGCATTTCAAGGAGCCGGATAAGAAAGAGAACGACCAGGAGGACCAGGAGCATCAGGAGCACCAGGGGCACCCTCATCATCATCATCCTGCATGTTGATTTCACTCGAAATTGCGACCGCAACGAAGGACAAACCAAATCACATTCAAGGAGAACGCTTTCAAGGACACAAAATGGCCAGGTAAGTCGGCTTTGGCTTTGGCTTTCTCTAAAGTGTGTTTTGCCGGTAATTTATACATTCGTTCGTCTGTCAAAATATTTCCAGTTCAATGCAAACGAAAGCGAAGAAAGAAATTCGCATTTATCATTGGTTAGTCGAAATAAATGACATTGTCAAGGGGGCGGTCGACATTTTTGTGGAATTTTTCGTTAAATAATGAAAGTGAAATTGCTTTCAAATGCCTTTTGTTGCCGGAGCACATGTAACCGACCAGGGAAAACTCCCAGATGTCCAGTAAAGTCTTCAAATGTGGGGATCAAGAGATTTGGGACTTGATACCACAGGCACTTTTAGAAACTATTTAATGACAGACGTTATTATGAATTTTAAACACCTTTTCAATTATATTTTCTCAAGGGGTGGAACTAAACTCTGGTGGTATTTAAGAGTTCAAAATTCTTGATGAATATTTAGGTATTTTTAGTTTATAGATTTTGAATGAAAAATTACAACTGCGAAGCATAGTTTTCTCATGTTCACCCATTTATTGTTGTGTATGTGTAAGTTTACCTTCACATAAATTGAAAAGACTTTCCCCCAAAAGCACTTTGGCCATCTTGGTACTATCTAATCCCTTTGGACTTTATTTCCTGGCTGAATTGTCGTTTTAAAATGCATTTATCCTGCTTAGAAGGTAGTAAGCAAAACCGCAAGCTCAGTCGAGCCAAGGTTTTGAATAATTTGCCTGCAGAGTCTGAGGATTGCAGCACCACAATTCATCAATTGATTAAACAGGTCTTTGCGGTTTCTTTGCCATGGAAATGCAGTAAAAATTGATAGCTTTTGGCTTAGATAATTTTTGGAGCGTGATCAGAGGGGTTTTAAATCGAAACCTGTTTTAAATGTTGTATACCTCTTCTTGTAGGCTTTCAAAAACGAAATAAAATGCCTAAATTGCAACACACTTTATTAGTTAGAGAAATAGGAATTGTTTAATCCTATTTTCAAATGACAATCTGTTGAAAATTAAAGAGAATCCTTTGGACTTCTCTTCTTTGGTGGCTACAAATAAAAAAGGACACAGCTGTCAATGATTGCTAATAGTTTGCAATGGCCGCGTCGTAAGTTTTACGACTGTTAATGTGCGATCCCAGGTCCTTGTTAAGTGGTGGGCCTAATGGCGGTCCTCCGACAGTTGCCAGTTAGCAGTTTGCAGTTAGCGAGGCTTCACTGCCGCCACTTAAGGACGATTTGCTGTTGGTCCCAAGCCTCGTTGTTCCTACATTGCCACCCTTTTATACGGCTTCCACACTGCCAGAAAACACCCTAACTTACACTTCAACAAAGTTATTTAGATTTTTCGATTAAGTATATATATATAAATATTTCAGAAAATTTAATTAAACTTATAGGAGTTAAAATGCAATATAAGCTTAAATGTATGCTTACTTTAAATGTTGCCATGTTTATAGTTTTTCCCATTTTGTTAATAAAGATTATTGTTTGCTTTTTTGAGTGCATTGGAACCTCTTTATCGCCGCTCCAGCGACTTTGTGTGTGCAGCGGGAAAACAATGGAAAATTTCAAACGGATATGGATACATTTCCGGCGCGTGCTAAGTACGCAACAGCGAAAAGACAATGAGAAATTGTTTGTCATTAATTTAATTCCTCTAAGGAAGACGTGCACACAGTGCCCGTACACAGTACACATGCATTAAAAAGGCGTCTCGGTTTTAAATTTCATTCGCTCCACCCATCAACATGGGAGTGTTTTGCCACTCGTCCTTGTCCTCCGACGGTGAAAAGGCAAAGGCAAATAATTTCGAGGAGTTTGAGGACTAAACTCAAAGGACGAGCGGGTTGGCAATATTACAAAGTAAAACAAATGTTTCTGGTGGGCGGCGAATTGCAGGAATAAAAAACAGGATGGATAAAGGAATAAATTTGTCGTTCATTAAATTTTTTATAGCTATCAGTGGGTGGTATTAAAATTCAATAAAATGTGATATACATAAATATAGGTGGTATGATTAATACAATAATTGTTTAATCTATTTTCTTAATTAATTTATATTCCGATGCTTACAAATATTACTTATACAAAGCGAACTAACTTTGCAATCACAAGTCAAAGATTTGATCTGATTTTTTGTTATATGTGAGTTGTTAAAAGCTGTTTATTTATTAAAAAGTGACGCATGATTATAAGCTTATATGTATTAGATATATACAAACTGGATGACAACCTGCATGAAAAGGAATATAAATAGCCATGTCACCGCTGATGTTATAAAACTTTGCGTTACGCTCCTCGTTCCCCAGTTGAATCGCCATAAATGCTTTCAGTGGGAAAATGGAGAAAATGGGAGTGGGAAAGCTACAGGTGAACTGGGACCGAAGGAAAACTGATGCCATCATCTCGTGTGCTCTTGGTCGGGTTTTGATTGGCCATTGCACAATAACATGGCTAATCTTTCCTGTGGCCCCCGATCCCCATTCTCACCTGCTTTTCACCTGCGTGCAAGTTGCGTCAGAGCCAAGATTAATGGGTTTTCATGTAAGGTTTCCATTACGTTCTCATTTGTTTACTTTTGTCATTGGCTTGGTTTTGTTTCGCTTTTTGCTTCTCGCAATCCGGTTTTTTCAGTTTCGGAATGCTATTAAGGTTTTCGGGGACTTTTTTCTCTGATTATGCAAACGCACGTAATGCCAAAAGTGGCGGGGATTCTATATCATTTGATAATGTTTCCCAATAAAAAGTTCAAGTAAGAAGTTTAACATATGGTTAAGTCCTTGAATCAACTAAAACTTATGGTTGACTTGCGAAGAAAATACCTTTTTCTTTGTCAACTATTTTTAATAAAGAGTTGGAAACAAAATAAGAAGAAACTATGGAAATAAAATCACTAACTAAAGATTCTTCAACCTAAACACCAGTTGATAGTCAAATTTTTAGACCTCCGAATAAATATCTGTATTTTATTTTTAGAATACTTTAAGCGTGTCCTGAATTTTCATTTTTCAGTTCAGTAAAGTGAAAGTTATTTTCTGTTGATTGGATTTGAAACTCGAGTTGAAGCCGATTTGTTGGCCAACAGAAAAGAGGCAATCGTTCAGCCGTAATATTTCGGGTGACTCTACTATTTGACCTTGTTCTCGCAAATAAATTTATATGGGTGTTTTTGGGCGAATGTGTATTTGAGTATTTCCGAGAAGTGTGTGTGTGTGTTTGTGTATGTGTGTGTGTGTGTGTTTTGGCGCATTTCAACTGTCGCTTTGATTAGGCCTTCTGCAGAAACGTGTCCCAATCCTTTTCGCTCGGCTGAATTTCAGTTGACGTTCAATTCGCCGCATATCCTTGCTAGTTCATTAGGAGAGTCCTGCCTCGACGGCTTCCTCCTTTAAAGCACTTTATGCATAGCGAAAATTGTATTTTCGTAGCAATGTCATTTGGCTGTGTTGGCCATTTTCATGGTGGCTCTTATGTCATGACCAACAACAATTAACGTTTATGTCGCCGGGGGTTTTTCTTCTTTTATTTTTTCCCCTTTTTTTCTTTTTTTTTTGCCAAGGGTTTCCAAGGGTCGCACCTTCAAAAGAGAAATGGGGGGAAGGGGGAGGGGAAAAATGGGAGCCAGCGAAGCCTTAGGAAAGTTTATATTCAACTTTTTCAGCAGCAAATGAAGCAAAACTTTTAAAGGCAAACTTAAATGAGCAAGGACACAATAATCCCTTTGCCTCGCGCAGCTTCAAATGAGCCATCAAAGGAAAGTTGAGGCCACGCCGGCACTTTCGGCCTCGATTGCCAGTTTGGCCTTAAAAAAGCAGAAGACCAAGTTTTTTTTTCAATGCCAGCCCACACAATTACTTAGTTTATTGAGGTCAGATAAGAATTCTTAAATACATTTAGGGGAAATATATTTATTGATTATCTGTGAGTTCTTTAGATCGATAAAAAGTTATATTGCAACACAAAAAATACTAAGAAAAATACTAAGTGTAAATAACAAGTAACTACGTTTACTTTAAATAAGAATACTAAGAAAAATACTAAGTGTAAATAAGAAGTAACTACGTTTACTCTAAATAAGAATATGGTTTAACAAAATTAAAAGGAATTTTTAGCTGGTACCCCAAAATATAATAGTAAAACTACTCAAATTTAAATCAAAGCAGTAACATTTCTGTTATTTTTTTTTAACAAAAATGTGCTATAATTTGGTACATAAAAAATACTACTATTTAAGTATTTTTAAATACCATATCTCTATCATTCCATCTTCCTTCAATATTTTACATATACGATTCCATAACCACCCCTTTGCAATCAAATGAAATGATTAAGAATTACACAATGGTTTCGCAATGGTATCAAGTTAACAATGTGCAGCCAACTGATCTTGGAGGTGTAAACGTCTTAAAGTGTTACAAATCTATTAATGATCGCCTGGCATTAGCAGGCAATCACAATTAAATGCAATTATTGGGTGAATTAATCGAGAACAATTAACATCGCCGGCCAACACTTGACCGGATTATTGAGGCGAAAGCGTTAAAATGAGAAGCGAAGCGGATAACTTTTAAATGGCCTCTTGGCTGCCAAATGCCACCCACATTTCCACATTTCCACATTTCCACGTTTTCCGTCCATTTGGAGCTCAGGCGGCGGTGGCAAGTCTGTCCTTGCATACAAAACAACTCATTATAAAGCAAAACAAATTGTGGCAAACATTTCAGAACGTAATTTCTCTAGATTCCAATCGTTTTTCCGCAGTCCTGGCAACTTTTCCTTCGAGGAAAACCATCGTTCGGGGTGTGGGTGGTGTTATTTGTCTTGAGCTTTGCGGCGACATTTTATCAAGCTTAGGTGCGGGTCCAGTCGGAAAAGCAGGAAAACAGCTTTCCCAGCCATTTGAGTTATTTAAACTGCGCTTGCGGTTAAATTAACGCGATTTATACGAATTTATCGTTGCCCACACACTCCTCTGATTTTTCTCGCTTTTCTCGCTGTTTTTCGTTGTCTTAGTTAACTTGTTTCCCTTTGTAGGGCTGCGGGCACAATTTTCTGGCTTTTGTTTGTCTCTGCCCGGGGCCAAAAATAAAATTTTCCACGGCAGTTTTTCGGGGCGTGTGGAAATCTTTTTGGGATTTGCATGCTCCCAGCGTGATTTCTGGCTTTACTGCCGTGGCAGTCGACACCGGAAAACCCGCTCCATATTTTTTCCTTGGCCTTTTTTCTTTTTTTTCTGCTCGCATTTTGAAGGCGAATCGATTTATTGTTTTTTTTCCTTCTTGCTTGGTTTTTTTTTTGCCTGATTTTACGTTGCGCGCGTGACGAGCGCAGACTTTGTTACGTGGTATTACATGTTATTGATCTCCACCCACCGCCCACTCTATTTACTTTATTTTTACACCCTTTGGCAAACACAAACTTGCCACTAATATGTTGGCTTTAATGCTAGCGCTAATAGCTTATGAATTTTTTAGGGTTTTATGCATGTGAACAATTGAATTAGAACGTATTACAGTTGAAAATTTATAATGTCAATAAATATTATGCTCATAATAAATAATCAATGGGACAAATAATGCCAAAATACGTGTGCTTATTTTATATTTAACATTTATTTATTATCATCAACAGTAAGGCTTCCAATTTTACATTTATTTGTTGGCAAAACAAACAGCATTGACGAATAATCCAATGAAATACAAGCTTTGGTAACTGCGGCTGATTAATAATAAATAAGCGGCGATGCTTTTGTGGGCAAGCCAAAGCTTAAATACCCTAAAGTATTTAAGGTTGTTCCGATACTTTAAAAGTAAGCTACATAAAAAACAGCCGTATAAGAAAGAATCGATTTCTAGGTCATTAAAATATATTTGTTTTCCCCCTTCTCAAACTTTTGTTCTAGACGAAATATAATATTTAACAGATAATAATTTTGTAAATCAAATATTTTAAAAATATACTATATTTACCTACCCATAAAACTTGTTAAAGGTGGTCTTTATTTTATTTAAATATTTTTAATTTTTAAATTGAAAATTTCAGGCTAATACCTTAAGTCATTTTAATTGACTTTTAAATTTAGTAACTCCAGTAGTTTTAATTAAAGCCTTTTTTTCGTCAACAGAAAGCGATTTAAAGCCCTAATTAGTTATTTTGCTGGCCTGAAACTAATCACCTTCAAAGAGCAAAACAGCTGCAAAAAAACAAACTCGATAAATAGCAACACACATGCTCTTCTGCTGGATAATTCCCTTTGAAAGGCATTAATTTTCGCATTTTTAGGTCATTATCTATATCGAATTACGTTGGCTGGATGATAAATCAATGCCAGATTCTGGCTTCATTTTAGATATCAAATACATTTGGTCAGCTGCAGGGGACAATTATTTATGTGGTCACTCGCTTTTTTTTGTATTGCTTTTTTGTACTGCTTTGCTAGCTTTAAGTTTTAAGGTCGTGCAGCAGGGCGTATGCGCAATAATTGGATTCAGAGGGCGAATGAATGATTCATTGGGTGGTCAAGATGGTATTTAAACGACGGAACCCTTTGCTCGACAGCCTGTTTGCTTAGCCCTCCAAGAGCTGGCAGCTGGAATCGCTCGGTAGATAAACACGGAGGCCAGAGCTCCGGCTCTGCTAAGCGCCAAAGCATCTTTCAATGGCAACGGCTGCAATCAGCAGGCAGTGCGTCGTCGTCTTTGTCAGGGATAAACAGAGTCCTCGCCGAGGCGGAAAGGATCCGATGGGCAGCTGTCCAAGCCAAGTACACATAGGGAAAATAAAGGTATTGTATGCAAAGTATAGCAATGAGAATATGCCTAGAAATGGAGATACTGATTGGTAAACTATTAATATAGTTAAATAGAGTTTAAAACTTAAATAGTATATTCCAATATTAATTTGTTTACCTTTTCTGACAATCAATCTTTTCTGTTAACTAACTATATTTTCTGTTGTGATAACCATTATAGAAATTCCAAAGAAAATTACTGGAAATATTTTATATTCTTTATCGCAGTGTTCGCCTTGAGCTGTAATCAGAAATGAAAAAATGAAACAACAGAGGAGGAGCTGGGATTGCCGAGGAAATGAAGTGCGGAGAGCCAGGGGATTGGTTGGGTGTCCATCGTCCATCAGATGTGTCCATCATTCGGTGAATGCCGGGGATTAGTTGTGTTGATGGGATGGCCGATGGCCGATGTCCCTCGTCCATCGTCCGGTGTCCAGGAGCAGGTCCTTTTTCTTTTGTAGTCCTTTGTCGTTTGATTGCTTAGTCTGCTTACAACCTGCTCAGGTGGCTCCGATGAAAGGACCCAGGATGGGATGACTTTACTTTCCGAGTTTATGGAAAATTTGAAACGGGATTAAGGCGGCCAGGGGTCAATTACTAAAAATAGCTGGGTTAGGCTTTAGAGTTTTCTTTAAAAAATTGTAGCTTTTAATTAAAGAAGCAAACTAATATGGAACATGGTTGCTTAATTCAATTTTTATTTGGTATTTCTAGTTGTATTACATTGTTGTTTACAAAGAAAACATTCTATTACTGTATAATTTTAATTATCAAATTAACCTTTTTTAGAAAAAGTCTATAGCTGGTGATCTGAAAAACTACTTAAAGGATTCACTGAAACACTTTTTTACGGCTGCCAGCAATGCTGTTTGAACTTTAGTGTTGTTGACAGAAGTTGGGAAGTTGTGAGTGTTTGGCCATATGATCCCACTGCTGTTCGATGTCCCCCCTTTTCCCTTTCCCCCTTTTCCCACTGGTTTTCCACCCGTTTGTCTCTTATCGCACCCCACGAATTTCTGGTCCTCATTATGGACTCGGCGACATTTTTGCTTGCGAATAATGATGGGGGGACATCATTATCGCTCCTCGCAGCCGCCTTTGCTGTCATCATCATCAAAAACAAGAGCACCCAGCTGCACCACCCAACTGCCACCAACTTTTGGCCCTCTTTTCCCCTTGCCACCTCGTGTTTGAACCCGCTGCCCGCCCAAAATCCTGTGGCAAGTGTTGATGTTGTTGTAATTCCGCTTGACTTCGAATTTCTGCGGGGAAAATATGGGGGTCTGTAATCAACGGGCGGCAACGAATGAAAGTTGACAGGAACAAACAGTCGGCAGCGGGCTCTTCCATGTCCACGTCTACGTCCACGTCCACATCCACGTCCTCCTCCCACCCATTTCCATTTCCATTTCCATTTCTCTCACCCTTACCCGTTTTCCACAATCCCATCGGACATTTCTTCAATTTTATTGCTGCAATTTGCTGGGAGGAGACCGCTCTGAATGAAGACATTGTTTCGTTGCCCAGTCTGTGATTTTAACTGCACTGAAAAGAAATATTCTCTGAGATTGTTTAAGGTAAATACATAATTTAAAATTAATTCAGTTAATGAAATATGAAATCATGAAACTTCTATTACAAAGAACCTTTGACATAAGGTATTCTTTTTAATCGTTCAAAATAGAAAATATATTCTTTAATCAGCTTTATGTAAAATTTGTTTGTTTGGTTGTTATTATTATCCCAATATTGAAGTAACAAGTTTAAAATAGAAAAAATAGAAGTTAACTAAATGAACAATAGGACTTAAAAAAAGCTTAATATTTTCTCCGTGTGTACTTTCAACCGTTCGGTTATCTTTCACTTGCCAAACGCAACATGAAAAGGGTCCAATTTATGCCTCGGCCTCGGCCTTGCCTTTTTGGCTGTACTCGTACTTCTGCTTCTGATTCTGATTCCTTGTTTGGAGTAATTAAATTCCTAGGCTTGTTAATACCTTGAATAATCACCGCCAGGATAAGGGAGTCGAAGGACTGTTCGAGGCATAACCAAATTCACAGTCGACTGCACTTAATGAGCGCTTAATGAGTTCCTCGAAAATATCTGTGGAACTGAAAGCAAAACTTCGGGCTGGCCATTTAAAAGCGACTTGCATTTTAATATCCATAATTTAAGCTTATTGCCCGGATGTTTTATCAAATAGCTCTTTTTCAAAAGTTTTTTCTTCAGGCTTACTAAGTGGAACAAGTATTTAAGAAAGGGTCTGTGAATTGCAGCCTAATCAATAAAATTAACCTATTTCAAAACTTACTGTGTTGTCGAGCATTTAATGCATTATTCGTCTCCTACTTTTCAATTTATTTTTCCTTTCGACAATATGTTGGTTTTTCATTTCCATTTAATGAAATTAAAAGCCCTTTTAAGCCTGGATTTCGCTTCGTGACCTAATTGGACACTTCACTTACTAATTATTTGGCTGACTTCGTGGGTTTTACTATCGCAGGGCTACAATTAATTTTAATTGTATTCGACTTTGACATATCGATTTACATTATTTCGGAGAAATATGATTTGTAAGTATGTACTTTTTAAAAAGTAATATTTTATATTTTGGTATAGATAATGAATGAATGAATGAATCTTTTTTGCACTTGATTTCCAATCTGTAAATTCCTTAAAAAACCCCTAATACTATAATATATACTATTAAACCTTTTAAATTGAATAGAATTTTAACAAAGCTTGTTATAAAATTAAATTTTTATTTTTTTTCTTTCTTATTGGATTGACCGAAGAATTTTTAGAGCCACTGTATTATTATGAAGATCATTCCTAGAAGAAAAAAACACTTTTGACTGTTTTATGACGAAAAACGAATACGAAAAAGAAAAATAGATTTTGTACACAATAAGCAAAGACAAAAATAGAATATTCCTCAAACAAGTTTAAAAATAGATTTTCTAGAATTTATTGTTTAGATTTTCAAACAGCTGATTGGGTGGTAGTGTGACCGCAGCCTTCTTTAGTCATAATCCCCCCGGAGCTCCGATCAAAGGCCACACTGCGCCGACGCTCTCGCTCTCCCTTCCACTCATTTCATTTCCAATTGGGAGAGCGGGCGAAGCAGTCGGGAAAGCAGCAAGTCGCGTGTAAACAGCAGGGAAATCGAATTCGCATTTGTGCCTTGTTTTTCTTGGCCAAAACGTTCAAACTTGACCAAAATTCGCAGTGCAGTGGAAAACTGCAGAATGCTGAATTTAGCTGGCGAATAAACACCGATTGGTGTGCACGTGTACGTATAAGTGCCTCTCGCGGGCGTGTATGTGTGTGTGTTTAGTGCTCGAAAAAAAAATATTGCTCAATGGCCCAAAAAGTATGGTAAAGAAAACCAAACAGCAAAGAAAATGAGCAAATGAAAAACAAAAGCAGGCGAATGAAAACCATTTTCCAATCGTGAAAAGTGCGGTGAAAGTGCAGCGAAAGCCAGTGAAAAGCAAATGCAAATAGATGTTGTTTTTTTGCGCTCAGTTTTAGTTTATATTTTTGTGAAAGTCTTGTGCTCTTTCTCCCACACTCCTTCCCCTCTCCTTCGTTCCTCGCTCTTACCAAACTACGGGTATAAATAAGACAACAAAAAGGCAACAAGAGAGGTGAGTTTTCCCCGAAATTAGAGTCAAAAAACGTGTTAAGTGTCGCAATGCCGTCATCGCTAACTTTATTATTATTATTTTGGTGTTTTATTAATTTTTTACATTTTTTTGGTAAAAAGAGACAGCAATAAAAATCTCAGGGCGTTGCGAAATTTGTTTTTTCTTTTTTTATTTTGCTTCGTTTTTGTTGCTTCTTATTTGCTTTTTTTTTTCTCAATGGCCGCCGAGTATTTCCAGCTGTGTTGGTGAGAGCAAGAGAGCGGGTGGCCAGAGACAGAGAGAGCGCGTCAGCTGTGTTGCTTTATTTATCACGTTACTTCCAAAAAAAAAACAAGAAGGAATCAAATTCGCTTGGTAATACGTTTTTTAAGGCCTTGCAAGCTGCTAATTGATTCCCGTCGCCTTTCAAGTTTGTTAGCATTAGCAGCAGCAAAGGTTTCTCAGCCACACGAATATTCGCCAAAACTCGTAAACAATTCACTGTTTTCAAACAAATCGTCTGCTGCTCTCTAATGCCCCCGCCCTCTCGCATATTATTCAACAGCATTGCCAGATTAAAAAACTGTATTTTAAAATTTGAATTTTAAAACATTAAAAAATTAGAAAAAACATACTCGTTTTTTAGTAAAAATTTAAATAGGACATATGTGTAATAGAATGTGTTATAAACAAACTTTACGAAATTTTAAGGTTTTTGCTTGTTTTTCTTATTTTTTCTTTGGTTTCTTTCGAATGTCCTAATTTAATGTGTATCATAAATTCAGTTTTTAAAACTGTATTAAAAGCGTAAACCAATGTAGGTTGTCAAATTTGTCTGCTCTAGATTGCAAAAAAAAAAAAAATCAAAATCAAATTTCTAGCTTAATAATTTACTGAAATTTATAAACTAGCTTACATGTGCCTTTTTCTTTTAAACGTGATATTCCACTGATTTCGCTTGTTGACATTGAAATGTTTGTGTGTCAAACACAAACGGGCTGTAATGTTTGTTTATTTATGCACTGTATCAGGGCTGACAAAGTGCAATAAATTCACTTGAACTCGGGCGAGAAAAGCCATCACCCCACTTGATCTGTGTGCGTTTTTCTATATATAATTCGTTAATCAATTGGTGCCTATAAGGCTATAATTAAGTATAAATAAAAACGTTTCTGACGTCGGTTGTGTGCAGCTTCAAACGGATGAGTGTGCAATTCGTTAAAAATCATTAAATTTCAAAAGCCCCAGGTGGAACTAATATTTTTGGGTGATTGTTTTGGGGATCCCGGCGTTCTACGAATTGGTTTAAATAATTTTTTTCGTTTGATTAAGTTTAGCATGATTTCCCCCAATTACTACCACAAATGCTTCATTAAAAAAGTTTTCGTTTCGCGATCGAGATGATTTCTGATTAAAACTGGTTTCGGAACTGTGCGTTCTCAGTCATTATTAATTGGCGAGTTTATTCTGCCTGTCTGTCCGACTTTCTGATTGTCCATATAAACACCTTGATCGAAATCAGACACTGTGTAATCATAGTCATTGAACTTGTAATTGCACGGGCTTAAACGGGCAGTTTTCAAAACAAAAGATTGTAATGTTCAAATTGATTATACATAATAAATATTAGCTTTAACTGAGTCTAAAAATAGTTAAATATATTTAGTTTTAAAAATAGACAAGTTATAAATGATAAATTACATAGGGTTACATGAACAGAAACTATTCATTATTTTATAGATCAGTTTTAATAAGGGACTTACCGTAAGATACATTTATAAGGGGTACGTATTATGCCTTCTCCTAAGCTATTAAAGCATTTAAGCCCTAAACAACAATAGACAATCCTCTATTTGACGTTTTAGGCGTTGAAATTCAATAGAATTCATTGAATAGAACCTAAGGCTGCGTAGCGTGTGCCTGACGATTCGAACTCGTGCCTACTCAATTTTTATGTATTCAAAACGATGCCTAAGCTCTTCGTTATAAAATAAAACCTTTTCATTGATTGATTGGCCAGACGGATTTGGCAATCACACCTCCACACATGCGACACAATCCAAATACAAAACAAGGTACAACCGAACCTAAACAATGCCAAATGGCAATTAACAATATTATCGCTGTCAGACAAAATTTACATTTGATGCCGCCCGAAGGTATTGTAAATTTGGTTATCTAATCGCAACAGCCCAACGCCACCAGAACCCAAAACTCATACTCATATGTATCCCCGCCCCGCCCAAAGTCATAAAGTTTCCAGAGAGATTAAACTTGACGCCTTAGCGAATATATTTCGCTGTATCACATGTCAAAACTACTTGTAACTTTCAAATGCGCCCTAAGCAACTGCATAAGCAGGAGATTTTTTTCTTAACAACCAAGTGTCTGAAAGTCACGACCTGCCATAATATTGGTTAAGCCTTACATGATCCCCCGGATCGTTCGATTGTTGCATTAAAGCGTGCCTAGCGAAGGGCCATTAATCAGCTAACAAAACATTGTTTACCACAACCAGAACAACAGCTGTCGCCATATGGGGTTGTTCTAAAGTTGCCTTAGAGTTGCTTAACTAGTTGAACCTAAAAAAAATATTTTCCTTATAGAACTGATATTATTTATGATCGCACTATAAGAAAAGTGGTACAAAACTTAACACTATATTTGCTTTGTTTTTCTGCACATGCAAAATTTCGTAATTCAGATGACCCCAGTAAAATTTCAAAACTTTTGATAATCTGCCAGCTAATTGCCCTTGCTACAAAACTGGGTTTATATTCCATGACCTAAGCCATTTATTTACCAATTTCATATGAAATTGGGAACGTCACATAAATTTGTATTTTCATTCATAATTATTATTCAAAAGCGAGCTTAACTTAATACACATCAGATAATCTTCGTTATGGAAATATTCAAACCAAATTAGTGGCATAATTAATGGGTATGTTTTTAAGTGCTTGTTAAATTTAATTTCAGCAATTTACTAGAAGATTTTAGAAGATAGCGATCTGTATGAGTCAGCTTTCAGACAAAACCTAAGAATAGTTTTTATGGATAGTTGTTAAAGGAAACTTTTTAAAGTTAAGGGAAATTCCAACCCTTTTATTGTTTTTTTAGTGCACCATTAGGACATAAAATTGGTATTGCCTTGTCGCAGTTTTCTTATCGATCTATTCATAGCTTTATTACGATAGAAATACAAATAAGTTAAAGACAAACAATAGAAACTTTTTTCTGTGATAACAAACCATGTATAATATTCAGTACAATGTAATGGTTTTAAGTTGGAAATGATCTCTGATATCCGATAATCAAATGTCCGACTTTTTCTTCTTTTTTCTGTGTTCTGAATATCGATATAAAACGTGCGCGGTCCATTAGCATACTTAATATACATATATACACTTAAGTAGGCGAACCGACTTGTACCACAATCAAAACAAATTTGTTTGTTTTCCGATATTGGTTTGTTTTTATCGGTATATCTCAGCTGTGCGGTATACCTGACTAAGGTCAGTTAGAGGCTATAAAATCGAATTCGATAGGCTTCCGAATAAACCGAACAGTTTTCTATGGAAATTTTTTGTGGAAATCTACTTCTATCCATTGAATTAATAGAGGTCTACTTATTTAGCGGCGCTTTGCTTTATATCTTTGTTTATCAAGCATTGAATTTTAAATGTAATAAATTATGTTGTTAAAAATTATGTTAATTTAAGAAGACTAATAATCGCTTTCCGTGTAGTTGTAAAAGGAAACTTCTAGGCTTTTCTCAAGATAATAAACAAAGTAAGCCTATTCAGAATCGTAACTGTACCCAATACTATAGGTTTTATAAGAACTGTTATTTCTGTTGACGCAGATCGGACTTTATATTTGAAGTGCAAAGCCCACTTGACACTTCATAACGTTTTGATGCGGGTTGGTGGGGGAAACTCAGTCAGTGTGACAAGTTGGTAATAAAATGGCCAGGCCAACAGGTAGAACCGAGTCGCAAAATCAACCCAGAGCTGAAAATACGGCGAAAACGGAGGCAGAAACAAGGGTAAAACGAAATCCCAGACAGTTGGTCAAAGAGCCAGTCACTCAGTTGGCCATATTTTTTGCGGGCCCGAAAGATAAGAGCCCCCGGTTAAGTTGAGTCGAGTTGAGCGGCCGACTCTTGAGCTCTTTATGGAGAGCTCTTTAACTTTTGTTGCTCGTCTTGCCTTTATTTTTGCTGAAACAGCAGCAGCAGCAGCAACAGCAACAGCAGCAGCAACAGCAACAGCAACAGCAACAGAATTTGTAACCTCAGAGCCGTTGTCTATTTCGTTGCTTATTTTTCGGTTTAATGGTCAGACACGACTGTGTTGTTGCCGAAATGCGTGAGCCAGTGAAAAACAGGTTTATTTTTTAGCCAGGTCGAGAGAATAACAAAAAGCCCCAGAAAAAAATAAAAAGAAAACACATACGTAAATAAATAAGCCGCCACTTTTGAGTTGGCAATTGGTTTTGCAGTTTCAAAGTTTGCTCAGTTGCTGAGCGAAGCTCTATTTTTATTTTTTTTCTTCCCCCTCACAAAAAAGAAATCAACTCCCGCAGAAGTTAACTTAAATTATGTAAATTATATTAATATTTTCAGCTAGGAGCGTGTGGGAATCAAGGTCTTTAATTAGTTGCGTAGGGAATATATTATTTGTATTTTTAGAACGGGGAATGACATAATGACATTAAATCAAAAGAAGCTCTTTTTACAACCTACTTTTTGTAAACATAAAAAAAACTCCACGTGTCGATTTGGTTTTCTAGTAACAAATAAAACTCCACGTGCCTATGCTTTTTAAAAATAAAAGCTCACCCAATTCGAGAAATGATCTTCTGGAATCAACTTGGTTTCTTTTTCTTTTGTCTTATACGATTGAGATTTTCATGTACTCACACTTCGGAGAATGAAGATTTAATCTATGCAAATATATACACAATTCTGCTGGATTATTTATTGGATTTTCTATTTACCGTAGCTTTTTTTCTTGGTTTTTGCTCTGCCTCTTATTTATTGTTTTGCTTTTTACGTTTATTGAATTTGAATTTCTAATTATTTTCATTATTGCAAATATATTCCAGCATTTGTTTGTCTCTCGCCAGCTAGGTGATGCTTTCTCTTTCACACCCACACATTGCGCTAATTGTATAATTGCACCGCCTGTTGTTTGCCGTACCCCTTTTGACCCCCGCGATCGTTAACCCTTGTGTGTGGGTGTTTTTAATTTATTGCACTTCTGTTCGGCTTACAATTTTAGACGTCGAATCGTATTATATTTCCCGGACTTAACCGCACTGGGGTCCAGAAAGTCGCGCTGATAATGGGAACGTGCGACTTTGGCAATTCTGCCGGAAAATGATTATTATTGTTCGCTAATCGAAAATGTTGTAATATTTTCGAGCTCTCGATTATCACCCGAAGGTCGCTTGACGGAAGTGTGCCGCCATAAAGTGCAGCTCTAAAATCACCTAGAATAAATATACTTTTTGCATTCAGATGGTATCGAGGAATCGTGTAACTAGTTATCGTATCTCTTTAATGGCCTATTGCACAATCTGCTTTATTATCTTGGTAGCAAGTTCTCATTCGTTTCCTCATCCACCGGCACTAAGCGAGCAATTATGATCTCTTTGGAGCTTTATGCGGCTTCTTATGGCCAACCTGTTCCCCACCTGCTGTGCTCGCCCATATCTCATTCCATTTTATTCAGGTATTTTGCCTGCATTGCCGGCATGCTTCCTCATTGACAACCGAACTCAACTTTAAGCATAACCCGGGTGTCACACGATATTTGCATGAGAACTCAGGCAGCCGAGTCAGAGGTTAATGGTCTCATATTTGCTTTTTAAACGGAACTGCAATACACGGGCTAAACAACAAAGTATAATAAATCTTATCGAGATATGAGCTCCGTTCATAATGTGGCTCTTATCGCTTTCGCTATTGCCCTACCCTAAAATAGGGAAGGCCAAAAAACCCGCATGTAATCGGTTTTAATGTCATATACAAGTCTATATATTTGGTCTATTTTTAAACAACTTACTTAAAGTAAAAAAGTGGCGAGTAGATTTATAATTCATACATTTCTTCAATTTGCAGATAGATAATGTTAACGATAAGATTTAAGTTTGTTACGATGTATATCCAGTTGGGGATTTCCACTTGATGCACATCCCTAACATCGGGCTTTTCAGTCTGGACAGTCTGCAGATACTGTATCTTATCAATGGGAGTGCAGGCCCATTTGGCAGATTGCTCCGCTTGACCTTGTTGTGCTAACGACTTCTCCGCCCCCACAACTCCTCCTCGGGCAGAAGTTGGACAAAAGACTCTGCCAATTGCCTTTCATTTATCATCATATTTCTTGCGTTTACCGCACACATTTCAACATTCAACGTTCAGCATTCGGACGTGTCGTGTTGGCCTGGCCAAAAAGAGTAGAGTCTGTTTCGGTTTCTGTAACTGCTGCTGCTGCTGGCATTGGATTGTGACCCACTTTCGAAGCCTGGCCTGGCCATTCCTCATTTCCCATTTCTCATTTTACATTTCACATTTCGTTGCTCGGCGCAAATTCAAACAAATGCATTTTTGCGGCACTTGGCCAAGTTTGTTTGTGGCCGAAAGTGAATGTGTGTGTGCGTGTGTATCTTGTGCCTGGTATCTTTCTGGTGGCGGTGAAAAGAAAGCCGTTTCCTTGGCTTACTTGGCTTTCACTCGCATCACGTTTTTCCTGCCTAACCAAGCAAACCGATTCGGTTGCACCTGCCCCGCCCCCTTTTTTTTTTGCCAGCCTCCTCCTTTTTGAGGCGCCCATTGCCATCCACACTTTTCGATCTCCTTCGTTTTCAGGTTTATTGCTGAATCGCCTGCCATTGCACAGATGCTGTAAATATTTTCATAAGCACGCACTTCGCTCCCCCTTCTGCCTTTAATTCAGATGTGCTGGCCCATAAACATTCTCGGCCACGATTATAGCCATTGCATTAAAAAAGGGCGCGGCACAACTTGAAAAAGGGTGCAATTTATTGAAGTTGTGGCTTACTCACTGGTTTTTTTTTTGAACGAGGCACCAGGAAGTGGGATGCGTGTACGCAGATTGCAGATAAATCATTTATCAAGCTTATTTATTTCAATGAGGAAACATGCTAAACTATTATTAAAAGTCACTAAACGAATACCACGCTTTAAAGCCCGATTAAGATACAAACTAACTATTTTTCATAGAAGTTTTTAATGCTCTAACTCTACATCTAAACATATTTTAATGATTTTATTCGCACGTCCGAGTACTTCAAGCATAAGACCTTATTAAATGCCCCTAAAAAATGATTGAAACTAGGAAATTTCCTTAATTATTTTGTATACACTCAATTGTAAACAAATTAACGACAAATAAAGGCTCATTATGTTTTCATTTACCATTTAAGAACCTTGTTTAAGTTAATTAAAGAGGCCTTAACGTTTCATGCGTAAAATTTACGACTATAAAAACTAAAAGCAAAAATAAAATTTTTTCCTCAACTTTGTAGTAAACAAACACAATTATTTATGTGTTTATTTTAATTGTGGGGTCAACAAAAAGTTTGAGTGCACTCCGCCTTTGACATTGAAACTCAGGCTGATAAGAAATAAAAACTGATAGCTCCAAAGGAACTGACCGAAACACGCATTGAGCTTTAAAGTCAGGGTCAGAAGTTTTCAATGTAAAATTGCTCAGGCTGCCTTAATTAATTTGACCGATAAGACTTAAATTTTATTAAGTGCACCATCGACAAATACGATACATTAGCGAATAATATTTTTTGTGAATCCCTCACATTAATTATTTGTTCGATTCTCTACTGCAACTGGTTTGCAACTCTAATGAACTGTTCAACTCGAATCGAGTCATTTGCATAATGATAAAATCTGTAAAGTGTGTATAGGTATGCAAAAAATCCTTCAATAAATTTTCCGCTCCCCCACTCAGTCAAATCTAATGGGATTATGTCAATTTAATAATTGATCGCAAAGCCTTTTAATTTATACACATTATTATATGCACATACTTCTGTTGTTAATTTCCTCAACTGTTTTTTGTTGTTGGCTTTTTCTTTCTTTGTTTTTCCACTATTTACATTTTGGTTGAAAAATCATTAAACCGAGTATTATTGAAAAATTTACAATTGATGGTCACAATTGAACATGCAAATCACGATTACACAAAAAAGTTAATTTATTTCGGTTACGGCGATAAAATATTTAATTGTATTACTTGTGCATTCGTGCGGTGAGAATGGGAAATTAAAAGGGGAATGCCAAATTGAATTAAGAAATATATGTAATCTACATATATAAAAACAAACTGTAAGGCAAACAAATGAATGGCATTCAAATCAAATAAAAGCAAATAACAAATTAATAAATTAAAATAAATGAAGTGTTGTTACAAAAGGTTTTTAAGCTTGGGATAATTTGGGAAAAGTGTAATAACAAACCAATGAACTAAACTTGAATTATTTTAATTAAACAATTTAATTATTCGTTTATAAAAATTTTTAGATTTTTGGATTTGTTTAGCTATTAAACTCCAATCACAATTAAAGCTTTTTATATTTTCGTTGAATGACGTTTGTTTGCTTTAAATGCCGAGAATTTTCTTTGGTAATTCTGTTGCGCGCAACTTGGCAACCTCAAGCCACACGTCTTTGCAAAGTTTAAATCAATTTGCAACTTAGACCAGTTTCAAAGGGCCAAGTCTCCCAGCAAGCCGACACTCATGGTTATTCAATTGGCTTGCCAAAAGTCAACGTCATACTCAACGCCCTTCGCCACCCCTCCTCCAACCACTTTCTACTGCTTCGCTTTAACCCCTTGTGCCCTTATCCACCAACTGAAGTCAACAGAAATGCTTCATTAATTGCTGCACACAATGGAGCGGCAGAGGAAGGGCAGAGGAGTGGCAGAGGAGCGGCAGAAGAGAAGCAGATGAGGAGAGGAGAGAGAGAGAGAGGAGCAGGGAAAGCGTTCCCCGGGCTGCGCTTAATTTGCTGCCTGCTGAGCCGGCGACTTCGACTGCGACGTCGACGTCAACTGCGACTGCAACGGCGACGTCTTCTTGTCGGAGTTATAAATATGCAATTATGTGCTCGGGCCAAACAACATTGTGCTCGACATACCCGAAAGAAGAAACTTTTAGCTGCCTTCCAGCTATCAGCATTTCATCCCGCACTTCGCGCATTTTTGTCTTCGCCTGCACTTGCGGAAATAACTGACCTCCAAACTAAGGAAATCATTAATAGATATTTCATAATCTTAAATTTATTTCCTCCTTCTTTATTTTCTATGGCTTATCTGCTCTCATTGACCTCTCTCATTATAATTCTAGGAATTCTTTTAAATTTACGTTATCTTTATTTTTTTGATTGAACGTATTTTTGAATGAATCAGCACAACGTCAAACATGATGAAATGGGAACTTCCCAAAATTTGTTAGAATTTGTTACTTAGCATATAAAAGAGATTCTTTTTCTGGTGGGAACACAGTTTTGTTTTCAGTGCCCTCTTTAGCTACATCGCCCTTCAGTTCCTGCTACTTCGACGCTGAGATCGCGGCCGGCATAAACAAATCTTGTTACACAAAGCTTTTTAAATATTTCATGGATGCGCTCGTAAAATGCAGCAAGTAAAAGGGGGACGAGGGTAATGGGGTGTTTTTGAGAAGGCCTCCTAAAGTGGGCGGAAAAAGGGGGAGGAAGGAATGCTACTGGCAGTGGGAAAAGTTTATTAGGAAACCGTTTGGGCCTGCAGCTCGGGTTTTTGCGGGGGACTGCAACTAATTAAACAGCTGGCAGCCAGGGATTCCCTTTCTTCTCCCTTCTCTCCCGCCAAAAACCCCACTTGCAATGCCCTTTCCCACGCCACTGCCTTTCCCGTTTCCCAGGGAACTTTTTAACGCGCTTATCTTGAAGCTCCCTCCCTTTTTCGTAAGGGAAAAGGGAAAATGGAAAAGGGGAAATGGGAAAAGCGGGGTTTGCTGGTTTGTGTTTGCTTAACAAGTTTGGCCATAAAGTTTTGCCAAACTGCCACATGGCATTCCCGCCCACCGGCCACGCCCCACTCGATTCCGCCCCCATTTTACCCGCCCGTGTCATTCACAAGCACACACCTACACACATACACACATACACATGCACCACTTTAGCCTTTGTGTGGATAACATTTTTATTTGGGTTCGCTTCTTTGTTGCACTTTATTGTAACATTTTTGGGGTTGCTTTGAGTGGAATTTCGCCTGCAACAAAATGCAGAAAGGGATTTTTTACACTATAGAATAATGAATTCCCAAAACTCTATAAAAATTAATTAGACTCCGCAGGCGGTAGAGTATTTTGGCTTCGGTTTAAGTTTATTTATAGCATTTCCCCCTGGCTGTGACTTCAATGGCCTGCCATAAACTCTTTCTCGCCGCCCTTTCTTTCGCCTTTCTTTTTCTTTCTCCTTGAGGAGAATGCAATGAAGTGAAGCAAAGCAGAAAACAAAACGCTTTTCTCTCGGCATCTCCTTTGTGTGTTTTGAACTCTTTTGTTTTGGTCGCCGCACGTGAGCGAGCGTTTTTTATAGCTCCTGACTGCCATCCCATATTCCGCATTTTCCGCTCGCTTCCCCACCGATTTCCACCAGATTTTCCCGCGAGTCTGGAGGCTTCTCCTTGGGTGAATGCACTTTATGGGTCTTGCGGTGTCCGTTATTGTTGCAGTTGCCTCGCTTTTCGTTGTTTTTGTCCGTGGAACAGGGCTTTCCTCCCGTCTGAACCTCCTCCCATTTGAACCTGGCTACCCGAGTACTTTGACTTATGACTGCCTTTCTGAATGAATGCCTGAATGGCTAAATGACTGAATGACTGACTTCGTTGGGAGCAAAGGCGCGGATGTTGGATAGCCTGGCCCGTGCTCATTAAACTGCAAATTTGTGTGTGCGATCACTCAGAAAAATAAGCTCAAGCCGAAATTTGGAAACAAGTAAAATTTAATTAAGGGATCAATTAATTTTAATTTTTTTCCCAATTTTCTGAAACCAGATAATAAAAGTGAATTATTTATTGAAAAGATTACTTGGAACATTCATTTTGTAATATTTAGTTCATAGAGAATGAAAGCTGAGAAAACTCTTAATAGATTTTCATCATGATTAATGAACTTTAAATGTTATTGTCCTCCTAATTAAGTTTAATATAACTTAATTAGGAGGACAATAGGTTGTTTACACGTTTTGTTTTAAAGAGTATTATCTTGCATTTAATACATTAAGTGCTTAAAGATAAACATGAACAATATTTTCCTCTCTAAAAATAATATATCTCATTAAATCCTGGTTTTTAATAGGTTTTTAAATAAAGTACTTTTTTTAAGAGTGTGCAAGCTATCCCATTTCCCGCATATTATTCCCCCTCTGACCTTCGGCTTTTGTTTGCGCAATAATTCGCGAAATGCAAAACATTCAACTCAATTTTCGCGGTTAGCCGAGGCGATCGTTAAGATGCGCCACACAAAAAACACAAACAAATGCGCCTGAAATCAGGCGGAACTGTAACGATTTTGGTGCCTCTCCGTAAATGCATTCAAAAATGATGTTTTGGGGTGCAACCAGAGGGGAAGGGGAAGGGGGAGGGGGTGAAGTGGGTGGGCGTCGTGGGGTGCGGCACGGATCATAAACAATTGAATGCCTTGAGTGCAACGACGCAATGATGTTGCTGCTGACCCCAGTCACTCCACTCGACAACCCCACTCACCCCGAGGCCCATTACAAAAAATTTTACAAATCTGTTGACAGTTTTCGAGGCGCAAATACAAATTTTAAGCAGACAATCGTTGTGCGCAGTACACGGCTGAAAATGTTTATTAACTTTAAGAATAACAAAATATTCAGTTCCCATTTAAAAAGAACTTATAATTTATTTACAATAACTATACGATAGTTTTTCTAAAATTACTTTTCCTCTATTATTTTCTGTGTATGTGGAGAGTGTGTGAACAACGGGGGGCGGAATATTTCTGTAGGTGGGAGGTACTTTGAGTTAAGCAAGCCGCGTGTCTGGAATTTACAATGAATAACACGCATACGCCATGGGGAGCGCTGGTCGAAATATTCTGACCAATGCCTCACCACATCCATTGCAAAGTAAAAACAGAGAACAACAACAAAAAATAGAGTAATAAACGTACAAATTATTAAGTCAAAAATGCAAACAGGAAAGGCATTGTAAAAGAACTTCCGATTTTTGAGTCTTAAAATTTGGCATGGAAATTTTCGTATGCAAATAATTGCCGCTTGTCGGTAATTTTCCATTTTTATACTTCATTCGCATATTATTTTTTATGATGTTTACTATATATATAGCACGTTTTTCTTTCTTTGATTTTAACTGAACTAATTAACCAGTTGTTTCAACTGAAAAAAAATAGTCTATTTCCTAATTGACAATTTTATATTAAACGATTTTGATAGTGCGGTGCCTTAAACACATTTAATTTAGTTTGCTCTAAACTAAACTTGTCCATTAATGCGTAAACAAATAAATGTAGTTTTTATGATGTGGGCTCTTTGCTTTAGATTTTAATTTATTTCATTAGTGCTAACAATAACGTATAATTAACCATTTTTTTCTATCTAAATCGATTGATAAAATTGGAGCGACCTTAACCCATTTTGAATAACCACTTTGCATATATGTAAAGGCAGCTGTGTGTTTATTGTATATTTTTCTGAATAACTACCGCAGGGAATTAGAAACTGGTTTTAATAAAGTTATGGGAAACTAATATATAAACGCCTTCTTTGGGAAACTTCCAAACACATTTTGATCGTCATATTTCCCCTTTAGATTCTCGATTTCCACTTGGACACGGAATTTGATAAGAATCCTCTTCCAAAAGGGAATTAACCATGGCTTTGTGTGCTCGACTTGCTCTTGAGGGGTTGAATGCACTGAAAGTTGCCCAAGATAAGCTTCGAATAATGGTTAATTAGGAGTGCCACCTATAAAACCCAGTAAAGTGAAAGGCGAAGGGGAACCGGGCCTTCAAATGATGTATGATGTTGAACAAAGGCCCTAAGGCTGAATGTTCACTGTCGATTTTTCCGTCAATGGTCAACTTTCTGATGGCTTATTTAAAATAACAACATTTTTTATGTCGTATTTCTCTAATTAACAAACAAAGAAACAATCAAAAGAGTTCATTAAGTAGTATTTTCTTTCAGCTTGTCTTGCTTTACAAATTATGTTTTCATTTCGTTTTCAGCTCGCAAGTGGATTTAACTTTCCTTTGAAGTTAATTAACTCAAGGGTCGTAATTAAATATTTAAAATATTAAAATGTCAACACGCAGCTGCAGTTTTTTAACGAATCGTTGTTTTCGTGGGAATAAATTTATATACACTTATTTTATGCTACCCGTGGCACATACTTCTGCACAATGTTGTCGATTGTTTCTCTTTTTCGTTTTATTTCGATTTCGCCTCTTTTTCGCATGTAATTTAAATTTATTTTACAAGCCAACGCTAATGAAGTCATCGGAGCGAATCGTTGAGTTGCGTAAGTCTAGACAAAGCTCTAGGGTGGAGGCGATTACTGGGTATTTCGGGGTTACGAGGGAGAGGGAGAAGGCCATCAAACAGCATAGCAAACACGAACATTAAAATTTTCAGCTGAGTCATTTTCAGATAGATAGAAAGATTCAATCGCCGTGCTATTGAGTATCTGCAGATGGCACCAAACTAACTTTTTGATGTGTTTTATAGATCAAGATGTAGCTATTTATTTCAATTTAGAGTGGGCTTTGGAATTTGAATCTTTGTGGTCTTGTAATTGACCATTAATCTGGGTGGCTTCGATCCATAATAAAATACATAATAGTTTTGAGTGTATGAGTATAAGTTATGACTTTGTTTTCTCAATTTTTTATTTCCTAATTTTTAATTTTGACAAACAAATATGTCCCAAAATAGTTTTTCTGTATAAAAAGAGTAATATTTCTACAGTTTAGTGGCAACTTTAAAATGACAATTCTTTATGAACTAAGGTCGTCTTAAATCTTATCACGAAAACTATTAAACAATTTGATAACAAAAACACACTCTCTTCATTTGCGTAGAATACTTATTTATTTAATCTTGTTTTTTGTTTTCATTGCATATAAAATGTTATACCTAAACTACTCTGATTCAGAATCTGATGATAAACCATATTGTTCAATTAAAAGTTATTAAGTGTCTTTTTCCTTTTTGCGCTTCGTTAAATGACAAGTAGATTTTGCGATCAAAAACAGATAAGAGCGCTTTATCTGTAGACCTCATCAAAAATTGATAACCCAAATACGAGTGTGTGTTTAAGGCGTCATGCTGTTTTCCCAACTGTTTTAAGACCGTGGGTTTTTATCGTTGATTGACTACCAAGTGATTCATGAACAGATTGCATTCGGTTATAGTCTTTGTTCTGGATCAAACTGGGCGAATGATTCAGTATTTCTTTGTCTGTTAATCGTATTCACGATCCACTGAACCTCCAACTGCAACGGCTGAAAACTCTTTTATCCAAGGGCATAATGCATCGGCGCCACAATCACCATATCAATTATGCAACTCATCAGACAATTAATAATTCAGCTCAAGTAGACAATAACTCAATTAGGAACGGAAAATAATTTTTTGAAAAAATGTGCAAGCTGCAGGGGGAATGAATTGCATTGAACGGCCATTGGGGCGTCAATTGCACAATTATTGAGGCGAAACTTGTCGTTGGTGCTGGGCTTTTCAAATTGCATTTGGTTTTCAATATATGTATATGTATATGATACGAGTACACATACTATATGCATATGCAGGCCATATCGGGCAATGCAATTTCGATTGCAATTGCAAATATATTTTTAGTCTGCCGTGCGTAACTTGGTCAAAGCTAAAATGGTTGGCAAATCAGTGAAAAAACCGGGGTAAGGTTGCGGTTGGAGCAGAGAAGACCTCCAAATCACTTCGCCGGAATGCTGCTAAAATTTGTTGTTTATTTCTGCACGAATTTTACAATTTCCCATTCGTGGCGGCATTTTTGTGTTTTTTTTTTCGGCATAATCAAAAGCCAAACAAAGTCTTTCCGCTTTGGCCAGCAGCCAGAAATGAAATTCTTAAACATTTATTCCACGCGAGATCGCTTCGATTAATGTTCCCGGCAGCCACTAAAAGTCAGAGACCGAAAATAAGCGTATTTCGGTTAATTATTTATGAAAAAACACACTTCTTAATTGTACAAATTTCTGCGAAATTGGAAAAACGCTGAGAAATGCAGTATTGTGCAGGAAAAATAACATTAAGTCATTTAAATAAATTGCGGAAAATTCATTTTGAACGCATGAGTCATTCAAAGCAATTTCGAAATGCTACCAACCAAAATCAAATTTAATAAAAATAGAGCAGTTTGTATTTTCTTCAGTGAAACTTTCTCTTAACAGGATATAATTTGTCATGATGATTATAGTAGATAATCCTTATTAAATATAATCTTGTTGACACTGCATTTCATGGTGGACAAAGGCTAAAGCCGGAGTAAATAATAAATCATTACAAGCTATCGGTAAACATTGTTCATTGTAAAGCCACAACTAAATTATGAATGCTTTCAGCAAATGGTTTTCTATTAATCCGTACTTAAACTCTCCATTGGTTTTAAATTTAATGTCAACGATTTCCGTCCACCGCAAAAATTGTTAAATGGAATTTATTTACTCGTGGTGCAGCACATGTTGAAATTTCCGCTTCAGTTGACTCCTCTGTTTATTATTGCCGTTTTTTGTGACTTTATGCAGTTCTTAATTTTTATGGCAATGTTATGAAACAATATTTTCATTGATGCCGTGGCGAAGTGTGGGATGACGTAGAAGCTCTGGGGGAAAAGCAATTCATTTTCAATATTTGCCAGCAGAAAACGGCATTTATTTTGCATCATTTTTGTAAATTGCTCGCCGGGGCACTTATCCCCCAACCGAAACTCTCGACTATACTGCACTGAACTCAGCCGAACTGAACTGAACTCAAAGACCGTAATCAGTCACAATTTGTGCGCCAGCTTGCACAACTCAGGCGATCAGCTCAAGTGTTTCCATTTCCATTTGCAACTGGATTGCAATTGCATCAACATCAATCAGAGTTTGTTGCTTTGACTTGTCACCCACACTTTCCCTGGATATGGGATATGGGATATGGTATATGGTATATATGGGCATCTGTAGGTGACTGACGAATTTCCAAGTAATTTCAAGTCTGGAAACTCATATTTGCCCACAATTCCACACTTTGTTTTGTTGTTCCTTTTAAGCTGTTTACTAATTTAAGCACATTTGCTCTCTGTTTATTGCAGGTAAGACGAACAAATGTGTGATGGATGTTGCCTGAACCAATGACAGTTCAAGTTCATGCAACTACCGATTGCTCGAAAGCCCTGAGTAAGACTGTTTTATCTATAAATAAGCATCTCAGATATTGATTACAGAGTAGACTACAGGTTCTCTCAGGAGCCAATTTTCATTGACGTCACGCACGCTTTCCGAAACAAACAATCACTTCACGCATTGTAAATAATTTAGCAAGATTTACTCAAGTTTTTCGTACAAAAAGTCTTGAGTTCTTTATTCAATAAAAGTTTGTAGGGTTCACTTAATTTATGGTTTTGTTGATCTGTCTTTTGAAGTTGTAAAAAGTCAGCTTTAATTATTATATTATTGAAATATCACGTAGTTTGTCCATAATATTGTGGTTAGTATTCTTTGTCCCCATTTGTGACTTTTGATTGAGATTTATTAAATTGACGTTTACGCTTTCTTGTCATATTAAATCGCCATTAAATCAACGGGCTTTACACAATTGTTTCTTAAAGTCATTTCATATTTTAATGACCTGCTCAAGTGCAAGTAATGCAATTTGCAAGCGATATCCGCTGAAAATTTTCCACATGAAAAATCTGAAATTGATTTACGACTTGGCATTTCCCACAAGTATTTTGAGCATTGATTTGCGTGGAGCCTTTCCTCAGCCAAACTGAGCTAAACAATGCTTCAATTGTAAGGTTAATTCATGTGCAAACAATGCCAAATAGTTTACATTGGATATTTTGGTTAATATTCATGCTTCTTCAAGTACAAATATAGGCACAAATCGATTTTCAACCCGAACAAAGCTGAGGAGCTGATACTAATGTTCGAGAAATGTTAAAGTTTCCCAGGCAATTTCAAGGTATTTGGGTGGAAATGTTTCAATTTGCTTAGAATCTGTTTGCTCAACTAACAAAACCAATGCAAACAGAATTCAAACTGCACAATGGAGAGATAAATACAGTGTGTGTCGGTGAAATAATTATTGTAATGAATATTTTGATTTTATATTTATGACAGCATTTGGAATTTCTTTATTTAAATACAACAGAATTTATGATTGAAATATTTTCTTTTTGTTTTTATGTATTTAAATTTCTGATTGTATTTTATGCTACATTAAAATAATAAATTTGAAATACTTAAAACTGAATTTATGATTGAAATATTTTCTTTTTGTTTTTTGTGTATTTAAATTTCTGATTGTATTTTATGCTACATTAAATTAAAAATTTGAAATACTTTAAACTGAATTTATGATTGAAATATTTTCTTTTTGTTTTTTGTGTATTTAAATTTCTGATTGTATATCATGCTACTTTAAAACAATTCCATGCTATTGTAGTACTTTCATTTCGAAACGCGGTCGCTTAAAGAGTATGGAAATTATGCCAATGGAGAGCTGTGTGTTTTGGTCAGCGGTTTTATGTGTGCATGTCCTGCCGCGAGGACAAAGAAGCGAGGATCTCGATGGCACAGGATGTTCACCGCACGTGTGCCAAAGATACATAGATACGGCGACACACCCACGCAAACAGCAATGGCAAATATGTGTTTTTCGACTTTTAACAGCAGGTCCTCGATTCTCGTTTGTGTGTGTGCTGGTGTGTGTGTGTATGGCTGTCAATATTTTATAATGTCATGTGCCAAATTATGGTCGCTGCGAGTATCCCGAAGCTATTGGCGAACTCCGCCTATATTTACTTGCCATTTGTTTGATTATCCTAGCGACAGCCGTCATGCTCGAAATTCATTCGGTTTTCGCGATAAAAGAACACGTATCCATCCGCTTAATTGAATGCCATGTAATGTAATTGAATCTATGCGAAAATTAAGTGCTTTAATTAATTTGCTTCTGACTTATAATTTATACATAACGAACATTGCTCATACGCCCCGTTGTTCGGCGGGTCCTCTTGCGCTTTTGCATTCGAGAGTTTTAATTGCACATTTTTCAATTAAAAACTATGCGAGAGGGCGCATTTGGCTTTTTTGGGGGCGTGAGGCCGGAGATTTGTTTATACGATTGCATTGTTTAATTGAATTTACTGTTACAAATGAGAGGCAAAGGCAGCGGCGAAAAACCAAACCAAACAACAGCATCAAAAGTTCACAAGTGCAATTAATTTCGTGCTGTGTGTGTTGTTTTTTTTGTGTTTTTTTTTTTATACAGCTTCGTTTGAATTTCGCGAGGCACACGGCTCGATTTCAGCTTTTTGTTCTCCTCTGCTTTCAGCTTTTATTCTCAATTAATTTGGCCAGCTATAAATCAGCAGAAAACGGTGACACTTTAAACGATTCGTTTTTTGCCGGTATTTATTTACTTGAGGCAAAAAATGTGATATGCCAACTGCAGTGAAGGCAATAGTAGTAACAAAATCAAAAGCAAACTGTAAACATGTGTGCATTTCGGTTTAACAACACCTCAAAACCAGTTGTCAAACAATTTTATAATTTCAAAGGTTGTAAAAACCATAAAATCCTTTCCAAATTGATATACAATAACCAAATATTGAGCTCACACAAAGTGAATTGCTTTTTGAATATCTTATATTCTACTCATCAAGTGCTCTCCTTCTTTTTACCGAGACAATTTAAGTCGTTGTGGCTTAAACTTTGGCCCGACAGTTAAGGACGCCTCAATTCCACTTTGATTCAAGCTTCGCAAGCTCGACGAGAAAAAAGTAAAACGCTCTTAAAGTTGCCAGTGGCAACTTTGCTCGTTTATTTTCCCCTGGCAAAAGTTTGTTTTTGTTAGAATAGTTTCGCTTCCGCTCGTGTCTATCATTCAGTTGCTGTTGTTTCATCTGTCTGCTCCTTTGCATTACATATTCCTTGGCTGCCGGAGGAGCCAGGATCTGTGCTTCCGCCCGAACTACTCTCTCTCTGCTTGCCGTCGTGGCATTTTATGGCAGTTTCGAACAGGAAATGTTAAGCACGGAAATCATGCGCGCCCGACTATGACAACGACATCGAAATGCTTTTTCTTCGACTCTTCAGCCTTTCAGCTTTTCAGCTCTTCTGCCTTTGTGCATTTCCCTGCTATCTCGCTGGTTTTGTCTTCTCATGCTGAAAGCTATATATATAAATATATATGAAAAAGTCGGCAATTATTTAAGCACTGTTGATACATTAAATTATAAACAGTTCGTTCATTCCTGTGGTGTTGAACTTGTTACTTTTTGAATTTCCACATAACTGCATGACAGGTTCGTTTTCAACTTCTGAGTGAGTTTCATAAAGGAAAGAATTGTATGCTTTTAGAATGTTATGATAGCAACTTTGTGGTTTGTATATAGAAAGGTTTTTTTATTTGTTTAAAGTTCCTAATCATGCGTTAATGGTTGCTGCAACGTGTATGAAACATACATTTATTTTGTCTCAACAATTTACCTTATTGTTTGCAATTGCAAAAAAAACATAACATTTATTTTGGCATAGTAGAATCACAATATTGATATAGTTATGTATTAAATTGTAATAAGTTCAATATTATATTTTGAATTTAATCGAGTAAATCAGCAATCAAAATTAAAGTGTTATAGAAAACTATTTCCTTGCTCTGAAACTTCTCAGAAAGCATACATATAAGAATTTATGTAGATATTAAACAGTATTTCGCAAGCAAATAACTTTTCCCTTTCTACTCACTTCACAATTTAAAGTTTCATGGGAGAAGTGTGCACTCCTCAACGCGCTGTAAGAATATTAAGTTATTTAAAAATAAGCAAATACAATCTGCTTTTCATTCAGCTTGTCAGGAAGCAAATTTTCAGAATTTTCACAGCCACCGCATGGCAGTTCTTTCATCAAGCTCTCTCAGAACTTCTGCTATTGGCACTTTAATGGATATACATGAAAGGAAGTGAATTTGAGCTGTGAGCCAGAAGTGGGATGCAATGAGTGGGTGGAATGGGGTGCAGGGTGGGGTTTTGGGTTGGGGATTGGGATGGATGGTGGCACATCGAGAAGGAGCAGATGTTGCAAAGGAAGTGCGGTTGCAAGATGTTGCTTTGTGTTGTTTGTGGCTTTTCGCAGCGACATGAAAATGGCGTCAGCTGCAATAGAGCAACTTCCCAAAGCCCCAAGCCAAAGCCAAATAATCGGAATTGAGATTTTGTGAAACGAATGCTGATTGCCCCAACCAGCAGCACTAATAAGCCTTGCGTGAGCCTTTAATTTGTGCAATTTCCTCGAAAACTTGGCATTAAAGGCGGTCATTAGCGTGCCTCTCCGCGGATTGGGTGTAAACTTTAAAACTTCTCTTTTGGCCGGGAAAACGCGGCGTATACGTAATGCACTTGCACTCGTCCCATTCCATTCCTCCACTTGTATGTTGTTTATTTAATATTATACCATCTCCGCCTCTGTCTTGTCTAGACTTTCGAGTGCCACTCGTTTCTCCGCCACCCCCACCGCCCACCAAACTGGGCGTGGCCACTGAAAAGCTTTCGAGGATTCGCGCGGTATCTCCCGAATGCACCATGTAAAATCTCATTTTCGAGGCTCAATTCCAGCGGGGAGTGTCGAATGGAATTGCAACTCGAGTCGCTGCCATTCTTTTCAGGTGCCAGGTGAAGCTGACTGACGGCCTTATGTCACGTAGTTGATTGCGATTCTATTGCCCCGACATTGATTATTGATGCGCCGGTCCTTAACTTTGAATCTTGGCTGGGCTCTTGCCAAAAGGTGATACTGTGTGTGGGCGAAGGTTGAAAAGGTTTTGAAAGTGACCCACCCAATCCGATTCCCACTGGAGTAAACTTGATTTTGTAAAGCAAATTCAAAAGCAACTAATGAGGAGATTGTTACATTGATATCTTTTCTATCTAAGGAAACTTTTCAGTTGTGATTTTCTGCTGTTATTGTTACGAAGTTTCAATTACCAAACAAGGACATCTTGATTAGGTTTTAGGACTAAAATAATAACCTAAACTGCCTAACTACTTAATTAAGTAGTTTACCTTTACCTTTATTATTTCCCCATAAATCCATGAAATTCTATTCACATTACTTTTGTGAAAGCGAGCGGACCAAAAGTGCAGACTTTATAGATTACAAAATTGATTTTGCAACTAAACTGTTATTTAATGGCATTGTCTACTCCTAACTATTTGAAATCTTAATGAACAAGCTGGAGCTTAATGAAATTTCCATTTTGAAGTTAGATTTTGCTCAAGTGTCGCTCTGGATCTTTTGCTGTCAAACGAACCACAAAGTCGTTGGGTATTGTTTAAGTTTTAAATTGGATTGGGAAGCCAGAAATGACTGCAGGCTGGAATGGACTTAAAGCTTGACTTGGCAGCGACTTAATTGAGATTCCACCTTATGGCGCAAACCTGATTAATTTGTCACTCGTGTGAGTCCTTTGGCTTTGGATGGAGGACGAACCGAGGAGGACCAAGGACTTAAGCTGCTTATGCGGTGTGGCCGTGTTAATCCTCTGACTGCCATTCTGCCGGACATGAGATATTGTCTTTCCCAACTTCCTCCCCCTCCCCCCTCCCCTTTCCCTTCACCTTCTCTTTAAGCCAAGTAAACCCTTTATTGAAGCTAATTAGACAGAGAATGGTGTTGCTGTCGTTCGCACTCTTTCGCTCCCCCTTTCCCCTTGTTAAATATGACAAATATCACACATACGCCCTGTTGTTCGCCGGCAGCAGTTAGCAGTTGATAAATCTTTTCTCAAGCTGTTTGTGTTCGCCTTCTGACGTCAGCAAATGCGTGTTATTTTCTTTTTTTTTGTGTTCCCTCTTCATACTTTTAGCTGTGATTACACAACTTTCCACTGTCATCGTGCAGAACGTATCATCATCGAGAACTTGATAAATGAATCGACTTGTGTCCCTGACTTTTCTTGGCTTCCTCCCTCCGTTGGTAATCGATGGAAAACCTGTCAGCCAACTGGTAGTTATGTCATGAGCAGGCTGCAATTACAATTAACTAAAATGCTCCCCCTAAGTGTGTGTGTGTGTGTTGGCGAGTGTAGACATTTCACGGACAAAGCATAGCACAATTTTCAGGGCAACCTGTGTTTCTTCATGTAATTCATATGCATATATATATGTATACATATAATGTATGTATGGAGCATACTTACATACATATGTGCAGTTGCATGTGTGACCACTTGGCCAGGCTTTAACCCCGAGCTAAGTGGCCGTTTGCTCGGGTTTTGTTAGAGGGCCGCGAGTCTAATTAGCCGGTTACACACACACACACACGCACACAGCAACAGACAAGCAATTAAAATTCCCTTTTAGCCAACCGCTGATGATGGCCAAAAGGTTGTTAACTTAAATTAGGGCTCGGGTCTAACAACAATTAATTGAGGCCTTGAAGCGGACTAATTTGTAATTTAACGTAGAAAAAACGGTCCATTTGGTACCCCAATAAAATTATATTCTCGCCTAGATGCTCCATATTGTTATCTTTGCATTTGGTAGTTCGTTTATATTTTAATCAAAACTTTGTTTAAAAGGAATAACACAATAACTTCTATTTCTTTAAAATATAAGTATGATTTATACAAACATTTGTTTTTTATCCTCTATACGCTGTTAAGTTGAATAAATGTTTCACAATGCAAAAACTTATTTAAAGTATTCCATTTTGTATTCCATTTGCGTGACAATTTAATGTTCTGATTAGCGCGAACTTTCTATCATTTCTAATGAATATTTAATAAATAATTTAAGCATGGTTAAACTTTTTTAAAGTTTTCATTAGAATGCAAAGTACTCATAAATATTACAGTTTTTAATAACGCATTTAAATTGCTCCGTTTTTTGCAGGTTCATCCAGGAATTCAGGCTATCTAGTGCACTTGCTGGCCATTTGAATTATGGTAAGTTTTGCCTTGCTTTATTTATTGATCGCCAGTGGTAATTGACTGAAATAATTCAGTGTTTTTGCCGCTCGTTCAGACGGGCTCTTCATTAATTTCGCTTTGGCCAATTGACGTATGTCAATTAGTTGTTCGCTGTGGCGATGATGAAACAAATCCCTATTTGCTGTTGATTGTCAGATTTCTTTTTTGTTTGCGTCGGAGATGAAGTTTCATTGCATGTCATGATTGGGTGATTTGACAGTTTCTCGCACATAAATACATACTGTATAATTAGCAGCGGATGCAGGTTGAGTGAGGCTCGGAATTAGTGTGGAAAAACAATTGTCTGCTTTGCATAAAGGCTTTCATCAATCTTCGTTTTTGGCATTGACTTCGTTTCTGCTGCTCCTCCGCTTAAATGGCGCTAAATGTAAATGTACAAAAGACAAATTTCTGGAATTCACAATGTGCGCCGAGGGCGATTAATTTTGCCGGCAGTCATGCCACTTGCCACAGCCCAGAATTCAGGCAGTCAGTGTCAGCCGGTTGGCAAATGTGTCTTGTAGATGTCCACCTTCCCCCTTCTACCTCCAACCTCCTCAAAAAGCAGATCACCCCTCGTCCTTTGACTTGTCCTTGTAGCAACGCTTATGTGGGCGTGAGCAAGCAATTTATCTTTCGCTTTTTTCCAGCGCTGCGGCTTGTGGCTTCTTTTTTCGCTCCACTTTCTCCGCATGCAAAGGGGGAAAATACTGTAGAAAGTTTTGAATTACATGGGTTTCATATATAAAATTATGTTTTAAATGACTCTAAAGCTGCTCAACGTTATGCATCGTAATTTAAGAACGAGAATAAATATTAGTAAATTTATAAAGTTACTTAAAAGATGTCGAGCTTTAGGGATTTCTCAATTATGTATCTGTTTTCCACCTAGCTTTACCAAAAGATACACTCATTGATTTAAAATGTTTATCTAATTTCACGAATCAAAGAAATATTTTTATTGATTATATTTCAGTTGTATGTATTCATTTTCTTCTTGTGTACTTCCGCTTCTCAGTTAAGCTCGGCAATTATGCGTAATTCGCATTTTTTCGTTGCATACTTCGGTGCGTTCTCCTGAACGGAAGATGCGGGAAGATGTGGGAATGCCTGAGGTGAAGGGAAAAGGGGAAGGGAAGCAGGGGAAGGCATGCCAAAAATTAATATAGCCACATACCTCAAACGGCGGACTGGCATGTGCAACTTGAGCCAGCTGCGGCTTCTGTTTCTGCTGCCACCGTAATTAAGTTGAAATTAATGGAAAATTCCTGCAGGTTACCGCCGAGTTCCGCGAAACAGTGTGGCCAACATAAAACACAAAGTAACAGTGTGACCAATATTAAGTGCAATGCAAATGTTCAATTAAAAGTGCTGGTAATTTTTCTTTTTGAACAGAAATTTTAATTCTTTGCCTCTTTAAACGGCTTTCCATTCAAAAATGCCTGTTTTATTTATTGGCTTGGAGCCAATATGCAGAAACAATTTTCCGATTTCAGTTTATCTAAATTACCAGAAATTCTGATTTTCGGTTTATTATTTAACAATTTGCAGGCCGTTGGGAACATTTTCGGCACACTGGCCATGGCACCTGACCAGGCTTAAAGAGGGAAATAACTTAATTGACTGGATGCGAATGGGGCGGCAGATCCTCCCGAGACTTATTCCTGCCCACTTACCGATACCTTGTTTTTCCTCTTTTATTCTGTTTGCGGAACGAGAGTTTGCAAATTGAAATTGGTTTCGCTGTTGTTGCATTGGCATTGGCACTGCAATGCAAATATCTGTTGAATAGTTTCTGGCGGCGAGTCAAACAATTTGCCAATTAATTGCCACTAAATTGGCGTTGTATTGCTCGAATTTGAAGGGATTAGTGCCAGTAGATATTGACGTGGAAGCCGCGGTGAATAACGAAAGGCCCCAGGAGATTTTCACCGCCATGATGGATGAGAAAGCTCAATCAAATTGACTGACTGAACGGAGGAGAGTAACATCGAAAGCCACTCAGTACGGTTATGCATCAATTGTGGCTCATAATCAAATAATAGATTAATGTACTCCAACAAGAGTTAGTGATTTCGTAGGTACAGGCGTCAATTTAATTGTGATCCATCGATTACTCAGATATCTTGATTCGTTCTTCTCTTTAGCCAACTGACAAAGAGGAAGGCTAATAATTGGGCGGATTCAATTCCAAAGGGAAAGCCCTCTGCAATACCAAATTCTAATCAGAACGCAGAGAACCCGATTCCCAATCGGCCAATTGCCATAAATCCAATAAGCCGTAAATGCAAATTCGGCTGCAGCTGCCAGCAGTTGAATGAAATTCGTAGAGGTGGCTATTGTTCCCAAAAATTGGACTCGAGAGTGCGGTGGTATATTTGATTTACAGAAATGTAGCTTATACTAAAGATTAATTTTTAATTCCGTGTTGAATTCATTTTAAATATTTTAATGTATAATTTAACTTAAATAATAATGAATTGTAGCTATATTGAGCAAAAGATAAAAAAAGCTTTTAATATCATAATGTTTTCCAACTCTCAAAGAAAACCTTTAAACCTTTCCATTCGTTGCTCTTGAGATTTCTGTCAAACCATCTAAGCGATTTATTGATAAAATATCTCAATAAAAATAATAATCCAGCGCTTGATAAACAGCGAAATATATTGCATTCCATCGCAGCTATAAAAGAGCCATTGTTTGCCAGTTTATTGAATCAAAACTGACTCCTATTTCGTTCTTTTTCCGGCAGGCTTTTGTCAGCATGACGCTACCGTCGCCAGCCACGGTTAAGCTGAGCAGATCCTCCACTTCGAGCCCGGTGATCGGGAGCAGTCTGGGCCAGAATGCGGCCACCCATGGCGATGCCATCGATGCCAGCGTCGACGGGATTGCAGTCGACTGAAGTGCATCACCAGGTGCAACCAGTGCACGTGCACCCACACGCCACGCCCTCCAATCCGCAGGACATCCACCAGGAAAGGAGTCAGCACAACCTAAACCTGAACCACAACCTAAACCTAGGCCACAACCTAAACCTTAATCACAACCACAACGCCAAACTGCCACCGCTGGAATTGCTGGTGGAGAACAAGATCAGCTACAGTAGTTACCAGCAGCACGCGAAGGATCTCAAGGATCTCAAGAGCCAGAGCCACAATCAAAACCGATCCGCCAAAAGGAACTCTTTAAGTAGTCCCTCATCCAGCGAGGATTGTGTGAGTGGTGCCGCTCGAGCGAGTGTCTTTGATGACGCCGCCGAGAGCTTTGTGATCAACTTCCCCTCGGAGTCCTCGCAGAACTCGCAGCACTTGCTGCCGCTGTCGGAGACGGTGCCACTGCTCACCCACATCGAGGCCACGGTGGTGGACAAGCAGCGCTCCATAAGGCTGAGCAAGAACAGTGCCTCGCTGATCTTCACCAAGAAGGAACTAACTAACCAGGGATCCAACCATCATCCGCAACATCCGCATCATAATCACAATCACAATCACCAGCAGCAGAGGAGGCAGCACCACAGCAGCTTGTACGGAGTGGGCAGGAAGCCCACCAAGCACTTGCCACCCACAAGAGGTCAACACCAGAGGCGCAGCCTTCCGCTCAGCTACAACAACAATCTGGTGACCACAAACCAATCCGGAGGAGGAGGAGGCGGAGGCGGAGGAGTAGGTGCAGGGGGAGCTGCCAAGCTTGTGCCGCTCAAGCAGCACCAGCACCACGGAGGTGGCCACACGGCACCACCCACGGCCAACGTCGTCGTCGCCGGTGGAGCGGGAGCTGCGGCTCCGTCCGCCCGCAAGCAGCTCTCCTACTCCTGGTACGCCCCCGTCTACAGTGCGCTCGAGGAGGAGCTGGAACAGGACTCGCGGGTGAGTCAACCCCCCTTCCCCCCCTTTTTTTTTTAGAGAGTTTATTCCAGACTTCAAAGGAACCCATTTACAAGTTTCAGTAGTAGTAGTAGTAGAATATTTAAAGTACACTTACTAAACTCAATCAGCTCCTACAACTTCTTAAATATTATATTTCAAAGTATTAATATGGTTGTAACTCAGTTATTTTTAAACAAATTAAAAGTGATAAACGTTTCTTTTGTTTAAAATATTTACCCATCTTCTTTGAAAAAGTGTTTGTATATATAAACGTTTCTTTCTTAAAAAAACACTGTTTGTTTATATGTGCAAAACATCCATAAAAATGTAAGTGTAATAAAAATAGTATATCTAAAAATAGTTGATTCAAATTTCTATTCAAAACGACGCTTTACTTGTTTTACCTATTAACTAAATACATTTTTTTCATTACAAAATCATATTTAGAAATTCTTATATTGCTAACAACTTACATATTCCATTACTTTGTTCTTAGGACTCCTTGTTAATTTACATTTGTTTTCAAAATGACGCTTATTTTACTCATTATCTAATTTAATGTTTTTTTGTTTTTCATTGAAAAATTATATGCTGAAATTCCTATATTGATAACAACTTGTTCATATTATTGATTTGTCCATTACAAAATTATGTGTTGAAATTCCTATATTGCTAACAACTTATTTATTTCGATTTTTTGTCCTTAGGACTCCTCGCCAATCCACAATCTGGCCAACACAAAGCAGCACCAGCGCTCCGCCAGCCAAAAGGCCACCGCCGCCCTGCATGCCACGCCCCGCCACGATCACGGCCACGCCCACGATTCCGCCGACGCGGAGACGGTCGCCCTGCTGGATCCGCAGGCGCGCGGCAAGATCATCATTTCCTCGGCGAATGGCGATGTGGGTGGCACGGGGGCAGGAGGCGGAGGATCTGGGAACGGAGGAGCACTGGCTGCGAATGGAAACGGAGGAGGAGGAGGAGGCGGAGTTGGAGGTGGTGGGGATTTGGAGAGCTCACTGGGACTTTCTGGCGGTGGACAGTTGCCGCGAAGGCGTCGCTTCGAGAACTTTCTCAAATCGCTGGTGGGACTCAAGGCGAGCAGCAGTCGTGGCAGAAACGGAGAAGGTAACGGAGGTAATGGAGGCTCCATCACCGGAGGAGGTGGTGGCTTACCAGATCGGGAACGACCCGCCTCCCCGGAGATCCGGATCACGCGCACTCCCTCCGAACAGGATGTGGTGCTCCGCGATCCCGCTGGCCGTCAGCTAGCCAACGGCGGCCACCAGGGCCAAGGACGCACCAGCCTGAGCATCAGCGGTTCGAGCAGCTCCTTGAACGTCGTCCAGCAGAAGATATGGCACATCGTGCGACGCGAGGGCAGCGCCAGCAGTCTGCACCAGGAGAAGTCCCAGTCGATCGTCCAGTACACGGGACTCCGCAAGTGCGAAACGGTGCTGGCTCTCACCCGCCAGTCCCAGTCGCATGGCCAGGTCCATGGATTGAGCCAGAGCCGGAGTCAGGGTCACTCGCTGGCGGTTCACGGGAGCGGGATCTTCAGTTCGGGTGGCGTGGAGCAGATCCGGCCACTGAATCGCCTGCGGAACAGTGTGAGCAGCATGAACGGCGTGGGCACTTGCTCCCGGTGCTCTAGTTTGCTATCGCTGGCTGCCTCCGGATCGCGTTACTCCCTGGCCAATGGGTTTGTCCCGCGTCCGGACTCCGCCTTGAATCACTTGGAGATGGGATCGGAGGAGGAGCGTCGGCGGTTGCAGGAGCCGCACATCAATGTGAATGCCCAGATCCGGTTGAGTGGCGGGGCAACTGCCAACTCGACCAGTCCCAGTCCGCCGTCCAATGTCACCACGGCCACGTTGCACTCGAGTTCCGGGAATAATCTGAATCTTAATCAGAATCTAAATCTGAACCAGAATCTGAATCTGAATCAGGAGCAGGAGCAGCAACAGCAGCAGTTGGCCAATTCTACGCCCGCAACCACGCCCACTGCGGCACCGGGGGGCGGGGAACTGGGACCCTTCGGTACCAACCACGCCTATCCGCTGACTGTGAGCTCCCTGCTCTCGATGGCCAGTGCGAACCAGGCGGCGCAGGCCTGCTGCGTTCGGGATGGCATTGCGTTGAAGCGACGCGAGATGCTCGCCTCCGCGGATGTTACGCCCTCGGTGGGCACTCCGGCCACGCCCACTACCGCCGCCGCCTTCCAGCCGTTCACCTGCAAGCTGTGCCTCATCGACGTCGAGGAGGTGGCCGAGGCCATGGCGCTCCAGCAGTGCTGCTGCCAATTCTGCATCGAGGTGAGTCACATTCCATTGCCTTTGATATATGAAATAATAAAAGAAAAATACCTTGGCATCTAAAAATATCTATAGGATATATTTTTCCAATTAATTGAGATAAATATCGAATTACTTATTGTGGAATATTTTTTGAAAGCAGCAGAACATTTTTATAGAAGGGTGAACAAAAATGTTCAGTGTTCTCATAAAATTTCTTGACTTGAGTAAAATAATTGTGGGTTTTTTAGCTGAAAATTAAATTAATATATGCATATAAACAATGTTTCTCTTAAATAAGTTAAGACGTATTAAATTATAATTTAAAGCAAACACAAACAGATTCACTTCTCTCTGCAAATTATAACTTATTATCAAATAGCATCTGTTCAAACTTGTGTTCCATCAGCTGAAACACACGAGTTTTGACCTAGAAAAAACAGCAGATAAATGTGGTATTTAAACAAATGTAGAAGTTGGCCAGCAGAAGACCACCAACACGGTGTGAAGCCATTTATAAAACTGTCATGTTCACTTTGCTGTTCAACGAAATTTGTGCTAAAACATGGAAAACACAAAAGGTTAGGTGCTAAAAACATTGTTTGCATGCGGCTTTTGGCAGAAGAAACTTTGTTACAAAAAGTCACAAACAAGTTGAGGAATCTGTTATGAATCAGATTTCAACTGATGCCAATTACCAGCGAATTCGATGGGATTAACTTTTGTGGCAAGTGGGGCCGTTCTGGGTATAACAATGCCAAGATTTTTATGCGATAATAATTTCCATTCCACTTTGCGGCTAAAGATAAAATTGTGATTTTATTCGCCCGCATCGCACATAAAAATGAGATGGGAAAAACGAAAATTCCTCTAAGCCGCAGAAAGATTTTCTTGTGGTTTCCCTTCGCCCACACCTCCTATTGATTGGAACCCGCACACATGTAGCTGCATATGTTGGCTTTCTTATTAGGATCTTTTTCCCGCACTTTCCCGCCCAGTTTTCCGCTCCTTTTCCTCTGCTTTTCCAGGTGCACCAATGGGGAAAATTGAAAAATGACGCACAGGCAGACGCAATATTTCGCAAGTGTTAGGAGCGAGTTGGTTTCGCTTGGTTTGGTTTGGTTTGGTGGCTGGCAGCTTAGCCCAAAAGCTGAATGTTGGGCATAAATAATCAGGAAAGCCAAATGTATTTTCTGATATTTGATAACTTTACGTTCATATAGATTACGTTTGCACAGGTTGCGGTGGGTTCTGTTCAAATTGTTGTATGAATTTGGATTATTTTTCGGAGGGAAATTTGAAACATTTGCCCGCAGCTTAAATTCAGCTTAGTAAACAACTTCGTAATAACTTTAAATACTAATGGAGTTTGGAAAAGGTTTGAATTGAATTTTTGTTCAAACACAAAGGGAGATTTTATTGAGCCATAAATTAGAAAATGTGCGATTAAGTAATGCTATTTAAGGCCTATGCAAATGAATTTCTTGTTTGTTTAGTACTATGAAATTGTCAAATTAGATAAGCAGTGATTTATTTTACTTATCGCTTGTTTAAGTATCTTATCGGACCTTTTATCTTATCTACATGTTTACGACTCGGCAATAATAATAACAAGTGCCTTTTGAGAGAAAACTACAATTTAGTTTTTTTATTTATTTACACTTAGAAATTGCCCACTTTTCAAAAATGCTCTGCGTTTTCTCAGCCTGCAGCTAACGATGTTTTTCTGCATAAGCCAAAGGAAAATATTAAGCAGCATTTGCAAAGCTAATTCACATCATCATCTGCATCTGCATCAGCATCAGAGTGAGCCTCATTTATTCCCTCAATTTGCATTGCAATTTGCTCGAGAGGAGGGGAAAAAGTGGATGGAAGTCGTCGGCAAGGGGTTAATGTTGCAAGGTGACTCATCTGTGGAGTTTGCTTTCTCAGCTTTCCCAGCAGTTCCTTCCATTTTCGCCGCTGCCAAGTAATTTTAGCAAAATGCGCTGCGTATCCTGGGCGTCCTGTGCGTCCTGTTCTCGTCCTGCTTTCTTCGCACTCACAAAAGCCAAATCCCCAGGACTCCTGCTGCCTTCACTTTGCTTTGCCATAAACAAATTGCATTTGTCTTAGAAGGGAAAAGGAAAAGCAGCGCCTGGCACAAATTGCATGAAGCATTTTAAATAATTAAGTAAATGATTGTGGAAGTGCAGCAAAAAAAAAAAAAAAAAAAAAGCAGATGGGGAAAACTTTCTACTTTTTGTTCTGCTTCTAGTGAATCTAATTTCATGTGTCTAATGCCGTGAATAATTTCTCCTTGAGAAATAATAAATTAGGCAAAATTCACACGTAAGAAAAGCGTAGAAAACAAAATCAAAGAATGAACATACACAGAAAAAAAATTAATTAAACTCCCTTTAAAAGCGAAAGACGGCAGTAAAAAGTTGTAAAAGGAATCATGTACTTTTAACAGTGATAATCCAACTTTAATTATTAAAATTGAAAAAATGATAAAATGACAAAATGGTACTGAAAAAATATTCTTTTATGTAATTCATTCCTTAAAATTTATTCCTGCGTAATTCATTCCAAACATTATTTGCCAGATCCAAATAAACATTTTTATTCACTCGAAAAACTAAAGATAAAAACCTAAATTCCCGTTTTAATCGGTAGTTTTTCTGCAGTGTATTAAAAGGCAAAATAAACTTTCGGCAACACTAGATGGAGGCACTAAATAAGCGAGCTTCATTTTCTTGATTTTGTTGCCGCCGCTCTTGTTGCTCAACTTGTGTGCAGGTGAAATTTATTGCACGCACACACACTCGCACGAACACCTGGTTGAAGCATGTCCGCTGGCAGGACGTGAGGACCACGCCCCCATGCCCCATCCGCCATTTCCCCATTTCCCAGGGCATCTCATCCCAGGGAGTTCCGGCTACGTGTCTAATAGCTACAGATGTACTGCCATGTCTTCGTGTCCTCGCTGGGCAATTTGTCAACCTTAAGCTAAACTGCCGCCGTCCTTGGAGCTTCCACCTTGTTTGTCCTTGCTCCTGCGGTTTTTCTATATTTCCCACCCTCTCTGTGCTCTGTTTGAGCCGCAAATTATTGCCAAACATTGCTCATACGCCGCGGTGGCCGCTCTCGTCGTCTAATTGAAAACCAAACGAAGGAAATTTCAATGCAAACAACATTTTCAGTTGTTTGTTCAGTGCTCTTGTCCCTTTCCGCCTTGATGTTCCTGTCTCGCTCCATATAACATTTACGATTCACTGAGTTGACAAATTTTCCGCTCCTGGAAAGAAAAAAAAAAACCAACAAACACCCGACAACAGCAGGAAAAATACTAGTCAGACATCAACAAAATGGCCAGAACAGCAGAATCCTGGTAAAGAGAAAAAACAGGACGATGTTCCACTACGAAACGGTGTGTCACTCTTCTGCAGCATCATCATAATTCACGTTTTGTCTGGGGCCCACACACCCAAGCCAAATGGTTGATAAATGCCATATAAATTGAGTTGGAGTCGCTGCTCCCGGGGGAAAGTTTCGTCGAAGATTCATATCTTTATGGGGCGTTTCGCTTTAAGTCTTGCATTTGTCGCCTCGCCATTAGTTCCTATCGCAGATGTGAAGAAACTGGAGCTCCATGTGGTTAAGAGGCTGTTTTGTAGTAAAATGTATATCTTTATGGGGCCAGGAAATGAAACAATATTTACTCATGGATGGCATGTTCCTCTTAAAGCATGATCCCTAAAACTTTCATTTAACGTCCACCAAATAAATTCTTATAATACTACAATTTTTATTTAGGAAGCATGTTTGTCACATAAAATGCAGATCGTAAAGCAAACTTATATTGATTTAAATTAAACAACTTAGTTTGCATCATTTTAAAAATGAAAATAAAATATAGAACCTAATTAATAACTTCCTTTCTCGTTGAAGTAGTGATATCATTACGTTCTTCTTGGTTCCGTTGTTTAGGAATCACTTATAGTTCATCGATTTCCGCTTTTCACAATTTCCTGTGGTGTGACATTGCCACTTTTTGTGGTGCGCTCCCCGTGCAGTTCAAATATTTTGCAACTGGCTTGCTAAGAGCAAACTCTTCACGTGGCACTCATAGTTCCCATGGCTGCCCCATCCATCTGGATGTTACATCACGCGGGAGTGGAAAGTGAAGGGGAGGGATGGGTTGCTGGGGGGAAAGTGGATTGGGGGTGGGGTGCTCCTCCGCTGACTGCGCATGAAAAATGGCGACGCTTATTAAACATGCTCGAATGGACAGCAACGCATCCTGATGACGAGGAGAGTGGCGCTGCAAAAGCACTAAACTGGTTGAAATTTATGCACCAGCGATGAGGTTTAAACTCTGCCATTTGATGCTCCACAAGAGGGGGAAAGTGGTGGGTGGGGATGGGGGTGCTCCAAAGTGGTTGGGGGGGAGGTTTTTATGAGCACCTCTGCCACTGGCGCTCATTAGTGTGTGCGTGTGTGTAATAAATTCAGAATAACAAGAGGTCCTCCGACAGTGGGTCAGGAGTCGGACAAAGAGGTCCAGACAAAGTCATCGTCATCATCGTCGACGTCTGGCCCCAATTTCGTGTCTCTTTCAGCGACTTTGGATGACGACTTGGGTCTGGGATCTGGCATCTGGGATCTGGGATCAAGGACCACCGGTTAAAGTTTCCCCAGACGCCACAAAGTAGGCAACTTATTCAAATTAGTGTATGTGATGAATATCTTTTTATGGTTGAATAATAATAACTAACTTAAGAGTGCTATTTGAAAGTGAATAGATTATTGTATATGAAGTTTATTTTTACCTTTCTATTTACATTTTAAATTTAAATAAAATACTCTACTTTAATTGTGGGCCAATATTATATTATTTACTAAAAAGCTATAAAATAGATAGCTGAGAAATGGGTGAACAAAATGAAGGTTTATAAATAATTTTCGAGATCTTAGGAGTTTAAATAACTTTGTAATTATTTTGAAGACAATTATATAAAATAACTATTTTTTATTTCTTTAAGCCTTAAATGCTTTTATAAATTGAAATTGTAACCTTATAAGTATACATACATAATTATATCTCAATTTGTACTCAATTTCCTGGCATGGCATCTCTATCCTTAATTTATCGCTTTCAATGCACGTGTGTCAAATGTCTCGCTGTTGAAAAGACTTTTGCCTTTGGTTTGAGGGCGTTCTCTATTTGTTTAGCTCACATTTCGTTTCTACAAGGGAGGAGAGCCTCATTTCGCAATTTGTTTGTTGCACTCCTTTCATTACTGAATGCTGCAGGACTCGCCCGTTCCATTCTCTGTTTCGGCTTCCTTTTTGTGTTAATTGAGCAGCTCGGCTGCTGCTGCTGCTGCTGCTGTTCCCGCTGCTTTTTCCGATGGCCACAAGCTGAAAAGTAAATTAACACGGCAGCAGCGAGCCTGAAACAGGAGCAGAGCCACCTGGTTGTGCCGTAAACGCTGCGTATACGCTATATGCGCTTTATGCCGCATATATATATATGTGTGAATGGAATTTACACAGGCAGCGGAATGGGGAGGGGAAAGGGGGAGTGGGGAACCACCGTCTGCGGTGGTGCCACAGTTGAGAGGGGATGGGGATGGGGGGTGGTGAATACTCAAAGGGAAAAGCCAAGTGAAACAACACGCGAGCAATTAAAATGCTCAACAACAAATTGCTATCAAGTACTCAAAATTCAAAAGAGAGAACAGACACAGCATCGCTGCGGCGGAAAGAGAAGGAAGCCATCGGTGCGAAAGAGACGGAAAGGCGTCAAATAGGGCAGGATAAACAAATAAAAACCACCAGCAAAGATTAATTAAAGCTGCGAGGGTAAGCAAACTCACTGGATGTCCTTTAAAAATTTCTGTTCAAATATCTAAAGCATTTAAAGGCATGAAAACATTAATAAAATAATAATTTGTTAAATGTTTTCAAAATTATATCAACATAAATACATTAAATTATTATTTAAATGTATTTAAATGGTAATTTTCATCTGAAACTTTATTTACCTGACCCTTTCCCACTATAAGCAATAAAATAATGGAATGAACTTAGTACAAATCTCGGAATGCATAAACCCAAAAGTCTGTTCAAACTTTACAATCTCTTTATTGTCCTTGGCCTCCCTTAATTTCGTATTTGATTTAGGAATTTATGAGGGACAAGGACTAAAATGATTTCATTTAGATTTACTCCCGACAGAAATTGGCGCCCCATTGTTCATGGTTTTTCTCCATAGTCCATAGTCCCACCATAGCATGTTGGGGTATGTTGGGGTATGTTGGGGATGTTGGGGTAGCCCACTGAAAAGCCAGTGAAAATTTATGACTGCCAGCGGAGACTGGCTCAAAACGAAGACATTCGCCATGGGGAAGTTTGGGGGGCCAAGGACTCGCTGGGGTTTTTCGCCGCGTAATTGCAGTCAACATTTTAGCATTTTCAAGCAGGGCGAGAAAACAAATAAAAATAAAAAGCAAGGGAGAGCACGTGACTGGCATGGAAACCATTGGCAGGGCGACCCCTAACCCCTAACCCCTAACCCCCATCGCTTATGGCCCCACGATTCCCCTCCCCCCGTTTCTCTATCTGTATCTGCCACAAAAAGAAAATACTTGTAAAATGTAAATGTTTATGGCTGGAGAGGCGCGAGAAAAGAGCTCTTCAAATGGGCTGTAACTATGTTTGAAATGAGCGGGGGAAAGGCGCTTGCACTGATAAATAAATTAATAAGGAAATTAAAGAAAAGAAAATTATATTTGCTTAGGTTGTAGATAACACATTAAACGTTTAATGTAATGTGAAATGAAATATACTTTTTAATAATATGAAATTATAAAATAAACATAGGAGAATAGTTTAAAGGAATCATTTGAATGTTTTCAAAGTGTTTATGCTTAAAACAAATTAGCGTTATATCTGCTAATTATAAATTAATTTTCATGTATTGTAAGACTTTGTTTAAAGAATAGTTTCTATATAAAACTAGTTCCCCATTCACATTTTTTTCCGAGTGCAACAGTTTCCCTCTCTTGGTTTTTGGTTATGAACTTGTTGACGTTTGGTTTTCGTTCTCCTCCGAAATGCAAAAAAAGCCCCCTTGGGAGGCAGAAGAAGAGTGCCGAAGGGGTGGGGAAATGGTGAAATGGAGAAAGGGGGGGATGAAAGCAATTTCCGGTCGGGTCAGCCATTTTCCCTGCTCTGCGCGTCATTTCCGGTTTCTCAGTTTCCAGCAGTTGTTGCTTCTGTTGCATTTCTGAGTGCATTTGTCTCGGCCAAGAGTTAAAGTGTTTTTTCGGCCACAAGCATTTGGCTAACGTGTGGAAAATTGGCCAAATCCGTTTGAAAATTTAAAAGCGCCTTGTTTCTATCAACTTTTTTTCTGTTGTGTTTTTGCTGCTCATTTGGTATGCAAATGTGCGTCAATAATGAATTGTTTTTCCTTTGCTTCTGGCTCGAAAAGGAAGAAATTGAAATTGGAATTTTGGGCGCGTAGCAAATTGGCTGGCAAATGTTTGCTTGCTCTTTGTTCGGTTTGTCGAGCGATTAATGCAGCAAATTGGCAGTGAAATTGCGCCCAAAACGAGGGTCAAAGGTTACGGCTCCTCCTTCCGCATGCATCCTTTGTATCCTGTCCCTTTTGCCCTTGGGTGTGTGTGTGTGTGTGTGTGTCTGGTCTGGACAGAACGGAAGTGTTGGGTTTATCGCAACGGAAGTGGACAACTGCATTGGTCAGTTGGCAGGGGACATGCAGTCCTCTAGTCCTTTAGTCCTGTAATCGCCGGTCAGTTTAGATTGCTCAATTGCAAATGGCCAGGCCAGGCCGGCCATTCTGGCATTCTGGCCTCGTGCGGCCCGTGGCTAAAAGCCATCCGAGTAGGCCCAAATGCTTTGGCCACTTAATGAGTGGCATGTGGTCGCCGGCATTCGCAGTCATTTGCGTATGCCGTTTTGGCCAGGCCAACAGCTATCAAAGCGATTGTCGCAGCAGCTTTTTCGCTTCGAATTTACCAAAATCAAATCAAGTTCAATTTGAGAAACTTTCGGCTTTCGGCCTCGAATTTCTTGTGAAATCTGAAAGTTTTTGTGCAAGTTGAAAGTCAATAATTGTGTTTACTTAAATGTTAACAAAAAGCAATTGACTTATTTTGAGGTACTAAAAATCGTTTGAACTTTTTGATTGGTTCAAAATGAAATTTAATTCAAGCTTTGATTATATTTTGTTAGGAAAATAAAATACACTTACATTTTTACTATGTAATTAGCCATAATTAAATTTATAATATTTTCTAAGGAAAATTGTTGTCTTGAATCTGAAGTTTGCTTTCAGTTTAATAAACATTCCTTTTTAATAACTATGAAATTGAATTTTGTTTCCTTAGTGAACAACTACTTTATCGAATCTGATAGATATTTTGTTTGACCTTAATCGGAGAATCCTTTGTGCTGTTTGCTTTGTGGAAACGGTAGAATTTTTCACATTTTCCCTACTTAATCTGACTTTGTTTTGTGGAATTTTTTGCCTTGACTCCAGTTAACCTAATTGCTGGCGTTGCAGCGGCTCTAATTGGAAGTGAAATTCCGCTGACCAGGCTTAAAGCGAGAATGTTTAGGGGAACGCATCGCAGCTGAACCGAACGGCTTGTGGTAGCTGCAGATGATGTGGTTTTACGCCATTGTATGCCATTGTTTGCCGCGCTCATTGGCCTAAACAACATGGCCAGAATCTTTGCTCTGCTCCCAAACGAAAATAGCATTGGTTTATCACCAGAATTTCAGCGTTCCGAACTGCAATACCCGAAACTTTGGCTAGGATATTCATACTTTTGTTCTCATATTTGATGACATGTAGCACAGTTTGCCTTTTGCTCTGCTCTCTGGCCAAACAAGTTGCAAACAAGCTGCAAACTTTGCACACTCGTCTATGGAAACGCAACAAAAGTTGCTCCTCGAATGGAAACCGCTACTTGCTATTTTCTTTACGACTTCTTTTAATATTTATACTTCTTGTTGGCCGAGATGCTTTTCGGTACTTTATAGTATGCGATATATAGTGGGTGAGGCAAAGCGAGTGTGGCCCCGCACAAAGTTTAGACTTTGTCGAATCTAAACTGAAAAATGTGGAAGGATTTATACCACCCGCCGCCTGGCGGGACATGTGCAAATATAGAAAGAGTTTTCCCCCAAAGGCGATACAATGTAGCTGCAGAATGGCAAAATGGCAGAATGGCAGAATGTATGTATCATTTACACTACTCAGATATTTGACTTTTGCCCTGCGCTCGCCGAAATTGAAAAACTTTTCCGTGCGAGTGGTGTTGACTGCATTTCTCAGCGTGTTTTCTTTTATTTTTAATTGACTAACTTGACTAAAGAGGGTTCCCAACTTCGTGGCAAGGGTTGGGAATTAAAAAAAAGTAAAGAAAAGAAAGACAGGCAACGCATACGCGCTGTCAAATTGAATTTTGATTCAATTTGCGATGGCATCCAGCGATGTCAAGTTTGCCAAATTGCATTTGCACATTTTACACGTGGCTGCCGCTGCAGCAGCATATTTTCCTCATTTCGCGAAGTGTCAAAAAAACGCGTTCACCTGTGAATTTGAATTATTCACGAAAGCCGTCGAGGGCGCGATATAAATTTTCGCGATTCGCGTACTCGCAGGATACCAGGATATGCAATTACAAAAGGTGCAAAAAGTGTACAACCTGGGATTTCCTATGAAATGGTTAAGTTTTCAACCCAAAAGATACATTTTACCTTTTCAAGTGTACAATAAATTCCTTTTTGCTACCGGTAATAAAATAATGATTAAATACTGAATTATTATTTTCACTCAAAAATAAATGAAATAAAATATATTTATAGTTCATGCAAAAATATCTCATATTTCAGTTTAAGAATGTTTCATTTCTTCCCATTAAGTCGTGAGTTTCAGTATATTTCCCGAAATGCCACATTCGATTGAATCGTATAAATCATGCGAAGTGTGTAAACCTAAATGCCATGCTCTTATTGCACTGATTTTCGATTCAGGTGAAGTGCCTTTTATTGGGCATTGAACACTGTTAATTATTTCAACTGCATAAAATCGAAATGAAATAGCACTCCGAACTGCCGTGCATTGGCAGTTTTGGAAATCAAGTAATGTGGCGTGTGAAAAGCGCTCAAAAGAGTCCAAAAACCCTTGATGTTTTCCCTGCCTGACAGATGCTGATAATATTTCCTGCTGCTGCAAAAACAGGCTGTTAAATGCCATCATTTCAATTCGGAGAGCTGGCCAACGGAGAGCTGGCAAATTGCATTTAAATAAGCCAGTAGTATTTGTATTTCTGTGTCTAGACCGGAAATGAGAAACGTTATTGCGAATAACATCGTTGACACCAGGTGTGTTGGTCCTGTGTCGATTTGCAATAAGCCCAGAGACGACTTTCATGGGAAATGAAATGTAAACTTTCCAAATTCTCTCTGCCTGCCTTTTTCCTGTGCTTAGCATAATTTAAATAATTTTTTTAGCCACAAAAATAGTCGAAAGAGGAGATGGAAAGGGCTTAACAAAATCCTCTTAACTGAGACGCCTGGTTTTAAATTTAAACTTTCCTTTCCTCCTCTTTCTCTGTTTTTTTTTATCAAAATAGTTTGCGGCATTATCAGGGAGTGACATTAGAGCTGGTTTTGTGTCGTGGACCAAGCATTTCCAATCAATTGAAATTCAATGCTCCAGTGCAGAAAGGAGCGGAACCGGAAACGGAAGTGGAACGTTGGACATGCAATTTAAATTCAATTTTACACACAAACAGCCAAGTGAGGGTGCCAAAAGGTGTAAGGGGAGGATCTTGGTTCTGGCCTGCCGGTTGCCGGCTTTTATGACGATTCCCCCAACACAAATGGGTTTCATTCGATTTGGCCAGGACGTGGCCCGGCAAACGGGGACAGTTCAGGGTCAGCAGGGTGGAGCCATTATTTATGGGCATCGGTGGGGAGGTTCGTCCAACAATGCTTGTTATTCTTTGCGCTCCACTGGATTATAGGGTATCTGATCTGATTTTCTAATGACACGCTTCTTGCGGCCACACAAACAGAATCCTTGTTTATGGGATTAACTTGGTAGAAGGATACTATAATGGAATGAAGCAAAATAAATGGGGTTGTCTTTCTTGTCAAGACTTCTGGAACTGGGAAAAAAACAGTTCTTGTTCTAATTCACAAAAGTTGTATTTAGTTTTTCAAATAAATTGTATAGAGCATTTCCCTTTCGTTACTACCTTTCTATTTGATTTTGTGAACGGTCACTGGTCTTCTATTTGTATCTCTATACGTACAACTATCTTTATATCTTTTTTGCTGCCGCTGTTGCTTGTTGCGCTTGCATTTCAATTGATGGGAGCATCATTAAGTTTCCAATGTTTGTCCCCACTGCCGCATGAGGAATTCTAAAAACAAACCGCTTCCTCCACTCACAATATTATGTCGCAAACAAGTCACAACAGCAACAATATTCCGCCCTTCCAACTGCTAAGCGGATTGGGTTACGACCCGCCTCTGATATCCTGGACGCTGACAATGTTGCCCTGGTCCTTTGTGATGGGATTGACTTAATGCCAACTATGCAACTTGGCTGGCTGGCAACCATAAATAAATCTGACCACACATCTGTCACAGATCCAATATGCTTTTGACTATCTTCCACTGGGATAAAAACAAGTCATTAAACTGCCATTTTCAGATTGAATCAACGGAAATCAATTCGAAGTTGACAATTAATTCAATTTCTGATTATAAACAAAAAGAAATGTATAAGATTTAAGTACTATAAAAGTTGATTCTGTTTAGTAAACTTTTCTCCCCCAAGAAAAGTCAGGTGAATAGAGCTATTAAACTTTAATGCGATGTTTATTCTCCGTGCATCAATTACCAATTTGAACTTAACACGTCCCCCGCCGCTCAAGCTGCTGTCCGTGTAAATCAGGCTAATTAAATCAGAATGCGGCATTAAAAGTTTATGGTGGCTGTGGGACGGAGGAGAACCCAGAACATTAATGTAATCATTTGCCATAAATTTGCATTTATGACGCGTCTTGCGCACGTTGTCGTAGCAATTCATTTGCCGGTCAGCGATCCTGTCATCTCAGTGCTCAGAGTACAGGACTTAGAATACAGGACTCGGGACAGAGGACAGGGGAAAGGACGAGGTGGCATATTAATTAAAGTGTCGCCGCTAATGAGTTAGATTAAAGCGGCCAGATGCGCGTGTTTCCCGGCATCAGAGCATCAGAGTTCTCGCTTTCATTCCGTTCGAGCGTGCGTGTAATTGGCAATATCTGCTGGCCAGGATTAAGCCGCTGAATCTGTGTTGGTGTGTTTGTGTTGGTGTTGGTGTGGCCAAGGATGTGGGCCTCGGCTCTGGGACATTCATTAAGCTTTTTATGCACGACGTCGCCTAATGTGCCGGGTTTCCTCTCTCCCTTTCCCAATTTCTGACAATTACCAGGTCTGGCTCAGAAAAGTATGCTACAATAAACTTGATTGCGATTTGCGGCTGCGGATCTGCGTTTGTTGGCCAAATTGAAGCCGATTAGTAATAGGTATATATTAAAAGAATCGCTCTGTTAAGTTATGGATTTATTCTTGCCATAAAATAACCCAATTACAACAAGTCGTATTATTTACTTAGAACTGAAAGACAAATTTAATACAAAATACATTTAAAAGATAAAGAACTAAATAAATTATAAAGAAGGGAATGCCATATTTTCCCGTCTGGTTTTCTTGTAATTCCTTCGCCTTTCTTTGATTGAGTTGCTTTCTGGCGTAAATAATTTAAATTGGCGAAACTTTTGCATTCAAAAGAGGAAATCCTTGGACAGAAACAAGCAAATATCAGACGTCTCATTTTAACATTTCAATGCGCCAAGAAGGGCAAAAGCGAAAGAAGAAAATGCTCAAGAAAAATGTGCACAACAGCCATATATCAGAATTATTCAGCAATAACTATGGAAATAACGAGCGAGTCGTCTATTATCTTTTTCCGGGAGCTGCAGCTGATAAATAAAATAAATTCACATATTAAATGTGAAATGTAAACTTTCTGCTGGCACACATATTTTATGACCCTGCACCCTGCACACTCGCCAACTGACATTATTAATACTAATTTATACACAGGCACGGGAATCTCGATGTGTTTGTAATCTTATTGCGGCAGTTGGCTTTTAAATGGCCTACACAATTGCCGGGGCTCACAAAGGTTGGCCGCAATGTGGAAAATTTGTCTTTTCACTTATACGAGTGCTGCATGTGCTGGTGGGCTCATAAATGTTTTATGCGGTTATATCCGACATTTATTTGCTTGACAAAACGTTAACATCTGTCACACAGAAGAGCCTGCAAAGCCGTTCGGAATGAAATTCTTCTACTGGTATTGATTTTCCGGAATCGAGAATTTAATTAAACCCTTTCGCCGCCCGATGTATTATCAATAAATTTGTGTGCCAAAACCATAATCCCCGCCCGTATTTGTAGCCCCGATAAATCGAAAAGCACACATACACACAGTTGATGGCCCCACAAAGAAAGGTGGATCGCAGCAGGGATGGCAGGAAGTGGCTCACTGCCAGTGGCATCAGCTGCTGCACCACAATCCAGCAGCCGGCCACTAAATTGTGGCACCACCTGGCACACGGCCATCTGGCTGGCTGGGAACTGGGCGGTATCATCATACCGCTCTCGGCGCCCAGCTCTCCGTTCATAGCTTCCAGCTCCTAGTTACCTGCCCCCCAGCCTTCAGTTGCCCCTCTGCCAGCCATAACCTCCGGCTGACTGCACTTCCAGAGCCCGGCTATAAAGCCTTTGCATCGCAAATCCGGAGGCTGTGGCTGCTGTGGCCCGGCTGACTGATGGCCAGGTGAAGCCTTCAGCGCTGGGATTAAGCGGGGTGGGCAGGAAATGTGTGGACACTGAACCAAAAACTATAACTCATTGTCCTTACTGTGAAAGGCTTTCGTAATTAAGTAGTTATTTTTATAAGTATCGAATTAGAGAATTTCTAGTCCATCGATATGGCTATTTATTTTAGGTAATGTGTATTAACGGAGAGTTTTAAATAAATTTTATAAATTAGAACAAATCTCACTTTTTATCACTTTTAATATATTATATAATAACTCTTAAAGAATGACATGTAAAAAAATCAATTTCACACAACTTTAAGTTTTTGAAAATCATTAGATATTTATAGATTATACTATGTAATTCTTCTTTTAATAACATTATTAACATTCCTAAATAATTTTACATAATCTTAAATGTATCATAATTTTTTATATTTATTAAAAAGTAAAATATTTTTTCGATTTATAAGCCACAACTTAAAGTGCAAACAGACAATTTTTTCAAAGTGACTTTAGCAGTTTTGCTTTAATGAAAACTTTCATTTGAGCGAAATATCTAGTTTCATTATTGCAGTCGGCAAACAGAAAGTTGCCAGCAACCCGAATTCGTCGAAAAGCCGTCGGGAGAGAGGAGAAATTCGCTTTTAATTATTTACGGCTAAACAGAAAGTTGGCCACAAGGAAGAGAGCTGGCCGCAGGAGACACTTTTTGTGCCATGGACACACAAAACTTTTCGCCGAGTTACGTTTGCCCGGGTTCTCCAGTATCCAGTATCCAGCGCCCTTATTTCATTTTGGCGCCGGGGGGAAAATATGGTCGGTGTCGAAGCATTTGAGAGTTTCCTTCGGTTCGGTTCCGTTTGCAATTCCATTACTTTAATGTGGCAGGAAGGAAAGGGAAAACTTTTAAATCTTTATTTATAAAAGCTTCCGCACCGGCGGGGCAACTTTTGTGTGTGAGTGAAAATGAAATAATTCCAACAGCCGCAGCTTTGCGGTGGGCCATGCGGTTTTCCCTGGCCACCAGAAGAACTATGCCAGCCAAACTTGCTAAATGCCCTGACAAAACTTTTGCCTTTCTCCCAAAATCCAGGAGGAGAAGGGTGAGGGGGAGTGGGCTCCATAGCTTAATATATGTTTGCAGCTTAAGTTGGCTTACGCCTAAGACGTGAAAATTGTTTAGCTAATTCATCGCCTTATTCTATTTACTTGCAGTGCATGCGGGCCTACGTGGAGTTCGAGATTTCCGAGGGCGCCTACGAGATCTCCTGTCCGGATGCCAAGTGCCCGGCTCAGGGCGCCATTTCGCTGCCCGAGATTGCGAACCTAACGACAACGAATCTGCTGAAGAAGCACCATCGCTATCGCCTGAATAGAGGTGGGTTTTTCAGGGGGAATCCCTTGGGCTGAACCTACTAACTGCTAATATTTTCTTTGTTTTTGGTGCGACAGAAATCGAACTGGACAAGACGCGCACTTGGTGTCCGCGGGCTGGCTGCGAGACCATCTGCATGGTGGGTGGAGCGGCGCAGGCGGGTCAGTCCGGCGCCATTTGCCAAATGGACGAGTCGCCGTCGACCTCGCAGAGCTACAGCCCACAGCAGGAGGCGGCCGGAAGCGGAAGCGGAAGCGCAGGTGGCGCAACCGGAAACGGGGCAGCCGTGCTCTCGGTGTCCGTGCACTGTCCCTCCTGCAAGGACGAGTTCTGCGGCCTCTGCAAAAAGGCGGTAAGTGTGTGAATATATTCCCTTTTTTTGCGGTTTGGCCATCAAAAAGAAACAAGTGTTTATTGTAAGTTTTGTCAAAATATGCATCAGATTAAACGGAAAAGATATAAGTATCTAACAATGCTCTTTAACAAATAATATCAATAAAAAGAGCTTACATTTTAAATATTTCAGCCTTGCTGGTTTTAAATGTTACTCATTATTTGGCTTTACAAAACAAGCAGAAACTAAAACAAAACATTAGAAAAACCCAAACAGCTTAACAAACCGAACATATTCACAAATATAATTAAAAACATGAATAATAATACTGACAACAAAGGGGAATTATAAAATCAAATCCCTAAAATCATGTAAAATCACGTGCTATTGTTAAACATGTTGTGTAGGCACGCAGATTTTAATATAAATTTAGATTTTTTTAAACAATATGCTGGTTTTGTTTTCATTTTGCAGTACCATCCAAACATTAGCTGCGATGAGTTTGGGCGACGACTGATTGCCGATGGCCAGGACGACATTGGAATTCCGTTCGACAACGAGCTGATCAAGTGCTGCCCCATGTGCGCTGTGCCCATCGAGAAGGACGAGGGATGCGCCCAGATGATGTGCAAGCGCTGCAAGCACGTCTTCTGCTGGTACTGCCTGGCCAGTTTGGATGTGAGTGCCCTGAATGCAAAATGATTCGATTGTGTTATTCAACTTATAATCCCCCAGGATGACTTCCTACTGCGCCACTACGACAAGGGACCGTGCAAGAACAAGCTGGGCCACTCCAGGGCCTCCGTGGTGTGGCATCGCGCCCAGGTGATCGGAATCTTCGCCGGCTTCGGCATCCTGCTGCTGGTGGCCTCACCGCTCCTGCTTCTGGCCGCTCCCTGCATCATCTGCTGCAAGTGCCGAGGGTGCAGCGGCTCCAAGATCGACGAGGTGGACGGCGAACTGGAGGAGGAGGTGACCGCCTTGCAGGGCTAGGTGGCTCGACCGACCTCCCAAGTGGGCACCAATCCATATACGACATTAGGCTGCAGCCTGTAAATGCAGCTGCTGTAATTACTGGTAGATTCTATTGTTAACGACGACGAGAAGATTACGTACATTTATTTTAGTTATTACAATTATAATTGTATATGTGTTAACTAAATTGTGATATTTACAGTGATTCGATTTCTAATTGAATCGACAAATTTGTTGAGAACCTATACAAAGACCAGACGCCTTCGATTCTTTTTAGGTTCTGTCTCTACATACGAGTATATTCTTTCCTCCCCTAACTACACTTACGAATACAAATATTCGCCTAAATCAATCTGTATAAATCGAGTAGGTCCTCTTTATAGCCGATAAGTTAGTCTAAATATATTAGGAGTACGCCTCGTATTTCAACAGTGCTTTTATATCGCACCCACCCAAACAAAAAGAACCCCACTCACCCACTCAATCCTTCTCTCAAGTATTACGCATGCAACTAATAAGCCCAAGATCCTTGGGCCACTTTGATTAACTGCTTGGCAATGCTTTTATCTACGCAAACATATATATACTGCATATATAGGAGGTGTATATGATGTCACTACTACTGTTTATTAAATGTATTTAAATGTAAATGTTAATATGCAGCTAAAACAAATGTAAAACAGATCGCTGCTCACCGAGTGCACATCCAAAAACTGGCTGTGTGCCAGTTGGGCAGAGTTTGGTTAATGTAAATTATTGAATTATTTAATGCATATACACTCGGAACACATATATCAAAATACGTATGACATAAAAGTGCGTGTATATTTAAAAAAAAAAAAAAACATATTTAAACTCTACTCTTAATGTGAACAACTACCGCGTATGCTGTTTGAAATAAAAATGTTAAAAGAAAAGAGTGCAAGCTAATTTTTATTGTAAACGGAATGCATCTTAGGTAAATATAATGGATTGAATCGAGTAAACCTTGGTTTGACAAGCGGTTTTGGAAAAAACTTCCAGTGTATTAAACACATATGATTGTTGTGATTGCTTTCTAAGAAGTAGTAGAACAAAACATTTGATATTGATAATTTGTTGCAACTTGCAAACACGAGTTTTGAAACCGATAGATTGTATTCTTCTTGGAACAGTACCAATTGTAATTTTCAGACCAATTGGGGTATGGTTTTCCTCTAACTTGCTTTTCCGTCTCGTCTGTGACAGGTGCATTAAAAATATCTTGACAATCTTGCAGTGATGGCTTAGATCTTGAATAAATAATCGAATTAAAAAACAGAAGAAATATGGCACAGCTCGTTCTCCAAACCTTTCTTTTGTTTGCGGCGGCTCTTGTCCAGTGTGTCATCGTCTTCAGAATCGGAGGAGACGGGCTTCTTGCCATTTCGATAGTGAGTTGCGCTTACTCTTTTTGGAAGTGTTAGGGAACGTTTCAACGCTATTCGGAGATGTTTCCGAACTAAGGGCTGTGCGGGCTTTGTGTTTCGGCAACGGCTTTTTCCCAGAGTTCGGATGTGATGTTTTAAAGACGTCGTCGATAGTGCCTACCTCCTTTTGTAAATCCTTCTTTGTATTGCGGCGACTCTTGTTCAGTGTGAAATCGTCCTCGGAATCCAAGGAGACGGGGTTCTTGCCATTTTTGGCGACCGCTGAAGTGCTCGATGGTGAGAAGTTGCGCTTGTCCAGCTTGCGCTTTCTCGCTTTCTATCAGATGATGGCTCCGAACGAAGGGCTATGCGTGTGGATTTGCGTTTCGGCGACGGCTTTTTGGAAGGCTCAGCACACAGATTGCTTAACCTTCCAAAAAGCCGTTGCCGAAACGCAAATCCACACGCACAGCCGTTCATTCGGGATATTCATCTGAAGGCGATGATGGGATGTCGTCCGCATCCTTCTCATCGGCAGAACCGTTTCTGCGTTTTTCGACAACTGTACTGTTTCATTTTAAGCAACGATATCGACTGTCAAAGTTAAAATCACAGATTGCTTGAATTTATGCTAAGCAATGTAATTTGATAAACAAGAATAAAATTATAATATGAATTAACCACTATAATATATTAACCATACAATAATGCCTTCTTTATAAATACTAACGAAACGTTTGTTTGTTTTTAAGTTTATTGAAACACAACCTGAAACACTGTTTTTAGTATTTTTGATTGACTTATAGTATTTTAATCCACTCTGCAGCAACAACTTGAGATGAAAGATGCTTTATTTATCGTCGGTTCTTCCACTTTTAATCTACAAATTGTAAGCTCAGATTGCTTAACGTAAATTTAATTTAAATATCGGTTTTATTTTCAAATTACTGGTTCAGTTCATAACAAACATGTAGCAACGTTGAAATTGGTTTGTGGCCGAGATAGTTGTTGCCCCAAGCAACAACTTAAGATGAGATGATATGGATGTAGAGTCACCCTAAACCTGCTTGCTGCAAAATTGTAACTGTGGTGCACTGTATAGTAAAGATAAAAGATGTACACTGCTTGTTATCCGTATGAACTGCTTTAAGGGGAATTGAAAAGAAGTGAACTGATGGATTTTTTAGTGTGAGTTTAGTGTTGCTGGAGAGCATTTGGGCGAAAGCTGTTTTACCGTCTGGCAACACTTGGTTTTGGTTCCTCCTCTCGAGATATTAGATTGCCGGCATTGTTATTAACCGATTTTAAGCGATATTTTGAGGATAAACTCAGTAACTGGGAATAAGGATACATAATAGCCAGTCGCCATGGACGACCAGGCGTGCCCGCGGTGTAAGACCACCAAATACCGCAATCCGTCGCTCAAACTGATGGTCAACGTTTGCGGCCACACTTTGTGCGAGTCTTGCGTGGATTTGCTGTTCTTGAAAGGATCGGGCGCTTGTCCGGAGTGTATGGTGCCTCTGCGGCGCAACAACTTTCGGGTCCAGCTCTTTGAGGATCCCATGGTGGAGAAGGAGGTTGACATTCGCAGGCGAATCCTGCGCGACTACAACAAACGTGAGGAGGACTTTGCGTCCCTTGCGGAGTACAACGATTACCTGGAGGAGATCGAGGACATTGTGTACAATTTGTGCAACAACATCGAGATCATCGAGACAAACAAGCGGATTGAGGCCTACAAGCGGGACAATCGCGAGGTCATCCAGCGCAACAAAACTCGTGTGGGTCGCGATGAGTATGCTCTGGAAGAGATGCTGGAACTGGAGAAAGTGCAGGAAGAGGCGCGTCGGAAGGAGCTCGAGGAGCTGGAAAACGAGCATAAGAAGAAGAAGGCCCGCGACAAGCAGGCTCTGATTGAGGAGCTGATGTATAGCGGCAAGGACGCTGCGCAGATCGTGACTGAATTCGCTGAAAAGGCGGAAAAGCAACGTGAGGAGGAAAAGCAACTTCCTCCACCGAAGCCAGCCAACGAGTTCTCCACGGGCATCAAGTTCGGCCAGACAGCTGACCCCAGTCTACTGCCCGTTCCCAAGTCGGAAGAGGGTCCACTGTTTGTCTACGAGCCCCTGATTGCCATAACTGAAGGACCCGCTATGCCGTCCAGCAATGAGATCATGGCAATGGGTTATACAGCACACATACGAGCAGAGACGCCGCAGGAAAATGCTGGTGGATTCACCTCGACTGTGGCCTGCGAAAGGGCGCTCCAAGAAGCACTGCAGGGACTCTATTACACGGCCACCGCAGGAATAGCTGCAGTCACATAGTAGTCCAGTAGATAATGATTTTAGATGGTCGCACAACCAGAGCACAGAACGCTTACTTTTGTTGAACAATTGTGTCCTATACGAATCCATTCAGTTAACTTTTAATCCACTTAATATATATGTATGTTAATGAAATAAATGCTATATCCTATGTTAAAAGGAAGATCTTTGTGCCGTTTGTTTTTTCAACCTTAATTAGAAAAAGTCCGAACATTTTTAAACTACATGTGTTTTTAAAGGTTTATAGCAGTTGTTTTGCTCCGACTGGAGATTAAAAAGGTATTTTTGTTTTTAAAACTTCTTTGAATACTTTTTGCATACTTCAAATGTCGTTTAAAGCGGCCAGATATAATCACAGCTGCCCTTGGCAGCATAACATAAATTTTTCGTCCCAAAATAAGAGTTCTTTCTTTGATTACAGACTTGGTTTTATTTTAAATACTTTTAACAGTAAATATCTATAGGCATAATTCATATGCTAGATAAACATACATTGGATTTAATTGGGCTCTTTATACAATACACAGATTACAGTTAAATTTTATGGTAGTCCGACGAGTAGCTCGTCACATCCTAAGTTCTACTTGCACAGTAAGAGGTAAATGTGTTCTGCGATCGGGCCACTGCGAGATTTTGGCCACAGATGGACTATCCTAGCCAAGTACACGAACGGGTTAACTTAACGATCTAGGGGCAATGGGGCATGGGGAAGATTACAGAGTGCTGGACTGGTGACAATGAGTGCGATGGGGGTATATGGCTGCTAATACATTTGAAATGTCATAAACTTAACTATGATATACATGAGTTTTTTTGCATCGCTTTTAAGTTGATAAAATATACACAATTTAAATAAACTGGGTTAGAGGCATAATATGTGGGTAGATCACGCTCCTCGGGCCGGATGCCTCGAGCGATGCTCGTGGAATGTGGAAGCAGCGGCTGGCGATAAGTGCCAGAACTATCAAACGTTCGGTCGGTTCGCATACGCCTATTAGTTAGATGGTAGCGTAACATTTAATTTAGACATAAATTTCGATCTTAACAATCTAATTAAAATGTTAACATTTAATAATAGTTTTTCGCACACGCCTTTTGTTGATTATACATAGCTATTATAATTAGATTGGTTGCATGCGCTATGATTGTTTGCCAAACACTACTGATAGGTTTCTCGTTGACTCGATTTGCTTTGCTTTGCTGCACATTGCGTTCACATCCGAGTGCACTTGGTTTGTCTGGCTTTTCTGCTCCACTCGCGATTGTACAGTGTTTGGCTGACGTCCCATAATTCACAAATATCTGGGGCCTTCTTCGCCGTGTCCTACTTTCGTATTGCTAATGGTGTTTTGTGGGTGGCTGCGCAAAGCAAACATCAGCAGGCAGTAGTCATAAATTGCACTTCTAACTAAACAGAATCGTCTGCAATAAACATTTAGAAGAGTAATAAGTATGTGCGCTCGTAGTGGAATATCACGCATACGCACCGTGGTACCACCATTTAGTCTTTTTGGGATTCTTATTGCAGGTCTTTACGTAGAGCGTGTTGTCCGGCGGACGCTTCTTCTCGCGGCAACTGCTCAACATGGAGGCTATGCTAAGGCACACGGATTGCACCGACAGCGCCGGCGACCAGTCCTCGGTCAGAATGGATAGGCAGATGTGTCCATTGCTGTAGACATGTGGATGCACGGGTATATTGCTGCCGATGAAGGTCACCTGGCGAAGGAGAGAAAAATGGTTAAGCTCACCTTCATCATCCCTTTGTTTAATTATTACCTCTGGCGAATCGAAGGGATATTTATTGTTGAATTTGAACAGCAGCTGGAAGTCCTCGCCCTCGTAAAGCGTGCCCTCGAAACCTTTAATGTTTATTTTCCATCTGTAAGCCGAAAGAAAAGAGTTATGAGTGCCAGCCTCCAACAATTACGGGCTTTGTTTTCGGAGCAAGTTGCTGAATTAAGCTTATTTTTATTTTTGCATTTTGTGCTTGAATTAAACCAGTTTCAGTTTTCGCTGAACTTGGCCCACTCTGCTCCGTAGTCAGTACTTACTCGGATAAATTTTGCTGTACGCTTTCGGTGTCAACGGTAACGCCCGGCGGCGGCTCCTTGATCAAGGACATCAGCTCTTTGTGCAGGCGGCGCTGTAGGGTGAAAATAAAAAAAGGAGACATGAATTAGTAAATGACTCGGCCATTTATTGGTCTATCTTATCGCAGAGCCCACCTACAGCTGGGCCTACTTCTACTTAAGAGTTCTAAATACGTATTTTTTCCGCCCATCTTATCTGTGCGCCATTTCTTCTGCGGCTTACAACTGCCAATATACTCTATGCGCCGTACTATATACATAATACACACATATATGGCGCAACGCACGATAAGATAAAAACAAATGTCACTGAAATTTATAGAACAGTCGATTGTTTTTCCGTCTTTCGGCGCTCTCTTATCGAGTGATTCCCACTTGCAGGGCCATTTTCGAGACCATAAACAAGTTCGAACGTACAAAGTCAATTCCGCCATTCTGCCACACAATTGAGCTGCTGATAGACGGTTTGATCGATAAGGACAGTAATTTGCAGAAGCAGGAACAAAAAGCAAATCTAAGAAAACACTCGAAAAAAGGAGAACTGAATAACACAGATTTCTTGAGGCTCAAAATGCTACACACCCATGACGCAATAGCAACACAATATATTTTCGAACAGCCGTTCGAACGCGATATGTGGCCAAAGTTCAGGTTTTATCTCTCGAATTGGATATACTTGCCTCCCATCGTGAGTTGTCCAGCTGCAGCGGCTTACCGCATTTGGAGACCGGCGGTGTTTTTGGTTCTTTGGGTTCGGTTATGATCTCCGACTTGGGTATTTTGTCTTTTGGCTTCTTGAATAGCTTCAGCATTTTGTATTCTTTGTTCTCACAGTTGTTCACCAAACCGAATGCTAGTTCTGTCACTTGGTTCACTTCTCAGTATATTTCACAGATTTTTCCCGAGTTGCTAGACGACTAAATTGTCAATTATGTGTGTTAGTTATTTCTACACTTCAATATGCCAGCGCTTTTCCCAGGAGACGAGAGTGGGCGAGGGGCGTGGCGGTCATTTTATTCGCGAAACCGATTCTTGTCGACCAACTGCGGCAACGTTCGTGGGACGACTGCAGGAAAGCGCCGAGAAATTGTGGGAGAGACTGCAGGGCGAGTCGAGTGACGAAGCCCGACGCTTGCGACGTGTTTCTGTGTGCGTAGCCGTCGTCGCATTCGGCACCTCACCAACAAACCAACCCGCCTCCAACCCGCTCCCACCCGATCTATATAGCTTTTTTCACTATCAAAAATGAGAATTCGCAAGTGCAGCAAAACGGCCCAAACTAGTTTGTTAGCCTCAACAACTTGCCTGCACAGCTGGTTTGGGCTTAAGCTTCGTTTTCGATTCGGGTTGGGATCGAGTCTCCCAGATCACGAGATGGTGGCTCTCGGACCCCGCCACCCGCCACCCGCAAAAGTTATTGGCAAAAACCCTTATCGGAGCACTGCCTGGCACGCAGCCATTACCTGATAAGCTCACGATTAGATTACAGCGATAGGCATGCCGATAAGCAAATCTATATACAAACACTGAGAGTAAAATCTCTATGAAAAGGATTCTGGGTTCTGCAGAACAGAAAATTTAAAGCAAGGATTTTACAAACATAGATATATTTAGAAAACTTCAAGTTAAGTTTTTTTTTCCTTTTTATATCGACAGTTTTTTGTTGGGTGTTTCTCTTCATTTGTTTATTATTCAGACTTTGGAGTAGTATTTATTCAACTGTGTCCAAAAGTTTTCAAAACGTTTTAGGAATTTTATTGAAACTAAAGTTTTGTAAAAAGTTCTTAATTACGTATATTTATAATATATTATCGTGCCGTTTTTATTGTTGCTGTTTTAGAAGGTTGTAAAAGGTTTAACCACATTTTCCTCAGTGCAAACACTCAAACAAAAGGGAAACAAGTGTTCAAGATAGGGGCATACGTCAATGGGGCATGCATTTCAATTGATGGAAGATCTCATTCTTCAGCTTTTTGCATTGAAATGAAGACGAGCGGCTGCTCGTGATTAAAGCCAATCAAGCAGCGCCCTAGAAGATGATCGATTATATAAGTTAAACACTGGTTTACAGTAGAACGGGTTCTTAATGAAGCGACAGATCGACAACCACTTAGCACAGCCAATTAAAGTGGTCCCATAAAATCGGTTAGTTCCGCGCCCAGATAGCAAAATGCGTGTTGGACCCCAAAGGCCCCCAAATGCGAAATGCGAAATGCTCAGCATTGAAGTGGGCCAGACCAATAAGCACGCGTCTCACTCTGCGGGTGTTACTTTCGTTTATTTTAGACTCAATCAAATCTAGAGAGCAAAACAAAAGCTGCTTGAATCACCCCGAAATAAATAAATAAAATGCAACCGAATGCCAAAGTCTAGGAAAAGAATACTGTCGGGGAAATTTTATAAGCTGGCTGGTTAGCGCGGAAACAAAAAACAAAACAACAGCAAAAGAATGGACTCGAAAAATTCTTCGGCAATAAAAGCCAAGCAGAGTGTAAACAAATAAACCAGCGACTACCAGACTTTGGGAGCGGCGAAAGGGGGGCGTCTGTTTTTTATTTATTTCTTATTTTTGCAGAATATTTTTTGGGTAAACAAAATGGCTGATGAATAAAGCGTGCCATAGCCGAAATCTTTGTGGCTGATAAACGTTTTGGCAGCTGATAAAACCGCAAAATTTCGAGGTAAGAAAGAGGGTGAAGGACGATTAGCGTGGAAATAAACATTTGGGATGTGGGTGGCAATGGGAGATGGGGAAACTAAATTGAAATGAAATGGGGGCGGGCATGAGTCACGCCCCTCGGAAACATTTTGGAAATCGCCACCAAATCACAGGCCAACCTTGGGCTGTGAATCACAACACGCCCGGGCCAAAATAAACAAACCCAAGCCAGGCCAGCACTCTCGCCAAATTATGCAACTGGGAGGCCCAACGGCCCGGCCCCAAAGCCATATAAAGCGATTTCCTGTACCGGAGAAATGCTAAGCGCATTACATTTAGGGAGAAAGCGGAAGAGCCGAGGGGCGGGGATTGATTATACAGTCGCTGCAACCTTAAACTTGGCAAACGAGCCGCCTGCCCTTCGCTGGCGGTCGATAAATCATCACCTACGTCACTATTGTGCACTCGTGACGTCAGAGATCGTGCTTTTGGGGCGTTATTAATAAACGAAAACCTGATGCGCCAGTTTTGGCTTTTTCATCTTTTGTCGAAGAGAGCGGCAATCGACGTGTGTCACGTTCGCGGCGGATGAGCAACAAGTTCTAGACCGCTTCTAGAGCATCTCCTTCGGCAGATTGCCGCTGATACCAAAGCATATAGCTCTATAGAAATCTTGGAAACGTAAACCATCGAAACGAGGACGTGTCGTTGGGAAAGACATGTGAAAGAGGCGTGCAATTACAACAAGCGAGTCATGTTGCTGAGAGGAAAGACAACGGCGATCGCAGTAATTATATTAAAATTAATTGAAATGTATCGCAATTTGCAAGTGCTTTATACACAAAGGTGTTTCTCCGCTGTGATTAAGACGTTCTTTATTAAGGGGCTAGTGGAAAACAGCCGAGGAAAGTGGCACATCGCTTCAATCGCGATTAAATTGCGCAGGTATATTCCTATCTGATTAAGTCAAATGGTCAGCAATCACGTTTCGCAGGTCAGCGACTTCGGAAATCCTCCTATTTTATCTGCCTTACCAAGGGAATACTTTCAAACTGATTAATTGCTGTTCTGTTCTGTTATATATGGCTTTCGATACTGCCTTTTAAACTCCCCCATTACTCGCTTTTTGCTCCGGGGAGTGCTAATAAGGCAAATCACTTCCTTATTGCGATGCTTTGTTAGGGCTGATTTTCTTTGTTATCGGATCGCGAAATATGCCCATGCATATTTCATGATGCCAGATCGAATTGGAGGCTTGGTACTTCTTAATTTTCAAAAACAGTAGAGTTTCAGTAAATTTTAATGAAACGAAAGTCGAATTTAAAAACTAATTCAAAAGGATGAGGATAGTTTTGAAACACAGTTCACTTATTTTCTTTGTGCTAAAGATCTTATTAAATTTACAAACCAAAGATCTTAAAATGTGACGAATATATTTTAAGCAATAGAGGCTTGACTGTAGATTCCTGTGTTTCAAAACATTTTAAACTGGTTCTGTGGACTGGTCGCCGTAGATTTCTGTTTATTTATAGAGTCCTAATGCGTAACTAGCAGCTGGGAGCGCCGGCAAATTAAAATGCTGAGCGCGTGCCAAAAAATTTCGCAATTTGGGGGACGACAAGAGGATGCCTGGGAATAGCTGTCGGCCACCGGTGATCAATTGTTGGCTAATGGTTAACCTGCACAGTTTTAATTAAGATTATTTCGGTTTATGGTTTTCACGTCACGGAGAATTTGGCGGAGGCGCGTGCGAATTCGCGTGGCATCGAAAACTAAATGTGAGCTCCGTCTCACTGGCGACGAGCTGCTATTTTCGGCGGATGGGCGAGCGATCCGAGGCGTAAATATGAGAGTAAAATCTTGGGAGAAGTGATGTTGGTGATACACTTGGTTTCAGACATAGTAAAGTATCGTTATTAAAACTACCCGTCTTCTAAAAACCTATGCAAGGTTTATTTAAATTATTTTTCGATATGGTTCAGGGAAAATATTTACTTCTCGGCAAATTACAAAGTAACTAAAATTTGCAATGCAATTTACAGGTTTTATTTTTAACGATCTAAAAAACTATATATACGATATGTGTGTACGGCTTGGAAACACATATGTTTTACGTTGACATGAGGCAAATTTGTACGTATTCTAAAAATTTAGTGACTTACAGGGATTTTTCCAAAGCGAATTCTTAAATATTCATTAAAATATTAATTTTCAGCTTTGTTCAGCTGTTAACAAGTTCTGAGTCATTTGGTTGACATTTATATGTATTGTAGATTATGCCAATTTAAGGATATTCTTTACAAAAATCCCTCTATAGAGATAGACGCTATACAATAGCGTTGGTAAATGAATTTTTGTATTTGATAAACAATTTGCTAAAGTAGTGAAACTTGATCTGTACCTAGGCACTCCCATCTGAAGTTGGGAGCAGCATAGACACCGATGAGCTGGCCAGGATCGAAGGTCTTAGCCACAATGCAAGTGCATTGTTTACGTGGTATAAACAAGTATTCAGTCAAAGGGAATGTGCAATGGATGCCGTGTAAACATTTGTCCATTGGGAGACGGATGTCATTGGTGTGTTAGTGGGATAGTGGGTGGCACAAGCAGCGGATCGATTGCCGGGTTTGTAATTAGCGACCGGGGTCAGACGACCTCGAGCAGTTGAAACCAAGCAATTATATAATAAACGAAGCGGGGCTCAAGGAAGCTGGAATTGGCTTATCATCGCAGAGCGCTGCGTCACTTTTTCAGCTCAGAATCAAATAAAACGATAAGATGACGTTGAACCGTCTCAGTGGAAACTGAACATGATATTGCGGAAGGAAAACCTTCTGGTCTTGTAAACATTTGCCCAGATGTAACGCGGAACGGTCGCTACAATCTGCTATGTTTCGTAGCAATCTTAAGACCTCAAAAGAACTCACCTCGCTGGGCGACATTGAAGACATACTACTGGTCCTGGGGAAATCTGTTCTGACACTCCTGCCGCGTCCTGCTCCGAATGGTAGTTCTGGTTGATCGGCTCACTGGCTATTGTACGGTTTTCCTTATCCTGTTTGGCCGAAATCGTGGAATTCCTCCGTTTTATTAGTTTTATTAGGCAAATTGTTATTAGAAAAATAAATATCTGAGTGGACAGTGTGACCCTCGGGGCAGTGTTGGAAAATGCCGAAGCATCGTACGTACCAACTATGTACGAAACAAAAAATACCGCAATCAGCTGTTTAAAGGTGCTGGTATTTTTTGAGGAGATGCTTTTGGCAACGGTTAACAAAGAATTTGATTTGAACGGAAATTAACTGATAAAATAACTGAAAATTCAACTTGGCAGTATCGTTTGACAATTAAGTCTGAAAAATTTTTGGGAATATTGTTTTGAGCTGCACAAAAGCAGGTGATTGTAGGTGGTGTGTAAACAGCTGATTCAACACAGGCCTTTTGATGTACAGTGAATATTCATAAGAAAACCCCGAAAACCAATAACAATAAGCAGCTTCATAAAACTCTTATAATATAACAAGCAAAAATAAGGGTATGTAATAATTTCTGGGTCAATAAACACAATTTACCAAAAATTTTATTGTTGAATTACCTTGAAAAATTTTAAATTGCAAGCTGTAAACTCATCTTAGACATGGTACACTGTACACAACCATAATAAAAACAATGGAAGAGAGCGTTTATTGCACCTTTGATAGGGAGCAGTATAGTTTATCTCTGGGGGCGCGATGGTGAGCGGATTCAACCGGCTGATAAGCTGCAGCCGCTACAAGTTACTTTAAAATACATGGACTGCAAATCGCAGCTGTCAGTACCAAACTGACTTCCATTGGAATTGAATTAACAAGTCGATCCAGAATGCATTTCGGAGTCTTAGGTAGTGGCATTATCGGTCTTACGACCGCCTTGGAACTTCAAAAGGAGTTTCCCACTGCGCGTGTTTCCATCATTGCGGATCGTTTCAATGAGGATACGGTTAGCTATGTGGCAGCTGGAATCTTCCGACCGGGCACCAGTTTCATGGGCCCCACCCAGGAAATTACGCAGTGAGAATCTGATTTTCAGCTTGGCCTAATTAAACAATAATCAGTGGTCTACCTTCCCAAACAGACAATGGATGACGGATGCCTTCAATTACTGGGACGATCTTCGCCGCTCTAAGGAGGCTCCTTTGGCGGGAGTGTGCCAGTTGTCCGGCTATATCTACTCCCGCACCTCGCCCTCCATCGTACGGGTATGTTGCTGAGTGGGCCCTTATCAAAGGTTGTTATCTCAGTTAGTTTAATTCGATTAACTTTCTGTTTGTTGCTTTAGAACCATTTTATTGAGAAATTGCTGCCTGTCTATCGTCAAGCTACGGAGGAGGAACTGAAGCTATGTCACGGTGGATGGAAGTATGGATCCTTCTTCACCACCTGCCTCACTGAGAGCCGTCTTTTCCTGCCCTATGCCACCAAAAAGTAAATAGCTGGTCTGCTGTTCTGATTTTTACTCGCTTTGAATTCAAACGTTCTTTATTCCTTTAGATTCCTGGAGAACGGAGGTGAGGTGGTACGTCAGCATGTGAAGAACTTCTTCGAGGTGCCTAAGAGCTTTGACATACTGCTCAATTGCACTGGAATGGGAGCAAAAGAGTTGTGCAGTGATCAACACCTCGTGCCCATCCGAGGGCAGGTGCTCAAGGTGCGAGCTCCCTGGGTGAAGACAGCCTTCTATGGCGACTACGACACTTATGTCCTACCCGGATTTGAAACAGTCACTTTGGGAGGATGTCGCCAGTTCGACAGCTACAACACGGAGTGGTGCAAGTACGACAGCATGGCTATCCGGGAGAGGTGCTATGATCTTCTTCCCAGTCTCCGAAAGGCGGAGATCGTCCGGGAATGCGTTGGCTTACGTCCACATCGGTCGGTGGTGCGGGTGGAACCGGAGTTGATCACAAATCCGGAGGGCAGGCGGCTGAAGATCGTTCACAACTACGGACACGGTGGCTATGGCGTGACTACTGCTCCGGGAACTGCAAAATACGCAGTGAGCTTGGTGCGCGATCTGCTTGCTGGTAACAGCAAACTATAGGTAGTAAATTGATTGTTAATTGTTGGTCATTAAACTGTTTATGCTCAGAATCTATGAACTTTGATTTGATTTTGCTTTATAAACGGTTCCATAAAAAGAGAAAAGTATTCAAGGTTATAGACAAACGTGTGAAAACTAATTTAGAGGTTTCGATTTAAGTTTTATTAATAGTTAATAACTACTCAATCCACCGTTGACTAAATAAGTTTAATAAATTCAAAAATTTAAAAGCTTAAATGCGTAACAAACGTCTACAATTGAGCTGGAGAAAAAGTTTTTATAAAAACACAGGAAAGTTTAAATTAAACTTTATAACTAGGAGCAACAGGGAAATATAGTTTTTAAAAACAATGAAGTTTTAAAATAATGATATTTTTGTTCTAGCTGTAAAATCAATCAAATGTTTAATTTTGATTTTTTAGTAATTTAAGTTGCATGTGGCGCTCATATATGACTTCAAATTAACCATTTGGCCAGTCAGTGTTCGAAACACCTCCAGAAAATATAGTGCGCATGACCGGCGCATGAATGGAAAGCTCGTCCTGAATTCGCCGCGAAAGCTACGCCCACACACGGACAACCCAGGCACGGAGACCCATCGATTTTCAGCAGCAGGAAAAGCAGCAGGGAAATTGTGTGGGCAGCAGCAGCCAGTCAGCCAGCTAGTCAGTTAGTCAGCCAGGTTGAAACAGTTAAATTATGAAAACGTATACAAAACTGGTCTGTTTTCGCCGCATTTGTCAATTCGCCGCCTGAGAGCGAAGGAAAAATTGTGTGTCCTTTGGAGTCGACGTGTCGAAGTGAAAAGGTAAAACAGTTGCTGCGTCGCATTGCATCTGCTTCCTCCGCTGAATTATTGAGTAATTGAGCCACTGCAGCCAGCATTAATAAATCCTGGGCAGACGAAAGTAACGCGGCCGTGTGAATAATTTATTGGGTAGCCCGTAAACAAATCGACGGATCCATTGACGCGGAATCGCGACGTATGCCAGTCCAGTGCCAAGGCTGAGTCGAGTCCTTTTCCTTTTCCCCAGCGAAAGGAGCTCAAATTATCGATTTGTGTGTATGTGCGAGCAACAACACGGCGTACCACTCACCCACACGTCAACAACAGCAGGATATTCTTGTGGCAGAAGGATCTGTAACAAAAGCAGCAACTAAGCCAGCAGCAACATCTGCAGCAACAACAACAACAACCGCAACAACCTCAAGACAGCGTAAGTGCAATTGACAGATTAAGTATACGTCACGAGTGACCGAAAGTCGGGGACTGGGGGTGCTATTCATAGTCAAAATCACAGAATGTTTTGAATTAAATTTCTACCATGTCAGTTCCATATTGCGATATTGTCGATATTAACTGCGCAGTCATTTCCAAGTTTTTTTTAAACATTTTAAACTATGTATACAGATAAGGCGAGATTATTTATTTCGATAAATTGTAATATGAAGATAAGCTCAGTTGTTGTCCGAAATAGTTGGTTACTAATTTGAAGTACCTATTGAAATATGCGGGACATACATTATCTTGTTGACAGAAGATATGCGTTATTTTAATAACACTGTTACGGAAATTTCAATTTTGCTTAATTTTTCGTGTTGTAGAAAATTATACCAGAACCCAAACAATATAAGAAAATAATAGAATACGCATACATATGAAAACTTTGCTCGATATATTCTCATTTACTTACCACAAAAAATTGTAGCTTTCTTTCTCTGGCAACTGCATTAAAAGAATTGCCAAAGTATAGACTCAACTTGGGCTATTTTCGTTTGATACACACTCAATAGAAGTCATTAGAGCCAGCATTGAAGCAAGGTTTTGGCCAATATTGGGATTCTTATCAATAATTAAACTTGCCCGCAGCTGCTGTCCGCTGAACAGCTGCTTAATCATTGGAAATTTGAAACATGAAAGAGCAGTTAAGGGGGTGGGGGAAATGGGGGCCAGTCCATCGGCGGGGGATGAACAGCAGCCACCCCCACGCAGAGGGGAAACACAACAGAAAAAAATCGATAATTACACGCAGCCGAGCAGGTAAAAACATTTCCACACGCCGCCTCTGATAAGAGCTCCGTGTGCCAATTGACTCTCGAGCCTGTCTGCCGTCGGAGACCTCTGCTCCGCCCTTCCTCTTGGATTTGTTCCCCTCCAGGATATTTCTGGGCCTGAAGAGGCTTGACAGGAGCGGAGCCCGTCCTTTTGCCAGCAAAATCCTTGACGATGACGCGCGCACTCGGTCGTCGTTCCTCAAGTCGTTCATCAGCAATCTGACAGCATTTTGCCGCTGCGCAACTTTTGATTCGGCGTGATTCGGGGGGATGTGGTCCTGGGAAAACCAAGGATGAGCGGAAACGGAAGCAGGAGTTGACTATATACACAAATTATCGACACAATGTCGCTTGCTTGCATATGGAAAACAGCCCTCCAGCCAGCCAGCCAACCAACCAACCAAGCAAGCAAGCAGCCAACCATCAAGCCAACTAAGCAGCCATCCCGAATGGCAAACTGTAAGCCGAGTCTGTTGTCACTGTTGGCCATGCTAAGCCAAGGCTGAAAGTTTTCAAGGCCGCACAAGCCCACTTCCCTTTGAGTTTTCCCAGTGACGTGACAGGGATAATCAAGTGGGTCCTTTCGTTATGCCAACCCCTTTCCACCCTCCACCCGCCTCTTTATAAAGTCAAAGGGACTGGGGTCGGTTATGCTTCAGAAAATATAAACGCAACTTGTTTAATCCACGCGCACGCGATTCAATTGGTTCCCGGCACTCGGAGAGCAGCAGTTGGCCCCCAGTTGGCCTTGACCGGTGCTCCATGCTCTCCAACATGCTTCCCCTCCAATTCGGCGTGCAGCTTGGACCAGAATCCGAGTGTCTATGGGCATCCAGGATAGTTAGTAATGATATCCTCATTCAACCAGGTCGATGCATACCCCAATATTAACGCCATCGCCCATGCCGCAAACGGCATCGGCCTTGCAGCCATTTTGGGCAGTCATTCCCATCCCCATTCCCACTCCTCGGTTTTCCGGGACCATCAACTCCTCCGGCGCATCCAGCTGGAGGCCTATCTTTCCACCCAATGACTTGGACTCGGGGGAGCTGTTGAAGATCACAAGGCCAGGATTGCGAAGGGAACTCTGACTGGGCGAGTGCGAGGCTGAGGGGTCGATCATGGGTGGCTGCTCCTGCTCCCTCGGGGAGTCCTTGCGCATTAAGGTGGTCATGCAGATGCTGGTGTTGCTGCTACTAGTTATAATGGTAGTGGTATCGATGGTCTCCACCAACTGGCCCTCATCCTCGGAGGCTGCGATGGCTGCCGCTTCGCGTTCTCTTTCCCGCTCCCTCTGTCTCTGCATCTCCAGTTCCCGCTGCCGCTCCATCTGCAGTCGCTGCTCCTGCTCCAGACGCTCCTCCTCCTGCTCCTCCTGAGCCTGCTGCTGGCAGAGCTCCACATGGATGCGGGCCAACTGGGCGGCATCGTACGGACAGAAGCAATTGAGGTTCACCACCCGGTTGCCCATGTGCTGCACTGGCCTGCAGTTACGGGTTATGGGAGAAATCCCGTCCGGACCGAGGAGCAAGCGGAAGTGACGCAGCTGAAAGTCACTGATGGCCAGCGATTCGGGGAAGATGAACCACTCGGTGCCCTGGTAGCACGGAGGATGGGTCAGCGATCCGCCGTACGAGTAAAATCCGGTTCGGAATGGATACATCAGATAGGAAAGCGGAAATGGAGGAATCTGGACGCGCTTTCCTGGCTTTTGCACCAATCGCAAGTTCTGCACCAGCGGATCCAGGAACGGATTGTGGGCGGACAGCTCAAAGACATACCCGATCATTAAAAGGTCATAGCTACTGGTGCATTGCCTCGGGACTCCAGATCCCGCACGGTGCATCACCTGCATCTCCAGAGGGAACTTCCTGTGATTGATAGTGTGCTCGGATCCCTCGCTATTGCACCAGCCCCAGTGGAATCTCAGCTCCAGGAACGTGTAGCTGGCCAGCAGATCTGCTCCACTGATTGTCGGGGCATTTCCATGGAACTGGGCGCGGAGCACCAGCGTTTGGCCCGTGTTCTCCAGCTGGATGCTGGCGGGAAGATCATCGTAGTGGTTCCAGTTGAGCAACTCCCTAATGGCCAAACGCTGGATTTGGTTCTCATCGATGTTCACTGGACTCTGGAAGCAGGTTTCCTCTTCGATTCCCGATTTTTCCATCCAGGTGTGCGGACCATGGTCCATATCGTATCCATATCCCAAGGCAGGATACTTCGAGTATGAGCTGAAGATGCCTCCAAATCGCAGGGGCAATCTCATCCAAAGGGTCATGCGTTGGTAGGCCTCCTTGAGCGACTCCTGATCCGCGTGGTAGATTATCCCAGCCAATAGGCACAATCCCGTGGTCATTAGGGGATGCTGAATCATTTGTCCCAAGACCTGACCAACTATCAGGGAAATCAACTGCACAATCAGACCCAAAACCGTTCCCAATGTGGTGTCAAACATTTTTCGGCTGGCAGATCCGGATTTACATCGAGTGCAACAATTGCGGGGAAAAAGAAAGAATTTGCAAACACAGAAAAGTTCCAAACAAAAAACTCGAAACACAAAACTTTCCTCTCCCTTTAGTTTTTAAGTAATTTTTCAGTTGCTTTTGAGTCGTAGGTCTATGACTGTTCCTTAGGGAAATGTGTTTATGTGAATGAGTTCTTGAGGGTTCTACTGTCTTATAAACCAGGTGACAGATAAGCTTGGACTGCATTGATCGGTCGTTATTTAAACTATAGGAATTAAAACTACGCACTAAACGAACTAAAAAGGGTCACTACATTTTATATTTCTTGAATGGAGTACGGTTTATTTATATAGTTTTTATATAACTAAAGAATACAATAGATGATATATTTGTAAACAAACTTAATAGAACAGAAATAAATTGATGGCATGATGCACTCTTTCCAGCAGAAAACCCCTCTAAACAGACATAATGGCCAGTGGCGGGGACCCCAAGTGGCAGAAGGATGCCGCCGACCAGAACTTCGACTACATGTTCAAGCTGCTCATCATCGGCAACTCCAGCGTGGGCAAGACCAGCTTCCTCTTCCGCTACGCGGACGATAGCTTCACATCCGCCTTCGTTTCCACGGTGGGCATCGACTTCAAGGTGAAGACGGTCTTTCGGCACGACAAGCGTGTTAAGCTCCAGATCTGGGTGAGTATATATGGGTTACGCATTCGGGTCGCACAATGTGCTGCCTACTTTTATGGGCACTTAGGATGTGCACAACTTGTTTGACCTCGATTAGTTTTGTGGGGGCGAATGAATCATCCGGGCGAGAGCATTAAACCGGAAAGCTGAGACATTGATTTATTGATTGGGCATCATAATGGCAGAAGACGCAGGTGAGCGTCCTCTCGAGAGTCCTTGTGGCTCGAGTGGGGTCCGGATGGCAGACTTGTTTTCAGTAATCAATTAAGAAAATAGAATCAATTAAGAGAACACACCAGAGACCATTTGTGAATTAACTCATTAAGCTTTTTATGGGTTATTCATTAAAAGGCTGAAACTAAACCTGTTAATCTCTGTCCGCTAATAATCTATGGGACCGGCTTTTTATTCTTAACGTTTGCAGATTATAATGTGTAGTAGTAAACTTATTGATATCGAGCTAAAACCCATTTTTCTTTTTAATGAATAATATTCTTAGAATATATATTTTTAGTAAGTGCAAATAAAAACTCTTGACCTTGACATTGTACAAATTTATTCAGCGATATAGACAAACCTTTTAGCTTCTAAAGATTTTATTCTGTATAGCCTGTATACTTTAAAATCTAAAGACGTTTTGCAAAAAAGTAGAAATTCGTACCGAAAAGGAAGGAATTTTTTTTCCCAGAATATAAATGTTCTTATTCATTTGTGTTCTTCATTTTTAGGACACGGCTGGACAAGAGAGGTACCGCACCATCACCACAGCCTATTATCGTGGAGCGATGGGCTTCATCCTGATGTACGATGTTACTAACGAGGACAGCTTCAATTCGGTGCAGGATTGGTGAGTGTTTTTATATAATTTAATGCAGAATATCCCCTTCTAACTCTTCCTACTATTTCCCACAAAAGGGTGACACAGATTAAAACCTATTCGTGGGACAATGCCCAGGTGATTCTGGTGGGCAACAAGTGCGACATGGAGGACCAGCGCGTCATAAGCTTTGAACGTGGCCGCCAGTTGGCTGATCAATTGGGAGTGGAATTCTTCGAGACGTCCGCCAAGGAGAACGTGAACGTCAAGGTGAGTAGGGACTAAAGGAATATTAGTATATTACCAAATAAAAATCAACCGATTCCAGGCTGTATTCGAGCGCTTGGTGGATATCATCTGTGACAAGATGTCGGAGAGTCTGGACGCGGATCCGACGTTAGTGGGCGGTGGCCAGAAGGGCCAGAGGCTGACGGATCAGCCGCAGGGCACGCCCAATGCCAACTGCAACTGTTAGAGGACCTGCGGGAGGATTGGAGGACAGGAGGATCCTGCAGCACCACTACAACAACAAACCACATCCGTAACAACCATAGAACAACAGAATTTGAAACTAGCTAATTAGTCAGCATTAAACAGGGGATTGCAGCTAATCCTTCAGTAAGCCGACGACGACGGTTCGGATACCGACGAAACGATAACGATAATGATATAGGCGTGCATCTCCTTTTCGGGGGCGTGGCACTGTGTTTGTATCGATATGTGTATGTATATCCTTTGCGTTCGCTCGCCTCAGTGTAAATGTCAAATGTTATTTAATCCGATGTTTGAATTGTAATTTGTAATTGGTAATTGATAATTGGTAATTTGTAACTTGTAATTTAATCGGCTGGCCGCAGCGTGGAACCATTTGTTGAGTGTGTGAATTGAGTTGAGTTTATATTCGAATTGAGCGATCGCGATTTACTATAAGTCGAGATCGGCAAATTGAAAAAGAGCAAAGAATTTAACGAAAGTCCGATTTGACGGTGATTCGGCACTAATTAAGCATGCACCCCGAGTGCTGATTAAAGTCATTTGATTTGTGAGGTCAGTCAGCACGAGTATTTCGAACCGTTCTCCACATCCACATGTATATACGCTGGCTAAACTGTACAGTTTGAGATGCTTGACGAAACGCACAAAGCTAGCGAATCGGTGAAATCGAACATACAACTAACTATAGCAACACTGTCTCCATACACCCCCTACCCCTTACACCCATGTATATGTATGGATACACACTCACACACACACCAAACAAGAGAAGAGCACTGAACACACACACCGATAGACACAACACAGACCGGAAACGGATATAGTTAAAACCCGTGAATCGAAAATCCCTGGCTTGGAGCATTCTAGCAAACACAAACAAACCGGCTGATTGGTAAGCCGTTATTATTAAATATTATGATTATTATTATTATGTACGTATGTATTTATGTAGTGAAATGGAAAATTTTAATGTGTTGCAAATGATAAAAGAAATATATACATACATCAAATATACATGTATCGCATAGAGTACTAAACCGAAACCTAAACCAGACCCGAAAGTACGTAGAGGTAAATGCAGTTTTCTGTTACCCGGAAACCCTATCGAACACCTTCCGAGGGCCAGAGTGACAATAACCCGCAGGAGACCAGGACCACTGAGATCCCCTCCCCCTCGAGGTCAGGCAACCGAAGTTGATTTTCCCCCAACACCTCACCGCCCACTTTTCCTTTTTTGGTTTGATTTCCCATTCGAGACTGTTGCGAACTGAATCCGGACTGCGACTTACTTGAACCCACCGAGCCAGCTGAGAGATCGGTGCATTTAATTTGCCAGCCCTCCCTCCCGAAAACCCAATATCCAAACACCCCCTTTTATATGCACACACACACACAAACACACATACTACCCACTTTTCTACCTGTATACTATATAGTATATGCTATACAAGGCTTTCCTTTGTTAACGCTTTAATGACACAACAACAAACCGCTGCCGTGACTAAATTTGAACGAAGATTTTAGGCGGGGACAAGGACTTTGACTTTGGGGGCTAAAACTGCTGAATCTGAATATGTAACTGAATATATATATATGTATATATATATATATATATATATATGTATTTGCCAATGCTCGTTAATGTTAAATATGTGTACAAGCAGAGTTTCACTTGAATTACGATTAAATTAAAGGCATATCGCTGTATTATAAATACCCAAATTGGAGACAACACGAGAAACGTAAAACCGAGAACCCGCACCCAGGAAAATGCCAGGAAAATCCACACGAATTGCACAACGAGTTGCTAAGTGCCAGAGAAGAGAAGAGGGGAAGGGAGCTGGGATATAGAAAGAAAAGATAATGGAGATGATTCTATACGAAAATGCCTTAAGTCAGCGACGCTCTTCGCTGATTGGTCTTTTTGGCGTTCGAACTGTTTTGTAAAATAATTAATCATACAACTTGCATAACCACTCCTTCAAGTATTTGTCTTTGTATTCGTGTGTGGATTCGCTTTTAGTCAAGCCCTAATTAAATAATCCAACCCAATTGAACTAAACCGAACTAAACTAAAGCTACAACTAAAACTAAACCGGAGTAAAATCAAAGCAAATAACACAGAGGTAAAGGAGAAACAATTGTTAATGAATTCGTGCATAGGCATAACGCAAACATTTTTGCGCTACATTGTTGTCATTTAAACCAATACTTAGCATATTGATTATTGCATTGTGTACTCAGCTAAACCAAATATTTGTAAACCCTATGAACACAATTCAAGCTCCAAACACAATGGCATTATTTGTATTCCATTTAAATTGCAACAAGAATAACCCAACTAGGAAATGTATACAAGAATGTCAAAATAAAATAATTCAATATATTATTCAATGATGGTTTTTAAACACTAACACTAACACATCTGCATACCCGTACTTATGAGGATACTAACATAGATATACAGATACACACATATATACATAATATACACATAATGGTATTGAAATTATTGTATTCCCATAATAAAATATATGCAAAAGGTGTATGGTAAAACAAAGTATCAACTTTATTTTCTTTAAATGGCGGATGGTCCTAACAAAAAAATGGTAATAAATTTCAAGTTTGTTTTATCCCATTTGGCGCGGATATAATAAAATAAAAGCACATCTTAACGAGACATAAATATCCACAATTTCTGATATCCATTTTTTGTCGGTTATAACAAATATAACTTTTGTTAATTTTAATAATCCAGCAGAAGCTGGACTTTAATAAATGAAGATAAACTGTGCGACGAGAATAATTAATTCTGACAAGCTTTTTAATAATTAAAAACCCTAAAACGATATGTAAATTATTTGAGTTACCGAATTAGACCGGAACTCCACGTTAATGCCTGATTTGAATAGTTAATGTTATGAAACCAGAAATTTAAGTGTCCGTTTAATGTCAGAAAAATATCAAATTTGTGGAATTCCTTTTTTTATACCCTTGCAGAGGGTAATATTATTTCAGACAGAAGTTTTCAACGCAGTGAGGAAGATACCCTTCCATACGAGTGATCAAAAAAATAACCTTTGAAAACTATCATATCATCTTGATTTCTCCCGAATGTTGTTCCTTTCCAAATATCCAAAAAATGGGTCCATATCTTTTCTAATTCCGATTTCGAAGTGGCATACTTCTTAACATTTCTTATTTTAATCCCACTCTAAAGTGGCGTGCTCTTTAAAGAAATTTTGTTTCACTGATTTTATATAAATAAATAAAGTAATTCAATTTTATGATAATCGGACGATTAATCATATAGCTGTCATAGGGCAATCGGTGTAAATATCGATAAATTAATAAAGAAAATCATCAATACTATAATGTAGTTTGGCCTGTGCTCGACATTTTGATGACTGAAAGGGTATATCAGCTTCAGCTCGCCTAAGCTAACTTCCTTTCTTGTTTTAATTTAAATTTAAACTGGAGAAAGATTTACTATATATAATATCCTATCAATTTTAAGGCAATTCAATAGTATTTTATCAATATATTTATGACTTTATTTGCCTTATTGCTAGAGTGCAGTCAATTATTTATACAAACCAGTAGAATGTTCACAGGTCCTTTGAAAATTAAAGACAAGTTTGCTTTTACTCCATATATTTTACACATTTTATTCATATTGATATACTTGTATAATTTACAATTAAATAAGTCAATTCACATAAATATCATATAATGTGTGCCACATTTCAGCGCAATGCATAGCTTATGTAGAGGCCACATCGAGTGGCAGTTGAGTTTAGTTTAAATACAATAAGTTCCGCTTATGAATTATTTATAAATTGTACACGCTTCACAGGGACATGAGTGGCTATTGCTGAGTCGGGGATCAAACGGTTGAGCAAGCTCTTTCTAGCCAGGACTTCGATATTTTAGACAGATATATGTGTACGAGTATATATATTGCTGGATATGTCTATGCTGCGCTTATGTGTGTGTGTGTTGCCCTTGTGCTCTGTGTATATTTCCCATAAATACGAGTGGGCGTCCTGAATTTATTTTATTTCCTGGCGTCTATCCAGTTTTTATTGTACATTCGCAACGTTCGCACAGATAGAAGTACATGCTATCAATTAAAACTAACTCCGAAACTAAATGGCAACGTGTGCGGATGCTAGGCAAATGAAATGCAAACTTTTTTCTGGCTATTTTCCATTTACAAGTTCCCCGTCGACTTCAACTAATTTGGCATAATAAGCTCGAGGCACACAACGTTCTTCTACCTTAGACTTTGTTTACTTGCAGTTTGCTCTAACTAATGACGCAGTCCCGCTTTTATTCCGATTCTACATCGGACTTGGGGCTACACAGATGTTAATTGGACCTAAATGCATGAACATGTCGGCTGAATGTTTTTGGGATGGGGCTTAAATTTAACAGCAGAAAGTAAAATGCATAAAATCAGTCTGACTCTTGTTTCGATACATAATTATACATTATAATTTATAATACATACACAAGGCTAAAGCTGAGTATTTCTGTGTCCGTGTGTGCATACGAAATATGCAATTCCAAACGAAATGCAACTGGCGCTTTTAAATAATGTAAGTGCTAAGGATCGTATAAATAATTGTGCCCACACTCATTTAAGTTTGTGGGGGCAAACTAAGCCGTATTTACGTAAATTTAAGTGGGTGCGTGTATGTACAAAGTTTCAATGATGGCAGCTGCTCCACAAAGTATGCTAAGAATTTCGCCGAAGGACCTCAGTCCTCCGTGTGAATCCTGTACTGTGGCTTGCGTCTAATGGTGGCAAAGTATTGCGTTTTTTGCTTGCTGCGCTGTTGCTGCAGTTGTTGCAGGTGGTGCTGCTGCTGCTTCTGCTTCTGCCGCTGCTTCTGCAGCTGTTGCAGCTTCAGTCGTTGCTGCTTTTCTTGCTGCTGGGACAGTCGTCACACTGTGGTCTCGTCGTCATCAATATTCCGCCTGTTTTCGATGGGAAAGTGACCATTAGTGGGGCTGCAATCGGCTTATTCTCCAGGTATGCATTTATATACTTCCATCTACTACTAACATATACTATACTACTCTAAATTACGTGCTCTGCTACCACGTGCAACTCTTTGGTTAGTTTAAATTTGTGGCATGCCACGGAGTCTCATAAATTGCATGCGGATACGTGTTTTATGTATAGTTAGGCGCAAGCGAAATCATAATTTATGCAACACAATTATCAAAGTGAAAAAATGAACATAAATTCACGTGTGTGCGTGTGTCGGTGCGTTAGTATTTGAGGTATTTTGTGTGTGTAGGAGGTGTTGAAATGTGGTTAAGTTTATTTGGCCGGAGCCCGGTTAATTTGTCAAGTTATTCGAGTGTTATGGATGTTTTCGGGTAAATCATAAACATTATTAGGCGCCAAAGTGGTTGGAGCCATTGTTTCCCACTCGTTTTGATATTTCAGTAGGTATTCGTAGTAGATTAGGTGCAATAAATCCTAATCTGGCCTTAAAGTTTGGTTTATTACGAAATTCGATATTAAATGTGACTAATTAGAATAAAATCAACATAATAATTTTTCTAACTGCTCACCAATTTACACAGATATTGCAAAGTACTTCAAATTCTCCCCCATAATTATTGGCCAGACAAGGATTTAGTTCACCATTCATCTAATGGGAATACCTACTGCAATCCCAGATTGTTTTTAATCATAGCTAGTTGAATAACTAAAGGGTACTGTCTTTTTAAGACAATATATGACATTAATTGTTTAGTATTTTTTCTAATTTATTCTGTCACTCTGCTGGATTTATTAAAAGCTTTTAGTTGAACATTTTAAAGTAAAGAGGGACTAACTGAGGGGCTAACTAAGTTTGGCTATTTGTTTTTTTACTCCATATACCATATTGTTAGCGACCAGGGATATTGTTGCCTCTGTTGCCTGCGATGCAGCCAAATAATGTCGAACTGTGGAAATGTTCAGGTTGTTGTATAAAAGGTCTGTTTTTGTAGCGGGTGAAGTGTGGGAATGGTGGATGGATTGATGTATTCAGTTGTTGATGGGAATTAATAAATGTCGCAAATGCGTCAATTCAATATTACACGTTCCAATTAAATGCAGCACGAAATTCAAACATTCGGATTACAAATTAGAAAGTGAGAGATCCAACTGATTTGATTAATCAAACTAATGAACAAAGAAACATTCATGGGCGGCAACGGGCGTCAAATAATACAACAAAATCAATATTTATTATTTACATTCAATTTAAAATGGTCAAATCAAATTAAAACGGGTGCATTTTGGAATTAGGTAAGGAGCTCGAATCAAATCGAATCGAACCGAATCGAAGCGAATCGAATCACTTTTATGCACACTCGAGCTACGGAAAACGAACAAAAATGTAACCAAAGACGATGATGGAAAGTGGAAAATGGGAAATGTGATGTGCGACTTGAAAATGCATTTTACTTGTGGTTTACCTCTGAGCTGTAGTTGTAGTTGTAGTTGTAGTAGTTGTAGTTGTGTGGTTGTTGTTGATGTTGTTTGATTTGGTTGGGTTTTTTGGATTTGGATGGATGGAACACGCGCCGCCACAGTATTTTGCATTACGTCGAATTTCATTTTGCAGTTGGTTTTGATTTATTTTTTATTGTTTTTTGGTTATAAGTGTGTATGTTTGTGGTATGCGTGTGTGTTCAGGTTTAGTTTTCAAGGAGCAAAAGAGAAAAAGAGCGAAAGCACGATATTGGAGAGAATAGAAGTGAAAGATAGTCAAATTAGATTTGCTTCAAACGTTCCCAGGACCAGCTGAAAGGATATGGACATGTACACGTATAGAAGAATGTATATGAGTGTGGCAGACGTGTGTTTGTGTAAGCGTGCAGTGAGTGTGTTTGTGTGTGAGTGTGTGTTAAAGAGTTTGTACCATATTCATTTGCATTGTTTTCAGTTTTCATTGTTGTGGGAGAGAGTCGAATGGTACAAAAGGGGTTTATGTCATTGTAGTTGTTGATTCGAATGCCATAAAGAAAAGAGAATCAGAAACAAAGGACCACAGATTAATTGCTGGAATCAAACATGGAGAACGAACTGGAGTTCTCTAAACCAAAACTAATCATCTAGGCCAACAGAAAAAATTAAATTCAACAGACAGGTTGGGCTGCACATAAAGTACAAGAAGCATTAACTGGCCATCAGAACCACAACGAAACTGAAACCGAAAACCGAAAACCGAAACCAAAACCGAAACCGAAGCCAACAAAAGCTGTCATGTCACAGAAATCTCCCAGAAACCGAATGTTAAGTATGGTCTCTAAATGAGTCTTTGAATTTGGACAGTAGCTTTGGGCGCTACTCTTTCGGAAATGGGAGCCAAGTCTCTGCAAGCTTTATGGAAATGATTTCCTGGGATTTCTGTGACACACGAAGAGGTGAGGAGGTACTCCAGGTTTTCAGGGAAACTCACTCAGTATCCGTGATGCTGGTAAGTGGTCCCAGTGGCTGCATGGGAGCCACCATACTCGATGGCGGAGAGGAGGCTCGGGAACTGTGCCGGGAACCTCCATTGAGGGGATGCCGAGCTACCAAGCCCGGATTGTTCACATCGTTGACGAGACCCAATCCAGGTGGCTGCATCAACTGGGATCCGTGGAGCGAGGGTGGTTGCGTGTGGCTCAGCTTCCTGGCGGGCAGGTGGTCCTCCTCGGCGGTGTAGGGGAAGTGGTATCCGTTCTTATCCGATCCCTCCGACAGTCTGTCCTGCAAGTGGTGCTGCTGCTGGTGGAGTTGCTGCTGCTGCTGCTGGTGGTAATCGTTCTTCAGCAGCGAGTGCACCGAATGCAAGGAGTCCGTGGCATAAGTGGGCTGCCTCTTCAGGCTGTAGTGACCATCTCTGGATCCATAGATATCGGGGGTGATGCGATCCTTCGACAGGTAAGGCGATTCCGACTTGGCTCCCAGGTAACCACTTCCCAGGGTTCGCTGCTTGTCGTATATGTTGTCACTCAAGTACGCCGCATCCGGGTGGAAACTCCTCATGTGACCGATGGTTTGGGAGCCACTTCCTCCGCCGGGATAATCCTTTTCGCTGCCATAGTGACTGGGTGGCTTGTAGGATCCATACTTATCGGGATACTCGCCCCTTCGTCCGTACAAACTATCCTCGTAGCCATCGCGTGCATCCCGAATATTCTCCAGGATCGAAGGAGGCATGTTGATCTTGTTGTGGTGCTGCTGCAGGTAACTGGTGTCCGTGAGATCGGGATTGGGCAGCGGGTTCGGCGAGATGGTCATCTTGGCCTGCCCGTGAACATGCTCGTTATCGGAACCCGTGTCCTGCGACCATCTTCCAATATTCGGAGGCGACTGCAGATAGGCATCCGGAAGCTGACTCGACCAACGGGGAGCATAAACGGGTTTGCTGACACTCGGGAAGAGCTGCGGACTCTGCACCACATTCAGTTCCGGCGGAGTGGTGGCCTGCACGTGCTCCGTGATATTTGGCAGATAGGCAGGCGTTGAACTCACAGCCGTGCTGCGATGTGTTCCCGAAGATCGAGCTGTTCGGGATTCATCATCATCACTGGAGTGACTACTGGCTAGCTCCAGGGATCTTCCATCTGTTTCCGAACCGGAATCCGAGTCCTTTCTCTGCCGACGCGATGGCTTCTCCTCACCAGTGTTCCTACTTCTTCCAGTTGTGGAGGACTCAAAGCCCCTTAGGAAACTGGGAGCATCGCTGGCTGAATTATAGTTCGAGGTGGATGTGGAGGTCTGCCTCAGCTGGCCATCACTGTAGGGACTAGAACTAGTTTTGGCCGTACTTCTGGAGGTGGTGCTACTAGCACTGATGCCGATATTCCTTCTGGTTGTGGTATCATATCCTCCAGCCAGGAAGTTGCTCGGCCTCGCTGCTCCATTAACGTTGTGAGAACTGTTGCTGACCACCATGGAGGAGTCCAAGAGCGGCACCTTGCGACCCATGCAACGCAGACAGGTGCGCTGGAGGTTCTCCCTCACCCGCTTGTTGATTATGCAGTATCCAATGAGGCAGAAGAGGGCGTGGAGGAGCACCACGCCCGAGAGTAACATGCTCAGCAGCTGGGAGTGCTCCGAAGCCGCCAGCACTGCCAGGACCCACATAACTCCCATCAGAGGCAGTGAGACCACCGAGAGCCATAGAAGGGTTCGCAAGTTGCCGAATCCGAGGACGTGATCCTTGAGGGTAAACGCGGCTTTCACGGAGACGAACAGGATGAGCAGGTTTACCACCGACATGCCCGCAATCGGACCCACCAGCCACCACACCACGGGTTCGTAGACAGACAACCAGCAGCTGGAATAGAATGAAAATACAATTAGTAAACTAAATCATAAATCATTGTCTAATTTAAAAAAACACAAGTACAATGGAAATTGTCATTGATTAAATTGATGTACCATTTTGAATATAAATTATTGTAGCACAATTGTGCTTGCATGTTGAAAAACTAATTACAATTGTTTGCTTGTAAATAAGATATTTTATATTGTAATATTGTAAATCGAAACATGTTAAAAACTTAAGCAAGTCATTCTTTAAATTATAATTTTAACACAAAGGTTTTTTTTATCGACTTTCGAGTTTGGGATTGACAACTTGCATTTCTTTCTGAGTACAATAACACAAAATTAAATACTCACAATAAGCTATTTCCATATTCGTGGGCCCGAACACCCACAGAAAGTCCGACGACGATGGCTGGTGCTCCGTAGCCCATGGCGAAGTAGAAGCCCATGGGTCCGTGGTTTATGTCCCGCATCTCGGTGAGCATCCTGTAGAGATGGACGCAGTCCACCGTTGTCCAGGCAAAGGCAGCTAACCAGAAGTAATGGAGGCAGATGGCGGTCAACTTGCATGGGAATTCGCTCTCCAAAAGTTGCCGACGCGATTGCATTCCCACGAAGAAGAGCAGCTCCGCGCAGAAGACACAGAGAACAATGTTTTGATGGATGGTATTGGAGTTGGTTTGTTGGCCTCGTAAAAGGGCCAAGGCCAAAAGCACTCCAAGCAGCAGGGGAAGTGAAACCAGAAAAGCGGAGTACGAGGTGATCTGCACTAGAAGCGAAGGTTCGGGAATATCCTCCGGATCGATTACATCCACAATAACTGCATAGCTAGAAATGTGGGTGCAGCTGCAATTCACCAGGATCGCTTGTTGTGCCGCCGGGTTGAAGTCACCATCAAAGTCGGGAATCTCTGTCTGACAACCCAATCTGGTCCATTGATTGGTAAAGGAGTTCCAGCGAACGCACTGCGGATTAGAACGAGGTCCAAATCGAGCTGCATCGACATCCAACCACATTTGCAATTTAATTGGTTGTGCCAAATGAGGTGAACCCAAGGATCGATAGACCACTTGCTCCGATTGCTGCATTTGCTCTGATGGATATGTGATTTCCACCTGTCTTTTGACCAATCGGCGATCCCTGTAAACCGCCTCATTCTCACCCTTTGGCTGCTCATCACTTCCCGTTGAGCTTACACCTTCGTAATTTGGATTGAGTATCTCCGGAGAATCTGGAGATACGATCTCCTCGCCAGAGTTTCCATGGAATTCGATGTCATCGGGGTTCAAGCGAATGTGGTGTTCCCTTTCTTCACCATCCTCGCCACTTGACGCCTCCATTTGTTCTCCCGAAGAAACTGGAGGCGGAATTTCATGAGCTGTTATCCTGATATCCTCTATCTGTTGTTCACTACTACTTGTTGGAGCTTTGGGTACATCGAAAACCTCCACGAACTGTTGCTCTGTGCTGCCTGATGAAGAGGATGTTGAAGATGAGGAGATCTTCCTCGGGGGAATCTCCATGCGTTGGGTCTCCTGTTCTCGTTCCATCGAAGGTACAAGAATCTGCAGGGACAGAATTGGAGTGGCTAGCTCGACATCCACACCCCAACGACGGGTGATTGTTTCATCATAAAGATCTGGGAGTAGTTGACCCACATCTTTATATTGCGCATACGCCACGATGGCTCGATGGTCATGGCTGCCACCCCTTCGACTACTTTGAGAGACCTCATCACTTTCCGGTGGCGTGATTCCCAACATTTCCAGGGGAACCAACACCTTGGTGTGCTGATCGAACTTGCGGCGATCCAAGATGTAATTGTTGTACTTGGGGAAGCTGATCACTGGCCTCTGGCGAGCTGAATGTTGAAGGAATCCACTGGTATCGGGTAGCACCACACTCTCTGTGGTGAAGGCATTCGGTTTGAGGTACTTGCTCCGATGGTATTCACTTAGCTGCTCTGGCTCATAACCAAAAAGAGATTCTGTGGTGACAATATCCAAGCCGAGGGCCATGTTTGGCTGCACAATTTCAAAGGGACTGGTGTAGGTGTCGTGCTGAGAGCGAGCTAGAACTACTAGATACTTGTTGAAGGCATCCACCAGATCATCTGGTCCCCGCTGGATCAATTCCGTGGCTCTTCTCCATTCTGCCTCGTATTTCCGATCCAAAATAACACTAGCAGCGTCCACCAAATTCTTGATGAAGTACTTGTCCTGACTGTGTGACAAATTCAGACCACTTTGCATTAGTTCGTAGTTGATCAGCTCCTGCAAAAGACCTTCGGTCACCAAGAGATCGGCGCCATACAGTCGATCATGGGTGAATTTCAGTTCATCTGATAGATAATCCATCTCAAGTTCGTGTGACCAGACATTTCCACCATTGCTTAAGAGGAAAGAGGACTCCATTTTGTAGCGCCTGTTGGGACGACCTGATCCAGGCATTTTTTGATCCTTGCTGGAACCCCTTCTGTCCACCGTTTCACAGGCTTTTCTCAGTTGCTCTGCCATTTTTATGGCCACAAAAGAGTTAAGTTCCAGTTCGAGTTTCTCCAACTGGGATAATTGCCGGCGCAGCTCCACAAAAGGCTCCGAGGTGCAGTTGTACATGTCCGGTGTGTTCCAACTGCCTGATTGAGCATCGCAGTTGCGTTGACCCTTACCGCGAGCTGGCGCAGGACATCCCTCGATGGCCACACCTCCGATTGGAGTTCTTGGCCACCAGACTCCTCCAGCAAAGGATCGCGGACAGGCATCGTAGACCACTTCGCAGCCACTGAGTGTGACCTCGGCATAGGGATTCGAGCAGGAGTCGCATCTCCGGCCGATGACTCCTTCGCGACACTCGCATTGTCCTGTCAGCGGATTGCAGGCACCACTGAAACTTCCAATGGAGTAGCAATCGCAGGAGAGACAGGCCGTCTCGTTGGGCGGTTGGTAGTGGTTCGTCTTGCAGTAGCACTGTCCAGTGGTCTTGTTGCAATCAGGGTGGTAACCCTGAGCCAGATCACATCTGCATGGTCCACACACTCGCTCTCCCCACCACCCACCAGGACACGGTTGCTGGAGTTCTCTTTCGCAGTAGTCTCCATGTCGGGAACTGGTGTTGCATTCGCATCCGTAACCCCGAGATAAACTAGTATTTGCTCTGCAAACTCCAGAGGCACAGGGTCTCACTGTACAAATGGGGGGCACAGTCAGCACCCACGAAACCGGAATCACACTCGCAGGTGGACAGATCCCAAGTACTTTGGCAAGAGGAGTGATTGGGACAATGATCTGGACACTGAGCCCGCGATTCGCAGCCATCTTCCACATTCTCACGTATAGTTGGCCGTGAAAGAACCGATTGTCCCGCTCCAATTCGCACATCCTGAATGCAACCTTCGAAGGGAGAAGCTTCGGGGACAGATCCAATGCTACCATCCGGACTGCCCATCACAATCTTGCCCACATAGAGTCCTTGAACCTTCTGAGACATGGGAACCGAACCAGAACGTTGTCCATAATCCACCGAGAAGTGGATCTCGGAGCCCTGTTGCCAACGAATTTCCACTCTGTGCCACTCGCCATCGGAGAGGAAGGCTCCAGCCAAAAACATAGGTTCTCCATCGAAGATGTAATAGAGGATTCCTTGCCGAAGGCAAACCGCCGCAGAACTGTTTTGTCCAATTTGAATTTGAAGAAGGAAAGCCTCCTTTTGTCGAGTGCGTAGTGAGAATGAGGTGGTCCAGGGTAGTTGGATGGGTCTTAGTAGAGGATTGAAGCTGAGGCTTCCATCTCCGGAGAAACGCCAGGGAGCTGGTATATTGTCCTGGCAGCTGTTGCCCGCATATCCTTCGGGACACTCGCAGGAGTAAGTTCCCCAACCCTCGCGACAGGTGCCTCCATTGAAACAAGGTTCGGATTGGCAGAGAGGAGCTTTCTGAGGACAACCTGCCAGTGTTCCATTATCAGCCACATATGAATTCAGATCAATAAACCGATCATCGATGCGCAGATCCGAGATGCAACCCACATAATCACGATTGGCCACCGGAAAATGGGCTGGAATGCGAGGAAGTCCGCCCACTTGCAAAGGTCCTGTGAGATCCAGGAATCGATGGCAGGTCTCAGTGAGCAGTGAGCAGCGTTTGTCCAATTTCAAAACAGTGCGATTAGCACAGCTCCATCTGTCACCCAATTGACCCGAAAGCGCGATGGCGGTGTCACAATTATCTAAAACTAAGGTGACACTGCGGTTGAGATAGACCACCTCCACTTCGTGCCACTTTCCATCGGAAACCTTTGCTTCCTGAATCACGGAAACTCTTTCACTGTGATCACCCAAGGAGAAGGAGAAGCTAACATGTCCTTCGTGAATCTCCAAGGCAACAAAGTCGTGCAGTTCGTTGTATCTTCCATTGTAGAGCAGCAATCCGTTCTCCTGGACGGTAGCAAATCGTAGTTTAATATTGAAGCGATGTCTTTGCTTCAGACTCTCGAAGGTCAGGAAGGAGTTCCGGCCGAAGGCTCGAGCTCTCAATTCGCAGGCTGCTGTGTAAGGAGGAGGCTGGGAGCTGGGATAATTACTCAGGCAGGACAAGCCACCTTCGCAAGAATCCGAGGGACAAGGACGCAGCTGATTTACTCCAGTTTCACAATTTAAACCAGTGTGTGTGGTTGGACACACGCAGGTGTAACCTCCCTCTCTTCTCACGCAACTTCCTCCATTCTGGCAGGGATCCGAGTAGCACAGATCCACCTCCGTGTCGCACAGATAGTGTTCCTTACTGCCAGTAAAACCTTCCGGACAGGAGCATGCGAACGTATTTACAGGATAGATCGGTCTGAAGAGCACAGTATCGCTGTGGATAAACTCCGAGGCATTGCCGAACTTCAGGACAGTTAAACACTCTTCGAAATTCAAGCAGGGCTCCCGCACACAAAGGTTATCGTCGAAGGGAAGGACTTCCACGGTGGCCAAGCGAGCTAGGATAGCTCTATTCAAGTAGACTCGCTCTTGCAGATACTGCGGCGTGTAGAATTCCTCATGGGAAACATCTGGTCGACGGGCTGAGAAGCTGACATTCAAAATACGTGAACTAACATCCGTGTCATCCTGAATGCTAAACACAAATATGTGCTCCTTGGGACAGGGAATTATGGCAGCTAGTCCATCCAGAAAAAGTTGAGCAGAGGAGACAGAAAAGCCTCCTCCGTCATCTCATTCAATCTCACTGTAACAGAATTAAAGAGCATATCTTCGGTGATCAAACGAACAGACAGTTGCATTATCGCCTTGGCCTCGTTGATTCCATCCGATACGGAAACTTCCATGGTGGCGAATTTGGGTACATTGGTGTTCAGCTGAGGACTGAGTACCAATCCTCCCGAGCTGCTATTCAAACGTAGCAAGTTCGCATTATTTCCCGACAATATTCTGTAGTGGAGCTTATCACTCACATCCGCATCGAAAGCAGGAATTCTTCCGATTTCCCCACTAGGGAAGTGATCTCGGAAATTGTTAAAAATCACCTGGAAGTCTCGCAGCACTGGAGCATTATCGTTCACATCCGTGACAAGGATCTCAATGTGGGCATCGTTGCGCAAAGGAGGACTGGCTGCTCGAACCACCAACTCAAATCGCTTTCGAGTGGATTCATAATCCAGTTCTGTCATGGTCAACAGTTGAGCTCTTTCAGATCCAGGCCGAGTTACCAAAGAGAAAGCATTGGAGTCATCTCCACCGATGATGGAGTAGTGCACCACTGCATTTACACCTTCATCAGGATCGTGAGCATGAATTTCACCTACTACAGAACCTACTGGTGAATTCTCCGGCACATAGAGTGTGATCTTATCCGAGGCAAAAGTCGGTGGTGAATCATTAACATCCTCCAGTCGGATTTGCACTTCCACTGTGCTGGAAAGTGGTGGTGATCCCTTGTCTACAGCAATAGCAGTCAAGTGGAACACAGCTACACTTTCCCTATCTAATCCCTTGTTAGTTCGAATAGTACCCGAAGTGGGATCGATCACAAAAGAACCGTCTTCTATATCGCGATCACTTAGTAAATATTTAATGCGACCATTAAGTCCCACATCCGGGTCGCTCGCTGCCACTTGGATGACTGAAGTGCCTACAAGGGCATCCTCCAGAATGGAAGCCTGGTACAATGGGCTCTTGAAAGTAGGAGCATTATCATTCACATCAGTCACTCCGATTTCCACATCCGTTGTGTCACTTAAGGAAGGATTACCGCCATCCTTGGCAGTTACTGTCAGAAGATAACCACTTGTAGTTTCTCGATCTAGAGGAGCATTGGTAACAATGGCACCCGTTTGCGGATTAATAGAAAACGGATCTGGACTACCCAAGCCATTGATGCTCTCCTCATTCAGGGAGTAAGTGATCTGCGCATTCACTCCAACATCGCTGTCGGTGGCAGAGACCACGAGGACAGTGGTGCCAACAGGAGCATCTTCAAACACCGAAGCGCTGTATGGAGCATTCTCGAAGATCGGAGCAAAGTTATTCGCATCTGTAATGTTTATGTGCACAGTAGCAGTATCGGATCTTCCTCCAGAATCAGTGGCCGCCACTGTGAGCAGGAATCGCTTCTCCTGTTTGTAATCCAGCGACTGAGCAATCGTAATCAAACCTCGTCCATTTTGAGAAGTAATTGCAAATCTTCCTCTTGTATTTCCCGTAGTGATCTCGTAATGCAATCGGGAATCTTCATCCGGATCGGTAGCTGTGACTGTGGTCACCGGAGTGCCTGGCGGTTGATCCTCACCCACATTCGCCTCGTAATACTTTGGATTAAAGGCGGGATCGTTGTCGTTTACATCCTGTACGGTAATCACCACTGAGGAACTGGCTGACTTGGGTGGCACACCACCATCTTTTGCCACCACTTGAAATGCAAAGCGTCCCTGCTCCTCACGATCCAGTGGCTTTATAGTCTGTACCCAACCAGTTCGAGGATCCACGGCTAGCGGGAAGTTGTCATCTCTCTCGGAAATACTATAAGTAATCTCTGCATTGGCACCTTCATCAGAATCATAGGCTTGTACCCTTATTATGTTATATCCAACTGGTACATTCTCTAAAACACTTTCCTGGAACTGCGAAGTATAAAACCTCGGCGCATTGTCATTTGCATCGATGACGTTGACCAGAAGCTGGGTGGTGTTGCTCCTCGAGGGACTTCCTCCATCCTGAGCACGAATCACCAACCGGTAACTTCGTACACTCTCGTAGTCCAGCGGTTTCACCAGACTCACATCACCAGACATTGAGTCGATAGAGAACTGTGACTGCGTGTTTCCTCCGATAATTGCATATCGAATGGCTGCATTGTTTCCTTGATCCGCATCTGTGGCTCGGATGTGGGCCACTGTATTATCCTCAGTTCCTCCCCACTGATCCTCAGGAACTTGAACTGTGTAGGTGCGTTCACTGAACTGCGGATAGTTGTCGTTGTCATCGAGGACTTTCACTTGAACACTAGCCGTGGCTGTCCTTCGTTCGCTTTGTGCTGATGCCATATCAGCAGCGGTGACCAAAAGGTGGTAACTATCCGATGTCTCCCGGTCCAGACTGCTCCTCGTTGAGATCACACCCGAGCGGGAGTCTATCCGGAAAATGGGCATCTCCTGGTCCTGAGCCAATCCAGCGCCATCTGGGTAATAATTAGAAAAAATATCATATTGTAGTTAAGTTGATGGCATAAAATATTTAATAAACAAAGAGTAAAGCACTAAACTGTAACAGGCATTAATATGCGCTGGTCACACTTTCGACCTCTCGAGAGAGGATGTGCCCTCTCGAGAGAGCGACGAGCTTAACCAAAACGGCTGTTGAAATATAGCTGCCTGCGAGCAGGGAGTTGGTTCTAATTGAGAGTCAGAACAATAAAGAATAAAAAATCCTGATACAAAAATAAGATCTTATTGCATATTGATACTGAACTCACCTGTAACTGCCTCGATTCCATACTCGATTTCCGCATTTTTGCCAATGTCCTGATCAGTTGCTCTAAGAGTAATGACCGTGGATCCCACGGTGGCTCCTTCGCGGATACTCGCCTCGAACTGTTCCGCCTCGAAAGTGGGACTATGATCATTGCAGTCCAGGACATTAACCTGAAGGGTGGTGGTACCGGATCTCGGTGGAAAGCTGTCATCGGTGGCCACCACCCTAAAGTAGTGCACGTCCATTAGCTCCCGATCCAAACTGGCAGAGGTGGTAACCACGCCGGTTCTGGAATCCACCTTAAACAGCGACTGAGATCGCGAGTCCAGCAGGGAGACCATGGAGTAAACCACTGGGGAGTCCTCGGGATCTCGAGCACGCACAGTTGTAACTGCAGAGCCTGCAGGTTGCTCCTCCAGCACGGCGGCTACGTAAAGAGCTTGTTCGAAGTATGGCGACTGGTTACGCAACTCCCTTCGAACCCTTCGCGCGATATCCGTATCGTTGAACTCCTGATGATGGTACACGATCTTCAGACGGTGATCCGAATCCACGATATCCCGCCGATCGCAGCGGATGTTGAATGTAATGCTCACTTTCCACATGGACTCCGCAATGCAGACATCCCTGCTGGCCACCAAATCCCTGCTCTGATGTTCGATGGCGAATCTCTCGTCGTTCACATCCAGAAAAGTAACTTTGCAGTGCTGACAAACTGACTTCGGCAGAAAGGCATTAAGGCTGTTGATGAACTGCGATCTTCTCAAGCAAATTTGATTCCACTTATCCGTGGTGTGGATTGCATAAGAAGCATACGTTTCCGAGATCCACTGCTTGGCATCGGAAATCCGGCGGTGCAAGGCGGGTTGCAAGTGCAGCGGATCCGATGAACCCACAGCTCTCCTCTTGCGACTCAGTATCCTGTGCCGCATCTCATTTTCGAAGCTGTCGCCAAAGATTAAGTCTCCGGCTCTGAACTCCGTGCTATTCTGGCGGAACGCCTCCTCCAGCTGGTTGCCATCCAGTTGGATTATCTCCTGGGTGGAGCGCCTTCTTCTCCGCTTCGAGTAGCCCGTGTTGTCCTCCTCCTCGTAGTGGTGGTGGTGCAACTCCTGCTCTATCCGCCTGTCCTCGTTGCAACTGTGACCCGAAATGAAGATCCGCACCGGCAGACTGTAGTAATCGATGCTGCGCAACCGATTCGAGGTGGAGTCCACGTAAAAGGTGAACAGATTCGGGTAGTAGATGCCGTCGCACTTGAGGGCCTTCCTCAGCTGAATCTGGCCATCTTTGTGGCTAACCGAGACGAGGTGGTGCACAAAGTTGGCCGATTTGTGGGCATTGATCTTGTAGTGCCGCTCCGAGCCCAGTTTGTAGACGGAGGCGTTGAAGATAATGGTGCCAGGGGGCGTGTCCTCGTGCACGATAATCAGGTAGCTCTCGACGAGCGATGATGGCAGCAGCAGGAGCGCAAGGAGCACAAGGGGCAGGAGGCCCAGGTGGCTCCACCTGTGAGGTGGCTCCCCCGTCCGCATGACTCAATCACGTATCCTGATTGCGCTCGATGCGTGTGTGTGTGTGTGAGTGTGTGTACTCCTTCCCTTCTGTAATTCTGTGCCGTGTGTGTGTGCGCGCGAGTGTGGGTGTGGTGCGAGAACCAACAAACCACAGTGCAATTAATGTTCCTATTCAATTATCATCGGTGGGCGGTGCTGGGGGCGTGGCCATCTGTCTGAAAGGGAAAAGAAAATTTTGGGTTTCAGTGCGGTCGAGGGTGGAAATTGAGTTTGCTCTCAAAAGTAGGCAATGTTTTGGCTTCTGACTCTCGTTCTCGAAAATAAACCACCCACCAAATTGATTGACCCAATTTAAGACATTTCAAAGTATCAAATTTAAGATGCTCGAAAGTGCAATCGTTAATTAAGAGGGCACTCACAATCGCTAATGAAGTGCACTATATAATTAGCGAACCAATCATATATCAATTTGTATTTTCTTTCAAAGTAAATAATTGATTTTCGTGTTTCAAAGTATTTAATTAATTAGGACTCACATGTTTGGAGTCACTCCCCCTCTATTCAGACTTTCAACCTCCTCTTTTAATATTCATAACTCTCCTACAAAATGAACTGTGTGAGGAACCTTCTGTTTTTTGGCAGTTTTAATGCTGCCTTTGACTTAATTAAAAACTCTTTACAAAAAGCTCTCACAAATTTCTCCGGCAGCTGAAAAGCAGCGGGAAACATTTTTTTAATTTCATTTTCGTGCTTCACGAAGAAGAAGAAGACTAGCTAATATGAAGCTAGATAAAATGAAATTTAATCTTTTTTCGGGATTCTTTGCCGGTTTGTTTGGCGAAACAATTTTTGCAGGCCCTTTTGACATTTCGGCGAAGCGAAGTTACACCGTACCATACAGCTTAATCAGACAACATTGGCGGGCTTTTGATGGGCGTGGGCGTGGGAGGCGTTTGGGGGGCGGTAAAAGTGGTAAGAGCGGTGGCAGTGCAGCCAACAAAATGCCACAATGTGACGCTGTCCAAGGCTCGGATGACCGTTGCCCGCTGGCCATTCGCTCGCCGGAGTTGAAAATTTAATGAAATTCGATTTGATGTCCCTCTAATGGCCGTTTGGCGAGCGTTTTGGGTTCGTTAATTAACTAAGGGCAGTCGCACACGTACCGGCTGGCTCACATCGTACTAAAATTACGATTTGGCCCTGACAAAAGGGCTTAGTCCAGCCAGGTGAAATTGAGGGGAGTGTGAGGGGCGAAGGTCAGCTGGGGACGGTGTCGAATTCCATTTCGAATTCATGTTGCAACTAAACTGTTTGTTCATTGTGCTGCTCATTCCGATGCAGATAATTCGCACGTTCGCCTAATGAAAGACACGTCCTGCCAAATCCCCAATTCTGGTTCTCGTTCGTTCTGGCGTTGCGTATACGCAGTGTGGGACAGCGCACCTGCATCGCACGGACCGCGTGTCCTGTGAAAGGATATCCAGCGCACTGACATATGTGGGACTATTAGCGAGGGATGACTATGCAATGGGTCCTGGGAAACCAGTTCGTTTCGGCTTACGGTTTTCTGTATATCCAAAAGCGTTAGTTGAATATATAGTTCCATTTCTGATATAATGATTACACTTTATAACTAAAAAGCGATTTGCTTCACCAAACAATTACAACGTTTTAAAAAGCTTTTGAATCGTTTATTATATAATTGTTGAGCAATCAACAAAATATGTTACCAAATAAATTTGTAACCATCAAACTTATTAAAGAGCATATAAAACATTAAAAGCACATAAATTTATTATGATTTCATTATGTGAGCTTTTGTGATAAATGTTAAAATAATATTAAATAAGTGCCTATTAATGTTTATTATGCTTATCATAATTCTTTCCCCACTTCACGCGAGCTTAGAAATGCTCTTAGTTATGTCTTTTGGCCCATTAAAAGAATGTGTTCTTTATTTAGGTATAAAGAGGGTTAAGAGTACTAGGTATAATGTTCTTAGGACTCGGGACAACCCCTTGTAGCCATAACTTACGTCTAGTATGGCCTCCTGGGAGTGCGATTTTTATATTTTTTGGAGAAATTCCCCAGACTGCAGTTGCGTGTGTTTGTTGGTTGTCGCCGTGTTAATTGCAGTGTTAAAATGTTTAATTAAAATTTCAGCTCGGCCGCGTTCGCAGCAGACGTGTGCCAGACTCAGGCTCAGATGTTATTATTGTTATTGTTTTGCCGGGCGACAGAGCACATACTGGCACCATCCCCCTCCTCCTCCCCTTTTCCATCCACTTCCACCTCTCCGCATTTCCACGTTTTCCACCTGGGCAACGGGGGCAGACGCTTTTCATGGTTCGTCAAGCTTGAAAGAGGCGCGCTGCCAGCAAACATGAAATTATTAAATTTTCACACGTTGCCGGCCCAACAATCGGAAAATGAAAGGCAAAAACCGAAACACCATAGAACACCAGGTGCACTTTACATAGTTTCCCCAACTAATTAATATTTTCGGAGACTGCAGCAGTTGCACTTCCGAAGTTTAGTAGCTAATTAAGAATGCGTCACTGTGTCGGCTGGCAATTACAAGTTGCCATTTTGTTTTATTGCCTCCCCCTCGGCTGGAAAATCGTAATTCAAAGTTATGACGCGATATATGGGCATATGGCTATATGGGTATGGGTATGAGCGCCATATGTGTGGCTTCGACTGCGGGGGAAATGTCAAAATTTTTGGTGGCCATGAAGCCTGGCAAATATTTCCCACGTGTAACGAACACCACCGACCGGCCGAGAATGGGAAAAAGGGAAATGCGACTGTCCATGGCCAGAAAGGGTTGGCCATAAACACTCCCGTTTTACGAGACACCCAGCCCAGCCCAACCAACCAGCCGCCCCCTTCAAGAACAGCGGCAGCTGGAAAGTTTTTAAGTAGCACAATCCTGGGAAGGTGTACCTGAAATATTATCCAGCCCCAAAGTTCTCGCATTCTCCGGATTCCTTTTTAGCTTCGTCTTGGCCGCTTTCAAAAGGGGGAAAGGAAAATGTAAACAGAGCTGGGGGAGTTTCGCAAAATAGGGGGAGAACACGAATCGTGTCAACTTTAAGCTTGATGGAAATTTATCACGTCCCGCCCCCTGCGGCTTTCTCGGAGGGGCGTGGCAGGCTTCTCAGCGTCTCCTAATGAGCGTCAAGACAAGAGCTGATTTTGCTGACGTTTTTCTCGGCTTCTTTTTTCGCCAGCAGTAGTGGAGAAAATTTCGTTAAAGGTTAATGAAAATTGATCAACATTATGTGGCTAGAAACTTAGTTTCGCCGTCAAAGGAGCTTAATTGAATTTCGTCTAGGGTTTGGCTGAGTGATTTCCCTTTTGGGGCGAATTAATATTATTGCTTGTTTTGTTTTAATGAAGTGGCAAATATCCAAGGGACCCACTCTCTGCTGTCTGCTGTCTGCGAAATTACCATAAATTCGTGGCCAGGATAAGGCGGTCGCGTGCCACTCAGACATTAGCCAATTCGAGGACACGAATTGCAATAAAATTCATTGTCTGCCAGGACACGAGACAGCAGCTTGCGTGCCGGAAATGCGCCTGTTTCCGGTCTAGACGCTTCTGGCAAGACAACTACATGAAAATTGTGGAGAAAAACCGGCAAAATAAGTTTAACAAAGAAAAATAAGGTATAAAATAATACACCTGGGAAGACGTGTGAGCAGCAAACTGCATTACGGCCACATTATTTGTCCCCCACTGCGTATACGTAATATCACGTGTCTGTGGAACGGAATCCTTGGGGAATGGGGGCATATTTCAGATGCCAAATGCCAGACAAAGCTCTCAGTCCCCCTCTCGGGTGAAAGTGTATTTTTGGATGGCGGGAAATTAATTTCCACTCGTCCGGGCACCAATTAAATTTGTACGAGGGAAAACCATTTCAAATGGCCTTTGTTAAGCATGCAAAATGCAATCGAGGACGACAAATGGAAGCAGCCGTTGCATCGGAAGCGGGACAAAAAGTTTCCACAACAACAGAAACATGACAGAACAACAGCGCACACACACACACAAACACACACAGACATTGAAATGGGAAAGCAGAGAAAGCAATGCCGAAAGAATTGAAAGAAAAAAGTTTCCTTTGTTGCTGATGCTGTTGCACTCTTTCTTCGCTGGAGGCGGAAAAGCAACAAGCAGCAACAAATACAAGCTGCCAGCAAACCTCTGACCGAAAAGCCCCATCCCCGAAGGGCTCCCCCCCCACCACGAACCAACTCTAATGCCGAACCAACCAACACCACCCGCCACCACCCACCAAACACAAGCAAACAAACGAGGGAAAACCAAGGAGAGCAATGCAATTGAGCTTAAACGATAACATTGTCCAAAGCAATGCATATGGAAAACTGCGAAAAACGAGCAACGAATAATGTGTGGCGTTTTTGCACTGGGAAAACCACTAAGCTGATGCTTATAAAAATGTAAGTAACATCAAAACAATGCATAACTCTTGAGCCCTTTCTAAAAACTATATATACTAGATATATAAAACATTGAATAATATACACATACGCCAGATGCTGCTGGCAAACCAAAAAAATATAAATCTTACTCTTGAACGCTTTGTTTTTCCGAGCTTCCTAAAATTAATTATAAAAACATAATTAAATAACATAAAATTTTAAAACGCAGATTAAGCGAATTATAATATAGCAGATTAAGGTACTGCATTAATCTAGTAAATATTTTCGATTAAACAACTTTTAAATAAGAGTTTTGAAAACTTTAAGCGTTTAAATGAAATTTACATTCAATTTATTGAGACACAATTAAAATGATATAAATTGTCTCTATTGTATATCATAGATTATGAAAACTGAAATGAATTATTTTTCATAAAGGAACGAATATATTCGATAATATTTTTCGAGTGTTGACCAACCTGGTTGGGGGAAAATGGTAACTTGACTTGCAACATGGCGTACAAATTAAAAGTGTGCCAGCGGCGAAACAAGTAGCACAGAAGTACAGGAAGTGCAGCAGCTGGCCAGGAATAGCATCAGGAGAAGCAGGAGCAGGAGCAGCTAGCGAATCCGAAGGAGACCTGCAGCTGGCGAGAAGGGCTTAGATTTAGAGGGAGCATTGTGAATTCCGAAGGACTACCGCATTTAAATGCAAATCAGCGTCCCCGCCACCGGCGATCTGCTCGCGCTCCATTAGCGCGTATCGCAGGGAAGAGATTTATGTCCAACTGCCAGGAATCCGGGCCGCAAAAGCAACAGAACAGCAGCCACTTGACATTTCCACTTAATTGTGGAGCCGGGCTAAGCCAAGTTTTCCCTAGCTCGACACAAAATCAATGGCGGATTCGCTCGAGTTGCCTTCCTTCCGGAATTGCTTAATTAATGGGAGACGAATTGCTGAATTAGTGCTAAACTTCTTGCTGCAGCTCCGAGTTCTGTTTGGGAATCGAGGGGAGTTTCGTTCAAGCAAGTTCCTCCAAGGACCTCTTCATTTTTCGAAAATGAGCAGCTACTGTATCCATCCTTCAAAATGCTTTAAGAGCTGCTCCATAATTCAGTCGTTCGCCACTTTGCCGGATCAATTGTCCACTTGGCCAGTGGCGAAGTTTTAAGTAGATGTCAACGCGGCGACGGCTGTCCAGGATAACCCAGCATTCAACATTCCAACATCCAACATCCAACATCCTTTTCTCGCATTAATTGCACAATCCGGAGGACAAACAGTAAGGAGGGGAAACCACCGGCAGGAGCAGAAAGCCGCATCCGCCAAAGGAAACAAAGGATGACAAACGAAATGCGTGAATGAAATGAGGGCATGAATAAGTGAGCCAGCCAGCCAGCGGCAGTGGGTTTAAATGGGATTCCGCTGGATTCAGTTGCACCATCGCTTATATATATCCTATATCCCTGTGCATACGGGTCGAGCTAAAGATCAAAGTGCGTTGCAGTTAGCAGTTTAACTTTTGCCGTCAAGTTAATTCAAATGCAGAGCGAACACTTAGGGAAAATCTCATGATAAATGTGTTGCTTGCGAGGTGGGTGGTGAATGGTAGGTGGGTGGATTGTGGGTGGTTCCCTACTTGCTAGCTGGTAGCTGGTAGCTGGTGGTTGGTGTGTGCCGGTGGTTGACAAGCTTTTACTTCACTCTCTTTTGCGGATTTTCCTTTGTGGCATTGTCATCGTGCTCGTTGCTTTTGCCTTCGCCGCTGTTGTGCTGCACTGTTTGCAATTAAGTTTGTGTGTTGTGGCTCACACATATCGCTCACAGCGAGAAACCCACAACACAGAGTGCACTGAGAGAAACGCTTCGGTAGCGTATTTTATTAAGAATTATAGTTGAGAAAAAAGGAATTGCTACTACTGTTCAGTTACTAAATATTATATGAGTGGGCAAACTCAAAAATAAAATGCTTCTGTCTCAGTTGTACTATTATTCTTTAAAGTAGAACCACTATATATAGCCAATAAGAGTTTATCTTTCTTTATTGTCTTCCCTTTTAAAACTTCTTTAGTATCTTATCATCCTACATACTACTACCTACTACATTAATTTCTCAAAGTGCAGGGAAGGGTAAGTGGAGCCAGGGGAAGGCAACATATGGCAGCGCTTAATCAGAAAAACAATGACTGCCATTGGCGCTACTTTCCCGGAAATGTGCTGCCACTATACGAGGTTCCTGGCTGCTCAAGCTTTTAGCACATTCAGCTAGGATCGTCCATCCATTGGCACGACGGCTCCTAGTTGGAGGCTCCTAGATTCCCAGGACATCATACGTTTGCAACAAGGACAAAGGGGAGTTGTGAAGGGAAAGGGGAGGGTAAGGGGGGGAATCCTGGAAACGAATCGTCGGCAGTCGAGCGAAAATCCCATTGAATTTATTTTTATAGTTGTTGTAAAGTTGATTATGTTAATGCGATTTAATTCGCATCGGAGTCGCAGTTTTATGGCGAATTTATGCAGTCCTGCCTATGAAATATTGCCAGTGATTTATCCTCCCGACGGAGGCGAGGCGATTTAAGTAAATTGAAAAAGGGCCCGACAGGGGATAATGGATAATCCTGTCAAATGGATGGGAAGGCAGAGTGCCGTCAATGAATCGGATCATTGCGATGCGAATGCACATGCACAGTGGTTGAAGGGGAAAGGAGAGGAGAGGAGAGGGGTTGGGGGGTTGCCACGTTAAAAGGGGGATTCAGGCATCAGCCATCCAGCCAACAGCCATCAGCCATCAGCTATCAGCCCTGCTAATGACTAAGACAAACAAGGAGCGGCAAAGCACTAAATGCGATTTCAGCTACCGTAACAGGATACAGAAGACAGCAGAAGACGGCAGATACAGGACACCCTGAAGGGACAAAGAAGAAATGGAAGCGGGGAGATGTGATACGCAGCGAAGTGGGTCAGAGCCAGAGACAATGGCTGAGACTGGGTGTTATCAATATGTAATGACTTTTGCCATCTACCAGCATCACACCGGGCGTATGAGCAATCTACACCTAATCCATTAATCAAAGACTCTGCTGCTCAGCTTCCAGAGAAATTACAGCAATTGGAGCTCGTGCTGTTTGCAATAGATGCGGGGTGGGGAAAGGGGAAAAGGGGGGTAAATGGGGAATAGGGGAAAATGGGTGCTTGCCATTACCATTCAATTGCAGGCCAGAGACAACGCCTAATTAGCAGCAATGACAAATAATTTGCTGGCAAACAGCAAACAGCAAACAAACAACAGATGTCACGGACACAGAGTGTCCAGTAATTAGCCCACGGCCGGGCTCAAATCATTTCCATTTCGATTGTTGACTGCGATTAGAGCAAACAAACTTCCCAAACAGTTGCTGTTGTTTGTGCGAGTGCAACATTTGGCAACTAGCAACAACTCGGGCAAACAAAGCCATGGCCAAAAGGCTTCTTGTTGTTTTTACTGCGGCAATAACGAAGTCAAGACCGGAAAATTATGTTGTGCAATACATTCAAATCGGAGGGCAACCACAAGTAAATCAGGGAAAAGTTTACTCTGCCAAATATCAAATACGCAAATACACATACGTCTTGTGTGTGTTATCTCATTTTAAATGGGATTTGAACCATGCCGGAATCGGTTTTGTGTGATTTGCGTAAGTGAATACTTTGGCTTGGCTCTGATGAGATTTTCACAAGGCAAACATTTGCAAATTTATTCTGTGCTGTTTGTTGCAGTGTGCAAATATAGTTGGTTAATATCGTGCTATGAATATGAATGGCAGACCCAAAAACAAATATTATCCTGCTTCTTTGGTAACAAAAAGTTTTGGATTTCTTGGCAATTTGTATGCAAACAAAGTTTATGCAATTTATGAATTATGTATATAAAAATGAATTTTTTATAAAATTATTAAATTTACAACTTTTCGCACAGGCTAGTTTGTTTTATTGCTTAATACTACATTTATGTAGGTCAGAGTAATTTGCATTGTGAAAACAAACAATTTACATAGCCGAAATCCCTACAGAATCCAGGTTAACATATTGCATTACCTGAATGATTTTTAAAGGAAATTAAAAAAAATCTGATTACTGAATATGAAAGCGATTCCTTAAAAAACATAAAACTATCATACCCCTGAGGGAATGGATTTAAAAGGATATCTGAAGAGCTACACTTGATTACGCAAAAAGTCGTAAGCATAAATAAACACACAGTTGGCATATGAATTGCCGAGCAACAAAGATAGCAAAAGTCCACATTATCCCAACTTTGTTCGTGCAGCAGTGGCTCCTCCATACAGTTTCTAGGGCTCGTATCTGTATCTGTAGCTGTGTATCTGTATCCGTAACTCTGCGAGCACTGGAAGTTCAACTTGTGGTGCACACTTTTGTGCGTATATGATGGAGCAGCCCTTCAGGCATTATTAATGCGAGTGGCTGCCACTTGAAGTCCTCCACATTTGCAGCCGCACAAGAGGAGATGCGGAGTGCCGAGTGGCGAGTGCCGAGTGGCGTATCCTTTTTCCAACTGGCAGTTTCAGCTGGCGGAGCGGTAAGTTTTGGCCCGGTCGGTAATCAGCATCGACAGTTGGCCAAAAACTTTGTCAAGAAGTCTCCGCTTGCCGGTGATAACTGCGGGCAACCCCGAGTTACAGGATAATCCGAGTGTCTTTAATTTCGCCGCATTAAGGAGCTCAGCATTAAGTGCAGCAGCACAAGTAAAGGTATAGGGATAAGCGGGGGGATAAAGGATAAAGGATGCAGCCTGCCTACGGGAGTTACGGCGGAGCTACAATGAAATGGATTTTTATTGTTCCACCGCGTCGACAAACAAATTGGAAAAGTAAATAAAACAAAGGCTGGTGGCAGTGGGCAACAGGCAGAGAGGACGAAGGATGAAGGACGAGGGATCCAGCACGACGAGGATGTTGGATGCTGGATTGGAAGGTGTTGTCGTCGCAGGCACAAAGGACATAATGAATACGCTTAACTTTTAAGTCACGCTGTGCGAGATAACTTGCTGCGAAATAATGGCGCGAATAACGATGCTGACAAACAAAAACAAAAACAAAAACAACAACAACAACAACAGCGGCAACAAAAACAACTGCCACAGCAAGGACAATGGGACCGCAGGGCGGATGGTTTTTCCATAAAGCAGCCACAGTTGCCACACTCATCTCCCTTTACCATACCACTTTCCCCCCTTTCTCCTTTCCCCTCCGCACTCCCCCCTTTTTGGCCCGCATCTGTGTGGGTTGGCATTAATGTAAATGAGACTCATTGAAATGTCAATATGACTTTCAATGCTTCAATGGGGCATGCTCTCAAACCAGGCTGCGCAATTAAACCTCGTCCTGATGGCCTTATCCACGTATCCACCGCCCCCGTCCCGCCCTCTTTTCCCCGCCCACTTTGCCCATGGTCGAAAAAGCGCGAAGAGCTGCGCCTTAAATCAATTGCCAAACGCCAGCATGACGGAGAGGGGGTGGTGGGGTGAGCAAAGGGCGAGTGGGGGCATCGAAATTGGGGGGCCAGCTAAGAGTGGCCAAAAACTCATTAAACCGTTACGCGCAGTTGCAGCGAATGAGTCATCGGAAAATACTCGCTAAAAGCAAATACACACTCACCGTTAAACGGAGAGGTCACAGTAAACGACCCTTAAGTGTAACTAGTCGTGGGCACGAAACTAGGCAACAATTTCGGATACCATAAAAGAAAATATAATGGTTAATAACAAGCAAAATAAAGAACGAAAGGAATAAAAAGTTATTGTGGTTTGCAATTAAATTAATTCAACTCATTTGAAACAAAACTAATATTGAATATTTTAAGCTTTAATTCCAATATTAATAATAGGTTCAAACACAAAAGGTTTAGTTGATAAACACTTTAATACTTCTTTGGTTCCAATTAGCTCTGCTTTACAGTTTTTAATATCACAGAAAAGTCACTTTTCTGTGTAGAACCTCAATAACATCAAATCAATTTGCTGCCCTTCTTCGTTATTTTTGAAAAAGGTTAATGCAAACATTCCATCTTGTATGCAAAGGTTAGAGTTTTGCATTTTATTCGCCAACTTTTTCATTAGATTTTTAGGGTGGCAAAAAGGATTCATTGCCTTGCAAAAAACTTTGATAGTCGGACAGAGGATTCCGGTAAATTGGTTTCCCCCTCGGCAAATGTTCACTGTACACACACACACAAACACACACACACACTCCACTCGTCTATATAGATAGTTAAGCTTCCTGTCCCGGTGCTTTACCACCCACCATACCCCCACCCCCCACTTTCCCGCAGGAACTTTGTCGATCTGTTCTTGGGAAACTGTCAACGCTGGCAGAAATTTTCACGAATTTGTTAGCAAATGCAATCATTTTGTTACGTGGTTTTATTACAGTGGTTGCTCCGTCGCCGTTTCCCTGGTTCATCGCAGCGATGCAAAGCCAATAACATGAAAATGCTCGTTTATAGATGCCCATGCCGTGTGCCGTGTGCCATGCCATGCCATCCAATGCCAAGCCATGCCATGCCGTTCTGCTCCACGTGCAACGGGGCGTATACGTAACCGTGTGCAAATATTGTCTCAATTTGGCGCCGTTCTACTACTGCACTTGGCTTGCCTTCATCGAGGGGTAAATAGAGTTTGGGAGTCGAGTGAGTCGAGTTCCGCCCAGATGCAGATGCAAATGCAGATTCCGATGCCGATGTACTGGCATTGGTGTGTGGTGTGTGTGTTTGAGTGTGCTGGTGTGTGTGTGTGGGAAATAAACAATTTGTATGCGAATTTTGCCTTTGCCATGCGAGAGGAGCCCATGAATATGAAAATATTCTGCTTCTCTTTGGCAGCTCCCCTTGTGCCTTGTGCCTTATGCCGTGTGCACTTCTGCCCCCAAAATGAACCCCTTTTCGCCTTTCGCCTGCATAAGCAAACAGTGAGGAAATTGAAAGCAAAATATGATGATGTTCGATTGGCAGATTTTCTGTGTGTGGCAATGGAGTCGGATACTGGATACTGGATTCGGGAGTCGAAGTCGGTAGTCAGAATCAGAAGGCACTAAACTATTCCCTTACAGCTCAGCGCACTGAGGCCCCTCCGATTCTGTGCCGGCCTCAAATATTTGGCTTAGCCAGCTGGCCGAAATTAAAGGCTCATGCAAATGTCCTTATGCGCTCCAGTAAGCTCTGCATTTGTCTAAGCCGATTTCAGGGGCACTGCACCGTAAACCGAAACAGACGACCGATAACAAAGCCAGGAGTTGGAATATAGTTACTAACCATAATGGCACACGGCGAAAATTGGATCGAGCATTTGCACAAGGGAATTTTATATTCGAGGAGTTCAACTAAAGGATTAAAAAAGGTGCAGAAAGGCTTATGTTTGCTCCTATTCACTAAAAATGGATATTGATTTATATTGCCTCAAATTACCCTCTGACATCTCAGGTTAACCTCTTGATATTTGTTTATTTCTGTTTTTATTTGCTTTTAAATGTGTTTTCGCACAGAAATATCTTGTGAGTTGTGTAGTTTTTGTTTTGTGTCAATATTATTTATTTGTTGTCAATAAAAACAGCATTGCATATAAATAAGTGTTGATCGAAAATAGTCTTTTGAATATAAATAACAATTGGGTGTGAACGAACAAAATATGAGTAAGCAGAAAAAAACTTTTCTTGCTAAGGAAAAAAAGGATTACACAAAATATGCATACATATATTTTAAGTGTTTTAAGTACATAATTTTTTCTGAGTGCGCCTCGCTCAGGAAATCCTGATGATGATGATAATTGCAAAAAATAACTCCGGCAAACATGGGCAACAATATGCGAAAATCACATTTAATTAATGCACGAACATCGCCGACATCACTGGGGTAACTCCTTTGTGCGGCGTGAATCAACTTTAGACATAACTCCGGGCAATACCAGAGGAGCACGATGACAGGGAGGGCATGGAGGCACCAAGCGGTGCAGGGTGTTGGAGGATGGGGGCAAAGGGGGATGTTGCAGGAGGTTGCAGGACTGTGGGACTGCAGGACTGGGGACCCGCTGAAGAGCTGTCAAAGCGCTGCGGGACAAAATGGCTGCCGCTATCTGCATTTGTATTAATGGCAGCCATGCGAGGATGGAGCACTCGGAAGGATCGGAATGGAGGAAGGGGGAGGTGTCCTGGCAAAGGTGCAGTTATTTGACTGCCTTTGGCAGTTTCAAGTGCACGGGCATGTGTGCATAAACGAGGCTCTTCTCCGGGCGGCTTAACTCCTCGAATCCCCGAGCTTTTCCTGTGGTGGCATTCACAAAATTAAAGTGGGGAATGGGCCGAGTGAAGCGCCGAGTGCTTGAATTTATTTTGCAATTACTCTGCTCAGGCGTGGGGCCTTCAACTTTTGCTCAGAAACTCGAATATAATTCCGTCTAATCAACACTTTAAGTGAACTAAATTTATTATGAGCCAGAGAAACGCTCGCCAGGCGGACAAAGTGCCTGCTGCTTTGCTGACCAATTAGTAACGTCTCCAGGAGAAATGAGAGCATAGCAAAGTGTTGCACACTTGCAAAAATATCAGTAAAATGCTGCATAAATTAGGAATAGTGGGTCAAATAGTTGGTTTGTAGGTTGGTCCAAATAATAATATACGAACAAATATTAGGAAAAAACATTAAAATATATTTGGACAACTATCCTAAGCTTAACACTTTTACTGGCATGCTTTTAAAAACCAAATTGAGAGGCTTAAAATCTCTGCAAATTTTTCAATTAATGACAATTTTGTTATAAAATGCATTTGAAATTGCATACGTTTTATTTGGGTGTTTTGCAAACGTATTATTTTAGTGCTGTTTTATTTTCCAATGCTCATGGATTTAGTGTTTCTATACTCCTGAAGACCTCAAGGCCTCGTTAGAGATTTAATTGGACATTTCTATTTCGTCTTACCCGACTCTTGACATTCTATTTTTTAATGGTTCGACTCGTTAAAACTAGATTTTCTAGTCATATTTCCCCAGTGATTTCTTTATGTGAAAAATAGAAAGTGCAGCCGACCAGAACAGACGCAAAAGCATCAGCAGGGCGAAAAAGAAATGTATAAATCAGGAGCAGGTCAGGTCGGGTCGGAAGGTCGCTGCAAACGCCTCCGCAAAAGAGCAGCGATGGCATTGATGAATTTCACCATGACAGAGCAGACAATTAGCCAGGCGAAAGTGGCTATAATTAGGCAACAGGGCCAGCAGTGTCCGTGACCGGGCAGAAAACCTCGTGGAAAACCCGGAGCGAATAGCTAATGAGCCATTTTTCGCTTCAAAAGGTGAAGCAAAGTCAGCAGTCAGCAGCCAAAGTGGCAAGTTGCAAGTTGCAGTCACAAAAGTCAGAGTGCAACATCCAGCGTCATTGTCGGTGCAACTCATCATTTGCCATCCGTGTTGGGGGAAAATTTGCATTCTTTTCTTCTTGACTTTCGTTTTGCGTTTTCATCACCTTTCTTTGGCTTTCCAGCAGCAAAAGCAGCAGAGAAGCAGCAAAAGCAGCGGCAGCGGCAGCAGCAGCAGAATGCAAAACTGTGCGCCCATAAACTACTTTTTAGCCTGGCCAACTGGCTGCCCCTTGTGGCATCCCCTCTCTCCCACTTCCCCCGTCCCGGTATCCAGGCAACTGGCCACCACCAACTGTGTCAACCAGTCAAACTAGTTTCTGCTGCTCCTCGCGCACCGCAAATGTTGATTGCTCTCCCAGCTGCAACAGCAGCGGCAATTGATTGAAAGAGTTCCTCTTTGGCTATTTGGCTCTTTGGCTCTTTTCGTTTACCGTTTCGCGGGTTGGCTTCACAAAAAAAAAAAACAACAAAAATCAAATATATTCGCCTTTTTCCCCCCATTTATGCCTTGAACTCTGGCTTGGGGTTTTCATCGCCACTCGATTATATTTCCCTGGCCAGAACCGAAATGATTCTGGCCCAAGTCGAACTTGAAGGCCACTCGCAGCTGCGGTGAACGGACAGCCAGCTAATTTTATCTGCCTCCGATCCGAAACTGAATCGAAATCCTAGCCAATCGACACTGGTTTCGTGACGTTCACGCCCAAATTGAATAGCTAACTATTTGCTAATATCGGCTGCTTATATAATCCGTTGTGACCGGGAAAACTCGTTTTCCTCCAGGCGGTGGCAAAAACTTTTGTTAATTTCGCATTATTAATTTAGTATGTTGTATTGACAGAAAACTTTAATCAACTTTTCACTGGTTTGTTGACTCGTTTGCGGGCAACGAAAGTTTGCCCCAAAAAACCGATCTGAAGCCGCAAATGAAATGAAAATACTTTCTGCCATTTTGATTAGAAGTTTCGCAAGTTGAGAATCGCATGAAATGGCAGAATAAATTGTTTATTTAATGTCCGACTTGTTGCCGTTTTTGGGGCTTCAAGCACGTACTAAACTCCTTGCTTTTCGCACGTACAGACTGCAGGAGCTGCGGAAAAAGGATCTGGATGATGCACATAAAGTTGAAAATGTCTAAACTCTTTAAAAACGCAGCCCAGCAGCTGATGGCCCTTCAAGCTGGGCAAAGCACTTGCGAATATTTCTGCTAAATTGCAGAAATATAAAACACATTTCCCACCAGTTTTCCCCACCGCAGACAATTTGATGGAGATTCCGTTCATTCACGAGCTCAAAAAATAAATTCGGTCTCAATTTCAGCTTTGCTCGGGCAGTTGCAAACATTTTCGCATTTGCCGCCACAAAATCCCCGCCGCAGAGGCGAAGCGAGGGGAAGTCGGTGGGTTTAGGCCACAAAAGCAAATTAAAACATTTGCCAACACAACCGGAGCAGTTTAATGCATTACGCCGGGCTCGAACGCAAACATTTGCCATTTACCATCTACCATCTACCATTTACCACCCGCTGTCAGATGGATAACTTAACTGGAAGTCCCTCCGCTGGCCGCCTGGCTTCCGTCAGTTGGCCCTATAATTAATCACCTTTAATTTATCAATTGTTCCGACCAAAAACAAAGAGATTAGGCGAAACAATAAAAGCGAATCTGCTGTAATTATTGGGCCAATGCGACAACAAAGCGAGCGGATGCTGTTAATTGGATCGCGTTATTTAGGTAATAAATACAGGAGGTAAATAAAAAGCACCAATAAATTTCGGGAATATGAATGTAATTTCGGATATTTTTTTTATGCGGGAAACCGACTGTTCAACTATCGTTTTATTGAAAAAACTTTTTTATTTGATTTGGCAAACAAATTATTTTTCCTAACCACTAAGCTGTCATGCTTACAAGCTAATTTCATTATAGAAATAAAATAGTTGAATATTTTATATGAATAAATATGTACATGAGTACACTTTAACATAAAGGTAATTAACAATTATTTTATATGTATAAATATGTACATAAGTACACTTTAACATAAAGGTAATTAACAAAACGTTTTATACCAATTAACGTGGCCCGTGTTTATACAAAATAAAAGTTTTCTTTAAAGCATACAAAAACTCAGTTTTAAATTATTAAAAACAGTCATACTAAACGTAGTTGTTTAGTTTACTTGAATTTAATTACTTGTGTACTACACAATGTCAAGATTATATATCTTTAAAAAAAGTAAAACCAAAATACTTGCTTGGTAAGCTTCCTGCTATATGTTTTGAACTCTTTAAGAGAATCCATTTTATATTGAAAAAATCCTATCAGCTTCTGTCTGGATACACAGTCCTCAGCTCACACTTTCAAGATTTTCAGGCTAGACTCATTCATTCAGCCGTGGCGGAATGTTCGGCGCTAACTGATCGGGCAAACAAAAACAGTTTGTCGGGTGTTTGGAGCTGGAAAAACGTGTGCTACATGTGGACAGGATGGGGGGAGGGGATGGGGAGCTCGATGGGAGCTCGGGTCCAGGTTGGACGGCGTCGATAGGCAGCGTTAACTGTTGTTCGAATTTGTCTGTGGTCAGTGACCCAGCCCAGGTTGGGATGGTTACAGAAAGACTTTCTGAGGCAGGGCAAAACAAACATGTTTTAAGGCAAAAAGATACATTAAGAGTGCCCCGGCGATCTGCTACACTTTGATGCCCCTCGACGGATGGAGGGAGTGAGCGGAGCGGAGCGACGAGGCATAGAAACACATTAACTTTGGTCAGTACATGAATACGAGCGCTCGTTAGTAGACAGAAAAGTGAGGGTGAGAGGTGGGGAGGGTGGTTGTTGGAAAAGTGGCCAACCCCTTGCGTGTCGAGTGCCATAAACTCTGGAGGAATGGAGAACGCACAGCGGAGTCTATAGACTATAATTTGAGAGTCTTGGCCGCGGATCGCAATTATCTTTCGCCGAACATGGAACACGATCAGCGAGTTCGCGGCTAGAGTCTTTTGTTTTTGACGCTCCGCGGAGATCGTCGCACCATTAGAACGAATCGCCGAATGTGTGGCACTAGAAATTAATTCAAATATTCCAGAATGGCGGTAAATTATTCAGATATTTACTCAGTGACGGTCGTGTGAAATGCCCGCTGCGTGGAAGCTCCCACAGAAATTATGATATTATACTCGAATTTACTTACATTTCCTCAAGATAATGCGAGCCCACGCCTGCAAGAAAAGAGAGAGAGAAAAAGGGTAAGTTAATAAGAAATTACACATTCACGTACGCATCGGAGAAAATCCTCAGAGGAGTTCGGAATTATTTTCACCGTAATCCGCAAATAATGAGATTTTTCATCTCCGAAAGCCGAGTACTGTTTTAAGTAAAATCGAGCGGAGTGAAAACTTTTGCAGAACCGCGAAAATTAAGGCTTGCCATTTAAGAACAGACCCGTGTTTGGGGTGCAGTAGTTGCAATCCGCATGTGTTATAGTATATCAAGCGCTAATTAAGCAAGACGCGGCCCCCAAGAAACTTTTACTAAAACTAAAAGCGAGAAGACGAGCGGCGAGAACGGCGGCAAAATTAAATTAAGCACTACTGTGGGAAAATGTCTTGAAGCGTAAAGCAATAAGAACATTTCCATGCGCCCCCTAAGAAGAGGTTTCCACCAAGGAAACCACAGGGTGGTTGGAGGTTCAAGGAGGAGCTGGGGGTGGAGGAGGAGGAGGAGGAAGTGGAGGAGGAGCTGAGAGGTAGCCGAGCGTACAAGTTTTCCGAAAGCTCGGGGCCAGACATGTGTCAAGGTTATACTCCTCCGACAATTAATGCGAGGCGATGGAAGGAAAATCTTCGTTTAGCAAACTCTCTCTCTTCGGTGAACAAATCCGGGGGGAATATCTCAATAAAACTAGAACGGGTAAGTGGAAAACGATACCGGACAGGGAATGCCGGAATTTTTATTGCCCCAAGCTCACGGAAACAACACACACACACGCAAACACACACACACATGGGCACAGGTTGAGGAAGTGTAAATCACATTAAATCGGAGCGGAGAATTTCCATGGCAGTTGGTAGGTTGGTTGGTTGGTTGGTTGGTAGGTCCTCCTGTTGGCGCCGTTTATCAATTATCAGCAAAGACCCATCGTCCTGTCGAGGGATTCTGGCAACAAGGAGAATCGATTACACAAACAAGTTAAGGCAGCCGGGTTGTTCGAGTGCCCGACGAAATAAAGATGAAAAAAAATTGAATTTATTTTCCATCAATATTGCTTCTATGCCATCCCCAAACCGAAACCGAAAAACCCTTTGGGCTTTTTGTCCTGCCCGAATGAACGGGGCTTGACCATTGGCAATTTAATTTTCCATGAAATGCGAAATGTTTCCTCAACTCTTTTGCCGTATTATGGCTTTGCATATTTGTATTTATAAATTGCCGAAGCGTGTATGCCAGAAAATTTTCATTTACAATTTCGATTCAATGCTTTATCCTCGCAGAAGGCCACATAGTTGAAGGATTCGCCGTAAGAGTTATTTATGTTTACATTATGAACGAGTTCTGTGGCCGCCGTGGTTATTGCCCAGTGTTGTTGTTATTGTCAGAAAAGCGCTCGAAATCATTAAATATTCTGTATTAAATGCTGCACGGTAAATATTTATACCCTTGCGGAGAATTTATAACCTCTTACGGTAAACACCAGTATTTAAAACGTATTTAATTAGTGCTTTAACGGTTGATTATTTCGATTGCCTATTAAAATATCGCTTTATTAATGCGACTGTCGATTTATTCAATTTATTAATAATCTTTCAGATCCCAAAACAAAAGACCAAACTGTTTATTGTTATTGAGAATAAATAGACATTTCAAAAAGTATTTGGCGAATGCTGAAAAAATTATGTTATACATCCACAAAAGTTATAATAGTTTCCCCGTTATTTTAATTAAAAGTTGGGGAATTCCATGCTGTATGGGAAATATGCATACCCTTTCGGAGAATTTATAACCTCTTTCGGTAAACACCAGTATTTAAAACGTTTTTAATTAGTGCTTTCACGTCTGATTATTTTCATTGCCTATTAAAATATGGCTTTATTATTGCAACTATCAATAAATTTAACTCTTTCTGTTGCCAAAATCAATTACCAAACTATTTATTGTTATTGGGAAAAGCAAGTTATACATATGTCAAAAAAAAACTATTATAGTTTTAACATCAGTTCCATTTAACTTTAGGAAATTCTTTAGGTAAGTAAATAAAATTAAATTGTTATTAGGTTGTAACTCAACTTATTCTTATATTTATTTTGAAGGCCATTCTATTACCGACATTCTATTCAATAAACTGTGGAATGTTAATTAAATTTAAATTAAGTAAAGAAACCCATTGAGCCTAGGCATCTTTGATTAACTTACTATTGTTTGGCCCTTAACCCTCAACCATTACTCCCGCCATCGAAGTTCGCCCTTCGGAACCCTCGAGACCCTAGAAACCATTTAGCCAGGCCCACGTGACTCCCAGTTGATCCTGCAGTTTAAGACGAACATCACGTAGCCAGCGAAATGCTTTTCAAAATATTTTTAGTGGGTCGCCTGGTGCCATAAAATAAAACAAAATACAAGAAAATAAAACGAGCGATTTCCTCGACGTCTGCGACGTGACATAAATTAAATTTTGCGCCATTAATAGCAAATATTATGAGCAGATACCGAGTGAAACTGAACGGAAACTGTAAAACTTGTAAGCTGGCAACTTTTTAGCCGGGTAAAGTATTTCAATTTACAATGGAAAGGGGAAGTTGGATCCAAAGTTGGGCCAAGTTGAATTGGCGATTGTTGTCGACTCGATTGAACAGCAGACTGCAGCTCCCCATTCCTTTTTCCTCCACGAACTTTGTTAATTTCTCAAAGCTAGGATATTTGCGAGATGGAAATCGGATGGAATACGCTGGAAAATATGCAACAAATTGTGCTGTGCAATTGTCCAGAGCAGCAATATCGTTTTGCCAATTTAATCGCACCCATAAGCCCCGGTTTTTGTATTTTGACATTGCGAGTCCAGTCGGAATTTATGCTCCATGAATATTTCTGGCTTTATGCTTCATTGATTTCGCCATGAATTTTTCACTAAGCTGCAGCAGCAGCAGCAGCAGCAGCAGAGCTTACAAAACTATTCGAGCGGGAATCAGAAAACTTAATTCAAATTGCAGAGCAATCTGGAGGAGAGCAAAAGAGCCCTGTTAAGTAGGCAACTACTCGCCGAGTGGGATGAACAATTCGAGGGGATCGTAAAGGGTAAGTGCTGCAGCAGCGTAACAATTGCAACACTATCTAAACAGAGAACCCATTCGGTTCCCTCGGGCATGAACGATTTTAAGACCCCAACTCCTCTTGACCGACTTGTGCTGACCAAAAAGAAAATAAAGGATATGGCCCCTCGTCCACTTTTCGGGTTTATGGCTCTGTTCTATTTCATCAAGCAGGGCTTAGAGTTCCGGCAATTCGCTTTCACCCCCACTTCCAGCCAACCAGCTTCCATCTGCTGACCCCGAAATTCGGAATAGGGAATCCGGAATCCGGAATCCTTCGTTTTACCAGCAGCTCACATTTCGTAGTACGCGCTCATAAACATTTTAGTGGCGGGGCACGTTCCATTTTGCGCCGAAATGCGTGTAAATTGCTTTCGCTTTGCTTTAGCCCCTGCAAATGAAACTAAAAACGCTGACCGACTGTTGAATAGTTTCGGTCCGTCCCTCCTCATCCCTTTCGACCAACTTGGCAAATGGCAAATGTTTGCATACGCCGACGTGATGCCGAAAGGATAATGGAAATTTCTAAAAATTGTATCGTCCTCCCGGACGGCCGTTCTGCAGCGAAACAATTTCGTAATCGAAAAAGTTTGGCCCGGCCTTCTGGCCCAAAGCAAACAATTAGTTTAGGCCCGCTGAGGGAAATGGGCAATGGCGTTAGCTGCCATGCAGTTCAACTGGCAAATGTCAGATGTTTTTATTTATATCCCTTAATCGTTTGCTCATGTCACGAGCTCATTGGCTTCGACACACTCGACTGGTGACCGTCGAATCAGGAATTGCGACAGCTATGAACCTGTCACTCTGAACCGGAGACTAGGGAAAAAATAGTGAAAAAACATTTATATTCAGGAGTATAACTGGAATAAATTGATGAGTCAGAAATTTAACATTTGGTTGGGAACTTCAAACAGTTTTTATCCCCGACAATAAAATGGTAAATTAGATATCTGTCCGCTGCAGGGGATGATTGAAAAATAAATACGTCCAAAAGTCAGCCACTCAAATTATGTTTTGCTTGCCCACGTTCAGCAGACGGACAGGATTTCCTTCCTGTGATTACCCCACCGAAGGTTACGCACTTTCTACCCCACTAAAATCCGCATTATCTGCTCACCCACCCTGCCGCAAAACCATTAATAATGCTTAAAATTTAAGTCCTGGCAAATTGGTTTAGCCTGAGCCGCAAAAATATATTCCCACAGCCTCCTCGCAAAGGAAGCGAACTGAGTGCCGAAAATGTTTGTGTCGCAGTTAATTATAACGCTTAAGCTGGCAGCCAAAAAATTTCCTGCCTGCGGGTTGTTGGAATCAAGGGGGTTTCAGATATACTATATATGTATATGTATTAGGTGAGGGTTTTACCTGGCAGGCGTTAATAATTCACTTGTCGACCTGACACAGAAGGCAAAGAGCAAAACTAAACTGCGCTGACAGCAAATTTGCTTTTAGTTTGACTGCGAAAAACTTCCACATGGTTAACTAATTAAAAGTTATTAGATCCACCCGCCCGCTCGCTTCTTTCGTTTGCGGAATTTATTGAAATTTATTTCGTTTGTGCGACACGAAATTCACATTAAAATCGACTTTTATGCGGCACATCTAGGCGACCAGGACATGACCACCTTCTGCCGGCTAATGTGGCTCGTCGAGGTCCTATTCCTGGCCAATTACCTCCACCTGATGGGCCCCAGGTCAGCTTTAATTAAACGGAATATTCGTTCTGTCCACAAGCAGTTATCGCCGGCCAGTGTGTTTTTGAGGCAATTTAAAATGCAAAAAGACGCACGGCACCCGGCAAAAGGACCTTTTTCTTTTTTCTTTTTTTTGTTTGGGGGGAGGAAGTGTGGGTTTGTCGGGGCCTAAAAGCAAATATTCATCTGGGGGCAGCATCGTGTTCCACAATTTTTATTGGCATATTTACCGAAAATTAAATGGAGCGTAAAGCAATCTGCCCCCGCTTCCATTTCCACTTCCACATCCTCTCGCCCACTTCCTCTGCCCTTTTGGGTGATTTGCACACGCGGCGTATGCGTAATTTGTATGCCATTATGGCGACGGGCGCAAAGACGAATTACATTAATTGCTTAGGCATCCCCTTGTATATGGTATATAGTGTATAGTATATTCTATAGAGCTGCACTGGCTCCTCCCATCGAAACGCATTCAATTGTAAATTTATGCTCGTCGCTATTGTTGATTTTTGCAGCATCTGCCTCCTTTTGATCTCTCCCACTTTCAATATTCCTTGATAATTGCTTTTATTCGCTTTTCAGGACTCCCGTCCATTTTTCCCTCGCTTGCTTGCAATCAATTTGGATTCTCCTGGGACTTGACCAGAAATTAATTAAAATGCAAATTAATTTGCAATTATGAGAAAATCCCTCATAGGAACTGCTGCTCATAGATACTTGCTGGCATCAATTCCGCATGAAATTAAATCGATATGCAAATAAGCCCTTGCCCTTAAAGCAACAAAAAAGCGATGAGTAAATAATTCAAAATAAATATTTGGCCATGAATTAATTGCAATTTTACACTGTTTGCACAACTATCAGAAAGCTAGATGATGACAGTGCGACTTTTTCGAGGATTACAAGTGGAATGCGCAAATGGAAGCTTAAAAAAGGCTTTAAAGTATGTTACTTAATTCTTTGTTGATTTGCAGAAGTCGTTTGAATATTTAATAACTTTGTGGAATTTGTCCAGAATGAACTACGCTTATCATCAGAGAAATATTGCAGTTGGTGTCAAGTTAAGTCAAGTTAAATCACTTGGCTTACACCTCAACCACATTTATCAATAATCATTTGGGGTAACCCCACATCACCTTTTGGATAAACGCTTATCGATAACCGCAGCCGTGCGTGATATTCAATCGCACATATAAACCAACAAATGGAGAGTCACACTCAGCAAAAGCCAATAATCGCATTATCCGTTAGGCAAATCCACTTACACGGAAATCAATCAGTCCTATTATTGTCTGGATATTCGAATAGTTGCCATGACCACAGCGACAAAAGAATGAAAGAAGGAAAATGGCCAATCAGTGGAAATCTGGGTAAACAAAGTGCAAGAAATCGGAAGATTCATGTGAACACCCTGCAACTGAGGGGTTATTATAAAAGGAAAATGAGTCAACAAGCATAATATTTTCTTTATATTGCCAGTCATAAATTCTTGAAATAGCTTTTGAGGTGTTTTAGAGAGCTGTTTATTTTTATTATTCAATAATAGCGAAAAAGGATAATATGTTTTGTTTGCCAAAGAAAATAAATCATTTCCAGTTGTGTTATGTTAAATCTGGGTATTATTACTTTCTTATTGGTTTGTGTTATTTTGATAATTTGTATTTATCAAAACGAATTTATTATCGAACTTAATTTTATAGGTTATCAAATAAGTTATCAAAAAATTATGTGACTATTGCTGGATATTAAAGAGTCGAATAAAGCCACCTTTTCCCTTATGTTTTTCGTGGTCTGGGGCATATGTTAAATCAGTCGGCGATAGCATCGAATGCCAAGAGGGAAGTTGAAAAGTGGCAGAATGTGGACAAGAGGGGCAAAATCAAAGGTTAATCACCCCTGCAGGGCACGCAACACCAACACACCAACACCAACACCAACACACGGGCACACGCATACTCGTACATTAGCTCCACATGGCCGCTGTCTGTGTGTTTGTGAATGGGATTCGATGCGAGACTTGGCCAGAAGTTGGAGTTAAGGACACAACTTGCCAAGGGTGGGCCTTCCCAGTCCTTTTCGCCCCCCGAAGAAGAAGGCGCAAAGCTTTTTGCAAAATGGCGCACTCACATATGCAACTGTGTGCTGCAGGGTGTTTGCGTGTCCGTGTGTTAGTGTGTGCGTGTGTGTGTGCGCTTGCCACTTGAAGTTCTCGATTTGACTCGAACTGAACTTTTGCGTGTTTCAATACCATAAATACTGCATGCCTGTCTGCCCCTGGGAAAAGCGGGGGCGGGGCAGTGGGCGGAGAATGGGGGCGGAGGGGGTCACACATGCGGCAGACACACACATAAAAAAATATTACCGAAATTTGTCACCAGTCGTGGTGGTTTGGACTGTTTTAAAAAGTTTTTATTTTCAGCCTACTTTACTGGTTTTATGGTACATTACATTTTTATTTGATAAAAAATTTACTACTTGCATATGTAATTCGACGAGGCCTGAATGCTAATGCAGGAAAAGTGCATCAAGCCACCTTTTCATACTTTTATTTTCATTTATAATAAGCCTCTTCTAGGAAAAGTGATTGCATGCTTACAAAGCTTTCATGTATCTACATTTTATAAAAGGCTCATTAAATCTTTACTTATTCCCAAGTAGTTGCAAAATATAATTTGTAAATTATTTTATTATATTCTTTCTGTGTAAAAACGTATTTGGATGGATGAACAGGTTTAGCCGAAAAGCATAAACAATCTCAACCGGTATTATGGCTAAACTTTTCTTTCCCAACTTTACCTTTCCGTATGCTCCCCCGAACAATGGAATTTATCTATGGAGAATCACTTTAAATGAAATGGTAAATTTGCCACAGCCTTTATTTTTATGGCATATCAATTAATGCAGCAGAAAATTGTAAATTTTAATCATGGAGAGTGGACCCCGCATAAGCGATGAGCTCCAACAGACTTTGAGTTGACAAATGATGGACGGATGAATCATCCCCTTTTCGCAGGACTTCCTTCGACCCTTCCTTCTCTTCTTCCTTGTAGAAGAACATTTTAGCACACAATCAAAATCCATACGAAATGAGCTGTTGCTGCTCCTTGTTTAGCTCCTTCGGTTGATTATTTTTTCATTAGCGCCTCGAGGCAGAACTCCCAATGGGTGGTGGCTATAGCTTTACAGAGAGAAAGGAAGGGGGCGGGCCACTCGGTTGGCCACACGAAAGAAATGTCACAGTCCATTCTTATTTATTGGAATAATTTCCGGAGTGTTTCTGTCACTCGGCTTTCGAAAAAGCGAGAAGGGTGTGGGCCGTTGAATGAATCATTGGATTTACAAGCTTTGCATAGACAAATAAAACAGAGAAATAAAATAAAGAGAAAGCACTGCGAAGCACGCCATGTTGGGGTGCGGAGAAAAGTCCTCAAAAAGTGGAAAATTTATATATTTTAGAAACATAAATAGAGTCGGACGAGACGACGAAATGCAAGGGACCAAATGTCAAACATTCGTTTGTCCCCAAACTCCCGCGGGCTCCTTTGATGCAGTTCGCCGAGGCGTTGAATGCCACCCTCGCTTTGAGGCCCCTTTTTATTTGGTCTTTCAATCCCGCTCACCCTATTTGAACTTTCCCTCTTTTTCGGCCACCACCCTTAGCGTTTCTGTAATAGAGTTTAATGCAACTTTTGCGGCAGGCTGGCCGACTGGCTGACTGGCTGACTGGCTGTCAAAAGCCTTTTGCCACAGACACAAAACCCGAGGAGAGAGTGAGATTCTGAGCGAGGACAAAGGGGCAGGGCAGGGATATCCCAGGGGGTTGATGGGGTTGCATCGGCAGAGACCTTCCCTTAAGCCAAATGCATAGAAAATTCTATGAACCGACGGCCACAACACGGAAACAAGAACAACAGCCGGCATTTTGCCGAAAAAAAAGGACTTGCTCATGTCGAATTTATTGATTTTTGTTGCTGCCGCCGCCGCCGCATCCTCAATGAAACGCACACACGGATGGAAAACTCACACTCACACATACATATACAGCTGTCTGTGTGTGCGTGAGTGTGCGTTTGTGTGTGCGGTATATCCTCCCCAATTTTGGCGAAGCGATCGAGCAACCACCAAAAACCCCGAATGCGTGGGGTGGTTTCGTTAGTTTTTCATGAAAACAAGGACAACAAGCGTAGCAACAACAACAAATGGAAATGCAATGCGGCTACAATAACAACAGCCATAAAGGAGCAAGGACAACTTGTCCAACAGCTGTTCTCCACTTTCGAGGACAACGTTCGTTGAGGATGATGATGAGCAGGCGATACGTCGCCAACGCAAAGGATGCTGACTCTCCTCCTTATGATATGCAAATATTTGACGAGGGCAATAAACGCAGCGTTTTCGTGCAGTGTAAGAGGAATAACAACGGACAGAAAAGCTGGAAGGAAGGAAGCAATTGCCAACAGGACGAAAGGACATAAAGCCAGAAAGAGACGGAGTGTGTAAAGTGACGCATTAATGCTCTTCGTACATTGTCGGCAATTGTTTTAGCCATTTCGCCTGACTAGCCAAGACGAATAGAGAAATCACTTAATATTTAGTTTATATAAAAATTTATTCTTAAATTATAATAAAGGTAATAAGCCACCGATTTTAAAACTTTTTTCAATTTAATTTAGCTTACAACATTTTTACACAGTTCTTTACAAAACCCAATGAAAAAACTAAATTAAAGCTCTATATATATTTTTATAGGATCTGGTAACTTCTTACAATATTCAATTATTATAGCCATATATTGTTATTATACTTTTAGTAAAGCTAGAAGTGAGTCATTACCCCTCGTACACAATCCTTACATTTATACTTATACTGGAATTAATTTGATTTACATCGAATTTCAGTTATAGCCGATACGGGTAGTTAGTTCTATTTTGGCACATAAATATCCCAACTCCCTTGATATCCTGCCAAACTGCGTGACCAAAAGTTAATGCCCGGATCGGAGACAGGGTAAAAACAACAATAACATCCAACACCAAGGGACCGGCGATGGGCTACAAGTGTTTGAGTTGCCTGGCTCGGGATTCAGCTCCAGACAAATGCAAACCCATTACGGAGAGATGATGATAACCGGAATACGGATGGGAATGGGCACGGGGTCTTGAGGCAGAGCTTTATATGCAAAGGAAACTCGACAAATTACGGCGAACGTCCCAGGGATAAGCACCAGAAGGAAAGCAGGAGGCTGGGAAAGCCGGCGAGAGCACACATGAATGGGCATAAGGAGTGAAATCGGCAAAAGCCGAGCAGAATAAAAATCCCATTGCCAAGGAGGGATATGCCTTTCAGTCAGCCAGGAGCCATGTAAGAAGACCAGGTGACTGGCGACTGGTTTTTGGGATTGGGTCTGGATCTGGTAACTGGCAACTGGCAACTGGCAACCGCCTGCCACGCCCCGTTGCACGTTGAACACACCTGCATGAGTCATGCTGCCCCCAGCCGTCGCATTTTGGATTTCTGTTTATGTTGCACGAGAGTTTATTACGGCAAACAGCAGCAAGGACAACTGGCAGCCCAACAACCCCGCTGGCTGCACACAAAAAAAAGAATCTACAAACATCCGCATTTGACGCACCTGAAAAAATATGCTCTCTAACAATAGGATTTGCTGTTTTTCTAAGCATAATATTTGCTGAGGGCTTAGGCTTTTATATAGGATAAGTTATGGAAAAACTTAAAAATACAAGATTGGTTAGCTCTAAGCAAGACTATATTTATTTCGAATTTTTGAGTTACAATATATTTATTACTTGAGGGTGGTTAATGTGTAAATACTTAGTTCATATCTCTGAGAAAGCTTATATTTTTTAAAATTTGTAATGTGTATGTGAAGAGACACAAAAATATAGAGTTATTATGTTTGGCTTATTTATAGCAACTATTGAAAGGTTCAGTAAAACAAATTTAAGATATAACGAAAGTTAAATTATACAATGTATTCATTGCTTTCGAATGGCTTTTTAATAGATTGCGAAATGTCTCTCTCCCAGAACTCACCCTATCGAGTATTAGATTATTGTGAGGTTACAAACGAATAGAATAAAAACCCTCCGACAATATGATTTTTTCCCTGTGTGGGCAACCTTCCCCTCTGAGTCCCGAATCCTTTTGGCCGTCTGCTGCCAGCCGTCTGCCGACTTTCCTTTGCCTCTGGCAGCGGCATTTATGGCGCAAACTTGTTTAATATAATGAACACTGCGGAGCAAAGTCAGGCGGCACGTGAGTCAGCCTGCAGTGCTGCCTAGTAAAAATATTATAGTAGAGTCGAGCCGAGTTGAGCATATCCGAGCTGAGCAGAGAGTGGAAAAACCACCCTTGGGGGGCGCTAGAGTGCAGTGGAAATCAACCACCGATGAGTGGTGTTCCGTACCTGCAACCACCTTGCCGCAAATACGATGAACAAACACAATTTCTGTCGCTCGAATGATGCAGGAGGCTCTTTAAAAATAAATAAAATGCAGCAGCAGCAGGAGCAGAAGGAGCAGGAGCAGAAGGAGCAGGAGCCCTTTGATTGCATCACTCAATCGTCCGGCAAAAGAGAGTGAAAATGGCTTGAACTGCGAACCGAGAACGGGGTCCTTCGAATCCTGTGGCTGCTCATTAGTCTCGGTCAAACGGACATGCAAAATGTCAGGCGTTTCTCGGAGCCACTCTGATTGGAATCGACCACAAAACGAGTTGTGCCATGTAAATGTGTCTCTGGAAATCAGAGTTCTCTTCGACTCTCCCTGTCTCTGTCTCTTTCTCGTCCTGTCTCGTCCTTGTGGCGCCGCTTGTTTAGGGCTTCTTTATTGGCCAGTTGGGGCAACGGGTTTAGGTTTGGGGTTGGGGTCGGTGTGTAGGTTCTTGTGCGTTTGGCTGCAATGAACTCCTTTGCAATTTCGTCCTTTCACTGTGTTTAACATGGCAAATTGTTTGCGAGTAACGACAGCATAATTGTCCAAAGGGAGCATTTGAAAAGGAAATATAATCGACACAAGATTGGATTCCAGAGCAGCCATATTCCGAAAGGATGTTAATGAGTTTTGGAAACTGTGGAGGAGCTGCTGCTGTTCCATTTCCCCAATTAAATCGCTTCGCCATTCACTCTCTCTCTCTCGATGAGTGTTTCCATAGCCGCAGCTTAGCCAACTTTATGGATAGCCATCAAATGGATAACCATCAAACTGAGATACTTACGACCCAAGGATTGACTGCGCGAATTGCACTCCATCCTTCCATTTTCTACCCCTTGCTCATAATTGTTAGCAGCAATAAATTTCAGATAAAGATAAAGGACTAACGCAAACAGACAGACTTTCGAGCTCCGCGGCACAGACACGTTCGCACGTGTAGCCAGTCGGATAACAGTGCTCATCTTTGCCACAAATTCGCAGGGCTTACACTCAGAAAAATAATCAGTTTGTAAAAACAGCAAGAACTTTTCAAAGTTATAAATTCAAATAAAATCGTAGAATATATTAGTGATTTGGTATCAATTTGTAAAACTTGTTCTCCTTTAATTATTTTTTATATTTTTGCTTATTTTTTTACAATACCCCTCTCAAGAATTTTAACGGTTCCCCCATATTTTCCCTCTGTGATAAAGCTACAGTTTCAGATGCAGACACACACTCCGACAATAAAATGCGGGATTCAAATATGAACTGGGGGCGAATATCCTGGGACGGGGTCCAAATAAATTGAATGAAAAGTTTTATCTGGCAACGAGTTAAGCTCAGAGCTAATCGCATCGATGGCGATAAACAGGCGCTGTGGCAACTCTGGCATATATCTGCGATGCGGAGCGTAAATTCAATTTGCTCAAATTGAAAATGTGGTGCGAACTTCCACTTCCGTATTGATAGGATGCCGCAGACTGGCGCGCATACACACACGCTTACAGCCACACTGGGGCCAGTGTGGCCAACAGCGTGTGTAGGGCACGTTCACTGATGGCTTAACAACTTATTTATGCTTAGCTATAGAGAACCCAAGCCCCCATTATACCCCCCAACTCCCCAAATTTCGCACCACGCCAGCTCCATCGTCATGGCGACCGGTTCTTGTTGCTTCGCTTGCTTGCTTTTCTTGTTTGCCTGTCGCGGCTTTCCATTTGTTTTTGGGGATGGCATACAGCATCACTCCCCCTTTTCCCCTTTCCCGCCTGTGCCCTCAACTCCAAACTTTTCCCCTCGATTTTCCGCTTCCCAGAGAATCTGCTGGTGAATTGTCCTCAGCATTTTGTCTCTCGACTAAGGGCTGGCAATTTCATTTAAATTTAATTCCACTTTCTGGCACGTTGTCAGCGCTGTCAGTTTATTCAAATTCTCTTGTACTGTCACGCACGTAAATATATATCGCCGTAGGTTTTCGCATGTGTGGGTATGAGTCAAGGACCTGCTATGATCAAAATAATCAAAATAAATTGCAATATGAAACTATTTGCTCGGATAGACAAAAGGCAGTTGGTTGTGGCGTACATGGCGAACACAAGATTTCCCTTCAGCAACAGACTTTTTCCGGCACCAAGGATGTGCATTTCACCACTTGATAGCCCTGAGTGTGGATCGTATTCTGCCTCAGAATCATTATGGTAATGCTCCACTCTGGCAGCCAAGATTGACATCGATGGAGAGCCATCCGTAGCATACATTTCGGGGAAATAGTCCAAACTAATGACAAAGGCCCCGCATAATTGTGTTACGCTCTCCCGGAAAAAGTCGAACGAAAATGGGTCAACTGCCGGACAAAAAGATATAGTCGGAAGCTGGCTTCCACAAGTTTTTCTATGACAGGGGGGCGGGGGGGCTGATAAATTGTATGCAATTTATATATACAAGCGTGACTGACATGCAAATTGTGATAAATTAGAGGGGAGAACTCTGGAGCAAAGGGGGTGTATTTGCTACCCTTTTTTTTTGTTCGGAACACCCCCAACTGAGCCAACTTTGATAAGCAAACTTGCCTGACATCGAGCCGGCGATGATGTATAGTAAACTCAGCTCGACTGATTTTGTTGCTACTTTGGCTTTCACTCGTCTGGCAATTTGATAAAGTTACTACTGGATGATGCACTTCGGGGGGGCGGGAAGTCGGTCAGCTTAATTAAGCCAATGAATTATAGCTCCACTCCGCACTCGATGTGGCTGCCTCCTGCTTTTGCATTCATTTTGAACTCTAATGAAGCGTAATTGATGCAGTTTCTGCATTACAAACATGTGATATCAACTGATGATTCCGATGAGTCGCTTTAATCAAATGAAGTGCGGCGACGACTTTTGCTGTCGGCCAATTAGAGATATTTGTCGGGTGAAAAGCCAAGTGCCGAAAATGCCTGAGGAATATTCAACAAATCACGCCCAAAGTATTTAAACCATAACTCGCAAAATCTTTGCTTTCATCTTCACCAACTGAAGTTATTTAACAATGAGTTCTCAATTTTAAGGAAAATGCAAATAAATTGGTTTGCTTGTGGTTACACTAAATATTCACATTTAATTAAAATACATGTGCTCAAATGCTGTTATATTAATGATTTCCTTGCCAACTTCTTAAGAATTTGTTGATTGAGTTAAAGGATTAATGAATGCATTTCAATTTAGATTTAATTTTGTAAATAACGTTTAGCTAACAATGCTTAATACATACGTAAAACGTAACCACAAACAATTACTGCTAAATAAAAATAAGTTAAATTCATCAAAAGCGTTTATCATACCTTTTAAAATAAATAAACAATTAGATTTATCAATTTGGATTTGAATTTCTCATAGTCAAAAATTAGTCAAACTGACGAGTAAATTCCACGCAATTGCTAAAAGCCGCAACCAATAAAAATAGTTTGTTTTCTCGCAACACTAACAAATAAACATATATGTTTAACACGAAAAGTTAAAAAAATAAAATTTAATTTAACTCCCAAATTGTATTATTTCATAAGTAATGTAGCACTTTAATAAATTGTGTAAAATGTAACCAGCAAATTGGTATGAGGTTAGCTTTCCTATTTAATTGAAAGCTTGCAATTAATCCTCTGTCTGTGAAACACAAGTAAACTAAATACATAGAGGCCGATTGTCACTAATGGAAACCCCAACGTCTTTCACTTAATTTGACAGCCTGATCTGCTTAGGGGCATTCGACCATCCGCCCATCTAAATTGATAACTCTAATTAATGCAATTGAAACAAATTTCTAGCATGCAAATGAACGGCACACATCGAGTGCTATGGCTTTGGGGCATGTGCTGAATGCTTGGACATGCCTCATTAGCCAAAGTGCCACAAACTTTGGCTCCTCTAATTGAATTAACACTAATGAGGTCTCTCGTACACTCTCGAATCCCACTGAATCACCCATCCGATCCCAGCGAGGTGTGAATTCCCCATTTGGCCAAGGAGAGCATCCTTTCTGCTCCATTATTCATGCATTTCCCCAACCCAATTTCCCATCTCCCTCAGCTTTTCGCGATAGTAAATTTAGAAAAAACTAAAACATCGAATGGGGGAGCTTGGTGTGCAGGGCTGTCAATCAATCAGTTTGGTCAATCAACCGTGGACAGGGTTACCACCGCACCGTTATGGTTGGTTTGAACATGCGAGATTTTAGTTTTTCAGCTCTCGAAACGAGTTGCAAATTTATTTGAGCCTGCCAGCTTAAATTCCTCGGTCGCATCCTAATTGATGCCAAAATGTGGTGAATTCATTTATTTTTGGCTATTTCTCTTGCCAAAAGGCGGCATTCAATTAAATACAAAACGAATTCCATTTATTTCATGTATTTGAGAAATGATTGGTCTTTTAAGTTGGCCAAGTCAAGTTTATGCCTCAAAGCACTTTATTAAATACAGACTGGGATAAAAAGTATTTGAAAGCCTCTTAAAAACATATAGAGCTTAGTTGTTTTGTTGAGGGCAAAATAATTACACCAGTTAGGGCATTTAAGCCATACTTGATCGATAGCACTAGGGAGCTGTGTAAATATTTGACTGGTATCTAAGTTCACAGCCAGAATTCATATTTCATTCCCTGTTTCTGACCATTCCACCTGTTGGAAACAGAAACACAATTATCAAGCAAACCTAATCAATATATAATTTCGATGGAGGAGCCAAGAGTTACAAACGCAGCCAAATGCCATCAATCATGAGTTAGACGCCGCATGACATAACCGCTCCAGCTGAGTCTGGATTTGCTTCCAACTACATATCTGTATCTGGATTTGAATCTGTATCTGGACTTTCGGCTGTATCTGTGGGCCGCGGCTGCTGTATGAAACTAAACCGTACGTGTGTATATGCATCAATTAAGCTTTTATTCTAACATAACAATTTTGAATGTGGCCGAAACCAGTTTTGAGTGCGGCCAAGAGGGCCATTGCCTACGCAGTACCTCGTGGATGGCTGTGAATTGTGGCCAAGAGAGCCCACAACAAAGCCATGAAAGAAACAAAAAAAAATGTAATGTAGACCGCCAACGTCATCAATGAACATCGAGTGAGTACACGAATCCATCCAACTCCTTGCCATGCAAATCCCTTTTGGCAATGGGCTCTTAAGACGCTTTTAATACATTCCACAATTCCACAATAGACTGTTGATGTTTTGATGGAACCGGCCACAAATCAACCACATTAACTGGCACGAGACAACATTCAAATGTTAATTAATCAAGAGTCATAACGAGTTTTCTTTTGCCGGCTGGAAACCCGTATGGATTGACTGAGGTTAGTTCGCCGGATGAGTTGACAACTCACAGTGAATGCGGCAGTAGAAGCCGGAAAAAATCTGCTTTTTTTCGTTGACTCCTTGGCCAAGTCTGAGTTGATCTTTTTGAGTTCGAAAAAAGGCGATGAGAAACAGGTTGCGGCTACCGAAGAAGGAGAGGATGCGTTCTGGCCAGGATGATGGCCTGCAGTTGAGCTGCCTGCCGGTGGTGGATTGCTCTCGGCCTGGTCGGGACAGCTGCAAAACCACTAAGAGAGCCAGGCGCTAACAAACCCATTTCTTGCACAGTAAAACATTTTATTTTCACCTTTTTTTCATACAATTCAATGTTTGAAGGAAATAAATCACTTTTAAGCACATTTTTGTTTATAAACATCTCTACTTTGTTTGCTACGTCTTGATAAGTCGTTAAATAAAAGAACCTTGAAGGCAAGTCGAATTTAATTGATAAAAAGAATAAGTGCCAACAATAAACACATTTTTTAAAAATAATTATTATTCATATTTATTTTTAGAAACTTAGTGTTGTTGGTAAAGAATTTGGCTATTTACCTTTCTTTGTTTTACAAATATGCAAATATGAAAAGGTATTTACTTGTATATCAAATATGTATGTTATTTAACTACAAGCCAAAGAAATCTTTCTTTATTTTCTGTGCACCAGCCGCAAGAAGAATGGAAAAAGGTTGGTAACACGTTGAGAGAAAAAAAATAAAAAAGAGAAAAAAGGAGGGAACGAGGAGCAGTAGCTGAAAACCAGTCTTACAACAATTTTCAGCTACTTGCCACTGGCAGGCTCGAAATGGACTTGACTTGGCTCTTCCAATTGCACCGAACACACCGCATTCCAACTAGAAAATCATAAAACATAAATGTGAGAGACTATCTTCGCCATCGAAAACAAAACAAAGGCGCCGTTAATGGCCTTGGAAAAGTGGACACGTATCTTAATAAATTGGCAATCCGACAAAATTGTCGAGTGAATAATGTATCCAGCAGATAAGTTTTGTCCCGGCCCGCTGAAATATTTATGCGCCAGACAAAGGGCGCAAATACAAGCTCACAGACAAAAGCAAACTCCCATGGACAAGTGTGAAATGCAGGGAAAACAAAGCACTTGCAATGCTCAGATACAGATACATTTGTATCTCGTGCAGGCATTTGATTCCCCGATTCGGATTTCGGTTATGTTTTGACCCGACTTTACTCCTCCTTTTACTCTCCATCTCTCTCTCTCTCTCTCCCCTTTCGTCTTTGGACCCCACGTTTTAATGTGACTTTTATTGTGCTTCCTCCTTTTGTTGTCTCATTTGGTATTCAGTTTTATGTTTGCTTAGAGCTTCGCGTTTGTATCTTTTGTGGCGACTCTGAACTTTAACAGTTGCACTGTGTGAACGGCTGACTTGGGCTTCATTGGCCAACTGTTTTGGGCCAGCTGCTAATTGGAGCCGGCCAAGAAAGAGGCCCTAGGTTTAAAGGCCCAATTGGAACTCTATTTTATTGCCGAAGCCGTAGAGTTTAAAGCGGTTAATTAAGAGCGTTTTAAATCGGAAGTATTTGGAGGGAGTTTAAATTGCTTTATTTTTTGTACCGTCATTTTAAAAGCTTTCAACTTGTATAACGATTTTTGATTCGAAAATGTTTGAAGCTACATAAAGTTTATCGTACCTTGTTGTAACATACAGAAATATTTTAAAGAAGTATTAAACAGTTAAACCTCCTCTAGAAATGAATTTTTCTTCTCCAGGAGAAACAACACTCTAAATCCAAAATATGTCTAACATAGCTAAAGCCTTTCCTAGGACATATAGTATCCTTTTGGAACGACACCTGTCATATGTCGTACATCAGGTGTCATGTGTCGGACAATCCCCATTAGAATGCAGCCGCATGCCGCCCACAAGGATATCCACATATATTTGCACACGGATATATCGTATCCTGGCTGGAACGTGTGAACTTACAGGCCTTTGTTTGCTCTACTGCTGAATTTCCACGCGTCGGTGGCCAATAATCCGCTTTAGCTGCACGGCTGCATTGTTAAATATTTATAATATGGCATTTACACTCGCGCATCCGTGTTTTCCTCTTGCAACTTGTTTTTTTTTTTTTATTTATTATTATTATTAACACAATATATTATAATTAGCACTCGCCAGAGTCTGGCTGGCCTCACATTTGCACTGTTAAACTGATAAAACTATTTGGATTCGGGGAATTCCGTGCGAAATAGTAAACAGACTATGACCCCAACCGGTGTGCTATGTATTTTCGCGGTGGAAAGCGCGGGGTGTTGTTTAGCTGTTTGGGAAAAGCCAACGCACTTTTCGGAAAAGAGCAGCCAAAGGAAAGACCGCGCGCAAAAAATTCACAGAGAGCCGGAGTGCTGGCGAAAAAAAAACCGGTAATTTCGACCGTCGAAGTTGTTACTTTGTGTTTGCGTTTACGTTTGCCTTTGGCTTTTGGTTTTGCGTTTGTCTTTGATTTTGACTTTGCAGAGACGCGCACGCGTAGCCCCGAGCGGAAAATATTCGCTTTTTCTTGGCCAAGCGCTCAAACGCGTCCAATCGGTCCGGAGTCGCAGCGTTAACTGACAAAACCAGAAACTGAAACTGAGTTCCTAGCTGAAACTCAGCCGAAGCCAGTTCGTGTATCTGGTGGATACTTTCGGGGGTGGTTTTCTGCGGGCGGGTGACTCCATGTTGATGCAACATCGACGATGGCCACGCAACATGTTGCTGCAGCACAGGACGGTCTCTGCACCCAACAGTGTTTATATCGGATCAAAACAAACTTTGTTGGAAAAAGATTTTAAGGACTTTACGTTTATAATCAGTAACATTTAGAATGGTATTTACTTTAGTGATACGGAAACACATCTCCAAAATCATACCGATATAGGTTTACAAATACTTAAAAAACTCTTTTAAAATTGTTATTTATAAACATACTTTTTTAATGACATACATCGAATTTAAATGAAGTTTTCATTTTCTTTTGCATTGATTATTTAATTTTCTATGTCACTAGAACAGAATACATTTTAGTTTATTTACCACTAAAACTTATCAAATATTTAAAAATGCATTTAATTAGATTAAACCCACTACATATTAATAAGTGCATATGCAAACATACTCTTATGTCTATCGGTATTGTATTAAATTGAATTTCAACTAACTGTATATTTTTAAAATAGATTCCACTTATTATTTTAAATGAGAAACGTACGTTTCAAAACTATCAAAAATTTGGCAAAAATTAAAAGCTAGAATTAGTCAATTTCGTTGTTATTTCGATACTCAAAAGTCATGACCTGTTAAATCAGCACATTCAATTACGAAACCATTTAGAAATAACAATGATAGGAATTTTCAATATTTCTCGCCTGCTATTCGATTAGATTTCCATTTACCGAATTATGCAAAATATTTAATGCAATTTAGTTGGGAAAGTGCGGCTGAATTAGGAACCATATGTTGGGAGCCAGAAACCGAACACGCTTTTGGCCCACAAGGACAACAGCCGTTGGTAATGGTAATGCAAGTCGATGTGTGTGTTGGCCGAAATTTATAGGTTACTCTCGTTTCTCGGTTTTGTGTGTGTGTGTGAGTGTGTGTGTGTGTGGGCAGGAAGGTGTTGGCCAAGACAACATCGTTCGGCCGACATCCCGCCTTTGGCCAGCTGACATGGCCCGAATCCCTACGAACAGGAACGATTCGAAAGGGATTTTCGGGAAGGGGCCAAGAAAAGGGGGCTTCTTGCATGTAATTGACATTGGCCCCTTGCGTTTGATTAATTGCATTTGGTTGGGGCTCTTCCAAGCCATTGACTCGGAATGCTCCGAATTCCGCCCATTGATCTGTATCTACGTATCTACATACGTAACCTTGTGGCCATGTGGAGCTGCATCCGTAATCTGTAACCGTTTCAATTTGTATTTGTGTGCTTTTTGCGGGGCAATAAATTCGACATGTTCGACATGCTTTCCAATTACTGGGCGCTGGCATTAAACAAATGCACTCACTTGACACACGTCGAAAGGCGGCGGCCCTTCTCGGAGATCGAAACGAGGAGACAGGACTTCAGGTCACAGGATGCCCGTCCTGCAAAATTCAGCGAGCCAGCCAAGAAAGTCAGGCACTGCGGGAAAAGATCACTTTGTTTGTTTCATGCTAGTTTTGGTCTGGCTTTTGCTATCTCCTAGTTTGATTGAGTATTTTAAAATAGTAACAGCAACTGTTGCATTAATATTCCCGTTCCCCTACTAAATATTTGACAACAACTTTCAATAGTTAAAAGAATAGCAATTGATGTTTGCTGAATAAAATAATATATAAATAAATTAATAATTCATGGATTTAAAAGTGACGCCGCATAACTTTAAATTTGTTTTTGGATCTTGTTAAAATTGTTTTTCAATAAAAATAAATTCTCATGAATTACATTTTTTTAAGACAAAAATAAAAGTCCAATAACAAATCCTTGTGCATGCCATACATCAAAATATTATTTTAGCTGCGCGCTAAACCCCGAAAACTCGTTAGAGTTGCTTGTTTATGTTTTGATTGAATTTGCTGGGAGAATGCAGTAACAATATTACACAATGTCCTGATTTATTTCTCTCTCTGCAGGACGAAGACACTTGTCTCTGCGTTTGGTTTATGCAAGTGCCGCCTGCGAGCGATATAAAAACGGGAAACCCGGAAAAAGGGGCAAAGGACGTCGGAGCAATGCTGCCGCTTCACTGAACCTCAATGGCCGTCGTGGGGGAGGCGGGAAGTGGGCGTGGGGTGGTCAGGATGGGGGTCCTGCGAACCAAGAAACATAACTCAACAATGCAAAGGACGAGCTGCGAGCTGCGAGCGAAAAGCGCAAGCCGAGGAGCCACAGGCTGCTTCTTCAGAGGAGCAATTTGAGCGTTCTTACGCTTGACAAACGCTGCCCATGCATAGTTTATGATCCCCCTCGTTCATATCTATGCATTTTGCTGAATTAAACCAACTGCACAGAATGTCGCAGATAATTCAATGCACCTACACACAGCACACAGAACAGAGAGCACCGAGCACCGAGCTGAGTTTTATGGCCCTCGTCCTGCGATGAGGCAGGAGTCGAAAAGTGCCACGAGGGTAATTTAAAAATCCATTTGTGTTTTGAGATTTCGCCGGCAGGACCGGCAGGGAAATGGAAGCTGGCCAACAATTGCGGTGAGCGGTGTGTTGAATAAAAAAAAAAAAAAAAAATACGAAAAGGCAAGCTGGGAAAAATTGGCGAGAGCGGAAAATGGAAAATGCGAACGTCCAATGGCTGGCTGACTAGATGACTGCCCGACTTGACTGCGTGACACAATTTCAATTTGCATTGACAGCATGAATTATAGCAAATAATCCCCGAAGGCAAATGCGATTTTAGTGATGCCAAGAGCTCCGGTTTCAAAGTTTCCCGGTTTTCAGTTTTTTTAGAACCGGGTCAAGCGATATCCTGGGAGAAGTGCCGCGATTTCGGCGTCCAGCTGTTATTGATATGGAAATGATGCGCACACCCAAAAATAGAATGTTGCCCGAGGAAAAACAAGCAAACTTGCAAAAATAAAACGGGGCTGGACGCGACGAAACGAAATAAAATAAAACAGCGACAATAAAAGCAAATAAAATTTAAATTTTATGCAGCGGCAGGAGCAGTTAATTTTGCTCAACAGAATAGCTAAACGAGCGCCGAAAACCAAAAAAAAAAAAAAGGCACTCACTGCCAGATAGCAAAGGAGAATGAGATATAGCCACATAAAAAGAAGAAGAAGGATAGAAAAGAAATTGTGAAATTTTGGAAGAAAGCTAATGAGGAAGGAGCAGAAAGCACAAATATGAGTGGAGCTTTAGATAGCCCAAAATGCTGAACAAGTTAAATATAGCAATTCAAATTCAAATGTCAAAAGTTATCTGCTCCGCGCACAGGAAACTCGCTCGAACTTCAATGCGTTCTATTTAAAGTCCAATAAGCTAGGAAAATTATATTAAATGCGATGTATTCAATTGGCATCCAATCAAATTTCTGTCTCTTGCTTGTAAATTGAACACCAAATAAAGTGTTCTGGGAAGCTCTACATAAATATTGACATTCGACTTGTTATCCTTTAAACAGAAAATAAATTATGTTTATTGTTTATAATGATGGATACTTTAAATAAAAAAAATTACCATTCAACGTGCACACTAATAAAATTTGTCTACCTTCAAATGATTTTGAAATAAAATATTATTGTGCTTTCGAATTCATTGAATAAACAAATAAACTATCAACATAATAATTTGTTCCAATCATCATTAGCTTTTCAAAGTTGTGTGTCCTAGTTTTATTCTCCAGAATCTCAAATTAATTATTTTCCCAATTTTTCGTGTATTCCTAAAATAAAAGATCTCGTTTTAATTATTCCGGTCCCACAAAACATAGCGGTGCGAACATTTCTAACTAACTAACCACCTGAACTGCGAAGGGGTTTGTCCTGCGGCATCCCTCAACTTTTAACCTCTTCAACCACCTTGGCCCCCACTACTTTTAACCCACTTTCAACCCATTTTTCTTAGCTTCACACCTGCGTTCGGTAAATTAGCGCACTACGCGCCACGCCTTTGCTATTCTGCCACCTGGGAAACTCCACCGTTCTTGTTTTCTATCATTTTTTTTCCTATTTTGGCGGAACCACTTATAAGTTGATATAAAAAATGCATGCCGAGTGCATTACGCTTCCCCTTTTATTTTTTGTATTTTTTGTATTTTCAGGTGGGCTTCCTGCAGCTCATTAGCCAGACGTCTGCTTTTCCGAACAGCGGAAATTCGCGAGTGCGTGCGGCGGAAAAGGGGGAGGCGGGGAAGGCGGGGGAGGCGTGCTCAAGTGGGCGTGCCCAACTGCCTGCCACCGCAGAAAAACTATGTCAAAAACTTTAAAAATATTCGCCGGCATGGCGTGGCGCTAAAATGTTTGTTGTTCCGAGTGCTTGCTTGCCTCCCAGGATGTTTGTCGGCGGTTCGAGGAGCTTGTCGTCTTCGGCGACCAGGTGTGAGAAAAGGAATACCTTAAAAGTTGCCAATGCCGCCTGCCGCGAGCAGCTGTAAATTATATGCAAATTACTTCGAAACGACAAATATACGGACCGATCTGCGAGGTAAATCATGCGAAAAACAAAGTTGCTGACGCTCGAAAAATGGGAGGTGGAGCTTTTAGCGGCATCCCCCCAAAGTTGGTAGGTGCAAAGTTGAGGGGGGAGGGGGTTGGGCGGTAAAAGGGGGCAATGAAACTAACAACACTTGAGGACGTGCGAAACGTGTTCAAGACGAGGAGTTGAGCCACGAAGTCCTGCATCCTTAAGCCCGCTCCACTCCCGTATTGATATTTGTGGCACGTCACAGTCGGAGTCATCACGTCGCGGCGAATGGAACGCATCCTCGGTGCACGGATATCGGGGAGCCGCAATCTCAAGGCTGGAGCTAATGCACTGCAAAAAGTTGTGTCTTTAGTAAGGATTAATCTGGCCTTGCAATCAATGAACCTCTTCAGGTTTTATTTTCGATTACTGGTGCCACTTACATTATTTTAATGTCAAACTTATTTTTCAAAAATTTAAAGTTGCTTAAATATCTATTTTAATTATAAATCGTTACCACACAAAAAGTAAAAAACTTTAATCATTAGTCACCACAAAAAAAATTTAAAAAAAAAACCGAATAAAAGTTATAGTTTTTCTTATTGATCTTATATTTTCTAAACCCAAAAAACAATTAAAAAATATTTCATAAAATTGAAATTGCTACAGAACAAAGTTTCCTCTTACTTTTTAAACGAAAAAAAGTTTATAACAAAAAGAAGCCTAAATACAGTTAAATGAAGACAATATAATATATATATAAACGTTTACCTGAAAGTTTTTAATGGGTTAAAATAAAAAGAACTAAAGCAAAAATATATAAGTTGAAAAATATTTTTGTATGTTTACCAAATTTCTTACAGTGCACCAGTAGCATGCAGCCCAAAAGCAGGCAGCACACGGACAGTCACACGCGCACACACACACACACACACTAGGACACCCCGGCAGGCTTAAACACATCACGTCAGCGTGCTGTCAATGAGCAGCACTTGTACGGCCTGCCAAAGGATACTGTTCCCGAACGGGATCGGATGCGACGGGTTTGGGATTGGGTTTGGGTGGACGGCGGAGCTGGGAATCGGAACACTGGGATGCGGTGCCCCTCAATGTCCCGACTGCTTTTCCTCCAGCGACTTTCCGTTCGCACGCTCACAAATGTTTTATAAGTCATTTTTATGCATTTTTTGCTTTGCCGGTTATTTTTCCTCCTTTGCTTTTTCCTGCTTGAAAGTGGAGTGGCGAACGAAACCAGAGATGCTAACTTTGGCCATTTATTTCTTAGCAGACATATATATATATATCTACCTTGTTTCAAAGAGCTTTAAATTTATTTCTATAAAAATAAGAAGAGAAAATATTCTTTGAAAAGAGGAAAAAACAAAAATGTGTTGAAAATATATTCCATAAAAGGCTTTCATTTCTCATCTATAATATTTGAAAACAACTTAAGCACATAAGCAGCTTTATATCCCACGGAATAAATTATTTTAATCTCTTGAATATTTTTCTAAAAATTATTTTCCAGTGTTTGGATTATTATTTAACTGGCAGTTCTGCTTTATTTCTACCAGTTAAGTCGAAGTTTTTTGAATTGCTTAAGAGTCAGTTATTTTCTTTTACGCATTGTGAATATTTATTTATTTTCATTCTTTTCTTAATTTTTGCGCAGCTTTAAGATGGATTTGGGGTAGATCAAATTTGATCTTCCGAATTGGGTTGGGATGCCGATGCAGCGGATGGCTATAAAAACCCCGTCAACTCGATGAAGTGCTGAGTGTGGCCTGAGTGTGAATATTTTCTGTGTTCATTTCCCATTTCCCATTTTCTTTTCATTTTTCGCTGGCGCTGGCGCTGCTGTTGCTTTTTGCCGGCGATACAGCCTGCCGCGCGCATGACTTGATGCTAACAATAGCACTCCGGCGATGGGAGCCAGGGAGCCTGGGAGCCCCGTTGTATCCAGCGAAGCCTTTGGAGCACCGACTGCCAGAACATCACGGCGTCGAGGCATCTCGACATCAGCTAGCCTCGTTGTCGACTTGCCGGTCTGTCGTTTCTGTGCCGCCGCACGCAATGCATACATATATAGCGTAGTGGAGCACGGGTACGTAGAGTATGGATTCGAGTACGTACACACAGATTGACGGTCTTTTAATTAAGAAGCCGTCAAAGATGGCGCTGGCACGCTCTCGAACTCTCGAGCTCTCTGGGAAACCCTCCTCGATCCCGGGGCTTGCAAACTGCGAACTGCGAACTGCAAACTGCAAACTGCAGCCATGTCACTGGCAATTATGCATCGACTGCACGAGGCAGCCCGCAAACGCAATTCAATTTAACGTTTATTCACAAATTAATTGAATTTTTGGTATTCATTGTGCGGCGCAACAAGACGCACTGGCTCCTCGCAATCGGATCGAGGACGGGGACTCCGTCCGGGACTTTGGCTCTCCCAGGCTGATTGATTAATCATATGGCCGGCTAATTAACCGCAAGCGCCGACAGATGTTGCCAACAATTAAGCTGACACCTGACAGACAGATCGAGGGTGGAATTAACTAAGGGAATTCATCTGGTCCAGATTCCTTTAAAGTGCTTTAATTATGGTTTAAATATGGGTTAAGTATGGATTTAATCAGCTATAAATGTATAATTTAATTCAAACCTAAACGGTAATGTAAACAAGTTAATATAACTTTGGATTTTTTATTTGCTGTTTGTTTCAATTAATTTTCTTAAACAATAAAAACATGAGCATAAGTTCCTAGATGCGCTTAATATAAACAAAATATTTTACTAAAGGTTAGCTGGCAAACTTTCATCATAAATTAAGAAAGACCAGAAATTCAAGTACAATCACTAAAATGTGTTCTTGTTCTTCCTTGTGCTTTAAGAAGTTATATCTCTTTACTCTCACCTACTTTCCCCCTAGGTCAAAAAAACATGAAGACCCTTCCTTGATAAGTTGAGGAAAGGATGCCGACAACGATTCCCAAACGCGATTGAGCATACAACAAATTAAGTTAATAATAACGCGACCCTCGCTTTGCTGTTTCTGCTGAGCTTAGCTTATTTGAACTTTGGAACTCATCGTTAGGATAACTTTTTTCGGCAACGTACCATCCGCTTTTCATCCTTTTTTCATCGTTTCTGTAATGGTGCAGCCTTGACAATTTATTCAGTTCCTGCTGTTTAACTTTGCCGGCGAAAAGTTTCTTCGTGCTCGGACTTTGCTAAAAACTACTGCTCGAAAGCACTTATTCCAGTTTGCCAAAGGTAAGGACCAGCTGCCGGCCATGTAATAATTGCATCTTGTTGTGAAGAGGCCAATAGATGCCCCATCCAGACTTCAGTTCAATTTCGAGTGACACTTAAGCCGAGGGGCTGCAAGTCGAGCAAAGTGCAAGTTCTACTTAAAGATGAAGCACTTTTCACGTGAAAACACGAGTATTAATGCGTGCACTGGGAAACCAATCGACCATGAAAATCAATAGGTATTTAATATATATCCCAACGTATAAAATTACTATTTATTTTAAATTCTTAAGAGTGCCTTACATAGTTTGTTGAATGAAGCACTTTTATATGAAGGCATATTTAAATAAATGTCGCACAATTAATACTTTAAAGTATATATGACTATGTTTTGCCATCAGAAACTTTTGACAGCTTTAAAATATATTTCCAAATATAGCTTCAAATACTGTGACCCCAAATTAATATTCCTTAAGCCTATAAATATTATAATTCACGCAAGTCTCTTTCCATGAAGTGATATTTATATTGAGCAAACTTTTTCAGCCTTTATATATGTAGATTTCTAAGCTATATGAGAATGCAGTTATTTAAGACACTCAGGGGGCAGCTTATGCAAATCATGCACATAAATTTCGCAGCAGCGACATCCTGGCAATTCGTACCAACTTGGGCAAAACATTTGCGGCAAATACTTCACATTTGCCACTTTTCTGGCTGCTTGATTACTTATGCCACTCCACATATTCGCACACAACCAAATACCAAGGAATGCAACAATGTGCATAAATTTAGCCAAACTTTAAAATGGCAGAAACCACCCGCTGCTTTTAGCCAACAATGTAAAGTGGCACTAACAGTGCCACCACCAACACAAACTTCCGAGGAGAAAGTTGCAACATATTTCGAGCCGGGCCACTCTAACGCATAATTAATGTTTATTTTTGCACTTTAATTGGTTATTAGAAGTGGAACCGACAAACTTTTAATGGCCCTGACAGGGCATCAACAACAAAAAAAAAAAAACTGGGAAGCATATTTGTATTAAGTGCATTGAAATTGATGATGATTGCTATCGCCAGTGGCAACCTCTGCGTTTCAGAAGCCTGTTTAATTGAAATAATTGACATTTTACGCCGCATGTGGTAAAGTTCCTAATGTTAACTGGTTGCTCGGCAGCCAGCAGAGCTTTCCTTGATTTGCCACCTAATTAATGTCATTATTCCCACACAAAAGTCGACTCCCCAGCAATCTGAAGCCCGTCAATTAACACAATTGGCGAGGGCACTTTAAAGTTAATATCGAATTCATAATCAATTTACAGCGCCAATAAAGTTTAGTTAAGTACTTGCTTGTTTGCAGGTCAGAATCAAGTTTCACAGCAATTAAACTTCATCTGTGCAAGAGTTCTGTCATGTAAGAAAATCTCAAATGTTTTAAGTACCGAAAGCTTAACTAACAAACTTTTACAGCTGGTAATAATTAAATTGACACCAGACAATAACATTTCCAAACCACTTGTTTTGGTATTTTTCTTAAATATATAAATACATATTTGCTATTTTTTATTGATACACAATAGATTTAAAAATATTTAAGATATATTTAACGAGAAAGGAAGCCAGCTTCGATTTTCCATTAGTTTCTACATTTTTGACGATTGTTCACTATGTATTTCAGCTGTATATGATATGCATAAAATCATAAAAAAAAACATTTCGATGTTTGTCTCTATCTCGGGATGTACTGATCTAAACATAGAATGTTATACATCGATCCTCACCTAAAAATGTGGTAATTTGGACATTAATAATAAAATATTATATGTATATATTAATACTGGAATATCTATATTTAATGGGGTCATTTCGTTGCAAACTTCTAACTGAAATTATAATACCCTCTGCAAGGGTACAAAGATATTTAAGATGAATCACATCCGCTTGGTAAACTGTATTTTCGCTATTTAATAAACGTTGTTTATTCTTCTGCCCAAAAAGGCTTTCGTTTCCTTTAATCAAGGATTCACCTGAGGCATCATATCAATGGCGGAGTAACTTAATGCCGTTTCAATTAATTCCCATTCGGTATTTGTGTTTACTTGGCAACTTATTTGCTTTGCAGAATTGCCCGAGTGCGCTGCACTTTGTGACTTTTTCACCCATTAATCCGAGCAAACACGATGGCGATAGGCACTCCTCCACCACCCACTTCACACATGAGCAGACATAAGCACTTTATAATTATAACATATTAATTAAATAAAGTGCACTTCCGCTGTCATTAACACAGCTCCCGAGCTCAGAGCTCAGAGCTACGAGCTACGAACTAAGAGCTACTATCTACGAGCTGCTCGCTCATCATAATAGCTCGACTAAGCTGGAATCTCAGCCCTTTTGGCATTGTTTGTGCCATCAGCAGCAAACAGACAACCAGGTGGATGCATCAGCCGCTGGGGGGCAACAAAAGCAAATGCTCTGACTGGAGTTGAGGCGACACCTCCTCCATTACCATCCATCCGTTCCGAAACCCAAGCCCATTCCGTTGACATTTGACAGCAGGAGTCAAACCGAGGGCGAGGTCACTACTCCCACAGCGTGGCAGCCAAAGCTAGTTTATGGTCAACTAGCCGGCCCTCAGGTCCATTCCCTGCGGGGATTCAGGTGGGGGTTTCTAAGCCCCCTTCGCTCCGCACTCCACATGTGTGAGTAAGTTCCAGTTGATCCCCAGCCCAGATTGGAGTGTTGACGCCCGAGGAACGAGCTGTGATTGCGGAATCACTTTTTACTCGGGAAATCCACCTCTCTTCCCTTATGTTAATGAACAAGCAAATGAAATACTTATAAAAATAAAATCAGTCAAATGTCATATGTTCAATTTTAATTAAAATTCTGTCAGAGTCGAGATAATTACGAATTGAAATTTGTTTTTTGTGCAGTTCAAGGGCCAGCAAAAGGTTTTATTACTTATTAATAAAATGAAATTTTAACTGAAGTTAATAATTGCATGATTCAAAGGAGAAAACTGCATGTCAAAGGTTTCTGATAAATATGGTTGGCAATTACTCTAAGCATTTCCCTTTTTAAATTTTAAGATTAAAGATTAATAAAAGAAATGCCTATGTTTGCAATTCTTTACTTACAGTTAAGACTGCATAAGCTTTTATAATTCTTTCAAATCTCATAGCAAATAAACAATTTTAAAGGGAGTCATACAAGCTTATCGATATACAAAAATAATGAATTTGCTTACCACAATGCTTTCTCTTCTGCTGGAAATTGTTTTTGCCATTGTTTTTGGCATTCCTAAATGAAATAGCCTGTCTTTGTCGAATGCCGTGACTGCTATTTGGGATTTGCAGTGAGAAGTAGTTACTGCAATTGCATTGTCTCAGCACTGACAATCATTTGTCCAACCAAGGCAGCAAAGCAGGCCGGCAAAAATGATCCACACCCTGTCATCACTAACCGTTTACCAACCGCCCAACCACCCAGCTACCCAACCACCCACTCACACACACACTCACTCACATCAAACACATATTCCGACAATGGCACTCGAGTTGTCTCTGTAGTTGTTGGCGGGTTGGTGTTGTTGCTGTTGCTTTTGCTGTTGCCGTTGTCTGACGTCGAGTGTATTCGAGCTTTGTTGGCGAGTGTTGCTTTGTGCCCGCGACTTGCGATGAACTCATAATTTGAACTCTGACATCGGCAACGCATGCAAAAGGAGCGGCTAGAAGTGGGGAGGGGGCTTAAAAATCAATACTGCAACGCTGCCAATATTTGTTAATGGAGAATTGCATGTTTCGTTATTAATTTCGGGGATGCGCAACTGTCAAAATCGCAAATTCGCAATTCCGAAAAACATTTATGCATCATGGCAATTTGCTGGCCAAATAAATAGCCACGACCAACGAGTTAACGCTGTCGGCAAACAATGCTGCACTTTCGCACAGCCCGCTGAGGTAATATCAATTAGCGCCACTCGTGCGATTGATGGATGCATAAATTACACGGCACGAGCGGCAGGCGCTATACAAATTACGCGCAGCGTGTAATATGACAGTCGACAGCGTTCAAACAGCCATCGCTCACTCCAAGTAGGGCTCCTCCTCCTTGCGGGGTCTTAGGGTTTATGTGCGGATCCTTAAAGGGGCGCCGAGATGAGTGCCGAGCCATCCCATCCGTTCTGACAGCAGCAGGTGCTGCCAGTTGCCAGTTGCCAGTTTGCAGTTGCCCATCGTTCGCAAGTCCTTCACTTAAAAAAACATTTGTCACCACCCTGCAAATTAGAATATTACCCTTAGGTGGGTTGAAGTGCTGGAAGAAATATCTATAAAGACATATAGATAAATTGGAGCTAATTCAAATATTGATTGTGTACTGCAAAAAGGGTTATTCTTATTTTCAAACTACTTACTTAAGATTTGTTATTTTAACTAAATTATTAAAAAGTGTTCTACGTTTATCACAAAATAAAATCTATAGTTTATTACCGACTGGTATTAGCAAACAAGTAGTTTGTAAAATATATCAGTATGCAATTTACCAACAAAGAAAAAGTCATTTGCATTTACTTTAAATTAATAAATTTAAAATGTAATAATTATCAAATAAGTGTAATCCTTTTCTATTCACAATATTTATTTTAATTGAGCTTAAATGACCTCACAAAAATCACAGGTTGTTTCCCCTTTTAATGGCAATTCCAGACTGTTTTTTAAGTGCTTTCAGACTGGCTTCTTCTGGTGGCAAGACGTCCCCAACCGCATAATTTGCGGCAATGCCCGGAGGAAATGTCGCCGCTAAAGTTGCGGCTGTGTTGTTCGAAGTTTCCCATCCTCGAGTGGCAAACACACAAGCATACTTATAAACTTGCCTTCACAGTCGTTCGGCATAAAAATTTATCATCTTTCAAGCCAGCCGGGAGACATTTGAGGGGTTGTCCTCGCCCAGAAAATTAACTTAAAGGCCTTTAAAGCAGTGCGCTTTTAATGTTGTTAAGTCAAAGTTGATTTTCTCCGCTTAACCCGGTTTTCTTTTGTCCTTTTTATCAAGCAAATACTGCTAACCACATCAATCGACTTGCACAGCTTCACTCGCAAACGGACTCATCGGAATATTGAATTTATAAATCCCCATGATGCGGCGAAAGTTTGTTCCACCGACAGATCTATTCGCAGCCCTTGATGGAGTCACAAAAAGCGTATTTTCCATATTGACACATCAGCGTAAACAAATTAACTTTAACGCCCACCAGTTGCAAACGATGAACTGTCGTAAAAAATGAGAAAAAAAGTCCATGACAGCTGAAAGAACTGAAGCGTGTGCATGAATTATGCAACTCAGTTGAAAAGCCATAATCCGTGTGGGTTCCGGATTTATTTAAAAAAATATACTTTCAATTTAAATACATGTAAAATACTTTCTTAAAATTAAAGTGTACAACAAATCATTACAATTAAAAAATTGAAATACCCTAAAATACCTACAAAAGTTGAAAAAGTTATAAGTGAAATCTTTTAAATTAAAACAGAATAAAATCAAGGTAAATACATTAAAATTTTGAAAGATAAAATGTTGTTTAAAATATAATTCAACTTTAAAGTTTGTTTGTTATTTCTTTATAATTAATATTTACAGAAGCAGTTTCCATGTAGAAATTTAACTGTGTAGATATACCTTTTTAAGCCCTCTTTTATATGTATTCCTTAGAATGGATCTTTAAAAATACCATTTACAACGCCTAGAGCCGTTCAAAATGAATCAGTGCGTCCTGCAAATAGTATAATTCCAGTGCGAAATAAAAGTTATGGCGGCAATGCATTACAGATGTCCACGCGAATTGCATTTCGGGTACACCAGGCATATTGATAAAAAACACAAAATTGTCAGCGAGCAGGAAAAGTGTCCGAAAAGCGAAATGAAAGCGCTGGCAATAAGGGAAATCGTAAATGCTGGAAAAATGCCCGGTGGTCCGTGCATTCGGGCTATTTGCCTGCGGTGGTGGTGCGGTGGCCTCGGTGGTTCGGTGGCATCGGTGGTTCGGCGGTGTGACGATGAGGGTGGGTGGCCAGAGGTGATGATGGTGCTTCTGCTCTGTTGACAGTACACAAAACCCGTTTGCTCTTTCATTTTTTTCGCAAATTTACAACTGCAATCAGGAGTGTTGAAAATGGCCGAGAGCGATTCGCGCTTAAAACAATTGAAACTGTTTTCGATTCCATTCGGCAAACACAAACAGCAGCAGCATAATGGCTGCATTTAAATTGGGCTTAAAGCGTTGACCAAACATCGGGGCGTAACTCCAACGATTAATCCGAAATTCAGGCTCAGTTTCATTGTCAAGTGCAGGACACTAAACGCTTCCATCCGTCTGTGTTATTATCTTGCCCAAGTGCCGAGTTGCTTTTTGCCTTTATGAACAAAACGCCTCTATGAATACAAACTCTTGTTGCACCTCCAAAAAAATTCAGCAAAAACGTTTCGTTTTTGGCTTTAGAGTTCTTCAACTGCCCTCCTGCTTTTTTGGATTACTTTTTTGGGTAGCTGCAATTTGCAAGTGGCAAACAGTTGTTACCAATTTTTTTGTACTTCCTTTTTTTTTGCTTGCCTCGCTTTTCTGTCTGGTTTGCTTGCAGCACACGTAATTAAAAATTCATCATACGCCACGTTGACTGCGAGCGACACGAACAAAAAACAGGAGATAAAGCGAGGGCAAAAACGAATTGCGGGAGGAGCTAAATGAACTTCAAACTTTTTACAGCAAAACTAATTGGAAAACAATTAAGGTTTACCAACTTTCAAAGGCTTGTAGACAAATGAAAACAGACTAGCCCACTAAATTGAGCCAGCCAAATGGGTCGACCTGCAAGGTTATATTACAATATTTATAATCAAAATCCACAACATCGCGGGATTCTTTTTTTATTTTTTTCAATGCGCCAGAACTTTCAACTAGCTACTTTCACCAGTTTCTGCTGTTGTCTTGTTAAAGTTGCCCTTTTCCTTTCGATTCCTGGCCAAACAGAACTACGCGAATTTGCTTTGGGATGCTGCAGGATTCTGGAGACAGGAGTACAGTACGGTCAGGTAATTGAAAAACTTTGAACGCTTTGGCTTTTGGGCTTAGCAGGCCGAAAGTTTTCGTTTCAAAGTTTTGCTTGTTACAACAACGGCAAATGCGCCAAAAAGCAGTCCCACTCGTCGTGGCTTAATCAATTGGCCATTTAAACTAGGCCATAGAACCAGAACCATTCACTTCAAACTAGGCCAAAATGCTCAATGCGCATCAATTGGCATTGTCGCAGTTTTTGGCTTCAGCAGTGGCAGTTCAGCAGCTTCCGGTCCGCCCACTGCCCCTCCTCCTCCGCCTCATGCATGTGCGTGCACGTCGCGTGCGTGCCGCCAAAAAAACGGAAATGCACAAATCATGGAGCGCGCGCGCCATTGTTGTTGTCCCAGTCAAAACGGAAATACGAGCGAAACATATGCGTCGGAATGTGAATGTGTGTGTGTGTGAGTGTATGTGTGGTTCGTGGACTGCAGCGGAGGATGGAAATTGTGACAGCGAAAAGAGGGGAAAAATATGGATATGGCTGGCATACGTCGCCCCGTTGGAATAATTAATTTGCCACGGACTTTCGGAAGAGGATGACCAGCATAAGGAAAGCATCAGCAACCCATCAAGATGTTCACAGATCCGAACAAAGTGAGTTCGTTAAAAGGAACGTCGCGCAAAGGACTACAGTACAGAGTGCACTTAAAGCTACAAACTAAGTTTATATATTTAATGCCTCCCAAAATGTCTACATATATTATTCAATAGCTATTAAATAAATGAATAATTTATTGAGGATACTTTAAGTACGAACTGCCTTATAATAATTTTATAATTTGCATATGTGTAACATTCGTTTTACATTACTGTATAGTGTAGTATATAAAAATTGGTAAGACTAACTTTAAAAATAAATAAAATGTTCTTTTGGTTTGTCACATATACATATAAAGCATATAAATTCTCCGAAATCCAAATATCATATTTGGTGTATTAGTTCTCAAAAGAGATAAACCATACATACTCTTACATAAAACAAAATATATAGGTAACATTTTCAGTTCTAATTATTATATTATTTTAAATTAAATGTTTTTAGATTTTATAACCACTTTTTCAATAATATTGACTTTAAAGAAGAAAGTGGGTTAAACAAACTAAGAAAAATAAAAAGAAGGAACTCCTCAAGCACCATCATCGTAATTGTGTGAACGATGAATTACGCCAGGATTTATGAATTTCAAACTTGTTTCCTTAGAAACTGTTCAGTTTCCAGTTTTTAGAGCAGTTTTTTTTGCAGTACAAGGAAGATTGGACGTCAAGTCAAACAAAAAACTATGGCAGGCAAACAGAAAGCGCAACCCTAGCGAAATCCACTACTGACACACATGCAAACGAATGGCTCTGTGGACTTCGGGCAGGAAGCAGGATGCAGGATGTAGGATGCAGGATTCTGAATGTGGTGTATTCGGCGGGAGGGGAAGGGGGATATATGTTTACACATGTTATGGCTAGAATGGCTTCAGTTTCCACTGCTCCAGTGGCTGTCAGCAACTCTTGGGCACGTTCGCTGCAATTGAAACTTAAACTTTTTCCGCAGAATGCAAAATTGTTGCAGCAATAACAAATGGCGGGGCTAAGAAAATAAATAAAGAGTGGAATCATGCCATAGCACAATGCAAGTTGAACAAAAGTTTCATTGCAAAAGCATGAATATATGCATTTTTGTGTGCAACTTTCAGCGGAAGCGGAAACGCGTGTAGTGCCATCGCAATGGCCGCTTTGTTTGCCAATATTTGACTCAAAATAAAACGCGTGCGAAAAGTCTGACACTGAAGGAAAAGTATGTTATGCTACTATAAAACAACGTTTTTTAACGATTAATTATTGATTTACAAATCGATATATTTCTTTTTGTGTTTCTTATTACTTTCCTAAATTCTGAAAAATTAAAACCTTATAAAAACTCTAAACTTTACACCTTCAATATTTGCAAATTGCTAAACATTCAGTTTAAACAGTTTATGGTTCTAGACTATCACAATTCAATTAAATAAAATGCAAATAAATTTAACTAACATAAGAAAAATAATAGGGGATGATTTAAAATGAATACATAATATTTTTTGAAGGTATTTTAAACAAACTATGGAATACAGGTGCTCTAGTCATATAAAGCTTGCATATTTTATACTCTCTTTATGAAACAATATCTTTGAAATTTAAAAGGGAAAGAGAAAGTATCTAGAAATTTGTTGGGTGTAATCCCCGAAATAAAGCAATCATGAGAAGCGAATTTTTTCGCGGTTTTCCATCAGCACGGTACAGTGTGAACAAACGTCGAAGGAAGCCCCGGATCCAGGATCCATCGAGCCATGGGGGCTACGCGGCACTTTCCCACGGGATATTGCCCGACTCTGAATAGGTGCGAGGACAATCGACCTCCGACGTGGCCTAAATGCAATTCAATAGTTAACTTTCTGCCCCATTGTGGCAGACGGAACAATGCAGATTTATGCGCTTATCTATGTTGCGGTTCAACGACATCGCCACTGTTGAAGATGCACAGATATAGATGTAGAAGCTTTATAGAAGCGGAGTAGCGGAGTAGCGGACTGCACGGCAACATAATTAAAGTGCCAGCGAAAGATGGCCGCCAGCCAATTAACCACACTGCCAACCCCACTCCACGCCGCTCCACTCCATCCCGAAAGTTTGGACAACAATGGTGCTCTGCAGCTGAAGCCGAGGCCAGAAGCCATTGGCAATCATAAAGTCAGTTGGAGCACGGAAATTGCAAGCTGCGGTTTAAAAGGTGGCACGCTCTGGCCATAACTCAGCACCCAGCGCCACTTCTGACTGCCCGAATCCTTGACTCGTTGACTCCTTTTGCCCGAATCCCGGACACGTGGCCAAGCGACTTTCTTGGCCAAAAACTATGCTGCCGCAGCTAAACGGAAATTGCAAACTGCTGCTCCTTTTTGCTCGCTCCATCCGCGGTCTAACCATTTTTGTATATTTATTTCTCATTTTACAAGCACCTTGGGAGGACTGTCCTAGTCAAAACGCTCTCTTTGTAATTATTCATATTTAATGCCTTTTGTAGTAAGGATACATTTTATGGTCCGCCGCTCTATTGGCGCAAGTTGAGGTTGAAGTGTTGGTTCAGCATGGGCTTCTCCTCCTGGGCCACTTCCAGATCGATATGCTGGTCACGATCGGCTGGCATGGGCTTGGGTCCCAGAGGGACCAGGTGTCCCAGAGGAACCAGATGTCCCGAAGCTGAATTTTGCTGCTGCTGCGGTGGCTTCTGTTCCACAGGCTTGATCTCCAACTCAACATGATGATTTGGCTGCTGTTGCTGTTTGACCTCCACTTCGAAATGCTGGGGAGGCTTCTGCTCCACTGGCCTCACTTCCAAGTTAACCAAATGTCCCTGGGCAGAGTTCTGGTGTTGCTGGTGGAACTCGATCTCCAAGTGCTGAGGTGGCTTGTGCTCAACGGGCTTGATTTCCAAATCAACCAGGTGATTTGCCGAAGACTCGGAGTGCTGTTGTTTAACCTCGAACTCCAAGTGCTGGGGACGATTGTGCTCCTGAGCCTGGTTGTTGTTTTGGTGCTGCTGCTTTATCTCGATCTCCAGCTGCAGCTCCCGGTTGTCTGACACAGAGCCATGGTGTTGTGGCTCAAACTCAATTTCCAAGTGCTGGGGCCTCTCACCCGAAACTCGCACCGGGGCAAAGATGTGAGCGTACTGGTCAATGTCATGGACAGCCTGCTGCGTCGCCCGCAGTGGCGGAGCAGCCAAAACCGTACCGATCAATGCCAAAACAATAGCTACCTTCATCTTCAGTTGTTTACAAAAGACTGTGATTCCAGCTATTTTAGCATGCCACTTAAATACCCGAATCAAAGTGCTTGCAACGCCAATATTTTGCAGCTAATTAGGTGTCAATAACATGTTATCAAGGCACGGAAAACAGAAGCCGAGGGAGAACCCCAACCACAGCTAATTGCTGCAGATTAGATAGCGACATTCAGATAAACCAAGCGAGACGAGACCCATCCCCTTTCCACAATGTCTGCAGATGATACAGATTTCTAATTAAACGCAGCGGTTGAAGTTAATAAGGCTAGTTTAATGCACACGTAGTCAAACTCATGTAAGCTTTATGTCGTAGATGCGTACCAAATGATCTTCCCCGCAACTCGCCAGCTGGAGTTGTTTACCAGGTCGGAATTGCAGACGCCGAACGGTGAGATGATGAGCTTGACTGTAAGATTAAAAAGTATAAATAGTTAAAACTAAGAATTTGATATCTTATGAGCTCACCTTTTATTCAAATCACTGAGTAACTTCCATTCTCCTTGAGCAAACTGATATATCTTTATCAGCCCAGTTTCCGTTCCCAAAGCGACTATGTATGTGTCATCTGTTCCGTTTAGATAGTTATGGGAAAAAGCCACAGCTGTAATCGACTCATTTTTTATGTCCAAAACTCCTGCCGCCTGCCAGCCGTTTAGAGAAGATTCTTCGGCGTCTTCTCCCTTCTTCCAAGCCACTACTTTTCCCTCCCTTGAGCTGGTCACAAAGTACTGACCGTCATGCGACCAATCACAAGACCAGATAATGCGTGTGTGCACTCCATTGGATTTGTCTGTGCTGGCCACCAGTTGGTAGCCCGCAGAGGAGTCCTGTCTTTCAAAAAGACACCAGCGACGATCCCGGGAAACAGATAGAAGATAGCGCGCATCGGGGGAGAAACTCAGTTGGGTGACAGTCAACTGGTGGCCGCTCAACTTTTGCAATTGCTTCCATGTTGTGGGGTTCCTGAAGAAAAGGTTACCTATTAGTTTATATTTTAAACCTTAAACTGAAACAGCAAATAATCATGCGGACAAGTTTAACATAATTAAGATTAATTAATGCAACACCAAGCCTCATCAAGAATTTAAAGCCTTTTGGCTTAACACCCACCATAATATAATCTGGGCATGCTCGGCATTGCTAGCTTTGCAAGTGGAGGCCAAAACAGAACCATCGGCTGTGGCAGCGAGTGCAAAGATTTCGTATCCATGGCCATAAAGCTTTTGCAACTCGGGCCAAAGTGTGTTCTGCATTAAGGTCTCCTCTTGTGGTGGCGTTTCCAAAGTAATGGGCACAAAGTAATTATCGGGATACTCATTTTTGCCCTTGCTGGTTGCCTCATTTTCGGTTTCTACTTTGTAGACAGCCTTGTTGGACAAACCCAGGGAGGGGACAGAAGCCCCTTTCGGAAGAGCTAAGAGGAAGGTTGCTAGTAAATGATAATGGTAAAGTAAAAAACACTATAAGACTACTTACAATCCAGTAGAGCATCTCCTGCCACATCGTTTGTTATCTTACTGATGTGACGGAAGTTTTCAATGAAGTTAGCCGGCGCCTGAAAGGTGCGCACGATCTTTTCCTCGGCTCCGCTGGCAAATTTGTAACGCGAAAGCAAAGCCAAAGCCTGCATGTCGTAACCATGAACTTGAGGACGCGCCAGCTCGTGCCAAGTAGGATTAGCATCCTCTTGCAGCCAAGGAGCGTGCAGTCGTGTTGTTTGATCCGCTGAAACGGTCATCAAATAGGCGCCGTCATGCTCCCAAGCCAAGTCCCTCACTTCGCCATAGTGACCTCCCACAATGACATTTGATGTCCAAAGTTGTGGGCGATTTAGATCCTGATTCCAAATGTGGAATCCACCTTGGTAACTGTGAGCCAGGATCGAATGTCCATCGCTGGAGAACTTTCCACCAAAGAAGCCCATCGAGTTTCCACCTACTTCGCCAACCCGAACCTGCTCCAGCCAAACGCCTTGCTCCGTGGGAGCCCAAACTATGAGGGTCTTGTCAATTGAGGCGGAAAGAAGACGAAGCTCTGAAAAGATTCAAGATGAAAACGGTTTTTCGGGGCTTAAAGGACTTAGCTAACCTTCCTCTTGAGTCTTATGCCATTGTACACCATAAATCCATCCCTCGTGGCCATATAAAACCGATTCCAAGCTAACTGCATACCAGGCCTCCTTCCCAAGTTCCAGTATCTTTTCCTCTACCTTTATTTCGCTGTCGCTATTGTTTATCTGTAGCAGGTCAATCCGATTCTCGCGCATTTGCTCCTCACTACGAGGCGCGATTCTCCAGAGCCGAATGAAATTATCCTGTGAGCCGCTGGCCAGCAGCAAATCCTCTCCATCTTCCACGAAGTCCAGCCCTCGAATCCAATCCTCGTGGCCTGCCAGTTTGTGGACGCGGTGGAACTCCAGGTCTGCATATTTGTTTTCTTGCTCTGTCCACAAGGAAACAGTCTCGTCATCGCCACTGGTAGCTAGCAGAAAATGATTACTATTGGGCAGCTTCTTTAGCCGAAGAGAAAAGCAAAATCCTTCAGATAGAGATATGGTTTGATAACACACAAAAATGTCTTCGTTCTCTTGCCAACATTTAATTGTGCTATCTGCCGCAGCAGTGACGAGAAGCCATGATCCGTCCTGCCAACGAACTCCATCCACTGCATTAACTCCACTCGTGTGCCCTTTGAGTACGATACGGTTGGTGGCTCCACTTTCGTCCAACTCCCAAAAAACCGCATTTGCATCATCGCCGCCGGAAAGCAGTGTCCCTTTATTCAACCACCTCACAGTGTTTACTCGCTTTGTATGCTCCACTAGTGTAAACAGGATCTTGGCCGAGTTGCCTTTAAACTAGAGAAAGCATTTATTTGTTGATTATTTCACATTTTTGTAAAATCTCACCTTCGGATCCATTATCGCTACGGCATTGCAGGCCCCATAGGCAATCCAGCCATTTGGACCCCAATCCGCGCATTCCGTGCATCGATTGCAGGCCACCGAAGTGTACAAGTTTTCCACTTGCATGCTTTATTACTTTTTAGTTTTTCTTGTTATTTTGTATCAACTAAAATAGTATTCAAAGTCGGCTAATTTGTTTTGTTTTGACACATGTGCTTAAAACTGCAGTGCTTCTTAAACTGTCCCATCTGTTGATAAACATATGTTTTTTTCTTTGGGTAAGTGCGAGCGAGATAATTATATGTTACGTATAGGGCTGCCAGGTGGTTGCAGATAGTAAGACCATAGGCATTAAACATCTGGTAGCGCTGAATTCTTTACTAAGTTTTTCTGGTTTTCTGACGTTGTACAAGAATAAATATATAAATTTTAAAAATATATAAATTTTTTTAAACGTTTTATTTATCAAGATGGCCTTAGCAGTAATTAAAACGTACTAAGTCATTCGCGGTTTGAATCTGGCGCTTTATTATTCCAACAACCTGGTCATACTGGATTGCAGAAAAATAAAACAAGTTATAAAAAACCATCCGCAAATGTTTTCTAGTGCAGCTCTCCGCGTTTAATTAAACGTAATTTTCCCAATTAACGACCAGGGTGAGCCCAAGTCGCTGATATTTGACCTTTTACTGGCATCCACTCGGATTTCCAATCAGAAAGCACAGTTTTCGACTGACTCACAACGAAGCCACTTGAGTTTTCCCCCAGATTTTTCAACTTCAGTGTTCTATTTTTTGTATCTCCCCTGCAGTTCGTGATCGTTTTGGAATGCTGAATGTGTTTCGCCAGCAGCATAATCGAAGCGCACAGGAAGTTATTTATAGCGCCGCCGGATTTGGAGCACCCCAATCCAGCCACGCCCACGATTTCGAACAAAATCAAGATGTCAAGGGGGAAATCCCGCCTGCAAACGGAAGTTTGTGGCGACTGTGGAGCTGGTGATCCATCCTGGGCGAGCATCAACCGGGGAATCCTGCTCTGCGCCGATTGCTGTTCCGTGCATCGAAGTCTCGGGAGGCACATATCGATTGTGAAGTCCCTTCGCCAGGGAAACTGGGAGCCATCGGTCCTGAACTTTGTCAACTCCCTAAATGCGCATGGAGCAAATAGCGTGTGGGAGCACCATCTGCTGGATGGAAGTAGTGGCTCTACGGGAGGAAAACATCTGCCCCGATGGCGGAAACCCACTCCCAAAGATGCCCTGCATCCTACCAAATCCGATTTCATCAAGGCCAAGCACGTCAATCTTACATTTGTACTAAAGCCAAGCCTGCAGGACGATGATGATGGCAATGGATCCGTGGGCAGTCTGGAACAGGAGCTGAGTAGGCAACTACATGCCAGTGTACGTACAAGCAACCTGGAGACTTCTCTACGTTTTCTGGTCCAGGGAGCTGATCCGAATTACTATCACGAGGACAAGCTATCCACGCCACTCCACATGGCTGCTAAGTTTGGACAGGCCTCGCAAATCGAGATGCTGCTGATCTATGGAGCCGATGTCAACGCTTTAGATGGCAATGGGATGACACCGCTGGAACTGGCCAGGGCCAACAATCACAACACCATCGCTGAAAGACTGCTAGAGGCCATGTACGATGTGACCGACAGGATCATAATGTTCCTGGGAGGCAAGAAGCCAGATCATGCGGTGAGCTTAAATACTCATACTTGATTTAAGTCGCTAGTGCACTGCCAGAATTTTAGATGTTTTCCAATTTTATTCTTTATTAAGTTCTTGTGGTCCCTCAAGTAAATCGCTCACATAAAAAGTTATCAGATTGTTTATAAAATGAATTAATTAGTTGTATATATTTTAAATTGGTAAATGCTTAAAAAAAACATCAAGTAAGATTTGCCGAGAAATATATTTTCGTTTAAGGTTTTACACAGACAGATTTGTACAATAATTCACCAACTTGGTAGATTAAAGGCATCCAGTGCGCGAATTTCGCAAATGAAATGGTTTTTCCTAGAGCAATTGTTCTCCATCATGTAATGGTCATATTGCGCGTTCAATTCGACGCAATACTCGTTGTTTATTATTGACAGAGCTTCCTCGCGATCCTCACGATTCTTCCACATGAGGGAGGGGGCTAGTTCTCCGGTAGTTTGCGAAACCATTTTCATCTGGGAGTGGAGATCAATCCAATAGTTGTTTTTTCGCTCCAAGTGCAGTGATATTGAACTCCATTCTTCCCAATTTTGAAGAGTAACTAAGTTACCGTCCATTTGAAGACATTTTTCATCGGCGTCCCCCCAGCTTAGCTTCTCATGGTTTTCAATATAATAATATTTCGTACCAATCATCTTGATAGATTTTCGATCAATTTCATTTAAAGACTTCAATGTATCCATTTCGGAATCCATTTTAGCGAGTGCACTTCCATAATCATTTTCTAGTAAATAATCATTTTTTTCATTCCTTCCTTTCCGTTCAAACAGCTCGTTTATGAAATCCTTAAAGTTCGCTGTCAGTTGTTCAAATTTATTCTTCACCTTTTCTATTGCAAAAATACTTTCATTAGTATCTGATTCAGAACTTAGGGGGTCGGAGTAGAAATCTGATTCGACGGTCTCATCCCATTCATTATCCTCAATCTGTAATTTTAAATGGAACATACAGCTTTTGTAAGGATAAAGTATCACTAAAAACTCACCACTGGGCTTGCGAGGCTCTTCTGCCATACAAGTCCAAAAACCAGGAGCACTAAAATGTGTCGCATATTGTCCGCTTCTTACAACTCTTAGAACGAAGTGTGATTTGTGGACCGTTTAGCTGAGTTTTTATATTCTTCCGACATCAGTATATATCTGCACGGCTCCATGCAGTTCTTAATAAACCATAATTTCTTTACGGAAATCCCATTGATTTTTAAACGCGTTGCTCATTGCTATTTCAATGTAAATGCTTGATGATAAGGAGATTTCTTAGCAATCTAACCAGTTCGTACTTGGTCGATTATTGGGACTCGCAGTTTTTCGTAAATAGAATTGGAATTAACGCAAAACAGTAATATTATCACTAATATTATCATTATGTCTTGTAATTGCATCCAAACTAATATTATCTTAAAATTAGGTAGATAACAATACTTTATTCTAATATAAGAATAATTTATTGATTTCAGAGTGGTCGCCATATGATAATACCGGATGCCAATGGAGCTGACATAAGCGAGCAGCTGAAGATTGCCCGTGGAAAACTGCAACTCGTGCCAAATAAGATGTTCGAGGAGCTGGTCATGGACCTTTACGACGAGGTGGACAGACGGGAATGCGAAGCCAGTAATTGAAACATGAATATCCAATATTTTTGCAAATGAAACTCATCATATTTTTGTAATTTTTCAGTCTGGTCGACTAGCACTCTGAATGCTGATCATGCAACTGTGCCATTTTTGCCGGCTAATCCATTTTTGAGCGCCACGCGCAATCAGGTTTGGCCTCGCTTTTCATAGATGATTGAAACCTAAATTCATTGACATCGTCTCGCTTTCAGGGTCGCCAGAAATTGGCACGCTTTAATCGTGCCGAGTTCACCGGTCTCTTGACCGATGTGCTCGTCGACGCTATGAGGCGGCAAAACATGGCCAACCTGCGTCCGCTGGATGCCCCACTGCCCGGTCACCAGTCGCTGCAATCTCTGCCGTATGCGAACAACTCGATGCTGATCGGCTCATTCGAGCAGGGTGGGCATGATCCGAATCTGTCGGATGATGAGCCCATCTATGATCCGGTGGCCAGCGACGATGATTATGCGCCCGTGCCGCCGATGGCCCAGCAGGTAAACCTTATGCGCCAAAAGATCCTCAAACTGAACAATAGCTTCGGCTAGAAGACTGAGAAATATTAACACCCCGTGCTGTACCCATTGTGTTCATCCGTAGGCCAGGGCACTATAGCTCCCTGATTTTAGCCAATCTAGTCGATTCCCAATGGTAGAATCCAAATGTAGACTGTAAGCCTCAATAAAACTAGCTAACATTCGTAAAAGTGTAGTTTAACTATGTGTAGTTGCCCAGTGATTTGTCTGCTTTCCCTCTTATTAAGTTGCGAGTATATTTTATAGTTTATATGTTTAGTTTCATTTAGTTTATTAATTTATTTTTCTTATTTCTTATGATTTCTTTTGTGAAGGCCATTGTGCATACGCCACCGCGAAGCGCTAATTCGAACAACGAAATGGAAACGCTGCGCAAGCAGCTCAGCGATTACAAGTCGGAGATCAATCAGCTGAAGAACGTGGTGCAGATGCTGTCCAGCGAGAACTCGCAGCTCAAGTCCAAGTTCTCGAGCGCCTCCAACAACAGCGTCTACGATGAGCCACTGTGAGAGTTATGATTATTATTTAATTTCCTTTTATTTTATGATTTCCCTTTGCTTTTCCTTGGTTTAGCCGAATTGATCTGAGCTTAAGCAGTCCGGATACGGAGCACGAGCCCCTTTCTCTGCCTGAGGGTGGAACTGGCAACGCGGAGAGTGGTTCTTCCAATGACTCCTCCAACCAGTCGACCATCAAGCGACCGGCCAGCATGTACGAGCGTCGGCTGGTTCCCAACGTGGCCAAGGGTCACACGGATATCCGGAATACGACCAGCATGTACCAAATGGCTGGCGATGGCAAGCCTTTCGGTGAGGAGGTCAAGGTGCGCTCTGATTTGGTTACTCGTTGCCTAAAGGAGCTCATTCGAGCCATGCAGCCGGTGCCGGAGGATCAGAAGCAATCCATTGCCCCACATGGAGAGCTAATTCGTAACGCCGTGACTGATTTAATAGCTCTTTATGCTAATTTGGTAAGCCTCAAATTGAAGCATATAGGAAAACAATCCCTTGGTGGATGGCTGATGAGTAACATTTATTTTAGCCACCGAATGCCAGCGAGTTGACGCGTGAGACTCTCAAGCTGCTGACCCGCCAGAACATTCTCATCCAGCACGAGTGCGAGAGTCTGCAGAAGGCCATCGAGGCGGATGACAAGCAGGCCATACAGAAAAACACCTTGGAGGTGCGCGACTGCGCCTTCCACATTGCCAGTGCCATAAAGACCTTGGTGTTGCAGTTCTACTGAGGCGGCAAGAACACAGTCGACTTAGAAGTTTAACTCAACCATATTGAAGTATTAACCAATCAACCAACCAACTTTAGTGCCCCGCTGACTAACAAACGTGCTTCCGCCAAATAAATTAAAGAATCCCCTCTTACATATAGTTTATGTATTTAATAAATGTTTACATAAATCAATGTACTTCGTTCAGTATACACAAAATGCGTTCTTTCGCGGGCTAATTGGCCCGTTGCAAAATAGTTAAAAAGTGCTGAAGGTTTGTCCCTCCTGTGTGCGTGGAAGATGAAAAAAGAATGGATATTTAATAATAATATTAATTAGGTGCACTTTGGGCCTGTATATTTATTGTTTTTTTTATCAACATATGGTGTAAGTGTCTCCAATTTTTTAATTAATGCATATTATATTGTTTTTTAGATTTTTTATCATTCCTTCTAATTGGAAAGATTGGGGGAGGGGGTGGGCCGATATCACCGCCCGAAAACCCCCCCTGCGTTTGCCCATGTCTTCCTTCAAATTTAAACAGGTTTTTTAAAAAATCATCAAATTCCGGTCTCGCAATTTCTTTTGCAAAAGCAGCCATTCTTTCATAACTATGTGATTCAGAGCTTATGGAGTCTAATTTATGGTCTGTCTCGATAGGCTGATTCCAATCAATGTCCTCAATCTGTAATATTAAATGGAACCTACAGATTATGTTAGGATAAAGTCACGCTTAAAACTCACATCTTGGTAAGTTGCGCCATAGCCAAGGCTCTTCTGCCATGCAAGTCCAAAAACCAGAAGCACAAGAATGTGTCGCATATTGTCCGCTTCTTACAACTCTCAGAACGAAGTGTGATTTGTGGACTGTTTGACTGAGTTTTTATATGTTCCCAATTCCTATTCTATTTACGAAAAACTGCGAGTTCCAATAAGCGACCAAGTACGAACTGGTTAGATTGCTAAGAAATCTCCTTATCATCAAGCATGTACATTGAAATAGCAATGAGCAACGCGTTTAATAATCAATTGGTGTTCCGTAAAGAAATGATCGTTTATGAAGAACTGCAGTCGCTGCAATCTCTGCCGTATGCGAACAACTCGATGCTGATCGGCTCATTCGAACAGGGTGGTCATGATCCGATTCTGTCGGATGATGAGCCCATCTATGATCCAGTGGCCAGCGACGATGATTATGCGCCCGTGCCGCCGATGGCCCAGCAGGTAAACATAAGGCGCCAAAAGATCCTCAAACTGAACAATTGCTTCGGCTAGAAGACTGAGAAAAAGTAACACCCCGTGTGGCAAGAACACAATCGACTTAGAAGTTTAACTCAACCATATTGAAGTATTAACCAACCAACCAATCAACTTTAGTGCCCCGCTGACTAACAAACGTGCTTCCGCCAAATAAATTAAAGAATCCCCTCTTACATATAGTTTATGTATTTAATAAATGTTTACATAAATCAATGTACTTCGTTCAGTATACACAAAATGCGTTCTTTCGCGGGCTAATTGGCCCGTTGCAAAATAGTTTAAAAGTGTTGAAGGTTTGGCCCGCCGGTGGGCGTGGAAGGAGGTCGAAAGATGTACGATATCTATATATATATCTATATGGGTCCTTTATAATTTTAATAATCAGGTGCATTTTGGGCCTGTATATTGTTCGCTTTAGTTAACTGTACGTTCTAAACTGGACAATCAGTTAAGCATGGAGTACATGTAAGTGGCTTCCTCTACTTATTGTTTAACTTTGTGTAATTGAGTGGGTAGCTGCTGCCATTGTGTTCGCTTCTATTCTGATTTCCGGTTGGTCGTCAGTTTTTCGCAATCAGATTGCTTCCTATGGACAGAAAATACACTCCGGCTTACGTTGCTTCTCGTGTTGCTGGTGGTGTGCAAGTTCAAGGAACTATTTAAGATTAAAGCATTTATCCATGAGTGTTGCACGACTGCTGTGTTCGCGATCTCTAAAAAATAATATGCTCTGCTGTGTTCAAGCGCTCCAAAAGTGTCCATAAAAATATACATATCCCATTTCGAGATTCAAAATTTAGGTGCATTGTCTAAAATATTGCTTTACATTCACTTTACATCTGCATGCCTCTTGAGTTTTTGCTGGTGCTTCTCGTCGTCGTCCAGTGTCTTTTTTTGTTTTTTTGTTTTTTGTTGCATACAACCTATAGTTTTTGATTGTGTTTGTGGACTCGGAATTTTGAAAACAACTATTTCGGAATATCTAGGGTGTCTCAAAGCTCGGCTCAAACTCTTTTATCTAGATCACAAAACATAAGGGCTGCTCAGTAATTACAATATATAATAATCAGTTGGTTGTGTAAATCAGTTTATCTAATTAAAAGTAAATTAAACTAGTGGTAAGCTTTGTTTTTTTTAAGGTACACGTACTCACTACATACACATACATCATATACAATATCAATATCGAGTTAATACATCTCTGGGGAAGTCTTACAAACGTTCATAACGAAACTTAGCCGAAAAAAACAGAGTGGCGGTAACAGTAAACGTTAATAATATATAATATAAAGCACGATCCCACAGATCTGCCAAACTAACTAACTAGCTAACGCGTATATCTTCTTTTTGCCTTGCCTTATTCCTATTCAAATGTTTCTCTCCAATTCGGAACCTGCCCTTAAATCAAGTTGTCTAATTTTCTTGCAACTAGAGAAACGAAAAAAAAGAAATAAAAATATAAAAAATTAAATGCAAAAAATGAATTAAATGGCTTTCGGTAAATCTTTACTCGTCCTCCGCCTCGGTGATTGTAGAGTTCATGATGTGCGTCTCCTTTTTGAACAGAAGTTGTCGATAATGCTGGGGAAATGATATTTAAATTATAACTAGATGAATCATAATTATATAAAGAATATATTCTACCTCTTCGTTTTGTATCATAATGATGCGGTGCTCCAGTTGTGGCGCCAAATCGCAGGTGGATTGTTCCAGGTCATCCAAAGAAGCTCGCCGCAGCATCTATTCACAAATAATCGGTTAATATTGATTTAAATATTCTTGTTTTTTATTGTGCTTACCTTCTGGGAATTGCCGTGTGTCAGATCCATTGACTTGTTGTGATGACCCACGGATAGTTTTCGGATGGGTGATGGTCCATCCAGATCCATGCTATCCAGGCACTGCACCAGGCTGTGTCTCCGGGAAAGAGTGACCAGTGACTGCCGGTGCTTTGTGTTCTGGCCACACTTTCGGGAATTGATGGCCTTGAAGTGGTTCTGCAGTGTAATTCCCAACTCGGGACAGGCATCGTCATCCATCTAAAACAAGTAAATAGTTTTGTTATAATAATTTTTACAGCATACAATGTATAAACTACGCGATAGGTCTTATTGTTATTTTTCTTATATGTTTTGTATTTGATATTTGTATCTTTTAAAAAACTAACAGACTAAGAAATTTCAAAAACTAAAAACAATCGGACAATAGGAAATCTTGAACTAAGACAAACTATTGTAAAAATGAGATGTTCTTTATTACATTTTTATTTCCAACTCACCAGCACAGTGGCATCCTTGAACATTGTATAGCCATCGCAGCCCATGAAGATGTAGCTCTTGACGCACAGCTTGTAGGTTTGCTCCAGATTGAGGTACTCATCGCCCACCTGGATAAGCTGCGGATCAATTCGCTTGCCGGGTTCCGCCTGCGGATTGAAGGCGAAACTAATGCCCGCCACTTGGGGAAATCTTCCCTCCAGTTTTGGATAGGCAGAAACTCCGTTCTCCAGTGCCTGCCACAGCACCTTGCCCTTGACCTCGAGCAGGATAAGTGGATCCCGCATGGGGATGACGTTAACCAGATCGCCCATGGTAAAGGCTCCCACCGGATGCACTCGATCCGAGCGGAAGGTGCCGCCATTTAGAATAACCACATCGGCTCCCACGGCGGCCAGCACCACGTCGCACACCCAATTGCCCAGATTCGTCTCCTGGGTTCGCACTCTGGAGAACCGGCCATCGAGCTCCACGCTGAACACGCCCATCACATCCGACAGCTTGCTCTCGATGAACTCTGCAAAACAGTAAAAAGAGATTAGAATAAGTAATCAAATTCCTAACTTAAAGGTCTTCATTTGCAAAACAAAATAAACCGATAGGGAATAGGGAAAAATAAAGAGCCAAATAAACCTTTTCAAGATAGTTAGTTTTAGGAAGCACTCTAAAGTGGTTTCTAGGTACCAGCTATTTCGAGGATTTTTAATATAGTACTTATACATTTCAAGAACGAATTGGAAATTTATATCTCATTTAAACAACCTTTGAAAACCAATTTTTTCAATATTAAAAAATATCTGCGGTACGGAGAGTACTACATGTAAAAATTTCAGAATTTTGAATTCCACTTACTGGCATACTTGGAGAGCTCCTGCTTGAGCTCCGGATCCTCCGGAATCTTGGCCGTCACATCGAAGCACTTGACGTCCGTGGTGAAGTGTTCCCGATTGGCGGCATCTCGCTCGATGGTGATCACCGAGAACTGCTGGAAGTCCGTGCCCGACTTGACGATCATCTTTCCGTTGATCTCGGTCACCTCGCGGACGTGGTCGTGGCCGCCGAGGATAATATCGATTCCATTGCATTTCTCGGCGAGATTAATATCGTTGGGGGTTCGCATGTGGGTGAGGGCGATGATGAGGTCACAGCCCTCGTTTCGCAGCTCGCGGGCCAACTTGTTGCCCGCCTCCACGTAGTCGATGTAGGTCACCTCGTTGGGGTCAATGGTGGGCAGGGTCTCCAACCACTCCCGCTCCACCAGACCGATCAATCCAATGGAGATCTGGTTGTGCAGTATGAAGTGCGATATCTTGCCACCGCCCAAAGGACGACCGGTTTCGTTGTCCACCACATTTGACATGAGCCAGGGGAATTCCGTTTGTTTGATCAGCTTCACGAGGACATCAAGGCCGTGATCTAAAAAGAGTAATTAGTTAATAAGGACCTGTTTAATATATGCGATTTTACCTACCAAAATCATGGTTGCCAAAAACAGCACAGTGTGTTCCCACTTTGTTAAGCACAGGAATCATTTGTTCGCCTTGGGTGAAGGTGCTTACTGCAATGAAAATATTATTTAGTTTATTGGATTATTAACCATATTTATCTGCCTCAGAAAAAATAAATATCCCTAACTTAATTTGATTATTAACAAATTATTTAAATATCTTTTCAGTGAATTTCATATAATTTAAAATAGATAATATTTTTATCTGAAGTTTTCTTCCATAATATTTAAACTAAAATTTGAAACAAATTAATAAAGAATTTAATAAAGAATTAAATTGGAATTTTTTAATAAATAAAGTTTTTTTTTTATTATATGTATACTCACACATGCTGGGTGAAAAGGCATCTCCACTGAAGAGAACCAGAGGATTCAGATGTGCGAAGCTCTTGATGGCCGTGGCGAACCGAGCTGCTCCTCCGACGGGCTCCGTTTCCGCCATGGACTCAATGTTGTAGACATCGTTGTAGTGCAAAATGGTCAGTGGCTTGTCCTCGCCCTCGGTCATCTTGAGCAGCTTCTTGGTCTTCTCCAGCTGCGAGGATATCGATGTGGATCGCCCGGTCAGGCCGTGTGTGATGATCCGAGAACCCGAACCGGAACCCGAACCTCGATGTCGGGGACTCTGTGGCTGACTGACTGAGGCGTAGGCGCGCGTGGGTCTCGTGAGGAGTTCCCTGGCATCCAGCGGCGTCAGCGACTGACTTTCCCCGGCGACGGATCCTTCCTCGGGATCCTCCGGTCCGAATTGCAATGTGGAGCCACTCAACGAGGCGGTGGCACTGGCCGGAGCAACTGGAACCTCGCTGGAAGTGGGCGTGGTGGGCGTGGGCGTACCAAGAGATAAATCCAGAGATCGAAAATTAGGATTGCTGCTCTGCAGCATCGACAATGTTCTTGTGCCGGCGTCTCGCACTTCAATGGAGGCCTGAAAAAAAATATCAAAACATAATTCAGAAATTAGTATTTGATTATAACGAATACTTGATCACATCGAAGGACTTCAGGGAAACAGAAGAATCAGGCGGGGAGATGCAACACAAAAGCAGAGGGGTGCAAAGAGGTGTATTTTTCTTGTATTTCTTTGTTTTGTGTGTTTATACACTGTGTGTTGTGCTCGGGTTGGTGGTACACATCAATACGGATCACGGTTTTTGGATTGTTTTTGGGTGTGGACAGAACCTGCTTCAGCCAGCCCACCACATTGCCCATGGCGGCGGCTCCTCCCGAACGGCTTCCACCGGACAAGTGGCTCAGGCGGCGAGTGGATCCATGGCCAGTGGGTGGTGGCGTTGTGGGCGGCACTGCTGTTGATCCTGTTCCGGATATCGATCCAGATCCTCCGCCGCCGCCTCCTCCTCCTCCGCCGTCGATTCCCGCATTGCTCATCCTACAGACGCTGCTTGGTTTGTGGAAAGATCGAAATGGAAATGGCACACAACAGATTGGTGATAGACTCGACTTGAAAGGTAAGCTCAATGGCTCGATTTCCTGATCTGATTGCTTAGCTAATTAAACGTAAAATCGGAGAACCTCAAGGCGCCTACTAATTAAATTTACCTAAATAAAAACTAAGTTTTTGAATATGGAACTTAAGAAGCCATAAATATTAGTTTGATTTTAAACTTAAAAAATCAGTAAATTATTTACACAATTAAACCATTAAAAACACAATTACTTTCTCATAAAGTCCATGTGATACTGAAATTCGAAGTACAATTTCAAAGATGACAAATTCTTAATAATAATCACAAATAAAAACTGAACTTTATTAAATTGTTAATAAACCTCAGACTTATAAAGCAAAATTAAAAATCATCTTGCACAAAGATCCAAAACCCTGTAAAACTTAAAAAAAAGCGTTTGTAAACATTTCTCAGATGATTGCCTCTTTATATGTAGGCGAAAAAAAAGTTCAGTAGAAGTCACGTACATGTAAATTATATTGCATTGTTTTTTCAGCTGTCAGTTTTTACACTTATGAAAGGGAAACAAAGGAGATTAAAGCCAACACTTAGCTGAGTTATCAGATCGAGAAAATAAAGCTATTGCGGAACTTACAAAACGCCTTGCAAACAGCGAAAGCGGCTTAGACGCATTTTCAATCAATTAATAACACAATCGAAAAGTGAGAAAATGTCGTAATTTCGCGCTAAAAATAAAAACAACACAAGACCCGCGCCACTCGGACTGCAAAACACAAATGCGATTGCCTGAGCAAAATGTATACAATTTTTCTTCGATGCAAAAATATAAAAATATACAAAAAACAATGATAAGGCTGAGAGCATAAAATTGCACAGAGAGGTGGCGAGAGGTAAAAACATCGAAATGAAAGTAAATAAAGCGAAGAGGGAAATCAATTTTGCATTATTTGCTCATGGCAACAAATTGGGATTGCGATTGACGAGGTGCTCATGACCTACAGATGGGATTCATTCATTATTTGCTCTTATTCCTGTCTGCGAAATGCCCCATTAAATCAGGGTAAAACAAAAGCAATCAGCGATAGCGAGACGGCATGATTGAGCGTTAAAGTATCTCACAGATACGATGAATTTCTAGCGAGAGCACATTGACATTGATAATGAAAGCAACAAGCAAATCAACAAAGTCATCTCTACAACACTCATACGCAGCGTTGGCCGAGCGGAACAAGGTCAAATGTGTTTGAAAGCCAAGGGAAGAGCTTCTTCAGGTTCTACTTTACGCTAAGATGACGGCAAAAGGTAATCTCTTGATTCTGCAGGACCTAGGAAATGAATTGCACTCGAGCAGGAAATGCGGAAATGCAGGCTGCAGTTGGTTACCAAACAATTAGAGCCAATCAGTCGACTATCAAATTAAACCGAGCTCACTTTGTGTTATTTATTGCCTTAATTACTTTGCCCGAAATCGAGTTAAGCATGCATATTGTTTATTTTTCTATGATGCGTGAAAGCGCGCATGTCAATGTCAATGTTTTGTTAGCCAAAATTACACATTAATTGAATCAACTGACCCAAACATAATTAATTTCATATTTTAGCTAAGTGCTGTTTGCCCTGGAACCACATTTCAAACTGCATTAAATATGCTCATCAAGCGTTCATGCAGAAGCATTCAGAAACATTCAGCGGAATACAAAGTGGCAACCGCAAAATCTCATTTCGGCATTTCCGCAGACCAAACAAAAACCATAAATATTTGCTCGAACTTCGAGAAGCGAAGTTGCAGACACCCTCACCCAAATTTGTTTATTTTTTCGTAAGCGAGAAGAAATAAACAAAATCTGAAGAAGTATTATTGATTTCAAGGAATGACAATTTGAAGAATTTGTACTGGTATTCTTCTTTGATAAGAATGCTGATTCAGTAAATTTTTATTGCAAAATACTGTCAAACTAAAAACTGTAAGGAATTTAGATTTGTTTATTCGTTCGTAAGCAGAAAAAAATAAACAAAACCTCAAGAACTATTATTGATTTCAAAGAGTGCCGATTTGTCCGGTTTGTTTACATCGAAAATTCATTTTGAAAGAGTATAAGTCACAAATATGAAATCCGACCACCATGAAATATTCATTTGTAAATGACAGCTCTTATTTTGGAATGTGCAACAGTTGAAATGGGAATAATTCGCTGAAGGACCTGCTGCTGAATAATGTTAAAGTGCTTTCACGTACTTTGTGTACCCAATCCTTTTTTAAATTCCAAGGATTTGGTTCGGGATGAGCAGACAAGTGAAAGGCGGGGAGGCAAAACAATTGCATGCAATCAATTGGTGAAATCAGCCGTGCAATTCGAATGAGTGTGTGTCTGACGTCCTTGACTCTTCGTCAAGGTAAATTCAGGTGGAAAGTGGAAGGTGGAAGGTGGATGGCAAGTGGGAGACACTCTAAGGCAAGGGTTAAGGGTCAATTGAAGGCTGTGCCGATGGGAGGTCGGCTTTCGGCTTTCGACTGTGAAGTGAGCAGAATTTTGCCAAGCTTGCTTTTAGACAACCTAAGGACATGCCCAGTTATCCCCCCACACACACACACACACATACTTAAACACACTCAAACGAAAAAGTTACTTTTGCAACAGTTGGGCCAAAAGGTTGGGGCATGTACTTGGTTTATCGCCAGCTTGTTGGCAACAAAAGTTCATTAGCATATTACGTATAGGACTGATTGCCCTGTAACATTTTCATTTTGGACCGAGGGAAACGGAAATGAAAAGTGTAATGAGAAAAACGGAAACTCAAACAGCAACTTAGGCATAAATTATTAAGGACAATTCCACATATGGTTTCCATACCCGAGAAGAAAGCTTCATAGCTTTCAAGACTATTTTAAATCCGCAATTAAATATATACCGTGGAATCTCCCACAAACCAAACCAAGTTGGCTTTTAATACGCAATTTCCCAACTATTTTAAAACCGCTGTAGCCTTGACATTTAATTTAGATCAATAAGTGCAGCAGGCGAAAGTTTTAATAACTCTCGGCTGAGACACTCAACTACCACAATTCCCGCCCCCTCTTAATTGCATAATTGATAATTTCATCTAACGGCTGCCAGTTACCGTCAGTTATTTACTCACTTGCGTGTAAGGTTCGGTGAGTCCTGCCTCCTTGACCCCTTTTTCCTTTCTCCTTTTCCGGTGTCGAGTGCTGGTTGCCCCGACAACTACTTTTTGGGTGTTGGTTCGTTGTGGGACGCGAACAAACTGCAAGAGTAAAGAAGCTCGCTCAATAATTCAGCTGACAAGATGCAAGGTTAACTTTTCTAATTGAACTCGAAATTTGTCGTAACTTAAGCTACATGGATGCTATGTCTAACTGATAGTTTAACCAATTGTGGAGTTCCTAAACATCCTGAACAAAAGATACTTAAGCTTAAAGTTAGCTAAGTATTTCCCTAAAAAATCTATTAAAATATAAACGCAATTTACATGTATCTTAAACTATGCGTACAAATTACTAATTTGCCAGCATAAAATCTAGAAAATTTATGTTTCTTTAAGGCTTTCTTTGAAATGAACTTGGTCGATAATATAAAGTCTTACTACCCTGAAAAATCTATTAAATATAAGCGCAATTTACATGTATCTTAAACTAAGCATACAAATTACTAATTTGCCAGCATAAAATCTAGAAAATTTATGTTTCTTCAGGGCGTTCTTTGAAATGAACTTGGTCGAGGAAATAAAGTCTTACTATGCAAAAGTTCCTTAGCACTTGCCTTACTGAGTTCTAGTTTCATGCACTACTTTGGCGCCAAGGGCTGTAAAACACATTGATGGTCTATTTTTACAACCCTCACCCCCCCTTTTACGTTACTTCTCGAAAAACAACAAACAAGGCTCCCATCAGCACACATAGTATGACAGCCACACACGCACCTTCACTTGGCTTTACTTTGGCTGACTTTGTGTGTTACTTTTATTAAAGCTCCTAAGCGGCTGAGGTTTTCTCTTCAGACCGCCTACTGAAATTTCAAAGTCAAAGATTCGATCGCAGATGTTGTGGGTTATTCCCTTTTTTTCTATGTTGGTTTAAGGCCTTTATAGGAAGGCCTTTAAATATTAAACAGGTCTATTTAAAACTTTCCATCGTTACCAAATTGAGCATTTAAATGTTGGGGCTTGATCAAAATAACTTGAAACGTGTAGCATGTCCATTTAAAATTTATCAATGTGATACTTAAGGGTTTGTGCTCGCTTATTGATGGGCCATCAATCAAAATAACTGACAATTATGTCTACCAGTTTTTAATTTTGCAACATTTAAGGGAATCAAGAGATTAATGATGAGATTTTTTATTCAAGCTAAATAATACTCTAATTGTCTGCAAAACAAAATTCAAAACTTATTTATTTTCCCACTTGTTCGAATCATCTTTTCGCTATAGAAGTTTCGAAATGTGTCACTTGGCTTGTTTATTTTTGAATCGAAATAAATTCCGACGACTTTCAAGGTCAAGCAACCTAGAGAAGACCCCGAAATGCGGTCACACTCCTTGCGAGTACCCTAGACCCACTTATCTGGTGCCAAGTTCAAATGGCTAAAAACCATGGCAAACATCAGCAAACACTTTTTCGCCAAGAGCGGCACTTGTTGTAAAAACAAATGGTCGGGTGTTTGCGGGGTGAGGAGGGGGATGGTTTTAACGGGGGTTATGTAGGGGTATTTGAGGCTAGAATTCTGGCAATCAGCTGTGCTCAGGAGAGAGAGTTACTCTCGAGAGTGGAAGCTTTTCGGTGGGGGCTGCTTTTTTTTGCGCTCTCCTCCCAATATTTATAATTTCTCTCCGGAGTCCGGACTCTCTTAATAAGCACGTTGTTTGGTAGCTGTTATTATTGTTGCGTATTTTTTTTGCTGTTGTCTTTTAACTTAATATTTAAGAACGTGTTGAGCGACGGGGCTTTCGCACACCACGTCATACTCCCCATGTACCCATCTATACATACATATATACATTTATATAAATATATATATAAATTTATACAAAGATATATATAAGTGTTTGTGTGTATCATGCGTAATGTAATTTTATGGGGGTTACGAGTTTTGTACACTTGAACTTGCAGCTGTCCTCTGGCATATAAAAATAAACTGTTTATGCAGTTAACTTTTGGGCCGTGCTTTTGTAACCCCGATTCCGATTTAACATCCCTCATCCAATCCCCAAACTTTTCTATCCATCATTAATAATTCAACACACACTCCGCTCTTACATCAAAAATTCACAATCATGCGAATTTTTCAATTGACATTTCCGCTAAATTAAAATGTATAACATTTTTTTGGAGGGGACAAGTAAATTTGCAAGTTTCACACTCAATTAGAGCACACATCATATCACTTTCACTTAATAAAGTCATCACTTTCAATTGAGCTGATTTAAATCAAATGTATATAAACACATTAATGCTCATTAATCAATTAGCTGATAAGGAGGATTTCCCATTCAACACGTTTGCGATTCGTTGCGTTTGTAACCTGAACTTACAAATCACTTTCCAAGAATCAGTGGCGAATTGCGTTGCCTTTGTTTTTTGTTTAAGCCTGAAGACAATGGTAGGTCTGCCAATTTTTTCTGGTCTTGGTAAAAAATCTTCTGCGTAGCGAAAGGAAGCGTGCAGACGACAGAACGCGGAAAATACCAGGTACCACCGTTAACATGGGAAGCAGAACTTTGACTGGCAAAGCGGAAGATGCCTCTAGGTGAGCACGGTCGAAAAAGTCCAACATGTGCGAGAGCATGCGCCAGCTGAGCGGAGAGTCGCCATGGGTCACCTAACAGAAAAGCTCCGCTAACATTGCTGGCCAAAACAAGAAAACCCTGAGCCAAGATCAGGTTAACAGAGGCCGAGCTTTATCGCGCGGATAAAATTCGCAAACGGGATTCAAACCAGGAGCGCCAAAAAATTCTATTCAAATTAAACTGATCCAATTGAATTACACAGATCGTATTTAAAGATTTAAAAGATGCAATTTAAACCTTTTCTGAATTTTTAACAAATACTTGAAACATGGCAAGTACCCAGTCTATCTTTTTAAGTGCATGTAATTAAAACAATTTTTAATCAATTATCAGTTACCTCTAACAATTCCTGACAAATAAGTAAATCTTATCTTCATCAGTGCAATTTATTTACCCCACTAAAAAACTAGTGGGTCGGATTAAAACCATAAATAAATATAATGTATATTCTTTTCAAATTATAAATTAAACTAAATTTACCAAGTTTAAGAGTTTTTAAGAAGTCTGTTGAAAAAAGCCGGCACTCTTCGTAGAAGAAATTATCATTCCAAATGACATACAGTTTGACATTCACCGCATAAATAAAACAGCATTTCAAATGAAATGATAAGTATTTAATATTATTTAATAATTTTTATTTATAGTACCTCACTTTAAAAATTACGTTATACCAATATTACATTAAATGTTGTTGTTTTTATTTATTACATGGGTTTTCGCTATTCCGGCTGTTACATAGATTGTTTCAGTGTTTCTTTTTGGGTTTACATTTACCGTTTATAATAGATATTTTCTGTGTATGCATATTTGATAATCCAAAATGTGCTTTAATATTGTGTGGTTAAAGGTTACTCTTACACATTTAGTTAGCTTAAAATTTTAAATGTAATATTTTATTATTTTACGCTTCTGTGATTCGCCTTCATTTTCGATTCTTCTTCAAGTTGCTGGGTTCATTTTTTAATTGCTCTTGCGACAATTTTAACAAGGTTATAATGATATTTTTTGTTTTATTGTTGTTTTAACTCTTGTAGATGCTACTTCGTATGCTTTAATTAATTTACAATGATATACAGTTTTGCTATAAAACATTAAAATGAATCCAACTAAAGATAATAGGAATAGAATTAAATTATGTTGAGTTTAAGGTAAGCATATTGCATTCAGTTCTACGGGTCTATAACGCTAAAATAAATTAATTTGCAACATTTGATTTTTGTAATTTCCAGATACCTGTTCCCCTAAGTCGACTAACAACTAAAGAAACTATTCAAATGTATTTACAAAGATTTCCAAGTGCTCACCGCACACGTATAGTTGAGATGAAACCAAAAATAGTTGAAGTTACTTCAGATGGGTGTTTACAGTATCCGATCCCCGATTCCTAAATATGTTGATACACTAGTGGAAGCTATTATACATTTTTTTTTTTTTTTTTTTTTTTGTTTTGTTTCAAATTCTAATTTCAAAATTTTGAATGTATTTCTCCTTGTAGATTTTATTTCCGATTTTTTTTGATATAGATACAGTAACATCTAATCCTTTCGAGAGGCAACCAAATCTGCTTGAACGAAGCGTTCTTTAAAGAAAGATAGTTTTATATAACTACTCTCGATCGCTGCTACACTAAAAAATTTTACAGTTCACTTAGAGGTTTTTATGTATCCATATATATACGTGTGTATTTATTGGTTGATTTCTCTTACAAGCTTGCTTTAAATCTTTGTTTTGAATGCGATTTCGAAAGGACATTATTAAGAGCTTAACATTAACAACATTTGCAGTTCGCTTCGCTAGTTTCGCCTGCTTCTGTTTATGGTTCTATCAAAAATACATTCCATGTGTTGTTTCCTTGCAATTACTTCATTTCTACATTTATGTATTGGCTATATTCTTAATTCAGTTGAAATCAAAATTAATATTTCTTGATTCAGGGGGCGCCTTCAGCTAAATTCAAATAACTCTTGTTTTCTTTTTTGTTTGTTGTTTCTCTTATCTGATCTGTTCGCGGTTGTCATTACAAGCTAGTGAGTTTAATTTCTAGGACCTTGATAATTTGGTTTAATTCTACATTAAGGTATTGTTCTTCCCTTCGTTCTCTCCACTCAAAATAATATGGATATAAAGCATTTGATTCATGTATGTGTTGTTGTGTTGCATGTGTATTCACTATAGTTTTGGGCTTGTGTTTTTTTTTTCTACAGTTTTAGGCGCACTTTCAGTCTCACACTAAGCAAAAATTATAGCAAAAATTATAGCAACACTTAGAAGGGTTCAATTGTTTGAATTCCGCAATTAGCTGCTAGGTTCATCAAGGTTCTCAGAATGATTACGGGTCGAAAATATATATGTATGTACGCGTGTCCATTTCCATTAATAACAAAGTGCTCTTAAAACTGCGAGCCCAAAACGAATTCATTATCCTTCGAGCCTAGGCAAAAATCTAAAATTCATTTTCTCCTACAATCTAGTTATGGTTTTTTTTATGTATCTTTCTCTCTTTTCCAAAAACTTACTTGGCTAGAACAAAAGACTTTCGCGAACCTATTTACCTACATAACTATGTTTTCCGTATAATGTAGATAAAGCATATTTCGTTATATATTTACATTTTATACACATCTCGATTGTGTAATTAATGTCCAACTCATCTAGTTCAAAGTGTTTTTTGTGATTGATTTTTTTGTCCTGCCCATGGGAATTTTTCTCTGTTTTTTTTTGCTTGTCTGTGGATCATTCCATGTGTGTTATTATCATCTGTGTGTTTTTTCCTAACTGACTGACTGACTACTGTTTGGACAATAGCAAATGAAACTGGCGCAGCTTGCGCTTCCAGTGCTTGCAATTAAATCTAAACTTGATGTCCTCGGGCCTGGCCACTCCGGCGATGGTTTCCTCCTCCTGATCCTCCTGCTCATCCTGCTCCTTCTCCGGTGGTGGCTGTCCATCCACCCGCTCTCAACGCTTTTGCTTGTTGGCTTTCTTGCGCTTGCTGGTGCCGCTACCGCCGACGTTTGTCGTCGAGGAGCCACCGGCAGCCACCGGCGGTGGTGGAGCGCTGCTCGGTCCGCTGACCAGCGCCGATATGCTGGCAAACGGCGAGCTACTGACCGCCGCCGCCGTGCTGCCGCTTGTACTGGCTCCTGATCCTACTCCAACTCCTACTCCACCACCTGATCCTCCTGCTCCTCCGCCGCCGCCGGTGCTGCCCATTAATGCCGCAGCATGCAGTGATTCTCAACTACGCTCCGGCGTCCCGTGGTGCTGATAGATCTGCTGAAGCTGCTGCTGCTGCTGGCTGTGCACCACCTGGCTGCTCGATGTGACCACATCCTGTTGCATGTGCTGCGGATGGTGGCCAGGATGGGGCGACTGTTGCTGCTGTTGCTGCTGCTGCTGCATGTGCACCACGTGCTGTTGCATGTGCTGCGGCGTCGGCGGACCCTGCGGCGTACTGTGGTGCTGCGGCGTGCTGTGGTGCTGCGGCGTTGGCGGATGCGGCGACGGACTGTACGGGAACTGTTGCTGTAACATATGCAACTTTGCATAAATAAATTGGTTATCTCGGTTAGTCAAAGCTGGCATTTGTGTGAAAATGTTTGTGTGTGGGGGAGTTGAAAATATAAAGGGTTTTAGGATGGAAAAACAAACTCAATTTAGTGGCAAAATCATTTTGAAACAGTATACAATTTAAATAAATTATAATTACTGTACTGGATATTCTAAATAAATTTTTAAGACTTTAAAAAAATGAAAAACTTCTTTTAAGTTTAAGGAAAACAATCCCAATGTAGTGGGGTAAAATCAACTTGAAATAGGTTAAAATTGAAATAAGCTATAATTTTTGTATAAGATCTTCTAAATAGATGTTGAAAGCTTTAAAAAAAGAAAAACTTCTTTCAAGTAGTATACATTAAATTCTATATATGAAATTATATTAATTAAAACAAGTTAATTCTTTGGAGAAATTTAAAAAACCAAATCATTTAAATTTTCTTTACTCAAAAGTGGCATTCTCTCTGCGCATTTAAAGACTTTTCAGTTCAGACAGATTTCGTGAGTTGCATTTGCGTTTGCTTTTAGCTGTTGGCTGTTGGCTGTTGGCTGTTGGCTTTTCAACCGCCGTGGTGGTTCTTCTTTAGTACGTACCGAGTTCTCCTGACTGTGCTCGATAATCTCAATGCTGCCGGTGGTGTTGCCCGAGGTGTTGAGCAGCGCGACGCCACTCGTGTTGGCCACCACATCGTATTTGCCGCGCTTGAAGCGTCCGTAGAGCGAGCTGTAGGGCAGGTTATAGTGGATGGCCGCCTGGTTGATGGACATTTGGCCAACGCTGTGGGGGATACACACACACACACACGTCCGTCGAGGGACGGAAATGGTGTTTAGCGACTTAATTGACGACAGTAGTTCATCGCACACACTCACCGCACTGAGTTCAGGGCCTCGTTCATGGCATCCTCGGACCAGGGCGTCGGATTCGAGCGCGACAGCTCAATGCCCTCCCGTTTGCAGCGTCCGTAAAGTGTTCCTTTGAGTCGGTTGATTGAGTGGAGAAAGGAGGGGGGATTAGTCACGGCAAATTCAGATCGGAATCGGAATCGGAATCGGAGAAGGGTACAAAGAGGGAGCGGCACAAAATTAAGTGCAGTAGTTTTTGCCTGTTTGCTGGGCTTTGTGAAAAGGGGCCAGAAAAACACTCAAGTTATCACTTTTACGGATTGTTTTCAAGTTACAATCTGAGTGGAAGGGCGTTTAAATGTTTCTCAGAAAAAGAGAACTCTTGAATTTGATCTAGTCAAAGCTAAAGTTGCACAGAAAAAACTGCAATTATAATTATACATATTCCAATGAGCGAGTATTTAAATTCAAAATAAACTCTCCTATATCATATCTTATTTTGATTTCTGTTCAAGTTGTTTATTTTTCAGAAGCTAAAGTGGAAGATCTTGAGTTGCTTCCTTATAGGATGTTTCAAAATATAATTCAAATATATGAATTAGCATCCTTAGACATTAAACTTCTCCTTTAAACATGACCATCTTAATCTTTCAATTTGATCAACTTCTTCAATAACAATCTTCTTCAGTTCCCATAAATAAACTTTTAATGAAAAAGAGACGGCGAATGGAAAATGGACACCAGAATTCCTCGATGGCTGGACTGGATTTGCGGACAACTCACCTGTGGGTATGCCAAACTCAGCGCTGGCTTTCTGCACCGAGGTGTTACCCGCCCGTATCGCCTCCAAGGCGCGCTCCAGATCCTCGGGCGTCCACGTGGTTGGGGCGGCATTGAACGGCGCCGCCAGGCGGATGCCCTCGCGCCGGGCGATCTTGTAGAGCGTCGAGGATGGGATGCCGAAGGCCTTGGACGCTTTGTTCGCGGATATCTGACCCGAACGCAGCGCCTCCAAGGCGTTCTGCAGGGCATCCTCGTTCCACGACTTGGTGCCGCCCTCCTTCTTGGGCGTTTCGATGCCCAGGCGATGAGCGCGTTGCCACAGGGTGGTCGATGGGATGCCATAAATGGCGGATGCTTTCGTCAGGCTCATGTTTTGGTTCTTTAATGCATCTAAAGCTGAATTCATATCATCTTGTGTCCAAGCTTTGGGACCATTAAACTGACCTTTCTCGCCAGAGCCAGAGCCAGCCCCACCACTCATGCCCCCACCGCCACCAGCACCACCGCCGCCGCCGCCGGGCCCCCCGGCCCACAAACGCTGCCGCCCAGACCGCCGTGCTGCTGGTCCAAGTTCGTATAGTGCGGCTCCTTCTGATCGTGCGGCGAGCCGTTCGCGATCATCATCGAATCCTCGCTCGTGTCCGAGTTGTACATGTCTGAAAATTCAATTGAGATGTTATAAGTATTTTTTATTTAACAGATTATTAGTATTATTGAAAAGAACAAATTAGATTCCTGTTTGAATAATCCTTTTTCAGGCAATCAAATTCTTCAAATAAAACGTTTTTAGGAAAAACGAATGAATATTTAAAAGAAAACCATGGCTTTCAAAATAATAATTCAATTTATATTTGTGTCTTAATTTTTTGGGTAACCGATGATTTTAAATATTCACAGCAGTAGGTTTCATTTGATTGATCATTTGTAGGTAATTTTCTCCTTTTAAACAAAGAAATGAACATGTTTATATTTTAATTTTTATAAGATTCAAATGAGGCAATAAAAACCCAGTTACTTTAACAGGGATAATGGTAAACTCAATGTCTTTTGAGTATTTCGTGGCTTATACTAATCCCTTTTATATTTAAAGTTTACGTTTTATATACTTTAATCTTTTAAGAGGTTAATAAGCTCAAGAATAACAATGCAGACTCCTTCAACCTTGTAAAATGCCCTTCTGAGACCTTTTAACACAATGTTGTGACGCCCAAACTCACCCATATGCCCCGAGGACATCATGTTGACAATCTCTGGCGTTATTATCATGCCCGGCTCGTGTTTAATCTGGCTCGGATCAATCTCCATGACGGTGGCACCGCCGATGTCGGCGTGCGTCACGTGTCCCCCATGCTGACCGTGGACACCAGCTGCTGCTGCTGCTGCGGCTGCTGCAGCCGCCTGTTGCTGCTGCTGCTGGTGGTGTTGCTGCTGTTGCTGCTGCTGCTGCAACTGACTCTGGGCCAACAGCTGCTGGGCATGAAGATGTTGCTGCTGCTGCTGCTGCTGCTGCTGCTGCTGTTGCTGCTGCTGTTGCTGCTGCTGGTGCTGCTGGTGTTGCTGCTGCTGCTGTTGCTGGTGGTGATGGGCATGTTGCTGCTGGCTAAGCGCATGCTGCTGGGCAGCTGCCAGATGCTTAGCCTCGATCACCTCGCTTTTGATGTGCTGCACCAGGTTCGAGTTGCTCTCATCGCCGGTATGGTGATGCGATATCGAGTGCATGGGGGACTGATCGAGCCGATGGATCTGCTGGGCCAGATGATTGTCTATATCGAGCGGTTCGGTGGGATCTACCAAAGGAAATAAAATAAAATATAAGTTAAGATGTTATAATAGGCATTCGGATTTTGATTAGAGATCCGACTGGCTCTACACTACCGATAATATAACTCACTTGATAGATCGCGCGTGTCCGTGCTCGGATTGCAGGACAGATCGACGTGCTCCGTAACGGTGACTGGGGTGGCGGATGGTGCTGGTGGCTCGGGTGTGAAGTCCAGGAAACCCATGGGCACGCCCAACAGGCCGCCGTTCTGCAGGCAATCCAGAGAATTCAGATGAAGAGAGACAGATTCGAAATGTTAGTATAGCAAGATAATGTTTAGTATGCCTAAAGAAGAGATTTTTTCCATCTCTGACTAAGATTGCTGAGTATGCTAACTAACTAATTAAAAAACCAAAGATATAAACTAGCTAAACCAACTTACCATGCCCATGCCTAAACTAGTCATATTTTTTGTATCTTTTCCGTCGCGCGCTACTACAATTTGTGTGACGATGGCTTGGCCGGTGGATGTCACGCCGCTCACGCCCGCTGCATTATTGGAGCCGCTCGATGAATTCGATGCCGGCGAGGCCACCGACTGCTCGGTCTTGCAGATCTTGTTCGGTTTGCTCTCGTGCTCGTGCTCGTGACTGTGACTGTGACTGTGATCGTGACCGTGACCGTGTCCGCCGTGTCCTCCGCCGTGCGTATGGTGTCCTCCGTGGTGTCCCTCGTGTTCGTGCTCGTGATCGTGATCCTCGGCGTCGGAATCGTCAACGGTTCCCGTCACTGGTATATAATTGCCGTCGGCCGTTTGCTGCAGGCTAACAATCGAATTGGGATTCTGGCCCTGGATGAGAATGGTCTGCGGGTGGTGGTGGTGTGCCGGTTGCGGTTGCTGCTGTTGCTGCTGCGTGGAGCTGCCACTCGGGCCTCCGGCTGCTCCTCCAACTCCTCCGCCGCCTGCGCCTCCAACTGGCAAATCCGGCGACTTGGAGCGCTTAAGTCGCGACTTTCGTGGCGTCGGCTGCAAACCGGATGGCGTCTGCGTTCCCTGCTGTCCGCCGGCCGAACTTCCGCTGCTGCCGCTTGCGGAGGAGCTTAGCAATTGCCCGGATAGCGAGACACTTCCGCTTGCCACTCCGTGTTGTGTCAGCAAGCCAGCGTTGATTTGCTGCTGCTGTTGCTGCTGTGCATGCACCTGCTGCTGTTGTTGCTGTTGCTGCTGTTGCTGATGTTGCTCCTGTTGCTGCTGCTGGTGGTGTTGCTGCTGTTCCAACGAGGGCGAAGGAGCTCCGGGCACAATGGTCGCGTTCACGATATTACCAACGACCGCCTGCTGAATGTTCTCCGAAACTGTGATCGTTGCGGTGGCCGCGTCGTTCAGGTCATCCGCGTTCTCGGCGGTTTCGCAGAGGCCCTTGATCTTTAGCTGCTCGGCGGTGCGCAAGAGGCCCTGCAAAGATTCAAGGAGGTAACAAATATATTAGTCAACTATATAGGATTACTGATTGGAACATGTTCTACGGATTTTTACAATTACAAATTAAAGGTTGTCTCACAAACTTCAAATGATTGCAAGTGCAACTTTAATGGTTTACCATCACTAATTGGTTTATTATGCTGATTTGCTGATAAGGTTCGTATTATTTATAAGGTCAATCAAGTTAAGTTCATGTTGAAGTTCAAATTGTTTGTTTTCATAAAGCAAACAAATAAATGATTTCTTTCAGAACAAATAACGAGTTTCAAATCGAGTTAATTATTAAAATAATAAACATTTTAACTGATTAGGAATTATTGTTACGCTCAAACCAAATAATAGAAAATTTAAATAGCTTGAAACATTAATTTCATAACTAATTCAAATTTCTACTGATCAAAAACCTTTTTTTATATCGAATACAATGGTCAGTTGCGGCGTTTCAAGGATATAATGGTATTCATCGCAACACCAATTCCTCTGAAGACCGTTTCCCTTGGCAATTTACACACATTGAATATGGAATGCGGTGATTTGATTGAAAAATAGCCTATATATCGGATAGTTGAAAGAGTTCCAAAGTGCCGCGCCCATTCCGACTGAGAGACGCCCGGGGGAATACATAACAGAGCTTAGGTGATGTGATGGAAATTTGTTCACTTTTTCCCTTCGTTCGTTTTTTGGGATGTTGGCATGGAGGCGGCGTTGTGGCATTGAGGAGACAGAGGAGGAGACGGAGTAGGTGGAGGGCAGAAGGTGTAGCTTGTGTTTGTCCATGGAACTCTGTGACAGTCATTACGGCGTCGCTTGTCTTGGCATCGTGTTGGTCACCAGTGTCCACAGCAGTGTCCGCCGCCGTTGCCCAACCCGTCCACCAACAACACTTTCGCCATCGCCAATGCCAACCGACTACGACTACGCCCTCAACCAAAAACCCTCCTCCTTCTTATCACCCACTGCGACCCACTGCCACCACCCACTCCTCCTCCCCCCTTGAAGAAGCCCCTTTCCGAACCCAATCCGCTGCAGTTGGCAGTCGCCGCAGCAATTGGACAGACAAATATTTACTTCAGAAGTTTTTCTTTTAAGCAGTGCGCAAAAGCCCCTTTCCCATCCGCTTTTCCCATCCCATACCATCCCTTTTCCATTCCATTTTTATACATATATATATTTTTTTTTGTCCATGCTTCGCATTTTAAATTAAAAATACGGAAAAAACACTACGGCTCACGCACACTCCGTCGGCCAAGAAAAAATTCTTATTACCGCCTTTTGCGAAAAAGAGGCGGGCGGTTTGGAGAAGAAAATGGGGAAGGAGTTGGGGAGGATTTGGGAAGGATGGCACGATGGGCATGAGCATGGGCATGGCTCCGGTGGCCCGAGGTCTCCTGGCGAAACAGAAAAGAAATTAAGGCAAAAATTGAGTAGGTTGAAATTTGTGTACCCGTTCTCTTCTTTCGGTCCGCTCAAGCCGCAAAGAAATGCTGCCCAATGCCCAATGCCCACCCCGTTTGGGTCCGTCGGTCGACTTGGTCCGTCGTCGTCGTCGTCCAGTTTGTGTGTTTTAAAAAACGAGAAAAAGAAATCTTTTCTTCTTCGACAGCAGGAAAAAAATCTGCAAGGGTATGGAGGATGGTATGGATGTGGTGGGGGTGGGGTAGATGGACGAAGAATCCTTCGAATAAATGAAAGAAGAATTTTTTTGCTTCTTCTGCAGATGCAAATGGCAGGCGCCGGAAACGGAACTACAGGCCAAGAGGATGGGGTGCACCGTCCAGGAAAGGAAAGGAAAGGATGCATGATTGCTCGGCTATATATGAGTGGGTGGCCCTGTGGTCGCTCGCTCCACCCAGTTTCTCTGCTCAGCTCAGCTCTGCTCTGCTCTGCTCATCAACGCCAAGAAGATTCTGATGTCCCTCCTCCTCCTCCTCTTTCCCATATTTATTTATTTAAAAGAAAAAAAGTACATAACAAATTTACGCAACTTTTTTGCCGAGGTCCTTTTTTTTTTGTTTTTGTGCTGTGTCCACCAGCGCACTTTATTAAAAACAACAAGTACAAAGAAAAGGGCTAAAGAAATTAAGAAGGAGCAAAGAGTTCGGCTCAGAAAATTTAAATAAATTGCGGCAAGTGGGGAGGAAGAAGAAGAAGCAAAAGGGGTTTCTCGGTGCGGAAGGTGAACAGCAGCAGCAGCGATGAGAAACCGAAGGCTACCCCAATCCCCAATCCCGAATCCCGATCCGCCTCCTTGGCACATTTTCTTCTTTCTTTCCTTCTTTTTTCTCTCCGTGCAGAATTTTCCTTGTTTTTAATTACGACAACGACAGAGCACAGAACGCTCTAATGGCCGTGAGGGCACACCCGGACTTTGGACTTTGGACTTCGGACTACGGACTCTGGACTGCCGACTACGGACTTCTCCGGACTGTCCGGGTCTTATGTAAAGCAACACACACACACACACACCCGAAACCCAGGAAAAAAAGGCTGCGTGGCAAAGTCTTGCCAAGGAAGTTGAAGAAAAAATTGGCATTGGGCAGGTATATATATGTATGTACGTATGTATCCACCAAGAGATGCTACCCCCAAAAAAAAAAAAAAAATGCGGAAAAAAATCAAAGGAGACAAGCAAAGAAAAATCACTGCCCCTTCGCCTGGTTTTGATAATCTCCCACTGCAAATTCCAATTAAAAACTCTTCATGTGCTAAAGTCAAATCAAAGAGAGAGCTTGGAAGGCAAGGAAAAAATGAGAAAAGGAGCAAAAGGAAGGTTGGTCGGTTGGGTTATAGCTGGCTCTCCTTATTCCTATTGAAATTCTAACGCAATTAGTGCATGAAAATAAAGCGCCAATGCTGCGTATGAGTGATATATAGCTTAAATGCCACAATGGCTATTCTGTTCTGTTCGCTTCGCTTCGACTTCTCTGAGCTTCTCTGAGCTAAAACGGAACGGAGACCAGGAGACCAGTCAGGCATAATTGAAAAGCGAGACCGGCTGACAAGCAGAGTAACAAGCGAGCACGTGAAGCAAAAAATGCCAGCAAATGGTTAGTGAACAAGAATCGCACAGAAAGCTGAGGGGTGAAATGCAAAAACCCTGATCAAAGAGCCCAAATCTGTCTAAACCATAAACGAACAAGCTTCGAGGGGCATCAATGCGGCCATAAATGCAAAGAAGTAGAAATTTTGTAGACGTTAATTAATAGCAAATCATAAAGAAAGGAAAACAAATAATAATATTTTCTGACATGCCTTTCAATATTAAAATGAAGTAAAGAAAATAGAAAATGTCACAAATTTATTCTATTATTTAATCAAGCAATCGATGTTAAGAATTGAATTAAAATTTTCATTCTTAAGAATGTCCAAATGTTAAAATATCAAAGGAAAATTAAAATTCTATATTGTAAGCTGCTTTTGGTTTGAACATGAGAAACCATTTATTTATATATTCTGGTTATATCTTTTTATAAATTGATTTGTTTCCCGTCTTATAAACTTGTACTATCTATATTATTTATATTATTACATCTCTCTCAGTTTTCAATTATGTTAAAAAGTTTCCCATTAACCCCAAATTCCATTAAACAAACAGAACGTTTTTAAGCCCTTTTTGCCATTCGACATCAGGTACAGTACCCAACGAGGGATCCCAGTTGAAAGTCCGAGCCCAGGAAAAATCGATAATTACTAATGTAACTAAATACAATTAAAAGCACAACCAAAAAAATTACCCATACACACACACACACACAGAAAGGACAAAATCGCGGGCATTTTTATGCAGAGACAAATGAGCGGAAGGAAGAGCAACAACAACAACGAAAACAACAACAACAAAAGGAGCAGATTTTGCTGGGGAAAAAAATCGGGAAAAATGCGCTTACTTACAGCCCAGTTGGCAAATGGGCAACCCAGGATGCTAGCACCCCACTCCACTTTCATTTCCACACCCCCATGGACCGCTTTCCCTGCCGCTTTTCCACCGACTATCAAAGACAATGGCGCGCCCATTCAAGGGTTTAAAATTTCACCATTTGCATTTTTTCCCCCTCGCGATTCCCAAACTCCCCCTGCTTTCCATCCCATTTTGCTGTTCAGTAATTTCATTTCATTTACCATTTTTTTTTTCTGTTCCTATCGTCCTTATCTTCGACTTGATTATTTTTCCAACATTTTTTTCTTATGGTTGCATGCATTTGTCATTGAAGTTTGGGAGTCGAATTCACAGCTTGATTAAATGCCCATTGAGAGGATGAAGGCGCAAAATTACAAGGCGAAGGAGGCATCAATACTGTAACTGAAGCAGCTGAAGTACATGTCACAATTTGTCTATATCCCGATATCCTCCGCCCACCCAAGGGTTGAAGTTTTTCTTTTCCAATGGAGAGTAGCAAAATAATTGCATGCAAATGAGCTACTGACGTGCCGCATGAAAATCTACATAATCCAACAACAGATACATAAAGGTTCTGACGGGAAATCATCCATGAATTTGCATTTTAACGCGTTTCGAATGAAAACTCTATGCTACCCACAACAATGTGAATAAGTTTGTTAAAGGCAAACATGTTTGTAATAAATTATTAGGGGTATAGACAAAATTATTAAGCTTCCTTATCATTTCAAATATTTATTTTTGTTTCTGCCCAAAAAAGAACAAGCTAATATTAAGGGTATGTTTACTGAATTTTAGCACTCTAAAATCTGATTTAGCCAAATTAAGACATTTCTTATGTAAACGAAAATAATAGATCTTAAGTTCCCCCTTGAGAAATTTCTCGACCTGTGATTAACCCTTTTCTTGTTTTCTTTTCCGCCAGAAAACATAATAAATTCAGTGAACCACAAATCAAGCAATTTCAATCTTAGGACCCCACTGATTACGCTTTTGGCATTTTAATTTGAACCCATCAGCACAGCAGCAAGCATAAAAACCCAAATGAACAGTGAGCACTCACTAACAAGTAATTTTTGATTGAGAGTCGTGGCCTCAAGTTGCCAGTTTCTACACCGTTCGATATTTACCTGCAACGAGACGGAGGAAAAGAGAAAATTTGCAAATTAGTAAAAAATTCATAATCAGGTTAATATAAATTTTAAATTGTATACATATTGCTAAAGCAGATGATTTAGCAAAAATAAGAAATTAATAGTATTTAAAGAATGCCTCTTGGTGGAGGCAGGGGATTCGAGGGGGAAGGGGCGGGGGGGATTCGAGGGGGAAGGGGAGGGGGGTTTCAGCTGATGAAGAAGACAAGGAAGGGGAAACTTTTCGAAAGCGGAACCAAACCAGTTGCTCCAATGGTTGAGTTTTGCTTGATCATCAATAAGAAAACAAAATGGAGTCGGACCATCGCAACGTTAACAACACCAACTAATTGCCCAGTTAGCGATAGATACAAAGATGTACTATATATGTACATACTTTTACAGCACAATAAACAAACGCTTAACAATTGAGTAAACATAATTGCAGACAAATTGTTGCCGAGGATCGTATAGTCTGATTAAAATAATATGTAGGTTTCCTTTGTCGGCAAATAAATTTTAACCTAAATCTAAAGATTTTTATTTAATAAAATTTCTTTTCGAGAAGTTGCTAACTATTTTATAAAAATTCAACTAGAATTCAATTCAACTCTTTTCAATTGTACAAAACTTCATTCAGAGAAATTTCAGAAGATAGGAAAAAAATAAAAGCAAATTGGTAAGCAAGTAAATTACAAAATTGCTGATTGAGATACACATACCAACCCAGAGGTGTTCAAAAGAGACGGAAGACCAAAAAAAAAAGTATATACATATATATATATATAAAGAAAAGACAGAGCAACAAAATCAAATATTCGCTAGCTGCAAAAGTTTATTGAACTTTTTTCGACGTTTCGTTGGCTCTTATTATGGCTCCATTATATTGTTGTTGTCCGACTTGGGTAAGGTGTACGCCAAAGTTATAAAATTGGCAAACAACAACAATAACCGACGCATATTAATGAGTTTTGCATGCGACGCGACTTTTGGGTTTTCTCTTAATGGTGTGTGTGCGCGTGCGGAAGGTATTTTCATAGCCAATTAACAAAGGTAAAGGAAAATAATACCTATGGAAAATTCGGTACAAGTTTAAGCTTCTGGTATTTTATTTTTATTTGTAGTACTTTGAGAAACTTTTTTTTCTAAATTCTTCTGTTGATTTATTTAACAAAAGTCAATTAAATCATTTGAATTTACAATTTACCACAAATAAAAAAATAAAATAAAAACATTTTCAAATTGGTTTATGCTTGACTTGTTTTTTTTTTTTTTTTGAAAGCCAAATAAAAGCCAAACTCTAAAAAGGGAAATAGGACAGAGCTAAAATAAAGAAAAATCAAGTCACTAAGCGACCTTCAATCATAAAAAGAAAAGCAGACAAACCTTGAAAAGCGCCATAAAAATCAAATAAAACAAATGCGAGTGAGAACAAACGGAATGAAAAAGGGGGAAATGCAATTTTAGGTTTTAACCCCTCTTGCACACACACACACACAAATACACACATACGTGCGCGTAATAAAAAGCGTGAAAATGTATGAATGAACGTCTAGCCTTCTCCCTCTGCCCCCCTCAAACATCAGTCCATCTCACTCACGCCCAATGTGTGTGCTTAACTTTTGATATTGAAATGGAGGAATAAGGCAGAAAAGGGAAGGAAAAATAAACAAAAAATAACATAAATTGATAGACTCAGAACGAAGATGGCAAAGGCAAAGTAAATGCTAAATTTCACGAGCAAAACAGAAAAGCAAAGTAACAAAAAATAATCATAAAAATACTTAACACACACACACACAACCAGTCGAGGAGGGCATAGAAGAAAAAGAAACAGAAGGCAAATAAAAGAAAACGAAAAACGAAAAACAAAAAACAAAAGTAAAAGTTGAATTTTTCCAAAGAAACTGCAGAGCAAAACAGAGAATTACGCGAAAAAATAATAATAATAAAAATGCCAAAGCGAAAAGGAGAGACGCAAAGGCAGACACAAAACAAATAACGTGTGGGAGAGTAGAGCCAGTAAAATATATATGAGGATGAGGCTGGGGGAAATCGGGGGACTCTGCAGGATGAGGGGGAGAGAGGGAGGAAGGGGGACGAAAGGTAAGGTGTGACGCAAGTACGCGTCAGACAAACAGACGCAGCAGCAGCAGCATTTTTATGGCCCTGTCTACGCGAAAAAAAAAGAACAGCAAAAAAAAAAAAGTGAGGAACTGGAAAATATAGAAAAACGTGGCACAATAAGATGATGCCGGCGTCTCAGACGGAGAAAAGCAGTTAAAGCAGCCAAGTGGGGAGAAGGAAGTAACCCCAAACCAAAAGGACGTAAAAAGGGGATCCCCAAGCTTGAATAACATGTGAGCTAGCTTAAAGGGAATCTTGTTTACCCAAGTCGGAATCTTTATACTCTTGAATAAAAATTAAAGTATAAAGTTCTCTGAATTCGCATGGGTAATTATTAGAAATGTTTAAAGTTGATAAACATGCGATTAGGCCATAAAACGTATAAACCTTAGATAAAGCCTAGCTGAAAATTTTAACTAAAGTGCATCTATGTTCGTTTGGTTTATGTACATTTAACTAAAAATAATTATACTTTTAGCAAGAGTATAAAGAAATTGCAAAAATGCCGGCTTACCAAGCACATACAATCTTCAACTGAGGAATCAAAGGAAAGAAACCGCCATAGGGGAAGTGAAAAGGATGGGTGTATTTAAATCGAAAGAGACAGCACTAAGCATGTTAAGCAGCTGTTAAATGAACCCCGGCAGCTGCTACCATATGCACTTGTGCTTTTGTATTCCTCTTCTGAAGGGAGATGCTTGAAAATCAGGTGGAATAACGGAAAGAACTCTCGACTGCAGCCCCAAAAATAAACGTTTATTGGTTTTATACGTATATACGTATATACCAGCGAGTAAAGGAGGATGATATGATGGGGATAACTTTGCACTTCAGACGCAAAGTTGTTGGGATGTAAAGTTTCGCAGACAGGAAGCCAAAAGTTGGGGACAGATGAGGCAACGCTAACAGCTGGCCGCGAAAGAGGATTATCCTTGGTAGATTAAATAAAAAAAAAAGATTATCCATTACAAAAAAGTTAAATATTTAAGAGCATATTTTCGTATTTGGGTAGCATACCCATTATTTGTTAGAAAATTTACTTCGTGATTTCCAAAATGCACTAGTCATTTGACACCTATTCCCATGTCCATTTAAATCCACTTAAAAATAATACCCCCAATTCGCTGGTAAACTGCCCGGCAAAGTGCGGAATTATCCAGATACAAATCGGCAGACTGCAAACAATAGCTTAGGCATAATGAGAGATACAGACAGTCGGGCAAAAAAGAACAAACCGAACAGGAAGTGTCGGTCATTTGGTCAGAAAAAGGCATATTTATTGGATGGATGGATGGACGGATAGAGGGGAAAAATAAAGCTTGCAGCTGAAATTGAAAACTTATAAAATCGAATCGAAGCGAACCTAAACTGAAATTGAACTCGTACTCATCCGGAGGGAAAAGGGCAATAAGCAGCCATCTGGGATGGGAAGAATTCAATGGGGTATGAGGATGGGATGGGATTGCGGATTGCGGATTGCGATGTCAGATAGGTTCCACCTTCTGGCTGACTCACACATATATGTAGAGCTGCATGCCCCCCCATATACAGACTAACTGGAGAGGCCAAAACACAAATACAAATCGTGAGGCTTAATATGCATGGCTGGATAAATTGCTGGCTGCCCCGAGTCGTCGCCAGCGTTGCTGTCGCTGATTGAAGGCAGTCAGTTGGCGGCGAGAGCTCAGCTCAACTGAACTCTGGCAAGAAAAAAAAATTCAAAAAAAAAAAAAAAAAAAAGGCGGGGTTGTGGGCGGGCGGTAGGGATTCGAAAGGGGGAGGAGTCCGTTATTGAACACAACATGCCATTGGGGCGGCTTCAGACGACGGAGGAGACCACGACGACGGTGGCGATGACGATGACGACGACGACGACTCTGGCAGTCAGTCACTCAGCGAGTCTGCTTGATTGGACTTGGACGGACCTCGAAACGTGCCGATTCCCAGCTTGGATATATGCACCCTAGGGTGGTCCCCAATTCTAAATTGTACTCAAGATGTCTATAGCTTTACTAAGGCCAAAAATTACCTTTAACTAAACTTTCCCAATTCATTTAAAAAACATTTTGGTTACCCATTACCAAAACACAAAAACAATAATCAAGTTTTTTTTGGGATTATCCTTCTGCAAATACATTAATAATATTTAAAAATAAGTCATAATTACTTTAAAATATCACGCATACGCAGTGTGTCCATCTATTACAAGTAACAAAACATAATACACTCCTTTGGTTTATAAAAACATTAAGGTATATTAGTTTTAAGGGACCCCAATCTTCCTTTTTTAATTCATTTTATATTGAGAGGTCCACCCTATTTCAAAAACATATATTTGTATGTATGCTACATTGGAACAGCGTTTTGTTTGTGGCTTCTCTCGGGCAAAGGTTTCGTCAGCCCTTACACACACACACCACACACCCAGCCTTTACACACATGCATGGACAACACACACTCGCTGCGAAAATACACGGTTAATTTGCCATTTTTATGGTTTCATGCCTTTGGCCTGGACAGTCTAAACAGAAACAGAACTACATAGCATACATATAAATGTACATTTATAAATACATACATACATATATGCCCTTAACGCATCCAGAGAAATTTCATAAAGCAAACTTAATACAGATTATGAACAACCACATACATATAGAACGATTATATACAGATATCTCGCCGTCCGACTGTTTATGCACGAATCAAAAACTTTGCCTTCTCCAGACTCACAAACGGACCAAAAAAAAACACATTGAAAAAAATGTACCAAAAATTTCAATTTCAAAAACCCAAATCCCAGGCTCAATCCGAAGTTCTCCCTTGGGCAGAAAAGGGACGTCTGTATATATATAGATATGTATATGTCATGTAAGTCTGTCTGTATGCAAAACTTGGGGAAAAAACTTGGGATGACGAAAGCCAAAAGAAGCAGCAGCAGCGGCACACAAAAATCATCATCATTTATGCAGATTTCAAGGCAGTGATAGCGACAGTTTTTCAGAGTGTGTGCGGCCTTTTTTTTGTGCGGGGGATACTGCCGATTTGTCTCCTATCTATGTGGGTATGTGTACATATGTTTGTGTAAGGGGAACCCAACTTCAAAATACAAACATACATACGAAGGAATCTATACTCCCTGAGCCAACAAACAGTGCGTTTCAAAGGTATAAGATAGTTTTCAGTTCAGGAAACCTTGAATTTAAGGAACAAGATTTATTAAAGAAATGCTTTTTGCTATATTAGACGCTATATTAAATAAAACTAACAAATATAATACAATGTAAACCAATAACTAAACAATCTTTCGACCAAATCAATCTGAACAAATTTAATTTGTATGAGTATTTTAACCAGGATAATTTGTGTGAACCAGGAAATATGTACTCAAAAAAACTATTCTAGGAATTCTTAATTTTTACACTTTTTAAACGCACTGTATTCCAACTTAGATATGCATGAAATGTGAAAATAAAATATAAATAACTGGACGCTATCAGAGTCAGAAAAAAACTTCCACTTGAAACCCTGCGGCCCGCCCCCTCGTCACACCGCCCTTTTTTAAGCTTTTTGCAATGCAAATTCGTATTTTTTTTTTAAGCAAAACACATGCATAAATACATAAACAACACACAGACATACATATCAATTTAAAGCCCTCTTTCAGTGAAACTTTCTTTCTCTGGTGTTTTTTTGAAAGTAAAATAAAAATAAAAGTGATTGGAACTTTTTTGGACTGATTTTACAAACCGATAACAGAGGGGCCAATGAAATATTTATGCATTTTATATATTTGTATATACATGTGAATATATATGTAGTATTGAGAGGAAATAAAGATATGAGAGCGCAGCAGATGACTTTTCTTTCGTTTTTTTTCGAAAACTTTGCTTGCCAACTTCTTCGCTTATCGTTTTTCGACGATTTTCCCACAAGACTCTCCTGCAATTTGAGATCCCTAGAAAAATCGAATAAGAAACTTTGTAGTCATGAGAACAAACCAACTACTAAACGGATCAAAACCAAACCGAACCAACGAAAAAAAAGAATCTAAAGTGACGAGCGAACCCTATAATCGAAATCGATTTCGCAATGAGGCAGATATATGTATATACGAGTGTATATATATATATTGAAGAAGCGACACCTACAAAAGGGGCTATCACCCCACCTCCCAAGACCGTTGAAATGGCACCCAACCGAAGACGATTTGCCAAATTTGCTAAACTTACAAACTGATGGCAATGTCGTGATGGGTATTCTGTTGTTTTTTTTTCTGTACAAATTTCTATGTGTGCGAACTGGTGTGTGGTGTGTGTGTGTTTGCATGTCTTTGTAAGTAAATTATGTTAATTGTATTCTTTGAATGTCACCGTATCAAACTGCCAGGCAGGCCGACCAGCCAACTCGGGCCCAACAGCTCAAATCGTCCCAGTCCCACCTCCACTCCGAATGAATCCCAATCCCAGACACTTTCGTGTATCAAGCGAAAAAAAACAATAAAATCAGCCAAAATATTGGCAAGCCGAAATTGGTATACACTTGGGAGAAGTACGCCAATTTAATCCAGTAATCTTTAACTGTCATGGGGCCTTAGCACCCCCATTAAAAAGAGGAAATTAAAAGCCACCTTTTAAATTATATAAAAGAAAGAGGGTAATTTTCTAATCAGCAAGTATTTAGTCAAATTTTGTATACATTTTCAGAAAATATCTTTCTAGCGTAGATTGATTTATGGGATTTACTTCCATTGCATTTTGCATACATTGTTTGCAAACATTTTCAAACAAAAACACCAAGAGTATGAAATAATATTAAAGAACGATAAGCTCCTTCGTACATACGAATATCCGTTTGTATTTTTGGGTAGCCCGAATATAAGGTTATGTACAGTACAAATATATCTTTATCTGTATCGGACAGAGCTGTATGTGCACACGCGGATCGAAATAAAACAAATTGAAATTCATTTCGTGTGCGACACGGCGTACAGAGGATTGTGGGGGGATTTGGTTTTAACAAGAGAGAGAGCAGGAGCAAAAGTCATCCACTTGGGCCATTTGGCACACCAAATCATTTTCAGTGCCCACAAGAGATATACATATAGTATTTTTAAAAAGATCGAAGAAAAAAAACAGGCAGACATCCGTTTTCGAAAACCATTTTTCAAGTTCTTAACAACAAAAATTATATCCCACTTGTGCAAGATTTTCAATAAAGCTCTAACAAGCTGAGCGGAAGCATTTTGTGTGAGAAACAAAGGCTACAAAAAAGTAAGGAAAAAAAAAATAAAAACGTGCGAACCAAACTTACAAACAAGAAAATGCCGGCTCAAGTCGGACATGAGCTGAGAAACTTAATTTTTGGCTGACTGACGACTGGTGAGACAAGAAACTGGTTTCCAATTGCCGGTAAGAAACCAGGAAAAAGGGGGAGCCGAAGGGCGGCACGCATGACTTCAGCAGCAAACCACAAAAAAAAACGAGAAAAAAATATATACTTCGACGCGCCGTTTTCCCAGCTGTTTGTTGACCTCAAAGAGCCAAAGCCAAAGCCTGAAGCTAAAGCTAAAGCCAAAGACGGGCCAAGTCATGGTTATGGCCAGGCCAAGTCGGACCGGGCCATAAAAGAAGAGCAGGCCGCACAGCCGAGTTAATAATAGACAGCCAAGTAAACCCAAAACCAAAAGACGAGCCGAGCGAACCGGCAGCAGCAGAATCACAAGACGCCAGCAGCAAGACGAAAAGAACGATACTGGTTCTTCAAAGGGGCAAACAGAAAGAGACGGATGGAGCTGAAGTGAAAGAGAGCGAGTATAAGTGTTGGCTTACACGAGGTTTTCTGGGCATTAAGTACCACACAGACGGCCAGAATTATACCCGCCTAAATTTCTAAGTTTTCCACACTTAAAATTTCTCTTACTTTAAAAAATGTTATTATAAAATAGTCATTATATTAAATAAAATTATTTTTTAAATTCATATAATAAAATTAAATTCATATTATAAAATTCAGATCGAGAAAGTACTACGGATTAATAAAAAAAATTGATTAAGAAGCACAAATCATATTTTCACAGAAACCAAAATAGAAGTTGTACTAGTTGAAAATGTTTTTAGTGTCTGATTGTTTTTAATAAACATATTGAGTTCATAAACTCAAAGTGGATCGTAACAATTTTTTTAGTTTGTTAGTTTTATAATCCCATAATATACTGGGAATATATACTGGGTAATAAAGCATTTAAGCTCTTTAAAATGGCAATATTATTTTAACCGCATTTGTACTTCCCAGTAGTCGGCGAACCGGCAAAGTATTTTCATCTATAGCATTTGTTGCTTAATTCTTTGGGCCACAATTGAGTAATCAAGCGTAAAGTCGGAGTGAATGAACACATAAGAGGGCAAAATCATAGCAAAGAGACTGCAAAGGATTTCGCCAAGAAGACGCCAGGAACAACAGAGAGAAGAAAACAAGGTAACAAAACGGGGAAAACCGGAGCAGAAGCAAGTGTCAAAAACGAGATGAAAAGCGCCAAAGTGACGACACAAAAACCTATAAAGACCAAGAAACGACATAAAAAGCAGCAACAAAATATAAGACAAATCTTCAAGGACGTATGCCAAGGTAAACAGACACACATATGTAAGCCAAGGAAGAAGAAGATGGCGGGGGAGAGTGGGGCAGAAAATAAAAAATAAGTAAAAGTAGAAGAAGCAAGACGGCAAAAGAAAACGCGACCTGTTTGATGGCAACACACATACAAATACACCCAGAAAAGGAGATGTGAAAAGCAAGTGTAGGAAAAACTCGTTTCCAAAACGAAGGAAGGGCAGGGGGAAAACCCCACCAACAATCAGGAATAACTCGAGTAACAAAATGTAGGTAAGTTTTATACCATCGTCCGTTTCTTCGCCTGCTTCGTTTTCTTTTTATAAAAAGGATTGGTGGGGGGCGAAGGCGGGGGGAGGACAACATAAAATTTAATCAAAAGGCAAACGTTTGAAAATGTGCCAAAGAAGGAGTAAAAGGAGAAGAAGGAGACGACGTGCGCGTAATGTGGAGTAAAAGCCAGTTTGATAACGGTCTATCCCCCTCTCATTTTTATATGTGAGTGGCCCTCTCTTTCTAACCCCTCACATGTGTGTCTGTGTGTGTGTGCATTGTCTAGCCTAGATTTACGGACATAAATTATGCAAGAAATGGAGCAGACAGCGAAAAGGAGAAGACGAAGGAGGAGAGCCAGCGAAAAAGGAAGAACCGGCAGACTGACAAAGTCAAAGACAAGGTCAAGGTCTCTATTCCGCTTACTCTCTATATCTCTTTCTCCCTCTCTGGTAAACCCTGTCCAAAAGAGATAATAATAATAACAAAAAGGAGCACAGGGCCAAATAAGAAAACGTGTTCCATTAAACAGGTTCTTCCTCTTTGGCCAAATCTAATGGTCTCCGGTTGCCCAGAAAGGGAAAATTTGATGTTCTGGCGCACTTTTTTACCTGCTTTTCTACCTGTTGCAGCAGCAAAAAAAAACTGAAAGTCACTTCAAGGGGAATACAAAAGACTGACCCTCGTCCATTACCCTAGAACTATACAAAACTCAATCCTCATACACCTGTACATAAGAAGATTGTAAAGTCAATGAGCTCAATTTATTTGAGTCACCCCATGGCATTTTTAGCTATAAGTAGGTGATGTAACCATAAAGATCCCTGAAAACTATAAAAGAAAAGGTTTGATTGGTAAACCAAAACACATGCACATCTAAAAATGAACAATAGGAGAGAGTTCTAAAAAGTGCAATCAGAAAAAATGTGGTTCAAACTTTAAATGATTGAACATCTAATATTTAAAATGGTTGTTGTAAAAAACGCTTAAATTTATATATTTTTTTAACATTTGATACCAAAAATGCATTAAATATCCAAAAAATAGTTCTTGGTTCTTTGCCATCATGAAGTTTAATATTTGTATTTATCTTAATACTTCTAAAAAAGCTGATCATGTTTTTTAAGCCGTAAAATATACGTATATCTTAAAGAATAGCCTACCAAAAAATACAATATACTAATTTAGAACCGGTTTTCCATTAGAAATAGGTAACCACCACATATAGATGGGTAATTTCTTTATTTTCAAAATCTCCCCTCTCCAAGAAACCACAAAAAACCATTCTTAATTGTCATGGGAGCGTAGCACAAAACGTTCTCTTTCTAATTCACTTCCCGCTTTTTGAGGTTTTCGGTTTTCGACTCGGTTAAAACTTTTTTGGTAATTAATTCTACGCACTTGCGCAACAATGTCGCCGCGTTCGCTATAATTTCCAACCGAGTCCACGCACTGGATTTTCAAGGTCTAATGAGTTTGTTGCCACCAAGCGAGAAACCATTGGCTATAATGAGCCTGGCCGAAGAAAAATTATAATCATCATTGAAATAAATGATTAAATTGCTGTGCCAACAGTGCGTTTCATAGGCAGTATATCCCTTTGGAATTAATTCTTAAAGTGAGTGAATTGAGCCAAGTTAATGATTGTTTGGAAACTAATTTTGTAATTATAAAGCACAATTGAAAACTTTTTCTTAGCTTTCAATAAAGATCACCAAACTAATGAAAACTCACTGAATCCATTCCCTCTTTCAAATAACACACGTGAAATCTATTATTCAGATGAACTTTTGCTTTTGTGACGGACTGTGAACATAATATTTCTTGGTTCATTATTATAATTGTAGTCGCTGGTTAGGCCTACACCTGGAACAATCAACTTCTTGGCGATCTTTGGCACATGAGGATGGAGAGTGAAGGAGGCTTCCCATCCGGTTAAACTAAAGTTCAAGGCCTTTGATAAAATTCCGAAGAAACTCGGGTTTTAGTATTTGGCAAGTTTCTGTCGAGATTGATTTACTGTTTGCCATTTTCCTTTTTGTTTTCGCAAGCTCTTTGTGATTAATTAGTGTTAATTACAATGTCGTCCAGGGGAGCGTTTCGTAAGGCTTACTTAAAAACTTATACAATCTCCCATCTCCGGGGCGAACGAAAATCACAAATTGTAAAACGATTACATAAGCATTTAATATGAATGAATTGGGAGACGACTGAGTCTGTGCTTCGTTTCGGTTTTTATTTGGGGGTTTATTTTAAACTTTCATTGGTTTATGGCTGCGAGATGAGCTCATTTTTGTTTTGAGGCAAGACGTACAAAAAATATGAATACTGAAATATAATATAGGGGCAGTTCGCTTGGGGTGTCATCATTAAGTTTTCTTGGTTCACAAAGTTCTTTGAACTGAATTGCTTAATGGCTTGTGGGCCAAGAAGAAAAGGTTTCGAAATTCGGCAGGGGAATACAAATATGAAAGGAAAATAAAATGCAGACTTTTTAAAGAATAAGACATAAGTGCACACTCTTTGGCAAACACCACTTGGATAAGCCACATTTTGCTCTGTGTAATTAGCTTTCTAAAGATGCGAAATGGCTTAATCAATCACTTCAACTAGACTACAAAGTGGCCAACATATTGAACTGAACGATCCAGTGGCATTAAGAGAGCAGCATCTGCGGCAGAAGTGGCAGCAGCAATTGCAGTTGCAGACCCCATTGAGAAATAGAATGTGAACATATAACAAGTGCGTGCGGGGCTAAACATATAGCAAACACTCGAGGATACAATAGAGTATATACCCGCGTAGTATCTGCGCTCGATTTCTTAATTGAATTTGGTCTAAAGCACTAAGCCAAAACCGATGCACGAACAAGACAAAAACGCATTAGGGGAGACGATGCTGGCGACTTTGCGCTAATAAGTTTATTATAAAATAATAATTACAAACCGAACTCAAAAGAGGGAAGACGGAGTGAAGGAAATAACGAGAAAGTCGCTGCTGCACGCTGATTAGCTTTGTGGCTACTACTGAGACTCTCGAGGCCCGACTTTGGCTGGATGCTGTTGTATCTATATATCTGTATCTGTATATCTACAGCTCTTGCTGCACCCGTGGATGGATGCTGATTAGGCATCAGCAGCGGTGGCAGCAAAGCGAAACCGAAATCAAACCAAGCACGTACACAAAAGTGTTAATTGCAAATGTAACAAGAAGTAAACTTGGGGTTGGACCGAAGTATTGCAGTCAAGTTGCAGAGGTGCCAATACGTTGAATATGTGGCACATAAGACGCTATTGCTAAATACAGTAAGTGCTCTCTTGAGCGGACAAACAGTCGTTCATTGATAGATGAATATGCCTGTACCACCCCTATCTTCATTAATGTTCTAGGCCAATACAAAAGTTATTTAAAAGATCAGATCAGATTTCAGATCCATTATTAACATAAGAAGCTGTCCGTTTAAAATATCTGTCCGCTTAAGGGATTTTGGTTCGTCAGGGGTCACAACCGCATGCGCAACTTGAATTTTCCCCTGTTAATGAGGAAACACAACTGTGGGGACGTCTTGGCTACATGGACCTTGTCCATAAATCGATGATCGGCAATTGGATTATGTTGGGGAACGGTTGAATGGGGTGGTGGGGGGTCCATTCCGTAGAGGGGGACACAAAAAGAGAGAGTGCCACACGCAGGCACAAAACAGAGGCGTCAACGAACCGGTTTGCAAAGGGTCGTCGTCGCGGCGAAGTCGCATACGCGTCAGCAATAATTAATCAATCAATAATTGAGGCAGCCCAGGCACACACACACACTCGCACTTAAGTACACACACACACACACACACGAACACATACAGGCAAAAGGCACACCAATACACTGGCAGAAAGACAAATCCAGACGGCGAGTAAGAGAAACGTTCAACTAATGACAGGGCATACAAAATGGCCGACACATAAGCCCATTAAGTCCGAACAAACAGACATCCGGTGACCATCCATCCATCGAGCAAGTGTTCAAAAAGGGAGTGGGGTGGGATCCATACCCTATAGGCTAGATTTGACCTTACCTCACCTTCTGTACCCACCCAGAATCTCTTTTGGCTCCACGGGTCTAACCGCTCAATAAGTTGATTATCCACAATAAGACAGCCGAATATATAAAGCCGATCAACTTACTTTCTTCGCTCTCTTTTTTCGGTGCTATAACTTTTGCTTTTCTCCGGCACTGCTATTTCTAGTTTCAGTATTTATGTTTCGATTTTTCTCTTAGTATTTTAATATTTTGATTCATTAATATTTGATTTGGTATAAACTTTCTTCATCCAACAGTATTTTGTGGCTTTTAATTACTTTATGTTGATGGTATTTTTCTTGAATTCTTGAATTAAGTATTTCAGCTTAGGAAGCACTTTCTTTTGTAGTTTCGCGATATTTCGAAAACGTTGATGTTTTTTTTGTTGTATTTATATTGCGATAGTGAAAAAAATCGAAAACGGAACCCACATGTGAGGCGGCGAAAACGAGACAAAAACGAAAACGAAGACGACAACGACGACGACGGAGAGGAGAAAACAAAAGCGAAGCGCACAGGTAAGGTAACGTTGCGACTGTGCATAAAAATCGAACTGAACTGAAACCAAAGAAGAGCAAGAAAAAAATTCCAAAACCCAAGTTTTGACGCCGCTGCTGCCGTCGCTCCGCTGCTGTCGACGTCGCTAGTTGCTGTTGTTGTTGTTATTATTTCTCTTGTTGTTGTTGTTTTTGTTGTTGCTATTGGCCCGCTTTACCTGTAGACCGCTCTGTTGAATATCCAGAGAAGACCGACCGAACCGAAGACTTTCAACCGTCGCCCGTCCGTTCGGTTTCTTTTCTGTGCGCTGCCAGCGTCGTCGGCGTCGTGTGGTTAACGCCGCCGGCGGAGCGGCAACAACAACATCAAAAGCAACAACAACAACAACAACAGCGACTCAGCTTAGCGTGGCCCGTTCAGCTTGGCTTGACACCGGTCGCACAGGTGCGAGCAGGATAGCACAATCACTGCCGCCGACGTCGTCGATCCTCTTCTCTTGTTTTTCGCATTTGTATTTGTGCACAGGTAAAGGTAAACACTATCCGTGTATGTGTGTCCCTTAGGTAAGAAAAGAAAATGTGTCCAACTTCGGCGAACAGGTAGACCGCCGCTCACATGCCGGTTGTTGTTGCTGTTGTTGTTGCTGCTGCTGTTGTTGCTGCTGCTGTTGTAGCTGCTGCTGTTGTTGCTGCTGTTAAGATTGCTCATGTTGCTGTTGTGTTCCCTGATATTGCTGCCCGTGCTACCGATGTTGCTGCTGTTATTTGCTGAAGCTTCTGTTAAGAATATTGCTGCTGTATTTGCAAATTGACTGCTGTCAAAAATGCTAATATTGCCGCTGTAGCTTTTGATATTGCTGCTGTAATTGGTGTTTGTTTTGCAACCTAAGTTGCGGCTGAAGCTTTAAGGAAGGAAAATTTGGTTGCTGTTGCAAACGTATTTTCTAAAGATGATTTTGTTGCTACTGATTTTGGTAATGTAGGTGCTGTAGCTCTTGATATTGCTAATGTTATTGTTGCTTTTGCTATGAATCTATTTTCTACCTTTTTTGATTTTTGATTTAATTGAACATCGCTTCTTTTATAGTTACCTTTTTAATCTAAAATGTTAATATTAACAATGTGACAACTGCTTATGTTGCTGCTGTCATTATGGACTGTTAATGTTGCTGTTATTATTGTTACAGTTTTTATGCTGCTATTGTTTTAACTGAAGTTCTCACTGTTGCGACTTTTAATTTCCATGTTGCTGTTAAATTTCTTAATGTTGCTGCTGTTATTGATGATTTTCCTTAGCATTTGTTCCTGTAGTTGTTGCTGCCCTGTCTCATGTTGATGTTGTTGTTGTTGTTGCGGTGCCCTCTGCTAATTTAGCCGGCGGCAGAAGCGACCGACCGACCGGCGTCGCCGACTTCGTTTTTTGCGGCTTAAATGCGCACACACAGTCACACACTTCGAGCGGAATACTACCTCCATACCTCTCACATAAACATGCGAAAAGTCAGCTCATTAGGGTGCCTCACCTTATGGAAAATAAATTGACTTCTGGATAATACCCAATCGAAAAACAATGGGAAGTGTGGCAGCCATAAGCCGGGCTTAAAACCCCGCTTAATGAAGTCAAAAGGAAATCCCTAAGAAACCAGAGAATTCGTTTTAGAACTGAATATATTTAGGGATTTTAGTCTGACTCAAAATAAATCCTAATGATCTGGGAATTTTTTTGACAAATTCAGGTAATTTTTCTTTGGACTTTCTTTTTTTAACCTCATTTATTAATTCATATTTCAAATTATTAATATTGATTACTTAACATTTTTAGTGCAAACTGGTTCTTTTTTCCTACAAAACTAAATTCGCCTAAATATTACAAAAAACAATAGGGTTATAGGGCCACCAAAAATTAAGTTTTGGGTATTGTTTTTGGATCACCCTAATGCCGCTGCCCGCATACAGGTAAACGTGAGGAAATAAAAACAGCCAGGCGTTTATGCATATGGAACGCAGACACATAAGCAGCAAGAAAGCATACGTCATACAGTGAAATTGTATGTGGAAAAATACGCGGCGACAACAACAACAACGAAGACAACAACAACAGCAATAATAACAACAAACAATAACGAATGGCGATTTTTGCGCGTGAGTAATTTGTTGACTATGAGTGTTGCGCTGTGAAAAGATGTGAGCAGCAGGGGGAAGATATAGTGGCATTTGTCCAGTTTTGTCTCTTGTGAGGCTTCTGCTGCAGGTAGGCATACACACTCGCACACTTAAGCAAAAAAAAAAAACCGAAACACAGATACTCCAAGCCATACAGATACACAGCAGAAGATACTTTTGTATGGTGGTAATTATCGGTTTTCGATGCCATATGGCATGCAGGCCAAAAACAACAACAACAACAACAACAACAGAAAACACTGAAGAACACAACGAATCGAAACCGAAATCGAGCCGTGTGTAATGGCCCTTAATTTTTGCAGTTTTCTGTTTTTTTGTGCCGGTGTTATATTCCACCCAATCTTGCTAACTAGACACAATTTTAACCTGCTACGGATCGTTTCGAAACCGCCGAGAGCACCTGAATATAAGTATCTATATATGCGACTGTCTGTCGTTCGTTTTTTTTTTTTTTTTTTTGGCATCATGCATACTAACTCAATTAGCACATCGTGTAAACGTGATGTGGGAACAACGAAAAGTCTCCCATAGGCGCCTGCCGCTGGGACCTTGCCACAGTTTGGGGATTTCGATTTTTTCTGTTTTTTTTTTTTTTTTTGGTCTGAATGCTGACAAACAAACAGAACCAAGTACACATGTTCAGGAGCTAAAATGCAATCGGTTGGTTCCAGGAAAACGCCAAACTGATCATGCAAACAACAAATATCAAGTCACCGCAGTACACACACACACACATACAACACACAAACACACTACCGAAAAACAACTTTGGGGCAAGGGTTGGGGATACGCGACACGCCCATGAAGTGAATGCCTCGGATGTAGTCCAGCGTTCAACAGGTAAATCTCCACCGTAAATATATATACATATATATACACACATTATATACATACTATATCGCCCATATAGGTTTGTACATCTGTGGTTTTTTGGGAGTGTAGCGCAGACCTCAGCGGAGTGGAGTGTCCAGCTGCTTTCGTTTTTATTTTTTACGTCTGCGATTTTTATTTTTGACACGATTTTTGGATTTATCAATGAAGTTTTTGCAAATACACTTTTCAAAGTATTTCCATAAAAATTGTTGAGCAAACCTAAGCGTTTCTATAAATGTAATTGAGGAAAAGAATTGTCAAAACTACTCCCACAAAAATACCTGATTTAAAATTACTTTTATCTCTAAAAGAATGGTTGTTTTTAAAAACTACCATGGTATAAAATCTCTTCAGCTTTTAAATCACTTGCAATAATTACCCTCAAGAAACCCTAAATATTTTTTTTAGCTCAGGTGAAATAAAGAAAAGTGTATATCGGGACTGTAAATTAGAGTATTGCCACTTCGACCTGCTCTTAATCGAAAATATATATCTCTGGTCGTTAACTGCATTGTGATTCAGCTTGCATTTTTGCGCATTTATCGAAAATATTTGCTCTGGCTCAGCAAAGCAGCGCGGCTCAGCTCATATTGGATTCAATTTTAGCGGTATCCGCTGCTGGCCATCGATGAGTGAAACTTACAGTTCATTTGCTGGCTTTACTTTTATTTTTTCTGCTTTAGATTTTTTTTTTTTGTATTTTTTTTCTGTTTTTTTGAATATTTGCTGGGCATTACATTGTCACGACTTGGCTTACCTGCAAAGAGAAAGATAGAGAGAAAATTGAGGTCATTAGTAAAAGGTTTCTCAGGTTCGCGGGCTTACGAGCTGCTTACGACTAATTAGTGCAAATGTTTATAGATTTTAAATGGGTTTACACCCAGGCAAGATGGAAACTTATTTAATTTTCAGTACTCAAAGGGGAAACTTCGAAGACCAGTCAATAGCAGACATCAAATAAACCCCACAGCTGTATATTTCTGCCTTCGGAATTAACGAATAACGAATTAACAAAAACAAAAAAACCATAGAGAGAAAAAGTAATTTTAAGTAAGAATCCTGAAGCCTCAAAAGCAATTTTTAATTACAACTGAACTGAAATTTATGTGCGAACTTGGGAAAAAAAAAACGCTGAGGAGAGGAACTGCGAAAGAAAGCTGGGGAAAAAAGGAAGGAAAAGGAATGCCCAGGGCGGCGTGTGCAGGAGCAGTTGGAGAGCTGCTGCTGCAATGGGGAAAAGGAAAAATCTGTGCAAAGGAAATCGACATGCAGATTAAAAGGAAGTTGCACAAACCGAATGGACAGGCCAAAGGGCGTGGCGGTGGGTTGTAGATGCGATGATGCTGGGTTTGTAGATTGCGTAGAGAGCCAAGCAAAGGCAGAAAAAAATTCGATTATCTGCGAGAGGAAAACTGTAATTAAATCTATGGGGTTTTCCACACAGGACGCCAAAGGAAATGTGAGTGTGAGAGTTGGGGGGTTGGGGGGGTGGAAAATGGGGGGATGGGGGTACAAGAGTAGCAGAAAAAATGCAACGAAATCACGTAAAGCAAACTAATACCGCAACAAGGCGTGCAGATTGCACTGGAAGAACAAGAAATGCCAGCGAGTGGAAGGTTCATTGGTGGGGGGAAAGGGAAAGAGGGGGTCCGAAAAAAAGGGGAGGTGGGTGGTTGGCGGGAAGGACACACAGCTGGGCCTGCGCAGGAACTGCTTGGTCCTTGGCCTGAAGAACCGGTCTGGGGTTTTTGGGTCTTAGTCTGGGGCAGTGGTCTTTAGTGGCAGGGATTAACAGCGGAGCCAAATGGCATGAGCTTAGGCTCTCGGACGACCATTGAAACCATGATGATGGCACCACTGCCTGCTCTGCTCTCCACACACACAACCTTTAAAATAAAAAAAAAAAACCGAAGGGGGCGGGGACAAAAAACGAAGTGGAAACCCAAAGAAGAGGCTTCATTAGCATAGAGGATAGAGTGCCCGAGTGCGAAATGAAAAGAAGGCGGCGGGGAAAATATATGGACGGATATACGAGTACGCCGCAGTTCAAGAGTTCCAGACCGAAAGTTACCGTCGCAGCTTATCACAATTCCCCAGCTAACTGATTTCCAGCAGGATTGGGGTTTAAGGATTCCAGAAAACTCCTTTCCAAGAGTTTTTATTAATTAGAAAAAGATAAAAGCCAATCTAGAGTAAAGTTTTCATAAATACAACTTGGTTGTTTTATCGATAAATTGTCGCTTGCCTAATATTTTTTTTTTTTTTTTTGGTTTGTATGACTTGTCACACATTCCCCCAACTGCAATGTGGACACGGTATGGAATAGGAGAAAAAACAAAGCAATGTCGAAGTAGAGCGTTGCATGTGCGGCTTATGTACCTCATTCCTTCCCAGGAACCTGCCACGCCTCCTTGCCACCCATCACCCCAAAAAAAAAAAAAAAAAAAACTCCTTCCATCCAACTGCCGCCTGGCTACAGTTGCGGCAAATGAACAAACGCCAAGAAGAATGCTCCTCACACTCCACTCCTTCTTCGGCTGCCTTCTATTCCTGATGCTGGTTCCACTGCAGCAAAAAAGGACATTGTGGAGCTATGAGGAAAAAAAGCGGGAAAAGGCAGAGGAACAGGAATGAGATGGGAGCCATAGAGTATGCTCTGGGGACGCAAGATGCCACTAACTCAAACTCAAAACTCGAGCCACCAAAAACCTCCCGAAAAAAACGCCACCTGAGCAACCTGCAACAACTTGCAGATACACAGAGGAAAATGTTTTTTACAAATGCTCTTTTACAATTATAAAACTATTCTGTAACATATGAAAACTTTTCTTATAAAAAGTTATCTATATAAGATTGATGAGGATATGTTAAAGTTGTATTTTAGTTGTTTTTTCATGAACGAAATATAATATTTGATACATAAACTAGAAAATAAGAACTGAAGCCATTTCCTTCAGTTTTTCAATCATAAAAATCTAGTTCCATGAGTAATAATTTAGTTCACCATAGGATGGATATTAGTAAAGAACCATTATATCATTTATACAAAATAAGGAAACCTATTTCGTTTAGTTTTTTAAGTGCAAGTGGAATGACGTGAGCGACGGTGGTTAGTGGGTGGTTGGGTGGTGGTGCAGGGACATAAAGGAAAAAGAGATCTGCTGAGGGAACAGGACACAACACCGAACGGGAGGATTGGATTGGGGAGTTCCAGGCAGGACGCGCAGTTTGACTGCCGGAAATGAACATTGGAGTTGGGCACGGGCTCTGTTTCGGTTTCTGGCTCGGATCTGGGGGATCTGGGAACTAGGATATGGGAACTGGGAACTGGGATCCTGGGTGGTTTCAGTGGGAAGACTACGACTACTACGACGACGTCGACGGAGCACAAAAGAAATTAATTTCATTTTTTTCGCCCGCTCTCCTTCTGCTCTTTTCGCCTTTCTTTCATTCTTTCCATTTCCATTGCATTCTTTTTTTATTTTCTTTTTTCGTTTTTTTCTTCTTGTTGTGTTTGTCTTTGTTGCTCTGGCAATGTTTTGTTTTACCCTCAAGTTTGCTGCAACAAAAATTGCAAAGGAAAAATTTCTGCTAAACCAAACATTGATTGTCAGCTGGTGTGTGAGTGGTTTGGGTGTGTGTTCTTCTAGAAATGAGCCACGATTGCACTCGGAAAAGCGTTCTACGGTCGTTACAATTTTTACCCCAAATAAAAAAGTTTTGGGTTAGAAAACCAAGTCCTAAAGATAAAAAGATATCCAAGAAACAGATTGATGATTAAATCTGCGGTGAGTAAACGTTCTCATAATGGTAAACAATTAATACATACATATTTGAATTCTAGACAACTAAAAAATGGTTTTCTTTTGGTATAAAGTTGGGATATTTGCCATAAAAAAAATCAAGGAAAAAAATTTAGAACTCGTAGCAATTTAAAGATATCCCCATTGAAAATCCTTTGTATCGATGACCAATTTCGCTTAAATTTTCCCTCTGTGCTGGGGAATAGAATGCAAGTTGGCCCAGCTGCCGCTTGTGCTGATGATGATGATGGCATTTCCCTAGCTAAGGCCCAGAATAGTTAGCTTAGGGAGCGGGAAAATTGCACTTTGCATGCTGCCACTGCTGCGGGGATAGGAGAACAAAAAAAATGGGGAAAAACTAAAACAAAAACGGCGAAGGAGCAGCCGTAGAATGCTGCGGCGCGGAAGTAAATGAAGATTCGCTTGGGCTATAAACTGTCTCCATACACAGATACAAAGAAACATCCATATACAGTGACACAGGGCAGCATTTGAGTTACGGAAATGAAATGTCAGAGGAGGAGGAAAAGGGAAAGAGAGTAAAAAAAAAAAAAAAAAGAGAAAAAACAAGGAAAGACAGGGAGCCTGGAGAATTGTCCCTTATGGGGCCCGATGTTTGTGAATGATGTTGGCTTAAATGCCAGGGTCCAGCCTAGACTTTCCCCGCCATTTCTTCCCCCGTTGAGCCACGATTTTTTTCTGGTCTCTTTCCCTAGTTGAGCTTCGTTTCCGTGGTGGACTTTTGCCTGCGTGAACTTCCGGTTACGTGCTTGGTTCCTCTGCACATGCACACTATACCGTTATATTTTTCAGGTGTTTCCATATGTGCATCTATCTCTAGCGCTTTTTTTTCTATTTCTTCTGTCTCTATTTTTTGCAATTTACTAACTACTTTTACGCGCTCAGCTCTTGGCCAAAAACCGCAGCATTTTCTACCACCTTCCCCGCTTTTTTCCTTGTTTAGTTTACAAAATTACAACAGCAACGACAACAACACGAAAGCTGCCTTGCATTTTAATTAAAAATTCTTCAAAATTCGCTTTGTACTTGCTTCGTGAATTTTCCATTCCCCTTTTTCCCCCACCCAACACTTTCTTCCTGCTTCATTTCTCTTTGGGTCTGAAAACATTTTTTTTTTGGTTGCTACCAATAATAATACGCTTGTTGTTGGCTATTTTGCTGCTGCATGCCACCCAAAAGTAGACCACATATTTTTAATTTGACTGCAGCGCAAGGATAAACGAGAGGAATGTTGCGGTGGACTCACAAAAACCTGGACATATCAAATGGAACGGTGCTCCTGAAGCCAGGAAAATCAAATAATTCCACAACAGCGTACTTTTTTTGTGAAAAAATAATTGCAGAAACTTTTATTATTCTTCTCTGTTTTATTAAAGATGAACAAGAATAGTCTCAAAATAAGTATAAAACAAACAAATTTGTATATATGTGTTCCCAATTCTTTTAATAATTTTTGTTTAATTTTAAACTTGTTTAAGAAATAGATACATCTTTAGAATGCAATATTCTGCTTGTCTAAACAAATCTGTTCTCAACTTGAAGATTTCAATTTCTTTAACTCGCAGCAAAATAAGGAAAACAAGAATTATCTAATAAAACAAATATAAAGTAAACTGCAATTGTGTTAGCCCAATTCAACATTTTCCACTGGAGATAACTTAGGCTAAAAGGGATTTCCTACTTTCCACCACTTCAAGGTTTAGTATAAAAAGCGACAAAACGACAACAAATTTCTGCATCCAGGATAAAGCAAATCCCAAGAAATATAAAGTAGCGCATAAATACTAAATTATAGTTAACACATATGTAAATAAAGAATTTAAAATGCAATACAATAATATAAAAATATGCAATGTAACACAAAAACAACAAAAAACACTTTTCATGTAAGAAAAAAGTAAGCTTTAATACTTTTCCTCCCATTTTCGCTGCTTTAACTTGCAGAAAATTTCGAGAGAAGAAGAAAAGCTAACATAGGTAGAAGAAGAAGATGAAAAAAAAAAGAAATCGCAGCTGTTAAGGAGTTGGTGTTTGGGGTAGTATTATCAAAATACATAATAAAACGAGGGGAAGGGCGGCGGAAAGCAAACAGCGGAAAACATATGAGAGCTTGCACGAGGTGCTCAAAAGCAAAAAGGCCAAGAAAGCGAAATGGGGGGCACTGGCAAAAGAAGCAAGGGAGTAAAAGAAGTAACGGGGCTCAGCAGCTGACTGACGAAAATAGTACGCGACGATAGAAATTTCGCGTGTGTGTGTGTGTCAGTTTGTAGGGGGAGGAGAAAGACGAAGTGATGGCGGGATGCGGATGGGATAGAAGGAAACAGAAATCAGCCGCTTAAAGCGGCCGGCATTTTTATTATTATTTTATGTTATGTTATGTGGCCTTGGTTCGCTTTTCCTCTTTTTTTTTGTGTGCCTCTTTCACGCTTTACTTTTATTTACATTGTGAGCATCGTCGCTATTTTATTACTCGGTCACATGAGGAGTTCTTCTCCGTCTTCTTTTCTTTTCTTCTCCTTGCTTCTTCTTTGTGCTTTCTATTTAACGAAACGTGTTTGTTTTTGTGTTTTGCTCTTTTTGTGGCTTTTATTTTGATTCAACAACTTTAAACATTGGCGCAGGTCAACCAAATGCTTTCGTTTTTCGAATTTTTCTCTCTTAATATTTGTTTCAAACTTTTTATTGCCTACTTCCAGCCGCTTTGGAAAACGCTTTTCTGAAACTAGGCTAAATACAAGTTTAGCGTCCTTTCTAAACCAACTTTCATGCCCACAGCGAGTGAAATATTATTTTAAGCCAGACAGTTCAATAACTTGGAGAAAGGAGTAAGAAAACCTTTTTAAAACAACAACATTCAGTAGTTATTATATTTCCAAATTAGTTGCAACAAAATGTAATGATGTCAGTATTTAATTTAGGTCTTTACCCAACTATCAGTTATTGGTATGATGTTTATTGAATGCCCAAACCAAAGCTAAGGATTTTTGCTTGTTCGATCCAAGGACTCAGCACAATGAAGGGACCAAAATTTTTAAGGGGTGGTCTCGGTATATCTAAAAAAGAAAACGGGGAGGAGGCTTGTGTCCAATGAAGCACGGCGAAAATGGGACGGTCGGCGAAAAAAAAAAACAACAAAACTTAAACCTTTTCTTTATATAATATGCCCCTAGACCGACGTCCACACAAACAAACAACTATATACCAATTCGAGACAACAACAATTGTAATCTATATCTTTGCAGTACAATAACAGCAACAAGCCCAGTTTAAACGTGGCAAAAAAAAAACTTCTATCGAGAAAGGGACGAAGACGAAGAGGTTCGGTCAAATAAAAAAAAAACTTTTGGGGAGGGAAAGGCATCACGAAATCACTGGGTGTGCCCGGTGGTTCGGTCCTCGAGGTGTGGGATTAGTTGAGAAATAAAAACCCGAAGCCAAGCCAAAAAAAAAAAAAAAACTGCTGATGAGTTGGAAACGTACCCGAAAAAAATCGGTTATTTAGTAGTTGTGTGGGCGGCACTGGGCGAATATTTTTCTCCTTGCGGATTTTTCTGTTGTTTTGTTTCTTTCCTTTTTTTTTTTTTTGGGTGTGCTTCGACAAAAAAAAAACTTTGAAAAAAGAGAAATTAAAACAAGGGACTTTTCCATTTGGCAGCAGTGAGAAGGAGAGTTCTTCTGTTTCATTCTCTTGGATTTTTTCACTTCTGCCAAGCAAGCTGCTGACTTTTATGTAATTATATAGCATTGTTCAATGAATGCTATAGGTAAGGGGGGAAATGGGAGTGGGAGTGGGAGTGCTTGGTGGTGGCTCTTCCTGTATTTGTAAAAAAAAAATGCAATCGTTTGAAATTTGAATTCCAAGTGGGAATTGTGTAATGCATGGGATATAGTATTGTGGTGTTTGTCAGAGAGTCGGAAAAGGAAGAAAGAACAAAACCTTCAACAAAGAAAATCAAGTTATTTGCGATATCCGGATTGTTAAAAGGATCCATTTAGACGTCAGAAAATCTAACGACTATTTTATTGGTTCGTTGTGCAATAAATTTAATTCATATGCAGAAAAATATCGTAAGAATTTAAAAATATTTAAAAGCAGAAATTCAAGCAACAGTTTAAGCTTTAAACTTATGTTTTCAAAACTCAATAAAAATCCTGGCTTTGCTGGGTTTTTTCCCTGATAAATGTACGCATTTCCCGCAAACTGGGAAAGCAAAATAACGAATGCCTGGAGGCAGAAAGGTAAACTTAAAGCTGATTGCCTTTGCCATAATTTTAGCTTAGAAGTTTATTTATTTCTATTATCTGATTTGACTGGAGGATTGCCCCGTGGCGAATCTTTTTTGGATACTTTTTCGCTTTTCGCTGACCTGCCGCTGACTGTGATTGATGTTGTGTTGCCGCACCGCTCGCCAGCCAACCCGATCGATTAAAAAACGGAGCAACAACAAAAAAAAAAAAAGAAAAAGCTGTAGAGAAAAGAACCCAGTGAGTGAGACAAAAGTATCACCCTTAAAAAAAAATGGTGAGGCAAAGCTAACAACAACGTAACAAATAAAATGAAAGCAATGAAATGAAAATGCCTGTCCAGTTGTTTTACATTTTCTTCAGATTTTCTTGAGTAAATTTTCGCCTTTTTCCACCAACGGGGGGTGGGTTCTTCTTACCACCCGCTTTTCTTCGTTTAACACCCACCACCACCCGGGCGACTCATTTGAGCACTAAAAAGAAATTAAGAAGTAGCAAATGAATGCAGGGGAAAAAATGTAAAAACTCCCAGCGAGAAATGGTTAAGGGAATGGGGCAAAAAACAACAAAAAAAAAAAGGCAACAAATTGAAAAATATAAAAATCACAGCACGGAAATACCCTGATTACGCTATCTGTAACTGTGTGAGTGTGGCGAAGCGGGGAGGGAGGGGGGCGGGGCAATAAGCCGCCTTACACCACCCTCAACCCTACCCCCTTCCCCTCCCCCTTCCCCGATTCACTGACAACAGAAACAACAACCCAGAGCCGCTCAATAGGCTTGTGATAAGCAAAAGCGATGCTTGAGCGAGTCTCAGTTTCCCTCCACAATGCACCCACACCCAAAACCCCACATAGCAACTACTCGGACCCAACTCACACTCGGAAAAAGCGGCCTATCATCGGGATAAGTATTTTGTAAGTTTAAAAAATGCTTAAACATCAATATATAAGAAAGTACATTCGTAACTTCCTTTTGAATATCATATCCCAAGGTTATTGAAGGTCTTACCACTAAATGACTTTTTTGGATTTTAGTAAAAAAAAAAAAACACAAATAGTAGCACTTTTATAAAACTAAACTAAATTTAAATTCGAAAACTTATAAAAGGAGAAGTTTTCCAGTAATAACAATCATAAACTTTCATTAAAAAAAAAACAATTCTGCAAAAGTTGGATAAATTAATGAACTAAAGATTTAATACGAAATAGCCCGGATATTATAACTTAAGAATTAAGTTTTTAATTAAAAGGGTTTAATAGGCGTATACCAAAAGACTGTTTAATTTTAAGTCATGTTTTTCTATCTAAGTACAAACTAATTGAAAAGAATCAATAAATCTATTCAACTTTTCAAGTTTGTCAAACTTATTGGATCCTTTTTAAAATAATTATAAAGAATCTAAATTTAAAAGAAACCTGTATTCCTTTTTTAAGCAGTTAAGTCTTAAATATTGTATATCCATGAGCTTTGTTTGATGATTTCAGTGCAGAAAAGTGGGAGGTCGGTGGGGAGAAGGGCCGATGGTTGGTTGGGCCGCTGTTTGGACTTGATAACCCGCCATTGTATACAAGTGAGGCCAAGCCGGCGCATAATCGTCGCCGTCGTCGACGGTTTGGCCCTCAACCGATTTCTTCCTCTTCATGGAGAGTCGGAATGGATGCGACGGCTAAGGAGGAGGAGGATGAGGGGGGGATAGGGGTTTTGGGGTCATAGTTTGCAAGGCAACACAGCTCTTCTCGTTCGCCGAGTGCACATCTGCTCATCCGACTCCACCCAGAGTCACAACTTGCACTTGCTTGGACTTTATCATTTCAAAGGCTTTTGTTCTTATATCATTCCCATCATGGTCATCGAGTTTTTTGTATTAAACTCTTCGCGATCATTGGATTCACTGACTGTTTTTTTTTGTTTTTTGCTGCTTTTCCCCCACTGATTGGCTTTCTTCATACAATAGGTGCATAGTTTTGTTTGAAACACTTGGCGAACTTTGGCGCTGCTTGATGTGTGAACTTTTTTTGCCGGGCGGTCTGCCATCGATTTGGAGCCCATCGAGCATCGAGGCAACTTCGAGTAGTTTACTCGAGTGGAAATGTGTACTCCAAGTTCAGCAAGCAACATCAAAGCCATTCTGCAAAAACCTTGATTTCTTTTTCACGAGTAAATTTAATTGCTGCAGCCCTAAGCAAACTATGAAAAAATCAAACACAACTGAGTTCTTATTACATTTTGAGTCCATATCCAAAATAGGATGTTGTGTTTTGTTGATATGTCTCTGAATATTAGTTTTGTTAAAACTTTACTTTTAAATTTAAATTTAAAGCAAAAGCTTAAAATATATGTTTGGTTTTTGGATTAAAGAGCAACAGTATCAAGAAGCGAAGCTGCGAAAAGGATTCATTGGAGAAGTAAAGAATGTAGTGCTATTGTTTAACCAATATCCGTTTGTTATAACTTGTAAAAACTTTCGATATTAAATTTTATTATAGTATGGACAGATGCTAGTGGTATTTTGTAAAATATTCAATGAACCTATTAAGTCTAAATGAGGGAATTTAATTAGGAAATTTCGTTTTTAGTTCTATAGCTCGGCCTCTTGCCAATACTTCGCCCGGTCCAATAACTATTGGTCTTAATTGGCTGCCGATAAGGACCCTTGAAAATAAAGCCACGCAAAAAGTAAAGCACAAAATCCATATTGGGTGCGCCCAAGTGAGGGAATACTTCGAAATTTCTACAGCAGTCCCTGCTTTTTTTTGTAAGCTTTTGTTTCGTTATGTCTCAGTTTTGCCGTTATTCTGATGGTCGCTAATTGCGAGCGCGTGTGTTAGTGTGCGTGCGAGGGTGTGTTTTGTGCGCCTTGTATTAGTATGGGGGTTAGGTATATCTAATTAATGGCATTATTTTATGTGGCCTAGCCCTAAAAAATACAAAAATATTCGAGTACAGGAGGCACAAAAGCGCCCGAAAGCAGGCAACAAAATTGAAAAGGTTTACTTTTTATTACCTTGATCGAAGGACTGCTTGTTAATTATTCCAGGGAACCAAGCCTAGTAGATTTTTGTTTTTTTAGGTTTAAAGTTGACAAATTGTAGTAGACGACGTGACGGAATTAATTTCATACAAAAAACGGTATGTTTACCCAAAAACAAATTAGAGAAAATTATAGATATTATCGTGTAATAATTAATGACAACAGAAGGTAGTATATTTCTTTATTGTAGGACGCAATCGTTGCGATAAGTAGAGAGATTAAATACGTGTATATCTCCTTTTAATAATTGTTTATCAACACGTGGCTTTGGTTATTTGTTGTTGTTATTTGCTAAAAAGGAGAATGAAATTAATGAGAGAGGAGTAAACAAATAGAGCGCGAGAGCCAGCACACGCGAACAACGCGACCAAAGGCGAATGCACAATAAATATATTGTATAAAAATATATAATCATAAATGCAAAAGATTTGCACATGTATTGTACATATGTTTGTGTGAGGGAATGCCTTTTACTACGTAATGCAAAACGTAAAGCTTTTTCGTTTTTCTTTCTTGAATTTTTTATGCGTCTGCAGCCGGCAGTTTTGAGAGAGAGTGGAAAAGTGCGAGAGCGGTTGAAGAAGAGAGCGCGCGCGACAACCGAGAATTTAACGGGATCAGGTGGGAGAGAAGACCGAGTTTTATTTTCAGCACATGTGAGTTTTTAGTTTTTGAATTAATTTTTAGCACTGCTTTTCAGGGGTTTCTTGGCGTTTTTAAAATGGTTTCTGGCACGTTTTTGTTCAATATTTTAGGAAATATTTTTAGCTTGTTTCTTGTTGTTATCACGTTATTTTTGAGACCGTTTTAATTCCGACTGTCCGAGAGATCGAAAGCGCGAGACCCACCGACTACAAATACAAATGTTGTCTGATGGCTGGCGACGCAGCGCTTGGCAGAATTGACCGTCGTCGCCGCTGCCACCGCTGCAGAGAAGAAAGAAGAAGAAAAGTAGAAGGAGGAGGAATATATAAAAAAAAAATCAGCAGCAGGCAGCAACAACAACAACACAAGAAATCTCACTCAGATCTCTCTGTCCCGCTTACTCTGCATTACATACATGTGCGACAGAACGATGAACGATGATGATGAACCGAATTACAAATAAAAAGAATGATGCCAAAAGACGACGACAACGCCAGCGATTAGCAAAAGCAAAAGCAAAGGAGCAAAAGCACTCACACACACACCCGACCCACCCACTCACACACACACTTATAGCATACATAGCGGTGGCGAAAAAAAATCGGTCGCAATCGGAAAAAAATGCAAAGGCAACGCGGCAGCGGCGGCGGCAGAGCTCTCTCTGCTCTGCACATAAAAAAAAAAACATAAAGAGAAGACGAAAAAATAAAACATAAGCAAGCTCACACACACCAGCTCAGAAAAGTGCTCAAGCAGGCTGGAAAAAATGAGAAGAAACTTTGAGCCTGAGCGCCAACTGACAACAACAACAACCGTAGAAAAAAACTGCGGGCAAGAAAGCCGAGGAAAAAATTGCGGCACATCACGCGCACAGTGGGCAAAATTACTACATGGTAACGCACCAAAAAAAAAAAGCATCTTTTGTAAATCGTTTACTTTGAGAGACGACATTTTTGTTTAAACTTGTCTTAAGCATCTAAAATAAATAATTAAAAAGTTTTAAAGTAGATCATTAAATAGTATACAAAGAGCACCTATCCAAATCTTAACAAATTCTGAAAAACGTTAAAACAGTTTGCATTATTGATGAGGGGAACACGTTTCTTAACAAACTTGTTAGGGGAAGTAGGAAGAGAAAGTAAGAAAAAAGAACTTGTGAGTGAAAATTATACATAGAAACCCACAGTACATAGCACCCTTAGAAAATGACCAGCACACTGACCATCTACAGAAAACCCCACCCCAAAAAAAAATCGCCAACACAGAAAGCGACTCAAACTCAGACTTCCGACTCGCGACGCCCATTAACTGGAGATGAATTCCCATTCTCAGGACCCCATGATTTGTGTTTGGGTGTCGCGTAGACATCTCTCCCAATTTCTCCCCATTTTTCCCAAGAACACCATGCCAGTTGCAAAAACAATGGGAACAGATGAGCAACGAATAAAAAAAAATAGAATAGTGCAGCAATTGATGGAAGGACAGCATGGTTTGTTGTTGCTGTATTTGAAAATGGCCATAAGCGAGAACAAGCAACATGGATGTAAAAATGGGTGTGGACATCGCGCGGATGAATTGGAAATTCGAACTGCTCCAATGCCGTCCTAATTGGAAGCTGTTTCTGGACCAGGGTTAACCAAAGCTAACGGAAAGTTGGGAAATTGATTTTCACTTCTTCTTCCCCTTTAGCTTTTAAGATTTTCTAAGAGGTTTAGAGTTACGCATAAAAATTCAAATCAAATAAAGGTTACAGGACTTATAATAAACTTATTTCATTTAATGAAATAAAGAACCTTAAGAACTTTTTAAGAGGTTAAAAAAAACTTACTCGTTTAACTTAAATTGTTAAAAAATTTGTAAATATATACAAATCCAATATTTAAACATTTTAAAAAAAGCTTAATAATTTTAATCACTTCGATATATAGTTAGCAAACCTAGCAACTCATCCCACTGTGCGGCAAAAACAATGCACGTTTCGTGAGCCGCAGAAAAAATTGCGCTCTCTGGCCGAAGCAGCAATAACAACAATAACAACAAGGAGCGCCAAAAGCGGCGGGCAGTGCGAGTAAGAAGAGCGTCAAAGACAAGAAGCAGGACGAAAAGTTGAACAGAGAAAAAAATCCTGATGGAACTGGACAGACGCAGCGTCGTCCACAAAAGGGGGTGGGCCATAGAGGGGTCCTGGGGCTTTGGGGGGTTTAAGGCTACGACTTGGACTGAGAATGAAAGTGTATGGGGATGTCTCTGTATGTTTGGCTGTGTGTATGAGCAGCGGCCATTGTTGGGGGCACTCTCACAACCACACACACACATAAAGGCGGGCGAAAAATTTTTTCTTTGCGCTTCACTCAATTTCGATTTTTTTCTTTTGGTCCGTTTCCTTCGAAAAGTTCAAAGTTGCAAGCGCGCTCTCGCTCTTTCACTCAGCAAAAAAAGGTAATTCTGTTTGCAAGAAAGAACGAAAGAAAAAATCGGAAAAAATGCAAGCCAAGTGGTTCAGACAGAGGGAGAGGGAAAGAGAAAGCACAGAAGTGAGTCCGGGTGCGGGTGCGGGTGTTGGGCCACCCCATTAACTGATGTCCACCTTATTCCCCGTCTCTGTCTTGTAGTTGCCCGTGTATTTGTGTCCGTTTCAGTTGCTCACATAGTTGGCTAAAGATAAAGGTGAAGGAGCAAGGGAGAAAGGAAGAGAGGTACGCAGAAAAAAATAAAGGGATTTAATCTTAAGAGCACTAATTTTAAACGTCCAACTCTTGTTTTGTATTGTTTTAATTTTAAACTATTTAAATATACATAGGAAAAATTAGGTAATCATCAATTAATACATTAATCAAAAATGAATTGCATTTGCCAGTGGTCTAAAAGGTCAGCTTTAGCCTAACGTGTAGTTTTACTATTAAGTACATACATACATACATATGTATGTGGAAACATATTGGTATGCTAATGTTTCATCTTATTTTTTTCTGTGTAGCACACATGCAATGAGGCCAAAAGTTGGGGAGGCAGCGAGTGGGTGGAACGGAAAGGCACGACGCATTGGGAAGACCCTCAAGTGTTGGCATGCAAAAAAATAAAAAAAATGCAGAAAAAAACAAAACAAAAAATACATAGCAATAAATATAACCAAAGCACATGGCGTGGCAGACACATGCATTTAAAAGTGGAGGCACTAAGGGGTTAAGGGAGCTAAGGCAACTGGCAACACTAAATCATCTGTGCATGTGTACCTCTGTTTGTGTGTGTTTGTTCGCTGGCTGACTACGTTTGCTAAAAGCATTAAAGCAGCGCCAGCATTAATTAACGCTTAGCGAAAATCGAATCTGAGCTTAACCCCAAAAAGAAGAGAAGAAAATAAAAACCAAGAAAGAAGTGTGGCAACGCTGGGGTCAGCCAGCGTGTGTGCGAGCGAGATAGCCTGCGCAAGAAACCGTTTCTTGGTGCCTTTTTTTGGGTGAACCATGTTCAGATCAACGGAGTTCTCTAATTGTTTTAAACGCTCTGTATGCAGCAAGGCAATTACAAAAGCCATTAACATTAACTAGACATTACATTACTTTTGGGGTGAGACTAGGACTAATTTAGGAAAACGAAAATATTTCCAAGGTTATTTTAAAGAAAAATAATTTTTGTGACATTGGTTTACTAAAGACCATTTTAATTTTTCCAGCTTCAAGGTACAAAATTCTTTTATAAGTAACGAACTAAACATTCAAAAGACATTGTCTAAAACGCTAAACATTGATTTCTTAGAAACAAAAACATTTTTACAATTTTAAAAATTAAATTGTGCTGATTTTGAGGCTAGTTATATTTCAACTAATTAAGCCGACTTTGTAATTCATTTGGGTAGTTAAAAAGTTTGCACAAGAACTCATATTCTTTGGCAGTCGCAACAACAATGACTAAGTTTGTGAAAACAACATTTTTTTCGTTCGGAAACACTCCACTGCACATCGTCCGAAAAGTACCAAAAGTTTCGGCTTTCCTCCAATTCCACTGCGATTTTCCCTTAGCAATGCCAATCTGAAGTCCGTACAACAACATTTTTCAAGGCGAAATGGACGCGCCAAAAAAAGGGGGCACCACACACACAAACGTAGTCAGAGGAACTCGAGAGTAAAACAAAAAAATATCCCCAAACACACACACACAAACAGAAAAAAATACGCACCAAGACGAAAGCTCCAGCACACCCATACACACTCACACAAACAGAAGTTGCGGTTGAAACATACAAAAGTACAAGGGCAAATACAATAACAACAAGAAACGGCGAAAATAAAAATGGGCAAAAAAAAGCGGAATACATAAAGTGAAGGAGAAGGAGGAAACTCCAAGAACATGTGCAGAAACAACGGCGACAAACGAAAGAGATACAAGCTGTAGTTGTAGTTGTAAAAGTCGCCAAAAAAAAAGTAAAAGAAAATAGAGGCGCAAAAAAATTCAGCAACTTGTGGAGGTTGAAGAGATGAAAGGGGGTCGGGTGGATGGGCGGTGGGTGGACGGACAGATGGCCGGCAAAACTTTTGCAGCGAAAATATAAAAATGGAGCGCACGTCTGTGACAAAAAAAAAAAAAAGTGAGAGGGGGCAAGGGGAGGGGAAGAGAGAGCATGAATGGGAAGTCGACGTCTGCCAGTCGCCGCAAGAAGAAGGAACGGCGGAAGGAGGGCTATGTGTGTGTGTGTGTGTGTGAGTGGGAGAGAGCGGGTGGAAATGGACCGTCGTTTGAGTTTTTTTTTTCTTTCGCTGCCCCCTCCAACTTGAGTATTTTTTTTATTCCTCAGCCACGGCGACTTGAGTGCGAACCAAGTTGAGCGCTCGGCTTATTTACTCAAGCGAAACTCGCGTCACATTGGCCACCACTGTAATGCGGTTGTTGTCCCCGCTTAAGTGGTTGCTGTTTAAATAAGTTAATGTTAACGCTTAACAGTGAAACGGATTTCCGCTGTGGAAGTTAAGGTCATAGTTATTTCCGAAATTCTTTTAATTGCCAATATCCTTATATAACTTTAAAAAACTTAAAATCTTACAAATTAAATACAACACTAAATTTTAAACCTGTGTTATTTTTAAAACTTTTTGCAAAGTTAAACGCAATATCCCAATAATTTCGCAGCAGAAAATGGTTTTAACATAAAACCCTAAAGCAAACAATATTTACTTTAAAACCTTATATGTATGTTTTTTTGATGAAAATTAAAAAATATTTTAAGTTTTCCTTCCAAATCTATTATTATTTTATTAAACACCTGATTCCCAAGGCGGCCAATCAATACTAATTGGCTTTTACATAAATAAATAATTTGTAAGGACATCAAATGGATTCGCCCGCCAATCCAATTAGTTTCATTATTGATTAGCCTAATTTAATTTTCCCACAGCCCCTAAGGTTAAACCCTTTGACCTGTCATTGGTCAGCTATATAGCTTATTATGACTGGAAATCGATAAATTGGCAAAGCCTCAGTGCACCGACCATGCAAATCAATATCAATTACCAGTTGCGGCAACAAAAATAAAACCTGAGGGCATTCCAATATCGATAGTAAAAGCAGCCACATTTCCCCGACAAATGTTTGGAGGTATACACACTATACTCTCGTACTTGTCTATATATATTATAGGGTATATATATGCCCCCAAGCAATCACCTACAACCAGAATTAATGAAGCACACAAATGACAATTACAATGGGGCGTTGTCGTCAAATGCAAAAAAGCAACAAAGCGAGGCAAGTTGCTTCACCGGAAGAAAAGATTACTTATTTCAAATTGAATACTATAAACATTTTAAAAACGAATTAAATCATTTTTTCTTGGATGAAATATTAAAAAATTCTTGAAATCTTGATCGTTTAAAAAGCGTTTAAAATGTATGCATTTAGTTCTTTATTTTTTCTTTTAACTTAAACTCTTTATCAAGATATGATCAATAGATTTAAAATTCATAAAGGTAAAAACAATTTCAAATATAAATAAAAGTTTCGTAACAAATGTTCTTTAAAACAATTTAATATTGATAAGGAACGAAATATGTTTGTAATATTTTGTATAAATTATACAAAACTATTTTATGTGATAAAACAAATCCAAAGATTTATTCAAAATATTTTTGATTTCATTTATAAAGTTTAGAAAGATTTATCAAAGTGTAGTGGGATGGTTTCGGTGGGTGGCATTTATCTAAATACGGGAGAAAAGGGTGAGCTTGGTGAAAGGGGGGCTATCAGAGGGAGAAGGGGGAGGGGGAGGGGTGGCTGTGCTCAGATAACAACGACCCTGACAGTAATTGTACTCGTACCGCTCCGCCTCTATATTTGTGCGTTCAATTTAAAAAAAAGAACCACTTTTGTGGTTTGGCTAGCTCGATGTTTGTTTGTTGACAAACCGATTAGAGGAGGTGGTAATTGTGGGTGCAGTCCATTTCATAACCGATGGACATTCGAATTGAATGCTAAGAGACTCTGATTTACCAAAAAGATTTCTAGATTGCACCAAAAAATATTATAACAAATAAATCACTTATTTTTAAATACTAGACACTTTTTGTTGGTTTACATCTTTCAGTAGTTAAGATAAGTGTTGATAAGGTAATAAACCTTTGATTTCACACTTATATATGTTTGTTCTTGGTTTTATTGTGTTTTGTTCAACCCATAAAAAAAAAAAATTTATGAGTTATAAGATAAGGGGGAAAGATCCCAAAAATAGTCTTCTGCAAAGTTATCTTATCCATAATGCACAATCACAATTTATACTATTCCATTGTGAAGATTGTTTAAATTTAGAATTCTTTAAATGCCAACAATTTACGGACTAATTAATAAAGAATTTTAATAAATCAGTTTGGAATTTGTTAACTTAGGTACTATATGATTTTTTATTGTATTAGATGGATTAAATTATCTTTAATTTACTTTTATTTTGTATCCAATAATAATAAATAATTGTCTTTCATCTATGTTATTAACTAAACTATAATTGATCTGAAACTAAATCGAAATCTATTGCTAACCAATAACCTGATATGGACTCACCTGTAATTCCGATTCGGTGACGTCAATTTCACCGCGATAAACAAAATCGATGATGGTTTTGAGGTCGGTGAAGATAATGTCGGCGGGCAGGATGATCGTGGGATGTTTGCACGGGTTCTCGAGCAGTAGTTTTTGGAAATACGTCGAGCAGGCGGACAAAACAACCTGAAAAATAAAGGGAATTATTTAGATTGATATGTTTTATTGAATAATTGTGAGTACTAACCTTGTGCGCCTTGAGGGATCCATGTTCGCAGGACAATGTGACATCGACAAAGGACAGATCCTCGCGCAGCTGTTGAAACACTGATGTCATCGTGTTCTGATAGTTGTTCCAGCGGAGACTGAAATACTGATGTCCTCGTACCGCTGCCATTTTAAAGGATTCTTTTTTTCTATTTGAAGCCCACTCGTTGAATTCTTTTCGCTGGCTTTTGTTTGATTTGTTTTGTTTGCGCGTGTTCAACACGTTGTGTATATCCTGGCTGGAAAAGCGAGAAGGGAAAAGCTTTGGTTAAATCGAGGTTTATTTAGTGCTGGCCTGGGAAATCAATCAATACTAAGTGAATAGTGGGTTGGCTGACTGGCTGCATCCTCCGATTTATGTTCCTGGCGAATCGCCGTTCCCGATGCAACTGATTCGCCACCAACCACATGTTGAAGATGCAATAAAAATAAAAGGAGTCGCAGTCAGTCGGCCCATTGTGTTTGAGAGCTTTGCAACGAGTTTGCAGGGAGTGGAGCAGTAAGGAGTGAAGTATGCCGGGAGGTAAGGGGTGAAGGAAGGGGTGTAGAAACTATTTCGAAGACAGGTAGGAGAATATATAATAGTGGCAAATCCTGGTCGAATAACTGATGTCCTGCTGAAGAACATTTTCAACGGGAGGATTTCAACAGCTCCTTTAGAAACGTTTCTATTAAATAAACATGTGAAACTGTATAAGGATTTGGTGCCTTGCCAATATATTCATTTTTAACAAAAAAAAAAAAAAAAAAAAAAAATAAAAAAATAAAACAAAACAATAAAAAAAAAAAAAAAAAAAAAAATAAAATTAAAAAGATTTTAAAAACATTCTGAATTGTTTTTTCTGTTAAAGTTTGAACTCTGCGATTAACTTGTTATATTATAGTATAATTTAAAATTTTTTATCAATTAATTACCAATTTTAAACTATCAAAATGTTTGACAAACATTATATTCCTTATCTGCAACTAACGGAATTTCGATCCTCACATTTTTCATTTCTCTTATTTTTGCCAATAATTCCAAACAGCTAAAACAAGTATTTATCGTTGAATTCGCGTTTAAACGTTTTACTGATAAGCGTGCTTTGACGAATGGTCGTAAATTTGGTTTTGTGTTTGGATTTACATTGAAACGTACACATTTGAGCCTCCTATCTAAACGTATTTTGTTTACCATATTTCCCAACTAGCTTATTTTTACTCAAAGCTTTAACTCGACAGGCCAACGAGCAGCAACTATTTTTACTTTATTTAGTGGTGGTCATGTCGCGTGGTTTTAGCACTGCTCGAATAGTTTTGTTTTGCACATTTTCATGTAAAATGCTGGGCCAGGCCCAAAGGAAGAAAACCGAAACCGAAACCAGTTTTCAGTGAAACTTCTTTTTCGTATGCCCTTCCAAAGGGTATTTATTCTTTAAGCAAAAGGTTGTAATTAGCATTCACTGCGGTTTAAATTTAATCCTGGTTTTAGGTAGTTAGTTTGGCATTAATACAAGTTTAAAGAGAATGGCTTAAACTACTTGTTGTTTAAAAAAAAACAAATAAGGTTCAAAAGGTACTGAAGTTCAATCCGTTACAGCAGTGTTGTGTAAGTATATTATTTAAGGGATTTCATTTTTTTCAAATGCCCAAAAGGGCATTGTTAGTTCAATAAAAAATAGACACTTAGCCCCAAAATTGTTTCATGACAAGTTGTTAAAAAAAAGGGTATTTTAACTCTGGCATTCCGTTAAAAAAAACTTCCTTTCTCGTTTTCAATGGCACGTATTGGTGCCTGCAAGTTGTTTTTGCTAGTTGGAGCATTGTCAAAAAAAAGGAATAAAAAAGCATAATAGGAATGCTGAAAGGATGCTTGAAGAGGCAACTTGCCGTGCAAATAGAATGGGAAGCAATGGGACAATGGGGAGAAGGCGCGGAGAAGAAAACCAACTTTTGCTTGCAACTTCCAATGCCATGGTTATAAAATGCAACCACAATTTTATTCCAAACAGAGAAATCCAGTAAAAACGAAAAACTTCAAGGGATTTTTATTACAAAGTCAAAACAACAGTGGAACTTCCTACGTTTGTAAAAAAAAAACTTATGAAATTTTATCGAACTTATTATCAAGAGTTTAAATAAAAATTGTTATTTCCCTTTGAAGCGCAATTTTCTTTGAAAAAAAAAAAATTATAAAAAGGTATTGACTAAATAAATTACATATTACAATTTCGTAAAAAAAAAAAGTTAAAATACATATATAAAAACTAAGTTTATTATTTATCTGAAATTTCCTGTATATTAATTGTTTCAAAACAATTGTATTCCAACAAGAAGCTTCACCGTATTGCATTTCATTTTTGAAGAAGATTCGCAATCAAAACAAAAAACGGTGGAAAGAAAAAGGTGTGAAGAAGGGGAATAATAGGTGTTGCCACCCACTCAAAAATCAGTGTCTCTTTCTCGCTCTTTCCCTCTCTTTTTTGCTTCTCCCAGAGAGTCTTATCATTAATCGCACATTATGCGGCCTGTTTTTTCCCGTTGTTACTATTCATTTTTCTTTTTTTCACTAGACCAATCCACGTTTTTTTCTGCTATTGTTCCCCCCATAGTTGCTTTCTCACTCTCGCACCCACATGTAGGAGATTTGCCGCCTTTTGGAGCCTCTTCTTGTTTTCTCCCTTCTATCTGTCCTTTTGTATGTTTATTTGGCAAATGGATAAAGAGTGTTCGTAGTTTTGTTTGTGGACGGACTTTTTAACTTTTCTCTGGCCTTAAATACATATGTACATATGTACATACATTCCTGCACTTCATGTTGTAATACCCTTTGGAGGCTTATGTATAAATCGGTCATTGAGCCGTTCTTATAGGTACTTTATGATTAGCAAATAAAACTTTTTAATATACATGTTGTCAATTATAATTATTGTACGATTTAATTACGTTAATACGTTATCCTTAACGTTGTTGTCTGTTCTTAATTCCACTGTGCCGAATTTATCAACTGATAAACCCATTTCGTTACACTGTGTTTTTCCAGGCAAAGGCAACTTCGTTTTCGTTGCGTCTCCTCTTTGCTTTTGGATGGTGTGCAAGCGAGCGAGCGAGACAGCTGTTTGGTAAGGGAGAGAAGGGGCGCAACGAAGAAGAAGGAGAATAAAAAGGGGGGAGGCAAAGGCGCAAGACAAATGACAGCGCGCTTCGAAATGAGTGAGTGGGTGAAGGAGAGGCAAAAGAAAATGGATTTTAAACATTTTTGTTTTGATTATTATTGTTCTTGTTCGTCGCAAAACTTTGCAAAGCAAAAGGGCGAGGAGAGCGGGAAAGGTAAAGCTGAGTAAAGAGAGGAGAGAAAGAGGGAGAGCGATGTAATGCAAATGTAATGCTGAACAATTGCATTTGCCAATTGAAACCAATTGAAAGGTTTGCAGTATTTTTATTTTTCCCTCCCCCCCTCCTTTTTATACACTTCGCAAACAACAAATATGTTCGCCTCTTATTTTTAGTTTAGTTTTTGTGGGGCTGCCTTTACCTTTTCGCTATTTATATTTGATTTTCGCTGCTGCTGCAATTTGCCGCCTGCCTTTTTGCATAATAATAGAGGAAATACGTCAAAGAGTCCCCGTTACGTTGCGTATTTGTTGCTTTTTTTGTACTGCATGCGTATTTACCGCCAGTTTTGTGTTGTTTTTGGTGCTACTGCCTTTTTTCTTATGTTTTTTTTTTTTGCTCTTTTTCGTTTATTCACCTTTTTCTTTTTATTAAATTTGTTCGCTTTTATTTTTATTTTTCGCTGCGCCTTCTGCTTCTACGCTCGTGCACACACACACGCGCGCACGCACCGCACGTACACACACACAAGCATTGCGATTGGTTTTTCATAATTCGCATAGCAAAAACTTTAATTTTATTCTATTTGATTTTCTTGGTTGGCACGCTGTCGCTGCTTCATTTTATTGTGTTAACCATTTCCATTCTGATTGGGGCCGCACTTTGACCGCTTCATAATACGCTGATTAAATTTACCAACCGCGCTTTTCCGCACTCTTTTTCGCGCACGCACCGAATTTCGCTGGCAAAACGGAATTTAAAATAATAATTATTTTTTCAGCTCGTCGTTCATCGGAGTGCTCGTGTTCGCCATTTTCGTGTGGCGCTGCCAGATGGTTGCCAGGCGCTGAAAAGTAGCAAAAGGTGCTTAAAGTCTTTGATTGCAAATCCATTAATTTAAATTGCTTCATTATTTAGTTAAATACTTATTTTATCTTTCATTTTATTTTCCTTAGACGAAAAATCGCTGTAATTTTCTTAATTTATCATTAGTTTTCGACTAAGTGGCATCCCGTTATCGGTTGTTCTTTGCTTCGCCACCTGTACAATCTAGTTGTCCCGCTTACACTGCCGTCATTTGGCCTATCGATTTTTTTCATTATAAATTTGAAATGGGCGGGAAAAAACCAAACATTTAAAAAATGTGGATGTAAATGATATACATTTTAATAATTGAATTTATATAAAAAATATATTGGTGCTTGTTGAATTACATTAAAAACTGTGTTACGATTTTTTATCCCAAAAAAGTAAGTTGAAAACATATTTGCAACTTATCAGCGTTAAAAATTATGTATGGTAATGTGTTAATAATTTTAAAGAAACATTTTTACGTTTGAGAAATCTTCGAAGGGTGAAAATTGACAGAGAAGAGTAAATTACAAATAACTACAAATTTTATTTAAAACATTTTTAAAATATTTTTCAGAGTAGCCACCTAATTATATTGCTGTCCAGACAAAAGCTTGTTGCTACAAAACTATCGTTCCGCTCGTATTGCCTATCGATACTTTGGCGGTCTTCTATTTGGAAATCAAATATGTTAGCCCGTTGAAACTCGATCATTACATTACATTTTAGAAACCCGTTTAATGCTCGTGTGCTTGCAAGTCATGACTGCGAAAATGCCAAAAACTTTATGTATTTATAATGAGCAAATAAATATTCGCCACCGACAACGCACGCATTTGCATAATGAAGGCGAAACCATTCAAATGAGTTGCACTTTCTCCGCTGCCTTAATTTGTATAAATATGTACGAGTGGGTGGGAGTCCGCCTAGCCCCATAAAAAATCAAGCCAAAAACCCAACGAAGCTAGCATACAAAACGACTGATTTGCAGCGTAAAATTATAAACCAATACATACATACGTACATAGATACATACATACATATGAACATTTGCATTTGGATGCGTGGAGCCTCGGGTAAAAGCTAATAGCTAATGGAGAACTTACGTGCCAATTGACATTCATGAGTCCCAAGGCCGAATACATTAAAATAATTGCATGTTCTAGCTCCAAAGCAGTAGAATAGTACAAAAAAACAATACAACAGAAAAAAAAAACAAACATAATTGTGGCATGATCGAGTCGGAAATTAATTGCTCTCGTTTTCCAACTTTCCAGCGCGGAAAAATCGATCGACTGTGGGGTACAAAAGGGGGGTTGGAAGTGGGGAACCCAGCGAGGTCGTTCCAGCAATTGATGTGTGCACCTATTTATTTACCTACCTAAAAACACACAAACATGTGAATATCTCCCTCCTATGCTATGCACATGTGTACATATGTATATACCATATAATTATAGGCGCACATAGGCGTCACCCCCGCCTCCCCCTTGAAAACCCGCCCCCTGGAAAACCCACAAACGCACCCTACTCCATTTGAATAACCCCACACGTCAGCCGCATTTTACACACACCGCACATGCACAAGTATTTATTTAGGTACATGCACTGCGGATTGAGTGGCGGGTGGAACTTTATCGTGTCACGAGGTTAAGTCACTTAAACAATTGCAGTGTCCACTACAAATATAACTATGCTAATAAATATTGGAGTTACACATGTATTATCTAGGTTAATCTAAGAATCAGAAAAGTTATTATCAAGCTTTAAGTAGTTTCAAAGTACTCTTTATTATCATAAAAACTGTTTATTAAACTTGGCAGGACATCTTTTTAATATTCCTTAAATAACCTTTTAAAAACAGTTCTTTTGGTACCAATATCATCCTGGTAACTTACAAGAAATTATTAAGGAAACCCATTTCAAGTTTACTTCAAACCCTCCTATCTACATAAAAAATAATTTAAATAACACAAATAACTTACTCTGCCCTTTGGTATCTCAGTTAACCTGAAAATACAAAAGAAAATTGTTTCCGTTAAGGTGGGAGCTCTCTAACAATACTAACCTAAGTTAATCAGTATTGATTTAACATTCCCCCCAATTCCATTTGACTTCCATTGCCATCTCTAAAACACACACACGCACATGCCTCCACAATTAGAGACGGACAAACAAACAAAACAAAAGATCCCCCACACCAACTAAAACAACAGCAACAACAACAAAGAAAATAACAACAATGATGCTCGGTTATGTTCGGATTTTCGCTTCGTTTTTCGTTCGGTGATTTTGGGATCGAAATGGAAATGGAAGCGCTGCTCCAAAAAAAGCATAAAGCACGTAAATGGAAAATGGAATAAATGGGTGGGAGAGTAAAAAAAGAAAGGCAGAGAGAAAGAGGGGGCAAGAGAGAGAGAGAGCGCCAAGGTGGGGAAAATGAGAGCGAGCGCATTAGAATAGCTCTGCTGCAACAATTAATGCATATTAAGGTCAGCTTTTCTGCCCTTCTGGTTTGTTTTTTCGAAAAACACCAAGTGCGGCCCACAGATGGCGCCAGCAGTTCTAAACCACACGCCGGAAATCAGAACCGTGAAAACTGGTTTTCATATCTTTACTTGTGAAATAATAATTTTTCTTTACTTGATTAAAATTTGGAATCCACCGATAAATTTCTTTTAAAAATTTGAAGATACTTTAATAAAAACAAATAAGTACCAAATTAAAAAAATAATAAATGCAAAAATTGTTTTAATATTAATTTGTTCGGATTCGTAATTAATTAATTTTGTAATATTTCAAAACAGTTTTGCAAGCTAAAGTTTTTCATATATTAAAAAAAATTAGTATTGCAATTATAATAACAATTTATCATACAAATATTTACAGTTGCGACAGAAACGTTTCGTTCAATTTTAGGGTTTTGATTGGAGTTAAAATTCTATACTTTTTCTGTAGACAATTACAAATATTTTGTTATTTTCGAAAAACGAATTCATTACATTCCAAAAGGGCAATGTAGAAGTTTTATCTCCAAATTTTACATAATAAGACAAAGAAAACTCGAGTCGTGAAAGATCAATGGAGCGAACATAAATAGAGCTGATTTCACAGTCGATGATCCACAAACTCGGTCCCCAAAAAATGCCAATGAGCATACACAACCCACTCGAAAAGCCGAAAAACTTCTGTTTTTGGCATGGAAAGGCAACAACAACAACAACAGCAGCAACCAGTTAACAAAAGCCACAATTTACAGAGCGATTGACGTCATTGGAAGGTTTATATATTTTTTTTTTCTATGGAAAAGTTTATGTAAGTCTGTGGGCAGAAAATTCGTGTACGTGTATTAGTGCGCGTGCTGGGCGACAAGTGCAATCCATTTCTTGAATGGTGCGCATGCACTAACCCCTTTGCCGCCCCTTTTGCCACCGCCCCCAATCCCCAATCCCCACACCCCTTCAAAAAAAAACTAAACCAAGCGAGAGAGAGAGGGAGTCGAAAAGCTTTTATGAGTGTGTGCAAAGCAATTTCATGTCATAAGTGCATAAAAATTGCAAGGCCCTGAAAAGCGGTTCGCTTCACATGACAAACATTAGATTTATCAGTCGAGCTCTCTCTTGCTTTTTCTCTCTTACTCTCTGTGTTGCTATCTCTTTCCGGGCCCCTCCACCGCTCATTATCTAATGTTCACTTTGGAGGTTTTTGCAAAAAAAAAAATACAAAAACAAGAAAAGAGTAAAAACTATAACCTGCCCTAGAACTTTTTTTACATACTAACTTATGCACATACGCGTAGATAAAAAGTTCTCATGTAAGCACAGTCGCGGCAAAACAATAGTACCAAAACTATGTAAAAAATTTACTTAGTATAATGTTTTAATTGCTTTAATAGTTAATATCCTAAAAATCTTATGCAATCCATTTGAGCCCAGTCTATTAAAAATTTAATAATAATTATATACATAAATTGTTATACAATTTTTACGTGCTTATACATATTTTATTTAATACTATTTGCTAACATTTTGCAAAAAACTAGTTCAAAAAAAATTTACGAAATCCAATCTTTTTTAAATTTTTTTGCAGATAGATTTTTAATTCATTCAAAAGATGTAAAACTTCATATGAAAACAACAAAGTCACATCATCAACTTTAAGATTGTTTCCACAATTGTTTGTTTTCACGAAGGTAATAATAAAATAACAATTATTGGCAACCGAAAGGTAGTAATCAGGCAAAAGTTTATTGAGACTTGGGGTTGTTTAAGGGCTGTCCCCAGGCCTATAATTGTCACCATAGTTGTTAGTATGTACTGGCGTTAGTTATCTCAATTCTGGTTGCAGTTTTTGTTGACGTGTTTTTTTCGCAACGAAGCCCTTCAATGGATGCCCACACACAACCGCACACCTGGAAACTAACTCAAAGGTAGAGAGCTAGCCTCTAGAATTATCCACGTGCATATGTGCATACTATATGTATGTATGTATGTATGTATGCATGTAAGTGGGTTTAAGTACATACCTTAGCGACAGGTGCTGGATTTTTTTTACAACCTGCTCCGCCCTTAGTCATGTCATACAATGCGTTGACATTCAGCTCAACTAAAGTAGCTGCTTATTTCCATGATCCCCAATCGGTACACTATTAAGTAATTGAAGCACTTGAAACTTAATGCAGATCGGGCGGAAATTATCATATAATGTTCAACAAATATGTAGACAATTCTGTAGAGGAAGACACTCCTACAAATTGAACATCTCAATTAATTATTTATTCAATGCAGTGTTTGCTGAAAAAAAAACTAATTTGAATATGAGCTCTATAATAAAACGATTTCATGTTAATTTGTGTTTATTATTGTAACTACTGTGTTTCTTAGAAATATAATAGAAATATGCCCCAAGGTAACAACTTGATAAAAATGTTTGGATCTTAACATCAAGAAGTCAAGGTCATATTCAGGTATATTTGCTATAAATGTGTCACCATTTTCCTTTTTGTGGATCTGTTATTTTTAAACTGGGTTATGACATAATGAAAAAACTTAGTTAAAGAGTTGGCAAAAGATAAACTCTAAAGTTAATTGTCAGTTCAATTAAATTGCGGAAACAAATTAGCTGTGCTTTAAAGTTGATTTATGAAGATGAAAGTTTCTTTTCTACCTGTTTTTCCTTCACCCAGAAATGAGCAAAATAATATTTATAAAGCTTTATAATATAATTAAAATAATGTAAATATTAATATATAAGCAAATATGTAAATATGTAAACAAATCCTAAATTATATATTTTCATTTTCTTATACATATTTAAATCAAGTATGTATTATTTTCAACGAAGGCCATAAAAGTTAATTACCACTCCGCCTCGTTTTTAACAAAGTTTTTTTTATCTCACAAATAATGTATATTTTAATTTCAACTACAAATTAGCGTCCAATAAGCGATGGGTTATGAGCTAATGCTCCTTCATCTTAACCCCTCTATTTTTGTTTTTGCTTCCCCTCTAAAAGGAAAAGCTCGCTTGGCAACACAAGTGGAAAGTAAAGACGTGAGGAAGCAAAAGGTGGAAATGAGAGGAAAAAAACAGAAGCATACGTCGTGGCGCTTTTGCGTGGGCACTCTCTTTTGCACTCTCTCTTTAAATTTTCTGCTACTCTCATTTTCACCCCCTCTATCGCTTGTATTCCCTCTCTGGCACGATTTTGGCTCGTGTGGATCTCGTGCTCTATTTCACTCCCCCGAAAAGTTAGAGAGAGGAGGGAGCATAATAATGCGAAAGAGAGAGAGAGAGAGAGGGAGTGCGCGCAATTATCCCTTCGATCTGGGGCTCACTTTTTATTGCTGTCTGGAATGTGGAATAACGGGATTGCGTACGCCTCTCAATTAACATTATTTTTAGGGTAGTTTTCCTGCACTTTGGCCCTGAAGCTCTATTTGCCTCAATCGATGTTCCCTCCCACCCTACGGCCGCCACCCCGCTGAAAATGCCCACTGTTTTGGGGTGGAAATTGTTTCGGCTTCGGGATCATCATCATCATCATATTGTAACGAACCGAAATAAACTTTTTTTCTGCTTAGGGTTTCACCATTTTGATGTTCCTATAGTTGTTGTTGTTTTTGTGGCTGCTTGTGGGCCGACATGACAACGTGAAATTTACTTTATTGTCTGTCCGTGTATTCCATTTCAAAGCATTACTTTTTCGCTGATGCGCCCTCGGGGCGAATCGGTGGAGCGCCCACACCCATCTCCATAAATGTACAAAAAAAAAAAACACCCAACACACACTCACATGTCCAGACGACAGTCGAACTCCCCTAACTGGAACTTTATTAAAATCGAACTTCCAATTAGTACTGTTTGTTATACATGATAGGAAACACAAATAAAAACATGTCCTATAAATATCCTAACAATTAGAAAAATGATTCTAAAAGCGATACTTTTAAAAGTCTTTTTGATTGAACACTTTCCTGATCCTCCTGCTCTATTGTTTTTAGCCAGCATCAAAAGAACATGAAAATTTTAATTTAAATTTCAAAAAAAGTAACCTTTGCTAAAAGTTTAAGTTACTGTAATTAGACTGTATGTATATGTTTGCGTTGCTCATCACGGGATCGTCAAAAGCTCAACATCAAAATGATTTTTAAACATTGCCTTTTTTTTAGGTTTTGCATGCAACTTTCTATGTGTGTATAAATCTTTTTTATGTGTAATTAACTTTTATTCGGGGCTTTTGTTTTGTTTTTTGTTGTTTCTTTGTTGCCATAACAATTGCAAAAACTTGATTTTCAGCGTGTACGAAAATAAGTGCTTACGATAACTGTGTTTCATCAAAAACCGCAGCCTCATCAGCAGCAACGCCAGTCATAATTTGGAAACTATAATTGCGCATCTTTAAATTCTGCACATTATTAACGGCACGAAGAAATCCAAGCTTTTAATAATTAGCCGACATAAAAAATAAACAGCTGAAAATAATTTCCAAAAGTTTTGCCAGTTTGGTTAGGCAAAGAACAAACATTTAGGGTTTAAGTAAGGTTAAATGTTTCAGATTTATTATTAAGGAAAAAAACCACTTTAGAAAACCAATATATATGAGGTAAAATGTTAATACAAACACATAGAAGTGCGATCATACTTAAGCCTTTGATATTAGTTAACTTTACTTGATTGTTTCTGGAAAATGTTTTTTAGAATGGAGACACTATGTTAATTTTTTTTTCTTATTTGAAACATTTTATTTATTGTACAAGTTTTCACACACTAAAATGACATTATAATAATTAGCAAAACAATAAAAAAATTTGTTGCCTACGGATATGGAATTTTCTACTCCAAACAAGTCGGAGAAAATATTGGCTGAGATCATGGAAACAAGAAGCTGGGGCTCGGCTAAAGATCGAAAAACAAAAAAACTTGTTTGGCTTTGGTTTTCTGTTTATTTTTTTTCCTTTTGGCAACATTTTTTCTCTATTAACAAAGCTGAGGCAAAGTGAAAATTTTTGCCGCACCTTCAGTCTGTCAAAGTTTTTATCTGCCGCGATCTCTAAAGAGATTCAAGCCTTAGCCAAATTTTATTTAACCCTATTTATTTTCAAGCCATTACCTCTTTTAAATTTTGTTTTCAATTCTATATTGAAGGAAACGGGAATTACAAAATGGAAGAGCAATAAACGTATAAATGTATGATCATCATTATAAACCACATCAAAAGATACTTTTTTAACCTGCAATTTTCAAGCTAATTAAAGTAAGTTAGTTATATTATTTCTAAGTTAAAGTTTCTTACTTTCGGCAATGCAACAATTTATCTTAAGACGAGAAAGGGTAATGCAACCAATTAAGTTTGTTTTCCCCAAAAGTTTTGTGGAATTAGCCAAGTTAAGACACAGATATGAGTCACTGACTGACTGCATGAGTATGTTCGAAAAGTTGAGTTTTTGGGTTTTTACCTTGTTTTCCCACCTCCATCTTCTCTTTTCTTGGGCTTCCACTTTGTCGGAATGGAGAACACAGCTGTTCCATAAAAATTCCTTTTTTCGCGTTTAATTTTAGCCACAGAAATTGCACGGGGGAAAACAAAAAGTGCAAGAACAAAAAATGTTTATTTTCGTATTGTGCTCGAAACTCATTTACATGCAAACACAAATACACTGGCAAACACAGCCGACGAAGAAAATGGAAAAGGAAGCGAACAAAATGCGTGGGACGCAAACTTTACACCCAGGGCCACAAAAAGAGTGTTAACCTTGAAGGAGTCGCGGAGTCTAAAGATGCCCACAAATTTACTTTTGCGTAGGTTATATTATTATTTTAAGAAACGTTAAAACTAAAAGTCTTGGCATTCAAATTTACTTAAGACTCAACTCTGTTAATCTGTATCTTGCCAGTGCTGTACCACATAAGTTAGCTTAGTTTTGTAAACTTTTATATCTTTTATAATAAATAAATATTCTATATCTATTCACCATATTGAACTAAAAGATATGTAAGCTTCCTTTGTAAATCGTTTCTTTCTTTTAATAATACACCTCCCTATTATTTTTTAAAATTATAATACAAATTAATAATGAACATAATAAATAAAAAACTTTAAAGTATTTTCCTTATATTAATTAGAAAAACTTTAGTGTTGTAAAGTAGATTATATTAAGCAAATACTGATTATAAAGGAAGGTGATATTTATATGTAAGTATTTATGTAATTGTTGATGTATTAGATTTTTTCCCACATTTGGTCGGCTTTAATTTCAAGTTATTCGATAGCCAGACAATGTAACATTCGTTGATATAGGTATCTTTAAATCGATCAGTTCTTGGGATCATATTCGCTGGGTTTTCCCTTCTGCTTTTCGCCGCTTATTTCGCGCAGTTCCTTTCCCCCTGAAAAAAATTCACATGCGAATGCAAATTGCAAATGCAAAGCCAACGGGGCAACATGGCCACAATTTGTGCTGTAGAACCCACAGAAGACCATATAGAAGACCCATCCGTCCCATTCGGAAACCGAGAAGTCGAGAGCGTTTTTATAGCCCAGAAGAGCAGATGTGCGGCGTTTTGGCTCCCGCTACACCGATCCCAACCCCCTTCAAAAAAAAAAAAGCAAAAAAAAAAAAATATACCTTGAATTTTCCCATTTTATGCGCCCCTACCCATTGTATTTGTTCCTCCATTAATCTGTTTTTCGTGTGTATACGGCACATGCACTTATTTTTTGTTTTTCGCATGCTCATGTTCATTTCCTTTTGTCAATTGAATTTAATGGAGTTGAGTGGCGGCGACCCATTTGCGTTAGTATGCGTTGGTATACGTGTGTGTGTGTATCTGTGTGTGTCGGAGTGTTCGTGTGGCCAAGGGTGGAATGGAATTGATCGATCAAGTTGATCAGGGGAGCGTGCAACGATCGTGTGCATAATATGTTAGTTAGGGGTGGTTTTTTCTCAGATCCTGATCTGCAGCTGTTGGGTTTTTGTTTTTTTGTTTTGTATTAGTTGGGGAGGGCGGGAAAACCGCCGGGTTCCCCGAGTGCAACCCTTGGGGGACTGGATCGGGGTCCTACAGCTGGATCCAAACCACCCGGTTTCCACACTAAGGAAAACAGGGAGTTTTACTGAATCCCATTGTAAAACTTGTAGACATGTGTTCTGAATGTGCCACCATTGAGCATACAAATTGAAAACCTTCAAGTGAACATGTGGATAAATATTTAAATTAACACCTTTCCGTTATATCACGATTTACTAAGCAAAATTAAATAAACACATTAATGGGTAATAAAAGCTATGTTTTCTGGAAGTTATTTTCTCATGTCGATAAGTAAGGGTCAATATATGGTTAAAGAAGGAATACAAATAAATGTCGATAAAAAAGAAAGAAATAAATACATATAGTAAATCATTTCTAAATAATGCAAATTACTAAGATTATTTAAAACTGTTTTAAAATACAAATATGTAAATATGTAACAAAACAAAAAAATATATGAGTTAACAAAAATTCATTGTCAAAGAACTCATTCTTTGTTATTAAAAAATATATGGATAAGTAAAGGGATCGTAAGAGGTTTGATAAAAAGTCAAAGTCAAAATATCGACGTATAAGTTTCAATTTCTATTTAATTATATAATTTTGACATATCAAGGGGTTATTTCCCTGAATACGTAATAACAATATCTCAATTATTATTATTTCACCGCCCTTAGAACCCAAATCAATTTGGTCACACTTTTGATGGTTTATTAGGTTGAAGGGGTGCTATGAAAACATCAATCCAGTAATGAATTCTAGTAAGTAGTCGCACTTGATTAGTTTTTTTCGGAAGGAAAGGCTCAGTTGTTTGTTGTTGATATTTTTCCACGCTACAAGATAAACATTTTAATCCCAAGTATTAAACGAATTTGAACCGTTTTTTTTCGATTTCAAGGACATGATTAATACCCTGTGTAGGGGATGAATGCAACTCTTTTTTTCGCCAAGTGGAAGGTCCCCTGTGAGATCGCAGCTGACGTTCGGTTCGCTTGGCTTGGTATTCGCAATAAGGCATAAGTTGAAAAAAGGGGGGGACCGACCGAATGGGACCACCAACCCCTGGCGGCAGGATCTGTCCAGTGTGTGTGTACGGCGGGTTTCCACCCCAAGGAAAAAAGAGGACAGTGCCACCACCCTCGCACCCTCCCGAATTCGAATCCTCGACCACCCGCCGACCGTCTGCTCGTGATCTGGCTGTCGTTCCCCCGTTTTCGGGGTTTTTAGGGGTTGCTTTTTGGTCCTTGGCAGCAGCAGCGCAACACAAGACAGCAGAGAAAAAAAACATGGTAAAAGCTCCTTGCTCCGAAGCAACCCCCCAAAGGAAATGGGAAACAGGGGACGCAAAGGGACGCGAGGGATGGAGCGGCAACATCCGCTGGCAGGGATGGAGGGTAAACAGGGTTGCAACTGCGGTCGGAGGGGATCATGCTTGGCCGCCGCTCGCTCGATTTCTGGTCTATGTAACGCCTGTCGTTGCCAGACACCCGACCATGCGACCGAGCGACCACCCTCCCATCCTCCCACCACCCAGAGCATCCTCCCATCCTCTCACCCCCCAAGGCATCCGCCCACCACCCCTCGCAACGAGTTTTGTTGCGTCAGCTCAGTGGGTATTAGTGCTTTTCCCAGGATTTGGCTATTTTCGGGCCTATGATGGGTTTGGCAAAATTGTGGCATTGTTCTGCCAACTTAAATCTTATATACATAATACATAACTTATTCATATATTCTGAATATAATAGTTATTGTAACACGAGTTGCTAACAATCAAGTCCATTTTATATCCTGCGATCTTATTTAAACTGTTCATAAATTATGAAAGAAAATATCATGGAAATATTAATAAATCCTGTTCACCTACAGTTTAATACACAGTTTTTACCTGCATAGAGAGGTCAGAATAATAGAAAGGTGCATACAAATTTTAAAAAATTTTAAATAAAGGAAGTACATACTTAGTTTTCTAAGAAATATTTATTATTTCAATTTATAATAATACTTTTCTTAGCTTCTTAAAGCAAAAATTATTCTAACATTATTTTTTTTGGCAATTGTATGATAACCCTGCAACACTGTAATCTTATCTCCAGGTCAATAGCTTGCTAGCCCTTCAGATCAAAATTGGCAAGTTCAGTTTATTTAACGCACTATGTGGGATATCATAATTTTTAAAAGCTTGGTTTGCAAAAAAATCTTATTTCATTAATTGAAAATTCATAATCATAAAATAATATTTTTTGTACATTTTTAGAACATCAATAGATGATCAACAAATTTTTTTTTGATTTTCAATAGTGGCTAGCTCAGAGTGTGTTCCCTAAAACTCTCATATTTGAAAGAGAATTTAATAAAAACCCTACGAAAGCTACAGTTTAATATTTCCCAGCATAATCCAGCGTATTTATCAACAGCATCCGTTCGCATCGAAAACGCGCGGCTGTCATGGAAACATCAGTTGTCAGGGGTATTGAAAGCTTCGTTCCCCTTCGGTTCTCTAATGGGTTTTCGTGTTCGTAGGGTTGTTGGAAAATCGATAATCTTGGGCGGATCGGGAATGGAAATGTGCGCAGTTGGCATTCTGATAATGATGATGATGATGTTGAACCTTTCCAAAGGGGGGAGTTTGGCGGACGATGGCTTCCTTTCACTCGGATTAACTCGCTATTGTTACCAACCAATTCTCTATCTCCCTCTTTCGTGGTGACCCAAAAAGTAATGAGTATAAGAAGAAAAGAATTTAAATTTGCCAGCGAAAGAAAACCAGAAAGTTCCATTAACAACAAATATTTTTGGCAGCCTCGATTTTAGTGTTCTCTCCACTTTTTTTTCGGGAGCGGGAAGCTGACCAAGGGGGCTCGTGGGGTTTTTTCCCGATTGTGAGCGAGCATTCTTTGAAAAGCACAGACCCATCCATCACTCGGACACTGAAAAAAAATTATGAAAGGAAAATATAACTGCAAACTAAATTTCATCTTTGAAATACAAAATAGTATTTAATTTAATTAAATAAAAGTCGAAAATGATAACCATGCTTCGAACCGAACTCTTAATTCTATGTTCTGAAAACCTTATCTTGAGTTTTTCTCTGTGCGAAAATCGGTCGACAAAGAATAAAAGAGAGCGATATAAAAAGAGATGCATGCTAATTCTGTTTCGAGTTCGAAATGAAAACGAAGCTAAGCTCAAAAATGGGAATCCGAATCGAAATTGGAATTGGAACTGGGAGCTGTGAAAAGAGCGGCGCGAAATCATAATGGAAATCAAAAATAGCAACCAACCTCACACAACCGCACACACATGGGCAAACAACGAAGTGTGTGGAAAGAAAAGCCACAAAAATGTGTTCGACGAAAATTGTTGAGCAAAAGCAACGGCGGAAAAAATTCAATTACATATTGACTTTTGTTTATTTGTTGGCGGCTTTGAAATGGATTGGAATTTTGTTGTGTTGTGTGAAATCACGGACTCCAACTTTTTTGTCGTTTTTTTTTCTTTCGAGCGGGGTGCGGCATAAATTTTCACTTTGCCAGGCGGGAATAACAACAACAATCGAGCGGCGTAGAAGTGTTGCCAAAAATACAAAACCACACACACACACACACACACACACACACACACACACACACACACACACACATATTGGAATTTCGAATGCCAAACGAGTTTTGGAACTCTGGTTCCTCTGCTTCTTCTTTCTCTCGGCGAATATTTTCTTCGTCATTCGAGAGCCAAAAAAATCTCAAAAAAAAAAGCGTTAAAAAAATTTCCAACTTTTATTGTTAATTTCTTTAAGCGCAGCTTTTTTAAGCTGCTGCGCGGGCGACGACGTCAACTGAGCCACACTGCAACAATAAATTTAACCATGTTTTTCCAGATGGCCAAAAATCTAAAAGTACTTTATTTTGTAATTTCACTCATGTACTAAGAAAGATTTTAAATACATACAGTACATATCAGTATTTTCTTGTTAAAAACATATGTATATACATATGTATGTACTTATATTGATAATATACATACATATGTTTATTAAAGTTTTTACAGTGCAGCAGCATTAGAGTTGTTCTTGTTTTCGTGTAATTTTGGCTTTTTATACACATATGTATATGTATGTACATACGTATGTACATACATATGTACATTTATTTGCTCAATTCAAGTAATCATTTTTATTTAAGCATCAAAATCAAGTTTTGGCAATTACTAATGCAAGACAGAAAAAAATTGGACAAAGATTTATACAAATGTACGCCGTGTGCTTACCAGGTATGCTTGTACATTGACGATTTTATTAGAAAGTAGCAATTGGCAAAAACAAACAGATATGCAAAATGGCAAAATGCAAAAAAAAGAGTGGAACCATAAATTGAAAGTTAAATCTTTCCTGACACCTTTCTACTTCCCCAACCGGGAATTTTAATTACCTCGCTAAAAATAATGACAGGTGCCTAATGAAATATGTTCTTCTTCGTTAATTACATTTATTTTATTTGTAGTAAAATTACCTCTGCATTAGCTGCTAATTTATTCAACTTTATTAATTCTGCAGGCAAGATGAGATCATTATATTGTGGTAAATGAAGATCCTAAAATCTACTTTGAATGAAATTTTACACAGAATAACTTTAACCATTTTTAGTAATCGACTTGTCATTGATTTTTTAAAGGCAAATTTTAAATAAAATGTACTTAAACATATGTATGTACATCTGTACATTTACATATGTATGTTTGTTCAGATCGGTATATACACACAAACAAAATCACTATAGAAATAGTAAGTACTATATGTACATGCATATGTATGTACATACAATGCATAGAATTGTTTTTTCTTGTATTAACTTTGTTCTCCAATATGTTCAAAAAAAGTTTTCCAAACCAAGTTTTTATATCCCAATTTGCAAGATAAACATAAAGATAACAGAGTTCTTCACATTTTGCAATATTTTTTGATCAAGAAAGCTTGTACATATGTATGTAATGTACATAGAACTCCGAAAACATATGAATGTAGATACATATGTACATACCATATTTTCTTATGAGCCATAAAAAAAAAACAACATTTTCTTTGCCTTTTCATTTAGCACGACTTCCTTTTGGCACAACCCCTTCTTACCACCTCTTTTCTCCCCCGTCCCCCTTCAAACAGACTGTTGCAAAAAGCAATCAACTGTATCGTCGACTCTTTCCGTTCTGCTCGCACTCACTTGTTCTAGCGCACGAACGATCTTCGGATTTTCGAATGCAGCAGAAAGAACAACAAAAGCAGAAACTTCGTGCTCTCGCACACGAACACACACGCAAGCCTATTTCTTCTTTCGACTTTTATTCGAACTTTTTTGCAGCGATTTTTCAGAAACAAACGGCAACTCTCAGGAATAAAATCGTCGTCGCTCCGCTCGTTTCGTTGTTTCCCACCCACAAAAGAAAAACCAACCAAATAAGTAACTTAAAAAGCTGTGCGCATTACATAAATTTAAGTGGAGTGTCGCGAAAGAAAACCCCATCACACAAAAACTGAGTGATGTCAAATACATTTTTGTGTCGAGTGAAACTATAATTTATTATAATTAAAGTTCAACTGCAGTTAGATAAAAACGGATAGATAATAATAAGTTAGTGTTTGTGAGTGTTTGCCGCCTCTTCTGTGCGAGGGTGGGCGAGAGGGAGAGAGGAGAACGTGACCGAGTTGAAATGGAAACTCCAAGGGAAATTGAGGTGAGTGATTGTCAATCGACGTGATGTTATGCGGGGATAATCTCAACTTATATGTAGCGCAAAGCTCCACAAGATCTTTAGAATTTATGTTTGCCAGAGACACTCCTCGCATCAATTAGAACTGGTTAGAGCATTTGCCGTGTGTAGAATTTCGCACAGGAATGTTAATTTTCCTGCCTAGAACTGAAAACCGTTAAAAATTAAGGTACATATAAGGTACATAATTTTTACACAAAATTAGAGAGAAAACGCAAGGCGATGAAGTCATGCTGGAAGTCAAAAATAAATCAACACCCGATCATAAAAGCGTTTGGAGAGTGCACAAAATATAATTTGCGCTTTTTAGTGGGAAATGCATTGCACACAAAAACTATCTCCCATCACCCTCGCGCACACACAAGTGCAACGGCTGAGCGGGAGGAAGAGCGCAGGAGAGAAAGAGTGCTTGCTCGGCAACGGTAATTTTTACCATTTCGAACATTATGGCTTCGCTTTGCCTGCGAAAAACAAAAAAATTGAGCAAACAAAAGCTAAAGCAACAACAAAAACTCGCCCCCCGATGGGGGAAAAAAAAAAAAAAAACTAATGCGAATGATATTTTCGAACTCCGCCACATAAAACCAGAGTTGCCAAACAGGGCAACACAGTGACAATTCTGAAGATTTTCTTTCTATTTAATATAACTAATCGATTTAAAAGTTCGGTTAAAAATTTAGTTAGGCTTACAACTTTACTATTGTTTGACTACATATTTTTGAGTTGTTCCTAATAAATTAAAGAATTTAGATTTTCAATTCGTAAAGGCTTTTTACAAGATCTATTCTGTGGCTTTGGTAAGCACATTAAATTACTGCAAATTGTTTCATTTTCACATGTGACTACATCTTATGTGAGTTAATCTTTTGTCGATCTGCCCTCTGAGTTTGGCAACTCTGGCTGGCAACTCTGCGCGGCAAAGCAAGCATACGAAAAGCACACAGCTCGGAAGAGGAAGGGAACACAAACAGACGACGTCAACTCATTTTTCGAACTCGCACTCACATTCGCCCGCTTCGGGTTTCGAACTCTGCGCTCGGCTGTGCTTCGGCTCCTCGTCGCTCTGTGGACTTTCCGTGCGCCAGCCGAAAAGTCGCGTCCCTCGCAGTCGTCAGTTTTTCTTCAGTCCGCGCGTCCGCAATTTTCTGTGTGGTGTGCGTTGCTGCTGCTCTACTCTTCTTCTTTCTGCTCCACGGGCAGCGGGAAGGGAAAACACATACACATGCATACTGGGCCCCATCACATACAGTAAAAATAAATTCAACTTTATTGCTTTTCCCCGTCGCGTTATCGTGTGTGTGCTGTGTGTGTGTACATATATATATATATATGGCTTGGAAAAGCAACACCAAAATTTGATATGTGCAAAGTTTATTGACGACTACGTGCTGCCTGTGATTCTGTTTCGGTGTGTATATAATAAAATTGAATATTAACATAGTAAATATCGCTAAATAATACAGTAAGAACTTTGATTTGAACTGTACTTTGCCTGTGGTTCTGTGTGCGTGTTTTTACATATCGAATCGATACTTCCAGTGGTGTTTCTATCGATTTTTCCCTATGCTCGCTATGAAGGAGAAAGCTTTTTACCAGCGAAGGAGAGAGCGAGAGAGGGCGAGCTTTCCCGCAAAATGCAACGCTGAAGTAAATGACGGGCGATTTTCATTAATTTTCACACACGTACACACAGCCAGTGGCTCACTTTCCATGCAAATGAGGTCAAGTGTTGCAGTGGGAAATAGTTTCCACAAGTACACATCCACGTACGTGTGTGTGAGTGTGTCGCAGAGTTACATAAGCTTTTTATTGGGGAAACTAGGGAGAAAAAAGCTTAATAATTGTGATTAGTAAACAACTAACTTAACAACTGTAAAGAAAATGAACGCAATTTTAGAACTCCTAGTAAAAAGCACGTTTTTTATTTTCGTTAGATTCCCAAAGTCTTGTTGGCCGCCATCTTGGTTTTTCCCCCACACATAAAATATTTTGTTCAATGCTAGGCTCTCTCGCTCTTTTGGCTCCCGTTCCTTTCTCTCCTGCTCCCCGCTCTTTCTGTCTTACTCCCTCGTTCGCTTTTATGTTTGTTCACGAAAAAAACGGGCAACAACAAACCCAAGCGTGAAATTTTCTCTCTGCACTTTTCACACACACTTAGAAAATTGGGAGAGACAGACAGGGAGTGAGAAAGAGAGAGCTGTCCGCTCTCCTCTCGCATCGCCACATATTTTTGTTTCCACTGTGTGCTACACTTTTGCTACGCCGCTTTTGTTGTTTTCTTTTCGACACGTTTACACATTTCCATTTTTCATATTTTCGTGTCGCCTAATCTTTTCGTACAAAATTCTGCGACGTTGCCAAATTTCACCTGCAACTTTTTCAAAAGTTTCATTTGTTTACATTCTACGCACATGTGCAGAATAATAACAATAATAAATGAGATATAAAAAGCTTTTGCGCAACAAGTGTAAAAATCCGAAACTGTTTTTTTTTTTTTGGTTCGGTCTCTTGCTTTTATTCTTTGTTTACCATTTATATCTGAAATTTCTTTAAAGTCATCAGATTTTTTCGAAACACCAATGACCTTGTAGTGGATTTCTGACCTACACACGCGCGTGCCAAAATAAAAAGTCGCACTTTTCTTGCCTATTCTCTACTATTCTTGTTATTACAGTAAACAGAACAAATGTAGAAAAAATAAAACGAAGGAAGAAAAATATAATGAGCGGCCGTTATCGCCGCCTGCTCTTTGGCCGACTTTTATTTTTGTTAGTTTTTATTTGCCTATTCGCTTTGGCCATTAGCAAAAAAGTTCATTGAACTTTTGTGCGTTTTATTTTGCTGTTTATTGTTGATTATTTTCGGTGGCTTAGTTTTTTTCACTTTCACTCGAGGTGGCGTGGGGATTTAATAACTTTTAGTTGGATACAACCCAGCTTTAAAATGGGAGTAGTTTGGTTAAAAGGAAGGATAAAACCGTTAACATAAATCTGTTTTCAAAACATGCAAATATTTGCAACAAAGGGCTTGGTTTAAAATAAATCTGTTTAAAAAAAGTTGTAAATATTTGCATCAAAGGTAACATACACTTCTACCAATTTACAAATTAATTGTTCATAATCACAATGATTAGAAGTCGAGTTCCTAAACATTATATAATTAAATTTCCAAATCATGTAATTTTTTATTAGTGTGTCAACAATAGGAATTAGTCTACTTTTTGATTGCCAACATTCCATAATTGGCAGTCGTATTTTAGTAACCTTTAAAAAAGGCGGAATATACAAACTCAATATGCCCAAAAACTATAAAAAAAAAACAAAACGACATCATCAGCGTGGTAAATCTACATCGAACCCAAGATATAGAAAAACCTCACCCATACACAAAGCACCTACTTCCTCTGCTCCCACACTAACACTTGCAGTGGCAGATACTTTTACAGATACAGATACATTCGCGCATAACAAGCCCTTAACATTCACTTTAAATAGCTTTTTGAGAAAACAAGTTTTGTGGTTGACTTTTTTTTTTATACATTTTTCGCTGCTTTAATGGCAAAACGACATTTTCTGTGGCCGAACAGAGACGAGCGAAGCGGAAAAGGAAAGAAAAAGAAGTGTGAAAATGGAAAACGATATGTTCAATACACTTTAATAAAAAAATTTTAAGTTGTCTTTACAATGGGTTTACATTTGAATCTAAAATCTAAACATTTGTCATTATCATTCTGACTATTATAAATTAAACAACATAAAAGTAAACATAAACACAATGATGCTGTTCAACAGAAAAACTTCTTACATCAAAGGCTTTTTATAACTTAAGACTAGTTTCATTATGACATTCGCAGTGTTTGGGGAAAAACGTTACTCTTTTCCTAGAAATTATAATAACTAATCAGATTTTGGGTAATTTACCCGGACGATCCCATGCTGACTCAGGTCCGCAGATTCATTTTGCCGCGATCCCGCTGCCGTTCACCTGATTTAGCTTTTCTCAATCTTCGATTGAAGCCTGTTCACTTTGCTTTGCTACATGTGTGCATGGTAAAAATCGACGGGCTAAAAGGGTGTAAAAATAAATAAATGAGCGACAGACGCCTACGTGGGTTTTCAGAGGTGTTTTTTCCCCCCGTTTTTTGGGCTTCGAACCGAGAGAGTTTCATTGGTGTGTGTTGCTATTCAGCAACATTTTCAGCTGCCAGAAATTAAATTATTGAAAGTCAGTGCGAGAGTCGTCGTCGAGTTTATTTTTACGTCGTAAATATACAAATTTTATGTCTCGCAAAGACGCACACACACACACACAAAAACGGTCGAGCAGAAAAAGATTCCACTTTATGCAAATCTTGTGGGGGAAGTTTTATATTTTGTTCTTGGCCTCCACACACTCGTTCTTTCCCTCTTTCTTATTTTTAAGTTATTTCCATTTTAAATTTGTTTTTCTGGCTAAGTGTGTGTGTGCGTGTGTGTGTGTCATGGCGATTTTTCTGGCTGCGATGTGAAATGAAATGAGTTTCTTAAACTGGTTTTTCTGCCAGCGATCAGATCGGTTTGGATCGGATCTCGGATCTCTAAACCAACAAACAAAACCCGACTTGCCAACCAAGAACGGCGAACCACCCGCTCCTCCGTTTCGTTTTTCGAAATGGCACAGTTCTTGTATATTCTGTGCGAACCGGTTTTTCTTTTGACTTTTGCACAGTACCCCACACACATACACACACACAGACACAACTTGGAAATGTTGAAAACCAGCCCCATTAATATTCCCAAGTTCAGAGCTCTCCTCTTTCTCTTGCCGACCAAGAATTTTCATTACTCCAAGGGGCTCCAGACTTTTGGCGGCACTTCCTGTGCGAGAAAAGGGACGACAGTTGTGATCCAACATCTGCCGGCAGGACGAAAAAAAAGGAGGAAGAATACATATAATATACGTAGAACGTAAAGAGGGGGGATCGGTTTACTTTAGGGGTTGATTGCAACCCCAAAAAACCAGAACCAAAAAGGACGAGGAACCTCTCCCTCATCCTCCTACTTTCGTGGAAACCGGTTCCCCGGGGTTTACCTTTTAACCGTCTGGCGCGTGCTTAGAAAAAGGGGACCGAAATCGCCGACATCCTTTATATTATCCGCTCCCCATCCCACAGATGCATCCCATTTTCCTTTCCATCTGGCACTCAAAAAGTCTGTTGGCATTAAATCCTGAATTAATGAAGCCTTACTGAAAACACCCAATAGCTGATAACTGAAACAAGTTTATAACAAATGGAAAGGAGCAGTAGTTCTTATCTTAATTTAATTTAATCCAATCAATCCATGTCAAGGAACAAGTACAATCCTTTTCTTCGCTTTATTATTTGCCTAGTGCAACCAAATCAAATTACGATAAATAAACATCAGTTTTTCGTACTACAGTGGTTGCAATATTAAATGAAAGTTGAGTTTTTCGCTAACAACGTTTCGTAAAATGAAAATTTTGAACGTAGTTTGATAGTAGATCTCAACACAAAATGAAATAAATACAAATTGTTTTTTAGGGATCATAGCAAATTGCTCATAAAAAAGTTGGAGAACGAATTTCTCTTGCTATCCCGCATTTGCTAAAACAAATTAAAGATGAGTTTTTCGCTAACAACGTTTCGTAAAATAAATAAATTGAACGTAGTTTGATAGTAGATCTCATTACAAATACCAAACATAATGATACCGTTACTGATTGAGCAGCTCGCTTATACTGAAGTTTGGAAAATGATTTAAATATTTTCCACACAATCTTGCGGTTGCAAAAACGAAATCCAGTTGAGTTTTTCGCTAACAACGTTTCGTAAATTAAATAATTTGAACGTAGTTTGATAGTAGATCTCAACACATAATCCTTTTTACGAGAAGGTTCTCGGAGCGAAAAAGAGTTTACTAAAGTATAGAGCCCTATCTGTCGATAAACATTTTCATAATTTCACCATTCATAATTCCATTTGCAACAGCAGTTTTCATAGTGTTTTGGATTTATTTTTGCCTAAACATTTATAAATGCAGTTGCCAAAGGAAACGCCAGTTGAGATTTTCGCTAACAATGCTCCGTACGTGAAACGTTACATTTTGGACATCGTTTGATAGTAGACCTCAACACAGACTTTCTCAGTTTCCAATTACCGATTGCTCATTACTCCACCCCCGAACATATTTAGTACATCTTTTGTGGGTTCTCTTGGGAAAACTGAACCCCAAAGAAGTGCCAGCCTTTTGAGACCAACTGTACTTTCCCGCACACGCACACAAACTCAAACTCTCTCGCTCATTTCGGTCACAGGATCCCAATTCATAATCCTCCACCATCTGCGCAAAAATAAAACCTTGCAATGTGCAAAGAGCGCGCGTCATTCGTTGCCAAAGGGAAAAGAGGGAGAGAGCGAGAGAGATCCTTTTTCGCCTCCCTGCAGTTTTTACCTACTTCTCTTTGTCTCGACTTGTGTATGCTTTGTGTGCGTGTGTTTGTTTGTGGAAAACCCCTCCAATGCATCATCATTGGGGTAAGACATATTGTTGTTTTTGCAGCTTTGCTATCGGATTTTTACACGGAAAAAAGCAGGTCAACATAACATTCGTAATAAGATCAAATCAGGATAAATGGCAGGTTACTAAATTTTAACTTATTCTGCTAAAACTGTTGGCCCAATATCCAACAGTTGGGTACTGAAGTAACTTGCTATATGTCATTAGAGTAAGTGACAGTCCATTCAATTGATCATTTGTAATATTAACTTTTCTTTATGTGTACTTTGTGCGCATGCCTTGCACCTTCCTTCCATGTGGAACCATGTGTGTGTATAACAGAATCTCAAAAACTGATCCCTCCGCCTAACGGTGCGTGGCTTGGGTCTCCCCTGGGGGTGATTCTCTCCCTTTCCCTAACTCCCTCTCTTTTCCTTGTTGTCTCTGTCTAGTATTTTTGCGCTTGGATCTGGCGAAAAGTGAAAAGAAAAACTGAAACTAGAAAACGTAAAGGGGAGTTAAAAAGGGAGCCTATAGTCACGTACACAGTTTTATATATATAGCTATCTCTCTCGCTTCCTGCCACAAAGAACAGTTAGCTTTCGGTTTTATTTTTAGTGCACAGTTATAAAAGTTTTCATGCATTTTCTCTTTGAAAACAGATTAACTAGCAAACAGATCGAAATACCCAGAAAATCAAAGTAATTAGCGTTTTCCAGCCAATTTTCGCTACCTGTCTGTGTTGGTGTTTGTGTATTTCCCGTTATTTTGCTTTGGCACGATTATTGCTGCTGCAGTTCTCCTTTTCCTTTGGGCTCCTTTTTCCTCTGCCGCCGTTGACGTCGCTGTCGCAGCTTACCTGCCTCGCTCTCCCGCTGCCTACTTGGCAATTTCATAACGTGCCCCCAAACGGGAGAGACAGAGAGAGAATGACGTTCAACTCTTACTCGCTCCGACACCCTGACAGGCAGCAACTTCGTTTGCCATTGGTGAGAGCAAGAGAGCGAGAGAGCACAGCAGAGCAGCGGGCGTCGTTCGAGGGTCGCTCAGCTGCCGTCACATTTGCGTCGTTTCATTTGCGTCGTTTCGTTCGGTTTCATTTCGTTTTGTGCGCTCGGAGCTTTTGTTTGGTTCTCTGCGTTGTGCGGCAGATCGCGACGCGTGCGGTTTGCTGGCTAAATTTCTACATACACTCGTCCAACGGCAAAGCGGAGCTAGAATAGGAAAACCAACCTTTGCAGTGCTAATTATTTACAACACACTACAGTAAGTGTTTTAGCTGCTGAGTTTGTGTCTGTGCAAGTGGAGCATAATCGCGGGCGAGAGAGATTGTGAAATAAGCGCCCATATCTATATGATGGGTGGCAGGCCCTGTGTTTGTGTGTGTGATTGCTGACTGCTTCTAATGAAAAACGTTCTATTTTTAAATGCGCACACCATAAAAAACTGAAACGATTGCTCCACACTTCAACTTTAAAAATTATCAGTGAGCTATTCGAGTGTGTGTGAGTGCTGATGATGGGGAAAAATGAAAATCATCATAAATATTCGTCTGTGTGTCTACTTGTGAAATTTTCCACAACGGAGAAAAAAAACCCAGACCAGACACGCACTCATATAAATGTGTGTGTGCTGCAGTGACGCCGACTGCGAAACTTCCCCTCTTTATGTTTCATGCTTCGTTTTTCCGTTTTTTTTCGGCCGTCACGAAGTCTCTTCGGATTTTATCGTGTCCATCGATCTCCAACACCAACACTCAGGCAGTCGGGAAGCAGAAGCAGCAACTGTAACACAAATCCGTTAGCTCTCTCTTTTTGAGCTAAACCGTGTGTGTGTTGTTGGAAAGAGCAAAGTTGAAAAATTAACAAGAAGCAGAAACTCGCTCGAAAAAATACATTAAAAAAACTGCATTTCGCTGTGCAAAATTTGAATATAAGTATGTCTCTTTGTGCGAGTGTGTTTGTGAATGCAAAACAACAATAAAAATTCTAGCTGAAATTTCAAGCGTGGAAAAGAGATGAAAGATATTGTTATTGCTGCGCTGAAATTAAACATGAACTTGACCTTGGGCCGCATTATTGCCAGTTTTTTTCGCGTTACTAATTTCTTTTTTTATTCCCTCTCTTTGCAGCATAACTGCTGACACACAAAACAAAACAAGAAGAACCAAAGGCGAAAGCAGTTTTATTTGTTTAGCCCACCCCACTGTACTCCTAAGTTGTGCATATAAATAAATCAGCAAGCGAGTGGCGAAAAAACAGCAAATCAGAGAGAGGAGGCTCAACGCCCGGCCCCAAGGACGTGGGCCCAAAACCCCCAGGATCCATTTCCGACAAAACCCAACCCCATCCAAAACACCCAAAATACCAAAATGGATGACGATCAGCAGTTTTGTTTGCGGTGGAACAACCACCAGAGCACACTGATCAGCGTGTTCGACACGTTGCTGGAGAACGAGACTCTAGTCGATTGCACGCTAGCCGCCGAGGGCAAATTTCTCAAGGCCCACAAGGTGGTGCTGTCAGCATGCAGTCCCTACTTTGCTGTAAGTCTTAAAGCTACCCCATTTAAAGTAAATTTTATACTAAAAAAAATCCTCCATCTCTTTAGACCTTACTACAAGAACAGTACGACAAGCATCCCATCTTTATACTCAAGGATGTCAAGTACCAAGAGCTGCGCGCCATGATGGACTACATGTATCGCGGCGAGGTCAATATTTCGCAGGATCAGCTGGCCGCCCTGCTCAAGGCCGCCGAATCGCTGCAAATCAAGGGTCTGTCGGACAATCGCACTGGCGGCGGATCGGCCCCCAAGCCAGAATCCTCTGGACCACAGCATCATCGTGGTGGCAAGCTGAGCGGTGCCTACACACTTGAGCAGACGAAGCGGGCACGTTTGGCCACCAGCGGAGCGCTGGACACATCCGGTGATGTGTCCGGTTCGCGTGAGGGCTCCTCGAGTCCGTCGCGTCGGCGTCGAAAAGTCAGACGTCGCAGCATGGAGAATGGTGAGTTGTCAAGCGATTAGGATTATCTTTTATTAAACTGCGAAAAACAAACCACCAAATCTAGAACACTCTATAGACGCAATTTTAATTAAATAAGTAAAATGATGAGTAATTAAATTTAATTTAATCAAATATTAAATTTTAATGCGAAAAGTCATTCGAAGAAAATGATACAGTTGAAAGTAAACAGAATGTAACAACAAGAGTACAATTCAGTCGCAATGGTGTTTGTAGTTTGACGTGTAACACAAATTTCAGTAACTAATGTTGTGTTTCTTTCTCTTACAGATGCCCACGACAACTCCAACTCATCAGTGTTGCAAGCCGCCGCCTCGAATCAGTCAATCCTCCAGCAGACAGGCGCCGGTCTGGCCGTCTCCGCTTTGGTCAGCACCCAGTTGGCCAGCGGACCGGCAGCCGGAACCAGCAGCCAAGCATCGTCGACCCAGCAACAGCAGCCATTGACCAGCACCAACGTTACCAAAAAGACTGAAAGCGCTAAACTAACATCCTCGACAGCCGCTCCAGCGAGCGGAGCATCTGCGTCAGCGGCCGCCGTACAACAGGCCCATCTGCAGCAGGCGCAGACCACAAGCGATGCCATCAACACCGAGAATGTACAAGCCCAGAGCCAAGGTGGCGCCCAAGGCGTCCAGGGCGATGATGAGGACATGGATGAGGGCAGTGCCGTTGGCGGAGCAAGCGCCGCCAGTGGACCCAATCCCGCCTCCGCCTCTGCATCCGCCGTCCATGCCGGAGTTGTGGTCAAGCAGCTGGCTAGCGTTGTGGACAAATCGTCGTCGAATCACAAACAAAAGATCAAAGACAACAGCGTGTCATCCGTGGGCTCTGAAATGGTTATTGAACCCAAGGCCGAATACGATGACGATGCGCACGATGAGAACGTTGAGGATTTGACACTAGACGAGGAGGACATGACAATGGAGGAGCTGGACCAGACGGCCGGCACCAGCCAGGGCGGTGAAGGATCTAGTCAAAGTGAGTTTCCATCAGATCCCGCTCTTTTTTGATTTTTCCAGTAGCTAACAAATCGTTTTTCATCTTCAATAAATAGCATATGCAACATGGCAACAACACGACAGATCTCAGGATGAACTTGGACTTATGGCACAGGATGCACAGCAACGGGATCCCCAAGGTGAGTGTTTGTTGCCTCTGAACTCGATTATATGAGCTACGAACAAATGAAAAAGCAAAAAGTACAGCTTAGCCTAGAAGTTTTTAGACGAGATGTTTTTTCAAATCAGCGAGCACGACAAACAAACAAGCTTAAATTCAAATGCAAATGCAGATAAAAGTATTGAAATTTAACTTTTCAAGGTCACAACTCCATTTTTACCACACAAACATTTAAAAAATATACATTCTTTTAATTTTTTTTTTTACAATTTTAATATACACTACAAAAGTCGTGCTCCGAAAAAAGCTCTTAAACGTTGAAGAAGAAAAAATAACATAAAAAGAAACGTAGAATATTTTGAATATAATTTTCAACAAGATAGCAGACGAAAAAAAAAGCAAGCAACAAGAAAAAGTACAAATACAAACAATACCAAAATAACAAGATTTGTGAACAAGAGTTTGGCACAGGGAAAAACAAAACAAATGCAAAAACAGAAATTTAATGTAGAAGAGCGAGAATTTACGACTCTGATTTGTGATTTTTTATAAGAATTAAGAATTGTTGTTTTTGGCAAGTTTTGTTTTTGCTTGCGCCTCTCACTTCGTCACAGATAAATTAACCCGAAACAAGAATAATTTGTGCAAGTTGAAAGTATTACTTAAAAACTCTTCCTTTACTTAATATGATTTTTTACAAAACTAATAATTTTTTAATTACGACACACATAATTCGTATAACTAGTAATCTTTTTTTTGTACATATCTATTTATTATGATTAATTTTTTAACACACACACACTTTTAAAAGAAATGAGAAACATTTACCACTCACACACCACCAACATATATAATTGCTATATACCACAAAACCCTACCACCCCTAACATTCTCATTTACCATTTTCTATATATATATATGTATGATTCTATGTATGATCATTTGTTGTTGAATTTTCGTAATACTTTTGACAATTGGTGTTTGATTAACTCTTAATTTTGCTTTATTTACTGTATATATAATTCGCATAATTCGATATTCCCAACATTTTTTAGTTGCTCGCCCTCTCACTATATCTCTTTCTCTACCCCTTCCCTCTGTACTCCTCTCTTTTTCCAACATAAAGCCGTTAGCTGCAGAGCATAGAAAAAGAAAATGCATTCCATAGAAATAATTCATAACTCATAGTCACACTGACTCACTTACTCACACCCCACACTCACTCACACTGCAGCTTCAATTTAGGCAGAAAAATCAAAGAAATTCCCTTATCATTTAAGTTAGTGTTAAAATTTACGTATCAACAGTGTTTTTATGTGTGTGCGTTATGATCTCTCTCTCGCTCGCTCTGTCCCCCATCTCTAAGCTGCTGTTTGTGTGTGCGTGTGCCAATCTGTGTGTAGTACGTTTGTGTGAGTGTGCAGGGCTCTGTCACATGTATTTTTTCCACCCACGAAGAAAGCTCTCTCAGTACAGTCGCGTCAAAAACTTTGCAAAGTTTGGCCACACTTCTAGCAAGACTCGATTATGTTTGTTCGCCTTAACTTTGTTTGCATTTTTCGAGCATAACCCTTACCACTACACCCACGAACATTCGCAAACAAAACACTCAATCTTTCATTTGTCACACTATACTTTTGTGCCATTTCATATTGATTGTCCTCTTTCTTAGAACTCTCAGCGCGTGCTAATGTTTTTTACACAGTTTTTTTTTACTTTATACATATTATTATGAAAATACGCATGCAGTTTTAAATTGTAATTTAGTACTATCTCTATATATACATATATATTTTGCTTTATTTTGGTTGACGGGACTTTTTTTATTTGTTTATTTTCCTTATGAATTTGTTTTAGTTTTAAAGCTAGCTTGTAAGCTTTCCGATTTACGTTACGCGCGCGCACGTTATCTTCCGGTTTTACATCTATTAGGTTTGGGAAACTTTTCCTTAACCAGAAGATGTACGTTGTCGTTAAAAAAAAACCTTTAAAAAGTCAAGTGAAAAGTGTAAACATGAACTGATGACCAATAAGGGTGAACTTGGACCGAAGGATCGTCGCTTTCGGAGGAGGATCAGCTGCAGACGGTCTCAAGTCATTGCCGAAAACAAAGCACGTAGCCATCCTAGATGGTGAGGTACAATCGCAGCTTTGGGCAGTTCGACGAGATCCAACTTTAATCCCAGCAAGCATCCAACTTCAGCGCGGATATCTCAGGTGCGTGTTCAGGTGAGTATGCTCCGCTCGACGGTATCGGTTGGGCGGAGTGCAATACAAAAATGAAGTAAATTTTATATTTTAAGTTCATTTTTGTTTTGGACCCCGATAAATTCCGCCCGATCCTAACACCTATTCCTTGTTTCCTTCCCTGTATCACCAATTATTCCCCTCCTCAAATCAAAATTCATCTTTCATCAACAAAAAAAAAAAAAGAAAAATTTCAGCGATTCCAGGTAATGTGTAAAAAAAGAAAAACCAAGAGGCGCTCTATTTATCCTCGAAAGAGTCGATGGGCCAAGGGTAAGCTATAGTGTAACTCCCAGTTTCTTCTCTTCTTCCGATTTATTTCTAAGTGTACACCTTAAAATATACACTGTATATATAATTTACTTAAAATTTCATTTTGCGTTTGGCGTTTGTTTCTCGATATTGCTTGAAGCGTTGCCAAACAAACATCAAAAACCGAACACAATCTCGTACGAAACCCCATCGATCACGATCTATACATATATATCTTTAAGTGCAACAAAGCCATGGGGTGCTTTGTCTAAAAGAGTCTACGAAACACAAATGAGAAAAAACTGATAGGTGCATAATTGTATTTTCTCTCAATTTTAGAATATGTTTTTGCAAACAGCAAAGTTTTTAAGAAATTAATTCGGTTTTTGGGCTATTTACAAGGGAACTGAATGATAGCTTTGGTGTAGATCTATGGAAATATAATTCTTCTTGGTTTGTATTAATTAGTTAGTGTTTTTATTGTTCGATATTCATATCCGTTTTTCAATATGTTTATTAGAACTGCTCATTTGGCAAAGAAGAAAATTCGTCTATGATATTTCATATGCGCAAATGGGGCTACTATATTTCTCCTAAGCAATCTCAAGGGGTTTTCCCAAAATGCGTTCTCTTTTACCTGTTCTATCGCAAGTAACACATTGAAAGCTTTGAAAGCTCGTTTTATTTGCTTTGTTTTTGTCTTTTATTCTCGCCGCCCTTTTTTTGTCACAATCTTGTTTGACCAATTAATTTGTAAAGGCTTTGTTTTGCTCGTTAGCAAGGTGAGGTGTCTACAAAATGTCTTATTTTGATATCCACAAAACCGTAGTCGTCGAATGCTTCCATCTATCTCCTCCTCTTCTATAATTCACCCTCTTTTTGTCGGTTCTCGCTTTCTATGCCCGTTCTGTTAATTGTTAATCAGCAAAAACAACATATGATACAACAATGCCGAGGAGGCATTCGTTCAAGTTCAAGGTCGGCTAAATTATAATGTGTTTCTATGTGTGAGATTGTGAGTTTTTTGTTTCTGTTTAATCAGCATTGTTGTTCACATGAGTGTGTGGGGGGTGGCGAAGCGGGCTGAAGAATGAAGCAATATTATTAATGTTCATATCTCTGTGAATGTATCTCGTTTGCTTGATTTTTTGTTTGTTTTTGCTCGCTGTTTTTCTTCTCCGTTGGCTATTTTTAAAATTCGTGCTGCATCCGTGTAAACTCAATGATGATACGATCCGATGCTGGTGGCTGGCTGAACCATTAAACTTTTACTTAATGGTCGCATGAAGAATCAGGTTTGGCACTTTTTCGATGGGTATTTCTTCAAACGCTGAAAGCTGCTTAGCTGGATGTGTGAGATACGGGTTCGAAAAGCCACTTGAATTTGGTCGAGTGTTTCATTAAGAGCGGGTCTTTATAATCTTGCATGACTTAAGCTTATATAACCAAAGTTTTTGTTGGTAAGAGAGCAATTTCGAGGATTTTATTATACTTGATTATAATGCTGGCAATTTAAATTTGTATGTTTTAATGCTTCTACTGCATTGTTGTTTCTCTTAAACTTGGAAAATAGTGATATATTATGCGATGCTGGTTTTAGAAACTTCAGAATTAAACTGTATGAAACTATTATGCAATAGATTGCACAGTTTTCCCCAATCGTTTCCCCTCCTGCCGTGCGTAATTAAACTTGAAAGTTGAATTTTTTTTTGCCGATAGATGCGCTGATTGCCTCCCTATTTCTGGTTTTGGCCCAGTTGAAAGCTGTTTGCATGGCCTTGACCCAATTTGCAGGCGCGCTCTCGCATACACAGAAATCAGGCACTGTCGTCGGGCAGCGAGTGATATTTTTTTTGCTGCGTTATTTTTGTGTAACTTGCAATGAGTCCCCAGAGCTTTTGTCATATCAAGCCAACGACAAGCTCAAAAACAATTTTTTACTTGAAGTCCTTGCTTATTTGTTTGTCCATGTGTGTGTGTATGTTTGTGCATAGATTTATATATACCCTAAACATATGTGTTATTGGAATAAAATGTAAGCTTTCTATTATGTAGTTATGTGCAAACATTTTGCTCCACCTTAAGTAACTTGTAGTTGGTTTTTGCCTTTTATCGGGACCTTTTGACTTTGCTTTTCTTTTCACCATTTCAAAATTTTCAATCTGCATTTGTACTATCTTGCAATCTAAGATAAAGAATAAATCATAGAGTAAGAGCTTTTTTCAACGACTGCAAGGATAGTAATGGAGCTAAAAAAATGTTAAGATATATTGCCAGACAAAATCATGAGATCATTTTAAATATTTTATGGATGGATTCATATTACAAAATGGCACTTGCGTATTTTACCTTACAAATTTTTCTTGTATGTTTGTTGTTGCTTATGCGTCTCGATGTTGTAATTATACCCTTTTTAATGTTTTTATAGAAAAGACGAAATTATAAATGAGATAAAATAAAATAGTTTTGATCATGCGTTTTAAGTGAATAAGATTCTGTCAACTAAAGGGTTTTAGCTAAGGTTGTCGATTGTTATTTCATTTGTTTCTGCTTGTCTCCTTCAACTTGTGCCCCAATATCATACTTTCTTTTTCCGTCCCTCTCTCCAAACTTGATTTTTGGGTCCATTGGTTGCAGACACAATGGTGGTGCCCAGAATCACGGCGGTGCGTGGTGGCTCAAAGCGTTTGGCCCGAAGAAAGGCCACCACTGCCAGTGGGGCCACGTCAAATGCCACATCCACCGCTGCAACGCACACGATGTCCAGGCGAAAGCGCAAGGTGATGGCGACCAGTTCCTCCACATCGCGCAGGTAAATTATCTGGTGCTGTTTGGCGTTTGGCTTCTCCATCTTTTCGTGAAAGGATGATATGACGACCTGTTTTTCCCCTCCCGCTTATCGTTTCCTCTAGAAATGCCACCAGCAGCGGTGGAGATGGTCCTCCCACCACCACATCATCCACATCCTCCGCCGCGGCATCCACATCGAAATCCAAATCTAAGTCCACGGATGCGGCGAGTGCTCCTTACGTTTGCCTGACGTGCGGACGACGCTACCAGGTCCTGGGCACTTTGACGCGCCACATGCGCAAAGAGTGCAACCAGCCGAAGAAGTACGTCTGCCGCATTTGCGGCCGTCGTTTCCACTATAATTTCAAGCTGCAAGATCACTACTACTATGTGCACAAGGGCATCCTAAAGAGGGATTGATTCGTAGTTCAGTAGGAAATAAGTGTAATCGATGTAATACTACACCCCCGTACTTTACACCATCCCAACCAACCATATCATCACACACCACACACCATACTTACACCCAACATGATAACAACAATAAACTTGGGTTAGAATTTCAACCTGTGGTTCGTTCTTCTCTCTCGGATCATGAGAAAAGTGGAAGTTGAGGTGATGAGGTGAGGTGGCTTAGAGAGGATTGAGTGATTGATTGGAAATCAGCAGTGTTGCCAACAAACTATTGAAAATAATATTCAAGACCAAGTATTGTGATAGAATAGAATGTTTTTTTTTTTTTTGAGATGGTAGTTAATTTTTCTTAATCCACATTTGTTTTACGTGTTGTATATGCATGCTTCCTACATGTACTGTAGATCTTCGACTGAATGTTGAATTTAGGTTTTTCTGTAGAAAATGAAAATTTGTATGTAAAACGCTTAAAATTGGCTAGAGTAGTTGTGGTCCTACAACTTCTGTTATTCTCTTTAAATTCTTCTTATAAATGAAAAATAATTATAAAATAACAATTATAACTATATTGAAAATGTGACGATAAGGATATATTAATCAGCTGTCTGTTGTATTGCTAAAGAAGTATTTTCGAATATTTTTTTTTAATTTCCAAAAAATTTAATTAACTTGCTGCACTTTATTTTTAAAAGCCATTATATTTTTGAGGACTTTTTAAATAAGTTAGGTGCTTAGGAATAGTTTAGTTGGCAACACTGATTTGTGGTTTTTGAAAGTTGTGTGTTTGAAATTTAAAGCTTTGTCTGTCGGCTGCTCGCTGCTTTTTCTCCGATTCTCTCTCTCTGTTTCTTTGAACAAATTTCTCCCTGTGTGTTTCGATTCTCTATCTCTGCTCTTTGCTCAAACATTTAATTGCAGGTCTGCTCGAGTTGAGCTTGAATCAAATGTTTTACTATGACAGCGAAATGCCGCCGCCCGTCGTCGTTGCCGTTGAATCGCCGCCTGCATCGCCACCGCCACTTGCAGTGGTTACACCGGTGGTGCAGCTGCGGCGTGGTAAACTGCGATCGAGGAGGAGGAAAACCATAGCAAACCATAGCAGCAGCGGTGGTTCCACCAAGAAAAGCATTCCACCGCCAACGATGCAAAGCAGATCGGCGGCGAATCTGGCGCGCAATGCGGATATGCGGGACGATGGCAAGCTGCAATGTCCACAGTGTCCCAATGCGTACACTCGGTTGTCCGCACTGAAACGGCACCTGGAGTTCGAGTGCGGCATGCTGGAGAACTTCCGGTGCCAGGTGTGCGATGCGGGATTCAAGCGCAAGGACTCGCTGAATCGCCATTGCAAAGTCAAGAAGCACAATACCAAATATTTGTTTTAGACTGATGATCCGAAAAAGAGAGCCATTAAAAAAAAACCGAAACTTTTAAGCATACGATGCCAATATATTATTCATATATATTTTTAAACCCTGGGAACTACTTTCTTCCTTGTCGTTTCGAGCGTGTCCCAAGATCAACCAATCACATAAAGCCATATCTATCTGTATATGTTATTATTTTTGCTTGCCCAACAAACAGAAACACCTTTCAAGCATTACACACATATATTTCCCAATTCGTTAAGATCTTTTATTCATAAATCACACATCCTAACAACAAAAAATGAACAGAAACAAAGGGACATATCCTTATCTTATCTTCTTGAGGCTTCCGACTTCTTCTCTATCAATCCCTTCCGACTATTTTTTCTCTTCCTACGATTAACCTTTAACCCGAAATGCCCGCTCCTTTTGACCCTTTTTTGCCATGCTGCCGTGCAATTGTTTTTATATACAAACTACTTGCCTGTTTGAAATTTGTTTTTGTTTAATGCAAACCAGAAATTAATTTATTAATTTTACCACAAGAACAACGATAATATTAATGCTTTCGAAACTAATCTGGCATTTTGAAAAAAACTCCAAATAACAAATTGCTTGTTTTGCCTTGAAAAATAAACAACAACTAAAAACGAAACCAAAAAACTTAACATTTGATAATGAATTAAAAAAGCATGATTGACCGAAAAATTAACGTTTAACGTTTTGAGAGCAGAAGAAAAAAATCGCAAAAGGAAAATTATAGCAAAAACTGAAAATTCGAATCTGAGAAAATATGAAAGTACCAAACAAACAAACAAAAACAAATTTCAGGCCTGCAGCTGATAGACGACTCCTCATCCAGTCAGCAGAATCATCTGAATGGCGGCAGTAAGCATCTGGAGTTGATGGACGGCAGCAGCGATGACTATCATCAGGGATCGGGATCCTCGTTGCACCACTTTCATGCCCCGCAATTCGATCACTTTCATGGATTGCTGGCCGGTGGAAATGGTAGCGGAGGAGGAGGAGGTGGATTAGTTGGAGGTGGAGGGCAGGAGGAGAGCTTCACGTGCCCGCAGTGTTATAGAACATATCGAAGACATGGCACATTGCGGCGTCACTTGCGCCAGGAGTGCGGCAAGGGCAAGAGCATGGTGTGCTCCGTTTGCGGACATCGCACGAAGCGAGCGGATCACCTGCGTCAGCATGTGCGCAAGAAGCATCCGGAGATTGCCATGCGATCCTTGTTTAAGCGCCAGCAAAGAGCAGCTGCGGCGGCAGCTTCATCTGCCGACGGGGAAGAGCACTCGGCGGAGCCGGAGATTGTGGATCTTGTCGATATGCTGGACGATTCAGCAGGAGCCGCCGGAGATGAGGATAACCAGCATGCCTATCTAGTCGAGGACGACGACGAGGATGAACTGCCGCCGCAGCAGTCGTCGCATTTAATGGATGAATCCACCACCAGCAGCTACTATCGCCAGCAACTGCGACAGCAGGCTCTGCTGCAGCAGGCCTTGCAGCATGTGGCGGCGGCAGTGGTGGCCAGCGGCTCCTCCTCATCCTCCGCCGAAATGCTGAAGGGGGAGGGCTTGTAAAAGGGATAGGAACTTGAAGTGAGGGGGGCGGGTTCTCCTCTCTCCTCTCCTCTACCTCCGTTTCGAGTAAAAGACGCCATAATCATCTCCTGTCCACAGAGAAATCGAGAAATCGTCTCTACTACTAATCGAATTAACCAAAGAGCAGCGGTTGAACTTTGACCTTTTGGCTTGCAACATCTTTTGTTTCCTGCATTTATCTATACATATATTTTCTAATATTGTTTGGCTGTCACACAACCAAAATATATGAGTATTTCTTTTTCCAGCGCTAAATCAAAAAGTTGAGAACTAATCTAATAATATTTAAAGAAAAAAAAGTATATATATTTTGTATAAATTAAAAAAAACAAGAAAGGAAGCTAGCTTCGGCAAACCGAAGCTTATATACCCTTGCAGTCATCAAATATTTCGAACAGAATACACAAAGGCTAAACAACAACGAAGCAACGACGACTTTTCTATTAATTTTTTATATTTTTGACTATTGTTCATATGACAGCTATATGATATAGTTGTCCGATTTTAATGAACATTTTTTTATGAACCAAGACTAGTTAAAAAACTTGATACTCAAAAAATCATAGTCGTGTGATGAAAAACAATCACCTTATCAATTAATTTCCATTAATTCTATATATATTTTTTGATCTCTCCTATGGCAGCTATATGATCAAGTTATCCGATTTCGATCAAATTTAACCCGAAATTCAATAGTAACTAGAAAACGCCATGTGGAAGAAATCAAGTCGATCTGATCAAAAACAACGGCGTTAGAATTTTGTATTTCAATCCCTTGTATGGGAGCTATCCTATATAGTCGCCCGATCTTGCCCGTTCCGACTTATATACTGCGTGCAATAGCTACACACCTTTTGGGAAAGTTTCAGCAAGATAGCTTTAAAAATGAGAGACTAGTTTGGGCAGAAACGGACAGGAGGACAGACGGACAGACGGACAGACGGACAGACGGACAGACGGACAGACAGACAGACGGACAGACGTACAGACGTATTTCGATTCAGATGGTGATGCTGATCAAGAATATATATACTTTATGGGGTCTAAGGTGTCTCCTTCACTGCGTTGCAAACTTCTGGCCAAAATTATAATACCCTTTGCTCTGCAAGGGTATAAAAAGAGAAGGAGAAAGCGATAAACTAAAAATAAATGCCACGTTTTTTATAAACCAAACCAAAAAAAATGCGTTTTTCAATTGATGCATGAAACGAAAAAAAAATATGAATGAAAACACATGGAAACGAAGTTTCAAAATTAATTTAATTACTCGATTATTTTTGGTAAATAACATTTTCTCGAACATTTTGTTGGTGCCAAAGTTGATTATTTTTGTGTTTACCTTTAAGTTTAACTTAAGTTTTAACTGCGGCGAAATGTATATCCATGTAATGGCGGCGTCGGTTAACCTAATCCACATTTTATATACTGCATAATACAAGATATATATAGCTCTAAGCGAAACAACAACAACACACTGTAAAAATGAAACAAAAACAAAACAAAAAAAATCAACAGCGAAGACACAACACGAACACATTCCACACAAAAAAAAAGAAATACAACACCACCACCCGCCATATCTTTCTATATCTCGACTCTACCTCCTTTCTCTCTGACTTCCCTGTACTCTCTGTAAGAAATCGTTAAACAGTCTCAGCAAATCTTAGACAAAAACCCAATCACAATTCTTACAGATTTAAGGACGCTTTACTGTAATTATGCCACGGCAGTTATAGCAGCGGCCAACGCGGCGAGCAAGAAGCCAATGGAGCAGCAGCACCAGAGCAGCCTCAACCACCAGCAGCAGCAGCAGATGCCACACCACCAGCACCACAGCAACAACAGTGGCAACAGCAGCGGCAGCAATCATAGCAACAGTGGTGCTGCGCCTGCTGCTGAGATTTGTGAGCCGGAAGTAACGATACGCAGAATGTACAAATGCGGTAACTCTGGCCAAGCGGAAGCCATTGTTAACCACTTGCAGTTGCAGGCAACTGGCCAGCAGCAACATCAACACCAGCAGCTTCATTGCAACACCAGCAACTGCAGCGGTTGTCAGATGTCTGCGGCGGCAGCCTCGTTTCAGTTGGCCAATCTGCTCAACAGCAGCATACGTCCCGCCTCGACCAGTAAACCGCAACGCAACCACATCTCTGCCAGTGGCAACACAAGCAGCAGTAGCAGCAATCCCAGCAGCAACAACAATAACAACAACATCTGTAGCAGTGGCAACAACAACAGCTCCTCCCTGGCGGCCAAAAAGACCAGTGTGCAATTCCATTGCGAGTTCTGCAACTTTAGCTGCTCGTGGCGCTACGATCTGAAACTCCATTTGAGGCAGAAGCACGGCATTCACCAGCTGAAGAAAGTCTAATAGGATTTATAGGTGGAATGTGATTCCGAGATCGAGATCGAGATCAAAACTGGCTGTTATACATCTACATGAAAGAGAAAAAACCCCTTTTTATATCTAAGAAACGTTGTTCAATATATCGCCCCATTGTTCTGTGTCTGTCTGCTAAGTCAATATCTGAAGTTAAATATATGTGTACGAATATTTATTGAAACGAAAGTTGATTTTTTGTCACCTACATAAACTTTGAACCACGTGTATTTTTAGAGCCAGTGATGCCAGAATTTCCTTTGGAGACACCAAACAACACAAACCTCTGAAAAGTTTTCTTACAGTGTTTAACACGAAACCATCAAAAAAAAAAAAAAAAAATATTAAACAAAATGTTTGACCAAGCCAAATGTATAATTTTTAACACATTTTATTATACAACTGAAGTTTTTATTTATCTTAAAAGGTTTAACCTAAAATTACAATTTTTGTTTAACGTCTAACAATTTATTTTGATAAGTATTTGATATTTGTTATACAATAGTTTCTTAACTTATATTTTGTATTTTTGTTAGCGAAAGTATTTACAATGTATTTATTTCAATTATTGTTTTCCTTGACAATTGTTTAGAGTAGACTTTCTATAGTAGTTTTTGTTGAAAATGAATTTGTAACATTATGTAAAACTTGATTTAGACATTGGATTGTATAATTTGTATTAGTTTTCCTTCAACTTCTCAAAAAATGAAAGCAATGAAAATTGACAATTAAGTTTAGTTTTAAGTTAATTCCATAAACAATATTTAAAGCGACGATTTTGAGTCTTGTTTATATCTCAATTACCATTAAGCCTAATACTGGACCTTGTGTTTATGATTTTTCACACATGTTTCTTTTTATTTTCTTTTCATTTTCATTTCATACGACCACCCCCACAAAAACATCAAAACCAAACCAAAACAAACCAATCAAATCGAATCGAATCGACTCTTCTAATCTTCCCCAAATCACCAATAACAATCAACCTAAAATCAATCACCACAAAACCACATAAATCTCCACCACCAACCACACACACACCAAAATCACATCACAACACCACTAACCAACGATCGCCGGGATTCGATGTTTGGTTGTTTTCGAATCCATCAGACCTGAAGTACGATTACAAGCACAGCATCTTCGGTGGCAGCGACGATGCGGACACGGATCAGTACAAGGAGCGATTCCACTGCGCCGTCTGCAACAAGAGCTATCTGCGCAAGCGCCACCTGCAGCGGCACATGCGCGACGAGTGCATTGGCATCCCGCCGCGCTTCAATTGCGAGTTTTGCAGCTCTCGATTCCGTCGCAAGTACCACATGGTGCGTCATCTGGTCTCCAAGCACGGCATTCCGCCGGCGATTGCCCAAATGACCACCGGCAGTGGTTCGCGCTCTTCGCTCGGCGGCGGCGGCGGTTCGCTGGACTTGAAGCATCAGCCCGGCAATGGTCTAGTCGGTCTCCAGCAGATGGCAGGTGGCAGCGTTGGAGGCTCTGTCGGTGATTGTGGGGCGAGTGTGGGCAGTGCTGGATCGCACAACGGCTGCGAGAGTCCCATACCGGAGAATCTGTCGCTGCGCAAGGAGAACTACGAGAACGAGAATCTGCCCGGTTCGCGATGCACTTCCCCATTGCCGCCGCACATAATGCCGATGACCACTTACGGGTTGACGGGTGCCATCACAGCGATCTCGGCGGCAGCAGCCGTCGTTGAGGAGCAAGCGGCAGCGGCGGCAGCTGCAGCAGCAGCAGCGGCTGGCCAGAACAACAACGAATCGTCGGGACATCGACATGCGGTGGACGCCGATGATGCGGAGGCATCATTGGTTGCCGCACAAGCCGAGGCTGCAGCAGCACTCGGGATCAAGCCGGAACCGGTGACGCCCGGCAAGGTGCAGCACCTGATGAACGAGGAGTGGAACATGAAGCTCGGCCTGCAGATCATATCGAATTCATTGCTCAAGGAGCGACTGATGAACACGATGCCATTTGCTTACAACAATAACTAAGCAGCACCTCAACCCAACCCAACATCCCCCTTCGACTATATAGCTACTACATTTATATATTTATATACATCTTATTTATTGAAAACTCAAAGAATCTCTCATTTTATTTTGTCAAGAGCCGAGGCTCTACGTATATTTATAACTGTATCCATACGTTTTCGACCCCGCCCCTTCATTTTACTATATGTAATTGCCCCCGTACGAGAATCTCAAATGTAGACATTCCATTTCGAAAGATCATCTTAATTTTGTAATTTTTGTGAGTCGCGTGCTAGACAAAATGTGTCTTAAAAAATTTGTCAATATCACAATGTTGAGTCAGCCAACGAAACTTTCCTAAAAATCGAACGATAACGAACTTGAACCGTCACGAATTTGTAATTTTATAAGAACTTTTTTGCTGCATGACAGGGATGGGATTACTTTATCCAAGAAAGTGTCCAGCACCTAAACTATTTGTTAGTCATATAAGATGAAACCAAAAACGAACAAACAAAAAAAAAAAAACCAACCAAAAGTCAAGAGAGAATATCAAATCTTTTACTACAAGTTGAGTAATTTCAATTTGATCAAATCCAAAAAATACAAAATACTCAACTAGCCACCAAACTTACCTCTCGAAAGAAATAGAGGAAGCCATGGAGGTAGATTATAATTGTAATGCACTTATTCCAAATGATATGCCACCAAATTGTATGACCTAGTTAAGTTATTATATTATACATTTGTAGCATGTATACTTAAAGTTAATGCCTAATTTATCCAAAGTCCAAACGAAACAATGAGAAAATTATATTTTTAATTGAATAAATAACGAAAAAACACCAAATGCAAGAAAAACTATATTTATGTATTCACTTTTCAGCAATTGAAAATTTTATTTTTTTTTTTATAGCCCGCCTGTGTTCTCATTCCCGATCCATTCTTTATCATCGTCATCCGATTTTGCATTATCATCTTTTGTTCATACCATCCTCCATCAATGTTTTAGTTTTCGTGTTTGTTTTTCTGTTCTCCATTTTTCCCCTCGTTCAGTTTTGTCGTTTTTTTTTTTTTTGTTGTGTTGTGCGAAAATTGTGCGAATTTTTCACTAACCTATTTTTATTACTAAATTTCTTTTAGATGTCTCTACAAACAAAACTGTTGTACTACCCCACTACTCCATCCACCACTACTACTCCAAATATCTACTACCTACTATCCACATACTACTATCTATGAGGCCGACCGATTCCTCCAAGTACTCCGAGTATTGTCCTGGAAAACTCAACTGTCTGCTGCAACGGACCGGCAAAAGAAAAGTCTGTCACTTACAGTATTATATACCACATATATTTCTTTATATATATATTCTATGATATATATCTTTGTTCTGTGTAAACTCTCGCCTCGAATTGTTTTTGTCTGGGTTTTCAACTTGATCTACACGTACATTCCAGTGCGATACAGTGCGTTTCGGGATCTAATGAAGCTTTATAATGGTTCCAGGATTAATAATCCTATCTGGATTTAATGTAATGTTTGATTTGCATTCGAGATCCTTAACGCACTGGATCGCCTTATCAGCATGTTCTCAACATAATTCGTGTCTATTTTTCACTTCCTTGCTTGGGTTCTCTCATGTGTCTGCTTTTGTGGCCTAAATGCGTGTGTGTTCTTTTGGCGATTGTGTTTGAGCGTGTGTGTCCTTTAAGCTTTTTGTGTGGCTTTTTCCATTTCCTAGTCTTAATCTTTCTCTATTTGATAATGTATTTGTGTGTCTCTCTTTCAATGAAATATTTGCAAAACCAAAATAAATTCTTTAACACTTGATGTTTTTTCTTACACAGACGTTTTTCTAGTTTTTAAGGCGGTTCCACTTGGGTTTTTTTTACAAATATATATACCTATATTATGGGCTGAACTTTTCTAATTCTAAGCGATCTCGATGTTTTAAATATACATATGTACCTGTTTATTTTCCCGTCAAAATAGTTTAAATATTATAGTTTTTGGAATGCTTGACATGTTTTTTAAGTCGTTTAATATTTATGAATTTCGTTTTAATATATTTTTTTTATATTATTTTTTTTCTTGATTTTTTGTAGCTTAGCAAATTTGACTTGCTCAAAAAGTACAGAAATAAAAATGTGTAAAGCAGCATATATCAGACAGATATTAAATGAATATATATACAGTCAGTCATACACGATCAGGAATCGAATCATTGTATATCAACAATCAATCAATCAATCAATCAATCAATCAACCAACCAACTCAACTCGATCACTTTCACCCACTCACTCACCCATCCGTGTTCGTGTGCCTTTCTCCTTTCTCCGCCCCGCACCCACACATCTACATTGCAGATTTCGTACTAACCTGGTATCAGCACGCCTGCGATCAGTGCGGCAAGTCCTACAAAACGCGCAAGAGTCTCAGTCGCCATCGACGATTCGAGTGCCGCTTCACCACCGAAAGACCCATCTTCCAGTGCCCCAGCTGCAATTATGCGGCCAAGAGGAGCGACAACCTGACCAAGCACATCAAGACCCACTTTGCCAAAATGAAAAAGGACTTCCTGCCGCTGGCCTTTCAGATGCAGGCCTCCACCGGCATCCAAACCAAATGGGAGGCAACCGCATAGGGGCAGGGCCCTGATGAATAACCAACTATTATAAATCCATCTCTAATCCAGTCCAAGAAGTTCAGTTTTTTAGCCATCTGAGCACGTATTATTATACATTCAGTTTATGTATTTATAAATGAAAAACCGGTAAAAACAAGCCAACCATCCAGGACAGACTGCAATGATCTACTGAGCTCGCGCAGGAACTTTTTTATTTATCGAAAAGCAAAATAAATGCAAATTTTCAGCTTTCACTTTGTATTATGGTAAACGCGATTTGCATAAAATTGGTTAATTCATGTAGATGATATACAAATGCGCACTCAACCTGCTGCCTGCTTAGCATTCCAATCATTGCAGTCGACCGTTCCTCGGTTCTCATTTAAAATTCGTATTCGTATTTTAGACTTAAGTTAAGCACAACAAATTTTTCGCAATCATAAATTTGCTTCAGCTAGTCTGGCTTTTTTCCTAAGTTAATTTAAGTTTCAAATTGGTAGTCTTTAGTTGTTAGTTCAGTAAGCCAAAAAGTCCAAAGAGAAAACGTGAACGAAACTAAGTCAGGGAGGAGGGGGTTAAACTACTGAGAGTAGTTTTAGGGGTCGACGACCCCGCACACTTTGCATTCCTAAGAAAAACCAGAAACCAAAATACCAAAAGACCAAAAAGTGAAACATTTTTCGATATAGTCTAGTTTGTAGTTAAGAGAGGCCATGCCAAATCAGCGAAATTCCAAAAAAAAAAAAAACAACTAACTAACTAACTAAACGTTTGTGGATTAAGTTCGTACAATCTAAGTTCCTTTGCTAGCTAGGATTATGACTAACTGATAGACAAGGATCTCAAGTGAATACAAATGAAATGCAACCAACAGTACAAGTACAACAAACAATTAACTAAAACTAAACAGCCGCAAACAAATAGTTCAAATATAAAAACAAGCATTTATTTACAGAGCAGCCAAAGAAACAAAAAGAACAAAGAAACTTAAAGCCCGAGTCTTAAGCAGTTAACTATAAAACTATAAATTTTGTGAGCCGTTGAAAAATGTGAAACGAATTTGTGAACACACGAGTATAACAAGCGAGAACGATATTTAGCTAGTCATCTAAGCCACTATATATTTATAACCGAAAAACAAAGCAACTATTTTTATATGTCAGAGCCATAACTAAGTATTTTTTATATGCATATATATATGGATATTTTTGTAACTCGAATAAAATTGTATTGATCAAGAAACCGTTTGTATAACTAGTGGGTCGCTCTCTTCTTAACGTCTTTCTGCCGTCCAGTTTACTAAACATGTTTCATTGCAGACCCATATCAAGCATCACCAACCAACCATCATAAGCATCATCTTCAGTCAAGATCAGTCATCATCCCACAGCGTTCATTCAAAAAAATCAAAAAAAAAAAAAAAAAAAAAAAAAAAAGCAAACCCAGCAAATAAATAAAACCAAGCCAAATCTGCAACTACTGCTGCTAGCTCTGCTCACGCTTCACCATGCCACGCCCACACAAAATACAAATATTTTAAAATCAAGCAAAAACACCCCGCAACACACACTAACTGTAAATATCACCACTTTATTACTATTTCTATTTTAATTTACAAATACTCAATGCAAAGATTAACTTTACAAAATTCTATCTAAAAAAGAAAATTGTTTTTTTGAACTCTCGAAATGTTTTTTTATACTGAAATCTTGTTACTTTTTCAAATCAAAAAAATATCTGCTTTAGTTGTGTAAGAAGTTCACTGATCAAATGGAACAATCCGAGACTCATGATGTTATATATCTCTCTTTCTTCTCCTTCTATATACAAAAAAAATGCTAAACATCTAATTTGTAGCTCCAAGCAGCTATGCCTCCAACTCGAGCCAAACTCCGCCGCCACCTGGAGGCACATCGGCCAGTTCGGCGCAATCCCTGATCCGCGACTACTGGTACGAGCTAAAGTTCTCCGATCTGTTCAAGTTTATCAATCCGGATGGACGATACCAGTGCCCGAGATTCAATTGCCTGAAGAGCTACAAGGACGCCAGCTCGCTGCAACGACATATCAGGTGAGTGAAGTATAATCGATTATAATTATAATTGTCGATCTTTGGTCGGTCTGTCTGATGATATACCTGTGATACTGATACCTGTCTCTCTCTGCCCCCCCTCTTTCTCTCTGTCTATATCTATATATCATCCATCTGATGCGATGTCTTCCCCTCCAGATATGAATGTGGTGGACAGAAAAAATTTCGCTGTCTGATGTGCGGCAAAGCATTTTCACAAAGCTCCCACCTAAAGCGACACCTTGAGAGCGGTGTCTGTGTCAAATATTACTTATGAGATAATGTTTTCTTTAAAATCAAATAGAATAAGCGTTATCCCAATAGGCAGATGATCAACTGATGATCAAAATGATGAACATGAACATGATTATATACACGTATATTACACATACACACAATACAGCAACACAACAAACAAACAAACAAACAAGAAGAACAAAATGATATATAGAACAATTAGATAAAACCAAGAACAATTACAAATAACAAACAACAAAACGAATTTATTGGATGCCACATCATTTATAAAGAAAATGGATAAAAAAAACAAAAACCAACCAATCTATATATATAGTATATATGATGAGAATTATTGTTGAAACTGAGCATTAAAGAAACAAACAGAATACTTAGTTAAAGAACAAGTGAAAAACGAAATATTTAACAAGCTAGAACAACAATATATACACATATATATTAAATGCAGTCAGTGAACATTTTATAGGATTTTAGTAAAATGTAAAACCAGATTTAAAAAACCTAAGAAAACCAACAAAACAAAAAAAAAAAAAAAAGAAACTAAACTAAGGAATAGAACAGAGAGGCAAACAACAAACAAACGTTAATAAAACAAAAGTTAAAAAATTAAACAAAACAAAAAAGAGAAAACATACACGCAAGGAAGCTAAGAGCAAAACAATTTTAGTCAAACTAACCAAAACTACGTAATTTTAGTTAAAATATATAAATAATATAGAAACTAAACCAAGCAAAACTTAGTGAAATTAACAAATGAGAGAAATGCATATATAACAACCGACAGGAAGCGAGAACAGAAACAGAAACAGAAAAAAAGAAAAAAACAGAAATGCATATAACAAAACGTACTGTGTTTATTTGTTGCCAAATATATATCTATTATATATTTCTAATATAATAATAATTAATACAATTCTTGTTATGCCACACCAACCACGAAATTAACTAAACCTGAAATGCGAGAGTGGATGACATCAAAAACAATAAGAACAGAGCAAGAAAATCATCAAACAAACAAAGAACTATATGTTATTGTTTAAGTTGTTATTATGCCAGGAACATAGGACAGACACACCAACCACACCACACTCTGGTTATCTACAGTGAAACTTTTTGGAGTAACTAACATGTAACCACAGTGAGGTCTCACTGTATGCAACCAGTTAAAGCACACATTAAGTCTCATAGAGTCAACTTTGGTTAGGCATCGCGAATGTTTAGCGGAGGCAGATGGATAAAATGGGGATTGCAGGAAGATTTGTTACATGGTTCCAAGAACGAAAATAGTAAAAAGAGTTTATATACATATATACAAAACATATACATATGAGGAAACAACCACATCTACATAAAAATATACACATATAGAACTATATATAATGCTATATTAGCAAAAATGTTGTCTGTTGAACAAAAAAGGATATTAAGGAAAGGAAATTGTTAAAGTCAGTAAAGAAGATAGGATGTTGGTAAATTATACTCACATCGCCAAATATAAAGATATATGTATGAGTGGATGGGTGTGACAGTGTGTGAGTGTGTGTGGGTGGGTGTGCGTATCCCTGTGCGTGTGTGTGTGTGCCAATTGGTTAAAAGATTTTGTACCAGAAAAACAAGAAATAGACATTTTGTGCCATTAGAAATTCTCCACCAAAACTGAAAATAAAAATTCAATGCTGCTTTAGAGAGGAAGAAGCCATAGAAGAGATCGAACAATATACTCACATATAGATATATATATGTAAACCAATATGATTTGTTGTTGCATTCGAAGACGATAAACGATTCTGTTGAGAAGTGTAATTTTTAGTACATTTTCGTTGTTAGTTCAAAAATTGATTTTAGCGAAATTTTTGACGGCAAAAGTGACAACTAAATGCTATGAGAGTGCCATTATCAAACAAATTTTTAATATATATATATATATATTATATATAAATGATAAATTATTGAAATTATACGAGAATACATATATATATAACCTAAGAAGGAGGCAACTAAAAATAATTTCTAGTTAGGAAAGCAGTAAGAAGAAAGGAGCGCAGGATATATATTGTTTGTTGCTTGTTGATTGTTAATCTTTGGGTTGCAGATAATAAACCTACGCATATATGCAAAATACATGTATATGACAGTACAATAAACAAATATTATATGAATACAGAATACAGAGAAACCAACAGCAATAGAAAAACTGTATAAACTCGAATGAACTAGACAAATTATACACAGTATAAAGGAAGATAAAAACGAATGAAAATCAATTATAGTGAAGTACTAACTGCAGTTTAAGACCGACTTTGACACTAAATCAAACATCCAATCGACTTATTTGGCTAAGAAAACTAATTACTTGTTAGTGATATACGTTAATTCAGGCAACTAAATTTAGCTTTTAGTCGGCGGTAATTTGATTTTAGTGTCAACTGTCGGAATTAGCACATGTTCACCTCCTCCCCCCGCAAATAACTAATACCAAAGGCAAATTTTTGATTGATTTAATTCAATTTGTTTACAAAATTCTGCCACAAGTGCAATACTTCAAAAGTTTGTTAACAATTTGTCTTGTGCGGCTATTTGCCAAAGTCAATTTTTGAAATGAATAGTCTAAAGAAACATTTTGTAACCCCCGAAAGAAAGAAAACCAAGCGAACAAGACAAATTGTGGAGCTTTTTGAAGAAAATAGTGAAAATAATGCTTTCAAATTAGTTGAAATTTATTTGAGAATTATTCGCTTTACTTGTATAATTTATGTTTTTTGTTGAACTAATTTACTAAGATCTTGTTGCGAGTAGCTAAATTATTATTATTATTTTTTCGCTGTTAAAGTTTAGATAAAGGGAATGAAACATGGAATGTTTCGAAGTAACTTTTTTGTTAAATCGTTTTTCTTTAAATTAGTTTTAACACTGTTTTAATATTATTATTACACATACAAATATATATCGTTTCACATTAATTTAACCAGAGAACTCTTTATGTTTTAACTTTTGTTATATTGTTAAATAATATTTATTGACTAAGAGCAGAAAACCGTTTGCGAAAAAAAACCATAAAAAAAATTAGAGTTAACTATGTAAGTTACAAAATAATGAACAAAATATACTCCAAAGAAACCAACCAAAAATATATATATATACACACATATATACAAGGACATATACATATACCAATATATATATATTTTAGACGAAAACTGAACAAAGCGAAAACAGCAAACAGACAAGAAAACGTTTTAGTAAAAGTGTATTTGGAACAAAGAAATTGCCATAACAGTCTAAAAGGATTAACGAATATATATATATATTATATATATATATAATCAAACCAAAAACAATAATTACCAGAACAAGAGCAACCAAGAACAACCGGAAGGAAAGTTTAATTGTAACGAAAGTTGTTTATTTTTTGTAGCGTAATATTTAACAACAATGAAACCGAGTAAATTGATAAATGATATATACATATATTTATTGTTAACGAAACCACGGAAAAGGCGAAATTATGAAACAAATTTATACAACAGGAATAATAAATAAAAGTAAACCGAGAAAAAGCAAGAAAAACTTTCATTGACGAAGCTGATATTGTTAGTACCTTAAAAAAAAACATGAAATAAAACAAAAACCAATTAATAATTATTAATAATTGTAATAACAAGTGGTAGGATTAAACAATGAACAAAAAATAAAAACAAAAATTGATGTAACCAAAACCAAGCTAAGACCATTTGGGATTATGTTTTAATTTTTCGAGAAACCATTTAACCCCAAAAATTGTTATTTTTGCGAAAACTGAACAAATGGCATTATATATGGAATCGTTTATATACACATTGTTTGAAGAAAGTGGTAACAGAAAAAAACAAAACAAACAAACAACAAGAATAATAAAGATTGATATTGAAATGTTGAAACCCCAAAAAATAAACAAGACAATTAATTATTATTTTTGGGAAAATCGGGGTTTGGTTACCTACCAGGTTGAGTTTGTCTGAACTAATCAATTTTCATACTTACAGATCAACTATGACGAAGGGTCAAGAGTCAGGTCAATGGTTTGTTTAAAACAAAAAACTTAAACCATTGCTACCGTTACGCCATAGTAGACGGTACTACCTGCAACTGTGGGCCAAGTCATTGCCTCAACTGAAAAAAAAAATACTTTAGCTCTTTCTTATTTTAATTTTACAAACAAAAATGATTTAAAAAAGAATATGTGCAATGGTAAGACAACTTGTTTCCTCTTTTTTGTTTAGTTCTAGATCGTAACTCTCCTTTAGCTACCGATGTAACTTTCTGCTACAATAATTCTCTATCGCTGTGCAATTGAACTGGTAGTTGGTTATACAAAAAAAATATATAAAACCATTCATACATATATCATACATATAGCATTCATCATCAGACCCCATATGATTTTTGTCTAACTTTTTTGTTTTCGCTCCCATAGAAGAAACACATTTTGAACTGATGACCAATTCTCTAACCTATTTCGTTTCTTTCTCGCAACTTTTTTAGAGAACGCCTGGACGATATCCGTGAAATCCGTAACCTCGCTGAACAATGTCTCCCCCTCGAATAACTCGCACATTTGTCCACGTTGCGAGAAGGCCTACACCTACAAGAAGAACCTATCGAGGCACTTGAGATACGAGTGTGGTCATCTGCCCACGGAGAAGTGTCGCTATTGTTCCTATGTGGCGCGTTATAAGCACACCCTTAATATGCACGTAAAGAAGCAGCATCCGGAGCACTTTCGAGACACCTCATTGGGTTTGGGATCGGCATCTGGCGAGGTTCCCATAAATAGACGGGGAGTTCCTGTTTTGGGCCGGGCTTTGGCCCGTGGTCTGTTTGAATCTTCCCTTGGGGGCAAAGTTCCTTGATTTATTACCCTTAATAACTAGTTTCTAATCCGATCTCGGTCAGGTAAGTTTTCCAAGGGGGGAGAAAAGAAAAAAAAAGAAACCCGATCCGCCGCCTTCTAATGTTAATAAAAAATGCCTTTTTGTAACCAAAATTGAAACGTGTCATTATTGAATTCTTCTGTAGGCGTTAAGTTAGTTAAGCTTTTTTAGGGGCACGGTTTTTTATTCCTTTTTTTGGCTGTGGTATTTTGTTTGTCCTTGGTTCTCATTTAATTGTGCTGTACAGCAAACACAATCCACCAACACACATCTATATATACAAATCCATAAATTTAAGAACCTAGCTTAAGAACTAAAACGGAAACGAAAACACTGTTTGCTTGTTTTTACCAAGTTAAGATGCTACAAAAAAAGTAATAAAAAAAATAAAAAGAGTTCAAAAGGATTAGTGACAGGAGCTGAGCTTAACTACTTCCACTAAGCGGTAAATTTGTAAATCCCAAACTCTTACTAACCTTCAATCATTCAACTCTGCAGCCTCCAAGCAGGACAAAGGCGAACAGACCGAAGGAACCCAGGATGAATTCGAACTGGACGACTGTCTCTTGGAGAGCAATGACATCGTGATCACCCAGAACAAAGATGGATTCGTGCTGCACGTGAAGAAGTTGAGCAACATCACGGCCACCAAGTTGGATGAGAATCAGGCGGCGGCACAGCAGGCAACTGCTGCAGTCACTGTCACTGGCCCAGCTGGCCAGCCCACGCCCACGATCACGGAACTCTTGAACGCCGCCACCGCTTCGCACTCGGAAACCAAGCCCACGCTCACCACCCTGACCAGCACGCCCATCAAGTTGCCCTCATCGGAATGCGGTAAGTCCATAACTCAGATCAACTTGGAATCTATAATTGCAATGAGGCACCTTAAGTGCAATATGCGATTTAATACTATTTAATTAAGAGTAAAGTCACAATAGAAGAACATTCTTTCCAAAGAAAAAGTAAATTCAGTAAAAATATTTAGTCAATTACAAATCAGAAATCCAATAAAATGTATTGGTTTAAAAGGGTATACATATTGCTTAGGAAATCCTAGTTAATTAATTTGCTTAAATATTTAATGTGTTTCTTTTTTAAAGAATTATATCTTACATTTTAGAAAATCTTATTCAACTACTTTGATTTAATATCTAAGGGGTTTCCTTCTTTAAAGAGGTAACTCATAAATGCATTAGGTCGTTAGATATTGAATTTTATTAACAAGCGAGTAGACTGAATTTATTAATTAAACTGGTTTATATTTTAACTAACAAACCCTTTTCTTTGCTCCTCCAATTCCAGAGCTTATCAACATCAAGAAGATAATCCCGGCAACCACAACGATTGCCACACATCAAGCGCACACGAGCTCGACCATCATCCATCCGCACCAGATCATCCAGCATGTGTCGCAGGAGCCGCACCACCAGGAGCACCATCAGCAGCACCAGACGATTCACATTGAGGAGGTGCCGCAGACGTCGCACCACCATCAGCAGCAACAGCAGCACCACCACCAGATCCAGACGGCGCAGCCCACACACACTCAAGTACAAAGCATTATCACGGCGCATCCCGGCCAGACGATCAATTTGGTGGGTCTGCGCAACGTGCAGTTGGCGGAGACAAAGCCGATTGCCTCGCGGATTCGGTACTCGCGTGGCAAGATCATCGGTTCGACGGTGCAGAATCTGCAGATTGTGGAGACGCACGAGCCCATTCAGCACCAGCATCACGAGCTGTCCGATGGCACCAAGTATGAGATTAGCGAGATCGATCTGAACAATCCGAACACATCGGCGGCGATCATCAGTGACCTGGTGAAGTATGCCGAGATCGATGACATCGAGCTGCCCGACGGCACCAAGATTGGCATTGGTTTTGCACCCTCGGAAATTACGGAGCACATGCAGACCTCCGGTGGCGAGACGCACATCACCACCATCGAACCGCAGGAGTTGCAGGCGGTGCACCAGCACGATCAGGACCAGCAGACGCACCACATCCACACCGGCCAGCTGCAGACGCACCACATCCAGACGGTGGTGCAGAGCAGCAGTGGCCAGCAGCAGCAGCACGAGCAGCAGCACCACCATCATCACAGCATCGAGTTGCAGGACGAGGATGGCGGGGAGACGATCATACCCGAGGAGTTGGCCATGCACGATTCGAGCAAGAGCTACACCATCCTCACGACGCGACCCATGAAGGAGGAGTCGGAGCACGATCCCTCTGGGATGACCTACGAACTGTCGCTGAGCGATTCGTCCCTGGGTCCCTGCGATGATCCCGAGTCGCGGTATGTGTGCCGTCATTGTGGCAAGAAGTACCGCTGGAAGTCCACGTTGCGCCGGCACGAGAATGTCGAGTGCGGTGGCAAGGAGCCGTGTCATCCGTGTCCCTACTGCAGTTACAAGGCCAAGCAGCGTGGCAATCTCGGGGTCCATGTGCGCAAACATCATCCGGAGAAGCCGCAGCTGGAGAGCAAACGAGGCCGCAAGATCTAAAGATCGAAAGTTGAGTGGAGGTCAGGAGGTCAGAAGGTCAGGAGGTCAGGAGTGTGTGAGTACAACACAATCGTTGAGTGTCGAGAAGCAAACATTTTTAAGTTTTAGACCAGTTTCATTATTATTTTAACACACTACTCTATATATCATTTTACTACGAAACGTGTAGTACCCTCTATTTAATCTTAAAGTTCTTATTTGTTGATTATTTTTATTAAGAAGTTTATAAGACGATTTCCCTCGGTTCTCACAAAGCTATACATTTCTAAAAAAGAAAACGGAGCATTAACTCCGTACTGTGTGCACGCAATTTAATTTTCATTAGGCTTTAACTTTTATGTCTTCACATTTAGTATAATTGGTTATGTTTATCGTTTGAATTATCGTAATTTTCAAAATTACAAAAAACAAAGCCCCAAAAACAGTCGACAAAATGGAAAAAGGAACTTTAATCAATGTGCAAGTATTTTCATGGAAATAACACAAAGAATATAGAAGCAACTATAAAAATGGAACATAGATTAATATTAAGTACAATTTAAAACATAATTCTGTATGTTTGTGTGCGTGCTCTCAAAAAAATTCAATAAAACCTAAAAAAAATATTCTTGATACCCAGCAAAGTTATCTAGAACAATCTAAATAAATCCCTGGAAATTTAACTGCAATTCAACGTTTTTGGAGAAAAGTGCACATAAATTTCGTTTTTTATAGAAACCGAAAATAAAATTGACGTAGCCTATTTAAGAAAAACACAGAAAAAAGGACAGATTCAAAAAAAAAAAAAAAAATGTAAACTTATCTAAATCGGAGGCTTACAAAATAAACTTTGTAGGAATTGGCTTTCACAAATTTTATATATAAAATATATGAAAAATCATAAACAATATGTGAAAAAAGGAAGTTATTTTACTGTAAATTGTAAAATTTAAACACATTATATAAACTTAGTAAAATTGATTGTACATCTGAATATCCGACTAAAACGTAAATACTTTAAATACATATTTTCGCAGACGAAGTTTAATACAAAATACAAAACAATTCTAAACAATGTATTAGAACAAAATATATAAATATATATATATACATATTATGTCTTTTTGCAGTTTTTTGTGTGTAAATCAAGTAATTGATTGAAATTTAACATTTATTATGAATACTTATCTATAGAAATTATATTTTGAAAAATAGTTGTAAAAACAGAAGGTCAAAATAAAATTATATAAAAACCACAAAACCAAATTCGAACCTTTGATGTATATTGGTAGTAGGTAGAATATATTATTTTAAAAGAGCTCATACTAACATATTTCTCTTTCCAGGTGACCGAAGTTGAAGTCTACCAGAGATTGGCCCGAGTTAGCTAGCTAGCCAGCATTTTATGATCCGATCTGTTCCGAGCACACCTAATATATTTCTCTTTTCTTTTAGATCGACCCGTGGACCACATGACTTGGATTGGGAACCTCGAATCCTGCGAGCCATCCGCATTGAGCTTAACTTAAGTAAAAACATTGCCAAAACAATTGTCAAAGGAAACAATTGCCATTCCTAATATTCTATTATGTCTAAGAGCCCAAAATCTAAACGTTTGTTTCTGTATGCCACTAAAAAAGTAACCAGACCCGAATCGAACCTGAACCACAACCTGAATCCATATTCCCAGCCGTGTTTTATCGATGTGTTCTCAAGCAAAATCAAAACAGCAACTACAAAAGTACTACTACAAAAAAAAAAAAAAAAAAAAACCCCCACCCCAAGCAGCACTCCAGCTACAGTTCAATTAATTTAGTTATCCTCTTTTTTAGTTTTTTAAATTTATTTTTAAAATAAATATGTTTACACCCTGCACTAATTGGCCTTAATTTCGCTCAACGTTTTTATTGAGAGAGAGTTTTCTTTTTATCTTATCTCTTAACTGTATATATGTTTATTATTTTGTACTCTAATTTTGAATCATGCCACGACATTTTAATGCTTTATATCCTCACTATTTATATACACATATTTATTCACCCCTTAAACGCTTTGACTAATTTATAATTTTTGCATTGCGCGTCCGCCTCATCCAATTCCATTCCCAGACAAATCAAATCCTCCACTACTCTCATTTGTGTGTGTCTCTCTGTGATGGTTATTCCCACCCAGCTTGATCTAACCAGCTAAATCCCTAAGTGTTAAGCCTTTTTTTTTTTTTTTTAATTTTTTTTCTTCGATTTTACATGAGTTTTTACTTGCAGTTGTCCTGTGTCCAGTCAAAAGTAATTCTATTTATTTTTCGTTCTTCTTTTCTTTTGTTTTTCTTTCTCGTTTTTATTTTCATGTGTTGTGCGCTGCAACCCAACCACAAACCAAAAAATAATCAATATAAAAACCATTAAACAAACTACAAACTCCACTGAAAAATACACCTTTAAACCAAACTTGTAATAAACGAAATGAAAAACGCAGATCTGAGTATTACGCGCATAGCTGGACTCTCCTGGAACGAGTGGAATGCCCGCCTGGCCATGCCCGTGGTGACCTTTCACGAGGGCGTCCAACCCTTGGTCTTTCCCACCGATCTCTCGGTGGATAAGCAACAACCGGGTGCAGCGGGCCTGACCGTCAAGGATGCGTCCTCCTCGAGTGACAGGAAAACGCCTGCGGATGTGGGTTGCAAAAGCGAACCTCGGGCTACCTCCACACCAGCCAGGATTCACAGCAGCAACGGGAGCAGTGGTGGTGTTGGTGGTGGTGGTGGCAGCAAGCCAACGAAAACCAGCACTGGTGGCAAATTGAAACACCTAACCGAGGAGGAGGCCACTGCCCTGATGCTAAAAGCCGTGGCCGAGAAACAGGCAGCCGCAGCCGCCGGCACCGAGTTGAGTTTTGGCGACGATCCGAACAGTTCGGGGAATGGGAATAGCAGCGATTATCCAGCAACGTTGAGCGGTGCCGTCACCTTTGCGGATGTTGGCGGCCCAGCCGGACTATGCCACATCAACATCCTGAACAGCATAAGCGCCATGAATAATCTGATTAGCGGGAGCACGGCGGCGGGCATGTCCACCGGTTCGGGATCGGGTCAATCGCCATCCAATAGTGGCCACAACAGCAGTGGGCAGCTGGGCGGTGCGGACAACGGTGCTGGACACCCGTGCCCCGTCTGCGGGAGAGTCTACAAGCTGAAGTCCTCGCTGCGGAATCACCAGAAGTGGGAGTGCGGCAAGGAGCCGCAGTTCCAGTGTCCCTTCTGCGTTTACCGGGCCAAGCAGAAGATGCACATCGGCCGGCACATGGAGCGCATGCACAAGGAGAAGTTCAAGATGGAGGACGTGAAGAGCTTCGCGGGTTCCGGTGGATTGGATGGCGACAGCAGTGGCGCAACGGCGGCAGCGGTTTCGGTGGCAGCGGCAGCAGCTGCCTTGGCCAGCGGCGTGGAGTTGCATCCTCACTTCTCGTAGAGATCCCCGTCGAGATCTTCGAGAGAATCTTGTATAAAGAGTTAACGTTGATCAGTTATTAATTGAGTTGATGAGAAGGCGACCAACTAAAAAAAAAAAAGAAAAACAGAAATCAGAATCAGGGATATTAAGCATGAACGGAAATTAAATAAAAAAAAGAAAATAATATTCTTTATAATCACACACAAAGCTCTCGGGAAAACGGAATCAGTGTGCCAAATTAAGCTTAAAACAAACAAAACGAATGAAAAAAAAAACAAGCAAACAAATAAGAAAAAAAAAACAAAATGAAATAGTGTAAGAAGAAGCCTGAATGTTTCGAGAAAAAGCAAAACGTGTTCGAATGGACCGAAAACAATTTGTTGCAAAGCACAAAAATTTACGCCATTTCACATAAAATAATTTTTTGTTATTGTTATTAATTGTTTACACGAGACCGATTTGAAAATCTATAATTTCTATTATTTCAAGCAAACAGCAAAGTGATCAGTAAAATGATTTTACACAAAAAACAATTTTAGATATTGCAACATTCCACAGAACGTAAAAAGATGAAAGACAAAAATTGTACAATGAAACGGTTAGAGTTATTCAATATTATAATAGGATTAGTTTGAGAATATATTATATATGTACTAATATATAAAGTAGAAACAGTAGCAGTAGCAAACTCAGTGGATATAAAGGAAAACTCAGACCATATTAAGATATTAATCGCTAAAGTGAAACAATCAATCCATTTAATCAGAACGGTTCTGTTTCAAGTATAAGTAACTAGAAAAATCCCAGTGAAAACTGTGGAAAAGGTTTTATACTTTATTTCTTATACTTGTGACCAGCGATAGAACTCAAGGAAGTTGATAGATATTCAGTACAGAGTGCCAAACAGATTCAATTTAGGTTCCCAAACAGCCAGTCAGTCAGTTAACCAGCCTCTTCAAACAACATTTTACCTCAAGTGGAAATATTTTGCTATTATAACGATGTCCTAGGCTAACGGAGAAAACACATTCACTAAGCTCAGCAACTTTTTTATAGAATTTAACTTAGGCAAGGCGAAACGTTCGATAGTCAACGGAGAAAGTGCCTTGAAAAATTGGATGGAAAACCAGAAGCAATTTGCAAACATTTTATTTAAAAAAATTTATGATATACCAATATTTGTAATTGTTTTAAAGCCATATGAAGTAGGTTAAGGCAGGCATTTAAGTCAAAAAGTCAACCAACCGGAGGAGGTCGGGATTTAAATGGTTTTTTTATTAGACATTTAAACTCAGGTACTTAGTGAGGGCGAGACCCAAATTCCATAACAAACCAGAAAAAAAAAAAACAAACGACATAAAATCCAGTAGCTGAGCTACCACAATAGCAAACCACAAAAACCAGAAACAGAAAACTAAAAACTAAAAAACAAAAATGCAACCAACAGAACACAGCCACAAAATACGTCACATATGCACTTTATTTATTATTTTTTTGATAACTTATGAATATGGTATGAATGTGTGTGTTTTTTATTTTTTACTTTTATGCTGCACATTTATAAGTAGTCAAGTGTAATTTATTTTTATTTCCTTGCTTTCCACTACAACGAAATACATTCCATAGATGATTTTATTAAGCTTTAATTAAACGACGGGAAAAACTACAAACATTCACAAGAACAGACAAACTAAACCCAAACAGAAATGTGCGGCCAGTAAAACTGTGCAACAAAAAACAATTATTTTTAGAGCTCTAATAATTTAATACATTTATACAAAAAAAAAAACATAGAACCAGAAGAGGAAGACGAAAAATCTCGAATGCTTACGTATAAAATAATTTCTTTAAGAAACTACAGTTCTTAAACTAAAAAAACATTGGTTATATAATTGCGGTGTTGGGCTAAATATAGCAACTCTTTATACAATGAAGAATAAACGAAACAATTTATAAAATTCTTAAATCGAAACATTATGGCAAAAGTGGAAAATTCAAAATTTTCTTAAACAATATTGTTGAACAATAGAAAAACGCAAAAAATATATAAATAGAGAATAATTTTAAATAAATAAAACACTTAATAAGACAAAAAATACTCATTAAACAAACAGAATTAGCTTACCCTTATATATATAATATATATATTTAATTTTTCTATGAATTGTTTGTAAAACTCTTTTTGTAAATTGATAAAAAAAAAACCCCAAATTCAATGTGAAAAATATACAAATTCAATGTAATAAAACGCAAAAGAACAAAAGTTGTTTGCTATAGTGCGTTGATAAATAATTTATTTATGTCTACTTACGTCTTATTTTTTACATACAGATTTAGTAGCGTTTTATTTACTGCTTGTAAGTATTGATTTTATTTTTTTAAATAATAATACACACATTTTTATTTCCATTTTATGAAAACACGAACAACACAAATTATTGAAGAAACAAAAGCGGTTAGGCCATCATCTCTAGCATAGGCACACATCAAAATCTGTTTAATATTCAAATACTTAACTTATAGAAATATGATTACTAATGAAATTCAATAAATAAATTGACATTTCAGATGAAAGTGGCCAACACGAAGGTGGCGAGTCCAGGATTCGGGTGCGCAACTGGCTAATGCTGGCGGATCAGTCCGTCATCGAGAAGAGTTCCGACGATTCCCGCTCAGGTATTTGACTGCACTGGCTAATTTTGTACCTTATTTCATACAGTATTTTATTGATTTTGTTATTTTATAAAGCTTGGTTTTTCTCATTTTTGAACCTTTCAATAACTTTGTTTTCTTTTTACAGTCTTACATTTTGTTTTGTTGCTGAGCACACACAGACACATCCAAAGATTTTTACGTATTTTCTTTTCGTATATAACCATTCATTGATACCATTAACTAACTTTAAACATTCCGAATTTCTATTTCATGACTAACCAAACGAAAACAAACAAATCCGACAACAACAAAAACTAACCAAAAAGACAAACTAACTCAGTCCAAAAAGTCACTCATAAACGATGCTAAAACCACTAACAAGTCAACGACACCGATCCGGCCGAGATCCTCGACGACCAACAACACGTCCACATCCACGGCGGCGGCGGCGGCGGCAACGGTGGCAGCGAAGCAGGCGGCAGCGGCGATCGCCAGCAGCAACATCAACAACAACAACAGCAGCAACAGCAGCAGCCTAACGCAGACGCTCACCCAAACGGTGACCCGTATCGGTAGCATTGGACGCACAACCATCGCCTGCATCACACCGGCGAACAATGGCAACAAGAGCTCGTCGAGCAACTGCAATGTGGATGCCGCCTCTGCCGCAGCTCTGGCGGCCGCTGGCGTGGAGTTGGACAGCATCGATGACACCATGACCGAGGTGATTGTGAAGATCGAGAATCCGGAGAGCATGCCGCTCAATGGCGATGACGAGGAGGCCGTTTGCAACGAGGCCATCGAGGATGAGAACACCTACGACTATGACCTCAAGCTGGGCAGTCCGTTGTCGTGGACCTACGATGCGGTGAAGATCGAGAACGAGGAGTTCGAGGACAGCTATCTAATGGACAACGACGACGACGATGATGATCTGCTGACCACAGCGGCGGCCACCCAGAAGCATGCCAAGCAATCGAATGAAAAGCAAATGGCTGCGGGTGGAGCAGCTAGTGGTGCGGGTGGAGCCGTCAAGAAGATCGTGCTGAGTGCCCAGCAGCAGCAGCAATTGCTCGAACAGCAGCAGCATCTGCAGCACTTGCAACTCCAGCCCACCAGCCAATCGCTGCAGATCAAGTTGCCCGCCATACCAGCCACCATAACGACGATCTCGGCACCCAAGCAAATGGTTGCCGGAGCGGGAACCAGTGGAGCCATCACCTCGGCCACCCTGATGAGCAACAAGCTGGGTCTGCCGATCAAGGGACAGAATCTCGACCTGCACTGGTCGCACTCGGATGATAATCGCTATCGCGTCCTCGTCCAGAACAAGCGCACACGCAAGGAGTCGCTGGAGCATTCGGCGGACATGATCTACAATGCGGACATCGAGAAGCCGTGGGTGTGCCGCAACTGCAATCGCACCTACAAGTGGAAGAACAGTCTGAAGTGTCATTTGAAGAACGAGTGCGGTCTGCCGCCGCGCTACTTCTGCAGCAAGATGTGCGGCTATGCCACCAATGTGCACAGCAATCTGAAGCGACACCTGAACACCAAGTGTCGGGATCGCGAGAAGGATGCCGAGGAGGAGAAGAAACCCTCGTCCGGTGGCAGCATTCCGGTGGTCATGGGCGTTGGCAACGGAGCCGTTGTTCCCGTGAGCAGCAGTAATAACAACGGAGGAGGAGGCGGCGGTGGCGAAGGCGGTGGCAGCAGCACCAGCAGCACCTACACCCTGGTGTTCCAGAATGACAGTGCTTAAGGAGAGACTTGGACTTGTACAAAATGCAGGCCGCGGCTAAGGAACGGCTTTGGAAACGAATCTTCTGCTAGTGCAAATCTTGGCTACTCCATCGAGTTGAGTTTGGAGTCCACGACGAATCTTTGCTGGACCCTTCGACGCTATTTTGTTTTTTTTTTCCTTTTCGTTGAACGAAGCCGGTGATGCCGTGGAAAACTAGGAGTAGTTTGCAATACACTGAAAAAAAAGACAGGCATGCAAGGACAAAGAATATTGTATTGCTTTAGCGAATTCTCACAAACAAAATTAAACTTAAACTTCATATAAATATGTGTAAATTTTTTCCCAGAAAAAAAAAAGCAAAACCCAAAAAAAAAAAAAAATGAAAATGAAACACAAACCAAAAAGAAAATTATATAAACTAGTCACAGCTAAATTTGTTTTAAGTGTGCTACAAAACACAAAACAAACAAAAACAAAAAAAAAAGGGAAACTTTTTGTATTAATTATTTAAATAAAAGAAACCCTAACTATATGCATGGCATGAACATAAAGCAAATGCCCCTCCAAAGATACTTAATAATAATAATGATACACTTTTTGATTTTGTATTATGTTTGCGTACGCAATAATTCTTTTAATTTGTTAGAAACATTTTTAAAGGTTTTATTTCTGGTCATTAAGTTATGCTTATATAATAATACTTATTAACTAAAAACGATTATCTAGTCAAAACGAAACGATAATGAGATATAATATTTTCAATTTTAGACAAAAATTAAACCTAATTGATAACAAAAAAAAAAAAAAAAACAATGTTTATAACGTTTAATTCGAAATATCATTGGCGCATGTATGCTTTGAAAAATTGTTAGATTTAATGAACAGGATCACAAGAACCACATCCGGCACTGAAACACGAGAGTTGTACCATTGAAAAAATACCTTACCAAATTGTAATGTAAACAAAAATGAATGACAATTACCTCTACGAAGTTGCAAGAGAGATTACCATTATATTAATTGAGTACGATTATAACTATGTATTTCCCATAAACTGATGAATCGTAATTATTGCCGGCTAAATGTATTTAAAAACAAAACACACAAACCCCAAAAGAAAATTCGAAATACAATTAAAAGCAAATGTCAAAAACAAAATACCAAAACCAGAAGTTGTACTTATTTTAACGAGAACGCCCATTGAACATTTCCCCCATTTCCCAAATCATACAGGTAGAACTCGATCGCCATCCACATCTCCCACATCCTCTTCCCCAATTTCTCCATCCGAAACACCAATTCTTAGGCAATCCGATTCATTTGCTTAGAATCTATACTAATCAGATCTCTATTTCAGGTGGATGGATGTGATGTGATGTTGATGATGATGATGATGATGATAAAGATGAAGATGTTGGTCTTGACTGATGATCGCCAGCCAAACAACGCGAGTCATGGTGTTGCCTCTTCCCTCTCTTATTGTTGTTTGCATGCTTAACTACTACAACATATATAAATACTATTTATACTATATAGATATGCATAACTATGTATCCCTCTACTTAGACCTTATATACTATATGTATTTGTTAGATGAAGTAACTATAATTTACATAACTATGTATGAGACCTATTAGATTTGTAGTTTGATCTGTTTCTTTTTTTTTTCGTTTGTATTGCCGAAGGTTTACATTTAAGTTTCTTTTACCTATCTATCTATCTGTCTTCTATCTAGAGATTGTGAAGCGTACAAATCTATCTGATTACTATATAGCATTAAATTTATTTATAAATTAAAACATGAAAATGAAACCAAAAAAAAAAAAACTTAGTTTGTATAGAATTATTTTTTACAAATATCCATTACCTCTATCGAGAACTTTTAAGTTTACTTGACTATTGTATTATGATTTCCCTTACATTTTAATATTGCATGCGTATTTATAAAGTGATAAAACGAGCAGAAAACACTTTGGGCACTGGAAAACGGGAAGAGATTTCCAAATCCCGCGAGTAATACGTCCTCCCCCTCCTCTAGTATAATTAAGTGTTTTTTGTCACTAACCACACAACACACATACCTATATAATTATTCAAAAAACGATGTTTTTGAAGCCATTTATCACTTGTAACTCAAATCAAAAAGTTGTTGTTTATTTTTGCTTAGCTCTCCTCAAAATGTTTTACTCAACATTTTCGATGTACTCATTGTGTTTTTAATTTAATATTTAATAAAAATTTACTTTTGCAGCCTACTTACACAAGCTCAAACACACACAGATACACACTGACATCTACACACCACCCAAAAAAAAAAAACAAAATACACTATCCAAAAACACACACAACTCCAGATCACTCCACTCCATATAGCACCATGTATCACTAAAGCAACATATTTAACTCAAAAAACAAGTAAACAAAAGACTCTAAAACAACTACGGTAAAATTTCATATATTATTTATTTCCAGTTAGTAATAGGTCTTTTTATGATTTCTATCTACCAAAAAAAAAAAAAAAAAAGAAGAAAACTGAAAAAAATCTATTTTAATTGATGGAAAATTCAGCCAACTAAAATAATGTTTTTCTCTGTTTTTATATTTTAATTAATTTTCCCAGACTTTGACCGTCGCGGCTACAACTTGCTGGGCATCAAGACGAGTCCCTGCACCAGTCCACCCATCGGAACGCCGGTGATCAAGTTCGAGCCGCTCACTGGTGGTCTGGATGATCACAACGAGCACGGCAGTGGCCGTGCCACGCCCACCACCTCCACCCACTGCCCGGGCAATCTGCTGGTGCCCAAGACGCAGCCGCGACATGGCAACGGCGACAACGACGACGACAGCAACGACGAGGACAGCATGGAGCCATGCGATCTGCGCATGGACCTGGCCAAAGCCCTGCTAGCCGCAGCCCAAGGCGGTGTCACAACCACCCTGCCCCTGGGCCACCCTCATCACCAACATCATCATCACCAGCATCCGCAGCAGCAGCAGCAGCAGCACCATCATTCGCATGGCCGTTCCCTGCCGCAGTTGATTTATCCGGCTGTTGCGGTGCCACGCCCCGATACGCCGACGCGTCGCTACAGCAGCAGCAGTGGTCCCGGCCAGGATCCCGTCGTGGTTCTGGCCGCCGCTGCGGCTGCTGGACTGGCGGCCAACAATACAAGTGCCTCGTCCGCCGGCGGAGCTTCAACCTCGGCGGCAGCAGCAGCAGCAGCGGCTGTGGCAGCAGCAGCCGGCGGCTCAGCGGTGGCCAGTTGGAGCAGTGGCGCTGGCGGCAGTGGTGGTGCTGCTGGAGGAAGTGGTGGAGGTGGAGGAGGAGGCGGTGGTGGTGGCGGCGGCGGCGGAGGAGGAGCCTATGCCTGCGATAGATGCGGGAATACCTATGCCCGGCCGCACAGCTTAAATCGGCATGTGCGTTTCGAGTGCGGCGTGGAGCCGAAGTTCGAGTGCCCCATTTGTCACAAGAAGTCGAAGCACAAACACAATCTCGTGCTGCACATGCGCACCCACCAACATCGATGATACAACAAATGCTGCAACGGCATCCGATGACGCCAGGCTCTCAAGCAACTAGTGGTTGTCGGCGGGACGGATCCGGGATCGCTATCCGTATCGGTATCTGTATCGGGAGATCTAGAATCGAAAATCCGGGGTTCCAACCATACAGGGTTTCGGGTCCTTAGTGCCGGTTCAGCTTTAGCTTCAGTGAAGAGTCCCAAGTCCTAATCAAACAAACAAACACACACAACACACACACACACACACAGTTCAGTCCAGTCCAGAGCGCGGTTTTATGTAATTTTCCAAATGATCTTGAAACATATAGTCGTTTTTACATATATATACAGATATATATATATATATATACAACTACACTAACTCGTAACTATGTATATACAGAAGGAATATTAACAGATTCTAACTCTTAGCCCATTTTTAATTAATTTTTTTTGTTGTTCACTTTAATCTTTCCCCGATAGCTTTGTCCGTAACAGAAAGGTTTTCAATTTTCAATAACTTTGTTTTTGAATTGGCAGGAGTCCTGAGTTGCAGGCAATGATTTGGTTTGATTTAAAAGGGCGCGCGAGAGTGCTGGCGCCGCCGCATGTTGCATGATGTGTGTAAATCCTTAGGAAAACTCAATGATCTCAATGAACTTTTTCTTGATTGTGGTGAAAAAAAACGGAAAATGGGGAAAATTATGCATTTTAATGTAGTAGCAACAGCAACAGCAAACGCAAACGCAAACAAAAACTAACATTCACATTAATTATAGTGTAATTTCTAGTGCAGGGCACTCTCGCGCGTCTTTGATGATTGTAAATGACGATAAAACAAATTGTAATGATATAACATAGGGAGACACGGAAAACACAGTCAGAGACGGAGTCAAAATGTAGAGCTTAAGTTAGACCCCAAATCTGAATCGACTAGATCACACGTGCAATACGAAACGGGCACCAAAAAACTAAAAAAAAAAAAAGAAATGAAAACGAAAACGAAAAACAAAAAACACTGATATGAAAAGCAGTCGTCGTTCTTTACCTTTTCACATTTTTTGTTTGTTTATATATATATTCACAAACTCACGTCGATAAAAATGTTTGAAGTTTGCTTAGGTACGCGTACGCACCCCAAAAGCCACAGGAATGCATGATAAAATATATTACGCGTATATATATTAAACAAATTATAGGTAGTATGTAAAACTCAACGATCTCTATCTACTCTTTTTTCTAAAAAAAAAAAAAACAAACAAACAAACAAAGCAAACAATTTATTAATTTATCTTGTGCTCATTCCATGAACGTTTTTTAAATTATGATTTAATTATGAACCACGATATGTGATAGCGGGAATTTTAATTTGACCAAAAAAATAAGAAAAACAAATCAAAATTAACGTGGCTTTGGGTTTAGGCGCCTCTACACAAACCAAACCGTTCTTAAAGGCAAACTAAAACAGTTATTAATTATTTTTAAATAACATTAATATAAACATAAACAAGCAGCATATACGAGTGTGAAAGAAGGCAGTAGAAATTGGCAATGTAAACGGGTTGGGGGAACTCGCATCGAGTCACAGTCAGAAATATAAATTGGTATGTGATATAATGAATATAGTCCTCATTGTAATTAATTGTAATCATAATTGTATATTTTTCCTTGTTAAAAATAATAATTTACTTTTGTCAAAATTGGATGAGAAACCAGAAATATTGCAGAGCGGTCCTGTTTATAAAACGATAATAATATATAGATCTAATGACGAGCGTTTGTTTCACACATGCAGACACAAAAAAAAACACGAATTAACGTTTTGATAATTGTTGATATACAAACGAAGAGCTTAAATGTTTAACAAACTTGCTTAGGTACTTCATAAACAAAATATTGATATCTAAAAAAAAAGAATATAAAACTAAAAAATACATATAGAGGGGCGCATACCATAATTTGTTGTCAGTTTTGAAGTTTGTGCCACACAAAAAATGTGATAAAGAAGTAAATTAAACAACAGACAACAAATTGGCACAAATCAACACAAAATATGTACGAATATTTAACAAAATTGTTTAAATTGTTAGAAAAAAAAAAAACAAAATTCTTATCGGTCAGTATTCGAATTAGGTGAGGAAATTCTAAATTTAATTCGTTATAAATTTAAAACAAACAAATTTGGTTATCTGCTTTGATTCATACATTTATAATTATGTATATTTTATAATCGCTTTCTTGCGCTAGTCAGTTTCTAGAGAGTTTTGCTTATCATTTTGTTAGATTTATGAATAACAATGTGCACTACACGAAATTCACTATTTGTATCCGTTTTATATAATCAATAATCGTAACGCGATTTATTTAACTTTTTCTAAGGTTGTGGTTCTTATTTATCTATAATGCATAATAATTTTAGTTACATTTAATTTTTTTTGTTACAACAAAAAGGAAGGAGAAGAGGATGGATTTCATCTACTATGCCTATTTTATAATTTATCAACAGCGCATGTGATGGACTCGAAATGAACCAAATATAAAAAGATTTTAAGAAAATCCAAGACAAACGCGAGACCATAGAAGAGAATTTGGTCCGAAATGGCAAAACTTTCGAGTCGTATAGTTAAAATGTAAAGAAAAGCATGTGATAAATTTCAATATAATTTGATTAACAAACAATTTACTAACACAAAATCCCCCAAATAAACACACCCCGAAAGAAACGCAGACAGTTCGCATATTTGTTCGAGTTCGAGAACGGATTTAGATAGTCGACGGGACTAAAGTTAGTATGTGAGCGATAACCATAAAAAGTGAAATATTTTTCGAGAAATTGTACTAACCCAGATAACTCTATTTCTACTAATATGTATCTTTATTAATTCTGTTAAATAAACAATATCAAAGATTTATAAACACCCAAAACACACCCCAAAACACAAAATACACGTTTAAAAAAAAAAAGTTGTAAACAAGGAGCTGTGAATGTAAAGTTATATGTAAAGCAAAATATATCTATATATAGATACAAACAAACATACAAACATATAAAGGAATCGATGTGATTAATTGTGATTGAAATGAAATGAAACGAAGCAAAGATCAGATCGGATCTGATGAGTTGAGAGTAAATGAGGAGCAGAGTGGGTGGGCAATAGATTGGGTTATGGACATGAGAAAGGCTTTCTTTTCAAACACATACACACACACACAAACACAATACACAAGCAACACACATACATGATAGATAAAAGATATGTTCTAAGAAAATCTGATATTTTTGTTCTCTTTACTAAGCTACTATTTCTGTTTGTTTTTTTGTTCTAATATTATTTCGAAAACTACAACTAATAATACAAAACGGGGAATTTAATACATAGCACACACGCATACACAATAAATCAAGTAAACCGTAGCCTTAAGTTAACAAAACAAAAAAAATGAAGTGAGAAATGAATGTTGATTACTGTTAACGCACGCTTCACGAATAGTAAATGTTGACAATGAATGCAAAACGCTGAAAAAAAACCAATTAATGAAAATGTGTCTAGGAAACGAAATACAAACCGATTCGAGTTTGAACATTTAAAACATAGCTAAGGTTGCGCCAACAAATAAATTTACAAAAAATTTATACGATACGAAAAAGAATCACATTGCTTTTTGCACTGCAATTTAGATTAACAAATTGAAAATAGAAATCAATATATTTATGAAAATGAAATCTAACTAAACAAACGACATTCAAAATGCCAGTTAGACTATGAAAAGTGTGCTTAAACCAATTTCAATGGAACGAAGAAATGTTAGAACGAATTCAGAGTAAATTTAATTATGTAATTGTGTATAAAACCGAGAAAACGCCTTAAACAAAATTTGTAAAACTATTTTAAATGTTAAACGAGTAAAACGATTTAATTGTTATAAGTAAACAGGCAAAAACAAAAACAACAAATAAAAACTAAATTTAAATATATATTGAAAAAATAGAAAAAAACAAACACCACCTTTAAATGCAGTTTGAAAATCTTTCTTTTTTTCAGCCAACAAGTAACCGCAGATATTCGCTCAAGATGGATAAATTTGAAATCCTCGAACTAACAGTACCTTTTCTCTTTTTCTAGGTTTTCCGGAGAAACTGAAGTGCGGAAAGCTCTGGCGGAGAACCGAGGAAATGATGAGTGGCCCCCAAGTGCTAATGAATGTTATTATACTGAAAGTGAACTGAGCTTAGTTATACTGACAAACCAAATATATGATAAACATATGTAATTTAATTTGCTGTATTGTTGTAGTTTTGAAAATCACACCAACAACGACACACCACCAACACCAACATTTGATTTGTGATCTCTTTTCTGTTTACATGATTATTGTTTTTGTATATATGTTCTAAAGCTTTTGTTTAGAGAAATGCTTGAGTGGCTTTTGTATATGTGGTGCATTCGTGTAACTCTCCTGGGGATTGTGTCATCCATCCATCATCGCATCTCCATCATAAAAACCATCATCAACCACTGCCTCCCAAAAAGCTGCTAAAAACTTCATCAACAAAGAACCAAATACGAAACTCAACAACAACCACAACAACCAGACTCACCATTCAACAACATCCACCATTCAGCGTCTATTGGGTAGAAGCCGAAAAAAAAAAAACCGAAACCAAACAAACACTAAGTTCTCGATATTATTATTTTTGATTAATTTAACTAGCTTAAGTTTGATGTGTGCTCAGTTATTGGCCCACTATTAATTTGCCTTTTGGTTTGTTCTCCTTTTATTTTGTTCCGACACCTCCATGCTGTGTGTGTACCTGTGTGTGTTGACCAGCAGACATCTATCCGATCCTCGGCAGTCTCCTCGGCGTGGACACCTCGACGAGTGCCAATCCGGGCTCCAGTGCCAATGCCAGCGACGAGTTCTATGGCTACCATCTCAACAACAATAACACCACCAACACCACCGGCGCCGGCACCACCACCATCAGCCATGCAAAATCCAGTGGTGTGAATACCTCTGGCGGAGGCGGAGGACTCTCGCGGGACTCCTTTATGCAGTGCAAACACTGCAACCGATACTACAAGTCCCATCAGAAGTTGCAGGAGCACGTGCGCAAGTACTGTCTCAAGCAGAAGAAGTACAAGTGCGTGTCCTGCGAGTACCGCTCCCGTCGCAAGGATCACGTCCTGCGGCATGCGAAGCGCAAGCATTGTCTGCTCTACGAGCAGTCGCGGGATGACGAGGAGAGCCTGTATGTGATACGCAACGAGGATGATCTGAGCAACGACGAGGAGGCGGGCGACGGAGACGATGGCGATCCCGAGGACGGCGATGCCGAGGGCGGTGGCATCGATAGCGATGTGGCTGCCGCTTTATGTGAGATCAACTTCGATTTTGCCGGCCGGGATCTGACCATTACGGCGGTGCCAGCGTTGCAGGAGAGCGAGGAGGAGGACGAGGACTACGACGACGATGGCTAAGAGCGGAGTGATGAAACGGAGTTCAGTTCCCCAGAGAGCAGCCGCTCGAGAGGCGTAATGTGAAATGTTTACCAAATGAATAATGACAATAGTTGCTTGTCCAAGTAGTAGCTACCTCCAAACCTCCTAAAACCATAACTATAACCAACCAACCAACCAACCAACCTACCGAACCCAATTGTTGTGGTAATGCTGGTCCACATTCCTGCACAAATTACTTAATGAACTTTTAACTTTTTTATACCGATTTCTCTGAGCGCATTCCGTTTTTTATTTTAAACTCTTCGTTTCATTTTTAACTGTCTTTATGTTTGAGTTATGCCTAAGTTAGCCACAAAACGGTCGGAGACCATTTTATTTATATACACATACGATACGATACGTACATGATACAGATACAGATACTATATGGAATAACTAAATGTTTAGTTCTACTGTGGTTGGTGTTCTCAAAACTCAAATATTCTTGCCAGCAATTAGGGCTTTCGCATGCAAAGCAATCAAAGACTTAAAGCGCCATTAGTTTGCCACGTTTTTTCAAACACACACATATATATTCCTCAGTTATACATTTAACAATTCGATATACCTACTATACATATAAAAAAAAAAACCACAAAAACAAAAAACAAACGCCTGTAATTATAGTTCTTGGTGTTCTATGAAACAAAGCAAATAGTAAAGCGAGAATTTGTACATTTTTTAAAAACATATTGTAAATGCAAGCAATTAAGAATAAAGCATACGAATCATATATGCGTGAAAGCAAAACCCAAACCAGTCCAGTTTATAATCCCTGAACCAAAGCCCAACACTCTCCATCGAAACCAAAAAAAAAAAAACAAATCCAAAAAACCAATTGGACGGCCTTGCAGCTTACACACTTGTTAATGCTTAAAAGTAATTATATAGAACCGATTCTTGGGTTAATCATCCGCCGGATGACTAACGAGTGTCTCTATTTTCTCCTGGCTTCTTGCAGATGGCTACTGGACAATTCTGGAAACGGTGCCCTACTCGATTGCCAATGCTGCTCCCAATCAAACGCTCACCACGGCCACCACTTTGAGCAATGGTGGTTCGGGTCTGCTGACGGGAGCCACTGTGGTGGTGGAGCTGCCGCCCGATGATCTGGGCAATCCGGTGGGCAATATCCAGTACACCATTCCGGCTCTAACCAAAAATGCCACGACGAATACGAGTACGACTAGCCTGCTGCACAAGCCACAGGCTACCACCATTCAGATTGTGAAGCAGCAACATCAATCGCATCAGCAGCAACATCAGACGCATCAGCAGCAGCAACACCAGCAGCAACATCGCCAGCAGTTGACCATCCAGCAGCCGCAGGCGCATGCGCGGCAGGAGTACATCAAAATAGACACCTCCAGGCTGGAGGACAAGATGCTGCTGCGGGACGTGATGCAGTATGGAGCCAGCAGCATTGCCATGGCGCCGCAGAGTGCCACCACCACGCACGAGTCCGGTTTGTTGCTGGCCGATGCCGATGAGGCCGAAAGGGAACTCGAGCTGGAGGCCATGAAGGTGGATCACCACGAAGAGGATCACCTGATCGACGACGAGGGCTATGTGGTGGAGAAAATTCACAGCGATGGGGAGCCAGTGCATCAGCAGGCGGAGAAGCTGTACATGAATGGCATGACCAGTACCATTCACACGGCCACCACGATGACCTTGCAGCAGGTATCCGGCGACTATCCGCTGGATGACTGCAAATATGCGTGCAATGTGTGCGGCAAGACCTACAAGATCAAGGGATCCCTCAAGCGGCACAAGAACTACGAGTGCGGCGTGGAGCCGAATCTCAAGTGTCCCCATTGTCCGCACAAGTGCAAATACAAATCCGATTTACGGAAGCATATGAACCAAAAACATGCCGATTCCGGGGAGGCAATCCTCGGACACTAGTTCGAATATTACTAAGATTAATTAGCATTTGTAGTCTCTGTTTAGCACTTGTTGTTGTGAGTTACCATAATGTGTGATGAATTCTAACCTTTACTTTATGTATTTACTTGGGAGACGTTGACAGAGATTTTTGAAGATTTAAAAAGCGTATTTTGAATTTTTTGTTCAACAAAAGTATGGATTATGTTAACTAAACGTTTTAATCCAAGTGTCTGAATTGTACATAGTGAAATAGAACAGATAACATTTAAACGGAAAACTTGTTCAAACTCTTCAAAGATTTCTTCAATCGCCTACAGTTAACTGTTTGTAATATAGCCAAAGTTATGATCTCAAAGTGTAATCTTAAATACAGTAAGCTAGTTGGACTGAGTATCGAAACATGCCGTCAAGTCAAGTTCATGTTGAATTGCTCAATCTTTAGAATCAAATTTCGAATCAGCTCAAAGTCAAAGTGTACGGTTAAGTATTTTAAACTCGAACATTATACCCTAGATAACGTTTTAAAAACATAACCCAATCACTGCGTATTTACCATGTATATGAAAGTACCAAACCAAAATACCAATAAATGAATGTTTACAATCGAATCGAAGGAAATTATTGAATCGAATTACCTGCGATGCTCCGATTAAAGCCCTTAACTAATATGATTCTCTTTTCTCTAGGATAATCCAATGGATTGAGATGACTGGAGCTGGAGGCAATCGCACAGCGAACTGGATGACTGGCCCAACCAAAAAAGGTCTATACATTTAAATTGACTCGTATAGCTATAAGTAGTCCAATCATTTATCAGCCAATAAAAATGTCAAACTGAAACGAATTTGTTGTATTCATCACCACGATCACAAATCTTGCCTGAATCGAAAACTATAACCCTGTAACCTGTGTGACCCAGCTTATCTGTATGGAGAGGCCTAAACAACCGCATACCGCTTTCTGTTTCTTCTGTCTATCTGCAGATTTTGTGCGTCATGGTCCGAAGAATCAGCTATTGTGCCAATGTGGTCGATACTACAATACTCTCAGCAGACTGACGCTGCACCAGCGCGAGGAGTGCCAGGATTTCAAGCGATTCCAGTGCGACTTCTGCCTCAAGTGGTTCAAGCGACGATCCCACCTCAATCGCCACAAGAAACTCCACGATGCCGAGCTCTTCCTGGAGCCCCTAACCAAGTCAAAGCCAAGAGCCAAAGCCAGCAAACCGATGGCAGATGATGTGGAGACCATCCCCCTAGAATCCACAGGCCACGAAGAAGGCGATGATTATCTGTATACGTCTGAGATTAAAGTGGAAACCGGAGAGGAGGAGTTCATTTAAGTTTTGTTATGAATAAATAATTATACCCATTAGTAAACCAGTTCTCGTTGATGCCAAAAAACCAAAAAGAAATACTGATTTTGTAAATAAATAGAGGAAAGCAAGCGAAAGTCTTGTCCTGTCGAAATCCAAGTCTCTTTTATATTAGTTTACACTTTTCAAAACCCTAAGTTTGTTATATATTATATATAAATGTTTTTGTAAATATGTATGAATGCAGCTGGTTTGATTGAATGTGCACCGCGCAACAATTAACTTTATGTTCCATTTCATTCTGCTTTACGACAATTTATTCAGTTTTTTTTTTGTATTATTATTTGTATTTTTATTTTGATTTCCTGGGACTTGTTCTCTCATTTCAGAGGAACCCGTCGAGAAGAAATACAATCTGCGCATCCAGGAAAACTCACCAAGTCCGCCGAATGTTCCCAGCACTTCGAGGCAAAAACTGGTCACCATCAAAGATCAAATGTCGGCGGTTACGGTCAGTTTGGAGCAGACGAGCGAAAATGACGAGCCGCCCGAAATCAACGATGCCACCAGCCTCAAAAAAGCAATGGCCAATTCGGATGCCATGATAGCCCTTCAGCAGCTTGCCTCCATTTCAACAGCTAGATCCCTGCAGCATCTCGTCCAGAATATGACTAACATTGAGAACACTGCTTTGATTCCTGGACGGAAGTGTCCTCGCCAAGCAACCAAAAGATCGCCGAAGTACGAGTCCAATCGATGTCCTTTGTGTTCACGGGTTTGCCGATCCCAGGCTTTCCTCAACGAGCACATGCGCAAGGAGCACTCAGTGCTCATCTAAGATACGACTTCCAAAACTAAGAACCTTTTATAGCTCCAACTCCATTTGGACTAAATATCAAGCAAGGCAGTTTAAAACGCTAACTCTTGCTTGCAAATTTTCTTTGTAACTTAAAACATATTGTTATAACAATCCAATTTTTATCTGCAGAAACACTAAATATTTAATATTTTCGTAATTGCCATTTTACTTTATACGAAATTCAAGAATATTTATATTTACATCCACATTCAATTTTGATCAGAATTATTCAAAATATGTTTGGACAAAAATGTTTAAAACAAAATTTATTCGGACTACTTATTACATTTTTTAGATAAGAGAAATTTTACCAAATTTTATTGACCAAAAAGCGTAGATTAGAAATATTACCAATTAACTTCAATATATTTTGTATAGGTCAACATTTAAAACTCGCCTAATGGTTAAGATTAGAGTTTAATCTTTTAACATTATAGCTGGCAAAAGTTGAATTGCCTTTAACTTACATTTAAAATATTTTGCATTAAATTAGTGAGGTAAAGACGGTTAACCAGATTTATTGTCCACATAGGAAACAAGGTCCAATTTAAGAGTTTTTATACTTATTGCTAATAAAAAGTAATCTAAATAGTTAAAATAAGATGGTAAAAGTACCCCTTGTTTTTATTGTCTTGGAACTTACTTTTGATGTTTATATGTTTGTTATATATTTTGTTTAAAGACATTTGTGGATTTTTGTTTGTTGGCATTTATTACCAAAAAAGGTTGGTATTATATAAATTAATTTTCTAATTATTTTTCTAATTTTATTTTTTGTTTCTTTTCCATTATATTTTTCAGTTAATCTGTTAATTGGGAAATGTGTTTTGGACAAAGGCACGCAAAAGCAGGCAAGTACTCATATTTCTTTCCAAAACCATTAAAGCAATGAATTTTCCTAGAGAAAAGTGCACTAGGATTTAGATATTCAGACAAGTAGATAGGGATCGCAGAGTGCGGAAAACAAATAATAATAATCCTTTAACCAAACAGGTTTTTTTGAAACAATAGTTGGGTAAATGGTGCCCTTGAATCTGCATTTCAGTGCGAAAAGGAAAACCAATTCCCTCGAGATTTGGCCAACCACAAGCTAACTGTACTCCCGGGCCTTTTGTCCTCGAAAGGGAGATGTATCTCTCAGATACACGCTCTAACCATCCATGCATTTTACGCTCTCGCCCACACAAAAACCCGAAATGCATTTGAAAAACATTTGCGCACACATAAATCAGGATCTGTTTTCCGTGTGTTTGTGTGTTTTTCTAAAAATAAGTTTTCCTTTTTCCACTGTCTGGAACCCCGTTTGCCTGCCTGCCTGCTTTTGTATCTGTATATTTATATGTATGTATATCTGTATCTTTGCCGGTGCGGCTTTTGCAGTCGGGCTTCCCACGTGATTTTCCCTGAGTTTTTCCAATTTTGCCTGCCAGCCCTATCGGTCTCTCCTTTGGGCTTTGCCTTCGCAAAGCCTGGTTTAAAAAAAATATCAACTCAAACACATAGGATATACAAGTTTCAAGGGCTGGTTTTCAAGCTATTTGTGTGGGATAGATTCCTGGAAAATCGTCGGTGAACCTTGATGGACAAGATAATCGTGTGAGCGTGTCGTTAAAGATATTTTCTGAAGGGAAGCGTCTCCAAGCTGAAATTCTGGAAAAACCCAGCAGACATTTATACATTTTTACGACCCTTAGCAGCCCTTAACTTTTTCTCATTGAAAATGAAGATAATAGTTTAAAATAGAAATCATTGAAAAACTAAATTGATACAACATTAAGCCGTAGTTCTTTAAACCACATAAACAGCACTTCCTATATTAGTTTTTGTTTTCAAGCTTTAATTTTAAAGCAATCCTATTTAAAAAAAAAAACCCTCACCTAAAACTAGAAATCTCTTTAATTAAAGCTTATGTTTTCGTAGAGAAAAATAGCGGTTTGAGCTATGCAAGTTAGTTTGTATTTGTTTTGAAATACATTTTAAAAAATATTAGCTTTATTTTTACAATTTTTAAAGGATGCAATATCCTCATCATTTACAATAATAAATAGAAAAGCTTAAAGTCGCGAATACTTTTTATCATTTTTACTCTCTATCTACGGATCTGCGGATCTACAATTAGTTTTTGAAGTTGGGGTGAGTAATTTTCCACATCAAATTAAATTAACTTTCCCGCTGTTGACCTTGAAAATCCAACATGTATTCGGAACAGATGCATATGGAATTGGAAAACAAACATAAAAACACCACCGGAAGCTGGGTTTGCATTAGTTTTCACTGCGCCTGCTCGAAATGCTTTGAAAACCGCTCTTTCTCCCTCGCTAGCACAAACAGAGAGCGATTTTCCGCTCAGAGAAAGTTTTCCGTATTGCAGTTTTCCATAAATAGAAAGAGAGGAAGGGACAACAAACAGCCCACAACAACAACTGTTGAGTTAGGTAGAAAATCCCGAAAATAAATCAAGGATCCGAAGCGAAACCAAACCGAAAAAAGCAGGCAAACTACACTTGCTGTGCAACAGATACACACGCTCACACAGATACCCACACACACAGTCGCATTCAAAGGAGAATTTTCGAGACGCAGCTGCGTTTTTGGATTGAGGACTTGGATTGAAAATCCGTAAGCTAGAAACCAGACAGACAGTGCAGTTTCGATTGTGTTGCCGTGTGGACGCTTTTCGGTGTGTTGTTCGTGGGCGGAATGCAAATTTTGAGGCGGAAAAGCTTATCAAGTTTAAAAGTGGAATATTTAAATACATATTTGTAAACTTAAAATTAAATAATTATAAAGCTCCGCCCAGGACAACCACCAAAGCAAAGCCGCAACCTGCACTTAAATGTGCTTTTTAAACTGTGCTGTGTATTTGTGTTCAAGAAAATAATTTTATTTATATTTTGCATATTAAACTTATTGATGATTAAAAGTGATTCTAAACATTTTTAACCTTATTTAATAAACACTAGGTGCGAAAACAAATTTAAGAATAAAACACAAATACCAAACCCAGTCTAAAAGCATTTAAAAAATTGTTTAAAAAACATACATACAACTAATTAAATCATATTAATTTATTTTTAGGTACACCCAAACATTGGATTACTTCAGTGTAGTGTTATACGAGCGAAAACAAATTTATTTCATCATATCGCTAACCTATTCTTCTCTGTTTTTCTAGGTGTCTCAGGTAACGAGTTACATTTAAAATGGTTTCGGTTCAAAAACTCACTCACCACATAAAACCACCAACACATCAGCCACAACATCATCATCCATCACCAACAAAAAATAAAAACAGTGTTTTCATTTGCTGCAGCTTTTTAGTTTTATTTGTTTACGCCAAAAATGTGTTTTACCAAATTAATAAAAGTTATAAGTGTACTTTTGTTTATTGAATTAAAAAAGAAGACAAAAATAAAAACAAAGTTTCTGTGTTTTGTGTTATTTAATTTAAATTAATTTATTTTAATTCGTTGTAGTTATTTGCTTATCTTGATTATTAATTGCATGATTTTCATCTAACACCATTTTTTTGCCTAATCCCAGCAACCCGAGAGTTTTAACTTGCTTTTTCATTTGTCACAGCCCCATCAAAAAAACGTTCGACAAAGCTCAAAACGAAGGAACTTTTAACGGAGTTATTCGAAAAGTAAAGAAAGAAAGAAAAAACTAATCAAACTATGTTTCCGATTGCAGATTTGAGCAGGAAGGAGAACACAGCACCGGATTTGGCCAGCACCGCTGAGATTCAGCGCAGTTTCCAGAGGAGCATTCTCAATGGAAAGCACCGGGATGAGCAGAAGCTCCAGTTGCCAGGATCGCGACGCAAGCGACTCTCGGTCACCGAGGTGTCCGACATGCTCTTCGAGTTCTACAAGACCAAGTCGGCCAAGGTGCCCAAGCAGGAGCAGCCACATCGTCAGGTTTCGCCCACCTCCGGTGAGATCCTGGATCCATCGGCCATTCCGGCCATGGCCGCTTATGGATCAGCCTCCGAGACGGCCTCAAAAAACTTGAATGCTGATGAAATGATGCGGGTACAGAACACCACAACAGCTAATGTGGTGGGTGCTGCCGCTGGCGCCGCCGTCTCATTTCATCCCAGGCCCAAATTCACTCTGAAGACAGCGGAACCGCATTTGGGCGGTGTCACGGCCATACCCACTTCGGTCCTGGTGGCCAATAGTGCGGCTGCTTTGGCCCCCAAGCCGCAGGCAGCTGCGATTGCCGAGGCCCTGATGAGAAATGGATTACATAGCTTCCAGCAGCAGTTGCGCGCCCAGGAGATCCTGCGCCAACAGACTCCGCATCGTCGCATCAAGGAGGAGCACGAAGCCGCAGTCGGCACAAGCGAGATTACTCCCACCAAAATACTGGAGAACCTCTTGCGGAAACAGCAAGAGCGTGACCTCCGCCATTCGGAGTGCGAGAACGAACCGGGCTACTCGACGGAGGACGAGGATGAGGGGCGCTACCATGCCTTTGATGACATTCACCTGATGGAGCAAAGTGGTGGCAAGTTTGGCAATAACTCGGGCATGGGCATGTTCAATGCTAATACCCATGGAGGATCCGCCAACTCGATTTTGGACGCACACTCGCAGGCCTTCCGCAATTTGGAGTTTACCCTCAGCGAGTATGGTGGCAGCAGCAGCAACGGGAGCACCACCAGTCCCAATGGAATCGGTTTGGACGGAGAGCCGGTGTACGAGTGTCGTCACTGCGGCAAGAAGTACCGCTGGAAGTCCACACTGCGGCGCCACGAGAATGTCGAGTGCGGCGGCAAGGAGCCCTCGCATCAGTGTCCCTATTGCCCCTACAAATCGAAGCAACGCGGAAATCTCGGCGTCCACGTGAGGAAGCACCACACCGATCTGCCCCAGCTGCCCAGCAAGAGGCGATCCAAGTACTCGATAAAGGGCGAGAATGGATTGAGCGGTTCCTTGTCGGACGACTCGCAGGGCAAACTGATCATCGATTTCAATGTGAAGGCAGAGTGCTCGCAGCTTGATACCAAATAACTTAACTCCATGGGGACCGAGTGATGCTTCCATTTAATTTAAACATTTTTTTCGACTGGTGTCTTGATTTGTTCATTTGCGATTATTATTTCTTGTCATTCATGTGTCATCCCAAATATTTAATGTTTACTTGTAATAATTTATGTTATCTAAGCAAATGTAAACCAATCTAATCAAGCAAATAATCAAAGTAGTATTAAGGCCTTTTTCTCATGATGAAAACATTAGTTTTTAACTTTAAAATTGTATAAAACAAAAATCAATCAATCAATTATCAATTTTATAGTTACGAATTTTTGTGCAAATTATTAACAATGACAACACTCAAATATTTTTTATAAGGCCTCTATAAATTAAGAGATTAAACGCATTACGCTGCTGTCCAGAAAAAAAGTATTCTATAGAGCTCGCTTCGTGCGAATTTCCGAAATGTTTCCAGCATCTTGCCCAAAAACCTCTGCCATCCAACGATCTCTTAACTTGGCTTAAACAAGCTCTCTAGACAAAAAAAAAAAACGATTATACTCGATCGCTTCAATCGATGCCATTTACACTGATACTCTATGACTGATTAAGATTAAAGGAGATTATTTTTGATGCTATAATTGCGCTCAACATTACCCAATTTGGAAAAAAAAACTATTCCTTCCCCCGAAGACATTCGTTTCATATATTTATGGACCTTAAGACTGAGTTTTTGTATCTTAAAAATTATATACCTATGACCAAAAAGAAATTGGAACATCATACGATTCCCAAACCAAAAACCAAACACTTATTATGCCTAAATGTTTTATCTGATATTAATGTTTGTATTTTACCATTAAGCTTTTGTGCCGTCACATTGAATCGCCCAAGATTTTATGATTGTATACTAAATAAGATTGTAATTCCTAACTGCTTATCAACGTGATCACCGATCAACGAAGACACGATTACGAACTGTGGGGCAGTGTGACTGCTAACATATAAGACATGACTTTATAATGAACCTTTCATATATACAATGTTTACATTTTAAATAAAACACCATATTATAACTTTTAAAAATACATGTTTATAGTTTATTATTAGGCGCAAGAGACTTTGTACTATGATTGAGTCGGACTGCGATAACAAATACTTTTGAAATTTGATTCTGGTACCAGGAGATTGCAATGTGACTGTAGAGTGAGTAATGTATTACATATTAAAAAGCTAACAAACACCGTTGAAGTTTAAAGAAAATGCACGAAGCTCGGAATCTGATGCATGTAGTGAGTGTGCAAGAGTGTCGATATTGATTCTCTTGGAGTGGTTGCCCGGATAAGTTCTTTCAGTACGAGCAGCCAATGGCCACGGTGAGGAAATCCTCGAATCCGATGGTGATGGTTCCATTCTGCTGGGTGTCCCGCTGCCTGAAGGCTTCCGTAAAGCGCTGCACCTGCACGCAGAGCACGATGAACTGGTCCACCGACACCTCCTTATGGGTCTGCGGATCGCTCTTCTTCACCAGGAAATTGATGAACTCGGGAGTGAATCGAAAGCCCATCTGGGTAAAGGCTGAAAGGACATAGAATTATTTAACTTTATATTCAGTGCGGTTATCCTACTGTATTCATCGTATAGGTACTTTTAAAGTTGGTTTTAAAACAATATTATATTTTTTTTTACTCTAATGGGTTTGTTAAAATCAAACCAATTTCTTTATCTAAGAAAATTTATTTTAGGTGAATGATTTTTTTTGTTTTCATAGTTATAAAAATGTTGGATACCAGCTGATAGGAGATATCAAGAATTATAAACATTTGAAATCTGACTCACACAATGGTCTAACAATAAAATATTAATTTCGGCACGGCCCGTTTTTCTGAAAATCCATTGTGAATCATACGATTTGTTGTGGTAGGTTTTAATTTTTTCTTTAAAAATGGAACATTAATTTAAGCACGTTTGCATCTTATGTAAGGAAATTAGTTTGATCTAAAAACAGAATGAAAAACTAATTTAATATTTTTTTTAATGTTTGCTTTTCTGTTTGATTGACATTTTTTTTACTCTTAAATGATTTTATAGTAAATATTTAAAATGTGTTTTCCTAGACAGATTCCAGTTTTATATACAAACTCTTTTTATTTAAAAGCACTGTCTTACGTACCCTGGGTTAACTCCTGTTCTTCAATGTGTCCAGATGAGTCCTGGTCGTAGGTCTTGAAGACTTGCTGTAACAGTAAGGTCTCAATTAGTCGATGCACATAACTTGAAGAAGGTTCAAAAAATTACCAGCCATTGATTAATATAGTTGTAGAGCTTCTCGAACTCATAAACATCAATTGTGCCGCTGGCATCGTTGTCGAACATGCCTGGTGAAGTAAATTAAAAAAGGCGATAAAATACAACATAAATCCTAAGGTAAACAAATAAGATAGTGTCTAGCGCTCCAGGTGAGCTAAATAAATATGCAGGTGCCTTAAAACTGTTGCTTTACGATGGAACTTCCGTAACTCAACTCACTAATTGCAAAACGTTTGTCATACTTTTAATTATAGAACTACATGTGTGTGCTCTATAAAAAAAACTAGTACAACTTTTAAAGAACATCAGTAAGGGAATTTCCGTTTATGGAAGGTCTACTGTATATGTATACACCTCGGAAGTCAACTGACGTCACAGGTTCTGGGTAGGGAAACTATGGGAATTTTGGGAACTCCTTACTTATCATCAGTTTGCATGCGTTGTCCGAGAAGTGATCGCCACGCCCATTCACAAGTGCAGCCTGCAGCTCGGAGGCGTTGATCTTTCCAGATCGATCGCGGTCCACCATGGCGAACCATTGTTGTGCCTGGGGAGAAACTTGGGCATTTTGCGGCGGAAATGCTCCGGGCGGCGCGGCATAGCCTCCGGGCTGACCATACGGATTATAGCCTTGTCCCTACGGTTAGTTAAAAATTAATACTTTAATTCCACACGCTTATGCCCCACAAAGCACTCACATACGACATTTTGTCACGAGCCTGTTTCGATTCTAATTGGAACTGATTGACTAAACAAAATTAATAAGACTACGGATGGCAAACGGGCGTTAGCCAACACTGACTTTAGCAAGCGATAACAAGCGTGACTATCGATGATAGTTGACGGACTATTGCTTGGCTTAACTCCCATCTCGAAGACCGGCGTAAACAAGCAACAAAGCAAGAGAAATTGTAAGCAATAATGTCGAACTTTGTGAATTTGGACATCTTTTCAAACTACCAAAAGTACATTGACAATGAGCAGGAGCTCAGGGAGGTAGGTCCACTGGGATTGCTTAAGAGAACCCCTTGCTAAAACTCCCTATTTCAGAACATCCGCATTGTGGTGCGTGAAATCGAACATTTGGCCAAGGAAGCGCAAATTAAATTGCAAGTTATACACAGCGATTTGAGTCAGAGTTAGTATATAAATAAGACTTTGATTAGTTAGTTGGTGATTTATACTTTATTCTTGATTAATAGTTAGCGGTGCCTGTGGTTTGGCCCGAAAACAAATCGATGCCTGCGCCGAAAAGTACCAGAAATTGGCCAGCCTGGTGCCAGCTGGTCAATATTACAGGTGAGTCAGATGGTAAAAAACCATTACTCTCCATTGTAGGTGTCTAATAATACGCCTTCTGCAGATACTCCGACCATTGGACCTATATCACTCAGCGTTTGATCTTTCTCATTGCTTTGGTTATTTACCTGGAGGCGGGATTTTTGGTCACCCGCGAAACTGTGGCTGAAATGCTGGGATGTAAGTTTAATTAATCCCTCATTAATCCTGAAAATATATTATTCTTTCCTTTATCTACAGTAAAAACTTCTCAGGCAGATGGTTTTCATCTCGATGTGGAGGACTATTTACTGGGAATCCTTCAGTTGGCTTCAGAACTATCCCGGTTTGCCACCAATTCTGTAACAATGGGCGATTATGAGCGTCCCCTTAACATCTCGCATTTTATTGGAGATTTAAACACTGGCTTTCGTTTACTGAATCTGAAGAACGATGGTTTGAGGAAGCGTTTTGATGCCTTAAAGTACGATGTCAAGAAGATCGAAGAGGTCGTCTATGATGTCAGCATACGCGGATTGTCAAACAAGGACAAGGACCAGCAGGAGGAGCTGGCTGCTCCTGCAACCGAATAGTGGACTTTGTACCTAGACTAAGAGACAGTTTAATTAGGGCCTTAGTTAAGAAATACGAGTTCCATTTGAAAATGCATTTTATATTGATAAATATATATCTCATCTTTTGAACAGGATATCTTGTCTTTTAATGCTCAAGTTTTTTGAAAAGCTTTGTGCTGCGATCTTTTTATTGAAATTTTTTATATTTTTTTAATTAAAAATTATATTTTTAACCTTTAAAACTTTATTTAGTTATTTAAAAAAAATATTATTTTTAATTTTGTTAAACAACTTTAAAATTTTCATTTAAATTATTAAATGTTCCTAATGATAACATAGTATTAACCGAACCAAAATTCCTTTGCACTAGCACGGCAGAGTCTAGTTGTAAAATTATTTAGCAACGCTTAAAATAGCTTTTTACAAAATAATTTACCTGTGTAAAAGTTTAACCCTTTTGAAAGTTGTTTAGGCACCACCACTGGAACGCTGTGGTTGTTGTTTCTGGCCCGATCATATGGTGGGAATTGTGGTTGCTCTTCTTTGGCCGCTGCTTCCGTTTCGCTTTTGCTTCTCAGGCGCAGTTTTAGTCTCTCTTTCGCCATCACTTCGCTTACAACATTGCGCGCGCGTCTTTGCTTTTTTCGTCGTCCGCCGTCGTCCTTCATTTTGTGTTATTATTGTTATTTTTCCTGTGCGCTCTTTTTTGTTTCGTCTGTTTTGCAATTTAATTTAAAAGAGGATACTGCGTTTAAAGTATTGCATTTTCAAAAAAGAAGTAAGTTTAGGGAAATTAATCTGTAAAAATTGCGTTGCCCCACAAACCAGAAACTCTCACCGCCCCGCCCATTTAACGCCCCCGCCCCAAAAGCTGAATAAGAAAAACTCTAACCTGTTCAGCAATAATTAGGTCACAAATCTTATGAAAACTTGTTGCCCGAAATGGACACTAAAACAAATAGTAATGTATTTATTACAAAACTCTTGACGAGTCTCTAGCTGCCTGGTTGCTGCTTGTTTGTTTTAATTTTTTTACTTGCCATACGTAGTTGTTGTTTTGTGTTTTTCAAAACACGCTTTAATCGAAGCGGTTCAAAGTCCGAAACAAGTTTACGGAGAGGCTTAACGGGGAAATCTGTCTCGCTCTCTTTTGCTAGCCCCCTCTTCTTCGTCTTGAGTGGGAGGAGAAAAAAAATTGAGAGAGAGAGAGCTTTGCTGGTAAACATCTGTAAAACAAACACAAAACAGACACCCACACAAAAGCAAAGCAGGTGCAGCACTCTGTCTCTTCGTCTTTGCCTCTTTATTTTTCACTCTCTCTCTCTCAGCGAAAGGAAAATGAAAGAAAAGCTTAGCCAACTTAACAAAAAGTCAATATAATAAACCCAGAATCCATGAGTTAACTACTATGGAAAGTAGCAAAACCATTAGCTATTGACCTCCTCCATTGAGGGTTTACTTTTCATACCCACCGTTCATACCCATTAGGCTGAACAAGGGGGTGTATAGTGTTTTACAATCGTATTAAAAAAGGCAATAAATGTTAATTTTTTGAGAAATATTACTTATAAAACACAATAAGTAAATGTTATAGGGATTTCACACCACTAACGACCATGCCTAACTCAAAGTAGGTTACGCGGTGAAGTAGGTACTTAATAATAGTTGTCTTTAACAATGTAAATATCAATTTATAAATAGAATCGAATGACAACAGTTAACGGGGAACTTTTAATCCACACACTGAAAATTCAGGGTTACTTGAAGTTAAGTATTTGAAAGATAACGCTTGTAAAAAATTGACGCTAGTCTAGACCATCCTTAACACGAAACAGGTTACGGGTTTAAGTAGATACTCCAGAATAGTTTTCAATTATGTAAAATTGTAGTTCGGAGAACTTTTAAAGTACCGGGTACCTCAAAGTCGAGTAGCTGCAAGATACCCTACTTGTTTTTATTCATATTCGTTTCGCTTGCTTCGCTGGCAGCTGTGAATGATTTGCGAGGGGGTCGGATCCCAGGGCACAACTGGTTCCCAGCGCCTTTGTACCGCCCCTCAAGAGACCCACCTCGATCGTCTCGCTCTCGTTAGACATGCGTCGCTGCCTTGGTTGTTATTTTTCTTTCAGTCGGCGGTAGCCGTCGCACATTTCAAGTTTGCTGCGGTTCAAAGTCCAAACTCAAGATACAGATACCACCACAACTAGAAGCAACACATCTCACTTAAAATTTCAGATTAAATTATACGATTTGCTTAGACTTTCTTTTGGGTAGATGTACTAAGATCCCAGATAACCGATAAGAGGGTGATTTGTATGCCAAGTAGACGCTTTCAAAGCGTCACTGATTGCATTCTGATACCCTTTATATTCCTCTTATCTGAACCGCGTGCTCCGGCAAACTTATCGATTCCGCGAAATTGCGTACTACTAAATTTCACACAGGCCCCCCGCCACTGTTATTAGTGGACTTTCAACTATTAATAGTGGGCGATAGGGTTTATCGGTTAAGTTTGTTGTCGCTTATCTGGGTCTGTTTCATTGGTCAGTTTTCGATTGTAGAGTCAAATCAAGTAAGACTTGTTTTTCAGCTAGTTTATCAAGTAAACAAGCTGACTTTCCGTGTAACAGCGATAAGAACAGGTGTGGAGAGCGAATCTTCAGATTTGAAGTTGTTTACGAATGTAGATACATTTCTATCTGCGGTAAGGTCAAAGTCCCAGTGCCGAATTTAAAGCTCATTCATGACTTTATCTTTACGATACTGGGTTATGATATCACAAAAACGTGCCGTTAGATAATCACTTTGTGGGTGGTTTTTTTTTAAAGATAAAAAACCTAATGTCTTTAAATTTATCATGCACTTTAGACTTGAAATTCGTTTTATCTAGCCTATAAATACAAACAAACTTGTATTTGACATTGCTATATTGATTTTGTATGTTACCCAGCATTATGCATACGCTTAAGATTTATTAAACCTTTTGAAGGATACAGGATAAAAACTAATAAAAAGGAGTTGACTATGATCGCATAGATCTTTTTTAAGCTCACCTGATATTGCACCTAGTTTCTCAGAAATTTGTCTAGCCAAGTTGAAAACACATTTTCAAGAGCTGAAGACAAGACTAACTGAGTATACCCCTTCAGATGATGAGTGCAACCATTATATATTAAATGTTTTATTGGACCCCATGAGATATCCATTTCACCATGGCAGTGAGATAAGGCCCTATCGATCTGAAAAGGGTGGGCGGAGATGGCAAGTATATTCGCCGAATATCGCCGGTCAACACACTCGACAAGGCACCTACTCCCCTTTTCCACTCTCGGAGCCACCAGCCCCTCGACTTGTGACGCATCCATGTGGCAGAAAAGCACATCGACAATAATATCTCTGCGCTCCGATCCGAGTGCTTTTAAAAGACCCAAGCAAACCCGTTGTGCTCACAGTCGGTTCATTCAACGCTCGGCGTCCAACCGATCAAGTCGCTTTATAAAGAGCGGATCCAAAGAAAAAGTTCAGTAAAATATCTCGTGTGTGCATCTCGCCTAGGATTTTGCAATCGTCGTTTCCCCCAGAGTTTATAAATACCAATTCTACACACCGAAGTGCAATTAAAACAACGTGAATCAGGAAACAGTCTATTCCGAATTATTTAAATTCGCCGAGAAGGTTTGTTTGTGTTCTCTATTTATTTTTTACCCCGCTGAAGGTCGGAAAAGCGTAAACAACGAATAAATAAATAAGTTCTGCAAAGGTTGCATTTTTGCGGCTTACGTAGCCACCTTTCGGATCTTTTTCCTTGTGTTTATCTCGGTCCCGCTTCTGTGACCCAAATACTGGCACATGTTTTTGATAGTTGAAAAGTCTCACATAAATGTTATCAGCTGGCGAGGGGAATTTTTAGTGGTTACATAAAACCCGGCATAGGACCCGCCTCCCTCGCTAGTAAACACACTCATATAAGCACAAGGTCGGGCCCACTCGATCTAGAAACACACACACAACAATTTAAATTGTATGCAATATTATTAACGCTTTAGATCGCGTATAGGAAGAGATCACACGGTCGTGCAGACTGTGGAAAAAAATAATTCGTGGACTTTGTACCCTCGTGCCCAGCGAAAAAGATTTTATAAAAAAAAAGACAACAATTTGCTCATATTTCTATTTCTTTTATTGTTGCCCATACTATTCGGTAGAGTGGGTTGTTGTTGTTTTCCTCGCTGATACGCAAACAAATAAATGCCGGTAGTGGTCAGCGTTCAAATTATTAAGCATACGCCGCATAGTCGTCGCCTCAAACTGGGTCAAACGAAAATGAATTCGTATCTTTCGTATCTTGTTGTGGCTATTTCGAGTTGGAGCCAGTGTGGTCTTTCTGGTTTACTAATATGTTTATGGACAATAGATATCCGAACCGATGCACTGACCTTCACCAAGGTGTTTACTTCGACTCAAGGTTTATCTGGTCTAGAGTCTATCTAAACTTTCAAAACGCGGAGTGTCATTTTGGGCCTGCTATCTGAGGAACTTTATTCGCTTTATAAATAGATGTATAAAAATAAACATGCATGCATATGTATATGCAGTAGTATGCAGAGTTCCAAAGCTGAGTATAAACGCTGAGTAGCCAATCAAACGAAGTCACTATAGCTTTCAAATAGTTGTGCAATTTTATTGCAAATTGAATAGCTGCGAAGGTATAGAATTGCAGCTGCTCGGGGAAGCCCGCCACTTATTTATCAAAACAATTATTTTCTCCACGAGAAATGAAAAAGGCTCCGCTGAACTTTGATTTTCATTTGCCACTGAGAGTTCTTCTAGAATATAGTGCCAGCTGCTCGATGGATTGCTGCCTAGACCTAGAATCTCAGACGGACTCCATCGTTAGTCCGCTGATGATAACCCCAGCTGAACAAAACCGCGCTCAGTGACGTCAATCAATTGCATGTAAAGTGTTATGACATCGAGTACTGTGCGGTGTGTATTAATTAATTTATATGAAACGAATCCGAAGCGTGCGGTATTTCGTTGAACTTCGGACTGGCATTGCTCCAAACAAAACACTTCATAAAACAGATACACAAATGTGAAGTGTCTAAAATCTAAAACGCATTTTAGGTCAATTTCGAGGGTCTAACTTACTAAGATATTTTTTATGAATCACATGCTTTGGCTTGTCTGGCAATTTCCATTGCATCTTATCAGTGAGACGTTATTACGATTCTTTTAGTCCACAAAGCAGCAACTTATCGGGTTTTACACTTTGTTTTTGTGGGCATTCACCTTAGTTGAGGATTAAAAAATATTTTAATTTAGATTAAGATTCGAGTGGATTTTAATTGATGTTTTTTGATTTCCCTTTTATGAGGTTGTAAATTAAACTGTTTAACTTTTACGTTTGAAACCTTTTTTCTCAATAATTTACATTTTATATCTAACAAAACGGTTATAATTTAATAACGTTAATCTTGTTTTTCAGTATTTTTCTTGTACGTCGGATATAACTAGTAGCCTGCAGGTATGGCTGAAGCCCATGCCGCCGTGGCATTCTCATTTGCCATCACCCACGAGGGCTTCGACATCAACTATGACCACGAGGTGCTCAATTTGGTGTGGAACTCAGGAGTTCGCTCGTGGAAAAAGCGTTTGGCACGCGCTAGGGTAAGTCCAAATCACAGATTGTAATCCAAATAAAAAGAAAACTAACTGAATTGCTTTGCTTCTTACAGAATGGTGTGCGCAATGGCGTTTATCCGGCCCACATTCAGAGTCTTTGGCTGATCACGGCCATCGCAATGGGGCTACATTTTGCAGGGTATCAGGCTCCATTCGATCTGACCAATCGGATACTGGTTCACATGAGTTCCAACACAATTAACTGGCAGATTGCTGCCTGCTTTTTGTCTGCATTGGTGGTGTGGCTCTCCATCTGCTTCACCATGAGGTACACCCTCAAGTTGCTGCTCATGTACAAGGGCTGGATGTACGAGTCCAGAGCTCCCGGGAGTCGTGTCTCACTGCCCACCATGTTGTGGGTGGCTGTGGTGCGAGTGCTCTCCAGCTGGAACAAGCCTGGTCTGTACAGCTTCCAGGGATCTCTGCCTCGCTTGCCACTGCCCTCTGTTAAGGACACGATGACACGGTACCTGAGAAGCGTTCGTCCCCTGCTGGATGATGATAACTACACGCGAATGGAGCGACTGGCCAAGGAGTTCGAGCAGACCATCGGCAAAAAGCTGCAATGGTACCTCATCCTCAAGAGCTGGTGGTCCACCAACTACGTGTCGGATTGGTGGGAGGAGTACGTCTATCTGCGTGGTCGCAGTCCACTGTGCGTGAACAGCAACTTCTATGGCACGGATGCCATCTTCATGAACCTCACCGACAAACAGGCTGCACGAGCGGCCAATGTGATCTCTCTGTTGTTGAACTTCCGTCGATTGATCGAGCACCAGGAACTGCAGCCCGTAAGTTTAATATTATCATTCATGTCAAACTCTTAATTTAGAATCCTATGTTAGACTGTTTGCTTTAAGTAGCCATAAACTTTAACTAATATTTACTAGAAATTTTACGAGTGTTACGCGGATAAGCTAAGGTCATGAAGTTTCTAACGCCATAATTTAGACATTTATGAGCAATTCGTAAAACCCGTTTTGTTTTGTTCTGAATCAAATTTTATTGCCAGTTCTAAAATTATCTGCTAGGCATCTAAAAATACCTCATTAACCTCTCATTCACTCTTTAAAAAAACTGATATATATTGATAATTAAATCACAGAATATCAATTGATATTATGTTATCTGTTTTTAATATTTTAATGTTTTACTAATGAAATTTATAATTGCATTCCAGATCATGGTCCAGGGCATGATTCCTCTGTGCTCGTGGCAATACGAGCGTACCTTCAACACCGCACGTGTGCCCGGCCTGGAAACCGATCGTATTATCCACTACAGGGACTCGAACCACATTGTGGTTCTCCACAAAGGCTGCTACTACAAGATGCCCATCTATTACAAGGGCCGCATCCTGCGTCCTTGCGAGCTGCAAGTGTAAGTGTTATTTGGCCACGAACCTTCCAGTAATTGTATTAAGTATAATTTATTATGCAGGCAAATTGAGGAAATCCTGAAGGGAAAGGCTACACCCGTGGAAGGGGAGGAGCACTTGGCTGCCCTGACCGCCTGGAACCGATCCAAATGGGCGGAGGCGCGCAACACGTTCTTCTCATGGGGCGTTAATCATGTCTCCCTGCGAACCATCGAGTCTGCAGCCTTTGTACTCTCCCTGGACGATGAGCCCTTCGAGTTCGATCTGGCCAAACCGGAGCTGCTGGACAACTTTGGCAAGAAGCTGCTCCACGGCAATGGCTACAACCGCTGGTTCGACAAGTGCTTCACCGTCTGTGTGGGCACCAACGGACGCGTTGGCTTCAACGCCGAGCACACCTGGTAAGTGATCGCCAATCGCTTCCCCCAACTATTCCTTTCAGCCTCCAAAAATGTTTCCCGATTTGCCATATTCTTAACTATCTGAATCAATTTGTAAAATCACAAATTAAAAGGTCTGACGCCGCCATCGCCTCACACATGTGGGAGAACCTGATCGTCGATGATCTTGTATCGGATGGGTAATGACTTCCAATTCCTTTGCCCGCCTGCAATTTGTCGGTTTCGGTTGGCTGCATTCAGTTATCACCCATTGTACCAATTTTATTATTATTATTTTTATTAACTCCGGTTGTGGCCTAACAATTGATTTACACCATTTACACCTTCTTTATAGGGCCGATGCACCGGTTTTGGGACATCTATGGGAGTATATATTTGGTGATGATATTTATGGGTAAACACTTAGTTCCAAAGCACACACAAGCACTAAACAAAGCAATTCAAGTCATTTTGGCTCGAGCACGAGAGTCTCTAAGCGTTAAAAGCTTAAACGATCTTGCGATACAGTAAATATTAGTTGCAAGGAGCTAGCAAAAATTTAACAAAGTCCAAAATCAGAAAAGCGCATTCTCTACCTGAAAAATTGCTTAGATTAAAATATATAAATGGTGATCTTAATGGTTAGACCCAAACATATTATAATTTATTCTTTTTTTCTCCCTTCACTTTTATTTACTGTATATCCAAAGCTAATCAACCAAAAAAAAAAACAAACATTTATTTTATTTGGCTTTCGTGACTAACAACTATTACACAAAATTAACAAAAATCTTTGGTTATCGTTGCTTGTAAAACTAATATTGCGCTTTGTGAATGAAAATGCTAACCTATTTCTTGGAAACCTTTAGATATGATGAAACTGGTAACACCAAGGGCACACCTGAGTTCCAGCCACCTACACCCACTCGCCTTGCGTGGGATCTCAAGCCATGTCTGCCGCAGATCGAGGAGGCCACCATCGATGTGACCAAGCTGATCAACGAGGTCAATCTGCGCATTCTGGTGCACCAGGAGTACGGCAAGGGCTTCATGAAGAAGTGTCGAATCTCGCCCGATGCCTACATCCAAATGGCCCTGCAGTTGGCCTATTATCGTGATGCCGGCCGCTTCTCGCTGACCTACGAGGCTTCGATGACCCGTCTTTTCCGCGAAGGAAGAACTGAGACAGTGCGTCCCTGCACCATTGAGTCGTCTGCCTGGGTCAAGGCCATGCAGAATCCCAGTACAACTGTGAGATTTTAGTGTACATCGTAACAGGATCTTTATCTAATCTTTAATATTTTACTAAACAGAACGATGAGCGGGTGAAGCTGCTTCAGGAGGCCTGCGAACGGCATCAACTGGGCTACCAGGATGCCATGTGCGGACGTGGAATCGACAGGCACTTGTTCTGCCTGTACGTTGTATCCAAGTACCTGGAGGTTGACTCTCCCTTCCTCAACGAGGTGCTCAGCGAGCCCTGGCGCCTGTCCACTAGTCAGACTCCCCATGGCCAAACGCCGAAGATGGACCTGAAGAAGCATCCCAATTGCATCAGCGCCGGCGGCGGCTTTGGTCCCGTGGCCGATGATGGCTATGGTGTTTCGTACATCATTGCCGGAGAGAATCTAATATTCTTCCATATCTCAGCGAAGACCACGTGCCAGCAAACGGTAGGGTCTAACTATATATTTCTACATAAACAAATCTATAACTAATCCTATTTCCAATGCAGGATGTGCATCGCTTCGCGCAGAACATATCGCAGGCTTTGGCCGACATTCGCAGCATGTTTGAGCAGCATATGAAGGACCATCCGAAGCCCGCCAAAAAACTCACAAACGGCGCCTCCACATAATCCACTTAGTCCAAGTAGTCGAGATTCTTGTTAGCATTTGTTTTAACCTTTCCTAGTTGATCGTTTTAAACACATCTGATACATCCGTCTAGTGTAAGTTCCAAATTAAGTGCAAAAGTCGTCGAGAGTTATACACATAAACAATGCAATTTTTTATAAACAATTGTGACTTGGCTGATTTTAAGATTTAGTCATTAGGTACTTTTGCACAATATTTGATGCTTCTCAATCAATTAGTTTGTAATCGAAGAAATCGTGTAAGCTTAAGTGCTATAAATATATTTCAGTTTAAGCATATGATTGGAAGTTTGTGTACTCTATCACGTCGCCAAGGGATTGGCATGTATGGTCACGCCGTTGATCTTCTTGTCCACATGGGGACGGTAGTTCTTGGGGTTGACGGGCAGTTTTTCCAGCTCATCTAGGGCATCAAAGCCATCAATGACACGTCCAAAGAGCGTGTACTTTAAGTCCAAATTTGGTTGGGCGGCGTATGTGATGAAGAACTGGCTGGCATTGGCATTGGGACCATTATTTGCCATCGAGACCATTCCACGATCCGTATGCTAAAGGAATAAGAAAGGAAAATTTGAGAGGTCAGGAAAATTTTTTGTTTTAATCCTAATATGTAATTCAGTAAAGGATATACCAAAAAAAATGTTGTATTCAAAACATTTTTACTAATGAAAAGTATAACCAAATTAGCTCCGCGTTACGTGAAATTCAATATACCCAAAGCCTTTAATTATACAGGGTATTACAGTCAGCCGGCATGGCTAAAATGAATATTATTTTTGCGCTATTCTGCCCTCGACCAACTCACCTTAATGGTTTCCTTGAACTCATCGTCAAATTTCTGTCCCCAAATGGACTGTCCATTCTTTCCTGTGTTGGTAGGATCCCCAGTTTGGACAATAAACCCTTTTATGTTCCGGATGAAGACGCAGCCACTGTAATAATCGCTGGCGCACAAGGCCAGGAAATTCTCGCAGGCTTTTGGGCAGGCATCGCAGAACAGCTCTATTTTGAGGTCACCCACGTCGGTATGAAGCGTTACGGACTGTAAAAAGCAAAGCAAAATCAATTAAAACCCGGAAAAACCAGAAAAACAAACTTTTGTTTACCATTTTCAAAGTGTGAGTGCAGCCCTGGCTTATCACATCCTGTGGCTCTGCATATCGATAATTTAAATCGATATCACTTTTGGTATTCTGTTGACCATTGGTCACACTTTTGGGCGCGAAATCTGCCGCATAAAAACATTTTTCGCACTCAATAAAGGCCAATTAAGTAAACAGCATGAAGTGCAAGATACCAGAAATCTCGTGGCACAACCGCGATCCCGTTCTGAGTGTGGACATTCAGCAAAATGGGCAGGGACTACGTTCGCCGGCGATGTGTCGACTGGCCTCCGGTGGCACCGATGCCCATGTCCTCATTTGGTACGTGAACCGTGGGGATGATGCCGAGGGCGTGAATTTGGACCTGGCTGCCGATCTCTCCCGCCATCAACGCGCCGTCAACACAGTCAGATGGTCACCAAATGGCGAACTCCTGGCCTCCGGCGATGATGAAAGTGTCGTGTTCATCTGGAAACAGAAGGCCGACCACGAAGTGATTAATATTGTGGACGCTGACGGATGCAGCGAGCAAGACAAGGAGGTCTGGATGACCCTGAAAGTACTGCGCGGACATCGCGAGGATATCTACGACCTCAGCTGGGCACCCAACTCAATGTTTCTAGTCACCGGATCCGTTGACAACACCGCAATGTTGTGGGACGTCCACAAGGGCAAGTCGCTGGTCATTCTCGACGACCATAAGGGTTATGTACAGGGCGTGGCCTGGGATCCCTGCAATCAGTACATCGCGACCATGAGCACCGACAGGTAGGCAGAACAGAATTAACCAAATAATTTTCTTGAGCTATAACCTATCCAAAGTTTTTCCAATAACTAAATTAATTTAATTTTCTTTTAGGCAAATGCGCATATTTGATGCGAATACCAAGCGAGTGCTCCACCGGGTTAGCAAATGCGGTTTCCCGGTCAAGGAAGGTCACGAGATGGACGGCAAGAGTATACGGCTCTACCATGATGGCACCTTACCGACCTTCTTTCGACGTTTGTGCTTCACTCCCGATGGCAAGCTGCTCCTTACGCCCGCGGGAATCACCGACTACGACGGTGTGGTGAAGCCCATAAACACCACCTACGGGTTCAGTCGCTATGATCTGTCCAAACCCGCCTTCGTACTGCCTTTTCCCAACGAATATGCGGTGGCCGTTCGCTGCTCTCCGGTTCTGTACCGTCTGAGACCGTACAATGCGGAGAAGAACCCGCCAATTATCAAGCTGCCGTACCGAATGATCTATGCTGTGGCTACAAAGAACTCGGTTTTCTTTTACGATACTCAGCAGTCTGTACCGTTTGCCATTGTATCGAACATTCACTACTCCAGGCTTACCGATCTAACTTGGTCCAGTGACGGAACTGTTCTGATCGTGTCTAGTACCGATGGCTTTTGCTCCTTGCTGACCTTCGAACCAAATGAACTGGGCGAACGCTACGAGGAAATGGATGCAGTGCTGAGCGCTGCCCTAAAATATTCGGAGAACGTGCCGCTGCCCAAGAAAAAAAAGAACAAGCTTCGCAAAGCATCTTCGGATGAGATTGTAGCTACAAGGAAACCTCTGCAGGAGAAGACCAAACCTAATACAAATGCGAAGGCTGCAGGAAATGGAATTAAAGAGGAGGGCGAGACCGATTTGGATGCCGAGAACGATTCCTCCATGCACAGTGCCAGTTCGTCCAACTCCAACAGTCCCAAATCGAAGCCAAAGGAGGAGGTCAAGCCCACACCAATTGCCTTCCGACGTTCGCCCCGTAAAGTTACGACCACGCCAATGCCGATTGCTATTCGCAGAGCCCCGCGTAAGCCAGAAGAGAGTGAAGAAAGCAAGTCATCCAAGGCTAAAAGTGATGCTGAAGTTACATCTTCAGAAACTCCTAAGGTTACGACCACGCCAATGCCGATTGCTATACGTAGAGCGCCGCGTAAGCCAGAAGAGAGTGAAGAAAACAAGTCATCCAAGGCTAAAAGTGATGCTGAAGTTACATCTTCAGAAACTCCTAAAGTAGAGAAGTCAGACGTCATGGCATCCCCTGTAAAGCGAAAGATCAGTACTGAGGCAGTGCCTCCAACAGAGACATCACAGCCTGCAATTGTGTTGATTCCCGGCATCGGCAAGGAAATCATTAGTTCGGATGAGAAGTTTGAGTCGCCGGAGAAGAAGTCTCGACCCGCCACGCCTATCCAAGTGCGTCGCCAGCCCAGGACTCCTGGAAGCTCCAGCTCCTTCAATCTAACGCCGAAAAGCCAACCCGCCAAACAAGCCACTCCGATTGCCGTTAGGCGAACTCCCCGCGTACTCGTCGAAATGCCCGTCAACTCGCCTGTGGTGCCAATGGAAGAGGCCATGGATGCCTGGCCCCTCGAGGAGGGCATTACACCCCTGCCAACAACAAAAAAGGATTCACAAGAGCCTCTGCCGGAGGTCAAGAAGACGGAAACGAAACAGGCTGCGGTTATCGCCGCAAGCGAGGTCACTTGTGAGCGAACGGAGGACATTCGCCTGGTCTACGAGGACACGCAGGAGGGAACCCCAATCAAGGCTGCGGAACCAACGCCATCCACGCCCACCAACAAGACGCCACGGCGTGTTTCCTTGCGAACCATTTCCACGCCGAAGTCGAAAAAGAAACTTTTAGAGTAGGCATTGCAATAGATTAGTCTTACAGATTTATACAAGGGGAATTCCTAAAACCGAATACGGTTTTAGGCCAAATTGGGGTTACCCCATATAATTTGTGAAAAAGAGTATCATCAAAATTCCAAAATAAAACATGAGACAAGGTTTAAAAAAAATTGTTTTACCTCCGGTTCTAATAAAAATTTGAAATCGGTACTTTATCTAAAAGTGCCCGACTGTACTGAAATATCTATGGTAACAATACTCTTTTGAGTTCCGGTAGCATAGAGGACAATCGTAAGTGCGAGAATGGTACAGTTGCCAATCTTTGATCTGTCGCTGTCTTCCAAGATACTTGCCTACCTGTCATTTAATAAGTTATATGACAGAAGTGCGCTACTGTACCCAGAAAAGAAAACATTTTTGAAGTGGGTAGGTTTTACCTGTTCGTAGGTTAAAACACGCATGTCCCTCATCTTGGATGAGTCAACTCCAAAAAGTGTCTTCATAAAAAATACAGCAGATTGATATAATGTCTGCTGTATTTTTTAGACAAAATCATCAATATCGAAGTAATAAAGATTTTTTATTTATGTTTCCATAATTTTACCGATTCTTTTTATGTCAGCTATATGATTTAGATATTTTAATCCGTTTAATCTAATGAAAAAATAAAAGTTTTGAACATTTGGAAAAAACAGTTCAAAAAATAAATTGAAATTATAGTACCCTCCGTAAGGTATCAATCATATTTCGATTAAAACGAGGATTGGTATGCCTTTGGGAATAAAAACATGAGACATGTTTTGGTTTTATTTATATTTATTTAAATTGTAGATGATCTCTAACGTTTTGAGTTTCTTTTACATACAAACATTTTGGTTTTGTTATTTCAGTTTTTATATCATTACTTTATGTTTTATATATTATTTTAAATTTTTAATTCAACGATTCAAATTCATTCATCATTTTCGAGCTTAGTTAAATTCTGTGGCTCGCTTCAATCTCAATTTAAAACTTTTCCATGGGCCATTAGCTACACATTATCCACGTGGGTCAATAGAGAGAGAAAAGGAGCTCAAGAATTGAGGAGAATTATATTTCCACATACGTTATTATAAGTATATAAATAGTTTGCCATATACAAGTTAAACAAATCTGATCTGCTACATGGGACAACCAAAGCATTTTGAATTAGGCTACAAATAAGATTAGATACAGTGTCTAAACTTCGTCTAACCTATAATCTTTGTTCCACGTGCCACCGTCCTGTCTTTCCTCCAGCTCCTCTTAAATCCCAAATATTTGTTTTTCGCCACATACAAAAAATCGTGTGTCTGAATGTCCTGCGACATTTGATTCGAATTAATTAACATTACCTTTGTTAGCTCTTTATGGATTTCACTTTTAAATGTTTTAACTGCTATTAAAGTAATTTTAGTAGTGGTGCGGCTTGCGTTTTAATGATTTATGTGGGTGTGTGGAGCAAAGAGGTGTATGAGCTTTAGAAAAATATGAATTATGTTTGATTCCATTTCCGATCCACTCTATTCCGTTTAGTATTGAAAATATGCAAAAAGTTTAGTCGATATACTGCGGTTAACACTATGCTGTACTATATGAACGAATGTTGCTATTACATGAATGCTGTTTTCTTTTATTTATTTAGTTTTGCGATCTCGGTTGATTCAAAAAGTTGAGCGACGTTGAGGAGGAAAATTAAAGTCGCTACCGTATGAGTATTCGATTAATAATTATTTACGAGAAAAATATAGTACATATGTATGTATGTATGTAGCAATTTGTTGATCTCCCTTTACTAAATATATTTATTTAAATTTATATATCTGTATATATAGACCGACCTTGTTTACTTTGTCACGAAGGTAAATGAATAACTTTGTTGTTTGTGGCTTAATTAAATTGTCAATAAATATATCGATTTGGTATTTATTTATAGTTACATACAATTATTGAACTCTTTGTTCTTGATCTTCTGCATTACTGGTCAAGTGACTATATACTGATCATCTGCTGGTTTTTTTTACCCAAATTTCGAAGCCAGCAGCAACAATGTAATCTATTTCATGCAAAACCTTTTTCTGGCTGTAAGAAAATCATGAAACAATAACGAAAATAACAAAATGGCTGTTGGTTTTTGTTTTTGAATAAATAGTTTTATTTGAAAATGGTTTTTGCGTTTTTGTTTTTTTCTTTTTGGTTGAATTTTACAAGTTGAATGGAAAATACATACGTATTAAATATTACAGTATTTGGTTGGGCCAGGATATAGAAGAGGGGATGGGTGGGGGGTCATGGAAATGGGAAAGTGTTGGCTGACCTAAGTAAATGCTTAGAAGTGAATGTTCGCTGATCAGTGTTTTTAAAATCTAGGAATTGTACGGATTTTGTGGCCAACACAACTTTTGAAAAGTTTCACTGGATTTGCTGGGGCTTCCATTGAAAAACCAAAACGATTTCGTTAAGCTTCTTGCAAATTGTCCTTTCTTTTTGTTGAATGTCAAATAATATTTATTTCGCTAATAAACTTACTTAGTTGATGTTTAAGTTGTTTGTGTTTTGTGTGCGTTTACATAAATTAGGCTTAAAAACTATAAAACATAAATGGCTTTCCGTCCAACTAGAGCAAGAGCACAAGTGAGGGGACTTCCAGTTAAGGAGGAGAAGTAGGAGGAGGAGGAGAAGACTGGGCAGATACAAAAGAAATACTATAAAAATAACAATATAAATTCATTGCAGCTAAATCGTTGTGTAAAATCAAAATGCACAAAATACATACATACAAAGCATATACATAATAATTATAATAATAAGTCTAATCAAACAATTCAACATACTCGGGGTTAAATGCCATTCGCTAGATACAGTCACATACACATATGTAGGTACATGTATGAAGATGTTTATCATTAAAAGTAGAATTTATAAATTATTATATTATTACATACAATCCTTAGTTTCATTGTGGGAGATTTGAGTTCTGCGTTCCATTCATTTTCATTTTCATTTTGATTCATTTCTTTTGTGTGGGTGTGTGCGTAGATATGGCAAAAATATATAGCATGCTTTTGTGCGCCGTCAAAGTTGAATTATGTTTTGATCATCGCTGATTTGCCTTGCTCCTCGTATAAATGCCACAAATCATTGTAAATTACAACAAATCAGCTTATTAAGTGAATTAAATTATAGTTAGTTTGTGTCCAGTGTGTGCGTGTGTGTTTTTTTGTGTGTGTGTTGCCAGCTAAACTTCCTCTATACACGTAAATTCAACAAATTACAATTTACACTGAAATGTATCAATCAATCAATCATCGATGACTGCTGCTCTTTACATAAGTTAGTTAAGTGGCCACGTATGCATTACTTTACTTGTCCTTTTTTCAGATTTTTAGTTTAGTTTTGCTTCGTTTTTGTTCTTGTAAATACAATAGATAGAGTTTTATATCCGTTTCATTTATCTTTAAATTAGACTTAAACGTTAAAGATTTGCCTTCCATATTTTGTGTTTTCTTTTCCTCACTTGTTTTGGTTTTTTGGTTTGTTATATAATATTTACTTTAGCCCACACGCTGACACGCAATCAAATTAATGTTATTATTTCCTTTGCCGCTGGATTTTGTTGAAACTTTCGAACTTAAGTCTAAACAAGCATGACAAATGCAGAGTGTTGATGGCATGAATAATTTCAAAGAGAGATTGCAACAGGAAACATTTAATATATAATATTTATATATATATATATATGTATAGAAGTGTATGTATATATATATGCGGTATATGTAGATATACGCTCGTTTGGTTTTTGTTTAATAAATACATGAGGAAACTAAACTACACATAAATTATGAAATTCTATAAAAATTATTCAGACCAAACAACAACTATATGCAATGCTGGCGCTTGTGTATGTCGTGTGAGTGTGAGTGTGTTAGTGTCATGTCGTACATGTGGCTTTGCATAATGCATATGTATGTGTTTGTATATGTATGTATATAGGAAATGCCTTTCAATCAAACTGCCTTTTTGTTTTTGTTGTTGATGTTGTTGTTGTTCGCAAATGTGACTTCTCTCGCGTGTTTTAGTGTCAGCTGTCAGCTGCCCGCTGCCTCATTATCATTGTCGCCCTGATCATCATTAGCATTATTTATCTGCATCAATATTATCATCGATATTATGTAATGTACTTGTCGCTTATTTCCCACATATATCTCATCCATCCGGGATAACCGTTCCGTTCCGTCCGTCCGTCCGTCCATCCGTCCGTTTGCCGTTTTTTTGTTAAACAAATAAAGGTTCTTTGGGCTTTGCTTGTTCAGTGTTCAGTGTCCTGTGTCCAGTGTCCTGTGTGTTTTTTGTGTGTGGTTGCGGTTGGTTGGTTCTATCATCTGCTCTTAAATTGTTTGGTTTTTTGATCAATGCTGGTGGGTTGTTGTGCTCCCGCGCTGCTCTTTAATACCGTTACGGTGTTCCCTGCTAACGCCCCCATTCTGCTCCACATCATCATCATCATCGTTATCATCATCAACATCGTCATAATCATCATCGGGATTCGGCTTGGGAATCCTCCTTAGTACAGTCCACAGCCGCGCAGGTTGTTTGCTATGATGACATCGGTGACAGCATCGAATACAAACTGAATGTTGTTGGTATCTGTGGCACACGTCATGTGGCAGTAGATTTCTTTTGAGGTTGATTTGTTTTTCGCTTCAAATTGAGCCTGAATGTAAGCAGCCGCCTCGCCGTACTCCTGTCCACCTGGACACGAATCGAAAACAAATAGCATTAGTAAACAATCTAGTTACATGATCAAATAGTTTACTTACCTGTGTACTCGGGGAAGCAAATTGTCAGGGGACTCTTGCGGATCTTCTCCTCGAACAGATCCTTCTTGTTCAGGAACAGAATGATCGAGGTGTCCGTGAACCACTTGTTGTTACAGATCGAGTCGAACAGTTTCAGCGACTCTTGCATGCGGTTCTGAAAGGGTTTAAAGTAATTAAATAGTTGTTATTAAATGTTAAAATATTTTTAAAATTTGAGAGATGTTTTATTCAGTATTATCAACACTATTCAAAGCTTATTGTATTTTAGTCTCGTTTTAAATTTTAATATGAAATGTGGTTAAACGGATTACATTTTTAATTAATTAAATTTAAGGACTGTTTTTATTGTTATGATATGTACGCTTAAGATTCACTTAAAAAATTTTATGATCATTTTTCTTATTTTGTAAACCAATAATTGCATGGGATGTAATATTATATTATATATATTATAGGAATTCTTTCATAGTTAAACCTACCGTAGTTTCATCCTCATGCAAGACCTGATCGTATTCAGACATGGCCACGCAGAAAATGATCGCTGTGACATCTTCGAAGCAATGTATCCATTTCTTACGTTCAGAACGCTGACCGCCCACATCGAACAATCTATAGGTTTAGAAATTACAAAGATTAAAACATTGTCTTTAAGTTATAAGACAAGATTACTCACTTAAAGTTGAGGTTTTTGAAGGAGAAGTGTACCTCAACGATGCCAGTGGTCTTGACGCGAGTACGCAAGATATCCTGTTCGGTTGGCTGGTAGTCCTTGGCGCCTAACCGATCCAAATCATCGAGGAAACTGCAAGCAGAGAGAGCAAAGGAGAATAGTGTTCAGGAACGGTAGCCAAGAGAATTCCATTTCCCATCACACATCGCTTGACCAGACAACAAATGTTTGCCCATTCATCCATCCAGTCTCAATTTTCCGCCCGTATCTGACAAGTCTTGAGCAAACAATTAGGGCGCAGACCAAAGCGCTGAGCAAACAATTAAAAACAAAAAACCTGCGCGCGTGTCGAGACCAAAGGGAAAATGGGAAATGGGGGAAAAGCCGGCCCACACACTCACACACACACACATGCTTGGCTATGCAAACCTCTAGAATGTAGAAAACCTCTGCAGCAACTAGCCATTGAAAATGATTTCCATTTCCGTGAGCCATTCTGGTTCCAATTTCCGTGCAAGCAAGCCATGTATATTTGTAATTAGTTTTATTTGCCGCTTATGTAACCGTCAGGCCAGCAAAGGCATCTGTCAGATACAGATAGAGATTCACACATACAGATACAGATACAGAAGCAGAGTCTGCGTGCTTGGGTGCCAGAGCGTCAACAAGTAGGTCATCATCAAAGTGGGAGACCAGAGTGTCCAAGTGGCCAGTAGATGTGTGTGTGTGTGTGTGTTTTGGGCCGTAATTAACGCCAGGCACGCAATGTCTTCAAAAACTAAAGGGCTCGCGACTTGTTGGCCAGCTAATTTCATTTGCTGGCCGGGTTAAGACAGGTCGTAAATAGTTTCTGAGGCTGTGCGAGGAATCTGCGCTTGTTATCGCATCAATCTTCGGTTGACTTGCTCTTGCGCTGAAATCTACTGCCATTGCTCAACTGCTTTTGCGTCCAAATTACACGCACAATTGCCCAACAACAAGCTGGGCCGAGTTAGCAGGCAATCGGAGAGGGCCACCACCATCCAATTCTGCAGTTGGCCAAAAGGAAATTGTCGCAGTCATGCTCGCCTGCCACAACCGCAACCGCACCGCCTTTCGTGCAGAAAGGTTTGGTTCGGTTTGGTTTGGTTTAGTCGTGGGCTAAACTGCATAATTGAAGCTAATGCCCGATATTTGTTACGATTTCTTGGACCCACGTTAATTGACCGCCTGGCAAACGCAAACGGATCCGATCTTCGATTGGGCAACCGCTTGGTTAGCACTTGGCAGGCCGAGATCTTATTTAACATGTCCATCATAAAAGTTTTCTTTTCTGTTTACTGATCCGAAACCGCAGACACACATGCAGCTGTAATTTGTAGGCCCCGGAAAATGTGTTGCAATGTGTGGCAAGTGGCTAGTTGCGGTTTCTTGAAAGTAGATCATCATAAACTTTGTTCAGCCGAATGGCAGGGAAAGTGAGCTTAGGATAGAAAAGTTATCTTTGCTTTATTTATAGAACAGAGATGGTGAAAGCCTTTTAATGAGTGATTGCGGAATTAACAAGCAAAAAAATGAATTTATTTGATAAAAGAAAAGGATTTATCAGCTGGTATTGTTAGTTAGAAATATTAAAAGTGAGTTGTACACTTACCGAGTTTTTATAATCGATTTAAACTCTTTTAAAATTGTATAAACACTAACAAAGAAACAGAAGGAAAAGTAATTTATTTTTACTTCAACTTGACCAACTTAATTCACCTTTTTTCCACCTTATCCAAGATCACTGAGGCCATCGTGCGAAATTTATTTGCCTGCCTCCTCTGACTATTGTTTTACCCACTTTTATGGCCTTTTCAATTAAGCGATTTGCGTGCAATTTAGCCGAGCAATTGAGTCGTTAGTCTCCGCAGTGTTTTATAATAATTTATTTATTTTACATAACCCTCAGATCGCAGAGCTCATCCAATGCTCGTCAGGCCCCCTCATTAATGTCAATCAAGGGAGTACACCGTTACATATTAACACAAACTTTTGCTTTTTGATTAGGATTATTAGACACTTTCGGTTTCATTTCCCGAAATTACGTTATTTATAACAGAAGCCGACGTTTCTTTCTGGGCCAAAAAGAGCAATAAAGTTAGCAGCAGCTGTGGCAGGCACTTAGCACAAATACCTTAAGTGAGAAAATCAACAGAAGCGCGCCAAAAGTCGACAAGTTTTGCCGATCGCCAGTTGCCTATAGCCTATAGCGCCTATAAGCTATAAGTAGACTAAGAAGCCCGGCGATCGCGTTTAGTGCGTTGCGGTTGGTCTACGAGGCAACAGCTCACCAGACTCGGCAGCTCCATCCACAACTCTCGGTTTCGGTTTCGGTTTCGGATTTGGTTTCGAGTTTGAGTTTGAGTTTGGGATCCGGTGGAGCTAACATAAACCTACGGACGGTTTCGGGTTGCGTGACAAAAGACCTGGCGAATCTCCGCCGTTTCGAGTGCTCGTGAGTGGGAAATTGGCCAAAAGAAAACAATAGAAATCCACACACAACCAAAGGCATAAAAAGCTGTTTTTAATTGTGAACAAACGACGGGTTGAACATCTTTCGGAAAACAGCAAGACCGCAAGTAAATTAAAACTAAAACTAAATCGGCAACAAGTTGATTGAAACTTCATCTGAAAAGCAAACCAAACCAACTGGCGTGGCAGGCCGAAAAAAAGCAAAAAACCGATTTGGCGAAATAATAAAAGCAAACATTCGAGTGAGTTTTTCCGAGAGGGGTTTTCCCGAGTCAATTTGGGCGTGTCAGGCAAACTAGTTGCACTTTGAAAAGCATTCAGTCAACTCGGCTGTCAAAGAAATCAACGTTTAACGTGAAAGGCCAATTTAATTATATTGGAAAAGTATCGGAAAAAGACGGGAAAACAAGTATTTAATAGGGGTGTTTAACGGTGTGCTGGTGTCACATAAATCTTGAACGGATGTAAAGGCATTTACCAAACAAGGTGGATAATTAAATTTATTTTAACTGTGCAAATTAAGTTTTATGGGAAAGCAAACAGTTTCAGCATATAAAGTAGTTGAATACCATCCATTTTTGAAAATAAAAATCAGGTACACAAGTTGGATTTTGAAAAGCAATTACTTTTAAAAAGTATTGGAAAAAACAATTATTTTTAATGATGGTATTGCAAAGCAAGGAGGTGCCACATAAATCTTTAAAAACATATTAAATGTCGCTCAAAGTGAGATTGAATATTTAATTTATTGCAATTTAAGTGTATGTCAAATATTCCATAAACAAAAACAAAAAGTTAAAAAGATAAAAGATCAGCAAACAATTAGAAAGTAAAACACCTCCCGACAATTTGAGTTTCGGAAGGAAATAAAAATTAGCTGCATGAAAGATAAATTAAAGTGGTTAGTGCGAGTTTTCCGAGATGCATTTTCCCAGAAAAATTAGTCAAGCTGGCTAAAACTAGTTGCAGTCGACGACTTAGCCAATACGTTAGCGTGAAAGCAAATTTGAATATGGTTTTCGGCCACACCTCTCGAAGGGCGAGTCGAAAACCAATAAGAAACTTCATAGTGATTTGCCAAGCTGTCAGCGCAGTGACATAATCGACCGGGATTTTTTTGAACCAACTACCTCTGCTCATTTAGCAGACGAATGCTAATAGAATTCCTTTCGATTTCGATTGCGAATTCATTCGAGTGTAACGCGAATGCGGCCCAGGGAGCAAGAGCAGCTGTCTCGCTGCCACTGCCACCGATTTGGGGAACAATGGCCATAAAAGCCAACGACAAGTGGCTGCTTGACATTTCTTCTACATTACTCGCAGGCGCTAGGATTATCACTCAAGTTCATTATAACCGCCTTGGCGATAAAGCCGCTCTGGCATTCCCAGATAGTTGGTTTTGTTGTTGTTGTAGCTGCTTTTACCGCTCGAGATCCCAAGGTCGCCGCTTGTGCGACAAGGGCAAGGATAAGCCGCTCCGCTGCCATTGTGAATACACGAGTGTACACAAGAAATAAAAGCCAAAAAGCAAAGGGGCTTGGTGAAGGGGAAAAAGCAAAAAACAAAAAAAAATAAAGATTGGGTGGCAGCAAAAGTTTCGCTGGTTTCGGGTGAGCAGATTTTTGTTCCATCAAATTTTCGGCATTTAAATTATATTGCCCTCGGGGAGCAGGCGCACAAGAAGAAGTCGGGAATCAGTGGCACACAAAAGTGCCACCGTTGCCATTGTTCGACGGCATACGCTGCGTATGAGCAATCTTGCCTTGTTGCCAGTTTTGCTTTTTTTCTGTTGTGTGCCCGCGGGAAGGGAATGCTTTTTGTATTAAATGCGTGTGTGCCGGCAAGTTCGGAAGTTCGGAAGTTTTCGGGGCACAAAACAGAGTTCCTATTTGGTCGGTAAAGTGGGGGGAAATTTAAGCCAAACCAGAGTCAAAAGAAAAGGTTACCAACGTCAAACTTTGACTTTCTGACCGTTTGGAATTTGGGAAATCGGTTATTTGATTGACAAGTCCTTTCAGTTTTTCCCTCATTTTGACAACAATGTAATATATATTTAGAAGTGGCTATTTATAACAAGCTTTTAAAAATAAATAGCTTAAATGTAGGTCAAGAAAAGTAATCGGGTTTACAAATTAATTGCCATTTAATAAAAAAGAAAATTGACATGTGTTAACATGCTTGTTTTTCTAAATCCCAGTTACTTAGCAAATTAAGTCTTCTCTAATTTAAAAACTTGTGTCAAAGAAACAAAGGTGCATTAATAAATTAAAATACGAATAATTTGGTTAAACTACTGGGGACCAACTTTTAGTTTGCATAATAAAGGAATTGTAAGTCACTTGGGAAGTTTCTCGAGCACAGGCAAAAGTTGTTTACGCATGTTTTAAAACCTTTATCAAGTCATATTGAGTTTTGTTCGGTTCCCTTCAAAGTCGAAGCTTGTATGAGGCCTCACTTGGTGAACAATTTACTAGACTTGGCCAGGGTTGATTTGGCCCTCAGTTGCGGCACTTCAATAACTCTTCAGCTTGAGTTTTCTTTGTTTGAATTCGCATTTTACGAGTGCCTGTAGTTGTGCTCAATTTAACGCTAGCTAACTCCGGCTTGATTATTGGCAGCAGCCATAAAATGGAACGCACCGACAACAAATGGGAATCCCCCTGCCACCCAAACCCCACTTTTTTTATAAGTGCTCCCCCGAGATCTGAGATCTGAGATGCGAGGACAAGGGACAATCGTCGATTGTTTACTCGGGTTTGTTTAGCAACTAACTCGAAGTCGAACTCGAACTCAAACTAAGTGCTGTCATCGCTGAAAGTTAAAGTGAATACGAATATGGATTTGCGAGTGTGCCACAATATTTGCACTCCAACCGAACACCTTTTAGCGCTTTAGTCAACGCATTCTATGGGGAATCGCTTGTGAATAGTAAACGCAAGTGGCCTTTATTTCTTATTGATTGATTTCGCCGGGGCAATCCACTTGGAAATGCATCAAAAGTTTCGCAGAGCGAGAGGAGAAGGAAGCACTCGGGGAATCAGCATAAATACACAATTTAGTTTGCCGCCGGCAGCAGATTGCTCAACTTGCTAAACTTTTTACATAATACTTTTCCCCTCCCCCTCCCCGCAGGACTCTCCTCCTCCGAGCTGAAGATGTCGGGCTTACGCAAAACCTCCATTGCGCTGATGAGGCGCTCCACTTCCAGCACCACCACTCTGCCGCATTCCGGGGGCGGTGGTGTGGCGGTGTCGCCACCCAGCAGCGGAGTGGGCGTGGCGACGGAAATTGAAAAATCAATTGCAATGCAGCGCCTGCGAACCGGAGAGTCGGAATATCTGAAGAAATTAAATGTCAGGTTTGTGATTTTCCCACACCATCTACACAGAAAAAAAACTAGTTTTTAAATTCAAAATAATCCCCTAAGATAAAGCCTTAGATTTTTAAGGAAATAATTTCTGCATAGTTTTAGTTGGTAAATGGTTTTCAGTTATATTTTGCTTTCTTCGAAGTTGAAAACCATTTAAACTTTAAAAGTACAAAACTTTTTTTATAAATCATGTTTTTGTAAATCTTTTCCTCTGTGTGCAATTACTACTAATTGGCAGCCAACAAGCCGTGACAGCAGCGGCGGAGAAAAGCACTAGAACAGCCGCATTACCGGCGGTGGAAGCCACGACTTCTGCTTCGCCGGCTGCAGTGCGTCCTTATTCGGAAGTGCCGGGTCCATATCCCTTGCCGCTGATTGGCAACTCCTGGCGCTTTGCCCCGCTAATTGGTGAGTCCTCATTGGCAGCCGGCAAACCGGGAAACTGCGACGCTGGACAACTAATAACCGGGTGTCACCAACAGGAACGTATAAAATAAGCGACCTGGACAAGGTCATGAATGAACTGCACGTGAACTATGGAAAGATGGCCAAGGTGGGTGGTCTCATTGGCCATCCGGACCTGCTGTTCGTCTTCGACGGCGACGAGATTCGTAACATATTCAAGAAGGAGGAGGCCATGCCACACCGGTGAGTGATTAATCAACTTTTGGCATCTCGGTGCAATGCAAAATTGCGTATACGACTCGTGTGACCTGTCAGTTCGACATGATTGATTATCTTTCGCGTGTTTATAAATCGTGGGAAAAGGGACTTTAGTTAGTGAAAAGAGAGGCTAAGATTTGATCATACAATCCGAAATCAATAATACGAGAAGGATAGTATTATAGAATTGCAAATTCGAAGGGGAATATTTGATTTTGTAAGTTGAACGTAGAAGTTACATAAAATGGATATATTTTATACATCAAAATATTTAACCATCTATTAGTTTTTTATTTATTATAGTTTTTAAAAACCTCATCATGACCAGAAATTACTTAACAAAACCAATCAAATGTTAATTTTTTCCTCTTTTGGAGGTTTAAACAAGACCATTAACTGTGTTGTTAACCCAAGATTATGGTAAAGTCCTGCATGGCTGCACTGGGTCTGAGTTTCCAGTAATACCGCATGTACATGCAAAAGCCCACACACATATAGAATATATATATCCGTAGCAAAGTCAGTCATGCATGGGTGACTCCAAGCCACCCCCTTTTCCACCTCCTCTCTCTCCCCCCAATCCAATTGCAATTCCTGTTTATTTATGCGCATATTGAATGAATGCAGTCTGTAATTAAATTATTAACTGCGAAGGCAGAAAATGGCGATTGCGCTTGGGAACGAGGATTACACAAAATGTGTGAAAATATGTGACAGATTGGAATCTAAAGGGCAGAATCGAAAAAAAACGAAGTGTGAAAATATTTCAAGGGAGGTTAAATATGAATTATTTTTTATTCTATGGAATTTTGAATGCAACATATGTATACAAAAATATATATATGAATACATATTTATTGAAATAAATAGTAGTGCCCGAATTGTAAAGGACTTATAATATCCTGTTCCACTATTAAAATTATTTAAAATATGTCATGCAGATTGACGTTTTTTGCGCGTGATAACAATAATCCATAAATTGAAATTAGTTGAGACTTTCACTTCGCATTCGGACATCCAATCCGTAGGCCTAGCAACCCGAGATCCAACCGAAATAAAACCAAGCCAAACAAAACAAAACAAACGATTCACGCAGGCCGAACGACAAGAGTTTTTGCATCATAGAAATAAATAAAAGTGACCGAAGCGATGAAGCCAAAAAAAAAAAAAAAAAAAAAAAACAAAAACAAATAAACAAAACGAAAGTCACACAGATCGCTAACGTGTCCATAACTTTTATAAGCTTTCTTTTCTCCGCCTTTCGCTATCATTCAGATATTTCTGCGAGCATTGCCGTGGCCATGAACCAATTTGAACAAGTTACGCTTATGTTTCCTATAGCTATATAGTTTATTCAGACATATAGTTTATGGACAACAAAACGGATCGATGGCGAATGCGAATCGCAGACGGCGATAAAGCCAAACACTCCATTGTTTGCGTTTGGCCAGCACATTTAGCAAGTCATCATTAAAATGGCTGAAAAGAATCGCTAATAGATTGGACATGAGACAACATTAACGTAATGTTGGCTCGTTCGCTGGCCGGCAGACAGATTGATGAATGAACCATCTGCCGGCGAAGAAGTGTGAACCTAACTACTGCTCACCATCTAAATGGCTAAATGGTAAAATGACTGAATGACCGAATGACTGACTGACTGACTGACCGACTGATTGATGAAGATATTTGGCCAAGAGATGTGTACACATTCATGTACGCCAGAGGCGTCGGCTTTGTTGACTTTTTACGAGGCCCATAAAATTCACAGAGAAACGCCGAATCGTGTGTGGGAATATCTAACTCGGAAAAAGTGTGCGAGGGATTTCAGGCCAGAGTTTCGATCGTGACAATCTTGGGGTCAACTTTTCAGTTATTATCTTGTCAACAGAGTGTTTTCCTCGAATTCCCAGTTAAATGCTTAATATGCCAAAGACGTCACGTCGGATTTGCGTAAAAATATGCAGATTATAATAGGCCTTTTCTCTACCATCTTTCGCTGTTATATTCAAAGTCTTGAATTGGTAAAACAAAAAAAAAGATGGTGAATAAACATACTATAAACTATTAGCAACATTGATACAAAAAGTAAATTTTACTAATTAAATATGGAAGCACAAAATGGAAAGTAAATATTGACTATGTAATCCATAGGGAAATAAAATCGATAAAAATTCTTCTTAATATCATCTGCCTTACAATCATGACTTCATTCTTGTTTGCTTATTTTTAAACTATTGCGTTCCTTCCAACTGCTGGTTAGTACTTAAATTTGCATAATTCGATGGAGAATATTCTTATTTAATAGACATTCAGGGGTGGGTCTTCTTGACGTTTTAAAACCCAGCTGATTCACACATCTACACTTAAATTTCGCATTAAATTGGGCATTTTGTTGCCTAGGGCAACCCAATGTCAATGCGAAGTGGAAAACAACAGTCAAGTCAAACGCGCAAAATGGATGTCTAAGTTGTTGTGGGCCAGGGTGGTGCATAAAACAAAAGCCAATAAATACGCTTCTTTTATTTGTTCTGTGACATGCGAGTAGACAAATATAATGCAAATACCAGCTTGCTGAACATCAAGGGTTCTACGATACGGAGACCGACCGAATGACTGGAATGGCTTCATTTTCTGTGGGCTTGGGTTTGAATTTGTGTTTGATGTTGTCGTCGCCGGTCTGTCTGCACGCAAGGGCAAGCGACCTCAAAAGGGGCGGTGGGGTGGCCTACGGGAGGTGGGCGTGTTAGCCGCTTTATAGACCGACACGCTTACGTGTGTGCAGGATAAAAAAAAACTGGCAATTTTCCCTTTTTTCAGGATTTTTCTGTATTAAAATATATATGGGATTTGTGGCACTTCTTTCAGACATTTAATTAAGACAATTATAGGTACTTTTTATATACCAAAGTTGGTTATGGTGCAATAATTTTATTACTATTTAAATGGATTCAAATGGAACTTAAAAAATTAATTTGTTAAAATTTGCCACATTTAAACTGTAGATCAAATGCATTATTAAAAGGAATATATGTATTTATTTACATTTTTTCTGTAAAACGTTGCTTTTTTTTTAAGTTTGATATTGATGTGGCACTTTAAATTATATTCTGAATAAATGTATACACATTTTGTTAAAAAAGGAGAGTTTTTTGTGGTATTTATCAATTTATCGGAAGATCTATAAAAAGTTGCTAGTAATTTATTTTAGCTGTTTCTATCCTATTGAAGCGATTATGTTGCTTCTAATTATAAACAAACCTATGAAAAAACGTTTTCAATGGCAAAGTACTAATGGCTTTTTTTTCCATGTACTCCCTTCAATGTGTTTTTGTGCAAAACCCGCTCTTTACCATCGTGGAAGCCAGGCCGTCGATGCCCTCACTGCGCCACTACAAGGGCGACCTGCGACGCGATTTCTTTGGCGATGTGGCCGGCCTAATTGGCGTGTAAGTAATGTGCTTATGCAACGGATATTATGGCGGGCATTCGGAGTGCACATCCACCCCAATTACCTTACCTATTTTTTCCCCTCATTTTTTTATTTTTTCAGACACGGACCCAAGTGGGAGGCCTTCAGACAGGAGGTGCAGCACATCCTGCTGCAGCCGCAGACGGCCAAGAAGTACATTCCGCCGCTAAACGACATTGCCAGCGAGTTTATGGGCCGGTAAGTCTGCGCCTAAAGCATCCAAGCAGCCAGCCAATTTACCAGCAAGTTATGCAATCCACATTTACATCTACATCTACTTCTACTTTGTATCTGTATCTGCAGGATTGAGCTGATGCGCGACGAAAAGGACGAGCTGCCAGCCAATTTCCTGCACGAGCTCTACAATTGGGCCTTGGAATGTGAGTTGTTGCAATTGGATTTTACTTATGCAATTATGACACTTTTCTGGCAATATTTATTGAAATGCTGCCATCGTAATTAGTTTATAATTACTTCAGGCTGCTGCTTATATCCCCGTGACATTTGTAAACTAATTAGAGTAATTGCTCGATGCTTTTTCAAGTGTATTTGTGTAGTTCAAGGTTTTATCTTTGGTTTACGAGTAAACATAAAAACACTGAATAAGAGGTAGTTAAATTTCCACTTGATACACACATTTATTTAAACGCTTGATTGAATTCGTTTTGCTAATTAAAGCTAAACTTTTTGTTTACTTTTGTTAGCTTTGAATGAATAAAAGGCAGCAAAAGACTCGATATTTTAACAAATCACTAAACTCTAAATTGGAAGCTTAAACAATGAATTTCACAGTTGTTAAATATGTCACTTCTGCTTTGTTTAGCATGAACCAAACAACTCTAATTGAAATGTTAAATTTCTAAGCTTATGAAGTGTAGCATTATCCTTAAATACTTTCATATCTAAAACCAATTCCAGCTGTTGGCCGCGTTTCCTTGGACACAAGATTGGGTTGCTTGTCGCCCGAGGGAAGTGAAGAAGCTCAGCAGATTATCGAGGCCATAAACACATTTTTCTGGGCCGTTCCCGAATTGGAGCTGCGAATGCCCCTGTGGCGTGTTTATCCCACAAAAGCATATAGAAGCTTCGTCAAGGCTTTGGATCAGTTCACAGCGTGAGTTTATTAAAAACTCATATAAATAAGGAAAATTATAATTCAATGAAATCATTTACTTGTCTAGAATTTGCATGAAGAATATCAGCAAGACCATGGACAAGGCCGATGCCGACGAGGCTAAAGGTTTGCCCAAATCGGAGGCGGATATATCTATTGTGGAGAGAATAGTGCGAAAGACGGGCAATCGCAAGCTGGCTGCCATTTTGGCGCTGGATTTGTTTTTGGTGGGAGTGGATACGGTAAGATTAAATATAACATAACCATTCCTATATAAAATATTAATTATATGAATATATTATTTTTTAGACCTCTGTAGCAGCCTCTTCCACAATTTATCAACTAGCCAAAAACCCAGACAAACAGCAGCGACTCTTCGATGAGTTGCAAAAGGTGTTTCCCCATCGCGAGGCGGAGATCAACCAAAATGTCCTGGAGCAGATGCCCTATCTTCGAGCTTGTGTAAAGGAAACTCTGCGGTATGAAGACCACTCTCTATGATTGATTCGATGTCAATTTTAAATGGAAAAACCCTTTTCTCGTTTAGCATGCGACCCGTGGTGATTGCCAATGGGCGAAGTCTTCAGTCGGACGCTGTCATCAATGGCTACCATGTTCCCAAGGGCGTAAGTCTCTGCGAAACACTGACCTTTTCGACTGTCATCTAAATTTCATTCCTCCTGCTTTCAGACACACGTTATCTTCCCCCATTTGGTGGTTTCAAACGATCCCGCATATTTCCCAGAACCCAAGCGCTTTTTGCCAGAGCGCTGGCTAAAACAGTCAGCGGCAGATGCAGGTGAGCTAGCCATTAAAAAAATGTCCCCTTAAATCGTTAGAGCGCTTTAGTTGAGCACTAAGAAATGTGAGACAAAGAGCATAGAGAACTGGAAAATTCACTAGCAAATACTCAGTTCTTTAAAATATTACGGATTTCCAATTTCTACTGTCCATCTCTTTATTAACTTTTATAGCGTTGTTCCAATAAAAGTAAAATGTAATATGGATTTATAGTATATAGGAATTGTGTAGTAAGATACCGAATAATATTTTCCGCACAAAAATGTTTTGCATTCAAGGTCACTGTAAAACGGATTTTTTCCCAGTTTCTAACCAACATTCCTTTTATTTTCAGCTGGTTGCCCCCATGCCAACCAGAAAATTCACCCGTTTGTGAGTTTGCCCTTTGGCTTTGGGCGTCGCATGTGCGTGGGTCGTCGCTTTGCCGAAATCGAGTTGCACACACTGCTGGCAAAGGTTGGTTTTTTTGTTCCTCTCACCTCTCCTCTTTTTTACCTTCAAAAAACCCTTCCCGAACCCCTTACTAACCAGCTTTAATTTGGCTTGCTTAATTCCCGAAACAGATCTTCCGCAAATACAAGGTCTCGTACAACTCCGGTGAGTTTGTGTACCGAGTGAACTCCACGTACATTCCGCAGTCTCCTCTGAACTTTAAACTAACGACGAGGGACGAGTAGTGAGCAGTGAGCAGTGAGCAAAGGGAACTGGAGGCCCTGGGAGCTCCTCTGCAACGAGCTGAGCCTCAAAGCTGCAGTGACACACGGCGGATGTGTGATATTTATAGTCAAAAGCCCAGCTGCTTCTGCTGCTGCTGCGATGTTTCTTTTTAATTAAGCAAATGTACACAACACACACACATAAATATAACCAACAAATTCAGCACATCCCGTGTGTGCGTGTGTAACTAAATAATCGTTGTGTACTTATGTTGATACATGTGTATATAGAACCCATTATGTTCGCCCATATTTAGTTGTAGTTTTTCCCAAGAATAATTGTACCCAATAAAGCGTCGAAAAGTATGCAATAAAAATGGTGTTTCTGTTTGTTTTTCTTGTCTGGCATTATCATTAATCAAAGGCCAAGTGGGCTCAGGACAAAGTGTGATGGCTAAGGTCAAGCAAACGCCAATCTATGCCCATGATTAATTGCTTTTTGCTAAGTGTATCATTAGTTTTATTGGCTGAACGCTTTGACGAGGATAATCTTAGAAGTGATTCTATTTCTAACTTGACTTTAAAAACCTTTTGAGGACCAACATATTGAACTGACACTCTTAAGGCATACAAGAACTGAAACTCTATATTAAATTATCCACAGCCTGCACAATCAACTTTATTTTTAGATTGTTATAAAGTGAAACCAGCCATATTCAATTACAAGTTTAATTGAAAGGGCGAAAATCACGTATCTACAGTCATAATGATGTTGCTTTAAATAAATAAAGAGGAAAGGCGAATCGTGATACGGCAAAGTTATTTTTAGATCGAAGTGAAGGTTAAGGCATTTCAGAGATTTTTGCCTAATTTGAATCAAATTTAATTTAAGAAGTTCGTTTGATCTGCTTTTATATGAAAGTTGTACATTTTTATACCTTTACTCTAAAACTTTACTTTCTGTATATCGTTTTTTGTTAGTTAATTTATTATAATTGCAGCCCATTCTATTTGACTATTTTAAACTTTTTAAATTTTTGTTTTTTATATTTTTTACTTCTCAATCTGCATGTCTGCTTTTTTCTTCAACCGGAAACATTTAAAATAATATCCACCTGTTTGGCTTTGCCGCCTACGTGTTTGCCAACTGATTAAAAATACAGCATTTAAAATAATTGGCCGCACCATCTGCCAGTATCCATTCACACCCCATTCGAACGTGGCCAAATACTGTGTGTTTGATAGTTTGTATCTGATATTTGTGTATGTTTGTACTCACTATTTAGCGGAGTCGTTCAGTTGGTATTCGTTGCTGCGCGAGAAGCACTCCTGGACGCCGGCATCCTGCCAAAGGCGCTTCATGGCGGCCAGCAGCTCCTCCGAGAAGGGTTCGGTGTCGTGCATCCGCTGGCACACGTCGAACACCATCTTGGCATCGCTCTGGGATCGTGGAAAGCGGAGAAAGGTTACAGAAAAAAAGAAAGAAAGAAAGAAAGAAAGGAGGGAAAAGGCAGGGTTAGTAACTGTAGTGAATGGGAACTCATTGGGGGACTTACCTCCCGCTCGTTATTGCTGTACTGAATACTTAGGTTTGGCATCGCGCGCAATATTGCAACTAATGATTGTATTGTGTTGCTGTAGACAACCGGTCGATATTGTTTAAAGTCCTCCGCAGTGAAGCCGCTCTCGTGAATGATTTTCATCTGTTTGACTATTGTGCTCTTGCCCGATTCACCGGCACCTAGAGGAGGAAAAAGATACAGTTACAGTTAGAGATACAGATACAGATACAGAACAAAGTTAGTGATGCATGGAGATACATAAGTGTATGGGGTATGGGATATACATATAATATAATATGGGGTCTTTATGCGTCTGGTTATGCGGTTATCGGCGCCGACAAAAGATCTTAGGAGGGCTGCAAATATTTATGCTGCGTTTAGTTCTCGAGCACTATGTATGTCTGTGCTTTGTGCTCCTCAAGTAGGGCTTAATGGCCTTTGAGCACACCCACCCACCCACATCGCCGTGATTATCAACATCCTCATCATCATCATCATCATCATCACTATCATCATCGTAGTCGCCAATGTATCATCTTGAGTTGCCGTCGGCCAAAAGAAATGAGGAAAAGTACGCAAAGAGGGGGCAACTATAAATGGCAAACAAAGGATTAATTGTTTGGCCCTGGTCATCTGGCGACTATATTATAGACTCCTTTTGCTCGTCTACATCTTGTCTTGTCGTTCATTCGCTTTTTTCTACTATCTACTTTGAAGGATTTGCCAGCTGCAATTTTAGCAGAATTTCCATCCAATTGAATGCAATTTGTTAATTGAGTGTCTGCTGAAGGGGGTTTTGTGATAAACGAGATAATCGAGACAGCGGAGAGCTCGGCTGGAAAATTGCTTAGCTTAGCTGTCCTTGGGAAAATGGCATAATTTGATAAACGGTAATTGCATTTGCTTATTTTAACTGCCCACTGCAACTTAATCATCTTCGAAGAGCTTTAAATAAAACGCAGTTTATTTGGTTTTAATATACAACTTTTGTGATAACATTCCTCGCGCATTCTGCGATAATTCCGAAAGTTATGTTGCTATTACTCATTGCTAAAAAAATCTTTCTTAATTATCCACTTGAATTTTAAGTACTCAAATTTATATATAGTATTTCATTATTCTGAAATAATGTTCTGAATTTATTTGGTAGTACATTAAAGTAAATTGTCAGATAGAATTTATCTAATTACCTATTAATGGTTTAAGTTCTTGACATCCTGATCAATTCAGAGTTTTTCAATTTACATTTCCTGATTTATTCCATTAAAATCATAAAAGAAAAAGAGTTCATTGTCCAGCACTTGAAAAAGTCTACACACCTTCACAAAAACTTAAAATAATCTTTTGAAAAAAAAAAACTCCACCCGAAAAAAAACCTTAACCAAGGAAAATGTTTAGATTTTGAAAACTTAAGAGCAGCGAACAGGGAAATTTCCCTGGATTGTTTATAGAGGCAATCGGGGGACCGAGAAGGCACCTGAGATTAATGTTTTGTTTGTGTGGAAATCGAAGGCAAAGTGCTTAAATTTAATGCCGCCGTGGATTGCAGGAAAACAAAAGAAAAGATTCGGCAACAGACAGAGATGGAGCGTACGAACGTGTTGCTCTGATTATTATTATGAATTTTTCGGATGCGCACGGCAAGGCGAAAAAAAGCAAGAAGAATCTTTTTAAATAAACATTTCCAGCACACACACGCAGTGGGTGTTGCCTGAAAATGAACAATTTTATTCCGAAACACACGCAAAACTGTCAGAAATTGAAATCTTCTCCCCCTGCCCAACATTTTCAGATGAGTCCGAGCAAAGAGGAAATTAAATGAAATACACGAAATGTAAACAGCGAAATGAGGCGGTAGGTTGAATATGCAGCCGGAGATGAGAGTTACTGAAAAAAAAAGCGTATGAAAATATGAAAATTACTCATCTGGCCAGCAGAACGAAAAGCGAAATGCAGTTTTTCCTACACTTTCCGCCTTGATTAACAGCCCAAATTTGGTAAATTTTGCCATATACTATATACATTTTTTGCCCGTTTCAAAAGGGGAGCATTCGCAGAGGTTATTTATGCCGATGCATCGGCGATTTTTCATTTGTTAATGTCTCCCAGCGGACATGTTTATTATGTCCGCTTATCACAAATCGGAATCCAATTGCAGTTACAATCAACTGCTATATATTTTCTACATACGCTCACTATTTCCTGACTTTTGCACCCTCTCACACACAATCCAATCTAATTCAAGCGATTCACCCGCAACAAACTGACCTTGAACTTTCCGTCTGATACATGAATATATATTATTGTGATTATTAAATTTATGGCAATTCACAGTCGCTTATAGCAAAAATCGAGAGGGAACTCTGCCAAGAAACAACTTGCAGTTGCTATGTCAGGAAATCGATATGAAATGCCATTCAATTAAATTATTGATGTAATTAAACAGTGGAGTTCTTTGGGATTTATTAATATGGCAAAAAAAAACGAATCAGGATGACTTTCCACCTTTGATTTTGTTTGTTTATTTAAAAAGAAAGAACAAATAATTTTGTGAACCAGTATACACTTTGATTTCAGGATTTTTAAGATTTAAAAATTTTTGCCAATGTGGAATAAATTTTTACCGCGTTTTGTAATATCCAAACTCGAAAAATTTCCGTGATAAGTATAATTTTTAATATGCTTTTTTAAAAACCGACTTTTGCACGTTGTTTATGTCCCGTTTTTAAACTTAAAAGTTTAGCAACCGCTTTCGCATTTAAAAAGAACTATGTGAAATGGGTCCTTTGAGTGCTCAGCTGAAGTGGGTATAAATTTCCAGCGAGGACCACAAATAGCATCGCTCAAAGGCCAAGGCTGCAGCTGACAAAAAATGATACAGAAGCTTGTTCTAAGGACATGGCCGGGGCTTTTAATGAGCCGCCAGGGCAGCCGCTAAGTATGCTACACTAATTTTAGCCGTGCCGTGAATTAAATATTCATGCGTTCCGTTCGTTCGTTCGTTGCCTGTTCATTTAGCGAGCTGCCGCCTGGGGAAACTCACCGAGCAGCAGGAGTTTGATGTCCTTTGCCGCCTGTATGCCGTCCTCCTTGAGATTGCGCTCGATGAGGCGACTCCTGGCGGCTGCGGCTCGCTCCTCGGCAGACTGTGCGCAGCCCATGGTGCGTATTGCCTCGACGCAAAACGTTTTGAAGGTCGTTTGGTATCGGCCAACTCAATGGCCGACTACGTTGCCAGCGAAGAAAACCAGGTGTTTAACGTTTGGGTGGAAAACAAAGCGGGGATGTTAACTAACTCTACTATCCAGGGTAGTTTATTCTGTCACTTTAACTTAATTTCCAGTTTGAATTTAGATTTTTTGTTGGTTTTTGTGTAGCACTTCCTTTTCACTTCTTTTGATGTTTTTTCTTAGGAGTTATTTTCTTTCACTGCAATATTATATATTATTATGTCACACAACAATTCAGTTTTGTTTTCATCTGCGCACTTTGTTTTGATCCGCAGAAAGGGATTCTCAAGGATACGCGTTTTGACCGCTAACGGTTGAGTCTAATTGTAAACTGAAAAATTCGCATGTCCAAGAGCAAGGAAATTCGTTACTCACTGGACAGTTCGGGAAATTTTGTTGTCTTTGGCTAGGGAAAACTAGTAATGGAGAGGCGCAACTAGAGAGAGTAGCGAGTGGAAAAGCTCTAGGCACGGGCTTTTTGAGCCATACAAAAAATGTAATTAAGGAGCGTGGTTTTCATTAACCAAAACCCGAAAATGCGTACAAATATGGCAAAAAATCAATAATTTACGATAACAATTTTTGTTTTTTTTTTTGCAAAAAAGTCAACAATTATTGGTCCATAATATTTGTTGTTTTTGATTATTTATGTGATTAATAGCTCCATTGTTGGCAACTTCCACCCACTTTAAATAATTTTTTTCCATCCACGCTGTCTTACAAGTGGCCATAAACAGGAGAGAGAGGGAGAGAGAGAGAGCTGGAAAATGGGCACATGCTGACGCAAGGAGGCAATTCTTTTTTTTTGTTGTTTCAGCCAAATACGAAAAGCACAAACAAAACTTTTCTTTTGTACACTTGGCAGCTATTTGTTTTTGTATTCCAGCAGGCTAAATGATTCATGCGTTTGTCCAAAAAAGAGGCGAGAAAATTGGGGGAAGAACTTTTGCGAAGTTAACACACAGATTCAAGCGCCAAACTGAATTGTTGTTAAAACTTTAACTAAACACATTTGAGTATTACATATTTTGAATATATTTTACACTTTTTTTGCAGCGCTTTTTAATGTTTTTAGAACTCCAATTTAACGGTTTTATAGCTCCCTTTCGTGCGAGTTTTCTGGAGAGCTGGCAGAATTCAACTGAACTAACGGAACTGTGTGCCTGGATGCGCTGGAAATGCGCTCTCTTTTCTGGTGCCGCCCAAAGAGGCGAGCTTTCTCAGTACACACAGTGAAAGCTCAAAGGGAGAGAGCGGAAGAGAGCGCCTGCGCCTGCGCCACTGGAAGTTCGCAGAGAGCCGAGAGCATAATAACGAGTCTGCGCAGGACGAAAACAGCGAGTGTCCGCAAGACAAGGACAATCGCCCAGAACAGCGAGTGCGCCCACGCGATTTTCGTTTTTCTTTCCTATTTTTATTTTTTTTTTTTCATTTTTTTTTTTTGAGCAACTTAAAGTGGCTTTGCAGTTTAAATGAAAAACGCTGCTACTGCTACCCTCCTCGCACACAATTAAGTCGACGGCTTTAGAACTTTGCCACGTTTATGGGGCAAGCCAAAGCGCATTAGCACAAAACAGTTGGCCAGCAGCAGGATCCTACTTGTCCTCTCGCTTCCACTCTAACATAACGGTACAGCGGAAAATCGGGGGGAAACCACTATTAGATAAAACAATCGCATTGTTTCGATTGATGGGAATCGTTTGACGGAAACTTTGATTGAATGCCTCAATCGTTCAATAGCTGCAACTGCAAATCTAGATTATGACTAAATCAATTAACGTTCTCATAAAAAAGACATTGAGCTTCAATTAGAGAACCGACATGGCCATCAACCGGGCGAATTGTCCGCAATTACTTATGCTTTATTGTACAGGGGAGCCAGGCAAGCACGAATTAATAGCACGGGCTGATTGATTGTTCTTTTAAGGTCGATAACTTCTTTGGCACTTTTAATTTGGGCAAATTTTAAGTGGGCTTAGCATTTACTGAATGTACACTTTCGTTAAACTTTAACTTCAGTTAGTTAAAAAATCATTAAAATTATATTCATTTTAAAATGCCTTTAAAACCTTACTTTATAAAATTTTTTAAGGAATGCAATCTATGTTTTAAGATCCCAACAATGACCGAGCTAAACCCCTTTCCCTGCTTGCAAGTATAATTTTACCTTGAACTCGTCAGCCAGCCAATTAAGTGCTGACATCCTGACTCTGAACCTTTGACAAGAGGCAATCACGAGTGAAGTTTTCCGGGAAGAGGCTGATTTTCCTAGAAATTCCAGCACCACCTCCCTTAACCCATCCAGTGTCCCTCAAAGGCGAGGATAATTACCCCCACGTTCTCGTGTCAAAGGGTTAAGGAAAAACAGGCAATTTGGACCTTTACTAGCAAATGGCGTGACAAACACAAAATGTCAAAAAAGGACAATGAAAAATGCAACAACTGCATGAGGAAATAAAGCCATATAAAAGGTGAATTATAACTGAGAAATATCTTGTCTAAAATGTGGATTTGTGATGTTAACCTTTCAGAATAAAAAACGATTTCTCATGATAGGTAGCATTTTTTTTAATAACAACTACATAAATAGCAATATTGGTACCTTGGATTTAATCTGTAACAAGTTTACTTCATCTTTTTTTTTTTTGTAAATAGAAATTAGGTCCTCTAGATTGTACACTATTTTGCACACCACATTTGAATAATGTTGCGTGCACAATACGTGAATTTCGAATTCAAAGTTGGACCCCCAATTTTCACCTCGATCCCCCTAACGAGCTTAATTAAATTATCGCTGTGCGAAAATGGACCAAAACGATGTCAGTGCAGAATAAAAAAACGAAAACAATGAATGGGCAAATGAAATTATTGAATGAATTGGGATCCAGAAGCAGAGGGTGAACTGCAAAGAGGGAAGGGCGAAACCACAAACCGCAGCCAACGACAAACGGCAAACAAATTGACAACTTTTTTTCATATCACGCGAACTCTTCGCTCTTTTGAAATGACAGACAGCGGCAAAGTGGAGCACTTGTGCACTTGTCGCTCTGCTGAAACAATCTGCACCTCCCCCGAATCCCCGACCCACCACCCCACCACCCATCCAGTGCCATTTTCACATTTTCCATGCCGTTTTACGGGTTGCAGGTCGCAGGGCCTCTTGGCACTCGGTCGACATTTGACTCTGCTCAATTAAGTTCGATTTGTGTTGTATTTGGCATCTTTTATAGTTTATTTAACGAGCCTGTTTACTGGCATTTTGTGAGCTGTTTGGCCCGAGACTTTTGAGAAGCGGGCCCAAAATTTAATTGCTTTGTTACATTTGTTTGGTGTTCAAGATTGAGTGGGTCAGTCATCGATGCTTTTGCTGATTGCTCTCTAAATTATGCTCGGTTGAATATTCATACGTCGCATTTTTCTCGAGAAAGTATAATTTTTTCGGTAGTGTGTTGATTAATCAAAGTGGTATTTCTTAATTCGGGAAAAAGGGAATAGTCTTAAGAGTTCACTTTTTATATGAACAGCCTTAAAATGCGTCACAGTTATTCACAAGGGAATTATCAACGCAACTAATTTATTTGATAACGGAAACTAAAGACTTTATTAATAACTTAAGTAAACATTCAGATAACATAAAATTGTTTATCATTGAACAAAGATAAAACTTATTCCTTTCAAAGCTAAGACAATCATTATGCTTACTGTATCTTATAATCAGAAACTTGCATTTTATTTCTCTAGTTCTGACCAGTTTGCAATTGTTCTTTATTGTTTTATAGAGCCATATCACTCAGCCAAAGGGGCCAACAAAGTGGCAAACAAACGAGCATCGAACGTTTCCTCAATAACCTTTGGCTAGAAAATTATGCCTCAAGTGGCGGTTTCTTCAAACTTCCGCCAGGAGGCGCCACTTGAGGGACAACAGTGCCGTTGTGAAGTATGCAGCCACACCCAGGACACGTACATGTTTCCTTTCACTCCCTTCCGTTTTTGTGCCGTCCATTGTTTCGTTAGTGTTTCCTGGCCGCCATTCGATGCTTCCGCCTGCCATTCGTCTCCCTTTTACCGCCCACATGCCGCCCACTTACACTACCCACGGCCCAAAGACCACAACCCACAACCCACCCACTGCCCACCACCACCGCATTAAACGGGCCATGTTGCAACATGGCTGCATGCCACGCCACTCCACTCCTCGCCACTCGACTCTGCTCCTTGTTGCCTGTTAGGGCGGTTAAAAGTTTTGCCTGATTGCACAGAACAACAGCGAGTAACTGTGCAATAAGTAATGCGCCTACACAACAAATAAATTAGTAAAAACTACAAAATGTGTGTTTATTAAAAAACTTTTATGTGTTATTCGCAGCAAAACAAAATATTTAAGATCATCTAGCTTGTAAAGTAAAAGCCTGTTTAAAATATACTTTTATATTGATAATATTGATAATTTGGTTAAAATCGTTTTCAAACGTAAGAAAAGAGATAAGAAGTTTAGTTGGATAAAAGCATTTCTGAACTTTTTTATTGGTAGCAATGATCATTTGAAGAAAGAAAGAATTTTATCCTTTTCGTAAGTAAAAGCATAAATTATTTTTCATGCAATATAATATTACAACCATTCAATGAATTAATCTGATTTTTTAAAGTGATTCCTTTTGGTGCAGCAACTTGTTTCAGTAACATGTTTGTGTACGATGTTAAAGTGAAAGAGAAATTCGCATGTAGGCTGCAGCTTTGTCATTTCTCCGCCCGCCTGCCTCCTTATCTCTTTTTCGGGGGCGAGTCAAAGTCAATAGGATTAACTGACATTTCAATGTCAGTGGCGCAACCAGGTTAACAAACACTCTGGCCCCCAAAGCCACAACCATGATGAAGCCCAGCCACCCTGCGGCACACACGTGCAATTGTTTCAATGTCAAGTGGCGTCGATTGCCTCCACTCTTCGGCGGATGCAGACGCACTTGGCCAAATCTAAGGCTAAGGCTAAGGCTGCAGCTGCAGTCGTGGCTGCACTTGTGGATTAGATCGGAACTGATGCCGAACAGAGATGACAAACATCTGGGATGAACCCATGGGATTCAACAATATGGGATCCATAAAATTAAGGAAATACAAAAACGTTTAAGAGTTTTTTTTGTGTAAGTGCGAGATATAAGAATAGTTTACTTAACTGTATTTATATGGAATTCAAGCAACTGATTTCAGTTTATTTTAAAAAGAAAAGCGATAAAAACCATCTTTCAATAAAATTAATTTTCAAAATGATTTTTATTAAAAAATTTTAAGTCTATAAAGTTTACCAAAAGGGTTAACCTTTCAGCTTTAAGTTCAAACATTTGAGGTCTTAAACAGATTTATTTTCTTCGTCATAACTTGTTCGTAACAAGCTTCCAAACATAAAATAATTTATTGTTATATTTACGAAATAGCGTTTATTTGTCTTAATCAAAGTATATTTAAGGCTGATGCATAGCTCTTTCTAGGTATACTCGTATTTTTAGGTTTTTCCAAAACAATTCCTATCCCATCACTAGCATGCCACTGAAGCACTTGAATCGCGGCGAGAGCTCCACAAGCCACATGGCTCCTTGAAAGTGTTTAGTTTTCACACTCGGCTGCCACAAAGGCAGATGCAACTGTTGCTGCTGCCATTGTTCATGAATTCGGCCTGCACAGTGGTTCGTGAGTCCTCTTTATTTTAGGAATTCCATTAAACATGCAACACCCAAAAGTTGACCCAAATTACTTCGGTTTCGCCTTGGCCAAAAAAACACGCTAAGAATAGTTTTGTCGTGAAACCGATGCATCATCAGTCAAACAGAGGGCTATTACCTTGGGTGGGCTCTCTTTTGTGGGGGCAACAAGTCGTTAAATTAAGGTTTAACTACTTTGAAGTTTCTATTGATTGAGATATTTTGCTTATCGCTGCGGAACACTTAAAAACTTAAACTAAATTGAATATACTGAATACCATTTCCCGGTTAAAGTTTAAGTTAACTAAAAGATATGGGAATTGTTGAATATTATCAGCTTATTCGTATTAACAAACTGTTTTGGTCGCTTTTGGTTTATCAACACACATATTTGTTGGGTTTTGAAAACAAAAATGTTAATGAAAGACCACTTATGATTTTAATGACTCACAATCTAAATACAGAACCCTTAGAACCCCAAAAAATGTAAAAATTAGGTAAAGTGAAATTCCGCTTTGCATATCCAGCATTTCCGCCACTGTTCTCGTTCACCAAAAGTGTGTGCAATAAATATTCCCCTATCTATCGCCACGTAAAACCGAAAATACAATTTTCCAACGCACTCACTCAAGTGCCCCGGAATCTGACCGCGATAAACCAACAAATTTGCCTCGAAATAGAACAATAGCAAAAGGTAAACGCCGGGGAGCTGAGTTTCCACTTCCGGCGATCGGGGGGAAAATGGAGGGGGGAAAAGTGCACTTACCCAGCAGCAGGAGCTTGATGTCCTTGGCCGCCTGGATGCCATCCTCCTTCAGGTTCTTCTCGATCTGTTTGGATCGCTGTATGGCGGCGCGTTCTTCGGCGGATGTGGTGCAGCCCATTGCGATCGGGTTTGGATTCTGATTTGGATTTGGATTTACACGGGGGCTTTTCGGTTAATCTTTTTTGTTCTCCAATTTTCCTGGACTTTCTTTCTTTTTATCTTATTTGCTTATGTACAGTTTTACGGTTTCAACTGAAATGGAATATTGAACCCATCAACAATAACAAATGCACGGGTCAGCCAGTGACTCACTCCAAACAGTGCACGCTCGATAAAGGGAACCAATGAAAACCAAGGCTGTTACTAAATTAAAGTACACAGCTGTCACTAAATGAATAGTAGCATTAACATGTTTTTATTGTATTTTTATAACTAAACAAAAATATATCATCATTGATTCACTGCATATGGCGTGCACTGTACAGAGTAGAGCACTGGCTGGGCCTAATTTTATGACCGCCACTGTATGTCCAATAGGGCGCGCACTGTTTCAATTATGTTGTTTTTGTTTTTTATCAGCAGACGCAAAGTAAAAATAAAAGCAAAAGTAATGATAGCCAGCTAATTTGCATATGGAGCATGTTTGTGATATCGATACAAAATTCATCAATCGCGCTGATAAGATAAATCCTTCAGATATAACGGGGTTTCGAGATAAGGGGCGGTAATTTATCATGTAAGTGAATTAGTTTCGAGGCCGGAAATCCACAAATATTTAAGCCAAGTTTTTGGATTAACATTTCATTTTGTTTTGGGGTAACGTTTTTTTTAGTTTGAATGCGATTAATAGTTTATAATTTTGTTAGGGTTCACTTTTTAGAATTACTTTATTTTGTGGTTTTGATTTATTCATAGAGGGGTTCACTTTCGATATATTTTAGTTTTTCATGTTTTTCTTCCTTGTATGTTTTATTTGCCGTGTGTATGTATTAAGCGTGGGCGTAGGCGCTAAAAAAGAGCCGGCTATTTGGAAAAAGGCTGCGGACTTGGGGGTTTTTCTTGGACCATTTCCGTTAGAAAATTAAATTATGCAAAAAATAATGCCGATTTTATGCGTTTTTTATGCAAACAGTTTTCCCATTTCGGGTGTATAAATTTTCATTTAGTTTGTCGCAGTTACACTCACACACATTCGCACGCGCACTCACTCACACGCACACGCACTACGCACTCTCGCGCGCTGCACACGCCACACCCCCCGCCCACTGGGACACCACCCACCACCCCCTGAGTTTTCCTTTTTCCACTTTTTTTCAGCTTCACATTTACCACCGCCTAGTTTTCCAGCCAGCGCCGTATACACACCGCTCAAATGTTTGTGTGTATGTGTGCCTCTGTAAAGTCAATGTGTGTGTGTGCAGGAGGCTCTCTTTTTGCCTTTGGCTTTTCTTATTGGTTTCGTTCGTTTTGCGCTCCTTTTTTTCGCGATTTGTTTGTTGTAATTGCACCGATCGCTTGCATTTACCGTTGCACTCGACGAACACTTGCACTAGTATTTTTTTGGCCGCAGTGATATTGGTAAATTGCACTTTTCTAGTGTGCGAAAATTTAGCTGCTCTCTTGCTTCGTTCGCTCTTTCAAACTGCAGAGCCCGAGTGGTGAACAGCTGTTCGCGACCGCCATGCGCAGCACTGGTTGTGGCGTGGGCGGGGCTGACTAACACTGGCAGCAACAGCTGCTATAAACTAAAAAATTTTTCTGTTTTTTTATTTTAGAATTAAAAACTTCATTAAGTACATTCAGTTATTTTATTTCCTTTAAAAGTCTGATTTTAATAAGTTGTATTAGTTCTCACAAAGAGGAACTATACAACATATTCAACTATTTATATAGAAAATTAATTCTTTATTTTATAAAGATTTAATAAAAAACAAATACAATTATAAAAACAAATTTATCGATCTCGCTTAGAATTTTTTTACATGGTAGTTTAGTTTATTTTGAATTAAACTTTACTTTCAGATCTTTTTATAGAAAGTGCGTTCGATATTTATAGCAAGAACTAAAGGCTCTTCAAGGAGTAGTTTTTCAACACTGTCGTTATATCATTGTTTTGTTTGTTCCTAAAATGTTGCGACAATTTCTGGTAAGTTTTAAAGATCTACTAAAATCAAGAAAGTTTATATTTGTGTATATATTTAGTTAACTACAGTTGGGCGTCGTGCGGCTTTACCTTCGATCGCCCAAAACCGTTTTGCCAGTAACTTGGACAAAACTGAGTTTACAACTCCCGGTGAAATTGTAGATTACGATGATCCTCCGCATTTGCCAGTTCCGGAATATCCTGTCCGCCCCGATGAGCCCCTTGAAACTCGCAAGCAGCGGTATTTTATAATTAAAATAAGTTGGATTCTTGCACGCTAACATAATTTATTAATTTTTGTAGCCTCTTGTATCAAAGCCGAAAACGTGGGATGCTGGAAAACGATCTTTTGCTGAGCACTTTTGTGGCTAAACATCTAAAGGATTTCAATGCTGAACAGACTGCCGAGTATGATCAGCTAATTAATGGAGTGAGTAACGATTGGGATATCTTCTATTGGGCAACCGAAACAAAGCCAACGCCCCCGACATTCGATAACGAGATAATGCGAATGCTAAAGGAGCACGTTAAAAATCATGAGAAAGTCCAGAGGATCAGGCAACCGGATCTGTAGGTCTTGAACTCTAAAAAAATGTTAACGCAGTATATATTGAGAGCATTTGGAAACCCTTATAAACAAAAAAGGGTTTTATAATTTATAATGTTTATAAACATAAAACCGCTTTGACAAGCTAATACTTTTTGACTAATATTTAAAGTATACTTAATTTTAAAATTGGTATCTGAAGTATATTGTGTGCTATTTATAAAGAAAGAGAATCTGCTTTAATGACCCTAGCTTTTGTACTAAAAATAAATGATAATAAAATAAAATAATCTGCGAACCACCAACCGATTTATTTCCCTTTGCAAAGATTCGAAGAACCAAAAGTTTCACTTGCCCACAAACATTTAAAATGCACCCACAATTCACAATGAAACACAGTTCCGCTTTTCCTGAAATACACATCCATACAATATATTTAAACGATTATCCGGTTTAATTGTATTCATGCTTGCCGTATGTGTGTATGACCAATCTTGTATATATAGATTAAATTGTAATTTGCTTAATCACTATAGCGAATTATTACACTTAAAATGTTCTTTTGCTTTTGCTTAGTCTTGCCACAATACACATAATGACGCGAAGTCCATCGAAAATCGCAGAAAACTCGGAAAATCTGAACGCGGAGTCTACGTACGTGTAAACCAATTAACTATGGATTTTACGGTTCTCTATTAACTTTCTAAGTAAATGATTGAACAATTTTTGCACTTGGCTAGTCCACTTCAGTTTCGATTCTAGATTATGTTTTGGTGTTGTGTTTTTAGCAGTGTGTTTTTGGGCGGTGGAAGCGAAAAACAAAGAATCAAATCAGTTTCAATGATCGTGTCGCAGCACAGTTCGCAAATTTAATTATACATCATAATATTACACACTTTATGCTTAGAGAGGCTTTATAAAATATATGTTAAAAGTTATTAAAAAATCACGCTAAATCAAAGGCCGCATTAAGCATCGCAACTTTAGCATAATCGAACAGTTAAAAGAAGGGCGCAATTAATCGGTTTAAATTGAGGCGCTCCGAAGTTAGTGGCGCGTTTAAAAAAATAAGGTGAGAACGTAAGGAAGTAACAACAAAATTTAACCTACTACGAATTGTAAATAATCTAGATTTAGTCCAGGGTCTCAAAGAAGTCCTGCGGATCGACGAACATCGATGGGCTGCTGTTGCCGCTCAAGATCTCCGCAGCCTCCTCCTGCCGAACAGCCTCCTCTTCCGCCTGTTGCGCCTCCTCTTCGGCTGCCGCTGCTGCAGCCGCCGCCGCTGCCGCCGATGAAGATGAGCTGACCCCGCTCCTGCGCCGACCCCGTCGCACTGGTCCCGTTCCAACGCTCCCGCCGCCCGTCGATGCCGCCACGCCCGATCGGTGCGTACTGCCCGTCATCACGGGATCATAAGTGCGGGACGACGGGGCATCCGTGCTGCTCGACAGCGATGATTTGCGACGGCGTTTGTTGCGCCGCCGTCGCCTCCGTTTGGATGTCTGAACGGCCACGGCGGCCGTCGATGTGGAGGGCCCAGTTCCGGTTCCGGCGCTGCCCAACGGTTCCGTGAGCACACTGGTGCGCGGCAGGGTCAGCGTGGTCTCGAACATCTTCAGCAGCGTCGGCGAACTGGGTCAATTTTGCGGGAACACGTCGTCGATGGTAATGAAAGCGTCCTCGCCCAGCGAGTGCTGTCCGATGACCTTGATCAGCTCGGAGGCATGGGCCACCAGATACTCCAGCGGCGGACGACGCTCGCAGTTCAGTGACTCTGTAATATCGGAGATTATTGTGCTGCTTTTGGTGAGATAGTTTCTTCAAGGACTCACCCAATATGGCCGAGTTGAGCGTGCTGGAAACGTTTTCGCGTCGCGAGGGACACAGCAGCCAGCCCAGCGGACTGGACCAGGGATTTGAGTAGGCAATCAAGCTAAATGCATCCTGAAAATAATAGTACATTTAATTTAAAGATCTCTTTTAAAATCTACTGAAGATATGAGCTTATTAAGATGGTGGAATAACATTGAATTTCGATCGTAAAGATCATACAAATTTTGAAAAACAGTTATTAAGTAAATAAAATATTAAAATAAAAAGTAAATAAAAATATATTAAATATTAGGACTGTAGCTCAACTCTAGTTTCTTTTGACACTCGTTTTAATTTTAATCTTATTTGTACCTCCAACATTTGACGCTCCTCTTCAGTCATGAGGTTCTCCTTCTCCAGCTGCTGGCCCATGCTGGATAGTTCTTTGCCGAACTCGAGGATCTTCTCGATAACGCGTCCACAACTGCGCGATGAGGGTGAAACATCTACATCTGCAAGTGCTGGGGATTACGGATCTCGCCGGAAATGCAAGCAATAGATCACCTACCCATTTCCTCGTCGATGGCATCTAGAGAGTTGCGCGCTGCGCTGGCATTGCCATTGGAACAGGAGTCGGCGCCGTTGGAGTGACTCTGGCAGGGCTCCATTTCCACGTCCATGCTGTTGCTGTCGTGCTCCACGCACTTGTTGGAGTTGTCATCAACCATCATACTAAAAGAACAAGTTATATTTAAATGTCTTTATAAAAACTAGCTTGATTTTGATAATACACTTTATGTTTATATTGTATGTATGAGATAAGAAAGAATTAAAGTTTATCTACTTCAAAAGTATGAACTCTTGAGTACATATTTCTTAATTTTAAACTTACTTTTTTATTTCTGGCTTATCGCCGCCTTGTGGCTTTATCACAGCTGGAGTCGCAGTGTTGTTCTGTTGTTGTTGTTGAGTCTGATTGATGTTGACGTTGCCATTTCCATTGCCGCTCTTGCTGTGCTTGAACGCCTTGGTGGACTGTATCACGGACGTCTGATTTGTGGGCATGGTCTGGGTGGTGGCGGTGACTTTGTTGTTTACATTCTTTTTACAAGAGAAACCATCATTATTATTTTTGATCTATAAATTAATTATAAAAGAACCCACCTCTATGTCTGCTCCATTGATCATCTCGATAAACTGGCGGCACTTCAAGGCGAACCAGAGGTTCTTATTGTTTTCAAGAAGTCCGGGAAAGGAGCGCAGTGTGTGCTCGATGGCTTGGCTCATTTTGCCTGTCAGTATGAGTTTTATGATTTCTAAGGGAAGTGCAAATTATTAGTTGAGTTTTTGCTCAAAAAATAAACAGACAATGTACGAACTTTGACGAATTTTTATGGATGCAAAGTCCTCCTCGGATGTCAGATTTGTATAGCCATTGAAGGCCTCGGCGGTCTTGCTAAACGCATTATGCACCAGATAGGTGGAAACCAGACTTGAAATTAAAAAAATAGAGTACATTTCAATAGATACAATTCAAAGTGAAGAAATGATTTCATTATACGTTGTTAAACCTGAATGTAAGTGAACAAAACTTAGTAAATACTTACCGATTCATTAGATTCTCTGGTGTCTCCAGGAGATGTGGATATCTGTCGATCTTGCGCAGCACATTCGACCGCATCTCCTTCATCATGTCCACGATCTTGTCGAACTTGAAAGGTTCCTGGCCAAAGTTGGCATCCACCTCCTCGCCGGGAGTCTGTAGACCCACTGTTGGATACAGCTTGGTCTGGATAGCAAAAACACAAAAAGTTAGAAGACGAAAGCAGGCAAAAATAGCATTGGAAACCCACCGGCAAATCCCTAAATGCGATGCCCAGATCCACACCGTTCTTGGTGTAGAAACACGTGTTGTTCACAAAGTTAACGCAGCATCCGATCACATCGCCGGTGGTGAAAGTGGGCCCGTAGGTCTGGCCATTTCCCGAGGAGCTGAACGAGTTGCCGTCATCGCCGTGGTACCCGTACGATTGCTTGTCCCAACCTACTTGAAGGGGGTGCGGTCATTAGGAATCATGGTGGCATCTCGCAACACAAACCTGGCAGGCGGTTCATCCGGAACTGCTGGGCGGTCAAACCAATGCCCATGTATCCATTGCGTCCCTTCGAGATGATCCTCACCTCGAAGTAGTAGAGTCCGCAGGACGACGGGATCGGATAGGCGGTGCGCACGGAGGCGGCATCACTGTGTTGTTTACCCACGCCTGGAAAAAAAATGTAAATGGTTATTCATTTCTTTAATAACCTCACTGCGTTAATGACTAATATAATGTGTTTCTGTTCTTTTTCAGTCAACCAGCAGCTAAACAGTTGTTACAAACACAATAATAAAAGGTCCTTTAATATATAGACATATTTAAATATTAGGTTATGAATTTATTTAAAATGTTTTACCCACAATTACAATTGAAATAAAAACGATACGCCCTTTTAAAAGTAAATCTGTAAAATTTACATGAATTTTACATGTTATTTTACACTGTCAGGGACCAGCTGTTGCTGTTAAAGATTTAACAGCCACGCGAATGAGCGTGGGAGAGGTGAACAGTGAAAAACAAAAACCACCAACACACAGCTGAAAGCACCTGTCTGTGTCAGTGTGAGTAAGAGAGGGCGAGAGAGCGCAACAACTGCAGTTGATTTTGTAATTCCTCTGTGTTACATCTTTTAAGATAGTTTTGGGGGAGGGGGGCTCTAACAAATCTGAAGTACTCGATTATCTGGGTAAGAATAATATTCAATACAGGTTTTTTAGGGGTAGGAAATAGATACGGAAGTAAATCTTATGCAAAGGGAGATATTTATGCACATTGGTAACGAAATATGAATGCTTTTGTACCTAAAATTGCTCTTACACATGAACTAGGCGATTTGAATTATTATTCTTTTTAAATTCCTCTAAGGTTATTTAACTGTATTCGAACTTCCAACAATCTAACTACGGTGTTTCAAGACATAAATGCAGCTTATATTAATTCTGTAGCTAGAAGCCCTAGTAAATCTAAATAGTTTTTACAGCTGGAGGTGTTTTAAGTAAAGGAAGTTCGAGCATAATTAAGGGACCCTTTAGGAACTTAGGAGGAGGTTAAGTCTGAGTGAATAGGTTAATAATTATGGTGTTCAAACTTCAGCCAGGACTCACCCTTGTAGGTGACCCTCAGGTTGTTCTGCGACAGTCCGATGGACAAGCACTTGTCGTGGGGACTCCAGCACCTCGGCAGCGGTGTCTCTGCCTCGTTGACATTGGGATAGAGCAGCCGCAGGGGATCCACGCCCTGGTGCTGCGGCGAGTTGGAGGCGGCAGCCGGAGTGGAGTGCTGGCGACGACCTCCGACCCGTGGCGAGGTTTGGGTGCTGCTGCGGGGGGCGTGGCTGGGGAACATGTCGTTGCTGAAGTGACTGCCGTTGTTGCTGTAAAAATGGCGAGTGCGTCGCGATTGACCGCTGCTGTTATTGTTGTTATTGTTATGGTTGCTATTGTTGTTATTGTTGTGGTGGCTGCTGCCGCTGCTGCTTCGTGGTGCTCGTGAAGCTGAGGAGTAGCGAGCCAAAACGGCCACCGAGTGGAGGCGCTGGACACCGGAAACGGAAGCGACTTCGCCGGCTCTATCGACCCGGTCTTCTACCACTTCCTCCTCCTCATCCACCTCCTCGTCGTCCTCTTCGTAGTCGTCAATGCGCTCCACGGCGTTGGCGTCTATGGTTTCGGCTATGGCGTTGGCGTCTATGATCACTGCCTGCTGCTGTTGCTGCTGATCGTTCAGTTCCTGCGATTCGGAGTCCTGCTCGTCCGGTTCCTCGAGGAGCAGCGGTGGCGGTGGCTCGGCTTCTGGTTCAGCCTCTCCAACGAGTGGCACATTCGGTCCCTGCTCGGGATTACGATCTTGGTCGGTTGGAGTTGCCGGTGGTCCTTCCTGATTCTGCAACTCTAAAGGAGATTGTTGTTCGGGCGATTGCAGCTCCTGATTTGGCTGATCCTGGGTTAGATCTTGGTGTTGATCCTGCAATGCTTGTTGTGGCAGCTGTTGATCCTGCAACTCTGGCTGTGGCTGCTGTTCGTGCAGCTCTGGCTGTGGCAGCTGTTCTGGCAACTCTTGATGCTGCTGTTGGTCCTGCAACGGCTGAGGTTGCTCTTGAAGCTGCTGATGATATTGCTGATCCTCCACAGGCTGTGGCTCTTGGTCCTGCAAAGCCGCAATTTGTGGCTGATCCTGCTGCAGTTGAAGTGGCTGATCCTGCGGCAGTTGATGTGGCTGCTGCTGCTGCTGCTCCGGCTGCTCTTCCCGCTGCGGTGCCGTCGATGGAGTCGTGGGTGGCGGTGCAGTCTGGTGGAAAGTAGGAGTGGGTGAGTGATCATGCGGTGAATTCGCGCGAGCCTCCGGTTCAGATGCATTCAGTAGGGGATTCGGATGGGGGCTCGAGGGGCCGGGCGTGGGCGAATGAGAGTGCGAACGAGAGAGTGACTGAGACGAAGAGGGGACCTCGGGTTCGGGGGCGCCCATGGCCGCCGATTGAGAGAGCTGGTGGGAGCTGCTGCTGGCGCTGCTGTTGTTGCTATTGCTGTTGCTCTCCGAGGAGAGTGGTGGGGCCTCTTCGATGTTCTCCATGTTATGGTTGCTGTTGCTGTTGTTGCTGTTGTTTACTGTTGTGGTTGTGGTTGCAAAGGAGGCTGAGAGAGAGACAGTCAGCGAGGAATTAGAGAGAGCCAGCGAACAACGGGTGAGAGAGGTGGAGAGCAGATGAGATGCAATTGCAGATGCTGTGTGTATACATGAGGGTGGGGGACTGGGGTGGTGTTCGGGGGAGAGGGGGCCACCAGCAAACACAAACAACAACCTCCAAAATGCAATGTCCTTTGTCCGTTACACCGTCCATCTCTCTCCTTCTCTTGCACCGTATTTCGCTCACTGACCCAAAATGCAAGCAACAACAACAGCAACAGCATTTTACAGTTGCGACGCGCAGCTGCAGCACCAAAAGAACAACAACAACAACTACAGCTACAAAACTGCATGCACGAAAATGCAAAAAATCAATAACCAAACGAAATTAGCTAATGCTCTTTGCACTCTTTAACATTGCTATTTGATTAGTATTTATTATTTTACATTTGCAAATGCTTTTTACGTCGTTCTTTTCTGAAGTTTTCTTTGTTTTCCCTCTAACCAACGAGTCACTGTCCACACACAAGCACACGCACACACACAAACAGCACTCTCTCTCTCGCACACACGCATATATATGCATGCAGCACACGCACACACTTGCAGCCCCACACGCACAGAGAAGAAAATTTATTTTTGCTGTGGCAAATGATTTTTGTTGGGGTTTTAACTGATTTTAGCTGATGAATTTGATTTGGCTGGCATTCGATGCTGTTGAGACGGGGCTACGGTTGATTTTTGCATATATTTACCTTCGAGCAGTTGCTATGCGCTGTTAAATCTACGAGTTTTGACTTTATGTACTAAACACTCTGATCCGTACTAATGGCCAATTGTGTGAAATATACCAACACTTGAAAAGCGATTTAGTAAAGCACTTATTTTTGACCCGCTGACGAATGGTCACACTGCCGTGGCGCGATTTAAATTAATAACAGTCAAAATTTGTAAATAACATTTAGCTTCTTTATGAACCACTTTATTTGATGATTTTGTTATGAATGCGGAAATTCGGTAAAAAAAAAAAAAAAACAGTTTAAACAAGACCGACTCCTGAATCGCGTCAAGGGGATGCCAACGCATTTCAGGGCTTTGCTAAAAATTTCTTACTGCGTAGTGTGGCTTTTGTATTTCTTACTATTTTTGGCGGATGTTTTTAAATTCGTATTCAAAAATACATTTCCACTAAAGTGTTTCTCACAAAAATAATATAGCAGATTGTGAACCTTTATTCTTTATTCGAAACCGATATATTCGAAAATAGAATTATAATAAGCATTTATTGATATTAAGGTCGTAGTGCTAACAGCGGAACTTTAAAAATTAAATAGAGTCTCATTTGAAAAGTAAATATTAAAAGAAATCCTATTACAAGTCAAAAGATACAATTTGTGACAATGACACCTAAATATAAGCGGGGTAAGAAGAGCGCGCAATGTTTTGAATAATAGATTACATGTTATCGAAGATCTCGGAAAATCGATAAATATTGTACCCGGTTCGCTCTTGTTTACTAGCTCTCTCTCTGTATATCACTCTCTCAACCACTCTATGTTCCCCTCTCTTCATAGCTTACACGTGGCCTCTTCCCCTTACCCTCTCCTCACACCGAACAACCAAAACATGCATCCCGCTTAACTACGAAACCCATATCTGTAAACAACAAAAACCTTGGAAATCAACAAGCGGAAAATTACCACAAAGTGTCTATATTAGAACCAAGTGTTGCGTCTTAAATTTCGCTTTACAAGTGTAAACATTTCTGCTTAAGGCAGTGGTCTGCTTTACAGACTTCAAAAAATCGATTTTTTTTTTTTGTCTTAAATCTATTCCAAAACTATCCAAGAATATGTGTTCAAAATTTTAGAGGCCAATTCGACATATTTTCGAAGCTAGATCAGTTTTAGTGGCCGAGTGTCGAGCAAGTTCGTATGCTCAGGCAGACTTTACAGCCCGTTTTCTCGAGTTTTTATTTTCACAAGTCTTGGAAAGCGGTGCCGGCCATAGTAAAAAAAATATATGTCCGATCGAAAAAAACCAAAGTGATCTAGCTTCAGTATTGTATTATCTTCTATTTGAACTAAAAAAAATGGATAAAAGTACTATTTAAATTACTTGTTTTGCAACTTAAAGTGAACTTTTTTTCCAAAAAAGTGAATTTTTTTTCAAACTTAGAAAAAATTTGGAATTTCGTCATTTCTTCGGAATTTTTTTAGTTCATGTAGAAAAGGAACTTATAAAAAGTAAAAAAAATTTGGTTCCACTGTTTCAGATGCATCGCACGAACTCCATCACCGGCACCGATTAACAGGTGCACACTCTAGGCGCCCCAGAAAAATCGTTGCAACTTCCGCTAATTTCAATTATTTGCAATAATAAAAATTGTTTTTTAAAGTTTAAATATAATATTATATCGTCTCAAAATTTCGTTTACCGCAATCATTTCCTTCCCTTTCAAAAAAATTGTTGAAAAAACGCTCTTTTTTCGGCTCCTAAAGCAGACCACTGCCTTAATGCAATTCTCCTTTAAATGACCTCTACAGAGCTCTTACATTTATACACATGAATTTTTAATATACAAATTCTTTTAAAAAACTATGCAAATTGTATTCTACTCTGTGATCCTTTTCTGTAGACTGTCTTTTGGCTTCTGAACTAGCTAGCTTTCAATAATCATCTTCGTAGATTCTGATAGAGTCACCACAAACACAGTTACACAAAATCACTTTCTCTTGTTTCCCAATCGGAGGCTCGATTTGTATACATGAACGGGAGAGCCGAGCGATCTACGTTAGTGTGCGTGTTTTTACAGGCACTCACAAATACAATCACACTGTGCGCCGCTCTCTCGTTCTCGCTGTTTGTCTATCGGTGTGACTTTAGTCTTGCTAGTGTAGGTTATTTTCAACTCATCACAAACACTTTTAAATAATTGAATGCTCTCTGGCTCTCTGTTTATGTTTGGAGCCGGTTAATTTGGATCAGCTGGGAATCAGATATTTTGGCAAACAAATTCTGAAGGAATTCACTTCACTTTTCAACTTTAAAAAACAGAAGGCATATCAGCAGAACTGTACTTGTGTATAAATATATTTCTAGAAGCATTTCGTCAGAAAAAACGATGTGGGGTGAGACCAAAATCAGGTTTTATATATGTATGCCCCTGGCAGCTGTCAAACAAATAAGGAGACCTCGCTCTTTTCCCTTGCAGCCCCCTTTTTTGATTGCTTAGAACTACTTAATAATCTGCTCACACCTTGCATTCTATTTACGTACATATGTACATATGTATAAGCAAGCGCGATAAGGCAGCGCCCCTCTCCGTCTCTGTCGCTCTCACAGATCGTTGCGAACCAGTTGGGTATAAAAGGCAGCCAGCTCACCAGTCAGTATTCAGTGAGCAAAAAGTGAACCAGCCAGCAACAGCTACCAGCTTCCAGCTAACAGTTAACAGTTAACAGTTAAAGTGTTACCTAACCAAATAAAGTTTTACCTAAGCAAAGCAATAAAATCTTTCCAAGATGCGTTTGGGACAGACCGTACCTAACTTCCAGGCCGACACCACCAAGGGTCCCATCAAGTTCCACGAGTGGCAGGGCGATTCGTAAGTAGCATTTCACCATCTCGCCATTTTGTTTTTGTCCAACTCATCCAATACCTCTAATCTTCATCTCGCCATTTTGCTTTTTTCAAACTCATCCGATACCTCTAATCTCCAGCTGGGTGGTGCTCTTCTCGCACCCCGCCGACTTCACACCCGTCTGCACAACCGAACTGGGCAGGATCGCGGTGCACCAGCCGGAGTTCGCCAAGCGGAACACCAAGTGCCTGGCGCACTCCGTGGACGCCCTCAACTCGCACGTGGACTGGGTGAACGACATCAAGAGCTACTGCCTGGACATTCCCGGCGACTTCCCCTACCCGATCATCGCCGACCCCACTCGGGACCTGGCCGTCAGCCTGGGCATGCTCGACGAGGAGCAGAAGAAGGACCCCGAGGTGGGCAAGACCATCCGCGCCCTCTTCATCATCAGTCCGGACCACAAGGTGCGCCTCTCCATGTTCTACCCCATGTCCACCGGTCGCAACGTAGAGTGAGTACCTCCTTTGGGTTCCTGATGATCCTTACTCACGATCCTTTCATTTAACAGTGAGATCCTGAGGACCATCGACTCCCTGCAGCTGACTGATCGCCTCCAGGTTGTGGCCACTCCTGCCAATTGGACTGTAAGTAATTCTACTGTTTGAACCCAAGTTAAGCGTTACTTATTAATATTCTTTATTAGCCTGGCACCAAGGTCATGATCCTGCCTTCGGTCACCGATGAGGAGGCCCACAGACTGTTCCCCAAGGGATTCGACAAGGTATCGATGCCTTCTGGAGTGAACTACGTGCGCACCACTGAGAACTACTGAACACCTGAAGCTTTTTACATTTTTTAATAACATTTTCTTTATACGGATATGTATTGTGCCATAAATTAGTAAATAGTGTTATGCAATAAAAATTATTTTAACCGAAATTGTAACTTGATTTTTTGATCCTATACGAGTATGTATAGTATTTACTTAATTAAATCCAGTGCTATAGTTGCAAAATTATTTACTCTTTCGTTTTGAGAAGCGAATATTTTCATAGTAACACTCCATCATTTTCTATAATTACAGTACTTTTTCCATAAGATCGACTTACGACCTACAACTTTTCAGCTTTGCCACAACGTTCAGTTTCCCTAATTAATTATACTGTTACTGCATAAACAAGCTTTTATAGTAATTTTTAATACAGGTGTCGTGCATATAAATGTATATACTTATAGAACAAATTACTGGATCTGTTGAACACTTTAGGTTAGGTAAGCCAACTAAATGATATAATTTGGTTAGCAGTTAAAAGCTATAAAACAAAGTTTATATACCCTTGCGCTCATCAAACTCGCCTCAAAAATTCAGATCGTGATGCTGATCAAAAATACTTTAGGTGTCTCCTAACCTGAAATATAACTGAAATTATAATACCCTCTGCAAGGGTATACAAATTATATAATTACACGGACAAGCATAACTTTTGCAATATAGAGTTTTCGAATGAATCTTGAATTTCGAATTAAATTTTACAAAAATCGAACGACTATTCCATATAGCTTTCATATGAACAATTGTCGAAAATATAGAAACTTAATAGAAAATTGGACTTAGCTTCGTTGTTGTGTAGCCTTTATGTATTTTGTTTGATAAGAGTCGGCTTTCTGAAGCTAGCTTCTTTTCTTGTTTTAAACAATTTTAATAATGTACAATTAACAGTCATAAGCTGATCTACAAAATTTTTATTTCGCAATGATTTGGTTTACGATTATCTGCTTTACATCCCAGAGAGAAGTAACATATAAAGACATATTTTGTAAGAAATGCGACGAGGTATGTTCTTTGGTATTTAACATTCGTTATTGCATGGAGTTGCGTTTTAATGACACACTAAAACAAAATGAGAAATGAAGATAGAATCGGGTGGCTAATACTTCTTGGCGGTGCATTTGTACTTCATCCTAAAGTGAAGAGTTTTTAAAGCCTCATGGGGACTTCCTTGCGGCTCTTTTTCTTCGGGAACGGCGGGCAGGATCATAAAACTAACGTTGACCTGTTCCAAAAGCAAAAACAATTAGGATTTATTTGTTTTAAACATATTCCAGGTATACTTACTGTCCAACCAAATCATTATCTTTTGCTTTCGACCTAATGGTGTGGTTTTATGCTCCTCATCGGCCTTCTTGGTATCGTCCTTGGGATCTTCGTGGAGCAGGTACTCCTTGGCCATTGTGTAGGCCAACCCTGCAGTCAAACACCCTACCACAGTTCCCTGGGCGGCCACTCGCAACTGCATCAGAAAGACGCTGGTGCTCATCGATCCTCGGTTTCGGTATTTGTAGGCTCCAACCAGTCCGGCGGCCACGAATCCGGCAATCCCCACCAGCATAAAGGGGGATTCCTTCATTTTTCGAGACAACTTGTTGGCCTGGGCGAAATCTTCTTCGGTTTCGAACAGGGAATTGGAACTCATCTTGACGCAGATTAAGTACTACTTTGTTAAATTTCTGAGTGTTTTGGTTGTTGTTAGTTGGCTAACTTGTTGCTAACTGATTGCCGAGTGGGAGAAACCGCCGCCTTTTATACCCAGCTGGTTCGAGACGATCGGTGAGAGCGCTAAATACATAGGTCGCCATTATCGTCAGGGTGTATACTCATATGTATGTACATACATATGCACATACGTTGGGTATAGCCGGCTATAACCGCACAAGGCCTACGTGACTGAATTTTTATATGTTTTTATGTGTTTAGCCTCGTGCGCTGCATTGGACTTTGTCATGAAATGATCACATGAATTCTCCTTCAAAAAGTACAGTTTTTGTTATTAAGTGGGTTCCTTTTATCCTTGTTTAATAAACCTGACCTAGCATATCATTATAGAAGTTGTCCCCAAACAGCTGTTCCACCAGCTGAGTCCCCTTCTGAGAGCACTAATTTATTAATTGGTGTTGGTGATCGCTGGGGAATTACAAACACAAGTGTAGCTCTCCCTCACACCGATAGTCGAACAGTGAGCGCGAGAGAGCAGCGCACTGTGTGGTGGTATTTGTGAGAACACCTGTGAAACACGCATACTACCAAAGATCGGTCGGCTCTCCCGTTTACGTATACAAGACGAGCCCCCAATTGGCAAAAGAGCAACTAAATTTGTGTCACTGTGTGGGTAAATCTATAGGAAAATCGGACACTAGTGCAGATATTCTGTCAGAGGCTCCCGCGGATAGATGGACGGAACATTCGCTCAGAAGCCAAATGGACGGCAACAGAAAAGGAACCCAAATTGAAAAGAATTGATTCACGTACAGTGTTTTCTATAATGAAGTCCAACGCTAAAAATATCAGTTTATGGTACACAATTCTGGTACTTTTCCATCGGTCTCGAGGTTGTTTGTCAATAACAAAGTGGATTTTGTAGCCGAGCGAGATAGAAGATAGTTTTGTCGGAGAGCAGAGCAAGAGGGAGAGGCCACGTGCATGTGACTGATAAATATATATAATACTTAATAGATTGAACATAAACAGAGAGAGGAAGCGAGGAGAGTCGGAGTCGAGAGCGAACCGGGTTAAATCAGCGATAGCGCATCTAGAACTCATTTGAATGGGGCAATGTTATCGACATCGGCCGAGAGTTGGCTATATATTCGGCTGCCGTTGTTGCTTTTCAGTTTAGATTAAGAAGTATTTCACGCAAAGCACTTTCGTTCCATTACCATAAACAGAGCTACAATGGCAAAGCTTATGAACGAGATCTGCGGTCTCATCGATTCCTATGGCGGTCGAGATGTCCTGATGGAGGCGCTGTGCCAAAGTGCCAAGTTGCTGGCAGGATACCAGGCCAACCGGAATCCCGATCTGTCCCAACGATGCGCCACAGTCAGTTCGAAAATATCAGGAGCCAGGGCCACTTTCCGCCTCTTCGAGGACCTCCCCGTATTCCAGTACACCCTGCAGTACGGATTGGGTGAGGACGAGCCGGATCGCATTACGGCCGTACTGGGAGTGATGTCGAATGCTGTGGACCTGCACTTCTATCCCATAGAAACCATCTGCTGGCTGGCCGAACACAAGGTTTTGGATGTGGGAAACAGGAAGGCCTGGAGCTACATAAACTCCATGTTCTGTGTGCTCGCTGTGCAGCTGAACCTCGTGAGGACACTAAGGACCTTCTCGCTGAACCGGGAAACGCTGAACCGCCAGTACGTGATGTCCCTGGCCCGGGTTTCCCTCGATCTCGTCCACGCCATCAGTACTTTGCCCAGGGGTTGTTTATGGGGCGGAAAGATGTCAACCCTTCAAGTGGGGGCCATTGGAACCCTCTCCGCTGGGATCGGAATCTAGCAGATCCTGGCCAAAAGAAGACTGAACCAGTAGAAGACGCCAACTAATCGAATTTGTTGTAGATAATTAGTATCGTACTTTTTGGTACGCTGATGGGGCTTACCCATGTTCATATATGTATGTGTATGTTAGTTATTAAGGTCTTTAATAAAATATAAATATTTTAATATGAAATTTCACTGCTCTTCATTTTTTGTTTGCTGACATTGGTATCTTTTAAATGCTTTAAATGAAATATAGTTATGTATCCCTGGTTCGAATGGTTTATATCTTCCAGTGGTGATCATTTTTATTAAGTTTGGAAGAATCAGGCAAAATAAATTAATTGTTGGAAAGCATTTTATTTTCATTGTACTTTTATTTTACAAAAATATTTAGGATTAGGTAATCCGATAGAAGCACTTTAACGCCCGATTGTAGTTGCAATGTTGTCTATCGATACTTTTCCCTTCGATCAGGCCCGGTTCGCTTAATGTTTTCTATCTATCTCTCTCATTCTCTCTCTATTTACACTCTCTCCCGTACCGTTTTCCCCTCGACCAGTTTAGTTGCACAAGGTTCTCTCCTCTCTTTCTCACTCTCCCCTATTCACACACCAACACAATCTGACTACAAACCTAAATTTGTTGTTTACAAACAGCCGGAGAAACGATAAGCGACAGGGAATGGAAATTTACCACAAAATGTGTACATGGAACCAAGCGTTTTTACGTCTCAGAATTCACTTTGAAACTAACAAAAATTTGAAGACTGTACTTGTAACACATGTAATCTGTTTTTCTTTCTTCTAACCACTCTTTCATATTCACATCACGTATTCTTATGATATTATATTCCATATGTTGATCTGATTTCAAATTGGGCTCCTTTCCTGTGGGCTGTCATCTGGTTTCTGAGTGAGCACTCTGCCCATCCGACAGCAAAAGCCCACTGGATCCATTCGTGTGAGCTACTGAGAGGAAATCTGCACTAGTGTGTGAATTTCCAATAGACCCACCTACACAGTCACACAAATTCGTGTGCTCTTCTCTCCCAGTTGGAGGCTCGCTTTGTATACGTGAACGGGAGAGCCGAGTGATCTTTGTTAGTGTGCGTGTTTTTAGAAGCACTCACAAATACCATCACACGGTGCGCCGCTCTCTCGTTCTCGCTGTTTGTCTATCGGTGTGACTTTAGTCTTGCTTGTGTTGGTTATTTTCAACTCATCACAAACACTTTTAAATAGTTGAATGCTCTCTGGTTCTCTGTTTGTGTTTGGAGCCGGTAAAGTTGGATCAGCTGGGAGTCAGCTGTTTTGGGAAACAAGTCCTAAAAGCATCCTCAATTGTTTCCAATTTACAGTTTACTAATAAGCGACAAAATAAGCTGAACTGTACTTTTCTATAACAAAATTTCTAGTAGCATTTAGCTACAAAGTCCAAATTTGGGTGAGGCCCCAGTCCGGTTTTATATGGGCCTCTAGTACGTCTCATACAAATGTGGAGGCCTTCGCGAAGTTTCCTCTACCCCCTTTGGTCCCCTTCTCCTGCTCAGAACCACTTTATAATCTGTCCCCAACCTTGCATTCTATATTCATATGTAGCACCGTATGTACAAGCAGACGCGATAAGGCAGCGCCCATATATCTATATCTCTATCGCTCTCACAGATCGTTGCGAACCAGTTGGGTATAAAAGGCAGCCAGCTCACCAGTCAGTATTCAGTGAGCAAAAAGTGAACCAGCCAGCAACAGCTACCAGCTACCAGCTAACAGTTAACAGTTAAAGTGTTACCTAACCAAATAAAGTTTTACCTAAGCAAAGCAATAAAATCATAGCAAGATGCGTTTGGGACAGACCGTACCTAACTTCCAGGCCGACACCACCAAGGGTCCCATCAAGTTCCACGAGTGGCAGGGCGATTCGTAAGTAGCATCTCACCATCTCGCCATTTTGTATTTTCTCAACTCATCCGATACATCTAATCTCCAGCTGGGTGGTGCTCTTCTCGCACCCCGCCGACTTCACACCCGTCTGCACAACCGAACTGGGCAGGATCGCGGTGCACCAGCCGGAGTTCGCCAAGCGGAACACCAAGTGCCTGGCGCACTCCGTGGACGCCCTCAACTCGCACGTGGACTGGGTGAACGACATCAAGAGCTACTGCCTGGACATTCCCGGCGACTTCCCCTACCCGATCATCGCCGACCCCACTCGGGACCTGGCCGTCAGCCTGGGCATGCTCGACGAGGAGCAGAAGAAGGACCCCGAGGTGGGCAAGACCATCCGCGCCCTCTTCATCATCAGTCCGGACCACAAGGTGCGCCTCTCCATGTTCTACCCCATGTCCACCGGTCGCAACGTAGAGTGAGTACCTCCTTTGGGTTCTCGGTAATCCTTACTCATGATCCTTTTATTTAACAGTGAGATCCTGAGGACCATCGACTCCCTGCAGCTGACTGATCGCCTCCAGGTTGTGGCCACTCCAGCCAATTGGACTGTAAGTAATTCTACTTTTTGAACCCAAGTTAGGCCTTACTAATTATTATTTTCTGTTAGCCTGGCACCAAGGTCATGATCCTGCCTTCGGTCACCGATGAGGAGGCCCACAGACTGTTCCCCAAGGGATTCGACAAGGTATCGATGCCTTCTGGAGTGAACTACGTGCGCACTACTGAGAACTATTAGCAAAAGATTATCATCAACTCATCAGCATTTACATCACTATCACGCACTAAATTACAACATTTTTCTTATTTACCAATAAAGATAATTTTACTAAGACTCTTTGCGTTTTTTACTTATCAACGGTCAATGTTTTATTGTTAGTTTTATTTCAGAGCCCTCTTTTGTAATTGCTAAGCAATTAAACAATTGTTAAAGATGTTATATTATTGTTAGAATAAAATATTCTTATAATTTAGTTTTCTAAAAGGTATTTACAAGTTTGGTAATATGGAATATAAGGAGTAATTTTGGCTTCAAAGTACATAGAATAAAGAACTTGGACGAACAAAGTCCTCATTCGAAATAGGTTTCAAATAAAGTACTATAAACGATATTTTTCAAAAAATAAAAGCCTCCTTTATTTGTTTGAACCAATTTTCCTAAATATTTTTCTCTAAAGAACTAGATTTGAAAATAACCCTTATTCTATTATTATACCCTTGCAGAGCAAAGGGTATTATAATGTCAGTCAGAAGTTTGCAACGCAGTGAAGGAATATAGAGTTTTCTAACGACTCTTGAATAACGAAATAATTTTCATCAAGATCGGACGACTATATAGACCATATATATATATATATATATATATATATGTATAATGAAAATTAATAGAAAAATCGTCATAGCTTCGACATTTTTATGACTGCAAGGGTTTATAAGCTTCGGCTTGCCAAAGCTAGCTACCTTTCTTGTTTTTTTAAATATTTTAAATTTTTTAGACTTCTATGAAAAACACATATTATTTCGGAAAATAAAAACAAACAAGTTAGTTGATAAGTCCTCTTTGATTTACACTCATAACTAAGACTATATAATATAATTTTATGTAGCTACACAATTAGCAAACTATTTAAATTAAATTAAAATAATTTCTTAATTCAGTTTTGTTAAAGATTTAAATGCACTTGGCGGTCCATTGTTGCCAAGTGCATTTACTTAGTCATTATTGTCATTTAAATTCTTGAAAGGTAGGCAGTGCCTGAGTAGACTTTAAATTTAAAAACATAGCAAAATAAAAAAGTCATTTGTCAATTCATTGTAAGCTTACTTTAGAATGTATACGGCGATTGTTAGTTTAAAATAATCTTTATTGTACAATTGTATAATATGGCACTAAGGGGGTAATAATTGTTGACATATGTCTGTAAAAAGCTTCAGGTGCTCAGTAGTTCTCAGTTGTGCGCACGTAGTTCACTCCAGAAGGCATCGATACCTTGTCGAATCCCTTGGGGAACAGTCTGTGGGCCTCCTCATCGGTGACCGAAGGCAGGATCATGACCTTGGTGCCAGGCTAATAAAAATAATAATTAGTAAGGCCTAACTTGGGTTCAAAAAGTAGAATTACTTACAGTCCAATTGGCAGGAGTGGCCACAACCTGGAGGCGATCAGTCAGCTGCAGGGAGTCGATGGTCCTCAGGATCTCACTGTTAAATTTAAGGATCATGAGTAAGGATCACCAAGAGTACGAAGGAGGTACTCACTCAACGTTGCGACCGGTGGACATGGGGTAGAACATGGAGAGGCGCACCTTGTGGTCCGGACTGATGATGAAGAGGGCGCGGATGGTCTTGCCCACCTCGGGGTCCTTCTTCTGCTCCTCGTCGAGCATGCCCAGGCTGACGGCCAGGTCCCGAGTGGGGTCGGCGATGATCGGGTAGGGGAAGTCGCCGGGAATGTCCAGGCAGTAGCTCTTGATGTCGTTCACCCAGTCCACGTGCGAGTTGAGGGCGTCCACGGAGTGCGCCAGGCACTTGGTGTTCCGCTTGGCGAACTCCGGCTGGTGCACCGCGATCCTGCCCAGTTCGGTTGTGCAGACGGGTGTGAAGTCGGCGGGGTGCGAGAAGAGCACCACCCAGCTGGAGATTAGATGTATCGGATGAGTTGAGAAAATACAAAATGGCGAGATGGTGAGATGCTACTTACGAATCGCCCTGCCACTCGTGGAACTTGATGGGACCCTTGGTGGTGTCGGCCTGGAAGTTAGGTACGGTCTGTCCCAAACGCATCTTGCTATGATTTTATTGCTTTGCTTAGGTAAAACTTTATTTGGTTAGGTAACACTTTAACTGTTAACTGTTAGCTGGTAGCTGTTGCCGGCTGGTTCACTTTTTGCTCACTGAATACTGACTGGTGAGCTGGCTGCCTTTTATACCCAACTGGTTCGCAACGATCTGTGAGAGCGATAGAGATATAGATATATGGGCGCTGCCTTATCGCGTCTGCTTGTACATACGGTGCTACATATGAATATAGAATGCAAGGTTGGGGACAGATTATAAAGTGGTTCTGAGCAGGAGAAGGGGACCAAAGGGGGTAGAGGAAACTTCGCGAAGGCCTCCACATTTGTATGAGACGTACTAGAGGCCCATATAAAACCGGACTGGGGCCTCACCCAAATTTGGACTTTGTAGCTAAATGCTACTAGAAATTTTGTTATAGAAAAGTACAGTTCAGCTTATTTTGTCGCTTATTAGTAAACTGTAAATTGGAAACAATTGAGGATGCTTTTAGGACTTGTTTCCCAAAACAGCTGACTCCCAGCTGATCCAACTTTACCGGCTCCAAACACAAACAGAGAACCAGAGAGCATTCAACTATTTAAAAGTGTTTGTGATGAGTTGAAAATAACCAACACAAGCAAGACTAAAGTCACACCGATAGACAAACAGCGAGAACGAGAGAGCGGCGCACCGTGTGATGGTATTTGTGAGTGCTTCTAAAAACACGCACACTAACAAAGATCACTCGGCTCTCCCGTTCACGTATACAAAGCGAGCCTCCAACTGGGAGAGAAGAGCACACGAATTTGTGTGACTGTGTAGGTGGGTCTATTGGAAATTCACACACTAGTGCAGATTTCCTCTCAGTAGCTCACACGAATGGATCCAGTGGGCTTTTGCTGGCGGATGGGCAGAGTGCTCACTCAGAAACCAGATGACAGCCCACAGGAAAGGAGCCCAATTTGAAATGAGATCAAAATACGGAATATCAGATCATAAGAATACGTGTTGTGAATGTGAAAAAGTCGTTGGAAGAAAGAAAAACTCTGCTACCATACAGATTACATGTGTTACAAGTACAGTCTTCAAATTTTTGTTAGTTTCAAAGTGAATGCTGAGACGTAGAAACGCTTGGTTCCATGTACACATTTTGTGGTAAATTTCCATTCCCTGTCGCTTATCGTTTCTCGTTCAGATCTCGTTTACAAGCTTTGCCATTGTAGCTCTGTTTATGGTAATGGAACGAATGTGCTTTGCGTGCTTCTTAATTTTAACTGAAAAGCAACAACGCACAGTGGTCGGTCTTGTATGGAGAAGGCGGCCAAAAATACTTCCAGTAGGAATATCGAGTTGAAATTTTTTTTGTAGGTATATAATAGCGTATGAATGTTATATTTTAAGTATCAGCACCATTAAAGCCAAATATATCCGCTACCATTGTGTTTACCATAAAATGTTCAAAATTTGACTCCCAAATGCATACTACACTTTTTTTTAAGCGTAACTGACAAAAATTATATTTGTTAAACACTTAATTTTGGTTAAAAAATTAACAAAAGATAACAAAAAACGATGATTAACATAAATTTATAGTAAAATAAAAGTAATAAAAAATAAATTTTTCAATATATATTAGAAATGGTTACTCTAGAAAATCAAAAACTGATGAAAAAGGAACGAGGTACTCGTCTTCTTTAACAGATTCTGAACGGATTCGCAGCTATTCGCAGATGATTTTCACAGATAATACTAATTAAATATCGATTAACATTTTAAAAAAAATTTCATTATTGAGAAGTTTTGGGAACACAACTTTTACCTTTGCAGAATATTGATGTTTAGTTCTGCAGAACTTGTAAAATTGAGGTGGATAAACAATTATTGTCACAGTCACATATAGCATGTAAAATTCATAAAAATTAGAAAAACACAATCTACAAACCTTCAACTTTAATATTCATTTCACTTTCGGATATTAAACGATTGTTTTATATTTTTTTTTAATTATTAACTTAACGCTTTCAAAAGACATGCGCACGCTTTCAGTTGATCGCTGGGTTTGTGCGCTCACTTTGCACCCCAATTTCTCCGCAAATATGTGGAGCAAGACAAAACTAATACTTGCTTTTAAAGCCTTGTTTTATTGATAAACAGATGCGCCAAACTTGAAATTAAAATTCCAAAATTGATTTTTTGATTTTTGGCCTATGGGACCGACCACTGTGCAACGGCAGCCGAATATATAGCCAACTCTCGGCCGATACCGATAACATTGCCCCATTCAAATGAGTTCTAGATGCGCTATCGCTGATTTAACCCGGTTCGCTCTCGACTCCGACTCTCCTCGCTTCCCCTCTCTGTTTATGTTCAATCTATTAAGTATTATATGGGTGATTCCATATCAGATTTACAGTCGATATTGAGAAATTCGATGAGATATTTTTTTTCTTGCTCTTTATCGAAAATAAATCGACACGTATTTTTTTATTTGGCTCAGAAAATTTTTTTGACAAAGTTATGATTTTTTGAATTTTTGATGAACTGCCCTTTTTTTGATGACAGTCGCGTTTTCCAGCCCCAATAACTCGAAAACCGTACGTCGCAGAAAAAAAATGAATAGGAAGTAAAAATTTCATCCTTTCTTCTTCTTTGCAAAACTTTCGTGAAAAAATTTTTTAAACAATTTTTCACCACAAAAAGTTCAAATGTTTATAACAAATTCATTTTTCTCCAACTTGGACCATTTTGATTTTTTTTTTTTTTCACAGTAAATCCTTCAAATTCTTCTAATGAACATACTAAAGTTTCAGAATGGTATCAAAATTAGTTTTTGAGTTATAGAATTAAATAGCATTAAAAATTCATTTTATTGACCCTTACTATGCGCGCGCGAAGCGAATTGACGCTCGTTAGAGTCGTTGGTCGGCGCACGCCCTGAGACCGAGCGCGCGGACCGTGCATGATAATCTTTAAAATTCTGTAACTCAAAAACTAATTTTGATACCATTCTGAAACTTTAGTATGTTCATTAGAAGAATTTGAAGGATTTACTGTGAAAAAAAAAAAAAATCAAAATGGTCCAAGTTGGAGAAAAATGAATTTGTTATAAACATTTGAACTTTTTGTGGTGAAAAATTGTTTAAAAAATTTTTTCACGAAAGTTTTGCAAAGAAGAAGAAAGGATGAAATTTTTACTTCCTATTCATTTTTTTTCTGCGACGTACGGTTTTCGAGTTATTGGGGCTGGAAAACGCGACTGTCATCAAAAAAAGGGCAGTTCATCCAAAATTCAAAAAAATCATAACTTTGTCAAAAAAATTTTCTGAGCCAAATAAAAAAATACGTGTCGATTTATTTTCGATAAAGAGCAAGAAAAAAATATCTCATCGAATTTCTCAATATCGACTGTAAATCTGATATGGAATCACCCATATATATATGTATCAGTCACATGCACGTGGCCTCTCCCTCTTTCTCTGCTCTCCGACAAAACTATCTTCTATCTCGCTCGGCTACAAAATCCACTTTGTTATTGACAAACAACCTCGAGACCGATGGAAAAGTACCAGAAAATGTGTATAATAAACTGATATTTTTAGCGTTGGACTTCATTATGAAAAACACTGTACTCCAATTATTTCTTTTAAAGTTGGGTTCCTTTCCTGATGCTTTCCATTTGGCTTCTGAGCAAATGTTCTGTCCATCTATCCGTGGGAGCTACTGAGAAAAAAGTCCGCACTAGTGTTCGAATTTCCTATAGATTAACCCACACAGTGACACAAATTTAGTTGCTCTTTTGCCAATTGGGGGCTCGTCTTGTATACGTAAACGGGAGAGCCGACCGATCTTTGGTAGTATGCGTGTTTCACAGGTGTTCTCACAAATACCACCACACAGTGCGCTGCTCTCTCGCGCTCACTGTTCGACTATCGGTGTGAGGGAGAGCTACACTTGTGTTTGTAATTCCCCAGCGATCACCAACACCAATTAATAAATTAGTGCTCTCAGAAGGGGAATCAGCTGGTGGAACAGCTGTTTGGGGACAACTTCTATAATGATATGCTAGGTCAGGTTTATTAAACAAGGATAAAAGGAACCCACTTAATAACAAAAACTGTACTTTTTGAAGGAGAATTCATGTGATCATTTCATGACAAAGTCCAAAGCAAAGCACGTGGCCAAACATTAAAACATACATATAAAAATTCAGTCACGTAGGCCTTGCGCGGTTCTAGCCGGTTACACCCTGTGTATATATGTATGTATGATGTGTATATATAAATATGAGTGAACGCACTGACGATAATGGCGACCTACATACATATGTATATGTATATCGCTCTCACCGATCGTCTCGAACCAGATGGGTATAAAAGGCAGCTGTCTCTCTCACTTGGTAATCAGTAAGCAACAAGTTAGCAAACTAACAACAACCAAAACACTCAGAAATTTAATAAAATAGTTAATCTGCGTCAAGATGAGTTCCAATTCGCTGTTTGAAACCGAAGAAGATGTCGCCCAGGCCAACAAGTTGTCCCGAAAAATGAAGGAATCCCCCTTCATGCTGGTGGGGATTGCCGGATTCGTGGCCGCCGGGCTGGTTGGAGCCTACAAATACCGGAACCGAGGATCGATGAGCACCAGCGTGTTTCTGATGCAGTTGCGAGTGGCCGCCCAGGGAACTGTGGTAGGCTGTTTGACTGCCGGGTTAGCTTACACAATGGCCAAGGAGTATCTGTTGCACGAAAATTCAAAGGACGATATCAAAAATTACGACTAAAGAACACGAAATTTGTGTATAAAAAAAGGACTGTAAGTTTTTTTCTTGTCAGTATTATATGCATCAAAACTGATTATTTTCTTAAAACAGATTTACTTAATTGTGATGTTCCAGCCCGCCGTCATCAACCAAACTCTAGATGTTGAAAAATTCTCGTTTTGGGAATGAACTACCAGCGCACTGCCTTTTAGTATTAGCCGCCTAGTTTTATACATATTTTACCTTGGTCTCATTTATATTGTGCCATCAAATCATTGCTTTATACAATAAAGAATGTTTTTTATATAAAAAATACCACCTATACTCGTTTTCCGAACCAAAAAATTTAAAAACAATCATTTGAAATACCTATCTTTTGTATATAAACAAAAATAAAAGTCTACACCATTTGAATAATTACAACTGAATAAATACAAAGTTCTTATCAAATATTTGTTTGTGGGCAATAAGAGACTTCTAATATTATAATTTAAATAAGCTTTATAAAAATTTTTGGATACTTATTAAATTTTTCTTCCTTAACTATTTACCTCAAAGTTTTTTATTTAAATCAGCCCTTTTTAACTGGGATATCTATTTACCATTTAAAATGAATAAATTAATACAGGGCGATTAAGATTAGATTAAAGTTGTAACCAATGCTGGAAAGCATTGCCAATATTTAAACCTGTCGATTGCTACCAAAAGAGTTTTGAAAAGAAGCGTTTAAACCATATTAAACTAAAAGGAGGGAGACTCATGCAGAAGTGAAAACAACATATTAAAAAACATTTTTTTTTAGCAGATTGGTTAGAAATAATGTTTATTTCATTGGTATTATCTATTAAATTATGGCACAAGAAGAAACGGGGACATTGTCGGGACAATTGTCAAAAGAACTTATGTATCTAGTTCAAGTGTTTAGTAGTTTTCAGTGGTGCGCACGTAGTTCACTCCAGAAGGCATCGATACCTTGTCGAATCCCTTGGGGAACAGTTTGTGGGCCTCCTCATCGCTGACGGAAGGCAAGATCATGACCTTCGTTCCAGGCTGTAAAGGATTCAAAATGAATTCGAATTCACTTCGGTTTAAAGAGGTAAATTACATACAGTCCAATTGGCCGGGGTGGCCACAACCTGCAGACGATCAGTAAGTTGAAGGGAGTCGATGGCCCTCAGAATCTCACTGAAAAATGTATGGATCATGTGTAAGGATCGCCGATAACACAAAGGAGGTACTCACTCAACGTTGCGACCGGTGGACATGGGGTAGAACATGGAGAGGCGCACCTTGTGGTCCGGACTGATGATGAAGAGGGCGCGGATGGTCTTGCCCACCTCGGGGTCCTTCTTCTGCTCCTCGTCGAGCATGCCCAGGCTGACGGCCAGGTCCCGAGTGGGGTCGGCGATGATCGGGTAGGGGAAGTCGCCGGGAATGTCCAGGCAGTAGCTCTTGATGTCGTTCACCCAGTCCACGTGCGAGTTGAGGGCGTCCACGGAGTGCGCCAGGCACTTGGTGTTCCGCTTGGCGAACTCCGGCTGGTGCACCGCGATCCTGCCCAGTTCGGTTGTGCAGACGGGTGTGAAGTCGGCGGGGTGCGAGAAGAGCACCACCCAGCTGAAGGTTGGAAGTATTGGATGAGTACGGGATAGGGAGTGTGGGGTAATAGGTAGCACTTACGAGTTGCCCTGCCACTCGTGGAACTTGATGGGTCCCTTGGTGGTGTCGGCCTTGAAGTTAGGTACGGTCTGTCCCAAACGCATCTTGGTTTACTTGGATGGAACTTTAGCTGTTAAGCTGGTAGTTGTTGCTGGCTGGCTTACTTGTAGCTCACTGAATACTGACTGGCCAGCCAGCTGGTTTTTATACCAAACTGGTACAATCCGATCTGTGAGCGCGATAGAGACAGAGGATGCCTTATCACAAATGTTTGTATACATTTAGTAGTGGGGTAGGGTGCAGATTATTAAGTAGTTTTGAGCATTAGGCAAAGGGGGTCAGAAAGGAGAAGAGGAAACCACGTGCGAGACCTAAACACATATTTGAGACGTGGTGTTCATATAGAACCTAATTGAGGTCTCATGGAACTTCGGACTTTCTAACGAAATGCTTCTAGAAACAAATTAATAGAGAAGTACAGTTCTGTCTGTTTTATCTTTCGTTTAAACACAATAAATAAGCCAAATATTGCGAATCCCTTCAGGATTTGTCTCTCAAAACAGCTGACCATCAGCTGATCCAACTTTACCGGCCCCAAACAAAAACAGAGAGTCAGAGAGCATTCAATTGTTTAATAGTATTTGTGATAGGTTTAAAAAAACCAATACAAGCAAGACTATAATCACACCAAAAGACAAACAGCGAGAACGAGAGAGCGGCGCACAGTGTGATGGTATTTGTGAGTGCCTCGCACACTAACGCAGATCACTCGACTCTCCCGTTCACGTATACAAAACGAGCCTCCAACTGGGAGAGAAGAGCACACGAATTTGTGTGACTGTGTCGGTGGGTCTATTGGAAATTCACACACTAGTGCAGATTTTCTCTCAGTGGCTTACACGGATGCATAACGTGGGTTTAAAAAGTCAGATTGGGAGATCGCTTACTCAGAAACAAAATGGCAATCCACTGGCAAGAATCTTCTATGGAGCAAATTGAAGTACCAGAATTTAAAAATGCATTTTTACCAGTAAATAAAGTTAGCTACAAGTACAGTTTTTGTATTTGGTAAAGAAGTAGTAAGAAGTAAAATAAAGGCGCAAAACGTGTCAACATTTTGTGGTATTTTTCCATTTGTCGCTTCTTATCATTTCCATGGTGTTTTGTTGATTACAAAGTGGAATTTGTTGAAGGGAGGGACGATGATTGGTGCGGAAGAGAAAGAGGGGTAGAGGCTACAAGCATGTGCATAGGGAGAGTGATAATTAGGTAAACAGAAAGAGAGAGATTAGACGGATGAAAACCTAGAGCGAACCGGGTCTGAATAGCGATAGACTGATAATTTCGAGTTTTTGAATTTTTCGCGCCTTGTCCGCGCGCCATCTGTCGGAAAAAAGGTAAAGTAACAATAAAAAAGAAAAGGAAACCCCATAGTCGAGCCTCTCGACTATTAGATACCCGTTATTCAGGAGAACCATTTCAAAAGGCATCGCAAGGTTTTGAATCTACTTATTCATAACTATATTTTTCTTTTCATTCCCAAAATTGTAGCTCAATGTACATAGTTCCAGAGAACTATACCATTATTCAAAGAAACACACACGTAGAAGAAAATTAATTTTTAAATTTATTTTATACATATTTAAAATCATAATCCCAATTTCTTAACCATTCAAACTATGAATGATATAAAATCCTTTTTTGATTGTGGGAATCCCAATAAAAAAACCATATGTATATTTGCTTCAAAAATAGAGCCGTAAGGTATGCAGATTTTTTTTCAAATAAAGGAAGAACGAATAGTAATAAATTACTTGGCAGAAGTATCCCTATTTTGTCACGCCCGATTGTCTACAGAGCTTTGGCGCCTAAAAGCTAACTGTTAAACTGAACTTTCGAACAGCTGATTTTGATAAGGGCCGTCTTCTTCGCCCACGCCGCATGTTTTCCTTTTTGCTTTGCTCCCATTTTTTTGCTTTGACTTTGCTTTTCAGTTTGGCGCTCCGGTTCAGTTCAAATTTAGCGATGCGCGCGTGCGGTTGCTCAGCGGTCGAAGAAATAACGGTAAACGGTCCTCTAACTTGTCGCTTATTTATTTGTCTTATCGCCTCGGTGTTTTGGGTCTAGGGACCGCGTTTCCGGCGTGTTTTCGCATTTCTGACAAAGTGCACACACCTTGGTGGGAAAACTTTTTCCGCGAAAACTTTCCCACTTGTTTGCTCATGTGGTGCGCTCGTGTGTGTGTGCGTATATGTACGTGTGTGCTTGCCAACTAATCCAAACATGTAAGGCTGCGAACAAATCATCTTCAACACGATATTCCCCCACTCCGAAAAACCCCCTTAAGTGATCTGATCGCCCACTACCCCCAAAAGAAAAGTTTCTCCTCTGACCAGATGTAATGCTAAATGCAGTGACGGCGGCCGGCAACGAAAGTTCTCTTTTGGCAAAAGCAAAAAGTTGCGAACCAACAACCAACTGTCCTCATAAAATATGCCAAGACATTTACATCGACGGACCCAACTGCTTTAAGCCCTCTGGCGCCCACCGGCCATCAAAGTGTTAAAGTGCTATAAAAAAAGGTACGAAAAAATACTCCCTTGGCGACCATTGAATAATGCATTCAATTACGAATGTCACCGAAATGAAACGACAAAAAAAAATAAACAAGAATTTATACACACGTGATGTGTGGGCACATGTGCTAATATCCATATACGGCCCACTTTGTTTTAACTGATGTTTCGGACTGACAATTAATTTTTAAGGGGTCCTTTCATAAATAACGCTGAAAGTAATTAAAAGCTTGTTAAAAATGTAAAACCTGTTAAAGGCTGGCAATTAGTAACGGATTATTTCATTAAAACATCCTAAATAAAAAGAAATGTTTATCATAAAGGCTGCACATTAAAGATTGTTTGTTTTAACCATTCAATGGTTATGGTTTGCATATACTCGTATAATTTGTTAAAGCTAAAATGTAGAAAATAAAATGTCAACTGTTAAGTTTGAAAGGAGTTACAATTAAATCAGGATAAAGTTCCTTTACTTTCTCTTGTAAAAAAATATTTTAATGATGTCTCTTACCATTAAAAGTATTTTTACAGTAAACGCCCTTCGTGCAAATGTGAAATGAATAAACCATTCAAACATAATTACCAGCTTATCCGAGGTCATTAAAAAGCAGAAAAGGTGACACAAAAGCAACAGCGAAATCGCATTGAAATTGAAAGTCAGCTTGGGGACCAAAACCGTTAGACAGATCAGACCGCTATAAGCCTTAAATATTTATAAAACGATTAAGCAAACTTTTTATTTTATTTCGCGTTTTCGAAAAGCGACATTTTGCACCCCCCTTGACTTTTTTTTCGGTTTTTTTTTTTGGTGCCAACCAGTACTTCATGAAATGTTAATTTTAATTAAGCGATGCTGCGCAGCTGAGAAAAGAAGTTGGGAAATAAAAACCGGGATTAAAGCGATGGGAAAAAGGCGAAAAAAACAGTATGCGAGTATGTGTGAGTGAGTGACGGGCGGGAACAATGATAAAACAACCGAAAATACAAAAAATAAAACAATAAGTCAGCCGTCGGTGATGAGCAGGTGTGTGTGGCGATGTAAGGGACAGGAAATGCGGATTTCCTTCTCCCGAGAAAAGCGGGTCAAGTTTTTGTTATAAAATATTCCAAGTGTCACAAAAAAATAAACCAACGAAAATAATAACAACGAGTGGTTGTAAAAGGGGGGCACAGACCGCGGTTGCGTCTTGTTTAGCTGCTCCCGGGGTCCTTTAGTTAATACTTGTGCACCGACAAAAACAACAAAAGTTACAACAACAAATGCAAAAACAAAAACGAAAAAGCAAGAACAACAAAGACAACTGGCGACGACTTCTTGCGGGACATTGTATAGGCCAAAGAATAATAAAGACTTAGAAAAACAAAGACGGCAAGAAAAGCCTCCCTCGTTTGCAGTGTTGATGATGAGAAAGAAGAAACTACACCAAGAAAAAAATAGTTTGCGAAGAAAAAAAGGAGGTTTTATTTACAAATTTATAAAAACTTACAAACTGCAAGTCTTTTTGAAAGATGGAAGAGAATGTTTCAAATGGGATAAGAGATTTATTAAAACTCTTGAAACTACTTTTATTTTAAAAACAACTAAACTAAGTCAGAAAGTTTTTAAATGTTCGAATAGACCTGATTTTACATAAATATTAGTCACTGTCATCTCGAACAAAAAGTACATTCCATACTGATTCAAACCAAAATAATAAATATTTAAATTTTGGAGTTAAAGAATTATATAAGTTATAAAGAGAGTTGCAATATTGCCGTCCCAACCATAAACAAGTATTGCTAGAACAAATAGCTCTTCCATATATTATGGAGCAAATGCTCCAACAAATTAACATTACTAATGGAGGCATATTAATAATATAACCATTTTTTTGTGTGTAGAATGGAAAGGTTGGGGCCAACTGAACAGGACACGCGAGAGCGAAAGGCTTAGGAGCACAGGTCTGGGCAATTATTGTTGATGAATACACCCACACAGACCGATAGAAAATAGGGCTAGCCCCCCCTACCGCCTCCCCTCCAACCCCCTGCTCCCCCAACCCCTTTCCGGCACGCAAAGTGTAGCTTTTCTTTTTTGGAGAATAATGGAAAACCGCCCCTCCTTCCTGTGCATGGAACACAATAATTTGTTATCTGTCCGCTCAGAGATCCTCTCACTTTCGAGGCCTAAGAGCAGTCTATAAATCACAAAAAACCGAAAAATATCCATCTATGCGTGGGCTAGCAAATCGTTTTGTGCGCCGGCGAAAAGATAATTAAGACATTATGGCATATCTTGGCATGCACAAATAACAATGGGAAACCTCGCCTAATGTGGTGGCATTTCATAAATAATGATTAGAAATTAAATGGGCTCCGAGCGGCGCAGGAAGCAGCTCCATTTACCAACAAACAAATTGTGAAACTAACGAACCAAATAGGAGGAAATCAATATTAGATTAGATTTGCCCCGGCAGGAAGATATTTAAAAATATGTGTTTGTCGGAATAAAAGCCTCAATGAGCAGGATCTAAATTAATTTGAGTTGTTTGCGAAATAAATTATCTTTTTGTAGGAGGAAATTTACTAAATTTTAGCTATTAATGCTTCAGATGGTATTCCTATGAAATAAGGATACGTTTTCAGCACAAAACTAATGTATAATTTAGAAGGCTAATCACATTGGCACAAAAAGTTGAAAAACTATCAAATATACGAAAATCAAATTGCTTCTTGTATATAGTTTTCAGAAAGAAAAGTGAACCTTGATTAAAGTCAGCCTTCGAAATATTTATAAAGCAAACCTTGGTTAATTAAACTTGTGTGTTATTAATGGGAAATGTTTAATTGTTGTTTTGGTTCTCTTAAAACATGTTTCACTAATAATTCACGCTTGTGCGAACTAAAACTTTAATACCGGCAGAAACACTATAAATCTAATGGAAAAACTAATTTGCCAGCGTGGAGTGAAATGTAAGGGGAATTTCAGCGCCAGCGACAGATGCTGTATACAAATTTGTTAATTTCGCTCGCGCTAATTTGCTGTAACTAATTAAAAAACACTTTAAATGAAATATCTCGCAGTCGCATAAATATGCCAAATTGTGAGGAGAGCGCCGACAGAGATACACGGCGAAACCAAATCTAATTAATGTGCGAAACAAACGGGCGGGAAATTTATTTAGCGCTTTCGCGCAAGGCAAAGGACACCTGGCCCCGTTGATTGTCCTGCCTCTTCATTTTCCTCCTGGCGGCAATAATTGCGTACATTTTTCACAAACAGACAACAACAAGTGGGGAAAACTTGGAGTGCCTTCAAGTGCCGGCAATCTGGGTCCTGTGTGTTTTGTCTGCCTGTCTTTCTGTGAGATGATTTGATTCGGCTGCGTGTATTTCTGAAGCATCAGCATCTCTCTATATATAATATATAGAGATATATATACAGATATAGAGTACCGTACTATTGCTATGGCTTTGGGCCAGCTCTGTACCTTTCTCACTCATGTGTCTAACTGTCTGTTTGCTTATCTGTTTGTTTGTTTGTTTGTTTGTTTGCTCGTCCTTGGCGCTTGTTTGCGCGTGTTGTTTGAATTGAATTTGTTGCCCTTTGACGTGAATTGGATTGCTGACAGGCGGGATTTATGGGCCAAGCTGCAAAGATGTTTTAAAATGGCAAATCAATGCGGTCAAGTCGTAAATGCGTGATTGAATTTACTGGCTATTTATAAGTAGTGAAGTGAAAGGGTTCGTTGGCAGTGCATTCGACTGTTTAATTAAATCCATGCTTAATCTTTTGAAAGGTACTTTAGGTAGTTGTAAGTGGCAAATGATTAAATGATTAATTACTCTACTTATTAAATGAGTCGGTCTGATGATGGTTTGTCGTACTTTGAGTGCAACTTTTATTAATATATTTACTTGAAAGGGTTTTTATTATGTATTTAATGGGTTGCAATGAGCACCTTTATATGTAGAAATAATTCCCTAGGTAATTCTGTAACCCCTCGAAATACTTCATATCCAATTGCAATTACTTCATTTGGTCTTTGTATTGATTTTCGCCTTTCCAACTGACGATGGCCTATCCTACTTTTAATACAACTTTGCTTTATTTCAGTCAATCGTATCTAATAACATATTTTAAACACCTTTATAGGTAATAATAAGCCATTAGGCATTTCTTTTAGCCCCTCGGGATATATCATATTCGATTAACCTCACTTTTATTGTTATTTCTGTATTGATTTCCTGAATTTCCATTTGGTGTGCACTTATTTTCAGAGCCATGTCCGAAGCGAGATCGATACACCTGCACGCACCTGTCGCCGGAGCGTGGTAATGCTAATAAATTCAGCGCGGCGCGGCCATTGGTTTAATTAAAGAACCGTCAGCGCCGGACTCCGCGGAGGGTCCTCCAACAAGCTGAAGAGGTGAAAGTGAGGTTGCAGGTGAAAGTGAGAGGTGAGAGGTAAAGGGAGAGTGGAGAGTGAGGAGGATAGGGGCATTGTTCGAGCAGAAGGACACTCGCCAATCTGTGGACGCGCCTACGTTCGCCGCGGCCCAATCGGGCCACTGGCGGCTATCTGCTGACGGGCACAAGTGCGCCCCGTGACGATGAGTTCGTCGCAGGACGACGGCACCTCCAGCAGGATCAGGGCAAGGACAAGGAGCAGCAGCAGAATCAGAAGTTGGGGCGACGGAACTACGATGAGTGTTTAATTAATGTGACGGACTTTAGTGATATTCGTACAAGTGACGAGGCGGGCGAGGCGGTTACCAAAAGCATCACCGAGTTGCGAGTGCCGACCATAACGACCACAAACATCAGCAACAGCAGCAGCAACATCTACAGCAACAGCAACAGCAGCAACAGCAACATCAACAGCAGCAATACGAACAACAGCAGCAACAGCAACACAAACAACAACAACAACAACAACAATAGCAACAACATGTCGCGCATTATACAACCACGTTATCGCTTTCGAGATCTTCTACTGGGCGATTTCTCATTCAACGATGATGGCGAAAGGTAAGTGAATTTGTTTTGTCCATTACATTGACATTGCGCATACGCCCCATTGACCGTGCAGCTGTTACCATGTCAGCATTTGGCCCACGGGGCGGTCCAAAAATAGATACTTAATTACGCTCACCAACTGCAATTGGCAAAATGATTTTCCCCATGCTTTATGGCGCTTACCTGGCGATCGATTAATCGATTTTCCTTAATGGGTGGGGATAACGCTGATGTCCTGTCTTCTGAATTATTCAAGCGAAGGTTTAAAGCTCGTTACGCTAATCGAAGTTCAAGAAAAGGAAAAGCAGTTGACACTTAGCACCGGGGAATACTTGAAAAGGTCAATAAATTAGTTTGGGAATTTTGTGATTTACAAACTAGGGAAACGACATTTATTTATGGTTTATTCTTTAACATAATAATCGGTTAATACTTTTGTTATTACAATTAAAAAAGGGAAACGTATTCAGTAAAAAGGGTAAATTTAAAAATGTACAGAATTTATTTTAAACAAAAAAGAACTGCAAAAAAAATTAAATTTAAAAAAACTTATGGAAATTCAAATGTTCTTAACAAACATTTTTGTGATTTAAAGTGGGTTATTTAAACACAAAATATTTTTATTTACGGTCTCTGGATTAAAAACGGAAGCGGATTATTCCGAAAGTTCATATAAAATTGTTTTAGATTTAAGGCAAACAAACGCTGCAGTTTTTTTTCAACCAGCTACCTTCACCCCTATGCAATTGTTTCCCAAAAAAAAATCAAGTATCCCACATGAAAACCTGTCTAAAAAGGAGAACCCCTAAAACCAATCAATATCCGCAGCTTTTGCCATTCTGTTTGAGTGCCAATTCAGCACCGCGAAAATTACAAAAAACCAAAGTGGATTCACTGCAGCGAAAGAGTGGCGAATAATTTGATTAAGCTATTGTTTGTTTTAACTGCTAAAACCAAAACCCATATCGCCATTTCACAATTCCACCGCTTTAATGAAATGATTTTGATTATCTTGATGGGTTTTTAATAATTCAGTTGTACCGAAAAGCGTTGTGGCATTGGAAAAGTTAATTTAGTTGTATTGCAATGATTGGTCAGCACACATCTTCTATAATTTTCGTGACTCTCTGCTGCATTCCAATGGGATTGAATGCCAAGGAAAAGGTGTGTGATATTTGATATTTAAAAAACTTAAAATATATACAATCGACATTACTTGCAGGGATTCTTATCAAAGGCCACGATTTTAAACATGGAAATAAAATATGAAAAGAAATATCTGGGATACATAGGGTTGGCTCCTGGGGAAACTCAGTTGCTAATGGTGAATATAACGAAAGTGGTCAATCGTGTCTTCATGGATAGTCGCATTCACAACGTTGAATCTAACAGAACCCTTTATAGTGTCAAAAAATTTGACATATGTAAATTTTTAAATAATCGCTTTCTCTCAACACTTTACTCTATGCTTTACGAAAGTTTTGTGGGCAACTCCACGGTTTTTAAGTGTCCAATTAAGCCAGGTATCTACTATCTAAGGAATAACCTGAGTGAATTCGAAGTTCCCCTATTTCATCCAACTGGAAAGTTTCGTTTAAATGTGGCTGTAAGGCCTAACAATGATGTAAACTATTGTGCAGAGTTCACTTGGCATTATCGTGTTTCCCGTTAATAAATTCTCGTTAATTTGAATATTGAATGTATAAAACCTATTCTTAATTAACGGAGAAGAAAATACAAGCTGCAAATAAATTTTCCATTAAAACTTGAATAAATAACGGCGCATATAATGGCTAAATTTTGATAACAGTTTATGTACGCGTTTCTCAATAATGAATGGTTAAAATGCCACAATTAATAGCTCATTTGTTGGCTGAAGACTTAACTAAAGTGGAACATGGCTTGTTGGTTCAGTCCCAAAATGGTATTTAGTTTAGGTAGATGGATATTCCTTATATGGATAGGTGCCATCGCTTTTGCCGCTGATCAGGAGGTAGAACTGTGAAACATTATCCAAAATTGTTCTTAGTTTGTGGAAATCCCATAGCAACCGCCGGTTTTCAAAAGAGGAGGCTCGAATTTCATCATGGAATCTGTGGCAACCAGCTGTGATCACGATTTTGTGGAGTATTTTCGAAAAGTGCCTGGCACAAAGGATATAATAACCTTTCGCGTGGTGAAACTGGCCAAAGCCTTCACCATCGACATTGCTGTGAGGGTCCTGAAAACGAAGAGAGTTATGTACAGGGTGGACAAAATAGATGGTTGTCAATTCCTCAGCAATCCGCTGATGAATCGCGTCTTCGGATCGGTCTACAAGCGACTCATTGTGAATGGTTCCTTCAGTTGCCCAATAAAGCCGGCGGTTTATTACATCAGGAACGAAGGATCTGTGGCCATGTTGCCCACTTTCCATCCTCCGGGAAGATATCAGATCACCATGCGCGTCAGGATGCATGAAAGCAGAGCTCCTTTTGTAATGGAGATGCTTTGGATATACAATGTAGTTAAAATAAAGTAAAGTATTCTGTTAACTTCAAGTTCAGATTAACTTGTTTGGGTTCAGGTTTCTTATATAGGGATCATGAGGGAATCACCTGGCAAGTTTCGTTTTTCCGAGCATAAATTACCTTTACCCTTAGAATTAAACGATAAAAACGTTTCTTTAACCAACGAAAAAGTTAGTATGACCTGAACTTGACATTCTTTTCAAACGAATAATCAGTAATCAGCATATAATCAGTAACATTTGGTAACATAATATGTACTCGATTCTCATTAATTAGAAACTGAAAAGCCACAATTAATTGCTCATTTGGAGGCTGAAGACTATAATAAAGTGAAATATGGTTTGTTGGCTTAGTCCCAAAATGAATTTTAGTTTCGATAGATGTTTATTTTTGATGTGGATAGGTGCCGTCGTTATTGCTGGCGATCAGGAGGTAGAAATATTTGATGATATATATATATATGCTTACTTTTTGGATATACCATTTAAACCGCAGGTTTTCAAAAGAGGAGATACAAACTTTATCTTGGAAAAAATAGAAGTCAGATGTGACCACAATTTTGTGGACAATTTTCAAAAAGTTCCCGGCAAAGAGGATATTATAAGCTTCCAAGTGGTGAAACTAGCGAAAACCTTTACTATGGATTTGGTTGTGAGAGTTCTGAAAACCAAGAGAATAATGTATAAGTTGGACAACTTGGACGGCTGTAAATTCCTGATAAATCCCCTGATGAACCGAGCCTTTGGATCCATCTACAAGCGGCTTTTGGTAAATGGTTCCTTTCATTGCCCGATAAGGCCGGGAGTGTATTTCATAAGAAACAGAGGTTCTGTGGGTCTGTTGCCCATTTTTCAGCCGCCTGGAAGATATCAAGTCACCACGCATATCAATACCCAGGGGAGTGGAGCTCCTTTTGTGATGGAGATGGTTTGGATATACAATGTTGTTCGAATTAAGTGAAGTATTCTGTTAAATTGAAATTTAGTTTGATTCGTTGGCACCGAAAGACTTTTGTGTTCAGAAGCAAATCAAAAGATTTTTTTCACCTTACAGTTGACCCAAAAGCTTATTTAATTATATATTTACTAAACTTACTATTTATAGTCAATAATATTCATGTGTGTAAATGTTTTGTTTTATATTATATATTTTCAGAAAAATATAATTACCTTTTTAATACCCTTCATGTTAAATATTAAAGTTTGAGTTTTACATTAACAAATTTACACAAGTCTTGTATTCTCGTATCATAGAATTAAATCTTTGTTTTACTTAGATTGTTTTTTACTTAAAAAACAGTCTAGACACAAATGTATTTTTTTTTACTGATTTTGCTATTAAGTAATTTTCCAGCTGAATGATTGGGCTCGTGGTCAATTAATAGCTCATCAGATGAAAAATTGTCGACAAAATCAAAACATTTAGTCAGTGTATAATCCATAGAGACGTACGCTTACAGCGTTGATACTGTTTTTGTCTATGGATATGTTGTATTATCTGTATACTGAGAAGAGGAGGTATTTATGGTTAGCGTTTATAAATCTTTCATAAATAATTAAATTAAATATAAAATATTTCCCTAGTCGATTTTCTTTCAAAGAGGCAATACAGAGTTCCTTTAGAATCGCTGATCACGATTATGTTGAGTATTTTTGACCACTTTTCGAGTGGTCAAGTTCGCAGCCGATCTTACCATTGATTTCCTGTGGAAAGCAGATGCTTATGATTAATTGAACTAAATTATGTGTTCTTGGATAGTCGCATTCTGCATCGAATGTCGAACTTTTATTATCATATTATCTACGAGTTCCTTACTTATTAATGGCTAAAATGGCACAATTAATAGCTCATTTGTGGGCTGAAGTTTAAACTAAACTGTGATATAATTTGTTGGGTCAGTCCCAAAATGATTTTTAGTTCAAATGGATGGATATTTCTCATATGGATAGGTGCCGTCGCGTTTGCTGCTAATAAAGAGGTACAAATATTTAAATATATATAGTGTAAATGCTAATTTTTCGATATACCTTAGCAACAGCAGGTTTTCAAAAGAGGAGGTTCGAATTTTATCTTGGAAAAACTAGTAACAAGCTGTGACCGCAATTTTGTGGAGTACTTCCGAAAAGTTCCCGGAAGGGAGGATATTATAACCTTTCGGGTGGTAAAGCTAGCAAAAACTTTTACCATCGACTTAGCTGTGAGGGTCATGAAAACCAAGAGAATCATGTTCAAAGTGGATAACTTTGATGGTTGTAAATTCCTGAGCAATCCCCTGATGAATCGAGCTTTTGGATCGGTCTACAAGCGGTTCCTTTTGAATGGTTCTTTTAGTTGTCCGATAAAGCCTGGGGTGTATTACCTCAGGAACGAGGGATCTGAGCTCCTGTTGCCCGTTTTCCAGCCGCCTGGAAGATATCAAATTACCACGCGCATCAGGATGCGCGAAAGTCGGGATCCTTTCGTGATGGAGATGCTTTGGATTTACAATGTGGTTAGAATAAAGTGAAGCTTTCTGTTGAATTAGCAATTGGTTTGATTTCTTTGGACTAAAAAAATGAAATTCTCAAGTCTTGGTATTTTGGTATAATTGTATAGAAAAAGTTTAATATTTATGAATTTACTAAACAACTTAACTTTGCTTTATTATAATATAAACATGTCCTTTTAATACTTTTTTACTTTTTTAACATCTGCTATTTAAGCATTTAAAGCTTCATGAATTGCAAGAGAACATTTAATTTGTTTCTTTTTAAATATAAAACGTCTGTGTTTTTATTTTATTTTACCGGTTTAGTTATTAAGTAATTTTCCAGCTGAATAATTGGGCTTCTGGTCAATTAATAGCTCATCTGATGAAAAACTTTCTGGAAATCGAAACATTTAGTCAGTTGTTTTAATATGGCTTTCAACGTTTATACTGTTTTTTGTCTATGGATATATTGCATTATTATCGTAGTTGCAAAAGAGAAGGTATTGTTTGCGTTAAATTTCTTTTTGTAAATAGTTGATTAATGCTTTTTCTTAGCCGAATGTCTTTAAAAGAGGCGGTACAGAGTTCATCCAAGAAGCTCTCGAAACAAGATGTGATCACGATTATGTGGAGTATTTTCAAAAGGCTCCAAATTCTACGTCCCTATATACTTTTCGAGTGGTTAAGTTGGCAGCCAAGTTTACCATTGATATATCAGTGAAAGTTATAAAGACACAGAGAATAATGTACAACATGGAGAAATTAAATGGCTGCGACTTTCTTAACAACCCCGCGCTCGCAAAAACCTTTGCGAAATCTTACAATATTTTAGTTGTCAACGGAAGTTACTTTAAATGCCCCATTAAGCCAAAGGTTTACTATCTTAAAACGGATGGAATAATGCAGCTGATGCCAAACATTCATCCACCAGGACGATTTCAATTGTCGATGAGGACAAAAATGGCTGAAAGTAGAAAGCCGTTTGTAATGGAAATGTTACTGAAATATCAAATAAATAAATAAAGAAATAAATACAGAAAACTTGCAACTATTCTTTTTTTTACTGCCCACATTTCAATATGTAGGAAATTACTTTTAAACAGTTTTCCTATTAATGTTCTTAAATGGTTTCCCTTTAATTGGCTAGATTGACAAAATCGGATTTTATAACCTATAATTACTTAAAAGTATTAAACTCGGACATTTAATTTTTGAGTGGATAAACCTTTCAGGCAATTCGTTTTTTTCTCATTTGCGTTTTTATGTAATCTACCACCGTTGATTGGACATGTGGTCAATTAATTGGCAATCAAAAAAATTTGGCAATGGCAAAATTATGTTATTTGGTCAGTTGTGGCCTTATGGCTTTCATCGCGTGTACTGTTTTTTATCTATGGATATATTGTACACACATTGTAGTAGCAAAAGAGAAGGTAGGTTTTTTTGCATTAAAAACTAAATTTAATAATTAAGATAAAAATAATTGATAACTCAGCCGATTGTCTTTCAAAACGGCAATACAAAGTTTATCCAAGAATCATTTAAAACAGGATGTGATCACGATTTTGTGGAGTATTTTCGAAAGGTTCCGAATTCCACGTCTCTTCATACTTTCCGAGTGGTAAAATTGGCCGCCGACTTTACAATTGATATTACAATAAAAGTAATGAAAACGCAGAGAATAATGTACAAGATGGAGAAATTTAAGGGCTGCGACTTTCTTAACAACCCCATGCTTACCAAAATATTTGGCGAGGCTTACAATAGTTTGGTGGTTAATGGAAGTCACTTTAAGTGCCCCATAAAGCCGAATGTTTACTATATCAAAACGGATAAAATGCTGCAGATGATACCAAACATTCATCCTCCTGGACGATTTCAGTTGTCGGTGCGGATAAAAATGGCTGAGAATAAAAAGCCATTCGTAATGGAAATTCTTCTAAGATACCAAATTGTGCGTATTAAATAAACAATTTATATCCCAATAATTATGTGAATAATGACAAAAATTACAATTAAAGTACCAAACGCAGTCTTAATTTTTTTTACTTTATAACAAATTTATAAAATGTTTCTGAAAAAATGAATTTTTTTATCTGGTTGTGTAAAAAAGTAATCTACCACCGATGATTGAACTTGCGGTCAATTCATTGGCAATCAGTTAAATTGTGGCTGGCTTAATTGTATAATTTTGTCAGTTCTGACTCGATGGCTTTTAGTGGTCGTTCTCTTCCCCTCTTTATTATTTTGCATACTCTATGCAGTATAAAAAGAACGGATATAAAGAGTTTTGAGTAATACAAATATTCTAAAACGTATTTAAATTCCTTCAGCCAAATGTTTTTAAGAAGCAACATTAAGTTCATTCTTGAATCCCTGGAGACAAATTGTGACCATAATTACGTGAAGTTCTTTCACAAAGTTCCCAACTCCAGACTGCTATATACTTTTCGAGTTGTCAAATTGGCGTCTGCTTTTACCATCGACATTTCGGTAAAAGTGCTGAGAACGCAGAGAATTTTTTACAAAAGGGAAAATTTTAGGGGTTGCGACTTTCTTAACAATTCCGCTGTTGTTCAAAGTGTTGGGCGAATCCTACAATCACCTGGTGGTCAATGGCAGTTACTTCAAGTGTCCCATTAAGCCGAAAGTTTACTCTCTGAAGAACGAGGCCACTGTGCCCATAATTCCCAGCGTTCATCCACCTGGACGCTTTCAGCTGAGAACGCGTATAAAAATGGCAGAAAGTCGAGGACCATTCGTTATGGAAATGTTGTGGAAATAAAAAATTTACTTCACTTTTCCATGACGAATCTACAGTAGTTTTTACTTGTATGTAATTAATTGTTAAATCCTATTTCGAGGTAAAAAAAATTACCACTTAAAATATTTTAAAAATCAATTCTGGATGATGAACATTTTTACAATCATAAAGCAAAGTCAATGTATGGCCTAAATTTTGATTTTCTCTTTAGAAATAAAATTAAGTAATGTAGCTGAAATTCAGTAGTCATTATTAAATATCTGTGCGTGATTAGTTATCCGATTAATAGGCTCATCAGTCGGATTTTTATTGACGAATGAAAATTATATAGTCATTTTTGCTTCAATGGCTTTTAGAAGTGGTTCAGTTTTCGCTCTCTGGATATTTTGCATACTTTCTATAGTGGCAAAGGGCGAGGTACTTTCAAGTTTCGAATAACAGATCTGTTTTAATTAAAAACATTAAATCTCTGTAGAGAGAAGTCTATTTTAAAGGCAACAGAAAGCTCATTGTTGAGTCCCTCGAAACCAATTGCGATCACGATTATGTGGAGTACTTCCAAAAGGTCACCAACTCGAGCCAACATATCCACACATTCCGAGTGACAAAATTGGTATCTGCTTTTAGCATTGATGTCATGGAAAAGGTAAAAAAAACCCATAGGATCTTTTACAAAACCAAAATAAGTCGGGGCTGCGATTTTATAAACAATCCAATGCCGTACAAAGTATTTGGCGAAAGCTTCAAGAAAATGGCGGTAAATGGAAGTTTTATAAAATGTCCAGTAAAGCCGAAGATTTACTATATAAATACCGAAGGACCAACATCGGTAATACCCTCCGTCCATTCACCTGGAAGCTTTCAACTTAGAATGCGGATTAAAGTGCCGGAAAGTTCTCGACCATTTGCTATGGAAATGTTGTGGAAGTTCAAAATTGTTTATGTCTAATAAAAATTTTTGAATAATTCGCTATATAAAATTTGAATTTTTAATTGCTGTTACTTGTTGTTAGTGGACCTTTACTAATTTTTAACCTTCTTAGGGACATTTTGGTTGGTTCACCGTCTTGGGTTTCACAGGTAGTTCTCATTTTTATATCTTCCTGTTTAACACACTTTCTTATTCCCAATCAAAGATCTGTTTTAATTAAGTACCTACTTTAATTTTGTATGTATTAAGCAATTTGTTTGTAATTAAATAGTCATTATAATATAATAGTTGCTCATCAATCGGATTTTTAATGATGAATGAGAATCATATAGTCATTTGTGGCTCAATGGCTTTTAGAGTTGGTTCAGTTTTCGCGCTCTGGTTATTTTGCATACTCTCTGTATTTGCAAAAGATGAGGTATTTATTAAGTTTCTAATTACAGACCAGTTTTATTTACATTTCTTAAATCTCTGCAGAGAGCTGTCTTATTCAAAGGGAACAAAAAGATTATTCTTGAGTCCCTGGAAACAAATTGCGATCATGATTACATGGAGTACTTCCATAAGGTCCCAAATTCTAGCCAACATATCCATACTTTCCGAGTGACAAAACTGGTTTCTGCTTTTAGCATCGATCTCATAGAGAAGGTAACAAAAACACAGAGACTCTATTACAAAACCAAAATCAATGGGGGCTGCGATTTTATAAACAATCCGATGCTGTACAAATTATTTGGAGAAAGCTTCCAAAGAATGGCGGTGAATAGTAGTTTATTAAGGTGTCCAATTAATCCGGGGGTTTATTATATGAGAATCGATTCCCCGTCATCGATTACTCCCTCTATCCATTCACCTGGAAGATTTCAGTTCTTGGTACGGACAAAAGCTACGAATAGTTCTCAACCATTCTTTCTAGAAATGTTGTGGAAGTACAAAATTGTTTATATCAAATAAAAAAATTGCATACGTCTTTGTGTAAAATATGTTTAGTCGGAATTTTTTTGAATATGTATTTGTAAGTTTAATAGTACTTAACCTTCACATTCAGTTCTATAATATCTCACAAGAATAATTGTGGTTTTGGTCAATTAATAGCTCATCAATAACATTGCGGCTCTGCAAACCAAATAATTTTGTCAGTTGAGCGTCATGGCTTCCAGTGTTTGTTCTCTTTTTTATTTCTGCATATTTTGCATACTTTCTGTAGCAGCAAAGAGTGAGGTATTTTTAAATTCTTTATTACATATATTTTTTAATTAAATACTTTAAATCTCTGCAGAGAGCTGTCTTTTTTAAAGACAACAGAAAGCTTATTGTGGAGTCCCTTGAGACAAATTGCGATCACGATTATGTGGAGTACTTCCAAAAGGCAACCAATTCGAGCCAAAATATACACACTTTCCGAGTGACAAAATTGGTTTCTGCTTTTAGCATCGATGTCGTAGAAAAGGTAACAAAAACACAGAGACTCTTTTATAAAACCAAAATTAGTGGGGGCTGCGATTTCATAAACCATCCGATGCTGTACAAATTATTAGGCGAAAGCTATCGCAAAATGACAGTAAATGGAAGTTTTATAAAATGTCCAGTAAAGCCGCAGATTTACTATTTAAAAACCGATGGCCCATCATCGATAACTCCCAGAATCCATTCGCCTGGACGCTTTCAGCTTACAATACGGGTTAAAGTGCCGGAAAGTTCTCAACCATTCGCTTTGGAAATGTTGTGGAAGTACAAAATTGTTTTTGTCAAATAAAGAAATTGAAAGAACTCTATGTGAAAAATTAGCTTATTTGTTCTAAAAAATGGGTCGCCAACGTTTCCTTAGTTGTCTTTCCTATTATTGAACCTGATTCAATTAAATAATTTGATTTTCTGCAGAATTTTGCCTCACTTCACCTGGACGTTTTTAACTTTTGGTTCAGGAAAAGTTACAGATAGTTCTCAACCATTATTTCTAGAAATGTTGTGGAAGTACAAAGTTGTTTATGCGAAACAAAAAAAAATTACATATTTCGTTGGGGCATTGTTTTTTAGTCTGGATTTGTTTTGCATATATGTATGAATAATCTTTGTTTTGAAGTACTAAATTCGCATTAAGTTCAATACAATCTCAATAACGTAATCAAGTAATCTCGCTTCAATAATTGTGGTTTTGGTCAATTAATAGCTCATCAATAACGACGCGGCTTTGCAAATGAATAATTTTGGTCAGTTGAGCGTCATGGCTTCGAGTGTTGGTTTTCTTTTTTATTTCTGCCTGGTTTGCATACTGTCGGTGGTAGCAAAAGATGAGGTACAACCAAACTTCAGATATCAGATTCATTTTAATTAAAAGTTTTCATTCCCGAAGCCAATGATTTTCCACAAGGGCAACATAGAGTTTATCCTGGAATCCCTTCAAACGAGTTGTGATCACGATTATGTGGAGTATTTCCACAAAGTTCCCAACACAAAGCTTCTCTACACCTTTCGAGTTGTTAAATTGGCGCCTACCTTCACCTTCGACGTCACAGTGAAAGTGTTAAAAACACAGCGAATATTCTACAAGATGGAAAACGTCAACGGCTGCGACTTTCTCAACAATCCGGTGCTTTTCAAGATTTTCGGCGAAACCTACAAACATCTGGTGGTCAATGGCAGTTACTTTAAGTGTCCCATCAAACCGAAAGTTTACTATCTGAAAAATGAGGGAACCGTGTCCTTAATTCCTAGTATGCATCCACCTGGTCGCTTTCAGCTTTCGATGCGAGTGAAAATGGCTGAAAGTCGACGGCCGTTCGTCATGGAAATGTTGTGGAAGTACAAAATTGTGCGCATCAAATAAAGGCATTTGCATTTCGGGTTGCCCAAGTTGCTCATACGCCGTGTAGTTGGCTGTCATTACCTAATAAGTTCCGCACTCCAGTTGGTTGGGTTATGGGTTATGTTATAGGGTATTACAGCCCAACGTGCGTTGCTCATACGCCGCGTAGTTCGCACTCACTCCCAAAGGAGCCATAAGGCGACGGCGTCGGCACTCGCAAAATCATAATTCGCCGGCAATGCCTTCTTTGCATTTAATGTAGCGTAAACATTTTAATTTTTTATAAGCCCAGTCGCCATTTCGGGCCGGGTTCCTGGCTCTTGGTTCTTGGCTCTTTCGGGCCTTCCCTGCTCAGCTGACTGCGACGTGCGCAAGTGGCCGTGGCTGTTGCCTTTATAATGCCACGTAGCCAGAACCACTTGGCCCGGCCCAATGGCACATGGCCCATGGCTCACAAGCTCCGAGGGTTTCGGGGGTTTCGGGGGTTCAGGGGTTCGGTGGCTCAGGAGCTCCAGGGTTTGGGGGTTTTCCAGTGTGTCACGGATGCCTGGGCCCGGGATTCCCTACCTGAAATCGGTTATAAACGGTTTAGCAAGCTACGGCTGTTGTTGGATTGCACCCCGATGCTCCGGGTTATTACACATACACAGCCACAAACACACACACACATACAGGATGCGATCCTGAGCCCTAAGAGCTTTCGCCTCTGTGCCACAAAATCCACAAAGAGGAAAGCATATGCGCAAATTTATTTACTGGTCGTAGACTCGACTCGATGACGGATTCAATTTGGCGTTTTATTAAGTTTTGCTAACTCATGCTGAGTTCTGAGAGCGAATGTTTTCATTATGTTTCAGTATTTGAAAAATAAAGTGTGTTTAAAAAATACGTTTGTAATATATTTTTGAAGATTTATAAATATATAAAAGAAATATTTTCAATATATGTTTTAAGTAGGCTTAAGAAGCAAAAAATATTGTTGCATTCTTTTTGTAATATTTTTAAAATCTAGGTAATTGAATATATACTTTTTGAACACAATTTTTAACTTAAAAATTAAAATATTTTTGAAATTTTAAATGGATAAAACACAAATTTAGCTTATTAAGTGTGTAATCAAAAAATACTTTCACATGTTTTTGTCCTATATACAAATACTTAAATGGCAAGTTATCGGGATATTTCTATTTTCTAAATTCGGTAAGAGTGTATCATTATTCGGTTCTTAGGTTTTATTAGCATCCCATATTCCCATTGCTTTCCCAAAGAATACCTTTTTGATATTGGCTTAAAGGCTTTGTAACACTGTGTGTACCTTTTCGGCGAAACCCTTTTTTATGTGAAATATTTAATAAGTACGCGGAAATAACGCTTTTGTTTTGTGAACGTTGACGACGAACGCGGCAAGATCATGATTTATGGGTCCTTAAATACAACACTTTTATGGCCCAATCCGACCTTTAAGTCACGGTCCAACCCGAGAATATTTAATTGCCACTCCAAATGGCTGTGGAATTCGTGATTTTAATGGCCACACGTTCGAGCGCAGCAAGTTGGCAATTTGTTGTTGGTCCTCGTTAACAGATGAAATTGTCCGCATTCCGGGGACAAAATACAACATTTCCGACCGGCTAATAAAGGTCAGAGTTCGGGCCACTTGACGCTACCCCATATATATGGTAGTACAACAATCCACTTTGGCTTCATTAGCAAACAAATTCCCGAACAACATTTTTTGGCTGTGCGCACTTGAAATGATTTGGAAAATGCGCACACAATTTTTCATTGCGTAACATGAGGAAAATGTTCAATTAAACCAAGAAGGGCCCTTTGTTTACCTTCTCCGTAAAAAGGGTTTCCGCCCAAAGACTTTCTCATTATATCTAAGTGGCGAAATGCCCAAAAGAAAAAACTTGGTGGCAAAAACAACAAAAACAACAAGAACAACAAAAACAACAAGGAACGCCCTCAAGAAGTTTCGGAAAAATAAACGACTAAATCAAGGGTAGAAGCATTTTTTTCAGGCTGCGTAATGGCAAATTACTTGTTTTTCGCACGTTTAACACAATTTTTCCGCAAGAAAAGAAAAATCTGTGCACCTGATAGCCGGGAACCTGGGTTGACTTGTTTTTCCGCAACTAAAGTGCAGCTTTAGCCTTCGTGAAAATTCTTCAACGCGTCCATTAGTGCTGATTATGCGGCTCTCGTACAAGGAAAAATAATAAGGGCCTGTTTGTGAAGTACAATTTCAGACTTTTCCATTTACAGTCGTTCATCTCTCGGACACATTCCTCGCGTGAGCCGACACACTTTTGCGGTCTGCCGTACTAACTTATGTAAATCGCTTCCTTCTCAGCCGGTTTTTCATTTTCCACCAGCAGTCAACTGCAGCAGGGCCTGCAAATTATTATTATTCTACTTGGTACTAATAAATTCTAAAGCATACCCTTTTATAAAGTAATCATTTTACCTGTATGTGGTGCATCCTTTATGGATACTTATGGATACAAGCCAATTTTTGTTTTTCCGAAACAAAACGTTTCAAATCAAAATATAATTTAACAAAAATGATTTTTAACGTTCGTAAACTATCACTATTTTCACTTGTGTACCTATATAAATAAACCTAACATTGTTAAACTGTTTCTAATTTATATAAACGCTGATTAAATTATTAGGTTGAAAAAACCTATAATTTTATGGTATATTTTTTCAAACTGGAATATTTTGAATGAGGAAGAAATAGTCTGCAATTCGTGCTTTGTGAATATGAAAAGTATGGATATTAAAACCTAGATATGAATTTAGTTTTTCGGAATTAGATTTTATTTTCATTTAATAATTATGAGCTCCTAGTTATATTCACTCTCTTTTCACGAAACTTTTGTATACTTAAAGGGTAATAACTAGTCGGATATCCTTCGTATATCCTCTCCTCATATTTGTTTAGCTCCACTTTATGAGTAGTCAGACAGGTGCTGGTCCCTAACATATCCCAACCGACCTGACGTTAATCCTCGAGTTGCTGACGAGGGAGGTTGCCTGCCTTGATCCAGGCGCCTATAATTATAATAGCATTTTGTATAACGCACCCACAGGCTGTTGCCATTCCGCTCTCAATAATGGATACTCGTATGTCTCGGGCGATTGGAACATGCCTCAACCGAAGGTCCTTGGAGGTCCTCATGTCGCTTTAATGTTTGCAAAATGGTGTGCATTATGCATGCGGTTCTATATTTAGATCCCTTGCTGTTCCGCTATTAAGCCTGGCATTGTGTTCCAACCTGTCGGTATCAGAGATTTAGTCTGATGAGTAAATATACTAGAAGCCTTAAGGGTTTCCGCTTCGAAGCAGAAGCCAAAAACTATTGAGTTTCTATTTTTCTTAGCGAATAACAAGTGCAATGATGCATATAAATAGGGTTTTAAAAAAGGAAAGTATATTCAAGGCATATTGTTTCTTTTAAAATAATTAGTTCTTGAAATATATAATATATGTTATATTTATAATATCAAATATTAAAATCCTACTCCTTATTTTGTAAGTCGCATGATTTATAATACCAAATTATAATAAATAATTTCACTTGTTTATTTTAAACCTACTTTTAAACATGTTTTCCTTTAAAGCATACACGATTTTATTTGTTTTTGATAAAATATGTATTTGGCAAAAAGGCAGACAAAGCGGCTATTCTAAGTGCTTGGGCTTCCAACTTTGGCAACGTCATTGGCTATTTTTACACCTGGCAACAAAAAAGCAAATGAATGAAAGAAAGGCCGCACTTGATGGGAGGTGAACCCTCACATTTTCGCACCGTGCCGAAGGGCAAAAGAGCAATATAAACAGCGATTGTGTTCATCAATGAATGAACACTCGTAAATAAATAATTATGTGTTCCGCAACTATAGGCGGTGGCCCAGGATCGATGGAGGTCAGCCAAGGCGAAAACCGAGTCGAACAATTGCGATGGCATCCGAAGTGCAGCCGTTTTATTACCACTTTTGTGTCGAAAAGTAAAAGAGCCCAAAACGAGTGTGGGGCTCTTGTTGGGGAGAGGAGGGAAGGGGCGGGGCTTTAAGGGGCGGTTCGAGGAGTTCTACCCAAAAGAAAAGTTCCAAAATCAATCAACGTGCGAAAAAGGCAATTTGTGGCTACCAGTGAGAGGTAAAGCATCAGAAGCCAGCGAACGAAGCTCAAGTTTAAAGTGCCTTCTTTTTACAAGACGAACTCTTTTATACCCTTAAAAAATATTCAAGTAAATTTATAAAATGATTTTGATGTATATTATTATAGATGGTATTTAAATAGAATAAATATGTATGCTTTTTGTAATCGCAGTAATTATTTATAATTTTTAAGATTTTAAAAAAGTTAAAAAACAAAGATTAATCAAATAATTAATTAATCAAAATTTAGAAATTCAGGACTTAAAGAATATATGTCATCTAATACAGGTATAATTTCTTATAATTATATCTGAACCTTTTTAATTAACCCCTTTAATGTTATTATTTATTTATAGTATGACTTTCACCTTTTTATAATCTTGAAGTAATTAGTTTAAAAGTGTTTGGCCAAATCAACTTGGTCCTGACGTCATAGAGAGTATGGTCATGCCTGAAAATTCTATTATAAGTAAAGTTTCCTCGTTGCTTCCTGTGTGATGTGTCTGTGTGGGTGTATAGGTGTCTGTGTCTGGTCCTTGACTGTATTTGTGAGTGTGTGCGAGTGTGGGTGGTGTGCGTGTATTTTTTTTTTGTGTTGACATTTTTTTTTGTTCCGGCAAATGTGGCGTAAAACATGAGCAACGCTTGACTTTTAAGGATTTGTCCAGGACGTCGGTCAGGTTTTTTCCTCTCTTTCTTTTTTTTCTAACAAAATAAATATTTTAGCTCGCCTGTTGGTCAATGATGCATTTAATAGCGTTCGCTTGAGCAAATTCTCGCTTTTTCGGATTTCCACGCTGTTTGCCAGTGACAATGAACAATAAAGAATTTTTCAATTTCCTGCGAAAATAATTAATTTTGCTGCCGAGTGTGTGGGTAATATATATTTATTTGGCGGCGGCGGCAGGACTTCTGCTCACGTTTAAATTTAATTAGCAACCAGGACATGCATGACTGCCATTGAAGACCAACGAATGTGACTGCGTAGACGTTTTTAAATTTAGCAATTACGTGGGCCCCAAAAAAAAAAAATAAAAAAAAAGGTAGAAGGTACAAAAACAGGTGGGCAGAGAAGATAGACAAGGAGCCGAGGCGGATATCCTTTCTGGACGGAATCGAAACAAACCCAATCCGAATCGAGCCAAGCCAAGTGGAAGTGAAGGATACTGACGACCGGCTGGCTGAATCCGTCGACTGATTGTTGACTCGGATCACCGTTTCGGGCCAGCAGACAGGACAATCCTGTCGGCATTAAACCGATTTCAGCGGCTTTCAATTTATGCAAATTTTAAAGGGATTTCTGGGCTAACCATTTGCCATTTCGCAGAAATTGGCCTGACAGGCTCCCCAAAAAACAATAGGACGCCAGCGAAACGGAAAAATATATATTCAACGCACCTGAAGCGTTATTAATTTTCTCAATTTGCCGGATTTACAAATCGGAATTTGAATTTTGTGTAGGGGCAATAAAATGTACAAAGAGTTGAATGTTTTGTTTTCTAAACAGATTGACAATATTTACATTCAATGAGATGAGACTATTATTAGATGTGACTTATTTATTCCAATGGCGTGGTTGTATAAATATGTGTGCTAAATTTGTATGTTCTGTCGCTTTAAATTTGTACAAAACATAAAGAACAAAAAGGAAAGCCACTTGTTTGTCTTACTTTATTTTTAGCCATTTCACTTTTGTTTGCAGTATTTAATTATTTATTAATAATGACATTTTTTTGCTTTGTATAAGTGAAATGAATCAATATAAATGAGGAGTAAATGTGATGTGAACTGAAATGAAAGCGTCTGGATGAAAAGAGTAGAACAATTAGAAAAATCGTTAGCTGTTTTTTATGGAATGCCATGAACCATAAAAAATGCTCTTTATCTTAGAAGGGTCATTAAAACATAAGCTAGGTAATAAAACGCTGACCATTAAAAGCTGTTTTAAAACTTAAGACTTAACTGGGGCTTTAAGAAGAGAATAAATAAATAAAAAGCCCTAGTGCAATTTAATTTTTTTTGTGTGTATCTAAACAATAGAATTGTAAGAACTTGAAATCAAGTCCTATCGCCTTTAAGAAGCATTCCTTTGTTGGCACCCAAGCACAATCGTAGAAATCAGGCTCTAATTACTTGGGAAAACAAAAACGAATGCTCTGTTCGCAGCTCATTTGCGGCAAATGGAAGGCATCAGTGCAACCTCAAAGAGTTTCAATTGTCTTCGAGTTTCTTCCACTTGAGCAATTAAAATTAAATGAATCGTTTTAGGTTTCGAAAGGAAAGCGAACTGGGAACGATATTGCATTTAAGTTCGTAATGAGCAGGAGAACAAGTTTGAGAAAATAATGAAAATATAAAGAAATTAATCGATATCAACTTTATGTTAGTCAAATAAGTACAAACGAATTTATAATGAAGAAGAGAAAGGTTTTAAAAAGTAATTTACACAATTTTATTGATGTGTAAACTAATTTTTCATGATATATAAATCATTACTAGCTTGTTGAAAATATTTTTTAACTTTAATTTTTGTAATAAAGAACTCCATCTGAACATAAGAATTTTATCTTTGAATAGAAAGAGAATATTTGTTTGATCCTTTCGCACTTACTCACATAATATCGAACACTTCGATGAGGGCTATAAAAGCGCTACCAAAATAGCCACGAAAAGTGAAAGCAAACATTTGGTCAGTGAGCAGAAGTGTTGGACAAAATCGAAGAGGAGGTGGAAAACCCAAAGAAAAAAAATCAGTAAAACAAATAAAAAAGAGTTTTCCTTCGCTCTCCCTGATGTATTCCCTATTGTTGTTGTTGCTGGTGCTGTTGTTGTTGTTGTTGTTGTACACTTGTGACAAAGTGCACTGCGGAACAACGGGTTTATTTACTCTCCGGCCCACTCAAGGGAGGCGGTGACAGTGGGTGTGGCAGGTATGAAGAGGCAGTAACAACAGTGCCATTCCAACCCGAGAACCTTGTGACGCCTCGTCCTTCACTTTTGGGTCAATAGAGACAGGTAAACGAACGCATAGGACATCCTCTGGCCCATTGGTCCATTGCTCCTTCGGTGACCCCTTGACCCCAGCTCTCTCCATCACTTTTCATTCTGCTCCCGTTTCCCATCTCTTGTGCAATTTCCTAATGGACCAGCGTTTTAAGTTTCAACAACACAAAACACAAAAATGCATTGTCAGTTGAGCAGTGCGAAACCCGAAACATTTCGAGAACGGAAACAAAAGCAGTGGACTCAAGGACCTCGGACTCGGCAGGTTGACATTTGTGAGCGCCACGGCCCCGAAAGAAGCCAGCCCCCAGATGCCTGACCGGGCATATCCACGGCTGACTCATACATCAATTACTGTCCAACCAAATGGCGTTCAATTAGCCCTCAAGCGGGCTCCCTTTGCTCCTCTTCCTTTGCCTTCCCCCATTTCCCCCAACAGCAAATCCGAAGGACCCTAGGACTCAGACTTATTCAAAATTCAACAAGGCAGGCTTCAGTGTGGGTACAGTGAAACTCGGCAGAGAGCTCCTATTATTCTATATACTGTAAGCAGTATAGAACTGCAGAGAATAGAAATTAAGATAATAAAAAGGATTGAAAATATTTTGGTTCAATTTTAGAATTATTTAAGTACTGTGTTCTTTAATAATAAAACCATAACCTATAATCTATGACCTTTAAATTCGAACAGCTTAAAAAATGTTTATATGGTAACAATAAATAAATAAGATGTATAAAAAAATATATAAAAATCATTTCTAAAACTAATTTATGTATGCTATACAAAATAAAACATTTATAATATTTTATTCCAAACATGTTTTCAATTAATCATAAAAAAACTCTATGCAGGTAATGTTGTCCGTCATTAATGTTTCGTACTGTAACTTGGTGTATCTTTTAACCAAGTTCCAGGCACGTTTCGTCCTTGCATAATTGAACAAGCTGGCTAAGGTCTCGTTCCTATATCTATTTCTTTACTTTGCGATTCCTTTTTATTTTGGTCTCGGTCTCTGTAACTGACTTAGATTCGCAGGATCACGGAAAAGGGAAAACGGTTATGTGGTTTTTCGGGGCCAAGGATTTGCAGGAAGCTCCAGTTAATTGATCTGACAAGAAATGCGCCACGTTTTTGGGGCCTGGACAGAATTCAAACTAAATTCGATGTGTCAATCAAAATTTTGTAACCAAAAATACGCCTCTGCTGGAAGTCCCTATGGCCTGAAATAAAAAGCACACACATGAGCGAAAACAAATATTGACAGTCACAACGGGCAAACAACAAAAATTTCGGCTGACGTTTTGGCAATTGTCGCGACTCGCGGAAAACTGCCATGTCCCGTCAAAAAAATAAAAAACAAAAAAAAAAAGAAAAGCAACAGCAAAAATGAAAAAGTACTGAGTATAATAAAAAGGAAAATACGTGAAATGTTATATAATTTATGCCAGCAGTGCGAGCGGTCCTTCCTCCTTTCTTTTTTATCCTTAGTATCAGTATTTCAGTGGCAGCCAGAGTTTCTCACAGGATTCGCAGGACTCGTATAAATATGCAATTTAGTTTAGGCATTTGAATATTTTCTTCACCGCGCGCTGCCTTTCAATCTTTTGATGAGCCGAGTCGAGTCGAGTCGGCAGCAGCTGCGTTTTCCGCTTTTCCACGATTTTCACGTCCTGCGATTCATTGGCAGCCTGACACTAATGAAAAAAGCCAAATCGTGTTTACTGCTGCGTGTTCGAAGCGATTGAAGCTATAATTCAAGTTTCACTTCTCATCGGCAGTTGGTTTTCCCCTTAAAAATATTTTATGGCTAAAAATAAAGTGTTTATTTTAAATAAAGCATTAAGTTAATGCACCTTATTGAACGAAACAAGATACTCGGATTATCGCAAAGCCTTTAATATATACAGTAAACATTTTTTCTTCTCCTAAAGTCTTTAGTCTGTACTTTTTTCCTATTTTGGCATATCATACTGACCTTTTCAGTGGCTAACTATTTATACATTTTTCGTGTAATTAACGTGACGGAAAAAACTGTTTTCCTTATCGTATATCAAATTAATGAAGTGAAGTTTGACTTTTACACGATTTTGCTTACATCAACAAATTTCTTGATAATAAAATGTAATGCTTAAACTATAAGAGTGAAGATTTTTTTTGCCTTAAAAATGTATTACTTGAAAGGTACAATTTAAAGATGTAAATGCTGTGAATTTTTCTTAGCATCAATAATGCTGTCTATTTTGGTTTGACTAATCTTTTATTGACACAAAACCTTGCGTGCTTATAAATAAAAGAACACTACGAAAACAAACCCGTCAAAATACCGCCTTAAGGGTAGGTAGTTTTTTTTGTTGTTGTATTGTAAAGCCTTAGCAAATATATGCGTGTTTTTGGCCCTTCTCAAAAATTGTGTCAGACACGAATGCGAATATGTATCTATATCTGCTCCTATATTTAGTTTACCCATCTGCATTTCAGTGAAATTTAAGGCATAACCTGTCATCCGAATGAAATGCAATCTCAGTCCAAAGTCCCCAGAGGTAGAGAGCCTTTCTATTGCAATTCGTATCCTTGCAGTCTGTCTACAGTTTCTCATTTCGCCTGACTCTTTGGAGGCTATAAATATCGCAAACATTTATCTGTTGACATTTATATATATTTAAAATCCGTATTTTTTTTTTTTTTTTTTTTTTGCATTGCGTGCCAATTTGTTTATATTAATGTCCCAAGTGATTTCGGTTGCCCATATCAACAGGGACACATTTCACAGAATGTGAGAAGAATGGAAGTGCCTTTGGCCTTAGATATGATCTGTTTGTGGGTTTTTCTCGGCTTTCCTTTTCAATTTTAATAAAGCGATTTGCAGGGTAAGACAAATGGAATTTTCAGGGGTAATAGATACTTGAGAGCAGATTATGTAGGTATTATACTCGATAAAAGCAAAATTCAAAAAAGAAATAATGCAAATAATAAAAAAATTTAATGTTGTGGTTAAATGCAAAAGTTTGTTAAGATCTCAGCCTTAAATCGTTTTGCAGCCAACTTTAGATTAACACATTTTTATGGAAAAAAAAGCTTTAATTACCAGCTTCATTAATAATAAAGTTTCGCACTCAAAGTTTGAAAACTTTTTGATTTCCGTTTTAATAGGTATCCCGTAGTTGTTTAAACAATTTTTTACTTCATCCTGTCAAGTTTTTCTTGGTATTTTTTGTTGTTTTTTTTTGCCTTCCGTTTGTTCCTGTTTGCCTGTTTGTGAGCGATGAGTTGTCTGTGTTGGCCATCTCTGGTCGCTTTCTATTTATACAGAAAACTGTTGAAATATTTTTGCATCATTGCCCGGCTATCTTTCTGTGTGTCCGGCCAGCTATTTTCCTTTTAGACATTTTTTTTCTTTTCTCCCTCGATTGTTTGTGGCTGACAGTCGTGCGAACCGCAAACTAAATGATAGGCCTGAGCTAAGGCTTTTCTTTTTTTTTGCCGTCTTGATAGCTGGAGAACCTGCTGCGTTGCAAAGGAATGTAGCATGTAAATTCGTTTTGACATTTTAATTACACCGGCACCGAAAAGCGGGAGTGTATAAGTGCGTATGTACGTGTTAACTTGGCTGACACATTAATGCATTCCGGCAAGATTAAGCAATCAGAGAGCGCTTCAATTCTGGCATAATTGGAGCAACCTGACGAGAGGAGGAGGTGCCATCGAAGGAGGAGGAGTAGGAGGTGGTGGCTCAAACACTCAATTTAGGCCATCAGCTAGTGGCTCGATGGCCTGGTTCACTTTCTCCCACCCACTTTCTTTCGCACTTTGACTCTCGTTTAGCGCCGAAACAAGTTACCCGCCGAACTTCCATCTTTCTCGGCCCCATCTCAACATTCTAATTTACTTTTATATTATGTTGTGCTGATTGCGTTGCCAGATCCTGCGGATCCATTACAGGATGTGTTTGTCGCCTGCCACCCTTATCACAATGATGATGCCGCTGCCAGCGACAAATTGCCGGAAATTGACAACAAATTTCCAGCTCACACACGCACTTTTCCCGTTTTCCCGGCCACATAAGTTGCCCATTTACTAATTCTTGGGTCCAGTGTTTGCCGAGGTTTCTTGGAGCTCCAAGGGTGCTCCTTGGCATATCAATGGAATGGCTACGCATATTGACCGGAATGTGTAATCGAGTCAGCAGGGACAACTTTGAACTTTGTCAAACCCTTTGAAAGTTTTTGAGAGCCCCTAAAAGCATATAATGCAAACTATTCTAAATATGAATTGGGCTTAAATTCAATTTGGCTCAAAGGGCTTATCGTGCCGTTTTACTTTATGCTTTTATCTAAGGCAATCTATTTTTGCATAATTTACACTTTTTGCCCTCATGGCATACAAGTTAAAACATTTGTTTTTATTGGACCAGCATTGACTTAATGTTGTTTTGAATAATACAATATATGCAAATAGAAATTGTTGTTCGATTTTTAAAGGGATTCATGGAGGTAAAAAAAGTTCATATATTAATATGAATATTAAACCATTATATAATTTATTCAAGACTGCTTTCTTTTTTTTTATTTTAAAGCTCACACTCTTTTTTGTATACGTGCATTCATTAAGGCTTATTACTCATGTATTATTTACAGAAACTAAACAAGCTGCTTTAAATGTGCATTGATTTATTTCATATCGCAACTAAAACTTGTTTAATTAGGAACATTTTTAATAACGTTGCACCAATCCTTTGTTCAGAAAACCACTAGATTTTCTGTTGTTCCACACAAGAGTATCCTCGCACGAGTTTAAAAGCTGGATTATATTGAATATTAAATCGGATTCTAATGCATTTTCGATAGCGAATACCGGCTGCAGCTGAAGTTTGGGGATTTGCATATAGAATGAAGGATTCCCGAGCTCTCCGAACAGCTCACCCACTCATCCACTTCACCGCTGTCAGTTGCACTTTTGTTTCAGTCCATAGACCTTGGCTTATGCATATATTAGTGGATCGGCCGCATAGAATTCGGGTTCATCAATCACTTATGGAAATCAATACGCTTCCTATTACACAAAACCCCAAGTGGGGGAACCTATTGTGTTTTGATGTTTTTGAATTCCCAAATGACTGGATGACGGTTTCAGTTGCTTCTGCACCTTCGTCCTTTTTTTTTTTAGTATGATTGGAAGTGTTTAAATATGGGTATTCCTATGTTTACTATGCCACTATTTGTGGTTAGTTGAAACGTGCTCTAAATACAAAAAAAGTGTAAAATTACTCAGGGGATTGCCTTACTAAATAGAAATCTTTAACAGTTTCTAACTTACAGAACTCCTAACAGAATTCAAACAGCGTTTGGTGCTTTCCAACTTTTCCCATAGATGGTGCTTTTCTGTTCGCGATTGTCTTTTTCTTGTGTAGACTTTTCTTTTGCCTTTTCATCTGACGTCATAAGGACAATGCTGACGTCACAGAAAAGCTGCAATGTTTACACGAAACGCAATGGAATGGAATTGATACGTCTGTGTTTCGTTTCCGCACGTGTCTTTCGCGCCAAATTTGTTGTTTGCCATTCTGTTTTGTTGCTGTCCTTCTGGGTTACGGGAACAAAATCCCGTTTCTCTCTTTGCCGGAGAGCAGAGGGGGCTTGCTCTTACGGTTCTTTGTTTGTTATATAACACGTGCTCGGACAGAAGTTAAGGCCCACAATGGAGCTGGGATGTACTGATAAAAATGGGGGGATAATATGACTAAATTTATTTTAGATTTTAAACCAATAAACTGTACATTGAACATTTTGATGAAAATTTACTGCAGTAATCCACACTAATATACACACTTTTTTTGCTACAAAAATTCTACTGCGTTTATAATGCGTTTATATTTTTCTGATTAATGTTTAGTTCAGAATTAAGAGATCGGATAGATCATATAACCATTGTAAGTATGATGATTCAATGTATAAAAGGGAACAGTTTTTAAAATAACTAAACCGGCAAAAGTAATGTTACTTAAAACTTTCGATAAAAGATCTTTATTAACATCAGGGGAATTAGGTGCACTGTGATCAAGAGCTGTAAACACTTCTTCAGAAATATGTAGATTAACAGATCATTTCGATATCGCATTGTTGACTATGCAGATTTGAGCGTGCGACAACTCTAGTTAACTGCCTCCATCATTCAGAGCTGGTTAAGAGAGGCGGCGTGCAGAAGAGCGCTGTTAAAGAGCGTTTTTGAAGGACCGCGACACAGATGCACGCACACCAACACGCTCGGTGGGTCGTCCTGCTCCTGGTGGTGCGTGACTTTGGACGCCTGATGGAGCCAGTCACTGAAAGATTGGTAGCAGTGCCTCAGTTCGTTTGTGCTGCCAGTTGGATGCAGAACGCCTCGACAACCGAGCAAAACACATACTAGTATATCCGTGGAATCGAGCTAAAATATATGCGGTATGGTGTGCGCGACTGTGTCACCTTCGCGAATTAATCAAAGCGTATTTGAACGGCATTATCATGCTGGCGGTTCTATTTGCCCCACAAGGCCACCGCCCACGTGTCGGACGGATTTGTTGTGTTAATTAGTGAAAAATGTCAGACCAAAAAAAGGAAATAATAATTTAAAACAAAGAAAAACGGGGGTGCAAGGAGTGAAAGTTATTGTGTGTCCTTGGGCTCAAGGGAGTGTAATATATACATATGAGCACATGGTGGAATAAAAAACGAAATTGCTTTTTTAAGAAACAGAGCAAAAAGGAGTCAGGATTACAAGGCAGAAAGCAATATTGCATGAGGAATCGAGAATTCCTTTGAGTGCGTGGCTGCAAACGAGAATTTTGTAGCACACTTTTGTGCGCAGCGTTTGAAGAAACTTCGTTTTTTTTTGACTGCCAAAAATCGATCCGCCCCGTTGTCCCTTGGCGTTTTTGTTTACCAAGCCCTGCGAATTACTTTCAAGTGAGCGTTTTTATTTTTACATATGCTGGCTGGTCACAACTTTGTTGTCTTGTTTGCTTACGTGAAAGACCCCTGCAGGTATTCAGCCATGTTTTCTGCTGCCTCGCCTTGACACATTTCGTTTTTGGCCATTGCGACTCGCTGCATGCAACGGCAAAGGCAACGGCAACGGCAACGGCACTTGGGATGCTGCAGTTTATTTAGCTTATCTGTTTTGCCTCGACAATATATTTCTTGACACACCCACCCGCTCACAAATAGTTGCCCATCGTTCGTGGCTGAAATTTTCAATTAGGTTTTATGACACATTTCGTTCGCCGACATCGATGATGCAGCCACCCTCTCGACGACCGCCACCATTTCGTACTTTGTGCGCCACCCATTTAGTCGAAATTGGCCAAGCAGCGCAAATTTGCATACCAATTAAGTTTATTATATATTTACTTTAACTTTCATTAAGCCACTCGGCGATACGCGGCCCTGTTTTTGTGGCCTGTAGATGGGTGCAAATGGAAACAAAGTTTAATTAGGCTGCCAAAGGTTTCGGCAGTAACGTAACTATTTAAAAACTTTTATAATTTAACTTACTCTGTATTCAACTTGTAAAAATAATTTAAATATTTGTAGTTTTTAATTGGTTTTATGCAGTTACACAACTTTTAAATAAAAATTGGTTTGCTTTAAGTACTTTGTATTTTAATTAATCAGTAATTCATTAATTAAATTTTAACTGTTTTATGTTTGTGGCAATAAAACAAGTGACATTTTTTGTTTAGAATCAATATGGCTTATTACGATTGTTCGTTTAATTATATCTTTAGCTCGCTGAATTTATTTTATATTTCGTTTGTATTCATTCGGCTGGAAAACCATAATCAAATTATATTATTGTACTTATTTATGTTGCTGACAACAGAATCAGCAGCAGCCATGAATAATTCGGAAATTGCGTTTGGCGAATAAAATAAGAGCAAACGGAAAAGGGCAAAGTATAACCAAATCGAAAAGCCACAAAACCTAAAATAATAATAAACATAAAAATAACATAAAAAACAAACAGATATTGGCTTTACCAACGGCAAGGAACCCCATAAATGGGCGGGTCGTAAAAAGTACTTTAAGGCGAGCAGCACACATGGCGTATGAGTTATACTTTGCATTTAATTCCTTACTCATTTTACTTGGGCTGCAGCAGATTCCAGAGAAACAGAAAGGTGAAGGAAATGAAAGAGGGAAGGAAAGGGAACCCAGTTCACTGACTGGGTAAGCTGGGAAAATACCTTAAAAAGCTAAAAGTGAAAGCTTAACAAAATTGAGAAAAACCACCAAAAAGGCCAGCAAAGTGGGGGGAATGCGGCGAAAACTTTTGTGGCTACGTGGCTGGGACTTTTGGATGTCCTGCCAGGACGAAGGGGAGTGGCAGGCATCCTGGCAGGATGTAACAGGCTAGGCTAATCCCTGGCTAACGCCCCTATTTTTCGCCAGTGGGAGGAAAAGGGACTTTGTCCGAGGGCTGGCAAAAGGTCGAGTTAATCTACGGTTATGCCACACTGCAAATTGTGGCCCAAAAGAAAGAAAACAAAAAAAAAAGAAAGGAAAAAACACAGGACAGAGTAGAATAACGTACATCTGGTGGAAGTTCTACATGTTTATTGTATGAAATATATATATGTGTGAATCATTGGAGCGCCCCAGTGCAGCCATTGTCATGCATTCCAAATGAGTGACTTTTAAACTCAAACTCAAACAATGTATCCCAAGTTATAATCAAAGCATCTGTTTTCCCACCAGGGAAAAGCCTGCAGCTTAACTAATTCCTTCGCCCTTGGAGATTGATTAAAGTTGGCCAATTTCCACTTGTTATCCTGATGATGATTTTGCTGTGGCCACATTTAGATTGATGACTTTTTCATTTTCTTTTGGCAATCCCTAGTAGATGACACCGCCAGCCTCCGCCACTCATATAATTGACTAATGAGCCAAAGTTCAGGGTTCAGTAAATGTTTTTATTTTGTTAAATGACATTTGGGCATTGTGGACATTTAGCTGTTCGGGCATAACTTTTTTTGATTGTTGTCTGCGGTAAATCAACGAGAACGATAATCATGCTAATTTTATTCAGCATGGGAATAGCATATTTTCAAAATGCCAAACAGAGTGATATGGAAAGTTATAAATGGTATTATTAATTTAATTAGTTTTCGATAAATATTCGGCTATTGTTTGTTATGCTTTAATAGTTTAATCAAGTGTTAGCACTAAAATTACTTTTTTTGTCAATTAAAAATGATTTATTTGAACTGCAAAAGTTATAATAAAACTGAGAATAAATTAATTAAATTGTTATCGAATTGCATACATGGTAATCTGTATTGTAAATATTAAATAATGGCGTTTTCAAGATACCAGTTATATATTTAAATGGTTTTCTTTGCTTTACTTATTGTTCTTAATTCGTAACTGCCAAAACAAAAAAATTAATCCAATCTCTCTGAGGAAAAGCACTTCAACTTTTTCCCTTAACTTGGGCCCCAAGCATTTGTGGTTGGAATTTGCTCAGGACCCCAGAAAATCTTAATGCTTATTTTTATCTGATAAGTGATGACGGTTGCTGCCGAGAAAAAAACAGCTTGAGTGGACAGACTTACTCGATTTCTGGTTGTTTGTCTGTGCTAAATGTAATACACAGACAACTTATCACGCTGTATTAGCTCATGAACAACAAAAAATATATATTCTCTGGCTCTTCCACTGATTTGTTGTTGTTATATTTTGGAGACACGCCCACTCGACGGGGGGGCATCGTTTGTTTGTACATTATTTGTCTGTTTTATTGTGGAGATTTTTTCTAGTCGACTCCACTTCGCATTTGCCAGGATTTTCAAGCAGCTGAGTCACATGAAAATAAGTGAATTGTGCTGCCATTTTCTTTCTCGTTTTTCTTACGAATTTTCTCGAGTGAGTTTTGGGATAAAATGGTCTAGGCTTTAATATTATAGAAATTGAATTATCTATGCACTTAAAAGTCAGTTTTGTTTACCAACTTTGCTACAAAAATGTTCATTCAGCCGTAAAAGTTTTTGCCCAACCTTTTCTTGTGTTGGTCCAAAGTTTTCCTTTGAATATGGAATAACAATTTTGCGAATGGATACCAAAACCCGTTAAGCCTTTGCCAAGGAATACATACTTGAATCAAAGAGTTTATGTGTTTGACTTGGTAATTTTAAGCTGTTCTTAGACAGGTGTGAAAACGAAGAGAGTATGTGGTTGCTAAAAAACTTTTCTCCTCATATCAATATTTATACAGAGAGGAAAGGAAGGCGAGGCAAAGTCGAAATAAAAATTCAATTTCCCGACCACAAAAAGTTAAACTTTTCTCCGCAGCCACAAATCAATTTTCAGCTTGGCAAAGTGAACCGCCGAAATGGATAATAAGTGAAAAAAGGGAAAAAACAAAGTTATTTCATGGATGCTGGCCAAAAATTAGCGAACAGTGTTATACCATGCTAAAGATAAAAAAGGAAATAAATTGGAGTGAAAAGAAATGGGTTAAAAGCTGGGTGATGAAAGAAAGTAAGAAAGTTTAGAGATTTAGAGAACAAATTGGTAGTAGAAAATGCTTTTTTTAAAATCTGGTGTTCCTCTTAAAATATAAAAAATATATATATATTCCCACACAGGGAGACATTTTACGATTATTATGAATGAATTCCCCAGCTAAAAGTCTCTTAAGTTTAGTTCTCAAAGCCAAACAAGCTGAGTTATTTATACATAAAACAACTTTGTCACAAAGTTATGAAACTTCTTTATTATATTGTTGCATAAATACTTAATAGACTTGCCATTATTGCAATCCCTTTGCCCACCCTCTGACCTTCTTTCCTTGAATGGCAAAAAAAGGTCATGCTTTGTGCTAAAATCGAGTTCAAAGCGCTGCTGATGAGGGTAAGATACTGTTGACAACTTTTGGCCAGTTTCCTACGAGGGGGAATATTCATTTCACATGCAAATGGGTTGTATGGTGGGTTCAGTAATAGAAAGATCACACAAACTCGGTTTTAATGGGCTGAGGAAAAATGTCAACCGAGGATTATGCGCTCTTGAAAAGCGGTTTCACCTTCGCATTAGAGGAATTTTCAGCTGTGGATGTCGAGTGCCTTAACTGGTTGAGCAGATGTCGGCATATATTATGGGCTTTGCTTTGTTTTTTCCCACCACCTAATTTATGGCCAACACATGCGGGGCTAACACATTTTTTATTGTGTCCGCAACCTAAACAGCCTCCTACCAACAATTCCCACATGTTTACAGAAGTTCTGTTTGTCAGCCATTTTGAAAGACATTTCCGTTTCGGCCTCCCAACAATAAATGTCCTCAGCGGTGATATAAAAAGGAAATAACTATTGTCACATGTCTCACTTTTTCATTTTTTTCTGGTTTTTCTGCCCTTTTTGCTTCTTTCCGGAATCGGGGTGCAAAAGTTCATTAATTGATAAGGCGGCAACCTTGCTCCTGTGCGTCGGAAATCAGCCCAGGGAATTGTTCTAGGGTCAGCTTTGTTATATACAAAAAAAAAAAGCAAAAAGGCAAAGCCTATTTTCAGACATTTATTATGTATGTACATGTATATTGGTATGTTAGAAAGGAAAATTTCACAAGCATAGGGTCAAATACACGTTTAATTATAGCAAAATATGTTCAAGGGTTGTTAAATGGGGATTGTTTTAATTATTGCACAGTGGTTTTTCTTATAGTTTATAGTTATTTATTTCGTAATCTAACCAGGGTAGTTAAATAAAACTTTGGCGATTTAAAATCACTTAAACGGGTGCCTGAAAGTATGCAATATATTTTATCCATAAAGTAAATTGTTGTGTTTTGAATTTCTGGCTCTCACCCAAAAGTGTGCAATACAAAATACATTTGTAATCATAACCTTGGCAAGTGCTTGAGCAGTATTTTAGCCCCTGAAATCTTTTCCCTTCAATATCGCTTGACTTCGGGCCATTTAATGTCTTAGTTATGTGAAAGTTTTGCAAATCGCGTGCAGCACTTAAGTTTTGGTTAAGAGGAAGTGGGCGTGGTTCCAGTTTAGCACTCTTTACATTTGTTAATTGCGGCACTTAGTTGGCCAAGTTAATGTGTAGCATGCTAATGTCCTTTCAACGCACTTGGGCCAAGAAATTCTTTAAGCAACGCTTTGGGTACAAAACATTAAACTCAAGTAGCTGAAAAGGGTGCAATAAAATGTTTGTTTATATAGGTGGCATAAAAAGGGACAAAAGCATAATTTTGTAGTTCCAGCAGTGGATGAGAACCTTCAACTGGGAGTGTCCCAAAAGTAGGAGAAAAAAATTTAATTTTGTTCATTTCGCGTTCGCGTCATCTGGCAAAACTGCAGCTTTTTGTTTTGGGTTCGCATGGGTGTGTCTCCCTGTGAAATATATTTTTCATTATGCTGATGAGAAACGCTGTTCGCCGCGCCCCAAACTCATTTCAGCTTGAAAAGGGTCCGAAAACTGACTTATTCTAGGGACACATAATAAAAAAGTGTGATTAATTGCAGGAACTAAAGATAGAAAGTAAATTAAAACAGAAAGAGCAACATGCTTTCTTAGCAAAATAACTAATCATAAATAAATAGTTCAAGCTTTTGATTCTTTCAATAATAGCCTTTTTTTTATTACTTTCTATACATTTTTTGTTAAAAATAATTTCATTATTATATTCCAATTGTTGTTGTTTGATTGTTGTTCTGATAACATTATTAATAATTTTTAATACTATCTAAAGTTATAAGTGTTGTTACTTATTTAAAAATCCCTACTTACTGCATATCATCCGTATACTTAAATAAAAAATTAAAGGATTTTTCATCTTAACAAGATATTTTTGACTTGGAAATGTAGAATCCTAAAAGGTGTCAAGAACCCTCGTTAGCACATCAAACATCTCCCTTAGAGAATCGCAAACGTTCTGATTGATTGAATGGCTGCCTGATTGATCTTGTTGGTATTTGAACCTTAAACTTAGCGAATTTTTGCGTGCAGCGTGTCTGGTGCAGTCAATTAACCAGCCAGCGAGTGTGAGAGAGAGGAAAGGTCGCCGGGTCGGCAATTTATCAGTGTCACTTGGTTCCAGAAGACAACGACGATGTGGCTGCTGAAGACGCGAGCGGGATCGAACGTTAGAGCGGGACAGTCAATTGTTTGGGCTGATTGTGCTTAATGAAGTGTCGGATATGTCATGAGCAGCTACAATAAACAAGCCATCGCAGTTTGCAGTTCGCAGTTCGTGTTCGATGCAGATGCATCTCTAAGATACATAAAATATGGCCGGTGAAAAAAGAGTGAAAAGTGAAAAGTGACAGTGAGCAAGAGCCAGCTGAACTATGTAGGCCCAGATCACCGAAAAAAGAACTGGTAGCAATCGTACACATATCCCGAATCGACCCACGTGCCGAAGGAAATGAGCCAGAACCTCCAAGTGAGCTACACCGCTTTGGGCATGTCGGACGATAATCAAACCTGCAGCTACTCGATGCCCTCGGTGGCGTCGCCCACCCACACCAACCACCGCCTGCAGCGCAATGTCAACTTCAACGAGGACCTGGCCGGCTATCCCCCCAGCAGCTGCCCCCGCCCCGGCGGTCCGGCGCTTCTCCAAGTCCATCTTCCAGCGGCCGCGCTCCATGTCCGTGTGGAGCGACATCAGTCGCAGCAGCATGCGTCTCGATGAAAGGTGAGTGATGGCCCAAAACGAGGGGGGATCACAAATCGGGGGAGAAATTTTGGGTTCACTGGGAAAAAAGAATCTCTAAAATCGAAAAAATGATAATAAGAAAACAGGAAAGTTTGTAAAGCTAGCATTTTTTGTGTGTTGCAAATACACACAAAATACAATTTAATGAGATTAAATAAACATGGAATAATTGAACTAAAAAATGATAAATTAAATTTCAACACAGCGGAAGCAGCAAATTGTTTGTCTGGAAATGCTCATTAGGAAACAAATATTTTAAAATGCAAATTTAATTGCCTCGAAAGGATTAGCAAAATTTCTGAGAACCCTTCTTAAAAGAGATTGTTGTCGAATTTAAATGCCTTACAAGGATTAGCATAATTATTGAAAGCAAAAATCCCTTGTACTTAACTCGTGTTGCCATTTGCAAAAGTTTTGTAAAGCAGAGAAGATTTTGATTGCTGATAATAATAATACACTGCTTAGAATTATTCAAAAGATTATATATTCAATATTTTTTACGAAAATAATGATAATGATAAATAACCAAATATTGTTTAATGTTATCTATACTTGCTGATTCAAATTTGTAAATCATTTTTTATTACCCTTTACCTCTTTAGTAAACACTTTTTAGGACTTTTTCAACTAAAAATTTATGTTTTCTTTGAAATTGTTGCAGTACTTTTCTACAATTCTCAATGAACATAAATGTCAACACCTTACAAGGAAATCGTTTTAGAGAACACTTCAACTACCTAATCTACTTTGCCTTATATGTACATATATCGATTGTTATTTTTATATTGTTTTTTCTGTGTGAACAAGGGCTCCAAAGCAATTTGCGACATGTGGTGTGGTCGCCCGTTTTTGTTGTGTGGCCTGCCTTCAGGCGAATTTATGTGTTTTCAGTATTCTTGGGCTGATTGCGTGCGCTGAAATCTACATAAATATTTGCTTTTATCCGACTAAAGGCCTGACAAAGGGGAATATTCCCTCTGCGCTTTCTGTATGGATACGTGACGCACGGCAAAGTGTTATAAGCCCCATCTGATTACGGCTAATCTATCAAGGACGCAAATGCAATCGATTGGGTGTAGGCATTGATTTTATAAGAAAAGTTTTCACGTCTACCATTTATCATAATTTTCAATGAAAGGTATAAATCTAAATAATTTGATAAATTTAAGAAACCAATTTAACTAAGTTCAAAACAATAATGCTTTATACAAAAATTTGTTTAAGATTTCTGAGTGTCTATGATAGAAAGTGGCTTGCTTAGATTCCAATAAATTTGAATTGAAATTTTCATTTTTATTTTTGCACGAACCTAAATCTTGAAAAAAAGCGTTTGCATTTTTTTTATTTCTTGAATAATAGGATCTTTACACCATTTTTATGAAACAAACACATTGGCAAAATAAATTGAATATTTAAATAATGCCTTCTGAGTGCCACATAAACCCAAGACAAATTACTTTTTTATTATCTGAGATTTAAGCTTATTACATCGCTCTTTTCCATATTTGCACATTTCGTTTAAATACACAATTATGCATAATTGCTTGCCATTAATTCGAACGCCATGTGCCATCGCCATTAAATTCTGCTCTTGAATATCTGGAAAAGAAAGCTTAAATCAACTTTGACACCCGCGCAGAATCGTTTATGCTTCGAAGGATGGCCTCGAGGTCCGTTTAATTTAGTTTGAGCACTTTGACTTTTATTATCCTGTTAGCCAGCGCTGTCTGTGATTATTGTAACCGCCCCCAAAAAGGCTATAACGAGATTTAGATATAGATTTACTGGAGTGGCAATGAGAACGCTGTCTGGTGTGCTAATTCGAAATAAATGAAAATAAAGATAACGAGGTGGCCAATACTTTTCAACTTGGCTCTTAAAGATTATGCCCAATCTTTGTGGCCATAATTTATACAGGCCCGTTCAACAATTGTTTCATTTTGTGGCCGGAGTGTTTGTAATCCAATGTGGCTCTGTTTGAGTGGCAGGATGTGGCACGTAGCCGTCGGCCGGAAATTTGCCTTTGAAATTTTTCGAATGAAATATGAGTGGTATGATGGTGTGAGCCAGTCTCTCGTCAGTCAAGTCAACAAGTTGGGTGTGCAAACTTCTGCGGCTTTGGCCTGCAGCTCAGCCAATTTACGTCATCAGCCTGTGTGTGTGCCAATTAGTGTAAATAACTCAATTATGCTCGGTTCCTCCTTCTTTTCGGTGTGTAGATCGACACCTTTTTGATTGGTAATTACGCCAAGGGTGTAAGCCATCCTCACAATTGGCTTGTCAGCGTTCAGTAGGTATAGCCAAGTATATAACTATTAATTAAGCTCGCTGGCACAATGGATTCAACCCTATTTAATGTGCAAGAGCGTAATTGAAATGAATGATTATCGCCGGGTGAAAAGTAAAACGGGGGGAATGGCTTGCTAGATAAAGTTTAACGGCTCTTTAACGGTGTCTCGTGGTTGAAAACCTCAACTATGGCCACGTCTCTTTTGTATCGTTTAAGCCATTTTATTACAACAAGCACACACCGCTCAACCTTTTCACAAAAATCCTTCAACAATGGCCCATAAAAAGTCCAGACTGAAACGCCACCAGCACAAGCTCGTAATATATATCAAGAGCTACTGAAGAACATTAAGAGCTTTAGTTTCTAACCACACCCACAAAACGTTTCTGCACAGGAAAAAAATAAAGAAATTATAAATATCTTTATTCTGCTTTATTGCCAGCTTAAAGTCTTTTGTTATTAAACAAATCTTAATAAAAGAGATTGAAGAGGAGCTGTTGAAATAAGGCATATATATTTATTGTTTAAGTAACGAAAAGCTGACAAACGAAAACCATTTTGAAATAAGAGAATACCTGTATAATTTTAATGGAATTTATATTCATTTCTTGATCTAAACATTTTGCCAACAAATTTCAACAATAATTCCTTGACATGATTTTCTTAAGTATTTACCTTATCGTGGTTTCATAAATTTTTTCTTTTCCCTTTCAGGTGAGTGAAAGTGTCTAAATTAACGCAAGATTTTCTCCTTTGAGTGCGGTAAGTAATGCGATATGTGGGCGGAAAATGGACTTTATCATGTGAAAACTTGGCTGTTTGTCTGCGAGAAGCCCAAGAAGTTGCTCCTTGACGAACAAGCTATTAATAATGTTTTATCTGGGAGAGAACACCTTTGTCTTTGTTTGTTGTTCCGTGGCGAATTCCTCATAGGAATTTGCGAAATTTGCAAATGACTTCTAGCATTCCAAAGTGGTCTACGCCTTAGTCGGCCGCATTTCATTTTCTACTCACATACTCATAAAACAATCATAAAAAATGCCGCAAATCATCGCCGACGAAGGACAAACTTCCCCCTTGGGTCCTGCAGGTGTTCATCCTGTGCCTTTTCCCCCATCCTGGCAGACATTTCGTTATGCCAGCAATGTTTATGTTTAATGTTTCAGCATTGTTTATGTTATGTTTATGCTGTGGCTCGTGTGCGTGCCTCCTAATTGTGTTTTACGTGCCTCGGTAGGTTAAAATACCCCGCACTCGTGTAACTCCGGGATACTCGGTGTCAGTCTCGATTTGTGTAACACCGGAGTATTTGATATGCCTGTCAGTCCGTCGGGTTACGATTCGTTTGCAATTACCAGCAGACTTAATCTCCGGTGGCCTTTGCCGCTCTTCCATTTTGTTTTTTTGACGCCAAACGTGATGGATAGAAAACCTTGAAATGTTGTCACGAAAATAATGAAACTCGTATAAAATTACGTTTTATCGATTGATGCTACAGAAAATAAAGTATGATATATATTGGTATTAAGGAATATTTGGTGGCATTAAAACCTTACACCTTTTTAATTCTTAAAATTATCTTGACAGTTATTTTTTATTTTATTTATCCGTAATATTGTCCACACAAACTCAAAAACATTTAATGTATACCATAAAAAAATATATTATTATTAAAAATCCTAAATTAAGAGGTATTTTTCAGTCGAATCACATAACTTTCATAACTTTCATAACTTCTAACCAAATATTCCAACTCTTACTAAATTTTAATAAAAATTTGTGGAGTTTCATAATGTACACTTAAACTTATAGCCAAGGTAAAATTTACGCAGCTGTTTTACCTCTTGGCCGATAAATATTGCGACAAATATGAATAATATATTCAATTCCGCAGTTCATAAGATTATGAAGTAGACAAATTTGCTTGCCCTGAATTTATGGACTTGGCCATTCGGAAAACTAGTTCGCAATGCGTTCGCCCCGCAAGCAAACTCGATAAATCGAGAGCTCGTTGCCTTGCTCAACAGCTTAATAACATTTTCCAAGCACACTCTGCCGGAAAATCCCCTGCATTCCCCCGCCAAGGATTTCGCCATTCATAACCACAAGGATAAAGCCATTGAAAGTGCTCCTTAAATGGTTAAAGTACGAATATATTGCAGCATACTTTCAGGCAGGCGTTATTGCGCGCATTACGTATACGACGCGTTGCGTCATAGCGTTTCATTAAAAAATTAATGCAACAAGTCCTAACGACGGAGAATTAAAGCATTACCTAGATTTTTAAATGACCGTTCCGCATTTAGACCGTGCGTGTGGTAAATTCATTAATCTCAAATCAACAGGAAGCCCGCGGAAGTTGGCCAACATTAACGGCCACGACAATTTGCTTTCACTGAAATTGCCAATTAGGCGAGAGGATAGCTGCAAATGCAGCTGCGTTGAAGGCCAACGGAGGTCAACTGGGGTCGGGGAAAAAAGGTCTTCTGGGCTAAAAGGGAAAAAGGCCAGAAGCGGAAAGGCTAGTGTAAAAGGCCAGGAAAATGCCAGCGAAAATGTCATGAATGCGATTTGCGGCCAAGTAATTTATGCTCCTGAATGTAACCGATGGGCACATGTTTTCCTTGGGGGTTTCCCCCGCCACTTTCTCTCTTCTCAATTTCCCTACATAATTTTTCTCTTTGGTTAGAATCGTAATGCTTTCTCTTACTTCTGATCCAACCACGTGTTCGTGCTGTTTATGCTTTCACCTTGTTATTCGCAGTTCAAGCTCAAACGAAAGAGAGGGAAAATGCGTAGAGAGAGATAGAATATTTGGGGGAAAGAGAGAGGTATATAGAAAGCTGTGGGGAAGTAGGAACAAAGATAGAGGAGCTTCAAAGCATTGCCAGCTGTAAAATGTAATAAGGATATGGTCAGTTTTTCTCCTTTAATGGCCATAAAGCTTTATTTGTACTTCCTTCTAAAAAGCTTGTTTTGGAGACTTTAAGTTTCTTCAAAACAGCAACAGATGTCGCTGTCAAATAATTTTAAGGGATAAAGAGTCAAGAATATTTAAGATTACAACTTGGTTAAAGATTTTGTTTATAAACTAGTAATGCAACCATCAATAACCGTAATAATATTTTAAGGATTTATTACTTCTCAATGTGATATTGATATCCTTTTGTATCCTAAGTTGATTTTTCAATTTAACCATTCTTTCACTTTATTATTGTTATTCATACCTGTGAAATTGCTTAATAATTGCTTCCATATCTCCAGCAAGACAGCATAAATTTGTCCGCACGCTTGTTGATTATATCAACTACAGGCAGCAATTGAAATAGCTGAACGGACTCTCAGCCAGGCCATTCATTTTATTCCCCCTCTATGGCATCCTTTGGCCAGGACAACTACGATTAAGATGCAAAGTGAATATTAGTATGTTAACACACTTGGCCCCCTTGTCACCCGTCATCCGTAACCCGTAACCCGGCCCACTTTCCACTTGACTTGACTGGAGGCAGCTGCCTTGTTTTGTCGTCCCATCCTGGCTACTTGACTGCCGTCCCTTGGTCCTTTGCTCCCTTTGCTCCTGTGCTTGCTCCTTGCGTCCTGGCAAACTGTTTGGCTTGAGTGGCCAACCAGCCAACCAGCTGCGTGCCGCTGTGTCTGGCATTCGTAATGAAATTCAGCTGGAATGCCTGAGTTGGCCTAAACGTCTTGTTGCCGGCCGACTTTGCTTCGAATTGATTTATTGGCTCAGCTCGACTTCAGCCGAATATCTATTTGCTTTTTTTTCTGGATTCTTAAATATTACTTATGTAGATATGATTTAGTATCAGGAAGCTGTCGTATACAAGTGGTATATATATCATAAGTGATCGTTAAGTTGTTAGTTAGTAATCCAGTAATGAGCATAGTTTGACAGAACTTTGTTTACTTATAGAGGGTTGTTCGGCTGTCTTAAATGACAAATTTAAATTTATGGTTCTGTAAGGAATGTAATATTTTAAATTTTGTATAATTGTTATCATTTTCTGAATTTCATTTTACTACTATAAATCAATTTTTAAATTTTTCTTTAACTTATGAACTTCAATTTCTGAATTGTTTATACATATTTTGGAATATTATATTTTTGAAGGTGCTTAGGTGATGTTGAAATTATTAATAACATTTTTAGTATATTCTTTTAATAATAAAGAAGCTTTGAACTGCTAAGCACTTTTAAAAACCGGAACTTTTCAATGCGAAGAGTACATTTTTCTAAGAACTAATTCGATTTATTATGGCTTGTGGCAAAACCGGATGCTTTGCTCTTGTTGAAGTTGGCATTTATGGTTTGCTGCTTGCATTTCAATGGCTTAATATTCAGCTGGCCGCAAGCTCATTGCGGTTGCCACTCACCTGTTGCTGCTGGGCGTGAATTTAATTACGGCTCCATAAGTGATTTGTGGCGGGCCGCAGAGCTGGAATTCGGATATCTAACTGAATTCGGTGACGAATCGCAGCGAACTGAAGCCGTGCGAGTCATAAACAAACGCTAATTGCACTTTCAGGTTGCACGGCTGTCTGACTTTATTTCTATTTCCCATTTCCCTCGTCGAGTGCGAGTTATGTGGGAACCTGGCCCGAAAAGAAAAACAAACACCTGGCTAACATGGCCCAATTGCGCGGAGCTCTGTTAGCCGCTTAACAGAGAAGCTTTGAGCTTTCCCCGCTCGGAAAATCCTCCGGCATAACAGCCAATGTTAATGGAGATCGGGATTGGGAAAACATATATATATATGTTAGTCGGTCGGTCGGCTTTGTCGGCTTTCCGCGCTCGGTGTTCAGTTTGTTTTTATACTTCGCACATGAAACATGTGATTTCCCTCGAACGCTCGCCGCCGAAGCCAGAGTTTTCTTTAGAGTTTTCCCCCCTCGCTTTTCCGACCCGCCGAAAGTGCGAGCGAGAGAGCGAGTGTTCGTGAGTGCGTTCGTGAGTTTCGTTCAATTGTTCGTGTCGTGTTGTCGGTGACATTTTCCTAAACTAAAGCGAGATTTTCGTAACGGAAATCGCCGCTGTGCTAATTAAAAATTGCCTCAGTCGACCAACACAAAAAATATTCAAATTTGTAGTCATAGAGATTAGTAAAAAGTAAATAGTAAATAGTTGTAATTAAATCGCATAAACACTAAAAAATCTGCCATAAATCTTAGCCAATGTAGTAAGTGCTGTGTTATTAACCGCATGGCCCACATAAATCAATAAGACGCAAAATAATAAATCACCAAGTTCAAGTTAAATATTTAATTTCACGCCGAATGATGTAGATGGCAATAAAATTTTTGTGTGTGCGAATTCGTGTGCTGTCTACAAATCCATGTGCATAAATAAATGAGGCTGTGACCAGCCAGTTGACCCGTAAGCCGTAATTTATCCCCGGTATCCTGAGCACCTGAGGACAACCGAAAGTAACCGAAAGTTTCGCCGCGAATTTATTGCCAATGCCGCGCTCGCGCAATACAAACTCCTTTGGGCCTCATTGTCGGCCAGCAAAAGCAAAAGGCAGCACAAGCAACACGGCCTTTGTAAAAATCCTCAGACAAGATACGAAATCATAAACACCACACACACCCAACACACAACAAATAAATGCCAAAGGTACGTTTGAACACCTCCAACTTCGAGTGTATCCGCTGTTGACTCAAGTGTGCAATCGCCAGTGAATCCGCATCCGCATCCGCATCCGTATCCGCAACTCGCATTTCGAATTCCGCTTTGGATAAAGCGAAATTTGTTGTCCTTAGCAATTCTAGGTTTGCCTTTCCGTTTGTTTGCCCTACGTGGGTAATTCTTTATACCAATAAAAGTTTATCTCGAGGTGCCCCACACGCAGAAGTAGTTCGGGCCAAGTGTTTAGCTGGGCTTGGTGGCGCTATCGGGAATCTTCAAAGTGATGGGGATTCTAAATGGTGGAATAAAAACAAAGTAGTTTGAAAGGTCTAAAGTGGAATAGGTAAGGAGGGCAACAAATAAACCGAATGCTTGTTGAACATTTTAAATAAAATGCAGCTGTAACTGCAACGAGCCAAAAAATGTAACCATTTAAATTGAACAAATAAATTGTTCCTTTAAATGAAAGGTAACTTTTGTTGAATAGTTAAAAAAAGTATTTCAAAAACTTTTAAGATTCATTCGTTTTCGGATTGATAGTAGCAGTACTTCAATAACTTGCCTAAATTTTAACTGAATATCATTGATTTGTATTCATTCTTATATGAATTTTTAATACCCAAATACTAACATATGCCTTTAATTGTGATAAAAAATCTATAAAATTTTTTAAAAGAATAAATTTAAAATAAGCAAAAACTTCGGCTTTATTTGTAATTCCAAATCTGTTAAATCGCTGAAAAGTATGAAAAGTATTATGCTCTAATGACATTAATGCCATTTAGCAACCCCTAGGTTTTATATATCTGATACACATTCCATTCCCTAATTAGCCTGATAATGAGCTGGCGAAAAAAGTTATAATCCGATAAAGGAATTCATTTCAACTCCGCTGGTTAAGCTTGTTTATAAATATTGTGTGTTTGCCCTTTTTGGCCGAACCAGAAAAACCCCCTGCTGCGAGCTGATATACTAACTAACCCCTTTCAAATTTCTGCTCTTCCGCTTTCATTGCGGTTCTGTACTTGGTTTTGTTGTTTCTGTAGTTTCTGTTGCTTTGTTGCATTTGACATTATGCGCATTAAATGCGCTTGAAATGCTCCACTTCCACCGACTTCTCCATCCTTCCCTCCACGGACACAAACTGACATTGACAGCGATAAGAGGGTCGAGCAGGAGAGCCGGAAGTGTTGGTGAGGCGACAGGAGAGCCAGGAGCTAGGAGCTGGAAGCCAGGAGCCAGGAGCCGGAATCCAGGAGCCAGGATGCAGAAGACGGGAACCCGGGGAGAATGGAGACAGAGGTAGACAGCTGCCAAAGCGCTTTTGTAAATTATGTCGTTGAGGGGCTTCGGCTCGAGTGGGTTTTATGGGGAAAGTAACCAAAACCGGAATAAAGAGCACTAACCGTATGGCAGGACATAAACATGTGTGTTCGTTCAAAAGTTTCCCAGCTCGGTTCGAAAATTGTGCCCCTCTGCCTTTAATTAAATATGTACAGAGCGCCGTGGTTGTGCGGGCGCTTAAAAGTAATTTCAATTTGAATTTAATATTCATTCTAATTTTAATATGGAAACGCTGTTCGCGGATTACTGTGCGTATACGTAATGCTTCGGCTTAATTGCGGGTTGGCGGAGCACTTTAGATGGGGTTCAGATTTAAATGACATTAGCGCCAAGATGCGCGGATATGAATTTAAAAGCAATGTGAAAATCCGCCAGTGACATTAGTTGAGCTCCAAAAGTCCGTAAGCCATGAGGAAAATTACAATTTTTATTTGGTTATTGTTCAGTGGAGTGATTTCCTCTGGGGAACGCATTCAGTTTCTTAAGGATTTTCTGGAAGCAGTGAACAAGGAAAAGGCTTTCTCAACTATTCTTCTGATGCAAAGGGAGTTTCATAAGAACGATCTACTAGAAGGACTATATCCCATATTGTGGCCTATAATTCGCTTAGATGAAACTGAAACCATTGAGTTAATTAACTACTACAACAGTGAAATGCTTTGTCTGGTTTATTTGGAATTCCCTGAGGATATAGTGATAATTCCAGCCCTTGCTGAAAATACAAATCATATGAGAGAAGCAAGAATTGCCATTTTTCTGCAGTTCAAACCTTCTACAAATTTCCTCCAAGAAATTGCCAATCAGGCTGAAGAGTTCAAGTTTCTCCATATGTTGATTATAGAAGATTCTTTGAAAATACAACGACTTCAACCATTTCCCCAGACCAGTTTCCAATTGATCGATCAACCATTTGAGGAAATGAAAATATTTCCACATCAATATTGCGACTTTATGGGTAAGGTTGCTTTAACTTTACCAGATTTTGTTCCACCTCGAAGTTTTTTCTCTATTGATCCTCGAACGGGAAGAGAAAAACCAAGTGGCTACATATATAACGTAATGAAAACTTTTTCTGAGAGCCACAATATCACGTTGAAATTAGAAACTACACTGAACGACACTGCTCAAACGGAAATCATCAGGAAAACAATTGAGGGAGAATTGGATCTGCCAATTTCGGGGCAATTGACAAACTTTCGACACGCAAATGGAAGTAGAATCGAATCCCTATTGGGAATTACAGGAATTTCCATTGCAGTTCCTTGTGGCAAAGAGTTATCGATGCCGGAAAAGTTGTCCAAGCGCCACCGAGAAGCCTTACCAATACTGTTTATCACTTCCTATATCCTTATGACTTCAGTGGAAGCAATATTGCGAATCCTGTGGAATAGAATCCGAAACATTTCTGGTAACTACAATATCCTGCACATGGTAATCAATTGTCGGGTTCTTCGCTGCATTCTATGCATGTCAATTCCAATGGGAAATCAATTCAGATCTGTCAGAGGTCAATTCACCATGGTGATGAGTTTCACAGGAGTGATTATTTACTGCATGGTAGCTGCCCAAATCAGCACTATTTTGACCATGGGTCCTCAATACCATCATGCCATGAACTTTGAGGAGCTGCGAGAAAGCAATTTAACCGTGGTCGTAAACCGATTGAATTTTGTGTCGATGACAATGGGAATGGATTCGGATTTTATTTCAGAAAGTCTACCGAATCCTTGGATTGTGAGCTCAATTGAGCAAATGAAGATGATCGGGGCTTTGAATACGAGCTATGCCTATCAGATATTTACCTATAAGGGCGATCCCTTTACAAATCTCCAAGAACACTCCATCCGAAAGGCTTTCTGTAGGCCCAAGAATTTGGAAATCATCAATGGACTGTCTTTTTCCTCAATTCTGCAGAGGAACTCCATCTACGCAATTCCCCTGCGGGAATTCGCCAATCAGCTTTGGAGTGGCGGAATTTTGGTACACTGGGTTGAAGAAGCGGTTCGGGAATATATCAGTAGCATCAGGGCAACGCGATTTGGAAAGCTGCCGTTTGAGTCCAGATTCAAGGCCCTGAACCTCCAGGATTATGGATCCACTTGGCAACTCGTATTGATGGGTTACTCTCTGGCTATTTTTGTTTTCATCGGTGAAGTTATTTTGGGAAAGTTAAAAAGACGGTTGAGAAGAACGGTTGCCTAAACAGAAAAATATATATGCTTAAAAAATATAAAATTGATACCAATAGCTTAAATATTCCTAAAAGGACAATATGCTTTTTATAAGTAGTATAAAAAAAAGGAAATTTGTATCTTATATTTGCGAATGTAAACATTTTTATTTTGCTGAATTATTATAATCGTTATCGCCTTAATATTCAATATAAATGTTGAACAATTAAATACAGTACCTAAAAGTACTTGAGCTTTATTCTACCAAATAAAAACACGCACAATTGAAAACATTTAATGAAGTATCCTAGATAATATGTGTATCCGCTATTTCCACACCCATTTGTACGCTTAATAACGCCTTGGCTAATGGCAACAATAAATGATTTGAACGTGGGTTCAAGGAAGCTTGCATCATTACGGGCTCTTTGACTATCTGGGTTCTCATCAATGGCAATAAAAACCCGGCCATAAAGGGGGCACAAATGACATATGTGACGATATGCCGGGCATTTATGATGCCGAACCAGACACAGTGGGTTATGAGAACCAATACCAACACGTTTGAGTGTGGGAACAGGACTTAAAGTCGCCATATGGGGACACTGGGACACCCACAACAACCAACCTTGACCGTATTTTTGGACTGTCCCGACTCCTGAAGTTCGACAATTAATTACTGCATAATAAATGCCTGTGATTCGATTGATGAGTCGGGCGTGTCGGGGTTCCTTGGTCGCCTGCAATTAGGGATAGAATGGATCGAACTGAAGAGTGAGTGAGCACTCGAAATCCAATCGATTGACGTCAACGTAAACGAAAATTGGGCAGAAGAAAAGTGGAGTGTAAGGTGACACAATCCCACAAAGGATACACATGCCACATGCCACAGGCCACAGGGCGTATGCGTCACGTGAACTGTCGAATGCCACCAGAAGCAAAAGGGTTTAAGTTCTCAACTTACGCGTTGCTTTTTTATGCCCGACTTAACGCGAAAAAATATACGAAATCCCCCCCGGCTAAAGTTACGATTGTGCTCTCTTTGCCGCCGTTTTATCATTTAATTAAAATTTAAATTGTAACAGCTAGCGGAAAAATCTGGAAGGCGGCAAGCAGAAACAAAACTTTTCACATATCTGAACAACTTTCGCTGGCTTTCGTCTCTCCCTTTCTGAGAATTATTTATATCGCATACAATTTGAATTTCTGGTATTTGCATTTGTCAGATTGTTATTTGCTGATTGACGTTGTATACATGTGACGGTGTGTGTGTGTGTGTGTGTGTGTTCTTGATTGGACTACGTTCTCCCAAGGGAAAACCGGCGAAATGGACACCTCGCATGTCAATCTTCATTCGAAGGAGTGTTGAAAGGCACTAGTTAAAGGTTATGGAATCATTAGAATTGAAATCCATTCGTTTGCATTAATTTTTTTTACTGCGTTCTCCGCTGGGAACCGCATTCAATTTAATCCACAGCTAATTTGCCTGCCAATGCAAAAATGATTTGACCAACCTAATATTGCATTCGCATGCCATTAGTATTTATGTTTGTCGGTCAATTTGATGGCAAAATGCAAAATATGCCAGGCCAGCAGAAGTGACTCGGTCAGCATACTTAACCGCATTAAATTCGTCAGTCCGTCAGTTGGCCGAAAATTAATTTGATGCTGAAATGTGTTTTACAAACACTAAGAGAAAATGCAGCAGAAATTGTGTTGAATCTGTATTTCTTCAACAAAAGGTATTCATTTGTAAAATTTACTTTATTTCACTTTTCTAATTAATTTGCTGTAAAGTTAGAAAGCTTTGATGTAGAAAAGAAAAATAAATCTCTTAAATTGTAATTAATAAATTCCATATTTAAATAATATAGTAGTATAGTACATATATAGCATTTTAGTACAATATTGAAAGAATATTTAAACAATTGTTTCCTTTTGAGAATAATTGGGTAAATAGTTATTTGGCCTTGATTAAAGTAACTATACATTTTTAAATTGATTACTTTTACTTCGTTTTATTTTTGAAAATTTGTTAAATGAGCGCTGATTCAACCTACCACTGCAATTTAAAATTAAAGAACCAATTCTCAAAGTGAAAGCAAACTATGTCAGATTTCTCTTTTTTTTTTTTTGTAGGGTGAGAGGCTAAAACCAACAGACTGCGAAGGAAATAAAGGGGAGGGGCCTGTTGGGCAAAGTGTGAAAAGTAAAGAACCTCAGGGCTGCTCCTCTCGCAGCGAGTTAGGAAAAAGTTCAGTTTAAGTCAAATATTGGCTTGGAACAGCCACCGCCTCCTTTTTTGGTCCTTCCTTCCTTCCTTCCATTGGGATGTTGAGCGAGAAACGGCAACAGGACAATGCAGATGCAATAAAAAAATATAACCGGGCCAAAAGGGAAGCGGAATATAAAGCTGAATGACTTGCAGTCATTTCAGGGCAACTCGACTTTTAAAGCCGAGCCGTGATGGTTTGGGCTTTCATCAATTATCCAAGCGTAGAATGCAATTGAAATTTTCCGAAAAAGGGCGGGATCAGGGCTTTTATTATGCTTTACACTTGGCCACCATTTTTCCTCACGCCGCTGCTGGAAAATCGTAAATTTACAGCTGACAGCTTTTCCAGCCGAAGGAACGGGAACGAGTCGGCTTATGTCAGGCCTGGCTAAGTGCATGACAATCACAGATAGTCGCTTGTAGGAGGGGCATTGGCAAGTGGAAGGGGCCAAATGTCCTGTTTCGACCCGATTCGGTTGTTCTTGTTGTTGTTCTTGTTGCAACAAAAGGACCAAACAAACAAACAAACAAACAAACGAACGAACAGACAAACAAGCCATTCTACATATTGCAGCCGCTGGAACAAGAGACAGTTTGATGGACAGCCTGTCAACAGAAAGTCGGTTCATATTTTACTATTGCATATAGTAGCCTGACTTTTGGATTAATGGTCTACAGCAATTCGATTTGACGCCAAACACCGTCAGACAATGGAAAAAGGAAAACTTAAATTGGTTTTCTTATATTTGATTCATTGATTGCTTTTATGGTTTCTGGCAGCTTTCTACAAAGAGATAAAATTTTTTTTTTAAGTTTTTCCAAGTCTCTTGTGTATACTTCAATTCTACAATTTAGTTCCCTTGATATCCAGAACTGGATTTGAATAATTTAAAATAAATTGCTTAAATGTTGTTCTCAATTAAAATAAATTGTCAGAATTGTTTTTATAGTATTTTTTTTACCTAGACTATACTATAATAACAGAAATCCCAAAGGTATCTTACAAAAAATTGACTCTAAATGTCATGTGCATGTTGGGTTTTCCATTTAATAAATTGAAAGTCAAAGCTCTGTAAATATTTGACACAATGTGAAGGCGAATCCTACTGTTAAATGTTTTTCTTTAATTGCAATCATTTAAGGATCCAAGGTTTTATAGATAGAACTTCAGGTTTTTTAAGCTTGCAAGTTCCACTATCGCGAAAATTAATTGCATTGCCCCGCGATGCGTATTAAGATGGCCACTGTCACTGACACCGCATTTCAATTAAATCAACACATTGATTTAATTAAATTTCAACCGTTTTTCGAACTCGAGCTACTCAGAAATGGTTTATTTCTTTTTTCTGGCGCTTTATTTGGCCGCAGTTGCGTTTGGTGCGTGGTAGTTCAATTAAAAATGCCATCGATGTGCATAATTTATGCAGAGGAGAGTCGCGTGGCACTCTCCATCTTTCAGGTCGGAGCTCTTAAATGTATTCTGCTGAGTGTGTGTAAGGCCGCAGCGGAAAACGTGGAATGGAAAATGTCCTTTAAATGATTTATTTACTCTGTTAAATCAGCAATATCCGCCATTTCATGTCGCAATAACAATGTGTTTACATAAGGAAATCGTTTTAAAATGAGTACCTTACACCTACCTGCAGAGTTAGTTATACTAAATTCGGATTACTTTTCCGTAAAGTCCTTGTTGACACGACAAATGGCTTCATTAGTAGTACCCGCACTCATGGACGACCGCCTTTCAAATGCTCGTCAAGTGTTTTAATTACAAAAAGCGCGGCAAACAAGAAGCCAGGCAGCTCTACACATGAAATCCTAAGCCGCTTAATTTATTTACACGAGCCCCGGAACATGCTTGAGCCGCCTTAGCAGTTTACGCCACCTAAATTTGGCTTAAATGCTCCGAGCCACATGTCGACAGCCAAGATATAGGCCGAGAGCTCGTGCCTGGGGCCTTTGGACCGTGTCAACAATTTATTTCTGTAATTTATGCATGAATAATTAGGCCTTAACATCTCTGCCTGCCGCGATTCACACGGAATTTAGCTGAAAACAAGGATTTTTATTGTATAAATCAAATTTGCTCACATTATGCAGTAAAACGGGTGAATTAGATCTGCTTAGCGATTTTAAAAAAATTTATTCGTGGGATTTAAGGGGAAAAATTAAAGAACATAAAACAAGTAATGTTCTTCTACTCCCAAAGGAATACTTATTGTTTACGAAAACCATTTGTATAACAACTAAAGAAAAGGTACAATTATAAAACCAAATACTTTTATATTCGAACTTTTAAAACTGTATATTTATAAAGTAAAATAGGCAGTGACAGTAAAGTTACAAAATTTATAAAGAGACATTTTCTTGAAGTCTTCCCGAGTCTCTCCCAATTGCAATAATACACACACTCCAAAAGTGACAGGCGTAAACACCTGACTTACACACAAACCAACTTTTAGCTCATCATTTATTTAAGCAAAGTTTTCAAGAAATTTATTCCAACTTTCGCACAACTATTTTTCCTGTAAATTTCCCACTTTATTTGTTTGACACGTGCAGCGATGAAATTTTATATTTAGACTGGAAGGCAAACTTTTGGGCCACATAATGACTGTTGACAATTGCCAATAAAGGGAGACGGAAAGCCGGGAGAACGGGGATCCTGGCCCCACCTCAACGGACCCCACAATATTTTAGGCCTCGCTAAGTGCGATGAGTTTGCCATTTTATTGTAGGAACAGCAACAGGCTGTCCAAACAGAGGCTCGGGAAATATACACTCAAAGAAATCGATTGGTGGACTAAGAAAAGGGTTCCGAAAGAAGGGAAAATCTTGGGATCACGTAAATAATCATTATTCTCGCAGTGCAGAACATGTTTTATTAGCAGAAACAGCAGGACAGAACCACCGACCAAATGAATTACCTCTCGGCAGCCCAGCGAACAAAGGCAAATGTGTTTTGCTTGTATGGGGGACAGAAACAACTTTCATTATACCCATAAATGCCAACACCAGGGGTGGCCCTTCGAAGGGGGTTTCGGGTTGATAAAAGGGGGAAAGAGGGAGGAAAGAGGGGTTAGTGTTTGCTTAGCGATTGCCAGGACTAAGGCGAAATTTATTCATTCATTCATTCCTGGCCAACGCAAATTGATTGTTTACTTAATTTCATCATCGATTTTGTCGCTCGGAAAGTTTTTAATCAACACAAGCCGGGGCGCCACCGCTGTAATTCATTGATCATCATCATCATGCAAATTGGCAAAAATTAATAACAATTATAATTTACAAGCAAAAGGCATTTTGCGGCCGGCAACTGGCAACTCAGTCAGCATCCTGCGGTCACAACAGCTGGTGTAAATTCTACCCAGCCCTAAATAGTTAATAATTAATTTCGGCTCGCAACTTTGAGTTTTCACTTCAGACTGCAGCCAACCAGTAAATCATGAGCTGCTTTAATAACCAAGTAAGGGGAGTTTCTAAATTGTAATTGGCAATGCTTGTTAATTGGCCTCAGGTACAGTGAAAGCTCGGTTGAGGGTTCATCTAATTAGCCGGCAATCATCTGGAAGCCTTCGCGAAAATTAGGGAAATAATAAATGGGAATCAAGGCAGCAAATCCTAATTGAACCACATTTCAATCCCTTTAAGCTGGCCAAAACGAAAGAGGGAGCGATCCAAGTGCTCAATATTTAATGAAAATTAATGATGGAGACTAGTCGCTCTGAAAGGAAATGTAGCATCTTAGTTTGGGTTGTATGACAAGTAGAAATATCCGAATATTAAAAATAATAAATTAATGTCATAAGGTTGAGTAAGGCAAATAGGTACCTTTAAATTTTTTAACTCGAATATATTGTTTAAAATGCATTTGACTGACATGTTTATAGTCAAATAGCGAGTGAATTTTCCAGTATTTACCCAATTTCTACTCTCACATGATTGTGGTTCTCACGTGGTAATGCTAACTGACAGGTGGATAATTGGGGCTGAAAAGCAAGATGAATAAGTAAAAAAGAGAGAGCATGTGAAAGCTTTTAAGTGACAATTATGTGGCCGCTCTGACCTGATCCGAAATGACGTGCACAAAACTTTTGCATTAAATATTGCGGACCGAGCGCAAATTAATATTAATTGTAAGTGTTCCAATTCGCTCAGCCAGACAAAACAAAGCCGGGCTAAAATAAATTGAATTTATTACGAACGGGGATTGTCTGAGTCTAACCTGGAGGGAAATTTCATTTGCCGCTGATTGAATTTAGCACTTTCTTGGAATTCGCATGGGGATGGATCGGGTGGAGCATATTTTATTAATAACCGGCCTTGCGGATGATTTTTTATGTATTCCAGAAAATTCAAATTGCGTTATAATAATGAGCCGCTCGGGGGAGTAGAAAAAACTCGACTCGAATTCACAGGACAAAATTCAAATTGCAATTTTCCGTCTCACTTTCTTTCGCTCTCCCTGTCTCTTTCTCTCAGAGTTTCCGTGTATTTTCCAGTTGGCCATAAATTCGTGTTCAATATTTAATGAGCTGACTGTTTTCGCGCTCGCAAAGAAACGAAACGGAATGGGAGTGGCACCGAGTGTGGTCTTTAATGCATGCCTTTAAATTGTTTATGGGGCGGATGAGTAATGTGCGCAACGCATTTGCCTGCTGATGTGTGGCGAATGCACTTGCCAGCGGCCAAATCAGCCATGAAACGCGCTCTAACCTGTCAGGGCCACGCACATCTCGTCTGGCTTTTGTCCAAAATTTCGGCCTTACTCGCTCCTCGCTACTCACTCCTCACCTTTCGCTCTTCCTCCTGTCACATTAGCCAACTCATTTGCGCTGCATGTCGAGAGCATCAAGTCACTCAGCCAGAGTGCAGATGGAATTTCCGGCGGACAGGCAGGGCTTTAGCTTCATTTTTGCCGCCTAAGTGTGTTGCAGCTGAAAAGGTGTTGGAGCCCCTGCCCGTTTGGCACGTTTAATTTGAGTGAGTACACCAGTGCATCCCCACGTTGGGCGCCAGTTACTGCACCCGGCGAGGCCCCACATTGGGCGCCACGAAGGACAGTCTTCATTGGCCCGAAGAGCAGAGGAAATCAATGAAAATACTGCATAACTTCATTTGTATCCCCTGCCTTTCGGAGTGGCATTCAAGTGGCACGTAGCGACAACACAGCGGATTCGAACCGAACAGAGCGCACACAAAGCGATTTCTCAATTTAAAGTCATTTTGCGTTTTCCCAGCGAACGTTTCGCCGGGAAAAGTGTCCCCTGTCCTGTACTGCTGTACATGCTGCATACTGCATACTGCATCCTTTGCCAGGACTTGCTCTCTATCCCTTGGTGACACATTTTTACCGTTGCCAAGCAACGCATTGCATTTTTATACGAGTTGCCCCATCGAAAACCTCCGCCGGAAAAGTGGGATCCTGCTACACACCATCTTGTTTGCTAATCGCCCAACTGCAGCAGGGTTTCCTGCTCTGTTTCGCTTGGTTTCGTTAGATATTCCCGGGGAGTCTCGAATTTCAGCAGCTCCGCAATGTCGGGCGAAATGGGTTTCGATTGGATTTGACAAACGTATGCAAAGTGTGCAAGTTGTAACAGCAAAGTGCCGTCGAAGTATTTGGGTTAGACACTCAGCTGTAATCGTATCTCGCCCCGGCTTGTTGTTGCTCGAGTTTGTCGGTATGGGATCCAAACATCAAACATCCCATCGGGTAACGAACACTTTGACAAAGTAGCGAAAACCCAAAACAAAGGAGATACTGAGCTGAAAATTCCTTTAAGCAGCACTTCAAGCGAATTTATTTTTAGAGAAGCCAACGGAATTTGCATATTTAAGGAGCACTAGTCAACTCTGAACTTTAATAATTTGGATGGGAAATGCTTTTCGTGTCTTTCCACCCAACTTCCCTTTATAAATTTAATAAACAGCCCATATCAAAAGTCCATTATCATTTTACCCAGTAATTAAGAAAGTCACATCAACGCTGTTTTTTTGGGGGAAGGGGAAAAACTTGTTGCTCGGGGGATCCTTTTAAGTGAAAACTTTCAGACAAGCTGGCAACATTCAAATCGAATCGATATTCCCCCTCTCGCACATATTAATTAAAGTTTGTTAATGCATTGCCATGGCAAGCGTGTAAAAGTTACAACGAAAATTGAAAACTTTTCTCGCAATTGAAAGTTGTTTAAACATTCATAAGCTTTCCATTTGCCCTTTCCCGCGGGGTTCCCGAGTGGACCTGCCCCCAGTGCGGTGGCAACTCGAATAAACTCGTATAAAAGTAACTAAACTAAACGCAACTGGAGCCAAATGGCCCGCTTGTGAAACGGTCAGTCGCCACTTGGCTAGTACCATGCCAATTATTATGAGCCCAGTTAGGAAACACCAAAATGGGAAGGCGAATCCCCGGCAATCAATAAAAGCCCTTCTGACAGCTAACGTGCTCAATTGAGTGTCGGAAATTTGGTAACCGAAAGCGTGAAATGCCAGCCAGCCAACAATGCAGAAGCATTTTGGCCAAGTTAACACCGACCCAGTCGCATTGTTGCAGTGGTTGCGGTGCGCAGTGTGGCGCTTTAATTACTCGAGACGCTCCTTCGGCTCCTTTGTGAATTCGGTCAGGCCGTCAGGACGCAGGACCCCAGAAACGTGGCAGCAATTAAAGTAAGTGGCGCCATTTTCCTTTCACGCTGCCATTGCCATTTCTTTTCGGCCGAGAAGTGGTCCATCCACTTCCCTTTCACCTTTCACCCCTCGCTCCCCGCGAGCATTAATTTCCGCTGACAAACTGGGAAAACAGCATAGTTTCCACGTTGGCGACATTTTTCATAATTGCCCCCACTCAAAGGCCAAGTTTTTATTATTTATTTTGCAGGTTCCTTAGCATAATGCTGTAAGATCGTAAGGGCTTGTTTTATTAATGCGATAACTAAGCTGCGTTCTTTTTGTGAGAGCCTGAAACTATAAAAAAAGTTTAAACTTTTACTGTAAATAATTTTTACTAATATATTGCACTAAAAAGAGCATTACCAAATTCGTTTCGAGATTTATCTCCTATATTTTTTGTGTCAAGAGCCTGAGGGTTTTTATGATTAATGAGTTCAACCTTTTTTGCTTCCCTTAAAATAGTGTCACAATTTATGGGCCAAAAGCTAAGTAAAGCCAGGGATTTGCTTGTGGGAAACTCAAGGTAAACTTGATTTACATAAAAAAGTGAACTCTCCAAAAAATATACCTACAAAAACTGGAAGCTAAAAGAGAAATCAAATTGCCCTGTGGCTTTGACTAATCTTAAAGATTAAACTTTCCTAATATATTGCTTCTGACTCCGAAAATTTAAATCAATTGCCACTTCTTTTGTGCCCACACTTAATTCAATTAGAGACACTTCAATGGCATTTCCTCTGTATTTCTGTTTTTCATCAAGTTTGAAAAGAAAATAATCAAAGCAAAAGCCAAGCCTGTAATTACTCACAGCAAAACAAACACCCATAGAGACAAATAAGTGTAATTTGCTAGAATAATGTTGTGTAATTTTTGAATTCTGTTGGAAAATTGCCCACCCCATTGGCTTTGCGGTGTGAAAATGCCAACACGGCAAGAGAAATTCCGACTTAAGAACCAAACAACAAAATACCAGTAACTACCAGTGAAAACAATGGAAATGGGAAAATAAATTGAAACGAAATGATTTCTCTGTGGCTTCTCTATCGTCATTGGTCCTTGGGTCCCCTGGCGGCATCTAACTGGTCCTTTGGTCCCTCGGTCCTTTTTGCTCAATTTCCTTAGCCAGCGTCTCCGTTTGGCATTTTGATCTTTAAAAATTGCTTTGAACTTTTGGCATAAAAAATCGTGGCCAGATAGCTGATGCTGAAGAGCAGGAGCTCCCAAGATAAACTTATATGTTCGGCGCTGATGGGGAAAGTTCCTTGGCTTGTTTGGGGCTTTTCTCTCCTTCAAGCTGAAAACTTTCCCATATACCAAGTGTGTAAACTGTCGAGGCAGCAGCTGCTGTACTGTGTGTGTGTGTGTGTGTGTGTTGGCCATAAATTCAATTTCCAAAACGGGGACACAAAAGCCAAGTCTCATGTTGCATGTGTGCGAGGTGACTTGATGTCGCGTTTTTTCACACTTGCAAAGTGCAACAAAACTAATAATCGAAGAAATTTTGTTACCTTTACGGCGTCGGCGTTTAGAGCCATTTTCAGTGTAGCAGGTATTGATTTTCGTTTGGGGCTGTGTTCTATATTTAGCAGCTGGATGCCAGGTCGTTTGCAGGAGATTAAGCGCTTGACTCGGGCCAAAACGAATTAATTAAACATATTATAGAGGTTTACTTCATATTCGGGCACTTTGCCTGCATCCAGCCGATAGAATGGCTGAATTTAATCAGCACTCAGTTTTGCAAAATTAAATTATTGTGGCTGCAGTCGAGGCGGAGACAAGTGGCCAATGGAAAATAGCAAATGGCGAGTGGCGAGCGGCAAGTGGCAAGTGGCAAGTGGCCAGGGCTAAGTGGCACAAAAGATGGCAAAATTGCTGGCTGGCACGCATTTGAACTTAAGAAATGGCCGCCAACCGACGACTCCTCTCTCAACGGGTGTTCTTTCATTCTTGGCTCCGTGCTGCTCCCTTTATTGTTTGCAAAATATCTTGGCCATAATTTCGTTTAGCAGACAAAATGTTTCAGTCGTTCCCAGCACACTTGAGTCAATGCGGATCCGGCAATAGTTTTCCCCCAGAGCATCCATTTTTATATATTATCTCCTTTGCAGCACGAGCGGAGAAAACAATAAATATTAACAGGAGTCCAAGGAAAGCAGCTTTAATACATATACATACACAACATCAACCAGCAACTGACCAAATATACTTAACAACTAACTGATAAATAAACAAATACCTAATCCAACTGAGCGGACCAAAATCGCGGAAATACTTCTAAGCTGCAGAAATCAATGTGAGACTTGTGCTTGTAAACAAATCGAAGACCAAACAGTATCGGTTATACATATTAAGCCTAGGAACATTTACTATAAGACTACCAACTAAGTGTACATATGACCAGAAGGAATACAAACTTGGTAAAAGCTTTAAATTAGTTAACTAAGAAAGGAGTGGAGCAAAACCGAAATCCAAAAATTTTGCTGTCAATTCTCGTGTGTAAAGTGTAACTGAACGTGTAAACTTTAGACTGTGCTGTAAACATATTCAACCTATTTATATAGACTCTAAACTAACTAATCCATATACAATATATTATTGTCGGGAAAAAAGCATTTAGGCCGCTTTCAGGTAACTTATAACTTAAACAACAAATCGCAATACACAAAACAATCTTTCCTGGGAGCTTTCCTTGCTGTGCTTTTTGTAGATCTGTCTATCAGTGTTCCTTATGCATTTACGTATATGTGACTGCCTCTGTGTCCTTGCCTGTGTGTCCTGTGTATCCTGTGAGTTCCTAGCACGATTTAGCCATCCTGCGAGTGTCCTGCCGCAAGATGAGCAGCAGCAACTTGGACGATGTGCCCAGTGGCAGTGGCAACAATGACAACAACAACAGCGACAACAACAACAATAATAATAATAACAATAGCAACCAAAACGGAGGCAGCAACAATTGCAGCCGTTTTACTAGCATTCGCAACTACAAGTTAGCTAATTGGTTTTCACAAGTAAGTTTTGTGTATCCTTTAATTTTTGCTTACCTTCGGTTTCATTTCACTTTTCATCCATTCGGTGTTCAGTTTTCCATTTTCCATTTTCAGTTTACAGTTTTCCGTTTTCGTTTCTCATTTTTGTTTGCTCGAGAATTTTTACACCACACCGGCATGGCTTTCATTCGTGGCAAATCAAATTAAAATGTTCTCTCTTTGGCAAAATACACACAATGACACACTGGGAACACACCTACACAAAATAATAATAAAGTTCTTTGTTGTCGCTGGATGTGGGCGGAAAATACCCTGGAATGCTATTGACTTCCGGTGGAACTACTTATCAACAGAAAAACAAAGAATTGTGAACATTAGAAATAAACTATTAGGAGGTAGGGAAATACAAAAGATTTATTTAAATTAAATGAATTATGGGTACAAGCATTACTAAATTATAATTGGAAAAATTGAAATTCAATATGATTGAATCAACTCTATATGCCGATTAAAATTATTCCATTTTCTTAGCACTGTTTTAGATTATAGCGTTTGAGCATAAAAATAAATTTTTTAAAACTTTAGTAAGCTTTAATTACTTATTTAATCTTTTAAATCTATGCAACACACAGAACAAAGAGCAATCAACCTATTAGCTATTAGCTATTAGCATTATAAATTAATTATAAGGATGATATTTCCAAAGTCATAATTAAATTAAATGTGAATAATGGTAGAAACGAAAAGAAATTAACATTGCAATAATGGGATAATGGGATTTTAATGTACTTAATTCATTTCTCTCCTTTTATCTTTGCATATGCAAAACACAATTAGCATAATTTTCTGTATGCACTACTTTTGATTTTTTTTTGGATAAGTTTTATTCCAAGAACCACTCAGTATACATTATATGCTCATTCTAACATAAATTTAAAGAACTTAAACTTCTTTAAAACTAATCAACTTAAAACTCAGCAACTTTATTGGGACACTTTATGCACAATCTCAATACGAGGTAGTTTTATCTCCGATCTAATTTTACCCACTTTTATGCCAACCAGTGTGCAAGGACAACCAATCCTTCCTTGTCATCATCGCCAAGTCAATCATCATTGTACACAGCTCCTTGGTTTTGTGGCTCTGGATTTGGATGCATTGTAGTTGATTTTTCCCATTATATATTTACTGAGTACATATATGTAAATGTTTGTATTGGTTCCAGTTGTGCATGTGCCTTGGTTTCTGCTTTGTGCTCGCAGGTCAGACAAACTCTTGTGCATGGGATAATACACTCATAGAATCAGGGGATTTGGTTTGAATGCAGTTTCGACTGTCTATGGCTTGATTTTGTTGTAGTCGCCTTGCAGCCAACAAATTGTGAACAACGTCGACTTGGCAAAGAGTGCTAGAGTCAGCTTTCGGTCAAAGTTGAAAACGTTGAGAAAGACGACACGCTTGGGATGCAGGGCCAAATTTAAGGTGAACATGGAGAGCTGAAATCGGAGTTCAAACAGAATGCTTAGAACACTCTAAGAAGTTCGAGCAAACTTCATTCTAGTTCGGAGTAATTTTGATTAAAGAAGCAATGCTTTTTTTCTGTGATAAGTTGAAATTCTTAATTTGTGCGATGCGGGCGAATTTATGAATTGTTGAAGGTAGAAATGCCAGGCGGGTAAAGTAAACTTGCAATATCCAAAAGTGTGGCATCTTTGCTAAAATTTTTGTCATTTAATACCAATCAATAAAATCAGTATCAAATATTACAAATAATTTTCATCCATTTATTCACAACTTTAACCGGCTGTGATGTTTTCAAAAAGGTGTTTGTGTTAATGTCTGGTTTAATAAATGTTTTTGCAACTAGATAAATCAATTAAATGATTTAAAATTGTCAATACTCACTAGCCTGTCCATCCGATTTGTCTCTCGAAGAATTCGCTGTGAGTCTGCTCTTTGGGCTCCAAAAACTTCAGCAATGTCTGTGGCATAAAGCAGATTAATGGCATCTAAAATATAGCTCGTAACCACGAACGCTTTCATGGATAGATTTAAATCAATAGAATCCGGGGCAGCAATCATCTGGAATATCTCGTAGCCAAATGTGATCTGAAACCAACTTTTGCAGGCCAAAACGGCGACCGAAAGGTGTCCAAACTCAAAGTTTACTTGGCTACATAGTTTTAATAACTTTGCGTATAGTTTAAGGCAGTGTCTCATTTTCTTGAGACGATATGTTTGCCTCGATGTAGTCAAAAGCAAAGTCATATCATCATTTATCAGCTTATGGATGCGACAAACCTGCCACACAAAGCAGTAAAAAGCAAGTACTTCGCCAAGTAGCATGTTGTAAACCAGCCAATAAGATCCCACATTCAGATAAAAATAGTTGGGTAGAATTCTTTTAAGGTAGAGGGGATAGAAAAGATGAATCCTGATCAGGGTAATCCAAGCGAACACTAGTTTAAATGTAAATTTGCGTGTTAATAAAGATCCACTTGGCTTTCCAGCAAAGTATTTCTGCTCCATTTTGATTAGGCCACTGGCCAACTTGCGAACACCTTGACTTTTTTGCCAACAGGATTGCATACAAAAGGCGGAAGTTGCTCCCATCGTGAGAACGGTCACACTAACTCTCAAATCACCAACGGAATTATATAGCATTCGACCCACGGCCAAAACACATAGTGCATGGTGGATAAGGCAGTACATTTTAAGTTTCCAATTGGTCCGAAACCGATTTTTATTTGAGTTGAAATAGTAATTGTTAAGTCCATTGAGAGCCGTAAATTTTGTTAGTAAGCTGTAGAACTTTAAACTGGTTAAAGCCATTTTTGAAACTAGCAGAATGCACGGGTTCCCCTGGCTATTTTATAGGCTCTAGGCCAGGCCAATTAGGCCTTATTTATAGTTTTGCATTTAATCAATGGGGAAGCGATAAATGGGTCATCGGGGGGTCATTAGTTGTGGTTGAAAAATTGTCAGTTGGCATTTCACAGGACATGGGTAATCAATTACTGCCCATCAAAGAAGTGGTTTATTGCAAAGTGCTTTCCTCTTGAATATTCACTTCATTAAAGTGACCAAATTACCAGTAGGTACTTGTAATTCCTGAAAGCTGAAATTAAAATACCTCCCACCACAGAAGCGTAAAAAAAGATGAAAAGGCAACGGCAGATATGACTTTCAATGTGGATAAATCAAATACAGAGTGAGTCCAGAAAGCCCAATAACGCCACTGACACTCACAAAGACCTTTTGTGTGGCGAACTATAATAAAAGTATGGATGGATAAAGGTCCTCGGGGGCGCTCTTCGGTGGCACCACCTCCGCATCCTGCTGCTGGGCAATCAATACTGCTTTTTAATGAAGAAATAAAAGCGGAATGTCCACTTGTGTTGTTCGGACAGTGTCGTAAAAATTGTCTACATTTTTATTACGTATCTGGCGGTTGGGGCAAGAGTCACATTCAGGCCATGCCAAGGACCATGAAAAGATTGTATCCTGTCTGCCATACGTCTGTGGGTCCTTTCCTGGCTACTCCTCGCTGGAGGAGGCGGTGTCCTCCGATCGGAGGGCTAATGGTCTCCAGGACTAAGGACACGCACCAGCGCCCAAACGCGTGCTGAGCTGGAAAATATTCTCTTTTGTGGTCGGGAAAATCACCTAAGCCACCACCAACCAACCAACGCCGTTCCAAATTTCACCAGCGACAAGTGTTTATTTTGGCATTTCGCAGGGGCTGTATTTTCTTTTTTTCCCTATATTTTTTTTTTTTTTTGCCTGGTCAGCGCTTGACAACGCACTCAACCCGATGGAGAAGAGCTGTGGGCCCAACCTCGATTCCTTTTTGGCAGGGGAGAGTCCTTTGTTGGCCTAATGATTATTGCTTTCCCTTCGCTTTTTTCGGTTCCTGCATCGGCATTGTATCGCATATTGTTCGTCCATTCCCAACGCTTTTTTACGATGATTTTCAATGGGCGTGAAAATACTTTTTTTTTTGTTGGGGGAAAGCAAAAAACCGAATGCTGCCCTCGGCTTGATAGGAGTTTTATGTTATTTAAATGATTTGCTAATTTGAGAGAGCTTATGGGCTCCGCACTAAAACGCTCCATAAACAATCCTAATTAGATGGTTATTCAGCTCTTAAGAATTTGTTTTAAAGCTTCTGTAAGAGGAAAAGCATATTAAACTAAATTAGGCGTTTAAAAATGTTTGTATTAGTATTCAAGATTGGATATATTAAAAAAAATATAATTGCAGAGGAGTTATCTTCTTATTGTTTCTTTAATTAGCATATTTCTTTGATAGTATATACCCTCGTTCTGCGAGTTCTTCTAGGTCTTCTAGTTTCTCTGGTTGAGTATAAATCATCTATAGTTGTTGTATTAGGCTGCTCAGTTGTTGTTTTTATTTCAGCCACGGTTGTTCCACAAGTTGTCATAGGTGTGGGTGTGGGTTTGGGTTTAGGTTTTGGCTTCGGTTTTGTGACCTTCTTAAGGCAATGCTGCTGACATTCTTTTTTGCTGTAACCATCCATGCACTGAAGAGCCTCCTTGCATTTGCCATCCCTGAGAACCCAAAGAGTACGCAGTGGATCGCACATTGCCCGATCTTTTATTATGGCCACTGGCAAAGTACAGTAGTTAACGCCTACAATTAACAAGGACAGATAAATATAATCTTAAAGAAATCCATCTAACCTGGTTTTCTACAGCACATCACAATAACCAAAAAACTTATAAACAAAAACACAACTGCCGCGTATTTCATAGCAACGTTAACTGACTAAAGAACTTACATCAACTTTTATGACACCTGTGAAATTGAAATTCTTAAGGCTTTTAAATATTATAAAAAGTTTAGTGGAACAAATGATTTTTGTTCATGACAAAACAAAAGAAAATTTTGCATGGGAAACAAACCGGGTTTGTTGTTATTGTTATGTTTTGTTAAGCTTTTTGTTTCTAAATTAAACTAAAATTAAGAAGAACAGACAAATAGAATCTTAAAGAAATCTATCTTACCTGGTTTTCTATAGCACATCACAATAATCGAAAAACTTATAAACAAAAACACAACTGCCGCGTATTTCATAGCAACGTTAACTGACTAAAGAACTTACATCAACTTTTATGACATCTGTGAAATTGCAATTTTTTAAGCTTTAAATATTATAAAAAGTATGATTTTTGTTCATGACAAAACATTTGGCATGGGAAACAAAACGCGTTTGTTGTTATTATTATTTTTTGTTATGCTTTTTGTTTCTAAATAAAAAGGGATTATAAATGGTTGGATTTTATTTTAATTTGAAATTCCATTTGGTCAGTGTAAAATGTCATTAGTACTAATAGGGTCATTCTTAAATTTAATCGCTTGATGATGAACTGCCTTTTATGATGGGGAATTTACTTTCATTTCTTTCTTTTTCTTCTAAAACCTCCCTGCAATTTTCCTTACAGCTTTGTCATTCTTGGCTATAATAAATGTTATGGATTACATGTGCAGCTGGTTCGGTATTAGAATACATATTTGTTTGCCTAAAATTACGATTTAAAGAGAATTTCTAATGGGGAACAAACAGATTAAATTTAAAGTAGCTAAATAAATTTATATAAATTTCAGTAACAAAGATAAATGTTCAAAACTTTTTGAACTGTTTTAATTTGTTTTACTAATTTAAGTAAGCCTAGGCCCTCGAAGATCAGATTCATTTTCTTTAACTAAAAAAACTTTTTCTGTGGCTTAAATTGTCTTTAGGCTCATTGCTTAAATACCTTAAATTCGTGAAACTGCAATTAGTCAAACCAAACGGTCTACGAAGGCCAGCTAATAATGGTGCAAAGAATTTGTTTTTATTTCGTTCATCAATAGAAATCAGAGGGTGATGCGGGACTTTCCCTTACTTTTGTTGGCTTTTATAATTAGGTTTCGACTACGCAATCATTTAGAGTGTTTGGAGTACTGGGGCAGACGGCGCGACAATTTCTTTGGAGCAAAACAAATTTATGCAAATTTCGATTAATTTCTTTTTGACACAAGCGGGCGCTTTGAGTCTGTAATGCTCATTAAGATGGGAATTCGCTGGCTAATTAAACGGAAATCTCGAGCTGATGATTAGGGAATCGGAGGTATAACCAGCGACTATATATATTTGCAAGCCAGCTGATTGCAGGCGATCAATCAATCAATTTGCCAACGAATTTTGCCGTTGGCCTTGTGCATAAGGAATTTCAAAGTAATGAGAGCTGCAGCTTTAAACTCCATGGAAATTTGGCTTACCCACAGCACTTCCGCCGTTTCCTTTCCTTTCCAAGGACACTCTGTTTTTCGCCTTCGAAGGGACATAGCAGCCAGCATAGAATGCGGTTCATATTTCAATTTCCGGAATGGAGAGAGCATTTCAGCTTTTTAGCTTTGAGCCCTCCGTTTGCGGACTGTTGCCAGTTTGTTGCTGCCTTCTGTCAGTTGGAAAGTTCTCCGCATTCCGCACTTTTTGCTCAAAATTCCATTTCACTTTAGATTTGATTGATACTACGGAAGTTGGTTTGCGCCCTCGAGCGTTTGGTCCTCTATTTGATTTAGTTTTGCCATTAGTTTGCTTTTGTAATCTCGGGATTGCCGGGATTAAGTGTGGTGTTCTTTCTTAAGCTTTTGGACTAACATTCCACTGGGTATAACAGAATTAATAATTTGTCTTCTCTGATTGCTGCTGCATTTGGGGTCTTTTGTCCTATTAGAGTTTATTTCGGTTTATTAAGTAAAATTGAGTTATTAAAACTTTTCTTAGAACTTTTATAATTAAAAAAACGAGTTGATTTAGCTTGAGTGCACATTCAAAATTCTTTTATTTACAACTCGTATTAAAAACTCTTGTTAAATAATTTAATTTTAATTTATTAATACTTCCCTGTGTTTGTGTAAATATTGTGTTGCTTTGCCAGTAAGAAAGCTCCCTAAAACAAGCACACACCCAAAAAAAAAAAAACTTCAGAAAACAATTCACAAATTAATTTGAAAACTCACTGTGCTTTTACCATACGCTTCATAATAACTCATGCTTTTGCTAACAATAAAAACTGAATTCAATCAAAAAACCAATACGAAATGCTTTACAAAATTATTAAAACAATTTGTGGAAAAAAACAACAATCAATTAAAACTCCCCCGACAACAATAATTGAACCTTTGTGCACAATAACGCTGCGAAATTCGCCGGACAAATCAACCCGCTAAACAAACAACAATTGGAACCGCAATCGAAATTATTTCTGCAAATCAACTCGTCATAACATCCGCCCACCACCCACAAACCAACCAAATAACCAACCAAAAACCGAAAACCGAAAACTGAAAACCCCCCGCAGAATGTCAATGTTCTTCTTTCGATTGCATAACCTTCAGCGCGCCGAGGAAAACAAGCGCAAGAAGCGCGTGGAGCAGCAGCGGCAACAACAACGCCAACGGCGGGGGGCCAAGGTCTTCAAGTGTGTCAGCGACTCCACCGGCCACCTGACCTTGGCCCCCTCGCGCCTCTTCGAGCGGACGCCCATGAGTCCCTCGGACAGTCTGGACGAGATCGCGCTCCAAATCCCCAGGTGAGTGGGCCTCAAATTGTGAGCGAGCCCAAATATCCACTCTTCGAAATTAGGCATCCCTAATAAATGGACAAATCAGCACTAAATCTCAATTTTTAATGGGTTACATATAAAAAATTAAGTGTTTATTAATCTTAATCTTAAAGAATATTAGGAGTAGTTTAAAATTGTATCAAACATTGACAAAAATATTTTTATAATTTAACCAATTAAACAAAATGGTTATAAGAGGTTAATGGTTGTAACGGTTATTAGTTTTTAGTATTTATATAAATTCAAAAGCTTTGCTTAACCAATAGCTTCTTTACTACTTCAACTACTTCTTTATTTATCAGAATCGAAGCAAAAAAGCCAAATGCCAAATAAGTCTAAAAACAACTTGTGGAGGTAAAAAATAAAAGCCCCTAAATGTAATTGTGAGCTGATCCCTTTGTTCCAATAAACCTATTTAATACACATGTTTTAAATTAAATTAATTCACACATGGAATGTATCCTTTTGTATTATAAATCGCAATCCAAATCAAAGTTGTAACAATAACAATTCGATAAAATGTGGTGAATGGTTTATTTTCCACGTGTGCAATGTTGCAATTCGCCAAAAGAAGATTGTGACAAGTAGTTTTCGTGAAGGAAAAGAATTTCTGTGGCTTACCTCGCCTTTTTGGTTTTGCCTGGTGTTGAGTGACATCGAAAACTGGAAAACTGTTTCGGTTGTGTGGTTTATGTGTAAATAGGCCCTAAGCAATTTCACAAGTCTGTTTACAAAATGTGGCAAAGTCAAGGAAGACTTACAAAAGAATTCCTAAATAAATATTTATCGTAGTGCAACGAAGAGTTCCATTAAACTAATTAACGGCATTTCCAATTTATTAACCTCAAAGCAGGCTGCGATGTTTTGTTTTTAGGTTTTTAGTTTCAGAAAATTGTTTAGTTCATTGCAAAACTCAGATTCAAAATTTTTAAGTCTTCAAAATTGTTCCATTTTTTTTTTTTAAACCGGCTTAACTTTATTTTAATCCTTCAAAATGCGGATGCTTTGCGACAGGCTTTCCGCCTTGACCGCAGGAGCGATGGTCGGGATTTGGTATGCCAAGAACTTCCCCGTCGAAAAGAATGAGGATTCGGGCAAGGATGCCAAGGGCAAAGACAAGGGAAAGGACAAGGATAAGGGGAAGGATGATAAGAAGGGCAAGGACCAGGACAAGGGAAAGGAGAAAGGCAAGGAGAAGGAAAAATAAAGTGGCTTAACTGGCGGGAACCAGTGCTACTTTTAGCAGATTCGAAACGATACGTATGTGCAGTCCTTTTATCACTATTTCTTTTATAGTTACTGGTAAACAACGTTCTAGGCACGATCAAAATTCAATTCTTGACGACGCAATCAACAAGAGAAGGGCAAAATGAATGACCGCTGAACGCTTAGGATTTATCTTCTAATTTGCTTCTGAAAACGCTTTTATTAATATGCTTCCTTTTATCTATTACTTTATTTGGAGTCCACCAGCTGGTTTATTTTGAAGGTCGTGTGCAAAATTTGGCCTTTTAATAAAGTTACGTATCATATCGAAGTCAACTTTAAATTTTGCTCTTTCATTTTGGTCCAAAGATACCAATTTAAGACACGAACATTTGACCTTTCCTGGCGGTAAGGATACCCCAACTAATTCACATTTCCTTCGCAGCATCTGTAGTCTTTGTTGTGCCACATGCGACACAATTACGTGGCAATTTCAATAAGAGCCGCCAATGGAGGTGGTATAATCGTGCTTTAATTTCGCATTTTCACAGCCCAGGGAAACACGTAATCCCAGCTAATTAAATTGCCCCTTTGGAATCTTTCTGTTAATTGAGTACGCGGCAAACCCAATAACTCTAATTGTGCGGAAAGCACTTGAAAGCAGGCTGTGAGATTTCGGTTAGAGTGCTTTGGAATTTCGAGCAGGGACATTTTTCAGTAATTCGTCTCGGCCGCACCAGTATACTTCCATGAATCAACAAAATTTCGAAATTTAGTAAATTTAAAATTAACCTGCTGCTTCGAGGTGAATCCCGAGTTTTTATTTGGAAGCCTTTAACTACACCATGCATTTGATGTGCGAGCGATTGTCTTCGATTTTTGCGGGCGTCTTAGTGGGCTTGTGGTACGCAAAAACCTTCCCCGATGAAGACCCCAAGGACAGCAAGGGCAAGGATAAGGGCAAGGACAAGAAGAAATAGGCGATATAGCTTCTCTACCTTTCCACACAATCCCAGCAAAAATCGGCAACCCTGGTTTGCGGTGTGTTTTAATTAGCATTTTTATTCATAAACGCATAATAGATAATTTCTTTGATCAGTAGTCGCGCCAGAAACTTCAAACCCATTTAACGACCTGTCAACCATGAAGCTTTGACTTAGCTCAGTACTTAATCGGCTTTACAACAGGAATATCAACCTTTTCGGTTTGCACAAAATTTTTCTTTACCGTGTTCGGTTTTTATTCAACATCCGCGGCGAGTAAGCTAAATTTCGGTCTAAATTGTGGCGAATCCTTTCGAGCTTTTGGAGCCATGCCCTGTTGTAAGCGAACGGAGGTCCGGAGGGTTTGTCGGCCGATGCCGTCGCTCCTTGCCCGACTTAATTGTACTCCGTGCAACCGCGTCCTGTTCTTCGTGATCGGAGTTGGACTGGGCGTGCTCTTTGTGCGCAACAAGGACGATAAGTCGGGAGACAAGAAGAAGGACAGTGGCAAGGGCAAGAAGTAGGACCGTTAACTTTCTGCCACGGTTGGTAGTCTCAAGTTCCCCTGGCAACCCTGACAATAGCTAATCGAAGTTGTTATCGAAATCGAACCATCTCCAACCATCTTCAATCAAGGACCCAAAAAAAATTACCGGCAGCCTGGTATTAAGCATTCAAGACAAATGCCATTTGATAAGTTTGTCCGCGGAAGAATTGATTCATTAGGAAATTTCTCAGTTGATAAATTTGTCAATTGAACATTTACCTTCGTTCAAGACGGATTTCTTCGATTGATACATTCTCTATGCCTCTGTTGATAGAATTGTTAATTGGTGCTATACACGACATTCGCCCTGGACTTCCCACCATTTAACTTGGAATGCAAACGCTCTAATCCATGGTCATTATTGGACGGGTGGCATAATGGTTCAGGAAATGGAAAATGGACAATAAATTATTCAGCGAAGAAATTAATCTGCATATTAAATTAAAACATGTACTGCTTCTGAACAATTTAATAAATTTTGTTAATTCTAAAACTAAATACATAAAAAATAAATAAGTACTAAAAGCAATCCAAAGACCGAATTTAGAATGATAGAATTTACCACTCTTAAGGCCCAAATAATTAAAAAAAATAAAAAAAATAAATATTGCATTGATAGATTTTTATTAGGCAATTTTAATATCTACGATTTTGACGTTTTAGCTATTTAATACTCCTCATGTTTAATTTACAAACATTTTTGAAAAAGATTTCAAAAAGCAGTTCCTTATTAAATTCGAATTTATATTTTTTTTTGACGAATGACTTGATAAAAAGCCTTTTAAACGTACAACTTTTATAAGATTTTTTTAAGCCGCGACTGTGAAAAGAACTGCAATTGATCTCAACATAACGAATTCTATATTTGTTGTCTTCAAATCTGCTGATAAGATTGGTCATCAATATTTTGCGAAGTCGCGTCTTCTTTATGGATCTGAAAGATTTGGGTAAAGAACTAGATTGTTAAAGAAAAAGCAAGAGGCTCACCAATAGAAATTTTGAAGTTGTACTTGAAATTTTGTTATTGTGAAAATGATTTGATGGAGATACGAATTTTAAGAAAAGTTTCCCGATTCCCGACATCTCCGTGTTCAGCGAGAAAGTTACTTGCCGCCCTTATCCTTGTCCTTGCCCTTGTTGTCCTTGTCCTTGTCCTTCTTGTCTTTCTCTTTCTTATCCTTGTCGGCCTTTTCCTTCTCCTTCTGCTGCTTCTCGCGCTCCTTAGCCTCCTTCTCCTTCTCCTTGGGCGACTTGTTGGCCTCCTCGGCCGCCTTCTTCGCCTCCTTCTTCATGTTGTCCCAATAGAGTCCGATTCCCACTCCGATCAGAAAGAAGAAGAACCGGTTGCAGGGAACACAGTTGATTTTCTGCAACAATGTGGGAGGAGGACGACATGGTGGCGGTGGTGGAGGACAACACCGCGGGGGCGGGGGACAGGTCTGCTTATCGCACATCTTCAACGGAGCTTTGATCGAATGTCCTGGTAATCAGGCGGTCCCTATAAAAACGTTTTGATTTTCCACCAAAATAATTTCAGAAAAATGATGTTAGCCGAATGGAGAATTTTGAGCAGTGAGGTCCACGTTGCCTATTGAAGTGAGTTGAATAACTGAAGTTGATTTCATACACTACTTTGCAGAAAAGAAACCTTTTCAGTTTTAATAAAGTTAGTTTTTAAATTCTTACGTTTGTCCTCAAGTGCAACTTAGTAATTTTGAAAATTAAATTCACATTTGTACAAAAACAGTTAAGTGCAAATTCAGAAAGTATTTTTCAATAAATTCATTTAAATTAGATTTTATAAAATCTATGTTATAGAAAATATTTTTTTATTTTTTGATTTTTTTTTTTTTTTTTACAGTCATCTTAAAACTTTAATCATCAATTTTTCTCACCGTAAATTTGCAAGTGAATGAACTAAAATTTAGATTAACAAGAAGTTTTTAAAGTCGATACTTCTTTGAAATCAATGTCAACTTAAAACACCTAATACAATATATTCGTTACATTAGTAGCTTTAGTTACTTTAACCCGTAAACTGTTCGAACTTTTTCTGTATCGGAGGTCCATATATTATGGACAACTCCTGGCTTCTAACCTTTATTGTCGGCATTATTGTGGGTTACTTGATAGGCAAAAACCAATAAAAAGGTAAGGCTATGGCTGCAAATTGTAGTAGGCTCTGTTAAAAGGTTCATTCCTTTTATCCTAGAAGCCTAACTCGGCTTTGCCTTTCAAGTCATTTAACCGAAATGGAGGTAGATCATCTGGTCACATTTGTAGTTGGATGTTTTCTGGGATACGTGTTTGCCAGAAATGCCTAGAAGAAGATGAATCAATAAAGAGTGAAAGGATATGAATTCATTAAAATACACCTTGAACTCATTGTACTAGTATCCCAATTCCTGCCAACTAGAACCTTAAATTTCAAAATTGTGGAGACTACTTATCTTCCGGGCTCAAGAGACGCAAATCCTTTCATATCTTTAAATTTGAAGAAGCAAAATGACTCACGTGATCTCTTTTGTCTTGGGCGTGATTATTGGAATGATGACCTGCCGAAGGTGCTAACTGCTTAATATGTTATCTAAATTAAATATTAAAATGACTAAAAAATCATAAAAATATAAAATAAAAAAACAAAAAGCTAAACATTTATTATAAACATGTATTGAATGTACGGTATGTTAAAATCGGAGCGTGAACATTTTACTTTTTTGAAAGCGATTTGATTTGAAATAATACAAGTTTTTCTAAAAAGTTGAGAAATGTATACAATCCACAATCCATACATCCTTGCAATTAATGTCAATTTAAAGCACCTCATCCAAAATTTTAGTTTCATTAGTTACATTAGTAACTTTATCCTGTAAACTAGTTCGGATTCTCCGGCCTAAATATTATGGATAACTCCGTGTTCCTTACATTTATTGTAGGCTGCATTGTGGGTTATTTGATAGGCCAGCACCGTTAAAAAGGTAAGACCAAGGCGACATTTTAAGTAGGCTGGGTTAAAAGGTTCATTATTTTTTCTTAGACGCATAACTCGGCTTTGCCTTTCAGGTTATGCATACAAATTGAAAACATTTAATCGAAATGGAGATAGATTGGCTGATCACATTTGTTGTTGGCTGCTTGGTGGGATACTTGTTGGCCAGGAATACCTAGAGTAAGATGAATCCTTAAAGAACTAACGGATCTCCTTTACAAATCTGAATTTGCCAAAGAACACCTTGAACGCTCGTGAACATCAAAATCTCTCCTGAAGTGCTAGCAATTTTTTTCTTGTGGAGTTTACTTATCTTTCGGGATCAAGAGTCGCAAATCCTTTCGGATTATCCCAATCCGAATTAAAGAAGCAAAATGAGCCACGTTATCTCATTTGCCTTGGGCGTGATTATTGGAATGATGTCCTGCCGAAAATGCTAACCCCTTAAAATGTTATCTAAATTTGCTTAATAATGCTTAATAAATATTAAAGCTTATAAAAAAAGTTCACCATTTATTATAAAAACTTATTGAAAGTGTTTCTTTTTTGCATAGGTGTTATAATCTGAGGATAAGTTGGCTTTTCTCAAAAGGCTGTAAACTTCTTTGCTAAGAACTCTGTTTGCTTTTGGAATTCTCAGTATTTGATTGAAAAAACTTTTTTTTTGTAAATATGGAGTGGATCTTGGTTTTTATTATTGGCTGTCTCGTCGGATATTTCATATCGAAGAATACGTAACGCTGAATTTTATTTAGCACTCGAATGTCCAAACATCTTGAATTAGTAAGCTTTGCTTTTGCTTTTCGTTATCTATGCTTCTGTCCAAAAATCATTTCTCTACCGACAGTCGGCTCGAAGAGTACATTAAGTGTACTCTAAAATTAACAAAATTTTCCGTTAAATTAACGCGGAGACTTTTATTAATTAAGAAATTATGCAGCGGTTCATAACATTCGTTGTTGGAGGAATTGTAGGTTTTCTCGTTGCCAAGAACACTCGCGTAAGTCTTTGAAGATTGTTGTTTTATTTTTTGTCGTATTATATTGCATCATAATATGTTGTATATATTTTATCCCCTCTGCAGTGAGAAAACATGGCGTATGTTATCTGCTTTGGGATGGGGATGGTTTTTGGGATGTTCGTTTGCCGACGTTGCGAGCCCTGATTCGACTATGAAGTAATGACCCCTTTAAAAGCGTAGCATTTTACATTATTCAAGATCTCAAGGGAATTTCTATTTAATATGGATAGAGAATAAACAAGCTGCAACACTTTGTTTTTGTTATTTATTTAATCTTATGGATGTAACTTGTTTCTTGCAGGTAATTAAACAAACCAATTGGTTACAATAAATTGAACATCTGATTGTAAGTAAACAACTACTATTTGTTGGTTTATTATAATTCAGTCGCTTAAGAGGATAAGTTAATTTTCATTAAAAAAGATCACTCTAAAATAATCAAGAAAATTTTTTTTTTTTTTTTTTTGTGCAGTTTTAAAAGTGTTTGTGTTTTCTAAACTTTTGTAGAAAAATCCAACCCTTTTTACTCATTTTTCACACCAAGGTCGCCAGGGATTAAATTCAAGTTCAATGCATTTATGACTGTGGGGAAACTTTCGCCGCCCTTCCATTTAATGGATGAAAAAACAAAGGCGGCCGCAATAAATACAAAACGTCAGGATCTGAGTTGGGTAAAAGTTGGCAAACTTAAAGGAAAGGTGAAAACTTTTCACTTCCTCTATCTTTTTTTGGGGCCAAGAAGGTTGGGGTTAAGCTAACTTTAAGGGCCACCAATTTGCCGATTCATATGTGGGAGTGCGCCGTCCTTTCGACCGTCTCCACCTGGGCATTCATTATGATTGATTATTGCGCAAATCCAGGGATAGATATGTATATATGTTAGACGTCGTCAGCCGCACAAAACGTTTAACAAATGAGAAGACAGACGACCGCCTGACACACAAATGAACTCGTTCGCCATTTCAATCAGTCTTTGGGCTCTTTGGGCCCCCTGGATCAAGCCGCAGCATCCGCATAAATAAATATTTTATGAACTTGGCAACAGCTCGCCCCATCCTGGATCCATTTCCAGTTGGGTTAGGCTCGAGTGCGTCGCTCCGCATAACTTACGGCCGGAATGTTTGTGGCAAGTCTTATCTGCGGAGCAAACAAAGGTTGATCCGAGTCCTCCAAACCCCAAACCCCAATACCCAAAACCCACTTCCCACGTTCTTCTTGCCAATGTTTTTCATCTGCGGTTAGGTAATTGGTTAAGGTGGCGCTCACAAGATTGACTCGCCTACCAAATGAAACGGTTGCCTTCCAGAATGATTGATGCCCCCCCCGATTGCCAGGATGCTTTATCTGGAGAGGGTTCCCCCTTTTTCGCCCCGAGGTTAAATTGCTTGGCCGTGCGGCTCGTGGCTCTTGGATTTATAGGCCAGGCCAACAGGTGGGGGCAACTCGAGTACCACTCACCTGGCCTTCAAAACTGAAGGCACCCTTCTCAACCTCCACTGATTGGTTGATTCCTGTGTTTTTTTCCAAGGAGCATTTTCCAGCATTCCTAATGCTAATTTGTCAATACAAAGTTTTAATTGAATTTTTGCTTCACATGTTGGCAGTTAATTAATACAGTTTACTGGCTAACAGCAGGAATTTGAATTCCTAAAAGTTTCTGTTAGTGAAAAGCTTTCGCTTAACAGTTTGCCCCCCAACGCTTTTCCTGCTTTCCCCAAGCTTTTCACTTCTCTCGGCGAGGATGAAAAATGCTCTCTCATTGGGAAAAACGTAAACAATAACGCTTGCCGGCATCTCAGCTGTTTGGCGCCTCCGATTTTCACCACTTTGGTGAGTTCCCGCATTTCCGTTTTTCCTTCCGAGTCTGCGCCACTTTCTTTTGCCGACTGGCGTCCTCGGCAGGACTTCAGTCCTTATCCCAGTGCCGAGGCAAGCGTATCTGAAACTGCCGTCTAAACGCTTCAACCGCGAGATATTTTCAAAACGTAACGCTCCAAAATTCATTTCAAAATTAGTTTCAAACAAAAGAATGCCAATAGAAAAGATTTAGTGAAAAGAAAAATAAAACTGCAAGTAATTTTAAAAATTAAAAAAAATAATGCAATATTCGGTAAAAAGAAAATAATTTATGTGTAATGTTAGAAATGATCAAAATTAAAAAAATCGATTCGAATCGTATTGTGAATAAATTAAATTAGATTAAGATCCCTTGAATGTTTATGAATGTGTGATATTTAAAACAAAATAATACACTTTTTAATAGTTCGTGAGAAAATAAATAATTGATTGAAATTGGAAATCGCATAAAAAAAAATCGCATATTAAATGGTTTCTTATAAAAAATTCTAAAATATCAAACACTGAAAATAAATAATTAAAATTTAAGTGACCATACAAAAAATTCTTGTACTGGTATAATATTGCCAGAAAGGTTTTAACTTTAAATAAATATAATTTAAATATATCTCAATACTTAAACATCAAAACAAATAAATAATAAATTTAACAGAAAAACTTTAATAAAACAACAAGCACGCTTTGCCCGAAAAAGCAAATATTCTGTTTTAAAATAAATTTAAATTCAGCGATGTCAAAGCAAATTAAGCAGCTTTAAGCCAGACACTTTTGTAATTAGGCAAGTTAATGCCCCGCCTAATCAGGCGCAGGCTGATGGGGATTACAGAAGAGGCCTGTTCGAAGTCCTTGCAGACTAGTGGGATGCCACTGAAAATTTGGGGCAATTCAGCCAGAAGTCTTGCCAACAAATCGAATTGGCAGAAGAAAGTTTTTCGACAAACTTTCCACAAGTCGCAATCATTTATGATTACTTGACACGCGCCACATGTTGCAAGCTAGACTTAGTCAAATGGGGAAGATTAATTGGATTCGATATTAATAATCAAAGGGGCTGCTCCGTCAATGGGCCAAGAAGCCGGAGAAGCGTTCTTAATTACCGGGGAGGGGGAAGTTGGGGTATAGAATACGTCTGGCTGGTCGTGTAATTGAGTTATTCCCTTGGATTTCAGCCATTTTTACCATTTTATTATTATTAAATGGCTGCTGCGACAACAAGCTGTTAATGGCAGTCCATAAAATGGCGTTCTCTTCTCTGTGTGAGTTTACTGGTGAGTGTGTGTGTGTGTGTGTTAGTGGGGGTGTAAGCCTAAGCGGCGTCATGATTGTTTTAATGGCTACTTGAACGGAAATTAACTGACAGCTGCAGATCAACGAAAAACCCACTCAACGCGAACCGCACAAATCTTAAAGCTCCATCGATTTCGATTTGAAGCGATTGCATTGGGGCATGAAAAATGCGTAGCGACTTTGCTTTTCACACTTTTCCAAATATTTGCACATTCAAATGTCAAATAAGCTAATTTGGCCCATAAATCTCATTTCGTGCGCTCGCTCTGTGAATTTCCATGTATGATAAACAGAAATGGCAACCAATTTGCTCCCGAAGAGCAAGAACAACAAAAACGCAAATGCAAATTGCTTTTCGGCACGAAGAATATGAAAATTATGAAATATGTGCGACATTTCTATTTGCATACATTTGGCCAAGCAATTTGTTCAAGGTTCGAGGGGATTGGTAAAAGAAAACAGAAGCAGCAGGGGGGGCAGAAGGGGGAGGGGGAAAAACTGGCGAACAAAAGTCAATTTGGGCCAAAGGTGAGAGTCGTTTTCCATAAGAAAAGGGCTCTAATTGAAAATTTAAATAAATGATTTAATTACCTTCTAAGGGTAATTTTTTTATTAGCTAGCTCCGTTTGTTTTCAATATAAATGAATAATAGCTGGAGATTTTAAGACATAAATATATATGAATACCTTTACATAATTAGTTAATTAAATAGCTAAAGAAGACTTTGCTGAAACTTTTAACTTTGTTGTTGTATGAAGTACAAAAACATTTCTTTTAAGAAAAATACCCTATCTGAATTTTTTTAAAGTAATTGCTACTAAAGTCCCATCAACTGATTGAGTCCCTTTTTCCTCCACTTATGACTTCATTTTCGCCGTAGTTCATCAGGATTCACTTAAGCCGCAGGACTTCACCTTTGGCCAAAGTTTCTTTTAATGCGCTTTCCTTTCATTCTTTTGGCCTGGCCATCAACACACTCACACTCACACTCAAAACACACGCAGACCACAAAAGAGGGATCAAGTGTAATGTTGAAGAGAGGAGTGAAAAAACAACATGCTAAACGCTTTGTAATACGCTTTTGTTTGGCCCAAGAGCCATTAAGCTGGCCAAGTGATAAATTCGTTCTGCCTACTCAAGTTTTTTGCGCTGCTTCTGCTGATGCACAGAAAAAAATGTTTTTAATCTATTCCAAATTTAAAACTCCCAAAAAAACAAGTACACTCTCTTTTTGAATACAATTTCAATTAAAGAATTCTAATTAAACAAAAATGTATTATATTAAATGTATACATTTAAATATCCACTAAAACATTAAAATAAAACTAAATGAATTTTTGTATCACTGCATACAAATGTAAATTTAAATACTTCTGACACTTTCCTAGTATTTTCCCTCAGTGTATGGCTGCTGGTCTGGTTCGCCCGAGAAAAGGTCGCGTGCGGTTTCGGGCAAGTTTAGAGCATTGATTTATGAACGGGCTGTTGGTGCGGACATTAGCCTTTCTTCTTTCTTGGCCAGGAGAATGTCCTGCGAGTCCTGCGGTGGTTGGCCGTGTTGGCTGTTTGCTTGTTGCATGTAATGACGTCATTAGGGGCAAATTGCCCCCCATTTAGCGGCAATCGATTGCTTCCGCACGATTAAATATTCTAAGCCAAAGGGGAAGCAGCAACAGTTTGTCTGCTCGTCTTCATTTTCCGACTTCCTTCCTTTCCCTTCCCCGATCCTTTGTTGTTGTTATTTTTTTTTTTTTGCTATTCTGTTGTCCTTTCTGTTCCGACATGTCGTGTTTCGCTGGTTGACGCCTACTTTTTAAACTGTTGCGCATTTTTTGTTGGCCGACAGCCAAGGCGTGCCACTGTCTACTCCTCAAAGTCCTTCTCATCCTTCGCTATTTTGCCAGGCTGTCTCTTTCACTTTCTCCTCGCTGTGATGGCGCGTGCCAACTTTCACTCGAATGGGGGAAGCACACGCAAAGTCTGAAGCCGCAAGAGCGCAAACTATACTTGTAATCAACAAGTTGTGGGAAATACAGCAGAAAATATAGCAGTATATTGAAAGGGAGCTACTGTCTTGTAACACGACTAATTAAATAAACTTCGAGACACGATACTAATTTGCGTATTTTAGGGGTTTCAATTGTTGCCTAATAGAATTTTTCTGAAATATTTATTTCATTTCAAATTAGCATTTTTGTAGACCGGATATTTAAAAACTTTAAGTTAAATTTTTTTAGTGTTTTGAATTGAAATGCTGCTAAACGGATTTTTTTTTAGAGTAGTATGATTTATTAATTAAAAAGGTAATTACATACTTTTCTGGTTATATTTATTTTTGGAATTTCAGTTGTAGATCAGATTAGTTCAGTTTAGCATAGTAAAAAAATAAAACGATTATAAGTTTTCTGCGTAATGTTGTTAAGCTTGTTTCGACAATGAAGTATTACAGCTTATTTGTCTTCTGACTAGTATCCCTTTGTTTATCCCGCTTTGAATAATTGTTATCCAATTAAACCATCAAATTATCGAGTAGACAACTATTAATAGGAGAATATTCCATAAATATGGCGTACCCTTGAAATTGGATGGGTAAACATTTAACCTGCGTGCCTGGTTATTTGAAAACGGTGAATGGCCCAATCGCGTGGGAAACGGCAATATGTTGCGGATGGCTTCAAACATTTGTAAGGCTAATTTGGCCAGTTGGGAGTGCAACTTAGGTTTGCTCCGGTGAGCAGCTGCGAAGAACACATCAAAGCCATTTCCACTTCCAGGCGGTTGGAATGTGCAGCATTAGGATACATTTGATCCCATCATATTTTCTAAGGATTTTGTGTGCAATCAAGATACAAGCCCATTAAAAGACGACCTTCGCTCGATTTAAGCGATTCAGACATCAAGTTTATTATGCTGCACATAAAGTCGGGACATAAACTGCCAGCAGAAATCATAAAAAGCAACGATGCTGAGGGAATGGAGAGTGAAGGCTGCCAAAAAACACCAAAAGAGTTCATGAACTGTGACGTCTTTGTACTTCCGTAGGAGCAGCGGGCAAAGCAGCCAGCAAAGGTCACCGGATTTACCAATTTCTATTCGCTTGGCTCACCAAAATGAATAAAGATATTTTTTGGGTATGCAAATGGAGCAGCAGCTCTGGCGAAACAAAGCCGAACTGTCTGGACAATGAAACAAAAGCGTGGCTCTGTCAGAAAATATTTAAATTTTATGCAGCCAAATTGATTTGTTTGCCAGCAGCCAGTTCAACGCTCCTTGTATTTTTTTTTTTTTGCTCCAGCTCCTCGAAGGACCAGCATGCTAGGCAAGTCGCAATTCATGTGCCGAGTGTTAATGCAAATGTTTGCATACATTTAGGCAACACACACGATTTCAATTTCCACTGGCAAAGGAACTCCTCGGTCCCTCTGTCTGCCTTCAAGGATATGGGGCCATGGCAGGCAGACTGCTCCAATCCGGGCAATCGATAAACCTAATGAGCTGTGAGACAGACGGACGGACGACTGACGACGGTCGGCAGACGGAGTGTCGCAGTCGCAGTCGCGGGCTCTGTTTTAAAATTAACCCTCCTGCGGGAACCAAAAATAAACGCGAGCAGGAACACTCAAGGTACTTCCTCGATGGGGGAAAAATACAGGCACAACACGAAAAGCGGTTCCGAAATGAATAAATTACGAGTATTTTCCCCATGTTCGATTTGCTGCACTTAAGCAGAGAATTCCCTTAAAATTATTATCAGAATTTAAAAGTTTTTCTTCGATAGGTGATATTAAAATAGATCAAATTTTGATACCAAGTTCAAGAATAAGAAGCTCTTCAAATGAATTTGATAAAATATGTGTTTACAACGTTTTAAATTACGTTTTGAATACAGAGGAATTTACTAGAAACCTTCGAATCATTATTTCTTAGAGTACTTTCTGTATATCTTATACAAACTTACTTGCCCTTGCAGCCCTGAAATTTAGTTACTGGAAGTTATGTTCGGGTTGCTTCAAATTATATAGGTCTCTACATATTTCAATTCCTTGTTTGAGTTTCTTTGAGCAGGGAAATTGGGTTACTCGGCCCCCTGAGACCCACACCATGCGTTCGGGCCTTGAACTGGAGCCCATAAAAAGGTGTTAGCCACGGGACAGGCCAATTACTGTAATTGCGGGCCCACGAAAAAGCGCCACATCACACAGGCATTACCAGCAGATACTTGGAATGAACAGGGTGTATGCGTTATGTGCGACAGACATTCGACACGCACAAGATTTCCAGGGAAAGCACTTCGATTAATCACTTCGAATGCCTAAATAATTCACGGCAAGCCATTGCCATGCAAATTGCATTTGGAGACAGACTGAATAAAGGAATAAATGCATTTGAGAGCAGGAGAAGTGAATCAATCAGTGCCCCCTTGGGATAAAAAGTGCAAGCAGAGAAAGTTCAAAGTTCAAAAAGGAAATGTCAAAGAACGGGATAAGAATTTCTCTGGGATTTCCCTCTAAGAACTCAGATTGTTCTGAGATTTCTTAATTGAAGTCATGGCATACCGAAAGCCATAAAGCGAGACAACAGATGGCTAAAGAGCAGACCTCGGGTAATTTAAATTACAAGTACCAAGTAGCAAGTAGCAAAAGCGGAGATGGGTGAAAAACGCTTAAGGAGAGACGAATCCATCAGGCGGAATAAAAACCGCAAAATGTCCTTTGGATTCTGGCGGCACTTGGCTCTGTCATTTGTCAATGTGTCACTTAGCGCGACTTCTCAGGTCACGTCTAATGATTTGGCTTTGTGTCTGTCAGCGAAAGTCAAAGGCGATAAATTTTATTGACTCTTTGGGGCCAACTGAAGCGATTCTGAGGTCGCCCACATAAAACGATTTAAGCCGTCGAAAACTTCCGTAACGACAATTTAACGAATTTGCTATCCCCCGCAAAGAACATGAATTTGCAATTAAAAAGCAATCAAAATGAATAAAAGCGCTGAAAACCAACGAGTACCTTAAATAATGTATGAATACACAATTGAATTCCGGGATTAACAGAGCCGAATGCTGAGTATTCCAGTCAATTCATGTATTTTAATTAATTGCGCAAATTGAAGGAGGATGTTGGGCATATTGTAAACAGAAACTATGGGGTTGGGCTGATGCCGTAGTAAATAATACCGTGTCAAGAAATAAAAAGTGTAAAAACAGGGCTTAATGACAAAATGAGGGCACAAAGCTGCTTTATTGTCCACAAGCATTTCCTCGGCTGTCAGTGCTTTTCAAGGCTACGGCCGTTAGGGCAATAAATTTATTAAATGGCCAAAGAACACACAATGGGAGGACACAACAGCACCCACATGGCCAGCAACAAAAAATCCTGTTAAACAAGCTATAAATAAGTGTGTGTGCCAGCGTGTGTGTGTGTGTGTGCTTGTACGTTGTGTCCTCAATTGCGTGTTCAAACAACAAAATTAATTGCCGAGCCAGGGCAATCAATTTTGATTAAAGTTGAAGTTCCATAGAAGTGCTGGAATTAAAGTGTGATACTCCTGCAAACGAACCAACCAACAACACAAAGATACATATCAGTTGAACCATCCAGGGATCGAAAAATGCAATGCAATTTGACAAAGTGATCGAAACGTGAAATTAAATAAAGTGCTTCGTGCCGCGGTCATTCGAGCCAATGGATCATCTATTATGCAATATGGCGGGCAACAGTCGCAATTCGTCCTACAATTGTCTCTCCTCGTGGGACTCCTATGATCGAATACCCAGGTAAGCCCACGTTGCGTATACGCAATGCGCTCTATCTAAAATAAAGAAATTGCGTATACGCCTCGTGCTCCATAACTCAATTCGAAATTCGATTTAAACCATTAACAGGTGAAAGTAGCGCCAAGGCGTCGACTCATAATCAAATCAGCTCGCAACTAAAAGCGTACACTTAAAGAAATATTAGGAAATGACATACTTAAAACAAGTATAACTAAACAAAGAACAAACTTTAATACTTCTGCATATTTCATTGCTGGCAATCTTAAATCTTTCCTTATTTTACTATCTCATCTGTGTTTATGTATTCCCTGTCTGGCGAAAATTCTCAAGACACTTGAGTAGCTATTTCACAGAAGTATTTCCTCATAAATATTTAATCAAACAAAAGACAACATTGCATTGGAAATGCCAACTGAACGCCGGAAGCTTGTCAAGCGAAATGCATTCTCATCTTGAGTAATTCCTTGGACTCCGCCCCCTTAAAGCTGTCATTCGCACACACATAAATAAGTGTGTATCCGCTGCTAAGAGCTCTCAGCTTTTTACGAGAAGCAATCAATGCTGCGCTTCCTTAATGGACACTTCGCCAGAGAGATATAGAGATATAGAGCTGCCTCATCAAGACAGCAATAAACATGCAGATGCCGAGAACAAACAAAAACCGGGGAATCACGTTGTGTTTTGGTTTTTTGGTCCTTGGGAAGCAAGGATGCAATTTGTAGTTACCTGAAACCACGCATGGGCTCGAACGAGGTCCTTTGTCCGCCAATCCTTTGTGTTGGCCAGGCCAAAAAAAAAAAAGAAAAGCCCGGTGTTTTGTTAGGCATTCTGCCACAGCTCCTTTGTGGCCTTTGATTTGCCCGGCTTCGCCTTCGCCATTCTTCCTTTTCTAGGCGCAATTTCATCAAGGAGTTGTAATCAAATCTCCCAGCAGCGAAGCTCAGAAACCCGAGCCCACCACGCACACGAAATTAAATCAAATTTTCTTTAAAAGAGCGCCAAATCAAAAATCAATAAAGGTAAAACAATCTAAGCACATCCTGCCGCGGGCTGCCCATTTGCCCATTTGCCCATTTTAGCCAGCTTTAAACTCAATATCTGTGGATAATCAAATGATGGCACAACAAAAACACATTAACGTGCAATTTGTCCCCGGCTCAGCTTGGTCCTGCTAGTCCTTCCAGCCAGGAGCAAGGAGTCCTGGATGCGCAGAAGAAAGGAATCAATTTAAGCCAAAGTTGGGGGTTACTTTAAAAGTTCATAACTTTGCGGGTTCACCCACAAACTTCACATAGGAAAATACGGGATCCTGCGGGTGTAAAACCAATTATTCGAGTCTAAAAAGTTCACCCGAAAATATATGCAAGCATTTAAAGAGTATTATTTAAACTTGGGAAGATAAAAGTAAAGAATGTAGTTTATAGACAAGTCAAGCAGATATAAAGCATATGTGTTGAACAAATAAGCACCTCCATTACTCTTATCTATTTTATAGTAATTGAACCATATAAACCCCATAATTTATTGCAAGTAAAAAAGGTACCTTTTAGAATAATTTGTAAATATTCATATTAAAGTGTTTTATTAAATTTAATGTTTTAATTTCTCATGACGAATTGAATTGACTTTAGGTGTTAAGAAAATAATGTGGATTTTAGAATAGTGATTTAAATAATTCTTAATTTTCTGACCTGAGATGTTTGCCATTTGCAATTCAGTGGCTAACACGCTGCTTTCGCTTTCAAAGTGAGATTTTCAGCAGCTTTTTGCCACCCCGCCGGCATTTTTTCAATTATTTTTCTTTGTGAAAACATTTGCAATCAAAATCAATGCAAATATTTTGCAGTTTTGATTACAGTTCAGCTGGGATAAATGGAAATGCGTATTTTATTTGAAATATGCAAAGCTCCTTGCTGCGCGAAACTAAAGACTTAAAGCGCAGTATTTTGGCTAACAAGTGGCAAGTGATTGGTGACCCCTTCTTGGCCAGAACTTACGGCCATCTGGCCAGCGATTGTGCCGCGTTCAATGGCCGGAAAAAGAGAGAGCGAGGGTGGAATGAACCCGCCGCCACAAAAACCGCACAGAAGTGCCAAACATCCTTGGGGGGCAGGTCAGAGTTGATTGTATGCAGTGGCACGTTGGAGCTTCTGGCCGGGTCATAACTGATTGGTCACTTGCCAGTGTGTGTTGTAGATGGTCTGCTGGATGGTTCGCTTTGTAGATGGTTTGTATGGTTTGGGCCAAGCTCGTTAATTTCGCCACGCACTCGCACTCGCACTGGCAGTCATCGTCCTTGGCCCTCGACAGGGCCCCAAGGTGCCATTTGTGAGTCAACACTTCTGCCGGGAGTCACTTGAACTATTCTTACAGTTTGTTCTACCCATCTCGGTTCTCCATTTCCCCCGACTCTCCGGTGCATTAACCTTGGCGTGAATATTCAACCGAAATATCCCCAAATGAGCTGCGACAGAAAGCTGCCAGGACAAAGGTCGCAAAGAAGGTGGCTAGCAGTTAATTGAATCTTCCTTTGTGTCCGGGCTTAAAGCCACTCTTTTAATTACTTCGACCCCGAGAAGAGGATTTTTCAACTGTCTCTGTGCAGTCAAGTGCAAGGAGATCCCACAAAAATGTTTGCTCAACACTTATGGCTCTGAATATTCAGACTGAGAGACGCCTCAATGCCCAATAAAAATGTGTATATATGTGGAGCCACCAGCAATTGTCGGAAAAGAATAAGTTCCACATTTTGTGTTACTCATACGCCATGTGTGCGCGATGGGTTAAAACTCGTTATACACTTAAGGCAGCAGTGTTGCAGCTGCAGTCAAGGGTTTTCAAATATGGAGATTACAATGAAGTTCTGAAAGAGGCTTAAAGAGTCGAAGAGGGTGTACCCTATGGCACACAAAAGTTTATTACTTACAACTGGTACAACAAGTTGTCGGCAAAAGGGCTTTCCTTTGATCTAATTCGGTATAACATCAATGCGTTTGCCGCGGGCCCAGACAGACAGACAGGCAGTCATTGATGGAAACCCATTCACGGCGCATTTTCACAGGGAAAAGCCCTTCGTCCTTGGGCAACAAAAGGGGGGAAAAGGCTGGGGTACGGGTGAGCAAGAAAGTCACGTGTGTGCCAGCTCCTTTCTTTTCACTCTTTTTCACCGTACCTCTTTAGTACTTTTGAGATACTTAGCTGCACGCACTAACTACGGTGTTACACAATGAGAAATGGCTTTTTCAGAAATAAAATATTGATTTGAGTATGTCATAAAAATTTACTGTTTATATTATTTGTTCATATCAACAGTATTTCTATAATCATATTTTAAGTAATGCCTGAAATTTTAAAATGTTTGTTGTTCATCGTAACAGAGTTGGTTAGATGTATTCTAAAAGGCAATATTTTAAATTGTTATATATTGAATATATTTGGTATCAACAGAATAGATATTGTACACTGCCCCGCAACTGAATAGGTTCATGATCTCAGAGGAAGTAATTTGTCTATAATTTCTAAACCAGTGTACCGATTTCCAAAATTTTTTTTTCTTTAACTCTTGAATCATTTTATAATAAAATGCTGAAGAAGGTTTTTCAAAAACATATTATTTATTCCTTATTTTATTTATTCTTCTGAAAGGTTAACAAAATGCATGATTTTTTTTTCGGTCATCTGAATAGGTTCAACCTAAAACAATTAAAATTATTTAAGTAACTAAGGATAATATTCATATTTTTTGAACTTAGCTGATACTTATGAACATTTTTAAAGTACATTTTACTAATTTTAATAAAAAGTGAACCCTCCGTTGTCCGATATAACATCATATACACGACCGGGAAGCGAGCTATACGAATTGTGCAGTATTTGCAGTGAAATTGTTGTCCAGGCTATTTTAATTGCCTTAACTAAAGTTTTTTTGCAATAAAATTACCTGCCTCCTTCATATATCTTGCGCGATAGCAACCCCCATACGATTTCGATTATATTAAGGTCAGGTGAATATGTGGGCCGTTCAAGTAAGTCCACATTTTGAGCCTTAATCCACTCTTTTACCACCCTAGCTGTATGATGGGGGCGTTATCGTACTGGTAAGACCATTTGATAAAGTGAAAAGTACTTAAATAATCAGGAAACGCAGCCTTTATGATAGATTTGTAGGTTTCCGCGCTCGTTTTGCAAGTAACAAATTAAAGGTCGCAAGTGCCAAAGACTGATACCGACTCCCACACCTAAATCAATTTAATTTAGAAGCGTAAATCAATAGCTACAACTATTATTATCACGATCTTCGAAAGGAAGAGCATTTCCTTAGCCGTTGTCATAGCTGTGAGGGTGGGGTAATGGTGTGGGGGTCGGTATCAGTCTTTGGCACTTGCGACCTTTAATTTGTTACTTGCAAAACGAGCGCGGAAACCTACAAATTTATCATAAAGGCTGCGTTTCCTGATTATTTAAGTACTTTTCACTTTATCAAATGGTCTTACCAGTACGATAACGCTCCCATCATACAGCTAGGGTGGTAAAAGAGTGGATTAAGGCTCAAAATGTGGATTTACTTGAATGGCCCCCATATTCACCTGACCTTAATATAATCGAAATCGTATGGGGGTTGCTATCGCGCAAGATATATGCAGGAGGCAGGTAATTTTATTGCAAAAAAACTTTAGTTAAGGCAATTAAAATAGCCTGGACACCCATTTCACTGCAAATACTGCACAATTCGTATAGCTCGCTTCCCGGCCGTGTATATGATGTTATATCGGACAACGGAGGGTTCACTTTTTATTAAAATTAGTAAAATGTACTTTAAAAATGTTCATAAGTATCAGCTAAGTTCAAAAAATATGAATATTATCCTTAGTTACTTAAATAATTTTAATTGTTTTAGGTTGAACCTATTCAGATGACCGAAAAAAAATCATGCATTTTGTTAACCTTTCAGAAGAATAAATAAAATAAGGAATAAATAATATGTTTTTGAAAAACCTTCTTCAGCATTTTATTATAAAATGATTCAAGAGTTAAAGAAAAAAAAATTTTGGAAATCGGTACACTGGTTTAGAAGTTATAGACAAATTACTTCCTCTGAGATCATGAACCTATTCAGTTGCGGGGCAGTGTATGTTGGCTTAAATGTTTCCTGTAATTAAACTTCAGTCTTCAGCTTCTAAAATATTTGTAACTTAAACTTAAATTTAATTTACTGTTGAATCACAACTGAACTCTTTTATTTCTTAGGCCAATATTTATATACTTACATTTTGAGGCCTTGTGTTATATATGTATTCAGTTACCTTCAAAATATATAATACTTGCAGTAATGTATTGAAAGACCTTTAAAGATAACTTGTGTTTATACTTAGCAAAATGCAATGTAATTGTACTTTCTTTTCAAAATTACCTGCAATTTTTCGCCAAGTGTAAGGTATTGGGGCATGAGGAACACTGCAGCCAGCTGCGTCACTTAATGTGATAAGTAAGCGCATCAATTGTCAAGAGCAGCGAGTGGCGCCTCGTGAATGCGGGGAAATTCGATTGCCGGGGATAAGGGTGTTCTAGAGAACAAGAAGAAGAACAAGAACAAGGAAGGTCCTGCCAAAGGCTTTGTTCGACAATTCAATTTAGAAGCTCAATCATCAGTGCTCCGTTTCGATCCTTTCTTTGCAGAGTTCGTGTGGAGTACTATGTGAACGAAAACACATTCAAAGAAAGACTGCAACTCTATTTCATTAAGAATCAGCGTTCAAGTAAGTACTTTCTTTGAATTAACGAAAATATTCGACTTAATTACAACAATCAACAAGGTAGTATTTAATTGAATTTGATTAGTGGCGGGCTGAAGGGGACACTTGAGTATGGATGTATCCTGGCAGAATACAAGCCCAATCACATAGACAAACGCCAGAGGACACTAACACAAACACAGAAACATGCAGACGCACACACACAGACATACAGACGAACAAGCGAATGACATTACAAAAGCGAATTCGATAATCTTGGGTAAATATTGACTTGGATGAGAAATAATTGAACAGGTAAACAGGTCTCGATTGAGGGGAGTTTGTTTTCCATTCGAGGAAAGTAAGGGGAAAGCCCACTCGACAAACATTCGTAGACGGTATAATTCACTCAACTGACCCAAATTCTAACGCATTTGCCATTGCTATATTCCCTTATCAAACCAAAAAAAAATAAATAAATAAAAAGGCCTGCGCATACGAATCGCCGATTTATTCCTTAAGTTACTGTCGTGTGTTCTCTACATAATACGTGTGATATTGGATAACGATCCAACATTTATTACATGGTGAGTGCAGATAAAAGGGAAAACAGTCAGTTGATTGATTGAATATATCTCTTGGCCATCCTATAGCTATGGCTGCGAAGTGGGCAATAAGACGGAGTTCATCATCTCGGGCAAGCTAACGGAGGAGGCGTTCCAGGAGAACCCCATCATCAACTGGGACGCCATTCTCTGGGTGAATCGACCGACTGTGCTCTGGGTCCTTCAGCTTCTTCTAGCCATGGTGTCGCTAACGCAATCCTTGGTTCTCACATATCTAGGCTATAAGGTATGCTAACCAACTTTATAATAAATAATAATAAGGTTTTAAATAATATATTTTTATTCAAGGGCAACATCTGGCAGCAGATACTCTCATTTCACTTTATACTAGAATTAGTAACGACAATACCCTTTGCACTTACGGTGAGTTTCAGTTGAAGTCCCTTAAACGGATTTATCATTAAAGTTAATCCTTTTAGATTGTTCATCCTCCGCTGCGGAATCTTTTTATTCCCATTTTCCTCAACTGCTGGCTGGCCAAGCGATCGCTGGAGAATATGTTTGTAAGTTGAATATATATATACATATATTTATATTAGATATTATCTAATATTCTGTATTCTTTAGAATGACCTCCATCGAGCAATGCAAAAGTCACAGTCGGCGCTTTCCCAGCAGTTGACCATCTTATCAGCCACATTAATCTGTCTAGTTTTCACAAGGTAATTCTGACTACTACCTACCAAAAATTATTAAATCAAATTATATATCTTTTATTTACTTCCAGCGTTTGTGGCATCCAGCACTTCCAGCGCGCTGGTCATCGGCATTTGAACCTCTTTCAGAGCACTTACTATGTGGTTGTGACCTTCTCCACGGTGGGATACGGTGACTTGGTGCCGGACATTTGGCCATCGCAGCTCTATATGGTCATCATGATTTGTGTCGCCCTCATTGTGCTGCCCACGCAGGTGAGTTAAACGACAAAACGAGGAATGGAGGGTCATTATCCACTGCCGAATAGTTCTGCTTAGAAGCCATCTTAAGGCCGGGCAAAAAAGCCACATCAAATATTTATGCTCCATAAGCCGGACGAACCTTATCCCCATTCATCATCTGCATTTTGAGCGAGGGCGGGTGACTTTGGTCATCGATCGATATTAATAAATAGGGAAACCGGAATGGGAGGCTGTCGATGGAAATTGCTCACCATTTGCCCGGCTGGCTGGCTGTCTGTCCGTGACCCATCCCATTTCTCGACTCACCCACTGACGGACTGACTGACTGACTGACTGACTGCCATGTTCAACAATTTGCAAACAATTGTTTTATCAACAAAAACAAACGCTGAACAAGCAGCAGAAACAGGAGTAGAGATTCCATGGAGAAATGCGGGCAAGAAGGGAATCAGAAAACCGGAAACACGAGGAAAGAACACCCTTTCAAAGTGAAAAGGATATATACTAAATAAAAGAAAAGGTTACGTTATTATTTAGGATATTCGCTGTATTAGGAAGGAAGGAAATAAAAAGGGAATAAAAGCTTTTTAACAAATAAATTAATTGATGAAAGTAGATATAAAAGCTTATTAAAGTAAGTTTAAATAGGTTTCATAGACAGTCTATCGAAAGAGTATGAAAATATGACTGGCCATTGGTCACTTGGCCAAACAGCAAACAACAAGAGCATCCATCAAAACAGTTTTTCTACCTTTTTTTCTAGCGTAGTTTTCGGCGTGGAATGGATTTTTGTTCTGCGAGCACTAAAAGTTCCAAGTGCATGTCAATATGCTGCAGAATTTATGAGCTTCTGGGCACCGCCCTCCAATAAAAATAAAAAGTCGCAAGCGCGTTTGACCAAAATGTTGCAAAAACGCAGGAAAGGTGCCGGCACTTAAATTTAATTGAACATATTCAATCTCTGGAATCGAATAATCCCGTAAGAGGTTTTCAATAAACTTTAAAGGGAAAATATATATTTTTTCGGACCAAGAAATAAAAGACTGAATAATTGAGTGTAGCATGTAACTATCTATTGGAGAATGAGCTGATGGTAATAAAAAAAAAAAACGTATAAGCGGAGCACGCGGTATCCTCGGCGTTTAATTTATTTAGTCAGGTCAGCTTGGGGTGGGTTAACAGAAAAAAAAAACCGCAACGTTTATTGCTCAAATGCTAGGCAAAAATAACTAAATTCGCGTACTTTATTTAAAAAAAAAAAAAGGTATAGCAACCGAGGAAGGCTTAAAAAGGGAAAGAATATGCAAAAAAAAAAATTACATCATTCCTTTCACTACGCAAAAGTTGCGAAGTGCCCACTTTACCTTGATCTTATTGGTCCCATACTTCATCGACAAGACAAAAAAATTAAACTAATTCAGGCAAAAAATAAAATAATTTCATATTAATCCTGTTTTTATTTTTTTAATTGTAGGCCAAAATTAATGCTTCTTATTTTTATTTTATATTCTAACCAAGGCAAACATTATTGCTTATTTATTTAAGTTTTAAGTATACAAAGTCTATAATAATTTTTCCCTAATCGATAATATTTTATTTTTATTTTATTTCTTTCAGTGTATTAATGTAAGTTTTAATTTCAATATTATTTATTGTTTTTATGGCAAAGAGAATAATGTAGCTGGAAAAGAACGGGGTTAATAAAATAAGATAATAATACGATATTAACATAACTATTTATGCAAAATATCAATCAGCGCCTTACAAAAAAAAAAAAACTGACTACTTTGCGGATGGGAGCTCGAACAAGCCCTCTCTACAGGACTTTCATTGAAACTCTTTTTAAAGGTGATATGCGAGAACTTAAGGATGCAAGGATGATAGAAGTTACTCGGTATTTTAACAGCCGTCTTCTCATTTTAGGTTTCAGTTTTATGAGATCATTAAAGTGGCAATCGGCAAAGTTACAATATGCTGAGGAAAGCGGAACATAAAAACACTTTAAGAGCACTATTCTTAGACTCCAGTTTAGCTTTATTAGGGCAGTTAAATTGACAAGTACTGCAGGAGATAAAGGATGAATAAAAAGGCTCAGTTTGTTATTGAAGTTAAACTGACTCGAAAAGTGGTTCAGTTAAGAAGTTGTTGATTAGGAAAATATTAAAAAAAGGTACTTAACTTTAAAGTGAACCTAAAGTTGTGTATTGTAATTTATATTATAGATCATATTATATTACAGAGCACAATGTCAATGCTTAAATGATAAATGCTTCTTTGATGTAGATGTTGATTGATGACTTAGTTGGCTAATAAATTTCCTCTTTCCACGCAGTTTGAGCAGCTGGCCTTCACGTGGATGGAGCGTCAAAAACTGGGGGGCAGCTACAGCTCACATCGGGCCCAAAGTGAAAAGCACGTGGTGGTTTGCTCCACCACCCTGCACGCGGATACCATAATGGACTTCCTCAACGAGTTCTACGCCCATCCACTCCTGCAGGACTTCTACGTGGTGCTGCTCAGCCCAATGGAGCTGGACACGACGATGCGGATGATCCTGCAGGTGCCCATTTGGGCGCAGCGTGTCATCTACATTCAGGTGGGCTACTAATATATTTCCCATAATCCGGCTTATACTTTGGTAACTAACTGGGGGAAAAACCTACGTTATTTTAGGGCTCCTGTCTGAAGGACGGCGACTTGGCAAGAGCACGAATGAACGAGGCAGAGGCGTGTTTTATCCTGGCGGCCAGAAATTATGCGGACAAAACGGCCGCCGACGAGCACACAATTCTGCGTTCCTGGGCCGTCAAGGATTTTGCACCGAATGTGCCGCAGTATGTGCAGATTTTCAGGTGAGTAACGAAAGGCTACTGGCATGCCGAATTAATTCGATTTTATTCTTCTGCTCTTGGCAAATGTCAAATGTGCGACGCAACCAATCGTAAATCCTGCGGAAATTCCATTTCGCATTTCCGCATTTTCGCATTTTCGCAGGCCCGAGCACAAGCTGCATGTGAAGTTTGCCGAGCACGTGGTCTGCGAGGACGAGTTCAAGTACGCCCTTCTGGCCAACAACTGCACCTGTCCCGGCGCCAGCACTCTGGTCACCCTGCTCCTCCACACCTCTCGCGGCCAGTACGTATACGCACCGTGTGCCGGTTTCGCCAGCAGGTCAACTGCGAATCGCTCGCTGCCAACCGGCACACATGCAAAAAATTCTCTATCCGCTTTGCGTCATCGGTTCGCTTGGATGCCTCACGTCACCGGCGGAGTCGGTGGTCAGGTCACAGCTTGATTGCTCATTCAGACGTTTTTCCTCGGGTTTTATACATACAATGCGTATATATATATAAATTTTTTTGTGGGGCAGCTAATTTAGCTTATCTCTGGGTGGGCGGTAAAATGCATAAGCTAGATGAAAAAGCCTTGATTCAGAGCGTACTTCTTGCGTATTGAATGTGGTTTCCTTGGGGGGAATTCCCAGCAGAAGCGGGGTGAAAGTTTAATCTGGTTAACCAAGAAACGCAACAAGAAAAAGTGGTTGGAAGTGCTTTAAAAATATAGCACTATAAAGCAAGATTTAGATTATAGTTGTTTGTATAGATATATATAGAAATCCAATGAATAATAGAGTCAAAAAAAAGGAATAGTTAAAAAAGTATAGCATACTTATATGCAACACAACATTTGTGTGTACTGTACATACATATATTTCTGCTCTGCAATATTTATTTGTCCGATAGAGTTATTTGAAAAAAAACTGGCTTGGATTTATAAATAAATCAAAAGGAAGCTTTGATGGTTAAAAATATAGACTAAACAAATATACCAGAGAATTACTTCCACAGTCCATTTATAGTTTGGTTTTTTGGACTTGCCAGAAAAGCAAAAGTAAATAAAGAATTAATGAGCTTTCCGGCAACAAAGCGATTACTTGATTCCCCCGCTCTGCACTCACATGCCGGAAATGTAATCTAAAATTCCGGTTTTAATTAAAAGGATTTTGCGACAAGAAGGGGAAAAACAAAAACTTTATTCGCCGTCAGTAAGTGTTTATGTTAACGCAGAAAACGTGTCGAGTTCAAGGGAAAGGCGGTTTTCGCGGAAAGTTTCAATTAAACGCGGCCTTTAAGTGTAGTTTCCGTGAGCTGTGGTCGCGGGTCATGAAAAGCGGGGTTAATCAGATGTCAGCGAATGCTAATTGGGTCACCAAGTGGGCCGTGACTCATGCATTTCACATGAGCCTAACCGCGGAATCGAAAGACAGTTTTCTATTAAATATGTATCCGAACTACAGGGAGGGCCAGCAGAGTCCGGAGGAGTGGCATCGGCTGTACGGCAAGTGTTCCGGAAACGAGATCTACCACATTGTCCTCGGCGACAGTCGATTTTTCGGCGAGTACGAGGGCAAGAGCTTCACCTACGCCAGCTTTCACTCGCATCGCAAGTGAGTGTTGTTGTTTAATCCGGGGAAGCCCCGCCCGAAATCCCCATTCCTTAGTCGGAATTCGTGTTAAAACCCGCCCATTCCCTTTTGTCAGATACGGAGTGGCTTTGGTGGGCGTGCGTCCGGCGGAGCTGCCGGAATTCTACGAGGAAACCATTCTGCTGAATCCGGGACCCAGGCACATTATGAAAAAGGATGACACGTGCTATTACATGAGCATCACCAAGGAGGAGAATTCCGCATTTGTCGTTAATCAAAATCAAACATCGGACCCAGCGGCAGCTGGCAAGGAGGCGGGTGGCGCGGGGGGCGGGGCAGGACCCTCCTCGTCCGCCTCCCCCCACCCCGCAATCGCAACTGGTGGGTAGACCCGCGCTATAGAACCACATATAGTATGTGTGTGCGTGTGTGCGAGCGTGTGTGTGTGTGTGAGGTTCAACCATTACAAAATTCAAGCGAATGAATGAGCAAACTACTATATATATCCATTCACATACGAACATAAATATGATATATATGAATTATAAGCTTTCCTTATTTAGCAACAAGTTCTTGCTCTATCTCTCTCTCTCCTTCTCTCTCTTTAAACATTTATCCGATTATCCTTATTTTTGAGGCTGAGTTAAAAGTTTTTCTTTGTCGTTTCCCCCGAGTTTTCAGTTCGTTTGGTTTGTCTGAATGAAACGAAAAACGCTTTAAGTGTCTGTTTTGTGAGCGAGTCTGTCTCGAATTAACGTTAATCATTATATTCGCCTGGCCCGATTTTCATTTCGTTTTTTCTTCTCTTGTGTTTTTGTGAAACTTTTCACTTTAATCATTTTGTGAGTTCCACTTTGTTAATTAAAATATTCCTATGAGGGAGTGACCTAACCGCTTTGTTATATTTTACAACATATATATGAACACTAATAAACCACTTGAGTGCGGTTGGAATACACGCTTTTAGATCCTGAAGGCAATGTCCTTTAAATACAACTTAGTTCCAATTTAGAAATATTAGGTTAGGAATTTTATTCCGACATTAGGTCTCACTTGGGATTGTTTTAGGTTAGCTTATGTCTAGAGCCCCACACACACACACACACCCAAACACACAACATTAGACTTTTAATATTACACATACCAACATAATAAACATATCCATAAATAGTTGAAAAAATTATTCTTTCAATCCAATATGGCTGACTTAATTCTGCATTAGCTTAGACTCAAAAAAATATAATTATGCATTTCAAATTTTAAAAATAACCTTGCTGGGGGATTAAATAAGATAATATTTATAACTGTTCATAATTGAAAGTTTATTATTGCCATATTGAATCGGCTTAGAAATCGGTGTAGGGCATAGGAAAAATCTTTAAAGAGTTTTTACTCCGTAGTACACATAAACACTTGTTTGATCGTTAAATGTAATGTGTGAATGTCGCCTAAGTACAACAATAACAAAAACCAAAAAAAAAAAAAAAATACTGAATCATCAACTATGACAACAGCAAATCCAACAATAACAACAACAACAGTACAAGCAACAATAACAACAACAACAACAACAATTAGCACCACCTTCACATCATCAACATTACTATCAGCATCAACAACAACAGCAACAATAAATGCAACCTCAACCGCCGCAGCCGCACCACCACCAGTGCCGTCTGTTTGTGTGCGTGTGCCCCACAGTCCCAGTTACGATAGTGGTGGTGGCACCACCGGCACCACCCACTTGCAACCGTATCCGCATTCGTATCCGCAATCGCATCCGCCAATGCAAACTCCAGACAGTGGCGAGTTTGCATCACTATTTGTGCGTGAGTGTGACACCAGAAATACCGAATACCCCCAAAGAAAATACCAAAGTAACAAACCTGCAAGTCAACAAAACCCGCATCTTTGGATTAAGAAAAAACAAAAAAAAAAATGAAGCAAAACACAAATATTTCACTCACGTTCTTTGCCTAACTCTATCACTCACCAAAGAAAAAAAACTGATTCTGCGACCTTTTCCCATCCAAGCTATATCTTTCGCAGTTTTTATCTCTCGCTGTCCCGATTTTGAAGCTTCTGCTGCCCTTAAAAACCCCCATGTATCTCACATTCTCCGCTACCCATGTCAAAACACATTTCCGCAGCCATCAAAATCCGTTTCTGCATTTCTTCTCCTCACATACACGAGCAAATAAGAAATCCATTCATGAACACTAGGGTGGACCATTTAAATACACAGACAATATACCGCAAGTTTTTTTGTAAAAATATTTGATGCACAGCAATTAATTTTTGTGTACACGTTTCATTTTAAACAGCCTGAGTAAAGGTCATAAAAATCAAATAACATTTCAATATCAATGAAAATATTTATCAAAAAAATTTAAGACATAACATTATACATAATTTCAATTCAAAGATAATGCACAGTGAAGATAAAGTTGAATTGTACTGACATTAAGCTTATTTTAATTCATTATATTTATCTCAAAAAGAAAAAATATTGTTTACTGGCTTTTTGTAAATATGTTTCTTACACAGAAATCTTTAATCTTGTATAAGATAACTATTTAAGAACAAAGAATTTGCTAACTAAGGTCCACCCTAATGACCACACCTAGCCTGGCCTTGCCGTTTCTCCTGTTTTCTTCTTCTTTTCCCACTATGCAAAACTATTTTTGTTGTTTGCTTCATTTTTTACTTGGCTTCTTCATCACGTTTCGTAGTTGTTTTTGCTCAAACATCACTTTTTCAACTTCCGCCCATCATTTTCTTCTTCCGCTTGTCTCCGTGTTTGTGTTGGTGTTTGTATGTGTGAAGCATGAGTTTCGAATGTCTAGAAATGGCTGTAAATAACACATGTATATACGAGTTAGTTAGTATATCAACCTCACGCAACAATTCGTGTAAATTAGCTGCATTGAAATAGTTTAGCTTGTCGTGCGCTCAACTTAAACATTAGCAAAGTAGCTCACCCTTTTTTCCCAAAAGTCGCCCCTGTAATTAAGTAACCAGAAACTATTGGCAGAAAGGGAAAGACAACATTTTGGCCAAGTTGCACCTTAATCACTTTGCCGAAAGTTTCCCGGCCAGTGCAAGCTTGTCGAGGACTTTTAACGAGTTGTTTTCCCAGGTTTGTCTTGTAGATTCTCCCCAAAAGTGCCCACCCGCCCACTTTGCCCATTTTTTTCGCCGTTTTCTCTGTCACATTTTTGCTGCTCAGCTAAAATTAGTGGACATTTTATCCTGTATAGCAAGCGCCAAAGTAGCTGTAATTAGAATGGATATTGATCGCCAAGTTGGCCAGAACTAATTGCGCTTTTCGCTCTCCCAACTCCCAAAATTCAGCCAGCGATAATCCGACGGCTGTGATAATCTCGGACTCCCGGCAGAACCTCAAGGACACGACGGTGACCCAGACGGCGGCGACGATAACCACGACCACCTTGCCCCCGCCCCCGCAAATGGGATCCCCCAGCATGGCCGGCGGATCGGGGGGCGGTGGCCTTGGACTGGGGAGTGCCCACAGCATGGGCACCTCGCTGAGCATCACCCCCGCCACGCTGACCACCACGGGCAACCACCTGGACGTGCCCTTCGCTAACAACCCCAACCTGCTCAGTCCGGATGTGCTCAACCAGCGGAGGGGTAAGTTAAGCAGGAGTGTATAAATACATTTTATATGAGCTCGAAACTAAAGTGGTAGGCAAGCCAGTGATATTAAAATTTACAACAATTTTATAAGATAATCTATTTAAAAACATAACACAATTTATCCAAACTAAATTAAAATTAAAATCGTACCTTTGGTTGATATTGGATTCTTCATTTAATAAATATATTCTTTTTATTATAAAATGTTACATTAATAAATTATAAAAATAATTTGATTTAGGCAGTAGACGTCCTTCGATCCTGCCCGTGCCCGATATGTTCACCTCCTCCTCGTTCAGCATCGCCGGCAATGACGATGGCGAGGAGGGGGACGAGAGTGACGATGAGATCGACGACGAGATGCCCTGGCGTTCGCCGTCCGAGAAGATTGCGTAAGTATCGCCCCTTTAATGGCCTCCTGAAAGTTCCCGTTTTAGTCACTTTTCCGAGGCACTGAAATCCCTCCTTCCTAGAGTAGAGTCTCTGTCGACATAACTTTTAACACCCCGCCCGATTGTACCACCTATATGTATCACTAACTATACTTCTTAGCTGAAATGTTCCGAGAGAAACTAACCCCGAACATAAATCTGTGTACATAGACCATGCTAGACTGAGCTTGAAAATCCAAAGCGATCGAACTTCTTGAAAAACAACTATTTTTTTAAGAAGCATAATGCTATAAATATAGTTTTTGATATTTCCAGATTCTACGAGATTTTTTGCTTTATCGTGAAAGTTTCAAAGTTAATCATTTTTAATACTTGCTAATGCTACAATATTTATTGCTTGAAAATTTCGAGATTACTACTCTTTTTCACAGCATTTAAGTATTTTAAATAATTCTCCAATGTTAAAAGCAATTACTTTCCGATTTAGAACAATTAGCAATGATTTATCACATTTATATTGTTCTAAAATTTTTTGGTATTTCTATATAAAATTTAATGGATCGCTTTGGATTGAGAGTCCTAGCTGTATGTAAACTTTATATGTTGTACTTAAGCACTAGACACACATCACATTCCCCTAATTGTAACCACCGATCCTATGAAAACACACCGAACTAAACGAAAATCGAACACTCTGCCTCAGCTGCTTGGGCGGGCACTTTCCGCAATCGCGCACCTATTCGCTCATCATGAGCTCCTCGGAGGACTCGTATCAGCGCGGCTGCAGCTTCTGCAATGCCACCGCCACAGCCTCGGCTTCCGCTTCCGGTTCCGGTTACGCTTCTGCTTCCGCTGCTGCTGTTGCTGCTGCTGCTCCTCAATACCTCGGAGATTCCCCTGGTGACTCCGCCACGAATGCGGACTCCGTGGATCTTGCCACCGCCCTGCCATCCGAGGAGCATCTGCCGCAGTTGCGCAGGCGCGTCATGAAGAAGAGCTTCAGCTGCGACAGCGAGTGTCGCTCGGTTCCCGGAATGGCAACCGGAATGGGAGTGGGAATGGGTCTGGGTCTGGGTGGAGGAGCCCTGGCCAGGTTGGCGGCTCGCCGGAGGCAGCTGCAAAGGTGCTGCTCCTGCAGTTGCTCCACCACCACGACAACAACCGCAGCAGCAGCAGCAGCAGCAACAACAACAGCGGCGGTGGCAGGAAGTGGGGCAACTGCATTCACGTCGAGCAGTTCCGTAGAGACACGTCGACCGGTGCGTCCGGTTTGGGTCTACGACTACTCCTGGTAAGTCTGAGGAGGGGAGGGGTAACAAGTGGGGCATGGGATGGGATGGGACGGCAAGGACATTCTGCGGACACACGCCATTTGTTGAAGAGTTCTTGTCTCGTTGTTGTTGCTGTTCGTTTGTTCCTTCGTTCTCTCGCTCGCTCGTTCGTTCGTTGTTGCTTTTGTTTGCCTGCCGCAGGACATCTTTTAATGATGACGACGACGAGGTAGTCGCCACCACAGCCACCGTTTACCTTGGACCAACTGAGCAACAACTCGAGATTCCGTCATCTGGTGCCGAGCTGCATCTCATCTGCATTCGCTTCTGCTTGCTCCTTGGCTTTGTTTTGCTTTTCGGCTTCAATTGTGTGTATTCATTTCCAAGGGCAGCCAAACGTTGCCTTCATCCGCAGTGATTGTAGGTGGACTGGATTGCAGGACTGCAGGGCCTCGGGAAATCACACTTTAAGTTTCTCACCGTTCTGTTAATTCGTAGTGTGAATGCTTTAGATCTGCTCGTAGTTTGCATTTTTCCCGTTTCCTCAGTTTCCCCAGTTTCCCACACAATTTCCCTCTTCCTTTATCGTAGCTAAATCGTTTGAATCCCAGCACAATCTGCTTGCTTTCCCCACTCGCACACACATCACCCTTCACCCATCCGGACAACCTGCAGCCCATCGCCTTGTCCGCCGGGAAAGCACACGTCTAACCAAGAGCTCTATGCCTTTGCAGCATCGTCAAGGGTTTTCCGCCGGTGTCACCTTTTATAGGAGTGAGTCCCACACTTTGTTACCTGCTCAAGGAGAAGAAGCCCCTCTGCTGTCTGCAGCTGGCTCAGGTGAGACGTTCTGCACATGGCATTCCAGCCAGGCCATTTCATTACCCGCAACCCGACTCTCGAAAAACAGGTCTGCGAACACTGCAGCTATCGGAATGCCAAGGAGTACCAGTGGCAGAACAAGACGATTATCCTGGCAGCGGACTACGCCTCCAACGGCATCTACAACTTCATCATCCCGCTGAGGGCTCACTTTCGGTCGAAGACCTCGCTGAACCCCATCATCCTGCTCCTGGAGCGACGACCAGACGTGGCTTTCCTGGATGCCCTTTCCTACTTTCCATTGGTGGGTTGATTACTTAATGTATACTTATGGGATTACTGATTAATTTGGGGGTTAGGTGTACTGGATGCTGGGCTCTATTGATTGCCTGGATGACCTTTTGAGAGCTGGCATCACGTTGGCCGAAAGTGTGGTGGTGGTCAACAAAGAGCTCTCCAATTCGGCAGAGGAGGACTCCCTTTCCGATTGTAACACCATTGTGGCTGTGCAGAATATGTTCAAGTGAGTAAATCTCTTTTGCAAGGGTATAAACATACTAAAACTTCAAAGATATCCATTCAACCTATTATCCCATATCCTTTCAGATTCTTTCCCAGCATCAAGAGCATCACGGAGCTCTCCCAAAGTTCCAACATGAGGTTCATGCAGTTCCGGGCCCACGACAAGTACGCCCTGCACCTGAGCAAGATGGAGAAGGTCGGTAGAGCGCGGGCTCCTAACCCGGCCACTCAGGCGACATTTGGTTAATTTGCCGCTCACTTAATTGCAGCGCGAGAAGGAGCGCGGGTCGCACATCTCGTACATGTTCCGGTTGCCCTTCGCCGCGGGAGCGGTGTTCAGTGCCTCCATGCTGGACACCCTGTTGTACCAGGCCTTTGTGAAGGACTATGTGATTACCTTTGTGCGTCTGCTCCTCGGAATTGACCAGGCGCCGGGCAGTGGCTTCCTCACCTCGGTAAGTGAATATCATTGGAGGGACGAGGAAAGGAGCAAGTCTGGATGAAACCGAGTAATCCCTTGCAGATGCGCATCACCAAGGACGACATGTGGATACGCACGTATGGGCGACTGTACCAGAAGCTCTGCTCGACGACCTGCGAAATACCAATCGGCATTTACCGCACGCAGGACACCTCGAATGCGGACACGTCTCATGTGAGTAACTCGCCGGTCGAGCGATGGGGACCCTTCTCGGCCTTCAGCAGGCATTGTGTGCGGTTGCGTCCATCGGTGAGTCCAAGGCAAAGCGTCAAATCTCCAATCTCGAAACTCGAATCTCAAGATCAAAGAAACCAAAACAAACAAGCTTCAGGAATCCACCAATTTGGCAGGACATCTATGTACTTCTAACCCAACTAACACGCTCACTCAAACAACCAACCAATCAATCAATCGCTCGCCCACTCACTATAGCCTGACTATATCTCTCTGTTTCTCTATGTCTAACTCTATCTTCCTAGCTCTACTCTAACTATAGCCTTTTACTTGTCTTTGCTCACAATATTTCGTATCTCGAGCTGCGATTAGGTACACACACCGAAACACAGCGAAAAAAAACAAAACAAACTAAAGCAACCAGAAAACGATAATTTTTTTGACTTCAGTTGCCAATTACGTAATTGAGTTACCCCAGATGAAGACGAGGCCTAATCGAAGTTCCTTTGGTTTTGGTTTGGTTTTTGGTTTGACTATCTCCTCGTTTTAACTTTTGTTTTAACAATCACACGCTTACGCTTTACTACTACTAACTGCATTGAGTCTGAAGTCTGTTCATCATACGAAGTTTGCATATTTACCTCCAATATCGTTAAGTGCATATCCCTCTCTCGCTATTTCTCTCTCTCTATCTGAATATATATAAATATATCCAAGTATATATAAGCCTTTCTAACTTGTATCAGTAAACGGTCCAAATGGTTTAGACTTGTCTTATATATAAGCTTTATAAACGCCATTAGCAGCGATTTGCTCCCTGTTTAAAGTAAATTCCTCCGTTCCAGAATATTAATATTCGTGTATATAAAGCATAGCGTGCTGATTCTGATTCCGATTACGACTCCCACTCCCGGTTCAGATTGCCCCCCTAATTTTGTTTACTTTTCCAGTAGCTCCGACCTTGCTGCAATCGAGCTGCAAGATTACCATTCCCGTTTCGTTTTTGAATTCGATTTCTTTTGCCGTCACAGCATTCATCATCCGATAGGAAATCAGATCAGACAGACGAACCATTAGCTGGCGTTCTGTGAGCCTACATATTATATCTTAGATCAGGTCAATGAAATTAGCAAACTAATCATACAAATTACACATACGCCCCGATGTACCAATTGAACAATTGATTTGCGTTTGTATTGGACCTGACGCACACGCACGCAGTGAGTTCCCCGAAGCAAAAAGAAAAAAAAACAAAAAAAAGAAAAACAAAAAATGCGAAAAAAAAGAACAAAACAAAAATACCCATGAAATACCGAAAATACCAGACACACTCTTCATACAAACATCATTTGCCTGCCCCATTAGCCTGGCCTCCAAATCGTTGTGTGTAACTGTGTGTAGTCTAGTCGTAGTTGTTGTCCTTTTGGGAGTGGGTAGTGGTAGCTCCATTCCGGCTCCTTTTGCTCCTTTTTGCGTGACCTGTTGGCTGCTGCATGTTTGGCTTTCCCGGCTTTAATTTCGTTTCGGTTTCTGTTTCGGTTTTGTTTCAGTTTCAGTTTGAGTTTCTAATTCTGTTTCCGTTTCCGTTGCTGTTTGCATGCCGCCTTTTAATTAGCTGATTGCATTTAGCTTCTTATTGTGCGAGGCCTTGCAGCTGCGGCTTTCACTAAACCCCTTCGTCTGGCTTGCAGAAACTCACCCAATTACTCAAAGTTAGTGTCCCTTCGGCGAGGCGCTCGCTGGTTGCTCATTAAAAATGCTTGCTCGATTTGAAAATCAATAAGAGTCGGCCGCGCGAACGAAGGGAGAACGTCTTTGGGTTAATTGGCAAACATGAAACACGAAATTAATTTAATTAGACTAGAGCAACCTTGGAAAGTAGACGAAAAAGTACTCCCCCGTCAGTCGAAACTTTGCCTTTCCCTTTTTTCCCCAGTTGAAGTACAACCGCCTAATGCTTGCCCAGCACCTTCTTTTCTAGAGATTTTTTTTATCGTTTTCGGTTGAGAAACTTTTGCTTTCCGGCTTCTTAAATCAATAACTCGGGTGTTTTTTGAGTTCCCCCAATTAAATTTCTATAATTTCACCGTTAGCGGAGGAGGGGAAACGGACTGTTGCGAGTTTCCCCCCTTTCACGGCATGCCTAAACAACCTAAATGTTAACAATTTTGCTAAGGCCACAACTCAACTCAACCACCATGCCACCATACACATACTCGTACATAGATACTACATGCATACTCGAACACCGAGAGCAGTGAAAGCAATTTGCCATTTCAATTAAAAACCAATTAAATATGTAAATCATTTTGTGTTTAACCGAACTCATCGAACTCGAATTTGCATACACCAAACCAAACAAATCATGGGCATGCCTAACCACAGTACGACGAGGAGACCGGCACGCCCGACTCGACGAAGGACTCGACGGAAATGCTGCGCGGGGTCACCTACCGCCCGCCGGGGTCGGCAACAGGTGGCGCCAGCAGCTTCCGCCCGCAGACGCAGCGCCAGCGGTCCGTCAATTGCCTCGGCGGTTGTTCGGAGCGCAAGGGATCATCCGTAAGTAGCCAGCAACTCGACACCCGAAAGCATTTCCCATTTCACACCAGTGGTTCGAAAAATGGGGCGTAAATGGTAAACGGGGTCAAGGGTCAAAGGTATTGGGTTAAGTTCGGGTCCCCAGGTAGGTCCGTCTCGATTCCATTCCGGCTTTTGCAGCATGACGTTCTTTGTATGGTAGCATGACACACTGCAACTAAAACAACTAAACAAAACGAGCAAGCGACGATGAAGCCCATCGGTCAGCGAAAAAACTCACCGTCCATCCGTCTGCATTTCAGCACAACAACAACACTCACTCAGGATCAGCTAGCTTTATGTGGAACGGGCCAAGTTGGGTATTTACTTAATTATAGTAAATCTAAATACAATTATAATAATTGAATGGAAGTAAAACCCCAACTGGCTTGTTACTTGATGTTTTTTGTGTACCCCAAGATATTGTGTTGTGAAAGTGCCAAACTCTTCTAGTATTCCATCAATCTGGCCGACGAGGCGAGGGACAACCACGCCCAGCAAATTGAGCGAGCCGAGATCGCGAACCTCGTGAGGAGTCGGATGGAGTCCCTCAATCTGCCCACCATCGACTACGACGACGTCAGCGAGAAGCGGAACCACCTCTCCTATGTGATAATCAACCCGAGCTGTGATCTCAAACTGGAGGAGGGCGATCTCATGTGAGTATCGAGGCGATTGAAATTGAAAACTTAGAAAAATTAAATTATTAGGCATTACCAAGTTTGAATTGTTTAACAGAAAGGCGGCTTATTTATCTCTTGGTAAAAGATTCTCTCCAAAGGGTCTTTTCTTGTCTAAAAATTCAGTCTTTACGAATATGTTCCAAATTAAGTACTTTGACTTTCTATCACTTGTTCAATTATATTTTTGGCAGTTTTATGTATCTTAAATATTTTATTTGTGGAAACACCCGAGTAAAAAAACGTACATAAATGGGCATAAATATGTTAATAAAGTCAGTTTGTTTATCTTGACTGTATCTAATGTACCTGCTATTTTAATATCTGCATTTAATATATTCCAATATAGGATACAGATTTTCTTAAGGCTTTGTTAAATTGTTTTCTCTCCTACTTAGATACTTGGTGAGGCCGTCGCCGTTCTCGGCGCAAAAGACGTTCGAGCGGCACAACTCGCGCCGCAAGTCGAACATATCGTTCTGCTCGAACATCAACTTGGGCGCCACGTGCGGCCCCCAGATGCCGCAGATGAACCTGAACATGAACATGGCCAACACCGCCGTCGGGGCTGGATCGCGCCGGGGATCGGGCATCGCCGGCTTGAACCCGATGCAGATGCAGAGCGTCCAGACCTTGGCCGGGTATGGATCATCCTCGCAGCGCTGTAGCCCCCCGATGCAGCAAATTAAATCGAATTCTCTTTCTCTACCCGACAGTCCGACGGTGGTTGGCAATCAGCGCGGACGGAGTAACTCATTGCGGGTTGGCTATTATTCCTATTACACCCACACGACCCCCAAAAACCACACACACAACCTCTATTTACCTCTCTATGTTTGTTTGTTTGTTTGGTTTGATTCGATTCACGTTTTCACGTTGGTTTGTTCGATTTTTGTTGGCAAACTCCAATAACTCTTAATTGAAAACCTTTGATGGAGTTTAATGCTGCCTCGAACCTTTCAAAACCCTTCAAAATTATTTAAATGCAGCATAAACGCCATCGAAGAGTTAATTAACACTACTAACTTCCTTAACACCTTAGTCTTAGCTTGGTTTTATTGTTAATTTCCAAACAAATTGGCTAAAACAAACGAATGTGTTCACCCCGTGTTGCCTTGACCCCTTTTGTTGGGGGCCAGGCACTTGCACTCCCACACTGAGCATTAAAATTCTGGGAACACGTTCCAAACTCAAGCCGCAGAACACTCCACCAAACAGCACGGCAGCCACTGCAACTGCAACTGCAACAACCAACAGCAGCAACCGCAAGAACAACTGCAACAATCGACAACAGCAATAAATCATAGTCATAGTTCGCACCCAGAGGATAATCACTAAAAGCAAGGAACTCATGAAATAAAAACCACTTTTCATCCAAGTGCCTAAATAAGATAAAGATAATATTCAACCATCGAGTCGCATTTCGAGTTAAAGTTCATGTGTTTCTTCTTAATGTGTTCGTTTCTTTTTTACAATTTAAATGTAACTAAAAAGTTAACCTAACTTTAACTGCAAAAATAGCCAATTTGTATGTGTAAACGTAATTGAGTTTTGTTGGTATCATAGTGACTCGGTTTTGGGCCAACTAACCCGACTAATGATCGCCTTCATTGGTGGATGTTCCCTGTGCTTGCTTCTATTTTAGATCGACAACGATATCCTGCTGCGTCGATCCTCGTCCCTGCGACAGGGCCTTCCCAGCGTGGGCGTCAGCCACGGCCGGAGAAAGTCGTCGCTGGAGGAGATCGGCATAAGTCACTTCACCACATTGATGCAGGCCACGAACCATAGTAATCCCATTAAGATCTCTCTCAATGGCAGCATAGGAATGGAGGTGGGTTCATCAGATATTCAGTGGCTTCCTTCAGGGGATTAACTCTTTCTGGTAGAACCAAATATCCTTGCAGGTTACCCCGCCCGAGGAACCCACACCCATGTTGGGTGTTCCCTGCGTGGTTGGTGGCGGCGGTGGTGGTGGCATCAATCCCTCTGGAGCGGGTTCCTCCACCGGCGGCATGCTGGGAGCCAGCTCCTCGCTGGCCATCAACACGGCGGACTTGGGACCAGGACCCAGCACCTCCTCCGGAGCCAGTGGCTCGCTGCAGGCACAGGACTCCCTCGGCCAGCAGTCCTCGTCGCAGGTCAACTCTCCGCAGCATCTGCAGGGAACGATCGTATGATACAACCTGATGTGGGGGCGCCGACTCCGCTCCTCCATGTCGAAAAACAAGTGGATATAGAACACGGCCGGCACACACAGACACACCCGTAGAGATAAGTTCGATCCGGAGCGAAAGTATTAGGAGCCTCAACCAAACAACAACCGAGAACAACCAAAAAACCCACCCACCCCAAAAAAAAGGCTGTCTGTGGTGTGTGTTCCCCCAACTTAAACCAATTCGAGTCCCAGTTTAGTTAGTAGTTCACTAGATGGAGGCGCGTGCTTATCGGTTTATCCCTAGGGATCGTAGATATATATAAATATATTGTACATTGCAAGTTTTGCAATTAGTTTTAAGCTTTGATTATGTCGGCTTTGCACAAAAGAAAGCCGCGGCAAATTGTGTTTTGGGAACAACAGATGTAGTTAAACTATTGGTTAGGTGGCAGGACGAAGATTTAGCAAACTGTATAACTGAAGCTGTATATATCCGATGAAGGCTAGATGTAAGCAAATTCGATCCGAGGAGCCGGACGTAGCAAACTATCAAATAGATCGGGCCTAAACGCTTAAACCCCTGTAAATACCTTAGGTATGACCACTTGGCTGGGCTTTTAGCTCGGCTCAGCTTCCCCTTCGCTCGGAAGGACCTTCCCCTGTGACCCACGAAACCCCCATATAGATCATATATGAAGGTGCTATCGATGTCTTGTACTATACACACTCACACACAAACTCAGATCAACCACTAGAAATGTTTTACACAATTGTAGGAAAAAAGGAAGATGATGAGGAGGGAGGAGAAACAAAAAACCAAGAAAGTGAAAAGGTTTTCATAACATAAATTGGAACGGGCTTTGGTATACTCTAATGCTTTACAAAATCAACAGAAATATGTATACATATATGTTAAAATAAATCAAAGAATTTGTACATAGACTACTTAAGTAAGAACCAACCATGCATTCAAGTAAAACAAAAAACAAAACGAAACAAACTACTAGAACCTAATGAGAAAACTTAAATCGAAAGACAACAGAATCTAGGACATAGTTTATAGTTAACTAATTAAGGCTAGTTCTGACCGAGGATCGAGTGTCGAATCGGCAACTGTACCAAATTCAATGAGCTAACACAACCCAGTAGCATAACGCAACCCACGTCCTATTAACTCAATTCGATCCCAGCTATAGACTATAGACTCTATAGGAAGTAGCCAAGCAAACAATGTACCTACACAACCACAACCACATACCAACATTCACACTCACCTAAAAACGTTAGTTAAACGCACTTAAAGCAGTTTTATAAGGGAATTTTAGTCAACGACGACGATGAAATGCATTCCAGTGTCTCGAAAAGAATACCTAGTTAAGCTTTTGCCCAGCACCCCGGAAACCTATTTATATAGATCTGTATACCTATGTATCTGTATATCTGCGTCTACCACATAGATCGAATCGATGTCTCAATGTACAAAAGTAGATTACCATACCAAACCGCAACTGGCATTGGCTGCAGCATTAGAGGTACTCGTACATTTAGTGTGGACTAGGGTATAAACTTGCTGTAATATTTATCGGATCCGTGCTCTTTAAGGCATGCCGAACAGAACTCACAATAAACTCAAACTATAGTTGGAAATTATTAAATGGAAGTTTTTTGTATAAATAAAATTAAGATCACTCAAAGGTAAGAAAATGAATAACAATTTAAACCATTAAAATGATCTCTTTCCACTTTTTTCCCAAATAGTATAATTTCTAAATTAATGACAATTAAAATAAATTATTCAATCAATATGAACATACTAAACATTTCTTTAATTTATTAGGATTAATATTTTTGATCTTAGTAAGTTTTCTTTTAATTAATCAATAAATAAACTCTTTTGTAAGGCTTGTTTTTCTTTATTAAATATTCTTCGTTGAGTAGCTTTACATAAAATGGCACACCGGCACTCCTAGTTAGTTAATTAAATTTAGTTTAGTTTAGTTTACTTCGATTCTTTTACGCGCTTTGGTTAAATTGCTTTGTGGGTGTGTGCTTGTATACGTATCGAAAAATAACTTCGGCTTGAGTTAATAGTAAATTTAGTAGCCGGGGAAGGGCGCTGGCACACTGCATCCGGTGGAGGCACTGGTGCACTTGCAGCTCTTTCCGGAGGGAGCCAGTCGGTTGACCAGGCAGATCCGGTTGTCCGTGCAGCCACCGTTGTTGATTTGGCAGGCACTCTGGTACTGCGGACAGTGCTGCTCCACCACCGTCATTCCGTACATCTTGTGGCTGCCGAAGAAGGGCGGCTGAATGGCCTTCTGCCGCGTGCCCAAGCTGTCCACGATCTCCACTTTTTTACTATAAGTATATCTTCTTATTAGCAAGATCTGTTATAGAAGAAAACTCTTAACTTACGTGGTCCAGTCCGTCCAGTAGAACTGATCGTGCGTGTAGGTGATGCCGAAGGGATAGGACAGCTCGTTGGAAATGGTGCGGATCTGGCGACTCTGGGCATCGATGCATTCCACCTTCTTGGTTCCCGCATCCGCGTAGCACACCTCACCAGTGCTCTCGAGGACCACCAGGGAATTGGGCAGGGTAACCGCATCCTGGCCCAAAAGAAGCTCACGACCAGTTCCATCCAAGTTGGACACCTCAATCTTGGGCGAAGAGCGGTCCCAATCGGACCAGTAAAGCTTCCTATTAAAGGTAAAAGAGCATGTTAATAATTGGATACAAAATCCTATGAGGGTTTATATTGGGGTAATATAAAATATTTGTTTAAATTTGGCTATAATTTTTTTAAAACGTATTTTGTTATAGGAAACGGATACTTACTCCCTGTAAGGATCCACTGCAATGCCACGTGGGTTCACCAGCTGCTTATTGATGATCACAGCCCTCAAAGAAGGATCGTCCAAACTGGCCACCTCAATGGTGTCCTTGGCCGAATCTGTCCAATAAAGACGGCGCGAGATCACATCAATGGCAATGCCCTCAGGAGATTCGATATCTAAGAATAGCAAAATAGAGTGTTAAGATGTTGATTTATGGATTTAAAAGTCTTTAAACTACCTGTGGTAATAAAGGGACGAGAATCGGTTCCATCGTACTTGGCGCTAACGATTTTCTTGGTAGAAATATCGCCCCAGTAGACACGACCCTCCACACAATCCTTGTCCAAGCCAATGGCCATCTGGGCCACCGAAATGGGTCTCACATTGCGTCCATTCAGGGGAACTCGAGCAATCATCACGCCCTGGCTGACGATCAGGAAATCAGAGTCCTGCTGCTGGCGCTCCTGGCATGTAAATCCGTTGCCATAAAAGCCTGAAATAGGGAAATAAATAATGTTCATAAAGTCAGCGTTATCAACCAGCTATTGCTATAAGCTTCCTTTTTGGTTTTATATTACAAATCTCTCGCAATTTGAAAAATAAAATAATAATTGAATGTTGTTATACCGATCGCAGTTTACCCAGTTGTAACTGTCTTTCGCAGGCCTTTTGTTTGTGTAAATTTATTATTTTTCCTCTAAATTTCCAGTTTCCCATTAAATCTACCGGTAAGTTCTACTTTATAGCACAGAAAAACCAAGAACTTTAGCCGGATATTCCAACAAGGCATGCATAACACCCAGAAGTTGCTGACCAAAATATGGCGGCCGTTCGGCGAATTAAAGCGGAAACAAAGCCAAAACCTGCGCTCCTTCAACCAGCAAAATTTTACCCCCAAGAAACCTGAAGACCCACTCAAGCGTCCTACGCACTTTCAGTCCATGAGGGAGTTCTTCATGCATCCACTGACTTGGGACCGCAACAATGGCTACTTCAACGTGGTTTTGGCTCTGTCCATTTTCGGGTTCGTTTTCTTCAACTCCTGCGCTCCTTGCGAACAACAGCGGAGTGGTCTTGAAGAGCGGACCACTCGGCCCCAGTGAAACCAACAGAAGTAGCAGACATCCCATGGATTTGGAACGCAACTCACCTGGATTGCAGACGCAGACCAATCCGGAGTTGGTTGAATGGCATTGGGCGTTCAAGTCGCACAGTGTGTGGTTGTTCAGGCAGTTCTGCTCCTCGATGCAAACGTATCCATCGCCGTTGAAGCCAGCAATGCACTGACATTCATAATTAGCTGGGTCTCTGAAAAAAGAAAATAAAAGCGGAAATATATATCAATTTACTATTTTAAATAATTTTTGCGAAGTTTTTAAATAGAATTTATTTATTGAGAAGTCAATATAAATTGATAATAATTTCTTAAGAACTGTTCATTATTTTTTAAATACATATAGGTTATTTTAGAAAGTTTGTACAATTGCACTTTGGTAAATTATTGCTAGAAATAATTGCAAATTGGTTTTCTAAAATGTTGATCTTGATTTATGATTATTTTTGTCAGCTAAATATTTAATATTATTACATATTGATTAATGCCTTCTTTACAGAATAGTTTGCAACCTATTTTGGCTGGATACCAAATGCTGTCTAAGCGTTCTTTAATTGAATTACTTAGTACTCACTCTGTTGGCTCGCAGGTGGCGTGGATGCCGCAGTTGTTGAGGACGTGGCAGGACAAGGGCTTGCTGGTGCATCCCTTCAGAGCGTCCCCCTGGTATCCCTCGAGGCAGTCGCAGAACTGGACGCTCTGCACCGAATCCCAGCGGCAGAAGGCGTTCGGTCCGCAGAAGACCGTCCCACACTGTCCCGCCGGAACGCAGCGGTCGTTGATGTCCCGCTCGAAGTCCGCCTGGCAGCGGCAGACGCCCTCATGGCAGAGGGAATTCTTGCCGCAGTCCTCGTTGGACTGGCACTCGGCGGCCAACTGGCAACGGAAGCCATCTCCTGTGTAGCCCTGTTGGCACTGGCACTCCGGTTTCACTCCGTCGACGAAGACGCACGAAGCATGGACATCACAGATGTCTACCTGAATTCAAAAGGGGAGATGCCTTCTTAGGGTTTTCCTTGGTTTACAATCTCATTTTATTAACTCACAACATCACAGGAATCATCGCTGGTGGACTCGCAGGAGTAGCCGTCGCCTCGGAATCCTGGTTTGCAGGTGCAAATGTGGCGCAGTTCCTGTTCATACCAGTTGCAGGTGGCATTTATGTGGCAGTTCTCGTCCACATCGCAGGGAACTATAAAAGAGATCGATTATTACAATTTATATATTTATTATTATATTTTAGCACTCTTACTAAGATCGGAGTTCCTTTCGCTATCATATTCCTGATTGAAGGTGCAGCGCATGTAGTCCTCGGCAAGAACATATCCATAGGGGCATCTGCATTCTCCCAGGGCATCGCAGACTGGCTCCACATCGTGCCTGTCCAGCAGAAGGGGCTCGCAGCGTCCGTTCTCCCAAACTTCGCCATGCACGCAAATGTTGGAGCAACTGTAGCCGTCTCCTTCGAATCCTTCGTGGCAGGTGCAGCGACCCTTGTAGCAGTCGGCGTCCTTCGAGCAGCGCTGTATTATGATATTGTAAAATGGTTAAATTTGATGGTAAAAACATGACCTTAGACTTTAAAAGAATCTGTATAAACAATTTTAAGCCTAAATCTGTATGATCTAAAAAAACTTTAAATAAACAAAAAACTTCTATTGTAAAACATAGGTCTAGAATCCAAACATTTGAACTTCTAAAAGTTTTCTATTAAAAAGGTATACTATAGTTCCCTTTATACTTGAATAAAAAAGTGTAACTTATTGCTTCACTTACGTAGCACTCGTCGGGGTGTTGGGGCACCTGGTCCTCAGAATTTGGATCCGGATGGGGATACTGCTCCCTTTCACGTTCCTCTTGCCTTCGCCGTTCCTCCTCCCTTCGCTGTTCTTCCTCCCTTCGCCGTTCCTCTTCCCTTTCCCGCTCGAGATCCCTCTCCTGATCCTGATCCTGGTTCCCTGGAGTGCTTGAATTGGGATCGGCAGTGGACTCCTCATGATCATGACCCTGTGGTGGGTACTCAATGTTGTCGGCGGTGCTGTTGGACAGGCAGCGGTAGCCGTTGCCCTCGAATCCCTGGGAGCAGTAGCAGTTGAAGCCGCCCTCCGTGTTGTCGCAAATGGCATTCTCATCGCAGACATGGGTTCCCGCAGCGCACTCATCGATGTCCAGGCAAACCTCCACACCACGCTCATCCAACTGGGCGGCGAATCCGTGGAGACAGTCGCACCGGTAGGTGTCCTCGTAGGGAACGCACACGGAGTTCTCCACGCACTCGGCGGTTCCATCGTTGCAGGAATTCGTCTCGGCGGTCACGCCCACCTTGCTCATTGCTCCAATGCGGAGCGCCTGGTCGCGGTCCACGTAGTCCAGGGCCACCTTCGAGATCTTCTGCAGCACCTGTGTGGCACTCGGATCCGCCTCGTCATCTCGCAGGCAGCTGCGGTACAGGATACGTTGCTCCACCTTAAATTGTAAGGAATAAGGAAAATATAAATCTAAACTGCAGATTTGATTGGGAATGTTTTAAACAAATAATTATTTAACTAAAATAGAAAAAACATAGAAGCGGATGCATAGGCGGACATATGTTTAACGTGTGATCAATAAAATTAACACTTAGGATCGGAAATGTTTCTTTTATAAGGTTACAAACTTCTGACCATAGGTATACATCTTATTAATAGCTCAGGGGCGGACGCAGGGGGTGTCCGGGGGGTCCGGACCCCCCAAAATCTCAGATTTTTTCAAATTTCCTTACAGCACACGGCTTTTCAACCATAATAACTAAAATTTTTTTTGGTCGGACCCCCCAAAGGAACAAATTTTTTGATCGGACCCCCCAAACGTAAAAATTTGTGATCGGACCCCCAAACAACAAAAATTTTCGATCGGACCCCCCCCAAAATTTTTTCTGCGTCCGCCCCTGTAATAGCTTGATGGTTAAGATCTTAGCTCACCTGAAGTCCCAGGACTCGCTGCTCCGCCGTGATCTCCAGCTTGTGCACCTGCACGGACTTCAGTTCTCCCGGTCGCTCGAAGGTGTACTGCTCCACGTACTCCGGCAGATGGAGGACCGCCTCGGCCGGAACCTCTGGCACCTCGCCGTAAATCTCGATCTTCACGGACAGCTGGTCCCAGAAGTTGAGACCCTCGAAGGTCTGGTTCACAAGGAGACTCTCACCGGAGTCGAACTGCAGGCGGGAGACGTGGGTGTAGACGCCGCCAGTCAGTTGGTAGCCATTGGGCACTCCGCCCACCGACTTGGCGAACAACCAGGGCACGGTGGTCAGCAGGGGAAGGGCCAATCGGAGTGGAGCACCCTGCTCGGCGGTCAACGGGTTGATGGTGGTGTAGGTGCGACCCTCGCTGGTCACCACATACGACTGCAGTTTGGCCTCCTCGTTAACGGGTTGGTGGTTCAGCTCACCGGAAAGCGTTCCCGACACGCGGATCGGCTGATCGTTGGCCAGGCAGGACTTGCCGTTGCCATAGAATCCCTGCTCGCAGACGCAGCAGTATCCTTCGGCTTTGTCGTGGCACTGAGCATTCTGGTGGCACTGGTGCGCATGCGCCTGGCAGCTTTGGGCCAACGCGGGCGACTCTGTGCGGGATTCCTCGTTGTCGGGTAGCATCACGTTCTGCTCTGGCTCGATAGGAGCCACCTCGAACAGCCAGACTCCGGGAACACCCAGGTTGGTGCTCTCGCTCAGGAAACGAGCCTTGAAATGGAAAGAAGGTATATTTTAATATTTAATTCTATAAAATATACATCTTTTAATATTGACTTTGATTATATGCTAATTTTTACGCTTTAAGAACTCATATAACCTAAACGATTTAAGCTGAACGATTTTTAAAAGACCATAAAGGTTTTGTTTGTCTAACTTTTATTCTAAACTCAAAACGTAACCAGATTTACACAGATTTTTTAAATCAACTATACTCGAATACGGTTTAATTAACCTTAAAATTTCTACCCACGAAATGAGATATTAACTATTTAGAAACGATACCCGATTCTCGCTGCCTTGGTTTCACAATTCGGAAATTATAGGGGAGAGTGGGGTAATGTCGTCAGTGGGGCAAAGACGTCACTCGCTATTATTTTAAAAAATATAAGGGCTACCAACCCAATTTTTTTAGCGTAAGTGTATTGCACTATTCCTACATTACAGACGGAGTTTGGTAGAATTAAAGGTTATGTATAATTATTTATTCATCAGAAAGTGTTTCGGAGCCTCAAAAGTAATTTTTCTCCGGCGCAGAACTGTTTTTCTTCCAAGTACATTTTCGATCAAAGAAGTATAAAGGTAAGTTATTATTGTTGAGAAATGTTTGGCGAACACGAGATGGTAGGTTGTGTAACAGCTGATTCGAGTTTCCATTTGTTATTCATGTTTTTATCAAAAAAAGTCGCGTGGGGCATTGTCGTCACTCAACGGGTGGGGCAAAGTCGTCACTGTATTATCTCAGACTGAAATACAAACTCGTATCAATTTATTATTGTTTTGTGATTGTTTATGTAAAGTATTAAATATAAAATATAATTTCTCCAAAATGTTCTTCAAACAAAAATAAAATTCTCTTTTTTTGTGTTTGCAGCATAATGGTGCGCACTCACAGGTGATTTTTGCTTTCTATCCTTCACTTAGATCTGAATGTGTCAAATTTTTGCAAAAAATATAGTGTTCCACTTTTTTATATGTATGAATATCAATAAATGTGTGTTTGACAAGTTGAAATAGTTTTGTGTACATGGGTACCTATATTTGCATTCATTATTCTATGTGACGACTTTGCCCCAGGGGGGTGACGACTTTGCCCCACGATTTTTCAATTTTCCAATTTTGCCTTCTTTCAGATAACAGTTTCGTATTAATAAACAAATGAGAGGATGTCCGAAATACTTACTGCATTTTATAGCCAGATCTTTTCCGAATCCAACCATGTATATTACATGATAAAAATAAGTTATTTTATCAATAAATTTCGCAATTAAAAAAAAAGTGACGACAATGCCCCACTCTCCCCTATATAATACAACCGATTAAAAAATAGCTTTTCAGTCATTAAAAGGGAAACGATTTTACATGCTCCTAAAATCAACTGATTTTTTTAAAATTTTTTTTATAAATTATTTAATAATAATATATAAACTCACATTCTCGGATCCGGAACCATTCAAGTTGTAGTAGCGTCCATCCTCAGATACAAATCCCGCTTGAGCACGAATGTCCGGAAGTCCCAATTCTGCGGATTCGCCCTGCAGCCAATTAAGTCCACCTTCCGGATAGATGAACTGCACAAAGGTATTTTGCTCTCCGGCGATCAGAGCCACCTGGAAGGTGTTTAGGCGGTCCGTCTTGGAGTCGAAGTAGCCCACATTGCGCCACGTGGCCACGATCACCTGGTGGGCCTCGAAGTCCGGCTGACTGCTGAAGCCGTAACGCACCAGGCTGGATGCTTTATCGAGGACCTCCTGTTCCCTGGTCTCGAACAAGGAGATCGAGGTGCCCTCATCACTATTGCTGGTGTCCACATTCGAGTAGAAGGCAGCTATCGAGGGATACTCCAGCGGAAAGGGTTGGTTCAGGTACTCGGGGAACTCCACGTTGAACGTGAGGATGCCATTGGTGTTGATCTGGGGAAAGAATAATAAAAAATCAATAACAAATAACATTTATTATAAATCTTTATATGCTTTATTTTATTGAAATGCATTGTTTATGCTTGGGAGGTAGAAGTTTTCCTTAAGACCATTTTAATTGAAAGAAACTGCGATTTAATAATCAACAGTCTTTTTATTTGTATTAATACCTTTGTAAAAACCCAAGAACACTTTTGCAAACGGATGAGAATCAGGAGTTACTCTTGCAATCGTTTGAAGTGGAAGTACTTGCAATTCAATACTTCGAATTTATTTTGTGTTAAAGATACATTTCAAAGATACCACCAAGAATTATTCTAGGTGTAGAGAAATAAGGAAGTTACACTTGGGATCGTTTGAAGTGGAAATACTTGGCCTCCATATGGCGTGGAAATTGGTGCGCCCCGTGAAGTGCCAACGGGCCACTTAACTCCTAATGGGCATTCTCCTGGCGGAAATAAAACAACAACAAACCATTAACAAGGCGGCAAATGATCCGACGAAGGGATACGCCCCCGATATATCCATAAATGCTAAGTGATCTTCTGCTGAGATTCCTAATTGAGTCCTCGGCCGACATCCGCCTAACGATCGCTCTAAATTTAGCTGCATCTCCAGCAATTCAATAACAACAACAACAACTGGCAACCTGAGTAAACAACGCGGAATTGGAGCACAGGTGTTCGGAAAATGCCTTTCTTGTGGTTGCCGACACGCCGCAGCATAAATCATGTCTGTTTTGTGGCACCACGGGCTCCGCTCATCTCTGCAGGAAAACGCAATGTGTCGAGGAATTCCGGCATCTTGGCAGGTGATTTGAACGGATTCCTAACTCCACATGTACAAATAACAGGCCGCAATGTAGGCCAAATTGAGGTTGGGTGAGCAAACAACAGCACTTCAATCCTGCTTGGCCTAATTTAAGCATTTCAAATATTCCAGATTTGGAAAGATTAAATTTGTTGAGAAAACAAATATTGTGTATAGTATTAAATTGCTAAGGTCAACGATTATAAACATTTGAATAAAACATTTTGATATAACAATAAAACAGACTACTCAATTTATTGCAATAAAAAATTAAAAGCCATACAACTTTTGGACAAAATTATTGATACTGAAAGATATATTTTCAAAAAGAAAAATAGACTTTAAAAAATGTGCAGAAAAAACCTCACCACTTCTTTGTTTTGCTTTATTGCTGTCTTTAAAAGTGCGTTTGAAATTACTTTTAAATTTAACTTTTAGGAACAATGGACAAGTTGATAAAAATATGGGACTCGAGTGAATTTAAATGAGGGGTTTTTCACACGCAGTTTATGACTGGAATATGACAGATCTATTTTTACGCCTTCGAAACGGTTTCGACACCAATTTGACCCGAGAGCTTTGCAACTCTGGCTTCTCTGATCTTTTCGGCCATTCCGTCAAGGAATTTCAGTGAAATTTATGGATTTCTATGGCCATTCCGTCCAAAGAACCGTTTCGATTCTGTGCCGCGTGCTATTTCTCTACGTCAGACACATAAATTCAGCTAATTAACTAACAAAATGCAGAGCAGATTAAAAGGCGTTCAAAAATAGGCGACACACGCGGTGGACTCTCAATTCGGAGAACTCATAACTTTGGCTGCCAAGTGCCGAAACCACTCAGACACTCGGTGTTCGGGCACTCGGATGTGGATGTGGATGTGGATGCCCAGAACTCTGGCATCTGGCAGTTGGCCAAGGCGGCAAAGCGACATCAATGGGTTCGGTTTTTGGTTTTTTGGTCTTGGACCACCCTCAAGTGGCTGCGGATTGTAGCTGCGGATATATTGAGACACCTACAACTGGCAAAGTGTGGGGAAAGTGTGGAAATCGATGTCCGACCTGTCATGTTTTGCCGAAAATTAATGTCGCCTATAAATACGCGGGCCACAACAAAGCATGTTCCCCTCGAATAGAAATAGAAAAGCACTATTACTCTAGTGTAGAAACTATTGAACCGCACTTTATTTGCATATTGATTGCTCCCTATCAGTGCGAGCTTATCACTGCGAGCTGCGAAAATTCATTCAGTGCACAATACTTTGTAGCCGAATTGAACTCTGGATTATATCAGTTGGAGGGGGGCTATTACTCACGTATAGCTGCTCGTACTGCTCCCCGTAGAAGTTGATGGGCTGCTCCAGTTGCAGCACGATGGTCTCGCTGTCGCCCTTCGGAAGGTACTGGATGCTGCCCAAGGATCCCTCCGCGAACTCGTACAACTCGGAGGATCGCAGGCTGTCCAGATAGTGCTCGAACTGACCGCTGACCAGGATCACCGAGCTGAGCAGCAGGCAGGCAAGGAATTTGGTGCCGAGAGTCGGCATTATGGCGGGATATATGTACGGTTTCTCTTGCGACTTATATATCCCTTTGCTTATTTGACTTTGACACGCGAGGATTTCACAATTTCGCCAAAGGCATTTTCACACTAGACACACAGCCGAATTCCTAAAACACTTTTGCTTTCGCCTCAAGTTTGATCCAAAATAAATATAGGCGGTTTATAAATAAAATTGTGGCACTATCTATTCGACGGGTATATATAGATATACGTGTATAGTTTGACAGATTTTTGGAACTGTCGCTCCAAGTGGCGGCTCCTCTGCTTTTGCTTTTCTGCCGTTCTGTTTTTCTTTTGCTTCCTGAGCACGCGAGCAGGAAAAACCGAATCGGACCGCACGCTTCGCCAACAGATTCTCGACTGATTCGACGACGTCTTCGATGTGGATTCTCCTCGACTCGGTGCTCATCCGCCCGTTTCACTTGAGTATCTGTGTGTGCTGTCTGCCGGAGGGCGGACTTCTGTGTGAGTGTGTGTGGGTGAGTGCCGGAAAGCGAGAGTTTTGCTGGAGATACAACACGAATGGGATCCACAAACTGCAATCACACACAGATGCTGTTCGATTATGACTGCTCTTTATTGATGTTTACCATCAACACGGCACGGGCACTTGGCCTGTGGAGGGAGGATTTAATTATAGCCAAATAAAATAATCAGTCGTTGCTATTTTGAACTAAACATGCTTTGAAAGGATTAAGTTAATCCAGAAAAACCAGAATACAAAACTATGTAGATATATTCGGAATCATATGAAGAAAATTAGGCGTTTACTTTAAACAGGGAAAAATGTGATTATTAAATCGTCGCGATTTCTGTAGGAGACAACAGGAAATAGTAAAAATAGTGATTAAATACATTTTTTTAATAGCCGTAAATAAGAACTTATGGTACAGTTAAAGTCATTTTATATGTCATTTTTGTAAATAAAAATGTGAGTAAACACAACAAAAACAAATTATTATTTTTGATAATTTTTTTAAAGAATTTTTATACACTCATTGAAAAAAATAATTTCAAATCTAAAGCGTGCAGCGGTTTTAATTTTCTCACAGATTTGACTTCAAAGTCAAAGATTTCAGTGAAATTTGTAATTAATTGTTCACATTAAAGGTTCAATAAATAGAGCGCAAACAACATATGGCAACCTCTAATCTCGCAATCCCTTTTCTAGGCCCGGCTTCCGAGCTACACGGATGTGGCTAGTTAGCTGCAGGCGTTCCAATTCTGGGGAACTGAACTTCAGGCGGGCACGTGCCGCTCGGCTGCTCTTGCCCCCCGAAATTCCCCATTGCATGCCAGCGTGAAGCGCCGCCGAGAAATGGAGGAGCGGATACCTTTCATACAGACACATTCGTGTCCACACGCACATCCATACCCGTCCCTCAAGTCAGATCCCCACTCCACGACATTCACGCTAGTGGTGCTTAAATGGATTTTTTCTTATCTTTATTTTAAAATATTATATATTCTATGAAATGTAACAATTGAGTAATAAAATAAATAAATTATTAATTAATTATTTTTTTTAAGTAGTGCAATAGACCGAAAAAAATAAAAATTTTCTAAATAGTAGCTCAATAAAGTGAGCTTTAGCTTTATTAAAACACTCAAAAACCATTTGTTTTGAAGAACATAATAAGAACAGCATTTGACCAATAAGGGATTACATTTTTTCTATTCGCGACTTAAATTGAATTCTTTAATTCTTGACTAATACAAAAAAAAGGGGTTACCATAGAGTGTATGCGTGTTCCTTTCTTTAGCTATATAATATTTTAAACAATTTTTTGGAACCTGAAAACTCTTTGAATTTTTTTTAACCCCACACAGGTCGTTGGCATCACTGCCCCAAACCGCTCCCTTTCATCGGCGGGGTGTGCGAGTCGAAAATAAACAAATGGTAACTTCTGAGGCAGCGACGCAACGTCTGCGCCCTGACTGATGAAGATCGGGTGCTGGCGAGCAGGAGGTGGAGGAGCTGGAACCCAAGATGCAACTGGAACCGATGACGGAGGATGAGGGAACGGCAGTTGGACTATTTATGATGTATTTCTCGGTTAATTAGTTGCAGCTGAACGCAACAAAATGGGTGTGGGAATGGAATTGGTATCGGGACTGCTTCCGCGTGCAGTTGCTAGACATCCAACCAGTCATCTTCAGCCGACCAGAGGAAAGTGCGTGGTTTAGGGCCCTGGATATTTTTGCTATATTTGGATAATGCGCCGCTTGATCGGTGATGGATGCCTTTGCCTTTTCATCATTTATCTTCGAGTGCAGCGGGCTAATGGAACTGCAGTGGATTCCAGGAACTGGAGCGGAACAATGACGACGACGATGGCCATAATGACGCTGCACCCGGGCAGACGATTTGGGCAATTTTGGGTGGAATAATTAAAAACTTAAATTAGCCTCTAAATTAAAAACCATCAAATGTTACGCAAAATTACTCTTCCACAGCGAATTATCAGTTATAAAGGCCCTGAATTTTAGATTGGGTTAGCCATGGCATTGCAGAAAATGTGTTTCCAACAACTCCACGCATTTGTTCTGCTCCTCCTGGTCGTGTGGGCCATGGGCAGAATCACGGTACCCGATTTTGACGAGGATTGCGAATTAAATGCAGTTGATACAATGGTGAGTCTACCATCTTATACCTTAAACATTGATGCAGTTATGATATCGTCTAATGATGCTTTAATAAAACGGAACAAGGAACAACAAGAAGATTGATCAACAAAGTTAAATCTTTAGACTTTAGTCAAACATAGTTTTGTGATCGTATAATTCAGTTCAACCTTTTTCATACAAAACAACCGCAATAATTCAACATGCACATATCGAATAGGTGCACTTTTTAAATAGATAAATTGACTTACACTTTTTATTGCAGCATGATTTCTGCTGCGACCTGCATGATGAGAGTCCGCACTTCAGCGACTGCCAGATGGAATGGCATGAGAAGATCCACTACGAGACAGATGAGGAAGAGCAGGCCTACATGTTTGTGAGTTTAGCTCAGGAAAATAAACAAATACTCCACTAACTCTATATCCAGTGCACAACAGAATGCAGTTTCAACAAAACAGAATTCCTGGGCAGGGATCGCAGTTCCTTAAATCTGGTCGAGGTAAAGGAGCACTTGGAAAGCGATCTGGTCAACGATGCGGATGTGGACCTCCTCTTTAACACCTACATCAAGTGCGATAAGCATGGTGAGACATTTCAATAGTATTAGGAGATATTTGCGATGTTAAATGAAAGCGGGTTTTCTTTCCAAGCACTCTTCCTTTTGCCACACAAGGGAGTCAAGCAGCTGGCCAAACGCTTGAGCCGGTACGGCTGCCATCCGTATCCCGGTTTGGTGCTTGAGTGCGTTGCCAACGAGATGATTCTTCATTGTCCCGCCAAGCGGTTCCATCAAACCGCCCAATGCGAAGAGACCCGCAATCATCTTAAGCAGTGCATCCATTACCTAAAGTACAAGTCCTAAATATGTAAAAAATACACAGTCATTTGCAGCTTACAGTTTTATTGTCCTTTGCTATAACTTAACTAAGACTAAGGATGAGTAGACCCGCTAGCTGGCTATCTTGACCAAATCACCATCTACTTGCAGGGAGTCAGCGAGTTTAAGTTGTTTATCGAAGCGTTTTTGGAACTTCTTGGCCTGCTTTTCATTCAAATCCTCGACGGACAAATGCTTGGCGTACTTTTTGAGCAGCTTCTTGCGTAGTTTTTCCAGGAAAATGCCTTCCTCCTGCTTGCCAACGATCTTGGTTAGCTGGGCAGGCCAATCAAATTCGCTGGAGACTCCATTGGCGGCCTCCTCGGGAGCCGCTTCCTCGACGGCTTCCTTTTTGGATTTCTTCTTCGGCGGCGCTTCCTCCTCTTCAACTTCCTTCTTCTGCTGTTCCTGTAGAGCCGCCACCTTTTCCGCCTTTGCTCTGGCCAGCTCCGCCTGTTTCGCCTCCTTCATCTTGTTGAGTTCCTTTTCTAGGATGTCCCACACTTGAGTGGCCTGCTGGCGGGGCATTCTCATGCAGTTGCCCACGAAGTTCTCGAACTTGGCCTTCTTGCGCGGCACATTGTCGACGCTCTGTAGCTTCTGGAAGGCGGATCTTACAGCCGGAGTCAGATTGTATTCGCTGCTATCGAGGATCGATCGGATGATGTCCATCCAACTCTCCTGCTTCTGAGCGTTCTTGTTGCGCGGCTCCTTGGCGGCGAATCCCTGACTTTGACTGGCATACTTCTGGGCCTCTGAGATGCATTTGATATGGGCCACGTATTCCTCGCCGTAGAAGTCCTTCAAACAGTCCATGCAGGACACATTTTTGTCTTTGCCGCGACAGCGTGTCTGGTAGTGCTTCTCCACCGCTGGCTTTTTGACGGACTCGCCGCAGATGTTGCATGTGAAGAAAACCATGGCTCGGCAATTTGTAATACCTTAATTTTCAGAGAATCCTTTTTATTTAAAAGATATCTGTTGAATTTAGCGCCGGCGGAGGCCAAACAAAACGCACGTGGGCAAAAATGTGACCGCAGTGGCACAGTACAGAAATACCACAAAAACAGTGTTGATCAACAACATCTTAAGGGCTGCATAAAATAAAAAGCAAATTAAATAAATTAAAATTTATAAAAACCGGTACTAAAATGCTATAGCACAATTTTGTTGCTAAGATGTTTCTTTTCTCAAGAACATTTATAAAACAAAATCACAAATTAACATTGTTTGTTTTTAAAAAATTTAATCAAATATTTCACAACTGCCGGTAATTATTCGATACATCGCAGGCACATTGTCATCCCTAATTGCAACAGCTGGTCGAGGCACACGTTTCCCCGGCTGATGAAAATTACTGTAATTGTTTGGATAAACCAGAAATTTAATTGAACCGCGGTTACAGAAGCTGACGAAATACGAATGCATTTAGTGAAATCAGCCACGTCGCCAATCTATAGAACTCTGCGAACTCTAACGACGAGTAATTCGATGGCGGCCACATTAGCCTCGGCCAAAGATCCGCTAACAGGACCTCGGTACGAGCGGGAACCCAATGTCCTGAGGAAAAAACTGGCATCCGTGGTGCCGGGAACCGTTAATCTCCAGATTTTGGGCTCCGGAGCCAACGGAGCACCTTCAGCTGTTTATCTGTTTACGGACCAAGCGCGTTATCTCTTCAATTGCGGCGAGGGAACTCAGAGATTGGCTCATGAGCACAAAACGCGGCTCTCCCGCCTGGAGCAAATCTTCCTAACCCAAAACACTTGGGCCTCCTGTGGAGGATTACCCGGACTTACCCTGACCATTCAAGATGCTGGAGTGCGCGACTTGGGGCTCCATGGTCCACCTCATCTGGGACCCATGTTGCAGTCCATGCGACGCTTCGTGGTGCTCAAGAATCTCCAGGTGCGACCAATCGATTGCTCGGAAGGCGCTTGTTTTGAGGACTCCATCCTGAAAGTGGATTCTTTACCGTTAATAAGTTCAGAAGATCAAAAGAAATCTGTAGTTAACTACATTTGTCAGCTGAAACCAAGAGCTGGTGCTCTTAACCTGGTCAAGTGCGTGGAAAGGGGTTTGAAGCCAGGACCTCTCCTTGGACAGCTCAAAAATGGACAGGATGTAACCCTGCCCGATGGCACAATAGTTCGTTCAGCTGATGTCACTGAGGCCAGTGAAACGGCTCTGTCCTTTGTTTTCTTGGACGTTCCCACTGAGGATTATCTACCAGGACTATTGGCACATGCGAAACGACTCAAGAGCTTGGGCGAGGAGAAGCTTACCCAAGTGGCCTTGGTAATTCACTTCACGCCTCACCAAATAGCTTCCCGGCAGGACTACAAGGATTTCCTGGTGGAGAATTTCTCGCCGGGCACCGAGCACATCCACTTGAGCTCTCCGCTAAACCAATTTTCTGGCTATGCGGCTGCCCATCGCATTCAGCACCAGTTGAATCAGCTGGCTCCGCAAGTCTTTCCACTGCTGGGGGAGCAGATTTCATGTCCAAGCCAGAGTTTAAGCCTGAATCTTAAGAAAACCAAGCTGGAAGAGACCGATGCTGACGCGAAAAAGGATGAGAAGTCTAGTGAAGAAGGAGAACAGGGTGTGGTAGCCATGACCAGCTTTCATTTAAGGCCAAGAAAGGGTGAGTTCAACCATTATAATTAACCTCAAAACTCACTTAAATAAAACTGGTTAATTTGTAAAAGGTCTGGATCGCACTCTGGAATCCAAGCTCACGCCGGAGGAATATATTAAGGAAACTCACGCTGTGCCAGGCTTCACAGAACTGTTGGCCAAATATAAAGAAGATTACAGTTTCCCCGTCAACTCCGCTGACAGCTTCCCAAAGATTATTTTCCTGGGCACCGGCTCTTGCATTCCCAATAAGACACGCAACGTCAGCTCCATTTTGATCAAGACTGCGGTTGATGCCTACGTGCTATTGGATTGTGGAGAAGGCACATACGGCCAGATTGTGCGGCTCTATGGAATCGAACAGGGGCAGAAGATTCTGCGACAACTTCAGGCGATTTATGTGTCACATCTGCATGCTGATCATCACATTGGATTAATTGGTCTACTTCGGGAAAGGAGGCAACTGGAACCGAAGGCAGGGCCACTCATTCTACTGGCTCCTCGACAAATCGAGCCTTGGCTGGAGTTCTACAATCGCGAAATCGAAACAATTGACGACGCGTATACTCTAGTGGCCAATGCCGAACTTCTGGCTAACCCGTTAACGGGGGATAAAGTTGAACCTTTGGGAATCACAGCCATATCCAGCTGTCTGGTCAGGCACTGCCCCAACTCGTTTGGAATAAGTCTAACTCTAGCAGCCAAGCACGAAGATGAGCCAGTGAAGATTACTTACAGTGGTGATACAATGCCCTGTCAGGACTTGGTCGATCTGGGACGCGATTCCACCGTGCTAATCCACGAGGCAACAATGGAGGATGATCTGGAGGAGGAGGCACGATTGAAAACGCACAGCACAGTGTCGCAGGCGATACAGCAGGGTCGAAATATGGATGCTCGCCACACCATTCTCACCCACTTTTCACAGCGTTACGCTAAATGTCCGAGGTTACCAAGTGACGAGGACATGCAGCGCGTGGCAATAGCCTTCGACAACATGGAAGTGACTCTTGAGGATTTGCAGCACTACCACAAACTTTATCCCGCTCTGCTGGCCATGTACGCCGAATACACTGAGGAGCTGGAGCAGCGAGCGGTCAAACGGGAACTTAAACAGGAGCGGAAACGCAAATTGGTACAAACGTGATTGGCAGCTGGTTAAGCGAGGAAGGAGCAGGTTAATTTATTTCGGAAGCTACTGTTAATCTAGTATTAGGGAAAAGTGGTTTATTTAAGTTAATTTGTTATGCCTTGGACCCATTAAATGTACTCATAAGCAAAGTAAAAACATATATATTTTATATAAAACATTTACTACTGCGAAAAGGTTTGCTTTTAGCTTTTAAGCATTTAATGTTAACTAATATGTTGAGGTATAGGTTTTATAACTCATTATCATAAAATTTATTTCCGAAACTTTATTTGTTTTCCCATAAATCCAATAAAACGAATACCATCCTCATTGTTTTTTAGTTTCTTCTTTATTTACTAAATACGCTTGCAACAGTGTCTGTGTAATAAACGCTTTTTGTAATGATTTTAAAATTGTTTCTGTTGGTTCGGACTCGACAATATCATCATAAATAATATTAATAATTATCAATAATAAATATCCACTTGGCCGACTCAACAAGGGCACTTGGATCTCAGCACTTGTGTTTTTTTTTTATATTTTTTGTTTTATTTTTAGTCATTTAAAATTTCAACTTTAAGGCACTTTAGTTCAACGGTCTCCACTTGCTTCTTCATTTTTTTGTAATTGGTTTTCTTTTTTTGGAAATTAGCTGTGACTAGTTAAAATTAGTAGGTAAACGACAAAGTATATATATGTATGATCTTAATTTAGGTCCTTCGATATTTGGTGTGTGTGTGTGTTTCAGTGAATGGGGTGTCGGAGTGGGGGAGGTGGAGGGGACAACGTCTGGTTAATATTGCATCTCATAAATAAACGTAATTCCAACATTGATATAATTAATGCTCTGTTTAAAAATAAATAAATAGCTTTAAATTACGGCAAAACGAAAGCAGCGAAATTAGAGGGATAAGAATTATTCAACAACAACATAAAATAATCCAGTAAAACCAAGTCAGAATTAATCATAGAACTGCCTTCGCCCCGGCCACGCTGATTCCTCCTCATATTAGACTACAAAAATTCATTAAGATTAGAGACGAACGCCGATCCCGGGGCAGGATCATCGGGTCGGTCTCCTCTAGGCCCGTTCCACGTAGTTGCCGGGGAATGTGCCGAAGCAGCCGGTCCTCTGCGATGTGCCCACGAACCATCCGTCGTCGCATTTCTCCAGCACATGGACCACATCCCCCTCGAGGAGTTCCAGTTCGTCGGAGTTCTGCGGCCGGTACTTGTACAGGGCGCGGTACCTAAAATATAGTTTATAATTTGGATGGTTACAATACAAAGAAGATCAATTATTAGTTCAAAATATTGAAAGATCTTAGAGTTTTAAAATCGCCCACTAGAAGTATCTAAATGTATGCAGAACATTTTAATTTGGAAATCTATCTTAGTACACTTCTACGTAATTCTAAAACTCAGAGTTTCAAGTAGTCCACCGTCTAAATTGGGATTTTCTTTTTAAAGTATGATAACTTACGCCAATGGCTCGGAACTGGTGTCCACATGTAGTGCGTCCGTCTTGTGAATCGTCCGCGTCTCCTTGAGGATTCCATTCGGCGGCTGAACTCCATTTTGTGTGAGCGTATTGAACTCATTGTTGATGTTTGTGCGCAGCACATCGAGATTGGGCCGCAGATTCGTGGTGCTCTGGGTGGTGATCACGGTCGTTGTCCTGGCCGCAATATCCTCTGCACCAATATCCGTGAGAACCTATTGATGGGAGAAAGATTAGCTAGGCAAGCAACTATATATTTTCATTTTAGGTCTTACCTCTACATAAGAGCACGGGAAGATGCCCTTCCTATTGGCAATCTTACCCTCGAACCAGTTTCCATCTACTCTACGAGTCAAAGTTACCAATTCGCCCTTGTTTAAGGAGAGTTCGATGCCCGACTGGGCCTGGAAGTTGTATTTGGCACGGGCCTGACCCTCCGATGGTCGCTTCGATGGAGTACGGGCACCATCTCGACTGACAATCTGGAAATTTCAAAATATGTTCTATGAGTAAACGGATTTCTAGGAAAACTAGGCTCTTTCTTAATTGACTCATTTTGTGACTCAAAGTGCTAATTTAGTTTTGCTTTGCAATATCGGAAATTAGGAATTGATTCATTTTCTTTAGACTCATTTTAAACTTGCTATTTTTCAACTAGTCAGAGCTTGGGTACTTCCTATTTGATGCTGACCAATCATCAATCGATTTAGAGCTCATTTAATATTAACTCACCTCAACATAACTGGCTGGAAGAAGGCCAATCATGGCATTGTGCTCGCCCTCGTACCAATTGGCATCGATCTGCCGCCTGATGTAGATGGTGTCGCCCTTGCGGAAGGAGAGTTCCCTGAAAAGATTCTGGCTTGAAATCCTTTTGCTTTTAATGCTTTAAAGACCTCTTACTTGGAGCTCTGTCCCTGGAAGTTGAAGAGGGCGCGGGCCACCGTCTTGGGGCCCACCAAAGACTTGAGGGTCACGTCCGTGGGGAAGTCATCGTAGCGATTGAGGGCGATGGGCGACTTCTGCGACGGCGTGAAGTTGTCCGTGTGGCGGCGCGAGTTCATGTCCTGCAGCTCCTGTAGATACTTGCGACGGCGCTCCTCGTGGTAGAGCTTCTGCATGTGCTCCGCTTGGCGAATGGCTAGTTCCTCCTCCGGCACGTTCTGGCGCTGCTCATGCCTGATCGGGGTCTTGAAGTGGATGTTCACGTCTGTGGCATAGTATCGATTGGGAGACTCTGTTCAGATGAGAGGCACAAAGGCAGCGAGATGGGGTTCAGGCTCAAGCTTAAGCGAAGCGGCTTCTACAATGTTGGTTCTCTTATATAACCTTGTAATCTAAAGTAAATCCTATACATACACCCTTTTGTTTGGTTTTTGAATTTGGAATAAGTTCCAAAATATTATTCTTCTATTATTCCTACAGCTCTTAGTTTCTACGAGTGGAAGTTACGGAAAATGGATTCTTTTTTTAATAGAGCATACTTTATTTATTAGAGCATACTCTATTTATTAGAGCATATTGGATTGAGTTGTGAAATATTAATGTCAAACCCACTTGTATTGGATCGTTTAATAAAAAACCCATTCGAATTAAGAACTCATTTTCCCAAGTGTACTCGATGTTTACCCTAAAAACAGCAATCTGTTGTCGCCATCGTAGTTTCTCAGTCGTAAGACGATCTAACCGCAAATCGTTGTTACTGCTGGCGCTTCTGTTACGAAACACTGGCTTATCTGCGAGTCGGGTGAGGCAGTACATATCTGTCTGCCAATTGGTAGGCAAATAAACAGCCAGCACACACAACCCCCACCCACCTGATACCCCGCACCACCAGTAATGAGTAATAAGTGGCATTCCACAGTCTCAAATTGAATTAAGCAGCTCTCTCGAATGGAGAATTGCCTCAAATTGAAGTTAATGCTCGTTAGCTTAACAATCTGGTAATTGGGTGTGTTAAGGAGGCAACAACAACTTCACTCCCAGCAGTTTAGAGCTCTATTAAGCCAACTGACCTCGCGATAAGACATCTTTTTATTTGCATGCGAATCTCTGGGAGTTACTCATCGCTTTTTATTGCCCCGATTCCATTCCGTTCAATTGATTCTGTAATTGAATTGCGCAGCAGCCGGCCAACTGATAAAGATGGAAAATAACTCAACATCTCTATTGACCCGATTCGGAAAAATTTCAAGGGGAAAACCTCGGAAGATGGGGGTAGGTGGAAATGGTATATGATATGGCAGCTGCACAAATATTTTTCCAGTAAATAGCCCATGAGCCGCAAAGCTTTGTTTTCGAACAACAACAATTAACAACAGCTTTGTACGTGCTGTTTACGCCAAGTGAAGAAATGGAAAGAGAGGTTTAATTGACACTCGGGGGATTTTCACTTTCACTGATTCGCTGCGGCATATTTTTGCCAGCGTTTGAAAGTGCTTGCACAGAGAAAAATCGTTGTGTTATCAGTTTGATAGTGCTATCTTCTAGAATGAAGACCCTTAGCTTTAGGTTTAGCTATCAAGGTAATTCTAAATATAGTACATTCTTGTCAGCATTTTTTGAGGAAATACGTGTTAGTTATATTTATACATCAAATATTTAAGCCATTTACTTTGGAAGTGGTATAACATAACTAAATTTCTTGTAAAAGGGTTTCTCCAGGCATTATAGAAATTTGATTAATGAGATTTTAATGGAACACGGAAATTCGCTTGATAGTAAAAACATTTTCCAATAAGTATTCAAGTAAATAATCGCTGATTTCCAATTAGTAACACTTTTAAAGTATTTTCTACCCTAAACGGAGAGCTTTGAATGCATTAATCTTTCTCGTAGACAAACACAAATAAACACAGATACACCTAGGCCTTTCAAGGCTTTTCCTTGCTTTTCACGCTCAATTAACTTTTTAAATGGTTTTCTCTACTGTTTTCTTCGGTGAGCACTCATTTGTCACAACAATCAATCAGAATTAGAATCGAAATTGGAACCAAATCGAATCGAAGGCTGGGGCAATTTTGTGATAAAGCTGAGGAGAATCGGCGAACAACAACAAACAAGCTTCGCGCTTCACTTGAGCCGGAGAAAGAGACGGGTAGAGAGGGCGGAGAAAGAGAGGGACTAATAACCGACTTTACCGTTGCACGCGTAGCGCTCAACTGAAACTGAAATCGAAATTGAATGGGGTCCCCAGGCGGCTGAGCAATATAGAAAGAGAGGGAGAGAGACTGACCCATGGAGAAGAGCAGAAAGAGAGGGAAGACCAGAAGACTAAGCTTCGGAGTCTTTTAACGACTCTCCGCCGGGTGAGTAATTTCCAGAGATAGCGGCGTTCGTATTACTACAAGTTCCGTTTTCTGCCGGCGCCGCCTCACGTTTAATTGTTGTTGTTTTTGTTGGTGGTGCAGTGGGGTGTGTGAATTGCTCGTTGGTGGCACAGTGGGTCAAAGGGTGAAAACATGGCTTGAAAGGCAAAGAACTAAAAAATTTTGATTTTATAATTTTGTAACTGGAGATGTATTCACATAGTTTTTGTTTCGGAGATTGCAGTTCCGACTTTTGAAGTTATACTTTGCTGTTAAATTTTAATTGCATATTCCAGCTTTTACAAACACTACCAAGAAAGGAGTTTTAAAGTTTGTTTGTAACTCCTAAGCAGAGGTTTATATAATTGTTATGACGACAACATTTAAATCAATTGCCATTACATTACTCGTAAATCACAATATTACATTTTAAATTTCCTACATCTATTCTGAAAAAAAGTGAAGAATTTTCAGAGCTTTTGAAATTTATATTTTATCAGACTATTTAATTAATGCCTACCCACTGTTCACTCTTCATCTTGATCATAGTAAAATAAAAGCTTTTCCTTGCATTTACAGATACAGCCTCAAGCTTTTATCAAACACTTAAAGATTGGAACGTGAGGAGTTTGGCCCAAACTTGGGCTCTCTTTCGGCCACCTCTCTTGAGCAATCTCAGCCAGCCCAGGTGATAACGAGTTTTTGCCTTTTTGCAAAAGAAAAACCGTGAGAAAGTGCAAAACAGGAAGGTCGCTTAGTCAAATGAGAAAGTGCAAAGCGAATGGAAAGGTGGGAGCTGCGAAAGGGGTTCAATCGATCGTTTTGCTTTCTTTTATCTCGAAGGGGGTCTATCATATTGTTTATTGGCATTTGTGGTCAGAGTAATCTTTAAATAAAAGATAATTATTGGCTATTTAAAAGTAATTTAAATATAAATATGTAAATATTTTACGATGATCTATTTCTCTCTGTATCCATGAAAAACAGTATTCTAAAAATTAATAACGTGTTATTCTCTTATAAAATTTTTTTCTATAACAACTAACTTCCTTTTTGAATTTAAGGAATGTTTGATAATTGTTTTGAAAGAGTAATCACCCTATTTTCTTTTAACATGACTCTTTGTTTTACGATAAATACTAACTGCTTGGCCACTGATGTTGCAGGTTTCGATATCTGAGATTTTGCTGTTGTTGCAAGTAGCGCTGATGTTGCTGCTGCTGCTGCAGCAGTTGCTGTTGCTGCTGCCAGAGGAGCAGTGGCATGGAAGCGCCGATGGCATGCTGGTTGGCCAGGTAGGCCTGCCTTTGCTGGGGCAGCGGCGTTTGGGGCAGTCCCACCACGTGGTAGCCACCTGGACCTGCTACACCCTGGTCGTTCGAGGGAGAGGGAGGCCTCAGTGGAGCGGGTCTTTCGTAATCGTATCCCCGGCGATTTATCCACAGGATTTTCCCGCAATTGGGTATATCGCAAACGCTGCTCTGATGCAACATAGAATTGTTGTTGCTGCTACCGAAGTGATTGGTGTCACCTCCACTGCTTTGGGGCCTTTGCCACGGATTATCGTTAATCTCATGGCTTTGCCACGAGCTTTGGGGCTGTGGAAATCGGTCGTTCTCCGACTCCAGATCATCGCAGCTGCGATGCAACTTCTGCCGCCAGTGGACCGCCTTGCTCTTGGAGTAACTGGAGGATTGGCTGCGGTGCGGCGCCAGCGTTTGGTGGATCATACTGCCGCACTTGCGTAAGACATTTAATTGGGATTTTTCCGAGCGAGCGCAACCCGAAAGACACGTTTTTTTGGCACGGAAAAGTGAAACTGACTAACGACGGCCCCGACAGGTATGTGTTCCCGAGTTTGTTTTTTGTGTTGACGGCACCGTCTTGGCCATGGCAACGCTGCCGAAGTGCAGAGCCGGCAAGGTGAGCCACCCCCACGTGGCAGCCACGAAAGGCAGCAGTGCCACCACCCAATCAGGCGGATAGACAGGTGGGTGGTGCTGCGATGGGTGGTGGTTGTGCCTCGGCTCGACCAGGTGAGCTAAGCAGGTCAGAAACGTCCGCGTGGCCGGCATTCTCATTCCCATTCTCGTTCTCATTGGAGATATCGATTAATTTGGTCAACTGTGACACGGCGCGCCTTCAAAGCGAAATTGCACCAATTGCGGAAATTGTGCGTCGTTGCGGTAGTAAAAATGCTTTTAGCAAAGGTCAACGAATGACACAGGCTTGGAATGGGGTACAAAATTGGCAGTCGTTTCGGTTAAGCACCACACTAAATAATAATAAATAGTCCACTTTATGGGCTGTTTATATTGTTTTCATTTGATTCGACTTTTAATCTATGGATGTCAGCACCGTGTAACCAAAGAGGTTAAAGTAATTGAAAGAATATATTTGGATTATTATTATAATAATATTGTTTTCTAAGTATAACTTTTGTAAAATGCATAAAATCCATTCTGGTGTCCTAAATTTCTAGATACATTTATCAAGTGTAAGTTTTAAAACTTAGAAACTTTTTAAAGGATTTGATAGGATGGTACTTTTATACAATTTTAATACTTTTTAAATAAAGGATGTACTCGTATGTATTAGACTTTTGTAAGTACTCTCTTCCTATTTTCCAGTATAGCTTTTAGGCCTAAAATATTTTTATGATTTTTCAGTACTTCTCTGAAGCGGCGGTTAATCTTGCACCAATTCGGAATAGACCAGGAATTATCACCTGCTCGATCGTAACTCACCTGATCCGTCGACGGTGTCGGTGTTGTATGGGAAATCGTAGGCGGAGAGACCCTTGACTGGCGGCTGGGGGGGAATGGGGGGCGCGTTCGGGTCGAGATCTGCGCCAACGATTTTAGACAAGAGACGTAGAAAGGGATAATTTCGAGTAGTTAAGACCAATGGGGGAGTACCCAAAAAGCAGCAGCTAGTTCTACGAGTTCAGGCGACCAACGAAGCATAGGAAAAGTTGCCCTGGCTCGGCGAATTCCCCCTTTGAACCCAAAATCACTGCCCCCAAAAAGTTGTTACTATAAATCACCTTTAAAGGTCACCATGGCGTTCTTCTTGAGTCTCTCCAAAGTTTCATTATCCTTGGGCTTCTGACTGCCATTCTCTGCTCCGTCGGGAACATAACGCGCCTTTGGGCGATGTTTGTTGGGATCGAACTTCTGGTTGGCGAATATATCCCTCATGCAGCTGGTAAGTCGGGAGCTCTGTTTGTGACTCTGGGATTTCACTGGTCGTGGTGGTGATGTGGAGCTGGCCCGCACAATTCTCTGCGGTTTCTTGGGCAGCTCCTTGGGCTTCGAGGGTTCTGGGTGCTTGTGGGCCACCCAGTCGGCACTCAAGTGAGGGGATATGTCGTGCACATCCCGCATATCCGGATGCGAGGTGGACAAGTAGCTCTGGGTCTGAGGTTCCGGGGATTCGTAGCGCATTCTCAATCGCTCGAAGCAGTGACTATTGCTGCTCACACTCCTCGTGGGACTCGATCGGAAGGGAAGTTCCTTCTTCAGAGCCGCCGTCTTGCTGATGATATCGATGTGGGGCATCAGTCGGTCCTGGACGCTCCTCAAGCGCCTTCTTCCCCTCTCCGGCGAGGGCGTGGCTCCTCTTAGTTCGAACTTGTGAGTTAACCGAGGCACCTCCTCCTTGGCCACCGCATCCGTAGCGGTGACCGGGACGTCTTTGGATCCCGCATTCATCTCGGGATCGCTGCGCGCCCTCCGCAGCGAGCTAAGCCCAAAAAAATCACGCCGCTCGTTGGATGGTTCCCGGGACTGTTCCCCGGACTGCTGGATGCTCTCGAAGTGCTGGCGCATCTTCCTCACCTCCCCGGTGTAGACCCTCTGCAGATAGGAGCTCGAGCAGGCGGAGACCTGCGACTGCGGCGAAAGGCTCCTCGATCGGTAGTAGGAGTCCGAGTAGAGCTCAAGACTGCCGTCGGCGGGATCCGGCGATCCGTTCCCAAAGCTGATAAGCTCGGTATCGTCGGGCGGACGTTCGGGCGGGCTGTGCAAGTGAAAATTTACCCGAGCTGCCGGACGTTCGCCGAATACCCCGCTCAAATCGGTCAGGGAGTTGCTCAGCTCCTCGTGGTGATTCAGTTGCCTGGCCCTCTGACGTTCCTGCATGTTCTGATTGATGAGACGCATCACCTCCGCCTCGTCGGGAGAGGAATCCTCGCGAGCGTGGTAAATGGTCTTGGGTGGTTCATCGAATTGACGATCCTCGAAGTACTGGATTTTCTGACTAATATCTTCTGCTGGTTCACGAACTTCCACTTTGGTTTCCGGCTTTGTAGGTGGCTTGCTCTTGACCTCCTGACTTGGAGTGGCCTTTGGTCTGGGTGGAACATCTGGGGCCTTGGACAGAGTCAACTCGGCATTCTTGGCGGCGATGGCACCTCGGGTTTCCCTGGCCACCACAACCGGCGATTGACTGCGAGTTGCTCTGGGCAGAGTTTGATTAGCCTGCTGCTCAACCTTCTTTTGTTGAATGGGTCCCAGTAGCTGCTCCTTGGAGATGGTGGAATTGCATCGCACCTTTAGTCCATTAGGACGAGAACCCTTCTCCACAGTGACCACATACTGCTCCTCCACAGCGGGGATTTGACGATTTCCCGAGTAAATCTCGTTCAGCTGCTGAGTGATTTTCTTGATCTGATCCTTGGACAAAGTGCTCACCAGATCGTTGTCCAAGTGGCGTTCCATTTCGGGTTCGGCCTCCACTCGATGCTCCAGGCTGCTGGCCAAATCGGCCACCGTGTTGCGTCTCCAGTGGCGATGCACCGGCTCCGATTGCAATTGCTGCTGCTGCCTGAGGAGATTCAGCTGCTCGAAGTTCTCCCGAAGATCCTCCACGGACTTCTTCTTGGCAATCAGCGATTGGTCCGCCTCCTGGCGCCACTTGATGGAGTCCACGTCCTTGGAACGGAAGTGCAGATCGCGCTGCTTCTGGTCGTCTTGTAGTTTACCCACCAAGTAGTGGAGTTCCTTTTCGGCGCGTTCATGCAGTCGCACCCTTCGCCACTCATCGAAGTCCAGGAGTTCGGCGTCCTTCCTCAGGGGATGGAAGCTGCTCGAGGAGGTGGCTCTCTCCAGCTGACCCACTCGCTCCAAGGTGCTGTAGAATCGATTCAGCTCGGTGAAGCGCTCGCAATTGTTGCGATACCGACAACTGGGGCTGTGCCGCTCCAAGTGGGTCAAAGAAGTGGCACTGTGGGCCAGTTCCCCGCATTGGTAGAGTCCATTCGAAGGAGCTGGAGTGGCCCTTCTACGTTCATCAGCGCTGCTTAGGCTGCTGGCCCTGGCCAAGGATTGCTCTTTGTCCTTGGAACGCAGACTGTCGATGCGACGACGAGAGGGGGATCGCACCTCCCTGCTGATTTGGGGCACCCTTACCTCCCGAGTTGGGGAAAATCTACGCTCCTGGCTCAACAGTGGCGATTGAGGACGAGCAATGTCTGTTACAATCACCTGCTTCGGAGGACGTTGCTCCTTGCCTTCGTACTTCCAAACGAGATCCTCGATGCAAGGCTGCTGGATGGTTTGACTGGCGAAATCACACACATCCTCCGGACAGAACTTGTACTCCTGCGGCAAGGACATGGCCTGCTTGGCATTGTACTCGTTCCAGAAGTTGGTCTTCTCACGCACCGATTCGCTGTAAGAGTGAACGGTGACTGGTGGCGGTGGTTTGGAGGTGGCTTTTCCCGACTGACGCTTCCGGGGAACATGACCCTCACTGCGGCTATTCTGCAGTGGAACCAGTGCCTTGGAGGCCGATCCTCTGGACTTGCTCACATAAGTTTTGGGTGGTGCGATGGGCACGAATTCCTGACGCACCATCGAGTCAATGGAGAAGGTGGAGTTGCTCCTTGGCAGACTTTCATTCGATCCCGTCTTAGGCTGACTCTTTCCAGCCTTCGAAGAGGACTTCCTCAGCGAACGAGTGCCACAATCCAAGAGGGTTTGCGGTCTCACTTGGGGGAAGCACATGGTCTGCCTGGTAGTGGTGCTCACTGTGGTGTGACGAAGTCTGGGCAAGGACTTGCTACGCGAAGTGGCATAAGAACGCACAGCCTCCCTCACTTCTTGCGGGGACTTCAAGGAGGGATCCCTCAGGATATTCGTACTGGCCTCAAAGTTGGTGCGATTAGCTGGTAGGGTGTTCTCCAATCGCTTCTTCTCCTCAGCGAAGCTGCGCTCCTTGGAGATACTTCTGCCAAAGGCCACGGGACTTCGACTGGAGTGACGCAAGGCCAAAAGTCGAGCGGGACGTCTATTGGGACTTGAGGATCTCAAACGGGATTGCTGTTGTTGCTGCTGTTGAACGCGACGGGTTAATCGGGTTTCCTTGGTGGCAGTTAGCGTTTGCAAGAGAGTGGAAACAGCTCCCGCTGACTTGGATCTGCAAATGGGTTCACGTCGGGAACAACTGGAGGTGGCCACCTTTCTCAGGGTGATGGTGGATACCCCCGGAGCACTCCCATTCGGGGGCTGGAAGCACTGCTCATGTCTCGACTTCGAGGCGGAACTCAGGACCCTCACAGTGCTCTTCGTGCAGCTCGACTTCCGATGAGGAGGCCTTGGAGGAGGATCATCCGAAGCCTGCTGCTTCTTGCTCAACGGAATGAACGAGGGCAGAGTCTTCGAAATCTGGGAGAACATCTTCGTCGGCTTCTTTTCTTTTCTCTTGTTTTGAGGAATTGGAGGCGGTGGTGGTGGCGGTGGAGGTGGTGGTATTGTTGGCGGCTTCTTCAAGGGCTCCTCCTCTTCTTCCAGCTCCTTGGTGCTCACACGAATCTTTGTGAGCGTGGGAGTGATCTGTATGAATTCGAACTCCTCCACAATTTCTTGAGGAAGGCAATAAATGGATTTTCAGATAAAACATCTATTCGTTTTTGGCGGTGCCTGGTGAAAGTGCCTTGAACGGTGGTGCACTTTTTGTTTTTACTTGCTGGTGGTTTACGCCTTCTCAAGGGCAAACAATAATAACAACTTCAGGTGAGCAGTGATTGTGGGTGAAAGAGGAAATACAACCAGGGCAACAGGTGGCTAAAAATTACAGTCTTACTTAGTTAAAGTGTACGAAAGATAGACCTTGGAACCAACACCGTTTGCAGAATTAGTGAGTAGAATAGCCCAGCGACTTACGACTATGTTAGGTATTCAATTAGAGTTAGGAGAAATACTAAAACCAGAAATGAAATGGGTTGCACAACTCACCACGGGGCTTCTCGGGCGCTGGTTTGCGGAAGCCGAGCAGTGGAGGTTCTCCGCCTGCCTGGAGACTCTTGTAGGCCTGCTTTTGCTCAACTGGACTCAGAGGACTGCTCACGGGGATTTCCTTTCTTCGGAAGACCAAGTTCGAGTCGCTGGTGTAGCCAGATTCCTTGGCCAAAGCTCTGGAGAAACAAAGAGGGGAAAGTTAATAAATGCGTTTCTGTTGTTTCACTTTAAAGAAAACTAAAAGAATTACTGGACAAAGTTAAAAATTTAATTTTTAGACAAAATTTCTCATTTTTGGTAAATTATTATTATTATTTTTTTGTATTTAGATCTTAAGGGGACCGTTTAACCTTGAAATTCAAATTATTTTGAATTTATTTGATTTAAATGGTATACCTAGGCTCTCAACTGAGTTTTGAATTTAGAACACGAATAATTAATCAATCTAAAAATCTTTAAATGATATATAATTTTTGCTTACCTGGACAAGTTACCTTCGGTATACAATGGCGATAGTTTCGATTGTTCTAGATTCTATTAAAGGAAAAAATAAAATACATAAGTTAGTGCCAAATGCAAAAAATTAATTTAATTTGATTGATTGGCTTCTATTAGTAGTTTTTGTGCCTTTTTGCAATGATTCCTGCCTCGCTTCATAATTCAAAATCTCTGACAGATCGACGGATGCTTTGTCCAGGAAAACTTACTCCATTTCCGTCGAAATCATCGACAAACTCTATGATTATTCGCGGGATGCGTGTATGCTCTCTAAGCCACTTTGCGAACGATTTATGGATCAGGCATTTTGGCAGGCGGTAAATGGAAGGCAAGGAAAAATACAATAGTAAAAGCAGATAGTTGGGAACGGTTTTAGTTCACGTTAGACAACGGAAAACGGTCTCGAAAGAACTCAATCGGAAGGTAAATAAACTAAGACTAAATCTAGATTATAAAGTAGAGAGATCATACCCCGTTAAAGATGTCCATCACTTCGTCCCACCACTAGAATTGTGAATAAAATAATTGCTGTGAGTTAGAATATTTGAGGCGATCTGAATGACTGAGTATGGTTGGTGAATGTGAATGCTTGATGACTGTGAACCCGATCAGGGCTTATGGGGTATTATCATGGCGGTGTGAAGGCAATAAGCTGATATTGATTGGTGCTGAGGATTATATAGGTGGCTTTATTAAGCGAATGCTTTGCACGGCTTAAAAGTGATGGCGATGAAGTGAATAGACCGCAAATAAATATCATTTTGGTCCAACTGATGAAGAGTTTATGTGGATGTTTGTTAGGATTGAAGTTAAAACTCACCTCCTTCTTTTCCTTTTCGGAAACAGAAGAATGACCTGTCGTATAGTTCTCGATGCGACCTGGCTGATTTTTATACGAGTTCTGGGCTGATTTTATGGGATTTGGCATAGTACCATACAACCTGTGATTAGGAGGGGTTTGTTAAGTAAAGAGTGTATATTATTAGTTAATGATTTGAACTTACTTATCGTCCTGATTGAGACTGCGCACATTGACCGCCGAGGAGACGGACTGCACTCGGTGGGGATTCTGGGTGCGATATCTCACCGTGGAGTAATCCGAATCGTAATTGGGTTCAGGTTCCGAGACGTAGCCGTTGCTCTTGTACGACGAACGGGCTGATCGGATATAGAAATAACTGATTAGTCACGGTAAATATATCAACGGGTAAGCTAAAGCGGTTTATCAAGCTCTACTTTATCACAATCATTACATTTTCTTGGTGGTGTACTGGCGGACATGATGTTAGCGTTGTTTTGTGGTTTTATTTGCGTTGGGTGAGTTAGGCCTTAGCTTAGGTTAGTCTTGAAATTTAGTAGAAGCTTCCAAATTGTCAATGGGCTGGATACGAAAACGTGGGAGAAATCATATGTAGATAAACCAAATAGTACAGCATGCGGGTAAACCGAAAATCAAAACCAGAATGTATGAGGCTCTCTATTTTTTAGAGGGTACAGGGCTCAAAACCCCAACTATATTTACAGGCAAAGCGGGTAACTAAAAAGGGGAGAGGCTACTGGGGAATAGCATAGTTTATAGATCAAAGAATCACCTCTGGGACACTTGTAGCGAATCACGAAATCATCTTGAGGCGAAAGCGAATGGGAAATGAGAAACAAGTTTTTTTTTTGAGGAGAACGAAACGATAAGTTGGAGGTCAAACTGAAGCATTAGGAGGATGGGGATTGGATAAGGGATTCTTTGGGGTTTTGGGAATGAGCTGGGATGGAAATGGAAGTGGGATTCTCTGGGATTTGGTGATGCTTCAGACCAAGGGGAAAGTGAGAGACATTTACCGCCGTTCTTCTGCTTGTGAATCGTCTGATACAGACGCTTGTACCACTCATGCTGATGCGGCTCCTGGACCTCCTGCATTTGGAATGGGATAAGGAACAAGACTCGAATCAGAAACCCCTCGATATCCCCACAAATAATGGCGCTTCCTTTACCGATCTGAGGATGATGGGCATTCCATCGTTGGTCACCGGACCGATGCCTTCGTACTGTCTTCGCCCTAATTGCGCCATTTTCCTGGGACGATCGCTTCCCGTTTCCGGTTCGCTCATATACTCGTGCTTCACTTTGTAGACTGGAAACCGCAGATTGGGTTGTGATTTTATTAGTGGTTGCAGGTTCTAGGGATTCTAGGGGTTTCGGTTTGGGTGTTTGGCTTAGGTACTCGGGGTTAGACGGAGGACACAAACATCACAATCACAGCCACATTCAGTGTTGTGCGTCGACATGAGCTCGCTTCACCTGGCCACTTGCCCCCTAAGATCTCGGCTATACTTACTGACTTCATTGGGCCTGTAGACCGGACGACTGGCGTCGGACAGCTGGCGCCGCACGAACGGCCTCTGCAGCTCCGAGTTGGAAGAAGAGCGCTCGAAGGCTTTTTTGGGCGATAAACGATAGTGATCGTTAGCGAAATCAGCGAATTATGGGGCAGAAAAGTGAGGTTCCGCAGGGGAGGGGAAAACAAGAAAGATACAGCCGGGAAATCCGACTCTGCAGTGTCCAATACTCAAAGAATTTGTTCTTAATACGAAAGATACAAAATTCAGTTCAAAATATCTGACTCAGGTGAAAGAATACGAAATTAAACTCTTCATTTTATGGCTAATCAACTTTTAAGAGCCTTTGAACTTATTTCGTTTGCTAGGCAATAAATGCAGCAACTATAAAAATGGATAGGGAATATTTTCAATCTGTTGCCTCCTTTGATGAAGTGAACTACTGCTGAAACTGAGCAAATTATGGCTGTTCAGTTGAAAGTACCCCAATATAATACTAACATGCAACAAAAATATTTATAGTTTTGGCGGTCGCAATTAAAATTTTACCTAATTGGCAAGACAAGCAAGGTCTACCTTAAACAATTAAAACAAAAGCAGATACAAATCAGGTGAGATGCTCATGTTTATGGGTCTGTGTAATATTTTTAACATTACATGTGTCTATTGCAAGAAGAATATTTAAAGGAATTGAAAAAAAATTTGTTTGGCTCTAGAAAGAAGTTAACATCTTGTGGCATATCTTGATGCTGGAAACTGAATATGTTACATACTCTGACTATAAAAACTGATTACCTATTCCCTCCTAATTTTACCATCGGATATTGAAAACATAAGTTTGTTTTTCAAAATGGATTGCTTTGAGTATTGGTTTAGGAACAGACGAACGTTTCGAGAGTTTAAAAAGAGACAGGGAAATCTGCGTGTGGATATAGTACTTCTGATCTTGTCGGAAACGCTGGCACTGGGCGCCACGGGAGCAAAGTAGCCGGAGCAGTCCGTTTCGGCGTAGTCCGAGTTGGAGTTCACCGAGTTCGCGGAGTGGAGCGACGGTGGTGCGGGGGGCAGTGGGGCACCAGGTCCGTTCTCCGCCGTTGGCGACCACGGCGGATTCGCAGTCGTCGTCGTCTTCTGTTGCTGGGCCGTGTACCTCCGGGGAAGAGTGGGCGACTCGAAGCGGACCGGACGGAACTCCTTGCGACCGCTGAGCACCGGCGACGGTTGGGGCGTCCAAACGGGCAGCGAGGGCGGCGGTGGCGGAGGGGGCGTGGCCGAGGTGGCACCCGATTGATTTAGATCGCCGCTGGAACCGTAAGGTGTCCACACGCCTGTCGAAAGTTTCATTTTCATATTTTAGAGAGAAGGTGAGCAGGTGTGTGGGCGGTTGGGTCATTAAGTCTTTCATCTGGCAGATGACATTTTCAGGGGCGCCTCCGAGTTCAGAGATTGAGTTTCCCGCCCCGACATTTACACTTGTCAACAAATTTATGCTCGCTGGCTGTGGCTAAACCGCAGATCTCCTCGACAAAAAAATAGCTTCTTGGGCAGTCAACAAACGGAGCGAAGACAAATTGACAAACAAACACAGCGACGTGGAACAGCCATAATTAATACGACGGCGACCGAGGAAGCCGCCATTTGGCAGCCATTCAAAATTTGGCCAACACACACTCACACACTGCCGCAAACACACACACACAGAGACAAACATTGACGCTCCTCTCACACGGATTGAATGAGTCATCGCATTTGGCGCATGTTTAGCATTCACAAAAAAACACACACGTATGTATGTAAATCGGGAGATAGTATAAATTTATATTCTCGAACCGTTAAAGAAATGGGCGAGGTGTGGTACTAAGGTTCCGAATTGGTGAGCAACCATTTAAGGTTTGGAAATATTCAGAAAGTAACCTCATATCCCTGTTGCTATATCACAAGTAAAACCTTATTGTGCAACTATTAATATATATAATTATTTGAGGAAAATCCTAATATTGATTAAATGCCTCATTGAGTTTCATTTTTTTCCAGGAAATATGAATTTTCGAAAATAAATTTTTGCATTTTGTTTTATTTTCAAACTAAATGAATCTTGAATCTAAATGAATTAGAACTTAAATTTGTTTAAAATTTGATGTCCTTATAAATACTGCATAAGTGTTCTTGTATTATAATAGATCATTTGATTAAGACATTAATTTAAAGGATAAACAAACCTATTATTAACCTTGTGTTCTTCTTAATCAATTTTTGTTCATCAAATTATCCTGATAAGAATCTTTTGTAGTTGAACTGTAGTAGATTTCAATGCTAATTCAATTTATCTTGTTTTTTGATGGGCTACACATTTTAATCCTTATCATCCATTCTGATCAGCAGTTAACCACCTTAAATCGTGGATAAAAGTGTGCTTTTCTTCCAAATAATGAGAAAAAATTGCTTTCAATTGTGTTTTTCTTGAGGCAGCATAATCCTACTACTTGTCAACTAACCCCCGCGATGTCTGTGCAGCTTTGCATTTGGTCTAGCCAAAATCTTTCATTCTACAGATTTATTTGCCACCTGTAAAAAAACAAAAACCACAAACAAACACCCCGAGATCACAGATACATCAACCGATTCAGATACAGATACAAATACAGTGAGTGAGATACAGATAGAGATGCCCTAGGCGCATTGCCTTCGAGACATTGACACGTATTCGGTACCGCCTCGAAATTCGTTAGCGGATTCCTTGGCTTTTACAGGGGCGGTGGGTGGAAAACTGTTAGGGGGCGGTGGTTGAGGTGGTGGTGGTTGAGGTAGAAACCGTGGTGGTGGTGGTGCTGATGCTGATGCTGGTGTTTCGCATGTGGGCGCGCTGACGTCTTTATTCAATCAGCACTTAATTGAATTATACAATCCGAATCAAAAGGAAATCTCTCCTTGCAAATGTCAATCAAACTCGCACACAACACACCGAGATCCTCTGAGTCACTCGGATTAATCGGATAAATCGAATAAATCGGATCAATTCGAGGGAATTACCTAAAGGAGAGTCACCGTAACGACTGCGGATACCGATACGGATGCGGATGTCTTATGCGGATGCGGATGGGTCACCGGGATTTCGAGAGCGATTTGCTGATTGAGTTGCTGACTCCGCGCACGGCTCGAGGCGAACTGAATTTTGCGTGACTCGCCAGCGCCGAGCAGAGCTAAAAAGCCCGGGAATGGGGATGGATTTCGGTTCGGATTCAGATTCGAATTCAGATTCGGAATCGGAATGGGAATGGCTATGGGCAGGGAGCGCAAAACAAAAGCCAAACACACCCATTTTGGTCGACGGCAGCACCTCCTTTTCCCCCGTTTCACCCCCCTTCTCCATCCCCAAATAGCAGATCAATTACCATTCTGGCTGCTCGGTGCTCGATCAACCGGAGACAGGGGAAAATCGACGGGGAAAGCGTCGCGGGGGAAAACGCCAATTATGCGTGCAATGCGAAATGGAACGGAAGTGTGTGCGGCGGAGTACAGTGAAGCAGCGGCGACAAAAGACGCGGACAAAACACTAAAAAACATCAAAACAACTCTTCGGCAGAGCCAGACAAAAAAGCCAAAACAAAACAGAAAGCAAAGCCAAACAAAAAACAAAAGCCAACTCGATTGCTTGTTTGGCTTGGCTCGTATTGGATTGGCTTGGCTTGACTTGGCTTGGCTTGGCTGGTGACTTCCGGTGGCCACTGACGCTGCTCCGGCTGCTTTAGAACAAATCAGACGGAAAATTCGAAAATTCGCTTGGAAAATGTTAATAGTGGCACTTGAGAGCGCGACACACCCGCAAAGGAGCGCCCGCAGTCGAGCAGAAGCAGAAATAGAAGCAAAGGCACAGCTGAAGCCGCATTTCGCTGGCTTTCGTTGTTCGGGGCAATTCATTTCAAATTTATCGATTTGCGAACAAGAACAAATTTCGAAAACAACAAAAGGTGACTCCACAGCGAAAAATTGACCAGAAACTAGCAATAAAACCAAATTCTAATAAACTTGAAAGCCAATTTTACTTTAAATGTGAGAAAAAATATAAAATCCTCTTTGGTCTTAATTAGAATTTCCGATAACCAACTGTATGATATGACTGATTTATAAAATAATTTATAAATTATATATGTATAATCACATATAAATACGAGGTATCATAAACTAAATCTATAAAGCATTCAATCAACCATAACAAATACATCGTTCATATATAATTAAAACACTTTTTTGCACAGTGCACAATGAGGGAACCATTTAATTTTAACTCGGGATAGTTTGTAAAATGTTTTTCCAATAGCGGAGCCCATATGCTCGCCGCGGCCTTGTAAAATTCACACAAATAGGTGATGGGGAAAATAGTTTCGGAGGGGGGAAGTGGGGGGGGGGGGTCCGTGCAACCTGTCACGGATTGGAAAACGGGAGTTGGGATCGGGAGTTCCGACTCAAAGTGCGACCTGTCAATTGGAAATGGGAATGGAGAACGAGAATGGAAAAGGGTGCGGCTGCCTGCGGCAAATTAAGAGCATTTCCTGAGTTGATTTATGTGGAATTCGGGGGGCGCACTGCGTGTTGCCCATTGGAAGAGGCGGGAACTCCTCCAGTTGGGGTTATTTATGGAGTGCATACTTGCGGTTCAGCCGGAACTGATTGGAAAAGCTCTAGTTGGAAGCCGCATAATGGGCCATCAGATTAGAAAAGAACAAAGATCATCATTCGCGGTGAGGTATTTTGTGTACAAGAATATAATAAAAGTTTAGGAATCAAAGAAATTCTTTTAAATTGTTTTATTTTCAATAGAAGATTTAAATGGTTCTTATCTTTATATATTCTCATAACAAATGTACTTTAAATAGCATTTAAAATGCACATCACCAATCTCTACCTAATTGTAGGATTGATCTATTCAGATTCTGCTAATTAAAATTATCCTCTTAGTCAAGTATAATTAGTATACCCATCTATCTTCCCATCCACCTATTGACTCATCTTGATTGCCAAATTCTTTTCCAATCTCTATTATTAAGACCCCTTTCAACGGATTGATAATCCCACCGATGGCAACGTCATCAAGCAAAATTAAATCGCTTTCCTCAACGGCAGCTAGGCAAAGGAATCTTTTCGTTCAAGTTCAGCTGAATTTATACCGATCTATAAATTATTTTCACTCACTAAAAGTCTTAAAATTTATATTTTCCATTCTTTGGCATACGCAAAAAACAGCGAGCCCGAACCGAAAAAAAACGAGAAAGGGGAAAAGGAAAATGTTCAAAAATAACAACATACAAATTAATGCTTTAAATAAATGTGTAGGAGATCGAAATATCCAAAGCATAGATAATGCCATCAGATGACGCCAATCAAGGAATGAAAGTTTTGATGGATTTGCGTACGCCCCCGTAAATCCTCAAAGGGGTTTTTATGGCTCATGCGATGGATTCTGGTGAATGGGGAGCACAACGCGGACTTGGCCAGGCTAAAACAACATCAAATGGGCCGTGATGGCGACACGGACGAGTACTATGCTCTCCGTGTTGATCTTATTTAGCTGGCGTTTTTATTGGAGACTGTAAAAGGCGGCATCCGCGTGGGCGGCTAACACGAATAGCGAACAACAATTGAGAGCGTTGCAAATATTGTAATAAATATTCAGCATTTTCTCCCTCGGTTTTTACGTCATTTCGTATATTTAGCAATGGCGCACCTCGTTTCCAGTTTGGATTTTCCAAAACGTTTGCCTAAATCATGTGGAAACTTTTTTTGGTGTGTGCACAATTAACATGAACTAATGTGAAATATTTAAAATAAACAATCTCAACTGCCAAAGTCGAAATCAAGTTCAGTTCGAACGAAAAAAAATAGAAACCAAACGAAATAGCCAACACAAAAAATGATCTATAAATACGAGCAATAAATTTGGAAACGAATAAGTCGAAAGGTGGAAAGTTGACTGGGAAATCGCGTCGAAAGATCCACTCAACTCGTCAGCCTGTGGAACATCAAAGGCGGTCCACTGAAAACGTCATGTTGGCCATTTGTCACACTTGGTCGTGGGTGCATCCATGAGATGCAAAACGCATCCGTCGGATGCCGTCGCATTTACCTGAGCCTGGTGGCGCGCGCGCCTTGAATTTGGGTGCAAACATCGCGTTGTTTCCCGTGCCTTGTGTGCTCTCTGCAAAAATCAAATTGCAAATGGCCAAATCGGCGATTTAATCGGGAATACTCTTCACTACAATTTCACTTCACTTCGTTTGCAGCTCGTGCATTTATATTTTGGGCACCGTTTCCCAACTTTTCACCGTGGAAGTGGCAACAAGTTCTTTTTGGGGGGAGCACACAAACAAATTCGAATACAAAACACTCAACTAACCCTGCCCCATTTTTGCTGCCGTGGAAATATAGAAGCTACTTCTTTTGGTCGATTTTCAAATTTCCGACTTCGGACTTTTCTATATTTTCTATTTTCTGACGCGCCTTCGCGTTGCTCACACGACTTTAACACGACGACGACTACGAAACGGTTGAATTTTCGGGCAGGTTGCTTGGACTTTTCGGGTTTTTCGTAGAGGCCCACCGAAAAAATCCCAGACGGAAAAAATCTCAATTTGTGTGCGAGTGCAAGACAACAAATTTGTTGAACGTTCTCGTTCTCAGATGAAAAATTTCGAATTTTTTTCCGTTTCGCCCAGCATAAACAACAAGTTTTTTTTATGCTTTCGTAAACAGAGACAGGAGAAGAGGCCAGAACCAAAAAAAAAAAAATAAAAGAGCGATATTCGGGGAGTGAAAACGAGAGATCTTTGACTCAAGTGGGTCATAAATTATGGACGCACTGCAGATAAAGATAGATATATAGCGAGATGTGTGGCAAGTGACCGAGCAGGAGCCTTCATGTCGTATACGCAATCTGCTGAAACAAAACAGGTGAAATTTTGTTGCCTACTTTTAGGCAGGCAAGTGAAAATCTTTTTGTGTAAAGTGGATTTTGGCTATAAATAAACTTAACATAATTACACATATTTCGAGTGGGGTTAGACAATTAAAGAGCATGGGCGGGGATGCCAGGAGTGGGGAGGGGGAGGGGTTTTTCAAGGGGTTCTTTCTGACACACCATTGGCGTAGAGGAAGCCCTTTGCCAGCTGCAGTTCGCTGTCGATCTCCTTGAGGAGATCGCTTTCCGACCAGCTGCGTCGCTGCATTTGCTGCTGCAGCTGCTGCGCGTTGAGGAGGAAGCGCGTCTGCTTGGGTGGGCGTGGTCGCAGCCGGACGCCCATTCCCGCTCCCACTACCGCTCCCGCTGCTCCTCCCACTGCTTGCTTCTCCTCGGAGGCGGTGGCTCTGTCTGAACGATAGCATTCGGTTAGATCGCTGCCTTCTAGCGGAGTCCGTGCGTCCCCCGCTTCCCTTTTTCCCCGTTCCAATTTCAGCATGCATATTCGCTGGTACACAGAGAAAAAATCATGGCAAGAATTTTGCAACCAATTTTCTTAGAGGTTTTGAGTATCTACCATTGCTGTTAGTCACTTATTGTCAGTCAAATTGAAATAATCATCAGAGCTCTCTTAGATTTTAAATGCAATTTAATTAAAGTCTGTACATAAAATTTGAGTAGAGAAATTTAAAAACCTTGTCACTAACCACAAAACTATTTCAACTTAAGGATCATTAAAATGTACACCCACATTTTTCTTCACTTTGTGAAGTTAAGAATATCTTGGTATCAAAATATAATTCAAGATGTAGACACCCAATAAAGCTGATTGAGCTCTTTCATTATTTATTAAACAGCAATTTGTTATGTTCATATTCATTTCGAGATTGTGATATATTGCTCTTATTACGAGTATTTAATATACTTTTTAATTTAAAAAGTCAACTAATTTATTAAAATTTCGAGTATATTTTTCTCTGTGTAGACGCTCTAGCTCAATTGCCCCCGATTCCGTAATTCTGTTTTAAACAAACGGCTCGTCTGTCGGACTGCACTTTGTGTCCATGCAATTGAATGGAATTAATTTAAAATTTCCGCTTAATCGCAATTTCGCTTGTCTTTCCCTACGTCGTTTTCTTTCTTGAGCTTGATTGCGAAACTTGGGGGGAAATAAGTCGTCTTAAGGGAATGGAAATGGGTGGTTTTGCGATGCCGCGGAAGGGTTAAGCCGATTTCAGCCCTCGGACATTTGAGCATTTGAGAGTCTTAAGCGAAAGCCAGCGGATTACAAAGCCAATGATTTATTAACTTAACTAAGTCTTAAGCTTAAACAATTAGATACGGTAAGTTGGGTAAATATCAGGCAGTTTGATTTAGTAAAATAAATTAATTAAATGAATAAATAAATATAAGCAGCATAATTAAATTTGGAATTTAGTTTTATTGGAGGAAATCTTTTCAGTAAGCAAGGTATTCCTGGTAAAAAGCACCCATAAGGTATACAATTTCGAAACATTTCCCAAGATGATGAGTCAAAAACGTTTGTGGATCTTGCTTATATTTCCTGAGCAATTTGTTTACGCCTTTCTGATATTTCCCAACCGCACCGTCTGCAAATATCTGTACACTACACACAAATATGGATTAGTTTTGCTTCTCTCTCTTTTTATTTTTTTTTGGACACATCACACAAGTAGAAGGAATCGCATGCGGAATATATACAAATATCGAATGAATGCAACGAAAATACTCAAATAAAGTAAACAAATAAAGTTTTGGTTAATCAAATAATTTCGTTTATTAAACATTAAACAACACTAAATATAATTTTCGGTTTCGTTTTATTTGCTATAGGTATTAATATTAATTTCAATGTTTCGAACATTTAACAAAGTTTCACAAACGCAATTTGGACAATCCGTAACTATATTTTATTATTCAACATGAGCTGAGTGGTTGGGATGCTGCATGCAGCTGCAGGGAAATTGGGGTTTTGGGTGGGTCATTTTGGGATTTGGTGGGTCAAAGCAATTGGTTTGTGGCTCGGAAGGGACTCTAGAAAGTGTTCGAGGTGGAGTGCTCGAAGTTTCGCCAGTACTTGTCGAACTCTTCGAAGATTTTCGAACGGAACGGCGAGCCGGCGAAAAACTCGTTCAAATTAGCACCGATTTTCCCGGGCTGCGGATAACTGGAGCGGTTTATCTGGTGGATTGTGGAGCTCCTCAACTCGGGTTCTGTGGCCTCGTCTGTGTGAAGGAAGTAGGAGGATATCGCGCACAATGAACAGTCAGCAAAGAGAGAGATAGAAATATACAAGAGAGAGACAGAGAGAGAGATAGGACAACACCAACGAGCTACTTTATGCAGGTGAAATGACCAGAAACCAATGATTTTTAACTGATATAACCAGATAGGAATTATTGATTGAATTTTTTATGGTGAGGGATATATTTGGGAGTGGATTCATGATCTAACTGAACTTGTTCCAGGCGGTCAGCAGGGATAAACCCACCAGCAAAGCGGTGCCCAGAATGCCTCCTGCTGAACTGGATGAAGGATTCGATGGTTGAATGGGTGCTTGTGCATTGGATTGTACATTGGATTGTGCTGGGGATGCGAGGGATGGAGGAGAGGAGGGGGGACTGGAGGAGGAACCACAACCGGGAGGGGAAACTAGGGAGTCTGGGGATTCAGGGGATGAGCTATGGTTACTGGTGGTTAGTTCCAGGGGGATGTTATGACTCACGAGCCGCGCGGTTTGCGAGCGTTCGCGGTAGAATCGGTTGCGCTTTCCCCCGGAAAACTGGCCGGGAAACTCACCCTGGACGGAAGGCGGCAGCCGGGACACCTTGTACGTCTTCACGATGCTCGTCTTCTTGCTGGCACTGCTGTGCGAGTTGTCCGTCGCCTCTTCCCGCCGCTCCTGCTCCTCGTGCCGCTCCATTTGTCCGCCATCCGGGAGATTTTCGCTGGTGGAGAACTTGGCGAACTCGCGCAGGTGACGCGGCAGCTGGCGGAGATTGGCCTCCGCCTGGCCCTCCAGTATGCGCACCGGTCCCGCCTCCACATCCGATTCTGGCTGGGATTGCACAGTGGGTTGGGGTTGGGATTCCGCTCCACTTTCCCAATCGCTATCCGCTGGCATGGCCAACTTGTGGCGCCTTTCCTTCACGCGATCCAGGAACTCATCGCTGATGGTCGCCCTGTCCACCGGGTGGTGATCCTGCTCGTCCTCGATCTTGGAGATGCGTATGATCTTGTGCTGGCGGCGCTCCTCCCGTTCGGCCACCTTGTTCATCCACTCTTCGGCCATTTGCTGCCGGAAGACCTCATCCTCGCTGAGAGTTGGCAACTTGGCAGCGGGTCGGTAGCTCTCCCTCCTCTGGGGAGCTGGAAGCACTGGAGCACGCTGCATCTCCTCCATCAAGCGGCGACGCTCCTGCTGCAGTCGCTCCACCTCGAACTTGAGCTCCTCCTCCTTGGAGAGGATGTACTTCAGCTGCTGTTCGTGGAGCTCCCTTGGCAGCGAGGATCTCCTCTGCTGGCGATCGTAGGCGGGTGGTGGCGCCTGCTGCTGCGGTGACACCACTACAGTGGGTGGAGTGGGTGGTGCGGGGCTCACTCCCCTCCTCGAAGTGGTGCTGATGTAGCGGGGATTGGGATCCCGCTCGATCATCGAGTAGCAGCTTCCGTAGTGAGGACGCTGCTGCTGCTGCGCCTGATTCAACATGGGAGCATGGGTTCTCCTGCCTCCGTAAGCATTAAAGCTATCGAAGCTATATTGGCTGGAGCTGCTGAGGTCATTGGTGCTGGCCGAGAGCCGAGGAGCACGGATGGCGTGGGGAGTCCTTTGGTTCTGCCTTTGGTAGCAGATCTCCACTTCCCTCGCAAAAGGTCGAGCTATGTTCTCCGAGTAGCCCAGATCGTTGGCATAACGCGACCAGTCGTCCTGCACCGCCGAGTGGTTGTAGTGACCCACCGTGGTGTGCGGACGCGGTGGTGGTTCGTTGAGGTTGCACATGGATTCAGCTCGCCGGGATCGGGGTTCTATTTCGATGGGAATCTCGTGGGTCAGAGGTGGAGTGGCTTCCATTTGTCGCGGAACCGAGGACATCCTCTCCTGCCTCGATCTCGCTGACCTCTCTATTTCCCGCTCCAACTCCTGCATGTGCGCGTGTCGCCGCTGCTGCAGTTCATCTGTTTTGGGATTACCCACCGAGGATCGGGTGAAACCACTGAGATCGTAGAGGGAGGCGGACTTTTCCCGCTTCTCACGCGTCGTTTGCAACTCGGCGTGCATTTGCTGGGACAATCGATCGAAGTCCTTGAACACGCGATCGTGATCCAGTCCGTTGCCATTCCGCTCCCGCTCCCGCTGATCTCCAAAGGCATCCGCCGCGGCCTTGGCACGCTGCCGAAATTCCTCATACGTACCGTTGCCACCGCTGCTGCTGTTAATACCGCTCTCTTTCGCTGCTGGCTGGCTATTTTTGGGCGCCACGTCTCCATCAATGAAAGTGCCGCCGTTTAATTTCGTTGCTGACATAATTGGCGGCGGGGGAACGGGCGGAGCACGCTGCTCCTCCTCCTTTCTGGGTGGATCGCCCTGCTCCTGCTTCTCGCGACTGGAGGTGCTCACATCGTAGACCACCTGGCCGTTCTCCATTCGCTTCTTGGACTCGTAGCTGCTCGTCTCTATGTTGGAGTACCTCTTGGTTTGACTCGAAGGCTTCTGCTGGCTGGTTGGGAATTCGATGTTGGAGAACCGCTTGCGCTGCTCCTCGAAGATGTCGCCCTTGTGCTGGGGGAACATCCTGGCCAGCTCGCTCTCCATGCTGTCCAGCGTGGGAAACTTAACGGCGGAGGAGGTCATGGCTTCGTTGGTGGTGGTGCTGCTGCTGCTGGTGGTGCTCTTGGTGGTGGTGCTGCTGCTCTGGCGGTGCTCTGCCGACTGCTCCTCGGCGCAATCAGCTGCTCGCCTTGGTTTATTTTCAAGCGATGACGATTCACTCGCTTTTGGCTGCTTTTGTTCGCTTGCGTCATCTCTCTTGGCGTTTTCATGAGCGGTCGCCTTGGCCGCCGTTTCGGCGCTCTTCACCGGCACGGGGGGCGGCGGGAGGGGCGGGGCCGGCGGCGAGAGGCTCTTGCGCAATTCGCGCATCATGGCCGCCGTCTTGAGCATCTCACTTTGTTGCTGCTCCTGTTTTTTGTCCTGTTCGAGAACCTCTGCTTTGGAGAGCTCATGGTAGCCCCTTCGCTCCACGAACTTCTGGTGGGCATCGAGTAAGTCATCTGGTTGGGTCTTCACATCCACCAGTTCCCTTTGGCCGGGCGAAAGGCACACGAGTAGCTGAGGATCCGATTGGGTAGGCAAACCCAGCCAGGCGGAGGTGGATTTCCCCTCGCTGGCATTCAGTTCCAACTCCTTGATGTGCGGCAGTTGCGGCATGGGATAGGGCATCTTGTGGGTGGACTTGTCGGTGATGTTCTGGGCCACGCTGGCTAGCTCCTCGAGCACCTGTTCGCCATAGGGCATGGAGGCCAGCTGCTCGGTGCAGAGGAGACGCAGCTTCTTGATGGCCTCCGACTCCGATTCCGATTCCCGATCTGCAACTGAAAGCTCTGGCTCTGAATGGAAAGTGGTGGTGGAGGTGGTGGTGGTGCTTCTAGTGGGTGCAGGTGGAGTGGCAGGTGTGGTTGGCGGGGTGGCAGGGGTAACTGGTGGTGCAGCTGGTGGTGCGGGCTTTTGTCTGAGTGGCGGAGTGGGTGGCTGGCTGCTACCGGGAAGCGGGGGACTGGCCAAGTTGATGGCCGTGCACTGGCTGTGGGTGGTGCTGTCGGAGCAGTGGGAGTCGTTCGACTCCTGCCGCTTCAGGTGGAGCGGGGTGAGCAGGGATTGGTGGTAGGCGGGGCACTCGACGGGGGGCGGGGGAACGGGCGGCGGCGACGGCGAACGCGGCAGCGTACTTCCAATCGATTGAGGCTCATCCAATTGCTCCTCCTCGCGACGCGTCATCTCGATCAACTCGCGCACTTTGTCCATGTTGCGAACGAACTCCTCGCGCGTGGCCGCCAGCGGCGAAGCTGTTCCGAAACTGACCGCCTGCGATCCGCCAGATACATTTGTATCTTTTGCAGCAGATCGCAGATCGTTTGTATCTCGTGGATCTCTTGCTAATTGCTCGCGATCGGCGTTCGTGGGCGTGGGCGTCGGCGTTTTGGCGCTCAGCAGCGTTGAAACTGGCGAACTGGCGAGCGTTTGGTTAACAGGTGTGCTCTCCCGACTCTCCCCCTCCTCCTCCCCCTCTCCCCTCTCCGTTTCCGTTTCCGTTTCCGCTTCGGTTTCACTGCGTTCCGCTGTCGTCGTACTAGTACTGCTCATCTCGTCATCCGGCCGGAGGATCAACCTGCTGGCATCCGTGTCCAGATCCACCAAGGCGCGCTCTGCCAAGGCGGCTGCCTGCTCCAGTTCCAGTTCCATTAAATCGGAGACACTACTCGAGGCGGAGGAACTCAGGTAAACTAACTCAGCATCCTCGGATTGAGGGGATAAAGCACTTTGCAAACGGGTGCAGCTCTCCAGATCATCGGACTCCTCCAGCAACTTGGTTTCCAGCTTAAGAGGAGTGGGTGCCTCCTCTCTTCTCTTGTGTCTCCTACTGAAATCCAGTTGGCTCCTCGGGAAAGTCTCGTTCAACTTGGGTGTGCGCACCCCCGCCTGATCTGCATTTCCATTAGAGGAGGCGGAGGAAGCGGAGGCAGTGGAGTTGCGGAAGCTGGTCGCCTCGCCGTTCTCCTCCAGGATGCTGTCCAGATAGCGGGGATTGAGCAGCTGCGGCAGGAAGTGCGACTCCAAGGCGTTCCGTTTCTGGGCGCGCTTCTGGCGCAGCTGCTCCTGGTGCTGCTGCTGCTGCTGCTCCATGGCTCGGCTGCTGGACGGCACCACCAGCTGGTCCGACGGCGATCGCTCCGCTCCTAGAGCCACCACCGATCCCTCCGACTCCGAGTCCGCCTCGCAAACCAGAGGCGATTGCAGCGCGTTGAACGAGTTGAACTCCCCGGAGCTGCAGTCGCTGTTGAGTTCCAGCTCCTGGATTTGCACATCGCGGGAGAAGCGGGAAAACTGACCACCACTGGTGGGTTTGGGTGATTCCACCAGATAGCGGGGTGGAGGAGAAAGAGTTCCAGCCAGGGAACTACCGGATGAACTGCTGATCTCCTCGAAGGTGGGTTTACCCTTCCGGGCAACCTCTTCCTCGTTGGTTTCCAGGTGTATGTGGTGGATAATCACCTTGGAGGAGGGTTGCTTTGGAGGCAACTTCTGGGGAGGAGGCTTAACCTGCTGAAGATTCACTTCTTTCTGGATTTCCTCCAGAGTCTTTAGAGCAATATCCACATGTTGCTGTTGTTCTTTATCCAAAAAGGATTTTCGTTTCTGCTTCTCCTCTTCATGTTGCTGCTGTTGTGCTTCCTTTTCACTCTCTATAATTTTTTGACTTTGTGTAACTGCAACACGTTGCTGTTGTGTTTTTAGTGTCTCACGTTGCTGTTGTGTTTCCTTATTCAGTTGCTGTTGTGCGTCTTCTTGTTGTTGATGATTTTGTACAGCTGCAATATGTTGCTGGTGTGCATTTTCCACAAATTCCATAGCCTTTTGAAGCTGCAATACATATTGCTCGGGTTCTTTTGGCTTAGGTTGCTCTTGTGGTGGTTGCTCCTTTAAGGATTCCTCTTTTACTTGTTGCTCTTCTAAAGGTTCTACTTTAACTTGTTGCTCTTTTAGAGGCTCTGCTTTAACTTGTTGCTCCTTCAAAAGCTCCACCTTAACTACATGCTCCTTTGAAGGTTCCACTTCAACTTCCTGCTCCTTGGAATAATCCACTTCATCTGGCTTTTGTGTATCCTGATGATCTTCTTTGCGCTCCTGAGCTTCTTCGCTTTGTGCAACTGCAACATGTTGCTGCTGTGCGTCATCTAATTGTTGACTAGTTTCTACAAGTTGCTCTTGAATTGGTTCATGATCTTCATGTTGCTGCTTCTTTGAATCATCTGTAACCTCCAATGGCTCCTCTTTGACTGCCACAACCTTGGATTGCTGCTGATCATCAGCCTTGCCACTTGGCTTATCCTCTTCCCGCACAATCCGATGAACTATGACCTTGGCTTGCCGCGGACTGCCGGGTGGCCTTCTGATAATTGTGGGTGGCGGACGCACCTGCTCCTCGGCTTTTCCATTAGTCGCCTGCTTATCGGACTTTTCCCTGCGATGTTTTGAGTTTTTGGCACCCATTTCTGCCTCGAAATCTTCTGCTTCTTCTTCTTTTTGGATGACTGTTGCTGGTTTCTCGGATGATTCTACTTCTTCTTCTTCTTCTTGTTTTTCCTCGGTTTTCTGAAGAGTGTTCGTCACACTTTGGTCGCAAACAACAACCGAAGCATTTTCGCTGTTTTCCGTTGGCCCATTTGAAACGCTGCCAGAATTTCCATTATCATCTATGGAGGAAGAAGAAGTTTCAACTGCGATCTGAGAGTCCTGCTTTTCCAAGTTTTCCAGCTCCTCCCGCTCCTCCGCCCCCTCTGCCTGTTGATTGCTTTCGTTTTGGTTGGGATTCTGGTTTTGGTTTTGGTTTTGATTTTGGTTTTGGTTTCGATTGCGTTTGTTGCGATTTCGATTGCGATTGCGATTGCGGTTATTTGGCATCGTCTAAAGCACTTTCGCTCGATCTGAACTAATGCAGTTGAAAGTGAGTGTGTGTGTGTGTGTGAGTGTTTCTGAGTATTTCGTGTTTTTCTTAATCAGCCAGAATCTACAGTACAACTAAGTGTTGTTTCGTTTGCTTGTTCGATGTCGTTTATTTCTAGTTCCCTCTGTGTGTGTCACTCGTCGCCAGAAACTCAAACAGAACTGAACGACTCGGAGAACCGACAACCGGCGGCATTCTGCTCACGACGACAGCCGGCAAAAAAATTCAGAGAAATAAAAAAAAATAAAAATAAAAAAGCGAGCACTACGAGCGGAAAATCATATAAAAACGGCAGCGCCAACGCCGACGTCGCTGCTGGCGTCTCTGCCGCCCCGCCCACCGCACACCGCCCACCGACCGTCGGCTGGCACGCGTCCGAAATCGTTATGTTTTCAGGTTGATCTTTTTGCTGACGAGATCGCGCCTTTGTCTTTGATTGTCTCGAATTGTTTTGGCCAAATTAAATTGCGTTTTTGCTTTCTGAACTTTCGCTCTCGTTTTTTTTTTTTGTTTGGCGGTGGGGAGGTTTTCGTTTCGGATTTTGGTTGGGAATAGGGGGTGATTTAATTTTTGAAATATTTTTCTCTGATCGCGTTGCCCGCTCCTCGTGGCGCTGGCGACCGACGGACAAGGAATGGCCCGTGGGCCTTCCACGATCTCAGCCGGGAGCCAGATACCCCAGTCTCCCATTTCCCATTTACCATTTCCCATCTCCCAGTTCTCCCACACACACAAAATTTACACACAACCCAGTTCTGAGTTCCCAGTTCGGTTGCACAGAGGCACAGAGTGTTTGAAAATACAATATACACACAGAAAACAAATCGGGGAATTCATAACGATGCTCATTTTCAGTAAATGTACACACAGAAATTATAAAAAGAAAGAGAGAGCGAACGATTGGGGAGTGTTTGGGAGAACTGTGCAAAACCAAAACATAATGCAGGGTATTCCAAAGACATCGGAATATCCAAGAGACCGAAAAAACAACAATGCTCGTATAACTTCTAGGTCAATGCAATTTCCACAAGCCAAACAAACTCGTAAAGTCAAATGAGGAGAACCGAATCGTACGTTTCGAAAATATATATATTTATTTTGCCGCGTCCATAAATATTAGAAGATTTTTTTGGAACACGTTCATAATTTGTTTGTGGAATTCAAGCCAAGAAATATATGCGTTCGAAAATACGTTTTTTAAAAATGTCACAAACACATTTTTGTCTTAAATTTCTGCTGATAAATGCTCGTGAGTGAAAGATGTAAGACATTAAGGGTGAATAAATTATTTAGAGGTCATTAAAAAAACAAAGAAAGAAACGATTATCTAAAGTGCTTAATTTTGCTTATTCAAATTTAAGTGGTTGAGTTTTGAAGAAGCCGCCTTGCAATATGCCCAAAAAGATTTAATGCAGGGCATTGAAGAAGAGAACTCAATACGGAAATAGTTTGCCACAGTTCGAGTTTGTCTATATCTGTGTATCTCTGTATCTGATGAGTCTGCGCTGCCTGTGTATCTATATACAACTTATGGCATTTTCAAGATATTTTTCGTGCGTAATTTCTTTGATTTCTGTGGTCACAAGCCTCTGCGCTGCGGTGTACTCTTGAATAATTGAAAAAGCATATATCCACGCGCGTACTGGTGTATATATAGCCATCGGATGTATCATCCCAGTGGGCCATGCGGTTAGTAGTATTCCGCATTTATTTTTAAAGGTACTTAATGGCTTTCAATTTCTCTGGCTTTGTCTGGCCATCGCATCTCCATCAACTTCCTCCGGAGCAGAGTGAATCTGAGCTGAAGTGATTTTTAGTGGGTCTGTCAGGTGCCAGACGATCTAGACACGTGATGTGGGGGCTTTTCTCCCGGGGCATTATGCAATTCCCGGTTTCTGCACAGTGTGCCAGACTCACGAGCACCGGGATCCCAATTAGGATCCACTAAAACGATCATTTCCCCTCGCCAGAAACCCAAACTTAATGTTTATTCTCAATTGATTTCGATTTCAGTTTCGGTTTCGGTTTCCGTTCGCATTTCGTTTGGGCCTCGTTAAGTGACTCGAATCTCTGACGTATGTTTAACCAAGTAGCCGCTATCTAATGTTCGGAGCTTCTATTTTTTGTATTTCTTCCCCGTAATATCAACAAATGCGAAATTGATTTCTTCGCCGCGCTTTATTTGCTGTAGAACAGCGCACATTTAGTTATCTTTTCTGGGCGATCGCTGATAAATTTTGCATTTCTGATAAAGAAACTGGGTGGCCTGCTAAATGTTTTCTTTCAACGAATTCGAGGTTGATGAAGTCAATGCAGTGAGGTGATATGTGCTTCTGGGAAATTCAATAAAGATGGAATTTTGATATCTAGCGAGCATAAAAGGGGTCATCAAAAGAAGCCTTTCATTAAGAATTTATTCCACAAGTTCGCATGACAGAACATCTAAGATTGGAAAATTCTTTGGCATGAATGAAAAGTTCTAAAGATTGTTTCTATCTCAGAACAAAGTATCATTATGTATATTTGTTTGTAGTTATTGCTTCTACTTTAAAATTAAAATTACTTTGGTGATGAGTAACATTTCAATAGAAATCATAATTAAATCTTTGCTGTCATTAAATTTGACATAATTAAATCTTGACAAGGCATATTACTAGCCCATAAATTTCAGTCATTTGAAAAACTAACTTTCAAAAATTTGTCAAGATACTAGTTGAATCGTTTATCATTTCTTAATCGAAATAATTACACATTTTCAGCTAATTATCTCTGAATTTATTGGTTTTCCTCTCCACGTTTTCCTTTCACTGTTTTTTCTGAGGTCACTATCATTTTCCCAGTGTTTGACTTTAAGCACACTCTCCACTCACTCAACATTCACTATTTGTCATTTGTGTTTTTTTTTTTTTTTTTTTTTTTTCAGGGTATTCCGAGTGTTTGGCTGCCTGCCGATTGCTGTTGGCTTTGCACTTATGTTGTTTGGGAGATATATTTCCTTTTCGTATGGCAATGGCTATGGGTTCAAGATACAGATACACTCTTCGCCTTTTGTTGTTATTGCTGCTAATTAGCATAGATTTTTGAGAGTCTCGGTGCTGTCATGTTTACGCTTTGCTTATTTATTTGTGCAGCGCCGAGCGTTTGGTTCTCCCATAAAAGCGTTGAGCACATGTCTGTTTTTCTCTCTCTCCCTACTTATTGTTTGTTTGCCTTTTACACAGCACACACACACACATTGAGTATTAACACAAACAGTCTGCCTTGCTTAGTGAATTAATTTATGAATCGCCCCAGAAGAACACCGAACATCGAACCCGCTCTGACGTCACGTTCTTACAATTTAATTCGCAATTAATTGCAAATGGTCGGCATCGGCGGAAAGGCGTTGCATCAAAGGCCGCGAACGTGAGACAACTGAGCTGCAAGTGCCGCAAAGAGACCGCCGCCGACCCACTGTCTCCGCCGCACAGTGGGCACCATTCGGTTATCTCTGCGGCGCATTCTAAAATCGAATTATGATCTCAGTGGCTCGCATCCAAGTGCCAAAGTTGCCGCGTAATTGCCAACGTTTTCGCCAATAGCAGTAGTCGGAAAACAAACACACCAACTTTGCCCTATTGCGTCAGTTTTAGCGCGTTTTCTTAGCCGCTTTTCCTCAGCCGAAGTTAACACACACAGAGGGACAGAGTAAGCAAAAGAAAAACTAAACAAAAACTAAACACATACACAAACACAACCAAAACAGAGGGCTATTTTTAAGGGGCGAAATCAATCGGCGACTCGAAAACCACAAACTGGGTGGGAAAATCACTACAATTCCGGAACCGCTTGTGTAGTGCAGTGTAGCTTCCGATAGCTATCTATATATATGTATCTATATAGCTAAGTAGCTGTCGCTCGATCGACACAACGTCAAAGTCGAAGTTCTAGTGCCAAACTGAAGCCGAAGCTCCGAAAAGCTCCCCGTTCACCTGGAATCGCGACGAAAAGGTATAGAAGCTAATGCCGCAGATAAGTTTCTGCCGAAGCCTTCAACTTTTTTTCGGTTGTTGTTGCTTTTTTGCTGATTGCTATCGGCAATCTCGCTCGGTTCCTCAACCCGTCTCTTTCACGCACTGGAATCGATTGCAAATCGCTTTACGAGACAGCCTTTAGTTTTCTGAGCACTTGGTAGCGCTCCATAGAAATGTTTTGGCACTGCGCCAATCTGTTGACAGCTGGAAGCAGCTTTCGATTTCTGGAATAAACACATACTAAACGATGGGGAAGTGGGGGGATTTGGAAGGGGGGAAGTGGGGGGATTTTGAAGGGGGGCAATTAGGAGTGCTATTTTGTGGGGCTGCCGTGAAATCATAAGCAAAATATAAACTTGATTGGGTTGGAAAGTTAAGGTTAAACGGGTTTCGTATTTTTTTGCCACTTTCGAGCGAATGCAAATCTTAACCACTGCTTAAATGTTAATTGTTTAGTTGCTCAGGAGTGTCTTGTTTATGTTAGCTTTCCGGCAATTCGTTCAATTTAACATTTGTTTACACATCTTGATTGTCCCGCATTGCCTGAATACTTTTAGCCCAGTTCAACTATTATATACAAATATTTGGAAATTCAAAGTCATGTAAACAAAAAATTTTGAATTGGAAATAACAACTAAGCCAAAACTATTCGCAACTTAATAATGAAAATAAACTCTAAACGGAAAAAGCCACCGAAAAATCGTGAGGATTTTGGATATAAATCATTGCATACTTTTTGACGCTTTTCTGAATTATTATACCCAAATATATTTTTTGTTACCATTTTTTTTTATTGTTCACAACATATCCATTACTGGAATTTTATAACTGCTTTTACTACAATCCCAAATTTATATACGATTAATGAGTTAATCATCACTTTCGTTTCACTGTTCGGTAATCAACAATTTGCTTTTTTTGGCATGATGTTAACTTATCGTATAACATAAGCCGACACAAATCAAAGTACGATAAGAATGAAATTTCTGCACAGCAAACTCGAAAATCTTTATCAATATTTGTTCTAGCATTTGCTTTATGATTTATTTGAGAACTTGAACCGCAGAGTAACAAAATTATTATATAAGCGAAACGTATGCAAACTGGACCTCAGAAATCTGAAGTCATTTGCAAATAACAAATTCACGCTAATTGCATTGTCAAAAATTCCGTTTGTGTTGCCATTTCAGATACTCTGAATCACAATTCAATACTGATGTTCTGTTTTGTTTGCCGTTTGCACACAGAAATATTGCCAAAAAGCCAGTCGGCTGCGTCAGCTGAGCGGCGGCAAAACGACTTTATAGATAGCTACAAAACTGGCTGGCGAAATTATCATAACGCAATAATGGTCAAGCGCCACAATGGTCAACAACGATTTTGGAAAGGTTCGGTGGGGGTCGAACTGCGGGGGCGCTACCGAAAAATAAACCTGACGCCATTAGCGGGCCAATTTAAGTCGAGCTTTTGGAGGTAGTCATCGGACTAAATTAGCCCAAAATGGGAACAGATACTAGGCGGTGGCTTTAAGACGTTTTATTGCTTCTTAGCCATATGTTCGTACAAATAGCATTTTTAAGGTTTTCACACATTGTTGTAAATATACGTACTAATAACATTTTTAAAGTTTTCACACAATGTTACAAGCTTTTTGGTATTTAATTACAAAATTCTAGTAGGTACTATTTGAAAAAATTTGAAAATATCTTTAATAATAATGATTTCAATATGCAATATTTAATGCTATATTTTTTATGCGCCTAAAAGTATACAGTCCACACTTCCGTTTATTTTTACAACCAAAAAAGGTATATTAAATGATGTATTAAAATCTGGAAATTAATTTAATATAACTGCTAATAGTAACAATACGAGTATATATGAACCCATGAGTCCCCTTCAAAAAACGGCGATTTAAATTATGAATAACTTATTAAATTAAGGGAAGTGAACAAAAAGGCATTAATAAGCAATTGTATATTAATTCGACTTTTGCACGCATATCCAAAGCTCAACTTAAAGCCGGATTCAAAGACTACAAACCCCCAAACCGCAACAATCGATCGCAATCACTCATTTGGGCTCCATGACTAATTAATGTGACAAAGCCATTTAAATTGATAGCCGACAAACAAATTGAGTAGCGACAGGGGTAACCCCACCCCGGTAACTTGGCCCTAGGTAACCAAAAACCGCAACAGCTCCCAACCGAAATTTATGGTTTAAGCCAGCTCAAAGGGCTCCCAATTTATTGGGGAGTGTTCCCCGAGCCAATGACCGCACTTGATTGAGTCACCATTGAGCGATGATAATAATTTCGTTAAATTGTGTACAAGTTATAAGTAACTTGTCTTGGGACAAAGAACAGCTGCTAGTTAAAAATTTAGGAGAGCCTCTTAACTAGGTCGCCTTTCTTTTATAATCGATTGAAGTAAACAAAGAGCTTGTCGCTTTGAAAGGTTCTCGCTAGTACATATTGATTATAAATGATTGTATATAGTTAAACAAGGAAAAATACTCAAGCAGTCTATTCCGATTTTATGGTATTCATTATGGTGGTGTAAAGTGGTAGTAAAACCGTTTAGACTATTTAATAGGCCTACAAATGTGTAGAACTGTTCTCCGCCAGCCTAAATAATATTTTTTTAAACATTTTCCATTTCCCGACAGTCATAATCGGACTGATGATTCTGTCTCGCTCTTTTAGTGTCTTTTTATCGCTTTTAGCAATTGACAATAACTTTTTGTTCATGTGTGTTTTTATTTGCCAAGCCAAAACACAAACACAAACATACACATAGGGTAATAACAAAAAATTTTGACTTTTCGCCAGCTGAGGCTGCTTATCAAAAATATGTGTGTCGTCGACGTCGTGGAACGGTAAACAAAAGCCGAATAAATAATAGTACATAGACAGTGTTCGCTATTTGCCTTGGCTTTCTTTCATTTCAGCGATAGAAGAACGCCGAATGCCGAATGGTGAATTTTAATTAATCGTGAGCGAACTCGGGGAGTGCCGGTCGCCAATTGAATTATGAATTCAATTCGAGCTGACCCACTGGGGCGAAATTAATTTTAAAAAATATAATTTCACTATTAAATCAAACCCGAATTCCGGGACACACATTCCCGCATTCATTTGCATGCACAACCACACACCAATCGCACACGGGCACAAACACAACACCAACATCCGGTCATTAGCGACTTAATTGAACTATGACCAACGGAGGAAAAGGGTTGCACTGTATAATTTAAAACGAATTAAAAAAATCACATATGCACAGACAGATCTATATACGGCGATATACTCTATATATAACACAGCAGTTTGTGCCATTTTCAGGGTATTATTATCACAAGACGCACAGTCAATGATTAACCCAAATTGGGTCTCCATTTGCCTATCAGCGGAATTTAAAATTGGATCCCGATAATCAAATGCTGCTCGATTGATTTAAATACGTAATGAAGCCAAGAAGGTTTGACACTTTAACTGGTAATACTGGGTCAATACCATCTTGGCCCAGTAACACATAAAAAGGGCGCCAAACTCAAGCTCTGAACGGATTTCTTTTTGTGAATGGGGGTGGCTTAAATTACGAGAATTGCGGGTAACTCACTTTGTTTGGCCTGATTTTAATTGGTTACTTTTTTTTGCACCCAACGGTAGCCGGTAAACTAATACATTTCACGCGCCCGTCTTAACTGTTCACGGTTTATCTTTTTTTCGCCACTGAACTTGAACGATCGCCCGCAAAAAGCTGGCGAAAATATATAGATTTTCGCTCGCGACAACTTGACTTGGCAAAACTTCTGTAGTAACTAAATCGCTGGGGGAATACGGTATCGTATCGCATAACACCAACACACCGAAAGCGAAAAGCACGCCAGCAGCGGGCAGAGCCTAAGCAGCGAAGAAGCAGAGCAAGAGCAGCGCCAAAGCAGCGCCAAAGCAGCGCCAAAGCAGCGCCAAAGCAGCTCTAAAGCAGCGCAGCAGCTGCGAAAGCAGAGAGCAAAAGTCGCCTGTTGATTAGTGACTTGTTGCTGTCGCTGCTCCAGCCTCTGTCGCTGCTTCTGACGGCGTCTGCGTCGACGTCGACGGCGAGTGGTGGGTGAGGACTGGTCTCTGCTGTTTGCATTGGTAGTTGTTGTTGTAGATGTAGCCGGCTTAGAGCCGTGACTTGTTGATGTTTTGCCATGGCGATACCCAGTAGTCGTAGGGTGAGAGGGTATATTGAGCTTATAAAGATTAACTTGGCAGGGGGAGTGGCCACAACAAAGAAATTCATTCATAAAGTCGTTGGTGGCAGGAGAACGATTAGATCTTGATGTAAATTTGTAGAAGTTGTGGATGGTACAAAGAATATCATTTATTTTAGAGTTCCTTTATCATAAATTATGTTGCATTTGTGTATTTACATAAATATATTGCAAAATTTCTAGAGAATCTTAAAAAAATTTTAGTTGAACATAAAAAAATAATTATGTATAAAGTTTTTAAAGCAAACATGGGATAAGGTTTTATACTTTATTTTTTAATTTTGTTTCATTTATCTTTTGGGTTTAATAAAAATCTGAACTTCGAAATGATTAGTACATATATACAGAATTAAATAAAATTTTTAAGAACGTTTATTTTATAATTTTGCTTTTAAAAAAATTGTGAATCTAATTGCTTAAGTGAATCTAGGGTATTCCAATTCCCAAACACTTTAAATTCTTTAATTCTCAGTGACTTTGTCGTCGTTTCCCCGATTTGCGTTCTGCGTTCGGCGGGCACGAACCACAGATCCGATATTTTTCAAATTTGTATGCATAAATTCACACACAAATGCACAGCGAGGGTCGGGGGGTCAGTTTGAGTGGGGGTGGGGCCATTTTAGAGGGGCAAAAGGGGAGGGGAAAGCGGGGCAGAGAGGGTACGAGGCCTGGCCAGCAGCAAACAGAACAAAAGAATCCAATCATTGTCAGTGCATTGTGAGGCAGCATGTGCGCATCTGGTTTAGGGCTGAAGCTGCGACTGCGACTACGACTGGAATCGGAACCGGGACTTGCAGGGGCTATATCACCCACACATGAACACTATGGCCACTGGTCGACGGGAACAGACATATGTCTGGAGCGGAGGCAGTCGATGAATGACGATGACGACATAGCGGGTGGTACATATAGTACTTATGGTAATGGGGCGATCAAAGAGTTCTCGGTATCCATTAACTTATATTATCGGCTTGTGATTTATATCTTAACGGATAGTATAAATGTTAATCACCAATAAAATCTTTGTTTTTATCTGACCTCGAACTTTATAGTTCTGGTTTTTTACGAACAAATTGTTTTACGGTGATTGGTATTATACCACATATTCACATATTACGATTTTAATGCATCGAAGCAAAATATTCATACCTATCAAGATACATTTTTAACTTAGTTGAATATAGCAAAAAGACAAGCAACAATTAATAAAATTTTAAAAAGAGTCTCCCATTATTTTTTTTCAAAATAATTGCATAATAATAACATATGTTTAACTAAATATCTAAAGCAAATATTAAAACTGTATTATATCTCCTTACAATTCCCAACTACTTTTCTAGCTGCACTCGCATTAAGTTGATTTTATTTGGTTTTTTACGTTTTGCCGGCTTAGTTAGTGACCGCTCGTTCCGCACCCTCCCGTTATGCTGGGGTCGCACCTCCCCCGACTCCCGGAACCCCCGCCCATGTCACCCCCGTCGCCCCCGCCTGTCACAGTCCGCCGTAAACACATAATGCCAGCGTCATTGTCATCGGCGCGTCGTTCGCGTCGTCAAGCTCCAACAGATGGACAGAGGCGCTGTCAGGGGGTTGAATCGAGGAGAGGGGAGTAGAGGGGGTACAGTGAAGGGGAGGGTCCCTGAAAGGGGTTCGCTTTGAAATGCTTCGGCGTGCACTGTTAGTTATTATTTTTCCAATACCATTTGCGAGGGAGCGAACTGTTCTCCGCTCTGTTCTTTTCCCACTAAACTGTTTATGGGTTTCCTTTCGTTTATGCAGAGACATGTTTTATGAACAAAACGAATTAACTTTTCATTGTTGAAGAAAACTAATTAGTAGCGCTTTTAGAGCCTTCATTTAACAAATAAGGTAGTGTTTGTGTTTTTTTTTTTAATGTTTGTGGATCATTACAAATATTTATACAAAGAATCTTTTAATCTGTTTTAATCTTCCTAAAAACAGTGCTTTAACATACTATATATGTAACCAAAAAATTTGCTTAAACAAAACCTTATCACGCAATCCTTACCACAAGGTTATGAGTTCCCACTTACTTAAAACTCCCCTTCGGATTTTTAAAAGTGCATAATTGTTTTGTTGTGGTTAATCTCACGAGAATATTTGTCATATAATTGTCATTTGGCAGACCCGATTTAAATGATTTGCGCAATTAGGGGAGGAAATATAGCCACAAATGTTTACGAACTGGACTTCATGAAATAAATTATGTCATTTTGCGATAGTTCTAAACCGTAATGTTTAACTAACTAAGTGACACGTTAGTATACAGTTTTAGTAAGGCAAGCAAAGTTCAGTTAAGTATAGAAAGCTAAATTATTTCGAACCCTTGAACCACTCACCTGTTGTTCCGTTTGCAACCACCTGACGGCTTTCGTAGGGGGTTCCGCACTTCCGGCAACTTTCCGCTGGACTTCCCGCACTGAAATCCAAAAAAGGGGGAGTTCTCTCTTCTCTCACCTCCTCGGGAAAGGAATTCTTTCCCAATCGCTCACCTGCTCAGGGCCAAAATCAGAGGACCTCGTTCCCGCTGAGCGTGGAGCACTTTAAGCAGTTGGGCGTCGTTCAGCGGGACATCCTTCAGTCGCAGCGATGACTAATGGATTGGATGGCCAGCGGATTGGGGATGAAAGTGGGGAGAAACGGAATACAAACACTTCGGATTACATCACAAATCACTTAAAGCGCGCTTTATTACGGCATAACACTTAGATGCGAACAGCTAGAACTTATTCTAATTTGTCGTACACTCTTGGCCACTTTGTTAGCCCCAATCGAGGGCTCCTTGCCCCTTCGCAGCGAGCAGAACTTCAGCATGTCGACGGGCTGGGGCCACGGAATCAACTGACCCGCGAGATCTCTGGTTTTGGTTTTTTAGGGGGCGTCTGTCGGAGATCGAAACGCAGACTCGGGGCGTTCTACACCAGATCGCAGATGCCGCGGTTGAGGAAGACCTCCAAACACGTGTTGTCCACGCGGTCGAAGAGCAGCGATCCAAATCTCCTGGCCGTGTAGTCCACAATCAGCACCATCTTGCAGTTGATGCACTTGTCACGATAGTGGAACAGTAAACCCACCGTTGGGTGAACCACATGATCCGCATATCCAGGAGCAGCGCGGTAAACCTGGTGGTTTCCCATCTCCACAATGGCCCTGGCATTCACCACCACCTTGCTCCTTATGTAAGCAGGCAGGACCTCCAAAGTTCTCCTCACCTTCGATTGGGTGTAAAGCAATCTGTTCAGCACATGTGCGGGTGCATTAAAGGTGTCATTGCTGTCCCTTCGGTGGAAGAACACATTCCGGAAGACGAAGCCCGCCGTGCGACCTTCATCGCACTGACGCAGATAATCCGCCAGGGAATTGTGCTTCAGTGGCATCACCACCTCGTCCAGATCCACAACCGCCGCATATCGATAGTTGTCCACCACATTTGCTCTATAAACGCAATCGTTGAACTGGGCAACTATTCCCGCGTAGTGGAGATCCTGCAGGTGCGACTGGACATTCCACTCGAAGACGTCGGCTAAGCCAATCTTTTGGTAGTGGTCCAGCACCCGACGCACTTCCTCACTGGCATCCACGTAGTAGAAGTAGAAGTGAGTGGCTCCCTGGAGGCGGTACATCTCCACGAACTCCACCAAACGGAGGACATTCGAGTAGTTCTCCTGCAGGGGACCCACGCACACTGAGATCGTTGGACGGGATCGGGTAAATAGACTAGTCATGTTGCGAGGATAACTGTGGGAAAACAATAAGAAAAGGTTTTATTAGCAATGCAAATTAAAATAATTAATGTATTTTAAATAATATCCAATTGGATTTTAAATGATCAAAAACTAAAACTTAAGTCTGCTAAGTTGTGTTTGTTATTGGAGATCCATTTATGATAGTTTGATGGTATGCATATTTTATAATAATCATGATGCACCTACCTAATCTGGATAAAGGTGGGACTAAGGTGGCTGAGTCTGTTGGAGGCGTAGGCCAATGCCACAGCCTGTGGCAATCGCATGGGGGCGCGGCGGGAGGCGTGCAGTGGACACATTATGCTCCACGCCGCAAAGGTGTTGTTGTGAACATCGTGCATGGCCCCAGCTTCTTCGGCAACAATCTCCTGACTCGTGAAGTCGGAGAATCGCACGATGCAACTCACCGTGGAGTCGCGCAGGCGCTCTGGGAGAATGGCGAAGATTCGCAGCGACCCAATGGTCATCTGCTCCTCATCCAGGCGGACATTTCCTAAATAAAAATAATAAATAAATGTTATTTAAAGTGTTTGTAAATAAACAGGTAAAAAAAAACAATATTAAAGAGGATTATTTAAACTCAAAATATATAGTAATGCTTGTTTTTCATTATAACAGCGATGTATACTTCAGCACTATAAAAACATCATTAATCGGAAGACAGATGTTTACAAAATAATAAAATATGTTTTTTATGTCCAATAAAGGTAAAGGCCAAAAAAATAAATTCTGATTTCAATTTAAATGAATAAACGTATAAATATATAAATATTAAAATATATTAAGCTCGAATTTGATCAAATTTTAACGAAAGTCAAGGTAATTACTAATAAATAATTTATATATTTATTGATATTATTGAATATAGTTTGCTAGCAAAAAAAAAAATGCATTGATTTATTGTGAAAGCAGCTGGCCAGTAATAGTCCAATACTTATTGGAAATCTTACCTATGATATCCGTCCTGGCATCGAAGTAAGCCGAGTAAATCTCGTGCCTGAGAGAGGTGTTTCCTATGCTGCGCCAACTGTTGCTGTAGTCCCAGTGCGGATTGGGTCTCTCGAAAATCAGCTGTCGCTGTGTTTTGGCCAGATCCTCGCGCAGTCGCTCGTTCTGCAAGAAAGAAAAATGACCAAGGAGATAAGTTAAAAGGTACAAGGACAACAGGTTTTAAAGGGAAATCCTCGACACTCACAAGGCTCGAGCGCATGGAGATGTAGACCAGGACGAGAATGGCGCTCGCCACGAGACCAGAAAGTGCGAAGTACACATGCTGGAAGCGGTTCTCCTGGGCGGCCAGCATTTCACGAGTGGGTGGGGGAAAAGCACTCAGCGCTCGGGACTCCGCTCCACAGGAATCGCCGACGGCAACTAACGCTGTTTATTTATTTTCTAGCCGCGCGTTGCGTGGGCGCCGACTGCGACGTCGACTGCGGCAGAGACGGCGACGTCTTGGGGGTCTCGGCTGTTGTGATTCTCGGACTTGTTGGGGCCTTCGAGGCGTGGGTCAACCCCAAGCGGCTCCTGTTGCTTATTTGCTTAGCGTTCTTGATGGCCGGCCATCGATTAGCGATAACACGTGTGTGTGCTTGTCGCCCGTTTCTTGTGTTTCTTGTGGGGGCGTCTTTCTCAGTGTCATCACCATCTATTGCCGCCCGACCTCCGCATTCTTGGCCACCTTTGAAACCACTCTACTCCACCACCGACCTACCCACTCAGTCAGCCGCAAGTTCACCCACAGAACGCCAATAATTATGGCTCACACACACTGGCAGAAAGAAACCGCGATGGGTATTCGTCTTCTCTGATAAGGTGATAAATTACAGCTTTTTAATCCCACATGTCCACTCAGAAGCACTCAAAATAGACCAAATACATATATCACTTTGGAGGTCCGAAAATGTCAAGGTTCTATTCGAAATAATTTATAATGAAATTTTTATAAAAAGAAGATGCCTTCATCCTAAGCATTTAATAAAAAAAAACATTGATTTTATTACCATAGGTTATAAGGGAGCTAACATAAAAAATAAATTTTAAAGGTCATTATCAGTTGAAGGTCATTATCCAGCTCAGATGGAAAAGCCTCCACAAATGGTTTAAAAATGCTTTCAATTTATAAGCTTTTGATTATAATGAAATTAAAGGAATGTAAAGGAGTTTTTTTGGAATGGTCTTGAAATGGTCTCTCTATGGCACTCCTAATTTGATAACACTTTTAATTGTGGTTTTTACTTATTATTCTTCAGAGCATTTGAGGTAAATTAACATTGTAAATATATCCCCCACTATTGTATCACAAGGTTTTTCATACAAATTCATTTGTTTTGAAAATGTTAAATTTATTTTTGTATTTTTTTTAAGTTCCCTTTAAGGGTATCACAGTTGCCCTTCTAACTGGCGATTAAGCGCAATTTAAGGAATTTTCCACCGTGCACTAACGAGGGTTGTGGGGGTGGGGCAAGAGGTTTTCCCGCTTTTCCGCCTTTCTCCAGGACGCGTATGCAACAAGTTAATCAACGCACGCCTCGCATCAAACTGGCGCCTCAGTCCACGAGCGCTGTCATCAAATGGCGGCTGCCCCCGGCAGCGCAGCGACTGCGCAGCAGCAGCGCGGCGGCAGAGGTTCGAGGGCCTTGTAAGAGTACTTTACGCCCCCCAAAAGTGGGTGGCGTTGGGTGAATGATTGTTGGCGATGAGGGAAGGGTGGGGAGGGGAAGGGGGGAACTTAATAAATTGTACGCTTGTCTCTCGATTGGAGTGTCCATGTCCATGTCTGCCGCTTCGAGTGAGTCAGCGTCGCCTTTGCGAGCTATTTTTAAGTTAATACGGCCAACATCCTCCACTTTTATTATTGAGAATGAAAATATATCAATTATACATAGCCACATGCCAGCACACACACACCAACGCGCCTTTCTTTTATTCGGACACATGTTTATGTATAATTGCCGCATTTAATACATTTGTCTTGGACCCGAGAATCGAAAGTGAGCGAAGGCGTTGACCACTTGATGCTTCAGTTAAAATAATACGGGCACAGTGGGTCAAAACGTCAAATTTGTAAATCTCTCCGCATTTTTATTTTAAGTCCGCAAAGGTTTTTTATTTGAATTCTTTACCCATTTTGGAAGTTGTGGTTCAAAGGAAATTTGCTTAGAGTTGGAAACAAATATTTTTTTGTCCTATATCTTTTTCTATTTTGGTTTTTGCGAAGCGTTTACCTTATGTACGTTTTTGTACTTTTGTTTTAAACATATATACCCCGTTCGATGCACACTATTAAACGAGACAACAACCTGTTTATTATTATTTTCAAAAAAAAAAAAACTACAAATAAATAAATTTTTCGGCCATAAAGTATAAGCTACATAGCACTGTTCATTTATATCTTTTTGTTTTTTTCCTTCACAACATGTTTAAATATAAACAAGAAATTTGTCTATTTAATTATTTATTTGCAAATTGCGCTACTCAAAGCAAAATATTAATTATTCAAACCATTAAGTACTTAAGGGAGGTCCGGATGTGTTTTGACAGAGACTATTTGTAGCTAATAGAACGCAGCTAATTTGTCACACTCACTTGTAGGAATTTAAAACCGAAGAGAAGGAAAACATATACGAAGAAGACCAGGAACGCCAAGTGCGTCACTCTTGGACGCTGCCAGAAGGAAATTTTACGCATTTTCCCCAACTGCCGGGAAATCACGGAACCAAAACCACCGAACTACAAACTAAACGGAGAGGAACTAAACCGAAAACTATTGTTTTGCCTGCCATTGAGTTCCCATTTCTTATCAACTGGGTTCCGTTGATAAGATGTGCTATCGTAAAAATTGATACGCACCTTGTTGTTGTGTTGCACAGGTAGAAAACGTGCTCTCATATATTTTTTTTTTTGAGAGTTTCCCAGACAGCAAACTTCTCTTCTGCCAACAAATATTTGTAGACAAAGGTTCTTATTGTCCATGTAATTAGACTAACGTACAGACAGTATGCTCATTGATTGGGTTTTGTTTGGTTTATAAATAGAACTAAAGTGTAATTATGCAGATTAAAATAAAGATAATTTAGTACCTTTACAAAAAGGTCGAGATTTCCCCTTTGCTCTAAATAATATAATGTTGAATAAATTCTAATTCCCAATAATTCAAGTTGTTTGATTGAGTAGAAAAAAGTTGATTATTTATTTATTTAAAATCCCACATTAAAAATAATTAAATGGGAATTCATTCATTTGATTTCATGATTTAAATTTTTTTAATTACACTTAAGTACTGTACAAATCTCCCACACAAGGTCCCCTAGAGCGTTTTTAAGATCCCCGGTCCCCTGCAGCTGCACCTTTGGCTCATCCTCAACCCGCATTCTGCCAGTAGCGAAATCATGTCTAATTGATGATCCCACAAGAGTCCTAAATGAAATTAAATGCAACCAGCATAACTGAGCTACCAGTAGTTGGCAAACTGGCACAGAAGCTGACACTAAAAACCACCCTAACATATAATAGATACCCCTACCTTCATTTCAGTGGCTTTGTTATCAGTTCCTTTGAGAAAACATTTGGGTGAACACCTCACGGGGGATTTTCGCCAAAGGATCAAAAGAAACCCCCAGGAGCGTGAGAAAGCGAACGGGAGAAATCTTGACTAATTACTATGCACTCAACTGGTAGCTCCAGATCAGTTCGGTTCCCACAAGACACAAGTCGGCCGATCCGGGGGTGACATAACTCGACCCGGAGGTAACCCTCCACCGGGAATCGGAATCGGAATCCGGAGCCAAGAAGTGCCGACATACCAGCATAAAAACGAAATAAACATTTCCAATTCAATTCATTCCTTGAGCCTAACCCTCGTTTTTATTATTGTTATGGGCCAACGGCACGCACCCGGTTCTCGGTTCTCAGTTCCCAGTATCCAGAATCGTACCCCCTTCCAGAGTTTTTATTTAAAAATTCCCCCTCTGCCGGCACGCCTGCGTCATGCGAAAGTATTTTCCATTGGTTAGCGATGGTGGTGGATTTTCCGCACAGTATAAAAGACCGATCGGATCGGCATTACAGCACAGTTCAGTCTGAAGTTCCAGTGAGTCACGACATCGAGCGAGAAGATCGCTAAGCCGCTTGGCGTGGCCGTTTGGCGTGGCGGCCTCAGCCGTTAATTAAAGTTTGTTAATTAAAAACCAATTAAAAGTTGAAAATATCTTCAAAGTCAATCTATTGTGCATTTATGTAAGTATTCAAGAAGTGAAAGTTCTTACAATAGATTTTACAACGACTTGGTTTTCCTATTGCAGGAATACAAGCCTAAAACAACGATAATAACTCACTCAACAGAAAACACTCGGTTATAACTTTTGTTATTAGAAAAGCAACAGGAAATGTAGCGCAAACGGTACTCGAGTTCAACAAGACGATACAAAACCAATGAATCATCAGATAAGTCTGGCTTATCCCGTAAACTAAAGCAAATATTTGACTCTACCGACAGTTCAACAAAGTTGCGAAACATAATGGTGTTATAAGACGCTTTCTAAAAATATCCGAAAAAAGGCACGTCATCCGAATAACAAAAACCATGTTTGTGCTTTACAAAAAAACGGAAACTGTTTTTTATGTTTTGAGATTTAAACATTTGCGATAACTAAGACAATAGTTAGGTTCGAAAGTTAATGCAGACAACCATATTAAAAAAGTATTCATTGAAGAGTTCTTGGCAATTCTCTTGATTTGAATGAATGCTACAAATTAAACTCAGCTTAATTTATGTCATATTCAACACATCCGCACAACTTTTTATATTCATTGTCTTCTCAATAAGGATTGGATTTTTAAGACCGCTTCAGGATGATCCTTCCAACTACCAGCAAAAGAATGAATCTTCCAAAAAAATTTAAAATAAGTACTCCAGATTAAAAACTTACAAAGCTCAATTTTAGTTACAAATTTTTTTGTGCCTTTTTAGTTCCCATTTTTTTTAGTTTTGTTGATGTTTTTTGTTAAATCAATTTGAAAGCTATAAATTTGTTGGTCTAACAATATCCTTGACCAAGGTTTCCATATCAAATGATTCTAAACTACAAGAAATCTCAGGAAAGTTTGCTCAATGTATATTGCCAATAGCAAGGCATGTTTTTGTTGATAAATAATTGTTTTTAAAACATGAGGTCCCCGAGCTGTTACTTATTTTACTTAATTTCTGACTTACTTTCTTAAAATGTTCTGTGATTTTGATTTTATTTATATTCTGTTTATTCGATTATCATTGGTATGTTTTTAATTATACCTATTTTGTGATTTTATTGATTCATGATTTCGGATTTGGTAAGTGTTTTCATTTCATTATTTTTTTGGCCTTTATCTGTATTATTTAAAATAATTTTATTTTATTTTTATATTTTCCTCTGAATTTTAGCTTTTGTGTTTTAATTTGTTATAAACATTTATTTGGTTTTGATCATTACATTTTTATTTATTTTTACATTTTATTTGGTTTTTTTATACTTGAATTCTTATTGTTTTATTCTTCTTATTATTCTTTAATTTTTGGACTTAAAATTTAATTCAATATTTACTATTTTATTTAAAATACATATGTATTTTTATTAAATTTTTTGAAATTAGTTGAGCTTGTTTTATTTTTTATTGTAAATTTTTATGATTTTAATGATTTTGATTAGTATATTTTGTAAATAATTTTTTCTCTGTTTTTATTTTTATCCTTTTTTTTTAATTGACAAGTTTGGGAAATTTATTTTAAAATTTCAGTTTGTTTTTCTTTTTCAATGTTTTTGGCTTGACTATATTATTGAGCTTATAAAACTTTTTACATTTCATTTTATCAGTTGTGCGATATTGTGTTATATTGCCCACTTCCTTTACTTTTTATTTTTTATAAGTTTTCTTTATAAAACTATTATGTATTTGTTTTTACTACTTTAAAGTTGTTATATTTTTATGTTTTCAATTCTTATTCTTTTATGTTTGTGAATTCGTTTTGAAGTCACGATTTAGCACTTATTTGATTATGTATTCATTTGTTTATATTATTTTACTCTTTTGTTTTATGCTACCTTAAAATTTTAAAGTATTTTTTTTTGTTATTAACATTTTTATTTATTTTGAATATTATTTTTTTTATTTTCTTAGTTATGTTCTTCTTCTTTATTTTATCATTTCCCATTTTTTTATTGTCATTCTTAAAATTTTGTTTTAGTATGAATATTATTATTGTTTATTTTATAATATATTTAAATTATTTTCATTTCAATTCATCTATACAATTTATTATTATTTAATAACGTTATCTTAGTTGTATTTTACGTTCTCTCGGCCTTTTTTGGATTTGAGTTTGATTTTTTATTTTGACTTTTTTTTTTTTTTTTTTTTTTTTTGATTTGACTCTTAATTTTCTTTATAACTGGTGCTCAGGGTATCTCAAAAAGAAGTTTATTATAATAATATAAACAAATGTATTACCTCCTAGTTAAGCATTGAACATTTGAACAATAAAGTAAACTGTACTTCCAAATAAAAACACCACTTGTTTTCGTTATTCATACAAAAACCAATTTTTGAGGATCTTTGAAGTTTGTTTATTTTGAGCAAAGCTGTGCCACACACATAAATAGTTTCTTTGGAGACTTATCTTACGAATTACACATAAATACGGAAGGTAGGTTACACTAAGCCCTGCCACGCCCACCGGGCGGACATCTCTCCCAGCCGCTGCATTGCATCCGTTCCTGGACTTGGACTCCAACTGGGATCTCGTTCCGGTTTCCATTTTCCAGTTACTGCTTAGCGGTGCCGGAACTTCCCTCGGCGGCTGTCTGGGCAGCTGGGACGGGCATGCTCTGACCACTGGCACCTCCACCGCCACCACCACCACTTGCACCATTGCCGGCGGAATTCGCCGTGTTCCCTGGACCGTCCGACGGTGTGTCCGCGTCCCGTTCGAGCAGATAGCTAACGCCTAGAGGACGTGGTCGGCCACCATAGGAAGAGCTACAAGGGGCGACAAGAGAGCAAGCCTATCTTAATGCCGTGACCGATTCCGGATTCGATTCCGTGCGGGGATCAACTGTGGGTGCACTCAGAACAAATAAATAAACTTTGACTTTACAATAGAAAAATTATAAATGAAAAAATTATTCTTAAAATAATATGAAATTCTGAACTTTGAAAATATTGATTTTTTTACATTTCATTAAATTTCTTTTTTACTTTTTCTTACTGCATATAAAACTTTTTTTAATAAATTTTAAATGCCAACTATTTATAAAAGTACTCAATAAAAATCTTAGTAAATCGTAGCTTTTTAACTTTGAATATTCACAATTTTATAAATGAATTAAATTGAAAATTCTCAAATGCAGTTTTGTCATTTAACACAGTTTCTTGTATGAGGTATAATTATTTTTGTATGATTAATGATTTGGATATTTCATTATTTAAATGTTTTTTTTAATCGGTTTGTTAAATTGTGCTGAATGTCAAAGTAGTTATTTTTCTCTGAATTTTTATTATAAAGTTTCAAGATTTTTCTCAAATCTAAGGTTTTTGAATTTGTCTGAGTGTGTGGATGTTGCTGTTGCTGTTGCAGGGGCAGCACCCACTGCAACTTACCTCTGTGCATCCCGCTCCCTGTCCCTCTCCCTCTCCCTTTCCCGCTCCCGACTGCCGCCGCTGCCGCTTGAACCGTTGCTGCTGCCACTTCCGCTGCTGCTGCTCGATCCACTGCTGCTGCTGCCACCGATGGTTTTATCATCCCCCAGATATGTCCAACTGCCAGGACCGCCATCCGATCCGATGGCATTGGTGTGGCCACCCACTCGGGAACTGTCGCTTCCAATGGCCGAGGAGGTTACCTTGGAGCCACCGGAATAGGGACAATTTCCGGAGATGCGACCGCAAGGAGAACTCATCGAGGAGGATGGTCGGGAATAGGAATATCCGTAGCCTCGATTCCTGCCACTATCCATATCATCATCATCACCAGCAAAGTAGTAGCCACGTCCGGAGTTATCGAAACCGGATTGTCCTCTGATTCATTTCGAAGGTGTTGATTGGCAAACGGAAGCGGAGGCGGAAGTCGAGTGGGAGTCAACGGGGCGGATACGGAATTTAGTTTTTTTTGCGCGGAAAATAGTGAGTGCATTTGGGGTGCATTACGGATTTTGTTTTTGGATTGGTATTTCCAGCCGTGGATCATCCGCAGTGTCCAAAGTGTTGTTGTTGTGTGGTGTATTGTTCAAGTTGTTGTTGTACATGATGTTGGTGTGGTTGTTGTTGTTGTTTTGCGTGTTGTTGAGTTGTTGTATGAAAGTAGAGAGTAAAAGCCAAAGATGCAGAGATAGCAGACAACATCGATTTTGGTTATATACACAATAGAGTGCGACGATACCTGTAGGTCTCATCCCAAGGGCGATAGTTGCGAAAATCATACCTGGAGTAGTAGCGATCGTACGGATCGTAGCGATCGTAGCTGGACCTCGAGCGATCGTAGTAGCGGTCTAAGAAGGATAAATAAGGTATAGGAATTCAGAAACAGAACTGCAAGTATATCCAGCAATAAATATAAAGATTCAAAAATGAATTTACTATAGAAACAGAAAACCAAAAAAAAATAAGGTACTAAAAAAATCAAGCTTTAAATTTAAAAAAAATAAAATATTTAGCACAGTAAGTAATAAAAAAAATAAAAGCTTACTTAATTGACTGAATTTCTCTGGGGTTATTAGTTTTACATACCCCTGGATGATCCCTCGTTATAGCGATCGTAGTAGCGATCCCTGTTGTCGTATCCATATCCGCGATCCCTGTCGTAAGATCCTCCATATCCAGATCCCCTTCTGTAATCGTCGTATCCCCGACCCTCATATCGATCATAAGTCCTTGGGGTATAACGATCATCGTAATAACGCGATCGATCGTAGTACCGATCGTAGTCGCGATCCCTACTGCTGCTGCGATCATCGTATCCGGAATAATACCAGGCACTGCTACGCGAATCATCTCCCGATCGACTGGAGTATCCACCATAATAGCGATCTCTGTCCCGATCCTCGTAGCATCTCACACAACGTGACTGGCGACTCTTTCCTCGGAGCACAGAGTCAAGGATGCCTACACTTGCTGTGGCCAGCTGCTGATCCTTGGAGTCCAGACCGGAACGAGCCTCCGGTCCTGTCACCGCTGCCTGGACGCAAGCCAGCAGGGCCAGGCAGGATAACTAAAGAAGATCAGACCAAAAAATGTGAAATTTTTAGTAATACTTGGAAATTTCTTGAGAAATATTAATTTTACGGAATCAATGGATTACCAGATAAATTATTCAGACAGTGATAACATTCCTTCCTAGATTTATTTATTCTAATTACAAATATAAGGTTGAGTATAGATTTACAAGAAAACGTTGTATATTTTCATTTATTTTAATATTTTCATTTATTTTAATAAATATTTAAATCTTTATATCAGTTAAAAGTTAAAAAACGTGTTGTAATTGAAGACTTTTCTATTGGTTTATGATGTTATCCCAAAGCTTATAAAAACTCAACAATGTACAAATAAATATACTTTAAAAAGTAAGCCCAACTCATTAACCTCCAATAAATAATGCGACCCCAATTCATTTCTAAAGCCGCTGATAAGATCCTTTTTATAGTTCTTGATTACCCAGATAAGTACTTTATTATGTGTGTGTGGGGGAATCTAAAGCGAACGGGAGCGCGATAGCCATTAGTTGATTGGTTTTAATTGCCTCCGAGTGCTGAGTGCTATCTGCTGAATGCTGAATGGGTATCGCAATCTGCTGAGCCGGGGAATCAGCCAGCCAATACATATCTCACGGTTCGCCGGCCAACTGGGCCAGAAAGCACAGAGCTCCACGACAGCCTCCCTGCGATCGTAATTGAGGAGGGCAGAGAGCACAAAGAGCCAGGCGCCCTCCGCCCACAGATGAACACCACTAAAACGGACGACAGCGTGGCCAGTCGGCGTGAAATATGATCAGCTCCCCCGCCAATTATGCAATGGGTTTTGGGCCAGGCCGAAAGCGGCGCAGCAACAAGTACACGGGGATGGCCGAATAGCATTGACATCATTTCTGAGCCCGGTTCATGGCTGCATGAATCAGATTCAGATTCGGATTCAGATTCCGAATGGGAATTGAAATCATAACTCCAGTGGCATATGTTAAAGCCGAAAAATTTCGAGAATGGCCAGCCCAAGCCGAGTTAATCATGGAAAATATTTAGCTAGCTGGCCGCCACGCTTTGTTAGCCAAGCATCAGGAACAACTTCCGGCCAAAGCGATGGTGTTGGCTTTGGCATGTGGGGAATGGATTGGATCGACGTGACTTGTCACTGACTCTGGCCAACTTCATTAGAATAATTATATTTCGAGCGAGTACCGAAAGATATGTGCATGAATGTGGCAAATTGTTTCGCCGACCGAGGGTCGTTGCCATCGAATACTTATGAATGGCTTTTTTTTGGGGTCCCAATGAAATTTTGTCTTTCTGTCTGCTCAAATTTACATAACATGATCGTAATATTTTGGGGGTTGCATAATGTGTTCTACAAATGTTACACAACCTTACTTCGGGGTCAGGTTTAGTAAGGGGATCCAGAGAAAACAATTGCGGGACAACAGGAAGTCTGTATGTGTATGCAGTAAATGTGGATCGCTTATTTTGAAGAAATCTCTTTCAAAGGAAATCAAGAACAGATTGAAATTGATTTATGCTCCCCTCTGTTTAAGTCTTTGAAGTCTTTTAGGGTCTTTAAGGAGGGTAGTTTTTCGCTTATGTGCAAAATAATAATGAATTATGATGCAAGCTGTTTACACTCTTAAAAATTCATTTGTATACTACAGCTCATATTCTCAAAAAAAAAAAAAAAAATATAGAAAAAAGCGTTAATGATTGCTTCAGGATTTGAGCAAGCATACTAAGGGTTTTAGAACATTTTTCTTTAACTTTACTTCTCAAACTTTGATTAATAAACTTTTTGATATTTTTTAAATTTCATGAGTAGATTAAAGTATGTATTTTGTTGAGGAACAATAAATCATTATGTTTTATACATGATCTATATAATTTATTATACGCTTTGGACAACCTACGATTTTGTATGTATTTAATTTAAGGAAGTTTTCTTTTTGTAATGTAATATAATTTTCAAATTCATACCAGAGCATTTGAGGCAGAAAGATGATCGTTTAATCTTCTAGACTTTTCATTCAAGATTGTCATTTTATAAAAATTGTATACTAAATATAGTCTGAAAAATTTAAAACTGTTGTATTTTCAAATTAATTAATGTATTACCGCATACACATTTTTTTTGGCTTTTTTAATAGTGAATATTTTTTATTTCCTAATGAAGCAAAATTATTAATTGCATTTCTAAAGAACTTGTTGTATCCCAATACTTTGGTATAACTTCCGCCTTGAGAACTCACCAACATGAGAGAACGCATGGTGTCCCCGCCTCACTTGGTTCCACCGAATCGATCACGAACTTTGCACCTGGCACGCGTTGTGCCCCTCTTAAAATTGGGTGTTTAACCGAAAATATCCTTTTCACACTGTTTGAAGACGAGGCAAAGCTTCTCGAACTGGCGTCGGACCGCGAATGATCTGGCCGGAACGAGGGGCTCCGTATTTATTTGAACTCCAACCCGAGCTTCTGTTCTGTTCGAGCCGAGAGCACTGAACCGCGATCCCAGCCCCGGATCATCGTGGCTATTAGAGGTGGTTTTTGGCTTTCGGCGGTGCTGGTGGTGGAGGTGGTGCTGCTGCTGCTGATGGCTGTGGTTCGCTGGCATTTGTGGCTAAGGTGTTGGCAGTCAGTGCTTTGCATTTTTTTATTTTGACAGGGGCTGGGACGCCGATTTGTCACTTCGCCTGCTCCAACACCTTGGGGGCTCCTCTCTCGTTTCATGGTCAGTTTGGCTTTCGGAGAATGACAGGGAGGATGTGCCCGAAAAACGCCTTGATTGTCTCACCGAGAAGCGGGCTAATTATGCGTCTGTTGCGTAATGCCCCAGAGAACACTCCTGTGAAATTATCGCGGATTATTCCGGCTTCTCGGCCCGTGAATCACCGAGAGTTGAGTCTCTGAGACTCAGCATGAGATTAGCATTTCCACTTCCAACTGGAACAAAACACTTTTCAGCGCTTACACAACTCGCGACCGTGACCATGAAAAGGCTTTCCACCTGAAGACGTCCCAAATTAAGAAATCAGGTGGAGCTCAGTGCAGACTTGTAATACCCTTGGGGAAACTGGTCTCAACATACGAAAGATTTAAAGAATAAAGGAAAATATAAATTAAATTATGATAAAAGTTAACAAATTTGGCAAGGTTTTTAGAACAATTCAACATCAAATCCAATATTATAATTTTTTTAATTTGTAATCTTTATGAATATATTATCCAACATATTATTATAAAAATGCGTTAACATTTTTAATTGAAAATAGCAAATATACCTCAATTCATACAATTGATATATATTTTTCTTTCGAAAACTTTAAAGAAAAACCTTTTTACCAATGTTATAAAATTTTAACAGGCTTGTGAAGTTATAAATATATTTCTGTTAAATACTTTTTTTGTTTTAAATGTATTTATTTCATCCCCATAAAATAATACTTATCATAAGTACATGATTTGTTGTTCTTACGCATTTGATAAGTTCTGAACCCGACAAGTCTGTTTAACATTTCAGATCCAACCGTTAGTCAATTTGCTGTTAAAGAGTTTCCTCTATCAAGGCATGACAAATTACCTCACCAAAAACAAAAAATATGTAAACTCATGATGGGGGATCGAAACCCCAAACATCAGAGGTGGCGCTTGGCGTTTGGATCACCTTCTTGGTCTGCATGCTCAGTGAACCTTTGGCGGAGGTCGTTGGCATCGTCCATTAAAATCATAACCAGCCAGCGAAATAAAACAACAACCAGGCGACAAGTTTAATTAAACGATTTAATTTAGTTTTTACAAAGCGAGCAACAGACTGGCAGATTTGTTAGGCTCAGTTTGAGTTACGGATTCGATATGGTACTCGTAAATATATAGTTCCTTGGGCTCTGGAGATTGCATCTAGTTTGCTTCATGGAAGAACAATTTGTGATGTGTCTGTGTACAGTGCGGTTTGTATCTCAGTGTGTGTTTGTGTGTGTGGCACTCTCGAGGGCGCAACAAGACCAACAATTAAGCTAATTCAACGATTCTGCTAAATACGAGTTATTGTCTCAAGTTGTACATACTGATAGCTTACATTATGTGTTTGGGCATGTGTGAAAATGGCAGTGCTCCAAATGATTTGAGTTTACTGAATATTTCTAATTAAATCGTTTAAACTTATTGATAGACTAGAGCTAGGCTTGAATTAAATAGGGAACAAAACATCACAAACTAAATAAGTAATGATAAATAAAGCAATAGTAAATTAAAGAGCTGACAATATAATTTTTTTTAAATTCCTATAATCAAAATTTCTTAAATATATATTTAAATTTGTATTTTTTTCCTAACATTTAAATCAACAAAAAGATTTTATTATCGTTTTGGTTTATAAAAGTATTAAAATTATAAAGTGTAGTTGTTTCGCCTAGTTTGTTAAATTTTAACTAATCACTGCTGTCCTTTCACACACACTATAATGTTCGCCATAGATTGAGTAGCCAAGCGATTAACGATGCATGAGGGATAGTCGAGTATCACGATAACATTTTCGCAGCATTAGCTGCGGCTATATCATCCCGGAAGGCCAGGAATCCAAGTTGAGCATGCGAGGCCTCGTTCAAAGCCCTCGATCGAATGCAAGCGCGGTACTGATCGGCAGTCAGCGAATTGGAGCAGATCTGTAAAACATATAAATGCTATATAAATTCAATTGAATAGAGGTTAACTAAACTACTTTACCTTTGTGTGCCAGCGGTGAAAAATTCCAGGATCGGTGGCTCTGATGATCTTGATCTTTGAACGGACATACTTCCTATAGAGCATCACATCCTCGCCGCCCCATCCTACGATTTCCTCCTCGTCGAAACCACGTACCTGTAGGAAGTTCGAGCGGTATTGACAGGTCATTCCGTATCCAAAGTCCCGCCAAAATCCAGTGTCCCTTGAGATCACCAGTTGCTCATCATCGCCGGGCACGGATTTTCCCTGCAGAGTGTACACCACATGCGGATTGTACAAGCTAAACACTACAGGGTAGTAAACCTGTAAAATACATATTGGAAACAGATTGCCTTAAAATAATTAAATATAGATTTTTCAATTACAATTTACCTTTTTGCCTGGAGCGGCATTCCATCGACACCGCTCCAGAAATCTGGTCGTAAACATAATGTCAACATCGCACATGAAAAGTAGTACGTCCTCACTTGCAGGTTTAATATGCTCTGCTCCCAGTCTTAAAGCTTTGGCTGTAAATAAAATCAAAACAAACGTTTTTTTATTCGTAAATGATTTTAAATATATATTTAAATGTGGTAAAGTTTTCATTCGCCTACCTCTGCTAAAAGTCTCATTGAGGGCTATAAACTGAGTTCTTTCAGACCGTCCAGCCAGACGTTTGGCTTGCGCCAATCCACTGATTCCAAAGTACACCACAATGAGCTCCAATCGCCGATCGTCCAGTTTACCGAACATCTGCAGGAAGTTGCGAATGCTGTGCAGACGTCCTGCCAAAGGCAGTATCACATGGATCACAGGTGGACTGTGACTCCGATTGGAACTACCATTGTCCACAATCGAAGATAACTCCGATAGCTGAACAGTTTGCAGAGGTGCAAAGGGTCTCATGACCAAGGCTCTTCTCACAGGACTCGCTTGGTTTTTAACACTCTGGAAATAGAGTTCATACTGGGTGCCTGTAGTGGGTTCATTTCGATAAATGCCCTCCACAAAGTCATCCAGTGTGTATTTTATCACATCTGAAGAATATCCTCCCGCAGGATTATTTCCCTTTGCTCGTATCCTCGCAGAATGATTCCTGTTCAGGCTTTCCAGAGCTTTATTAACAGCCTCGATGAGATCACGTCTTCGATAACCAATGGGTTTCTCCACCACCCGTTTTCCCAGTCCCAAATCAATGGGATAAACCCGGGTGAAAGTGAAGTGATTGTAGGGTATCAGTTCGTATTCGTTGTTCAATGGCAATCCGTGGAGAATTTCTGCGGCGCCCACCTGCTTTCGAATGTAGCTACTGCAGTCGTAGTGGTGACCCAAAGGAGCAGTTGGTGGACCCACAGTGGTCTCCTGTAACTGAAGACTGCCATTTGATTGCTTTCCAGCACTTCGATTGTTTTGTAGAAATAATATTTGAGTGCGAAGTGCCAGGACCTCTTGTTTCAGCCTTTCAATTTCCGCCTCGCGTTCACTTAATGCGTAGCTAAATCCGCTGGATTCACTGGGATTGTTGGACTGCGTTTCCCTCGTTGTAAGTTCGTCGAATCCACATTTTGTGAGAACCACAATGGAGGCACCTGTCACCAAGGCGAACAGCAGCAGCAGGCGCAGCAGCAACTTCGAGACCAGCGAGTTATGCATTTTCCATACTTATTTCTCCGTTCGTTACCTGAAGATTCATAAATCCGTTTTTATATCTTCTTATTCAGGGAACTTAAAGATGTAAAATAGTTCAAGCAAAATTTAAATTAGGGTATAACAACTTAAATCTTTTTTATATTTTTTAATGCAGAAAAATGGATAAAATAAAATGCAATTTGAGTCATAAAAATTCCAACAAAATTAAATTTTGTCTTTTGTAAATTCTGCCTTTGAAATTTTACCGTAATAATTATGGATAAAAATTTGCTCGAGGTGAAAACGACTAGTAACGAAAACTCTATCATATAGCAATAATATACATGGCTTAGAACATTATACATGTATCTTACACAAAATGTATAAATTCCTACTATCTGGTTTGAGTCTGGGGTTTTATCACGCAGAAGTATTTTTTTCATGCGATCGTGGTGGTTTGTTTATTAAGAAATAAAATTATTTTATTTTTAAATAAATAATTGGGAATCTTTAAAACGAAGATAAAGATGTTTTTATCACCGGCAGTCTTAACTCAATAATAATTTTATAAAAGCCAATGATTTACATGATTAGTTTAATGTACGATAAATTTTATTCATATACCGTCGGATGTTCAAATTTATTGGCCAAACGATAGTATCGAATACAAATTGCTGCTTGTGTCAGCTCTAATATTTCAACGGTCACACTGATCACAAGTTGATATTTATAAAAAAAAATTGTGCTATTTAAAAGCAGCCGCATATTTTGCGTGGAAAATCTGAAATACACAGCAGTATTCTAATAAACATTGTCAAGGTGAGTGTGCGGGGGGTGGTGGGTGGCCGGGGGATGTTTTTCCAAGCATATAAACACGGTTTGTTGGCATACGCGGCATGCAACAAGTTCTTTTTTCGCCCCGATGGTGATGGCATTTCTCTAAATCGAGTGATTCATAGGCCAAATAGATAAGGTGTGTGCTGCGGTTTGTTTTCTTTCTTTTTTTGGACTTGTAATCTGCGTACTTTCGGGTGTGTGTATTTCGGAGATATTGCACTCCAACTAATAAAACTGCGATTAACGGCCTTTCTTCGGTTCCTTTTTCCCTATTTAGCCACACAATGGAGAACAACGAAGCCCCCCCCCCCTCCGGATCCAACAACAACGAGTAAGTGGTGGAAATCCATCGAATCAACAGGCTCAGCGCACAAAAGCAAAGGAAAATCCCCCATCAAGTGACGTCATTTGACTCAATTAGGGGAAAGCAAACCGGAAATAGGTCTTAAGTTATGGTTCAAATTCCAATTTTGGAATGCCCCAGACCGGTACCTATAAAAGTTGTTAAATACAAAAGTTTTTTTCTATAACTATTTTACTTCAAATTATTATTTAAACTATAGGAATTTTAAAAGCTTTAAAAACAGAATAGTCTCCTATCAAACAATTTTATATATAGTTTACCGTTAGAACGGAAATAACATAATTTATAAGACTTTATTTAAAAGTACTTAGGAACTGCTGAATATATATTTCAGTTATTAAATCCTTTACATCTACCTAGATGTTAATCGAAATCTTTTGTACTTTGAAAACTTTTAAGTAATTTGTAAAGCAAAAAGCGGTTTTAAGTGTATCATAGTAAAAAAAACATATTTATAATGTTCAAGAATGTTTGATATCCATAGAACTTCTTATCTGCTTATTTCGTCGTTTGCAACAGAGAGAGAGAGTATAAATAGATGATATATTTCCCTCAAGCCCACTTGCTTTTGTACGCTGCAGTTCCCTGACTTGCTACTCTTTATAAGTGTAAGCATCCCCCAAAAACACATAATATTGTATAGTTTTCCCGTACTTCCGCCACCGCCGAACGCGAACGACAACCACTACAACCAATACCATGACCACCAAATCAGTAACAACAATGCGGCCCAGAAGCGACTGCAGCAGACCCAGGCCAAGGTGGACGAGGTGGTCGGGATCATGCGGGTGAACGTGGAGAAGGTCCTGGAGCGCGACCAGAAGCTATCGGAACTCGGAGAGCGGGCGGACCAACTGGAGCAGGGAGCCTCCCAGTTCGAGCAGCAGGCCGGCAAGCTGAAGCGCAAGCAATGGTGGGCCAACATGAAGATGATGATCATCCTGGGCGTGATCGCCGTCGTGCTGCTCATCATTGTCCTGGGTGAGTTGGCCGGTTCTAGACCGAGTTATGCTTCTGCTTTCTGGGGCTTCTGGTTGCGGTTTTTGCTCTCGATCAGGCTAAAGATCAGTAGTGTAGCTAGGTGGCTGGTTTGGTTTTGGTATACTCGTTTGCATAAGTATGTATAGCAACAGCACAAGTCGACGCCCTGCAAACGCCCTAACCTAATCTTGCTCAACCTGTGGTTTCGGCTCTCTAGCAACTAATCCATGTGGCCAACAGCTAACTAATCCAATAACAGATACTCGTACCCATACTGATGACAACTCGTTTTGTGAATTTCTGTTTACTTGCAGTGTCGCTTTTCAATTGATACAATTAATCACACACTCTGAAAAACAAAAGCAAAGCCAGCAAAAAACAATCAATCAAAAATGCAATTCCGTTTCACCATACAGCAAAGTTAAGGTTCAGATTAATCGTTAGTCACGTTTCTTAACGTGGACCCGGCTCCTACTATATACACTTATAATTGTATATTATATTTTTAAGCTAAGCAACTCTAAAACTCTAAAGGTAATTGTTGTTATTGTGGCTGTCCTAAGTGTTAATTATCATTATATTTGTTTAGTCTATAATGTGTGCAGATTAGAACCTCGATGTGTACGTGTGTAGATTGTTAAACATTTTTGGTTTTAGAAGTGTAGGAAACGCAACTACAGGGAGAGATTGAATCGCTTTAGGTTTCTTATTACTTGAAGATATTCGTATTTATAAATTTAAATTTAAAATTTCAGTGAGTATCTGGGTCTTTAACAAAAAAAGTTTTAGAGAAAAATTGTATGCACAAATTTCAAAGGGAAGTTTGTTATTCATGAATTTTGACCAGTTTTTAATCATTGTCAGATCTACTGCAAATATCAGTTTTTATTCGTTTAGAATTTCATTGCCGTGACTCATATACTTCAAAGTTTTTAGGCATATAACTATAGAAATACATTTATGAATCTACCAAACACTAAACAATGCGATTTCCCTTTCTAGTGTCCGTTTGGCCATCTAGCAGTGATAGCAGCAGTGGTGGAGGAACTAAGGCCGTCACCCAAGCACCGCCGCACTAAAAACCTTTGTGGAAGTGAGGCAACCCCACGGATACGGAATGGAAAAGGACCAAACAACCATATTTAGGACGGGAACCTCAATTTCTGGTCTTTTCGCGCAATCAGAGAGAGATAATGAAGGAAAATCAAAGGGATAACTTACTAAAATTGCGTCTAGCATATATATTTAACCAGAATGTAATTATTAAAACTTAATGTTAAATCGTAACATTTTTACGTATTGTAGCCGCGACCAGAGGTCAACATGAATGTGTATTGCAAATGTACAATTATATATACTTGTATGTCATCCAATTGAAAATACATCATGCCACCTACACTTTAACCAGTCCCAGGAAATCCATCGGAGTATTGTCGAAACGTTTCACAAAGAAATCCATTTATTTACATTTAGCGACAATGGGTAAATTGCGCGTGCCAAGAAAACAGCTATCGATTTTCCGGCAAACCGAATCGAACCGAAACGACCAGAGTCGCGTAACCCTGACAAACTTGCCCCATCGACGACGAGGCACTGAGCAACTGCCGCACCAGAGATGAGTTAGCCTCACCTCGCGTAAACATTCCGTCCCAGCTGTTCCGATAGTCCGCGCATGCGTCGCACTCATTGGACGTCTTTCTTGTAAAATAGGGACTTGATTATACCCACAGCCGACACGTCCCATTCCATCAGCTCCAGGAACGAGGACGTCGTCCACACGTATCCCATGTACAGAGCGAAGGCGTTGAGGTAGTACAGTTGGCCGATCAAAATGTGATCGCCGCTTGAATCCGGACGGAAGAAGTCCGGCCTTCGCATCGAGGCGGCGAATATAATGACGAACTGGGGAAAGAGATTGCAATTACTTTCTCTCTTTCAATTTTAACACTTTCAAATGTGTACGAAATTTATAATAATAGTTCCGTACTAAATTGTATTAGGTTCTTTGGTTTTATCTAAGAAATCTTTAATATAATTACGTACCACATTCGAGATCAGGGTGTAAACAAGCAGGGTGGGAAACTCGATGGCAACCCGCCTCATTTCGGCGCACACGATGATGCCAAAACAAGTGAGTACAAATATTCGCTCGCTCCACAGGATCACCTTGCTCCTGGAAGTCTAAAAAGGTTAAGGTGATAGAGAAAATAAAAGTGGTACGGATCCCAATGCATAACATACAAAGAGTCCTTTTCGATGGTTAGTTGCCTTATTCCCGTATATAACACCAATGATCATTATGACGATGGTGAGGAAGAAGGACATGATGAGGCACATGTGTGGTGCTCTCTTTGCCGGTTTCATGATGGACATTGTGTTCACCTCGTACTGGATATAAGATATAAGAAATCATTTTCGCCAGTGTTATTGAATAGTATACTTACCGTCCAAAGACCCGCCATGACTCGAGCCCACACGGGCTTCTTAACTATAATGCTGTAGAAGAATCCGTAGAGTTGAATGGACAGAAAGCTGATGAAGAACTGGATCAGGCTGAGGTAGTAGCGCTCCGCTAGAAATTTTTTCAGGGGTTTTCTAAGGAGAAGAGGGACCTATAAGAAGTCCACGATGCTCAACGTCGACCTCTACTTACATCTCCATGGCCACTGCCACCTGAACCTGGCCGAGAAGGAGCATTATAATGGTCACCCTGTACGTGGGCCACACATTTGTCTTCTGCGGCAACGGATCGTCACGCAACATATGTACAGATGCACTGGGCCTGGAACTGGGACTGGATCTGGATTGACTTGTTTCAATTCACATTTGAATTTGAGATAAAAACATAGAATATCTATCAGAAAAACCAGTGCCAACTATTCCAACCGCCATCGTGGTCGCGAATGGAAATGTATTCCGGGTAATAATTACCTTTCGGAAGAGTTTGTTTGAAATCACTGTTGCGGTTTTTATAAGACCTGCTATCCTTGGTATTATATGATGGCCTTGAAGCCTTTTGAAAAACACTTATATATAGTAAACTAAATATAGTAAACATAAAACCTTAAGAAAAATACTTTATACCTTAAAAATACTTGAAAGAAAGCCAAAAGATTTACTTTCAGTTTAAAAAATTTCTTAAGTGCTCTTCTAAGCGATATCATATGTCGTTTGACACTAAATGCAATGGTTAATTTAAATATATTATAGCTTTACCCATCATATTAAATTCATTTATTTACTTACCTAATACATTTAAAAGTCCTTTTATAGGAACCTTTTTAAAAAAATATTTTTTTCTGTTTTTGCTTATTTTAGTTTGCCATCTCTTTCTAAACAAAATGAAATTTACATTTTCTTGATCTGGCAGACATTTTTTTTTATTTATTTTTTTTATTAAATTTTACTGACAGAAAAGTTACAGTGAAGAATATCTCAACAAATTTTTTTGTTATAGATTTTTAATACAAGTTTCCAAGAAATAAATAGTAGTTGTAGATATTTAAATCTTAAATAAGAATATACCACCTTGTTTGAAGTTTATCTAAAATTGTTCCTCTTCTCGTTTGTTTCTGTTTTCTTCACCCCTTAACACTTAATCCGGGCCACGCCCATGCCCACGACGACGCCCACAAAGCCATGGAAGACCGGCGCCAGAGAATTCGGGCTTATCGGCGGGCCCGCCGGAAGTTTGCCTGCACGGTCTACATGGTGACCATAGCTTGGATGGTTTTGGCCCTGCTGCAATGGCTTCTGGTCTGCCTAATGTGAGTTGAGATTACACCGTGGAGGTGCCAGAATAACCCCCTCCCCTTAGAGACGACATAAGGCAGGTTTTCATAGAACATTACTGGATCAGCGTGATCTTCTTTTCCGTGGCAATGCTGCTGGTCACGCTGTTTATATTCTTCGAGAAGATCCGCTTTATCATAGGACTCAATTGGCTTCTCACCCTGCTGATAGTGAGTAACTGGCGAACAGATTCTGCTCCGATCTCCCATTTCGATTCCATTGGATAGGTTGAGTTCGTGATCATAGGTATATTTGCACTGGCGGCTCGAAGTCGTTGGGAAGATCTAATAATGTGGTTTTTCATCTGTGTGCTACTTGTCTTTCTCTTCGTGCTGCTAGGATCTATTATACCAGTAAATATTTTACTTTTTTTTTTATAATATATAAAAAATAATATAAATATTTCCCCTAGCACGATCTCACTTTGGACGTGGTGATTCTGTTTGTGCTGGCCTTCATTTTCCTCATCGTCACCGTCTTTTTTGTCATGATGCACGTTCTACTCGATATGCCCTACTCCTTTGTGGTCTTCCAGATCTTCATCAGCATCATTGTCCTATTGGTAATTGGTTTCTTGCTCTTTTTGGTTAATCTATAAACTATTTTTCCCTATTAGTTTGTGATGTACCATGCACAGACCATCAATGGTGGGCGCTTTGCCGAAATGCGACTCAATGATCACTTGCTGGCATCACTCATCCTCTTCCACGACTTCATCATCATCTTCCTATTGACCTTCTATGCGCAAATTATCTACCGGATAGCATCCAGGGCGACTACCTCCACGAGGGCACCTGTACAGGGCACCTGGGTTCAAACGACTGATGATGACGAAGCCGTGGAAGTTAAGACGTTAGAAACTAGCAAAGAGTCGAACACAGAGGAAGGTGTTGGCGAAGACAGACTTTTACTCTAATCATGAAACACGATGGACTGAGAAAAATCAAAAGAAGAATAAGCCTTCCGACAGCCAAACCAGTCTATGGTATAGAAAACATGTCCTTACAACCTGAGCCTCCAAAAACCTTATGATTAAATTTATTTCCCATAAAAATAGTATGTTTTTTATGTGGGATTTATTATAAGAGAAGTATTGTTGCCTAAGATCGTAAACCTATTGAAAAGGTATCAAAAATTATACTCAAAATACAATGAACTTTTTAAAGCATACTTAAATGGTTTCAAGCCGAAAAAAGATGTACATATTTGAACTCCCCTTTAAGAAAAAAAATCTTGGGTTATGTTTAACTTGAACATTGAAACTTTAATCACATTAAAATCGGTTAAACATGGATATAAGTAAGCCGGTTAGTTTTGGACTGTTTTGGTTAACTGGTTCCGATGGAACCATTAGAACTGGTTGACCACTAAGCACTTATCTTACAGTAGGAAATAAATATATAGGCATGCATATTATATGGATACAACACTCGGCTCAACATTGATTGGTACTACGATTGATTGCATTATTGATTGATTGCACAGCAGCGTTGGATGACTTGTCCTTTCCTTCCCCAATCACACTCACACTCGTACATTTAAGATATATGTATGTACAATGAAACTGAAATATCGCTGGGACCTTCAACTTATCTTTGGTTATAGGCGAGAAATGACCTTTAAGAATAATGGGTGTAATAAGAGTATAATCTTGGCTAAATAAAACTTAGGAACACAGGTTAACAGAGTGTTATTAACTAAGAACTATAGGGATTCCATCGAGGAGTTCGCCGAGCAAACGGTGGCATCCGAGTCGCTGGCCCCCTCCCGCTGCCCCTCCCCGTTTCCGTGGGCGGAGAGCATGGGCTGCGAGGTGGGGGAGGCGAAGGAGAGCAGCAGCGGGGTCACCAGTTCATCGAGGCTGCTCAGGGGCGTGGGCGTGGGCGTGGCACCGCCGCTGAAGCTGCTGCTCTCCGTCGAGGAACTGCGTCCCAAGGACTGCGTCTGCGAGGAGTAGCGCTCCAGCAGCAGTTGGCTGAAGGTCTTGGCCGGCCAGTCCGGATCCTCCGGCGTTTCCCGGGTGGGCGTGGCCAAAGGCGTCGGCAGGCGGAAGATGCTGCTGCTGAAGGACGCACTGCTCTGGGCGAGGCTCTCGAGGGGCTCCAGGAATCGCTTACCGTGGTAGAGGTTACTCGAGGTCACCGGGGTCAGTAGGCTGTCCACCGAAACGGTGACATCTCGATTGGGAAGCGGTGTGGAAAAGGGCATCGCTGGGGGATACTGACTGGTCATTCCGCACAGGGCAATGGGTCGAAATTGGTTGGCGGGAGGGGAGTGCAAGGGGGAGTGGGTCAGGGAGTGGGTTAAGGAGTGGGTAAGCGAGTGGGAGTGGGAGGTGGAGCTGCAACTGCGACTGGGCGTGGACAGGGAGTGGGCGTGGTCGGGAGTGGGTACATTATGGCTCCTGCACAGTGACAGCAATTCAATTTCTAGAAATGGACAACGTATTACTGAAATGGTTAGCAGCGGTAACTAAAATCCTGATCAGTGATTAACGTCGGCTTATTTCATGTAATGTAATAAATGCACAATAATAATTACTTTATTACTTATTTACTTTTATTTATATGAAAATAATGTAAAATCCTGTACTCTTCAAAAACTTCAAAAAACATTATTTTTTTTAAGAATATTTTCAGCCTTTTAGAAACTAACAAAATGTACATATTGACTTATAAGTTTTAATCAATTAAATCAAATTTATTTGATTTATTTATTATTATGATTTATTTAAACAAATAAATAACACAAATAAATAACAAATATTTTTATAAAAGTACAAGCAGCAAAAACATGAAATCGCCGATATGCATCACTGATCTGATAAAGCTGAGGTTTTTTATTAATTGCACACTAGCACTAGCGATAGATCTAAAGGGCGGACTACACTACCTGGGCTTCATACCTTCCGGCGACTCCTCGTTGTCCTCCTGGATGCTCGCCTGCCTCTCCGAATTTTCCTGGGCCGCAGATGTGGTGTGGCCATAGGAGTTGGTGGAGCTGGTCCGAGTTGCACCACTGCCGGCATCCAAAGTCGTCTGCACCACCACGTCCATGTGAGAATCTAGAGAAAACTGTTTGCCGGACATGAGGATGCCCCTCACTCGTCGGCGCATCGAAGGGGATTCCTGGTGCTGGAAAATCACAAGTCGAATTTCCGGATGCTCTAATAATCCACATGTACTCACCGCAATTCGAACACCGGCGTAGGTTTTGGCCAGGAACTCATCCGCATCGAAAATAGCCGCAAAGGAACCGTTTACCACTTTGGGGGAAAGCGGAGAATTCGAGAGCAGAAGACTCGACCCGAAAGCTTCGTTCTTCTCTTTGGTTTCTGCGGTTTTGAATATAAGATCGTAAGGTTCTTAGGTCTTGGATTGAAACGGAAAAAAACGGTAGAACAGTAAGTAGTACAATAGCAAAACTAAAAATCTTTTATTTTTTACAATTCAAGCTTAAAAAAAGTGCTTTTCAACTTTATTTTGGGTTAACATAAAAATAATTCAAATATAACTATATCGTTTTCAACTATCTCTACTTACGGTTAATTATTTTATTTAAATGTTTTTTTTTTGTACATTTTTTAGGTATGCACTTCTCCATACCAGAAATTTGAATTTACTTCTCTGTCAGTTCCCAAAAGACCTCAATAGTAAAGGCCTTATAAAACTGAATATATTTATAAATAAATACAAGTAAATCAAAAATACAAACACACACAAAGCTACATTTTATATTAGCTTAATAAAACCAACGATAATGGGTGCATTAACTATTTGAAAACATAAACAGGAACGTAAACGGAAACGGAAACAGCAACAGGAACGGAAATGGAAACTGGAACGGAAACGGAAACGGAAGTGACGGCTACTGGAGGCGGAAGGACTTGCGTTTACCCTTGAGATAGACACGGTTCGAGATGGTGATGTTCATCTCCTCCAGCACCATGGAGGCCACCTGCCGGATCTCCATCCAATCCTTGACAATGTCATCCAAGGTCGTGTGCGTCGAGGTGATGGTGAACCGGATGACGTACTGTCCCTTCAGCGAGGAGGGAATGCAGTGCAGGTTGCCCCGGTGGTTCAGCCTCTTCAGCAGCTTCTCGGTGATCTCGTTGTCACCTCGAATCCGGAAGACCACCAATCCCAAGTGCCTTTTGGCAGGCAACTCAAATCGATGATCTGCAAGGACGAGAGCCTCGAATTTCTGGGCCAAACGAACTCCTTCGCGGATGTGGCGTTGAAGTCCTTTTATCCCATAAGATCTCAGGACGAACCACACTTTTAGAGCCCGAAATCTGCGACTCAGTGGTATTTGCCAGTGCATAAAGTCCACCGCCACTCCGGAATTCTCGTGCTGCAGATACAGTGGCTCCACATTGAAGGTTCGATGCACGGCGGTGCTGTCGCGCACCCACAAAGCGGTGGCATCGAAGTGCACCATCAGCCACTTGGAAGGATTGAAGGCCATCGAGTCCGCTCGTTCGATGCCACGAAGCCAGGTGCGAAACTCCGGGCAGATGAACGCACTTCCCGCGTACGCCGCATCCACGTGGAGCCACAGGTGGTGCTCCGCGCAAACCAAGCCAATCTGGAACGAGATTATGTTTTACAAGCAATTAATTATGGTTTTCTATCATATAAAAAATCTACATTGACATTAACATTTAAGCTAACAATTAAAAACAAGTATTACACACTGTAGATGGATAATTAGAACAAGAAAAATAAATTTACCTAATTCGAAGCTCATTAAAAATATAATTATATATAACAAATTTGATTTCAATTATAGCATTTGATAAATAATTAATTTATTAAATTAAATTTGATGTGTTATACATTTTATAGATTTGAAAAGTGATATGCTAAAAAAAAAACCGGGTGATATAGTTATTTAATCTTTACGGCAATCTTACTTAGTTGATTAGAAAGGATACAAATATAAAGTACTCTTGTGAGCGAATCCTTTTTTAAATGGTTCAACCACCACCCCATTTGTATCTTGTGAAATGTATCCCTTTTTTTGGTGGCCAGTAAATTTGTTATTTGTCTGTTAATTGCTCCCCAAATACCCACCTCCTCCAGGTTGTCGAAGCTGCAGCTGCCGGTGGTGCCGAGTGTGGCGCAGACCTAAAAATAAAAATAAACCACCGCAGGACACTTTAGTGCTGACATGTATTAATTGGCTCCAGTGGGAGACGCGAATCTGGGGTCTCCAGTCGGGGAATCGGGGATCGGAAATCAGGAGTCGGAAATCAGGAGTGAGGAGTGAGGAATCAGCTGGCTGCGGAAGGCGGGCCAATTAATTTTGACAGACTGCCACTCACCCAGAAGGGGACCAGTCCCTGCTTAATGTCATCCTCGATGGCCTCGCGCAACAGTTTGCCGCGCATCGCCAGGTCCTCGTCCGCCTCGATGTACCGCATCCTCACGAGTCCTGCGGAAAGGAAAGAGTCGGGGAGTGGCTTAAACCGTAAGCGGATTAAACAATAAAGGAAGCTGTGGTCGAGGGAAGTGACCAAAAGATAGTGTGGTTACAAAACAGTATTTACAGGCTTTTTCTAAAATAATATTAACATTTAATGTAAGCACATAGCAACTGGGTTATAAAAGTGATTAAAAAAACCTTTGAAAAATAATTTGTAAGTTTAATTCCATCTGTGAATGGTCTAGACACTATTTTTCTTTGAAATTTAATTTTGATTTAGGAAATTTTAATTTAAATTTTCAATTGAAATAGCTTGGGTAAATTTAGTGTCAATGTCTATACACTAAGCTGTTATCGTTGATTATTTAAAAAAATTCACTAAATAATTATTTATTATTATTATTAAACTTTGCCTTCTTTCAAAATATTAAAAAATATTAAGCTACAAAATTTTTAAATAAAAAAAAAGTTCAAAGTTAAATCTCACCAATTAGGGCCGCCTTCTCCACACTGGAGTGCGCCTGATCGGAGCAGTAGGCCACCAAGCGGGCGTTGATCTCCGCATCCTGGTAGCCAGGATGTCGCTCGTGGAACCGCTGGATGGCCCGAGTGCGTCCTGCCAGCAGACAGACGAGAGTGGCCTCACTGGCCGTGGTTTGCAGAACTCCGCCTCCCTGACTCTGGGAACTCAGGTGGAGGAAGGCGTCCGGCAGGCCGATCATCTTGCCCAGCCAGTTCATCACTATGATCTCCAGTTCGGTGCAGGCCGGGGAACTGGCCCAGGTGAATCCCAAGCAGTTGATGGCATCTGCCAACATGTCGCCCAAAAGAGAGGGCATCGAGTTAAGGGCCGGAAAGTAGGCGTGCATGTGAGGGGATTGCCAGTGGGTTATTCCCGGCATCACGATCCTCTCCACATCCGCGAAGATCTTCGGCCAGGGCTCTCCTTCAATGGGAGCCGATTCCGGCAGTAGTTGACGCATATAGCCAGGATTCACGTCTGGAAAAACGCGTCGCTCCCGTATGTTCTCCAGATAGTCGGCTATATAGTCCACCATCTCTTTTCCTGCAAGCGAAATTTATTTCAACACTCTTAGTACAATTATAAAATCGAATAATTGTTCTTTATAATAAAAAACCCTAAAACATGATTTGTATTAAAAACAAGGACATTTCAAAAGTTTGAATAAAACAATTTGTTTAAATTAGTGATAAGAGCGCAGTCTAACCTTTTGTGAAAAAACAATCTTAAAAGATTGTTATTAAACTGTTATGAAAATAGTTCTTTAACCTTTTAAAGCACATGTTAGTTATTATACCATTAAATGATTATTTAGTTTTACGTCCAGTCTGCTGGCTCTTACGTTCATTGAGTTAATTTGTATCCGACATGGTTAAATAAAAAATAAATAAATTTACATTTAACAGAACTGGTGTTTGTTGGCTTGCAAATGTATTTTTAGAAGAAGTGTGGCAAAAATTAGCGCCAGCATGCTTTAATAGGTTGGAAAATAGCGAATAAAAGTTGAGTAGAAAATACTGGTTAGAGGGGATTTTCTTGGTGTCTGTGAATTCAATTACGGCCATCAAACGAAGACAAACGGTAGGGTCAAATCCGCCCGGGGCCAATCAAATATACGCCCCGTTGGATTGGATTGGATTGGATTTCCATCCGGTATTTACACACACGCACACACACACACACACATGCGTCGGCCGCTGTGCATTTTATGGCCACGGATTTGGGACAGTACTCACCCCGTTGGCGGTATTCCTTGAAGTCCATGCTGCAATAGTCGCCTTGCTTAACCCTTGCTGACGTAAAATCGGACTGTGCAATTGTGTCGCCCGCAATCAGGGGTTATAACACGATATATGTATATATCTGCAGGCGCCTCGTTTCGCAATGAGTTTCGACTTAATCCCTTTTAACTTCTCGCTAGGCCAGCTCCATTTTTCGGTGACTTGTGCTAAATTGAAATGCCAAATGGGAACGACAGCCGTCTGACCGCTGGTGAAAAACAGAAAAAACGACAGAGAACAATATAAATGGAATGGAAACTTGGGCACTTCCGATGTTGTGGGGCTTCTGGTGATGGCTGGAAATGTAAATGAAAAGAAAAGCGCTTGGAAGAGCTACCAGCTGGGAAAACACTAGAGTGGACCTTTGGCCACTGAAAGGGTTCTATCACTATGGTTCACCTTATTACAGCCGCGATAATATTTGTCCTATAACTAGGGCTTTTCGGCTCGTGGCCTGCTTTTATAAACCCAGCCGGAACCAATTAGAATGTTCCCTCTAAACAAATCCGATTCGGGCATGTGTTGGCAAGTTGTCGGAACATGGAGCTACCTAATTACTTATCCCCCGACGAAGCACGACATGGGGAGCATCCATCCAAAGGGGGATGCACTCGAATCGCAGCTGATCCCCAACAAAATTCCGTTTAAATTGGAAAGTGCGCCTCTAATTGTTTATGCTTGCTAACTCGCATTGCTTGATTATATTTTAAATACCGCAAATTAACTATATCTCTTGATCTGGCAGCGCGTGTACCAATTTTCCAACTGCATTTTGTCATGCATTTAGAATGATGGAAACATGGACGTTAATTCATCGATGAAATGATGAAATGGTCGGGCAAACAAATTAAATGTTTGCCATACAACAAAAATGTTGAAAGTCGCAGAACAAACATGTTGCCAGATAAAATTACAGATAACCAAAACAGGGAATTTATAAAAAATGTTAACATTAAATTTTAAACATTGTACAAAATACATAAAGATCACAGGATAATCCAAGAACATTAATTTCAAAATTATAATAATTATATAAATTTGGTATTCGTTGTTTAACTTTTTTTAAAATATTTTTCCAGGAACTTTTTGCTATATAAACCAAACTTGACACTCACAATATAAATAAATTTAACACGCACAGGACTCGAATCAAAGACGAACTGAATGGAATCGAAGTCGAACAGGACCTATTTATACCCGGAAACTGTTGCTTTGCTGCTGGAAAAACGAAGGACATTGGGCCAAATGAAAATGCTAATAAACAGCGGGACGGCTATTTTCCTAATATGAGCGATGACAACAATAAGCTTAGGAAAAGCGTTGGTGTAGCTCACCAAAGTTTGGATACTCTTTAAGATTGTCCTTTTCAGTTTATATGCATAAAAATAATAATACAATCAATATTAAGAGATATTTCATTACAAATACAATATACAAATATTATACACTCTATTTTAAAAATCTTTTGAGTACTTAATATTACATACCAATGTTGTAAAAATTGTAAATTGTAAATAAATGTAAATATAATAAATGTAAATTTAACGGTAAGTATAATTATTTGAGTTTCCCATATTATTTTATTCTGTGATGCGATCTCCTTGTTCCGGAAATTCTCTTACACACAGAAAGAGTATACAAATGCAGCAACAGGCAGTTGAGAAACAAAAGGATACCGACAACAAAGTAGGACAAGGGACAAGAGAAAGAGAGGGAGAAAGAGCGCGGGTGGGGAGCAACAGCCAATGGCAGGAGGTGTCCTTTGTTAGGGATACAAAGGAACTGACCAATCGCAGGCCAGCAAACGTAAACGGGATCAACAGGCTGTCAGCCAAATACCCCCCTCTCTTCTTGACTAATTCGCTTGTGGGCTTAACGATAAATAAATACCCCATCTGAGCAGATTTACAAGAAATTCCCCAGAGAAAACGATGTCTAACAGGAAGACATAAAAACCGAAAATGCTTGAAACTTATGTTAACTGGAAGCCCGACTTAAAACGCCCAAAAAATATCAGAAAAGCAAATCAGGCCCCTCATTCCCCGCTCATTACACACTTGTTACAAGGGAATGGGGCAGGAGAGAGAGGAAAGAAAGAAAGAAAGAGAGAGGTCAATGAGCTTTGTACTCGTCTCGAGACTCTGAAAATTTCGACAAAATACCGCTACATTCAATGGCTTTTGCACGTCAAATGTATCTGTAGTTGTATCTACAAGTGTATCTGTGTACATGAGTGTGTATTACCAAATATTGAGCAATAAGAATAAGAATTTCGGTTTCTTTTGGTCATGAGACAGGCAGTTACAAAGCGGCTTTTGTTCCCGCACTCTCTCTTTTTATTTTGTTCTTTTTAAATCAGCGGCTATAAATACACATTTTGTAAGCTTTTTCATTTAGCTGTAAGCAACAGATAAATTCGTTTCAAAAGTGCATGTGCATACAATAAAACACAAACAAAAATATACAGATACGAAGAGAAATGAGTGATTTTAGTTGCAGTGCTTACCTGTGCCGCTCTTAAAACGATCGCCTGGCTTTCTTTCTCTTCCCGCTTTCTTTGCTCTCTCTTCCGCCCTCTCTCTCTTTCTCTTTCTTTGACTCTCTTGGTTTTTTGGTGTGTTTTGATTCCTGCATTCTTGAGCGCTAAGAACGTTCGTTGACCTCGGAGAGTTGGGGCCTCCGCTTAGCGGTACTTCTCAACCTGTTTTCCCCTCTCCCGCTCACCACATAGCTCATGTGTGTGTGTGTGTATGTGTGAGTGTGTTTGCCGTAGAAGTCTTCCTGTTTGCTCAGCGATTAAAGGTGCAACTGAGCGAGCTGCGATCCGATGACGGGCCCCAAAGATACACAGATACAGATACAACGTCACGGGTTTCGGGTCCCTGACTCTTTGGAGCTCTACGTGTATCACTCGGGGAGTAACAGCCGGACTCTCGGACTTTTGGACATCCCATCATCTCTGATGAAATGCACGCATGACTCCGCTGGCTGTGTATCTCTTACCAGCCAACACTCGATACAGGCCACCTTCCATAAATCAAACATAAACAATGGATTAAATATTAAGTAATATTGACGTATTTTATGAAAAAATTAATCTTATCGTGTTATTTTCTTTTAACTCTGTTAAACGGGTTTTGGACTTTATGTAAAAATCTTTAGCACCTTCAATTTACATGAATTCTAAATATTTTATAGCTTTAGGAGCTTACTAATCTTGACACCTTCGCCTAAAACAATATTTGAGGAACATAAAATTAAAATGTATCTTAAAAGCTTTAAATTTATATTTTAATAAATGTGTAAATGTTTAAGAAAAGGACTTATATTTAATCAGTTTCCAATAATAAATCAATGTTTTCAATTGTACAACAGTTATTTTGCCCTATTTCAATCATCTTTATTAAATATGAGTCTGTTATCCCGTCGTATCAAGAATCCAACATAGTAAGTTGCAACTGTATATTTTTGGTTGCTGCGTGGATATTTTCGGGCTGTGATCACGCATTTAATTAGCAGGAATTGTGGTGAGCGGCCCCTTTTTGCAGGTGTGTTGGTGAGCGCGTGTGTTGAGGTGGGAACTTCGTCTGCTTCTTCTTCCATTATTATTCTTCTTCTTGGACTTACAGCTCCTTTCTCCTTTCTCGGACTGGGCTTCTGTTTCTGTTTCTTTTTGGGCTTGGAACTTGGGGTTTTTGCTTGTTTTTCCGCTCGCCAACGCACACACAGGTTCCCCGCCAGAGGATGATGATTCCAACCGCCGCCGATGAAGAGGAACCCCATGATCATCATGATCATCTTCATCATTATCATCATCGGATGCAACGGGTCTTCGCCTCGGTTTCTGGCCATTTAGTGTGCAATCGCATGTCCCCACGTCCAGTCCAGTCCACTCGGATTCTGGGCTCTCTCTTTCTTGCCGGATCGCCGCCACCAGTCCCGATCGCATTCGCGTTCGCTCTCCTTCCTGATCCGTTCCGTTCCGCTCCGCCTCGCCGACTTCATCATCACCTTCGCCGGCTGTTCGGAGCGCGTTTGAAAACCGTTTGATGCGATCGAAGTACCCCATCCCGGCGACTCGAACTAATTCGCAAATTTAACGATCGTGATCATGATCTGGTTGAGTGGCGGGTTCAAAGCCTTGACATTGATCCGGTCACTCTGAGTGTGTGTGAATGAAAGTCTGGAAGTCTGTCCATTGAAGAGATCCAAGAACCTGGATAACATGCCAAGCACCATCAGAGGTGAGTGCGGGGAATGGGGACCTACTATAAGACTATAGAATTTCTATTTTTAAGGGATCAACATGCGATACTCCTTACAAAATCACATCTTTCATAAATGGGGTTTATAATATGTATTTATATTATTTAACATTTTTATCTATTGAGCATATTATTCATTGTTATATTTATTCCTAAGACTCAGATTTATATTGTTCTAAACATTTTTTCGGAATAAAACAAATGTGAATAAATAAATCTCATTTTGAAATAAATAATTCATTCCTAATATCTCTATTTGTCTCTTATTGAATGAGTTGGTTAAAGAATTCAATAAACCTTAAAGCCAAGCATTCAAAAGCGAAACAAATATGTGCTAATTAATGCAAAATACTAATAAAACAAGAAAGGAAGCTAGCTTCGGCAAGCCGAAGCTTATATACCCTTGCAGTCATCAAACATATCGAACAAAATACATAATACATCGAAGCTATGACGACTTTTCTATTAATTTTCCATATTTTCGACTATTGTTCATATGGCAGCTATATGATATAGTCGATTTGATGAAATTTTTTTCTCGGTTCAAGGTTAGTTCATCAAGTCGATGTTGTAAAAATCATGCTCGTGGAATAAAAAACAACAACGTTATGATTATTTTGCCATTATTTCTATATATATTTTTTGATCTTTCCTATGGCAGCTATATGATAGGGTTATTCGATTTTGATAAAATTTAATCCGAAATTTAATAACTGTTAGAAAACGCCATCTTGAAGAATTCAAGTCGATCTGATCAAAAACAACGGCGTAATAATTTTTTATCCTTTATTTTTTTGACCTCTTGTATGGGAGCTATCCGATATAGTCGGCCGATCCGGCTCGTTCCGACTTATATACTGCGTGCAATAACTACACGTCTTTTGGGAAAGTTTCAGCAAGATAGCTTTAAAACTGAGAGACTAGTTTAGGCAGAAACGGACAGGAGGACAGACGGACAGACAGACAGACGGACAGACGGACAGACGGACAGACGGACAGACGTACAGACGTATTTCGACTCAGATCGTGATGCTGATCAAGAATATATATACTTTATGGGGTCTGAGGTGTCTCCTTCACTGCGTTGCAAACTTCTGGCCAAAATTATAATACCCTTTGCTCTGCAAGGGTATAAAAATCTACCTAAATGAATCATTTCTTTTTAATGTTCCCTTAAGATATTTGCCATCACGTTTGTCACGTTAATACGTTATTATGATTCCTTAAGAGGTTTAATTTCATAGTAACTAGAAATCATGGGGCAAAAAATACTACGATGATTACCAAAATATGATTAACTTAATTATACAAATAATAAATTAAAATGGCTTAAAGCAAGGTTTTATATGGTTGGATATTGTACCTACTGAAATAATTTATCTACTAAGATTTAATTTGATTTAAATGGTTATTTTCCTGTAATTTCTTTTATATATAATTTACCGTTGGTTAGAGTAAGTTCATAGGGCTTTCGAAACTTTTTGAATTTTCCCCTTGAGTAAATAAGTTAACAAGTGAGTTTCTCCGGCAATCAAAATAGTTCTGGTGATATTACGCGGCCGACATCAGCCTTGTCTGTCCGAAGCCCAAAAGCCACTAATGGAATCATTAAACTGGCTAAAAAAAACACCTAATTGATTATAAAAGGCAACGGCTTTCAATAGCCGCAAATAAATGGATGGGATATGCAGTCAAGCTGCAAGACATGCAATGCAGTGCCGCTTCGACTTCGACGTCGTCTTGCCGCTGGATTTCCGATTCTAGCCAAAAGATTTTACCACATCTTCAAGGCAACAGCAACAGCAACAGTGCTGGTAGAACAACAGTAATGGCCAACTGTTGCCTCATCGACAGTGGGGCTGCAATAAACCAGTTGGAAGTCGCAGCTAATCTTGCAACACAGTTGCGCAACAAAGAATCCGAGGCAACGGTACTAACGTGTTTGCTGTTCGCTGCTGCTATTCTGGCCATATACAATTCTCAGTTCTTTCCACCGCTCTGTTCTGTTCTTTTCAGTTCTTTTCTTTTCTGGTCTTTATACATATACTTTTCTTGGCAATCAGCTCTCTGAGCCAGTTGCGTGTAACAGGTTTTTCCTCTTGAATAACTGGGACTTTCTTACGGGACTTTTTCGGAGAGTTTGTGCAAAAGGAAAACAGGTTAGAATCGGCACAAACTTGCAATAGATATATAGATGAGGCAACACAGAACAACACACAAAACACCGCCGCAAGAAGTTTACAACGGTGAGGCACACATTTTCGCGTTCACGTTAGAACCAACGGTGTTTTAGCCAAGTTTAGCTGCAAGTCGTCGGTTGCTGGCAGAACCAGTTAGCTGTTAGCTGTTAGCTGTTGATTGTTGTTGCGCAAGCGGCAGCTGAAAGCGGCGCAAAATAAATCTAACATGATTTAAGCAACGGAAAAACATGAAATATTAATGCCGATTCTTGATGCTTGATGCTTGATTGTTGATGGTTGATGGTTGATGGTTGACTCTTGGCTCTTAGCTCTTGGCTCTTGGCTCCAAATCCATCTTAACGGTGGTCTTTTGGTTCGCCCTCATCGGCCCTCAGTTGCTATATAGTTGGGCTCTAGGTTCCCTCCCCCTGATCCTCATTAATGACGGTTACGATCCGATCCGAACCGAACCGATACGATCTGTTAGTTTGAGGCCCAGTTAGGCGATTAGTCCAAATTTTCTTTGGCGGTTGGCCAATGCCCGAGTTGTTCTCCCTTTTTTTAAACCGTCATTTGAGGGTCATTGTGGCCATAGCTGTTCTTCGATTTGTTTTTACTCAGTTTGTCTTTTTTTGGCTTTGAAGAACCTTAGTTGCCTAATAAAGAAAATGAGTAATCTTTATCGTAAGATTCTAGTCGATACCATTTGGTATCTAATTTATGAAGTATTTTAAACAATCTGTGAATGTGTGAAAATCGGTTTTCTACATTATGTATTATATATAAGATTAAGAACTTTTTTCGTAATATGTATTAAAAAACTTAAGGGATGTAAGACCATTTTCGAACGCTTGAATTATTTAAACCATATACAACCATAAACCATATAAACAAAATCAATTTTTTTTCAACAGAAACTACAAATTTAAAACTAAACAAGGATTTAGCCTAACCCTTCGGTTATGTGTTGTAATAACGCGATAATATTATTTTAAACAGTTTTTTATTCATTAAAATCCCAAGTAATGGAATAATTAATGTTGCGCATTTAATATTGATTGGTAAAAAAAATGTTTTCATTAAACTAGGTATAAACATATGTAATTTAAGTTTATGATTTGCAAGCAGATGTTATTATTAAAGAGCTTTAAAAATCTGTTCAAAATTGTAGATTCATTCAAATAATCCCGCCCTTTGAAATTTCCACCTCGAGCGTGCAGAAATTTCCCGTGACGCTTTTCCACCACGGTGGGAATTTCCCTGTGGTTCACTCCCACCCTCCCACTTCGACGGAATGGCTAAGGGTGGAAAAGCTGCGCAACAACGTTCGTTCGCCTGTGCTCGTTTTCCCTCGTGCTGTGGCTTCCAGTTTTTCCTGGCTATGCACTTGGCATTATGCCTACTAACCCTATTTTCGCAGCAGTTCGCAGCGAGTCCCATTTTTCAACTTGCATGTGCGGATATACACACACGCACACTCAGACTGCCGCACACACACACACTGGCACACACACATTTGGGATTTTCCCAGAAAACTGAGGCGCAACCCCCACGAAACGGAAAGTTTGTGCAGCGGCAGAACGAACTGTGTTTGTGGCACTCGAATTTGGGACACATTCCTGTAAAGGACGCAGCTCCGGTCAGCTGCTGTTCCAAGTTTAAAAAAAGGAGCCCCACAAAAATCAACAAAAAAAAAAAAAAAACGCGCGCGGTGCATTTAGACCTCAAACTCTTGAAAGTGAAAATCCACCACAAAAACAGTGAAGCATACAGTGAACCCTTATTAATAAATTAAATATAAAAGTGTTTTTAAAATCTAAGCCAACCAAGTGCTATTGAATTTCCTGTGGAAAAGTGGAAAAGGGAAAGCTGCTGCAGCATTGCTCCTGTGTGCCAAATATTGATTGGCAAGTGTGCCGCTGAAAAATCGATTATTAAAGCCACTTTCCACAAACACACAGCTGGTGGTTGTGGTTGTTGTTGTTGTTGTTTCGCCAGGATGGACGGGGCCTTCGGGGTGGTGGTTGCATAGGGTTGCGTGCCGCAATGTGGGAAATCAACAGCAGTAGAAGTAGCAGCAGCAGCAGCAGCCGAAGCAGCAGCAGCAGCAACATTGCCACATCCAGAGGCACACTTCCAACTGTTTTGACGTGGTCGAGTTCCAATGGCGCTGCCACAACCGAATGCTGTAGCGCAGCCTTGCAGCCATCCAGCGGCGACGCGTTGCATGTGCAGCAGCACCAGCAGCAACAACAGAAACAACAACAAGGGCAGCAGCAACATAAGGAGCAACAAGAGCAACAAAAACAGCAGCAGCAGGATAAGAAAACGAGGATGACAACGACCACAGGCAACAGCGAAGCACACAGATACAGAAGCATTCACATTTCACCGAAACACAGCAACAATTGCTGCACAATAACCCAGCAAACTGCAGCATATTGTGGCTATTAAGCAAATAAAAAGGAACAAACCAAAGACTAACCAAAAATGCAGTTCAAAACCAGCAAATTATAACCCAAACTCAATCGCACAAAGTTACGTTAAGTATACGACGCGTATTTCCAGCTGCAAAACGAACCAAAAGAAAAAAGAAGAAACGAACCGAACGAAACGCACAGGTGCATCTGCAAAAGCCCCTCCCCCCACCACCCCCCAAATAAAAAACAAAACCCCCCAGCAAAAAGCTTGGGGGTATCTACACCAATTGACAAGCAATCGAGGCGCAATGTTAAATGAATGAACTTGTTTAGTGGACAATTTTTAAGTGCACTTTCGTAAGGCTGATTTTTCAATTTATTTCGATGTTGTGCTTCTACACCCAAAATAAAATAAAGCAAAAATAAAATAGAAAATAAAACCGAAATAACAGCAAGCAATGAACCAAGTGAAAGTGTGAGTGTGGTTAAGTGATTTACGGGGAAGGGAAAAGCAAGGAAAGTCCTTTGAGAAAAGTAGTGAAGAAACGGCCGCCACAACGGAGCGGCCCAGAGATCTCCTGCTGATCCAGCAGGCAAAGTCCGCCGGCGGCACAAAATCCTCGGGAGGCGGCGGCGGCGGACCAACATTCATTGGCACTGATGCGGCAACAGCGGCAGCGGTTGCCAATCTGCGCAGCAAGGTGCCCTCCATTTCGATAATACCGCTGCCCGTTTCCACCACAATTGTGGCAAGAAGTGGAGGAGGAAGTGGAGGTTCCACTAGTGGTTCCTCTAGTGGTTCCAACCCAACATCTTTACCCCAACTAATCCACTCAGCGAGGAGTGTTTCCACCAAGTCCACAGGGACTTCGCCACCTTTGACCTTCATCTCGGAGGGTTCGGGGACATCGGGTGCTCCCGCCTTGGCTCTATTGCCACGCCCCCAACAGCAGCACCAATACCAGCAAACCGACAAATGCACAGTGCTCAAGTTGGATGTGTTGAAGTCGCAATCGGGAGGAGCTGGCAATTCCAGCAGCAGTAGCACCTACCTGCAGATCGAACAGCAGCTCAGCGAACTGGAGGCCGCCGAGGAGGAGGAGGAGAACATGGCCAGTTTGCTGGGCAGTGCTCCACCCGCCCAGATCCTGGCCAACCAACCCATCATAGTGAAGATCGAGCCAACGCAATCGTTTCACATCGTGGAAGAGGGCGACACGCGGGTGCTGAGTTTGCCACTCAGCGATGCGGATAAGCTGGGCGCCAGTTGGATCGATCTGAAGGATATAGCCGGGTTGCAAGCTGGCGGAGGAACCACTCTCCTGGATGTCTGCTTTGAGCAGACCAACGAGGAGGGAACGATTATAGCCACTGTGCAGCCGGAGTTGGATAACGATTTGGATGGGGATTTGGAGACGGAGGCGGAGAACGAGGATGAGACTGAACCAGAACCGCCGGCAGCCAAGCGATTGGCCACCAACAGGGTGCCACAATTGCGGTCACAACAACAACAACAGCAGCAGCAGCAGCAGCAACAGCAGCAACAACAACAGCAACAAAGTCAGGTTAAATTCCTGTCGGATCCTCCTGCTTTGGCGCGTTCCAGCAGCTTCAGCAGTTTGAGCAGCTTCAGCAGCATCAGCAACATAAGTTCTCTGGGCAAAAGTATGTCAGCCAATCAGGAGAGCAGCCTCAAACGATCCAAGGAGCGAACGCCACCGCCAATGCCACCGTTGACCGCCCAGAAACCCGCTGCAACATCAACAGCAACCTCTGCAACACCAGCAACATCGGCAACATCAGCCAGTGCAACTGCAACATCGGCCAGCACTTCGAACTCCTCGAACAGGGACAACAGTGGTGGTCATCACAGTAGCAGCGGCAGCAATGGAGCCATGACAGGTACTTGCAATTAAAACATTTACATTACCTACATACAAGGTTTAAGTACGCCTTAAATCATTTTAAGTACCACTTAAAAGTAAATTTCAATAAAGTTACAATGCGCATTTAAACAAATTCATTTACGAGACTTTATTTTAAGAACTCTTTGTCAAACTCTAAAAGAGGTTTCCCTAAGTCGTAAAAACGTCAACTACAAATAAGTTATTTTCTGAAATTATATGGAGATGGCATAGAAATCTTTGGGAGAACTTTTTCAGAAATATTTTTGAATAAGTTTCAAGCTAGATTTTTTATGTATTTGAGGTATGAGGAAAAGTTTAAATTCAATTCAATTCAATTCAATTTTCATGATATTTTTTATAGTAATCATGTTTCCATTGCAAATAAAAATGATTATGGTTATTAATTAAACATGATTATTTAACACAATTATATAGAATCCATAAAACAATCTTAGCTACCAAAAAAAATGTTTTGTTCGGCAGTTTTACAATTTTATTTATGCCAAAACAAACATTTGCTAACTTGACAGATAGTTGTAAATATTTGAAAGATCTTAAGTCAAGGATTGCGCAGATGATGAGTTCACACCCCAAAAAACTTGGTAAGCAAGAGAATTCCACTTGTTGCGAATGCAAGAGAAGAACAGCAGGCTAACCACAGTGAGCACTCACCCAGAGCGACCACCGACGATCAGCGATGGTTCAGATAATCGCACATATATCCCCCAAAGCCAAAAGTAGCCCCTTTTTCCACTACTTCCCCCTTTCAGAATTGTAGCTATGCAAATGAACACTCGCTCATTGCGCAAGCATCCCAGGCAGCGGCAATTAACAGGCTGACACATCAGCAACACATCAGCGACAGCAGCAACAACAAGACAACAACAACACCAAGACAGTGGCAACACCAAGACAGTGGCAACTGCAACAACAGGTGTACTGTGTGTGTGTGTGTGTGTACACACCCCATGCTAAAAAGAATTTCAATTTACAAGCCTCGATTTATTGGCTATTCACCTTTGTGTGGCTGCAGCAGCAACAACAACATCTGCACCAAGTGTGTCCCACTTTCCATAGTCAACAAACAGCAGCAACACCAACATCACAAGCAACAACAAGAACAACAAAAACATGTTTTGACATACTAAATAAGCCGCTGCTAGGCTGACTAGCTTTTGGCCAAGTCTAGATGGTGTTCTTTATCATTAGGTTCTGTTAGCTGTTTCTTTTTTTTGCGATTCCCGCTGCCTCGGCATATTCGCTTTACTGCTGTTGCGGCACAGCAGCAACACAACCACAACAACAACAGCAACAACAATACGGCAACACCAAGAACACGGCGGCAACACCAACGCCGTTCTTCTATCTTCTATCTCTGTCTTCTGTCTTCTGCCTGGCTCCTCATATTTTTACCGTAGCACGAACCTTAGCGGTAAAAACGTCAACTACAAACTATACAGTTAGCTGAATGAAGTCTCGAGCGGAGCGAGCGGGACGGACTGAGGGCGAAGCTCAAGCCTAAGCGTAACTGGCTAGAACAGAATTAACGTTTATACACTCAGAAAAGATTTAACAGAAGGGATAGTGTTTGAATAAAATGTTACAATTGAGTTTAAAAACGGAATTTAGTTTGTATAATTTATATTTATAATAAGTTTAAATGAGATAATAGTGATAGTGTTTGAAAAAAATGTTACAATTGAGTTTGAAGATCGAATTTAGTTTGTATAATTATAATTTTAATAACTTTAAATGAGATAATAGTATGTAGCTAACGTCAGGTAAAATTATTTAGAAACTAATTTCAAATTGACTAGATATAATAATTAAAATCATGTTTTAACTATTATTTATTGGCTTGAGTATTCAGCTGGTTCTTAAATTTTTTCCGTAAAATATTTACACATAAAAAGTTTTTAAGTTTTGCTAATCCTTCAGAATTAGAAGTCAAAAATTAAAAAATTTAAGATAATTGCCTTTGTATATATTCAGTATACATTTAAAAAAAACACAATTCCAGCCTTTGGCATTTTCTTAGAGATCTTTACTTTGAAAGAATAGTTTGAATAGTTTCAAAAGACTTTACATAAATCTAGCACTATGGATAAATGAAAACCAACTGCAGTCAAAATGTAAAGTTTGATTTGAAATAAAGGATTATGTTTTCAGTGCAGTCAGTCGAGCAGTAAGAACGGGATAATGACGAGGAGGGGGCGGCTAAGCTGAAAAATTGATTTGGCACCGCCGCGGGCCAGCGACTTGATTCTGCTCCCTCCGCTCGACTTGGCTCGGCTTGAATCGGTTTGGCTTGGCTCAGTTCACTTGATGACTACAAATGAGTGTCAGGCACTGACACGACTTCTCATGCAGAAGCCCTACAGTTTCGGCCAAGATTGATCTATATTTTATAGTTTCTGTTGATATCTTTGCGCTGGGGGGCCGTCGGCCGACGTATCCACATGCAATGGCTCATTAGCAGGCTGGGGAGTTGGCCAAAACGTCGGATTTTCTGGGCTTGTGATTGATGATCGAGGCGATGAATCGTTACCTAATTGCTGTACCCACTAGAACAAAACATGCCTTTTTTTTCAAAACTAATCGTTCGATTTGTATTGAGATTATATGCTCTCTCCCAATTCCAGAAGCTGAATTTAAGAAATTCCTTTACCATTACAAAATGAGCCTTAGGCACTTTCTTTATGGACTCAGCTTATACATATGAAAGAAATAAAAAAAAACAATATAACAATTTATCACATTTTTCTTACTATGCTTTTTAATAAATTTCGAAAGCTTTGATAGGTTGATATAAATTAGATGTAAATGTATTAATAAATATACAATTCAGGAAATAAAATTTAATTAAAACTGAGCAACTTTCCCTATAATTACAATTTTTAAAGTTTTTTTTTTAACACTGATTAGTAATTAAAGTTTAAGAAAAGACTTTAACAGACTTTAAACCCGTTTAGGGCCCTCTAACCAGCAAATGTGTTCGCAAGCGGATTTGACAATGATTAGCCCACATAATGGTAGTTGGCAAAAAAAATGTAAAACCGAAAACATAAAGGTTTACTTCATCCGAACCTTTCTGCAGATGATTCGACCCTGAACGTGGTCGATGGACTTTGCCAGTCAGTCAGCCAGTCAGTCAGTCAGTCCATCGTTGTCGCCGTCGTCGTCGAAGAAGATGTCGCAATCGGGGGATTACGAGATATATATTTCTGCCATTGGGACTCACACTATCTCTTTTGCGATGGGCCATACTGTCGGGGTTTATTGTTGTAATTTCCCATATGAATCGGAGCCAGGTTCATTATAATTTGGTTGGACAACGCTTTGCATTTCATGCATGAATCTTCTGCTTATTGGCCGTTCGTCTGGACCTGGATCCGTGGCTATTAGCCAGGTCAGCGCCGCATGAGATTTCGTCTCCAATCGAGCGTGGCGAAGTTTCATTATCATATTTTCGATTTTGCCAAACTTCATCGATATTGCCAGGCGATTTCGTAACCATCTCAACTCTTTCCCGTCTATGCAAAATCCGATTTATGCTGCGCACATTTTGTATCTTCGGCTTTGCGAGATGCAAAAGTTAATGGTTTTAGTATTTGACGACGACGAAAATACATAAATTAACTTAAGCGAAATATTAATTTATAACCCGAGCGATGTTTGTTTTTTTTTTTTCGTTTTCAACATTTACATGGAATTTTACTTTTTTATTTTCGATTTTTCGGTTTGCTTTTCATTTTGGCAAACTTCGAAAGCAAATTGCCAAACGATTTAAACTAATTTTAACATTTTTAATTGGCCAGCAAACTCCGTGTGCAGTTCACCTTGACTGTTCGGTGATTTTTTTCTGTTTTTTGCATTTTTGCAGACATAATGGTTTGAATATTTATAAAACTAATAAAAATATATGCTTAAAATTTCATCTCTTTGGGATTTAACCTAGTTTTAAATATCCGAATTATTTAAGCGAAATTATTTCAATGCCTTAACTTTCTTAAAGTAATGAAACTAAAAATTCTCATTTTATTTGCCCAGCTTTATATTACTTTATATACATTGATAAATATTAATGTTAAAAAATAAAATGAAGTACTATAAATTACTAAAGTGTATATTGAACAAATAATAATGAATAAATAAAGGTTTAAATTAATCAAAAAAGGTTGCATACCTTATGACATACCGTACTTTAAAACACTCTATACATTTAACCAAACTTATTTGAAGGACTTGGAAAACTCAATTTTCCATAAACAAATAACTCAACTTAAACTTAATAACTTGTTTCATAACATAATCTTGCACCAAATTAGTCATGAAACTCAAGCTTAAATCACTCGTATCAGTACCATGAAAGGACCCACATTTCCTATTCAATCATTAAGGCTTGTTGATAGGACTTGAGCGGTGTAATTTAGGGACAATTTCCTCTTCCGCCCGAAAAAAGCGTTTGAAACAATTGCCCAAGTCGGCCGTTCAAAAGTAAGAAGTGCAATTAAACTGCTGGCAACTGCAGTGCACACATTTTGGCCTAAAAAGCAATTGACCTGCTAATTGAAGGAAGCGCCAAAAGCTCCCGAACTCTCTCTTAGCCAAAGAGAAGCCCAAATGGCACAGAAAGAGAGAGCCCCAGTGATAACAGCTGATTATGCCAAGAGCGGTTGCCATAGCGAACGAACGGCCCAAAGCGGACGAGGCAAAAGTGGAATGGGTGGGTTGAGAGAGGGGGGCGGAGGGGGTTTGGGGCAGCGAACTGAAGAAGTCATCGGCACAGAGACACATATACCCACTGCCAACACCGCCGTCGCCGCTCTCTCTCTCTCTATCTCCCACTCACTCCCTGGCTCTCTCTTGGGCTCTCTCTTTGGGGAGCTCAGCTGCCGCATTGGAGGGGCTGCGGCTGCGCTGCCGGCGTCGCTGCCGCCGCACGACGACAACGAACACTCGATAACATTTTGCGGCACTCTTCAGCTACACCTCGTATTGAGCGTTTCGCGGCGGCGGGTTACGATGCGTGGCGCGTTGTATCTTTATTATTAATTATTTGTTGTTGTTGTTTATACTCTGTACCGTTTTATTTCCCATCGCTCTGTCCGTGTGTCGCGTGCGTGCGTGTGTGTGTGTGTGCGTGTGCCTATGCGTTTTGACCCCCGCAGCCCCCCCTCAAAACGCCTCACCACCCCCCACTCTGCCGAGGAGAAACCCCCCGAAAAGTATATAAAAAATTACTCAAAAAGGCAAAACTTCGAAACGCGAGTGTGTGCCACCCAAAAGTGTGTTGAAACCAAAATACAAATAAAGAAAATAAATATATAAATTTAAGCCTTGCAACATGCGGCGGCAGATGAAGTTTGTTCGGTTTCAGATCAAAACAAAATCATAGGATACGCCTACATATATCGCTATATATATACAGTACCAGTCAATCAATCAATATCGTGTGCATTCAAATTCCACATCGTGCCTAAAACTGCAACTGCAATTGCGCGCCCCTCTCTTAAAAAGCGGAAACGGAAGTGCCAGTGACGTAATACTCCTAAAAACAACCCAGGAGAATCCCTCCCACAACCTCACCCTCGATATTGTGCAACAAAAACAAAGCCAATCTCCGTGTATGTGTATTTTCAATGTGCCAAAGTGTGTGTGTGCGCCAAAAGGATATCAAAATATTATCAACCAAAAAATTAAAATCAAAACCCATCAAGAAAATCCTTCATCGCAACTTGGTGAAAGCAGCCTTCGTCGCCAGCAAATTGGATAATTTATTGGAATAATCTATTTGCCTCTAATTGGATAGCTAACCAACAGTTTTCGGATATATCTCACGATCGGGGATTTAATGATTGGGAAACAGAAATTTATGACATCGTTTAGGATTGTTTGTTTTTACATTTGTTCTGGCACTTTGGTGTTTATTAGGTACACGTGTCTAATACCGAAATAACTATATACGTTGCAATGAAATTTAATTGAATAGTTGGATATTTTATAGGCATTTATTTGAGTCGGACAAATGCAAGCTAAATGCAGTTTAATTTTGGAAAGAAATTTAACGATGCTTAACGAGCTTGGTTTAATACCAAACTTTAATTTTTAAAGAGTAATTCTAACTTAGTAACTAAAGCCACTTTTTAAACTTCAACTAAAAATATTTGTATCACTTAAAATCTGCCTATCTTTCAATAGGATTTTGTGCATTTTTATATGAACTATAAAAAAGTTTGATTTGGTAATGTTGCACTTGCTGAAGATAAATGTATTTAACAACAACATTTGATAAGCTCAAAAAATTACTTAAAAGTGTTGCACAAAAAAAAAAGGAATAAGTGAAACAATTATCTTTTTTAAGGCGGCTCAGTGAATTGAATTTGGGAGTTCGATATTATTTGTCCTTTCCAAAAAAAGCAGTTATGACCTGATCTATGGAATTTTCCAACGGCTACTCCCTTCGGCCAGTTTTTTTCTTACCATATGGGAAATAGTTCCCCCAATTAACCACCCCATTTTGGAGCAACCATGGCCAACTGTCAGCAGAAAGCTTTTCGCAATTTTTCATAGGTTTCGCAGTATCTGTTACCCGGTGCCGCTGGGTCCATTGTCTTTCTTGCCGTTCTTCGCCATCCATCCTCCGTGTGGAGATCTTAGGAGCCCGAATCTCGGGACACAAAGCACGAGATGCTATGCCCTTTTCTTGTCCACAGCTTGTGGCCCCTTTGTTGGCGCTGCAGTTTTGTGTCTGTGTCCATTGTGGCAACTTATGATTATCAACAATTGTTATTGTTGTCGTTAGAAGCAGTTTAGAGGCGGCAGTACGAGTACTTGCACCGACTTTTCAGTTCAGGCGAGTTCAGAGCAGAGCAAAGTCGGTCGTCGCCAGCGCCACCCACTCTGCGCCTCCTTTTCCGCCCGGTTCTACTGATTCTACCGATTCCACCGACTCTGCCGACTCTACCTACTGCCTCTCCTGCCTTTTTAGTCGACTGTTTGCATTACCGTTAGTGGAACAACATTGCTAAGCACACACATAGTCGCACTCTCCATGTGTCGCCCCATAAGTGTGCCACCCCAGCAACAACAACAACTTGGGATACACGAAGAGAAATGTGCCGATGGCTTTGTTCTTAAAGATACATGAAACAGATTTGAAATGAAATAAATAGGTGTAATACATAGTTTTTCTCATATTTCAATTAACTTTTTTTAAGCTTAAATCAGAAGGAGGACTTCACATCTTCTGAACGGTAGTAATTCTTTTAGTTTTTCAACACTTTTTATGTACTTTAAATAGGGGAAAACATAAAAGATTAGTTATCATTAATAGATTTTTATACGAATGTTATAGAAAGACGATTTATACACAAAGTGCTTTGTAAATTCCTACTTTTAATTATTAATATTCTATGTCGGATTGTTACTTTCTGTATATTTATATTATTAAAATCAAAGATAATACAGTTTTTGATCATAAAGAAAGGACTTTGACGTGGAAATAGGATTATCGTTTTTCTGGTCGTGTAGAAGCGGAAAACAGCCTAAGCAGAAGTCCCAGAAGGCGGAAAAGTGGGGGCAGCGGCAGAGCCCACCCATAGGTCATTGGTCTTTTTCGTCGGCGTCAACGTACTGCGACGGCAACAGCAGCGGCAGCAGCAACAACAACAGCAGCAACAGCAACAGCCAGAGCAGTGCTGCTACTGCGACGCCGGCAGCGCTGCCTTGTAAACTTTGTCGTCTGCTTTGCTGTCGCTCTGTTGCTGTTGTAACTGTAACCGCCTTCGGCTTCGGCCGCCACCCCCTCTCACCGACCCACTCTCTCTTTGAGCTCTCTCTCTCTTTCTCTTTCGCCCTGCTTCATCATCGGCTTGACCGGCTCGTTAGCTTTAGTACCGTTAGTAAGTTCGTTGTCGCTGCGAGAGAATTTTTCATTTCCACTGTGCAGCTATTCATTTTCATTTTCTTTTCAGCGTTTTCTTTGCGCTTTGTCTATATGTAAATTTCTCGCTAGCCCTCTCCCTCTCCCTGTCCGCCGTCGTTCCCCGTCTCTTTCTGTTTCTGAGCTGGCACAATTTCAGTGTTGTTGCTGTCGCTTTGGTGACGTATTTTATATGTCTGCCAGAGGCTTCCGCATGGCCACCCAAAAGCCACCCCCAAACCACCAACAAAGTGATTACAAGCAGGCCCCCACCCCCTTCCCCAAAAATAAGAGAGAGAGTAAAGTAAAAATGTTTTTATATTCATTGGGTTTGCCGGCTCGTTTGTCGCTCGTTTCTTTACGTTTGTGTGTGTGTTTGAGCTTTGGGTCATAGAACTTTTTTCTATGTTTACCCACACACACACACATGAACACACCCACTATGCTTGGCGACGAGATTTATGCGCTGCATTTCAGAGTTTTTCCCCATTAGCCCCGCCGACCCCTCCCTCCCCGAAAACCCCAACGTCTGTCTGGGCACCCTTAAATCCCATTTCTCTATCGATTTTCCATGTTCATGTCCATATAGTCATCAGCAGCCGAAGGGAGTTGCCAACCGAAAAAGGGAGAGCTAGGGGTTATATATTGTGGTTTGGGGTTCGGCACAGTTCCTGAATTTCGATAGCTGTAAAGGGAAAATATGGGGATAAGGCTTATGCCGCATAAAAATATAAGTTGAAAGGAGTAAAGTAAATTTTGTTATGATGTGGAGGAGTCTTATTTAATATCATTATTCATCATTATACCATTAATCATTTTGATTAATTTCTGGTAACAGGAAAGGTTATTAATGGAAAGTTTTATATAAATATAAACAAAATAACGTATCATACTTTTCACATATATTGAATTATGTGAAAAGTATGATACGTTATTTTGTTTCACAGGAACTGGTTTTAATGTTAAATCAATAGATAGATTTGATGTTTTAATGCGAGGATCAATGCTCCTTCCTGTATTTCGATTATGATGTTGGAATTAAATATTATTTGATTATCATTTAGGTAAAAATGAATACATTTTCTGAAATCAAACTTATTAGTGATCATTTTTAAGAAGGGTTGATGGGTTTATGCTTTAATGTTCGGATATAACTTTGAATGGGACAAATCTAATCTAAATAAATGTTAGTTTCCTCTAAACTTTTTAATAAAAAATAAGTGAAAATAAAATAGAGCCACACACACACTTAGGCACTTATCGAACGATCTTTGGTTATCGAACTAAATGAGATCGTGCGATTTGATGTTTGAATTTCCCCCGTTTGCAGACATCATTCCCGTGCAATATGCTGAATGCCATGATTTGGCCATGGCTGACAGTGCGTAGCAAAAGTATTTACATAACTGGCCAAACCATTTTGTACATCAAAGTGTTCAAGCTGAGGGCCTGAATAAAACATATTGAAAAACAGATGAATGTGTTTCCAAGGCAGCGACAGTTCGTATCGATGAGAAACAGATTGCGCCTAAATGTCTTCCGGAATAAATTGTCGTGAAATTTTCGTATTTTTGGAAATTTTGATTTGGAATCAAGCAAAACAGAGAAATCGACAAAACAATGAGCATAGCAACAACAACAGCAGCAGCAGCAACAACAGCAGTAACAACAAAGAAACCAACAGCAGCAGCAGCAGCAACAACAGCAGCAACAACAGCAGCAGCAACAACAACAACAGCAACAAGCAACACAATAAAAATCACAGTAACCGAAGAAGCAGCAACAACAACGCAGTGAAAGTGATAAAACATCAGCAGCGGCAGCAGCAGCAGCAGCAGCAACAACAACAACAACTGCCCAAAGCAACCAAAAACAAAAACTACAATAGCAATAACAATAGCAGCAGCAACAGCAACAATCTGCACATTCTGCAAAAGGGTTAAAGTTGGACGTTCGATTTAATTAAGATATTATCAAATCATAGAAAATTGCTTTAAATAAACGATAACGATAGATAACTAAACACGTTTAATACATACGCGAACAAGTGTCTTATTAACAAATAGTTTAATAAAGAAAAAATAAAAAAAACAAGAAGTAAAACCAATAATTAAGCGGCAGCAACAACATATAACATCAGATCCAAAACAACATCAACAATTTAGTACCTACAGGCCTGACAACGTTAGATCATTATATATACATACATATAGATATATAGCAATATACAACAAACAAACAAATATATATATCGATTGGCAAGCCCCCCCTCACACCAGCCCCCCGGCCCCCCCGTCTCACAAACAAAAAAAAAACACCCACACACACTGTGATAGTTCTTGATTCACATTGAATGCGAAAAGCGCTGAAAATTCATTCATAAAAAGCATCTACGGACAAGCTAAGCACACAAGCCACAAAAACCTAAGTAAAGACCAAGTGCAATAGGACGATTGGCTAATACAATTGGAACCGAAGGGCAGCTATTAAAAGTATATAAATATATATCTATATATTAAATACCGTATACAACGTTTTACATATTTACAAATCCCCCAATACAAAAAAAAAACAAACCGAAACAAAACAAAACTAACTTAAAACTAAGCGAAATTCGAATTCATTCAACTGCTAAGAGCAGCCATATTGCGCATACGCCGCGTATGGCCGTCTGTGTGTGTGCCCGTGTTCATCAGCAGCGGTTGCAACAACTGATACCAAGTGTACATAACTATAGCTTCAACTATTTCACCAATCAACTGCAGCGGCAACAACAACAGCAACAGCAAACGTTACAAACGTCACCAAAGCTTCGCATTTCCCATTAATAATTATGTATACGCAACGTATGTTTGACATGTGGAGCAGCGTCACTTCGAAACTAGAAGCACACGCAAACAACCTCGGTCAAAGCAACGTCCAATCGCCAGCGGGACAAAACAACTCCAGCGGTTCCATCAAAGGTAAACGAATACAATTTTTAACTCAAAGGCAGTCCTTAAAAAGTTTAAACTCGGGAAAATAATATTAAGCGGTTACCAGAATTAAGTTAGCAAGAAATAAAATAAAGAAAATAACAAACACATTTGCGATAACAGGTTTAAATCACAATCCTTAAACAAAGTTTGAATTTTACTCTAAGCTTAATAGTGTTAAAAATAAACAAAAATATTTTAACAAAGAAAACAACTTTAACAAAAAATGGAAGAAGAGGAAATTATAAGTATGATACAAATTTTACATTTTATGGGGGCTTATAAAATTACGTATATTTTATATATTTGTGATTTAATCCCCAATATTTGTAATTTGGCAATACAAACTATTCAGTCTTATAATCACATTATACTTGTAATAAACTGGCTGGGCTTTAATAAAGGCAAAAAAATTACATGTCTTATGCAAGAGTTATATTATGTATAACTTGGAGTCCTTTAGGATGTTTTAAGCTGTTTTGGCCATTTCTCAGTTGCTTAAAAAGACAGCAGGTGAAGTAAGCGACAAGTGTGAACTTTCATCCCGCAAAAAGTAACAAGAGAATTGCACAAAACAGCAAAGGCAAAATAAAGTATAAACTTAATGAAATCCAGTTAAGTTGCTGTTTTATGTGGCAAAGTGGAGTCACTCAGTCAGTCAGTCAGTTGGTCCCGAAATGAGTTGCTGCTCTTTTTTATTTTTTTTTTTTTATTTTTTTGTTGTTTTTGTATTTTCGTTGGTTTGGCAGTGAAAGTCACTTGGGTTTCTCAACGGACAGCAACACAAAAATTATTTAAGGGAAATCCATGAAATTCGTAAATGAAGAAAGACAGCCAAATGAATATTACGAAACCCACTTGCGTGTGTTTGCATTTGTGTGTGCGAGTGGTTTGTTGCCTTTTTGCATTGACAATTCAACTAATTCGAAAAGGCAATCAGAGAACAGGAAAGAGACGAGAGGCTACGACTCTTTCTTTGCCACTGCAAAAGATACAAAGATACAAATTGTATATGTAACAGAGCAGTCGTAAAAAGCGTACAGCAGGAGATCATAATAAAATAAAATGAAAAAGAAACTTGCGAATTAAAAATCGCGCGCCAGTCATAAAAACATACATATAGGCGATATTGTAATGCCAACAAAGTTTCTACAAGCCATATAAATACATTACTATGTATGAATCGCACGTTTGCCAGTGTGAGTTGGCTCGTAGGTATAGGTTAATTAGCCTTTTTCACTGTATTTTACAGTTATTGGGCAGATTTGTATTTTTTGCTCTTCACAATCGAATTGGTTATATTTTTGGCACTTTGTTGGGCAGAAAAAAATTTGGCAGCTTAAGTCGTAAAACAACTTTAATGTGATGAAATACCGATCAAAATACTTTTAATCTAATCAGACACATTTATAAATTAATATATGCTGAATGGGATTAAAATGTTTTTGAGATATTTTCAATATTTCTTAAGTTAATGGTATATTTGTGAAAGCAATTAATAAATTTAAAAAAGACATTTTATTGTTATCTAAGAAACTGCCTTTAGTTTTTCTATTAAAATCGATCATGAAACTAATAATATAGTTTTTAATGGAAAAAGAGAATTTATTTCTTCAAAGGAACCAAGACATTTGTAATTCCCTTTTCCGTAGGACTTGAAGCTTAGAAGGCGTAACTAAATTAATACGTATTTAATTGCGGGCCTTTGACCCCTTAGCGGGTCAGCTGCGATTGCAATTAAGGTTTTAGCCGGGAACATGGAGGATATTATTTCCAACATAAATCTTAATCGCGGGCAGCAATCTATCCCCTTGCTTTCTAAGTTGCGTGTAAGTAATTAAGGCAACTGCATGGGGGTGAGAGGGGGGTTGGTTTTATTTTTCTGAAGCTGGTCACTGTTACTTTTGGCTTGCAATTTGCCTTTATGACTTCCGCAAAATCAACTTTTATTTTATTTTTGAGATTTTCACTTTTCGCTACTGCCACTGCGTTTCGCCGTTGTTTTTTCGCCTTTCCTTTTGTGAAACAGATAGAAACGTAGGCAAAGTGAAAGAAAGAAATTTTTGCGGCGTAAACAGAAAGCGGCCAAAAACGAAATTTTAAAAAGCGAAAGAGTTGACAACATTGGCCCTTGGCAGGAGGAAAAGAGAGGGAAGAGAGAGAAGTGGCAACAATAAAAAAAATATTCAGAAAAGACAGAAGGAAAAAAATTTTGTTAAAGTGAAATGCTGCTGTTGCTTTGGCTGATTGTGTAGTCCGCTCACAAACACATGCGTACGAAATGAAACAAAAAGAAATGTATGGAAAAAAGCGACCCATGCAGGCCCAAGCCCAAACCGGCCCCGCCCCCTTTCCCCCCAAACGCCCCTGCGAGATAGTGCGAACGCCCGTTTAACACTCGAAACAAACGAAAAACCAAAAACTATGAAGCTACAAAATTTCTGACTGCCTGAGAAAGTGTGAGTGTAGTCAGAGGCGTAGAAGGGGGATTGCGCTTTGTTCTATAATAAGATTAATATGAATTGTAACTTTCTTAGAGCGGATTTTATAGCCGTCTCTTATTTTTATATGGGAATTTGAAATCGAAATTTTTTTTATTTCCAAAAAGGGTTATAAATAAAAAAAAAATCATTTTAAGAATAATCTGCAAGTTGATTAAACCAATAACAAATATTTTTTGATATAAGCAAACTTTCAGTTCTAAACTAAAATAGTCCATTAAGATGGCTAAGGGCATTCCCCAGAACCCCACTACTTACGCCCCTGGGTATGACTAGTTTTTTTTCTTTGTGTCTGTGTAAGAAGCGCCAAAGCACACATTCACACAGCCACAATCATCGCCAGCGTCAACATAGTAAAAGTCTAAAATCGAGGAAAAAATTATTTTCGGCGGTCATTCAACTCGCACGCACGCACACTTACGCACTATCTGATAGGGCAAATGGGGGAGAGCGAGCGAGCGTGTGGAGAGTGGGAGAGCGGGAGAGAGTGCGTGAGAGCAACGCGTTCGATGACTGTTATGCGGGAGCGTGCGTCAGCGTCGACTGAGACGCGGGCAGCGCTGCCCACGCCACGCACATTACAACATCCAAAAAAAAAAAAAAAACACAACAATGGGCAATACTTTCTATGGCTTTTTTCACTTCTCCCCCATTTCTATTTCTCTTTTCAAACAAACTAAAATTATTATTTATGCAGCCAAAGTTTTGGAGTCATAAAAACGAGCGAAAGAAAGAGAGAGCGAGATGAAAATTCTTTGTTTGACAATTATTGCGTGAATTTCCACGATTACGACTTCTATCGCTCATGTAAATGCCGTATTAATTGCCTGTCGTAGAAAAGTCGCCGAACTTTTGACTTCCTTTCTGGCCGGCCGTTAACTTCTTCGATTAAGCACAGACGATAAAGGCTTATAAATAGGATTTCACTAGCTTTATGATCATGTCACGTTAAGTACAGGAAAAATCATAAAACAACTTCTAGAAGTTAGAAGAAAGCAAGAAAAAATTTAATTTTATATGTAAGATAAGAAATATCTTAATCAATGTGCTAAAAATAGATATATAAATAAAAATCACTTGATAAGGGTTTAAAAACCTTTACTTATTTAAAACTCCAAACAGATAAAAGCCGAATGAAGGGTTTTTAAATTTAAAAGCCTTACTTTAATTTGATTTTCCTTGTTTATTATTTTATTATTTATTAAAAAAACGTACTTTTACCTTTCAACTGATGTTAAAGAAATTGCACCAAAATTTAAAATAATTTAATAAACTTTCATAAATTGCTAGGTGCTTAAATAGTATTATTTTTAAATCTTGTTGCTAAGAACATCTTATAAAATTCTTTTTGTAGCTCTGAAAGCCAAAGGAACTTTGTGGAACTTAAATTCCTGCAAAATTCCCATTATTAGACAGATGTTTGTAATGAATATGGCCGCACTAAAGCACACAAAATTTGGCGAGCATGCTCAGGCATTTCTCCAATTTGGAAAAAAAACCTAAATTTGGCATGGAATTTCCCATCAATTCCCACCCCCATATATCCATATAGATTCCGTATGTGGAGCATGCAAATATTTTCAAATATTCTGGTCTGTCTGCTGGAAGCAAATAGAGTAATGTGTTCTTTTTCCCCGGTGTTGTTATTGTTCCCGAAAAGTTCATTCGCATGTGTCCTAGAAAAACTATGAAATGCAGAAACCACATATTTATTTACTCTGATAATTTATGGAAACTTACAAGAGTGTGGCAAAAAAAAAAAAATAAAGCCAAAAAGGCAAATAGATGAGTAAACAGGCGTTAGGTTCAACGACCTCTGGGGGAACATAATCGGGAAGATAGTGACAAGGAACATTTACAGATATTTGACAGACTAATAGCCCAACCCCTCGAAATGTCTGGGAAATATCAATTGATTTAGTAGAAGATATGGTATATTGACTCAGCGGCGTGCTTTAACTTCGACTCCGATCAGTTTTATCTGAAACGATTGATTGTTAAATGGTTATTTTCGGACTATGATCAACGACAGAGATGGAAGAATCGCTATCTCTTTGTCTTTCTCCACAAACTATTGTAGTTCTCGCCTTTGCGTATAAGTAAGGCAAAAATAAACTTTTTACATATACACGAGATAAGCTTAACCACAGAATGTGTGTCATAAGGCCACCGCAACTTCAAAGCTATATACCAAAGCTATAGACAAGACATCAAAATAGAATACTAGACTTGAGTCGCAAATGCCAACTAGAAAGTTCTATAGTTGGAGGAAATATAATTCTCTTGGTGATAATAATATAACAAGGTTTTACAAGACTATATATAGAGAAGAATGTGTAAAATGGCCTAAAGCCAGATGCAACCACTGATTTAGGCCTTTAGTAACTGCAGAATTATTATTTGCAGTTATTAATAACAAAATAAAGAGTTCCAAAATATTAAAATTCAAGTCGGAAGTAAAAATAAAATATTATGGCAATAATTGTTCTTTCGTCTTTAAATTTATTGCAAATATATAAACATTTTAGTTTTGTTCAATTTAATTTTTAATTTTAAAAGCACCAGAAATTTTTTTACGTCGAAAAAATAATTTTTTTTATTCATCTTAATTTTTGCGAAAAATCTTGAGTTACATATATTTAAATATTTTTTCACGGCCACCTATAAACTTATTGACTTAATTGTGTTTAATTATAAATGTCGCAATCAGACTTATCAACAATTTTAAAGATGTTTTTAGATTTCCATAATTTAACAGCCTGTTATTTAACTTTCAGTATTATTGGGTTAATTGCAGTTTCTCGAATGTGAAAACGAGCAGCATACACGACGGGAACACATAATGACATCCGTTCAATAAAGTATGGTTTCGTTAAAAAATGTAATAACCGAAATGACAAACGTTTCCATTATGTTAGGCAGCGGCGAAAAAATAAATTAAATGATATTATTCTAGTAATTATAAAGCAGACATCAAATGCGATGCATGAGTGGCCCCCTGCCCCTCCCCCCTCTCTCCCACCTCCATCCTATCCACCGAATGCAACAGCCCCCAGAAAACAACCCCCTTTCCCCCTCCCAACGACCATTAGACCCCAGCTGCGTATCTTATCTATGCAACTCTTCGCATAGTTTAACGTTTTGTGCGTGAGTTTGTCACAGAATATATATACACACGACGAGGTATATATCTAGGGGTATACTATATATATATTCGTGATTACTGGTGAGTGCATATATATATATATGTATATATAAATGTATACGTATAGGCAGCAAATAAAAGATTGCATGTGCCCCACAATGCAGACACAAACAGATTCACAGACATTGCATTTGAGTCGCGTCGCCAAATGAATAGACAAATATATACACACGAAACGCACACACTGCCAAAGCAGCTCCAAGCACACACACAAACAAACACACACGTACGTATGTACGTACACACACACATGGAGCTAAGCACACACACTTAGACAGAATGCAACGCCAACGTTTGTGGAGGCAAAGCGCGCCAACAAAATGCGAAAAACTGGGACAAAGTTGAACAGACGAGCCAAGGACGGATATTAGTGCGACGCGGCGCGAACAGTTGCATGATGAAGCAACGGGCGGCGAGGGGGGGATGGGGTTTTCGAGGGGGGTGGGAGGTTGCTTTTGGGGGGCCAGAGAGGCGCAAGGGGGGCGACGGTGAAGTTGGCAGCGAAAAGTGGAAAAACAAAATGAATGTTTTCTGATGTTGTTGTTGTTGCTGGTCCAACAACTGTGTACAGTGGACGTACTTTGGGCCACCAAAAGCGTTAACTTCATTTCGACGGAGCTACCCTCATATACGTAATTAAAAACGTATCCACTTCTTGGGTTGATGTATTATTTACACGAATAATTTACACTTTGAGCATTTTTTGCATAGAAAGAAAACTGGTATTTTTAAGAACTGGTTCCATTATATCATTGATTTCACTGATTGCTTATGTTTTGTTTATTTATCAGCATATTCTTACATTAAACGTTTGATGAGATTAGATATAAGATTATGTACCAAGTACCTTCCATGACAAATCTAACTAATCTAAAAAGATTTATAGAAAACTTTGCAATTGAAGGAATGATATTAATAAGAACACAAAAACAATGGTTAACTATGTAACCATTAAGCTGAAGTTAAAATAGTTAAAATGTTATTTTACAAGTATAAGTATTTTTATTATAAATTTATGACATTTTGTTTATTTTTTTTAGGGTAAAGAATCTAATCCTTATAATGGGTTCCTTTGAATTTTTTTAATTATCCGTTTTTTACGCTCAAGGCGAGTGCTCACTGTGCCTGCAGTATAGTTTTCAACTCTACAGAAAATTTTGTTGTTTGTTGATTACAATTTGCATGACGCCAGCGGCAGTACAGCCAACAGGGCGGATAGAGCACTTTATCTCCCTCGCTCGCCCACCGCCCCCGCTCTCCCCCTCTCGCTTGCTCTTTCGGGTTTTTCTTCTGCTTTTTTCAGTAGCAAACTGCAGTCGCTGTTGGTTTTATTATTGTTGTTGTTGTTGTTAATTTTGCAGACATTTCAACCGAAATAAAAAACAAAAAACACAGAAAAAATAAAAAACAATTTTAATTAATGGTGGAAAAACGAGTTTGCCTGGTTTCCATCAACCCAACGACCACTATGAATGGATTTTCTTCAAGAACTCTTTTTTCCCCCACACAGATTGCATTTTTCATATGCATTTGTGTGCGATTTTTTTTGAGTCTGTCTTGGTCTGGCTCAACTTGAAAATTCTTGTTTTGGCCAAATTGCAAGCTGCAAACGGCAAACGGCAAACGGCAAACGGCAAAAGTTGATGTCGAGTTCTTTTCGGTTGATGCTTTAGTCAAAACACTTAAATACCATAAATAATTGGCTACTTAAGTGCATTTGTTGCGCAAACCCAAAGGAAAAACAATCAGAAACCAAAAGAAGTCAGTTTACGAGCTTTGGCTGTGCGGCTTTTGAGGTTTTCAAGGTATTTTCCATGTGTTTTTCCATTTTATTGTCGAGTTTCATTTATGCTGCAGCATTGCTGGTGCATTTGAAGCGTGCATAAATAATGCCGTAGGCCTACTTTTTATGCTGCCACGCGGTTCGGCATTTTTCCTCGGGTTGGGGGCACATCGATGTCAAACACATAAATATGCATTTACTCATGGCAAACTCCTGGTTGAGAATATTGTTTTGAGAATATTCCAAATGATTCTAACGTTACTTGTTGTTTTCCTTAGTAATCAAATTAATTGTAAGCATGTTTACATATTAAAAACCATATAAGTAAAATCTAAAGGAATTTATAGAGCTTTCAGTAAATTGCTTTTGAAATTTAAATCATGATTTATAATTCCCATTCAATCGAATTTATAATTACTGTAAATATTTGTAAATAAGCAATATTTAATCTGTTTAACCTGTTCCACAGTGCAAACTTATATCAGAATTAATATAGAAGTGCCAATAACTTTGCTCTGTCGAACTCAACTAATAATTGGCTGTAAATCTAAATCTACGCGTTACAAGGAAATTTCCACAAAAACATGAATCATTTCGAAGAAAACCAGTATATTAAGCCGCTCTCCCCTGATATATTTCCCAATTGTTCTCGGCTGCCATCATCACGTGAAGTGGCGTATACGTGATGTTTGGGAAACAATATAATAAATTGCGCATACGTCATGTGTACGCCGACCTGACTAATTGAGGTGTACGTATACATTTTCGGGCATTCTCATCAATACTTTGTATGAATCGCGTATAGAAAGCGATCGGATTACGAGGAGAAATTACATCATTTGGTGAAAATGCTTAGCATTTCATTAAATCGACTGAAAATGGCAAATTCTTGCGCTGCCTCCTCGGTTTTTTTTTTCTTTACTTGCCATCCCGTGGGTCAATAAACTTGTGGGCCCAGTCAAAAATTTGTATATGAGAAATTCTTTTGTTGGCAACAAAAGAACGAGCGCGTCACGTACGCCGGCAGTGCGACAGAGAGGGCAATAGGAAGAAAGGGAAGGAGCGAGCGAGTGCGAAATGTAAACATTACAAAAATGCCAAGCCAACGTCTTCATCATGTGGCCAAAAAAAGAACCGAATCGTAGCGAACCGTTAGCCAAAAAAAGTTCATAGCCGTAGACCAAATTATGTATATTTCGAGATGAATGAATTCTCAACCTTACGAAATTCTAACGGCTTTGCAAAATATGCAAAAGGGGGAAAATAACAACAATGAGCTGGCCGAAAAGAAAGCGAGAAATTACGTAGCCAGCATGCTAATGCTAATGCTCTTTCTTTATAACGGCGTTTCGCACAGCCGGCTAAAAGACCCCTCCCCCCTTGGCCCCACCGCCCCTCCACACTTTTTTGTATATTTTTTTTTTTTTTGTGAAAGCTGGAAACCAGTTTTCTATTAGCATTTGCTTGGCGGCAAAAGAATGAAACACGACAGTCGCAGAGAAGAGAGCGCCGCACTGCTCTCTTCGCTCTCTTTGGGGCTCTCTTTTGGCCACAAGGCAGTCGGCTGGTGCATTGACCCCACAGCTTGCTGACCCACTTACGAAGCTGCTTTTTGCCGCTGCGAATGCGAGTTGCGAATTGCGAATTGCCGACGCTGCGCGCTCGTGCCTCAGTCGACGTCGCCGCCGGCGTCGCTGCTTTGGCGAACGAGCAACTTGTGCAATAGTCGCAGCGGCAGCAACAACAACAACAGCTGCAACAGCTACACCAACAGCAATCGCAGTTGCAGCGGCGTCGCCTTCGCTGCCACATGGGCAACACAAAAATGACTTTACTCTTTGCCTCAGAACAGTGGTCTCAAAATAACAAAAAATACAGTACAATAAAAAAAATCACTCTAAAACTTCTCAAAAAAAAATGTTAAGTAAGCACATTTCCTTAATTATGAACTATAAAATTTAAAATAGTATTAAAAAACCTCTCAGAAATATTTAACAAATGTAGCAACTATACGCCGTTTTTGTCTACACTGAACTCTCTTTCAAAATGTATCAAGTCTGTTATACATTAAACAGAATATATTGCCTACCTATTGGCGCAGGTCCATTAGGCTTAAAATAAAACTGAATTAAATTGCAAACTATTATTTTTTTAGGCCATGGTAAAAGAGACAAGATTAATTTCATCGTCATGCCACATTTTTGTTACATTTTATATTGTAGAGATTTTTAAAATATATTATAGCACTTTTTTAATAAGTTTTCACCGTACTTAGTCAGACTGTTTGCGAGGTATCATGAATGTATTTTTTTATATCATTGCTATAGTTTGGCGCTGTGTTATTGTTTTTTTTTATTTTTATTTGACTTTGCCGTTCGCCGCAGTGCCAAAAACTGCAATTCATATGCAGCAGCCCCGCCCCTGCGGCGGGCGCCCCCCGTCTGCCGCCCATGGATGCCCTACCGGCGGGTTTTCATGTTTCTCTTTTTTTCGTTAGCACATGTCGTTGCATATTAATTTTCGTATGCAAGTGTGCACACATTCATGTGCGAGTTGCTTTTTACACTTTTTACATTTTTTACTCGCTTTCGGCTGCTTCTTGGTGAACTGCATTTTTTTGCGGGCATGCATTCGCAATAAAGAAGAACATATTAATTCTGACTTCTGGTTATTGCTGCACCCAGCAAAAGCAGGGCAAAAAAGAAAGCCGTGGGCCAGTGCAAATAAATTGCATATGCAAAATATTTGGGCGGGTTTCCGCATCGCTCTGTTTTTCACGTCTGTTGGCGTTGGCCATTCAGAATATATTTTATTAAGCCGCTTTTGGACAGCAATTAATTTTCTTATAGGCCGAATAGAGGCGTGGAAAACTTGTTGTTCGATCAACCACAAAATGCAGTCGTTTTTTTTTAGTTGATTGAGTGTAACTTGTTTTTAACCGACAACGGTGCGTGTACGTGATGATGTGGAATTACCTAATAATTGAATGGATGCGTTTTCATTGAGCAAAGGCGTTCGTGCCACTCGAAAACATTTAATAAATAGCGATCGAAGTTAATTAAAAATTTATCGAATATCTTTTGCATTTATTATTTATGTTTGCGTACACTAAATTCAGCTTTTTATTCCTGCCTTTTACCTCTGATAAGCAAACAATTTCACCAAATATTTGCCTTCGTTTCGAGAAAAGTATGTCATAAATTTTGTTTTCACGCTGTCAAAGTACACAGCGCCAAAAATGCCAAAAAAGACAATAAAATGTATTTCATGACACACTTTTCCGCACCGGGTATTAAGTAAATATTTGCGCCTGCTATTTGTTAACCCAAAATGGGGGCGAAAATGTGCGTTGGTTAAAAGTTAATTACCCTACGAAAACTTGTTACCATGTAAGTTTTTTGCCAGACGTTTTGGGTTCTAATAATACTTATATGTATTTTTAACGGGCATCAACAAGAGATCTTAACACAATTCAGTACAATAAAAATTATTTATAGCCCATTCCGGTTTTTCTAGTTATTTACGGTTAAATTGTAAAACTGCAAAATACTATTACAGGAACATTTTGGTAAATAATTTGTATGATCATAAACGTCTTTGTAAACTTTTTTCTTAAGTTCGTATTTTAAATTATATATAAAGGTACTATTCCAAACCGAAAACTTAAAAATACTTTTAGGGAAAAAAAGCCTAATTTCTCCTTTAAAAGTACATGTGTAAGTGCTATCGCTTGACTTATCGATTTCCTGAACTGCATACAAATGAGTGGGAATGGCCTGTAAAGTTTGAAGCTTTTACTTGTCATAACGGTAAATGAGCCCCTCTCTCTTTTCGCTTCTCTCTTTAGTGCAGTTACCCCCGAGTTATCTGTCTGAAGACCCATAAACACGCACATTCCGGTACTTCAGATAAAGATTTATATGTTTTCGGGCGAAAGGCATTACAAATACTGCATTTTCCGTGCAAGTATTTCGAGTATTTCGTAATGCCCAAGAACGATAAAAAGTTTAAGGCGGCTTAAGTAAGCCCAAGAACCCCTTAAAACCCCCCTTCAAAATCCCCCTTTTCCACTGATGACGACACACATTCTAGCATAATTGAATATCTGTCTGCCCGCTGACTTGCAATAAAAGAGAGCCGCTCTCTTCGGTCTTAAGAGAAGCCCCCCAAAAAGAGCGAGGGAGCAGAGAACTTTCTTTTCGATTTTGTTTTTGTTTTCTTTTTCTTCGCTCGCCGAGAATGCTGGTGGCATCAGTGTGTGTGTGTGAGATATTGCCGTGTGGGAAAAGTTCATTGACACTTGAAAAAACATTCAGTCACTCACTCACACAAAGCAAGTCGGGTTACTCACTCACTCACTCATCATCTGTCACACATTTCTCCGATCCGAAAAAAGCGGCAGCGCTTGGCACATTTTTCAAGCTGCGCTTGTGTTGGTGTTGCTTTCTGTTGTGTTTTGATTGTGCTCCCGCTCGCTGCCGCCGTCGCACTATGGGGCATTTGCCCACATTTGGTGGCCGAAACCCATTTTTTAAAAGTCGTTAAAAAATTTTTTTTTTAATCGCAATGAGTTAAGATAACATTGAGGTAAAATGTTACGTACTTAAAATTTTAACAGACCGCACCACTGTTAAGATATCAGCTGTCAAAGTCAGCTGTTTTTTAACAGAAGCACATGCTGTAAAATCGTTTGTATTTGTTCAAACTTTAAAATGTTTAAAAAGCGCATTTAAAACCAATTTTTGTAAAATGTGTGAATGGAAGTCGATTCAGAATGGTTTGGATTATGTGTTTGTGAGCTTAAATTATAAAAATTGATTGTGGCGTCCCTATAATCTTGTGTAAGTTCTAACCTCAAAAAATTGAAACGTAGTCTTACATTTTTGTTTTTAAATGGAGCAACAAAGTGAGTCCAGCGGAGTCCAGCTCTAAAACTTGTTTTATTTTGTAGAGTGATCAATTCTCCTTATACTCAGTTAATATAAAAGTGCACTTTTGCGCACTTTCTTCAAAATTTAACTTTTAAGGTGCTAACCTAGCAATAGAAGTTTAACACAGTTTGAGAGAAGACATGGCACTTGGCTAAGCTCGCAAACATTTGTTACTATAAAAAACGCTAAGAACCAAGTGGACCATAAAAAATAAGTCAGAAAAACATAAACATATTAACTAAAAGTAAAGTTTTATACTTTTTTGTTACAGGGTCTTAAAAAGTGTTCCTTAAAATACAAAAAAAGTCGATATAATTATTTAAAAAAAGTTAGGACAACGAATTTTTTTTTTAGTTGTTTTGTTTAATAATTCTAGTTAGAAAATAAAAAAAAAATTTTTTTTTAATATTATTCATTAAAAAAAAATTTTTTTAACTAAAAAATGGGCGGAGCCACGCCTATTTTTCTTAAAATACATGCCTTATTTTATTATTAACTCGAATCAAAAAACAGATCCCAAAAATGTTGATTAGTTTTCAAGTTATTAATTAATGTCACAAAAACTGGTCATTTGCCCCATAGTGCGTCGGTGTCGCTGCCAGCAGCGCTGCCACTGCGGATTCTGCTGCTGCTGCGTCTGTGTTTGTGTGCGTTCGGTTCAGCGCGCATCTTTCATCCTCGTGGGTAAATACAAATACAAATACGGCAGGCAAAGCGCCTAGATTACACAATACCGCCGCCAGACGAGACCAATCTGCCCGCTCGTCCTCTCTCCCTCGCTCCTTCTGGCTCACTCGCTCTTTCGCACTGGCTTTTAAGTCCAACACTGGGCTGCAAAAGTTTTGGGGACTTCACCCCAGACTTCTGGGATAAGTGCAGTAGTTTCTGCTCTGGTTACCTTAATTTTGTGGCGTTTTTTTTCTGTTTAAAATAAAGAAAAACAATACTATGTTATTGTGAAGTAGATTAATATACATATGTCATGCAATGGAGTTTATATATTTTATTATTGCATCCATGAATATTAAACTAAAGTCTTGATCAACAGTGTACAAAAATATTTTCTGAGAAAATAATTAATATGGACATATGTACATATGTAAAAGAAATGAAATAAATAACAATGATCATTTTCTTTCATTTATTTGCTTTATCAAAGAACTGTTCAGAAATTCGTAAAAAAAACGGCAAAAAGATACAGGCAGTTAAAAAAAATACAGTTTTGCTCACCAGTGTAAATTGGGGCAAATTTTAATTCTCTCAGTGAACCAGTTCTCAGCGATGCGATGCGATGCACTGCTGTTGATCAGGAAATTGCATCACCGCTGAAAGGATTGCGGATTGCAAGGGAAACCCGAACAGCTGTCGCACTATCTCCTCTCTTCCTCTTTCTCCCCTCTGCAAATCCCCCCTCCCTTTTGCACAGCCTATATATTCTTTATTGTCTGGGCAGACAAGTGGCTTAAGGTACCGCCTGCATTGTGCCGCATGGATAATGCATTACAATATTGCGCAATAGTTCTCTGGGGTCGAAGTGGCTTTGTCTGAACTCCGACAATGGATAGGCTGGCATCGGAAAATCCCTCGATTGTAATTGCGGGGCGTTTTCGATCTGAAATTACTTGGGGCTCTTAACTTTAAGATGCAAGTTGTATTTTAGTTCTGTTTACACATATCTGCAAAATACTATGAGAAATAATAAGAGCATAGAAAATAATAAAAAGATACTTTATAAATCCAGTTTTCATACAGAACACATAAACATAAACGCTTAAAAATATAAAATATATTCTTTGATTCTTAGCTTTTGAATAAATATTATGTTTTACCAATCTATGCTAATAATGGTTTTTATATTCACATATTTAATTGATGCTGACTCACTGCTATAACCCATTGTTTCCCCTCTTTTTTGCAGCTCAAATTGAGATAATTCCATGCAAAGTCTGCGGCGACAAGTCATCCGGCGTGCACTACGGCGTGATCACCTGCGAGGGCTGCAAGGGCTTCTTCCGGAGGTCGCAGAGCTCCGTGGTGAACTACCAGTGTCCGCGCAACAAGCAATGTGTGGTGGACCGCGTTAATCGCAACCGCTGTCAATACTGTAGACTGCAAAAGTGCCTAAAACTGGGAATGAGTCGTGATGGTCTGTAGCAAGTGTTAGCCGAAGCATCCTGGGAACTTTTTTCAGGAAACTAAACTGAATTAATGAAATAATACTTAATTTTTAAATTGGTTATTTAATTTGGTTGATAATAAGCGGTCTGTAGTAAATATAGTTCGTGTCACATTTTAAATTTTTAATTTTAGTAAGCTTAAATTTGGGCTTCAAAAATATTTAAAGTTTCTTAATGAATTGATTTTTAATTTTAAAACATATTAAAGAAACTGAAAATTTAATTTATTTCGTTGTTTTTTTTTATTTTTTTTTTTATTTTTGGTTTAACACTTATAAATATTAATCTTAGTTTCATTGGTAGCATATATCAAGATATTTTTATATTTGTGAGTCTTAAATCGATATTTCTTATTATATGATCCTTAAGACATAGGTTTAACTTATTAAGTTATATTTTGGGAAAACTAATATTATAATCACCATATTGGCTTTAAGTTTTCAAATTTATTTTATTAGCCCAATTTATTTTCCTGACTTATCTCCGGATGCCAATGATAATAACCGCACTGCATTAATGTATTAATCCCGCCCCCTCTTCGCCACACCCCCTTTGCAGCTGTAAAGTTCGGCAGGATGTCCAAGAAGCAGCGCGAGAAGGTCGAGGACGAGGTGCGCTTCCACCGGGCCCAAATGAGGGCCCAAAGCGATGCGGCACCGGACAGTTCCGTTTACGATACACAGACGCCCTCTAGCAGCGATCAGCTGCATCACAACAACTACAATAGGTGCAGTATAACGGATATAATCGATATGTTGATTACCCCCTTGATGATCCGAAAGGAATCAATCTATTTTCCCCCATTTGACTTTGATCTTCATTTTCCCCAATTTCCTTTGCTCTTCTCTCCCTTAATTGCCATCGATGATACCGACCCGTAATGCCCTTCTTGTCACTCAGCTACAGCGGCGGCTATTCGAACAACGAGGTGGGCTACGGCAGTCCCTACGGCTACTCGGCCTCCGTGACGCCACAGCAGACCATGCAGTACGACATCTCGGCGGACTACGTGGACAGCACCACCTACGAGCCGCGCAGTACAATAATCGATCCCGAATTTATTAGTCACGGTGAGTTTTCGAGGATTACCCCAAAAAATTTCACTTAATTACCCGATTAGGGAATTTGGACATTAATTACTATTAGTCAAAAAGCTTCAGATTAGACTTTCCACCAAATCAATACGGGATTTATTAGGCAAGGACATTGACATTATGAACTAACACCTCGACCATATTGATATACCTGTATTTTACTAAACCAAAAACACTGATCCGCCTAGAAGTTCTTAAAAAGGGACTAATATCTGATTTGTTTTTAATACGTTTATCTGTGTATAGTAATTTAGAAAAATTACTCCTTTAGTAAAAATGGGCTTAAAGATATTTGGACTTAGAGTATATTATAAAAAACTCTGTCAAAGAATTTCTAATAATAAATTATTACTAATATAAATGAATACATATTTGGATTGTTCAATGTCATATTGTTTTTAAAAATGATTTTTTAAGGATGTACACAAATGTGGCATAAGAACCTTTAAAATATTAATATATGTATTTAAATTCATATTCAGTATTCATTTAAAAATAATTTGTTTATTTTTATTAAAATCTTATTCATAAATGTATGTATAATCTATAATATATTCCTATATCCCTTTAGCGGATGGCGATATCAACGATGTGCTGATCAAGACGCTGGCGGAGGCGCATGCAAACACAAATACCAAACTGGAAGCTGTGCACGACATGTTCCGAAAGCAGCCGGTGAGTAATTATCGAATTACCCCAAAAGTATGCCAGAAATAATAAAGACTTTCATTTAATTTCTCGCTGTGTAGGATGTGTCGCGCATTCTCTACTACAAGAATCTGGGCCAAGAGGAACTTTGGCTGGACTGCGCCGAGAAGCTTACACAAATGATACAGAACATAATCGAATTTGCAAAGCTAATACCGGGATTCATGCGCCTCAGTCAGGACGATCAGGTGAGTAACTACTATATAATAATAATTATATAATTTATATAACTAAATACATTGTTAATAAATACCTTTATTTTATTTTAGATATTATTGCTGAAGACGGGCTCCTTTGAGCTGGCGATTGTTCGCATGTCCAGACTGCTAGATCTCTCACAGAACGCGGTTCTCTACGGCGATGTGATGCTGCCCCAGGAGGCATTCTACACATCCGACTCGGAGGAGATGCGTCTCGTGTCGCGCATCTTCCAAACGGCCAAGTCGATAGCCGAACTCAAACTGACTGAAACCGAACTGGCGCTGTATCAGAGCTTAGTGCTGCTCTGGCCAGGTAAGATATACTTTTATTATATTTACCCAACCTTTTAATCAACTTATTTCCTTATTAGAACGCAATGGAGTGCGTGGAAATACGGAAATACAGAGGCTTTTCAATCTGAGCATGAATGCGATCCGGCAGGAGCTGGAAACGAATCATGCGCCGCTCAAGGGCGATGTCACCGTGCTGGACACACTGCTGAACAACATACCCAATTTCCGGTAGGTCAATCAGGGATAAAAAAAAGGGCTAATCTATTGATTATTGACTTAGCCCTACTTAACAAAAAAATAGTGAATTACTTGGTTTTCAGAATATTTATAAAATTAATTCAATTGTTAACATGTACACAGACTTCTTCAAAATCTTAAAAACTAGAAATGAAAATAAAATAATTTCAGCATTTTTTAAAAACTCACTAGATAACTAATAAGCAGCTCAATTTATTTAAAAAACTCGAAACGATATTTCGATTTGGATCAATAAATAAAAAAAAAAAATACTTTACCTTATAATCCTTTATTAAAAATAAACATCTCTGTTAGATTTCATAAGAAAAGAAAGCATTTATCCAAAAGATAGCATATAAAGGTTTATAAGAAGAACTAGTATTCCTTATGTATGTATTAAAGTTCTTCCTTCTTCAAGTCAATTTGAACACCTACCATATAAGAATAAGAATATCTCTAAATATCCGAAATACTATTTGTGTTAATAATAACCAACTTCCAATTTAATTTTTCAGCGACATTTCCATCTTGCACATGGAATCGCTGAGCAAGTTCAAGCTGCAGCACCCGAACGTCGTTTTCCCGGCGCTGTACAAGGAGCTGTTCTCGATAGATTCGCAGCAGGACCTGACATAACAAGAGCAGGCGACTCCGTTCCTGGAGACGAGCGCGGACGAGGTTGCCGAGGAAGCGGCTGCCGCCGGGTGTGTCCTGCCGCCGGTGGCGCCACCTGCCGGCCAGCAGCCAACGCTGCTCGAGGACTGAGGATGCGGCAGGAAGCGGCAACAATAATAATTATTTGAGTAAACACACACTGCACACGGGCTGCAGGAATACAAGAACTTTATCATGATTTAAGCTAGCATACAACCAAGGATGTGATCCTCGCCAAGGACTCACTTAAAAAACAAAAAAGAACTCTATCTATATACATATATATATTATATATGACAGAGCGGATGACGCAAAAAGGGAAGGGAAAATATTTCAAAAATATTGTTAACTCAGTTAAGACTTTTGCTTCGTAGAGAACCGAAAACGAAACCGAAACCGATAACGATTGCATTTCGAGCAAGGGGCATCAAACTCTGATTTTCGAGGTTATACTATATGTGTATGTAACTACCCAACTTTTCATATCCGAAAAACCCGAGCAGATCAGATCGACTAAGTACTTAAAAACCGCGCGAAATTCTCTACACTGCATAACTAAATTTTAGAACTTATGATCCCCCAAGAAAAACAAAAAACTTCAGTTCAGTTAACCCCCGTTAATCCCGATTTCGATTCCGATCCCGCCTAGGTTGTCTTTGCCTTACGTTGTAACTAAAGTATGTGTATTATATATACAGCTACAGGATGTATGTATAACTATATCTTATCGGTTATATAAACCCCCAACAACAATATTTCTTTGTAAACAACTAAATCGAATATCTCGGAAAATGTGTTCTTATAATTATATTGATTAATGCAATTACAATATATTTACAATTTACCGTTACGTTTTTACATTTTACATAAGACGATGAGGAGGAAACAGATGATTAAGGATTAGAAAGCGAAAAACATAAGGAAAAGTTATAGGAGAGTTTAGCAGTTAAAAAGTGAGCGAGAAATCGAAAGAAAACCAGAAAATTTCAAGCAAGCACATAAAAGTATGCAATATTTTGTTTAAAAACAACTTTTTATTAGTTTCTTAAATATAACATAATTACGTACATACACACACATTTATATATATATAGGGCTATATATATCTATATATATACATGATAGACAAATCCCAATCCGGTTCCAAGGTTTAGTAAAAATAAAGAGAAATAAAACGAAAAACAAAAAACTTTTGATATGAAATCCTACGCATAATTACAAACTTTTATTGTTTCTAAGACTTAAAGTTAAATAATATGAAAATGAAAACCAAAACAGACTGACGGACCGACCCCGACAGCATGCCACGCCCCCCTCACCCCGCCCCCGCCTCCTTCCTCCGCAAATCCTGGCAGAAAATTAAACAAGGAGCTCGCCACATAAGTCGAGTAATAAATCTTCAAAAAATAAATAAAGACAAGCAAACGGCAACTTTTTTGGTTGATACATTTAAATATATACAATTATATAACTGACTGACTATACAAAGACGTTACACAACACACACACGCATACACACACATACACGCATATACACACATGCTTACATTACATAAATTAGTTAAAACTTAGAGTAAACGAAACAACAACAAACAGATTGGATAGTAGGTGATAATTGGTGTGTCTTAAAAAAAACCTTAACCCCTTCCCGCCCCGCCCATTTGCTTATTACCCCATTTGGCCCCCGAAAGCCCCACATTTTTACTAAATTTAAAGCTTAATCAAAATAATTTTTTGGTAATTAATCAAGAGGAAATTTCAGCAGGCAGGCATAATTATTAATTAACATTAATTATAGCAAGGAAAATTATAAATAAAATGTATAAAACAAAACTAAAAAATCAAATAAATTACATTTTGCGAATTCCACACTGAAAGAAATTCATTATTTCGCAAGTTCTCTCGATAATTCTTTACCTGAATCCGTGCGAGAAATATTTACACTAGCTAACTTAAAAACTGGGACGAGGACATCAATATTTAAATTTAGAAAAACAAAAACAAAACATCTATGTTAATGTAATCGATCGATTTGGACATATTTAAGTTCGACATTTTTGGCCTTACAAGAAAAACAAAAACAAAAAGAAAAAGAAACCTAAAGTACTTTATATATATACAAACCATATATACAATATAGAGAATACAAAACTAGTTTTAATTTATACAAAGCAAGGGAGCAGCTTTCAAACTCAAAACAAGAATATCCCCAAAAAAAACAAAAAACTTTGTTAAAAACTACCCATAATAAAGAAAATTAATTAAACAAACCGACGACACAAAGTTAATCTATAATATTAATTGAAGTTAAGTTGGTTTGAGTGGACGATGGCAAGAACATAAATGTATCTACAAATGATATATGTATTGTTAAATTTGTATGCTAAGTTTTTAGTGAGAAGAACGGTTAAATTTTTAAATAATAACAGGCGATCGCGACTCGACAAGGTGTAAAATGAGTAAATTTAAATTTAAATTTAGCATATATACGGCATAAATATTATGTTACGATATTTACATTTATATAAAACAGTAAAACAAAAACAAGAGAAACCAACAAAAAATCAGAAATCCCACATAAATGAAATAAAACGAACAAAATATATAAACTGACAAATGGGAATTCTGAATCTGAAAAAAAACAGCAAACCGAAAAAGGTAAAAAATTAATTATACAAAAACAAAAAACTTATAAAGAAAAGAAGGCAAATTATATATTATATATATGATTAAGTAGCTTTAGGCCGACTGTTGCACATATACACACACATTTCACTTCAGACACACTCACTCACACACACACACTTGCTAAAAGGAAAAGCTGCCGATGACAACTACAAATGATCTATTGCAAAAATAGCAGCGTTCATACACATATTTACATAAAAACATTATTTTTTACGGTGCACAAAAAGCAATACTAAGAAGGGTAATTAAAAAGAATGAGTACAGTGGGTATTCGGTAGTTTGAATATGTTTTACTAATTTAAAATAAAAAGTTAACCAATTTTAAATGAAGGTAATTTCTCTTGGTATTAAAAGTTTTCCTTTTAAATTAGTAAATGCATTTTATGATTATAAATTGTTAATCAAATGAATTTTAATATATATATATTTATTTTATCTACTTTTTTTATTAAATTGCCTACCTAATAACCACTGTACTGTCTAAGTGTTTCGAAATCGTTTCATCAGCCTTAAGACTTTCCCCAACCGTACAACGTGGCGTATGAGTAACATCGATTGGTCCGCAGATTTTTGTTATTTAGATTTCAGCGAGCTAGACTCGGAGCATGTTTAATTTCAAACAATACTATTCAGTTTTTTAATGTCCGGGCACGAAGATAAATAAATCTGAAATCAACAGATAAACCAATATATTATTTGTGTATGTAGATCGCTTGTAAACAAATACAAAATGCGGAGGCACACGAATGTTGCATAAACGGAAAAACAAGAAACAGAGGAAACATCAGCTTTCAAACAGGAATAAAGAAAAGGTGTTACCACGTGCATAAAAACGGGAGGAAATCATTTTTTATAAACTAACACAACTCACACTCACAAACATACACACACACATACAAATGTAGCTTTAGTTTACTAGGTGAATTCGTTTTTATATATTTGTAAATTGTTTTTAGGTAAATCGAATTATATATACACACATATATATATGAATCTCGATACATATACACGCATATATATGGAACAGATTATATATATATATTATGTCATACTGCATTATGATTATTACGATTATTATGATTCAACACAGAAACCAGAAAACTGGCAAGCATCAAATGGTGAAACCTAAAAATTTTCCGAATATCCAAGAAAAATGAGCTGGAAAAGTCGTTCAAGTCGCAGTTGAGGATGCAGAGATCGGAAAAGTGCAGAAGTAATTCAATTCATTCTTAACAATAAAATGTAATCTGAATTATACAAAAACGAAACAAAAAAAGAAAAACAACAGCAAACCAAAAGAGAAAAAACAAAAGAAAATCATAAAGAAAACATTTTGAAAAGCGTTTACTTACTTGGGAAAATCCATGGATAGCGGGTCATGGGCGAAGTCGTCATTCAATGCTCTTTATTATGCGATTTTCCAATTAATAATTGCATTAATTGGCCAACGGCATTGTTCGATGCTTCATTTTGCATTATTAATCCACATTAATAAAACGTCAATCAATTCGGATGGGAAGTGCAGGCTTCGGCCACCAAAGACAGGAAATGCGCTGAGAAATTCGCACGGAAGTGGACAGACAGCTCTATTATTTAGTAGGTATTTATCAACAATCTTCAATCCAAGGAAAACAAAAGCTGAGTCATTGAAGGCATTCCTGTCAAAACCAAAACGAAATGGCTTTATTTTGAGTTAAAGTTTTTTATTATAACTTTAAGCATCATTCGTTATTGCTCTGAAAAAAACTGCATGGGTTGCTATGGTGAGTTCCCAAGAGCTGGTGTTATTAAAATAATGTTAAATAAATTATTCAACAAATTATTAACAAGAACCAAAGCCAAATATACGACTTTCTTTTGCATAAAAACAATGTTAAAAGTAAATTAAAATTCGTGCCAAATAGAAAACAACTCTTGTAAAAAGTGCTGTTCCAAATATTCTATTAAAATATATATTTTTTTTTAGTCTTTTCTACTTCATTTTCTAACCATTTTTTAACCAACTTAATTTAATACCTTAACTATTTTCGGACTCCCTATCCATAATTTTCATACCCATACTATACTTTAACTTTAATAACTCATTGTTCTATAACTCCTAGTTAAACAATCTTAAAGCAACTGCCCTGGAATGGTAACACACATTTCCATGTTATTTGGGTCAATTGCGATCATGAGTCACTTGAGTCGCATCCCGCTGAGCAAACCAAAATGTCTCCAAATGGCCAAAACAGTGCGGTACATGGATTTGTGCTAAGTTCAGCAAACTTCTAGTGGCAATCCGAAATGCTCAATCGTCTAACTCGCTTTTGATGGTCATAAATTAATGCACCCCCTTTTCCCTCTCCTTCCAGACAACTAAAATCGCCAAGTCTCGGAGGCCATAAAAACGTGCTGCATACAAAAGTCGAGAATCTTGTAGTATAGTGTGTTTTGCTTTTCAATACGCAATAACAGTGGCAACAACCACAACGACACCTGCGTGCCCCGTTAAAGGCAAATCCATGTTTTAGCCAAAGTGAAACTTTTGCCCCCAACTAACCCCACTCAAAAGCACACACACACACACACACTTACACTTGTGGTCAGAACTCGATTTATGGCCACTTGCATATACATATACACATATATAGTACATACATTTAAGCCAACTTGCCGATTCCGATTGCGATTCCGATTCCTGTGGCAAGGTCACTTTTGATGATGTCAGCAAGGCAAATAGTTTTCCTCGCAAGAAACACTCCAAGTTTATCCTTAAATCTTCGCAATTGATTCATCGGCAGCTGGGAAGCCGACTTCCAAGGACATTGAGGAAGTGCTGATGTTGCTGCGACAAGAGGTCAATTTACTCACATCATGGAAATCAGATATAAACTGAATTCCCTAAAGTCAAACTGAGTCAATCGAAGGTTAGATTAAAGCTGAAATTTTTAAAACTACAGAAAGTAAACATATTTAATAATTTAAACTAAAAAGGCAAACTTGTTTACACGAAAATGTAATTCCCAGTTAAAATTAGTTTATTTTTCAGGAAAAAGGTTTACAAGATTGAATACATTCATTTTCTCATTTTCATTTTATTATTAACTAATTTCAGAGAGACAAGACATATACATTTTTATTTAGAGCTTTGAGTTAAGGCAAAGTAAGTAAATTTTATTACATAAATGCTATTATTACGACGGGATTTTATATTCTTAATTGCTTAGATTTATTTATAGATGCCATAACAATTATTTAACAATCTGTTGAGTACTAACTTTAACAATTTTTAGTAAAAGGAAGTTCAATTTGGTAATATTGGTAATCCAGATTGCTTTGATTTTTTACAATATATAACAAACGGAGAATTAATGTTACGTAGACCAACAATTTTACCCAATTGCGTGCTTTAAAATTCCAGAGACAACGTTAATTAGCGATTAACGCAATTTATTGCTAAAGCAACATAATACAAAACTGGTATTTGTTTGATTTAGGAAAAGCGTGTGAAAAGCGTTACATGAGCAGGCTTTTCTTCCTTTCTTTCGAAAACCCGATTCGATTCGTTTGGTCTGGTCAAAACCGAAGCTTAATCCCAATCGAACTCTTTAATATGGTCATCAATTACATATGGGTAAATGAAGCGGGAAACTCTGGCGTATGCAGATGCATAATGCATACACAAATTTTCACTTTGTTTTCATTTTGATTTTTCGCAACCATGTTTTTCTCCCAGCTCAACTTTTTGGTTTGGCTCTGCAATTTTAACGCGCTTCCGTCAATTAAACTTACGAGGCGTAACTGGCAAACTGGAAAATTGTGTCACACTCACACACACAGGACCCACCCACCGGAATGGGGTGGAAAAACAAGGGGGTGGTGGTGGGCTATATGTTGCACATGAATGTTGCATGTCGCACATATGCACATATAGTACGCATATGCGGCGATGATCGACATAGTTAAGTGAAAATTTATTGCTAAAGGAAATGGTTGGCCGACGAGGGAGACAACCGCCTGATGTATCGGTTTCCGGGGCTTTGGCTTTGAGTTTCGGTTGGATAATCCTTGGCAGGCCATTCCGGCCGAAGTGAAAGGCCGTTAGCACAGCGGCACAACCAACAGGTTAAGCAAATTTGGCTTCGCCGCTTTCGTTTGCATTGCCGCCATCGCCGTTGGCCATCTCCAATATTATTCGCGGTGCGAAGTGCTCAACATTTTCACCTGGCCTTGCGCTACATTACTTTACTGTGTGAAAAGATAAAAATACATTTTGAAATGGGTTAACTTTTAGGGAGTTAATGGAAAAGTTGCTATTTTGTAACTAAAATATATCAATTTGGAAAAGATGTAAAGTGTCGCTCCCATAGCTGAAATTTGTTGAAACCCAAAAATGAGTTTGGAAATAATATTGTAAATAAATCAACTAATTATCAAATAATTTTAGTTCAAAGTCTAATGCCACTAGTGTTCGGTAAACTATTAATTAGGTATAAATAATTTTTTAAAGTTCTAAAAACTTTTTTGTAAATAACAACCCTCTATTTCATTTTATAATATGTTGTTGTTTTGCATGTTGTTAAACTATAAATATTTGTTGTAACTATAAATATCTTGAAAAAGTATTGTAGACAAACAAATTATTTTTATAAAGGCAAATTAAGTTTTTAGTAGGTTAAAGGCTGTGAAATATAAATGTTTCCGAAATAGTTTAATTTGCTAAATAATAATAAGCAAAATATGTTATTAAAAAAATGAGCATTTTTAACAAAGTCGCATATATAAATTTCTCTAAAGAAAATTCAGATAATGCCATGGATACAAACTGGCAATGTAAACTCTTAATTACCATTTCGCAACTTGTTACATTTCCTTTTTTTATTAATAGCCACTTTTTCGGTTGCCACCAAAGCGGCGAATGTGGTGCTAATGACCCGATGCCAGCCAACCAACCACCGCATCGAATCGAGCCACTTTGTAGGCAATTAATTTTGACACTTTTTCGCAATTGCGCGATCATGCTGGAAAAGTCGACCGAACCGGTCAAATGGCTCGATCAAATGTCTCGCTCTTATGATTATATCATATCGAAATGTTTCTATTAATTGCCCAACTTCTGGCGGTGGAACCCCAAGAGGAGAAAACTTTCCACCTCCTTCTCGGCGAAAACAAAACAATTGCCGGCCAATAATAAGTGGAAGTATGGAATAATGGAGGTAGTATCCGAGTTATATCATGTCAGGCGGAACAGTGCGCAAAAAACAAAAAAAGCGGGCTGAAAAGCCAAACTAGTTGGATGAGCTCGTCGTCGTCGCCGTCGAAGCAAAGACAATGACCAAGTGTCGTGCCGGTCTGGATTTGTTGGATTTGTCATTGTTATGCAATCGCCGCGGCGTGCCAACGAAACCAGTTGATTAGCTCGCCGAAATGAAGCGCTTCCTGCATTACATTCATGGCTATGGCTAATGCTATGACTACGGTTTTAGTACCTCCGATTTGGGCCCAGCGGCCAGAATGGCCAATCAAACTGATTGCCATCGCATTGCACATTTAAATTGCAATTGAATTCAGGTCGGTGCGGGTGTACTTGCACTGCAAAAAATCGGATCCTATTGAAGCACAAAAAGAAATAATGTTAACATAAAAAGTACTTTTAATCGTAAAATTTTATTTACAATCGAATTGGAAAAATTAAATTAAAGTAGACGTTATATTCTGAAAACAAACAGATCTCTTTATAAGTTATAACATCAATATCAAAATAGCAAAATATCAAAAAAATGTTATTCGCATATATAGTATTATTTAATAGGTGCAATTTTCTTGTCGATTTACCATTTCAATTTTAATTGACTTTTAATTTTGCAACACCCAAAAACTATTAGAAGAGTTGTATTATATTTTCTTTTTTAATTCTGTAGGTGCTAAAACTGCTGATAAAGACTCAATCTGGTGAATGTGTTAAAGGGTTTTTAAAGTTATAAAGTATAAAATTTATATGCACATTTAATACATAAAAATTTGCTTTGCTTGTATGCTTTCAAGAACAGGTGTTATAATCTTGAATTAAAATAAAATTTCATCAATTATTTTGCTAATTGTGTTATTATCTACATCATTTTGACATTTTTACAGAAATAAGTGGATTTTTTCTTTAAGTGGGAGTGCAGTTGACACGACGACATATTTCAGCGCACAACTCAATTTGCGGCAAACGAATGCGACGGCGAGTCCAAATGCCTAACCAGGAAGCTGGCCGAATCCTTGCCACTGCCACTGCCACTGGAAACTGAAACTGCAACTGCAACTGCAATGGCAATTGCAACCCGCTGCCGGCGCCAACAGCCCCTCCCCCGTTCCCACCCCCTGATTTCCACCCTCCAGTTTTCCTACCCCACCCACCGCTTTTCCGACCGCTGGAGGCGGGCAGACCGACATAATCGCTGCGTTTAACTCTCGGGCACAGGCTTCAATTACACGTAGCCCCCTCTCGCTCGCACTTGAGCAGCCTGGCTCTCGGAAAAGTATCTTCATGTTAGGCGGCTTTTCCGAGTGAGAGGGGAACATACGGTTCGGTAGCTTGTGGCTTTGAGCCCGAGTTTCTGGATGGCTGTCAGCGTCTCACTTTCTGGCTGCTTTGGGTTTTGTTTTGGCTTTGGATCGGTTTGTTTGCGCCGCGTGTTTTCACTATCATGTCAGGGTGCAAGGCACTCTACCTTATGCAGATTTTTAATCTGTTAAATATGTTTACAAGGTAAATTAAATTAAGATATTTAAACTTATTTTTAGTTAAGTTCAAGTGGCTTAGCAGACAAGGCTAAATTTAGAGAAATGACTACTTAATCATTAAATGTGCAAGCTCTAAAATCCATCATATCATATAATATAAACAAATAAGCACAATTTTAAAACTCCACGTGAGGAAATAAAATTTAAACACCACAACACATTTCCATATTATAATGTTTCACTGAAAATATTTAAAAAAGCTTTCAACACATTGTTATAATTTCTTAAGCCATTTAAAAATGTTTATAATTTCCTAAAAATAATTTTGCACCTCCAGACATTCATACTAAATTTGTTTTAAATTAAATTTAATTTTAATTAGAGTTTCTAGACATTCTTTTACATCGTAGGGATTCTTTTCAAAGATGCCAGAAATTTAAAAAATTTACTTAGCTTCACTGAATTTCTGGACATTTATTTCCACGAAACTCCTGATTATGTGGCTATATAGTAAATACACAACTGACCGAAGCGCTCTTGGCAAGTCGACCAGATGGTAGTAAAAGGCCAACCGGCTGTTAACATGGCCGCTAGTTTGAGCCCGAACCCAAAGACGAGTTGTAGTCGGAGAGTCTTGGCTGACAAAACTAGCCACTTCCGCTGCCCCTTCGCCGAGTTGATTATGTTTTTGTTTTTGCATTTGTTAGTGTTTTTGTTTTACTTCGTTTCCAACTCAGCAACTTCGTGTCACCGCATTGTTGCTGCAAGTGGCGCTGCCTGACGCTGCCTGACGCTGCCCGTCTGTCTGTGGCACGTTTCACTGTAGCTCATAACTTTTTTCTTCGCTTTTTGCCTCATATTTAAGCGGATGCAGGCGGCGGGTCCCAGAGCAATTCCATTTCTACGCCCGTCGACGATGGTTTACCGAAATCCGCACTTTTAATCCAATTTAACAACATCGAACCAATAGCAAAAAAATAACGCAAATAACAATGCATTTGCCCCAAGGAGTAAGTGTTAATTACATTTTTTCGTGGCGAGCAAATAATGAAGAGCAGCCCAAAAAAATTAACGTAAACATTGGAACAAAAAATGTACCATATCTGTGTTGGCCAAGGAGAAAATACGAGAAAAATCAAATATTTAAAATAAAATCCGGCTTAGAAAGTCCCAAAATAATCCGCGTTAAGTGCACGCAAAATATGCAAAAAAAAATCTTACATTTCGCAACGATTTTATTGACTCCAATCGCGCGGGAAATGAATAAAACAAAGCGAACAAAAAAAAATAAAATGCGAATGCGAACCACAAAAACTTAATTTGTTTTTTACGACCAACAAATGTCGAAACATGAAAAGAACTCTCAAGTTGACCATAAACGGTTAATTGAACAAAAATGTGCAATAAAGGGAAAGTCACATTTGGACAATACTATAATAAGCGGAGCGGCAAAGTGAAAGGGAGTTGTTTTGTGATTGTGAAAATGTCGGAAACAGCATAAATATTTTTCCCAATAAAGTGATAAGCTTAGGGAAATGGTTTTAATGAACTGTTTAATGTTGCAGTTAACAGAAAAACGAAAATGATTTTTTCAAACGGAATTTACAACTCACATTTTAAGCAAATTGTTTGTATTTATTCAAAAAATGCTGGTTGCATTTTTAAAAAGCCTTTGCATTTTAATGTTAAATGATTCATACAAAAATAAGTGTATTTTAAATTCACATACTAATGATTACTATTTTTTTCCTTTTTCAATTCACATCTTCAATTAAGTGTTTTTAATTTGCTATAAAAGAGTCTTTTTTCCCAGACTTTCATTCGAGTTTTCCCAATTTGAGCAATCAGCATGAATTAAATGCCATTTTATTTATACCATCGAGTTTCTCTAGACGCATTGTCTCAGTTTGGGCCAATCTACCGCCAAGTGAGCGAGACGCTTAATGATTTTCTATTTCCGTTTCGACCAAATTGAAGTTGACCGGTCCCAAATTATCCATCCAGTGCGTCTGACAGCTTCTGTCACGCCCACATCAGAAACAATCTTGAGATGAAGGCGGCGGTCCCATCATCGTTAGATGGTCCTGCCAATAATATTATAATAGAGGAGCAGGGAGACGAGGTCCTTGGATGCGTATTATTATGCTAATTGTATTGTTCGGATGTTTATGTTTATGAGCTGTTTTGCGAAAAGGCCAGAAAGCAAAAAGTGGCAGGAGGGCGATAACCTCTTTACGCTTGCCAACGAATCGTAATCTTTATACTTGTTTTCCCGTTGCAGGCATTAAGCTTTCTGTTCGTCACATGCATGATGTTCGCACTGGCAGGCGGCCATCCATCAAGCGACAAGCTGAAGTAAGTTAACGCCCCGCCCCCGCCCCTCTTCCGCCTCCCACAGCCACGCCCCCTTAACGACTACACAGCGAAATACTATCATTACCCAAGGCTAACTTATGTTTGTACGGTTATTATAGCTCAACATGTTTTTAACATCATTTGATATCTTTACTATTTAAATTCCCAATTAAATCCCCAACTAAAATAATAAACATGGGTAAAAATAAAAAAAAAAAAGTATACTTTTCAATATTATTTGAGACCTTTCTCGTATATTTTAATTAAAACAATACACGCACGTAAAGAACGTTCCTTTTAAAATTCATGGAAAAATATTTTATTAGTGTTCTTTCATATCATACAACATTTTAAAAAAATTGTTTCATTTTGTTATAAAAAGATACAATAAAAAAATGTTAATTGAATAATATTCTATCTGAACAAAAATGTAATATTTCCTTTTTAGTGCAAATTTTAAAAAAAGGTTTAAAGGAAAATAGTTTTTAACATACATATGTTACTAAATTTTCTTTTATTAAATAAAATAAAAAGTACGTTATTAAGCATATTTTCTTGATATATATTATATCAACCAATACTATATTATCTTGACATCATCCTAAGGAACTTATTTTCTATCTGTACAGTTAATAGAGTCCTTTAGATGTTCTTTGTTTTTTGCTGTGTGGAACAATGTTCACGAGCCATTTGACCATTTGCAGGATCCGAATACACGTGCCGGTGAAGCACCACACACATGTGCACACGAAGACGGTCATTAAGAAGGTACCGCTGCCCATTCCGGTGCCGGTGAAGGAGCACCACCACGAGCCGAAGAAGCACCACAGTAGCCGCAGTCACCACCACCACCACCATCACGAGGACGACCAGGACGACGACTTCGAGGGATACGAGTATCCCATCAAGGCCAAGCGGCGCACGCGGCATCCCTTTGTCTGAAAGCCCAAACGAAAACCCACTCAACCACCCATCCAAGCCCACTCAACTCTCCACCCACTCGGCGGGGGAAATAAAATCAAATGAAATACAATTTACGCAGATTAAGACGAAAATAAACCAAAATACGAGGCAGCTTGAGTAAGAAGAAAGAAAAAAGCGGCAGAAACAGAAGAAAACACACAATCCTGGGTCTGATTTGTCACTGTTTTTTAGTATGTAAGGGAAATACGTAAAAATAAAACAAGAGCCCTTAGCAAGTAAGCAGCAGTAAGAAGTAAGGGGAACATTCCAGTGCAATAAAATAAACAAATATTACACTTAAGCACAATTTAAAGCCGGCGTCTAAAAGTTGTTTCCCTTCGCTTTTTGGGTTTCGTTTTTATTGGTATTTCAGTCACGGCAAACTTTCAGCAGATAAACATGCGTTTGGGGGCTTGTATTGGAATCGGAATCTGAGCTTGTAGTGCCACATAAACATATGTTGTTAGCTGCAACATTAATGTCACAGAACTTTTGTTTTTACTTTTGTTACCTCACTTTATAGTACACCTACCTAAACAAGAACATTCACCAGCTTCTCAGACAACCAGACATAATGAACCAGGTAGCCAAAAGAAATAACTCCCAGGAGGAGCTAATATATATTCCGAGTATCTTCCCCACCTTTCCGTGTGCGCACATATATTATAGTGCTGAGCTGAGTTTTTTTCTTGAAAGAAAAATCTGTGAAATTCGCTTTTCCGGGTACTCGGCAGTGAGATTTAAACTGATTGAATTGAACATTTCCAGCTGTTGCTGCTGCTGTTGGCGATGTTGCTGCCGTTGATGTTGCTGCTGCTGATGACGATGCTGCTGCTGTTGCTGTTGTTGTTGCTGTTGCTGCTGTTGTTGTTTCTTTTGTTGCTGTTGCTGTTGCTGTTGCTTCTGCCGTTGATGTTGCCGCTGTCGTTGCGGCTCTGTGGCCTCACCACCTGCACCTTCTGTGGGATATTTGTGCATAAATAAATGAAGCGAACGACATGCGAAACAGCAAAGTAAACCCAGAACCCGGCTGTTTGTAATGATGTTGTGGCTCCCGTTGAATTTTCCACCTTCCGGGGGGATTTTGGGCTGCAGGGGGCGGTGGGTGGAGCGGGGGGCGGGAGGCGGTTTCAGGGATTGGGTTTGCCCCATAAAATATGCATGCTCAGCTGCGGCCCGCTCGCGTTTCGCCGTCTCGCTCTAACCAACAGGGCGTCGGAGCGGAACGACAGCACGTGCTGGGGCGTCTAGTCAACAGCCAGGCTAAAAAGAATGTCAACAACTGTTCGCCTGTTGCCTGCTGGCCCACAAAATTCACTAAAAAGAAATTTATAGGAATATGTAATAAATACTTATTTGGATTAAATCTTATATAATTACATCTATCTCATAAATCTACCAATAAAACGATAGTCTGACTCCGACCAAAAATTACCATAATAAAATACACAGAAGAAAGGAATGTTTTTACTTTAAAAAGTATGAGTAAGTTGTAGTTTAACTAGCAACCAATTCTTAAATATAGATTTTCATCTCTAAAAACTTGGCAATAAAAGAGTATTTTAACTTTTTGTTATTAAAATATTTTTTTAAAAAGTTTAGATAAATTCTTATTTTTGAATTTTTTTATTTGAATTAATTTTTAGGTTCCGTTCTAAAGTAACTAAGTTCCCAGGTCGACAAAAAAAATAAACAAAATTTCTGAAAGGATTTCAAAATCGAAAATATGTCAATATAGTTCAATTATTTGTTTATTTATTGTTGAAGTTCAGAAAAATAAAAATTGAAAATTCTATATTAATTAAATTTAATTTATTAATAAAGTCTATTAATGGTGTATGCATTTTTTTTCTCACTGTTCTGCTTGGTTTTTCTCTCGCTGGAGCAAACAGGCCCGAGGCGGCAGCTGTTGATGGCTCATTTTCCACGACTTTAGCGCCACTCAAGTGGCAGCCACTCAAAGCCGAGGCGAAAGCATAAGCAGCAACAAAGCCGGCAACACGGCAACATGGCAACAAAGGCGGCCAACGCAAATGCCACTCATCATGTAGAGCCACTCAATTTACGCAGCACTCGGTGGCTCTGTTCGAGATCAGCGGGGAAATCGGACTGGTGGGTGGTCTAATTAATACGACCACCCACCTTCGGCCACCCAAAACCACCCAGAAACCACCTGCTGGCCAAGAACACTTAAGAGTAGGTGGTGGTTGATGGTGGGTGAACGGAAAAGAAACAGAAACTCAATCATCAGCAAGACAAGAAAGCGGGTCGATAAAGCAGTGGATGTTAATGGATCAACAGTCGAAGCCTCTGTTAAGTGAACAGCCACTGTTAAGTGATCATGTAAATCAATCATTTATAACGTTCATAAGAATCTTCTTTAAATCAATGATCCATCAAATATCCATATTGCAAAACAAAGTTTTTACTAAATTTAAATAATAATTTTAAGTGTTTTAATAAATGAGGATATGTGTTGTCTAAATTTGCTTAAGTACTTGCCAGAGTCTTAAAAAGTAAATATTTGGAGAACCTGCTGGTAGTTATTTCTATTTATTGGCCAAAAGGTCTTTATCTTTTTGTACAAATATTATGTGTGTGTTAAACCAGTGGCGGATCCAGAGACGATTCTTGGGGGGGGAAATTGAACTTATTCTTCGATTTGGGGTTCAAACTTATTATTGCGAGAGAAATACAGTACAAATTATAAAACAAAAATTATCCATCCCAATTTTTTGGTAAACAAAGTGGTTATATTTGAAAAGTCAACCATAGCAAACAAGTAAAATTTTCAGGTTCTCTGGTTCCAAGGGGGGGGGAAATTTCCCTAATTTCCCCCCCCCGTGGATCCGCCACTGGTTAAACTATGATATTTAAGAAGTGATATCTTGAGTATAAACGATAGAAAATTATATTTCATAACTCGAACCCTTTCAAGTCTTCAAACCTTTTTTACAAATGGTGGTTAAGGCTATGAAATAATTACCTATTTATTTTCCTCCCAAAAAATAAGACAACATTGTCAAAACTTGTAAAAAATAATGGTAGGTTTGAGAGGTTTTGAGTGACAAGGGAATGAATCTGAGCATAGGAATGTCAATGGAATTTGGCGGGTTCAAGCCGCACTCTTAACTTCTCCAGGCGGTGAGAGTCGCACTCCTGCCAGTTTGTGGGTGTCAAACTCATATATTTACTTAGCTCTTCGCGTGGCTGCTGCCTTGCGCCAATTGTTGTTGTTCTTATTGTTGTTCATGTTGTTCTTGTTGTTGTGTTCATGTTGTTCTTGTTGTTATTCTTGATGTTGTTGTTGTTTGATTTGGGCGCTTCTATTTGATTAGGCCGCCTAAGCGAGCTACGTGCTTGGGTTAATTTGTGGCCCCAAGTGTTGGCCCAGGGTGCGAAAGTCATTGTTGTTGAATGTGTGTGTATGTGTGTGTGCATGTTCATACATATTTGTGTGTGCCTATCTGCGCTGATGTTTGTGTTTGTGGTGACAGCAAATAAATCGCACGCATGTGCTCGACTCCCAGCCATCCACTCAAAAAAACGTTACACTTTAAAAAAAGAAATGTTCATGATTAATTTCGAAAAATAATTTCAGATACCAATACATTTTTCTTTAGGTTAATTCACTTTGTTTCTTAAAAAATTACTAAATTACAACATTAATTAACAAACTACAAAATTCCTGAAAAAAATTAAATGAATGGTTCAAAAACGTATTGATTTTGCTAATTAAATTCTTTTCATAAACAAATTTCCTAAAATGAATTATTCCTCAAAAACTAATGGTAACAATTTATAGGTTATTCATTATGTGGTTATTATAAATTGAATGAATTCATTCTTGAAGAAAACATGATTATGATTAGAGGAATATATAAAACATATTTTAAATTATTGGCACAACAATTTTAGAAAATGTGTGGTTCCAAAAATGATTACATACATTGTAATACAATTTTTTTTAAATGAAGGAACAAGTTTTTTTTTGAGTGTGGTGCGTCACACAAACAATAAGACAAACACAAAAATTGTGCATAGCACGCATAACAATGAGAGAACATTTGGAGTGTTTGCGGGGAGGTGAATGGAAATGGGCCTAGACAAACTACTTTTCGGCTACTTAGTGATAAATATGCTGGCTAATCAAATGGGAACTAGATTTGCGGATTAGTCCAAACACGAAGTTCGTTGGCCAAGTTACAAATCCCCTAACTAATTTCCATTCATCGCCATCGACACGAAAATGGGGGATTTATATTAAGTCTTTGAGTGAAGAGCAAAGCTCAAAGAAGTGCGCTTAAATTTACTAAATGGTTTACTAAGTCTTTATATTACTAATTAATACTAATACGGGTTCCAAATGTATATCCAAAATAAGCTTTGGTTCAAGTTAAAGGTTAAACGATTTGAACACAATATCAACTTACATTCCTTTATAATTATTATTCATTATTCAAACAACAAACAACCCTAAATCAAAAACAAATAAAGAAACCATTAAAACTAGAAAGTATTCCCAAAGATATTAATGAGATAAAAAAACATTGAACTGCCGATTTACAGATCAAATAAAAACAGATACCCAAATCTTGTTTGCTCTCGATAAAATTGAAGGCCACCAATTTAAGGGTCGTTCAACGCTACCCTTTGACTTGGCCAAATCGGGCAGTGAAAAAAATCAATTTTGTTATGCCTGGATTAGGCTAACACACCCCAGGGTATACATCAATCCACCTCGCCCAACAACCATAATTTTCTAGTTGGTCGAAAAGAAAAAACACAGCAGCTGCTCGGACCAAAAGGACATTTGTCTCGAGTGGAACCCTTGTGCCTCCCGAACCCCAGAAACCATCCTCATATTTGAAATACAAACATAAAAGTACAGATTTGCTGACTTCGGAGCATTAACCGAGGCAAACATAGTCCACATAAACAGATTGTTAAATATAGTTTATGCCGCAGGCTCTCAAAAAGGAAATGGGCCTCCCTGGCTTTTCATATTTTTCTTTTACGATTTTGGAAAAGGATGCTGAAAGGAGAGCTGAATGAGCAGAAGCTTTTCGTCCTGGGAAACGGGATGCGATTTTATTGCTCCACGAGCGAAATGGAATGGCAAAGGAATCAATGTCGGGGGATTGGGTTTTATTATTTGCATACTGGTTTTATGGCCCCTCATTTAGCGATGAGAACTTTCCCGCCCAGCGTTTAATTCCCAATTAATTTGGGATTTGGCCAGTGCGCTCCACCGACCAGTTCAGTTAATTAGTTGGCCATAAAAACCGGCCGCTAAATGCCGTCGGGAAGGACGGCCAGCATCTGCCGCAATTTCGGCAATAAATGCGTTCGTCACATGCACAAATTAATTACAACCATAGTTGTTTTTAGCCACCCTCTACCAGCTGGTCAAAACCCGAAATTTAGTTGCATATTTTACGGACTGAAAATGAAAGTTTCAAGCGCAGAGGAAAAACAAAATGCACCATTACAAAAGCCAACAAATTGGCGACTCATTAAAAACCAAATGGTATTTTTCAGTTTTCGGCAATGCGAAATATCAGTGGGGTTCTACCACCTGCAGGTGGAAATGGAAGGGAACTTTATGCCCCCGTAAATAAACTGAAATATTACCCATTTTCCGCAGGGAATTGGTGAATTTCTGCTTAAAAATTCATTTTAAACATACCTTTGTGCTACTTATGTGGAGTGCATAAAGTTTCTTTTGTGAATAAAATTTACTTTTTTGTGCTGTTAAAAGTTTTTACAACATTTATGCAATTAGAGTTTACCAAGTAAACTAAATATTGCATTTGATGTATAAGTTAAAGTATCTTATTATTTTATAACAAAGTAAAAGAATAAAGAAGGCATAACTTAAATGTATTTATAACTTTCAACTGGTCAATGTTTATCCTGATTGATGTTTAATTATTTTTTCAACTCAAATTCATTACAAGAATGATTTATTTTTTCTTAACAATTAAAAGAAATATATTGAAACCTTGAACAGATTTTAAGCTTACATTGTTTAATATACATTCTCTACCAAATTAATTTATTTGCACAAGGCTTTATTTTCCTTCACAATCAATAGGAAGCAAATAGTTGTTTCCTAGGCTTACTGACAAATCTCTACTTAATTATAAGAGGATAAGACTTCGCAACAAAGCAAGTTCCTAGACTGTCCAAATACCATTCTTATTTCAGAAAAAGAAATCAGTTTTCTTAGGCTTAAGTATACGGTCTAATTGAATTGATCAACTCGAAACCAAGTAACCCTTTCAATCAGAACTTATTTGTGTTCCCTGATGAATTGGGGCTGCGAACCCTTTCGAAAACTAACTAAACCTTAGTTCCGCGAACGCCATTATTCCGAGTACAGTAAATAAATACGAGTGAACCCTTTCGAGGATAACAAACCGCACAAAAGCAACGAGAATGTGGCGTCACGTGCAAATCGAGAGGAGGATTCATTAATACGCATTTGCTGTTCTGGCCTCAAGCAATTACCCCGAAATTTTCGGTTCGGGGGGAAGAGGGGAAAGGGGGTGGTTAACTTGGTCGGTTGATGGTGGCTTGTAACGGTAACGGATACAAGCGAACGAAACTGTTGCGTTAATGAACTTATGAGTGGGTACGGCTACAGATACAGATACATTTACGTTCGCTACAAATACAGATACGTTCACTACAAATACGGATACGTTCTCTACCCATACAGATGCGTTCGCTACAGATACAGATACACATATTGTGACCTACCAACCTACAAATCTACGGCAAAGGCAACAGTTTCGAACCTCGACATCGAGCATACGACACGTTGGCCGCAACGATGACGTAGGCATATCGGGCCAACAGGGCGGCTGGTTGATATTGTTTGTCGGCCGCACTGGCGGCATCTTCAACAAAACAACAACAACAGCAGCACAGCTTGTATATTTTTTCTGTTTTTTTTTTTTTTTTGCAAAAGTAACGAGCAGTGACGATGATGTTCGCCGTCGTTCGACGTCGCAACTTTTGGCTTTCGAGCGGATTCCGCTCACTCGCTCGGCAACGCTGCTGCTGGCTGCTCGGTGACCGCTCCGCTCCGCTCAGTTCTGTTCTATAGAACACACAAGTATTTCCCTCGGCCTTTTCGCGATCTCATCTAGTGGATAATAAGCCGGCGGACGGCGATAATAGCCTCCGTTCGAAATCGTGCAAATTATCAAGTTTGCAAAAAACCAATGCGGCGCGGCGAGGGATAGAAAAATAAATAAAAAATAAAAATAAATAAAACAAATAGCAAAGATCATAGAAGGAAAATTATTAAGTGTATTTTTGTGTGGCAGTGTTTTCTGTGACCCTAAACAGCAGTGTAACCAAATAGAAAATCCGCGAGTAGTAATACTCGACAAACAAAAATCGGGTAAACAAAAACAAGTTAAGCGGCCAACGAAAACAGCGAAAATCCAGTCGGAAAGGTGCGTGCAAGACTTATTTAAACAAATAGAATTGAGAAAGCCAAGTTCAGCTAAGTAAATTGCAAATAATGCAATACCAAAATATTTCTATCGGTCGAAAGGCAGAAAAAAGAATTTATTTACGAGAAGGAGCGTTTATTTTTGTTTTTGGAGAAACGTTTTTCGGCCTTTTTGGCGGCGGAAACAACGTCCGATTCCATTCGATATACAGCTCTATATGTCTGCCCCTGCATTGGATCTATATAAAATAAATATATGCGTATGGGGCACGGGTGTTTTGTATACACCACAAAACAAATTCGAATTCGTATTTATAAGATTTTATTTAAATATTCAAATATTCAGTTGTTAACGGCTCGTTAAAGCAAATTGTGCAGCATTCTTTCAACAGCAGAACATAGCGAATTATCGTTATTGAACCATCACTTGTTCCTATGCTCGATTTTGATTTGTAAGTACAGAAAAAAAAAATAGGAGGAAAAATAGATCAAAAATCCGCAACGTGCGATTTTTTATATCAGAAAACTCAAGCGCGAATATTCATTAAAAATTCCTAAGAATGCGCCAAGTAAGCGCCAACGACAACACAAATGTGCTCATAAAATACAAATATATAAAGTGATCAAAATTAACCAAAATTTGGCAAACGAAACAATTAATACCCTTTATAAAAGTGATGTCATTTGGGCAAATTATAATAACTTTGTAGCACCTTGAGTTAGAAATGGCATTTATCTCAGTTTGTCTGCACAACTTTATGGACACTTCTTATCGCAGTCATAAATTCATAAATGGCCTTTCGTATGTGAAGAATATGAGTATAAGTCTCTCAACCTCGAAGTGACACTTTAAGATAAAGTTCCCGCTCTGTTTTCTGATTTTTCTTGCTAAAGCTAGAAGCGCAATTTTCTGTAGATAATATTTGTCAGTACAATAAAATTGTCATGTTGACATTATTCGCAGAATAACTGCGATGTTTGGTTTAATTTTTGCTGACAATTGTTGTGCTAAAAAAAAGAATGGAAATCGTGGTTTCTATGTTTGGTTTTAGAAACAAAAATGTTTGTTTTCTGTGTTATTATATGCTCAATAACTTTTTACGTTTCAACACTATTGTTTTTGTTTTAACGGATGATTAAAAAATGAATTTGTACAAACATGAGTTTCATGGCATTAAACTAAAAATCAATTAACTAAATACTAAACGACAAATACAAGCTGCAAAAATCCATTAGCAGGCTATTTGCATATATTTATGCAAAAATATGACATTAGAACCACTTTTAAATGAGGTTAAGCCAGTTATCAAAAGATGTGCTAATTTCTATACAAAATTTTAAATTTTACAATTTATTTATGTTAAAACGTATTTCTTTCAGTAACTTACCTTAATTTGAGATATAGCTAACAAAACTGAGGCGAAACTATAATAGACCGTCCGCAGGGTATTCAAACGTGTTGGATTCTTGGCCAGAAAAAGTATTTTCATGGGCAGAACGTGCTGGGGATTGTCACCCGAGGAAAAGTGAACGGGAAAGCCGGCCTATGGGGGGGCCATATCGCCCTTTGCGGTTGTCAAACCAATTTACTTAGCCCCCCTTCAAACTACGGGATGCGATATGGCAATTACAACCGAAACGGAAACACGGATACTAACTGAAAACTCAAACTCAAACTGAAACTGAAACTGAAACGGAGACAGAAATTTAAGGCAATGAAATTTTTGGGGGAGGCGAGGGGAAAGGGTTATTGTGTACGTGCCTGAAATTATATCGCCTGTCTGACAACCGAATTGGGGACACAACTTCGAATCTTAGGCGAATCGAAGGGTTAGGGCCAGAAATTTGCATTTTGGTAAATCAATTACCCACCATCCAAGGTCGATTTCTGGCGGATTGCACTTCGCACGTTTGCACCCGTCAATCAGACATCCGTTCATCTATATATCGTACACTATATATGGTATATACTCGTGATATCTGGGTAACAATTACACCCCGAGCTGTTCAATCTGTTCGATTGGTTCGTGTGTGGCGGCTAATCCCCAGGAAAATTCCATCTGTTGGCCTGGTTAGCCATGTTAGCCGGGCTAAGCTCCTTTGGCCATTTCACAGTTGACAAATGTCATGGATGTCGCCAACGAATGTCCCCGAACTACCAATCTTCCACCGACTATTTTTTGTGCTGTAAAAAAACGCCAAGCTTTTCTAAGGGAAATCCCTCGGAACGAAGGTCAAATGTGGGAGTAATCAAGCCATAAATGAAACATAAAGAAATATTCGGTCGGGGGTTAGTAAGTGCATTCATTGATTTAGCCACCGAGTGAATAGATAAAGTAATCCCCAGTAATGCAGACCTTGATAAAGCTAAATGAACAAAAAAAAACCAAAGCTTCTATGTTGCTGTTTTCCATTTTTGGTGGCTACTGAAATAGCAGTGAATATTAACGATCCGCCAAAACCCCCTTTTGGCCATTTCGAGAACGAGTTCTTGCTCCGCGCAAAACGAAATCGAACTTGTCAAACTGCATTTGCTTGATAAATGCGAATGACTTCAAACGGCATCAATGTGTCGTTAACCAGAAATCGAATTCAATTGGATTTTCAGCGTAGTTACAAAGTATTTCGAATCCATTAAATTTTGCAGCGCCAGCAAAAACTTATTGGGGTTAATCAAAACCCCATCGAAATAAAGCCCTTAAGCAGTTTTTAATTGACGGAAGGGGAGTAAATGTAAAGAACTTTTGCATAATCGCATAAATCCGAAATCGATGATTAAACAAGCGAGGGTCGTTTGATGAGTAGGCCAACATAATGGTATTTTAATAAAGGCTTAGTTTAAAAATCAATGTTATGAAGCAGATATTAGGAACTTCCATGTGTCATTGGAAAAATGTCAAAATAAATGTTTTGTTATTGTAAAGCTGATACACATACCAAAAAAAAACAATAGTTGCTTTGCATAATTACCTAAATAATAAGATATTCTCTTCATCAAAGTCAAATTATATTCACAAGATTTTCCTTTAATCAAATTTCTTGCCAAAGTTTCTTGAATTTTGATGAAATTGCAATACCAAATTGTTATTAAATTACCTTTATTACTGACCATATTTACAACGCTTTTGATCCAAAAATATTTCAAAGCCAATTTCTAATAGCAAATGTCCAGACTTTACTTTAATCAAATTTGTTGGCAAGGTTTCTTGAATTTTCGATTAAATTGCGAAGTAAAATTTTTAATCATATTATTCGCATTTCTGTCTATATTTACAATGCTCTTGATCTAAAAATATTTTTGTGGCGTGTATGCAAAAATATTTTTAGGCATTTTATACTTCGTTGACTTGGTGTAACGAGCTTCTGCCAGAATCGCATAAATCAAAAATCAATAAATATAAAAGCAGCTACGTTGAGCAGCTTCAATAATGACATTTTAATCAAAATTTATTTGAACCAAAAATGTCTAGAGTCTAGACCTTATTTATGATATTTAGAAAATCCCTTTAATGTTGGTTTTCTGCGAAATGGTAATGGTAATAATGGTAACATATTTATCCTAATTAATCATGTTTAAAAGCTATTAAGAAAACAGGCAGCTTGGCCAGATTGAAAGTGCATAATAATGGAAAACGAATGGATGACTTATTACCTGAAAAAAGTGGAAAGGATTCCAGGACTCCGATGACTGGGCAACAATTTATCATCTAGTTACCTTCGTCTAGAATTAATTCACTTTTGTGCATTTCTCGCTGCATTCTTCTCAAAATTCCCAAGAAAGAAAAACGAATAGGAAAAAGGCGAAAACTTATGTCGAAGAAAGAAAGAAAAAACTTTTGTTCCGGCACGAGTTCACGAAAGTCGGACAACAAAAAAGTTGGAAAAGGAACTTACCGATTTCCCCTACTTTTTGCGTTGACCACAAGGATTGCCAGCGAGTCCTTTTCAGTGATGCCCAATGGGGCATTAATTAATTTGATAGTCCTCGACTGTCAATTTTTGAAGTATTTACATAAATTTGACATTAATAAACCACGGTCATAATGCCCGGAAGGATCACAAATTGAGTGTGAAATTTTACGCACCATTTAGCAAATCGAGGATGGAGTAGATCGATTATTTTAAGGTGAAATACGGAGAGGAATTACAGCATTCAAGCCACTCGGCTACGCATAAAGCATTTAGCCTGGCTGTCAATTACCCAGAAATAAATTATAAACACGCCCACACATCTGAGGAAAAAATGGGGGAAAGGGGAGAAAGTGGGGAAAGTGGAGGGGGTAAATGAAACCAGGGCATAAGTGAGGCCAAATAGACATGTTCCTTCGTCGTCCTGCGTGTTTGTGAATATATATATGTGTGTGTGTGTGTGCAGACATTCTGGAATTATGTTGATATGTTCTCGCACATGTATACATAATTTGCGCTAGGAGAAAACGCTTAAGCCAGCCGCTTTTCCCGATTCCTTTTCTTCGCCTTTTTTCCCTTTTTCCGGGCCAAAAGAGTTTCGTTCTCACTTAATTGTTGTTTCACATTCTTCCTTACGTACAGATATATATACACATACATATATATATGAATGTGTCTCACAAAAGATGGCAGCAGAATTCATCTTGAGATGTAGCAACTTGAAATTATTTCAGCGGGGGCATCGCAAAAATTAAAATCATTCGCAGGCATTCAAATTCAAGTTCAACATCTCACATTACCCATCCATGGATTATGGGTTTTCCCCATGGGAAATATTCCCAGGAGTGTCGCCATTTTGGCCAGACAAAAAGCCGGAATATGTTAAGCAAATCAAATTGATTGCGGTTCACAAAAATGCCTCTTTTAAGGGTAGAAAATATAAAAGAATTTAAAAAATTTACATATCACATATATAATATGTGTTTCTTATAAATCAATTTGAATTAATTTGTTTAAATTGTTTTAGGTAGCTGAAATATCATCTTGTTATATTAATTGCATCTTGTCTATTCAAAATTAATGACAAATATTTAATCTAGCAGAGTCATAAAATATGAATACATAATTATATCACAATCATTGGGTAGTTAATTATTCATTAATGGAAATAATAGAATAATTTTAGAGCAATCAAATCTGTTCATTATTCAATATTATTTATTCACTTTATACATTTTAAATACATAATTATACCAAAACCATTTATTTTGATAATCACAAATAATTTAAATGGCAACAGATATAAATTAATTATAGGTTAGTAAATTTATTTTATATATTTGGTTTAGTAAAGGAGTTATAGCTTGCAGATATTTATTTAATTTTATTCAACATTTCAACAAATCAGTTCGATTGAAACAATTTGAATTTTTCTTTCCACATATTTGGTATAGTAAATAACAAAGAAAACCTGAGAAAATGTATTATGTTTGCCATAATCAAGATTGTGTTTCTGTTTGCTTTAAAATATGTCATATTTGCATAGGATCCATATGCCTGTACATCTATATGGCCTTTATAAACAAGAAACAAATGTAGGCAAGCCCTTTGAAAAAGTGCAAAAGTTCCATTTCAATATTGATATCGAATGGCATAAATACATTTCGCCTTTCGCCAGCCGAGTCCAATAATATAAAATATTCGCTTTGGCATATGGTTGGGTTTATTCCCTTTTTCAACCTGATGCTTTCACAGGAGTAACCCATACACATGTAAATGGCAAACACACACACACACTGACACAGCTGCACCTGAATGTGTAAATAAGAGCGTTAGACTTGAAAATCGGTGGCAAGGATCGGAATGGGCGTTCCTGCCTCGATTTCCTTCACCTTTTTTTACGCCGCAACCGTCATCTTGGTCTTATTGCCAGCATTTTGTAAATGAATAGAAGACCCCACATACACACACACATACACATACACACATTTACACGAGCCCAACACTTTATGTTTGTTTACAATTTTGTTTCTCTCTTTTTCGCCCCTTCTTTGCACATTTGCATGTGTGTTTATACGGACTAAAACATACACACACACACACACACATATGTAGAAACTTGTGTTTATTTGTTATTGTTAACCTTACCTCAAACACATTTTTATGACATTCAATGGCAGCAGCAGAAGCAGCGGGCAACGCGGCGTATGCGTAATTATTTCGATGACGTCACAAGTCGCTAGATGAGCAGACCATCAAAAAAAAAGTTCCAATTTCCAAGTTAATTTCCATCTTAGTTTTCCGCCCGCCAGAAGTTCTTCTTCGCGTTAACTTCAAAGCTATTTTCCTTGATGAATGAAAAGTTTTTACGTTGTCGGCTTTTGCGGCCAGGAAAACCCTTCACAAACAGTTCAGTTGAGGGTAGTTCAGTGGGTGGTGGTGTTTTGTGGGTGTAATGGGTGGTGGGGGTGTAGTTGCTTTAGTGGAGGGGGTAGTTGGGTTCCCCTTCTCGGAGGAGGCGCTGAATATTCAATATAATTTTCCCATCATTTTGCACGAAATTGAAAATTTACGCCCAACTTTATTTTCGCTTTTAATTTGTGTGCCGCTATCCCCCTTTTTACAGCCCCGTCAGCTGAGACACACCCTGTCATAAGCAGGGTGGCCCCTACACTGAGAAAAAATTAGAACTGATTAGCTAAAAATATGTTAATTAATAAATTATAAATAATGTTACAATCAAGTTTTTTATTGGGTGAAAATTCATTAGAATTTTTTGTACTTCTTATATATATTTTGCTTTGATCTTTTTGAATATCTTTTAAAAATAAGAGTTATAGTCAATTTTAGTATCAAATTTTTTAGAAATTATTCTGCTGAGGATATCAACTTTATAATAATGTTAAATAAATAAGTAAATGTAATAACATAAAATATATAAAAATCTACATAATCTACATAAAAATCTACATAATAATTCTGTATTAAAGGATTTCCATTAAAATACCTTAAAGTAAACTGTTTTACTGCACACTTCTTACGTATCTTTAAAATTAGTTTCTGTTCTGATTTCAATCTCACACAATATATATTTACACAACTTTAGTTTACTAAATGGACCTTATCTTTTTCTTCGCGTGCTTAAGGGGGGAAATACAATTAGAAATTTTTTTTTTTCGAAAAAATTTTTTTTGGCTCAATGTACTCTAAATATGTCTGGGAATAAGCCTTTAAAAGCATAAAGCCGTCCGGTACTTATTTTCAAAGTTATAAGCAATTTAGTGAGGGTGTGTCATATGGCGGACATGCACAAAAGTAAACTTTAAACGCTTCTCCTGAAAAGTCGTGTTTTCAAAGTCGCCGTGCAATGTACAGGTCAGAGATTTTATTTTAATCGAATGCGGTTTTTTGCATTATGTTTGAAATTAAATTCTCCACACCATGAATATAGCGGTTTTTCATATTTGTTTGTTATAACATGTTTTTTTTACAATCAAAGTCAAAAAAAAATCGTTAGTTGTGAAATTTTTTTTTAACCTAAAATTTTTTAATGGAAAAATAATTTTTTTTAAATATGGTTTAATTCATGGTGTGCGCTGTACCTTTAAGTTTAAAGCCCAGTTGCTTTTTTTTGTTTAAGTCGTGATCCTGGACCTGGAGACTGCACGGCGCAAAGTCCTTCCCTAAAAACACGACTCCACATTATTGATCATAAATGGGCTTAATTACAATATTTTTCAAAAAACTTGACTGATTTTTATTGCTCAATAATTACCCAATAACATGCAAAAAGAATCACTAAGATTCATTTAATACTCTACTTGCAATCCACTCCCAAAGATAGCCCTCATTTCAGGCCTTCTAATTGTATTTCCCCCCTTAAGCATGTGTGTATGCCTGCTTATTAAAATTTGCATATAATACTAAGGAGGGGAAAGACGAGGAAAGGGGCCTAAATTTATGTTCAATTGTAATCAGATTGATTCTCTTTTGGGGCGAGAAGAGTGAGGTGTGCAATTTGTATAATTGATTTAGCGTTGCGTGTGCCCAAGAGTCGCGGATATAGCTCTTAATTGGAGAAAACTCCGGGGTTTTCCCCGGCACACATTTGCGGCCTAAGAAAATAGCTAAGCGAAAGTCATTGGAATTTCACCTCAGCGAAAATCTACATAATAATTTGTAAATGTTGACGTCTCGTCGTCGTCGTCGTAGTTCTCAGTCTTGATTCGTGACACATTTTTGTTTTTCGTTTTTCCGTATTATTACTATACTGCCGACGGGTTTTTGGGTGGTCTTTTGTTAGGGAAGTCCCGATAAGGCACGTCTGGAATTGGGTCGTGTTTCGCTCGAAAATGTTCATGGCAAAACTTTCCTTTTTCCCCGGCCAGGTTCGCACTTTTATTAGCCCGTGGCATGGAATTCGTCTGACTTTGGCCGAAGTTACTGCTCCACATTTCCACTTTTCCCTTCGCTTTCGCCGAATATGATGGAGCAAACAATAAAATGTGACATTTTCCTGCCGAAATTATTTGCTTTTTCGCTCTAGGTCGCGGACAATTGTTTGTTGGCCGAGAAAGAGGGGCAAAATGGGACAGGAAATTCGGTGGAGGACAAACCCTTTTGGGTCGGGAAACAAAACAAAAAAAAACGTGTAGCATACTTTTTGGCGCTAAGCTGGACAACAGTAGCGAAGGTCAAAAGGCTGAAATAAAGCTTAGCTTTTTGGGGATTCGGATTGATGTTCGTTTGAGAGCCCATTGATGAACCCTTTTGAAATGGGAGTGTTACATTTTCAAGTTGTTCTATATAAATGATTGCGATTTGAGTGATTTGCCCTTATTAAAAGTATTGTTTGAAAAGGATTTTAAATACAATAAAAAATGGTGAATATTCAACCAACTGGTTGAAAATAAACAATGTTGTTTAGTATTTCTAACAACATTTTTATATTTTATAAATGCTTAAACCTAAGATAAAATGTTTCTTGCTTTCGCTACAAGTTCTCAATCTATATTCATTTAATAACAAAAGCAATTAGTTCTACTTACAAAAACAGTTTAAGGTAAATTTTCGTCTTAACTCAAACCCCAAATCAAATTACAATACCCTCATTTTGCGTAGTATTTTTTCTGGACTAGAAACAAGACGGGACTGTAATTAAATTGCCAAAAAAAGAAACGAACTTGAAATAGTAACCCAAAGAGCTACAGCCCTTGACACGAAAGCAATTTTAGAGCCACCACCAACCGTAAAATATGAAACATGTAAACTAAACAGGAAAACCACTCCAATGGGCGGTGGGCTGATATAAAATAACTTTCGCAACATTGCGGCCGTAATAAATGCAGCATTGAAAAGTGCATTTGCACTGCTCCCCACATCGATATATCTAAAAAAAAAGGGCCAACAGTTGAGTGGAGTAAACTGGACTTTACCAAGCACTTTCCCTGACCTGGCACACACACACTCACATACATACGAGTATAATTTCCACCATGCAACTTTTCCTGGCTTCCGTGAGATTCGGATCACGGATGCCACGTGAAAAAAAAGTTCGGAATTGGGGTCCAAAACCTCAGCTTAAATAACTTTAATAATAACATATGGGAGGTTGTTTCATGGACAGCATTTTTGTGAAAGCATGCAAAAGCGTGCCTTTTCGTAAGCTGATTTCATAAATTCTTAAACGAATTTTTCTTGCTAAAAGTAATTTTTGCAAAAATGCCACTTTATTATTCAGGCAGTCATTTTCACACGTCACTTTTTTGCCCTGTTAGATGGTTGATAAAAAATAAAATAGATTGCAATCCAGTGATGTGTGTATGGTACACTTTCAATACAAATTGTTGATATACCTGGTTGGATTTTCGATAAAATAACAAAGAGCTGGATGCTCCAATTACCACGCTTCTGTCCCTGTTGATATTGATTAGGCCTGCGAGCCTGATAAATTCATGAGTCTTCTAAATTAGAGAGTTCTCTTCTCCTCTATTGATGTACTTTTCCTCCGACAAACAATGGGCTCAGCAGAAAGAACCTGCAGCATGGAACGTGCCACGACTTCACTAGGTTCCCTTGAGAGCCACCGCACTCCACACTTTGCCACCCCGAGAATCCAACAAACCTCCTGGCTTAAGGACTTTTTCCCACTCACCTCGGATCCTTCCCGCATACCCTTTCCCTTTCTCAAAACAAAAAGAAAGTATCATTAATTCGGAAGGCATGTCAATTTGGAGAGGTGAGAGTCTGGATATGCGAGTAACTCAATTAGAGAATGCAATTAAGGAGAACACATTTGATTTATTTGATTCACTTTAATACGTTTCAATTTGCCTACTTAGAATTAGCTCTACAATAGGCCAATAAAATAATGTAATTGCTGCACTTGCTATTCAATAATTCGAAATGATGCTTTCATTTATACACACCATTTATTTTCACAACGCGATGGGCATATTTTTGGTTCACCACGAAATGCTCATAAATTGGGAATGTGTTTTCATATTAGAATCAAATTAAAGTAATGGTTGTAAGAAGTTAATAATGATTATTTTAATTAAATTAATATTGAAAGCTTAGATTACTTTCGGATGAATAATAAATTTTTTTACTAAATAATGTAGATGTGTTAAATTTGTTTAAAAAGTATATAAAGTATTGAAAACTTATTATAATTAATTAAAATAATTTCAAGGCATATTCAATATTTTCCATTTATCATATCTCAGCAAAGTTTGTATAATATTATTTATACCATATATATACAAGATGTAAAAAGTATTTAATATCTCTACCTAGATGAATTAGTTAGAGTTTAATTAATAAAGTTTCCTTTAGTCCACTTAAACGGGGAAATATACATTGTGTCCAGTGGTAAAAACTAAAAGCTAAATGTAGTTTCCAACTTTTATTGAATTTCGCGTAAAATATGCATAGAAACTGCCGTGCTCTAAATTCTCGCTGAATAATTTACCTACCCATTTTGCACCCAGCAGACTGCCCAAAAAAAATATGAAAAAAAAAAAAAATGAAAACAGGAATTGAAAAATCGCGAGAGTGGCCAATTGCATATTGAAAGGGCATTTCCGCTTCGTTGGCTGTCCGCTGATCAAAATGGCATTCTTGTACTTGATGTTTTTTTACGCTTTCTTGCCAAAGTTCTACTACCCTCTAACCCCCTTTAAACCCCCTGAAACCTCCTGAAACCCCCTTTACCCCCTCTTTCCCTTCACCTATAGACGTTCTTGTTGGTCGGCAGAAAACAGGAATAGAGCGTTTCGTTAGCTTCAAACCAGCATTTCGGGCCCGCCAGCAAAAAGCTGTTCATAAATTGCATGTTGGCTTTTGTGTTGGCATGTCGCTTCCTGGCCCAAAACCACCCACTCCCCTTTCCCCCCTTTCACCCCCTTTCTCCTCCATTTTCCACTTTCCCTTTACCTTCACCTGTATGCCGTTGTGTACTCCATTTGGTTTTTTAATAGACCCTGCTCGCATTTAAACTGTTATGCTTGGCCTGGTCGGAAAGTCTGCTGCTGCTTTTGCTGCTTTTGGTCTGGACACAAAAGGACCCTGTGCTCCTGGCCTTATCGTTTAAGCCAAATCAGTGTCGGACTTTGGCACATATTCCCGCCGTAGGTGTCTCTGCCATATACTCGTGTGTATTTTTGTGTTCGTGTGGGAATCGATGGAGGTTCCTAGGTAGCTGAAGCGCAGCTAACTTTCGTATAAATTTACAATTTCATTGCCTGCCCACGGGATCTTAACTCCATCAATTTGAGGGTAAATTCCCTTGTGGAAAGTGGGCGTTTCACCCGGCAGCAATTAGCACCGCCTTGCGGACACATATTAATCGCTTCGTGGCAGGAAACGTAATTAAAAACCAGTTAATTGGCAAAGTTTAAGTCAAGGTAAATATTAAACTACATTTTACGTTGATTAAATACCATAGAATATTAAAATCCCATTCGGTGCGGTTAATTAGCGTATGTAAATAGCACTGTGTATATAAAGTTCGTACCATTCGATTTTCAATTCCCGATTGCTAAGTGGCGTGGGCCGAATTTTCGATAGCTGGCAATGTGCTAAGTGATTTATGCTGACGATTAGAATCGAGCACGGAATAAAAACAAACATATCAAGCTTTTCCCAGACGGACTGCTCGATAACGTCTATATCGCCTCCATTACGGAATGACAAATGGTGTGAAGATATCAACCGGAGGTGAGGGAACAATCCAAAATAATTTATAACCATTGTAAGATATCTATTCCACCAACTACTGCCTATAAAACGTTAGTTCAATAGTTCTTTCTGCTGAGATAAGGTAGCTTTTATTGAAGGGAATACCAAGGAAGGCATTGAAGGCTGGAAGTGGCAAAGAAATTGATATTTATATCACTCTGAATAATAACTAAGTTATTGTGATGCTAAGAAATTAAATAGTTGGCTGTTTATATTACTTTCTTATATGCAATATATCATATGCTAACATTAAATATTATGATAGTGATTATGATGATATGATGATTATGATGATATTTTGTTGCTTAAATATATCACAACTTTTTAATTGTTTATTCTATATTTATTCAATTATTTCAAAAAATGTATATAGTATTTAAATAAATTACCAATAATTATTTCAAAAGTGTATTTGAAATTAGTCACTTTGAATGTTGGTTTATAATATATCAATATAATTTGATATTGATTTCCCCATTCACACAAATAAGCTCGTTCAATTGATTTCCAGGAATCTCTGGAGATTCGACCTCATTTTTCCCCAAGGGACTCTTTAAGTTTATATATAAGTTAAGTGTAGGTCCAAAAGTGTTTACTCAAACACAATAAACTATTATTGGTCATAATAACTTGTAATTTCATATTTACAATGACAAAAAAAATGGTACCGCAAATATAAATTAATAATTAGCAAAACAAATAGTGCTGAAAAAAAGTGCAATTCAATCATAATGAAATGAAATGCCAGGCAAACAAATTGCACAATTAGCAACTGGGAAATTTTACACAACTTTGGCCAGCATAAAGCGTTAATGAGAGCCAGCATTTGGCACTGCTGGCATTAACTATTCATTAATTAAAAAGCCACAGCTCGTTGTCTGTGTTAGTTGTTGCAATTAAAATGAATTTATACCGGAAATGGGAAAGTTCACAACAAAAATGGGGGGTACTTTTGTTCCCGCTGTTGCTGTTGCTGTTGCTGCTTTTCAAATCAAATGGTTTTCTGCTGACTGCAACACATGACGTATACGCAATGCGGTCACAGTTATTATTGGGTTGGCCAAAACACGTGTCTCTCTTTGTTCCTCTGTGTGTGTGTGTGGGTGTGTGTTAGTGTGTGTGAATGGGCCAAGTAGAAGAGGAACAACAAACACGTTTTCAAGTGTTTATTAGAACTATTTTCCTGTGGTTTCTGTTTGTATTGTTATGGCCAAGTGTTAGTTATTAGTGCAGTTCGCTGTTCGTCCTTTTTGGCTTCTGGTTTTTCGGTTTCTGGTATGAGTTTTGCAGTTAGTCGTTATTGCGGCTTGTTGTTTCGAGGGTCTAGTGACAAATTCTACAACATTTTCCCCCTCCGGGTTTCTTCCTTTTCAGCCACTATGACATTGTTAGCCGCAGTTGTTCAAGCCGCGTTTCGCTGCACAACATTTGTTGGCGCCGAAAATAGTTCAAAGGGAAAAACTCACCTGCAGGCAACATTTCGGCTTGGTTTCATTAATTTGCATATTTAGCAAGTCACTCAGGAGAAGGAGAGAGAGAGCTTCAAGCCGGCGCACTTTCAATTTCCACGCTTTTCCGCACTTTTCCGCACTTTATTTTTAGTCAGGCTGCTAACTGCACTTGGCTTCCCTGACTTGCTGGCCTCATCAAAATTCACCTGCGGAAGTGGTGGCTGCCAAAGGAAATCTGCACTTGACTCCGTTCGTTTGGCCATTAGAAATCTGCATAAATACTATATGCTATAGACAAACAGATAAACATATATAAGCAGCTCGACGAGCATTCTACATATATGTGCAGGATGGTCGGAAGCAGATTGTTTCTGCACTGCGGCATCAGCTTATGCAAATGACCCCCAGTGAGCTATCTATCATAGGTCAGCAGATTATGCTAATACTCGATATTCCCCCTCTCTTCCCTCTCTCCATATCTACCTCTCTCACTCTTCCTTCTTTTCTAGATTCAGAATAGCAAACGTATCTATTTCAGTTTTCAGTGAACCTTCATCGGCTCAGGAATATCTATATTTGAATGAGTTCTGGCTTTTCGATAAGCTCAAGCCAAAGTCGTTTCTGTGGCTTTCAGAAGTCAATTAGTGAATGCCAGAATAAACAAATCTTTGTTGATGGAAAGGAGATAAGTCTATTTAAGGGTCAACTAATTTACATAGACTAATCTTATTTTAGAAGATTAAGCAATATGTAGGTACTTAAAGTTATTCTGCCATGGTGGATACAATAACTAATATATGTTTCTCTAATTTTACTATAATAGGGTTTAATTATTTTTCTATTATTTGTGAAGCCATCAATTCTTACCAATTAGCAATCAACTGGTTAACTAATTTAAGTCGAATGTTACCTGTAGTAAAAGCTTAGCAACTGTTTAAAATATTAAAACAAAACGTCGAACATTTGGAAACCGCCTTCAAAGTTTTTCAAGAGGAACTTTCGAACTTTTGTTTGCCAAGTTAAAGGGCTTAAACAAAAGATTCGATATACCCCTTCTCCACTTATTAATGCACAGTGAAAACAATTACTATCATTGAGTTTCCTGCTTCTTCCTCTTCATTTCCCCTTTTCGATGTTTCCGCTTTTCTTCTTATTCTTAACCTCGAAATCAATTATTCCCAGTTCGTTTAAATCATATTAATTATAAATTGAGTATAACGAAGCGAGTCAAAGCCGCTTAAAGAAAAAAGGGGAACCGAAATGCAAATTTACTCAGACGCTGGCTGAATTCCCGATTACTTGACTTGCATTTCAAATTTCCTCGGACCAAGATTACGGCCAAAAAACCAAAAAAGTTCTTAGGCCAAAAACTTCGAACATGGAAATGCAATTCCCCTCTGTTAAATCTGCTTAAACCGATTTTCCGTCCAGATCCTAAGAATGTGCAAGCGTAAGGAAACCCTAATCGGATTAGAGTTTCCCAAACTTAAGGTAAACCAAATGATTACCTACAACTAGCCAAAAAAAAAACAGTTGGGTCCACACCACATGTGAAACTTTTGTCAAATGCGAAAATCAAGGCACTCAAAGAAAGAGTTGAGTTTCATGTAAGATTATTATTTTGTTTTAAATTGGGAAGTTGTAATAACTAGTGAATTTAAAAAAAAGATTTAACATAGTGTACTGGAATAAATTATATATTTACACAATTCGAAATTTACAATTTCAAAGTATTAAAACGAAATAAAATTTGCGAATGATTCTATAGCTGTATAGATGATATTCCCGTCGAAGAATATGGCTTTCTTGAAAATTTTAAATAAATAAATATAAAATCTTTAAGAATAAACATTTTCCTAAAAAGGTGTATATATTTTGAATTTTTATAACTTTTTATAATAATATATTTTTAAAAAATTCGCACATTGCAATTGCTGGTAATTTCGCTTAAATAATAACAATAACCTTTTAAGGTTTTATTTAATAATAAATAATAAATATTCTTTTTATAAACTTTGAATTATATCGAACACAAATATTTATAATACATTTTATAATTCCAAAAATAAAATATCTTCGAGTGAATTTCAATCAGCTATCCATCTCATTTTTTTTTGTGCATCGGTGAATCTGATTTTGTGAAATATTGGCCATCGAGTTGCAAACATTCAGCTGGCTTTGTCGGCTCACTCGAGTGTGGTATCAGTTAATTTTGGGATCTGTCAAAAGGCATTCAACGAATTAAGCCCAATTGGCACAGTTACCAAAACGAGAAGGAGTTTCCACAGGAAGAGCAGAAATAGCAGCAGCCAGCCAGCCAGCCAGCAGGCAAATAAACATGGCATATGACACTGGATTACATTTCATTTCACATTTCCACTCACAGCCCACCAAAAAATGAGGAAAAAGGAGGCGGCAGACAGTGGCCACGTGGAAAAGCCAAACTGGCAAAATGGCAAAACGACAAACTGGCAGCAGCAGTCAGGTGGCGCAGAGACTGCTAAATTTTCAAGTGCAGCCAGTCGAGTCTTTTAGGCGCGGCTCGTGGAAATTGGACATGAAAATGAAAGGCACACAGGGGTGGGAATTGTTGAGGGGAATTTGCTCCCTTGAAAGGAGGAAAAACTCGGCGGGAAAAGCGGAAGAAAAGCGCAGTGAACGTGGCAGTAATGCAGCAGCAAGTGGCACAAGTAGCAGCTGCCACAATTTGATTCAAAACGAAACAAGTCCAGAGACTCACCAACCAACTCAACGTACTCGCAATGCCCTCAAGGAAATTGGAAAACCAAATTAAGTGACCGCAACTGGGAAAGTTCATGGGGTCTCAGCAAGGAGTTCTATCAGCCCGAATGCAATTTACTTTTAAATTATTAGCAGACCTCAAAATGTGGTCAAGTCTTGAGAAGTTTAGTTTCAAAAGTTTCATTAAAATGTTAGTAAACAATAAATAAATAACAAAAAAAAGGAAGTAGGTTAAGTAGTAGTTTAAAATTATTACTAAATTAACACATTAAAGTTCAAAAATGTTTATATATTTGATTGAGTTTCTCTAATAATACTTCAGATTAACAAAAATACAAAAAAAGTCGTTTGAAGTTTGATCTTAATTTTAACAGATAGTTATTTATATTAAATTTAAGGTATCAAGCTTATTTAGTTATTAAATTTAAAACCATCTCTTTTAACCTTTCTTAAGTTCTTATTTATTCTTTTTTCTGTTTCATGAACTCAAAGAAAACATTTAAAGAAATTTATCAGTCACTTTCCGCCCAATAAAGTAAGTTCCACTTAATGGAAGTTTATTTGGGAAGAGAAAACTTTTCAATGATTTGAAAAAAAAAAGTCAATGAAATGATTGTCAACTCAAAAAGCACTTTTCCCAATCACTGATGGGTTTTGCTATTTTTGCCGACTCATCAAGCAAATTATCCGGTACATTTGAAGTCCAAGCGAATGGATGAGGATTTAAAAAAAGGAAACAAAGAATATTTATGGGCTGAGTTTTCCTTTCGATGGCGAACCCCCAATGAAAACCAGCGGGTTCTTAAGTCGCTCGGCTTTTCCGAGCTACCCCGCCGGACTTTAGAGTGCACGTGAAATGCGGAAAATGGACCGTGGCCCACTCAGAGTAGTTCATTTTATTCTGGCCGAGTGTCAAAGCGTGGCATGCCGCAAGTGTAGCATACTTTTCGAGCGGTCAGTCTGTGTGGCACTCTCTTCTACTCTGTATGCATAATGCATAATACATATATATGTATGTATGAGTGTGTGTGTTTGGGTATTTATGTGTATGTGTGTGGCCTAGTCCGAGTGGGGAATTGTTTCGCTTTCGTTTCGAAATGAAAGAAAATGCTGTTTAATGTGCTTTTTATTATTTACATCCGCGGCCCGAGGAGCAAGGAAAAACAGCCCCTAACAAGCTGAAATCCCCCACTTTCCCCCCCGCTTTTCTCCACTCACCGCAAACTCATCAACGTTTCTTTATTTTCTCTGCAGTTTTCCCCTCGTATTTTCCTCCTTTTCCTTTTTTTTTTTTGTGTGGCACAGTTCCGGCTTGGAGGCTTTCATTTCTATGCAAATTTCTTATGCCGCAGGCGTTAAATGTTTTTATTGTATTTAGTGGAATTATTTACGCCAAACTAACTTTTGTCAGGCAAAAAAAATAAAAAAAATGGGAATGCGGTTCATATGTCTTGCGTTTGTTTTGATTTTCTGAGTACGCAATTGCCTTTGATGCCGCCACATTTTTTTAATGGCTCAAATTGGCCTTTGTGGAAATACCCATCGCATATCTTGGTTTAATTTCCATCCGAAGGTGTTCCGGAAAAAATGACATGTGCTTTGAGCTTTTTTGATTGCCGGCAATCAATTCTAATGACAAACAGTGCAAATATTTTCTCAATTCACTCAACCCCCTCTTCTGCAGCCATAATGCACCAAGAAAAGGAAAATAGCAATAAGTCGCGCAAAAATCAAATCAATATTATCGATCCCTGCACTCAAGAACCGCACACAATATATAATATATATAGCCATAAATTATTCCCCTCGTGTTACAATTGTATAATTATTGCAAAGCAGAGAGGCGTCAATTAGTTGTCAATAGAAAGGACGATTCATTTGAGTTGGAGTTTAGTTGTTAGAGACTTTTAGTTTTTTTTATAATATACAAGTCACAAAATTCTACAGTTAATTCTATATTTATGAACCTATACTACTATACGTATTATTTATTTACAGTTTATTGTTACTGTTTACTTCATTTTCCCATACAAATAATCAAAAGTCAAAAATATAGTTTGTATATTTAGATAATATACAGAACACCATAAGTCGATTCCCTGATTCATTTTTGATCTAAACAATAACAACATTTTTTGTTTTTTTAGTTATTTTCTTATGAAAGTTATTATAATTTCAATTTGTATATATAGATAATGTACAGTAATGATTGGTTTTATCGTTAATATACTTATGGTTTTATTGACTCTTCTTTTGATCGGATTTGAGCTTCTTGAATTCCCCAAATAAATTGATAAATTGATAAGGGGTATTTCCTTAGATACATTTTTCCGCATGTCATATCACTTTTAATACAGTCGAATCCCGATAATTCGTAAAAAATTCTGTTCCCTTGAAAAAAAAAAATCCCTTGAAAAAAATCTCGATAAATCGAATTCCCGTCTAATTCGTAAAAAAAGTGAACCCCTTGCCATTTCGAATTATCGGGACTCGACTGTAGTTCCTATATCAAACCAAGACTTAACTGTTTATTACCTGTAATCCCTTTCAATCAATCTTTTCCCTTTAATATTTCTTTATCTTTTACCCCCCAACATTTATAATTTTCCCAATAACCGAAATCTTTTTAGAACATCACAAATGAATGGAACACAACTAATCCCCATAACCCCATGTTTAACCCGGTGAATCGAACTTTGTTAATTAATTGAACGTTGCTATCTAAACGAACTAATTGAAGGTCGGCGAATGCAACCTGTTGTCCCGCCAGCCACCCACTTTCCACCCTCTCTTGCCACCTCATTGCACAACGAGATATCCCCATTCAAACGACGGCGAAATCTTAATTGTCAATCAATTTTCAACTTATTTAACATTCATGATCCGCGTATCAAGCAGAATGTTTTTTTTAGTTGGGGAAAAAAAAGGGAAGGGAATGGGAATTTGAACTCAAGAGATGCCGCCAATTCTTGGCAAGCGAACTCTTACATAACCCGAATCGGTTACTCAATATATAGTTACTATATAGTATAGGGTTGGGTGCATGCATATCGGGGTATATGGTGCATGGCTGGCAGCGACAACGTTGCGTATGAGCAACTTTGAATAATTAACTCACTTCAATGGCTGCCAAGCGTGCTGCGGTGGTTTCCCCCAACCATATTCTCCAATCTCCACTCTCCATTCTCGATTCTGGTCTATATACCCTCACCCTCGATATATATATATCTTTGCTCCTGTCACTTGATGTGGAACGTAATAAAGTCTGAGGGGGAAAGTGCGCGGGAGTGTTGGAATATTTTGCTGACAATATAAATTGCATTTTGGCCATTGTCACTTGGCCCTATAACTTGGCAGCGAGAAAAGGTTACACCAACAAAACACCGAAAACCATAAAATAGTTGAAATATTTTTTTTTAATCAATTTGGCAGCGGTTGACCTTTAAAAAGTTTCCATTCAAGGAAAATGTATAAACGATTTGCAGTTTACACAAATCATCCAGTCGAAGAAGTTTTCCGATTGAGTGGAGCAGAGGGAAAAATTTAATTATTAAATTCATCCAAAGCAATATTTGCTATTTGATTGCAATTGTGGGATTGTGTGTTTATACAATGAGTCTTGGGTTGCAAATAAATAATAAACAAAGATAAGGGAAATCTCAAGACATTTTTGGGGAAAGTGAGTCGCGATTCCAATTAAACGATAGGTTTCTTTTATTTAAATGGTTTGTAAAATTATCTTTATTATGTTAATAAGCATTTATAATAAAAAACCAAAATTAAGTACTCAGTACCTAGATCAACTTAAAGATAATTTTTTGTTGAAATAGATACAATTGCTTAGTAATTTTTATATCCTACATAAAGTTTGATTGGTTAGCCAAAAAACCTAATGCAAAGTGAGGCTTTCTTAATTGTTTCCCCACCACGTTGGTAAACTATTGTCACGGGAAACACTGTATGTTAAGCTAATAAAATATGTGAAAGTAAAATAATTGCGCGCTGAAGCCTGCTGAGAATGTAACGCAATTTGACGATAATTAAAATTATGCCTGCTGTTGGCCATCCAAAATAGAGGGCGGGCAAAGGGGGTAGGGGTTGTGCGAGGATGTGTCACGAATAACGCTTTAAGCGGCTTATAGGCCTTAACCCCCCACCCATCTTCCTCAATTTTCCGGGGAAAAGCGCCTCCCTCGAAAGGCGCAAGGCCACGTCGAATGTAATTATCATTAGTAGAGACATTGCTGAACAATTTTTGCGTGTTCGCACGTACACGGCGCTTAGGACTCGCGACTCCGGACTTGGGACTCCGGACTTTGGACCCGTAGTCCTTTGGACAACCCGTAGTCCTTGTGGAAAACACGGAAAAGAGCCCCCAAGTCTAATCTCTGGCCAAACAAAAGCCGCCATTGCCTCCCATTTTCCTGATGTTTGCCTTTGGCAGCTGTTCAAACAAATTACAATAAATTCGCAATTGTTCTTCGAGAGAGAGCGGCGGCGGACATTTGATTGATGAAAAGGCATCAACAAGTACAGCGGCAACAACGGCATTAAGATCTTAACAATTTAAATCAACAAAAACACCGAGAATAATTCCATTCGCGAAAGGGGAAAGAGAAAATGCAAATAGCGAAGGGGAAATTAGCGCACTTAAAGTGATTCATTGATAACTTTTTGGCACGCCATCAGAACCAGCTCGGTATGGAATATAATCCCCAATCCCATCACCATCATCATAATCATAATCATCATCATCGCCGTCAGTGGAGCGGGTCTAATCAGTGTCACACGCCATCGAAGTGGGCCAAAAGCCGCCAAAATAAAGGCCAAAATGGGGCGGGAAAAGGGGGGGTGGGGATGTCAAAGGTGCATAGATAATGGGTTAATGGCATTAGGTGCAGGGTAATCAGGGCCCGTGCTATGGGAAAATACATCCGACATGGTTAAACCGCATTTCCCACTTTTGGCAGATGCAGCCGCTGTCTAGTCAATCTGATTGACTGGCTCTCAATCAAGCTGAACCGCAACATGATTGATGGTGGCATCAATTTGTCAATTATGACTTGCTTTGATTAATTAGGGCTTTTCTTTGTTATAAACTAGTTTCATTTTGATCTGAAAGGGTTAGAAAACCATTTTAAATTATAAATAAAATCATAAACCTGAAAATATTAAAGCTTTTAAAGTATATTTATATTAAATCAGTTAATTATACTTTTAAATATATTATTCATAGAAAATTTTTTACTGATGATAAGCATGTTGTTGTTTTGCTTTAATGATTATAATAATTTATGGGCATTAATCATAAAAACTTTGTTTATCTAAAGATATATGCATACTTTTAAAAATGTTGTAGATCTAGGCATTAAACAAGTATCATTATAAATACCAATTTGGACTAAATCTGTATTTAATGAGTGATTTCCAGAATAGCTTATAACCTACACTAAATGCAACTTAAATCTAGAATCTCAATCATTACAATTTTATTCTTTTTAGAACAAAGTAAACAAAAACCAAATCAAGTAAAAAGTTGTAGGAACTCAAATCAACTCTCGATCCATCGTATGGATTTCATCTTGTTTTTCTTCCAATTTAAATATATAATTTTGAGTGAACAAATTAAGGGCAGGAAGACTTTGCATTGAGTGCTGGGTAAACAAGTCCTGGCAGGAATCGCTCATCCCTAAGCAAATCAAAAACCCAAGACCGGGGACTCCCCTTTGAAATGTTCTCCCCTCCACTCCCTTTCCCTTGCTTTTCCTTGTTTTTTTTTTTTTTTTTTTTTGGATGAGTGGGAGTTGAGTGGGAGAATTCACTCGATGTTGCCAGGCATTTTAGTTTGATTAAAAACAAGGCCCAGGAGGAGAAAGTGGTGCCTGCGGGGGGGAGGGGGATGTAATCTATAATGCTTACTAGCATCAGATAATGGGGACATGGGTGGGCGGAGTTGGTATTACCGCCAAACACCTTGGCAACTCTGCATCTGCCAGAGTTGCTATGCTATGCGATGTAGGCCATGGCAATGTCTTCGCAAAACACACACATGCCTACAATCGCACACCTGGCGAATGAAATTATTCCATTGAATGCCAAGGAAAATATACACAACATCGAGTAAACTTTTTCCATATGCACAAGAAAAATGCAAAAAAACTAAAAGGGAAAGGAAAACCAGGGGGGAAAACTGAGTGCCGCATGCAGTCAACTGTCAACGATTTTCCTTTTGCCAGCATTTTGTCCTAGATTTCATTATTGCCAGCAAATTAATTGCACACCGAGCCCTACACAACCTGCTTGATATTCATGCACTAAAAAGAAAATTATTTTATTAAATGGGTTAAGATTCTGCATATGTGACTTTTCAAATCTCTCTGATAAATCACTTAGAATATTAATCATTTACTTTTCAAAATAGCTTTACAAATAATTTTATGTATTCTATGTCTTATAAATTTTTGTTATATTTGTAAAAGAAAAATCGAGATATAATAACCTACGTACTTTTTTTAAATCCATGGATATTCAAATAAATTGAATAAAAAATATAGTTTGAATTTGAAACATTTGATTTTTTCATCTATGAAAAACAAATGATTATATTTCTATAAAAACCTTATTTATACAGAACTTTAATCAGAACTATAATTTGGTATTGTGTTAAGCAAAAAAGTTGATTTCCATTCCTTTCGGCTTTAATTATGATTTATTTAAATAAAAAACGGTAATTACGTGTTTATTCATTTTTCCCATTTAATGCTTTAATATATAATTTTTTTTCTCTGAGTGCACCCATACCTCGCTGGGTTATGAATAATTCCTTTTGCTGTTGACTTGACCACCAGACACACCCATGGCTGCCAAAGGACGACTACTAATTGCCCGTAATGAGCCACTATTGCGGGCCAAGAAAGAAAGGGTTTCACTGGCAGCTGTGCAAAGTGACCTTCTGGGCGACCACTTTCTCCCACTTCTTCCGCTGCCGTTGATTATTATTCCACCCGTTCAACAAATGATTCAGTTAAGCTATTTTCAGCCTAATCAAGTTGACTTTTATAAGAGACATTCCCCGGCATTATCTGCAAACTTTCCGAAAGAACCCAAGCGAAACCGGCCAACCAGCAAGAGTAAGCCTTATCAAGGCTAAGAAAGTGCGACTGGCTCTCAGTGACTAAGCCGAATATTATGGCCATAAAAATGTTACTTTAAGCTGATAACAGGGCCAAGAAGAGAGTGGCAAACGGAAGGAAAGCAGCCAAGCATGCGAAATCCTTCTGCGACTCAAAAGTAGCATCCCAATAAGCAAAAGATGGAATTATTGTAAGCAGAATTATTCAAGAATAACTCGGAGACAACGTCGACATGGAAATTTATTTCCGTGCACCTAAACAACAGACTTTGTTAAAGCTTAAAATGCTTTTAGCTGGTTTAAGAAAGGGTTACTACATCGATGAAATAGGCAAACATTTTACATAAATAAAAATGTAATCCATGTAAAACTTTAATCGGATTATTCAAATACAGAGATTTAAAGGGAAAGCTCTTTTAATATATAGTTTTTTTGTGTGATTTTTGTTTACATAATATTAAAAATTTAACAAGCTGCATTTTTACACTGAAATCATTTGATTAAACAAAAAAATATGTTTGAAAAGAGATTAAGAGTTTAATTAGTTGGCCAACAAATTTACTTTTCTATAAGTATGAAGTTTACTTTTATAACAAACTGGACAACAAATACGCAATACACGTAGTAACCCCCCTCTTCACTTAATTCACATTTGCATAATAAATTCATTAACTTTGTCCCTGACTGTCACAAAATTCATATTTCATGAAAGTGGGCATTTTTCATTATCCCGCACTCCTTAAAAGGAAATCTCTCGAAGTGCTTGAATTTTATAAAAATGCGTGATGCTCAGCTATGGCAACCACCATCGTCATCATCATGATGATGATGACAAACGATGAGCAATATGCGAGACTCGCATTTTCCCCGCTTTTCCCCCGAAGCAACCGACAATTTCCCCGCTTGGTAGACCAACGAAAGTGCATAAAGTGCATTGCTTAAAATGAACTTTTGCGCTGCCAACACAATCTGTGAATCTGACGCCGTAGCTGGAGGGTCAGACCGCAGCGACACCTCCGCTGGAAAACCCTCCCCAGGAAAACCTCCGCTGGAAAAGCCCCGTTGCCCCAGAGTTTTCCCAGAAATTGACACCCCGAAGCGAAAACGTAACCGATGAACCCAAAGTCAAGTGAAAAGCGATGGTGTCTGACCAAAAAGTGCAAATGTCGCATATTAAATTAACGCTGCTAGTTGACAGGTACCTCCCACCTCCCCCTTCCCCTTCCCGTTTTCCCCTCCCCTTTTCCCCCCACAAGCCACTTGGGCTCCAAGCCCAATTAGTCGAAGCGTTAAAAGCAAAAACATAACAGCCACAACGTTAAAATGGAATTAAAAATTGCTTATCGAAAGTATCGTTGCGAATATTGACTTGTCAACGCTGGCGATATTAATTATGCAATTCACTAGACTCCATCGATAAAACAATTTGTTTGCTTTTATCAGAGAGTTTTTTGTACCATCTGATTCGGTTTCCTCTGCCAGAATTTACGAGCCAAGTCTTGCCCTCTGAAAAATATATATCAACTAGTGGTAGACAATCTACCACAAAAACAGCAGAGGATATCATAATATTGCTACAGATATTTAAATAGAATAAATACAGCCAAAATTCCTTTTTATAATTTCTGAAATCTAAAAGAAGAAAAAATACATTTTTAAGCTTTATTTTTCGTTAACTGAAATTATTTTCGATACAAAAGTCAGTTGTTACTTTAGTAAATTTAAATTCAAACATTTTATGAAGTCCTTATATCTACAACAAATATCCATTACAAATATTTGCATTTTTTATTATTTATTGGTACTTATAATTATGAGATATTTTAAAGACCCAAAATGATAAACAACTTTTCGTGTTTGCCACAAACTGTTCATATATCAAAGCCGTTCAATGGACCCGCAGAGCTCGTTTGAAATGCAGCACAAGGCGGCTAATCATAATGAAATTACTCATACGCAAGGTTTGCCGCAAGACCAGACACATTTACTCCGACCCAGAGCGAGAGTGGATGTGGATGCTGTTGACACTGGGTATCGTGCAATAATTCAAAATACCGTCTAGACTCTAAATGAGACAAAGAAGATGAAAAATAAAGATGCTGCCAAGGGAAATTGTGCCATTTCATATTATGTTTACGCTACCATTTTCCCGACGTTGTGTGTGCCATTCGCTTTAAATTCAACGTTAAACGTCGCAGGCAGCAGTACAATTTTTAGAAACTTTACGACCGACCAACAACAACCAAGCCAACCAACTCGTCTAGTTTCTGCATTAATTGACGCAATCGATTTGAAAATTCAATGGGCTGGATTATACCAGGCCTTTGTTATACCGATCCCATGTGTAAACAAAAGCCAGCGTTTTTGTGGCCATAAAAGCAATATTTATATCGGTGCAAAGCAACAGCCAAAATTCCTAATTACCACCAAACGCATCCATCTTCATGAAAAAGGCCCCAATAAAGGCAAATCAATGCGCATATAGATCAGCAAATAATAAATTTTGCTGATATACAACATGATGCATAATATGTGATATATGATATACGATGTTGATGGCCAAAAGTGACCTGTGGCCCAAAGGACCGCACAGAATTCTTGTCGCTGGGGGAAAAGTCAAGTGAAATGAAAATTCTATTGACAAATGACTTATTCGCCACTCTTCTTTTCCCAACGAACCATAACAAAGAAGTGGATATTTTTGAACTATTATCGCACATAGCGAAAATGCCAACAAGTCTAAGCGCAAAAGTCTCAACGATTTTGGTTAAATATAGACGCAAATGGCGAGGGAAGAGGTAGCTCCTTGGCTAAAATATACAAAAAACGCATATAGCATATAGCTAATGAGCGATGTGGGTCGTCGACATAATTGATGACTTCAATAGATGCAAACACCCACGAGTCCGCATCTTGGCCATATAGAACAGGTTCAGGCCTACTTAAGTGATTGACTTCTGGGGTTAAGAGCCCCATAAAGTGAATAGTATAGGAATGGTCAGCGAGTGTCCACTTCCCATCACAGCTTTTAATGGTTTTTGCTGGCAAATAAGTATTTTTGGGGCCTTTATCCTCTTGGAAAATCAACAAAAGCCGTGTTTTAATTTAACCTCTTATTTGGGAATATATTTAAAGAGAAGTTCTAAGTATTTCTAACATTTAAAAGTTTTATCAAACGCATCTTATTTTTAACAAGCATAATTGGAATAAAAACTCAATAAAACATTTAAATTCATTTTGCAAACCGTTCTTTTGACCTAAAAACATTTGCAGTCTAAGATAAGCAAAGGTAGTTTAAAATGCAAGAATGATACAGGTATTTTTTCAGACTGTCAACACTTTTGACTTCTCCATTTCTCATGTTCTCGAAACTTGTTCCGTACAATGGAATTTGGCAAAGAATGGGTCGCAAAATGAACCCTCCTCAGACATTGACCAATTTGCAACTGGCTGTCAATCCGGAATATTAGCTTGCATGTGTGTACAAGCAATTTTATCTATCAACCATATTTATGGCAGGCTGAGCAGTGAAATATTTGCAAATTGACTTCAGCCATGCGGAACGTTGGCGTGCCAAAAAAAACACAAGAACAGTTGCACTCCAAGTTCTGTAACGCGAAATTGCCTAAATTTAATTTAAATACGATATCGAGTTCGTATAACGAGTTGGAAAATAAATATTGCTTCCACTTCAGTTAACTCAAGTTTCTATCTCAAACGATATTGTAGGAATTTTCTATGCAGCTTACGCATTCTAACTAAATTTTTAAGTTGAAAGATTTAGGCAATATCTGTTTGAATTTGCTGTAAATTGCTTTAAATGCAATGATTTCTATAAAGGAGATTAAGCCAAATTGTTTGTTCATAAAAAAATTCATAAAAAGTCACGTAAAATGGTAAAATGGGCTAAAAATTTCTCATAATATTTATATTTTGAAAGCAAAAAATAATTTCAAAGATTGGCAATATGGTAACAACGTGATACAGGCAATTTAATTATACAAATAGCATTTTTTTTGAAAACATATTTTTTGTTTTAAAAATTTGAATAAAAAGTATAATTAAGAATTTAAAAATTTGTATTTCCATTAACCATAATTATGCTTCGTTTTTTCATTCATCGAGGTTGTACTGTAAAGCAAAACCTTCGATATGGTAACGGGTTACAACAACTCTCGCCATAACGCCCCCCAATGACAAAGCAAAAGCACAAAAGAGCGGACACAGTGCTGCCATCTGTTTGCTCTTTGTTTGTTGATTGCTGTTGCACATGGTGCAAAAGCTTTTAGGGGCCTAAATTCGTGGGGGTGATGGGGATAGGGGCAGCTTTCCTGCCCAAACACAATCAGCTGGTGGCTGTTCAAAGCTCCAGCACAAATGCTGCGTAATTTTTTGTTGTCCGCCAAAGCACCGTAATGCAAACAAACATGTGAGTGATGTTTTCCTCTCTCTCCCCACTGTTTGTTTTTGCTTTGTTTTCGTGGGGACAACAAAGCCCAGCTGAGTGAGAGCTTTATGTGCAGTAAATTGGAGCTCTCCCGCTTATTACTCTCCTGAGCTCCCTCTCAGCTTGCCCTCCACACTCTTTGCTCCACTTCTCTCCTTTTCCTCTCTCGGGAATCTATTGCGCACCTTTCAAGCTGTAAAGTGGAACCCCTTTGACATGCAACCGCCACCCCCAAATGTAACGGCATTTTATGAGCTCCAAGGTCGCTCTAAATTAAAATCAATTTATTTATTTATTTGCATTACCCCATGCAATTTGCAAGTGTTCCTTTCACTCGCCATCTCAATTGGCCACCTGTCACTCGTAATGAGTACACACTGTGCCATGACCATTGACTTTATAACTGGTTTTCCTCACGGTTCGCCAGAGGCGCACTCACTTTTTACGGGGCCCCTGCGCCCAATTTAACACTAGCCAAAAATTCTATATCCATTTTCTAGGGCCCCTGTCAAGTGCACATGACAAGGTCATTGTAAATGTATTTTATTTATTTTTGATACTTTTCCACCTCCCCCTGCTCAACGTTCTATTTGTTCTATTCTCGCCTGCGCCACAAACCCCAAAAAAAAGCGAGAGCTAGCCAAACAAATAATTTGTTCTGCCGTCTTAGTTAAAACAAAATTTCGTAATTGAAACAGCGTATTTATTTTTGTCGGCAAGGTCGCTGTCAAATCGTTTACATGAGGGGCGGCAATGCGCAATACCCGAAATTGGGCCCACAGATACTTAAACTTAGTATCAAATATAGTTTGTGATTGATCTAAAGATATTAAAGATTATTTGTGTAACTGAACATAATAAAAGATTATTAAATATCGGGATACATCTTATACTCAGTGACTTCATTTGCGAAACAACACAATAGGGGGCCGTGAGATATACGCCCAAGGGTGTTTTCGTTAGTACTATTTCCTAGGCATTGTCAAAATTAACCGATAAGTTCTTGTCTGATAGGATATCGAGCGTATGTCAGACGAGAACTTATCGCATCAGAGTTTTTAAGAAGTACTACCCCGGACTCAAATTGGCTGGGGCCGCCACTTTTTCAGGCCCGAAACGCTCCTGTGCGCATGTCGAGCGACCTACACACAAAAAGCACTAAACAGGCCAGAATCCGAATCCGAACACGAGCACACGACTCACCCATACACACGTAGCCAAACACACACAGTACATATAGCCACTGCACCACCGACCGTCGAGGAGTTGGCGCGGTTCTCGGTGGTTAGTTGAGCGTTTGGTGGCATTGCGAGTGGACGGAGAGCGTTGCGGAAAAGCAGAAAAGCAAAAAAGCGGAAAAGCTGGCCATTGCCACAAAGGTTAAGCAGCAGCAACAAACACAAAACGACAACAAAGGGAAAACGCATCTAAGCTGGCGGAGACATTCGAAACAAAAAATCAAAAAAATAACCCCAGCCAAGACCAACGCACTTTTGGTTTCTTTGTTACGATCTTTTTTTAACATCGAAGCACGTCGAAACACAAAAAAAAAAGACTTGAATTAGTGCGCAATAATTAACAGAAACTGAAACAAAAAACAACGAACGCGAAACGTGCGCAATAATTTGTTTAAAATCAATGAAGACTGCAACTGCGCAAAACTGAAAAATTGCATCATAGCCATTCTGGCCAAGAGAAAAACAACGTCTATGAGCGAGGAAAAGTGGAAAATCAATAGGGGGCAAAAAATAACTAGACCCCAATAGAATATACAGGGGGATCGAAGAAAAACTAGCCTGTTCACATATATTCCTCAGAATGCCATCCCTATTGGAGGCGCTGGAGCGCAAGTATTTCGCTGAATGCGAATTTGAGAATGCCCACCAACCGGAACTGCACAAGCGGAGCGATCTGCCCAATGACTTTACGGTCACCAAGTGCGGCGGACGCATGGAGTTCTCCATCTTCATACCCCGTCTGTCGCCGCTGACCAGTGTTCCCGCATTGCTGGTCCTCAATGACTGCGACATTGACTCCGCTGGTGACTTCGAGAGCATCCGGGAGAAGTGCCAGCGGGTCAGGGAACTGGACTTGGCCCAGAACAAGTTGAGCGACTGGTCGGAGGTCTTCAGCATACTGGAGCACATGCCGCGCATCGAGTTCCTCAACCTGAGCAAGAATCAGCTGGCCAGTCCGATTGGATCGCTGCCCACGGCTCCCACGATCAACTTGAAGAGTCTGGTGCTGAATGGCACCTACCTGGATTGGGCCTGCGTGGATGCCCTGCTGCGTAATCTTCCCGTGCTCCAGGAACTGCATCTTAGCCTCAATAACTACCGACAGGTGCTGATCGATGCCGAGGAAGCGGTGCAGCGGCTGCAGGAAACGGAAACGCCGGAGGAAACGGAGCGGCGGATTACCAAAGCGCATCCCGCTCTCAAGACCCTCCACTTCACCGGCAATCCCGTCGAGCATTGGCAGGAAATCTGTCGGCTGGGCCGGCTCTTCCCCAATCTGGAGGCCCTCGTTCTGGCCGACTGTCCCATCAGGTCGCTGCAGGCAGAGGAGACCAGCGATACCCATAGGTACTTCCCCAGCTTGAAGCTACTGAACCTCAGTTCGGCGCAACTGGACAGCTGGTCAGCCATCGATCAGCTGGCCAAATTCGGGCAACTTCGCAATTTGAGGGTGAAGCACTGGCCGCTGTGGGAAAGTCTGGAGTGCACGGAGCACGAGAGAAGGCAGCTCCTGATAGCCCGACTGCCCAATGTGGAGATGCTGAACGGAGGTGGGAAGATCAGCAACGATGAGCGAGTGGATTCCGAGCGGGCCTTTGTGAGATACTACATGGATAAACCGGAGGAGGAGAGACCGGCGAGATATGAGGAGCTACTTCGAGTCCACGGAAAACTGGATCCTTTGGTGAATGTGAGCCTGAAACCGGATAAAAGGGTCAAGGTTCTGTTTACCTACAACGATGTGAGCGAGAGTCGATTCGTGGACATCTACCTGACCGTCAACGATCTGAAGGTGAAGCTGGAGAAACTAGTGGGTCTGGCGCCCAACAAGATGCGCCTGTACTATCTGGATCAGGACTACAAGGAGTTCGGACCCGAGGAGATGCGGTTCCCGAACAAACAGCTTTACAGCTATAACATCCAGTCGGGTGACGAGATCATCATCGATGCCAAGAAGTGAGATTGTGGCGGGGATTCTGTGGATTCTGGAGAGGATTAACATTACCCCGAAACGCGCTTCGTCCTCCCCCGCCTGGTGCTACAACTTGTGATCTTGTACGCGAATCATTTAAATTTAACGTACTATACTTCTACTGTTAATGCTGTTTCAGTTCTCCCCTCCCCCGGCGATCCACTGTGTAAATACGTTCTGAAAAAAAAAAAAAACAGAAAAAAAACAAAACGGCCAAGCGAGCATTATTGCGCACCACATCGTATATTTTAATTACTGCCTAACCTAAGCCACACATACAAAACTACAAATACACAAAACAGATACAAAAAACAAGCAAGAATGCATTAAACAATTTTAAAAATTTAACGACTATCTCATGGTTTTATGTTGATGGGCAGCACTTTTCGTTTTGGGGATTCGCTGGAAGATAAGATATACATAGATGACTCATCGCGTGGAATCAAAACAAAAAAAGACCCAACACAGGCACATTTCCACGGATCGTGGATAGTGAAGAACGAGGAGCTTTCGCGATCGCGATGTCGATAACTGACTTCAGCACTGCAATTATCTCGCTCGTGGGGAGCTTTGAAAAGTTGCCAGGAAAAGAGACCTGAGAACTGGCTCTCCCGCTTCCCACATACAATTAGCGGAGCACTAACTATTTACGATGGTTATCTGACCAGTTAGCGTGGATATGTCTACTGCCTCAAAATAAATCTAATGGAGGATAAAGAAATCATTCATTGGGAAAATACTTTTTTATATTCTTGAAAAATACAAAAAACTAATGAATACCAATAAGCAAAAATCTAAATTATAATAATAATAAATTAAATCTTAACTCAAAAATTTATTTTTTAAAATATAAATATATTTTGGTTGCATAGTTGCAATAAAAATCGTGTATTCGGAAAACTAGCTTTCTCAGCGATTAGTTGTTTTTACAAATATAAATCTATTATATATTTGCATTAATTAATTTTTTTATAATTAATAAATCATATAGTTGTGATTATAGCTGTATATATTATGTGTACTTGATTTGACGGGGAAACTACCTGTTCTGGACAGAGAAAGCAATCCAATAGAAGCATCTATTATCCATAATTGATTTTAAAGCTTATTCATATATTTTCCAGTCCAAATAAAAAATTTAATCATTCTGAGTTATAAAAAAACTAGTAAAAAAAAAATTGGGAAAACTTTGAACAATTTTTCTAAGCCATATATATTTTTTTATTTAATTCTTTAGAGTATTTTTTGTACAAGAAATGGTTCTGATTAAAGCATGTATCTTATTTTGTTTTCACCTTTTTGATTCAAGACTTTTATTTGCTTCAGAGACTGTGTGTTTCCACTTTTCCAAAACTTTTGGCATATGAAGCCTCCAGGAAGTTTATATAAACATAATAGATGGGAGACATCAGTGTCTGGTAATTTTCCAGCACTCCCCAATCGAATTGCCAAAACTCACCCATATTTAGGTTGTTTGTGGGGTATGGCAAGTGCCCGATGTTAATGACGTACGATCGCTTGGCAGCACGTCGGGCAAAGACAAAGTCGAGAGATCGTGACTAAAGCGAACCTGACCCGCCCACAACGGCGAAGGAGAACCAAAACGAAAACGTCGCTAAAATACGCCAAATTTTATGGCACTTTGCTGATGACGAGGTGCAATATACTTGGGTTATATAGGGTATATATATTAAAACAAAATCAAATAGAGGTCTACGCAGACTTGGGCCGTCGTAAAAATGCAAGGTGTGTGAAACGAAAGAAAAAAAAACTGTTTATGTAGATAATTAATAAAATTTACACATGGGGTTTTGAAAGTCTAGTTGTTAAGGAAGGTTTTTTAACCGGCCAACGATCAGCCGACGATCGAGTTGCGGTTCAATCGCCGTCGGAGCCAGACGTGTCCAAAGTGTCAAGAGATATTAGCCGAGATTTTCCGAGAACTCGTTGGGTTGGAATGAGATCAGAATGGATCCCGATAACGATATTTATGCCTTCTACGACATAAAAGGCTACAAGGGGTACACCTTAAAATAGTTATTATGAGCCTAAGTGATTCTATGAAATGCCAAAAAATGTGATTACTAAGTGGAATGTTGTGAATTACAGGAAATGTAGACCGGGAGGGCCGATCTCGGAAAGAATCCTGCAACCGCGAATGTCACTCCTAGGGAAGCCGCTGAACTACAATCGCGGCACCCGCCGCGATGTTCGCTACCGGCGCCTCCAGAGTCGCCTCTACAACTTCCTGGAGCGGCCGCGCGGCCTGCACGCCATCTTCTACCATGTGATGGTGTAAGTACATATTTAAAATTTAAATAATATATTTATGACATTCGGACACACTTATGACACACTAAAAAACAATTAGTCATTCTGAAATAATTGAATAAACTTTTAAAATATATACATACCTACTTCTCGTTTCTAATGTGTGGCTTAGCCATTAAAAGTATTACACATTGTTTTAACTAAACTGAATATTTGTAAAATAAAAAAAAATTTGATCCGTCTCATGTTTAAAAGTTTTATTATGAACCATTTTCCAACTTAAAAGAATGCAAAGGGTTTTTTAAAAAGGGTATAGTAGACAAAACATTTTGGTTTCATAATAAATAGTTTGGAATTTTAACTATTGTGACACTATTATAAAAACGGTTTTTTAATAGAATTTAAAATCAATAAATGTTTTGTAAATAATATATTAAAGTAGGTACCTATAATAAAATAAAATACTTTTTAAAAATGTTTAATTTTATTTCAGTTCAATTAATTCTGTTGTTTTTGTTAGAGGATACTTGGATAACAATTTTTAACTTTATTTGTATACTTTTTTATCTTAACTCCTTTATCCCTTAAGATTCCTGATGGTGTTCACCTGTTTGGCGCTCAGTGTGTTTTCCACCATCAAGGAGTACGAGGACGACGCCGTCTACATCCTGTTCCGCATGGAGATCCTGGTGGTCATCTGGTTCACGATGGAGTTCGGAGCCCGATTATGGTCCTCGGGCTGCCGATCGCGATACCAGGGCTGCCTGGGTCGACTGAAGTTCGTGAAGAGACCATTCTGTATTATAGGTGAATTAACTATACAAACTATGAAGGAATAGTAGCTAAGTGCTTTTCCTGTGTTCCAGATATTGTCACCATTTTAGCCTCAATTGTAGTATTAGGAATGGGCACTTCGGGCCAGGTGTTCGCCACGAGTGCCCTGCGTGGCCTCCGCTTCTTTCAGATTCTTCGGATGGTGCGAATGGATCGAAGGGGCGGCACCTGGAAGTTGCTTGGCTCTGTTGTTTACGCACATAGACAGGTGAGTTAACAATCAATTGTTCGAGTGCGACTTAATCCTTACCAGTTTTTGAAAAAACTTGTTCTCAAAAAATGAAGCGCAATTTTTTTTCTCATTTGTTTATCAAGTTGCGTTTATGCACATTTATAAAACATTATTAATTTGTATGGGTCTAATGAGTTTTAATTGCAGTTGAGAAACAACTCATTTAGTACACTCAAAAAAATTTATAATAATTTTTATATTTTTGTACACTCAAAAACAAAAACTATAATAAAGTCAAATACATTTCGAATCCAAAAAAATGAATTATGTATAATTGTATCCAAAGCATATAACTAAATTTTTATATGAAAATTTTAAAAATATAAATATAAAACAGAATTTTTAGATATTCAAGCATTTTGCAAAAATCTACATTTATAAATACCAACTGCTAATCAGACTTTTAATTTTTTGATGTATATTTAAACGAAATGACAAATGCGCTCTTATTTTGAAACAAAGGATTGTGTAATCGCACATAAACAAATTGTGTATCATGTGTAATACAGATCTGTATTATAAAGTTCCATTATTACATTTCCTTTGTATTACTTCACACAGGAGCTGATCACAACCATGTACATAGGGTTCTTAGGTCTAATCTTTGCATCATTCCTGGTCTACATGTGGGAGAAGGACGTCAACGATAAGTTCAGCAACTTCGCCCAGGCACTTTGGTGGGGTGTGGTAAGTGGCAAGGTGTCTAGTAAATTTCCCATGGTATTAGCCTTGTATTTCCGATATTAGATAACGCTCTGTACGGTGGGCTACGGAGATATGGTGCCGATCACTTGGCAGGGCAAGTTAATTGCCTCTTGCTGTGCTCTTCTGGGAATCTCCTTCTTCGCACTGCCTGCGGTAAGTCATTAATATTAGGGGAAATAAAAAATTATTTCATTTTTAAAGATAACATTTTTAAATCATAATTATCTTTAAAAAACTGCATACCAAATCAAGTAATTTCATTCGTTTTTTTTATTAAAATTCATTAATAATGACTAATCAAGAAGTATTTTTTTCATAGTATTGAGCTTAAGATAATAAAATTAAATATTAAAGAAACTAGATTTTTAAATGATAATCAAACTATTTCCACAATCATTACATGCTCAATTATAGTGAGCCCATAGAATTTTTAATTACACTGAAGTGTTATTAAGTGTCATCCATGACTTCAATTTGTTATCATTTATTGATAATAGAGAATAAATTCTAAGAGGCGCAGTTATAGTTGATAAGCCAAGAAAATTAATTATTTTTGATAGGTCAATTACAAGAGTAATTACTAAACCACTCCATGCAACATACCCTCTAATATTTTAGGGTATCCTGGGCAGTGGCTTCGCGCTGAAGGTGCAACAGCAGCAGCGGCAGAAGCACATGATCCGTCGTCGCCAACCGGCGGCCACTCTCATCCAGGCTGTGTGGCGATGCTATGCGGCCGACGAGCATTCCGTGTCGGTGGCCACGTGGAACATCCACAGGGTTGCATTGCCCAGTCCTCCGGCTTCGTAAGTATTACCTCCTCTTTTACCAAATCCACTTTTGGGCGGGTCATCTGTATGAAACTGAACTCTTTTTTTGGGGTTTAACTTTACAGAGGAGAAGATCAACGACTTTTGTACAGAAATGAAAAAAAGAATACTCACACTCAGTCACAAACACTCGCACACACACAAAAAACACTATTTGCATTGGTGTAATAACCAAAAAAAAAACTTGAGAGTGTGTTATGAGCTGGCCAGCTAGAAATTTTGAGAAGCGCATAGAAAGGCGCTGAATTTGGTAAACTACGTTCAGCTCAAGACAATCAATTGGAAATTTTTAAACATTTTTTTAACATGTACAGAACAAGAACACTGATCAAAACCAAAACACTCAGCATAGGTAGAACTAGAGAAAATATAGAGCATATGTCTAGAGTGTAGCCCGATCAACTACTATATACCCACCCGACTGTCTTTCTATCCGTCTTTCTTCTCTCCACCCGATTAACCACTTATGTTCTATATAATTTTTCTTAATCCCATAGATAATATAATTTTTGTAAACATTTTCAGTTCTGAAAACTGGGAGCGATTATTAAAAAACATAACTGAATATAGGTAAAACTTGATAACCATAAAAAAAGCAAAGCAAATCAATCAAAAATCAAGCCAAGCAAGACTCAAAGCAATCTGCTAAATCATTCTGTACGGGCGGTGTTCTTTAGCCCCCGAAAAGCACCCACATTCGTAGACATGGCTCCCACATCTAAAATCAAAAATTGAATCAAGTTAATTCGCAGCTTTTTACCATCAGCACCAGTCTCTATACCTCTCTCTCTCTCTCTTTATCTGTCGCTCTCGCTCTGTCGCCTCGTCTTTTCATCTCTGTCTTCCGCTGCATTCGAAAGAATTCTTTGCTAAATTTTTTAATCTTTCCCCAATGACCGAAGTACGATTAATCAATATGATACGAATTGATTCTCATTTTGTGTGTTCTGCTGCCCCGCGCCCAAACAAACAAATAAAACAAACTCCATAAAAATGCATATAAATGTGTGTATAATCTATAATTAACACGTGAGTTCAATGAAGCCAAATGAGTGAAAAGCTTTTTATTCGATTCTATCTCTCTCTCTCTTTCGCTCCTTTTATCCCCTTAAGTCCATGCCAAATGAAAACACAACCCACTCACTCCTTTAATGAACTCCTACGATTTTTGACCCCAGCACCTCGACGCCTGGTTTTCCAAGGTCCCGCATTTCAAAGATCAAAGCATCGTCCTAAAAAAATATTGGTATAAGGTCACAGGCCAATACCGTTTCTTAAAAAAAAATTAAATAAAAATATAGAAAATGATGAAAGTTTGAAAGAAGATTATTTAGAAATGCCAGAAAAATTGTAACGATTTCAAACCTCTACTTTTAAGATGCCCTTTAATATATTATTTAAATACTTTAAATAAAAACTTAAATATGGTTCACTGTTCGGAATCTAATTAAGATAATTTAAATTGTAAATCACTTCTGAGGCGAGGAAAATTTTTTTCTACGCTTCAGCTTCAAAACTTACAAAGATAAGAACAATAGACAAGGCTGTTTAAAGGTGAGTCATAGCACTCAGAACCATTTAGTAGATAAAAACAATGTATCTCTGAGATACTCAGTATCACCTAGAGAACTATAATAAGCGATGCTTTCATTTTGAGATTCGGTCGAGAAGTCGGAAAACCATCGACTGTGCAGCACTTCATTTATTACTCGTAAATGTTGGAATTAATCCTAAATGTTGTTGCCTCAGCACCAAAATGCCAATTATAATTGTTGCTATCCTCACCCCTCTATGTATATAGATGCAATTACACAAACACACACACACAGCTACACACCAACACCCTAACTATGAACCACAGTCGTATTCTGTTAACTACTTGCCAGATAACCTATCTCTTCAATATCAATATATTAAATATAAATACAACTATTTGATAAGTGCTAATATTTGAGTGTCGACTGAGATATTTCCTTTTTCCCCAAACCCTCGATGCAGACGGGCGTCCTCCAGCTTTAAGCACAACACGTCCTTCGTGGCCCGGCTGCCCACCATCCGGCGGCACAAGAGCCAGACGATTCAGACTCCGGGCGGAGGCGATGGCGGCGGTGTGGCCAAGCCGCCGGGTTCGTCGAGGGCCTCCACGCGGTACACCCGCACCATCCGGGACATCAATGCGTCCGTGGAGAACCTGGGTAAGTTGGTGGGCCATCGGGCAGCTCTGTTTCCGATTTCCGTTTATGTTTCCCATTTCCATTCCATTGCGAATTTCTGTTTGCACACAGCCCACATGCACCAACACACACACACACCAAGCTTGTCAGGATTTCAAAGTGCGTTTCGTGTTTGTAAGGCGGGTTCCAAAATTAACCTTTCAAATTTAATCTACATTTAAAAATATTCTACTCAAAAGTTTTTCCCAGGTTAATTTGTTTTCTGCATAAGCAGTCTCTATTTTTTTTTTAATAGTTTGATTACAATAAAATCAGAATTAATGTTGTAACAAACTTAATAACTATTAAGTATTAATCAATCTTAATATTGGGTTCTGCTTCTATTTTTAATTCAAACTTTTTTCAATTGCACATTATGCAAAATTTCAAGCAAAATATTTAACTGAGCCCTATAATAGCGAAACGCACTGTTAGACCCAGGAATGTTGTTCTTTCGACTTTATTGTTGAACAAATAAAAAAACAAATTCTTTTGCTATTTACACAGCTCATAAAATATTCCTAACAAGACAAAACTACACTTCTAAAACATAAAACTATATAAATATATAAAACAAAAACAATTGAAAACATTCAAAAAAAAAAAGCTTTTTTCCGCTTTTATTTTGTTATGCATGCAACGTTCTGCAATAAATTTCACTTAAACTAATTGTCAATAAAATAGTCGTTAATCAGACAATAAACCATTCTAGTCAGCGTTGATGTAATATTAATTGAAATATGACAGTCTTATGACTTGACGTCTAAACTATTACTAAAGTTTTAAAAATGGTTTTATTATTCCATTAAATCTATTTTTGGCATCAAATAATTGGTAATCGCACAAACTTAAATCTTTTTAAGAACTTGTACTTAAAAAGTATTTAATTCTCCCTACACAAACAAATTTCAAAAAGAAACTAAATTTAAAAGCCTTTAAAAAAATTGAAAACTTACAATAAAATAATTATCAAAAATATCTTTGACAACCAAATCATAACCCCATAACAAATGTTCATTGAATCCGAAAAACTCTAAAATTTACCAACAAACAAACGCTTTGACCTAAAAATTTTTACAAAAATATTTAACTAGTGAAAAATTATATTTTTTATATTTATTGTTCATAGAAGTTGGATGTTTTGATTTCTCACTTGTGGCGCATTTCTTTTTTGATTTGTTCTCGCAACCGTGTTGAATGTTCCAATATTGTACGACCCATATATAGAGTGTACCGTACCGTGTCTCTCGAATCGCAGATATATATATATATTGGCAACCATCCGATTCCAGTTACAGTTACCTAAACGCTGCTCCGATTCGCAATGAGTGAAGTTTTGATTGTCGAGTTTAACGTTTGATTTGAAATTTTGCAGAGGTAGTACAAAACGGCAAATCCATGAATCCAAGTTTCAGCGAAGATTCAGTTGCTGAAACCACTTGCTTAAAAAATATTAAAAATTCAGACGGTAAGTCTACAAGGTCCTCTCCCCCAGGTCCTACAATACGAATATTAAAAAAAAAAAAAACCACCAAAAAAAAAAAAAGATTATTATATCACATTATATTGTATTTGAGTGTTGTGGTTGTGTCAATGTTGTGAATCCAATGCATCCCAGAGATAAGATTGATTGAACTTTGAATTGATGTTGTTTGTTGGTTGGTTGGTTGCCTAACACGACTACTCCCCTCTCCTCCCAATGGGTCCTATAATCCAGCTGTCTTAACCTAACTTAGCCAGCCAGCCCGCGGAGCTGGCCAACTGCAAGCTCAGCTCGAGTGCCGGTTCGTTGGCCCAGTTTCCTGATAGGGATCAGGATACAGTTCAGAATCGGTATCCGGATGGAGATCAGGCTGAGGAGCAGGCCAAGATGGGTGGTTCCAGGAGAAACCTAACCATTCCGGTGGTGCTCTACGGTTTTCTGCACGGCAACTTCTTGGGCTCGACACTTTCGCTGCGAAGTTCACGGGTGGCTGCCTCTAACGATCGGGATTTGGAAGCTGGCCGGGATGAGGATGAGATCCACAAGGATGCTTGCCAAAGGAGTAACACCTTGCCGCTGCCTGTGAAGCCCGGTAGTCCCAGTTCCACTCCGAATCCCAGTCCGGGAAGTGGACGCACGGGTCGCTTTTTTGCGGCTGCCACGCATTTTCTGGAAACCGGATTCAGCACCACAAATCCCGGCGGCGATGTGGCAAGTGCGTGCTAACCAGACGAGACGTATCTCCAAATAAAAAGTATCTCCTCCGCCTGCGCTAGGGTTGCATGCTGTCCACCTCCGAATAGAGTATCCCCCTTTGGCCCCATTCTTCTTTTAGTTGTAGTTGTCGTAGGTATTGGGTACTTACCACCTGAATTGACCCACCTGAAATCCACAAAATCCACACCCCTCCATCACACAGCGACACCACCTCACACCACAACGCTTGCTTCAGTATCTCTGGGCTCTGGAGGAGCCTTTGGCCCGCATTTACTTACTTACTTACTACCTAACTAACTAACTAACTAACTAAGCTCTCTATCTCTATATATTGTATTGATGATAATCCATATGTATTTACTAATTGTTCCATATGTGTGTGTAACGGTATTTTTGTATGTGTTGTTGTATATTTGCGTTGACGTTGACTTGATTAACCATATCCAAAAAAAATCAAAAAAAAAAACAAACCAATAACCAACAAGCGAAGCTAGCAACCAAAACCTAACGCACAAGTCAATCTCTCTGATTCACAAATTGCCCGCAGATGAGGAGGACGAGCCGCGCTGCACGCAGCTAACCAACCGGCACAAGACCGCCATCAGGTTTATACGCAAGGTAATAATCCGACTTTAACAGATATAGATTAAATCTGAAAGAAAAACTTTTATTTCTCGAACAGCTCAAGTACTTTGTGGCGCGACGGAAGTTCAAGGAGGCTTTGAAACCCTACGACGTCAAGGATGTCATGGAGCAATATGCCGCCGGTGAGTAAAAGTTAAAAGCTACACCCAAAAATAAAAAAAAAAAAGATTTGATGATTTATTACAAAGATATAAATATGGAAAAATAGTCAGGAATTTTTAAAAACTTCATCTACACAAGGAGTTTTACTTATGAACTCCATGAAACGCAACTTGACATATTTTTAAACATTTAAAAACAATTTACCTCAAAGAAGGCTTTAATTTACTAAAAGGTTTTTAATTTTTTTGAAATTATTACCCTTTTCTTATTTAAAATATACAATTTTTATCTCTTGTTTAGTAAGCAATATCTATTTAAACATTTCTGTATTTCAGGGCACGTGGACTTGCTGGGTCGCGTTAAAATGCTACATTTGCGGTAAGAATAATAATAACAACCTAAGTAATTTAAATTTAATACTCTCATAACCACAGCTTGGATCAAATCCTGGGCAAACAAGGCTCCAAGGCAAAGGATGTGTATGCATCCAAAATAAGCTTAGCCTCCCGTGTGGTTAAAGTTGAGCGGCAGGTAAGGCTTAGTTCTAAAATACCTATCTTATATATAACAAGAAAGGAAGCTAGCTTCGGCAAGCCGAAGCTTATATACCCTTGCAGTCATCAAATATGTCGAACAAACTGCATAAAGGTTAAACAACATCGAAGCTAAGACGATTTTTCTATTCATTTTCCATATTTTCGACTATAGATCATATATATATAGTTGTCCGATTTTGATCAAATTTAATTCGTAATTCAAGAGTCGTAAGAAAACTCTATACTCCAAAAATCATACTTGTCTGATGAAAAACAACGATGTTATCATTTTATTTATAAACAAATCTATATAGTTTTTTCGATCTTTCCTATGGCAGCTATAAGATATAGTCGTCCGATTTTTATGAAACTTTTTTCTCAATATAAGGGTTGTTAAAAAACTTGATGTTCAAAAAATCAAGCTCGTGGGATAGAAAACAACGATGCTATCAATTTATTTCCATTAATTCTATATATATTTTTCGATCTCTCCTATGGCAGCTATATGATAGAGTTATCCGATTTTGTTCAAATTTAATCCGAAATTCAATAACAGTTAGAAAACGCCATCTTGAAGAATTCAAGTCGATCTGATCAAAAACAACAAAGTGAGAATTTTTTATTTCATTCTCTTGTATTGGAGCTATCCGATATAGTCGGCCGATCCGGCCCGTTCCGACTTATATACTGCGTGCAAACACTACACAACTTTTGGGAAAGTTTCAGCACGATAGCTTTAAAACTGAGAGACTAGTTTGCGCGGAAACGGACAGACGGACAGACGGACAGACGGACAGACGGACAGACGGACAGACGGACAGACGGACAGACGGACAGACGTACAGACGGATTTCGATTCTGCTCGTGATGCTGATCAAGAATATATATACTTTATGGGGTCTGAGGTGTCTCCTTCACTGCGTTGCAAACTTCTGACTGAAATTATAATACCCTTTTGCTCTGCAAGGGTATAAAAATGAATCGCAAAATGTGTTGGTAAGCGCATCACATGAAAACGGCTTGACCGATTTGGCTGAAAATTGGTAGGGAGATAGCTTAGAACAAGAAGAAGGTTGTAGCATAAGAAAATTATGGGAAAACCTTCTGGAAAAGTCGCTAGCGGCTTAACAGATGTACACAATGTTGTATGTAATTACGCAATCGTTCTTATGGGGTAGGCAGTAGGCATTTGGTTTTAAGTAAAAAGGTTTGCTTTATCAAAGTTTTTATAAAAAAAAAGTGTTTTGTTTGTGAGTAGTGAAAAAATAATGCCTGCTATAAGACGAAGCAATTTAGGTAGAAGAACCAGAAATGCTACAAACCAGTCTAATTACCGATCTAATCGTACTGCACAAGAACGTGAATACGTAAATGAACGTGAAAGAATTCGGATATCACAAACGCGTGAAGCGCGAGCGCGACATTCAACTAATAATCGCGCAAGTTTGAATCGAGCTGCTTTCAGTTACGATGTGTCAATTGACTACAGTAACTACCAATGTGTTGTTATTGGTTCTATGAACTACGTTTGCTCAAACTGTAAGGCATTAAAATACAAAAACGAAGCCAAAGGATTGTGTTGCGCAAATGGTAAAGTGAAATTGATACCATTGGATCCACCACCAGAACCATTGTACTCATTGGTTTCAGGAATAGGAACAGAATCTATACACTTTTTGACACATATCCAACAATATAACAATTGTTTTCAAATGTCTTCATTTGGGGCAACAAATGTAGTTCGGGAAAATTTTATGCCAACTTTCAACATTCATCAGGTTGAATCAAACCAAACTTCGATCTGAAGAGTATATTCACCTTCGAGATGCGATTAATACTGATGGAAATGCACAGAATGTCGGTCGGATGACTATTCTTCCATCAACATACATCGGAAGCCCACGGCATATGCACGAATATGCTCAAGATGCCATGTCGTATGTTCGTCATTATGGTACAGCAGATTTGTTCATCACATTTACATGCAATCCGCAATGGATAGAAATCAAGCAGGAGTTATTCTCTGGGCAATCACCCATTGATCGTCATGATATTACAGCCAGAGTCTTTGGACAAAAGTTAAAATCTTTAATGGATTTCATCGTAAAACATAATGTGTTTGGTGAGACACGCTGCTGGATGTATTCTGTGGAGTGGCAGAAACGAGGATTGCCACATGCACACATTTTGATTTGGTTGGTTGAAAAGATAAGGCCAAATGAAGTTGATGCAGTGATATCAGCTGAAATCCCTAATGTACAAGTAGATCCTGGATTGCATGAGGTAGTTATCAAAAACATGATACATCTAGAGAACCCATGTTTCTCACATGGTCAATTGTATGTTGCCTGTTCCCGTGTTGGAAAACCATCAGATTTGTTTATCTATGCGCCAGGTAATCAAACAAAAAACATCGTATACCACAAAGCACTACAATGATAATAATAAAAATTATGATTCACATGATTAACAATAAAGCGATTACATACTTTTAAATCCTTATATATGTTTTATTAAATTATTTTTTATTCACAACGCCCTATTACAGGGTGACGGTTCTGTTTAGGAGATTTTTTTTAAATACGTAGGCACAAAAACTGCCACATTACAAATCTTTTTGACAGGACGAAGTCTGTCGGGTCAACTAGTATGTATATAAAACCCTTGATATCATTTATTTTCTACCAACTTGAATAGGTCGCTGATATCGAAGAGAAGCTGGACGTGCTGATCAAGGCGTACATGGAGGATCGTGATAGATTCCTGGCTCTTCCGCTGCCAGCCAAGCCCAAAATACATTCCATTAGTCCTAGCCACAAGCCCCTGCACCACGCCCACAATCTGGCGATGATCGATGTGTGGAAACGGACGGCGGCACTCAGTGTCCATCCGGAGCAGGTGACCACCACACCGCTGGTGAATCCCTCGGTGACCGATGGCTCCGAGCTGCGATCCCTGACGGCCACGCAAACGGCCACCACAACAACCGATGCGATCGCCACACAAACCCCAATGCCGCCGCACATGCAGCATACAGCGACCAATACAAAGGTATTTAATACATAAAAATTAATTAATTACAAACTAAAATCTATATTTTTAAATTAACTACAGTCTTCCGTGCTTAACTCATATCAGCTGGGGTCTGAGAAGCAGCAGCACAATGATGTTTTTATGACTGAATTAGAGAATAGAACCAAAAAACGTGTTACGTTAAGGTGAGTGCTCCTCTTTAACATTTATATCAATTATATATTTAACGAGGTTTTATGCCTTATATTCTGCAGCCTACATAGGTCCACATCGGAACCGTATAGCAAGCAGGAGCAGCGGATCAATATACCCGATGAGGGAGCTGAATCCCTGGACAGCAGTGCAAAGCCAACGCCGCCAGATAGTTCAAGTAATTAAAATCAAATTTACTCTTGATTTTTACTGCATCCCTACCACCACAAATCTAAATTATTTTGGGTTCACTGGATCATTATTATTATTTAATTTAGATTACTAGAACCATTGCTTGCCGAACAAAAGAAAACATGAATAAAAACTTAAAATGCTATAATTTGCCGACTTTTATGAATTGGTTTTATTTAACAACTAATTTGGCTATCCGTAAACAGAAAAAATTGGCATGCTTTTGATTTAAATTATAAGATTAATCTTAAATGGAATATATATATTAAAACCTCTAAATATCTAATTTGTTTATATATGTAGTTTTAAACTTTATCTGCGTTACGAAAACTTATAATTTAACTAGATCATAATTAAACATACAAAATCTCCCGTTTAGTTATACTAATCGATGAGTACGAGGACTTCGAGGAGGAGGATCTGAACTGCGAGGGCGAAATGGACCATTTCCCCTCCTGGGAGATCGACAGTGATATTGGGGTGGAAGTGGATGTGGACGCGGATGCCGATGGCGACTGTGATGAGTCCACTGAGGACACGGCCCTTCTGCAGTGCGCAACGCGCACCGCAATTGTTATAACACCAATTAGCCCAGTAAGTCAATAGATTTCTATTTAATTCCCTCGGGAATGCTTTAATTAAAACTTAAAATCAATTTCAGGTAAGCTCCGCACACAATCTTCAGCAATTAAATGACCAAACTACAACGCTTAATAAATCAAATTTGCTTCCGCCAGACTCTGGCTAGTTAATTGCTATTGAAGTTAGCCTAAATGTAGCTATTACATTATCATTAGAATAATATATTATGTACTATGGAATACATATTAATGTCATTTTCGGACATCATTTGTGTTCAAATAATTGGTAGCAAAAACAAATAAAAAACAAATTAAATAAATCTGCTTTAGCAACAAATCTTACATTATGGAAAAGTGTCTGCCTCAATTATTAATCTCTTCATCTTGTGTTTCCGCAAGAAATTCATCCTTAACCTCGTCTCCTTCTTCCATCTCAATAACATCAGGATCATCTTCGTCGCCTTCCACAAACTCAATATTGTCATTGTTGATTCGAATGCATCGCTTTTTGGATGTGGATGGGCCATCGCTGTTATATTCTTCCTCTTCGACTACATCCTCTTGAAGGAAAATAACGCCATTGTGCACTTTCCGCACATGTACGTTCAACTGGGAACTATTTACAAATACGCGTCCACAGCCGCCTTCGCAGTAATCCCGGCACTTATAACTAGATCCGTGGGCTCGTTGCATGTGAGTATTTAGGCCCTGACGTCGACCAAACCTCTTCTTACAAGTTTTGCACTCAAAGGCAAAACGCTTATAATGCTGACCGAGAATGTGAACTGAAAGGGACTTTTTGTTTTTGGTGACGAAGCTACACTGGTCGCAATTGTAAGACTGGCCATGAAGCTGCAGGAAGGATTGGATAATTTAAAAACCAACTATAGATTTGATGTAATAATCACCTTTTGATGCGCCTCCATTTCACTTCTGTGATAGAAACCCTTCTGGCAAACGCTACACGAATATCGCTTCTTGTTTGAATGCACCACATTTACATGAGTATCATAATTCCTTCGATTTTTTACAATCTTGAAACACTGAGGGCACTCGATGGGTTCGTGCCAATAAGCATGATGCTGGGCCAGAGCTTCCTTTCCTTTGTACGAGGCATTGCACAAAGGACAAACCACGTTATCTTGAAGTGAAACGATTAAGTCAAGTTATTCATTTATAAAACATAACACCAACCGTTATTGTGGCTCCTTGCCACATGAACAGACAAGGACATTTTGGAGCGGCACTCCTTTGAACAAAACTGGCAAATCCATTCTTGAGGGGCCTTTGAGGGTTTATCGGCCTGCTTGTTTGCTGATTCGTGGGTGCGCCTTTTGTGCGTGTACAATGAGTTCCAGTTTATATAAGCTTCAGAACAGTTCTGCAGTCAAAGATTATTGAATTTTAAATATTTTAAGAACAAACGGTAAGCGTCTTACCTCCTGATCGCACATGTAAAAGACACAAATCTCTAGCTTCCGATGCGTTGAGTCCGTTCGCAGCTGCTGATAGTTTCGCAGATGATGACGGTACAGCTTCATGTGGGGGAAATCTTTGCCACACGGCTGACACCAGTACAATCCATCCTTATGTACTCCCGAGTCTCGATGTGCTTGAAGATTTGCCTTTTCCTTAAAGTAAGAGGAGCAGTACTCGCAAACGTATGCATCGCGTAGCAGTTCCATGTAAATTTTAGTGCCAAAACAGGGAGACTTCACTAAATCCGCATGGGCAAGCAAGACTTCCCGGCTGTCACTCAACAAGCCACACTGGCTGCATACGTGAACATCTCTCTCTATGATCAAATGCTTCTTCATATGAATGTTGTAGGAGGCTTCAGTGGCAAATTCACGTGAACATAGCTCGCAACTTATAACAGTGCCATGCATGGCTCTCTGAAATTGAGAAAACCAGTAGTTGATACATGAAATTGAAATATGATTAATAAGATGTTAAGACTAAACTTTACCATATGCCCATTCAATCGTCCTCGCGACTCAAAGTTTGCCATACATTCGCCGCAAGAGTAGGTTGTACTACTAACATTGGCATGCGACTTGTTGTGTTCCATAAAAACTGCCTGATCCCGAAAAGTTCGGTCGCAACTGGAAGGAATAAAATTCTTTAATGGAAGACCTATATAAAATGCAAACAAGGCCTGCTTACAGATCGCAAAATAAAGTGCCCACAGGTTCATGGGCGTAATTTAAATGCTGGAAAAGCTCATCGATATTGGTGTTGGCATAATCACAGACGAAACATGCACGAGGTCTGTGCCTTTCCAAATGAAATTGGTTGTGAAAATTAAATCTATAGGGATAAACAATTAGTATTAAATATTTTTACTTAAAAGAGATTAATAAGTCGGCATACCTCTTCCATGATGGAAACTCAATGGAGCACATTTCGCAAAACGAGCGAATGCCTCTTTTCTTTTTAATGACATGGGCACACGAGTGTTTGTTGTACTGCAAAATGTTGGAGAATGTCATTTTACACTCTGGACAGCTGCCGTAAATCGGAATTCTACAAAAAGCAAACCATTATTAGATTGTAAACAGATGGTTTGAGCTAAACTTATTTACTCTGCCACAGGTGCATGTAATAGAACCAAGTGCATGGCCAGAAATTGGGGTCCCTTTAACTCCTTACTGCAGCCTTCAATTGGACACTGGTAGACAGCTCTTCGGCTTTTGTGTCTCTTTAGAATGTGATTGAAGAGGATCTCAAAAGTGGGACACTTCAGAGAGCAATGTTTGCACACCGTGCACCACTCAAATGTAAGCTTCTCAAAGCTGGTCTTTACCACAGTGGACAGGTACTCCGAAAGGTCACCAATGTCATCCTCTGTTAAAGAAAGATAATAAGGTATTAGGGGTACTTTTTATTCAGACGATTTATACGCACTTTCTTTGATATCAACAAAGTTGAAAAGAATTATGTTGCTTTCTCCCTCGTCAATTTCCCCTTCGCTTTGGCTTTCCTCCTTTTCCACCTTTCTTGATGAACGAACCAGTGGCTTGACCTTTACCTCCTCTGAATTCGGATCCAAGATATCTGAAATGGAGATTTTTGGTTATATCTTATGGTTAAATAATGGTTATAAACAATGATAAACCAACCCTCATGCTCGTATATATAGACATGCTCATCTAGAAGGGGTTCCGACGCGGATTCATTGTTTAGGATAACCATTTCCCCAGAAGTTTCCGTTTCTTCGGAGGTCTGAATTACTTCCGCAGCCACCTCTTCGGCAATAGCGTCATCTTCGGTAATAACCTCATCGGCAGAAAGGATATTTTGTATAAGAACATTGATCTGCTCCTGATCTACGTCCTTGGGAGCTGGCTTGTCTTCCTTTTTAATGGAATTCGCATTGTGGACCGTACTGTTTTTTCGGCTTATAGGTGTAGATAGACCAGGTGCTGTCTGGGATTCTATAACTGCCACTTTCCTGAGACGGGCACTTGGTTCCCGGGTGGGTGCCAGGGGCACAGGACGCAGGATCTTGGTCAGCGGCTTTGGATGCGAAGACTTCTTGGTAGGCTTTGCAACTGGAGCTGGTGCCGCAACCTCTGTAATGATAACAGGTTCCTTCTGCTCGGGCTCGTCATTCTGAACCACATCGTTTGGCGCGTCCCTTTTTCGGTCCCTTTCCCTTTCCAATTCATCGATGTCGAAGAGGCGGATGAGATTATTGACGCACACCTCGCAGAGGAGCTGTTGTTTTTGCGGATCGGGGGACACATCGATGTTGAAGTGCTTGGCCAGCAGGGACTGTAGTCCCAGTTCAATCCCAAACTCATCGAATATCTCCTGGTACTGGTATTTCGTATTAAATACGGAACAATGCAGGCAGCTATTGTTTTGAGCGTTTTCCGACATCTTAATCTTTGTCCGTCAGCGAATTTTGAGGCGTTATGGCATTTTAGGCACCTTTTTGGGGTATACCGTTTTGCTTCCACCGCAAGTCTAGTATTTTTTAGCAAGTCTAGTATTTTTTGCGAACCTCAAAAACATTTTAAACTTAACCGTTACCCGCTATTCAAATTTGGATAAAATACGATTTCGGTGCAAAAGTGCTTTAAATATTTATTTGCTATGAACATTGTTTATGATTATTAACATATATTAGAGAAAAGCACATGTGTATCTACACACTTTTTCAAAATGGCATGTTTTTATTTAATTTGGTAATTAAGCACATTGAACAAATAGCTGTAAAATTTAGAAAGACATATTTAGTTCAATAAAAAAAACTTAAAAAAAAAGTACTTACCTAAATATTTTTGTTCTGTTTTGTAAGCCGATCAATTTTATGCTGTTGTGTAATATAAAGTTGATATCCTTTTTTGTGTTTTTGAACTTCTAAATTTTTTGAAATCTAACTGTTGACTCGTTTTAGCAAAGCGAAGTAGCTGTAGGAGCAGTTCACAATCTGAAAAAAAGAATCTTAATTAGATGTACTCATATCAACCCAATTTTTGGTGACCTACGGAACCGAAGGCCTCCAAGCTGAAAATAAAGGTGGGGTTCAAAGTGTGAATGCGCATTGGTAAATTAAATCGCTGCATCATGAGGAGGACGATCCGTCGGTTCGGCCTGTTCCATCCTGTCCACTGGGAACTGTAGATGCTGTGACAGAGCTTGGAACTCTGAACAGTCACCTCATTGGAGGCATAGCAAACGATGAAGATCTGCCAGAGCATCACCAACTGGTAGATGCAGGTCTTGGCCATAAAAATGGCATCCCCATTCGAAATCGACATGGTGGACATATCATATAAATTGGAGACCAGCACGAGAATGGAGCACATAAGCTGCACGGATCCTGGCACTTTGATGAATAGCTCCACTAGATTCTTGAACTTCACAATGTTATTGAAGTAGCCAGCACATTCACGTATTTCGCAAGCTATTCTCTCATTATCCTTTGGCTCAATCACAGGACCCAGTTTCTCCAATCTGAGCACCAAAATCTGCAGTTGCACTTTCAAAAAGCAGAGCAAGGAAAATGCCACCGAATCGTAGGTTATATTCAGGACACAAGTGGGCAGCAGGGAAATGCAGTGGAAAAGGTACTGCAACCAATAACACATCATTCCCTCGATGTTGCAAACATCAAACATGGCCAATGGGAGCTCCTCAAAGTTTGTGAAAAATGGAACCAAAAGGATCAATGAAGCAGTTCCAATTGACATAATGCCATAAAAGTTTCTCATGTGCACAACCGCCACTCTAGCCGACTCCAAAATTTCCCTTTCCTGTTCAGTTTTAATGGCGAACTTTGAGGATAACATCATATCTACCAAATCACCGAGTTTCTGGCTTTCCAACTTCATGTGCAATAACTTTGTCATGCAGGAAATTTCGGTGGCAAACATAAAAAACACTTTCAAGATCTCTCGCACTTGGGAAATATTATTCAGGAGTTCCATGGCGAAAAGCAGCAGCATGATGAACAGGACAACCAGGATGAAACCAAATCGAATGGACTGAAGGCGGCGATCCTGATCTGATGCACTCGCAGGAAGTCTCCAAACTCCCAGGACATGAAAGTACAAAAACTGGTACTTGTAGAAGTCCTCCGTTACCATCTGATGCTGATTCATGCTGGCGATTTTCACTTTTACAACAAAACCCCCTTGACAAAAGCCTTTTATAGGCCACTTACATCAATGAGGCTCATTATGGAAATTGGCTACAGTGGAAAAAAGGATTAGGACTAGGAAAATTACTCACCGAACTGAAGAGCATTAAATCAAAACCAAGGCTGGGATTTAGAGTCCTGATTCTGAGGGGAAAGTGGAGGCGTTGCATGAAAAGAAGAACAATCCTCCGGTTGGAACGATTCCAGTTCACCCAGGTCGTTCCGTAAAGCTCATGGGAAAGGTTCAAACTGCGATGGGTCACCTCACTATTGAGAAAACGTGATTACTAATCTGCAGTGGATTTACAATATATATCCTAATTACCCGGCATAGTAGCACAGTATGAAGATCTGGCTCAGCATGCACGCCTGATAGGTAACAAACCTTTTCGTCGGATAACTAAATTAACATTGTAAAAAATTAATTAAAATAATTTACTAACTTAACATATCACCTGATCTATTTTGTAATTTTAACATAGAAGAAGAAAATGTACATTAAATATGATTTCGGAAACATAAAAAAGCAACGAATTCCACCATTTTAATTTTGATTTAGGACAATTAATTTCTAGTTTTCAAGTTTCGAAATTGTTGTTGCTTAGTAATAGATTCGAAAATATATTTACCCCAACGTTGAATTTATTTGTATAGCAAAGTCTAAGGATATCATATTATATTTTTTGAAAATCGTTCAATTAAAAAGTAACCTTATCTGATTCTGAACAAAAAGACTTATAGCTTTAGACACTCACCAAAGCTATAGCATAAAAATTGGAGGTGAGAACCAACACCGAACAAAAGATCTGCACCGAAATGGGCTTGCAAAGCAGGCGTTCCACGTCCCTTGTCAAATCCACGATGGTCATGTGGAATCGGATATTTTGCTTTAGTTCCTGCTCCACAGAGCCATCGGAACTGTTCCACCGACCCATCTTCTCGAATCGAACCACCAGGATATCCAGCTGGCACTTGATGAAGATGAACAGCGAGGAGCTCAAGGAATCGAAGCTAATATTGGTGAAACAGGACACACCCAGCGCGGCGCACTGATAGATGTACAAAAGCCAGTACCCAGGTGAACTGGGATCCTCGCCGAAGGGATTGTAGGTGCCCAGTGGCAGATGGGATCGATCCAGGACGAATTGCGGAATAAGGATCATGCACAAGGCGGCCAACGAGAGGAATCCATAGCCATTTCGAACTTTGCGACTGCTTTCACAGGCTTCTGCAAAGATCAACTCCTCTTCGGATCCTCTTGGTCGGAGATCCTCATTGTCCAGACGTTTGAAGAGCTTCTCCAGCTCCACATTGTTGGCCTTGAGGCACAGCAGCTTTGTGGTATGTGCTGCAGTGGTGGACAGCACAAAGATGGCCCTCACAACCTCGGCCATCTTATCCAAGTTGGCCAAAACGTGCATCAGCAGAATAATGTTGAAGAACAGCACCCAAAATCCCATGAGTTGAATGTAGTTCAACTGGTGGATCTTTCTCCAAAAGCGATCCTTTTGGGGCCACAGAGAAAAGACGTTTAATAAGGTTTTTTGGCCTTCGTAAAAGATTGCCGCTCCTTGGCTCATTTTACTTGGTTTTTCTTAAAACTTGTAGATGCTTTTGCTGTGTCGAGTGCTTTTATTGCTCTTTTCAAAACGTTTAAAATGTCGTTAGAGGTTCCTTATGGTTGGCTAATCGATCTGGTGTGGTTTTCATTGAGGTAATTAATAACTTCAAAAGTGGACGTTAAAAATTGAATATCTTGTATCCAAAGCGATAGCAATCATAATACAACAAAGTTATTTTAAAAATCAATTACAATTGTTTAGAATTTAATAACTCAATAATTAAAAAGAATTTTATTATATTAATTAAAACTTTAAACAGAATATTAAAACCGAACTTCTTGCATTTTAAATCAACAAAATGTCCTACAAAATGTGTTGTTATTTCTTATTAATTCTTTATTTTCAAAGTACCTTTTCGCAGTGTATATCCTTAGGCAAATTTAATGTGCGTCTGTTAAATAAAAATACTAAATTATTCAGCCGACGATTATTACGCAAGTCGATTTGGCCTAGTCCTTTGGTAAAATATGCCATGAACATCCCCTCTTTCAGAGTGGGAAACTTCTTGGATCGCAACAGAAGGTGAATCCATCAACAGGGTTATTTGGAAGACCAATGGGGCAGTTAACTGGATGGCAAATATTCAAGCAAGGTGGCCTCTCCCGCTGAAAGGAATTATTGTAGGTGAGGAAGACGAAAAGTCCATTGCCACTGGCATCTCGAACTATTTTGTAGGTCCACTCGGGAACTGGGATCTTGGATCCAGCGAGAAATGCCGGTTGAAAGACGCCTTTTGAATCCGGTAAGGTCAAAGTTCCAATTCCGCCGGACTTAACTCGGAAATAACTCGACTGGGGAATCTGACTGCGCACCCACCTCTCTATTTTCTCCCAGTTTCCATCGTTGATCGATTTGATTTGCGGCACCACATTCAGGTAGCGAAAGGTACTGCCCATTTGGTCCACAAAAAGGAAGTCCGCCGAAGCCACCAGATGACCTCGATTAATCACCAAGGAATGGGCACTTGGCAAGTAGGACTGGTCGTTGCCATAAATGCATTGGAAGGCAAAGTATATGTTGGACTTCATATAGGCAGCGGCCTCCATGGGACTGAACATCTCATCGGCCACGAAATCAACAAAGGGTCTTCTGGGAACTGTTTGAAACAAAGCAAGGATTAATATGAATAGTTTAAAGGTTATATAATATATTTGGAAGAAACCGATAATAGTATAATCGTATAATTTTTTTTGTTTGTTGTTCGAATTTTGGTTTGGATCAGAAAACTTCAGCGCAAAAGTTTTTGGAAACAAGAGAAGCAATAGTGTATTATAATTTATCGTAGCGAATTGAATTATAAGTTCGAAAATAAATAATTTTGCATATTCTTTATATTAGAGTAGTTATCCTATTGTGATTATAAAAGAAAATAACCAAAATCAAATTAAAATTGTGGTATACTCTATATAATACTGAGTTGTATAAATTCTTGTTTGCTGCTCATTTGTGAGTCTGTAAGTCTACTATTAATAATGATCATCTATTTAAATATAATATACACCTTTACTTTACTTCAGTAAAGAGTGTAAAAATAATCAGAGATTCACTTACAAAATGTCTTAAAGTAGACATCGCTCTCTGAGTATAAAACCCTTCCTTGTCCGGCATCAAAGCAGGTGCGATATAGTTCCAGATTTTTCCCATCTATCGTATAACCCACCGAATAAAGCATTCCCGAACAACCGTTATCCCGGATCCGTGTGGTCTTCGGTTGCAATGGGTTTCCGCATCTCATTGGTAACGGAACCGAGAACTGTCCATTTTCTTGGCATTGAGTTTCCACCATATCCGATGGATTGCAGTACATGAACAGAGTGACTCCAGTTGGAACAATTTCCGTTCGCTGAAGCTGTAGAGATCCACTGGCATCGCGATAGGTGAAAATGCGATTCGAATTCTCCACCATATGCTGGGATATTCGGCAATTGCCCTGCACTCCAAAGACTGTCAAATAGGTCGAAATTCGAAAGGGATTAACTTGCTCTTAAATTGGATTAACTCGAAATCGAGAAGTCGAAATTCGAAAGGGATTAACTTGCTCTTAAATTGGATTAACTTACCCAGCAAACAGACCAATAACATATTGTTAAGTAACAGGAAAAGGAATTTATCCATTGAAACTAATTAAATTTTGAATTTTGAAATTATTTACCTAATCAAGACACAAACTGAATGAGAGTTAAAAACACACTACATTTTTTGGGGATTCCCCCAAGTAAATAAAATTTATATCGATAATCGATTTACTTGGGTATTCCGTTAAAAAATATTGACGGTTGTTTTTAAAAACTATAAATATCAATACAATATAATATTAGTTATTCTACATCCAATACATACCGCAATATCTTTTTCAGTAAATATGTGAATTACAAATATGTTAGTAATCAAAAACCATCCAATGAATACACAAGAGGGGTTTTTTTTTTGACAGTCCACTTGTGGATAACACTTTATTGCTTCTATCACATACAAAAGTTGTTGTTTGGTTGCTAGTTGAACTCTGCTTCGAAACAATTGCTCAATTCTTGTATTCGTGGTACTGTACTTGAAAATAATAATCATTGTTGTAAAATTATGTTGCTTTTTTTTTGGGTTTTTTCTTTCTACTTCAAATAATTGATATTGGTTGGGTTCTACAAACAAATATATAATCGTTATATAAGTGATTAGCATACGCCATAGAAATAAAAGAAATTAAAAGTAGAGAAAAGAAACGAATCGAAATGCAATCGCATCGGAGAATTAAATGTGCATATGTTATGTTGTCGTATATCGTAGGTGGTATAAAATACATATAAAATAAACAAAACTTAAAGTGAGGACCGAAAACGAAAACTTAAATATTTTGCACTAGTTCTTTAACAAAGATATGGGGTTTAGATAATTTTTTTGAAGGTTAAAGGGAAAAAGGGTTTCGGGTTGCTTGCTTATTACTTGTTCAAAATTGCTGCGCGAAATCTCATACAAATTGATGCTTATATAGAAAACGAACAGTGTGTTTAAATGCTATAAACTATACTTGGTTGCTCGGGTGGTGTGTGTCTACTACAGTGGTACTACGTAGTTGTACAATTGGCTAATCGGCTAATTGTTGTCCTGCTTGTTGATCAGCTTAAGGATAACCTTGCCGGCCTGAACCTCCAAAGCATAGAGGCTGCCATCCTTGATCTCGTTGTTGAGCACCTCGTCGGTGACGGTGACCAGAATGCCCGAGGGACCCGATATGTACACGCAGCTCTTGTTGGCATCGTTGAAAATATTGGAGCCACTGCCCGAATACTTCGAGTGCATTCCCCAGTTGTTGAACAAAGCGGCAGCCGCAGCGGCGGCAGCTCCACCGGCTCCATTCTCCTGGGCGGCGGACTTGGCCATGAACTCGTAGAAGCCCGGCATCTTGAACAGTTTCTGCTGCAGCTCCTTGGCCGTGTTCGACAGCAAGTAGATGGCATTGTAGCTGCAGCCATCCAAACTGGCGTACAACGTCAGACGCGGAGCAATGGTCCTGTAACAAAGATTTCATTTAAGTTTAAATATATAAATATATTTTAATAAATTAAAACACTTACTTGGCGCGCAAAATGTTAAACATGCGAATGCCATCGGCCAGGCCGCAAATTTGAATCAGATCCTCCTTGGACATGCTATAAATAAATCAAATATTATAAATAAATCAGAAGCTGAAAAATATGAAATAAATGCGTTGCGGAACCAATTAATAATAGCATTTTATATATTGTTAAGACTTTAAGGGGTTTTATAGCCCACACAGTAATAACCAGAAACCATTCTGTTTTTCTAATGCGGTAGGCCACTTATCTAATCAAGCCATTTGATTATTAATAAGTTTATGGTTAAGTTAAATGGTCGCTATCAACTGATTGTGGAATCAAGTTATCCTTTAAGGTTTGCTGTCTTTCAGATGTCAGTCAACAAGATTACACAAATAGTAATTTAACTGATTGAAACATTGTTTTAGATTGATAACGAATTGAAAGGGTAATCAAAAACAAAATTGAAGTACTCTTAGTTTGCCAGACAAAGGGTTTTTATTGACAAATTGTCTGGGAATTGGATCAACAATTCAGTTATAATAAATGTCTCTTTCGCGCTGTAACTTGTTTGATAAGGCAATTTATAAGGGAATGGTTGGTTATCTCTTAACTTGTTTGGTAATACAATAGCTTCGTTGGTACTTGAAATTGAAAAATAGGGTCAGTTGAAAGCAGATTGGAAAACCAGTTGAATTACTTAATCTGATAACCAAAAAATATCTTTGAGAACCGACAAAAAATAAAAACTGAAGAAATTTGTAGTTATTGTGTCTGTAGTTATATAAGTAGAGTACTAGGCTTTTCTGCTAGTTATATTTAATCTTTAAATGCCAAATGTGTCTGTAGATTTATAATATACATTTTTGGGTACTTGAACTCCGAAAAAATTTGTCGCTAAGGAAAAGAAACATTCTGTGGCTGATTGGTAAGATAGTTTTTAGGTATAGTTTAGATAAAGATGTTTATATGCCTGAAAATACAGTTTTTATCTATATTTAGAAGAAGATGGAAGCTAGTCACTATCTTAATGATACAAAATCTTGTAAGATAGACAAAACTAAAATATCTTGAAATATTTTTTGACAGATGAAAATGTACATATAGTATGTACATGCAGTACAAATGTTTGTGTACTATCTTTTTATTTATGCTGGCAAATGATAAAGGGATCCCTGTGGTTCCGAAAGGCTTTATTGTTCTAGTAGATCACATACCGCATAATATCCGCTCCGGAGAAGTGTGCGAACGTCGAGAGATACGATGTGAGGCGATGATTGGTCAGCCACTGTGTCACTTGCGAGGGCGTCGACTCCGGCATAATGTTCTGGTTCTAAAACAGAGAATTGAAGGGTTGATAATTCAATTGAAACTATAATGCTGCTGGGTGATAGAGGGTACACCTACATAATCATCCATATCGGCAGGCACATGCTGCGGTGAGACCATGTTGGTGGTGTCCATCAGCTTGAGGGTTGGCGAATTAGTGGACGTCACCGAGTTGATGGCAATGGGACTGCTGCTGGTTGCCGGCGATGCTGCACTTGCCGCAAACGGAAGCATCCCATCGTACTTGGGTATATGCACAGGCGAATTTGGCCAAAGTTTCATACTGCAAGATAAGATAAAAAGGAAGAAAGGATTACTATCAATTCATTCTTTAAAAGAAGGCTTTCTTTCAAGTTCCTACAAATCCAATAGAGCTCGTTCTGTATCTGACGTTGGCAGGAGCGACGATCCTTCGGATGCAAGAGCATGTTCACGAATGCGAGGCGATGGGACTCGATGGCGGTACTCGCACTTCGAATTTCCCATGCCTGGAGAATCTGGTTTTGGTTTGGCGAGCCACTCGCCTTGTTTACACACAAGTTAACCCGATACGCCCTGTTGCGGCTGATTGGCTATTGCAAACCCGTTTGGAATCTATTTTATATGGCTGCCTCTTTTCTATCGGCGAAATTTTCCAGACTTTCGTCTTCCGCCCGTTGTCGCCTCCTCCCCCGTAATCATTTCCGGTTTTCTGAATGGATTATAATGCCGTAGGATGGTTGGCTTTGCTGCCACTAATCGATCGATATAATCGATCCGTACAAAACAAGACCTTATACAATGAACCCCCATATCATTTGCCATTATTATCTATAGTGCTCGGCCTGCAAACAAATAAAATCATTGAGCAGAAACGAAAACCGAAAACCGGTTAAAAGCAACTTTAAACTAAAAATAACTTGGAGCAGACGCAAAAACAAAAAGCCCCACGGCGTAAAATGCTCTTAGTGGATCTCTTAGCTTATAGAGATCCTTCAATGGTTCTCCACCGATCTCTCTACCGATCTCTCGATATCTCTTCCCTCTCCATATGTCTCTTTCTCCCGATCCAAGGGGTTCTCTCTGCATATATCTACACGCTCGCAATTCGATTGATCTTTATGATTTGGTGATCATGCAAATGACAAACTAAATGATTTCCTCTGGCATTCGTTATGGGAAAATTCCACTGGATAGTGCGTTTCGGAATTGTAGGTCAATGGCTTGTTCTATATGCAATTCTTATTTAAAAAAATTATCTGTTTTTGGTACATTTTTGGCTCTCTCTCCATAAATTCTTCTAGGTTCTAAGCAAGAAACAATTTTAATTATACCACAAAATAGAAAACGTTTTGAATTGTTTGTTTATGTTTAAAAACCAGAAGTAAACAGTATGCTTTTAATTTTTACCCAAAGAATTTCAATTTAAACCAATTTAAATTAAGACTCTTATAATTATAAAACCTTCTCATGTATCGGTCTTATTTACATTATTCAAAGTTCATTTTTTTAAAACCTCCTTCATTCTAAATGATTCCATAAATAAATCAACAAATAAGTACTTGAAAACAAAAATCTATAAATGTATATAATTGGCATTGATGAGCATTAAGAACTAATTGCATGCCATCTTCTACTTTCCCTAGTGAAATATGTGATCACATAAATTTTACTTAACCATTGGAATGCCAAGATTGAATGGAATGTGAAACTTTATTGGCATGTTTTAAATTAAACAACCTCATAACTATTTTTTACTAGGTCAAAACAAGTCCCTATATTAGGGCTCTGAACCGCACTGTATGAGTAGATAAGAAACAAGTATCTACGAGATACGTAATATGCACTTGATCTTAACTGGATGTTATGTAAATTGTTGAGAACTGCAGTCACTGGGTTCGTAAATCAAAAGGCTCGGGCTGTAGCTGTCACATAAATATGACTTGTGGAAAATATTTGTGCGGACTCAATTGAAAGATTGCGGGACTGCGCAGCGAAATAAATTTTTTGCTTAATTCCAGAGCAGAAGTTATGCCAGTTGGAGAAATTCTCTCTCCCCCACTATGTTATATACATATGTATATATGTATCTGGAGAATGGAATCTATGTTTGTACTCACTATTCGGGACTGTAGCAGCCAGTTGTGGTGGCAGGCATCACCAGATCCAGGGAAATATCGTTCATGATGGTGCACTCGTAGCTCGGCTGGAACTTGTCCTGTTCCGATTGCGGACGCTTCTGGATCTTCTCTCGATCCTGCTTATGCTTGCGATCAGCTCCCTTTAGCTTGAATACCTGTAAGAAATTTCGATTTACAATAGGTGCTTTGAGATTCAGGGAAACAATTACAAATTCTAGAAGTAATTTGTTGTATTGCTTGTAAACACGTTTTAACAGCCCCACCTACTAATTTTTTCCAAGTCACCCAGGAGATTATAGAACTCAAAAAACAACAAAAATCACAAACCTCTAAGAATAAAAATGATTCACCTACATTTTCACTGTTCATAATAACCACAGATATGAATAGACCTCTCGGATACTTTTATTGACGCAAATTAACTTTATAATACTATATTTCTTAGGAAGGTAAAAAAACCTACTGCGGCTAAGTAATATTCCATTCGCTTTATTTAAGTTCAAGTTGAAGTATGTCATAACAAAACTAGGCCAGAATATGGTAAACGGACAACTTATTCAACTTAAGTACTCTTTTAAGCGGACACATATCACTGTTACAAGACAAATTAAATAACATTGCAAATCAATTTTCTTGTGAGGTATACAATATGTTGTTTTAAAAAATGTAGGCAAGGCTTTATCGTTTTAAACGGACAAACTGTCCGGCCAAGGGAGCACTCGCTTCTATCCGTCACCAAACTCACCTTGATCTGGCAGGCAGCTGCGTGGACCGCCTGTTTGTTGTTGGAGCCGCCATTGGGAGTCCGTTCTGGAGATCCCGGGGCAGTGGAGCCACCGTTTCCGCTGCCGTTGCTGTTGCCGCTGGTGCTACCGCTGCCGCTGGCGTTGCCACTGTTGTTGCCACCGCTCGAGCCGCTCGAGTTGGCACTGTTCGTGTTTTCTATATAGGTTTCAATCTGTAGTCGGAAGGGCACACCCTTCTCGCCGCCGTGCTTCTTTGGAGTAAATTCGGTGGAAATGCAGTTGACCTTGATGTAGACGCCGACCTCCTTCAGCGGATCCCAGAGGATCTCGACGGTGTTGAGGGAACCGGAGCTCAGTGGCTGCGACACGTGGCACAGGCCGTACGAGAGCGGTACGTCCACCTCAATGATGCGTTCGCCTGGGCGGGATTGCTGCCATTGTTGCATCTGCTCGCGCTCCATAAACTGCAGGCGGCGCTCGTGGAAACAGATCTTGATCACGCTCTGCAAGAGAAGTGGAAGAGGAGGGGGGAGGTGGTTATGGTAAATATTGCCAAGAAGTGAAGTCACTCGGAAAGTTCTGTTCTATTCTTTTTTCGCACACGCAGATAACGCATGCTCGCCTTCTCCAGTTTGTCATCCAGCATCTCTCAAGTCGACCGGCTTAATTGGGGCTTATTAAAATCAATTGAGCCCCCCAACATATACAGACACATTCGGTCAAACAGACTCGGTGACCAAGTCGCTCACTGGCCAATCGAATAATTCACCAGCATCACATGACCGTCCGCCTCAATTGGAGACCGCGGACAGGGACTTTGGACTCACCTTCAATATCTTATCCCTGTAGAGGGACAGGTCGCCGATCTTCTTCAGCTTGATCTCGTAGCTCTGGCCCTGGTTGAGGTACGTCAGCGTCTCCTCGTTGTTCTTCGTGGCAATCGAAGTGGCCGCTGCCAAAATGTACTGAAATCTGAAAAATGCGAGGGGAGGTTTACAACGTTTGAAACGAAAATCATAAAACATATACATAAATCATAGCAGAAATCTGTATCCAATACTTTCATAATCCATTGTTTTCATGGATTTTTGTATTACTAATTAAATGTAAAATGTGTTGGCACTAAACTAATTAACAAGTATACATTTCTAAAATAAGAAGACTAAGAAGACTCCATCTTAGGGTTAATTTAAAAACAGTAATACAAAATATATAAATCAAGGTCAAAGTATTCTATATTATAGAGTATATTATATTAGAAATAGGTTTTTGAAACCAAAAGATTCTTATTGAATTTTAAATTATTGGATTATTAAGAATGTCACTAAATTGTAAGGCTCTTAGCTAGTTAGAAAGGAACTTTCTTTAATTTTTTAATATTCATAAATGATCTACTTTATATTTATCTGAAGCATGCTAAAGAGCTACTTAAAAACACATTATACTCACTTGTGATCCTCGGCATGGGTGGCTCCATTGGCCGAAACGATCTCGATCTTGGCCGGATCCAAAACGCTTAGCTGCTGGGGCTTTCCCTTCTCGTTCAACTCGTACTCATTGCTGGCTAATGGTGAACCCTGCGGGGAGCCACATCCGCAGAAGGGTCCGGAGTTCACATCATGCTTGCCATTTCCAGCTGATCCCGATCCGTTAGCCGAATCCTTTCCTAGTTTGGCCTGCGCCGGTGAGTTCTGGGACTCATCCAACTTGGCAATGGCCACTGCTGGCGATCCTGCGGCATTCTCAAGGGAAATCTTGGGACTCGGCTTGATCTGCTCAGTTTGAGGTTCCTGTTTCAAGGTGGTCAACGTGGGCGAAAACGACAGGAAGTTCTCACTGTTTGCAATGGGAAAAGGTTAATTAGCAAAGATTTAATTTAATACAAATAAGGGGGCTTATCTTACTTGTTCAAGTACGAGTTACTGTTGAACTCGGCGTTCAGATCGAAGCCAATATCATCGCTCCAGCTGCTGCGACCTGTGAATTTAAAGAATGGTAACAACTGTAGTTCAACTCATTTCTGGCACGTCTGCGATTTCTTTTAGATTACAACTTATTTCTTATCATATAGTGACGCTCTCAAAAAGCCATCGACGACCTCAAACCGTTGACGTCAAACTTGTGTCTTAGCCAAAATAAATTCTGTGAAGAATTTATAGCATGCGACAATGTAAGGCCACTTTATAATTAATTGATAAACACGTAACTATAATTTGGTAAGGCTTTAGCTAATTATATTAAATATGGGCTTCTATTATAATAGTAAATATGTGTAAATATGGAATTCAAATTTTTATTTTACTGTGTCATTCTTAAATCGAAATTTGTTTTCAGGTATTGCTTTGAATTCTGTTTAAACATTTCAAGTAAGCAGTTTAAAAATATTCTTTGATTGATCTGCACATTGAATCTGAAAACCAACAAATTCTAATTCTTTAAAGGATTTTAATTTCTTTACAACTATTACATTCTTTATAGTAAACTATTTATTAAGGAGTCGCCATTACCTTGCTGAACTTAAGCACACAAATTCCCTGATCTTATATTATGAGGTCAATAAATGTATTGAGAATGTAATGAACCTCCAAAAAATAAATTTTGGCACACCATTACATTCAATTGTTTTTACAGAATTTCTCAAAAAAAAGAATGTGTTGTTTAATGAACGAACGTTTGTGATGGCTCGTTAATTGATTTAATCTGTCTACGGATAGAAATTTTACTTGTGTGGGTTCCACCGGACAATATGTATCTCGATCGCAATTGATTCCGAGTTATCCAAGAGCGAATGACGCACATCGAATTGCCGCGGTTCACTCATTTCACATTCGCGATAGTGTCACAGGCAATTGTTTGATCAAAACTATCTGTAAATGTGGACATACAGGCGCACCGAATATAATGGATGCTACCCAGTTAGTTCCCTTGACAAATGGCACGGGGAAATGGCTTCAATATCATCTTATAGCCTTCGCTTATATAAAGACCGAATGTGGGAAAAGGCCGGGACAAAGGCAAAGGCCATTAGGCTATTAGGCGGCATTTAAATGCTCTACTCGTAAAATCGTGGAGTTCTGAAAAGGTTTGCCTAATAGCGGATTGTTGTACGTACGGCAAAATGCTATAGCGTTTTTGGTCTTATCTCCGCCTGCCGCGTTGATAAGCCATCAGCAAGAGGGCCGAGCTCTAGATTGGTGTCCAAATTATATGGTTGGGTTGCCCCCCTTCATTCGACTAAATCTGTTTGTTCCGCAGTGGGTCGGTATCAGTGTTTCAGCCAGTCACTCGTTTCGTGGTAATTAGTCCAGGGACCTAGCGTGATTTTTGGAGCAATCTCGGGGGCATATCTACTACTGAAAGTCTAAAGGGTTTCTCGGCCAGGGGCTTGTTCGATGCCCATTGGAAAAGTACCGAGAGAAGATTTATTTCTTTAAAGGCGTTCTAGTATTAAAGCTCCATCGATTAACACAAGCGAAGGTGTTAACTAAATTAATTAGTTTTATGGCGAGGTTTAACCGTCGCAGGCTGTTAATTTCATTACGAATACCAAACGTGGATATTAAAAGCCATCGCATGTTAATGAATTTATGAAACTATTTAAAGACTTCGTCATTTCGGAGTGCAGCCTTAGTTGCACCAAACCCCCATCTTCAAACACGTTGAGTGTAACCCCAAGACGAACCCAAACCCTTAATTGTCATCTCACGCACATGTCGTATAACTTCCATGTCTGATAGATACAGATACAGACTAATTAGCGATCATATTCCTCTGTTTATACGCCACTTAGCACCCAACAGCAGAAAGACTCACGTTTGTCTTACCAACCAGCGATCGAATTAGTCGTTAGATCGGGTACATCTGTCTGGGCATAAAAATATATACTCATATTCGTATTCGTATTCGTATTCGTATTCGTATGTTCTTAGAGGCGCAACTGGAAAACGGGTTTCTCAATTACAGCCGCTTTTAATTTGCCAACAAGTTTCTGACTCGCTCCCAGATTCCAGTTGCAATCCCAGGAAGAAACATCAAGTTGGACCGAGGTTTCTTTCATTCTTGCTTTCATTGATTGTAGGTCACATTTTATGCAAAGCAGCAAAGCTAATTCAATGAAAAGCTACAACGGGGCGTTTATCATAATGACTGTGTTTTGATTAATTTTAACTTTTAAATTTGAAATTGTTTTTCTGACACACTTCTTATTTTGATTTTTATTTGAGGATTAGTCATTAAAACAATTGTTTAGGGGAATTCCTAGTCTTCCTAATGTATTATCTGCATGGAAATATTTTGTTAAGTTTGTGTACTAATTTTAAGTACAAAGTTTGCGATAACTCATGACACATATAATATATGTAAAAATTGCTTAATTCTGATTTTGAAAAGCGAATACCAAACTGATAAGGCCTGTCTTAAAGATTTTGCTGCCTGTTAAAGTCTACAATTTAACTTGGTTAGACTGAGTAAGTTTGTGTTTTACACAAATACATTGACATTTAAATAAATTCAAATAAATCAATTCCGATTTAACAAAAACCAGTGTAGAGAACTGATAAGCATTGTACTTGAGACCCCTTCACAGCTTTTGAGGCGTTTAAAGTTTGTTGGTTTGTTGGTGATTGATAGACAAATTGACTTCTTACCCGAGTGCTTCTCGCGCTTGTGCTTATCCTTCTCCTGGTGGGCCACTTTGGTGGGCAGATCGCCACTCTGCGATCCTGTGGGTGAGTTCTCACTTTGGCCAATGTCCAAAGAGTCCCAATCCATTCGTCTTTTGCGTGAGCCGCCGTTCAGGTAAATCGTTTGCACGTCGATGATCTGCGGTCCCGGCGAGTCCTTCGATTGGCCGTCTACGACAATCGTAATTTGTTCGATTAGCGAGCTGGTCTCTACGGGAGCAATGGATGTCCAAGGTGATGATTGATGATCGTGATAGAGATGAGATGTGCTGGTGAACCGATTGCAGCTTCTGCCTTACCTGTCCACGATTCCTCAGAGTTTGGCGGCGAGTCAACAAAGTTGATCACTTGCTCATAATCCGAACCAATATGCTGATGATGGTAGCCGCTGATGAAGTGGCGGTTTTGGATCTGAAATACCGAAAAATGGACGCGGGTTTTAGTTCGAGAACTGAATTTCGAAGCAACGTAATCAAATATAGAGCCCGAATCAAAACTCGGAGAACCAGCAACAACGCGTGTCTAGCCGCCAACGAGGCTATGCCCTCTCAGTATTATCTCTGGATTCCAGCTGGAATATTATATACTCATGTAGGTCCGAACCTTGCTGATAAGGTCGCTAACAATCTCGCCATTGCTCTCCTAATCCCTCTTTTTCCCTCAAACGAGAGAGAGTGGGTGAAAACAAAAAAAAAAAAACACCCTTCGATTCATGTTTATTCGACGATGAGGAGGACTTGGACTTCCCACTAAATAATGCTTTCGAAAGATAATTGTGAACACGCTCGATGTGTGTAAACAAACGGAAAAGAGCTCAGCTTGAAGAGCTGGGCAAAGAAGACCCAGAATATGCGGCTATATTTAAACGAACGTCCAAAAATAAGGAGAAAAAAAAACAAATATCGACTGGGCCAGTGAGTCGGACTGTTGACGTAACATTTGCAACTATGTATTTTTAAGCGTTATTCTATTGCTTTTCCCCTAGCTGCCCACCACAACTTTGTTATACGATACACCCCTTCTATATAGTATAATTAGCAATTGAACTATATATTTGCAATTGTCTCAAGGCAAACAGATTTAGCTGGTGCATCTTGAAATGTTTTCTTCAAAAATATAAACCACTGTGCAACATAATGCAAAAAAAGTATAATTTAAAATTAATATTCTACTGCATTCCATGTAACTACATTACGTTTAAAATCTTCTATTCAAAAAGTATACTATATAGTATATATAGATGTTTGCATTGTAACAACTATGGGGTTTTTCCTATTCCCTAAGGTTGTATTTGGATTCGGAATACCTATCGTTGGGGACCTTTAAACTTACCTGATTTAGGTTTTCGCTTACACTGTTATTAGTGTTGGTGTTGTTGTTGATGTTCTGATTATTGGCGCCGTTATTAATATTATTATTATTCTGATATTGATTGCGATTTAAATTGTTGTTGAATTCCATTTGATCGAGTTCGTTGAACAAGTTCAAATCGAACTTTGTTGAAAGGGTGCGTTGTTGATTGTGTTGTTGAATCTGCTCCACTTGTTGTTGTTGTTGTTGATGGTGTGGTTGAATGTGATGTTGAGGGTGGTGGCTCAAATGTTGTTGTTGTTGTTGTTGTTGAAGATGAGTGTATTGTGGATCAAATATGCTTTGTAAATCCAACAGTCCGGAGTTTTGCGATAGAAAAGAAAGCGCCATTCGGTACGTGAATTAACGGCGTTGAAATCGCGTTCTGTTTTTCTCTGTGTAGTCCTTTTCTTTGTTTAAATACCCGCCTGATTTGTTTTTTATTGAATTGATATCCTCCGAAATATGAAATACCGCTTCCGACCGGAGTCCTTTCGCCAGCAATTTTGCTCAAGTTTTTTGGTGCAACGCGAAATGCAACAAAAGTAATTGATTGATGGTAATAGTAATATTCGAAGTAGAAACTGTTTATTGATCGACCGTAACACTTACTGCTTACTTGCTTAGGTTAACATTTTGGCGTTTTCAAAATGCTCATATGACACACTTACTAAATCGTTCGTCGCACAGCACTTGGATATACGAGGGTTAACAATATGCACTTGACGTGAGTTCTACTAACAACCAAATAATATCTCTAGTTTATTCATAAACTTTATAATATAGGTAAAACATGTATAACTTGCTTTTCTCTCTTTTTGTAACTTTTCTTTCTAACTTGGCTCACAATTGAGTGGAATTGGAATTGTTGCGTTGTGCGTAATTGTGTTCTTCTTAAGGGGCCTTTTTGAAGGGTTTAAGGGGGCGTGGCCGGGCGGGGCAAATTAAAACAATACGAAAAACGAATTGTATAGTTTCTTGATACCGGTGGTCTCGCGCTGACGATGGCTTCGAAGTAGGGTGTTTTCAATTTTTAACAGCATCTTGGTCCGGAGATACATATAGCTCGATTGCGACTGATATTCATTTGACATGCGGTGCAGTCGTATTTCAGATTTCTCCATTTATCGCTGAAACGGTTAACCCGGTTGTAAGTTCAAAGGATTTTTGTTGGCTCTTTATGCGGTATACAGGTTTCACTGACAATTGTGAAACTTGTATGTTTACGACGCTGGTTGTTTTTGACCACTGTCAGATGGCGACGGACATTATATAGCAGTTGTTTACGCTGGAATCGAATGTATATATGTATTTAAATATGTCACTGATAACAGGCTTTGTAGACGCTGTTTTCTGGGCGATTTCCTCACGACGCTTTTGAAGTTCTCTTTTTGAGTTCAGCTTGGACTTATTTTTGGGGGGGTTGATTTTTCGGTGTCTGTTTAGTCACTGTCAGATATGCGACATTCCAATTAGCAGTTAAAGCTGTGGGCACTTGTGGTGTTTCGCTTCCGAAAATGGTATTATGTAACCTTGGGGTTTCCTTTCCTTTATTTTAGACACTGTCAGAAGGCTGGCATTATTCCGCATTTACTGTTTCTGGATACTGATCACTGATAGCGATTTTGTTGTTGTTTTGGGTTTTTGCGATTTAACGATTGGGGGACCAACGGTTTTAGACACAACTACTCGGTTTGCTCGACGTTTTAGCTCTGGCTAGCACTGACTTTGCGACGATACTGTGAAGTTGATTCGCTGGATTTTCGCTCTTTTTTTTGTTGTTTAGTATGGGTGTTATCGCGATTTACGTTTGTGTTGGGGTGTTATATATCAAGCGGGCGAGATGCCTGTTTCTTGGATCGTCACTTTTTTTTTATTGGGGGCCTAATTTTTGCGGCGGCGAACAGGTTTTTTTTGACAGCTAATTATTCACAAAAATGCTCTCGTCTTTCATTAGGTGAATTAGGGAGTTTTTAGCAATTTATATGGTTGTTGTTTGTTTCACACGATTTAGCACTGTATTTACGACGAAACAAAACGGTACGTTTTTTATCTGTGGATTCTGTTTTGCGATAACGATAACGTTGGTTGTTGGTTGGTTGGTTTGGTGATAACTTTTTGGCTGCCAATTCAAATGGTTTTTGATAGTTTTGGGTTGCTTTTTTCTTTAGATGGCCGGACTTGTGATACCGTGCTAGAGGAGCACTTTTAGTCCGACGAAGCCAGGCTTCGAAAAGCCCAAAGAGACGAGCATTTTGTGCGGCAGAACCTTGGTCGAGCAGCAGCCAACGCGGACACGAGGTTAAAATATCAATGAGTTGTGTGAATTTTCGCCGTTAGCGGGAAACTACAGATACACTCGGGTTTCGGAATAAAAAGAAAAAAAACACGAAAAAAACCGAAATACAAGAAGATTCGTTCCAATCAAGACGACCAATACAAGTAAAGATTGCGGATCGCGGACGAGCGCGACAATAACAACAAGTGTAGTTGTTGCGATTACGAAGGCGGAACGGGAGCAACCACGCTCACAGTCACACTTTTCGGAATTAAGCCGAAGATGCTGAGATGCTAGCAAATTGATGCGGATGCTGCTGCTGCGCTGCTTTTTCCTCTGCCGCTGCTATCACTCTAATTGATTGTAACAACAACAGTATGATGGTCTTTGCATTTGTGTTTATTGGAGTACCCCCATACACATGCACTTTCCAGCTCTCTCTTTCCCTCTCTTTCAATTGGAAGGGCTTTGTGTTGTTATTGCTGCTGCTGCACTTGTTGCTTTTGACGTTCCGTTACTCTCTCAGCTGTTTTGCACGTTCTATTGTGTGGCTGCGTTTCGTAGCGAATGGCAAAAAAGGCTAAGAAGAATGCTACACAATAACAAATTAATTAATTCAAGTTGTCGTCTTGTTGTTGTTGCTGTTCGCTGTGTGTCGAACTTTTTCACAATTTGTTTAGCTTTTGTTGCTCCTGCAATTGAATTTAATCTTTCGCTGGTATCTGTGTGTGTGACTGTGTATGGTATGGTTTTTTCTGTAACTTTTAAGGCTGCGCGCGTCGATGACGTATTTAAATTTTGGCACGCACACTCAAAGACGCAAAGACCAAAGAAGAAAAAATGCGATTTCGTGGTCTCGCTAGTACGCGCTAATTAAGCTTTTCCGCTCGCGATAAACACTTTGAAAACCGTCAACGTGTTAAAATTTTCTGCTGATGATGCTGATGTTGTTGTTGCTGGTGCTGTATATGTTGTGGTCGTTGTAGTTGCTCTTTCAGATTAGTTTACACTCCCGCATAAAGTCGCTGAACATGTGTTTTAACGCGCCGATGGTACAAAAAATACTGATTTGGTGAGAGCACGTCACAACGCTAATATTAAAACACACTAGCAGTTATATCTCTCTAGCTCTTTCTCCGCTCCCGCTCACTCGCTTTCGCTCGCACGGCTCCAAAAGAGCAACGGCCCATGGCGCTCTTACACACACATACCAATGCATACTGGCCCCCATTCGTGTGTGTGCCTAGTGGAATGCAATAAAAACAAAGGCAAGGCTAATTTGCCACGGCACGCACTTTCCAATAGACCTCAAAATATATCCCTTCCTTCTTCTCGCTGCCAAGCGATTGGCTTCCAATATCCGATCTTCTAACTCTCCAATTTTTGTTTTATGCTGACTTGCAATTGTTGTTTTCCGAACAGGCAACAAAGAATCTACATAAATCCAAATTATCAACAAGAACAGCTGTTGCCTTTAGTCGCTGCCCCAAAGAGCAGCTACTAAAGAGAGTAGCTGCAGAGCGCACCTGCTTAATTTTTGTGTGTGGGCGCTAAATACTCTTTAGAATCTTGCTGACGATCAAAGCTGGCAATATGCCCACCATGGCCAACAAAGATGCGTGCCCGGCTTTTGGCCCTTTCTTTTGCAGCGGTCTTTCGAATTCGCTGTCCTGGGAAAACCAAATTATTTAATTTTCGATCGATTTGTAAAAACAAGTATGAAAAAAAAACGAAAAAAACCGGAACAAGCTGATTGTTCCGCTTCGTTAAATTAAATCTTTTAATTTTTAATACACTCATATAGAAATCTCTGTTTTAATTTGGAATGACATTAAGTTTTAATAATTTTAATACCAACTTGGATTGTCTAATTTTTAAAAAAATCTTTAGGACTAGTAACGGTTCTCTAATGCCAACTAATTGTTGTCTACCGTTTTCATTCATCTCAATCCCCTAACATCGTGCTAATTAAGATCTTAATTGACCAAAGCCATGTGCCAAATTGCCGAATTTTTTTGGGAATTGACTAAAGACGGCATTAAAATTATTCCCTGTTGTAGTGCTTCCTTTTACAGTTCTTCAATTGAAGGCAGTATTAAATATTTCTCAATTGTTTTTAAATTGCCATCAATAACGGGGTCCCAAGTGAAATTAATTTATTTTGCACAATGAAAGTCAAAGACGCAATTTGCTGCAATGAAATGGCGCGCATGGAAACGCTTTTTCAAAATTGGTTGCACGTTTTTTCGGAACCACAACTAAAGCAGCATCTGCCGCTTACAATTTTGGTTACCTTAATTAGCGCTGTTAATTTGCACAAATTAGCAGGATTTGTCTTAAAAATACTCTTTATGGTCATTGATTAAAACCGTCGGCGGCCATAAAGAAAAAGTTGATATAAAATTATACAGCGTAATAAGAAGTGAATGAAGCTACAGGTCTGAAAATTAGCACAAAAATTAAAATAATTAACAACTAGCTAGTTCGGGGTTAACATTTTAAATCAGCCGCTCAAAACAGAGAGTTCGCATTTTATACCAATTTCTGATCAACTCAGGTCTTTTGGAAAAACAAAAACAAAACTAACTTAGGCTTAAGTTAAGCATGACTTTATCATCCAATAACATCTTTATCTCTTATAATCCTTTTGTTTTGTACATATTTTTCAATATATCTGAAAAATCACTTGGCACACCGTTTTTTAAAAACTCTAAAGGTTTTTTAATATTGTAAACTATAACCATTTTTTAAAAACTCTAAAGGGCTTTTTAATATTGTAAACTATAACTACATATTTATTAATATTAAATCGTGTAGCGGGAGTTCCCCTACTATTTTTGCATTGTTATTTTGGTTTAATTTAACTTGCGTCGTCCGGCCACACTAAAAAGCCCGAAAGGGCCAAAGTTTGTTTATCATTGTTATTCGGCACTCTGATTTGACCGAAAATGAGCTCCATCAAGGTAAGTACCTATCGAATAGATCAGAACACATGCTTCCATGTCAAAGTTCAGATTGAATTCGCAGTTCAAATGCGCAAGGGCGACGAGTCCTACGCCGGAGTTCTCCGTTCCGCGCTGGATGGCGTTGGCCAGGTGGAAATCGACACACAAGAAGGCCGTGTGATCGTCCAGACGCAACGACCTTGGTCGGAGATACACGATAAGATAGAAGCCACCGGTCGGAAGGCGGTGCTTTCCGGATTCGGCGGCCAGTCTGCGGTGGCACTCATCAACACGACGGGCAGTGTGGTGGATCGAACGCCCATCCAAGGAGTCGTCCGATTTACCACCATAACGCCGAAGGAGCCCGGCGTGGTAGTGGATGGTGTGGTGGACGGATTGACGCCGGGTCTACACGGATTTCACATCCACGAGAGTGGAGACACCTCCTCCGGTTGCTCTTCGGTTGGAGACCACTACAATCCTCGCCAGTCGCCCCACGGAAGCCCTGCAGCTGCGGCAGCGGAACGACATGCCGGGGATTTGGGCAACATAAGAGCTGATGAGAGTGGCAGGGCCACCTTCAGGTTTGTGGATCCAGTGCTGGAGGTTTGGGACATCATCGGTAGAGCTGTCGTCCTAACCGCCAATCCCGATGACCTTGGACGCGGTGGCAACGAACAAAGTCTGGTCGATGGAAACTCCGGAGAAAGGTAAGTTATTGACTATCTATTTCTTCATTCATATTTATAATAACTTGTTTCCCCGCAGAATTGCATGCGGAATTATTGCACGTTCGGCGGGAATCTTGGAGAACTTCAAGAGGATCTGCGCCTGCGATGGTGTCACCCTTTGGGATGAGCGCAATAAGCCATTGGCTGGCAAGGACCGCTCACAAAAGCTTTAACATTCTTTAATTGTTGACCTTGTAAATAAAATTTGTGTCTTTAATCGTTAAGCAAATGCATTTTCTTCTGATTCCCAAGATTTTCAATATGTATCTTCAATACATAAAATAAAATTGAAAGATTTCTATTTTAAATCGTAAGCCTAAATACAAAAATATTTGGCCTTATATCCACATCTGCCCAAACCAGCGATAGTTGAATGTTTTTAAAGTTTTATTTAAAATATTTCTTTGCTTTTTTTGTTTGTTTTTTTCCTTATTTAAAATTAATTTGCTTTAAATTATTATTATCTGTTTTGCTCTGCCAATAACTACGGGATTCGTGAGTGTGTTCGTGTTGTGTGGTGGTTAACTTGAATTGTTTTTGCGGGGCGTTAAAACCGAAGAACATACGGACACGTTTGTTGTACTCGATAATAATAATAATAATAATGATTAATATTCGAAATGCCTAATGCATTTGACATTAATAGATATATGTGTATATATTTAATTTGATTCCTCCGTTAACTCTACGGCGCATGCCCCGATCCCTGGCCCACATCCTGGTGGTTAGGAGAGCAGGGGCATGCACACTTTTATATGTAAATAAGTGGTAAAAAATATGTAAAGTGTATATGCGTATGTCCTAATGCTTATTTACTGCGTTTGCCGGGCGTATTTACATATCTGTTGGCCTTTTGTACTCTACGTGCTTTCTTCGCCTCCTCGGGCTCCTCGAGAGCCTCCGATCCGGACGCCACATTGTTCGCCGGCTGGGCTGCCGCCAGACTCTTGGACACTGGACTGACAATCACGCCGCTCCGCTGATGATTGCCATAGAAGAGCTTTGGGGAGTAGCCGCCCGCCGGCTTGGCAGCTCCTCCTGCCTCCTGCTGGACAACTTCTGCCGCCTTGGACGTGGACGCTATGGCACTCGACTGGCTCTCCGACGGCTGCTTGCGCTTCAGATTCTTTGTTGCCGAGCTCACGGCCAGCAGCTTGGCCGTGGTAGACTCGTCCGGCGAGGCGAATTCCTTCAGCTCGCCTACGCTCACATCACTCTCGGCATCCGCGTCATCGTTGATAATGATAAAGTGCTCGGGATCCACGCCCTGGTTGACCAGCACTTGAAAATCCTCGGGCGGCACGACGGGTGCCACCTTCTGATTGCATGAACTGCAAACAGCAGGAATGGCCGGACTCTTAGACCGCCAGAACTGAAGTTCCGTCTTGCACTTGTTGAGCTCCTAGCAAAGAAAAACCAAAACAATAAGGCACTTGTGCTTAATTGGTATAACATCGACTAACCTGCAACAGGGTGGAGAACTTGCGAGACATCTCCTCGTTCTTTTTGTCGTTCTCGTCCAGCCGGTTGGCATACTCCAGCGTCTGCTTCTGCTGCTCCGCCAGGAGATTCTGCTGCTCGGCCAGCTGCTTGCTCTGCTCGGCGGCCTTGCGCTTGCAGGTGCGAAGCTCGGTGCGCAGCACCGTAAGCTGGTTGTTGTACATCTTCATGCCCTGCTTGATCTTGCGGATGCCCTTGCGGAGCACCATGTGGTTCTGCGGCGGCGAGTTGCTGGCACTGTCCTCGAGATCTGAACTGATGGCAAGAGCGGCTGGAAAGGGGGATTATGGATTAGTAAAATTAGTTCCATGTTAGAAGAAATTTCAGCCTTACGACGTTTTGTGGTGGTGGGCAGCGTATAGAAGTCCTTGTTAAAGTATGCGAGTCCCGGTAGCGTGGGCTCGATCCGGTCCTTGAAGTACTCCATGGCCATTGTGGAGAGATCGAAGAGCTCGTCGGTCACCCGATAAGGTCGCTGCAGCCTGGGCGTAATACTGATATAGTTGAGAATCGCCTGCACCTCGTCCAGTATCTAGAAATATGATCCATATGGGTTACTCCTTGTTCAGAACTCAATCGACTGGACTTACGGCGCCCGGAAAGAAACAGCAGTGTCCACGCTCGATGTGCTTGCCCATGGACATCTGGAGAAGGGAGAGACGCATGTAGCACGTCTCGATGATGTCGCACTCGCAGGCCAGCGCATGATTTCGGCGGGCGGACTCCCGTCGCGGCATGCTGGCCTTGATCGCCTGGAAGCGGCTGTGCGTGGTCTTGATCTGTTTGGTGAAGGCTGAGTTCAGCATGGCCATACAGATGTCGTTCATACGGTGCGACACCTGCCAATATTCAGGAACTTAAATTAGCATGGTGTATTGGAATGAACATTTTTCGGGGCTTCTGACTAAGCTAAGATTTCGATGCCGTTTTTGGCTGCTGCGCCCGCATCCATCCACCAACCAGTGGTTCTGCCTGTTATTAAATTATATCAGATTACATTTGTCGCTACCTACGACAAATAACCATGCATACATACACACCGAATTGCAGGAGGGAGACAAGCGGGCGCAGGCAAAAATGCCAACGAGACAGAAACACCGAAGTGTAGTTACCCTCAAAAAATGGAAATGAAAAAGGTCATTCAAAAGTATGCATATAACCTATATTTATAACTATAGTTTAATATGAAATATTTCGTTTTAAAGTAATCACTTTAAAACCAAAATAAAGAACATTTCGATATGAACCTGCTTAAGAGTTCCTTTTTTTTTTTGCTTACATTCCCGCCAACAAAAGTCAAGATGCCGAGTGCGGTGCTAAATATAAACAATTGCAAGTGCATGTGCCCTCGTGACAAAGTTTTAATTGCCCTCCTGCCAAGGGAAATCCGAAATCCGTCGAGTGAAGCACCACGCATGGCGAAAACATATATAATACACATAACAGCAGAATATCAGAACAGGCATACAAGTGCAGGTACTTTGTTGGGTTGGTTCGTTTGATAATAACCCAACCCGTACCACGCTTGCACTTGGGAAATTGCTTTTTATTGATTTAATAGCCGACGATTTCTTGTTTTTGTTTGGCGCTACTAAATTAGAGGAGGCGGTCAGGGCAGTGCACTTACCAATCTGAGATTTGAAATTTTCTTAAAGTCCAAGTAGCTGAGGATCTTCTCAATCAGTTCGTTGGGCAGATCGAAAAGTGAGTTGCTCGGTGGCCGTTGCCGTTGCGTTTGGATGGTGTACGAATGGTGGCGGGTCACCACGCTGGCGGAGAAGGCCAGGCTGGCCGGTGAGGTCACCTGACCAGGTCCATTAACCTGCCCCTGGTTACCTTGATAGCTGTTGGTTCGCCGCAGGACGGAGGTTCGAGCCGCTGTGGACTCGGGCGGCTCCTGGACTCCAGGTCCAGATCCTGATCCCGAACCCGAACCTGATCCTCCAAAAGGGGAAACCCCATCCGAAGCGCTCGTACCGCCACCACTGCACATTTGGCGGGTGGACACCATTTTTTCCCAATGGCCCTTTGGTTCTTAATGGACAGAATTCGTTTGCAGCAGCGCCTTTGAGTTGCTGCAAAAATCATACACACAAAAACACCAAACAGATCATTAATATATCACATACACATATATGTACATATATGTATATAGCGTCGCTTTGCTGGTTTTATTTCCCCCTTCCGTGAAATTACTTCGAAAATTTGTGCTACGCACTTTAAAACTCCAGTTTTGAGCTCAATTCGTACCCGTTTTGATAAATGAAACTATTGCATTGGCATCGTTTTAAGAAGCGCTTCACCGTTGACCAAAAAGTTTAGCAGTTTTGAAAGCAATTGCTACGCTGGCACACGCGAAAAACCGTTTAGGAGCAGATGAATTTTACGAGCAAAAATTACCACCAATTTTTTTTTTCTCGACTGGCACTTGTGGGCGGCAGTGTTACCAGATGCTCTACAAAGTTTGTTGTATTCACTAAATATTCCAGATATTTCTGAGATGACGATAATCGCTTTATATCGATTCAAGCAACTGACAACCATTGTTTTTAAATGAAAGGAACGTCGACCAACACTTTGCCTTACAATTTGATTCCAATTTTTCGTTAATTTGCTGACCACTTTTACTTATCAACTTTTTAATTTGAAATTTAACTGCAGTACTCTAAAGGTATCTAATCAATTAATCATTTTTGATTTGTTTACATTTTAATATTCAATAACTAACAGTTTCATGCGATATGAAGATCAGTTAGTATTTATTAATATACTTAGTTAAGAGCAAATAAAGATCTGTAAGAAAAATTTTAATTAAAAAGAAAAGGTATTTAGACCTACAGAGAAATAATTATAACCGGCGTTTTTGTGGAATACGTAGGACTTGCGTTTACTACGTAACTGAGATTTTTTGTTACGTTACGGAAAGGCTTTGCGTTAGTTTGGCAACTCTGACCCTCCACACACACTAGCCACCCGAAATGTATCGGAAACATGCAGCGTTAAAATAGTGAAAAACAAATTAGCAAAACAACTGATCAGTGCGGATAATAAGAAAATAGCAATTCAAAATTAAATGGTAAACAAAACATCATTTAGCACGGCCAATTAGACGGAGAGATTTGCCAGTGAAAGCTAGAACACTCTCTCGAATGACAGTGTGTGTGTGTGTCTGCGTTTGTGTGCGTGTCTGTGTTGACAAAATACAACAAATCGCAGCAAAAAACAGGAAGTGTGTGAACGATAAAACATAAAGATTGCACATTCCGCATCGAAATAGGCGACTAAAAGTCAGGGGCCGGGAACGAACCTCTATATCTGTAGCCCCCCTCACACTAACCGCAGATCTGTGGGCGTTTCACTAAAAAGGTGTCATATTTATTGGCTTTATGTTTTGATGCTGCGCTCACAAATGAACTGAATATTTATTTAAACATCACGTCATTTGTGCTACGCTCCTTCAAAAACAGAAACCAATTTCAATCTTCTGCAGTTATTGTGATTTTGTTAGTGTGCGTCATCCTCTCATTAGTTATATAGTATATATAGTATGTTGTTGTGAATCGCTTTCGTATGTAAATGCTTTTGTTTTCTTTTTATCAAAGTTTCGCACTATCGCCCAGCCAGCTCAGAAGCAGCCGCTCCCCAATTGAGAGCACGGAGAGTCCACCACCGGCCACTTGCTCATCCGGATTCGCTCCTGATCCGGATTCCTTCTCCTGCCCCGCGCCAAATTCGGCCTCCATATGACGGACGGCGAGCAGCAGGAGGCGTTGGTCAAACGGGCCGAGGACGAACGCGAGGACATCTTCCGGCGTTACGACCTGGGCCTGGACCCCAGCAATGTGGTGGACTCCTGGGAGAATCCCACCTTCGAAATCTACCACAGAACCGACAAGTGAGTTAGCGAAAGCCCTCGATTGCAACACAAACTAAGTTACATTCTATCCGTAGATATGGCTTCATGCACGATTCCCGCCTGCCGACGACGCGGGATGCCCAGGAGGTGCATCGCACCAAGATCGAACTGGAGCGAGACAAGAAGTGGATGAAGATGCTTAACCAGTGGCCACCACCTCAGGATAAACTGCATAAGCGCGTCTACAAGGGCATACCGGATCGTGTGCGCATGTTGGCCTGGAACAAGCTGCTCAATGTCCAACATTCGATCGATACCAATGCCGGTGTCTATCCACGAATGCTGCAGCTTGCCAGGAAGTACTCCACAGAAACGCGTCAGATCGATGCGGATGTGAATCGCCAGTTTCGCGACAATCTTGCCTTTCGCGAGCGCTACAGCGTCAAGCAGTGTTCGCTTTTCAACGTGCTCAACGCCTACAGCATCTACAACTCAGAGCTGGGCTACTGTCAGGGCATGGCCTGTGTGGCCGGCGTGCTCCTGCTCTATTTGAACGAGGAAGAGGCCTTCTGGGCACTAAATAGCCTTATCACCGACCAAAAATACGGCATGCACGGTCTGTTTATTGAGGGCTTCCCCAAGCTGACGCGATTCATAGACCATCATGACCGCATCATGTCGAAGATAATGCGCAAGCTACACAAACACTTTACCAAACACAACGTTGACGCCCTGCTGTACGCAATTAAGTGGTTCTTTGTCGTCTTTGTGGAGCGAGTGAGTGAATTCACGATGTATTTGTAAAACAAATGTTAGAACATTTGTCTGTTTTTCAGGTTCCCTTCAGTTTGAGTTTACGCGTGTGGGACATTTTTATGTTGGACGGAGATCGCGTTATTCTGTCCATGGCCATCACCATTTTGTACCTTCACAAGGACGAGTTGCTGCGCCTGAAGGACATGGACGCCATCATTGAGTATTTGCAAGTGAAGCTGCACAAGAACTTTGGCTACAACGACGATGACGCCATTCAGGCCCTGGAACGTGTAATGAAGAAGCTCAAGGACCTCAAGCTGGACGTGCCGCCGCCAGCAAAGTCGAATGAGTTCCCCACCCGCAAACTGGGCGAGTTCGTGGAGGCGGACATGGAGAAGAAGATCGGGCGCAGACGCAACGATTACACAGACGCCGAGAAGCAAGTCATAACAGATGTGATATCAAGGTATGATATCGACAATTTGATCAGCAATTCTCAAAGATATTATTAATTTGGCTTGCAGACAAGAACAAAACGCGATTGAAGTTCAATCCACAGTGTCCTACGAGACTTCAGAGTGCGCCACAGGTGAGTCATGAGCTACACACAAGTCCTAACACTGTATATCTACTAATACTAACGCTTGCTTTAAACAACCCACTTACCCCCGACTGTAACTATAATCTGCAATATTTATTGAATATTTCCTTTTTATTTTGTATTGTGTGGTGCAAGTTTATCACAAATTGCGTGTATATATTGTGTAAATGTAAACAGAAACACGAACAGTTCCCCAAAACGAACTTAAGTTGGTGTTGCCTTATATGTAACCCTATGTACAAAGTCCTGTTTAGATATAGAAAACGATATGGCATATGTATTCTGTTAATTGAGTAGCACTGTATAGTCTTCCGTTTGAGTTAACGTTAAGATCGTAGCCACTTTCAGCGGGTCATCGCCGGTCGTTAACAATCCAGCCTAAGTGCGTCATCATCTTGCCGGCCGAAGCAATAAACTAATTGATTAATATGCTAATATTGACCTTATGCACGTTGAAAGAGGCGAGAGAGAAAAGAACTCTTATCGGCGTAATGTCATTGTTGGAACAAATGAGTTGATTGTTAGTGGTTCTGGATGGAAACCCAGTTTTAGAGGTACCCCTTAGCTGTAACGGATCCAATGGGCACTAATTCTAACTGTATATGTAAAATAATAGCTTTTAAAGGCCCATAACCAAGGCAACCACAAAACCAGTTCATGCTTATTAAATACGCCCCTCGACGTTCATGTAATCGGATGATCCATTTTGTAACCATTGTCTAACATTGTCCGCTGCGTGTACATATATATCCGTTTCGATCACAAGCCACCGCTTCAGCGTCTTCCCTGGCAATCGGATCTGCAAAAAAATAAACCGAAATCAGACATGACCTAATACGCAATCGCTTCTGTAATTCTGTTCCTAGGTGACGGATACTCAATGAAAACCTTTGAGAGTATCACTAGCTTAGCCACCTCGCCGGCGAACAGTAGCTACTCGCTGTACAGCAACGGATTCGTGGTAACCACGCTCGACACTGCGCAAGATCCCGCCCGCAGCCAGAGCATCCATAATCTCAGCCACCTGCAGACGTATCCGGCTCTGCCCAACGGGCTGCAGCACATGCGGCACAGCTTTAGCAGCGATAGCCACGATCTGGATCAGGCACTGGAGGTGCTCCACCGACAGCAACTGCCACTGCACCCGAAGACTCCCAGCAGCCAGGGGGTGTATATCGTGCAAAACGGAGGCGGCAGCAGGCACATGATGGACATCCCGGTGGTAGCGGATGACGATGACGATGATGCGCTGAGCGTGGAGAACACGCGCCTCTAATTTTAGTTGATTCGTAACTTTTCGTTTTTGTAGTTGAATGTTTTCCTCCTTGGTTTGTAAAACGCATATGCCAATAACGATTCCCCCAAACCGAAAAAAAGAAACATTGAATATGCGCTAGTAATATCCACACGTACTTAGCTTTAATTTATGTATTGTCGAGCCGACAGGAAACTTGAACTGTTATTCCTTTGCTAGCATTCATCAATGTCTGTATTTAGTGTTTTCTCCACATTCTTTCTTATCCTCTCCGATATTACCCAACCGAGAGTCTCAACTTAATATTCCAAAAATTAATAATTCCTAAGACTCCAACGATTCCGTTTAAACTACGTACAACGATTAATATTTATTGTTATCCACCTATCTACTTTTCCGCACCTACTTAATACGTACTGTAAGCTTTGCTCTTGCATTTACTATATTTTTGCGTTACAAAGAAACTCAACTTTAGTTTATGTTAAAGCCAAATTGAAATGGTAGTTGTAATCTGATTAGCCAATAATATATGATTATATACATATAGCGAAACGTACCACACAAATAAATATGATTTTGTACTGAAAGTATCACTTTTGCCAGCATGATTAATTTCAAAGTCTGCAAATTACATCTTATTGTCCTGCAAGAACTGTTTCAGGTTCAAAAACCAGTATTATTCCGAAGTATTTAATTCGATTTGCACCTCACAAACAACAACCACAACAACACTAATACCGCTAACCAAAATTTTACATTGCCACAATCACAACAACAACAACCACAACCGAAAACTAAATGCAATTTTCCAAAAACCAAACTTTTTTCCAAACGCATTGGCAACACGACGAACTGGGATTGGTCAAAATCAACTTGCTAAAATACGAAAAACTTGCAAACGTAAACCCATAAACGCAATTTATTAGTTACGCTTACTGTTCCCGAGGACTCGCACTCAATACGAAGTTCGCTTGCAGGTACTTCAGTTGCCTCGCATGGCTCGTCGGAAACAATGTCGCTGGAGGACAATAAGTAAGTAGATATGCCGAGTATGTTATAAATAATTAATGGTTTTATTGGTTGTAAAAATCTGTAAAGCTGGTCTTATCCAATAACCCCCCAAAAACTTGATCTTCTTGCAGTATTCACCTGAGAACCGCCAACATGCTGCAGAACACTCCGCAGCGGGAGATGCTTCTGGGCACCTGACGTCAGCTGCCGCCTGCGTCCTCCTCCGCGCAGGCAGCTGCAGAACACCGCCACACGTTAACCACAGCCAACTCAACGGGATTAGCCGTGGCAGGAGGAGCATCGGGGGTTAGCCCCACCACTTCGCCAAGAGCCACGCCAACACCGCCGCCCGTGCCGCCGAGATCTCCGCTATCGCTGGGATGACTAGCAAGGCAAAAGGAGGCGGCCAACCAGAGCGGGATCACCTAGTTCCTGGTCCTAGCCGTCGCCTGCCATTGCTTAGCCTTAAGTCTTCTAGCCCTGCCACCGCTGAAACCACTAGAACTAGGACTACCTTAGGAAGTCGGATCATTGGTCGACTTCCAGGAGTCTACACTCATTGTACATATGCCGCGGGAAAACGAACTATGCTTGCAGAGAAGCTTGGGACACGACCTGGTAGTAGAACCCGCTTGTGGGGTAGATGCGCCAAACTAAATTTACAACAGTTACGAGTTAAACAATTGATAAAAAAGCAATCGAGAATTATATACGCAAAATGCTAATGGAACAATATTTAAGCAAGAGCAAATCGTATCTAATACAACTACAAAGCGGTTAGAAATCTATTTAATTGCATATTGAATTCAACTTAAGCATATATTATAGAAATTGTTGTAAATTGTACTTGTATATACGTACCGAAGAAAATACAAAGCAACGTTAAAAAGTTACGTCCATGAAATGCAAACGAATGTAAAGGCGAAATGCAACCAAAAATTAATTGAAAGCTATAGATAACAGAATCGAATGATTACGCTAGAATATATGTATAGTTATACCAGCATAGCAGTACACGACCAGAACAAACTGACAAATGAAATGAGTATTTATATAATTAGTTTCATGATAAAACTTTACACGAACATGAATCACTAGTTTAAGTTTCTCAGCAAACGGAATTATGTTTATTTAAGTTTAAATTATGTTCAAGAGCGTTTCAAAATAAAACTGTCAACTGAAGCTAAGCTAATCCCCCGCCTTGGTGTCCAATTTGCCGCCCTTCTCGATTATGGATCCCAGATCCTTGAGGGACACCTCGCCCGTTCCCCGTTCTAGGGGTTGTGGTTGATTGGGACCAGGCTTCCAACCCACAAAGTAAATGATTTGAAAGGTTGCCGGTATGCCCTTCTCGTTGGGTTTGGCATACAGCTCCTGGTATATGGCACTGGCCGCCAACATCGTCTCCCGACTAAGATGTGCTGGCCGATTGAAGGCCGCATTGTTCTCGGCCATTCCCTTGAGATCCCACATTAGCTCGAACATGCTGGGATAACCTATGACCAGTTCGTCCGTATCTATGGTTAGCATGGTGAAGCCGGCGCGATTCAGCAGGGATCCAATATCCCGGATTTGGGTAAACGGTGAGATGTGCGGAGATATTCCACCCTTGCGCTCCAGCTCCGCCAATTGCAGAGATGAACGCAGCTCGTACAAGGTGTCTCCTCCAAACATGGATGCTATGAACACCCCATCAGGTTTAAGACTTCGCTTGATTTTGGCAAAGCAGCCGGGCAGGTCGTTCACCCAGTGCAGACTCAGGCTGGAGATGACAAGATCCAGTGAGTTTTCCTCAAACTAAAGTGGAAATCGTTCTGGTTTATAATTGTGAGTCGGGGTAGGTTCGCTTATTTACCCACATCCAGTTCCTCCTCATCCTTGACTAGCTTCGACATTTTGAGCCCTGGAGTGCCCTGCGCCTGCTCCAGCATGGCGGCACTGGTGTCCGTCAGCGTCAGATGCTCGACGCTTTCCGCGAGAATGTGCTTAGACAGGTAGCCACGACTGCATCCTATGTCCGCCGCCGCCTTGAATTCCCGCTTGATGTCAAACACGCGGTCCGCCAGCCGGAAACCAACCTCCTCCTTGAGATAATCGTACAGGCCTACATTTTCGCTATTGGATTTAGTAAATTGTTAGACACTTTTTATATAAAGGTATATTTGCAGATATTCTTACCTGAGGGCAGCTCTTTCCTTTTGCAATCTTTTGGCATTGCGATCAAATATATTTTGTGGGGATTGGGCGAGCGAGGAGAGAGGACGCAACTCACATCTCACCTTTAAAGTTGATAGTTTAGTTAATTTTCTTAACATTATGCAGCTTAGGATTTTAGCAATGCTGTAATAAGCACCCGGCTGAGGGAAAAATGACAATATTAAATAATTTTCTTGGCAATCCGATCACGGGATACCCTATAATTTATTTTTTTATTATTTATTTTTATTATTTTACTTAAAATAATCCAAATACGTTAAGAATATCTTTCAACATTTTAAAAGGTCATAAACATTTAAATGACAAGATGTTTATTTGCCGCATAGGCTTAAACTAAGCTTAAATGAAAACTGAAAGTACTTTATTAAAGGGTACAAATAATAACAATTCCCGGGCAGCTGTTCCAACAGTGTTGTATGCGACCGAAATCACTTGCACAGCTTCGTTGCCCTACACTACTTGGACATAGCATATTTTGGCGCCAAAAATTAGCGGAGATCAAGCAAAAAAGAAATTGTGTGTAAAACATAATCCAAAGTTGATCGACAAACATGAGTTTCTCGCGCAGTGCTCTGCGGTATGCGCACACCAATGGATACACGGGCCTGCTCTACACTCCGCGCGGCGAGTTCATCATCACGTGCGGAACAGACGGAGACATCCGCCACTGGACTTGCATCAGTGATGACGATCCTCGATCCAGTTGCCTGGGCGAATTCGTCATGTGCATCGCCCACACGGGCTCCCGTCTTCTGGCCTCCACGGATCGCAACACAGTCCACGCGTACACCTTTCCGGAGATGGACAGCGACGGCATCCTCATGCGATTTACGGCTCCGGCAACGTGCCTCAAAGTTTCCGGTGGATACACGGCTGCTGGCAGCGAGGATACCACCATAAAGGTGTTAAAAGGAGATACAGCTGGGAACGATACTGTTCTGGAGGGTCATACGGGTCCAGTTTTGGGCCTCGACATGTTTGCGGAGCGAAAACTCTTGGTCTCCGTGGCCGGAGATGGACAGCTAAAGGTCTGGAACTTCGAGGATGGCAAAGAGCTGAAAACCATCGGTGGTCTGCCCAAAGTAAACAGTTTTGAAAACGCCACACTCTATGGCACCCCCAATTTTGAACCAAAGAGCGGTGAACTCCTCGCATACGCAGTGGACAACGAGATTGTGGTCCTCAACACGGCCAACTGGGAGGTGGCCTTTAAGCTGCGCGACGACTCGGTATCCAGCAACTACAGTTGCTGCCAATTCTCGCCCAATGGTGAACGACTGGCAGCCGGAACAACGAAGGGCGAGATAAGCATCTTTGATGTGAAGAAACGCAAGGCGATCGCAGTGGAGACGCCGCCTAACGACTGTAATTCGATTACCTGCCTGGCCTGGAATCTTTCGGGGGAGGAAGAGGTGGCCTTCTGCGACGCCACTGGCCAGCTGGGAACTGTGTTTCTCAGTGATGCAACCGAAGCAGGCGGTGGCGAGGGATTGGTGGATGACCAGGCTGAGCTTATGGATGATGACTATGAATTCGCGGCTGGCGACGACTTGGAGGCCGCAGCTGATGATGGCGATGGTGTGAGCCTGGAGCAACTCAAACGCAAGGTGATGAACTTCGCCAATCCCGTGGACAACGATGATGCCTCAAACCAATCGTTGGCCAGTAGCAGCAGGACTGCTCCGGTTGAAGTTGCTCCGCAAATCAAGCTTTTTAAGCAGCAGGCGGCCTTTCAGCCGAGTGCCACGCCCAGCGATCTGGAGCACCGATATATGGCCTGGAACGATGTGGGCATTGTGACCGCCCATGTGGAGCCCTCGGGCGATGGCGCCATTGACGTGGAGTTTCACGATGCCAGCATCCACCATGCCCTCCACATCAGTAACTATAATCAACACAATTTGGCCAGCTTGAGCAGTGGAGCCCTGGCCCTGGCCTCCAACGAGTCCAGCAAGCTGGTGGTGATTGCTCTGGCCGCTGCCGGCAACAAGGAGTGGTCGCTTAGTCTGCCGGACTGCGAGAGTGTGGATGCCCTTGTTGCAACCAGTCATCTAGTGGCCGTGGCCACCAGTTCGAGTTTCCTGCGCATTTTCACCGTGATGGGCACACAGCGCGAGGTGCTTACCATTCCGGGACCCGTGGTGGCTCTGGCCGGACACGAGCACAGCCTGTTGGTGGTTTACCATAGCTCTGCACCCAGCCAGACGCAGCAGCACCTCTCCGCCATGCTGGTCAACATAAATGGTCTGAGCCTGCGGCAGGAACACTTTCCCGTGCCGCTGACTCCTGGTAGACAGCTTGCCTGGTTGGGATACAGTGACACCGGATCGCCGAGCATCGCCGACAACATGGGTCTGCTGCAGTTGTACCGAAGGAGCAGCAACGCTTGGTTCCCCATCTGCGACACCATGAAGCAGAGCACCAGCGTATCGCACAACTATTTTGTGGTTGCGGTTTCCGAGCGACGTCAGATAGTCCAGGCGGTATTGTGCCGTGGAACCTCCTACCCCATGACCAATCCGCGACCAATGCTTCAAGAGCTACGTATCCAGTTCCCCCTGTGCGACATAGAAGTGGAAAAGTCCGAGCTAGAGGATGCCCTGCTGCGATCGAGCCTCTTGCAAATGGAGGGTGCGGAGAAGGTGCAGAAGGAAACGGCCATTAAGTTGTTTGCCCTGGCCTGCAGCAGTGAGTGTGAGACGCGGGCTAGGGAGCTGATAGAGTCGATCGCATGCACGGATCTGCTCCAACTGGCGGTGAAGTATGCCACCAAGCGCGGGCGCATTCACCTCTCCGATCGTTTGTGTGAATTGCTGCCGCAATTGGAGGCTGTCCAGGAGGCCCGCAAGCAGCAGACTTTGTTGGGAGCCAGTGGAATTTCTGCCACCATTGTCCTGCCCATGACACCAACATCTGCCTCGCAGAGCGGTCCCAAGCCCAAGACTATTGAACTGAGCTCGGCCAAGCGGGGTACCTCGAAGAGATTAGCCAACTCCCCCAATATGTTTAAATCGGCGTCGGCATCAAGTCGCCCTTCGACTCCGGATATTACACCCTCTCCGTTGGATACCCAAGAAAACATATTTGGCGAATCCGAATCCGAGGTTCCTATGGGAAAATCCCCGGATCTGAGGACTCCCCTCAATTCGGTCAACCCCTTTGCTATGAAGCGCAAACTAGGCGACACTGGTGTCATCTTTGGGTCCGAGAAGCTGAAGCTGGCCAAAAAGTAGGGGTTTGTTTACATTGTTAAGTAGCTCTAAGCCTTAATTCTAAATAAAAAAATATTCAATAAATTCAAAACATTTTTTTTTATTTGTTTTTTAGTCAAATATAAAGGGTACAAGATTCTGTTAAGCTTATAAATAATAATATAAAATTATGAAATGCTTTAAATTTGTTGGTACCCTTGTTAAGCTTTTTAGAAAAGCTTAAGAAATGGGGAAGTCAATTCAAGTGTTATACTTATAAACAATTTTCTTACAAACTTTTTGATAATTAATTTGGAAACAAAAAAAAAATGGATTATATATTTGTTAAATATTGAAGACCTGTTTTTTAATAAAATTGTTTGCTTAAAAATCAACTGTTTTTTATTTATTTTTAGCTTAAGCCACCATAAAATAAAATACTGAGATCATTTAGACCAACTGTCGTAACGTTTATATATAAAACATTTTCTTATCTAAAGTTATTCTCAGGGAAATTTATTTTAAAAAAATCGCTATTTCTCTAAGATTGTTAAGAGAATAATTTGACTGACTTTTCGTTTAATAGTGGGACCACGTTTTTTTAAAATCGAACTTGCGCTTTCCCACGATAGGTTCGATAACGACGATCAGACAAGAAACCTGAATTCGAACTCGGGACTTTCCACGAATTTCTCGTCAAAGTATTTTCGTCATGAATTCATTTTAGTTAGATTTGTGTTACCCGCTAAAATTCCAATACATAAATACACACGCTCACACTTGAGGAAGAGAAAACATTTCAAAGGTCAGACCTAATTAAAAGGAATCATATTAACAAAAAATCAAATAAACAAAATTTGCAGTTATATGTAAGTATAGCGGCAGAGAATGTTCTTTTCCGTTTATTAAGTCACATCTCTAAAAAAAAAAAGAATTTTATTCCATTTCTAATGAACTGATCCCCGTTATTGCGAAAAGCTTTTCTGCCGTACACAAACACAAGCAAACACACACAGTGTCGCAGGCATAGGGTTAAAATTGCTTTTTGGTTACTTTTATTTTCGCTTTTAAATAATTTAAAACGGCAATTTGATTAATTATCGCACAGATTGCTTTTTTATAGTTTATTTAATAATTTTTTTTTAAATTTTGAAATACTTTTTTGTTCCTCCCCCGACGCGCGCCCTTGCACGTATATAAAAAGACGCCGCTGCATCGTTCGCCTTATTCATTTACTAAACGTAGCGCGGTGCACTTCGATCAGCTGCGCGACTATTCTATATAGTATATGTATACGTCTGTGTGCTTCTCTGGTTAAGCTTTGTGTTTGCGTTGAATAACTAACTTTTTATTGCGATCGTACTTCAGAAAACCAAAAACGTTTAACCATACAAATATCGATCTTTCCCTTGTGTGAGTGAGTGTATTGAAAAAAAGACAACAAAAAAAAAAAATATTTAGAAAACGAACATTTAGACAAAATGACTAAAACTAAAAGTCAGAAAAAGAAGGCAGCCGCCGCAAAAAACAACAATAACAATAAAACCGATGGTAGCTGCACTCCGCCAAATATGTTGACCCCAACGGGAACGCCTCCTTTAAAAAACGGAATCAAGGCTCCTGGCACATACGCCAATGGAATGCTTGGGAAGCCGCCGGTGCCGTGGGGTGAGCTTTAAACCTTGAGATTTAAACCCTTTTTTTAAATGACCAATTCCCTCCTTTCACATCGACCGACTAATCCGGCAACAGAGCGCGAGTTCATCGGATCATTTCTGTTGGACTTGGCCGAACGCCAGGTGATCAGTGCCCAAACGGAGTGGTACGTGGAGAAGTCCAAGATGCGGCAGCTGTTCGACGCCCATTTGGGGGCCCAGCCCAACTGCACTGAGCTCCGCCTGAAGCTATCCATTAACGGAGCCTGGAATGTGAGTACCGAATATGATAGTGAGCTATCACTTTTTTATTTCTTTTGTCCCGAGAATCGCGGCATGTTGAATTTTTCTACGAATTTTTTATGAAATGTTGATTTAATAACAAAATAGCTTGTTAAAAAATATCACTTTTAAAAAAGTTATGTCGTATAGTAAATTATAAATACAGTTCCGTTTTGATAATATACACTTCTGAAAGAGTATTGCTAAATTTAATTGAATAATAATAAATTAGTCAGAACTTTAAAGATATTTAAGCAAAATATATGAAAATAAAAAACTCTTAATAATGAACTTTTTGTAAAAAAAAAAAAAGAAAATATTCGGCGTACATAATTTATTGTATGTTATTTACATTACAATTTTATCTTAACAGTATAAAAAAGTTCCCTTACAATATTTCTTAAAGAAAATGCAAGCTTTCCAATATTATTCAGAGGGAGGTAAAGATCTAGAATATTTACAACCAAAACGATTTTCTACGCTTCCCGAGATAAGAGTTTTTTTTTTTGCAATATTTTCCTTTGTTCCGCGACAGCGTCAAACATTCGCTTCGTATTATCAACAATTCTCACAAACACAGACACATCCGATCGCCGGTGTGTCCAAATGATTTGCTGGCTAGACGTTTTTGAATTCTTTCAAGCACATGAGTCATCCAGATGTGGGTTTACCCCAGCGGGTTTATCTTTCAGATGGCCAAATCCGGGGATAATTCCCTTCTAATAACAATCTTCTAATAACCGTAAAGATGTCGCTATTATTATTACCCGGTATTAACGTGAAAGTTTACCGATAAATAAATATTGCGATTAGACTTTATTTCATCATTTTACTTTTAATTGCATGCCAGTTCAATGGGGGATTAACACAAGTTTCGGGGACTCACAGGTGGGAGCTAAAACTTATTGTATATCAGGTTTATTTGGAGCCCTTTATACTAGTAATTATCTACCGGTTTTCCGGTTCGCTATATAACTGTTTTAGTTTACGTGGAAAAATAGTTTAAACATGTTATAGATAATGCGAATCAAGGCAATGTAATTGAATTACAACAGCTCAAATGTAATTGTAACAAACAAATCCTACAAACATCTATTTTAATCATAAGTGGTTATTGTTCTGAAACCCAACCCCTAATGTGAAGATCGACTAAGTTGAAAAATAAACCTGATTTTATTACTTGAAACTAGAGCAGGGGGACAACCGAAAACTCGTTAAGAAATGTAATATGTTATAGCACGCATCTGTACTTAAGTGGATGTTTGCGTTCACTCAACTCACAGGCTTCAAATACAAACAAACAACACTTTCAAAAACCCTTAAAATTTGATACAAATTTGTCATTAATATAGTTTTTCAAATTAAAAAAACTCATGTTTATGCCTTTATAACTTATGTTCTATAAACGCTACAATGTACACATTTTGAATTAAAAAAATGGTTTCAAGGTTTTTATACATGATTTCCATTTATTCAACATATGTATGTCGGATTAGAAAAATATGTGTTTTTTATTATGCTAACCGGATAACATAATAGAAAAACACTAAAGCTAAATTCTGAAAACTGAATCATGTGATTCCCCCGTCTTTTTTTTTCTTTAACAAAAACAATGGCTATAATCTATTCTTGAGTTACGCCATTGCAGATTGCGGATTGACCGATCAGATAACACAAAAGTCGGACTGCAATGGGAATTATAAATAAGTCAGCTGGGCTTTCATGTAAACAATAAATATTGATATTGAATGCAACGTTTCGTTTTTGTCTTCAAACGCAATAGATTGGATCTCTGCTGCATAGGACCAACTTTTTGGTCAACACGCCGCGGGGAAACAATAATTACCGCATTAGGAGCTTCTCCTTGATGGACTTTCGGAAGGAGAAGTTTAATTTGTTCGACGAACAGCTTCGCCTTGTGCAATCCGCGGTCAAGACCATTGTTATTGAAGCTCCTGTGGAAGGCAATAAACCCATAACCGAAGGTAGTCCATCCAAGAATTTAGCAATTTTCGCAACTTCCTTCCTTCAACTTTTGTTTGCAGAATATAAACTCGATATGAAGGCAACGGCTACGCTTCTGAAATACCAAAAAACCCAGGCGCAGGAACCGGGAAAGGACTTTGAGCTTAATTCCTTGGGCTGCTATATCTGCCAGGTGAACTTTGACACGATTGAGAAGTACGAGGACCATGTGGAGTTCCATGGAGATGAGTCCGACTTTATGTCGCTTACAAAGATGCTCAAGTTGTAAGTTTCTATAGTTAATAAGATATCATCTAATTAAGTAGAATTTTATAGGTGTAAAGAGCTTAAGAGGGGAAAAGTTCCCCAATTTTGGTTTGCAGAAAATCTCTAGATACATTTTACATATACATTTGTAGGATAAAAATGTATTTTTTTAAATTGAATATTTAATTTTATTTATTTTTTATTGCCTTCTCAACAGTGTCTCGCCGATGCTGACCCTCTCTTATCAGACCTGCTTGGAAAGCCACTACTTTGGATTCACCCTGAAGACCAATTGCAAGGATATGGTGGTGGACAAGTTCATCATAGTGCAGTCGCGGCAGTTTTACTACGTGAACAATGCCCGTATGCCGTTGAAGGTGCCGGAGAGCGGGGAACTGGTATTCTTTGTGGACTCGCACGTCTTCATGATTCTCCGGGAGCAGCCCATCGTGATCGGGTTCACCAGCCAGGGCCAAAGATACGTGGAGCAACACCATTTTATGCGTACGGAGGCGCTACCCAAGGCCAGCTTTAACATCAATCCATATCGTCTGTCCAACAAGGAGACCTTCAAGAGCCAGGGACTTCCACCGGCCAATCCACCCACCCAGGTGGTTACAGCCCTGAAGCACGAGGATGCCCAGGTGCGGCTGGCGGACTTTGACAAGCACTATCGCAACTACTGCGAATTGGGCAAGGAGATCACCCAGGAGAACATCGGGGGCACTCTGCGCACTCTGCTCCAGGTGGAGGACATCGAAAGGCTGCAGCATTATTTGGGCCTAAAGCAGTCCAAAGTGGAGCTGCATCAGTTTGGCCGGGAGCTCTCGGTGAAGCTTTCCTTGGGCGCAAACAAAATGAGTGGGGAGGATGTCCTGTCGCCAGGCGATGACGTCTTGATCATCAACGAAAAAGGCAACCCAGAATCGGGTGTACGTCAGCAATTGGAGAACAACCACCGAGTGCTGGAATTGGCTCTCAAGGATTTCGATTCGATTGTGCAGTGGGCTCGCGGTATAGACGAGCAATTTGGATCGCTGGACAAGCAACCGCGTGTCTACTTTGCTCGGGTTCTCGGTGTTTCCACGCAGCGAGTGAACATCACTTGCGAACGCCAGTTGCCGGACAACACGACCTTCACATTAATATTTCGTCCCGTGCGAGCAGTCATGCGCTATCAATACCGCGCACTTCAGCAGCTCTCCCTCACAAGAGCCAGCGATGTGCAGAGGATCCTCTTCCCAGGCGAAGTTCCTCCCCAGTCGATTGCCTATAGCAGCTTACAGTTGAACAACCGGCGTATAGCGAGCAATCCGGAGCAGTTGCAGGCGGTGCAGCAGATAGCACTTAGCAAGACTTTACCTGCTCCGTATATCGTGTTCGGACCACCGGGAACGGGCAAAACTTCCACCATTTGCGAGGCCATCTATCAGTTATACGTACGTCGACCGGAAACCCATATCCTCGTGCTGGCTGGCTCGAATACAGCCTGCGACGAGGTGGCTCTCCGGCTGCTCCGGGCAATCGCCAAAGCTCCGGACAGTCAGCCACGGCCACTTACCCGCATCTTTGCCGCCAGCTGCGATCGGCGTATCGACAATATCGATGATCTGCTCTTGGAGTACAGCAATATGTACGCTCTGCACTTTTATCCGGCCGTTCAGGCGGTGCATGAATACCGCATTGTAATCTGCACCCTCAGCTTGGCCGGAAAATTGTCGACTGGTGGGTTCGCCAAGGGGAATATCTTCTCGCATGTTTTTGTGGACGAAGCGGCTGCCTCCACCGAAGCGGAAGCCTTGATGGGCATCACCTGCACCATTTCGCCCACGACGAATCTGATCCTTTCCGGGGATCACAAGCAACTGGGACCGGTGCTGCAGTCTCAAAGGGCCAACGAATGGGGTCTGGGTTTGTCGCTTTTCGAACGACTTCTTACGAGGAAGTGCTACAAGGTGGAAGTGGATGGAAGCTACAATAAGTCTGTGCAGACGCGCCTCCTCCGTAACTATCGCTCCCATCCGGAGATCGTTTCCTTGTATAGTGATCTGTACTATAGCGGGAAACTTTTGGCTCAGGCGCCCAGGGGTGAGTGTTGCCTTACGTATCCCTAGAATCATCATCATATGCGTTTTCCATTTCAGAAAGTGTTAGTCGCTTTAGAGACTGGTTTCACATGCCCAATGCTGATTTTCCCATTATGTTCCACTCGGTATTCGGCTCTGTAATGAACTCCAAAGGCTCTGTTAGGTGAGTGCTTAGCCAAAAGGATAGCCAAGTAGGTATTAGAAGTAAAACGAAGAGGCGAACAATGTATACAAATTGGCATTGCAATAGTTTCTAAATGTTTGTTCAATTGCTTTAACGATAGCTATATATATTTTGCCGTATTATGTATATTATTTATAATTCCCAACCGGTTCTAGAACCTGGTAAAAGCTTTTTCTATTCAAATATTTTGTTTTAAATTAAATACAGATCGTAAATACATTTTGTTGTATTTTGCAGTCTGTGCAACAATAAGGAGATTGACGCGGTTATGGACTACGTCAAGGACCTTATGTACTTCGGGCTCAATGGTGATCCGGTGCTGCAGACGGACATTGGCATCATATCGCCGTATAAGAACCAGTACCAACGCATCCAAGAACAGCTGAACATGCGCAACTGGTCGCAGATCGATTGCGGATCCGTTGAGACTTTTCAGGGAAAGGAGAAGCAGGTGATCATCGTGTCCTTTGTTCGATCCTTTACTCCAAAGCTGGGCTTCTTGAACAACGAACGCGTAAGTGTGCTGAGAATATAACTCGAGTTATGAGGAGGAAAAGTGTGGGAAATATTGAGCTAACATTGTTTCTTCCCTTAGCGATTGAACGTTCTGCTTTCGCGTCCGATGTCACTGCTTATTCTCATTGGAAATCCGAAAACGCTGAGCCAGAACAACGACTTCCGCCGGATAATAGATATGTGTCGGGACCGTAAGACGTTGGTCGGATCTCCGTACTATTGCGACGATGTCAATCCGAATAAGCAAAACGGACAGAGCAATGCCCGAGGAAAAGCTGCTGTGGAGCAGCCTGCACCCGGCTTGGGTCATCCCCTAAAGCGAAGTATATACTTATATGAATTAGTATGTTGCCAGAGAAACATGTGGTGTTCAAAAAATTATCTATCGATGACTGCTCTTAACACATAATAAATTGGCACCACTTCTCCATAAATTTTAAAATTTCCCGGTTACTTGTTTCTCCGGCCATAAACGCCTAAAGTAATTTCTAATTTCTAACCGAATTTCTTTTCGCCACCTAGCTCCCAATGCTAAAAACCCAGCTCAGGCAGTTAAAATGTGCTACAGCAAGGATGAGCTGCTCAAGGTGGGCATTGAGATTAAGGCCCACAAATCGGAGGTGGAGCAGTTATTCGACGATTTGCCCAAGGTGCCACGCTATGTGGACCACGATTCGGATGCTGTTCGTTTGGTAACGTCCCAGCTAAATGATTTGAAACTGAAGGGCAAGGAAAATGCTGGTGGATCAGCGACCCCAGTTCTTAGGACACAGCCGACTCCAAAATCATCATTGGGAGCAGTTCAAGCGTCAGCTTCACGATCTCCAGAAGCCCAGATGGCTCCGTCTTACAGACCTCCAATACCCAAGGCCTCGGAACCTCAGCCCATTCCATCGTATCGTCGCGAGCAACGCTTCACCAACGGCGTACCGTGGGGCATTGAGTTGCCCGAGCCCAGCGCTCCACCGCTGTCACCACCGAAATCCACCACCACCAGGTCTTCGGCCTATCAACACATTCCCAGTGGACACCTAAGGTTCGAGAATATGCGTCCCCCTGTGCAGCCGGAGTATCAGCGCCAGCCGCCCTTCAACGAGCAGCGACGTGCGCCACCATTTCACGAGCCCCACGGGAGCTGGAACAACTTCGGGTGGTCGCCACCGCCATCTCCTCCAACGCCTCCGCCGAGGCAGAAGAAGTCCACATGCATCATTTCATAATTGTAGCCTCTTCGGAGACTACCAAAAATATATGGGAATTGAGCGGTTGCTTGGATTAACATGCAATTGTGCGGTTCCCTTTTTGACTTTGCTATTGGCATTTGTGCGATCTGCGATCATCCATGTGCCAAGTAGCAAAAACAACTACCAAATAGATTCGCACCTGATTTGCGACCAATAGAAGATCAGGCCAAAGAGAATGGTGGCCCCAAACTTTTTTCCTGCTTTTCCACTGGTTCGCATATAGTTTGCGAATATAGTTGATATTTGCAAAAGACATGGAGCTCTCAAAGTGAACACTTTTCGGTTGAAATTGCCCCAGATTTTCGATTTATGCCAAGGAAGGCAAATTCCGTAGCACAAATCGAAAATATTGGCCGCGATTCAGTCTTTAGGTTTGACTTTGGGTGTTTTAATCCGTATTTTAATTTACAGAGTGCGAGAATCGGTATTTAACTTTATACTTGACCGACAGATATTAACATCCCGCACAATATAGTTCTGTAATTTTTCCATAGATATGTAAGACTATAATGACTTAATAATAAAAGCGTTTTGTATAAACTGCTTTTCGATCTGATTCAGTGCTCAAATGTCCATGTAAAGAGATCAGATAAATGCAGAAAAAATGACTATGTATTCCCCGGTTTATCAGACAAATAAATAAATAAAGATAAAATGACTATATATTTCCCGGTTAATTAAACTTGTAAACATTTGATATAAATAAATATTCAAACATATGTGTTGTTGATTTGTTTTTATATACTTGTTGAGATTACCGTTGTCGAAGATAAAAAGAGATTTGTAGTTCCTGGTAACTTGTTTTAAAGTATTTATTAATATTGGTAACGCCCCTAATTTTATTTTTGGTTTTAAAGATAACTGTCTTTATTAACTAAGTATACAATAATACCGTTAAATTCTTCTGTAGACCCGTTGTAATCCAAAAAGTGATGTTTTTTGTGATCCTCACAGTACTTTCAATGGATTGTCGTATAATTTGATAAATTTTATGTATAATTTGATCAATTTAATGCTGATAACTAATGACTAACCAATAAGTAATACTTTAAGAACTGTTCTTTCGTAATCTTTTATTTAATAATGCAATATAGTATGTCTTTAAGCAATCAGTTTCGACTTTATTAAGATCCCAGTAAGCCAATGATACATTATTATTGTGTCACGGGTTAGACAACAATTATTTTCCACACACATTTTTCGTTATCGCTTTGAACCAGTTCAAATAGCAAATTAAAACTGCTCAAGCTTAGTAAAATTTAAATTTAAGATTCTGACTCGTGAAGTACCAATATCTCTTTGAGATAATGAACTCATCTGGCAGGACCGGTGGAGGAGGAGGAGGAGGAGGTAACCGAACCTCCGGGATCACGGTGCGTTCCAAGTTAGCGGCGCCTCTATCGACGCAAACGGCGGGAACACGCAAGACTGTTCACGGCGGAGCGGGCGATGGAGGAACCGATGCGGCTTGGAAGCAGCCAGGTCGTCGCCTGGCCAAGTACAATCCTCCAGCTCGCCTGGTGCAACCCACCATAGCCTCGTCCTTGAGGGCCAGCACCAATAAGCAGACGGCCAAACAGCAGTTCCAACTGGCGAATCTGGAGAAGGTCAAGCCGCAAGTTCCTGCACCGAAGAACCGCGAACCGGAGGTCAAGAGGCCAGCGAAGCAGCGGGTGATGAGCCAAGAGGCCAAGCAGGCGGCACGAGCACGACTTTGGCCAAGTCGTCCGGCTGGCGGAGGCTTCAGCTCGAATCTCCGCAAAGGCAAGCTTCCAGTGGTCGAAGAAGTCGCTCCCTTGGAGGATCTTAGTGTCCCGGTGGAGGAGGCGGAGTCCAAGCCCCATGAGCTGCTGGAGGCGGGCATCCAGACCAACGAGTCGGAGATCCGTGACCACACCCTTATCCTCGGCGATACCAAGACTATGCGTCCCTCGTCTCACCTGGTGGAGCAAATCGATCGGGAGCGACGTGAGCTCAGGGCAAAGGTGGAGCGGCAGTCGACACGCCGATTTGCTGCCTACGAGCAACAGGAGGAGCTGCACCTGGACGAGCTGAAGGAGTTCTCCTTCCGGAATGCCGTGACCAAGCGGATCCCCAAGAAGCCGCCATCGATCCAGTATGCCGTCTACGACAACCAGTATCAGAACGTCTTCAAGTCCATGGACGACTTCTTCAGCCGCGTGCAATCCTCGGTTCCCAAGGCCGAGTCTGTGACCACCATTCAGGATCGCATCAAGCGGAAGGAGCAGGAGCTGATGAGTCTCTTTGACAACGTTGACCTGAACGATTAAATAAGAAACTGACCAAATCGCGTAGGAATTAACATATGTCTCAAATTATCAGTGTCGTTTTGTACTAGTAAAGGCGTTTTAAAATTATTTACATTTTTTTGGGAATTAGCTAATATAACTAAATTAACTTTTGTCCACATTCGTAGTGCATTTATTAGAAACAGAAGTAAAGTACAGCTTTAAGTTTTTCATATTTATAATTTGGCATTACTATACTTGTATTTATCGAAATTAAAAATAAAATAAAACATTGTATTTTTTCCAAACTTCAATATGTATTAATATTCTCAATTATTATATATTTTTTTAAAATTTAAAGTAATATTTTATCCAATTTTCATTTCATTACTGAAAGTTTAAGAATAACGTTTTTATATTGTACAAAAAAGAAATGGATATTTATACAAATAATATTCTTGTAAACGATCATTCATTAAAATTTTTCTGTGTGGTTAAACCATACTGAGAGGTCTGAGATATTTATTCTTCTTATGACATCGCCAAAACACTTGTCAAGTTATAAACGCATCGTAAGTAGATGATAAGAGATACCAAAATCTTAACAGTTTGCAAAATAAATGCTTATGAATGTTAATTACTCTTAGATAATATTCACACAGCATAGCTTCTCCCGCTAAAGAATTCACTAGTATCTTATTTTAAAGACGCGTCCATTAACCTTTTGGCCACGATGATAATAAACAAACCTTTGATGCCCCAATAAAATCTGTCTTGGCTAATTAAGCCACATGGGACACACCTTTTCGAAAAACTCAGAGTCAGCGTGATTCTCCAGCAAGTACATAAAACTGAAGCAACAAGTGTATTTAAATTGCGCTTAGCCAAGCAGCAGCGCAGCGTAGTGCTTTAACTATCCAGGCCAGCAGCTGGCACTTTCTCTAAAGGCCCGAAAGTGAGGTCAAGACGCTTTCTCAACGCTCTGTTCCTCAGTCAGTGCTGACAACTGGTCGCGCGAGCAATGGAAAATACGCCCATCAAGTTTCCCCACGAAATTCGCGATGTGGAGGAGTCCACCAGTGCGGAGCTATTGGACTATTTCCATGGTATATCTAATGAGTAAAGTATCCAATTTCCGGATGATATTTCATTCCGTTTCCGTTCAGGTGAGCGGACTGGCTTCGTTCAAGTCGGACCGGAGGGATACTTCTTTCCGCACAAGTACAAGGAGGAGGCCGAGAAGTATTACAATTTCGAGGCTCGATCGGATGACATTTGGATAGTCACGGTGCCCAGATCGGGGACCACTTGGACGCAGGAGCTCATTTGGCTAGTGGCCAACGGGCTGGATTTCCAGCAGGCGCAGCGACGACCGCTCACCGAGCGTTTTCCATTCTTGGAGTAAGTCTATGTCCTGTGATTCAATCTTATGTACTAAGATCTCTTGTATTTCCTTCAGATTCCCTCTTTTTGTGCATCCCAAGGTGAAGGAGGAGTTGCAGGAGGAGAACAAAGATTCGGCTGAAGCCCTGGAGTTTATTGAGCAGATTTCCCGACCGGGCTACGAGACTTTGAGTGAACTTCCGCGCTCGGAGCGGCGATTTATTAAAACCCATTTTCCTTTTTCTCTGCTGCCGCCAAGTGTTATGGAAAACAAATGCAAAGTGCGTTGTTTTATCTTAACTATACAACTTATTTTTAAAACAACATCGTTATTAGAAATCCTAATATATAGTAAGGAAATCGTCTTTTTAGGTGATCTATGTGGTTCGTGATCCCAAGGATGTGGCTGTTTCCTACTACCATTTGAACAGACTCTTTAGAACCCAGGGTTATGTGGGAGATTTCGAGCGTTATTGGCGCTATTTCCAGCAAGGATTAAGTAAATAAGCATTTCTTTAGTGATTAGTATCCTTATCAATCCCTTCTTGCAGATCCCTGGTTGCCGTATTATAGTCATGTGAAGGAGGCTCGCGAGCATGCCCATCTACCCAATGTGCTCTTCCTGCGCTACGAGGACATGCTGGTTGATCTTCCCGGCACCATTCACAGCATAGCTGGCTTCCTGGAGAGCCCCGTAAAGCAGGAGGATCTCGGTAAGCTACTCGATCACCTGAGCATCAAAAGCTTTCGCGAAAACAAGTCTGTAAACATGCACCAAATGGCCGCCGTGGGAGTCCTTAACAAAGGAGAGGCGGGCTTCGTGCGCAGCGGGGCCAAGACAGCAAGTCAGCCACAGAAGGAGTTCATTGACAATCCCAAACTTTTGAACAGCGCCAACGAGTGGGTGGAACAAAATGTCAAGTGCTTTAAAACCATATAAAATACCTGGCTTTCTTGGCTAACTTTACTGGTGTTTTTCTTTTTTTTTTTTGGTTTAAATTGAAACAGAACTAGACTATGACTAACGTATTTGCACATTGAAACTATCGACACTGGCACTGGCGATCTGCTTGTGCACCTCGTTGACCTCCGCCTGGGTGAGGGTGCGCTCCATGTGGCGGTAGACGATGCGGAAGCAGACACTCGACTTTCCCGTCTTCGGGTGCTTGAACTTGTCCACCAAGCTGATCTGTAATTGGAACAAGAATAAGTGGACAACTTAGATAAGATCAAGTAATCGGATGTCCAACCTGCTCAACCATATCCCCGGCCACAGAGCGGACCAGATCGTAGAAGTCGTTCGGCGAAAAGCCAGCATCCACCTCCACATCCTCAGGCAGCCAGAAGGACAGGTCGTTCGTGCACTGCGGATAGTGGGAGATGGCTTTGTACTTGGGCAGACTGTACAGGTCCTTTTCGCTGAACTGCGATAGGAAGCCACTGTCATTCGACCAGAAGAGCCGAATGTCGGGTATGTCGAACAGCACCATCGCCAGACGCTCCAGACCGACTCCGAAGGCATAGCCAATTGACTGATGGACGCCGGATCTTTGGAGAATCTCATGGCGCATGATGCCGCACCCCAGCACCTCCAGCCAGTTGTCTTTGAAGTAGATCTCCAGCTCCCACGAGGGCTGGGTGAAGGGGAAATAGGTGTCCACCCATCGGTACTTGATGCGCGGACCGAACAGATCCTTCGTCAGACCCACCAGCACGTGCTTCATCTCGTGCTCCATTAACTTGACGGCCTCCAGGGTGTGGCAGGGCTGTTTGGTCTGGTCCATGAACTTGGAGGAGGGCAGAATAAGCTTCGGATCGGCCACCGAACCGGACCACGTCTCCTCGAACAGTTCCAGTCCGGGATTGCGCTCGAATAGCTTGTCCTTGGTGACTAACCGCACGGCGTCTGCCTGATGGAACACCGGGTAGTGGGTGCTGTCGATCTCGTCCCGCCGATACACCTCGCCCACCACCAGAAAGTTGTCCAGTCCGCCCGAGATCAGTTCCACCTGATGGGCGGTGGTGTGGGCGCGCAACAGATGCTGCTGATTGATGTAGTAGCAGTCCGATTTCTGGCGACTCACATGGTCAGCGGGTATCAGTAGATTGTCAAAATTCTGCTGCACAGTGACCACTGGATTAAGTTTGTCGTAGACGGAGAACAGGGGATTTCCCCGCTGGTTACGATACGCTCCGTAGAAATAGTTAACGATGCGCTGGCGGATGATGGACAGCGGGTGATCCTTCTGCAGGTGCTTGTTGGCCCCCAGATAGGAGAGCATCTTGGGCGTTACATTCGTCCATCCGTCGGTGGCGTACGTGCTCCCATTGACCTCCAGCTGCGAATGGGCGGATGGCGACTTCTCCGGGGCAGCGCTGCTGGCCAGGAATCGGGTTGACTTTACCCATTGCCGAGGTCCCTGCACTCGAAGTGTCAACAGCATTTCGGAGGGACTTTTATTGATTTGCTTCAATAAACTATTGCATATTTTGTTCTGTTCGCAAAGTTATTGCTTAATTTCACAAGTGTGACCAGACCTGCGCCTAAATTGATAAGCTGGTGGAAAACTTTGGTTCTGTTTGTACTTTAATAACTGGAAGCATAGGGGTATTCTGAAGTTATCGATAACAATATTTGAACTTTTTATAACGTTTCTCTTATCATTTTAATTTAAAAAAAAAAAATCATTTAATACAGTTTAAAACTAAATTAATGTTTTTAACCCATATAAAATATAATTATACGAAATACATGTACAAATTTAAAGAAGAAAGTTATTAAATCAAAAATTACTTAATCAGCACCAATTTTTAGCATTCCTAAAAGATTATCATTTTTGTTTTAAGCTCTAAATATTTTTCGCTCAAACGTGTTTGTTTTAATTGTTTTCAAATAATACATAAAAAATTCAGCATTTTTAAAAATAAAAATCAAAGATATTGTAAAATTATATATTTTTTATTTAATTTTCTACAAACATCAACGGTTTAATTGTTCACCTATATCGTATGTGATGGCAGAGATACATGAATACAATGGACCCAATACGAAGATAAATCATTAAAGTAAGAGGTTGGGCTAAGTTATTAAAGTTCGTTCTTGAGATGCTTGCGTTGGTATGTGTTTGTTTGTTTGTTGTTTGTATATCATTATCATATGCAGGCTGTGGCCAAAATACATCACTTCTGGATTAAACCAATGGATAGCTGGAAGCGCTGGCAATGCCGCACTGGTTATCCTTGTTGCGCAGCATCTTGATGAAGCCCTTGTCACCCCAGGTGGTTCCCCACGAGTTCTTTACCAGCCAGTAATCCTCTCCCGACTCATCAGTGCCGAAACCAACGACCAGGACACCGTGATCCAAGTTCTGGGCATCGCATTGGGGCTCGTTGTAGACGCCCTCCGAGTAGAACTGGAAGGACTCGTGCGAGGCATCGATGGCAACGGAAACGGGTCCAATGGTGGCCACTGCCTGAGCCATCTTCACCTCATCACCCTGGGGCACATCGACGAAACCCCGATCGGTGGCTCCGATCGAGTTCTTGTTGAAGTGGCACGAATCATCGATGGCCTCGTAGGGATACGACTTCTCGGTGTCGATGCCGCCGTTATCCTTGATGTAACGGAAGGCGTTGTCCATGAGTCCACCGTTGCATCCATTGTTGCCGTACTTGGTGGAGCAGTCGACCAGGTTCTGCTCGGAAAGCGAGACCAGGACACCGGACTTGCGGTAATGCTGACCCTCCAGAGCGCCGGTGCTGCTGAAAGCCCAGCAGCTGCCGCAGTGTCCCTGATCCTTGACGGCGGTCACAGCGCCCTTGGTGCGCCAGTCCACGGATTTCGGCAGGGTAACATGAGCCGGGGAGATGAAGGTAACGCCCTTGAAGCTCTCATCCATAGAGCTGTAAATGATTTCCACAGTAAGTGAGCAGCTCTTTAGTAGAATTCATTTTTACTTACCGCAGTTCCTTGTGCAAAGTGTAGTTGAAGCCGTTCATCAACTGGCGGAATTCGTGGTGCAGCATATCGGCGTACTTGTTGACCGCCAGTTTGAAGCTCACCTTGCCCTCGGCAAAGCGCTGGTTGTGCTTGGCGATCTTGTGCTTGTTCTCGTTGAAGATCTTAAGGCGGAAACGTTCCTCGGTCTCATCCTGGTAGTTCTTGCGGTGCTCCAACTGCATATAGAAGAAAAATAATATTTTTAGATTGGTGCACTCTTATCGAAAGAAAACCTTATCAATTAACTTCCATGTACTTGTTCTAAGATTAGATATACCACCCAAATGCTAAGGTAAAACACAATTTTGGAAATCGAAAACCTTGTTCGGAAAAGCAAAGCTTTTACGTAAACTGGATTTACGATCGCGGAGGCAAAAGTTCTTAATCTCAAGATAACCTTATCACAGGCGGCAGTCAACCTGGCACGAGCGAACAGTGCTAATATTTTGGCCGCAGTAGCCAAGTCTATAAATCTAACATAGCCATAAAATAGTTTTTAACGATTGCCCAACAACATGAACCTCGAAACGGTGTTAATGCTCCAGGTAGTAAACAGAAAACGAAACTGCAGGTAAGAGGAAAACGCCAGCGTGAAGAATGCGCTCTATCTCCCAGAATTGGTCCCCGGATTAGAGACCTCCTCTCCGATTCGGGGTTGTTTGGTCGACCCGCATATTTACACAGCACGGAAATAGCACGAACGCCTAACAAATGATAGCTATAAAGAGAACTGGAAGTCGAACGGGCTGCTATCCATTACACTCGACAAATATTGTACTTCTGTGTTTGAAGGGTGGTTCTGTACCAAGAGCCAGTAAATAATGATCTCTGACGGCATACGACTTCCGTTAAGCATATGATTATGCCTTTAATAAAAATTCCAATGAATTGTTTTATATGACATTTAATTTTTAATATTAAAATATCATATATACCATTAACTACTGTTAACACAAAGTCAGTCGTTTACCCCTATGCTAAACATATTGATATCATTTCTTAATTTCAACTAATTTTTGAGTCAAATATAAATTGTTGTTTTTAAAAAGTCATAGAAGTCTTAGCTGACTGCTTGATTCTGAAAATCGTATACTCAAAATGCATCCTCTAATAAATGTGTTAAGTGATATAATTGCTTATTTCAGGCACTTAAAAGGTGTTAAGTGGCATGTGTTTCGGCTTAATATATAAACAAAATGCACACCCAGGGAAAATGGAAATAATGTCTGTTATTCTCTGAAGTTTATCGCTTTTTTTTAGAGGTTTTTAAGTGACTAACAAATGAGCAACGATTGATTTTCTAGGGTATTCGGGACAGTGAACCGAATAACTTAACTGGCGCTGTCATGTGAGAAACATGCATGTGTAATTATTTTGGACATCAAAGCGGACCAGCATCGCCGGGGCAACAATTGTCGCCCCAAGTGGACCGGATGGGGTCCCCGGTCCACGGCTGACTCGTATAATTGACATAATTGATTCGAATTCGAGACATGCAGCCCACAATCCCCGCCCGTTTTTTTTTCAGTTTGGGTGGGAAGCCACCATTCTTTGCAAAAGTCGCCGGCACACTGACCTATTGATTTTCCTCCTCAACAGTTTTGGTTTTCGATATGGCATGACAAAATTCACACGTTTTATTATATACTTTTTTTTTTTTTGTAGAAAAATGAATGGCGATCTAGGCATAGAGTTAACAACTTAAAACCGTAATTAAATGCACGTGCGATCCAGGCACTCGACGTATACGTTCTGTATATCTTATAACTCTTGCGATTTGAGAGCTTAGGAAACTTCGTTGCAGTTGAGAGCAGTTGAGTTGGACGATGGGTGAGTATCTGAGAGCTATAGCTACACTTCACGCGGGATACCAGCATTCCTCCTACAGTCGCTCCATCTCGATGGCACAGCTATCGTCCTCCGGAACAGCGTGTGCAGTGGCCACTTGGCTGGTGGCCGCGTACGATGTCTGTGGAACAGGTAGTTGCTCCTGGTCCTCCTGGCCCTTGTACTCCCGCCGCTTTCGCATGATGTAGGCGAAGACGAAGCCGTTTATCACCAGCATGGTCAGGACAATGATTGTGGGCCAGACAACGTCCACGGAAACATCCAGACTATTTGCACTGGCATCGGTCATCCTGGGCTTTTATGTAATTTCGCGCACCTATTTACTTTGGTTTTTAGGTTTTGGTTTTCTTTCGGATTCGGATTCGGTAGCACGTTTTTACGATGACGCGCGTGCTTTTCTCGTTCTGCTGGGGGGCTGGTGGCTGGTGGCTCGGCTCCTTTTATTTCTTTCTCTCGAATTTCTATATATTTTCGCCGCGCTGCTGCTCGAGCGTTCCGATTGCTTGGAGCGTCGGTAGGGAAATAACAAAAATATACTTCACAGGCCGACTGCTTTCGGTGGTTGTGGTGGCCTGCCTGCCGCTCGCAAACTCAGAGTCGGGTGAAAAAGAGCCGAGTTCACACACTCAACACACTTCGTATCAGAAAAAGAGAGACCACAACCTACGTAGGCGAACTATTTGGAGGAAGCGGCGTACTCTATATGTTATTTCTTGTTTCTTATTCATTTTTTCTGTCTTTTTGCAGCGCGCGCATTATGGAACCGTTTAAAACGAACCGGTTTCCCGAATCGCTTGATTTATAAGGATTTCAGCCGAGCTATTCAAATATGTTTTCACCAAGCAACCGGTTCGGGTGTAGCAAACAAAAATTGACCAAAAAATCAAAGATATAGAAAGAGCAAATTCACTGATTTGCAAGTCAGCAGAATTTTTCCCCACTTGTTTATTTACGGCAGGCTATTTGTTTGTGCACTTGTCTCTCGGATTTCATGCTCGAAAGCTTTCGGCTCTCGGAAAGACCAGCAAAATGCCAATTTGATAAGCGCCGAGCGGTCCCGTCACGCGTCATTTCCAAAATCTCGCTACCCCCCGCACCCAACTATCCACAATTGTGTTGAATATTTGCCAATCTTTGTTCGCGCGAACTGCTCATAAAACGAAACGCATTATTCTAGATTTCCGTTCTTATCAATTCCAATATTGTGTGGTGATGACTTTTGCAGCTGTGCATTTGCAACTGACAACTCAGACATTTTGAACTGCACACAGATTACAGATAATAGTGTTACGCTTCCCTAACTTTTAATTTGACTCAGTATTCCAATACTCAGAATAAAATTTAAATTGAGCGCCTATTCGATTGGCAGCATGCATGGGCAGCACTGTTACGGCAGTGTGACCAGACCGATAACTGGACGGCATTTTAAACTGATTGATAACGAATAACGGATGGAGATTTAAAAAATGCGCGGAAAATTAAATGCAAATAATTGGTTTGTAAAATAATTAAACATTTCATAAAAGAATAATAATAATAAATGAAACTAAGACATTCAAAAATGAAAAAAATCAAAACAATTACAATTAAGTTTTCTTATACAACTGCATGCAGCGAAAAAACTGAACGCAAGCAAATATTTGTAGAGTTGAATTTCTCAAAGAATTTCAGGAATTTATCTGGAAGCTTTGATTTGTCATCATTTTTGAAAAGATCAACAAAAATGTATCCCTATCAAAAGTATAATGGTTTATTTCCTGAGTTTGTATATAAAGACGGAATTTTTATTTTGTCAAATGTAAAGCAAATGCGGGTAGTATTTCAAAAGAAGAGATAAGCCATTGAAGGGAAAATATAAAAAACATTTTCGAATGTGCATAGTGTCATTAGGGGTTTATCACATGAGATCTGCACCACAAATTTATAATTATACGCCCCCATTTGCGATTAATGGCGCTTGTCACGACACAAAGGAATATAACTACCTAACAGAATAACATATGCAACTATTGCTTCTATCGATAAGAAGTAGATGACACTACGGCTACATTCATTTAATTAGTTGAAATTCCAATGATTAGCGAACTGAGACCAAGGATGATTTGACTAATCACGGGCTGGCGCAACGAACAATGCAACTTAGAAGGGGCAAAAATCGAAGTCGGCATTTACCACATGATGATTAGGAAACAATTGCTTGCAAAAAAAAAAGGAAAAATGGTGCAAATGTGTCACTTATCAGTGGACCAGTTCGAGTCATGTTCGGCCGGCTTATCAGCGAAACTGACCCGTTGCGGGGCAAAAGTGGGCGACGACTTTGTTGTCCGTCCAGTCCATCCAACCGATGTTTACGGATGGGCTAAGCCCGATTTCGCTCGTCATGTGAGCCGGCATGTGACTGGAAAGCCTAGACTTCTGGACTTATCTGGACTCTTTTTTGATGCAGCCGCTCATTCAGTGCATTCACATTCGCATTCACATTCAATCGTGACTCAGCGGAGGAGAAGCGTCACAAACGGAAGAATAAATGCCCAGTCGACAACTATGCAAACAAAGTCTGCCCAAGACAAAGGCCTCCAAAAATTATTGCATTAATCATCGGTAGTGAGCCCTTGTTACCGGAGAACACTTGTTGCACTTTGTTTTCCTGGGGTGACAAATCAAGAGCAATCCATTGGTCATGGGAAAAACTCACCTTGAAAGTGTGCCATTCCTCCTTGATCACATCGGCAAAGGAAACGGCCTGGGCCACCGCCAGCAGGGCCAAAAGAGGTAGTAACACAGCTGTGCGCATTTTAAAGCGTCTAAATCTGTAAAAAATCACACATTTAGTTAACCAGCTAAGCAGAATCTCAGTCACGTGAAGCTTCAACCGCTTCAAATCTGATTTTCTAGGAAATTAAATTACAACCATAACAAAGCCGCAGACTTTAAAAGAGTCAATGTGTTGTAGAAAAATGTCAAACAAAAAATAAAAGATTTATAGAAAAACCTCAAGATTTTATCTTTGTTTTTTAAATTTATGAGTCAATACTAACAATTATTATTAATTAACATAATTATTGAAAGTTAGATGGTGTATGTCAAAAACCGTGTGCTTAACAAAAAAAAAAAAAGGCAATCTAATAATTTGGTTTCTGTTGCTTTTTTAAAGGAAAGTTTCGGTAGATTTGTTTGGTGAAAACAAACTAAAGATAACTCCTAATTACTAGAAATATTCTTATTGAAACTCGTTAATCTTTGAAGCAAAAAGTTTATTATATTTCTTAAGTTTTTTATTTCATGCAAAAACCAAAAGCATAAAAATGTATAAAAACTTCATTTAAAACTAAATTTTAAAAAAATACATAAAACTGGTCAATGCATATTCAATTTACGAGGATATAATATGTTATTTTTTGATTAGGGTTTAACCGATTCGAGGGGCGTTCTTACATTGTATATTGGCTTTTGCTTTGTGACATTGTTTAGTTTGTTGTTTTTGAAGTCGCAAGGTTCGTTATCTTATCGGTTATTCCACTTTGCTATAGCTTCGTATTGCTTTTAAAAAAGTCTGCCATTTTTGTCTGATTTTTTTTTTTTTTTTTACTGTACTATTTTTTTTTTGCGCCCATTTTGAGAAACGTGAGAGGCATTTGATAAAAATTGTTATTTATTTATTATTGCTGCCTGCAATTTGTGCCAAGTTCGAGGGCGAAAACGGGTTTTGAAAATCAAGGTGATTCATCTACAAGGGGAATAACAGGTGAGATAAAGCTAAACAAAGACTAGAAAATGGGTCAGCACGAAATAAGACTGAAGAGAAACGTTCGAAAAGGGCAATAAAATCTAAACAGAGAAGAGCACAGAAAATAGGGAGGGGAAAATGCACAATACGGAATAGATGAAGATGCCGATTGTTAATTATGGAGTGCAATTAAAAAGTAAATAAGTCGCAACAAAGGCATGACGCAATTCAATTTAACCAACCTAACTGCTGTTTACAATATAAATATTTAATCGACGTTAATGCAGGGCAGGTTTATTTGCATTCCCAGCCGCAAAAATAATTAAACAAAATATTATTTCTCACCTACCACTCGGAACTGCGTCGCAGGAATGCAGAATATTCACTGATTTTACCACTGTTGTTGCACTCTTTTTTCTAGCAGAACAACACTAAAGTGCAAGTCAGCCGATTTTGTTTGTTAAGTCGCAATTGAAGCTCTGATCACGAAGACTTTTCGCTGTCCAATAAAAATCTGCAGAAATTGTTGCTCGAAAGAAATCTTCGGCAGTGTGACCAGCCAGAGACTTCTGGAAACACCAGAAAGTACGTCGAGCAGACAGAGTATCGATAACAAGGAGGAAAGTGATGAGATTTTGGCTCTAAAGCCGCCGAGTCGCGTTATTTCCGTTAACTTTAAAAATTATTCATGTTTAAAATTAAAATCCATCTATCGTGTAATATCAGATGGGACCGCACAGAAAGTTTCGTTCACGTTATACCATTCTTCGACTGACTCAAATCTGATCGCTCGATCAACTTACCGAAGTTGAGCCTTTCTTTGTCACGAATTTTGGTATCTCGTCAACGGACCTAACTAGCAGAGACTGCCACTGTCACTGCTGGTATGCCTTGCGCATAAGATGAAAAAAACGTGTACTTCCCCGTAATTCGCCGAACTAATTTTTCAGTCTTGTCTATATTTTTACAAATCTAAAACTTTAGATGTCCGAGACTCAAAGGGAAAAAGGAAGATATGTTAGGAATTTAATTGTCATTAAAATATTAAAAGTGTTGAAAATTAATATAAATTATAAATTTAGTTTTTTAAATGTATTTCTTCAATATTTACACTATTCGACGCGGTTTCTTTAGGTATTGTTGTGACTAAGTTCGTGTTTTAACATTATCTAAACGTGTCGTAAAAATAGCATCTATTGTTGATAATTTGACTCTTGAGTTTTTTCATATTTTTGTCTTTTTCGCGCTCTGTAGTCACGACTACGCTCTGCTGCAGTTTTTGGTTTAGTTTTTGTAATGATGGACCCTTGGCTAGCTGCATTTTTTAAAGCCTTTTTCCGCTCTCTAAATTCACGTGAACGTTCTGTTGATGTTTTACCTTGTTGTCTAACAGATATTTTATTTTTAATTGTTTCACATTCTCGCACCACAATTTTTGGCATTGCAATCTGAAAAGGAAAAGTTATTTGAATTTAATATTTAATAAAATTAATTAAAGAGAAAAATAATATAGTAAAATATCAAATATTGAATATTAAATTAAAATTCCTCGTGATTTTTTGTAAATAGTAAAAATACCTGACCTCAATTTAAATTTATACAAACTCATTGTTAATTAAAAATAACTATAGAAATTCCAGGTTTTAAATTAAAATTTTGTCAAAAAAATATATGAAATGTTGAAATTTGTATTTTATGCAAAATGATTTATTGAAATCTCAAATGACGAATTGTAATCCATTTTTTTTTAACCCCAAAACCCCCAAAAATAATTAAATAATTTTTAGAAAAATGACTAGGAACGCCGAAGACGAAGATTTATCTTTTGTATCTAAAAATCTAATTCGAGACAAAGTCATACTATTTAAAATACCTAAAGCTAACATTGTAAGCATTAAACTATATACATCTGTATGTCTCTTGGATCTTGTGTTTAATTACTGCAGGAACTAGCTTTCCTTCTTGTTATGCAGGGCTTTTATGTGTCGCTGAACATCTGCTTTCCGGGTAAATCTTATCAAGCACTCAGAACATTCAAACGGTCGGTCTACAGTGTGCGTTTGCACATGTTTCTGGAGATTTGCGCTCTGGGAGAAGGATTTCGAGCAGATGGAACACTGGAAGGGATTTTCGCCAGTGTGGATTCGCATGTGAACTTTGAGATTTGGTTTTACCTTGAAGGCCTTCGGGCACTGGGAACACTTGAAAGGTCTATCGTTTGTGTGGGATCGGATGTGAGCCTTTTGTTGGGAGCTCTGGATGAAAGACTTCGGGCAGTGGGTACACTTGAAGGGTCTCTCTCCAGTGTGCAAACGCATGTGTGTCCGCAGATGTGAGTTGAACACAAAGGTCTTTGGACACTGGGTGCACTTAAATGGTCGTGATTCCAAGTGTGTTTTCAGGTGCTTTTGAAGATAGTAATCCACTGTGAAAGCCTTTGGGCACTGGGAACACTTATACATCCGATCCTTTAGGTGGCTTCTATAGTGTATTTGGAGATCTAGTTTTACTGTAAAGGACTCCGCGCAATTGGGACATTTATGCAAGACTTGATCGTTTCCATCATCAGCCTGCAAATCATTCTCCTCCACTTCAATTTTCACCTTAAAGTCGCTGTGATCGACATCGTAGTCTAAAGTGTTGCATTCCTCCTCTTCCTCGTATTCATATTCCTCAAGTGGTTCGTTCTTCACTTGGCATTCAAACTGGATATCCTTGTTATCCCTTATCGGTGGCTCACTCTCTGGTTCTACAAATTCGCAGACTTCTTGTTTCAGTAAGTGCACCTCCAGTGGTTCCGTTTCTGTTTCCGCTTCCATCGCTCTAAAATGTATTAATATATATTATTCATTTAAAAATAAAATGTATAATTTTACGATCGTAAACAATAATATTTACAGATGGTTTCGATTTGTTTGTTTGCTTCTAATAGATTGGAGGTGGCAAGTGTGTAGCGTGTTTTGCAACACTAAAACCAATATCTATCGGGAGTTTGTCTTCACTAAATGTGGCGGGTGTACCGTCTAACTAGTGATGGCAATTTAGAGTTTAAATGGGATTTTTTAGCACTTGGAAAGAAAGCCATTTCACTGTATGGCAACGCTGCAAAAGAAGAAGACAAAATTTGCTCGTCATTCGCAGCAGGCGATTTACTGAATATTTCAAAAACCCAACAAATTCAGCGCATTATATATCCCGTAAGTACTGCGCATGCAACCGATAACCCCTTAGCAGAACCTTAATCAAAGAAACCCCTGGGAAATTGAGCCGAAATTCGAGTAATCACAATCTAATCTCCGCCAGCTTTCAAGAAGCGCCCGCATCATGTTCGGCAGACAAAGTGGACTGGGCAGTTCCAGCAACAGCAGCAACCTGGTGGAGTTCCGCGCTGGCCGCATGAACATGGTCGGCAAGATGGTCCATCCCGATTCGCGCAAGGGTTTGGTTTACATGACCCAGAGCGACGATGGACTGATGCACTTCTGCTGGAAGGACCGCACCTCCGGCAAGGTGGAGGACGACCTCATCGTCTTCCCCGACGACTTCGAGTACAAGCGCGTCGATCAGTGCAAGACGGGCCGTGTCTATGTGCTCAAGTTCAAGTCGTCGACGCGCCGCATGTTCTTCTGGATGCAGGAGCCCAAGACGGACAAGGACGACGAGCACTGCCGCCGCATCAACGAGCTGCTGAACAACCCACCCTCCGCCCACCAGCGCGGCGGCGGCGGCAGCAACGATGGGGATTTGCAGTACATGCTGAACAACATGTCGCAGCAGCAGCTGATGCAGCTCTTCGGCGGCGTCGGCCAGATGGGCGGTCTCAGCTCGCTGCTGGGCCAAATGAAGTAAGCAAACAGGCATTAAAAGCCGTCAACAGAAAGTTAAATTTGCATATATTTCCTTGATTGATATGGAGTATAGAGTGCTTCGTTATATCAATTTTTATTTTAATTTGAAAGGGAACAGGAAAGCCTTTCTTTCCGATTGTAGAATATATAAAATCCCTTATTTATTAAACAGTTCAATTCGCTTTAATTACTCAATTACTTCATTACTTAACTCTCTGCCATTTGTATAAGTACGTATGTAGAGATTATTGACCATTTATAGACTATATTTGTATAAACAGAGAGTTATCAGGCAGACTAATGATTGTGTAGCTTCGATTGATATTTAGCTCAGAAACCGCTTATCTCCTAGGCACCTACTTAAACCTGTATTCTATCTTTTCTTGCAGTTCCCGCACGCCCTCGTCGCGCAACACCTCCTCTTCGGGGGGGCGGCGGTGCCTCGGCCTTGCAGACGCCCGAAAACGTGAGTGTGCCTCGCACCCCGAGCGCACCATCCAAGTCGGGCAGTAGCCGGAGCAGCAGCAACGTAAACTCGCAGGCCGGCGAGGCTGCCGGCAGCGCCGGCTCCTCCGTTGATGCGGATGCCTCCGGTAAGAACTCAACCACATCGACCACAACGGCGTCAGAATCGACCGGAGCCTATGCCAATCCATTCCAAGCCTACTTATCCAATCTCTCCCCCGAACATGGCGCAGGACGATCCCTGAACATTGACCTATCAACCGCGCTCTCTGGCGCCGATGCCATCAATCAGCTCATCGCCGATCCGGAGCGCGTCAAGTCGCTAATTGTGCACTTGCCGGAGTCGGAGGATGCGGACGAGGATCGCAAGCAGCAGATCAAGGATCACATCACCTCCCCGCAGTTCCAGCAGGCCCTGGCCCAGTTCTCCAACGCCCTGCAGTCGGCCCAATTGGGTCCGGTTGTCAAGCAGTTCGAGTTGTCCAACGAGGCGGTTGCCGCCGCCTTCTCCGGCAATCTGGAGGACTTTGTTCGCGCCCTCGAGAAGAGCCTGCCCGCTGGAGCCACCATGGGCGCCGAGCCGTCGGCCAGCGAGAAGAAGGGCGATCCCGAGACTCCCACTTCGGTGGCCCGCGACGAGAACACCGATCCCGCTGCCGAGAAACAGGAGGAGAAGCAGAAATAGCTTTCGCCTGCGGCACTTCAATAATTTAAATGCCGTCGAAAGCGTACTTTTTCATGTTTTCGAGTATGTTTCGATTCTGAATAAATTAACAAGGGAGTTACAAATGCATTGGAAATAACACATTAGTTGGCATTATTTAACATATTAATGAAAAGGATTTTTTTATGATTTCACTAATACATTGTTTTCATTTTTTAAGTAAAATTTGTTATACTCATAATAACATGGAATATGCAAGCCTTAAATTTCGAGGATTACAATATCAAAATGCTAATCGTGAAATGGTTTTTAAACGATCGATTTCCAATTCAAATCAATTTGATAAATGTAACTTGGGGTTTTAATTGGTTTTGGAATCAATCACATATAATTGATAATACATCCTTATAATTTTTGTTAAAACTGAACTTAAGATTTTTGACTTTATCCCAAAATATTTTTAAATTGCAGTCTAAAAAAGAAGTCAGAGATTTGCATATAATAATTAACAATAAATGGGGAAAATAAAGTTTAATTTAAAATTCAAATGTAAATAGCGGGGGACTCATGGAAGTAACGGGAATTCAGTAAATCCCAAGCAAGGTCATTTTGTCGGTGTCCCCCTAACAAAAAGCTCGCTGCCCTGCTCGCTCGCAGCCCCTTATAGTTGTCCCTGTCGAGCATGGATTCCGCTCTCTCTGTCTTTTGAGCGAGCCGTCTCACACAGATACACACACAGGCACACGCAACAATATTTATTTTATTCAATTCCAAAACGGCCAGCCTATAAGTTGTGTTTGTGCAAATCGCGCGCGTTCGCAATTTTTTGTAGTTGGCTACCGCATCTCATACATAAAGATCTCAAGCGATCTCCCCCTGACGGATCGAACATACGGATATACTCCAGATCTGCAGTAATTGCCATTTTTTTTCGCAAATTTTTACGTCGCGGGCTGGATGTTTTTGTATCTGTTGTTGTTGGTGCTTTCATTTTGCAGCAATCTCTGCTGCGTATGTGTGTGTGTGTGTTTGGTGCTTTTGGCGGACGTGAGACTGTGTGCGTGGTGTTGGCAGTCTGTATGTTATTTTCTTTCCAATGCATGACTGCTTCGCGGATTGTGGGGAAAGCTTTTCCCTCCAAAGTAGTTGCCATAAAAAAGTTAAGAGCCGCAGCAATAACAAAGGCAAAACAAACGCAAAAAAACGCGAGCGAGCGATAGAGAGAGAGAGTCGCACACATATTGGCAACCTTTGACTTTGACTCACTCGCACATACACACATACAAATGCGGCCTGGAAGCTTGCAAAAAATAAAATTAAATAAAGTAAGAGCTGCACGAAAAACAGTGTGTGTTGTCAAATAACAAAGTAAACAAAAAGCTTTTTCGAATTCGCAATATCTCCGGTCTAACGATCTGGCAACACCAACAACAACAGCAGCCACACAAGAAACTGCGTTTTAACCATTTCCTGCACTTATGTATCTTTCTCGTTTCTTCCAATTAGAGCTGGATAAGTAAAGCCAGTAACGGTTTATATCCAGTCAAGACGCAAACCCCACGCAATTCCTTAATGAATTTCCCCCAACTAAACGGAATTCGCAACAAAAAACGCTCAATTGACCGCTGATAAAGCTGATAAAGAACATATAGACGCCCATAGTCAGCTGCAATTTTACGATAACGTAAGTAAACACTCGATTTAATGGGGATCCTCTGAGTTTGCCGGCAAATCGAGGCTTCCAGAACAGCTGCAGGAGCTCTAGATAAAACAGAGGTGTCCCCCCATAAAAAAGGAGAAAAAATCAAAACAGAAATGGCGCCTGAGCATATGCTGTAGGAAATTTTCGAGAGCGCCATCGAGAGTGCTAGTGAGAGCGGGACAAACGTACCGACAGTGTTTATGTTTTGGTAGAAAGGTCACATCCTTAGCTTCCAATAGAACTTTCCTTACCTCCTACGCCGCCCCTCGTCCCGCGCAAATTACGTCAGGAATCGAAAAAGGAAGTTCGCTTGGGCTATCCGAAGCTTGTACTTTCTAGTCACTTTCATTTAAAAGTATTTTACTATTTCCTTAAAATTTCATTAAATTCCTTCTATAAGTGCTATCGTTAAAAAATGTACCATTTTAAATTCAAATGCCGTAAGACGTATGTACATATAACAGTAAATTAAATTAAAGGGGATTGTGTTGCTGTTGCTTTAATCTGTCATTTAGAGACCGAATTATAATCATTTCAATTTAGTTTTCCCCTTAATGTTGATTTTGTTTTATTAAAATGTCTATATATTATATCTCATAATTACATAAATAATATATTAGGGTATAGGATTTTACAATTGTGTGCGTAGGAGTTGTATTCTTATTTGCCTGATCAGGGAAAGATTTACTTTAGGGGATTCTACCAGGAAAGGACATTCAGGTATTTCCCAACATCTGTCCGAAATTGCAATACCCTCGGCATGTTTATAGAAGTATTCAAAGTTGACCAAGTGGGTGGCGAAAGTTTTGCGACGCGACTCCTTTAACATGGCTGACCAACAGGCGGGGAAAGCTTCCAGCCTGACATTGAACTTGGCTACTCTGCACCGAATTCGATTAATCACAGGGTGCCGCAGCTTTTTGGGGCAACTTTCTCCAACAATTGTGCAGCTGCCACACTTCAACAGTTTGTTGGCAGTTGCAGCAATTTCATCGATTTAGCAGATACATCCAAACATTCGCAGCGCGCCATTTTAAAACTTTAGCTCAAAGCTTGGAGTGTATAGTGCACTTGGCTCCCTTGCCCCCCCAAAAAAGAGGAGCAGCAGAGGCAACTTCATCCCAACAGCTGTCTTGGCATCCAAGGAGCTTTCTCCGTTGCCTGTTGCACTTTTATATGCCCCACAAAAAGGTATTTATGAAAACTTTAATGGACACACAGATGTAGTTTCAGTTGAAACATTTGCCGTCTCAAATATCTTCACATTTTTTTAAATTGTTACATTTATTTTCCAGCTCGTTAAAGTAACATAAATAAATCGAACTCAATGAATGTGCGTCTACGCAATAAAAATGTAAATCTTATGTTTATCCCCAAAAAATCCAACAAAAACACAAAGTGATTGGCCAATCTTCGATCCCCTTTCTGTGGGTCCACCACAGCCATGTCCACTTTGCATCGCACATTTGGTCGACTTCCTCCAGTCCAATTATCAACGGCTCCTCCCGCCCCATTGTGATTATAAGCTCTGGCCGGCGGGCGACTCTCCTCTGATCCGCTGACATCAGCAAACAGCCGCCGCAGCAGCAGAAGGAGCAGATGATTTTCCGGTTTGCCAGGGACCAAAAACTGGTTTCGCACAGAAAAAAAAGCATTAAAAAACCCGACCGACAGGCTGACGGACCGAAATGAACGCTGCCCTTTTTGCACAGTCGGGCCAAAAAGACAATACAGTGCGGAGTGGTACATGTTAAAGCTTATATATTTGAAAGTACGTGTGAGGAATAAGACAGGACATTTGGCTTAGAAGTCGACGGGCTTGATGGTGATGAACCGGGAGAGGATGAAGGCCACCAGGACGGTGGCGCACGTGAAACAGAAGGCGAACATGTAGAAGCTCTCCTCGGTGAAGATGTCGGAGAAGGCTGGTATATCGTTGTAGATCTTCTCGATCACCGCCAGTGTTCCCTTGTGTTTCCTCACCATGACGATGGTTTTGTTTTTTGTTTGTTTTGTGTCCACTTCTACTTCTATTTCTTCTTGGGTGCCTTCTTTCCGCCACCGGCTCCTCCTCCCAGTTTCTGTTTCTCCGCCTTGGTCAGGACCTTGTTGGTGATCTCCTCGGGAGGTGCCAAGCTGGAGACGTGTCTGTTGCACAGCTGCAGGAGTTCTAGTGTGTCGAGGTTTTCGCTGTTGAAGCGGATCTCCTTGACTTTGGCTTGCTCTGCGGAATGAATATGTATTAGTTATGTTTATAAAGTGCAGCTGCAGAAATCCTCTTTATCTAAACTCTAAAGTAGCTTTCTTTGAAATCTCTTTCTTTATTTGGGTAATTAAAAAATGTAATTGAAATTAATTCAAAGAACTAAGTTAAGCTTATTGACAGTTAAAGACTTCTGCAAAACTCATCTTATTGAAACATACCTTGTGCTGAATCAATCAGGGCGAACCTGATGTTGGCTGGCTGGCGATCGCACACGATTTCCGATTTGACCACGCACTTGGGATTCGTTAGGGCCACCTTTGGTGTGGAGAGCAGGAACAGGAATTCCCTGTGGGCAGATGAAGAAATGCTGATCAATATGGGCTATTGATTTTCACCGACTTTCTGTTTATTTTCCCCCGATCTTCCAGGGACAGCAGAGCCGCCTCAAACTGACGCCGACACCGACTAAAATGTCCACGGAGCGTGAGCTGGCTCCCGGTGGGCCAGCTCAGCTCCATCCGCACACGCTGCCGCTGACTTTTCCGGATCTCCAGATGACCTCCGCCGTGGGTATAATCGGAAAGGTTTACGGTGAGTTTCCCCTAGTTTATCATTCACTTTTTCAACGCATACAACTCATTGAAAGGCCCGGTTTTAGTGTGAATACTTCACTGCACCTTTTTCGGTTATCTCAGTTTTTCGTGTCCTATTTTTCTTTTGCTTTTCACTTTGGTTCTGTGAAAATTTTCCCATTCGGTGCAGAAGACTGCGCATGTCCCGCTATCGATAAAAGAAAAGCGCTTTTCCGGACTCACCGTGTGGATTTGACGTTCTCCGCAAATGGATCAAACTGCACAGTTATCCGCTTGACTCCCTTTAAATTCACGCCCTTCAGCTGCTTGCCAATTGCTGAAACAATGCCGCCGGAACGGCGAAGCGCTCCACTAAAAGGAACCGACATTATTTATGTTTTTTGTGCGCAAGGAAAACAGAAAATTTTCCCAAAAACACGACGTAACAAACACGCTACGTAACAGCTGGGCGGCGATAACGATTTCTTAAGGAAACCGATAGCCCCTTAGCGTCTTTCAACACTGAAATGCTGACTGGAAGCAACCCTGTTTTGCCAGGCATAGTTTGCTTGCACATACAGTCGTCTCGCTCACTCGCACGCCCTAAAGCGAGGGTGCTTTGCCCTCATTTAAGTGTGGTTAAGAGTGTACAGCATGCGTCACGCTCACACGTCGCGAGTACGATTTTTGTGTGGACGTCCAGTGTGTGGCTGCTGTGGGAAAAGCTGAAGAAAATTGCATTTTTTGCATAATGCGCGACGTGAAAAGCTAACAAAAGTTGTGCTAAATCAAAATTCAATAGCTTGGCCACGGTTTGTGCGTAAGAGCGGGCGGCGCGAAAGTGTTTGGTGCACAAAAACCACGTCTCGAAAAAGTCAAGAATTCTACGTGCACACATTTTTTGGGCTGCCATATATAAAAAAACGCATACAAACGCATTTTCTTTCTGTATAGCGGAGCAGCACACACACAAGCCGAGAAGCACACACACACAGACGCATACAATTGCACTCACGAGATATGCGAGCATAAAGAAGAATTTTTTCTTAGTTGTATTACAAGAGCATTAGATACATATATAAGTATATAAATATACATATATACACGCCTAGGTGTGTACATAAAGATACATACATATAATTAAACGAAAGCTGTGCCTACATTTGTGTTCTTTTCCAATACTAAAATAACATTAAAAAACAAAAACAATAATAACAAATAAAATAATGCAAGTCAAGAAAGAGGCAGAGACGAGATAATACCCAACTTGTCTGTTGCTAATTCCAATTTATATAAATACGCCTACGCCACGCCCACGCGCAACAACAACAACAAAAAAACAAATGAAAAATCAACCAAACGAATAAAACTTTAAACTACTTTAAAGTGTGATAAGCAAAAGGCTGAAATCAAAAAAAAAAAAAAAAAAAAAATAATTAGTAGAAAACCAAAAGCAAGATCAACAACAACAACCACAACAAAGAAAACAACAATCAATTACATTTTACACCAAAACACGAAACATCAAAAACGAGAAGAAAAACAACACGAGCCAATCTTTTATACATTAATTATTTTTCTTAAACCAAAACCTAACTTAGTGCAAAAACATGTATCCAGTTGGACAACGTAAGTGGCTATCGCAAAAAAGAAGAAAATAAGACTAAAAGAAAAAGTCAATTTCCAGACTAAAGAAACTGCTGCTGCCACAAGTTTCCCAATATGCCCCCCCATTTCCCCCTTCGCCCATCACCCACTAATCAAGTTTTCGATGTTCTACTTGCACCTACATGTGATATATATATGTACGTACATATATATAAATTGCAAGTGCCAGACTTTATAGTAGTGTGAAACTCCCACACAGACACGTGCGTCAAAGTGCAGAGTTGAAAATGCGCAAAAAATTGGGTCAACGACCGTCGCGTCGCAATAGTTTCCTGATTTTCCGGGGGTTGCTCGTTTTTAGCTTTTGGGGGCCTACGACTCTGTCTGAATTCTGGGTTTCAAGAGCAGACTCTTTATGATTGCGACGCAATTTGCTGACGATTGTGCGTATTTCAATTTGAATATTTATGCTGCGAAGGGTGAAAACAGAGAGCTTCGTAAACAGAGAAGGGGTTGTTAGGGAAAACCATAAAAATAAACTCATGTCATATTTAATAACGCCTTGATAATTGCCGCATAGGATGTTCCTTTGTTTGAAATTTGAACATTTAATGGGAATACAACACTATTTTTAATGTTTTTTTTTCTGAAAATAATGATGTATAATCTGAGAATCATGAGAACTAAAAATTTATGACTCTGTTTGAAAGACCTTCAAGAAGCCCTATGAATCTAGGTGGCAGAATGTTTACCTAGTAGAACATCAAAACTAACTCCACGTGCAGGAGATCCCATGGGTTATAGGGTGCAATAACAGAACTATTAACAAAATGGTGGCTAACCCAGGACTTGGATACGCAAACACCCACCCAACCAACCACTTAAAATACTTAGTAACTGACCAAAGGAAAACGACTTGTGGCAGCAGAGCAGCTCCCACTATATACACACTATTTAATCCAAAACATATATTTATTGATGACGATGATGAAAGAAAACTGTAACTAAAATATTATTAACGCACTTTTATTTCTTTTATTTTTTTTTTTTTTCGTTTTTTATCGCCATTTAATTTTTCGGTTTTCACATCGTTTCACCTTTGACATTATGCTTTTGATTTACCATTATCGACAACAACCATCGATTGGCCATTACCCGATTACCCGATTTTTGATTTGAACCTCCTCATTTCCATTTTCATTTGATTACCTTGTGTTTATTTGATTACGTTTTCTTTTATAGAGTCACAGTGGACCCCCTCGCCCACTCGGCCTCAGAGTCCCTCTCAGGCGCAGACTAGCTTCGACACGCTCACATGTAAATTTCTCTCCAAAAACCAAAAACGATTACTAAAATTACTAAACGAACCTACCTTATGCAATTTGATTGATTCGAAAAAGCTAAACAAAACTGTTTGTGTTTATGTTTCTTAGTTTGGTGTTCCTGACACACTGCTCCTCCACTAACAAATTCCTATCCTTCAACTAACCTTTTTGCCGTAATGTTACTAACAAAAACCAAAAAAAACTAACCAACAAAAAATATTTCGACTTTTTGTTTCGTGTAAATGTTTGTTTCTTTGTTCCATGCAAAGTGCACTTGAAGTATAACTCTACACTTAAACTAAAACACCTGCAAAAACGATCTTTGAATTTTAATATGTATTATTTTGTGTTCTACGCTCGCTGCATGACAATTTTTCGCTTGTAGTATACTTGGGGGAATTTCCTAAGCCTCTGGATTACCTCATTGGAATCAGGGTTGTTGTTTTATTGATTGAGATCACTTTTGAAATGTTTAGGACTTGCAGTTAGTACATATATCAGTTACCAAGGGGCCTGTTTACTTAAGTATTCTTTAGATAAGATAAGAAATAACTATTTTATTAGGGGTTTTTAAAGAGAAATTTCCTGATTAGTACTATACAGAAAAAAAGTAAGATATTTTTGTACTTATTAGGATAGCATAATGTACCCCATAAACATGTGTTCAGTATTTTAATCCAATTAAAAATTGCGAGAAATCCCTACGTAACATATGCATCAAAATATGCTTTGAATTTTCCTTAATAACAAACAAGTTTTAAACCTAATGAAATAATTACATTTTATGGATTTTAATAACTAATTTTGGTACTGAAAATTATTAGCATAAACTATGTTTGCAAAAATGAGGGAACCTACAGGATAGATCTATAAATTTGGAAAAAGTTTTCTTGATAAAAAATTCCTGTGGTTTATCTGAGCATGTGAAAAAACCCCAAACTTACTGTTGGATATTGCCTAGTTTTGTTTTCTTTTTTAAACTTTTTATCCTAAGAAAATGTTGTTTTGGGATGAAACTAATTGGCGATTGACTTTGCAGCACCACCAGCGCCCGGCTCGTCGGTCAATCCCACCGCAGTCACCAGCCCGAGTGCCCAGAATGTGGCCGCTGGTGGAGCAACTGTGGCCGGTGCCGCTGCAACTGCCGCCCAGGTGGCCTCCGCTTTGGGCGCCACCACCGGCAGCGTGACGCCAGCGATTGCTACGGCCACGCCAGCCACGCAGCCGGACATGCCCGTCTTTACGTGCCCACGCCGTCCGAATCTTGGGCGAGAGGGTCGCCCCATTGTGCTGCGGGCCAATCACTTCCAGGTGACCATGCCGCGCGGCTATGTGCATCACTATGACATCAACATTCAGCCGGACAAGTGTCCGCGGAAGGTGAACCGCGAGATCATCGAGACCATGGTGCATGCCTACAGCAAGATCTTCGGCGTGCTCAAGCCGGTGTTCGATGGCCGTAACAATCTGTACACCCGCGATCCCCTGCCGATTGGCAATGAGCGTCTGGAACTGGAGGTGACTCTGCCCGGCGAGGGCAAGGATCGCATCTTTCGCGTGACGATCAAGTGGCAGGCTCAGGTCTCTCTCTTCAATCTGGAGGAGGCACTCGAAGGCCGCACCCGGCAGATTCCATACGATGCCATCCTGGCCCTCGACGTGGTCATGCGGCATTTGCCCAGCATGACGTACACGCCGGTGGGACGCAGCTTCTTCAGCTCCCCGGAAGGCTACTACCATCCGCTGGGCGGTGGACGCGAGGTGTGGTTCGGTTTCCACCAGAGCGTGCGACCCTCGCAGTGGAAGATGATGCTCAACATTGATGGTAAGTATTTCACTCCAAAGTTATCTATTTTAATTGCTAATCTTTGAATTTCCTTCAGTTTCGGCCACCGCTTTCTACAAGTCTCAACCAGTCATTGACTTTATGTGCGAGGTGCTGGACATTCGTGACATCAATGAGCAGCGCAAACCGCTCACTGATTCGCAGCGCGTCAAGTTCACCAAGGAGATCAAGGGCCTGAAGATCGAGATTACCCACTGCGGCCAGATGCGTCGCAAGTATCGTGTGTGCAATGTCACTAGGCGTCCCGCCCAAATGCAATCGTAAGAAACCTTTAGTTAATGAAGCCCTTCACCTTTTATTACTATTTTTATCCACTCTTTTAGCTTTCCACTTCAATTGGAGAACGGACAGACGGTGGAGTGCACCGTGGCCAAGTATTTCCTGGACAAGTACCGCATGAAGCTGCGCTATCCGCATTTGCCCTGCCTGCAGGTGGGCCAAGAGCACAAGCACACCTACCTGCCACTGGAGGTGTGCAACATTGTGGCCGGACAGCGATGCATCAAGAAGCTGACCGACATGCAGACCTCGACGATGATCAAGGCCACCGCTCGTTCGGCTCCGGATCGCGAGCGCGAGATCAACAATCTGGTGAAGCGCGCCGACTTCAACAACGATTCGTATGTGCAGGAGTTCGGCCTGACCATCTCCAATTGCATGATGGAGGTGCGCGGACGCGTCTTGCCGCCGCCCAAGCTTCAGTATGGGGGACGTGTGTCCACGGTGATCACCGGCCAGCAGCTGTTCCCGCCGCAGAACAAGGTCAGCTTGGCATCGCCCAACCAGGGTGTCTGGGATATGCGCGGCAAGCAGTTCTTCACCGGCGTGGAGATCCGCATCTGGGCCATAGCCTGCTTTGCTCCACAGCGCACCGTGCGCGAGGATGCACTGCGCAACTTCACCCAGCAGCTGCAGAAGATCTCGAACGATGCCGGCATGCCGATCATTGGACAGCCGTGCTTCTGCAAGTACGCCACTGGACCGGATCAGGTGGAGCCGATGTTCCGCTACCTGAAGATCACTTTCCCGGGACTCCAGCTCGTCGTGGTGGTTCTGCCCGGCAAGACGCCCGTTTATGCCGAGGTTAAGCGCGTGGGCGACACCGTTTTGGGCATGGCCACCCAGTGTGTGCAGGCCAAGAATGTGAACAAAACATCGCCGCAGACGCTGTCCAATCTGTGTCTCAAGATCAACGTCAAGTTGGGCGGCATCAATTCAATTCTGGTGCCCTCCATCCGGCCGAAGGTCTTCAACGAGCCGGTCATCTTCTTGGGTGCTGATGTGACCCACCCACCGGCTGGCGATAACAAAAAGCCCTCGATTGCCGCCGTCGTTGGCTCCATGGATGCCCATCCGTCGCGCTACGCGGCCACCGTTCGAGTGCAGCAGCATCGCCAGGAGATCATCCAGGAGCTGAGCAGCATGGTGCGCGAGCTGCTGATCATGTTCTACAAGTCGACCGGCGGCTACAAGCCCCACCGCATCATACTCTATCGCGACGGTGTGTCCGAGGGTCAGTTCCCGCACGTGCTGCAGCACGAGTTGACCGCCATTCGCGAGGCGTGCATCAAGCTGGAACCGGAATACCGGCCGGGCATCACGTTCATCGTTGTCCAGAAGCGCCATCATACGCGTCTCTTCTGCGCGGAGAAGAAGGAACAGAGCGGCAAGTCGGGCAACATTCCCGCTGGCACCACCGTCGACGTGGGCATCACCCATCCCACCGAATTCGATTTCTATCTGTGCAGCCATCAGGGCATCCAGGGCACCAGTCGCCCGTCGCACTACCACGTTCTGTGGGACGACAATCACTTTGACTCCGATGAGCTGCAGTGCCTCACGTACCAGCTGTGCCACACGTATGTGCGATGCACCCGATCCGTGAGCATACCGGCGCCGGCCTACTACGCCCATTTGGTGGCCTTCCGAGCCAGGTGAGTCTTTGAATTTGAAGTTGTCATCCTTGAACCCTTGGTTACCAATTTAATTACCTTGCAGATACCATCTGGTGGAGAAGGAGCACGACTCGGGCGAGGGATCGCACCAGAGCGGCTGCTCCGAGGATCGCACGCCAGGTGCCATGGCCAGGGCCATCACTGTGCACGCGGACACCAAGAAGGTCATGTACTTTGCTTAAAAAGTATCGCCACCCCGCCCCCACACACCTACATATATATATATGTATAGATATATATATACCAACACCAAAAAGTCAAAGAATACAAAATCAGTTTCGAAATTCGATTCGAATAAGCTACTCCCCCCACTTCCTCTTCCCTGAGATCGAAAAGCGGATGAAAGCCAAGCCTAAAGGTTTAGAAATAAGTTTACAGTTACATTTTACGTTTGAGAGAGGGCGCGATGGGAGGAGCACGAAAATCTGGCATGCAATTTAGTTATCTGGTAAGCAGAAGAAGAAGATGATCAGATCCCAAAAGAACACAAAGGCACCCACACACACTCACTCATCGACACTCACACAAATGAATACAAAGAGCAGACAGCCATACAGTGAGAATTCTCAAAAACAAGCGTAGCAAGCAAATTGAATGCAAATAGGAAATCAACTTAAGGGAACAAAAACTACGGCAGCAATACCAACCAACACCAATTACAAGAAACAAAAAAAAAGTGAAACAAATGCGAAGCGCGTCATCAACACGAGAGAGAGACAACTTTTGTAATAGAAATTACGATTACATTGTACAATATATTTTTACACGATACGAAATGAAGACATGATGAATGATGAATATGAATGAATGCATACAACCAAAGGTTTTTAGTATACAAAAACAAAATGAATACGTTGCTGATCGACTCACACAGCAAGAAACAACACCACAAGAACACCAACAACCACTCGGATTCTCTGTACTGTGAACGAAGACCACCACCAAATTATAAACAACAAACCACAAGCGACATTAAAGCGACAAGCATTGAAAGAGTGTAAACACACAACTTAGCATGTACTAATGAAATACTTCAATAACTAGGGCGCATATATGGAAACCAAGCAAGAACATTTAATAGTTTATAAGTTGGGCTCTACCAAAAAAAAGAAAAGAATCGGAGAATGTCAGATTTAATGTCAGATTTAAATGGGCGATTAAAGAGAGCGTGGCCAGAATAACGAGAGAAGTGCAAGCCTAAAACTAACATTTAAAGTTTTTACAAAACAAAACGACAAAAAAAAAAAAAAAACAAAAAGAGCGAAATGGAACTGTAACAAGATAAGAATACTTAAATTCAAAAGTGCAAATAACGCGGTAGCAGTTACGTTGAAAGTGCAGATATTTTATGTTAGTCTTTAGTTAACCCCACTTGTATGCACACACACATACAAACACACACACACGAGCCATCAGACTCCTCCGAACTTCTCCCCTCCCCGAGTCCCCAAGGCATATCACTCAATGTCCCCAATTATTTATGTACCTCCTAACGATATTTAGTTGTAGCTACTATCTTATATTTTTTTAAAAAGAAGCGTAACGAAATTTGTTGATTTCCTCATGTTGATTCTTCGAATGGAAAAACATCGCGAACGGAACAGGCCTGCTTTTCGTTTTGTAATTTTCGTATTAATTAACTTTAGAGCAAAGTGGTGTACGGGTAATATAAACAAGGTAACTCTCTTCTCCACCGTCCCCCGGAGAGAGGTGGAGGCAAACAACATTTCAATATTTTACAAAGTAGTTTTAGTTTCGCCAAAATCAACAAGCAACAACAAACAAACAAACAAACAAAAACAATATCAATATGAATCGTATGCTTAATTAATTGTACTATATCGAGGACACAGTTCAAGTTAACATTATGATGCGTTGTTATTTATGCGGTCCTGGGCGACGATAATTATCTCCCGGACCGAAACCTTATTTATACTTGTGTACATCCTTCACAGAACCTTGTATTTAGATTTAGTTTCCAAGTTTGCAAGTTGTTTTGCCAATCGTACATAATGTGAGCATTATAAAATACAATATATTTAAATCTTTATGCTTATTTTTAATCATTTACTGCACTTACAAATTAGTTTGTAACCCTCAAAAAAATATGTAAGCAAAAACATGAAGGGAGTGTTGCAGTCCTTCAAAATGTTGAATCAAACTTTCAGAAATCTTTAGGATTTGACTTCATTTGCTGGGGAACATTAAAAGAGATATGTATTTATCAAATGATTTTAAATCTGTGAAGATTTTGTTTCCACGTCAAAAGCTGTAATAGTTATTTAACAAAATTGACTTATAAACAAGTAAACATTTGATGAATTAATTTATAAAGTATTTTTTTCAAAACTTTAACTTCAACTTTCAATTTAAATTTTTTAGATTCATATTTTGTATTTTGTTCAAAAGCCCAGTTCTCTTATGGCCTAAATTTCTTACCAAAAAAGTGTTCCATATGTTGATAGTCTTTCAGTTCTTGTTTGATTTTATGGTTATAAAATAAAACAGAGGCTCATAGTGGATACTTTAACCAACTGAGATATTTAGCTTACTAAAGTACTGGAATCGATTAACATTTTGTGGGGCTGTGCAATCAATGAGTGGATATATTTGTTGACTTCTTTAATTATAATTATTCATTTTCCATTTGTTTTCTGTAGTAAAGTTTCTACACAAGGGATTACAATTTTAAATTTATTTCTAATACTTACTTAAAAAGCAACCCGAAGCAAAAAAAAAGAAAAAGAAAAACAAATCAACCAATTTTAGTTCTAAGCTAAAAACGAAAACGAAACAATGCAAAGGAGTTCGCGATTCGGGGCTCGATTTGAGATCGCCCAGACAGAACCAACATTTACATTAAATATTCAATTAGTTTAAGCTGAAGCTGAAATGTGTGCCGACAATGAATGCATCTCGTAGTTGTAAAATGAGCGAAATATTCAACAATAATTTACTTTACCAACACAATACATGAGAAAAGTCCAAAGCTTTAACTACTCGCAAAACAAAACAAAAAAAAAGAAAATATGGAGCAGAATATCGAGGACGGGAAACCCCCAATCACTAAATGAAAATGCCAATAACAAGCTGCTATTTCCCATCCAAACCAATGGGCTGTAACAGTTGTCCCTATATACACGCGTAAATATATAGATATATCGTAAACTGGAGAACTCCGATTTTCCCCGCAAGAAAACAAAAACAAAACCAACTCACACACACTACAATTTCAATGGTTTCTTCAGTGTCGTGCAGCTAAAGGAAAGGTTTGAGAGGAGGTTGGATGACGTACGTGGATGGCCTTAGATATCATTTCCAACATATGTTCTGCTCAGAGTCAAGGCCCAAAAAAATAAAGACAAGAAGCCGGGATATCCACATGGGAACTTACATTTTTATCTGTCAAAATTCAATTGAGCTTTAAACTAAAGATAGATCGAGAAAAATAAAAATAAAAAGAAAAAAATGGAAAGGAGAGGAGATAAGTAAGAAATAGAATTGGGATCGCATTGTTTCTACATATTACTTATAAATGTGCCGTTTATAGATGTCTACAATTATATACAACAAATATAGATATATACCTAGATATATAATCAGATCGAAATCGAAGCTAGAACAGCAATTTGCACAACTCTTCCTAAAGGAAATAAAAAATACAAATCTAAATCTAACGATTAAATTATATGCCACAATTACCGAGATTTCAAGAAGTGACGGACTAACTCCAAGCAATTATAAACGTTATATTTGAATAACTAACTTATGATATGTGTGTACTGTATACTCTTCCAATTAGTCCCCAGAGTCCCACTAAAATAAAATATAAAGAGAATCAAGCCCACACGCGATAAGCCCCAAATAGCCCCACACTCTCCACTCTCGAAGAAGTAGTGTTCCAAATCCAAATCCAAATGCGAATCAGATCAGATCCGATGATGATTGTCCCTTAGCTGAAATTCGACTAGCAAAATCAATACGATAATACCACTTATTCGTGAGTTAAGATTAAAGAGATCATCTGGTACATCCCTTACTTTAGAAAGCAACCAAAATGCCGGGTAATTAATCAATAAAATACATATTATTAGTTCTAATCTAAGCGGAGTAAACAAAATACATCAACATTATTATAATAAAGATAAACAAGCAACGTGAGCAACGTAAAATGGGAAATCTGTAACTTTGGTGATCTTTTTAAATGTTATTAGTAAAACAAAACAAAAAACAAAAACAAAAATCAAGTTTAATGACGAATACAAATCAAACCAGTTTTAAATGTGACTTAAATTACGACGTAAACGACATTTTTCCACAAAAATTATATATGTAACAAGACAAAACCAAAATCAGAGTTTGTGACATATGCGAATTAATGAGAGTTGATGATCTTTTCGATAGAATTCTTTCAAGCTGTCTAACAATTAGTTATAAGCGCTTCAATACAAATACCATTAAACAAAAATCAACAAACTCAATTAAGTTAATGAGAACACAATTATATTTAACAAGATGTGTATGTTTTATACAAATTACAATTATTTTTATCGATTAATGCGGCTTTGTTTTAAATCTGAGTTCTAAACAAACAAAAACAACCCAACCCCTATGAAACAAAAACGATTTCAGTTTGCGTTAAAAGTAAGAAAAACAGCATATACAATTCATTTTTGTTCAATAAAAATATATTTAACTAAATATTCGACTTGCTTTTTCGATTCCGGGCTGAAATGATATCAATGCTAAGGAAATCCCTGGTAACCATGGGTCTCCAAATGCACTCCAATCTTCTGGCCAGGTTCAAATCCAACCAGGAGGCCAAGACCGCTCTTATTATTCTGGCTCCAGGTGCCGAAGAAATGGAGTTTACCATATCCGCCGATGTCCTGCGTCGAGGAAATGTAAGTTTTTTGGGGAGAATTATTAAATTTCGAAAGAAGTACCATAAGTGATCAATAAACTGTGAGTTGTTTGCTTGTACATATGTCTTTACTTATTTCAAAAAGCTAATGTGATAAAAATAAGATTTGTCTAATACATACTTGCATTCTAAACAATTAAAACAGCATTATTGCATTTATGAAATCCGCCTAAAAGGGAAGATAACATATCAATTGGGTACTATTGTTTTTATAATATAATAATTAAATTTTCTATGAATGCCTTATTGACCTTATCTGCTGGGATAGATCGGTTTATAATACATTTAACAGAAACACCGGAAAAATCTATAATCCCTTTGTGGCTTCCATTTTGTTTAGATCAATGTCACCGTGGCGGGTTTAGATGGTTGTGAGCCGGTCAAGTGCTCCCGATCTGTGGTAATTGTGCCAGATACTTCGCTTGAAGAGGCCTTGACCAAAGAGAACTATGATGTGGTAGTCCTGCCTGGAGGACTGGCCGGTAATAAGGCCTTGATGAACTCGACTGCAGTTGGAGATTTGCTCCGTTGCCAGGACTCAAAAGCAGGATTGATTGCTGCCATCTGTGCTGCTCCCACTGCGCTGGCAAAACACGGAATTGGAAAAGGAAAGTCCATCACTTCGCATCCAGATTTGAAGTCCCAACTGAAGGACAATTATTGGTAGGTTCCTTGGTGAACACTTTAAACTTATTAAATTGCATTTAGTAGAGCAAAATTATTGTGCTGAAATGATGATACTGTTAACGTTGCAAACCTATATATTTATGCAAACTTTTAAGTATTTTAGATTCACTATACTATGTTTTTCTTTGCCTAGCTATATAGACGATGAGGCTGTGGTTCAGGATGGAAACCTTATTACTAGCCGTGGTCCTGGCACTTCTTTTGATTTTGCTCTGAAAATAATCGAACAGCTGGTTGGAGTTGAAACGGCTATTAAAGTGGCAAAACCAATGCTTTGGCCTTATAAATGTTAATGAAAATTAGTAAATAAAACCGTATAGATCGGCGAAAATACTATTTGCATGGTTATAAAAAATTCATCAACATTTATAAAATTTGAATAAAAAAATTTTTTTGAGTTATGATTTGAAATTGTTTAAAATTCGCGCCAGCCCAAATTTGAAAATAACTAGCTGTGCTCTTTTAACGCACTCCCCCAACAGCTGTTCAGTCGGCAGAGAGCGTGAAAAAGAGAGAAAACGAATTTGGGGGAGAGCATTAACCGGTAGCGACGGGTACAGAACGCCGGGCTTTCTTTCTCGTACTCATTGTAGGTAATGCCAACGGAGTTTACCCGTTTGGGAAAACGTTGTCCTCTGTTAACCCGTTTGGGAAAATATTTTCCCATGTAAAGTTTCTGTTAATCTGGTTGAAGAATGCGCCTCTAACGGGCGAAAATGACTGCCGAGAGATCAGTTATCTTGAAACCGGTGTCCATAAGGATTGGCTTGGAAAAGCATAGCGTTAATAATTAATTGCAATAGAAGTAATTGAAACTATTGCTTCTAGCTAGCATTAGAGCTCCCACTGAATCTTATCAAGCATTCTTTTCCCGCTAGAGGCGCTTTCTTCAATATGGTTAACATAAACTTTACTTGTCTGAAACGGGTAAACAAAAGCCGAGAGAGCATTCGAACGTACCCGAACGGTTTTTACCCGACATTGAGAGAGCAAATTACGATGTTGTTGCACGAACAAGTTGATAGGCAATTTGTTTGACTCAAACAAAACTGATCGAACGGAGCTGTTTGGTAGGCAGTCGCAAATATAGTATCAAGATTTTTTCCTATTGTTGTTTTGGATTTCGAAGTGGACGAATCGAGGCTCTGTAGGGTTTATTTTTTAGGCCGCAAGAGTTAGACCGTTTTTGCGCCACCGTGAGCACGTGAATCGTTTGTTGTTGTTGCGCCCGTTGCACTTGCAGCCCAGCAGAGTGCCCGTGTGTGAACGTGAGCGTCCGTTGCATAGTGTGAGTGTAGACGGGTCATTAAATCTGCCGCTTCTTTTCTGCTTGCTGTTCTTTTGTTTTTGGGTAAATTGCACAAGTGTAACGGTTTTTTTCAAGAAGTGCAACAACCAAAGCGACAGCAGCAAAAACAACAAAAGTAACTAGCAGCCATGTAAAGTGTGTGTAACTAGAAACGCGAAATAAGTGCAGTTCATTCAAACTGCAAACGAAATTGCCATAAATTATTGTTATAAGCTTTTGCGTTGCGTGATGAAAGAAAAACAGTGCAATGGCAAATGAAAAGCGCTGCGAGCGAAAAAATAGTGGAAAATATTGTGTATATAACAGTGAATAGTGAAAATTAACATAGAGCAGGAGCAAAAGCAAAAAAAACAGGAAAATAGTGGAAGCAGCCACAACAAAAAGAGAAGTAGAAGAAGAAGAAGAGGATGAAAAACGTTTGCTGCACTAAAACACACACATACACATACTAAATCCACCCTCTCTCTCTTTGCGTCCTTTCCCTGTTTTCTCTCGCCATCTCCCTCTTGTAGCCGCCACCACAATCTCTCTCTGACATGCGCCCTCTCTCGTTCTCGCACAGTGCACTTTTGGTGCCCTTTTTAATGCTCCTTTTCATGAGTCACGAACTACGGCAAAAGAAACCGTGTAAAATAAGAAGAAATTGTGCAAAAAGCGGTGACAGTGCAAACCACAAACAACCAAAATTTTGAGCAAACTTAAGGGGGGAAATACAATTAGAAGGCCTGAAATGTGGGCTATCTTTGGGAGTGGATTGCAAGTAGGGTGTTAAATGAATCTTAGCGATTCTTTTTGCATGTTATTAGGTAATTATTGAGCAATAAAAATCAGTCAAGTTTTTTGAAAAATATTGTAACTAAGCCCATTTATTATCAATAATGTGGAGTCGTGTTTTTAGGGAAGGACTTTGCGCCGTGCAGTCTCCAGGTCCAGGATCACGACTTAAACAAAAAACAGCAACTGGGCTTTAAACTTAAAGTTACAGCGCACACCATGAATTATTCCATATTTGAAAAAAATTATTTTTCCATTAAAAAATTTGAAGTTAAAAAAAAATTTCAAAAATAACGTTTTTTTTTCGACTTTGTTTGTAAAAAAAACATGTTATAACAAACAAGTATGAAAAACTGTTATATTCATGGTGTGGAGAATTTAATTTCAAACATAATGCAAAAAACCGCATTCGATTAAAATAAAATCTCTGACCTGTACATTGCACGGCGACTTTGAAAACACGACTTTTCAGGAGAAGCGTTTAAAGTTTACTTTTGTGCATGTCCGCCATATGACACACCCTCACTAAATTGTGTATAACTTTGAAAATAAGGACCGGACGGCTTTATGCTTTTAAAGGCTTATTCTCAGACATATTTAGAATACATTACCCCAAAAAAAAATTTTTCGAAAAAAAAAAATTTCTAATTGTATTTCCCCCCTTAAGCAAATTCAAAGTGCAATGTGCTAAATGCCGGAATAAATGCCATTATTTGTTCCTTTCGGGTGTTCCTTCTTGTTTCCCATCCCATTCGTTGATTGTGTGAGTGGAATTTTTAACAGCCGCTGCCTTTTGTTGCGGGGGCGGGTAAACAAATTAAATAATTTGTTTATAAAACTGTGTCAGAGCAAGAGTCATGTGTGAGTCTCAACCCGCTCCCTCTGACGCAGGTGCGTTTATCTACAGTAGAAACAGATTAGCGTGAACTAAATATCTTTTATTGAAACCGATTTACTTTTTAGACACTTATTCGAAGTGAGTTGAAATAACTTACTGTAGAGATTCAGATAAGGGGTTTGGAACCATTAAAATTGTTTAAAAAGTGCTCTACTTTTAATGGAACATTAAACCATTATCAAATATAATAAAAATTATATTCCCTAAAAATTCCTGGAAAAAACATTTTTATTTTATTTAGAAAGACCATAGGGCTATCATCAATTTTCCCATCCATTGTGCAACTGGGTGATCGTTTAGTTCAAATATTTTAGTAGAACACGGCTCATTGACCAGCAACTAAATAAAAAGAGTTTCGCTAAGGAAGGTTTGACTGTAAGATTCCTTAGTTGCTGGCCGGCTAATCAAAGCAAAGTCAGCACAATAATTTCGCATTCTCTGCCTTCCACTCTTTCTCACCTATCTGGTCCACTCCATCTGCTCTCTATCATTATTATCTGCTAAAACATTTGCCCTTGTGTTTTTTATCAAAGACTTGTTCTAATTAGCAAAAGCTTCAGTTTTTGTCATTGTCGCATTCGCGTAAGCGTAAATACATACTTTGAAACTACATGTACTCATACATATCATTGCTGGAAAAAATCGATAGTAAGGAGGGGCGGTCAACATTTTTTTTCTGAGTGGTGGGTGACACATCCATCGCGAGTACCGTTCCTTTTCGTCCGTCTGCTTCATCATTCATTCAAAATCGGGCAGGCTACACGCATTACACACACTACGTGCTCACGTGTGCGTGAGCGCCTGACACTGACACTGACCACAGGTAAAAAGACAGAGAGAAAGAGAGCAGCTCAACGCCCCCCACTCTTTTGCTCTTTCTCATTTCCTTTCTTTTTGCCGGTCTTTTGCTGCTCTGTTTACAATTTCATTTGTTTTGATGAGCAACCCCCCAAAAAACAACATTTGGCGGCATGTCCAATTTTAACTTTTCCTATTTCCAGTTTCCCAGAGCTTCCCTGAGTTTGGGAAAACTCAATTAGAATAAACTAAGGGAGTTTTTTTTAAAACAAAATTGTTACCCCGTGCTGGAATACATCTTTAATATTTAAACATCCCTTAAATGAGAAGTTGTTACAAATAAAAATTTGTACGTTTTTTAGGCATAGTAAAAGTTATAGTTATCTTGCCTTGGTTATAACTTAATCATTTTGAAAACTATAGATAATTTTGATAGATTGGAATACCAAAACTTTGCTGCTAATCTTCTCTTTTCCCGACCTTTCCCAATACGAATCTAAAACAGTTCCATTTATTGCAGAAATTGACTAACTTTATTTCAAGTTTGAAATAATTTGTAATTTTCAAATTAATAAATTCTAAAATTTAAATTATGATTAATAAAAACTTAGACAATTTAATAAGTGAAATGTGATATTCTTGGGATGTTTAAATACTGAAATACAATTGAAACTTGTTTGAATATTTTACTGAAATGAAGTCATCCTTCTGCAGTTTTTTAATGCTCTCTGAAAGGTTTTCCCTTATGACCTTTTAATGAACCCCAAAAGGATGAGACACACACCCTTTTAACTACAACTTCAGAGTGCACCGACATAAAAAATAATTAAATAGTTTCTTCCACCATCTCGGATGGAATCCGTCAAAGGGGTTGTTGCCTTTGCGGTGCTGGTTATTGTTGTTGTTGTTGTTGTCTTAGTTGTTGTTAAAGTAGTTTTTAGTTGTTAGTTGTCTAGTGAGTGGTGTTTGTCGGCCTGGAAAATGCACTCAAGCGTTTGGGCCTCGAACAGCTAGACTCCTCTTTTCCCCCTGACGGCTTCTTCTTCTGCCGGCTGCGTTTTTTATTACTTACTGGGCTGTCTGACAAGTTTTACGTTTTTGTAGTGTTTCCCTCGATTGGCAACGACATGCACTTGGCATCGCCAGTCGGAAAACTCCATCGAGGTCGCGATTGTGTTGCAACAAAGTGGCCATCGGCCGTGGAAATCTAGATGTCTCCGCTGGCTAGAAGTTCAGCCACTAACGGAGGTGTGTCCGTTCGCATTTAAGCTTGATTTTATTTGCCTTAGATTGGGGTAATTGAAGGTGAAGTTTATAGGTATTGGATAGTTGTTCTAACATAGGATAGTAGTTTGTTATTGGTACATTACTATATGTAATATAATATACAAATTGTTTTAAAAATATTTTCCTAAAGTTCCTAATAACCTTTCCATTCTTTGAATGTTCTAATAACATTTACTCTTACAGTAGTCTTCTAATATTCAATCACTGCTAGATATAAAGAAACTGGTGTTATAAATACATAATAAATATTTGTAAACTTTTCTTTATATCTTTAAACTACTATTTCAAAAATATTTACCTTGACAAGCTTATCTTCTTATATCAATTTATTATCGATAGTCCTTTTTTGTGTATTTTCCCAAAAACAGAGGCCAAGAAAGACGTTTCTATCAGCGGCCCTATATAAGGTTAAAGTCCCGATTGTGTGTCAAATTGGTTTGGTCGTGCTCCATTAGCTAATGTTCTCACACGCTGTCGGGGAGCCAGAGCACCGAGATCCCAGATGCCGATGGTTTGTTGCCTATCTGCGGTACTCACTTACTATACTTACTTGCATCTCGGGACCCTTGTCTTCAAACCATATCTGGTGTCTGGTGTGTGGCATCTGTGATAAGCGAGAACACAATGCAATCAACCGCTCGATTTCCACACACAACGGCGGCACAGTATTCCCTCCCCAGATTCCCCCGAATCCCCGCAGTCCAGCCCCTCGATCTTTGCCCTATTGAGTGGATAATTAAAGTTCCGCCGAGCGTCAGACAACGCCCACTTAGGAATTTTGGAGCCTAATTAGTCGGCGATCGTCTGTCCATTTATCAATTAGCACACAACTAACTAACTAATGGAGCAGCTGGGCAGTTCTACGGACCTTCAGAACGTCCCAACAAATAAATCGATTCGAATTTGAACTTGTGGAATATCAAATCAATTGAACCCGTTTAGCAATTTGACATGCAAATTTTTCTGTGATCACCATGACATAATCCCATAACAAAAAACCCCTGAAGCAATGATCTAATGGAGCAATCAATGCAATTTCAAATATGATTTCATACCGGCGAGCCCGGGGCCTAGTTTCACATTTAATAAATCTGCCGCGGTTGCCATTGTTGGTAATTAGACAATTTTTCAACTCGATCGTTTGTGTTCCTATGGAGCCGCCCCCTCCGATCCCTTTTCCCCCGACTTTTCCATATTTTTTTCTATTTCCTAGCGATGACGTTGCCAAACTTGTTTCATACTCTTGCTCTTTTTTTTTATTTTTATCAACGTTTATTGTTTTGTGACTTTTGCGGTTGCCTGTTTATTGCCGTTTTCAACTGTCGCTTAATTGACTGTGTTGTGTCTCTCGCATAATTCCCTTCTGGTGAACCCCATCAAAAAAGCCCAAAGAGCCCTGTGAGAACTGGGGACCCCTACACGAATAAGTGGGTTCCCATCCAGAATTCCGAGTAGAATTCTCTTTAGTTCCGCCCTTCTTATCTCGAGGGTCTTTTCATATCACCCGCTCTTGGTTCTTTATAGTTCTATATAACATACTATGTGTTATTCAAATGGAATGGCACTCTGAGTGGCATTGGATCATAAAGTTGAGTGCTATGTGCTTCGGAAATAACAATGATCCAACGGAAATTATGTATTTCGGTCAAAGGGTCTAATTGGCAAATAGTGATAAATTTTCCATTTTAATGTGTTTGCTTTTTGCCTTTTTTTGTGGAATTTTTGTTTGTGTATTCCCTCAAAAGGTTTTACTGCAAAGACTTCTATTTAAAAATTATGTGTTTACGAATAAATATTAAATATTTGCAAGCCATATTGTTTTTCAAAAATCGTCTTACAATAGATCCCTTTTATAGAGCGTTTACTGTGCTCTCAAGGTTGTCAAGTTCAAATAAGTAGGTTCTGTTGTAGAATAAGTAGAATGAATTATGGATAACAATGAATGGGTTAATAAATAAAGTAAATGTGGGCTTTATGGTCTTTCATATGACTTATTGAGTATTCTGCTTAATTTTACGGTTTATATAAATTTTATTGAGGGAATTTTACTTTGATAATATCATATTACTACCTAGTGTTTCCCAAGTCTCGTGTTTCAAAGTGCCCTATTTATATTTGCAAAACTTCAGCTCTCTGAAATCTCGTGAAATCCTAAAATGAATTCGTTGAAAGATATAGCCTCTTAAAAAGAATTTCACTGGCACTTCTTCAACGAGATGCTGTCTAGACTCTAGACTCTAGACACATTCTGTTTGCATTCTCATACTTGCAGCCTGCTAATTCCTTTATTTGCACAAGCCCTTGGCCTTCAGCATCTTTTGGCTTGTTAATTTGTTGTTTTTTTTTGTTTGGTCGGCGCCGCATTTGTTTTATTTTTACTGTCACAACAGCTGGCTGTGTGTGATCACCGCTCAGTCGGAGGGCAGAGCGAGCCACTATCGGTTGTCTCTTTTCGATTTCGTTTTCATTTGCTATATTCGTTCAATTTGCGCATCTAATTTGCAAGTTTAATACGAGTGGCTTTGTTCAAATTAAGACTAAATGTGGGTCTGCCGCTGTCTTACACGCCGGAAGGGAGGAATCGTAAATCAGTTGGCAAAAAAAGTAGAAAAAGTGTAGTAGAAGGCCTTCTCGATTAGATCAGCGTCAGGTTTGGGTTTATGTTCGGGTTTAGGTTCCGTTTCTCAGGTAAAACCGCTTGGATATCTCATCCTGAGCGATCGTTTGTTGATTTTAATTCTAATTTGAATATATCTGATAAAGTGAACGATAAATATGCTGTGATGTGAGTTTTATAATAGAAACTCAATGAAAAAAATAACTTTTCCAATAAATAAAGTTTTAACTGTTTTAAATTTTATTTACTATCAATCAATTAATATGTATAATCAAAAGTCAAATAACTCTTTGATCTTACTTTAATGCCTAATATTAGAAAGGCAACATTTACTGCTCAATAATTTTTCAATTATTTCTAATAACAGTTTCTGTATTAAAAAAAATGATGAAATTATATAACAATTTTGTCATATATTTTTTTATATTCTGTTTCTTTTTAAAAACAAAGTTGTGAAATATTTATCTAGCGATATAAAGCGCCCAAAACGATCTCATTACATTTCCGCAGAGAAGCCTCCAAACAGTTTCGTAAGCACTCTGAAAACTTATCAAGTCATGAGCGCAATCAAAAACATTGCCCCGCTTATCTGCTGATAAGCAAACCTACTCACGCACATAGAGAAAAAGTAAAAGAATTGCCCGAAAACCGAAATACGAGCGTATTTCCTCGGCGCCCGTGTTTTGTGTTTGATAACTCTTTTTTTATTTCAAAGGCCGTCGGTCGCCGTCAATCAACCTGTTGAATTCTTTATGTTTGAGAGCCACTGGCGGCAATCTGATCAAGCGCCCCGCTCACGTCCACGTATTGCCCATTCCCCATTCCGAATTTAGTCGCTCAGTTGGCATTTATGGAACGATTTTATTTAACGCTCCACGTTGTACAGTTAGAGTTTGTTTATGTGCCGGCAGCAGCAGCTGATAAAAGCCGCGAGTCGTCAATCCCACGCGGCGAATGAGCAATACCCAATAATAATACAATTTAGCAGCGATAATTGGCCATCGAGCCCAGCTGAAAAACAGGTGCGGACATACAAATAGCATTGCAAACTTCAGAAAATAAAATGCGAGCTGCACCTCAATATTTAAATTTGATCTGTCAGGTTTGGCAATTTATAAAAACTTTAAAAATACCCGGTACCCCTTTATTATATTAAACACTGCTTATCAAGTTAGGTATTAATTACCGTAGCTTTTATGATTACATAAACCCAAAACAAAAAATATTAACCGGAACAGGAAATTGAATCTGAAAGGTGCATTATTTTTTTTTTCCTCTCTTGGGAAATTTTAACAATTACCGCCTTTGAATACAAACCTACTTAAAAAAAATTAAAAGCCAATTTCTTCACTTTATTTAACAAAAATCTGATCTATACTTTTGAATCCGTTTGTATTTTGCAACAACAAAAAATAGAGAGAAATGTAGAGTAAAAGAGAGACTCGTTAGCAAAACCAAGACACAATAATAACGGGTCAAAAGCAATACCAATTCTAGTTCTTCTCGTTTTTTATGGCTTTTGGCCAGCTGCATACAAAGGCTCTCCTCTTCCTCTATCACTTTATCTCTCTCTCTCTCTGTGTGATTCTTTTTCCTCCTTTTTATTTCCGGTATTTAAACTTTGCGCATGCGTATTCTCTTCTAACTGGAAATAAACCGGTCGCTCTCTTTTCTTTGCATCGCTCTTTGTGGTTTTTGTTGACATTTTGTTGCACTTCTTCCCACACAAGCCCACACACACAAGAGTCTACGCTTTACCGTTGCCTTTATCAACTTAGCTTTTGTTGTTTTTGGTGGTTTCTTAAAGGTGTGTGTTGTTGTTTTTGCGGTTGTTAGTTTCCGTTGTAAATTTGATTAGGTTTCGAATTCGAAAACCTAGCCGGGACACAGTGGCTCTAAAACCGGGCTGCGTTATCAGCAGTTGTTTCAATATTCGTTTTATTTATTGCTCATTGTTTTCCGCTTAAATTGCCAATGACCTACTGCGAGTAAATGAGAGCATTGCGATAAGGCAGTGGAAATCCCTCCATCTTCCTCTACCCTTCTCCTTTTAATCACATCTTACACTGTTTTCTCACTGAATATGCAAATAAGTGGGTGAACACATTTTGAATTTAATTCTTAATGGCAGCCCAAAAGTATGCCGTAATAGCTAGAGCGATTTTTGAAAAATAATAGTAAAATGTTTTAGTGTATTTAATGCAAACGTGATTTTTAAAATTTGTAGTTGTATTTGAGCTTACCTCTTAATTAAAAAAAAAATATATATACATTATGTGAAAATTAATGTTATGTACATATGTGTGGCTGCTTTTACTCCTTTCTGATAATGGAATTAAAAATGAATTTCAATTTATTCAAAAATTAACATTATGAAGACAGTTTCAAGTGCAATAATTAATTATATCAGCAAACAATAAACATCAAAGACTATAAATATCCGTCGGAAAAAAATTAAATGATAATTAAATACTTAATGACTAAAATATATTATTTTTTTTTTTTCGTTTTACTTGCAGTTAGAGTATTAAAATTTAGCAAATATGTTGCTAGCCAATTCTAGTTAGGAAAATCTAAGTAAGTTAAGTACAGGGAAACTCGTGTGCAATCCGGGGAAAAGTCGAAGGGAGAAGCAGCTGCCACATCCGAAATACGAGAGCGCAGGCTAAGTCCGTCCTCCACAAAACGCAGCAACAACAACAGCAAAGACGGCGTCCCCGCGCAGTTACGTCCGCTCGCGCTCCACTCCCCAGTCGCCCCACTCCCCGCAGGCGGCACTCCTCGGCAGCAGCGGCAGCGGCGGCGGCGGCGGCGGAGGAGGCAGATCCCAAGGTCACCACCACCACCATCCGTACCACCACCATTCGCCCTCCCCGTCGCCGTCGTCGCCATCGCCGTCGTGCCCCACGCTGCAGCTGCAGCCACGATTGCACCACTCGGAGCAGCAGTTGTGCCAGCGACGCCGCATCTATGCCTCCACGGGGAGTGCCGCCAACATCATGATGGACCGCGAATCCCTTAGCGAGTGGGCTAAGGACAAGCCGCTCAGCATCCTCCAGCTGGACCCCGCGGACCGAGCGGTGCTTCGCATAGCAGGTGAGTCCAACCCAAGTCCAATTTAATTGGGAATATGTTAGTACGGGAGAAGGCATACAGTGGTCGCTGGCTAAAAGAAAATTCTAAAAGTCTTTGAGAGTTCTTAAATTTTTTTTAGAGCTTTAGAATTTTTGATTATTTTTTTATTATATTTTTATTTGTAAATTTATTTTTTCTGAAAATAATAAAACATAATGCCTGACTACTACTTATGATACTTTTAATGATCAAGAGATTCTAATAAAGACCTAAACTGTTATTCAGTAAAGTAAACTAAACGAAACCTTTTCTAATTGTGAATTAAAATACATATTCGCACATTACAAATATATTTAAAAAAATAATAATAAGCCAGCGACTACTTTAGCTAACCTTAATAATTCTAATTCAAAATGTTTGTGCTGAAAAAGGATCTTTTTCCTATTTTTAAATCTTAAGTCTAGAAACGATTCTCACCTAAAGCCAATGACCACTGTAGGGCAATTGAGGTAATCCGCCGGCTGATAGCCCCATTCAAATGGCAATATGCTGAGCAAATATTTGGCCAACCCACCGCGCCCCACTCACCCACTGGGGCCACCCAAAAGCTGAACCACTCACTCGGTGGTTCATTGCACTTAGCATTCAGCCAGTGGCTGTCAAACTGTGCTCGCATTTCCACTCGCTTTGCTGCTCTTTTCCTTTTTTTTTTTTTGCATCGACGCGGCGTTATTATGCGCTAATTCCACGCTAACGGTTGCAGCCTCCGCCCATTGGATCCCCCTCCCCTCCCCCGATACTCCCTGCTATATATCCCCCTCCTATATCTGTGTGCCAACTTTGCCGTTTTGTCTGTCAGTCACTTGTAAATTCTATTTCTGTTCCGCCAACGGAGTTTTTGCGGCCCACAGAACTATGTACTAGATATAGATATATATATTCCCCCGACCCCTCCTCCTTTCTGCCGCTTTTTGCAATGGCAACTGAAAAATCGAAATTTATGTCGCCGTCGCAGCCTGAGGGCATTGTTAGTGCTGCACAATAAAAAAAATAAACACAAAAAAAGAAGAAAAATTAAACGGCTGAAACACAAATGGAGGCAAGTCGTCTATTGAATTCTTGCCGCATTGTTGCCCAGGCCATGTCTATTATAAAGTTGCGACGGTGAGGAGTTCAAGGGATTGTCGCGGAGTGAAGAATGTCTGATCAAAGCCCAGCCAAATAAATTGCATTTCAGATCAGTGGCAGAATGCCTTTTCTGGATCATTGAGTGTTTAAGTTATCAAGTACTTTGTAATGGTTCTATTAGACTGGATTGAAATGACTTATCTATCTATAATTCTATTAAACATAATTTAATTTATAATTTTTAATATAATTTTTAATTTGTTCTGGTCTTTAAAATGATCATAAACTACGTTTTCACTTTAAAAATATGTTATTCTGCAATGTTAATTTTTTTTTAATAAATAAGAAAAAGTTCTTGGGAAAACTCATAAATATTTATGCTCCTTCTTAATAAAATCGTATAAGATTTTAATAACTATAAATGGACAAATTTAACATTCTGAATCACCTTAAGGCTTCTATTAAAATGTATTTCCTGATAATGGGGTCAAATAATGTTTTTTGAGATTAGATTGATGTTTAGTTTCATTGTGACAACACTTAAAATATCAAGTGTCTTATATTCAAGATAGTGAAAAGAATAAATGAAATTGTTCCTTTTATGAAATGGTTGTTAAATAATATAACCTTTGTAAGGATTTCATCAATTCTTATATAAAATCATTAATCTTAAAAGTGTTGTTAAACAGCACAGACTTTATTAAGATTTCATCGATTCGTGCATATAAAACATTTAATCTTATTCGAGATATAACACTCGAAAGCATGACAATGCACATGCGTCAGCGTTCGGTTGTAATTACTTTCAATTGAAATTGATTCAATAAGTAAGAAACGCCCAAGATCGTCAATGAAACTGAAAACAAAACTCGTTTTACCTTAACGAGCTTGAATTTGTGTGTGCGAGTATAGAGTATATGGCGGAGATATATTTATAAATTGAGATTGATGTCTGGGATTAAGGCCCCCAGAGAGACACCTCCACGAACAAGCAAACGTTCCCATTCCACAAAGTCAGATCCGAACCCAAATCCGATTTCTCATGCGAAATGAAAAGTTATTCGCTTGTCTGCTGGAGTTGTACGCTTTTTCCTACCCAGTTTTTTGTGTAAAGTTTCCCCTCCCGTATTTCTCAGTTTTTGTTTCTAGACACTGAGTTTTAATTAGCCCTGAGCCAGTTAACCCACACACACAATTTGGCCAATTGCATGTAACGGAAAGCGGAAAACTTGCCCACAATCTGCTGCCAACTCTGTGAAAATGGGGAACCAGAAAAAAAAGGAAAAATAAACTGGTATCCAAAGTAATCTAATGAACAGTATAACGCCCCCTCAAAACGCATTGCTTTGAATCTTTTCAAAGATGTGTTAATGCCTCGATGAAATAACATTTGCTTACGGTCTTCTATTTACAATTGTTTTGTGTATATTTTTAAACTTTTACTCTCGCATTTTGATTTTCTCACCTCACATTTTGTGGCTACGCCTGCGCAAAGTGAACCAATTTTGGGCTGTTTGAATATTTGGCCGTTTGCGTGTGGGTGTGAGGCAATATTTTTTTTATTTTGGCCATGCTATAATACTTTGAATCGAGCCATTTTCGATTTCGTTTTCGGATTACTTTGACAGCATTCGACAGCGTTTTATTTTTAGACGGGTGTTATCACCCGCGAGCCTGTCCCATTACCATTAATCGACAGCGTCTTCAAGTGTTTCATTCGTTATCGCGATATCGTTATCGAACGTTTTTTTGTGGCTTTTTGTGAAAAGGCTTGGCCGAAATGTGGCGGGGGCGCCGCCAATCCCCCAGTTGCATCGTACAGATTTTCATTAATAAATCTATCGAGCTTCGTCTGGGTTCTGTGTGTTTATGTGGCGGCAAACCATTAGATATTCCGAGCACATTTACGTACACGATCGGTTTTAATGGGCGAATTAGCCCGGCAACAGGCGGCTGCCGCCACCGGAAGTACAGTTGCCACGAGGAAGTGAACAGAGTTGCATTTAAATGACTTACTTATGTAACTAGGTCTGGGAAATAGTCTTGTAAGATTAAACCCATCTTTTATCTTTTTCAAATTTACAATTGTAAGAATGAGAAATTTTATTGCAAGACCCCCAAATTTGACCTTAATTATTTCCCTCTGTAAAACCCCAATAAGTTCATCACTGCTTGTAATTTTATCGCGTGCATTGGTTGTTTTATTTTCGGCACTTGGTGGGTTGTATCTGGAAAATACAGATACGCCTACCGACATAACACGATGTTGTTAATTGAAAACTGATAACTGTTTCTCTGTTCTAGACTGTTTTTATTCCCCGATTGTTAGTGCTTCTGCTTCTGTTTCTGTTGCCTTTTCGACTTGGCTAGTATTTCGTATTCGCATTCTCTGTTTTCGGTGATTCTCCTTTCGGTTTTGGTTTTTTTGGTTTTTTAATTGTCGTTATGTATTCTCGATTCTCCATATCGTTCTGCAGCTGTGTGTGTTTTTTTTTGTATCTCGATGGGGTTTGCTTGTGTTTGTATAGATATCTCTAATTAGTTTTCAATTCAATTTGCATTTCTCGTTCGCTATGTTTCCCCACTCCCCATATCTCTGTCTATATCTCAACCGTTTTTTTTTCCAGCGACTGCTTTCGGTAATTATTCGTCTTAAGTTATGACATTTTTTAGTGTTCTGGAATCTAATGACTAAAGCCCATGAAACATCTCAATATATCGATGTTAATTGGATGCTTGCCGGGTTTTTTATCTTCCCCAACATTGCTGTTGAAGTTTTTATGTGCAGTTTGTGAGCTTCTTATGAAGCTTTATTCTCTTAATTAATGAAGAGCTCAGAATAGGTTTGAATTTGTAAGTTGAATAGTTAGTAGATCAAAATATCTATGAAATGGATATTGCATTCATGAAATAAAAAGTAGAAATTAATAGAACCAAAGTAAAGTAATAAGAGTAAACTTTGTCAGTTTCAAAAATAATTTGACTAAAATAGTCAAAGTACAACAATAATTTCATATTAAATATGGCAAAATTAGAGTAACTAAATAAGAAATTACCAAAGGTAAAACTTTTTTAGGAAAATAAAACTATGGCAAACAAATGTCTTGATTTCCTGGCTGGCAGGTGATATTCGTGAATCAAATTCACACGCACATGCAGTAAATATCTCGGTCTATCTAACTCCCCTCAAGGCTGAAAAAGCGCCATATGGCACCTTTCCCAGACAATTGTGTTTCCCCCCAACTCCCCCACTCCCCCCTTTGGATACCCTTGTCCTCCCTTCTACGTACGCACAACATCCCCAGACATCCGAGAAACTCTTCTGACTCATTAAGATAAGCAATTTTGTGTGTCAGTTTGTCAACTCCAAATGGGAAACAAAAAACTTTGGATCAAAGTGAAGGACCGCCGCCTCAAAGTACTTGAATATAAATATAAATCTATATGGAATGTACGCATGGAACACTCGTACAAATTACTTATACACAAATATTTAATTACGCTACTAATTGCCAGTGACGATCAACAGCCACGAAATGAGACACTCGGCCATCGCGAGGTCAAGATACTTTATCGAGGGGGAGATTGTGGTAAGATACCCCCTCCCCCTTTCCCCTCTTTTTTAGCAGATGTTGTGCAATGTTTTTACTTGTTTTTTATTCGTAGATCAAGTGGCATTACTTTTTTTTTTTTTGCATTGTGGGAGTTTCATTCAAGGCGTTCCCGCTTTTGCGGCTTTCACAGAAATTGCAATGATCTCAGCTCCGGCCAATATCACTTTATGGATATTTATGACCTGTTCTATATATCACAGCGATTTGTTTTTTGTTTTTTTGTTTTTCAGTCGGTTGTCTGTGTGGGTGGAGTGACCATGACGTCACTGCTGCAAAACAAGTTGGCCTTTGTCAGCAATCGAGCAATCATTTAAATGACATTACACGCAAATAAAAGTAAACAACAGGCCCAGTGTACTTAAAAAAAATGTGAATTTTTTTGTTTTTAATACATTTATAATTCTAACAATTTTCAGAAAGTATTTAATAATTTACAACAAATTAGTACTTCAATATATTACCTTTTTTAAACTTTTATGGATTTTTAAATTAATTTATAGCAATATAATCTATTAGGAGTTAAAACCATCGTGAGCTTTAGTTCAAAATTAAATTAATAGCGGCTTTTCGAGAAGTGAAGGATAATAAAGTTTTCAAAGTAATTTTAATAAAATTAAAAAATCAATTAACTTTAATTAATTTTCTTTTCAATTTTTGTTCTAAGTGTTAGAGACGCCCACTACTTGGTGTTGTAAACCTGTTTTTTTGTGGTTTGGGGGATGGGTAACTACACTCACTACTGGGGACCGACTGCCTTCAGTGGGTCAACCATTCCCCTTCCCATTTCCCTTCCCATTCCCACTTCCATTCCCCTTCCCATTCCGATTCCATAAAGTAGGAGGGCCAACGGGGCAGGGCACCCTTGAAGTGAAGTGGGCTTACACGAATATTCCATATTCCATATTCCGTATTCCATTGTTTTTTCCCGTTTTGCCACCTTTGTTTACCAAAGCCAGCGAAATGGGGAATCAGTCGGTTTCAGTCCCCCTAAAAATAAGCATAACCGAATAAGGGAAAAATGTATCTTTTCAGTGGTTTCGCAGTTTTTTGGGGGAGACCACTTAGCCGGCATTCCATCCCGCATTGTTTGCACTGTGACTGTTCACAATAAGCCCGGCCAAATGCCACATTGACACACATATCTTGCAAAAAATTAACGTTGGATAATGTCTCCATTCGCAGCAGCCACAGATTACTCAGTGCGAATAAACCCTTTCAGTTTTATTTTAAATGGAACAGTTTGGTTGCTTTAACTTATATTCAGTCTTAGCACATTTTATTTAACCGTTTGTGAAAAAAGAACAAAAAATACTTTTGTGAGTAAACTATGTAAATGACTAATAAAATGTGACAATAATATTTAAAAATTAGAAATGATTTATAAAAGTTTTAATAATGACTAGTCATACTCATACTAAATCAAAACTAAATTGTCATGATATTATTAAAATAAATAGAACGTGTTCTGAAAAAGAGTATGCAAAAAATGTTACGGTCAATTTATTGCTCTATTCTGAAATGTTGATGGAACTGAAATTTCATACCTATCAAGTGATAAAAGTTAACAATTTATTCATTTATTCTAAGCTTAAGTTTGCATTTGTAAGCAGCTTAAAAAAACGGTTTCAGATTTTGCATTGGAAATGAATTAAAAGATTTCAGGTATAGCGTATAATTTTATTTAAAATCCATCTAAAAAAGCTTTTAAAATCTAAAATTAGTCACAATAACAAATTGATAACACATAAGATAAAATGTGAGATTATTAAATTTATTTTTTTTACCTGTAATATTCACTTTGCATTAAAGTAAATTTTTTTATCAAGGTTTATCAAAATTAGGTCACCAAAAATTGTTTTCTTCTGACGTAATGCTATTTAATTTGCATAAAATTCAGTATTATTGAAAATACATTTAGGCAGTTGCATGATGAAGCTAAATTATTAAAAATTGTGCAATTTGCCTGCGTATATCCAGTAAATCAGAAATGTATTTCCATTAATCTCAATTCATGCGACAAAGTGTGTTAAAATTGTTAAGCACATGACGTTGTGCGAATAAATTGTCGTTTCTCTTCGATTGCAGTTGCAATTTCAATTGCCGGCATTCCAGCGGCCAAACGGGAAATTGTCTGCAGCGGCGTCTGAGTCTGAGTCTGAGTTTTCCTTTTTTAAATTGAGTCTTTTTTTTTTTTACTTGGCAATGCTGTTGGGGTTGTGCTGAGAAGGTTGCCTTGAGACGGATGTTGGTTGTGACAGGCGGAATTCCGATGACTTTGGGCGTAAGCGTGGGCAGAGTTTTAGTAAAAGCAATAGTTATGGGCGGCAAAGCTGGCCAACAACTCTCTGACTAAGTGGGTGAGTCCGCTCAATCTCGATAAAAATGATTAATAAATAAATCAAATAAGTGATTAATACCCATGGCCGTGTTAAAGCAAAGTCCATGTGTTGTCCTTAGCTATAAAAAATCCTCGCTTGATTGGCATGCAAATTACCAGCACATCCCCACTTTAATGTTCCAAACTCGATGGCGTGCCAGAAGGCAATTCAAAATGCCATAACAATCAGTTGGCAATTAAACGGAGGGCGCCCCTCTCGAAAAAAACCCCCACCCATTTCTACCCCCCAAAATGCCGATGGCCCTGGTAATTCAAAATCTGCTCAACGATGTGCGATTGCCAATTACTAATTAAAACAACACAACGAACGGCAAGTGCATAAAAAAACAACAGTTGCCTTTAATACGGTAATACGGTATATACATATGTATGTATGTATGTAGTATCATATGTGCACCATAAATGTATCGATTGTCTGGGGGTGTCCACTTGAGGAAGTGGGCTGGTTGGCCAAGAGGGAAACTAGATGGCTGCCAAGTGTTGGAGTGGATGGATTGGATTATCTAGATCTGCGGGAATCACTCGACTGAGACTGAGACCCAGACGGAGATCGAGACTGCGACTCCAACCGAGCGACATGCAAATTAACGAAGGCGTTTCCAAAGACAATGCCTACACTGAAAGAAGAAAACGGGAGCTTACATTTAAAAAAAAAAAAAAAAAAATATTAAACTACTAAATTGTCTTCAAATCTAAATGCTTTCATTATTTAATTAACTTCATAAAAATCCTTAGGTAAAGAGGTATAATTTAAAACTTAAATATTTATATAGAAGGGCTTAAAAACTCTTATTTATTTCATTTCAAAACATTTGCCTAAGTGTATACCATAAAGAATATGATTAATTACTATGAAAACTATGATAAATTACATAGTACTTAGTACTCAACCCACAGAACTTAAAAGTGTGAGCTAAAAATATAGAACTTATAAAAATTATGTGAAGGCTTCTTGTTTTCTAAATAAAGAATAGAAGACAAATACTTTTCCTTAAAAAGTATTCAAAGTAAAATGTAAATTAAAGTACATTTTGTTTCCATAATTTGCGATTTCTTTTCAGTGTGTTTCTCCATTGCTATATTTATGTTATTTTGGCCAAAGAACCGAAAAAAGGCCAACTTGGTCGCATTAAGCCTACGCCAAAAATCCGATACTCATTTATGGACAGAGGCTTAGTCACATTTTCGACCTGACTCACGGTGATGATCGAATACAAGTGATTACCACTCACTCACACTCGTTTAAGCTTGAAATTCGTCTGCATAGCATTTCCGCTGGAAAGCGAAACAGCTGTTTTCGTTAGCTGCTTTTTCAGATCGGCTTACGATTTTACTTTTCGTGGCCGTATGCAATTCCACTTTCCATTTTCATAACGCGTTTTTTTTTTTTCGAAAAGCTAATGTCACCCCAAAAGCTAATGCATCTCAGCTGATCGGAAAAGTCTCTCTTAGTCTTCGCTCTTGAGCGGAAAATCGGAAAAACACTCGACTCTCTGCTCTCTAATCTGTTGCATCTTACATTTTTATGGATTCTTCTACTATTTTTACACACTATATCTTTTTTTTGGCCGCTGGTTGTTTGTGTTTATGGCCAGCTGAAGAGTTCTTTCAACTGCAGTTCCCAAATTTGTTTACAAGTGCGTGTCGATCTGCGGTCTCCCTCTACGTATTTCCATGACTATTTCTTTGCGGCTTGGTTAATAAACCACAAAAAAGACGAGAGCCAAATTAGGGCTTTCTGTTTATTAACGGCCATGACCATTAGCGGTTTATTTTATTTTCTTTTTATACTTTTTGTTCTCGCTGCTCGGGGAGCCCACATGCTTAAGCGGCTTCCTCTGGCCCGCAGAAAAATAGCCAACGCTCTGACCAAATATGAGGAATTTCTTTTCATTTCGCGTACACTGAAAGTAAAACATTTAGTTTAAATAAAATTCTTTTCTTTTCGATAAACTACGTTTCACAAAGCATTAAATTTAACTAGAAATCCAGTGTCATATAATCAATAATAAAGTGTTAGCTGAAGATGTCGAGTTATAAAAGTATATTGAGTTTGCATGTGTAAACATTTTTAACAGTGCACTTACTCATTCCCTTCAGAGCGACAATTTTGGTCATTCATGCGGCGGCTTAAGCTTGAAATGGCGCTCAAAGAGCGGTTATTGAGTCACTCTCCTGATTTGCCGCTCTTGCGATCTTCTCTTCCCACACAAAAGTGGCCACGCACATAGTGCTGGGCTTTTCATGAGAGAGTAAAGATAAACAGAGTTAATAACTTAAGTGAGTATAATAAAAATACTCACTATTATATTTTCATTTAATCAGTTTCTCATATTTTCATTCATAACTGATCGCAAGTCTAATGTCTTCCCTTTCACAGGTGCACTAAGTTAAATTAGTCAGCTGTTTCAACAACTAAGGTTGTTATCCCTAGTTAATATATTTATTCTCTGGGTAGAAAATTGTTTTTAATATACTGCTTAAAATGAACAACCAAACATCCTGTCAAATTGGTTTCGCAAAGGAACAAGTTATAAAGCACAGTAAGACTATTCTCGCAAATTGAGCAACTGATATTGGTTATTTTCTCACAACAAATGAACAAATGAACAAGTGTATAAAAGAACAAGTGAATAAATGAGCAAGTAGATAAATGAACAAGTGCATATATGAACAATAGATTCAACACAGCCATTGAGTTTATCCAAACTGAGCAAGTGATCTTGCTTCTTGAAAAGAGAGCACTGTTTGGCCAACACTAGTGCGCGGTACACCTGCTCCGCTCACTCACACTCACCTGCAAGCTCACTCGCCCCCACTCTCTCTATCTCTCTCGGGGCTCTCTCCGCTCTTTCGCTCCTCTTCTCGCGACTCTTGTGTCTCAGCGGCACCCAAGTGAACTCGCTTAACGCCACGGCGCTCATTCGAATTTGAACCGCGACACCGAGCAGTTGGGCGTTTCTCTGCTAGAACCTCGTTCTCTTACCAGTGACTGTGTGTGTGCGTGCGTTGCGTTTATATATTAATGTGTGTGTGTGGTGTGGCAACAACAATTTGTTAACGCACACACTCACGCGCAGTTAACGAACGCAACTTGGCCCTAAAAAAGTGAGAAGAAACCGAAAAACAAAGTGCAAATAATAATATAAATTAACTAAAAAGCAGCATTCGAAACTTACATAAATAATAATAGTCGCGTTTATCTTTAGTGCAAAAATTGTGTTGAAGCAGCAAAGACGTCAAAGCACTATAAAAATAAATAAATGACTAAATTGAGTGACTGAATGAAGGACCGCCGTTGTGTTATCGTCCCAAATAAACCAAACCGATAAAGGAAATCATAAACGAAAAAGCAAGAACGCAGAACTCGAGAGAGTTTCCGAAAAACCAAACCAGCAGCTGTGTTGCATTTTTTAAATATTTGCCTGTCGCAAACAAGAAATTTTCAACTTCGCCCAACTTCTTTTTAGTTGTGCGTTGTTGTTTTTGCCATTTTTTTGTTGTTGTTGTTTGTTCTTGTTGTCTGTCGTCGGCTGGCTTTTCATTCAATAACCAGTTTTTGTCAGATTTTTTCTTTAGATTTTTGTGAGCTTGAATTGCTCTTTAGGGGCGATCTGGTCTCGGATTTTTGATCGTTGCACACGCACTAAAAATCCACAAAGTCGCACTGAAGCCAGTATATCATTTGGGTTTTTCTTTATAAAGACAAATTAGTCATGCCAAACGCATGCACCTATACACCAAAAAAAATCTTTAAGGAGCCTAATGTTTTCGAATAACATTAGGCTCCTTAAAACTACCATTAAAATGTAGGTGAACAAGATTGGTTAGCATCGAAAATATAAAATCTTTGCAATTTAATTTATGTTATAGTAATTAAAAAAAAATTAAATTAAAAATTGAAGTTAATCAGAAATTAAAATTTAAAAGAAAGAAACCTATTCACTCCAAATAAACAAATTGTTTCAACTCATTTTCTTTAAAACAATAAAACGTTTTTCCTCTGTGTACCTCCGTTCTCCCTCCTTCTTTCTCTCTCACTCTCTTTCCTTTTACCTGTAGTTCTCGACACACGGTTTTCTTGGCATGCCAGGCATACTTAATTCCGGCTCTCCCGTTTAAACCTGGCTTAGAAAAAAACGAGAGAAAATGCACAACTCGCATAACTGTGCCATAAAGTGGGGGAGGCAGAGAAGGGTGGGGGATGAGAAGGAGGGAAGAAAGAGAGAGGCGAAAAGCCAAGTTCAGACAGTGGCAGTGGGGAAATATTTTCCGTGAATTTATTGTGTGAAATTTTGCATGTGAATGGAAAATGCACACGGAACAAGCAGCCCAGCCAGAAAATAACAATAACAAAACAACAAAAACGAAAAAACCATAACAATAACAAGCAACAAAAATATGAGTGAAAATTATTGAAAGCCACTTGCAGCAAAGTGAAAGATGCAAATAGCTAAAAACCCACAAAAAAAACTGTTGACTTCGGAAAAATAAACAAAACCATGAAAAAACGCCTTAGATTGGCACTAAAAAACAAATTAACCAAAACTAAAACCTAAACTAAAACTCAAGTAAAAGTTCACAAAAAGCGGCAAAGAAAAATGTTTGTTTGTCATTTAGCTAAGTTACGCCCAGCGTTTGCATAAATAAATTAAAAATTTAAAGCAGACAGTGCAAACAAGTTGAAAAAAGAGGAAAAGAAAATTACTTGTAGATACTCTTGTAATTTTGGTCAAGATATATTAGTTTGTAAAGATCAAAATTTTTAAAAACTTAAAATTTATAATGAATTTTCTGTCTAAAATTACAACCAAGTAGGAACGTTTATTAGTGTCGTTTAAATAAACAAATGTTTGATTCAGTTCGTTCACATTTAAAATATTAATAAAGCTTAGAATAAATAACCATATCTTTGTCAATAAAAGATAAAGAATTTACATAGTGATAGCTTACTGCAAACTTCTGGTGGAAATCAACCTACCTTTCTCAAATATTAAACAAAACTACGCAAACTTTGAATGAAAAATGAGTTGAGAGAGGGAAAGACAGAAAGAAATTTGTCTGTCCATATCTACATGCGAGGCGGGGTATATATAATTGTATTCGTATCTAATCAGAGCGACAACCCGTCTCCTGGGCCCGCAGCTGCTTGCGTGTCTAGGCATTTATTTATTTATACTTATTGTGCTTACGGGTCCGAGAGCCAGAAATACAGCTCCAAGCTGACCTCATGAATTGAATGGAATCACCCACGAAAAAAAAAGAAAAAAACAGAAAAAAAAAAAAACAAAAGTAACTCCAAAATCAGGGCAGAAGTAGAGATTTATTTTGTGTGTTTTGCAAATGAAAGTACACGGACAAAATGGGATCGCAGTTTTGTCATTGTGAAGATTGCAAAAGAAGTAAAAAAAGTGGACACGGAATGAAATGATTTAAGTGCTCGCTTTTACTTGAGCTTTTTGTGTATGCAGCTGCGTCTGATTTCAGTTTCAATTTATCTTTATAAATTTCAATTTGGCTGTCGGGTAAAAGTGAAGCGATCGCAATAGCGATCGCGCCCTTCTCCCATTGTATCTCGGTATCCGTATCTGCTGTATCTGTATCTGTATCTGTATCTGATGGATACATGGCGTCGCCAGTTCGTTCGCCCCTGGCGACAAATGCACCATGTACGCTAGTGTATTTGTATCGTAACTGATAGATACATTTCGCCAACAGCACGTTTTCTTTTGGCCAACGTCCAATTGGAACAAAATGCCGGCAACGCTGAAAACATAAAGGCAAATACATCAGATATATAGCAAATGCTTCTCTGCTACACAAGAAAAACTAGAAAAACTAAAGAAAGGTGTTTAGGTTTTTATTTGTTTAATAATTTAAACTTGAACTTGGGGTTTGCATTGATTATTTATTTAAACGATATGAAAATAATAATTGCAAGTATGAAAACAAATTAAATAATATGATATTGCAAAGTGTATAGTTCCTCAAAATTTAATATGAAATTGAGTTAACAAAATCTTCAAAATATTTCCATGTTGTTGTGGTTTTTTTTCATGTGTAGATAGCCGACTTTGTAAACGAGAACTTTTACTTAAATTTAGTTTAGTGCTTAGTGCTAGTACATTCCACTTTGGTATCTCGCTAATTGCAACTCATTTGCAATCGCCGATGCCATTTCCCTGATGATTTCACGTTCAAGTGCGCGGATCGCAGCGTCTGCAGCTGAATCATCACGGCTAATTTAGATGTACGAATGCATGATTCGTTTGTATTTTAATTTGCCAACTCCCAACTTCAGGTCCAGCCAACCGAGAGCAATAAAAAAATCCGAAAATCACAAAGTGCCATCGCAAAACAAACATAAACTCCGAAACGTGCTGAAAATCAACGAAACAAATATCTCAAAAATAAAGAAAAGAAAAGAATCGAAGAGTTTGCGGCGAAAGTTTTGACGAGTGTCGAGTGCTGAAAGTGTTTTGAGTGTTTTTCGGGGTATTTGAGTATCTTAATGTGCCACCCGCAAGATGACATCGCATTCCTACTATAAAGACCGCCTGGGCTTCGATCCCAATGAGCAGCAGCCGGGCGGCAGCAACTCGATGAAGCGGAGCAGCTCGCGGCAGACGACGCACCACCATCAGAGCTACCATCATGCCACCACCAGTAGCAGTCAGTCGCCGGCCAGAATCTCCGTTTCGCCGGGTGTTGCAGGACTTTCCGCCAACAATGGAACCCTGGAGTACCAGCAGGTTCAGCGGGAGCAACGCGATCGGGAGCTGTACAGCACCAGCAGCAACAACAACAACAGTCATCATCATCATCAGCAGCAGCACCACCATCATCAGCACCACCACCATCGCCATTCGGTGGGCAGTGCCTCATCGCCGCTGTACGAGAATAGCAACAATAGTCCGGCTGCCCCCAAAAAGGCCAAGCACTCATCCACCCAGGCCCAGCCGCAGGGTGGCTACGAGGATGCCCTCACCCAGTTCAAAGGTAGCATGTCCATTTGGGATCATTTTATAGAAGATTGGGACATCATGCGTAAGTGGGAAATCTCAGGATAGGATCTCGTTTTCTCGTTTTTTTCTGGCATGTGTTGTTCTGTGTTCCAGTTCTCTTGGATGTTTTTTCTTTCTAATTAATTACCCTCAGCGGAAATGATTTGCATTTCAAGTTCACTTCGCGTCGCTTGTTGTATCTTGTTTGTATGAATTTCAATTATGAATCCGTCGCGGTTTCATTTGTATACTTCTAAAGCTTAACTAACCCGAAAACATGTTTTTCCAACGACTGCTAACCGCTTTGCGGAAGTCGAACTGGGGAGCAAATTATAAAGGGTCAAGGTTATGAGACCCTCTTTAAATGCTAGCTCAGAGTCCGCTGAAGTTTTAAGCAAATATTTAAGCTAACTCTTTTCCAACAGGTTTAAAGATTTCGTACGAAATTTATGCAAAAACCTATGGAATGTGAAATAGATCGCGTAGAACAAACAGATGTTAAGGTTGAAACAAATAAGGTTACCTCACTTCTTTGCAATGCATTTCATATCTTTAAGGGGGACTTTTCAAGGTCTTATCGAGTGTTATAAATATATTTATTACAAATTCCGACAATCACTAAATATATTAAGTGCTGACACTTCTTTGGCAAATACAAATACATTCGGAGACCATTAGTCGCACCTTTCTTGGCACATCAAATGCTGATCAAATAAAAGGGTGCCATCTCGACCTTGAATTCAATAAGAGGGAGATTGTTCATTACGGTTTTTTTCGAGGGTTGAACCTCTAATTAAACCCCTGAAAGAGAACCTGATATTTCCGTCATCCAGACACCCAGAAAAAATAAAAACTGAGCTGGCAAATTAACAAACTTTCGACTGACTTCAGAATTCCACGAATTTCAAAGTGAACTCATTTGTCCAGCGAAGAAAAAAATAAACGGGTTTATGCTTATTGACTTTTGTAAACATTTATATGGGCTTTTTATGCTGATGGTTATACGTTTTCGATTGCCAGAGACTAATTTGCTGGCGCCGTTAGCTGGGAATTTTGTTGACTCGCAGATAAAAAGAAGAAATATTTTGAATACCATTTGAAGTGCATTTCCTACCGCCAATAAAATAGAGTGAGTTCATTATTTATATCGGGCAAACGGTTGTTTATTCTTATCGCTGATTGCAAATCGTGAAAACACGATTACCCAAACGTCCTTCATAAAAAAAAGAGCAACACATAAAAACCCATTTAATTGGCAACATGTTAACGCCAAGTTAATTACTTTTATTTAGTAATGTGTTTGATAAATCGATTAAAAAATGTGTTATTGTTTAGTCAGCAAGAAGAAGTAAAAACTTAAATACAAATTGTAATACTTGCAAGTAACTGTTTCCGATGCTTGTCAAAATCAAACATCTCCGATCAAACGTCCTTCTAAGGTTAAGTGTGCTAATCAATGACAATGACTAAATGCAAAAATAAACATTAACAAATATCAAATAAGCTTCTCCGACGAACTCTTCTACAACAACTTAACGAACGTTTAATCGTTGAAAACAAATTCAACTTAGAACGTGACATCATCACGCGCTCTTCAAAAAAAAAAAAAAAAATGAAAAAAAAGAGCCGCATACAGACACACATTTTCAGATAGTGCTACCCTGTGTATTCGCATTTGTATTTGTGCCGGCGAAGTCGTACACCTTTGCACAATCATTATTTGTGTGAATATTTATGAACTCTTTGTGCCGTGTTGTGTTTGTTGTTGTTGTTGTTGTTGTTGTTCTTGGCTTAGAGAAAGATAAAAATAAGCCCGATTACGAATAGGAATACGAATAGCGGGTTGTCTTGTGCTGTGTTGCATGCAATCGTGCAGAAAGATTTTTGCGGAAAGATCGTCTCCCCTGCTGAATGAATGGAATTGGAGAGTTCTTGAAAAAAAGGTGGAATCTCCGCTTTAATGGAAAATTGCAAACGGATGAGTCAGCGAACGATTGGAACAAGTTCGCGATCTTTCCGCTTCTCCATTTCTCACTCTCTCTGGTTTTTTCTTACATGTAACCGAAGAGAAAAAAAATTATACGTAGGGTGCAGGCAAAAAAAAGTGTCGAAATGTTTGTCATAAAAAAGGTTTTTTCAACTCTTTATAGCCTCGGGGTCTATGAATCACTAGATAAATTCGGAATAGCAGCTGTGCTTAAAGAAATTAATACAAATGTTTGTAAAGCTTAGTCACAACATTTGACTAATTTTCTACAGAAAATATCCAGAACTTGGTGGTAACTTAATACCCAGTGATATATATCATATTATCATCACTTCGGGGGAGCTTATAATGTATTTGGACTTTAAACTTATCGAAACACGTTTAACATCCATTCTCGTCGACGATCCATCACGTATTTGCCAATTAGTTTTTGCTCGACTTTTCTACAAATTGTTTATCAATATTCGTCGTATTTTTGTTGACCATCCAACTAGGTTAATTTTTGGAGTGGTTAGACTTTTGGTCGCCAAAAGTACATACTTATAACGGTATACTGTAGTACTAAGCCCCTTTCCAAGGGCATTCAAGTTTCGTTCTTGATATTTTAAAGAGTTAAAAAGAGAGTGAGTATTTGTAGCAAAAAGAGAGTTAAACTGGTCGAGGAGATCGTTCAACTATACTCACTTGTTCTCTCCGACACTTTATACTTTATCTTTTAGCGCTTTTGTTTTGCTTTTTAGCTTCTGCTTTGAGTTGCTGGTTATATGACTTGGTTGTTTTCTTTTCTACCACGTTTATTGTTTTATATGTTTAGCACTTGAATTTATCGGGTTTATCAACCGATTTAATACCTTTACAATAGACTCGACATATTGTCCTGTTCTCGTTTGTTTTTGTGAAGGGTTTGGGTCTGCAGAACCTTTCTTTGTTCCTCGTTGATTAGATAATGCTGAAAAAGGGTGGTTAACTTAAATTATTGCCAAGCTCTGCCCTGCATGAAGTTATCAGCCCAAAAACAAAAACTCTACTAATTGCCGCAAATTGTTTAACAACTTGGAAATGCTTAATTTTTGTGCCGAAAGTTGGGGCAACATGACCATTACCTTATCTGTCGATGGGTTATTCCCACAAACAAACACACTAACTCACTCACACGTCATTTGTCAGACCAACAAATCAAAGCTAAAGCTACCTACGTATATATGTAGTATATCTCCCGCCCTCCCACTTCTTATCGATTTTCGTGTTTATCAGGCCAAAGAAAAACATTGACCAAAGTTTACCGAGACCCTGAACAAAAAAAAACCCGATAGAGTGAATATGAGAGTGGGAAATAGGGAAACCACACACACTCACTCAGTTCAAACTCTAATAAACCATTAATTGGCAACAGTTGGAACATTTGTTCAAACAAGTTAATTAAGGCCCTAGGAAGATTACTCAACGCCCGCACTCAAGTTGTTAAAAAGACCCAAAAATAAAAAAATAATATACATACCTATAGAAACAATATTGGCAGTAAATTAATAACTTTGATAGTGGGCGTTGAAATTTTGAGCATTTTGCATAAACTATTCATTTCTCAATCGGCGATGACGCCATTCACAATGGATCTTCTTTCGGCACAAACCTCCCAAGCATTGCATGATTTTTGACTACTAACCAAAATCAAGTTTATCAAAAAAACTAATATGTGATCTCTTTTTCTAACTAATTCCCTGTTTAGATGAACGCGATGCCATTCAGAAGAAGACTTTCACAAAATGGGTGAACAAACATCTGAAAAAGGTGAGTTAATGATCGAGCTTTAAAAGGTGCCCTACAAACATCAAAAACTCAGCTCAAATTTATGAAACCTACTGATCTTCAAAATTTAAATATTATCCCCACAAGCAGCATTGGAAGTATGCTAAGGTATTAGCCAATTATCATTTTAAATTAGATGTTGTTTTTGGTTTTGTTTTAAAGAAAATTAAAACTAATTTTCCCATGATTTTCAGACCTATACTATGCTACATGTTTGTGTAACCACAAATGGCATTCCTTGTTGTTCTCAGTCTGTAAGTCGAGCTTAAAAGAATTTAATTAGAATGCCTTTTAATATTACTTTCTCGAAGAAAGATTTTTTATGTTGTCTTGTTTGAGTTTTTATTAATTTGCAAATATTATGATTTTGCTAAGAAAACTTCTTAATATTTTTTACTCAAAGAAAGCTTTTTGATGTTGCTTTGTTTGAATTTTTTATACTTGCTGAGTATTATAATTTATTTTTTTAACTGCATCTTTTCATTGACGTTATTTTATACAATTTTTTTCTTAAACTTGCTGCTACTTAACCAAAATGTTCACTTCACCTTGCGGTTTGTTTTGCTGTTCAATCTGAGTCGCAGCTATTTTTGAGTTGTTTTGTTTGCATGTCTTTTACCTTTGGTTACTCTCTAATTTATTTGAAATCACCTTTTACCGAATCCGAATGTTTTTTCAACTACCAAACCAAACTGCGAAACTACCACCTCCCCCACCTGCAGGCCAATCGTCGAGTGGTGGACTTGTTCGAAGATCTGCGCGATGGTCACAATTTACTTTCACTCCTGGAGGTGCTATCTGGCGAACACCTGGTAAGTGTTATTCAATTGATTTCTTAGCAGTTTTGTCACGCTCTCGCCAACTTATTTTTACTTACTCACTATTTTTTATATTTATTTTTATAGCCACGCGAGAAGGGTAAAATGCGTTTCCATATGCTGCAGAATGCACAAATGGCTTTGGATTTTTTGCGCTACAAGAAGATCAAACTGGTCAACATTCGAGCGGAGGATATTGTCGATGGCAATCCCAAGTTGACCCTGGGCCTCATCTGGACCATCATATTGCACTTCCAGGTGAGTTGATTTAAACAAATACAATATCTTCAAGTAGAAGTACCCATACGTATATATAATATTTTCATTGATTGAGCAATTGGAGCAAAACTGTGGGCGCTGCTTTGGGTTTTTGGGTGGGCAGCGATTCAAAGTCAGCGAGATATATAGAAAACGCCCACGTGTGTGGGGCTCTTTTGGCTGAAGGTGACCCCCTCGGTCTAGAGTTTGTTTTCATTTGGGCGTTTGTTGGATCGGATCGATTCATTGAGCCGACTTGGCAGCGGCAGCTACGACAGAGCGGCCCACACGACAACCAGCTACAGTCTTGACACGCTATGAGCTACGAGCTGCGAGCTACTTGCGATCTACCTAAAAATATATATAGGTATTTCTCTCTTTTTTTTTTTTTGGCGAATGCGGCCCAACCTTTTAAGGCAACCCGATTGCCTTCTCTTTGCCGCCGCCGCTGACTGACACACATAACGATGCTGCTGCTGCCACTGCTGCTGCTTTTGCTGCTGCTGCTACAGTTCGTCAGCAGCAAGGCCGTGAGTTGGCTTAAAAGCCATGGAAAGGGGGGAGGGGAGGGGGTATTGCTTTTGGCCACCTACACGACAACTGACTGGCGGCTTGGCGAAAACAAGCTGGCCCAGAGAAACGGTGCGTTGGGATGCAGTTTAAAACAAAGCACGAGATGGCTATCTAAAAAGCAAATCAAATAAATCGATCAGAGATAAGATTTCACTTAAAACAGATATGCAATAAAAAGATAAAGATTTCACTTAAAATAGATATGCAATACATTTTAAATCTAATAATCCTTTATATATATTAAAAGGTTTAGAAAAAATGGTTTTCAATTTTATTTAATAAAAAAAAAAATTTTATTATGAACTTAATTTAATAAACTTTTATTAAACGTAAAAATCTATTTTTTGATACACAAAGAAAGTTGGTTGATTTGTATTTAATAAATGTATTAGCAAACATTAATTGTTTTAATTGTTTTAAATTCATAACAAGTAATTCCAAGATTACTAATTGAATGTTTTAAAATTATGAAGTAGTATAAATTAATTTAAATATTACAAATTCCCATTAGAGATGATTTTTAAATCACAATAATAAATGAATAATTAATTGATGACCTTATAAAACGGATAAAGTGATTACAAGATCCGAATTCATTTTCGACACTGACTCATCGGCGAGATACATTTCCGCAGTATGTGTGTCAACTGGCTGCAAAGCAAAACTTGGATATTTCGTAACTGGCGACAAACGCAGATGCATTTTCGAGTTTTCGACGACTGTCGGTTGTCGGTGGATGTGGCGATGTGGATGTCGATGTGGCTTGACTCCGAGTTGATCGATGGCGCACATAAATGCTCAATGATGCTGCCAGTTCACCGACCATGAGGCAAGCAGCAATAAGCAACTAGCAACAGCAACAGCAACAGCAACCGTAGCAGAAACAGCAACACCAACAACAACAACAACAATCAGCAACACGCAACTTGAGGCTGCCAAATGGCGTTCATTCAATTGAGGCGAACGAATTGTAAATCACTTGACAATGTGAAACTCAATCGCGCGTCATTTACTGTTTACGGTTTTTCTGACTTATTCATTATTTCTTGTCTGCCTGCTGCCGCCAAGGATTTATGTATATTTACGCCGATGTTGCGGGTGTCTGATGTCATTCGGCATTTGGAAAAAAAAAAATAATATCTGGAAAAAAAATATGCAAATTATTCACCCCAACCGATCGATCGACTTAAAAGGATATTTCTTGTTTTGCATACCAAATGATTTTTGCCTTACAGCTCTGTTCTCAGTCTCATTTAATTTTTAGTTATCCAAATCTAAAGCCAAATCGCAATCGACATCTTGCAATTATGACACAATTCCTATTTCCATTCAGGGGGGGGTGCGACAACGCCAAGCTCTGTTTTGTATATTCAATTAACGATCGGTGTTTTGTGGGTCACACAACAACAAAGCTGGAGAAAAAATGTTTTGTTAAAGGCGAACAAAATAATAATAAGCGCCGGAGCCGGAGCAATTTTCTAAACAGCAGCCGCTGGCACTTTGTAACGCTGCTTGGGTTGTAATTAAGTTATAAATTGTGCAAGCGAATCGATTTGATCTATGAACCACCCACAGCAACAGCAAAAAAGCAAAACACCAAGCAAAAACAATCAATCAGTGACTTTACCTTTAGCTGAGACATAAAACCTGTTGAGCTTTATTGCATTTTCCAGTGCTTTACACGTGGTTTCAATGGTCCCCATACAAATTAGTGCATATTTACGACAGCTTTTAGTCAATTGATTATGGGTTTAAACGCGCTCTATTTAGTTGAAAGAAAGTGATGTTCGCTTGGTAATTAAAACGAGGTGTTATAACTTTATCTTTGAATGATCATCTTAAACTTTTTTAAAACCCAACAAAGAACACAGAAAACCTTTTGAAAAATAGTAAGATTTAATAAGCAATGTAAAATTTGTATGGTTAAGCGTAGGTTGGCCATAAAAATTAGTTGTTTCAACTTATCTTGAGTGTTTTAAGGCATAAAGAAAGGTGTAACAAATCGAGACCCTTGAGATCTTACTTCAAATGACTTAAATATATTTTAAAACCACCGGAAAGTTGTAAACTTGTTGCTGACAGGCCTGCAGCATATTTTTCAAAGTTAAGAGCATTTTAATATCCCCAGTAATTTATTTGATCCAGCCAAAGGTATTACGCGATTTAGTGTTTTCAGTACCATTTAGTGCACCTAGAGCGCCATATCGAGAGCCACAAATCTTGAGTTAACCTTGCGGCTGCCACGTAAACTTCCTAAGCCGCTCAATTGCTAAATTTAAATAATAAATTGCCCGAACCCCAAGGCGACGGTGTGTGCCAAATCGGCGAGATCTGTGTCGAATTGTTCTGACAAACGTTTTCATTATGAGCATCAGATAATTTCCCTCAGCAATTTGCAATTTTTCATTGCTCGTTAGTTGGAGAGTATATACTCGTAGTAGTGCGGATGTGTGTATGCCAGGCGTTTATATTTGGCCAAAATGCCATGACCAGCCAATACGAATGTTTAGCCAGGGCGTCCAGGCATGAAAAGTAACGCCTCGAAAGAAAGCCAAAATACAATGGCTCAAAAGCCAGAGAACCAAAAAGAGCCACCCGAAAACCGAGACATTCTCACGTCATCGTTCGAAGTTGAAAAGATTATTATTCTTATTTGGGATTTCTGTCTGTGGCATTTGATTTATTATAATACGCCAAGGTATGTGTTACAATAAAGTCAATGCCAGTTGGCGAACAGCGACATACAATAACGAGAATTACTCGAAAAAAATATCAGGTGGAATAAAGGTGTTTTTTGTTGTTGTTATTATTATTTACTGCCCTGCCCATGACATCAGCAATCCAATCCACTGTTCTTTGCAAACGAAAGACTTCAACGCAAGCGACGAACTTGAACTCTCGACCAGCTGGCTGTGGAGCATATCAAATGGCCAAAATGGAATGTTTGTTTCGGCCAACCGAAATAAAAATAAAAATACCAACAACAACAGATGCACTTATTCGTCTTAATTTACGACATTGATGACTGAATTTTTGAATAGCTTTGGTGTGTGGGTTCGATCTCAATCTCAATCCCGATCTCGAGAAATCTATCTATAGCCATCGCAGATAAAAACAAACGTAGTTTCATTAATAAATCGATAGCTGACTTTTGGCCAAATATGGAAACAAGCCGCCTGTACCGTACGCCTCTCTTTCTCTTTCTAATTATGATTTGGCTTCTCTTTCTACCTTGGTATGCAAATGTCAAGATCTGTCTAGAATAGTTGTTGGCACTCGAGAAGCGTTTACCAGTGTAAGCGTGTTTTAATTGACTTGTAATTAATTTGAAAACTCACCGCTGGATATATTTCAAGTGTGTAGATGGAATTACAAGCGGCTAGGTAAATGTCATTCAGTTGGCTGCCAATGATGATGAGCCCACACGGTGATACCCCAAGGAATGTCGAACGTATTTGGTGCGACACCTACACCTCATCATTCACCCACTAGTTCCGTTCGGTGTTTAGGGTAAAAACTAGAACATGAAGGTATACTAGTTATAGGTAATAAGTAGCACCCTTAGATAATCAAAAACCATAAAAACCCTTTTGATGTATTTATCGGAATTTATCGAATCAATCGTTAAATATCGATGAGATATTATTATGTTGTTTTTAAGTGGTTTTCAAGTCTTGATTTAATTGTAATGATATGCACAATGGTTCATATATCTTAATAATTAGTTAGTGATAATAAAAGAAAAGTGTTCAACACTATTAATTTTTATTTGAGTGTTAATCCCGAGGGGTTGTTGAATTAGGAATGGGGAGGGTAGAACATTAGAAGCTACTGATTCCACTTTGTTTTCCCACCACAAACAGAGTGCATTTCAAGTGCAAAACACTGCTCAAATTACGAATAGGGGCAAACATAATGCCGCATTTGTTTACTGTGTTGCATCATATCGGTATTAATAAGCATATGCCTAATGCGACTACTTACCCGTAATACCAACCAAATACCCCCCTGCCTTTTCCCCCCTGCGATGCATTCCTGCAGTGGCTAATTAGATTTGCAATTCAGTTGCACAGTTCCCCAGAGACTCGCGGAGCTCCAAGGTGTGGGGTCTACCTATTACCCGTGTGTTGACTATAGCGTTTCGAGAGTGTGTGTGAATCGAAAAACAACTGACAGCAGTTAAGAGTATTTATTACCCATACGTACATAAATATGGCCAGCAAATATGCCGGGCCAACAGCCAACAGGCAACAGCTGTAGTCTCGCAGTCAGTGCCTTTTACTCCATATAGGGCATCCACATCGGGGGTTTTAAGGCATGTAACATGCTAATTAACCAATGTTGGCAGTACGCGAGCGAGCGAGTGTTTGTATCTCGAGTGTTTGTATCTTGGGCACACACACGAATCGCTGAGGCACTTCCGTCTGCTTAGCTCAGCCTCGCATATAGATATAGATTTCGACACCCACTTGAATCCGTCGGACTTTCTAAGTGCAAGATTATTGCAATAGTTCTGGGCAACCATATTTGGCCGGAGATTGATGGGGAAATGGCATGCAATGTGTCGGTGATTGCTGCTAATTTGCATTAATTATAATGTAGTGCTTCCCTTACTGAATTACATAAATGCAATTTTCTTTGGGTTTCAAAAAGTAGGCACTTTAAAAAATATGTACCTATGCATTTTTTAAAAAAATTTAAATATTTTTATAATCTATGTTCAATGTAAAATTATTTATTATTTTTAATTTGTATGTTTTTAATAACATGCAATTTTAAGTCAAGTAAAATAGTAAAGTCAAAGGCCTTCCCATTTTCTTTAAGTGCTACTTTTCCTTACTTTTTCTCACTATTTTCTTTGCCATTTTCCTTACTCTTTCCGGTTGCCCTTTATCATCGGCTGTGTGAGGTAAACCTGTTAACATCATTGGTCATTTCTGTTTTTGCCGGGTTTTTGGGTCACCCTACAATGTAATGACTTGGTCGTGATGTGTTATGAGATTTAAATTCCAGCTGCGAAGACACAAAAATACCATGGGGTCATAGCGAATGTCTGTTTTCTTCATTCTTGCCTCTCTTAGTTTGTTAAGTTTTTTTCTTAAACAAAACTCGTTGTTCACAATCCACTACCGTTTCGACTACTTCTTCATTTATATTTTGCCTTTTTGCGTTGTTCTCTTCCTATCCATCATCAGCTACTACATCTTGATTCCATTATTATTGTTCTTTGACTTGGTGTTTCTGTACTTTTGCTTACCTGGGATGACGTACTACCAACGAGGTTGGGAATGCTGAGCCACTGAATGAGTGGCTACCACAATAAAATTACGAGTGAGAGAGGGAAAACTCGAGCCGGTATTGTGTAACTTACCCTCTCTTTTGGTATATGAGGTTGGCTTTTCATTTCAATGGTATTTGTATACCCTTGGAGGTGAAAATTTAAAGCAAGTTCTTAATAAACCTATCAAAGCTTTTAAAAACTATTACCAATCTAAAGAAAACTAAACACTTAACGTATAGGGGCTAATTACCTAATTATTGATACCTATTAAAACCAGTGTAAGTTCAATATTTGATAAGGAAAGATATCTTACTATATCATAACATAGTTAAGATTTCTTGATATATCATAGTAAAGATATCTTACTATATCATTGTAAAGATATCTTACCATATCATACTGTTGATATCTTACTATTTTATAGTACTATTTTACAGTAAAGATATCTTACTAATTCATAGTTATGAACACAAAGAACTCAACTTGACTCAAATTTAGTTATCATCAATAACTAACATTTCCAATGAAATACTACCAAATATGAAACATTTTGTTAGAAAAAGAAAAGTTTGCTACCTTAGGATCCATAGGTATTAAAGGGTATTTCAAGCATGGTTGCCCTTGTTTTGCTATAGTTGTTGTTATTGTTGTTGCCGCTGCGTTACATATGCGTTTTTGTGGGCGTCTCTGCTGGCGTCGCTGCTTTTGAGTTACCATGGCAGCAGTGGCGAAAAAAAACAAACAGGTGTTGGTTGCAAATACGTCATCAAAGCGGACCGCAGTGGCGGCAGAATCAGGTGGAACGGCGTCAGAGGCAGAAGCAGAAGCAGCGACGTCGGCAGCGAAGCCAGCAAGCCATAACGGGGACGGCAGAGGCAGCGGCAGAGCCACCAACACAAAAACACACGCACAGCTGTCGGCACGATCGCGATTCCATATATTCCGATATTATAAAGACCGACTTTTGACGCCGACGCAGACGGCGCTCACCATGTGCCAATTCCACTTTGTTTCAGCTGGGCTTCTATTCTTGGCTGTAACACAAAACAAAAAAAAGCGCAGGCAGCGTAGCAACGTCGACGCCGACAGAAGCGTCAACACCTGGCCAAAGCCACACTTTAAGCGTTTTAACTTGGCTCGATCGCTTTTAGTTGTTGTCGAGACGCCGCCGCACACATTTCACGATCCCTCTTCATTAAAATATTCGCAATAAATCGCATGCGTTCCACAGAAATTCCGGAATTCTAAACTTACGGGAACGCGCTTTCGAAACCCCGGAAAATCTTTATTAAGTGTGTGTGTTTGAGAAAAACCCAGCATCGAAGCCAGAGTCTTAGCCCCCCGAAGTGATTTCATTCAATTAATTCGACTTCGCATGATGTCAGAATCTTGGTCTTTAATCGCTCTGGTTTTCTGATTTATTAAATGCCGCCAATTTCAATTGATTGAAATCTCTCGCAATTGAGTTCCATTTCAATTATTTTTTTATGACGAGTTTATTACCAAAGTGCGGCACGGTTTGTTTCAATTCGTTCGTTTGTTTGCAAACAAAATGCCCCGCGAATGGAGTCAAGTAGCTGTAAAATAATGACGTACACCCCCTTTGCTGCTGCTGATCTCGCGGCCCCCCGATTCCATCTCGTTTCGGATACGGTCTCGGTTTGGTTTATTCGCCGCTGTTCCAGTTCGTAGATTCGAAAAACACTTTTTTGTGTGTGTGTCTCGTATTTTATTTTGCAATTTTCAACGCTCTCCTCAAGTGGTTTATTGTTTGTCTCATTGTCGATGGTTGCCTTATTAATTATAATTTATATGCCCACATTTCCTTAAAAATCTGACAATATTGGGAATGATCACAAATCTCTAAATTAAGCTTTCGTTATTTCACTTTATGGGATTGCATATTCTTTATTTCGTTTTATCTCTTTTTTAATTTATACAATTTCTTTGTTATTATTTCGAAATAACAAATTACCCATCTTAAATCTCTTTTGTTCGCTCTCGGGTGATTTAGTATTTGATTTGCCTTATTTAATGTTTTCTTAATTATATTTGATGTCGCCAAAACCTGATAATTTGCTAATTGTTCGCATACCCATTTATCCACAATTTTCAAGCAAAGATTTTGAAATTTTGATGGCTTTTAAGTGGTTAATGGTTTCTTCTTGCATTATTCATTAAAATTTACATCCCAGAGCTTCGATAATTTGTTGAATTAATGCTCCTTGTCGTTGGGCAATGCAAATTGGCAGGCATCTCTAAAAATCACACATCTCCAACTTCGAACAGTAGCCAAAAACCCAAAATAGGCAACGACCAGATGGAGATTTGCCGCCTTTCAAAAGACTCATTGAGAATGTCAAGCTATTAACGCCTCTTAGAGACGCCTCCACAGACACTTTTTTCGAGCTGTTTGGTGGGGGCCCCCAGGTATTTCTTCTTATTTCTCTATCATTTTTTGTTTTGGCATAATCACATAAAAACAAGGCAGATCGTTTATAGTGTGCTTAAAACGCTGCAATTAGCATTTTTGGTTGTGTGGGGATGATGTGAATGGCGATGTGTGTATTTGTTTGTCACGGTGCTGCGCAGGCGTAAAACGCAGCTACAACCTCCAGTTAAAGTCCGATCTCCATTACCAATGCAAAACAAACATTTGTCGTGCTTTTCGATTTGGGTGGGCGATCTTTTTGGTTTGACCAACTGTGTGTTTTATTGATCTTGAGCCATTTAAATTATTCTAGAAGTAGAGGTGTAATAGCAAGGCAATCCAAATATGTTTATATTCTCTGGCCATTATTTTTAGCCTTGGACCCTTAATATTTTCCAGTTTATCTTTACTTCCTCATAATTTTAGCCCTTTAACAATCGCATTCTCGCTTTTAGTGTTTCACTACGGATTTCTTTCCTATCTTGTTTTGTCACACTTGCAAATTATTTGCCCCTTCACTTGACAATTGACTGATGTTTGCTTTGATTATATTGACACTACTATTTGCTAAAGCTTTGTTTGTTTATAGTCCAAAGACGTGAGACAATTAAACAAACAATTTTTAATGACTTTTTTAATGAATGGAATCCCAATGAGATTTGGATATATTTATAACTTCTAGGAAAATGTTATTCATATAACTTCCTTACAAATCTTTTAAAATTTTGTATTTCAATCCAAGAGTTTGCAAATTAAAAATCATTACTGGTCGAAAAATTGGTTTGATTTTAAGATACCCGAAAATGCTGAACCTAGATTGTAAATACAATGCAACTATATAAAAAACTTTCTTTCACTTCCGATTGTGCAAATAGACCCTCAAACAAACGGTGAATATAGCCATATTCCCTGTTTCATTACCATTCCGTTCCCCTCTCCATTATCCTATGCAAATAGGCTTGCGTGTTTCGAAACTAATGAATCTCTGCCCATGAATCAGCGGTGTACATTAACTTTTTACCGTGAATATGTGTGTATTTTTTGCAAACAACAAAAAAAATTGACGGCAGTAAAAGAAGCAACAAATAGCGCCAAGAGCAAGACTAACAGACAGACAGACAGTTGGGATAATTATGTGTACGTACAACACAATAAATAATTCGCAACAACAATGGGGCTACTCCACATACCCCTCACTCGCTTCTTTGCAGAGCTTCACTCCATTTTTGCTCCGTTCGGTTAATTTTACTCTGCTTCAGTTCTCGATGGGGTTTCTGACAAAGTCTAGGGCAATGCCACATAGAACAAGACATCCGGTGCCGGTTTGGGATTTGACTTTGGCTTGGGGTTTCGGCTTGGGTTTTTGGCTTAATTAAACTCAAATTGTGAGGACCGGCAAATAATTCAACTTGTTTTGAAAATCACGCAGAATTACGAAAATCGGTGCAAAAGCAACGCGACAAAACGAAACGATTTTCTAACGAATTCAGAAAAACAAAAAGTTACAACGAAACGAAACAAAGTGAAAAAACGAAATTAACGATAGCGCAACGATAACTGCGATAGCAGTCCGATCAATGCGATAACATGCACTCCAGCTCGCAATCGACGCTGAAGCGCACACAACAACTGGTGCGGCAAACGAATGGCGGCAGAGGCGATGTCCTGAGCAGCGGATCCGAGGTGGTGCACTCCTCCCGAGGACCGGCGATAACCACCAATATCGATGACTCTAGCTTGCGGTATCGCCACGAGACGAAAAGGGAACGCACTGTGGAGGCGGTGATCACGGATTATCCGGGCGTATCTCCTCTGGGAAGTGTTCCCCATGAGCGAACCAATATTGAACGCACTGTGACCTTCCAAGATCCCGCTGGCAATTCACGTCGCATCACGGAAAGTCGAGCCTTGGTCCCGTCGAGTGGAGGTTCTTCATCCACTGCCCACTACCAAACGGTGACGCGGAACAAACGCATCTCGACGGAGGTTTTGGGTTCCAGTGTGGAGAGTACGAAGACCTCGCAACGAGCTCCGAATGGCCATCGACGTGTGACCACACACATTGTGCGAAAAGTGACCACCTTGAGTCGCGCGGAGGAGAACGCCCAGCCCGCCGAGGATCTACTGCCTCCGGCTAAAATGATCCGTAGCTCGGAGTTGGAGTACCGCCGTGCTCTGCCGCCGGCTATTGAGTCGTCCACGCAGCGCAGAGAGGTAAAATTAAGGATTTCGGAAATGGTTTTCAAGGATTGAGAACCCAAGATCAACCTTTTGATGAACTGAAATCAATCTCTTTCCCTCTTACAGCAAATGAGTGATACACTTGTAAATTTAATTAATCAAATTATTAGTTTGAAATAACTTGAACCAAACGATCACAGTTTTGCTTCACTCATAGCTTTGCTCTCCTACAACAATATAATCCTTATACATTACATTTTATTTAATTCTTAACTTCTTCTTATTTATTAATTATTCCATTTTCAGATCTCCGATATTGTTGTGGGCAAAGAGGACAACGTATCCGCTCGTGAGGCCCTACTGCGCTGGGCGCGTCGCTCGACTGCTCGGTATCCGGGCGTGCGTGTCAACGACTTCACGTCGTCGTGGCGAGATGGCTTGGCCTTCTCGGCGTTGGTGCACCGCAACCGACCGGACTTGCTTGACTGGCGAAAGGCAAGGAACGATCGGCCGCGCGAGCGCCTGGAGACGGCCTTCCACATTGTGGAGAAGGAGTATGGAGTTACGCGTCTGCTGGATCCCGAAGGTAAGCTAAATACCTATATATTATTTAAAATGTATATTAATGGATTACTCCCCTTTAGATGTGGATACCAATGAGCCCGATGAGAAGTCCCTCATTACGTACATCTCATCGCTGTACGATGTGTTCCCGGAGCCACCCTCCATCCATCCACTGTTCGACATGGAGTCACAACGTCGCGTCCACGAATACCGCGACTTGGCCCAGCAGTTCATCTACTGGTGCCGCGAGAAGACCGCCTACCTGCAGGAGCGCTCCTTCCCGCCCACCCTCATCGAGATGAAGCGTCTGCTAAGCGATCTGCAGCGTTTCCGCAGCGAGGAGGTGAGCGTCCGCAAGCGCGAGAAGTCCAAGCTCATTCAGATCTACAAGGAGCTGGAGCGCTACTTCGAAACTGTGGGTGAAGTCGATGTGGAGGCGGAACTACGGCCGGATGCCATCGAGAAGGCCTGGTACCGCATGAACACGGCGTTGCAGGATCGCGAGGTGATCCTCCAGCAGGAGATCGAGCGGCTGGAGCGACTGCAGCGACTGGCCGACAAGGTGCAGCGTGAGATTAAGCATGTGGATCAGAAGCTTACCGATCTGGAGACTCGTATTGGTGAAGAGGGACGTCGCATTGAGCGACTGCATCCCGTGGATGCCAAGAGCATTGTCGAGGCTCTCGAAACGGAGATTCGACACTTGGAGGAGCCCATACAGGACATGAACCAGGACTGCCACGTGCTCAACGAGGGACGCTATCCCCATGTCAGCGAGCTGCACAAGAAGGTCAACAAACTACACCAGCGCTGGGCTCAACTGCGCACCAATTTCCACACGAACCTGGTACAGAAGCTGTCCGGTTTGAAGTATCCCGTCCACGAGACCACGGTGACGCGTCAAACGCGCATGGTGGTCGAGTCCCGTCAGATCGACACGAATCCCCATTTCCGCGATCTGCAGGAGCACATTGAATGGTGCCAGAATAAGTTGGTGAGTACAAAAAGTTAGGAACCCCTTAAGGAATTAAACTAATCAAGTATTCTTTCATAATAGAAACAACTACTTGCCGCTGACTATGGCAGCGATTTGCCATCGGTCAAGGAGGAACTGGATCGTCAACAGCACGAGCACAAGATCATCGATCAGTTCCACTCGAAAATACTCAACGACGAACGCCAGCAGACGAAGTTCTCCGGCGATGAGCTGGCCCTCTACCAGCAGCGTCTCAATCAGCTGCAGAAGGTCTACGCCGAGTTGCTCAGCACCTCGACGAAGCGTCTATCCGATCTGGATTCGCTGCAGCACTTCCTGGGACAAGCTTCGGCGGAATTGCAGTGGCTCAACGAGAAGGAGCAGGTGGAGATCACGCGCGACTGGGCGGACAAACAACTCGATCTGCCCTCCGTGCACAGATATTACGAGGTAAGTTTTAGCAGTCGAAATAGAGTAAACCCCCTAGTGCTAGTTTTATACATATGTGTTGTGCTTCTATCCGATTACAAGCGTGCATTTGGTAATGGCGACGAGGTAAGATCCCGATTGGTTCAAAAAAAAGTACCAAGAGAAATTTTTCTATTATAAAAAAGAGCAACCAACCAAGTGCACTATTTGATTATTTTTTTATAAGTTTAACTAATTGATATTTTGTTGATACCCACAGAACCTTATGTCCGAACTGGAGAAGCGTGAGATGCACTTTGCCACCATCTTGGATCGTGGAGAGGCTCTCCTGAACCAACAGCATCCGGCATCCAAGTGCATCGAAGCCCATTTGACTGCCCTGCAACAACAGTGGGCCTGGCTTTTGCAATTGACGCTCTGCCTGGAAGTTCACCTGAAACACGCCACGGAGTACCATCAGTTCTTTGGCGAGATCAAGGATGCCGAGCAGTGGCTAGCGAAGCGTGACGAAATACTCAACAGCAAGTTCTCGCAGTCGGACTTTGGCCTCGACCAGGGTGAAACTCTGTTGCGTGGCATGCAGGATCTGCGCGAGGAACTCAATGCCTTTGGCGAAACCGTTGCCACTCTGCAGCGAAGAGCTCAAACAGTGGTGCCTCTGAACAAGCGCCGCCAGCCGGTGAATCGTCAAGGACCCGTTCAGGCCATCTGTGCGTACAAACAGCAGGGCCAGCTGCAGATCGAAAAGGGCGAAACGGTCACGCTGCTGGACAACTCCGGTCGGGTGAAGTGGCGCGTGCGCACCGCCAAGGGACAGGAGGGTCCTATTTCCGGCGCTTGCCTGCTGCTGCCGCCTCCCGATCAGGAGGCCATCGATGCCGCCGAGCGTCTGAAGCGCCTGTTCGATCGCTCCGTTGCTCTCTGGCAGAAGAAGCATTTGCGACTGCGCCAGAACATGATCTTCGCCACGATTCGCGTGGTCAAGGGCTGGGACTTCGATCAGTTCCTGGCCATGGGACCCGAGCAGCGCACGGCCATCCGGCGTGCCCTCAACGACGATGCCGACAAATTGCTGAGCGAGGGCGATCCCAACGATCCGCAGCTGCGTCGATTGCGTCGTGAAATGGACGAGGTCAATCGACTGTTCGATGAGTTCGAGAAGCGAGCGCGCGCCGAAGGTGAGTGTGGGAGTATCCGTACGTATGGCAGTGTCGTAGGGTAGGAGATAGTTTTCGCCTCGCTTTTCAATTGATGGCGCCCGCCAGCTGTCCGAAACGGTTAATTGATGGAGGCTAATTGAATTTAATGCTGGTGTGTTTGCTCAGAGGCACTCGCCACTTGGCGAGCAGGAAGCCAGAATGCGACTTAGTCGTATCAAGCCTAGTCAAGCATGAAGAAGCTGTTCGCGAGTGTCAAGACAAGGGGTAATCTTGACAGCATTTGGAATAGCTCTTCCTCACCGGAATATACCTTTATTAATTACGTACTTCATCCTTTTCAGAGGAGAGCAAGCAGGCCAGTCGCATCTTCACCGAGGAATGCATTGCCATTAAGAGCAAACTGGAGGACATGGCCCGTGAGCTGGACCAGATTATATTGGCTCCCTTGCCGCGTGATCTGGACTCTCTGGAGCATGTGCTCGAGATCCATGCGGACTACGAGCGCAGGTTGCATTTGTTGGAACCTGAGCTGAAGCATCTGCAGGAGACCTTCCGCACAATTGCCCTGAAGACTCCGGTTCTGAAGAAGAGCCTGGATAATCTGATGGAGCTGTGGAAGGAGCTGAACACGCAGAGTGGCCTGCACAAGGATCGCCTTAAGTTGCTCGAGGCCTCGCTGGCTGGTTTGGAGGACAATGAGCATGTGATCTCCGAGCTGGAGAATGAACTTGCTCGTCATCAGGATCTGCCTTCGACCGCTGAGGGACTGCAGCAGGTGTTCAAGCAACTGAATCACATGCAGGACATCATCACGCAACAGCAGCCACAAATGGACAAGATGAACGATGCGGCTGATCAGCTGGGACGCATGGGAGTGCCCACTAAGGTCCTGGGCGACCTCAAGCGCCTGCACTCGAATGTGGAGCGCCTCAACACGCGCTGGAGTGCGGTGTGCAATCAATTGGGTGAAAGGTGAGTCAACTGGCGCCACCTGTGTGGTGTGTCGCCCCTCATTGGGCGCCACAAATGGAGATGAACCTGCTGCTTTCTAACACCCTGTTTTACTCTTTTTTTATAGAATGCGTTCATGCGAGACGGCCATCGGGCTAATGAAGAATCTCCAGTCGAGCGTGCAAGTGGAGGAATCATGGGTGGATGGCACCACGGAGCGACTATCCGCCATGCCCACCGCCACTTCGGCTTACGAACTAGACGTGAGTACATGAAAGCAGCCCCTGTAATAAATCGATTGTCAATCCAATCAGCGATAGGCTCTAGTTCTAGATAAAAACCTAGATCCTTGTACAGATTTGATCAGTTTTTAGCAGCCCCAAAGGAGGTTTTAGATACCTCCTTTCCTTTGATGGGCCAAACACAAAGTATATATACGTAGTCTATAAATGGAAACCGTAGTAGCCATTGACCCGCGTCCAAAGTAGTTTGCTCCCAAAAAGTTGTTGCTCCTATATCTTTTGTTGGGATAAAACCCGCCGGTGTTGGACACGTCTCAGTATTCCCCTTTTATTATATATATATTTTTTATATGTGTATATCTATATTTTGTCTTTTGTTTTTGTACTCCATTTCCCATTTGTTAACTGTCAAAGAAAACAATCTCAAGTCCCTCGTCCGTATTTTAGCAGTAGTTCTTGTCTAATCCAACAACAGCGGTCTTTGACTTGTAGTGCTGGCCACCACCCACATACCACATGTACATATTTATACACACACAGCAGACAGACCTCCAAATGTGGCCAAGTCGACCGCCTACACAGAAATACCCATATACGTAATCCATAGCGACGATATTCCCCCGTCCCAACCACCACACTGTAAATTGATACCAAATTTGTGTAGTAGTCTTGAAAACTTAACTATTTTTATGTTTGTAGCTTTGTCCCCTTAGATTTTTAAGCTGCACCTATACATGGGCCCATATCAAATGATATCGCCGCCCACAATATATACATATATATATTTATTCACCCAGTATTATCGTATTTGTAGTTGAAAACTAATTGTATATGTATTTTTGTCTAATTTTTCGTATTTTCACCAAACAAACAAAAATTTTAAACTTTTTCACACAACAATCAAATATTATCACACACTATAAACCAACACAAAATGATAAAATTATAAAACAAAACCAAAATGAATTGAATGTCCTGAAAATATCGAAAACCAAAACCAAAACCCCTCGAAATATATAGAAACTGCTCGGAGCTGCAATCGAACGAAAACCAAAAATCGAAAATGTCAACGTGGCTGGAGGACGACTTATACGCGAAGCTAAGGTAAAAATTTGTATGCCTGTTTTGGTGTGAATGATCTGAAGATCCAATGATCTAATGGCAACTGACCCATCGTAACCTGGAATTTCTTGGTTCTTCAAAGGTGAAATCTGATATTTTGTCAAAGATCAAACCATAAATTCGGTTGCGATAGGTCAGTTGATGATGGCTAAGTGCCAAAATTCTTACGTATGATTGTGTCGAGTGATTGTGGATATTTCGACCGAACACCGAAATCCGTCCTTTTCCAAAAAAGAACAAAAAACACCTTGTAGCTCTATAAAAACCTCTTAGCTGTTTCTCTATCGAACTCTTCAATATATATTTAATGCTTTTTAAACCATTTACCGGACTCCAAGCTCCAGTTCTTAGTTATCTTGTGGGTAAAAGGTGCGTGAATAACACTTGGGTGGTACAGAAACAACAGCCTGACAAACAAACTCAAACACAAACACAAACAACCAACCAAACCAAACAACCAAACCAAAAACAAACCAACAAAACTTACAAAACAAACCAATTAAAAAGCAATTTTTACCAAAAAGTAATTTCGTATTGATTAATCAATAAAATAAAAAGCACTAAATATATCAACAAACCCCCTTCCCTTTTACCCCCTCAAAAAAAACAAAAACCGTATTTGTTTAACACACAAATTACTAACATTTAACCGAAATTAACCAACCAACCAACGAACCGAAAAAAATCGACAATGTCAACGCGGGACCTTGAATTCCGGGAGTAGATCTACGATAGTAAATGCCTGCGCTTCGTGGATTGGTTACTCGAGGCTCGTCCTTCGTTTTCGCCACCTCGCCGGGATCTCCGGCCGGCGGACAGCGATCCGGGAGCCACTCAGTATTACAGCCAGCGATTGGATAACCTGAATACGAAATACGACAGATTGCTGGAACAACTGTCGCAGAGGCTAAAAACTGCAATCGAGGTGAATGGCAGCGATGGTCTGGTGAGTAATCCAGGTGGTGACCCCGAGTAATCTAGGTGGTGACCTCGACCACTAAAAACCCTTGTTGGAAGGACCTTTGCGAGGTGACGTCAGGTTATTAATTTTTGTTTACTTCGTTGGCTGGGGGTTGGGCTCAAAGTATTCAATTGTGTCGTAATCCCAAAGCGGGGTTCAAGTTCAGCAAACGAGTTTTGTGCTTTCGTTTTCTATCCAGTCGAGTTTTCAAATGCAAATACGTCGTACGACGAAGTCTCTCCTCTGGTATCATTGTACCGCCTTCTCCATTTGTATCTCTATCTTTTTGTGTGTCGGTTACCGCTCCGAATGCCCGGCGGTTGCTATTATTAAATTAACCTTCAAAATCGGTGCACACCGACGGCAGAAGCACACACGGCATATAATGACATCACATCAAATGCGAATTGACCAAACATTCCGTCAATGGCTTGAAATGTTGCCGCCATAAATCACAACTTGATTAATTTATAAAAATTTAAACTATTTTTTTCTTCTGTCATCGTGATCGCCGCTTGTCTGCGTTGACAATTGATGCCGTAATTTGTTTAATGTTTCATAAAATCTAGGTATATAAATATTGCATTATGTCAGGGGAGTTTCAATGATAAACAATGCTATTGTCATGTGACTGGCCAATTAGGCAAATTGGAGACAGATTCGAAATTAATAATGACGACGCCGAAATTCTATAAATATTAATGAGCTCCCAGCATTCATATGGGTTCCTATATACTCGAAATTCAATGCCAGGGGACGTCATCAACATCTTTGTCGCCATAATCATTCCATCTGTCAACTCTTCGCTTTTTTGTGAGTTTTTTTTTTGGATTCCTGTCCCCTCTCTATTTGACTATTTTTGCTCAACTGGTTTGGGATTTGTTTATTTGCGAGCCGCTCCATCTTAGAATTTCAATTAAGAATTTTATTAACCAGCTAGTTTTGGCCTGCGGTTTAAATATTTGCCTTTAAATATTTAGCTGGCAATCACCATAAAAGTGGAGTAAGAATTGGCGGACTTGAAGTAAATAACAGTGGAAGTAACTCAAGAAATTCTATTTCTGTTAAGGTTGTAAACAATATCTTCATTAACACTACACAAGAAAATGAGAAGGATTCATTCTGAAAGAAAATATTTTCAAGCATAAAACAAAATTTTTCAGAAATCTATGCATTTAAAGATTTATAATGAATAAATGAATAAGTTCCAATATTTTAAGGTCAAGTTTAAAATACTTATTTTTTTATAAATTAGTACATTTTTAGTTTTCTGATATTCTCTCTGTGTAGTTGATCCATTTCAAAGTAATCCGAAATAGTTGTTTTGGGATCTATTGAGGCTTTCCGAAGGTGTTGCCTTCGCCTCGGGCATTGGAGTGACATCATAACTGCTCCATTACCACTTCGCCTTCAACCCAACTTGATATGCATAGAAGCTCTGCTGGCTTAACTAGACTGAACAGCGAAATATGTTATTTAGAAGGTTAGAAGGCGGCACAAACTGGTTTGCTCCTCTGAAACTCTGTTCTCGACTTCCGCGTATTGTTTTCGACTTTAATTTGGAGCCAACTCCACAGTTACCACCTTCCCCTGCTCTATTCTTTTTTTCCTCTTTCAATTTTCATGCCATTGTAAAAGATTGTTTATAATTTTTTGGCGCAACAGCTGTGAAATGCTCAGCGAAAAGTAGCCGGCATTTGGAAGCTCTCTGCCAGTGGTTTTCTCAATCGGCAGTTGTTTTTTTCTCTGAGCTCTGTGGCTGAAAAAGCTCGCTCTCCACTTGGCCAATTGATTCTCGCGTGTGGAGCTGCTGCTCCATTCATTTCAGTTCCGAAAGCGACGTGGTTGTATAACGTCGCGTATCCGCTGTGTGTGCCGTCTTTTGCTGCCGGTGAACGAATCTTAACAAAGGCCAAAACCTTTTGAAACCTCTGGTTTTTCGTTGGCTGCCAAAGTGTATGGAATTTGAATTCGAATCAAGAGTGTAATTATGAGTGAATAGTTGTGATAACTAACTAGGCAAATAACTGACCGATAGTCAAATACAGAACATTGCTCATCCGCCGCATGGGCCGACGTGATGTCACATATATAGTAGTACGGCCGGATAGAAAGTGTGTCCGTGTCGCTGTCTTGGTGCCTTAAATTTCAATTAAATGCGAACCGCGTCGATTTGCTTCGCTTTTATTTTGTTAATAGAAATTTAAATTCTCTACTGCCGCTGCCGGCGACCCACGTTCCAATTTGTGCTGCAAAGAGTTCTACATATTATAGCTTATAGCTTTTTAGCCCGAAATGAAGTCACTCGAGTGCTCCGCAACAACTCAAATATAAACGAAACGCAAACAGAAGAGTGTGTGAAAACGAAAATAAAAGAAATACATTATTAATATAGCCTTGACTATGTCGCAAGAATCGGAATGTTGTTATATTTTCGGCTGCCAGTTTGGTGTTAATGAAAGCGCCGCACACACAAAAAGCAAAAAAGAAAACCTAAAAATCTATGACTGAAATTTTGGTAGTGAGTCAGCGAGTTCAAACCATTAAAAGTTGCATAAAACCACTTAAAACTGCAGTTAAAGTGAACAAAAATGTGAAAATTCTCCCACCACATTTTTTTTAGTGACTTTTAGTGACTAGCGTGAATTATGACTTCCTATCAACGAGCGAGATCGCGGGAGTGTCAGGGCTGGCGCTAATCTAATCAATGATGCGATGTTTTGGTTTGAGCGATCGGTTTCCCAGGAAACACTTGGAATGTATTTTCTTTTTTTTTTCGGCTGCCCTGCACTTTCGCTGTGATTTTATCGATTAAACTAGCTGCTTCTGTGTATGCCTGCTATACGAGTATATATGTTTTTATACGTATTTTTAGCGGCATTCTAACGATAAATCAGGAATGAAAGCGAGCGTTTCGGGGTCTTTGCCTCCACTGAAGCCAAAGGGAGGCGCCTATTTTCGTGATGCCGCATAGGCGAGGTCCAATTGCAGTCTGCATGCTGCACGACGCTCTCCCTTCGGAGCTTTTCCTCTCTCGCTTGCGCTCTCTTAGCCCCATTTAAAGCCGGCACAACGTGGCGTATTAGTCATGTTATCAGTGTCAAGCGCATCCCGCTCGATTAGGGCCAAGAATCGCTTTAATCTGCTTATGAAACCCTCGAGTAGCAATCATTGAGTCTGTGTTATTTTCTGCTTTAGTTCAGCTTTACTTTTCGTTTCGTTGTGCGGGCGCTCGACAAACTTGTTTCATTTATAATCAAATATATTCGCCACTCTGATGACATCATTGTTCTCGTACTCGTACTGTCTAAATGTGTGTCGGTGTATGGTTCTGTTAATTATAATTTATTTGTTGCTTTTACCAACTCTAGGGAAACCTTGGCAAGCAGCAACAGCAGCAGCGGCAAAAACAACAGATTAATTGTTTGTTTTGAAAATGCAAATCATATACGTTGATCGGTTTTGTAGAGTCTCAACTCAATGACTTCATTTGCAGCCCTCTTATAAAGTTATATATGACGTCAATGCAATTTCGAGTTAAGTCTATGACCTGCAGCCATATGTCAGAGATTTTGCCATTGAATCATTGTCTCTGCCAAATGGGAGATAAAAAATTAAATTACCAGATGTCCGATAAGATGCACTCCAGATACTGATATACTCACAAAGAACTTTTTCCGGGTAAATCACCCATTTCTTATATCTTTAATGTGGCCCCTTGAAAGAGTTTGCACTTTATTTATTTGCAAAGCTACGGAGGCCTTCTCCCTATATAGCGTCATTTCTATTTTCATAAAGGCTATGGGTTTGCTTTTTGTGTGCGTTTCTTTAGGTTTTTTGTTTTTGTTTTTACTTTACTATATGTGCTTCGTGTGATTTGTGTGCTTCGACGGTGCGGGTCTGATAATAAAGTATCCCTGTGTGAGGAGCAGAGAACAATATCCAGTGAATGGATTGAGTGAATCAACAATAAGAGCAGCATAGTTAAGACTTAGGGCCGGTTGACACTTTAAATCCAATGACGATTACTGTGAAAAGTTTGTTGTTTTATAGCTTCAGAGACTCTTGAACTTATTTTTAGTTGCTTTATCGCCGGTGACTTTATCTTGCGGCCATATCAAATCACTCTCACGCATGCCATAAACATTCCAAACAATTTTTGTGTGATTCCACGGGCAACTTCAAAGTGACGCGTCTATCGAAGAAACAAAAACAACTCGTAACTTGTAAATCTCTAATTGCTTTCTGTCACAATTAAATCTCGCACAGTGTATTCAAGAAGCCCCTAAGCCAACGAAACAAACCCCAATTGCTGACTATGACTTTGTCGAACTGAACCAAACGAAAGCCTTAGACATGCCTCAGCATAGATCGGGTCGCAAGGCGACCAAATCCAAAACCCAAACCACGACTGTCCAAGTGGCAGAGGAAAGTGACTACGACTTTGCGTTCGAGTTTCAGGTAATACTCCATCCATGCTCCACTTTCCCTTGTTGTCCCCCCTCGCAAAGCCTCCAACGACTCCACATTTAATTCGAACCTATGTACTTATCTTATTTTTTTTGGCTTTTACTAACCGAAATCGCTTTCGTTTGCCATTTAGCAATACGCTGAGAGTCTACAGAAACCGCTCAAGACCTTTAGGGTTGACTTCAGTGCGGGCAGCGTGCCAACTGGCGATGGCTACGCTGCGCGTCCGGAGGATCTCTACACCACCACCTACAGCACCACACAGTAAGTATTCGTATAAACAGAACAACATTATGGGGAAAAAATCATGAGATCGAGTAGGTTTCCTAGAATGGTTAGATTTGAGAATAGTTATTGTAACAGTTTTTAAATACATTTTTATTTATTGCTTTATTATAGCTTAAAAAGGCATCTGTGAAAAGATTGAAAACAAAACTTTGTAAATTATTATTTTTAATCATTTAAGTGGCTGTAAAAATTAAATGTTTTTATGAGTAATACTTTAGGATGACTTAGTTCCTTTATATAGTATTTAAAAAAAATATAAAGAATTCTAGAATAAAAAGAACCAAAAGGGGTGACTCAATTGAAAATATTATCGCAGATTTGTTCACCAAAGAACACAAAAAAGTTTGTTGATATTCATAAAACTTTCGGAGATTTGGACGAGTCGAAAAAGATTTCCTGTACATTAATTTGTTTTATTGGATTTAATCTTGAGGTCATATAAATTCCATATGGGTGATTGTACTGTGGGAACTCTATACTAATGATTTAATTACAACCTTGCAGATTCAGCTCAACGAAGACAACGAAAAGCTCTACGAAGAGCGTTTACAGTAGCGATGGCTTGGATGCCGCTAGTCAGGAGGTCAGCACCACTAACCTGCCGCAGTCGCAGATCCAGTTCAACGAAATCCGAACGCTCAAGCGCTCCCAACAGCTGGGCGGCCAATCGGTGCTGGATATAGCCGGAATCCGCGATCCAAGAACGGGACGCGTTCTCACCATCGGCGAGGCTATCCAGCTGCGCATCCTGGACGTGCGCACCGGCGAGATGTTGGTGGGCGATCGTCGCATCACGCTGGAACAAGCCGCCGATCAGGGATTAATCGATGCGCAGCTGGCAAGGCAACTGCTTCAACCGGGAGCGGGTCGCGATGCCAGCGGACGGGAGCTGTCGCTGCTGGAGGTTATTCAGCGCGAGATTAGCGAAGCGGAATCCGGCTTCGAGACGGCCGAGAAGCGGATCAAGGTAAACAACACGGTCACCGTAGAGCAACAATCCTCCACGGCGGAGATCGTCTCGCCGGAGAATCCGCGCAACATTGCCGACGCCATTAGCGCGGGGAGTGTGGACACCAAGACGGGCCTGTACCGCGTCAAGTCGGGTCAAACCATCAGCCTGGCGGAGGCCTACGAGCGGGGCTACCTCATCCGGCATGAGTCGGTGACAATCAAGTCGAATGCGCTGTGCCTGAGCGATGCGATTGCCCACGGTTTGGTCGATGGCGCTGGCTGGATAGCGGATCGCAACTCCGGCGACAAGTTCCGACTGGACTCGGCCATTGCCAATCAGCTAATTGATGCGAGTGTGCGCGAAGTGGTGGACGCGAAACGCGATACGAAGATCACACTGCAGGAGGCACTGCAGTCGGGCGTTCTCAATGCCAAGACGGGTCGGTACGTCAACGAGGTGACCAAGGAGAAGCTCACCTTCGCGGAGGCGCGCAACCGTCAGTTGATCGTTAAGCCGTACACGCTGAAGGACATCTGCGATTTGAATCTGCTGGATAAGCAGGCCCAGATCACGAGTCCCATGCGCCGCGAGAAGCTGAGCATCATGCAGGCCATCGAGGCCGGTGTGCTGGACGGTAATCTGCTCAAGTGCATCACGAAACGAAAGGGCGAATTGGTCACCCTTCAGGAGGCCATCGCCGACGGTATTGTTCTGCCCGCGGAGTGCAAGTATCGCGACTTTATGACCGGTGAACTAATCAGCATTCCGGAGGCGGTGGAACGCGGCCTAATTAGCTCGGTGGCGCAGCGTTCGATATTCGATATTGACGGGTTCAAGGATCTGAGGAGCAATGACTATGTTAGCTTTAATGTGGCCCTCTCGCGTGACCTTCTGCGTCGCAAGAGCACGGGCTTTGCCTTAGAGACGGGTAGGGATAGTCTGGTGCCATTGGAGGTGGCTGTGGGCGAGGGACTGGTGCGCCAGGAGGTGTACGAGATGTTTAGCCGCGGCATCGGTGTCCAAAATGCCAGTGGCAAGGAGCTTAGTGTCTTCGATTTGGTCTATCACAATCTGATTGACCCGAAGACGGGATACCTGTTGGATCCCAAGACCGGGGAGACGGTACCGCTTGATACAGCCATCGAGCGGAAGTTCATTACACCAGAGGGTGCACTCCTTCTGAGCAGTTTGCTCAACATTACTTTGACCACGGAAACAGTGACGCGGACGATCAATCGTTATGTGACAATCAGGGCTGGTTCCCAGGAACCGGGTGACAGCGTACTGCTGACCTTTACGGAGGCAGTGCGTCAAGGTTTCATTGACGAGGAGAGACAACTTTTCAAGGACCCGAAAACGGGCAACATTTACTCCGTGCAACAGGCCCTTAACTACGGTCTGTTAGTTCCTGATAGCAATCAAACCGTGCCTGAGCCAACAAATAGGAAAAAGACAAAGTCCACGATCACCATTGTGACCAAACAAATCATACCAGAAGCAGAGCCCATCAAGCTGAACACACAGCACACCAAGTATGTGGAGAAGTCGGTGGAGATTCCGATTACTCAGGAACTTGTGAAGCCGCAGCGTGTGGTGTCCGAATTTATAAACATGGAGAAGAGTAGCTATATCGAACAAAATGTGACGGAGCGACAGATTATGGAACTGCCTCCCGGTGGATGGCGACTGAAGGATGCCATCGAGCAAAAGTTGTTCAATCCGGATACGGGAGTTTTCCATGTGCAGGGCACAGATCGCTTGGTCAACTTTGAGGAGTGCATCAACAAGCAGATCATCAACAACCTGTCGGTTTCAGTTATTGATCCCAGCACCGGTGACAAGATTTCTGTGCAATCAGCCTTCGAACGTGATATTCTGGATAGTTATGGCAACTATACCAACAGTAGGAAACAAGTGCAGGGTATGCGAAGTGCAATCGACGAGAGCAAGATTATTTTGGAAACGGTTCCGGCAACGAGAGGTGCTAATCAAAAGACAATACTTCGCATTACCAGGGTAAACAACATGCCAGATGTTCTGGAAGTTTCTACTCCCTTAAAGGACGCTCCGCCCAAGTTTGTAGAGGTGCTCACCTGCCAGCGAGAGCTTGCCTCGCCAGAGCCCCTGCAAATTGCTCCTGGTGCCATCTATGATCCGTCCACAGCCCTTGTGATCTTTACACAAACCGGGGAGACTGAGAACATCTTCGATGCCGCCCGACAGGGATTGATAGACGAACAGCTGATCAAGATTGTGGATCCCACAACCAAACAGCCAATTTCCGTAACTGAGGCGATTGCGCGTTCTATTTACGATCCCAGAACCGCAACTATTCTGGATTCCGAAGGTCAACCTGTCGACTTGATCACTGCCACCAAACTTGGACTACTGAGTGTGGTGGGTGCTCCATTGGTTGCCGCCGAAGGAGCTTTGCGAACAGTTCGCTTTGTTACCGATCCACGAACTGGTGAGCAAATCCCAGTGGAAGTGGCCTACGAAAGGGGCATTGTTTCAAGGGATCAGCTGCAACGAGGTAGGTCCTTTGACACTGAGCCGGTAACGGTCGAAGAGAAGGTAGTGGTTCTGCAGAGAATGCGCAAGGTTATCCTTAAGCCAAAGGATGCCCTACGCAAGGGAATCATCGATGAGGAGACCTGCGAGATACTCGAAAACACAAATAACTTCACCAATCCCAAAGGTGAGGTTGTCAACATTAGTGAGGCTCTGAATACGGGTCTTATTGATGGACGTCGGGGCCAGGTCATCGATCCCCAGAGCAATCGGTCGCTTAATTTAAGACAAGCAGTGGAACAAAAGATTTTGGATCCCGAACAAACCAACCATATTCTCATGCCGCTGGCTAAGAGTTTATCCGTGCCACGACTGGCAGCCCAGGGATTAATTGATCCGAAAACGCAGACCATTGTCCATCCGGAAAGCGGATATCCACTGAGCATCCATGAAGCGATCGTGTGCGAAGTCTTGGACCCGCATTCGAAACTGCAAAAACCAGAAAAGTGCACACTGGAGGAGGCAATCGAAAAGGGTATTGTCAACGCAGATGATTCCACATTCAGCTACAAGAACAAAACGCTGAACATCACCGAAGCCATCGAGGCGAAGCTATTTGATCCAAGCTATGATAAGCAAAAATCCAAGGTGGAAATTCCACCGGTGGGCATGATATTCCCAGTGGCCGTGGAGAAGAGCCTTGTGGAGCCCTCGAAGCGAGTGGTTCTGCACCCAAGTACGAAGAAGGCACTGCCCATTAAGCAAGCCATCGAGGAGAACTTCATTATGTCCATTCCCTATTCACCCAAGGCCGATGCTATCGAGGTAGTGACCGCCATGGAGCGAGATCTCATCGATGTTGCTGCCCAAACTGTGACCATCCCGTCCACTGGGGAACGCGTGCCTTTGCGTCAAGCCATGGAAAATGGTGTTCTAGTCGTGAAAAATCTATCCGACTTTGTGGTCACTCAGAAACCCATTCCCAAGACCGAAATCATGGAGACAGTGCGCGCCGTACACACGGTAACCACCAAAACCATTGAGCTGATGCAGGGCTACGTTCTCATCTCCAACAACGAGGTGCAGAACGTCAACACCGGTGAAGTGTGCAGCTTGGAAGAGGCTAAGGAGCTTGGAATCCTGCGCGAAGAGTCGACAACACGAGAGACCAAGGCGGCGGCAGGAGAAAGTCCAGAATCAGTGGCAGCTCTAGCCACGAGCACGAATGATCAAACTGTGGTAGTGGAGGAACGCACCCAGACAGTGGTGGTCAGTTCGGACACTCGCAAGCAAGAGATGCAGGTGGTGAGCACCACACAGTCCACCAAGGAAATTCCCGTTTCCAGTGTAAGTGAAGTCGAGACAAAGAGCAGCAAAGAGCCATCAAAGACGTTGAAGAATGTGAAGGATGCCGCCAAGATGGGAGCACTCGGAGTCATTGCAGCTCCTGTGCTGGCCGGCGGAGCCATCGTGAGTGGGGTAAAAAGCCTCTTCAATTCTGGGAAGTCTCCCACGGAAGATGCCAAGACCACTGCGAAACCAGAAAAACCTCAGAGCAGCTTCATTGACCAGGAGCGTAGCAATGTGCCGAAGCCGCAACAAGTGCCAAGTGAGGTGGACAATCTTCTCAGCGAAACGGAGAACTTTATCAGCTCCACAACTGCCAACTTCATAGCCAACGAAAAACAACAGGAGAATCCCAAGGAGCTAACACGTGGAGAAGTGCAGCCAACAGTTGTAGAATCAACAAGCACACTCACCACAACAACAGTCACAACAATAACTACCTCAAAGACAACAACGGAAACGGAAAATCAAGAACCAGTTGTGGTGGAAGATGTAACGACCACTACAACTGTTGACGATAAACCAGTAATTGAAGTCGTAGAGCAAATCATTGGGAAACCCAAGGAAGTGTCAGAAGAGCCAACAGGGTTCAAAGTAACTGAAACTATTACCACAGTGACAACAAAGAAGGAAGATTTTGAGCCCGAAGTGAAACCTGTAGAGGAGACAAAGAAAGAACCAGCAACTGAGGAAGTTACGAAAGAAGCAAGTCCAAAACCAGTTGAGAAGGAGCCAACACCCGAGCCTGTTAAAAAGGACTCGACTCCTGAGCCGATCAAGAAAGAGAAAACTCCTGAACCAGCATCTCCTGCACCAATCACTCAAAAGGATCCTTCACCTGAACCAACAAAACAAAAGGAACCTTCTCCTGAACCAACAAAACGAAAGGAAGCTTCTCCTGAACCTTCTACAAAACCCGAACCTAAGCCGAGAACTGCTAAGAAGGAAGAGATTGCAGAAATCGAGCCACCTTTCACAGCACCATTGGCTCCATTTGTCGACCCCGTATCTGAAACAAAGATCACAGAAATTACAACCGAAATTCAGGAACCCATTACAAGTTCGCAAACTATTACCACAATTACAAAAACAGTAAAAACAATTGAAGAGCAACCGACAACTGAAGACGTTACTGTTATTGGGGAGTCTGAACCTGAAAAGATTGTGGATGTCCAAGTTAAAGAACCAACTAATCAAGAGCCCACTAAAGTGGATGAGCCAACTGAGATTACTGATGATTCCTCCATGGTGGAACCAACCAGCACAATTGTGCTTGAAGAAAGGGTTGTCACTATCGAAGAGCCAACACTCACAGAATCTACAGTGACAACAACTACTATCACCACAACGACAACCACTACAAGCAGTGAGGAAAGCCAACCTCAGGAGGTTACAGTCACAGTTAAAGAGGAACAAATTCCTGCTCAAGCTACTGAAATAACTCAGACTCCTAAAGTTGATGAAAGTAAACCACAAGAAATTGTAGAATCTGTCGAGGAAACGCCTGTTAATGAGCCAGTGCAACCTATTCCAGCTCAACCAATTGAAACTTCTCAGACAACTGAAACGGTGACAACGAAGACAACCATTATCACGGAAGAGAAACCCCAACAACCAGGTGACCTCGAGCAAATTGTTCAACCTCAACCTGCTTCCGATAAACATCAATCTGTTGTCGATTTTATTGAGCGTGAGAAGGGTCCTCAGCCAGCAGATGGAAGTGGTAGCAACATCCTAAAGAATGTTAAGGATGCGGCTAAGTTGGGTGCCCTGGCTATTGTAGGAGCACCTGTCCTGGCTGGCAAGGCTTTGGTTGATGCACTGACCACAGAGAAGGCAGTAAAACCAGGACAATCCACCACCCAAGTGGTAACTGAAACTGTGGAAGAACTGCCAACAGAAGAAATCTCAACCAGCACGAGCACTTTAATCACCAAGGTTACCACTACAACCACGACAACAACAACATCAACCGTGGAGGGTACTCCAGAAGATGAGTCTCGAGATGTGGTTGAAATGCCAGCTGAAATAGTAGAAACCACAATCAAGCGAGAAGTCCCAAGGACTCTGCCAATTGGTGATGCCATTTCCCAGAAACTTATCAGCCCTGATGAGTGCCAGGTAATCGTGGATGGCGAACAACAGTCACAAACTGTTGCCACTCTGCTCAAGGAGGAGCAACTGAGTCCATTGGATGAAGTGCAGATCATTGACGACAAGTTGATTGTACTACAACAGGTCACCTACTTGGTGGATGTGGATACAGAACTCACTCCCGAGAGTTTGAGCGAACTGAACATCTATGATCCAGAGAATCAATACTTCATTGATCCAAGCTCTGGCCAGAAGGTTTCCTTCCACACCTTGGTATTCGAAATGAATGTTTTCAACCCAGAAACCATTTTGGTTAAGAACTTTAATACCGGCAAATATGAAAATCTCACAACGGCTCTGGAGCGTCCTCTGCTGGACAGGCACACTGGTCACATGGTGGATCCCAAGACAGGAAAGAAAATCCCCTTCTTTGAGTGCATCGCCCGCCAGTGGATAATCCGCGCTAATCCCGAAGAGCAGAGGCCATCGGGCATGGAGAACGTAACAATTGACACACAGACCGGACAGGTGGTGCTTGACGATGGTCGGGTTTGCTCCATTGTTGAGGCCATCAACAGTGGCAAGCTGGACATCCAGTCGATATCGGTGCGCGACCCAGTCAGCGGTGAGGTGATTCCACTGCGTATGGCAATTGAGTTGGGGGTGGTGGACATGCAGGCGGGCACGGTGATAGACATCCAGACGCTCAAGGAGATTCCCATGGAGCGGGCCTTCCAGCTAGGTTTCCTAGTGCCCGGAGCACGCAAACCCATTTCTTTGGAGGCTGCTGTTCGCAAGGGTCTCTACGACCCAGAGACGGGAAAACTTTTCGACTCCGAGAGTCAGAACCAGGTCGATGTACAAAAGTCCATTGAGATTGGTCTAGTCGATCCAAAGATCTCCTTGATTGTGGATACTGTAACTAAGAAGGAGGTCAAGTTGGATTGCGCCATCGAAGATGATTTGGTGCTCCCCGCAACGGGTCAAATCAAGGACAATAAGAACAACACCCTTGTGCCCTTCGATGTGGGTGTGCAGCAGCGTCTGGTGAAGACCGATAGCGTCACCTGGAGTCTCCCAGAACTGCTGCAGCGTGAGTACTACACGCCAAGCACTGGCAAGGTGTTGAATCCGGTTACCGGTGAGGAGATTCTCCTCCAACAGGCCATCGAAATGGGCTTTGTGGAACTGGAAACGACGCTTGTCAAGGACGCAGATCACGATAAGATCCTGCCGGGCAAGGAGGCGGCCAAGGTTGGTCTGCTGGACACTGTTCGTGGCACTCTAAGTTCGCCCAATATCAGCCTGGATGAGGCCTTCGTCAAGGGCTATCTGATTAGCACCAAGAAGCCGTTGTCCCTGGTCGATTGTCTGCTGCGTGGTCTCTACGATCCTTCGACAGCAAAGTTCACCATCGACGACAAGCAACTGGACCTGAAATCCGCAATTGCCCAGAAGCTCATCAATCCCGAGGAGCTGGTTCTTCTCGATCCCAAGACAGAGTCCATAATTTCCATTACTGAAGCGATAGCTAAGGGTTATCTCGATCCGATTGCGGGATATGTGATTAATCCATATGCCTCCACAAAATTGTCCCTTCACGAAGCTCTGGAAAATCGCATTCTTATTCCACCCAAGCGTAAACGCAGCCTGCCAGATGCAGTCTACCGGGGTCTCTACGATCCGAAAACTGGTCAATTTAGCAACACGGTGACCCGCGAGAAGCTCACAACTGAACGTGCCATTCGTAGGGGCATCCTCGATCCCGATTCGACGGTCGTCAATTTGGGTTCGGGACAGATCGTTCCGTTCGGGGTGGCCACCGAGTCGGGAATCGTTGACAGTAAACAGGGAACGGTTAGGGATGCCGATGACAATCCAATTGACTTTAAGGAAGCCTTCGATCGAGGTGTTCTGGTTGAAGCGAAGAAGCCATTGCGCCTCATCGAGGCTGTGGTGAAGAATGTCTACGATGAAGTGGACGGTCACTTTGTCGACCCCAAGTCGGGAGAGAAACTGAACTTTGCCGAGGCTTTGAACACAAACTTACTGGACGAACACAGTGTGCAGATCAGGGACTTCAAGACGGGTCTATACAAACAATTGAATTTGACGCACGCCAAGGACAACGGCATCATTGATGCCCAGAACTCGAAACTACTTTACAATAATCAAACAATGACATTAAAGCACGCCTTTGATATTGGAATCCTGATGGATGTCAATGCGCCCATCAGCATTCAGCGTGCAATTCATCAGGGACTCTTTGACGACAAGACCGGAAAGTTGAGCGATCCACGAACTGGTCGCCAGATCACTTTGCTCGAGAGCATGCGCAGTTTCGTGATTAATCCTCACCTGCCTTGTTACTTCGATGAACAAACAGAGCAAATGTACACACTGAGTGAGACCTGTAGGAATGGTATTATCAACAGGAGGGAAGGTGTCTTCCGGGAGCCGGGCAGCAATAATTTTGTGCCTTTGGGTGAGGCCTTGAGTCTGGGTTTAATCGTAGACATCGAGAATGCCGGATTTGGTCTTTATGAACTATTGTCCATGGGTTTCTACGATGTTAACACCCGCAAGGTTTTGCATCCGGTTACCAATCGCAAGCTCAATCTGAACGAAGCCTGCGTGGAGGATGTGGTTAGCTTGTCCTCCAGTTTGGTCAAACACCACGAGACTGGCAAGTACCTCCGGCTGGCCAATGCCATCAAGGAGCAGTTGATTGATGACACCAGGGGTTGCTACAATCTAGGTAACGAACAGTTGGACTTGCAGGCAGCTAGGGCTAGAGGATTAATTGTCTCCAATCGCCGACTACTCAGCCTTGAACTCGTCTTGAGACAGCAACTCTATCGCCCCGAAACGGGCAAATTCTGCGATCCGACAACCGGGGAATATCTTGACCTAATCGAAGCAATTCACTCGGGCTTCATTGATCCCGCGACGACTGTGTTTAAGAACCAGCTCACCGGCAAAGAGCTGCCGCTCACTGAAGCCATTGAGAACGGGGACATTGATGTTAGCAAGGGCAGGGTATTTGATCCCAAATCGAAGTCAGCTTACAACTACGACGTGGCACTTTCGCGTGGAATTTTGGTGACCATTACGCGACCTCTGACCGATCGCAATGACGTTGTTCGCCGCCAAGACAGTGTAGAATTGTTAGGACAAACGCCCGTGAGCGTTGTGATTAGCAAGCCGCGTGAAATGTCCCTCGAGGAGGCCATTCGCTACAACATAATCGATCCCAAGACGGCACTCGTTCGCGATTTCGATAGCTTCAAGTTCCTGCCTTATTCGTTGGCCGTAGAACGCGGTCTCGTGGACACCACCAAACGCACACTCGTTGATCCAAAGGCCTTGTACTTTGCCTTCGATCCCACTTTGATTGTTTACGTACGCGAACCGGTCACCTTTGACCAGGCGGCCGAGTCCAAGTGTCTGGATTTGCAGACCGGAATGTTGACTTATGTGCCTGCAAGTGCACCTGGATCCGCACCAGCTGCATCGGCGAGCGACGATAGCGCAAACGATTCGCTGACTGTCATCGAGACGCCCAGGGTATACACGCTCAAGGAGGCCGCCAGTGCGGGTGTAGTGGATCCCGATTCGGCGCTGGTCAAGGATCTGGCCAAGGCCAAGCTGGTGCGCCTGCCAGAGGCGTTCCGCAAGGGACTGATGGATGCGAACAAGGCCAATGTGCTGAACACCCAGACCTCGAAGCTCTGCACGCTGCAGGAGGCCTACGAAAGCGGCCTGATCTGCACGCCCAAGCGCTCATTCGGTTTGCTAGAAGCCATCACCTTTAACCTGTACAACCCGACCAATGGCTGCCTGGTAGATCCCTTCCAAATGCATCCCGACATCATCCGCCGGCGCAAGTTCACGCTGGCCGAGGCCATTGGCTCGGGTCTGGTGGATCCCTCGTCGACGGTGGTGCGTGATCCCAGCACCGGGGTCATCGTTCCACTGGCTGCTGCCATTAGCAGTGGACTGATCGATGCCAACGAGGGCCGCCTGACCGATGCCAATGAGCCGAAGAACAACATCGACCTGGTCAAGGCCGCCGAGAAGGGTCTGCTCCTGCCGGCAGAACAGAGGGTAAGTCTCAGTCCACGACGTCCACGTGTACTCTTTCGATTTCCAATCACCGAAACGAATCTCGAAAACGGAATTGCGAATGCAACAAATTACTTACGAATTTCTGCAAGAAATTACTGCAAAATTACCATAATTCTAAATTTAAAGCTTTGTTCGTGGCATGTTTGGTATTATTATACACTTCTACTATCGATATTGATTCTATGATTTCGATTTTGTTAAGACATTTTGATCAGCGCGCTGTCTCTCTTTATCTATTTCTGTCTATCTCTGTCTCTACTCTAAACTTAAACTCTATCTCATCAGACTAACCCAGATGTGAGCTTTCCACAACGAAAAAAAAAAAAAAAGAACTGAACACTTGGCAATTTTATTTTGCAAATCATATTTATTATTATTTCGCAAATCTCTTATATTGCAGCGCATGGCATTCAGTTTTATGTTCAATTTAACGTATTTTTCGCTGAGATCGCTTAAGTTCTCAAGCGACAGCAGCCACAGTAATGCAATCAGAGTCAGCAAGTGCATCACAGAATACATCCAACAAACATGCATCCATAACTATCGTACTCCATCGATCGCGCTTTGTCAGGCCGAAGAGCAATGCGTTATGTCTCATACTCCTCCGCATAAATGACGTCGGCAATAGGACACCATGTTCAATACTCTATATATACTCTATCTCTCTCTTTCGATTTGTCTATAACACTAGCATACGAATCTCTTTCCATTCGAGCTCGCACACATATACTCCCCTTCTCCTTTTCTAAACCCCACTATATCCTAGGCAGTATTTCACGTAGGATCAGACCAATCTCTAATTAGCTTTCTTTGCGGTTAGAGATTGGTTTGGCTGAATGTGTTGGATATTCCCGGAATACCCCACACATCTTTAGACTCTATCCTCTTCCTAGTTTTGGACTAAGGTTACGTTTCCTTTTCCAGCCCAGGCTTTAGTTATTATTTTTTACATCTTGTTTAAATACAAATTTTCTACCTATTTTTCAGCATACATATATAAATATTTTGATATATTATTTCGTTTGCAGTTTTAATTTGACAAATAAACCCAAAAAAAAAACCAAAATTAACACTAACCAAAAAATAAAACCAGAAACCCAACCAAACCAAAAACCAAAAACAAAACCATTAAATCGTAGTTAGTGCATACTAAAAGTAAAACAACTCGTAGTTGCTAGTCCCCAGTAGTGTTTGTACCCCGAAGTAGTAAACCTTGGTGTTTGTATGTCTTTATTATTACTTTGGTTTATGTTAACTGCTTTTATAATACTTTAATGCTTGCTTTAAAAACCCGCTTTGCCCTAAGTCTTTGCCTTGCAATCGCTTCAACAAACAAATGTGTTCTTTCCAGCTATGTTTGTGTTTTATATATATTTTGTGTTCCATTTATCTATCGACATTTATATATATACGATATCTATGAAATCTCTATATCAAAAAACCTTTATAGCGACCCGTATCAAGCTAAGAAGTTTTCTTTACCTTAGAGTGTGTACTAATTATGTTATTGTTTTGCCCTCCCTAAATTATATATAAACTATATAGCAAGCAGTATTCGAGAAGTTCAACATGTGCGAAGAGAATGTCAACGATCTGTTGAAATGGGTCACCACTGTGGAACAGAAAATCTCAAGTGTCGGCGGACCTCGCGAGAAGATCGATGAGTTGCGCAACCAGATTAACGCCCTTAAGGTGAGTATTTCCTTGGATTTTATAACTTTACACAATCTTAAATGCTATTATTCTTGTTCTTATAGCAAATCAAGGACGAAATCGAGTCTCAGCAGCGACCAGTGGCCACTTGTTTGGAGCAAATCCGTCAGATTGTGCTCACAGGTGGCGATGTTTTGTCTGCCCCTGAAGTCACCACTCTGGAGAACTCAGGACGGGAGCTGCGTTCTCGTGTGGATCGTGTCAATGATCGCACTGTTCGCCTGCTCCGCCGACTGGAAGCTGGTCGCGATGAGTTGACCAAGCTGCGCAGCGAGTTGGATGTCTTCTCCGATTGGCTGCAAGTTGCCAGGCGAACTCTGGAGGACAAGGAGCGTTCCCTCTCGGACTTGACTCGTCTGCCCTCGCAGGCGGATTCGGTTCGGGAGTTCGTAAGCGATGTAATTGGTCACCAGGCTGATCTGCGCTTCATCACCATGGCCGCTCAGAAGTTTGTGGATGAGAGCAAGGAGTTCCTCGCTATTCTAAATGACTTCCGCACTTCTCTACCCGAGCGATTGCCTCATGTGGAGCCGCTTTCGACTGCCGAGAGTCCCATCCGACAGGAGGTTTCGCTGGTTTCGGCGCAGTACAAGGATCTGCTTAACCGCGTCAACGCTCTGCAGGATCGCGTTTCTGGTCTGGGCGGACGACAGCGGGAGTACCAGGATGCTTTGGACAAGGCCAACGAATGGCTGAGGAGTGTGCATCCCCGTGTATCTCGCATCATCTCCGAACCAATTGCTGGCGACCCGAAGGGTGTCCAAGATCAGATGAACGAGGCCAAGGCTCTGCACAATGAGCTCCTTTCCAACGGCCGTTTGGTGGACAATGCCCAACAGGCACTCGACAACTTGCTGCGCAGCCTGGGCGGCCAGCTCAGTCCAATGGAGATCAACCAACTGGAACTGCCCATTGCCGATCTGAAGAACAACTACCAGCAGCTGCTGGACAATCTTGGCGAACATTGCAAGACTCTGGACAAGACTTTGGTGCAATCGCAGGGTGTGCAGGATGCCCTGGACAGTTTGGTGGGATGGGTTAACCAGGCGGAGGACAAGTACAACTTGAATCTCCGTCCCGCCTCGCTGATCAAGGAGCGTCTGCAGGAGCAGATACGCGAGCACAAGGTCTTGCTTGCCGATCTTCAGTCCCACCAGGCGAGCATTGACAGCGTTCAAATCTCGGCCAAGCATCTGCTGGCCAGCGCCTCGAATGCCCGCATTGCCAAGAAGGTGGAATCGAATCTGAACGATGTAACTGGCAAGTTCGAGAAGCTCTACGAGAAGGCCAACAAGCGTGGCGAATTCCTCGACGACGTGTACAACCGATTGGGCAGATATCTGGATGAGATCAGCACTGTGGAGCAGCGCATGGCCAATCTGCAGGAGGCCCTCGATGGTCGGGAGACCAGTTTGCTCTCCACCGAGGAGTTGGCTCGCCGCATGAACGAACTGTCCCGCGACAAGGATCAATTGGCACCGCAGTTCGAGGATTGCGTGCGCAATGGCAAGGATCTGATTAGCCTGCGCGATGTCACCGATACCGGCGTGCTGCGCGATCGCATCAAGGCACTGGAATCTCAGTGGCGCAACATCAACATCAGCATCGATGAGCGCGCCAAGCTGTCCAAGCAGAAGGCCGAGCAGCAGCTGGCCTACGAGGGTCTGAAGGATCAGGTTCTCTCGTGGCTCGCAAGCACGGAGGCTCGTGTCAATGGACTTGCCCCGGTGGCCATCGATTTGGACAGGATCAAGCAGCAGCACGACGAGCTGAAGCCCATTTGCAAGGACTACCGCGATTATGCTCCCACTATTGACAAGATCAACGATATCGGATCACAGTATGATGCTTTGATTCGTCCGGAAAGTCCTGCTAGGAAGAGGTCCACCTACAGTCCGATCAAGCGGGCCAGTCCGCTGCGCCGCATGTCCGGAGACGCCAGAAGCCCCAGCCCCACCAAGGGAGGCATCCTGTCGCCACTATCGACTGGTTCCAGTGGATTTGGTAGCCGCAGGTCCTCCCAGGACGGTTTCCAGCTCTCTGAGATGTCTCCGGTGCAGCAGCAGCTGAGCGAGATTAACAATCGCTACGGACTGATTGGCGTGCGTCTCAATGATCGTCAGCACGAGTTGGATAATCTCAGCGAGGAGCTGCGCAAGCAGTACGAGAACCTCAAGGGACTCGCTCAGTTCCTGGAGCGCATCCAGCGCCAGCTGCCCAAGGAATCGGTTTCCAACAAGGATGAGGCCGAGCGCTGCATCAAGCAGGCGCGCAAGATCCTCGAGGACATGTACGAGAAGCAGAGCCTTCTGGACACCACCAAGGCCCAGGTGAAGGACATCCTGCGACGCAAGTCGGATGTTCCCGGTGCCGAACAGTTGCGCCAGGAGAACGACAACATCCAGGAGCGCTGGAAGAATCTCAACGACATCTGCAAGAACCGCATTGCCTTCTCCGAGAAGCTGCGCGACTTCCTCGACACGCACGGCAATCTGAAGAGCTGGCTGGACAGCAAGGAGCGCATGCTCACGGTGCTGGGACCCATCTCCTCGGATCCCCGAATGGTTCAGAGCCAGGTGCAACAGGTGCAGGTGCTCCGCGAGGAGTTCCGCACTCAGCAGCCGCAACTGAAGCACTTCCAGGAGCTGGGACACGATGTGGTCGACCATCTGGCCGGCACACCCGATGCCCAGGCCGTGGAAGTTAAACTGAAGGACATCCTCGGCAAGTGGGAGGATCTGGTTGGAAAACTGGACGATCGTGCAAACAGTTTGGGTGGAGCTGCTGATAGTTCCAAGGAATTCGATGCGGCTGTCAATCGCCTGCGTGAAGCTCTGCAGAACATCAGCGATAATCTGGATGCCCTGCCCTCAGATGGGGATCACCAGGAGAATCTGCGCAAGATCGAGAACCTGGAGCGCCAGTTGGAGGGTCAACGTCCTCTGCTGGCCGATGTGGAACAATCCGCTGCCACTTTGTGCAACATTCTGGGTGATCCCGCATCGCGTGCTGATGTTAACTCCCGGGTGGCCGCTTTGGAGAAGCAGTACTTGGCGCTCCAGAAGAAACTGGACACTAAGAAGGCCGAAACGGAGGCTTCGCTGCGCGATGGCCGCCACTTTGCCGAGAACTGCTCCAAGACTCTGGGTTGGCTGGGCGGTGAGCTCTCCAACTTGACCGATCGTTTGTTGGTTTCGGCCCACAAGCCAACGCTGCAGCACCAGATCGACACCCATGAGCCCATCTACCGTGAGGTGATGGCCCGCGAGCACGAGGTGATCATGCTGATCAACAAGGGCAAGGATCTGTCCGACCGTCAGCAGGATCGTGGTGTGAAGCGCGACTTGGATCGCATCCAGCAGCAGTGGGAGAAACTCCGTCGCGAGGCTGTGGATCGCCACACGCGATTGCAGACGTGCATGGAGCACTGCAAGAAGTACTCGCAGACCTCGGAGACATTCCTCGCCTGGCTGCGCACCGCTGAGGACAAACTGGCCGATCTCACACCCGGCGTGCTGTCCAAGGCGAAGCTGGAGACGCGTCTGCGTGATCTGCAGACCTTCCGCAGCGAGGTTTGGAAGCATTCCGGAGAGTTCGAGAACACCAAGGGTCTGGGCGAGACCTTCCTCACGAGCTGCGACATCGACAAGGAACCGATCAAGGCGGAGCTCCAGGACATTCGCGATCGCTGGGAGAGGCTGAACAACGATTTGATTGCCCGTGCCCATGAGATCGAGAACTGTTCGCGTCGCTTGGGTGACTTCAACGATGAGTTGCGTAACCTGGATCATTCGTTGGGTCGCTGCGAGGATCGCCTCGCTGCCCACGATGCTTTGGGTGGAGCTGCCAAGGATCCCAAGCTGTTGGAGCGTGTTAAGGCCATTCGCGAAGAGCTCACCAATCTCAGCAAGCCACTGCAGTCGCTCAAGGCTCTGGCCAAGGATATCAGTGCTGAGGCTCGAGCTGCTGGAGGAGATGCTGACCATCTGACCAACGAAGTCGATGGCTTGGCTGATCGCATGTCGGAGTTGCAGGGACGCCTGGATGATCGCTGTGGTGAACTGCAATCGGCAGCCACCGCTGTGTCCCAGTTCAACGAACAAATGAAGAGCTTGGGCATCGATCTCAATGATTTGGAAACGGAGATCGAAAAGCTTTCACCACCTGGCCGTGAGATCAAGATTGTGCAGGGACAACTCGACGATGTTGGCAAGATCCAGAACAAGTTGGATCGCCTGGTCGGTCGTCTGGAGGATGCCGAGCGTGCCGCTGACGTTTTGGTGGATGCTGGTTTCGCTGCGGACACAACTCAAACCCGCGAGCAAATCTCCACTCTGCGCAAGACTCTGGGTCGCCTGGACAACCGAGTGCGCGATCATGAGGACAATCTGCAGGCCACTTTGAAGGCCCTGCGCGAATTCTACGACAGCCAATCTCAAACCCTGGACGACATCCAGGATGTCAGTGATGAGTTCAAGCGCATGAAGCCAGTGGGCTCGGAATTGGATCAGATTCGCCGCCAGCAGGAGGACTTCCGCAACTTCAGGGAGCGCAAGGTTGAACCACTGGCCATCAATGTTGACAAGGTCAATGTGGCTGGAAGGGATTTGGTGCGCTCCGCCGGCAGTGGTGTCTCCACCACGGCCATTGAGAAGGATCTGGAGAGGTTAAACGACCGCTGGAACGATCTGAAGGAACGCATGAACGAGCGCGATCGTCGTTTGGATGTGGCTCTGCTGCAATCTGGCAAATTCCAAGAGGCTTTGGCTGGTCTTTCCAAGTGGCTCAGTGACACCGAGGAGATGGTGGCCAACCAGAAGCCACCCAGCTCTGATTACAAGGTGGTCAAGGCTCAGCTGCAGGAGCAAAAGTTCCTAAAGAAAATGCTGTTGGATCGTCAGAACTCGATGGGTTCGCTGGCCAATCTCGGCAAGGAGGTGGCCAATCACTGTGAGCCCGCCGAGCGTGCTTCGATTGAGAAGCAGCTGAACGATCTGATGAAGCGATTCGATGCTTTGACCGACGGAGCCGAACAGCGTGAATTGGATCTGGAGGAGGCCATGGAGGTGGCCAAGCGATTCCATGACAAGATCAGCCCTCTTGAACTTTGGCTGGACAACACGGAGCGTTCCGTTAAGGCCATGGAGTTGATTCCCACTGATGAGGAGAAGATCCAGCAGCGCATTCGCGAACATGATCGCCTGCACGACGAGATTCTGGGCAAGAAGCCCGACTTTACGGATCTCGCCGATGTGGCCGCCCAGCTGATGCATTTGGTCAGCGACGAGGAGGCCGTCAATCTGGGCGAGAAGGTGCGCGGAGTGACCGAGCGTTACACCGGATTGGTAGATGCCAGCGATAATATTGGCGCTCTGCTCGCCGAATCCCGCCAGGGATTGCGTCACTTGGTGCTGAGCTATCAGGATCTGGTGGCCTGGATGGAGAGCATGGAGGCGGAGCTCAAGCGATTCAAGTCTGTTCCTGTTTACGCCGAGAAGCTGCTGGAGCAGATGGATCATCTGCTGGAGCTCAACGAGAACATCGCCGGGCACGCTTCGAATGTGGAATCCACTGTGGAATCTGGAGCTGAGTTGATGAAGCACATTTCCAACGATGAGGCCATTCAGCTGAAGGATAAGTTGGACTCGCTGCAGCGTCGCTATGGTGACTTGACCAACCGTGGTGGAGATTTGCTGAAGAGTGCCCAGAATGCCTTGCCTTTGGTGCAGCAATTCCATGAAGCCCACAACCGTTTGGTGGAATGGATGCAAAGTGCCGAGGCTGCTTTGGCGCCCAGTGAACCCCGCCAGGCGGATGTCCTCCGACTGGAAGGTGAGTTGTCTGATATGCGTCCCATTCTGGACAGCATCAATCAAGTTGGACCCCAGTTGTGCCAGCTTTCTCCGGGAGAAGGCGCCGCCACCATTGAGAGCATTGTAACCAGGGATAACCGTCGCTTTGATTCCATTGTGGAGCAAATCCAACGCAAGGCGGAGCGCCTGCACCTGAGCAACCAGAGAGCTAAGGAGGTAACCGGTGACATTGATGAGCTGCTTGAATGGTTCCGCGAAATGGACACCACACTTCGTGAGGCTGATCTTCCTGCCATGGAACCCAAATTGGTGCGTGCCCAGTTGCAGGAGCATCGTTCCATCAACGATGACATTTCCAGCCAGAAGGGACGCGTTCGTGATGTTACTGCCGCCTCCAAGAAGGTGCTCCGTGAATCCCCGCAGAGCGAGAACACTGCCACTCTTCGCGAGAAGTTGGATGACCTCAAGGAGATCGTCGACACAGTTGCCCAATTGTGCAGCGAGCGTTTGGGAGTTTTGGAGCAGGCTTTGCCTTTGTCCGAGCATTTCGCGGATTCTCATCAAGGACTCACCGCCTGGTTGGATGACATGGAACAGCAGATCTCGCGGTTGAGCATGCCTGCCTTGCGTCCCGATCAGATCACCCTGCAGCAGGACAAGAACGAGCGTCTCTTGCAATCCATTGCGGAACACAAACCGCTTTTGGATAAACTGAACAAGACGGGCGAGGCTTTGGGTGCACTGGTGGCCGATGACGATAGTGCCAAGATCAATGAGATTCTGGATACTGACAATGCTCGGTATGCTGCACTTCGCTTGGAACTCAGAGAACGCCAACAGGCGCTTGAGAGTGCTCTCCAGGAATCCAGCCAGTTCTCCGATAAACTGGAGGGCATGCTGCGTGCTCTGGCCAACACCGTGGATCAGGTCAACCAACTGGATCCCTTGTCCGCTCTGCCGCAGAAGATTCGCGAGCAGATCGAGGATAATGATGCCTTGATGGACGATCTGGACAAGCGTCAGGATGCCTTTAGTGCTGTTCAGCGAGCGGCCAACGATGTGATCGCCAAGGCTGGAAACAAATCCGATCCCGCGGTGCGTGACATCAAGGCCAAGCTGGAGAAGCTGAACAACCTGTGGAACGATGTGCAGAATGCCACCAAGAAGCGCGGCAGTTCGCTGGACGACATCCTTAGCGTGGCCGAACCCTTCTGGAAGCAGCTGAACAGCGTGATGAAGACCCTCAAGGATCTGGAGGAGACGCTCTCCTGCCAGGAGCCACCGGCGGCCCAGCCGCAGGACATCAAGAAGCAACAGGTGGCCCTGCAGGAGATCCGCCACGAGATCGATCAGACCAAACCGGAGGTGGAGCAGGTGCGACGCCACGGCAGCAATCTGATGAACATGTGCGGCGAACCCGACAAACCAGAGGTGAAGAAGCACATCGAGGATCTGGATAATGCCTGGGACAACATCACTGCGTTGTATGCCAAGCGTGAGGAGAACCTCATCGATGCCATGGAGAAGGCGATGGAGTTCCACGAGACGCTGCAGAATCTCCTCAAGTTCCTCACTAAGGCCGAGGACAAGTTCGCCCATTTGGGAGCCGTGGGTTCGGACATTGATGCCGTCAAGCGACAGATTGAGCAACTCAAGTCGTTCAAGGATGAAGTCGATCCGCATATGGTTGAAGTAGAAGCATTAAACAGGTAAGGTTTTCCTTTTGCTCATGGATTTAATCACTTCTATTCAAATTATAAAATCTAATATTCCATTGCCGTGGTGTCTATCTCAACTTGTGAATTGGCAGAGGTCTCAAAAGGCAAGATAATTCCAAGAGAAATCTTGTTCGTTCGTTCGTTGTTGTTGTGAATATTGATTATTGTTAAGTGCCTGCTTTGCAGAGAACTTTGAATCGAGCTGAGCATGTTTATTCGATTGCCACATTTTCACTTGTTGCATGCAAAGCCAAAAAAAATACAAAGCAAAATCACTTTGCCTTATTATTTTATTCTTGCGTTTGCTTTTAAAACAATTTAAGTTTACTAAATTCCCTAGCTAATCCTTTGATTGAATCTTACAGACAAGCTGTGGAACTGACGGAACGCACTTCACCCGAGCAGGCGGCATCGATCCGCGAACCCCTTTCGGTGGTCAATCGCCGCTGGGAGGCCCTTCTCCGTGGCATGGTCGAGCGCCAGAAGCAACTGGAGCACGCCCTGCTGCACTTGGGTCAATTCCAGCATGCCCTCAACGAGCTGCTGGTCTGGATCAACAAGACCGACAGCACTTTGGACCAACTGAAGCCGGTAAGTTGATAGATTACCCTCTAAAACTCCTAAATACTTGACTTATTTATCTGTTTTTTCAGATCCCTGGAGACCCACAACTGCTCGAGGTTGAGCTTGCCAAGCTAAAGGTTTTGGCCAACGATATTCAGGCCCATCAGAACTCAGTGGATACACTGAACGATGCCGGCAGGCAGTTGATTGAAACCGAAAAGGGTTCTGTGGAGGCCTCAACCACGCAGGAGAAACTGCGCAAGCTCAACAACGAGTGGAAGCAGCTGCTGCAGAAGGCCAGCGATCGCCAGCACGAACTGGAGGAGGCTCTCCGCGAGGCTCACGGTTACATTTCCGAGGTTCAGGATATTCTGGGCTGGTTGGGCGATGTTGATGCTGTGATTGGTGCCAGCAAACCAGTTGGTGGTCTTCCGGAAACTGCCACCGAGCAGTTGGAACGCTTCATGGAGGTGTACAACGAGCTGGATGAGAACAGGCCCAAGGTGGAGACGATTCAGGCCCAGGGACAGGAGTACATCAAGCGACAGAACCAGATGAAGGTTTCCTCCAGCAACCTGCAGCATACTCTTCGTACTCTGAAGCAACGCTGGGATGCTGTTGTATCCCGTGCCTCCGACAAGAAGATCAAGCTGGAGATTGCACTCAAGGAGGCCACCGAGTTCCATGACACCCTGCAGGCCTTCGTGGAGTGGCTTACTCAGGCCGAGAAGCTGCTCTCGAATGCTGAACCCGTCTCTCGAGTTCTGGAAACCATTCAAGCCCAGATGGAGGAGCACAAGGTGCTGCAGAAGGATGTGAGCACCCATCGCGAAGCCATGCTGCTGCTGGACAAGAAGGGAACACACCTCAAGTACTTCAGCCAGAAGCAGGATGTGATCCTGATCAAGAATCTGCTCGTTTCCGTGCAACATCGCTGGGAACGAGTGGTTAGCAAGGCAGCGGAACGCACACGTGCTCTGGACCATGGCTACAAAGAGGCCAGGGAATTCAACGATGCCTGGAGCGGCATGATGCAGTATCTGCAGGAGACCGAACAGGTGCTCGACCAGATCATCGAGGAGGCCACCGCCTCCAAGGAGCCGCAGAAGATCAAGAAGTACATTGGCAAGCTGAAGGAGACGCATCGCCAGCTGGGCGCCAAGCAGTCGGTTTACGACGGCACCATGCGCACTGGAAAGAATCTGCTGGAGCGGGCGCCCAAGGGCGATCGCCCAGTGCTGGACAAGATGCTGCTGGAGCTCAAAGAGCAATGGACTCGTGTCTGGTCGAAGAGCATCGATCGCCAGCGCAAGCTGGAGGAGGCTCTCCTCCTCTCTGGACAATTCAGCGATGCTTTGGGTGAGCTGCTCGACTGGCTGAAGAAGGCCAAGAGTCGCTTGAACGAGAACGGACCCGTCCACGGAGATCTGGAGACGGTCCAGGGTCTCTGCGAGCACCACAAGCACATCGAACAGGATCTGCAGAAGCGCGCCGCTCAAATGCAAGGTGTTCTCAAGACGGGACGCGATTTGGAACGATCGGGCAACAATCCCGAAGTTGGTCGCCAACTCGACGAGATGCAGTCCATTTGGGAGGAGGTCAAGAGCGCCGTGGCCAAGCGAGGCGAACGCCTGCAGGTGGCCCTCGTGGATGCCGAGAAGCTGAATGCCCGTGTCCAAGCTCTCTTCGATTGGTTGGATCATGCCGAGCACAAGCTGCGATATGCCAAGAATGCCCCCGATGATGAGAAGGTCTCCCGCGAGATGATGGACATCCACATGGAGTTCATGAAGGATCTGCGCTTGCGCGAACGCGAGAAGAGCGATACCTTCGAGTACGCTGAGGACATCATTAGCAAGGCCTATCCCGATGCCATTCCGATCATCAAGAACTGGCTGTCGATCATTCAGCAGCGCTGGGAGGAGGTTCGCCAATGGGCCATCAACCGCGAGTCGAAGCTGGAGCAGCACCTGCAGTCGCTCAAGGATCTGGACGACAACATTGAGGAGCTGCTGGCTTGGCTCAGCGGACTTGAGGGAACGCTGTTGAGTAAGTGATTGAATAAAGTAGAAAAGGGATAGATGTTATTCAAAATTTATTGCAGACTTGAAGCACGAGCAACTGCCAGATGAGATTCCACCCGTGGAGAAGTTGATCGAGGACCACAAGGAGTTCATGGAGAACACGGCTCGCCGTCAGAACGAAGTGGACCGTGCCTGCAAACCAAGACAACTGCCTCCAGGAGCTCGAAAGCCATCTCGCAGCGGCAAGACGCCAGTGTGAGTAGATCAAAACTCAAGCAAAGATGCTGGTTAAACTGTAGCTCTTTTGTATATATTATAAATATCCTCTGTATATTATTATTTTGTATATTTATTTTTGCCAATTTCTCTTTATATACTTTCTTTTGTATCCCACCACCTTATTGCTACAATATTCAAAAACCAAAACCAAAAAATATCCCCGCAACGTCTTGCACACCTATTTCTCTGCCTATCCAAAAACCACACCGACCAATGAACCCACCACCAACCGACCAACAGTCGTGGCTCAAGTCACGATCTGCGTGAGCAGTCACCCGACGGCACCCTGAGGCGTCAAAGGTTTGGCCGCAAGTTTATACTCTAATGCCCGCTACTCGTTTCATCCACTTACCCAAGTGGCGAATGTGCTTACTCACCAACCAACCACACACGAATGGTCTTAGTGATTGCCTAACATCTGATATCCCCCAAAAACCCCAACCAAGATACTCGCTAAATGCCCCAAAGTAGCGCTAAAATCTGTAGCTGCTAACGCACAATTCATTCCACTCAAGCACTCCTCAAAAAATATCCACTCTGCTTAATCACTGCTGCTAAAACTTCTGCTTGTTTAATATTACCTATTTCTTTACCTTATAATATAATAATATTTTTCTCCACAGCTTCAAGGGATCTCGTGACCAAGGACTCAATGCCCGCAAGGGAAGGTGAGTTATCATTGTGACTAGATTTGGTATTCAAGAATAGATAGATTCCGCATGTACTTCAAAATTCTAAAATCGAAATTCTTTTGTTTTCAACTTTTCAACTACTTTCGGAAATGCTGCGTCTACAACTATTCGAAATATTTAAAAACATATTTGATTTTGTATACTATAATATATGTATTATTTATGTTACTGGCTATTATTACTGTGTATTGCGTATTTTGTTCGTTACTTTACCATTTTGTTTTGTCTCTTTTTGATTCTACTTTCATCTTGTCTACACACTGCGCTATTACGTAAACGTTGCTCATACCGCTCGAATATCGAATATCAAAAAAAAAAAAAACTATGCATCTTGCTGCTTTATTTGCCTATGTCTATGTCGAAAAACCAAATCTCTGAGCAGTCGTATCACGCCCACTCGTGACACGCCCGACAGAGATCGCCTGCCGCACTACGGCCCAAGATTCTCGCCAAGGTAAGTCCTAGAAAGCCCACAATATCATCCACAATATCATCTAAAAGCTGTGCATGTCCTGTGCTCGTGTACAAAGTTTGAATTTAGTTTGGTTTTTCACTTGTGTTGCTGAATGTTTGGAAGTCTGTACTTATAATCTCTATATTAAATTTAGCACTTCGGGTCCGGAGTTGGAATTCCGTTCGCCACGCGCCAAGCTTCTGTGGACCAAGTGGCGCGATGTCTGGATGCTCTCATGGGAGCGCCAGCGTCTGCTCAACGATCATCTTCTGTATCTGAAGGATGTGGAGCGTGCCCGCAACTTCAGCTGGGACGATTGGCGCAAGCGTGTAAGTATTTAAATCCTATTCAAATTATAAACGATACCTCTAACAATCATAAACAAAAAAGCTCCTTCGTTTATTCCTTGGGTTTCCTGTAACTGAATAATGTTAATATGCATTTCTTTCTCCACTTAAAGTTCCTGAAGTACATGAACCACAAGAAGTCGCGCTTGACGGATCTGTTCCGCAAAATGGACAAGGACAACAATGGCATGATTCCACGCGATGTCTTCATCGATGGTATACTCAACACGAGTAAGTTTTACAATAACTCTTATTAATACTTTATTATAACTAAACTAAAAACATTAATTTACCTTTAGAATTCGACACATCTGGCTTGGAAATGAAGGCTGTGGCCGATCTGTTTGATCGCAATGGCGAGGGTCTAATTGACTGGCAAGAATTCATTGCTGCCCTGCGTCCAGATTGGCAAGAACGTAAACCAGCCACTGATTCTGACAAAATTCACGACGAAGTCAAACGATTGGTCATGCTGTGTACCTGCCGACAGAAGTTCCGAGTGTTCCAAGTTGGCGAGGGCAAATACAGAGTGAGTACAATCAAGGAAATACCTTTAAGCAAGCAACTAATGTATATATTCCTTACAGTTTGGAGACTCCCAGAAACTGCGCCTGGTTCGCATCCTTCGCAGTACTGTAATGGTTCGCGTTGGCGGCGGTTGGGTTGCCCTGGATGAATTCCTGCAGAAGAACGATCCTTGCCGCGGTAAGTAGACCATCTATGCGAAGTTATTGAAAACACTCTATCTAGTTGTGTTGCGTACACACACATTTTTGAATTTTGTTGGACTTCATCCATTCCACATCAGTACCAGTCACATACATTCCATACAAATATCTACAATAATATTCTAGTGTAATCTTGTAGTCCACATTTTTAATATTCCACCCAAAATCATGCATTTTGTCTATACCCAGATGCCGTGCATCGTTTGATCATTTCATTTAAACGCATTCATTTCACATCTAGGTACAGTTGTGCTTAACAACTAATTATATACTATAATGCCAAATAATAATAATAATAATAATATTACCAAACGGATATGGTCATTTAACCAACCAACAACAAACCAACCAACAATAAACTTCTGTGCCTAAAATAATACTAGCCAAAGAACCTGGAGATTTAAAAAAGAGAAACCTTTGTTTAAACCTCATCATTAATTCTGGTCCAAAAGTTGCCTAAACAAAGCTAAAACGAGATTAACAGTGTGCCCAATAAGGGGTGTTTTATATTTTAACTGCCATGCAGCCAGCGCCAAAAGCCACCTCATACACAATAACCCAGCCAACTGAACTCAACAACCGAACCCAACGAAACCCAAAGTCCAATTTAGCCAAGGGTTTGCCATTTACTCTACTCATGCTCATTTTTGTCGCTTCGATATTATAACTGCGTAACAATTTGCTGCTAAAAGTCCATAAAAAACACACACCAACGCCCACCAAAAAAAACTCCTGCCTACCTACTGTACCTATTTCCTATTAGTTAGTGATATTAACCAGGTTTCTCCACCAAACTTTTAGAGGTAGTCGAAATAACCATATAAAACTATTTGTAAACCAGTAATTAAGAATGCTTTCGTTAACCCTATTCTGCATTAGAACTAACATCCTGCTTTATTTGTTCAACAGTCTAGCATCCTTAGTTAGCTAACAGTGAACGTGCAACCTGTACTTCATGTTGCGCCGCCTCTGTTAACTAACAGGGGCTGTGCAGACTGTACTTCATTTTGTGCATTTTATGTTTGAAGCTCCACCGATCTCGTTGTGCGTCCTCTAGTAAAATTGAAATTTGTGTATTAATTTGTGTTATTCGTTTTTCGTTTTTTACTAATCAAATTTTATGTTTACCCCTTTTTCTTTTTTTCCAAAATGGTTTCCTTTGTTATACCGAAAATCGATTGAATCTTGATAAATCGAATCCGATCAAATATACATAAATGTATACTCTTCGCTTGCGCTGCCCGCTCGCCACGCCCACGACCACGCCCACCGCCCGACATGCACCCGCCTGTGCCCACACCAAATACTAAACAACAAAAAAAAAACATACAAAAAAAATCCCAAAAAACACAAAACTGAAAAACAAAACTGTGACAAATACTTTGCGGTAACGAACTTTCGTTGTTATTGTTGTTGTTTATATGTTCGCCCTACAACAAAACATTGCCTATCCGTGTACATGTGTTATATATGGGTGCATATGCCGCCAATGTCAATATGCATATCAATGCCTCCAAATGCATCTGACACTGCAAACTGCAATCGCTACCAAAATGCTACCAATGCCACTGTTATCCGGGATCAGCCAAGGGACGCACTAACATTGAGCTACGCGAGCAATTCATATTGGCCGATGGCGTATCGCAGAGCATGGCCGCATTCACGCCCAGACGTTCCACGCCCAATGCGGCCGCCACTGCCTCCTCCTCACCCAATGCCCAGAATGGCGGCAGCTCCAACTTGCCGCCATACATGAGTGGACAGGGTCCCATCATCAAGGTAAATCAAACAGCAAAAGAATCTGAAGCTGAACAAAATGGATCACCTGTTTCCCAACCCAACTCTTATTATCACATTTGTCCTTAATCGGAATTGATATTGTTTGATTTTATAGAAAAAACTTTTCCCTTTTTTTCTTCTAAATTCTAAAAACATACAATTTATTTGATAAAACTTAAATATTTAAATATTTAGTTCAGATGTTTGAAAGCAATTCTATTTATCAGGCTACATTTTTTGAAATTATGTGATAATACTATTTCTTCCTTAAACTTGTTTTAATATTTGCTTCAATAATTCGTTTTAACTACCTATACGAATTGATGAAATACTTGCTTACTTTCATTTTGTAATAAAATTTTTATATAATTCAGCTTAAATATGTTAAAGCTTTATAGGATCACAAATTCTTTATCAATTCCGAATTGGACAATCTTGATTTGTATTGAAAAAAGGAAACATGTGTTAAATCGTTAAATGGTTAACGACAAGAAGTTAAACCTTTACTCAAATCCCGACCCCAGTCCATTTACCCATCCAAACATCTCCTCATCCTGCAAGGGCACAAGGTAAGTGCTCCTTCCATCCTTTTTGGGTTCGTTGTGTGTGTGTGTGTTGTTGACAAAGAAAAGCTCTCGCTGCTGCGCCGCCGATTTTATATATTTTTTAAATGCATGAGAACGGAGTACTTTCGTATAAAAATTTATGTTTGTTCTACTGGTATTTTTTCTTATTATAGTATATATCAATTTTAAAAGTATTTGCGACATTTTTGAGTTGATGCTAGTGTACAGTACACCCCACACTATTCATGATGAGGTTGTTTAGGTTATAATAGGCCAGGTTAGGTTGTTGCCAAGGGCTTAAATGATCATATACCGTTTGCCAGCGAAGATAAATCCGTTCACTGTTGGTTAAACGTATCGAAATTAATTCCCTAGCCGACGAGCACTTGGCCGAGCTAATGCCAATCTTTGAGAAAATCCGCGCTCAAGACCAGGTTCCATGCGCCTTTCCCATTCACATGGGTGCCGGCGGTACGGTGTTCGTTCGTTGCAACACCAGCCGCTCGGTGCCGCTGAGTCCACATGTGCTGCATTGTCATCCAACAACACACTGGGTAAGTTTGCAGGGTGCAGCAGGTGAAAAAGAGAAGAAGAAGAAGGAGAAGCTGCTCCAGGAGGAGTGTCCATAAACGGTTTCATTTTCACGGGGTTACTGGGTTTACTACAGATCTGAAATATAATACTTTATTTGTTTTTTTTTGTGTACAGGTTCGAGAGCGTTCGGTTCGCTCCATTCCCATGTCGCGACCATCGCGCTCCTCACTCTCGGCCAGCACTCCCGACTCCCTGAGCGACAACGAGGGCAGCCACGGTGGTCCTTCGGGCCGGTACACGCCCCGCAAGGTCACCTACACGAGCACGCGCACGGGTCTCACGCCAGGAGGCTCCCGCGCCGGCTCCAAGCCCAACTCGCGCCCGCTCAGCAGACAGGGATCGAAGCCCCCGTCGCGACATGGCTCCACCCTGTCGCTGGATAGCACGGGTAAGTTTAAAGGAAGTCACAGGATTAGGAAAAGTGTAGATGGATAGCTAAAAGATTACTTAAAATGGGTCTTTAAAGAATTTAGTTTGAAATAAACTGGGTAAATTGAGTTATTGGGGTTGGGGTAAAATATTACATAGAAAAATATTTCCTATGCAGTGTTACATTTTTCTTTCCTTATTTTAAAAAAGGTTTACAACATTTCGGTCATTTATTTTGTATATTTTTAAAGACACTCCATTCTCATTTACTATATGATCTTAAAACAGGAGCTCCCAGATATATTGTTATAAAATAAAGTCAATACATTTTCAAAATATTTACTAGTTCGTTTCAAATTAAAGTTGCTCCAAATAACGTCTGGTTTATCCCAACATTTTTTATAGTTTGCAAACGTATTAAAAATGTGTTCTAAGTTTCATAGAAAACCAGGTTATAAATCTACAAATCGTTTAAATCAGAAAACTTTTAAGAATTATTCTCTAGAACAAGTAAGTTAACAATTTTTGTTTACCTTTCAGACGATCACACGCCCTCTCGCATTCCGCAACGCAAACCCTCGACGGCGAGCACCGCCAGCGGCACCACGCCGCGTCCGGCGCGACTTTCGGTGACCAGCACCACGACACCGGGAAGCCGTCTCAACGGCACCAGCACCATCACCCGCAAGACCGCCTCCGGATCAGCCAGTCCGGCTCCCACAAGGTAGGATTCTAGTCGTAAAACAATCCATCGATGCGAGAAAAACGGGGACATTGGGCGGGAAATGATACACTAATTTACCAAAAACTCTTATTAATTTATTATTTTTTATTTTCACACTGTTTTCGGTTTACCGCATTAACTATTGACCAACACCACCACTCACACAAACAATCAACATCATGAAACGCTAACTTACAACTCCAATTGGCATTTGAACCATTTGAAATTTGCTTGAACGCAACTAAAAAATGCAACTAAAACTCGTGCCTGAAATCCCTCTCAAAAACGATAAAAAAAAACCAAAAAATATATACAAAATTAAAAACTGAAACAGCAACGGAGGCATGAGTAGATCATCCAGCATACCAGCACTAACAGGCTTCGGCTTCAAACCAATTAGGTAATAAAGCAGCCTCGATTGGCGAACACCACTTAACATAATTACATACTCATAAGTTTAGGCTAGATGTAAGATCGTGATCATGTACTGTAGGCAGCGGTTATGGTTTACCTTTGCTAACTTAATTGTTGTACTTACTACCTCCCCAAATAAAAAAAAAAACAAACATCTAAAGCCGGCCATCACGGATACCGATTAAGATACCCTCATTCGATTCCAAGTCAACATCGCCCAGCTCGACTACGAATCCAACCAGCTTGGGGTAAAGTTGATAAGCATACAACAAAGACATTAACTAGTCAATATCCAACTCAGTTTATAGCAAGTAATTATGATTTATACTCGTCTAAAGTTATTTGTTAAGTTACCCTGTTATGTTCAACCTTTTTTCCGAGCATGTGAATTGTTGATGTGCATGTCCATGCCATTAAAAATTAGAGAACAAAAAGCGAAAAAAACTGCTTCGACTAATGCTTAAGTTCGATAACTAAATTATAATACATTTTTATGTTATTTTTATGTGTTAAAGTGTTTTTTGAATCATGTAAAGACTAGAAACTAATGAATTTTATTTCGATATCAGGCGGAACATCAGCGGTAGCTCCACGCCATCCGGAATGCAGACGCCGCGCAAGAGTTCAGCGGAGCCAACTTTCAGCTCCACAATGCGACGCACTTCCCGAGGAACCACGCCCACGGAGAAGCGCGAACCGTTCCGGCTATAGAAACGCCCACTTCTAGATGAGATGAGGATGACAATAGAGAAGCAAAAGAATGCCAATATCAAAACTACATACACACAACTTTACGTACTAACTACGCACTGAAGTTCTAAACTAAAACCCAAACCAACCTCCCCCGAAATTAATCGAGACTACATTAGTAATGAATGTAGCAGGAACAGCACACAGTTCGAAAGAGACTAACTTTAAAGTGCCCTAAAGAAGTTGAAGGATGAGCGAAACAATTTATAGATGTTTATACTATATATATATTTTGTAAAAGACACACACACACGCAGTTAAGTTGAGCAGGAATGCAGACATATAGCTAGCACACAAAGTTGATCAGACAAGCAACCTACTTACGAGTACTACTAAAACTAATACTACCTTTTGCTACTACTAATTTGTAATGCCCACTACCCCTATTCACTAGTTATACACGTTTCCAAAATTATGATTTGTATATACTTATAAAGCGTAAATTAATGAAAAATACACTCCAAGTGCTCTAAGGCAATTAAACAAACAAACAAAAAAAAAAAACAAAAACTAAGAAGAAAAAAATATCGAAAAAAACGTATAGAAAAAATAAAACATTCGAATGAAATGTCGTCGCCTTTGCTGCAATCCAACTTGAGTCTACGGGCTCCATTGGAATCGCCAGTCCAATGGATCTTTTGACCAAGAAGGGGGTGTGGCAGAGGCGGAACGGCCAAAAAAATAACTAAACCCGTTAAAGAGATAAAATTTGATTTTGTTCTGTTATTAAACTAATAGGAAAGTGAAAATTGTAAGCCGCGTAAAGAAAATATTTAATTATATACTAAAAGTCATTACTATAAGTTTAATTAATATTTAACTGTTAAGCGACAAAAACCACACACACACACAGATTTTGTATTGCATAATTATTTTGTTTTTTATATGCAATATCAGCGAATGAATTACGATGCAGAAGGGCGAATGAAAAGGAACCCGTTTATATAAATATTGTAAAATACTAATACTAAATTATTTTGTTGTACGAAACGAAAGAAATGCATTAAAACACGTTTTTTGTAATTCTATTAAATTAAAACAATTTAAATGCGAAATAAACATTTACAAAAAATAACAACATATACGAAAGTCTTTTTATTTTAAATTTAAAAGTAGAAAATAATAAAAAATGGCTAATCAAACTCCTTATGCAAACATCCAGAAAGCTTTGAAAGTCTGATAATTTAATGGATCTTTGCGCTAAATCCGACTGATAACTACAAAAAGAAACTATTAAAACAATAATAATTTTTTAATGACTGGAAAATTTTGAAACTAATCTAACCACTCATGTATACGAAAGATTATAACACTTCAAATTAATTACACTTGATTTGATTAGCGATAGGTGATTTTTATGATTCCAGTACCTTCGAAACAATATGATTGCTTCCGATTAAAGAGCCGTTAAGATAAAGCCTCGTGCCAGTCGATATTTATCAGGGATTTATACAAAGGGTGTAAAGGATTATAGAATATTTACTATTTTATGTTTTAACTTAATACTCTAATCTTGTTGTTTCGGAACTTTTACATACAGGAGCTTAAAAATTATATACTAAAAAAATATTATGAACCTTTTAAAAGGTCCTTTTAAAACTACTCACGAGGTATTCAAACTGTTGTTAAACTTGATCATAATAATGTCTCAAGAATTTGGTTTCTTTCTTTCTTTTGATAAGTGATCTTTATTGTTTTGGACCCACCACAACCTAATGATTGTTCCCGATTTTATAATCTTACATGAACACGCACAATTTGAATTTGATAGCCAGATAACTCTTGTTCTACCTATCAATTTTTATTGGCTTATTGGTTAACTTACTTATTTTCTTTTTCTGACTACCTAAAATTTCAACTTCTATTTGTGTTAAATATTATCATAAAATATGATCACTGTAAAGAAGGTTTTTAAAACATGACCCATTAATTTGTTGTTTAAAAAATATTATGTACCCTTTCCTCCACAAGTAATGGGTATACAAGTGAATTATTTTCAGTATTTTCTTTTTTATTTTTTTGGGTTTATGTTATATAATAACAATTTAAAATTGGAATTTCTTATAGAAAGCTGGCCACTGAATGGTCACGGCGTATTCGGGGAATGTTTTGTCGAACTGCACGGCTTCATCATCGCCAGCAACGTGCATGTACTGTGCCGAAACTCCCAGCTGGAAAAGTGGGACATCGAAGTCGGCATCGGATTTCTAAAGAAATAAATAAAAATTAAAATCACATATAAAACCATCATTAATGATTTTCTTACCTTAAGATCGATGTAGAAGTTTAGTGGCGTATCATCGATTCCATAAGAGTAGTAAATGTGATACGGTGGCTCATTGGTGGTTAAGTACTCATCCAGGAACGACCAATTGCTGACGGTCACATCCTCGTTGGGCTGGATGAAAAGGCTGGTGTGATCCGTGCAGTTCAGATTGAACTCGAATCGAATGGTTTGGCCATCGGATAGAATGGTTTTGTTTAACAACTCAAGAGTGGGTTCCGCTGGAGTCCAAACTGGATTCTTTCGCGGCAGCCACGTGAGATAATCCATGGCTTCCACCCAACGGTGATCGTACAGTGGCACTCCACACATCATGTACTTGGCACAATCGGACGTCATGTTGACCAGGCCAGTCAGATCCACACTGGATTCCAGCAAAGGAGTAACTCCTCGACGATCTTGGAAGTTGAACAGATATCCGGACTCATCCTTGCTCACGGTGCCATCGTACTCGTAGAAAACCCTTCGCACTTGCTGTAGGTTCATTGAAATATTAGATATATACTTTTTAAATATAGTGATTTTGAACTAACCAAATAAGGAACTCGTTGAACATTGGTCTTGGCGCGATAGGGGAATCCAATATCGGTGGAAGTAGCAATAGATACAGCAACAGAGACCGAAGCCAATAAGCCCAGCAGAATTACACCAGATCGGCGAGACATATTAACAAGTAAAATCTAAAGCAGATAGAGAGGAGTAATCATTAAAAAATTATCAAAATTAAAGGTACCAAACAGCACTGAAACTTACCAAAAATCCCATAGATAAAATGGTACCCAAGGCAGTCAAGCCACCAATAATCAAATCCGGATTGGTATCCCTTTAAATAGAAAAGAAAATAAGTAAACTTTTAAGAGTGGTAGATAAATCAAGATACTTACTGCCCAAACCTTCCCATCATTGGAGTGAGAATCACAATAAAGCAGTAGAAGAGATAGCTGTTGTACAAGAAGGGAGCAACCTGTACAATTTTCAAGATGCCCGTCCACGAAAATCCACGATCATGCAAAGTGGTAATGAGATTAAAGGCCAAAGGAACGACGTAGAACACTAGGGTCCATGTAATAACGTAGGTGGTACGCAATCCATAGTAATTGATTCCAATGCAAAGAATAGAGAGCACAGCAGCGTGTCCATGAAGAATCAGTTGAACTTGTTGGGGATAGGCAACTTTATCCTGTTTAAAAATGAATGGTTAGTATTTCGAAATTTCAACAAAGAAATAAACTTACATCGCTCTTTAGCTGCAAATAGACAAAGCTGGGCAGGGCAAGTCCAATAAGACTTGGGCAAACAAAAAGTCCATATAAGAGCGATGGAGTGGCAAAATAACTAAGCGAAAATCCATATTTGTCCAATCCATAAGCCACCAAAAGCGGCAGCGCCAGTGCCAAAACAAAGGCTATAACCTGGACCACTAAAACCAATATGAAGGAGCTCAAAACGTGTCCGGAGTTCACATCCGATTTTTCAGCAATTCGCAGAAGGGATAAATAAACCAGGACAATGGCTGCAGCAGCGACGGCATAATTAAATTTAGTTCCGGTTTCCGCGGAATAGCTTATGAGATACAATCCCAGGACATCGAAAAAGATGGTGTTTCCTCCAGTATACGCCTGATTTTTTTAAAATGAAATTCTTAGTTTGAATCCCTATAATTCATATAGAATAACTTACACTGGGATCATTTAACTCGGCGGCATTGGAAAGAGTTTGAACCAAACCAAGAAGATTGTCTCCTGTGTTTTGCAGAGCAGCCCGTGGAATCACATCAATGCGATCCCATTTTGTATGATAAACAAAACCATTGATGCACTGACCAATATCCAGACCTGAGATTAAAAAGGTTAATCTAACTGAAAAAATATATTTAATAGTTGTTTTAGCTTACCAACAAGGTCTCCGTATTCCACAAAAATATCAAAATCTGTGTAGGAGGGCACAAGACCAGTTTGGAAAATTTCCTCAGCCATTGTGGTAGAAAAGTAATGCTTGGCGCCCTTTTTGTATATCTGTTAGATAATAAATCAATTAATTAGATAAATATATAAACAGGTAAAACTATAAAATCTTACATTAACCAGCCAAGGATTTTTTGGTCCTGTTTGAAACATAATTTCGCGACCTCCGCTGCCAGCTGCATCCAGATTGATAACAACCCTTTAAGAAAATAATTTCTATTAGTTTCTGAAACTATAATTACCTTGCAAACCACAACTTACTTGCAGTTCTTAGCCCACTTGTGATAGGCAATAAATCCATGGGAGGCCTGCAAGGAATTCTCCTCGGATCCATTGATCAAAAAGATAATTGGATGCTGGAAGGTTTGCTTGGAGGAGGAGATCACTCGTAGGACCTCCAGGATGGAGACCACCATATGACCATCATCACCAGTTGAGGGACTTGTAGGCTGTGAGTCAAAGTGGCTGTTCACCAGGATGTAATTTTCGCTGGTGCTTCCCTTGGGAGTCAGCTTGATCACGATGTTCTGAATTCCCTGATACATATTCACCAGGTTCCATTTCACATAAGCACCATAAGCACGTTGCACATCGATTTCCATATCAAACAAGTCGGTATTGACATTTTGCTGTATCAGATTCAATTCCTTTAAAAGAAACTGAACTGTTTTGTGCTCATTTCCATCGCTTCCAACCACTTTGGTGCCAATTGCCTCGAAGTCATACAGATTGGCTTGGGCACGCTCGGCGATAAATACACCTTTTGAGGCATCTTCAACAGTCAGGGGTTCTGGGAGTCGGTAGAAAAGTGGCTTCACTACCGCAATGAAGAGCATTCCCCAGAATAGAACAATTCCACCGGCAAAATACCACGGAAGTTGAAAGTATTTCTTCTGTTTTTTCGCATTTTTCCTTGAATAGGATTTCACTCCGTCTTCAATAGGTTCGTCCAAAATCTAAACGTGAGTAGCAGAAAACGATTTATGATTGCAGAGAAAACTAGATTAAATATTTATCCTTGATCCTTACAAGTTTTTCCTTGTCGCCCATATTATTATTATTTTTAAAACACAGGCGAGTTAGCTTTCCAAGTTGCAAAGCTCGACTGACTGGGATCACATATCAAACGTCTTTATATTCCTAAAAATAATCTTAAATTCGTAATCAATCATATCATAAATTTTTTATTACACAAATTTTACAGATTAAACTTTGGGATAGTTGATATATAACCAACCCTAATAGTGTTTTTTTTTTAGTTAAGGGGTTATATACCTTTTTGACCAGAGAAATACAGGGTTTTTATTTATTTTTTTTAGCATGTTACCATTGTTTTATTTAAATTCAATAAAAATTTTATCAAAGTACGTGTCCTTAACTTAATTCGTGTAAAATTTTGAGTGAAAATTTTGAGAATTGTGGAAGTTATAGTCCTTGCCGCAGAAGTCCTTTTTTAAGTAGTGGCTAACGGTGAGCATGAAAACAAGAAAACGGCTCAACGAAAAAAAAAAAACAAAAAAACTACGTTAGTATATAGTGTTACCTAGTTCGTGAACGAAGGATTTTACGAAAAAAATTTTTTACAGTTACAGTGATTATTTTTTCAAAAAAACCGATTTTTCGAGGTCTAATAATTTAGTTTTTCGCCCCAAAAAAATAGAAAAATTTATCGAAAATAAAATTCCTTCGTTCACGAACTAGCTATTGTATCTACAAACAATCCCCCAAAATTTCAAATCGATCGATGTAGTGGTTACCGAGATATCGTGCTCACCGCAACGACCTTTTCTCAAAAATGCGATTCCGAGATAATCGCGGTTAAAGTTTTAGGTGGACATTAGGTAGTCATGCACACCGTGCGCTATGAACGGCTGTATCTTAGGTTCTAGTGCCCCGATCTCTAAAAAATTTTGCAGACAAATTGTTGAAAGTATGTACATCAAAAAAAAATCATAAAATTTTTTTCGATTTTTTGATTCTGAAAAAGGTATATAACCCCTTAAGATTTGATTATCTTGTTTGCTTTGTAAATAGTTTTATTGTAAAGCACTTGCTTCAATTTAAAACTATCATTTATTGTTACTTCTATTTTAACTTGACTTTTTTAACCGACCTACCTTCATTATTTTAAAAACTGCTCTTGGGAGCGCCATATTTTATAGTGTTCAATAACCATAATACTAGCTGATATGTTTTATGGCAACTTAAACGATTTCAATTTCTTTTGTACAATCTTTGAAGATAAGAAATGATTTTTTTTTCTCAAGCCCACCGCAACCCTTCTAATATTGTCACCATGTACTTACCATAGAGAAACATTTACCTATCGTTTGTTTAACCAGCCCGTGGCAACGAAGTACTTAAAAGTACGTTAACAATCGAGACATTATTTATGGGTTCATAAAATAGGTTCTTTAATTCGGAACACACGAGTCGTAATAAAATTCATGTTCCTTGATGATAACACACCTGTATAAAAAATTTGCAAAAATATGCAAAAGCAATGATTCCAATACAAAAAGTCACCAGTACTTCAACCCAAGAAAAAGGAATAGTAAGAAATCGTGTTGTTAACTTGTTTTTTATTGTATGAATAGAATGTCTGGCATGAGTCGACATTTTTGAAATCCAAATTTTAATATTTATTCATTTTTATATTAATACATTTTTTATTAAAAGGTATAACTGGATGCTTTGTAGTTAATATCACTCGTAAAACTTTCGGTAAAATTGGTACTTGATTTGATTTTGACCAGTTTAAAGAATTGGCCTTTGGGCAATAAAATCGTTTCTTAAAGCATTTTTACTGAACTCGGAAGTGCAGCTAAAAAATGTCGAGCTAAAAAAACCAAAAGCAACTAACCAACAATTTTTTCGAAATCCTTTGCTTAGATAGCAAATGTTACCCGAATTTATTAACTTAAAAATCTCAGAAGAATGTTTGAAATTAAATTTATGACAGCAATAATATTTACCGTACCCACTAAAACGTAGGAAAGCTTAAACAGAACTTTTAAAAGGTTAAAAAAATTGTGAAAAGTGTCCCGCCAACTGATTTATGAAATAATAACCGTATAATTGCTGTTATCAAACAATCAATGAAATCTTGATTAGCTTTGGCCACTCGTTCTTTTGAGATTAGGAAGCCCATTAGACGGCGATTGATTGCTGTTGTAATTCAACTAAAAGTTAATCTCTTATCTACACATCTTTTTGTTGCTTTTTTACTTAGCCACTAAATCAGACTAGAAACTTTGAAAAATTTACGGGGAGTCCCATAATTATTTAAATCTATAAATAATTATTTAAATCTATTTATTATGAAACCCACCTAAAATATATCGGTTTTTTGTTCCAAAGTTCTTAAAAGTTTTTTTATTCCATTCTGTGGCACCAACAGTTTTTATAGCACGTAATTTTTGTTTAATGACCTGGATTCTTATAACTAATTGGCAGTGAATGGATTTGTTTAAAATTTCCCATGCCTTCTTATCACCTCCCTAAAGTCATAACTCAGTTTTGTTTTATTTATAGAGAATCAAATGATTTTGTAATATGAACATTTAAAATTTGGCGCCTTGTCGATAATACGATTTAAATCATGCGTGATTGCTTTAACAGAACAACAGGGTGCTTGGTGCACCAAAACGAAAAGCGATGTTAACCTTTCCAATTTAAAAATAAACTATAAATAAACTCAAATTATAAAACAAATATGAATTAAGAGTGGAAATACCATTAAATAAATTTAAATATTTAAAATGGGATATAATTTTAAATTACTTACTATAAACCAGAAGGTAAATAGTTTAGTCAAGTTCGTTATAACGTTATGACGTTTCAAACAAAATGAAACTGTAATGACAGATTTAAATTTCAACTGTTTTTTACTTTATTAGCAAAATCTTTGGTATTTTTTCTGTTTCCAGATAACATTTGATTGACGAGATATTGAGGCAACCAGGACTGGTGGTCTAATAAATGAACCGCTGATACGATGCTGGCCAGTCAACTGGGGCAGCAAACGCTGGGAGCGAACTGGCAAACTTCTGACTGATCGCATCACCCTTGTTGCCAATAAAATGGGCACTTAACCCAATCTGGGAAAGGGGTACCTTGAAATCACCATCGGATTTCTGGAATAAAAGAAATGTATTAGCTTTGAATCCTCTTTAGTTTCCCAAATTACTCACCCAAAAGTCAATGAAGAAGGTCAACGGAGAGTTATCCTTTCCATACGAGAAGTACAAGTGATATGTCGTCTCTGTTCCAATGTAATCCAAGGGCAAGGACCAGTTTACAATGCTCACATCCTCATAAGGTTGAATGAAAACACTGCTGTGATCCGAGGTGTTTGTCCTGAACTCCAAGCGCACTGTGTTGTTACCCAATTCGGTTTTGTTCAAGAGTTCCAGTTGTGGAACATATGGGGGATTGATTTCCTCCGCTCGAGGCAGCCACATGGTATACAACTTGGCCTTAACCCAACGTTGATCATACAGGGGAACGCCACACATCATGATCTTGGCACAATCATCAGTCAAGCTAACCAATCCAGTCAGGTTAACTTTGTAGGCCTCCAAAGGAGCAGGTCCTCGACGATCCTGGAAATTGAACACGTAGCCGGAATCATCCTTGGCCACGGTGCCATCGTACTCGTAGAAGGTTCTTCGCACGTGCTGAAATATAATTATACCATGCGAATACTTATCTCTTAGATAATTTTTTAAAACTTACCAGGTAAGGCACACGCTCTACATTGGTTTTTGGTCGATAGGGAAAGCCAATTTGGGTGGAGGTGGCCGTATAAATGCTTACACCACTAATGGCCAAAAGACTAAGCAATATCAGGCTGGGCCGACGGAACATATTGGCCAGGGGAATCTAACAACAAACGCTTTATTAGAGAAGAAAAAAAAAACCAAATAATAATATTGTTCTTACCAAGAAACCCAAAGCCAAAATGGTTCCCAAACCATTCAAAGCTGAGATAATCAAATCGGGATTGGTTGCCCTAAAAGTTAATATACTCTAATAAACTCTTATATCAGGGTTATATAAACATTACTCACCTGCCAAAACGTCCCATCATGGGAATCAGGGTCACCACGAAGCAGTAAATCAAATAGCTATTGTAAAGGAAGGGAACCACTTGGAAGACCTTGAGAACGCCAGTCCATGAAAATCCGCGATCGTGAAGGGTGGACAGCAAATTAAAAGCCAAGGGAACCACGTAGAAGATGAGTGTCCAAGTGACCACATAAGTGCTTCGCAGGCCATAAACATTCATTCCAATGCCAATAATAGCCAGAACCACAGCGCTTCCATTGAGAACCAGCTGCAATCTTTGGGCAAATGGAACCTTATCCTGGATAAAACAAAATAAATTAATCCAACAGTTTTTTATTTGAGGTGCTGTACTTACACTCTTATGGAACTTTAGGAAAATATAGGAAGGCAAGCTCAGTCCAAGTAAGCTTGGGCAAATGTAGAGACCGATCATCAGGGCAGGAGTGCTAAAGTAGGTGAGCGAAAGTCCATATTTGTCAAAAACATAGGCAATGGCCACTGGCAAACCCAGTCCGAGGACAAAGGCTATGATCTGGAGCACAAGGATCAGAATAAACCAGCTAAGGACATGACCCAGGGATACATGGGAAATGCTCGAAGTTCGCCAAATGGATATGAAAACCAAAACAATTGCTACTCCGGAAACTGAATAATTCAGAATTACTCCAGTACTTTCTGTATAGCTGATGAAGTAAAGTCCCAAAACATCGAAGAATATAGCGTGTCCTGCTGCGTATTCCTGTGAAATTTATATGTGTTAAGTATTTTTTGCAATCCTTAAAAGTACTGTATCTTACTGCGGTATCATCCAGTTCAGTGGCATTGGAAAGTGCTCGCACAAGACCAAGCAAATTGTCTCCCGTATTTTGAATGGAACCACGAGGAACATTGGTGAATCGATCGTACTTGGTGTGATAGTCGTAACCATTAATAAACTGAGCCATATCCAAACCTATTAAATAAAAGGTTGTCAAATAAATTTAACTTAATAAAAAATGATTTCTTGAAATGTCCTTCTTACCAATAAGATTGCCGTAAGTTACAAAGACACCAAAGTCTGTATCGGAGGGCAGGATGCCAGTTTGAAAGACTTCCTCAGCCATGGTGGTGGCCAAAGGATGTTTAACATTCTTCTTGTAGTACTGTAGAGAAGTTTTAATTTAAGTTTCTGAATTAGGAACTTATTGAGAAGGCTACTAACCTTAATAATCCAGGGATTTTTGGGTCCACTCTGGAACACAATTTCCTTACCTCCAGCGCCAGCACAATCCAAGTTGATTACCACTCTGTAAATAAATTTTGTAATTAAATAATTGGATTATAATATAGTTCATAACTTTTCCAAAACTTACTTGCAGTTTTTGGCCCACTTGTGCTGCGTGATGAAGCCATGTGAAGCCTGCAGGGGATTCTCCTCAGCTCCATTGAACAGAAAAACAATGGGATGACGGAAAGGTTGTTTTGTTGTAGACATAACTCGCAGGACCTCCATCATGGCGACAATCATTTGACCAGCATCCCCGGCCGAGTAACTCGTTGGCTTCGAATCGAAGTGACTGTTGACCAGCAAGTAAGTTTCACTTGTGGTGTTCTTGGGACTCAGCTTGACCACAATGTTCTGAACTCCCTGATACCTGTTCACCATGGTCCAATGGATGTACTGTCCCGAGACCTCCTGCAGATCGACTTCAATATCGAAGTACTCGTCGAGGACATTCTTCTGGATTTCAGCAACCAATCCTAGCAAGAAATCAACCGTTTTGTTCTCATTTCCATCGCTGCCAACAACTTTGGTTCCGATCTGATCGAATTCGTATAGATTGTTGTGAGCCCGTTCGGCAATGAAGACTCCCTTGGACGCATCCTCGATGGTTAGTCCTTTGGGAAGATGATAGAAAAGTGGAATGACTACGGCAAAGAACAGGAGTCCCCAGAACAGAAGAAATCCGCCTTCCAAGTACCAAGGTCCTCGCAAGTTATCCTCCTCCTTTCGCACATTTTTTGAAGAAGCGGATCCAACTCCACCCTCGATTTGCTCATCAGAGATCTGAAGGATATGTAAAATATATTGTATTGAAATGCAACATGGAATATTTCCGAAAAATATTACCAATTTTTCCTTGTCACCCATTTCTATACACTTTTCTTCAGGCAGTTCAGCGTACTGCTCTCTTAGAAATCAGACTGATTTGCTTTCTCAAGAGGCAAGTTCTTTTATACCCCAAAAATCGTTTAAGTATCAATTAAGATCATAAAAAGTATAATGCTTTCATTAATAGAGAAACTTTTATGCTTAAGCAAATGATTATTTATGATGGGCTGTTAAGATCGATAAAGAATTGTCAAAACGAGGGTAGATAATGGAAATTGGCGAAATTATTGTTAAATAGCAAAAAAATTCAAGTTGTCGAATTAAACATTTGTATCTATCAAGTTACAAAAAACCATGTGTGAGGAACGTAAAACAAGTGAACAAAAACATTATTGATTCCAAAAATAGGTACATATAAATTAGAATTTTTTTATTTCCTAACAAACTTTTTAAACCACCCTCGATTATTAGCAATAGAGTTATGCTTTTATTTCCTAGTGATAACGATTTCTTAACTTTATCTCAACTAGGTGTATTCATCTACTTGAATAATTGAGCTCATATCAGCACTTTTTTTTTTTTACAAATCTATAATCTTTATGAACTGCACTGGGAAGAACTGGATATCTGTATTATTATTGCAAAAGTTCGAGAACACTTATCACGATTATAAAAAATATTGACTTCATGCGCCATGATAAACTAGACCCACCGCAACTCAATTAGTGTTGCTTTTGGGTATACTTGTACTCAGTTGTTTCCAAGTGACAAAGTTATTAACTTTGATAACGATTTAAATTAGCTTGTCTGATTGAGCGAATAAATAAATTAATTTAAATTATAATTTTCCTACGCCTACACAATAAAATAAACTCAGTTCCACGCCCATCGGTTACTATTTTTAACTGGGCAAAGTTTGTAGTATATAAACAATACATGAATACAATTTAATTTTCCCGTATAAACAGATAGTGTAAAAATTATCCCTTAGCAACGTCATCAATTTTTCTCACCTTGTTTTGGCAAGAATCGAAGCGGGATCGAAAGGCCTGCCACATTTCCCCTGGAGGTAAACAATTAAACTGAGATGCGAATTCTCTCAGCCGCTTCATCTTAATCAGATTATTTTGTTTATAAATGGGTATTCTCACGGTTAAGTGTTCACACTTAAGGGCTATATGCTATATATATTTGTTTAATTTGGCGTTCTCTTATTTTGATTCCATGACCGAATATTATAAACCTCAACAAAAAGCAGAGAGCTTCTTATGCTTATCACTTTCTAAACTAGCAATGAATATTGGTTTGCGTTTTTCCTTGTGATTGAATACAATTATCCATTGATAATCTCCTAGGAATATGGTTAAAAAAGAATGTTTTGTTTACAAAAGATAAACTCATGTGTTCATTTATTCGGTAACAATAAAAAGCAGAAAGGCATTCGTTTGTAATTATAGTATTCGTAATGTAGTTTATTAAATATGTAATTTTTTATCAGATTCTATACAGTTAATCGTTAACGCTTAATGACTACGATTAGTAAATCGGAAGCAATATCATTTGCGGCTGTTAGAAGTACCAGGTCTCGTAAGTGCCCACCCAACCCTGAATATAGGCATACGATGGAAATCGGTTTATATAATTGCTGAGCTTCTCTATGGCAGTTATATCCTGGGTCACCCAGTGACCCCCGATTCCAATCTCTAGGGTGGACGTGTCAAAGGTTGAGGTCGTCTTCTGTAAATAATAAATTATATTCATGTTAACCATTTAATTACTTGTAATTAGTAAGTATTTACTAACCTCAACGTCGATGGTGAATTCAAGAGGACTGTCGTCCAGTCCGTAGGAGAAGTACACCATAAAAGGTGGTTCCGACTGCTCTCTTATGAGAGTATCATTGAAGGACCAATTCAGAATCTTGGCATCGTTTTTCACATTGATGAAAATACCCATGTGAGAAGGTCCTGCCAGAGTGAAGTTGAAACGCCTTTGCGTAGGACTCTCCAGTTCAATGGTATCCTGCAGTACTAATATTGGATATTCGGTGGGTATCTCTGGAGATTCCGATGTTTCGATCCACAAATTGTATTCCCTGGCTTTGTTCCACCGGTGATTGTAAAGTGGCATGCCACAAAACATTTCCTCATCGCAAAAGTCGCTTACTTTGTGCGCCTCGCCAATGGCATCGATTTCATCTTTAAAGTAAGTTGTTTTTAATTAGTAAGTAAATTGAAATATTATAGATTATTACAGATGCCTACCCCTCGCAATTTCGAAACGTCGATCCTGGGGATAAATATACAAGCCAGACTCATCGATTCGAGTGCTTCCATCTGCATTATGCAAACGTCGGTGTGCATGCTAGATTTTATGAATTAAAAATTGAAAATATTTAAAATAAATTATATAAAATAATAGCAAAGAAACTTACAATCAAGGAGTAACGCTGTGGAGATGTCTTCTCCTTGTACGGAAATCCTGCATTTGTAACCGCAATGATGATAAACAGAATTGTGATTCCCAGGAAACACAGAACTATTGTTCTCGTTTTGCGGAAGAACATGATAAGTGGCGCCTAATTATACAAAAATATTGTTTTAATAAATAATTTAACTGTGGTAATAAAAACTGATGTGATATATATAAATAAAATATATATATATAAAATCTGAATTGCTGGTATTCATTTAAATTGAATTGCTTTACATTTGATAGAATTCTAGTAAATGACTTAAAATAAATAAAAGCGAACATAGAAATAGGCGTACAAATACAAAGTTTATAAAGCACTTACTATGAATCCAGCAAAAAGGAGAGAAAATACCCAGACGATAGCTGCAATGACCATATCCGGATTAGTCGAGGATCCTGAACGTCCTTGCATCGGCATTAAAGTCACCAAAGCCACGGTGCACAAATATGTGAAGAAGACGAAGGGCAGAATTTGGCAGACGGTGACAGCAATGGCAAATAGATAAGCTGTTGAGAAAAAATAATAAATAAATAAATCTTTTTAAGAAGTATAAAAAAATACAAAAGAATATCTTACCCTTTCTATGCCATTTCGTTACGAGATTAACAATCAAAGCTACAATGTCGAATAGCACACAAAGCATTATCAAATACGCCGATCGAATACTCAACCCAGTCAAAGTGAGCATTATAACAATCAAACAAATGCAATGCGAGTGCATAAAGAGTTGGATTCGGAAACCCAGACCCAAGGGATCCCTCTTCGTCTTCTCCAAGTACAAAGCTGGCAGGATACTCAGCCCGAAGATAATGGGAGCCAAATACAATCCAAATATTGTCCAAGAGGAGGTGAACCATGACATCGAGCGATCCACACCGTCCATGAAAAGAGAAACCAGCAGAGCAAGACACACGGCCAAAGCCAAGGAAATAAATTGGATGGCAATGGTGATGGAGAACTTAAGGAGGATTCCCTTCCAACTGCAACCCGATCGCACGGACATAAAATACAGGGATATTCCGATTCCCAGAAGAGCAAGGAGAGTTACAACCACATTTACAATAATGCTAGTGGTTTCCGTGTAGAAGATCATGAACCAGCCAAGAAAATCATAGAAGATATTATGTCCCTCGGAATGAGCCTGAAAATATAATTAATTAGTAATTTTTATTAGCTAATTTTTACTATATTCATTCAACTCACAGCTATATCATCCACCTCCGGAGCATTTGCCAATGCCTTGGCCAGTGATAAAACATTATCACCTGTGTGCTGAAAGGAGGCCCTTGGAAAAGCGTTTATCCTGTCGTATTTCGTGTGATAAACGTAGCCATTGAAGATGTATGCCATATCCAATCCGGGAACTCCTCCATAATCACGAAAGATGCGGAAATCTGTGTCGGAGGGAATGTAACCAGCCTGGAAAAGTTCCTCCGCCAGTGTATTTGCAAAGGGATGTGGGACATTCCGGTAGTAGTTCATCAGCCAAGGATGATTGGGTCCCGACTGGAACAGGATCTCCCGACCTCCACTGCCAGCCGAATCCAGATTGATGAGAGCTCTGGGGTAAAAAAAAGATTTTATATTAATATGAAGTGTAATTTAAAAGATTATAACTAATTAACGAAAAATATGCCATTACCAGAAGAAATTGCTTTTGAAATACTATCGTAATCAATAAAACTGGATAACATAGTATTGTAATACTTTATTAAAAAGTTCACACGTTTGTTAATATTTATAATCGATATATAGAATATTTACTTATTTAATATATTTTTTTTAAATATAAAAAATGTATTCTACTTACTTGCAGTTCTTGGCCCACTTGTGTTGGGTAATAAACGCGTGCGATGCCTGCAGAGGATTCTCCTCGGCTCCATTAAAGAGGAAGACAATGGGATGAGCCAACGGACCGTCTGACTTGGCAATCACACGCATCACCTCCAGCATGGTGACGACCATGGAGCCATCATCTCCTGCTCCCGGACTTCCTGGCACCGAATCGTAGTGGCTGTTGATGAGCAGGTAGTTCTCGTTGGTGGAGTTCTTCTCGGAGAGCTTGACCACCACGTTCTGGATGCCCTGGTACATGTTGACCATCTCCCAGTGCATGTACGCTCCACTGGCCTGCTGCACATCCACCTCGATCTCCAGATGGTCACTCATCTCCGCCTCCACTTTGGCCACCTCGGCGCGGAGGAACTCCACGGTGGTTTCCTCGTTCGCCAAGCTGCCCACCACTCGAGGTCCAATTCGGGTCAACTCAATCAGAGTATCCTCCGCACGCTGGGCAATGAAGGAGCCAGGATGTGAGGCCTCATCACTGCGGGTAAGCGGTCTGGGCATGTGGTTCATCTGGGTGTTGACCAGCGAGAGGTAGAGCACCAACCAGAAGCCGAAGAAGGCGGGAGCGTAGTACCATTGCAGCTTTTTCGGCACCTCGAAGTCCACATCGATGTGGTATTTGGAGTTGAACTGTTGGGATAATAACAAATTTGTTAAATTCATGTGAACTACTTGACTAACCAGTTGTTTTTTAATAGATTTGGATGTCAAAAAGAAATATTAAATAGAATTTGTAATCTTAATTCCACTGGAAACATTTTTTAAAAGATTTTCCCATATGTTCATAGCAAAAATATTTTAGAGTAGAAGTCAAACAGAAATTGGTAAGTAAACTTATGACTATTTAATTGGTGTAAAGCCCATTTAAAATTTTTTAATGATTTTATGATTTTAAGTTAGAAGTTTTAATAATAATAATACTTTTCTTTATATGTAGGAACTGATTTCTTAGCTTTTTAAAAAGTTTAACATTTAGGAGGGTTATTCTCTAACTTTATACCCAAAAAACTTACAAGCTTCTAATATTATACGACATTTTTTTAGTTGGTATAATATTTATAAAGATCTCAACAGTAATGATTACCGCATTTTAATGCTTGTCATTTCAATGGTCACGTAAAAGATACGACCAACAAAGAAACTTAATATTTCTGAGGAATTTTAAAGTAATCGCTTTAAGAACACTCTGGATTGCACAAAACCTAATTTGGCTCTCCTTTATGGCCAATCAATATCTTATCTTCGTCTGGCAGCCAAAAGTCTGCCTAAAAAGGAAATTACCAATTTTTGTTGTTATTTTTTCTTAGATCTGAAATATTCCGCGAGCGTCTATGCAAACTGAATTGAGTATCGTGACTGAGAGTTAAAGCTGCCGACATCGGCGGAGAACGCGGAACACCTCGGTCACAGGAATATTAGCCTGAATATAAACTTTTATGGCTTTGCAATCCATCTTAATCGATAAGAGGCCTGGTTCCTTAATTTTTCTTTTGATTTCCTAAGCAAACAATGCTCGACATTGAAATCGTGCTTCGTCGCGTGTTCACTTCATGATTCACGGGCGTGTGGTCAACTGAAGATTGTCGAGGACCATAAAGCCGCTGAAGTTGCTGTCATAAAACGATAACGCCTTCGTAAATAAGTAACAGCACGGTTTATCGCTCGGACAGGCTAAGAAATTCGCAATATTCGCTATATTGCGGCGCCTTTGAAGTGTGTAATTCTGTGAAGGTTTCTTAATCGTTTTCCTATCTATATGGCTTTTTATACCGAACTATGTAATTTTTCTGCTGACTTCTCATGACTACACATTGGACATCGACCAGAGATTTTATTTGTATCCTAGAAACAAGGTTTTTTTTAGCACACAAAATTTGGTTGATTGATTAATCTGGACTTTATCCTTTTTTATTTTAATTTATTGATTGGAGCTTATTAGGCCCACATTCTGGAAGTCGTGTTTTTTTAAATAATTAATATATTAGTTCGTTGAACTGCACTCTTTTAGAATCCTTCATTTCCCTTTTAATTTTCTTTTATTAAACTGCAGATTTTCCTATTAAAAATATAAATTAAAGTTCATGCATTCCAGAAATTAATAAAGATTCTTTTTTTTTTTTTTTTTCTCACGTGTCAGTTGGTTTTTTAATAGAGTTTATTTTAGCACGCATTTAAATAATTTTAAGTTGTGTTATTTTATTTTAATTTATTTAAGTTTACTGTATAAATCACTTAAAATACGTACACTCATTTTGTATAGGGATTTTTTGCACTGGTAACTGGATATCACAATAACTTTTGATCCTGATTTTTTGGTCCTTATACTAGATATACTGTATATCCTTGTATATCCTTCAAAAGAATTTTCACTTTAAGGACCTTGTAGAACACTACTGGATCGATCCAGAGTTTTTATCCCTAGTTTCGCCCGCAACCGGGGACCTCAACCTTCGAGTTCCAATTGAGCTGCAAGTCGCTCCGGTCCCCTAAAGATATATGAGGCCCAGCGACATTCGAGGGTCTGGGAATTGGCCAAAAGACGGGGGAATTATCGGTAGTACCGGGGACTCTCTGATATCGGAGCAGCCGTACGATAAACACGATGAATTGCGACACTTTCGGGTTAAAATGGGCGGGGACTTTATTAGATTTCTGGTTCTGGTTTTCGCATTCGATGCGCTACTTGGGGGCCACGGCAATTGCTAACCGGCGAGTTCTATCTTTATGGCGAGGATAATGTCCGTTTGTATCGTAAACAATTTCCACCGATATGGACTGTAATTTTTAAGATACTCAGTTCGGCGGCACTTGCTAACTAGAAGTTAAATGTCCAATAATCATAAACTTCTGGATAGCGGAATGTTAGGGGGTCCGTAGTGCTTTCCGTAATCCCGAGACGTGACTTTTGGGTAGCGCTTCCTCCGACTGACTGGCATTAGTTTTGGTTTTCCATCTCCCAGGCGCACCCAGAAAATAGAGACCCATGCCAATCCGAATTCCAGCCCCACTTGTTTCGCCTTTTTTTCTATTTCGTACAGAGTTTACTAATTAATTTGTGCCCAACTGTTGTACGATTGTCGCTGATTTCAGTTCCATTTTCGTATATGTGTCATTCCACCTTTGTCTGCCCGATCTATCTATCTCTTTTCCTCTTGCAGTGGAGGGTCCTCCGTCGGGTTTTGGGTTCCGCTGATTTCGCTTGATTAACAGATTGTTTACGTATTTTTGAATTGCTTTCGCATGTATTTCAGATACAGACTCACCTGTCTATTGAATTGTCGCTGTAGGCTGTTCCGCCCGAGTGGATTCGATAGCTGGGAAACTGGCGGGCGGCTATCAAATTATGTCAACTGTTTTCGCGCTCGACTGCATAGACCTGCCTTTTTGCCAGTGGAAGATATATCCAAGCACCTAGAAATTCCGCGGAGAAACTTTGTCAGTTTTAAAACGTGTAATTACTATATAATCGCTGTTTTCTAAAGAAGATGTTACCAAATGAAATAATGTTGTTGGGTGAAAGTCTGTGTTCTTTGATTACCAAACACTACTCATTAGATTCCTCCATATATTTATAGAAAATTACAAAAGTACCCTTAGTAACGTGGTAGTTTTCTAAGGCAATTAACAACTTGTAAATACCCAATTAAGCGCTGTCTTTGACAAAGGTATAAAAAGGGTTCAATAAAGCTGATACAAATTCCAGTTGTTGTTATGCCCCTTATCAATCAGAAAGTAATAGTTTGTTTACGTGTTTTTTCAAGTCGCTTAGATTACTTTACGACAGTAATCGGGTATTGAAAAGTAAACAAAATAGCTAACTCTTATTTACAAGCAATTATTCACAAAGTTTTCCTAAGGAAATATTAAGCGAAACTTCAACGGGTTATCTGCTGGCTTATTTAAAATTTTTAATTATTTTTCTTGAAATGTGGTTACCATAAACTATTAAACTTAAAGATAGTTCAGCAATTATAGATTATTTTGTGTAACACGTTCCAATGTCATCTTATCTGTAAAAGAATAGTAAAACCCAAATTATTGCTTCTGTGTAATTCCCGACTATTCAGATTGCATTGCCGCGATTCTTATCCATGGGGTAAATATAAACAAATTTGGAAACCCTAGCTACCTATTTTTTGTTGACTAAGTGGGAAATCGTCTCAAGTGTCGTTTGTCTGGCCAATCCTTATCTCCACGTTCACTGTCACTTTTCGCAGCTCGAATTGTATTCAAGGAATGAAGGAAATCACAGTGATTTCCTACTAATACCCACTAATCGCCTGCACTTAATCTCGATTGGGGGCAATTACGTATGTAATCGCAGTGGCAATACGGATGAAACAGGCGATGGTCTTTCGACCCCCCGCCCCTCCGTTGTACCTGTCAAATTACGTGATTAGCTGTTCGCTTCTGATAACTCGATACTTGTGATAAGCCCACGGCTCTTGAGCTTTTTGAGCACCGAAATCCGCGAAACAAATCCCCCGCGTATAAAATCGACAGTGGCACATTTTAGCCTTTTAGTTGGCCTCCGTCCGGCAAGTGGTTACATTACGGTAGTTACGGATACCAGGAGATTTCCACTTTGAATTGGATTCCCATTTAAGAGATTCGGATTAACTATTAACCAGTCAGCTATTTAAACACGTGAGTGCAAGAGAGAACAACAGGTGATTGGGGAAGAAGCGGGTAAAAGAGAGTGAATACCCTGGGCTCTCTTTCTCTCTCTCTCATTGACTTTTTGGTGACCCCAATCTCCTGCAAGAGAGAGAGAGAGAGGGTCGCCAAAAGAGAGGAAGAGTTCTGCCGCCAAGCAAGCAGCGCAGCAGCCGCAGACGAACGCCGACCGTCGATGGGGACAGTTGATCTTTCCGCCTCCAATCAGCTGATCCTCGAGCAGCCGAAATTCCGTCCGCGTTTCCAATTGGACTCTCGATCGCATCGCATCGCCCACTAGTTTTCAGTTTATTTTCGGTCATATGTGCTAATAATTGCCGAGTGCCAGTGCCAACTTAAGTGCAAGTGATCGTCTGCTAAAAAGACGGAAGATTCTTTCTGCCGGCCAACAAGGTAACCAAACAGTTGCCAGGCTTCTTTCCTTGGATTCTCCTCTGTTCTCACTCCTCGGGGGCTTTCTTTCAACAAACAACCGCAAGTGCAGCCGCAACTTCCTTTCTTCAGCAGGTTATTGACTCAAGCCCTTGCAGCGTGTCGCGTTTTATGTGTACGAGTATTTATGTTTGAATGCCGTCTGTATCTGCATTTGTATCTGGAAATGTATCTGTGCTGGTGATTGTTTTCGTCCCAACTTCTTTTTTTCTTTGGATGCGTCTGAGTTTAGTCCAAACAAATGCGGTTCTTGTCGCGAGCTGATGTTGTTTTTATACCTCGGGATCGGAGTGTGGATGGGGGTATATAGGACTGAACCAAGAAGTGGCTTCTAATCTTATAAGAAAACATTTCTTCAGAGGAAAATTATTTAATGAGTTAATTCTTTTACATTGTGAATGTGTCGAAGATCATTTGGCAATTATTCAAATAAGAGAGATTACTGTGTATATATTCCTAACCTTATAAGATAACATTTTTTACATAAAAAAATGTATTCATTGAGATCTTCCTTATATGTGAATGTGAAGATCGATTGACAATTGTTCAAATTAGAGAGAATCATCAAATATGAGATTTAAGTCCAGGTTTCCTAAGTTGTTCAACTTAAAATAAATTGTAAGAAAAATTTTAACTTTAATTTGCATTCTGTTTTATGACTTAACTCTTCATTTTGTTGATCTCTGATTTTTCTAGTCTAGAAATGTGAAAAGAAACCATTTATCAAAAACTCGAACATTCACTCCCACTTAGTTTAAAAATGCATAGCTTTCAATTGTTAATCAGTAATCCAAGGCATTTTTTGAGCGCTTAAGCTGAGTTAAGCTTACATTTTGGTTCACTTTTAATAAAAATTACCAACAGGTATCTTAAGGCCCACAGCATTCTCATTTGTTTGCTGCTCTTGCCGGCTTTTCTTTCCCGTTGTTGTCACAGTTGATTGCCGACGCCTCTGCGAACCCGATTTTGTTTTGGATTTCCCACTCTCCCAGTTTCCCTCATTCAAATTGTCTTTAAATAGTTTTCTGATCCCCCCTAAATTTTCTTTTTCCTTTATTTTGATGTTAAGTAGGCGTGTTTCCCGCACAGAACGCTTCCCGCAGTTTGTTTGTTTTTGTGGGGAAGTGATTAGCTGGGATCGATAAGCGCATCAGATGGGTGAAAAAAACGAGGAGACCGAGTACTTTTGCACATCCCATTTGCTTTTACCCGACTCACTTTTAATCGCCGAGAAGTTGCCTTCAGCTCGACGCGGGTCACCTAAAAGTCAGTGGAAAATGGGTCGATGTGGCCCTGTAATCCAAATGGTATTTTGCATGCAGTCGTGGAAAACAGAACAAATAAAAAAGTTTAATTGCCTCAGTAGCCAGTACTTTTGCTCTGCCCCCAACCGCTGCCACTATTCGTTTTTAGGACACACTTGCCATCAGTTTTCATGCGAGTGTCATTAATCTCAAAAACCACAATATTTAAACAGTTTATGGGAGGCAAAAATGCAAAGATCCCATTATATAATTTTAAATCCTTATTGGACTATTATACAATGAGATCAGTGATAATAATTAAACCTAAAAAATAGGTTTCTTATTGCTTTTCCAATAGGGAAACATTTTCTTATCCAATAGGTGTACCTTTAAGATCATTGCGATTGTTTAAAATATGTGATTTAATATGTCCAACAACTTATTGTTTTCGTCATTATTTTATTTGACAATAGTGTATTTTCTCTGCGGTACAAGTAAACAAACAAAATTTGTTAATAAATATTTCCCACACGAAAACTCAGCGGCATCACATGTGTGAACATTAAACGATAATATGTATTAGCCCAGTTGGCTATAAATAAGAATGAAATACCGCTCACAGAATTACAAGATGTGTCTCTTGCAATGCTGATTTGCTCCAAATGCCGACGTTTTATATTTCTCAAATTTTGTTAGATTTTTTGTTTTGTTTATTTTTTAAAGCTGCATTATTTCAATGTCGTTGGCTAATTTGCGTCGGACGATACTTTTCGTTTTGGTACCAAATGGTCAGCAGATGTTTTCCGGTCTGCAATTCGCTTTCTGTTTTTCCAAAAACGAAAAGTTTTCCCAGCCAATCGTTTGCCAAGATGTTCTCTATAATAATTTGTTCACAAACTTTGGGGTACTCAAGATTTTGTAGCATACTTCATTTCCTGCCCACTTGACACTTTTCACGCCCGATAAGTATTATCTATGGCAGATGCTTTGAATAATCACAGCTTGGATTTGATAACGAAAAGTACTCATCAGGCAAGACACTCATTCATGTTTTAAAGTTTGTGGTTTTGGTTATCAATAAAATATATTTCCTGATTGATTTCGGTTAGCATTGAATGGATGGAGTTCGTTTGAAGTGACAGCCTGAAGTTGATAGTACTAGCTAATCGTGATTCCTAATTATTTAATCGATTCATTAACTAAACCCTTTCTCCATAAAAAAAAGGGAAAAGATTATTTGTGATGACGCGGCTAACAAATCATCCACCGAGCTTTATCTTTATCAGGGGAATGTGTCACAATCGGAATTCGACAATTGTGATTAATTAGTGGAGTGCACTGACACTCTCTCCTTTTTGATATATATGAACAATAAAATTAATGTGCATTCCCCCTTTTCAGGCCACAATGAAATCAAAGTACGAGAACATGAAGATCATCTACAATCGTAGCAAGATCGGCTGGTATTGGGCTCCTCTATTTGTTGCCTGCTGGTTCCTGCTCTTCTACCTGGTGGTGATTCCCAGTTTCCATCGGATGCCAAAGCTGAAAACCCTGGAGGATGAACGCGAAGAGCCGGGTCAATTCATTGGGGAACGGGCGGAGAACACACTCTTGAGACTTTCGAAAATCGGACCAAAAGTCGTGGGAAGTGCGGCCAATGAACAGGTTGCTGTTCAATTTCTTCTCAGTGAAATTGGAGATATTATAAACGAAGCGCGAACGGATCTATATGATATAGAAAAGGATGTTCAGGTTGCCTCTGGAAACTATTTACTCTGGTCCATGGTCAACGTCTATCAGAGCATCCAGAATGTGGTGGTTAAACTCTCTCCGAAGAATGCCACCAGTGAAGCTGCTCTTCTCATCAATTCTCATTTTGATTCCGTTCCGGGAAGCTCAGGAGCCGGAGATGCTGGCATGATGTGTGTGATCATGTTGGAAGTGTTGAGGGTAATCACCAAGTTCGAGACACCACTCACGTACTCGGTGGTGTTCCTCTTCAATGGAGCGGAGGAAAATCCCCTACAAGGCAGCCACGCGTTCATCACCCAACATCCTTGGGCGCAAAATGTCAAGTAAGTAGATCACTATTACAAATGGAAATATCTTTTAATCTTATTCTAATTGAAAATTAATAAAAAAATTCAATTAAAATCGCGAAAACAGACCTAAAAACCTTGAGATTCCAACGGAATTTTCGGATAGATTTTATTTGAAAAGTATTGAAAACAAAGAGAAGTAGCTAGATAGTGAAAAATGCTAGCTTTTAAATAATTCGTGATCCAATTTTGTTATAATAGAGTAAAATATATTTTTAATAAAGATTGAAATTCAAGCGATCTAAATCAACCTTAGTAAAAAAAATTGCCTAAAAGTAGTTAAATAGATTTTAGTAATAGCAAATTTATTTCTTTTTACAGAGCGGTTATGAATTTGGATTCCGCTGGCAGCGGAGGACGAGAAATTCTCTTTCAATCCGGACCAGATCATCCTTGGCTGATGAAGGTAAATATTTATTTATTTGTTTGACTTTGGATTGTTACTAATTCTTCTTTTAACTTTTCAGTACTATGGCAAAAACATAGTTCATCCGTTTGCCTCCACTATCGGAGAGGAATTGTTCCAGAACGGGTTTGTTCCCTCAGAGACCGATTATCGCGTGTTCCGCGACTACGGCAATATACCCGGTAATATAAAGGAATAATATAAAGTAAAGTACTAAAACCCCTAATCTCTAACACCTCCGTTCTTTTAGGTCTCGATATGGCGCAGACTTTGAATGGTTATGTGTACCATACCAAATATGATCGCTTTAATCTCATCCCGCGTCGAACTTACCAATTAACTGGCGAAAATATCTTGGCTTTGGTCAAGGCTTTGGCGAATGCCGAGGAACTGGAGAATCCAGCTGTGAGTTATTGGATGGATACTTTAAAAAATAATATATATTAATTTATGTCTTTTCTTTTTAGAAATACGCCGAGGGTCACATGATATTCTTCGACATGATGGGCTGGTTCTTTGTTTATTATCCGGAGAGTACAGGTGTCATTATCAACATTTCCGTGTGTGTCTTGGTGTGCATTACCATCGTGGGATATATTTTGACCATGTCCAGTAGTACGGGAATGTTCCGCAGACGGATTTGGGCCAAGTTTGGCATTCTAACTGCTCTCCAGGTTACGGGAGTTGCTTTAGGAATTGCCCTGGTTCTTTCGATAGCCTTGTTCCTTGATGCAGTGAATCTTCCAATGTCTTGGTTTGCCCAAAACTGGATGCTCTTTGGTCTCTACTTTTGTCCTATGATATTCGGAATGGGTATTGTTCCAGCTATTTACTTTAGTCGCACCAAGGAGGTAAGTTCAACTGGTAACTGCTATATAATTTTTGATCGAATTAATTGAAATTTATTTGGTTTTCAGCATGGTTTACCTTTGGGCTATGGCATTCAGCTTTTGATGCATTCGCATTGTCTGATTTTGACCATTATCACCGCCATAATGGTGAGCTATAGTATTCGATCGGCGTTTGTTATAATGCTCTGCATTGGTTTCTACACTTGTTCTGTGTTGATTAACTTGGTCACCAAAGCTCACAAAACAAGTAAGTAAAATAAAAGTAGAATTTGTATTATTATTTGTATAATTCATTTTATTTATTGCAGACTTCCTTTGGCTTATACCTCACTGCATTTGCCAGATAATGCCCTTCATGTTCTATACGTACTGCTGCTATGCCTTCTATGTGGTATTTGTACCCATGCAAGGACGCGAATGCAATACCAATCCTGAGATACTAATGGGTTTCTTCACCGCCCTGATGGTTCTACTATTTGCACCCTTTTTGGTTCCCTTGTTCTGTCTTTTCCGCAAATCGAAAACGATTATCTCGATGTTTGGTATCTGCACGATAGTATTTATTATATTAGCCGCTACACCTGTTGGCTTTCCTTATGCCGATAAGACAGCTGCCCAGCGATTCTTTGCAGTGGTAAGTTTACTTATTTGTGGTTTTAGTTTATAGATCCTAAAGATAATCTTTTCTTTTACAGCACACAGCTCGAACTTTCCACGATGGCGATGCAGCAAGTACTGTTACCAAATCCGATTCGGGATACTTTGTGCTTCCAGTCGATCGTCGTCCTCACACCGTAGATGATATCCTCTTTGAAAACACCAACTTTACAAAGGCAGAACCCATGGACTGTGATACGGAGATTATGTGTGGTTTCCCCATTTACAGTTCGCGATGGTTGAATGCAGTGTGAGTTTATAATTACCTTATATAGTTGCTAATATTTATTAATATTCTTTATTTTATCTACAGTGACAACAGCTATTTTATACCTGGTCCAGAACCCAATAAGGCATATACTCCCACTCTAACCATTTTGGGTAAATCAAGTAGTGCCGCAACAAACATTAACTTTGATCTCGAGATTTCTGGCCCTGATCACACGAGCATATTCATACTGCCCTTAAACGATACCAAATTGGTGGATTGGTCCTTTACCAGGGAACCATTGGAGAACAATGTAACGCCTCCTTACTATGTGTACTGGTCATATGCTTTGGATCCAAAGCCTCTCCAATTTTCACTGGAATTCGAGGTAATAACTCTACTCAATATACGAGATAAACATCTCACTTTTACTTGTTCCAATCATTAAATGAATACCCCATATATCTAATCCATTGTATCATAAAATTGTATATTGATATCATTATCAAATACGTTATCACTTTAACCGTTTTACTTATTAAGATTATACATCTTTATCTAGTACAAGATAATACCAAAATAGCGAAAATATCTTCATGTCGTATTAACTTCTTCGCACGTGTGTAATTAATTATTAAATGATATCCTTTTCCAGCACGACGATCCCAATTGGTCGGGCGGCACTTTCAAAATAGCGCTGATGGGCCACCGAATACATGATGATATGTTCGTAACCTCAGACTTCCGGGAGTTCCTGGCCACGTTTCCATCTTGGGCGCATGTCAGCTCCTGGATTGGATCCTACAACAGCTGGCAACTGTAATGATGGGCCCAACAGTTCCTTTTGCGAACCAAACTCAGTCCCCGTTTTTGCCATGACACCTCAGCCACTGTTAAATTTGGTACTACCTACTAGTATTACCAATAAACCCAATGCAACGAACAAAGTGTCAAAACCAGAATGGCACATCCTAAGTTACGATTAGACCAGTGTAGTTACTACTTTGTAATTTTATTAAAATATACTATAACTTATTTGTTAAGATAAGCCAGTTTGGGATTCTATATTCTCGTCGCTGCCTAAACGATCCAGCTCTCCAGAGCCGAGAACCAATCGGTGGTGTAGGTCCACTCGGGAAAGGATGCGAGGAACTCCTTGAAGTCCTCGGTGTAGTGTTCCGGATGGTACTGGAAGTGCTCCGAAACCACCAGCTTCATATGGGGTCCATCCGTGTTGCTCTCCTCGTGCTCGAGTTCCACCCAAAAGTTGAGTGGCTCTTCGGTGAGGGAGTATATCGAATATATCAGATACGGTGGAGTGTGGTTCTCCTCCAAGGGAGTCTGATCGAAGGACCAATCTGTGACCTTAACTTGATCCAAAGGATGTATGTACATCATCACGCGATCACTGGCTATAAGATTGTACTCATAGCGCACTTTGTTGCCACCCAAGGATTGTTTTGAAATCTGGGTGAGATTTGTGGTCAATGGAATGACGGGTGGAGTGCTGTAGATCCAACGAGCTGAGTTTCTGTAAGAATGGGGGAATAATTAATAAGGTTAATTACTTGATAAAGTTTTCTTATTAAAACCAACTCACTTCCAATCTATCCAGCGTCCACTGTACAGGGGTAAACCACAGTAAGGCTCAGCGGCACAAGTGGCTGCTGTCCAACTTTCTGGCTCTGCATTTTTGAAAGTAGTGTCATCCAATTCATGGAGACGCGTATCCACAGGCTGAATATAGTAACCAGAGTCCTGTTTGGTGGTGCCATCCACGTTGTGGAAGGTTCGCTGGGTGTGCTAAAAAATAGAAGGAATTTATTACTAAATTCTTTTTTAATTTCAAAGCTTTAAACCTACCAGCACATAATAACGTTGAGGAGCCACCTCCTTTACAAATGGAAAACCAGCGGATGTGCAAGCCATGATGATGAAAATGATAGTCATCACACCAAAAGAGGAGAAAATAGTCTTGGGCTTGCGGAACTTGTGCATGATTGGAATCTAGGAGAATATATAATATATTTGTATTATATACCAACTATATAATTGTTTCGTTTAAAAACTTACCACAAAACCAGCATAGTTAATAGCGGTGGCTATGATAAAAACTGCTACCATGATATCGGGACTGCTTTCGGGACCATCGCGACCTTCCATGGGCACAAAGGTCACCAGGGTTGCATAGCAAATATAAGTGTAGAAGAAGAAGGGCAGCACTTGGCACAAAAGATGAACCGTGACAAAGTAACTCTCTAAGGAAAATAAATATTTGTTAGTAAGAACACAAATATGTATTACATTTTTTTGAGGAACTTACTTTTAATAGTTAGCTTCAGTATAATTTGAACCAAAACAGAAATCGCGTAAAAAAAGATCCCAACCATGGGGAAATAGCTGGATCGTATTCCCATACTGGTCATTATAATGCAGAGCAAAGCCAACAAAATGCACTGGGCGTGCATAAAGCAGGCGATTGTCTGATCCAACTTCATGTTGGTTTTCCTCTTCGTGAATCCAATGTACAAGGAAGGCAGTATTCCAAAAACAAAGAACAGAGTGCAGAAATACAGTCCAAAAGCCATCCATTTTCCATGGTACCAGGATTCAGCCAAACCAACTCCTTGCATAAAGAGAGCCACCAGAAGGGTCAAACCACAGGCCACAAGGAAAGTTCCCGCTTGCACCAAAAAGATGACGCCAAATCGCATTATCACCGCTTTCGTGGCATCCGCACCATTATCCAGAGTCATTATGTAAACCGAGGTGCCAATGCAAACAAAAGCCACCACGGAAACCACCACGTTAATGGCAAGGCTCACGTTTTCGGTGTAGGTCAACATGAACCATCCCAGGAAATCGTAGTAAACAGTGTGTCCTTTCTCATGAGCAGCGGTGTCATCCAATTCGGGAGCATTGGCCAATGCCCAAATTAGAGGAAGTACGTTCTCTCCCGTCGACTGATAAGTGCCATGTTCCACATTCCGGAAGTTATCGAACTCCGTGTGGTAGACGTATCCATTCATCACACTGGCCATATCGAGACCAGGAACTCCTCCGTAATCGCGGAAAATGCGAAAGTCAGTGTCCGAGGGTATGAAGTTGTGCTGGAACAGCTCCTCGGCCAGAGTTTGGGCATACGGATGCGGAACAGTCGCGTGGTAGTATTTGGCCAGCCACGGGTGATTCGGACCAGTTTGGAAGAGCACCTCCCGTCCACCGGCGCCAGTGGAGTCCAGATTCACCAAGGCTCTGGGATGGATAAATAAGAAATGGGTAAGAATACTTAATACTTAATTGTATATAAATTACAGGAGTATTCTGGGTCAATTCGAAAGAAATCTTCTCATCTTTATTTTGAGATATCAAACAAGGTTTTGTTGTAATAAAACTTTATAGTTTTGTAATTAATTTTTAACAATTTTATCCATGGCAAATAATGTTTTAGAAATGTTTGTTTTTTTGGCTTTAGTGAATAGAATAATAATTATCGTTGTATTTTTCAACATATTTTAAGTAAAATGTAATTATATAGATAAAATAGAAGAATTTTCAACGAAACTTTACTTATGTTTAAATTTTGATCACAAATCTTTTTCTAATATTTTGATTTAGTCAGAAAGATAGTTTTAAGGAGTAATAATTTCCACTTACTTGCAGTTCTTGGCCCATTTGTGCTGAGTGATGAATCCATGGGAACCGAGCATGCAGGCCTCTTCGGCACCATTGAACAGGAACACCACAGGATGGGATAGGGGTTTTTCGGATAACGAAATCACTCGAAGGGTTTCCAGCATGACCACCACCATGACGCCATCATCTCCAGCAGCCGGAGTTTGGACCTCCGAATCGTAGTGGGAGTTCACCAGCAGATAGTTCTCATTGCTCGAACTCTTCTGGGATATTTTCACCACAACATTGGAGAGATTTCGATATGATATCGTCATGCCCCAGAGGTAGAAACCTCCCGAGGAGTACTGTGTGTCCACTTCGATGACGTAGAGATCCGTTCGAGCTTCATCCTTGATTTTTTGAATCTCTCTCAGCAGAAAGTTCACAGTGTGCACCTCGTTGTTGATGGAACCACTCATTTTGTTGCCAATCGACGAGTATTCCGCCAACTGTTTCATTGCCCGCTCTCCAATGAATTCATCCGGATGCAGTGACTCCTCACTTTGGTACAACATCTTCGGATAACTATGGAAACTGGGCAACACGGTGGCATAAAATAGGGCAAAGGCTGCGGCGGCATAGATGGGTGCTCCAAACCAGGGCCACTTTTTATCCCTCGACTTGCCGCCATCCTTCTCGGTTGTAATGTCAACGGTTGAGAATGTCATCTGCAATAAAAGTGGTTTAGTTAGCAGGAGGTTGTATACCCTACTGATAATCCCACCTAACAACTTTAGTTCGCACCCAAGAGTAGATAATAAGCAGCCACTAAAATAATTGGTTGGCAATAGGTTGTATACCTTACTGATAAACTCAACTAACTTCTCTTTTCTTAACCTTTGCACCAAAGTTTGATAAGATGAAACAGAAAAGTGGTGACTCCTCTTTTCTTACATTGATTGAAAAAAAACCTTTTTTATCTTGAATGATTCACTGTGCTTAAGGGTAGAGTTCTATAAATTAGGTCTTATTTAATGTATTCCTAAAATTTTTTACTTCACTCAAAGGACATTAATTTATTTTGTTGGATGTCTAGCTCTTTTACCGGAAAGTTGTTAATTTAAATTTATATTTAAAACCAAATGCTAATGACTTTTGTCACATATTTTCTTGCTTTTAAATAATCTTGATGATAAAAACCGTTGTGTGCTTTTAGGCACTTTCGAGTACCGTATTTTACGATCTTCACACATTGTACCCACTTACGGTAAAACCTTAGTGCTTGTTATGAACAGCTCATATAATATCGACGCATTTCCGCGAAAGTATCGTATGTTGCTTTTTTTCGAAATTGAGATTTTAATACAAAATTGTTAGGCACCTAATGTCTCATTACCCTGTGAAATATTATAACTGAAAACCCTATAGTTCCGATAAAAATTAAGTTTCAATTTTATCGTATGTTACAGTGCTCCTAAGAGATTAAATCAAAAAAAAAGCTTCACCTGTAAAATTGGATTTTTCAACATACGATACATTCGCGAAAATGCGTCGATATGTGTTTGCAGAGTCTTTCGATCGGAATTGAGTCATTTTTATTATTTATCAAAAAAGAACACTCAAACTTCGCTGGAGACCGTAGAAAGGTCGTAAACTGATTAGCACCCTATGAAGCACTTAATTTTATGATCTCCAAATTTTTAAAAGGAGTAAAAACTTGGTCTAAAAACAGCAATCGATAACAAAGCTAGCTCTCATTTTACAGCCGATATAAAGTTCCTTATCGCACATGGATACTCGAAAACAAGTCTGTTTTCGAAGAAGTCTTTAATTCACTTTGCAACGATGCCCAGATTTGAATACTTCCGTTAAGCCGAAAGCTTATCGCCAGACGGCCTTTCACTTTTTTGACAGCAAGCCTTATATTTTTTGATTTTTTAGGTAGGTACTATAGTACCACACTGAGGACATTTAGAGATCCTAATCAGTTGACCACTGTGAATTATGGTGAGCCACTAACACTAACCTTCAGATCGCACGCGACTCGGACCTGAATGAAACACCTTCAAAATACAACCGAACCAAAGCCCAGCCGTTGGGCAACTAAGACGTCTCGAGCAGGTTCCCAGGAATTAAGTAGGGCCAAAATCGACACCTCGTAGAGCTTATCGCCCCCACGGCGGCGATAATAATTAAATATTATGATCATAATCGCCGATTCTGGCGCATAAAACGATTACATCCTGCGATAGGCGATACCAGAAGCTGTTTCTCATTTTATAACTGTTTATAGGCCAGTAGTTAAGGCGATTAGGAGTTTAGGGCTTCGGCAGAGATCTTTCGGTGGGGTCCAAAATCTAGAAAATATACATATGGCCTTATTAAGATAAGTTAAGTAAGGTAATTGGGGAAACACGACCACCTTATCGGCAAACATAAATCCTAAACGTGTAAGCAAGATTAGGATTGATATACCTAAAAATTACTTGGAATTTTAGTCATAGATCTTAATTGATAACAGTTTTATAAAAGCCAGGTGCTACTAAGTGAGTCCCCAAAAAGTGCATGGATTATCTTAAACCACAAGACATTATCATTTGGAAATTCATGAATCAAAAAGTTTCCTGGTAAAACCTTAAATTGATTTATAAAAGCTTATAATCGGACAGTGTTTTCGATTATTGGATCAGATAATTTTTTAGTTCTGCCTGAAACCGTATCTATGTTCCTGCTTTAATCATGTTGTTTAATGCTTAATCAAAATCTTAATGTACTTTTAAAAATTTCTGAACAGGAAGTGCTGTATAACAAACCACTGTGACCATTGGCCAAATAAATTTGGCTCCCACGTTTATTTAATTTAAATCCACTTCAAAGATTATCATCGACATTCGTCTATTCATGCTGATAAGCTTGCGCCTATTTTAAATTATCAGAACCTAATCTGGCAATCTCCGGTTGAATCAGTCTGCATCACACTTTCGGTGAATGTACACTCAAAATATTTTCTACCGGGGAACTTCGGATTGTTTCGCCATTTGTTGTTTAGGGCACAAGCTCCCAACGAAGAGCCATAAATTATAAATCTACAGCCGATTTTAATCTGACACAGCCATAAAGTTCCAGTCTAAACAGAATTTTTAAATTCTCTTAGGAAAACCGAAAGTTGTTATACACTTTTTAGTAAAAAGAATGAAAATCCAGAGCTAAGAAGTTTAATGATAAACTTTACTTTTCCAAATCATGTATATAATAATATTCTACTTGTGAGCTTTACTCAACTTTGTTTTTGTTAACCCTCCACAATCGCAACACTTTGATATGACCGCCTTGCTTATGGGATTAGTTATAATTAATGATTGATAAATTAACAGCCCAATAAAGCTAAGTATTTATGAGTGGCGCAAATCAATCATCGACTTCCTCATATCTCAAGAGCAAAGTTCGCAAATAAAGTGTGTCAATATTAAAACGTTTATTTAACTTATTTATACAAAATCTAGGGTTATTAGCCTAGTAGATCCGGCTCTCGAAAGAAGCTGGCCAAGGTGTGGCATCCACGTAATGGGGGAAGCTGTCGAGGAACTTCTTGAAGTCTGGCGTCAACAGGTCCTTGTGGTGGGTCCAATGGCCACCGAGACCCAGTTCCATAGTGGTGGAGTTCCAATTTTCATTGGGTTTCTGTCGTAGATAAAATTTTTATGTTAGGAAATATTAATTTAAAAAGAAATTGTAATAATATACCTCCAGCTCTATCCAGAATTTAAGGGGATCTCCATTGACTCCCCAGGAGAAATAGATAAAGTAAGGTGGTTCAAATTCCAGTCGCAAGGGAGCCTATAAGTTTTTAAATATTAACTGGAAACTCTTTTTTTTAATGTGGGTCAAAACATTACCTGATGGAAGGACCAATTCGTAACCTTTGCACCATTCAAGGGCTGAATGAAAAGCGCCATGTGATTGGGACCACTGAGCTGCATTTCATAACGAACTTTGTAGGTGGTTAGTTGCTTTTTAGCCAGCAATAAAACCGAGGGTATATCTTCGCCAAGAACTGGCTCAGAAGCCGGAATCCACAAGCTGTTCTTTCTGCAAAGATTAGGATTTCGAAGTTTAACAACTTAACATTTAATTTTCGATTTTATAGGTAACCCACCTGGTCTTGTGCCAGCGCTGATTGTAGAGTGGTAATCCGCAGTTGATTTCCTTGTCGCAATCAGAACCAATCCGTTGGGCAAGCGTCATGTTGATAACGGCATCTGGCAGACAGAAAATCAATAAATAAGTTCATAAACCAGTAAATTAAAGGCCGCTACAACTCACTTTTGACTGTGTAAGTGCGTCTGTCCTGGGGCATAATGAAGTAACCAGATTCCTGGCGGCGCACATGGTTCTCGGCGTCGTGGAAGGTTCGTTTGGTGTGCTAATATAAAGAGCAGTAAAGTTTACACGTATTACTTTTACAATAACTTGATGGTTTCGTACCAATACTGCGAATCGTTGGACATTGGTGTCTGGCCGATAGGGGAATCCCAATGGAGTCATTGCAATAATGAAGCACAGTAAAGTGACGCCCAGCAGGCCACAGATGATGGTCTTCGATTTGTTGAACAGCTGCAGAACAGGTATAATAAAACCACAGCACAGGAAGCCAACGGCAACACTGAAGACAGCCACAGCCAAGTCGGGATTGAGGTTCTCGCCAAAGCGACCGAACATGGGAATAAAGGTGGTGAAGAATCCATGAGAGAAGTATGCGAAGAACACGAAAGGTTGAACAGTGCAGACAATGTGTGGAATGACCCAGGAGACAGCTATTTAAAAAATATTTGTTATAAATCGGTGTACATAGAATTTCAGCATAGCTTACCCTTCCGGTCCAATTTGGTGGCAATGTTAATGATCAAACCCATGGTATAGAACAAACAACTGAGCATCAGAACAAAAACAGAGCGAATTCCACAGATGGTCAAGATCAAAGTGAGGAAAGCCAAAAGAACGCAGTGGGAGTGCAGCAACAGCTGAATGCGCTGACCAGGGGGCAGTTTATCCTGAAAGAGATTCCCTTTTAGTTTTATATCTTACAATTAACCATTAATAACTCACATCCTTGGTCCAGTGGAAGTACATAGCTGGCACTATAGCCAAGCCAAAGAAGAAAGTGGTAAAGTATAGACCCAAAATGAGCCAGGAGTTTGTGAACCAAGACAGAGGCAAATGCACGGCATCCATGAAAAGACCCAGGAGAACTGGCAGAATGGCTCCCACAACAACAGACAGAATCTGTACGAGAAGTGTGTGCAGAACCCGCTTGAGGATCTTCTCCAGTTTAATGCCCGAGTTGACCGACATCAACTTGAAGGCATAGCCACAAATACCAAGGGAGGTCAGAGCCACAATCACGTTGAGAATAACTCCCTGGGTTTCGGTGTAGAAAACCAGGAACCAGCCCATCACATCAAAGTAGATGGTGTGTCCTTTGGCGTATTTCTAAAATAACAAGATAGATAATTAGTTAACCAGTTTTTAATGTTAGGTAATCGTTAAACTCACCGAAGAATCCTCGATCTCCGGACTGTTGGCAATCTCTTTAACCAGGGCCAACAGATTGTCACCAGTGTGCTGAAAACTTCCCCTGGGAAAGATCTCAGCCTTGTCGTGTCGCGTGTGGTAAACATATCCATTGTAGGTGTAGGCCATATCCAGTCCAGGAACCGATCCGTGATCACGGAAGATGCGGAAATCAGTGTCAGAAGGAATGAAGTTATGCTGGAAGAGCTCTTCGCCCATGGTAGAAGCATAAGGATGCTTGATGGCACGTCGGTAGTTCTTCATCAGCCAGGGATGATTGGGTCCAGATTGGAAGAGGATCTCCCGACCGCCATTGCCACAGGAATCCAGATTGATGAGGGCCCTTTAATAGAAAGTTTAATTATTAAATTATGTTTATATAAAAGATATTTAATTGACCTACTTGCAGTATTTGGCCCACTTGTGTTGGGTGATAAAAGCATGCGAGGCCTGCAGGGGATTTTCTTCGGCTCCGTTGAACAGGAACACCACTGGATTCTTCAGGGGCTTGTCGGATTTGGCTAATACACGTAGAACCTCCATCATGGTGGCCACCATTGAGCCATCGTCACCAGCACCAGGTCCAGCTGGTACGGAATCGTAGTGACTGTTCACCAGAAGGTAAGTCGTACTATTTGTGTTCTTGGGACTGATCTTCACCACAATGTTCTGGATGCTCTGGTACATGTTGACCATCGACCAGTGGACATAGCTGCCGGAGGCCACCTGAACATCCACTTCAATGTCGTTGGCTGAACCAGAGCGAATCTTCTGCATCTTTTGGGAGAGCATCTTCAGGGCAGCCATCTCGTTCTGCCGACTGCCCACCACTCGGGGTCCCAGACTCACCAATTCCCGTAGATTATTCTCTGCCCGCTCGGCGATGAACTGATCGGGGTGCTTGGCCTCATCCTGAATGGTCAGTGGACGGGGAAGGCGGTGGCTGGCGGGGATCGAGATGGTCACATAGAGCAGAAGCCAGAAGGCAAAGAATGCCGGTGCCCAGAACCATTTGATCTTGTCCCTCCGGACAAAAGCCCGCTCACATCCATTGGGCTGAGCCTAAAATGGAGAAAGTTATTATCATAGATAAAAAAAATCTTAACTGTTTGATGATTAGTGAAAATAATATTTAAAATAACTAAATTATGTAGATTTTTTTTTACTAATTAATATATGTCATTAATAGGATATTGCGGTTTTACTTTTCAGGCAAAAAGTCACATAAACTTGAATGTTAAAAAAACTAAAAGCCAACACAGTTCAAAAAAGAGAAATACTATGAGTTTTTAAAGTGCGAAATAGGGCTACTCATGATGGTATAATTTCGGGAACACTTCTGTTGCGCTTTTAAAACTAACTATTACAAGAGGTGTTAGATAAAAGCATTAAAACTATACTAAAGTTTGATTAGGAATTTACTAAAACCCATAACCATATGGAACTTTTCCTAGTACTTTTTTTTTATAAATTTATCTAAACCGGTAACCGATAAGCCCACTTTTGGGTCAATTTCATTCACACAAAAACCGATTTTAGCCAGACCTAAAAGTGAGTCAGTTGCACAACTGGAGTCGACTATATGTACAAATCGAATGTTAGATTTAATCCATTAGCGGTTATCTTATCACTGGTCAACTTGGCAGTCGGCAAAGTCGCAGAAACTGTTGCCACCGAAAATCGAAGAAGTCATAGGTGGGATAGTATGCCTCCTTGTTCCAATAAACTAAACCCCAGACTGATAGATAAACGGAGGGTGCAACTAGGCCAGAATGGGGAATGCTATCTCAAGGGTATCCACTGTTCGTTAATTAACGACCTCCCATTTCAAGATAAGTATTGCACTCACGCCGCCAAAAATAAGAATCGATTCTTTTTCGGCTTTCAGCCATGGGTAATAATCATGTTGCGGCTGCTTAGATCGTGGGCGATTAGCCCATGCCACACCCAAATAAAGAGCCATGGCAATCTAATCAAGGATCCAAAGTGGGTGCTTACCTCATACTGATGGGAACCACGAGGCCGGAGCAATGGATCCGTATTCGGAGGATCGCTGGTAGGCGTGATTACGCGCCTTCGCACATTCTTCTCACTCATTTCACCGAGTTTTCCTATCCGGTTTTTGGTTTTTGGTCAAGGTCCACCGAACAACCGATCGCCACGGCATCTAACGCTCAACTGAACGCTCCGCTGCATTGGTTATCCTAAAGTACCGGTCTCATATTACCTCTCTAGCTTTTTTCGTACTCTCTTCTAGCTGGCATATCTTATCTATAAGTACTGGGGCAGTGGGTGGGTTGAGGGGAGTCGAAGTTTTCATTAACACTTTACTGCGAGAAATGACTACATAACTTCCGCTTGGGCTAAACATAATTCTGAACTTGACCAACTCGATATATCAATTAATTAGAGCCCTAGTAAAATGCCGGCTAGATATACATATTTATCCCCGGTTCTTATCTCATTTCTTCACACCTATCACAACCCAATAAACATATATATTTGTTTTTTGAGAGAAAATAAACAGATACATTTTCTGTTAGCCAAATTTTTCATGATTAGCGTAATTTGAAAACACTTAAAAAAGAACACTGGATGATAATCTTTTATGTTATAGAGCAATTTTAACAGAATTTTATGGATGGGTTAACTAGGATGTTTTATTTTCAGAAAAAGTAGAAAACATAAAAATGCATAAATGTTGTTTTATAGGCAATTTATAAAAGTGTTTATAAAATCAAAAACTTATTTTTTGCAAAGCTTTTTACTTTTCTAAATAAAAAATAGTAGTGTTTAAAGATGAAGTCAAACTTCGATAGCTCAAGCTTCAGTTTGAAAAAGGAACTTCGAGCTATACAAGTTTGACTCAATTTTAGTAACAATTTATACATTTTTACTATAAGCACATAACGAATTTTTCTCAGTGCACTTTGCAACTGATAGATGATTCCGAATTGCAATTTAAATCTGTACCTTGGCTCTTTTCTCCTCCGTTTCACTGCTCATTCTAAAATGTTCTTCTTCTTCTAGTTTGCTCTGTTGTTCTGTTGTTGTTTTCACTGGGAATTTCAGCCGCCGAATGTGGGAACAAAGTTCGCTAAGCCGTGCTTTAATACCGCTAGTCCACAAAGCGTTGCGGCACTTACTGAATTATTCAGTGTGGTCACCGTTTTGTTGACAATTCTTAGTTGCTTTTATTTACACTTTTTACCGGCGCATTGTGTTTCTGTTTACTTAGGCAAATGTGTGCGTGCGGGTGTAAACAACAATTGTCTGTCGGGTTCGATTAAAATAACTATCGCTTCTTCCGAGTATCGCTTAAAAACTGTTTTTATCTCTAATTGCATACTTTCGGGCGGTAATTGGAAAATAACGTAACACTGGCCAGCAAACTAAACGGAAAAGCGTAACAAAAGAAAACGGGGCATGTAAAAGCCGTTAATTTTGCTCATTTGCAGTTATGAGCCCAGCGGGTTGGCCATTTGTCTGTCTCTTTTTGGCTTGCATGTGCATTTGAAAACGATGACGTGAAAGAACACACACACACTCACTACCAAAGCGAGAGCATCCCGTTTGGAATTGAGGACAACGTGCGAAACATGTGCCATAAAACGGGAAATGCAATAACGGGTGGGGTAGGTGAAAGGGAGGAGAGGGGCGGTAGGCCCAGTGTCATTCAACCTAACTGGGAGAGGGAGAAAGCCAGTGTGGGTGAATGGGTGCCGTGTTACTGTGTTACTTACTCTCGTGGATTCATTCACTCACTAACACAATCACACGCACTTCTCCATTGATGCCTTGTGGCACTGAGATTCGTAAACAAAGAGTTCACCGGAAAGCGAACCAAAGGGATAATCAATAGAATGAACGCCAACGAAAGGATGGGAAAAATCGGGAGAGGATCCACAATCAGAGCTACGAAAACACTGACCCGTTACGAATAAAAACTACGAGTTTGTCATTTATTTATGCCTAGTTTAAGACCAACTGAATGAGAGAGAGAGGCTTTAAGTGCGCAAGTGCGAGAGAGCAGGATTGCCGGTTGGGGCCACAACCAAAACAAAGCGAAATATGTGTCAGCTGCTTCTTCTGCCCGCCTTTTCGACACAATTTCGCGCGTCCTCGTGTTTTCGACGCCACACGCCCCTTACCACCCACCGCCTCTCTTTTTTGCGCGTTCATTTTGGGGACATCGCTTTTCCTCCATCCCGAATTTCTCTCTATCTCTCTCTGTCTCTCTTTTTGGCCTCTTTCTCCGCCACTGAAGCCTCAGTCGCGTTTCAACACTCGATGCTTTTGGTCGTGCTCGCTGCTAAAGGAAAAAGCTAGAATAACGGAAAGTAGGACTCAAAGGATCCCTAACGGTACTGAAATGTGCTTGGAGTAAAAAAAGAAAAGGGGCCGCGTGTCTATGTGTGCGCGTGTGTGTTTGTGCGTCTATCTCTTCGGCCTGTTTCCGTTTGCCTAGCTAAAAATAAAATTATATAATTTTTAATAAAACCCCCAGCGAATGCAAATCTTATTCAAAAAGTGGCAGCAGCTAGCTGAAGAACATACGGAATTTGTGAGTAACAGCCGCCGCGTGATTGTTGGCCAGGCTAAAAAAAAGCGGGCCCAAAAAACACGTGAAATGTTTGCATACTTAATGGGAGGCGTGTCGTTTGTATTCAAATTCTTAACTTGGGTCTTGTCTGCGACAACATTGGATTAAAAAACGCGTTGTATGCAAATCACAGTGATTTACAGAAAACGCTTACAAAATCCTATATAATCAAGTGGAGCATTAGGATTATTCTGGGCCAAGTAAACTGGGGGTTGCCTGTGTGCGTTGCCTAACGTTTAACCAAAAACTTCCCCCGTCTGGCCATATTTATTGCAAATCAATTAAAAGTTGTAATCAAAAGTTTTTGAAAACCCAACTTTGTCTAAGCCAAATTGTCAGTTTGGAACTTTTAAATTGGTTTCATTTCCACATGATAGTTTTTGTTTATTGATTTCTATTAAAGTTTCCAATCAGATTTAGCGTATCCGTGGCTCTTAAAAAGCACTAATTTGCGTGGCAAACAGGTCGTTGACCAAGCCGATTATCATTAGCCTCCCATTAAAGTCCCTTCCTACGTCTTAAAATGCGGAGCTTTATGCTACAATAACCCACACCACAGCCGTGTTTTTTCTTATTTTTTGTTTCCGTTTACTTTTGTGGGTCATAATAGAATTTTGGACAATGACACAATAGCGGCAAATCAGTGGCAGGATGTGGAGAGAATAAAGCGCACGCAAGGAAGTGGAACATGGGAGGAATAATAAAAGAAAACAAAGAACGAAAAACAAAACAAAAACTGGTAAAAACCAGAAAACTTTTCCAGTTAAAGTTCTAAGTAGTTGGCTCAAGGAGAGGACTATCCTTAAAATGAAAAGAATTTCACAATTGCCAGATTCGTGTCGGCGTTAGTTTGTTTCTTAGTTGCGATTGCCTCGGGTTTCAACTTAGCCACTTTCCGCCCCCCTCAGAATGACACCTATCGATTGTTTCGGCCACTACTCAAACATTTGGCTCCAATTAGGACCTGCTAAGCTATAATTTGAATAGATTCCTCGAAAGTTTCTCACGCTCTGCAAAAACGAAATGCCAGCAATTGTTTACAATGGCGGAAAATGTCACGGGAAAAGTTCAAGTCCTTGGGGCGATACTCTGGGATCTTGGGAAAGTTTCCCATCTGCTGCTGTTTTTTGGAGACAAAGGGCCGGATTTCATCGAATTTGAGTCCTTGCTAATAGCGAATCGAAGCGGAGGCTCAAGGGATGAGCAGGCTGTGGGGCCAAGGATAATGGATAGGGAGAGTGGGTCTCTTTTGCCCCACTCCAACTGTTCTTATCTCCCCCTCAACCGTTCCCTACTTATCCCCATGTACACTTGACTGAGCCTGCTGACAATGCTTCTATTTTTACACGGAAAATATATAAAGCTATTTCTTTATTTTTTTTACATTTAAACTGCAAACATTTTCAAAATGTTGTTATCAATAGGTTTTTAAAATTTTATGTTTTTCAAGATTTTTTTTAGAATATTAATCCCTGAGGGAATTATTTGTTTATCATAACCAGAAATATGATGTTTTAATCATATTTTTTTCATCTTTAGCTACTTTACTTGTTAACAGCGCTTCTAAAATTATAGTCTTATAACTCTAGATAAACTTATTTATATCTACTTATTTTCTTAAGAATAACATCACCACCCGAAATGTTATAATAGTATTCAAAAAATAGTCAAAATTTAATTGGTTCCTGGTTTCTTTGGTGACTTCTCACTGTGTACTTTCTCTATCACCCAATTTTCAGTGTTTCCCTGGGTGCGTGTGTTACGCTTTTTAATGAAGTCATTTGAAGCATTCGCTGATTCGTTTGCGATTTATGAGCAGACACCACAGAGGCAGGATAAGCCCCCCTTCCCCCCTTTTTTCAACGCTCCGCACAGGTGACGGGCATCAATCAGTTTTCGTTTTTGTTGTTGTTGCTGCCGTGGCATGGATGTTGTGTTTTTGTGTGTTTTTGTGTCTGGCTAGGCATGTGTGTAGCTCCACTTCACTTGTCACGATAATTGCTTCAAAATTTCTGGCCCAAAAGCTAACTGGATTAGGCTAATTGGCTGCCAGATGTTTTGGCTTTGGAATTTCACTGGGTCCTGTATGTACAGCAAATACAGGTGCTGGCTTGAATAACGTTAATTAAGGCTTACGAGTCCTGATTGCGAATTATTCAGGAAAATAGTATTCATAAACGAAAGCGCCTTTTCACTTGCTAATTTTTCCCTTTTCAAGAATTTTTCTTAGACGACTTTACTGAATTCCATAAGAGGGTTGTGCTAATGCAAATCCCGATTTTCCACCGTGCTTATTTTCACCTGCAGCTGTCGGGTGTTTAATTAATTACGGTGATATAATTGCGTATACGCGGCGTAATCCTTACTTACGACTCGCTCCCCTTTTTCTTGTTAACAGGATTTAAGTTCCCACTTAAAGTGCTGTTTAGAGCAGTGCGTTTGTAAGTATTTCAAGTTGGCGAGTCAATAACCTAATCATGGTTCCTCCATACACTATATTTCTGCTACGATTGGATTATTTCATGCTTGATTAAACCAACGACCGAGCACAAAATACTTATAACTCAATGTCGAAAGTTGTGCTGTAAAAGCACAATGCCAAAGGCGTTGCCAAAAGGGAGTGGCTCCATCCCTCCAACCCACCAATAAATTGGCAGACATTGACTTATTCATGCTGCTGTTCCAGTGCAGCTTTCGACCAGGCCAATGACTTTTGTACTTGGCCAGCAAAAGAGCAATGCAACCGAGGAGACACTCCCCGCAGAAGCAATTGGATTTCGCTGGGAATGCAGCAGCGTAAACGCGAACCCTCACTGCATTTGCAAAAAAATTAGGGGGCGATAGCCTTCACTCAGAAAAATTATCAGCTAAACCTAACAGACCTATCTACAATATATATATACATACATATTAATATAAATATTTTGACGCTAATATATTGTCCCTTTTGAAAACCGAGGAAACTTTTGGTAGAGAACATTTTGTATAAAATATAATTTGGAAACGTCAATATCGAAAGACAGGCAATTCCTTTAGGAATACAAAACAAATTGGCAAAAAATGATCTAAAGGTAGCTTTTTCTTTTAGTTAAAAATTCGATTTTCCTCGTAAATGTATTCTCAGTGTGGAAATGTGGCCAACCAACGAAGGGGATTCTCATTAAGTGCTGGCGAAAGCATCCACAAAGAGCCTCTGTTTGGATGGATCCTTAAGCACCGCTCCCTGGACAGGATAATCGAATCTGTTGTCCAGGTGACCTTGTGGCCGGATGAGTGGACAGAGTTGCCGAAAAAACGGTTGACTCCCAGTTCGGACTGCGAATGTGAAGACTCATTGTGAAAGCTGTTTCGGGTAATGATGTTTGGCAACCACTTTGATGGACAGCTTCATTCGATCGGGTCAGTTTATTTTTCCGGTTCTGGCTTTTGGGATTGTGCTCTCCAGATAAACGGTGTTATTTACAAATTTATGAGAAAGTTACAGTTCGATTCTCCTCCGAATTTATTCACTGAGCCGCTTTAATGAAGAGCCTGGGAGGGAGAATCGAGTCGAGTCGAGTCGAATCGAATTGAATTGAATCCCTTTTGACTTCTTTTTTTCCTGTATCGATTGTTCGGTTGAGTGTGTGGGCATTGGCGATGAGCCGGCCGTATCTGCTGCTGATATGTTGGCCTAATCATTCGACTGGAAATCGTACAAACAAAGGCACGCCTGCACGAATGTTTTTGATGTTGAATGAGTGGGACTTCGACTGGTCGCGGGATGGGCGGGATGGGTGGTGATGTGGACATAGTCGGCTCGTCAATGCTGTTCTGGTCGTTATCCCTTGAGCCTTGTGACCCTCTTGTCGTCGAGCAAATAAAGCAACTTCGCCATTAAGCAAGGGGGGCTGGCAAAAGTTGGCCTACATCTAGTTAATTAAGTAGCTATAACAGAGCCCAAAAGCCACATGAAAGCTGCATTCCGAACTCAATAAAAAGCCGCAGCTCACCGACTATTTACGGGATTATTCGTTGGAATCGTTTTTGCGCCGCCGTAATTACAATTTATGAACTTGCCAAATTTAATTACCTCACTAATATCATGTTTTTCCGCGGCTCACAGAATTCTGAATTTAATCGAAAATGGTATGGCAATGATTGAAATATCGAAGGAAATTTCTGCCGGAGTCAAGCACATAAAGTGCTTCAATAATTAATGCCTTTCGTATTCAATTGCATCGTCGATGAGTGATTATTCATTTTATTTCATTTATGCATTCGTTTATTTTCATTCGAACTCTTCAATTTATTCACTGCAGAAGCACCTGCGATGGGATTTTTAAACTGACAGCAACTGCGATATCGGTTTTATTCTTTCTCTGCATTGTAAATTAGTTATTTCACCGCCGGCATAATCTTTATCTGCGAACGGAAGCAGACATCAATCAAATTCAAACGGAAATAATCGATTCTCGGGGAGGTGGAAAAATCTGTGGAAATGCCGAAGATTATTGCTGGTGGCTCGTGGTGATTATAATTATTGTTATGGTGATTTACCTGCCTGCGTTGCCAGCGGCCACAGTGCGTATGAGTGATGATGTGTGAACGTGGGAAATCAATTACATTATGTATTTACGCACGGATGAGTCTTCAGAGGACTGAGGCTATAACACTCCGAGTCAGACTTTCCCCACTGGCAGCGACTCAATAAGAATGCAAATTCGGACTACATTTGTTTTTCCACCCACTCCTGTTGGGAAATTTATTCGATGACCACTTGAGAGTCCAGCCATCCTTATCGTCATCGCTTGTAGCGGTTGCAAAGTTAATTTGCCGCACGGTCCCCCAGCATTTAATGAGAATTCTGTTGTCAATTCATGCCACAGTTTCTCTCCTATTTTGTTAGATAAAAATTATGTAAATAATGGTGGGGGAAACCATTTTTGTGTCAGCTTTGGCTACTGCGTCTCTCCCGGTTTTTTTCTTTGACTTTTAATACGAAAAGTCAGCAGCATAATAGAAAATTGTTTGCCTCATAATGGAAGAATAAATCTGCTAACAGCGCATTGGGCACGCGTTGCGTATACGTAATATGAGAAAATAATTGCTGCCAGCCAGGACGCCTAAATTGCTTTCGAAGCGAGCCCAAAGGCACACACTCCCATACACGAACCAACACAAAAAAATGATGAGATTGCACAAAAGTTTTTTAAACAGGAGAACAAGAAAAAAAAAACAGCCCAGAAAATTATTTCGTTTACAATGGTTTCCCTTGTTCATTGCCCCAAAACCCGCAGGCCGCCAAAGCCGAAAAGCGGTGCCTTTATGGCCGTGTTTATTGGCCAGCTCTTGACCAAAACATTCGTTTGGCTTCCACCGAACTTCCTTGCACATCCTGAGTCACGAATTTCGAGTTCGGAGTCCGGAGTCCCGAATCTCGAGTCTGTCATTGCCATTTCTCTGCTGATGCTTTTCTCCTTTCGCACTCGCCATAAATCATTATTATCGGGGGCAACATTTTAATGACTTTGGACATTTGCATACCATACACCTGTTTACTTATGTAGGCGAAACATTAGGGGGCGTGGCAGGTGGTCTCCATTCTGTGGACGAAATTGTAGTTCAAGGACTTAGGTGTAAGCCGATGGCTTAAAGGCTTCAATGATGTCTACAAAAGTAACCAGAAATCCCCCGGGGCGCAATTTTCGTTGATTATTTCGGTAAATTTACATTTGTTTTGAATGACTAGCGGCATCCTTTAGGAGTTTCATCTTGTCCCTTAAATGTCGCTTTGTTATTTATTATTTGATACTTATGGAAAGCTAAGGAAATCATTAAAGTTTAGTATTTCCTGAGTAAAACCAGTCCTTATGCTTATGAGTTTGATAAAGTGCAGATGGATGCTATTTTGTGGAAAAGTTTTAGTGGCTGGATCCTAATCGGTGTAAGGATTTATGAATGTATTTTGATTCACCGACCATCTGCATACGAGCCCGAGTGAAAGGAAAATCTAATTCCATGTAATAATTTTGGTTTCCCCACAAAAAATGATTCTTAAAACAGAAAACACAGAGCAAGAAATACCAAGAATCGAAAATGCCATAATTCGGTTTGCAATGCTCGTGATTGTTTTAAAATACGCAGAACACCTTTTAAATAAGGGTAACTTAAATCTCTTAGAGCTCAGTACAAAGTCAGTTAGAATCTTTTCCCCTTTGGAAAAGCTAATCCAAGGGCATGCGAACTTCGCTTTGTTTTTCTTCGCTCTGCTGTTGACCCGCTAAAGCTGTTTTCCACTTTTCTCGGTGACACACGCTCCCCTTTTTATCCTTGAGCCCCCGTATGCATAACAAAAATGGCAACGGCAGCAGCAACAGGGAAAGGACTCAAGCGGCGCTGCCTGTGGGCGGAATATGAAATGCTGTCGGGGGCCCAAAGGACCTGCTTTTTAATTGTGTGTCGGAAATTATGTTTCACTTTTCCCAACTCCGGCACATCATCAACGAGCCTCGATGGGCTTTTGTTACCCACAGAAACCCGAGGCGAAATTCGCATGCAGTGCGAAAAAAGGGAACAATTTTGGGGCAACCCAAGTGTTGGTTTTTTTGTCTGATTTCATTTGGCCAAAACTCTAACCAATGTTGCACTGGTATCCATATTTAATTGCACGCTTTTTCAGTTGCTTTGTTAGACGATCTGCTGTTTTTGAATGGGGTTTTAGATTCGGTGAATGCAGCACTGAAAAGCATGTCGAATGTTAGAAAAACATGACCATACTCGTACTGCTAACCAAAAAAGCCAATTAATTCAAAATGTGCACTCCTGGTGGTTTCTGTGGCAGGTTGAGTTACACAAACTGGTTGAATTAATTTACTACACAGTTGGTGTGTTACTTTTTGTCCAAAAATATATTTTTTGGCTTCAACCAAGCTTACATTAGAATTTACTGGTTTAACATTTGTAATTTCCATTTAAAACAATGATTTTATTTGAATAGAAATAGTATATAAATGTTATTTTAGAAGCACATTTATTGTTTTAACATATTTGCATACAATTTTATTTGAATAGAAATCGCTTTGCTATAAAAGCACATTCGGCAATAAATAATAATAGCAAATATTTTAGAGATAACATCTTTCTTTGTTTATTTTCAGATACTCTGCCATGCTGAGGATTTTGTGAACAAATTGTTTTGAAATAGAATCTTTCCAATTCAATTTAAAGAACATTAAAACTCGAGCACACACAACATAATTGAAAAGAAACAAGATTTAGTAACTTGCTCAGTGCGAGGACAACTTTTGAGGTTGTCAACTTTGCGGTTGGCTATTACAAACTTTGCGGCTGGTCATCTAATGTCCGTTGGATTAAACAGCAATTTCTTGTCGATCTAATTGATTGGCCGAATAACATTGCTGCGAGAAGGAGAGAAAGCATTTGCTGGGAGCGTTCTGTGGGAGGCTGGGGGATTGCGGATCTGCGGATGCATTTCGTTTGCAAGGGGGCCCCACAAAGACAATACGGAGGGTCTACGGAGTGCTTTGGCCCGTTTACGCAACAGAACGGGCCCCTCTCTTCCACAACAACCCACCCCGCCGGCCTCTCCCCTGCCCCTTGCCGCCCACAACCACACTCACAGCCACAGTCAAGGCCACAGCCGCAGCCAGAGCCACGCCCACATCTCCGAAAGAGGCGCCGGCAGGTGCAGCAGCTATTGCCAGGAATCTTCGGGTAACTCGCCCCTCGTCGCCGCCACAAAGCCAAGCGAAGCGGGCAAAGGAGCCGCAGCCTCTGCAGGATCGGGAAGAGGAAAGCCTTCTGCCGCCGACGGTAGCCACATCAATGGCCTCGCCCATCATGTAAGTACGCAATTTACTATGAGATACGCAGTATACAAACTCGCTCACGGCTTGCCTTAAAATAATCCCGTACACAGAAAAAAAGGTTATCAAAAATAATAGCTCTTATGGCAAAAGTAATTAGATAGTAGTAAGTAAAATTAGTTTTGATACTGAGCTTACCATTTCGAAATGGTCAAAGATGTAAAAGCTAGAGGGTAGATAAAAAATACACTTGCCAGTATCAATGAGAAATTCTATAGTACCTTCATATTAGATATTTCCAGAACTACGTTATTGTGAATAGTACTTAATTCAATAGCAAAGAACATATTTTAAAGAATATATATTTTCAGTGAAGATATTGTGTTAATTAATACTTGAAAGTAGTGTTATTTAATAACAAAAAAAATACTTCACTGTTTATAAATATTTGCTTTAAAGCAAGAATTGTTAACATAAACTGTGAATATAAAATGGCTCTTTTTTTCTGTGTACTCGTATCTCTCGGTTACGGCCACCAAATCGGAGCTGCTATTGCTGAAATTAATACGTAAATATTTGTATCTTACACCCGACACCGCATATCTCCTAATAGTGCACCGCAAGCTTGAAGCAACCGAAATTGCAACAACCACTTTGTTAGACATGAGTATGTAAATGCTATGGAAACAATCTCCCAACTGGTAACAAGATTTTCCATGGAAATGTTGAACTAATTAATAGAAAATATTTACTCAGAGGGAGTTCACCTGTAAGGTGCTTATGTGATACGGAAAGGTATTAACAGATTATGGACTTTTCGATCTTAGCAACCGCGTGGTTGCCAAATAATTATAAATAAATACAAATTTTAAGCTGGTACACATTGCAAAAGTTGTTCTTAATTAAAGTAAGGTGATAGCATTCGGCCTATTCGAGAATTTTAATTCCTTTTTCATAGAGATTTTTATCTTAGATTTATAAAAAAAATCCTTACATAAACATTATTTAATTTAAGTACCTTTGTTTGAGAATAAAAATTTGAAAATAATTCAGTTAGTAGTAGTAGTATTACTCATTTCCAAGAGCTTAACACCACAAACCTTGACTTGGAAGTTTCTATAAGGAACGCCATATTCTCTTACATTTTGTTATTCATTTTAATTGGTTTACTCTCAACACAAAATCTAATTACTTTTATTGGGGCTTTTGTAAAAGCATCTGCCATCAACTACAATTTCGGCTAGGTGTTAACAGTTCTCGGAAAATTCCTGGTAGTCTCGTTATTGGTAATTCGATTTGCATTCACTTCACATTATGTGGGCCGCAATTGGTTTAAACGGGGCCAACGAAATACGAACAGGGTCAGCACGTGAGTGGGCCCCCAATAAAAAGGGCATTTCCCAAAAGCGACGACACCGACTTAATTGCGTAACAACATTTTACCATTAGACTTAATTAAATCGTCAACTGAAAAGTGTTCGTTGAAAATGGCTGTCATTTGGCAGTGGAACGGGGCCAAAAAGGAGGAATCTGCTGCAGAATCTGCGACAAAACCAGCATGAAAATTCGAGACTCTTGACTTGTTCCAGGGCAAGACAATATGTTGATGAGTTTTAATGAGAAGCAATGTGGATTTTGGTTTTAAAGGGAGCTCCTTCATGTGCATTGCACTTGCGAAGTTAATTAGGATTGCCTTGGCAAACAAAGCCACCGTATTATTTTGCAAACCTGGCCCACAGTAGAAAGTAGATGGTGCCTCAGATTGTGGGTGACATCTGCCGGGTTTGGCAAACAAATGGCTGGCCTTGGCCAAAAGCCGAACGTTTCTGGCCACAAGCCACGCAAAAACTTTCATATCATTGCAATTGTATGGGGTCTGTTACGTGCAAATATTGGACAATTCACCAAGCCTCCTGTTCATCAGCCCCAAACTTTGGTTATTGGAGAGCCGGAGGATGGCATCCTTTGCCAAAATTTATAGAGCTCTTCTGGGCCCGGCCAAGAGGATTAGGGCAAAAATATTTGGCCCTCGGCTCGGCCTTTTGTTGTTTTTTTGCGGGTCCTGCCAACTGGAATTAGAATGTTGAGAGGATTTACTCAGCGGCTTAATTAAACGCAATTATAATAATGTTGACGCTCGCCTGTTGTTACATTTCAATTGTTATTGCCGGAAAGTTGGCAAACATTTGCACAATTTTAATTTATTTTCGTTGAACCGAAGACAAGGGTTAACTTCTGAATGTAATGAGTATTGAATCACTCAATTACTCAGAGGTAAATTTAATTTGAGAGGAAGTCGGAAACAAAGCTGCAATATCAATTAGTGAACCGAGAAAAGTTTGCCTTGCAGTTCGACATGTTCTCAATTACCTTAATGAATTCGAATGGATAAAACAACACGAAAGTGCAATCTGCAATGGATTTGAGTTTATTTGTAAATAATTTATGAATTGGTAAACAAAAATAAACCTTGAACCCTGGCTTTAGGTTTTATGTACTTGCAACTTATTATCCGCAATCATCTTTGTCTGCTGCACACTTTTCACCCAGAAATATCCGATGTCACGGGGGATGGGGCTTTGGCCTTAAGGGTTATCCCACCAAGGATGAACATTTATTGGGGACTCACTTTGAACCCCGTTCGCTGCTCAGGTGTCTCGTCTGATTGATTTGATTGCCGTCACCTTCGGTGGGCTGACAGCCAGGCTAGCACATCTAAATGTATTCGAATGAGGCACTTTCAGTTTGTCAGCTCTCGTTTGAAGTCTTGTTCGCCATGACAGATGGAGTCGTTCGGGTTTTGATGTATACTGCGGTAATCCTTCTGGTCCAATTTAAGCCACTGGAAGCACCCAGGGGTAAATGTTCATAATTTTTCATTTCCCCCGGTGGCATTCGTTTCCCATTAAGTTAAGCGGAGCTGAATTTGCATATATCCATTACCGATGTCTCGGTCTGCATGGCTTTGGGATTTTCCTCGGTAAATCGGTTAAAATGCAATTATCGGCGCAGGGTTGCAGTTCGATGGCACTCCCTTTTTCGCCGGAAATCGAATTGATTTGCCGCTTGGCCAGACCAGTAAAGCCAGCAGGTGAATCGCACTGAATCGGGGATTTATGGCAATAAATTAAGGCTTATTGAATATGTATAAATGTGTATATATAACCGGTAGACCGAGACTCGCATAATTGACGGCCCATTAAACGGTAATGCAGAAAAATTGGGGCCCTTCCTTTGGAGACCGCTCCTCCATTTGTCGGAAATTGAATTTGATAAACTTTCCAAAGGCAAAAAAAAAAAAAAAACAAAGGAAGAGGGAGAGAGAAGCTGAGTTTCTAGGCACCAATTAGTCCTTTTAAAGAGGATAGCGATGGGAGTGAGGGAAAAGAGGGTGGAAAACTGGGCCAAGAAAAGCTACGTGCCATGCGTCAGCTGGAAAAATGGAAACCGAAAAGTTTGTTTATGCTTAGACTTTTTGGCCGGGTCTTTTACTGGGAAAGTTTGGGACGTAGCCATGTAGCTCAACTGGCTTCGACTGCTGCTGTCATTCAAGTGTTTTAATCAATTCTGATTTAATTTTACGCCCAATTAAGTGTGAAAAGCGTTTGATGTTGGGCACGGGTGCGAGAGAAAACGCGGGGGGTTTTTCCAGGGGGAGGGGGAGTGGAGAAGATGCGGATTTTCCCTCCCGGGTTTTCCTCACAGTCACGCAAGCGTGAGCATTGAATATGCCATATGTGAGTGGGTCGCTTTTGTTCCACGAGTTGTTAACTTCGGGGTTCAGGGTTCCGGGGCTCGGGGTTCATTTGGTTCGCAGCACTCGCTTACTAGGATAAAAAGGTATTTTTTAAGCTGTATTTTTGATATTTGTGCCGCTTGTGTATCCTCGATGTGGCTTCCGCACTCGCTCACCGCTCCTCGCTTATCCTCACCCACTTTTTGCTCGACCCAATCTTTTCTCGCAGTGCATCCTCTCTAACCATGGAACACCTTTCTTCCTATGACAGAAAACAGACACTGAAACAGACGTGGCACTTTGTCCCGCCAAGCATTATCCAATAATCTCTATCAACAGCCACTGCCGAGCCGCTCCTCCGACTATTCCAACTTTAACTCCAGGTTAAGTCTGTTGGAGAGTCTAGTCTGCATGACTGCCGATCCCATATCGTTGTGTTTTTGGATTTGTTTGCAGGTAAACCCCCCAACACTTCAAAACAGTTCAACACACATTCTATATTTCTTAACAACATATTTATTATTACGTTTTCTTTATATTTAATTTGATTTTGATATGTAAATATTTTAATGATATTCAGCAAGTTCTATACTGCAATTAACAATGGAACACAATAAATTAGGAATCAAGACTTTTTAATTCAGAAACACACATTTTTACTATGATAAATAAAAGATTCTATCTTAAAATGTTTATACAAATGGATCCCTAAAATGCTTTAAAGTCTCCTCCTTAGATCCTTAAGTTTATACACCCCAAATAGCCCCCTTTGGTGCCACAACTCCTCTTTTTTGTGGTGTCAAGTGGATTGTACTCATAAAACAATTTCCATGTTCGTTTACGATACCGCAGGACCCCACATACAGAGAAAACAGAAAGTTAAGTATACCGTCGTCAGGAGACAGTTAACAATATGTTTCCGTTGTAAAAATAACCCAGACCAGATTAAATATTCTTCAAGTTACTGAATATATTTACTTTGTTTTTGATTTTCATATATTACTTTTTTAAATCGATTTTTTTACACATAAATTTCGATTTACATGGGGGTAAATTTAGGGTTTTGGAGATTGTTGTAAGGCTAACAACGTTTCGTAGCTTTGGTGTTTCACTTTTTCCCCCTCCATCACTTTTTTTTAGAGGGGTATTCGCATGTATGGTAGTTTGTGTACATGTGTGTATATGTGTGAGTGTGTGTGTGCTAACTTGGCTTTCAAAGGCGATTGCCTTTTGCAGACGGGTGTTGCGTAAGCTAATTAAAAATCGTATTCCGTTTCAGTCAGAAATTTTCACTTTGCTGCTGTCCTCAAATGAATTATGTGGGTCTGCGAATGTGTGTGGGTTGTTGGTTGTTGGTTACTTTAAAGGACTATATCTACTGCCTACACTTGCAATTTTCACCATATGCTTCTCTCTTCACTGAAAACACTTCTCGTTTTACTTTCGATGTGTGCTTATGAAATACTCGCTTTTGACGAGTGTGTAAGTTGTGTGTAAATGGCGGATGAACATGGTTGGATTGCATTAACTGAGTGAACGTATCTTAACTGGTAACTTAGAAACTAACTGAATTGGCCAAACAACTCGTCCGGAGCCTTATTCGTTATTTTTACTCTCCTCTTCAGAGTCCAATTTAGACATTATAAAAAAAGAATGTATTTTTTTTGTAGAAATTTTGCAACTTCTAATTTTTTTTCTCATGGGAGTTTTATCCCCAGAATGTTGCAGTAGTAAGGTAAAGCTTAAGAATAAATTTGGACAGATTGTTGAGGCCGAGACGAAAGTGGAACGCGAAACGAATACATTCGTTTTTTTTTGAACACCAAACGCTGGCCATGATCGAAATCCCATTTAACTTGGCCAGCGTTTCAGGCAATTATTCGCGGTTTGCCTGTAAGTAAACAACTGTGTGTGTGTGCGTATAAAAAAGGCGGATACATCGAGGGATAGTTGGAATGTGAAGGGTCTAAAAACTAATTCCTTAGTGGTTGCGTTGCGCCTACGTCGAGCAATCGAGGAGCAATCCGAGGAGGCGGAGGAAGTGCCTCCAAGGATTCTCCGTGTTCGTTGCTCGCGCCCTTTTTCGAGCTGCTGTCTTTTCTCAAATGCATTTCTCACGATGAACATTTTTTTTTGGGTTCGGTTTTCTCATATACGATCTGATCCCTCTCCACGCCGAGGCCCCGAATTTTGCTAAGTTAGTTTTCTCTACTTTTTTTATCGGGTGGCTGCAGGTGTCAATGTCGACGGTTGAGTCGGTGTCTGTGTGTCTGTGGTGTCGGTGTGTGTGCGTGTTGTTTGATTGGGGGCGCATTCGAGCTACGGTGGCTCCGGTGGGCGGTGGTTCGTCGGCGGCTCGGCTCACCTCACCCCACCACCACCCCACGCCGGGCACTTCCCATGTTGCAAGCGGTACTTAGTAGACAATCAGCAGGTTGTTCTCATTGAATCCCGCCGAGTGGCCGGCGTTGCGTACAATGAAACTGGATCCGTCGAAGTGCATGCGTTTCTCGTTACGACTGAAAGAAATGGGGAAGCATTAGATAAACAGAGAAATCATAAGAAAAATTATTTAACTAGTTATATGGATTTTTATTACATATTTTATACCTTTTTGAAACATAAAGCATAAAAAACCACTTTAAAAAAATTGTAATGTTTATTGATTTTTACTATGACATGATTAACTTAATCTTGCTTTTTTTCTAATAGAGGAGACCTTTATGAACTCATTTTTAATAACATTAAAAAAAAACTCTAATATTATTTGTTATACCCATAATCAATTCTTAATTGGACCTCTGAACTTATTTATCATTTTGTGGATCTAGTTCTTATTTAAGCTTAAATAAAGGTACTCTTTGATTCGCATACTTCAGTTTGAAATAAAAGAAGGGAATACCATTGAAAATTGAAATCTCCGATACAACTTTTTTTTGAGTGCCTTATATCCCAATAACCAAGTGTCAGATTGAGGCAGTAACCCCTCAACTCACCGGACAAACAGATGCGAGGTCTTTCCCAGCGAGGCGGTGCAGTGGATTCCGGGGGTGGTCAGGGTGGCGGATCCGTTGGCGGGACTCGTGCGGATGAGGCACTTGTTGTGCTGACGGGTGACCTTCACCAGGCCGTCGGCCGCCTGCGTGATGCGGAATCCATTGATGTCGTACACCTCGGTGCCGTCCTCGGAGCAATTGTAGCTGGAGTTGGCGATCACATCGTGGGCATCCGACACGAAGGACGGTCCGTGGCGCGAATCGCTGCTGGTTGTTAATTAGAAAGGGGAGCCCAATTCAATTGATTTCGGCATTTGGGGGCCTTTGTGCCCGGCACTCACTCGTAGAACACTGCCAGGGTGTAGTCCTTGGTCAAATCGGTGAAGGTGTCGGTGGTGGTGCGCGTCCCGGCGGTGTCCACCAGGTAAATCAGGGCACACGACTCGCTGGTGAAGCTCACGCCCTTGTACCACATTTTGGCATAGCGACTGAAAGGAGGGGACGAAAGTTCAATCAATTTGGCTTTTTTTTGGGGTTTCAGAATTGAAACTGTACCCCCTAGTTAGCTCAGCTTTTTAATTTTCACAATGGAAAATCTATACCTTAGGTAACTCAGCTAAGAAAAGAGCTTATATATCGGCAACTGGATATGGTTTACTGCTTAGGATGAGCACAAATTAAAGCCTTTTAAAATTAAAAGGATTGAAACTGTGAACTACAGATTTACTGAAATTCTCTTAAAGGAAAATGGAAAAAGGGAATGTTGCAGAAAATAGAATTATATTGTAACAAAAATGCTTGTTAAGAAGGAATCGTATGGAAAAGGGAAAATTCTCTCGCAATTACATTTTGATTCCAATTTCTTAATGTAAGTTAAATAGCTAAGCTTCAATCTGCACACAAATTTATGAATGGAGTATATGATTTCAATTTGATCATTCAATTTTTGAATAGAATTAATACCACCAATGAAAAATCCTCATTGTAAATGGTTTATATGCCAACTGTATTTAGCAAAACTTACACAAAGTTGTTGGCCTTCATGCCGTCGTAGGTGACGATCTCCACCTTGGAGCCGCTCTGCAGGATGCGTCCATTGGGGTGGATGAGGGCAGAGTTGCTGCAGTTCCTCGACAGGGCGACTGCCACATTGCTGCGCTGGTTGTGCACGCGCACCGCCTTGTCCAAGGTCATGTCAATACTAACGGGAATTTAGAGTAAATAAGGATTGATTCTTTAAATGAGGGACTCTCCACCCACCGAACGCCATCGCGCAGACGCAGCTGGATGGTGCCGTTGGTCATGGCAATGGGTCCTGATCCTGGACATGGCGGTGGTGTGTTGTTGTCGAACTCAAAGGTCCGGGAGCTGACCCGACCCAGGGCGTAAGGCGGTGGGGGCATTGGGCCCGGGAACTGTTGGGTGTGATGCGCCTGGGGCTGGGGATTGATAATGTAAATCGAATATATTACCAACCATTAAAAAATAAATTCAAAATTTTCTAAAAATTAAAAGAAGCTTCCTGATTGACAAACGAAACTTATAATCATATCAAATATTTAAAGTAGTAAACTGTTTTTTCTAATTTATTAATTTAATTTATGCTTTTGTGTGCATGTTCTTATTATTCTGTTTGAATAATCGTTTAGGGGTGATAGTTACCAAGCAGTAGGCTCCATCAGCCTCGTAGCCAAAGCTGGCATTGTAGCGACCCGTGTGACTCTTTCCGCTGCGCGTGATGTTGGCGGCATCGAGCTCCAGGCCATCGTATCCTGAAGCCACCTGCGGAATGCCGCCGAAGGACGAGTGTGAGGCCGAGTGCATGCCCAGGTGCATGTAGGGACGGGCACTGCTGCTCGTCTGGCTGGAGCACTCCTTGGCAAGGATGGCGGTGTTGGTGCCCACGCTGGCGCTGTTCCCCAGACTGCTGCTGCTGCTCCCGCGCTCCATTCCCCGCTTCGCCCCGCCACCTCCGCTGCCGGCGTTCAGCGACAAGCTGCTGAGGCGAGCGCCCAGCGGGCTGCTCATCGACGGCACCAGTCGCATGGTGGCTTGCTAAAGAGTAAACATTTGAACATTTTTGGGTTTTTTTTTTAAATATATTTAACGATATATTCTAATCATTATTAGTTAAATCAACTCCTAAAAAAAAAACAATTTCTTAAAACTGAATTTTTTGTGCACAAAAAAACTAAGAGAAAGTGCTTTTAAACTCCCGCTATTTACTGCCTGCTTTTCGCAAAATGTTGCCTACACAAATGGGCTTTTACAGAACAGCTATCAATTCACCACTATTGTTCCTTATATTTGACCATTTTTTACCATTTTTAAAAAAGTTTTTCATATTCTATACAAAAAAACTTTAGTAGTTTATTAAATTAGAAACTAGAATAAAAGCATATTTAATCATTTTGTTAAATTACGGTAAGTGAAAAACTCTTCAGAAAAAAGTTTTTTACCAAAAAAGTAATTGATTCAAAAATGTGTTCATTAATTCAATGTTCATTATCCAATGTTGATTTTCTGTTTTTCACTTGCACTCGTTTCTCATTTTTCTGCTTTACCCACCTTTTCCAAAAAGAACAACCCTAACAACACTAAAAATAATTTGCAAGTGTCAAAAAGTGACGGCAGAAAATACAAAAGAAAATTGATTGAGGCGGCAACTCTACGCATCAGTAAGCAATTAAATCAAATATGAGTATATATGTTTCTTACGAACCGGCGACGGATTGTTGTTGGTGTAGACGGAGCGCTGGCGCACTCCATTCGGAGCCTTCGTGGGCGATCGAAGGATGTTGTTGATCTTGTCGTTCATCTGGGCGCGGGACAGGAAGTCCTCGGCATTAAAGATGCCCACCCTGCCGCTCTTCGGGGTTGCCACCAGGGGGGGTGGTGGTGGGGGTCGGCGGAGGACCCACTGGCTCCGATTGGGGCTCATCGCTGCCGGAATGCTGGCACTGCACCTCCTTGGTGCTGCTGGTCTTTGGGGCAACAGAGTCCTTCGGTTCGATGACCATTTTGATTCGAGACTTCACTTGACGAGGTGTTTTTCGAAGGTGGAAAAAAAACTGTGTGCCAGTTTGTGTGTGTGTATGAGTGTTACTTGGAGGACCGGGAGGCCTGGACTTTGGTGGGACTTGGTGTCTGGATCTAAACGAGAACGGCACACGCGCGTGCTGGCTGCGAAAATCAAGTACTTTGCTCGACACGGAACACAACGACTCAATGAGAGGAATTTAATTTTTATTTTTTATTACTTTTCAAGAGCTCTGCTCGCTGCGACAATTTTCGAAAGAATGACTCGCCACATCTGCCGATTGATGACTATGCCTTCGATTTTGACAGACGCACGGCCTACCACGTTTTTTCGATAGGTGAAAATGCGCTGGTGAAAACCCTAGGAAGTTGCCAGGTACCCTTGGTCATTTTCCTTTGGGTCAGTGTGGCAAAACCCTGCAAATTTTGCTCATATTTAACCCCGGCGAAAGTTCACCGAACATCCGATTTGTGTTGCATACTTTTCGTCGGCCGGCAGTTGATTGAATTCAAAATAACGCATTTAGGGGACGACACTGTCGGATGAGTTTTAACTGCATCCGGCGAAAAGGGCTTTTAGTGCCCCGGAAAACGAAGTTTGCCAGCATAAAAGTCAGCCCCATGGCCAACTTAATTTAATTGAGAAATAGACTTGAACACAGAAGCGTTTCTGGGCAATTTATTGCAGCACTTTTTTATAGTTTCGCTCAGCTGAAGGATCTTTAACGGAGGCTCCGACTTTGGGACTTATTGATAAATTGCATTCGCTGTAAGGGGAAACTAAAAGGAGAAAGTACTCTTTTTGCCTGTGGAAAAACGAGAGTAACAAACTTCTGAAGAGCTGGTGGGAAATGTCAAGAGTCAGATAAAAAGTTATGTTGGAAAATGAGCGTTTGTCTTTGCGATGCGCAGGAAAATGTCAAAAGGATGGATATCCGTTGATTGATTCAATTTAAAAATAACATCTTTTTATTTCCTTCGTATCGAAATGATACGAAATTTTATGCTAAAACAGCAAAGAGTTTTGAAGTAGTTTTGTTCGGGGTTGCTGAGTATTTTAAATATTCTACATTAAAATATATGCAAATTAAAATTGAATTCCTTTCTATGCAAAATTTGTACTTTTGATTTAATATCTTCATCGGTTAATTGGAATTTGATTAACATATTAGCCACAACTTTGGTGAGCCTTTAAATATAATATATTTTGTATTTTTTGGCAACCCGTTGATTTAATTTAAACATAAAATGTTTATGTTTGTTTTCATTTGCTATGGAATGGAAAACATCCAATATTATTTATTAGCTTTTAGCTCATACTCAGTGGTTTTGCTGTTAAAAATTAATCAGTTGCCAAATTAATAATTTATATAGATACTTGTTTTGTTTTTTGTGGAAAATTTGGACTTTCGATACAGCTCTTTCATCGGTTATTCGCATTTGTGTTGACATATTAGCCACAATTTGGCAAACCCCCAAGGTCGTTTAATCCGCCTTCTGTTTGGCTTTAGTTTTTTTGCTTTTGCGGGTTCACTAACTCACCTTCGGGGGAAAAGGACCCTGAACTTCCGAATCGATTGTGTTTTTGCCCCGACTGTCAACTCTTTCCGCTGAGTTGCCATGATTGATATTGGCGCTTGGTTTTGGCTTTTTCGCGTGGAATAGTTTGTCTAATGAGCGCATTGACTCCCTGCATTTGGCCATCGGCCCACGCAAATTCAAGTTGTCACTTTCGCCATCGTTTCTATTTCAATTGAGGCGCTTATTTGCGCCACTGACAGATTTGAATTTTATTTTTGGCACTTGTCGGGTCATTAAAATTCAGCCACTGCAGCTGCATCTCCACCCACGAATCGCATTGACTCAGTTTTAAGCAACGCACACTGACGGCAAAAACGAAAAAAAGAAAATATATGAACAAATTAAATTTATTTATAGCAAGAATGCAACTGCATATGCATTCAATGAAATACGGAAACTCATTTGTAAAAAGCACCCATGTTGTTTTTCTGTTTTTCTGTTGTCACTTTCGCCAGCCGCAAGCGAACAAATTGGTTAACCTCCTTTTTCAGTATTTATTATTCGCATTGTGGAAATATTCGCAAAATACAAATTCGCCAAAAGACCGCTGAAATTTTCGGTTTGTGTGGGCGTTGGCAAAATAGTTAGCTCTGGTTGCCTTTTAGTTATAATTGCGGCCGCTTTGTTGGCCTGGCAACATATTTGCCAAAATTTTAATTGCTTCCAATCTCAAATGAAAACTAAAATTGCACAAAAATAGAAAGCATTAGCGAAATGACTGCAGTATTTTTCTATTATTCGCCGAAGCTCATTAAAGTGTGGAAAACTATTTTCGTCGTCTGCAGTCTGAACAGAAAGTCAGTGAACTTTGGCGCAGACAAAGATGATGAAGTCTATATATATATTTTAAGGCTGGATAAAATGCATAGGACTTGGCCAGTGTTGCAATATTTGACGTCATCGTTTTGTTAGTGGCCACTCAGATTGATGAGAAACTTATGGCATAATTGAAATGGCTTTTAAGATCCATTTGTCGTGCCTTCCTTATTAAATCCTTTGCAATTTTCATTAAAAACAATTAGCACCGAACGACGCCACTTGCCTTTGTGGAAAGGAGCGTTTTCCCCGAGGGGGGCTGGAAAATGGTGATGGTAATGGGGGCGGGAAAGGGGTGAAAATTAATTGATTGTCAAGATGAGGCAACGGCAACCGAGCTGTGTAAACAAATAAATGTGTCTGGTCATTCGGCGGGGGATCTTTGTTGTCGCCTCTAGATGATAATGCCGCCCGCTGTCAGCTATGGAATTACACTCGCACAATATTATATATTCCACTCGGCTATTCATTCACTCACTCACTCATTCACTCACTCACTCACTATATATCCCAATATTCCGATGTACATTAACGGATCTTGGACGATTGGCACGCGACGCTAAAAGCCTCACGGCTTGGCTTCCATCAATATTTTGGCATTCCTAGCATTTCCCCGTCGAATTCCTCGTTGACTTCTCTGTTTACACAAGCCCCTTCGGCAGGGATCAAAAGTAAATCCCGTCCCCAGGCTGACTCACGGGGATTTCCTGGAGACGATAGCCACCTACGCGTGCCTTCAAAAAATTATATGAAAACAGATGGAAAGTCGGTTGGTTGTTCGAATTGGTCTGCGCCGCAAGTCTGCCGAATTGTCGCCGTTTGACGTCATCGGCACCGCGGCACTTGCCAAAAAAAAATATTCCATCCACCTCACCCTCATCTCATTTGGTTTATAGTATATATAGTCTATAGTCCGCTTTCAAAGGTGTGATGGGCGATTTTTTGGGCGAGTTAAACTTTCGCAAGATTTAATGTGTGCTGGCTGGCGCTTTGCCCGCGATGTCGGTCCGCATTTCATGCTTCATTGGCGGGCGAATGTGACGTTGTCGCGTCAGCTTTGATTTTGATAAAATAGGCCAAAGTGTTCATCAATAATCACCTCTGTAAAGATCGGTGAGCGAAGCAATTATTTTTACAAAATTTACACACAACGCAAACTCTTGCAGAAGATAAGTTGTCCCGGGGGTCGTAATCCATTTTTTCATTTTTGAAACATCCTTCACCCATCAAAATTTTTAATGAGTGGGCGGTTGGATGGAAGAGTTGTTGCTCTAGTTTTTCGAAAATTATTGTCAACAAGTTCTGGGAAATGTACCAAGCACGTGAATTTTACAACACTCTTGTATGGGCTTATATCAAAAGAAAACAAAACAAGAAATACAGTTTTCCTCTATTCTTTTGGTAAAGATTTAAAATATATCCAGAACATTTATGAAATACAATATTTACGAAAATACAAACAAAATTTATGGTTACTTGTCATACAAGTTTTAACATAAATTTGGGGTAAATGTATGTTTACCCGAACGATTTTACAATTGAAAATAATAAAATATTTGGTACTTAAATTAGGTACTGGATTTGAAAATTATCACAATTTTAAGCACTCTAATAAAATAGTGTTTTTGGAAATTATCGTGTCCTAATATAACATATGTCCTAATATACATATGTTTCAAAAATATAAAAGGAAATTCTGTACTTTACAATATTTTTTTCGTTTTCCATTTTACAAAGGATAACTGAGTTTTGACAAGTATTTGCTGTTCCTTTTGATAAACAAACTTCTCTTCTTAAAACACTTCTACTGACCGCAATTTACAATTATGAACTTTATTTATATAATTTTAATTACTTGAATGAAATTTCCATCCATCAAAGAAGACCGCAAAAACTTGGCGCACGCCCTAGAATATTGCTCATATTTTATTCATTGGTAGCCCACAATGAAAGCAACTGTACAAATTGTATACAAAAATGTGTGCAAAAGCGCCAAGGAGACGCAGACGTGCCTCTTGGCAGCTACCACGCCCACTTTCCCGAAAAGTGTTCCACTTTCTCAGGTTTATACAGCGCCCACCTCTTGCCAAGATTTCCCGAAAAGGCATAAATCAACTGACTTTCACTTTTTGCTGGTTCCGCCTTCGTCTGTTTTATATTTTCTTGTTGTTCTTTTTGGCGAATATTAATTTTTTCTTATCTGTATTATTACTGCGGGAAAATTTTGTCAAGATGAATTTTATAACACATGCCTCGTTTTATTTGATGAGGCATTCGTATAGATACGGATGCATATCAGTGAGTACTTATCATGAATGAGAAGTATTCACGATTTTTCCTTCCTTTTTGGGTGGAATAAACTGTCATTCTTATAGACAGACAATTACAAATGCATTGGCAACTGCAGACAAGGGTTCCATAGTTTCCGGCACGCATTTCGCTCGCTTTGTGCCATTATTTTATTTCCAATTCGAATTCCCGACGAGGGAAAAAGAGTCGGCCAGACTCGCTGTCCAGACGGAAAAGTTCAACGCACTGGCGGGCGGAATCATCGGTCTGGGTAACTCAGCCATTGTTGAATGCCAATTGGCCATAAGCAGACCAAGGAATCACAATCGGGCCGAACTATTTGCAATTCCCCAACCCCGATGCGAACCCACAGAAAAGAAAGAAAACCCAGAACATCGGGCGCAGACAACCCGCTGACTCAGAAATGTGGCCCCATCTCCCCCAGAGAACTGTCAACGTTTTGCGGCGTCCCCATTTCGTGGCAAGTGAATTTACAATTTCTGCAGTGAGCACACCTTTTTTACAGTTTGCACAGGGAGAAATGAATTTTCATTAATTTGGCTAAACAAATGAAGGTGTTTCTTTAGGTTTCCTAGTTTTAAACACACAGAAACCAAAGGATAGTTGAAAGGACATTGTTTTTATTATAAAGGAAACCCAATTACACAATAATATTTTTGGGTTGATTGTTAAACCTATTTTATGGATAAGTTGTTAATCAATATTTTTTTTAGTACTTTTTGATGAAATATAAACAATTTTATTTGGAAGAAAAGCTCACAAATTTTTTAAATAAATGCCATTTAAAATACCTTGTATACCTTGTTTTCACGCTATTTTGGTAATAAATTAAACTACATATATATATCTTTCATGTATACAATTATTTCTCAATGTACTGGGTGTAATTTTAAAGGAAATAAAAATTAAAAATTAGACTGAAAAAGGTGCACCAATTTTATTTTTTTATTAATCTATTGCTTCATAAATGCACTCAAATCTTATTTAACATGTTAATAAAAAATGATAGATTTGAAAAGCAAATGCCTAACAAAAACCCTATTATTTGTTTATCTCATTAACGTAGCAATAAAATAATATAATTATCAGAAATTCAATTTTTTTCTCACTGTACTGGGTAAAATTCCACAGCTCTCTGTGGGGGCTGGAAAAACTGCAAATAAGACTGAGGAAAGAAAAGTGAGCCGCAACCGCTGCCCATTTTCTCGTGTCCCGTTGTTTATGGACCGTTGCGGTGGCCGCTGTCAAGTGAGCATCTTCCACCATTTCCACCCATTTCGACACCCACATTTCACTGCCTTCAACTTATTACTCGGAGCCGTCTTGCTATTGGGATCAAGTCAATATTTGTCGAGCAAAAATTACTTCCTACCCCGTGGAAACGCAGGCATTTCTTAAGTACCCTCATTCTTTTCTGGACTCCGCCCCCTTAATGTTTGCATTCCTCTCCTGTCTTAATTTAAAAATTACAAATAATTGTTTGCACAAGTTGGTTCAGGTGAACGAAAAACGTTTTAATTAGGAGATGCTCCAAATTTTTGTCATCTTGTTTTGAAAGAAGTTTATTTATCTTTCATGTTTCAGGAATTGGATGCATGAGTGTTTGTTTAATAAACATTTCATGTTTTGCTTTATTCGTCTACTTTTCACATACAATTTGTAAACATTTTAGGGGAGAAAACTTTCTTAAAAGTAATGTTTTTTTTTACATATTTGATGAAATTTTGTCTCTTTGCTTGTGTTGTGCTTCCTCGTTGGGGTGAGATTTATTTAACAATACATTTTTCATTTACTTATAAATATTTAATGGGTAAGGTGCTTGGTAAATTGTAATTCATAATATTACAAATTGTTGGTAAATAGAGTTATTTGACAAGCTTGTTATATTTTGTAACTTAAAGAAATATTTTGACAGGGAAAAGCGGTACAGTTTCAATAACAAGACTAACTTAATAATTTCCCCCTCCACATTCAAGCAAAACTCATTTAACACTCAAATTTAATAATTTTTCGAGTTGTTCCGTGGGAAATGGGTTTAAAAGCCGTGCTCCATCCAATTTTCCCGAGCACATGTCCGAGCTTTTGGCCATTTTGGGATCGAGTTTCGATTTTTGATGTCTGGGCCGGAATGAAATTGAACAGGAAACGCGAAGGGGGCGTTTCCATCGTCCGCTTGACATTTCAGTGGGGGCGGTAAACTTCGCTGTTTTCCTTCATGCTGTTGTTGTTGTTGTTGATATTGTTGTTGTCGCGTCTGTTTGCTTGTTTGTTTGTTGTTTGCTTTTCGCCGTCGTGTTGGCCAAAAGCACCAGTTCGCCGAGAGCGTGTCAAACGAAACGAAAAAGTGGAAACAGCAACTGGAAACTGAAAATCGGCGGGCGTTACACATGGCAACTTTAATGCGTGAAGCTCGGCAAGCAAACAAAAAAAAAATTCAAATGTGTACACAAGAAGTCAAGGACTCGAAGAGTTCTCAGATTTGTTCGCTGCAACTCAAATGAGGCAGAGCAAACAGTTGAGCTGATTGTTTATCCAATTTATAACCGGATTGGGAGGCCAAGAAGACGTCTCACTCGTACTTACCTAAATTTGAAATCCTTCAAAACGAAATTACATTTGCTCGGGACAATTTGCACTTGAGTTTTCGCATTTCATTGCGTAAAGATGTCGGCGAATCCATTAGATACACGCAATTAGCGACCGCAGCGAGTGTCATTAGCTGGAATTCATATTCGCTATTGAGCGCGTGGACATGTCGGAAGTGCCGGTGACCTTTGATCCAATGACGTTGGCCTAAAAGCCTCCTGGTCACTGCAATTACCGAGTGCGGTTTGCTGGCCACAGTTCTGTATCCTGCATACTTGATCGGAGTCACGCAAAAGTTTGTCAAAGCCCCTGACCAAACTCCAAACCACAGCAATTAGCTTGTGTGAGCTTGGCCTAATAGACATGTAATTGGCTATTGGCAGGGCTTCCCCTTTGAAAGTTAGCTAACTGCAGGTGGTAACATAAAAGGGCAGGAACTATATTTAATAAAGCAAAAGTTCAAACTCTCTGTTAATTAGAGGGAACACAATAAATTATTATTGGTTGGGGAAAAATGTTTGTTAGCAAAGTTGAAAAGTTGCTGACAATTAAGGGAATAAAATTAATGTATCATTATTATCATCGTAGATGTCGCCATGTGAATATTTTCAAAAGGAAATGGTGATGGGAAATTAAGACAAATTGTTTTTATTTATTATTTATACAAGGTTTACAATTTTATTAACTTCAAATATAATATATTGAAGTATAGAGATTTAAAAAAATACTATTTTTAGTATCATTCTGTGTGAGGATAATTTATTTTCTTATTAAGACCTTTTCTTCTGAATATTTTTTTGCGACATGGCAGAGTATTCTAAGCTCCCAGTTCCTTGTACCCTTTTTTTGGTTCATGCCGACTTTTATCGCCAAAGTGCCAGGAAAGGCAAAAATATGAGTGACCATGAGGAAATAAGCAACCCTTGTGAAGCACTTTTTCCAGGAACTACGGCATTGTGAATTCCGCCGCCTCCACTTCCATTGGTTGAGTTCTTCACCCGTCCATTGTGTCCATTGCACAGGTTCTGCTGGCAAGAGGTGTAATATGTGCGAAAAGTTTCATCTGGCCTGTTTCCATAAAGCATCTTAAAAAAAAATATAAAAAATGCAGTCTCTAATCTGATTACTTTGATAAAAAGCAAACGAAATATGAGTAAAATTTGCATTTTTGTGAATATTAAACTAAATGGTAGCTGCTATGCAATCATAAAATAAAATATATGATATATATTCGTATGTAAATTGAACTAGCTTCGCTTACCACCGGCTCGTCCTGGCAATCGCGCAAGAAGGATATCACCTTGCTCGAGTTTCGCTGCAATGGGAATGAAAATGAAAACAGGGGAGAGCATTTTACAAATATCTACGCGACTGACTGATTAATGATAGTCGCAAGCCCCCACCAATCATCACACTTGGCCAACCGAGGAGGGCTTATTTGCATTTCGTGTCTGCGAATCGAATTTGCATTTGCCCTCGTTTCGGCGGGCAAAGTAATTAATGCACCCCACTAGCCACTCTTCCTCCCTTCTTACCCCATAAAAAGAAGACAGGGGGGAATTGCTGCAGAATTGTGCGGCACCGAGGCAATCGCAATGGCCCCAAAGCTAATGCGTAAACAAAGTTCACACCGGGGACACGTGGAAGTGCGATGAAAGTGTCTGTGGATGTGAATGTGGAATGAAAGTGGCTGTGGATAAAAGTGCCTCGCTGGAGGGACAAAGTTTTAATTGCATTGCAGTTTGTTGGCAATGCGAATAACATAAGTTTGTAAGCACATCCCGGAGCTGGCCGAAAGCGTCTTTGATCCCCACGAAATTCAATCAGCGAGTTCGGCCCCATCTAATGAGGCACTTGCGAATTTTGAAACCTCATCTGGTTGTCTAAAAGGCGAATTGAATGGGGGCAATGGAGGCGATGGGGGCTTGGAATTGCGAGGCCACAAAGTTTACTTTGTGGGGGTGTAAGCTGGCCTAAGCCTTCTAGCCGGGCTCCCATGTTCCCATCCTCTAAAGTCTAAAAAGGCTCGATGGCTCTGTATGTCTGTATGTGCGGCGCTCTTTATACGCCTTTCTGGCTTTCCATTAAATTATGGTAATGGATTTTTTATGCACTTTGTTTTCGCTCCTTGTGCTTTTTTTGCGCCCGCCTTCTCCTCGCTCCTCTGGCTCTTTTGATTTGAGCCGCTTACTGGCAAGAATTAAAGCCAGACGAGCTGCGTCAATACCGGGAAAATAACCAAGGAGTGGCGCTTCGTCAAGCGTCTGCACTTGATTGCTGCACGCTCACAAAAAGCGGTTTAACCCTCTAATGATTTCAGAGCAAGAAATTAAAACTTGGCTGAAATTGCAGATACAAGAAATCGATTGTAAAATAATAATTTACATTTTATACCAGCCAATTCTTTTCAAACTATATAAAACTAAAAAGTTTTCCTCAAATATAAATTTGTAATATTACATATTTTAGGAACCAATTATGATGACAAAACCATATTAAAAAATTATTTTTGTGCACCCTGTTAAACATCATTTCTTAGATAAATTGCAATTCAGAACTACTTTCATCAATTTCAGTGTTCAAGGTCTTATTGCTCATACGCCGCGTGGGCCAGCTAAAACTGCAGCTTCGGATTCAATTAGTCGAAGCCTCGAGTGCTGGCACGATTTAATGACTTCTTGTCCTGTTTTTTGCCTTTTTGCCTGGCCGTTTTACGTGAGAGTCGCTAATTTCAGAAAGAGGCGAACTTTAGCTGTGGCAACATTTAGCCAAACAAAGTTGAGCGGTGCATAAAAATCAAGCATTCCATGTGCCACTTTGTTGCCGCAACAGCTGCGCTGCGGCAGCTCCTCCAATCCTCCAATCTTCCAATCCTCCAGTCCTCCAGTCCTCCAATTGGGAGCTTGTGTCTGCAGATGGCTGCCGGCATACGTGAAGAGTTAAACGCTCCGCAATACTCGTTCGCCGGCGCCCGGGAACATTTGTGGCACGTTCCACGGGCGTTTTACGACCAGGGTAGAAGTTTCGCCGGCTTCCACAAATTTCCACATTCTGTGGTGGGAGGAACTGGTGCAGTTGGCCCACATATGTATGTACTTGTTTTCAGGACTTTACCCCAACCAAAGTTGGAACAACTCCTTTAATATTTAACTTTACACAAACTACAAAGTTGGTTTTGCAGTTGAGTCTAACAGAGGGTTTGCTCTTTAAAAATAAAATGTTCGGTATGGGAAATATCATATTAAGCCTTTTAGAAAAAAAAAAAAAAAATCATTCTTATTTAATATATTAATATTATTGTTGATACATATAGAACATATTTAAGAAGATTACTAAATATAATTTTTTTAATTCTTTCCATACTATTCTTTTGTTGAAGTTATTTAATTATAAATAAATATATATAAATGTTCCGTAGAATTTAAAGTGTTTTTAAATCACTAAAATATCTTTGGTGTTTTTTTTATCATTACTTCTCATCTTCTAAGCGGCTAAAGCTATAATAAATCTTTTATCTAATGATTTTTAATAAGTTTAATAAGTTTCCTGTTGAAATTTCTTAAAGTTATATATTTTTCTCCCTATTCGAGCGAACATAACCCAAACTCACCCTCAATTCCTGGCGAACTGTCACACAGTACTTCTTGGTGCAGTTGATCGCCTTGACGGCACTGGCGTTGTACAGGCAGGAGGTATCACTGTAGCCATCCAAATAGCTGCACACATAGCAATCGAGCGCTGCAAAATAAATGCCATATAGTAGAGGATTGAACGAGGTCATGACGTTGCCTTTCGCTCTCGTTTCGTTATTTTCGAATTTAAATTTGATTTTGATGATCATCGCGATGATCGTTGTGTTGTCGTTGTGCTTTTCTTAGAATTTATTAATAGCCACCCCCCAGTGGTGGATGCAGGCAACAAAAACAGCAATAACAACAACAGACATTTAGCATCTATAAAAACACAATAATTAATTGAATAAAAGCGAGAGTTTTTGGCAGCAGACTTTCTGTCTATTTGCCAAGTGGCACGACAACGTCCTCGACATGTATCGCCGGCTATATGCGTACGCGGAGCCCATTCTATATTTGATTCAGCCTTTTGTGTAATAACAATGACGTCAATGGCCCCACTAGTGGCCACCATCGCACCGAGATGTGTAAACGGATTGATGACACGAGACTTTTTGGCCGACCCTCGACAATGGTACCCGTCGCCAAGGCATTGAGATGGTGTAGATCGAAAATCTTAGGTACCAGCACCAGAAAACACTGTTCTATTTTCGTTGCGATTTTGCATTATGAGTTCTGCATAAAAGCTTAACCGAGGGGATCGTTCTTGGCACGCTTCGATGCGGTTCGCGGTATCCGAAAGATAGAACATTGTATCACCTCGGTGGGAACAGCCACGATGGGCTCGAATCTCACAAAATATTCGAATTATTTTATCTGATATTTGCTCTAAATAAATGCCATTCAATTTGTGGGAATCGAGTGGTTAGTCATTTAATCTATTATAATGCAAGCGATTCACTGATATTTTCCACTTGCCAGCGATGTGAAAACTATTCGATATTTGTTCTAATTAAAATGCAATTCAAGCGGTTAGTCATAATAATAAAAAAAACTGTCATGATTTTGTTTGAAATTCACTTTATATAAATAGAATAATTGTAACGATCTGAGTCAAATTAGGACAATGAATGTTATTTTTGGGTAAAATAATATTGGCTATTTATAATAGTTATAATATCACTTATAAGTAAAGCAATATATATTATTATATATATAAATATCTTGGCAATAGAACAGGGTTTTATGCTTTAAAACTTTATGAAAAATCCTACAAGTTACGACAAAGATTTCATGACGTAAAAGCGACAATTTTCATAGGGTCCTTGACAATAAAATCATTTTTATACGTAGGCTTTCAGTTGTCTCATTTACATTAAAGGTCAACTTATGCGGAATGAGGGCTTTTCTTGGGATATAACAAGAGCCCTTTATGATTTGCATAATTGTAAAGTTCAACTGAATAGATAACCATTGCGGCTGAGTGCCCTCAGAATTGACTTTTAGCGCCTCCTTTTTTCCACTGTGCCTGGAGGAACAACTCGTACTTGAGCACTCGCAGATCTCTGAGAAATGATTTGTATCATCTTTTGTGAGGCAATCAATAAATTTGAATGCGGTCACAGGCGAGTGACGTCGACAGCTGAACTCGACACAACAACAAACCAAACAGAAAAAAAGCGAACCGAACCGAGCCAAATTGTAAGAATAGAACGAACGGAAGGCAGAGTTCCGAGTATCAAAATGGGGGTCTATGTCCATGTCGAGAAAAGTGATGGGAAACTGTGTGCCAAGAACATTTCAAATTCACCTGATTTTTCTCGCTAAATTTCCGCTGAGTTATGAGTGCTGTAGAACGGCAATTTCGCAATAAAACAGCTAATTAAGTTAAACGGAAAATGAGCTGCTAAGTGAGTGTACTAAGTGGTAGTCAGTGGGTAAGGTTATGATTTTAGGATGGCTGATAGGGGGTGATATTATCCCTTGGAAATACCATTTGAAAGGTGTGTTGATATTACGGCGACACAGAAACCAGTAAAGAGTATGGATTTTGACAGTCTTCCATTCCGTGGCTTCATTTTGCTGACTTCTATTGAGATTCCCGGTTAGACAGCTGCAGTTGGCAATACGGAATTCCAAATCCGGAATCGTTGGCTGCGACGGCTGGCACTTGACTGACTATCAAGTGGAGTTCAATTGTCGTTCGTTCAGCGATTGATGTTTGACACACGGTAAACAATGTGCGATAAGCTATACACAATATACACCTCCTTATCAGCTGAACACAGAAAATGCACTTCTATTTGAACTGTAATTAATGGGAAGCACATTGGTTTCTTTGGTTGTTTTACAGCCCGACCGCTATGTCCCCGGTTCCCCCATCTTCCGCGACGCCAGCAGCCCAACGCCCCACGCCCCCCTCGCGGGGCCTATAACATCACCGCCCACCTCAGCCCCCCGCCACCGACACCAACACCGCCACCGCCTCTGTCACGGGTTCGAGCCCCACCAACATCACCTGCACCACCGCCACCACCGCACCAGGATCTGGATCTGGATCGGGATCGGAAACAGGAGCAGCAGGATCAACAGCTTCCAGGAGCCGAGGAGTCAGAGGTATGTAATTACCTCAAAATTAATATAAAGTTAATTTAAGGCTTCTTCGAACGCAGATAATTAACTTTTACAACTCGAGTTCGAGAACAAAGTTTAAACACGCATTTAAAACAACTTTTTCTACACAGAAGTTTTCCTTTTTTCTTTGTAATGAATTTAATTGCTCTTTAAGTTGGTACGAAGAAGTTGTCGAAACATTTTAACCTGCTCTTGCTATAAAGGTATTAGAAATCAATTTAATCTTTGAAGGAAAAGGGAAAACCCATATTTATAAAAGACTTTTTCCACCCTATAACAAACTTCTTTCTTTTGCTTTCTTTGTTTACTTACAAAAGGCAGAAGAGATATAGGTTTAATCAACTTAATAGCTTCATAAATTATAGTACATACAAACCTTACAATTTAATTACTTTGTAGCTTCAGTTTTGTTTATGTATTTTTCAAGTTATTTTGAAAAATGTTAATGCAATATTAGGAAAAATGATTTTCTTTATTTTCTTTACAACTTAAGTCAAGAAATCATAATTAAGAAATAAAAAATAAAATCTCATAAAATATTAAGAGATGATTTTCACAATAACTTGATTTATTTAGCACATAATAAATCGTTTAAAATCAAGATTTTCAAATAAATTTTAATTCATTTTCAGAAAATGAATATTCCCAATTCCCAAAACATTTCCCCTAGCTCAAAAAAATAATGTAGTGTGCGTTGGATAAGATTTGTGGCCTGATGGCTTGATAGTTGACACAGTTTTTGCGACATTTGTGTAAATAATGTACAATGGCAACATGCAAATGGCCCGGCCCGTATAATTTCCGGTCCTGTCAAACTTTTGCGCGAATTCTGGGCCAAAGTCTTCGTCGGAGTCGACCTCCTTTTCGTTTTTCTTCTTTTGCTCTGGCTGAGTTCCCTGACCTTTCTGGCCGAGTGTCGCCCATAGAGTGGACTAACTGGGAAACCTTATGGGGAATCTCCTTGAGTGCGCTTGGATAAACAACCACAATTAGGAGAGAAAAAGCAGACCGGGACATTCTGTCGTCCGCACAATTAATTGTGGAATGGAATTCGATTATTTGATGATTATTATCTCAGCGCTGTTTGATTGTGTGCTTTGTTTTTCCACGAAAAGTTCGCCCTGTTTACGTGCGAAAATCTCATGCCCACACTCCATTCAGTTTTGCGGCCAGGGAAAATCCCCGGAGACACGGAACTCTCTCCGTTGGGGAAAGACCACCATTTGCCCCCCGCTTTCGCCGTGTTGAGTCACTTAATGGCGCAACATGTGAGCCACCGGCGAATGAGGTGCCCATGTCACGCTATAGTCCATCGATTTTATTTGTTGATTTAGGAGCGATCCGGCGATTGTGTTTTCGGGGGAGTGGAATTCCCATCTATTGCGAATTCAAGCGTGCCGGTTGCCTTTGAAGTGCATATTAAAGCACTATTCAAACAGTTCTTGCAGTGGAATTTATTTCGCTCTTATTTACTTATTCATGAAATACCTGGTATTGATACGATGGAATTTTTATTTTTATTCGAAAAACTATATAAATTTGCTGCAAATACTAATACGTTTTGTATTAATAGCTTGGATTGATATAACCTCGATACTCAGTAATTCTGAAAATTTATCAAATTGCATTTCCAACTAACCGACTAATCAAAAAAGATTAATAATAATTCAAATTCAACGTTCATATTAACAAAAAAAATACATATTTATTTTCTAATCGCACATATTACAGAATTTACAGAACGAGTGTAAATATATTGAATTTCTTAATAAAATGTAAAAAAGGGGGGAAAAAAAAAATATTATAGTTAAATATCCTATAAAATTTGATTTTAATCATGTCAAAAAGGCAGTTAATTTTATTTTGAGAGCTAAAGGAGCTAAATGAGCACAAGAATTTACATAAAATCTTCTTAAAGTGAAGGTGGATGATATAATATATTTTATATAATGGTAACCAGTTCCCCTGAAAGCAGCCACAATAGAAAACCGCAGGCTCAAAACAGAGAACCCCACAGGAAACCGCAACTGTCTTGTTCTCATATTTATAACAGACATGTCCTTTGGCATTCTTTCTTCTTTTCCGCAGCCATGACGGCATCCCTTGCCCATGCCGCACAGGGAAACCACAACAACAATAGCAACCGAACCAACTCCAACTCCAATTCCGGAAAGGCCAAGCCACCGGCTGGTTATATGAGCACCCGATCGGCGGCGATGATGGCCTTGGCTTTGGGTCAATCTCCGGGCGGCAGAAACGACAAGTCTCCGTCCGCTCCTCGAGCCGCTTCTCCCGCCCGAAACCAGAATCCAGCCAAGCCCCAATCTCAATCTCAGTCTCAGTCCCAATCGCAGACGCAGTCACCGCATCCTGCCGCCCGAAGGATGTCGAATGCCGCCTCTCTGCCCTCCAATGTGTCCAGATCGAAGCCCTCCACTCCAACGGCAACCAGAGCGGCGGCCCAGCTGAATGGATCTGGTGTCTTCTCTTGTGGAAGCAACTCCAGTGGCTCCGATAACGATGGGTTCAGCACCTCCGGATCTTCCGCGGCCACTGCCCTCCGGCGGTTGTACTTCAAGAGCGGAAGGAGTATCAAGAACAAGATCAATGCCTCGACCACTTCCTCAACTCCTCTGAACGGGCTTCCGCTGAATCCCGTGTCCAGTGCTTATCACAATTCAGTCGGTGGACCCATGCACAATATGACGACTGCCGGTGGAGTCCCAAAGGTACATTTTAAGTTTTATTTCATTTCAAATAAGCTACAAAAGCCCAAAGATTTGTTATTATTTTTGTGGAAAATACCAGAAATTAAATTCTCTCATATTATTTTAACATTTCAATAGGCTAACACATTTAGTTTGAATGTTTGAATGTGAATTTAAAATATACAAATATTCGAAATATGTAATTTCATTTATTTTAATTGCCATCATGATTTGTCTTTTTACGATGCATATTTTCAGGGAAAATAATAAGTTTTTAATTAAAACACTTTTCCTGGTATTTGTTGCTCCTCTCTGGTACAATACAAAATATTACAAAGGATATATATTGAAAATAACTTCTGAGAATTTTTTAATTGAAAACGAATATAAAATATCTTTTCATTGAAACGTTTTTACTTTATACTCAATAACCCATCGTTTTAAATCGTTTCTAAATCACCATTGCTGCACAAATCAATCAAATATTTGAAGACCGCTCATTAGGAGACCAAATGGTTAACTATAAAGTAATTTATTTACTTCCTCTGCAGCTGGTGGTCATGGGAACCTCGTCGGCTTCCATTCCGGACACCACCATCAACACGTCGACGGACTCGGCCTGCACGCTCATCACGAATGTGACCCACACGGACACCTCGGAGACGTGCGACTCACTGGATCTGGGTAAGTACACAGGATACAGGACACTAGACACATAAAACTGAACTCAGGACACAGGACACACATCCTGATTTGATCGCTTGATTGATGGGCCCGCGCGTTCGAATTAATTAATCAACTAATCAATCTGGCCCACGCCTTATGTTCCTGTTCCTTCCTCGTTTTCCATGTTTCCCCCGTTTCCTCTTTTCCAGGTGACAACTCGTGTCCCAGTGAGCCGCTTTTCAGTTCGCTGGAGGAGCCGCTGCTCACCGCCGTCCACATCGATTCGGAGCACGAGGGATTGGGCGGCTTTGGGGCACTTGGGGGAGGTGCCAATGGACGCGGCGCCACTGAACTGGAACTAACGAGCTGCTCGAGGTATCCGCCAAGGCCCGACATGAATCTCCAGGACAGCGTTGAGGTAGGATGAAAAAATCGGAATTACATTCCGGACTTAATCCCCCTGGCCAACGAACCGCATCCGGCACTGAATCTTGTGATTATTTACCTCGCATTGTGCCCCGACTTTACTGAATTTACTGAAGGGTCCCCCAGAATGGAGCCTTATTGCGTTTTTAAAGCCCCAATCGCAGCTTGTTCGTGGCCAAGGACACGCGTTTTTATTTTTTTCCTTTCTAAGTGCCTCAAAACTGAGAATTTAATAACACGCACTTCTGACAACTTTGGGTCGTGATTGTCATGAATCAAATTCAAGAGCTGCTGCCGAAAGAAATGAAAAATGGAAATTTATTTTATTTGCCCAGCTTTAGCAATGTTGAATTTTTGTAACAGGCTTTAAAATTTAACATTCAATTTCACCAGAATGAGGAGATGGAATATTGAAAGCACTGTAGTAAAGATTTAAGAGTTTGTGTTGTTTTCATGCATGCAAGAGCTGCTATTGAATAAATTGAAGAATAAAATTTAATTCCAAACCTTTATATTTGCTGAGGCTAACATATTTTCGGTCTACCTAAATATTTCTCAAGATAGAAATAGAACAAAGTATTTAATTGTATTTAAAAATTGAATATAATTCTATCAATTCTATAAAATGTATTGAACTTTAAAACTGCCTAAGATTAAAAAGAGATAAAATTAACTGTCGACCAACATGTTTTTTATGGCGCAATAGCTTTAGCTTTAAAATTGATTGGTACTAAATAATCAATTTTTACTTTATGAAATAACACTTAACTTACTTCCATTACTACTTCACTTAACTTTCTTCCTTAGTAATGTATACCCACTCTATAAGTTGCACAAAACCACAATATTTGTTTATTGTTTGAAAAGACATTTGCCTTATGGTGCATCCTATAAAGTATTACTACTCTTCCCTTCTACTAAACTCTCATCCCTTCTCGTTGCAGAGCCAGGAGTCCTGTTTGTCCATCCTGACGGGCGAGCCGTCTTCCACGACGCCACTTCTCTCCTCGCAGCGGCGCCACCCGACGGGCGGTCACTCCCCAGGCAGCCAGCGGGAGAGGGAGCGGGAAAGGGATAGGGATAGGGAAAGGGAGAGGGATAGGGATCGGGAACGGGAGAGGAAGGAGCGGGAAAGGGAGCCCAGCACGGCGCCACCGCCAACTCGAATAAGGGAGCACTTCACCTTCGATCCCCCGCAGTCACCGAAATCGGCGCGCAGCAGCGAAAAGTCAGCCAGTCACTTCTCCTTCAAGAACTATGGTAATGAGCAAGCTGGCAAGGATGCGGGAGTGGGGGTGACAGCATGTGGAGCGGGAGGAGGAGGACCTGGAACCGGGGGTGGGGGCAACGGGGGCGTGGCGGCCAGCGAGGGCGACGAGGAGGATGACGAGCGGAGCGGCGAGAGCGTTGGCAATCGCAGCAAGAAGCTGCGACCCCGCGAACGTGACCCCAATCACATCTCGCCCAGCGTGTCGCCGTCTCATAGTCGCCGTGCGAGTCCCAAGCGGGAGAAGCGCCGGACCACGCCCATCGCCTCGACGGGCGCCATAGCCAAAGTGAGCTCCGCACCGCCCACGATGAAGGATGCGAACTTCTTTGGTAATGCCACCAAGCAAAAGCAGCGACAATCGCAGAATGTTCCGCCGCACCAACTTTCTCCTTCCGCGCAGCAGCGGAAGTACTCCTCCAGTTCCTCCAGCGGAAGTAGTGAGAGATGCCTAAGGGAGGCCACTGGACCAGGAACCATGTTTCCCTTCGATCGGGAAGCTCTGGACTACGAGCGAATCCAAAGGGAATGCTTTGCTCCCAGTTCCACAACGGCCAGTAATAGCAGTGATTCGGAGGCGGAGAACTGTTCGGTGTACGAGAGAAAATCCGGAGCGGATATATTCCAGCAGTACTCCCGGTTGAGCCACCAGGAGCAACTGCAGCAGCACTACCAAGAGCAGCGGGATTGGGAGCGGGATCGTCCGCCCTCGCGAAAGAATTCCAAGCGCATTCGACCGGATTCGGTGATCCATACAACCATTAGGGAGAATCAGCAGTATGTGCCGCAGTCGGATGCCTTCTATCCCCAGGCCAAGTCCTCCTCCTCGCCCAGCGATCACTCATACGCCGAGTTGAACAAGTTCGAGGACATCGCCAGCAAGTTCGAGCAGATCCCGCCCAAACATGGTTCCGTATCCGGTTCGGGATCGGGTTCCCTGCTGAATCTGCACCACATGATGCCCAGTCCGGGCAGCGAATCCGCCGTCAGTCCAACGGACTCCGCCCGCCGGCGGTCCTTCAAGAGCAAGCAACGCCACCAGAAGGAGGAGCACTTCTACATCCAGACGGAGGACCGCAGCGGAACGGGTGGTAACAGTGGGAGCGGTCCCATCAACGTGACCGCCAATCCTCTGGAGGCAGCCGCCGTCTGCAAACAGCCACGCGCCACCATCGTCGTTCAGCAGGTGAGTGCACCTAACGGTTAAAAATTAAACTTTACTTTTTAATATGATCTTTATAAACAATATTATTTAAAACTATTCTGGGCTCTTAAGCAGACTAGGAATTTTTCCTTTGTAAATCTTAAAAAAAAACGTACATTCACGTGCTTTCTTAAAAACGTGTCTTCTTAATAATACCAATTCCTATTCAATCACCTAAATTCCTCCACATTTTCGGTGTGTTCGTTTATTAGTCTATGTCATAAAGTGATTTGTAGTTTTTAAAATTTACCCAAATGATTTGATTTCCTATGAAACTGCACTGATGCATCGCTGTGGAATATTATCTAATTTCCTGTTAATAAAGTGAATTAATTTCTTTATTAAGGATAGCATTACCTCGATGTGTAACCCTATTTTACCCAGAAATCTTCCTATTATAATATAGATAATGAGTTCTCATTGATTTATGGGCAGGTTCTATTGATAATGTCTTCCTAGCACATCTGTATGAGCATATAGATAACGGAAGCTCTCTTTGTCCATCTCTCCAGCTTCGATCCACTCCGCTCTTTACTCCTCTCGCTCTTGGCATCCATCTCACCGCTTTGTCTCTGCTCTTCTCGCTCTCACACCCACTCCCACTTTGCCTCTCGATATCACTTTCTCTCTCTCTCTCTCTCTTTGGGGCCATTTTCACAGCTAATAAAAAGGGGCGCGCGACGCCCGATCTCGTCAGTTTTTGAGAGCAATCCGCAAGCAAAGCATCGCCATTAAAGAAACGCAATCGCGAAGAAGATCAATTCGTATACAATTACCGATTATTGAAGATTTTATATCGTGTTTATTAGTGTCAACCTGTTGGTGTTCGCTATGTAAACGCAGTGACTCGAGGTCAAAAAAGAAGAGTAACACGCAAGGATTGAATATCCCCTCGAACAATTGACACCTTAATTCCGTTCTATAAATCTTGTGAACCAGTGAATCATGGCGCCCTTCTACAAGCGCATCTGTCGCAGTCTTTCAAAGCGATACAAGGAGGTAAATATCCCACAAATCCAACTGCTAAATTCCCTTTACTCGTGGGGACATTCCACAAATCCAACAACTAAACTCCCGTTAGTCGAGAGGACATCCCACAGCAAAAAAAAATCCCCTGACGCGCCCGCTTGATTGATTTTGCTAATGAGCCAACAACATCCAGCCGGGGGCATCAATAAGCCTCCACAGAATATGTAGATAAGATACCAAGTTAATGCCTTGATCCGTCGAACAACCGATATGCGAGATTTATCGACAAACAGTGACGTCAATTTGGCCATAAATTCACACTCCGCTCCGCTCTGCTTGGGTCTGCGATAAAGGTTATGGATTAATTCCAGTCCAGATCGGAATTTTTCGGGTAACTTGTTATCGCTGGGAGGGATGGGTGTCCACCCATCCACACCCACTTTATTTCAGAATATTGCGCCACAATCGACGCTCCAGTGAATGAGTTTCTGACCCACAATGAATTTGTCGTAAATAATTAAAATGTTGCAAGTGACAGGGAAATATGGGGGGTGGTCTTTATTATTCCGTACATCTCGCCGATGACAGCTGTCAAAATAAACTACCACAACAGACCCAGTTGCCCAGTTTATAGAGTCCAAGCATCATCGGTCCAGTGCCAGATCGCAGGTTGTTTTCGCCATATTATATTTATTTACTTGCTTAAATCGGATCATAAAAAAACATAAAAGCAAAGGCCGCCGCAGACACGAAAAGGCAGGGGGTGGAAAAGGGGGCGGGAACTTGTCATAGACCCAGACACAGATATCTACATCTATAGTACCTATATCTGGCTGAGTATATTTAACGATTTCATTGTAATCGGCAGTGAGTTAGCATTTCATTCTTCGAACTTTTGCCCATGATGCATAAAGCGAGAATCGTTTGGGGGGATGCATATATGTAGATTCAGATTCAGATACAGAATCAGATAGATTATAGATGTTCTCGCGGGAAGGCATTTCCTGGTTAACAAGCAAAAACAATATATATATACGTATATGGTACAGAGGGAGGAAATTATAATGCGGCGAACAAATGAATTTCCAACCAAAAAACAAGCCATAAGAAATGACGTCCGGAGTGGAGATTTTCCCAAGAAACGAGCTGGAGGTGCGAATGCGAGGCATCCACCGGCTTTATTTAGTGCCCCAACCTTCAATCAGGTGTAAAGTGTAATTGTTTCCCTCGCAGATCGATGGCCCCCATAAGTTTCGGATTCGGGGTGTGCGTGTGTGGGCATCGAGACGTATAAATCTACATAAATTGCAAGCGACCCTCCGATACCTTACGATTTATCTGCCATTTTACCCCCAGCTTTTCATTTCCACCTGCTCACCTGCTCGCCAGTTTCACTGGTTTTACCATTTTACCTTGGCCGCTTCTTCAGCGAATTATTAGCAGGCACGCACTTCATTGCACTGCAGTTCTGTGGGTGGTAAAGGTGGGTGGTAGGTGTTCGATGGCCTTTGCAACTTGGAGGTTGTATAATCCCCAATGCACTCCACCCCTCTCTCAATTTTCGTGCCATTTCCACCTTCAAAGTAAACATCGCCAGAAACGCAAACATGTTTCCAGTTTTTCCCCCATTGTCGGCTGTTGTTTCCTATTGATTTTACATTGAGTGGTCGAATGGTTTCCTTTGATTGCAAATGCATTCTCACACACACACTCACACACATTTGCCTGTTTCGCCTTGGCTGCCATAAACTGTGGCTAAAAACGCTTAACGCTTAAGGTCCATCCGGCATTCTAGTTTCCACATATTGTGCGTGTCCTTGCCTGATTTTTTTCTCTTTTCTTTATCACCTTAAATGGTGAATCCACTCAGATGTTGAACTTAATTACCGCAATCATCTTAAATACACCGGCGAACACTAATTAGCCATTATTTGTATCACCCAACTACACACATTAATTGGCCATTATTTCGCTGGCTCAACCTTCAAAGGTCAGTTTCCCGAACATTTTCTGGCACTTTCACTTGGCGCTGCGGCCATTCACTCTTTTAGTTGCGAACAGCGGCAGAATTTGCCGATCATTGATAAATGATAAATGGCCAAAACGGTTATTGACTCTCTGCTCTGAGGGGCCTCCAAATCCAACGTGGCTAATTATAGGAAGGGAATGGCCAAACATTTTCAAGAGTTCAGCTTACCAAGGGTTGTGGTCAGGGACTCGATTTGTTGGCACATCGATTTGAACCCAGCAATTGGCTGCAGTGAACTTTCCTCGCAGCTGGACACTGCGTATACTTGATAATGGTCCACGGGTCGGCTACTTAATTTGGCTACTTGATACCCCCCATTTGGATGCTCCACAAACCCCTGCAGATATTTCAGAATCACTTCGCTTTTCCAGGCCAATGGGTCTCTGGGCGGACTCAGATACAGATTCTGGCCGAGGCCAATTGCCTTATAAAGTGACATTAATTAGTTGATTTATTAACTGCCTCCGCACCTGGGAACTGGGCACGATTGCTCCTCCTTTGATGCCAGTTTCATTGACCCCATTCGGTTTGGCGAAGGCTGTTACTGTTGCTGTTGCATTGGCATCTGCATCTGCATCTGCACTTTCTGCAGCGGGAGCCATAAATAAACCTTTGCTATAAATAAACGCGTACAAGGAGATATATGCATGTATAGTAGATATGGAAGCGGTTCGCTCTTGTTATTGTGCATATGCCGCACATACCGCAAGTAATCGTTAGCGGAAAACATTTCCCAGCACCGCGAATAGTGCGATTCTGTTTGTTTACCTGCACTTTGCACTTTTCTCCTTCTGTCAGCCGTTGGACACGTGAACAATTTTCGGTGAAAATCCCCCCAAAAATTAGAAGGAATCACCCGGAGGTGTTTCATTTTGTGGCGGGCGAAAGAGCGTTCCATCAAATCGCAGACACTTTCATCCCAACAACATCAAGATTAGTGTGCGGCTGGGAAAATTATTGTGTTTGGAATAACACAACTTAAAACGGCGGCTGCCCCGCGGTAATGTTATGTTTTCCTTATTTTCTTTTTTCGCCCCCCAAAAAACAAATCGCTGGGCCGGCCCCCCACACACAGACTGGTTTTCCGAGTTTTCCGAGTACGCTTTTTATTTTTAATATTCGTGCCGCATGAAAATAGCCAGTAAACCTGGCCAACCCCCGACCACTCGTCGTTTTTGGCGGATTTCACAGGCGATTGAGCACAGAAAGGCGTGAAAATGAAAGAAAAACATGAAGAGTAATTTGCATACATGGCGCTCGCACGAAGCCGTTATTTTGAATACATACTTAGCAAACTTAAATGTATTTTTAAACGATGCCAAAATCAGAAAAGGAGAAGGAGGGGGAGGGAAAAGTGGGAGGGGGAACGGCAATCGATCGGGTGTGAAATGATTGCTGGCAGCTCGTGTAATATCAATTATAATTTATGCGAGCGTTCCGCATAGCTAAGATTTCGTCTGGTTTCGATTTGCAGCTTGCAATTTCCATAAACAAACCCGATTCTAATTGCATTCCCATCTGCAATGGCCCATTGTTTTGGGTTCTTTGTTCCTTTGGTTCTTCGGTTCTCTCGGCCCGCTGTGTTTGATTAATTCTGGCCAATCTGGGCAATCTGGCCAATCGATTCCTGCCACTCTGCACGTAGACCAATCCTTTGACAATCCTATTTTTTCTCTGGTTAGATTTTTCTCGCTTTCACTCGATTTGCATTCCTCGCATTCTATTTGCCTGTTTTTCGGGCATTTTTCTAACACCTCGAGTCGGTTTGCTTTTTAATAGTCAATTCCAATGCGTTTAGATATACAAATGCGCTGCGTAGTTTCTGAGAGCATCAGCATGGAAACTCTGAGAATGTTCCGCATAAAAACTATATACAATTTTGGAAACCTGACTTGCTGTTACCTATTAAAGTTCCTTAAATAAACTGTTTTATTTTATTTTAAAAAAATCGCAAATATTTTTATTTTCTGGATTCTATTGAATTAGAAACTGATGACCTTCAACTAAAATTGTTTAAATTTAGTCAACTTCAAGTAAACAAATCCAAGCGGCATTAAAAATAAACATAAATAGTGTCAGCATATTGGAATTTGGAATATAATAATAAATAATACAGGAATATTATCTGCAAGACAGAAACGATTTAAATGGGAAGGAAAATATTTATTTTAAAATACAATTTTCATAAGCAAATGTGTAAATATAAACCTTAACCCTTTAGTGCAAAGCTGCACTTTGTAAATAAATCTGTTGCTGACAGTTTATTTAGTTTCGCAACTAGATTGCAATGTATTGTGTTGCACACACCAAACCACACAAAACTTTTTGATGCCCCAAACAAACAATCCTATATATTCCAAAAGTTAAATTCTGTCAAACTTTTTCAGAGTCAGGGGGAGTTCATAGAAAAATGAAGAAAATCAATAAGGCAAACACTGCGTATTAAATACTAAGCAACCATTTTCCCCAATTGCTACCGTGGAAGTTCTGTTCTTTATCGCTTTTTTCGGGAACTCTGGGGTGAATGTGGCAACTTTTTTCCCAAATGCAATCTGCTGCTAAAAATAAGCTGAGAAAAGAAAATGAACCGACGCACTAAGCGATGCAAGAAAAACTATTTTCGGCGTTGGTGTAATGGGGAAAATGGGAAATGGCAGCTGAGAAGGAAAAGAGCAGCGTCATAGAAGCATGTCCACGGCAATATTACTCATACGCCGCGTGTAACGCGTCATTGCTCGTGCTTTTGGGTTTCAAGCGGGGGGAATGGGATGTTGAAGATTTTCCCGCTGGTTTTGTCATCGGGGAAAGTGTCGCATTCTCCCTTTGCGGCGCCACAAAATTGCTCCCCCGGGTTGGATTAGCCAAAAAGTTTCTCTGGTGGCCACTTGAAGTATTTGATTCGAATGTGTGGTGTGGTCCAAATACGATGAGCTGTGAAATCGAGAGGCTTTGGTGGGCGGAATCATTAGTGCCCCTCCAAACACACACACATACACTCTCACACACTAACTTACACACCCGCACATTATTAATTAGCGCTTGGGTAAAATGCAGGCAAACTTTTCCCTTTTTTCCCCAACTGTCAAGTCTGCCAATAAAATACACAAATTAATTTGGGCATTTGCTGGATAAATATATGTATGTGTGTGTGTGTGGGTGGGCTTATATATGTGTGTTTGCAGGTAGAATTTTGCGAGTGTTGGTGTAATTTATGGTGCAAGAATTTCTGCGTGCGCAAATTCTTGATAATTTAACATGGCTGGCAGTCATTTGTCTTCGCCAAGCAGACAGACAAGTTTAAAGCTCAACTTGGCTAGCGTTTTGTTTATGACACATTATTCTTGCCAGCAACTGGAAACAGAATTTAATATCATGCTTTATGGCTGGGGGAAATAGCCGGATTGTCCTGAGTTGGGGAATGAATTCCCATACCAACTATACTTAATCCGATGGAATCATGTTGATAAGTCTTTAGTCCGGCTCGAGAACAAATTAGAATTTGAATATAAAAGCAGGAGTAATTATTCGGGAGCAAGAACAAGAATCTGTTAATAGCTTCCTGCTTGCTGAATTATTTAATTGGTGATTTAGAACTTAACACAAATTTCATGATATGCCTAAGCCTTAAATATAAACCAAGCACAAAAGTAATTATACTGAATACAACCACAAAATTAGCTTGTTGTTGGTGGATTTCGATTTGAGTATTTGGTTAATGCTCGGGGCCAATTCCCATCAGTCAAATTAGCCGCTGGCAGGAACTTATTTAGGGTATCATTAGGCCCTATTAGCTGTTAGCCAGCTAAACTCTGGTCAATAGTCCTTGGCCAGTTAACCGAAGGCAAAAAACACAAATTCGCGGGAATTCACCTCGACACGAATGCCGAGAAGTATTTAAATTTGCAACTGCAGACACGCGATGCAGAGGCTTACGCCATTTTTTCCTGGTTTTTCCACGGGCTGTCAGAACACCTGCTTCAAGGTGCAGATAAAGCAAAAAAAGAAGAGAAAACTTTTTCGAAAATCGCTGATGGCAAAAAACCCTTGAAAGGTGGCGAATCCTTGGGCGAGTCGAGTTGCCCACTGTTTGTGCTGCAAATTTATAAGCCGATGGGAGGAAAGGCATTGAATGAAGTCATCGGGGCATGAGTACTTCGAGTCGAGTTGTTGCGATTCCATTGGAGAATGGCTGCAATCCGCTTAACAATCAACGATACCTTCATTCACCCCTTGTTTCCCTTCTGTTTACTTACCTTTTTTCATTTTTTCCCCTTTTTTCTTTATAGCCCTCGTTAAGTCTGGACAATACTGTGGAGACGCTGCTAATCAAAAATGAGGGGGACTTCATAAGCGTGGAGCAGGGCAAAGAGTTGGTGGTCCGCAAGCGTAATTCGCAGCAGTTGGCCCATCCGCCGACGCACTTGCACCACCACGCCCACGGCCACGCCCACAATCACCATCAGCAGCAGCAGCAGCAGCAACAACAACAGCAGCAACAACACAAGCGGGATGAGAATATGAGGCAGCTGCTGGATGTGACCAACACGCTAACCATTGAAGAGCTGCGCGACTTTGAAATGCGGTAAGTGGGTCCACCGACCCCTCGTTTAACCACCGACCCCCCAAACCCCACCCCCATTTATCCTCGACCTTTGACGGATTATGTTTTATGGCCCAGGCTGAGATTTAATTTCCGATTGAATGCCAATCGATTGGCAAGACTCTCGTAAAAGTGCTCGGACCAAAGCAATCAAAATTTAAATGGCCAAATGGACAAACAGAATGAGAGGAAAAAAAACACACAGAGGACCGCTTTTATGGCCTTCACCTGCCGCCAGTTTTGCATTGCAACAAACTCGAAAGAAACAGGAGAAAAAAGCGGGAATAACCAGAAACAGCCATGATGGGATCATAACTTTTCAAATTACCCATACGACCTGTTGCCAGTTTGGCATGCCAGCGAATTTAGTTTTTATCTCAGCAAAAATTCCTTGAATAAACAAACATTTCTGACTCGCACGTGGACGCGGTTCCTGCATTTGATTGTCATTTTCCAAATTATATTTTAAATATTCCGACCAACCGAGGAGATATTCTGCATGCAGTGAATTAATTTTCCGTAATTTTCGAGAGCAGCCCGAAACAAGTTGGTCGTTTTAATTATCAATATTTTCCTTTGGCTGGCTTGTGGTTAACTCGCCTCGTCGCCCAAGGACACCGGCCACATGTCCTTTGGCCTCTTTGGCATTCCGAGTTGCCAAGGACATGACAGGTTTCTGGTGTTTCGGTATTTCGGTGTTTCGGTGTTTTGGCCAAGAAGTGCATACACACAGATCTCCATTAAACCGCTGTCAACTGCAGTTTGGTTATGACTGCTATTCTGTTTCATGGCATTTCCCCCATCATCTCCTCATCTCCCTCATCTCCTCGAGTTACCAGGTTGGCTTCTGGCTCTAATGGCGTCGCCTTGTTTTCGGCTTGTTTCAGATATGGCTCACCACATCACAGCCGTTCGCAATCGGTGAAGATGCCGGGGAGCAGAGCCTCGGGAAGACCGAATCAGTTGTGCCTGCCCCAGCAGAGATCCAGGTGGGTGTTCCACTGCTAAGTGGTTACCATTCTTTGGATATTAACCAATCGATTTCCCCTCTTCAGAGTGGCTTCCATGCCGAATACCGGAGTGGAGGAGGAGTACTACAGGCTGCGGCACTTCTCGATCACCGGAAAGGGAGTGGTGAACCGTGGCGATTCCCTGAAGAGTCGCCGCAGTCGCTCCAACAACAGCGTGGCCAGTTCGAACTCCAGCACGGAGCACCTGACCGCCCAGCAGCAGCTTTCAGCCCCCGCGTCCGTCTCCGCCCGCACCTCGCTGGCCTCCAGCAGGGAGAGCAGCACCTCCAATCCGGGAAATGGTCCCTACAGGTTCGCTATCTTACCTATTTACTTCTATAAATATTTAATTATGCATGAGCATTACTTTTGTTTTTGTTTTAAGAACAAAGGAGATTGTGATTTATATACACTTTATTTCCGAAACAATCTACCTATAGTTTTTTCTCAATATCAATTTTTTTTTAAGTTCTACCACAGTTATTTTTCTCCTTTTTTTTGGCACTCACAAACAACAAATGAATATAAGTTTAAATAGTCTTGCCATTATCAATCATTTAATAACTATACTTTTTTTAATGCTACTGCTCATTGCACTTTTTAACATTCATGATTTAAATCCTCAAAAAAACAAACTATCAAACCCTTTGGGCATTTATTAAATGCAAATGTTTTTATATATATACACACATCATTAATTATATGTGTCCAATTAAAAAAAGTTATTACCACAAAAGACATTAATCAAATGGAGGCCTTTAATACTCTTTTTCACTCAATAATAATCACGATTAAATAAATGACATTATATGTTTTCATGCAGTAATTTTCATAAGCTCCCATTGAGAAGTATCCTATTAAAAATAGTTAACAACAACAGTCATAAATCAAATCAGGGACTATGCTACTCTTTTTTACTCATTATTGCTCATGATTTAAATACCAAAAAAAAACAAAGTATCAAGCATCCAATTAAAAACAGCAAACAAAAGGCCTACATTCATAAAGTTAAACTATATACATTTTAAAACTGATTGCGCTAATTATGTTTGCGTGACCTTTAAAGATTGCTCGGCCACAGTATCGACTTACAAACAAGAATAAAAGTCGGTAATTGAGGAGAGTCGTTTGTGACATTAATGTGTGTGGGTGTAATTACGGTGTCTAATTGGCTTTATCCATCTATTTATCCGATTCCAGGGTCCTGATGCTGGGAGGTCCTGCGGTGGGCAAGAGTTCCCTGGTCTCGCAGTTCATGACGTCGGAGTACCTGCACGCCTACGACACGAGCATCGGTGAGTTGAAGGTTCCCCTTCCGGCGGAGCCTTGCATCCGGATTCCGGAACATAATCCTCCCTCCCCCTTCCCCCTCTTCCCCACTCCCAAATGCACTGCATAGCCCGCCCTTTGTGTGTGTTTCCATCCCGTGTCTGTCTGAGTGCTTTTGCCTTAGTTGATATTGATATTATTTCATAGTTCTTTTGCTGGCACTGCCTTCAGTTTTCCTAGTCGATGTCGTAGCTATGATGATGTTTTTTATGTTGTCCTATATGCCATCCCCCTCCCATGATATCGGTTTGATTTTGTTTTCCCCATGCCTTCTGTTTGGCCCCTTATATCACATGGCTTTTTATGATTTCGCGTTTCGGAAAGTTTACATTCTTCAGTTGTATTGCCCTGTTTTGTTCCGTTGAGTACCGCCTTCTGTTTGCTTTTTTTCGCTGCTTAGGGCGTTTTATGAGTGGGCCGGTGGGCCAGTGGACCAGTGCCACCCCCCAATGGGTCAACACACATATTGGCATAAAGCATAACAAACGCTGCTGCAACGAAAATAAATAAATTCGCCTCATTTTTGGGTTTTTGCGATTCTATAAAGGCGTGGAATTGGCCAGTGGAAACTGTTTCATTCTCTGGCAGGGAGTAAATGAAAAGAATCGAGTAAACATTTCCATTGGCACCAGCGAAAGAAGGCAAAAAATTAATAAAACAGTAAAGATCAGGCAGCGAATGGAAAATTTAATAAAAACAAATATTGTCGTTCGTCGCAGAATTGGAATTTTGATCTGCTACAATGGAATATTTTTGGTTGTGACCAATTCCAAGCTACCCAAAATTATTCAGCCAATGGTCCCCGTGTAAATGCTTATCCAACACACTGTACCTCATACTGAAATCCGCAATTGTATCATATATATGTTTTACAAAGAAATGATAATTTGTTCTGTTTCTCTCCATTCCGACTATCAACCAATCATTCAACTCAATGTCTCAAAACTGACCCTACAATAAACTCGATAAATAACAACAACAACAACCGAATTAACAACAACAACGACAACTTTGTACATACAATACTGATACTGTATTCCGAACCGAAATCGTGATTGAAATCAGATCTAGGCAACTGTGATATACGCATTCTAATTGAAAAAGCCGCCGACGGTAAATCAGCCAATCAGCCACTCAAACAATATTAATAATAACCTTGTTAATTATGCTACTCCTTAATATTTATTCAAATATCTCTATACATATAATTGAAACGCTTTTCAACTCTCCAAACAAAACTTAAACAAACAACAAACTAGATAAACACCTAGTCCACAATGCATTAGCCCTTCGAATCCCGATTGATTTCGATTAGACAAACTCCTTCCCACCGAACCGAAAACCGAACCACACCTGCCGCCCACTAGCCACGCCCCGGAAGTTAGAGCCCCCACCACCACCCCAAAACAACCCACACACCAATAACATATACTATATATATGTATAATATATAGTCGCATTGAGCTCTCGAATCGATTGTCAAACGATTGCGGCCTTTGTTTCGCTTGTGATTTATGGCCAGTCGATGGGCCGGCAGCCTTGAGGACTGGCATACGATATTGAAATGATTATGCACATCGCAAACACAACAAATGAAATTTAATTAATGATTCGCTCGTAGGCGGAGGCCCTGCAATTATTGATTGCCAAACGGGGAAGGGAATGGTCGTGCGATATATACTGGTATTCAAAACCACAGCTCGCTCCTCCTGTAGTGTTTTTAATTAAAAAGGAAATCAGAGCACACATTAAATGAATAATAATTGAGAAAGCACTCGCTCACTAACACAAACAAAGCCGCTGACCCCTCTTTTCCCGCTTTTCACCCAGATGAGTTTTCCGAGCAGTTCACGTTGCACCCGATTGCATTGCATACTTTTGCGGGCCAATTTAATTTCCCATTTATTAGCATACATTTCGGGGCACTCCGCGCTGACGGCGTTTTTCATTAAACTTGGCTAATGGGCACCAATGTACATGTACTATAGTTCGCATGCAGAAAGGACGACACCTGTAGATAAACCTGAGATAAAAAATCAGACCACCAAACACAACAGAAACTCGCACACACTCGTACTCTTTGTTTTTGCACTTCCAAAAATTGATGTTGTAAATCATTTCATTGCCTGACACCTAAGTTATCGAACTATTGAGCTTTCGCCTTCGCACATGGTAATTCAGCGTTGCTAACCCATTCTTTTCCCCTTGACTGTGTGCAGATGACGAGTCCGGCGAGAAGGCCGTTTCAGTATTACTCAGTGGCGAGGAGTCCGAGTTGATATTCATCGACCATGGATACACCGAAATGACGGTAAGTACCACTCAGTGCACTCAATCCACTCGAAAGCATACTTCAGCGGTCGCAATAATAGAGAAAGGCAATAATCTTGGACAAAACTTTAAAATTGTTTTTAATCTTTTATAGTATAAAAATTGAAAAGATATAAAATCCTATTATTCTATTAAAGTATGTTATTATAAAAGAAAACTACTCCTGCAAAAATAATCATTACGTATTATACATATTAAATGGCTCAATACTTTTATTTTATAAAAAAATATTTGAATTTATGTACCTTCAATATCACAAATCTTTTAAAGAACTCAATTACAAAAGGCACTTCCAATTTCATAATAAAATGATTAAATATTGAAAAGTTTTTAATGGATGCCCAGATACATAAATGCATATATTAGGCTTTTAGTATGTGATTTTGTAGGCCCAAACGTACATTTTAAATTTGTTTACCCTGGGTAAGCTCACTCACACTTGAACCATTTTGGATATTAAAACATTTTTAATGGGTTTTCAAGCAGGGCATAGAGGCTTTTAAAATCCCCATTGTGGTGCCAGCGAAGCCTTCTTGCTATTATTGTGACCAGTGGTATTATATACACCTGCTCATCCGTCCGGCGCCCTGCACTCTATATATCTGTGGCATTTCATAATGCCATTAGCATGCACGGCCATCAACTAACCCCTCATCCCTTTCCCATTCACCCATCGCCACCGCACTTTGGCCAGCTCTCAACCTCACTCAATGTCAGCTCGGTGTCACCTCCACTTCTCCAGTTCTATATCCCACCATTTTGGTTCATTCACAGCCGGATGAGTGCCTGACCAACTACGATCCGCACGGATACTGCGTCATCTACTCGGCGGCGGACAGGAGCAGCTTCAGCGTGGCGGAGCAGGTCCTCCAAGTGCTCTGGACCAATCAGAACATCGCCCAGAAGGCCGTCATCCTGGTCTCGAACAAGGCGGACTTGGCCAGGAGTCGACTGGTCACCTCCGAAGGTGGGTAACAAAAAAACACAGAGTATATAAATATATATGGCAGCGATTTGCCCCGTTCATTAACACTCGAAAGTGCGCTCGATTGGGTCCGTTAAAAATAGCCAGCGATATAGTTTAAGTAGGTGTTTGTTTGTGTGTGTGTGTGTGTGTGTAAACAGGACCCTTGGGAGTCGGGGGTCACCTGAAGGGTTTGCCCAAGCGGAAGTCATCCGGCGGTTCGCCTACACAAACAGCCGGAGTCTTTAAGTGCGGAAAGATAGCCAACACCGGATTTTTCCCCCAATTGAAGGTCGGTCGACAATTTCGGGGCTCTTTTTGTCCGCTCAAGTACTTTCACTTGACTTTTATATCGGATTCCCGTTTAAGACCAAGGTAACTGGGGCGCTTTCATCTAAGTAATTCAATATTTTCCGTTAAATTACGTTTGTTATTATGGAAGTGGGTGTCGGGGAAGGGTTCCCCCTTTCCCCTTTGCCTCTTCGGCATTCGCTCCAGAGTAATGGCAGGGAAATTGTTTCAGCGCAAAATTGATTACATTTCGTCCCGTGTGGCATGTGTTCCGCTCCGCTCGAGGTTTAAGGCCCATAAGCCTATTGTTGTAAACAGGGCGACAACGGAGCCCCACAAACCCCCGCCCACGCAAAATCCCGACTTTGGGCGCTGAGTTCTTGTCCACCTAATGCGGCGTCCTAATTTCATAAAGTATTTATAGAATTTTGTATGCCTCTGGCAATAATAAAATGAGAGCTCGGCCCAGAAACGTCTGGATAAAACATATATTCATAAATCCATACAGTGTCACAGTGATTGGGATAAAACGAAGGACCGAATGTGGAGACTCATATTTGACTTTATCATTCCATGGGCTCCGAAATAGCTTTTGAATTTTTAATGCCTTTTCCTCGTATTTCATTTTCACCTTTCCACCTTCGGCATATTTAATGGTGTCTGCGCCACTCTAGTTCCCGCACTAATTATTCAATTGGGGTAAACATTACCCCGAATCTAGAAACTCCTGTTTGCTTTTAATTAGGATCCCACCGAAATCGAAAGTCTGGGAGGATAAGAGCTTAAGTCTTTAAAGCCTATGAAAGGCTGGACCGGCTATCAAATTGTAATAAAAGCAGCCGAAGAGGACATACACAAATATAAACGTTTGTGTATCGGGCAACTTTCGTCACATTGTTAATAAAAATGCGAGCCTGGCTATAAAATTTGCACCAGGAGGGTCGCACGCATGATGTACCTCCGCATTCAGCGAACTTTGATGCTCCAGATTTTACGAGTTGTGTACACAACTGCGGACAAGACGTGACGGATGGAGACCGGAATGGGAATGGGAATGGGGACAGGGATGCAGCCCCATGTTTGGACACGAATCCACGAGTCCAAGTTGAGGTTTTATGGCCAACTCAGAGTTAACTAAGCGAGGCCATTTGATTTGATTAACCGGGGTGTCGGAGGCACCGAGGAACGGAGGATAACAGAGCTTGACCGTGATGCTTCTGGGGCCATAATTTCCACACATTTTCACTTAACCTCTCACTCGCTTCTGCTCATTTGCAGAGGGCAAGGCCATGGCGACCGCCTATGATTGCAAATTCATCGAGACCTCGGTGGGCATAAATCACAACGTGGACGAGCTGCTGGTGGGCTTGCTGTCGCAGATACGCCTCAAACTGGAGAATCCCGAGAAGTCCAGGTGGGTGGAGGAGAGCTTCTTGACTTAACTAAACATGGCTTACTTAACTACTGTATTGTATTCCTCCGCAGGGATCTCTTCCGGAAGCGTTCGATTAGAAAGTCAAAGCGACGAGCCTGTTCGCCTCTCAATGCAGGATGTCTGAATGCCAACACCCCGCTGGGTCCTTTGGGGGAGTCGGTGGCCACGCCTCCTGGCAGTGCCCAAAGCAGGTGAGTCATGACGAGCCATCAAAGCCATTCCGCAATTGCTCACTCACATCCATCTCTTTGCAGTCCACGGAAATATCGCGGCTCGAGAACTTCCACCAGCCTGAAAGTCAAGGGGCTCCTGGGTCGCGTTTGGACCCGGGACTCCAAGTCGAAGAGCTGCGAGAATCTGCACGTACTCTAAGCCCACAAGTTACCCAAAGTGTATCCCAAACAAGTTTCCTATAGAGTACGCAAGATCCTAGCCTAAGTTACAAATCAGACTCGATTTAACGGGGGTTCTATTCCCAACTTGTACATATTGTGTATAATTTAGCCTTAATTTACGCTAGTCATTTCCCCCATTAATCATTGTATATAGTTTGTCTAAATATAAAGCTATTATTTGTAATTGATTTATTATGCTTTTCGTTTTCCTTTCAACATGAGTTGGGATCATTTTCAATGCCTGGAATGAACTATTAGTTTTAGTTCTGATTGAAAGAATTTAAAATACAAACACAAACCAAGTTAAAAAGCAATAATTTTTGGAAAAAATACAACATTATACCCTTGTTCATGGAGAAGGAGTTGATGATACCAATTGTACTGATTTTTGAAGGTCTGGCGATTGTCCGCCAACTGAAACTTATTGTTAATTATATACGTGTAGTTATACATTTGTAATGGCATTGCATTTTAAAATTACAAGAATATTCACATGATTGTTACTAGATGTTCAGAACTTGATTGATCAAAAGCGAACCGGAGGATATATTAGCCATTTTGTGCAATTTTGCTTAATTAGTCATAGGAATTTTGCCGTAATTGTTAACCTTAACTATTTTTTTGATGGAGCCCATCGTGCACCAAAAACCAGCACGCCCTAGGTTTCTCATGTTAGTCGGGACCATTTCAAAATTAATCAAAGATAAGAGAGATATGATGGAAACACTAGATTTACGCAGGGCTACTATTAGGCTCATGGCAGCGTAGTTTTACATTAATTCAATATGTGATTTTACACAAGGTCCACAAAATCGAGAGCAAGAGCAAAATTTAAAAACAAAAACATTTTGTTAATATGTGTGTGCTGCGACCTGCTCTATTAAATATTGAGGCCAGCGGTAGAATTTTGAGATTTTTAACTATAAATGTCAACACTAGTAGCTTAGGGCAAAACCACACACCCATTCCCATTCCATTTGCCCGCGGGCAGTACTACTCTAGATGTCCAATAAATGTATTATAGATGTCCATTAAGTATTATAATCACCAACAATTGCAGCACAATGGAATTTAACGGAGTGGTGTTCTGGCAAATATCAAGGTTTGGCTAAAGTCGGAACATTGAAGGAAACCTTAAGAAATACGTGCATCCCTACATATGTGTAATATAACCAATCTAACCAGATAGTTAAAATTTATATAGCTGTAATCGCATTTTTGTCCAGAACTCTGTGTATTATTCTCGCTCAACATCAGTTAATGAATTCGAGCCGAAAACTATGTAGGACAGTGATAGACACACTCGATTTGCACAGATTGTACAACACTTTATATAGGGAGAAGCGAAAGTCAGCCATAAATGTAAGCGGTGACAGAGTGAAAAACGTAACCAATTAAGAACATGTTCGATTTTCTCGCTCCGATATATATGTCTAATGAGTGTATATTAAATGTGAAAAGTTCAATTTAACCTTTTGGTGTGTTGTCTTTTATTTGGGGTTTGCATACAAGTTGAATATTTTTATTTTTGTTTTTAAGGTGCAAAAATAAACAACAGTGGACCAATGAGAAGAAATTAATAAAAAGTAGGCATCGTAATGGTGACGATAAATTGCTTTTTTGCTCCCACTGTTGTTTTTAAAAAACCGTTAGTTAACATATCTGTTAAAAGTCTGTTGTTTTAACATTGAAAACTTATTCACCTCAGCGCTTTTCAAACTGTAAGGCAACATTTCTGTTAAAATCGCTATCTTAACATTGCGCACAAATTCACCTCCACCAATATATTTACTATTGCCTATTCATACTACCATAGTTTTAAAGAGCACTTAATATTATTTAATAATAATATTAGGATCAAACATTTGATCAACCTTAATTTTTTGTTTTGTACTTGAAATATTTAGAGGCAGACAAAGAAGGAGACTAAATAAAATTTGATTTGCTTTTTGAAAACACTTGTTAAACATACAAATCGATAGTTGCAGGGAACACATCGATAGAAAGTTGTGTGGCCTTATCGGTAAAACCTAAAAACATCGATTTTTGTCCCATCTCTGGTGTCACACACAGATGCACATCGCCGAAAATCCAGATATTTTGAGAATAATTGGACATATTCCATCCGCCCCCACGCTGCAGTAATGGTAAGTGTGTCCAGTTGCGTCCTGTAATCCCCAGAAGCCGAGATTCCCGAATAGGCAGTACAAGTTAGCAGATAACCGAGTGCACCAAGCAATCGGAAAACCGCTGACTGCGCCCCTGTCGACGTGAAAAGGGGTCGGCCCACTTGGTGAGAAGCAACGCCCCCGGTCCAAATTCCCACGATCATGTATCCCTGGAGCTCGTCCTCTTACGGTGGTCAGGTGTCCAGTGCCGCCAACGCACGGGTAAATACTCCAAATAGCTCTCAGATTGCGAATCTCGGATGAGAGAAATCTGCATCCCCGCTTATCTGCAACTCACTTAATTCTCGGGCTCTGCTACCGGATGTGATCCGGTTTAAGCCAAGCAGGCTTATCTCGAGCTGTGCGTCTTGTTTGTGCTTCAAAAACGATCTATGTTGCACCCACACAGTAATAATGTCTGCCATGTCTCCTTTCAGACCATGCCGAATGGTTTGGATGACCAGGAGAAGCTGCTGGCCGAGGCCATTGGAGCGGCGAGGAAGCAGGCCTTCCAGATGAACCACTTTCTGGACAAGGAGCGCATGCTGGACTCACTCAAGTGCGCCAGCACCATGCTGAGCGAACTGAGAACCTCCCTCCTCTCCCCCAAGAGCTACTATGAGTTGTGTAAGTCAGCGTAAAGCCTATAATTATAATTTCCGATTTGTAAGGCAATCCCCTTTCCTCAGACATGGCCGTCACCAATGAGCTCTGCCACCTGGAGCTGTATCTCAGCGAGAAGAGCGACAAGAAGACGGATCTTTACGAACTGGTCCAGTATTCGCACACCATTGTGCCACGCCTGTATCTCCTCATCACGGTGGGCATTGTGTACATCAAGAACGACTCTACGCTGAAGCGCAGCATTCTCAAGGATCTTGTGGAGATGTGCCGTGGTGTCCAGCATCCACTGAGGGGCCTCTTCCTGCGCAACTACCTGCTGCAGTGCACCCGCAACATCCTGCCCGACGTGATGGTGGCGGAGAACGAACACGAGGGCAACGTGTACGATGCCATCGATTTTGTGTTAACTAACTTCGCCGAGATGAACAAGCTTTGGGTGCGCATGCAGCACCAGGGACACTCCAGCGAAAAGACGCGTCGTGAGAAGGAACGCGAGGAGTTGAAGATCCTGGTTGGTACCAATCTGGTGCGTCTGTCGCAGCTGGAGTCGGCCACGCTGGAGACCTACCAGCGGCTCATTCTGCCAGGCATTCTGGAGCAGGTGGTTAGCTGTCGGGATGCCATTGCCCAGGAGTACCTCATGGAGTGCATCATCCAGGTGTTTCCCGATGAATTCCATTTGCAGACTCTCGATCCCTTCCTGAAGTCCTGCGCTCAGCTGGAGACCGGTGTGAATGTTAAGAACATCATTATATCGCTAATTGAACGACTCGCTGCCTATAACCAACGAAGCGGCAAGGTAATCATCTCTGAATTTTACTGCTTTTACAAATTAATTAAAATATTTTCTCTTTAGACCAGTGGCAACGCCATCGATGCCATTATACCCGCCGAGGTGGAGCTGTTTGAGGTGTTCAGTGTCCAAGTAGCCAACATTGTGCAGACCCGAATGGATATGCCACTGGAGGACACCATTTCGCTGCAGGTTGCGCTGCTCAGCCTGGCCCAGAAAGTGTATCCCGATCGCGTTGACTATGTGGACAAGGTGCTGGGCACTACCGCACAAATTCTGCAGCGCATGAACATGAACAAGTTGGTATAACTAAGGCAAAAATTATAATGGTTTCTGAATATGGTTGTATATTTTCTTGCAGCATCTCGCATCTGTTGTCCGTGAACCAGGAGCTCTCCCGCCTGTTGCGCATTTGCATCGACTTCTACAACAATGCCTTGACCATCATTCAACTGCACAACTTCTGTCCACTGCTCGAAAAGTTTGACTACACCTCCCGAAAATCACTGGCTCTTTACCTAGTTATGAATATTCTGGACAACGAAACCCTGGTTCCCACGGCCGATCAAGCGGACAGTCTGCTGACCATCATCACGCCGTTGATCAAGGACGACGACACGAACAAGGACAACGCAGCGGCAGCAGGACACACAAGTCCGGATGCTGAGGAGTTTGCTGAGGAACAGGGAGTTGTAGCTCGGTATGTAGGATACTCTTTCTATAAAACCTTTATAACTTATTAACTCTTTTTAGATTCATTCACCTGATGCGCTCCGACGAGCCCGACATGCAGTACAAAATGCTGCAGACGGCCCGCAAACATCTGGGCAATGGTGGAGGTCAGCGTCTGAAGCACGTTCTGCCACCTCTCGTCTTTGCCGCCTACCAGCTGGCCTTCAAGTACAAGGCCATCGCCGAGCAGGATGAGAACTGGGACAAGAAGTGCCAGAAGATCGTGCAGTATTGCCACAGCACAATTAGTGCGCTGGCCAAGGCTGATCTCGCTGACTTGGCCCTGCGTTTGTATCTGCAGGGTGCATTGGTCATCGGAGAGATTGGCTACACGAACCACGAAACGGTGGCGTACGAGTTCATGACCCAGGCATTCTCCCTCTATGAAGACGAGATTTCCGACTCCAAGGCCCAGCTCGCAGCTATAACGCTTATTATGTCCACGTTCGAACAGATGTCCTGCTTCGGAGAGGAAAACGCCGAGCCACTTAGAACGAATTGTGCGCTGGCCGCTTCCAAGTTGCTGAAAAAGCCGGATCAATGCCGCGGTGTGGTGGCTTGTGCGGCACTCTTCTGGAGCGGAAAGTAAGTTTGATAGACCAATCTCGATTAGATCACAGCTAAAACTTCTATAATATTTGCTAGGCAAAATGGTGAGGAAATGCGCGATGAGAAGCGAACCCTGGATTGTCTGAAGAAGGGCGCTCGCATTGCCTCGCAGTGCTTGGATACCGGCGTGCAGGTTCAACTGTATGTGGAGCTGCTGAATCACTATCTCTTCTACTTCGAGCGTGGCAATTCCCTCATCACCGTAGCCATGCTCAACCAGGTGAGTTTTTTTTTTTCTCTAAACAAGGGAAATCCCTCATTTCACTGTTTGCTGTTCCAGTTGATTGCCAAGGTAAACGAGGAATTGCCCAACCTGGAGCCCAGCGAGGAGACCAAACAGATCGAGAGCCACTACAAGAACACGCTGGCGCACATACGCAGTCGCATGGAGTCCAACGATTCGACGTTGGAGGTTTCCTTTGCGGGCATCACCCTCAATTAGCCCAGCCCACCCACTTCGGACAACTCCGGCAAGCATCGAAGAGCTGAAAGCCTGAAGGTCGATCGGCTAGGCGTGTTTTTGTACTGCTACTAGTTATCAGCTTGCCCGTAGGCCGTTCGGTTAATTCGAAGCTCGGCGAGAGTATCAAAATTGCTTGTGTGAGAAATGAAATTCCATGGTTAGGAAAGTTGTGGGCCTTCGACCAACTTTTGTTTTGTCAATTTAATTTCGATCGTAATCGTAAGTGCAAAGTAAAAACATTCTTGATTATTTTCCTGATTTATTTAGTATGATAGCTATGCGTAAATAACACCCAACAGAGGATTTTTACTTTACTACTCTATTTAATCCCCCTACCCATACCCCTACCCTAAAAGATAATGTGAAAATATTGTTAAACAAAAATTATACAACCTACATACGATTATCGAATTGGTTCACGAATCGCCACGCGCTACGTATAAATATGTATTACAAATAAAGTTAAGATCAAAGTGTTTCCGCGAACCACTTGTGTGGCCTCAACTAAAGTGAATCAAAACTCGTCATCGGTAAACATGTAAAGTAAATCGTTTATTAAAATATATAAGACGCCTAAGTTCCGTCGGTCTATCAATCAGTTAACTTAGCTTCCATTTACATACAATACACGATGAGTTTGCACCCGTATTAACCCTACAGGCTCTAGCCGATCCAATATATTCGTCCTTCCATCAATCACATGCGCTGCAAGTTAGATGTGTTGCTATCCTTCTTCCGGTTTCTCTGGTTGTTGTGGCAGTTTTTTCGTGGGGGAGTGGAGCGGTGGTTTCCTTGTGGCAGTTTCCTGTTGCTTCGAGACCAGTTAGTGGGTGAGAGAAGGTGGTTAGGTACTGTGGGCAGTTAAATTGGTGCGTTTGCGCCGCTTAATGCTAATCTTTTTAGTCACTAGTTTCTAAGCATAAACATTACAGATAGAAAGCGCCTAATTCACTTTGAATGCCGTGCAGCAAATGGAAAATTTTGAAGCATGAGATAAATTTGTTTTCGTTTCTGCCTAGCTCGAGATTGCTCGCGGTGTGAGCGGTGTGAGCCGCCCCTTTAGACCGACGTCACTTTGTAGTAGTTGTAGACGTAGGGCCAGGAGGCCAGCACGTACTCCTCGATGCCGCACTCGTTGGAGCCGCGCAGGATGCGGAAGTAGCCCCGCTCGCCCCACCAAGGTCCCCAAGAGTTGGCTGCGATCTGCAGGAACAGAGAAAGGTGGTTAGCAACTGGCAGGGAAATCAACTTTTATCAGGTTTCATTACTCACCCAGTACTTATCACCGCCGTGCTCCTCGCCCCAGCCAACCAACTTGACCGAGTGGAAACCAGTCTCGGCTCCTCGGTTGGCCGCCGTCTTTCGGTAGACGCCTCCCGAGTAGGTGAAGAAGTCCCTGTACACCCGCATGGTGGCCTGCACGGGTCCGGAGTGGTAGATCTCCGCCATGATGTCTTCCTCGCGACTGAGACTGTAGGCGGGACCCACCGTGTAGAGGGCGTCCCTTTCCACGTTCTCCGACGGACTGCAGCCGTTCTCCCGCAGCGAGCGACTGTTGTGCCGGATCTTGCAGGTGTCCCGGTGCTGGGTGTACGGATAGCAGGCCTCGTCGACCACGCCCTTCTTGTGCAGGTAGCGCCAGGCGGCGTCCAGGTGACCGCCCTCGCAGCCCTGCTGGCGACGCGTGCAGGAGAGGATGTTCTGGGCGGACAGCTGGACGGCCTCCTTGCCCTTGCTCTGGATGGCGAAACGATCGCTGGCCACCGAGGCGGTGGACAGCACCCAGGAGGCGCCGCACCAGCCCTGATCAGGAACCTCCGAGATGAAGCTGGACCACCTGTCCAGTGCGTTGAAGGAGTTGGGCAGACCGTCGGTGGGGTTCCTCAAGCGGGACATCGCCTTCACGCGGTACGTGGGCTCCTTGGTGCCCAGTCGCAGTCTCAATCCCTCGGCGTACTTCCTGCCCCACCATTGGTCATACTTGCGGGCCGACCAACCCAAGCGGTGGATGGAGTTCACGCTGTGCACGATCTCGTCGTCGGTGAGACAGAGGTCCGTGTCGCACTGCACCCGACCGCCGTCCAGGCAGCGGCATTCGTTGCAGTTGTCCCACGTGCTGTTGTACTTGGAGAAGTAGACGCCCTGGTGCAGGCAGGACACTATGGGGTCGGCCTCTCCGATGCAGAAGGAGCGGTAGTCGGGGCAGCAGTCGCTGGAGTCATCGCGGTCGCAGAACTCGTCACAGTAACAGAGAGTGGCTGCAAAGAGGAAAGAATTTGTGATCACTGATGGGAAATAAACTCTTCCGAAATTTTACACCTCAATTAAATTAAATAGAGCGAAACATTTGTTTCATAAGTTATCACTTTTTGGGAAAAGTTATTGGTCGATAATACCTTTTCAAATATATAGATATAGAAAGAGGAAGATAGATGTAGATGTAGATACATATATGCATAAAAATTGCATGCATAAAGATTAGATTATGGGGTTGTTTATAATTAAGTTAACAAATAATTTTTTTAAATCTGATAAAATATTGAACGGTTTTTTAATAGAAAAAAACTATGTATTAATAATTTAATAATCATGGTGAACATTCTGTTGGGAGAATAATATTACCAATATATCAATAAAATATTTGGATCACAAAAATTAGACTTAAGTTACGTGTGCGTAAATAAGACTCATTGTTCGTACAAAAGGCAATTAATTCCTCTCCCAATTATAATCTTTTCTAAATCCCAAGCTCAACTTACTGGAGATGGGCAGCGAGCAGCCGTCGTGCCTTTCCTTGCAGCAGGTGTTGCGGAGGGCGCAGTAAGGACCCGGGAAGTCCCTCTTGAGGGTGTGATCGAAGACGCTGGCCACGCCCTTCAGCAGGAACAACAGGGCCACCAGGTGGACGCACTGGATGGTCATGGCTCCTCGGATGAGTTACGATCTGCAACTAAAGCGGCGAAAGCAAGGAATTTATGAATTGGCACAAATTATCTTATCTCAGAGATCAGCAGGCAGATAAACGGGCAGCAATTTGTCAACAATTAACAAGTCAAATACACAGAATTCCTCGCATCGCGCATACGACCCGTTCAACGCGAAGTATTAGCCAAATGCGATGGGGGGATGCGAAACCCGTTCGGTCTGGGTGAAATAATTAATCGGTGTATCTTTTGGATACGGGCAGCTCCTCATCACAAATTCGCTGGTCGTGCACAGAAGAACGGTTAACAGTTAGCTCCGCCAAATATATTCTGATGACGCCAGCTTGTTGGCCGATTCACGAACCCTGTTTGCGTCGAAACGCTTCTTCCTCACTTTTTTTTTATTTTGTCTTGGACTCTTTTAATCCAAGATTTGCGCACACCAATCGAAAAATCCGAAGAATCACGCTCGGAAGCGCCCCTTTTCTTCATGTTGTTTTGGTAGCTAATATATTTCTTTCAGCTGATAATTCTGGAGACGGAGACGAAGATTAAACTTGTTTATTTGTGAGAACACGGCGCGAAGACAACGTTTCATAATTAAATGCAAATTGCAAATAGATTTTCCTGTTTCGCCCAAAACAGAATCGTCAGCATTTCTGTCGAGGGTGCCACAAAGTGTATTTAATTAAAATCGCACAAAAATTAAATTTAAACATCTTCTGAATCACGAATGACTGTGGCAAACAAAACTGTGGAAGGTGTTCAAACATTCCACCCGCCCCACAAATATTCCTCGATTGTTCGCTAATGCTGAACCCGTTTTTAATTTAGTGATAATTAATTTGAAAGTTTGTGTAGATAATTAATTGCCCATTCGATTGGCAATAAAGTTTCGGCGTGGAAAATAAGCAAAAAAATACTGAAATTGAATTGTAGTTGGAGCCGTGACGAAGTTCTATTATTAGAAGCGCTCAGCAAACAATAAAGATTATAAAACTTCAGTTTCCGAGATTGTCAGAGACTGTTGACACTTGGAATGGTCTAACACAAACACCGCTGTTTATTCCTGGCCGAGCCAGAGATATTCTGAATACCAGGCATTAAATTGAACTCCAAACAATCTCGTATCTGCTGACCAAGCAGTCTGGCAGGCAAACAAAGGCTTTGCAATCCATACGCAATACTAACATTTTGAAAGTTTGCACAATTCGAGTCGACGACTTCCCGCACTCAATGGCCAATAATTGGAAGTTTCGGGCTTGTACTTTTCACAGAGCTGGCAATTTTATTATAATAATTCAGTTTTGTTATCGCGCTGTTCCTACTTCGATCGCGGCTGGTTGCTGACTGAATTCGGTTAGAATAAGGGGCCGCCATATAGGTTGCTGCTGCCGCTTCTGTTATTGTTGCTGCTGCGGGCAGCGCTGCTCTGCCGCCCGATCTCGGAAGCTATAGGTTGTGAGCCATATAGCCATAGCCACAGCCATAGCGTAGGTGGTCTTTAACGCGAGAGCGAGAGAGGGAGAGGGAGAAAGAGAGAAAGGGAGGGAGCGGGCTCTCGCCATCCTGCTGTTACTGCCACTGAGGCGTATACGTCATAAGTATCTAATGAGCCAACGGATAGAGTCCTAAGCTGTTTAGCTGGGCTAAATGTTTGCCTTAATTTGGCTAGCGACGGAACAAAGAAAGCAGAGATATTGGCAGTCCACCTATAAGGTCAGAGATCGCCAAAAACCACTTTCATGTGCAAATTCTTCGCCGCATTTTTGTGCGCAGTTAATTTTAGTTCTCTGGTTTGTTTTTGTTTGCACTTATCTGGTCCCGAAAAGTGATAAGATATTTGGGCGATAATTGGACCCAATTCGAGTTCAAGGCCTTCGACAATAATTTAATTAAATTAAATTGTTAAGGTATGTCTTTATGTTTCTTTTTTTTTTGCCAAAGAGGTGTGACATTTTGCTATCTTTTATTTGAGGAATCTGCACTGATTTCCAACAAACATTTATACTATAAAGGCTTGCTTTTTTTTGTGGATGCGATCATCGCCGATTCGTCTGCCATTTCACTTAACTTCGATCCGGGTTTCTGTTCTTTGCATACGAGTAATTACAATTAAGAGCATTTGCAGTTGCAAATATCTGCTCACACATATGGACCACATCACTTCAGTTAACTGGTCGTCGTCATCGATTGAGGATGATCCAATTCCGCATTGAGTAAACCATGCCGTCAACCTTTATTTATTTATCGATGAGAAGTAATGTATTCGACAATATTACGCAGCGGAAACAGGAAGTATGTGATTCACAGTATTGGCATTTCCCCTTTTTATTAACACTTAATCTTTGACTCCCTAGAGTGAGCCACGAAATTTCTCGATAAAATAGGCAGAGTATGAAAACAAGCCAAAATCATTAGGAAAGCTGATTAAAAAGCATGTCTCCAGTGCTGAATGGGATACAAACCGAAGCTTGATGTGTGAAATAAAGCCATCAGACGACATTAAGACTCTCTGTCGCCCGACGCGATTTGCATGACATTAAACTTCATTTTTATGAGCGATTTCTGTCCGCTTCGAACCAAATTAACATCTCTGGCCAAAAGCCGATAAAAGCCCGCCAAAGAGATTGTTTGTGAGCAAAGCGAATGTGTCGCCTGTCTCCAGTCTGAGTAATTTTCCTTTCTCCGCATACATTAACCACAAATCACCCAAAACTGACAAAGCTGAGATAAGATTTGGCTAACAAGATTAACATGGTTTGCCATAGAAACTAAAAATAAACTAGCTATACTTATCCCATTGCAACTGCAATTGTTGGCCGTAAAATGGCATGAGTAATCCCTAAATATCAGTAACTAATTTGCACTAAGCCAAACGATGACAGCACGACAAATGGCCAGTTGTGACTATTTGTATTGATTCATCGCATATGGAATGCAATTAAGGCGAACTACCAACGTGAAACCCGATGACAATCTACCGGGTAAATGAAGTCATTAAAGTGTCGTCGGCTGACTGCCTTATCATCGCGAATGCCTGAATTAAACTGGGCAATCAATTAGCGGGTATTTATACATAATTATGCCATTATTTAATTGGCCCCCTGATTAGCATTATTTGTGTGTGGCTGGCTATGCGACCAAAAGGTATTTTATTGATATTCTGGAGGTACTACGCACTCGAACGCCTATTGATTGCTGGCATTCCAAAGCAATAAAGTCATAACAGTCCGATTGAATTAAATCGGACGGACACAAGTACGTAGAAGTTGGGCAGGCGGAATTCGATACCCGAAACTAGTTCAAGATCAAAACAATCCAATGACAATCCCACCTGGCATGTAACTTCCTTATCGCGGATGTTATCGATACGATTTACATTGTTCAATTTGGGGAGAGATTCACGGCATTTCGTCATAGCGCCAACTGATAAGTTGGGTGGGTAGACGACATAAAAACTTTGGAAACTTTTGCCATAAATCGAGGGATTCCACAATGAATACGACTTTATTGTCTAGGAAGTTGTGAATGGAATTTTTATCAGCTCTGCCTGTCAGTCGCCAAAGGTATTTTGCTTTTATAAATATTTGCCCGAAGAAATTTCTTATGGCCCATTTCACTCGGACTGCGAATGTGTGGCTATATTCGGAAATTAATAACTGAGGTTAATCGTTTCCGAATCGAATGACTTGCAAGGCAAATAATCCAAAGAATGCGTAAATATTTGCAAAGAATTCATTGAGAGTTGCCAAGGCGGTTTCATCCATCCATAATCAATTTACTGATCATTAAAAAGTGTATTTATTTGCTTAATTCTTTAACGGTCTGTCTTTGTTTATGTGCAATGGCAAATGGGAATTTTGAACTTGTTGTTAAAGCAATTAATGAAGTATAAACCAAAAGGAATTTCGGTTTTCTCCTTGGATCTCGAGGTGACCGGCTGGAACTGCAACCTTGATCCAATCGATTCAGTGAATTTTTCGGCATGTTTCCAGTGAAATGCGGTGAGATTTAGATTTGGGTTTACACAATTTCAATTACAGAGAATTTCCGCCTAGGTATGCGAGAAACTTTCCTAAATCGAATTGAGATGAGTGTTTGCTGAAGGTCAAGGTCTCTCTATTTGGCACGCAATTTTCCCATCAGTTTTAATTTTTTGTTGAATGTTGGTCAAGTTATGACGAAACCGAGCAATTGTGACCACAAATGGAATCGAATTAATTTTACTTGTCAATTGGGACAATTTCTTTGGCGGCAGCCACAAAAAATACAAGAACACGATCTTTTGGAGGGGCGAAGGTCAGCGGGGAATGAAAGACATTCTTTTTGGCATATTTTTGTTTAATATCTCACATTTTCGATTCGTTTCAATTACACTCCACTTGTCGGGCATCAAGTGCAGGGCGTCTGTTCTTTTCCCCATTTTTGTTTTTGTCTTGTTTTTATGCAATTTAAATACTTTTTGTGCGGTTGTCTGACATTGAAGGCGAATTATTATATTAACTATTAGGGAAAAAAGACAAATATGCGACGACGAGGTGTCAGGAATATTAAACGCGGGAATTATTCGTGCGCAAAAAGTATTTTATTTATGTGAGTGCAGAGTGCTGGGAATTTGACAGCCTGACAATTGGTTTATTATGGCTCTCACCCAGCTGCCCGATAGCCAATTTATTGATCGGCTTCGATTTCAGTCATGTTTCCGGGTGCAAACTTACACACACCTCCGCTTATAACACACCCCATCAGGTGGTCAGTTTATTTTTCATTTCTTTTGTTTGCAGTTGCATTTTACGACTCGACATTTGGATTTGACTTGGCCCGGCCAAAAGAAACAAAATCGCAGAATCATATCTCAGCTGATCGCGGCGATTAATCTATTTATAAGAGTTATTTCACGAAAGACTGGAAAGCAATCCAAGCAGCCAAGCGGCTAATTTTAAAACATTTGCAAACACTTTGGACCGACGTCATTGTTTAATGAGTTTGGAATATTCACGGCTAGCTGGAGGATATTTATGTTCTTTTCTGATAATCGGCGGCCAAGCAATTAGTTGGAAAAATTCAAGAAGGGAAAAGCACTTGGTTGGTTTTCTTTATGGCCGCTAAAGTTTCCCCGGTCAGGGATTTTTTCCCTTGAAAACTAAAATGCGCTGTGCTGGCCAAGGATTATTACATCTTGTCACTGCCCGGAATCACCTGTTATAATCACCTGTTCATCGGCTGCGCACTAAGTGTCGGAAAAAAGATTTCCCTGTTTTTGTTTACTTCATTTCTTAAAACAAATAAAGCCATTTGCTTGGATATTTCTATCGTTGCTCTCCAAATAAACGAATTTAGATTGCTCATCTCGAAAGTTGTTTTTGCTGTTGTTGATAATTAATAATTCGCTCATCGAAAACAATTCAAGGGGTGTGTGTAAGCCTCTATATTTAGATATAGACGACTGCTTATTAGCGGTGCAGGTGTACTTAAGTACTTCTAAAATTTGCACCTGAGAGCCCCCACACACTGCTTTTTCCCCTTATTTTTTTTTGGCATGCTTGCAGTGATTAGTAATTATCGTTCGTGTCAGTCAGTCCAAATTAGGCGGTTTGTCAATCACCTCTCGAAATCGCCACATCAAATCACTCAAACCCATCCCCCACACGAAGTGCACGGGTTCTACGTATAATATGCATTATGAAACAAAGGCGAGATCAGATGTTTTCAAGGCTGTTCCGTAAGTCGTAACATATTGGTTGGGAGAACAAGGCCCTCACGCACCGTTCAGCGAGACCGAACCCAATCGTCACCTCTCGCAATTTAGAGTGAGAACGGAGAGAGATTCCACTCCGTAGGCGCTTTAACTGCTTGGGAATTGTAGGGCGCCGCGCGCGGTAGAATTCGTGCTGATAGCAGGGTAGCGCTGTTATCGCAGTCTGTTATTTTAACAGCTCTGTTGAGCTCCACCAGCTGAGGGGACGATTTTTAATAGACTTCTTTGTTGTCACTAATTTATGGAAGTGCCTGAGTTTTCTGTTTTGTGTTTTCGGTTTTTCTTGCCCGCTTTGTTTGCCATTTAATTTTTGACTTGCGTTTGTGCTAAACCACTTAAACAAAACAACAAAGTGTGTGGCCATTAAGGGAACCAAAATAAACCAACGCGGACCATAAAACGAGGAGCTGAATAGACAGAGTAATATGTTTACAAGCCGCCTCAAGTAATAGTTTTCTGGGCAATATTATCCAAGCAAAGCGGTTTACTCCCCCACAAATCGATGACGTCAATTTGGGATATTTACATTGGCGAATATACGCTGCATCTGCTGTTATTGAACGATAAACAATTTAAATATTGCATTGCAACTTTTTATTTTCCAATCCCTAAATAGTACATTATTTATTGCTGTACTGGTAAATCTGTTTAAAATTGTTCGGCTACATTTTACAAATGGGAATAATAATAAATTCGCCAGAAAACAAATTGTGCAATAAATCATTAGTTCTTTTTCACACACTCCATAATAATTTTTGTATTTTTTCTTAATATTGTTGGGCTTGATTCCCCCTCAAATATTCGGTTTTTGCAATGGTTAACTTTATCCCAATCGCACTTATTATTAATTGCTTGCATGTGGTCGCGACAAATGTTTTAATTATATTGTAAGTATTGCCTTCGATACGGTTTGTCCCATATTCCGGCGCCCACAGTCTCATGGGATTGGATTCGTTGTATTCGAGCAGGCCAGTGGGACAAGTCTGGTATCTACGATCTCGGCAGCCCCGCCCTCCACTTTCCGTCCCCCCGCCCCCCAGACTTTGGATTTAGCTTCGCTTTTTGCTCCCCATCTCGTTAGCAGACAGTCGGAGTTACGATCTGAACCCAAATCCAATGTTATACAAGCGGTTTGTCTGTCTGGAGCGTTGGTGTCACTCAGTGTTCTATTCATAGCCGAGTTCGTTCTGATTTTGCCCTGATTCGCATGACGAATCTTTTCTTGGCACTTTCTTCTGCACGCCAATCAACCGAAAAAGGTAGCAAATTACGGCCTAAGGGGAATTCATTCGAAATTACCCCACAGCTGACTGAAAATTATTTGTTCTTATTTGCAGTGCCAAGTTTCAAGCGAGACGTGAAATAACATCCACCACGAATTTGCTGCCAACAATTTTACTTAAAATACTTTTACTTTTCGACGTGCAATTATATTTAAATTTGGTGCATTTTAAACCACAAGAGAGATCATCAGGTAAAATTGAAAAAATTTAAATATTTGTTTTGTTTTCGAAATATTGGATGTAAGTACCTAACAATTTGAATAGCTAAATATATTTGCCTTTTGCATAGGTGCTCTTGAAAATCTAAACAATTCGCTGTCATTAGTTTTGATTACGCAACGTCACTATTTGTATTATATTTAATGTTTCAGATTTAATTAGCATCTGGGAGAGGTAAGAAAAACATAAACAACTAATTTATTTCGAAAGGTAATATAAATTTTTATTTATAAACATAATTATAAGGATTTTATCTCGGAGCATAAATGCAAGTATTAAATAATTATTAATAAATGATATATTCCTTAACAAAAAAACTAATTTCTTGTTATAATTATTAACATTATTTTATTTTTAGGAGCACACGCACGATATTATTTATAATTTCAGCGCATGTTTTGGGTTTTCCCCATATTCCTGAATGGAATTAATTGTGTTAATAAACTTTGCGAAAGAGCCCCCCTTGACAGAATGATCACTTTATACTCATGTTTGTGACAATTGTGGCTTTCGCTGATGAGTGAGTGTGGCAATGTTTGGGGCCGAAAGTCATTGTCAATGCCAAGTGCGAATCGCTTGGCGTGCGATAGATATATCTGTATCTGCTTGGTGTGCGATAGATACATCTGTATCTGCTGTGGATACAAATACGAGCTGCGATCTGCGAGCAGCGAAAATGTTGATTCGTGGATACGCGATTTTATTGTGGCCTCATCCAATGTCAGTGACACTCGGTCTGCACGCCGATGACTAGTTCTTTTTTTATATTGTTGGGCTTAATGTGTTTTGTATTGTCAAAAAAGAAATGATATTTGGCTGTGCGACTGAATCATTGTGATGCTATTCAGATACATGTTCGGATATAGGCATGACGTGCCCCCAACCGATCCCAAAAAGTCTATTTGACTACCTCTTTGACGCTTGTCAACAGTTCAACAATGTCGCCCCAATTGTTGTTTGGTTAAATATTTTCTATTATTTTGCGCAGTTTGCCCAAAAACTTTGTGTGATGTTAATGGGCGGTATGTCATCATAAATTAATTGCCCTCGAATAATAAATTAATGGAAGAGAAGAGTACCTAAACCAAGTATCCCATAAATTAATTCTGCTCATAAAATATAAATTAAAGCAATCCAAAAATGGGTGTATTTTTGGTTGAGAAAAATTTTTGCTGGTTCAGCACAAAAATTATTTGTTATTTAACTTACACTTTCAAAAAGTTATTAATTGAGCTAGGTACAATGAGTTATAATGTAACAAAAACTAAAGTAGTTTTAGTATTTGTATGTATTTAACATACAACTGAACTGAACAGAATTAAAAAGGCTATCTATATACAACCAAAAGGCTTCAATCTTGCAACTGAGTTTGACTTTGAATTAAGTATCCATCGGATAAGCAAATTCCCCTTTTGTTGAAGTCAACTTCCCATTCGCCCCATTCATGAACTTTTATGGCTTTATCCGCTCTATCTATCGATCTAACGTGTCTGTCGCTTTGTGGACTGGCTTTTCACTTTGGCCATGTTCAATTAGCGGTGGTTGCATAATTGAAAGTGCCAACAGGTCCCCCGTTTTCACGTTTTCGATCGCAGGGCGCCACTTTAGCGCTCGCCGAGGTGTGAACTGCTAATGGGCCACAAATATCGTGGCAATGCCCCGGAGGAACAGCCGAGGGAACCCGTAAACAACTTGTGTTTCTTGGCCAAACAAGACGGACAAAAAGCCCTGCTTTTCAGTGCATCCAAGCAGGTGGGCCGTGACGTCACTTAGATCCGTATTTGCTGTGTTTTCAAGCTGCACTCGAGTGGCAATGGAGTGTTTGATTATCGGCGGTGACGTCATTTGTCAACCTGCCGACAGCCGACTGATAGCTAAAGTGCATTTTCCATTTAGCGCCAATGGTTTGAATGCGCTGATTGAATGGGAGTCGATATACAGAATGAACGTGCCGTAAATCAAATTGAACGCCAGTGGCAGCGGCAATGTGACATCGCCGGATTGTATTTCTCGCTTAATAGCGAATCTTTATTCGCGATGAATAAAAACGAAAGACACATTCCATCACCTGCGAAAGGTCAGAGTTGATTGCCGAGGTGTGGGTGGGTCTGTTAATTGCATGCAAGCCCCCCGGCGAGTCATAACCACATCGTAGTAATCGTAATCGTAATACCCATAATAATAACCATTCGAATCAATTACGAAAATATGTTAACTCCGAAGAGCGATACGCGAAGCGTGTCGATTGCAAATAAATGCACACATTTAGCTCAACATATTTTCGTACTATAGCAATAACCTTAACCGCCAACTGCACTCGGCCAACAGTGCGTATGAGCCATATATCAAAACGATGACGGTGCAATTGACGGCAGAATGTAAACTGCTTGTGATGCAATTTACATTTTAATTGCCGCCTTTCGTTGCCCCGGGCCAAGCCAATCCAATCCATTTAAATGGCGCTTTGCCTAATGACACCGTCACGTTCCACCGTACAGTGAGCACCGAGTAACGCTTCCCCCAGTATCGATTTCTCTGATTTCGAGGTATGCAAATATGCCTGCCAGAATTGAGCTTCTCGAATCATTGATTATGCAAATGCCGGCGAGGTAATCAAATAAGCCGGAGGGCTGTGGCGAAAATACTTAACGAGTCGTAAAGTCTCTGGGAATTATGTAAATGCAAATTGGATCGGCGACGCAAAGATCGTAAGTGAGGCACAGCCGCTGGGAGGAGGAATTAATTTTGGGGCTAAGCCTGAGCTCCGAATCCGAAGTTTAATGTGCTCTACGGTTCAAGATCCCCGAACTCGAACAGCAGTCATCCCGTCCGTCAGCAGAAACACTCGTAAATATGACATCACCTGTGGGACAAGACCAGTAGCCAAATGACTTGGCTTTTGTTTGTTCACCGGTCAACTGGTGAGTGTGTTTTGTTTGTTTTTGGTTTTCGTTTTTTACTTTATCGAGAGGGAGGAGGGGGAGGTGGTTTTGCCGGAACTGGACCGGATTGCGTGTTTGCGAAGATGAAAAACTGACAAATTTATGGGATTATGGCTAATACCGAATATTTAGCTGCTCTGGTTTTGGGTGTTCCATTACAGATTGCTCGAGAAGCGCTTCCTGTCCGAATTCTGGTTAACCTTAGCGACCACTCGCGTTCGAATGGAGATAATTCTTGATATTTCTGCTGATCAGCACTTTTTGCGCCGCGATATGGGAAACCTTTTGAAAGGGGTTACACTCAAGCCAAAAACTGTAGTGCATTTGGAATTCCTTTTGTTCAAGTTCACGGTCAGTGGAGCAAAATACACAAGGAACTGGAATATCAGCTAATGCCGAAAGTAAACATTAGACGGAGGAATTCCAGCTGCACATCGAGAATAATAAAGACGCAATCTTATTCTGTCTGTTTGGCTTTCAACTTTTGGGCTGGAAAATCCCACCTTTTCCTCCGGCGCGATGATCGATTGCAGTCGTGGGGGAAATGTTTCGTGTCGGTCGGGATTTTGCTTTTCCAAAATAGCGTGACTCTGCCCCGTTGCCAGATTTTGCAGCTGTATCTGTGGCTATATCTGGCCAAGGCATCTGCATCTGCATCTGGTCTGCACCCACGAAATGCCATCAGCGCTTTTGGCCAGACCCGATCTTGGCCCAAAGTGGCACAGCCATCTTCCGGACTTTCTAGTGCGTCGTCTTATGAAAAATGCAAGTTTGCTTAGATCTCAGATAAATCTCTGTGTTTTGGGTAAACGTCGCAATAAATGGGTCAGCACTTTGTCTACGCGAATTGCGCGGCTTAAGTCCCCAAAGTGATTGGAATATTTAAGGCCATAATAAGTCGGGATGAGGCTGTTTGCTAGTCTGATTAATTAGCAGCTGCCAACTGATAGGCGTCGCATTGAGTTCCACCTGTTGTTGTGTTCGCCGACTCGAATATCTGTTTGTGGGCACACTCGTTAGCCGCAAATCCGGAGACAATCCATCTGATATTGATTTCCCGCCAAGCCACGCATTCAATTACAATTTCAACACTTGCGATTGGTTGCAGTTCGAACTGGATTTGGTTTTCGATTCCGATTCGGATTGCATGGTTTATCTAACTCAAATTCTCACCTGTCAGAGACAATTTTGTTTTTTGCTGGCAAAAAGAGTTTTACACTCGCGCACGATTAGTTGGCCGGCTGAAAAGCCAGAAGAAATTAGCGTCAAAATGGGCTTAAGCTTTCGGGACTGATCTGATCTGATCCGCACGCGCGTTCGCTGTCGCGACAGATTGGGAATCCAGACTGAGACTGAGACCGAGCCAAGTTAGCCACTCAGCCGCGATCTGAGGACCGCGAACGGGGAAACGACGACAAAAGCGACTCTAAAAGCCGACAAGCGGCTGCCGACAAGCATTTGCATTTTGCGACCACGATGAACCTCCGAACCGTCGGCTTCCACTTTTCGCTGAGCCAACAAAATGGGCAAACAAGCACATTTTTCGAGAACTTTTTACACAAAAAAGTTACGAAAAAGTTGGGACAAAGTAACACAACACAAGGACCAGCACGAGCGAAACCCAACTCCAATGTGTGTACTTATGGAGAGGAGAAATAAAAGATTTACGTGGATTTTATTAAGTCATTTGATATGATGTATTTACAATACATTAATTGGCAATTAAGGCGTTGCATTATTGTATGTTACAATAATTTATCTTGTTACATTTATAATATAAAGATATATCATTTTAAGTTTAATTTAACCATAATCATTCACAACTCATTTTTAGACTTTTTTGAAGTTTTTAAAATAGTAAACTATGCTTCTATTTTTACAGGAATTGTTTTCAGTAATTTAGGTAAAATTCATATGTGTAAGAAGATACTTTTTGATTTTCTCCCGCAGTTTACAGAAATATTTTATTATACATATTTTCTTGGTTAAGTAAATAAAATAAATCTATGCAATAACTAGCACTAATGGTGTTTTCTTGCCTTAATTTATACCAAGTACCATTTGTTTTGTGAGTCTCAATAAATAAACTTTTGTACAGCAAGAAAGACATTAATTTTGAATGCAATTAAAACTGCAAAAATGACTCAATATTTTTTGATGCCCCCCACAGTTATTGAGTTATTGAAGTTGATGATCAAGGACACTGCCTTGGAACGGCTATCCTTAATTGCGTAAGCATAAAAGCGGGCATTAAGCTTAATTGTCTGGAGCTGCGCCTTCACTTTTGCTGCGGCTCACTTCGTGTCAAGCGCATTTAAATAAATTCTGTTGAACGAGCAGCCATAAACAAGCAAACAATTGCAAGTCAAAGTCGCGAGTGAAGGAGCTGCTCCAGATGCGTGTGGGAGTCTATATATATACGGCCGACTGACTATATCCCCAACTGCCGGCAATGAAGTGCTTGAACCTGACATTCAGCGAATTCAAATTTATATTCCGCCACATGACAGCCATCGACTGGCAACAAATCGATGTGATCGCTCAACAAATATCTACATCTGCATCTGCGACCGTGCTGATGCGTTTTAAATTGAAGTCAATTCGGCAGACACTTGCAATAAATTACGGGAGTCGGCCAATTTGATTATTAATTACTCGACAGTGCCCCCAAGAATCAAAGTCGAAGGAGGCGGGTGCTTTTCAAATACTCTATATTATCGGTTCTTTGCCTTTCTAGTCTTCATCTTCGTCGCAGATTGTGGGCCCACTTCCAATGCAGGAGGCATAGGCCATCAGATGGGGAATGGTGCTCTGCTGCATCATTCCGCTGAAGAGGTGGCTCTGGGGGCCGTGGGCGAAGATGCCCACATCATCGCCAGCGTGCACTCCAATCAAGCCGGGGATGTAGCTGGGGTGGATGAAGTCTAAAAAGAATAAGTAGAGGTATTATATCATCAAGTTATGCATTCTGATAAAAATAAAACATTCTACCAAAAAGTTACAATCTTTGCCCATTGCAATACCTTTCTTTATAAAAACCTAAACTATGGTACTACATTTTAGATAAAGATTTAGTAACATCTCTGTGGCTTCTTAGCTTCTTACCTTCTTCTTCAATTTTACCGGTGAGATCGATGCGCTGGCCATGTTCATCGAGGTACTGCTCGGTACCAACGGCATAGTTCAAGGTGGCGTACTTGATGCCATTCAAATCCACGTCGTTCTGGTTGAGTCCCAGGATGGGGTTTCCCCTGCCGGGATAACCAGCGATGGTCAGCGGATGAGCGTGATCGGAGGTGACCACAATGAGGGTCTCCTCGGGATCTGTGATGTCCAGAGCCTCCTGCACTGCCTGCTCAAATTGAAGGGTTTCCTCCAGCGAATTAGTTGGTGAGTTGAAGTGATTTCCGTAGTCAATTAGACCTCCTTCGACAAACAGGAAGTATCCGTTCTTGTTCTTTTGAACCACTTCGATGGCTTTGCGAGTCATTTCAGCCAAAGTGGGTTCCTCCTTGGGGTCGGCCACCCTGTTGAAGCTCATCACTCCGGAACGGAAAGTGCCAATCAGATTGGTGATCTTCGAGGCATTCACACTCAGCAGCTGATTGCGATTGTAGGTGAGGACTCCACCGGGATGAAGACCCTGCCAGCGGGACAGGAGATTCACTCCATCCGATCGCTCTCCTTTCTTGTTAAAGGGATCCGTAATTGTATTCGGCAGGAACTTGCCAATTCCACCGCCCAACATCACATCGAAGTTCTTGCCGGGAACCTGGGTGATCAACTGGGTGGCGATATCCGTGCAGGTGGCAGGATCATTCTGACCTTCGCCGTAGGTCAGGATATCCGTGTCGCTCTCGAAGAATCGATTGGTGGTTTTGGCATAGGCTCCCGATGGACTGGCGTGGGTCAAAGTAGTGGTGGTCACGAATCCGGTCGCTTTACCTGCATTCTGGGCCCACTCGGCAATGGAGGTCAGTCGGTTGGCCGGATCCTCGCTGCCACTGCAGTTATTGAAGGTCACCGCTGCCGTGATTCCCAGAGCCACAATGTTCGTCTTCACTCCACACAAATACGCGGTGGCCGTGCAGGCGGAGTCCGGCACTTGGGCATTCGAGCAGTAGGTCTAAAAGAAAATCAGAAACGAAGTTAATACGATAATTAACTAGATAAAGTCCTAAAGTGTTAGGAAATCCTATAAACGATTCTTGTCACATTGAAAGTTCTAGAGAATGAAAGCTATTTTTATTTAACTTTAGGTTCATAAAACATTGTGTAGAAATTGAGATATTAATTTAATAGATATTTTCAAGGAAGTAAAATAAGTTTGTTGTTCTTTAAAATTGTTGTGTTAATACTCACCCTACTCAAACCAGTGTATGGGAACTTCTCGAAGCTCAAGGAGTCCTCCTCGCCGGTATTCCCCTTCTTCTGCCCCTTGTGGATGCGGGCAGCTGCCACCGTGGACAAGGACATGCCGTCACCCAGGAAGAGGATCACATTCTTGGCCTTCCTCTTGTCCAACTGTGGCAGTTCCAACCGCTTGGCGATCTCCTCGTGGGCCAGATCGTACCAGAACTGGGCGTTCTTCTCCTCCTCGGGTCCGGATTTTCCTTTACCCAAGGCATTGGGATCGATAAGGTTCGCATCACGGGTTTTACCTGTGGCAGCAGAGTTTCCCACCAACTGATTCTGGTTGTGGATCTCGGGTACTAAAACGGGTGGTTCATTTAGTAATCGCAATATATTTCGCCATTTTATCACTCACTATCTATAGAAGCAGCTGAAGCGGTGGAAGCCAAGGCTCCCAGCAACAGGATGGCGTAGCCTAAGTAGCTCTTCATTTTGGGCCAGATGTATTACCCTTGGAACCAGCTATTAAACTAATGTAAGAACTTCACGCGCTGCTATTTATAAATCCTAGACCTTTGATATCTAAATTGTCATATCTCCTTGGCATAATCCCACTTGCCCAGACATCTCCAAAAAACTGAGTTTGTGATTTAACATTTGCACAGTCTTTTCCTCATTAGATTTTACGGTTATGGGGGTCTTTGAGTAAATAGACCTGGCTACCAGGCCAGAAAACCCGGACCAATGGGGAGACGGCGATAAACGAACACACTTCGGCTTTTAAAAGTGGGCACGGCACTCAAAATTTGGACCACGAAAAGTGACCCGTGGCCTTAATATAATAAGCGTGATCATTAAAAGATTAAGCGAATATTTCACTTTTTACGGGCGATAACTCCTGAATAGAAGAAGAAACTTAGGTTGGGGTCTATTGGCTAGATATAACTTTTTATTTAATAAAAGTTATTATACACCATTCATACATCATTTTAAATTAAAGGAATTGTACAATTGCTAGTTAGAAGAATGCAAAATTCGAATTTTCATTGACAGTTTTGATAGTGTTAAACAGCCAACTTAATATTAAAAGTATAATGACAAATATATTTAAGACAACAATTTACTTTATTTTCTAACAAGTCAGCTTTTTCCCAGTTAATTATTGCATAGCTGCTTTCGGTCGCCAACGCAAGAGGCATACGCCATTAAATGGGGAATGGTGCTCTGTTGCATAACTCCAGTGAAAAGATGGCTCTGCGGACCAGAAGCCCAAATGCCCACATCCTCCCCAGAATGCACTCCTATTTCCTTGGGAATATAACTGGGGGAAATGGCATTATCTGGGCCAAGAATGCCGTCCAAGGGAATCCTCTGTCCAGTTTCATCCAGATACTGATTGGGTCCTGCTGCGTAGTTCAACACTGAGTACCTAACTCCATTGATATCTGTGTCGTGCGGATTGATGCCCAGGATGGGAGTTCCTCTGCCAGGATATCCTGCAATGCTGACTGCGTGTCCGTGATCGGCAGTCACCACAATCAGAGTGTCATCGATGTTGGTGATTTCTCTAGCCAACTGAATCGCCTTCTCGAATTCCAGGGCTTCATCTAAGGCATAGCCAGCTTGGGTGTAATGATTACCATAGTCAATCAGACCACCTAAAAATATGTCATAAAAAGTAATGACTGTTAAGTGGACTAATATCCTGCTTGTAGGACCACCCACCTTCAATAAACACGAAGTATCCATTTTCGTTCTGACTCAGCTTCTTGATGGCCACTTCAGTAAGTTCAGATAGAGTTGGTTGGTAACTGGGATCTGCATCCATGTGCATGTCCATTAGGCCCGACTGAAAAGTCCCAATTATTTTGGAGGCAGCCGAAACATCCAAGCCGAGCAACTGCTTGCGATTGGTGACCAGGACTCCTTTATCGTGAAGGGATTGCCATTTGGACAGGAGATTCACTCCATCAGATCGTTCCCCAGCTTTTCCGTGACTATCCTTTATGGTTTTGGGCAGAAACTTGCCCATTCCCCCGCCGAACATCACATCGAAGTTCTTACCGGGAATTTGGGTCACCAGTTGGGTGGCCATGTCAATGCACTTGCTGGCATCCACACCGTAACTGGTGACATCCGTGTCACTCTGCCACATCCGATTGGCCACCTTGGCATAGGCTCCCGATGGACTCGCGTGGGTCAATGTGGTGGTGGTCACGAAACCCGTCGACTTTCCTGCATTCTGTGACCATTCCGCGATGGAGGTAAGTCTGTTGGCTGGATCCTGACTGGCGGTGCAGTTGTTGAAGTTTACTGCCGCACTAACTCCGATATTGATGATGTTGGTTTTCGCACCGCACAAATAAGCGGTGGCGGTGCAGGCGGAATCGGGCACCTGGGCGTTGGCACAGTACGTCTGTAAAGATAAAAAAGCATCATTTGCGTCCACAATTGAAATAAAGATAATTATCTTTTTATGCCTTCACTGTATTCGAAAACTGCCTCAATCTGGTCAGTCGGATACTGGCATCCAATTTTGTAGAAAAATTAAAATCAGAGAAATATTAGACAATTTTTTAAAAGCCATCAGAACCTTTTAGTTATATTTTTAACATCAACTGGAAGCCTATATTAACGAAATGCACAGGCACTTGTCAACCTAATCTAGTCAACAATGGTTAAGCCCACAATAATATATAATCTTTAGATTAATCCAAGTACATATCCATTAAGATTTGCTAAATAAACAAAATTTAAAGGTGGCTCACTTTTAAAAAACTTGTGTTTATAAAATTTGTATATTTTGTGTTTTATATTTTAACTTTTTATATAACTTTTTAACTTTTTAACTTTTTTATATTTTAAATTTAAATTATATTTCCCTCCTTCAAAATTGGTTTTACCAAATACATACTTACTCTACTCAATCCCGAATAGGGGAATTTTTCAAAACTAAGGGAAGATTCTTCTCCAGTTTTATTTTGGCGTTGTCCTTTCAGGATACGAGCAGCTGTAACCGTTGCAAGTGGCATTCCATCTCCCAGGAACATAATCACATTTTTGGCTTTATTCGAATTCGGCTGGGGGAGTTCCAAACGCTTGGCAATTTCCTCATCGGCGATCTTGTACCAGAATTCGGGGTCCATTTCCTCAGGTGGAGTGTATTTATCGAGAGCGATTTCCGTGGGAAAGGTCACGTCTCTGGAGAGCTTTGGACCAGTTTGTTTGCCAGATTGCTGACCATTTAGTTCAAACACATTGTGCACTTCCTTTACTCCACTTAAGGCGGTTCCAAATAAAGCCAGAAGCTCCAGAATCGGGAGGAGTAATTGCATTTTGGAGAAGCGCATCTTGCAATTGTTTTACACTTAGTGAACTCTTACTAACTACATCTAATGAGTGCAAGTTCGAGGTCTTATAAAGCCTCCGGGAAATCGTATGCACTAGATTATTGCACTACACACAAGGAATATCTAAATTTAAGTTTATTCCCCCTTTATTGACCCTTTACTCTTATCTTTGTCGGTGTGCCGTATCTTAAGGAAGAATTACAGAAACTTACACTATTTTACAGATAGTGGAAAAGTATCTGCATGCCAGTGAAAAGCTAATACAAAATATTTGCCTTGAAACGTGAAAATATTTGACCTTCACCTTGGCATTTCGCGCCTGATGAGCTGATGATCCTTAAAGTGCTGAGATCACCTGTGTAAACATTTCTATCAGCCAAATGAAATTTTTAAGTCACGTTTGCCGTCGTAAAGATCTCATGATTCTAATCTCCAAAGAACGTGTGACTGGCTTATCAGTAAAAATTTTGCATCGTTTTAAATTGGACTCAGTTTGGACTGCATCTCGTGGGTAGGATAAATATTTACATTTAAAGGTGCAATTTTTTAGTTGCTTTTGCGGAGAATAAATCATGGTATTATCAGCTTCTTCCCTGTTTGAATTGGTGTCTCAATAAAAATGTACACTTTTTTTTAAAGTTATATATAGTACATGCTTTTTATTTGTGTTTGCAAATAGAACAAATTTCATCAGCTAATTTGGGAAAATGGTTTTCTTTTGACGAAAGCTGATCCCATTCTTATACAAGCGCCCGTTTAGGATTTTTTTTGGGCTGGTTTTATCTTAATTGGCATACGTACGTGTCATAATCACTTTAGCTTAGTCGTCTCCCAAAAAGTCAACTTTTATGGTTCGATGTTTACCAAGTCTTTTAGTCATAAACGTTTATGATTATGGGGGTTTACGCCAATACACCTGGCTACCAGATCAAAAGATTGGACTCAGAACAGCGAAACGGTTCTTTTTGGCTTAAAAAAGTGGGCACGGCACTTATAAATGTCTGGAGTTTGGTAAGGGTATATATTTTTATATTCCAGACTTTTGTCTACAACTTATATAGCACGTTGCCCACGGCACTCCAAAAATGTACCCCTAAGTTTTATATGAAAGCCAGTTACCTTGATCATAATTCTGTAAGGTGACATAATCTTACTATTAAAGGCGAAAAAAAAACTGGAGTTGGATCTTGTTGGGTTATTATATGACCTTATCGTTGGCCTAGTTGCAGAATCTTTTTGGAATTTTTTTAGGAATTAAAATTCGAGTTAGTTTTCAAATTTATGTAAACTCGTTTTTATTTATTAATCAATTGTCAAGTTTGCAAAAAGTAGAGTTCTTAAATTAAACAAAAGTATTTTGTAATGTTGAAACAAATTTTATATCTGGCGATCTTACATGGTAAGATTAACCTGCAATTTTCCTGAGTCTCTTAATTTGTTTGGTTTTCGATAGTTAGTTATCGCAAACCTTCTGTCCGCTTCCAATGCACGAGGCATAAGCCATCAAGTGGGGAATGGTGCTCTGTTGCATGACTCCAGTGAAAAGGTGACTTTGAGGACCGGAGGCAAAGATGCCCACATCCTCGCCAGAGTGCACTCCTTCACTCTTGGAGATGTAGCTGGGAGAGATGGCATCATCGGCACCAAGAATATCATCCAGGGGAATTCGCTGACCAGTTTCATCGAGATACTGATTGGGTCCCGCTGCATAATTGAGCACAGCGTACTTGACTCCATTCAAATCGGTGTCGTGCTGATTGATGCCCAGGATGGGAGTTCCCCTGCCAGGATATCCTGCGATACTAACGGCGTGTCCGTGATCGGCAGTCACCACAATCAGAGTGTCCTCGATGTCGGTGATGTTTCTAGCCAATTGGATTGCCTTCTCGAACTCCAGGGCTTCATCTAGAGCATATCCAGCCTTGGTTTGGTGGTTGCCATAGTCAATAAGACCGCCTGAAAAAAGATTATACAAATAAAGAGTTAGGTTATTCAAAATCATTGCATTATGTAATGTGCTGATGGAAAGACAACCCACCTTCGATAAACACAAAGTATCCATTCTCGTTCTGGCTCAGCTTTTTGATGGCAACCTCTGTGAGTTCAGAGAGGGTTGGCTGGTAGGATTCATCCGCCTCCTCGTGGAAGTCCATCAACTTAGACTGGAAAAGACCCACTATGCTAGAAACAGCGGAAACATTCACGCTGAGCAGCTGCTTTCGATTGGTGACCAAGACACCTCCTTCGTGAAGTGCTTGCCATTTAGACAGGAGGTTCACTCCATCAGAACGCTCTCCAGCATTTCCGTGACTATCCACGATGGAGTTGGGCAGGAACTTGCCCATTCCGCCGCCGAACATGATCTCAAAGTTCTTTCCGGGGGTTTGGGTCACCAGTTGGGTGGCCATATCAATACAAGTACTGGCATCTACTCCATTGCTTGTGACATCAGTGTCGCATTCCCACATTCGATTGGCTGTTTTGGCATAGGCTCCCGAAGGACTCGCGTGGGTCAAAGTGGTGGTGGTCACAATGCCAGTGGATTTGCCGGCATTCTGAGCCCACTCGGCGATGGAGGTTAGGCGGTTAGCTGGATCTTGGCTGGCGGTACAGTTGTTAAAGTCCACTGCAGCACTTACTCCAATGTTAACGATGTTGGTTTTCACTCCGCACAAATAGGCGGTGGCTGTGCAGGCGGAATCAGGAACTTGGGCATTTGAACAGTAGGTCTGCAAAAAAGAGAAAAAAAATTTATCAAATTATAAGAATTGGTTTTCTTTTTCAACCTTATTACATTATTAAAAGAATATTGCCAAAAAAGTTCTATCCAATGCAAAAAGAAAGCAGTACGAGTTTCTAAATTGAAGGAAGTTATTTTTTTTTCTTGAAATGTTAAAATAATATTTGTTTATATTAAACATATGTTACAAATTTCAACTGTAGTAATTATTGACTAAATTTGGATTACAAAACGTCATTAATTTTTTTCATTTCATTTCAGGTACCCCATTAATTTTTTAAACAATCACTCACCCTGCTCAATCCGGTGTAAGGAAACCGCTCGAAGCTCAGGGAGGACTCCTCGCCGGTGTTTCCTTGGCGCTGACCTTTAAGGATTCGGGCAGCTGCCACGGTGGCCAGTGGCATACCGTCGCCCAGGAACAAGATGATGTTTTTGGCCTTTTTGGCGTTTGGCTGCGGTAGCTGCAGCCTCTTGGTGATCTCCTCGTCGGCGATGTCGTACCAGTACTGGGGGTCCATCTCCTCCGGCGGAGTGTACTTGTCGGAGGCCACGCTTGTGGAGAACCTCGACTGGATGAGCTTCCGGCCCGTCAACTCAAGTGCATCGTGCACCTCCTGAACTCCACTGAGTGCTGTTCCGAACAGAACGAAAAGCCCCAGGATCGGAAGGAGAAACTGCCTCTGGGAGGAGCCCATCTTTGATTGCTTTTCTGCTGGTGAAATCTCACTAACTACACCGAGTCTGTCTGGACGGTAAGCTTATATAGCCGGTAGGTAAAGACTGCCTAATTTTAGGTTTATACCCCCTTTATGGACCTTTGGACATATCTCGCCTGGAATGGTATGTCGTATCTCATGAAAAAGCAGTTATATCTAGCATGGCGAATGGTAAGAAGAGAGGGGAAGGAGGTCGGTATAATACCTCCCAGTCTTGGTCTTATCCGAAATTTTTGTCTTTGGGCTCTTAAAGAATATTGTACTTTCGCTCCGCCGAAAACTCAAACATGCTGCTGCCCACTTGTCTGTCTCATGATCCCCGAAATGCTGAAATCACCTGTGCAAAAAATCATCATAGATAACTTAATCGGTTCAGGCACGTTTATAGTCGTAAAAGTTGCCATCATCCTTATGTTTATAATTTTGGGGGAGCGCGAACGTGTGCTACTTATCACCCAACATTTTTGCATTTTCATAATCGCACTTTTTGGCACTATTTTGGACATCGTCTTGTGAAGGTGATATTTTTTGTGGGAGAGCTTTTTTATGTTTAAGTAGAAAAAGCAAATAACGAATTATATTTTAACAACATGTTTGTATTGTTTTGTATTGATCTTTGCAAGAAGTAAAGTTTTTAAATTAACCAAAAGATTTCTGTTGCTTAATAGTTTTTGTCGCAAACATATCGTAATCTTCTTGAGTTCCTTATTTTCTTTGGTTTCCAAATCCTCGACACTTAGTCGTCGCACACCTTCTGTCCGCTTCCAATGCACGAGGCATAAGCCATCAAGTGGGGAATGGTGCTCTGTTGCATCACTCCGGTGAAAAGGTGACTTTGAGGACCGGAAGCGAAGATGCCCACATCCTCGCCGGAGTGCACTCCTTGGTCCTTGTAGATGTAGCTGGGAGTGATGGCATCATCAGCGCCGAGGATGTCATCTAAGGGAATTCGCTGGCCAGTTTCATCCAGATACTGATTGGGTCCCGCTGCATAATTGAGCACAGCGTACTTGACTCCATTCAAATCGGTGTCGTGCTGATTGATGCCCAGGATGGGAGTTCCCCTGCCAGGATATCCAGCGATACTAACGGCGTGTCCATGATCGGCAGTCACCACAATCAGAGTATCCTCGATGTCGGTGATGTCCCTAGCTAATTGAATGGCCTTCTCGAACTCAAGAGCTTCATCTAGAGCATAACCGGCCTTAGTGTAGTGATTACCATAGTCAATAAGACCTCCTAAAAATAAATTATATAACAAATGAGTTCAATTTTAGTACATGAGCAATGATGTTTGAGTAAATAAAGAATTTTAATGGTATAAATTCATGATGGAAAAGCAACCCACCTTCGATAAACACAAAGTATCCATTCTCGTTTTGGCTCAGCTTTTTGATGGCAACCTCTGTGAGTTCGGAAAGGGTTGGCTGGAAGGTTTCATCCGCTTCTTCGTGGAAGTCCATTAATTGAGATTGGAAAAGACCCACGATGCTAGAAACAGCGGAAACATTCACGCTGAGCAGCTGCTTTCGATTGGTGACCAAGACACCTCCTTCGTGAAGTGCTTGCCATTTAGACAGGAGATTCACTCCATCAGAACGCTCTCCAGCATTTCCGTGACTATCCACGATGGAGTTGGGCAGGAACTTGCCCATTCCGCCGCCGAACATGATCTCAAAGTTCTTTCCGGGTGTTTGGGTCACCAGTTGGGTGGCCATATCAATGCACTCGCTGGAATCAACTCCATAACTAGTGACATCAGTGTCGCATTCCCACATTCGATTGGCTGTTTTGGCATAGGCTCCCGAAGGACTCGCGTGGGTCAAAGTGGTGGTGGTTACAATGCCGGTGGATTTGCCGGCATTCTGAGCCCACTCAGCGATGGATGTTAGGCGGTTAGCTGGATCTTGGCTGGCGGTACAGTTGTTATAATCCACAGCAGCACTTACTCCAATGTTAACGATGTTGGTTTTCACTCCGCACAAATAGGCGGTGGCTGTGCAGGCAGAATCGGGCACCTGAGCATTGGAACAATAGGTCTTCAAAGAAAAAGAAAATAAATATTAAAACCTGATTTCAATATTAAATAAATGTTATCAAATAAGTACTATCTAACTAAAAAGAAATTGCAGTAAGTAGTATAAGTAATAGAGGTTTTTTGTAGAAAATATTTTCATTTAACAACAACTTTTCTGTACTTTTGTAGTATTACTGACTTGTTACCAAATCCTTTTAAAAAAAATGGCAACAATCTTCCAATCTATTCCTGTATCTCATATTACTTATTACATTTTTATAGCAAACACTCACCCTGCTCAATCCGGTGTAGGGGAAGCGCTCGAAGCTAAGGGAGGACTCCTCGCCGGTGTTTCCTTGGCGCTGTCCTTTAAGGATTCGGGCAGCTGCCACGGTGGCCAGTGGCATGCCGTCGCCCAGGAACATGATGATGTTCTTGGCCTTTTTGGCGTTTGGCTGCGGTAGCTGCAGCCTCTTGGTGATCTCCTCGTCGGCGATGTTGTACCAGTACTGGGGGTCCATCTCCTCGGGCGGAGTGTACTTGTCGGTGGCCACGCTCGTGGAGAACCTCGGCTGGATGACCTTCCGGCCCGTCAACTCGAGGGCATCGTGCACCTCCCGAACTCCACTGAGTGCCGTTCCGAACAGGACCAGAAGTCCCAGGATCGGGAGGAGAAACTGCCTCTGGGAGGAGCCCATCTTTGATTGTCTTGCTGCTGGTGAAATCTCACTAACTACACCGAATCCGTCTGGACGGGGAGCTTATATAGTCGGTGAATAACGAAGGCCTAATTTTGGAACCTCTGGACATATCTCACTTGGAGTGGTATATCTCTCGAAAAAGCACCTATATCTAACACGGCGCGGAGAGTGGGTGAGAGGGGAAGGAGGCCTGTATTAAACCTCCGAGTCTTGGTCTTATCCGAAAATGATGTCGAAAGAACATTTGACTGTTGCTCTCCCGGACACTCAAAAAATTTTCTGCTCACTTGTCTGTCTCATGATCCCCACGAAAAAGCAGAAGTCACCTGTGCAAAGAAGCATCCCAGATATCTACATAAATCGGTTTAGTCACGTTTATAGTCGTAAAAGTAGCCATCATCCCTACGGTTATTATTATAATCTTGGGGGAACGTGAACGTGTTGCTACTTATCATACAACATTTTTGCATTTTCATTATTTGGCATTATTTTTGGCACATTTTTGGACCTTGTCTAGTGAAGGTGTAGAGTTTTGTTTTTGTTTAAAAAAGAATTGTATTTTAAGGGTCCTATTGCCAAAACAACTTGTTTGTGTTTTTTTTTTTTTTTGATTTCACAAAAAACATTTTTGTGTGGTAATACATTAAATCACTTTTTTGCCAGGCATAACTCTGTGCCTAAATGAAATGAATGCTAGAAACTTTTTAGATTAAAGTAGAGAGAGTATTTTATCAAACCGTTATTTTTACCCAAAGGTTTATTTTTTCGTTTAATAAACATTACTATCTTGGAAAATAATGCCACCGGTCTTGGCCTAAAAACTTTTAAATAACTCCCAAAATTTAAGTTAGCCCAAAATTGTAATGTTCAAGCGGAGTCTAAGCCATCTGGATAAATTGCCCAAATCCCAGGTGGCCGAGTGGTTGGCCGGAATCGATACCATCATCTGCAGCACGGATGGAGTTCTTTGGCAGGAGAACAACCCGATTGAGGGATCCGCGGAAGTCATTAATACCATTCAGGCCAAGGGAAAACGCAGTTTGATGATCTCCAACGATTGCAGCTTGACAACCTCGGGCTTGATTGAAAAGGCTAAATGTATGGGCTTCGAACTGAAAGAGCAGGACATGCTGAGTTCGGCAGGATCCATATCAAGTTATCTGACCGAAAGGAATTTTAAGAAAAAGGTGTTCGTCCTTGGAGGAGATGGCATTTCTAAAGAGCTGAAAACAGCAGGTTTTTGCTCAGAAGTGAACTCACAAAGGTGGGATGGCCAACCAAAATTTGACTTCTTAAAGTCGCTGGAACTCGATCCGGATGTGGGTGCAGTTCTGGTGAGCAGAGGCGATACGACGGACTCGCACCAACTGCTTGTGGCCTGCAATTTCCTTATGAATCCCAAAATCTTGTTCCTGGCCACCTGTACGGATGGATTCCTCCCGTTTGGGGAGCGAAGAATCCCGGATGCCGGAGCCCTAGCAGCTGCCATCGAGGTGATCGTGAAACGCAAGCCGACTCTCCTGGGGAAGCCTAACCCCCGAATTTTGGGAAAGTTACTCGAGTCCGGAGAAATTAAGCCGGAGAAAACGCTCATGATTGGAAACTCGTAAGTTAGTTTTTTGTAAAATCTATATAAATGGAAAAACACGCTTTTATTTGCAGGCTTAAATCCGACATTTTATTTGCCGATATCTGTGGATTTCAATCATTATTGGTGGGTAAAGACAACGGAGCTGTCGAGCAAGCCGAAAAAATTAAAGAGGAGGGAGATGAGAAAAAGATGAAATGTGTGCCAGATACTTATTTGCCAAGCTTGGAACCGTTTCTCGAGTTTTTAAACACCGATGTAAAATCGGAAAAGAAAAACGATGAAAATGCCGATGAAAGCAAAGAGTGTCCAACGGAAACGCAAAAACAACAAGAAAACAAGTGATTTAGAAAATATTTTATATTCAAAAAAAGGCGCCCAGATGCTGAACAGCTGTCTTTGAAAACCAAAGGTTTTGCAACACTGTCGCTGAATGTTGTATATCGATGGGAAGTCTTTGGTGAAAAACAGCTGTTATATTTGAATTTAAATGAGAATAAACTATTAATAAAATAAATTACCTAGACTGTGCTCAAATATGCTTCAAATCGGTTGTTTTCTTAGTGGCCACCAGTGCTGCAAAACACCCTTTCGCCTAGCAGTGTTCTTATTGGAACCGATAGCCCTGTCTATCGATAGTGTCCATCGATAACTGTGCAGCTCTAGAGTGCAGAGAAGCAGAAGACAAAGAAACAAAATGTTCTCTGCAAAAGTTGTGCCCGTTTAAAAGCCAGAAAAGTTCGTGATCTGCACTTTTTGCATCGCCAGTGCATGTGCACCGTGTCTGTATGTGGATTTGGTCTAAAAATACGAGAGGATGAAAATAAACTGCAGGCGAAACACCTTGAGTTGAGTGCAACGGCTGCGAGTGTGTGCGTGCGTTCGCGTGTCCGTGTGAGTTCGCAGTGCGTAAGAGCGAGCGAGTGTGTGTGCGCTCGTGTGCGTGTGTGTATACATGTGGGATAAACGAAAATAAAACAAGGGACCGCTCCCCGCCGATTTTCCGCCACCCCGCAAAGTTCATCCGCCCGAGAATCGGGGGAACTGCATCTCGCACTGAAAATCGGTTCACAATCCACTATCGCCCGCCCGTCGTCCTTCATCCACCTTCCGAGGAAAACAACAACAGCAACCACCAGCGCCCTTGCAACAACAACTGTTACAAAAGAGCAAAAGAGAGAAGAAACACCCCGCACACTCGCACACTTCCAGTCAGACACACACACACTGAGTCCTGTTGTCCTCGCCAGAAGTTCGAATTTCAATCCCAAAATCACAATCGTAATTGTAATCCGCCAAAATGGACTCCGATATCGAAATGGATCTGGAATCGGACAACGACGGGGAGTACGATGATGACTACGACTACTATAATACAGGTAAGAATGGGTTCCATTTAAAGGGTTTCCTCCTGACAACAATCAGCCATCGATTTAACTGAGTCTAAATAGGGGTACGACTGTGTCTGTGAGGAAGTACACACACACACACACGCTAGCACACTCATGGGTTGGTTATTCACCTTTTTGGGAGGCAAGGCCCATAAGACCCGAGAATTTGCATTCAGCACTTGACATTCGCCTTGGGTCCCAATAGCCATGCCACAGTCCCCACGCCCCCCACTCAATCCCCGCCCTTTCTTTGCTGACCATGAAGCTGAAATTATGGAATTGAACTTGAAACCAACACACACGCACGTAGCTACACATAGCGAAAAAGTGTAGTCCACTGAGTATTATTAATATGTGAACAGGTTCGATAAGGGTTACCTTAAGCTAAATCTATTGTTTTGCCTTGCAATAAGGGTCGAGGTAATAATAGTATTTATAAAGTTGAAGCTTTTAAACTCTGACTACTAGATCGGCAATAATAATTTTGGTTTTTTTATGCTGAGCCTTATGTTTGGGAATGCCTGATTTTTATAGAAAGATTTTATATTTATATTTAATTTCTCTCAGTGTATAAGCGAGTACAATTCGTAGTTGCGAGTTGCGGCTGATTGCGAGGTTTGTGTTTTGTGGCTGGCTTCATTATTGCCCGCCACTTTACTCACGTTCTTCGTAGCTCCACAACCCACACATGCACACCAAAACACTCACACACACACACCATCATAAACTCAGGTGCGTGCTCGAGTACACAGTTGCATTTTGTTTTGTGCCCGCTCTTCCGTCAACTCGGTCTCCGCTTCTTGACCTGTCCTTATTGTTCCGACCTGGCCAAGACGCCTCGTAAGTTGCGAGTCGTAACACAACACAACCTTCAATCAGATACCAGATACCCGTAACAGCGAGCATTTGTATGGCAGCCTTGTCGGCTGAGGGGCTTATTTTGTGATTTAGCAATACAATGTTGCTAGCAACAATCGAATATTATTTTCAGTTTTCTTTTACATTTTTTGTGACTCAATAAGTACAACAATTAAAGTCAACACTTACAAACAATCGTAAAAAGTTGGTCTGGAAAAGCTAAACTTCCCCAAATCAAAACCACTGTAACTCGAACCAGTTTTGTACAATAAGGGTTTATCAGTTCCCAAATCGTATGTAACTGCAAAAGTGACTCAAAGTAAATACAATCAACCCTTGTTGTGCTTCATAGTGGATCCAATATCACAATTGGGATTTTAGCTAAAAAAAATGATGACATTTGTTAAGCTACAAAGTTTCAATGCAATGATTAAAAAGAATAACACTTAAAATATAAAAAAAGGTTATGACTTCTCCCTAAAAATTGGAATTGATGTATTTTTCCACATTAGTATTATTATTATTGTTCGGTAGACTAATCGTTTGTTCAGATGACTTCAAATGACATGTTATATACATATTTACCCCTAATGCTTTTATAACTATTAATTAAGGAATTTTTTATTCGAATACATACACTTTTTGTACATACATATGTATAAATTTGTTAAACATGATATATTTTTTATGTATGAAGGATAGACTTACCCCATAAACTAAAAAAACACTTTTACTTAACCTCTTCCTTCATCCTTGCAGGCGAGGACTGCGATGTTGAACGCCTGGATCCGAAGCGCGCCGACCCCGAGTACTTCGAGTTCGACTGCCTCACCGTCGAGGACATCGAGAAGCTGCTGAACGAGCGCGTGGAGAAGCTGAACACCATCCTGCAGATCACGCCCTCGCTGGCCAAGGTGCTGCTGCTGGAGCACCAGTGGAACAACGTGGCCGTGGTGGAGAAGTACCGCCAGGACGCGAACGCGCTGCTGGTGACGGCGCGCATCAAGCCGCCGACGGTCGCGGTGGCGGATACCGCTTCCACGAGTGCAGCGGCGGCCAGTGCCCAGCTGCTGCGACTGGGGAGCAGTGGATACAAGACGACGGCGTCGACGGCGCCGCAGTATCGCAGCCAGATGTGCCCCGTGTGCGCCAGCTCGCAGCTGGGCGACAAGTTCTACAGCCTGGCCTGCGGGCACTCGTTCTGCAAGGACTGCTGGACCATCTACTTCGAGACGCAGATCTTCCAGGGCATCTCCACGCAAATTGGCTGCATGGCGCAGCAGTGCAATGTGCGGGTGCCGGAGGACTTGGTGCTAACACTCGTGACGCGGCCTGTGATGCGGGACAAGTACCAGCAGTTCGCGTTCAAGGACTACGTGAAATCACATCCGGAGCTGCGCTTCTGCCCCGGACCCAACTGCCAGATAATTGTGCAATCATCGGAGATCTCCGCCAAACGTGCCATCTGCAAGGCTTGCCACACGGGCTTCTGCTTCCGGTGCGGCATGGACTACCACGCGCCCACCGACTGCCAGGTGATCAAGAAGTGGCTGACCAAGTGCGCCGACGACAGCGAAACGGCCAACTACATCAGCGCCCACACCAAAGACTGCCCCAAGTGTCACATCTGCATCGAGAAGAATGGCGGCTGCAACCACATGCAGTGCTTCAACTGCAAGCACGATTTCTGCTGGATGTGCCTGGGCGATTGGAAGACGCACGGCTCCGAGTACTACGAGTGCTCCCGCTACAAGGACAACCCCAACATTGCCAACGAGTCGGTGCACGTGCAGGCGCGCGAGGCGCTCAAAAAGTACCTGCACTACTACGAGCGCTGGGAGAACCACTCCAAGTCGCTGAAGCTCGAACAGCAGACGATCGACCGGCTGCGCCAGCGCATCAACTCGAAGGTGATGAACGGCAGCGGCACCTGGATCGACTGGCAGTATCTGTTCAATGCGGCGGCGCTGCTGGCCAAGTGCCGGTACACCCTGCAGTACACCTATCCGTACGCCTACTACATGGAGGCGGGTTCGCGGAAGAATCTCTTCGAGTACCAGCAGGTATGGCTAACCATTCTTCATATTTATTGAACGTTTATCCAATAAATGTCCTTGCTTTGCAGGCGCAACTGGAGGCCGAGATCGAGAATCTGTCGTGGAAGATCGAGCGAGCGGAGACAACGGACCTGGGTGATCTCGAGAATCAAATGGACATCGCTGAGAAGCGTCGCACCACCCTACTCAAAGACTTCTTCCCAGTGGACGCATAGGCAAATGACAAGCTTCCATGGTCACCAGAGGAGCGGCTTGTCCCGTTTAGCACAAATAACAACTTCGATTGACTGTTGACAAGCCGAACGAACGCAACTCAACGCAACGCAACGCAAGACGACACGACAGTATAGAGACGCTTATTTAAATTAAATTATACACATATTTACATGTATCCATCTAGCAGTAGGCCCAACGACGTGTAGCTAATTTTTAAATTAAACTAATAATCAAGTGCATATAGACTAGAGTATAGAGTACAGAGCATAGTCGACTACTTGAAGTATAAATATAATAGTTTGTGACATTCGAACTCACTCAAAATGATCGGTGTAACTGCAATACAACGCCTTGCGCAGAACGTTAACGATAGTAGCTATAGCCGTAGCGATAGCTATACCATAACTCTAACTATAACTATAACTATAAAATCTAGCAACTGACAAACAAAAACCAGACGCATTTCAGTGGCCAAGTGTTCCAACAGTTTTCCAAAAACTAGCCCAAAACGACCCGACGAAATGCAGAAACAATTCTAAATTTAAAGCGCCACAAATCAAGCAATTGTAGATCAAAGACCGCGAATGGAGAACGGTCCATTGGCTAGACCCTAAGATTTAAATCTCGTATTAACCCCGGGCTGAGCAGCAGCTGCGTTAACAGCATCAAGTATTCGTAATCTGTATCTCGTAGCTAACCGCAGCACATCAATCGAACTCAAGAAGTCTTGAACTATAACGAATGAATCTAGGTACTCCCCCGATTCCCACGATCCCCTGACCCCGTTCCTTCTCGATTCTCACTCGACTCTCGATTAACGTTGTAAGCTGAATCATAAATTATATTCTAGGATTACGCTATGTATGTATGCTTATGCGACTGAATTTGAATTAAATTTACACTAGATATACAACTACACAAAGTAACTGATTTTTTAGACTGTGGGCTGTAAGCTTGCACTTTGTACTAAAAGCTGTGAAGGAGCTTTTTTTGACTTTTGGTTGAGTGAGTTGGTAAGGAGCTTAAACTCAGGTTTGAGTGAGAGTTTTGGGTGGACTTTCACTCAAGTTTACTTTATCTTATGATTCCCAACTCAAGTTCCTCTCTAATCTTAAAAATATATTTCTTGGGAATTTTGAATTTGTTTGACTTGTATTTGCGGTTTTTAATTGTTACACTTGATTTTGTATAATTAAAATTATTTTTAGTTTAATTTTTTGTCTATTTTGGAATTAAAAAAAAATTTATTTAGCTTCATTTCTTACTTTTCCTACTGCCCCTTGCACTCTTCCTGCTGGCTCTTGCACTCTTCCTGCTGCCTCTTGCACTCTTCTTGCTTTCGAAGGTAACCATGGGATTTTGAGGTTCTGGGGGAGGCTGGCTGGCCAGGCTAAACAACCGGCACTCGGACCGCTCCTTGAGCAAACTGTTTGCAAACTTCTTCGCTCCCGAAATCTTGGTCACCCTCACATTGTTCATGTTGTCCACCCTATTCGCAGGATAGACCTCCACATCGCAGCAGTTCTTTATGAGCAGCAGGTCACTGTTGTTGGTTATTGGGTACCGGAAGTAGAGATCCCTACCGCAATCCAGACACTTGTTCTTCATGCGTTTCAGCTGAAATTTCACCGGATAGCATCGACCCACCATGGTGTCGTGGTCCAGAATAACCGAGTGCTGGTAGGTGGGTTTCGGCCGGGGACGCTTGGTCCACTGTAAATTATATCCAGTAATAAAAACAGCAATGAATTATAAAGCTAACTGCATATTTTAAAATTATTTTTATGGGTAACTAACCCAACCAAATTAAAAACGGATCTGAAACCAACTATTTACCAGAAATTATATTTATTTTGATTTTCGTGCAATTGTATTATTTATAGAAATGAAAACGATAATTTATAATCTGTAAAACTAACGTAATAAAGCTCTAAAGTAAGTTTAGATCTTTTATTCATTTAAAGTTTAGAAAAAATATACGAGTATATATCAAAAAGTAACTCGTACCTCATCCAAGTGCAAATAGGTGCGAAGCGGTCTGCAGGCGGCCGAGCAGAGATTGGGCCGGATGTCCTGCTCCTGGGCCACGCACATGGTGCAGCACCGCAGCTTGTCCTTGTCGGACTCCAGGAGCGGCCTTCCCTTGCTGCACTCCGCCCGGATGTTGATCTCCTGGCGAACGGGTCCGTCCGGTTCGATGGTGGCCTGATCGGCCTGCGGTTCGATGGTGGCCTGAATGACATCGGCCAGAGGTTCAACCTCGCCAGGCAAAGGCGCCGTCACCTTGTAGTCGATACATGGTCCTTCGGTCGATTCATAGCACTTTCGACAGGGTCCTGGGACAAAATTTTTGAGGATCCACCGCCGACAACTGCTTTCCGGAGCGGACATGTTGCAGGAAAAAATGGATTGTTAAGGGGAAGGAAACAATTTTGAAATAAAATAAGAAAGTCTCAAAGTTGAGACTCCATTCGTAGCATGTTTATTTGGCTTAAAATAAGTAAAGTTATTTCTCTTGGGATTTTATATCCACAGTTTTCAATTCAACTTCCTTATTTTTTGAGCTGCCTTTCGGCGACTCCTCTTCATCAAAAATCTTGAGATCCTTGGCATGGTACCAAACTATGATATTTAGAAATCCTCCCACAAGTATAAAGGAGGCGGCCGTAAGATTCAAAGCGTATCTGTATTAAAAAGAAACAATATAATAAAAGAATAAAAATAAAAAGTGTTTTATGTGATAATATTTAGTATATCCTACCTCAATGATTCCGTGTCGTAGAGCCAACAGTTTCCCTTGTTGGTGCAGGTTTTACCCCACACCAAACAGTAGTTGTCAATCAACCAGCCAAAGAAAATGGGACTGGGAATGAAACCAAGTAGAGAAGCTGCCATTGAACCCAATCCCAATGCAAAGGTTTTGTCCTCTTCAGGAATGCAGCGCAGAGCTATTAGCAGATTTGTGGATTTACTAGAAGCACCCACGAGTTTCAGGAAGCACATCATGGCCAGGAAAACAAGGAACTCATTGAAGCAGTCCACTGGACAAGTTCCATCCACTGCAAATTGAGTCTGAAATAAAAAATGTATAAGTAAAATATACTGAAAGGTATTCCGTTTTATTACCTCCGTTTCTGAGATCAAACTTGAAGAACCCAAGCACTGGCAGTTAGTGTAAATGGTCCTTCCCAGTTCATCCTTCGTCCTTTCCGTACATCCTGCATGACAGGGCGAGATGAAGGTGATGTTATCCGGACTGCAAACCGGAGCATAGTGCACATAGTCGCAGTGGCAGGATGCACTGCAGCTGTTCTCCGCGGACAAAGTGGTCAGGGAATTCAATCTGTCACTGCCTTCACATCCGATGGCCACATAGCAAAGGATTCCGGCCACCGTCACAAAGTCCACGATGGCATTCCAGGAGGCCATTGCCCGGGCACTCGGTTTGTACTTCGAGATCACGTATCCTGAAATAAGAACTCCTGCGGCCGAGAATCCCAGGGCTACAGTTCCAGTTGCCATAGTTGCCATGGCTGCCGATTGTCTGTATTGGGTTTCTATATACTTTGGAGTGAATATCCAATAGGCCATATAGCCGAAGAAGTAGAATATGGATGCTATGGTGTTGAAGATATACACCTTGTTCTTTCCCAGCCTCCTTACGGTTTTCATCATGTCCTTAAAGGATCGTTCTTTGATGGGGAGCGACTGTCTTCTCTCTGAATGCTTCAGTTCGAGTCGCCTCTTTCGGGAACTGGGCAGCTCCTTGGGAAACATAAACAGGAACAAGGCTGCAATCAAGGTCATGGCAGCCAGGACTAGCCATCCCAGCCACCAGGCGCCCATCCAGCGAGGGTCCTCCCTTCCGATGAGAGGTTCCAAGCTGGGTTCAATGTACAAACGCAGGCAAAGAGCTGCCAAAGAATATCCAATAGCTGGACCAAGCATTCTCAGGAACATGGACATGCCTAAAAGAGGGATAAAATTTGATATAAAATTGTTTATTGTGGGGGTGGGACACGTTGGGTTAAAAGGTTATATAAATAAAATGTTAAACTGCTTTTAAACAAAGCTAATCCATATCAAATACTTATATTTATTTTAGTATCACGCGTCTAGTTTCGTTTCAAATGTTTGTTCAGGTGTTTTACAACCTAAAAAAATTAGTCCTAATCTTACAGTGAATTCTTACATTGGAAAATAAACAGGAAATGAAAAAAAAAAACAATTAAATATTCTACCTATTATTCTACTATCAAATAAAAAAAGTATTACTCTACCAAGAACAAATAACACTAATTGAAACAAAAAACAGTTTTAATAGTGAAACCAATTGCCGAAAACTAACCTTTCCCAATTACAGACCACCTCCCTTTAATTATTATACAATACTCACTCAGCAGGGCAGGTGTTTTTGACTTGGTGGCATTATCATCCATGTAGGCAATTCCCAAAGTGTAGAAAAGAGCCTGTCCCACTCCCGAAATAAGTTGGGCTGCAAACAGAAACACCTGTGGCACCGACTGGCCCACCTCCTGAATACATCCTGATGCACTTGACTGGCATAGTTTCTTATCCTTCTCCTGCCTGGCCAAAGTTTCGTTAACCTGGCCAAATTCACGGGTTAATTTTAGGGCATCCTCGCCAGCTCCATAAATAAAGTGCAGGGAGCTCGTTAGCAGGCAAAAGGCCACGATGGTCAGCAGACCTAAATGGGACACTATATTACTGATATTGAAACGAAGGATCTCAGATCTCAACTCACCTATTCCCATCCAGCGGGGTCGATGCCCATTTCCCGCATAATAACCCAACAGGGCGGCTGTTAGCATCGTGCTGATATCATTTCCCACCGAGATAATGCCGGAAACCTTTGTTGGTATTTTATAGCGCTTCTCCAAGGTCGTAATTGTCGCATTGAAGTAGGCGAAGGTCATTGTCATCACACAACCAGCCAGACCGTACAGAATCACATACATTTTCTCAGTTGCAAATCTAGAAAAGTAATTCTTTACGATAAAGATAGAGGTGCATTAAAAGAGATCTTACCTTTGCATAAAGGAACCTCTGAAGATCCAGAAACCACAAGTTGTATCCTTACTTCCATCCTCTCCTATTTCTTTTTCTTTTTCAGGGAAATCCTTTAGTCTATCTGAGCTAACCAAAGCCTTTTGGAGGAAGGGCAATGTTTCACTTGACTCCAAGGTCGACTTCTTTTGCTCTTCCGACATCTTTCATCTCCGAGCAGCTCGGCTGAACTGGTACTATCTATCAGAGATCTCCACACCATATAGCCGACTGCATCTCATGGATAAACAGCTTAGAGATCTTATCAAAGCCGTCAGATTAGACAGTGAGGATCAGACAGGCGACACTTATATACTGTGTATGAAAATAAATTTTAGGAACAGCTAATTGACGGAGCTTCTTTGTCGTACTTATCTTTTTCGGAAACGTGTGAAATTCTGGCACAGAGACTTCACTTTTGTGGGCCACGTACCCCCAGATAAAAATATGTTTGCCAAAGTATTATAAATAAATCTTTCATTTATTTATGGAAGCTCTTTTCCTTATCAGTAACAATTACTTTTGGTTTCTCCTTAAGCTCTATTACTTCATCCTGTTTGGTTTGATCTGCCTTCTCCTCTTCATCGAAGACTTTCATGTCCTTGGCGTGATACCATACGCCAATATTCCAAAAGCTGCCCAGGAAAATCAGAGAGGCACTTACTAGATTCATGGTGTACCTAAGGAAAGGATTATTAGATTAATATTAATTATATATTTTCCACTAAATAAATTATATGTACCTCAAGGACTTGGTGTCGTATATCCAACAGTTACCCTTGGAACTACAAGTTTTACCCCACACAAGACAATAACTATCCAGCATCCAGCCAAAGACAATGGGACTTGGAATAAAGGTGAGCACCGAGTAAACCATACTTCCAAATCCCAAGGAAAAGGTTTTATCCTTAGAGGGGACACATCGTAGAGCTAATAGTAGGTTACTCGATCTCCCAGTGGCTCCAACGAATTTCAGAAAGCACATGACGGTCATGAAAATTAAAAACTGCTTACTGCAATCCACCGGACAAGCTCCATCCAAAGCGATTTGTGACTGGGATGCAAGTGAGTTTAGGTTAGATAATAAAGTTTCATTGGGCATGGTTCCCATGCACTGACACCCTGTGTAAATGGTCCTTCCCAGTTCATCCAATCCCTTTTCAGTGCATCCCGCATGACAGGCGGATATGTAGGTTGTATTTTCTGGACTGCAAACAGGAGCATAGTAAACATATTCACAATCACAAGCTGCACTGCAACTATCGTTGACTGGCAGAATGGATAAGGAGTTGGCTCTATCACTTTCATCGCATCCTACAAGGACATAGCACAGGAGTCCTGCCACCGTGAGGTAATCCACCACGAAGTTCCAGGCAGCCATTGCCCGTGCACTCGGTTTGTACTTGGAGATCACATATCCGGAGATCAGAACTCCTGCTGCCGAGAATCCCAGTGCCCAAGTTCCTGTTGCCATTGTGGAAGTGGATGCAGATTGACGATACTGAATCTCAATGTACTTTGGTGTGAAAATCCAGTACGGCATGTAGCCAAAGAAGTACAAAATGGAGGCCAGCATGTTGTAGACATAAACCTTATTGGCCGCCAGTCTTTTTAGGGAGTCCAGCATATCTTGAAATGATCGCTCTGCCAGCGGAATATCCTCCTCTCCATCTGCTTTCAATCTTCTGGCCTTGGCTTTTGGCATCTCCTTGGGAAACATTCCCACAAACACTGCTGTTATAAGCAGGATAACTGTGAGTAGGATCCAGCCCAACCACCAAGCTCCCATCCATCGAGGATCTTGTGTGGTAATCAGGGGGTTTCTTTAAGGGATCGATGTACAAACGGAGACACAGGGAGACCATCGAGAAGCCCATTGCAGGACCCAACATTCGTATAAAGGTGCTCCAACCTTGTTAAAAAATTGCATTAATATCTAATAGATATTTTGGGAAGCTATTCTTTGATAATACTTAGCATGGCTGGCGTCTTGGAACTTGCAGAATTATCGTCCATGTAGGAAAGACCCGGCGCATAGAATAGCGAACATCCAATTCCACCGATAAAGTTTGCTACGAAAAATAGAATTATAGGTGTGTAGTCCCCATCGTAATTTCCCTCTCCACAATGTGAGTCTTTCTTAAGGCAGAGGGAGTCATCTTTCCCCGTGGAATTCAAAGTAGTATCAAGGGCTTCCTCAAGTCCGTATTCTTCTGTTAATCTCAAAGCTTCTTCGCCAGGGCCGTAGAAAAAGTGTGGTGTCAACATGAGCAGGCAAAACATAGCTATAATAATGAGGCCTAAAAAGTCCAAAATGATTAAGTCAAGTAGTTTTCCCGAGTCGTATGGTATTACCCAATGCAACCCAACGTGGCCGATGTCCTCGACTCGCATAGTAACTCAAAAAGGCCGATGAGAAAACGGTGCTTATATCATTGCCCACTGTAATAAGACCCGATATCTTGGTGGGTATATTAAAGCGCTTCTCCATCGTTGTAATGGTGCCAGTAAAGTAGGTGAATGCCATGGCTAAAAAGCAGCTAGCTATCCCGTATATAATCACAAAGCAGTGAGCAGTGGCAAATCTGGAGATTGGAATTACTCACTTACTACTTTACCATAAAGATATAAACAGAACTCAACGATATACCTCTGTAAAGCAGGTCCCTTGAAGATCGAAATCCCACACAAGGTATCAGAAGACTGTTTCTCCTCCTTCTGAGTTTCATTTCCACCCGCCTCCTTATCCTTTAAAAACCTGGAGGTCTCGATCTCTTCACTGGCCATTTCGATCCTTCTCTGTCGAACTACTGGAAAACACTGAAGCCTCAATTCAGAGGCAAGTTACAATCGCCTCGTGGCAAACAGAAAAGCTTTGAGATAACGGATAACAACCTTCGTACCGCTAAATCCGTCTAATATTTAGCTTTCTAATCGGGATCTGCGCTTTAATTGTCAGCAATTAACATATATACAACCGGTGTGGGCAACCTTACTGTTACAATACCTTTTATTATGGTACTGGACTCTACGGGGGAAATCACACATGGATATTGACAAAACAAGGCACCAAAACTCTCACTCACACAGCACTTCTTATTGGTAATATAGTAACTTATATCTAGATCTCTGTATTCTTCTCGTTGTTGGCCTCCTCCTCGTGCTGAACGATCTTCATCTCCACCTCCTTGACGTCCTCGTCGAAGATTTTCAGGTCCTTGGCGTAGTACCACACTCCTAGATCGAAAATGGCTCCAATGGCGATAAAAACAGCTGCGGTGAAGTTCAGGGTGTATCTGGAATATATATTATAGGTGATATATATATTTTACTTTTATTATGATAGCCTTACCTCATGGAGAGCGGATCGTAGAGCCAGCAGTTTCCCTTGTTCGTGCAGGTCTTTCCCCAAACCAAACACACTCTATCGAAGACCCAGCCAAAGAATATCGGACTGGGAATGAAGGCCAGCATCGAGCACAGGGTCATGCCGAAGCCCATGGCAGCCGTTTTGTCCTTCTCCGGAACACAACGAACGGAGACCAGGAAGTTGGAAGCCCTGCCACTGGCTCCCACGAACTTCAGGCAACACATCACGGCCAAAAAGGCCACGAATTGCGTCCAGCAATTTACGGGACAGGCTCCTGGCATCGCTTGACCATTTGCCAGTGCCTACGAATTTAGTTGAGATTAAGAGTTTTAAAGTTTTAGGGGATAAGTATAAAGGATATACCTCGATTGGAGTGGCCATCGAAGTGTCCAGATTGATGTTGTCACTATACAAATCATCGCTGGTTAGGCGCTTGAATTGACTTGTGGTATTGGTGGTCTCGTCGGAAGGAATGCAGGAGCAGTCGTAGAAGACCTGTGGGAAGGAAAACAAGAATAAATTAATAATATTAGTTAATATAATATAAGCTATAAATTGTTTCGAATTTTAAAAATAATTCTTTATACAATTCTGCGGCTTAGGAAACTTTAGTTTGTATCTAACTACTTTAATCTAGTTATGTGGGATATGGGTATTTAAGGTTTCAATTGCACACATTTTACCTCAAGTGTGTAGAATTATTTTTTGAAGATTTCTTTGTTACACAATAACAAAATTTGTTAGCAAATAACTAAACATATGCTGTGCTTAATATTACTTTAGATTAGCTACCCACCTTTTTCCCCTCCGAATTCACATGCAATCTTTTGCATCCCGCGTGACAGGCGGATATATAGGTCATATTGTTCTCTCCGCACACCGGAGAGTACCGGACGTAATCGCAGGAACAGGCGGAGTTGCAAGTGGTGGCATTTCCGGTCAGGGAGCTATCGTGGATATTAACGATCACGGAGCTCTCGTTTCCGGGACAGCCAATGAAGGCGTAAGCCAGGATTCCGGCTACCGTGAGGAAGCCCACAATTACATTCCAAGCTGCCATATATCTTGCTCTGGGTTTATACCTCGAGATGATAAATCCGGAGAGCAGAACTCCCACGGCAGAGAAGGCCAAGGCTACGGTTCCGGTGACCATGGATGAAGTGGCCGCCGATTGGCGATACTGCACTTCGATGTACTTGGGTGTGAAAATCCAATAAGGAGTATATCCCACAAGGTAGAAAATACTCGAGAGCGTGTTGCACATGTATGTCTTATTGGTGATCAGCCGGCGGAAGGTTTTCAACATGTCCTGGAAGGATGCCTTGGCTTCCGTAGGTGTCTTCTGATCCAATTCCGCAGTCAGGGTTTCCTTTTCCTTGTTTTTCAGCGAAAGACGCTCCTTTTCGCGCCTGCGATTCTCTTCCACTTTTCTTCGGGCCACTGCTCTCGGGAGTTCCTTGGGAAACATTGAGAGGAAAACCCCGGAGAAGGACAACAGACCACCCATTACCAGCCAACCCAGCCACCAGGCGCCCAGCCATCTAGGATCCTTGTTGTTGATCACAGGATGCATCTGGGGAGCGATGTACAATCGAAGGCAGAAGGATGCCAAGGCGTATCCAATCGCAGGACCCAACATACGAAGGAAGTACGAGAGACCTGGAAAATATGAGGAAAATATCATTTTTTATTGAACTTTAGAGTTGCCTTCATGATTTTATGGCTTCAAATAATGCCACTGGCTGCACTTATGGTTATCTTCTTAAAGATAGGCATATCTTTTAAGTTTAAATTACATACAGTTGATCATTAGTTTGTTTAACGTCTAAGAAAATATTTTGCTATAGTCTTAGAAAAGATAAATTTATACTACCATGCATTAGCCAACCATATTTTATCTCGATTCACTTCAATTGCCAAGGCAAAATATGCATGTCGCTTCGGCATTGTAATAATATCAAAAAATATTCTGAATACTAAAATTATTTAAATTTCGACGACATTTGTTTGTTTTAAGATAGGTATATCTTTAAAGATTGAATTACATAAAGCCGATCATTAGTTTGTTTAGCGTCTAGGAAAATATTTTCCTATGGTCTTAGAAAAGATAACCTTATACAATCCGGAATCAGACAACCAAATATTATCTTGATACACTTCAATTGCCTTGTCAAATATGCATGCTGCTTCTGTCTTGTAAATTTACTGATATAAATCTTTTTTGATTACGATATTTATAGTTATAATTGCCTTTTCATTAAGAAATTAAATATTTTATTTAATAAGTATTTGGGACATCATCCTATTTATGTAGATATTATTTGAAAATCATTTGTTTGTGACTATAATGAAATTTTTTTTTTTTTAATGGGCAGAACGATTAAGGAGTTGTCATATCTTTTTTGGTTTTATCTGGAAAAACCCGTAAGTGAGAGATTTGTATGTATACTGTATATGATATCTTTCACTGACCGTGTTTATAGTCTTGGAAATCCCTAAAGATGCTGATGCTAAACTTGGCCCTGACTCAGTGCCATAACTTGCCACTCCCCCAATTAAGATTGTTATGGAGGTGCTAACTTATCTAACTAAGATTGCTGTTTAGTTCAGATTAATCTGGTTAAAGGCTACTCACTCAGCAATGCAGGTGTCTTGGATTTCTTGGTGTTATCATCCATGTAGGATACACCCAATGTGTAGTACAGTGATCCCCCGATTCCGGATATGAACTGTGCCACAAAGAGCAGGAGTTGAGGGGCAAAGTTACCCTCGCCGACTTCACATTCAGCTCCTCCTCCATTTAAACGGCAAAGGGTTTTGGTTCGCTGCTCCTCGATTGCCTCCATGGTGGCATTTTCATCGGGTAAACCCCCAAATTCCGAGGTGAGAGCCAGTGCATCCTCACCAGGTCCGTAGAGGAAATGCGGAGTTGTGGTCAAAACACAGAAACAAACAATGGTAAGGAGACCTATTAAATTATGATTTAAAATATTATATCTTCTGATGTACTTATATGTAATGCAATATGGTATATCTTACCAAACCCAATCCACCTGGGTCGATGACCCTTTCCCGCATAGTAGGCTAGAACCGCAGACACCAATGTTTGGCTTATGTCATTGCCCACCGAGATAATTCCTGTGTTCTTCGAGGGTATCTTGAAGCGCTTCTCTATTGTGGTGATCGTGCCATTAAAGTAGGCATATGTCATTGAAAATATACAGCCGACGATGCCGTAGAGTAAAACATACGCTGTTTGATTGGCAAACCTACAAGAAGACCATAAATAATAGTTAATAATTATGTTTATTATTTGAATCTATCAGGAGTTGATCTCAATTGATCCAACGAAACATTATTTGAGTGTTTACTTAATGTTAAGTACTTAATCGTTAAATAAATAAGAAAATTATATAAACAATTAAAACAAAATTGCAAAATCCTTATATCTCTTAACCTTACATTTTCGTAATTTAACTCTTACTCATTCAAAAATATTTAAACTCACCGCTGGTAGAACTTTCCCTTGAAAATCCAGAAGCCGCAGGTGACATTCTTCTCCAGCGGCGATTCCTCCAGGAGTCTGTTGATTTCCGCGGTGATGAGGCGTTCCTGCTCGGATTTCTGTTTCTTCTTTTTGGATTTTCCCTTCTTGGGAGTGGATTCATCTCCGTTCAGATTGTTTCCCGCCTCCTTTTCCTTGTCGTAGGTCTTTCCATTGTCCAAAAGTCTGGACTCCACATCGGACTCATCGCGGGATTCCTGGGCAGCAGCCTCGAGATCCTGATCCTCGGTCGGCAAACCACTGGAATTCTCGCTCTGCACCATCCTAATCCTAATTGGCTTCACTTGGCTCGCGATCTCACTGGGCACATTGGTCTCTTCCGGCTTTTGGTCACCGAACTCTCACACACACTTGCACACTTGCTACGGAATTTAGCTGGCACTTGATTGCTTAATTTTCGCCAGATCTTTCACGGGCAATTAGCTGATTACTGAGGGCTTCGGATCGGATCGGATGAGATGAGATGGGATCGGATGGGTTCTAGAAAACAACCTGGCGCGTGGACGAGCGCGGATCGAGTGGCATGATGTGCATAGATGTCCGGGGATCTTAACTCTCTTAACTCTTTAGATGGCGGCGCTGTTCCGAAAGTTTGCCTCAAATATTTTATCAAAATATTATCTCTGGAACGAGAGTCATCATCATAGCCCCCAATCCACAGAGCTAATCTTTGGCGATTTCCGAGACTCGTTGATGTCCTCTCATGCTGCTTCTGTTGCCGCTCGTTGGATTTACGATTTGTTTGCGGGTTAAGTTCGGGTACTAAAATTATAAAGTATATAGTATAGAGTGCAGAGTGTGTATGGTTGATAAGGCCGGCTCCAGACGGAAGAGTTTATCTTAAAACAGCGGGATTCGGCGGGTTTGCACATTGATGAGCACGTAAATCTGAGCGCCAGTCATTGCCCACGATTTCCATGGAAGTGCTAACTAAATATAAAGAGATACCCCCCTGGACAAACACTGTAGTGCACGGTCATTGTTTCTGTTTGGGATTAGGCATGGGATCAATGTGATATAGTCACTATCTTTTTCTGTGTGTGTGTGAGTGGCAAATTAGTTTAGTCGGAGAGCTGGAGAGTAAATTCGCCTTTCGGGTATTTCGTTTATTATTGTCAGTCTCGATTTGAGCAGAAGAATCTTTGCTCAAGCCCCCAACGTGTGCTCTATTATTTAATGTGCTCCCCCCTATATATGTGTTAGTAAATGTGTATGTGTGTGTGGTGTGTGTGTGGAGCTAATTCACATAGCATATTTAAATTTATGCGCAGCTTATCACTTGAACTTTATCTTGATTGCGATGTTCTTGATAAACGCGTGAATAGCAACTTTTCCACAACTTCGTCCCTTGAACTTTCCCGCTTTTCACACTTCGGGCTAATTTCTGTAATTTATTTGCCCTTGCATAACTTACGAGTGCTATTACTTTGATTTGTTTTGTTTCGATCGCGGGCTTTGCGGATCGGGAAAAGACAGTAGCTAAAGCGATCTCGATTCGGGAAAGACCGTAAGCGAACTAAACTAAACTAATCTAAGCTCACTCATCTCAGGAAGATCTCTGCCGAGTCCACTCAGAAAGCTTAGCTTGGATTCGGGTTCAGATTCGGGTTCTTTATCTTCGTATTTCGACTGTGTCACTGACATCAATTCCCAGTCAAAATAGTTAGCTCGCAGGTATCTCTATGTACAAATATATCCAAGAGATTCGCTCAACTCAATTGAATGACAGCCCACGAAAGTGAAACCATTGAGTAATTATGGGCCTTTACAAAGGGCATCTCAGATTATTTTCTTTGCTTTGGAGTGAGGAGATGTCAATATTATGAGCAAAGAAGTACAATATTTATGTATTTTCGGCTTCCAATTTAAACCTCCCAAAGTACAAGTCGCATTTCAGCTGAACAAAAGAAACCCACGTTTGAAGAAGCATAATTCCATGAGGAAGTAAATCGAACAGCTCAAACTAAACTGCTGCCAATTTGTGGCATTATATATTATCGATATCTGGCGACTGCGGTCGGTTGCCATCCGTATCCATCCACCCCGAGACGCTCGAGTATCGGGTTTCCAAGAAAAGCTCGTTCCTTTCCACTTATTTTTTAGATCGTAAACGATGAGCTTACACTATGCCCTACGCCATCAAATTGAATTCAAATTGCAATTACAGCGACCACATGTGTAAGCGTTGGCAGTAGCTTAAAAATAATCCCAAGGCATCGGCCAAAACACACATATGCAGATGGATCCTTAAAGGACATCATATGTTCCGGCAGGCAATAAAAATCAAAGGCATAATTTCACGATTTCAATTGAGCGCCAATAAAACGGCAGCCCAAGCATGTTTATTATTATTTCTTATTATTATTTTTCATTTTCCCCAACACCAGCTGCCGTCTCTTTCGCTTTTCCGATTTCCCGAGCTCTATATTCTATCGCGTTTCGCTGGGAAAACAGGAGCAAATGTGACCGCGGTTCTTAGGGGGGATTTCCATATACCATTGAGGCTCAGCATAAATAACAACAAATGAGGCAGTTCGCGGAAAAGGGAGAAAGATATACCCGCACAATGTAGCATCTTTATCTTTTGTTGTTGCGGTCCGCCTGTAAGTATGCTATATATAAATATATATAAATATATACATATTTATATATGTGAACAAATGTGAAAGAAGTCGGCGCTTTCTTTATGTCGCTGGCACGCGTTTGGTTTGCGATTTTATTTCCGGCCAAAACGTATGCAAATTTTTTACGGCCCCGCCCTCGGAATTTTCCCAATTTCCCCCGCCCCCTTTCTTATCGCTGCGGCACACATAAACAAGCGGAAGGCGAAGCTGCAAGCGTTGACAATAAATAATAATTTTTTGTTTTCCAAGCGAATCGTCATGAATTATAAACGCAAATGCAGAACTTGCTTATCGCCAGGATATGGAAAGTGGAATGATTCCTCCATTGGTGGGAGGAAAGTGGAGTGGATTGGGTCGAGGAGTCTCGAGTGAAATGAAAGATGAATGCCGAGACGGCTTACCGACGCCACAGCAAACAGCGAGTACATTCCCATGCGGAGTTTCCGTTTCCGGTGGCGAAAATGCGAGGGGGAGGGGAAGGGGGTGGGGGAAAAGCGACGTGCCAACTAAACCGCTTAAGCACTCAATTTGCGCGTGAAAAGGAACTTGACACCCACACAAGCGCATCCCAACACACACATGTGTGTGTGTGTGGGCAACCGCATAGGCGCAAACTCCCCCTTCCCTTTTCCCTTCCCCTCCTCCTTTCCTTCGAACGACCGCGGCACATGTCAGCACTTTGTTGTGATTTCCGTTTCCGCTGTCGCTACATCCTCGTCATCCCCTCTCACCCCTTCACCCCCTCATCATCCGTTACCCCTTTGCCACATGTGTGAGTGCGAGTGTGAGTGTGTGAATGTGTGCGCTTATTGATATTGTTGTCTTCCTTGCATTCGCATTTAACGGCAGTTAGCATACGTTTCAGTTGCGAATGATGTATCCTTCAAGGAGGAAAGGGTAGTAATGAATATATTTAAAATAGAAGAGTGTTTGTTTTACTTTGGGATGCTTTACTTCACCTATTTATTAAGTAGTCCATTTAAATAGTTTATTTTGTTTTAAATTTAACTTGAACTTTAAACCAACTTATATAATCATTATATTATCATTTTAAATATATATAATATATAATTTTAACGAAAGAAACAATTTATTTAAAAATTATATTAAAATTTTAAACAAATTAAATTAAATTAAAATTTAATTACCTAGGAGAAAGGAGAAAATCTTACATGTTTTAATTTAACTTAGTGGTTATATGTATATCATTGTTTAGTACTTTTTTACCATACAACTATTTCAATCCGCTTTTAACATTAAAGGGTACTATAACTTCGAAGCCAGACTGCAGATAACTCCTTTTATTGTGTTCATTGTAACCCTTGATAAGCGTAAATGTATTTATTTGTGACTTGCCCTCTGACACCGCACCCCTTGAGCATCCGCATCCGCATCCCCCTCCCCCTTCACTTGCAACCCTCTCTCCCCTCGTTCGTCAAGGTTGCGTGTGTGTCAAATTAGGGTTAAATGCTTCTCCCCTTCCATCCGCATCTACACCCTTCCACCCCTCCGCCTCTTCCGCCCAACCACCCATCACTTCCCCTGTCTTCTTAGCTAATTTGTTGTTTTTTGCTTGGATTTCATACGGCGCTCTTGTTGCGGAACACTTTCCCCGCAGCTTAGGAGTTTTGAATGCTACACGCCCGACTGCTCTTGGCCTTAAGTAGGTCTTAAGTCTTCATTTGTCTACTCCTGCCAATGGAAATTATGCTGCTATGCTCCTCAACTCCTCAACTCCTACGAAGTAAGCGCTTAATATGCCGACCGCATGGAAAACCCACAATTTTCCAGTCCAATTTTTGCTGTCAATTTAAGTTGTAATTAACAGACCGACGGCTGAGCACCCAGCCTCCCCCTCTTTCTCCCCCTTCCTCCTCCAAATAGTGGTCGAAAAACCCCCAAAAAAAGAAAAGAATTTTTGGGAGTCCTGGGTGAAATTCGGCATATGGCATGCAGCTCACGTGCGCTCATTACGCATTTGATAAATTTAGCATGAAAGGAAAGCCTGGGGGGAGCAAAGAGCACACCTTGAGCTCCCCATTCTTTAGGGGAGGGGCAAAAAAATGAATACGCCAGAGCAATGTCAAAATAGACAATGCAGAGATTACCTGAATTACTGAAGAGCTGGAAACTCATTCACTTTCGGCACATAATTAATCAAAAAACGGAGGCTTGAGCTGTCCGCTTTTGGGGCATCCGACATTCGGTCCGGATTTGGGTCATTAAAAGGCGACCCAACCACCGGTCGTGCATAATGAGCTCCACTGCCAAAAGGATTAAGATCCGAGAGAGCTGGGCAATATTTTTAATGTTCCCGTCCTGGCTTTGTTTTGGTTCCTTGCCCGCGAAAGGAGGAGTCCTTTCCCGTTTTTAATTCCCCTGCTTTTTATATTTTGATTCCTTTTTTTGTTGCTCGTGCCCCGCTGTTGATGCATCTTATGCCACTTCGGTGAAAGCAGCTCGGAAAAATAAGCTTAGGAATGGAAAACAAACCGCTGCCTAACCTCCACTCCAGCTTTCCTTTTTCCATTGTGTGCACATTTCCCTGTATATCTATCGTTTTTCCGATTTTAATTCCTGTTTTTTTCCGCTCGTGCTTACTCAATTAGAGACCTTTTCTCCTTCCGGGATTCTGGGCTTAACCGGCCAGGGTATTTTATTTTTTTTATTTTTTAGAGCCCATTCCCGTGACCACTTAAGTATGCTAAGCTCACAGCTTAATCTTGCTCTGGGTTTTGACCTCTTTCGATCACGTTTCGCCTTCGCTTTTAATTGTATTTCTTGCCCTTTTTGTCTAAGCAATTTTCCTAAAATATCTTCCCGAGAAAATCGTGGTTTTTATAAGCGGTAAGCTCGCGCTGCCATTGATAAATTTCCGGCAATATGCTGTAATAAACTGCAAAAAAAGCAATTTCAGAAACTTAATTTTTAAGCGATTATGTTTGTAAATATTTTCTCAGCCACCCCGAAACAGGGGAAAACCTTTCCAGAATCTGTGTCCAATGGACAAACCAAAAGACAAGCAAAGTCTCTTTATCATCGACAAACATAGCAACATCCCCTCACCCCAAAAAAAACATCCTGTTTTACCCACCCTTCCTTGGTTTCAAATATGAATTTATTTTCCATACTTTTCATCTCATTTCTCTTTGTGTTGTTTTTGTCTTTTCTCTTTTTTTCATAAGTCCTTGTAAAGTGACCCTTTTAATTTTCCCTGCGCTTCGCATTGTTGGCACTTAATGTATCTGTATCTGTATCTGTATCTGTATTCCCCACTCTCTGTTTTTCCGGCATTTTCCTCGGCTTTTGTCATATCGTTAATATATTCATGCGGCGCATTTTTTGCGGTTTGACACGCTTGTTCTGTTCGGATTCCCTGATATGATCAGGGTTCAGTTTTTTGGGAGTAGCGTTTCTGTCCGATTGAATATATTAAGGTATTTCTGGAACGGGGAAAGTTCAATTTGCATTCAACTTTTTAATTGCATTCATTTGAGCGTAAAGTATCTTTGGCATTTACTTTTGGCTCCTCCTTCTGTCGAAACTTACCAAAAGTTTATTTCTTAGTTTCATTAAAAATATGATGGCAGGCGAGAATATTTGTACAAGCCAGCAGAAATGCCTCTGGTCTTGCGAGAAACTTTATTTCTAATCAATGGCCTTCGGCGAATACATAATTCAACTATTGAGCACTCTAACTAAATTAGTTGGAAAATTAGATTGTCTTCTGTGAGCTCTTCTAGGAGTTCTCTTCGCTCCAGTAAATGGCGAAAAGGCAGCTCCGCATACCAATGTGGGTTCTCCTTTTCCAGACTGAATCCCGAAATGGCTTCCGGTCGAAGGAGTCGAATGCCACAAGGATATCGCTGGGGCATTAAACGTTTTCTAATTAAGTGCGGCGGAGCTTGCTCGCTGTCCTGCGATTTTATTATTGTCCTGGGCAAGGATAACGAGTGCTTCTTGGCCAGGACCAGCGATGCGTTCCGTTTTCGATTTGTAAGTCAGAAAAAGGGTTAAAAATTGTAAATGGAAATGCCGCGGTGTCAGTTGCACGGACTTATTGGATTAGAGAAAAACTGCCTCGGTTATGCTTCACTGTACTTGGGTTCGTTCCAGAAACCGAATACATTTAATGACGGGATTTTACACAACTTGGGATTCATTCCCTCCCCTCTTCGCTTTTTGTTTCATTAAAGAAATCACGGGGAGCGAAAAGAAATAAATGAAAGACGCGATTAGCGATGTCCTTTCTTCCCAGAAAAAAAAATGAATTTTCCTCCTCTTTTGGCAAAAAAGTTATTGAATATTCCGTTTTGTGTTTGTTTAATTACCAACTTTTTTTCCAACGACAAATGCGTTTTAATTTCTCCGCTGCTTCTTTTTATATTTGCTTCGGATTTTTAATCTGCCTATTTAATTTTGTTTAAGTTTTTCTTTGATGTTAAAACTTTTCTTTTTAATTTCCACACAGCGCCTTTTTTTACTATTTGTCTAGGCTTACATTCTGTTTAATTAGCATTTCGCAGGTGAATGCGCCTAATACTTGGCTAATGGATGAAAAAATGTCTACAAACTTGGATGTCGGTAAAAAGATTTTTCTAACAAATTTTTGGCAAGGAGGTTGCCCTCCAAAGTATGCTAACTTAATAAAATGCTTACCCCTTCCTCATTTTAGCCACCATCTAATTTCAATTAAATTCGAATGCAACGAACTGTGAAATAAACAAGAAATCACTTAATGCCAACAATTACATAAGCAATTAAGTCGCACTGTCTCCTGTTTCTCGAGTGTCCTGCCAAAGGACTCACCGCAAAACTTTAGCCGGCGAAATGGGGGCACATCAAATCGAAGTCGATTACTCCAGAGGAATACAAAAACAAACCGAGCAGACTACTTAACTGGTCAAAAACGTCGAAAGGGGGAGCAAAATGGCATGAAAGTCGACAAGTTTTTGGAGAAGTCCCTTCGCTGCTTATGAAAACAACAAAGATTTGGCCAATTTGTTGACTTGTTTGGCATTTGATACTTGATACGCTTATGGGTCACTCGAATCGGGGGAAACTGCGAGACTGATAAGCTACTTGAATGCTGCAGATTCCCCCGCCCCCCACCGCTGCTTAAAATATTTATAAAAATATGATGAAGATGCAATAAAGACAGCAGCGTCCACTTTCTTTCAGACTAAGCTGATATTGTCAAAGTCCAACTAGGCGTATGCGTGATGTGAGATGTGCGGTGTGTGTGTGTGCCCCCACAACTATAAGTCGAGTACTTACTTACCCCTCCCCCTCATCTCTTTTACTCTGCTCTCGTTTTTTTATGTGTGCCCTGGCCGATAAAGTCAACACAATGATAAATCGTTGCAAGGGTCCGGCTTCCGAGTGGCATGTGTGTGTATAATCGAATTTTTATTGATACAAGCAGCTTAGGTTGAAAGGATGTGGACCCTGGACAAATACAGAATACAAAATAAGTCGATACTTGGTCAAATAAAAAATATATACTAATACGCATTTGAATCAATTGGTCCTTATCGAGGACTTCGCCTTTCGTCCAGACAAATTACCCTATGAATATGTTTAAAGGAGGAAAGCCCTCCGTAATTGCCCATCGATTGTAAGCCGACTTGGCGATTTGCTTTTGGAGTTGGGGAAATGGGAAAGAGTTGGGTCAAATGGCCAGCTAAAGATGTGTGTGTGTTTCGATAGTGAGTCACTTGCTCTGAAACTGAAACACTCTCCTTGCAACTTGGCTGTAACTCAATTAGCTCAAAGGCAGCTGGCAAGAAAAGGCAAAAATTGTTGATAATTCATTTTTCCTTCGGCAACCCTTTGATTGACTGACTTTCCTCCCGCCAGCAGAAGACTTTGCCTGATAAGATTAATCAAATTTTCATAAATTTCTGCGCCGCGAAGGCACAAAGTAGCGTGAAATATGCTCGGCGTGTAGCGGGGATTTAGGCGTAATTGTATAAGAAAGGCGTAAGAAGAGCTCCCACTGAAAAGGATGGGGTTAAATGAAAGCCTTTCAGCGCGACAATCGAGTTGACAGCGCTAAGAAGGCTTTTCAACCCCTCGACTTTGTAAGGAAACTCCTCATTCCCCCCTCGTTGTGTAGTTTTCTTTTGTTACATACTTTTAGGCAGCGCACTTAATTAGCCGACTCCCTGAATAAAGCGATCTGAAAGGTTGTGGCAATATACCCATAAAGTATGGTATAGAGGAAAGTGGAAAGGTTTTTCCGGGGGGTGGGGAGACCACAAAATAAATCTTTGGGTAAAACCCCATGTATGCTTGTAGTTTTGCCCCATTCATTGAGTATTTGCATTTAAAATTCTAAGACGTCTGAAAGCTTCTTTACCGTGGAACGCCCACTGAATTGTCAAAGTTGTGGGCAAACTTTCGAGTATTTACATTTTGCAGCCCACTGTGAGCAGTTTGTTGATGAAAAGTGCCCCGCCCCCCTTGGAAAACGAATATAAAATGTAAAACTAAATTTGCACGTTGCTCTCGGCGGCAGAAGAACACGGGCTGCAAAATCTTCGAGAACGGAAGCAGTTTCCTTTACCCAAACTGCTTAAGAACGCTCGAAGGATGCGTTGCCAGGACACCTTTACCTCCAGCTATTAGCCCACAGCAGAGACTGTAAAAGAAATAAGGACTTAGCAATCTTGACAACTACTTTCCGGTTGACATGCAATTTCCACCGTAGATAAATTGAAGCGAGAGCTGAAAGCTGAAAACTGAAAACTGTTCAAAAATCACCGTGGAAAAGGAAGCAAGTGAAGTGGGTGTGCCAGTGCAAATTATTTGAGCCACTGTTTCTGTTTCTGTTTCTGATTCGGATTCTGTCTCATCACTTTTCATTCCGATTTTAATGGGGGTAAAAGTGGGAAAGGGGGTTAGCAAAGCCAAACACAATTGCCATCAACGCGCGGGACATGAAACGGAAGCTAACTTGAAGCCGGCACGAAAATGCATTTTCCAGCCAGCCAGCAAAACCACCGTTCGGCAAACCCATAAAAAGCCATCCCAGAGATAGTTGTCTCGATATCGCAGGAGCAGAACGGCAGCAGTTTCCGTCCGAAAGCAGGAATTTACTTGACATTTTCATTAGTGCGGCACGGCCACAAAACACTTTGCCACTCTTCTGGCAGAAGGAAGGCAGCAGCAAGGAGCAGCAAGGAGCGACAAGGAGCAAAAAAGGAGCAGGAATGGGAACATGGAATCGGGATTGGGAAGCTGGCAGCCGCACTTTGATAGAGGGCTCACTCTCGGCTGCGCTTTTGCCTGCGGTTTCTGGCAGGAATAAAAATGGCCAGGATTGCCGGCAGAGCACAACACAGGAGTACAGTGGTAAAGACAAACTTTTAGCTTAATTTCTTATATAAACAATTGGTTTCAAAACCACACAACATTTTACCATCGCTACAAACTGATATCAGAAGATTACATAACTAAACAGAAATACTTTACATTGGAAATCACAAACAAATATAAAACCCTCTGCATTGATGTTTAATAGTGACTGGAGGTGATGAAGTTCCCATCGATTCTTTTCGCGAGAATGGCTTTATATCAAACTAACAGGCTTAAATACTCGTTAAATTGATTTCCTAGTTATTTTTTAAACCCGTATTTGGATAAATTGTCGAAAATTTATAGGAGAGGAGACTAAAAATTGATAAAATATAATTTAATTGGTAAAATTCTTTTTAATATGTTAATATGTTTATCCAACTATCTCTTGGCCATTTTCTCCCCCCAAAGTTCGTTTATAACTACTACCACTGTACACATACGCGGTGGCCAAGCAATTGGCAGTCTCTCTCCCAATTTTCAGGGCCCATTCCCCCTTTCGAGCCCACAGATCACGCACATAAACCCCATTTGGAATGGCTTAGTTTCTGGGGTTTCGCAGCCCCACGAAAACATTCCCGGTCCACGTCGACAGTTGTCACAGAGCTGAGAGTTAAGAGGATGGGGTTGTGGGTTGTTTTCTGTAGGTTGTTGGTAGTTGCCAACGGAATGGGAATGGGATGGATGGTGAGTCCGATAGAGAGCTTCTCATCTTGATTTCGCACACAGCCTCTCCGCCACAACTTCCCCTCTGCTCCTTTGGTCCTTTTTGCTCGGTCTGCGCTTGTGCTCGTGCCTAATGTTGTGGGAAATTGCATTAATTATTCTATTAGCAGCGTAATTCGTTCTTAATTGCATGATAAACTTTATTGCCTTTTAGGAGGATTGCGAGCATAAGTATACTAGTAAGTGTATATTGCACGGCTAGTGAAGTCACCCTTCTTCGAAGGATTCCCATTCGATGAAATGTTGCGCATAAGTAGAAATTTATTTCACTTAAGTGGACATCTTAGTTGGAGTGTTGCGGTAGCTATTTCTGTTTGCCAGAGATAGCAATCCCCAAGATTCCTGTCTTTCGATGGGGAAAGATACTCACTTGCTAACCGAACTGCTAAACTGAAACCTACTTTTCCCTTCAAGAAGGTTTGTTTACCGCACCAAAACTGATTAGCTGCGATTTCAAAAAGCACTCGACACGATCGTCTGTCTATCGGAAATCTATCGGGCTGTTCAGTTCAGTTCAGTTTGGTCGAGTTGAGTTGAGTTATCTAAGCGAAATCCAATTAAGCTTTATCGCCTCAAATTAATCAACGGGGAACAGCTGAACACAATAGCTAAGCAAACAGAATCGTTCTTAAGTCAATATTAATCAAATCGCAAAACCAAATGAACTTATCGATCTCGGCTAGGTAAAGTAGTTTATACCATTCAAAAGGCAATGGGTATAGCCCACTCGAGGCGACCTTACCCGCTTTAAAAGATTTCCTTTTCCAGATAAGCCTTGTGTGAGAGTGGAGCACTCCAATCGAACGATCAAAGCGAGTGATTTTGCCTGTTTGATTTTCGATTTTGTGCCCCGCGATTCGATTCGGCAGAGTCCGTGTTTGTTTAGGCCACGAACACGAGCCGGCTCTCTGCTTTTTAACCAATATTTACCACCAATCCCCCTTCGCTTTTCAGCCGCCGCCGCCCACGCAAAATATTTCGAGCGGCTTTCATCTGCACACACCCCGAAAAATGATTTTCCTCTTTGGGTTTTCCCAGCTTCCAGCTTTCCCGGTCTCCGCATGCAATTAATTTAATTATGTGGTCATATCAAACTATCCTTTGGTCAGCCATCCCCACTCCCCCTTCGGTCTACAAATGAGTTGCTTTTAGCGGAAAATGTTTGAAATTCTGAAATTGAGTTGGGTTCGCTATGTAGTTTAACCACATTTTCTGCTCGCCCATTGATGAAATTTGCGAAACTAGAAAATTGCGGTAAACTCTCAATAAAAGCTTCGAATTTGTTGGAACAACTTAAATTGCGTTTGGAGTGGCGGTGTTTTTAATATTCTATGTGGTCTTTGTCTATTTTAAAAGCTTCTGGTAAACTGAATTCGTTTTATAAATTATATGGCACTGATTTGAAATCGACTGAGATATAGTTTAAAGAAAACGTACAAAGAGTGTGTTTAGTAAAGAAATTTTATGTTTAAGGAAATAAGCTTGGAATCTAAATATAATATACGAAGGCGTAATTAAAATATTTAATGATTCAAAAGTATGTTTCTCAATTAAAGGTTTGCGGTGATTAAGACAAAGTTTACTTACGCATATATTATTAAAGTAACATATATGTATGTGTCTTTTAATCTATCTTATCTTATTAAAGACACCTGTTCCATATTCAAAATTCTGTTTATTCTAAACACATCCTCTACTTGACTTTAATGAACCCCCTTTAAAAATCCCAAATTTTGTAATGCACTCCATGTGTTTATTTGCGTTAATTTTGTGGACCATTTAAAAATAAACCATTACTGAAATGAGCAAATACGGCGGGCAAATCGCGCAAGGTCTTCGGCGGCGAGTGGGTGGAAGTGGGTGTGGCAAACGGCCTTTTTTTTGTATTTTTGCGGAGCGGCAGACAAGACCGAGACCTCGATGGCAGGGCAAACAAAGTCAAGTGTTGCCCGTGGAGACGGGCATTCGGAGACCGGGGGAGAAGAATTACGAACCCGGGTTGCCAGGTAGTCAGATGCGATTGTTTGGCCAACACAGGCGACTTTTGGCTAAGGCGATAGGTCAATATTTGCATGGCAGATAAGCGGGCTAGCTGGGTATCTTTTTAATTAGGGATTTGTACCGAGGAACGAGACGAGCGACAATGTCAAGCATCAAAGGCAACAGGCAAACAACGCCGATATCGATTGCCTATCGATCTATCTATCGATCGCGATAAGCAAACAGCCACACACTCGTCGTCAAACATTGTTCGTCGGCATCCACAAAGGGGGGAAAACAATCTGCCAACTTGTGGACACTGCGGCGACTCCATTTTATTTCTCCGATCTCCTGGTTTCATTGTCAAGCCACCAAAGTCGAGCTGCTCTTATCGCCCTGTGAAATTTACAAATCGATATCGTGTTCGTGGCGAGCTTTTGAAGATGCCGGTGGAGAACGGTAACCGCAATCACCGCCACATCCGATTTCCGATAGATACAGATACAGAAAAAGATACAAATACAAATACAGCTACAGCTACAGAGTCACCGAATCTATCTATTGACTTGAGTCGAGTGAGTGATGGTTGGCATCTGCTCTGCGGTATCTCGGTATCAGTTAAATCAATTAAGGCTTTCAAGTGGAAGTTTTGCCGATCGCAACACGCTTACCAGTGTCACTGGGGCAGGGGTGTGTGCACCACCCACCCATCACCACCCACTACTACCCCCTCCTTACGTTCTCTTCTTCTTTCAATTACCTCAAGTGGTAAATGTGGTTATTCCATTTAATCATAAGGTGCGACTGGTCCAACAAAGCCCGTACATTGTTTGGCCAATGTCTCATTCCTCTTCGCTTCCCCAACTAATTGAAGTGCGTTCCGCGACCAAGGTTAGCCCTTCGAAAATGTCGGTCAGAATCGGATTGATAACGGAATAGATTCAATGGTTGAATCAGATTTCTATATCATTTCATCTTAATCGGAAGTTTTTTGTACAATTTTCGGGGAATTCTCAGAAGGTGTTGGGGATTCCAAGGAAAACCAATCTGGGGAAAGAATAATACAGTTTGGAGTGCAATGCTTTAAAGTTTTTGTTGTTTTGTCTACGAGATATTTTATTTATGAAAGTATAAAACGTAAAAGGTATTTAGAGGTATATTTAGACCTGATTTCATATTTTGCATATATAAAATATATCTTAGTTCACATTCTTTAAAGCTATAAGGGCGTAAGTCTTTTAAAGTTAATTAGTAAGTAGAGTTAAAAGAGAAAAATTCTTGATAAAAAGTTTACAGTATTAAAATTAAACACAAGTTCTGAATGTATGGAAAAATGTAATATTTAATTAAAAGCTTATCTTAGAAGCCATATATATTGTGAGTCATTTTCCAAGTACAACTTAATTTTCCGTAATCTTTCTTTACCATTTTCGCGACATTCCCTCCGCTGAAAATCCCATTTTGTGGTTCAGGCGAGTAAATAGCGCTTGAAGTACATAATCGCCTACATAAGGGGCTCATATATGTATCCGCAATCGCAGCTATATATTGGGGGAAAAAATAAAGGAAAGCCCTAAATTGGCGCAGGCGCATTTCCATCGCTTTTTGCTGAGCTCCAATGGCACCGCCAGCAGTGGATATCCCCGCCACCCACTTGCCCCCTCGGCGAACGTCGATACTTGAGCCAGGCGAATGGCAGCACTCCGGTGGCAAACACACATCCTGCCGGCAGGATAATACCGAAGCTTCCCTAATCGGGCATTCGAGTTGGTTGGCTGGCCAGCAAGAAAGCAGCCAAGAACGCCTGCTTTTGTAAATACTTCTGTACATAGTAGGTTGCACCGATGGTTGGGCCGATGTCCTGGCTGCCGTCGAGTGTCGAGTGTATCCTTGAGCGCTCGAGTGGGTTGATAAGCCAGGCAGGACCACCCAAAAAATGAGGACGCCCGAGCCGAGCGGAAATGTCAAGTTGACGCTCTCGCCGGAAGTGCTCAGTGCTCGAAAACCCAAGAGCTGTGAGATAGAAAACAGGACAATGCCATCGCTGCCGGGACTCTGTATCCTTCTTTGGCATTACCCCGGCCCAGATGTGCTGCTAACTGACAAAAAAAGGGGGCTGTGATGCGTTTAATCAACAATAAAATCAGAAATCAAAAACTTAATGAATGTCCTTTTGTCATTACGCCGACAATGACACCAAAGTAGAGGGTTTTTCCTTTCGGGGGAAAGGGGATACTGCTGCTCCTGATTTTGCTGCTGCTGATGATGATGATGATGACTGGTGGGTGGATGCCCCACTCCGTTGCTGGGGAGACCGTTACGGCAGTCGTGTCCGTGATTCCCTGTCCGCATCCGTGTCCGCCGACGTGTCCGCTTTTTGCCGTTTTTGCCGTTTTTACCGTTTATGCGGCCCTGTCCCGGATGATGACTGCGATGATGTTGATGGGGCAATGACGGCAAAGAGCCCTCTTAGCGCGGCTGATGGCTCATGCCTGCCACATTCCGTAATAGCGGTAATTGGGAATGGCCAGAACTGGCCCACTGCCACTGCCACGCCCACTCCGCCAAGCGCCTAACTCCCCGCGAGCCGCCAAACGCTTAAAGTTGAATCACTTCCACACACGTTAGTGAAGCACGATGCTAAAATAAAACTTAGATGATGCTAAGGAGTAAAATCTAGAGGTTAGGTAAAAATAACTATCGATGTGTAAAGGCATTATTGCTTAGAGCTTAGTATTTCTGTTTTGTAAATTATCGTATACATTTTTTTGTCTATACATTATTTATTTTTATTCATCATAAATTTCGGAAACAATTAAAATAGTGTTTGTTGTAAACTGTAAAGGAGAACACGTGATGAAAAAAAAGAAGTCGTAAAGAATCAGGATCATTATGCGGTTTCTTCAAGGAGTTTATCTTCCGACTATTAGCCTCACCTATAAGTTCTTTGTTCTTAGTTCTTAGGAAGCATCTATAATTCAGTACAATTTCGACGGTGTAGGGGAGGCCCGTAAAAAGTAAAAAGTTCGTAACAAACTCTGGCACCCGCAAAACGCCAGCACCGGAGCTTTAATAGAATTATTGATTTTCCGCGTTCCGCGAGGAGACCTCCTGCCTTTTTCCCCACCTCGAAAATCTCGCACAGCATGTGTAGGTCTTTTTGGCCTGACGATGTCGCGTTCTTGCTTATTTAAATATTTTTCCGCACAAAATAGACGAAAGGGGGAGGTGGGGGCGTGAAGCAGGGAGTCGATGATGAGTTGGCTAACAGTAAATATAATTTACGTTTGAAGTATGGGTGGCCAGCCAGACACATGGGTGTATTTTGGGCCACTGAAAAATTTGCATCGTGTTTGATGGCCCAAAAGATGGCATCGAACCGGAAATTCGAGTGTGTTTGCTCAAGGGAAGAGAAACTCCTATAAACTTCCCTATTGAAAATAAGACACTTACACCAATACACTTTTTGTGAATCATTATTTCATATGCATTGCAATAATCTTAACTAGTAAACAATCAAACAATTTTAAGGCCAACATTATTCTGGCCAGAAAAGCTCCTATATTATATTTATACTAGCCTAATATTGATTTGATTTGTTGAAACTTCATCTTCAAATTTTATTTTGTTTTTGTTTGTTTTTTTTTTTTTATTTTTATTGCTAAAGATCCGAAAGTCAAACGGTTTATATTAAATGGAGTCGACGCATATGCGACATATATATTTATTTTAATTGGCCGTCCACAATCCTTTTTACAAAACCCTTGCCCTATTCAACTTTGTAGTTGTGATATTAACTTGACTTGTGCTGGGGAATTAATTAAGTTTCTGTATTCGGGAGCTAAAATTACATGCCACACAGAAATGTGTCTGTGTGGCAAATAAAAGGATGTTCCTTCTGTTTGTGTGTGTGTGTTTGTGAGTGGGGCTCCATCTAAAATGCTAAGAGCAGCAAAAGATTTTGAGCCCCAAAATTTGGTAAAGCTCCGCAAATAACGTCGACGTTGAAAAAGGGAAGTGCGGAAGAGGAAGAGGAGGGGGCGATAAAACCGCAGTCGGAAAAGAAAATAGGAACAGAAAAAAAAACAAGAAAAAGAACAAGATGAAGTCGCCGGGCAAAGCGGTTGCTTAGCCAATCAGCGAGCGGCGGGGGCGGAGTCTATCCCGAACTGGTTTGCCGGCGCTTTTTATGTTGATTTCGTGTTTTTCCTCTTTTTTCCGTATCTCGTTTTCTTTGGCGTTTTTCGCCTGCGTTTACGCTTTGCTCATCTCTCTTTGCTCTAATTTTTTCGATGGGTTATCTCGCTCTGGCACGATTCCATTGGAGCGACAGAGAGGGAGCGAGCCTCGTGTGGCTCTGTGTGTGTGTGAGAGAGCTGCCGAGCGAGCAAGAGAAAGAGAGAGCGCGCTTAAGAGGGAGAAAGGAAGAACTTGCGCATTGGGGAAGTGGGGAACAAGAATCGAGGGATAAAGATAACCAGATCAAAATTTGTATTATTAACAAAAATGGTTCAATAATTTTTAAACTTATTTTAATAAACAGAAGATTTACTATTTTAAACCAATGAATTTTAGTTGAATAAGCAGTAACCATCTTAGCTGTTGGAATTTTATAACACAGCGGATATCAGATCCTTAACTAATTATAAAACCCAGTGTAACTCCTCCCATATGATCCCATTTTTTGTAAACAGTGCTTCCCCCTACTAGAACTGTATATAGAAATCCTATTTACCATTTACTTGCTTGGACGTGGTTGGCTAAATCCTGGAGCCCGGACACCTAATCACATGTAATGCGCGCGCATTATCTGCGCTCTTATCTCTTGTTTTCCGGGGGAACCACCCATTCCTCCAATTCCCCGTCCTTCCTTTTTGGGGAAATCCGCTTCGTGGCCTGAAACTCACGAACCCAAAAAACGAAGGCCGTCGCCATTCACAGTTGACGGAGGTGCTAACTGCCGAGTGGGTGTAGCCACCCGTCCACCACCCCCGCCCCCGCGGCCGACCCGCCACCCACCGAGAGGAATAAGCACTGCCGATTTACTCTTTCATCCCGAATACCCGAACCGATTGCCGCACTGCTCGCACTCGCGCTGACTAAGCTCACGCCCACGCCCACTCTACATGGTGTAGGTTTGTGTTTGTGTACAAGTGCCTGTCTATGTGTGTGTGGCATAATTCCACCCGAATTTGCAGCAAATCCATCGAGTTTCGCCACAGCGCACAAAAAATAAAAGAAAACGCGCAGCCGAATGAGGAAGTGTTGGTTGGAGGGGGGAGTGTTGGCAAGGGGAAGGGGGAGGTCGGGGGTGGGGCGAAGGCAGCGGCGACGACAAGTGCAATTCTGCGCCGAAACAGGTTTACCCGCTGTTTACGTGCGACTGTGCTAGTGTATGTGTGAGTGAGAGTCGCTCTCCAGCTCTCTCCGAGTGCTACGCTCTTTCCTTTCTCTGCCCCTGTGCGTGTGCTTTGTTTTGGTCACTCACCAACGCACACTTACAAAGCTGTTTGTTTGCCTCACTCACCAGAAAGGCATTTCGGAGTATTTCTACTACTTTTTGGGATTTCGTCTTCATGAGTCTAAAATTTTAACAAATTTGTACAATATATAAAAGATATAAGTTATGCGAAACAAAGTTTAGGGACGCACGAACCAAATATATAAATTGATATTTATATTTTACGTATGGAAACATTTCTTTAAGAAATCATGCCTCTAAAATCACCATTAATTTTTCTGCTTTTCGATGTTTTAGAAGGAAGAACATTTCACTGGGTTAAAAGTCTTTTGATTAGGTTCTTAAGGTACGCATCGTAATAGTTTGAAATTATCCTTTGAAATTACAGACATTTTCTAGAATGAACAAAGTTTCCATTGAAAACGGTTAGCTTTCCACATTGTATTTAAAATTAAATATTTATATGTTTATTGCAATTATTATATTAAATTAATTTTATAATACAGTTATTTGTCTCCTTAAATAAAATATATGTTTTCAACATAGTCCTTTAATAGCTTATTAGATAAGTTACTCATCCAACCTATAACTTTACTACCTTTTAAACGCTTACTACTATTTTACGGGCTCTCTGCTCTGACTAACACACTGATAACGAAGCCGAGAGAGGCTCTTTGCCTCACACCAGTGCACACGAATTGGCGGCAAATGGAGCCACGCGAGAGAGCCGACCTGCCGAAACATGGGGGCTTGGGGGTGGGCTGCGGCCGGGGCGAGAGCGAGACCGAAGAGCGAAAGAGACCGAGGACCGGCACCGGCAACATTGACTGCGACGTCGGCAGCGTCGGCGGCAGAGGCAAGCGAACGGCAAAAGAATGCCGTCAGTTGTTAGTTGTGCGACAGCTTTGGCCCAGAGAGGATGTCTTGACGCGCGTCCGCTCACCACCACACACACTTGCGAAGAGAGTCCCTAGAGAGAGCCGAGCCAGATCAGTCCAGCCCAGAGTCCAAGGACTCCGCTCCGCAGGCCAAGAACACTACAAAACCAACAAACAGAAAACAGAAAGCGTTGGCCAAGAACCTAGAACCTGAACGCTTCGCTGGATTTGCAACTGACGAATTCGACACGCCGCCAATCCTGGTGACGCAGCGACGCGATCAGCTCCCGATTTCATGGCACTAATGATGTCGCGTCGCCCACAACAAAAAAACAACTACCGCAACAACAACAAAAGCAGAAACAGCAAAATCCACAAGCGTCATCGAGTCCGTTCCACAAGGAAACTCGCGTTTCACCTGAGCGTGTGTGCGGTTTCGCGTGTGTGTGTGCCTGTGTCTAATTTGCGTATCCACTAGAGAAAATTCGAAAATTAAAAGAATTCAATATCAAATCGAGTAAAATATCCCCCCGCCGAGTTACGGGAGCTCCCCTTATCGCGTTCACAAATTGCAATCAAAACAAATCACTGCGAACCATCCAAATTGCAATTAATGCCAAAGCGCCTGCATTTCGACCATAAAAGACGTACGTGAACTGTGGTCAGTGGTCAGTGATTAGAACTTTGTAACGCCAGCGATATGGACTTCCAGAGCGCCATGGAGACCTTTGCCGAGGCTTGGGTGGCCGCCAATGCCGGCCAGCAGGTGAGTTTCCCCCGGGAAAGCCTTTCTCCCCAGAGTTTCCCCAGTTTCCCAAGATTTCATCACCAAGTTAAGAGATCGCTTTGCCGGCGGCACTTCACACCTATTAGTCGGATCACTTAGCTTTTCCCCCCTTTCGATTACCGCTCCGCTGCAAAATGAATCAGTTCAAAGCAAACAAATCGGCCGAGCGACATATGGTTAGGAAAAGTGATAACGCCCGTGTAGATATGCGCTCGTTTCGCTATTTATGCAGATTAAGATAATCCTTATCGGCTGAGATTTTCGAGATCGGTACAAGAGATAAGCCCCTCGCAGTGTTTATCTTCGCCTACGCTTTGTTTGGCCCACTAATTGCATTGTAAGCCCGATCCCCAAACTCCACTCTTTATTTTCCCCCCGATTCCGAAGAGCAGAATACCTAAAAAAAACTGGGTGAGTTCGGTTCTCGGAGAGCTTTTCGACCCGCCAGATAAGATAATCCCGACGGTAACTTTGACAAATGCCTGGTAATTTCGGCATAAGGCGATGACGGTACTTAGATATCGATGGGGCTAACGGGTCGGGGGGTAATCACCCCATTGAACATGCTCCCCACCAACTTTTGCCATCGCGTCATCGTTGTGCGCCGCCTTTTTTATCGGAAACCCAGCGCCCCTGTCACTGATATCGCAATTAATCCAAATAAGTGCGATAAAATTGATTATGAACATGCTGGCGTGATTAGTCCAACTGCCCCCTTATAAAGGGGGAAAGCGGGGGAGGGGGTGTGGATCACTCATACACATGTCCAGATATCTGGGTGTGCGTTTATTGGCAGACATAATTGATTATGTTGTGTGAGTGTAATTATTATTTATCTGGCTCCGAGCTCCGACTTCTGCCTTTGATATCGCCTTCAAATCGGTTACCCAAACCAGCCGAAAACGGGCAAGGGTGACTAATCCAAGAATTTATGGATCTTATTTCCATTCGATTTCGAAAACGCAACGTCTATGTTGTATATTAGGCAAATCTCAATCTGGCGGAGAGCTGGTGGCCAGTGGCTCCCCGCCACCGCCATTGTCTTTTGGCCGAAATCAAGCCTTAAGAATTATTGTACAGGCCAAATCGAAAATATCTCGAAAACAAACAACTCAAAGCCGCTGGCAGGCCAGTAATTTCGAATACTCTTGCCACTGGGAATAGCGGCCTTCTAATCACAAGTTCACGGCTTTCCAAACAATGATTCAGATTACGATCCATAAAAGTATAACATAAAGCCATGAGTTACTCTGAGCCGAGAAATGAAATCTTGCCAAACGGATCCTTTGGGATTATTTATATTTCAAATGGCTCCAATTGGGATTGCTGGTTGCACGTTCCTTTCTTGTGACTTTGTTAAAAATAAAAAGTATTTTAATTTGTTTTATAAAGATAAGAAAATGTTTTGGTATAACTAACAATTTCTACATTTATTTTCCATTTTATTATTTGAAAATTTACTATACTTCATATTGTATTCTTATAAGATCATAGTCTTCCTGCTTAATTCCAAATCTAGAGAATTAAAAACTTCGACTTAATTCCGCTTCGTTTCATCTAGTTTGTTGTTGTTTCTGCTTTTTGACAGTTTTATGTGTCGACGCATATGCTTAGTGAATGGGATTAAGATAAGACGGCGTAAGTTGGTCGGGAGGCGTCCTCCGCTGGCTGGGCCAGATAATAAACCAGTATGGCCAGAATGGGTATAAATAAATGAGAATGAGAATTCTTTCAAAACCATAACAAATCATTTTCAATAGCGAATGTGCCGGCGATTGTGTGCGTTTGAGTTTTTTGGGCTTGCAAACTAATTATAAAGCATTTAGCTTTATTGTTGTGATAATTTTTTCGGGGTTTTCTTCGGGGGAAAAAGTATCGAAATCGAGCGCGGGGAATAGATAATGCCGAGCGGGTATCGGTATCTTCGCACCCGGTTAGATCACCTAGCCCCCTTTTGGCAGCCAGATAGGCCGTCTTATAAATTATAAATGGTTCGATTTTGTCTAATCTGAAAGTGTTAGGAGGGGCGAGAGGTGGGAAGGCCGAGGCATTACCAGTCAGATAATGGAATATTTATTAATTGAAATCTTCTTCTCCGCCGCTGCTGCTTCCTGCTCACCATCGGATTGTCATTTCCTTTTTCGATGGTTTTCCCCAGCGATCCGAGCGACCAAGACTAATGATAATCGGAGTTAATCTGGTTGCGCATCGAATCGGAGGTTCCAATCAAATGCATTCTTTGGGGTATCCCACGTTTTCGGCTTTCGGTGTTCGGATTCGTTAAATTCCGGTAGTCAAATGTCCATTAAATGCCGCTCATAAATGTCCAAACTGTTTGTCATCTTTGTGGTGCGACCTCCTCCTTCTCACTTCTCACTTTTTTCCAACCGACTTCTGAATTCCGACTTGTGGCTTTCTTTTCTTCCTTTCGTCTAGCAGCTCTTTCAATTCTTTATTTTTTTTTTTTTTTTGGGCCCTCCGTATTTATCAGGGCTTAGTCCCCACATTTTTCCTGATCTCTTTAGCCTCTGCTGCTACTGCCACAGCCACTGGCTTTGCCACTTGATTGTAACACATTTTTAGCATTTCATTCGACGCTTTCTCACTCCGCCGCTCCGGCGATCTGTCAGTCGAGCGGCTTTGGTGGCTTTTTCCGTCCGATTATGCGCCTTCGCCGAGTTCGCGTTCAAGCGACTCACCGCCTTTATATACCCAATATACAATATATATAAACGTATTTATTAATTATTCAAAGCCGATTGGATTATAATAATTTATAATGATTATTATCATAAGTCGCCGGTTGAGGCCACTCAGCTCCGGATTGAGTCGCGTTTTTCGCTTCCAGATTTCGCCGCCCGTTCGCTTCAATCAAACTAAAAGCGGCGACATTTCGCAGATAGTGATTACTCGGTTAGCAAGTGGCAGGAGAATCAAACAGCGAAAACGCTTTAAGTTAATTACACGATGTCAAATTGTCGGCGGGGGTCTCTTCTTCATTCTCCATTCTTCATTATTATTATTTTTTGGCACTTGCAGAGCGCTCCTAAATCAATTCCTCACTATTTTGTGATCGGTTTTGAGGTGTTCATGTTTCGATTTCGATTTCGTCTTGGGCTTCGGTTTCTGGGTATTGGTGCTGGTATTTCTGCTCCCCAATTCGAAATCGCTTTCAAAGGCGCCGCCAAAAGAGCTCTCTCCTCGTCTGCAGCTCCTCAGCTCAGATAATCAACAAAACGTGTTCGACTTGTCGAGGTTTTCCTTTCTGCACTTATCATAGAACACCTTTTGGTTTTGTTGTTTCGCAGCTAATGACACCTTGATAAAACGATTTGTAAGACATTGCGATAAAAGCGGTTCAGGCTTTGTAGCTTAAGGCGAACCGAAAGCTGATAAAAATACAAGCCGAAATACAAAAAAAAAAAGACGGAAAAGTTCGAATGATAATAACAACTTTTGGGTAATTAATTTGTGGGTGGGGAACTGGAGGGGAGGAGCCCTCCGTCCGTCCATCCAGATTGTGGATACCTATGTCTGATGGCATTTGCCTTGGGCATTTGTCATTCAGCTTAATCGGAATGCACGGACTGTGACAAAACACGAAGAAAAGAATCGAATTTTGTACGATTTACGCGTTTCGAAAGTCATCTCCTCCGAGTTGCGCCTCCCCCATTGTCACCTTTTTCATTCTTAATTAGTGGATTTAGCTTGTTCCCCATAGATATACGATATAGACTGCCCGATATTCAGCCCCTCCGCAACTATTTTTATATATATTATACTATTATGGGGCCAGCCAAATCCGTGTTCCATAAATTTCCCAATGTTTTGAAAATTATGACAAGTGGGTTGCAGACAAGTGGATCTGAAATGAATATCTGACAGGGAGACTCATATATATATCTGTCTTTCTATATATAGGCATTTTTGTATTATAAACTTTGGTTCTGATCACGATGACATTGTGGGGCTTACATGAAGGTATTTTCGTTGCCGGAGATTTATTATATTTATCACTAATACGCCCCGTTGAAAATCATAAGCCGCAACAGCAGCCACTGTTGATTTCTACAAGTCACAGCGACAATCGGCTTGCGAGCATATTTCTTCTTGGTCGAGAGTCAAAGAGCCAAACAGCGAAAGAGCCAAAGAGCCAACAAAATGTCGGTAACCTCGTCTTATTTAAAGTATTAACTGCTAACTAATGTGCGACACATTATAAAAGAGCGCGGGATGGCTGGGGAATCGAGTCGGGTATCGATGCCGCCGATGCCGCGATACCAAACAGGTGATCGCTGCTGGCCAAGTGAGTAAGCGAGTAAGCGGCGATCATGCCAAGCATCGACAAAAGGGATTATATTTCCTAAGCGCTCCCAACAAAATGTGTGTCCGAAAAGCTGGAGCGGACTGGAAGTCGGAGCGTTTTTAATGCCCCACCACCACCGATCGACGATCGACGATCGCTGAGCTGCTTAACTAAATCCGGCTTAAGAGCCAACACACGAAATTAATGTCGTTGAAAAACACAGCAAAAGTCACACATTAACAGCGAGGCAGCTCGCAACTCGCAGCTCGTTGTTCGTTCCCCAGGAAGTGGCAATCCGCCCCTTCTTCTCGAGACTCAAGACTCGAGACTGGAGACTCGAGACTCTGTGCAAGACTCCAATGCTCTTCTGATGGCTAATGGTTAATGGCCAGAGGAAATGCCCGGTGTGTGTGGACATCTTACAGGGGATTAGTTTGAATTTGCAGTGCAAAGCGGAATGCAAAGAGGAAAAATAAGCCACTTGCCAGCCGCCAATCGCTGATTCAAATTACCAGCGATTTATCGACGATCGCCGATGGTCGATCGACTACCGTGATCAACTAACTAATCCACTTATCAGTGCGTCATCTGGAAACCCCTTATTTTCCTTCCTCCGATCGATCGGAAATCGAGCCACATATTCGCATTCATAGTTTTAATCGGCGTCGTAAAGTCGCCGGTAATTAAGCTATTTAATCTATACAACGGGTCACCAGCCGCCTTTTATCCAAATCTAATCAGTTTCACAACACGAATAGCTAATGGGTAATGGCTAATATCTAGTTGTATGAGTTGGTGTTTTTTTTTTATATCGGAGGCCAAGGGTTCTGGACTTGGAGACCAAAGCCTGGCCAAGGTGCTATATCAAATGGTCGTCGATGGGTTAATCTAATCGCACGGGTCTCCGGGAATTATGTGTTCCATTCCGAAAGATAACCCTTCGCAAGTCCAAGAACGGAGTTCGATAAATATTCCCCAAGTGGTATCACCCCCCGAAATTTCCAAGCGCCAAGCGTTGTGTGGTTTTGAGTAAACAGAATTTGATTGATTGGACACACAATTAAGGCAATCACAACTGATTCCCGGCTCGATTTTAATTTCGAATTGAAGAAAATAAGGGCAGGGTGAATAGTTCTATTTTGCTCATCAGCAGCTGCATCTTTTGGGGGTCAAAGCCGATGACCCAAGCGAAAACCCATGGCCCTTCTGCATTTGCGTGCCTGACACTAACCCAAAAATACAAAAAAAAAAGGAAAAAAAGAAACAAAAACGCAGAAAAAGCAAATCAATTCCTGTGCAAATTGAAAGCGGCAGGCGGCAGGTGGGAAATCACCTGGAGAATAAAAGTGGGTGGCTCGCATGTCAGACGGCGGTAGCCGCTTATCGGTGTCATCGTATTTTGTTCCCCACACGCGGCAATCGCAGCTTGAGTTGGCTAAACTTTGCGTGTTAGCCGAATCTAATCCAGGCTAAATGAGTGGGTTGGGTGGTGCACTCTTATGTGAATGTCAACTAATCTGCAGGCGAAAAAAGAGGCAGTAATTAAAAAATAAAGCACACTAATTAGAGAGTGTGGAGCAGCAGGAAGTTGTCAGCCAGCCAGCCAGTTACTCAATCATTCATTCAGTCACTCGTTCATTCACTCATTCAGTCAGTCACTTATTCATTCAGTAAACCCAAGGGCCTCGAGCAGATCATGGAAATACGCTTATGTCGGATTATCCCATAATTTATGTGAGCTGTGCCCCGGCAAACAATGGATTTGCCTTTCCAGCTCACAGAAACGCACACCACTGCGCACCTAATTGCCACGATCATCAGGTAAACATATTACATATATATATATATATATGTATATATATATATCTAGGGAGAGACCTACTGAAAGGAGGCTAATGACAATGGCAAGAGGAAGCGTTCGCCGGGCAGATGACAAAACAGAAATTGTGTCATTCGACTGCAGGATCGGTGGGCATTAAAAAAAGATGTAGGGAACTGAGAACCGGAAGCGTAATCGAGCTAAACGAACGCCGTCGGGAAGTGATCACTGATCAGAGGTGCGTGTGCGTGTGTGTGTTTGTGTGGGTTAACGTTAACCCATTGTGCCGAGGAAGGAAGAAAAAAAAAAGAAACGAGCGGGAAGCGCTAAGGAAAAACGCGATGAGGAAAGTCAGGAAAAAAACAACAGAACAGAGAGGAAAAAAAAAGAAAACAACAGCAGCACTACCGGTCAAAAAGGGAAGAAAACTGGAAGGGCGAATAGGAACTGGGAACTGGGAAATAAAAAAGCGACTAGAAGACAACCACCAGAGGTTCCCCCCACGTGCAATTAATAAAAAAACGTTTTCGGGCCGAGGGAAACAGTGGCTAACTGGCAAACTGGCAAGTTGGCTAACTGGCAAACTGGCCCATAGGTGAAAAGGCCAGGTTGCTCGGCCAGGAGATCCCCGGTAGCTATGGCAATGCAAACAGGTGAGGGTGACTTGTCTAGGACAGCTGAAATAACACCCAGCCGATGCGAAAGATACGTATCTGCGGGATGCGAGCTGCAGTATCTACTGTATCTAGATAATTAACGAAAAACTGCCAGCAAACGGCAGCCCCAAAGATTGCAATCTATATTCAACTTAAATACTGTTTTTATTCATATTTTATTGGGTATATACTTAAGTTGTAGCTACTATAATAAAGACATTAAAATAAATAAACGTGTTTTACCAGATACAATCTAAATTTATGCAACAAAATCAATAATTATCTAATTTTAGTTTTGTTCCCCTGAAGAAAAGCCTTTAATATTTTTAGTGCCTTTAAAGATGCACCTTTCAAAATATTTTACGCACAAATTCCGTGAAAAACTTTTAGTTTCCCAGCGAGCACTTCCTGTTTCGCGATTTTTGGGAACGAAAAGCGTTTTCCGCTTAAAAATAAAGACATATTCCAGCGTTTAGAGCAGAAACCAATTCCGAGTGTCGCCAAAAACTGTTTGCCAAGAGCTGCAAACACATTTGGGGAACACATTCGAGTGGCGAGGCAAACTCGTAAACTGGAGGCATTAGGGCCACGTTTAGGGGGCGGATCCTCGAGAGAAGCAATAAACTTACATAGTTGGGCCTGTTTAAAATGCGCTTAATAGTTTCAACATGTGGCGCGGAGAGACAATTAGGCAATAAAATTAATTCACACCAAGAAAAGCATTAAAAGCGACGCCAGACGTGGCAAGGTGCCGCACTTTCCATTCGTTTTTCCCCGTTTGCCGTTTGCCGTTTGCCACTCGGAGTTTCCACTTGGCCATGCCACATTTTCGCACGCATAACTCGGAAATTGCAACTCCATGGTGGCGCGTGTCCGCTGACAGTTGCCCGTATCCTCCACCTTCACCACCCCCCGCGGCATTAGCCCCCCTCCCCCTTACCCCATCCCCCTTTAATTGACTTTTTTACGTGTTCGACTCCCTGAATGGCAACAGCCATTTGTCTACGAATAATTAAGCCGATCAAACCAAACAAAAGTTTGCGCCTGCCGGAGGAGAACTGTCATCGAATGCATAAAATCATTATTCGCAAATGCCGGAGAACGAAAAAAATGGGAATCTGTGGGCCCTTAGACTCAGTTTATGGGATCAGGAAGTTTGTCGCCAAAATAAATTGGCAGCATTAAAGTGTAATTATGGAAAATGATAGCCAAGAGGAAGGCTCCTAAAATCTTACCTGGAGGTGATGATAAATGTTGTTGAGTTTATAATCATTTTGGTAAACATGTTTACCCCCTAAATCTATAATAAGATTTAAAATAAATAATATGTACATATAAAATAAATATAACAAAAATATTATACATATATATATTCAGAAATGTAACAAAAAAGTTTGAAATTAATAATAACGATTGACAAACAACTGTTTATTTTAGTAATTTACCATTTTGTTTTATTGTTTCAACTTCTTCTCTGATTTGCCACCTGAAACGTATAATTAAGTGAATCAACCTATCGTTTTGGCAAACAGCTTCTGCTTCTGCTTGAGCCAGTTTACCCATCTTCCCAAAAAACAGCACGTGCTGTATGTTAAAAACCAGAATAAACTCGGCACACGCTCATCCATCTCCCTGCTTCCTGCCGCAACTCGGGTTTCACTTTCTGGAGTTTCGAAGTGGCAGGAGCAGTCAAAGGAGCAGGACCTTCAGAAGTAGGACACTGCTGTTCCGTTTACAGTGGAGGGTGCTGCTGGGGGAGCTCTCCACATCCACATCCACATCCGATGTGGGCCCTGATATGATAATCTCGCCATCGAGAGCTCGCACCTCATTTGTGGCACAGCAATTGTCTAGAGGTCTTCCCCCATTGTGTGTGCCGAGTGCTTCCTGTCTCGATGTGGCAATAAAAACGGGAATGCTTCCACTCGATTCCAAGGTGAAACCTTGGCATGTGTGTGTACTATATGTCTATATGTCTGTATGTCTAATTGTTCCCCCTGAGCAAAAAATGAAAAAAAAAGAAACATAAAAGAGGGGCTGTACGTCATTTGGTCTCTTATCATTAACGACTTTTGTTCTTTTTTTTGTCTTGTCTTGTGCGATATATCGCGAGCCTGCCATCTGAAGTCTGGGGTTATGGAGATCTGGGGATCTGGTTATATAGACTTCCCCCAACTTATCCGCATCCCTCCACTAAACTAAAAAAAAAGTGAAAGCGGGGAAAGGGAAAAGTGACCTAACGCAATTGGAGCAAACATTTTAATTGACCCCAGGCTGAGCCGCAGGTCCTTTGGTCCTTTGTCCTGGCTGATCTAATCAGGCTACGTTGGCCGCTAACGGTAAAAGCTCACTTGCGTTTTTTATTCCTTTTCAACACTCCTCCTCTGCTGCTCCGTTTGAAGCTCACATGTCCTGGTCACATCCTGTTTAGAAAACGTTTTGTTTTCTTTCGACTGTCTGCTCTTAAATGCTGCCACTTTTTATTTTATTTTTTTTAGGTTTCTGTTTTTGAATTGCTGCCCAGTCTGCTTAGGCCAAAGCCACACAAATTAAGTTAACTTCCTGTCTGTCTATGGCTAATAGCAAATTAATAAGAGCTTCCGGTCAATTTGGCTTGCGGTTTTCTGTCGCATTTCCCTTTCGTTGGTCGCCTGCTTCGTCCTGTTTCGTCCTGTTTTATTGCTGATTGTCCGCCGGTGGGTGTGACCCCGACTTCTACTTTAACTTCTCCTCCATTCGACTTCTACTGGCAACTCGGCGACAGCTGTAGCCTGACTTCTTCCCCTTTTATCAAGGAGTCCTACTGCTTCCTTGGCGCCTGCCCTTGACACACATATATCCTTCGTCCTTTTACCCGCGGGCATCTTTTTCCACTCGAACGCTCCTCGGTTTCTCGGCTTCTCAGCTGCACTCAGCGTACTCGCCAATTGCGAATGCACTTTCTGCAATTGTTATCTAAGTAGGGCTCTCGGCTATCTGTCGAAATTTCAGGCCGCTTCCTGTTCCGTTCTTCCCTCGCTTACAGGACCCCTCGAGGCGCAACTTGTCCTGCGAACCAACCGGCAACCAAATGTCAAAGCAAACGCCGACGCAACTGCAGTTACAGGGCGAAGAAGTAGGACTCGCGCTCCTCGAGGATCGAGAGATCCAAGACAGAAGGTCCTGCTCGGCTGCCTTCGCCAACAGCTGTCCAAATGGTGCAATTGAAATGAAGTGGGTATCTTCGGTTCAACAGCGGGATCTTGGGTTCCGTTCCCCGGAATTGTTTGCCCAGCTCCTTTGGCGGGATTAGGGAATCCTGGGATTAGCTCGCAGAGTCAAGTCAGTCGGAAGGGAGTTTTGGGATTAGGATATAATGTAAAGAAACTGTGTTTGATTTAATCCTGAGATGTGTAGGGATTCTACTTATTAAATGTATTTCATATGATTTAGAGAACCTTTTCAACTCATTTAATTCTCATCGTTGCAATAAATTGTTATGATAAAGTTCTGAATTAAAAAATAACACTCTTATAAAACAAAATACTCCAAATCATATCCTATTTATTAAATTAGCATGACTTTAATCTCGGAACATAATGAGTTCTTATTATTGAATGCAAAATTTAAAAAAATACTTTAACTTTTTGACAGCCTTAAATCACTCTATTTCTCTTTATATGTATCTCATTTATCCTATCCACATAGGACAATACAAATATTAATCTCATTTTATAAAGAACTGAGTTATTTAAACTTGATTTGTATTATTAACTTTTTAGCCAGCTTAATGAAATCCATTTGTTAAGTTCAAGTAATTAAATATTGAAAAACCTGAATACAATTCCACCTCTTGTTCCCCAGCCAAATTATCTTATCAATTAATCCACTCGATCGCATCCACTAACGCCAATTAAAAGTCTATATTCCGTGCGACCTCCCCCATTTCCGATGCAACTCCCCCCGATGCAACGTACCACTTTTATCAATTTAAAGCAGAGCAGACATCATTTACATTTTTATTTATCGAGGGGGCACCATTTCTGGTGGCAGACATGGCTGCCCCGTTTGCAACAAAAGGGGGACACACTCACTCATACGTGTGTGTGTATGTCTATGTGTCTATATCCACGTCTATGTCCAACCACTCTTAACTTTTACTGGAGTAACGCTGGGGGATATTTTTCACATTTTTAGCTTAATTGCATTTGGCTGGCCGCACGTTCCGGCCAAAGTTGTTGTTGTTGCTTTAGTTGTTGTTGCTGTGCGAGAGGCAATTGTTTATCTTGCCTCTCGTCTCGTCTCGTTTTGTCTTGTCTCACGTGCAACCTGCTACCTGCAACACCACAACCTGCAACAGTGCAACCTGCAACTAGCAACACTCTCAAGTAGCAACTTGCCACGGCAACTGGTATTTTCCAAGCTGTCTTTGCTAATAGACACACAAACACAAACACAAGCACAGCGACTGCAGTTTGCAGCTTGCAACATTGCTGCAAAGTCAAACAATTGTCGGTCGTTCGGTGGGGCAACAATGAGGGGGGAAAGGGGGAGGGGAAGGGGGTGGGGATAGCCGCAAATAGGGGGAGTGTTTTGTGTTCTGTGGCTTGTTAAGTTTAAGATTGTTTGATATAGGCAGAGGTCTGGGTCTCCCCATTCAAACCCCTCCCACTTATCCCCCCTTTCCCCCTCCCCTTTTATCCACTTGCCCGCAACAACTTGCAACGTGTTGCTGCTACGAGGCTTTCGGCGCTAAGAGACATGTTTTCAATTATGATTGCTGGCGTGTCTTATTAATTACAACCATCAAGCGATAGACGGCATTTAGTTCGCCGTTTAGTGGCGAAGCAACCAGAAGGGTGTTGTTTTCAGTGGTTAATTGGCTGGCAAAAGCTCAAATAATAAAATCGTTAACTGATCCAAATGGATTATAAAAGAATTGGAGGTTATTAATAATAATTAACTTAAAGAGGAATAGCTAAAAATTAAATAAAAAGTTAGAACATCAAATAGAGATAGTTTATTAACCTGTTGTTTTCAGGTTTTTTAGTTATTGAAAGCCAAGTACCTTTGATAAGTTAACTGATCTCAATGGAATATACAAAAATCGAAGGTTATTAATTACAATTATCTGGGAAAATAAATAGTTAAAACTTAAATAAAAAGTAATACCTCGAAATACATATAGTTTATTAACCTGTTGTTTTCAGGTTTGAAATCCAAGTAAAAGTATCTTTCAACGCGCATTTGCCTTTCTGCGCAGAATCAGTAAGCTGGCAGGGCTCAACTGAACAATCTAACTGATTGCTTACAAATGAATCTCAATTAAAATTAATTCAAAACATGAACCGAGTATTATTTACCCGTTTGACACTCGCTAGAAGTGCTCGCGCATGTGAGCCGCACTCACAGATTGACACACATCTCTCCTCGATCGAATTGGTGATGGTGATACTTGGTGATACTCGAATGGATGGATGGATCATCATCACTGAAAGAGAGTTCTTCTCGAAGACCGAAGACCGAAGACTTGGGAGCTTCGCATATCAACGGCATCAATTAATTTGGTATTCGTGATTCTACTTAACATCGATTGACCTCGACAGATTAGTGAGCGAAACGAACGAAATGTTGAACTTTGCTTTCCGAGCATTCCTCGGGTTTCCAGCTTGAGAGCTTGAGTTTCCCCCTCCATTTTCGCCCCTCCCCCCTTCGATTTTCCCCAACCCCTCTTCGGGTTATGACGCAAATTGTCAAGCCGCAGTGCGATTATTTACATCTAGAGATATTTGAGTTAATTGAGCTCTACTTTTTAGGGGGCGCCTGCGACTCTGCGCCTAATTGGTGCGATTGAATTAAAATCGTTTGCTGCCACTTGATGCTTACAGTACAGTGTGTATTTACGAGCATTAGTTGGTGTGTGTGCATCGGTTTCTTTCGGTGTCGATTAGGCTCACAGATCACTTGATTGCTTTGCTCTTGGCTCGCTTAAATGATTGATCAATGGGCCAATTGTCCGCGAGGAGAATCAGTTTAGAATTTGCATGAATCTCGGCATTGGAGCGTGGCGTCTTTTATTGATTGACAAATAAAATATAAAAAATATTCACCCAGCATCAGGCGATTGCATAAGGCAAGAGAAAATGCAATAGTTTTTTTGATGTATAACCAGGTAAAGAAAGGATCGATCCTCTTCCTGGAATCCTGGGATCGTAAATTACTTCCTGCTCATTTGTCCATGACAAAATTGTGTCCCCTAACTCCGCTTCCTCTGCACATTTATTTCTAACTTTTAACCTATTTAATTGACTTATAATTGGAGTGACCCACACATACATATACAGCAAACATATGTGTAGGTAATAATTTGTTGAGCAAGGAATTCCTCAAGCGCAACACGGACTTCGAGGGGACAACAAAGGATCATGTGAAACACAGTTAGCAGCAAAGAGTCGACGTTGAGTTAAGTCACACATGAACGAGTTTTCCAGCCGCAGGGGTCTAAAAAAGGGGGCGAAAGGGGGCGGGGCTGGCATCGAGGAAATTATGCCGCCCCGGCATGTTGAACTTGAAATTGTAATTTGGTTTTGGCATTCGGTTCCCGGCATTTGGCATTGGCAAGGGCACCTACATAGGCCATCATGTCGTCCGACAAAAAAAAGAAGAAAAACAGAGAGAAATATACAGAAAAACGCGGGGTTGTCACTGCAGTTTACTCTTCCGTTAACTGTTTTTGGTCCTCGAGGAACTTCGTCAGCTGTTACTTGATCGATGGCAAATGACACTATAAAATTATCCACCACTTTGGGTTATTGGAAACGTTAACGTAGCAAAAGGCAGGTAGTTAAGGTGGTGCCCACTGTAATTAAAGGATTAGCACGAATTGCCGGCTAAAACGAATTCCAGGTTGATGTATTTATGGGTATTGAGTGGGTTTGAGATGTCTATCAAGATGTCTGCAATTTTAAACCGAGAATACAAGTTTTTTTTGCCACAAAAATTAGCAATTCTTTTAAAAGAAACTGGCATAATAATATACACACTATTTGTTATATTCATACATAAAACCAATAATAATAATGTTAGCTACTAAATACTTAAATAGAAAATTACATTTTAAATCTAATTAAAATCTATATATGTGCATATATTGATATATATTATCATTTGAGTTCAGATAAAAATTTGTAAATTAATCTATAATCATTTGTAAAGTATTCTATTTGCTTTTAAAAAATATAAATATTTAAAATTCCATTTCTTACCTGATTTATCGTTAGCTTAAAGTGCAACAAATTAACAAACTGCCAAGTAGAGCTTAGAATATCCATAATTAAGAGCCGATAAATACTTGCCAACTCGAGTTCTACTTTTTATTCCCCTCTCGATCACTTTAAGTGGCATCAAGTGTTAAGTTAATAATTTGCCCAGTTCGCTTTGGGGGGAAATACTGAGAGCCGAGGGTAATTGAAAGAATGGAAAATGCCAACACACATTGTAGGCACGAGAGAGCTTTATTAATTTTTGTATTTAAAACATTTCAAGCACTCGACACCTTCTGCCTTCGGTTTCGAGTTACCAGTTTTCAGTTGGCCAGCCAGCTTTCAGAAGATCGATTCCCCAGTAGCCGTAGCACCAGTAGCAATGATCTCAAATTGATGTCGGACGAGTAGAAATAATGAGGACCTTCCATGGGCAGGATGAGGATCTGAGGGGGGAAGTGAGGGGATCTGCAAGGGAACGCGCGCATAATCAAGGCATGGGGACAGGAGACATGGAGACATGGACATGGACATGGATGTGGATGTGGATGTGGATGTGGACCTGCTCCTCGAGTTTGGACATGCCATTGCCATTGCCAATTGGCGATTTGCCTCTGCCTTTTGCCTGGCTCTGCTCCAAGTTCTCCCCGTTTATGATTATTGTTATTATTGAGAGTGTAGGCCTCTGCAATTCAGGGCAAAGTCATCATTAATGCGTCGAGTGCAGCGAGCATTACCGAAAAAGCCCTCCGAGATGAACGGCCGGCAGTAAAATAAAATGAAATGAAATATAATTAAATGTCGCTGTGTTCGGGCCAAGATCGCGTAGCTTGGTAGCTTGGTAAGTTGGTAACTTGGTAGCTGGATAGCTGTTGGCCGTCTCGTAATTTGGCCAGAAATTCTTCCGCGATCGCTGATCGTCTGCTCTTCACTGCTCGTCTTCTCTTCTCGTCTTCTCTTCGCTGGAGTGGAGTCTCTGGATCTGGCTATCGTTTCGAACTGATCGCATACCAAGTATTTTGTATTTTGTATTTCGTATTTTGTCAACCGGTTTTGGCCATTCGTCGCGTCCCTTTCGCACATTGTCTCTGCTTATCTGCGGCTTTGTGGCATCTTTAAATGGCGTTTTTTCGCACTCGCCACCAAACTCCACCAACAACTCGATGCGGGCGTCGATCCTTCTTTTTCCAAGGGGGTTGGGGTTTTTCGAGTGGGGAGTTTGAAGAGCCAAGGGGGAGGCACTACAAAACGTTCGCTGATTTTTAATTATTTTGCACGTCGCAACGACGTTCGCCATCGTTTGGGGCTTCCAAAGTTGAGAACGAACCATGTCTGCCGGTCGATCTGCTGCCTTTCGTCACTTCGATATTGAAACACTTAATCACAATTTCGTTAAGGACACAAGGCATGTGCAGGGACACACATAAATGGCAAAACTCAGCGAAAATTCCAAATATCTCATACAAATTACGAGAGACCATCGAAACGCAAAGGGGAAGATCGGAGATCGGAGTGAAATCCTGAAGCGCAGAGACTCGAAAATGATATTTCTACGCGCCGAATTCCAAATGATCGCATTCTCCTGCTCGCCAGTTCGCTAGGGAATTTCGTGAACACGAAATACGAAAATACGAAATACGAAACGCTAAATGCGAAAATCAGAAATGAGAAATGTGAATCGCTGACCGCTGATCGCCTCCCGCTGGCGATGATAATTAATAACAGGGGCCCGGCCCAACGCAAACGGCAAAGAGCATAAAAACGCGAAACGCTGACAAACACCCAATCGTACGGCCAGAAAAAACGCCAGCAGTCTCGGCCAATGGAAATGGTAATGTCTCGCCAAGCGAGCGAGGCTCCTCCCGATAAGCAAAAAGAAGACGGACCAGGCCACTCGCACATAATCTCAGACGCTGGGGAATGTCAATGTGGAGCTGCACTTGAAAGAAAGTATTTCACTTTAATGTAATAGAACTTTAAAAATACAATATACTGTATATAAATTTCAAGTTACAAAATTAAACTACCTTCAAATCGAATTTCCTACCTTGTGTAACTGAATTTGTATTTCTTATAAAATATCTTTTGAAGTAATCCTTAGATTTTTAGTGGATACATTTGCTTATCAACAGTAAGTTCTGAATACAATGTATAAAATATTTTATATATAAATAATTTTATGTATAAATAATTTTATTTGAATTGAAACTCCGATATATTTTTGTAGATTAAATTCTCTGTCTTCAATGATTTATTTAATACAAATATTCTTGTTATACAAATATTCTTGTTATTTACATTTGTCAAGAGCGTTATATTTTTATTAAATATGTATTATAAATTACACAATAATTCATATTATTTGTGAAAGGCTATATAAGCTACATTTCTTTTTAACATTTTAAATTATTTTTGTTAGTGTGTGATCCCGTGATTCCATGTTTTTACTTCTGTCACGATTAAGATCCCAGAAGAGATATCTGCGATCAGTGTTGGCTGCTCAACTGATCAACACTTACAGAACTCGATCGTGTTGGCTAAGCAAACTGACAGGGAACATGACAAGAACAAGGTCTTTGACAAGAGACCCCAGATAGAAGGGCTTATCCTCGGGTCCCCCGAAATTCCCACCGAATTCTTGGCAAGAGTTTTCACCTCATTCTCACCATCTAACCGCCGATCTGTCGATCAGCTCGAGTCCAATCCAAAGGCTCCAACTCCAGCGATCAGTCATTCCCATCACGCAGCACTCGGGCAAAAACAATTAATGCCTGGCCGAAGGAATCAAATGATATTTGGCCAAGGACAGGGAGAAAGGACAAGAACAAGACAGCGCCATGGTGCCAGGCGCAACCACGATTTATAGCCCGGCTGGAATGTGCCATACATCAGTTCAGTTCAGTCCGCAGGATCAGAGGAGCAAAAACCATTTAGCATTTTAGCAAGGAGGCGCAGCAGCAGTATCTGTTGTATCTGCTGCTGCTGTCGATGATTAAAACACATTAAAAATCCAGTAGCCATCGACTATTGGATGGGAGGTTTTTCGGTGATTCGGTTTTTAGCCGCTCGCTGCCTTCCGATTTTTCGTGGTCCCCATTTCGCCTTTCTCGAGGCCCCAAACTAATTTCATATTTTTCATGCAATTGATGAAATTCCATCAAGCCTCCTTTCTTGGCTGCTGCTGCTGCTGCTGTGTGTTGATGTATCTGCATCTGTATCTGTGTCGCAATCAGAATCTCCGACTCACCAGTCCGTCTGTCCATCTGTCTGCATCTTGAAGATCGCTTGATGTTCGGGGACTACCTGTTGCGATGTGTTATTAGGCGACGTATTGACGACAAGCAAACGTCAACCCGAAACGTCAGCTCATCATATCATCGATTGATGCGCATCACTACCTCTTTTTTTACCCCCCTTTTTTTTTTTTTTTTTTATTTTTTGGGGCCTTCTGTGCATATTTTTGGGACTCCAAAACAGAAGCCCTCTGCTTGTCCTGGAATTTCTGAAAAGAGCGGGGGGCTGGAAAGAAAAAACACGTCCAATGTTGGGCCTCTAATTTTGTGCAGATCCGAGACTTCTTCCCCCTTTTCCTTCAACCTGGTGATATTTGTTAGTGTAAACTGTTCGTTCTTGTTCTTCCTCCTCTGCTTCTTCTTCTTCTTGGGGCTACCAGCGGGACCGACGTGATTTTGCGCTTTAATGAGGATTATTAAATGCGAGATTATTATGTGCTGCAATTACTTTCCGCTGCCACTGTGCTCGGTGCTCGGGGTTTCTTTTCGCCACTGCCTCTTCATATTCGGGTTTTTCCCCCTCTTTGATTTATTTTATTGAACCATAAAAATGTAAATTTTCGCGAGACAAAAGACAAAGATAATCGTTGTCAATTATGGCCTTTGACAGGTTAATATTAAAATGTTCAGCTTGATGGGAGGAAAGTGGTGGAAAAGGGGAGGAAAGGGGAGGAAAGGGGGTTCGAAGGGGGCACCTTGATTGGCAGCATTCAGCGAGGATGATCGGCTGGAGAAGATCAGGAGCCGAGCGAGTTGATTAATGCCTTGGTTAGCTATAAATAAGCGGATGGAAAAGGGCGATCGAGAAGGGATTAATTGGGGTTTCTTAGAGCTTGATATATATCATAGGGTTTTTACAAGGTTTTGCATATTTTAATAGCGTGATATATGCCGGGGTATAACTGAAAAATAAAACAGAATCAAAGAAAGACTCTTGAGGAAAAAACCAACTAAAACCAATCTCCAAATTTGCATGGAAATTTTTAAAATAATTTATTTGAAACCGTCTTACTTTTGTATCATCACGAGTATAAATAAAAAACTATCTTTCCTTCGACGTTAATTGGAATTTCGGTTAATATTTAGTTTCAATAGATAACTATACCATCTCGGATAACTTTTGTGATAATATACTCCTCTTTGAAGAACCCTTTTCATATATTATTACATGAAATTTGGATTGCTATTAGTTTCAAGAGTTTTCTTATTACGACGATAGACACCTCTTTTGAGAACCCTTTTTACCTTTCATTATATTGCCTCCCCTTGATGACTCATTCAGTGGACCCATTCGCCACTCGATTCCCGTATAGGATCAGCAGCTCCATTCGTCGATCAGCGTTAATGCCATGCATTTGGTGGCAGCCCTTGAAATGTTTGATTATTTCGCAATTTGTGCCCGCTGGCACTGCAGTTTCCGGCACCGAAGAGCGCCGTCCTCCCCCTCGGGCGGGATGCGGAAACAGGAATACCAGGAGGGCTACGAGGGGATGCATGGAGGGAATTCTAAGGGGCAGCACCTCTATTAACATAATCACAACACGAGTCGGTCGTCCGTCGATCTCGAACCAATCGCCAAGCAACCGAAAATTACGGCAAGTGCGATCGCGGAGAATATTGTATGTGCATACGAGTTGTATATTTTTTGGGAGAGGCGGCGGCGGCTTCATGGGTAGATCAATTTTTCGGGAACCCAAATCACTGCAGGGCGATCAATTAAAATTTTGATCGAATTTTCGTCAATTTCTTGACATGTGGCCAGGAACAGAAGCCAAGTAGCAACATCGAATGAAGGGGAAAAAGGGGGGAAAAAGAGGTGGGAAAGGGGAAAAAGGGGGGAAGGGGGAACAAGGACAAGACGAGATCAATGTAAGCTGAAATTGTTGGCTGGCGGCCTTAGGCGAAGTTTACTCTGTCTGCGGGTTTCCTTCCATCTTCCGTTGCACTGAAAAAAACCTGAGAAAGAAGTCACAAAACAAGGCTCTTAAACATAAATTATCCTCCCATAAAACCTAAGTATGATAGAAGTTATTAAAAGAGTGCAAGGAACAATGTTTCTTAAGTACCAACACCATAAAAAAGTATTTAAAAACAGATAAGGAAAACATTTCTGTTGGTCATAAAAGTCTAAAAATATGTGCTTAATTACATGACATATTTTCTTGCTGTGCAATCCCCACTTCCTCTTGGCCGTCGAAGGCTGCTGCATAGTGAATGAAATTGATTAAAGCGTAAATGAATTTTTGCGGGCCTAAATCGCCGCTGATGGCCAAGAGGAAGAGGTGGGGAGCTGGCGATGATTATAACACAAGATCGATTGCCGCTTGTCGCTGATCGCTAACTCGATGCGGCTACTGTGGAAAGCAGAGACGCCGCATCAGCTCCTTCTCGGATCCACGAAGGGCCCCCAGAAGCCCCCAAGAAACCCGAAGAAACCCAAAGAAACCCCCTGGAAGCCCCCCATTCCCCCAGTGCTCTCATTAAGTTTCCGAACATGTTTTGCGAAAAAGGATCTCCTTGGGCAGCGACTGCTGTTTTGGGCCGCTGTTTTTTTATGCCCTCATTTGACAAACTAGCCAGCGGCGATGATCGACCTGGCCGGGATCAAAATCTCGCTGCCTCGGCTTCGATTTAAGTTTATCCGCACGATCAGCGCCAAAAAGCCGAAATGCCAATGCCATAACTTTTTGCCAATCCGCACGCACAAAATCGGGATCTTGAGTGGGAACGGGATAGGGATCGGGAATCGGTATTGGGATAGGGAAAAAAACTGATGGATGGATGGATGTATGGATGGATGGAATCCCCAGGCCTAAGAATCTCCTGGAATTCCGTGCGTGCCCAGCCAGCATAAACGGTAAAAACGGTAGCCGCAGCGAGACGCTATAATTATTGGGCTCGGATCGGGATTGATAGTGGGAAAATAAAGAACTCATAAGCAGACAGAGAGTTATGGTTCACAGATGAGCTAGTTCTAAAGAATTCAAGGGGCTTTGTATAGTGTTATTACTTTATGTTGGAAGTTAAGTTAAGCCTACTTCAGATGTTAGATTTTTAAATGCCCTATTGCATTTGAAACATGAAAGTCAAACAATGAAGTCCACCATTCATTGTTTCATTTAAAGGAAAACCCAAAAAATTAATAAAAAAAAATCAATACACATGCTTAACTTTTAAGTGAGACTTTCATACCTAAATTACGTTAAAATAACAATAAATTTTGCTGAATTTAACAATTTCTAATTTAAAAACATTAAGTGTGTCAAAAATCAAAGTGCTTCTTGCCTTGGAATTAAAAATGTTTCTTTTATGCTGTGATTGTCTGCTTGAAAATAATTAAATGTTGTAATTGCTTGGCTTATGCATTTTGATGGGTCTCAAAACAAAGGCATCGAAATTGTGGCAAGCTTGCCTCTTTATGTTCTGATAACAATAAAGGAATTAAGTGCCCTGATATTACTGAAAATTGCGAAGCAGCTTGGCAAGGCGCTAGATACTTAACTTTAAAACAATAAGAGCAAAAGTGGGTTTGATATTTATTTCTGAATTTATTTTTTTGCAAAAAAACAAGTAATTAAGTAGGGAAATGTAGAAAAAAAAAGAAATGATTTATTATTAATTTAATTTGCTATAAAATCAGTACATTCGGGAATAGAGGCATATTGGGTTTCTCCATTTGAATCACTGGATTACCAATTAAGCAGCACCATCTAAAGTCCAACTCGGAATTCGGAATTCGGTCAGCACTTTGCAAGGGCAGAGGGCCATCGCTGATTTCTTTGCTTTGGAGAAGAGTCTTCGCCCCATCAATTGCCGCTTTGTGGAGTCCGGGTCTTCAGTCTGCAGACTTCGGATTGGGGGGCCTGTGTGGAGGCATTGTGAAAGAGCTTTCTGCTCTTTAATGGACTGGAGACGAGAGCCACATTAATTTAGTTACGCTTCGACAACGATCTCGACGCGCAGATCTGCGCATCATTAAAGACAATTTCGTGATTCGCCACGATTTGTGCAGCAAATTACTTGCTAAATTATAGAAAGCAAACACTGACTGACTGGCCATTGCTGTGTGCCAAAGGGGCAATGCTCACAAATCAATAGAAATCAACGCCTGTCAGGGCTGAGACTCAGATTCTCATGGCCATTGTTGACTTAATCAATAAAGCGAATTTGGGTTGTTTTCTATTTCGATCGAATCGAATCGAATCGAATGGAGTGGAGTGTGGAGTGGAAATTTCACCCGATCGTTTAGCCAAGCAAACAGTTGGAAAAGCTTTAGTGTATTCAATGGGTTTTCTTTACATTTTCTTCTTCTTTTTCGATTCTTTTCAGAGTCAGGCTTTGGCTTTAACCAGAGCTGCCAATGCGGCCGCCGTTGTGGCCGCTGCCAATGCCAAATCGCCGAATGTCTCCTCCGCTTCGGCCAGCCTGGCCGATCTGGCCGTCAAGAAGGAGCACTCACTGTCGCCGCCCCACAGCGTGGTGGGCGTGGCCGGGGAGGATCAGCTGCGCAGGGCCTCGCTGCAGGGCGTCCAGGAGAAGCTCACCCAGCTGCAGATGCAGCAGCAACACCACCAACAGCAGCAGCAGCAGCAGCAACAGCAACAGCAGCAGCAGCAACATCATCATCAGCAGCAGCAACATCAGCAGCAGCAGCAGCAGCAATCGCAGCAGGTGGCGGGTGGCGGAGTGGGTGGTGAACTGGCTGGCCGAAGGTCTTCGGAGGGCACACCACCCACCAACCACCCAACGGCGAGTGTCGAGGGACAGGCGCTCTCCTCCTCCACCGCCTCATCTAGTCAGAATGCCACGCCCAAGAGCGATCGCGAGCGGGAGAGGGAGAGAGAGAGGGAGCGGGAGAGGGAGGAGCGCGGGGAGCGGGGCAGCATATCCTGCCTCCCCCAGCCGCACTTGGAATGGCCGTGGGTGTCCAGCAGGCCCAGCAGCAGGCGGAGAAGCTCCTCAGCCATCCCGCCTTGGACTCGCGACGGGAGTTCGACGTCAGCAAAGTGAATCGTGAGTAAAGGAAACATTAATTCAATTAACTTATTAATATACTAGCTATCATAAAGGTATTAATTTACAACTTAAAAGAAAAATGTAGTAATCGTTACAGAAACATAACTAGAGATGGGAAAAAATATAGAAACGGAACTCATTTAGTAAAAAATCGTTTACTTTTTCATTAGTTAAGAGCAATTGTTTAACGATTATTAATTTTATTTTAATAAAAAAAAAAAAAACATAAAATTTAAGTTTAAATAATTTATAAATGATAAAGAATTAATTTAAAAAATCTATTTAAAAAATAACATTTTTGATCTTACTTAACTTCCTTTTTTTTTTTTTTGGGTTCTGCTATATATTATTTACAAAATATTATAAATGTTAAGTTTATTTTTTGGCAAGTGAGTTCCATCACAAAAAAAAAAACTGATAGGTGGCAGAGACATTCAACATTTACAAAAACATTGTGAAGAATTAGGCTATGCACAACCATTTTAATTCCAAGTTGAAATTGTGATAGTGGAGATTATGCGCATTCCTGCACTTTTGCTGCTTTTTAATCCGATGTTGTTCAGTGAACAAACTCTTACATTTTATATGACACAGTAATTTACATAAAAACATTCTCCTTGTGAGATTGAGAATATGTTTTAATAATTTAAATCGAAGTGAATCCCAATCAATAAGAGCAAAGAGTAGGAGCAAAATAAATAATGGAATTCACCATTATTCATAATCCAGTGCGTGATTATGTGTGTAATTAAAGGGGTTTGTGTGTGAGTGATGGATGGGGAATTGGGAATGGGGAATGGGGTTGCATTCCCCATCCGCCTTAAAGACACAACTTTAATCAGGCCAGCTGCTCAATGCTCAAGGCTCGATGCTCCATGGCAAATGGAAATGGCCGAGGCATTTGCTCTGCTTCCAAGCAGCCGGCCTAATCCATGAAAAGTTCATTTGATTTGCTCACAAGGCATTAAGCACGTATCCCACAGAGGAGAACGAATACACGAACACACGCACACCCTCTCGCACACTCACACTATCGCAAGAGCAGACAGGAGGATACGTTCCTTGAGCAATGGCCATGGTAATCTTGTTTGGTTCATCAATAGTTTAGCCATGGCCAGAAGTAAACCTGTGCCACCACATTGCGGATGCATACATTGAGTATCTGCCGGATATAAATGGAAACAGTGAAGCCTTTTGCATACCAACGATGCGCAGCACTTCCTTCAGCCACAAGGGCACAGCTACGGATACAGAGATACAGATACAGAGATACAGATACAAATAGAGAAATACAGAAACAGAAGGACTCGTATATGCATCGAAATCCCCTGGATTAAGCATATGAAGCATTCATAACGTTTATTCTGCGTGCGTGTGTGTGCTGGTATCTGTGTGAAGTATCTGTGTGTGGGTGTGCAAACATTCGCTTTTGGTTAGAAAGTGGGTGGCTCTGTTGGCCGGGTGGTGCTCACTTAGCACCCACTTGTGGAGTGAATCCCCGCAGGACGAAGGATGCATGCGGGCGTGCCTTGCTTTTGTTTGTCCTGGCTTCGAGTTCGTCTCTCTCTCTCTCTCTCGCTCTTTCTCTCTCTGTCCGGCACACACTGCGTATACGCAATCTGCGAGGATGGCAGGATGTGCGAGCACGTGTGTGCGCTGCAACAGGTGGCACTTTGCTCTGTGTGGCTTCGCCGCATCGCAAATAGTTGGCCAAACAATTGACTCGAGCGATAAATATCACTGTTAATATTTCAGGTCATCCGAATACTTTAAGCTTTCTTTTCCCCAAACGATATGGCCCAGAAAAAAAAATCATTGAAGGCTTAAACCAACTGCAGCAGAGGGGATTTGATTTGAATTTTGCTGCTGTGAATTTGTGAATGTCTCTCTCTGTCTCTCTCTCTCTGTATTTGTGTGTGTGTGTGCGTGCGTATCTGTGTAATGTGCTTTGTAGCATATTTTGAGGATTTGCACAACAAAACGTGGATGGAGCGAGTTGAAGGGGGAAGGGGGGAGGGGTGGCGAATGGATCCAATGGATGCCGAATCCTACGACCTACGGATGGGGCTCAATGCAGTTTGGTTTGCTTATTGTTGCCGTCATTTGGCATTGTTATTGCTGTTCTTGTTATTATTGTCATTTAACATTGCCATTTCCGAACAGCTGCAGCTCAGCAATATGTGTGTGTTAGTGTGTGTGTGCGAGTGTTTGTGTGCGTGGGTTCATATGTAAATCTGTTTTGTTTCGATGCGTTTTGTTGTGCATATTTCCCGAGTTGTGAATGTGTGTGCGTGTTTATTGCGCCTAAGCTGCTCAGCGACGCAACACGATATTTATCCTGCCGCCACCACCCAATTCGAAACCCCACCACCCCCCTCTACCCCTTCCACCCCCTTTTCCCCCCTTTTTTGGCAGCTGGACTTTTCCATTTCGGAGGCCATTTTTATGCTCCTGTTTTTGCTGCGCTTCGATTTATGCAGAGTTTAGTATGCAACATTTTCATACGTTAGCCTTAATAAATCCCCGCCCGGCTGCACTTGTCAATATGCAGGATGTCCCCTTCCCCTTCTTCCTTTCGTCCTGCAGATGCCACACTGTTGGCACCTATAAGCCTATGCAAACACACACACACACACACACACACGCATACAGACACACATAAAGCAGACGCGTTCTGCAATTGAAAATCACTGCGCCTTAGTTAACGACACGTTTGTGGATCAACGCGTTCGGGAAAACGAAACAGCCAAACAGCCAAACAGGCAACCCAAAACCCCACGGTTGACCCTGCTATTGAATCATTGTTGCTTTTGCTTTTGCTTTTCCCGCTACTCCTGCTGCTGCCTCTTCTCCTCTTCTTGCTCCATCGAAAAAGTGGAGCAGCTGCATTCGCATGTGTCATAAGCCAGGCGGCACCATGCATACAGGACTCTGTGGACATAAGCGCGCGCTCAAGGATTCAAAAAATGGGCACCCCCGCTTCGATCGGCTATTATGCAGATGTCATACGTGTGTGTGTGGGCTGGGATTGTATAATGAGATGGGAGGAGGGGAAAGTAGAGGGGGTGGGGGAGGTAGCTGTACCCCAAAGAACCCACCGATAAGCTGACGATGGACGCACAAGTGTCGGCAAAGCCGAGGCAGTAATATTCCGGCTTTTGAGGAGTGGGTTTCCGGAGTGCTGGCGGTAATCATGGGGACACAATAGCATTGACCAGCTCCTGCTGCAGGATAAGAGAAGCTCCAAAGCTGGAGAGCAGCCCAAAAGGAGGAGCAGCCGGTTTCGCAATCACACGCAAAACTAGCTTCGACTTGGAGCCACTCCTCTTTACCCCAATCCAACTGCCACTCCCCCTCTTCACTCACCTGTGAGGGGAGTGGCTAAGCCCTGGACCCATGAATCCAACGATGGGAGAGGAGAGGGGGTGGGGGGTGCGACAGGTGGGCGGTTGAGCGGCTGCAGCTTAAGTGTTAAGCGTTATGCACAGTGGCCAGTGCCGAGCTGAATGATACCACTCACCTAAGCCGGTTCCCAAAAACCCACTAGCTCACTGGCCACTCCCCAAACACCAATCCCCCCCCTCTCCCCTTGCCCTCCCTCTTTTACCCCACATATGCTCTGGCATAGATGCAGATGCGGATACAGATACAGCCTCAGATTGAGATACAAATTCGAATAAATGCCAAAAGCAACAGGAGGCAACATTTCCGAATTATAAGCAAAAAGGGATTGGCCCGAACAACAACAACAACAACAAGTTGGAGCATTAAAGCCGGTTGTTGCCAGCCAGGCACACACTCACACACAAACATACACAGACTAACACACACCACAGTATACGCACACATTGGAATACATTTAGCCAGGACATCGCCAGGAGCTGAAGGCAGGTGCTGCAGGTGATGCTGATTGAGTTAAGCCACCATCATCGAGTGCACTGCAAAATGCTTAAGGGATGCACTTCTTAAAGGATGAAAAAGGATTACAAGTTAGGAAATACATAATGAGATTAAAAAAATACATATAAGGAAAATGATATTATATATTTGATTATAGAGTTAAAAAAAACTTATGGGATGCGTTAAAAAAACCAATCAATTCAAATGTTTTTTTTTTAACTTCCCTTTCGGCACTTTCCCAATCAGCTAATTTACCCTGTCATTTTATCAACAATATTGCAGAGAATCTGTTGAAAATTGAATTAAAAAACAAATATTTTCAAATTAAAAATATTAAGAACAGCAAATATATTTGTTGCACATTATATTACAATTATGTTGCATACTACTATTTTTGTATATTACTCAAAAAGATAATTCATCTGATTTTTTAAAATTATGTTTATTTTGTTATTGTTGTAATCTTACGAATTTATATCCTTTCTTCGCGTGCATCTGTGAAAGAAGATTTCGCATCCAGTGGGTCCCTTTATCCCTCGCACAAAGAGAACTACAAATTTTAAGGATTTAAATGTTGGGAGAGGCGAACGAATCGAACTCTCGTAGCTGCCGCAACGGGAGATGAGCCGAAAGCGGGCACATCCTGCATCCCACTCGCCACCGATTCCTCCAACACTTCCCACCGACAACTGGCAACCTGCAACCAACAACCTGCAACCGGCAACCTGCAACGTGCAACGTGCCACATCCCCCGAGCAACTTGAAGCCCGATTCGAGCGGCTTAAGGCTCTCTGTGCGTTTGGGTTCATAATCGAATAAATACTGTCTGTGTGCCGAGTGTGATTATCAAAACAGAAGTACACACAGAAGCCACAGGAACAGAAACAGAAGCAGAAGTAGCAACTATAAATCACTTGCATTAACTTTGAGCGCTTTTGTGCGAATACAAATCCGTATATATATAGATATATATATATGGATGTGAAAGTGCGTATCTATTAATACACAAGTGGCATTATGCCGGCAGCACATTTGTAATTAGAGAACGAACAGCTCTGGCCAGAGGTTCGATTATGAATATTATAAGACTCGGCATTTTGCGCTTTTGGCCACAACAGCAGCTGCAGCCAGGATTTGGAATAAGCTCCTGGCTGAAGGACGCAGCACTTTCTCTGAGAATCCTTTACGATTTTAATAAAACCCCAAACGAATGCCGGAGTGCCAATTAATGCTGCTGCTAAACCGTTTATTTCCTGTCACTTAATATTGAATTTTGCCCAACTTCTCCGGCACTTTAACTATGTATATTTTCGCCATACACACACACACACTCACACACACACATAAAGGGTATTAAAGGAATTAGGGAAAATCACCGGGCGAGAGCAACACTAATGCGAATGCAACTGGGCGTTTCATAATCCAGAAGCGAAAACAAAATCATCATCATCAACGGCAACTTCATTATTATGAAAAAGGAGAAGGAGTGGAAGGACCACCCAAGGACATTAGGCGAAAGCATCAAGTTTGCGACTTATCCTGCGACCTAAGCCTGCTGAACCCGGTGAACGAACACACACAAAAAGGGTAGATCGCTCCCTCTCTTTCTATTCTGTACTGCCATCTCTTTCCATTGCCTCCTGCTTTGCATGCGATTTTGGCGCCAAAAACTTTCCGAGTTTCAGACCGAGTTGCTTGAGCCGAGGGCACGACATTATTTGGGAATCCCTTATCCCTTTATCTGGCTTTAGCCCTAATCCCATCAGACACAAATGAAGAGAAGTTTCACGTTTCGAGTTGCCATTCTGCCCGCTTTTCCCCCCTCCCCCTTTACCACCACCACCACCACCCCTCTGTGTTTCAGCTCCTTAAGCTTTTGTTTTTGCTGTTCCTGTTCCTCCTTTTGCGTTTGAAGTGCTTTGGCAATGGCAACGACGTCGGGATTAGGCCGCCAGCTAATGCGTCCTTGTGCCTCCATCTCAGTCTCAGTCTCTCTCTGTCTCTGTCTCTTTCCCTCTCCTTCTCTGTCTGTGTGCGTGTCCTTTCCCGTGCTAGTGTGTGTCTCGGTGTGTGTGTGAGCCAGGTGGGTTAGACGGCGGACCAGACAGTTGCCAGTTTTGGGAGCGAGTCGAGGTCGAGTCTTTGGGGATGCTAATCCCAATGCGACTGGCAATCCTGCCAAACTGCCGGCAGACAACTCGCAACCGAACTGCAGGCGATATACTGCGCGAAAAAGTAATGCCCGGATTTGCGGGATATGCGAACAACCTTGAGTCGCTATAAGTAAAGTTCGACTGTACAAGTCTCCAACTTTTGTGGGTAAGCCTACAGAAAGAGAAAAGTTTCAGGATTTCAATAAAATTAAAAACCTATATAAAAATAATTGAATTTTATATTTATATTTTTAGAATTAATAATTTTAAATGGACTTCGAATTTATTATTGCTCAACAAAATTGGAGAAACGATACATCGAGCTAATGTTTATTAATATGTTATATTAATATTTTCTGTACAAATAATATCTACACCAAGCAATGTTGTGGTATGATAATTATATATGCATTTTTATTAAAAACCCAAAGCAAATATTATTTATAAAATCATAAACTTTTTTCCCCACTGTATTCAAAGTTCACTAACTGTAACTTCACCCACCCTCCGAACTCGCCCCCACTTTTCTCTCGGTGTGCTGGCAGGCTTTATTGATCGCGCAGGGGATTATCCAGGGCGCTGGCATATTGGCAGCCCGGCAGTCGGGCGGGCGATTGTCCATTTTCAATTTGTGCTCCAGCAGCGAGTTTGGGGGCAAGGAGAAAGGGGGCAGAAGTCCCGTCGCAATGGAAGGGGGTTCGGTGTTCGGTTTTTTGGGGAGTGTGGGGAGCAGTGGGCCTGTAATCCGTTCGAATGCCCATCCAATGCTGCCTATAAGTGCGGATACATCTATATTCATACATATATATGCACACTGCACTGTTGTTGTTGTTGTTGTTTAAAGCCAGTGGCTGTCTGGTGCTTTGTTGTTTTAGCCTCCATATGAATCATACGCAACGTAATCCCAATTCGTTTAAGTCACTGACAATCCATGGATGCCCAGGCGATGCCGCAACGCATCCACACGGATACACGCACACTCACACACACACACGTACTTGTTCGCACTGTCCAATGCCAAATCGTAACCCCCCGCCACTCATGAAGTCCCCTCCCTCCTCCCCGCCCGAAATCCCCATCCGTTTTTCGTTGGGTCGAGCATATTTTCGCAATAAAGTAGATCCCGCATTAATCCCAACGATTTTGTGCTCTGGGCATTGCGTGTGCTTTATTTCTCCGTGTATTGGTGCCCGGCTCCGTTCGTGTACGTCTGTGTCTGTGTGCGGCTGTTTATATCGGTGTGTGTGTGTGTGTGTCTGTGTTAATCCTTAAACCGGCAGAGCTAAAGCTGCCCGCGTCGACGTCGCTGCCAACTGCAACCGAAAAAGGCCCAAAAGCATGCCATGAGTTGGGGTTTTCGCAGGGCGTGCGGTGGTTTTTTCGGCCGGAATGGGTTGGAGGGGGAGGGGGAGTTCGGTGGCCCCCACACAGCGACAGCCACGCACAGTGACAGCCCGCCCCTCCCACTCCCCCTCTTCCGACCATCCACCACCCCCTTTTCGCCGCGCGCCCTTCGAGTCTCGGTTTGCGGATGAGTCGATGGCGACGGCTGCTGCTGCTGCTGCTGTTGGGAGATTAACTTTTTTCCATGCAAACAGTGGCGGTGTGGCGGGGGGTTAGGGGGGTTAAGGGGGATTGAGGGGGAAGGGGGAGCAGGGGATCAGGGCGACCGGCTGTGGGGGCCGGGATTTTGCGTTTGCTTTTGGTGGCCGTGTGGGCGAGGGATTTAATTTCGTGCGGGATTATTATTTCGGATTTAACTCTTCGTTTTATGGATCGCTTGGCATTATAATGAACAGCGGCGTCGTCGAATGGTCATGGGCGTAAAAAGGGGGCCTGGCTGGGAAAATATTACATGGGGACAAATTGAAGAAGAACACCATTTCAAAAATATTATTATAAAAATTCAATATTATTTGGTAAAATTCATTCAGAAGTGGATCCTTTATAAAATTTCATTATAATTATTTTGGTAAATTGTAGAAATTATAGTCAGCTAATATATATTTCTTAATATTTAAAATAGATAGTGAAAAAATACATAAATATTTTTTTATATTAAATATATATGTACAAGTGATTTACGATTATGAAATTTATACATTGTTCTCCGAATTTAACAATGTGACTCATGAGTTTTTTAGCAGTATGTATTTTAAAGCCAAATCCATTATAATCCGCCCAACCCCCGGACACAACCGAACGAATCCGAAACGTTAACCACTTTCATTCGAGTTTAGCACGCCACTGTTCTATAACCCGCTTTGGCATTATAAACTCCGGTGTATTTTTATAACTAAAACCTTCGCATCGCCTGCGACAGCTTCAGCAACGGAAACTGTGAACCCGAATCCATTATAGCTTAAGCTGCTGCCAACACCAACACCCAGATACACACGCACACATCACCACAACACACACACACACATACACTCACGTACAGCTGGGGCATTATCCCAAAACGAAATGACATCCCTTGGAAATTAATCCTTAATTCCATTCATTTCGTATAATCCCAGAGATATACTTTGATAAGCGTAATGCGGGGCCAGGGCTCAACGTGAGTGCGAGCGAGATGGGGCGAAGGAGAGAGGCAGAGCGCCAGAGAGGGGTGGCCACACTGAGTGTGCCTGTGTGTGTGACTCGCGAGAGAGAGAGAGCGTGCCAGAGCCACATGTTGCTATCCATTTGTGTGCGTTCAGCGTATTTCTGCATCTGTGTGAGTGCGATTGCCCCCTGTTTGTGTGTGTGTTTCGTGTCTGTGTGTTTGTGTGGGGCAGAACTCTCGACTCTCGCAGCTGAGTTTTCGATTTGGGTTTCGGTTTCTCGGCTTCCGCTCAGTTTCGTTGAAAACATGCTGGAAGAAGGTTGGTGTTACTGCTTTTTCGCCGCTCCTTGAGTTTCGCTCCATTCGCGCCGGTTTATTAGTGTTTGTTGTTGTTTATGTTTGATGGCCAGCTATTGGATTACGTTTGAGATGATGGATTATGTGGAGTAGGCTATAGCTGTGTGCCAGTGGTTCGGCCTAAGAAAAGTTAATAAATCTATCCCAGTGAACTGTGAACTTTAAGTGACCTGTGAAAGGAGCCAAGAAAGTGGCTCAGGAAACTCTTTTTAGAAAGTAGAAAGGACACTTGCACACACAATAGATCCCGCCATTGAGTTCCTCTTTTAACACCCCGACAATACGAGTGTGTGTGTGAGTGAGTGTGGGTGTTTGTTGCGTGTTTTGAGTCTGCAGACCAGATTTGCCACACCACTGTCAAGTCGCATTTGTCAACAAAGGCTATACTTTTACACTGGCAAACACCAGCAAACAAACACTCGCACTCACACACACACACACAGAGCGCTCAAATGAACTTAAAAAGCAGAGCGAAAGCTTTTAAATCTGTTGCTTTCGTGCAGGCTAATCCCTATGAAGTTCACTAGATTTTGTTTTGTTGCTGTTGTTGTCCCAGTTCAACAGTGGCAGACACCAGCTCACCCACACGGACACGACACTCACACACACACACGCACTCATACAGAGGCAAAAGTAAAGCTGGCAAGGGAGAGCTGCCAAGAGCAACAACAATGCACGGCGCGCTTTGGCACTTAAACCGAACTGAGCCGTCGGGCAGAGCTCATCCCCAAGTTGCCCAAGGGAGCAGAGGTTCGGCTTGGAGCTGGGAGCCCAGCCACCCAACCACCCAACCAGCTAACCACCCACCAACCCACTGACCTAAGCCACGCTCACCCAAAACACCCGAACCACCCACCATCACCCGCAAAATAAAAGCCAGAGCAAAAACAAACAAGGAGCGAGGCTGTGAAAATAAAATAAAGCCCGAGAGAAGGATAAGTGAAAAGGGGAATTGAGCTAGGGGTCTAGACGGGATCATCCTTGTGCGAAGGTGGTACAATGTCTTCGAATGGCAGTTCGCTCTTAAAGGAATTTAAAGTTTGACCTTTCATGGCTACACTATTTATTAGTCATTGATCTTGATAATAATTAGTCATACTTAGTCCAATTTAATAATCACAATATTGTTTTTTACTCTGTACTGATCAAGTTTAAGTAATTTAAATATTGATTAATGAAGAAGAATGACCAGATGTTTTAAATCTTATTTATTTTTTTTAATTAAAATTTTTTTTTTAATTTCTTAAATCAAAGTTTCTATGAGGTATACAATTTTTAGGATCTGTTATTTTTTAAGGAATGGAAATAGAAGAAATATTATATTTTTTTTACCCTTCAACTTTTGTTAATCTCACAAATTTTTAAGCACAATGTGTATACAATATAAAGCATTGATTAAGCTATGGAAATTTAATACCAAGTACTTAATCCTCAAAAAAATGTATAGTATGTTGCTTAGTAATATCCGCTTAGGCCCGTTTCCAAACCGATTACCATATGGCATTCCTCGCTTTTGAAAATGCGTAACTAGGCAGAGTTCCCTTCCGATTTCGATCAGCAAATCCGTTCTTTTTGATCCCGAGCTGAGAAATATCTGAGCATATGATAAACAAATGTTCAACCCCAGCAGAAAGCTCTTTCCACTGCAAATCAGAGATTAAGAACGGGAGATCTGTTAATTACAATAGTACTCAGGGCCATTTAATTACCCAACCCTTGGTTGGTTACCAAAGTACTCCGTCATATCAGATTGTTTGGCCTGGAGTGACTCCTCAAGCGTGCTCGCTGGTGATTAGTTAGCGTGGTTTCGCTCATTATGCCTAAAAAGCGAATTCCGCCTCGGATTAAAAACCAACTCGCTGGCTTCATCCCTTTTTCGCCATTCTGCCGGGGATATTTCTACCCCATACCGCTCAGATATTACGGCAACTTTTGACTAATTTGATTATCTGATTTGGTATTCATAGTCATAGTGCCTCCGCCTCAAACCCTTAAAGTTGGCTAACAGCGACTGCTGCTGCTGCATTTTTTCTCACTTCTTTTTTCGATGGCTCCACAGGCGGTTGAGTGTCATGTGTGTCTGCAATCCCCAAAGATTTAACTGTAAAAGCCCCACGGCATTGCTCCCACATTCGAGTGCTCATGCATACATACTGCCAGAGCAAAAAAAAAAAAAATCAGAAAAAAAAAAAATGAACTCGAATACCGCTGGCATTGGGCGAAATCGCAAAAAATTAGCAGTTAATCCCCTTAAATTGAATGCCGCAGATGGTGTTGCCACTGTCGTTCTGTTTTTGTTTCTGCTTCTGTATTTGTTGTTGCTGGTGTTGCTTTTGTTGCTTCTGTTTTGTTAGTTGATGTGGCAGTTAGTGGCAACAGGAAGGGCTAACTGAAACGGAACCAGAACAAGCCAGCAAAGTTAACTGGCCGTTTGGACAACGCCGAGTTTGTTTGGTGGAAAGAAAAAAGCTAGAGGCTTGTTGCTCGTGTTTGCGGCAATTAGCCGGAGTTGCCACATAATACGCGCGGATAAATGTTTAAGATTTAAGGTTGGGGCAGCAAGATATACATACATACATGCATATATAGTATGTGTGTGTGTGTAGGGAGAGCACTCGTATGTGTCACAGTGTGTTTGCGGTTTGGCTTTTGTGGCCAGGGCTTAGTGCCCCGCCACTTAATCCGCAACTAGTGAAGAAATCTGTTGAGAAATTTAACCTAATCCCGGGACGGAGTTCAGAGATCTTCGAGTCCAACAAAAGGCTGAAAATAATGATGATATAGAGGAGGGGGATGGAGAGGGGGTAAATCGGGACTGGCGAGGACTTATAATGGCACTGCGTAAATCCCCTTCAAATTAAGCTCCTTGGCAGCCTCGCGTATCGACGTCTCGCACCCTTCCTCATCCTCATCCTTGTCCTCATCCGCATCCACGTCCTCCATGCCGAAACTCCCCATTTCGAGGCGAGGTTACGCTTAATGCAAATACAATGCTACGCGCTCACCGCAGCCGGATCAAATTTCATCCTCCTCTGAGGGAAACCCAAGCCCCTCGGATCCCCCCCGTTCGCCACCCCCGTTCGCCACCCCCTTCGCCACCATCCTTGGGTTTCGCGTCCCCGCGGGCAGACAAAGCCCAAATGCCAAAATACCAATGCGATATGGCGACATCGTCGACATCCTTTCTGCCTTCTGAGTAGGACATCGTCGACGTCTGTGGGCCACTAATAAACCCGAGCTGCCCCCTCAACCCCACTCCCCTACCCCTCCCCCTCTTCCTCTTCCGCCACTGTAAAGCCGCTCATCTGGCAGCTCCTTCGACCCCGCCACGCCCCCTTTTCCGTACGCCTCTCGCCGCTGCTCGCAGTTCGCAGTTCATTGGCAGCGGATTAAGCCGGCGCGCATTCGCAGAGGCAGCAAATACAAAAGACGCTTTTGCCATTGGATCGATTTAAAATACTTCAGCGGCGAAAGGAAAATAAGCGGGACAGGGAAGAAAAATCAGTTGTGGGTATTAATAAGCGCAAAAAGAGGGGGTGGGGGTAGGAGGGGGAAGGGGGGGGGGGCAGAAGGGTAATATGCATAAGCACCATTAACTTGTACTTAAAACTGTGGCAGGTGGTTGAGCCGGGGAGCGTTTGGTCGGTCGCTCGAAACAAGGGGAACTTCTCCTCCTCCGCCGCCGCTGAATGTAACTTAATTCGCCGTGTGGCTGCCAGCGTCTTCAAGCGGATTATATTAATCAATACAGTGATATATATGGCCTTTGTTCAGCTCCCAGCTCCTCGGTTCCTCGGTTCCTTGCTCCTTGCTGCTGCTGCTGCTCCATGAGCCTTCACTTCCACTTCCTCATTTGCCGGGGAGAAGGTTTAAATCAGACCGACAGCCACTAGGCGTATACTTATTTTACTCAATCCCGAGAGCTACTTTCACCGCTGAGTGGCAATCTTTATGCATAAATTTCAACTGATGAAGTTTAAATTACAAGCATGATTTTAGGGTTCGAAGGTTTAAAAAACAGATACGAAAATCAGTGTTGAATAAAAAATATTATTAAAAAATAATATTGGCAAATAAATGTACTATTTTTACACAAAAATTAAAAGGCAATAAATGGCCTTTGACAATGGAAAGCAATATTAAATTAAAGATTAAAAATGAACAAATTTGCACAATAACAAATACCATAAGATCTGTTAAAAAAGACACATTGAACATTTCAGCACAAAACAACTATCAATGAAATGATATTAAAAAAGTTACTATGGTTTTTTATCTTTAAAAATAAAAATTATTAATCTGCTTTAAGATCATATTCTCCTTGCCAAATGTATTTTTTCATTCTTAAAAGCTTCGTGTTGTTTTTGTTTTTACACTTTTTTGACCACTTATCTGATTTGATTCAGAGCCCTTCCCTCTATCAGTCTGACCCAAATGATAATTTCAATAATGGGTATCGGGGAATCGGATTCCGCTTGGGTTTCTCGAGGCTCAGGGCAGCTCCGAGTTCTTTTTGCCCGCTTTAATTGAATCAATGGCACAGATCGCATGTTGTGCTCCTTTTTGCCTCCGCCGACCGGCGACTTTGTTTGGCTTTAAGCAGGAAGATTTAAAGGTAATGCTAGCCGGCCGACTTCCCCCTCCCCTTCCCCTTCCCTTGGAATCCCCAACGATGTATTCATGCATTTATGCATACATGCCTATAATTCAGTCACACAGTCAAAGCGTCTTAAGCGCTAAGTAGAAGCAACGTAAATAAGTAATATTGATAACTAAAGTGATTAAGGTTGCCTTTGGTTGCAGTTGCAGTTGCAGTTCCCTTCTGCTCTCCGTGTGTGGCTTTGTCTTTGTCTGCTGCTTTGGAACTGGCAACTGGGAACTGGTAACTTGGTCATGGATCCCCGAGTGGAACCGAGTGGGTGGTCAATTCGAAATGGCTCGAAAACAAACGCAGTCTGCAGCAGGTTTCCTTTTGCTGGGTGTATGAGCGATTTGCTCGCCTGCCATTTTGGCTTTGGGCCCTTTCTTCTTTTTCCCAACTGGCGGTTGCGATTACGTTCGGTTCAGCTGCTTTCTGGTTGATTTTTGGCCATCCGAAAACCCTTCGGAGGAGTAAGGGAAAAAGGGAGTAAGGAGGGGAACCCCTTTAGAATTCTATCTCGGCTGCGCTTGTTTGCAGACATTATCGACATTTAAATCCCTTATTTGTGTCTGCTGCTTGGGCACTTGATAGTATTTGACAAATTGAAAATCCTTTGTGGCCAGCACACACACACACACACACGTCCTTTATCCTGCAGTTCATAATTTTAATCCGGTTCCGCAAAAATCTCCTGCTTATTTAAATTGGCGACTCCTTGAATTCCGATAGTTTTTGCGCCTTAATTATTCACTTTTTTGGAGTAGGTTTAATCCTCGGGTTGCCATCAATTTATCATTGCTCGCTTCGATTGCATAACTTTGCATTTACCGAGTGGGAGAGTCACTTGGCCGAAAAATACACATCATAATCCTTTTGTGGGGATTTGTCCCCGGCGAAGTCCTTCGACGGACGACTCGACCCGCTGTGCATTCAATTATCGTTGGCCTCGCAGTTGGCCATTGTCTCAGGCTCCCCGCTCCGCAAGTTCGCATTCGCAAAACTAATGAAGTGCTGCAGCTCCTTGAGCAGCCTGCTAATGCCACTAGAGTCCTTTTTGCCTTAGTCTTAGTCCCCCCTCCTCCTTCGACCTCCAATCCCCTCCAGCTGGACTCTCCTGGACTCTTGAACTCTTCAGCCACTTGGCCGCATGTATAAGCATGTTTTCTGGTTTGCTTCACAGACAAAGCTTAGAACCACTTAAGAAAATCCATTCACAACCTGGAACTAACTAGACTCCTGGCCATCCTGCCTTTGGCTCTACCACTGTACATGTGTGTGTCTGTGTGTGTGTGAGTGTGTCCTGCAAAGATTTTCGAACGCTTCGTCTGAGGTTTTGGCCCCTGTCGTTTTTGCTGGCAAAAGAAAGCTCACCTGATGATGGTCCCAAATCAACATATGAAGCAAACAACAAAAAGGATTAAGTCCAAGACACACACACACACACACCCCAACACACACTTACGAACACACACTGGTGAAGCTCATGCATAGTTTTACATGTCTAAGGACAAAAAATGAATTTATTGCGCAACAAAAACAAAAACTTGAGACAATTCCAAAGCCTAACCCAAAAGGCCGAGGCCAATTTAGCAGCTGAGAGAAAAAAGGGCGAGAGGGGAAAGGTTCGGGCAAAGGATTCAAATAAATTACCGCTACGGGCCATACTTATTTCATTAGGATTATTTTTGACTAACATTTACGGCTGCCCCCAAACCCTCGAGGACCTCCACTCCTTTTTCGAGTAATTGGAGGAGTGCTGTGGACTGACTGCGAGTCAAAGGATTTCGTTTCATTCCATTCCTGATTTCCGGCTATATCCGACTGGGCGGATTTCGATTTTGGTCCGACGATGAGGGCGCTAAACGCGAACAGTCAGCGATAAAAGAAAGAAAATGCCTCACGGCATTAATTATAATCCGCTTAAAAGTTTCAACATGTTTTCCCAGCCCCCAAAAGCCCTATTCAAAAAACACGAATACAAATAAAGGCGGCACAAAAAAAAAATATTACAAATCTCAAAATATGCCGCTGACTCAGAGAAAAGGTTAAGAAGCAAATGCAAAGTGCAGATTTTTCGCATGTGCACAAGTGGAACTCGAAGTGCCGAGGAGCATTGACTCGGATTCGGCACAGGAGAAGTATTCTCGGGGTTGAAAGATCAGTTTGAGAGGCAGCTGAAAGACCCTCGACTTACAACAGACAAGATTCGTAATCCTTCGAGGAGGAAAACAGACGAAGGAGGTGGGAATGCATATTGTAATGTTAGGTTATTACCCAGAAATGCAAGTAGATCCATGTACGGGTATATAACGCAATAAATAAGTATAAGGCAATCTGTTCTCAATTACCAATATAAATTCTTAGCTAAAATGTTAGAGAGTGACACATTATATTTAGTTTAGATTTATAGGATGAACAAGATTTACCAAATTCAATTTTTTCAACTCCAAGTAATACATAATTATTTTAAATAAACTCAAAATAATCAGCTTTTGATAATACTCAGTAAATATATCAAATGAAGTTTTTGTAAGACTAAATTAATTTGGAAATAAAAAATCCACCAATTAACTGGCATTTCTTACCTTTGAAGCCATATAAAAATAAAACCTACAAAAAAGTTATGTATTTTTTTCAAAGATCCCTATCATTCTTTGTTATATCAGTAATACCTAATCCCCCGCTATAAAATCCTTAACGATCCAAACTAATTGGCAATCCTGCTTCGATACCCCGGCAATTTACCGCCGATTCCCCGCGTCGCTTTTCAATAGCTAATCTTTCATTTCCTAGGTATTCAGTTTTCCGCAAGGCGAAGGCAATTGTCGAAGGCAGCTTACCTCGCTTGTGTCCTGCGGCAAAGGGAGCGAAAGACACCCGGGGGCAAGAAGCAAACCGATTTTCATTTTATTGTCCTGCTTAATATGTTTGTTTTTCTTTTCAAAATGCAGCGGGGAGAGGAAAGCGGTGGGAAGACAGGAAAAGCAGGGAAAGCGCAGGGACTAAGGCAAGGATATGTGCAAGGAGCCAAAGGTGTGAGATGCCAGCCAAGCAAAAGGCTCCTGCATGCGTGTGTATGTGTGTAATATCCTTTGTGTCTGTGTGTGTGTGTGTGTGTGGGTGCGTTGAGGAAAGTTCTTAAGTCGCTCCGAATGCTGCTGAAGCTGTCGAGGCATTATAAATTAAAATGCACGCATTAAAAATTCTACTAAAAAAGAGTTTGCAATTAAGTAGGACTTAAGTTGAAGTGTAAATAAAAATTCACACACACACACATACACAAGCATGAAGATCCCTTAAGATGCTGGGCGAAAAAGGACATGGAAATTTGTTTTCTGGCGTGAAGTGAAGGAAAAACTTGTGGCAATTTCCTTAAGACTATTGCTTAATTTCCGGTCACTCTTCCTTGAGCATTACAACCCACACACACAACCCCATTAACACACACACTCACAAAAACACACACATACACGTGAGTTGGCCTGGAGAAGCCTACTTAAGTCCCTTGAAATCCTTGAGATTTTTTGCACTGGTCAAGCAATGATAAGCAAATTTCCCAACAGTTCACTTGGCTTAAGACGAAACCCTTTCCCTTTCATCCCTTTTCCTTTTCCAGCTGCTGCTCACGTGTCCTTCGGCGTCCGTTCTGGTTATTAAAACTTTCGAGTCTGTTGAAATTTTAATTTTCCTAAATACCCAAATCACTCAAAATCATTTTAATAAGTAAATTATGAGCATTCTGCCTATAAATAAACAATCACACAATTTATTCTCCATCGAAAAAGTCGAGAAAAGACTACAAATATTTGCCGAACCGAGAAGGATACTTGAGTAATCCTTTGCAGTCACCTAAATAGCTCTGCTCCCCCTCCACACACACACTCACACACACTTAGTTTGTGTGTATATGTAGGGATTAAATCGTTTTGATGTCCTTGCCAGGGCAATTTATAATTATTTGTTTGCCTCGGCCTGTGGTCAGCCAATTGGTCAATTTCTTAGAAGAAAGTCGAGTGGATAAAACTTTTCCATTTCTCCCACATCCACTGCCACTGCCACTTCCACTTCCCCGAGTTTCGATAGATTTTATGCACATGAGATGTTTCTGGAAACTTTTCAAAAGATTATAAGTCCTTAGAACTGCGAGGGAAAAAGCGCTCCTGGCATTTACCTTCGCTGCCATTCCCGTTTAGCTGGGAATTTTCCAATTTCGCTTGATTGCGATGACTGAACTTGATTATTTCTGCAGGTTAATAAATCTTAAGCCGCGTGGCGGTTCGCTCCCCATCGCAGGGGGATGACGGTGGCCTGGATATCGTCTTAGCCCCAATGGAAAGTAGAGTTCATTTACAAATCGTTTGTCGGCTTACCAAGGAGCCAAGGAGCAAGAGCAAGAGCTCGATTCCAAAGTGAAGAAGTCTGTCTGCCTTGCGAAGATTTAATGCCCTCAAACAGTTTTCCTCCCGCGCGCTTAATTCAATTTGTTTTGGCCCGCTTCGACTGTCTCGATTACTTACCATTATTTTTTTTTCTATGGTTTTGGTTCAGCTTTCTGCTGTTTTTCACCCGCCCTGCTGCCAGTGGCACTGATAATGCTAATAAGGATAAGCCCTGTCTGCCATCGTTGGCCCGGGTGACTTAAAGCTGCTGATTTGGCCGTGGAATTGCCGGGAATGTGATGCAACAATTAGTGGGTGCTCGGCGGCTTTTTGGGCCGCACTCCAAAGCCACCGCACACTAAACGCACTGCCCAATACCCATACACACACACATATACATATGCATACACATATGCAGGTGGACGAAATCCGCTTTTGTTTTAGCCCCATCAAATCATGGCTCCATGGATAATGGATATATTGCGTTTATAATACGGTTGCACGGCCCGGTTGCACACAAAACGGGCTCCCGACCGTTGCGCTAATGACCAATTTTTCGGGGGCCAGCATAATGTGGCAGGACTCCTCGGGATGAGGGCCAAAAACAATGCGTTTTGTGGGCGGATAATAGAGTGGCTAGATGATTTTGTTTAAATTTCGGCAATCTATGCAAATATTTTTGGGGAAGCACACGCATTTATTGAATTTAATGAGATTATTTTGGGTACTTCGGCTCCACTTAAAGTTCTAGAGTATTTAACGGGCGGTGACAAATAATGCATTTATAGTTGAATTCTTTATTCCTTTTCAACTCGAAATTGCTCACACACACACACACACACATATGAGGGGCTGATGTATTTATTTTTAATGCCAATGGCCCCCAATGAGGTTTTCATGGCAATTAAAAGATTTGCACGGCACACAGGCCTCCCACAAAAATATGGCATGAAAATCGCACGTAATTGGGCTGAACTTTTGGCTGGTCCGATTTTCCGCGCTTTTCGCCCCCGCCTTTCGGTTCTTTAAAACGCTTCCAGCTTTCCCGCCTTTTCCGCGATTTTCCCGCACCCGGCAAATGCCAATCGTTCGCCAATCCCCGGCTGCTTACAATTTTTATAATTGGAATAATTAATAATACCATTATGTCGGCCGGACCTGGGGCGTTAAGCCTATTTGCAGTGTGCCCTCTGTGAAAGCCCATCGGCAAAGTGCCCGGCCACGCCCACCGCTGACATGGGCGTACGTCTATAACTTCTATGCTCGGAATTTTGCCATTTTATATTTTAAGCCCTTGATAATTGGTTAGTGAGAGCAGTAAGTTTTAGTGGGCGCCGCTCGAAAGGAAGAGCATAAATTTTAATTTCAAAAATATGTTTTTCAACAATTTCAAGTTCTTTCCGCCGAGTTTGAGGTTGGTTTAGGCCAACCCCCAAAAGTTGGTTGGGTAATTTAAGCGGCTAAAACCATTTGCGGCTAACCGCAACATGCAATAATTTATTTTAATACTCCGCCGCGTGCGGAGGTGCAGAGTCAATCTGCATAAAATACCCCCTTTCGAATATGTTTTAATTGCTTATTTTAATTTGTTGATGATTTGCACTTGGAACTAGACTGAACTAAACCGATTATTAAACAGCACTCGAGTGGGCCAGCGGGTTATTGTTATTGCAGCCATATTTTCTAACCAGGAATTACCACCATTTTCCACTCTTTTTAGCCAAATCACTTCCACTCCATTGTGTGGTGGAGTCGGTGCACTCGCTGCACGCCTCCCTCACCATCGACAGTCGCCAGCCCTGGAAGAGGAGGCCCAACATCGAGACGGACAGCTATGTGATCATCGCCGCAGCCACGCCCTGGAGCGAAATCGTCCAGACGGCCCTCCAGAGGCTGGGATACTCCCAGGAGGTGGCCAACACAGCCAGAGGTAAGTGCTCTAAAAATAAAATAATATTACAAAAAAAATAAAAATAAAATTAGATTGCCTTGTCTATAAATAATAAACTGCCCCCAAGATTGTTTACTACATTGTTTTCTGTACTTATATCGAAATGCAAAAAAAAAGTCCAAGATTTAAAACCACTTTAATATGATCTTAAAAGTATGCATTGCATTTTAATATTCTGTTCTAAGGACTTTATTCCTTCCCCATTTTCAAGTGGCTTCAAACCTCGAGATCATTTAATTTATATTGGAAATAATTACCTACATAAATTCTGAACATCAACACGAACATAAAATATTGGATCTTTTTGCTAAGCAGTATTTTAATTGTGTCATAAGCTGAATAGTAAAATAAATGATTGCGACAATCTATTGAACTTTTAAAGACTTCTATGACAGTTTTCAGCTTGTTTTAAGTTTTTAAAGAATTTGGAAAAAATCGCTTCGTGGCGTATTTATTCCTTGACAATTTATTTATGTTATGTTTTCATGTTATGATGCAATGTAGCAAATTTATAGCTAATTCTGTCATTATTTCTCCCACCTTACAGGCTCTCTAATAATCAAACACTGGAAACCCATTCCGCTAGAGCAAATATCAGACAACCCAGCGGTGCCCGTCAGCGATATTGTGGGCGAACTGACCTCGGTGATCACTTTAAGGATCGTGATCCTTCGGCCGAAAACCTCTCCCTTTGGGGAAATCAAGGATAAACTACTGAAGCTGCTCGTTCTGCAGTCGCATGCGGTGCTCCGCTCCACAGGATGTCCTCTGGATGAGGTGAGTTTCCCCCACGGCGACAGCCAATTAGACATTCGCTTTGAACTTTCACTTAAAATTCTGCACTAAGACGACAAAATTCTATAATGATTCATAAGCGGTTTACGACGAACTCCCCATAAACCCACTGCCAAGTGCTCTAATCCGTCTTCGAGTTGCTAAAACTTGCCGAAAAATGTCTCCGGATGAGAAGTGGTGACGCTAATTTGCCTCTGATGTGAGGCATGAACACACACACACACACACACCACACACACACACCACACACACACACTCACTAATACTTGAAACTTTTGCATGTCCTGTGTGCTTGTGGAATATTTAACTCATTGAAAATGTTTTGATAGCTACTACAAAGAAATTTTGTTAAGCCGAGTTCATTTATTTGGTTCACTTAACTAATCCTTTTTCGCAATAGTTTCTCGATTTAATCAGCTTTGCGTTGCCGTCTCCTGTCTCCTGACTCCAGGATATGTGTGGCCTTTGTTTTCCTTCCTGCAATCGGTTTAGAAGGCTTAGGTTGTGCGAAACCCCCAAGGAGGGGTTCCCACTGCACCACTCACATGACCCAATTTCGAGGGGGGGAAGGTTGAAAAGCAATGCGATATCGGTGCATTAGCGCCATAAATCATACGGCTTGTGTACACTATCATCGGCCAACGATGAACAGAACGAAATCACGGCCAGAAATACCCTTCAATTGATATTGCGACTGCTGTTTTATTGGCCACCCACCAATCCCCTGTCCCCTTCCCTCCACCGATTAATATTAGCAAAGCAAAGAGAAGTAAAGCAAGTAATCATGTGATAAGCATTTACCATAATTTCCACATTCGCTGGCTGACACCTCGCAGGTTCTCCATTTGTCGGCCGATAGGAAAATCAATTTAATAATACCCCGCCACGTAAGAAGCGTCAACCCATTTTTATTTACAATTAGGTGTCCATTCCCCCACTTTTAACCCCTTTCCCCCTTCGAGCCCCCTTTTTTGTTACCCTCCTGTGTTCGCTTGTGTTCTGAGCAGCTTAAGTGATTTGGGGCGCCTCCTTAGCTGATAGCAGCACCACCAAAGAAGAAGGGCGAAACCGAACCACTGAGCCAGCAAACCACCGAGCACCAAAACACCGCAGCAGACATCAGACATTATCTTTCCGCAGTTGGGAGACAAAGCAATATCTATGAGCATTTAATACGCCATACCATACACCATTCCGACCCAACCCAACTGAACTCATCGCGATTCGAGTCTATTTCTGCTGGGTAAATTCAATTTTAATCGCCATAAGCTGATGTGTCGCTGCCTATCAGGGACTATCTATTTATCGCCTTCGATTCCATTCGCTTCGATTCCGCGGCGGTACTGCCTGCTGCGTTACTGTCTGTTAATATCAGTCCGGCGTTTCAGTTATCAGTTTCCACCGGGGTTTCTATATCGTAATAGGCAATTTTTCGACCCGCAGTCCAAGTCCCACCGCAGTCTCGCCCTCGCACATTTATGGCTAAGTAAATCCCGGCACTTGAGGTTTTCAGTGGGGTTTGTCTGGTAACCGGCGACTGTGATTTTTATGACAGCCGCTTAGTGACCGGCGGTCTTTTGGGGTCTTAGTGCAGCTACTGTTGACAGTCGCTCAGTTCCCAGTCCTCAGTGCAAAGCGAAACCCCAGCCCAAGGTTGCCCCCACAAATCCCAGGCAATTCGCTTTGATTTCTGATTACTGATTTTTGATTACTGATTTCTGATTTCCGATTGCCACACGGAACACCAGTTTTTCAGATTTTCACCGCACCATTACGCAACTGGCGAGCGTGGCTCCACTTGTTTTAGCTGTTCCCAATTAAGCAATCAGACAACTGGGGAATCCGAAATGTTTCCATTCATTTTGGGGAGTGTGACGCATGCTTTTGCGCAACGAAATCTCAGATTACGAAGCGTATTGCTTTGCAGTGGGATATCTGTTGTTAGGAAGTGAAAAAAGATTATATATTTGGCACAAATCCACGCCACTAAACGTTAATACGTCATTGATGACAAATAGTTGTTAGAACATTTGTGAAAAATAATTATTGTATCTAAAAAATATTTTACTTCAATATTAATATCAAATACAACCAGCAAAATTAGTTCCGTAAAATGTTTTTTATAACACATAGTTGACCAGTAAAATCAAGTTTATGAAAATAAAAATACAAAGTTATATTTTTCCATACTATTTAAAATAGTATTAAACTTTATATTAATTTGTTATACAAATCCTTTTCTTTCCTTTCAGGTGACGCTATCCCAGATCTGCCGTAGTTCCCATCAGAATACCTACGCTTTGCCTGGTGGCGAGATCTCCGATGAGCTGCGCCGCAAGTTCGACCAGTGGTGGTCCAACCAGCTCTCCCCCCAAGCGGCGGCCATGGCGCCCAAGATGCTGCCGTTCATGACGGGACCTTCGGCGGTTCCCGTTCCGGTGGCGGTGCCCGGGGAGATGGACTTCCCAGTGGGCACGGCGATGGCGGCGGCGGCGGCTGCTGCGGCTCACGCTGCTGCCGCCGGAGGAGCAGCGGGTGGCAATCCCCTGGGATCGATGGGCAGCCGGGAGAGCCTTTTGCTGGCCAACGAGGCGGCCCATCATCCGGGAGCAGGACAGGCTCCGGTGCCAGGACACCACGCCAACATGCTGGTGCACCCGATGCACGCCTCCATGCACCACCATCACCACCACGGCGGTGGTGGTGGCCATGGACCGCCGTATCCCAACCAGAAGACACGCATGCGCACCAGTTTCGATCCGGAGATGGAGTTGCCCAAGCTGCAGAAGTGGTTCGCGGACAATCCGCATCCCTCGCGCCAGCAGATCCAAACCTATGTGGTGCAACTGAATGCCTTGGAGTCCAGGAGGGGCAGAAAACCACTGGATGTGAACAATGTGGTTTACTGGTTCAAGAACGCTCGGGCGGCACAAAAGCGGGCGGAGATGCGAGGCGGGAGTTTGGGGAGTGCGATGAGTGCTTTGGGCCATGCGGCCATGAATGGTTACTTGAGCCAACACGCTCCTTTGGGCCAGAACTCGAGCAGCAGTGCCGGCAGCCAGCCGATGAGCATGGGCAACCTCTCCATGTCGCACGACTATCTGAAGAGTCCGCTGAGTTTGAAGTCGGAGGACATTGACACCATGTCGCAGCACTCGGAGGACATGGACGAGGAGCAGAGCAGGCCGAACACCCCGCAGTTACCCCTCTCCCTGACCACCCATGAACGCCATCGGAGTTCTCCCCTGATGGACGAGGATGAGGAGGAGGCGGGGGACCACCAGGGGCAGCAGCAGCAGCAGGAGTCCAAAAGCGATGGCATGAATGGCAGCTTGAACGAGGAGGATCGCCACGAGAAATCGCAGGATGAGTTGCAGGACAACGACAAGGAGAACTCCAGTGCGGAGGACCGCCACCAGGATGCGGATGTCCAGCTGGAGTCCAACTCCAACCTGAATAACAACAACCACAACAACAGCAGTTCGCACAACGACCAGGATGTCAGCTCCACGCCGAAGAGATCGACTCCCAAGGAGGAGGACGACGACCTGGACATGGACGAGGACGAGGAGGACAACGAGAACGATGCCAGTCACCTGGATGAGTTCAGATCGCCTTCCCCTGATTTAAATAGTGGGGTAGTGCCGCACAAGGATCAGCTGCCCTTTCCCATGGTTCCCAACTCGATGTTCTCGCAGTCCTTCATGTACATGAGCCACTACATCCCGGCTTTTGGCCAGGCGGCCGCAGGACATCCGCACCATCATGCCGCAGCAGCAGCAGCCGCAGCTGGAATGCAGCCGAATGCCTTGATGGGCGGTGGAGGCCTCAACCTGTCGAGCATCTCGAATGAGGAGCGGCGGAAGCGGAACAGGACCTTCATCGATCCCGTGACAGAGGTGCCCAAGCTGGAGCAGTGGTTCGCCATGAACACCCATCCCTCGCACAACCTCATCCTCAAGTACACCGAGGACCTGAACACCATGCCATATAGGTGAGTTCTATACGTAAATATAAAATAATATATTATGCCTAAATATTAAATAATATATTGAGAAATTTAATTTGCATTTTACTTGTTGTTTAATTATATTTTTCAATTTATAATCAATGTTATGAAATATTTATTAGCGAAAATGCAAACCCAATATTAATATGTTTTAAAGCTCAATTATCAGAACTGAATTGAAATTTAATACAGAAGGCTGACCCATTTATAATTTATATATTAATCAAAAATCAAAAGCATGCTGGTGTAAAATGATTTCAACTTATAATACATTTCGTAGTTTTGTATTTCTCTTTGTTTAGTCACCTTTATTTGTTATTAAAATATTTGTTTTAATTTTCCGATTTATAACTAATTTGTACACTTATCTAGTTCTTTATCTGTTTAGAATCACTGACTAAAGTTTACCTTATTTTCTTGTGTGTTTGCAGGCAAAAGTTCCCGCGATTGGAGAGCAAGAACGTGCAGTTCTGGTTCAAGAACCGGAGGGCCAAGTGCAAGCGGCTCAAGATGTCCTTGTACGACAGCAACCAGTGCGCCCAACTCGGGGGCCTCGGCTCCTTTGTGCCCAAGTACGAGGAGCGGGATTAGACAGGACGAAGGACCGGAGTTTGAAATCAAAATTAGCAGCATTTTTTCTTGTAAATAGTCAAACGAGACACACACACACACACACAAAACCCAATTTAAGCAGCGGAAATCTTGGGCTGCAGCTATGACAAATACTATACCATATACGATAGCTCATAAACATGTAATCCCCTAGTTTAGTCAACTCTAAGTATTATAGAACGAGAACTAACCCAGTTACGCGTTACCAGTTGCCCAGGAGCATCTAGCGAAAATTAGAGCAAATAGATAAAGCCACTTTTGTGTAATACAGATCTTGCATGAACCAGTATGACTAATTTATAGAGAGAACCCTAATCCTACCCAGTATACAACTCTCTACTTCTATTTCTACCTAGTTACTAGCCATCGATATATATAGAATGAAAGATAATTGATCATAAAGGCCAGCTCTTTAAGAATAAGCAAACCAAAGAAAGCCAATTTTCGAGAAACGTAGTCGTAAAAGCGATCTGCGATCTGTATATAATGTATGTTATCCCTTTGTTTCGGCTTTAGTTGCATTTGTATCTGCAGACTAGGTTACCGTTTACGTTTACCTTTACCTTTAAGTTTAAGTTTGAGTTGATAACCAGTACGTTTAGTTGACCCGCCTTATTTCGAGAAAGAACCTTCCCCCGCCTAGCACATATCCCTTTCGATCCATGCACATATAGGATGTATAACATACGATTCGTTGCTTTCGAAGTCTTGGTATCTAATACCAACCCCCAAAAACCGGCGACCCAATCGGATTCGGTTCGGGTTTTATACCTTTCGTTGCTATCCACTCCACTGTGAGCGTTTCGATGGGAACTCGTAACTAAATCCACACACACTGAAATAAAATGTTTTATAAATTGTTCCACTAGTTTCGTAAGCCTTCGCATAGATAATAAACTTAATTCAAGTAATATTGTAATTTATTGCAAGCATCGATACGCCAACACACACCACCACAAACAAAATACACACACACACAAACACAAACAGACAGCGAAGAACATCCACACATCTTTATATATAATATAAATAGAAGTATATTCCCCAGCAATTATAAAATGATTAAATAAATACAATTTTAAATGTCAAATTCAAAGGAAGTCTTTTTATGGGAAAGGTGAATAATTGTAAAGGAAATAAATAGAATTCTAAGGGGTTTAAGTGACTGAAGAAGATTAAGGCTGAACTAAAAATGATAAGGGGAAATTAATATTCAATCAAGTGGTGCTGCTTGAGAATGTTATTGCCTTCGGTAGATAAGCTTATTGTGATCGAAAAATAGCCACAAACAAAAATAGGCTTAGGTAAAGGTATTATTAAATCAGGTTAAATGTAAAGGTGATTTTTGCGGGTAACTAAACCAATTATAAAAAGGAATTTGGAATAAAATACTTTGAAATGCTTTCTTTAGAAAGTTGAAATAAATATTCGAAGGTACTCTTTAAAGAGAAATATCTTGATTTCCTTGGCACATCATTAGGGAGTTCATAAATTGTACATGAATTGGTTGCACTCCAGTCAGACTAAAAATATGGGTTGGGTAATATCCTTTCTTCTCATTTTTCCTTGACGCCCGAAGCTAATGTTCTGCTGCAGTCGTAATGTGTTTGGCAATTTCTCATGTGAACCAGATCTTTGCTTTATTTCTCTCGCTTATTTTTACTTTTTTCGGTAAGTCACTGATAAGCGGAGGGGAAATAAATATGCATATGTACGGAAAACGAAGAAAAAATGGCAATATGAGCAGCACATTTAGCTTCGTTTGAGCGCGAATTGTGGCACGGGGCGTATGAGTTATCTTCCACAGTCACCTTCTTCCCTTCCCCCTCTTTTCCCCTCCCCCTCTCCCTTCCCCTCCCCCAACATCTTGGCCGCAGATATGAAGCAATTTATTAGCGCCAAAGTTTACTTATTTCCATTTCTTTATTTCGCAACGCCTTTGTTACATCCCGCAGACATTCCTAGATAAAAATGGGTGGTTGGGTTACTAAATCAGCAGTCAACATTATTTCTTATTTTAAGTACACGTGTGGGTGTGTGTGGGTGTTCGGTTGTATGGGTATGTATCTGTATGTGTGTGTAGGTGTAGGGGATGTGCATCATTTGTTATCGCAAACTTTTAAATTAAAACTGCGGGAAGGAGTGAGCCAGCTAATTTATGGCATATCTTTGGGCGGCAGCATATTGGACTAGCCGCTTATTTATGGATTTCGTAATAAAGTGCGAAACTGTTGCATACTTCTGGGTAACGAGACATTAGCTTTGTTTTATGCACTTGCCAAAACGACAAACTACACTTAGTAAATCATTCCAGGAATCCCGTGCCTTGGAATTTCCCCTTTGCCTACGTAAATATTTACCCGAAAATATTTAATTCTCGGCCAAGCAGCTCCTCTTCCAACTGAAAATTCCGCATAACTTTATCCATTAATTAAAATTGCCACCGCTCAGTGTGGTTGGCTCACGAATGAAATTACGGCCACGCCCACTTTTGTGGCTCCAACTGCAGCCCCAAAATAAGGGGAAGGGGAGGGAAAGTGGAGCTGCTCAGCTTTCGAGGGGCATTAAATGTAAATATACATAAACAGGAGGCGAGCGGAAAAGAAAACATTTGCACAGCTAACTATGCCGCACTTCTGCGGCTTCTGGCCAACTTTCGAGGTGGCTCAAAAGGTGTTTCTTGGTCCTCGGCGGAGTGGCAGCATAAATCTTGCTTTCGAAAACTTTTTCATATTGCCTTAATGACGCCAAACGGCGAATAAATCTGAATAATGCAATCATAATTAAGTGCTGCCAGCGAGAATACCAGCGAGTATCTATTGAATTCAGCTGGAGATCACTGCGCCATTAGGAGATTGGCCAAGAACGAAGCCATTTACCCATCAAAGACAAATTCCTTGGCGGCAATTAGAGCGCACGGAACAAAAAGGACACTCGCAATGCCAAAAAGGACAACTGGGGTGGGACATAAATAGTTTTGCGGCTTTGACTGATACGCGGGGCAATAAAACTAATGAGCGTGCGAGCCAAAATAGTTGACAGTGGTTTCGGTTTGGTGGTTGGTTTGTCGCTTGGTTTGTTGGTCCTTACCACCACCCACTTTCCCCCCAACTTTGGTGGTGGCGATTCATTTGGCAAATTGAGTGCGCAAACAAACCGTAACGAAAGTCAAATGAATATAACGCAAGTCCAATTAAATGGTCATAAGTAATAATAATTCCGCTTTGATTTGTGACATTCACTTTACACGAAAATGGGAAAAACGAAGGCAGGTCTCCACTCTGCCAGACATCTTCATCTTGGCCAAATTAGTTAATGAGGACCTTTAGAAAGGGGAAAACAAAAGAAGGTCGACACTGATTGGGTTGGGTAATAAATTCTCAAGGCTGATTAGAAAGCTTATAAAGCTGCTCAGGGATTATAGAGTCGATTATGATTTGTGGATGAAGATTGCCTTGGAATGGGATTAATATAAAATACTTAAAATGGGGAATTTTGAAGGTAGTCTATTTAAGCTTATAAGCTGACTTACGGATACAGAGAAGTAGATTATGTTTTTCGATGAAAAATAACATTTAAATGAAATGAAAAAACGATATTATAAAAACATTTAAACATTAAAATTTAAACATTATTCAAAAGTTGAGATTGGTAACATACCTTAAACAAATAATAATAATAAAGTGAAATAAGAATACTAAATAAAAAAAAAAAACATAAAGTTTACATTTTTGTTATTTAAGAAATATACCATTTTTATATTTGGGAATTAAACTTAAAACAAAACTGTGCTGCTGTGCTTTTTGCTTTTACAACACCAACATTTCTGCTTACGACCCGAAGAGCATAAAGAGTATTTCAAAATATTAAAGCCCATGCTATAATTGAAATCATCAAATAATAATTTGACTAAGACCCAAAAACCCTTAAAAATGTCTAAGAATCTGGGTTTCTGGGAAAGGCTATCTAGCATAGCATCCCACTTTAACTCGGGTCAGCGGACAATTACCACTGGCACATCTAGGTTTTGCGTAAGGATGTGACAGGGGGGCTTAAGGGGACACGTACGACGGGGCAATTTGGGGAGTGAGTGGCAGGACATGGCTGATGGCTAAGGACACCCCAACACATAACAGGCATCCTTTGCCTGCATCGGGCGATTATTATTTATTATCTTAATTACGTCTTAAAATCCCCTGTGAAGCGGGACAAGCACCTGCCTAGGAGAACAGGCAGACATCCCCTGTTCCCCCTCCTCATCCTGCAGCTCCTTTGGAAATCCCGTGTCCTGGCTCATGTGCCTTCGCAGGACCTGCCGGGGAAAGTATTTGCGCGGAAAATTGTGCTTCCTTTTTGGGAAGGAGGAGGGGAAAAACGGGGAGTGTGTGTGTGTGTGTGTTTTGCGCACATGCTACCACTCTAAGCCTTCCCTTGTCTTGTCTTGTCTTCCTGGCACCTTATCCTTTTGGCCTGGCCTGCATCCTTCCTCCCGCTGTCAACTGTCGTTTGTCTTGGGCGCGTAATAAAAAGACTTAACAACGCGAGTTGTTTAATTATTATTTATGACACTCCTCGGCTTTTGGCTCGCCCAGATTATTGCCCCCCAAAAAAATTGTTGCTCCTTCTTAGGCGAAGATGCACAAGTTAGATTGCTGGTCGCTTGATTTACTGTTCCGGCATTTGGGACTATTTAAATCAATTGCGGATTCACGCGCTGCTTTCCCGAGCTCAATCTCAATTCATTTTCATAAAATCCAAAACTTTTACTCGCCCATAATTTACGATGATAATTATGGCAACTGTGAATTACCCCCCAGGGAGGCTAAGCCAAGGCCGACTGCCACTGGCCCACATACCACCCACCTACCACCCAAATACCACCCACCGTCCACCAGAAAAGCCCACTGGGTCCGCACAAAAATGTAAAAATGATAATCCCATTGTCAGGCGATAATTCAAAGGTTCTCAGTTTTTCCATTAGCCGAGCAGAGTCCAACGATTAACAACTAAAAGGTGGAAAAATTTTCATAAAGATTCCTAGGGTTTTATGATAAATCTTCTTAAAGATGGGTGTGATTAGTATGGGATTTCTTCTGTGACATAAAAGTGGTTTTGGACATTTTCAGGGAACAAAGAAATATTTAAAAACAATGAATTTTAGGTCTATAAAATGCAAAGATTATAAAGCTCCGTATATTAAGGCATATATAATAGTAAAATTTAATACCTTTATGATGCAAGAAAATAAAAGTGTTTTAGTAATTGCATTGTTCTATTCTTAAAGTGTACAAAAAAAATATTAAATTAAATAATATTTTTATCTTTTATTGTTGCTTTGAAATTTAATAAAGGAAGAATTTATGAAAGAAGTTTAAACAATATACAATTAATAAATCTCCGTTAACATAATTAGTTATTAGTAATATGCCATTTTTATGTCGTATTATTTTAACATATTAACCTTAAATAAATAATATTTTTAAAGATTTTTTCGTACTTATGGGCTTTATGTATTATAATTTCCCCCAGGACATCTGCGATAGTGACTTCGGCTGAGACTAAGCCCTGTGAATGAATTATGCTTTTAATTGGAAACGCTTGGCGCCGAGCGCTTTCTACTTTCTGCTGATGCCGAGATGGCGTTGCCAAAAAAGATTTGCTCATTAAACCGCCGAAGGACTTTCTGGCCCACTCCCCCTTCCCTCCCCCTCTTCCCCTCCCCTCACTTCCTTTTCCACTTTGGTTGTCTGCTGGCTGGTGGTGCGCCGCAGGTATAAATTTCATAAAACTAATACGAATTGATTTATGGCATTCTTTGCTCGCCCGGCGAAAGGCTTGGCTTCTCCTTTCTCCTGGTTTTTTTTTTCCAAGACACCCCCTTCCCTCTCCCCCTTTAGATGGCATTCCAGCCGGGCTTTTTAAATCTGGCCCAACCCCCGAAGTTGGCAGGAGTTGCTATCAGTAGCTGGCATTTGCTCTGGAGTTGGTCTTTGTCTAAATCTTTGCCTGCTGTCAAGAGAAGAAGAAAGTTTCTGGCGTAAGGTGTACCCCATTTCCCCACCCCCAATCACCCCTTTCCCCTGGAAAATGAGGGGGTGAGTGGGTGGTTTTCGGTTGGCGCGTCTTAAGCTTATAATTCATAAAGCATTTAAGTGGACGAAAATCGAAATTTATTGCTATTCAAGATATTTACCGAGGAACGTTCTCTTTGACTCGAGCTGAAATCCAGAATGGCAAGCATTAAATGGGAATGTCTTTGGCTTGGCTCGGTTTCTCGGTTTACACCCACCCCGTTTGGCATAACTGAATAATAAATATAATTGTCTATAAGGCATTCCGAGGCTAAGAATATGCAAATTATGGGGTCGCTTTTTATCACCCCCACTTCTCGATTTCTTGTTATGTTTATGTGTATCAAAAACGCTGCTCCTTGTGACGTATCGTCCTGCAGATAGAAGCAAATTGTTTCTCCCCTTCCCCAGTGACAATAAAAAAAAACCGAATCTTAAGGCATAAAAACATAATCAAAGGCCGGAATGAGAAGTCGTTTTTTCTTGCGGGAGTGTGTGGCCCACATTTCTCTGATGAGACCGATTAGAAGGGCCATAATGGCGAAGGATATCTTTATGACATCTGCGGAAATGCTAAGCTAGCAAGCTGGCTAGCAGGATGTCGCATGGGCACTCCGTGTCCATTTCCAACTCGCCAGGACATCCTGCCCTCACCTGAATTCGCATTTCGTTTTATCAGCTCTTATTTTGGTGCTATTTTTGCGGTGCCTCCGGCAGATGGACATTCCGGGTGGAGTGGGTGGTGTGCTTATCTCTCGACACCGCAGCTGTCATTCAACTTAACTTTTACTTCGACTGCACTCCGGGTGGCATTCCACCAACCTCGGGTTTCCCGCTTTCCCGCTTTCCCGCTTTCCCTGGACTTAATGCTGCGAAAATAAATAAAAAGCACTTCATTTCTTATTAAAAAATCGCTGGAAATTGCCCAATAAAACGGAGCGAAGGCCGCGAGAGCTCTAAGTCAGCCCAGATTAGACGGGAAAGAAATTCAAAATCAAAATCAAAATCAATCCATTAACAAAAGCACACAAAGGACCAAGTCCTTGGACCGTGCGGCATTAACTTGTGATTTCAACTGCGCGAATTCCCAACGACGGCGATGACTTTGCATCGCATCGGCCGCTAATTATCCCAAGAAAAAGTGGGTGAAGGGGGGAAAGGGGGGTGGTCGAGGGGGCGGGGGACAGGACAAAAGGAGTCTCGGCAACAAAGCCGTTGCGCTTCATTAAAACGGCAAGGACACGCAAAAAGCGAGAGAGAGAGAAGGAGATAGAAAGAGAGAGAGAGAGAGGACGAAACCCTGCGCATCCCTGCTCATTATCCCATGCATTTATCCGTGGCAACCGAATTTAAATTTTTGTGCCCCACAATCGTTTTCAATAGTGAAAAGTTTGGAAAAGCCCAAAGGAGAGGGGTGTGGAGGGGGAAAAGGGGGAAGGGGGAGGATGTCGTATCCTGACGAGCTTATCAGTCGCGGCATTACGCTGACTCCTGCATTCTCCTCGGATGCCTTTGTTGCCCTCTGCTCCTGATTTTCCCCTTACTCTCAAATCAGAGCATCAACTTATTTCTATTTGTATCGTCGCTAACCATTTAAAATCGTTTTCTTTGAATACCCTAAAAATCTGAGAGAGTATTTTAATGCTCAAATCAGCAATGGTAACTCAAATATGTTTTCAGCATTTAAAGATAACTTATAACAAGTCTGTAAGATTTCTTCTGATGATTAATTATTTTAAAATTCAAGTTGAAACTTAAAGTGTGTTGCTCTAAAATTATACTATAGTTACTATAACTAAACTTTCATTGCATAACCCTTAGATAATATTTAATAATTTGACAAGAAATTTGTATTACTTCTCTTTAACTTTATTTATCTTTTATAATTTTATTTTATTATTTTTTGATTTAATTATTAAGGGTTTCTCTAGGGGTATAATAAATACTTTTATTTCATTTTGCTTTAAATCCTCCTATTTCATTACACCCTTTAAGGGTATCTATAATTCGTTTATTTCATTACAACTGCCTTCGCTCCTTTATATTTTTTCCCCGAGATTCGGCTGTTTCCTGTTGCCTTACCGCTTTTCACCGTAATCAAGCCACAAATATGTTGCCGTCAACACGTCAATTGTGAACCTTCTTTACTTTTATTTTTATTTGCGCCCCGGGAATGGGTTCGTCTTACTTTATATATTTTTCACTTCGCACTGCATCTTTATCGCGCTGTCGTCTGAGGCGTCGTTTCTGTTTTGCTCACGCTTCATTACAATAAATCCGGTTACGGGTGTCTGCAGGTCGCCGTTGCACTCCGGCCGAATCCTCCGGCGGAATGGGTAATTTTGATGCCCTATCAGCGCCATCCGGAGACGAGGAATGAGTTGTCTGGCTCTTGGCCGAGATTCTTCATTGAAGCAGTTGCACTTCGCCGGGTGACAAGTTTATTCAGTCTTAAACGACTCTATTTGTTGCCGTCTCGTAATGCTCACGGTTGATTTGTTGACACATGCTGCAGGAGTACTTAGTAAATTTATCAAAAATAAACCTTAAACACGAATAGAAGCTAGATTCGGCGAACCGTAGCCAAAATGTCGAGCAAATTACAGAAAGGCTAAATAACATTGAAGAAATGACGAATTTTCTATTTATTTTTCCAAGTTAATTACGAAATTTTTTTTGAAAAATTGCGGAACTTTAAGGGGTATGCCAATTTAAAATCTGACTAAAATTAATAAAGATATAAACTCAGAATTGAATTTTTGTAATTTTTCGGCAAACTCATTTTTTGCAAATTTGCAAAAAAGGTTATATCACAAAACAAAATATAGTCGTGCGATTTTTATGAAATTTAATTCGAAATTCAAGAGTCGTTAAAAAACTCAAAAAAAAAACACGGACTTTATAATTTTTTCCGTTACTCACATATATATTTTTTGATCTGAACCCTTCCGTTTTGTTGGAATTTGCGGTAATATCTACGATATCACTCAAAATCGCTTAAAAGTAAAGCTGATGGTTACGGTTTGAATATCAGCTACGGTTGTCTGGTATTTTCTCGGTTCCGTAGCCCACGCAATTGGCCGGAAAACCCACTATTTGCGCACTTTGCCACACTTGTCATTGCCCCAAGCAAACGGCTTCCTTATCACCAGCTTATCTTATCAGTCGGAATGGAAGCCGATGCCGAATGCCCGCTGCCCTCGGCCAGCAGGTGAGTAATTTTCCTCAATCGGCCAGTATTAGACCAGCAGTTGCGGGGAAAACCTCTTCAAAAAATAAAACCAAATAATCTAAAACGGAATTTGGAAAATCCTCTAACCAATAAGTGTAAAATGCTGAGGGCGTGGCTGCATCGGAGTGGCAGTAAAATTATTAATTCGTTTTGAAACTCCTCAGTTCGATTTGGAGCTCTCCTGTTTGGTTTTCTGTTTTGGTGCTCCAGTTTCGTGACTGATAAGATAAAACCCAACTGCATTTCGAAGGGAAAATACGAGCCATAATAACTCAAAAGGTGAATAAGTCCGAGCTAATTGTGACGTCACTAACGCCTTGAAATCGTCGCAATTTCGAATTGCGTTTAAGCAAAAGCCAGAGAGACAATAACTTGAAAACAGAATACAATTTTAGCCCTGATAAGAGCGTGAAATGAAAATGCATGCGCAATAGAGGAGAATCTGGATTGTGGAAATTTAATCAGCTTCATTCATCTATATTGCAGAAATGAGGATCGGATTGGAATTAGTTATCCTACTTTTGGGATTCCTCTCATCCTGTGTGGCTGTAAATTGTCCTTTTCCCTGTCGCTGCTCTTGGGTTGTGGATAGTCTGTATGCGGATTGTTCGAGGAGGAATCTGCTTACTTACCCAAGTTTCGATGGCATTCCCGTGGAGCACTTGGATTTGTCGGGAAATAAATTCGAAGAGTTCCCCACCCAATATGCAGATATTGACTCGCTGATCTACTTGGATTTGTCCAACAACCACATTTCTTCCATTGACAGTAATACCCTCATTGGTTTTACTTTACTGAGAACTCTGCTGCTGGGAAATAACTCCATAGAATCCTGGCAAGCTCTTAGTCCCAATGAGGCCTTTATAAATGCTCCGAGTTTGAAGAGACTGAATCTTGATGGCAACACTTTGGGATCCTTTAGCAACGGTGAGAGTTTCGATATGCTGACCAGTCAATCCCTCACTGAATTGGAACTGTCTTCCTGCGGAATAACATCTATCGGAGGAGATCAGCTAATAAATCAGCTGCCGAATCTGGAACGCCTTAACCTGGCCAACAATAAACTGTCTCAAATTGCCGCCTTGCCCTCGAGAACTTTGAGAGCCCTCGATCTGAGCAACTGCAACATTCAATCATTTTCCGGTTATTTCCTCGAAGCCATGGAAAATCTAGAGGTTCTCAATCTATCCAGAAATACACAGCTCCAGTTTGACAGCCTGTCTGATGATCCTATTCTCACCTACATGTTGCGGATATTGGATGTGTCTTACTGCAACTTGGACTCCATAGAACTCAACGGTTTGCCGCAATTAACCGAGGTTCGATTGCGGGGAAATCTTCTGAGAACAGTGGATGCCAATACTTTTGCCAATAATACCATGCTGGAAATCCTAGATCTCTCACAGAACGTGTTGCGACTCATCGGCAAAGATGCCTTTACCAACTTGAAAAGGCTTAAGAAGCTCAACTTGGCTTTCAATGAAATAGCCAGGTTGGATCGAAACTTCATTCAGAGCAACGATGTTCTAGTGGAGCTAAACCTCAGTCGAAATGTGCTACAGAAATTGACGAGGATTGTTTCCAATTCGGTGAGAATCATAAACATGAGTTGGTGTGAAATCACCGCGATAGAGAGCACTGCCTTGTCGAGTCTATCTGTCATCCAGAACTTGGACTTATCCAACAATCTTATCAGCGACATTCCCACTTTTATGAGATCGGCAACGTTGCAGCACCTGAATTTGGCCAACTGCAGGTAATAGATATTCTTTACACCATATTTAGTGCGAACCCTTCCTTTTATAGATTAAGTTTTAAATTTAATCGCACAATTATTTCACAAGGCAATTAAAATACTAATTGTAATTTTAACTTTAGATTTTTAATGCTTCCGTCTAAAATATCTATATCAATCAACTCCTTCGGTTTCTCTGCAAACCCTTTACATGTGACACAGTGTAATTATTAAACTATTTTTTTCAGGCTAACTACAGTACGAAACAACACCTTCAGAGAGTTCCCCGAGTTGGCGGATCTCCACTTGAATGGCAACCGACTGACGAGTCCCATTCCTCCCCAATATTTTTCGAGTAACAAGTTCCTGGATCAACTGTGGTTGGGCGACAATCCCTGGATTTGCGACTGCCACAGTCCGCTCTTCGTGGAGTTCTACGACTTTCTAACATCTAAACCAGCTAAGGTGGGTTTGTTTTTCGAAAGAAATTAAATAAAATACCTAATTTAATAATTTTCTCACAGATAAAAGACAAGAGCCACTTACGTTGCGCAGCACCTGCCATTTTCTATGGGAAACTTTGGGAGTTTGCCTGCTCGGATGTGTGGATTGTGACTGCCAGGAGCAGTAGCAATGGCGAAAAGGCCTGGTCGATTATAATGATCACACTCCTGGTTTTGGGTGCTCTGGTAATGGCCTACGCCTGCTTGCAAAAGTTCCTCAAGAAGCGAAAAATCAGGGAAAGCGATAGGGAGTTCGAGGAGAATGATGATGAGCTAAGGCGCATGTAAGGATAAGCTGTTTTCTATATCAAACCTTCTGTTTAATATTTTTAATTTCCACTAGTCGTGATCTCAACAACCGCATTCTGCAGGAGGAGGGTACCCCGAGTATTCAGCACACCCAGGAGATTAGTTTGCTGCCCTCCTATGAAGATGCATTGAGAATGCCCAAATTAGAGAGACCTGTGAAATCAATGCTGGATCTTTCAGGCCCACAAAGAACTAGAAATTCCCGGAAGCTAAGGAGATCGCAGACCCACGATCCAGAAGGATCTCAATCAGAGGAGGACGAGGGACTTCAGTTGGACTCCCGCCAGAGATTCCGCAGTGTGGAGATGCTTTCCAATCGAGATAAAGAGAGAACCGCTCAATATGGACCCTACAGACGAACTGGTTACATGGAGTACAACCAATCGGGAAGTCGGATTTTCAGCACCGAGGATGCCCGTTTCCCAGCAGCTCATTTGAAAACTCAAAACCTGCAGAGTGCTGAGCAGATTGGTAATTTCCAGAGCTACGAAAATAGTCCTTATACGAAACGAAAGCCAAAGATAGCAGAGATTCCTCCTTTCAAGAGGGTAAATATGATGGCAGATAGCGTGGAGTTCCTCACCGATCCGGAGTTCGAGGATGTGGCCAGTAAGCCCGGCAGTCCCTTTGCAAAGAGGAAGCCAAAGCCACCATTGCCACCACCTTCTAGTATGAAAGTCAGTGCCCAGGTGTACACAATGCAGCAGAGTCCTGTTCTTGAACTGGATCCCGCCATCGAGGATTACTTCAGTGCGGCTAAGAAGCAGCCTTCCTCCTCCACGATTGCCAGCGATTTCCAGGAGCTGGAGGAACCAGAACTGCGATCCCTTCCAGACGACAATCGATCGAGTATCTCCCGATCGGATGTGGAACAGGATCTGGAGCGGGGAAAGCGGAAGAAGCGGAAGAACTCCGCCAGTCGACGGGTGAGTGGCAGCTTCTCAGCCGCCAATGCCGCCGACAGCTCCTCCAGCGACTCCGAGCACCACGCCCTGGTCCACAAGCCCATGCGAGAGACCTTGTTTTAGGTCTAGACAGCGTAGGCCGTACTGTTAGTTACACCCGACTTGTTAGCATATCCATAAGACTATTTAAACGCACCAACAAATAAACTAACATTTTTGAGTAAATTGTTTTATGTTTACACAGTATAAAAATCTTAAAGAAAATTACCACAACCAGAAATTTTGTAAACCTATTTAGCCCATGGGTTTTTAACCATTAAAATTGTTTATTTATTTTTATTTGAATTTACAAGTCCAAAACTTTTAAATAGCTAGGCGGAATAGCAGCACTAAAATGCAAATTAAAGATATATACATTTTTTATTATTTGAATACCGTCCAAAAACCGTTAATATTGCTACAAATTAACAACTCAAAGTCTAAGAACAAGAGTAAATATTCGAGCGAGTCTTGTTTCAATAAATTTAACTCAAAGTATTTGTGACTTAAAATTTGAGTGAAAGCAAATAATATTGAGTGAAAGCTCGTTTGGCTACCGGAACTCCAAGAAGTGGAGTTTGAGTGAAAGGTCAGAGAAAAAACTTTGAATGTGAAGCATGAACATCGAAAATTGAGTAAAAGATAGAAAGGGTTTGAAACCTGAATATGTCGCCACTGGCGCCATCTTTTGATGGCTTTTATGATTTCATCTGACACCGAACTCGTGGCGCCATCTACATCACAAGTAACAAACTTTGTGCCTTGTATGCAAATTTTGAATATGAATTGCAGTTTGGGATATTACCGATTAATTTATTTCAAGCTTGAGATTTTCACAATAAAATTTACCAAAAAAGAAAAAGGTTTTTCCTTTTACAAGTAAGTTCCAACCAACTCATTCTGATAATCACAAAGAAACAACAAAACCCCGTTTTAAGTATATTTCAAAATTCGCTCGAATTTAATGAATTCACACAATATAATTTCACAAGAGAATGGAGCTTAAGTAGTTAACAGTGTATAGGTATGTTATAAAAGTACATATACAGTAAGTATGGTGTGTACATCACATGCAGATGCAGTTTGAAAACATATATTTTTCCAAAGAGTTTCTCTCCTTTCGCTTTCGCTTTTCTCCCCGATACTTTCAATATTTTCACTCGACGATCGTTTCCATTTTGTTTAATGCATATATTCTTTAACTTTGGTATTAAACTAGATTTACGCTTAGGATTAATTAATTTACTTATGGCTAGAACACTACTTGTCGGTCACACTTAAGACGGGGATTTTGGTTGCTTAACTCGAATAGTTGCTGTTTTCGTCGCCTTGGCTTCTTGTGTTATATGTTGTTAATGTTGTTGCAGTTGCAGATCCTCCAGATTTCGATCTGCTATAGGTTGCTGGTGATGAAGCTGAGGAGGGATTGCATCCCAGTCACCTTTCCTCCGATCTGAATCCTCTCTGAATTTGATAAAAGCAGTTAACCAAGTTCTGTTGCAAAACATAGGACTTTTATCATATTCGATCGGTTTGGAATAGGCACTATTTAATTGGGCGAGTCGGGAAAGTCGGTCTGTGTCGAGAGTTGATGGCTAGCTCGCTGGCTGTAACCCCACATCAGTGGCCATTGATGGGCACCTGGGCGCTGTGGGTGGCGGGTTCGACTTGAGGCTTAACAGGAGTGGTGATTATATCCCCGGCATTCGACTTGCTGCGCGTCACGAGCATGGGAGTCTTGGGTTTGGGGGTCTCCGTCAGCTTGATCTTAACCCTTCCCGTTTCCGGGGAATACACGGGGAGTACCTTCCGGATTTCGGAGAGGAGGGCAGGTAAGCTCCATCCGGTTCGTTGTTGTTTTGCTCGGCGGCTGGTTGCTGTTGGTGTTGGGCGTACTTGGAAGCCCTCGGAGATTGGGGAGTTGGGTAACGCGGACTAATGGGATAGTACTCGTGGGCAGCGGGTTCTCCTCCCTCGGGAGCATCCTTACCAGCTCCGTTTGCCGAGCCATTGCCATTGAGAAGCGGCTGCTGGTTAGCCGGATCCTTTGAATCTCCGTTTTCATAAGGCTTCTTTACAATCTGCGCCTCATCCAGTTTGGTTTTCTCGCCAATCAGAGGAGAGTGCTCCTGCCCGTTGCCATGGCCATTCTTCTGCAGCGGCTTGCCCAACTGCTTCTTGTCCATATCGAGTAGCTCCGTTTGCCTCTGGGCTTCGGCATCTCGTGCCGCAGCATTGCTGTCGTACTTGCAACGCTTGATGGCCACAAAGAGCACCATGCCCACCACAATGAGACCAATTACTCCAAGTAAGTAGTAAATGGCACTGCTCTCGTCCTTCTTCTTGCCCATCTGGGCGGTCAGGATGTCCGCGGATTCCTCGCTCTCATCAACAGGACCATCGGTGACCACATCCTTCTCCACAGCTGTTTCCAATCGAGTGTGAACCACTGGCACAATCACCTCCTCCTCCACGGGCTTCTTCTCCTCGTTGCCCTCGAAGATGCCCATGTGGTTGCTGAAGACGCTGGTGTCCGGATTCTCAAGGGGCTTGCTATCGTCCTCATCCTTGTCATCCTGCTCCTCGCTGTCGTTATCCTTACCATCCAGTTCGTCCTGCGAGGCGAGCTTTACTTTGGAGGCATCGGGAATGATGAGCGCACCACCACCGCTGCCGGAACCCTCGACATCCTCTTCATCCTCGTCCTTCACGATGTGCTCCTCGATCTCAGGGACCTTTTGCTCCTGAACAGCTGACTCCGCAGCTTCGGGCTCGGGAATTGCCTCCTCCAGCAACTTGAGCTCCTTGTGGGTTTCGCTTAGGTCACCAGATCCCTCCACCTCATCACCGGGCAGCGGTTCCTGGGGGGGAGCGCACCTTCTTCGGTGTGGCACTGCGATCGATGGGCAGGTAGTCCTTGCCCAGCTCCCAGTTGTCCTCCTCCTCGCGTTCGCCTGAAGCCACCGCAGGTTGGTCGCCCATCATCAGTTCGTTCTCCTCTGCCTCGAGCCACTGCTGCTGCTCCCTCTTGCAGATCTCGTCCTGCTTCAGCTGCAGCCAGGAGCGACCCTTGAACTCCAGGGGAAGTGAACAGACCACCGGGTGCTCCATGTACACCAATCGCTCCACCAGCCAGTTGCGAACCTCCAGAGTTTTGCAGGAGCAGTTGATCTTATTGTTGCTGAGCTCCAGTTGGCGCAACTGATGCATGTGGGTCAGTTCCAGTGGCAGAGTGGTGATGTTGTTGTGCTGCAGGTTGAGCACTTGCAGATGCTGCGGCAGCCTGGCCAACTTGTCCGAGGTGAGGCGGTTGTGCTTCAGGTTGAGTCGCTTCAAACGCTTGCCAAGGTGACTGATATCCGTCAGCTGATTGTGGGACAGATCAGCGGAGGTCAGTTCCGGCAGCTTGTCCAAAACATGGCTCAAACGGGTGAGGTTCAGGTGGGAGAGATCGAGCGAATGCACGGGAATCTCCGCGTAGAAGGGCTTCTCCGCCACCCTCAATCCCTTGGTGCCATTGCACTTGAGGTGGTACAGTGGCTTATGCGTGTGTTGCGACAAACTGCAGACACAGTCCGCCGGGCAGTCGGTGGGCGGGCGAGCGGGCGTGGGCGTGGCAGCGGCCAACACGCAGAGCATCAGGGCCAGCCAGGCGGTCAACTGGGAACGCTCCATGGCTGTGAGTGTGGATTTTGGCTGGTCAACTGGCAGTGGATCCTTCTTGCTTCCTCTCTTGGCGTCTTATCTGAAAAAGCAAGAATAAATGTTAGAAAGAATTCCATTACAATTAGGAATAAAAGGAATACTATTTAATTTTTAAGAAATATGAACATTTCATAGATCATTTGTAAAATATTTTGATCAGACTAAACCATAACTTTTTCTTTATCAACAAAGAGTCCTCTTACAAAACCTTTTCTTTGCACCCAAAAATATTTATCTTTTCCCATGGATAAAATTTCTAATAATAAACACAAACAAATCATATTATTCATTTAAGGCTTAACTCGTTGTTTACCTGTGTCTATATCTGTTTATTAACGAAAATCATTTAAAGTGTATTTCCAAAAATTAAACAAAAAGCAAACCAATGTGAATCACACTTTCCCGAAAAGTATAGATCTCAACAACCGTGGACTTTGCCCATCAGCCATAATGATATTGTATATAGAATGTATTCACCCGCTACAAAAACATTGTGGAAATCCAAGAAAAATATAGGAAAGTACCTTTTAGACACTCAACCAAAATGAGAAATATATTTATTGTATTTTTCTGCAGCACTTTCTTAGAAGTTCGACTGAAACTGACTGTCTTTGAACGGAAACTAACTGAGTTTTTGGCACTTATCTTTGCCTGGCAACTTTGCCAGATTCTTCGTCACTGGTTGCGTCATGGCCACATTCAAACCTCCACTTCGATATTCCATGTTCCACCTTTCTATGGCTCCTCTTTCTCCCAACCCTATCGATATTTGTTATCGGTGCTAGATTCGCTTATCGCCGCTGTTCAATCCCGAGTATTTGACGCTATCTGTGCGAAGTGTAATTAATATTTCACTCGTTTGTTCCGTGACATCAGCAGAACCTCGCCCAAGCACCTGACCCACTCTACCCATTAGTTCTTCCCAAAAACAAGTGAGTCAGTCTGCAGGAGAATCGAATGGGATCTGAAGACTCGCCAGCTGATACCCACTAATGGAAGGGGGGTGGGGGGAGGTGAAGGCCTTGGGCAGTTGCACTCGCTTAATCAGCGCAGATTGTCAGCGGCCCGCTTTTAATCCCCGTCTTCTGTTTATTGCTCGCTTTCCACGAGCCACGCAAACTGATTGACGGCTGTCTCGTGGATGCAATTTAAGTGCAACTGGCGCTCGTTTAGATCGGTACAACCCCCTCCTCCTCCCCCCCAGAAACCCCCTCGGTGATAAACCCTGAGCCTGTGACCGCAAAAACTGAAACTCTCGTGCAGAGAGCAAAAACTTTGGAGTATTTTTAGCACAGGTTGTGATTCTATTTAAAACTCTAAAAAATAATAACAAACGTGCTTGATAACTGCAAAATCATCATTACGTAACAAATATATTCTATTTGAATTATTTTAATTAGCTATTAAAGTGATGCTTATCATGTACGGTTTAAAGAATTGTTTTCAAAAATAAGAAAATATATGTATATACTGTATATAGTGTGAGTCATATGCAATTTTACAATAAACAAATTTTCCCAAATTTTTTAATGGGCCCTTTTTTCTAGAAAAAAAGAATTGTTATCAAATATAAGACATATGTATTGAAATTGTGAGTCATATAAATGATTACGACAAAATCGTAAAAAATGTATTTTTATCAAGGTTCATAAACTTTGTTGCAATTATGGTTATTTATTAAAAACAAAACAAATTGAAAACGCCATTTTAAGCATAAACAACAGATCCCGTTTAAAAACAAACTATGTATGTATATTATAAGCCACTAAAAATGAAAAATTATTTTTCAAAGATTGTTTATCAAAATTACCAACCAAGACTCAAGGGTAAATCAATTAGTAATAATAGAATTGGTTAAATCTTTACGCTTGACTCGAAAATGAACATCTAATAGTTTACTTTTAGATAGTTATTTTCTCAATATTTAATGCTTTTAAACGGACTTAACACAAACAAATTGGAATTCCCATTTGAATCAGCCTGAATAAATTCCTGTTTCCGGTGGGTTTTTCGCTGAGTGTGGCGCAATGGCGATGCCCAATCCTAATCAGCAGATAGACGAGATCTAGAAAAGATGCCGGGTTGTCTGAGTGGCTCTGCGCTGCAGTCGCGTAGCCAGCTAAATTTGCAATTTGTAACGCGGACTTGAATTATTCAACAGTTGACTATATTTACATGCGAGATGCGGCACACTGAAATAAACTGAACCAAACTACTTTTCAGCAAGGGTTGCCAATGCTGCACGTGTATCTCGGCGGGGGTTTCCCTCGAGCTTTCCTCTTTTCCCTATTTGTGTTTTGTTGTTTTTTTTTTTTTGCAGCGCCCTTTGATGCGATGAGGCTGAAAATTGGAAATGGTCACAAACATGCAGCTGCTGCTGCTGTTGCTGCTGTTTGTGCAAATAATTGAAGACTCCCCGCCCCTCGGAAGCAGTAAATACCAACTGGAAATGAGGCGTCACACGAGCATGCAAAAACAGGAGGAAAAAAGCAGAAAAACAAAAAATAAATCTGCAGCATCTCAAGGGGGAGCCCAAGGTCAGTGTCATTATGCGGCCGTTCGTCCGAGAGATCCGAAATCGGATTCAAAATCGGTAAGCGACGCGGAGACACTTGAAAAGTGGTTTCCAGCAATTGTGTCACATCGTTTTTGGCTAAACAGCCACTTCTTTTGGCTCTTAGTGTTGACAAATTGCCGCGACTTGGATGCACCAACGGAACTTTCACCGATTGGCAAAAGAGGGAAAAGGGGGAAAATGGGGAAAAGGGGGAGGTAGACATTTATCAAAATCTGTCAATTGCTGAATTGGTAATTTGCAGCTGCCACCTGTTGCGCCAAATGCAATCAATGCGGTTAATTGCCTCTGGCTAAAATCTTTAGCTGCATCAGCGATCCTGCACTGATATCATAATTCGATCACGGGTTTTGCTTAATTACTTTCGTACTGCATGGATTACCCCTTTCTTCCTGCCACACGAGCACTTTGATGTTGCGGCAACAGGAAGCTGAAATTAAAGAGGGGAAAATGGGGGAAAGGTCTTAACACATCCACCAAATGCTTATGCCACTTAATGGCGAATACGAGACGAACTTAGAATAAACCAAACCGTTTGCAAATTGAGAGAAATCAGCGCCAGACAACGGCGAAAAAAAATTTTAAACGATGACAAATGTTCAACCTTGACAGAGGCAAACAAAAAAACAAAATAAAAAAGAGTGGAGAACAATCTTTAGTTTCTGTCTTCGAGTTGAACTGGAAATATTGTAGCGGCTCCAACAACTCGTTCTTTCACACTCGAACAAAAGCGTATGAAAAGCCACAAAAATTAAATCACGTCATGCTGCGATCGCCGCTGAAATAAATTGTTATATACGTATATTTTTAGATTTGTGCAAATCTTTTTTATACATTTCAATTAGCCTCCGCTCGACGAGAGCATTGTGCCCGCTGCCGCCGCCACGAATGATAAAATTAAAAGTGTTTAGTTGCTCTTTGTTTGGCCACATAACACATAAATAAATACACAAATAAACGTAGATATGCAAATAGACGTGGATCTTCTGGGCCACTCGCTTAAGATTCCATTTTCGCTGCCGCATTAGCATTTCTATCGAAACCTTCTGCGAATTCGCAACATTTCTTCTGCATTTTCTCTTTCAGGGGGGAGGAGAGGAGAAGCAAAAAAAACTGATGACGCCGGGCAATTAAAACATCAGGTGATTTGGGTATTTTACCTGGCGCAGAAAAAAATCCAAGCTGAAGCTGCCGCAAACGTTGATGTGTTGACCGCATTAAGCCAAGAAAAAAGCGGCAAAAAAAAGACCGCCAAAGCGAGAGATGACGTCTAAAGACGGCTTGTGAGTGAGTGAGTCAATCGTTCGGATTTGGCCAGCACACAGCTCTCAGCCATTCACAATAACCACACACAATATATCCACGAAGCCCATTCAAAACGAGCGGCGGCAATGGAAAGACAAATTAGCATATTCTAATTTCCAACTCGCTTCAACTTATAGTTGACAGATCGAGTGAGGTATATGTACCCCACTATATATGTATATAGTTCCATATATAATGACCCACATTGCGGTCGGAGTACGCCGTCAACATTATCAATAAAGTGCCATTTAAGCATTTTGCAATTCAACTGTTCAATCAAGTGCAAATGAGCCTAAATTCAGGCGTAACCTGAAAAACTCTTTCCCATATTGAAATCGCGTTCCCGTTCCCTTTCCCGTTCTCTTTTGCTTTTTAAACTTAACTTAACTTCGCTTTACCTTGCTTTGCTGGCTGTGCAGTGTTTAATTGATTTCCACGAAACGGGAGAAAACCAATCACCAAGCCAGTGTGCATAACCAAAATATGAGTAGCGAGCGTTGGCCAAAAAATACAGCACACACTCGTAAAAGGCGAAGAGACGGGAAAAAAGTGCAGAGCGTAAGCTCAAATTATGTGAATTATGCAAAACGTGTTGGCCGAAGCAGAAAGCCAAAGTCAATGTACCAGATAGTGGTCATTATTAAGCAGAAAGGCAGACCCTCCGGCCAACATTGCGTATACGCCTCGTAGAGCGATTCTGTAAGAGAGACGAGATAATCCACGCAGCACAAGGCACCATCCATCTGAACTTGACCTACGATTTCGTCGGCTATCAGCGATCGGCTGATTTTTTCGCCTCTGGGCAGCCGGCCAAAAAATGTTTGCTGGCGGAAAAACAGGGCGCACAGAATCTTGACATTCAAAATAAAAATGCTCTACAATACTCTCCCTCTCAATTGAATCGACGACTGCGGTTGCAGGAATTCTCAAAATAAACAGAGACCACAAAAAGAAAATCCGGCGAAAGAGAAAGGCGGCCTTAAAAATACATTTTCATTCGGATTTCTTTCTTATTTTCGGGCTTCCTCTTGCAATCTATGCAAACAATTCAACGCCCACACGGCAGCCCACAAACTTAAATCTTTGCCATTGGGACAAACATATACAACTGATGATGGACTTGGGTGTCAGCGAGTGTTGATTCTGATTAGTGCCAAACGCCATTTCGAATGACTGTTTCTGTCAGTGGCCAGAGGTGCGAAGCCCAAGAAGCCGTGAGATCAGATTGTGAATGGGAAAAGCCACCAGAAGCAGTGCTCATTTTCGAGGAAATCTCTCTTACTCATGCCAAACGATTGTGGTTCATTAAAATTTGGTAATGAAATGAATGGAAATACTTGCAGATGCTCTACAAATATTTATAGATAATTAATCATTGGGAAATATTCATTGAAATGTTTAAAGTATGATAATAAAGAATTTACTTTATTTACATAAAATAGTATTTTAACGATTGTGGTTTATTTTTAATTTGGTTATGAAATTTATGCAAATACCTTAGGTTGTAAATTAGTATTTTTAGAAGTATTTTAATCAAAAACATATTTCTTTTCTGTAAAATTTATATGATCATTTAGAAATTGGGTAATAAAATTTATACAAATACTTGCAGATGATCTAAAAGTATTTATAGACAATAAATCATTGGGCATTACTTGTAGCTCTACAATATAATAAGTGACTTTTGTATGCATATAATATTTATATATTTAAAGTAAAATGTCTGTGCATATAGTATTTATATATTTGTTATATGTAAAGAATCTTGAATATTTTATTAGCTTATAGATATAAAACTCAACCTATAATACATTATTAATGTATTTAAAATAAAACGAGACACAACAACGAATCTGTTTTGTTGCGATTTGTTTTTGTTGCCAACGGCTTATAGGTTGTTCGAAAGTTGAGTGATTTTTCGTAATTACTATGCCGAGTGATATGGGTGGAAAGGTTCCCACTTAGCGAAAAGGAAACAGCAGCTGACTTTCATTGAACTTCGCTGGCATTCAATCAGAAACACGTTAATTTAGTCGGAGCTCCCAACTGGAAGCCGATCAATGCCTTATAATTGTCCGGAGTTTATCAATAACGAGTTCCAGCCGACTTGGCTCAGAGATCAAATCAACTCGGCGGGAATCGCGCCACGTAGCCATAATTAGCTGATCCGAACTACAATGTTACGTGTAGATACAGATGCGAATACATCTATTCCTGTGTTTGTGCATACTAATAGTCGAGTTAAGTAAATATCCACACTCTCGTTAATTGGAAAAAAACGAGCGAAACCCTGCAGATCGTTCTGCTGTTCAGCAAATAAAAAATACAAAAAAAAAGAACAAAAAACAAGTCGTGAGCTTCGGTTTCGCTTTTCGTTTTTCATTTTTGGGCAACTGATGGTGATGCAATTGGCATAAAGTCAGACTTGGCTAGATATTTCGCATTTCCAAATTAACGCATTTGTGTGGGCTGCGTTTTTCGGAATCGCCAATGAAATGGATTCCGGCTGCGACCTTCCCCCGAGTGAATTGCATCCCATTAACACATCGACTGCTTCCGATTAGGCTGCAAATAAAGCGTAATTCGAGCAATTTACTCACAGCTCGAGGTGAGTGTTGAATTTATTCGCCCGTTACACTGCCAATAAATCTCCATGTTGCGCCATTAAATATCAATCGAACGATCTGACGATTAAACTATGCGGCTATGGCCGAAATCTGTCTTTAGACCAAACAATTTTGTAGTTAGCCGAGAGGAATTTATACGGCATGCCACATAAATGCCAAGACGACGCCTGGCTCTGGCGAGAAATTATTTGCCAATCTGCACCTGCGAAATGCATTCGCCTGCCTCTTTTGTTTCCCCTTTGAATCCCCGAGTGTTGTTCTCTGGTTTGCCTACAATTTACACTGCGCAGCTGGGGTTCAAGTTCAGCCAGCAAAATCAGCAAATGGATTTAATTATGCTCGCTGCTTAGTGACAGTGCTATACACTCATCATTGTTTTCAAACTCATTCTGAGCGGAGAATGAATGACACTCGTAGTCAAATAAATCTAATTGGGGTAGTCAGACTAGACAGTCACTAAATAATCAACTTTTTAAACAGAATTTAAGTAATAGAAATATTGAAAAATATTGCAAATATTTAAAATCATCTTTATGGTTTATTTACATTGCACAGCCCAAGTTAATTTATTTAGCAGAATTTACTGATGAGTTTTTCAAACCCTTTCTAGCAGAGAATAATTAACACTCGTAATAAACTACATTTAATGGCTTTCATCAGACTAGACAGTCACTAAGCATTAAAGATTTTGTACACATGGTTATAAAATGTATATACACCTATACTTTGATATGCTCTAGAAAAATTTAAATGACTGGCAACATAAATCATAGGACCGCGCTTCCTTTTATATTCAAAATCATCCAAGTGTTATTCCTAGTTATGTATTTTGCTTGTATTTACCGATGAGCAGTTTCATAGAAATCCTAAGCGGACAATAATTGACTCTCTTAATAAACTACATTTAATTGTTGTATGTCATTATCTGCCAATTGGTGAATGGAATTCCAAGAAAAACTAAATGCCAATTCATGCAAGGTGTTGGACAGGAAAACTGACTCAAACTCATTGACTTAGCTGGCTGATGTCATAACAACACTTATGAAATTTCGTGAAATTATTAACGACAAGTGACGTCATGAAACGAAAGCCGAAAATGTGCCAAAATTGAAAATGGCAAGACCGATTTGGAAACTCCGTCATCGATTGCGACACGAGATCTCGGAATTGGCCTGAACTTGGACTTGCCCAGCTGTTTTTGTAGTTTCCTATAAAACCCGATATCGCTTGCTGTATCAACATTTGCCCAGGGGTTAATTTCAAGAGCAAGTCTTGACCTTCCAGCGAGTTGTACATGCATCGTATGTAGTGCAGTGTAATTACAGGCAGTAACCCATTCGCATTCCCACTGGCTGCTGTTGTTGCACAGAAGGCGACTGTCGGCCCGAAAGAGCCCATCAATTTGTACCATCATTTTACACTCTAAGAAAAAATCATCAAGACTTCTATCAAAATAAATAGTTACAAAACTTATATGTAACAAACCTGTTAGTAAAAAATAAATCAATTTCTTTATGCTTGAATTATTGATATTCATTTGTTAATACACTTGAACTAATAAAAGTCAAAATTATATTACTCGAAGTCCTTTTTAATGGAACTAGTTTTATATTGAATAAAAAATTTAAATACAGGTTAACTCATTTCTATAACTTGCAGTCTTTAAACATAATAATAATAATTTACAGTAATTCTTATAAATTTTAAAAATATTTCCGGTTTTTAGCTGAATTCATGCAAGTTATGTGTGATTATTGAAAAATGAGCTTTAAATCATATTAATGATTCCCAAACGAGGTTCCTTGCTTTGGTAATAGAAATATTAATCCCGAATCAAAACGCCTAGACCAATCAACGAATTTTTTCCGAGTGTGCAAGTGGGACACTCCTCCAGACAAATTAGCCTGCGGTTAGCTGTGTGGATGCATTCGAAGATCGCATGATCGCACAGCCGTTTTTCATGGCTTCGTTTGGCAGTTGACACGTTAAGAGCACGCACGTTTGCCAGCCATTTAAGTGGCCCCAGCATCTTGGCCATTGCCACCGGCCAGAAGATGGAGGAGCCGATAAAGCGGAGAGCGGCATTTGACAGTTATGACCACTTGCTTTATTTTTAGAGCCAAAAACTGCTAGTCAAGTCGGCAATTCGAGGTAGCGCAAAGCCAAGCAAAACTTCGGCAAAAAGCAAAAGCAAACCAAAGCCGGCCGGCACCCACAGACTGGCTAAAAAGCTAAGAGAGCAAAATAATAAAAAATAAAACAAACTCGGCCGAAAAGCAACTGAACTGGTTTGGTTTTTTCCCCACAATGATGACGATGCCGCCGAATGACTCGCATTCCCAGTTAGAGCGCCGAAAAAGATCTTGAACTTTTTGGGTTTTCGGGGAATGCCAATTTGGGGTTTGCACAACTCAATCCTTACCTTCTATAAGACATGCATTCGCCGATCCTTGGATCCTCAGTTGGGAGCTAAAAAAAAGGAATAAAAAACGGATTTTAATATCAATGATTCGAAAGAGCGCACCTTGCACTCGCGGAGTTTTCTATTTATGTGCGCAATTATTTCTTGGCTTTGATTTTAATTGTGTGCAATTAAAGTCTTAATTGCCCGCCCGTCTAAATTCATTTTTAACGAACTTTGCCTCGCCAATAGACTGTCATTCGCTGCAGCAGCTGTCTCTTTGGTTATTAAACTCATCCTAATCGCCAGTGAAGTGTGAAAGTTTCGCCAAAACACATAAAGACTCTCCTCTAAACTGGGGAATTAAATTTGAATAAAATTGTCGGGGGGTCAGCAAAGTTCAGCCTCCAAGGTGAAGAATCGTACGGCATCTCTTCTCCAAAAGATGATCATGAATTAGGCAATTAATGTCGCGATGACTGAATCATTGCCTCGTCGAATCCCAGGGCGTTGCTCATCATCCATTGTTGGGTTCGAATAGTGAAGAGTGAACAACCTGCTGCCTGATTGCTATGCAATGGACGTGACCGAAAATATTGTCACGTAATACGTAAAACTCCCACAGAGTTGGAATTCAAAGGGGGGTTTTCGTTTGTGAATGGTTCGTAGGTTGGAGATCCACATGCAAATTAGCTGAAATTGATGGACTGGTCAGCGCTTCTGATCTGTGGAATCCACTGCCACCTGCCAGAGATTCTGAGATCAGAGAACCACATGTTGAACTTGAATTGTTCGCAGATCGAAACTATTTCCACGAGATGTTTACACTTTGAGTAAACAATCCATTGGCCCATTCTGCGTCACAAATCCCATACTTCCAAACTTCCATATGCCTCGGCCGGAATTCCTTTCATTTCGGCGAGCTTTCCACACTATCTCAGCGCCTGAATTTTTTATCTTATCGCGCAACATTTGCTAATTATAGATAGAGCCATACCCCAAAAAAAAAAGCACTAAACACTGTCATGTGCACTTGAGCCCCGGGATTTCTGGCTCTCATTTGCCTTTGACAATTTTTCTGTTCTAGAATGCACTCCATTGCGGAGGCATTTCCACTTTTCACCCACTCGAAGGGGTTGCCCAACGATATGGTTTTGATTGCGCCCCGATAACAGCTTGTTTCGCCTTATCGAAGCACACTCGTTGCTCATCCGCATTGGAACAACAACCAAACTATGTTATGTATATCTAATGGGGACAAGGTTGACACATCCACCAAAAATGGGAACATGAAGTGCACTCTATTTCTATGTTTTTTATCCGAGAGCGTTACTGCATTCGAGATCGAATTGCCTTGGATCGAGACGGAACATAACACCTCGAAAACCGAGAAGCCAGACGCGAGGCGCCAATTATCGATCAAGTGGAGAGGGTCGGCCGAAATGTGCAAACAAGTCTTGGTGGAATTGAACTTGAAACACAAACTAAATGAGTGATTCATTTTTAAAAAATGTTAAAGCCATCATATGCTTAACTTTATTTAACTGAAAACTGAAATCATGGTTAGATTATCAAAAACTTATGACTGATTCATTTGCTACCGTTTAGCATAATTAATAAATATTTTTAGGAAAGTCCACACACATATTGAATCAAATAAAAGAATAGAAGAATGGCATTGAACTTGAGTTACAAAACGAAAGAATGAAAAGCTCTTCAGGAAACACAACCTTGATATTTAATCAGTTAGTTAAAATAATTTTAAAACCCAAGCCAAAGAAGTGATAAATTTTCAGGAAACTTTACACATTTCCTGCGACTGTATACATTTCCGATAAATTACCGGGCCTCGGGTTATAGATAAGTTTTTCTGCGCCTCTCGCATATATAATATATATTAGCACCCACAAAGCTTAACTTTTTTGCCTGGCTGAGTGGCTGGGCAGCGAACTATTGGCCATAAAGCCGATTTCTGGAAACTGCCTGAAAAACAGTTTTCAGTTCGCACTCGCACACCGCTGTGAATTATGCGCTGGAAATTAGCACCTTTGGCCAAAGTCGGAGGAGGATTACGCAAGAGAGCTGGAGTTGAGTTTATGGCTCCACTCGGAGATGGCCACATCCACATCCACCTTCGCAGTTTTCGCAACTGGGGATCACGTCTCTATCTCCCCAGTTGATTGATAATCTCATTAGGCGATGACGTTGCATGACTTTTCGCTTTTAGACCTGACAAACGGCACTCTAAGTTATTAATATTTCTCCTTCGTACATCTCGTGTCCGAGTGATTCATCCCGCTTTTGAAGTGTCAACCACAAAACGGAGGAGGCCTACCCTCCAGAATGGATATATAGACCGGATCGCCTAACCTATCCGTATCTCAATAAACACATGAATCAACTGGCTGCCGTGTGCGGTTTCCAGTGGCTTTAGTTTTTACGTAAACGATTCCGAATTGCAGGGCTCCCAAAGCTTGTTGCTTCGGGTGGGTTTTCTCATATGCACAATATATATTATATACGATATACATCATATATGGCCAGACAGATCGGATCGGGTTGAATGAGGGGGGTTGTCGGGGTGGCTGGAAGCCAAGTCGCGTAGGTAGCCGAGATTTCATGTGAATGCGTGCCACTTCTGTCTCTCTTTCGGTTTTTTCGCTTTTTTTCTTTTAATAAGTTTGCAATCGCTCGAGTTGCTTTTTAAGTGCTCATTGCCGGGGGTTAAAAGAGTAACCGTTTTATTATAGTTTACCCATCCCCCTTTCGTATCTTCCTTGCCTTATTTTTTGGCAATTATATAACGTGGCGGTGTTGGGAAATAAGGTCAAGTTTGCCCCAGAAAACCCAGACAGACCGCAAATGCAACTCGGTTAATAAAAAAAACTAAAGCGGTTCGGCGAGCCACTTGCTTCAGTTCGGAATTAAAACCCCGAACCCTGCCCTTTTGCATTGGGGAATTGCTCGGCGGCGAGATTAATCCCTTGCGGATTACTATCACAAAGCACGCACTAAATTAAGCTGATTTCGCCTTATCGAAACAGCCAGACTTCTAGGCCTTTTTTTTGTTTTTTTTTTTTTGGGTTATCAGAAACGCAAGTTCAGAGGCAAACTCACAAACACTAAATCTTGATTATTTGTACTTGAATATTTTTGCGGATTGAGCACTAGAGCACTTTTGTTTGATCAGATCTCTGTGTTTTATAAATTCTTTGCAATATTTGCTCGAGTACGTATTGTACTCAGGTTAGCACTGTTTGTATTTGTCTTTTGTTCTTTGGCACTGAAAAACAGGGAGTCCTTCAACACGCGATGCGAATGAACGTCTACCGATTTGAACTGGCGACTGCAGACTGGCGGAGATCGCCGAGATTTCTCAGACGGCTATCATCACAGCAAAGTGTCGCAGACGTTAAGACAAAAAGTATACGAGAAAGCATACAAGAATTCGAATCTTTTAAAAGGGGGAGAGAGCACCCAAAAACGCCGAGAGGGATGACAATGAGGGCAAAAAACAACAGAAGCAGGGGAAAAAAACCAGCAGCACGTCACAAGCAATTTAGACTCGTAAATCGCCCAATGCAAGTATCTAAGTATCTTGATATCTGGCGGTTTGGTTTCGATTTTGCCCGCTGCCCACCAAAAGATTCTTTTTTTCTAGTTTTTTTTAGTTTTTCTATAATATTTCGCTTGTTCGGCGAGCGTGTGTGGCAACGGAAACGGTATAATTTTTAATTACCTAGACAGGGGGATGTGGAACTCGGAACGCTGCTTTTTCGGATCGTAATTTTTTATAGTTGTTTTTTTAGATTCGCGCACGCACCCGACGACACGTCTCGACTTTGGAGTTGACCGAGGTAAACAAAGCTCGATACGATACGTACGATACGAAACGATACGATATACCTGCGAAAATCGAGAACCGAATAGACCCTAAACCGAAGATCGGAGACCGGAGATCGGAGATCGGGGGATCGTATATATCGCAGGCGACCGTTCGCTGGGAGAGCTGAACACCGAATGAATCGCTATCGGAAGCCGCGATTCCAAAGAGCCACGAACTGAACAACTTCAGCGGAGCGGGAGATACAAATGCGTTCCGCACAGAGCGAAAGCTACCGGGAATCCAGCAAAATACAAAAAACGCGAGAGAGAAATTGAGATTGAGAGTGCAAAACCAGACGGTGTATCTTTGAAATACTGGAGAACACGTGGATGGATAGCCGTTGGCACACGCGCTACAGAACTTTGTTTGGCTTATGAAACCCGTAGGAAAGGTGCAAAAATTATTCACAGATAGTGGAAATTAGAGAGAGAGAAAGCTTATCAGCGTACTTAGGCGTTATCAGTCGATGCGATTACGCGGCGATCTACGAGTCTAAAAATATTACTCTCCCATACATTTTGTTTGCTTTACACACGGCTTGCGTATTTCACTTCCTGCTGTAATGCAAAAGTCACAAAAAAGTAAAAAACCGATGTTCTTTTTATCAAGAGTTTTGGCATATCTTATCGTTTTCGAATATTCTTTTCCGCCCTCCGATAAATTTCGTTACTTTTTCTCCGAAACTCTGTCGCTTTTTGGCAACAGACAATTAAACTTCATTTTCAAAACGAAACTTCAACTGAAACTTGAAGTTGATGCGTGGGTGGGTTTTGTTTACGTTTTATTGGGTTTGTGGGTCAAAGTTGATGTTCATTCGAGAATGAATCGAGTGAACTATCACTACCACTACTACGAGTTTCTATGGGTTCACCTATTTCTATGTAAGCTATGTACAAAATGTACTTGTTTATGTGTATGCGTAGCAGCTGAGTGGCAAAAGTTGTGTTAATACGAATGTTAAATATTTGGGCTTGATTTTATCTTATCGCCATGGGCTCTCACATTCGCGGTGTTTGTTCTCGATGGCTCTTCGGGTGATATCACCCTCTCGATTCTCAAGACCTCTTCGGCCCTTTGCCTAATTTACGCAAGAGCCCGGTGTCGACCGCTAATTAAACGGATTTTCCATGACTTTATAAAGAGAGAGGAAATATAAGAGCGCCATACGTTATTATCTCACCATCCAGAAATTCGCACCCCCAAAACTTTTCTTTAATCGTTCAACAATAAATGTACGGCTGTTTGCTCACCTTTTGAGTGGAAGTCAGCTTTTAAAATTATTGAAACCCCCCAATAAATTTCAAATTTAAAGAAATCTTTGTTTAAATAATAATAAAAATATTTAATAATAACATAATGTCATCATATGTATCAATAAAAATATTTATTACAATTTTATACTCTTTTTGCAATCATTGATTTTAAGAATGAAAAAAAATTGTTTAAAGAATATGTATAAACCAGTTTTCTTTTCCTTATTTATTTATTCAATAGAATCTTTACTGGCTATATTACATCACCTATTCTAAACACAAGCAATTTTTATATAGAAAATTGAGAAGTTTTCTACCTTACTTATGTTCTTGCTACCTTATTTGTTTAACCTACGTTTACTGGGTATCGAACTGAGCAAAATGAGATCCGCCTGTTTATCGAAAACGGATAAAAAGGCGTCTAAATTTCACCGGTGTCCGACAATTGTTTATCTCACCCGACCTCGATCCTCTCCAGGTCTTCGCGTACGTCAATCGATCGGAAGTGTCCAAGAAACCAAGAAACCGAAACAGGCAAACTGATAAAGTGTGTGAGAAGTCTGAATGAATTACGGTTTTGGCAACGCCCAAAATCTTAATTGCAAATCGGGTTAGTTTGGAGCACTGACGTCATAGTGCGACATATATGAACGGATCATGGGCGAATATAGAATGGCTTATGGAATTGCAAAAGATGTCATCCAATGGATTGATCTGAGCTGAAAGCTGAACTAACAGCGAAGTTTTAGTTTCGCGGCGCCTTGTTCTGCCGCCCGTTTGTTTGCTCAAATTATTGTTTGGCCAACGGTTCTATTTACCTCGGTAATTATATTACATATTCAGGCGGTTCCAGTGAAAAAGCCCTTCAGTTCGGTTGGCCAGGTTCCCATGCGTCATGCTGTTCGGTGATTTTGGTGGCGCATGAACGATGGAAACACTTGACGAAAATTGACTCTGTTCTCGATTAGATAGTCGTGATATTTATTAATAACATTAGCCCGCTCCGCCTGACAAATATATCACTTCTCACCTCCGACAATCGCGCAATCAGCTGGCAACTGGCGAGGAGTTATGCAATTTTCAGAAGCGACGGGATTGTTTGTTTGCCCAGCGGAGGAAACTCAGCACCTCAAGGTTAAGGCGTTGGCTTTCCTGGTAGCAAAACAAACTCCTTTAGTTAAGAATGAGTTCTTGGATCTCTGGTTTGTGCCACCTGGGGCACACTGTTTGTTTCCCCGGCAGCGTTTATTTAATTGATTAGAGCACCTGACTAATTTAGTTTCGAGGGGGCTTTTGCACATCGACAACTTTGACAATGCGATTAAAGTTAATTTTTGGTTAAATATTGATATGATATCTTTATGGTACGCCTGTGTGCATTAGCGATTAATTAAGGCCGCCAATGCAAAGGTTATGTAAGCGCTGAAGTGGAAAAGTTTCAATTTGCTGGTGGCTGGCAAATTTAATATTCCTTGAGCTGCATTCATCTCAGAATCTCAGTAAATGCTAGCCGTTTGACCCACTTTTATGAGATTTATGGACTCCGTTTCGTTTTCATTGACTCACTGACTGAGTGACTGACTAGGCGAAAGTGCCACAATGGATCGTCGATCGAGTGACTTTAGCTATTCTGTTTTTCTAGGGAAACTCAAAGGGGAGGGAGGGTGAGGCAAATGAGCTGCAGTGAACCGGAAATTCACAATTAACCGTCAGTTCCCCACTCGAACCGAGTTTCATAACCCACGGAATCAACTGCATCTGCATTTGGAGTCGACTCCATTGGGGGTGCAGTTTTCGGATTCGAGTCGGAATCCAAATCGAATGGCATATCGTATATGGAAATCGCACGTTACGGCTCATTGCTCGCTGGACATTTATTTTCAGCCTAGGTGTAATTTTCAGATGCCTTCTTTGGCCCTCAGAAAAAAAATTGGATAAACAATGTGTATACACAGCGATTCCGAGGCGGCTGAGTATTTTAATTGTTTCTACGTGTTGTTCTACTAAGGCTTGTTCGCTGGCTGGCCAAAAAATGATTGCATTATCATCTGGCAGCAACGTGATCACATTTTTTCGGCTCGGGTTTGATCAAACTGGGCGCCTTCATTTGGGGTCGCTGCGATTACAGTTACGCTGACTGCAAGAGTTCATTGGAGTCGCGTTTAAGGGGGTTCCCCTTCTTGTTCTCCGAATATCTTTATGATATCATGTAAATTCAGTTGGGCTTAAGCATAGATAACTGTAGTTTCACTTTTTCGGCTCGGCCCATTCCTAGAATGGAATGGGAACGGGATTGGATGGGTGGATGAGTAGTGCTCGGCTTGGACGTGACTGACGAATTGGTCATTCGAGACCTTCTTGATTCGTGTGGTTCAAATGAGTTGGGAAAAGTATGGGCAGGGGGAAATGGGAAAGTTAATGGTTGTCAAATTACGAGTTTTATTAAATTTAATTAATTGGTAAGTTATGCTTTTAGGAAATGAAAACAAAAGAAGGCTGATTAACGCAGATTATCATAAACATATAGTTGTTCTTCTATAAAGTAAGTCACCAACAAACATTTTGATGGGAATTATTGTGAAGTTAAATCTACAATGTTTTCATTTTATTTTGTCAAATAAAAATACTTTTACTTTAAAAAACATCAAGTTGCTGATATTTAAGTTAAGTAAAACTGGTTATCAATTTGTTTATTGTATTTAAAAACCAGCGAACTTTATAAAACAAATAAATAAATATAAATTCGGCTATTTAAACAACTATTGAAAATCAAACGATTATGTTTATTTTGCACTTCGAACCAATCAAGTTTTTAGGTAAGATTTCCTCCAAAAAACGAGTCCCAGATTTAAGCCTCGGGGATCTCTTGACAAATGCTCATAACCCTGATTCATTACGCAAAGACTCTCTCCCGAGTAAATCATACGTTGGCTCGATAAACGATAAAGATTTTTCAGACTCAGCCCGCGCTGCAAGTGCAACTGGCAAATGGCATTCGCAGGTGGTCGCTAATCAACGTAATCAACTTGCAACAAGCTCGTTAGGCTTGCGAGGCAGACGCAGCATTCGACTTCCACTTCATGGTAATCAGGCCACCAAGTTCTAACCAAGTTTTCCGAGGGGGCTCAAAGGAAGGGGAAACCATAACCAAATTGGTCGCTGTGCTTCCTCTCAACCTGTGCAGAGAAAATAATACCTTATTATGTGTGATTGGATTGATTATTAGAAGAAAAATTCATTTGAAATATTGTGAGATTTGCTATCCTCGTGATTACTATATTTTTTATTGCTCGAAATTTAAATTTATTTTAAGGTGATCTACAACTCATTTTTTCTGCCTACTTTTGAAAAGTTTCCATAACTCTAACAAAATTTTAATCTATTAGTGTAGATGGATTTAAGTAAACGTTGTATTTCAAATAAACTTCCAATAAGCTTTGAATCTCATTAAAATTACAACTTGCCCATGGAAATAGGATACACAAAAATGTTTAAATATTTTCGATCGTTCCATGATGCAAAATAGTTTTTTTTTCTTAAAAAGGCTAATTTAAATTTTCAATTTCTCTTAAAATTAAAGTATTTTCCTCTCTGTAGGACAGGTTTTCCAGGTCTGTCAGCTCATTGTCTAGCCAGCTAGCTTGACTTTACCGTTGCGGCGACTCGGGCGTTTAGCTGGGTCAAGGTCACCGCTGAAAATGGGAGTTCCTGGCCTATTCGCTGGCAGAATCCATCTGAAGGATCGCAGCGATTGCGATTCCCCAGCCAGGCGGCAATCATCTTGCGATGCGAGGCACGCACAAATCAAATGGTCGCCATTCAACGCCATCATCATTGGGTTTTTTCCTTATTTTATTCGAATCCATCCGAGGAGATCCTCAGATGCCACGATGCTGCAAATGCTGCGAAGATCGATCAGCGCCCAAGTGGCGGCAGTTGCTGCATTTGGAGCTGGCATTGCAAACTGCGTTCCTCGTTGATTTTTCGATTCGTTTTCGATTTGCTTCGATATTATTCATGCCCAGTGCAGTGGCGGCAGCAAAGGGGGGTTTAATATTACCTATTAAGCCATGGTTACCATGCAAATAAAGATAAAAGTTTATCCTTATGATAAATACCATGAATAATTTTTGTGTATTTTATATTTTACATTAGAAAGACTTAAATTCAGTATGATTTCATCCCTTTAATCCCCCTTTTTCTCTCCGCGTCTGTTGCTGCAAAAAACAGCGACGACCGTTGAACACAAAGCTGAGATTTTTCACAAGAAAATATTCATGTGAAGGCGAAAACTGCGCAGGCGCATGTTTTGTCAACTGGCAATCGGCTGACAAAAAGACTGTCGGACATTCGGAGGCTAAGGCTGAAAACTCTGACGTTTGCGTGACAGCGGCAACGAAAACAGCAACAACAACTACAGATGCTGCAACTGCTACGATAAACCGCATCCAGACGCTGCTCTGACCAGTTACCAATTTTGGCAGCGAGACTTTCATTTATTCGCGATTCGATTTGGGCGGTTTAGGTTCGTCCGTTTTTAAAGGGTACTTCTCCCTAACTCCCGCAAAGCAAATGGGAACGTGTGCCTACCGTTATTTTAATAAAAGATACATATGTTTATTTAAAAGTATCCTTAATACAAAAGTAGTTTTGTGGACACTAAAAAAAAATAACAACACTTTTCTTTTTAAAAAAATAAGATGGAACCCAGAAAGGTACACTTATAGTTCAAGCCAAAAGGTAAAAAGTTTTCTGGGAAATTTGGATTTAACATTACTGCATTAAAGCTCAAGCAAATATTTTTGAGTAAGCCAAGTGAGTGTAGTACCTTCGAACAGGTTTATTCTACGATCATGGACCAAAATAATATTTTTAATGGACAACATTGCCCCTTTTAGGTATGCATCCCAATTATATATATGTACATCGACTTTTGCTTACATAAACATTCTACTTTACTTTCTAAAAGTACTTACAGCGACCTCTAGCGCCAATTTACAGAGGTAGGTATTTGTTTTTACATGACATAATGCATACATTTAAAATTTTGTATTTGCATCCTCCAAGCCAGCGTTGCGTTAAAACATAGTTGAAGATGTTTTTTTAAACGATGAGTAGAGATTGTTTTACATTGCATTTAAAATTAAAAACTACTTATAATTAAACACTTTAATAGTGACAGCACTGATATTTGCTCGCAGTTTGAATAGTATCTGAAAAGCGAAAATCGATATATTAAAAGTTTAATCAAATTCACTTAACCCGTTTACCCGTTTGGGGAACGTTACTCCTAGTAAAGTTTCTGTTAACAAGGTTGGAAAAAGCGCCTCTAGCGGGCATTCAAAGATAAAAACCGATGGTGGGGTGACTGACTAAGGCCAGCTTAAGCCCCATGCACTGCGTGAGAGTTAAACAACACACTCTATTCCGGTTTCTTTCGCACTCACGAGAAAACTGCCTTTCAGTCGCACTCATTGGAGAGCGCGATAATGGACTGGCGATCCGTCGAGACAACCTTATACTCATTCTACCATGAGCGAACCTCAGTTGAGTTTCGAACTTCAACAGGTGTTGAATACGCGCTAGAGTAGAAAGCGATCTTACGGATCGACCGAATCGGTAAAGCATAACAAGCCATCGAAATTAACCGACGAGCACGTGATCAGCGTCTCAAGTTTAAACCAAAAACCAGTGCCGGACCCAATAAACTTTACATGATCGGTGTGCCGCCAAACTTCAAACAGAAAGTCAACTAAAGTTTGTGTGTTTCTTTTAGAGATCAAAAACCAATCCTTGGATATTACCCCGCTTCAATTTGAAACAAGTTGTCTGCAAGCAGACCGCTTATAAGGTGAGTTACCCATGGTTCCTCATAAAATGCATCTGCATTTTGGGTTTCTGAAGTTTCGGGACCTGTGGATTCGAAAGGGGGTGGGGGGCTTTCCACTGGAAGAAAAGTGCAGTGCAGGCGAGGGTTGGGATTTCGTCATGCGAGCGAGTGAGTGGGAGAGGGATAACCATATCGGGCCACCGAGCAGCTGTCTCGCTCTCTGAGCGTATCTTTCCGTAGCTGCAAGCGTGTGTGTGTGAGTGTATCTGCTACCTGTGAATGTGTATCTTTACCTGCCGTATCTCAAAAAACATACCGAAACACTCACACACTGGCGTCTCGGTTGCAGCTGCTTTTGTGTGTGTGAGAGTGGTAGCTTGCGAGTGTATTGGTGCTGTGGTGACATATAAATTTTAAACCTGAGTCGCAATTGTCTTGTTAAATTCTGCAAGCAAGGCGATCATAAATGTGGTTCAAGTACTTTTAAGCTTATCAGTCGAACCGAATTAAATTCCCATCCCAATTTCGGCATAAAAAAATAACAGTAAGCTTTAAAGCCAAATGCACCTGGAAAGCCAGGCAGTCAGGGGAAAAAACAGTTAAGAGACAACGCGTTTGCTTTTCACAACAGCAACAAAAGCCCACCAGGTAGATAAGATTACACCTGTGTGTGTATGTGTGATCCTCCGAGAGTGTATGTGTGTGCGTATGTGTGAGTACCTAAGGGGAAAAACGAGAGGGAAAGGGGTGAACAAACCGGTAATGCATTTGCTCAAAAAAGAAGTCACCTTCATAACAAACTCAACGCTCTGCTGCTGCAAAAAAACCACACACACACTCAATATGCTCGACTGTCACAGAACGAGAGATAAATCTATATAGTTTAGGTCCGACCATGATCGTAGTTTGCATACTATATGTGGTGCCCATCTTCCACGGAGTATTGGAAAAGTCTGATTTTTTCTTACAGCTCCAAAGGTCGGCGAAGGTGTGTTTTGTGGGCATTCCAAAAGTTCGTGTTTATACGGCTTTGAGAGCTTCCTGTAGTATCGGCCAATTAATCAACGACCGAACTCCGATAACGGCCACGAAAAGTTCTCCAAAAAATAATTTGTTTACTTCTATGCATAATTCAGAACCAGTTCCAATCGATTTTCAATTTTAATGTGCGCCTTTTTATAACCATCTTCGCTGTTTGTCGCCAGCACGAAGATTGAATTTAAATGAATTGTACACAAGCGATTTACCAAGATCTCTGGCCCACAAGCCACATTCATTTCGGTTTTTATTTTTATTTATTTTTTGAGGTGTGACTCGTTGCTTTCCATTCCAGACGTAATCGACTTAAGTTTAGAGGAGTGCACTGCGAATTCCTGGAAAACGATTTCGAATGCAAATTTTTTGCCTCACTTTAAGTCGAATTATTCTTGGGCTTGGGGCATTCGATCTGCCCAAAGGATCGATCGTATATAGTGTGTCAAGCTGTCGCCAGTCTGCTGATGAATTCAAGAGAGGGAAGAGGGAGGGGGTAGCATTATCTAATCGCAACATAAGCCGGTCCCCGCATATAGGAACCTTTTCCGTACACCTATTTACACAGATAAAGAGCCAAAAGCAAACACCGCGCCAGTTGAGACTTTGACTCGCTCCGCGAAGAGTTAATGAGGTCACAGCACTCTCTGCTCTAGCTGGTTTTTCATGGCTAGCAATTGGCCGGAGGTATTAGCTCCACTCCACTCGGAGTATGACTGCGAGTTATATGTTTTTTTTTGGGCCGTAGAGCTACGCCGTGGAGGGCGAATTATGAATACTTAAACACATCTTTTATGGACAACCGGAGCCGGGCTTAAGTGCCCAGCTAAACAAGCTGGGTGTGTGTGGGTAAACTGGGCTTTAGAGCCGTGTCTTACACAGAACTTAAGTGTCGGCACATGCGGCGTATGCGCAATGTGGCCGCTTTGCTCTCGCTCACTTAGAAGTTTTTATTTGGCACATGATTGCCATACGAAAACAGCGAAAAGCAAACTATATTCGAGTGATTTAACGATCCATCCCGGCTGTATTGTCTTAGCAACCTGGCCAACAATGATGTCATATGAATGGGTTTCGGATTCGGGGGTTCGAATGGAGGGAAAGTCAAATGCAATTCTCTCGAACGGCTTTTAGATTCACTGCTCAGTTGAGCGTGACGCGTTCGCTCCGCATATTTCGCACCCACATTGCGTTGACAATTTGTTTTACCTTAACCCTGAATCTAATCGATCAAGCCTGACAATCGCAGAGACAGAGAGCAGTAACATTAGCATTAATCAATTTCTGGCCATAAAGCATTAGTCATCGATGGCACCACGAAAGCAGCTGACAAACGAGGAAATGTTTTTGGCCCTATTCTCGGCTGCAACTTTCTCCGCTTCTGCAATTGTGTTTTCCGTATCCAAACAGTTGGATGTTGGTGGCTAAACCTTGGTCTGCTCTGGTCTGTCCATAACTCAAGATCTCCCGGGCTAAGCCGATTTCACAGCCGCGAAGTTTGGATTCAGGGTCTTGGTTTCGGGCTTGAATCCCATTACCCATTGCCTGGGCTAATGAAATGCAGAGAGACTTGGCTCAAAGTGACTCAGCGTAGGAGCTTACGTGCTATGCAAGCCGTTTTTCGGCTTCGGAATGCGACCTGCTACGCGGAACGTGGCCAACTACGTTGCAAAAGGCCCAATTGCAGTCATTCTTTCCCTTCATTTTTACGATAAATTGGTGAAATAAAAAGCTCTTTTTACGCAAATATTTTTTTGTTTCCCTTTTTTCCAAAAAAAAATTTACGGCTTTTATCTATTACTTATTAAAGATAACACATTTCTTTTTGCAAAAATGAATGAAATGCTTCGCTTGCTAAAACCCATGATAAATGTTTGGTACACTCATATCCCAACAAAGTTACAAATTTTCGATTGATAATGAGAACTATACTTTTTCCAAATTTACTAAACCTCAAAAGTAATTGACTCATGGGGACATTTTAAAATGACAAGTTCAACTTTGGTTTATTCATCACAATGTCGAATGATTATTTTGGTTGTTTCATTTATTTATTTCCCTTGAATGTAGACCTACCCTTAAGAACACTGATTGTATGTACAAAAATTCTTATGTGTCTTTGAAAAAAGTCAAGCTCTGGGCTGCCAAAACGAACAAAACAAAATTGATCGTTAATACCTATGAGTTAATTGTTATAAAAGCGATTGCGGTCGCCTGACAACTGGGATCAGTGCCTTTCAAGACCCGATGCTGAGAACTAGGTGCTTAGCACTCGACACTTAATAAATATATAGATGGCTCAACGCGTTGACAATTCCAGGCATTCGAGTCTAGAAACACTCGCTCGACCGATAACCAATACGTGATGGCAAAGCGCCTTTGTTATTGAAAACAAAGCCTCGTTCGAGTGCAAAGTTTAGTGCAAAAAGGTTGCAAATAATGTTTTTTTCTCTGTTCGAAAATCACACTTGGGTGGGTAAACAAATCAGGTTTCCCGCCGTCTGAACACAATGAAAAGCGCTTTTCAGCGGGGGGCCAGAAAAGTCGTGCCACAGCCTGACTTCTAGTTGCCGAGTTGCCGAGTTTTTCCAGCACTCTAAAAGTCGGAAGCCGGGATCGAAAGGCGAAAAGCTAAAACCGATACAGATATCGCTAATGAACCGCCCCCGCGCGGTGAAAGCCGGTTTCTCATTTGCAGCGCCTCCTTAAGTTCTTAATTTATGTACCGCTTCCTGCTTCAGTATCAGTATCAGGGTTATATATACAATGCATCCGATACGGCGATACATCTCGGTCCGAAACAAAGGGCACTTGCAGGCGAGGAAGCAGGCGTAAATATCCGATCATAATGGCTGAAATCAATTTATGGCACTCTTAATAACTAAATTCCGATGCAGGGACTTTCAACTTACAGCAATTGCATTTTATCAGTCGAAATACCAAAAGGACAGCTGAAACGTTAAGTCCGATCGATCACGAGTAATTATTTAACGATAAGGCCTCGAAAAATGTTGTTTCGTTTATAAGAAGTTGAAGCTGCTCCAAATTGTTTGCTAATTGCTAGGAAATTTCAAGAATTGAAAAAGTCTTCAGAAGACTTTTTCCTTATAAACCTTAATGACCTTCTTAGATTAGCTGTTCTATTTCCTATAAATTATAAGTACTTTTAATTGATTATAGAGTGTCATTGCGATTAAAGTGTTTACATTAGTTATTTAATGTATTATTTTTTTTTTTTGATGCTAGCAAAACACATTCCCTGCTGAGTTCAAGCAACTCGAACGTGACACAATCGACTATTATATAGAAATACGCTTTGGAAATGGTTTGGTAGGTTTGAGCGAATTGAAATGGCTTTTAGCAAGAATTTTCGTAACTCGTAAAGTCATCTGCCTGACTTTTGGCTGCCACCGGGCAGACTTGGCTCACACAGCTGCTCCGAGTGGCGATTTCCAGTCGAAAAACCAGTCTGGCCTGGCCATCTTTCCATGCCAACAGTTTCCCCTTTATTGCGTGCTGGTGTGTGTGGTCAAATGTCGGCATTTTTTATACTTTTGTGTGTTATTTTTTATGTGCACGCCTTGGGCAATTTCGTCCATTGTACTGGCTGGCTGCAAAAAAATTAACGTTGCAGAAATGATGTTTGTGAAGCGAACAAAACACCACAGTGGCATATGGGATATATATTCGATCTCTGAACAATTGGCCACCGGTGTGTGCTTTTTTCTCCAGCCAAAATCATGATCGTAAATCGCCATTAGCAGCAACTCGTGATGCTAATGAATCGGTCCACAAATTTTGACGCAGTCGTGATCCGCAAATTTGATGCCGGATGGAATTGGTTTGAGCCACCCTAATGAAGACATCAGAGATCATTTCCGATTCATTTCCGTTCTACCCTCGAATCGATATCCTTAAAAGGAGCAGATGAGCAGAGAGATCCCGAAAAAAACGCAATATTCTACCTACACGTCCGATCCACTCTCGTTTCACTTCCTGTTAAGGCCTGCTATTTTTATTTTTACCCAGACAGCTCAGTGATCATTATCCGCCCACGCACACAATCGCAATCGAAGCATGAATGTATTATCTCGGGTATTTCTGGGTATTTGCCAGAGACATTTCTGGGTTTTCGGAGTTTCGAGATCTTAAGTCGGAGTCAAGGCGAAACTACCTGAGGTTCGATAACTTGGGTCGAGGTTCGTTAGCTTGACCTTGCTGATCCCGTTGCTTTCGCTCTGCTGGAATGCAATCCCCGCATTTTTTAGGGAATATAACTTATAATATCAACTGGGCAGAAGGGTCGCACCCAGTTTCCAATTTCCAATCGACGCACCCATGCACAATTCGATGGCCAAACCCCATCTGCTCTCCGAAATCCACATGACATTTCTGGGTAACTTGATACCGAAACGAGGGATGCGGCGTCTCCCCTGGGAAAAGTCCATCATTCTAATCTGTTGACAAAACCGACCACATGACCACCGTCGTCTGTAAACCAGTTGATAAACACCGAAGCCGAAAAACAAAAATAAACCAGCTACGAAGTCTGACTTAAATATAATAATAAATTCGAGCTTTACAGACGTTTACGTTTGAACAAATCTCTGTTAGTATCACGATTTCAAATTGGAGTTGTGTTATGCGATACTCTGTGGAAGTGTGCCTATAAATTCCCACCCAGCAGCGGACAAAATGCTCCAATATATTTCCGTATCGGGTTTCCAGCGACGAGGGCCATTAAATATAACAGGGCGAGATCAGGGTTTATCTCGATCGAATGTCAAAGTGTTCTAGAAAACGTTTCACGAAAGCATTTCCCCATTTGCTCCGAGCTAATTAAATGCACGACACTACAATGCACTTTAGCATTTTTTTTTTGTTATTGGGGGAGATAGACAGATCGATCGATCGATGGATGGGTTATATCCCGTAACTAAGTATAATCTTTACAGCTGTGGATATGATGAATTGACTGACTGACTCACGGGTTTCCGAGTGGAAAAACGTATTTGCATACATGTACAAGTATGGCCAGAGCCAGTGCCGCCAGTTACCGGTTTCTCTCCAAACTAAACTTGAACACACAGCCCAGTTCGCTTGGCCATCTGTGTGTGTACACACACTCGTATCGCTGCAATGACAGAAACGGAATTAATTATGGTCGGAGTGTCGGCGGCGCCTTGGCCCAAGCCAAAGCCAATTCAAAGCGAGCCAAAAAAAGAAAAAAATAGCAGGGGAAATAAGAGTAAAGAAAAAATAATACTGTCTGTCTGGCTCAACATCTTTCGTGACTCGATGAAATGTTAGCCGAAAGACCTAAACACGTTTAGTGCAGTTTTCCCTTCGGCTTTTCGCCGCAGCTTTGAGAGCAAGTCAACTTGACACCCACTCACAAAAAAAAAAGAAAAAACTCTGAGCTAAGCGGTTTTCTTCGGGTCTAATGAAATGCTCCAACATGCGATATGCATCTATTCCCCTATATACATATATATGTATATATAAATATACATATTGGTTGGATAAATGCGATCTATTCTGGCCGCGTTAACTGCGCATTTTGCTTTCGAGATCCCGGTTACAAAAAAAAAAAACATTAATACCCCCGAGCTCTTTGTTGACTCGAATTATGTATTTGCCTTTGCCATGAAAACGAAGGCAAACACAGGCGCGTTTTCAATTTGAGGGGCATCCGCAACGGATTCCGCATCGAATCGAGTGGAAAATGCATTCCGAAGTCGCAAGTTGCATAATATGACTTTCTGGAGGCGCTTTTTCAGTCTGGTTTCGGAGATTTCCTAGAACCAGCGAGCTGGCAAACGAGTTCTTAATTGGCGTCAAGAAACGCTCCGTGGGGAATCCCCCGCTCGAATCGATTCAGAAGTCAAGTGTGATTGCTTAATCGCTTTGTCAGGGTGTGCAAACCAGTCGGCTATAATAAAAAGGGCAAGCAGACCGCAGGCCAAGCAAATAAATAAGCCACAATACCCAATTCCCCTTCAGCTGACGACAGAAAAAACCCGAATTGAGACCGAGTGTCAGCGTTTCTGTATCTGTATCTGATCGATCGGATCGAGTGGGGCAACTTTCCGATCTGCATTGCTAATCGCTGATATGTACTTTTTTTATTTATTTGTTTTCTGATTTTTTGGGGAAAGGGAAGTACTTTGCGGATACGGTAGAAAGTGCCAAATGCTTTCGCTTCGATTCTGAGTAACGAATTGAAAATAAGCGGGGAATCATTTGCGTTTGTTTATCGGGCGGTCGTACGAAACAATTGCCATTAAACGATAAGCAAACATTTGGCAATTCGTGGATTTCGAAGGGGTGTACTAGCCAAATTAGCATGGCCAATGATGTCAACTCTCCGGGTGCCAAGGTGCTAATCGCCGGAGTAAACACGGCCCAACGGATTGGCGATTTTTTGGGGGAAATGGCTGGTGAGACAACGTGCGTATTCTGAGGCCAGCCACGAATGCTTACTTCCCCTGAATGTTGTTGATTCAATAACGTATATCTGCTTATCTGGCCGCAGCAATTAGCGATAAGATACGGCTGCGTTGGCCGTTGTGAGTCGTCTGTTTTTCCATCAGTTTCTTGGAAGTTGCCATAACTGTACAACTGTCTCACTTATTTTTCTCCGTGCCTGGTCCATTTCAGTTTGCCCATCCAGCGAAGAATGGGTCGCCAGTCGACTTGCAGGCTGGTCCTGCTGCTGGCCATCAGTCTGGCCATAGTCCACGCCAATCCCACAACCACGTCGAGTTCCAAAATCCACTACATCCACGATGACCTCACGGCCAACGAGCTGGACTCCGGCGAGGATGCGAGTCCCGCGGAGAGTCTGCCCAAGATCTCCACTCCGAAGGTGAAGGATCTGCCCGTGGAGACGACCACCAAGAAGGCGGAGCAGAAGGCCACCGAGAAGTCCCTCAGCGAGGATGTCTTGAAGGACCTCATGGAGGCGGCCAAGCACAGTCAGGCTCTCGCCGAGGATCCCCACTTCAACAAGATGATCAACGCCACGGTGGAGAAGAGCCCGGAGAAGAACTCCACCGATGGTGAGGACAACTACGACAACGATTACTACAACTACGACGAGGAGGACTACTCCTACTTCGACGAAAAGACGACCACCAAGAGTCCCAAGGGCGAGAAGAACAAGCCCAAGTTGCAGCCCATCGTGGACAGCACTAAGGTAAAAATAAATGATTATAAATAAAATGAATGCATTATATATAAATATCAAAAAACAGCTACAACTAACCAATACAATTTCATTTTTCATATGGCTTAAATTGAGTAATATCAAACCTTCAAAATTGTCTAAAGATCAGAACAATTTTAAAAACAAAATAATGTTTTTCGGTTCTGAAATATTATTTGTAGCATAATAAAATAGAATACAATTTGTAATACCTTTTCTCTGAACTCTATTCTATGAGCTCTTTAAATTAATATATTAAAAAAATACATTTCATAACTTTTTGAATTTAAATCAATTTCAGGACAAGAACTCTGCTCAAAAGTCAAAGGAAAGCACCAATGACATCGACAGCGATTCTCAGTATGACTACAACGAGGATGATGACGACGACGATGATGAAGATGACGATGCCTCCGACGAACAGCTGACCGATGATGAGCACGTGGTCTTCAGCGAGGATGTGCCCTGCCCGAGGTTCTGTACCTGTGCGAGAAACATCAACGCCTATATGGTGGCCACTTGCAGCAGGTTAGTCTTCATAGGAAACTCTCTAATCCATTTGAACTTGAGTTAATAAATCCAATCCCCTGACAGACTCGATGTTGGCATCCAGAAGTTTGGCTCTGACATCACTGATTTGGTGGTGACCAACGTGGGACCCAAGTACCCCATCCTGGTGGGTCCCAACTTCTTCCTGAACCTGGGCCTCAAGAACGTGGCCTCGATCAAGATCGCCAACTGCACCTTGGAGTACCTGCATGCCGAGGCCTTCAATGGACTGGACAACCTGTATGCCCTCAACCTGACGGACGTGGGTTTGGCCCTCATCAATCCGGACACCTTTGCCAACAACAAGATGCTGCGCATGCTGACCATTTCGGGCAATGACCTGAGTGTGATGTCCAGCGTTCGCTATCTGCTGAAGGTGAGTTTTAATGGCTAACCTGTTGATTAGGCTCTAATAAATCTATGTAATATTCAGTCAAATAGTATTGAGGAGCTGGATCTGTCGCGCAACAACCTCATGGAGCTGAACCCCAAGGCCTTCTCCAAGCTCACCAACGTGGTCTACATCAACCTGAGCCAGAATAGCCTGAAGAAACTTCCCGAGACGGCGTTCGAGACTGTTACCCTTCTGGAGGAACTGGATCTGTCCTACAATTCGCTGACTGAACTTCCCCGCGATATCTTCAACACCACCACTTTGTCCATTCTGCACCTGAAGTACAACACCTTCAATGGCGATCTGCACTTCGGCACCAAGGATCTGCAGCAGTTGGACTTGAGTTTCAACTCGATCGAGTCCGTGCACCACAGCATGTTCGACAAGATGCCTGGATTGACCAACCTGAACCTCAAGGGAAATGGCATCAAGAGGATCCAGCCGGACTCCTTCCTCACGCTGAAGCTCCTTCGCCACATCGATCTGTCGATCAACGAACTGGATCAGATCTCCGGAATGCTGTTCTTCAAGAACTCAGAGCTCGATGTGATCCGGCTGAACGACAATCCCCGACTGAGCCAGCTGCCCACCGATGGATTCCTGAGCTACAGCGGTGAGTTCACCGTCTACTACTTGGACATTTCCAACTGCGCCATTGGTCCTCTGGGCCACAAGACCTTCTCCACGATGCCGCATCTGGCCACTTTGAAGTTGGCCTGGAACAATATCAACCATTTGCCTCGCGAGATCTTCAGTGGACTGCACAAGCTGATCGACTTGGATCTGAGCAACAATCTGATTTCCCGCATTGATGATCTGATCTTTATGGATAATGGTGACCTATCCAAACTCAGTTTGGCTGGCAATCCAATCAGTCATCTGTCTGTTCGTTTGTTCCTTCCTCTGCATCAACTGCGTTCTTTGGATGTCAGCAACTGCGAACTCACAGCTCTGCTTTCGGACACCAAGATGGGTCTTGGCTACAAGATCTTCGACAGCCTGCGCAATTTGAATGCCTCCGAGAACGTGATCAGGAAGATCTCCTCCGCGGATGTGAAGGGCTTCAAGAACCTGCGACTGCTGGACATCAGCAACAATCCACTCAAGTGCACCCGCGACTTCCAGGACTTCATTAGCTACGTGACCCTGCAGATGCAGCTGTCGCCCAAGAGAACACCGATGTTGGCCAATCTGGAGGAGGATGCTACCCTGGTGGAGTTGGAGAACCAGGCACAGGCTGGCTGGGCTTCCTTGGCTCATGAGGTTTGCAAACACGAGGAGGGAGCCGATCTGCTGGACGAGAAGAAGGCCGACAGTGCGGAGGCCAAGCTGGAGAAGCGTCTCAAGGAGAACGAAAAGAAGCTGGACGAGGACGAGGAGAAGCTCCTGAGTGTTTTGGACAAGAGTGTGTTGGACAAGAGCCGACTGAGCAGCATGCAGAAGATCATGAAGGGATCTGTGAATGCTGAGACTGTGAAGCACGAGGACGACAGTGCCGAGGAGAATCTGAACAATGGTGGCGAGGACAAGGAGGAGGACAGCAGTGACTACGACAGCGAGGAGGACGATGATGATGACGATGATGACAATGATGACGATGACGATGACAATGACGATGATCGCTTCGAGGAGGCCAAGAAGAACGCCAAGAAGAGCGAATCGGACAAGGCCTTCAACACGTTCGTCAACAAGGAGCTGAAGCCCGTGCTGAAGGACGATGGAGTCAAGGTTGAGGAGGTGGAGATGTCCAAGGAGCCGCGCGATAAGTTCCTGTTGGGTAAGTATTTCTATAGTTCCTTAAAGAAACTTCCTTACTAATACTGCGGTTTATCCTTCCAGATAAATTCGGTTTCGACAGCGACAGCGAGGAGTTGGATTCGGAGGAGTACACCGAAAAGGTGATCTACCACGGCCAGCTGTCCTACGACCTGGTCGTCCCCGTGATCATCGTGTCCTTCTGCCTGCTGATGATCGTCCTTTCGATCGCCCGCGTCATCTATGTGGTGCTGCGCAAGCGCGGCGAGCGCTACCGCATGGCTTTGATGAAGAACTCGAAGAACAACTTCGTCTACCAGAAGCTGAGCGAGGAGATCGTGAAGCCGACCAGCAAGGACCAGAAACAGCCCAAGCACCAGAAACAGCCGAAGGTGCATCGGTATGCGCCCATCAACCAGGTCTAAGTCCGCCTTGAATCAGCAGTTCCGGGCCGGACTTCGCGGAAGTCGAACGAGTTGCGCTGTTTTTCTAATTTATAAGTTTATTGATAGTTGAACAAGTGGAAAATCGCATCAGACAGTTGACTACACACACACAAGCACAAGAATGAAAAGACACAGGAGCAGGAAAATGATAATGAATACGATGGAGCATTAGCTGGCAGTTAAAAGTATTAGCGAAAGTGCGAGGAAACAAAGCAACAACTGAGAAATACTTGAATCCAAATAAGAAAGGGAGCGGGAAGATAAATCTTGAAATGCAAATCCTTTATCCCTGAAATAGCCTATTCCGCCTAATCCTGTTGCAGCCAGTCAAAAGGTTTTTGGCAACAGCAGAGGTGGCTTTCCAGAAAAAGCGTTTGATTAGCAGCCGTTTCGCGAGGAACGGACTTGCCCCTTATCGAACCACTGTCCCAAAACTCACCCAATCCAAACCCCATCCAATATATCCGTACTTATGAGAATTTCGGGAACAACTTGAAGATTTAGTGCCATTTTGCCAAAATTCAAACCGAGCGAAAATTACTTAACAAAAGAACATTAAAGTTTCTAAACTGAGTGTTAGTCAGAAGGAAGAGAAACGAGAAGCGAGGAGCAAGGAGCAAGGAGCTGAAAGTAGTAGGGTTTTAGATCCGGTTATGTGTAGCAAACGGTTAGTAGACTCCCTAGAATGACGTCTGATTTTGAGAGAGAAATAATTAATTCATAAACTATTTTAAGTCTTTTTTATTACCTTTTTTCCAATCGAAATGCAAGCGAACGCTTGGCTTATTCGACTTTGAAACCAATTCCGAAAACAATAAATTATTTTAACCAAACCGATCGTAATCTTTACAATGCATACTTAATAGACATACATACGTACTTTTAACAATAACATGCCGTTCAATAAAATTGAATATATTTTATCTGCGTTCAATAAAAAACTCAAGTGGGCCGACATCACTTCCTTCTTTGGATGGTTAACTATTGCTCAAAAATAAAGAGATTAATATAGTGTGTATGTTCGTTAAAAAGTGATAATTTTAATAGCTAAAGGTCGGTAAGTTTCTACATAAACAAGATGAAATCGAAAGTAAAAAGGATTTTTAATTTAATATTTTTTATTGGTATTTTCTCTTGAAGGTATACAAAACAATAAGGTCCACTCTAAGCTTGGTATATTTGTTTGTAAGACTGGAATTTTTAAAGCTTGCCTATGGTCAGTTTTTCAAAGATGATCCGTTAGTTCAAAACTTTTTCTGGAAGCGAACAAGTTGAGCGTGGGTAAGTTAAGCTCCCCATTTAATAAACCACCATGGAGTTCTCGAAAAGTTGAGATAGGTTTTCCTGAGTTTGTGCTCTGGGTGCCAACTTGGTGATCCTTTCCTGGGGCAGGGTTCCCTCCACCAAGGCGGGTACATCGCTGCTGGAGAATCCCAGCTCCCGGAGGCCATTTTCGATGCCAGCGCGTTGCATAAAACCGCGTACAGTGTCCGCCAAAAGACGACCGGCGTCTGATTTTTGAACACCTCGCACTTCAGCACCCAGTATTTGGGCAGCTTCTAAATGTCGTTCTGGACAAGCGGGAGCAGTGAATTCAAACACCGCCGGAGCACTGATCACCACAGATAAACCGTGGGGAATTAGAGCGTGATCTGCGGAATAACCCTTCGGTTTGTAGTTCCTCACATTTCCAGAAATCGGATAGGAAAGTCCGTGGCAAAGGTGAACTCCTGCATTTCCGAATCCAACTCCCGCCATCGTGGATGCCAAATGCATTTGGGATCGGGCCTCCAGATTATCGGGTTGGTAAATGGCGTCTATGAAATTCTTGCGAATTATTTCCAAAGCGAATCGGGCCCAAACATCCGACACGGGGTTCCTGCCCTGATATGTGGGTCTCAAACTGGGATCACTGGGAGCAGGTCCTCGTTCCCGGTAATCCACCGCCGTAAAGCTCTCCAGAGCATGGCAAAACACATCGAAGCCAGCGAAGGCCATCACTCTTTCCGGTTGGGATAAGGTGTGCAGGGGATCAATCACAGCTGGGGTAATAAAATATAATAGAATTAGCTAGGAAAAAATTAAAAACTATATTAATCACTTCCTTGAAATGAATATATTGAATTCAAATCTTGAATTATCTTGAATGAGAAAAAACATGATTATTACCCAAAGTTGGTTTGAGGAACTTGCTGGAAATCCCAGTCTTGGCATGTAACTTCTTATAGTCGAAAATAGCCACACCAGTGGTTTCAGAACCAGTTCCCGAAGTGGTGGGCATGGCAATCAAAGGCTTGAGTTTCACAGATATCTAGGATAAATCAGAATTAAAGGAATTAGTTCTCATACACCTAATTTCAGGGTTAACCCTCACCTCCTTGCCCTTTCCAATCGGACAGTTGACATAATCCAAGAACTCCGCATTCTTGTCACTGCTGAAAAGATTAGCTGCCTTCGCGGTATCGATGGATGATCCTCCTCCAATGGCCAAAAAGGCATCGAATTCCTTGCCGCGGGCAAACTCCGCTGCATGCCACAAGCTGCCGTCAGTGGGTTCCACCCGGGTTTCATCATACACTTCGTAGTTGATTCCATGACGAGCCAGTGAATCCAAGGCCACTTTGACCGAGGGCAACTGCACTACGTTCTTATCGGTGACCAAACAAACATTTCGTGCTCCCCAGTTGCGAAGATCAGCTCCAACTTCGGCACTTACTCCGGGTCCAAATCGCACCGTCGAGGCAGACATCTTATAAAAAAGCGTTAAATATGTATGTATTAATATGCCATTATATACCGATTCAAAAAAAAAAGTTATGCTCCAAGCAGATGATGAATTTTTGGAATATTGGATATTTAAAAGTATGTCATGCTGTTGTTATTAACAAAACATTGATTGGGTTTCGAAAAAAAATGTTTTTTCCTGGACACATTTGATGACCTGAGCTGTTGAATTCATTTTAACCATAATTTTTCATAAAGTTATGACCTTATAATTCTAAATCACGGAGTATCGATGATCATTCTTAACAAATGTAAGAACCAGTTTTATAATTCCAAAGTTAAAGTTAAACATTTTTTTTATATGCATAGCAAACAGACCCATTTTACCCATTTTATTTTCCACAAAATTTTGATTGAATTAAATTCATTAAATTAAAATTCATTAAGACCGATTTTAAAGTTTTTTAAAATTTAAAAGAACGAATACTTGGACTATTTACAAGTCATAAATGTTATGTGATTATCATTTGTTCCAAACTTTGACTGGAGATGAGCATCTGCTCTCTGCAGGTGCTCCAAAGTCCAAAACAATTAAATCCACTTACCTCGAAGGCGTACTCCATGCGACCAGTTTGGGAGGCGGTTGGGGCAGCTGATCCATAGTTATGCGAGTGGGCGGGGCACTTACAACTACAAACAATATTATTTAAATAACTAAAAAAATAAGCGGTTTTGTGCTTACGAGTTAGCGACGATCGTGTTGATCAAACTTAAGACATTCTTTCGCGACATTCTGCAAGTAAATGAAACCAGCTGATTGGACTCTTCGTCTGATAAGAACCCCAATCGATAGCTGGCGCCAAACGATAACCATTATTAATCGATAGCCAACCTTTTGAATCTCTTTTCTTTGCAGCTTTAAAAATAAAACCCTGAAAATGTGCGACTACCAGAGAGAATACTCCTTTATTTTTGATGACAGCTCCTGCGAGGGAGATGTATCAATGACCACTCATGTGGACAGTGGATTCGAGTCCTTGTGGCAACAGGTTGGCGAGGAACTGCGAAGGGAGCGGGAAATGAACGAACTCGGTCAGCTTTTCCAGCAAAACCTGACTTTGAGTCCTCCAACCTACGGCGATCAATGGAGGTTTTAATGGATTAACCCTCCAAAGTCAGCTCCTTGTGATATTTGTATTAAATAGATTATAGATTATAACAGATCAATAGCCACATAACTGGCTTTCGTTACAGCATTTTTGATAAATGCTCGTACTTTTTACCATATATAACTACCAAATCCAAAAAGAGATTATTGTATACTTTTGTTCATGATTAGTTTATGAAGTCAACTTGTCCGTGTTTTCAAATGTTTGCTGTCGTGAAAAATCGCTTTGTTTTGTCACGTCGCTTTACCAAATAATCAGATTGTACCAAACACACATTATTGTCCTAGATCTTAAAATGGCAATGGATTGCCTTCGATATTGAAAATCACATAATGTATACAAGAACAGAGAGGGAAGCTCGAATTTGTCAAATCCCTGCTCAAAACTAATAAATTAACAATGTACAAAGGTTTATCTTAGGAAAATCTATTAATTTTTAATGGAGAGTCCCATGCAAAGATGTGATTGCAATTCAATTGTAATGGGAACAATTGTTCGCTGGAGCTAATTACCTAAATGTATGTCCGCCCATTTTTAGCGCTAGATTTACAACTCAATTTGGCGCTATATCTGCTTGATCTGCGAACATAAACAACTGGCAAAGGTAAACGATGTTGACGGCTTTTCAACTCATTAGCATGCGGACTGTCGTCAAACCAACGGCCGCCAGACCATAAAAAGTTCGATTCCCAACCGATTGGCCAGCAGTTTGCATCTGAAATTCGGTAACTGAACGTCGCAAGATGAAGTGGCTTAGTTTGTTCCTGATTTTCGGTATTCTCGGGCTCATCGGCAGCCTGGGAACTCTCACGATGGCAGAACCCAATCCGGAACCCAAGGGTCGTCCCAATACAACTCGTCGTCCGAGAAACGATAACGACAACGATCGACGTTAGCAATCCGAGAGGATGGAGGAGATGGAGGATCCTTCCAGGGAGAAATCCCCTCGAAGATGCACCGAACCACAGAAGACACACGAGGCACATCACATCTCGGTGAAGGTCAAATGTTTTGGAGTTGAGAAAATGCAATATGTTGAGGTTCTGCTCATTTAGTGGATGGAATCTCCCTCAGATACAACACAATAAAAACGAATTCGGTTACAACAGAGTTTTGATCATTGGTTTATTCGATAGTTTCTTCGTCATAGGTCTAGAGTTAAATTGGTCAGCTTAATTATACCCTGACGCTTTCGGGGATTCTTCGATACTGATACTGATAGATTGGCGGATCAAGCGGGCTGACTGATTTTCTTTGGTTGTGCGAGGGTTTCATTTTCGGGAAGTGCGTTTGTAATTACCATATATTTGATTCGGTTTTGGTTTCTGTTTTACATTTTGTTGGCTTTACTGATACCATTTTATACCATGCGATACTGAACCTTGATTAGGGCTTACCGTAATTTACAAAGTGCCGCCGTCCGCGACTTATCAAATTTAATTCAATAGTTTCCGTTTCCGTTTCCATTTGCTTAGCTACGATAGTTTCGGTTACAAAATAATTTCAATTTATCTAAATTGCAATCGCATCTCCGGTGTCTGCATTAGCTTATAAATCTGTGAGTATAGTATATAATCGGTTTAGATCTATCTTTACAGTTACAATTACAATTAGAATTACATATTGATTAGACTATTCCAGTTGGTTTGTGTTTTTTTTTTAGGGGGGTGGAGTGTTTGATTCGTTTACCTTTTGCCGGCGGATAGAGCTTAGTCTATACAATATTTATATCGTTAATTACGTTTAGCATATATAGTTCGTAGTTCTATCTGATTTGATCAAATGATTACTCGCTTACTTGTATTTTCTGACGCATATGTATCTGTATCTGCTGAATGCTTGTATCTTGTAGGTGGGTCTGACACTGACTTGAATATAATTGAGTTTGCTCCTAGAATCTAAGCTCAAATGCAGCTGGGAAGGTCATTGGTTTTGGTTTTTGTTTTATTCTGGGGGTTCAGGAAGATGGGGTTTTCATGCGGGATTACAGCTGAGTATCTTTGGTAGTCGTAGTAGTTAACATCCTATCTAGCTAGCGTTTTACTTTCACTCTTATTCGGGGGACTCCGATGAGGCCGAAATGCCACCCAGACTGCAGGCTCCCACGCTTCCCGCACTCGTCGAGGCTCCGATATCGCTGATGCTCTTCACGCGCCGCCGGCTCTGTTCGTAGAGCATCTGGGGGTCGGCCAGACCCGCATCCAGCACACCACCGCCCACCGGTGGAGCACTCACCCGGTGACCAGGCGGCGGACCATGACTGTAAATGCCACCGGCCGATGGAATCGGCGGAGGAGCCGTCGTCGGCGGAGGGAGGAAGTGGTGGTAGTGCTGCTGCTGCTGGGGATTCGGATGCGGATTGGGGTACTGGTGACCTATGGTTGCGTATATTCCTCCGCCGCCCTCGCTGCTGCTGTACGAAGGCGTTGGGGAGGTGGAGTTCCCAAAGGAGCTGCGCTCGCCGGTGCGATGGGGTTTGCTATTAAACCGAAAGGCTTTAGAAAGGGAGCTCTGCAAACGAAAATAGTTAACAATTACTAAATGGTTTCTTATTGGGGAATAAAAAGGGGTAACCCACCTGAGATCCTTTCCATGCCGAAATCTGTTGAGTACAGGAAATGAAAAAGAACAATAGTTAAGTGGCTTTAGTTTGTGAAACTAAAATATCGTTGAGAGTTGCAACCCTTTTTTAGTTATTCGCGAAACTTATGTTGTTTCTGGGTGCCAATTTCAATGGTTACATTTTGAAATTGTTATTTTAAAATAAGTTAGTTAGTTCAAAGTTATAGTTTAAGTTCAATATATTACACCTAATATTAATTATATTATACATTTAAAGAAATATAATGTTTCTTTAAATGTCTAAGTGTTGTTTAGGATTTATTTTAAAATTAATATAATACTCGAAGTATCTGATGTTAGAGTGGCATTTTTACAGTTTTCAGCATTTTCCGTGTTTAAGTGTTCTCGAACATGTAAAGATTTTAACTTGTGCATATTTTCCCTTCAATTTAACCAATTAGAAAAAACTTTCATGAATGAAAATATCATACCGACAAGCACTTTTAAAAGTAAGAAATTTCTTCTGCAAATGTTAAAGGAAACCGCAATAAATTGAACTTTCAGTTTTAATGAAACTCGGTTGAAAGGTAAAAACCACAGAGCAGCCTTGGTGAATTAGAGATGAAAACACTGGTGAAACCACTTAGGGTGTTAAATAAGTTATGAAATAGACACCGAGAAACAACAAAAGCTTCACGTCAATTCAGGCTTAGAATACAGTGGAATTATATATTATATTTAAGACTTATTTGGATATAGCTAGTTATAGGATATGATTAGTAGAGAGTACTTACCCTGAGGTTGCCGCTCGAGCGGCGATCTGTTGTGGCATAGTGCTGCAGTCCGCCGGGTCCCGTTAGTGGCACTACGCCGCAACCGGAACGGATGCCCTGACCCAGAGTCGCTCTACACAACAAACATGGCAGTTTCGATTTGCGAATTTTTGCATAGGTATCGTATGCGTGTGTGTGTGTGCGTGTGTATGGGTGAGAGTGGGTGGTTATGGGGGCGGGTATATATCATGTTTGTGCATGTATTTTCGATTTCGATTTTCGTAGGCAGCAGGCAGGCAGGCAGGACATTCAAGACACGGGACACAGACGGAGAATTGGAGACGGGAATTTTGGTATTTTGGCGTTTGGAGAGTTGGAGAGTGCGGGCGGTTCAGGCAGAGCAGCAGAGATAGCGGTATAACGACAGAGACAGAGACAGAGAGATAGAGAGAGAGAGAGCAGGCAAGGCAGGCACACATACACACACAAAGATTGGTTTCGTTAGGTGTTGAATTGTTGTTGAGTTGTTGTCGGTTGTATTGCATCGGTAATCGTGTTAGACAATCAAGCAGATTTAGCAACAACAACAAGCCGTCGATTCGATTACCAAATTACGAAATTGAAGAGGAAACATACGGATGTGAAAGCAAAAGAGAGTGGATCAATTATAGGAAAGATGGAAAAAGAAACGGGACAAAGACGAAAGAATTCTGATTAATCAATGTTGGAGAGTTACTTTTTTATTTGTTTCGTATTTTGCAATAGCATAATTAATTAACTACACGTAGCGTAAAACAACAATGAAAAAACAAAGATCTATGGTGAGTGGAAAACCCCCTTGAAAAAAGAGAAAAGGAAATTATATCAAAAAAAAAAAAAAGAATAGCATTGCTAACAGACACGAAAACCAGCAGCCATAAAATGTTTTCTTTTGAAGCCTTAGAATTTCCAATCACACTTAGTATCGATAGGGTATTTGTATGCGGTGGTACTTATTAAGATGACAACGGTTAGACTAGTTCAAGCTACTTAAAAACATTGATAACACATACATAGAACTTGTCTTTGAGTGTCTGCGTATGTGTGTGGGAGTGTTCGTGTGTGATAAATAGAGAGAGATAGGCTACTTAGTAAGCAAGTTTTACTTACAATTGACACTGTAGTTGCAAAATTGCAAAAACCAAATTAACGACTTCTTAAAGAAATAAACTTTGGGGGAGCACTGCCCTGCGGTCACTTAAAAAGTTTTTCCAAATCTCTGAGATTGTAAAACCAATATTTCTTGTGCTCAAAAGTATGCAACGAAATATTTTGCAGCCAAACGCACCAAGCAGAACAACAAAAAAACACAATAAATTGCATATTCTTAAGCACCACAACTATTGTTGAGACTTTGTGTGTGTCTCAACTTATGACCGCTGGGCAAACTCAGTCAAAACGCTTCACAGTATGCAACACCAAACATGGACTATATCATCTAACCACGAAAATGTAGACATGTATGTGTGTCATGGACTTGTGTGCGGGTGTGTGGTTATGTAATTGGTCTTTAAGGTTCAATTGTGCGTTGGTGGCTGTCAAGCCGAGCTCAGAAAACAGCTCCTGTATCACAGAGAACTTGGGTATATTCCGGCCTAGTGACGAAAGACGCTCGTGTGAAGGACTGGTGGTTGTGTGTACATTTGTTCTAGGCATTTGCAATGCTCTATCTTAGGCGTAACAATCTGAATTTCCATTGACGAAAGCCTTAACACTAGGTTTCAACTACATTAAATGCTCGATTCGTTAATCAACCTAAGTAAATGCAACGTTAAGCGCTCCTCGGGGAGTGTATCGTTATAATGCCGATATCGGATATGCAAAGCTTGGACACTTGTTTTAACTCTTTTTTTCTTTTTTTTTCTGATGTGTGCGTTCCTAGTTCGATGCCTAAAGCACTTAACGATATTGTGGTATGACTACATGTATTTACGTCTACTAATCGAATGTGTGATTATTACGCTGCGGATCTATCAACTATTCGTAATGACGAAATGACTAGCGCTGTGCTCCAGTTATTGTTCTCTCCCTATATATTTATTATCGTATCATCTTCATCAGCTTGGCTAAACAAATCAGTATGAATCCCGTTTGATTTCTTGTTTTCGTTTTCTTTTTTTCTTTGATTATTCGATTTGGTTCGTGCGGATTTAGTGGCCCTGCAATTTGGCCAATTGCCTGGAGGCTTCCATTTGAAATTCTTCCATTTGACAGTAAATAAGGTATCTGCATTTCGGATATATAGAAAAGACAAGCAAACATGGATCGAGATATTGGTTGGGAAAGAAAAGAGAGAGAAACATGGCCACGAGGGCCGCCATTAGTGCGATTCGCTTTTCGGGGCGTTTTTTTTTTTTTTTTTATTTGCTTAACAGATCGTCTAGGACACGTTAACATGATCAACAACGAAAACAAAGTACATTAGTTACTAAAGTTACAGGCTGGAGACCTTTACATACTTATGCACGAGTAGACAGATTTAGATACAGATATGACATCGCATGATATGACATCTAATGAGTCGAGTAGTTGGCTCTTCTGCAGCCACAGTTGTTTTTTTTTTTGGGATGCGAAAGAAGACAGATGGATGGTATATGGCACATAAGAAGCAGCTTATAAACGAATGATCAAAGCACTAAATGTATAATAGCCAGAGATGAGCACGATTAATGAATGATGGGTGTATGTTTTCTTGGTTTGATGATGGTGATAATACTGAAAATGAAATGAGGTCTGAAGAACTCCCACAGTAACGCAATACTTCCTGCTAGCAAACTCCAACCAACCAACAAAAAAAAACAAACACTCCTTAAACGAAATATGTCATAACGAAGGTGCAAAAAGGAACACAAACAGTTAACAGGAAAGTTATATAAACTCGAGGGGAGTGGGAATGGAAATACAAAACGGCAATAACTCAATCAAAACAAAGACAACTCTAATCAAAACGCTGTATTACGCTACATATTTATGTTTTCACATTTCGCATGTCAAACCCTAAGGATTACACAAAGGACTCTCACACACACACAGGACACACTCACATACCAGACACACACATACACGCAGCACACACAACACACACAGAGAGATATCTAGATGGCATTTGTGGGGTTGCTAAGCCCTTAAAACTTACCGTGCGGGCAAAATGAGGGCATCGAATTCCGTGTTGAGATGTCGCCGTATTATGTTCTTCGAGGGCGGAATGCCCAGGGCGGTGGCCATGGTGTCGCCAGAAAAGGATGGCTCCAAAACCACGAGGCCTCCATGCACGCCACTATCTGCAGGTGGGTGAGAAATAAAATGGAACAGAGTAGAGAAAACCGGGATGAGAGCGGGTTAATTGCCACAGTGAATGGGGCACAATCAAAGGGCAATCGATATGGCCAACGCACCCTTCAGGTTGTCCGCATATTCGCCCAGGTCGATGGATCGCACCCAGCGGATGAAGCGCTGGTTCGTCCACACAATGGGATCCGTGTCCACCGTCTCCGATTGCACCCGTCGCATCGCCAGCGTTTGTCGGTCGTACTTCACGATGCGCAACACGTGGATGCCTTTTTAAGGGGCAGAAAGGGCGGGGATTCGATTAGGTTAAAAGGTTCACCACAGGCGAGAGAACAAATAATTACTGGCTCTTGGGTTACGCTTACAAAGGAGGTATTATTTGCCAATGAACAATGTGATTAAAATCAGAGATGGCACTTATTTCGCAACTCATAAGTTACAACCTAAAATATTGTTTAGAAAATCCAAAAAGAGGAAAATACCTACATTTACATCTGAAAAAAATTATACGTCTTTTTACCAATAAAAACTACCATTAATTATTAACAACTTCTCCAAGAAACAAACTTAACTGAAATCGAAAACTATAAAAATTTAATATTTTATGGAAAATAGTTTCTTTATAAATTTTAAAAATGTTTCAACCTCACCATTACAAAATTTACCTTATTTAATTAATAACAAGTAATTCATAATTTCCTCTAAATATTAATTTTTACTCTTGAAACTATATTGCTATGGAATTCTGGCTAGCAAAAACCAAAGATTAAAGCTTGAAAACTTTAGTTTTGAAAGCCATGATGACCCATAATTAAGTTAAAAAAAACTTTAAGGTACCCTCCCAAAGTAGGAAAACTTCAAAGTAAATTATAAAATATCACCTTTCAAGAAACTTATGATAATGGGGTAACCCAAAAGTTTGACTAATACTTACCGTGAACAATGCTGGCCTGGTGGAACTTCCGCGTGACGCCGAGGAACTTCTCGAGCTCCTTCTTGGAGAGCGTGTCCAGCATGCGGGCATCGACGAGGGATTGGACGAAGGGCTCCGCGTACTGGGGCAGTCCAATGTCCGGCAGCCACTCGGTGGCCACCCAGGTGTGTCCCAGCTGCGTGATCAGCGGATAGCGGACCATCTCCGGTCGCCTCTGCTCCTCAATGGCCAGCCGCAGTTTCTTGCGGTGCATCGGATGGGTGAGGCCCAGTCCAGCCTCCAGCTCCACGTCGTTCAGCTCCAGCAGCACCTTGCCGCTCTTCACGTTCTCGGCGCACCTGGCACTGTACTGGGGCATTCCCAGAGCCACCTCCAGCCAGGCCAGCACCTGGGTGGCCCTCCACCGGTCGATGGGCAGCTGGGAGGCCTCCCGCAGCAGGCGCAGCTTCTCGGCGTAGCCCTCCTCTGTCAGAGGATTCCACGAGTAGTCGGCATCTACAGAGAGATAAATATAGCATCAGGGAATATAGGTTTATAGGTAATGTCAATAATATAAATATCAATAGGGAATCCTAAAAATAGAGTATCATTTAAAAACACATAAGGACTTTTAAATTATGCGTTATAAGTTTCTTAATTGTAACTAAATTCACTAATATTTAATTGCTTTTCAAACTAATTTATAGGTAATTATGTGGAGGTATTTTTCGTTTAATAAATAAATAATTTCCAGTTAAAAGCTTATGTAAATATGTAATTTTTTTCATAAAGCGAGAAAACACAACTTTTAATTACAAACATACACTTCATTTGCTTAAATGGGTTGTAGTGCTAATTTTATATTTTTAGCTATTTGTCCTAGAAAGTTACTTTCAATTAAATAGTTATGTATAGAATATATGCTACTTTTCTTTTAATTTTGGATTTTAATGTTTATGCAATAAGTGAATATTTACAAGTCTATACTCACATTCAGTCACTCCATCGGCGGACAAAGCCTTACTTTTATTCCGGGAGCGGGCAAACACCCGTGATATACTTCCCCAAGTGCCGCCACGCCCATTGCGAGCTCCAAGCGGACCACTTTTGCTGGCACTGGCGAATTTCCGACTGATTGCTCCACCACCTGGTCCTTCGGGGTCCACCGGAGAGCCCAACTGCTCCACAGATCTAAACAAAAAATTGTATTTAATTTCCTGTCAGTAAATGTTATTTTAAATGCAAACTCTTCCCTAACACTTCACTTGTTTTTTTTATGATTTTACATAAATATGCAAAACATCAAATTTATCAATGTGTAAAAATAATAAAATCCCTAAATACAAATGCATGTCTGCGATAAAATTAGATTAGATGCGTCATTTATTTTCGCCTGCCATTTAGCATTTAGTTATGTTTCAATATTTGTTTTCACAATGTAATAAATTACAACTGTCCGTTGATGGGGATTTATTTTATCACACTCTCTAAACCCTGCGAACAATGCATAAATGCATATATTAAATTACATGGAACATTTATATTTAGCTAATTCTGTTCGAGTTTGGGTTTTTTAACTACTCTTTGAAAAAAAAATTATATTAAATTTCTCTGGGTTTAGTGATTTTACAATTAATCTCATGAATGTTTTTTCGCTTTCCCCAAAATAATTAGGTAATAAAATATCAAAACCAATTAATATAAAATCCATACATTTTAGAGGTTGCGCTTAAAATTCTGAGGGCAATAATATTTACTAGAATTTAGCTTTTTTTGAAATATTTTTGACTTAGTTTACCTCGAGTAGGCAGCCGAATTCAGAGGTGACAATGTGGGACTGCGTTCCTTGGGAGTACCAACTGAAAAAATATTACTTTTTAGAGAATTCCCTTAGTTAACAATTATATAACCCACATTGGTACATATTCTGGCTGGATACCAGCGAGATACTATCCGGATCGACGGTGATGCAGGGTCCATTGTCGCAGGTGCCATCGCTGAAGTTCAGTTCCCCACCCGTACTCTCCCGATCGCTACTGTTTCTCAGTCCCGAATCATTGGAACAGGAGTTTCGATCTCCGGCAGTGGCACCCGATCCTCCACTCAAACTGCCGCTGAAGGCGGACAGCGAGTTGCCACGCCCACTGTCCTCGGTGGTTCCCCGAATTCCAGCCAATCCTCCGCCCATTCCTGAAGCGGCGGCCATTTGGCTGAGCATTCCCGAGGCAGCCGACGGAGGAGTCAGTGGGGCAAAGGAGTGGAGGCTCTCCTGGTCGGAAAGGCATCCCGTCAACTGGCGACGAGCCTCCTGCAGTTGCTCCTGTAATCTCTGGAGCTGCAAGTCCCTGGAGGATAATTGCTGGGCCAAAGCCAAGGAACGCTCCGCTTCATCGCGAGCTTGTTTGAGCAACTGGAAACGCTCGCGATCCCGATCTCCGGAGATCTTGGCATTCGTTGTCTCCGTCTCCCTCACTCGCTCCTGGTAGTTCCGGATGAAGTCGCGCAGCTCCTGCTCCTTTTCCTGCAGCGAGGCACACAGCTGCTTCACTTGACCCAAAAGATCTGATTTATCCGTTCGCAGTTTCTTTCGCTCCAATCGCATGGTTAAAAGCTGATTCTTCACCGATCGGAGTTCCGATTCCAGGCGTTCTATTCGCTCCTTGGCAGCTGATCCTTCGGAGGAAGCAACTGCCTCCATTTCGGGAGTGGTGTCCACTCCGCCAACTGCTCCATCGGTGGAGAGCTCCAGGAGGCGCCTCAGTCGAAGCAGTTCGGTGTTCAACCGATCGTTCTCCTCGCGCAGCTTCATCGCGGCTTCTGCAACAGAAAAGGGATTTTAATAGGCATATATAGATATATATCTATATATTCTTGGCCAAAAGCTCTTAGCTACAGCTACCAAGCTGCGGACAAGCGGTGGTCGAAGCAGGATTGCAAGCCAGGAGTTCAAGCTTCTATATCCTTTAAGCAATCCGAATATATTCGGTCTAAGTAATACATTTGTTATTTGTATACAAAATATATGTCCAACTATGTAGCGGATTATTTGGGCAATAACCTCTCAGTAATTTAAAGTTGCTTAAACAAAGCTAACATTTTAATATATTTTTTCTTAATGGTAAAGATTTTATTTTTTGATAAACTCAACACATTTTACTTTTTGAAATGGTATCATAAAGGAAGATACTAATTTTGTATTTTAATACAAAAACTAACTCCTTGATTTAAGTTGTTAAATTTTAATAATATCTTATTTTCTTCTTACATATTATATTTAACTTTTTACAAAAGCAATACCTTGGAAATGTACGCAATTTTAATAACTCTATAAATCAAAGCAGATCAAAAATATGTCTGATAAAAATTTAATTGCTATCCTATATATCATTTAAGTTATAATTAACATGAATCCGACATTAATCCGACATTTATTAAACTGTCAAAGTAATGAAAGGCTCACAAGCGACCCAGATTGAAGCGTTCAAACTGTTAAGTTTGAAGTTCCATGAAATCGGTATAGCATATAGAAACTACTGGCTTGCATGCCTGCCAATCGATATTCTACTCATAATTAGCATTTATTGTCAACCTCTAGCCACCCACTACCACTTCCGATTCCCAAGCATTTCAGTTTTTAATACACTTTTCCCCGCCAAGTTTCTTGAGCAAAAGAAGAAAAAGCAAGAACTGAGGGAAACGTAAACTAAGGAAATCCCTGTGGAAGACCAGCTGTTGCCAGAGAGTGCTGGCTGGCATTTAATATGCAAAATGAGAACTGAAAAACACATTGAAAAAGTTTGCAGGCAAACTAAAACCAGTGCAATTATAACTTAACCAGGCCAGAGCAATGAATCGGCAGGCACTAAGCGGATGAATGGGGATCAAGTGCAACTACTTTATGAATGTACCATACTATACTATATATACCAAACAGAACAGAACAGAACTGAATCAAAAAACAGAAAAGAAAGATTGGGTGGGATGCGGGTTAATTGTGCTGCTTCAATTAAAAATACAGAGCGGAAATTGAGATGAAAGCGAAAGGATGATTGGGGGTGTTGGGTGGAAAGATAGATTGATCGACTTACCTGAGAGGGGAGCGGAATGCAGATGGAACCTTGACTCGTCGTTGCGATTTCCATCGCAGGACTCGAGGAGGAGCAAGGCCGCCGAGGCGGCGGACGTTGGGGAGTGCGGAGGTCCCAGGGCCACCAATGATTTCGGATTCAGATTCTGATTCGAGTTCAGATTGTGATTCGTATTCAGACCCGCATTTACAGTCACATTCGAGGGCTCGTCCTGATCCGTCTCCGATAAGTTGGCATTTCGCTTGTCGACTGGATTTCGGTGTGATTTCAGATACAGATACACATATATAGATGGTTGTTTTTGGGGGTTTTTATGTGGGGGAGGGGGGGTGATTTGTGGGGATGTCCGAGGGGTTTTTTGGTAGGGGTAGGCAAACATGTTCGGGCTGACCCAATAAGTAGTAGTTCGAAAACAAAACAAATAAACAGCAATGGCAAACAACGACCACAACAGCAATAGCAAGAGTATAAGAACAATGCCAACAAATGATGATAATGGTAATGTGACGGTGTGTATGCGTGAATGGATTGTTGTTCCGGACTGACTGATGTGTGTTTACATATATTTTGGCTATCTGTATAATCCGATCAGGTGAAAGAAGGAAAGGGGGCAGGGAGGGGAGCATCGTGCAGGACTCGAAATTAGATTTCCTCTCATCGAATGCGGACAAATGCGATTGAAAAGTAAACAAACAACAATTATTGCAGTCGAACAAGGAAATGAATTATATTGATTTTCGGAACATTAATCTAAATGCAAACGAGTCAATAAGTAATGGCACAAAAAACAATGAATTCACGGCAATGCGTTTTACGGGTTGAACAATTTGATTATCTATTTATTTCCCAAAACATCAATTTCCAACTCCGGGTCACCGATTCATCCATGTGAATGACTGATGATGAGCCTAAATTGATTGCGCAAACACACACACTCGCACACACACACACACACACATGCACATTCTGGATACTCGTTTTTCACACACAAATTCCCCTTGTGGAAATGCTTTTGATATCGTTTTTTTTCAGCTTTTCTGCTTATTGAATGTCAACATGGATTTATTTTATGGCCAAGGATTTTAAATTAAAATTTAATTAGCACTTAATGCCTCGCATGAAATCATTATTTAAGGTAACTCAAAAAAAAGCATATTTGAATTGAGGTCAAAACGAAATGGATGGCCTGCTTTGTTGACCAAACGAAAGACAAACAAATTGAAGAGTTCACTTTGATTTAAGGCCTAATAGAAAAAAAGCAACTGAAGTGACTGGGCCACGCGAATCACTCTCTGTTTAATTTTCAACGTTTAAGTTTTGTGAACCCAACTCGACCGCAACCACTTTGGATCCACCGACCTTTTTTATTCACCTTCCCCGGAATGACCTCCTCTATCTGCTTCGTTGACTTTCCCAAACTGCAGCAGCACTCAAAGTGATGGAAGGATAAGAGGGAGGGGTAAGTGGTCGGGGGGTAGGTACATCCTGGATCGGGGGAGATAGTGCTTGTAGCTCGGACGAACGAAGGCCATTACCATCCATTTGTCAGATTTTTGAAGTGTACATCACTCTGCCATTCTGATATAATCCGATGCGTTTGGCCCCCCAAAAAGCTTCCACTAGCAGAAAAAAAGGCACTCATCGTGGCAAATACCTAAGTCACCACCACTACCTCATCCTTATACCCATCATCATCCTGCGTGTTTGTCCTGTTCAGTTTAAGCTGCTTGTTGCCTCGGGAAACTTGCAATCCCTGACCACCGGGCAACATTCAATTTATGCCATCCTTTGTGGAACGTCAAACACTTTAACAATTAAATTAAAAACAGCGGGAATGGTGCTCGATATTTTACGCAGCTAGGAGATGGAATTAACTCTCGGCACACAGGTTGAAAGGATTCAATCAGGGACGCTGATTTAATTCCTCGCTGGCCGGTGCCCATTTGCCATTCCCACAGTGGCCAGCATTTGCTCATTCATGCCGCAAAGATCCCCGCCTCCTTTCCCCTTCTCCTCCCCCTTTTCCCACATTCCCCCTTTCCCTCACCATTTCGCAGGACCTTTCTTTGCCCGCAGCAATCTGCTGATTGCTCCACTCCCCTTGCATTCAGTCAACGGCGTTTACACATTACAAATGCATTTGCATACACTGGGGGAAAAAGCACACAACGGAAAATCAATCAACTACTTGGGGGTTCCTAGCAAACAAACGACTACCTCAAATCGAAATACAACACTTCATATTTTTAAAAAGGAAAGTTAAACGAAAGTTTTCGGGAATATGTGTTTTAAATTTTACAAACCAAACAATTTGAATTTTAATTCAAGATAAATATTAATGATCAATTAAAACGCTTTAAATGAAAATCTGACACTTAAATAATGATACTGAGCGTATATGTATGTCGTAAATAAAAACCATTTGCGTGTTAATTAAGACTGAATATACCATACAATTAAAATATGAACACATAAATAAAAAATATAAATGTTGTTCAAATCAGCATCAAGCAGGGGCGGACGCAGAAAAAAATTTTGGGGGGTCCGGTCGAAAAATTTTTTCGTTTGGGGGGGGTCCGGTCAAAAAAATTTTTAGTTTATATGGTTGAAAGGCCGTGTGCTGTAAGGGAATTTGAAAAAGTCTGCGATTTTGGGGGGGTCCGGACCCCCAAACACCCCCCTGCGTCCGCCCCTGGCATCAAGCCAAAAAAAGAAATATTCTTGACTCAAATGTTTTTAATCTTTATTTTCATTTTAAGAGTTTAATTTAATTTTTGCTTCAGAAGTATTAAATCTTGTTTTATTTTATTTAGGGCTGAAATTCCTTCTTTCAAAATTTAAATGGGAATCGATAAAGATACTTAAAAAGTAAAAGTAAAAGTAAAAACAAATGGCACTTTCTATATGTTTGCTTTTAAATTTTGTGTGTTTTTCCCGTGTACACAACCCCTTCCCATTCCCATTCCCCTTCCCCCCAATTACCCCCCCTTTTCCCCCTTCCCACCTGGAAGAGCCTCCCCTGCAGACTTACCGGCATTGAGTGCACTGCCGCCGGAGGAGGGGGCGTTATTGTGGGCGGGGCCGGGCGCCTGTGCCAAGTGACCTGCGGCAATTAAATTCGAGTTATTCGCATGGATCATGGCGTTGCCGGAGTTGCAAGTGCTGTTGCAGTGGCTGCCACCGATGCCATTCGGCAATTGCTGCTGTTGCAGTTGCTGCTGCTGCTGCTGTTGTGGGGGAGTCACTCCTGCCACCTCGGCCACCTTGCCAGGATACGCAGGACTCCGGTGCTGCTGGTGGTGATGGGGTAACTGCTGCTGCTGCTGCTGGAGCGGCTGGCTATCAGTGGTCATGGGTGGCGTGAGCGTCTGGTTGCTGCCATTCGAGCTCGATGGCGATGAGCTGCTCTCGTTGCTGGGCGTCAAATCCCGCTTGGAGGCCAATACCAAGGGAGTTGGCTTCGCCGGCGCTCCTCCGCCCCCCGATCCTGTGGATCCTGCGGCTCCTGTTGTTCCCGGTGAGGATGTCGATGCCGTCACCGAGCTGTCCAGCGATAATAGCGGTCTAATGGGCTTGTTGTTGTTCACGGAAGCCGTTTTCTCCTTCAGCGCCGTCGTCACCGAAGTGTCCAGGGATTTTACGGTTTTCTGAAAAAGTTGAAATGCATTGAAATGGTTTATAAATCTCTTGATACGTTTGTTATTTATTCAGCAGCTAACAGAGAGTATAAATGCTAAGAAAAAGGAGAAATACTATGGGTTTTAGCCAAGCTTATTTGAAGAAAATCGTTTCAGAGAGAGAAAGATTAAGTGATAATACATAATTTTTAATATTGTATCTACAAGCAAAATGTGGGTTGCGAAATATTTTTAAAGAGATATCAACTGATTTATGACTTTGGTTGTTAAGAAATAAATTTTAAGTTCAATTTTAAAGTTTTATAGTTAAGATTTTAGATTCTTTCCATTTAATTAATGTGAATGTACTTTGGTAAAGAATGCTTACTGTTGTTTTAATAAACAATTTGGGTATACAAGTAGATTGTATTGTAGATTTTTTAATTTATTAAAGCAGTTACTTATTTCTCTTAAAAACACCACAACACAGAATTTGTATTCTTAATTTAAAGTGGGAAGAAAGTAATTGGATTACACAGAAAATGGTTGGTTCTTTTTTGTTTTTATCAAAAAATCTCTATGCTCAGCGTGATTAGAAAATAGGTAAACCTAATAAGCCTAGAAATAGCAAAAGTCGAATAGCAAGAGGAAGATAGCAAAGAGAGATGTGTGTGTGTGTGTGTGTGTTTGTGTGTGGAGCCCAAATGTTGTCAATTAGTCAATGAGGGATGCAGAGTGGGTAATTTTTTCGAGATTTCGATTCGGTTTTTTTTTCTGGTGGTGCGCCAAAAAAGAAGAAGAAAAGTGAAGGAAATTGAGGTGGGGCCGTGGGGCATGCAGTATGCAGTATGCCACATGCAATATGCAATATGCTTTATGCAGTAGGCAGTTTGTTCGCAGGCAATGAATGAGGCCCAATTAGGTTAAACATCGAGTGAATTTCGTGTTTTGATGGTGGTGCTGAAGAGGAAGGGGAAATTGAGGTGGTTCGAAAGAGCGTTCGGGTTGGCTAGCGGGGGGAGTGGCAAGAGCGGGGGGCGAGGGGGTGGTGCTTACGGCTTGTACTTACGGATTCGCCCAGCTTGTGCAGCGAGGCATTTATGCGGTCCGGATTGCGCGGCGGCGGCTCTGGAGGCTCGGAGGCTGCCATCGTGGGTCCGGCAGCTAGACCGTTGATTTGCATGCTAACCACCACCGGCGCAGGCCCCTCACCCACACACACACACACTGTTCGCTCTGTGCACACCACTCGGGCTCACACTCACGCACACACACTCGCACTCGTGCTCACCCACTGAAAACTGGGCGTGCGAGTGGGCGGGAAGGACGTTCGCGTTCGCGTTCGCGTTCTCGCTTCTTGGCGCCTCAACTGCCACCCCTCTGAACTAATCGGGGCTCAAACATTCTGACTTGGCACTACACAGAGAAAAAATACGTAACAATATAAGTTCAAGGCTAACGAACAGCTTACAAATAATTTGAAAAATTTAATGGTCAATGGCCTTCATAATTTTACCATTATAAAAATAAAACCCTGATGAAAAGTTGTTAATTATAATCAGTTTCGAGAAGAGTGTGGTTTAACTTTACGCACTTAGGATTTCTTTAATCTAAAGATATTTTAAGATTTAACAATTTCCTTAATATTCAAACATTTTGGAATTTGATGACGATATTTGCATGGTTCCTGCAAGAAGTTTTATTACTGTTTTATTCGTTGAAATGCATAAGATGAATCAACTTTGCCTTTAAACAAAAAAAAATCTACCGAACCAAACTCCTGACATAACTGTCTACAAAAATTATTCCGAAAAGTCTGTGAAATCCAAGACCTAACGACATAAAAGCCATTTCAACATCACAAAAATAGTTCTCTAAAGCCAAATCAGAGTATTAAAATCGAAAGTTTTTCATAGCTTTACAAAGTTGCACTGTTCACTCTGGTTTTTTGCTATTCCGACCATAAAAAATACCATATAGATTAGCAGACTTTGGTGATATTTTATCTCTGTGTTATGCCCTGAAAAAACCCGCGTATTGACCAAATACGTACGCAAAGCTGTCCTGAATGTCCTCTCGCTACCTCGCGTTTCAATCTCCCATTCAATTACGAGTTGTCCTGCAAGTAAACAGAAATGGGAAATTTTCAGTCAGCGCCTTTTGGATGTGCAATGAGTTCTTTTTTTTCCTGCAGCTCGACTAATTTGGGGTCCCGACCCTCCACAAAATGGCCATAAAAACTGAGAGCTTTGGGTTTTGAATCCCCGGCGGGCTTAGTTGTTTGCATGTAGGCCAACGCCAGCCATAAACCTCCATTTGGACTTGTTTTTCCGTTTCTGTTTCTGTTTCTTTTCCCTTTTTTATTTGTGGCCCTTGCATGTCAGAGCTCAGTTCGCATTTCGCAGCGCAGTTTTCAGTTTTCAGTTTGCAGTTTGCTGTTCAGAGTTCTCCTCTGCAGTTGTCACTGCAGCAGCTGCTCCTAAGGTAAAAGTTAAATTACAGCTCAGGCTGGCAACTCGGAGCGGATTCTCCGTGGGGCAGAGTGACAGCTGTTAACTGGGCTTGAAGCATGTGACACCGGGCCGAGAGCCGCCCCACGAGGCACTCGTAACTTTAACTGCTTGGAAACCAAAGGTGACATGACATGCACTTTTCAGTTTGACCAACCAATAACTCATTACAGGCGGGGATAGAGCTTCCAAATTGGAAATCATAACGGAAATTGAAAGCAAAGAGTGCACCGAGAAAACTAAGAGATTTCTTGCATACCAAAAATTAATAAAAATACCACAAGCTTGTAAGAAAATCAAATCTTAATCACTTTAATATAATTTTCAAAAAACTAAAATATTTTTATATATTTGTCAAGAAACAAATTTAAACTATAAGTGTAGAGACCTTTTTAGTTGAACTCTAAAATTTTCTTTTACATTTATTTATTTTTTTGTATACAGAACTGATACTATGAACATAAAAATATTTATTTTTATAGCACTCATATAGTTAGAAAAAATCTATGGTTTTATTCTTGTATAAGCCATCTATTCATATTGGCAGCTCTGTCGGCTAACACCGCAAAAAACCCGACCCCTTTCACGCAAATACTTTAAGTTTAATCCGCTTTAAGACCAACTACAACAAAGGATGACCGGCAAAATATGTTGCGGTCATGTTTTGGCTCAATGTTTTTCTAGCCATCGCCCCCCAAAAAGCCATGATCCGAATGGATGCTTGGGGTCGGTCAGAGCGATAGGATGGAGCACCTGGCACATGTGTTTGCTAATATGCCGGGTTTAGGCCAACAGAGGCACACCAACACACCCACACACCCACACTTTAAGCCGACTCGCAGGCACCTTGACGACGAAGCCACAAACATTTATATTAAAGCAACAGAGCCAGGTGGCAACCAAGTGGGGCGGTGGATGCCACGCCCCCTCTGCCAACCACACTAATGTGGTGCGGGCCACACTAGTAGCACAAACTTTAATCATAATAATAACAAGCAACTTTTGCGTTACATCCGTGCCACGAACACAGATGAAGTTCGGTGAAGTTGCGCTGCTGCCGGCGGACTGAATGGGTATTTATGTTGCACACAGACAGGACACGGATAGATGGGGTCCTTCCCACCCCCGCTGGCCCACAGGGGTCGGAGGGTTACTCTGAATATACTGCTAACATGCTTTTTAAATTGTCTGTTTTCATGGCTGTGTAGTTTTTCAGATGAGAAACTATTGCTGGCATTTCGCCTTTTCTGTTGCGGGATTATTTCGAAAGCAAGGTAATTAAAATGTTCATGTTTTTGCTATTGTTATTAATTTTTTTATGGTCTTGGTTTGAATTCAAGGCAAGTTTATATAGAAACATTATTATGCAAATTCCACTTGAACCTCGGTTTTGTGGGAAGAATAAAAATCGTTGAGTGATTTAAAGTGTACAGAAAACTAAGTACGCTTTTGGATCAGTGTACATCGGTTCCCAACTTTTGAACCCTATATTAACTTAATGTTAATACCTTTCTAAATTATGAGCAGTAATAGTGATCTACGTACTCCCCGTTCTTCGGCTTTTTATTTACACTACGAGGATCCGCTTCGGGATGTTCCTCCCATCGATCTGCACCGCAAACACTTTCCCATTTTGCCACGCCCCCAAGAGCAGCGCATGGAGGAGGCGGAGGAGCGACGCAGTTTGCTGGGTGGCCAAAAGGTGGAGCAACTTTCTGTTCGTTTGGCGCGAGTGGCGCTGATCACCGATCGCCACCATCGGGAAACAACTCAAAGTTGGTTGGACGCTAGGGATCGCATCTCTCGCGACATGGATGAACATGTTCGAAAAAGGACGGCTCTGATATCAAAACGTCTAAGAAACCTTAACGATCATAATCACAAGGTTCAGGTGCGCAAGGATGAGGTGAAGCAGGAGAAACTTCTCAGAAAACTAACTCATCTTTACGAGGCCAAGAACGCAAGCACCATTTCACGATTTTGGGGAAGACCACAAAAACAAACATAAATCTTCTGTACCAAATTGAAGTGGTAAATAAAAAAACAAGTCTCAACTTATTTTAACCAAGTCAATTACTTTGAATCCTTGACAAGTTAAACTTAACTAACATCATTTAAAGTTTTGCTGTTTAAGAGTTCCATGTGTAAAGCTATAATACTTTCAAAAAAAGATTTGAATCCTTAACTTGAGAAGTTTCTGTCACCAGAACGACCATAGTAAAGATATCATTTGCATGTAATTGTTTAAAGCACTCCTTTAATTTATATTTTTTAATAATAATTGCGCATATTTTCTTCAAGTGCTTTTAAGCATAAATGTTCCTGAAAGCCTTTTAATATCAACATTCTTGATTATCAGTTTTCAGTTAGATTTTTCTCCTTCGCTCAGACATTTTGCTTTGTGTAGGGAAGACACCGTTTTCCGCTTAGAAACTTTGCCTGTCCCATCGCTTGTCAAACTTCCACTTTCCGCTCGAGTCTGCCTTCGACATAGTTGCGGAAAATCGCTTGTCAACTTTCGAACGAGGCCGCTGCTGCGTTTTTCTACAGTTAACTTTTTGGGGCTTTAAGTTTGTCCAGGTTGTCCGGCAATTTGCATTTGCATTGCAACGATGGAGAGCGTAAAAGTTGGGGCCCGTAAAATTAGTTACAATTTGTGTCGTTGCTGCACAAATTAGCCGACGACCGAGAAGAAGCTCGTCAAGTGAGACGAGTGGGTGGCGATTTGAAAGCATTTCCTGGTTTCCCCAGCAGAATCCATCCAATCCTCAAAGCCAGATCCCGATTATATGCACTCGACTGCACCGAAGGCACAAGGAGCATAAGTGTGTGCATGTAAGTGTATGTGTGTTTGTGTTTGGATACACACACCGATACACCTACAAACACACACACACGTATACAGATCACGAGTCAAAGGAGCGTGTTGGTGATGGCCAACTAAGTGCTTTGCCTTTTGTCCAGGAGCATCTTGCTCCCAGTTGCCAGTTGGCTTGAAGTTCATCCCCAGCACTTGACCTCTTTTCGCCCAACTTATTTGATTTGTGGCCTGCTGGTGACGCTGCTTATGCAGTTGCCTTCGCATTCAATTAAACTCCAGGGGCTTTCAATGTCCCAGGATGATGGGATGGAATGGGATGGGATGGTAGTTTTGGGCGATTGCCCTGAGAAGTATGCTTCATAAATTGGTTTTTATGAGGGTCTCATGTGTGCAAAATATATTTGAAATTTATTGCACATGCCTCTGTGATACAATAAATGTATTTATCAATTTTTTATTCGAAACACACACAAAAGCTGAGCCCAAGCCTCTGAGTCTCTGTTTAAATTAAAACCAATCAAAAAACTTGAGATGGAAAATATTTAAATCAATTTGCCAGCCAACCGGGCAATAAGCTTCGGCATATTGATTGGAAATTGGCATTCAGAATGCATGCAAATTAATGCGGTATTTGTGCTGAGCAAAGTAATTCGAACAGACTTGATTACACTAACCGCACACACATCTCCCTTTCTTCCCTTGCTCCGAAAATGTGCCATAATGTCGATTCCTGCCCCCAGGATTTCGCAACTCGGTGACAATTGACATTGGCAATGACAGTGGCGATCGGCAGAAATTCAATGAAAATTAATAAGTTGAATTAACAGATTCACGCCGCGGGCATTCCCATTGAAATCCAATCCGCCGCACACGCCGACTGCGGAATTTAATGGCTCACTGTCCAGTTGACAGAATAAGCGACATGACTGGTCGTCCTGTCCATCCTGACATCGGTCATTAAGGTCCTGTCAGCCCGAATCGGTTGCCTTCTGCTTGCCAGCATTCAATTGCATTACCTGCAAGCGGGCAAATTATTTCCGAAAGGCTAACTTTATTGGCCAACTGTGTGACTCATAACCTCATGACTAACTGGGCAATCAAATGGGTTGGGTTTCTGACATCGAATATTGCGAGTCACTGCCTTAAAAGTTGTAAATCATAATATTAATGTCTATATGAAGTGAGAAATTGTTTTGTATTCAAACAAGCCAACATTGCATTGCAGTTATTAAAGACTTGTATTGGTTTAGCCTTACTCTGAAACCTTCTTTTGAAAATGAATTTTAGTATGAAATGAGTTTAACCCTTCTATACTTCTAATTCCTGGTTTTCCTGAAGTTTTAATAGAAGTGATAGAGAATCCTATGGAGCTATATTTATCATAATATTATATTATATTTCAATAGATACCTACATTTCTTTATGTTCTTGTAGATTTGTAATTTTCGTAACGAACATAAATTTATTTTGTATTTATTTATTTTCGAAAAACAACTGATAATTGCTAATAAATAATGTTCAAATCTCCTTTTTATTGATTGTCAACTTCATAAAATCCAAATTTTGTTCGAATTTTAAGGTCTGGTTATTTTGTTTTGAGTTTCCTAACCCAGGACAAGGATTTTCCCAGTGCGTTGACCGTTTTGCACTTGCTTTTAGCCCTTATTTCCTGTATGACTCGATGGGTCCGCCTCCTTTCTCCGCCGGAAAACTTCGATGGAGCGAGAGAATGTGGAGTGTGTGTGAGCGACGTAAATTACAATTTGTGGAGGGACTGCTGCTCCTCCAGAAAATAGGGGGGACCACATAAACCATCTCCGCTTCTGTTGTTTGCCAACCGCTTTTCCTGGAAAATGCAATCACCCCTCCCACCCTCATTTCCCCACCCCCTTCTCCTTCTGCCACAAACTGACAGCAATCAGCTTTGCTGTGGATAAAGTTTTATGCCGAGAAACTCATTTAGTTTGCAATTAATTAGTGGCAGCCGTCGGAGCAGAGTTGAATTTGTGTTTTTAATTTGACTAAATAGATGCAGCTACCAGATGCAGCATTTGAGAGAGCTCGTGTTCAACAGAACAACGGATGAGGGGGCGTGGCATAGTTCTAGGCGCGAAATGTAAATGCTTGACCCAATTGGCAGGGGGTCAAAAACTAAGAAAAAAATGAAACAAATAAAAAAAAAATGGAGAGGAAAAAACGAAGCGAAGAACAAGCAGCAACAACCGACAACAGAATCATTTAAAATGTTTTCCACGGGGAGGCGCCGTAAAACTTTTTCTCCGGGGTTTTTGGCGAAGACAACTTGAACACAATTTGATAACCTACATTTGAGGGTCTTGGCAACATTAAAAATTTACACATGACGGGACCGACTAAGGAATCAGTGGTGGGGTGAAGGGGGTTTTTAAGGGGGGAAGGGGGATAGGAGGAGGGGTCTTGCCCCAGTGCAAAAGTGGAACGGAGTGTTTCCTCGGCGTCCTTGAGCTCTTGTTTTTATTTGGTATTAAGAGCATGTCAAGTGAGTCTGGCGGTTGGGGGGAGAGGCTGAGGCAGCTAAGTGAGTTTTCGTTGTTGTTTTTCCTTGGGGCAGGAAGCGGATGTGTGTGTGTGAGTGCGTTCGTGTGTGTGTGTGTATTGGAGAAAGAAAATTTAAGGGGGGTTGGGGGAAGACTGTCTTCTTCGGCGGTGGGCAATGGCTTTTGCGGGTAGCTAAAGTCTTTAAGTCTTTCGCCTTAATAGCTCTCAGTTTGCGACTTTCCTGGTCACAATGCTTCCTTCTTCTTCTTCTTCTTCTGTCCCGTTACCCCCTTATTTTTGGCCCAAATACCCCCAACCCCCCTCATCGTTGGAAATCCCCTTCCTGTTTGCCGTGAGTTATTGTCGTGCTATTTATTACGCGACGCACTGTTGGCAGCCTTTCGGTCGAGGGACCACATGGCGTATGCGTATCGTGTAGTCGCGGTGGAAACTCACGTAATGTGCAACATTCGCCCCCCGCGGTTTGTTGCCAGTCCCTTTTGATTTATTCAGCCAGGTGGCATTCCTTTGACCCATATGGCTTTGATTTTTTGTGAAACTTCGAAGCGTCAGCCTTAACAACTTAAAAAGTGCTTTCTTTCTTCGAATTCTTCTTTAAACTCCATTATACAAATATTAAATGCGGAATGAAACTGTTTTAAATTGTATTGCTCGGCATTGGTATAAGTCCTTATGGTATTATTTGGATTAAATTGTTCACTTCTGATTAAATTTGCATAATTCGAATTGTTTTTCTAACAAAGGTTATTCAAATTATGTCTAACAAAAACGTATTTTTAAGCCTTTTCCCAAATCTAAACATAAATAAAATAATTAATTCTTTTCATTTAATTTTTCCCTTTCCGTTCCTCCAACTTTAATTGTTTCCAACTATTTGTTCTTTGATTTTCGCGCTGTGCATTTAAATGACTGTCGTGTCTGGCATCAATTACTGGTGTTGTCATTAGTGGAAACACCACTCGGAAATTAATAAAGATTTGCACAGGCGCAAATCGGTTTAAAAATGTGTGTGCAAGCACTTTGATTATTCATTCACAAAACCCAAGAGGCACCCGAAAAATTCCCAATGAGATAGTGCGTAATTCGTGACTGATACAGATTTTTCCCAATTCGCTTTTCCGTGGGCTTTTCTTTATTATTGCGCACACAAACAACAACTACAACAACAACAAGAAATGTGGTTGTTGGGGGCTGCATAAAAATGCCAAAAATTTCCCTGCTTCACGCACACTCGCACAAATATTGACCGAATTTCACTGACTTTGGTTCAGGTTTTTCCCCCTTTAAATTCGATTGTTTTCCGCATTTGTTGTTGTTTTGGGGCGATGCCGTGTCTTCTGTTTGTTTTGGAAAAATTTACCTCGGATTCTGGATGGCAAAAAACAAGAAGTTCACAGCACGTGGCCAAGTTAAAGTCAATGTCGGGTTTTCTTATTTATTTTTTGTATTTTCTGGCTTTCTAATTTGTTGGACACGCTTCGGTCGAAAGTTTTTTGGCCACGCTCTTGTTGATTTTATTGACACACACACACACACTCACGCGCGGCTGCCCACGCATATTCTCTCAGCGAAGAGGCGAGAGCGAGAGGGGGGAATTATTAGAAAGAGAGAGACGAAGGATTTATGGCGAATATTTTAGGCGCTTGGAACGTCTCACTTGGCGAAATTCTCGAATGGCACTGAGCTCGAGTCCTTGGCATTTGGCTCGAGTGCCGTTTTGGCGGCGTCCCTGTGACGTCACAAAAGCTCTACCGCAACGAGAAAAAAAGGATAAAAGAGTTTCCGAAAGAGAGAGAGAGAGAGAGAAAGCGCACCTGCGCAGTGTGAAAAGCTCGAGAAGAATGGAGAATTCACCACCGAAACCTCTCGAAAACCCGACCTAGCCTTGGACAAGTGTTTGTTTACGTTTTCGGCCCCCAACATCCTGTAAGAATCCCTTCGAACCCTTGGTGCTCCACCACTTCCCCCGAAAAAAAACGAAGGTCAAAGTCTCAGTTACCCAAGCGAATTTACAGAATTGCAACGACAACCACCTTCTGAACCTTCCCTATTTCCAATTAATCAGCAAAATAAATTGTAGTTCGCCCAGGAACCACAAAACATTTTACCCACAATTTCACTTGGCTCAAACAATTTCCAGACTTTGTAGTCAAGCCACAAAGCCAGATTTTCCTCTAATGAAATACCATAGCTGAAGACCTAGGAATTTCAGTGGTTACAAGTGTTTACAAAGTGGCAAGTGCCAATTATTCGAAAATATGAGAGAGCCCCAAAGCCATTGAATGTGCGTGCTGGGCAAAACTTCTACTTTAACATTGCGTTGACATCTGACATCTGCAGACTGCATTTATATTGTAACTCAATACGTCGACTGTACATTATCATTTGCAGCCAGAAGTGACAAAGGCATTGCGAACACAATAGCGAAACGTATATTTTTGATCCTAGCTGGAAAGTTCAACTTATTGTGAGCGATTTGATGAAAACGTGTCAGACGACAATACTGGAAAATTTATTAAAATTGACATTTTTAGTCTCTAAAATGGGTGTGCTCTTTACATGTAGTAAACAAATGTTATTTAAACTTATGATTTTAAAGCTAGCTAATGAATTTATAATATGTATTTTGCATCTAAAACTTCGTAATGTTTTAGTTCTTTAGTTTGATTGAATATGGGTCACTCATCCATTATTAATGAACAATGTAAGTGTAGTAAAATATCTTGACCCATTTCAAATTCAATTTAAAACCCCATAGAATTATTTTCTTTGTCACAAAAGGAAATATTAAATTATTGACAGCCTTCAAGTTAAGAATATATGTGCTCGAAATTTTAAACAAATAATGTGGTAAGGAAAAGTTTACACAAATTGAACCTTTTGAGTCTTGAAAGAAACGAATTTTGTTGCTGAAAAACTTGCATACTTGTTAAAAAAACAGTATTGTAATATACAAAAGTGGTTTTAAATATAATCACTTGTTCCTTTTTTGTTTCAGCTGTTTATGTAACATTAAAAATTGTGTTGTATTTCCTTTGACTTAATCAATTCTTTTTCCATAGTTTTTAATTAATGGAAATTCGAAACTTAATTGTACACACGCGCATCGAATGTGTTTTTTTCTGGAAATAATGTTCTTCCACGTGATTCTATTTTCTCCCCCGTAGACATCTGATAGCCTTGAAAAGCAAGGTATGTGCAATTGAAGTGGCAACTTGAAATGCGATTTCAATTGCTATATCAGCTGGCAGGGCGGGGTAATCCCAACCGAGGGCCATTGCAGCGAATTATCCTGTGAACAGGACTCGAACATAGTGCCTAGTAAATCCCCTTACCGCTCATAACCGAGTTACATGCCCGTTATGGAGTGTCATTCATAAATACGAATGGCATACGTGACTAGCCGCAGCCACGTAGAAGAGGGCTTTGCACCTGACGGAATCGCTATGATATATCCTGCCACGCCCCCGCCCCTCCCCTGTTAGCCACAATCTAATGGACACGGCAACTGTTTGTATTTATTGTGACTGACAATCATTGTAGTTTGTAGTTGCCATCTGTCTGCCTGCGGAAATGTGAAGTGCAGCCATGAGATAACCGCCGCCTGATGCTAATAAAATGTTATCAAATGAACGTCAAGCGGTCCTGCCTATTCTGTTGCCTTTTTTTCCTGCTGGCTTATCCTGGCAGACGCCATCGGTGTCAGGCTCTATGTATGTATCAGATATCCTGAACAATGGATACCAAATACACACGCACACTCACGATGGCCCGTCGATTACGTGGAGAGTTCATTCAACTTCAGCTCGATTCCATAGGCCTACGATACAGACAGCTCTGTCTCGATAAGGCCAAGAAGAAGGACTTCCCGCCGAGGAGGAAAACCAGGCGACAGGGCAGCACTATCTGCCACAGGTGACGCGTGAAAAATTCCACAAGCGCTGGGGATCCGCCATGCAATTTTTTTTTTCACTTTGTCGTTATTCAACTGCCATCGACAGCCAAGTGTCCCACTGACAGTCGACAGTCGCCGCCCCCAAACTCGCTGTTTTCGCCCCACCCGGTTTTTCCATTTTCCTGTGGCTCAGTTTATCACCCTGCAGCCTACACAGTCATGGAAAATCTACGGCGACGACGACGACCTCAACCTTTGGAATTGAGCGATTGTGATGCAGTGAAAAATGGAGGGAGAGATATTATGGTTAGGCAAATATCGAATCGTTTCCACGGCTTCTAACTCAATAAGATGAAACTTCGCAGAAATACATTCGAGTTAATATAAAAAGAAAATCGAAAAAGGTTGGCAGAGGTAATCAATATATGTTTATCTTGGCTTAATAGACAGAAGTATAATTTCCATTTGGGTTGCATTATTTCCAATCAACTGAACCCGCAATGATCAAATGAACTGCGTTTGATTATCTTTAATAAGACCAATTTTATACACATTAATGACATGACTTGACCGCTTTTTTTATTAACTGATGGCACTGAAAGTTGTTTTTTTGTTTTTTTTTTCGGGATAACATTTTTCAGGGATCAATAATAGTAATATTTCTTTATGTAGTGTTTTATAAAGTTTATATTAATTTTAGTTTTAAATCGAGTTCAATAAAAATTTTGCTACATTTCGCTGAAAATTATTATTTACTAGTTTTTTCATATAATGATTAGCCCTTTTTTTAAATAATAAATAATAGCATCTTGAAATATCCTACAAATTTATTCCTATTTGCATTTTAAGCCGTAAATTCTAATAAAATTGATTTCAATCTTTACATTTTTTTAGAATCTATTTCAGCTCATACTACCTCCGCTTTGTTGCAGTGTATTAAATTTCGCGACGAGTGTTACGTCGGCCAGTCGTTTTGTCAAGACAACCGATTGTGGGCACGGCATCTCTATTGTCGCCGGCTGACATCCACTTCATCCTTTCCTTGGTGGCAAGAAAATGGAGGAGGAGGAGGAGGAGGAGGAGGAAGGTCTGGGATGTTTATCAATGCTCTGCGCTTATCGCCGACAACCGCCGCAGTCAGACAAGTGGAAAACTATACACGCCCAGAAAACAAGAAAAAAATGAAAATAAAATAAAAAAAAAGGAAAAATACAAAAAAACAGCCGGATGCGTTGGCTTGACAACTTATTTCAACATCTTGTTGTAGCTGCTCGTTGTGCGCTTCCTATTTTCATTTATCGCAGTAAACTTTTCCGCAGATGGCACTGCAGAAAAGTTGAAAAAAAAGAATAAAAAAGAATAAAAAAAGAAATGAGATGATGGGCGGCGTAGGAGTTGTGCCGTCGCCAAAGTTTTGCCAATACTTTTTGATGCCTTTGTTGCTTTTTTTGTTGTTGTTGTTGGGCCTTTGTGTGTGCATATGAGCAAATATCTTATTGCAGAATGTTTGCTTATATTCCTTATATATTTCTTATTTCTTGTTATTGAATTCGCTACGAGCTGGAAGAATGGCAGCTGCAGAATGCAAAATTGAAAATGTAAAGCAAACTGCGGTGCATTGAATTTTAAGCTGATTGGGAGGGCAAAGAAACCACTCGAACTAAATCAGCTTACTGATGCATTGATTACCTCAATTAAGGTCCCAGCCAGGGGCCAGTAATGAATCGAATTAGTATGTAAATGTCCAGAGATAAAGACCAGATGGCAAGGAGGGCAATTTACCAAGTAGAGTGTTTTACTCTACTTCCTCTTACCATCTACCATCTACCTTTCTCTTTCCCCTACTCTCTCCCCATCTCTTTCTCTTTCCGGTTCCGGATGTTGCTAAACGGTTTATCGCACTTGCCACTGGATTCGGATGGAGAAAGGAGTCTGGAGCGGAAATGGCAATATATTATTAATGTCTATTATAAGGCAGACGAAGCCAATGCGGCGTATGCGCATTTTTTATACTTTTATTTCGTTTTATTCCCCCGTTTTTATTACGGTCCTGCCCCAAGGCAACGACACATTTCTGCCAAATGTTTCTCCATTTATCCTTTGGTCCTGCCATCGCCTTTTTTTCGAACCCCCCAACCCCCCTCCGTTCTCTCCCCTTTTCGGGTTTTCCCGGTTGTCCGGGTTTTATGGTCGCAAGTTGCGAGTCCTTCGTCCTCAGCATCGCTTAATAAGTTTTTATTGCCGCAACTCACGAAAAGTGGGTGGCAGATGAACGTGTCCCGGCAGCGGTCGACCAGATAATCAGCACGAGTTTCAATTTCAATTTCGAATGGCCACCTGGCCACGCCCACCAATTAACACAGGCGAATTCCCCAAATTCTCGCAGGATTTCCACGTTTTATTATGGCATTGCAGTCGATTTGCGTGCGGCAATCGCGTGAAGTTATTCCACAACAAAATCATTTTATGTTCAACAAAATAATAATGAACTCTTGCATACCTGATTTTTAAATTAACTCCTCAATGCTTTAAAAAATCAGCGAATATACCGAAAATTCCTTTCCGAAAGTATAATACAAATTTTGATTTATATTTTGACAACATTTTATTTATTTTCTCTGCACACATCTCTCTTGCTTGATGAACATATATTCCCTACATACAATATCCAAGTTGGTCTCAAATCAACTGGAATATCGTAAGCAAGCCACATTCTTTTTTTTTCGTTTCCTCCTTTTTTTATTCATACCAAAATATTTTCGCTCATATTCGTATTTTTATGGCAAAGGGACGTGCTCCCCTGAACAGTTTATGTATGAGTTGGCACGGCCATCGATAAATCTTCTTCGGAAGTAAAAAAAAATAATAATAAAAAGAAAAACAAGTTAAGCTACTTTTGTCATACTAGTCCAGCGAGCCAGGGAAAAAAACTTGAAGAGGGGGAAAAACGAAGTTGGAAAAACACGGTTCGCTGGAGAAAACAAAACGAAGAAAGATCAAGATGGAAAAACTAGTTGAATGATGGAGCAAATTCAATGATGTTGGGTATATACTTGAGCGATTTTTATCTTTTAATTGGCGAACATTGCTGGACAACAAACATAATCGGATGGGGAACAATTTTATTGGTCTTAAAATGGAACTACCAACAAGATTGATTTAAGGATTATAAATTCTTTATTCTAGTCTCTCTTCTTTGTGTATTTTAAAAGCATTTGATTTATTTTATTTGTATTATGTTGAGACACATTTTAAAGCACTTAAATACTTAAGTTAAGATAAGAAGATGGTATTATCTGTCTAAATAAATTAACGTACAAAATTAAAGTAGAAATAAATCAAAGGAATTTAGTTTAAATTTTGTAGTGCTTTTTAATTTAATCAAGGACTGTCTTTTATTTTCTTCTTATCCCTGAACAACTTAAACCATCTCACCCTTTATTTTCCACCGAATAGTAGCGACTAATCCCCAGCTTGCTTGGCTCCATCAAATCCTTATGAATACTTTGCCCCCTCGAAGTGAAACAATGTAAACTCCCCGCTGTCGTAAACCACGGAAAAGGGGGGAAAGGGGGAAAAGTGGCACCCGGAGGGCAAGATTTCCGATGGCTTTGTCTTTGGCAAATTGCTGCCGTAAAAGCGGGTCCGGCGGTAAGCGGTGGCTTAACATCAGCCGGATCCGGATCCGGAAAAAGCGGCGACCTGCAGCCATATGCACTTAAGATGTCACACGAAACTGCAGCAGAAGCCACATGTGCGGCATGGCCATCCACTGGGTGTATATCCTGTGTATCCTGCGACATGTCCTCTTCCTTTTTATATGCGGCCATAACTTTTTACCCGGCCCTGCCCTTTCACCCCGTTTACGGTTGACCACCGATTAGTTCTTTCTTCTCGCACTTTATGACCCAAAGTAATAAAGAGAGAGAAAGAGAGAGAGAGAGAGAGGTAAGAGGGGGAGGAGATTTGGGTGGGGCCACATCGGCGATATTGATCAAAAGTTCAAGTTGGCATTTCCATATTGCCATCCTATCCACTTTCACTAAAAGCTTTCCCACAAAAGAAGAAGTGCCGGCATTTACTAAGCACTTGACCAAGTATTTGTCAACCCGCTTGATCCAGTAACCCACATGCTAACACGCCACACACCCCACACCCACTTCCGATCCCCTTTTGAAAAACGCTTTCCCCCCTTTCGACTAAACGTGTTCAATAAACTTACCAGCCAGCAATGAGCATTCAATTAGTCGCACTTTCTGCAATGAAATAATAAAAGCAAACATGAGTCTTGGGTGTACTTCTAAATGCAGACAGAGAAATTATCAAGAAAATATAAATATGTATATCCTTATCTTAAACATACGTTTTTCTGTACAAAAAAGTATTTTAAGTATTTCGTAAGTCCTGCAATCTTAAAGAACTGAATACGATTAGTTTTGTTAAAATATTCTATTTGCTCAACGTTTTCTATGTGTAAGAGGATTAAAATATGTAATATGCTTTTCTTCTTTCCCTTTTTAATATTTTAAAATGTTTTATTCGTATATTCCGATGCAAACAGATGTCGTTGTCTTTTCATAACTTAAACTAAAATCACAAGAGCAATTACCAATAACTCCCTCTTAAAAGAAAAATACATTTTTGGAGTATATGCAGAACACTTAGAATTAAATATTATTCTTTTAAACTTTTCTTTACAATACCAACATTGATTGAAGATTTTTTTCATAGTGTTATAATTTCTTTCCATTTTGCCGTTTTCAAAAATACACAGAGAGCCCCAAGGAGCCAGCCCCGAGGCAAATTCAAGGCAAGTCGACTGAGCACAGCTGCCTGCATCGGGCAAATAGATTAAACTTGTCGGGCCAGAACCCAGGAATTATTCGAGGCTCCCGCCGCCTTTGTTCCTGGCCTCCTGCCTTGTGCTGCATTTTAATTGGGTTTTCTGCCATATTCGATTTCAGAGACTTCTTGCCTCGCCAGCATATTCCGCAGCCAAGTCGAATGCAAATCCTTGAATAAAATCCTTAAAGTGGATATTCAAAAACATGGAAATCAGTTGGGTGGCAAAACTATGCTGCCAACATAAAGTTAAAGAGCTTCTTGGTTATCAGATACTTTCAAACACGTTAACATGCTTGAAATCTAATTAGACCATTCTTAATAGCTTGTAGCTTCGGAGGAATTAACTTTCAATTATGAAATCTGATTAAACACATCACCAGATTTAATCATAAAGTTTTCCTTTTTTCCACTTGCCAAACTAAATAATTATTTTCTATCACCCAGATGCACTTTGCATTTTGCTTGAGCCTTAAACCTTACAGTTTGTACTAAGGAGATTAAATAAACAATCAATATTTTGAGATTTATGCATATATATCAAAGATGTATGCAAGACCCAAGGCAATTATTCAACAACTAGCGAAGAGTAAATAACCTTCTTTACATGATAAAATGGACAATTTGCTGCCTACATAACTTAAACAATCGACAAACAAAGAACCAGTTTTCCCCCGTTCTGTGCAAACAATTCATTTATGGAAGTATCCACATTTTCGAGCTCCTAGCACTTAATTGCGGCTCTTGTTTTAATTTACGTACATTCAAACATTCCACTTGAAAGCTCTTCCAGCTTGAATTACACATAAAAATCGGAATGGAAGAGGAGAGTCTTTAAATATTTCGAACAAACAGCGGGGAAAACAATTCCCTCAATGCGAATTTTATGCAGTGGAAACTCAATCAAAGGCAAGACCAGACAACCAACACACAGAGGAGGATTTTTCCGGGCTTTCCACGCCGAGATACTTTCCTCACTGTGTGCGTATTTCGTATGCCTTCTCAACCGCACACAGATACACACACGATGTAGAGATTCAGATGCAGATACAGATGCAGATGCAGATGTAGATTCATTTGTGTATTGGAATGCATATTTCGAGCACGCTTCTTTGGCTTTTTCCCCACATTCCATTTGCATTTTCACCGCTCTGCTTGACAGACTCATTTTGAAATAAGCCCAGTTCCGATCTGCAGGAACTTTCAACTGCCTCTACCTGTTGAAATTTCCTCGTGCCGGGTGTTTATGGCATATCTTTAATGAGTAGTTTCCCTAGGTATCTGCCTCATTGCCCTCGTTACCTCATCGGGATCAGTTCGCCGTGTTCATCTCCGTCGTCTAATGCCACTTTGTAAGTGGTTATTTAGCGTAAGTAATGCAATAAGTCTGCCTCCTTTCTGTCCCTTCTATATATATTTCCTTTTACACGAGTTCGTTCAGCTCCTTGTAATCCCCACCGACGAGCACCGAAAAAAGGCGACGGGGAAAAGCGCAGGAAAACTATTTTCCACGGCTGGCGCAGATGGCATAAGTAACTAAAAGATGGAACTGCAAAGTGAATTAGTGCGACGCGAATGCGAATGCGAATGCGAATGCAGCCTGCACTCTAATTCATTCCATAGAATTTTAATTGGCTTCGTGCCGAACGCAAAGTTTAAACAGGAGTTAACTTTTTTCAGGTGTTTTCCAATTGTTGGTAACAAAAGAGCAAATGTTTTCGCAGCTTTCTTTTTACCACCTTTTTCCTTGGCCAACTTTTGGGGACACTTTTTCTAAGCGAATGACGACGGCATTAAATGACAAAGTTTTTCCTTCATCGCCATTTAAAATGCATGAGCAGCGGTAGTTGAAAGCAGCTGGAAATAGTTTTTTCTTAAACCAAATCTGCTTTTTCCCACTTCTTTTTACAATCTAAATGCAGTATTTCTTTGGCTCTTCACTTGATGGTCATTAGCTACGTAATAATTAATTAGCAGTTAAATGCAGGAGGTTCGTCGAGTTTTTCTTTAACCAACGGATTTATAAATACAAGAGAAATGACATTACTTTCAGCCGTTTTTTGCTGTTAATAATTTATAAGGAGGGAAATGCGGTTTTAAATGGCAGGAGGTAAAAACTGAAAATTAAATTGCAGCTTATTTTAATTAGTTGTACGAAGTATTCATCCCACAATTGAAGAATTTAGCTGCCTACATAAAATTGGTTTACTTTCGAGTGTTTTTAATTAAAATTCAGAATTCGCCTTGACTTTTCAGCTTTTAGCCACAAAGCATTAAAGTGCAGGATAATTAATTACTTAATAGGTTGACAAATTGACACTTGAACCTTGTGAGTCAACATTTGGTTACTTAATATACTGCACTTGGAAGTTTCCTAATTGATATTTAATATGCTTGCCCATTGATGTAATTAAAATGTTTCTCGTTTCCTATCAATTAAGTGACGTAATTCGGCAGAAAATCCGCATGAATGTAAACTAATTTCGAACAAGAAAACTTTAGTTTACAGCTGAAATAAAATTTAAATTCATTGGCCACACCCAGCGATAGTTAAAAACCTTCGATGTTCGATTCTGGCCGTCGAGACAACTGTAAACGCTCTATATATGGCTGCTAGTCCATAGAAATCGGTCGGGGAAGGGGATTGTGTGCCATAAAGAGACACTGACTACGTGACAATAAAATGAAATGTGTAATAGCCGCTGACGGCAAAAAGCTAACAAACTGGCGAGCAGATGGAGCTCACGCTGCTCGTTTTTTTTTTTTTTTTTTTTGTATGATTTTTGTGGTTTTTCCGGGGCGGAGGGAAAACTAGAGAATTGCGAATGCAACTGCAAGTTGACAAATTTATTTTCCATGGCGATGGCAGCCGGCAGAACGCGACTCGAGTGCAAATGAGCAAAAGGAGACACTACAAACATGGCCAGTGAAAGATGGAGTTGGAGTTGGAGATAGAGATGGCGATGGGGAATTTGTGGAATCCACAGTTCGGAATTTGTCGCATTGTCGCAATATACAATATATATGTGACACAAAAGACACTGCACAAAAACGCAATTTCATTTGCAAAATAAATAACGTGAAGCGACTGTAAATATTTAGCAGCCTTTATTTATAGTGGAGCATTAAAGGGAGTTTATTGTGTTGTAAAAATAAAAAAATATCTCAGCTTTTTATAGCTTTTACACATAGCTGAATAAAAGAATTTATTTGGTTTGCATAAAGTGGGCGGGTAACATGAAATTCCATTCATTTTGTTTTTTTATTTTACCCTTTAAAACATGAGTAAAATTAATTGTAAGAGAAGCCCAAAGGCAATTAAAACAAACATGAGTTAAGTCTGATGACGACAGGAACGGAAAAGCCTTTGATCCTTTAATAAAATGTAACAAAAGGTTTATTTTTGTTATTAAAATCAAAGAGGAGAAATATTAAAAATAAAGATTAGTGTATGTAAATAACTTTTATAAAGCTGCGATAAAGCCAAAAGCATGATTTATTAACAATCTACTTAATATATAATCAGAGAACTTTATGACATTTTGTTTTTATGCTGGTAAACAGTGCAAATATAATTTTATTTTAACAATTCTTATTTCTCAAAGAAGTAATATTGATTAACCAAGCCTCCTTTACATTTTTAAATTTGGTAAACTGTTCATTCTAACATTTAGAAACAATTGTTTGCAGTCTAAACCAATTAATATTGCATTTTACCAAGACGCAGTTCAGGCTATATTTCTCTCCCATTCCTTCCGCTTTCCTTCCCTTTCCCTCCGTTTTCCATGTCTCCATGTCTCCATGTCTCGAGACTACATGAAAAATGAATTGTGCCTGCAGAGGGGCCAAGGTTGGGCTGAAAACTGTAAGCTGAAAGCCAGCTCCCACTGGCGGGAATAAGCTCCTGGCCAAGAGGACCATGACTCGGCCGGAGCAGACAGGCACGAATTTAATAAAACGAGAAGGAATAGGAGGCAGCAAGAGGATAAAAAAGGATATATGTATGGGAAGGAAGCAGGCAAATATGCGAAACATACGAGCGGAAGCCGGGAAAATATGCAGCCCAATGTGCCGAGGTGTATTCTCCGCCAGCAGCGCCACCTGTTGCCCGAATGCCGCACTTCAATCCAATCGAAATTGCTTAGCGGAAGCTAGGGACATGGGAATATCGGGGGAAACAGGATATAGCGTATAGGGTATAGGGTATAGTATACAGTAGTAGAGTGGCGAGGTGATGGGTTTAACAGGAGACAAGCGACAGGAAGCGGAGTGCCAGTGAAAATTTCATTTAAAATGTGCGCCATAAGTACGCATTACACACACTCAATTTCCTTTTCCATTTTCCGACGGCCAGCTCTTCGTGTTCGCCTTCAAGCGGAAGCTTTTGGTCCACACATGCGGCGCTTTTCCAGCTGCCGTTGCTTATCAAACTTGAGCCCCCCATTTCCCCCTTTCCCTCCACATTCCATGGATCCACCACTCCGCTCTTCTCCAATGAAAAACCAACCAACAACGGCGGTAATGTCGGCATTTTATGCGTTCCTGGCATTTTGTGGCTGCGGCGGCTGCATCTGCATTTGCCACCCGTTTCGCTCCCACTTTTCCGGCCCCTGATGTGTGCTTAAATTCCTCACCAGGAGCAGTTGTCGCCCTCTTTTCGGAGGTGTACGTTTCAAATTATTCTGACATTTTCCGACTGCACGGAGAAAAAGTATCCCCAAAAAAGAATAATTTATTATGTGCTGTTTGAGTAATAAAATTTATAATTCAACACTTATAAACAGAAAAATATTTGCTTGAACAAATGAGGTTATATTTAATCTAGATTCTTGCTGTTTGATTTTTACTAGCATATGTATTTGCTTCTGTGCTTGAAAATACAATATGATATAAATTATACATATGATGAAGCGAATTAATTAAAGCCAGAAAAGCCACAATATTAGTCAATATGAACTGATGCTCTTAAGGTAAGTTAATAAAAAAAAAAAAAAAACAGTTTTGCTGCACAGGAAGTAAAATTTTAAAACTGCAAAAAAAATGATATGTCAGCTATGCTTGTTAAGCTGTAATCTACCTGTTTTTTGTTTAATAGCGAACATAATTTGTTCCAGCACTGTATGAACCTCGATTTTATCACTCTTTTTTGCGAGAACATTCAGTTTTTATGTCGTCTGCTGGCACCACAGAACCCCAAGGACCCACTCCATTTTTGAGACAGCATTCCAGACCTTCCATTTTGCACATAATGGTCCTGCAAGGGGAAATGGAAATGGCACCCTTGGGGCTGGGAAATCGCATATAATAGGATTTCTGTCCACTCCACAATACATTTCAATTAGAGAACAGCACTTGGGTGTGGGCAGGTGTGGATCTGTATGAGAGATTAGGTGATTAGACTGGCCAATCGGTTGGTCGGCAAGGTTAAGCCTCAGCCACAAATTCCTGCAACGGGTTGTGAAATTTTACAACCAATTTAAGCACACAAAAAACCATAGCAGACGCCAAAGGAAAGTGCTTTAAATTCACCAGCTCCACAGACACACACACAAAAAAATCCTTCTGAAAGGAAGCTTACCGTCAAAGGAAAAAATAAAGGAGAAGAAAAGCGGAATGGGAAAGCAGAAGTCGACTTTATGACTTTTCAATCCACTTGTGCTTCCTGCTTCTCGTCTCTCTGGAAACTCCCAAAAAAAAAAGGAAAACCCCTCTGTTCTCAACCGCAAATAACAGGAGCTAAAACCGCATCAAATCATTTCGTGCTAATGGAATTGCTCCAATGCTGATGGAATTTTTATGGGCCAACAGGGCTTAAGCCATCAGCTTTTTTTTTCGCACAAAACAAATTTATAGCAGCCACCCACAAATATTTTTTTTAAATTTCCCACAGTTTTTCAGCTGCTTCCGTGTTGTTTATGGTTATTTGTCAATAATAATGAATGAATGAATGGATGGATGTTTGGGATTCCTTGTCGGATAAACAATATTCTTTCTCTTCCTTTTTTGATTGAATTCAATGGTCTTTGGATACCGCGGAAATAATATTTGCTTCGAATGGGAATTGCATAAATCTGCATTTAAAAACGTTTGGGCCAGATAAAAAGCCAATAACAATCTACGTTCAATGGCCAGTGTCAAGGTGGTCGAGGGTGTTGGGGTGTTGGGGTGAAATTGGTTGGCGATGGGGGTGGAAAAACGGTGAGGTGTCTGGGGTTTATACATCAAAAGAAATTAAAAACACAATCGACCCAAGGGAAAAGAGCAAACAGTGGTAAAGCGCAATTGAAATGTTTCAAATAAAAACAATGAAACAATTGTTTTAATAAAAACCAGTCCAATGGCCAAACATAAGCTGAGTTCTTGCTTGATTTCGACTGTCACCCGTTAGAAATATATGTTCTGAATTTCCATACAAAAATCTTTGTTTCGTCTCAAACAAACAAACTTTTTTTCAAATAAAATACTGCTTTTATAAAAGTAAAAGATATTTTCATTTTATTTTCATCTATGGTATATAATAAAAATAAAGTTAAACTTTGTCTGGGCGAATACTGAATGCCTAATCAAAGTGTAACTTAAAATTTAAATACTTTTGTGTATTAATTTATCACATTTTAATTGAATATATTGGTTTTACTGTAACCAATCATATGATTTAAAGGTTAAATCAAGTTAAGCTTTTTAATAACATGGAAGGGGAAAGTTTAATCTCTAAATTAAAACTTTATCACCTGTCCCAACACATTTTCATTTAACTCTTTTTAGTTTGAAACTATGAAGCTGAGCTCCATTCATTTCCAGCAACATTGTTTTTAAAAAACTTTTTCATTTAATTTTCTTTCAGTTCATTCGTTGTGGAGTTGTTTTGTGCACAAGCTTAAATTCGTTTAAATGGAGTGCAAAAGTTTAATTTATTTAGTGGGTAAATAACCGCATTGGTTAGAAAAAACAAAACAAAATTATAAAAAAAAAAATAAGTTTTTTGAGGTTGCTTGGAGTTTGCATAAGCTGTTGAAAAAAAGGAAATTATATACAACTATAGATCAGGTTTTCGTGACTTTGAACCACAGTGCCCGGGGCTCAAAATAATGAACAAACTCCCGACTGCGGCTAAGCCAAACCGACAAAAAAAGGGGGGAAATTCGTGGAAGGAAGGGGTGAACACGTCGTCTGCCAACAGCACGTGTCCTTCGTCCTGCAGGCAAAAAGAGGGTTAAGGAGGAAGGGGTCCTGCGGGGAGGAAGGAAGTCCGCCAACGTCAGCCAAAATGTCACTCCGGCGATGAGCAAATAAAACTACCGAAAAATGTACATGAAACCAGGGACGGAGAGCAGGGCGCAGGGAGCAGGGAGAAGGGAACTGGAACAGCAACGAAAAACCTGACAGCCCTGCCAAGTGGGCCATGTTTAGCAGACTGTTGCTTTTTCAATGTGTTCTGCTTCTTCCTCTGTCTTTTTCACTTGTTATAGCGAACTCTGTTTTATTTTATTTTGATGCCACAGTGTTGATGTACTTTGTACTGTGTATAATTGCAAGCACACAAAGAAAAAAAAACTTGAAAAACTATGAAAGTACCAAGTACTAGTAATAAGAATTATTTAACAGTCATTAAAAGCAAATTAAATTCAATTATTTTTCTGGGATTATAAGATTGAAATTGTCAAAGGAGGATTAAAGGATTACAAGGCTAACAATAATATTTAACCCACCATAAATTATCTTAAAATGCAAAACAACATTTTACATTTTAATGGACACTTTTGGCCTATAGAACTCAAAATATTATTGTAATAGGAATTTTTCTTTTTAAAAACAATTTTCCGTACTGTTGGTATTGTTTTTTTTTTCTGCTCAATTCAGCCCATTGGCTTTAGTTTTTGGCCCTGGCAGGCGGACAATCACTCGTGGGTCCTTTTGCCAGGATAGCCGGGGTTGAAAGTGCATGACCCACAATGTACCTGACCACCCCCTACCCCCTCCTCTCACCACCCTTTCACCCACCCACTGAACTGCATAGCCCCACCAACCACTGGCATTAACATGGACACACAGAGGTGAACCAAAATCGTTTTTGTGGTTAACTGGGTGGTTTATGGTTACACATTCGCCGCTTCTACCTTCTTCTTCCACCTCTCTTTCGCTCCGCAGGCCAACTAATAAACGAGGGCGGCCAGTGGGCGTGGCAGCCCATTTGCTGACCGCATTCATAGAGCTGGCCTCCATTTGGCCTCTTTTGTCTCCAATTAAAGCCTGGCAGTTCAAAGAAACTCAAGCAAAGCTAACTCTATACAGAGAGAAAAAAAGTACTGCTTATAAGCTGTTTAGATTTTTTTGTTTTTCACGTTTTAAATCTCTTTATAGGTAATTAGTTACTTCGATTTTTGGTTGTAATTTAATTCTTGTCAATAATACCTTTACAATTTGTTTTAAGAGATTTCATCTTTTGTTTTGGTAAGTAAAAAATTGCATATATGTAGCTCTTACTCTTTAATTATTTTCCCCGTTATTAGATGCAAAATCTAATATTCATTAGCCCCAAAAAAAGTCACCGTGTAGCCTCAATCTGTGAGCTTCTAAGTCTTTTTTATGGCCAACAACATCCGCGTTGTCATGGGGGTTATGACAATTTCCCCACAGATGTCATCGAGATGGTATTTTAATTCATTTAATTAAAAGTTTAATTACATTTCTGTTTTGCGCCGGATTTGCCAGCCATGAACTCGGTGACATCTGCCAGGCCCATTAAGGCCGTACGGATTTCATAATGCCAACGGCGACCAGCGCAGCGATTTTACTGACCACTAATTTTGTTTTGATTCGCACTCCGATTTCGATTGCGATTTGGATTTGGATTTGGATCGGTCATTTCCCCGCACAACAGACACACAACACAACACACACAAAAACAAACGGTGACGATTTAATTAATTCGAGCTGCGAGTCCATCAAACAAAAGCCGTAATAATAGAAAGGGAATCCGGCGAAGCGCAAGTACAATGAAAATTTATTCGATTCAACTGCCAGCACCACCCACCGGTATTCACCCACTGGCCACTTGTGGGCCCATCCGCACCACCCACGCAATTCCCACTCTTTATATATATATATATATATATATCTGTACACATACATCTCTATGTCCGATGTCTGCTGAGCCCGGGTTTATCATTCTGATCACGTAACTTGTGTGTGCCACCAGCACTTTTTCATTTTCATTCACTTAGGCTGGCTTTTTTGCGGGGGAAGGGGAGGGAACAGGGGAAAGCGGGGAAAAGCGGGGAAACTCCGGGAGGTGTATGCTCTGCAAACTTATAGAGTCTCTTGCCCTATAATGAAATGATTTCTCTTGACGCTTCGTCGATTCGCGTGGGTTGTGATTTCTTGCTCTGGTTGCTCCGACTTCAAGCTTCGAAGCTTACGCTGAATCCAAAGCTATATCATCTGCCTCTGACTTTCGTTTTCCCTCGGTTGCGCATCATTAACCCACTGGCGACCAAAACGAACATCTGAACATCTGAGCAACTGACATTGAACTCACGAGTGTGCTTTTGTGAGTGTTTTCGGTTCAGAAAGTTGTAATTCAATTAAAGTTTAATTGGTCCGCGAGCAAGTGGCGTAACTTGGGCAATGAATATTTTATAAGATTTGAAAACCAAATTTCCAACAGATTTTGAGGGATGTCAATTCAGTGGTTTAAAATACATCTTTAAATTATTTAGATTTACTTAGGATTGCTCCATGTTTAAAAAAGGGGTAGATTTCTTAGAGAAAAACCATTTTATGAATTATTTCACAATAACTCATGTAATATTAAATGTTCAATTTATATTAAGTTTGCTTTACATTCAATAATTGAATATTCAATCATAAATTGCAGGTAAGTCCTCAGTTGCATACAATTAAATGTGCATTATGCTTTTAATTGGGAATAAAGTTACAATACACCATTGCAGGATCATTTCAGTTTAATACTCGATGGTGGTTTTGGTTTTGATTTCCGTTAAGTTTCCATTACATTTGCATTTAAATTTCTTTTCATTGCAGTGAAACATTACGGTCAAATTTAATATGTCTGAAAGCTGAACTGATTCTGATTAAAACATCACATTTTACACGATTTTTTAAAAAAGGATGAATACTCGACAGTAAACAATACAAAAAACTAAGCTATAAAAGCATCTCAAATAGCACTTTGTTGCTTGATTTTCTGTTTTACGAATTAATGAGACATAGAGTTTTTCTATTATCCTTTTGTACGTGGAGTTCAGATTAAATTGGAAATACAAGTCCTGCACCTGTTTAACCTCTTTATTATGCAAACTTGTGCTCTTCCTATTTTTCTTGATTACGTTGGCTTTGTCGGAACATTATTAATTTCAAGCCAGGAGATTACCAATCCGTGCATACGTTTTAGCCATCTTTTTTAGGCGAGACTTGCAGTCAGTTTTTTTTTTTTTTTGGGGGGGCAGGGGCAACACGCAACGTGGAAAATGTTAATAAATGGTGAGGGGGTTTGTTGCCAAAGCTGTCGACAGAGCAGTTTGCACCTGCCGGTGCTTCGACCTCTGCCGCCTTTGTTAGCCGTGCCGCATGCCACATGCCACACGCAATCTAATTTAGCTGGCGAAATACGTGCTAAGCGTGGAAATGGTTAAGCGGAAAAATGGAAAAGCGCGAAAATGGGGCCATGCCACGCCCATTCGAGTGGCCTGAAGGGGTTATTTCACGCAGCGGTTATAATTCGACTAATGCTCCGAATGCTGTCTAATCGGATAAAGGTGGCTTTAAGGGAGCCACCCGAATATATCGTCCGGGGGGCCGGGAGGAAACTCGTGTCACTGTTCGCCGATGAATTTCCATGCCAAGGGGTGCAGCTCAAAGCAATTATTTCGAGGACCGGAGCTCCTTGCCGGGATTTATGCTCGTTATACCGTCAGTCAGTCGGTCTATATGGCCAAGACTTCTTTGCAAACGGCCCTCTGTGCATCTTCAAGCTGCATTCTCCGGTTGAATTATTCATGCCTTTTGTCGCTTCTTCATGTTGTTGTTGTTGTTGTTTCACATGCCTGGCGGGAAAGCGAGTCCTGGCTCAAGGGTTGCTGCATCCTTGAGGGTTGACTATGGCAACAGGCAGGACCTCCCACCTCCCAACAACCCCTCCTTCTACACCCACGCCCCTGGTCCTCAACTACCCCCTTTTCTCACAAAACGGGCGGAACGTCTTTGGCTTTGTGCATTTCTCAGTTTCTCATGCACTGGGAAGAGGACTTAGGAGTTCTGGATTTTTAGTTAAGGTTAGAAGAATTTTATATCAAATAAACAATAAAAGAAATTACAGTAACATGTAAATCACATTTTTTAATACCTGCAGCTTACTCTATATGCTGTATAACCTTTTTATAATAAGAATTCAATTAAACTAACTTGATTAAGCCCCCATAGAAAAATATTTTTACTGCTTTTTGTTCATGCATTTTTAATGCAAAAAATAAAAAATCTACCTGCCTAATGGAAATCGAAATAATTAAACTTCAATTTGTGCTAAATAAATAGGACCACCTATTTTTCAAGCCTAGTTTAAACCTAAAAAAGCTTTTCCCAGATAAGCAGTTTTTTTTTGTTTCCTATTTCAATCAAGTTTGAGGATTATAAACCTATGCTACACAAAAGAAAAAGTACGCATAAAAACCTTTCAATTTAATGACAAGTTTTTAGGGTATTTAGATTTTTTTGCTGTGTAAATACGTAATCCGCCTCCAGGAAAGCCCATTGTAGCTGTTGCTCGCTGGCAAATCCGAAAGCAATTTCTGCAGCATTAATCATCCCCCCGAAAACCCCGCAACCCCCGAGGGCAACTGACTCGCTTATCTGCCGTCCGGCCATTTCGGGTTAATGTTGACAAAACGCATTTTAAGCACTTCAGCATTCGCCACGTTGAATTTTCTATTGTTTAGCCGACAGTGGACACTTTTTACCCACTTCACTCCCACTACACTCGACTTTCCTCCACACACGAGCCTGACTGTTTTGACTCTGATTTCTGTTTTCAGCTGGCTGAATTTGCATTGGAAATGTGTGCAGGACGAATCATCCTATCACATCCTGGCCCAAAAGGCTGCAAACCTTTTCCCAGCCCGAGTGCAAGTGGCCAGCAGCAGCTTTTGTCCAATGGTCACTCCATCACCAGCATTGTTTATTCAAACCCCACCCTTTCGAACTCCACATTTGCACAAAACCCCAAGGCAAAGAGCTTCTGTTTTCCCTGCGTGTGTGCCTAACCTTTTGAAAAGGTTTCTTTATGGCCCAGAACGAGGGCATATAATCGAAATCTGGGGGGGAGTGGCTGCGCAAATTGGAACTGACTACATTGACTGGATTTCAAAAATTAAGGGACGCACAAGGCTCGCAGCAGAAAGTGTCCGGATGAATCCTTTGCTAACAGGCATTTCCAATTAAAACTAATCTAATTTGTTAAGACAATAGCCCACAGTAGAGGCAAATGTTTCAATTAGCAATAAAGAAAACTGGCAAACTGGAGTGGAAATTTCGAATATGGAAAATTTATATTGTTGTTCTTTTTTACAGTTTTCCAGGGAGCCCAAAATAAAGTTTATTTTGCCTTAACCGATCGATGCGAAAAGTGCACTCAAAGTGCTAAATCGTTTGTAGATAAAACTTTGAAAGTAAACTGAAAGTATTTACCGAGGGAATACATTTAAGTTAAAGTTAATAAGATTTGGCCTTTTCAACTTGGTTTTTGAAGTATTTAAAACAATTTTCTATGGCTCTTCGTTTATTTCTGTTAAACAGAGTGTTTAAATCTAACCATAATAAGCGCGCTTTTCGATCTATGTAGACTCCAATCCAATTAAAATTTTATCTCATTTAAAAAATTCCAATTCACAGCTTCCTAATCAAATTACTCGCCCAAATTCAACCACTAATTGCTCAAATTATTTGGAGTAATTTCCTAATTTGTATTCTCTGCTGACTGGGATAGTTGGCCGCCATTCATTTCAGTCAGCGGCAATGGAGCCCGGCCAATTAATATTCATTTGAGCCGAACTTCCCCTCAGCACTTTCCCATCTGGATGGGAAAATCCTTTATTTAGCGAGCAACTTTTCGCGCTTGTTTTTCTTTTGCGTTTCGTGCTTTTTTCTGAGTTCAGTTTTCGTTTTTTTCGGACGCGAGTTTTTGTTATTCCCCAGTTAGCTGTTGACGTTGTTTCTCCAGCTGCAAATGCACGACAAATTAACACAGAAAGAGACAGCGAGGCACCGCCAGAAAGAGAGGGGTAGAACAAAGAGGAAACAAAAACTCAAACGAAACGCCGTATCCTTCTAACAAAAAAGAAAAAAAAACAAAAAGAATGGGTGGGGGAAAAGCCACGCCCGCGGCTTGGCCGCAAAAAATATTGAAAAAGTGGGAAAATGCGGAAAACTAAAACTCTGTCACTTGGTGCTCTGTGAGATTTGTTTTAGCAACAAAAAGTGTGGTCTTGGGAAGAAAGAGTTTATTCAAGCAGCATAAACCTGAATTACACAAAGCGAAATGTACTAACTTTTTGTTGTCAAGGGATATAAAAACCAAGCAAGTTTAACCATTAAAAGATTTTGTAAAACCAGAAATTAAATATTATAATCCAGCTACAATTACAATATAAAAGTTGAAGATAACGAGTAGATAAAATATTAAAGTTGTAAATGCCCTTAAAATGTTTTTGTATTTTTAAGTTTTGACAAGTGGTTATAGCAATTATATTATTTTCAAATTAAAAATTTTGGAAAATAAATACAAAACACACTAATTTGATTAAAATGTTTTTAATAACAACTTATCATTATAATCCGTATTAGTTTTATGACGAAGTCTTTAAAAATATTTGAGCTTTTAAACATAGAGAATATATTATGCCAATTTCGAGCAGTGGACCCATCCTCTCCTCACCTTTTCTTTTATGTGAGGCTCAACGCTCAGTGGTCCATGTTTTTATTGGATTTTCCTCTTGTTTTCTTTTTCTATTTTCGTGAGATTTTCGCACCACAGAAACACTGAACCGACACACTTGGGTTAAATATTTTTTCTTTCTTTCGGCAATTTGCGTTTTGTATTTTATGGGCTTTTAGCTAGCAACCCCCGTCTGCACTCCACTTGAAAGCACTACGCTGCACGCCACTAAACGCTAAACTACACTATGCTACGCGACTACGATGGAATGGCAGACCGTTAGTCGAGCTAGCGTTTCCCGTTATTCGGTACCGTACTCGAGAGCTTCTTTCGTTGAACTGGCGAAAAAAAAACACAACTCACACGCACACATCAAGATGAAAATTCACAAATGAACTTTGCTAGTTTTTACAGCAAGGTGAGCCGAGCTTTAATGGCCGCTCTCTCTCTCTCGCTGTCAACCTCTTTTTCTCTCCGGTTTCTTCTCCCTCTCTTTCTTACCACTTTTGGCAAAACAGCCGGCGCAACAAAAACGCAACGCCAACGCAACAGCGCCGCCGGCCGAGAGCTTCCCACCCAAAAATGGCAAAAACAAAGCGGAAAGTCGGCGGCCATGGCCAACCCCCTTGGGCGTTCGATTCTCTCACTTGCTCTTTCCCTCTGCTGCTCTCTCTCTTTCGCTCTCCTGCGCATGCTCCAAAGCTGAGCTTCAAAGCTCTCCGGGTACTTCAGGGGTGGATCGCGTGGGGGTTGGGTTGTTAATGCTGAATTCATTTACAGGGGTCGCTCCGAAATGGGTTTGTGTTACAGAATCCGCAGATCAACAACGTAATTGTTAAAAAATTGTTTACAGGATTTGCAGACCTAAAAGGCAAACAAAACGGTGTTTGAAAAGACGTTAATAATATTTACAATAAGCAGCATGTTTTGCTTAAGTATACACCAACATAATAATTATTATTCAAGATTAATATTAATATATTTTATTTGGATTGGTTTAATTCTAATAGTTTTTTTTCTTAAGTAATCTTTAATAAGTTATATTATTCCAATTGCATTAAAAAAGCAAAAAGCTTTCCTGAATTTGACAATAATAAAGTTTTCTTGTTGTTTTCGCATTAAACTTTTTAGTTTACAAATATTGAAGGCCCAACCTTCGAGAATTCACTGTAAAAGAATATGGTCTTAGGGGTGGGCACTCCCAGCATCGAGTGGGTTGTTTTCATGAGCTGTCGCATTGCTGCCGTTCTGCTCGTTCGTAATTGTTGTTGCTGCTGCTGTTGAATGTGCATTTTGTTGAATGTGCAATGGGTTTCCTCCTGCCGCTGTTATTGTTGCTACAACTGCTACTGCTGAAAATTGCCTCGCAGCATTTAAGGCGAATTATGAAAGTCTGAATGTGGGTGCGTTCCTCGCCCAGCGCCCCGAAAAAACCCTCCCCTTTTTCCCACTTTCCCCCGCCGGGCAGCACAAACTTAGGGAAAATGCGCTCGAGGGACCTGGAAAACGCCTGCATTTTAATTAATATTGATTGTAAGTTATTTTGTGTGGGGGGACAGCAGGTGTGGTTTTAATTTAGTTTTCGAAATGTGTTTTTGCGCGGGCGGCACGACAAACAAGCACATAACCCGGTTACCAGTGTTCAGATAAATGTTTGCCCATTACAGGGTACACAAAGTCAGCAAGACCGGCACCACAAAGCGTTATCATGCAAATTGATGGGGGCGAGGTGCTGGATGGCTGCCAAAATTTGCATTTCAATTCGACAGTCGCCATCCCCTTTTGCTCCACCGAACCCTTCTGTTTACCTTGCTCGAACAGCTCCGCTTTATTTTTTCAACTCAGCTTTAAGTGTGATTCAGTGTTGCGCTCGACAGCGCGGCAAAATGTGCACGTGCTGCACCAGCCGCAAGGCATTTCACCCGGGGTGAAAGTGGAAAAGTGTGGGGGAAGAAAGGGGCGAAAGGTCCTGTCCGGTCCTGCTCGAGTTGAAAAATGCCCAAAAGGAGTTCTACTCGAATTGGAATTCAACGATTATTGATATGACATGGTACTTTCACACATTTCTGCCAATCAAGCGAAATAGAGGCAAGCATGTTCCTTTGAATGAGACATTGATACAAGCTTGAGTAAGCTCTCAATTGAAAATAAAAAGTTCGAGAAATAACATATGTTAACAGTTTTAAATACATATATGTATATTTTTTTTTTTTTTTTAAACAACACTTATTTAGCAAACATTACAAGTCCCCCAGAAGTGCCTCATAAGTTACACCCGTGTATACAAATATTTTTTTTAAATCACAGTAAGGCGTCTTTAAAAAATATTTCACTAAGCACTTTGTTTTATCATAATAAATCCTTAATTCGCTCGGATTTTTGTTCTATATTTCGATCGATATGTTTGTATTTTTCCATTTCAAAATTATCATTATATAAATAACAAATTAAAAAAATAAACATTCTTTTCTTAAACTTTTATTTATTAGAACTTGAATAATTTTCATCCGTTCCAACAAAATGAAACGGAAATACCGTTCATTCCACATTTTTGGCGCGAATTCAAATCAGCTGTTGGGCTCGCTGGTCACTTGTTAATTACGCAACCCTGCACGATACGAACAATTTTCCCTGGTACGACGATGGTATCGCCAAAAGAAGTCAAAACACTGATAGTTCGATAACCATTTATCGCACTCATCTGCCATCCCTAACGGCACGCACTAAAGTTTTTTCGTACTTGTTTGGTTAAATTTTATTATCACCTTTTGGCCAGAAAAGTTAAGCAATGGGCAAACGGCGGACGCAATCCCTAATAGACTCCAATTCCAGCGATAGCGACAGTGAGTCGGAGACCAACTTGGAATCGGTGAGTAAAGATATATAAAGTCAAATCCTGGTCCGCGCCCCTTTCTCTGAATTGCGATGTAACGAAAATCAATGCGGATATGTGACTAAGATATTTTATTTATATATATATTTATAAATTATGCCCAGGATCTGATGTCGCTGGCCAAAAAGCGAAAGAAGCCCCAGACGGCGGCGAAGGCGAGTTCCCGCTCCGATTCCGACTCCGACTGGGCCAAAAACAAAGCTGGAGCCCCCGCCTCCAAGAAGAAGAAGCGCCAGAAGGCCAGTCGAGATTCTAGTTCTTCGGAGTCCAACTGGGACGACGACAGCCAAGATGAGGCGCAACCAGCGGGGCCGACACCTGCGCAAGCTCAGGTGGCACATAAATCCCCAGAGCAAGCTACGCAAGCAGCGCAACTCAGCGAACAAGAAGAGGGCGAGGTTTCCGACAGCGATTCCGACAAGTCCAAGTCAAACTCATCCTCTTCCGGCTCCGATTCCTCTAGCTCTTCGTCCTCCAGCTCCGATTCAGAGTTCGATGACGGCTTCGATGATGACCTCATGGGCGACGACGAGGATCGAAGGCGTCTGAATGGCCTTTCCGAAAAGGAGCGTGAAACAGAGATTTACAAACGAATTGAGCAGCGTGAAATCATGCGCACTCGATGGGAAATCGAACGAAAACTCAAGTTAGCTAGGCGGGGGGAAAAGAACCAAGAAAGGTCGAAGAACAAAGGCGAACGGGCAAAGAAGAAGAAGGAGAAGCGTGAGAAGAAAGCGAAGAAGGCCCGAGAACAACAGGCGCCTCCGCCACCTCAGGCATCCACAATTGCTCCATTGGTTGCGGAGCCCAAACCCATTGGAGAAGTGAGGTCCGCGAGTCCCTTGATTTCGCCCGCTATCAGCAGAGATGTGGCATCCACTTCTGCGGCGGTGGCCAGTATTCTGCCCGATGATCAGGCAGCTGCCGCTGGCGTCTCTGATTACTTCGATCACAAGGAGCGATCCAAGGAGCGCAAAAAGAACGTGGAGGCCAACAAGACGGACGACAAGAGGAGCAATGCCATGGCCTTGCTAAAAGCCAAACGAGAAGGCAAAGCTAAGAGGGGTAAGTTAATAAGCTTTTATACACATTGCAGTATGGTTTTAATACTTTTACTATTCTAATCTCCTTGCAGAGGAAGAGGAAGCCAAACGCCTGGCTGAAAAAGATCGTGATGACGACAAGGAGGAATTAGAAAGCGTTTCTGGCTGCAAATCAGCCGTGAAACTGAAAGCCTCTGAGATCTATTCAGACGACTCGGGCAGCAGCGATTGGGATGAAGATGAGAAGCCCACGGGCAAGCGTTCGCGCTCGAACAGCAGCAAGGCCTCCAGTGAATCCGAGGAGGAGGGGAAGGTGCCCCAGAGACCCGTTTTCATAACCACGCGCGAGGATCTAAACAAGCTGCGCCTCTCGCGACACAAAATGGAACGTTTTGTGAACTTGCCAATATTCGAGAGCACCGTACTGAACTGCTTTGTGCGGATCAGCATCGGAAACAACGGACAGAAGCCCGTGTACTGGGTGGCGGAGATTGTGGGCGTGGTGGAGACGGGAAAGATCTACAGCCTGGGTACCACGCGTACAAATCGCGGATTGCGGCTCAAGCACGGCATCCTGGAGCGAGTGTTCCGTCTGGAGTTCATTTCAAACCAGGAGTTCACCGAGAGCGAGTTCAATAAGTGGACCCAAGTGTGCCAGCAGAATCACATTCAAATGCCCACAATAGACTTAATCGCGACCAAACAAAACGACATCAAGAAGGCGCTGAACTACGAGTTCAAGGACGAGGACGTGGACAAGATTGTCGAGGAGAAGAACCGTTTCCGCAACCGACCCACCAACTATGCGATGAAGAAGACTTGCCTAATGAAGGAGCGCGATGCGGCCATGCTGCGTGGCGATTACGACATTGCTCAGGATCTGGGACAGCAGATCGACGAACTGGAGAACCGTGCCTCAGAGCTGGACAAAAGGAGATCGCATACCCTTAATTTGATTTCCTACATTAACGATCGGAACAGGAAGAAGAACGTGGAGGATGCGGAGAAGGCAATTTTGGAGGAAGCCCGCGCCAATAAGGGTCTCAAGATCTCCGATCCCTTTACGCGCCGAATCACTCAACCACGCATGGGCTTCAAGGGTGTCAAGAAGGACGATGATGACATGCAGCTGGCGCCTCTGCCACCTCCACCGCCTGGGAAGAAGCGACCCAGCGAAGCGGGTTCCTCGAGCTCCAGCGCCAAGCCCACGGACTCCAAGGACTACAGCCTTTACTCATTGCATGACTTTGACATCGACTTGGATGTGCCGTTGCCAGGTGAGCTTTTGAACCTTGTATTAGCCAGAAATAGTTTTATAACCACCTGTCTTGTTTCCATTTTCAGTAAGTACGAATTCAGTGCCCAAACCGGCCAGCAAACCAGCCGAAACCGTCTCCAAGCGTTCGTTGAACCTGGAGGATTACAAGAAGAAGCGCGGCCTCATTTAGAAAATAAATCTGATGGACTATATATATTGACAAAGCCTCACGTTTACGTCCTAGTTTAGTGTAGTGCCCAAATGACTACAGCAAACGTTTGTTAATGCTATGACTACGACCCCAACTAATGGAGATATAAGGCGACGATCCGTTCGGCTTATAGTTACAGTTCACAATTGTATTTAAGTTGACACAGTAAGATTGAATTAGGTCAGGCATCAATGTTGAATATCCTAATCGCGATGACGTTCCCCGTTTGTGTTTGTTTGGTATCAATATTATGATTCAGTTTATAGAGAAATTATACAGACAGCACAACAAACAGCAGCAGCAATATCGAACATTTAAAATTCTTATGCAAGTAAGGGACTCATTAAATAATATTTATAGATTGATAGAGCGCTACTGTAATTTTTTAGGATATAAGTTGAAAATTGTATTACGAAAAAAGGTAAACCCCAAACGAGCCCAGCCCAATTTTTTCTCGATGAGATGTTCAATAAATTAAACTAAATGATAATATAATTTATACAGAATTAGTTTACAGCGAAAACTTAATTGTTTACTCAGGCATATGGCAAGTGTTAAAAAAGAGATTCCAGGGACAAATATGAAACAGGCTGATTAAATGGGAAATTAACGAACACACATTCAAACGAGCATGTATCCGTTGGTTGTAAGCGTTCAGTGCTGTACTAGCTTTAGGCGAAATTCATCAATTGTAGCAACACAGCATCCATATACTTAATTATACACATATAAATAATAATTATTTATAATAAAGAAAAGACTTTAAATTGTTCTGAGTTTTAACTTTAATGGTTTTGGATAATGTGGGGATGATGAACACTTTATAGTTGTAAAGAATGCATAAAATATTGGTAGCTTGAAATGTTTTTTCATAAGTAATATTACTATCTTTCAAACTATTACTGAGTTCTTTTATCTCCTTTAAAAACACATTATTTGCTTGGCGCCAACTTGAACGTAAATTAAAAAGTAAACTAAAGATGGCCATTCTCAACTGAATCGTTTCCTTGGCTTAGGTTAAGTTCGCGTCAGTTGTATCTTTTTAATTGGTTTGCTGCCTGTTTGCGCAGCTGGCTGACTCCTTTCATGTTCTCACCAAATTAATTCAATTAATTCGATGAAATTGTCTTTTAATTGAAAGTGATCGCGTTTCGCGATGTTTTGTCAGAGAGAAAACATTTCTGAAAGAATATCTGAAAGAATTTAAGGCATTTAATATTTCAGTTATGGAGAAATCTTGATTATACTCTGCTGCAAAACACATAGGCTGCTAATTTGAAATAAACTTGGATTGATTGTTCTATAATGCACTTCCGCTTGAATATTTTTTCAAAGTTTGTTCCTTCTTTCTTTTTGGGAACCTCGCAGTACCGAACATATTGTTCCCAAATGGTGAATGCGACTGATCCGATCACAATGATGACGCCGTGGATGGGGGAGCCATTGTGGCACAATGACATTTTATCTCGGAATATGCAACAGCAGCACGTTCTCTGAAGCGGAGAGTGTAGTAGATCAGCGGCGGAATCTCGATTCTGAATCCGAAAACTACCGATGCGTGGCCCATGCAAATGTTCTTGCAGGTCGTCGTCGGTGTGGGTGCATCCCACAGATACTTATATATCTTGCATTGTTGCACGCAAAAAAATGGATTGAATTTATATCAAATTGATATTAGTATTTCATATTATAAAGTATTGTTCCAAGAACTGTAACTTAATTAAGAAATATTAAATATAGCAAATTAAAACCGATTTATTTAAAATAAAGTTGTAAACTTAAAAATGTTCGATTTCTACAAAAATAATCTATTTTTCATAAAAAAATCAATTGGAATTTTGTTCATTTTCTATAGCTTAGTACCAAAGCTCAGAGTACAAATCCTTTAATCGAATTAGTTTTTAAATTTCCAGTAAAAAATAATACAATATAATAACTACCTTATAGTAGATTTCATATTGAAATGCTGGTATATGTGGTTGAGAACATTATGTAACATCATGATTAAACCTTCAGTTTTTCTTTCCGTGTACCCATGTGGGAGAAATCCCCTTGGCGGCGACTAATCAACCGGCATCGGCTTGCCTTATACACAAGTGCTATATGCTGTCCGGCAACGGTTTCTTCATCGTCGCCCCGAACTCGGGCTTCTTCCAGCGTCCACCCCTCCGAGCTCCACTGTACATGTGTGTACAGTACAGTGTGTGCGAGTGAGGGGACACTGACAGCGGCTTCAGCATCGGACAGCTCAAGCGATCAGTTCAAAGTTGACTTCGTCGCGGACCAGAGCGGATCGTTCTAATTCCGACACGCGACCGTGAATTATAGAATTATCAAATCACAGCTTGAATTTATTTAAAATTTAAAAGCTAATAAAAAGTGAAAATAAAATGCAGAACCATAAGTGCTTAATTCTAAGGTGTTTATTTGTGGGTTTGATCTTTAGCAAAGTTAAAGCCGAGTTGGATTTTACCAACGATCTTGAGAACAGCCAAAAGTTCAAAAGCTTACCGACCACAGTGAAAACCTATGAAAATGACACGGTCCAGCTGCCTTGCACCTTAAATAGTAAGTGATTAATTCATTAAATCAAATAAGGTACAAGTCTTATTGCATTTTGTGGTCATTTTTGAGGATTAGACCCGCTTTTGGGGCCTTGAAACGGCCACCAGCAGCAATTGGCCATAACAATGAGATTTAATTCGATTTATGAAATGAATGCACAATGGAGCAAATGAAGGTATTATCCGACAATAATAGAGTCCGTGGGGAGAAAGTCCAGAAACGGATTCTATTAATTGAGCGCTTAACACACTTAGAGTCGCCCTCAAGTCTCTGGGGAAGAACCCTCCCGAGACATATTGTTAACGGTCCAATTAAAGATTTATTGACAGACCAGATTAGGTTATGAAAGGGTTCACAAGATTACAGAAAAGTTAAACAAATTGAATTTACAAGAAACCCAATACAAAAATTTTGTCGCCACCATTTGTTGCACTTACACATTTTCATGCGATATTCAAGTTACTCGATTTTTTAAACGACTTTTATTTTTAATTCATCAAATTCATATAAATAGAATATAAATCATATATATTTTTTTTAATGTTCGACCGTATTTGTTTTTTGTGTTAAGAGAAAAAGTTAAGATCAACTTATGAGTTTAAAATCCAAAGAAATCTTAATGTTAAAACTCTCACATCGTTCAAGAAATCAAAAAATTTTAACGTTTACTTAAATAACAATATTTTGACTCTTCAATGAATAATTACCAAATACATACTCCAATTATATACTTATAATTTTCATACATTTTAAAATTTTTGAACTTAATCAATGAATAATTGAATATTAAATACAAAACAATAACAAATTTTATTCGCTTTATGTGCCTAAAATTTAATAAGAGATCGCTTCAGTTTTGTAACATATTTGTATGCAAATCTTTAATATTGATCTCCTTCAGCTCCCTTCCTCTACGTCCGTTGGAATCGAGATGATGTGGCTCTGGTGGATTCCAGACACCCGGATGTTCCGAAGCTGGATCGCATAATGCTCTGGCCAAATGGCAGTCTGCAGGTGGCCAACGTGCAGTCCAGTGACACCGGCGACTACTACTGTGAGATGTACTCGGACTCGGGTCATGTGGTCCAGCAGCACGCCATTGAAGTACAGTTGGCTCCTCAGGTGCTGATCGAGCCCTCGGATCTCACGGAGCAGAGGATTGGAGCCACCTTCGAGGTGGCCTGCGAGGCCCAAGGAGTTCCTCAGCCGGTAATCACCTGGCGGATGAACGGAAAAGTCCTGCATCCGCAATCCAGCACGGGCAATCGGCAGAGTCTGCTCCTGGAGGTCAAGTCGAGGAACCAGGCGGGACTCATTGAATGTGTGGCCAGCAATGGAGTGGGTGAGACGGCGGTGGCCAGCGTGTATCTCCATGTGCTGTGTGAGTTAACAACTGTGAATAAATAAATATTAAAAATTCTCAATGAACTGCATAAGTATTTTAATAAGAAAAACAAGTTTCAATTCTTTATATTTCCAATAAAATAAATAATTAACAATTAACAAATTCAAGACACATTTTTAATCTATGTATTATGTTATTCAGTTTAAATTAGCCCACGTTCCGTTTTCTCCATTTATACATATTTAAAAGCTGAAAAAACATACGTTTATTTATTCTCAATTGTCTGAAATTCGTCCTATATTTATTCTATAAAATTGTTTAAATATATAAACCAACATACTTTCTTACATTCAAAACCCAAAGAACTCATTTATTATTTATTTGTTGGCCATATATTGTTTACTCTTGAGAAGAAATCGATTTTCCAAATATTAAATAAGCTTTTGCTATTTTAACATAGCCAATGTGTTAAATGATCAAAAGCCAAACTTTAATTTTTCCTTCAATCAGTTTTAATGTCTTGCGTTTACTTTTTAAATTGTTTATGTGACCTAACACACAAATTAGAGATTTCAGATAAGGCCATTACCAATTTGAAGCAACTAATTGACTTCTCCGCACTCCGCAGTTTCGCCGGAGGTGAGCATTCCCCAGCCGGTGGTGTACACCAAACTGGGCTCCCGGGCCCATCTGGAGTGCATTGTGGAGGCGGCACCGGCGGCCACCGTGAAGTGGTTCCACCACGGAGTGCCCGTTGCCCTGGGCGCCCACTCCACCAGTCACGAGTCGGAGTTGCAGGCCAATCGATCGGTGGACCATTACGTCAACGCTGTGCGCCACATGTTGGTGGTGAAGAGTGTCCGGAACGCGGACATGGGGCAGTATGAGTGCCGCGCCAGCAACCGGATAATGAGCAAGAGTGGCAACGTGGAGCTGACCGGCCGCCCGATGCCCTGCATCTTCAAGATCAACCCGGGCACCCAGAGCTCCACCTCGCATGTCCTCGTCTGGCAGACCGAGAGCCTCCTGCCTATCATGGAATTCAAACTGAAGTTCCGGCAGATTCCTTCGAATAATGCCACACGGCAGATTAGAACTAACTGGACGGAGCTCACGATCCCGGCACAGGCCACCAATGGTAAGGATATTAGAATTACCTGAATTGTAAAAAGTTGTTATAAAATTTAAGTTATGTTATTATAGTAGAAAAACAAAATTTCGATTAAAAGCTTTATTTTATTTTACTTTCCTTTATGATAATCGAGTATAAAAAACAAAATTTTATTCAATTTGAAGCTTTTCTTTAAATATTTATCTTATTATAACCACCTTATTATTTCATTCCAAACTAAAAAGAAAAACAGAATGAAAAAAAATTAGAAACACTATTCAAGAACTTAACCTATCTAATTTTCATCATTTATTTTGTATAGTGCACCTTATTATTCAGTACATTCGTCGATTCGTTCAATTGTAATTAATTTAATGGTTTCTAAATTTGCATGCCACCTTTTCGAATAATGAGTAAATTGTTTCTTGTGAAGAAACCGCAAGGCCGCATAAAAACGGTTTGAACTAAATATACAATGACTTCAATTCCTTATAAATAGAATCAATTAAAACAAACAAAACACTGATCATATAAATTAAAATAAATTTGTTTCACAAATGAATGATGTAACAAAAACCTAGACTCAATATTATTTTCTTTATTATTTAACCGCAGGACTTATTTATATAACAACTTACACACTACATGGTCTTCAGCCCGCCAGTCTTTATGAAGTTTCTGTATTGGCCAGAAACAGTTTTGGGTGGAGCGACAATAGCAAGATCGTTCGATTTGCAACAGGTGGAGAAGGTATACTGAAATAACAATTTCATAAATAATTTAATAATTAATAATTTAATTCCTTACACCATCCTTTGCAGTTGAGTTACCAAATTACTCGACAGAATCGGAACTTCAGGATGATTTTACCGAGGAGGACTTCCACAATGAAATCACTCAAAGATCAGAGGTTCTATCGGTCAGCATGATGTATAATTCGAGTTCAATGAATGGATGTGGAACAAGAGCCTTAATATATTCCATAGTTTTAATAAAAATATTTCTCCTATTGAGTTAGGTTCCCCAATAAATTAAACCGATTTTGTACTGAATTTGATTTATATGCAATAGCAAATACAACACATTGAATCCGTAAACAAAAATGCCTGAGGTCATAATGATTCACAAGAAAGAAAAATCTGTTGAATCAACTTCCGCAAAAGTAATACGATAAGATTTTTCGGAAAAGACTCACGGTAGGCTGATATAAAATGGAGGCTTATCTGTGACTATGAGGCTATATTTAACTACGGATTAATAAGGTGGATATATAAGAAATATACCTTTATTGATAACGTAACGGCAGTACAAGAAAAAAAACTCATATCAGAAATTGACAGTAAATAAGTTATCAAAAAGTTTTTCACTTTTAGTCCAATTGTTATATTTCTGTGATTTAAAACAAAAATGCTGATACCAAAGCCTAAACAAACTAAAATCGATTAATTAAAATCTCAAGCAAACTTTAATGTTTGATCAGTTTATGAACTTGAAATTAATTAAAGTTGTCAAGTAAATTTAAGCGGCCACCAGTGCGTATGCGTGATTGCTTTGTTTATTTCTGAAACCGAATACTTTAATTAGAATCTAAATGTTTCGCTCAAATCTATAAGCCTTGTTAAACATATTTCAGGGTATTTCTGCAGTATAGGGCTTCTTTGAACTTCAATTGGCAGTGACACTGCGGGAAGCTAACGCATCTTTGTGGCCCAGAGACCATCAACGTATCTCTCTCCAAGTCCCTGCTGCCTGCAATCTTGAGCAGGGAGAAAATGGACTGTTATCGAGAGGCAGCAATGCGATACAGAGCGGGAGACTACACACACATACATACAAACACATATTTACAGAGAGAGTATTTTTTTTACTCAGGGCCCGGCGTTCGCATTCCGTCGTTTCTGTTGGCTTTTGGCTTCAGTTTTAGTCTTATTGGAGACAGCATCGCGTTCGGTTGTCCACGAAGCCCCAGCGCTGAAAAAAAGGTCTCCACACTTATCTCCAACCCAGCGACCCACTCCCCCGTAAAACCCTAGGCTTAAAGCAATAACCGACAGCTGTAAACGGTTTCCATTCGACCTGGCTAACAACCGCACAAAAAAAAAAACAAAAAAACAAAACGTGTGTTTTTAATCGGTTAAAATGGCGTGCGGGCGAAAGCGTTTGCCAGCGCAAGTGTTAAACGTAATTTCGTACGAAAATCGTGTTGAAAAACAAAAGAAAAGAAGAGGAAACCACTTTTGTAACGCTTCAGCTTCAACTTCAGCCGAAATTCATCTCGCGTCGGTATCTGGGGACGAAGCAGCTAAAAAAAAAAAAAAACAGAAACCAGTTTTCCTCCTCTAGGCTCTCTTTGGTCAAAATAAATACGAAACAAAATAACAATCTCGAACGCACTCCGCATCCATATTCTGTAACTTCTGACCCTGAGCTGCCGAACTTTAATGGCATTTTGTGTCTTCGGCTTTGGGCCAAAAGGGCGGGCGATGATTCATAATGATGGCTACGAGAAACATGGTCAGCAGATGTGCTCCACATCTTCACTTTTAGCCCAACTCCTTTGCGCGTCCATTTGGCAGGTTTTCAAATTCGGTTTCAGTTGCAATTCTTCGGTCGCTTCGCCTCTTTCTTCGCTGGCAGAATCTTCGCTGCACATTCTATAAATATATGTAGAAATATGTAAAATAGCCGTCGTTGTGCCGGCAACAAAAATACACGAAAACAACACAAGAAATGGCAACGAAAAAATGGTCAAATGAAAGGGGAAATACAAGAGGAAAGCGTTTAGGAGCAGGAAAAAGCGGAAAACGGGAACTATTTTGAACCAGATGCTGTAAGGGAAATGGAAAATGGGAAATAGGAAAAGGGAGGTGCAAACAAAAAAAAAAACTTGTTTTTATTTACAGTAGGCAAAAACTGTGAGGAAAACAACAGAAAAGTTTTCAATTCCATTTGTGAACCCCCCAAAAAAAAAGCATTCTACGGATAGAAGACAGCTGCACTTTTAACTCCCCCCAAAAACTTCCCAACACAAGTGCACCGATTGTGTGCGCCTGTGTGTGTTAACTTAGAGCGCAATGTAAATAAACAAAGCGCCAAAGACAAAAACAACAACAATCGAGGCATTGATTTAAAGATAACCCAGCAACAGACGCAAGAGGAAGAAAACCAAACTAACAAAAAAGTTGCATTCACCAAACCGAAGTTTTTGTACCCTTGGTCTTATGGAAGTTTACTTCTTTTTTTTGGTAAAAAAAATTTGTTAACGTCAGTATTTCAAAGTTTAATTGACTATCAAAACATGGTAACAATTAAATAAAATTTAACAATTAGTATTTGCAAACAGAAAATATTATTTTTATTATGTTATTACTAACAAAAGATATTTTATTTATTAGGAAAAGTTTTTTTTAAAAAAGTTTTTATATAATGAATGCTTAAGAATATAGATATTTATATCATCCTCTGCACTGGTAACCAAAAAGAAAACAACCCAGTTTGCACCTTCTCTTCTCCTTTGATTTTATAATTGATAAACAGAGGGGCGGTAAATTGAGTTTGGTGATAGTGAGAGGGGCTTTCGTTGACGTATGTAGGTGTCAACGACTGTTAGTACCGACTTAGTACACACACGTACCTGGTCGTTTGGTCGTATATCTGAGGTGTCGTCCATTCATTTGACACCATATGACACCCCATAATAAAGTGGCTGGGAAAAGTCTGTCGCACAAGCAAGTGTGGAAATTGCCGCTCGTTAGGCAGCTTTTGTTCTGGGATGCCAAGTGAGGCAGGAAAAGCAGGGAAATTCAGAGTGCAAATACAAATAAAGGAAGAAACAAGGAAAACACTTTAAATTTACCGGCAATCAGCGAAGTAGTTTGTCCTTTTATGGAACTGGCCTGTACTTTTATTTTGATTCCAGACTTATTTAGTTAGTTTAGTTTTTAAGCAAACTACACAAAAAAAACTATTTAACTTTATCTTAACATAAATGTTATATAGCATAGCACAAAATTGATTCAATGATGCATTCGGATTTACAGATGTATTTAAACTACAGTCAGTAATTTTTACATAGTTGTTTTCGTCATCATTTTTTTAGATTCATAAATGTTTTATTAGCTTTTCGCTTGTTAATTAATGCTAATTTTATTTCACAACCAAATAGTTGTGATTATGTGTGAAATCAAAAAACCAATCCTTCTGTTGGAAGAGAATCACTTAGTCGAATGTTTACCAAGTAAATATTGCCAAATTGTCGAATATTTTTGCAAATGCATCAGCGGTGGATTATGATCATCAGCCATTGCAAAATTGTTTGTTTATGAGTTGAGCACATAAACAAATATGCGAACCATTTATGTGCGTATGCAGATTTTTGTTTGTTTGTATGGGTGAGCTATGCCGCCATTTGCAAACGGCTTTGATATCCACAGGCCGAATTTTGTATTTTGCGTTTGTATACTTTTTTCCTATATCGGCTTTTCGTGCTGTACATTTTTTCGCATTTGCACATTAATTTATTTATATGCATAACATTTGCATGCTATTCGACTTGGCACACCCTGACCTAACAGAACCCCCCAAAAGCCCCCACTTCGACCCAGTTTACTGCCCGCCTGGCATTGATTCAGTCCCAAAAGAGAAATGTACAGTCAAACTTCCTTAAGTTTTGCTTATTGAATCAATACACAACGAATTTGAGTAGATCTGACGATATAAATAGATCGTGTAGCAAAAAGTTTTGAATATTTAGGTTTGAAATATGCAAGTTATCAATTTATAATAGTTATGATAAAAACCATTAAAAAAAACATTAAAATTTATACAAATAAATAAACACGAATTGTATCAATTTCATACAAAAAATCATTAGTGTGTGAAACGAACTATTCGTTGAATTATTTCCTGTCACGGTCTAGGTCAAATAATTTTCCAAAAAAAAAAAAACAACTTAACATCTAATCTCCAATGCTTATCAATTACTTAAATATTAAAAAAAATTGGGTTTTTTCTCTGATGAAAGGACTATGCAAATAACAAACTTAAATATACTGATAGTTAGCAAGAATAGTACCATAGGAGTCAATACTGTACTTTGGGAGAGAGGGACGTGAGCTGCAAATTAGTCAGCTGCAAACAGCAGCGGCAGCAGCAAAAATAAGCAAATGGCGATTTTTCGCATAGAGATCATAATATCTTTAAGATACAAACTATCGGCGGAGAGCAAATTGCGACAAGATACAACTCACGGCTTGCATAACGCGGCCAAGCGAGTGAGCAATATTTACAGATCCGACGAATGTTTTTATTTTACCCGAAGACCCGCGTTGCAATATGTTTTAGCGAAAAAATTCGTTTGTAGTGCCCGGTTTTCCTTGCATTTTGTCCATGCCAATTAGAAGTTTCCGGTCCGCGGCGCGACTCGCATTCAAAACCAACAAAATAATCAAAAAGCGAAATTAAGAAATCATAAAAAAAAAAAAAAAAAATAAATTGTAAACGTTTTTTGGCGGTCTTTGCGGCCCCCGATCGGGAGTAATATAATGGCTCCAACCAATTAATTGAGTACCAACCAAACATATTAATTGCAGTTAACGACCTACCTCCGACAGCTCCGAACCAAACTAAAACTAAAACAACAAACCGATAAACAAAATCAAATCAGCGAATGCCAATCATAATGATCAGAGCGAGAGACTCAACCTGGCTGTTTCTCATTTGTCTGTTAATTGGACAATTCTACGGTAAGTCAAGGACTCACTCAGCTGAATGGTATATGGTCTATAAAAACAGAGAACTAATTCGAACAAACACGATCTGATTGCCACCAAAGTGCTTTTTATCGGGAGCTTCGAAATGGGGGAATTCGGGGAAAATCTGGCCGTTGAAAGTTGGAGAGAGAGTTGTAATGAATGTGTAATATTTTTTATGACTACTTGTAAAGATAAGATGGGAAGATTTGAAAGTGCATCAGAAGAAGCAGTCTTACGATTCTCCATAAAACTTTACATTTGAAATTGGGTTAAGCTGTGCTTTGTGGTTTAATTATGGTCGATGGAAACATGATGTCAATAAAATTCTATTTCGTTCTGAAAATAAACTTTATTTACTCTTTTAATTAAAGAAATTAAAGAGGTTTGCAAAACAATCTTTTTGATTGTTAAAGGGTAACCTTGAATATATTTTTTAATTAAAAAACTTTGATAAGGCGCATTAATCATTCCATTGTGTTGTATTTAAATACTGCATGGCCTATAAGTAAATTTCTTTATATTTATTGAATATTTTAATGTACAACCATAATCTGCATTTACATAATCTTCTTAAGTTCTGGGATATCAGCTAGATCACTTAAACGTGGATGAGATGTCAATGAGTTGACTTCGCTTGCGGTTCAATGAGTTTTACGTAAGCTTCCACGTATTATGAATTACCGAATATCGGCCAGAAATAAGTATGAGCAAAGGTAGCCTAGATATGAAACTCTCACGTAATGGAACCCATACGACCGAGAAAGCTCTAGATACGCTCGGCTACGTCGACTTCGAGTAAATAGGTGTGAGCCACGTGCGTGTTGCCCTATCTTTTGCGTAAATTGAACGCACACTGGGCCAAAATGTAGGTGCCCAAGGGAATAACAAGCATATCTTATCGCCGGGAGAGCGGCAAACACTTATCTCGCTTTTGGAATTATGGCGCAAATTGCTGATAACCAGTCAACATTCCATTTCACGTACCTTTTGCCGTTGGCTTGAAAGTTCGAAAATATGTTTGTATAAAAGAAAAAGCAAGAGTAGAAACGGTAAAGGTAGTTAACTTAGGCAACCAGAAGTTAATATGCCCTTTTAATTAAAGCAGAAATTGGTTTTCTTTGGGAACTTTAAGATATATTTGAAATATACAAGTCAAACGAATTCTGAATGAATAATACTGGGTAAAAAACAGATGCTTAGATTCAGTGAATGGAAAATAAATAACAAAATGTGGGTAAAGTTTCATTTAAAAACCTTTTAAACAGCCCAGAAACACACAAAAAAATCTAGATAAAAATGTATTCCGTTGAGGAAATTAGCTTGCAAACTTTTTTATGATCATGTGAAACGCCTCCAGAATTTCAATTTAAGATGTCCCAGGGGCAAAAGCCATATTGTGTTTTCCAAATTATATCTATATATATGCGCTTTAAATTAAACAAATTTTTTATCCAATTTTAGCTATGAGATAAGAAAGCGTCCGTTCAATTAAAAAAACCTCTAAAATGCACACACATGTGGGGAATTTTTGAAGCTTTAACAAACAAAAATATTTGTTTGTCTGTCTAAAATTCTTTTATAATTTTCGGTTGCAGAACTGAAGTTGATAAAGACTTGGCCCTAATAGGAATTATGTTTATTTATCCAGAACACAAGGTCCCCGCGGCACTCATTCAAATATTTAGTGTTCCCAGAATTTGCAACTGAGTGTTTGCATTTACATACCCATGCTTGACTGATTTTTCGGAGGTTTTATTCGGTATTTTCCAGCTAAACGATCAAATTACACACACAACGCGAAAGCATCGTTCGTTTTCCAAAAATAAAATTGGCATAATAAATCAATGATTTGATCAATCAATACGCTCTATAAAGAATGCGTAGTCCAACCCATTGGTTCTAAAAAGGCAGGAAGTCAATTTATTTCAATTTAAATTTTCATTGGTTTTTCGGCAGCTGTTTTATTTTGTGTTTCTATGTAAATTCAGGGAATGATATTATGCATACTGTGAAAAATGGGTATCCATGTACAAAAAACTTAAATTGGGTTGCGAAAAACTTTTAAGGCATTTTTATTAGATTTTTTTATTTTCTAATGTTTTAAGAGAGTTTTTAAAATATTTTTCTGAAGCCCTATTACTTACAATTTATATATAAATAATATAAATTAGTGTACAAATTTTTTCATAAACATGTTTTTCTATTCATGTAGAACTTGCAGCCAAAATTTTGCTTAACAATAAAAAAATATCATATTTTAAGTTTAGAAAAATTATGTACTTTTTAAGTGATCTTTCCTGTGAGTACATTTTATTTAGATATTGCTTAATTTACACAAACCAAATATTGGGCAATTGACCTGTCAAGACTCCCTTCCCAAAAAAGAAAAAAATAAAACAACTTCTCTGACAGTTGATTTCACCCAGTTCTGGGCACTTTTACGACCCCCGTCACAATTTGACTTTTGGATTTTTGTGCAATTAGGATTGGCAAGCTGCTTGTATTTTCCATCGTTTATTTTTATACATTTCATTGAGTCATGAGTTCTGTTTACTTCTTGACCTCATAACTCATCCGCGTCTATATTCCATCCCGCCATATGTAGGACATTAAAATCAAAGCAAAAATGTGATCATGGAATGGCAATCACACAGTTTTCCATCGCAACTCTTGAACTGAATCTTGAATGGGAGTTATCAATGGTCGGGCGAGACTACAGACCTGTCCGACCTTCCTGATACGACTGGAGTATTACTATAAGTATATATGACTGGCGCCTAGTACCAGAAAAGCTCGTAAATGAGGCTTACATACTAAACACAGAAAAATATTTACTTGAAATCTAGGACAAAGTAATGAACCAATTTAATTGCGAGCCCATAAAAGAATAATATTGTATGTCAAATTTTACAACATTACAGTTTATTAAAATTATTTGTTAAAAATTAAATAATAACATTCAATATTTTTGTTTTAAATTGTTTTCCTTGTACTATTTGGTTTTTTTTTAATGCAGGGACTTGATTTATTGTCATTCCTAAAATTATTATTACGTACTAAAAAGTTGCGCATTATAATTTTTGTTCTAAACTGAAAACAAAAGATTCATTATTAGAAATCAGAAATTGGTATATAATTTCAAAGTATTAAGACCAGACAACCTTGTCAGTCTCCACAAATATTTAAACATGACTTCATATCCTATGGATAAAACTAATAGCTATCCAAAATTAAATTTGTTTTAAAATAAAGATTTTAAATATATTATAATTTTAAATTTTATTTTAATATTAAAGTTGCTTGTAGATTACTTTAAACTATTTAGCCCACACAGCCTTGCCAGTTGTCCTAGAAATTCGACCACGACTTCATATCCCCTAGATAAAACTAAAAGCTATGCAAAATTATATTTGTTTCAAAACAATGAATAGAAGAAACTGCGCTGAAGTTACTTTGTAGATTTCTTTAAAGCATTTAGCCCACGCAACCTTGCCAGTTTCCCCAGATATCCGAACATGACTTCATATCCCCGGGAATGCAAACTCATCAAAGTTGGCCAAGGGACTTGAGTGGATTGCGACAAATTCCCGTCGACGTTCCAATGCCAATGCAGGCCACAAATGGCCATTGTGTGTAGCATTGAACTCGAGTTGCGGGGACAAAGGAGTGGAAGGACGACAGAGTCTGGATGAGAAAGAGAGTGGCGCCGCGACATCCTGTCGCCATTGTTCCACTTAGAAATATTGCACTGGGAGTCGGAGGACATCGTCATCCATACGGATGAACTTAGTCTGAGTGGTTGGTTTGGTTGTTTGGATGGTTCGTTGTTTGGTTGTTGATGTTACTAGGGGAGCTGTTTTTTATTTGCAACCCCCACCGACCGACTCATCGATCCAAGGACAACGTTCGCCCAGGGGGCCAAATGACGCATGTGGCCAAGTCCTTTAGAGCCAAAGCCAACCCGAAAGCCAACCCTCTCCGCCTTTCCAGCTGACTTTTTGGCGCTGACCTACTTGCAGACAACAATTGCGTGGAGTCCGTTCTCTCTGGATGCCTCGACGTATCCACGGTGTATCCGTGGGCCATAACCTTGACACAGGCCCAGAATATTGCAGTTGTTGGCCAGCTTTCCCAGTCATCAAACCGAAACCAGATCGGTGAAGGTCCCCAGCTGCTTTTGGCCAGTTGTTTTGTCTCGGAAGAAAAAAAAGAGATATATATTTTTCCATCAATGTGGCTGAGACCATAAAAGGGGCGTCTGACTGCATGGCTTTTTTTTTGTTTTGTATTTAAGCGGATATAAGGAGAGGCCATTGGATAAGATAACTGGCTTCGTCTTTGGATCGAGTGTCTACCTTAAAGAGCTTTTATCGGCCATTGATAACGAGTTTTAGCCGACTTGCGTAATCCCGACAATATCCATCATAACCTTATGAGCCCGGCCATGATGAAGTTGGTCATGACTCATGAGTCACTCGGCTATTAGCCGTTAGATGACAAGTCAGTTACAGGCCGCATATGGCCAACAAATTGTTATGGCTAATACATGCGAAAAGTGCGGTTGGAAAACATTACTCACACAATTTGCATAAATTCGTACCTTTCAATCTGGAGGAGTCATAATTCAAATAGAGAAAGCCATGAAGATTTCCAAACCGAAGTTCTTTGACGGTACTTTACCTGCTTTTATGGCCTGCGGTAATTTACCCAGGGCTTTAGATATATCTTTTTGTATCTGACATGTTTGCCCACGGATTTATCGCTCAGACGATAGCCAAAATTTTCCAAAGCATGTTCTTGGTACTCTTATAAGATGTAGATATTAAAATAAAAATAAAGTTACTCTTTACTTGCAGTGACTAAAAGTAAACAGTGATACTGATCAACTCTGAGTATTAAGTATCTGCAAGTTTGCTCTGCGATATCTCCCCCAAGTTCCTGTTGGAAACTCATTTCCGCTTTTAGAACTCCGCTCTCATGAACGAGTTCTTTGTGCGACCCCTTGATTGGAAGCAGAAGTTGCTCCGAATGCTTCGCGATTTTTATCGGTTCCAATTAAGTCTGGATCCACTTATCAAACAAAACAGTGACTCACCGATGCACCTTGCCCACAGAAAAATAATGATGTCACATTTATATTCATAGTAAAAAAAGGGCGTATAAAACACTTATCAATCATTTGAATTGCTTGCAAAAGTTGAATATAAATTAGGGTTTATTACAGAATTAAAATAATAATGATTTCTTTCCACCTAAATTTGATTCGTAATAATGAAATTTTTTTATTTTTCCAGTGCATTGTAATGGAACTCCCGTAGAAACGCAAGACACGGATTATCAGGACGATGACTACGAATATGGTGATGATGGTGTAGAGGAATTACCAGCAATTGATGTTATAGGCGATGTGGATCAAGCTTTAGCACCGCCATATTTTGAGCAGACTGATATAAGGATCGAGGCAAAACCTGGTCAAGATGTGGTCCTCAACTGCGATGCCAGGAACTTCCAGTGTAAGTAACTCCAAATGGATTATGCTTTGGATAAGTAATTCAACTTCCGAGATCCCAACAGTGAGCAATGCGGTGATGTGGTACAAGGGAGACACAATCATCGCCAATGGACAGAGTCCGATTAGCCAGCGAGTGGAGGGCATGCGGAACAACTCGATCCTCCTGAGGAACGTGACGCCGGAGGACGCGGGCGAGTACCGCTGCGAGATCCTTCCTCAGAGGGTTCAACAACGTACCGCATTGCGGGTGGGCGCCCGGCTGTCGATCCTCTGCGACGATCGCGATATCACGGACCGATCGCAGACGTTCAGGCAGGGCGACCACCACAAGCTCGAGTGCCGAACCTATCTGAGCACCAACGCCACCATCAAGTGGTCCTTTAATGTATGTTTACTTTCCTTTTCATCTATCATACTTCGTTATTGCTATCTTTATCATAGTTCCTGTTTATGCGATGCCGCGAATTCATGAAATTAATTTGACACATGTACGAGAAGGGTCACACTATTCGCTGACAGGTCACACTTTTTGTTATAATGATCAAACAAGCAGAAGAAGTCCATTTACTCAGTAAAATCTATGAACAATATTTATTTTAAATAAGTCAAACATATTAGCTCATGTTTCTCCGTTAATTTTTGTCATGTTTTTATTTTTATTTATTATTTTTATTTTTAAATGATTGCATGAAACGGGTATCGCATAAACTCAATTATCAACCTCCACTCATCTCCTCTTCCTGGGATCCTTCCATGTCTCCTCACGAATTCTTTACAGGATCTGAGTGGACAGCCCGCCCCCGTTGACAATCAGAACGGTGTGATTGTGCTGGACAATGTGGACGAAAAGGATGCTGGAGACTACCAGTGTTTAGCCGACGACGGCAGTCGTCATCCTCCCCATGGAACAGTGCACATTGAAGTACAGTACAGCCCCAGTGTGTCCACCCATCGACACAATGTGAACACGGAGAGTGGCGCCACCGCTGAGCTGTACTGCAACTACCGGGCCAAGCCAATTGGCAGGAGCTACTTCGTCAAGGATGGTCAAACTCTGCAGATTTCGGAGAAGTACTCCCTCAAGGATTCGGTGCACCATGGCCACAATCGCACCACGCTGATTGTGAGGGAAGTCACGGAAAGCGATCTCGGGGAGTACCTCTGCCAGGTGGAGAACGCCATCGGGTCCAACGAGGTGAGGATCCACGTCAGTTACCTTCCGGAGACTCCTCAGTTCGAGGACATGTCCATCGAGGGCAACAAGGTCACGCTGCACTGGCTTGTAAGGAGTCGACAGCCCCTCTCCGAGGCCATGCTGGATTACCAGTTGAATGGGGTAAGTTATCGTAGTACTCTGAAGTTGGGAGGTTAACTGGGGAGTGATATTTTCCTTAAGTATTCAAAATGACTGCTGTTTGTCAGTTTTAAATTCAGTAAACTAACTTAAGAACAATTAAGATCCAATTCCGAATATTTCTTGTCATTTAAAGCCTCCTAAAAGTATGCAACTTAACAATGTCTTATTGTCCTGTAATACATCCTAGATTTAACCCTGAACCCCTTAGTTATACTCTTTTCTTTATTTAACTGTGATCATATCTTATTCAGCCACATAATCAAATATATTTATTTTGCAATTTTAGTCCTATTACTGGAGCACTGTTTCCGTGCTGCAGACGCACCGTCACAACAGCACCGAGAGCATGTGGAAGATCACCCACCAGCTGGAGTTGAGCAGCGGCATGTGGCACGCTCGTGTGAAGACGAAGAACATCCACGGATGGTCCCACTTCTCCGCAGATCACACCTTCGAGATCCGCGATGGATTCCCCTCCGACAAGGAAGATGGTTAGTAAACTTCTAGCTGAATTGTAAGAGTTTCCTCTAAGCGATGTTTATGATTTTCAGATGAGGATCAGACTGGCGCCGCGGAACTTCCTCCCGATGAGATCGTGCAGGCTGGAATTGGACCAGTGACCCGCGGAGGTGCGTCAGCCATCCGGCAGCTGAATCTTGGAGTGATCCTCCTGCTGGCAGCCCTCCTGCTGCGAATCCGCCTCTAAGGGGTGCCATTTAATCAGAATCGAGATGTGTACATACGTATTTCCGGCTAGGAAACGCACATAGGAAACCGAAACTAAGTATTCTAAATATACAATGCTAATTCGCGACCGCTAGCTTGGGTCAATGTTAATGTTAATGCTATAGAAACCGCTGAAGCGATCACCACTGAAACATTTGTGCCAAGCAAGGAAAGAACGTTTAGGAACGGAGGATTAAAGTTAATTTAGTTTAGTTACAAATTAATGGAGCGACATTGGAGCAGCGAGGATCGGTTTCAAACCGAACAAAAAATTTACACTTTGATTAACCTTAGCTATAATATTTATTTGTTTTATTTTGTGTGCATGTGAAAGTTGGCACTTGAGGAAAGGAAAGAAGGAAATCCGAACCGAAAACGAATACAAATTAGGGTCATCGCAAGGGGAAGAATTCCGAAATATTAAACTAAAGTATAGAAATTCGTTGTTAAATCCACAAACAAAATCATTTTATTCCCACGCGATGACGTAGAGTAGAAAGCGAAGAAATGGGTGAGGATCTAGTGACTTTTTAGGATTTGCAATACCATATTTTTGTATATCCAAGCGTACTTACGAACTGCAACAGAATCAGAGGGGCAGTGGGCGGGACTTATCGAAGGGCACGCTATTTATTTTATAAACTAGACCAAAGCTTAGACATACATATGTGTACCTACCACACCATACATATGATACTTATTTTTACGGAACTACGCCACATCAACTAAATGGAACAGATTGAAGGGAAACGATTCAAAACATATACAAATCAAAAGCTAGGACTTGTGTGTACCTAAGAGATATTGAACAAATCAAAGAGAGTACTATATATATATATACGAGTATATATTGCGTAATGTTTGGCTTCACTTTTTGTCTTTGATCCTGCTACAATACCTGAGGAATATCGCCATAACATGCTGACCGTTCGTATGTGTAATCCAATTGTGAGGGTAGGAATATATTTTATATGTATTTTATTTAAGAATCATAACATTAAAGCTGATCAATAAACGTGCCAATCGAAGCAATCAACCGAACATTGATTGCTCGCTAAATCAAATCAAATCAAATGAAAACGACACAAAAGTAAAAGTTCCACAAACAAAGTTTTGACGAGGACCTGATTTCGAAAGCCGACCTTTAAGCATATACACATATACACAGAATATATAAAAAGAGGAATACTTAAAGCCAGTGTCTTACATGAATATTGTAATTTTCGTTGAGTCCATGATAAGTAAGCAAATAAAAACTAAAAACCAAACGGTGAGAATCTCTATCTCTATTTTCCTGGAGGTAACAAGCAATCATGCTTATGGCTTAGTATACTTTGGTTCCTTTTTTATTTAATAAATAAAGTTGATTTCGTGTGTCTTTACAAAATACAAAAATTTACAATCAACAAAGACTTCAAATGCTCAATTCCTGTGAGAAGTGTGGAGAGTGTAGAGGGTATTGGCAGTGATCCCCGCCAGCGTAATACTAAACTAAGCTAATGTTTTCCCATCCCGAGGAGCAATATGATCGATCCCAGGAGCGTACAGCCCAGAAAACTGCTCCTCGATCCCGCCGCCGAGGTGGAGCTCTCCGGTGCAATGGCATCCAGGGAATGTTCGGCAATGATCACCTTCGTAATGGCCACGGACTCGGAGGGCAGAATCTTGCAGACATAAGTGCCGGCCACCTGGGGACTCGCCTTCAAAATGGTCAGATCGTAGTTGGAGTCCAGTTTGAAGTTCGGCTGGATCAAGCTCTTGCCATTGGAGATCACATTCGATCCGAAGAGCCACAGAATTACGTTATTAGTGTTTTGCACTGAAAGAATATGTGGTTTTAAATGGGGTTTCCTGAGGTTAGTTTATTAGAATACTCACGGTTGTCGCCCAAACCGCACTTGAGCACCACATCCTCTCCTATAATTCCAGTCACCGTCAGGGTTTTGTTGACCTTTACAGTGGATGCTGGTAGCGAGGACTTCGTCTGTGGACTGGGAGCACTCTGGTCCTCAACTCCATAATCGAAGTCATCATCGTTCATCATCTGATCATCGTCCGCTGTGGATTGCGGGTAGGAAAGCACTAAAATAAAGAAAAATTGAGGTAGTTATTAGGAGATAATACAATTTAAAATTTTTTGTCTCTTGCTTTAAACAAAGCTTCTCATTTTCTTATATACGAACGATTATCATTTTCATTTTGTAAACAATGTAGGAAATATCTAAAAAAAAAAATTTATTAGATGTTGATTTATAATTTATAATTTATATAAATTATGTAAACCCTCTTATACAAAAATAGCACTTCAAAAAGATATGCAATATTTTTCTTTTAATGATTTCTGTTTGAAGGCAACCAAAATGTAAAATGTATTATCCAAACAATAAAAAAATAAATTCCTCGTTTTTCGCTGCAATTCAATGACCTATAAATCGACTGTTTTATATGGTAGCTTTAATAGATCGTCTGTAATTATAGATCATTGGATTGTTTATAACGGTTCCCTGCGGGAGGTCACATCAGCCACCACATTTAGTCGGTGAGTTAATTAAAGGAAATTAAATGGAAATTGAAACCAACGCAGACTGCTTCTGCTGCTGCTGCTTTTCTTGTTGTTTTTGTTGTTTTGGCAGTGTGCATTAGGCCATCATAACGCCTGTGTTTGTATTTGTCTTTATCATTTTCGCAGCTCAAATTCATCAGGGGGTTCCCAAAGGGGCGGGGGTGTCGAGGGGACAGCTGCACCGATGATGGGTTATATTAAAGGCTGGCGATTTGCCATTCACGGTTTCCTTTCGGTTTTCGTTCCCCTACATAATTACCAACAAACGAACAGTGGCGTACGAGGGGTTTTAAGAATATTTACGAGTATAGTTACACAGAAAAATTGTTTATGGTTGTTCAAATAAATTAATACAAAAATTAAACATTATAAAGAATTTAATTGGATTATACCAAAGGATAATGTATCATATTATATTATGCATATATGTACATATCATATTATAATTATAATTTTTGTTGGTTTTTATGTTGTCAACAGTAAATGTTGTTTCCACATTATTAGCACAATATTTAAATATAGATCCACCAAAATTTCAAAATAAGAACCACTATGATCTATAACCCCCTGGAGGAAATCCTTCGTACGCCACTGTTCGGTGCATGTGTACAAACACATTTGGTGGAAAACATTTCGTTGAAATGGGGTCACATGAAAAACGAAAATTAAAATAAGCGAGTGGAAAGAGAAAACAACAGTGCCTAACCCAACACTCCCCCATTGCAATCGCTCTTCCCCTTCCCCTCCTTCTCTCCCCTCTTCCTCCACCCAATCCCCTCCCCCTTTTGGGCGATCGGCGCACCCACATGTGACGTGCTGACGGGAAGCCAAAAACAACTACAACCAACGGCCAAAAGAACGGCAGCATTATTGAGCCACTTTTTGTTTTTCTTTTTTTTCGGTGGTGTCGCCGATGGACACACTGAATTCAAAGCATTTCACAACAATGTCCATTTTCATAGTGCCAACTGCAACACGCACACACCAACAAATAAAAATACACCTGGCAAAAAATTTAAAGAAAAGGTGGATTACTAATGATTAAATTTCATTCAATTCAATTAAAATTTTCCAAAATAACTTAACTTAACTTATATTCAGGTAAAAAAAAAACGCCACCAAACAAAATCTTAAAACAATTGATTCAATATCAAAACTTCTTATGTAGATATTTAATATTTTAAAATTTGTATTTTTAATATTTTTGAAAAATATCTAGTTTTGTGTTTTGTGATAACATACTCTTTCAAACCAGAAAAAATTGTATTAACCCCAAAACTTTCTAGTAATCAGTTCATATGCATGTATATGAAGTTTAAAAAAAAAGGTACAAAAATTCGTATAGGTATTATATCCTTTATTATATTATTACATACTTAACAATTTAAATGCTTTTATCGTTACTATTTTTTGAGTGTAAACAGTCAAAACAACGCGCACACCCTCGAAAAAAGGGACAGTTTGGTCGAATGATTGTGAAAAGTTTAAATTTACATTTTCCTAATTTGCTTTGCTCGCTTGTTTCTGTGAATGTTATGGCCAGTTTTTCATCGTTTGCTCAATTTTTCAAAATAAACACCAGTTCTAACTGGGTTTCCAACTCGAATTCCATTTGCTGCCAAAAGCAAATGCAATAAAATCCCGGCGATCATTTCTTTTCCCTGTTTTTCTTGTTACCTCCTGCTGCCCAGTCCATTTTCCACAAAAAATGCACATTCACTCACGCATTGGCTCTTTGTCGTAAAGTTAAGCCATAAAAGAAATTTATTCTCGTATTTACATTGAACGAAAGAGACACTGAGCCATCTGAATTTATGTTGGACGCTTTCCGCCCCAAAAAAAGAGCCATTCAACCGGGAAGATAAGCGTGGAATAACGAACAACAATTGCAATGAAAGTTTATTTGCAGATTTTTTTATATTTTTTGGGAGGTTGATCTGAATCGAATGCTTATTTGGCTTCCGATAAACATAAACCGATAAGGAAGTCGGGAAATAATTTTTGGGGAAAGGAAACACATTGTTTAAGTGCAAATAAACAGGGGGAGTACTTTGCTTGTGGATTTTTTCAAACATTTTTTTGCAGCATAAAATATTTAAAGGTCTCAAAAAAACCAAAGGAAACAGAATATTCCCAAATGAATAAAGAGGAAGTTTTGTAGGTTTTGTTAAAATGCATTCCTTGGAAATTGTTCAGGGTTTTTTGTGCACATTGCCTTTTTATATTCTTAAATTTACCCAAGCATTAAAATCTTAACATTTTTAAAAATTAGTATTCCAAGAAACCAAGTAGAAGATTAAAGCATTTAAGGCCAGCATTTATAATACCATTAATTTCAATGCCGCCCTTTAACCTTTAATTTCAGTTCTCAGGTTCGAAATGATCTTAACCCGGGATTATGTTCGCTTTCATGTTTTCCTATCTCCAGAGATAAAAGTTCCCAACTTCCCTTAACCCTTGTTTCCCGCCCGTTTTAATTGCTACTCAGAATTAGACCGACAACAATTTATCATAACCATGATTCCAAAAAAAATAAAAGGCAGGAAAAAATGCATTTCAGCTAATAACCCAGAGCCTCGGGCCAAAGTTAAGTCAGCATTAGTGCCAGTCACTCCCCCGACCTCTGTATATATATTGTATAGTGTATATATATATATATATATATCCCCCTCTGGCCGGGAATCATTCAAGTGCAGCACTTTTGCTGTTGGTTTTACTACCTGTGATAAGGCCCCGAGGAAATTAAGAGCCAGTCGCGGAGGGGCGAGCTCTCTGATCTTTGATCTCCTTTCCCAGTGTTTTCAGGTTTGTCCAACCGGGTCTGTCCACGTCCCTCCCCTCAGCATTTATTGTGCACTCAACAAAATGATATATGGGTTTCTTTCATAGGAATTTTATGAATGGAGAGAAGAGTATGGCAGTTTCTCAGTTTGCCAAATTTCATTGCATATTTTTAGGAATTATATAGGAATATATTTATTTATATTTTTAGATCCTTGTAAAGTTCTATATTTCAAGAAAAAATTAATAAAACGAGTATGTAATATGTATAAGTTTAAAGATCCTAAAAATTCGACTTAAAAACCAAAAAAAGTTAGCTTAGGTTATACTTTAAGAAGATTGCAACATAAATTCATTTATAACTTGTACGAATCAATCAGGCAGAAATGTTTTTATTATTTTGATAAGAAAAGTAACATCTTGAGTCTAATAAGGACTAATTTTTTCGAGTGCAGTACGTGACTGACCAGTCGCAGAAAGCCAGTCGGGAGAAAGACCTGGCCGAAGGGACGTGGCCGCGTTATATGAGCCGAAAATTGTCGAGCTGTGTTCCTGTGCGTTGCCTTGCACTCGTAGGTATTTTGTGTTATTGTGTGTGGCAGATAGAGACATGAGGCGAAGCGGATAATGATAATGGCATTCGGTGGGTTCTGTGAAAGCGATCAGGTTACGGCCACGAACCGAGCGGAGAGGAGAGGAGAGGAGAGGACCTCATAAAGTGACTACCTACGCACCGGGCTCTTTTTCAAATTGGCCAGGAGCAGCATTATTCTCCGAAAGTGGAAAGGAGGAGGGGTTTTTGAAACACAGATGCAGCGGGCAGATGTGCACCATTGACAGATGCCAAAAATAGCAAATTATTCGCAAGCGTGTGCCGGTCCCCGAGAAAGGGATTGTGGCCGAGACTAGAAATCCATTTGCCAGATGCCAAACTAATCGAATAACTCTAAAATGTTTTCGAAATGTTTAAAATATGCAAATACTTGGATGAGCGCGTGTTTCAATCATTTCGGCCTCCATTATCCAAATCGATTTATTTCAATTTCCATTTGTTTGATCCCCCATAGATGAGAGGCTATGTGGCATCAAGTGGCCGCAATAAATTTCGATTTTCTGTGATCCAAGCGTCTAGAATCTAGAGTCTGAATGCACTTTCTTTACATGCCTTTCCAAATAGAGAACATTGATTTCACTTAAACGATTTTCCATTGCGCCGATCGTCGATCGTTGGACACAAATTTCTTTTTCCCCCCCAAAAGTACTGAGAAGTGTTCCCCAATGGCTGCACGTGTCTGTGGCAAGTGCCTCGGATTTCGGCTTTCGGATTTCTGGCTTCAAATTGTGCGGGCGCACTGCCAACGGAGGTTGGATGTCTATATAGTATAGTACATAGTCGTTGAGGCGCGACTTTGGCTACGCCTAACGCATACTTAAATGCTCTGGGGCAGGGCTCGTGGTTTCCAGTGCCTCTAATTAATATGCGGCACTCCTTTCTAGTTCTTCTTCACCATACGATATTCCCCTTTTCCTCCAGTGACTATTTGGGTTCGTTTTCGATTTGGGTTATTTATTGCCATTTACTTTGACGCTTCCACTCGGGCTTGGAGGCACACTTAAAGCTTCAATTAAAATTTTGGCACGCAGCTGAGGGAAATATTTTAAAATTCGTCACAACAGCATTGAAGAATGCCATTACAAATTTCTTAACTACTTTTTGGCGGCAAAGAAGAAAAAAAACGAAAGACTTTATTCAATGAAGTTGAGGCAAGCAAAACGTTTACAAATTGTAAGCATTTGTTTTCAAGTTTTGAACTTAGCAACTGGTTTTGTAAATAATTTATAAGGTGTTTTAATGTTGCATCAATGGAAAATTTAAGTAAAATATTTAGAGATTTTAATAACCGGTTATATTTTGTAAATATATTTCCTAAAGTCTGATAAATAATATGATTTTTGTTTAATAAAATATTAATAACCCCCTAACATCCTCAGATAATAATTCAGAAATAGGTTCGTAGTTTATAGTATTACCCATTTTGTTGGGAAACATTGTAGAGTTTTATCTGGAATCCAGGCATTCCAAAGCTGCAGTTCGAAATAGCCAAAATAGCTGGATCGGTTTTCGGCAAGTACTTATCTCGGCATTACTGCCATCCACTTCTTATGTATGTGGGGATCGTAAATTCTGGAATTTCTTCCACAAAGCTGCAGCATCTGCGGCTTTTCGGGCCTTTTGACTTTGACTTCTGGCTGCCGCTGAATCAGCAGTTGGGCTCTCCATTATCGTGCCGATCATTGGGCGCTTTACTATATATGTGTGTGTGCATTTCTCGGGGGTTATGTACAAAAACAAGCCCATGTAATCGTGCCCCACTTGAGTGGTGCTGCTGCACAAACCAACCACCCCCCAGCCCCTCCCCCCTTGGAAAACCCGCACTCCGCCGACGACAACTCATTCAGCGGCCGGCAATTCGCCAGCGACGTTAAGTAAATTGATTCTTTAATTGCCGAGAATTGGTTACCAGTTGGCTTAACTCGCTTTTCAGCCCGTTGCACGACCCCGTCCACAATGCCCCCATCTTTTGCAGTGCATATACATACAAGCATACATATAATACATACATATATACATAAATGCAAGCGAAGAATCGTGAATCGAGCATCGAGAATAAATACATGAATACCAGGCCATGGCGAACAGACAGCATCGGTTGACTGTGTGTGACTCACTCGGATCCAAAATAAATACACCCGGGCCTCCATTGAGCAGGAATTTTCTGCACAGACAAGGGCAGGGTCCTCACACCACTCCCCCTTCCCCTCCCCCTCTTCCCTTCTCCTCTTCTTTCCCTCCCTCTTTGCAATCCTAAAACCCCAACGCCGCCGACTCCCTCGCATTTCTGGCCAAACAAAATCTTTTTTATGCTTCGCGCTTCTTGCCGCATTCGCGGTCATTTGATGCCTCTTCTTCGCTTTTTTTTTCTCAGCCCGGGCATTTCAATTCGCACCAAGCAGACTACACAAAAAATGCCATGAAATTCAATCTTTAGAGGAAAAAAACAGAACACAAGAAAAAATGTTTCCCAAAATGCAATATTTCTTGAGCGAAACGTATTTGGAAAAGAAGTGCTGATGGAGCGCATTTTTATGGCAATATTTACAAGGAATCATAAAATTTGACACTTTTTCGCAGGTCCCTAAATTCGACTCATTTTTAGCTAACAATGTGGGAAGTTTATTCAGATCGATCATATTGTAATATGTTCCAGTTCTTGGTCATAAATTAACAACATTTACCAGAACTTATAATGTTGTTTTTGATTTTTTACGTTAATAACTTATGTATGGAATAATAACTTTGGAACCCATTTAAAACAACAAATAAAATAAGAAAAATAAAATACATATTTTTAAAATAAATTATAAAAATGTATCTAAAATTTTAAGATGAAAAGTAGGAATGCATCCTAAATCGTCTTATCCTCTCATTTTGTTTTTGTCATTCCGATTTTGTCATCCATTGTCCATTTTGTCAACCGATCTGTACTGTGTATCTTTAAGTAAGGCTTTTTTTCTCCCAGTGATCGCGATGATCATCAGTTAGACTTGTTGTTTACCCATGTCAAGCGCAGTCGGACAACTATGGAATATTAAGTAAATATGGTAAATACGGAGTGAGCAAACATAAATTCCTGGCGAAACATGTCAGCAGATCAGTCGGCGATCTTCGGCGAGGAAACGCCTTTCGAACGCACCTACCTACCTATATATATACGATATACGATTTTGCAATCCAATCAATCCGAACATAATCGCATTGTTTATGGATTGGGGTAGGCGAACAACAGGAAAAGGGTTCCTCCAGGTGATCCAAAGAAAGCAGGGTGATCTCCGATCACACCAAAGACCAATAATGTTCTCACGCTTCTTCGCCACGCTTCTTTAGGGAAAATAGCAACTACCTAGAATTGCGGTGAGTCGAGGGGCTAATTAATACAGGACCCCGAACCAGAATTCGATACCGATGTCCTGACCCTCCAAACCCTCCTGCTGATCGGGCTTTTGCCTATTGATCATCGGATTGCTTTTGCTCATTTCCTGGGTCCCGGACAATGGCAAAAGTCTGGAATAATTAACAGCCGTAACCGAGTCGGAATCACAATTGCCAACCAGTAAATGGCAAACAGCAAACAGCAAATACCGATCCCCTCTTCAGATACTTATAATACTTCCTAACGATCGTTCGACTGAATGGAGCGGGGAAAATGCATTCAGACTGCCGCCATTCAACGATCGTGATAAATAACTGAATTAATGCGACGGCCTCTGAACAATAAATTATTAACTTTACTGTTCACATCACTGTAAAAAGTGCTAAAATTACACAACTAATAGAAGCATTTGTTTTACACTATCTGTAAAAGATCATTTGAATAACGCGGAAATCTCGCACATTTGCAAAATGTCAAAAGATGAAAGATAGCAAATGAATCATGACAAAATATGTGAATGGGTTAATGGGAATCCTCATCGATCTTCTAGCTGATTCATATATGTCTTATTTAAACCAGAAATTTTGGGACATTTTTGCACATAAAAAAACCCAGAATATTAGTCACTGATACAGAAATTATAAATTAAAAAATCTTTATGTAAATGATAATAATTTTTAGCATGATAATTCTAATAAACTCGTATAAGGTTTTAAAAATTTTAGTATCTGTTTAAAAATCTGTTTTTTATTGAACAACATAAATACTAAAAACAATTGGTTTTGAAAACGCTTTTTTAAATTCCTTTGAATTTTTGAAATAGAAATAAATTCTTTGAAAGAATATGCATGTTTGCACAACTTCTAAGCACTTGGAAATAATTATTAAACATATTTATGCTCATAATATTAAAGGGCTATATTTATAATTTTTGTCGGTGCGTGATCAGTGGGACAAATGTAGGTCAGAATGGGTCTGAAACATTCCGACAGCGGCACTATCATCCCAGCCCGCTGACGCCCAACAATCACATCGATTTATAGTAAATTCCTGCACTTCAAATCTCTGTCCGAATCCCCGTCCGAATTCGAATTAGATGCATTGCGATTAGTGAGGAGGCCTGGATTTTTGGGGTCGCCCTCCCCATTTTCGATTAGATTGTGGAGCCCCAGTCGATTGCATCAGGTTGACCCCAGTGGAAAGCACTTACCCGCGGAGCTGCCCACGATCAGTAGGAGTCCGGAAATTAGTAGGGCTCGTCTGGACATCATATTGTGTATATGGTATAATCTTATAATGTGAAGTGCACTCGCCGACGATCGGTGGTTAAATAGGTATCCAATGGTTAGCTCTTTTGGCTTTTGTTCGATCCGAAATCTGTGTCACACGGGCCAATTGATTTCTGGCGATCTATTTGGGATCTCGAAAATTATTGCCGCGTAATTATGTTGACGTTTTAGCGTTCCAATTTCCGGCTAGCACTGTCAGCACTTTTCTTAAATTTCTTGATTCGTTTTTCTCTTTTTTTTTGTTCTTTAACCTGCACACACACAAGATAAATTGGTTTTCAGGTCTGGTATTTTTCTGTTTTTTACTTTGTATATTTTCTAAATTCAAAAATCCGTTAACCGTCCGCTCGAGACAGCAGCAAAACGAGAAATGGCCAACGGTTTTAAGTTGTCTGCTTGCTTGATTGCCTGCCGCTGGCGAAAGAGAAAGCGGAAGAGTGCGTAACTTACCTAAAGAGAGGGCGCTAAGAGAGCGTTGATTATGTGGCGCGAAATAATTTTATTTAAAAACATTCTTTTCAAAAGGGGTTGTATTTATAGAAAGAAAGCATTTCCTGGCCATAAATATGAGTTAACGGATGTGGACCGTTGAAAGCACGGATTGTGCATAACAAAATACAAAAAGTACGAAAAATATGTGGCAAAAGCTATGTATTTAACAAGCCCCAATTAACTTGAAATTAAGTAGCGAAATACAATTTCATTATGCCACATGCTCGGACTAAATTCCATTAATTGCTGAACAGCACATGTCGTTGGTTTTCTTTTTCCCCAGAAGAAGAAGAAGAGCCGTCTTCAAGCTGCAGTTGCCGATTCGCGGAAATTTATTTGCATCCCCCGGAGACAATTTGCTTGATGCAATTGCGGCTTTTTCTCAGGCCGCCAATAAAGTCGGCCTGGGAAGCCGTGATTTCCTTGATTTCCAAGGGGTAATTTACCCACATCCCCGAAGTTACTCCATCTCATTTTCCGTCTGCCTTTTTTTTCCTGTCCCAAACGATGACGCCTACGTCGGGTGAGAGATACGGATACTTGGCTGCTCGGTTGCATGGATACTTGGATACTTGGCGCAACAGATGCAGATACGATTTATGAGTGCGACAGCGACCGCATTAAATGTAGATACATGCAACATTTGCACTGTACAAACAAACAAACAATTAAAATTAATCTACGAGCATAAAACAAAGTGCATTGCATTATGGATCTTGCACAGATAGATCTCTTTGAGGCTGTGTGTGCTCTGCACTGAGAGAAAATTCATTTTCAAGGATGTTGATATGAAAATAAAATGTTGATAACATGAATCACAAAAAAATGCAAATGTAAAACATAAGGAAAAAATGCATAGGGAGCGATTTTAAAAAGGTGCCAAAAGTGTGTAGTTTTTGTACAAAATTTGGGAAATTTTTTTTACCAATTTGCAACGGATTATTTTAATTTAAATAGATTACGAGTGTAATTTTTAATCAGCACATTCTAAAGGATTACTCAGAACTAGAAAATAAGAAGATAACAAATAAATAGGCCAAACTGTGAATAAACTAAATGACTAATTTAATGAAAAATAATGTAAAAACAACAAATTACATTGTACAGAATTTTATAGTGAAAAATATTATAAAATTCATTATTTTTGAAGATTTTATTTGTTGCTTACTGCAGTTTTTTAATGGACTTTTTATTTATTTTCAGTGTGAGTGGTGCGATGTTTGCGTTGTCTTCTTTTTGGGTGCCAAGCTTGTAAACATCCGCAAATTTAGAACAATTCCTAGGGAACTCTGATTCGGATTCTGTGGGGCAAGAAGCATTGGGAGTGAGTTTGAATATGGGAGTGAATGGGCGTGGATATTAATCAAATATTTATATTTACACACACCAGTTCGTTGGCACTGGAATGCATTCGTTGAATTTCCGAGAATTCGTTTCTTTTGAAAACAAATTAATCAAACAACAAGGGCGACAACAACAAAGTAAAAAGCCAGCAGAAGACTGGAAGAATAGAATGCTGACAGCAGGGAAATGTGAGAAATCTAGTGTGGAGTCGCTCGGAAAATTGAATTGTTGCAAGAGGCGCGCAGACTCCATGCGCCGGCGGCTTAAGAGAGGCAACTGCGGGCGACCACTCTCTTAGGCAGTTGGCAACGCGGCCAGTCGCAGTGGGTGGAAGTGGGATGGGTAGATTGCACCAACTGCAAGGGAATGCTGGAAAGTGGAATTGACCTAGGCTCTCTCTCTCTCTCGCGCGCGCCTCCTGCCAAGTGGGAATTTGGAATTCGTTAGTACGGCGATTGCAGCGCTTCTCAGGATTTCCAATTGGGCACTCCTGCGTCTGTGCAACATGACTCATCTGCTCTCCTTCGCCGCCTTCGGTTGTTCATTTATGCCGATTCGGATTCGGTTATTATGCTGGCTCTTTTCCATTCTGAAGTCAAAAATTACAGTTGAGCTACACTAACTGGGAAATTGGTTACCTATGGGAAAACTTGTTTATTTACTTGTAGAGTCCTTTATCAAGTTCAAAAGTATAAACGCTATATGTTGAAATGGGTATAAATTTTCCAATAAGAATTTCCTATGCTTTTGTTTTTGTAAATTCATTGTGCTAAAATCGATTTTTCACAAGTTTGTGGTTATAATTTTATTTGATAAAAAAACGTTGTAAATTCAAGTAATGTTTAAAAGATTAAAATTAATTTGAGTAAAGGATTTGTAAGTTCCACTTATTTTATTGTTGTCATTAAGGTTAGGTTGAGGTTAAGCGTTATAACTGTATTTTATGGTGTACAAAAAAATACTTTAACTACATATATTTAATGTTATATTCCTTATTTTCAATTCCTTTTGAACAACTAAGAAGCAGTAGTTGTACAATTTTAGGAACAAAGTTTCCTTTCACAAATTGGAAGAAATTTTTGTTCCCTTGCAGACGTAACACTGTACCTGGACATCCCTCCGTTGGCATTCGCAATAGCGCTTCTTGTTTCCCACTGGCAGTCCTCGACGAACAACAGAATCGAAAACGACAACCCACGCAAAAGTTCCAGCCACAAAAAACCCACAAAAACCTTAGCGACACAAACAAAGTTCAGTGTCTCGGCCGCCGTTTATCCTCGAAGTTGGCGAAAAAAGCGAACGGGTTCTGTAACCGCTGAAAAAGCAGAGAGACACACATAAAAGTGAAAAGGATTGCAAGGAGTGGATATTGGCAAGGCCCTCAAACATAAAAAAATAAAAAACAAGCGACAGAAATGAGGTATCTTTGGCTGCTGCTCCTTATCGCCTGCGGATCTGTCCAGTTTCCAGGTAGGAATCGGTTGCATCTCTCACATCTTTTGCCGCACATCGAGTGGCATTAAGAGAAGACAAATTAATTTCGATTCAATTTGTAATCTTTATGTGCCGTGGATTTTTTACTCGAAAACATATGCGGGTTCCATAAAAATAGAGGTCTCTTCAAAGGCTTAATTCTCCCAGGAATACAAGTTTAAGGCGCACAAAGAAATACTTGTATATATAATATATTTCTTGTTTGCTTGCCGCTTCTTATAACCCACTCATGGACGCTAATTTGCATAATCTAGTGATTATAATCCTGGGGAAAAGTCTGCGGCACTTGTGCATGTATATGAGTTGCAAGTAATCGATGGATTACATTGCACTTACCCCGTTTTTTTTCCGCTGACCCAATAAGGCAAGCTGAATCTATTAGAATATTGCCGCATCATTTGAATTAATCGGAAAAAAACATCCAATTAATTTATATGCAAGAGAAAGAACACGAATGATTCATTGTGGTAGATGGTATTATTCCCAAGTTCCCCCAAAATCAACTGATTCATAGATATTGAATAAAGGGTAGTACAAAAGAAAGCAGCTTAAAGATTAGTCACTTATTTTTTCATTACAATAATTAAATATTATTTGCCATAGAAGTTGCCTCATCGCACTTTTGAATATCAAGAAATTAGTTAGGTATTCAGCAGAGGTTGCATTTTCGCCATCTCCACATGGAACCGGCTCCAAACTCCATAAAACACTTGTCTGCCACCCAAAACTATCAGAGCTAAAGTGCTTCATAGGGCTCCCCACATTTATGGCAAACTTTTCCTTAAACGTTTTCTGGGACTTGGCAGAGTGGGTGGGGGGATAGAGTGGGCGAAAAGGGGGAGTGGCAGGGGAAGTAAGTGTTGTTGCCTGAAAGAACGTGTGTCATTCATTGAATTGACGACAATTTCGGAACCACTTGTAAGCAGGGCATGTCTCCATGATGATGAGTGTGCACAGGGAGAAAAAAACTCAAATTATTTACATTTTAGTATAAGATTGTATATTAAATTTGGAAAGCACCAAGTAAAACCAAATAAATGCAGTAAGGACTTTTAATACAACTTCTTAACATCAGATTTTTTTGATATTCCTTTGAAACGTATCTCAAAATAAATTTATTGGAGAAAAAGTGGGAGCCTCTTTTTATTTAATGTTGTTCTTTATTCATTCTTTTTCTTATAAGAACTTAAAATCTTGAATCTTAGTCTCAGCAACTAAAGACACCATGCAATATATTCTGAAAGGAGCTTAAATCTTAAAGCTTACTTTACCGTAAACATTTGATAATGATCTATGATTTTAGATATAGTTTTTCGGCTCGTGTACGAGCACTGCTCAGTGCCTCCAAATAGAGAAATTAGTGGAACAGTAAATGAAAAGGGTGGCAGGGGTACGGATGGCACTGAATGAGCACATTGTTAAAAATATCAACATGATTAAAGTGGCTCTTGAATAATTAAGCAACTGGAAGTGGGTCTGTGGAGCCGGGCTAGATGAGCTGTCAAAGGAAGAGAATGTGGCGAGGTAATTGTCGTATCATGCGTGCCTTTCAGGGTTATTTATGTGGCTTATCGATATTAATTATAATACAGAGAGGACGCCAGAAGCGTGGGATTCAATGGGTTTGTCACATGAGTTGACGCTTTTCCTTAAACAGCTGTGCCTTAACTTTCTACACTTGACCCTCAATAATTTTAAAGCGCCTTGGATGGAGAAACTCACAACATAAAGCTTAGCCTTCAGTATCTTATATGGTTATGGAATTATAAAAAGTATCTAATGTGTAAAGCTAAGTTTCCGTGAGGAAATAAAATGAGAATCAGAATATTTAAATTATATTTTATATAATAGCAATTAAAACTGTTAAGGCTTAAACACCAAATGTAAATCGTAAATATTGAACTAAAGATGGTATATTTATTTATATGTTTTTTTGTTTCGTAAGTCCTGCAATTTAAATGTTTGCTTATATTCTTATTGTTATATGTTTTTTTAGCATACTTTTAGGCAAAGAAATACTCATGGTCCCCAGTAAGCCACAAGTAGTAATTAAACTTGATCCATATTGTTTTTATGATTCAGAAAGATAAAATCATCCCCATTTTCCGGTGACCCAAATCGCATTTTCCGGGTAAACACAAGCGAGTAACTACGCCAAGGCTAAGAAAGGTGTCCCGACTTGTCTGCCGATGTCTTTTCATTTTTCCTAACGAGAGTGTAAACAAAACTAATAACTTTGCCACAACAACACACACACACACACATTAAACCCACGAATTATATGATATATATGTGTACGTGGATATGGCAAATTGGCAATTTTCGCTGCCATTAAGCAATGCGCTAAACGTGCAAATGACGCAACCAGAACGATGTATGTACATATATCCTTGAGCCAAATCCCGAATACATATATTCGCAGAATTGTGTTCCTTGCATATGATGAGTATTCCCGAAAAGAATTCCGTTCCGTGACCTGACCTCCAGCTCCAGGCAGGAGTTGGAGCCACCATATCACTCCAGAATGGGCGTTGACACGCTCCCTGGGAACAAAAAGACACATAAAAGGGGCTTGGCTTGGTTTTTGTTGGTTTGGTTGGCTTGGCGGCATGTTCCGTATTCCGTTAATGGTTTTATGTTCTCTTCCGAGGTCTTTGGGGCTTAGGCTTCGAAACTATCGCCAGACACGGAAATCTGGACTGGCACCTTCTCGAGTGCTTTTCAATGCATGCACAGCGAAAATAAACTGACTGATGTGATATGATAATTTTTGAAACAATCAACAACTATATGCAAAATAATTAACATATGTTCTAAATAAATCTTATAAAATATAAAAATACTTATTTAAAATTCCATTTTTTGCATAATTTTAAGTTTATTATTTTTAAAGATAATCTGTAATATAAATTTTGATTAAATTCGGAAAAGTAAAAAAGCCAACAAATTCCATACAATTCTTGCCTTTTTCGAGGCTTTAGCTTTATAAACCCATAAGTTCGTGTTGATAGAGAAAATCCGTACATAACACACAAAGTATAGAATTACTGACAAATATCAAATTAAAATCAACCAGATTTCGCTCACTGTTTAGCAAAAGGTGCGTGTGTATGTGGGCCCCTAACTAATTGAAATTTATTCCAGGTGTGCTGACCTTGCCGGAGGCACTCCCAGCCAAATCTTCATCAGCCGCTGGAGGCGGCAATGGAGGAGGAGCCGGGGGAGGAGTCACTGCCCCATCAGCCGGAGACACCAGCGCGGACTACGACGATTCTGGTGAGGAGGAGGAGCAACGTGCTCCTGGAAATCTGGCCAAGTCCACGGCTGGTCCCAAATTCCCCGATCCCTACTTCGAGCAGACTGATGTGATCATCTATGTGCCCAAAAACGCGACCAGTGTTAAGCTGGAATGCCCTGTGAAGAACTACAATGGTGAGTTTAAAAATCAATAATGGGAAAAAAATATAAAGGACAAAAATTGAAGTCAGCCAGCCTAGCTGATATTATAAAAAAAAAGTATGAGAAATTTTCAGAATAAAATAATGTTTTTTTTTTTACTTTAACTCTAAAGTCAGAAATTAAAGTCTTCTTACCATTTCTAAATGCATTTACCTCTAATTCACTTTAAAATTGTAACATACAGGTATGTAGAAATCTTTTGAACTTATTTAAACGTTTCAAGTGCTTTAGAAATTATAACTTGAAAAATTAATTATCATGTCTTCAATAAGACTAATAATTTTTAATATTACTTGCTCAATAAAAATATGAGTTGAAAATTAACAAATTAAAATCGAGCAACTCATAAAAATTTACAGATGACTTTATGTTAATGTTATGTCTTAAATGTTATAAACTCTACCAAAAACCTTAATATATTTTTAAAAACAAATCTCATAATCGAATATTGATTTTTTCTTTAATATTTTTCTTAACTAAAGCCCAACACCACGTGATCATGTGGTACAAGGATGATGTGCCCGTGTCCAACGATCGCGCCATAATCAACAAGATCTACGCACTGGACGAGCAGTTCGGCTTGACCGTTCCGCTGGCAGCGAATGCCACAGAGGAGCGGTTCGTGTGCAAGGCCCTTCCGAATGCCCTGCGCCAGGTGACCATCCGGTTTGGGCCGGAGCCAAGCACCCCAGCTCCGGCCGCGGATCCGGCGGTGACCTCCGCCCCCGCCAAGGATTCGGCACCTCAGGGTCGGGACATCAGCCTCTGGCTGGTGAGCTTCCTTTTGGCATCTGTCCAATTGGCAGTGGTGTCCCTTCGATTTTGAAGTGCCGGCCAAGTTCAAGAGCCCTCGAAGAATCCGCACCACCGGCATTCAAGTTTGGAGATGCACACCGCAACAGATGAGCTTGACATTGGGACATGGACATTGGGTGACCGTCGATGGCTTGGCGAAATTAAGATAGGTGTTGCTTTGTTACTGTAATATATATGTAGGAAAAGGAAAACAAACACAGATCTTACGGGGAAGCAAACATCCTAGAGCTATAGATTATTTGAATTCCACTTCCGAACTCAGCTTCCTCCACTTCCAAAATCGATGTTTGTTTAGACTCCTTTGAAGTATTATTGTTTGTATACCTCTTACAGATATGCTATATCTATAGGATCGAATTAGCCTAGTGTGATTGCTTTAGTCTTGCGCTTGATCGAGAGATTAGTACATAATTGATTTTAAATTAGCGGAACAAAATGCGATACCAAGTGGCTTAACGTATAATTGTGAAGGATACGATATATATATATATCTGTATATGTATGAAGAGATTATGAGTACATAAAAACAATGTATGCAATTTTTGTCGAATGTAAAGTGAAATAAACTAGAGCTGCTATAGACCCAGCTGAATCCATTCAACGAAATCCACCCCTATAAATGCAGGCCGGCAGGATTCCGTGGCGTACTTTCCTTTGGTAGTGGGAGGGGTGAAATCCAACACAAACACTCGCGCGCGACAAGGACAACAAAGCGCTGAGGTCCTTACAGAACCAGAACCTCCTCAATGCAGCTGCAAGGCGTCGAGGGAGCGGAAGGGGAAGGAGGAGGAGGAATTCCGCAATGTGCGCAGGGCCTGGCAACCATATGGTGGCTCCTAAGGGTGGTGTTAATGGTGGTGGTGCTGGTGGTGGCACAAGCCCCGAGCCAGAACTTTACCTTCCGGCTCAGTCATCAACTGCTTGGCGGCCAGGACACACATTTCTAGTCAGCGGAATAAATCAGCGCCAGCAAAGGTAAGTTCTCATTGAGAAACATTTTCTTTTTTTTTTTTTGGAGATATATCAGCAAAGTTCTTTAACCTTAACCTTCAGATGCTACCGCAAACCGAGACTCCTTCATCGATCGAGAATACTTACGTCGAGGCTCCACAATTCGCTGAACACTGCGGCCAAAGTCGTTGTGGCCAAGCCCAAACTGCTTTTGAGGTCTACCAAAGAATCCTGCAGCGTCTACAAGCAAATCAGCAAGAAAATCTCGAGGAAGCCAAGGAAAACGATTTAATTAAGCAGATTTGGCTTGACAGCTTCACGGGAAGACCCATACAATACCAATGTTAGTTGAAGAATGCAAAAACCTTGTTAAAGTTATTAAAATTAAATGGAAAGAAAACCAAAACTCTTAAGTATTTACAGTTGAATCCCTAAAAGTAAAATAACGAAACATAACATAACATTTTCTTTTCAAAGCCTTTATTGGTTTATTTTGAATTTTGTACTTATCATTAATATGTTAAATTACTTACCCATCTGGTTAGTTCTAAAACAAAATTGTGTGTTGAAAAAATATGAAATATGTTAAATACGCAGCAACTTTAATTGTTTATTTAATGTTCTTCCATCTTCATTTATAAATTCATAATGGTTTATTAACTTATTTTTAAACGCATTTTAATTTCTTGATTTCCAAAGTGGATTTTGATCTGCACTTATATTTTTTCTTCATTGAACAATGTGATAATTTCATTCCGTTTTATTACTTTACTAATTTATTTGATAGAGATATAACTCTGGATTCTACTGCTAGTGACACATGTTTTTAAATATGAATGCATATATTGATTGTAAAAGGGAGGATCGGGTCGCTTCGATTGTAATTGGATCTGTTTTGACATTATTTATTAAAATTCATTCATTGTGTTTGTTTTTTAATTATTACACATTTTTGAGAATCATAGAAAATTACGAACTCAGGAAATTATACTTTAAACATAATAGTATTTATTGGGCTTATAAACTGTTGGCATCGCCCACAGTTCCAACAGGTTTATGCAACTTTAAATTAAGATTAATATTATTTTCGTGGGAATTAAGAGCGCGAGTACGCATTTTTATAAATATTACTCATTATTCATTGATAGCATCATTTTAAATGGTGCATTCTTCTTGTTAGGCCAAGAATATATTAGGTTTAAGGTATATTCAAAGTGCTCCCATTATGGGCTTTATAAACATAAACATCGTCCTTAGTTATCTTTTATAGCGGCGTGTGGTGGAATCAACCGGAGCTCCGAACGGCGCAGCTCGGTACTATTATTTATATTTTTTGAGTATGGTATACGGATTGGGCTTATAGGACTTGATGGGCGGTTCGCGCATTCGTTTCATGTCAGTCGGATATGGACGTTTATATGCCGCTGCGTTTGTCGGTATTATTGATGGACGTGCTATAAAATTGGTTCATTATTATTTTTAGTAGTTTATGCGTGTATCGTTACTATATAGAAAAGGTTTTTGCGTTATTTAAAATTAATCATTCCAGAGTATTATATTCTTTTTTTTTTTTGCATTGAGAAGTTCTTGTTCATTCACTGTTACTGGTACTTGATACTACAGTTTAACCCGAGGTACCCCAGCCAAAGTGCAATCCATAGAATTGGAATGGTGCGTGGAAGGCAGAGGCGATCTTAACTACTAGACCCCGGCACTACGAATCTACAGCTGAGAGGGATAGAAGAGCATGCATGAGCGACCCAACTTACGTTTGCTGTACTCATAGCCCGTAGGTGGACGCTTGGGGGGCATACGGTGCTCGTATTCGTAGGCCACCTCCTCCGCCTCATCGACTCTATAGGGAATAATAATGTTAATTTTCCGTTCAACTCACGTTGGCTAAGATTTAAGGCACTAATCATACGCAAGGACGCTTGGGTCCCATATTCCTGGTGGGGTCATTAAATGATACAAAATTATACTTTACAAGTAACTTACTCGGGCGGATTTTCCGCAGCTCGTTTAATCAGATTTATGTACTTGGGTGCTCCATTGCTTCCGCCTCCAAACTTCTTGTCAAAGACAGATCTGTAAAGTAAAATTCAGCTTAAAATTCTTTTCCACTTGCTTTTGCCTCTTTGAATACCATCCAATCCAATCCCATTCTAGGTGATGGATGGGAAATACATTTGTTAATAATAGCATCCACTCACCTGTAGGCCTCCAGATTGGGCCCATGTATGCTCTTGGCCGACTCGGGATCCATTTCCATCAGTTCGCGCAGCTGTTCGTGCGAAACCTCGTCGTTTTTGTCTGGAATTAGATACTTACGGATCTCGGCCAGGGCATAGGCTATACGAGCGTAGCATTCCGCCGGCGTGGCCACCGTACTGACCTCCAGGAAGAGGTCCTTCTGTAGGTGGGCATACCTCGGATCGCCCGAGTTGCGCAACTGCTCCTCTTTGTTTCGATCGCGAATGGAACTCCTTCCCTTAATAGCGATCTTGCATTGTGTCTCCTCCTGAAGACGCCGCAGTGAGTTTCCCTTGGGACCCAGGATCTTGCCAGTGAAGTTGAACTGCCAGGATATATTTGGCATTAATAATACTGACAATGAAACCTCTTAGTATCAACAAACTACCTTTGGATACTGCTTAACAGGCACGAAAACCTTCTGGGTTATTTTCATCGGCTTTTGCTTGTACACATCCGCGTAGAACTCCTTGCCAGGAATGCGACCAGTACAATAGACTCGGTCCACAGCTGAAGTAGATAGAGAAAAAACATTAAATATGTATAAATAACTTTTATATATCCAAATTGATTTTACCCTCGTCGATGAGAAGTGCGCATAGTGGAAATTCGGCAGACAAACGCTGGCGCTCTTCATCCAAATCGGCCAGAAACTTTTGCGCCACCTCGTTAAGGCGAGGCTGATGATCATGGGTTGCTGGCTTCTCGGTAAATTCGCTTGGAGGTTCCATTTTTATCATAATATCCTGGAAATTACTTTCAACCAAAAACACAGTCTGAAAACTGTATGTATAATAGTACTCAAAATGGCCGCAGGGCTGTCAAACGTATTGAATTTCAGGGTTGCTGAGCTGTGGCACTAATGATATTATTTTAACGTATATAAGCTTAAAGAATATATAATATATAATATAAATACAAAATATTCATATAAAATATAATAATATGGTAATTGTTCAGAACAGCGGCTTTTCTGAAAAAACTTAATAGGGACATTACTTTAAAATTGTTTGAAAAAAAGCTAAATGCCAAGTAACAGAGTTGCCGGCAAATTGTGAAGTCGATTTCGATTTCGATATTTTTGGCGGCTAACCGGTGGTTCATCTCTAATATTACGCTTTTTTATGAGTTTGTTGATATTTTTGTGGTAAACAATGGCTAGCGAAGACTTATTTGAGCATGAATTCTCTGAAGAACAGGACTTGCAACATCAGCAGGCTATGGAAACAGAGGAGGCGGAACCGCCGGAAACCGAAGAACCCTCAGAAGTTATAGAGGAAACACCAGAAAATCCTCCTGAGGAACCGACGACAGAACCCGTTGCCGAAAAACCATGTAAGGTCTTACCAACAATAAGTATAATCATAACTGAATAGTTGATTGTATTGCAGTAACGAATGGCACCAAACCTTCTACTGATCACGAGGCCAAGATGACACAACTGCCTTTGGCGAGAATACGAAACATAATGAAGTTGGATCCGGATCTGCACATGGCCAACAATGAGGCCGTGTTTATGGTGGCCAAAGCCGTGGAGTTGTTCATCGCCTCATTGTCCCGGGAATCGTACACCTACACGGCCCAATCCAAGAAAAAGACCGTCCAAAAGAGAGACGTAGAAATGGCGATATCAGCTGTTGACAGTTTGATGTTTCTAGATGGAGCCATGAACTTTTGAACTCGCTGTAGGAAAACCCAAATTAAATAACCCACAAATCAAACAGGTTTCGTCGATTATTATTTTTTATTCTGGGATATTTATGCGGCAAACACATTCAGTTCTAATCTGCCTAATGGTTAAATGTTAAAAATAATAATTAAGATATAAAACAATTGTTGATTCGCAGGAAAACAAACAAAATAAAAGGAAATCATAAATATAAACGACAACGTTGGACGTTTCACAATACTCAATACTCATTTCTCGTGGGAATTTGTAACGAAGCCGGCATTTGGTTAATTTTTAACTGCTGCTTATAGTGTGGTTTGTTGTTAATCATTCTGTCCGCAGGCGATACTTACTTTGTCGTTGGGCATATATCTGGGGTTTACTTTTAGCTTTTATTGTTGGTTTTATATTCATTAATCTTATGAAACAATATTTCCAAAGCTTAGACTAACATTTCGCATTGATTAATTTATTGTTTTTGGGGATTTTTGTTTGTGTTTTTTGTTCTCCTTTTTTGTATTGGCTTTAACTAGCAATTATTTGTTTGAAGTTTTTGTTTTTTTTTTTTAACAATCATTTCGAGGATAAAATTTGTTGCATTGATGATTTTGTTTTAAACACAATTCGAATATTGGACAACAATTGCAATAAAAAGTTACGTTTTTCATTTGATTTTTGTTTAGATAGTATATTTAATAGGTGTGCATAGTTGGATTGTTGACTTTAAACATTTTTGATATTGGTTTGGAATATATATATTTTATTCTTTATGCTTAACTTTTTTAGTTGTGGTTGTTGTAGTAGTTGTTGGGGGTTGGTATCTTGGGGGTTTTGGTAAATCGATGGGTTAACGTATTTTCGGATATGGAGCCGAGCGATAACGCACGCTTTCACGAGATCGGGATCCAGTTTCGTAGTGAGCAGATGAATGTGATCCCGAGCCCGAGGTTGTTGGTCGATATGACGATGATGAACGACCGTTGCTTGGTTTTGCTATTTTGGAAAGAATTTTATTTGTTGTTTAGATTCTAAATGGTTTCTGTCTCTGTGGTGCTGTTTTTTGGTTTTGTTTTTCATTTGCTTAACATATATACATCGTAAAAAAAGAAAAATACATTTTTTTAACCGGTTTTGAATGCACTACACCCTACGTTAAGTTCATTTATTGAGTAAAATGCATTGGTCACGTTTCAAAAAAAGTTTCACAAACCATTCAGTTTGAATTTTACATCGAGAACATGTTGTACGAATATTTTTTGCGTTTCCTGGCATGAAGGTTTTATGAATTTGTTTTCAAAGTGTGAATTTAAATTGAATTTGTTTGGTTTAGTCGATTTTGATTTATTTTTTTGTTCTTGCTTTTTGTGAATGTGTTAGTAGTCGCCCAATTAATGAAGATGATTTAATTGTAGCTGTACGCTTTAGTTGATCTCGCCTCTGTTCAGGCATAGTGCATTTAAAATCTTGTTAATATGGGATGGGTTTTCCGTTTATCATAATTTTGGTACGCGATTTTGTGACGGTTTCTGTTTTTTTTTTTTTTTTCGTTTCAATTTTCGTCGCTTAGTTGGATATTTTTTTGTTTTGCGTTCGAGTTTTTTCTTGATTTGCGCGATTAGAGTTTAAACGTTTACATGGCTATTTGTCGTATTCTTTTTCTTTTTCTTTTTTCATTTTGTTTCTTTTTACATGCCTGCTGCGGGGAAGAGATTAATAGTTCTAGATCGCTAGATATCTTACCTGGATAGGCCGCCGCGTAGGAAGAGGAGGACGAGTGGGGGTGATACTCACGCCGGTAGTCGCGCTCGTAGGAGCTGCTGTCATACTGGGCGTGGTGGGTCGAGTGCTTCGAAGTTTGGGGCGGCGGTGTCGCGTAGCGGTCGTATTCTCCATGGTGGTCGTACAGCTCGTGGTCCCGTGATCTACTGAAAACGGAACGGAATTAAAAACTGGCCGTGAAGCGTTGGCTACGGTTACAGAAATATTATATCCTGTATATAATATACATATAGGCTTTCCACCAAGCTACGTTAATTGAAATTCAAATGGTCATGGTCCCTGCACAAAGGGCATAAAAAACAAATTGATTTCCTATATAAATAGAAATTAAGACCAAACACTCTTAAATTATTTAATGCCTTTTTAAACTGATAAAGAAAAGTTAAGGACGAAAGATCCAATAACTCGTTTCAAACACTCTGTTTAGTTAAGTCTTGGAAAATAGTAACTACTAATCTTGAAATTATGATCCTGACCAAGAATAAAAATATACCAATGAATATGCGTTTTCTGTAACAGACTCTTAAAGAATTAATAAATCGAATACAGTTGTCGAACCTGTGTGTCTTGACAATTCCATAGTTTGGATCGTCCATCACATATCGTGCCTTCTCCAGGATCGAATAGACCTTGGGCTTGGATGAAGCAGGAGGTGGTGTGCTGTGACGAGACAAAATTCTTGATAAATAATTAAAAGGTAAACAGAATGTATGGGCTTACCGTGAACTGTAGGCGCCATGATCGCCATAAGACTTGGAATAGTGATGAGACTTCTTGTACATGCGCTCCTTGCCATCCATTTCACGCAGTTGCTCCAGCCGAATGTCGTCGTTGGCATCGGGTATCATAAACTTGCGGATCTCGCCCAGCGCATAGCTGATCCTGTGATAAGCCTCTGCTGGTGGGGCCACCGTGGATATCTCCACATGCAGATCTCGGCTGAGGTGGGCATACTTTGGATTCCCAGAGCTGCGCAGCTCCTCCTCTTTGCCGTGATCTCGCATGGAGTTGCGTCCCATGACAACCATCTTGCACATGGTCTCTTCTTGCAGTTGGCGAAGCGTGTTGCCCTTTGGGCCCAGGATTTTGCCAACGAAATTGAATTTGGGGTACTCCTTAATCGGGAACAGCACCTTTTGTGCCACGCGTATCGGCTTTTCGCTGTACACGTTGGCATAGATCTCGGGCTTTGGTATGCGCCCGCTGACCAAGATCTTCTCCACTTCTACGAGGGCGTGAAAAAAGAATTAGATCCAGTTTAACAGGTCTTACGTGTCCCAGTCGGGGCCAAGACTCACCGTCGTCGAGCAGCCGCTTAGTAATAATATGCTTCTTCTCGAGCGTCTTCTTCTCTAGTAGGCACTCCTGTAGATAGGCGTTTGTCTTCTCATTCAGTTGGGGCGTGTCCCGGAGGGCGGCGTGGCTGGTCGTGTGTCCACCGGAGTCTGCCTCCGGAGTTTCCGGGGCACCGGTCGCCGCTGGCTCCTCGTCGCGTCGCTTCCGCTTATAGTCGGCAGCATCCTCGTTGTAGTCCCTGTCATAGTCGCGTGGCATTGCGGCTTCGTCTTTTTCTCTGCCTAGTGGAAGCGTTAGTCCTGAAAGTCCAATTGTTGGGGAAAAAATTCTGCTCCAGCAGAATTAGTTGGCTGAAAAAATATGTATGTGGTAGCCCGGATTCGATAGTAGTTTGGTAGTGATGGCTGATGGCATTTTCGATTGCAAGCACATTAGCCGCTAGAAAAAAGCTAGGATTAGTTCCAGCTGTAAAAAAATAGCTAATCTTATGAACCATTTTTGACAAATAATTTTATTTGACTGGTATATTGCTTATGATCATAAGTCATCTTAGAAAATAAGCTACATATGTCATTTTTATGACTAAAATGTAAACCGTTTATGTACATTCAAAAAATATTTTCAAAATTTTAACTCTTTAACTCTGAAAATGAAGATAAGAAATTTGCGTTTATAAATGACGAAACATTAAGAAACAAAAATACTCTTCTTTGGTAAGTATTATAATAACGTTACAAATCTGTGGATAAGATCTGTTTATATATAAATTACATATATGTATACTTTTAAAAGATATCTGGTCCTTCTCCATTCTTAGTCAGACCTATTGACTTGAAGTCGTTACGCTCACAGAGCCGATGAAACCGATTGGCGCTTAACAGCACCACCGATTGTCGACTAACAGCACGCTGCAAAAGCACGAGAGACCGGAGTTGCCGGACCGCACTGTTAACATAGTAAATGTCCGAATAAAATACACACTTGGAAAAAGAGAGAAAAATTAGGGCCACTGGGAAGGCTGAAGTGTGCACACTTGGCAATCGAACAGAATCGACAGCAAAAGCGACCGCCCGCAATCCGCGCAAGGAAATCCCGTGACTCGGCTACTTAGCAGGACGACAGAGCGATCCCGAAGGCAGGAACAAATGGCGGAGAACGGACTGCGTGTGCCAGGGTCATCCGCGGTGGCCTCTTCGGTGACCACCACGGCGGCGGGGGCCGGAGGCGGCGGATCAGTATCGGCGGCGGGAACAGGGGCAGGAGTGGTGGCCACCGGCAGCAGCGGGGGCACGAGCAACGGGGAGCACGAGAATGAACACAGCGCCAATGCGGACAGCGAGAAGGTCCAGCCGGCGCCGGCGGTTCAAAAGTACATGCAGGAGCTCATGACGGAGCGGTCGCGCATGGAGAATCACTTCCCCCTGGCGGTGAAGCTGATCGACGAAGGTGGCTAATTGATTTGTCCCGGTCTCGTCATTGTACTTAACACGTTTCCTCTAATGTCTTGCAGCCCTTGAGCGTGTGCAGCTTAATGGACGTATCCCCACGAGAGACCAGTACGCCGATGTCTACCAGCAGCGCACCATTAAGTTGACCCAAAAGGTGCACGTGCCCATCAAGGACAAGAAGTTCAACTATGTGGGCAAACTACTCGGCCCCAAAGGCAACTCGCTGCGTCGCCTGCAAGAAGAAACGCAGTGCAAGATCGTCATTCTCGGCCGTTTTTCGATGAAGGACCGCGCCCGCGAAGAGGAGCTGCGCAACTCCGCGGACGCCAAGTACGCCCACCTAAATCTTCCGCTGCACGTCGAGGTGTCCACTATTGCTCCGCCCGCCGAGGCGTACGCCCGAGTGGCCTACGCTCTGGCCGAGATCCGGCGCTATCTCACGCCGGACAAACATGACGACATCCGCCAGGAGCAGTACCGCGAACTCATGGAGGATCCGGAAGCGGCCAAGAAGCTGACGCTTCGACAACTGCAACAGCAATCGAATGCTGCGGCCAGTGGAGGCGGCGGCGGAGGTGGTGGTGGCGGAGGTGGAGGAAACGGAAACGGCGGTGCAGCTGGATCCGGAAGCAACAATGGCAATGGCAACCAGCGCCCCGGCGGCAACTACAGGTGGGTTCAAGTTCGATTTTGATCTATCGTCAAACTGAAGCTGCATTTTTCCAACAGGCAAAAGTTTCAGCAACAATCACACTATCGCCACAACGAGGAGACTGTCTACTTTCGCTCACACAACAACGCGTACCACCAGCCAAAACCCTATGTGCCAGGTGAGTCCGGTTGCTCTAATGCCTATTTTGTCTAGACACTATCTCCTTGTTCTTGCAGCCGCCCAGCGGGGCAATGCCATGCACACCACCTTGCCACCGCAGACGATTGTGCGAGCCTCACCGCCCGGAATGGTCGTCAGTGCGGCCAGTTTCAACGGCCGGAATGCCGGGCTGGGCAATGCCGGCGGTGGCGGGATCATGGCCAATAGCATCGTGGCCACCGCTGGTGGCGGTGTGCCGCCCAATATGCGCTACCGTCCCGCTGCCCCATACCAGTTTGTCAAGAAATAATACAGATGGGAGGATGCACCGCCCGCTGCCGTTCGCTGTTTGTTCAACTATTCCTCACCGTCATTAATGCCTCATCCGGAAGTATTCACGCCCATCCCTCATGCCCATCCAACCACCTACGGCCACGCCCATACCACCCACACACAGCTCCAAAGGTAGATGTAGTAACGATGAGAACATTGGAAACTTGTCATGCATTAATTTCACCAAGATTTCGGCAGGGTGGAAACCAAAACGAAACGAATGAGTAAATGTATGTTTAAGAAAACTAGCCTAAGTAGACGAATGCTCCGAGGAATAGACGAACACCTCAACATGAAGAACACGACCCAACCAAAAACCAAAATCAACAAACCGACCAGACAAACACCCACCACCCCACACGTACGCCAGAATTCCTACTCCTCAAAGATTTGGGCTTAAAGGATTACGACGGTCTGGGATCTGGGGACTTTGGAACCCGTGTGTTGGGCCCTGCGAGCATTTGGGAAAAGAAGAACGAAGAAGGAGAAGAACGCCTCGATATTGGATCGGGCCGAATCGAATGTAATGGAATTCAGGGATGATCCCAGTCGAGCTGATGTCCTTGTTTTGTTTTGTCGTATATTATTTACATTTTATATTTTACCACTGACGCATGCAAAGACTTCATCAATTTCTAATTTATATCAATGAATATATATATCTCCTTTATGTTTACTATTACATGTATCCTCCCCACAGTCGCTTAATCCAATCGCTTTTCCAACTCTGCGTTTAAGTTTATCCTATTTTTTGTTTTAATGCATTTTGTGTTACGTTTACGTTTAGAAGAGGAGGCTTTTTATTTTTATTTGTTACGTCGCCAGGACAGAAAAATAATTGCAAACGATCATAAATAATATATATAACAAGTATATAACATCGATATGATTTACTACACATAGTGCATATGCAACACGACACGATCACACGCGCGTACGTATATTCAAAGCATCAGCATATTCACGTAAAACCTTAAAGTTTAAACCAAATGAACATTAGAATCGCATCGAGTATCTGCAACATAGATCGGCGCAGAAGACCGACTTCGCCTACGATAATGCAACCACATCCGATCAGAGAAGAAAAAGCAAACACACATACATACATACATAATTGTTATTGTTGTTGAAAGCAACTAAAATTGTAATAGAAATTATGCAAATATACATACGAATATGACGACAAATGTTAATTGCAGCCTAGTTATTATTTTATTTGTCCACATCCATACCGAAACAAAACCTAAGATATATTCGTATATAGAAAGAGTGCAGCCTGCGGATCAGCTAAACCTTGTTCACGATGCTTCTGAATCCACAAAACACACAAAAACTAAACCAAACTCGATTTTGTATTGATTTCGAACATTGAAAACAGCATGTAAACCCCATACACATAAATGTGAAAGTACGAAACTATATATTTTACAGTGCATTATTATGTATTGCTGATTATCGTTAAATAAATTTCCAATTTGAATTCGCCATGTTGAATACGCAAACAGGTAGTCCTCCGTTTTTATTTTTGCTAGGAAAAAGCTTTCGGTTTGGTTCTTTTAAAGAAACACGTTAAAATGCATTCCCTTTACTTACTACTTGATGCCATAAAATATAATGTCATGATGAAAGATATAATTTTTTAGTTATTTTACAAAACGCATCGAAACTAAAAGACACTGCTTTAATTTACAAGAAAACCGTTCAGTGTTTAACAAATCATTAGTTTTATTGGCTAACAAATACAGGATATTCCCATCTACAAGGCCCTCACCAGCTGCATCAGCGAGTAGGGATTCTTGTTGCTCATGAATTTCAGCTGCTCCTCGAATCCCTGCGGTGTCTTGTTGATCCAGTGACGGTCGAGATAGTAGTTGATGTAGCTGTGGAACTCCTTGTCCGTGTAGTTCTCCACGTGGATGGGGACGAAGGGGTCCAGGTGCTCAAATCCCTCCTTGCCGAGCAGGTAGCGCGGCAAATAGGAGTCCATGTAGCCTTCGGTCATGGCGATCTTGTCCACGGAGAGAATGCACACGCCGTTTGTCCAGTCGTAGCTGGTGATGTCGAGGAAGGGCTGGGTGAGTGTGATCCGATCCGGAGTGACGAGTTGCTTGTTGTCGGAGAAAATGCGTGTGATCGGGTGAAAGAAGGCGTTGAACCCGTCGATGGCCACCATTACTTTGCACTGACCAGCGGTAGATAGCTGCTTGAGTTCCGCGATGAGTGCCGCCGTGGTCTCCGAGGCGTACTTTATTCGAGCTATCCCGTGCTCCACCAGTTCGATAAGCGAGGAGCCCGCCGGCGTGCTCTCGCGCTTGCTCCACACGTACTCTTTGCTGGTCTTCAGCTGCAGCCGCTGGAGGAGCTGGGCGTTTTGGTTTTTAAAGTGCACCAACCAGGCGGCTGCGTCGAAGGGCAGATCGATCATGCCCTCTTGGCCGGCTGCGTTGGACGACTCCTTGGGTCGCTTCATCCAGTTGGGCGCCCAGGGCACATGGACGAGCAGGAAGTCGTTCAGCACTCCATAATGCAGGACATGGGCCATGGTCAACGTTTTTCCTGTGCCGTTTTCTCCGTAAAGCACATATCGCACCACAGGCTTGGTCAAATCGGAGTCTTTGATGTACTGCAGCAGTTCCAGCGCAGGATTTCGGACCATCAGACAAGCCTCCGTAAAGGTTTTGATCTGCTGTTCGTACTGCTTTGGTAGGCCGCCCCCGGAAAATATCTGCTTCTTTTGTTCCGCGGGAATGGTGTAAAACTTGGCCAGCTGCACCGCCGAATGCTCTCCGGGATTGGTGACCGCCGTCCGGAACTCACTGATGGCTCCTAGTTCCGTCGGAGCCGTTGCCGCATTGGTGGACATATGGTGGACGTGGCGCTGGATCTGGGAGGAGACGCGCGACAAGTTTCCCAAGCGATTTCGGATCATTTTCATTGAGAAAACGTTAAATAAGACCTGGAAGCCGCCGAGCTAAGCACATATGGTGACTATCGGCGTACCTAATCGATAACGAACGAGGGCTGCATGCAAACTATGGGCAGTCGATGGTAAAAGTTTATTTACATGTGATGTGCCGAATATTGCAGTCGTCTGGTGGCGGATTATTGAAAATACGGTCACTCAGATCCGAATTTGTACTACAAATCGCATCTTTAATTGTTAATAACAAAAAAACGGTGCAAAATATTCACTCTCCGCCAACGAATTTCGAAGTTTTAGAAAAAAACACATCCTTTCCATATTTTACTTTATTGTTTAAGCTGATTTACCGTGCAACGCACTTGTAAACAATTACCCTTTAATTCGTATTTTGCGTAGTTTAGAAAGTCATCCTCGTCTAGAGAGTCCTCTTCCTCATTTCGCGGTGTATTCTGCATACGGTTTTGTCGATCCAGCTTGTTCAGTTCATCCCTCTTGGTTAATTCGTATTTTGAGTAGTTTAGAAAGTCCTCCTCGTCTAGAGAGTCCTCTTCCTCATTTCGCGGTGTATTCTGCATAAGGTTTTGTCGATCCAGCTTGTTCAGTTTATGCATCTTGGTTAATTCGTATTTTGAGTAGTTTAGAAAGTCCTCCTCCTCTAGAGAGTCCTCCTCGTCTAGAGAGTCCTCCTCGTCTAGAGAGTCCTCCTCCTCAATTCGCGGTATATTCTCCATAAGGCTTTGTCGAACCAGCTTGTTCAGTTCATCCCTTTTGGTGCGTTTAAAAAATCCAAACTAAAAGAAAATGACATGAGTGTAAACAGAAATTCGTTGTTAATACTCCTATAACACGAACCTTAAAAAGAGCATAGGTTATTGCCAAGAACAACAAAAGACCACCGATTATGGACAAAATTATAAGCCCGATGGGGAGTTTAGTCTCCAAAGGCTTGAATATAACATTTGGTTCGATTTTACGATTTATCACAAAAGTGCTTGATGTGGGGTCGTCCTTCTTGATCAGTTCGAGGTCTGTCATAATAACAAAGTAATTCCAGGGATCCTTCACTTCACTTAGATCCACAATAAAGCTTATGCTTAGGTTAATGACCTTATCCGGGATAAATCGAAGGTTCATTTCGCCCCGGACGCAAATTGTCGTATTAGTTTCCCGGCACTTAAACACAATGGTGCGATTCATGGGTAGATCATGTTTTCCAAAATTTGATATTTGGGCATATGGCTCTTGAATAGAGGTGGAGCCATTAATATCCCTTCGGTTTCGTGAGTGCTGGCCCTCGATTGGGTACAAATTGAGCTGGGTATTATTCTGATCGAACAGCTTAATGGGCAACAAATGGGAATCGTAGGTGGCATGCGCCTTTAGGCTACTTATACTAATGATGGGTATAACTGCTAAAGATTCTGAATCTCTATATGCTATAGGGAAGTTAAAGAGTATTGTCAATTCTTCGATAACACTGGGACCATTGCTTTTGATCTCGTAATTGTTTATAATTTCGGCAGAGTATGGATACTTTTCCAAAACACTTCGATCGTTCGCTTGACCACTAAGAACAAAGAAATTAATTATGAATAAATTCAGAAATAGTTAGATCTTACCCGCTGACATCGATTTCGGTAAACTCCTTCAGGTCGATTACATCCGTTTGTTTGTTGTCCTTGGAATTCATCTCGATACCAGCACTAAAAACTTCGGCATCTATGATCAGGGACTTACCACTCAGTTGGCTCACATCGAAACTGATGGTAATGGAATCGTTATCACGTTTCGCCAAAGGACGTCCATGGTTAAGGTCGCATATCATAGCCAATTCAAAGATCTTGCAGTTTCCTGGGATCTGAGCAAACGGCAGGTGGAGAGAACTGGTCACGTTGAATTGAGTCTGATAGGCGTTTTCTCCTTTGTTGGTGATCTGGTAACTCACACGAAGGATATCAGTGGTACCCAACACGAGAATAGGCCTAGAATAAAATGGTTAAAATGTATTAAATAAATTTAAGATCTCAAATATTTGCCCACCTGATTTCCCGGCTCTTCAGCTCTAAATCAACGTCGCAAACATCTTTTTTACAGCCGTTGGAGAAAGTAATTTGATCCGTTGAAACCGTAGGATCCATGGGATCTACAACCGCACAGGCTTCGCAGAATTCTGTTAATTATAAAATCTTTATCAATATAATAATTACTTCCAAAACCTTTTTACTTACCTCCCGATACTGGAATTTTTCTGGCCAGCTCGAAGTGCATCTCGAGATTAATGGCGGTGAATATGGCCTTCCGTATCATTTGAACCTCAAAGTGCCGGCATTGCTCTTGGAGACCCGCATTCGCTTTAAAGAAATGCAGGTTCTCGAGAAACATAACTCTACGAAGTTTCTTATCGATGGCAATCCGGATGTCAATCTCTTGCTCCATCAGCTCCTTTGAATCGTGAGTGGTGCTCAGTCGGTAGCAGGCGGAGATATTTAACTTTTCCTGATCCGGTTTTATCTGTCGCGATTCCGACTTGATTGCGGCATGTATTTTCACCACGGGATAGGAGCGGTACAGATAGGAGACTTCCGCATTGGGGGCTCCGATGACAAAGTCATTGATTCCGTTACCATCTATGTCCAATCCGCGCGAGAGACCGTGTCCGAACATGTGAGATCCGTACTCGGAAAACTGATGGTTAGGATCATCAAGTCGCTGGCTCGGCTTGTCCCCCAATCCTTTTTCGCTGCCTAAGTATATAAACACCGATCCGTTTCCGAGAAAGGGAGCACCCACGGCCACATCTGCATTTAGTCATTTTATGTTATAACATTTACGATAAAAAAGCTGGTCGTATTTATAACTAACCATTAAATCCGTCGTGATTGATATCGCCGAGAGGCGAAAGAGTTGTTCCAAAACGAGCGTAACCACTCACTGGCGATTTTACAGTCGTCCGCTCAAACTTTAGCTGCGATAAAATGCTTCTTTAACGGAGCTTCGGTTTTTTAAAGTCATAACTCACCAGACCCTGGTTGATAAACACATAGATGACGCCATTCTCGCGGGAATCTTCGAAAGCATTTAAGGGTGCAGATATGATGAGGTCTGTTTTTCCGTCTCCATTGAGATCTTCTGCCAGAACGGAGTAGCCAAAATATTCGCCGAACTGCCTTCCCCGGAAATATTGCAACTTTCGGATGGTTTTTCCTCGAACATCGAAGATAAAGGCCTCTCCGAATCGCATGTTGGCCTGAGGAGCAGTGCCTACGTAGAGGAGAGTCGATGGATTCGCACTGTCAAAATAACCAGAAGCGACTGCATAGCCAAAGTAGGAGTTATCCCTTTGCTGCCACGTTCTGGGCATGGGAACGGAGGTTTCACTGTGACCGGGAAACCCGTGTCGGTCTACTATCACCGAACCCTTCCAGTTGTGGATGCCTGGAGCTCCCATCAGGAAAGTTGAGTTATCCCTGGCCACATGGGCACTGAGTCCTAGTTCGCCCATTAGGAATAAGGTAATTGTCCTATTGGTCAATTGCTCTTTTTTCGAGCGAAGTGGAGAGATAACGTTCACATTCTCCGGTTTGCTGCTCAGTGTGTTTTGAACCCAGTAGCAGATTCCGTGAAGATGGTAGGCCGATAAAGTGGGCGCATAGAATCGAGGGGCACACGCGATAAGCTTATCCGTATCCCCGGTGCCACCGTCCATCGCTCCGCCCAGCCACTGAAAGTCCTTGCGCTTTGAGTCATAGGTGTCCCCTTTGTCGGGGGCATTTACATTTCCCTCGGAATCCAAGACATACGGAGTACAGTCACCTTCCACCAGGGAGCACCGATATATCGCACCAGTCTCGTTGATGGTGCTCTGTGACTCCAATGTGGATTGAGCTCGTGGAGCTCCTACTATGACGCTGTAAAGAAAAAAATTTGTGGTTGAGGTTAAAAAAAAAAAAAACTTATAAGATAAGTTAATTTCACAAATCTAGCTATCACACAGAAAAACCATCTAAATTATTAAAAACCTTTTATTTAAATTTTTAAATACTGTAATCTTCCCTCAATTTCAATGTTGAGATAACAAACTAAAATGTGCATAAGCCATTTGGCAGAATAAAAAAAAATATTTAATTCTTGTAGTTCGATGCCCTGTTCATTTGTTTTATAACAATTTCTTCTTAATCCAACATCACGATAATTGCAACTCACCTTTTTGGACGGATAACTAACGAGAATCCAAAGTAGGAGCTCCTCGTTGGATTTAAGTGTGTCTTTAAATGTTTTGGGTGATTTATCACTAGGTTCGGATATGGTGAAAAATTAAAGGCTTTGATTTGGCTTTGAAAGCCCAAAAATATGAGAAAAAGAACGCCTTTCATTTAAAAATAAGATATGTCAATATAAGAAATAAATATAAATCTGGATTGTTAAAGTCTTATGGCGCGACTCGTCATTCGAAGATGTTCACTGTATAAAGGCTGGGAACTCACTGAGAAGAAAGGCTTACATCACTTCAACAGCTTAAGAATTGGCTCCACTTTTATCTATAGCATTGACCTTAAGTTATCAGTTTTGAAACTTCTTTATTTCCGCTGCAGAAAGTTAGACTTTCAAATAAACATTGCATCGAAGTTGACAAAATTCTTACAGATATTAAAATTTTATATTAGGCTTTATAGTCAATTTAAATTTGTATTAAATACGTCATATTAGGACTGAACTAGTTAAAGTTTTTTATTTTTTTTTTTGTTTTATAGTGGAACTCCCAAAAAATTGTATGGTGAAATAGCTTTTCTTTTTGTTTTTGATATTTTTGCATTTGATTTTTATTCAGGTTTATGCAAAACTTATTCCTCCCTTTTTTAAGTGTATTAACTGTATGTTTCGGTACCCCTAAAAAAGTATTTTTAGATATAAACAAAAATCGATAGAAATCGATAGCTTTCGTATTGCTACGCTGCATCCCTGGTTGCAGCCCGGTAAATTTGCGCCTTTGGTGAAATTATACTTTATAGGAACTACCAGCTTTTGCTGAGGGTGGAAAATGTCATCCATTGACAAGTTATCTATACAGGGAGTCCGCAGCTTCGGTTCGAATGCCGAAGACCTTCAGGTAAGAACTGCTTGCAAATGTATTGATTTTATAAAACCTGTTGATGTCCCCGCGTCCCGTAGAGTATTACGTTTACATCGCCGGTTACCTTGATTCTGGGCGAGAATGGGTGTGGAAAGACGACTATAATAGAGTGTCTCAAGTACGCCCTGACCGGCGAATGCCCTCCGGGAAGCGACCGCGGTAAAAGCTTTGTCCACGACCCCAAGATCTTTGGGTTGAATGAATGCTTGGCGCAGATCAAGATGCAGGTGCGCGACAAAAGGGGCGCCCAGGTTTCTATTTGCCGCACGATGAAGGTGTCCAATAAGCGCAACAAAGTGTCCTTTGAGACGATGGACTCCACCATTAACTTCCTCACGGGCGCCGGGCAATCGAAGCGCGATAATCAGGACTCCTTGAGCGGTCGCACAGTGGACATTGATGTGGCCATTTCGGACTTCATGGGTGTCTCGAAGGCAATCATTAACAATGTTCTGTTTTGTCACCAAGAGGACTCTAGTTGGCCGCTGGACGAAGCTAAAAAGTTAAAAGAAAAATTTGATGCTATATTTGGGATTACCGAGTACAACAAGGCCTTGGATAAAATCATAAAGATGCGCAAGGCAGCCGTGGATGAGTTGAAGGTTATGGGTAAGCTATATTCACATAAAGAGGTGGATTCTTTGGTTTATATACAACCTTTTCACAGATGCCAACATGAAGCATGTGAAATATCTAAAGGAGGAAATGGAGGCTAAAACTTTGAACTTGCAAAAAGCTCAACAGAAATGCGACGGCATAAACGCGCAGTGCAAGGAATGCGATGAGGAAATGAAACCCATTGACGCAAGGCTAGTTGAAATTCGAAACGTAGAATTCGAAGTTGGCAAATATCAAGCACAAAAAGTGGAAATGGACACAAAGTAAGTAATAACATAATTATTTGCAAACAAATCAAACTTGTAATAAAACAACAGGCACAAGAACTGCAAGGATCAGATCTCCAACATAACATGGAAGATTAAGAACCTGTTTAATGGTTCTTTGGATGAATTGGAAATAGAGATCAACAACTTTGATCAGCGCATGCTGGAAATGAAGCAACAGCGCTCAGAGGCGGAACAAGGTCTAACCCAGCTTAAGAAAGCCAGTGCAACTGAGCAGGAAAAGTTGGGCACGCAAGACAAGAGGCTTTGCCTGGCCAAGCAGCGTCACCAGAGTGAACAGGCTTGCAAAACCCAGCTTTTGAAGCGAGTCAAGGACTTCTGCCGGGAACTGCAGATCCCCATCGATGATGACCTAGCGGAGAAGACCGAGAAACTAGCCAAAGTGCTGCAGGACATCGAGGATATGATTATGAGCAAGCATTGCGAAATCGCCGAGATCGTCGAGCAGAACGACAAGGCCGATCGAGGCAGACAGGCTAAGATAGACCAGCTGCGCATTGAGCTTACTAAGTCGGAGCAGAGCGTGGCTGCACAGGAGAAGCAAAGGGAGGCCAGCCAACGCGAGAGCGAATCACTTGGGGTTGAGATAAAAAAGATCGAAACCTCTATGCTGGAATTAAAGAAGCTGGAGAAAGAAATAGCCGATGTAAATGAACTGTACGAGAACGCTACAAAAGATTTGGACCAGCAGGCTATAAAAGAGGCCATAGCCAGTAAGAAAAGCAGCATCGCCGAGAAGCAAAAACTATTTAAAAAACTGGACGAACAATTAACATTCCTAGGCTCAATGGCCAAGCTGGTTGCCGAGATTAGTCTCAAACAAAAAGAGCTAGAAAAAAAGAACCAGGAAGTCCACCGCTTACGAAGTCGGCACGCAGATAATTTTGCTAAATTCTTTGAAGACCCCATTAACAGCAATTATCGCCGTTCGATGCAGGGAGCCTACGAAAAACTTCGCCGTGAGATTAACGATCTCAACGAGAAAGCCAACGCGCAAAAGCTCAAGGAGCAGAGATGTGAGATCCAGCGCAAAAATCTTATATCCGAGATTTCGCGCATGGAGAAGGAACTCAAGGAGAGCGAAGAATTAATATATCAAAAGTGTCACTCAACTCCGTACGATGATTTGATAGAGCGAAGCAAAACGGCAATTTCCAAACTGCAGTTCGACCATGGTGCCCTAAAATCATCTGAGGCTCTTTATAAAAAGTGAGTTTCGAAAGAAAATTTATTAAACTATTCATTTAATACTGGTTAATCCTAGGTATATTCAAAAAATAGACGAAGAGCCGTGTTGCCCTTTATGCCACCACAACATGTCTGGTGATGAAGCATGTGATTTGACCACCGAGCTGACCGACGAGATCCAAAAGTTGCCCGATAATATCAGCAGAGCTGAAAAGGCCTTGAAAGCAGAGCAGTTGAAGTATGATAACCTATTGCAAATCAAGCCCAACATTCAAAAGGTAAAAGATCTTAACAAATCCTTGCCCCAGAAGAAAGAGGAACTGAAGAAAGTCGAGGATTTGCTAGGAGAGAGCGTTAGCGAACATGAGACTTTAATTGCTCTGATTGGAGAGCCCACTCACAATATGGAGTTGGCTAACTCCATGATGGGTGACATGACTCTATTGGACGAGGCTTTAAAGGACTCAGTGCGGCTTACAAAAGATTTGGATCAGCAGAAGGTAATGAATATCCGTGTTATTAAGCATATAATGTTTTCATAAATCTAATAATTTATAGGCCAAGTTGCCCGCTTCGTACGATTCAAGTGTCTCAATGGATGCGCTGCAGGCGGAGAAAAGTCAGGTTTCCAGGGAACTGGAGGAGGAACGCAAGGAGTTAGATTTGACTCAAAATGCATTCCAGCAGCAAATGGATGCCCTAAATCGTTTGCGCGAAAAGAAGAATAGGTATTGTTTGCCAGTTCTCTGTTTTCTTCACAAGTTAACCGTGTTCTTTCTTTAAAGCTTGAAAGACAGACAAATTCGCCTGCAAGAAGGTCTTCAAAGTCTGCCACAGTTAAAGGAACGGTTGGATAAGCTCCAAAAGTTTATTTCAACTGCAGCCACAGAAATAAGTGAATTAAAGGCCAAAATTCAACCTCTGAAGCAGAATTTAAGGACTGCGTTAGAAGAAAAAGAGCGTTTGAAAGAAATCGAAAGGGTAAAATTGGCTCAGTTGAATAACAAGTATAATTCCTATAAAAGCACAGATCAGGATATTCAAAGGTAGATAGACAAAAAAAAAAAAAAAAACTATTGCAATTTCTAATCTTGCTATTTACTTTTCAGATTAAATAAAGAAGCACAGGACTTTGCCAAATTGGATCTTCAGAATGAAATCATGAAACTTGATGAAAACATAAAGGGCACCAAAGACAAACTAAGGAAATTGGCAAGACTTTAAATTGTTACCACTAAACGAACCATTAAACTAACATTTAGTAAATTTTTAGGATATCGAAATCTCTTTAAAAACTGATGAATTAGAGACGGTTAAAACTGAATGCCTCAACCAGCAGACCGTTGAAAGAGATCTAAAAGACAATCGCGAGCTGAAACAGCTTCAGGAGAAGGAAATGAAGCTCAGTGAGAGTTGTAAGACGCTGGACAAAAAGCTGGGTAACTTAGACTTCCGCAGCGTCAGCAAGGAGAAGGTTGAACTGACTAAGCAACTGGATAAAGCCAGAGTCCGCAAAGGAGAGCTGTTGGGTCAGCTGGGCGAGATAAACAGCCAGGTTAACAAGTTAAAGCGGGAAATCGATGAGCCCAGATTTAAGGAGTCCCTTAAGAACTTCCGAAAGGCCAACTACGAGCTGATGATTACGAAAATGAGCATCGAAGACTTGGGCCAGCATCGTCTGGCCTTGGAGTGGGCTCTAATTCAATTCCATGCTGAGAAAATGGAGAAGATCAACCGACTGATCCGCGAGTACTGGCGCATGATTTATCGGGGCAATGACATTGACTACATCCAGGTAAAGACTGACGAGGTCAGCACGGATGCTTCGGCGGATAGACGGAAAACCTACAACTATCGAGTCGTTCAGTCGAAGAACAACACGGAGATTGAAATGCGTGGACGCTGCAGTGCTGGTCAGCGCGTCCTGGCATCCTTAATTATCCGTTTGGCGCTGGCCGAGACATTCAGCAGTAATTGTGGAGTCCTAGCGTTGGATGAGCCGACCACCAATTTGGATCGCGTCAATATTACTTCTCTGTGCGATGCCCTCAACTGCATCGTGGAGGAGCGTCAGACCCAGTCGAACTTTATGCTAATTGTCATTACGCACGACGAGAACTTCATTTCGTCGTTGGGCAAGATAACCAACTATCATCGTGTCTTCCGCAACGATGAGTGCAAATCGGTCATACGAAAAGTGCGGATCGGTTGAGTTGTCGGACTATTAGAAGTGAATTTCCGGCAAATTTTTATACTTTGTTTTTATTGTTAAGAAAAAAATTATAATTAATGTTAAAATATACTTTATATTTTCTTAAAAGTTCACTTTCAAAGTAGGTCATAAAAGTCGGTCCAGCCATTTCAGAGAATCGCTATCACATGTGTTATCAATCTAGGTGTTTGCTTGTTAGTTCATCAAATCAATTAGAGATATTATTAATTGCCTATAAAGGAGTGAATTCAAAGACTGATGAGCTTCAGTAACAGACAGTATGTGTGGACCATGGTTACTGGCAGTTCTTCTGCCCCCAGAGCTTTTGTGCTACTCCATTCAGTTTGGTATGATGCACCACCTTGCAGTTCCTATTTATGAGATTGAAATATATTCAGGGCAATTTGGTGATTATGTGGATGTGGAGTACAAGCAAAAGGTATTTAAAATTAAATTGATTTATTTAAAATTTTCTTAAATATTTTATACAGTCTAGCCTTAGTTTTTATATAAACCTGATTTTGGTCATCGATGAAAGTCAAATGGAATGGGGAGGTCAGGCAGCCGTTCTCACTGGCGGAATAGGATACAACTTTACCACCTTGAGATTGTCTTATGTACAGCCAGAAGTAGCAAAAGTGACAGTGCTCATCTACGGGCTTCCGAGGTAGAATCTGAGTCACTCATACGTACTCTAAATCCTAATCAGTCTTTGTCTTTTCTGGCCACAGAAGCACTCCAGTGGTAACCATCATCGGGCAGATCGCTGCGAATCAGTGGCGATAACCAGGCTATATGCATGCGGTTACCAAAAACACTTCTCAGATTCTGGTGGATCCCTCGATCGTACTTCTTTTTCCTCTCTTTTGTGCGATCTGCGGAAACGCCGCCTCTCAGAACGATAGGAACATGGTATCCCAATAGAAGAACTCCGTAAGCCAGGGCCAAAACATTTAGGCTGTAGAAGAGCAGGTATAAGTTGCTCCACAAGTTGCCCGTTACTAGAAGGAGCATCGGACAGGTCAGCTTGAGCAGCGTCAACCAGTTGCAGTAGATGTGCCCCTGGATGACCCACATGTATATGGAGTTGTACACCAAAGCGTAAACAGATCCCACGAACAGGTAGAATATGAAGCCCATGAAGAAGCGATGGTTCTTCAGTCCAATGCAGCAGCCTGTGTAGATGCAGTGGTGATCCCGCTTGAGAATGCAAACCTTGCAGATCTTGCAGTGCCACGATCTCGGTGGAGACAAACGCTGGCATTCGCCGCACTCCCGCCAGTCCGATTGATCCACTGGTGGTTCCACTTTTTCACTATATAAAGTAAAGGAATTTAAACGGGTTCACTAATAGGTGAAGGCTTCAGCTCACCGTCAACACTAGTGTCGATCATCATGCAGGCAATCATGTTTCCCTTGATATTAAACACTAGGAACATGGCCATCACGAAGGTGAAGGTGTGGAGAAAGCCGCCGGGTTCGTGGAAAGCGGGCAGCACCACCACAATCTCGAATAGGAAAACAACCGGCAGAAAGACTCCAATGATCAGGAAGCACAAGATATCCACCAGCCGGCGGGGCAGTGGATTGCTACGGATTCTCATGATCCCGGGTGACTAATGGATGTAAACAAATGAGACCCGATCGCGGAGTAACCAGAAAGAGAACTGATTTCGCAGTCGGTTCGCTGTGTCGTCACGTGCGGTGGAGCTTTCACTTATCAAGCTTTTGGTGGGCAAAAGCTAGCGAGGCGCCAACGAAAAAGCTCGTTTACTCAAATCGTTGGGGCGAAAAGTTCATGCTTCACTCGATTAAGTTGTTTTAACCGCCTTCCCGAGTTCAATATAATTTGATAAACTCTAAAGCTAACAGAGTTAAAGTTTGATATTGAACGCGTGGCAGCGTAAAACTGTGGCAATGCACTTATCTTATCACGCCGGGGCCACACGTCGTATGCTTGATGGCATGTAACATGCATATATGTATACGCACATAAATGCCGAAGGCAAAGGGGGAAATCGGGAAATTAATTAACTTGAAAGGATTCACTCCGTCACAAATCAGAGTAATCAAGGTAAAGCCTTAATTACATGGGTCTTTAATACGTCTGTTGACAGCTGAACGATTGCAATATCAAGTATTTATGCTGGTGTCGAGGGACATTAAGTAACCAGTTAAAAATGGAATTATCGGTGTCAACCAGACCGAAAAGGCAAGGATCCTGGGTGTTCCTGTTCAAGAGCTTCGCCAGGAGTCTGCGGCAGTTTCTCAATGAGACGGGACTGCATGGCCTTAAATTTGTGGGCGATTCACGACTCAGCAGCTGGGAAAGGTGGGATTATTATTAAAGAGTTGTTTAAAAAGAAATACACGGCTTAATCTTAAGTGCTTTTTTTAAATAATATTAAACAGATTACATAATACATTAATCATTTATTTGCCAATTACAGAACCTTCTTTTTTGGTTCCTTTGTTACCGCTTTGATAATCACAGTTCATCTAATATCGAACATCTACGTCAAGTGGGACAGCACTCCGGTGATAATTGGCATCAGCCCACATGCCACTTCTATTTTGAAAGTACCCTTTCCGGCCATCACCATATGCAACATGAACCAAGTGCAAAGGAGCCTGGTGGCCAATTACAGAGAGTGAGTTCTGTTTTCTGTTTATGTAAATATCCCATCCATCATGTTGGAATTAAATTATATTTCTAGGGGTTCCAATGAAAGCGACCTTTTGAAACTTTTGTGTGACTCCGATAGCTGGCAATTCAGTGAGTTTGATGAGGAGCTTTCTGCTTCAAATTTCACCAGGAACGACCTTCGAATATCTGACTTTGTTTCAAAACACTCGCAACCCTGCGAGAGAATGCTGCTCTACTGTAGATTCAGTGCCGAGGAGCGAAACTGTTCGGATTTGTTTCAGCAAATCCTGACGGATGAGGGACTCTGCTGCGTTTTTAATTTTCAGCCGCCAGAAATTCTCTACAAGCCATTGTTCGTAAATACCAAATCTTTTTTTTAAACAAATAAATTAAATTTAATTTTCATACAGTGCAAATAGTTCTAGGAATTTGACGAAAGAGAATGGTTACGAAAGTGTCATGTGGGATCCGGAGGCAGGATATCCTGAAAAGTTGCCGCCAAAGTTTTATCCAGTCACATCAAGTGGTAAAAAATTTGTTAAACAGCTTGTAAAGTATAAAAAGAAATACTTGCTTTTAAAAAAAAATATATTTTAGGAACTGGCATTACTTTGGGATTTACTGCTGTTTTAGATGCTGAGATGAGTGAATATTTCTGCTCCTCAACTAATGGACCAGGCTTTAAGGTAAGCCAATAGAATCTTATATACATTTTCTTCAATTTAATTAATTTAATTTTTTCAGGTTTATTTCCATAACCCCGTTGAGGTTCCCATGGTAAAGGATACGGGCCTGATCACAGCCATTGGCTACGAGACCAATTATCGCATGGAAATGGTTAGAGCCGAGGCGGTTCCGGCCATTCGATCGATATCCCGCGATGGTCGGCAGTGTCTGTTCAAGAACGAGAAGGAGCTGACTTTCTACACGATCTACACGCGACTCAACTGCGAGAACGAGTGCATGGCGGCGTATCTGTTCGACACCTGTTCCTGCATCCCGTTCGACTATCCGATGATTTACAGCAACGCCAGTACTTGCAGCATGAAGGACACCCTCTGCGTTCGCCGGGCTCAGAGGGCCACTTTCAATCCGGATTGGGTCAAGTGCCGTCAGCAGTGCCTGCCCAGCTGCTTCGATCTGAACTACTTGGCCAGTGGCTTCGCGTTCCCGCTGGCCAACAACAACTTTCAGCTGGCCAACACGCTGGTCGAGAGCATCAACAAGTCCTATCTGAGCGAGAACATTGCCGTGATAAATGTCTATTTTCGGGAGTCCGTCTACTTTGGAAACACCAAGAATGCTTACGTCGGACTGACCGAGTTTCTATGTGAGTAATACTATTTTCCAACATATTCGTAGGTAAGACCTTAAATAGTGGATCCAATTCATGATTAAATTCAAAATTGTTTTTGCTTAACTTCGGTATACAAAATTAGGGATAATCCGAAAGGTATTTGTTTTGAAAGTATTGTAAGCATTAAAGGACAAACCTGTAATCATTCTCACTTATTAAAACTTTTCTATTTCAGCCAATGTCGGTGGTGTCATGGGTCTGTTCATGGGCTTCAGTGTTATCTCCTTGGCAGAGATTCTATATTTTCTGATTCTAAAACCCATTGTGGAGCTATTTGTTTGGAAGTCTTCCCATCATGTGAAACCAGAAAGCAGCCTAAAACATAACGCCTTTGCCATAGAAAACCCCGACCCTGCAGATAAACGAACTATATGGCACACAAGAGAACTATATCCAAAGGGTGTCACATTGAAGTCAGTGGAAAGAGACAGAAAACTTAAGAGAAGTAAAATTGTAACCAATAACTTTATCCATTAAAATTCACAGACGACACATTATTTACATACATGTAATCACAAAGTGCGAATTTTCATGTAATCTGGCATGTCATGCATTACATTGCCTCCCCTGCAATAAAATAAAATGGAAAACATTATGACTGGAGGCAAGTTAATGGTTTTCCCTTTCAGCTTTTCAGTCAGCCAATAAAATGAACAGAATAATTGATTTAAAACACGACTCCACGGACTCGACTGTCAGATTCGATGGACTTGACAGACCTTACTTTTCTATAGCTTATCCGATAGTTCCTATAACTATTAAAGGATCGGAAAAATTAAACAATTGTAGAAAGTAATTAAGCCAATGCTGCAATGAATTAAATTCATTACGATGTGAAACATTTCATAACATTATTTGGATGACTTTTGGGTGTTTCAATTCCTGACGGTGACTGCCTCACACAGAAATAGTTTTCAAAAGTGGAAAATGTACATTTGATTATGAACCAGATATTAATATTCATCATCTGCTAAAAAACAAGATGGTTTCACACAGAAATAGTTTTCAAAAGTGGAAAATGTACATTTAATTATGAGCCAGACTTTAAATTTCATCGTCTGCCAAAAAACGAGACGGCATATGTGAAAGTTCGTTATCGTGCGGTGTTAATAGCCCGATTTAATTTCAAGAGGAAGGTAAACTTTTTGACTCCGTTAAACGGTTTTCAAGAGGAAAGTTTGATGTGTACATACCCAGCCACGCACTCCTTCGCTCATCGTCCAGCCCATCAACTTTTTCCCAGTGGCAAAGCCGAAGGAACTGGAGCAGATGTGCCCGAAATGAAGGTCGGTAATAGAATACCCTAGCGCCTAATGCAATTAACCAAGTTTCCCCGTTAAAGGGGAAGTCCCTCGCGTAAGTTCCTCTGTACTCCGCCTATTTATGCGATATATTTTATGTCAATAAGAGCATTTTGGCTGAAATTACTTTTTGGCCAGGCCAGCCGGTCCGTGGTAAAATACGACTAGGTATATTTGTGTGTGGGCACACAGAACTCAGTAAGGAGTACATTGTATGTGTGTTCCGGCAGTAAAACAAGAATAGCACTTGGACCCCGCACTCCTCTCCTCTTTTTGGCTTTTGAAGATGGCACATTTTTGCGTCGTCTTGCACTTCTGGCGGAAATTCCTTTGCCCGGTGTACATGGCCCGCTTTTCTGAGCGTTAATTGCTGACCTCAACCTGCACAGAAAGCGACTAATTTTCGCACGGTCCTGCGAGTGCTCGTCCTGCATAACTGCATGAATTCTGCGGCCCAGTTTTCACCTTCAGCATCCCCTCTCTCTCTCTCTCTCTTAAACAAAAAGTCTTGGCTTGAAGGAAAAGATGCTGCCCGAGCAGCGGTGGCAAAAACGGAATGAAATGCATTCGCACAGTTGAAGACAATTTGCGAAATTGCATCGCTCTTGATGTTTTCACGTGCATTCCATCTGGTGTTTTTATGGCAAGTCAACAATGTGCCGGTGGCCCGTAGTACAGTACTCCCTTCTTTGCAGAGAAAGTTTTATACGAAATTCTAAATCTAAATCCGTAGCTGGCCTCCTCTGACATCGCATTGAATTCGGTTATCAAATGAATGTTGTTTGCCTTCTGAACTGTTGTTTATCTGTGTCAGCTTATGAGATTATCTTTTTCCCCACATTTATTTGCTTACAAACCGAACCGACAGTCGGACAATTGTGGAATGCACTGTTCTGGGGGCACTTGGGGATTGGGGGATTGGGGGGGTTTGCCATCTAAAACCGAGTACAAAAAGCTTTGCTCTCGACCATCTTTCAAGCGATAAGACAACTGGTGCAAATGATTACGACGTGTTCCCAGGCACACTGGATAACCAAAGAGAGAGGGGAGCATCCTTCTCGCAAGGATGTAACAGGACGACCCCCAGGCAGGAGCTTCGTAAATGTCAGGACCAGAACTAGATTCAATTCTTTATGGCCGTGTTAACGAGCCAATTCTCCCCTGGAATGCCACACAACTTTGGCACTGAATGAAAAATTATGCCATTAAAAACGGCGAAACCGAAGCACAAATAATCCTTAAAGCCAACACTGGTTAGTTTTTTGGGGCAAAAGTTTTGGTCTAAAGTGCGATGGGGGAAGGAAGGAAGTGCACACGAGTAATTAACAGCAAATTTTGTGCCAAAGTTATCAAGTTGACAATAAAGTTTTCCCACTAACTCTATCTTTCCTCGAGGCGCAGCCACCTGATTAAGGTATAAATATTTGATTCTAGTGTGGGCTGATGGGCCGTCTTGACTGTTTTGGGTGTTTCGGGTGTGTTTCGGGTGTGTGTTTGGGGGATAAAAGGGTGTTATGGAGGGTTTCGCACAAGGTGCGACAGCTCCCAAGCATTGTCAACTTTATGGGCTTCCGCTTCCTGTCGCAACCCGTCTCAGTTATGCATGAAGTGTATTCATCAAAAGGTTGTCTCAAAAACGTCTGCGTAAATGCTGCACGTGCGTCGTAGTTGTCAGGAATCGGTGGGTTGAATCGCTGGCTATAATATATAGTATATATGGCCATAGCTAGATGCAAGCCGGAGGAAACAATTCGATCGAATGCCGGGGAAGCACTGCAAAATTACAAACACACCACACACACACCCCGGAGTGAAGAAGAAGAAGAAGAAGATGTAGAAGTTGCATGCGGAAAAGCAATTAAAACTTCTTGTCACTGTCTCGGAAGTGTTTGTTCATATTTTATGATGTTTTCGTGTAGAAAGCTGGATTATGAATGTGTCACCAAGAAGTGTTGTCGCTGCAGATTCCTCCTCTCTCTCCCTCTCTCTTTCTCTTTCTCCCTCTCTCTTTCTCTTTCTCCATTTCTGCTTGGCATGCAACAAGCCGTCATTGAGGTTGAAAGAGTAATGTATAAAATATCACACATCCGACCCGTTGGACAACGGACAACATTCAAGGGGAGTAGAAAGGCATTGGCCATGGCAACTCCATGGCAAAACGGAAATTGTAAACAAAACTTTAAGCTCGGCCTGACCTTTAGATTCGGGCAGTATTTGATTGCATAATTTATGGCATGTTAAATTGGGCCTTCGAACGGAATATGACATTTGCAAAAAGGGGGAGGGGTTCCCCCCACAACTAGCGATGCTTAAGTGCATCGATATGTTCTCAAAGCATTTTGACGTCTGGCACTTTGAAAGCCACATTTGCAGCCAGCTTTGCTGCTATAATATTTCGGCTAATGGAACCCTCCGGCGTTGCAGGTGGCTGTTGCAACCATAATGGCAATCACCTGGTTGTATCCCATATCACAGTGCTCATATTTGAGGGCTCGCCGGCGGCGGGACCAAAAAATTTCGTTGCAAATATGCAAATTTTCAGCGGTGCAGCCCCCGCTGAACCAGCCACCTGGCTAATGCACCAAAATGCATTTGAAATTGTGTAATTTTACTCACACACACACACACGCACGCAGTGCCACAGGCGACATTCCTGGCTTAAAAATGCATTTTGGCTTTTGGATTCGGACAGATAGAATCCGTGGCAACAAACAGTTGCCTGGTTGGTTGGCTGTTTGGCTGGCTGGCTGGCTGACTGGCTGCGTGCTGAATGTTTGAGTGGGTCGGGATAAGCCCGTCAGGCTAAATAATCAGGACCATCAATCAGGACTCCGAGCCCTGCACACCTCATTAGGCTAATCGTACAATTGCGCACGGCCGGACACACACAAAAACATGGGTTAAAACGAACGACAGAGGGGGAGGGGAAGGGGATTTTGGTGGTCTGGAAACCCCGGAGGATTGGAGGAGGGCTTGGGCCTAACCGCACCGCAATTTGCCCTCATGCGCTAAACAATATTTCATTTTTAAGAGTTGACTTTTCACGCGCGCCGACAGCAGGCTTAACATTTTAAATCCATTGTGGCGCCGCCGCAAGGACTTTACGACTTTCTCTGCTATTTTATTAATGTGCCAGCAAGGCTTTGTGAATGCTTAATCGTCGGCACGAGCTATCATGTATCGGCTCTCTTTAATTATATTCAAAAATATGGAGATTGAGTTTTCGAATTACACTCAAATCGCTTCCTGAAAACCGCCAGCGAAGCGTTTGTTATTCAAGTGTTTTGTTTTGAATCCAAAGTGTTCCCAGTATTTTTGGACCCCAAAAGTGCTGCGCAGAATCCCCGAAAAGGGGGACAGCATCCACAAGTAAACCAACATTAACTTTAGTCCTCCACAGATGGTCGGGAAAAACAGTTCAGCTGCTGGCCCATTTTTTTAAGGTCCTGAAAGCCTACGGACCGAAACGAAAACAACGAGTAGATGAGAAATTAAATTAGGCCCACTGCTGGTTTACAAAGTGGTTTTGCATTCCATTCAATTAATCACATCAACTTTCAGTTTACACACGTCACTCATACGCCGTGTTGTCGGTAGTCAAGAAATAGGTTTTAATTTACTGCCACAATTGATTTTAATTGATCTATGAATTCCCATTTGAAAAACATTTTATCCCTAATTTCACACATGACACGCACAGGAAAAAAAGCCATCTAATTGGTCGTAAATTTTGGTTTTTCATTTCAATGCATTAGGATGTTAAACATAAATGCAAAATCATCGTGTAGAAAAAATCTAGTAAGAAATATATTTTATCACTTTAAAAAAAAAAAAATGTAGATAAAAAAAGGTACATACAATATAATTCAAATTATTTTATCTCAAATAAGAATATTTATAACTTATTAAATTTGTACTTGTTTTAAAATTCGCTTTAAGGTTTGCAGTTTGAAACCAAATACTCTTAACAAAGCGCTTCAATTAAAATAATTTCCACTAACAATACAATGAATATTTTTATTGCGCAGTGCAGTTGCCATTAAACAAAAACGTAATTGTCAGTGGTATTGCAATAAAACTCATTCGCCTGTCAAATGCGTGTGACAGTGCGCAAATTGATAAATTTTCATTTCATTTAATAACCGAATTGATGAACTCTGCCCACACAATAATACAACCTCCCACAATCTAAAATGCATATTATGTTGGCATTCATTTTGAATTTGATCCAACTAAAAGCTAATTAAACGCCGGCGTGAAACACATAAAGCTAAGCTGCAAATAAATAGTTGGCTATCCATTTTCCTCTGGCCTCCGCCTTGATTGTCCTGTTTTGCACGAAAAAAAGTCAATGCGATCGGCGGAGGGAGGGAGAAGGAGGAATCACAGCTCTTCCTAATCGCCTGGCTTTATCCTGCGTAATAATAACTACTTGCAGGGGCTTTTCTTTAAGGACTTGGCTCGCTATCTTGGCCCGCTTTGTTCTTGCCTCTTTTAGTGTTTTTCAGCTTCTTTTCTTTTTTTTTTTCTTCTGTTTCCTTTGCGTGACAGCTCATGTCTTGTTTATCTAAATCATCCGACTGTGTAAATGCCAGGCCTGTCTTCCTGCCGGATCTGTCCCATTCCCATCCCCCCGATTCCACCCTGAACCCCCAAGATCCCCCAGTTCTCCAATCCAACGATTCCTCGCCTCGGCACTTGAGCAGTGAGCTCGTGTCATCACATGGCAATGAGTGAATGACTTTGTCGACTAAACTGTTTTCCACAGCTCCGGTCTGCTATGCAAAAATCCTCATAGTCGGCCAACAATGGCATGTGCGAGTGCTTCAGTTAGTTGGGTAATTACGGCATCGTTGCACATTTTAGCTCCCACTTTTCCATCCCACTTTCCAAACCCACTTTCCCACCCCCCTTTCCATCCCACTTTCCCACCCCCTTTCCATCCCACTTTCCCTTCTCCCTTTTCAGTGCGGAATTGTCACAGCTCCTGTTTCTTTATTTCTGTATTTCAGGGTTTCAGTGTTTCAGGATTTGCGCAGAACTGCTGCATTTCTGCTTGGTTTTCACATTCGACTTGACTGGTAATCAGAAATTGATCGCCGGCGTTTGACTCTTTCTCTCTTTCTCTTTCTCTCTCTCTATTCCTCTCACTCTCACACTTTTTAGCTGGAATTGTGGGTATAACGATGGTTACATCATGCGATTGCACTTTTTTGTGTGTGCGCTCCGCATCTGTCGGAAATTGGCCAAGACATCGACGCCAGGGCATCAGGCTCATATATAACATATAGCAGATTCTGCCCTCTGGCCACTTAGTACATTACTTATATCCGCTGTATGTGCATGTTTGCCAACTTTTCCATTTTTCCTACAGTTTTTTTTTTTTTTTTTGTTGCCTGTTTGTTTCTGGTTTGAGCGATTGCACGTGCTTATGTCAGGTTTTTATGTAGCATTTTTTGTTTTTTTTTTTTTGTTCTTACCCCACCAGACTCTACCAACTTACGCATCCAATAAAAAAAGAGAGAAGGCAACTGGGTAACCAGGAACAGAAACTGGCGCTAATGTTGACAGCTGTCTGCGGTTGATAGCCGTGTCGGTATCCGTAATAAGATATTGGAAATTGCTAAATTATTTTTTAAGTGCTCCTATCGAGTTATCTGCAGCGGATGCGTTGGCTCTTCCAGTGCATCGAGGAAACTTCTATGGCTCAAAATCACTGGTACGTGAGGATTCCGCGATGCTTGAGTATAAAAAAAATGGTTATTTTCGATTCGAAATTCCTTCTGCAAACTAACTTGAGTTCCTCGGCTTGAACTCTTTGTTGCAGTAATTTATTTTTGATTTAATGTAATGGATTCGTATAAGTGTATTGTTTCCGTGTTCACTTTGGGAAAGTATAAATTATGTATGAATCTGTTTAAGCACCATTAGATAAATGTAGGAATAATGATGAAAACAAAAGCCACATTATAAGTGTTTGAATTTTACTATTAACTTAGCAAAATAGGCTTTCAATAAGTTTTTTTTTATTAGAAACTTGTTTCTGATTATAAACCTTTTCCTAGATTTAGATGCCGTAAAAATATTAAAGCCTTTGCAACATTTATTATTCGTTGAAGGAACCTGGACTTTCTTTAAGTAATGACCTTAAGCCTTTCCTGCCTTCCGGTAAACAATTTCTGCCGCAGTGCCATTTCCTCCGCGATTCTTTCGGTCCTGCGTGTTTTTTTTTTGGTAATACGTCCCTTGTGCCTTTTTGGATGGTTTGGTTTGGTTCGGTTCGGTTCGGTTCGCTTGTTGTTTCTGCCATCCAGCAAGCAAAGCAAATAACGGCTACCGTTTAACCCTGCGGCACGGCATCCTGGGAACGTGGTTGGTTTTCTTGTTTTTTTTTTTTTGATTTTTTTCAGGTAGCAGCTCAGGTGTGAAGTTCTGGGAAAGAGGCCACGGAGACCGAGGGCCGTAAAATAGGTATAAAAACCTAGACATGCCTTCAGTTATGATTTGTTATTTGATTACGATTTGCATTTCAATTGCCTTTCAACAAATTGGATTGCCGAGCTGTCGGAAGCGTTTAAATAATTGCGATCCGCCAGCAAAAGACCAAATGCATGCATGAACTATGGGTGTAAACGAATAGTTCCCTTTGCTTTCGGGATTCGCCTGATTAGCATAGCATACATTCGAGTGTCTATCTTCTACTTGCTCATTTGTATTCCCCCGAGAAGGGCCACGCCCCCAGGATCCATTTTGTTGCCAAGGGAGCGATAAAATAAGAATCAGAAAAAAACAAAGAAATGTGTGCATATTAAAATGCTTAGCTTGAGTTCCCCACCTCCAACCGCTTTTCCGCTTTTCCGCATTTCCATCAGCACCCACGCCGTAGCTCTCATCGCTCAAATGCCACACATCAAGTATACCACATGGTGGCCCCGTTTAAAGCGGTCCAGGTGAAATGGCCCGAGAAGACAATCAAAAGAACAAGTAAAAAACAAAGCAAGAGATGTATGTATATATACTTCTGTGTATTTTTTTGGAGTAAATAAACAAGGCTCAGAGGCCAGCGCCAGTTGTCTTTTGTTGTGTCCGGCCAAATGATAGATGACATCTGTAGGCATTGCAAAAAATTGCCTCAGACAGCCGACAGATGCGGATAAGAAATTGATTGATATACGTACATTGGAGAGCACTCCCCCGCAGTTCGATTCACATCCATGGCCCAGTTTAAAGAGTCCGATCGTTATTGTAAAATTTCTTCGAAAATTTCCCCATTTACCATTTTCAGTATTCAATTTTCCATTTGCCAATTGGACCGACTGACTGTTGAAATGCTGAAATCCCGAAATGCTCCATATGTTTCAATTTATGGGCCTCCGAACCAGGGGGCCTGCCATCAACTTTTCCCAACGGCTTCATTCTGTCGTCAAATAATGGCAATCAGCATGTTAGAGTCCGCATTCAAATGCCGAGCCAAAATTTAATAACAAAAATAAATCATTTCGCTGACAGCTCGAGCACGACCGCCAGCAGCTTCGTGTCCGCAGACCTCCGGACCTCCTCCGGATCCGTATCCGCTACTCTGGTAAAGGAGGAGGCGCAGGGAGGAGGGGGAGTGGCTCCTCCCTCTATTCACACCTCAAGTGATACTGCGGTGTTAGAAGGGAAGTTAAGTGGGGAAGGGAAAAGTGGCTGGGGAAAGTGGCTCCAGAGGAAGTGCCGGCGGAATGGCGGAAGTGGAGACGCACTAATGGCAGAGTCGCCAGAATGGAAGGACCATTGCTCATCCTCCCGAGCCTTTGTGGCTCCTGCCGTACGTCCTTGGAGCTTTCGGGCTTTTCGGGCCCACCGTTTCCACTCAGTCTGTCGTGTTAATTTTTTATCACTTTGAAATTAAAGAACAACACTTGGGCGTTGTCCCCGTTGTCCAACCGATTTTTTTGTTGTTTTTTTTTGTTTTTTGTTTGTGCTGTTGAGTTGTCCCTCGTCCTGGGAGACGAGATTTGTCCGGGGAACAAAGTCCTGGCTTGTGTCTGGCCGGGCATAAATAATTAACTTAATGCCATGTTGCCCATAAATTAGGCATGCCCGGTTCCTGTCCTCCAAACATTTGTTAAGTGCCTTTCACTTACCTCGGGCGCCGGGCCGGGACTTCAGCCACTCTTTGATTAACAAGGATGCCGCCGAGGGTCCTTCGGGTTTTCACTCCCTAAAACCCCCTTTATCCCTCTAAAATATCCTCCCTCCTTGGGGGAACCGAAAGCGACCTATTTGCCAATGCAATGCCAAATGCAATTCCGAGCAAATCAATTGAAAGCACAATTGCCTTTCACCGAGAAGTGCTTTCTCCTTTCCCCCACTTATTTTCAACCCCTTTAAACCCCCTGAAACCCCCTCCACACCCTCTATCACCACCACAACCTGTTTGCCCAGCCAAGCAATGGAGTTGAGATTTGTTTTGCATTGACCGCAAATTTCAATACAGTTTTGCGGTCGTCGCCCAATTGCCGTACACCTCTCGTTGGCTCCCTTTCAATTGCCTTCACCGGCACAGTGGCTCCAAAACACGGGAAACTGCGGTTAAATGCAAGTACCATTAAATGTTTAGTAACTCCAATGCACATTGTGTTGGGTGCTTTTCGTTTAATACTCGCTTTTATGGGGAATTGGCTGGCGGTATGGTAATTAAAATCTGATTTACACAGGGCAAATATTGGCGCAACTCTTGAATGGCTTTTTATTATTACTTAATTAGCTGCAGTTTTTGAACAAAGTGGGAGGTTGCACAGTGGGTTAAGTTAACACATGGCTTTTGCTTTTTATAAAAATTGGTTATTGAATTTAGTATATATTTATTGCCTTGCCACATGTAAAGGAGTTAGGCTAATGATAGATTAAAAAGCAGAAGCATGTTCTCTCATCTTAAAAAAAGTTGAGATACTCGTACCTAATAAATAAATGGTGTACCTTTTCAAAAGCTGATAACCCATTTAGTAGGCTTATTTAATTCAAAAATAAGCCTCATGGTTAAATGTTTCTACTAATTACTTATTATCAACTTATTATAAATTTAGAGGAAACAATAATAATAATTTAGATACACTTTCCTTTCGTTCTCTAATTACCAAATTTGTTCCTGCTCATTAATTTTGTGGGGTAAATGGCAACATAATCCAGAAACCAGTGTGCTCCTGAAACCTGCAACCTGCGGTGGAATCGGCATTAAAGATTTGTGTTGCGGCTTTCTGCTCTTGTGGTCCGCAGTTCGTGTTCCCGGCGTTTGTTGTTTTGTTGTTTGTTTGGTGCTTGGTGTTGCAGTTGCAGCAGCAGTTGCAGTTGCAGTGGGTGAAATGAAGTGAAGTGGGTGCAGTGTGTTTGCCCAGCTGAACGTCAATTAACTGCAGTCAGCGACCTAATTGCGTTGACGCCATATATTTAATCCGAATTTAGCGCTCCAGTTTTCGCGGCCACTAATTGAAAACACAAATTCGGCTGATTGCAATTCATTAGGTGGCCTAATGTGCATGAAATGTTCATAATCAGCTGGCTGAAGATGCCCTAAGTTCAGAGTAGTTGCCCTCGTGATGAAGACCCCACGGTGTTTGAGGTGGTTGCAAATGTCTTCGAGGTGACAACTTGCTTCACGTCGGCCATGACCCACTTTATCGTTTAGGTAAGTAAGTGAGTGGTGGTGTTGGCGGTGCTTGGAAAATTGTGTTTTAATGAGATGCAGTTGGTAATTTTCGAGGAGTCACGGGGTTAACCCAAGAACCGAGATCCAGCCACCCAGCTTTGTCACCCTGATTATGCACTTGCAGTCGCCTCCCCTTTCGGCATCGCCTGCGGTTTTTGCTCTAATTTGATTACTCTGGCTGACTGGGCGGATGAATATTTATGCTCGCATAAATACATTACAGTATCTCGAATGCAAATTACGTGCCAACTCCGGCTCCTCATCCTCCATCTTCCATCCTTCACGACATCCCGCACTTCACATCCCAGTGACCTCGTAATAAACCCTTGACATGCCTGCCTGCCTTCCGAGAACCGAGGAGCGTAAAGTTCTTCAGCTGCCTGGTGACTTTGCATATGATTACATCAAATTTGCATCGCATTATTTTGTGTCTGGTCCAGTTCAGTCCCCTTCGCCCTTCGTCCTTCGTATTCCGTCCTTCCTGGCGGTCCATCCAGGTCCATCCAGTCACGTCTGCACGGCATACAAATTGCACCTGCAATATTTATCGCGCGACTTCATCTGGCCAAGGCGCAAAAGTATTTCCCAGCTTACATACTATATATATACATATATATAGTCATTTTCCTGGAATGAAATTCTGCTATCTGCAGCGATCAGCCTGCCAAATTGATGAACTCCACGTACTCAATGTGTTTTTTACTATCCATTCGAGTCTATGCAAATGAGCCGCCTTCGTTGCGCTCTTTGTTCCTGAATCAACAAAACTATTACCTTTCCCTCGAAAGCTCCAGTCACTCACCGAATGTAGGCAGTGTAAATTGACTTTGCTGTGGGGAGAGTGTAAACAGCGCTCTTTTACGAATCGATGAATACCAAATCGGTTGATCAATAAGGGCCAAATGGCTCGTTGAACTAGTGGTTTCGATGGCAAAAGGTTGGGATACAGTAGCTAACGCCTTGGATGACTTTACAGAAAGGCAAACGATGAAATTTGTATTTTGAGTAAGTCTTAATAATCTTAACCTATATTTACCTGCAAGTCATTTCAGATTATGTTAAAATTTTAAAGTACATAATTTACCAATTTATTCATATTTAAAATTTTTTTCAGCTCTAGTGAACTTTCCATTTATTTTAAACAATTGCGAAAAAATATTCATTATTTAATGAATATCATCAAGTTTATTACCTTTCAGAAGCAAGAACGCGGAAACATATACTTTAATAACTAAAAAAAATATATGAAAAATGTGTCCAATGATTGTATTTATTTCTTTCGGTTTGGAGTGACGTGAAAATCTTGAATGGAAAAAGTGTAGCGCGCTTTTTTGGGCTTTGATATATTAGTTTCAATACAGCAGATGTCGGTTCAAATAGAGGGGGAAAAAAGCGCTGTTGATTTATTTGCACCGACAATAGTTTGTCTGCCGCATCTAGCCAGAAGCTACGAGTGCTTGGCTAAGAGGGGGGAAAACCGGGCCCAAAACCGCTGGGGAATGTGGCAAAGTTAACACCGCTGCAGGCCAATAAACACGCTGCGGGAGGCAGAAAAAAAAATAAATAAATGGGAGGGCGTTCTGCAGTCCGTTTACTTTGTGTTGCCATCGATTTTTGGCCAATTCCAGAGGGGTCGCCATATGGCCGAAAGAACCCCTTTAAGGCTGCACCAGCTGCAAATGGCGGATGCTCCACCAGCAGCATCCTCTATATTGTAGAATGCAAAATATGGAATGCAGACGTCGCAGTCGACTCTTAATTCATGCAAACTCCTTTGGCGCTCCACTTGCACTTGGTCCTCCAGTCAAGGATACTTCACACCCGGCTGCTCCTCCTCCTCCTCCTCCTTTTTGGCCCACTTGTGCGGATGGATTTATTGCCGTTTTCGGCTTCAGCTTTGAAATTGAAAAGCAAACAAGCCGCTAACAAGGTGAAGCTCTTGCGCGCCAGTTTTTCTTCTTTTCTTTTCTGTTCTCTATTTTTTTTTCTTTTTTTTTTTCTCTTTTTGTAGCCCAATCTCTCCCCGTTTTTCCTGCCTTGGTGGGCACACTTCAATCTAAATTTGAAGTTGCTCGATTCGTTTCCTCTCCTTTTCGATTCGTTGCGATTCGATTTTTCGTACGTGCCCGATAATCCCGCCATCCTGTTCGCAGCAGCAGTAGCAATTCCATATCCATCCAGGTTACTCGGTCTACGTTCCCTTGTAAATGTTCAACATTTTTGATTTCTCACGTATATGCAGGCGAATGCCTTTTGTGTTCGTTTTCCCCTGCTTGAATTTGTGTGTTGTGTTTGAATTGAGCACCATTAAATGGCCAAGTGGCATGCAACATTTTTCTCGCAGTGGTCGTGCCTTGATGGATATGAACACACACACATATACATATATGTATATATATATAAACACACACACTCACAGCCGTTTGGTTATTCAATTTCGTATTTCTTATTTTGACTAAACACATTTTTTTCGGGTCCTTATTTGGTGGGTGGTGAGGTGGTGGGTGAGGTAAGCAGTTTTGGGAGGCAATTCGAAACTGTCAGGAAAAGAGAGAGATTGCTACAGAAACAACTTTGCTGACGAAGGTCTGCGAAAGACTCCTGATTATTATTCTAATTAATTCAGTTAGCAGATTTAGGTTAAATAAATATGTTTGCTTTAATTAGGTGGACTCGGCCAAATGTGAGTTTAACTGCGACATTTTTGTGCTGAAATAACTGCAATAAATAACAATGAGAGATAACAGCTTCAGGATTTTATTTTTTTAATAAGTTTTCTACTTTATCTTAAGTCCTGAAGCTTTAGCCCAAAGATATGTTTTTTTTTTTTTGTTTTTAAGCAAATGCATTATCCTTGCACTTTTTGTGACACATTGCAAGGTCGCTAAAAAGAAAGTTTCAAGTGGGACATCACTGGCACATTTTCCTATCTCCCCGGGCGAAATGCAGCGAAGTTTTTCCCTCAATTTCGAAAATCTCTGTTATTTATGGAGTTGTTTTCGGAGGCGAACATGAAATCCAATGAAAACAAGTTACGTAATTGGGCACTTTCCGGCCAGATAAATTCCATGCACATATGTAAGCCAAAAGGGGAGTGCATTAGGTGGAATCCGAGTCCAAATTGCTATTCGGTTCGAACAATGAATAATGTGCGGCCATTTGATGGACGTTAACAGGGCTCCAACCAGGCAAAATTAGGAGCAATAAAATTGATATTTATGAGCGCCGAATAAACGTTGCCTAGACGAATGGCCGAAATATAAAAGGCTTATCCTCACAAATCTCACCTTATTCCAAATGGCGGGGAGTGGAAAATGGGTGAAAAAAGGGGGAGGGGAGGGGGAAAAGCGGGGTTTGGAGAACAATAAATTGGCAGTGCCGCCATCAAGTTTGCGTCTATTAAAACACACAAAACAAATGCTAAAGTTACACACAAAGGGAAACTTTTCTGGGTGGCTTTTCCGCAAAGGGGGTTTGTTCCACTGCTGACTGTGTTATTTTAGAAAAACTTGCGCCCACATCTTGGCTTTGGTTCTGGTTTTTGGTTCTGGTTATGGCTATGGCTCCAGTTTCTCCAGTTCCTCAGCCTTCGATTTCTTTAGGCCACGTCCTGCCCGCCAGTCAAGCGGAAACTCCATAAGTTGAAATTATTTGGAAAAAGGTTCAAAGTCGAATCCAGCTAGCTACCAATTCATTATAATGACATCAACGTTTGCCCCTTTTCAGAACGGCCTAATTGAGATTTAATGGCCGCCTGGCTTTCCATTTTACTCCCAATTTTCCACACCAATTTTGTGCGGGTCCATTGGCGGAGATCTATCGACGAACGGTGGCGAGCTGCAAATTTAGTTGAATCCAATTATTTTTTATGCTCCTCCTGCATGGACGGCGTGGAAAAGCGCTGGCGGAAAATTGAAAATTGCACAAAGCGGTGGCAGCGAGGAGGCGGCGGCCTTCAACATGCTGGCACATTGTGGAATAGTTAAGTTAATTGTCCCATCGCAGAAGGCGATGCAATCTCGGGGCGAAGAACACCGCAGCCGGACAATTCGCTGGAAGCCAAATTTTGCAGGTGACAGTAGAAGCTCTTTGAGGATTGCCAGAGCGTGACAAATGGACAAACGAACGCTTTGTTAATTGTCCTTCGGGATATTCCAGCCAAGGGGCTTGCCAATAGTTGAGTGCCACTCAGATGCGAAAATAATGGGAGCTTACAGCTCTCTGGTTTTGAGATCCGCCAGCGGTCAAAGTTCGCGTTGCGGAACAAAGAGCAGGGAATTTTAGTAAGCAATTTGCAATGAAAATAGTTTTCGACAGTTTTCGAAGAATTTAAATCAGTTTTAATCTACTAATTTTTAAATGGTCATAGTTTTCGCAACTTTCTACATAATAAAATCCGTTTAAATTAACTTTATTTGAAAATTACATTTATTTTATACTGAAATGTATAAAAAAAAGGGAATTTAAGTAAAAAAAATTCGAATGAAAATAGTTTTCGACAGTTTTCAAAGTATTGAAGTCAGTTTAATTTTCATTAATAGTTTTCCACAACTTTCAATATAATTAAATTCTTTTAAATCAACTTAATTTGAAAATTACATTTATTTCATATTGAAATGTGTCAAAAAGTGAAACTGCACCACATTTTTAACCAAAATAAATTCTCGTTCTATCAGCAGAAATGCGGTGTCTGTTATAATGAACAGTAATCTCATTTCGTGAGCTGCCAATTAATTTTTTCTTACTCTCTTCTTAACCGAAATGCACACCTGACATTTATAATGTTCAAACAAAATGAATTAAGAAGATAAAAGACTGGATTTAAAATGCAATTTCAATAAATTTAAGCTCAACATTGTATCCACAATTTTCGCTTTGACGTCGTAATTCAATTCCAGGTTTTAGTCAATTAATCTATTTTTTAGCCCCGGCTAAGAGGATGTTGACTCTGTCTAGATTTAAAACTGGCGCACGCAAATAGACTGTGTAGGTGAATAAATATTTTCATGTAATTATTATGCGCATGCCGGCATAATCCTTGGCCCGAAAGTCGCGTTATGGCAAACACAATAAGCCCCGCTTTTGCGTCCTGGCCCCACAAAGCGAAAGCATATCACCCAAGGGGGCGTTACACTTTTTAGGGGGCGGGGCCATCCAGCAGCCAGCATACAGCAACCAACATCCACAAGCCAGCATCCAGCAGCAAACATATAGCCAACATCCAACAGCAGGGCAGGCAAATAAAAACATTTAATTAAACTTTACCAACACATACATGAATAATTAAAATTTAATTTCGGCAATATATATTACACGGACAGGATGAGGGGGTGGGGGAAAAAGGGGGAGTGGGGAGGGGGGAGGGGGGAATGATGAAACGCGACAGGATTCCCGGCTACTAAGCAAAAGCTCGGAGACAGGCAACTTGTCACCTGGAAGAGCCGAAATGCGAGAAAAATGCGAGAGCAAAGTGAAAGCGGAGCAGAAGCAATTTGGCTGACGAAGCCCCACAAAAGCCTTCGTCGAAAGGTGGAAACAACAAAGGAAATACATAAAATATTGCCACCCACTCCCACCCACTGGTCCATCATTTGATTGCCCACCCACCTGTGGGTGTGTGTGTGTTTGTGTGTGTGTGCAGTCGTGTGTCAGCTTTGTGTACCTTTTGTATTGTTATAATTGCTATTTTAGCTTCATTAAAAAATAAGTCACAAAATCGCTTACAGGAATTCCTCGTGAAATTCCCATCGTTTCCGGCTCTCTCACTTGTTGAAAAGGGCAAACATAACTCATAAAAAATGCACCACAATGGACCAGGATAATGGCGAATGTCGAGGGAGAGGAATGCGGCCAGGGGGGAATTTCCTCCGAAACCCCAACAACCGGGAAGTGACCGGAGAAAAAACGTTGAAAGAAAACCCATTCCGCAAATTGCATTCACAAGGAAATTGATTCGAAAGTTAATCAAAGGCGAAACAGAGGAAACCATTGTAAGCGAACTACTGCAATATTTTTCGATAAAGAAAATGCCCTGGGGATAGTGGGGATATAGCTTTAATATGAAGAAACAACTTAATTTAATAGTACATTATTAAATCTGTTACTTTAAAGTAAAGTAGCTAGATATACGTATAAACCCTTTTTCTTATATTAACTGAAGCTATTAACTTAAAGGGCAACCAAAAGTATCTTGAAGAAAAAAACTAACATATTATACTAAAAAAATTAATTAATTTATACTTTTATGAAACTGTTAACTTAAAATAAAAGTATCACTAATAAATAAATGAAAATGTAAGAATATAAAATCACTTAAAGCTTAAATACTTTGGGCTTCGTTTAAAACCATTTTCATATCAATTGAAGTGCACTAAACTCCCAACATTAAGAGCTCTAAGGCATCACTGACATAAAAGTTAATACATGACAATGTGGTATGGAAAATCGAATTGATCCATAAAAATGTTCGAACCGAGCACAGAGGTCGAGCAAATAAAAAACTTTAAGGCCAACGATTTCCGAACACTAAATTTCCTACCCCAAGATACTTATGCACGGCGCAACATTTTAATAAATATGCAAATGAGCCGTCGAATAAAAAGGCAAAAATAAATAATTTAATTGATTTCATTAAACGGAGCGGAGCATCTGCCAGTTGGTGGCATCATCGGGCTCATCATCGTATCGTATCGATTGCCGAAAAGTCTGAGTTCCCCCAACCATTTTTCTCCGGTTCATAATTTCGAGTTTGCTTGGGAAATTGTCGCCAAGTGCTGACTGCCGAGCATCTTGGTGAAGGCGGAAGCTGCAGATTTTCCTAGCACTCTGCCATCTACTCTGCCGTCCTTATTTTTCCTCCTCCCCTCGATCTCACTCCGAAATGCCCCCAAAGGAACTGGGTGCTCCTGCTCCACGGTGACAGCTGCCAGCGACGGTAGCTAACGAGATAAATTTCAGTTTGATGGCGGGCGTCGGGCGAATGCAAATAATTCGAAATGAAGCATCAGGTAATATGGCAAATGGCAATTTTGGAAAATACCCCCCTCTTCCTCCTCCTCCTCCTGCTTTTTCTGATGACCTGCTGTCCGCGCAATCGAGTCGGAAAAGCCATAACATCGCTTCGTGGGGATTTTCCCGTTGTATTTCTGTAATTAGAATGGCGAACAAAGTCCATAAGCCCGCCTTTCGGTCGGTTGGTAATTTGAATTACAAATTGCAGATCGCGGGGATTAGTCTTGTGTGTTTTTTTTATTTATTTATTTTTTTTTGTACCCCGTCAGCGTCAGCGATTTTTGTGCCCTGTGCAACGGTGCGTATACGTTACGTTCGCTTTCACTTTGGTTTCGCTTTGCTCGCTGACTTGAAACGCTCACAAGCGCGAAAGTATATGTTTGACTGTGTGTGTGTGTGTGTGTGTATCAGCCAGCTTGTCATGTGTCGACATCACATGTCATTTCAGGACTCAGGACCCCGGCTAAAACCACCCCCTTCTGCCCCTCCCCCTCCTAAACAAATGCTTAAATGCTTTTTGTAGAGCGAAATTTATGCAAATGCCAACTGCAGAGGTGGTTGGATTTGGCAGCGCTTTTTAGCTGCGGGGGAAGTGGCGGGTTTCGACTCCAAGCCTGGATGCAGATAACCTCCAATCCACACCCACCCGTTGACCCCATTCGACCTCGCTCGTTCCTTGTCATTCCAAGCAGTCACCCTCACACACATACAGATGCAAGCATATATCCTCCGACTTCCTATCAATTGTCGGAGGTGTCATAAAAAGTGCAAATAACATTTTCCAACTCAAACAATACAATTAAAGAGCGGAAATGTCGGACTTAAAGCAGTAAAATAAATTCTGAATGCTCTGCAGAAACATTTCGAAAGAGAAATAGTTTATAACCAAACAAAAAAATAATTTAAATAGAAATAATTAAAATGTAAAGAAAGCTTTTTATTTTTTGTAGGAGTTCAAAAATTATTGTTATTAAATCGTTAAAAATTAGGTCTCATTGGATTAGCTATATATTTGACATTTAAGAAGAAATGGTTTAAATGGAAAGATTTTATTTAAGGAATAGTTAGGATCTTATAAACATTTATTAAGAATAGAGTAGAATAATAAATACTTGTACCATATTATTTTGCAATCAATTTAGAATTATGTACATATATGTACATTTAATTAGTTAAGATAATTGGGTTATATCTGTGAATGATCATATTTTAAAACAAAATAAATTCACATTTAACAATTAAATTTATAAAATCCAACAACTTCAAAGCTAATTTGTCTCGAGTTTATTTGCCAATCAAAGCCATCAAATAAACGTTGTATTTAGCACACCTGCATTTTAATTGCATTGAAAAGCAAACTCAGGGAAGTGAAAGGGATAAGAACACTTAACCGTAGTGGTTTTCTCAGAATGCATTTGGAAGTGAGGGTATATCAAAACAATGAAATCCTAAATGCTCCCTGCCATAGATTGCGAATCCACCACGGAAACGCCCAACCTCCGGCTGATCACCCATTCCCCAAAAAAAAAAACGAGTTGCGTGTCGGGTAACGAGGTCAAATGGAAATCGCCGCGTTGGCATTAACTTTTGACACCGACATCATCCTAGGAACGGGGATCAGCAGGATGGGGAATATTCGGTAGTAGGATGGAGAGCAGGGGGATGAGGTTCCAATTGCGGGCAACTCCCGACAATTCGTGCTGCTGCCACACGATTAAACAGTCGACCTATTGAAAGTCTCACGCAACCGAGCGAACAAAGACTTTTCCGGCAAAATGGGGAAAAGCCAGTGGGAGCCGGTGGCTCCTCCTCCTTCCGTTTTCGCCACTGAATTTTCCTTGTTAAATGCAGCAACATTGAGCATTCGTGTTTCCCTTCATCCTATTCATTCGATTCCTCATCCATTCATTCATTCGATTGTCGTTGGCTTCAATCGCCTTTTCATCAGGCGACTGACTGCAGGGGGAATGGAGTTCGCTTTCCACTTTCCCACAATCAATTCAATTGCATTAAAAAGTCACTTCACAATGGCACCGATCAATGGCGGGCTTTCTCCCTCCCCGCCACCTGCGGCCTTTCCACCTCAAAGTCCGTAATCGTTAAGTGTCAAGCCATGATTTAGTTGGCAAAGAGAGCAAACTTTGTGAAAAAAAAACCAAGCTACCTAAAAAAGTTGGTCTGTTTGTTGTGGGCCCTTCGAACGGTTCGGCTAATTGATGCAAGCAATTCGGTTTACTTTCTAAAATTCGGCAAGCCAATTTCTGCGGTAATCCGGGATAAAGTTCTCCGTTCGGCAGGAGTGCTTACCATCCATTTCAACAATTTAATTTCGCATTTTCCCAGGTAAAACGTGCTAAATGAACTCAAATAGAAGTACACAAAATGAAACACATTTCCTGTTGTCTCTCTAATGCATTTTCCTGCTGAAGCTCAAGTTCTCGCTCTGCGCAGAAAATATAAAGTTTTATTAAATTACTCTCATTTTTTCTGTAATCTGGCAAGTGAAGCGCTTGACTCGCATTAAATATGTAGTGCTATCAATTTACGTGTACTTACGCAAATCAGTTTTATTAAATCACTGCCATTTTTACTGCCAGCTGCTTGTAATGATGCTTATGTTTATGGTAAAGTAATGAAATATGATACTGGCATATATTCGGGCAAAAATGGTTTGAAGCTACTGAAATTTATAGCATGTATTAAAATTGAAAGACATATCATGTTATGTTTCCTTGCTGAATATCGTAACTGGTATTTATTATTTTGTAAAGTCAAGATACTTGAAATATCCTAAAGGTAAATGCAACTTGTCTTTCCAATTTGATTTTATTAAAGGTAATTTTATATGGTTTGACATTTACCAGTAGTTAAACTGCTTTTATTTATGCCAAAGTTCATTAAATATTTCATGCAGCATGTTTCTCAAATTAAATTTGTGCCTGTTTTTGTCTTATTTGCTTGCATCCGAGAACAAAGTAAACTAAAGTTTTTGGATACAATATTCAGCTTAATATCAATATTGGTTTTGTTTAAATGATAAATCAACCCCGACACAAATGATTGTTAACCACAAAAACCAATAATTAATATTAACCTAACGGCTTTCTAAATAGCATTTACCATAATTAGATTTATTTTTTCAGAGCGCGTGTATTAAATCACGACTTTGTTGTGAATGCAAATGTTTACCTTTCTTCGCTGCTTTATAGACTTAATTAATCAGAAAGCAAATATAAATTTTATATGGCTGCATAATGGGCCGATGCGACGACGGTAAATATTTGTTTTATTGTAATTACTTTTTTCGATGACCCATCCGCCGGATCGAAACACCTCAAACCGCAATCATCGTCGGACATGTCAGATGCACTATGACCCCGCATGGTGACCGCAAACCGCCGCTTCGAGTGTGAAAATGTTTGAATTATTGATGAGTGGCAAACAGAAAGAGTGCAAGCGAGAGGGAGATACACAGAGAGAGAGATGGAGAGAGAAAGAGAGATAGCGAGACCTCCCGTCATGCTGCAATTACATATGCACATTCATGCGAATGCCACTTGATGTTGCTGCCGTTAATGTTGCTGTTGCTTTTGCTGTTCCTGCTACTTCTGTTGTTGCAACATCTGCCACCCCCTGCTGCACACACACGCCCCTTTTTTGGGCGGCTACAAAACACTGACGAGCGCGGTTTGAGTGACACTTGAGCTTGCCACAATTTTAATTGACATCCACAGAGCGAGTGGCGTCGTGGGAGTTCCGGCTGAGGGAATTCGAAATGTTAGCCTCGGCACAATATTGATGAATGAATGGCGGAATGGCTGCTGTGAAAATTAATGAGCCAGGGCAATCGATGCGGTGTGGGCCCAAAAGAGACGACTGGCAGTCGGTCGGGTAAGTCAGGTAATTGATTAGATTGCATCCCGTATTAGTTAGATTCGATGCCTTGGATGCGGTAAGCCCATAAGCCCTAAACTCCGTTACGACGTTCACAATTTGCTTTAGCCTTGGGTCAACGTTGCGTATGCGCAATATCTCCATATGCATTATTATTTCAGGCTGTGACATCGATTCCAAATTCCCCATTGCACACACATTGCATACACACATTGTCTTTAACAATTTAATTAGTTTAATTACTGTTACGGCTCGCTCGGGGGAAATCGAATGATAATTTCATTTTATTTATTTAGCAAATACATTTTATGTCGTTTGCACTTCAATGGGCTTTGCATCCGGAAGCCGGGCAGAAAAAAAAGTCATTCCATTTGGCCGGGCTAAACCTGCTTATTCAGGCCTTCTGCCTGTCAAGTGGTTTATTATTTCCGATTTAAAGTCAGCCATTGAATAAAAGCCGGACAGTTTCCAATGAAAAAATTGGCCTCACTGCTCTTTTGTGTGTTCGCTTCTCTATTTATCTCACTTCCTTTTGTTTGGTTTTTAAATTCCCGCTGAATGAAAGGCTCAGTAGTCGGTTTATGTATATAAAGAGCAGCCCTCAATAGTTGTATGAATAAAAACAGAGGAAAAGGGACGGAAAGTATGAATATTTCGGTGGGAAAGTACGTCAACATGGCGAAGGCAAATAGCAGGGAAAACAAGAAGGAAACCTAAAATCCAAGCAAACAGAGGAGGTATATACTCTACCAATAAAGAAAATGGAGAAAGGATTCTTGGGGATAAGATTGATTTAACAACACATCGAAGAAAATTATATTAAATAATGAACAATAACTTGAAAAATGTTAAATCATTATTTGTACAAAACCAATAAAAAATAACTATAACACTTCACTTTACCAACTTTATTAAACAATTTCTAGCTTTGGTTTCTATTTCTATTTTAACGTGTAGTATGGTAAACACAGCCACCATTTTCGGGCTCAGGGGAATCGTGAAAATCTCCCCAGGAAATGGAGTTCTCCCCCGAAAAAATATGAATACCCAAACTGGAGTTAGGGCAGTTCGCCAGGCATAACAATCATAAAAGCGAAACAATCATAATAAATGTGGGAAATCCTTTGGCTGCAGCGTCAGAGTTGAATTGAAAATTGAGGCTTTGCGGTAACAGTTGTTTTTCGGAAGAGGGAAAAGCCGAAAAGGGGAAAAAGGGTTTTCCACTCGGATATTTAAGGGCAATTCCGGGCCATTAGCTAATGAACAGCTTTGATCCGATCTCTTTTTTTTATGACTGAACACACAACTTTGATAACAAACCCTCGCAAAAGAAACGTTGCCACCTTTTGTGGCATTTAATTAATAAAAAAACAGAAAGCAAGGAAGAAAGGCAGGCAAGGAAAACCACTTTCGACTGGTCCATTGAGCACAGTGCTCGGTGCTCAAAGTATTGCCTCCGATTCCGTGGGATTCCTGGGTGGCTCCTGGCCAGCTGGGAATGCATTCCAATTTAACATTCTCCATAAATTTCCAGCAAACCCCCCGTCGTGCTGAGTTAATCAAGGCTTCGGTAATTTGGAGGAGAGTGTGAAGTGTTTTTGGCCCGGACTCAATGGAGTGTATTATTCGCGTTGGCCACCGCAGCAACCGCCCGAGCACTTCATCAATGGCCACCCAGCCAAGCCACCCAACCACCCACTGAACCACCCACTGAGCCACCCAACCACCCACCTCCCTTATCACTGCAATCCTGCCATAGTACCGTTAAGTGTTTTACAGCGCTCTCCACAAAGCGCACATCATTCATGTCCGAGGCAGGATGTAATATTTGCCCAAGGCCGAAACGGCAAGGCCCGAGGCCCATCCTTTATTTTTTTTTTCTGCTTTCCTGCCAGCCTTTCATCCAGCCACGTACACACATCAATGGGTTAGTACGAACAAGTGCACTGGGAGAAATCGATTCGGGCAAATGGGCCGGCCTTTAAGAGCTGTCATTTCCGTACACTGGCAAATTGTGATGCCATTATGCCATTCTGTTGAGTCAAATAATTAAGTCTACTTATTAATTTTGTATAAGCCGCAGACTCGCAATATCCCGGGATACATTTACAATGATTAATATCCAATCTACACTTTAAAAACTAATTTACTTTTTTTTTATTGACAAATGAATTCATTAGAATGAGTTAACTTGAATAAAACATTTATAATATTTTGATATTTAAGGTTGCCTTTTCTTAATTAGAAAATCTGGGTTAAAATTTTTGTTGGTTTCAAATCACCGAAAAATGTGTCTAAAAGTATGCTTTAAAATTTGCACATTGTTTTTAGAAATTTACGTTAGGGTTTCCAAGCTCACATTGAAAACACACCTTTCAGAAAACTTTTCAAAGGAGTTTCATGTTATTTTGTGGCACCTTCGGATATATTTTTTCCCCTCAACCTTTTAAATGCTGTTTGCTTTAATTGTTTTCTCAGAGTGTGCGAGTGTGCGAAGGAGCGGGCTGGTGTGTTAAACTGAATGTGGATGTGATTGTGGACGCCTGTCGGACAGTTGGCAGTGGCAGGCTTTCATTGCATATGAATCAAGTAAAGGTAATTGAAAATCAAAGCCACTGAATTTTGAAGCCGGAGCTGGAGCTGGAGCTGCCGAGTGTCCGTTAGAGTCCTCTTGGCCTGGCTTAGTGGAAATTGTTCGGAGGGGGGATGAACACGGGGGTTTTCCCGTCATCAAAGACGATTTATAGCTCCGGCTGGCCGAGAAATGCGGTCTTTGAGTTGGAAACTTTGAACTTTGGAGTGCCCATCGAATGGCTGAGTGGCCTGGCCTGTTTTCGATAAGTTTGATTAGTCAAAAGTGCTGCTGAAAAGCCTTTTGTTTTTCGGGGATCCCAGTCGAGATTCCATGTCAAATTAGCCTTCCGTAAAAGAGGGAGAGAGAGAGAGAAAGGGTGCTGGCAGGTGGCATGTGGCAGGTGGCACGTGTCAGGATTCAGGACTTGCAACTAAGCGACTAGCTGACTGCCTGCCTGACTCTCGACTCTCGGCCCGTCCGCACACTTTTCGTGTGCACTGTGACACTTAGCAGACAATTAAGCTGCTGACCCCCAAAAAACAATGCGAAACATCAGCCAGGTTGCATTTTTCCCCCCCCCCCTCCAGCTGCCTTCGCTTTCCACCTTCTCCTCCTGCTGGTTTTCCACCTCTCGGTTTTTCCTGGCCCACTTTTGGGCCTGCGAGGGTGGGACTTTTCATAATTAATCCAACAACTGCCGCCGGCATTTCCCAACGCTTACGCCACCCAGCTTGTGGTGTGTGCGGCCGACTGCTGGGAAAGCATTTTCACTATTTTCGCCATTTTCCAAGACAATTTGCGAAATTGCACCACTGCCACCAACGACGACGGCTTTTCTGCTTTCTGTTTCTGTTTTTCCTCAGCTGCTCTGCTGCTGTTTTCCCCTGCTTTCAATTCGCTGCTTTTGTTTTTCTGTCTTGCCATTCTCATCCACGTTCGCCGTGGAAAGAGTGGAGGAAAAGCGTGGGAAAAGCGGCGGGGAAAGGTGGGAAAAGCGGGCAATGCTGCAGCAATTGCTACGAAATCTCCAGCGCTTTGCCAAAAGGGAAATGCAGTTTGGACACACCGATGAAAAACCAGTCGCCTAGCCGCTTTCCGGTTTTCAATTTCACGGCGGAAAGCTCTGGGGACAAACTTTGCAACTTGTTTTGCCTCCAGGTGTCCAGTGAGTTAGAATTTCGTTGCCGTCTACCTCGATAATTTAATTTAATTCACTGCACTTTCACACTCTATTTGATACAAATTCGGGGTCGTATTTCTCTTTTATCAGAAGATTTTGTATCCGAGAGCAGTTGTGTGTTATTATCTGCGGAAAGAAACCAAAAAAGTGACTTTGAATTCAACATAGTTGTAGCTAAATAATTTCTATGAATTTATTTCATTTTTAAACAATATAAATTAGGTAAAGAATTCTTAGAAGCCTTAAGGGAAATATTTGTTGTGTATTTATTCTGCATTTGACTTTTGCCAGTTAATCTTTTTCTTATTTTCCAGGACATCATGTCAAACTAAAAGCCATTCAGAAGCCTCTTGAAAAGAAGAACTCAAGCCATAAAAGTTTAATCTGCCCTTTAAACTCAAGCTGCTTTAATATTCCTAAACCCGGCTAACGTTCTAAATCAAAGGCACTTAATTAAAGTTAAACTAGTTAATAAAACTCCGGCATCGACGGGGATTCGGGATCCGGGATCTGGGAACCCGGACTGCTGACACTTTGCCGGCAATCTAAGAGTGCTGCCCCCAAAAAGTGAGGCAGATTCGCGAAGAAAGCGAACTCGGGAAGTGCCACGCTCCGTGGAGCTTGTCTCGGGGCCACTTGCCTAATCCGCTTTGCCATGTCTGGGGCGCGGATGTCAAATTTGCAGGCAAACTCCTTGCTCCTTGCTCCTTCATCTCCTTTTATCCTTGTTCCTCCTTTTGGGGGACATAAAAAAAGTTTACCGAAGCGCGGCATGTTTCTGTGGCAAGTAGCAAGTAGCAAGTAGCAAATAGCGCCATTGTAGGAAACTTTAATCCCGCTTAAATTATAAATGGCACATTTGGCTTTCCCAGGCAGTTGCAACCGGATGCCGATGACGGCTAAGATGCTGATGCCTTTTCCTTTTGCCTATGCCTATTCCCCCACCTCAACTCCTCCGCTCCTCCACTTCTCCACTTAGCCATTCGGAATCCAACAACCGTATCCTTTTGGCCATGTCACTGGGGCTTTGGGCCCTCGAGTCGCTAGCCAAAAGTTTATGTGTGATGTCGCAATCTTCCTGGTTACCCAGTGGTAAAGTGAGGCCAGGATGGCGGAGCTCTGGCAAACACAAAACACTTTGTAGCCTTTTATTTGGCAAGTGGAATGCACTGCACTAAAGCCAAAGTTTACGGCTGGCATTTAGTTGCTCCGCCGGCCCTAAAAGCGGAAACTTCTAAGCCGAAACACGGACTAAAGTGAACCAAAACTGAACTGAACTCAACTGAACTCAACTCAACTGACTTTGCAATCCCCCCAACTCGGGCATAAAATTGTTGCCGACATGTTTGCTCCGCTCCCATTCGCTTGTTGAATTATGATTTTCTGCCCGGCCTGGCAAAGTGTCTCCATCTCGGTGTCCCATAGAGTCTATATAGCCATATAGCTATGTGGAGACGGGACTCGGTTACTCCAGGCCAGGAAATCAATTAAAACTTTGCATCTTGTTGGGGGGAACCAAGAGGGATTTCGACCACACAACTATCAACTGTCGACCTTGTTTTCGTGTGTGTTCCCGGCACATCAAACAAATGTCATCGCATGTTGAACATCCGCAAGTTAACTGCAATTAAACCTCATGGAATGCACAATTAATGCGCAAAGATGGTCAGGTAATGCACTTAAATTATGCACTTCGATTAGTTTGATCTTGGGCTTTTTGCTCGAGATGGAAGCTTAGTAACTTTTTGTTGGGAATCCAAGTCTAATTCTGGTTTAGATTGATCTCTATAATTATTAATTTTATTGGGTTTTAAAGAAACTTTATTAAATTAGTAGTTAAAATACCAGCAACCATTCATTGTAACCAATAATCTATTTGGACATTGATAACTATATAATGGACCTAACTTTTTTCTCATAATTGTTATATATTAAGTTAATTTATGGCCGATTGAAGGTAAAAGGTTTTTGTTTTAAGTGGAGTGGATTTCGATGTAGAAAACCTGAAATACTTTGAAATTCTGGACGCACACTTCACGTGAGTGAAATAATTTCATATTTTATTAAGTGAATCGCTTCTAAATGAAATCCCACTCACATGCGCACCTCTGGCTTAAAAGTCCTTTGCCCAACGAGTTTGCAGCTCATTCAGGCATTACGAGTACAAATCGCCGAGGGCACAAGTTTATTAAATTTTCTGAGGCCCTCGGACATTGTTTAGTTTCCGTTCGTGTTTAGCATCTTTTTTTTCCCAGCACATTTTTCTCGAAATTCTCTGGTTGTATTTTTTTTTTTTGGCTGTAACCTCGTAAAACAGTTAGCAAGCATTGCAGTCGAGCCGGCGGCACAAATTTTAATTAGAGTGCGCCACGCAAACATATATCCACCCACACTGCCTATGGAGGCGACACCAAGGATGCGATACTCTGGGTGCGGGTCTCCGTTTCGGCCACAATGTTTATGTTTGTTTGTCATACATGGAAAAAGTCCCTGGTGCATTGAACGGTATCCAAATAGGGCCCTAAAGCGTTTTGTATTCGGCTAAATTGGTAGCGGGCGAACGAGGAGTGCGAGGACGAGGATGTTGATGTGGATGCGGAGGTGCAGGACACTCTGGTCACAATAAACAAGGGTGCACTTTTAAAGGGGGTTGCCAGGATAACTGGCAACTGGCATTGTGGCCACGGTTACCCGAATTTACGTACATATGGCTTGTAGTTCTACTACTTTTTCTCCTTTCTCTCAGCCATTCGTTTTTCCCCTCCTGCTTTTTTTTTGTTGTCTGTGGTCCGAGAACGCTGCCGAAAAACTTGAATGTAAATTTGCTTTGGCTTCGGTTAAAGGCAGCCACCGAACACAATGTAAACCGCCCATTTCCCGCTCGCAGATCGATCGATTTGGCCGAAATGAGATTCTTGCATGTGGTTTGAGCGGAGCGATTCTTTTTCGGAGTTATGCAACTCGTTTGCCAGAGCATTTGCTTGCATGAAAATACAACGCTTTTCCGCGGCGAAAAAGGATGCTCGCAGCGCTGTACTTTAGAAAATAGTGCTCGGAACATAGAACACATGCTCTTCTTTTGAACACAAATTTGATTAGTTTTTTTTTACAAAATAAAAAGCGATTTTTATTATTTGTGGGCAACCATGTGCGGTTTTTGATTTATATTTTTTTGGAAGCGAATTTAGCATGGCTTGATAAATTCGTTAAATTTGTCCACTATTCACAACTACGAAAAAGAGTTGGTAGCAATTTAGTATCAGAATTGAGTGACCAGTTCATATATTCTATATTGAAAATGTTTAAACAACAACAAGATCCAATTATTTATGTTTAAGAATTCTGAATTTTATACATAATCTAAGAACAACAACATATCAAAAACAGTTCATTATAAAACGATATTTGAACAACAAGATTCCAAAACTAACTAACTTGGATTTTACAACATAAATTGAAGAAAAATATTTTATATTAAAAACTAACTTTTATTAATATTTGTATTTTAATAATCATAAAAATAATTTAAAAATATACTTTTCTTAACGGAAAATTTCGTAGATCATCCATTAATTAGCTCTAAAATTATTCGCAGTCCTAATCCCAAAACGTAAGCAGCAGCCAAGAATCCTTACCCCAAATGAGTGAATTAAAAATTGAGACCCCCGTTCCTCCAGCCGGAATAATCTGAAAATGCAACCAAGCAGCCCGAAAATGATGAAAGCCAATCCAGCAACCAGGCGGCATCCGCCTAATCGCAGGCCAAAACCGAAAGTAATTATGTCCGTGTGCATTTTAAAGTACAGCGGAAATGCCGACGCACAGGACATCTGGCCTGCATTATCGTGGAGCAATCGGAAAACTGTTCCCAGTATGGGGCAATCAGCTCCACTTGCGGGGAGAATTGCGCAGAATCAGCATCCACAGTTGTCAGTTGTTGGGGTCTCCCGAATGCTGGCCACATTCAGCTGGCATCAGTTGCGCGTCGGGCTCTTAGCGGAACGGTTCAGCCAACTCCGGAATGCGGTTGCCCTGAAATAAAAAAAACAACTCGGAGGAGTGCTACAGGACACAAAAACAAATACAAACACACACGGAAAGAGGGGTTCCACCTTCAGGTGTTTGGCGCCAAGTTGCCCAAGAGAGACAAATTGTTTATCTTGTGTCAAGTGCTGCACGGCCACCCCCTTTTGGCCACCACCCACATCCACTTTAGCTTGAGCAGTGAAAGTTTGTTGTTGTCGCCATCGCCACTCCGCTGGCGTTTTCTGTGGCCAAAAGGTGGAGAGCCAGTCTGGGCGGTGGGCCAGGACCAAGCAGTTGGATCCTTGCGGTTCTCCAAATCGGATGACATTATCTCCCGCGGGAGAATCCGACTTGAGTGGGAATACGATGGAGTGGAGTGATGTCGAGTGAGCCTCGAAATTAAAAGCGGAACCAGGCGTCGCACCTTAGGCATGCATCTTTAATCAGCCGCCACCCAATGAATTTCCCCGCGCGAAATGTTTACGGCCTATGAATAAGCAATGAAATAAGCGCTCCCGGGCATTTGTCATTTGGCAAAGTGAAAAATTGAAGTGACTGTGCAAAATTGAGACAAATGTTCGCCAACAGCAACGAGGATTAAAAACAAACCAGCAAACCAGCAGCCAGCAAACAAAAACCAGCAAAAGTAGCAGCAGCATTGGGAAACAGAAGGTCTACTTTCAATCTGGGTATAATTTCATCTTAACTAGGTAAATATTGGGTCACGTTCCGCAGTGTATGAAATGAAATGTGGGGCTCTTTCACACCTGTTACGACTTAATTACGGGCTGGGGCAAAGTAACTGAATTATTCACCTGGAATGCGGCTCGAGTGGCTCGATGGCAGGTTATTTGCCAAGGCACAATTACAAATAGCCAGCGGGGAAATAATCTGTGTGTGTTTCTTTGTGTGTGTGTTTGTGTGTGTCCAGTCTTTCGATGTCGATGCCAAAGTCGAAGGTCCAACAGGACGAACCGGACTAATTCCCCCGGAGGCTGGAGTCGATTCTGGGGAATCCTTGGGCGGGGCAGTCATATAAACGAGAACGAATGAATGTAATTGCTTTTGATTTATCTCACTCTCGCCGGGCAATAGAGTGGAAAGCCATTTATTTGGTGATTTCCGCTCAGACCTGGCCGAAAATATAACTAATTCTGATAAATTATTACACAGATGATTATTGATGAGCACTAATTTATTAAGTCAGTGCGCTCGTGTGCCGTAGAATGTAGGTGAACCCCGAGGTCCCATAAACCATAAACCTCAACCTCAACTGCGACTGAGACCGAGACTTCAACCTGAACCTCAAAACCTTTTCCGAGTCGAGTAGCAAAACAAAAAAAAAAGCAAAAAACAAAAAAGGAAATGGTATTTGGAATCATGAAATTATTTATGAAGGAATGCCTGCGAGGGCGAAAGGTTCTTTGGCATTGCCTTTTTTGGGTTTTGCGGCCAACTTATTCGAGAATAAAGGGAAAAGTTTTACTTTTTGTGGCTGAATTATACATTTGGATGCATATTTGCCGAACGTATTACATAAAGGACACGTCTATGAATTTGTTTTCGCCCCTCCAGCACGACCAGCTTTTAAAAGCCAACTTTCCTGGGCCACGACCCCGAAAAATTCCCACAGGAGTGAGCAACTATTTTGTGCTTCATTAGAAAAGGGGGGGGCAAAAAGTCATGAATTCCAGATTAGGTATATGATTAATGGTGCAAACTGACCGTTGCCAGTTTGGCCGATTTAAAATGCACACCCACATAAATCAATTTCTGAAATGCATTGCCGCACTGCAGCGCTGCGGGATGTTCGATTATGCGGCTTTGATAACCACCGCATCGATTAATCAACGACACCACTTTAATGGCCATCCGCCCTATCCGTTCTGTACTTTAAAAATCCGTGGTTCAAATCAGGTCCGAGCTCGGGGCTCTTGATTGAGTATTTCCCCGCAGTCCATTAAATAAGCAAATTCTGCGAGGCTTCTTCGCCCGCCTTGAATATTTTAGTTGAAAATATATTTCCATATTTTGTTGCAGTTGAAAAAAACTTTATTGCTTAAAAAACTTTCAAACTAATCCTGTGACTTGGTTGTCCTATATTTTTGTTAGCTTTATAATTGCTTAAGTTGGATTACTTTTTATCTTTAATGAGCACAAAAATGAACAAGTTTGAATCTGTAATTCTAAGATTTTTTAATGCCAATAAACCACATTTGTCTTAACAAATAAAACAATTATTTAAAGCATTTATTTTATAAATGTTTAATGTTGACAAGTGTAGTGTAGCCATGGCAGATTTTTAAAATATACGTTTGAACATACTTTAAATAGAACTAATTTACAAATTTATAAAAATGTTCACTAAGACTAAATATACAAGTCAATATTTTCAAGTGTAAAGTTGTGACTATAAAATTTGTAAGCAAACATATTTTGCACTAAAAAACCTTTGATGTTTTTTAAAAGTCAATTACAATTAAGTGTATCAAACACGTTACACTTTTTCATTAAAGAGTAAGCCGCAGCGTAAAAACAGCGTCATTGTTCCATTCTTGCAGTGTAAAAAGTGCATAAAAAATTGTTCCATTATTTTTTTAAATTAATTGGCCAACGCTTGTGAAACAATTTCCGGTCAGGAATTCCTCTAACATTTAGGAGGCAAACACACTCCGAAAGGGTTGTTCGCTGGTGGATTGGTTAAATTGGAGGGATGGAATGGGGTGTTTTTCCGTTCGCCGTTCTCCAAGGCATTTTGAATATTTCATTTTCGCATTTTCATATTGACCAACTGGTCAAATAAACTCGGGGAAAACAAATAAACGAATCAAGAAAAAGGAGCAAAAATGGGGGAGTGGAAAGGTCCTTAGATGAAAGATGAAAGCTCGATGGCGCCCCGATTTGATTTCTGGTGAACTGCACTTCCATTCACTTCGATCCACTATGCATCGTCTGGTCGGGATTTATGGATTCTGGAATGTTGACACAATGCCCAAATAATTCAAATGTTGTGCGAATCTGCTGAAATATGTTATACATTCATTTACATGCAGATGCGAGCCCTTTGGCTTTTAGACGGATTTGACACGTAGCTGGGAAAATGCAGATACACAGAATTCAAGTGGGCCCGTTTCGCAGGATGAGCAATGGCTCTGCAGGAAAATGGGTGGAAAATGTGGGTGGGCGGGGGATATACGGAGTTTTCCAACCCAACCCTCCCCTTCCCCCTTTTCCCCCGCCTTGCATGTGTGAGTTTGTTTGTGCTGTGTGTATTTGCATTTCCATTTGGTTTTTATTTTTCATTTTTCCTGATGTTACTGTGACTGCAATATTCGCTTGAATAAATTATCCAGGTGAACATTGCTCTGCATACTAAAGAGCTGAATATGCCGTATCGGACTTTAAATCAAAGGCGGCTTGTTTGGTAACTTAATTGTCTTCAATTGCATTCGTTTGCCAATTCCATCGTGATGCTCATATTAATTTTTACCCATCCGCAAAAAAAAGAAAGGGATACGGAAGTTCCGGCAAGATAATGCCATTAATTTGGATTACGATTTCTTGTTTCATGAAGTGGCGCTAGGCAATTGCGACTATCGTCTAAATCCCCTGCATTGTATTCAAATTTCTTTATGCCCCCCCACCCAACCTCCTTCGCTTTCCCTCCTGTGATGTCCGTCCCAGTTTCCATGATGTCCTGGGCTTTACTTTAGTCCCGATATCTCTTCATTCCCCGCACTTCCAGTCGCCGCCGCTGTCGCCTTCTCCGTTCGCTTTATGGTTCATGTTCATGTCTTCTTTATCTAAATCATCCAACTGTGTAAATATTTGCCTCGCTTCCTGCATTCCATCCTCGTTATCCTTAAATCGTGCGTGCCGAGCTACACAAAGACAAGCGGGTGGGAGCAAGAGGGAACGACAGGGAGTGCCAAGGTGGGAGCGAGAGGGAAGAGCGGGAGCGAGAGGGCAGGAGACGGTCGCTCGAGGAGCGGGAATGAATAAAGCAAACCAGCCAAGCGCCCCAAACCATCCGCCCCACCGATCCAAAGGACCGACAGACCGACTCGACCGACCTACTCTGCACTGGGTTAAATTTTGCATAAGAAACACAAGGCGCTCGCCGTCCTTGCACAGTGGATAAAATTAAGCAAGTGGAGTAGGTTAGTGGAGGAAGCACTCGAGTGGATATAAAATTTAAATACGATCTGCAAGTATTTCTGAAAGGTGTTAAAGTTACTGCAAACTAAGCAAGTAAGAAGAAATCTGTAAAATTTGTAAAGGGATTAATTTCAAAGTTTATTTGATAGTATCTTAGTATACTTCTCAACTTAGATTTTTTATTATATACCTCTGCTATTCAATTTTTACAACATTTTCTATTTACCCCAGTGAATTTATAAAAGTTTTTGAAGAGAAATATTTATTTATTATTTCAAGTATTTTGTATTGTTCTGTGGTGTGTATTTTAGGAATTAAAGCTAATACCTTTTTTAGAAAAAAAGTTCACTCCACCCATAAGATTTACTAAGTAAGTATGCAAACAACCTCCCCTTTTGCCCCACTGTGCGTAATTCCAACGGTAAACAATAATCGCAGCATTAATCTGAAACTGCGCACAAATCCGTCAAACTTAGTTGCGAAAACAGGGAAAATGCCAGAAGAGCCAGAGAATAAGAAAGGCAAAGAAGGCAAAAGACAACAACAACAAACAAAAACAACAACAACAATAAAAAACAACAACAACTAAAACCAGGAGTAAAACACAAACATTGGCGCAGATTTTCGGGGGCGCCTGAGCCGTCATTAATTTTAAGAACTTTAACCCACTTGCGCTCGTTATCGGCCGTCCATCAATTTGCCAGGTAACTTGGCTTAAATTCAAAAGCGTGGCCAGATGGATGGATATTGCCCCGGTAAATAGTTGAAATCATCCTGAAAAGGCAATTAAGCAGCGTGACTGAGTGTTTTATGGCACTGAAAATTATACGACTTTCGCTCAGGTTTTATGATTTAACGCTCAAGCGGAGATTCTGAATCGGCGGATGGATGCTGCTATCGCCATCCAGAATTTAATGGGGCGCACTGGCCAATTATCCCTAAGCCCAAAGAAGAATCGGGGTCACCGCTTTCGCTCCGATTGTCACCCAAGTGTACAACAACCATCAACATATATACTTCTCAGGGAATGGATGATATGAGTGGAGTTCAGTTGAATTTTGTTTGGAACAAGAGGACTCCCTCGTTGATATTTGCTGACTGGGGAAACCGATACTCGGCACTCGAAATGGGGCAAATGTTTGGTTTCCCCCAGATGGATGGAATGAATGGAACACCACCGGCGTAGAGGATGAGGTTGAGGATAACGATGAGAGGTTCAATCACTGACGGCAGTGAAACCCAATCCGCAATCCACAAACAGATTGACAGGGACCAAGGATCACCGTCGGCTGCAATCAATATTCATAAAGATTCGGCAAAGTTCACTCCACGCGGGGTTAGGCAAACTTTCGATTGTCTTTTGGGAATATGCGTAGAAAGAAATCGTTACCAACTTTGCCCGGGCTTATTTCATTATGGAACTTATCAACAGATTTGAAACAAAATGCCCCCGTTTTCTGCCCCTCCCGCAACTTTCCTAAGTATTTACAATGTTGGGGCGTTTTTGTCAGCTGCATTATGATAAAAATTTTCAAAAGTTTTCCTTAAGCTTTTTACACGGGCTTACCGCAAGATGTTGGCTAAAGGACCAATAAGGAGGAAAGGGAAGGGAAGGTAAGGGGGGGTTCCTAGTTGTGGGCTTAGCTGAAAAACTTGAAAGGGACCAAATCCCTTTGGCCTCAAACTATTATTACATGCTCATATAGATTATTCACATTCTTTCACTTTGCAGTCACCGCAACAAAAGCAACAAAGGATGGATGCTAAAGCTGGCTTAAGTGCGCTGGAGGAAAGGTCCCTGAAAGGTTCAGGTATGTGGATTATATAATTGCCGACAACTGCCGAGAATTTGCCAAAGTCGATGACATAAACTGTCTGCGGCATACAGTGTGGTTTTGATTTTGGGGAAAGTTTTTTTCCCCCTTTTGGAAAGTACATTTCAATTTAAGTTACAAGTAGGGGCATACTTCAAAAAGTTGATAAAATAGTTTTCAGTTTTTTATTTTAGGCAGTCATGCATTTTACAAGGATCAACAAAATTTTATTTGAATTTTATGTTTGAAAATATTCAATTTGGTTTTAGTTTTGATTAATTTGATTAATTAATGTTTATTAATTTTATTTTAAAAAACGGTGGGTGAAGTACTTAAACATTTTTATCCAATCAGTAAAATTCAAATTAAGTTACTTGTAAACAAACCATTTTTTTAAACAATATCAGCAACATAAATCAATATTGCTTACATATAGGCGTGATAACCAGCAATTGTGAATCCCTTTTTCGATAAACTACTCCTTGAACTATCCTATAGTTTCCAAATCAACCACCTCTTTATGAAAAGCCGATTTACTGAAATCCCAAAAATCGCAATCACCGAATGGTTCAAGCTACTCTGCCGAATCAAGGAAATCGAGACAAAGCGATTGAATCTATTCGCTTTCTATTCCTCCGAATTGTCGAATGTCCCTTGAACTGTCTTATAGTTCCGAAAGGCAGTGTATTTTTTCCGTACCAGTTGGAATCGAGTCCGGAACGAAGGAAAAGAAAGTCAAACAGGACACAGAGTAAACGAGGGAGGAGCCACCACCACCAGCAGCAGCAGCAGCACCATCAGAACCACCAGCACCACCGTTGTGTTTAACCAACCACCCACCTTCATATATGCTCTGAGGGCATTTAGAAAACCCCATGCTCCTCTTCAACGGAATTTCCCGGCTCTACGGCTCTGTGGATGGGGGGAAATGCGAATTTTTTCTGCTATTCCACCTTTTCGACTTTCGACTTGTTTACGCAAAAGTTAGGGAAGGACATAAAAGCGAGCGGGCATCCTGGCATCCGTCGTAAAAACTGTCGTCGTCACACTGGCTGATACTGATAGCGATTTTCCAGGCTGGGAAAACCTGCTGCCTGGTTGGGGGTAAATTTAATCATAAACACACAGCAGTCGATTACGTCATGTGCGAAAACAAAACTATTTGTCGTCTTTGCCTTTCATTTGAACTCAAAAATTCGATTCGATTCAAACTGAAGGAGCAGAAGGAGGGAGCATCTAAGCTTTAAAGGAAAATACAAATACAAAGAAATCAAAATGGGGGGGAAAAGGGATAGAGGGGTGGTGAAAATCTAGAAGCGTTGGGCTATATCCATCAAAGCTGACTTTTGTAGCTGCTCCCTTTTGAATCTAATCCGAGCAATGCTGGAAATTTAAACAAAAAAGCGAGGAGGAAACAAAAAAATGGCAACATTGGATTACAGATTGTCGCCGGGGAGAACGCAAAGTGGAGCGAAGAGAAATGAGCATAAAAAAAGGGGGATATAATAAACAAGCGGAGAAAGCAGTGGCGAATGTTTAGTCTTCGTCCCTCCCCCGCCCAACCCCCCTTTCTCCACCCAATTTCTCCCCCTTTGCATGTAAGCCCCTGGGCGAAAGTTGACTTTCCTTTTGGTCCCGTCGACGCCGCCGCCAACTCGTGTTTCTCTTTTATGATTATTTTTACTTTTGTTTCGGCTAACGAGACGCATTCCGTGGTAATCCGTCCCCGGGGAAATGTTAAGCCATCGGGAGCCGCAGGGAAAGGTATCATCGGTGGTGTCCCGTCGAAAATCGCTTAAATGGTCCATCAATGGTTCGGCCACGAGCCGAGAAATTGCCAAGGACATTAACACCGACGAAATGTTGATTAAACCGGCAGGACCTTTGGGCCATATTGAAATGGCCAAATGGCCAAATGGCCAACGGTCAGCGGGGCAAAGAGGCAAAGGGGAAATCTCTTCGCTTTGAAATTGAATAATTTGCGCATACAGAATCATACACTTGACTCCCACGTGACCTTTGTTCAAGTCCACACAGAGCAAAAATATTCCTAAAACTGGCCAAATATATATTCTTCAATAAAAACTTATCGCCCAGTTTTGTATTGTTTTTAAGCTTTTGCCATAAGCAGATTGTTTGCTTCCCAATTTTTGCCAAAACATTTTATTTTTGCTGCAGCTTTTCTTTTGGCATTTCACTCAGTGTCGATAAAGTCTCTTGTGTGTAAATAAGTATTCGCAAAATTGAAAGAGATACTTTTGAAGTAGGACGTGAGCTTCACAAGTTATAGCGTAAGAACAGAATGGCATATTTACACAAAATAGTTTTTGGCATACGTGCACAGGTGATGTTATAGAAAATGTTGCCACAAGGTAGCATGTAACCTGGAGTTTAGAGCTTGAATTTTGTGACATGTTGCTGTGTTCATACATTACAAGAGAATTTAAAGCTCTTGGGTATACTTAATATTCGATGTCATATTTTAATAAAGTCTTATTTTACTACAGTCTTTGGTGTGTATAAAAACCAATCGATACTTATGAAGAGGAACGTGAGCTTCTCATATTTTTTAGCTAAAACTGAATGGCACAAAATAATTCGTGGCTCACGAGTTCTTGGAATTTGCAGATTCTCAATTTTTCTGTCATCTCGAAGCTATAAACTGTATTTACAAATCAAAGGAAAATTTAATGAAGCTTTAAAATAACATGACTATTTACATTTTTAATTTTAATATTTTTTCTTTCGCTCAGTTTCAATTAATTCTGTTCTGCATATTTAATATATAACTGAACACTACTATTTTATAGCAAGTTGTGAGCTTCTCAAGTTATTACGTATCAATTCCATGGCAGATTTATAGTTATGGTTGTAAAATAGTTTTTGGCATACGAGCACAGGTGATATTCCTGTGTGTTATATAAAAACATGCATAAATCACAGAAGAATTTCATGGAACCCTCGAAATTAAAAGCTGGTGAGTGTACGCAGGATACAAAAAGAAGAATATTGCTTTTTGAAAGAATATTCATGAAAATGAATTCCCACGGAAAAGTTTATGACATGTAACACAACGTGAATATAGCTGTTTTTCCTTTAAATCCTTTCTATTTAGTCTTTATAAATAAGTAAAGAATACTATGTAACCCCCACCAGCTTTTAAGCACAATGAGTATATTATGACATATTTTGAGTGGCCCAAAACTTTTCAGATGAAATCTCGGCAGACTTCTGTCTCAGAAGTTCTGTGACAGGCGTGATTGTTCTCTTCGGTTTTTCTCCGTGAAGTCAGGTGCCAGAGGTTGGGGAAAATAAAAGGCTTATATATCATGCCCAAGACAGCGTCATCGCTCTGAAGAGGGTTTTCCCGGGCATTTTCCGGGGGTTAAGGGGGTGTTGGCTCAAGTGCCTGCCCCCAGGGCAGCGACTAAGGAAAAGCGGAGGGCAGATGGCTAAAGGACTATGGACTTCGGACTCCGCTCTCCTGACTCCTCGCTACGAAGTCCGGAATCCATAGTAGGCAGTAGCCGTAGCCCAGGACAGTGTTTTCTGCTTTTCCGGACGAGCAAATGACCCGGAAAGGCCAAACGAAGAAGGCGGCGCGCAAAAGGAAAATGTGGAAAATATGGCAACGGGCGGCGGCGTGGCAAACAAAACACGGGGAATAAGGCAACAAAAAGTGGCAGCGGAAACAATTGCAGTGACTGAGCAAATGTTTAGCAACCTGCCCCCAGGGAAGCATGGCGGAAAAGCCAAGGAAATGCCGGGGAAAAACTAAAGGGAGAACCAGAAGGCGGGAAAGGAAATGCTAGTTTCCAAAGTCTGTGGCTGCGCGGCAAGTTGATATTTAAATCTGATTTACACCATCAAGTGTTTAGTTAAGTGTTCCCCATTCAGGATCTAAAAGGCTGCCAGGACTCGCGTTCTGGTTGCATTCTGGTTGGGGTCACCTGGTGGCCTGAAATGCATACCTAATTACGTTAATGGCCGTGCTGGCCATAAATTAGTGGGAGATTAGATGGCGGCCGACGTTGGAAGCCAAATTTGCTCGCACCTTCTGGCCAGCGACCAAAAACCCGGCCAAAATTGAACTGAAATTCGGCGGGGAAAACTGAAAACAAAGTTTCCAGCGATGCGGGCGAATGGAATAATAATTATTGTCATGGCTGTGAGCGAAAAGTAATTATTATTATTATTGCCCTTTCGAGCAGCGCTGGTAAATCAATAAATTTACATAATCATTGTGTAAAAGACCAATTAACGTCGCTTTAAATACAAGATGGCCAAAGGTATTTTCCGCTAGCGTTGCGCTGAATGCATATTAATCGATTCGTTGCCCCCGCAAACGAAACGACAATTGTGAAAATATTGTTAAATTAAAACAAATATGCATAGATTACTTCAAATAAAAGCGAGAGCGAAAAGTTATTTCGGGCGGAATTAATTGCTGGTGAGACGGCGCTAATTGAAAAGTCCGTGTCAGGGGGAAAAACAACAGAACTTTTCTGGCCGTTTTCCTCGAATGAGCATTACAAAACAATGCTGAATGAAATGGAAATTAATCTAATTTCTGTGGGACAAGCGGGCAGGGGCAGAACACGGATATCCTTTTAGGATATTCCACCTCGGTCTGATGAGCGTAATTAATCAAGCCGAAGTTTGAATACTGATTTCCCAGGGGGAAAACGAGATAAGATTCTGTTTTGTTCTCCCTGGAAAGCATAAATATTATGATGGCCGGTCCGCAATGCCAAACAATTAACACAGATATCTGTGCTTTCACCTACTTGCATTTCTGCCACCGCCTGAAATAGCACCTGCCACGCCTCTCCCTCCGTTCTCCTTTCCGCTGTCCCCTTTCTCCGCCCACCTTTCCCCGCCCACCTGAAGCCCATCAGAGTGCTCTCCGCTGACAACTGCCAGCTACTTATGCATGTTGCTGCCACTGACAAGAAGCTGCCAGCGAGACAGAAAGGACGTCTGCGAGGAGGCGGTGCAAGGTGGGCGGAGCAAGGTGGGTGGTGCAGAGTGGGCGGTAAGCAGGTAAAAAGAAAGGGGGGCAAGCGGGCCTGTTGGCAGTGATGCCAACTCCAGGTTGCGACAGGCAATGGCTTTGATTTACGAGCGATTCAGAATCAGACTTGTTTGGGGAAATAAAATTTTATTTTGTGATGTTTGCTTTTAAAAATGTTTGCCATTTTTTTACTGGAAGTTTACGAGACAAACTACTCAATTAAAAATCTAAATAGGTAAAAAACATTTTCACTTAAAGCTTAGTTATTCTTTAAAAATATTTGTGAATTTATGATTTTAAATCAGTGTCAACTTTCAAAAAGAATCTATAACAGCATGATAAGTTTTATTAAGCTTCTGAAGTATTTTTCTAACTTTTTTAGGGTATCAACTTTTGTTATCTTCATTTGAATGAACTTTCATAGGGGTCCTTATGTCGATATAGTTTAATTGGCAGTAAAGAGTAAATACTACGTAGCAATAAAGACGAAAAGACATAAATGTCATATTATGACCGTCGACACTAAAAAATCCCAACTTATTAAAAACTTTCCAAATAACATTATTTGGCTAAAGAATAAAACGGTTTTAGGACTTAACATTTAGTACTTGGCTATAAATAAGCTAATGTGGCAGCACTGGTGCAGGCAAATGTTGCATTTCATGCAAAAGGCAACGACAAAAGGTGTTAAGAAAGCCATTTCGCCTGCTAATGAGTGACGATGCCGCTGAATGTGTGTTTGCGTGTGAGTGCGTATGTGTTTCTCAAGGTGTGAGACTGACTGTGTGTGTATGTGTGCGTTCCCCCCCGCCGTCGTCTTTCTGTGCGTTCGAGTTTGTGTGTCCCCGTGAGTCCTTGCCAGGACTTGAGCCCAAGCTGAAGAGCAAACAAAAATGTTTTCATGTTTGGGCCTGTCAACAGATTTATCCAACTTGCCCAATCCCTCTACTTCTCTCTCCTTCCCCCTTTCCTTCACCTCCTTTTTCGGGTTTGTATATGTTTGTGTGTGTGCAGAAGCATTTTGCTTAATTAGTTACAAACAGCTAAAACTGAGAGAAAGCTCCGCAAGGAGGAGAGGCGAAGAAAAGGACTCGCATCCATGGCAGCTGTCTTTAAGGCTCCGCCAAATGTTTACAAATGTCGCAAATGTCTCCTGCGGGCAGCTAAAGATACAGATACAGATACCAGATTGGAGATCCCAGATACGTGAAGGTGCTAGATGCGACAATGCGGATGCGAATGCGTGTGCGAGTGCGGATGTGGATGCGAATGTGGATGCGGATGCCGGTGCGGATGTGTGAGCAGGTGACACAAGTCAGCCCGAGATAATCCGATGAACTTTCCGCCTGTGGCATACTTATGAGGGCAGATGGTGGCGTGAATAGTGCGCAATATATACTTATCTACACACTTATTCACTAGTCAGCATTCAGAAAATAAATGACTCTGTCTTAAAGTCCTTCCACACGATTTCGAAAGGAGTAATGTCTCAATTAAATTAACTTTCGGTGTACACATGTAAATAAAACGGAATTGCTGATGGGATATGTTTCGCAATTCGTTTATATTAATCAGATTAACAAAATGTTACAGAATTTGCAATGAACTTTGCAAAGTTGTGATTAACGAAATTATTAAAGCGCTATAAAAGTATTTAACTACTTTATTATTATAAGTTGAATATAAATATATGTGCACGGTCAATTACACAATCAACAGTATTAAATTTAAGCTTTTATCTACAACACCATTTTACTTTGAAAGCATTTAAATAAGTTTTTATGGTAATTAACGAAACTATTAAAGGTATTTTCCTAATACATGTTAAAGTACTCTGTTTTCATAAATTTACCATCTATTTATTGCACAATTATGCAATGGACAGCATAAAATTAGCGGCCAAATTAAAACCCGAGTTTTTATTTATGACACCTTTTCGACAATGCTGACATTGTTTTGTAATTATATTTGGGCTCATTTAAAATCAGCCCTCTGCGTTGTTTTGAAGTTTTTATAATATGACCTAATTAGTGTATTATTTAATTTAATTTACATATTTTAAATCAGTGAAATGGTGTAGGGTTATGCAATGTTTTTGGCACTTGCATATTAAAGAGTTTAAATGGAATGTTGAAAGTCTCTATGTCTTTAAGATAATTACCATCATGTTAAACAACGAGTGCACTTTAAAACCGTTTAATATAATTGATCTTGGGTTTTCTTTTTCTGCACCAAAAACATAAAACTCGATGTGGGTACTAAATACTTTCCACTTGGCGTGCCAAATTACTCTTTTTATTTGTTTAAAACTCAAAGTAGGGGGATCCATTATTTGTTTAATAACTAGCTTACATTGAGAAAATGAGAGCGAAACTCAATATTTGTTTAATATTATAGTCTGATTATTTACTTAATGTTCAGCAGAAGCAGGAAACTCACTTCACAAATTTGATACTTTGTGAGTTTTTGCAGCACCAACGGGTGCTGGCTATTAAATATTTACCTCCTTTTTCCGCTTTACCCATTTAATACGCCTCCACAAAGTTAAATTACACGTTTAATTACGCGCTCATTAAGCTGAAATGCATTCCCCCGCTTTTTTTCCTCCGCAGAGAAACTCAAAATGCTGGACATCACACGCGACAAACCGGTGAAGGTGGCGGTCAAAGTGGCAGTGCCGGTGCGGGATCATCCGAAGGTAGGTCTACTATATATCCCCTGTATCCACATCCTTGCGAAACCCATCAACGGTGGGTAAACATTTTCATTGCATCTCGTCCTTTCTCCGGCCGCAATTCAGTTCAATTTCGTGGGCAAGCTGCTGGGACCCAAGGGAAACTCGATGAAGCGCCTGCAGGAGGACACCATGTGCAAGATGGCCGTTTTGGGACGCGGCTCGATGCGGGACCGGCGGAAGGAGGAGGAGCTGCGGGGCAGCGGGGACAGCCGCTACGCCCACCTGTTCGAGGACCTGCACGTCGAGATCTCGACCTTCGCCGCTCCGGCGGAGGCACATGCCCGGATTGCCTACGCGCTGGCGGAAGTGCGCCGCTTTCTGGTTCCGGTGAGTCCGGTTTCTGAATTCCCGGGGAGGAACTCCAGCTCCTCTGGGTCCTTGAGTGGGGCGACCTTTTTCGGGACAGCCCCGCCCCTCTCCCTCGGCATTGTTTGTGTTTAATACCCATTAATGATTTAAGTTTCGCTTTGTACGGCGGACATGCAAATGAGCATCTTAAAGTTCGCCCGAACAAGGGTCTTAAAGTTATGACTGAAGGCAGGGCACTCGAAGAAATAGCGTACTTGAAGCAAAGAGCTCGATTTAAAAATCAAGAGGAGTGATTTTCTGGAAATGCACTAGCCATAAAATGTACAATTGAAATTGAAATTGAAAATTCAAACTGTCAAGACAGTAAAGTGCAAAAAGAATTATAAGTTAGAATGGTAAGCATGGTTACAAAATCGAATTAATTTCCATTTAAATATCTGTAAGTTTTTATTTAAAACAGAAAGTTAGAAAATATACTTGTAATATACTCTTTTCAGGTTGGCTATCAGAAGTTAGCGGTTTTGAATTTTAGTCTAAGCTAATCAGTTTTAGAAATTTAAATAAATTTGCATTGAAATAAAAGTTTTAAGCCAAAGTACCAGATACTTTGCAGTTTAGCTGGTTTTTAATACCATTGAAAAAGTTCCCACTAATTTGTGTAAAATGAGTGTTTTTCGATTAGGAATGGATTTTGTAGCATGTCATGTTATGGCTGCAGTAGCTTTTCCACTTTAGAAAACTATGTTGTTTTGGCGAAACTTTGCCGAACTCACTGACGACTTTAATTAAAGTCAAATTTGTGAAAGTCATGGCAACTTGTTCTGAGAGTGTAGAAGCAAAGAAGTAGGAGTGCTGGTGTGTAGTAGTGGGAGTGTAAGAATGTAGGAGTGTTGGAGCTGCTCCAAGGTTGTGCTCGTTATCGACTTCAGCTTCCGTGTTGCCCGTGCTGGTTGCCTCGTGTTCGCGTGGCATGCAGCGGGTTTCCTGCTCTCCGCGCTCGCTGACTAAATTGCATTGTTACATTTGCCCCCCGCTTTTCAGGACTCAAGTGGGCGGAGGTTCTCCTCCTCCTCCCGATCCGAAGTCCTTTCTGCCACCTCCCTCTCGGCGAAGTGGAGAACTCGCCTGGCATCTTCCTTTTGGCCATTGTGCGGCGCTCGACACGCCATCGCCATCGCCGCTGCCATATAGCCATCGCCATATAGCCATGGCCAACCAACAACATGGCCATTCTGGAGCCACCGTGTGTAGGGGGAATTTCTCTCTACACAACAAGAATTCAGACGTTCCCTGCGAAATGAAAATGTGATGAAAGTAGAACTCCATTTGCTGGTTTCCTAATTAACTCGAAATTAGTAAAAGGAAGCGCAACTTAAATTGAGTTGTTTCCTTGCTCAAAACTTATCAGCTATTTTGAGGTACAACAATTTGATTCAAGTAAGCAAAAGCATTTATTTTTTCGATTTTAAATTCAAAAGAATATTAAATAAATTTAAAGTATGTGCAATTCAGAAGGCAGAAGGCGTTTTTTATTTTATTTTAAAGTTTAGAAAAGCAACAAAACATTTCTAACATGCGAGAGGCAATTAAAAATTATTTATTTATACCAGTGGTTAAATGCCTAAAAGGTGAATGTTTTATATATTACGTTGTAACAAAACGAATGCCTCATAGCATTGCATCTTTAATTAAACTAGAAAAGAGAATAGCTATTTTTATATTTACAAAAAAATGAAATCTTATTTAGTCTTTGTTAAAGGGATAAAATATTTTTTTAAATGAAGCAGAAACAATTGAGATTGATTGTAATTTTATTTATAAAATTTTGTTCTCATATATCCCGTGCTATATTTAAGCACTTAATGTATTTGTTAGTTCCCAATGTTTCCCATGTTTTCTCTCTGTGCACCCTCGCAACCCCCCCATCCACTCGAGACACAAATGTTAAGCGTTTACTATCTGCAGTCTGCAGACGGGGATGCAGGGACTCGGGGATGCGGGGTTATTGGGGGAAACGGGGATTCGGGGAGATTGCGAGTCCTGGAGGCTGCACGTTCTGGGCATCATCCTCACTTGCCAGGCTCCGGCATACTTTATTTATATATCTTCTTTAAGATGCAAGCAGAATTGTGGGGATTGGACATGGAACAATTTAAACGGCATGCCGGGGCCATCTATCCGGAGTATCTGGAGTATCCGGCAGTGTGGCAGTGTCCGTATTGCAGGAATACGGGGGGAATAACAAATGAGCGTCATATATTCTGCTTATGGCAAATTATTCCTTAAGACCCCGGCTTTGATCTATAATTTGCCACAGAATTCAATTCACACCGCACCCTCACATAAGCGATTGTTCCTCCAAAGCCGTTCCCTATTATTACCAACTTCAGTTTCGAGGAGGCGAAGCAGTTTGAAGTTGGGGCAGCCGGGTAATCTAATATATATCGACATCCTGGCCGACCTTTGACTGGCAGCTGTTGTTGGCAACATTGAAAACTGTCTCCTGGCTGGGACTTGCTCCCCCTGAGTTATTCCGATCAGATTACACACGTTGAAAATTTGCATAGAAATTATTTGATATCCCCAACAGAAGAAGAACAAAGGCGACGAAAGAAGAAACTGTTTCAATGTAGATAAATTGCTGGGGTTACTTTGAGGAGTGTGTGTGTACGAGGGTGTGTCTGGGTGTGTGAGGGGATTTTGTGACATATTTAAGCCTCATCCACCTGGCGGTAAATTGTTTATGGCATCTGCAATCACGATTTATGTTTGCCAGCGAGTGCCATAAAAAGGACATCTTGTGTGACAGTTCTATGGGCACTAAAAGCGAAGGAAAATCCTAGCAAATACACATGTTGTATGCGATTGCAAACTGCGAGAGATTCATAAGCGAGTTAGTTGGTTAATGGGGTTGATGAAATGTGTATCCTGCGAAAGGAGTTTCCCCGGGTGCGTGTATCTATCGCAACCTGCCGCAGGATCCGCACACACCCAACACCCAACCCGCCGCCACCCACATAATTGCATTAAGCACTCGCAGATACACCCAGTTACACATACATATATATATAGGTATATATACACGATGTGAGTTTCCCGGGGGCAGTGAAATGGCATCTGCTCAAAGGGTGTTCCACCGGCGACACATGAAACGTGGCTGCGCACAAACTTTTAATTGACATCCAATAAAATTCGCATTTATTGCCAGCGACGTCGGCCAGAGAAACGTGAATTAAATTTAATTGCTCGACTGAGGTGTTCCTGCGGCTCTGCAACTAATCCCACCAGAGATGGACAGTATCTTGGTTCGCCACAATGGCTTGTAGCTCAAAAGAAAGACCAAGTTACAGCTGACGAACAAAAAAAAAAATGGAAAAACTTCCTACTTGAGTTGGGATATAACATTGTCCTTCCAGAGTTTAATATCACTCGATTTAAGTACGTCAATTCCTGACTTAAGAGCCACATAACAAATGCTTGAGTTCTTGGCTTTATTGTGCTTCAATGAGTACTCTTTTTATTGGGGGGAGCAGTTGAGAGGTGGGAGTTGGGGGGAATTTTAGAAATACGAACAAAGTATTACTTTTTGTTGCTCTACAAATTGTGAGGACAACAAAATGTTTCCATTTTACTTTCTTAGTTTATTATCACTAATAAGTGTGCTAGCAATTTTACGAATTCAGTTAAATTTTATATCATGTTTCATTAAGAATATTAACCACTTTTCTTAATGAAACATGATACAAAAATTAAATCAATGTAACTAGTCACAGTTCTTTTAAGGGAGAAATATTGGCTTAAAATTATCTTTTTAATTTAAAAATAATTGCTACAAACTAAAATTCTATTGAGTGCTGTTCTAAGTAAGTTAATTCTCAACAAAATAATAGCTAATAACTAATTTTAACAAGTGTTTATTAAATACCTATTAAAGTTCTAACGGTGAGTAGATAAATGTCGGGATCCTACTTCATTTGTTTTAAACGTGGGATGACACCTGCATTTCCCGTCCAATAAATCAAGTTTCTTATGTTGGAGTTCCCACCACTGCATCCCTCATATAATCATCTCTCAACTTGAGAACTGTGAAATATGAACAGGATGACAACATGCTATAAAGTGTAAAGTAAAATAATGGCTCTTCTATGCTAATAAATAGAAAACCCAGAGTTGACATCACTGAATAGCTCACCTTTTCATCTTTTAATTTGAAAACTACGAAATGAATACACAATCTTTCACTTTTAAAAAGCATATCAACTTGCATGTAAGCAAATTAATTGATTTTCTGTGTAAGTTGAGGACAAATCTAGATAGTTCTGTTCAATTAATTTAAAGCTGACCTTAGTTGCATAGATTTGTATAGTTATTATTCAAATTAGAAGTTAGAAATCAGATATTTTAAAGCAAATGAAAGTTAAAGTGAAATGTCGAGATCCTTTTCCCATTTGATTTTCAACTCGGTGAAACAATTCCAACTGGGAGTGGCTGCGATTGCCATCTAATAAATCACACATTCCTTATGGGTGGCCACCACTGAATAGCTCATCTGGTCTCTTCCCTGCAGGACTACCACGACGACATCCGCCAGGAGCAAATGTGGGAGATGCAGGCGTTGACGTCGACGCCGGCGTTGGGAGCCCACTCGCTGGAGGATTCACAAAGTCCGACCACCAATACCAGTAATCCAGGGGGTGGTGGTGGTGGAGGCGCCACCTCCTCTTCGAGCGGGGCCAGTGGGCGTGGACTGGGCGGCGGACTGGCCGATATGGACACGTCCAACGATGACAAATCGGACGATGCCAGCGGCATGGAGTGCCTGTCCGCAGTCGACAAGCTCGACTGCTCCTCCAGCTGTGCGAGTCTGGGCATCAGCGGCATCACCACCATCAGCACCACCAGTTCCGAGCATCCGCATCCGCACCAGCATCCGCATTCGCATCCGCAACAGCAACAGCACCAGCACCACGCCCACCTGCACGCCCACGGACACGGAAGCCAGGGCAGCCAGGTGCACCACCACCCGCAGCAGCCGCACCACCAGCACAGCCACCAGGCGCACTTCCACCAGCTGCTGCAGCAGGCCCACGGAGGAGCCCAGGTGGCCACCACCTGCGGGGAGCACCTCTCCGGACAAACGACTCCGGCGACGGCAGCGGCACGTAAGTGGACAAAGGGCTCCGGACTACGGATTCCGAGATCCCTACTCCATGGTGGCTATTAATTGGAAATTACTGCTGCTGCTGATGCACTGCATGAAAGGGCCAATGAACGTAATCCCGTTCCAGTCGAGAGCAAAGTCAATTGGGGAATTCATACTCTTTCTGGGGATTACCTTGTATTGAGTTCGAGTTTAAATTATTACTTCATTATTGCAATAACAGGTTATTATAAATTTTATAGGTTTGCACTGGCCTACATACAAGGCTTCGGGTTTTTACTTAATGTACACTAGGTACTTTTTAAAAAATTAAAATTTATAGGTAAATTAAAAAAAAATGGTATAAAAGAGAGTTTTGCCCTTCCAAGGGATTGTACATTATTATAGCACTTGGAGGAAAATGTACATTATGCAACTTTACACAGGAAATTACTTCAATCACTTTATTAAACATTTTATTTACAGTATTCAGCAGCTGCTGATTTATGCACGTTTGTGGCTTTTAGTAGAAAGTTAACAACTCAAAATTAGAGGCAAAGCATGTAAATAAAAATCAATGGGCAATCATTTAAAATTCAACTCAAACTCGAAATTTTAATTGTAAACGTTTTGAAATTAGGCTATTATCATAAAACTGTTTGGGTTAGTTAATCCTAATGAGGCTTATGGCTGTTTGAATAAACAATGAATAACTATTTAGAATGAGAGAAAATAGGGTTCGGACTAGTTTATTTTGTAATTACAAAATATTGATAAATCTGGATTATTGGTAAAATAGATAGACACATTTTGTATAAAATATTTAAAATTGTTTTTCTGAAAATATGTATTTCTTTAATTATTTATTTCACCCTTTGCTGATACAAAATAAAAGCAGCAGGGTTGGTCTTTCCAAAAGGGCATTTGCAGCATTGATTTCCAGGGCCAATCCCCCCACTCTCCCATTTCTCAAAGTAATCCTTTAGCTGCCACTCACTGCGTTCTCCACTCACATCCACCCATAGTGCACACCACAGCGATGGCAGTGGCACTCCAGCACCAGCTGACAGCCGCAGGAATCGGAGGACTCCTGAAGCCGGCCACCGGAGTGGGGGCCACCATGGCCGGACTGCCCACCTCCCAGGCGGGTGCCGCCGCCCTCCAGTTGTCCGGCGACGGGGAGTCATCCGGATCGACGCTCACGCTGCTCGAGCCACCGGGCACCGCCCTCCTGCATCCCGCTCTGCGCAACGTCAAGACCATCAACATAGGTGAGTCCTGCAGGAGAGGCTCTGGCTGCCATCCGCAGCTAATCCGGGCTACTGAACAAAGAAATCACAGTGCTGGGCTCCACGAAACATTTATGAAGTACTTTCAACACTCAAAGAAATTAAAAAAGGAAAACAAAATACAGTTTATCGAAAGATTAAATTATTTGGAATTGTTGTAATTATTGTTTAACATACAAGCACACAGATATGGATTACTTCTGGCTGACTTAAAACTTAAAAATTATTCTGATTGCCCATTTTAATTAGATAACATTTTTTTAAATAAAATTATGGGAACTCTCATAAATATAAAAGACAAATAATGTAATATTGTAATCTAAACTTTGTAATATTTTACTCTTTTTATTTTTGAGATTTGAAAATTGAATTAAATAGGTATATTTTTATCAATAACTCGACTATAAATACTCACTTAAAACAAGAAAATCATCTTTATATTTTACTAGAGGTCCTGTGTCCGCTTCGCTGGTCAACACAATTTAACAACATAAAAGTCAATATTGCAACATTTTTCAAATATATGGAAGTATAGAAAGATGGTGATTTAACACTTTTCCAGTTTGACTTTTCCACTTGCGCAGCACAATCCAGCCGTTTCTCTTTTAAACTTTAACGCACTGCAATATCGGTATATAGTCGCCATTGGTCCAATATCTAAATTTTCATTATCACTGTAGTTCGCAGTGGGGTCATATTGGAATGCAATGCGATTGAATGATGCCAATGATCTCCATGTGCTCATTTGTCTTTCTTCGCTTAAGTTTTGTGAATATACTGGCTGCTGGCTTGGATGTCTGCGGCCAATGCTTGCACGTCGTCCTGTAAGCATTTTGGACTATGGACAGAGTGGTGAATTTATCCTCAAATGCACGATCCACATAATTTTCACAGTTCAACTTAAATTGAATAAAAATTCTTTTTTTTTCACAATTTCACAGTGAACACAAAAATTGAGTTAAAATGCTATGGGAGCGTGTTTGTCAGTGTGATGAGGTAGCAACTCACTTTATATGCGACAATATTGCAATTTTCTTACGGATCCCTAATTTTTTTCAAAATAAATTATAGCCTATTTAACTCCACGATAATATAGCTTTCTATCGGTGAAAGAATTTTTTAAATCGGACCAGTAGTTCCGGAGCCTATTCCCTGCAAACAAACAAACAAACAAACAAACAAACAAACAAACAAACAAATTTTACCTCTTTATAATATTAGTATAGATTATGACATATTTTAAATAAATATAGATCCAGTTGACATTTTACAAATCTCAAAAGTGACTAAAACATGATCTTTTTTTCTCTCTGTGCATTAGGTGGCGGCCTGGGAAGAAAGCGCCCCCTGTTGGGGGTACCCCGCTCCGGAATGAACCCCACGAAGCGCACGGTGATGAGTCTGCTGGCGAGGGCGAAGAATTCGCAGGCGCTGCACTCGGTGCGCCAGCCGATGGTGACGGCCACCAGTTTCGCTGAGTGAGTTGCCCCAACGGAAGCGAGTTGCAATGTACACCGCCGACTTTCCAGGGTTCAGAGGGAGCAATCAGAAAAATTCTTTCGCTCTGTTTTCAGGCCCTTGCAGATGCTGACCTCTCCATTCATCATTCCGCACCAGGCGGTGGACCAGCCGATCCTGGCGCTGTCGAAGGAGAGCCTCGCCCAGGGCGTCTAACCCAGTGACCTGCTCCACCTGCGGCTGCCCAGATAGACCAATCTGACCGATTACCACCTGCCCCGAACCAGCCTTTCGAGGATTAGCGATGATCTCGAGGAGATCTTCGAGTGGAGTATTACTAGGCGATGTTTGCGTAGTCGAAAGCTATGGTACATTTCACTTAGTAAGGCTATATACCGATCTTTAGGGACTAACTGTGAACTTATCCGAGCGAAATCTCGAGCTCGTGCTACACGATTTTATTTTTTACAGAGAATAAACGGAAGAGCGTCTTTTTTGCAATGCGATGTTTTATTTCCACAGATGCAAACCTCTAGGCAAAAAAAAAACCACACACAAAAACGAAACGTTCGATCTAATGGAACAGAGTTTAAACTTTAAACAAATTGAAACCTAAAATTAGTGTCAAATTAAAACCAAACATGAGCAACTTCAATAGAAATAAATGTAAACGCAATTACTTTAAACAAATTACTTTAAATAAATATACACACAAATACGAATGCGAATGCAGATACCAAAAAACACGAGTACCATAAAAGATATATATACAATACATACGAACACGTATACAAGCATATACAAACTTAAATATATGTGTGTACTTAAATCTATATTAACTTAAGATTAAACCAAACGAAACTACTAAATTAATGAGATAATACAATAATTTTAAAGTATTTTAACGGCCACAAAACGAAGACAAAGTCAAACCAAAAACCAAAAACAAAAACAAAGTAAAAGAGAATTAATGAAATGAAAATAAGAGAATGTAGAAGGATATAGAAAGTTGAGATAGAACCCCGATCAGAGAGATCCCACCGCCTTCAGCTTGCGTTGCCTGATTGATTCCACATTGAGTACCCTTGGATTGGATAGATAAAGCCACAGCTGATAGATAACATATGATAGTTCGGTTTCAGTTTCAGAACGGAAAGTTTCAGAACATCGAAAGCAGCGATCGCCTACAGAGTTACGTATATTTTTTGTTGTTCAGATTATATATACACGCACTTAAGGATAATGCATGGAAAGGTCTTTGGTCCGATGTTCCAAATCCAGCCCCCAAATTCACTGCGATGCTTCGATTTAGTGTATGAATTGATGAATTGATATTCAAGCTATAGGAATTTGATCTCTGTCGGTTACTTTGGGAGCCACTGTACCGACTGTTCCGATTTCACATCGAGAATTCACTTTAGCTCCCCGGTTACTTGGTTGACTGTGCACAAACCACATAGTTCTTAAATAGCGTTAACCGATATACAATAACAAAACATTACTCAATAAATGTTCACAGAAAGTTTAATCAAAAAAAAAAAAAACCAAAACGAATATTTACAGCGTAACGTAAACGTAAAGTTAATGCAAAAAAATATTGATGTTCAAAGAAAGCAAATCCGTGAAAGGTCCTACTCATGTCATTAATGTAGATGTCAAATATGCAAAACGAATTAAATAATTAAACCAGTCTTAAATGTGAAAAATTTCTGCAAAATTCCACCACAACCACCAAAAAACCACACAAAAACCGCCACCACCACCACAGCTTCGAGCTATTCACGAATAAAATGCAATATTTTAAAAATAAATCGTAAAGAGTTTTACTCATTGACTTAAATGCCAGGTAACAAGGAAAAGCGCTCTTGCCCTAAACTTTAAGTCTAATGATGCTCCCATAAAAAACAATAAGGAAAGGCACTCTCTTTTTGACTATTAGTTCCAGAGATTCAGTTTCATTCCACAGATTCCTCCCTTTGGCTGAGTTTTATGTCCTACGTTTTACTAGCAAAAAATAGCTCAGGTGAGAAAGATACAGTCGGATGGATGGGGCATAAAACGAAAAGCTTAATGCAACTAAAAGGTGGGGCAAATTCGTTCATTTGTGTGCAGACAACAGAAAAATATAGTTCATACAAGTAATACAAACGGCTCCTATTATATATGATATGCCATAATCGTACGATTTTCACGAAATTTTATTTATTTATTTATATAAAATCATTAAATCAAAATTACTTTAGGAGGCAAGTTATGGTCAATTTTCAACCAACACATTTTTTTTGAAAATTTGGAATGGGTGACATGACTAAAACTGTAAAGAATGGTCCAAAAAAAATAAAAAATTAACTAATGGTGCAGTTTGTTAAAGAATTAAAATATAATCATTTAGAGGTACTCCACTTCAAAATCTAATTAAAGTTAGAAAAGTTATGGACTTAGAATTAGTGAATTTTGGTCAATTTTGAGCAAATCCATTTTTTTTTTAATTTTGGAAAGGAATTGCATCAAAAAACAGCATATTTTGCGATTTTTATGAAATTGAATTCAAATTTCAAAAGTCGTTAAAAAACTCGATATTCTAAAAATCATGCTCGTGTGATAAAAAGCAACGACATTATCATTTTTCGGTTATTAGTATTAGTATTACTTCTCTGAGTGCACAATTATTTGTATGCTCAGTACATCGTCGCCCGCTCAAGCCAACTGCCGGGAAAAAGGCGAAGAAAGTATTTGCGAGCGGACTCGAGGAAGATGAGTAGGGCAACGAATGGCCAGATGGTCCAGAGGAAGTCACCAAAGCTGAAAGAAAAACGAATGGGAATGGTGATGGTGCGGAGATTGTTCTGGCAGCAAGAACCCACTCTAATTCGTTGGATCCATCCAGCTTGAGGCAAACAGTGGAGTCCAGAAGGCACATCTCCACGGCGATGAAAATCAAATAGACGACCGCCAAATTTAGTAGCCAGTTGCCGCAGCCATGATTCAGCAGATTGGCACGTCCCGTCTTCGTCAACACCAGGTTGGTGCACTGCATCGTGATGAGGCTCATCAGGCACAGGGAGGACACCTGGCACTCCAGTTTCTCCCGGGCGGCGCTGCTCTGAGGAAAATCAATGGTAGTTAGGGTCAGCTGGTCACCGGGAATACCTGGTTATTTCTACCCATTCCTGGCCAAAAGTATCGGTTATGTTGTCCACCAGCTCATCGTGCCACACGATGTGCAGACCCACCAGAGTTTTTGGAGCGAATCCCTTGCTCCCCATGAAAACGAAGTAGGTCGTAAAAACTGCAGCGGCTTCGATGGTTCCCACCAGAATGTGGGACACAAAAATTAGTCTATTGGAGGGGAAATAAATTATTAAAGTAAATACATTTTTTCATATATTATGTAATTTATAAGGGCTTGTAATTTCCTTTAAAAATAATGCTGAACCACTTTTGCAAAGATTTATGTTCTTTAAAAATTGGTCACTAGTTTTGCTTTATAATTTATCAACATATTTATGTTCCTGCAGATATGTTTTGGTACAAAGCGTTTGCATAAATATACATGGTAATAAAATGCAAGAGACAGAAAATGTTGATATTGGGGAACCACCAGAACGTTTATTAAAGTGCTGCTATTTAGTATTTTTTAGACAAAAATGTGGCTATATTAAACCTTTTCTGTGAATATATACAAACATTGCCAAAAAAAACTTCCAGTCAAAAAATAATCTTTTACAATATACAATGTAAATTTACTTGAAAGAAAAAAAATAATTAGACTTATACTATATTTCACAGTTTCCCCATGGTTTTAGCTGATCAGTGGCCTATTTTATTTTGAGGTCAGCATTGGCGTTATATTTTGTGCATACCAACTTACCGACTATTAAGCAGAATGTCATCGTAGACTTTGGGCATCTGCATCATCATTCTCTTCTCGGGGAACTCGTAAATCAGAGTCAAGGCAGGTAGCTGTGGGGAAACCCAATCTTGCCTGGACTCGGTCGAGTCAAATTTTATGGGACTGCACTTACCAAGTTGACCAGGAAGGCCAGGATGAGCACATCTATGATATGCAGGTGGAGGGGAATGTGGAGCAGGAAGAAGCAGGAGAACACAAGAATATTGGTCGTATTAGTGGCGAGGCAATAGGCCAATGCCTTTTTGAGGTTCTCGAACAGCAGACGACTGTCGCTAATCGCAACGATTAATGTGGCGAAGGAGCTGTCCAGCAGGATGAGATCCGCACTGGCTTCGCACATGACGGCACATCCGTACTTGGCCACCGCCACGTGGCCACTCATCATAGCTGGAGTATCATTAAGAGTTCCTCCAATCACGGAAACTACTCCTCCCAACCGTCGACATGATTCCACAATCCAGAGATGTTGATCCCTACTTGTGGCGGCAAAAATCAAATCCCTTTCACTCAAAAGCAATTGTTCGATTTCCCAAATCTGGTGATGGGGCTTATACTCTTTGTACAGCGACATGTCCACTATCTTCGCACCGGTTCGCATCATACTGCTAGTACTGCGCCCCATATTGACAGTACTGCGCCTCATATTGATAGTACTGCGCCTCATATTGATAGTACTGCGCCTCATATTGATAGTACTGCGGCTGAAATTATCCATTTGTGGCGAAAAAATGCCCACATCTTCGGCTAAAGCTTGAGCCAGATGCCTTTTACGACTTGTAACCAGGATCAACTTAATACCCGCTTGTCTGCAGCGAGCTACCGCCTTGGGAATGGTGCTTCTCGAGGGATTGTGGGTGGCAATCATGCCGAGGAATCTCAGGGAGAAAGTATCCACCGCCAAGTAATCCCTGTACTTGTAATCCCCACTTTCCAAGCCAGTATTTGCATTCACCTGCGAGAAGCGACGAAATTCCAACTCGTTGCTCAACTCTTTGTAAGCAAAAGCTCGAACATGACGACCTGCCTCCAATAAACCATCCGCCACACTTTGAATTATACTCGTGAATTGATCGTCCAGCGGGATCTCCTCATCGCGAATGGCAAAGGTGGAGCATCTGCCTAAAACCACATGGCAATGTCCTTTCATCAGGAGAATCAGTTTCATCTGGCCTTCTTCGTCGCGAGTCCTGTGAACAGTCACCTGAACCTTATCCGCATTGGTATAGTGTTTATTGGCCACTTTTTCGTGATCTTTTCTCAAAAGATCAATATCGGGTAGCATCATCAAACCGAACTTGAGCAAAGCTACATCCAAAATATTGCCATACATATCCTTTTGCATTTTGGGTACTCCAATGTTTCCTGGACAAATAACCGCATCATTGCAGAGAACCGAAGCCTGGATGAGTTCAATGAAACGCGGATCGAGATCATTTGCATTCAAGTCATTGGCACTCAATAAAGCCATGTCCACAAAGATCTCGGTAACCCGCATTCTTCGCTTGGTCATGGTGCCAACTAAATCTGTGACTATTACTGTGGTTAGGCCCACTGTGCTGGCACTCCGAAGGTTCCTCACATGGCATTGCTTCTTTCTCATTTGCGTTTTCGTCCTCCGGAGTCCCCAGTAAAGGATAAATGGCAAGTACATTGGCATCAATGCAACCAAAAGTGAAAGATTCACCTCGTACACAATTTCACCACGTTCAAATCCGGTTGTTATGAGAAGAAGGAGTATCATTATTAAAGCCACGCAAAGCGTATAATAAAAAACCTTAAAATGAGATAAAGTTTAGTAAATGGATCAATTGATATTTGGTATTTAAATAGGTACTTGTTTTAAATGTCTTTCCACACGACTCTTTGGTCTTTTCTTGAAGCTGAGTGCTGTCATCGCTCCCACATCGGTGTTCTTTCCACAGGCGATGGCTACTCCGTATCCATATCCCTGCATCGCATGGCTGCAGGCGAAACCCACGTTGTCGGATTCCCACTTCGAAATTGGTTTCAAACTCATCCTTAGTTATTTTCATTTCTAAAAGTGGCAATTAGGAAAAATATTACTTTGCCTGCCAGCAAAAACGAAATGATTTAAGAATTTACCTAGTTCAATTTATATTTTCTCATAAATATTTTTCTGTGCTTGGCATAAATTGATTTAGATTATATTTGATTTGATTTATTAATATTTTTAAAGGCTATAAAATGTTGCATTATTCAGTAAAGTGCAATACATTTTCAAAACCCCTAAATGAATTCAACTCTGGAGTATCTCTGGCGCCCCTCATTCGCCAAAGGAGTGACATGAACGGGTTTCGAGTATCCTGTCAGAGCGACATTATTAACCTCCAGATTCGAAGTGCTAAAGAATCGCAGATCGGCAGGAAGCCGCTGACCGTAACTTATCGGTACAATATCTCCAATTACCACATCCTGAGTGAGGATGATCTCCTTTTCCCCATCTCTAATCACAGTGCAATACATCGGCATCAGTTCGTCGAAAGCCGTGATCATTTCTTCACTTTCTTCGTCCTGCAAATGGAGTACGAATCCTGTGAGAAAAAAAACGATGAGTAGTATGAGTCCCGCAACTAGTAAGTCTGGATCAGATTGTTTGGTGGTCGTGTAAGCTTCAAAGATGAAATACAGCACAAAGCAGCAAACAGAACTCAGCAGTATGAAGATGCCCAAAATGCTGAAGCAATTCTTGATGAATTTCCAAAGTCCCACATCCTGTTTAATGGGAAGGGGTAGGATATTCTTGCCATTTCTGGCTAATTTGTTTGCCGCCGCCTGGGAGGATAGTCCCTGTAAAAGGACTCCGGGTCATAAATTTGTCCACGGGAATTTCGATTTCCTTTCTTACCGCGGAGAGATTCGTTTCCAATCTGACGAGGAGGTCGTGAAATGGCCAAATGTGCAGATGTGGGCCATGGTACTCCAACCACAACTCATTCTCCGTCTGGCGGTCCGATTCCTTTTCCTTTTTCTTCTGCTTTCTGTGTTTTCTGCACCTACAACACTTCCCCTTCCATTTCGAGAAATGCTTCAGCCAGAGCACCATGTTTACAGAAAACTCTAGGCAATTTGTGGAGCTGAGTTACTGTTTTTCTTTTTCTTTTTTGCTTTTTTGCTAGGCATGTAGGGTCGTAAAACTGCCATCAATGTTCCCCCGAACATAAAACATCCTGCGACTGGCACTTGAGTCGCTCTCAGTCGCGGGGTCACAGGTCACGGGTATTAGGGCTCATAACGGTGGCGAGAAACAATCTGAACGGTTCCGCTGGGAGCCGCAATCGAAGTCGCAAATCGACTCGAATTGATACCGCCTCCTTTTCTGCGCAAACAATTGCGCCCAAAGGCCAATTCCGTGATATTGACACTGACTTTCTGACTTTCTGGCATTCTGGCTTGTTCCACACCGTATTTACAAGCGGACGGAATGCGCTCTTTATGGCCTCGTTTAATAAGTCATCAAATTTCATTGCTGCCAAGTAAAAAACACAGATAAAACATGCATTTGCATATATTTATGGGTTGCCGAGGGGGGCCATCAATGAAACGAGATATTTTAGCGTTGGCGCCCAATAAGTTCGAATTGGAAACAAACTATGCTGCAGTTTGATATGTGGCATTATTGACGGACAACTGGAGCGCTTGTGGCACAATAAAAGCGAATTAAAACTCCAATTGCCAGAATTCGTATTGCATTTTTAATTAGGCAGCTATTCGTTTTTATTATGTTCTGAAATGACAAAGGCAGCATTATATTGGGAATCAAAATCATATTTGAATTCATAACAGCGAAAGGATGACGGATACAAAATAATAATTTGCTTCTGCGCTTATGAAAATTAAATTTTTTAAATAGAACTATAAGGGGTTTGTATTTTGCTTATATTAGTTATTTATGGCCTATATTAAAATAAGTAGCAGTGGCATTTTTCAATAAAAATAAAAACTTTTGCAGTTCTTCTTTTAACGTAATGTTTCTATAAAGTCATTTATAGTTTGTTCGATTATTTCACGTCAAATGTAATATTTTCATCACTTTTAACCCATAGATACTTTTGTATCTTAAGCCTTAAGAAAAGCTCTTCTCAATTTTTTTTAACCGCTCTGTTTTTCTTTCACTTTTAATCAGCTGATCACGACTTCCAGAGCTTTTAAGAGCTTTTTTCGAGAGAGCAGAGATCGGCCACCTGTATATATACAGCATGTGACACTTGTTGTTCGCTCAGTCTAATTTTTTCACTCCAAGCAAAACACAAAACAAAGAACAGAATGTCGGGCAACAAATATTGTTTCGCCATCGATCGCGGCGGCACTTTTACGGACGTGTTATGTGTTTGTCCCAATGGAAAAGTGCGAACCTTGAAGTTGCTATCCGAGGATCCGAAACACTACAGTGATGCTCCCCGCGAGGGAATCCGGCGGATTCTGAAAGAGGAAACCGGAGAGGATTTGGCAGCCAGTGGATTGGTGGACACCTCGAAAATTGGTTGGGTTCGCATGGGCACCACGGTGGCCACGAATGCTCTGCTGGAACGCAAGGGAGATCCTGTGGTTCTGGTGGTCAACAGTGGATTCCGAGATCTCCTCTACATTGGCAACCAGGCGAGACCAAAGATCTTCGATTTGAATATCAGAAAACCAGCGAATCTGTATAAATCTGTGGTTGAGGTGGATTGCCGTATAGTTCCAGAACAGAAGGATCGGTGTGAGCTGAGTAAGTATCTATAGGTAATTCACACTATTAACCTCGAGTGCTATATAGAATATCAATTATAATTACAGATCACAGCCGGAAAGTTTTAGAGGGAGTGGCTGGCACAAAGTATTTGGAGGTGCAACCTGTAGATGAGGCTGCGGTACGTGAATCCCTCTCAGAAGCCCGAAAAGAAGGAGTCTCCTCCGTCTCTGTGGTCTTGGCTCATAGTTACGCCTGTCCAGAACACGAACTCCGAGTGGGTGAAATCGCCAGGGAACTGGGATTCAGCCACGTTACCCTTTCCCACCAGGCAATGCCCATGTGCCGAGTGGTGGCCAGGGGATATACAGCCTGCGCCGAGGCCTATTTAACACCCCACGTGGATCGCTACTTGGCCAGGTAAGTTCATCTAATCTGGTTAGTAAATTAGCCCAATGATGCAGCTCTTTTTATGGCCAAACATGTTTTTAAGTTTCGGAGGGGAGAATCGTCATAAAGATAAGCGCCTGCCCAGACTGAAATAAGAATACAACCAAAAAAAAAAAAAAACAAGTAAACAAAGCACCGATCTCAGAAGGGGTTACGTAAAGTCAGCAAACAGAGAAAAACAATAAACTTGGTTTCAACATTTAAATCACTTTTACCTCAGAAAGTAAAAAGTTAGAAAGACCAGTTTCATATAAGTATTTAATTTCATTAGGTGTTAACAGATTTCAAGATTTTTAGACTTTATAAAACAAAAATCATCTCATTAAGGTGTTAATATTTTCTTTGTTGTTCCACTGAAAATGATATGGTTTATTTTCACGTCAAGCTTTTACACCTATCTTATCACAGTACATACAAGTTCTTCAAGATCTAATGGGTAAAGCAACAAAAGCAAAAAAAAAAGTCATTCTACAGTGGTGGTAAAACTATTGGGAACACCCATATCTTATTTTCTCTATTTAATATTGTTATTCTGTTCTATAGTTTCAAATCCGGATTCGATAAACAGTTGGAGGGAGTGGATGTGCTCTTCATGCAATCGGATGGTGGTCTCACCAACATGGATAGCTTCCGGGGAGCTCGTGCTATTCTCTCTGGTCCTGCAGGAGGAGTTGTAGGATACGCTTTAACTGGATCCCGGGAAACAGATCTGCCACTAATTGGTTTCGACATGGGTGGCACCTCAACTGATGTATCCAGATACGCAGGAATCTATGAACATGTGATCGAAAGCACCACAGCAGGAGTTACAATCCAGGCTCCTCAATTGGACATTAACACTGTAGCTGCAGGCGGTGGATCTCGGCTGTTCTTCCGTTCTGGAATATTTGTCGTGGGTCCTGAGTCAGCAGGATCTCATCCAGGACCTGCTTGCTACAAGAAGGGAGGTCCTCTGACCGTCACGGATGCCAATCTCATTTTGGGACGCATTCTGCCGCAGTATTTCCCCAAGATCTTTGGTCCTAAAGAGAATGAACCTCTGGATCATGAGATTGCCAGGAGTAAGTTTGTTGAGTTGCAGAAGGAGATCAACGAGTATTTGAAGTCTTCTGGAGACAATCGAGTCCTGAGTATTGAGGACGTTGCCCTTGGATTTATTCGAGTGGCCAACGAAACTATGTGCCGTCCAATTCGTGCCTTGACTCAATCCCGAGGATTGGATACTGCCAACCATGTGCTGTCCTGTTTTGGAGGAGCTGGTGGTCAGCACGCCTGCGCCATTGCACGTAATCTGGGTATTCGTAAGGTTAGTAAAACATAGACTAACTTGTATTCGTTTTCAATAATTTGAAATCTCTAATGAAAGATCATTGATCAAATAATTCATTTTAAAAAGTAATAAATATTTGTTATATTTAGAGTGCATATAAATAATAAGTTTGCTAATCTTGCAACAAATTTAGAGTAGTAGGTTATTTATTATCTGATTATAAAGATTCAGATAGTAAGAAACTTTTGTTTCTCCTTCTAGGTTTTGGTTCACAAGTACGCCGGAATATTATCCGCCTATGGAATGGCTCTGGCCGACGTTGTCCAGGAAGTCCAAGAGCCCAGTGGTCTGGAGTTCAACGAAGCAAATGCTCTGCAGCTGAAGGATCGGCTAGATGCATTGTCCCAGAAATGTCACAAGAAGTTGGCTGATCAGGGGTTCCGTCATATTGAGCTGGAGCCCTTCCTCCATTTGCGTTACGAGGGAACTGATGGTGCGCTAATGGTGGCTCCTTCAGGTGGAAAGCAAACCTCTGCTTCAAATCCCCTGTTGAAGAATTATGGAGATTTTAATGCCACTTTCTTGGAGCGATATCGCACTGAGTTTGGATTCGTATTGCAAAACCGGCGAATAATTGTAGATGATATTCGCATTCGAGGATTGGGCAAGAATGAGACACCACCAGAATCTAAGGTTATTAGTGCCTCTGAAGTGACTCCACCAGCCGAATCCAATTCAAAATGTCGTCTATACTTTGATGAGGGTGCCTTCGATGCTCCGATTTACCTGACCAAGAACCTCCTGGCAGGACACAAGATCCTGGGACCCGCTCTACTTATCGATCAACTATCAACCATTGTCGTGGAACCGGAGTGCAATGTTCATGTAACTGAGTTCGGTGACCTCGTCATGGACGTAAAGACAGGTGGCAAACATGGCATTAATGCCGACTTAGATCCAGTCCATCTGAGTATCTTCAGCCATCGATTCATGAGCATCGCCGAGCAAATGGGAAGGGTGCTTCAGCGCACTTCGATTTCAACCAACATCAAGGAGCGTCTGGACTTTTCGTGTGCTCTTTTTGGACCGGATGGTGGGTTGGTGAGCAATGCTCCTCATATTCCAGTGCACTTGGGTGCCATGCAGGAAACTGTCCAGTATCAGCTGAGGGTGCGAGGAGAAACCCTCAAGAATGGCGATGTCATCCTGGCCAACCATCCCTCCGCAGGAGGATCCCATCTTCCCGATTTAACCGTCATTACGCCAGTGTTCTATGAGTGAGTGCTCATTATTTATCCTGCACCAAACTTATCTTTATATATTTAATTTTAATTTATCTTTTTAGGAGTCATCCTCGCCCCGTTTTCTTTGTGGCTTCTCGAGGTCACCACGCGGATATCGGTGGAATTACACCAGGATCCATGCCACCGCACTCCACCTCGTTGGCTCAAGAGGGTGCCGCCTTCAAGTCTTTTCTGATCGTGGAGAATGGCCTTTTCCAGGAGCAGCAGATCATCAAGCAGTTGACCACGCCAACAGCTGCCAAGGGAGCAGTGGGAACTCGCAATCTAAGTGACAACCTATCCGATTTGAAGGCCCAGATTGCCGCCAACCACAAGGGAATCCAGCTGGTGGCGGAGCTGATCGATAGCTATGGATTGGACGTGGTGCAGGCTTACATGTCGCACATTCAGAAGAATGCTGAACTGGCAGTTCGCGACATGTTGCGTCAGATTGGTCGGGATACCTTGGAACGCACTGGATCCACTGTGCTGGAGGCCAAGGAGTTCATGGACGATGGTTCTCCTATTGCCCTTAAGGTGACTATCGATGCAGAGTTGGGATCTGCTCTGTGTGACTTTACTGGATCCGGAGTGGAAGTTTGGGGCAACTGCAATGCTCCGCGGGCAATCACTTTGTCCGCCTTGATTTACTGCCTGCGTTGCATGGTGGGTCACGATGTGCCCCTCAACCAGGGCTGTCTTGCTCCAATCCAGGTGATCATTCCCAAGAACTCCATTCTGGATCCTTCCGAAGGAGCTGCTGTGGTCGGTGGAAATGTGCAGACATCGCAGAGAATTGTGGACACTGTGCTGAAGGCCTTTGGAGTTTGTGCCGCCTCGCAAGGATGCATGAACAATATTACGATTGGAGACGAGACCTGGGGATACTATGAAACGGTGGCCGGAGGAGCAGGAGCCGGACCTGGTTGGCATGGAGCTGGTGGAGTGCACACCCACATGACCAACACTCGCATCACCGATCCGGAAATCCTGGAGCTGCGCTATCCCATGATCCTGAAGCGCTTCTGTCTGCGCACCGATGGATCCGGTGGAAGGGGTCAGTTCAACGGAGGAGAGGGAGTGGAGCGTGATCTGCTTTTCCGTAAACCAGTTACTCTGTCCGTGCTAACTGAACGCAGAGCCCTTCAACCCTACGGACTTGCTGGCGGGAAACCGGCCAAAAGTGGACGCAATTTGGTGGTCAAGCATGATGGTCGAGTGATTGCCTTGGCTGGAAAGACCTGCATTGATGTGGAAGCTGGGGTAAGTTTTCGAACAAGTTGACAACTAATATAAGGTACTAAAAAATTTAATTTAATACATTTTAGGATACCTTTGCAATGAAAACTCCAGGCGGCGGTGGATTTGGACCAGTTGAAGACTTTTCTAAAACCGGAGAAGGCTTGAACCAGGAAAACAGCAAGCGATTTGTGGAGCGTGGCACTGTTTTTAACTACCTCCAGAATCAGGAATCTGCTTGAAGCTTTGATTTTAATTTTTCAATGTGCCATATTACATAAACTTTTTGATCTAAAACCGGAAAGAATTGAACCCGGAAGCCAGAATTGGGAATCTTTTAAATTTTTTGATTTTATTTTTTCAATGTGCCATATTAAATAAAGTCTTTTTATCTTTTTTGTTTAAACCAAGTATAATAACCAATAAAAAACGAACATTCCAATTTCATCTGAATTATTAATATGTAAGGATGGGTACAATTTCAAATTTATTAATCTTTAACAATAACTTTTACGGTGACAAAAGTTAAACAAAAGGAAAAAATTAGAAAACAATGAGATTATAAAGAAAAAAGTATTCAAATTACGTAAAAGGAAATCTCCTATTTTTAATTAATTACTTAAAAGCCTATTTAAAATATTTTAACAAAATTCAGTGTCGCATTTAAAAAGAGCGCGCTTATAAAACTAATATCCGATACTATCGATATTTTTCATGAACATATGTTTTTATACTGAGCAATCGCCGACTGCCTATCGGTACTTGTGCGTAAATATGTCTTGCACGTGTTGCATTTGAAAGAAAAGTGTCCGTAAACAAACGAGCTTTTTTCGCATTTTAAAGTTGCAAAACGCAAATGAAGTGATTAGTAATCAGGTGCAGACTCAAACAAAATGGCATCCTTAGCGGAAAAAACAAAAGACACCAACACATTTCGGGTGAGTGTCCCCAGAAGTCTCACGTTGCCGGGAGCACCGTTTCACATGTTTTTCTCCCGCAGTTCAAATCTTTCGGAGACCGGGTGAATGAGATCGACTTGCGGCACCTGGCCCTCTATCACATCGGACACCGGAATGAGGAGCTCGACGAGGAGGAAAATGCCACTTTCTTCCAGCAGACAATCCAGAAATGGAACGTGCTCAATCTCACCGAGGAGTACAACTACTTCAGCAAGAAATGCAGGAAGATTGTTACCCTGCCGCAGCTACTGCACCAGAAGGATTTTGTGGTGGACCTGTTGCTCGAGCGTCTGGCCACCGCTACAAATCTTTCCCAGCAGCCGCTGCTAGAACTTCTCTTTGTCCTGGCGAAGGATCTCCGCGAGGAGTTCTACCCTTACTTCCAGCGCGTTCTTGACCGCCTGATCTGCCTTCTCAACACCCAGGATGCTGAGCAACTGGAGTGGACGTTGATATGCCTGGCACACTTGTTCAAGACCCTCAAACCCTATTTAAAACGCAATATTGGTGTAGTCTTCAATGCCATTCTGCCGCTTCTGGACGAGCAGCACTATGCCGAACATGTGACCAACTTTGCTGTGGAATGCTTCGCGTATATCGCTCGTGATGTCCGGGATTTCCCACGATTCCTGGCTTTTGTGCTGCAGACTGTGCTGCGCGAGCAGGTGGAGAGTGTCCACGGATGTGGAAGGCTTATCTACGAAATTCTGCGAGGAGTCAATGGACAGCTTCACAACTCGGCGGCTGAGATATTTGCCCATGTCTTGGAGGTGCTCGTCAACAAGGCTTCAGCTCACACTAAAGCGCAAACAGATCTTTTGGGGGACATTGTCGAGTATTCCCTGGGACTCTTGCTGAACTTCCTGCGCTCAGATCAAAGCAATGTTTTGTGGCAGAAGCTCTGTTCGGCTGCCAACATAGATGGTGCGGATGTTATACGACTGATTGATCTAATGCTGCCCTTGGTCACCCACAAGGATGGACGCTATGTCTCCGAGCTTTCACTCGTGGTTTCCACTTTGTTAAAGTTGCTGGAGCTGGAAGTAGATCCTCTGCAGTCGCTGACAACCTTGGTCACTAGCCTCTTGAAGGCTCAGCACACCCAACTCACACAACTGGATGCCAGTCGCCTGCTGCAGAAACTGCTTAGCGTATGCCGAAAACATGTTTCCGTGTACGAAGACGCCATTCTGCAACTCCTGGACTACCCACAGTTTGAAATTCTGGTCCTGCCGAATGTTATTGGTTACTACGAAGAGCAGCGGCAAACTAGAGCATTGGAACTGCTAGCTCGCATCATCCAACACAAAAGACCACTGCAAGTGGATGGAAACTCCTTAGCCCAGTGGGTTGCATATCCCCTCCAGCTAAAGCAAAAGGAAACCATTAAAATCGTGGAACAAGATTTGCTAAAGATCGATTTGGGCAAAGAATATGATTTACTACTTCTAATTCTTGCTCCCCACTTAAGAGGATTTAACAAGCAGCCTTTGGAGCAAAAATTGCAATCAGTCATTGAAAAGTTCATAAAGGACGGCGAAAAGGATTTTACCCAGTTTCTTTTGCTACTGCAAACACATGCTTTGCTCAAGTTCAAACTACCCAAGAGTCTGCGGTCTAGCATTTATGAATATCTTATTCCTGAACTGGGGAAGGACCTTAGAGCTTTGGCCAGTTTACAGCTGGTTCTTTTGGAAACTCCCAAAAGTGAACTCTCCGCCTCGGAAGATTTACTTTCTGGAATTTCGAGTCTGCTAAGCCAACCCGTCTCACAATACCGACGCATAGCTGCCCACTGCCTGGATGTGGTTAATGCTTCCAGTAAACCCAATCCATACTCCCACTTCTATGCCGCCACATGTATTGAACCCACCGTCCACAACTACCGCGAGCTGCTCCTTCAGCTGCAGCAATTGGAACCAGCGGCTGCTCAGTTCAAACAATTTTCCCAGTTGCCACATTTTAAGGAGCATGCTGTGAGTCTTTTGCTCGGCCTGCTTTACAACAACTTCAAGTTTGTTTGGGCACCAGTTCAACAGCTCCTGGCGGCCTACGCGAAAACTATGTCAACAGATGAGTTCTGGAACATTTTTAAGGCCAAGCTGGTTGAGACAGTTTCTTGCATAGACTACAAAAAGGAGGTTACCACTTTGCAAGAGCCTTATCAAAGGAACTACGAATCGGTGGCGCTGGCGATGCTCCTTCCTTTGACGGGCGAGCAACAAATAACTCTTCAGCAGGCACTTAACTATCGCCAACTCCTTTGGCAAAGTCTGCCAAAGTTGGGAACTCTTGCCGAAGTTAAGAATGCAGATGTTGTGCGACTATTTTTGCAGTTTTTGGAGCAAGAGTATCGCGCTCAGTTGGAGAAATCGGAGCACACTTGGAATGTTAATGAGATTACAGGTAAGGTATCCTTAATTAATTGCAAACAATCTTTTAAAGCTAATTATTTTATAGCTGCTGAAGTTGATGCTGAGGACGAAGATGAGAATGAAACAAAATCCGAGCCTCGAGGTCGGCAGAAAAGAAGAACTTACAATGCCCACACCAAGTTCATTCTGCAAACGCTGCAACTGAAATTGGCATGTTTTGTATCGCAACCAAATCCCAAGGCTCTGCATCGGCAGGCGGAGATGCACGACTTCTATTTGGAGCTTCTAGCTGGTCCAAATGCCCAGTTGCAACAATTAGCGTTGGATTGTTTGGCGGCCTACAAGCAACCAGCGGCTCTTGTGCAGCAAAAGGCTCAGTTATCGGGTCTCATCGATGAAGAGAAGTTCAAGACGACACTCAGTGGCTTCGAACTGGCCAGCATTCCTGCACAACAAAGATCGGAGTTGATGCCCTTCATGCTCCGTGTGCTTTACGGCAAAATGTTGACAAAAGGTGTCCAAAAGCAACTCAGTGCACAGCTGCGAAAGACACTGATCCTGCGATTCCTGGGTCAACTGGAGGAGTCGGAGATCATGGACTTCCTTAAAATGGCCTTTGGGAAGTTTACTGCATACACCGATAAACCAGTAAACGAAGTTGCCAAGTTTGTACGAGACTCGTATGATCCAACAGCAGTGATTGCAGCCAAGCAGCTGCAGAGGATAGTCAACCTGCTTGAACTTATTCGCAAGGAATTCGCCGGCAAGCTGACATCGGATTTCCAAACCTACGTTTTGAAATTACTGCTGCTCGTTGGCAGCGTCGCCCAGGAAGTGATCAATGGAGAGGGAAAACTGGTGGCTGCTTACAAGAATGTCAAGCATTCCGGTCTGCAGACACTGGTGAACTACTTCGGTCAGCTGGTGGACATGGAGGAACTGTGGCAGGAGACGGAGATGAATGCAATATGTGAGGTTTACCTTTGGCCAGGAATTGCTCGCCTCTCGCAGGACTCTATACACACGCCGACTCCGATGCTGAAGCTGCTACTCTTGTGGGGCGGAGAACCGCGCTACCAGAAGTGGTTAAACAAGAGTCCTCCCTCCGATAAGCAGCCCATTATGCACCACTTAATGGCACTCCTGCTGAACGACAAAGCCAAGCCCAATGTCAAGCGCTCGCTCATGCAGGTGGTGGAGCACCTCCTGGAATCGGCAGCCACGGAGGAGTATGAAGCAGAGGCCTTGTCAATTATTCATCCGCATATTCCTGCCATCCTGCAGCAGCTTCAGAATAGTTGGCGCCACAAGAAGGCCGGCAGGCAGGCGCTTGATAAGCGGGAACTTAACATTCTAACTCTTATAACTTCGCACGTGGAAGAGCCAGATACTTGCGAATTGCTTTTGCAAGTAGTTCTCCCGATATTCACCAAGCAAGCGGCTTCAGCTGGACCGGAGACAGTCGTTCAGTTGGTCACCACTCTATCGAATCTGTTGAAACGTGTTCCCAGACCGCAGGACTATATCCGTCAGTTAGCTCCGCTCTTCGAACAGGTTAATGTTTTGCCAGCAAGGAAGTTACTTTGCGAACTCCTGGCTGACATGGCCAAAAGGCTGCACAAGGAGGCAAAACAAAACTCCGAACTATCGTCCATTGCCGCTTCTTTGCGGGAGTGGGTGAGGATTGTGTTGCTACTGAATGCCTGGGACAAAAGATGGTTGGAGCAGCCGGACTATGACAAGCGACTTGAGGGTCTTTCCGAACTCAAGCAATTGGTGGAAAAGAAGGACAAGAAGATAGATTTGCAACTCGGAGTCCTAGTGGTTTACAACTGCTTTTATATGCTGCGCCACGATTCCGATTTGGGCATGAGAGTAAACATTGGTGAGCTGCTCAAGCCTCTGCTTCCCTTGATAACTCTGCAACTGGAGCTAAAGGAGGATGTACATTTCTGGCTGGAGGACACGCTTCTGCCTTTGTTGCAACGCTGTATGAGAGATGAGAAGCATGAACATGCGAGGAGCGAAGCTATTGGCTTGCTAGGCGAACTCGCTCGCCAATGTCCGGCTGCACATGAGATCCTGAAGGATCTATCACCTCTCGCGGATAAACACGATCTGGAGGTGGACTTTTTCGAGAACATGCTGCATCTGCAAACCCAAAGACATGGTCGTGCCTTGCAGCGTCTGGTGAATATTTCTGGAGGCATTTGGCGTCAGTCTCCACCTTGCGCCCGTACTCTCACCCAGTTCCTCCTTCCGCTGGCCACTCGATATCTAATGAGCGAAAAGCATTCTGGAAAACACACTCTAGTGGATGCCGCAATTGAGGCAGTTGGAGTGATGACTGAGTTCCTCCCTTGGGCACAATATCATGCTGTTCTCCGCTACTACCTCCAAAAACTACGACACGCCCAGGGACAGCAGAAGCAATGCGTTCGATTGGTGGTCCGGATTCTGGACGCCTTTCACTTTGACTTGACGCAAGCACAAACAGATCTTGCTGCTTTGGCTCAACTTAAGGAAAGACTGGCCGAGGAAGTGGAGGCCAAGGAAGCAGCTGAGGAAGCGCAAGAAAATAAAACGGAAGAGGAAGATGATGAGGAAGTGGAAGAAAAACCCGTTAAGAAGGAGGAGGATGAATCGGACTTTATAAACTTTGAGGAGGAAGAGGCCACCGAACCGGTGGTGGAAAAACAGCGCACATTACTTTTAGCTCCCAATGCTGCCAAGCGAGTCATGGCCACCATTACCACAGTTCTGCTGCCAACTCTAAACAGATCCATAACCGAAAAGACCAACTACGACACCAAGCACAAGGTTAACCGTCGACGGTTGAGCTACGAACGCGAGGAAGAGGAGATTCAGCGAGTGCCCATTGCCTTGGCTATGGTTAAACTGCTGCAGAAGCTTCCTCTAGAGTTATTGGAAAATAGTCTGCCAGGTATGTGTAACCTTAATATAAGTGAGAGAAATTTGATCAATTTTAATTTATACCCAACAGGAATCTTCATGAAGGTCTGCACCTTTCTGCGATCCCCTCTGAAATCCGTACGAATGCTTACCCGCGATATTCTCAAGAAGATTATGATCACGTTGGGTGGCAGTTACTTGGGCATGCTCCTGGAGCAATTGCAATCGCTGCTGACGCGGGGATTCCAGGTGCACGTGCTCTCTGTTACTCTTCATGGCGTTTTGGATGCCTTAAAGAGTGACCTCCAACCCGATCATATAGAAAAATGCCTGCAGAATCTTTTGGAAGTGGCTCTAAATGACATTTTTGGTGATGTTAATGCCGAGAAGGAGGTGGACAAAATCGTTGCCCACACGCCAGAAGCAAAACCGAGTGCAAAGAGCTATCTCACACTTCACATAGCCGCTCGTCACATCCGGGACAACTGCTTGCTGGACCTGCTTTTGCCGTTCAAGGAACATTTGATGCGATCCCACTCCCGCAAGGTCACACAGAAGATTCAGGAGTGCTTTGCCAAAATCGTGGGTGGGTTGGTGGAGAACACACACATTGCAAGGGAGAGCCTGCTGATCTTCATCTACGGTACGATGTCGGAGAGCATTAGCGACCTTTTACCAGGAACTCAGAAACGACAGCTTACGGATAAGGAACAGGCACTGATGAAGAGATCGCGTCCTGATTGCCTGATCATTCAACCAGCGCCAGGAAGACGCAGTGTGGCAACCGGAAACAAGCTAGTTAAGTCGAATGCCCAAGCCAATGCTCACATACTGGTTGAATTCGGTTTGGAGCTTCTTCACTTCGTTTTGAAGCGAAAGAAACTTACAGATCTGGACTACCAACCATTCCTGCATCCTTTGCTGCCACTGCTGAAAGATTCCCTGGGCAGCAATCACGCCAGGACCACCACCTATGCTCTTAAATGCTACACAGCCATTTGGTTGGGAGAGTATGAGCTCTCTGAATTGGATACTGAGGCACTGCAGCCGGTGGTTAAACGCATGTTCGAGATCCTCAAGAATTTCTCAACCTTTGGAGCCACCAAACAAGAGGAAAACGCTCAGCTGGTCAGAGCGAGCTTCAAAGCAGTGGTGGCCTTGTTGCGGAAGTGCGAGGACTACAAACTCAGCAACGAACAAATCGAGCAGCTCTTGCTACACATCGAACAGGAGCTGCAAGAAGGCGAATGCAGCAGTCAAACCATGGTGTTTACCTTACTCAAAGCACTTGTGGGTAGAAAAGTGGACACCCGATCCCTGCACGATCTTATGAAGCGTCTGAGCGACCTTTCCATCATCTCTCCATCGGATTATGTGCGAGATGAGTGTCGTGGCATTCTGCTCACCTACATAATGGAGTATACACTGCGGCAGAAGGTCGATCAGATCGTCAAATTCATGTCGGTGCAGTTGTGCTACAGTCAGACTGCCGGTCGACAGTCGGCCATCCAGTTCATGCACTCCATCATCAACAAGTTCCCGCAGCTGATGCTGTATAAGCAGTCGGAGTTCCTTTATCTCTCCCTGGGCACTCGACTGGTAAACGATGAGGATCCCTCGTGTCGCCGAAATGTGGCTGCCGCTTTGGAGGCTCTAATCGGACGGCTAACTAAACATGAACGACAACCTCTGTTGGATCTTACTTTGCTGTTCTTCACTTCACCACAGTCCAGTCAGAAGCCAGGAGTCCGAGAAATGGCTGCTGCTCTTCTCTCGAGATTCGTTCAGGCAGAGAAGGCTGGATTTGCAGAAAGATTAACAAAAGTGCTGCCTATTCTGGTGAATGTATTGACTTTGGGTGATGCTGAGGTCGGAGGTAAATTTGTGAGAGCTCCAGGACATCTGGCAGTGGAGGTGGATGAAAATGCCCTGCATAAAAAGAGCAAGAGAAAGGTATTATACAATTTTATAAATGGTTTATGAATATCTATTACATACTACGATTTTGCTTTTTAGAAATATGGTTCCCTGCCTGGAGAAGATATTCTGCTAGCAGGCCACGACAACGAATCGCGTTTGGAGGAACAGCAGCGCAAAATTGACCATCAGCTCATCCAATTGCAGTACTGTCTGCTGAAGATCTTCGAGCATTGCGGCGAATCCCTGCTCAGCAATCCGGAACTTTCTGATGCAATTGATGAGCTAGCCTATGGCTCTCAGCGGCTTCTGGGACACGATCACAATTGGGTGCGCTGTAATGCAGCTAAAACCCTGACTCACATTTTGGCCCACTACGATTACTCGTATGTTGGCCAACAGCTGTCTGGAATTAAGAGAGAAGATGGCGCTGAGCAGACCTTGTACTTTATTTATGCACAACCTGCTGAGGATATAAAATCGTTGGTGTTGGATTTGTGTGCTCAAGTCACGCCTGGGGAAACTGCGCAGGAGATGATAGATGAACTATCGAAGATTCTTTTGTACGTCGGCCACATGCTGAGAGATGTTCCATTTAGCCTTAAACAGGAAAAGGATGCTGATGAGAACGATGAGCAAAATCCGGGCAGCAAAATAAATCTTAACTGGCTGATGCGTAATATACGCTTCCTGATTAACAAGGAGGTGGCCAAGGCTCCTCATGATACCAGCGTGGTACGTTTGCTACTTTAAAAACCCAAAAGAAATAACTAATTTGTAATCCTTTTAACTTTAGCGGACGGCTATGTTTACGCTGATCGAGGCTCTGTCCACGCTTCTAAGTGTGGAGTCCGTGACCAGGCTGGCACCCTCTCTTCTTCAGGCTCTGGTTCGCGAAATGTCGGAAGAGGATCAGAACGTGGATGCGGAACTGCGTCAACAAGCACTCCGTGTAGGCAGTCGCCTCAGGAAACGAATTGGAGCTGATGTTTACGACAAACTGAGGAATGCTGTGCAGACCAAGCTGATGGCTCGTCGTGCCGAGCGTCGTAAGATTGTCGCCCAGGAGAAGATCCATGATCCGGAACGGGCGGCTAAGCGAAAAGCTGGCATGCAGGAGCGCAAGAAGACAGCGAAGCGTCTTAAGGCGGCTGTCGTCCGTGGCAAAGCGCCAGACGTTAAGCAAAAGCTTAAAAAACGCAAACGGAAAGCAGAAATGGAAGGATTTTAAATAGTTAGTTGTTTATCTAGTCTAAGTTGTTTTTAAGTAGATCGGAAATATACCGGAAATTATGGCCTTCTAAACAATATGAGGAAAAAAAAATACATGCTGTTATTGCAATAACTATTTTATTACGAACAAATTTTTACATATATAATAAGGAAATTATCATGATCCAATTGGCTTTAATAACTGAACCCCAACAGTTTATCTTGTAAGTTGAACTTGAATGTGGCGCTCTTTACCGATTGATCTTCAAACATTTTTATCGATATAAAAAGTGTGCTATCGATAACGAAACTCGCACATGTGTTGTGCAATTTCAGTTGTTGTTTTTGTTTGTTTACATTAAAAATGTTGCAGCTGAGAAGAGCCGGGATCTGCGGGCTGACCCGGACGATTATTTTCCCAACGAGGAGAGCTCATAGTGCCAGTGACCAGATCTATGATGTGGTGGTCATTGGAGGCGGACATGCCGGCACAGAGGCTTCAGCGGCTGCCGCTCGCATGGGATCACGCACCCTGCTGCTCACTCACAAACTGGAGACCATCGGCGAGATGTCCTGTAATCCCTCCTTCGGTGGCATTGGCAAGGGTCACCTGATGCGCGAAGTGGATGCCCTGGATGGCGTGTGTGCCCGATGCTGCGATGTATCAGGAGTCCACTACAAGGTGCTAAACAGACGACGAGGTCCGGCAGTTTGGGGACCCAGAGCGCAGATCGATCGTCAGCTGTACAAGAAGGCTATCCAGAAGGAACTGCACAGCACTCCCAACTTGGAGATCCGAGCAGCTGCCGTGGACAACCTTTTAATTCAGGACGAGGAGGACAGCCAAACCAGAAGATGTGCTGGAGTCTTGTTGGCTAACGGCGAGGTGGTGCGCAGTCGATCCGTTGTTCTCACCACGGGAACCTTTCTGCGGGCACACATTAACATTGGTCTCGAGGTGCGTCCTGCCGGGCGGATTGGTGATGCTCCTGCCAAGGCCTTGGGTGAAGCCATCGACAGATTGGGTTTTCGTATGGGACGGCTAAAAACGGGAACTCCTCCACGGATAGCAAAGAGCAGCGTGGATTTCTCACAGCTCCAAAGGCACGACGGTGATGATCCGCCCATGCCTTTCTCCTTCCTGAACAAAGACGTGTGGATACCCGCCAAGAATCAGTTGCCCTGCTATCTTACCTACACCACACCAAAAGTCAGCGACATTGTGCGCGACAATCTCCATGTGAATCGTCATGTCACCGAGGAGATAACCGGCCCACGCTACTGTCCTTCCATCGAGTCAAAAATACTGCGATTTGGCGCCAAAGTTCATCAGGTTTGGCTGGAGCCAGAGGGTCTGGACAGTCCATTAGTGTATCCACAGGGAATCTCCTGCACGCTGCCTCACGACCAACAAGTTGAGCTGGTCCACGCCATCCAAGGTCTGGAGAAAGCAGAAGTTGTGCAGCCCGGTTACGGGGTGGAGTACGATTTCATTGATCCCCGCGAGCTGTATCCCACGTTGGAAACAAAGCGAGTGCCAGGACTTTTCTTTGCAGGGCAGATAAACGGAACCACGGGATACGAAGAGGCAGCTGCCCAGGGAATTATAGCTGGAGCCAATGCAGCCGGAAAGACTCGTCATGAAGATGGCAGACAACTAACCATAAGTCGTACTGAAGGATACATTGGTGTGCTGATCGATGACCTGACATCTCTGGGTACCAACGAACCCTATCGCATGTTTACTAGCCGAGCGGAGTTCCGGTTGTCGCTTCGTCCGGACAATGCCGACATGCGGCTCACCCAAAAAGGATTCGATTTTGGTCTTGTATCTCCACATCGCTACCAGCATTTCCAGCAAACCGAAGAGAGATTACAATCTGCAATTCAAATCTTAAGAGGATTAAGGAAGCACACTCATTACTGGCGGCAGGCACTCGATCTTCCCAAGTCCAAGGCTTCGGTGGAGAAAACTGCCTTTGACATGCTAGGCATTCCAGCGGACAACATCACAGTGGATCAGCTAATTCAACTGCATCCTAGTGAACTAAGCTGGCTAAAAGGCGAACGCAACTTGGCCGAAAGGCTGAAAATCGAGGCCCTTTATTCATTCTTTGTGGATGAGCAGCAGCGGGATGTAGAAGATGTTCGTCGTGAGGAGCGTTTGTCCATTCCTGCCGACATTGACTACTTTTCCAAGTCCCTGAGTTTGTCCAACGAGGAGCGACAAAAGCTCACGCTCATCCAGCCTCAAACCATTGCAGCGGCCAGTAGGATTCAAGGAGTAACTCCTTCGACAATTGTTAGGATACTTAAGTACGTTAAGAAAGCGGAGGTTGCAAAAGTATAGTTTACTTGTGCATATTTTGTAAATATAAAATCAATTGTTTATGGATAATAATCAAGAAAGAAAGCTAGCCTCGGCACCTATTATTGCATTCTGTTCGCCTGGTATTTCAAAGTGTGGTTTGGTTGAATATGTTGACTGACTACATACGCTCTGCAAGGTTAGAAAAATGTTATATTGTACAACAATTTTTATTTAGTTTCCATTGGAATAATACCTTCCCTTATTAACTCCATCTCAATAAAAGGCTTGATGTATATCCTTAAGTAGAGTTTATTTCATAAAATCATAAATGCCTTATGTAAAGTTGCACAATATTGTTTAAATGTTTGTTTCGCATATCGTTTGCCACATGGTTGAACATTCGTACATATTTAATTTGCTGCGCGAATTGTTGGCTCAAGTGATTTGATATATACCCAACTATATGCTGTGGTCGTGTGAAGATCTGAGAAAGAAGCACTCGTCTGTCTCCTGAATTCGAAACTTTTTAAGCCATATAAATTTTAAGTGGTATTTTCAATTCATTTTCAGACAGACCTAAGTGCTTCTCCATATGTCTATTGCTATTGGTTTTCGGTAGCTGTTGTATCTGTGTACTTTTGTAATTGGTTTTCGGATTCGATTGCGTTTCGGTTAGCTTACAGTTTAATGTTTTACACTTTGTATTCTGTATACACACACAACGAAGATTGAGGGGGAGTTACAGTACATTTAATTTACGATCGATTTGGTTTCTTTTGTTAAGGTTGTATTTGAAACTATTTTGCAGTAGTTGATTAGCTATCGCACGGCATTTGTGGTTACGTTACTAGATGCGCGCCAATCGATTTCAGTTATCTGTGTGTCTTTCAAGAATCTATTACGATTAGTTATTAAAATATATTCATTTTCAGTTTTACTGGTACATACACATAGTTTTTGTCAAAAGGAAAAGTCGACTTGCATATGGCGGAATTTGTACGGAATCGTCGAAGCCTTGAGGACACCTCAATATTCTGAGCTATCCTGCTTCGAAAACAAGTTGAATCTATAGTGTAGGGTCTCAAATGGCCATAGCTTGAGGCTCATACGCAATGATTTTTGAGTTTCGGTTTGGTTTTTAATTTTTTTTTTTATAATATCACAGATTGCTCGAGATTTATGCATTAAAATATATATAAATTGTTACTTCACATATCGTCAAAAGTTAGGCAATCTCAAACACAAAGGAAAACTGGGAGGCAAGATAGAAGGGCAAAGACTGGAAACGGGAATGGAAACTAGATCTATATCTTTGAGAGTTTGTTGGTTTTAGGGTATTGACTACTTACTATAAACATCAATTGTAGTGTGGAAAAGTACGTTTGTTAGTAGTACCACCATTTGCTAGCTTGTGTTTGGTTATGTGTTTTCTGAAGATTGCTTTTCCCGATTTCTGCACTTTGGGTTTTTCGTGTAAAATATTCGAAATCATAAAAACATATCGCAAAAGGGCCAAAGGGAGGCGTACAAAAGTTGATTAATTTCGAAAAATAATTTCATTCCTTCGCTGTTCTCTACTGATCCACTCCAGAATATCTCTCTAGGTTTTTGATTTGATTTGTTATCTAAATTTCAGTTCCGTTTTCCCCCACTTTGTATTCGAGTTACATGTTCATACGTTTTCCGTGTTTGTTCGTACTCTCCAAATCACAATTATTAGCAATTTAAGAATAAAATATAGCTACCCAGTATGTTTTTTGTATAATTTCCGTTTCTGTTGTGTATATATAAATTTCTTATCAGAATGTTTAGTCTAACTTTACACCTAGCATTACTTTTTCTCGGGCCATGAACATTTCCACACGAAAACTACATCCAGAGTTCTATGCAAGTACGTACCTAAAATCTTACGAATAGCCCTTCTTTCGAGAGTAACTATTTTACTTGGAATATGTCACAATAATTTACATTTTATGTAGATAAGATTTTTACACCAATTCAAAATGTCTAATTGCGTTAGAATTGTATTCAACTGGTTGGGTAAACGTTAGATTGTAACATCGAGAACAAACAAATATCTGATATCTGTTATGGAATTTACATGGTATTTTATATTGTGGCTAGGTGCTGTCGTCCTTTGGCCATCAATTCCCGATTGTCCAGGACCCTCCTCCTAGAGCTTCAGGAACTCGTCGAGCATCCGTTTCCGCTGCTGGTGAAGAGCTCGCTCCGACAGCAAGTACATCCCAATGTCGCTGTAGTTTTTCATTAGTTAGTTGTTGGAATTGCTGAAGAGTTGGTGTCATAAGGCTGTTGCCTCCTCCGCGCTGTTGCTGCGACCCAGTCCGCCCAACTGCGGTTTGCTGTCATCTAAAACGGAAACGAGGTTCGCCACTTTAGTTGGAAAACTTTACTGGGGAGTTTACCTTTTTGGGAATCGGAAAACCAAAGCGAAATAATAAGTGTAAGGCAAATAATTGTAAACAAAAATGATTTATTCAGGCCATTTCTAAAGTATACGCTTCACATTTAAATAGGGAAATAATAATAATAACTAAGGATTAAAAACATTTAGAATTGGATCTAGGCGGCGCTGGCAATACATTACAAATTCTTGTATAAATAAAGATGCTCGACTAACAACTAAATTATCGCTTAGTTAAATGTTACTGAAGGTAGATGTTAACTAGTTCCGATCCGAGGCGACTCTTTTCATCTTCTTTTTTTTTAAACTTAAACCTAAGCGACCCACTCCCGCCAGGGGAACGCGGTCGTGCATCATCTGGTGGCTTCGCCAGCGGGCGTGGCGGCACTGGTGGACACCTCGTCGCTGGTCAGGATCGCAGCCTTTGTGGCTGCACCACTGGTGCTGCTGCTGACCACCGGCGGCGGAGTGGTGCCACTGGTGGTGGAGGTCACTCCGCCGGAGGTGGACACGGTGTCCGGCGAGGCGGAAAGGTTCTTGGGTGGAGCTGCCAATGGAGCTGGTGCCGGCGACACCGACAACCTGGCATTCCGCAGTTTCTCCTCCTCGATTTCTGTCTTGGTGGCGGCAGTCGTGTCCGTGTCTAGAATCTTTGGGTTCTCCTCTTTGCATTTACCTGATGCTACTGCCGTTCCCACAACCGCTGGCATCGAGTTGTTCGTCTCCGTTGGTGGACTCGCACTGCGACGCGAAATGTTCTCCGGCGAGCTGTCCGGATGAATGGGCTTATCCACAGCCGCATTCGGGGTGGCTGGCTTCTTTTCCAGCGCCACTGGTGGCGGAGAACTCTTCAGGGGATCCTCTTTGATCGCCGCCACCTGCTCCTTGCTCTCTCCCTGCGATGCTCCATTGGATTCGGCTCCGTTTATCTCGTGATTGGCCGGCTGGCCACTGCTGGCATTCGATGGCGCCTGGTTGCTGGAGTTCGAGTTCGATCCAGTCAGATCCAAGGTGGTCGGTTCGTGGTTCACCGGCGTGGCTGCCTTGTCGATCAGCGCTGATTGCTGAGCCGCTGCCGCCACAGCTGCGGCAATGTGGTGCCTCATGGCATGGGGGCTACCGCCTGCTCTGCCGCCATTGGCAGAGGAAGATGGTGTGATTGGAGGCGTGATCTTGGGCGAACTGGGCAGCGAAAGAGGCTGCTGTTGGTGGGCAGCCGTTGGCGTCATTCCACTCGCTGCCGCCGCAGCTGCATGCATGGCAGCCAGGTGTCCGTGGTGGTAGTAGTGACCCATGTTGGGAATGTGCGAACTGGAGGTTGTAGGAGGCAATCCACTTCCAGAGACTCCTCCACTGGGCGTCGAGGTGGGCACCTGATCTGCACTCAGTTTCACAGCTGCCGTGAGGTTCAAACTGCTGTGCGGTGAAGACGCCGATAAACTGGAGCTTGCTGTCACGGGAATGGAGTTGCTCAAGCCACCTCCTCCCGCCGAAGAAGTGTGCGGTGGCAATTGGTGGGCCAGCGAGGCGGGATGATGCGGCGACATGTGCGGGTGACTCAGGTTCAGACTGTGCGGATGGGCACTCAATCCGAGGGCAGCCGCCGAGAAACCAGGATGCGTGAGTCCAGCTGCCCCGGGATGGGCCAATCCCATGGCCGCCTGCTGCAGATGGTGCTGCAAATTGGGACCATGACCGCCAAGGGGAGGCACACCCACTCCCGGCAGTCCAGCCATTCCAAGATTGAGACCCATTGCTCCATGGGGACTCTGCCGTTGGGCATTTGCCGCCGCTGCATGATAGTGCGACATTCCGGGAAGACCATGCAGTGCTCCCGGAGGTCCACGCAAGCTCATGTTCAGATGCGGGATCATGGAGCCCAGCAGATTGCGATTGAGTGGGGAGTACAGCTGGTTGGAGTAGTGGTGCGAGGCATTCAGCAGCTGGCGTTCCCGTTCCCGCTCGCGTTCCTCGTCCCTCAGCTTCCGCTCCCTCGCCTCCTTCTCCCGCTGCTCCTTTTCCCGCTGCTCCCGTTCGCGCTGCTCCTTCTCGCGCTGCTCCTTCTCCCGCTGCTCCTTCTCCCTTTGCTCCCGCAACTCCCGCTCCTTCTCCCGTTGCATCTCCCTTTCCCGCTCCTCCTCCCTCGCCAGTCGCGCCCTGTGCTCCTCCTCCAGCTTCATCCGATCGTGCATCGCTGGGGAAATGCCCAACGCTGCTCCGGGCATCATCGAGTACAGGTGGGAGTAGGGCGAGGCCATCTGCGGATACAAGGCGGCCGCATGCGGATGCGAGGGATGAGCGCCGGCGGCGCGGAACAGTTGGTAGCGATGCTCCAGGTACAGCTGCTCCGTATACGGCAAACCAGCGGGATTCAGAAAGGCTAAAACGAGAAAAGATTAGTAATTGCTGGAGAATATATTTCCTATAAGATTTCACTTACCTGCTGGTGGAATCCCTGGCAATCCCGCGAAATGCGAGTACGCCTCCAGGGGAAAGGCGCCCGCCGGATGCATCAGTCGCTCATCCGATCTGTATGGTTGGAATCCACTGCGGGCCAGCAATTCCGGTTGCAGCGACGCCGTTTGCGGCGTGTGACTCAGTCGGGCGATCTTCTCCGGCGGCTGTGGCGACGGCGGCGAACGCTTCTTGTTGCTCGACACCCGATCCTCGCCAGGTCGCTCCGAGCCCACACGATTTGCCACCGAATTGAGACCTCCCTGATTCGATGACGACGACGGCGGGGGTGGTCCTCCTGCTCCCGAGGTGGGCACACCACTCCTATCGCCAGCCACTTCCTCCTCCTTGTTGTCCGCCTGCTTGGCCAGCGTTCGCAGCGCCGCTGCAAAGGATCCCCGACTACTGGCCGATGCGGCGCCAATTGCTCCCGGTGGCAGACCCACTCCGGCCGCCAGTTGCTGCTGCACTGCAGCAGCCACCGCCTGCTGTTGCGCCTGATGCTGCTGCTGCTGCTGCTGTTGGTGCTGCTGGTGCTGCTGGTGTTGCGACGGCGACGGAGTGCCGATGTGGTTGCTGGGCAGGGCGTGGTTCATCAGGGCGTTGCCGCCGGCGGACGTGGGCACCGGGCTGTTGGCCACCGAGGAGCCCGGCAAGCCGCCACCGCCGCCGCCAGGTGGCGTCTGCAGGTGGTGCGGCACCGGGATGTGCGGAGCGGGACTCGTGGCCGGTCGCTTCTGTCCAGCTTTTGGCGGTACTGCAAGGTAAACATTAACACTTGGTTAGTCGAACTGTTTTGGCAATATCATCACTGAACTCTTATACTAAAAACTACCTCTAGTAACTAACTCTTAAAGTTAATTCCCCGCTGTTAAAAAAACGTGGACCTTTAACTTAGAGAACATAACAACATTAATTTTTAACCATAAAAGCTCTATTTAAAAGTAATGATAGAAAAAGTTATTCAACTAAGTCAATATTTTTAAAATTCTGCTTTAAAATTTACAGCAAACAAAAAAGTGTAAAGGAATGATTTTAAATCGTTACTTCTGTTTCTTTTACTGGTCATTGTTTAGTATTTAAACTTTTTTATTGTTTTATAATATAAATAAAGCTCAATTAAGATCGAAAACCTTCGAATGAAAAATTACTGTAGTGTATTAAAGTGCTTGAAATGCTTCACAAAACCCTTATTCTTCAAAAGATTTTTAAGCAATGCCCTTTGCGTGAGGGAATTTGCATCGGGAAGACCCGATTATTCAGACCTCCGATTCTGTAATTCGAAACAACACCAGATTCCCAGGGAATCGGAGAGGATAAGGCAGATGGCAGATGGTCCATGCACTGGTGGACTGCGAGTGTGTGCTCGTTCGAATTTCCTCTGCTAATATCTGATTGATGTCCGCGAGTTGTGTGACGGGCAAAAATTGCGCATACGCCTCGTTGCATTTGCGGCAATTTGCATAGTCAGGCGACAAGGTGGATTTACCCCCTCCCCCGCTGTTGTATCACATGGGGATAAAAGAGGGGAAAGAGGGTGCCACCACCAGCACCACCTACACCACCGCCTACAACACCACCACCATCAGCACCACCATCGAGATGCAGAAGCCAGAACAAGAGCAGTCACTCGATGGCCAGCAGGTTGACGCTGGTTGAATGCAAATGTCGAAGGCCTGAAACTTGAATTTCGGACATGGTCCACTCAGGCATGCGAATCGAAATGGGATGGAATGGGTAAGCAAGAAAAGGGATGGGATGGAGGTAGTGGGAGCATTTCACCTACGCAGTACTCATCCTGCTCCACCTGCTGCTACTCCTCTTTCGGTTCCCACTTTTCCTTTGAGGCGCCTCCTTTCCGCACGGCGCAAATTGCACGCCCAACGAATTTATCGATTCTTGTTACTCGTTTTCGGGTTGCCCGCTTCGAAATTGCTTTCAGATATGACAGCCACGCCCCCCTCGCCTCGCCTCGCCTCCTCGCCCGAGGGGTCCGCCCCTTTCAGGTCGCCGAACCGGGAGCAGGGAACTCCTGGCCAGTCCTGCCACTCCTTCTGCCACTTCTGCCTGCTGTTCCTGCAACACCATCTCCACTCTCCACTCGCATTCAATGCCGAATGGAATTTGCAACGACATCGAGGACGACAACGATGTTATGAGGCCGGCACGGCATGTATTTTGAAAACCATTTCGCTGGCTAGCAGGTCCTTTTGTGGACCTTAAAGCTGGCTCTCTGTCTCAAATGGAAACTCGCACTGGAAGTGGTTTTTCCGGGGCACTGGAATCACCAAGGGGGAATACTCGTAGTAGAAGAACTCTAACGACTAGAAACTGTTTCGCTTCGAGTGAGCTGCACACGCACACAAATATTTCGGATTTTTGTGAAAATCAACAATTCAACTCAAAAATACGAGAGAGAGAAAAAATAGTTTTGTGGCTGGGTAAATATTATCACCTTGGCAGCCTCAGTTCTGCTTTGGATTTCATTTATTTACTGGCCTTCCATCCGAGTGGAATCGGCAGGCAGTTCACTTCTTCTTTCACAGAGAGCTTTCATTAAATGAAGGAAAAATGCAACGAGGAGTGCAGCTGCATCACTGGCTTCACCCTCATCATCATCTAAGTTATCATCATCATCTAAGTCATCATCATTATGATCATCATCATCAACATCAACAGTTTCGACTAGTAGAACATCATGATAACGTCTGCTGCATAAGCTCATGGTTTAGAGCGTTTTGTGTCGTTTATGAAAGTGGGGTTGAAGGAAAACTGGGAACCTGGGAACTGGTATAGTATGTATGGTTGGCCTGGACATGGAAATGGGGAAATGGGAGCGAAAATGTGCATGTGCATGTGCTGCTGCCGGGTTGCTGCTGCCACTGCTGCTGCTTTTGCTGCATGTGTATTTACCAAACTAAACCGAAATAATGCCCGAAACTGCAGTACCAACATCGATGTCGACGACTAGAACAATAAAATGCCGACGACTGCGAATGCGAATGAGTTGGGAGCAGGTTGTTGTTCTTCTTGTTGTTGTTTTTAGTGGGGGAAAGGGGGGTTTTCTGTTGGTTGGTTGGTGAAAAACCCCATATCTAGGAACCCGGAACCCCAGCCATCCCCTTGGACAAACCAAACAAAGCTCCTCGATGCCGATGACGATGATGCCAACGTTGACGTGGCTGGCCGTATTTGCCAGTTTGCCCAACTCAGCCTGTGGGCTCCATCCAAAACGAGGGGAGGGGTTAAAAGGGGGTTAAAGCGGGGTTGGAGGGGGTTCTCCATGGAAGGTAGTATGGAAATGCGCACCCCGAACCACCCAATGTAGTGCTGGGGAAAACTAGAGTCGAGTCCCTCCCTCGTAACCCTCCTCCTTCATTTCCCTTTGCCGCTATGTTGTTTGCCATGAAATGCCTGTTTGTTTGCCTGGGTTTTGTGTACTTCAACATGGTCCCAGACCCCAGAGCCCAGAGCCGAAAGCCCAGATCCCAGATCCCAGTTCTAGTTCCTAACCTGACTCAGATGCCACACCCTGCAGCAAACACCCGCACACACACACATACACTTGTGTGTGTAATATATATATACAGAGAGGAGGTATAGAGAGGCTGCCTTCGCATTGAGCGGCGATTTGCTGGCATCAGCGATATTTGCCGAATTTAATCAGCGCACTGACACGAGAGCACCGCAAGTCTCGACTCCCGGACTCCGGACTCCCGGTTGCCATCCATTCGAGGTGCGGATATATATGGCATGGCATGGCGAGCTCTTTTTTGGGCCCCCATGATAGTGCCCCATAAAGCGCTCAGGAATCTGGAATAGTCCATCACGCTGAATTGCAACTCGCGGGGTTTACAGGAATGTGGAGGGAATCGCCAGCCGGATCTAAAAGTGCAATTTTACTAGCACAGAAAAAGGGTCAGTCATCTTGGGGATTTAAGCCCCGCCTACGGAAATTAAATAACTTGAAATGTTTTATATCCTGATATTCAGACTCTTAAATATCCACACAAAGAATATCTAATAGATTTGACTGCATATGAAGATTCTTTGTAGATCAACAAACAAAAGTATATATAAACTTTACAAGGTAGAATTAATATAAAGCTCCAATGGGTTAGTTCCCTTTCTTAACTATTTTTAAAAATCCTACTTAAAAATCCTACTTATATTGAAGAAACTATAATAATTAATAATGGTTTAGTTACTCCTTTCTTAACTATTTCTAAACCTCCTATTTCTAATCTTTTTCTTAATTATATATAGTATTTTTCAATATATCCTTAAATCCCCCATCTAATTATCATTTCAATAACCCGTCCATCTATAATCCCCTGAATTTGGAACTCCTGCACAGCAGAAAACCAAGCACGAACCTTCTCCACAAGGGATACGAATTTGAAATCTCATATCCATTGATTTATAACTCATTTATTAGCTGCAATCAGAAGCCAGGGAAGCAACTGCAGGGGGCTTATTCATTTCAGTTAATTTGGTCAAATGCAAATGTAATTTTGTAAAGTCAATTAAGTGAACCTCAGACCGACTCCACCGGCTTTCCTGCCCTGGCAAGCCTGGCTGCCCTGCTATCCTGGCAATCCTGCTGCCCCGAAAAGCCCTTGACAGCCACCACATAATGCAAATCATAACTGCCAATAAATAAATGTTGAATAAATTATGCACAGAAAACAATGCGGCACTTGTTGTTGTTGTTGTTATTGCATTTGCTGCTGTGGCATTTGTCACATTTTGCATTTTGGTTCATTGCAACAAAATTGGTTTTCTCGCTTGGGTAAATTAAAATGTCACCGATTCCGAGAAAGGCCAAAATGCAGCAAGCACCACCAAACTGCCCGCACCGCACCACTCTGACCACAAGTGGTGCCCGCCCATTATTGTACACATAAACACATGTTTCCATCCACATTCACGTCCTCCACACGCACACACACACGCACACTCCATTCTACACACACCCCCTATTATTATGGTAAATTCGTAGGGACTCATTCCGAATTTATGCCATTACCACCGCCCACAGATCACGGTCCTTTGACCCACACACTTCCTCATCCCCGAAGGACACTGGGCGGGGGAGAGCCGGAAAACACAGGGACACGGAAAGCGGGAAAGTGGAAAGAGGAAGAGTGGAAAGTGGACAACCGAAACCAGCGAACATTCCTTGCCACAGAGAAATGTCGCCGGTCGCATGCGATTATTCCACCACAACTAATTACAGTGGCAAACGGAACGCAGGACCTCCTCCTTTCCTGCTTCCTCCCCCTTCCCTTATCCTTTAACTCTCCTCCCCCCAAATTCCACACACACACACATCCTGTGCTGTGCAACGGTGACGGCGATCCTGCGGCCAGGACATGTTTAGGTCAGCCACAGCACATTCGCATGGCGAAGTGCACTCACCCCGGCCATGAATAATTTATTTAATAAATACATTCACAGTTAAATCAAATGCGAAAATTGCGGGGCAGCCGCTTTGCCTTTTATTCGGGCATTTTGTTGAATTTTCAATGCAGTTTGGGGGCACAAAGCGAGTATAATGAGGCAGTTGGGGCAACCGAACAACCGAGCGATGGATAATGAATGTCACGGAGTTGCAGGGAGGGGTTTTATGAAAACTGGCATTAGTTTGGGGATCCCCTAAGTACCTACAATTTGCGCGACTAATTTTATTAGTTTCCTATTTTTTTTTTATATATTATGGATTTGATGTTGAGCTTGAAAGTGGCTTAAAATTTATTTGGAGCTACAAAATGTGTGGGTCTCGTACAATTATTTGATTTGTGATTTTAAGGAGTTAAAAACAAAGTTTTCGAAAATGTAAGGATAGTTTATTTTAATTTTTGACAAATCAATCGTATAGTTCAAGCAGATAAAATTTATTAATTTAGTTTAAGAACTTAAGAATCTTATTTTACAAAACAGAAAGAAAATTTTTAAAAAGAAAACAAGACTATAACTTTTTTAAAGAATATTAAGTTTTTATAAAAAAAATCTTGATTTAAATTTCACACTTTCTAAAGAGTAAATGGTATTAAAAAAATATTCACATTAAAAAATGTTTTGTGAAAAAAGCAAGTTCTTAGGGACTTAAAAGGGATCATATTTAAGTAAACCTTAATCCCTTCTTTCCACCATATCAAGTTCAAAGGTGAGTTCACCCTATTCAACGCTATTGAAAGCCCAGTAACAGTTGTGCGTCCTTAGGAAAATCTGAATCTTGGGGCTTAATTTACTTTTGCAATTTGCTCACAGGCTCACTGGCCCAACGTGTGGTGCGCAAATGAATTATAAATTAAGTTTGATTCCATTTCAGGCGCCTCATTCTGCGTCCTTTGGACGTCGTAGAGCCTGCTGTACTGTGCATGTCCTGCGGCTGTCGTCCTGCTGGCGCACTGCACCAAAGGAGCCGGCCGAGTTGGCCGTCAACTGCTCCTGCGGTTTCATATGCAATTATTTGCCATTGCTCCTCGACAGCTCCTGGATGCTGGGATGCTGGGATGCAGGATGCAGGATGCAGGCAGCAGGATCCTGGAATCCTGAATCCCTTTTCCCGGGGCCACAATGAAAAGCGGATGGCCAGAGCGGGCGGGGCAGCTCCGGCATCCCTCCGGTTTTCACTCAAGCCGTACAAGTGGCCGGAAGCTGGGAAAGGGAACAGGAAGGAGGAAGGAGCAAGGAGAAAGGAGGAGTCCAGAGTCAGGAGTTCGCAGTTCGGAGTTCGAGGAGTTGGAGTCCTGTGCCTGTGCGAGTTTAGTTAGTTGGCAACCGAGTTGCCGAGTAGCCGAGTAACCGAACAGCCGCCGTAGAGCAGCTCATGCATTAATTATTGCTGGTCTGTTGCGGTCGGAGTTTCCCATTCCCCCAGTGGATGTTTGGATGTGGATGTGGATGTCCAGCCGCAAATGCCTAGCGAGGACACCATGGATACACATGGCGCAAAAGGAGCTCAGTTTCAGGTTAGGGAATGGGTTGTGTGTAGGTATCAAAAGACCCCATTCCCCCATTATTCCCTTCTGCCCCTCGAAAAACCCGGAGAGCGTTGTAAATGGCTGCGGTCACGCCTCCATTAAACCGACCAAAACTACCATCGAGAACCGGAGGAGGTGGAGGTTCGGTTCGGTTGTAATATGATTTGGTGAGGCCCAAAACTCGATGGCAATTCGGTGAATTCAGGCGAGGAGGACAAACAATATTATTAAGCAAACAAAGCAACAATAAATATGCATAATAATTCCATGCATCATCGGCCAGTTGCAGTTCCTGTTTGAACAGGATCCCCCCTCTCTCCCGAAATATCACAAAATATTATCCTGCATGTGCATATCCTGCATCCCGAAGAATTGAATTTCATTTCGCAAATTGGTAGCAGGTCGTACATAATTTGACTGATTAACCATCCAACCAGTTGAAAATGTTTCTACCTCTTGAATGTTGGTTAACATTTAACATTACAGCTTGTTTAAATAGTTCAAAAAATCACCCCACCTTTTTGTCATTTTCTTTTTAATTACAGGTTATGAATGAATACTTGCAGCACGCAATGGTTTTCCCTTGAAACAGTTTAAATAATTTCATGGAATTAATAATGGGTTTGGGTGGTCTAACCCCCCTTTTCCTTCTGTGTAGCCAGACCAGTGCTCATTTTAATTAATTGGAAAAGCAAAAGCATTTCAGCAATTTTGTCTACAAGACGGAAAATATCGCCTCACAGCATTCCGGCACGCACAGCGAAGGATGCCAGGACATGGAGGTAAACGGAGGAGGAAGTGGAAGAGGAAGAGAAGGAGGAGGAGGACGAACCGGAACCGGATACGGCGCAGGATGCAGGAGCCTGCACCGGGCAAGAAAAATGTTTGCAAAACTTTTCGGTTCGCATTCGTACACAATTTAAATAGTTGGCAGTCACATTCCGGCCCAAAAGCATACTCACACAAACACACGCACACCAAACACACACACACACACACACACATATATATATACAGGCAGTGCCAATAAACAAGTGCCGGGAATCACGAACACAAAGGAGAATTCCAGCAGGAGCAGGAAAAGGAGGTACTTCCCCTCTTCCCCTTATCTACGCTCCTTTTAGCACTGCTAGAAAATTGTCCTGCGAAGGATCCACAGGAATAGCTGGCGAAGGCATGGCCAAGGAATGAAGGAATTCCACACTGAAAATTCCCAGCACGCGCGCAAGAAATGCACAACTCCATGGCATTCCAAGTGCAGAACGCATTCAAGGCGGTCATAAATGGAATTCCATCCACACTCCGTAGAATTCAAGCGGCACACACACACCACACACACACACTTGGCACAGCAGGTGCAATAGATCCCACATTAAGTTACTCCACTCGAGGCCAGGGATTATCTTTCAAACACAAATCGCCAAGATTCTGCAGAAAGGAGCAGCAGCAAAGAAAAAAAGTAGGAAAAAACTAGAGAAAAAGGAAAACAGAAAGTCCGCTTGAAAAGCATTTCCAATTAAATCTCTAAAATCGGTCTGCTGAAAGTAGGAGGATGAGGAACTTGAGGCAACAGACAGCTCAAGTGCCAGAAATGGCAGCCATATGCCAAGAAAAAGGGGCCAGGAAATGAATAAGGATGCATCTACATATGTCCACATGCCAGTGTGTGCGTGTCTGCAGAAAGGACATGCCTCAAAGGAGCACCAGCAGGAGCACGAGCAGGAGCAGGAGACCCGGCCACTTGACTGCGAGTGTGAGTGATACACATATCCTTGTGCCAAGTCAACTCATTCGAGTCCCCGACAAGTCCTTTTCCTATCTGAATGAGTGTTTGTATGTGTGTGTGTGAGTGTGTCTATGTCCTGTGAGTGTCTCGTAGCTCAAACGGCACGAGTGTTGGCTGAACTGGTGTACAGAGACCCCAATTAGTCCTTTGGCAGCCTGCGGCACGGATAATACTTACAGTAAACGACATTTGGTCAATGCTAGCTAACTAATCGCGTTGCAAATGAAATTGTTCGGGTAACTCACCTGCAAGAAAGAAAGAAAGGAGTTGAAAACGAATTAGTTTGGTTTGGTATAAACTATAATTAAGGTTAATACAAGAGAGTTTGATAACTTAATAAACGCCCTGCATTTAAAAAAGCCGTTTTCCGTTGCAAACTTAATTACTTACTATTATGAAAAATAGTAAATGGTAACTGCAGTTTTCTTTTGATTGCAAAGAAGAACAAGCATTTAACCTCTAAACAGTTAAACAATTAAAATAGATTGAAAATACCTCGTTTATGAATTGCATTTTATACACATTTATTAAAATAAAACACACTTAAATAAATAACACGAAAAGTCACAACCGCTATAGTTAAGTTATCCCTATTCACTTCTCTATAAATGAGTAGTTTATACCCTCTTAAGTTCAGTGGTCCCTGATAAATCTGAGGAAAGCAAACTGATGGATTGGCATCATCATCATCATAAAAGAGATTCCACTCTGATTAAGTCCCGCAACTAATTCCGCTAAGTCCTGGCAACTGTTTCACAGGATTTCCGACGACTTCAATTGGTTTCCCTTTTCACGGCCACACTCATTACTTATACTCGAACTCACACTCACACTCATACCCATCGCACTCATTCCCCTTTAGCAGCGAGTCGGAAATCTTTTGTGATGCATTGAAATGCCTAATTTCGGTCGTAAGCGATATGAAAAACAGGGTTGCTGGATTGCTGGATTGCTGGCTTGCTGGGGAAAAGGAAAAGGATTTCTGTGGGCCCGAAAAAGCCGTCCCAAAACAATCCTGGCAATCCCATTCAGACCAGCAAAGGCGACAACTGACGACGAGCACTTTGTTAATCCCGTATTTATGCGCAATTACGTATTTTTCGCATTAGTCAGCCAAGCAGTCAGCTTTTCGACGACGACGAAGGATGGCGGACGGATTTAGGGATTGAGTTGAGTCCTGTGATACTGAATCCTGTGCTTCCCAACCAAGGGATGTTGTCCGTTTTGTTGCCTTTGTGGGTTCTCGTCCTTTATGGGCCAACCCACCCCCTCGCCCCCTCTCGCCTCCTCATTTTGCCACGCCCCGCCCTTTTGCACCCTTTGCCCTCCGCAGTTGATCCTTTTTATTTCGCATTTTCCCTTCTTTTTTTTTTTCCGCCGAGCGTGTTTTGTATTGCTGCCATAGAGCAACCATGTTGTGGCCGCCTTTTCTTGGCTTAGCCGTGTCCTCCGCCTTTGTTGCTCCTTGTTGCTCCCGGCTCCTGTTTTCCATTCTTCGTCCTGCGTCCTCCGTTCTTCATCTTCATTTTTCCCTCAATCGTTTCAGGGGAAAAAGGCGTCGCCCTCGCCAGCTGTCCCTCAAAAACGCCCATCCTTCGGCCTGTCTGACCCCCCGTTGCCCTCTCACCCTCTCCCCCTCTCCTCTATCCTCTCTTCCCCTCCCCTTTCCCCTCCCTTCATCCCGAAACGCCTCCTTTATCCTCAGTCCGACGTCTTGAGTCATTTACTTTTTACTGCCGCATAATATTGTCCCGATTAGCACAAACACAACGTTTTACCACAAAATCATCATCATTAGTGACGCTAACGCAAATGCTCCGGCTCAGTCGCAGGATCTCGTCCTCGGAGCCTTATTTTCGGAACAGTGGTGCAGGTAGGTAAGCCATATGTTTCCTTTTTGGAAAAGGTTTGCAAGGAGTTTAAAAAGAATTTTACAAAAGTTCACACCTCAATTTTTAATCCATTTAAAACGAGATCACTTTTATATAAGTTATACGAACAAGAAATTGATTATTCATCCTCCTAAAAATGGAATTTACATTCAGTTACTTTTATGAACTTGATTGGTTTATTTCATTGCTTTTTTAGAGATATGATTCAAAGAAAATTGATTTTCTTAAAATTCTTAATTTTCTTTGAATTTTATTTTTTGGTTAATAAATGTATTGTTCCTCCATCACAAAAATCGTTTCCAATAAATAATTCCTGTTATAAAATAAAACATTTAGAGTTTTATCAGCAGCAAAAAATATTGGAAGTAACTAAAACAAGGTTCTCTCTTATCTTCATTTTATGATTACAATCCTTGGTCAGACACAAGTAACTTCATTCAACAATTATTCGATCTCCCTCTTGGTAACACAATACGCCTAACAATTTAATTCCAGACAAAGCTACTTCTATTTACATTAATCATTGTTTCTGTTTTCTGTTGGTATAACCCGATACGCTGCCCACTGTGCCGAGAGGCAACAAAGCAGAAACACGGCAGGAATGGCCAAGGACGTCGGGAAGGGAGGCGTGGGGGCGTGGCAGGGACGAAGGCAGCCGTAAAATAAGCAGCAGGCAGAATGGCTGGCAAGGCGTCTATTATGCGAAGGCATCATTTAAGGGGATTATTTTATTTGGGCTCTAAACAATAAAGTGGGTTTATTAAAGGCACGCTCCTCACACCCGCATGCACGTAGATGAATCCTTAGATTCTCCAACCCCCCTTCCTCCTTTCTCCACCCCCTCCCCCTCCCTATTCTGTCTGCTTTTATGTGGGAGCTCAGACGAAGGATAAAAGGGGGGTTTTTTGGGGGGAGTAACTGCGAAGGACGAAGGATGTCTGTGCACAAAAGATGTTGCGCTATAAAAGTGCAAAAATGTGTTTTTCGCTCTTCACAGTGTGCCCCGCCCCCCATAAAAAAAGTGCTCCTGCAGTCCGCCCACTCCACGCCCACTTTTGGTCCTTTGCTCCTTCATTATTTCCGCCGCTGTTTGTACAGTTGCGCGAAGCGGGCGACGCCTTGCAGCCAGTTTTCCTTGGCTTTATCCTTTTTCTTTTTTGGCCCGGCTTTTTTCCCCCAGTTTTTCCCACTTTTTTTGTGCTCACCATGGCCCGAGGAGCCTTCTTCATTTTTCTGAGTGTGTTCCTGTGTGTGTGGCATGGATTTTAAATTAAGTTTTAATATTCATACTGAGCCGGAGTAAGTCCGCTGCCCCACTGTCTACTTTATTTTTTCTTTACCATTTTAAGCAAACACTGCAGGACCGCAAACAGCTTCAATTATACACGAGTTTGAGCTGTTGGCAGTGAGAAGTGAACAGTGAACAGTGAACACTGAGTGGTAAGTTACTGCTGAACACATTAGCCATGGATTAGCCGCAGGATGAGCAGGACCAAAAGCGGAGCGCAGACGAAATGAAGTGCAAGCTCAGCTGGGCTCAGCGACGGAAAATCGCATTATAAGATGAAAAGCTGATTAGCCGAAAAGCGGCTGGCCGTAAATCTTCTCTCTAAAAGAAATTAATTTCTAGGAAGCAAAAAATGTATGTTCATAGGGATTTCTATTCTTACTAAAGATGTGTTTTCATTCTGAACGATAAGCAGTTTGCATCATTGACTTTTCAAATTCAATGGTTACAGTTGTTAACTAATTTTCTGATATAGTGGTAATTTATTTTAAAAAGTATTAATAAGCCCTTAATTATTACGGAGTATCTACAGTTAGTATCTAATAAAAATAAAAATAAAATTATACAAATTTCATTATGACTTCGTAACTATTATTATGTTTAAATTATTCGGTTAATAATTATTAGTCAATTTAAAGATTATTAAATAAATATAAATTATATCTCCCCCACATTGCTTCTCAATTTTCATATGTAAATAATCATTAGAGATTCGCACACGCTTGCCTGATTTTAAACGCTTTTACCCCACTCTCTAGAACTCGAACTCCAAACAAATTAGATCAGATTGCTTTTAACCAAGAGGAAGGCAAATAATAGTAGACTATTGAAAACTCCTTGGCAGCAACTTCCTTTAACACCAGAGAGTAACCGAAAAGTTTCCAAAGAAGCTTGTGAAGTGAGGCGAAGAAAACTTTGTGGCGACATATTCTTGGCAGGATGAATGTGGCCATCTCGCCTCCTCCTTCTTCTTCTTCTTCGTTTTTGGGGGCGGGCCAGAAAGGTTAAGCGAAACGAACTCGCACTGATGGGCGGCCGACATGGGTTAAGAGGTTATGGGTCAATGGGGGCGTGCCTGCAGGCCACAAAATGAAAAGTTTTCTCGAAAAACTTTACCACAGACAAGGATTCAACGAGAAAGAGAACGAGATGGAGATGGAGACACTGTGCAAAGGAAATCTCCATAAGCAAACAAACGATTTTTGGAAAATACTTTTGCCGTATTAAAATTTGTTCTTCGTGTCATCCTTTTGGCCCCACACACATACGTAGATATATATATATATACATATATTTGAGAGTAAGTGTGTGTGGTTAAGTGTGCTGTTGCTGCTGGAACACAAACACGTCCTGCGGTTGTCCTGGTGGGCGTGTCCGCATGCGGCTGGCTTTTTAGTGTCAAAAGCTGTCGCCCTCCTGTGTCTCGCCCATCATCATGCCACCACACACACACACACACACACATACTCGCACGAAAGTACAACTTGCCCCCGAGGCAACGAAAGGAGTTATATAGGGGAGGATGTACCCGAAAAAGGTGCAGATGTCGTCCTAAATGCTGCCAAACGACAACAGCATGTTAATGACTCTGACCCCTTTGCTTGCCACCGAGAAGGGAGAGCAGGACCCCAAAAAACAAGGAGCAGGAGGAACAGGAGTGGCAGGAGTATCCTTTGGGTGCTGGGGTCTGGTCACTTCATGTCTTGTCTTGTCTGAGCTGCTTAAGCTTAAGTAATTGGCATACAAATTTACTCACTCGCAGAGCGGCACACACTCAACTGAACCAACCGAACCAACCATTCAAATTCCCCGAGGTGGCTCGTTAATGTCTCTCCTTCGTTTTGGATTGCCTTGTCATTTAGCTGCTCTCGCTGGGAGTTTCTACATTAATTTCCAATCCCCCGAAAATCCATGTTGCAACACTCAAACGCACAGCTGCCGGGCTGACATTTTAATTGAATGTCTGTGCGTGTGAGCAAGAGATACTTTTATGTGCGGGTTACCAGCTAAAGATACAGATGCACAGATACGGATACGAATACAAATTGCCCAAGTGTTTTGGGCTATATTGCTACCGAAGTGCGAAGAGTTTATTGTAATCGCTACTTAGTCTAGGGCACTCCCTAATTCAGACATTTCCCTTGCCTTGTAATAAGCCAGAAGACGACTGTTTTGTTTGTTGTTTTCATTTTATAGTCTTCACCAAAAACATTTCCTTCCCTCGAAAGAAAAATATGCCTTTCAAAAGTGAAATATACACACACATGTTCCGTGGATTGTTTACAGAAATTATTATCATTCCAATGCGATTTTCAATGCGTTTATTGCCGTTACTGGGCAAATATTGATTTTGGCCCCCCGAACAAGACACAAAACACAAAACACTGACTTAGCAGGAGGCTAAGGGAATCCAGAATGGAGAATCGAAAATCGAGACAAACAATTCATATCAACGATTGACATTTAACCAACAAGTCAATTGTGTATTATTTTTGGGAATTAATAATGCGTTTGACAGCGTTTATTTGTTCGTCTCTAATTCAATTTGCCACAAAAATAACACAAAAATAACTACGAAATTAATTTTGTGTTTTGCCATCGGCATCTCTCATGCGGCTTATTTACACTGACGGACAAATGAATTACAAATTTCGAACATTTGACACGTAAAGGGGGCGTTGCAATTGCAATTGGGGGAAAATCAACTGCATGCAGCTTATTTAAAGTTTAATTGACTCTGTTAAGGCTAAGTCCATAATTAAATGAATATTTATGCAAATGCATACGAAATCAATTCCATGAATGTTTTCTGGTCGAATTGCTTTGGCTTTTACCCTCCATATCCCCTCCTCCCCCTATCCATTAACCTAACATTTTCCTTACACCTCGAAACCTGAAAACGTGTTGAGAGCCCTCATTTCTCGGTGTGTGGGATTTTGTTGTTTCGTGAAAGACAATTTACAAGGTGATAATTTTTCCATGGCAGCGCTAAAACAACACCCAAGATCGTTCGAAAAATAAACAGATCGGCCTGCAACAGCTGCCGTGGCAGCCAAAACAAATAACTTTGATCTGACATTTCCACCATCGGATATCAGCTGTGCGTGTCGGCAAATTAATCAATTGCGATCGCTTCGTGTTTATGTTTGTTTTTCCCCAGTTCTCTAAGTGACGCGATCCCATTTCCATTTTCCATTTCCCATTTCCTACCCAGCGGTAATCCCCCTGAAAAGATCTCTTCCCCCCGGGGACTTCTGTTGTGCGTGTTGACATTTAATTGTCGGCCTAGAACCACGATGTCAAAATAAATAGATGAAAATTAAACGAACTTATTGGTTGGGCCAGCCCCTCCATCCCTCCATCCATCCATTCTCCTTTCATCTTTCACTAGTTTTATGGTGTTCTATATTGGTCGGTTGATGGGGAGGTTGAGATATTTTCGGAAACACGCACTATTCGAACAACAGAGACAATAAATGCCAAAGCACTTTTGGCGCTGAAATTGAAATTTTATTGCTGTTCAAGGTGGCGGGGGATTAGGGTCGAGGGGTGAAAATTAGAGGGCTTTCGAGAGTCGGAGGGGCGCAGACCAATTTATGTGTTTGACAACAGTTTTAGTTGATCACTGTTGAAAGTTCTTTATTGGCATGCGGGGCTTATGTGAACAAGTTGTGGTCTCCAGGGGATGAGAAAAATCAAAAAAATATACTCGATAGACAAAGCTATCTAGAGGTGGTAATTGTACATAGTACATTTGAGATTTTATTTACATTCTATGTATACTTTTTTATAGTTTTTAAATCATGTTATTTTCAACATTCAATACACAAAGTTTTTATTTGTGAAGTGAAATTAATTACAACACCATTGTTAACGAATTTTATACTGTTTTCACCATTACATGCTATAATTCTCAATAGCTTTTAGACACGCAACTTATGATCAATAAGCGAACTATCATATAAGATATGTAAGTAGTTCCAGCTGTTCTCTATTTCAAATTGTCATGTTGGGTTTTAATCCTATTCCAGAAATGTTAAAACCAAAATACAATACAGAAAACACCTTTTCATAATACTTTTGACAAACCCCTTGCTATAAGCCACTGTAAAACGATCCTCAGCTGGAAACTGGATCCAAATCTCGTAAAGGACGGGTACTTTTTGGAAGGACTTTACCAAGGACTCACCACAAATCGGTATCGGAGCATGGATGCTGGGTAATCCTCTTGGTAGCCATTCCATCATTTATAATGGGATATAATCCGAACAAGGTGCCACTGGCTGTCTCTCACTCTCCCTTTTTTCTCTCTCTCTGTCGCGCACTCACTCGCTCTCTCTGTCTTACGGAGAGTGTGTGTATTGGATTGCACTTTGCGTACGCGTAATCCTGGCTCCAGGATCTGAGTGCGGATCCTTTTGTTTTTCCCCACTTGTGCTTCGATTTCTGTTTCTTCCTCTCGTTCCCCCTTGTCTCGTTTTTTTTTTTTTTTGCTGTCTCGCGGGACAACAAATTGAGTTAATCCAAGGAAACGGAATAATAAAACAGGGACTTGGGTTGCGGGGGGCTTTATAAACGATGCCTCGACCTGCTTGCAAAAGGTTGAGATTTTCGCGAGAAAGGCATTAATGAAAGGAGCGCGAAGAAGAAGCACAGCTCGAAGGATGCAAGCGGAAGTTGTTTTCTCTACCCGCCGACGCGTTCTCCTCGCTGCTTTCTCCACCTTTCTCTTCCGCTCGCTGCACTCCACTTCACTTCCTTCCTGCTCCTGGCTGGATTTTCTTTTTCTTTTGTTGCACTGCACCGAAATTTTCGACGTCGTCTTGGCTTGTTTTTCTTATTTTTTTTTTTTTGTTATTCCTTTCTTTTTTGCTTTCTTAATTTAATATTTACTTTGCACTTTGTTTAACTTTTACTCGAGCGCTTTTCTTTTCATTTTACTTTTCCAATTTAAATTCCACGCCAAAAACTTTTGCCTTTCGACTGAGGGGTTTGGTGAGAGGGGCGACGGGGTTGGGGGCGCATAAAACTTTTGCCGCTTTTCGTTTTATTTCGGGTTCAGAGGGGTTATAACGCTTGACGGCTGCACTGCCACCAAGAAATGCAAATGGGCGAGGAGTTTGGGACTTTAGACAGCCGATTTCTGCGGGCGCCCACACAATTCTCACGCCTCAAGTGGCGGCCATAATTACTGCAATCGTAATCGTCGTAATCGCAGCTGTAATTGTAATTCAATTCGCTCGGCCGCCTCCACGCACTTAAACACCCAAACACAGAGGCACCCACACTCACACGCAAACACACACACGCACTCACTAAATCACAAGCACGAGACTCGAGCACCACGCGCCTTAATTGGCGACCGCTAATCGCGCAATCCAAAAAATGTGCGAATTGGCCAGGAGAGAGGGCAGCGAGCCAGTTAGCCGAAAAACCAAAAACCGAAAACCGAAGACACGGCACTGGTGACGGTTGCGACGTTTGTGAAAGGACTAAAACTAAACGGCGGACGGCCGCTCGACTCCGAAATGGGTAAGACGTCCGCCGCACACTCGAGCGCCACTCACACTCGCACTCTCGGCCCGCTCTCTCAGAGAGCCCAAGAGAGCGAGGGCAAGAGAGAACACACGCAGAGAAAGGTGGGAGAACTGAATTCGACCTAGAAGTAAGCAAATTTCTTCAGCGATAAGCATTGATATTTAAGTTTTCGAAAAGTCAGCCAAGACAATCCATTCTAACACGATCTATAACAAATTTTTATATTAATATTTTAAATTTTAAAATACGCATTGCACCTTTGGTTTTTGAAATTTCATTAAAAAAATTAAGACAAACTACACACATTTATTTCCAAGTGCACATCCGCTGCTTAGAAATTGCGAGTACAACGACAGTCGGCGTCGGCGTGTGAGTGAGCGAGCGGCGGAGAGAGTGAGAGAGAGAGCAGGCAGAGAACCGGAGAAAGTACGTGGAGTGCACATGTAATTGTGTTTGTATTTCTGCTCGACTGTGTGTGGAGCAATTTCGATTCGTGTGCACTCTGAACTGCTCAACTACTCCGACCCCCCCTCTCCCACTCTACCTCTTCCCCAAATCTCATTCTGCTGCACTTTTTTTTGGGGTGGAATTGATATGTTCCTGCTGCAATTTTGGGGGGCGAGAGTGGCGAAGAGAGAGAGAGAGAGAAAGCGAGCATAAGCGAGAGAGCTTCGGTGAAGACGCAAAATGGTGGCCACCGCAACAACAACAAAAACAACACGTTGTTGAGGTCTGTTCTCCACTTGTTTTTGTTGTTGCAGCAACAGAAACAACAACAAAAGCATGTGAACGCTGTAAACAAAACCTGCGGTTCGTGTGTTCAACACCTTGGCAGAACTGCAACAGCAGCGCAGCCGCTGGCCAACAGAAGCATCCTGGAGTCCAGTTATTTCAAATGGGCGGCAAATGTGGGTGGAAAAGGGTGGCGGTTGAGTGGGTGGACGTTTGCTGGCGCTACTGCTGCTGCACAAAATATTGTTGCATACCTTTTGGGGCGGCAGCGATGAGAGCTTAAGTTGAGTTAATTATTGCAAAACACAAACAAACACGTCTCAGCATAAAAGTCGAATGTGGGTTGTAAAGTGCAAAGCCGCAAAGCGGTGGGACGTCTAATTGGTGGTGCAGACATGGTGTGCGTGGTTGATGGGCAGGAGTGGTTTAAGCGGACCAAAAGATTATATTTTAATTACTGTAGAGTGTGTTAATCTGTTCGTTGGGCAAATTAAATAACAATTTTAAAAAACCATTACTATTTTTTTTAAATCTAAATCAGATCACGATTATACGGCTTCATACTATGAGCTATAAAAATCAAAGTTTTAATGTTTGATCCATTGATCTAGTATTTAAATTTAGAAAAACAAAATAGTTTTAAATTAATTTGTTGCCGAACTTGTGTATTTTCCCACGAAATAGAAAACAAAGGAGTACATTTTTATAACTCCTATAGAAATTTCGTAAAAAACAAATGACAGCTAAATCAAATTTAAATTGCTACTGTTGCCGTACTCTTGTATGTCACGCTTAATTAGGCGACCCTTTCGAAAATCCGAAAGAAACCGGGTTGACGATCGTTTTAAGCGGGTTGCCACCCCAAAACCCCTGAAACCAAATTGATTGCAAATAAATTGAGCATAAATTGTGCGTCAAGGGTGGAAAATGATGCGATCTGTGATCCTCTATTCTCTACTTCAAACAGCATTACCTAACCTCAAATGACAAAGAGGTGCCAAGGAGTCGGGTACATAAAAAAGGACTCTCACTGACGGGCTGAAGGACATGTAAGTGTGCGAGTGTGTGTGCGAGAGGTTGAGTGCCGGAACAAAGGCAGCCTTCATGATATCCTCGGATGAGCATTTGGCTGGTATGCAGCTTCATTCCCAACCGCTGTTCCCCCCTCCCCTCTCCATCGCCCCTCCCCTTTCTCTCCTCTGCTCGTGATACTTCTTCGTCCTTTCCTTGCGCCTTGTTGTTGCTGTTGTTGTTATTTCAGGCTCTGTTTATGTGCACACACACTTGCACACGGAGCAACGATTACGATAACGACGTCGCTGAGACGGCGGCAGCGCAGCAGGCGGCATCATCGACAGCGGAACAACTGTGTGAGCACATTGGCACATTTAACAATGCCTTATATGTACATACAGCCTAGGTCAGCAGAATACCTATTCCAAATATATCTTAACTAGCCAAAACTATTAATTAATTTTAAAAAAAGCGGAGAAAACGAAGTAACATATCCTTACAAGGTGAAAACTAGATGTTAAGTTGGAATCCTATCTTAGGTATTGGAAAATATTACCCAAATTAAAAATTGCTTATTTATATTAATTTTTGGTTAAGTGTAATATTTTTGATGACATTTTTAAGAGATTAAACCTCGAGGTTTAATTTTAGAACTGAATTAATGCTATATCATTTATATATATACATATATATAGATTTATATGAATAATAAACAAACATCTCGCATTTTTATACAACCACATCTGATTGTTCTGGTGCTAACTATATATTATAAAACAATGACTTGAGTACGAAAAAAAATTAGTTCGTTTTCTTCGCTCAAGATGATCGCATCAAAGTTTGCTGCCTTTTGGATCGCAATTCTTTTACTTCTGAAACTAAACTCTGCGTTCAACGATTCATCCGGAATCGATTTTAGAGTTGGCATGGCTCCAAGATATACCCAACCCGAGTCTTGGCGAAATCGTACTCGTACTAAACCTAAGAACTAAAACGAATACTAATTACCATGTAATATTTGAAAAAAAAAAATTTATGTTCAGCAATATACTATATACATATTTAAGAAAATGTATCAAAAACAATGTTAACCCGGTGAATACAGTAAAAATTTGTTTCGATGTGAAAACTGTCCAGAAAATCATTATCAGGAATATGTGTACTATGAGTAATATTCAGTCGCCCAGACGTCTGTTAAACGTGATAAAGAATATGTGAATTTTATGGGGTCAAACGCTTTTGTATCTGAAGTATTGACAAATAATTTGAGTCACAAAATTTTAATAAATTCCCAGCAGCTGCTGGTGACTTTGATGATTTGAACTAGCTGCTATAAAGTTGACCTCCGCTGTGGATGCCTATGGGTGGCAGGCAGTGAGGCGAGGAGGCCAACTCAGCAGGCGATGCGTGTAAAAAGGATAATTTGTCAATATGTTCGTTCGTTCCGGATTTGCACGGCCTTTGCCGGCAGTTGCCAGTTGCCAGTCGCCCATTGCCATCGTCATTGGGCCGATGAAAATCGGATGGAATGGGATGGGATGGGATGGAATGGTCCGGGCGGGCTTCGTGTCCTGGCTTCTGGGTCCTGCCTTTGGGCCCTGTTTACTGGCCGCACCGCACCCGCACCCCTCCCCTTCCCATCCTCTTCGCCAACCTTCGCCAGCCATCGAATTCTTTGTGCGCCTCTGCCGCTTATTCAATTGCTCGCTCAGTCAACGCAATCCTGCCACGCCCCCCGCTCTGCCTACAGCCCACAACCAACAGCCAACAGCCCTCCCACTCTAACCATTTTCTCCCCCTTCCCTGCCCACATTTTCAGTTGGCTGCCTGCACCATTCGGTTAGTAATGGTTAATAGGGCTTAGGAGCAGAAATTATTGCCTTGTTCAGTGTGAAGCAGGCCAAATCGGATGAGTATGACCAGGATATTGCCTGCTCTTTGCGGATGGATGAGGAAAGGGAACGGGCAGCAGAGAGGGCAGAGGAATCGAGGCAAGGGAATTGGGCTTTGGGTTTTTGGGTTGGGTGAAGAGTATGTACTATGGGAGGAACGATAAACGCTCGATGATTGGGATGCATTGGATGCATTCGTTCTCAGTGAATTAAGTGGTCACACAGGGCAGCATGGGAAATTAAAGGCCTTGGATGTTGGTAACCAACTGGGTGAAATGAGAATCTTTGCAACCTTACTTGATCGCTGAATTTGGGTATGCATTTTGTGTGGTTTTTATTTAAGTGTTGATAGTGTACCCAGAGTTGTTTAAAGATAGTAGTGTGACCATGCAAAGCACAATATAAACCAATAACTAAGAATTTTTCAGTTGCATTTTTAAAATGATAAAACTTGTTCATTTACCCCAGACCAACTGATCTCTTTGCTCCCTTTCTCAGCCATCAAACTTTATCCAAACTGTCCAAAAAATATGCGAACTTGTTCAAAACCAATTACAGTTCAAATCTCTAGTGGCGAGCACATTCCAACAGGACGATAAGTAAGTGGCGGGTGGGGAAGTGGGGCAAGGACTGGGAAAGAGGAGCAACAATCAGAAACGCCAAAGCAAAGCAAAGTCATCGCCAAAACCAATAACACAATAGACTGCCAGCCGCACAAAACTCGACCAAAACCACCCATCAACCCGAAAGGGGGAAGAGGAAATGCGGGGAGTACCGCAAAAGCCCTTTTGCACTCCCTGAACTCCATCGTACCGCTCCAGCCTCCCCCATCCCCCTCCCACCTATTTTCCAATCCCTGTGGGCAGCCTCGAGACACTTCTGCCATCGTCGAGGACAAAACGCTGGCGATGAGATTTTAAAAGCCATTTAGAAAAACACCCTCAGACACAAAACAAATCCACAAAAATACCGACACGGATACCAGAGGATGCACCAATACCAGCACACAAATTACAAATACACACACACACATTGAACAAACTGGAAAGGAGAGTAGAATAAACGCAAAGCTTACACAAAAGTGGCGTTAAAAATGATGCGGAAACACGATGTTCGTCAGTGGGGAAAAGGGCACGAAGCGGTGATTCAAGAGGAGATGGGGGCAAAAAGAGCACCGGCGGAGCAATGCGGGCAGCATGGGGGTTAAAGGGAAGCAGAGCAGGCCGAGGACAACGTCGACAATGAGCCTTCGAGCGAAAACCGCTGCTAAAACTTCACGCTTAAATATTTTTCACACCACATAGCGACAAGTTTGTGAAGACAGGCAAACAGGCGAAAGAGACAGACGACCGGCTAACCGCGCGACAAAAAGGGACAGAGACAGCGTACAAGAGCGAGTGGAAAAGAGAGAGGACATCGGAGGGATAGAGCAAGGACTTCAGGACTTCAAAATGGCACGAAGCCCCACGGAAGTGCGAGGAATTCGCGGACTGCCAGAGCTCCAAGGCAAATGCCACAGAAAGCTAGAGAGAGAGGGACAGGGAGGGAGAGGGAAGGAAATAGGGAGAAAGAGAGAGAGAGATGAGAAGGGACGATGTTAAGTAGACGGCAAATGTCTAAATACCCTTTTGCGAGTGCCAAATTCCCGGCATTCCGACAGGCGACCGCAGATGACTTGAACAGCCAGCGGTTTTCGGAGGCAATTGCTGGATATATTCTGTTACTTGGACACCGAAAGCAGATTACAAGTGGCCCGTGGTTGCAGCTCTAGACGTCCTAATGGACACTTGAAGACTGTCCATCAGATGATTATAAATCACCCACTCACTGTTTTAATCGAGTTGAAAGGAGTTTCGCTAATGGGTCATTGATTCTGAAAATCAGTATTGGGATATTCTACAAAGCCAGTATCAGATATTAAAGATATTTCAAATAAAACAAAATCAATTTTAAACTCAAAAATAAAATTCTGTAATTAAATAAAATATTTGGTTAGGACAAATTATTTGATGTTTTTCAATATTTTAACTGCACTTGAGATTGATTTCTTTAGAACCACAAGTTTTTTAAACTGAAAATTTACTGAAAACTGCTTCATAAAATGTTCAATTAAATTTTAATTAAATCACTAGCAACTCACAAACTCAACTCAAAAGTTCAGAATGCAGTGAATGCAAAAATAATTGCCATTGCCCATTCAATTACAGTTCGCAGTAAACTAATTCTAGATAGAATTCCCCAGAAATGAATATGCTCACTTCTTTGGTTCGTAGGGCAAACGAGCTGGGCACCGCAGGATGGGATGAGAACGGAAAGCGAGAACCCAAATCTAAACCGAAACACAATTGTTAGAAATTAAAAGGAAAACTTTAATCATACCCGCGGGCAGTCGCAGCAGCCAAGCGGGAAAAAGGGAAACTGTAGGATGGGGAGGTCCGTTTGCAACTGTCTGAGAATACAACGAAACTTTTCCAAGTTTCCGGTCGTGTGTACAATTTTCCGTGCTCATTTCCGCAGCCATTTCCTTCAACACACACACACACCCACACACATACCATACACAGTAGCACAAAAGTTGTCCGAAAGGAAGCAGCAGCAGTCGCCAGTGGAGGAAAACTCGCCAAGTCGCCTTGCCTCGCACAATTGTTGTTCTAAGGACGAAAAGGACTTGCAGGCAAACTTCCACTTGAGGTCAGCGGGTGGGCGGGTGTTCGGGAGCTGAAAAGTGGCTGGATGCACAGCATACACATGTAACGATTACTGCTCTCACTTGCTCCCAAAAAAAGGAAAGAAACGAGCAAGCAAGTTAAGCCAGTCACTGCAACTCGCTTCTTCCTTCAATACAGTGGAAATCTCTCAGAAAATTCAAGACAATTACCACATTCAAATATAACGAATTTTTCAAAAGTTTTGTTCTTTTGTTTTCTAAAAATTTTAATAGGATTACCTAACCTTTTAATAGGATTATTTATTTTGCAGTTTTAATTTTTTTTATAACCTAATACTTAATTTTTATTTGAAACAATTAATGCTGGTTGAAATCGTAAAATATATATTCTGTATAAAATGTTTTTTTCATATTTAAATGTTCTGATAATGCGTTTAATTAAATGTCGAAAGCTGGCTCCAGTGATAAGGTCATTGGTCTTTTGTTTATAAATAAGAAAGTCTCTATCATAATAAACCTATAATTCTTAGAAAACACATAACATTGTTATATTTTTATATTCGAAATCGAAAGTTGAAGAACCCATAAACTTTTAAAAACCGAAGCTCCAATCTTTGTTACTGATAACTGATTATTTCATAATCTAAGTTTTTCTTAAACAGAAGAGTACAATTTTGTACATTCATTAAATAATATATTTGACAAGCCTAAGCTCTGAATTATTTAAAGCGGTATTACTGTAGTTGCAGGCCCGACTTCCGCATAACTTTTTCCCCGACTTCCTCTGCCGCTGACAGACGTCAAGGGAGCGCCGGGGTCTAAGGCTATATGGGATCTGGATGAGATGACATGGGTGGGTGTGGGGGAGGACAGAATTTTTGCATGCTAGCAGGATGCTGCGGTGCTGTCCTGTGTGCACAGTCAGTCAATCAATACGTCAGTTGGGCTCATCAAAAATTCCAATCACAAATTGGCAGAGAGTCGAGAGGCGGAGGCAAAGGAGGACGTTGCCGCACTTCCCCTTCCGATTTTGCAACCCACTTTCCTCGCTTGATTTCCCACACTTCCTGCGAGGCTGCGAGGTGGTCGCAAGTCAAGCGCAGGCTCAGGAGCAGGACCTCCACTCGCAGGACCTCCACTCACTTGACTGACCTCCGGCTGAACCGAACCGGGGGGAGGGATTTTGCGGGGGGGTCGGGGGGTCGGTGGGTCGAATAGGTTGTCTGGGGGGCGTAGGCAATAATGGCATTTAAATGCAGGGTCACGTATCAATTTACTTGGTTATTAGTTACGAGCCCTCGCTTCGGACTTGGCCACTGGTCAAAAGCAAGGACCTCTCTCTGTCCCACACCCACCACCTGTCTCTATCTGCCACTCTAGATTTGTGTGCGAGCGAGTGTGTGTGTGTGTGTGCCCCCTCTTTTTGCCCCACTTGCCCTTTTGAACCGACGAGCAAATCCGGGCTGAGCGCTCAGTTTGTTGCTCTTTTCGCCTGCTCATAACGGATATGGCTTTGTGCTAAACTGACAGCACAAGCTCCGCACCTGACCCGCAGGACCACCACCCACTAAGCCACCTATAGAACCGACCGATGAACCACCACCACCCACCTATCCATTTTCCCCCACCAGAAAGCAGAGCAGCCACAGTCAAAAGTTTTTCACTTTTCAAGTTCTCGCTCTCGGTTCTCAATATAGTTGGGAGTCCTCTGCTCTCGGTGGATGCACCAAACCAGAACCGAACCCAGGCACCACCCTAGAGCCACCCTAAAACCCCTATTTTTTGGTTGCAGTTACGGGCTCAAGGAGCAACTGGCAGGATATCTTCCAACCGAACCAAACACACACGACTCGTGTGGCCAGGATACGATGCCTTCGGATCCTTCAGCTGAGAGTAACAGAGGGAGATAGCCACAGAGTGAGAGAGAGAGGGAGAGAGACGGCGGGAGAGCGAGTGGCAGAGCTATGTGGATAGGTGCCGTGCCACAGCAGCAACATGCAATGTGCAACAGCAACAGCCAGAGCAAACAGCAGCAGCAGCAGCAACGGCAGCGATGCAAGCGAAGCAATCTGCGATACACAGATAACTACACTGAAAAAAATTAATACGAGGGATGCCAAAAAATACCTAAATATACGACCTTTCGAAAAACAATTATACACAAGCCAACATTATAAAGGAATATAGCTTTCAAAACCAAATTTGTTATCAAAGGGATATTTTTCCAATAATAATAATTCATTAAAATTCAATTCCCAATTCAATAAAATAATTCATTTTTTTAGCTTTTACAAATTTTGTATTGTAAACTTATTTGCAAGGAACTCAAAAGTTTCAAAAAATAGAGAGGAATTTAATACTTATTGAAAATATATTAAAGAACTTTTCAAAACTGTTAATCCTTTCAGAAAAATTTATTAAAATAAAGTATTACAAAAAGTATTGTATTTATTCAGTTGTAAACCACTTTATATTTGATATAAGACATACTTTATTTTGTTTTGATATGAACTTATACGACTAATTCAAAATATGTTTGAATATCTTTTGTTCGCTTTTTCAAAAACCAATAAACCAGATAACAACTTCTTTCAGTGCTCTGCAGCCATGCTAAAAAAAAACACAACATTTCCTGAATTCGGCTTTCCATCGATACCTTGACACAGGCGTCAGAGCTTTGGGAGCTGGTGCACTCGCACACTCAGACGCACACGGGGATCCCTCTCGTCCTGGGCTGTAAAAAATATATGTGTGCAGGAGCAGGGGAGGAGCAGGAGCAGAGGAGCAAAAGCCGGAGCCATTTAGGGTGAGCAAGTGTACGGCGGATGCCACAACAAATCCCTAAACAAGCAACAACAACCGGCGCACAACACAACTTCCGACGTCGACACCCAGCGTCAATATTCCTAGAATGGCGGAACGCAGCCTCGTCCTCGGATTCTCCTCGTTTTCGTCCTTGTGGGTGGTCGGGCACCACCCCTCTTCCTCCTCCTCCTCCCCTCTCCCTCTTTCCTGTTCCTTTTCCCCTTTTTCACGAGTCCTGCTGTTTCAGTCGCTGCATTCTGCATGTAGAGCGGAATTTCCGGTCTAACCTCACAGCGCCCAAGCGGAAATACAAGCGGATTAGCTTTTAGATTTATATACTAACAAACACCGATTAGACAGGTGGCCAGGGTGGCGAGTCCTGATCCCGGAGAGAAATCAAAAGAGGCGCCACAGAGCGGGTTCCCCGAAAGAGAGAAATCGAGAGAACTTTTCTCGTCGAGGAGAGATATTCCACGAGAGATGTGGGGGGAACATAACGGAGAATAGCAGAGAGTGTGGGAGAAAGAGGCTTCTCTTTTTTGGGGAGAAATGGGGGTAAACACTCTCTAGTTGTGTGGTAACCTTGTTTTTGTTGCTCCCGTCGCTTTTGGCATTGCATTTTAGTGTTTCCTGCTCAAAGTTCAAATGTGAGAATATTTTCGAATATTCTTTCCCCCTCTCTCGAAAATATATATCGCTTTCTCTTTTCCACTCTTTGCAGCTTTGGTGTTAATTTTTCAGATGCCAGCCAACTTTTGGTTATTTTCCAACTAATAGAGCGTGCACTCGTCCAGCACAAAATCGAACTCAGAAATTCAAGGCGAAACTATTTGACGAGTATTTTCTGTTTTCCTTTCCAAAGTCAAATGTTGCACTGCTTGGTAAATTCCAGGTTATAAAAGAAATACTCACATAGCACTTGAGTTTGGACTTAAACTTGAAGGTTGTTCAAAAAGTAAGATTTATAAATGGTAAGGTTTTAGTTTTAAACATTAAAATTTTATGGTTTATATTTGTAGACATCTAAAACAACATATTTTCAACAGAACTGTAAACCCTTTCAGTCCAATTTAAATCCAATTAATTCGTATTTTCATAAAAACTGATCATTCAAAACAATTTCTCAAATATTTCGACAACAATGTCTGGCAAATTAATCCAATTGTTACAAAACACCCATAAAAACTATGTAAAAACTTCTCGCATCTGCTGTTGAGCAATTCATGTTCAAGTATCCTCGTTTTTTGTGCATCGTAGTTTTTTGCTATGATTAAACATTCAGTAACCATGAGTAAAGGACCAACTTTCAGCTGCCATGCTGCACAAATCACAACTCGCAGACTATTAGTTCGTGAATGCATGAAGATATAGATATAAACCATTTTTTGTGCGCTACTTGGGGTTTGTTTGGCGCTCCAAGGAAATGGTTTGCCACCTTAAAAATTGCAATGAAAGTCGTCGTCAAATTGTCATAAAAATGCGATAACTTTGCTTTGTGTTGCTCTTGTTCGTCTTTCGGTTGTGGTTGTTATTGTTGCTTTTGCTTTTGTTTTTTATTTTCGTTTTTTTTTTTGCAGCTTTTTTGGAATTTTTGTTGTTCTTGTGGCTGGGGTGTGTTGTCGTTTTGCCAACTACGAGAGCATGATAAATTTTTACGATGTTGCCATAACAATAAACCGAGCTTCGGCTGGCTCCGGCATTCCAGCGGCATGTGAAAAGCGCGCGCGGAAAATGCAGAACGTGAAAAACTAATAAAAATCTGCTGCTGCTGCTCCTGCTGCTGCTGCTGCTGTTCTGTTGGCAAGCTGCGAAAACTTTTATGGCCAAACTACGCGCTCCATCAAAACGCAGCGCGAAAAAGGGGTAAGTAAAGGGGGTGAAACGTAGGTTGTGCGTTCGGTGCAAATGTGAAAAGTGCAAAAATAGCTCAGGTGCAGGGACGGATAAGAGAGCAAGTCGTCAAAAGGGCTGAATGACAGGGGGATAATTCAGAGTACCAGAACCCACCCCCCAACCCCCCAGAATAGCTGACTTTTGTGTCATCCATAGCAGCCCCATAGCAACGCCATTCCATCCACTTCCGCCATCTCGAAAAGTTTCGAAGGCCCAAGGAAAAAGGGGTGAACAACATTCTGTTTGACAATGAACGATTATTTTTCATAAAAGTGTGCTCTTTGATTGACAGAATCTGGAAGTCAACGAGATAAACTGTCATTTAAATATTTTTCTAGGAAAATAGCACACATATTTCGAAGTGCATTTGCCTTGTATTTTTTACTGTTCCAGTAGAATTAACTTAGATACTTTTAATGCTGACTTTATTGCATTTATTACTTTGTGTTAAATATATTTTCCCCGGTTTTCTAAATAATTTGTACATATCAATACAAAGAAGTTTGCGATTTTTGTACGTTCTAATATTTTTTAAGCTACATATCTCATACAGATATATTTTCCAAAAATCGTAGCATACATTTCGGGGCATTTTGTGATTGAGTAACCCAACCTTTGGTAATCTAGCTCTAGCTCCCTCAATTTCTCTCCTCTTTGGAGATCAATCATCCAAGTCACGAACTCAGTGCCCGTTTTACATAAACTTTTTTCGGCTTAAACCCAGGCCAATACCTACGTGCATATATCTAGGAGTATGTGCAGGAAGATACAGCCAAGTCGATGTCACCAAACCATGAAAATAGGCTTTTTTTGGGATGAGATTTTATGGAAGAAGAGGAAAGGAGAGAAACGGAGGAGCAGGAGGTAAGCTCCTTGTTTGGCTTTGGGATATTTTTGGATTTTGGTTTTGCAAATGGATTTATAACCCCTTGTGTGATTTTATAGGCCCTTAAGCCATTGTTCAAATAACCCGGCGTGCCAAGCCACCAATTCCTCTGGCCACACCCCCTTGTCAATCTGTTCGCCCATGGCAGCACCCCCTCCCCCTCCCCCTCCCCCTCCTCTTTTCCTCTTCCCATCACCCCGCTTTTGTTGACTGACTTGCAATCCTGGATTCATGGGCGGCGTATGCGTATCCATCTAATGATATTTGAGGAACGGATGTGTATGTAAAACCAATAATAAGACGACCGCACGAGGGGCAAGGCAACTAGGTGGTTGCAGATGGCTAGAAGGACGAGTGGATGGATAGATGGACGGTTCAACGTTAGGATGGGATGGCTGCGATACCAAGCTGGATGGGTGGGTGGTTGGTTAGTCACTGGGTGGTGCGCTCAGGCCGAAATGGTTAACAAGTGGTGCGTGTATCAATTCAATTGAATTTGCAAATGTTGTTGTTGCCCACTGATGCATGAAGGGCCCATGAATGCCCAGGAGCTGGATCCGCATCATTATCATCATCATCAGCTAACTGAAGTATTTTATGATGTATCCCAATGCCACTTGATGTTTGTCTTTCGATTTCGGTGGAAAGGGAAGGGAGTCAACAGAAGCCGATTTACGCAGTTCATAGTTGAACTTTAGGGGATGGAATTCTTGAAACTCAAGTCTGAAAAACAAAGCCCTAAGAAATTGAGCAAAAGGAAAACGTTTCTGTATCAAGATTTTTTTACACTGTGGAGTTAAGTCGTAAAACATATAAAAACATAATATAATTTGAAAATTTTTCATGAATAGTGAAATATTTTATTATTTAAGCAAGTTAAATACTATTTCAAATATATTTTATTAAATAATGTTGTATTTTTCCTAGCCCTGTGTTTATTTTCTTTTCAATTTTAGGATAAGAGTTTTAGAGCCCATATTTTTCTCCTGTATTCTTCTCTGCCACAGAACCTTTTTTAACACTTTTGCGATTAAGGGGTTACATGGGTTTCCTCGGGTAAAAAACGGCCTTTTTTCAAACATTTTTTTTGCATATAAAAAATTAAATATTTCAATGAAACTTTTTATTATTTAAAAGATACATATTTAATAAAGATTTTGTGAAATTTTCAAAAAAAAATATCAAAATGTCGGCCATTACGACGCCATTTCCGGCAGTCCCTCGGAAAAAAGGTGCCTCCGCGTTGTCAGCAGAACTTCTTTCAGGATCATCCAAAGTAAAAATAAAAAAAACGTGTTTCAGTATAGACAATAAACTAGGTATTGGACGAAGGAAATAAAAAAAAATGAAAATTGGATTTTTGGCAGACGTTTTTACAAAAAAATGCAAATTTCGATGAAAATTTCTCGACATTTTTTTTTTTTTAAATAGTTGTAATTGAAAAAAAAAAAATCCTTCGTTCAATACCTTGTAAATGATATCTCGAATACATGTGTAAAATTTCATTAAGATCGGTTGAGTAGTTTGCGAGAAATTTTGACAACCGACTTTGAAAACATAGTTTTGAGAAAAACGCGTTTAAAGTTTTAAGAGACAATAAAAGTGGTCTCAAGCGTCCACCTTCTCAAGGCTGTATCTCCGAGACTATGACTCGGATCAACTTGAAAATTTAGGACAATATTCTAGAAATGTTATAGAATTTAATAAGACAAAAAAAAAAAAAACGATTTTTTGAAACCGTGAAACCCATGTAACCCCTTAAGCAAATGAGCGTTAATTAAAAAATTGTGAGGCGGCACAATGCAGCACAAAAGAAAAGCAAAGGAAACGGTAATAAATACCATACAGAAACGTGCAACAAAAGCAACGACAACAATCGGAAACAACGTGAGCGGGCAAGCAATGGCAACAATTCAATTAAAATGCCAAAGGGGCCCGAATGGCATGCAAAGTGCTCAGGGGAGCGAAATTAACCCCTATAAACTCGTAATATGCTCAAAATGATGCACTTAAAAACACATTAATCACATCGACAATTATGCTGGACGCATGCAGGCATTTGTGTGCGTGAGCGAGAGAGCAGAAAAAGTGAATAAGTGAATGGGAGTGCGAAGAGTGAAGAAAAAAGCCGACACGTGCTTAAAATATAAGGGGATTCCCCCAAACTTTGGGTGCTCAACGTGAAAAAAGGGAGAAAATTAACAAGAAAAGCAACCCTCATGAATTTAAATAATTCACAACCAAGCACACAAAATATTTTTAAAATTTCTCAAGTGGAATTTTAAGTTAAAATGTTCAAAACTGTATAATTTTTTTTAAATATGAAAACATTTCTAATTTGCATATAGGCACAGCATTAATTCAAAATAAATATTATATGTTACAAAAAAAGTATGTAAAACTAAAATATTTTATTAAAACATTTGTGACCTGAGGTCATCACCACTGCGTTTCTCGCAGTGTAAACCAACTGGACCCCATTGCACGCAGAATTCAAAGCATAAAAGCTTTCGTGTCGTCATTAAAAACTGTTTTTGCTAATTAAGTGCTCAATTGAGCATTCAATTTCACACACACAAACAGAAAAAGTGGCGAAGAGGAGAGGTGGGAAATACGAGGAAGGTGAGTACACAAGCAAACAACAGGAAAACAGGGTAAATACCCATCCAAGCAGAACAAAAACCCAGAAACAGAAAGCAAAGCAGAAACAGAAATATCAACGGCAAACAAGGTCCGCAGCTTTAGATGCCTTCACCCCCCTTGCCACCCTTTTTCCACCATCCCCACCCACGAAACTCCCCCTTCCATTCTTCACCTACGGCCAAGGCAAACGAAATGAAATGAACGAAAGTATAACAAAGTTGGTTTATTTGCTCAGTTAATGCAAAATGATTCCCCCGGGGAGAGGTGAGGAGTCAGCAGTGCAACCACAGTGGGGACTGCCTAATGAGCAACACAGCGACAGCGTTGCATGGCTCTGCAAAATCAGAATGGTGTTTTGATTTTTTTTTTTTTTTTTGTTTTGAAGAAATCTTTATTGAAGTAATTCTTACATTTTATTAGAAACAAATCAAAATGTTTAAAATATAGAATACAAACTGTTTGAAATTAATGGATGAAAAATATGAAATTCTAAAATATAGATCTTGTTATTCAAATTTCACCAAAAATTGTATTACAAAAAAATTGACTATTTTTGATTGTCAAAAAATGCTTGTAAAGCATTATAATATTTTTGAACATGACTACTGCTGATTTCCGTTTTTATTAAAAATATAACGTTTATTTCTGTGTAGCAAAGCAACCAAAAAATCAAAATCAACTGAAGGTCCAAAGAGACGGGTAATAAAAATGAGTAAAGGAAAACACAAACAAAACCCGAGTCGACATAAGGGTAAACACGATTCAATAAAATTACGCTGAAAAGTATGCAACAGAAACAAGCAAACAAAGTGAAAGGGGGTGAAAAGTGGATTGTTGGTGGGGGAAGGAGAAGGCGGTGCCTGAAGGACGGTGAAAGCCGGTCTGAGCTCATAAAGCAAACAGTTACTAGGCGCTGACGAAGAACTGAATAAACTGGGAATGAATGCCAAAGCAAACGTGGCGAAAAAAAGTGCAAAACAACCGGCGCACGAAGAAATACAAAACCGAAACCGAAAAAAAAACCAAAGTGCGCCAAAGGAAACGAAGAGAAAAAGTACTTAAAAAGCTCACAAGCAAATATTTATAACAGTAAATCACTTTGGCGCTAGCACACATACATAAACAGACAGCGAAGGGGAGAGAGCGAAAGGTGGAGCAAGTGAAAAGTGCAATAAAAGAAGCAACAATGGTGCACTGAAAAAAAAGATTTTTTTAAGCACAAAACAATTATTTTGATTTAAGAGTATACCGTAATGATTCAGACATTTAATTATAGGAAGGAATAAAAGATCATTTAAGGTAAAAAAAGTAACAACATAAAAAAAATGCTATTATATTTCAAAATTGAAAAACTTAAAAGAAGTCTGCTTCCTCTTATTTTAAAAACGTGTTATTATTTTCCATAGTGCATCAGAGCAAGCGAATCTTGTGCTACGCAAATGTTGTTATACCCTGCTACTTCTCGGCAAGGAGCAACTGGCAAATATTTAAATTCGTGCGCTAAAGCACACAATAAAAACGTAAACAAATACAAAGTAAATATGGCGGCGACAAAAGCAACAACAAGAGCCAAAAAGGATACAAGAAAATCGCGCAGTTCGTGTCTTGGGGCTTTCACCTCCTTTCACCATTTCTCCTTTCTTTTGCACAGTTGCACTTTGGGGTTGGTTGATAAAGCGCCAAGTCAGTCTGTGTATGCGAGTCCTTAGTTGTTGTCAAGTTTTTAATTAAATTTGGAACTGCAATTTTTGCAACAAAAAGTAACGATGAGTTGGGTGGGAAACCCGAAAAGTTTTCAGCATAGGAATTAGCTGGAAAGCAGAGCAACAATAAGATTATCTTTTGGCAACAACTTTTTGCCAGCTAACGAAGATCTCATAAGCCTGGCTAATAGAAATCTTTCACAATTTATACGGTAGCACAAGATGCAATTTGAATATGAAAACATTGTGCAAATAAATGCATTGCATTTTTAAGGCTGGAATCGAAAATGAAAATATTTTCACTGAACTGCGTCTGCAATTGTCGGAAATAAATCGATGCCTTTCAAATTAAATAGGAAAATACAGAAATTGTTACGGCTAACTCGATGTTCCGGCCCCAAATCGAACAAAAGAAAAACACTGTGAGTGCCGAACGGAATGAACTACCGGCCACTACCCTCAAATAAATATGTTTAACCAAATTGCTAACCAACAACAGCCCCCTTTGAGTGGAGGAGAAAAAAAGAAGGACGAGTCAGGCGTAACATATTTATTGACATTGCGGTTGCCGGACCCAGAACTCAGGACCGAGAATCCGAATCCCCAACCCAAAACCCCGACCCCAATCCAAGCCAAACCCAAACCCAAACCCAAACCCGTATCCGGACACACATTGGATTTCAGTTAGCAGTTAGCTGGCAAGCAACCACCACCACCACTAACCACTGACACCAGGGCCACAAGCCCCACGATACCTCGGACCCCACGAACCCCCCTGACTCGCAAGCCCCCCTTGGAATCCCCGGAGTTCCGATCCCCAGAAAACCACCGAATGAGTGGCACTTGCAAGTGTGGTGTTTATGTTCCATACATCAAGGGTTTATGGGCTAAACGTTTATGTGTCTGGCAACAACAAGCTTTTAAAGGGTTTCCAAACACTCTCCCGCACATATTATTACAGCAGACCATCTTTAAACTAAACTCTGAGAACTGAAATAAAATGCAACCTTAAGCACTTCATTCGACTTATATTTTAAAACATCATAAAATATGTGCTTTCATAAACTTAACTAAACTAACAAGAACTTCAAAACTTTTAATTAAGCATGTTTTCGAAAACAGCACAAATTATTTTAAAATAATTTTCAATAAAATAGACTTCATATTATAAAACGATAACATATTTGCAATATATTCTTGTGATTTAATTTAGAAATTTTATAAAAATTATTTTGTAATATTTGAGAAGGTGGTTGAAGCTAAGGATGTTCCACTGTACCCACAAGCATATGTGGAGGGTGGCGCACTAAGAGTCAATGCTAAAGTTTGCCTTGGTAGCGCCACTTGAAATTTCACTTACACCCACACGGAATGCCTTTTTGTGCGACTGTGTGCGTGATAGAGAGTTGACGTTGCACACTTGGTTGACTCCCAAAAGACGCCCACACTCGAGCGGTTGACCTCAGACGGTCCGCCCAACCCCCAGATAAAAGAAGAAGAAGAAGAAGAGGAAGTGGAAAGGGGGGGACGGGGGACGGGCGGGCTAACGTATTACAAAATGTATTTTATCTTCATCGATTGGCAGAATTTATATGTTTTTTCATGCCACATCAGCGCTTTATGTGTGCACATGAAAGGAGCAGGAACGGCAGGGAATCCCCTTAAGTGAGTTGAGGTTATGTGCTGACAGCCACGAGCACCACCACCACCACCAACATATGCATATCGTTCAGTTCAGTGGGTGTGTGGGATAAATCAGCTGCTGCCAACAGATGATGATGATTACAAAGGGATGAAGTTGTAAGACTGCGATACCAACAAAGATGTAAAGCGTGTCGCTCGGAATGGAAAATGTCCTCTCCAAATGGGCAAGACAATAAACTGTTTTAACATGCGAATCAATTGGCGGAATTTGTAACATTTCAGGGCGTTGTTTTGCTAAATGCTACTCAAAAATTTATGGGTATTTGGGAAACTTTTTAAGCACGTTCTTTGGAGCGTGAAAAATATTTTTTACGGAAAGTAGGGAAGTATTAAAGATGTATAAAAAATACTTTTGAAGTACCCATTTTATCAGAGGTTCAAGTTGTTTTTAAAATAATTTTATAAATCTAGATGGAAGTGAAAAAAGAAAAGGTAGATTTTTATCTTAAAACCAGAAAGAATTTTCCCAGGATCAAGAATCAACCACCTTTTAATAAATATTCACGCTTAAAGAAAATCACCATAATCTACGGCTAGCAGTCAATTTTACTTTGCATAATTCCACTTGAATATACATTATACACACAACACTCCCCGTTCTTTGGCACGAAACTCCTCTGACTGCAATCATGTTTGCCAATTATGCAAATGTCGATGCGGCCCACTGTGCATGGAAGTACTACCACCGTGGGCCACAACCGAGTAAATACTCTCCAAACACTTGGCTTCGTGTTTACCACAATTTAGTGCGACTCGAGTCAGTCGACGAGCACCAGCAGAAAGTAAAGTAAATGCACATTTTTTGCCCACAATTTCCTGGAAGTTACCAAAAGGGAGGGGGAGCATTTTTGCTGAAAGGGGGTCGACGACGAGCACAATAAACTGCAAAGGCGAAGGAAGGGTCGGGGTTCGGGGTTTGGGGATCGGGGGTTAGGTCGTAGCTTGCCACAAGCCAAATGTGTCTGTGTCTGGGCCTGGTTTTCAACCCCCAACCCCTATACAAAAAAAGAAACCCCCTTCCAACTGCACCCCTGTTCGCTTTCGCTGTCTCGTTCACACTTTTCTTTCAGTCTCGTCCTGGCATTCGTGTCTGGAAAGTGTGGCAATAAAAAGGATAATGTAACTGTTATTCTACGCAAAACGGAAACGAAGGAGTGATGGCAGGGGGAAACAGAAGGTTGGGGGGTTTTCGTGGTGGTTTGGGGGGTGGCGAGTGCTTGAAATATTTTTGTGGCAAAGGTGGCAACTTGGGCAACAACAAGATGTGGCTAAAGTAAAAAGCACAACCAAAGGCGGCAAAAACAGAATTGCGGTTAGACGTCGGGTTGGGTTGGGTTGCCAGTCGGCTTGGGTCCTTGCTGAGTGACTGACTGAACAAGTGGCAACGAGGAAACGGCTGTCAGTCAAAAAGCGGGGGGGCGGGTGGCCAAAGTGGGTGGAAAACCCAAGTTGGTGGTGCAAAAAACCATTCCGGCAGCGAACGAAACGTAACGAAACGAAACGAAACGAGACGAGCCAAAGTGCCAAAGAGCGAAGCCGGAAAATTGTGTGGAAATTTGAGCTTCTTTTGAAATTGAGGCCGGATATGACACCCACACAACCCACTGTGCGAACAGCAAGAGAGCGAGAGAGAGAGATAGCAAGTTGGTGGTGTTGGTGTGAGCGAGACGACGCCTGTTGTTGTGTTAAACAAAATGTTTGCGGGTGCAATAAGCGTAAATTCAGTGGTTTTATGTTTACTTATTCAACTCCTCAACCACCCAAACCCCCATAGAACATAACTTCATTTTATTGGCAGCAAAGGAGGAGGGGAGTAGGTGGGGATTTCCCCCCCTTTCCGGGTGGTAATATACTTTTTGCAAATCGATGCCAACTCCTTAAACGGTGGGTGGTGGGTGGCTTTTCGAATGGGCAGATGGATGGATGGGTTGTGTGTGGGTCTTACGACGAATCCCCAGGGAAACCGACTGCCGCCATAGTGGGTGTATACAGTGTACAGTGAACACGGGACAGGAAGCGTGTGGCATGTTGAATGGTCTTGAGTGTTTTCGTATGGTTGACAGGATAACACGGAGTAATTCAATTCGAAATACTTTATGCTGTTGCTTTTATTATTTGTGCTTGCTCGTTCGTTCGGTCGTTCGTTCTCTTTCTCTTTCTTCTCCGTCTTCCTTCTCTTTCTGGTTTCTCCTTTCGTTTCGGGGGATTTCTGTTGTCGGAAGTGGCATTTGTAGGTGGTTTTGAGTGGGTGGTTCGGTTTGTTCGATGGGTGGTCTGCATATAAAAATTCGTGTGCAAAGTTATACACCCACACACACACACACATACACACAAAGAGGAAGACCGTCTGTGTGTGCTTGTGGTTTTCTCTGTTTATTTATTTTTATGATGTTTCCTTTTTGGCATTTTATTGAAGAAGTTTACCGACGCCATTGCTGCTGCATAAATAAGCGAGGAAAGAGGGCGAAAGCACTCACACCCACACTAACACACACACACACACACTTACCCCCCACCCCGGCACATTGCAATTCATAAAAAATCAATATTTATTACAACAGCTAGTACATGGAGCCCTCCTTGTGGTCTCAGCTTGTTATTGGGCATTTAATCAGTTGATTTCTTATTCAGGTTGAAGTTTCTCCTCTGCACTCGTATTGGGGAAATGCAATTAGAGAAGCTTTTGCAGAGATTTTTCCGAGTGTGCGGTGGGAATTCATGTGGGATTAAGGACACTTGAGTGCCACAAGCAAAACATGATATATGCCAGAACAAAAACGAAAAAAAAAAGAATTGAATTTGCCAAAAGACAAATGCGTATTTGGCTACGTGCTCGAGAACTTGGTTCTGTTCTGAATGTGCAAATAACGGTTTTAATTTAATTTCACAGTTCTTTCTGCAAATCAAATTTCTATCTTCAGTTCAAAATAAATTGAGCAGTTTTCTTAATTTTATTAATTAGTTATATCTAATGAAAGCTTTGATCATTTATAGTAGGTAAATACATATATAAATTGTGATGTTTAAATCAATCAATTTGTTGTTTATATAAAAAAGATTTGCTGTTATCTGGTTAAACCTTTGATTAAATTCCTTTTAATTAATAGCAAATTTATTTATATACAATTTTTTATTCGCTTAATATATTCAAATCAATAAGCTAAACGGATTAGTAAGGCAAAAACATTTTGATTGTAAACATTATTATTTCTTATCTCTAAATCCTTACGAAATTTAAATACTCGAAGATCATTTAATCTTGGAATTTCATCTTTACCAAGTGTCATTTAAATACAGATGTTAAAATCGTACCACTTTACCGCATTAACCCCACTTTGTAAACACAAAGAACTCCGAAATCCGTTTAAAAAACAAATACCTTGTCAGGAAATAGATTCCCCACAAATGCCCAGCGCTTCTCAGGAAAAAATGCAAAATAATCTGCTAGCCAAACAAATACTTCTGCCACCCAAACCAGTGACCAATGTTCCGCTTTGGGCAGCTAAACGAGCCAAGCGGCTAAGGCTATTATCGTATCGAACTGTCCGAGAGCAAAGCGGCCAACGCCGAACACTCAAAGTTAAGTGAAACCAATTGAAATTTATTGACGCGAATTGGGTTTCACTTGAACCCGCTAACCTCGGGGCGCTGCCTTCGCGTTTCGCATTACCGGAGGAGAAGTCAGTGGCGAATTGAGAACGGGAATGGGAACGGGAATCCAGAAACCAGGAATGGGGTTTCCCCCTCGTCTGAGGAGTCACTTACCTTCTTTTGACTTGTCGTACTGCTTGGGCGATGTCGTCTTCTTTCCTGGCACGGGCCTCAACGCACTGCTGATGTGCTAAAAAGGGGCGATAAATGGCACATGGACACGGGTCAGATTTCATTGCCCACTCACTGGCTACCGAATGCACAAAATGTATACTCACAATGCGATCGGAGCGTTCGCCGCAGGGCAGACGGGCCACTGCGGACTCGGGACTGTCCTCCGGCGGAGGAGGTTGTGGCACCCAGTTGTAGGCCCGCCTGGAAATGGGCACCCCGAAGCGATCGTGCTGCGAAGCTTGTTGTCTACAAAAAAAAAGAGGAGGAAATATATCAATTAGTTAGATAATTAGTATAAAGCAATCACGTGATGGTTTTCACTTTCATGACCACTAATTAAACCATTTTGACAACTTTCTTGTGGTGCTAATCATCCGAAAAAAAATGAACGTTTTATCAGTGATGCAAACCAGTATCCACCCGAAATAAACTGCTTTTCCCTGCTATTAACATGAAATACAAACAGAACGAATGTTCCTTAACTACACTCTAATCAAATGATTCAACAATAAGAAATGTAGAAGTCATTTTCAGGAAACCAAGAGCTTAAATATTTCATTATTTCGATGAAGTTATAATTTACCTAAAGGTCTGATTTCAATTATTCGTAAAGGTATTGATATTATTATTCATTAAAGCGTTGAACAAATCTAACACAAAGTCAAATAAAACCATTCCAATTCTAAAATTTTGTCACATTGTCTTTTAAACACATGTTACTCTAATGTTATAAAATCATACTACATACAATCGCATTAATAAGCTAGCAAAAAGCTAGAAAGGTTTTTTAACCAAAGTCAAATGCTAATGTGAAATCAAAGCTAGAAGGTCAAATATTAGATAACTTGCGACTGTATTGCCTCCATGGTGTAAACAAACTTCATCTTGACATAGTTATAGGTCTATTAGGCAATTAAGGCCAATAAAGATCTTAGCAAACTATAAAATGTTTCTGCTTAAAGAATTCTAAAATAAATCAGAATCCAATGATTCCTATCCCTCATATTTGTTTCGTTTGTATTCACTGATTTCTGCTGAGTTCCCCACCTCAAGCTCTCGTAGCAATCCAAACAGACGACCGCGTACTCTCCGTTCTCCAGCAGCAAGCCATCATCGCTCTTCTGGTGTTTCACAAACGGAAACTCGTTGACGGGCAATGCCCTCACTCTTTTCCGGTAAGTCGTAATGCCGCACAGGTGACAGTTGTAATCGTGCCAATTGTATTTACGATCCGCTGGATTCACACTGGGACTCTGCGCCTCATACCTGTAAAGTAGGAATCAACAATACATTAATATTTGTTCAACTGATTTAAAAGATAGTTTACTTACTTGCGCCACTGATTCAACATGGAATGGTAACAAAATGTACAGACCAAGGCCGAGTTGTTTCTCAACTGCTCAGCATTTGGAAGTGAATTGTGTTTCAACAGCAGCGGGAAATAAGGCCTCGAACCCTGAATGTAAAAAAATTATTAATGTTTAGTTTTGATTAAAATTCTATTGTATAGCAGAGACAAAAGAGACCTTACATTACATACACTGAAAGACTCTGATTCTATCCCTCCTCAAGCCCAACATTTCTGATTAATCACAAATTAATCCAGAACATACCTTATAAACGTATCAAATAGCTTAATTTGGTTAATTACTGACGGAATAAAAGAGATAACATTTGATATCTACAACGAATGTAGCCCATTTGGGAGCGCTATCTAAAACAATCTGCATTCATATCGTGAAACATTTGTATTTAATCAGCGCTGGATATCTATATTGATTGACTGCGCCTTCATCAAGAATTGGGGAAATGCCTCAACTTATCAGTAAATTACATGTTTGGTAGGCGATACACAAATATTATGCAAACGCAAACGCTGTTTATACAATGTGGCCCAAATTGAGTGAAGGTCTTACGAATTGAGCCGATGCAGAAATTAATCCCTTAATACGCAAGCTTTACTGTAACTGATTGAAGCTCAAAAAGTGTAGCAAATTAACAAATAGTTTGATATGAAAGCCAGTTTTATGATTTGTCTGTGAGTTTGACCTAATGGCATTATTTGTTTGGCTTGAGTGGTTTCCATTCATTAAAATTAGTTCATTACTTATATTCTGACTTAAATGTAGGATTTGAACAATTTTGTTTGAACGTGCAGTCATGTATAAGTAACGATGAGTTCTAATTAACAAAATGTGTAGGGATCAAACTCATGAATTTGACTTTCTAAAACTATTTTAAGGCTTTTTGTGTATTACGAATAATAAATCTACTATGCTATTATAATATTATCTTCTATCTGGTTAAAAGTAAAGCAATACATTTTGTATGTATGTAACAAGTTAAGCAAATGTAACAAATTTAGCGCAAATGCAGTATTTCTCGCCTGATAATTAACACTGAAAGGCAAAACCAAGCTTTTTGAACAGACTACCTAACTATTTCTATCTTTATTGGCCCTATTCGATGGCTCTACCTCTTTGCTGGCGTAGAGAACTCTGGCTAGGGTTAGGTCCGAGTGCAGACCGCAGAGATAGCAGTAGATGGATGTGCTGGCGGGCGTCGATGATGAAATGGATGGCGTGGAGGGCGGCGTGTTGATGCTCATGGCGCCGTGCCGAGATCCGTTCGGGGAGCTGGAGGTCAGCATTGGCGAGGGAATGTTGTATCTGCAAGCAAGATGAAGATTCCATATTAGTAAGGTTCTAAATACAAAATATTCAAATGGAGAACCTTCTGTGCTCGAGGGGAACCCTTTCCGCATCCATGGACTCCCATTGGCTGGCCAAGTAATCCTTGCAGTCCTTGCAGGCCAGCACGCGATTGCTATTCAGCTCGTTGTTGTTGTTATTATTGTTGTTGTTATTCGTACTATTATTGTTATTATTATTATTGCTGGTTACGGCATTGGCCTTGAGACAGGGAAAGTGCATGGCATGCGAATTCATGTGCTCGGCACTCGTGGAAAGCCAATCCATTTTGTTCGACGGGCAGAGCACTTTGCAAATGGAGCAACTGCAAGATTGTAAATTTCACAATTAGTTACAATAATAAAGTCTTGGATGAATCACTTACGGATACTGTCCGTGTCCATTTTCGATGGCTCCTTGGCTGGAACTCGGCGAATTGGGACGCGAATCGCTGCGACGAATCTGTTTGAGGTCGCGTGCCGTGTTTGAGTTGGAATTGTTTGAGTTCGTCTCGTAGGGCTATCAACAATGGAATGAAAACGAAATCATACAGATTGCTATTAGCTATTTGTGTATTTGTTCTAAGAATATCACGCACACGCCGTCTCCAGAGAATTCCGACTGTTTCGTTGAATCCCTCAAAGTCTAACTAAGAGCCTATCTAATCAGCAAGTACGAGGAAGGAAAAATAAAAGAGACCCACAAATTTTTTTATTAAATATTTTATACAATTGATTTGCTATTCAAGGAGTAGACACTCGACTATGACTGGCGTTCGACTGGGTTTGCTTTCGGCTTTTTGCCGTAGAACCAATTCGATCCGGTTCGAACCATGTGCGGTTCACTTATCTCCCTTTATTTTGCGACTTATATTTCGAGGGCGAGAGCGAATGCCTCTCCAAAACCATAAGCTCCTTATCGCAGTCCGCTTAGGACTAATTAGATGGTTTGGGGTTACGACAGCTGATACCAATCTTGGCAGAAGTTCACAGCAGAAGTCAAATATACGTAGCTTGGGTTTTCTATTTCCGCTTTTTGTATCGTGATTAAGCATTAATTGAATAATGTATGTCAATACTATCCATATTTGAATACAATTTGACTTTCAAGGGCCATTAAAGTGAAGCAGGGAATTCTTTTATATTCGAAAAACGATGAACTCATTGAGATCACTTGAAATTATTGTGGGTGGCTTTCAATTTTTTTTTTTTAACGATTCAGATTGAATATTTATTTGACTACGAATTTGTAGGAATAATTATCAAACCGTGTTTGCGTGCTCAGTATTTATCAGCATTTATTGTTATTTACCACTCTAGAAAGTTGAATGACTGGACTCAATGCGATTGCAGGTGTTTGCTTAATACGTTTACAACCTTTAATAACGTGTTATCTGGGGAAAGGACGGGAATGATGATGATAGCCATCTGATATGGATCCTACTCCCACTAAGTGTTTCCAAGCCAAACATTTGCAATTCAAAGGCCCGAGACCGAAATGCAAATATACGAGAGAAGCGGCATGAAAATGAAAACAGAAACCAACAAATAAGACAATGCAAATGTAAACAATTCGGAAAGAATTGTTTAAATATTGAGTTACTGTTCTTGTTGTTGTTGTTTTATTGCCGTATTGATAAATATTTGCATTTATCTATATTTAATTTCGTATTTCGTATGTTGTGCTTCAGTTTACGGCTTCTTTATGCAAGAAAACGAGTTTCGAAAACTCTGCTCGATTGTGCAATGACCTGAATAAACCCAGAATACACGCAAGCTTTTCAATACGCACGTTGTTGTATTCACATATCGAGAGATATAGAAAATAGAGCAAATGGTAGACACCTGTTTAAAGATAAATTATTGTTGGAATTCGCCTTTATTTCGACCCACACGCTTCGCAAACAGATGACTTCTGTTTAATCAAAGCCAACACAAAATGTCAAACAACTAAAGAAAAAGAAACACTTTGAAATTGCTCAGAAGCCACCAGAATTATTCACTCAGAATAATTGTATTGAAGTCAATCAACTCTGTCAAGGTTGTAGATCTTATTTGAATACACCCCCAAAAAAAAAAAAAAATTATAATTCTTACAGTGGAAGTTTTCTGACACAATGGCTATTTGACCAATATAAACAAAGACTAAAGGCCACACAGGAAACAATCTGGCAAAACTAAAACCAGCAAAACGAGACAGTAAATCAACCAAAAACAGAAAGAGAAAACATTTTAAGACAAATTAAGCTATACAAATAGTCAACAAACATTGGCAAGATCAAACAAAAGTATTCGCTGTATACAAATGTATAAAATCAACATAAATCTAGGCATAAAGGTATGCGAATATGAAGAGTAAACCGGAGAAGTTGGCAATAATTTATGAGCGGGGCGACGACAAGTCTTTCAATTGTCTCCCGGCGAAACGCTCAAAGATTTCAAATTAGAAATGAAAAAAAAAGAAAAAAAGGCGGAATGCCAAAACAAAACTAAAAACAAAATAAACAAAACTAAGGCGCAAGAAGAAGAAGAAGACGCGGCCAACAGCCGACTATAAATAAAAAGCGTTTAAGTAGAATTAAGCAAAAAGCAGACAAGTAAACCGGTTCAAAGCAGATGCCTTATAAACTGACAGAAAAAACCGACTCTGACTCGACCAAGTTTACCCAGTTTTTTATTGGTCTCCACATGCATGCATATGTATGTGTGTGTGTGTGTTTGTCTTGTTTATACGATAATTTCATTTGGGTTCCCTCCTCATTTGCCACCAGTCGCACTTGCTCCATATTTTATTTGCTCTTCCCCGCGAGAAGAGGATAGAAGAGCTTCCTATCTAATCTCTGCGTTTGTTGACTCAAATTGGTTAACATGCTGACGATCGAACCCATTCTAGCCCTGGCTTTATTTGGCAAGCAAACTCTCCCGCTTTCAAGGCTGATTAGCCCAGCACTATCCCTCGTTGTATTTGACGGCCTTCTGGCTGCAAATGAATTACTCAACAATTTCAGGTCGTGAACCATCCACTACTATGCATACTACCATCTATCTGTTCACTCCCAGACGCCTGGCACTTTAATGGGGCCCGGTTCATTTGGGTTATCGCCTCTATAAGGCGGGGGCAAGTGAATGCCGCTAATCGCTGGAAATGTGAGCAATGCTATCGCCACTCCGAGTGCCACTGTTACTGACCCAAGCGATCCCATACCGATCCGATCCTATCCGATCCTCTCCGTTTCCCCGCCCAGTTTTGCTGTAATAAGTGCAATCATTGTTTTTCCTATATTTGTACAACCAACAAGCTATTATCTCCCTCGCACTCTCTAGTAAATTTCCATGTTTGCGCACTTCAACCGATACTCTATGAATATATACACACTCACTATATAACGGATTATTTATGATGCAAGGAAATGAGAATCTCCCTCGAGTACACCTCACAAATTGTTATTGACAATCGATTCATCCAACTGCGTCATCTATGAACTAACCGATTCCATTAGCGAAAACTGACCAGATTTGGTTTTACGAAAGAAACATTTCCTATCATAACCGAAAGAATCGGGTTTAAGTCGGTGGCAAGCATGCCGTCAATTGTCATGTCGCCAAAAAAATTGAAACAATCTCTAGTGAAAGCCAGTTTCCTTAGGAAAAATCAACATTTAATTTTGGTAAGCAATTGTTGCTCTTCCATAACAAAAATCCTATGGTTCTATTAGCTTTAAGTACTTAAATTTTTTACTTCCTATTATTGAATAAAATTTCTATTTGGCATACCCTTATTTTCAATGGATTTCTTACAGGAAATTCAAAAGCCATTAAATTATCTCCCAAGAGAATTGTCACATAAATAACAGTCTATTTGGACGACAATCTTTGATTCCTTTCCCCAAAAGACCGCTTAGGCGTTCAGTTATCGGCGATTTCCTTACCCTGAACCGCACATTACTCGTGGAGTCCGAATTGGCCAGGGACTTCTCCGATGGTGAGTTACGACCCCCGCCGAATTGGGGTCCACTATTTCCGGCTATCGCTCCGCTGGCACTGTACATCGCCGAGTTCGATTCCAGCGAGTGTCCAGCACTGGGAGAGGCTCCACCCACCACCGAATGGGTGCTGGAAGCAGCGGGAGGTGGAGCACCTTCCGCCAACCCGGAGTGCTTCTCATTGCACGCGGAACAGACCTGAACCATGCCTGAAAGCCAATAGATAATTGCGTTAGTTCGGATGACAAAAACGGGTACTTAACGCACTCACCTTGCGGGCTAATTGGACTAGCGTTCTTGTAGACTTTCATGGTCTTGATGAATGGATAATAGGGTTCCCTTTCGGCATTTGGACAGCAGTAGACGAGGCGCAACTGGGAGGAGGGCGTGTCTGTGCCACAAGTGTAGCAAACGAAAGTGGTTCTTTCGGCCACGGGCGTCGAGCGTTTTCGCAGCTGATAGGATCGCTCCGATTCCGGTTTATGCGTTGCCTAGAAACAGTTTCCAAATAAAAAGTTTATTAGTCATTAGCTATTGCCAGCTGAAAAGCTGAAGAGGCTTCAACCTCATCCGGAAATTTGCAGATTCACTTAGCAGTTTTATATAAGAAACAACATCAAAGGTGTGAAACATACAAATACGGTTCTATTTAAAATCGATTAACAACGCTGAGACTTTTAGCAAACAACTGTTAAGTCGCATAAAAACTAACGACCTTTACGCCATCTGAATAAATGCAATGAAACAAAAATCAATAAGCCCACGAAACTGTGCAAATCCCAAAATAGCCATAATTGCCTAAAGCTTACTGTCTTGACTGGATTTTAGTTTCTTTATATTTGGAGATCATCGCAAGCCGGCTTTGATGTTAATAGTTGTTCAAGATGCTGACATACAAATGACATTGATAAATAACATTTGTGTTGATTGATAGTTTGACACGCATGAATAAAACATTTCATGATGCAACCAGCAGTAAGCATTTAACTCAAAAAAGAGCCTACTATTCTTGAACGATTACTGTTTACTTTGTGTTTAGTCTTTCGGATTAACTGAGGATTTATTTTGTTTTCTATTTAAAGATTATAAATTAGCATTTAAATTTGATATAATAAAACAAAGTTTCCTTGACCCGGATAAACAAATTTGTTAAACAAAAACATCAATGTTTTTCTACAAGTTATTATTGTCTATAGAATGAATATATTTTTATTTCTTTACGATCAATTAAATATTCATAGTTTAAATTTTCCATTTGAAATCTATAAAAAGAAATGTGTAAGTTTAAACTTTCCATTAATTAAACAGTATCAGTACATTTGACACCTGCAAACAGCAATTTTCCGCTTCCCCGCTGTCATAAACAAAACGTGCGTTACGTATACGACCCGTGAAACACCCACTCCCCAAAACCCACGGGAATTGCTGGCCAGACGTCATCTGTGTTTATACAAATTATAATACGCACGTGGAAACACCCTCACTCACACGCAACACTGAAAGGGCAAAAAAAAAAAACAAAAAAAGAATGAAAAGAAACATAACAGCTCGTCAAGCAGACTGACAAGCGGCATATAACGTATACGACATGTTAGGTTCTCCCCCGTTTATTTGAATATTTTCATGAATTTTTTTGATGACGCCCGCTAATCTTTTATTTCGAGCGCCACAATTTATGTATCTATGCATCTTCATTGCCGCTGCTTCTGGGCGGCTGTCCACTTAGATTAGAGAAAAGTGGCGAGTCGGGGGTCTAGAGCATTCATTTATTTTATTAGGCACTAAGTAAATTTAATTGTTTGTTTACTTTCCGTATTTCATTGTGTCAGATTCTCTGACATTGATAGGCGCGCATTTTGATTGCACAACGGCCCGACGACCAACATTTTCAGATACAAAAGTATCCATACCCATGGGGAGTATTTATGCGCGAGTGTTTCTGTATTTCTGTATTTCAGTTTCCATTCGGTTTGTTTGCTTTGTCATGGGGCGGCTCGCACATATATCACATCAATCTGGACAGTGCCATGTCATCTATATTTATTGATCCAATGGCTCGGTGGTGGCGTCTCCTCCTCCTCCTCCTCCTCCTTCTGTTTCCTCTGCCCCGCCCCCTTCTACGCCCATTTACAAGCCGACGTCTGACGGTTGGCTTTATGGAAGAACAAGTTCGTCATATTTTTTTTTTATAGATGTTCTTTCAGTTGTTTCTCTTTTTTATGTTCGCTTTCCATGCTCGTTTGTTGACTCTATTTTCCACTGCTTATACCCCCATCCAATACAAAAAAAAAAAAAAAAATACAAAAAAACTTCTTTTAGACCTCATTCCCGTTTGTTTGCTTGTTTGTTTGTGCTTTTCATGCTGCTGATAAGTATTTCGAAAATGGGGGTCATGACCGTTTAATAACTTTTTATGGGCAACTTTTTTCCTCTTCTTTCATAACTTTTGTGGCGTTTGCTCTGTTAATTACAAAACAAAGTGGGAGGAAATCTGGGATTGCGGTTGAAACCGTTTTTGTTTGATGTAAAAAAGTTGTTCACAACTTTTTGGCCATTTTTTTTTAAGCAGATTCAAACAACAAGTTAGTTCAGTGGCAGTAACTTTTACTAATGAATGGCGTTTTTTTTCTTCTTTTCGCTAGGGATTATAAAATACTTCGAAGCGTGTCAGCTTACTTTTTATATCTCTAGGTTTTATTATTAATTGTTTGTTTAGACTTTAATTTGGGTCAATATTGATTGATTGCTTGGGGATATTTAATACCTCGAAGAACGTTTTCTATAACAGGCGATTGGCATTGTTATCTTTATATATAGATTTGAAATTATCAGCAGAATACTGACAAAACTTCGATAACAAATACTTTCGATTGTTTTTTCTTGGTGTCGTGTATCCCGGTTTTAGGTTATTATCGGTAGTTTTGAACTTATCTATACAAAATAAATCAAGCTAATAATTGTTTATGACTTTCATTGATCTTTTGAACAAAAGATCGATTGTTATATGTATTTTATATAAACTTCTGATTTCCTTTTCTTTTTGCAACATTAAATTTTACCTTTTCACTTTGCTGATCCTTAAGTATGAGATAGGTTTTAAGTTTTTTGTAATCCTTCCAGCCATTTGTATCCTTTGGCTTGAAATTAACCGATGTGTTGCTACTGTTGTTGTTTTCATTGCTGTTTGTTGTACCATTGTTGCTGGTGTTGTTGTCGCCCACCAACATGGTCAAATTTTGAGCCATTTTGTGTGGGGAGCAGAAAATCACTTGTTCACTGAGCACTCAAATACTTTGTATTTTTTTATCGCATTAATGTAGATCATTTTTTCACAGCATTTCAATTGCTCAATTGTATTCAATTGAGATTGAATGAATCACTTCTTATTAGCGGTTGCTGTTGTTTTGTTGTGTTTGGTCTGGCAGAATAATTAGAGATTTCTTGGCATTTGAGCGTTTGTATGTGTATAAGCGGCACCTTAATTACAACACGATTCAAATTAAATTTAATTGAAACCGATATAAACGTTCTTGCTCTCCTTCTGTTTATGTTTGCGGTGTGCACTTGGGCGTGGATAAAACGCGAACGCGACGACGGATGACGCTCACAACGATGATAATGATGATGATGATAATCACATTGAAATGATACTGACGATGATAATGATGCATCCGTATCCGTTCCCCGGGAGGTGCTGCGAAAATCCGCTAACACACGCGATCACCCGCCGAGGGAACAAAGTCGATTAAGAGGTAACTAATTATGCATTACATGCAACATGCCTGGCCTAATGGAGGTTCGGGCTTAGCGTTCATTAAACCGCGCACAAGATATGGCTTAATTCCGACTAAAATGTATTTGTATTAAGGCATTAAAGCAATATTTGTATAGTTGTGACTTCACTCATACATTATCTTTACCAGAAGAAGAAAAAAGTGTTGGTTTTATCTATTTTTGGTGTTTATAAAATTGATTCTGTTCTCAGTATAAGTCTTCCTCCAGTTCATTATGTGTTTCATTTGTTTTAATAGATTTGTATAATCTACAAATATGTGTTAAAATAACTTAATTTTATAAACTTTATTTTTATTTATAATATCTTGCCTAAAACTATTTCTTTCAGTGCTTCACTTGTTGCTTCCCCTAAATGCAACTGAGCACCGGGCACAAGCCACAAAATGCTCCACACGATGAGAATGAGATTCGCGTGAGTACAAGTACTGGCACCTCTCGAACCGCCCCCTCATCACCCAACCCCCCTCATCATCCCACTGGCAATCAATTGAGCCTCGTGCGAGGGGCGTGGCAGTTGATAACCATAACAACAGCGAGTGGGGGTGCAAAAACTGTTTTGCACAAGTTGGATAATAAGCTTCGCACTCAAGTGAAAGTAAATGCAAAGCGGGAAGGGAAAAACGTCAAGGGGTTTCCCAAGAGTTAGCCAACTATTGATTGCGTTTTGATTTAAATATTATTAAGTCTTTCAGTTTTCAAGAGCAACATTTAAGGCAAACATAAATTATTATATGTAAAAAGCCAGTTACGTTTTTTAAATTTCAAATAAATCAATAAGAATCATACATGAAATTTAGAATTTTAATTTTAAAAATAATAAATAAATAATACATTTTCTTCATTAAAGCCAGGTAAGAATATATTTTTCTTTAGTAGTACTTTCATAAATGTTCAATTTTTAAGTTTAAGATTTAAGGTTATTTTAAATACAATTTTATATCATAAGAAATAGCAAAAAAAAAAAAACTGTTTTTTAACCTTAAGTTTTTTTTTTATTTTGCAAGTGCAACTGCGAGAGAAATAAAAAAATGTGGTGAAGGGAAGAACCTACTAAATACCTAAAATGCTCTACCAACTTAACGACTTTTTCGGATCCTTAACTCCCAGCCAACTGTTCAAAATTGATTGGATTGTCTGTAAACAGAAGCCAATTGTGAGTGGCGTCGTGAGGTAATTGTGAATTGGTAATGGGAGTGAAAAGGTTGGCCTTGGCCAATACGACAACCAAAAACAAAACCAAACAAAACAAAAACTAAAGACCCGACTCGAACTCGAACTCGTGCCACGCCCACCCAAGTGGGTCAATGTGGGAGGACAAGGACAAACAAGCAGTAAAACGGTTTCTGTGGCTTGCGGAGGAAAGGCGCCAAAGGGGGCGTGCCAATTATTTTTTGACCCACTTAAGTGCCCATGTGCGTGATAAACCATGGCAGTTGATATTGTTGTTATAGTTTTTGGCTCTTACTGCCTTCGGGCGATATAAATCAACATCCGCACGCAAATAAATCACATTAAATAACCGATAACAAATACACGAGCCAGCGAACAGCAATCTTTTTCCATCCGCCAGGAAGAAATACAAAAAAAAAAAAATGATGTGGAAGAAGTAGAAGAATTATATTTGTGTGTATGTATATGTTTAAGGAAGGGGAGATTGCACATGAAACGGTGGCTTTATTTTTAGAACGGTACACGCAAGCGAACGCGCAGAAAACGGCAAAAATGCGCGTGTTTAAAGAAAAAAAAAAAACAAAAAAAAAACTTGCAAAGTGAAACGGTAGTTGTTGTTCTTGACTTGCGCCGCCTCACTTGTTTAAGTCGTGTACTTGTACTTCTGCTTGTACTTGTACTTGTACTTCAACTCATGGCACACAGATACGCACACACACGGGGGCAAACTTAATGGGTCTGCCACCTCGCTGACTGGTTAAGATACACTGAACAATAACCAAAGAAAAAAAGCTTGACCCGTCTGGCCTTAGTGATGGTATTTTTTGACAATTTTGGTAAAACATTATTCCACATTTTGCAGTGTCAAAACTTATTGGGAAATTTGACTCTTAATAATAAAATTAAACACCTCAAAGATACAAAATTTTGTCTACATATAAAAAAAATTATAATTATTTATAATTAACATTTTATAATAGTATCGTTCGTGTCAAAATAGACTTTAACATACTTTTTTGTCACTTTATTCACCGAATATTGCTTTAACTTGTTACTTATTAAGAAACATTATAATTTATCCCAGTGTTAAACAACTCCTAATTGTGCCTATTGGTATCACATTTAAAATCCATTCGTGTTACTCATTCTCCTCCGTATCATTTTTATTAATTTGTAATAGTGTCACTTATAGCGTTATTCCAAGTGAACAGCTTTAACTGTTTTGAATTGAATTAATTGCTACAATTGCTGGTGGCTGTTTGGTTTAATAGTTTCCCGTATGGAAATCATTGAACTGCCACCCCATCAATTTGATTATCGAATACACTGAGCCAAAGTGTGACTCATCGTTGTGTTAATTAAACGGAAATCACGCGCACATCTCCAACGACCGACACCTTTTGTTTAACCCTTGAAGATGATAGCCGGCGATTAACTAACTGGAAAAGGGCACAAAGTTGCTCGTTATTTTTTGCTGCTTTTTAGTTTTTTTTTTTTAACACAGACGCGGCGTCGTTAAGTTGGCGGTTATTTTCTTTTTATTTTATTTTAAAACCAGTTTTGGGGCACTGCCACCGTTACCGGCGACTACAGACATTGAACTTTTGTTTGCTTTTATTATTAACACAATCATTTTAGCTGCTGTTTTTCGTTGTTTTCTTGCTGTTGTTGTTGTCACACTTAATATTGTGCATTTATCAATTTTGATTTGGCACACATACTGGCATTTGTTGTTGATAACACACACACTCATACACTTTTCTTCCTTTTTTTTTAGCAATAAACAATTGCGAATTGAGATTGAAAATCGCGCGACGATGGAACGGTACATATAATGGACGACGACGACTGACGACTGCGGCGACGACTGCGGCGGCAAGAACGGATCGAGCGACCGCTGCCGCCGTCGGCGCTGGCTGTGACGTCGACCGCGACGTCGCCGTCGACTTTGCTGATAGAGCCCTGTGCTTTATTGTGGTAGTTGTTGCTGCCGCCATACGTTCTTGTGCCCGCAAGAAAAACAAAGCAGAAAGGCAAAAAGCAAAAGGCAAAGCCAACAGCAAAGCAGCTAAAACAAACGCAAACAAACAAAACAAACAACGAAGTCGCTGCGACGTCGACTGCGGGCCTTCATGGGGAGCTCACACAGACACACACGCTCACGTTCGCCCCCTTACACCCACACAAACGCATGGCTCTACGAATTGAAAAGTCAAAAGGGAGCAACGAAATGAAGTGAACCACATTCGCATTCAATTGGAGCGGCGAATGGGGAGACAAAAACAACGCAAAAAGCTGAAGAGCAGATAACAGCTGCTGAGAAAGCGAATAAAGGAACTAGTTCGGTAATCAGGCTCACTTGCTTATTAAGTAGTTAGTTAGGTACTTTGTTTAATAACCACCTTAAGCACGAATAAAATTTGAGAAGTCATTCACACTTTTAAAAATATACTTATCAGCCAGAGTTTTACTACAGAAAACGTTGCTAATCAGTTAAATTTTGACTGTTAAAACCGATTTTAGTTAATGACTTTCCTTTTAAAATTTTACACTTTAAATACTGAACTAGTTCAGTATTTGCTAACTCATAAAAAACCATATATTCCATCTTTTTATATAGAAAATATCGAAAAAGTATCACACTTTTATTAAGTCTGCTTCAAGCTTTGCCTTATAAGGACGCCAGAAAGTATGCTATAATTTTTACAAGAGTAACAATTTCTCTTTAACTTTTATAATAATTTTTGATAAGTTCTTAGATTTTAAAAATATATATTTAAAAAATGCGATTCGCACCAGGAACTTCAAGTTTTTAAAAACATTTTTTTAAAACGAAAAGAAGAATATTGTAAATTAAACAAATTAAATCAGTTCGCAGAAATCTTGGGTATAAATAAGTGAAATTATTTGAAAACGATTAAAATTTAATTGGTATTTGCAAGTGTACGCCAATGTGCAATAATAAATTTGAATATTTCAGCAATTTCGCATGCAAATATTTCCCCTACTTTTTTATAATTGTGTTGCACGCCATGAACAAAATAAATAAGGCATAATTAAAATATCCACACCAATTACCAAAATAATATTTATAATACAATACTCTTAAAATAGCAGGGGCATATCATTTTCTATGGAAACCAAATTTAAGGCATACAAAAAGAGTGCAGTCAACTTGAATGCTTTTATTTAGTGTTTTTCGCATGACAAACAAAATTGATTGATTTTGTTTTGGTTTTCGGATTTGGGCAAACATACTTTTCTAATTGAATTCCAAATTGAGTTTAGTTTTATACCTCAAATTCCCCGAATGACGGCAACCCTGAAAAATGGACAGTGGCAAAAACCAGCAAATTCCACCAAAAAGAGAAGTGTTAGGCGAATAAAAAAATTATGAGCAAAAACAGTGGGACAGAAAAAAAAAAAAAAAGAAAAGTGTTGGGGAAAAACAGTAGCAAAAAAGGGAAGTGGGACAAGGCGAGGGGCAATGGGTCGGGGGTCATCACCTCTGGCAAGTAGGCGCTGCCAACTTCATGTAAACACTACTGTAAAGAGGAGAACACGATGAAGATGCCGTGAAAAGGGAGGAGAAGTGGGGGCTGAAGTGGAGGAGCGGCAAAGGCAGACGCCAGGCACTTGGAGGTCGTCATGCCAAGAGCGAATAACTCGAGGATGGAGCGTATATATATGTACATATAGATACAGTCCAACTTCTGTAACTCCAACTTTCGGAAGACTCTTTCTTTTCGCAAGTCAAACTAAGTTAGGAGGCATTAGAAAGGAAAAACTTTTGAGAATATGTCTCCGCAATTCAAATAACTTTGAAATCTGTATTCAGTGGATGGATGAAAACTACCATGGATTGATAAAAGATATAAATGGTTCTATTTTCCATCATATTAAATGTAAATAATGGAAACCATTTTAATCGTAATCGTTTCAGTTTTAAAAATGTAGAGTTTGAAGTATTTTCTTTTATAACTTATATAATTATAAATCAAAGACGCTAAATGTACACCAATTATGCGAGATAATTCAGTTCAATCTAGAGGGTTTCCACTTCAGATGGATATAGACAAATGCGTGGCCTGTGTGCAATTGCAATGGCGCCGAGTTGAAAAGCGGAGCAAATAAGAAAACAGCTACACACAGCCAAACAAACGCTCTCCAACATAGATTGCAATGTTTATTTATTTAGTCGATGGCAACACCAACAGCACAGCACGGAATCTGCACAATGTGGGCTTTTTGGGGGGCGGTTTGGGGGTTTGGGGGCTTCAGAATGTGAATGTGCGGGAGATGCACTCAGACACACTTAGAGACCCAATAATCCACCTGGCAACGGCAAAAACGGAAACAATGTAGGCGAAACAGCAAACAAAATTGAATTGGACAGAAAGACCGAGTAGAGGGGGTGATAAATTCAACATTAAATTTGATTCGGAGACAGAATGCTCAGGGGCTTTAAGAAATTGGATGCAGCACTTAAAGGGCTTGAAAAGCTCTCTATTATTAAAATGCATTTAATGTGGAACAAGATTTCTTGTTTCCTTTTATACATTTAGTTTACTTAATACTAAATTTAAAATTTTTCAACATAGCAGATTTGTTTATTCAGATGTTAAAAGTAACTCTGCTAATTACAGACATTTTGTCTTCTTTAAAGGCGCTTTAACCTGTTGGGAATTTTAGGATCAACAGCTGTTACAAAAAGCAAATATGGGGGATTTTAACTGCTCTCGTTTACAGATTAATTATTTTCTTATCAAAAATTTAAAGACCTTCGTTCAAGTTATTATGATAAAAGTGATTAAAAATAAAATTGTGTTCTATTTAAAGACGCAGAGCAACTGCAGCAGATAGAAGAGATCCTAAACGCAGTCAGAGTGATAACAAAAGTTAAGTAAACGCACACAAACACTGTCGGCCAAACAAACAAATGATACGGGGCAAACAAAAGAAAGCAAACCAACGAGGGGAAGGAAGACGAGGCGATGCTAAGCCAAATGGGGGAGAGTGGGGGTTAGGGGCCAAATTAAATGTTAGTTCAGAGCAGACGAAGTGTGAAATAATCACATTAACTAATGCACAAACAACGTCAAAGAACAGGAGGAGAGGCCAAGGCGACCAGACAGACGGAAAGATGGAAAGAGACTGAAGCCGCAGGAGACACTCGTTTCGAATTGTGCTCGTTACCAAGGAAACCGCCCACCACCACACCACCCATCTTTCACCCAGCATCACCACCACCGCGCCCACCTTTCACCCAAGCCACCCACCTACCACCCACTCAGCCTCTTAAGTCATCTCCTTCGTCATCGTTGTTTGCCGCAAATGTAAAGAGTGAATTGCCAAGGCAAAAGCTGCAAACAAGTGAAGGCAACGAGTCTAAGCAGCATTGTAATGCTTAATTAATGACAGCCAAGTTTGTCTTTGGTCTTTCACCCATTTCATGCAATTGAATTCCGTGCCTTTGCATCTGTCTGAAAGCCGCCAAAACAGACGCAGATACTTATGGAATTATTTGGGTTAGCAAGAGTCAAGTAGCAAAACAGGGTAGCAAACTCAGTAAGATGGATTCTTAAAGGATTTATTTAAACGATTTAAATAACTAAATTGTTTGTTTAAACAATTTATATAAATGGAACATTACCACTTTTATAGAACTTTAATTACACCACTCAGTAAAACAAGTCAGATCTTTAATCAAAAATTACCTCCAACCATTTGTTTCTAGGGAACATTAAACTTTTAATAAAATTCAAAATTACATCATTTAGTAAAACGTGCTTCGCTTTAAAATATAGATTTTCTGAATAATTCTAAGCGATACTGCTAGATTGCAACGGTATATAGTATTCGTTAAATTGCAAGCCACAGCTGCGTGAATCGTAACAAAAATGTATTACAGATTACAGACATCAGAACTTTAGCATCTAGAAAATATCGCATGTCTCTCTATTTTGCTGTCAGTATGTCAGGTGCTCTGACATTAAAGATGAAAATTTAATTATTTAAAGCAACGTAGTTTTTACCCTACTTATCTTTACAATGTAGTCTTAATAAAAAGCATATCAGAATAATAAAAACTGTATTTAAAGGTATTCTTGCCTGATGAACACACCCATGAGTTTAAAGATCTGTTATTACCATAAATGAGGATTTAAATAGTTTAAAGGTGTTTCTTAATTTACAGCTCGTATAATAAATTTCCGAAATTGGTTTCCCCTTTGAACTCATCTTAAATTTATCTGGCTAAAAACCCCTCATTATCCTACTTAATAAACCTCATTGTAATTATAATCTAACATTAACCCCTTGGTTTATTTGCACTTTTTAATCTCTGTGTAGCTGTTGAATTAGCCATAAATATTTGATTTCCAGCCCAATCAGACACTTGAATCTTATCTCTTGTTGGGCCCCAAAACATATAGCGATGTTCGAACGCAATTAGGGATTTCGGGGCATGATATTATGGACTATCGACTGATCCACATATGGATGGAACTCAAAACGACCCACTTGGTGAGTGAGTGAGTCCAAACAGCAGTAATTATTATGGTCGCCCCATTGGCCCCCCTTTTTTTCGAGGGTGCGGCGGCTATCTAAACAATTTTATCATCAACTGGAGCAGCGAGAACCATTTTCAGTCTCTGTCTGGCGTTCGAGCGCGTTGGAAGTGTCAGAGGAGATTGCGTCCAAAAGTAGATTATATATATACTATATATATTCCAAATAGTTTTACTTAGTAAGTAGAAACAAGTGGAGAGTTTAAAGAGCGATGGATTTGCGCGTGAGCTTTGGTGAAAAGCTGAAATTGGGCGCCAAGTGAGTATAAAGTTTGCAAAAAGCGTCGCCAAATGATGAGTCATACTATTTTTCCTATTTTTCCCCCAGGATCATTGGCCATAAGGTTGTTCAGTACAAGTTGGGCACGGGTCACACCAAGGAGTTGACTACCAAATATGGTCAATTGAAGGGTCAGCAAAGGAAAACCATCTATGATGGAGAGCTCTACTACTCCTTTGAAGGAATTCCCTTTGCCCAACCTCCAGTGGGTGAACTGCGCTTTCGAGCACCCCAACCTCCGATTTCCTGGCAGGGAATCAGGGATTGCACTTATGCCAGGGATAAGCCCATGCAGAGGAACTCCATTATGAACACTGCCGAAGGATCCGAGGATTGCCTTTATCTTAATGTCTACGCCAAGAAGTTGGAGTCGCCAACACCACTGCCAGTTATGGTTTGGATTTATGGAGGCGGTTTCCAAATCGGAGAAGCCTCCCGGGAGATCTACGGACCGGATTACTTCATGAAACACGATGTCCTGTTGGTCACCTTTAACTATCGCGTGGGTGCCTTAGGTTTCTTGAGTCTTAAGGATAAGAATCTCAAGATACCCGGCAATGCGGGGTTGAAGGACCAAATCCAGGCACTTCGTTGGATCAAGGAGAACATAGCCAACTTTAATGGTGATCCTGAGAATATAACCGTATTTGGTGAATCTGCTGGTGGAGCTTCCACCCATATCCTTATGCAAACGGAGCAGGCGAGAGGACTCTTCCATCGGGCAATCGTCCAGTCTGGTTCGGCTTTATGTGGCTGGGCCACGAATTCGGACAAGAAATGTCCTCAGAGATTGGGCAAGGAACTCGGTTACACTGGAGATTTGGAAAGCGAAAAGGATTTGTTGGAGTTTCTCAAGCAAGTTCCCGCCAGCAAGTTGGCTCTTTACTGCAATGCGATTGTTTCGCAGGAAGAACATCGTGATTATGATATACTGGCTTTTGCTCCTGTAATAGAAACTTATGTTGGTGAGGATTGTGTGATTGCGAAATCCCAACAGGAACAACTATCAAGTGCTTGGGGCAATCAGATTCCCATGATCATAGGAGGAACCTCTTTTGAAGGACTCTTTTCGTATCAGAGTACTTTGCAGGATTCCCTTTACATGCTGAGTGCCTTTGAGGCAATAATCCCAAAACAGGTTCGCAACTCCATCGATAAGGAAGAGTTGGCTGAGATGGTGAGAAGGTTAAAGACCTCCTATTTCGATGATCCCGAAAGAGCCAGCATGGAACTGTTCGAATGCCTTCACATCCTGAGTATTAAGAACTTTTGGCACGACATTCATCGCACTTTGCTCGCTCGATTGGCTTATGCAGGCAACTCATCAACCTATCTGTATCGATTTGATATGGATTCACCGCACTACAATCACTATCGCATATTGAAATGCGGAAAGAAGGTGAGGGGAGTGTGCCACGCCGATGACATTTCATACATGTTCTACAGCATCCTTTCGAGCAAATTGGACAAGAATACGCCTGAGTACCGAACAATTGAGCGGCTGATTGGCATGTGGACTTCGTTTGCGGCCACAGGAGATCCTAATTGCGAGATTATTGCTCCCGTGAAGTGGGATCCCATTCGACCAGGCGGAGTGGAGCACTGCCTCAACATTGCCGACGGTTTGGAGTTCATCGCGTTGCCAGAAAGTAAACAATTTGTAGTTTGGGATAGTTTTTACACCAGGGAAAGTCTTTTCTAAGGAGATAATGCTACACAGGGAAAAATAAACCACCGGATTATGGGAAATTCAATAAGCTTTAAATAGTGTTTTCATCTATCAAAACAAAGTGCAGCCAAAAAGTAACCTTAATATAAATTACTTAGATAAATTACGCTTTTAAAGTTTCCTTATCATCACTTTTATAATAAATGCTTTTGAATTTATTACATTTAAACCAAGTAAGCCTTTTTAACTTGTTATAAAACAATTGCCAATAAAATAAGGTGCTTAAAGCCAATCAACTTGAACTTGGTTTTAATCTGTAAACATTTTTTCAACGCCATAGAAATATGTTTCGCATGACACAAGAATCCAACCATAAACCGAAAACACATCTTCCAATTATCCCCCAACCAAAATGTATTTGTTTAATTTATTCGTTTGCATTTTATTTCCTTTTTATGATGGCAACGTTTTGCGGCTTGAATTGATTTCGCAGCCAGTTTTATCCGGATCTAGTGTCTGGGTCGTGTTTGCGTTTCTTTTATTGACTTTTGGGCAGAGTGCCAGGAAATTCTTGCGAGCCAAGGGAATACCGCAGGTCATTGTTGTCAATCTCATAATCTTGTTCTCTGCTTCTGTTCTGTTCTAATTTTACAATTCATTCACAAGCACATAAATTATAAAATGTTTAAAACCACACTTTATCACCCATTTTTTTTTGGGAAGTTAAGCGTACGGTTTTGGGATTTTTTAATGACATTCACAGGAACTAAGATTTTTTATTGAGAATTTTTTAATTATATGGCAAACATAAACGTGATTTATTGTTATATTATATATTTAGACAAAAGAGAAACGAGTAAGGCTAATTTGCACATTTATGCAGAGCGAACTGGTTAAAAAAACATGTTTTGGGTTCAACGAAATGGAAGCTCCCCTTTAAAATTCAATTTTAAACATTTTCTGAATAAATTTCTACAAATTTCCGTTAATTTATTTTAATTCCTTATTTTTATAAATCGATAATGAGAAAATTATAACGAGAAGACACACATTGCCACTACACACTTTTTAATTTTATAGGGTATCCGAAAACGATTTGTTTATACAATTGTTTATAACTTATCTAGATGTAGTTTATGGCTTTTCGTTTATTTTGGTTCTGGCATCGCGCCAGACCAACGGATCGATTTAAATTTTCTTATTTTTTGCATTAGTTGATTTTGTTTGGCTTCACGCGAATTGCTTTAAATAAAATTCGAGCATAAATATTTAAATTTCTTTTCGCACTTTTCGCTGAATGGAAATGGGTGCGCGTCATTTGGAAAGAGGGAAAATCGCACTCACTCACAATGTTTGGTTATGTAGGCTCGGTTTGGACGCTTTTGCTGGCAGCCGGCCAACAGAGAATTTCCATGGCTTACTGGGTTAAATTTAATTAATTTGTCTCGCCGCCCCAACCATCCAGTCGCTATGATTTTTCCCCAGTTTGATTATTTATTCATCCTGCATTTTCCCTGAATAGGATGGCTGGTTGGTTGGTTGAATACTACACACACCTCTCAGGATTTTCGCTGCATTGCAGCATTTGCAATTTTATTTGTCTTTATTTATTTATTTATTATTTCGTGGGCACTCATTTTTTTTTTGCTCGACTTGTTTTTGTTTGGGCTTCGGTACTTCGGTGCCGGCGAAAAATTTACACAATTCCAATTAATGGCATTTAATTATTTATCCGGCATTTTACACATTGCATTCCCGGGTTTTTCAGAGAGTCGTCGACGCCGGCAGCGTCTCACCAGCTGTGAATTTTGCATTTTTATAGCATGTTGGAAATTTTCTGCGCTGAATTTAAAATTCAAATTGTTTTGGTTTCGTGCCGAGGGCCGACCGTTGCGGTGGGTGGCGTTGGGTGGCTGTGGGTGGTGGTGGATGGCGGCTGTGGGCGGCGAACCTCTACAAATTAATTTCCATTTGTGGGCTTTGTTGCGTGCGAAAGAGTGGGAGTCGTCGAACGGGCGAACTCTCAAAAGTGTCGGTCGAAATTATATGAAATTAAGTTATTTGTTGCTTTTTTTCGCTTTAAAATCAAATGCCTTAAATTGAATTAGCCTTCACAGAGAATCGAAATTCTGTAATTAATTTAATTATGCATCTCTTGACCCCTTGGATTTAATATTTTAAGAGATAAGTTGCGTTGCATTTAATGCTGAATATCTATTTTAAATAATAATAAGTTATTTTCAATCCAGTTTTATAACTTTCAATCTTCCAATTTAAGTAACAAGATAGCCATATATTGCTTTCAGAAAAATAATTTTATATCTGCAAATAAACTATTGTCCAAATATATAGCCCAAACTCAGAAGCTCGTATTTGACATAATAAATGTTTGAGTAATAGGTATCAGAAAGAGAAAGTTTACTTTTCATATTTAAGTTCTCAAATAAAATATTTCATCGTATCTCATAATTTGATTGTCAACTTTTTAGCTATTAATAAATGACGAATTTCAACCTCGGAAAACTTTCATTATAAGCTTATAAAACCGTGAATCATTCAGCAAATACTAAGCAGACCTATACCAAATTCCTTGCCCCAATCCGCGGAACATGCTCCGCCGCCACTATCAATGAGCGAAACCAGGGCGATGTCTCAAATTTATAAATACATCCCCGCATTCAGAAATAAAATCGAAAGACAAAAAAAAAAAAGAAAAGAAAAGACAGAGTGTGCGGGGGAACAAAAAGAAGCGAAATGCGAAAAACAAAACGAAAGAAGCGAAATAATCGCGGAAAGCTATTAAAATTTAATCAGAAATACATGCGACCCTGCGGTCAAAATTCCCACAACATTCGCCGCCTTTACGAGGTTTCTTCCCCCCAAATGACCCTCCTTGATCCCCAACTTCTGCGGATTGTTGTTGCTCGTTGATATTGCCCTTTTTGCCAGTCAGTCGCGCAGGGGAATATACTATATAAGATATAAATGTATATATATATATATGGATGCTGACGACGACGACCCCACTGATTAATCGTTCGCACAGTGGAGAGCCTTATACTCGCGGGTCAATCTCCATGGCGCCAACATCATCATGATCATCACCGAATCCTCATCGTTATGGCCATTATAATCATCGCCATTCGGATTGGATGCCGTGGCCATATATTTTTGTTTATTTTGATTCGTGCGACGCGAAAAACTGCTCTCGTAAATTTGTTTCTTCCCTATTTTTCTCATTTTTTCTGGTCTTTTGCCAATGTTTGTTTTGTTCGTTTTTCAGTTTGCATTTCCTTCTTTTCCCTTCTTTTTCACCGCCCCCCTCTAACGATTTTTATCGAATTCCATTATTTATGCGGGAGTGAACAATATTGAAATTTTCGCAAAATATTTTGAAAAGAGGGTGTTTGTACATGCCAGCATCCATAAACATTTCTATTTGCATATTAATACTTTTGGGTGGTTACCTTAAAGCGAAAACCGCTGGAATGCTTTTCGGTGATAAATTTTTAAATTCGTGAATTCACAGTATAAATTCACGACATATTTGGAAATTATAATTCACATTTGGTTGGCGGTAAAAAAAATACGAATATTAAACCAACCAGTTTGCATAAGTTTGCTTAGGTATCCATAGTTTTAACTATTAATTTATAATGTTTTCTGAACAACAATTTGGACAACAATTTAAACAGAATTTAAATGGATTTCTATTAAAGCAAAATCATAGATTGCCCTTTTCATTCAAACACAATAAACTTAATAATAAATAAGTATTTATAAAGATTTTCTTTGGTATTTCAGGTTCAAATGGATATCGTAGATTTACCAAGAATCTATTTAATTTTAAAGCATTTAAAGTCAGAATACCTCATCCTCATAATTTTAAATGGTAAATGTAAATAAATTCCCTCAATTTCCGTATTCACCTCGACCCCATTTCGAATGGACATGTCAATTGAGAACCCGCTGCTGCTGGCGAAACCGGATGACTCTGCTCCATATGCATTTATGCCAATGACAGCAGGGAGCTCCTCCCGCCACCTCGAAAATGGAGTATGTATTTGAATTGCAAACTCACCTGGTGCGCGTTCCATTGTTGCATGAGGTCCTCGTAACAAGGCAGGCAAGCCTGAATCATGCCACGTGGATCCTTTGGACGGGAGCGAGCTGGTCGCGGATGCTGTTCGTTGAAGAGCGGAAAGTACGCCACAGGTTGACCCAGACGTCCGCTCTCCCGAGGCTTCACCGTACTCAGCTCGATGAGGCTGCCCCGTCGCTGCTCGTCCCCACATACGTAACACACCTCGGTAATGGAATTCTTGTCGGGCATGGAGAGATCCAGGATTCCCACTTCCGATGGCGGTTGACTGCTTGAAGTCACCGAAGAGTTATTGGCAATCTGGCGACTTAAAGGTTGGTTAGCACTGGACGAACTGGAGGAGTTCCTTAAATCCAGCACGGTGGCATTATCGTCTTCCAGATTGGACGGTGCAGGTGGTCCCAGTGGTCCACCACCAGGTGATGGCAATGCACTGTAGGGATTTCCCTTGTAGTGGGAGGATTCTGTGGCATTCACCTGCTGCAGCAGATGATAAGCAGCCGTTTGCTGCTGCAACTGCTGATACTGAGCGGGATGATATGGCGCCTGTCCTTGGTAACCAGCAGGTGGTGGTGGGGGTGGTGCTCCTGCTGCTCCTCCTGCTCCCGCTGAGCTTAACTTAAACTTTTGCTGAGCATAACTAACCGATTTCATGGCGGGCGGTTCGCTGGGCGGTCTTGAAGTGGGCGAGGCCACGGGCAAAATATCCCGCGATTGCGGCCTGCTCAGGTATCTATTGTTGTGGTGGCTCGACGGCGTTCCTGAGTTCCTGGGATAATAATCACCCACACCACCACCACCACCACCGGTAGCACTGGGATTTGGCGAGGGTGAGGCATTCCTTGAGGTATTATGCTGGTGGTGCTGCTGCTGGTGGTGCAGCTGGTGGTGCTGCTGCATCGACTGTTGCTGAGGTGAATAGTGTCTGGATAAAGCGTATGGATCTCCATGTCCCTCCGCCAAGCCATTCTGGGTGAGGTGCTCGGCACTGAGGCCCAAAACCTGAGCGGCATACTCGCTTTGTGTGGCCACATCTGCTCCAATGTAACCCTTTCCATCCACCCGTTTCATGTGGTAAATCCTCTGCAGCAGAGGTTTCTTTTGGCGCTCGTAGGAATCCCACTGTTCGTTCAGCGATCGAAAGCAGAGCATGCAGGCCCACACGTAATCCTGGCCAGGTGCCACACCCGCCACTCCATTCGGTGGTTCATGGCGCTCCAGGAAGGGAAAATAGGATTCCGCAGGACGTTCGGCATTGTGGCGAATCCTCAGGGGTTGCGGTTCATAGCCACCATGACCACCGCACACAAAACAAATGGTGAGGGGAACATGATGATGATCGGGTGGAGCTGAAGCTCTTCCGGTTGACTTGACCCCGGAATAGTAATGATGAGAGGGAGGAGGATGGTAACCCGGATGGTACTGCTCGTTGGGCGTCCTGCTGCTCCGGTGGACCGCTGCTCCCGGCGAGGGCATCAGCTCCACGGGCGGATAAGGCTGCTTGCCCGCCGACGCAGGCGAGGTCGGAGTGGGCGTGGTCGCTGGCTCGGATTGCTGGCTGCCACCGCGAAGTTCATTCTTGATATACGCCTTCGCCTTTTCCATAATATTTGCAGCTGCAGTGGAAAGAAAAGAAGTTGAATAGATCATTCAAATTTGTTTAAGAGTTGTAAAATTAATTTAAAAATCAAGTTCTTAAAAATTAAAAATCATCAAATATTTTTGGTTTTGAACTGAAGATCAAGAACCTTGAGAGTTTTTTAAAAAAATTATTATCTATCTAGTTTTATCTAGTTTAATATCTAACGAAACAATTTATATTATGTGATAGATTTCTGTGGAATTTCTTTATTATAGAAATTACGTTTATATGTTGAACGTATTTATTTAGTACTTGACATCAAATTCTGCAGAATTTAATCAATAAGCGAAATAAAAGATCCATTGAATCTTATTTCGAATTGTTTTAAAATATTCCCCTTTTTGAGTCCAGCCTCCAGTGGGCTGCCTTTTGTGATCGGAAATTCGATGCTCGTTAATCGAACGATTGCCGATGGCGATAACCTATTTCAGAGCGGGTCCCGCGATAACCCGCATCACTCTGCGATCATGATTCCTGATCTCTGGGATCATCAATGTGGGAAGTATAAATAAATGGCGATGGAAGCAAAAAAGAAAAAAATAATTTGCATGCTGAAGTGATTCGACGATTTGTCGGACGTTGCTTCTTGTTTCTGAGCCGATTTGGTTTTATTTGATTTGAATTACTTGCCATCTTGGTTTTTTTGTTTTTTTTTTTTTGCGACGCGTTGTTTTCATTAATATGTATAACAATTTTCAGACATGTGACGCAAGTCGGGCACTCGAAAGAGCATCTGAATATAAAGCGATAACGAGCGAAACGGAAAAGAAAAATCAGCGGAGAGGAAAGCCCCACGAAGATGAAATCAGATGTGCGAAACTTTTTCGCACTTTGGAGTTCCAGATAAATCTGGTCGGACGCCCGGCTAAATATATCGGTTATTTGTTTATAGCACGAGCCAGTTCCGAATGGTGTTAATTCGCTTTATCAAGTACATACTATATGTGCCAAATCAGACAACCCCCTCACAGAAGATTCGCTAAACAATTTTGTGTTGCCCTCATTTAGCGAAACTCATCGAGATAGAAACAACAATAGAGTACGCTTTTTAGTTTGTATTTTTTTAATCAACGTTATGTAACCATGTTATTTCCACCGACTAATCAAATGTGTTATTATTTATTTACACAAAAGTTTGCAATTTTCCAGTACTAATTTTAGTGGCCATAATTAAATTGTATAATGTAAACAAAAGCATTCAAAAAGGAAGTTTTTCATATCGCAATTATTTTTAATTTATTTATGCGCATTTTTATTGATTTTTTTGTTTGAGTAGGGGGCTTTTAAAGCGGAGCAAGCAATTGTTTTTTTGCTTTTCAGTCAGCTGAAAGGGGAAAATGCAGTTTCGAGAGCTCATATTTTGTATTTTTCCCCTATTTTTATGGTGCAAGCTTTTAGGAGTTGTTTCGCGTTTTTTTTTAAGCATTTCAATATGTTGAATAATACAGCTGCGGCTTTATTTAAGAGTATGTAAAAACAAACATAAAAAGTTCCTTAGCAATTTGAACAGACACAAGTTTTAAAGGTTTATTTTACAAATGGGGAAATCAAACAAATTGATTCAAATATTTACCACCGCTGTTATCAGAATATTTTTAAATGTTTTTTTATACAATCTTATACGATTTAAATTTGATATTTTAGGTTGTTTTTCACTAAAACTGCATGTACTTTTTAGTTGTAATTTATTTATTGGGGAATTAAGCACCATAAAGAAAATATAAATACATATTTAATTTTTAAGTTTGGAAAACCAGTTTAAAAAGCTCGCGTCTATTGTGTTGACCGCGTCTGTTCTTAGGTTTTCCAGAGTTTTTGCCTGTGCCTGCACTTGAACATTGTTGCTTTTGTTACCGCCCACCTGCCCTGTTTTCCCTTTCCTTGCAGTTGTTTTTAAAAGTTTTTGTTTTTTTACCCCCATCAGTTCACAGAAAATTTTTATGGCTCTCATGTCCTTGTTTTTTTGTTTTTGAGGGCGTGGCATAACCTGAACAAGTGAAATAGAAAACCCAGCGAACCAATGTTTAAAGTTTTCTTTCCCCAAAATAAAAACAAAACTAAGCTTTAACCATTGAACTCGCGCTTATCGTCGATGTTCTTGGCTTTGTTTTTTTTTTGTTTTTTTCCATAGTTATAGTTATTGCTGTAGCGGAAGTTTCGTACAACAACAACAATAACAACGGGGGTATAACTATTGAAACAACTTTTCAGGACAAGAAAGAAAAAGTTGCGTTGCTCGGAAAAGTTTTTAGCGTAGTTGAAAATTCTTTTCTTTCGCTCTCTTCTCGATTATATGTTGAGTTTTTTTTTTTTTTTTGAGTTTTTTGCTGTAGAGCAAAGTGAGTTAAGGTGCTTAAGTTTTGCAGTCTCTTTATTGTTCGTCGCTTTTTATCTATTCTTTTATTTTTGTGCCAGTTTTCTCGAAGGAAAACTAAACGTCGCGTGAAGTGAACTGCATTTGGAGGAAAGGAAATAGGGGAAGAATTTAATAATAAATCTGAAAATGAAATATGAATACGCAGCGAGCCAAAAAGGATGTTGTGCATATTTCTACGGATGGGATGTTCATATTTCATTTTGCTCAACTTTTTGGCTGGCCTTTGACACAATTGAAGTTACGAGCGAAATTGAATTTAAAAATTTGCATTGCACAAACAAGATGGAAAGCGGAAACAACACTAACAAAAGCCAGAACTGAATGGACAGATAAATCCTGACCGCGTAACAACCAAAAAAAAAAGCAAAAATATAAGAGCAAGAGGGAGGGGGAAGGGGGAGACAAAAATGGAATTTATTAAATAGCATTCCGCGCAATAAAGTCCTGCAAAAACACAAAAAGCAAACATTCGCACACACTCGCATAATCAAATAAAACAACTTGGACATGCAATTTTATGGCAGGACGTCGGCCCCTCCCCCCCCCCCCTCTACGCCCATGCACCCTCTTCCATTTTCGCTAGCCCCCAGCCCCTTTGCCCCTCCTCACGCAACATAAACAGACGCAAAAACAATCAAAATCGAGAATGGAATGTTAACGGAAGGAATCGAAAGTAAAACTACCCTACAAACCAACCAATTCCTTGGTAACTCTTTAATCTTTGATAGTTTATATCCTTTAACATGTTTGAAATAATTGCAATTTTTGTAAGCACTAAGATCTATAAACTTTGTTTTTTTTTAAGTATTAAATATCTAATTGTATTTTCCCAATTACAAAATAAGTTCAAATCTGAAATGCATTCATATTTTAAAATTTAGTAGCCTTTAAATTTAGTACCTTATAAATTTAATAAAAAAAGGTTTGTATCAAAATTGAAATACCCTTTGAAAAGGTATAAATAAAAGGGGTAAATATGAAGAGGGGCAAACTAAAAAGACCGCTCAACATTTTTTCCATTAAGAGCGCCCAAAAAAACTGGACATCTAAAAGGGGCTCAGAAACCTGGAGAGGAGAGGCCATCCAATGTATTCAGGTTTTCAGACCTGCTAAAAAGAACGAAACCGAATAAAAAGGTTAAATTAATAACCGAAGTCCCTCTTTAAAGTTCAAACCAAATGCGACAAATACAGAACCAATATGTGTGTATACGGTTGGTCGAATGAAATACATATTTAATTATCGTATAAATCATCTTTTTTATTTCGGTTTTCGTTTTATTTACCATTGGGTTTGTTTTTGTTTGCTCGAAAAGGCGCCAGTCTCATTAAATTACCATTTTAATGACTATTTAATTTTGCCGATTTCACAAACAACGCGATTTGCGATTTAAATGAATAAATAAATGCGTGTATATTTTGCTAAGATCTGGAGTAACACATTTGATATACAGCAGATTTTTTATTTATAAATTCTTTTAGGATTGTAATTTATAAAACTCATAAAAAAACTTGATTAAAAATCAATTTTCCTGTGAATTCATGACTCAGTACTTTGCTATCGGTTTCGCCCTGTTTGTATCCATAAAAATTGTTTTCTTTCGCCAGACCGTGACTTAAATATTACGCCGCTAGAAAATCATAACTCAGTAGTTATAATATATGTATTAAATATAGCTATAGAGCATTTGCAATTTCTCATTCGCCTGAACTTACGCAATCTTTAATTGCAATTTTATGATAAAGTTGAGTTTGAGGCGGACACATTTGATTGAAACCGAATGGAACCAAACTGTCGATTTAAAATTGATTTAAATTAATTGAATTTTCAATTTGTCTTTCGCCGGCTTGCGAATTGAACCGGTAACCGGCAACCGGTTTCAACCGATTCAAGGCGAACCATCCAATTGAGCAAACGGTATTTTAATATTTTAACTGATTGATGGCAGTTAATATGGCCTGATTGTTCCGATACTGACCTGTGCTCCGGGGTGCTTCGGCCTATTCCAGTTGACTCCTATTAATCCAACTCATGTGCTTGTTTTTGTCAGGGAATTATTGTGTTGATTGAAGGTGGGAACAGGTGAAAGAAGGGCTTTACGGGAATTAAAGCCGAGTTGAGGGATCGAAGGGATTTAACTTCAGGGAAAACACATTTGGTTTCAGGCACTTTTCTGGACTTTCCTTTCGGGGTTTCTTTATTTCGTTTCTGTTAACACTCTTTGCTTTATCTTTTCACTTGCTTTTGAAGCTATTAAGAGCACTAGTGGATTTTTAGAATTTTGAATTGAGCAATTGTAGTATTATTTTTGGGTTTATCATTGTGTGTTTCCGATACCCATTATATGTTTGGTTTATTGATTTTGAGCTGACTTAACAGACTTTTATTTATTTTTGTTTACATACTTTTGATGTTTACTTCTTATTCTTATTTGTTTTTTTTTATGATTTTTGTTGGGGTTGAATAATCTAGAAGGGACCTAATGCGTGTGTTTTTAAATTTATTATTTTAATGTTAATGTTTTGAAATTATAATTTTATAAAAGAACAATGTGATAAGGATACGAACGTTTTTAATTTAATTTACTCGTTAGGTTTCACTCGTTTTATTTTGCTTCCTAGACACATTTTTGTTTTTACAGTTCAGTAAATGAAATTAGGAGCAGTTATGGAATCGTTTAATTGATTGATATGGTATTACACAATTTTTGTTAGGCTTGTACTCCCAGCTGTTTTTCTTTTTTACATTTATTATTGGTCCGTATTGTGTGATTTTGTTGACTTTCGTTTTCTGCCAGTGTATAATGTTCGCATTTGTAAACATTTTTACAGAATTCAGAACACAAATTTCGTTTCATGGCCGCTGCGGTGGTCTCTGCGCTGACGCCGGCAGCGACGCTGGCCGAGCGACGTCGACGTCGGCAGCGAAAGGCGACACCATTTCACCGGCAGCACTTCAAAGTGAGTGCGACAAAGACGTGCGATCGCGATCACACACACACACTCACGCACTGCAACTGTTGCAGGAGCAAAAACAACAACAAAAGTCAATGTTATTTTCTTTTTCTTTTTAGCGCTATGACCTTGGATCTGTTACCTTCTCAAGCTGAACTCTTGGACTTGTTAGGTTACCAGCGTTTTTAACACCTTAATAGTGCTTATCCAATTGTTTGCCTTTTGCTTTTGTTGCTTGTTGCTGCCGCTGCTCAGTCGCTGCTGCTGCCTCTGCCGGCGTCAGCTGATGGCGTACGCGTGTGTGAGTTTGTGTGTTTTTCCCGTTTGTTATGCTAACCCTTTTATTTCTGCGTAATTTTTAATGCCACCGTTTAATAGCAATATTTACGGAAAATTCGCGGGGCGTTGAGCAATATAGCGATTTTAGCGCGGAGGTGGATCGGCGAAGTCGACGGAACAGCGATATATAATTGCAGCAGCAGTGTAAGAAGAAGAGCAGCAGTCACACGCTAACGCGAATTTGCCACCTGGCTGGCAGAGTGGCCACATCGTTCGATTTTTGTGGATATTTTTAAAATTTATCAAATTATTTATAAGGCTTCATGGTTATATTTTAACTTTCCCAATTGATTTTAATTTATTTATTTAAAATAAAACATATTTAGGTGGTGAATGTCAGAGGCATAAGAAGAAGCATGACATCAGCTGATACTCATGTCTGGCTCAAATTGAGTAATGTACTAAAGCGTTAATGGCTTATTTCGGCGCCAACTTTTAAAAACTTTTTCCGTAAGACTAAATAGTTAAAAATTGCAAGGTAAATATAAGTAAATCATTACAAAATAAACACATTGCATTTAAGAAAACTTAAAGTGAAACCGCAATTGAATTAAAAAAAATGCCTATACCATTTAGTGCAACCTGAAATCCAAAACAACCAAATGGACTCAATATTGTTTTTTTTATTATTTCCCCTTTTCTTGGGTTTTTGGTTAACATAATAAATTGGATTTTCATTAAAAATGATTATTTTTTTATTATATCCATATACTGCCGGCGCGCCTTCCATCCAATAAAAAAATGCCACATTCGGGTTTTATCTTAGTCATCCCAAGATTCCACTATAAGACGTCTCGAGAACAAATTGGAAAACCAATACAAATTTTGTAAGCCAATATTTTCGCTGCTGCCACCCTTCTTGGTATGGAAATTAAGCCGCCAAGATATAAGGTCGAATCTAAACAACTTTTTCAGGATACAAAGTCAAATCCAAAAGTGGAACAAGCAAAGGTGATGCTCATCGAAAATATTTGTAGATGGGCCGACCTCACTTCCCAGATTATCTTTAATTCTTAAACTCCTCCATCCGAAAAGGATACCAAAGCGGTTAAAAACAAGAACATGAAAGGAAATATCGATGAGGTTAGATGATTTCAAATGCGAGGAACTTGATGACATTTTTTGAGAAAGTTTTTTATTTCGAATTCAGTTTTGGACGAAGACAGATCAACGTAAAAAGTGAAAAGAGGAAACCAAATTAAAAGAGAGAAGAATTTGTAGAGGAATTCTGAAGAAAATTAAGAAAATAGAAAACGATTTCGACCAGATAGAAAAGAATATTCCACTAAAGTTTTCAACAAAAGAAAGAATAAAATAAGTTTGCACGTTCCAAACAATAAACAACAGATAGCAAGGTACATTTAAGGTTTTTCATTGGTTTTCTTTTATATGTATATATATATATATATATGTATATATAGTATAACATTGTTAACATTTATTATTGACTATGTAATATCCACTGCAGAGATACTTTTCGTGTTTCGTGTTCTGTTTCCGTTTCTGTTTGTTTTGCAGGTACTTAGTACTACTTTGCTCCTTGGGTTTGCGATTATTGTACGCTTGTCCTATATACACACGCTAACATATATATATATCGTATATTCTTTAGGATATATGTGAGAATTGGGGGGTTTCTTGGGGGGGGCTTTCTGGGTTTTTGGGGGAGTTGGAATACTAAAGAGTTTAGGCGTTAATAAATACATCTCGAGTTTAGTTGGTAAAATGACTAACATTTAGTAAGTAACTATGTTGTACATTCAAGGGCTATATCGTATAAGGTATCGCTGATCTATAACGATCGTAAATATATAGTATCTATGTGTATACAGTGTGTATATGAATATGAAACAATCTGCAGTTATAGATTCTAGGCATAGGCTATGCAGTGAAGTCTTAGACGAGTTTAAATAGCACTTTCTCGAAGTCCGTACATCTATAAATAGTAAATATATCATATAGTATAGTATATCGTGTAAATCGCTAGCATATCTAGATCATAGTTAGAGTTACGAGTTTACAGTTACAGTTAAAGTTTTCAGTTGCTTATATCCGTAAAATACTTGAGTAAAGATAGAGCTAAGATTGTTGACAGACTGACTACTCCATTTCGAATTCTTATCTTTTCCCTAGAACAAATTCCCTTCTGCATGTTGCACATGACATGTTGCATGTTGCATGTTGCTAGTTGCTAGTTGCTAGTTGCTCGTTTGTTTTAGCTGGTTTGTTCCCATTTAGGTGTTGTGGTCAAATAGAATCGTTAGTGGATCATGTTGCATCTCAGACAATCGGCACGCACACCCATTCCATCAGCCGGAACAGCAGCGAGCACAACCAATTCTAGGCGGCCGTCGTGACCTTCGGCTGCCCTCCAATTCCGTTTCCGTTTCCGGTTGCTCCCGCCGAGGATCCCGCCTCCAGGGATCCGGATGCCATTGAGATCTCCTCCAGCTGGTGGAGCTGCTCCTCCATCTGGTGGCCACTGCCATCGAGGTGAGTGATGCTGCTGCTGCCGCTGGCGGTTGTGGCGCCGCCATCGACTTGACTGGTGCGCAGCTCCGGCGGCAGATAGATTTTGACCACGCTCGTTATCTTCACCCGGCAGTTCGGGCAGTTGCTGCATCTGCAAGGTAGAAATAATAAAATTAGTTTAGATTCATTAAACAAAAGTTAAAGAAAATAAACCTCTTATATCAGAAAAGTGCCCTTTAGTTTTGTTTTCATAAATTATACAATTTATCCCCATTCAAAAATAAAGAAAATGTAATTATGTAAATCTAATTGTATTTTTTTCAACGTTTCAAAAGTTGTTGCATTACTAAAACGAAGCTGGTAATTGAAGCTAATGAATATTTATCAGACATATTTGAAGTAAAAAAAAAACATAAATTTGTTATGATCCTTGAATAAAACAATCAAAAACAAAGTTTAAAAACAAACTGTATTACAATCTAGCTTTTAATAACAATTCTTTTTGTAACAAGTTCCCTTTTTATTTAAATTGTGAAACAGATAGTAAAATAATTTAAATAACTTTTGGTGCGATTTTCAATGTTAATTTTTCTAGGTAGCTTCTGAACTGATACTCTAAACTAAAGGCTTCTTTTTCAAATAAGAGTGCAAGGACCCTCTTCAAAGGGACAACTCACCTCGCAGCGCACTGGGCACAGGCGATGACGTGACAGCAGGGATTGAACATTGTGTTGATGGCGCGGTCCATGCAGATCTTGCACTGCATGGCCTCCGAGATGCGCGTGTCCACGCAGCGCTCAATCGCCGCCTCACGCGCCTCCTTCTCGCGAATGGCCAAATCTATCTTGCCGGCCATGGAGCCGCCGCCACCAGTCGCCATCCCCATCGTCATCGACATCGACAGCCCACTGACCCCGGCCACATCGTCCAGCGGATCACCGGCAGCGGCGCCCAGTCCTCCGCCAACGGCAGCAGAGCATCCTTCGGCTCCCTCGGCCACCAGATCTCCTCCCCGTTCGTGGAGCGTCCTTCTCGCCTGGTCGTGAACCTCGCGGCAGGTGTGCTGGATATCGAACACATACCGCTTGCCCAGCTCCGTGTTCTCCATGAACATCGAGGCGATGGTGCCCTTGAGATCCCTGGTGAACTGGTTGGTCACCACTCCGCGCACTTTGTCGCACACGTAGAACGCATGCCTTTCTGTGATGGAGCGGTAGAGTCCTGCGGCAATCGGCTGCTTGGGCAGCTTGATCTCCAGCTCCTTCCGATCGTTGTGGTCGTCCACATACTCCAGCTTGAAGGTGCGACGCAGCGACTTGGCCGCAGCGATGGCGCCAAAGGGGATGCTAAATATCAGAGAAACAAAATTGATTAGTTTTATTGTAATTAACCAAACAAACGAGATCCTATAACTCGAATCAAGAAAACCCTAGAAGAAATTTATACAGATTTTAATGTACCTGAAAAGATATACTAAATACTCATCTATAAATCAAACAAATTATTCCAATCTAATTTAAACAATTTCGCAAGTTTTCCTTTTGAGATTTTAAAAATAAATCATAGCATACTTTTATGCAGCATTTTTGGGTGATTGCAAATCTCCAGAGATTTTTGATAGCCCCTCTTAAATGTTAACCCACTGTAATAACAATATTAACTGGGTTTATAGACATTTTTTAACTTAATTATAAGGCCCCCTTATTCAGGTTTATAACGCAGAAAGTGGGTTCTATAAAAAACGAGACCTATGACTGTAATTTTGCGCTATATAAACCTAATGCAAAATCATTTCGTAAGTAGCCATAAAAAGGCCATTTAATCATTCAGGTTAATGTACCTTCTACTTTTAAGAACGCGGTGTTCGTTTCATGCAACATTTTTCTCCAAGGTGTTTTTTCAAGGCATCACCTTGACTTTTGTTTTATGAATTCATTAAGTCGGGTTTGGTTCAAAATGTACAGAAAGTAAACAAAATAATAAAATTTGAAGCGTAGGGGTGAACTCAAAAATGATTTCGTTGATTTATTCGATTGTATTTTTACTGTGAGTTGTATTAAGCATACAAATCAGTTAAATTTAATATAAGAACTGTAAGGGTTATACAATTCCCAAATTAAAAGATAGATTAGTTAATAATGTTTCTCATCTCTAGGTATATTTTGCAATTTATAAGTACATATATAAGGTTCAAGTTAAAACGTTTTTTCATAAAAAATGTTCTTGACACTTGGTGGCTTTAAGTAATGGATTCGAGTTATAGAAAATGCCATTATAGATCCCTGAACTCACCTTTGTTTCTCACCCCCCTTGCAGACGGTGATGCCATGGGCGCCCACCGCGATGTCGCACCGCGTGGCACTCTCGTTGGTGGTCACTCCGCTGAACAGCTCCTCGGCATAGCCCTCCAAGTCCTGGATGGACTTCAGCAACCAGTACTTGGCCGACTTGATGCTCATCTGCAGCTTGGCCAGCTTGCCGTGCTCCATGGCGATCTGGCGGAGATAATCCGCCGGCGGTTCGCCCTCGGAACTCGGCTGGATCAGGTACTCCTCGTACATCCGCAGCGGATTGCTGGCCAGCCGCTCATCCAGTCCCGTTTGACTGCTGCTGTTGCTCGGACTGCTGGAACTGCTGTTCGAATGCGTTTGCGAGCACGCGGATGTCGAGGCGGATGCGGATGCGGATGCAGATGCTGAAGCGGATGCGGAGGCGGAGGCGGATGCAGAGGCGGATGGCGATGGCTGGAGACTGCAACTTGTGATGCTATTCGTTGTGGGCAGCGTGCAGATCTCGATGTGTTCCATGGATTTCTGTTTGGATAACCTCCTTTTCTTGAAACTCAGGACATGTTCCTTCTCCTTTCGCTGCTGCTCCAATCTCTGTTGTTGCTGCTGTTGCTGTTGCTGCTGCTGTTGGGCCAACTCCCTTCGCATTCTCATCGGGCAGTCGGCCCTCAAAGATGACTCATTAAAGCGTAGACCATCTGCTTGGCAGAGGAGAGCTGCCAGCTTGGCTGCTCCACTCCAATCGGGAGCGGAAAGACGACCCTCCAGAAGATCCCTTCTCGCCTGCATGTAGAACAGATTCCGCACACTCTCCTGCAGGATGAAGTGCACCGGCACCCAGAACTTGACCCGCAGGGCCAGCATCAACTGGATGCCACTGCCACTGCTGCCACTGTCTCCTGAGAGCCGGTTGCGCAGGTTAATCCACTGCCGCGTCTGCGACTCCTTCTGGTTGGGCGTCCAGTGCTCCAGGCCGAAGTACTCCATCTCGCAGATGATGTTCAGGGCGCGACAGACCTGGAATTGAAGGAAAATAAACGAAGGGTTAGTTGAGAAGTTCTGTAATTCTGTAAGTAAATATAATAATATATAATAAGATTTATTGCATATTTAAAATCAAATAACAAATAAACCTCACTGTTTGCATGGCTGATTTTAATACCCTTTGTTAGAAAAAATTCATGTTTAATAATTCAAAATTGAATCTACATTATAAGACCACTACTATTCTGTTTGTATTTATTTTCCAAATGCAAACACAATAAAGTATTTCAGATCAGTCATCATACATTGTTTTATAATTTTTTTATAATTTGATTACCTTTTTCCCAGTATAATGGATCTCTACTATAAACTTCTGAACATTTAACTAGTTGTTATGAAGACTCCCTTGTTCTATTAAATTAATAGGCTCCAAACTATGCAAACTATAACCCTCAGCCATTTTCCGTTGCGGAAGGAAATTCCTTTGTCTCGCAGCTCGGAGGAATTAAAGTTTGGTCTAAATGTTTTTCAATCTATTCTGGATCAGCGACTTATCAATTCAGCTCGACAGAGCCTGTCAGCGACATGCGGCACGCGGCAGGAGGAGAGTTGGCCAAAAGCATGTCCTGTCGACTATCTACCAACATTTTGCGATGACAGCGGCAACATCCGCAGCAGCGGCAGCAACAACTGCCACTCTCAAGCGGATGGATTGGTGAAAAGCGGGGGAAAGTGGAGCAGGCAGAGGGGAAGGGGGAGGGGGAAAAACTTGTGGGTGGCTGCTGTGGTTTTCCAGAAATATTTGCTTATGCAACGAGCGTGTCATCATTTCGGAATGGAACGAGTTCAAATGCTGGCAGCATCTCGTGGCAAACAACATCCTCATGTGCGGTTCATAATGCCTGTTGATGATGATGACGCTCTCTGTCTGTCGGTTGGTTTTAACAAGTCGAAAATATACCCCCTCCTCCCCCTCTCCCCCTCCCCCTCATTTTTGGTTCACTTTTCCAGCCAGCCAATCCCCCAAAGGCAAAGTTGCATTGGCTGTAGCCAAAAAAAAAAAAAAAGGCAGGAAAAATGAAATTTGAAAACAATATACAACAGCGTAGCTTCGTGTTTTGTTTGAACTTGGAGCCTCGGGGCCCACCTTTAAATACTGGTACGTACTCCCCATTACCCCATGGATATAGTCTAAAGTCTCCTCCCCCCAGCAGCACTTTGCATAATGAGATATATGTATTACCCGACTTTCCGTTTTTCCTGCTTAGCCAAGGCAACAAGTTGCTCACGCATCAACGCCTTCGCACATTTTTCCCCATTTCCAATTAGGCGAAAAAGCGAGAAAAAAAAACACAAAATGGCAGGGAAAATGTAATAGATTACTAAGTGGGTGGTGTTTAAATTTATGAGTGGAATTATAAGCCATTAAAGTGAAATTCGAGACATTTTTCTAGTTGCTTTCTTGGTTACTGTTTTACTTTGCTTATCGCTGGTAAATTCTGTAATTTGAACCTGCAGAAAGCAAGTCATTTTTTAAAGAAAATGGTAGGTTATTTCAGAGATGTTGAATTTTAAAGCATACTTTTGGCAGCCAATGATTAGGTTTTAAAATCTTCAGACTTTATAAAAATAGTATGATATCCGAAAAACTTTAAAACAATGTGTAAAACAAATTTCAAATTAATAAATATACACATTTATAATTTAAATAAAATTAAAATAATAAATAAATTCCTAAAAATTATGCATGCCAATTTATTTTTTTCTCGGCGAAATAATAAATAAATTCCTGAATATAATGCATGCCAACTTAATTACTTCTCAGCTTATTGTATTCATAAATTCCTGGGAAATAATAGGAATTTCGTAGAAAGCAACAGCCTTTTGGGATCCTTGAACAAAGGACAATGTGAAATCCAATAAATCCCGATTCGATTCGCAAAACGAAGCCACTCGAACAACACGTTGGACTAATTAAGACGACAGATGCTGGCGGCAATTGCGGTTTGCAGTTTTCGAGCGGCTTCAAGTCGAACGCAATTAATTAATCAAGTACGCAGATCAATTTACATGCCACTCGAATGAATGGGCGTCTGAAGAAGAGCAAGAGCAAGAACAAGAACAAGAATGAATGTCGATGAAGGAAGGGGGCGTGGCAGCTTAGTAACGGTTGTTACACAGCCGACAGTGAATTTGATGTTCATCGTGAAACGGAAGCTTTGCCTTCGACTTTGTGGCCCTTGAAATCATGGCTCAAACGAAGGGTGGTGGGTGGTTTATTGGTAAGAGAGGGGGGAGAAAGGGGGTGGGGGGAGTCTTGAAATGTCGTGGGTTGCCGTTGACAACCGAAGAGCGAATCTAATGAAGCCTCTCGAGAGCTTTTCCTCGGGTAATAGCTGCAATCGCATATACTACGCATTTTCCGCCAATGGCAATGTTTAACTGAATTTAGGCAATCACCGCGAACAGATGGCAAATGGGAACCCAATTGGCAGATGGCGCATAAATCTGTCGGTAACCCAATGCCCAACTAATTACAATTCGTAATGAAGTAAATTCAAAGCGTAAGAAATATTTTGAAAATTTTCTAGCATTTCAGGGCCAACAAACCCATAAAGTTTCCAAAACAGAATTGCGCAATAAATAAACAAAGAAAATTTATAGACAGATATAAAATATTTGGTATACAAATTAAAAATAGTTTTTGTTAACCACGAGCTTCTTTATAAATCAGAAATTTATCCGTGTTCTAAACAATTTAATTAGCTCACTTAAATTGTTACAAAATATTGGGAATTTAATTTGGTTCTTTAGCCGCATTTAACATTATACTATAGTTAAAAATAGTGAGAGTGTTCTTTGCAATTTCGAACTATATTTGGAAATTATAAAACCATTTAATCAGCTTTATTTTATCTTAATGGTCTTTTTTATAGTTTGTTATGGGGTGAAAATTGGTTTTGACAATATTAAACCGCAATTCTTCCCCATTTTCGGGTTCACCGCAAAAGCTTAAATGCCATGCAAAAAAGATTTAAGCATTTTATACCAATTAGGCAACACATTCATTCCAACAAGTTGTGCTCATAGAAATAATTCTGTACTTTATTTTTTTAAATTTATTTTGGATTGGAGAGCAAAACGTGGCAACAAGCGGAACCAAAAACAAAATACAAGTCCGTATACTATATACATATATACATATATATGAACATTCATTCACCGCAGAAATAACAAAAATACAGAAAAATACAGAAAAAATACAGAAAAATCGTCGCTGGCGTCGCCGCTGTCAAGTGCAAAGTCCACTTTTGTGGATTTCGCTAAAATTAAATAAAACACGAAAGCGATTCGCTGCTGCCTGCTAAATGCGAAACGTGAACTTATTTTCAGAGCAACAATAGCGGCAATAACAAATAAGCCGGCAACTCAAGCTCCACCGAAAAGCCTGACATAACCGAAACTTTCGTAATTCCCATACTGATATGCGAATTAAATTCGCAAATCTCCACCCCCTCTAAAAAAAAAAAAAAAAAAAAAAGATGACAAAAGTACCCTTCTTGATTATACGCCTTAATGCATTTCGTAATACAGCGGATCCGAATATAAAGACTTATTTGCCGTTATTGCTGGCCATATTTGGGGTTTTTACTATAGCGAATCGGAGGGCAACAAGCGGGTAAAGTAGCCTCTACAATATTTGCACGTGCTGTTGTCTTACTTTTTATTAAGACTCTTAAGATATCTGTATTTGCGAAACCCCTTAAGACATTAAATGGGGAAACTGAAATTTCATTGAGTTTATTTATAGTTATTCGCACTTAAATTCTGAAAGTATTTTCAATGATTTTTTCTTACTTACACATACCTACATATGTACATATGTGTTTTATTACTAGTCGTTAAATCTGCTTGTAAAATTACACCTGCTTGTTATGTTGAATTGCGAAAGGAAAGGAAACAGCATTTTGATTTTCGAATAGATATTGCGTTCTTAAAATAACTTTAGTTAGTCAACTGTTCTATTTCTTTTAAACATTGCAATTCGTTGCTCCAGTTTTCGGAATCCACGCTTTGTTTTTAAAGAATGTGTTGTGCTTTGAGGTAAATGTCTATAAAAATGATTGGAGCACATGGAAGCAGACTTTGAGTAAACAAATTTTATGTTTCCTTTAATTTCCCTGCTTTTATTATCACTCGTAAATTAGCAAGGGTAGAATTACAAGCGCATCTACACCTGTTTCTTACATTTAATTTTCTTAAGAGTCTCGCGAAGAGCGAGCTTAAGGGAGAACTCTCCGCAAAGGTAAACAAAGTGGAGCCCGAGAAAATTCAGGGGAGAACAAAAAGAGCGTGGCTCTCTTCTTTCGGAGCAGACAACACTTGTAAACGCTCGAGGGGGGGCTCTTCGTGGGGGGGAGCTATGACTGGCTGGGAGCAGAAAACCCGACCGAATTGGACTTTGGACCCGAGTCTTCGAAATGCCAATTGGACTTTGGACTGGCACTCGCCTAGTGAGTGTTGTGTTTTGTTGTCTTGTTGCTCTGTTGCTGTGTGCTTTTGTTGTTCCTCTTGCTCTCCGTTGTTTATTATAAGTATGTTTTGTATATACATATATGTATGCCCCAACGATCGCTGTGTGTTTTTGTGATTTTTTGTTATTTGTATTTGCTTAGTTTAATGGCCTGCCGAAACCGAAACTGTAACTGTAATTGAAACCGAAGCCATGACGTCAGTGGGAGCCGACTTTGTACTTTGAACCCGTGTGGAGGAGCGAAAAGAGAGCGATGGAGAGTGCAGCAGTTAATGAAAGGCGATTAAATGCAATTGGAGCAACACACGTGCGAAAAAGAGAAATGAGTGGGTGGCAGAGAGAAAGACAGAGATGGGGATAGTGATCAAGGCTGATGCCAACTCTCTTCCTCTTGATGAACGAGATAAACAAAGACAGATGGAAATTTGTTTCCATAAACGGTTAGAACTTGTTCGCCTTTTGTGCTCTTTTTTTGCAGGTCATGCGCTTATAGAGTGATCACTTGCTCCCCACATCCCCATCTCTCACCCGCTGACAGATGGCCCGCATGAGGGAAGGGGGAAAAAAGGGGGAGGTAACAGCTGCACCTCTATTTGCACTGGAAAAAATACGCAGTTATCTTAATTTGTTAACATCAGTTGATGTTGAACTACAAAAGGGTTTGGAAACTAATATAAAATGGGTTATAAGCCAAGTCGTTCATTGGCTTAAACAAAATGAAAAGAAAACTTTCATAAATAAATTTTTCTTGAATTTTTCATCCCATTTTCTCCGTGTTATTGGGAATTAAAGTGCACTGAAACAGGTTCGATGCAGGGAAATTGTCCATAAATTGCACTTAATTACCTATGCACCGTGACAGGGGCGGGGATTCACGAGGAGGAGGGATGCGATTCACGTGCTCGCCATGTGCGCCACCTTATAAGTCGTAGCCGTCTTTATCAACCTGCCCCGCCCCCTTGAGCGCTCCCATAACTGTTTCCACGTTCGGTGAATGCCTTTTAATTGCTGACGTGAGAACCGGCAAAATGGCAGAATTTATCTGACAAATGGCGAAAAGTGAAATACATACTATGTATGTATATACCCATGATATACGGCGCACATGAAATATGGAAAGCGGGCAGCGAATACAAGTGCAAATTAATTAAGCGAAAGTCTGGACCACCGGGCGCAGCAATTATCGAAGGCGAAAGATCGAAATGTCAAGGTGATGCGTTTAAGCCACTGATGCAACCAGGTACCATTCAATAAGTGCGAATCAAAACGATGACGAAGTTTGATTCTTATATAACGAAAGTATCAAAAGCTTGGTATTCCCAATCGATTGCTCATCGAGCTACTCAAATACATATTACCGAAATGGAATATTCGTTTGCTAAGCAAATTTTAATATGGTTATTCACAAACGAGGTGTGTTTTTTTTTTTATACCAAGGCAATTACTACATATTTTTATATATTACAAATGTAATAGTACAAAAGGTATTTTGAACCATATAAATAAGCAATTTTCTTTCTTTTAAGCTTTTAGTAAACTAGTTTTTTGTCTGACCCATATGGCAATTTCGCTTGATCATGAAAAAAGTGTCTAGAAGCGAGTTTGTATTATTCACCCGCAAAATTGAACATCAGCAAATATTAATTGGCTCAAAGTAGAAGAATGCCAGGTAGCTGCAGTTCCAGTGCAATACTGTTATCAGCTGCGATCTGTTGATTTCTAATTAGCAATGCGAACTATCAACAAGTGTGAAAAAGGCGTTTCAATTTCAACCTTCAGTTTCAACCTTCGGCACTGTATTCACAAAGTTGCGCCTCTTTATTGAATTTCCCTTTCAATGTGAAAACTAGATTGAATAGTGAAGCGCCACCGCTGTTACTAATCAGGCTTTTTTTTATACTTTAGAAGGCACAATCTATATAATCTGGGCCCCTGGCATTTTGTATTTCCGTTCAATATAAATCCGATTGAAATGAAAATAAAACTCTTCTTCGTTTCTATTAGAATGTAAGCACGTGTGTTCCTTCTCTATCGCCCTCGTACTCTCTTTATGCGCAAGTGAGTGAGATAGAGAGCGAATGCATTTAATTTCTGCAATAGTGCAGTGGCAGCGACGCCGGCAGAGGCAGCGACCGACTGAACATTGGACTTTGATCGTTGGCCATAAATTTTATAGCAAAAACGAAACAAATGCTAGAAGAAACTAAAAGCTAAAAACAAGAAACAACAAAAATTCTACATTCAAAGTGCACACTAAAAATGCAATAAGAACGAGAAAACAACGAAAAAGTAGAAAAAACAAGACAGTGCATCGAGTGGTTTTAATGCCATTTCATAAGAGCAATTAAAACGCTAATCGAAATGGAGAAGAAGCATGTCCTCGGACATTAATGTTATTGCTAAAGGCAACACATACATGCAACCAAAAGAAAGTGCTATAAAAATAGTACTGGGAAAAAACATTTTTAATATTTTTACCAATAAGAAAGGAGATTAAACATACATTTCTGTAAAAAAATTAAATTATATAAATGGGGTAATACATTTTTATTTAACTATTAATTTTACTTTGTCCTTGCAGTGATCTTATAAAGTGAAAACCCCCTTTGAGTTTCCTTATTTGTTGACATATCATTCGGAATTCGGCCGAAGAACCAAGTTTATGGAACAACGGCTATAAAACTCTCATCCTCCTTATTATTGTTTACTTTTTTTTTGGCAATTATATGGGTGGCCCCAATTCGCTGAGTGATCCAGTGTGGCCGTTGTCTTCCTGCATTTTTAATGAAAATGCTTTGGGAGAGACGTCGGTTTTTTGACTGTTTTTAGCTGTTTTGGCCAGTTGTACGTGACTCTTGGCACAGCACTCGGCCAAAACGGTTGCGTCAACGGCTAAAAGCCAACGTCAATTGCAAACGGCAAAAGGCTGCTGCAGTGAGTCTTAAATAAAAATCATGCTGATGTTGTGTATGTGGAACTACAGCCATACAGAAAATCAGGGCAGCCAAATGAAAATATATGTGTCGTCCTGTGCATATTTATGCAGAAATGTGTGTCCTGGCAAATGCCATAATTTTACCCGTTCTCCTCGCCATTTTTTTCACCGCCTTTCAGTTGACTTTTTTCCTCATTTTTTTCGAGTTTTTGTGTTTGTGTGTGTGTGTTTGGGTTTTTTTTTTTTTGTATCCGCCTCTGTTGTTTTGGTTTCGTTAAGTATGCGTCATTTTCAGTGGCTGCCACTTTTTGCGTGCGTTGCGCGAAAATGCGGAAAAGCCGCAGGGCTCCCTGGTACACAGCCCTTCCTTCCGCCTTTTTATTTTCTTTTCCCCTTTCGGGAGTTGGCTGTTGGCTGTGCAGTGCAAACAAGTCCTTTACAACAACGGCGGACCAAATAAGCATGCAAATGCATTACATTGTAGGAGCACCAGCTCCTGAAATTATGCGAGCGAGAGCGGGAGGGAGGGGGGTTGGGTTTTCCAGACCCTAATTAGCATGGCATTGCATTCCCAATTGCAGCGACGTGATGCCAGATTATTGTTGGCTTAACTTTGTGGCCAACTTTTAAGAGCTGGAAATATTAGAGCACTAAATAATGAGTTTAACCGCCACACGATTTTGCAGCACATTAAGGTTTAAGGAAGTTTCCAAAGTATAAACTCTGAGCTTTTCATAAAAAAAAGCCAGCAAATGTGGGATAAAGTGGTTTTGTATCAGACATTTTTATAGCTTATTTCCTTTAAGATACTGCAAAAATAAATGCATTTCAAACAAATGTATGATTTCTTTCCTCTCTTTTATCAGAAATTATTTATTGTTTCCCGGAATGAAGTTCTAAATTTATTTTCCTTTGGCTTAAACTATAAAGAAATGTGTGGTTTGTTAGAATCACTCACATATAACAATAATTACTTATGAAAATAACTATTTTATTTAGTTATAATACCACCGCAAGCCATTTAGCATATTTAATTTGAAACCACAAAACATAAAGTTTATCCGCACATCAAAGTTGGCATAGAAACCAGAACTTTTTGGTTGATCACAGAAAAAGAAACACTGTTTGGACAAAAACATTCATTTGATTTCTATAGCAGATTCTCTAGACTCGGAATCACATTTGCAACTTGATAAATTACATTTTGGCTAAATGAAATGTCTGCTGGAGGAGGCGAAACTTTTCGGGCCCACAAAGCAGGGAAAACTTGGCTAAAAGAATGTCAAGTGCACATACGAGAAAGGCAGAAATGGAAATTCTGAGGAATCCTAAGATGACGAAATGTGCTTTTGCCGAGGATGCATTCCACCGAAAATGAGGCGGGAATATATATACATATATATGGCCAAAGGTCAGGGTCTTTCGCCCCAACCCCAAAAACTTGGACAATTGTCGAATGTTTAAGATGCCAAAAGCCGGCTAAAAAAGACAAGAAAAAAGGGACATAATAATAAAAAGAAATTTCTTCCGCTCGGCGGCTTTTTTGTGTGTGGGAAAAGGATGCATAATAAGGCAACATTATGCGGCAAGTTTAGGGGGAGGGGTTGGGTTTCCAAAGGGGGATTGGAGGAGCACTGCAGGATGGCACAGTTCCAAAATATAATAACAGAGATATCAGCAAATCGGTTTTCGGCTCTTCAGGCCTGCGAAAGTTTACACAAAGCGAGGGTTTTCCCAGTACTTTATCTTTTTTCTTCTTCGTTTTTTTTTTGTGTTATTTTAAAGGACCTCGTGGTGCAGCTGCTTTGATGATTTATCCGCTGGCCCCGCCCACAATCCAACACGGTCCGCCCACTTTTATAACCCTGGCTATGAACTTGTTTACCCATAAATCCACAAGGCAGGCTTACAAGTTCACCTTACCCGCAGCTCCTCCCGCTTTTGGCCGCTCTCCAATGTATTTCAATTAAGTTATCAAATACCCAAACACACACACACACAGAGAACACACATACAACATACAGCATACAATACACACACTTGGCTACCAGCTAGCCGGTTTGTATCTGTCAGTTACCAAAAAATGTATATTTTTTATATATATTGGTTGGTAGGTGGCAGCTTGATTGTGGGTGGGGCAAGGGGAGGGGGAGGAGGCGTATGAACATCCCGCCTGCCTGTTGCCAGGTGCCAGGTTTTCCGAGCAGGTCGACCTGCTCTTGTCTGCCTCGTATTGATTTTCCTTCTGGCCAAAAGTCTCTTTCCCCCCTCCCCCCTCCCCTTTTCGCCTCCCCCTTGAAGCAATTCCATGTTTGCACTTGATAATTCCGCCCGGGCATTTGCCATGCAAATGGGCCCGCTGCCAAGGCACATAATAATATATCATTTAAAGTTGTTCGGTCACTTAAAAATTGCTTGTCCACCGCCCCATTTTCTAGTTTCCTAGTTTCCTAGTTTTTAGTGTCTAGTGTCCTGCAGGCCGGCAGAATTGCCAGACTGGCGTGTCCGGGCTCATTTATTCTAATTGTAAATTGTAAATTGCATTCGTCCTTGGACCCTTTTCGCTTTCGCCTCGAGCATCTAGCGGTATCGGAAATCGCGCGTGACAAGCTTAGCCTAACCAAACACAAAGGGGGGCCTTGCCCCCCCACTCCTGCACTTCGACCTCTGACCCCTCGTGCAGGTAGAAAAAAATATGTACACTTGTTGTGTAAATATTTGCACAATCCTGAACGAAGAGTGTTTAATGTTATTATTAACATAACGATGAAGTTGTGAAATAAGTGTATTTAAACGTAAAATGTATTATTTTTATCAATATTTAAAAAACCCCAATTTAATGAAAACAAATTATATACTTTTGTTTATTTTTTTAATAAATTTCTTATTGTATTTCTTTAAACATTGAAAGTAGATCTCTAAAAGCTTTTGGTTCTTTATAAAGTTTTAATTAAAACTTTTTTATTTTAATTTTTTAATTTGCTCCGTAGTTCTTTAGATAATTGGATTTGTTTTTTTAATATTTAATCTAAAAACCCCATTTCATATTCCCGCCTGTTGTTTTTTTTATTGAGGTAGGCAAAAGTTGTCATCCTATCCTAACAATATCTTGTTTTTAGAAACTTTTTAGCTTAGCAATTTGCCAGGAAAGTTTTAATCCAAACTTTAGATGACAAATTTTCCGCAAACTGTATATCGTTCGGTTTTCCTTTCCACCCGCTGTTTCCACTTCCATTCAAATGACTTTAGTCATTGCAGTTAATGATGCCTGGCTTTAGGCCCCCATCTCCCACCTCCGGCTGCCCACACTCTTTTGGCCAAGTTCGGAGGCTTTGATGGACATTTGATGGCTACTGGCCACCCAGCAAACTCACACCCACCATATGCCAAATGGCAATTTTCACTTCGTTAAAATTGTAGAATTTTCTTTTCGAGCAATTTAGTAGCGGAAAATGCTTTTGATGCCGGCGAAAGGAAAGCTCCGCTAGCGGATACTGGCTAAGTGGACGATGAAGGCTGAGATTGGGGAGACGTTTTCAGGGGATTGGGAATTGGGAGCTGGGAAAATTGTGGAACTCGGCACCTGGCAGACTGCAGGTCTACCAAACACCCCGATTAGAAGTGATTAGGGGGTCTGATATGATTATTCCAGAACCGTACTCGCATTGCAAAAAAAAAAAAAAAAAGAAAAATAGCAGAAACAGCAAATGCAAATAAAAAATGTATTAACACACGCGGCTATTCCCGCAATTATCATTTCGTGACCCGCGGCAATTTTCCAATGGCATATGAATATGTAAAATTCAAATGCAAGCCCAATCATCCTTCCCCCTTCAGCAGTTTTTTTTTTAATGTAATTACCTACACTAAAATAAATAAATCCCATGCCAGTACGATTTGCATAAAAACCGTAATTGAAATGCTTCGCGAAATTTCTGTTTTCTTACGACTTAATTAATTTTACTCCTGGCAATGAAAATGCCGCTTTAAGAGGCTCAATTAAAATGGCATTATCCTGGTGCTGATTGTGGTTTTCTTTTGAGGGCTGAGGGAAGCGAAAAACAAAAGACGTGGGTAGGGCTTTCGGACAATGCAAACAGGACATTATTACCGCCGGACAATGTACTATACTTCTTTGGGCGGTAAAATAAAAATAAGAGCATTTAATTAAGACTGCCGAAGGACGAATTATTTTGCGCAGAGAGGGCACATTTTAAGCGCTAATTGAAACGGGGAAAATTACGAATGAAAAGCCCCGTCGCTGTGTACAAAATAAATTGCAGTTTAATTTGATGCCGGAAAGGCTCTAGATTTCGACACAAACAAAAATAATGTTTATGATTTATAATGAAAATTGGGAAACAAAAACAAAGTAAATTTTTCAAACAAATTAAAATCTCTGCAGGATTTGTCCCAGAACCATAAATTATCTTTTATCTATCTTATCTATCTTATAAAAATATCCTTGGTTTACATTTTCAATTCAGATTTATGATCTACAACTGATACTAATCTATATTTTTTTGTGTGCACTGTGATTTATTTTCTGATCCGGTTGCTGATCGGATTTGTTGTGCGAGTTCGCTTTCCATCATGATTTTATATGCTTTTATTGGCCCTCTTTGTTTTACAAGGTCCTCTGTCACCCTCTGTCTTACCGCAAGGTTCCCCCCACCCCCTCAACCCCCTCCCCATCCTTTCTTTGGCGGTAAAACGTGCAAGGAGGAGAAAGGCCAAAGAAAATAATAGTGAAAGCCACACAGGACTCGCTTCGGTTCGGGGCAATAAAACTAAAGCAAAAAAAAATATATATAAAGAAAGGGCGAAACAAAAGCCTTGCCATTAGAGACACATCAAAATGGCACTCAGCATGGCGCTAAAGGGGGGTTTTCAAGGGGGTTTCGGGGGGTTGGGGGGGTGGTTCAGTGGGGCCAAAGGAGGTGCAAAGTGGGTGAGGGGGAGGTTTTAGCTTGTCGGCTTTTACGAAAACTATATTCGAATACAATGGGAAAAGCATTCAATGCATTCCCCTGTTTCTGCGGTTTGTTTTGCGGGTTTGCATTTTTTTTTTTTTTTTTTTTTGGCTGCATTTTCACGCAATTTATTGTTCTCACTCTCCTTTCTCCGCCGCTTTTACTCGCTTTCTCCTGTTTCCTGTAGAAATTCCCCATTTTCTCTCTTTATTTTTTTATTGTTTAATATTGTTCTAAGCTATGCATGCTGGCTTGGCCTAGAGTAAGCTTTATTTGCAGGTACCGTTGGTAGTAGGGAAAATGGTAGTAGGGTAAAAAAGGTAAAAAAGGAGCGGAAGGTGGGAGGGTCTACTTGGCCATATTTCCGCTTAGTTGTTGTGCATTCGGGTTTCTATGGTTTTTGGCCCGCCTCTCGACCACTTTTCCCGCCAACCTTTGGCAAAATGGGCGAAAAGCAGTTCAAGGATAATATGCAAAAACCATGGAAACAATAGATAGCACTAGACGCCAAGTGGGTCTGCTGCAAAATTGTGGAGGCGCCTGCTTAGCAAATGACATTATCATTTGCCTCCAACATTGATTTTGCTCAAATTTCGTCATTGTCATGTGCAGGCACGATTTCTGCATCATCGTCAAAGTGCTCAGCGAGCACTGGAAAAAATTAGGGAAACAAATATTAAGTTATTTTCATTTTAAAAATTATAACAAAATTCTTAAAGCCAATAAACTCGACTTGATTGCTTTATAAAGAAAACCAGTGTGACCTGATGCAGTATTGTAAATTCAAGTGACCTCATCTGCTTTATAATTAACGTTGGGCAGTCTAATTTAATTTAACGGTTCGTTTGGGATCTCTTATAATATTAATTTAATCTAATCAACTTTTTCTTGCGAATTAAGTACTTAGAATGAAATTTCCAGTGCATGGTGCTAAAAGAAAAGCGCCACTGACTCTGCAAGCGGTAATTGCATTAAATGTCGGCTTAAAACCAGACGACAAAACCCCACCCTCTTCCACCCACTTCCCCCCCTACGATTCCTTGTTGCATTTTCGCGTTCTCCACTCGCAGCCTTGTCATTGTCACTGGATTAGTGTTTTAGACCTCGACGAACTATAACCTACCCAGCACTCACGTCGCCAATCCACCCACTCGTTTTTGCCGTAGAAGTGCTTCCAATTAGCCGTAGAATGGCCAAGACTCCGGCAACGCAACTACTGGCACTCCGGCAATATGCTCGCCTTAACCATTAAATCGATATAGATGCGAGGAGTTTTCGCCGTAGGAGTGGCGAATCAAGTCGACTTCACATCGCACGTGACGCCCGCTGACTTCATTCGATTCGATTCGAATCGAGCTTCTCCCTGCTTGAAATGCACCCACTCAATTCTGCTACACAGTTGATATTCCATTTATAGAACCAGTGTCTGACATATACTAAATTCGAGTTCAGAAATAGTTCTCACGTCCACGAGCAAAGTATTAACGCTTAGTATTTGTGTGGGGAGGTGAAAGCCTAGATGGGTTTTAGAAATGCGAATAAGCATTGGAATACGAATACGAATTTAATTGACTTACAATATGCAGTTGCTTTAATAATAATAAATGCAACACAAATAAAATTAAATTAGATTTAACCTTGAACTTTTTATTTTTAGAATCTCAAATAATAAGAAATATCCTAAGAAATGTAAGGCAATATATTTCAATGAAACCTTTGTAGAATTGATCTATCAGAATAGAGAAGTTTCATTCTACGTGCTTGTAATATTAAGACTTTGAAATTAGGAAACAAAAGTTTTCTTATAAAAACTCTGATCTACGCTAGCTATTTGTTCTTGTTTAATTCAAGTCACAATAAATTCAAGTTAGGAAAGTTGGAGCTACTGAATTTCGACTGTAGTTAGTTGACTTCTTTGTTTTTGCGCCTCCCTTTTTTTGTGCTGTTTCATAGTATAGTATTGTGTGCTTTGGCACGCGAATATAATTTCCTTTTGATTGGGCGCGCCTCGGCTCGACTTCATTCGGCGACTAGCTAGGAGCGATTTTCCAGATAGATTTGCGGGCGCACTGCCAGCACACGGTGTAAACATAAATTGCGCTGGCAAGGACACGCACACACACACACAAACGCGCACTCATAGAAGGGGGAGGGAGTAAGGAGTAAAAGGGGAGTGGGAGGGGAGGGAGGCGGAGGACTGGAGCAAGGACGCAGACAGGATGGCGCGCACGCACCACGAAGCCTTCGTCATGTGACCCTCGCAGCTCCAAACTTCAGGACTCGACGGCAAAGAAACCACACACACATGATGTATGCTCGCCAGGGTTGCCGAGTCGCAAAAAGCCAGGACTTCAGGAAGTGAATGAGGCGTATACCTTGCCACCCCCTCACCCTTTCCGTTGAACTGTGAACTTCAACTGCTTTTTCTTTATTTTACCCCTGGCTTTTCCACCTTTAAAACTTTCATCTCTACAAGAATAATAAACTTTGTAATTCCCAAGCCTTAATTCCTGTAAATCAAAAAACATATTTGTTAAGGAATTACTGCCTTATTTTATTTAGAAGTCTATAAAAGAGGTCAGTACTCTTTGATTATTTACAATTTATCACAATTTATTATCTTACTTTTGTTTCTGACTGTCAGGAATTGTTTAGCAACTAAGATATTAAAAAAGTTTTCAGAAAACAAAACAAACTCGCCAGAGACTTTATTTCTTTTTTTCGATTAAATTAAAAGTTGTGCTAGCTCTATTTTTGTAATATGCTAAATTCCCTTTTATGCTTTTACTCAAAGGCCGTTGTAATTTGACCAGAAGTAGAAGGAAAATTAAAAACGCCCCTGGCAACTCTGGCTGTGTGGGTTGCCCCGCAGGTTGAACATCGCCTGCGGTGCATTTTGCATTTTCAGACACAAACGCAAATGTCCAGCGAACATGATAAACGCCCTGCTGCAACCGAAGCGACATAAAAGTGATGGCGTTCGGTCGGCAGGAAAATGGGGAAAATGCATTGCGTTTTGGGCTTGGGTTTTGTGTGTTTTGTGTCCTGCATTTTGAGCCCGGACGCCCCAGCCAGTGGCAATTAATTCCGAAATTGGCCAACGACATGGTGGCGGATATTCCACCTCATCCTCCTCCACTCGGATTTAATTGTTTGGAAAATTAATTTTTGCTTTGACCAATTTTCCAGATTCTGCAGTAAGACTATTAGTCGCAAAATCATAGAAGCATCATAAATTACTACATAAATAAATAAATTTCGACCAGATTATAGTTTTGTCTAAGCGTTGGACCGAGAATTTATTGAGAGGACATCATAAACATTTACATTTATGGATGTCCACACGCATAAATTTGTATGCTCAACGCATTTCACTAAAGCAATCAATGCAAATGCGAATGCAAATCAGAGTTTTTGTTTGGTTACATTCTTGATCGGTATTTTTCATCGGTTTTTTCCTCCTGATGAGTGGAAATTTTGTTTTCGCACTTTCATTGGACTTCTGTATTTACAGGGCCTTACTAATTAAGCGGTAAACAACGGTAATTAAACAATATAATCGGCCACTGAATATGTATATCTTTGATTTAAATAACTTTTGGCCTGCTTCCTCGTTTTTCAGCACATTCAACTGCTTTGGTAAATAAAAATCCAATCCCATTCGAATAGTGGGGAAAAAATAAATTATATCCGGCTGTACAGTATCCACATTGTTCGGTTGTTTTTGGCTTGCTTGTGTGAACTTTAAAAATTTATGGCATGTTTGTTGTGGTCGAGCAAGAATCAAATGCGAGATACACTAACAAAAGATAAAAGGCAACAGTTTTAACATAATTAAGGATGAATACTTTTTGTTTCTGGTTTTCTGGATGAAAACATGAAAAGCTTTTAAAAAATAAAATGAAAATAAAACTATAAATTACCTAAGAAAGTTTTTTAATTAAGTTGTCAAATCCAAAATATAAAGATGATAGTTGCGAAAAAATGAGAAAGACTAAGAACAAAAAAGTTTAATTTTATAGAAAAAATAGTTTCGCTGAACAAACAACAAGAGAATGTTTAATGCGTTGCTGGTTTGAAAAGGTTCACTGCGTCCAAAAATAATTTAGTTTACGGTTTAAATAAAGACATTTAATTTTAATCATTTCGGTTGCCCGATTTAAATGAACTCTATTCTATTGCGTTGTATCTGGCTGAAACCAAACAAAAAGAGGCGAAATTGGCACAGAGCGGAAAAGCAATTCGCTCTCCGAGGTGCCAAATGGATCTGAAAACTCGGGGGACTCGCCTTAAATATATTTCTGTATTTATCTTGGGTTGTTTGTTTAAATTGTTAATAACTGTCGACTGCAACAAATAAAGCAACGCGAACCAGAGCGAAAAGCAACGCGACGGAATAAAATAACAAATTTACATACAAAGGCAAACATATGAACATATGTATGTATATATATATATATATATATATATATATATATATATATATATGGTATACATATACATATGTAGGTATGGCGAAAAATGAAACTTGACAGAAATACGAAAATAGGTAAATCTCGTTTTGTGCCTTTTGCGCTTTACATTTTTATTTTTCGCATTGGGCTTGGCTCCACAAAGGCAACAAAAAAAATAACACAGAGAAGAAGACAACCTAAAACGTGGAGAAACACAAATACAAACAACCTAAAACAACCTCAAGATACATAGATACTCAGATACTTTTGCTTATAAGTTATTCTTTTTGGGGAAGCACGTGTGTGCTTTTCTTCTTACAAAGAAGAAACAACTTCCCGATGTTAGGGCCAAAAATCGCATTTGGGGCCAAGGATAATAGGCCAGCAAACACGGCGTATGCTTAATATTAATCACTTTACCCCACTCAACGTAAATGGATAAACAAAACAAATGTGTTCTGGGGAAATTTTAATTTTAATTAAACATCTGTTGAAGGCAAACAAATGGAATGGAATACAAAACAAAAAAAAGGCGCAAAAAAGCTCGGAAATTGCGCTTTGGGAAAAAACTTGAAAACGAAATTATTAATGCTTATTTATCATTTACGCCTTGATTGCTTTGATATCTGACTTGACTGCTTCTACCTGTCCGCCTTTCGTTCTTCCCCCCCTACTCTTCCCACACCCCTTCCTCTTCCCCTCCCTCTCTTTATCTGTCTCTTCTGCGTTGTTGACATCGAGTATTAATATAAGAAAATTTCAAGCTTATCAGAAGAAGGTGATAAAAAGAGAGAGACACGAAAGCGATGAGTTTATTTTCTGTGCTTTTGACATTTGTTTTTGGTTGGGCTTGCATGCTCACATATATAGATAAATACATATATCCGCAGACATCTGGATAGATCGCTTGTTTACCACTTAGGTATGTATGCATTAACAAAGTAATGTGATTTTGGGGGGACCTGTTTTTATATGAGAGCTCTGATATTTCCTCGTGTTTGAATGAGTAACTATAATAAGGAATTATAAAATATTATAGAATATAAAAAATAAAATATTCGTATGTTTGTATTTAAATCTACAAATTTAGACAATGCAAATAGTTCTTACTAAAATACAATTTATAATTATAAATACATAAATGCATACCTATGCATATACATATGTGATACTTATTTATCAAATTTAAAATATGCATATCTTTTTACTAAAAATAGAACTTCTGTAATTTGCTTTGAGTCCTTTGAATGCCTGAGTTTTTTATTCAAATATCTTGAGCTCGAGCTGGCCTTTTGTCGTGTCACGAGAGACAAGCAAATTGGCCAGCGGCTGGTGCACTTGACCCGCCTCCAACGCCCCTTTTGCCACTTGAGCTGCCTCATCAAATCTTGCCTGGAAACTTGCCTCGTTGCACATCTTTCAATTGTTGCAAGTCGCACACTCGAGCCACGCCCAACCGCCCATCAACCCAACCGCCCACCAATGCCACGCCCAGCTCGGTAATCCCACACTTCAAGGGTGTTGAAAGAACCCATCATCCAGCTGCCTTCTAATCCTCCCACGTATCCCAATCCCATTCTCCCATCTACCATCTCCCATCTCCATTTTCCCCCTGAGGGGGAAAGCTTTCACAAAGGGGGTGAAAGGGGGAGGGGGAGTGGGGTTGGAGCAACAGCAGCGCTCGCAAATATAATTACACCTAGAAAATAGATGTCGTGCCGGCGGAGCAGAAGGATCTGATTAGCGCCGCCTGTTGACAGGCAATCCGATAAGGAATCACAATCAATGGGGGGGGATTATAAAGGACACAGTGGGCGAAGTCGTTCCAAACTATAAATTAGTGAAATGAAGTCCTTGTAAGTTTTTCAGTCTCTGTAAATCGAAGGTAAAACTGAAACCATTTAATTAATTGATGATTAAGGGAAAACTGACAAGTTTTAAACTCTTTGTATACATTTTATTTATTCTTAAGGTGAGTATATCTTTAGAAACTGATGGTAGGGGTTGCCCTACTTATTTAAACCGTTCAATTGGGGATAAGCAATTAGAAACTTAATCCATTAAAAACAGAAGCTTGAGGGTTTTTAATTTAAGTTGAGGATAGGTCATTTTCGGGGATACAATATCCTAGCTAACTAATTAGGTTAAAGACAATAGAATTTATATTATTTGGACACAGAAAAGTAAGAGTGACTGAGTCAGCAGACTTTCCCAGCAATCTCTTCCGGCGATTTCATCACACGTTTCGATCTAAATGGAAGCTATCATTTATGGGCTTTTCACTATCGTGACTCGACAATTGCCGGTTGTTTTCCATTTCCCGGCCCGTGGACTTTGTCATGTAACAGCAGGCTTTCGGGACATGCTCGAAATGTCAATCCGGAGTGAAGGAGAGCCACTCGATCGAAGTGAAGAACCCGAACGAACAGCAATCAAAAACAACTCAAAGGGGGCACTCAGAACTCAGCTCTATGACGACAAACGAGCGACGGCAATTCGAAAATGCAATTACAAGTAGCTGGTAATTGCAAGTAACTATTATCGGGCATAAAACTGTTGCACATGGCCCACAGTCTTCGTCCTCAGAATAAGAAGGGTCCTTAAGCGATGCCGAAATGGGTTTTCGCCAGTTGCTAAAATTGGCAATTGCTTGACTGACTGACTCACTCGCTCGCTCATTGGGTAGACACACCCAAAGAAAAGGCATATATACGAGTATTTGCATGCACATATTGCCTCCAAGTATGATTGTTAAATCGAGGTAACAAAAATGTAATTCTCCTTTGACATGCAAACTCGTCGAAAGCGTCGAAAGGCGGCCCACTGACGTCAAGGGAAAAGTTTTTCCTCCGATTGCGATTGTACTAGAAAAGGGGCGAAAAACTTTGTTGCTCCTGTCCGAGAGTCAGCCTGGCAGCTTGTAATTAAAATGTGCAACTGCTGCCACGCCCCCTTTACCCCTCCTCCCCCCTTGAGATTATTTCCCAGCTCGGGGTTCATTAGCCACTGGTGATAAGGCGCCAAGTCAAAGTTATGTAAAGGCTCGTCGTTATCAGTCGAGTATTTCGTTTACCAACCGAGCGGGCTTATCACTAAGCCTTGATTTAGACCCAGTCGAACGCCTCGTCATACCACTCCAAATACAAATCCCAACCTGAAGAACTCCCTTTGAATCATCCCGGCGCGCTTAATTAATAATTCTTTATTAATAGTCGGGATTTCTCATTGACAGTACGAAAATAACGATGACGAGCGAGTGTAACTTTTGGACACTCCTCTTATCGCCGGTTACAAGCGTCATTCTTATTCGAATGATAAGCTATTTGGTCATAAAGCGGCATTGGTATTCATAGATTAAGCTGACGCACGGCTCAAAGTTAAATTACGAAGGCAAAAAAAAATTAATATTAATTTGATTAATCCGGCCGAGTCACAGATGAGGTTCACCTCCCCCTTCGGGGGTCCCAACAATAAATGGGCTATACTATAAATAATTTTTAAACGCTTGCCAGATGTTTTCCCAGATCAACAGGCGTGATACGAGAGGAGTGTTATTGAACATTGGACTGGAAGCATATATAGAGTAGCATATATAATGTGCACAGAACATACGTGATTCGGTGCATGTGAAATTGATAACGCCCTGATTCGGATTCGGATTCAATGTCATCGGGGGATAATGCAACTGTTGCAGCGCCGAGAAAGAACCGATTATCATGGCTTAACAAAGAGGACAAAGGTTCGTTTATTTCTTTATATTATTTCTGTATATAAAAACACTCGAATTAAGCTGTTCAATAAACCCGTTATCGTGACTTATTTATATTAACTAAATAACTGGAAATAAAACGTAGGACAATCTGATTTATAGAACTGGTTATGAGTAGTTATGCCCTTTGAAGCCATTACAGTGCACCATAAATAGATTTCAATTAGCAATTATTAATAGCGCACTAATCACGACTCGTAACCTTTGTAATTACGATTATGGCTAAGCCTCCCCCAATAAAAACCATCTGCGTTGTGCCCCAATTCCCCTAGATGGTGTTGTATACGATTGTTGGGTTCAGAATCGTAAATGTTGATAGCAAATGAGCCGCACTGATAGGGAAAGGCGTTAGATAAGATAAAAACAAGTTGAAGAAGCATATTTCTCCGTGTCTTGTGCTGTCGGGTCTTGTTTTCGAAAGTAGATAATAAAGTTGGCAACGAATCGGGACATATATTCACCTGAATATTAATGCCTTTGTGTGCGGGGCAGTAACTTGATAAGTTCGCCCGATTAGATTGCACAAACACCAAGGCACTCCTCGCAAATAAGCCAAAGACTTAATTAGCCTGACAAACAGGGCCAATTGCCGAATTCGGTTTAATCTTTGGGGTTTTGGGGAAAGGGGCTCTTTGGCCTTTAATGTGAGGGGGAAACATAATCGTATGTATTTCGCTCGTAGTAACAGAACTCAGCCAAACAGAAGCAGAATGGTCAAGTGTTTGCACTAAGCGACTCAAGTGTCGACCACTTGTACATTGAACCCACTGGCAAAAAGTACACGGGGAAATAAATCGAAAAGAAACTTAAGGTTGATTAACTCAATTAGATTTTGCCAGTGATTAATAATTTATGTTGAATATACATAAATACATGAAGGAATATTTTCTATAATGCAAATGAATGCTTTCTTTATTTAATAATCTTGCAAAGAGGGTATTCATTTCACTAATAATTTTTTAATTATAAGATAAGAATTCTGTATTGCAATCCTCTGCTTTCTGTTGTTTTGCGACTTCAACACACCTTGGGGTTCTGAAAAACGATTGCGGGGGGCCGTTTGAGTCAAGGGTATTTGGCATTTAAAATGAATTAGCGCAAAACTAGTAAACAACAAGGCATTGAAATTGGACATGGCCTTTGTACTGATAAGAGAATGCGAATCGAAATTACAATAACGAAACACACACTCACTTCTGCCACTGATAAGCATTAAAATACTTTCATAAAGCTTACAGGTCCAGCCCCCACCAAAAAAAATGTTAATTGAAATCGAATCAAGTGCTTCGTTTTCGAATGAATGCCGAGTGCCTTTAAATGAAGATTCTTTTATAACATTTTTTTTATAGTAAGCCGCTCTGGTTTTAGCCGTAACGAAATTCGCCATCAAAAAAAGACCGCCATTAAAGTGAAATGAGAACATTTTTGTTAGTATGGCGTCGTGAACAACTTTGCACGTTGCCCATAAAAAGGTAATCATTTTTTAGTTATTTATTTCCAAAGATAAAAAACCAACCAATTTCTACACCTGTTATTCCCTTCTGGCTCAAGTGATTCGAAGGCCCTTCGGTATTACACCATGTCCTCTTATAAGGGAATCGTAATTTAAGGGCAATATCATACACGTGTAGGGAAAAATCGAGTAAACCAAAGTTGAAGATCGGTGATAAGCTATGAAGTAATTTCAAGGCGACTGCTTCTTCTATCGGAAGCTTGGTTGGACAATTTTGTAACCTCTGTGAAGTGGAACCGATGACTTGGGAGCAGCCTGTTCGGATAATTTTGTAACATCTATGAAGTGGAACCAATGACTTTCCCATTTGTTCTGTAACCCTAGGGTGGGGTTTTTCAAATTCAATGTCGCGAAGGCCTTGGCTTGGAGTAATGCGTAGTAATACAAGTAGTAAAATTGCATAAGCAATCTTTTAGGAAAGATAATAATGTTGTTTTGAATAATACATTAAATAAAAGCAAAGTCCAAAACTACAAATACAAATCTAATATTAATATTACTATATCAAATGTGTGAGGTTATGAAAAGTACTACTTAAGGTAATTTTTTCTTTAAATGTGGGAATACGTTTTGAAATTCTAATTTTAACAAGGGTTTCATAAGACAAAGAAGCATATGGAGCCATAAAAAATATGAGTGCTATTATTACCCAACGGTACAAGAATACTTTTATGGAAACTGCCGTAATGGATTTCTTGAAACTCATTTCAATTGCAAGTGGCGACTTTCAATTGATGTTCTTTCGTGAAGAGAAGGAAATGTAAGGTCAAATACAAGGGGAAAATGGAAATACATAGTAAGGGATTGGAATTTTTTGGTACTTGAAAGGGGAAACTCATTACCTTAGAAGACAACTTCATCATTCTTTCTTTGAAGATTAAAACTACAAGTTATATGGTAAAGAAACGTTTAAGATATCTAACAATAGTCAATCAATTTAAAAGAAACTCTCATGTCATATATTTTTTAAGGGACTTCCAAAACCAAACGAACATTCTTTCAATCTTTACCATAAAGCAAATCTTATTGTTTAGCGTTTATTTTAATCAGAGACTGTCATCGTGAACTTTTCGCCAACTGCTGCAGTGGGGATTCTATGGAAAATCACCAGCAATGGCAATCTATCTATAGCCGCGATGAACTCACCTTCTCCAGACACTCCTGACCATTGGCTTTGGGATCCCACTTGACGGCTTGCTGGGTGCCGTTGGGCAAGTTGACAATGCACCACATTTTGCCTGCCTTGTTTTTGTTTTCCTTGTTGCGGCGGCCGCTTGATTTGTTGTCTAACAGGTATTAAGCTCGGCTCAGCTGTGCGGTTCAAAACAATTGCATTTGGGATTGGCTTCCGGCCTGCTCGCTCGCACAATAGCCGAATTCAATACCAATACCAAAATCAAAATCAAAATCAAAATCGGAGCCGAGTGGCCGAGCTACAGGTTGCAATTTTCTACTCTTTTGCGCACCAAATTCAATTAGGTTCGCGTATTTTGTTCCAGTCTGTGGACCGTTAGCCAACTTCTCTGTTTGCGTTTTATTTAACTTTATTTGTTAACTTTTGAACGTTGAGCACTACGAAGTAATTTAAATAAATTTGCACTTTTGAAATTTTGTACACATTTTTATTTAGCGGCAACGAACGCACGCACGTATAAACTTTTGATTGTTGCTTCAGTAGGTTGGTTTTTTTTATTTCTTCTACTTTATTGTTGTCTCGTGAAACACATTCAATTTAATTCCGTTTATGTTTTCGTTTTTAAGACTCAAAATATCGTTTCGTGATATTTTTTCCCGGCGATTTTACGGATATCCTTGTTGTTGTTGTTGGTTGTATTTTTGTGTTGAACACAGCGCTGCCGAAAATCGAGTGAAAAAATGTGGAGCTCCGCGTTGCTTAAATAGACTTTTGTTCGCTGGCTCTCTTTTAAACTCTCGCAGTCTGAAACAATTCGCTTCGGAAATCGTCGGCAGACGAGTTACTCTTTTGAAAGAGAAAAGTACATTGAGACAAGTATGTGTGAATGTTGAGAAAGTACTCTTTAAAAAAATGTACATTAAAACATTTATTGGTTCTAGAACAGTTTTAAGTCTGTTGTTTCATGTATTAAAAATAATAAATAGTGTGTTTATTTTTAATTTGATTTATGATAACATTTATTTATTAGTACCTTTAAAATAATTGTTCTTTTTATAAGGCTTTTCTCTGAGTGCAATAAGAGAGCGAAGTGTTATATGTGATTCACTGCGGGGGCGAGAAGAGCGTTGGGGGCAGCTGTTACCGTCTGTTTCATTCACCTTCTCTGTCGCCCAGCTGTTGCTGTTGTTGTTGTTTTTAGCCACTGGGCTTTTGTTATCAGATTTTCTGCTCGCCGCATTGAAATTGAAATGCAGGTAAATTGTTGAAGGCGCATGTGCAGATATCTTTTCTTTTCAGTGCAGTGCAGCTGCCTCTGGCTTTGCATCTCTCTCTTCTGGCTTACTGCATTATCTCCACTTCGGTTGTTTGTGTTTTATTCGGACGACCTGCACAATATGAAGACTAATGAGTCGGTCCGGGAACATTAGGGTGGACCTGCAGGCATGGTAATCAAAAGATAGATCTGCACAAGAAATTGTTACCTTGAAGAGAAACCCTAGAATTGTTGCATTGTTTCTGTAATAGCTTAGCTTAGATATGATTGTTGTGACTGATCCCATTGGAGGTCATGTATATAAAACTGATCAATATCAGTGGAAAAAAAGAGCTTATTGTGTTCATGTTTGCTTACGTGATGCAAGTCACGAAGCTTTACAGTAATTTATTGCGCTAATGCACACCATTAAAGGTGTTAATTGAGTCTTATTTTTATCTGATCCCCAGAAATTGTAAATAAAGCGTATCCTTTGTACCTTTAAGTAACTATATTTTTAATAATATTCTTACCATCATTATCCGGTTGATATTTTAAATAACAAAGCATTGACGAATTACTAAGAAATTGTTTCTTTTTTAACTCTGATAAAAAAAAAAATCAAGAGATAAATATTTGTATATGCTTTTAAAAGAAAAGTTCAATTTTAGTTTATAATAGTGATCTTAAATACGATAGAAAAAGAAAAAGCTTTTCGAATTCAAGGCTTATGGCTTACCAGAGAATGCACTTTACTCCTTGGCAAAACCATCAGCTTCCAAATGTAAAGCGACTTGCATAAGTTGACACACCTCCGCCTTGATACTTACCCCTAATGTGTTTGTATGGGTTACGTTTAGTAGGTCAGGTGACACGGGTAACGGGTTACGGGTAACGGGTAATGGTGGCACAGGTGACACTGAATGGGAATGGACGGCCAGCCGGGTCACGTTTCCCCCAAATCCCCCAATAATAGGGTTTGCCCGGACTAGAACTGACCTTGGGCTATAGCATACTATGTATATAGTATGCAGTCGTAATGTGTGTCCATCAGGGGTTTCGGTACAGAAAATCAATATCACTGCAATGGCCATCGGCAATTGACAACGGACAATGATTGAATGGGGGATAATGGGGCCCAGTGTCTGGCCCACATCGGAATGGCATTTGTACAACTTCTGCCATAAACTATGCAAATCTGGCGTCTCCCAAGGGACATTTCCCATTCGCAAAATGTCGACTATATTCTGCCAACCAATTTAATTAGTTGGCAGGCAAACATTTGTGTAATCTCCGAGTAAACAGTTTGTTTGGCTCAATTTAGTTAGGTAAGATGCAATAAGTATGCGTATTTTCGTTGTGTACAAGACTTTCACAAAGATGTACAGCTTTTATTTTTATTTGCCAATCCAAAATTTATCATTCTGTTCTTGAACATAAAAATGTTCTTAAAACGTAAAATGTTAAAGCTTTATTTTTTAATGTTTTAAAATACATTCTTTGAAAACGAATTAAAAAATATTTATTTTTGTATTTTGTATAATTTTTCTGAGTAGAACAAATAATCTTACATTTCCTCTACATAGACCATAATATTTATCGACACGAGAAGCTTTCTAATCTTTTATTTATTCTTCCACCGAAAAGATATTTTACGCTGTCAAGTAAAATACGTAGAAATGAAAGAAATATGTAAAGTATTCTGAAAAAATTCGAATAATGATTTGGAATTCAGAAGAATTTAAAATATGTGAAAAATAAATATTTAAGGTATTAAAATTGATCTTTAAAACGTAGATTAAAATTATAAATAATACTATGGACTTTAAGCGTTATGCACTATATTTAAATATCAATAATACATACTATTATCAATATTACAAAATCAACTTCAAGAGATTCATGTCTAAAGCAACAATTAAGTAGCATTAAGGTATTGCAAAAGAAAATACGACAACCGTAATCTTAATTTTGACTTAATTAACTATCAATCTATTAAACTGGCAGACACGTTGGGAAGTCAACCGGTTTTTACCAAAATCGTTTAACTGGATCAATTGCTTTAACGATGCCGCTTTCGACCGATAAGAAAGCAGCGCCGTCAATAATTTTATATCCTTCAATCGGTGGCACTCTTCAGGCTCATGTTAAGATCATTAAACGCGATCAAGATTATAGACGATGGACTTTGGGCGTGCCATTCGCAGACTGTGTGGGTGGAAAAACAGGGCATGATTTATGGGGTCGGCAAAAGGAGATTACTTTATACAGAATTTGGCTGATGACATTACTCATTACTCATCTAGGACTGGGACCGAGACCGAAACAAACAAACGATGGCGGTGGGTGACCTCCCTTTTGATAAGAAGTCTGTAGGCGGTGCCAAATGTAAACAGTCTTAACATTATTAATAGCCGCCAATCGGAAATCACCATCAACTCCGCACTTAAAAATACAGAGACACCAGTTTCCTCATGCGCGGAAGATCCACTTGGCAACAGTGCCGCCGATCAATAACCATCCACAAGTAGTAAATCAGTTGCATGAATTGGGAAAAATTTGCACACTAAGTGCCATTATTTATGCTTCCACTTTTCGTGTCGATCTGATTACCGAAATCATTTGTCTGGCGAAATACTATGTGTATATTCGTATGGAGAGAGCGTGCTTTCCTCTCCGTTCGATTGGACTAATTAACTCAAAAAGCGAAAGAAATCAACACGAATTCCGTCTGATTGCCTTAATCTTCGACTCCAAAGTTCATTGTCTGGGCCAAGGAATCATTGTTTATTATTGACTTCTCCATACTCGAATTAAATGACAATGCCCTGGATATGAAAATTATATGTCAGTGGAGCATCAGTGAAAGATACATCCTGCTGGAAATAAACAAATGTTTAATTTGCTAAAAATATATGCAGAGGTTTAAGAGCGATTGCAGTAATTAATACAATGACTATAACGATGATGTGATTAGCCTAATCAGCGATGCATTGTTTGTTTGCTTAGTATACCTTAAACTAGGTCTTCAAATGTAGAAATAAAGATGGACTCAGAAATCGGTTCATCGCCTTTTCCGGGACTAAAATGTATGCTTTTCCACATCTTAACGAGCTAACAAGTACTTTTTAATCTACGCATCACCTTATTTTTTAATTCAACCACTTCTAATCTAAGTCAAACCAGCCCACTACAAATTCCCCGTAGATTATTTGTTGATGTGATTGGTTGTGAATGGATTACTATAAGGGGAAATTAATTTTGTTTATATTTAATCAATAGTTTACTGGTGGGATCAAAGTTGCCCTAAGGGTGAATTTTTTTATGTTATCAGTTTGTAGTATTTTCTTGTTTTACACTTTCTAATTTATAATTTATTTATGTTAAAAAATGGGAAAGCAACTTAGTTTCGTTTGGAAAAACACAGATTTATAGGATTGAATCTGTGTTATTCGAAGCCCTTCATAATATTCTCTCTATAGAAATAAGTCTTACCATCCATGACCTTGTTGTTACTTACATTGTCACTTGAAGTACGGAAAAATAAACCAATTAATTTCCTGCATCTATTTAGGGGAAAAACCGACATGTCGATTCCAAGAATTGGATATGCAATTACAGACTGATGCAACGCTTAGTAGTTTTCCGCAACGGAAATTAATTTAATCATGTGGGTAAACAACAGGTCTGCTAAAGCGTGATGAAGAATGTGGGTGAGATCATTCAATAAATGCGAGGAGAAGGATGTTTTGATTGATTCATTAGGTCCCCATTCCCGGAGATTCCTATTTATTGCCGGAAGTAAACACTGACCGAGACATTGCACAATAAAAATGTGAGGCTCGATTGGGATCAGAATGATCGGTTTGTAATCAGTTGGGCGACCATGAATTCCCATTATCAGCAACATGATGTTTCACTAATTGACTGTGTCTACGCAACATTAATGTGCAGTATGCGGACATACATATATTCGCACGATCGTCGGAGGAATAAAGAGAATGCTCTTAGTGAAGAAACTCAATTTTTAAAATTTAAAATTAAAAATTCTTTACCTCTTCAAAATTTTTAAAGAACAATTGATTTGATAAATGGGTTTTAAAAAACATTAAAATAAATTCTACGTAATTCTGTCACAGTTTGATTATTTATTTCACAACCCATTTCCAACGTAATTTCAAAATATTAGGTAACAAGAAATGAAAAAAATTTTCTCTGCATTTGAACTTTCGAAAAAGTCTCACATAAATCCCATTGATATTAATGAAGATAGGCTTACCTTTTATTACATTTAAAATTCTTATTCAAGCTTGTCAATCTTTTGAGATCATAATGACTTGTGAATAAATTGGAGTTTGTTTTTAATGTACCCCTAATTAAGATGATTTTGCAAACGTGCGTAGTGTTCTGTTTGCTCTCATATCAAACCCAAAAATGGGTGTTGCGATTACCAAAACCCATTGTAAATACCGCCCAATCACGGGAAGTGCCCACTCCTTCGCACGTTCGTCTGATATAGGGGGCAATACCTGGTATTCGCCTATCAACCATAATGTGTCACGAATGCTGCACGATCTCAGCACGATCTGTGCGTAAGCTTCGGATGGCGATACGTGGATCCCAAGTATAAAAAGTAATGCTCGAGCCCCGCGGGCTTCCAGTTGCGAGCTACCCGTCTAAAGCAAATAATACATTGAGAACTAAACGATTTCGTCGTGGTGCGGAGAAAGTATTAGTTTAACCAACAAAATGGCTAAGAAAGTAAGAACGAACAAACACCTGTCCCTGATTTCTGTGGTCCGAATACAAAGTCTAACAAAGCACCCAATAATAATGCCAAGCGGTAATCAGCGATCGGAATAAACCTTGATACAAATAAAGCAATTACACTTCACAATGATTAATATCAGGTGCCAAAAGAAAAACACTCGAAGTGAATTGAACTAATAAATCGAATTCGAATCTTTCTGCGAACGTGAAAAGATTTATTTAAATTGATAAAAGACAATTCTGACATGTGTTTGTCCGCAAACATATTATGCGGAGCGTAAACTCAATGTGTGTCAATGCCCCATCCTCTAATTGAGATATATGTGTAGTCCTTTTGTTGAAATGTGCCCAAAGACTGGGAACTCCTTGGAATAATAATAATAATAATACCATTAAACAAGATGATATTAGCTAAAACCAGACTAAAGCGCATCGAACAGAACTTGCCGCTCAATTGTGTCACAGTCACGAAAATTCAATTAACGAATCGTTCACCTTTCGACTGATTCCAGATCTTCTGCAATTTATTGGTGTTGACCCTACTCGTATTCAGTGCCGATGCTCGACCCTCGTCGGTGGAGCCTAAGGCGGATCCCAGCGATTATCACGGGAATCTGTCGGTGGAAACCGTGCTGAAAGTGCAACAGTGCGAAAAGGACTCCAATACGATGGAGTTGTGCATGAGATGCGCCAAGGTGACCAAGTCGGATATCGTGTATCCTTCCTGCTGCAGCAATGAGGACGGCATCAAGGATTGGTGCAGGGAGTACGTCTTCTATGGCATCGAATAGATTAGGTTTAATGGACGGGCAGGAGGCGATTAAAACTGTGTAAATTATGTCGTACTCCTGTGTGGATTGGCTGTGATATACCCACTGTATTTATTTTAAATTATGTTTAGGAATAAACAAGGCTAAATTAGCATATTCGTGGTCTTTACCCTTTCCCACTTAAAAACTTTTCATTTCATTTTGTACGTTTCTTTTATTTATTTATTTCATCTCTTTCTTTTTTTGGTGTATTGTGTTTTGTAAAATCATTTTTTGTATTTTTAGAAAACTTTATAATAATTGTACATGTTTAAAGATCATTGGAAAGTGATTTCGAAATGAAAAAATAAATTTGGCCTTCTTTTATGCGATACGAAAACTGTTTTTAATTGGCAATAAATTGTTTTAAGAATGAGTGGTTTTAAGCAAGCCTTTATTAATAACTAAGTACGCGTGTTTAAATTGACGATTTCTTATTGTTTGTTGGTTGCCCTCGGGCATTTGTTGATGGCGGATTGATCAGAAATCGTTTAAAATAATAAAGTAAAAAATGAAAAGCCGATAGTAAGATGCACATCCGTTCCAACGTAAACCCGAAACATCGTTTGCGAGCCTCGACGAACATAGAACTTGCACTACACGAGATATATATATATATATAAATGTATATAACAAACAAGGTACAACCTAGTAACGATTGTTTTTTCATTTTTTTTTTTTTTTTTTTTTTTCTTTGTTCTTTTTCGATTTTTTATGGTTTTGCACTCGCTGCTGCTTCTCTCCGTATGCTTTGCAATTGATTTGTGGGTTTCTTTCTTTTTTACGTTGACTGAAAGCAACATTTAAATATTAAGTCGCGTGAAGAGTTCAACTTACCAGAATTCAAGCACGCTATTAAATATTTTAGTTTTTAAGTTAGTTGTTTTTTTGTGTTTGTTAGTTATTTAGAGAGGGTATTGTCTTTGGCAGCTCGTTTTGGGAGTCGGAACGGGCTAAATGCAGGTAGGAGCAGTCCGCGTCCTCGCAGCGACCCATCAGATCAAAGGGGCAGATGGTGGCGTGAACATCGAGGTGGCTTGAAAACGGAAAATGGAAGCAAATACATTTCGCCGGAATGCTGAATCGTATAACTCGTACTTACCTATTGTAATTCCGCGACATGGGCGTTTGATAAGTACGAAGGTAGCCGCCTCTCCTACAGAACTCCACGTCCTTCTCCTCGCGCAGTTCCCGCATTGTGGTAACCGTATAGGGTGCCGAAACTTCCACCGGTTTCTCCTGCGCCTGATCCTGAAAATAAACTCAACCGTTTCGTTAGGGCGGGTTTATGGCAGCACATTCAGAAATGAAGTGTTCAATACACTCAATAATAACAGCGGTAGCCGCGTAAAAATGAAGTTCTTAGCAATAGTTTTGAAGCAATTTGTACAAATCGAAATCCACGCACATCTGGAGGCTCTGTCTCCGTTTCAGGTTGGCTTCCCGTCGCAGGCTCTTTCCCCGTTTCAGGAACTCTGGAAGGTTGAGTAGGTTCTAAAGCTGCTGGTTTCTGGGGTATCGCATCCGCTAATTCCTTTGGCTGCTCAGGCGATACAATCTCCGGTTGATTCGTCTTCGATTCCGTTTCAATCACAGCATTTGGTTGACTGACCGCCACATCAGTCAGCTTCTCGAGGTCTTCGAACTTCATTATGGAATTGTAGAGACGTATCTCCTTAGTGAGTTGTGTAGATTTACGGGTGATGGCCGCCTTGCCCTCGTCGAGTAACCTGCAAGAAAATCAAACCTATAATCTCATAGAGCTCTTCTTCTTCCCTCTAATTCGATTTGATTTCTGTGATCGCTTTGTTCCAGCTTTCCCACGCCGTTCTGGATCATGTTGCGCTTGATGATAGTAGTACCTGTAGTCATCGCCCTTCAATCCTCGGCCCAAGTCCATTGCCGCCGCATGGAGCTTGTGTCTTTTCTGCTTCAGTGATATGATAATCTCATGGCTGGCCTGGATCTCCGGCTGAATCCTCGCCAGCTTGAGTTCCTCCTGCCTGACAGCCTGCTTCACAGTCTGCATTTCGGCGTAAAGATCCTTGAGACGTTGCGAGCAACGCAGACGTATTGCCTTCGACTTTTTGGCTTCTTCGACCAATTGCAATGATTTCTCGAGATTAACTAGCATGCTTCCCCTGTAAAAATAAAAAAGCAGAGATAAGTAACTATAGGCTTTGTTCACACATGTATCTACCCAATCTTGACAAACGAATTCTCAAACGCCTTCAGTCGACTCTCCTTCGACTGTTGATTCAGTTTGGCTTTTGGTTTAGTTGTCTTTGCATTTGTAGTTTTCGCTAGTGGTTTCCCAGCTGCTGTGCTAGCTTTACTATTGGTGCTAATTGCAGTTGATACTGCTAACTTTGTAGTATTTTGCACCACTTTAGTTGTAGCTGGCGGGGTAATTTTGATAAGCGGTGGCCTTTCAACTTTATCTGCTTTACTGGTAGCCAAAGGAACTGTGCTTTTGGTTGCCTGGACCCTCTTCTGTTCCAGCAGTTGCATTCGCTCAATCAAACGGAGGTATTCCTTTTGCGATGCCACTGGCAAATGCCGAACAGACTACAAAGAAAAAACAAATAATATAAAACGCTTGAAACTGGATAAAAATAAGATATACCACTGGCGTCGTCTTGGTTGGCTGTGTCTTGGGAGCAATAACTGTTGGCTGCTTCTCATTAACCTTGTCCGTTTCAGAAACTTTTTCAGGCGGCGCTTCTGGCGATGCAGAGGCGGGTGCTTTCGATCTAGCTTGCTTCAGGAAATCATCAATCTTCTTCTCGAAGTATTCACTGATCACAGTTCGCCTGAGATTGTTATTGGCGCTAGGTGCCGATTCCGCAATCTCGGATATGGGAGTATTTGATCTGGTCGTGGAGCCACTGCCACTGCCCATCGCCAAACTCAAGGGACTGGCAATGTCCGTGTAGCTTGCATAGGCAAAGCTCGAACTCAGCTCCAGTTCATCATCGCTGGCGGCTGACTCCTCTGCTAAGCTAATGATCAGCTTATTCACCTTGATGCTGGCAGGATCAACGGTTGTAATGAGGCGGGTGCTGGATGAGGTCACAGTTGGACCATGCAGAGGAGCACTTGGCTCCTTTATCATTAAGGTTGTTGGCCGCTTATTGCTCAAACCAGACCCAGAATGCTCATCGATTGGTATTTTCCTCTTGGCTGTTGTCTTTTTGTTAATCACCTTGTTGGGCTTGACGATTTTTATGATTTTCGTGGAGGGCGAGCTTGGATTCTTTGCCTGAATGGTTGGCTTGGCGACTGGCTGTGGGGATTTCACAGTTTGTACGGGGATGGAAGGAGTTTCCAGTAAAATCGGTTCCTCAACTTTCTCATTCGGCAACTCCTTCTCTGTTTCCAATTCAGTACTTTCTTCTTGGCTTGTTTGCTGATCCTGTGATTCCTCTTCACCTTTTACTGGCACCGAAGAAGATTGAAAGCGCCTCACTGCATTCTTGAGTATCTCTGGATTAAGAGCTGATTTAGAATTTGGTTTACTTGCCCGCTTTTTGCTTGCTATACTGGAAAGAAGCAGTAAGCGTAACTCTTCTGGATCATCGGAGTCATTATCCTGGTTTGATTCCTCTTTAATTTGAGCCACAGGACCTGATGAAGGAGCAGGCAAAGGTGCAGGAACAGGAGCAGGTACAGATGCTGAAACTGAAGTTGCAATAGAAGCAAAAACTGAAGCGGGTTCATTGGACGGAGGAGGCGACCTTGGTGGAGGCGGAGGAGGCTTGATTGTCCGCAAATTGGATAGTAATATGGCTCGCAATGCTCCCGCCTCGTCGTCACTTGATTCCGCCTGATATTGATCGTTACTCTTCATATGCGTTTGCGAGTTTTCCATCGAAACAGACTGCATCTCCGTAAAAGAGCTCTGATTGGAGTGCTGGTCGACCAGGTGCATGGCATCCCTGGCATCCTCATCCTCCAGATGCATCTGTGGAATGTGAAATGGCGGTGGTGGCGGCGGAATTTCGTCATCATCGTCGAAGTAAGCGCCATTCTCTCCCCTTAACCGATCGTCCGTCTTCATGTCCTCTTCATCATCCTCGTCTATCACAATGGGCATCGAAACGGGCGGCAGGTTGTTGGGCATGAAGCAGCGCCAACTGCCCCCAGCGTTGTTCATCGAATTCCAGTTACCTAACCAGGGATTCCAAGCATCCTTCTGCTGATCATCGCTGTCCGTTTCGGCCAGGTCCATGTCCACAGGCTTTGTGTCCACGGCATAGTCCGTTGAGTATCTTGGCGGACTTTGAACGCGTTCGGGCGATGTCGCTGGACTGATCTCCATGAGGTCATCGATGTCGTCGTCGTTGGAAATGGCGGGATGTACGCGATTGATCATATCAGTGGGCGAATAGGCTCGCTCGGCATCGCGCTTCTTGCGGGCCTGATGTTTTCGCAACATGGCAGATTTGAGTGCTATCAATCGCAGATTAAGCTCGGGAGGATCTTCGTTTTGCGACTGCTCCTGTTCGGGTTCCTCTTCCCTGCCTTCGCATAATTGCTGGAGAGGTGACAGTTGAAGTTCCGCCTCCTGTTCGTACTCTTTTTCGAACTTGGGACTGGGGGATTTGCGTATGCGATACTGCAGGCGCTCCCTTAAGCTGTTTTTGTACTGACTTATCACATCTTGCCCACCCTCACGCGCCAATGCCACGCGCAGTTTATCCCTGCTGAGTTTGAGCCTTTCCAGTTCAATCTCGTCGTCTTCGTTTTCATCGTTTATATCGTATTCACCCAGTTCGCCATCGGTAACGCTTTCCAGGGAATCGTGCAGTGGATAGAGTGACTGATGGCGATGCTGGTGATGATTGGACTGGTGGTGATGATAGCCCTGTTTTCTGCGCTGTGGTGGCGGCGATGGCGATGGTGAAGACTGTTTATGGCGCCTGGCGAAGGGATTCCTGCGGTAATCGCTGGACATCGAATGATGGCACTTTTTCCCCGCCTCCATACGGCGCAGTTTCTGCTTACGATACCTGCGGTGTACTTCAAATTCATCATCCGACTGACTGGAAACATCCGAAAGGATATAAACAGGCGACTTTTGCAGATAAGCAGACTTTGGGTAATCTGGAATAAAAAAGATTTATCACCGATCATTAGCATTGTTTAAAACGCAATTACTTGAGATCAACCCCTAAAATGGGAAACCCAACATGTTGCTTACTGTATTGATGCGCCAAATTTGCGGACAGAATATCCATGCGTTCCACATCTTTGTTATTCTCCTCCAGCTGCTGGATGCGAGCACGCAGTTTGAATTCCTCGTCTTCGGACGAGATGATAAGCTCGAATTCGTCGACAATCTCGCCTTCCTCGCGATCCTCCTCAGCGACCTCTCCATCATCATCGACAGGGTCACAAGGTTCTTTGCTAACGCGATTATCATTCAGTTCAGGGGGTTCCTTCTCGGGCTCGGAACACGGTCGCGATTCCGGAGGCTCCGTGGCTGTGCAGACCACCATTTTTTCTGCAGGTTTCTGCACGCTTAGCACTTTTCAGGTAATCACTGACACTTATGCACCAAAATTACGCTAGTTTTTTTTCATTGCCTTTGTGCTGGTGATGGCTATTGATTAGGCTAGAGATGGTACTGTATCGTGAAGATTTTGGCTCTAAATACCGATAAGACCAAAATACCGAATCATCGACGGTGTATTGAATTTTATAACAATAATAATAGATTTAACATTTCGGGTCGTAGTATGCATTAAAACCCTTTCATTATTTCTTTCTCCTTTAGTAACATATATTTAAAGTTTAACCCACAATTCATTTGAAATTAACACCTTGTATTTTCAATATGTGATTTAGTAGTGTTTTGCGTTTTGGTTTTAATTTAAACTCCTATTTAAATATGACAAACAATTATAGACTACAATGATTAAGATACTATTTCACCAAGTATATGTTCTTTGAAGGAATTATAACGAAACCTACAAATTTTTACCCAATAGTTAGCTGCTGCACAACACTACCCGTCAGATGTCGCTTTTTAGTATTTTTTCACTGACAGCTACGTGAATGCCAAAAAGCGGTCACTCTAACTGTCAACGCGACTTCCGCTCTTTTCCTACCCAACTCGCGGAGCAAAATGCAGCAGAAGGTATTTGTGCCTGTGAAAAACAAAGATTCCGTGCCAAACTAATGTCTAAAATGTCGCAAATACTTTTATTTTGCAGCGCAGAGAACCCGTGCAGGCAGTCCAGGTCTTCGGACGCAAGGTGTGTGTGAATAAAAGCGCTGAAATCCAATCGAAATTCTCGTACGACACGTGCAGATAAAAGAAACTCGCGTCAGTCGGCGGCGGCAAAAATTTAGAGCTGCCGCCTCAACGGCAGAGGTTATGTTTGTGTCTGCGAGTGTTTGAAACTAGTTTTGGATTCATCGCAAATATCAATGGAACGTTCAATAATGCCGGCAATCCTTACTATTGCAGAAAACCGCCACCGCCGTCGCTTACTGCAAGCGCGGTAACGGCCTCCTGAAGGTGAACGGTCGTCCCCTGGAGCAGATTGAACCCAAGGTCCTGCAATACAAACTGCAGGAGCCTCTCCTGTTGCTCGGCAAGGTATGTATCGCAAAAGAAGAGTCTGAAAGAAAGCCATGTTTCCGTTTTTCTATACTGGTAACAAGATCTACAAAAGACTAGCAACCAATTTTTAAACCTAATGTTTGTTTTCAACGAGATTTTAAATCTTTGTTTGTACTACATACTTAGAAGAAGTGATTTATTTATTTTGATCAAACAATCAAAAACGGAAGCATGGCTTGCAAAACTCTAATGATGATAACATTTATCCCGAATTCGAAGCCAAATGAGATTAATTTTTAAATCTGATTAATCCCACCAAAAGCACTTAATTATAAACTGTTTGAAACAAATGTTAAACGAGATTTTATTGTCTTTTTTCAGGAGAAATTCGCCGGCGTGGACATCCGCGTGCGCGTCAGCGGTGGTGGTCATGTAGCCCAGATCTACGCCATCCGCCAGGCTATTTCCAAGGCTCTCGTTGCCTTCTACCAGAAATGTAAGTTTAATAACAAACTCTGTTTTGCATAATGACCAAAATTAGGGGGAACACCTTTTACCAGATTTTTGTTGGAATTATTAAAACCTTTTCCTTCGAATCATTATTGAAAGGCAGATTAAAACTAATTATGAGCATATACCAACCAAGCTGCAATATTATTGTGCAGATTGGGTGATGCTTCAGGAACATTTGGAATTTAGGTACCTTTTACCAGAATTTTGTTGGAATTTTTAACCATTTCCCACGAATCATTATTGAAAGGCAGATTAAAGTTAATTATGAGCATATACCAACCAAGCTGCAAGATTATTGTGCAGATTGGGTGATGCTTCAGGAACATTTAAATGTAATTAAAATCGTCGGCACCTTCTCCCAGATTTTTGTTGGAATTTAATGCTTTTTCCAGTGAACGACTCGAGCAAGGGAGATTAAGTGCATGTCGCAATCAAAGAGAGCGATTGGCAGATTTGACCATTGCTATTTGAGGCTTCATCGACACTAGCTGCTTAAACTACTATGAATATTCGTTTAAAAAAGATGTAGCTTACTGATTCTCGAATTTATTTTCTTTTTACAGACGTCGATGAGGCCTCCAAGAAGGAGATCAAGGACATTCTGGTGCAGTACGACAGAACCCTGCTGGTCGGCGACCCGCGTCGTTGCGAGCCCAAGAAGTTTGGCGGTCCAGGTGCCCGTGCCCGCTACCAGAAGTCGTACCGTTAAACTACTCTGTCTGGTTTTCAATTTGGATTAGAGCTATTTTTTACCACTTGAAAATGCTTTGCACGCAAGTGCGAATAAAACGGAATAATTAACTGTACAAATCGAGTGGAATTGTTGCATTTAATAATTGATAATTTGGGTGGAACTAAAGAGTTATTCGGTGAATAGTGAAACGATGTTATCAGTAGTTGTGTCAAGTAAAACTTATACGAAATAACTTTTGATCACTAGATGCATTCAACTCACGTTGTTATAATTTATTTGTGTAAATGTAAATAATAAAACAACATGACAGTCGCCTGGTTCCCATTTATTTAAGTCTAAAATCTTTTATTTTGTACAGGAATTAAATTTTTGCATTACATTTTTATTCATTTTTTGCCACAACTTAATATTTAATACTTCTGGTATTTTTTTTTTGTATACCTTTTTTAAGGCAAGCACTGCCACACTGCAGTGATGCCAGCAGTCCTCTTTAAAATGGAGCTAAATTCTTTATTAGCTTAAATAAATTAAGCAGAACTTACCGAAGAAAGATTTAATAAATATAAACTTTACATTTAAGCAATCAATTTATCTCGGTCTTAACTTTTGGTACGAAATCATTTTTTTCTGCCCGGAAAATCGTTTGGCTATAGCTAAATCAGCTGGAAATGCTTATCACCTTCTGGCTGTTGGCCTCTCTGGCAATAACAAAGCCGAGGTGTCAGCACTGCCTCGTAGTTAGTCATGGGAGCCTTGTTTGGAAAAAGTAGTAAAAAGACGGCTCCTAGCCGGATTACCGACCAGGACAAGGCGGTGCTGGTGAGTTGGAAGTCTTTGCGTAACCAGGAAGACTTCTGAAAACTCCATGTCCTGTTCCCATTGCAGCAACTAAAGCAACAGCGGGATCGGCTCAAGCAGTACCAAAAACGAATTGAAACGCAGTTGGAGAATGATCGACTTATGGCCAGGAAGTGCCTTCAGCAAGGTCGCAAGGAGTATGTTTAAATAGATATATTAATTCTACACAAAACCCCTAACCCGAGTGAATTTATTTCAGCCGTGCAAAACTGTTGCTGCGCAAAAAGAAATACCAGGAAAGTCTGCTGACCAATGCCGACAAGCAACTGGAAAACCTGGAGAAGCTGGCCTCCGATCTAGAGTTTGCCCAGGTGGAAATGAAGGTGCTAGATGGCCTCAAGGCAGGTAATGCGGCTCTAAAGAAGGTGCACGACATGCTGGACATCGATGAGGTAGAACGAATCATGGACGAAACGCGCGAGGGCATCGAAAAGCAACAGGAAATAGACGCCATACTGACAGATGTACTGACCACGCAAGACGAGGAGGATGTCCTGGCCGAACTGGATGCCCTCGAGGCGGAAGAGGAGCAACAGAAGCTGCCCGAGGTGCCCACCGACGAACTGCCTATTCCCGTCGAGGAGCCTGAGAAGACCAAAGCAACCAGCAGCAAACCCAAGAAAGTCCTGGTTGAGGCCTAGATCATAAACTAAAACGATACCAATGCCATTTTTGTATGTATATATTGCCGTGAAACTAAATTTTTTGATAAGTCCAATGTGAAATACATATTTTAATAGACTATGCTTTCCCTCAGGAAACGGAAAACAAAGAGTCCTGTTTTGTCTACGTTTTTGTTTGTCTTGTTGATCGGCGCAGGTCCTCCTTCACCTTGCTGCGCAGCACCTTGTTGGTCTCGTGAAGCTTTTCGATCTCCTCGACCAGCACCAAGTTCTCCTTGAACAGCTTGTCGTACTTCTTCTGGACGGATTTATCCTCGGCTACCGATTTGTAGCGCGCCAACACATTTTCGATCTGCCTGCGCTGCCGCATAAACTCGTCCCTGACCTCCGCATCCAGGGTCACGAATCGCTTGAGTTCATCATCAGAGGCGTGTTTGCGGAACAGCTCCTTCACGGCTTTCTTAAGTCCCTCGGCAGTGTTGATTTCCCCAGCCACGTAGTAAATATCCGAGCAAATGGCATGTAGACACTCTCGAGAAGCCTTTGCACGATGCCTCTCCGTCCGGAGTTCAGCAACATTGCTGAGGTACTTGTCCCGCATTTCCTTGAGCTGCAACTCCAATTGCACATTGTTCTGGTTTAGACCCTCCAATTCCGCCTCCATTTCGATGATGTGCTTGCGCTTATCGTTGATTTGGAACTCACGGGGCTCAATCTGCGCCTTCAACTCCGCGATCTTGTGTCCCAGCACCTGCTTGTACTTGTCCAGCTCCTGGTTCTTGTGCAGCAGATCCTGGATGCGCTTTTCCTTGCCATTAATGGCGTAATCTCGATCGGCAATGTCCTTTTGCAGGTCCTCGATATTGCGCATCTGTTTCTGCATGTTCCGCTGGGACTTATAGTGCTCTTCCTTAAGGGTTTCCACTTCTTCCAGAAGATTGTCGATCTCCCGGCTCTGCGACTCGAATTTCTTCTGCAAAACTCCCGCCTTGCCTCGCCACATTTGTGTCTCATTCCGCTCGGTGGTTAACTTGTTTTCGTACTCGGTTTGTGTGGACACCATGTTGCGATCGTTTTCCAGCTCCACCTCGTGGCAATACTCAATGAACTCGGCCTTCTTGTCCTGCATTTCCTTCATGAGATCGCGGATTAGCTCTTTGCGTTCGTTTAACTGCTGTTTGTAATTATTTTCTAAGGCTTCAACCGTATCCTGCAGCGTTCCCGTGGAGTTCTTCAGCTTGTCCTCGTAACTCTCGCGAAGTTCCAGCATATTCTCTCGCAGATTGGTAAACTTCTGATACTCGATAAGCATTCTCTCCGAATACTGAGTGGCCAGGGTGTCCAGCTGGATGCGATGATCCTCCCTTATGGAATTAATTTGGAAAGTAATATGGTTCATCTCTTCCGTGTGCCTTGCCTCGATTTCATTGTTCAATTCCTTGAGCTCCTCCAGCGCCGAACAGTAGCTCCTGTGAACCTCCTGCAACTGCTGGCCATCAAAGATCTCGTTCTGACTCAACTGGTATTGGAACTCCTCCGCCTGCTGCTTCAATCGCAACTCGAGATTGGCAATCTGCTCGATTTTATCATTTAGTTGACTTCTTGGTATCAAAACCTCCTGGCTGCGCATCAAATCCTGATCCATATAGGCCACCTTGCCTTCTATGTTGTCCATTGCCCAGATGGCCAGAGTTCCTTTGCTCGAAATGGCAAAAAGCAAAGTGCCATCATAAGAGAAGCGTAACTTATTTACTGGTCCATCGAAGAAACGGAAATTGGTAAAGGTTCCTCCTCCGGCCTCCAAAAACGGCAGTTGCATATTGAACAGATTGCCCTCGTGATCAGCCACGAACATAATTAAGTCCGATCTGGCCAAGCAGATATCAGAAACGGATCCCTTGTTCCTCGATGGAATCGTTATCTCCCTCACCAGCGTTGAGCTCTGGAACTCACGGATTGTTCCGATGCTGGTGCCCGCAAAGATCGTCAAAGGATCGTTGGTGCTGCAGGATATGGTCACATATTCGGTGCCCTTCTGAACAATTTCCTGAAGTCGTTCGCCAGTCTCAATGTCCCACAGATAAATGGCTCCCTCAGCTCCGCCGGAGATCAGGAACTTGTCCGTTTTCGACCAGGCCACAGAAAGGACAGTGCCATTGTGGCCCTTCAGGTTAATTAAAACATCTAGTTTGTATACCGATGTGATGGCTATATTGTTATCATAGGCTGCGGCCATCAGGTGCCCGAAATTCGAATAGCGCACAGCATTGCAGTGGGGAAAATTGTAAGTCTTGACAATCTGGTGGGGAGGAAAAAATTAAATAGAAATCAGAATCGAAATCTTTAAAATTTAAGTAAAGGAACAAGTTTGAAATAAAAAAAGTAAACTTACATTTAGATCGTCCATAAAGATTTGGGTGATTCGCAACTGATCCGAAAAGCCAATGGCCGCCATCTGACCTGTTAAACTCAATTCCACAATATTAACGTCCACTTGGAATTTCCGCACCAGCTCAACGAGAGCAGTTTCATAGTTCCAGATCCGGATGGTCTGATCCCTGGCTGTAAAAAGATTATATATTCGATTTAAAAAAATAATCTTAAGATGATTCCTACTCACAGGCAGTCATGATAATGGGTTTCCAGGCGCACACGGACATGGCGATGATTTCACCAGTATGAATTAGCACTCCGAGTGGTTCAAACTTAAGCTGCTTGGTTTTCAAAGTCTCGGGAACTATAAGTATACCCACATAGATCTGACAATGGGATGTGGTCACTATTACAGTCTCCTGTTTGTGATCGATGGCTAGATTTTGGATTTGGTACATATGTTCTGCATAGAGATTCGTGGGCACCGTCAGAATGGTTTTTCTCTCGAACTTAAACTTTGATACTCGCTCGAAGACAAAGGCCCGATTAAATATGATGTAGGCGAAACCCTTGGGAAAGGCGGTCATGCAAAGGACTCTTCTGTCCGGAAGACTAACCGCCTGTGTGGGCAAGAACCGCTGATCCTGCAATTCCTTATCCCGATCGAATACCTCCTGATCGATCATCAAGTCAACGGTGTCCGCATCGCTCGCCTTTTGCGCCAACTTCTGTTCGCCGTTCTCCACCAAAATCAACTGATCATCCGAAGTTCCAACCATCAAAAGATCCAGCGAGAGAAAGGCCATCGAGGTGACCCTGTATTTGACCTTTAAATTATTGCTAATGCTGAATCCTCGCTCCGATTTACTCATTAGCAAAAGGGTTCTTTCTCCACCGACGGCCAAAAAACTGCAATCATTTGGATTACCAGCAATGCACTCGGCTCCTCCATGAGATCCAGGGATCGTGGCTCTTCCTTCGATCACTGTGCTGGTTTTATCCAAAACGAGCATTATTACAGTTTCTTCTGGCGGTCGGGTAATTAAAGCCAACGATCTCGAGTCATTGGTGAAGATCATCTGCTGTATTTCGTCATTGCGATGGTTGCTTGGGAGCTCCAGGTGACGACGCTTCTTCAAGGTGGCCAATTCATAAATGGATATATAGCGACCACTAAAGAAGAGTATAGAATTTAACGAATTAATGTTTGACAGTTTAAAAAAGGAAAAGAATCAGAACAATACAACCAGAGTTATCCCGAAATCATTATTATTTAATCTACCAAAAAAGTGTTGTTTTAAAATTCAAGGAAAATCTAAATTCATACTTTCTTTCTATTGAATAAAACATTACTTACATTAAATATGATAAGTAAGATAACAAATTCAAAATTTTACCTGTTTTAAGCAACATAAAATGTTCACTATTTTTAAATTATCTCTTGCTCTTATGAAACAAATACTATGTTAATCATCATGAGTTCTTACTTTTTGGAATGCCTTTCCAGCACAGCCAGCAGCTTGCGGTGCGAACTTATGGCTATCACTTCAGGTCGCGTATCCTCCGGTAATCTGCAGGATTACAAAGTTTGAAATATCCTTTAACAGCAATGAAGGCCAAAAACCCACCTGAGAAACCTCTGTTTGTTCTGGACGTAGTCGTGAAAGGCCAGGACTCCCTCCACGGGATAAATGACCTCCTTGGTGAGGTTGAAGTGGATATTGCCAATCACATCCGACCGCAGTCCGTAGATAAGCCGTGGCCTTATCGTCACCGTGCTGCTGTTCAGCGAGGTTCGCTTCACTTCGTCCATCTTGAATGGTTTTTCATACAAAATATATGCACGCGGGTCGGGATAACAATTTTAGCTGGCAGACAAATAGGAGGAACTGAAATTCGATCAAACAACGAGGGAGGGAATCGTTAGGGAACTCTCAGCGACAGCAAACTCCATGGCATCCAGAAAATGAGAGTCTAACAACACCAAGTTTTTTCCTGTTGGGGCTGGGGAACGCAGACTCCATTTCAATCTGAACAGAGCCGCCGGCGACCATGAATAAGTAATTAAACGCTGCTAAGTATGCTTTTAATTTAGGCCCCTTAAATGAGAAAGGAAAAAGGAGTGGTGGCAGGCTAAGCGCTTGATAAAAACAACATTGAAATTCCCGCTGAAATTGGCGCTCGTTTCCTGGCCAACAATAACAAAAGCCATTCCGCCGCACTTGAACTCTGCCAATGCGCTTTTTCACCGAATATGGGTTTCTCTGTCACTCTGTCAGTCAGTCGGTCAGTCAGTCAGTCAGTTAGTCAGGTCCCCAAATATTGTGCCATCCCCCAAAAATGCCTCCGAATAGTTAGCGGCCATCGTTTCCTTGGAACCCCGAACACGACCTAACGCAAGGAATTGTTAGTTAAAGAAAAGCTGCTCGGCCTCTCTTCAACTCAAGCACTCTTTAAAAGGAGGGAAAGCTTTTGTGTCCACAATCCTACAAGTTGGAGATGCGAAAATTGGGCTGAGCCCTCCCAAGTGGGGATTAACTTGGTAAGGGAATTGGCTTGATTAATGGTTTCCTGTTCGACGATATCATTTTTGCTGGATACAATAATCAAGTGGAGGGATTTCCCATGAATATTTGCATACATTTAAAATGCCCGATTTGTCGAGTCGAATTATTGTTCTGATTTTGGAAAACACATGGTTTAAACGTTTAAGACGTAAATGAACTAATTTTACAGTTTTAAGTTAATTGTTTGTTTGTTTGTTTTATCTTCTTTATAAATTTTTTTTTTCTTTTAATCAAAAATAATATTGGTCTAAAAATAATACTAAAATAATAAATTTTAAACGTTTGGAATAAGCTACTTAAATAATATTGTTAAAATTTCACCTAATTCTTGTTTATTAAACAAATAGTTAGATCCTGCAATAGATGCTTGAAAGTTAAACTTTTACTAAGTATCAAAAACTTTTTTTTTTTTTTAATTATCTTGTAAGAATTTTAATTGCACTTCTAAGAGAGTTTACTTAAATTCCCGCCTCACATTCAGCCTTAAAATATCAGAATAGGCATCTCTAATCTGTGCACCGCCGACAGGAAAAGCTTTCTCTCTCTTGTGGCGTTTCGGTTCAAGTCAGTTCAGTTTCGTTTTCATTCGCGGCTGTCCATTTCAGTAGTAGTTTTCGCGTCGGCCGCAGCACAACGAGCAAACGGAAACCGGAAACCGGAAACGGAAGTTGAAAAAAGGCAGTGGCTAGTGAGCAACTGTAATTCGGACAGAGAACCGAAAACAGACAAGTGACAAAAACAACAACTGAGAACTGAGCGCAGTGAAGTGTTTGTTTGTTTGTTTTCATCGTTATCAGTGGATGCACACGTTTCCAAGCGTTTCTGATGCGAGTGGGGATCGGGACTGGGATTAATATCCATATTCACAATCAGATTCGGATTCGGATTCGGACTCAGTAACCACGGACGGACGGAGGAGGCGGCGAGCCGGAGAGGCGTGTCACTAGCAGGTGGCTGAGCCGGTTAACCAGAGTCCGACGGCAAAAAGTAAATAACACCCCACTTGTAAATTGTGTGACAGTGTAGAGCCTTTAAAAGCTGGATTGTGTCTGTTTGTTTTTGAGAGTTCTGAGTGTGCCGCGAGCGGTTTAACTGTTCTTTGTACACAGCAAAAAAAATCATAGAACAACTGTTTGAAGTTTTGATTCATTAAATGGTGTTCATTATAGTTATTTCTCTTATTTTACAAGTTAATTTGTAGTTAAAAGATAGACATAACTTGAGCATTTATTTGAGGATAACTTTACGAAGAGTAAATTTAAATTTACATCTCTTTATTTTCCTTAAGTTTAATTGCCCTAAAAATGATTTATTGTCATACCCAAATGTGTTTATATTAAAAGATATAAATAATTCAGAAATTTCCATCTAATTGCTTCTTGTGGCTTTATTTTCCGTGAAAGTATGTACATTTGTTTCTGTTTTTGTCACAGTCGCTCAATTAACAAGGAAAATCCCAGAGTCCTTTGCGGCTTTTCTGAAGAAGGCGACTGAATTTTAAGCCAATTAAATTGCGAAAACCAAAAACGAGAAGGGAAACTCTGAGTGAGATGAAAACGCAAATGAAATGGAAAATGGCCTAATGGACTCTGTCAGTATTTCAATTCAACCTGAAAAGCAGCGCAGCTGTGGCAATTAAACAGCAATTTTAATGCTCCCGTTCCGTTTGTTTTGCGAAAAACAAGCAACGAAATTTACAATTAACCTGCCCCTTGTTTGACTTTTTGTGTGGGTTAATTCAACGCCCTTGCACCTCTGTAAATCTTTTTCATCTTTCGTCTCTCAATTCTCGTCTCGTTTTATTTGTCCATTCGAAGCATAGCAAGTCGCACGTTCCACGTTATTATAAACAAATCGTTTTCAACAAAGAATCCCACGGGGGAGTAAAAACATTCAGTCAAAAACATATATGTAGATATATATCCGCGCACATTCACCGCAACTAGAACAGGTCAAATGAAAATCGGATCGGCGGCAAAATGCCCGGAAAGCGCAAATGTTCAATTTAAATTTAAATCCGTCGCAACCACACAGTCGCCGCATTGCGTGCATTGCACCACCATGTGGCAGTGTCTCTAGACATATATGCACCACTTTCTATATATATTTTCACTACTGGCTCCTGGTATTTTTGGACTAGCACGAAGTCGGGAAAAATGCCGCAGAGTTTGACCGATTAAAAATGGAAATTTCGACATCGCTGAAAGTTGTTTGCGCTCATTAAGCTTTCTGTAAATAAACAAAATGGAATTACAAATAAAAATATGCAATAAGGGAAAAGGCACGAAAACATTCCAGATCTGTAAATAACTCACCCAAACCGTTTATAGAACCATACCTTAAATTAATTTAGTGTTTTTTCTTGGTTAATTGATTACTCCCAAAAATACAAAATAATTATGGATTCATGGAATTTAGCTTTTGTGACTTAATCATTATAAACCAATTTTATTACATTTTATAATTATTTGGAATAGTGTTTATAGTGTAAATTATGTTCGTTTTGTTTGCAGTAAACAAAGTCTACTTAAAGTGAATATAAAATTGTAGCTATATTCAAAAGTGCATCAAAGTTGAGCAAGAATAAATTAATACATACATTTTCTTGCTTGACAATTTGATATCCTAATATCACAATTTACGGTGCAGTAACATGTGTAGCTACATTCGAAGTCCATCAAAATAAAGCTCAAACAATTTAATGCATATATCTTACTTTTCTTGGCAAATTAATTAATATCATTTTGTGTCTAGCATAGTTGTACTTCTTATATATTTTTCCTTTAATTAAGAACTTTAACATTTCCTGAGGCTGTTGAGAGTTTGTTCTTGGTCTTTAACTTTTCAACTTTCCAATCCTGCACAGGCAACAAAAGAAAAGGTTGAAAATTCCTGAACTGAATCAGAAAATTCTTCTTGTTAAGCTTTCATTGGTGCAATTACTTTTTATCAGCTTCCATCTTCACGAGCTTTAAGCTGAAAGTAGTACTCAATTAAAGCCAACTTTAGCCCGCCGTTTCGCGCTTAATTTTTTATCATCATACATGGCAGCCTGCATCCTTTCTCTTCCCCTTTCATTATTTTGCTCCTTTCAACGTCGACCTTTCTTCCTTCGTTTCCTTCCAGCAGAGCTGCGGAAAATCTCGCCAAAAATTGGAGTCAAGTGTTTTCCCTTATTTTCTCTAGCCTTTCCTTTTTTTTTTGTTTTTACAGCCAGGACATAATAGCAAGCTCCCGCCCTTTCCATTTTCTTCTTCACAATGGCTTGCACACACACACAAAAATGCTGACATATACAAATACAAAATGTGTACCAGACGAAATTACTGGTTTTTAGTATCACAAGAAAGTTTAAATCTATTTTCTGAATGAGGGATTTTAAATGAGTGGCTTAACTTAAAAATAGCAAGTCTTATAATTTTCTAAGAATATTTGTAACCGCTAAAGGTTTCTTTTTTTACGGTCAAAGGTTATTTATATAAATAGCATTTTTAGAAAATAATTTATAGTATTTTTAAATATTTTTTAATGCTTCTTTATTAAAGACATCTTAAAGGATTTTATTTTAGGGCAACGCCCATTTATTCTAAATTTCTTAAAATAATAAAAGAAATATTATGAGGGAACCATTAAATTACATTTACGAACAAACAAAACGGTATGTCACTCATACGCCCTGTTGGCTTGCAATTTCACTCCACAGTTTAGCTGTCCGATACTGAATTTCGAGCAGTGTGCACCGGTGTAAAAGCTTGAGCGCAGCGCACAAGCCTTTCCCCGGTTTTCCCCACTTTTCCCCACGCCCAGCGCTTTTGGCTTTCGGCTCGGCTTCAATTGTAGCGGCTAAGTTGACCTTTTTGTTAATAGCGCACACACACACACACACGGCTACACGCGAATACCAATATGCTGGAATATATGAGGGCGAGGGAGCATTGTCTGCGCAGGAATTTGATGTTGGCACAGCTGATTGATTTATTGTCTGCCCGGCTGACAATCCCGAGTCCGCCAGTTGGCAGCTAAGCCAAACACACAGAGCCGCAAAATGCCAAAGGAGTCTCCGCGCGGCACTGTATGCAATAAAAAAAAATTATCAACTGAAGCCAGGTGTATGTGCCTGTCTGCGTGAGTGTGCTTACCTGTGTGTTTATGTGGCTGTTAGTGTGTGTGAGTGTGTGTGTGAGTGACTGTGTGCATGTGACGTCGCTATAATTAAGAGCGTTGGCGAAAGCGAAAGCGACAACGCGTACTAGCCGCCATTTTCATTTTACGATAACTGCTTTCACCTACTTATTTGCCACTGCGGGAATGCATGCACTCGCTTCCTAATTTTCACACACAATTCCAAACCCATTTCAACCCACCCACCTGCCCACCTACCCACCTGTCTGCCCACCGACCATGCGTCACCTTCTCGGGCTTCTGTTTTATGTGTCTCCCCTGCTCAATTAAAAAGTTCCTGCTTGAATTTTTAAATTTAATTTCATGCTTAGCTTCATGGCGTGAAAAGTTGTTGTTTCTGATTTAGTTTCCCATCACCTTCTGTTAATCTAATTTGAGATTCCCATTTCTGATTTATTTGTTCTTCTTTCAATTTATTTTCCCTTTTATACTTTTAACATTTGTTCGTAATGCATTATATTTTCCATTTTTCTTGAAAATTTCATTATCTTGTACTCACTTATTACATTCACATGTTCCAACAATTTGCCCTTTAATATCTCAACAAATTCCACCTCTTCAGCTGCGACTTTATTTCCGTCCTTTGATGAAATTCCTTCCTTGGAATTTTTAAATTTAATTTAATTTCTTATTCAAAATGCTGTCATTTCCTTTTTATGCAACTGTGTTGGCATTATCCCCTTTATCTGCTCACCATATTTCATAATTTTACGTTTGCCTCCCTTAAATAAAATACTCTCCTTGGCATTTTTAAATTTAATTTCTTATTTACTTCGTCTTGCGTTCAAAATAAAAATATCATTTAAATTGCAAAGCGTGTGCTTACTCATTACACATTCTCTCATGGCTTTTGCTATCTTGTCCCAAAAGCCTCAAGCATGCCAAAGTGTATGCCAAAAGTTCATAAAACTTTTAAGGGTCTCTCAACCAAAAAAAATGAGGCAAAAATGCATAAATTTAATGAGTATCGAGCGGTTGCCCCCCGACGGTCAAGAGGCGGAAATAAAAGAGGGGGCGTGGTCAGATTCAACCATTAAGATGAGAACAAAAGTGTCCAGCAAGTAAGAGTAATCTCAATTATCTCTGGACAATGGAAAGCTGTTAAAAACACTTATTTACTTAAGTGGAAATGGTCATAATTCTCGGACAAGGTTAAACGATGACAGAGACTCGAGATATATTTGATGTATTAAAGCATTATCTGCTCCTCAAGCTAATACCTTTGAGATTAAACGACTTTTGAATTCCCTTAACTTTATCATTTTTCAATATTTTGTTTGCAATAACTTACAAGAATTTAATAATGTTAGTTTGCTAAAGAAGTTTAACTTCGTAAGGCCATAATAAACACTTTAAAAGTAATTGAAATGATTTGTAGCCTACATTAAGTGCTGGTCCCATCAGAACATTTGCTCTTCAAAGTTGGCCATAAAACATTGGTCCTTTTTTTTAGAGGCGTTTGATGGTTACTTTTCCAATTGCTTTTCCGAAAAAGTGAAAACGGCAACGGTCCTCTGTGAGCCACATTCTTTTACAATGGCAATAAAAGAAAATGCTGCAGACGATTGTTTCATGTTATTGGTTCACTTTCGTGTAAAGCGCAAAATCAAAGTAAAGGATGCCAATAAACAAGTCAAAAATGTACAGAGACAACAGGTTGAGGGAGAAAACAGAAAAGAGAAAACTATTTAGAGAATTGCAAAAACACGGACCGCACATGTTAACCGCATAGTTTCCAGTCGTGCGTGCTAATCAAAAATCCGAAAACACAAAGGGAAAATTCCCACAAAAATACACGCATGATCGAGGCAATCCACAAATTGAATTGTCTGCTGCAGATGAAACACGGGCTGACTAGGGGATTATGTATAACACATTAGGTATGCATCATGTGTGCGTGTGTATGAGTGGGGACTTAGTTTTGGTTGCGTATATATTGGTATGGGTGGCCACATGGCGTATGCGCAATGCCAATTAAAATCGAAAGCCGGGCCCCAAAAAGTATGCAGCACATAATGTAATTGGCTTTCGTTTCTGTTTTCTTTCGCTTCGATCTGGTTAATGAATAACGAATGAGCCGTGTTCGCTTAATTGTGATTGAGTTGAGAACACAGCTCATTATAATTAATGTAAATGTATTATAACACACACACACATATCGTATAGTTAGCCTTATAGTTATTGCACAAATGTATGCGCATAATTTGCCACAGGCCATTAATGCCATTCTGATTTATTGCAGCCTCCTCTCAGCCAAAAACACTGGGTCATAATTAACCGCATGCCACAAGCCGCAACGAGCAAAAACAAAACAACGAAAATCAAAACAAAAAAAATCAGTTACCGCCGCCGAAAGGAGAGAAGAACGCACGGGGAAAGAGCAAGGGTGGCGTAAAATGCGGCCTAAATGCTTTGGCAATTATGCCAAAATTGTTAACAAAATACGAAAAGTATCAAACTAAATAAAAGCGACAGCAGGAAGCCGCAGGCATTACAAAAGGACCAAGGGATAGGCGACGACAGGTGGCAGGTGGTCGTCGGGTCCTTCTCCTTGAATTCGCTTCGTTTTTATCCCCCCAAAAACATACCCTTCGATTGGCCGGAAAAGCAACAGAGCCAACACAATCCAATACCGAGAGCGAGAAACTGAAAGAACCCCAAACCCTAGCACACAAAATTGAAACCTCAATAGAAATACAAACGGAAGCAGAAAAAAAAAACTCACTTAGGCTGCCATCCAAATCAACGGCTGTCAGACAAAGAGTCGCTTTTTATTGATTTTTATAAAGCCAAGCAGCCAGGCAGCCCAGCAACACCAAAAAGCAATGAACAGCAAAGAATAATAACACAAGCCGCAGAACCAGAAACCAAATAAAAATAAAAACAAAAAGCGAACGCAATGTGAATAATTCCCCAGTTGAACCGAAGTGAGCACGAAACAGAAAAACTGTTGGAATATTCCTCAGACCCCCTATAACCCCTATAACCTATAACCTCCCCCTGCCACACCACGAACCCCCTTGGGATCACCCACTATATAATACCATACTATCGTAACGTTCATCAAATGCGATTCGATTCGATGACGATTCAAACAGGAGACACCGGAGAGACGGACGCACACGGAGCCCCATAAAAATGTGTTATAAAAATATACACGCATAAATTTCCCCTCCCCTTTCCTTCACAAGGACATAAATATACATATATATCAGAGCCTGGCTGGGGGAATTTTAATGCAAATGTCATTGACAAAGTCAATTAGGAGCAAAGAAGCAAACAAACGAACGGAAATGCTGTAGCTGCACAATTGAAAATTCAACAAAAATTCATCAAGGGTCACACAAACAAAACAAAAAGGAAAAGAAAATACAAAACGAAAGGCGGGACAAAAGCAAGACTGATTTTAAGTTTAGTTAGATTATTTTTAAAGCAACTACATTTTGTGACGGCGAACCAAAACTGCAACAACGAATTAGCCAAGCGGAAACCCTAGCAAAGAGAAACCCGCCCAAAGAGAGAACCAAATAGGGAGAGCAGCTAAAATCCGGCTAAGACAACAACAGCAACCACATTACCAACAAAAGGCGACCGGGCTCATACGAAAGCATGTTTGTTTTCATAGCTGTGCTGTTTGTTAACGCTTGCCTAGCGGGTAAGTACCACATCCCAAGTCCCCAAAAATTTAGGGTCCTAAGCGCCCCTTCAACAAGTCGTAATAATTTGCAGCAACAATGTTATGTGGCACTTTGGCCAAAAGCAGCTTCAACTGTTGCCGTTAATGAACCCATTTATTTTTCTGAATAGCGGATTTTCCTCAGTGCAGAATAGTTAGACAACAGAATTTATCGGTAGTCTAATTCAAACTTTAGTTTATTTTTAGATATGTCTAACAATATCAAGTTGTCGTTTCTATTGCCTGAGGTACGGTATAAAAATTGAAAAGCAATTCAGGTCGCTCGATTGGACAGTTAAAATTATTGACTAACAAACTTATTTGAATTGTGAAACTTTAAATTGCCACGTAGCCGAAAAAGTTTTTAAAAATAGGCTGGTAGCAAAATCTACGAGATTTATGTATATCAAACTTTAATTTATTTCTGGAACCCATTGCCAAAATATATTAGGTAACACAAAGATTAAAAATATATTTTCCATGAAAAAATTGCAGTCGAACGCAATTCAGGTCAAACGGCAAGCCAAAACATAAACCAACTTAATGTTTTTAACCCATTCAGCTTTGAAATTGATTAATCTCTTGGGAAATTTTAGTCGCATTTAAAATAAATTAGAATTTAAAATTGAGAGAACATTTTCATAGTTATAAATAGTTGATATTCGTAAGGCTAATAAAGTCATAAATAATTCCCCAGGCTTTCATCATTAAATTATGTTGTTTAATAATCAACAGCTAAATAAGAGTGCTTTTGTCTGAAAAAGTAAATACAAATAAATCAATGTTATATGAAGTAAAGATGTGAAGGCATAAAGATATAAAGGCATAAATAAAAAGGGACTGCTCCATATGGTCAATTGATAAACGAATGACAGCTAAATCAGTGGTAAGCTTTTTATTGGACCGTGATAACTTGAGGAAAATCCGCAGAGCTTATAATTTTATGACCCAACTTAGGGTCGGATGTCTTTACGATACGGCTGAAACCAAATCCAACTAATCCCCCAGACGCATAAACTTACGCTTGTTTGTGGCTGAGAGTTATTATGTGTATACTATAAGCATTTACAAGGATAATGGCATAATAACAAGCAATTATTGTTATAATAGGCACCATTCCGGCTACGCCGGAGAACATAACCGTTACGTTCTTGACGCCCACGGCGGTCCGGGTTTCGTGGCAGACGCAAATCGATCTGAAGGCACATCCCATCGAGAAGTACATCGTGACGTACAAGCCGACGGATGACAGGTAGGTACCACTAACAAAGCTAAAACTCAATCCGCCGGGCCACTTGACTGTCTAAATGACGGTAAAGCACACTTACTTACCATTCAACTGACGGGCCTTCAAAGGGGTCTTTGGTGGAGGGGGGTGGGGGTTCAAAGTGCACGGGGAAAAAATTAAGAAAGGGTAGCCTTTAAGCTCATCAAAAGCGGCTTTATATTTTCTTTAAAGCATCTACATTTAAAACGCGTTTAATCAATATAATCAATTTTTGTTATAAACAACATTTATTTAAAGGAAATATATAGGTAACTATTTAACGAAAAAGCAGAACCATGACTTATATTGTTAAGCCCACGAAATAAATAACAAAATAAATATTTCTAGTAAATGAAAAATATAGTTTTATGGAAATTTATAATGAAATAATTTCATGGCCCGTAAGGTATTGACCATCCTATATAAAGTTACCAACACTAGATTCAGATCCAACCTAAGAGCTCTTCATATTCTGATACTTAAACAAAACCACTTCATTCCTATTCAAGATATAAAACCCATTGCCATTATATACAAGATAGTTCGTTTTATATTTCCCTCCGTGTAAGGCATTTGCAATTGCATTTATGCAGAGACCAAGCGAGTGAAAAAACTCTGCCTGCAATTGACGGCCCATGGGTTTGAGTTTGTGGCCAAAAGCCAGGGGCTGGGAGGCGTCAATGGGCCTGGGGGCGTGGCAGCGGTCAGTCAAGAGCACTGTCTATGCTTTGAATAGTGTGTGTGCGCCTGCTTGTAACTTGTGGTTCTGTGCGAGTGCGAGTTTGTGTTTGTGTAAGTGTGTGTGTGTGTGTGTGTGTGTTTGCTTGGCCATGAGCTAAATAACTGGCCAAGTTAAAGTAAACCGTGGTGGTGGTGGGCGGGAAAACCCCAACAACACGAAAATGGGGAAACTTGAGGCCAAATTGACCGCGAGTGCAGGCCAAAAGAAAAACAAAAGCCGCGTGTACTTCGAGTCAAGTTATTTAAAACAAAGGCGAATTGCAAGTTTTGTACACAAAGCGTGGCCAACTTCCCGGAAAATACAGCAAAATTTCCCTAACACTGAGCTACCAAAAAAGATATCCTAATTAGGCTAGATATCACAAGTTTTTTTACATGTTTGTTGGAAACTTTTTGACACATATAAAAATTATTTTATCAACAAACTTTGGTAAAATTGAAAAAACTTGAGCAAGCCGAAAGCAAGCCTTTTAAAGCAAAGCAGATTCAAATTTAATTAATGAAAACATTAATCAATTTTCTGCCAAAACATAAATATAAATGAATAGAAATACGCCGTAACAAATTGTATTAAAATTTCTTTGAAATTAAGGGTATCAATCTTAAAGCAAATATGTTTATAGAAATTGATTGACTCTCTGTATGGTGAAAGAGTTATAACAAATTTTAAAGTATCGCAATAAAGTTTGCCAGAGTAAGAAAAACGGAAGTAAACACAAAAACGCTAAAAGTTTAAGAAACTTATGCGTTGAACGTTATTACCACTCAATTAGCTTCGATTTGCGAAGAATTCGAGCTGTTGAAGTGTTCAAGTTGGCCAAGTTTGCCTGCATAGGAACGTTGGGTTCTTAGCCATATTTATGAGTAGCGAGCTTATGTGCGCACATATGTCAGGGACTTTGCGACCGTGCTAGTTTTGGCTTACTCTCTTGGCAATACTCTTGATGATTTACCGAAATGTTGCAGCCCAGCTGCAGCTGTCTTGCCGGCAATTTACCATCTTGCCGTTCCCATTTGCATTGCCACCTCCACAGCTCCACACGTCCCATTGCCGCTGATTGCTATTTCTCATCGCCGTGTTTGCTGCGTGGAAACCGGAAGAGAAGCAACTAGCCGTACACTAAGAAAAATAAATCTAAATTTAATTTGTTACTTAAATTAAGAATCTGAAGATTTGTTATTTTCACCTTTACTGCAATATCTTATTGTTTAATTTGCGTGAATTTGTTGCAAAAATAGTATACAATTATAAAAGGTTAAAAAAATGTATGTTTTTGGTAAATTTGTTTAGTTTGTATTGTTCTACAAACATTTTCATTTTTAAAGAAAGCTTTTTAAAGTAGATATTTAATGACATTTGGAATCTTGTTTTTAGTATTAAAGAACCTTTCAAAGTCATAGTACATCTCTCTTCAAGCATTAAATTTTAAAGCGACCCAAAATTATTATTGATCTTTAAATGTTATTCGAAATGATGATCCTTAAGCTTTTGAAAATGTATTGCTCTATTTGCAAAACGTGTTTGCCATTGTTCAAAATACAAGAATTTCCAAATGGTAAAATAATTTCAATGCTTGAAACTTTTAAGATTAATTACGAAACTTCCTTGAAGTTTAGCATTTGAAAAATCCGTTTTTTATGCAAATGCTCGATGCATGTTTGCGCCGTGTACTGATGGGAATGGCCTGCATATTTCGCCAACAAACTAAGCACTTCCGCTCCGTGTTGGCCAAGTCCAAGTGGCAGCTAGGGCCAGGTCTCTTAGCCGGGTCTTTTAGCCCGTTCACGATGCCGTGGAATGCCGTCCGTGTAATAAGTTAAGTGCTCGGCTTTTGTGCCTTTTGACTGCAGTCCGCTGCCGACTGCTGGCCAAGGTGTTTTTCAATTTAATGGCTCTTATTGCGTGTGAGTGTAAGTGTGTGCTTGTGTATGTATGTGTGTGTGTGTGTGCTGGCCGTTTTCAGTTGGCTTTTGGCTGCATGAGCGTGTTTTGTCTTTTACTGCCCGCCATTCCAATGCTAAGCCGTCGCTTTGTTGCTTTTTGTTTTTTTGCTCTTGGCCCTTGGTTCTTCTATAAAGTTCACGCCTATGTCAAAATTTTTATTACAAAACTTGGTCGCTGGCTTGTGGTTTTCTGTATTTTTTTTTCGGTAGTTGCTTCGTTCGGTTGGTCATTATTTATTAGTCAGTTTGTTTTTAATTTTTGTGTTACTTTCCTATCGATTTTTTGTTGTATTACATACTTCCGACTGCCAGTCATTATGGTGGGCGGTTTGGCGATGGCGATGGCGATGGCGGTGGTTTCGGTGGGTCCTATCTTCCTGCCGTTTTTCGAGTAAATTGTGCCGGTGAATAATGTATGATTTGTACATAGACACGTTGTAGGTGAGTCGGCTCGAGCTTTGGATTTGGCTTTGGCATTAGCTTGGGCCTGGGCTCGTTGGGCTCCTTGGGCTCCCCAAGTGAAATAGACTTTTGTCCTGGACGTTTCAGACAGGTACACAGATACGTTTGCCTTCACTCACATCGATTTGCACGAGGCAATGCACAGTCCCTTTTAAGTTTTCATAATAATATTTATCATTCAAATTTTAATGAACTTTTTTCAACTAATGTTAACACAAACTATAAATATATGAGGAAACAAACATTGACAAACAACATCATTTTGAATATATGTATTTTTTTAAATTAATAACAACACCAATTCTTAAACAGTATTATCTTGCCTAAAATCTTTTTAATAAACACAAAGGCACTAATTGATCAATAGTCCACTTCAAAACATATAATTTCTTAACGTTCCGTAATTTCTTTCAATGCACTATGCATGCTCCAAATTGCTAAGTGGATTTATGAAATTCTTGACGAACAATGAGTGGACGTTGTAGAGGGTTGGAGTTCAATACGTCCAAGCATGTCAAGCACCATCAATAACAATAATAATTAATAACAATTACTGTCCCAGCGAAGGAGGAGAAGTGAGGGGAGGTGAAGCAAGAGGCGTAAAAGGGGCGGGGCTGACAGGACATGTGAACGGTTCAAGAAGGAAGTGGAAAAGTGGAAGGAGGACAAAGGCGGAGTAGATGGAAAATCCCGATCAATACAGTAGTCGTGTGCTAGATTTTATTCATTATTTTTATCTGCGTTTTTAGAGCCAATTTGACATTATTAAAATGGAAATGTCAAGGCCCCAAGAACACATATACATACGAATAGCTTTATTTTCTGTGCGATGGCTAAGCGGATGAGATTTGAGAGTGCTTCCAGCTGTGCTTCGTCGGTTGCTCTGTGATGACAACATAAATTTTCCAGTACAAGCCATAAAAGTGCACAGGTCGCAGTAACAGCAAACAGCGAAATGGAGAGCATAAGGCCAATGGAGAGCATAAGGCAAACCTGATTTGTACTTGATATATACAATCACATAAGCAGGCTTTGCTTTGATATTTCCGAGGAATTCGAGTGCTCGCACTCGCTTTCTCCTTGAAACTTATCTATACCGCCCAAATAAGTCCCTCATCGAACATTGATGGAACTATCCTGTCCAACGGGGCGTATACGTATTTTTAATTGAATTTTTAACTTAACGCAAATGCAGGACGATTGTCACGTATTTCTCCGTTTGACTGCCGATCAAAATCGAAAAATATACGTCACATCCTGGCACATGGCACACATCCTGGCTGGCTTAAAAGTAAAGTTTGTTGAGACCAGCCCATGAATGTCATAAGTTATTAAATAACATCAGAAGCCCCGGTCGCCGGTTTCGTGCGAGTACACATTTGTATATTTTGTACGACATACGTACCATATATTGTATGCATACAGCGAAGTTTGAGTAGCGAATGCGAAACTTCTGCTGCCCAGCATGGTAATTGTTTATTTATCAAAAACCGGAACGATCCGGATAACACTCACAAAAGGGGGACATTACAAAAAAAAAGTTGTAAAACGTTGGCCGAAATGCATATTTAGCAATATTTCTGAATAGGAAATGACTCAAAAGCCCACAATCAAGCCGTAAAGGGAGAAGAAAAACCGGCGAGAAAATTAGAAACTTCCTGCCCGCCTTTTCTCGAGGAAATTTGCTTGCATTTCTTATGGCCAGAAAGGCCAAAGGATCCACCCCGTAAAACAGCAGTAAAATTTAAAGCCATGGCGTGAGTAATAATAAGCGGGTTCCTCTTCGAATTAAATGCCAAACAGCCAAAAAAGCAGTTGGAGGAACATGGATTAAATTTGATTTTCCCCAGGCGTTGCCACATGATGAAAACTTTAACGGCGAAAACTTTAGACAGCGCCTGCTGCTGCTCGTGTCACATATGGCATACCGTATATAGTACGGATCAGATCACCCGGCGGATGGCTCATGTGTTTGCCCAAGTCGTCCCAATTCCAGTTGCCCTGCGGCCGCGGGTCTATTCGCTCCATGCAAATGGATGTGACACATGCGGCTAATCAATTATTTAGCCGCCGGCGCGGGTGAATCGAGAAGAGTTGTTGCCGACCAGCCAGATGTAAATTCACAATGAACTGTAAAAGCCTGCTTATGTCCTTAAATCGTATCAATTGGCAGGTGGAAAAAGTTACGGGTACTCACTTACATTGCATTGTTTAAACACGTTTTAAAAGTTTAGGTGGGAAACTGTTTAAAAAGTACAATCAAAGGAAACGAGATAGAAAATTCGATTTGTTGAACTGAGGACTCAAGGCATTTATTAGACATATAGTTTACGTTTTGTTTTATAATTATAAAAATAATTTCTTACAACAAAAACAAGAACTGTTGACCTTTCTTTATTTATTTCACCTTTTGTTTGAGATGTTTTTCCAACGAAGAACAATGCATACCTAATTAAAAGAATATTGATTAGATCAGTAATTATAATCATTAACAGTGGGCCAATGTACGAAATAAAAAGCTAAATTTTAATTTATTTGTATTTATGAAATTCGATGGTGGCACAAATAAAAAAAATAAGAACATAGAAAATATATTTTTTTACGATAATTTATAGGGTTTCGTTGTTCATTGTTAACATCTGAATTACTAGCCACAGATGTATAATCGCTTGACATTTAAATGCATTCTCGAATGCTCATATTTATGTCAAAATTCCTCCTTTTCATTTACCGTTGCTACAAAAATGTAAATGACATTTTTGGAATTCCCGTTAGCTGAAGAGCATTATTAAATCGGCCAACCGTCAGTGTTTACCTGTGTTTTGTTTTTCCAACATTTACGTTCGCTTGTTCGGCGTTGTTTTTGCTCCGTCTGCTGGTGAAATGCGGGACACTTTTGTTGTCTGTTTGGACTTGTGTTCCACTGGGGGCCATTGGGTTGTCCGTATCGCAATGTGAGCGAGGGGCTGTGTCTGTGTGTGTGTGTGTGTGTGTGTGCTACATGTATGAATAATGAATCATTTGTCAGGCGCTTGTTGTTGCTACAGCCGGTGGTAATAGAAGCCAGTGCACAAAAGGCCGCAAGTCTGGGCCACATTTGCTGCCACGCACTCGGTGCTCGGTGTTCGGTGCTTTCACTACATTGCTACACTGCTACATCGCTACAAGAAACAGGATCGCTGGGTGGGTAATGTGAGCTCAATTGGCAAATCTAGGACATGTTTGGTAAGCGTTCTGGCGAAAGTGACAAAGTGAAATATTGGCCAATGCTGTAATTACCAACACGGTCTGGCCTCATATTTCACGAAGGGAATATTGTAGTTTGCTCAATTAGCACACACACTAAGATACTCTTACACACACACACACACACTCTAAAACACACACACTCATGCGATTGCACAATCCTCCACTCGAAAACCCCCTGCGACCCCTTAGCTGCCGTTCGAGAGTGGTAATTGAATTAATTTAAGTTACAGGGTTGTACAGGACGTCGCCGGCAGCAGCGAGGCCATTGTCCTGGATCGCCTGCTGCCCAGTACACAGTACTCGCTCGTTGTGACGGCCATTTGGCAGGGCAAAAAGTACCGCAGTCGGGGGCAGATCAAGTTTAAGACGCTGGGTGAGTATCCCATACCCCATGGATTCGGTTCCCAGAAAAAGGCTTTCATTATGTGACTTCCATCCCCAAAGATCTGCCCAAAAACACCTCCCAGCAGGACTTTCCACCGGGTATCTATGGCAATGGCAGCAACAATGGCCGTAATGGCAGCTCCAACGCCAGCATCTTCGGCGACGATGTGACCTCCACGGCCACCAACACCCTGACTCATGGCACAACCAGGGAATTGCCCACGGTGAGTCTACTAAATAACTACAGATCAAATGCCAAGCAAATCGCATTAAATGTAAGCAAAAATGTTTTCGAATCAAACAAAACAAAGCGATTTTCTGATTTAATGCTAAGAAAACAGGTTTTAGTAATAAGCATTAATATTGTGCTTTTAAGATACTAGAATTATTAGAGTTTTCTGAAGGTTAATCTTTAGGAAGCCTTTACACTATTGTACAGTTGTGGATTAAACTAATAAATTATTTTAAAAAATTTTCTTTTAAATTTTATAAAGTTCCCTGTGTTTTTTTCCACAATTATTTTATTCATGACTTTTCAAAGTTGACGGGCAAACCTTGATATTATTAACCTGATTTTATATTTAATTCCTGATAAGAAATGCCAATATTTACTGACTTAATTGTGTTATGCTCCCCGTTCAGATTCGCGGCGTGGAGATTGGCATCGTCCTGATTGTACTGATGGTTTGGGCCGGAGCCATCGCGCTGTTCTTCAACCGATGGGGTAAAATCCGGATGTTGCTGCCCTACCAACCGGATTACAAACACGAACAGCTGAAGGTTCCGGGAACGGGAGTCTGCAGTGCCAGCGGATGCAATGGCCAGCATTCCCACCAGGTGAGTTCCCCTGGAGAACCCGAAATCCCGATCGGGGAGGCGGGGATGATGGTTGTGCGGGTTTCTAGGATTACTCGGAGCGCTGAGCGTTTGGATTTTCGCGAAGGAACTTATCTCTGTTTCGTTTTTGTTATGCTTCATTTTTAGAACCTACACCCCGATTTCTTTGTCAAGGTATTCAAAAATAACAAATTCTTCCAACTACTTATATACAAAACCAAAAAAATATATATATCTTTGCATTTTATTCGCTTTTTCTATGCATCAATTCAAGTAAATATTCGACTATTATTGAACAAAGTACACCCACTATTTCCTCTTTTAAGCCGTGCACAACCCCATCCAACTCCTCAATTGTAGACTATAAAAACTGATACTTCCTAAAACTTTCCGAGAATGACTCTATTCTGAAACTTTCTTGACAACACTCTGCTTTCAATTAAATTCTTCTTACCCCAAATACTTCGTGGTCCGTTTCCAAATGTTTTAATTGGGGGTTATAGCAGCAAAATGTATTTTTTTAATGCATATTCCCTGTAGAAATCAGACGTTTTGGACTGTTTCTTCTTATGATTTGCTTACTAAGATAGCACGTGCTAGTTTCGCATTTATTTCAGCTTTCTTTTCCGTAGGCTTATGGCACTAGTTTTGGGCTATACTCTTTGGATCTAAGCTTTAGCTTTTCTAAAGAGTATAAGGTCTTCGGTCAGCCGAAGTTAACTAGCGATTCCACCTAGTTCCTTTGAGCTCAGGATGCGTAATGCATATGAGAGCACCTCTATATAATTTATAACTCGTACTATCCACATTCCATAGACATACAGTCGAACTATTCTAAAATAAACTTGAATTGAGCAATCTGAGATTAAACATAAAAATTTAAATAATAACAGATATGAAATCTATTTTAATTGGGTAAATATCACAAAAAAGTTTCTTTGAGACATTTAAAAAAATAATATTTTTATATAGTATTTAAAGCATTTCATTATTGTTCTGGTCAAATTAAATCAATTTAAAAAATTTGAATTTTAAAAATAAAATTGTTTCTATTAAAACTAAATCTTAAAATCATTTTATTTATAAAAGCAAACAAACTTTGAATAGTTTTTCTGTTTTATTTAATTTGATATCCCCAACAAGTAGTTTGAGTTAGAGAAGTTCGCTTGTATTCTAAGTGCATTTAGCCGTTTTGGTTTCGAGCTTTGCTGTTCAGGTTGGCGCTTTCCCGAGATCTCACTGACCAAACGTTCCCTACTTTCACTTCGCTCTCTCGCCTGCTGAACTTGATCCTGCTCCTGCCGCTCGAACCGCTTGCGATCTCTCTCTGTTTGGTTTTGGTTGGTGGACAAAAAAAACAGTGTTTGCCGCGGTGCGAGGGCTGCGGAATATTCGACCGGTGCTTTCAGTATCCGCGTAGGGAACTGGAACGCGACTGCGGCTGCCAGTTTGCCCTGCTGCACAAGGCGGACGTGGAGAGCTAGCAACCAGCGCACCGCGAAGCCTCCTCGGCGGCCGTGAGTGCGGCATCCAGCCATGGACATGGTCACAGCCATGGAACTCCGGTGAACACCTATGTTCGGGGTCCCAGCGTCGATAATCAGTCGATTGTGGGCGCCAATGTGCTGGAGAATGTCGATAGTCTGGAGGCGGCCAATGGCGAGGACATCGAAGTGGAGGCGGACGAGGTCGCCGACAAGGATCAGGAGGATCAGCAGCTGTTGCAGCGGGAAAAGGAGCCGGTGCATCGCATTCTGCCGCTGCAAGCGGGCGCCATTAAGCAGCGTAAGTTTGCGCAGCAGCGTGGAATCCTTAAGAACTCGCAGGAGCGCACCTTTGTCGAGGAGGACGAGGTGCTGGAGGCCAAGAAGCAGCTCATCCTGCGACGAAGGCGACTCTTCAGCCACTATAGGCAGTACGACCAGTGGCGGCGGAGGCAATTCAGCTACGATCCCAGTTACTTTCGCCCGCCTCCGCTGCAACCTCGAGCGCTGGCATGCGCTGATCACCATATGGGCGCCACCGGGGATGCCTCATCGGTGGCATCCTCCTCGGCGAACGCCGGCCGAAGGAGGCGCCAGTATCGAAGGCAGTACTCCTGCGCGGATCGATCGCGGGAGGGATCGCGCGAGAGTCGCGGCTCGTCGACGATGCAGCTGCCGATGCAGAAGTACCACAGCATGGTGGCCAGCGACACCATCCACACCGAGTCGTCGGTGCTCAACCACAGCAACTACAGCGAGCCGGCCAGCGTAAGTCCGCCAGCTAGTGTCGGTTGGAACGAACCAAGAAACAGAGTGGCTCACTTGGGCAAGGGAATGGGAACTGATCAGTTTAGCCTCCTTACTTTGGTAAGGTTCTACACACAGTTTTAAGATTAAATTAAAAGGTTTTCTAAACATATTACGGCCTGAATAGTAGCATTAAATTATATATCTCATATAACTTATATGTAAAGATTTTCTAAACATTTTACTGCCTGAGAAGTAGGATTAACATAAATCACTCATACGCAATGTTGGCCTTCTTTAAGGAACTTTTGAGCCATGCATTCCTAAAAGCATTAATCATGAGATAGTAGATTATCTAGAATGACAAAAAAAGAGCGTTAGCCAACAAAGTTTAAATTGAATGGTCTTGCCAAAGAAGAAAAATCGCTCATACTACAATTCTTTCCTTACTACCTTTCTTTCTTTTTTCCGTAAAATAATTTCCATATTTTTGAATTATTTATGAAGTCATTAAGGGCTTAATGCAGTGAAAATAATTTCCATAATTGGCGGCTCACGGAAACGTGTAACTCATGTTTATTCATTTATTTAATTTATTTGCATATCATATTGTTTATTATATAAATTGTAAAACATATTGTTTCTTTTTTCCGACATTCGTTCCGACAATCATTTAGCATTGTTATAGCATCGATTATTTCCCACAAATGTTAAACTTTATTGTTTATTTTTTCTGACGGTCTTTTAACTTGTTTATTATTGTTTTTGATCTGTTTGTCTTGTCTGAAAAAAAACAGTAAACGAGAGGTAAACCAATACACTTGTTTGAGGTGCAGCAGAAAAATACTCCCAGATGAGTATGCAAAAACAGGAAATATGCAAACCAGCTCTATTCCCTTGCCAAAGATTGAGCCACTGACTCTGTCCACTTAGAAGTGAGTTGGGTGTTCCCCACACTGGCCCCCCAAAAAGCACTTGCAGCTTGTGGTGCACGTGCACATGGTTTTGCTTGGAGTTCGAGTTCCTGTTCGAGTTCGCTTTCGATTTCGATTACGAGTTCCACTTCAGATTGCAGAACGGAGCACCAAAATCGCACCAAATCACCCATCAATCAATCAATCACCTTGTACAGAACTTTGCAGCAAACCTACCTTCACTGGATGGAATAATGGCCAGCACCGCTCACTTCTCTCACAGCAAAAAAAAAAAAAAAACAAATAGAAAAAAAAAACAAAAATCTATCACAAATCGCAATTCGCAAATTCGCATCCGCTTGAGACCCGGCTTCGAGTCCTTTTAAGTCCTTTTAGTTTGTTCGTAGCCAGGTAGTGTGTTTGTCCCACGCTTGTTCGCTTGCTCCTGTTCGTTCTTGTTGTTCCTGTGGCCTTCGTCAGGCGTTTTTGGCGGGAGGTCCTTGTGCGGGCTTTTGTGTGTTGTGCGTGTGATTCCCCCTTGGAACTGTCCGCTCTACCGTCTCCTCTCTATCTCTTTCTATCTCTCTTCCCTCTCTCTCTCTCTCTCTCTATTGCTCCCCTGCTCGCTCTCTTGCTCTGCTCGTTGCGGAACGCAGTTCGACAGCAGTGAATGTGCCCACCCACCGTTGCACTGCAATAGCCGCGTAAGCCAACAACAACTGGCAGGACACTTCAGACAGCAGAGATCCTTACTGACATCCTCTTACTTGCAGCACATCCACATGCTGGCCGAGGAGCACTCCACCTCCATCTCGGAGCGCTGCACGCGCAGCCGGATCAACTCGGCCATCTTCGTGTCCTCGGAGGGGCGGGGCTTCGACTCCATCGAGTTCTTGCGCCGCCACGGATCCCAGAGTGTCCTTTGCCGGAAGGCCAAGAGTGCCGAGAACATCACGGACAACGGCCGAAGGGTGAGTGAAAAACATAAAAAAAATTACTCAAGAAAAGTATTTGAAGTTTTTTCGTGGTGTTCAAGAAGATATTAATCGATTAACAAGTTGTATTTTCATTTAAAGCCTTGAAAATGCTTAAGTATTTTTCTAAAATTTTTATGTTACATTGAATGCTCATTTCTTTTTGTCATTGTTTCTTAAGATTAATATACAATTGGAAAATGTTACCTCTACTTTTAAAAACATTATTTTAAGTGTAAGAAATATCTACCAAATAATTTGGCATTACTTCTTCTTTGTTTTTTTGTTTGACCCTTAAACTTTGAAATTCCTTCTTTTACGTGTTTACCTAAACGCTTTTACTTTGCGAGTATGAGTTATAACATTAAAGGTCTATAAAAACTTTTTCGATTTCGCAGAAGAGCCTGCGACCTTGGCGCACCGACGACGAGTCCTGCAAGCAGCAGCACCTCTCGCAGGACAGCAACGATATCGAGCTGAAGGAGTGCGGCGGCGGAGGAGGAGAACTACTGAGGCTGCCGGTCATCCACGATGGCAAGCAATCACCTTCGGCAGTGACCAGTTTGCTGGCTCGATCGGCGGCCATAACCACGGCCAATATGATTGTGGGCAGCATCTCGCTGGAGGCACCGCCACCTTACATGCAGGATGATGAGGGCGACACGATGTCCACGGCGGCACTGATTCACAGCGATGCCGCTGCCGTGGTCCACGAATCCCAGGACTCGGCGGAAACGGTGGAGGAACTCGTCCATGTGCCCCTTTTGGCCAGCGCCACAGCCACGGCGAGTGTTTCGGCCTCCTCCTCGCCGAGCATTGCCATCGAGGCCAAACCGCGAGTCCTCGTGCATCAGCGATCCTCGACGGCGTCCTCGTCGCCGCACAGTAGCCCCAAGAACCTGAGCAACCTGGGACTCAAGATCGTCAAGCCGAAGATCAGTGCCGTGCCAATGGTTTCCGTTTCGGGTCCTTCGCCGCCCATCGAAAAACCGCCGCTGGCCGAGTGCTTGTAACAAATGGCAGCCGAAACATTTATCTAAGCTCGCGCTCAAGGCAACTGGACCCTGGATCCTTTATAGCCCTAAGAAACCAAAAGTCCCAGACAAACAAAAAAATCAACCCTAATCCAAATCCTAATTAAATAATCTAAGACGAGATAGTTGAGATGGAGAAAGTATGCCAGCTGCTCAAATAAGTGTTTCGGTGAGAGGCTTTAAAAAGTAGAATGTGAAGTGAAGGACGAAAAGTAGAAATAAGGATGCGACAAAAAGGATATTGTACCAGTGGTCATCACCATGCAAAGAAAGCTTTGTATATTCAACAACGACTGAAGTATACACATATGTACATTATAAACGAAAAACAATGGTAACCTGTAGAACTTTTTAAGTCGATAATTGCGTATGTGTGTATACATACCTATTAACTGATAAATCAGCTTTAACAACAAACAAGTAAACTATCAGGCTTTAATATTACGACGATGATGAATTTCTGGTTTAACCTAGTCTGTAGACTCACCTAGCTGTTGAAACGTATAAATCAATTCTCTTTAATTGTTCTCCTATACATATAGCCAAAAAACAAAACAAACCAACCATTTGGGCACCACAACTGTTATACACGCGATCTATATAGGTTTACTGAATATATATATATTTATACACCCCGTAAATTTACGTACCTGCGTCTTGAGCCCTGCAGCATTTAACAGGAGGTTGAAATCCTTGCCCTCAGAATGTTTCAGGATACGGTGATTCAGATCGATATAGTCTGAGAAACTATGTGATCGCTGTTGATTGCTGCAGGGCTCTACGACGTATCTTAGAGGTATTCGGACACCCGCTATATACACTTAGCTATTATCGTTAAGATGATAAAATCACATAGTCCAAATGTTACTTGCTAACATATCAAATACTCTACTGTACCCACGACCAAAGCGAAACGTTTGAAACTGTAAACTAGTCCATAATTAGCTGTAAGCATCCTATTACAAAATTATTATATTAACTAGATGTAGTGTTTTTTGTCGAGTAAGTGCCCTGGATGACTTCTGAGTGTGTTTTTAAAACCAGATTCGTACATGTACTCCGTGTAGTTGTTTCTGTAGCTCGAACTTTACCCTATACAAATGAGTATATCTGACATATTGATGGATTTATAGAAGTTTATATAGGAAACGTTACTATAGGAATCTCCAGCTAGCACCAGAAACCATTTGCTCCCGCTCACTGATTTAGGTAGACTCTATACATTTTAGTTATGATACTCCAAATTTTATCTATCCTCATACGCGTTAGATCCTTTCAATCTATCCTATCCAGTTCGTTTATGTAATGAATTACAACAAATGTAAATACACACCGCACTTGTACCTACGTAAGCTGAAATACTATTCAGTGAAACACAAATGTTGTTATTAAGGAATTGTCAATTTATGGTCCAAAGCTACAATAAATAGACCATCGTTTGGATGGGTCAGCAGTAAGCTTAACTAAGTTCTAGTTTACGTTTAATTCGCTAACGCAAAACCAAAAGTAAAACTGTGTGAATGTGTATTTTTGAAATCAAATAAACGAATTACATGTAATTTTATAAAGACTTTTCAGAGATCTTCTCAAAGATCACGCAATGATTTCCTTGGTCGTAGTAGCTTTTTATTAATTGAACCTCTGGCAGTTGGGCCACCAATTCCTCCAGTTCTTGTTCTTCAAAGACGTGATAGTAGCGCAAGTAAGTGGTCTTCTGCTCATCCTTAGTCTTCCAAGGAACAAGTACGTCCTGCTGCTGGAACTCGGTGCGATTAGTGTGCACGGGAAGTGGTGTGTTGTTGGGCAGCTCCTGCTCCAGTTCCTTTTGCTGTTTCTGCCGTTGCTCTTGTTCAGTGGTTCGTTCCTTATTCACTGCTTTATTCTGGCGCAGATAAGTGGACTTCTTATCATTCTTTCGCTGATCCTTGGCCCACACGTAAACCAAGGCACGACCCTTAGGTCGGAGAACTCGTGCCATCTCCCTAAGTGCCGCCAATCGACGCTCTCCAGTGGCAAGGTGATGAACGACCGCTATGCTGATGCAGCCATCAATGCTGGACGAGCGCACTGGCACACTGAGACAGTCGCATCGAAAGACATTCTGTCCTTTTCGACGACCCACAGCGAGTAATCCTTGCGCTCGATCACAACCAATGGCTAAAATTTGCGGATTGCAAGCAAGGTATTTTCCATTGCCGCAGCCAATGTCGAGCACCACGGACTGTGGCTCAAAAGAATCCAGAAATCCGGCCACTTGTGGCCAGGGCGAGTGACGTGTTTCACTGAAGTGATCCGCAATTTTATCGTACACTTCGTGGACATTCTGTTGTTCCAAGCTGACGGCTTGAAAAGCCAGCGATGCGGATAACTCCTGTGGTGCTTTGGTTTGTCGTGTGTCGCATAGCATGGGAAAGGAGCAATTACAGGGTCCTCTTCGCAGGCGTCGGAAAGTCAAGGAGGTCCTTTTGCCACGTGCTTGTGTGGTTAAGCCTCCGGATAAACTAGGCACCACATCGATGTGCTTCGGCCTGATGCCATGCGTCCAATCGTAGCGAGCCTCACCAGCCATGATCAGCAAGGATCGTCGCGGCAGAATGACTTGAACCTGTTCATCTCCTCGCCGAAAATCCATTACCACATCAGATTGCAGGGAAAGCGAGAGAATAGGATCCAAAAACGCACTATGAGTATCTACATGAGGAGGAATTCCGTGACCCGGCTCGTATTCATTCACCGTTAGCTGGTCGGGAGTGCTCCAGTCCCAAGTGGAAGAAGAGCTCTCCAACCGTGGCCACAAAATGTCACAGGCTGAGGGTATTGACTGCTCCAGAGGCTTAGAGGGATCCACATTATTGCTGCCGTAAAGAAAATCATAACCAAAGTGCTTGACTTTTCGATGCTTCAGGGTGCCAGTGGCCTCGGAGGCTTTTCCGTCCACAGCAATGGCTTTTAGCAGCGTAGATTCCTCTTCTTCGCTGACAAAGTCCGGAATTACCAGGAGTCCACTGGGAAGAGGTCGATTCCATTGACTTTTTCCCGCAACAGCCGGCAATTCCTTTACATAACTCAAGTAGGCCACTGCTCCCTGTTGTCCTATGGTGGATATGTTGTGCATGCCCAGATATATACGCTGGGAATCCTCCAGGCTAGCACAGACCAGAAAACAATATGATTTTCCTGGCAACATCACCACCTGGGTGACTTTTCCACCTGTTGTGGCCGCCGCTTGGAGCAAGCACTCCTCCGTGAGTCCATTGGTAAGTCCCACGTTGAGGATCGCCAGGTATTTGGTGGGATCATCACTGGGACTCACATCACAGTCACTTTTAATTATTGCCAGACATCTGCGCTGTTTTTTTTCTGCCTTTTTGGCATTGTTTACCTTTTGCTGTTTCTCTTCAACGTGCATTTTGCAACCAGTGTGTACACACCTAAGAAAAAAAAAACAAAAGTTAGCCGAGTTAATGAATACACTTTATTAAACAACTTCGATTCAAAATATCGTCAAAAACAAATGTTTTTTAGATATATCTTTAATTAAGCCTTAAATTGTATTAAGTACAATTTTAAACCATTTTCATTTAAGAAACTCCAACGATATCAAACAAAAAAATAATTGTTGAAGGGTTTTTATGGCAAGCGCTAACGCACATCCAAACGTTTTTTATAAAACACTTTATAGTCTTATATATAATTCCTACGCTAGATGAAAGTGAGAAACTTATAGGTTATATATGGGTGCGTACACCTCTAACAGTCTACCAGACTCGGTCAATCATGCTGTTGTCCTGGGGCTTCTGGTTCATGGTGGTCAGTTGCTGGTGATAGTTGCGCATCTGGTTGCTGCGGCGTGGCTGTGCCAAATACTCGAACATGCTCTGCAAATGCTGCGACAGCATTTTGCTGAGATCGCTGGGCATGGGATCCGTCCAGAAGAAGTCGTGATTGAGTGCCGTATCCGCATCGATGCGTTTCTTGGGATCAAGGGTCAGAAGCTTGTCCAGCAGATCACAACCGGTTTGATCCTTTACATAGGGACGCAGTCGCTCCTTAACGCGACGTTTCTGGTTCTTTGGCAGCTCAATAGATTTGTATAGCTCTAGCTCCTCCACACCGGGCCACACATCCGGCGTAAACGAGCCACACAGCTGGGAGATGAAGGTCAACTGCTGCTGCTCCGTGTTGCCCTGCATAATGGGCGATCGGGTCCACATCTCGGCCATGATGCAACCAGCGCCCCACATGTCCACGGGCGGTCCATAGTTGCGATCGCCTAGCAGTAGCTCTGGCGGACGGTACCACAAAGTGACCACACGATTGGTATAACGATTCTTGCTCTCGTTCTTTGGAATGCTAAAGGCGCGGGCCAGACCGAAATCGGCGAGTTTCAGGATTCCATGCTTAGTAATCAGCACATTGGCGGCCTTCATGTCACGATGCAGGATCTAAGAATGGAAAATAAACCAATTCATAATAATGAACAAATGCTTTACGTTACGACTCACCTTGTTGCTGTGTATGTAATACAAACCATTGAGCAGCTGCTGCATAACCTTTTTGATCTCTCCCAGACTGAACTTAACATTCATGTTGGATAGAAGACCGGCCAAGTCGTGCTCGCAGAAATCAAAGACCAAATAGAAGGTTGATCTATAGCCATTTGTGGCTGTGGCCTTGGTGCGGCAGATCTCGATCAGATTCACCACGTTCTCGTGCTTCAACAGCTGTAGGATGCGGATTTCTCGCAGGGCCGTGATGGGAAACTAAAGAATCATACGTAATTAAGATGTTTTATGTTTGAAAATGTGGCTTTTCACGCACGCCCTCTTTTTCGTTGTCCATCAGCACCTTCTTCATGGCCACGAACTTCTTGTTGCCCTTCTTCTCGCGAGCCTTGAAAACCTCTCTGCAAATGACGTGGAGTTTAAGCATCCATAGCCAGCGGTGTGCACTTTAGGGACTTACCCAAAGGTACCCTGCCCAATTTTGGCCACCTTCTCGTATTTGTTGCTCTCATCGCAGTAGGGAAAGTCATAGTCCTCGATGTACTTCTGTTTCTCCATCAGGGACATTGTGCGCGAGGAGCTGGAGCCCACATTCGATGGCGTCGATGCCGACGGCTGCTGGAGCATGTGGGACATGTGCGCCATGGTGAAAAATCCTTAAAATTGTACAATTCCAGGAAACAAGCCGACAGACGAAAAGAAAAAGAAAAATCAGCAACAATTGGTGTTGCTACAGCTGTTGGCCAAAAGAAAATGGTGTGGACACACTGTAGCTGTATCGATGGCAAAATCGATACTTATCGATACTAAACAGCTGTGTCAGTAGTTATAATTTTCCGTTTGTTGGTACACACTGGCCCAATGATATAACCTAGCGAAGAATTGGCCGCAAAATAAAACAATGAATAAACTATTAAATGTAGCGCAGGCGGCGCCGCGCCAGTTTGTCCGGGAATATGCATTTAAATCGGATCTTAAAATCAAATGGGTGCGTCCCGAGAAGATCGCTTGCTTCAAGCCAGAGAAGAGCGGCGACCTGGGCAAACTGCCTCCGTTGAATCCCGAAGAATTGCTTCCGGAATTTAAGGACTGCCCGGTGCTGCAAAAGTAAGAAATTAAAGATACCTAGTTATAACATAATCATCACCAAATTTGTAAATGTACTTAGCGCCGACGAGCTGGTCAAATCGCAGTTCCAGCTAAGCAACAACGCAAGTTACCTGACCACAAGGTTCTATCGCGATGAGTTGGTGAAGGAGGTACAGAGGCATGCTCAGGATTTCGGATCAATGGAAGCCAAATGTAAGTGCCTAAAATAATACACAAACCTTTACTTTGTCGTTAATTAATACAATTTTTAGTGGCCAAGATGACCGCTGTGATTCGCCGGTACCAGGAGCACATGGAATCGCACCCTCGCGACAAGATGATTAAGGTGCGACTCAAGGAGCTTATCGACAAGCGCAAGAAGTACCTGAAATTCCTAAGACGCTGGGACTATCCCCGCTTCGAGTGGATCCTCGAGAAACTTGAACTGGTGTACAAGCCTCCGCCCGCACATTTCCATTGGATCACCCGCAAGGAGTCTCTGCAAAAGCTGACCGACACCTATTGCGAAAACCTCAAGGCAGAGCGACTCGAGGCCTACCACAAGCAGCTGCAGGCCCAGCAGATCCCCTTCCTAGAGGAGGCCATCAAGAAGATGCAGTTCGTGCGGCAGGAGCAGATATCCTGCGATGTACCCGTTACCGTGACCGAAGAGCAGATCGCCGACTCGAAAATGCAACTAGCCCAGCTCAAGGAGCTGCAACAGGCAGAGGCAGCGGCCAGCAGCCAAAAACAAAACGAGGATGGCTTTAATTAGGCCCGATTCTTTAATGTAACGGAGTCTTACAATAAATGTAAATGCTGATGTTCTTAAATGATAAGTTTTATTTTACTTTTAGAGTAGACGGGACATCGTACCGCAATGTCATGATCGATAGCAGCGCAGACTGGTAAATAAATAAGCAGGCAAGGTTGATTTGCCATTAATAAATGTGTGAAAACAGATGCGATAAGAGAGAAAATCTTAAAGGGTATGGATTGCAGTTAACGTCTGCATGGCGAACTGTTTTTTCGCTTTCCTTCACTGCTGGAGCTACTGGAGCTGCTTGACGACGAGTCACTAGAGCTGGACGAACTGGACGACGACGAGGAGGACACGGAAGAAGTGGAGTCGCGAGAAGCACGCTTGCGCTCTTTTTCGCCATTGCCAGAGGCCTCTTTACTTTTGCCATCAGTGGAAGTGACCTCCTCGTCGCCCCAGAGATCGTACTTGGACAAATCCTCGTCGCCTCCCTCATCGTCATCGTCATCCTCTTCTTCCTCGTTACGTTCCTCATCTCGACTTGACCTCCTGGCCCGCTTGGAGTCTTCTCGATGCTCGCCGTGCTTCCGCTTCTTTCGCCTTCCAAACTCATCGTACTCGCTGTCCGAATCCTGGCGATCCTTGTACTCCACCACACCGCGGTCGTTATAGCCACCGCCAAATCCTGAAACAATAGATGTTTAAAACTTATAAAAAATAATGTGGCTGCTCCAAACTCACCAGTCCGCTCTTCAACGTCGGAGAACTTGGGCGCATTGCACATATTGCAGGTCTGGCGACGGGCCCAATTCACGTTGGCACATTTGCTGCATTGCCAATCCTCGGCGCTGAACAAACCCCGCGACTTGTCCGCCGCCGCCTTGCCAATCTCTGTGCCCAGCTTCTTCTTGCTGGAGCTGCTGCTACTGCTGCTGCTCCCGTTGCCACGATCCCGTTCTCGGTCCCGCTCTCGATCCCTATCCCGCTCCGGCTTATCACTACCATCACGGTCGCGATCGCATTTATTACACTGCAAACGGCGGGCGAAATTCAGATGGCGACAGCTGCAAAATCGTGGGAAAGGTGGGGTCAGATTCGCAGGACTCCTCGCCCAGCTCGTTTGGTCCGCCTGGTGGCGGCTATCCCTGCATCTTTACGCGCACTCACTCGTAATCTGGGCAAATCCAATCGCCAGGCGAAGCGACGCTTCCTCCGCTGCTGCTTCCAGCGCCCCCCGACGCCACGCCTCCGTTAGAACTGGACATGTCTGGGCGTTGGCTTTGGCCTCTGCCAAGGAATAGGTTTACTGGGCGTCCGAGCAATCCTTTACAGGCCTTTGGAGAAGCATCTAAACCGAGATTTTCTTTGCCAATATTCTGTATACGATACGAATTAGAGCTGTCAAAACATCGATGGCAGCACCGATACTGCAGTTGTGGCCGGCAATATCGATAGAAATGTTCGATAAGGCGCAAATTTTAATGTTGATGTGGGGTATTCTGCTCTGTTGAGATTAAAAATTATTTTGTTTTAATCTTTAAACAAACTGCAATTTATGTTTGTTAACATAAGCATCTTTTAATGTAATAAATTATCTCTGGCTGACTTATAACTTTAAACTAGTTGCGATTTAACAAAAAAACCAAATGACTTTTTAACAAGATAGAAAAAAATATTTAAAATTAAATTAACTAATCAATGACATTTTAGCTTTATAAACAAACAAGCAGCTTGCACACACTTTTTGAATAAACTATTTTATGAAATTGTATGTTTACCTTCTAGACTAAGATTAGTTATTCAAAATAAAATAAAATTTAATAGGTTTTTGATGTTCTCTGAAATCTTCTGCTTGGATATAAAAATAACACGGTTTTTATTTGCAAATAAACTTAAACTACAAAAAAAATGCTTGTAACAACCAATTAGAAAAAGGTTTGTTAAAAGGACTAGTTGATCTTTTGTTTTGATCAGGTTCCTTTTTGGAAACTTAAATTTGCCAAACCTTATTTTTCACTGTCACCGTTCGCACTAGCACTTACCCACTCCCCACACCATGAACGACAACAACTTGTATACTTTTAGAGTTTTATTTCCTTAGTTTACAAACAAAAGCCGCTCCAAAAGTAAACACTGATTTTGTTTTGTCGTTTGTTGGATGGTTGTTAAAAAGACTAACGTTCACTAACGCATAACCAGCAGCTTTTGGGAATAGTCTGAAGGAGGACTCCCATCCCAGAGACATCTTCTCAGGTTTACTTCTTGCCAGTACCGATCTTGGCCTTGGCGGTACCGCGCACCTTCTTCATCCTGTTGCGACGCTCCTTGCGCTGCTTACGCGTCTGCTTCTTCTGCTCGAAGAGGCCGTGGCGGGCAAGGCGGTATTTGGGCTCGAACTTCTTGGCGAAGTCCAGGGTGTCGTAGATAAGGGCAAAGCCGGTGGAGCGGCCGCCACCGAAGTTGGTGCGGAATCCAAAGACGAAGACCACGTCGGGGGTGACCTTGTACATGGCGGCGAGCTTCTCGCGGATCTCGGTCTTGTTCACCGACGACAATCCCGGGTGCAGGACATCGCAGACCATCTGTTTCCTGGCGAGCAGGCGGTTGGTCATGAACTTGCGGGTGCGGATGGTGGCGGTTGTACCGGACATTTTGACGGAGCTGCAAAAGAATGTTCAGGATTAGATCAGGAGTTTCATTCAAATTTAATCCCCGCAGTTTGGATTGTTGTGGTCGCCTCCGAGCGAATCAACATAACCTCACTGGTCATTGGTGCTCCATGTTTCCCAGGTCTCCCACGTGTGACACGCTGCTGGGTTTATCTGACCGCCAAGCGCGTGATTTTCATGCTTGAGGCTAGGGGCATTCAGCTGGCCGTCTTTGGCTGCATATTTAATTGTTTTCGGGGGCTTGTTACCTTTTAAAACACTTGAAAAGGTTTTAAACACGTCGTTTTGCAAACGCGATTCTTTAGAAAGGAAGATGGCCACCACGTTAGAGGTGGAACAAAAATCAAAGTGGCAGCACCGATACTATCGGTGTTTGAAGAAATGTGGCAGCGCAATCGAAACCATCGAACATTTTAGCAGTTAAAATTGTTTTTTCCCATAAATTGTCGTTCAAGTTAATGGCCATTAAAAAAACAACTTATGAAATACTCCGAAAAAATGTTGACAAGTATTTAAGACTTTTTAGAGTTTAGCGCATACTCAAACCAGTGCTTAAAAATTAACAGACACTTTGTATGCTGATAACATTGGCTTGGCGCGAAATTTAAGAAGGCAATTGACCTCAGGAAAAAAGTTTAGGAAAGAATATATCTAACTTTTTTTATTTAAAATAAGTTCTTATGTACTAACAAGAATAAAGTTTATTATTATCTTCACTTGACTTTAAGATCAAAACCACATAGAACGATATAGTCGTGTGCCTGATAAAGAGGTAAATTAAAGACATGTTTAAATATCCACAAAAAATGTTACTGACTCAGCTTTAATGAACTCTGATTCATATTTCATTGAAAATGCTTAAGATGCACTTAATGTTCATACATAAATCTTAGTTTACTTTCGTGGACTTGGAATTGTTTTTCTTATTCCAAACATAATAGCCGCCATAACTGAGTGCCGCCAGCAAGGTCACAACCAGAGAAGCTACTCCAGCGTAGAACACAAACAGGTCGAACAGGTGCAATTGGCAGGAGGAGATGCCAATTCCTCTAGTCTTCACAGCCGCTCCTCCTTTGTGCCGAGCCACGTAGTTCACCCAGAAGAGGGCACTGGCGAGAGCGCCAAGAGGACGATCTCTGAACTCCAGCGACACATCACGGATGGTCAGATGGTAATGTGACTCCCCGATCAGCCTATCCACTGCCCAGTTGAGCGAACTACTAGTCACATTTCCCTCTTCTAGTTGCAAACCAACTCCCAATCGCACTGCCAATTCCACATTCCTCTTTTCGTGCTGGAAAAGGGGCAATCCCAAAATGGGCACATTCCTCACAATTCCCTCTTGTAGGTTCAATAGATCTCCATTGGTCAGGAAAACCTTCACCCTTGGATGTGCCAAGATGTCGATCTGTGGCACTGCGTGCTGGATCATCACATTCTTGGGTAAACCCTCCAAGGTCTTGACATCATGGCAGGTCCAAATAACGCTCTCTTTTCTGGCCGAGAAGAAGGTCAAGAGTGCATCCAACTTATCCTTGGCTAACTGCCCACAAGGCTGCTCATTTCCCAGCTGAACGTAAATAACTGCAGGACGCGCCTCGTCCAGGAAGCGCTTCACATTCCAGGGAAGTTCCTTGGGACCCCGGATATGCAGACCTCCAGCGGGAACTATCTGCTGGATACTAACTCTGGGAGTCATTAAGGGTACGTGACTATTGAGCAGAAGGAGGGATAACTGATTGGCCTGCAATTCTTCTATCGATTGTTGCAACTTAAAGTACTTGGCCACCAGTTGCTCCTGACTTCCATAATGATTCTTGGTAAACTGTTTTCTGCGGGCGATGCACTCCCGGATGTTGCCAAGTCTCTCGGAGAATCCCAGCTGGGAAAAATCGCTATTAAAATCGATGGGGGAACAGGCCGCAGGAACCAATGTTTCGTGCACTGCATCCATATAGCTGGCAAAATCTGTGGAAATTATTCCAATAACAGGACGCTGGTGGAGAGCTCCCAATGCCAACAAAGCCTCCGTGTAGAAGTAGTCCACTAAAATCACATCGAAATCAAACTCCAGATAACTCATCTTGAGCAGTTTTTGAATGGGTTCTTGGGCGAGGAATTTATCCAGTGCTTGGGCTCCCACAACGGCCAACGACTGGCGAAGCTTTTCAGTGGGTAACCGACCAAGATCGGCTAGGTTTCCCTTGGGTGCCGCATGTTTTTGCACTGTTTTAGGGTAAACCTGAATTAATAATTGTTATTGATATAATAAATAAAAAATACTTACATTCGCTCCAAAAAGGATATTCTGCAGTCACTGTTTCCGTCACATTGTCCAGAGTTTCTCCTAAGCCATGACCCGTATAGACTTCAACCTTTAAGAAATTGTTTTCCAATTTAGTGCACCGTACTTAACCCAAATTTCTACTTACTATGTGCTGTCGGCTGGCTAATTCCGTGACCAGAGTTCTCATCACCGCAAAATGACCCTCGTTGGCATGGGGAAACAGTACTAGGATCTTGGCAGCCTCCGAATTCCTACCCACAGCTAGACCAAGTAGAGCCAATAAAATCAAACGATTCCATTCAGACTCCTGTAAAACGAAATTCAGAACAATTTAGGTCATTTCCAAAAGTACACATCATCGAATCAAAAGATTTTGACATTTCTTATCAATTAAACGGTTGCCAGGCTGTAAAGATGACTCTAATTGAACGTATTGCATTATTATACATACCATATTTTTTTTTAGGATCAGCTAGGAATTATATTTTAGTTCCGGACGTAATCCAATTGCATTCGCCGGGTAAACTCTTCCGGTTCCAGTGAGTAAACGAATCGAACTGAACTTATCTCTCCTTGGGGTTTGACTCCCGGCAAAAACAAAAACACTCAACTGATTGCTCTCGGGAATATAATCTTAGAAATACGTCCAGAACTTCTGTGGTCACTGGAACATGTGTGGCACATGAGATTGCCACCAGACCCCAACACATATGCCTTGTATATAGATTCTATTGCTTTCATTAACGTATACAAAGCGATTGTGGGGATTGTGGGAAAGGGGTACAATTGCACCAACATATAGACACATATATACATTGCCCCCAGTTGAGCGATATGAGATCGTCTCTTGAGTTTATTGTTTCTCTGGCTGTGGAAAAATGCAAAGTTAGGGGAGCGAAGTCTTACTAATTGTTCACATATGCATAATTGTACAATGTTCTTATGTTTGAGTGCATTTGCCAATTGTGAAAACTGCAATCTCATCAAAACTGTTGTGATTTGTTTTAAATTAAAATCAAAACTTGGTGGGTTTAACTTGTTTTTGCTGATAACAAAGACTAAATAGGAAACAAATCGTGTATAGTAAATGATGTTAGTCTTAATCTACAACAAACATATTTTAAAGTAACATGGACGGTTTAAAACTCGCGCTCGGATTTAATTGTTTTTCGACCCAATTAAAGTGACAAGTCCCATCCAGCTGCTCCATCGCCCCACACCTGTTCTTCCAATCATATCCAATTAGTTCCCAGCAAACCCAAACAAACTGAATAAATACAAGCATGAATTCGGCTGTGTGCACTTTAAATTGACGCAAGTGTGCAAATCACGAAAATGTGACAGACCGAACGTTGTTTACCAACAACAAAGGGCAAAACATGGAGAGTCTAAATCGAGAACAGCAGACACACAGAGACAAACAAATTGGCGAAGAAGCAGAAACCGGTTGCCGCTAAGGGAAGTCGCCAAAAGAAAGCGGCGGAAGGGGTTCCAAAACCGGTTCATTGAACCTGAAACACCACCGGCACTATGGTGTAGACACACAAAAGAGCTGGAAAAAGAATGACTCTGTATCTCGTTTATCACAAACAATGTTCTTTATTTATGCCATTACTATTTCTTTAGTTGAGCAGAGCTACTTGCTTACGGAACAAAATGTATGTAAACATGGCGAACTATTTATGGTAAATGCAGATGTCTGGAAAAATCGATTATGCCTTTATGCTTAAATCAAATCGGTTATGTTTGCTGATGGATGATAGGTGCCTCATCTGAACCACTTTAGTCAGTGGCATCGGCCTTGGCCACGGAGAAGGGCTCCGCAACTGGGATGCTGCCGCTGTTGGCGATGACCACATCCTTGACGGGACGATCGCGGGCATCGGTGGCCGAGTTCTCGATCTGGCGCACCACATTCATGCCGGACAGGATCTTGCCGAAGACAACATGGCGGCCATCCAGCCAACTGGTCTGCTTGGTGGTGATGAAGAACTGGGAGCCGTTGGTGTCCTTGCCAGCATTGGCCATGCTCAACCAGCCGGCACCGTAGTGCTTCAGCTTGAAGTTCTCATCCTCGAAGCGCTCGCCGTAGATGGAGCGTCCACCGGTTCCGTCACCCTTGGTGAAGTCGCCGCCCTGGATCATGAAGTCCTTGATGATGCGGTGGAACTTGCTGCCCTTGTAGCTGCACAAAGAAAATAAATAAATAATTGATTAGATTTTAACCAAGATAAGAAATGCTTAATATTAGATTATAAGTATTTTTTTAATTGAAAGTTTGGCTGTTTAAAAGAGTTTACAGATATGTCCTAATAATAGTTTTTATTTCCAAGAGAATTAAAAGAAAAACTGCGTATCTTGGTTTTGAAAGCGTTCTTTGTAAGCCCATTAGCACCATCTATTCCCGAGATTCGCTTTGTCAACTTATGATTGGTCGCTTAAACGCCACGTAATTGCTTCAATCTGAGAGCCCGCTATAACCTATAAGCACTATAGCTGTGGTGTGCGAGTGCCGTTAATCAGCGGCAGTATTTACGGTACCCCAACGGTACCTGGTATACCCTTCCCGTACTCACCCTTCGCCTTGGGGCTTCTGCGCCAGCTCCTTGAAGTTCTCCACCGTTTTCGGAACAGTCTTGCCGAACAGACCGATTTCGATGCGGCCCGCGGGCTCGCCGCCAATGGTGATGTCAAAGAAAACCTACGCAACCGGAATATGTTTATTATTAACAATCATCTCACTTGATTTATTGCCCAGCGGATGTGCATGTATTGGTAAACAAATAATGGTTTCAGACAGGACGAAAATGGATTATCACCTACCTTCTCGGTCACTTTTGGTCCTTTGCTGTCGTCGGCGACGACGATGCCGGCCACCAGGGCCACCACGAACACGGATAAAAACAACTTCATGGCTCCAGAATTTCTCAGCGATTGAAATAAATTTTCTGTTGAACTGTGGTAGAACAAGTTAGGGATGTCGAAAATATATCAAAATATCGATGTATCGATTAATTTTGTAAAATTGATAAAAAGCAATCATCTTATAATACAACTTTTTCATAAGTCTTTCAGAGAATATTAAAAGAAAAATGAAGTTCCACTAAAGGCTATAATAACCGATTAAACCGATTTTTAAATTTACGTGATTTGCTAAGAAAATACGGCCAAAACATGTATGGAATAGGAAGGGCTGTTATGTAAATTCAAAGTTGTTTAATAGTTTCAAATTATCAAGTCGAACCTGTAAGAAATATATCACAAGGAATTTGATATATTCGTATATTATAAAATTATTTATTTAAAAAGAACTTAGCTTCGATACGATATTTTAAATATATTTGACAGCCCTAGTAACATGGTACAATACGTATAAGGTAGTCTTATAGGGCACTAGAGCGAGTAAAAGGGTGTTTCTTGTAAGTACGAAAGGAAAAGCCATATAGTGGGTTTAAAATTACAATAAGTGAGAGCGCCACCCGAATTTTACGGACTGAACCTGAACCCAAGCGATTTCGTCTTTCGTCCGCTGGAGGCGCTTTCTAATGATACTTGTCTAATAGATACTTGATAATCAAAACGTATAAATTTTCAGCAAATCCGTATTACCAAGATTCTTTATTAGAACCTTTACAATCATCAAAATATACCTTGCGTAAACATTTGTGTATATGGCTAGAATATTATATGAAGCTTTTGCATAGTGAGTACAAACAAAAACTCGATCATTGGTGTACTGCTATTTGTGTTTGTCTGCTCAGTTCCTTAGCTGCCTTCTCTGCTCTTTTCTTTTCTCTGTTGGCCAGAACTTTCTCCCTGGACTTCTGGGCCCTTTCAGCACAATCCTTTGGACGAGTCTTCAGAGTCATGTCATCCACAGCAGCCTGTTTGCGAGCTGATCTCGAAAGACAGCGTTCCATGCAGCTGATGGGCACAAATCTTCCAATAAAGCAGCCGCAGTGTGAACAATAGTGATTGATATCCTGACGTCCTTGCCATTTTTTACTAGATATAAAGTTGAAGAGTTCTTTTTTAAGTATTAAGCGACAAAAATCCAATTTCAAACCAAAGTTTCGTGAGTCCCAGAAATCTCTGCAGACAGGTAACCACCTCCAATATGACCACACTCGTTCCAAACTTTTCGCACGCAGGACAATGGATCCATGTTGACTCCTCTTTCAGGTAACCCACTGGTTGCTTGTGGCCCACACTGATGGCCACAATTTGCGGCTCGTCTACGGTCATGATGTGAACTCTAGCGAGAGCGATCGGCGACTGAAAGTAAACCAAATCTAAAGAGATCATTCGAGGGAAAATTAGAATCTGAGTTCTCCAGCTACCGATGATACCTCTCTTTTCCGATTTGTCTCTTCTATGAGGCGTTGGTCTGGTAATTAAGTTAACGCATGCAAAACATATAAATTATTCTCACTATTACAAAATTCCATTTGATTTACAGAGAAAAAAATATGTTCTTTAATTGTTGATTTATGTATAAGATGGCCAAATTTTAAAACTACATACTAAAACATATTTATATTTTTTTGACATTTTCCCATTTATTCTTATAATTTAAATAAATAGGTATATAATTTAAACGCCTTTTTTACCATTTAAATTAAATATGATTTTATTGTTTTAAAATAACTAAAATAAAATGGGTTTAAAGAGTTTATTGTAGAAGTGGTATCCCAGTAGTATGACATCTTGTTGTGATTTAAAGCTGTGGACGGCGGTAGACACCCAAGTACTCTCCACAGGCACCACAGTGGTGCCTTTTTGTGCAACACCGCAGCCAGGATCGCATCACCCGGGTTTTGGCCTTGGTCCGGCAATAGGGACAGGTGATCTCGTTGGGACTGGGACCCACGGCAAAGTAAAGTGGCTTCGGATCCTGAGCCATGTCGGACTGAAAGATGTTGACTGTTTCGAAAACGAACGACGACTGAGGCAGTCGAAGAGTAATTGGAGGTATAAAATTATCAAATATTCCCCAAAGAGAATAACCCAGAGAACAAGTGAAAGAGAGAGTGTGATCTTTTTAGTTTTATTTTTGTTTTGATGGCTTTGCAGTGGGTGGGTGGTGTTCAGAAATTTCAAAATGTGTGGGAACTAGGCGGTGGTTGCCTTCAATTTGAGTGGCTGCCTCCTCTTCATAGAGCGTCCAAAGTAGCAGCCACAATTTCCACAATAATGACTTCTGTCAGTTTGCTTGCAGGGCACATAGTAATTAAAGCAACAGCAACAACAAAAGGTCCTGTAAGGAAATTTGAATTAGATTTCTTATAAAAAATGTAAGTGCTGTTTTCACCTACACAAAAAGACATCCAACAATGCGGTTAATTTCACTGGCCCACCACTTGAGATCATTCTGCACCACACTGAGATCCTTGATTCCGCAGGCGGGGCACTTGATCTCCACCGGTTCGCGTGGGAGGTTGAGAAAAGTTCCAGCGAGGGGCGTGGCAAAATTCTCGTAGATCTTACGCTCCTTGCGATCTTCCTGAGCTTTGGCTTCCCGCTCCCGGGCCTCCTGCTCCGTTTCCTTCTCCGGCAGCGTCGTCGTCATGATCGCTCCACAATCAAACTGAAAGCGAAACGCTGCCAAACAACCGGACAACCTGTTTGGATTATTTGAAGAGAGCCACACTGCACTCAGAGAAAATAGAGGGTCCATAACCACAAGAGAATTGTTCAAATGAATATAGAATATCTCACTTAACAAAACTCTCTTTTCGTTTTTGAAATATTTACTATTCCCTTTAAAATTAATCCCTTAAATATTAATCAAATTACGCGTATTCATACATTTTTTTTAATTTGTAGATTTTTAAAAAATGTTTACCCTTTTTGTTAAAATACCCTGAATACATTAGCAAACTTTTACTTTCCAAGAGAACATCTGATCTAAAAGAGCAAATTAAGAGCACCTTCATAATTGATTTACAGTGCGTCTTTAATTGAGTTAGATGCGTAATAGAATTATAGAGCGATAAAATATTTGGCATTAATTTGTATTTTAATTGGTTCGTTGATCAGCCTACTTGGCCTTGCGCTGAATTCCAACCTTGCCGCCACATGAGCTGCAATAGATCCCCTTGGTGGTCCATTCCCGGTTGCATCCGCACCAGGTGCACACGCAGCAGATCCAAAAGAGTGGGAAGATGCTATAAAGGATTAGATGCTTAGAATGTTAGGTTCCTTGAATATCCTAGATGAGCTTACCAGGAAAGCAAACTGAGACAGAAGCTGGCGTCCTTGCAACTGGCTGCTCTCATCACAGCCGCTTGGCTTCTCTCCCGGCAAAGAGGACATAGTATCTTATAGGTTGAGGGTCCTACGGCGTAGTATCGGATGCGAGGTTGCTGGGCGGCACTGGAAAGTGGAGCAGTGGACTCCTGGGGGAGCAGGGTCACCTTCTCCGCCGCCTGCTCATCGATGAAGGGCACCACTCCCTCCTCGAGCACCACATTCGCGATGATGTTCCTGGCACGCTCATCCGCCGTTCCAGCGGGCACCAATCTCACCCGCAACCTCTCCACCTTCTGGTGCTGCTCCATGGTAACTGATTTATCCGATCTCCACCAGAGATACAGAAGCCCATCCGCGAGAGCAACATGACAATAAAGAGAATTTCGAAGAGAGATTCTCCTATTGAGAAGAATTTGTATGGCCATGGAGCCCATGATGTCATCAGCAGCTATTCGGGGTATAAATATTCGGTGTGTTGCCCCCTCAACCAGAACCAGATCGACAGCCAAACATTTGGCGAATATTTGTTTAGCCAATATATATAGCACAGTTCCAAAACAATTATGAAAAACATGGACAACGTTTCGACATTTCTACAGACACTTCTTTGTTTTGAAAATTTCAATATGGAATTTGTTCATAGGAATGATTCCTATATTATTCAATATTATCAATACATTTATTTAAAAAAAACAGTTATTGTTTTACATGTTAGGTTGCTCAATACTTTTGCTGATCAGTGTGTTATTATTGTAAGTAGTAACAAGATTTACCGGTAAAACAGCTGATAACTGTTTATGTTTATGGTTTTTGTTTATGTTTGCTTCGCTTTGTTTGTGTTTATTTATGACTCAAATCTGAGCTCAATTAAATTATATTAAGAGAGAGCTTAAAGCTTTGTGAAAAGTCGGATGAGATCAAGTAAATGTATAGTGATCTAAAGCAGGGGTGCTCAAATTCGTCTTATGGCAGCCCAGCGGGAAAGTGAGAAGTACGTTTTTAGAAGTAGGTTTTCGGTTTAAAGTCTACTGGAAATCCTGCTTCTTTTAGCAGGCGTAGGGGTAGGAGTTGAAAATTTCGGTCCGCTAAATAAGGGTGGGTTTCTGAAACCTGTGGATTTTTACATAGAAACCTCCTTTACCCCTTCCTTTTGTGTGTCACCCGCGTGTATTTTGAAAGGAGAGACGGCAAAAATGTAAGGGGTGAAGGAGGTTTTTGCCCTTCCGCTTGTATGAAGAAATCTCTGGAAAATAGCATATCTTCCACATCTCTTTTCCCGCTGGGAGTGCGTTTACTAACACACCCACAAGAAAACGTGTACATATGTAGCGGCGCGTTTGTGTTGGGGCGCAGCTGTGCACTAAGAGAAAAATGCCTATTACGATTGTATTTGGTGTTTACCTCCAGAAATACGAAGCATATTACGCATTGTACTTCGCATTTAAAGTTTATGCTAAAAAAAACTGCTCTCTAATTCATCACTCATTTTGATCTGCCAAAAAATTTAACATAACAATTACGATGGTCCACCACGAAATAAATCAAAAGCCAACGCAGACAGAAAAATAAGTTCAAGTGCATGTGCTCGAGGAAAAAACAAAAACAAAATACATTGCGTTCAGCGAAGCGTGACGACGGATAGAGATGTAATGAAGAAACAAGCAAAATTGTTTTTGTTTCGCATGCAAATCGAAGCCCATATGCACGGTGCTTATGCGCGCACTACCCATAAGCACAGAGCGTCTACAAAAACAAAAGTGCACTCAGTGTATAGGCGTTGAGCACCCCTGATCTAAAGAAACAACATATAAAATAACTACACTGTTTTTTTTGTTAATGCATCTACATACATACATTATTTTTCGCGAATCCTTTTTTTAACAAAACTTCAAAGATCTCAATTTTTGTTTTTGAATAAGTGCGACATACGATATAGTTTTAGTTTATTTGTAATTAAAATTTTAAATAAATGTTTTTATGGCTTTAAAGGATATAGTATGCTACTTCAATTATTACTTTCTCTTGGTCAAACGAATTTTCAGAGCATCCTTGGTCACCAAAACCGGAGCAGCATCGAAGCGGAACTCAACTTCCTTGCGGGGAGACTGCTTGATATCGAAATTGGCTAAAACTTTGGCCACTGCCACCTTGGAGTTTACCTTTCCCATTCGAAGAGCTAAATAAATTTAAATAAATATAGTTAAAAACATCTTCAGTAAAAGAAATACCAACCTATGCAGTGCCTGGGACCCTCTCCAAATGGCATATAAGCTGCCTGAACATAGTTCATGTTATCCGCATCAAAACGATGGGGATCGTAGCCATTGGGATTGGGGAAATACGCAGGATCACGTTGCAAACCAAAGAGAGAAATCAGTATGGGTGTTCCCTTGGTTATAATGTGATCGGTCCCGGGAACTCGATAATCCTCAGTGCACTCGCGATTCAGGAAGGGAAGACCAGGATATTTACGAATGGTTTCTGTAAACATGTTTTTAGAAAAGGTTCAAACTTAATGAGTTTTAATAAACCCACCCATGATGCAGAGGTCCAAGAACTTAAAATCCTGCACCGCCTCGTAGGTGAACTTATCCTTTGGCTTCAGGTTGTGCTTTCGCAGCACTGCATCCACCTCCTCGCGAGCTTCCTTCAAAAGCTCAGGATACATGGATAATTCGTAAAGAGTAAAAGCGGAGGCTGCAGCAGTGGATTCCGATCCAGCCACGTAGAACAGAAATGCCTGTGCCGCAATCTTCTCGATGGACATCGACTTGAGCTCTTCCCGTGGAGTTTCGATGTCCCAAACTTGATCATCGTCCTCGCCGATCTTACCCGTGTTTCGCAGCCGAATAAGCAATTGCAACATGTCCTTGCGTACAACGTTGTGGAGCTCCCTAAATTCTATGGTTCGCTGCATCATGTCACGTAGGGAAGTCAAAATATGACTCTCATAACCCAAACGGTTCATCAGCTTGGCAATCCTTAAAATTTTAATAAAACTTAATAAGGTTATCATATAAAGTATGTATGTATTTTCTCAATATTTTTAAGATTTATTTTAAAAATATAATTAACCTTCAAATTTATAAAACACTTTGTTAAAAATCACTCAATACATCCAATTTACAAAAGAAAAAAGCAAAATGTTTTACAAAATTAATGAAGAAATGCACTTTACTTTTAGCAATGCTTTATGGTTGGGAAATAAAATAGAAAACTTTAAGTATCGCGCATCTAAAAATAAATGTGCAAAACATTTCATTTTGCAATGCACTTGGTTTTGTACTCACGGTGGGCATATGAACATGGACATATTGTGGATCTTGAGCAGCAGAGATTTATCCCTATTCGCCGAACTACTTATTTCACGGAACTCGTTTTCCGGATTGCTGAAACTATCGATTTCCAAGCCGAAAATCACCGATCCAATTATGTCCACTGCATAGGTGGTCATAACATCTTTGATCTCCACTTCATCACTCTGGTCCAAAACTCCTTCGAGATGTTGCACCAGTTTATCACCCACATCATCGATTGTGCCGAACATTCCCTTTATTTTTCCGGAGGAGAACGAGGGAGTAAGTTTCTGCCGAAGATTCCTCCAGGAGGCTCCTCGCAGGTTGAAAAGATTGGCGGATAGCGGATCCTTATCCTCATCCACGTAAACTCCACGATCGTGAAAGCTTCCGAAATCACTGGTCATTATTTGACGAGCCAGTTGAGCATCCCGTACCAGGATACTCCTTTTGTTCATCATATAAATTCCTACGATTTTTCCCTCATGCCGGGCGTAAATATCTCCCAAAGCCATTCCCAAACTGCGTTCCTGTTTCATCACAGTGTCCATTACTCCAAAGGGAATTTTGGCCGGCTCCTCGTCCACTCCCAATCTTTGCCAGTAAGTATAGTGATGCCTCACATATTTATATAGCAATCCCAGGCAAAGGATCAGCAATACTAAAACCCACATATTAATGGATGGTTTATTAAATGTACCACTTTCAAAATAGAAAAAAATTCAATTTCTAATAGTGATGAAATCTAGCGAAACTCTTCAATGTACACTTTTCAAACTGCAGAATTGTACTGGCTGCTATTTGTTTTTATATAGACATAAAGTCTCCCGATAAGTAATGCGAACAAACGACGAAAGCAAACGGCGAACTGCGATTTCGGTGCTTTTTGCTGCCATTCCCGTTCTCTTCCAGCTAATCAAGTGATTTCTCAGCTGGAAGAAGCTTTCGACTCTTCTGGGAACAGGGCTGAAAAAAACGAGAGAAACGACTTACCTGTTGATCCAATAAGCTAATACAAATTCTATAACATAAAGCACGAATAAAAAATATTTTAGGATATACAGTCAGTCACAAAAGTATTCGTTGCAAAGAGGGTTAAGAGAAAAATGCAAATTTTAAATAAGAAACAGTTTTAAAATGGTAAAAAATGGTTTACGTTTCCAAAGATATATATTTTGTGAAGTATGTGGAAAAAAAAACCAAACAGAAAACGCTTTCCATAAAAAGATATGGACGAAAATACAAATATAAGCCGTGTTGCAGGGTCACAAAAGTATTCGTTGCCTTACGAATTTTTTATATTTTAGTATTTTTTAAGTTAGCGAATTATTTTTTTTTTTGTCATTTTGGTTGCGTTTCTATTTTAAAGACTGAATTCGGGGAAAAACACCATTTTTTGGCGTCATTCTTGGTGTAAATCTCTAGCAAAATGCCGAAGGGAACAGAGTTAAACTTTTTACAAAAAAAAATTATTTTGCACCTACATAATGAAGGTCGATCCATTAAATATATTTGTGGGATGTTCGATAGAAGTCCTTTAACCATAAGGAGTCTCATTTCTCGACTGAAATCCAGGAATTCCCTGGAAAATCTTCCCCGTTGCGGCCGTCCGAAAGCATTAACCTGCAGAGAAGAGCGGAAAATCCTCGAAGAAAACAAGAAAAATCCGCACCTTTCGGCTCCGAAAATTAATAGTGTCCTAACCACATCCCTGGGAACTAACGTATCCACTGAAACCGTCCGAAGAGTGCTCAGGAGCCAAGATCTGCATGGGAGATGCCCTAGAAAGAAACCCTTGCTCTCAGCCATAAATATATCAAAGCGGCTTTCTTTTGCTAAAACGTATTTAGACCGGAATTTGGAGTACTGGGACAAGTAATATTTAGCGTTGAAACCAAATTCAATATATTCGGATCTGATGGAAAAGGAAAAGTGTGGCGAAAGCCCTGTGAAGAGCTTAAACTGAAAAATGTTAAACCAACGGTGAAGCATGGCGGCGGTTCCGTATTAGTTTGGGGCTGCATGTCCGCTCAAGGAGTTGGAGAGTTGGCTTTCATAGACGGAATTATGAATGCTGAAGGATATCTCAAAATATTAAAGGAAAATTTACACTCCAGTGCCACCAAAATGGGTCTAGAAGGCGGCAAGTTCATTTTCCAACAGGACAATGATCCCAAACATACGGCTTGGAAAGTCAAGAAATGGCTGTTGTTTAATACCAAGCAGATCCACACTCCTCCACAAAGCCCAGACGTCAACCCTATTGAAAATCTTTGGGCCCATCTTAAGCTAAAAGTCCAGGAACATAAGATTTCCTCCAAAAATGAGCTAAAAGAGATATTGCTGAAGGAATGGTCGAATATACCCGAAGTGAGGTGCCGAAAACTACTGGAGTCAAAGCCGAGGCGCTTACAACCTATTAAAGAAAACAACGGCTTGCACACAAAATACTAAATTTAAAAAAAAACATAAATATTTAATGCCGAAACAAAAAAACGAATACTTTTGTGAGACGATATTTTGAAGTTCTCTTATTTTCTAAAGGAAAAAAAAGCAATGAAGCTAATTTTCTAAAAAAATTTTGTTATTTTTTGTATGTTTAATAAGTGCGTTACCCCAAACAATAAATAAAAATATTAATTTGTTACATATTCATTAAAAAAAACATGTATTTAGTTGTAGGGTGCCTCGCAACGAATACTTTTGTGACTGACTGTAAGGTTTGAAAGGTTTCATTGTTTGCTTAAATTATTTATTTATTTGATCTCATTAGAACGTCATGATTCTAGAGCCTTGCGCTGTCTTCCTAATTTCTTTTCGTCCAGCTGCTCCTTTTCCACCTTGCGAAACTTTTGGAAGCGTCCATTATCCTCCACCTCGCCCCTTTGGAGCCGGAACAGAGTCCTCTTGTACCAACTTAGAGTGATGTCGCGTCCTATGAAACAGCCACAGGAACTGCAGTAGTGATTGACATCGTGACGACCCTTCCAGCGAATGGGGTTGCTGCAGGGTATGAAAAATGTTTATTACAATTCGGATCAAGGTGGGTATTCTATTAAAAAAAACTGTCATTTGTTTTAAGATATTGATTTCATTTGTTAAATAAACTGCATAAGTCTTCAAATAATACTAATAATTATGATATCATAAAAATGTATTGAAAACACTAAAAATAATTATAATAAAATAAATCTTTAATCTGTTTTAATATATTTATAAAATTAATATTGATTTGATACATAAATCTTCAAGCAATAAAAAAATGTGGATACTATACAAATCTATTGACATGGGTATGTTATTTATCATTTTATATATGTATATTTGATGACAGAATAAGTATTCAACCTACCAGCAGAGCAGCACATTTATGGAGCAGGTAATCTTCTGCAGAATGGTCACCGCCTCCGATTCCACGCGGGTGGTCTGCAACTGGTGGCAGGCGGGGCACTCCAGCTCCTGCGGCTCGGTGGTCAGATGACCCACCTGCGGCACCGCCGAGATGTCACCCTCGAAGGCACTGCCATCCAGACTTTCGGTGCTGGCCATTTCGAGGCGACAGAGCAACTGACCGAAGAGCCAAAAGCATTCGCATAATGTATCCAAGTATCTGCAATCTGTCGGTGTCTACATCACAATCGAAACTAAGAGCGAATCTGAGAGTGGGAGAGATACGCTTTTGGAGGCAACGCCTGAGTGCTGATCGAATAAATTCAAGTAACTTATTAAAAAATTTGACAACAGCTGTCGGTTTATTTATAGATCACTTTTGCGGGTTCTAGAGAGCCAACTAAGTCTAAGTGGGACGCCAGTGGAAGCCCAAGTGACCACCGCATCGGCTGCAGAAAACACGCTTCGACTTGAGGCGACTTTGCAAACAGGAGTAAACAAAAGTCAGGGCGAAGATGGGAAAGCAACTGAAATTTCAAAAATATATTAATATACATTAACCATTTAAAAAAAGTGGAAAATCCTACCAGGATAAAGCAGATAGAAGGCAACTTAGTTGCCCCAATGCTCCTGTCATCTCCACCGTTTCCGTTTTGGAATCTTGCTGGCACAAAGGACACCGCACCTGGTAGCTACTTGGACCAATGCTAAAGAATCGCACCTTCGGCTTCCCAGGACGCTCCTCCAATTCCACTGTGGTGGCCGCCGAGTGGCTATCCCCGCCTGGGAGATCCACCTCCAGATCCGCATCCAAGTCGTTTCCGCGAGACATTGCGACTGGCCAGCGATAATTGCCAAACATTTTGGCAAATCCCCCAAGCAGTGAAATTATAAACAAAGAGAAATGTCTAAACAAAGAGATCTGATCTAAGAGAATGACCGAGAGTATATTGCAGAAATCAACAATTTCGATATTTGGCAAACAGCTCTTCCAGTTTCTGCGCTCATCACTCGCCGCAAGGTCAACAAAAAGTGCTTAAAAACTAAACAAAACAAATAATTAAATGCGGAGCACCCACTCCGATTGCCCCCTTCCCACGGCTCCCCTTTCCCCTCTCCCCTCCTCATTGTCTCTTCCATGCCCCCAAGAGGTAGCCGCACTTGCCACAGATGACCTTGCAATCGTTGGCGGAGCGCCTGGGGCAGCAGGGATACAAGGGCAGGAAGGCAAAACAACTGAAAGTAATGGCAAAATATAATCAGAATTAAAGAAAAATACAACAAAAATCTTAAGGGTAATACATATTTAAAACAATATAAAAATGTGTTTTGTTTCTGGTTGTCATAAGGAAAAATAAAAACGATTTTATTTGCATATATCACAGACAAAGTCTCTTAGAAGGTTAACAGGTTAAAGCTTTAAAACATTCCTTGAAAAAGTTACCAATTTAAATTATTTACATTACATTAACAATTAAATTTAATCTCAATTTACCGTTTTCTTAAAATAAATAAATAAATAAATAAAATAATAATTTCTTCTTTCTCGTTAAAATAAGGCTTGTATTATATTGAATTTAAACAACCTAGTTGGTCAATAATTACAGTCCTGGTAAACATTTCTATGCAGAATCTTTTTCTAGCCACTCCACTTATTAAAATTAGAACTTTGTTTAGTAATTGTTGTTTACTTCAATAAGGAAAATGCATAAAAAATAAAAGGATATATAAACGGTAACACAATCAAAAAAAAAAATATTTATGTTAGCAATGTAATTATCTGACTTTGTTGTTGACACTCACCACATGGTCAGGAGTCGTTCCAGCCGGACTCCCTGTTCGTGCAACCGCTCGTGGCACTCCGGGCAGTACATTTGCCTCAGGCAACTGATGTTGGTGGCCGTCGGCGGCGGAGGCGATACCTTCTCGGCCAGCTGACCCGTGGAGTTACTCTTCCGGCAGAAGTACGTCTCCGGCTCCGAGTCCTCGGCATAGCCATAAGGATAACCCCGGTGAGGGGGCGTGGCCAGGAGCAACTGGTCCAGAGCCTGTGCCGATTTCTGCTTGACCTGACCGCAGTTGGGATTCAGATTAATCTCCACCAGATCCGGCGGGAACTCCTCCTCGTCGGGAGCTTGCAGATGGAACTTCAGCGTGCGACTCATGTTGTTGAACTGACTCGAGTCGGGTTTTCTATTTGCCTATAAATTGGGTTATTTTACAATTGAAACATTGAAACCATAAAAAACATAAGTCAAACAGTTAGCGTTTGGCAAGTAAGGAACGGCAGAGGGGGATCTTTTGGGGCTGTGAGGGGTGCTGAACAAACCAGTTGTTCATCTGTTTTGTCAAGCCTCCGACAAGCCGCGTATTTACTGTATTTGCCTAACACTATTTTCATGGCTGCGGTGTTAACGGCTGCACTTGAACTTTGGGTCTGCGAGGAAAAGCTTCCGCAAGCTTCCGGCGAGTGGGTGGCTAACGGAGCTTTTCCCATAAAAAACAACGGTTTAAATGTAGTTAACTTAACCCATTAAAGAACGAAGACCATTATCAAATATTTCAACAAAAAACTAATTTGAATAATTTTATTAAAAACATTCAATTTATTTTATTTTAACGTCTTATAACGTAGTCCTTAAAATCATTTTACGATATAAATAAAATAAATTAATAAATAATACATTTTAATAATTAATTATGTATAAATAAAATAAATTATATTACATTTGCAATTATTTACAAAAAAGTAATATAATTAGATACTTAAATGAAGTTTTAAGATTTTCGAAGTGCTCAAAAAGTTGTACATGCAGAAAACAAAAAAAGTTTTAGGTAAAAAAGATAACTATCTAAAAAGGTAAAAACCCCCTTAAATTAATATATTATACATACAATAAAACATTCATATAAGGCAAAAAACAGGTGCACCATTTAACATTTTAAATGTAGGCTGGAGAAATGGTGTGGAAATGCTAAAACCGGTACAAAATTATATATAATTTAGTCACGCACTCGCTAAAATGATTATATTACAAATATTAAGATGGGAGAGTGAGAGCCAAGAACCTTTGTTTGTTTATACCCTCTCCCGACAATATGTCTCTTACCCAAATACACGTAATTGAATTTTTCATACAGGCCGACTTGTCAAAGCGTTAATCATCGTTTGGTTCTATATTAAAGGTGTTATCAAACAGGTGACTCATCTATTACCAATTCAGAAGAGCATCGCTATAGCGCACTAAATCAAGTGCACAATAAAACAGATATCCGTTTATTAGTTTGACAGGAACCCCCATCCCTATGTAGCGATAAGATAAAGAACCTGAGGTAAAGGCATTGCCGTAGCTCCATTTCCAGTTGAGTCTTCAGTGCACTGCGAGCCAGCAAAGCGATCGGTTGAATTCGTTCTGAAAACCCGAGAACCCAGAGAATCCATAAAACTAAAACTACAGAATCATGGACAGCAAGCAGCCTCCGCCGTACAGTGAGCAGCCCGGATTCACGCCAGCGCAAACCTATCAACCCGGAGGTCCCACCCAGCCACCACTGTACCCACCGATGCCACGACCACCCCAGACTTCCACGGTGATCATCCAGACCACGACGACCTCCAATCTGGTGCCCATCGGCAGTGGACCCACCCGCATCCGCTGTCCATCCTGCCAAGCCGAGGTCCTGACCACCGTGAAGAGCACTCCCTCCAGCAGGACACATTGCTGGGCTCTAATCCTGTGCCTGTTTATGTAAGTTCCTCAAAAGTCTGGAAAGACAGTTCGCTCAACGTCACAATTTACCTAGAATGATCTTATTTAGAATGGCAGGGCCGTAGGTCTAGAAAAGTGGATTAAGAGAAATCTCCCAGTTTAATCGCAAGTTATCAAGTACGATACTTATCTACAAAAATTATTATAAAGAATTTAAAAATTTAATATATAAAGTAACAAAGTAGCAAAAAAAACAAATAGAGATGAACAAATTTATAATGCAGAGATATATCTAAGATACCTATATACAAATCTTAAGAATCAGCAATCATATGAATTTAGTAACATGTTCTCATGGAGTTTCTTGACAGAAAGTAAAGTAGCTACGCCCATGCAATACTTGCGGCCTCTTATCGCCTGCAAAGTACAACAGATGTACATATATAGGTAGGTAGGTATTTAAACCATACATGAATACAATGTTATCTCAACTGGAACTGAAGTTGAGTCAGATAACAAAGCAGAAATCAAGCAAACTGGATGAAATGACTGGGTGAATGAAACTGAAGGCAACTGTTATAGGGCGTGTATAGGCCAATTGGAATTAGCCTTTTGACTTACGAATTAATTCCCCGATCTTATCTAATCGATCTTTCTTAATCTGCATTTACAGCTGCTGGCCATGCGTATGTCTGCCTTACTGTATGGATTCCTGCCAAAATGCCAACCATTACTGTCCCAACTGCAGTGCTTATATCGGCACCTACGAGAACTAACTAATTACTTATCTATATATCTACCTTTAAAGACCTCTAAGCATTAAACTGTAAATACATTCGTCACACTCTAAACAAATGAGTCTTTATAAAAGGAAATAAGAATTGCGATAGGTTACATGGTATGCCAACATTGTCTTATTACTTTACTTGGTCGTCACACCAAAATATTATTAAAACACTTTATGCTACCTTTTTTAATTTAATCCATCAGATTATGAAAAAGGAACTAAACACAACGGAAAATTTAAAGATTTAATGGGAATAATAAACCACTAGCAAACGCTTTTCGACTATTATACAATCTGTATATTTATAACGCTTAGCGACGTATATCCGCAGAGAAACAAGATAGATATACCCTTGCAGTCATCACAAAAATGCATAAGGGCTAAAGCCAAAAAAATTAACTTGTTTGTTAGAAAATTTAAACACATTTCAATAAATATCTTCATTCAATATTATTATTTGGTAAATTTAGAATTCATTTGGTCTTCTAATTCGACGTATTAAAATATACAAAAATTAAAGTAAATTTGAATTACAGATTAAAGACTCCCCAATCTTCTGGCAAAGCGAATTCATGTGTGAAATCTTTGCGATAGGTTCTTACAAAGTCGATAACATTCTCTTCGAGTCTCTGCCTCTGACTGGCTTCCAAACTTCCCCTGGCGACATTTGCATCCTTATTGTTCATCAGCAACATGGAGAGCAGAAGTCTGCGATTCTTCAACTGCAAATCTTCGAAGCGATCGTGCATTAAAAGTTCAGTCCAAGGTTGTTGAAAGAAATCCAAGAAGTTTGTAATCCACCCCGATTGAAAGCGACCGTGCAAATCATTCAAGAGCATAGAGTGCTTTCCACAAAAGTATTCCATAAAGTACAGTCTCTTTGGCTAAAAAAAATGATATATGCAAAAGATATAATAACAAAAATATGAATAAGTTCTAACCTTTTTGGTGACGAAGACCATCTCAATCACAATCATCTTCTTGTTCAGACGAATACGACAAAAGTCTCCATCTTCGTAGGTGGTCATAACCGCTGAATAAGTTACGGGAAGTTGGCCAATAAGCACTGCCTTTGGCTGAATGAACTTTACGATCTGATAGCCCATTGGCAGCAATCCTGTGAACATGGATGGACGCGAAAACCTCGACTGCATCACAATCTTTACCATATTCAGTTCGTAGGCCAACTAAGAAAAAATAGTAAGAACCTTTTAAAAATACATCTTTAAGGAGCTACTTACTTTTTCAGCACATTCTTGCGGACTTGTTGCTGTGTATTGGAAGTTGGGCTTGGGCTGCATGATTATATAACTACCAGCTGCGAATATATTACGATCATTGGTGCAATAACGTGAATTAACTACGATCTGCCTATCGATCACCTCAATTCCTGCTTTGGCCAGAACTTCAAAAAGGGAAAAGTAAATGAAAATACGGAAGAGGGGTTTTCTTTATTTCCTCACCAACTTCCATTGCCGTAGTCATTGAACTCCGATTGTAGTTCACAAAGAGGTCGCACGCCAACACAATCTTTTCTTTACGGGGAAACGATAAGAACTCCACCTTTTCGATGTACTCTTTACTTGGGCTGAAAACGAAACTACTGAAGTTGGTCGACAGGTAAATCGTGATCCCAAGATCGGCCACCATTTCGAGGATGATAGGATCCAGTCCTGCATCCACTTCGGGATTTCCCTGTTCCTCGACAACCACAGGCACATGAGGCTGTACATAAGTGATATTCTGGGCCTTACACCCATGAGTGACCAGGAAGTTAAGGCACTCGTAGACTGCCAATCCATATCCATAGACTATAATGTTGTAAGATTCCTCGGATTCGGTCATCTCTGTCAGCTTGCGGTAGAAAATAATCCTGTCCAGGCGATAACTGGTGATTACATAGTTCAACGGCACCGAATTTCCCTGGAATACCTTATCCTCAAAACCAAATCTTGGTGCAGCTAATAGGACGAGCTTTTCGTAGTGAAGGGAACAACCGTCCTCTAAATGTATCACTTTTTCTTGCCTGAAAAAAAAAATGTTTAAAAAGAAAAAAATCAAGCAACGAAAGAATATCATCTTGATAATTTCATGTCTTATACTTGCAACTTGGAATTCTTGAATGTTTTCCAAAAAAATGAGTAATACAAAATACAAAAATGTTTTTGGTTTCTGAAACATTTTATCCACAAAAAAGTTGTGTTCTACTCAAAAGTAATTTTTTTTGTATTATAACAATCGTCACTCACCTATTTATACTCTTAAGGGTTCCGGGAACAAATCGCACCCAGTGCCTTACATCCATGCGATGTTGCACATTCCTCACAAAGGGATTCAGGTTTCCGATGTGCACAAAACAGTTTCTTCCGGTTCCGCAGAAACCGCATGCAAATTCGGAGTCGTAGGCCGCTTCCACGAGTCCATGGGGAACCAACACGGTGATGTCCACCATCGGGAGGCAGTTGTACTTTTTGTAATTTAGCAAGCTAAAAGGAATACATTTATGGAAAAATTGTATGTTAGTTTTCTTGGTTTATATAGGTTTTATAGAATTCTGAAGACTCAGCATAATTTTTCACCACTAAGTAATTGTACCCAATTTGCATTTTACTAGCTTACTCAAAACAGGTATTGAAACTAATAAAAACAATTTGAAAACTTTTACCCTAAATACATTTTTATACAGTTAAATGTCTAATCCCTGAAATATAATCGTAATGGTCAGAAGACGTATAACAATTTTAAAAGCGTTTATCCTTATTTTATTTTTGATGAATCTTACTCTTTGGAGTTCCAGCTAAAAATGACGACACGCAAGAAGGCGAGGCAGACCTGCGCAACTCCCACGATGAGCACCGAATGCTTCACAGTAAAAAACTTGGTGGGCTGTAGATTGTGGCAGAAGACATGCATTCGACTGGAGCAGATGTCCAAGTTGGAGGCACGAGGAACCTGGTTAAGACTATTTTGGTGCGAAGCGAAGCACTTGTAGTTAAATAGGTTCTTCTTCATGCGACGCGGTTCAACGGGCATCATGTTGTAGGTCAGATCGTTGGGAAGGGAAGTGCCCTATAAAGTAGGAGATTGTTATTACTTTAGACTAGATTAGCCAAACCCAAGATCAACAAACACTGTAGTAGTGTATGTAGTACAGTTCCTTGAAGTTTTCATAGAGAGCCACCGTGCGCAAAATCGTAGTGCACCACACTTGGAAAAAGGGATGCAGCCGAAACATGACAATCTCTCCACGATTGTGGGTCAAATTGTACTGATCCCTTGGCATCATGAATACCTTGCTTAGATCGTCATAAGCCTTAAATGGACTGTAATAACACATGGATAAAATTTATTTAGTACTGAAGTATTCAAACCCACCAGAGAACCAAAAATCCCACCAGGGGACAGTCGGTGTGCTTTTTGGATTGACCACATCGAATGGTAAAGCAACTCAGATCGGTCAAGGGATTCTCAAGGATGCTCTCGACGATCTGCTCAAAAATTCTGAGAACCTCCTTAGCATGTTCGTCTTTATTTTCATCATCAGCTTCGAGGCCGTCGACAAAGGTCCTTCTTCCACTGGACGACGGACTTATCAGGGCTCTAACTTCATCAAGCTCCTGGCTTTCGAAGCGTTGAACTCGCAGCTCCCCAAACAAAGTACTTCGATGGGCCACGAAGACGTTTTCCGCCACGGAGCTATTCGGTCGATGGGCAACCGGCTGCAAATTGGGATATATCATTACAAATTCCAGAGGAATTTCTAAGCCATATTCCACTTACCAAAAAGAATCGCAGCAGTTCCCTTTGGCAAGGACTCGAGTTTGCGGTGGATGGCACTAAAGTGACACAGTAATCGTGATCCGGAAAGGCACTGAACATGGCTGACAATGAAAAGTATGTGTACTCAAAGCGAACCAGTGGATGCAATTGGAACATTTTCAGCAGAAATCCATTGGACGCCTTTCCCAAGAACTGCAATCGATTTTCACTGTGCGAATGTTCGCCAGGTGGCAAATCGAAAGCAACTTCCAGTTTTTCCCTATACGCCTTCATGTAGTAGGTTCCCTTGCGTAGTTCTTAAAAATAAAAAATAGTATTAAATTTACAATTCTATTCCTAACTCGTATTGCATAATAGGATGACCAAGTTTGCTCACCATCGTAAATGTATTTGAACTTGCTGAAGAGAACTGCCTTTCCTTCAAATTTTCCGTCTTTGCTAATTGTTTCTTCACGTGTTCTTAAGATTTCGTCCATTTGTGTTTTAGTGTATAACTCCCGGTGTGATTTTTGATCGACAGAGCTTTAAAAATACAATTATTAAAGGGTAAAAGTTAACATTACTAAATTTAATGTATATCTTACAAAACTTCAATTAGCACGCGGGCATGCTTAGCTCCCTGTGTATATCGCGCCAAATTGCCCAAACGCTCCAAGTGAAAGTTTTTAACAAGGTTTTCAATACCTATTGATTCCGATAGCCACATTAAGCCAGCTCCCTTGACATTTTCCGCAATCTCTTCTTCAAACTATAAATCTTTACGCTGAATTAAAAGCTCAAGGAAAAATTATAAACAGACGCACCTCAGCAATTATAATTTTATCATTATCACTGGTTCCTTCCGCCTCAAGTAAATGCTCTGCTATATAAAAGTCACCATGCTTTCTTCGCAGCTCAGGATCCTCGGAATCTATCATCTCGACTATGTCGTCATTATCCTCGGGCCTTAAATTAAAAATAAAGGAAACAACTGTGACAAGTTCACTAGTTTCAAACTTACAATGCTTTTCGAAAAGAGAGTACAGGCATTACATCCTTTCTTTGGATTATGATGACCGCAGGAAGATATTTCTGCTCGGAAACTTTTGAGTATTTGGGGTAATAGGCCTTACCAAATTTTTCAACGGCATCATATTGGCCTGGTAAAGCATCCGGGGGCCTAACCACTAGCACATAGTTGACTTTGTGCTCGTTGTAAAAGACTTCAAATATAGTTAATCTAAGAGCATCAGGTTGTGCTGTTTTGCAGATGAAGAAGTTGAAGAATATTGAGTTGAGCAACGTGATGGTATGTTCTATGCTTTAGGTAGAGAAAATTATATAATATTTATTAAATAATATTTCTTATTTATCCTACCAAAAACGAGCATTGAGCCAATGCAACCATAGCTCATTAGAAAGCACCGGAATATTTGGATGGATGGCGAATTCAGCGTATGCCAACACAATGTGAAACTCCTGTTTGTTGTAGACCAACAGCCTTTGGGCCTGGTTCCTGGTGAACAGGGTATCCAGTGGTGGGGTGTCCTTCACCCCAAAATGCCACGTATTCTTGGTCTCATAGAGATCTTCTAAGCGCTGTTGATCCCGAATACCCGCTGTTACGACCAAAGTTTTCTCCTGAATGAGAGGCATTTTTCACAAAAAATATTATGTGTTGAACGTGTATTTGAGTTTGGAGTACTGCACAGGAAATCGGAAAGTACAGAAACGGATTGCTATCTTTCTTGAAAATATTTCAGAATTGTGCCAATGGGGTTGGCCTCAAGCGAGCCTTGAGATTGTTCGAAAGCACTTCATGCTTGCCACAAAAATGCTGCAGGAAGTCCAACTGACACTCCTAAGTAAGACTTTATTGATTACTCTAAATAAATGTGGAAAAAGAATTAGAATTAGGGAACTTTGATTAATTTTTAGCAAAACAATTGGAAATTCCGAAGGGAAAGGGACAGTCGGACAGACAAACACAATTCATATCGTGAAGCTGATCCAGAATATACATACTTTATGAGGTCCGAGGTGTTTTCTTCACTGCGTGGCAAACTTCTGACTGAAATTGTTATACAAGGGTAAACAAATTAATTGATCTTGCAAAGAAATAAATTTTTTATGACACTTCTAAGTGGTTATGCTGTAGAGCTGACTTAAAAACCTATGTTTTAATGCCTTATGAACGCAATATAAAATCTGAAATGCCTAGCAAAAATGGTAAAGTTGTCATGTTAGCCAATAAATGTATTAAACCTACTCCATTATAAACACAATTAAATGTAAGTAACATATATGGCGTAAAACAGAAGAATCATTTCAAATTTTAATGTCGGCTGAAGAAATGGTTTTCCGATCCAGACACGCTCGTGCTGAAAAGGATATATGTATTACAAATGTTAATATGAGAAAGTGAGAACCAACAACCTTTGTTTATTAATACCCTGCCAAATACACGTAAATTAATTTTTCAGATCGTTCAGAGCCTAACAATCACCTGGTTCTATATTTAATGAGTTATCAAATAAATGACTCATGTATTACCAGTTTGAAAGGGCATCGCTATAGGCTACTAAATCAAGTACACAATAAAACAGATATCCGTTTATGACTTTCGCAGAAACCCCCTACGTTATGTACGATAAGATAAGATAAGAACCTTAGTTAAAGGAATTGCCGTAGCTCCATTTCCTTTTGGGTATTTAGTGCAAAGCCGGCCAGCAAGGCGATCGTTTGAATTCGTTTGGAAACCCGAGAACCCAGAGAATTTAAAGGAGTGAAGATCCAGAATTATGGACAGCAAGCAGCCTCCGCCGTACAGTGAGCAAGCCGGATTCACGCCCGCACAAACCTATCAACCAGGAGGACCCACCCAACCACCACTATACCCACCGATGCCACGACCACCCCAGACTTCCACGGTGATCATCCAGACCACGACGACCTCCAATCTGGTGCCTATCGGCTGTGGACCCAGCCGCATCCGTTGTCCATCCTGCCACGCCGAAGTATTGACCACGGTACGGAGTACTCCGTCCGGAAGGACACACTTTTGGGCCCTCATGCTGTGTCTGTTCCTGTGAGTTCCTTAGTCGTTTAATTCGACAGTTTCCCTTTCAAAGTCATTATCTACATTATCTATGTACATTGACTGATCGATTATAAAATTATAGGGGTGTTTATCTATTAGAGGGGTTAAAAGAATCTCCTAGTTTCAAAATATTAGAAATATTTTAAATAACGAAAACGAAGAATATTTTGTTATATTTTTATTTTCTATAAATCAATTTAATGGCGTGTTCCATTTTGAAAGTAAAATTTTTTAGGGCAATGAAACAATTTGTAGACCTTGTACTTGAATTGGATTTTACTTTCTGACTAACAAAATAATTCCCCAATCTTATCTAATCGATCTCTGTTAATCTCCATTTACAGCTGCTGGCCATGCGTTTGCCTTCCGTACTGCATGAATTCCTGCCAAAATGACAACCACTACTGTCCCAACTGCAGTGCCTATATCGGCACCTACGAGAACTAATTAACTACTTATTTATATCTACCACAAAGAATTTAATTGTAAAAATGAGAGATTAAAACAGGAAATGCGATAGGGTAATATTATATTATTATTTATCGCATAAAATAGAATTTATAATATTTTATTTAACATTTTTTAATTTAATTCAATCTATAAGAATTATGATAATGTGATAATCAGTATATTTATAACGCGTAGCCATGTTTACCCGTAAATAAATGAATTATTGTTCTTGCAAAAGAATCAATTCTTTTATGACTCTTCTGAGTGGTTTTGCTGAACTGGCCTACGCTTTTTATGCCTTTATGAACGAAAAAAAAATGTTTACCAAAAATACTGCAAACCCTATAACATCTAGCAGTTAAGTTGTAATGTTGTTAACCATTAAATGGTTTGGAGTTACTGGAACCAATGTCAAGCGATTAAGTGCTGCAAATGCCAATGCCAACTCTTTTATACCCAACCTTTTGATGATATGGTTGTTCTGGTTCACTTAAAAAGTACCTGTCGATTAGTCAGAAAAGATAACGACTGCGATAGAGCAACGTTGTCATTAAGTGGCGACGCTTTCAGTGCATGTGCCACCGCTAACATGAACAGCACATGGGTGGGCGCAGCTCCAGACACGGAAGTGGTGACCCAACCACATGCAGACTACGGTGTGGTGGTGACCCAAATACCCGTTTACACGCTGAACGGAGTTGGGGTGGGTGCACTTCCATTGACTGTCGGATGGAAGTCGATGAGGGTGAGGTGTCCGTCCTGCAAGGGTGAGGTCACCACCAGTCTGGTAACCTCCGCCACCCGGAAAACCCACCTGTGTGCCCTGACCTTGTACATCTGCTGGTGAGTTGGAGAGTCCCAAGTGTTCCGCCTTCGGATATGAAATTAACTGACTTATCGTTGATCTCTCAGCTGCTGGCCCTTCGTATGCTTGCCCTACTTCATCAATTACTGCAAAAGAGTCAAGCACTACTGCCCTAATTGTGGATGCCAGATTGGGAGCTATACAATTTAAGTCGCTTAAGATTGTTACAACACAGTGTTCTGCCGCTATGCATTTATTTTAATTTAATTTTTTTTTCAAAACCATAAAACTAACGCCATATATATATTTTAATTGACCTCTTATATAAAGTATATATACATTGTAGTGTTGTATTTTGGGCGGACTTTTGAATCTCAGCTAAAGCTGTTAAAGGATTTCGTTGTTTCTAAACATCTTTTACAGCTAGCAACTTTGGTTGTGCAACATCTGTTAGCAACATCGAGAAACAGAAACACTATCCTGAACTCGTTGAACAATAGTATTGTTACAATACGCATTTGGTGTTATAAGGGATATACATACATATTTGGTTCTTACGGGCTTTACACATGTTGAACGTGCCCTAAAATGTTTATTTCTTTGTTTAATATTGATTTTTTTAGTTTTTTCAAAACAATTTAAAATTTTTGCTAGACTAGTTAACAAAATAAATAACCGTGCTTTTTTATAGTAAGTACCAAGATTTTTTTTTGCAGGCTCTACTGTAAACTATTAAGCAACTACCGTTCCTTTTTTTTAAATTCTATCGATGTAATCCATTTAGCGATATCTAATCGATGTGTGCAAGCTGGCACGATCTTATAGTCGTCTCGCTCGCTCCATGATACCGAACGCTTTGTTTTTGTTTGATTTTTTCTGCGAAGCACATGCATTTTGAGCTTTCAGTAGCGTTTTTCCGTTTGCAGTGTTCATTGGTTTGCATTCGACCGTAAACAACTGAGGTTTCTCTTTAGCCAAGCCACAGATTTTGATGTACCACGTTGTCTAAAATGGACTACAAGCGAGTTGACTCCCCACCGGCTTATTCCGATGAGATTGCCAGTGCTCCACCAGCAGAAATGGACATGAACCAATACCAGGTGTCGCCGGTCCAGCATCTTTATCCGCCGGTACCCCAAATGGCTCAGGTAACGCCGATGGCTCCACCTCCCGTGAGTGTGGTTCACCACCAGACCACCGTCTTGGTGGACACTCCCGGCCAAGGAATGATTTGTCCCCATTGCAACGCTCGGGTTCGAATGCGTGTGGAGCACCACGCCACTGGAAAAACCTACTGTTTGGCGGCGGTTCTCTGCTTATTCTTGTAAGTATTTAAGTACGGACTTGCATGCATACATACATACATATGGAGATAAGAAACAGGAGGGACAGATTAATAGCAAAGGTTTACCTACTAGTGTCAACATTTTTTTACCGGCTTAGAAGTGTACAATTATCGTTTTTAATCTTTAATAATTGGCTAATTAAAAATGCCAACAAAACGGCAAAACATTTTTACACAACCAGTATTTTAAAGCTTTATTCTTACAAAAATTAATTTTGATTTAATCATTCAAAGAAGACTATTAAATATCAAACTGCTTAATAAAAATATTTTTAAACTACAGGTTATATTTCTGAAAATATAAATATATTTACATTTAATAAGTTTAACTTATTTGTCCATTAAAAACGTTAAAAAGCTAACTAAAAATATGTACCTTTAATTATAAAAACTAAAAGTTATCTGAATGCTATTTTTCTGACTGCAACTGTTCTGTGTACACAGGAAATTTGTTATGCGATGACTAATAGCCGATCGCGCCTGGTAAACAGTTCTAAAGTATCTCTCCGTTTCATCCTCCAGTTGTTGGCCCTGCGTCTGCCTCCCTTGTTGCTGCAACTGTTGCTATAAGACCTCCCAATTCTGCCCCAATTGCAATGCCTGTTTGGGATCTTTCTGAAGACGCCAGCGAAAACACTCGCCAATTTCATACTTACACAAAAACATATTCATATTCGAATAAATAAGTTTGTATTTGTATTTCGTTATGTATGTAAGCCGACTTGAAGTGGTGCATTTATCATACCAACACTTAAAACTTAAGTATATATATATGTATATACAACAGTCTTATACAACACTGTTTACTGTATGCCAAACGGTAAACGAAAGAAGATAAAGAAATAAAGCTTTGCAAAGCGAATCATTTTCTGGGATTCCCATTTACTAAAAATTTTGTTTGTATTGCCTCTCACATTCTGCAGGTCTGGCAACATTGTAGCTGCTACATTGACTTTAAACATTGTGGAATAGAATTTGGGTTATAAATATATTTTGCAGAACTACAGTAATTTTTTGTTGTAATAAAATTCAAAGTAACTATCCGGTAAATTTAAAACCAAAAATTCTTAATATAGTGGAATTAAAATTTAAGAGCAATATGTGGCCGTGATCTTAACAAACATGCTGCTGCAACATGTGGCAGGAACACTGTTTGGCAACATTCTATTAAAACGTCATACATACATATACATATGTATAGTTTCAGGCACTCTCGTTTCTTGGGCAAAATTTTGTTTCGCACAACTCATTCGCCACTCAAACAGCACGCAGTTTGGTGTGCTCTTAAAACTTGTACTTCCAAACATTTTTTTTGGCTTCGTACAATACACACAGTAAGTAAAAATAATAACAAAATAAAAAATGCAAGCCACGTACAATTGTTATAAATATGGGTAACGTTCAAAGCCAAGGTTAATTGAGTTCCTATAGAGTCGGGTGAAATTATTTATGTTGCTAAGCAAACAGGACAACGCCTTTGAGATGATTGCCGCTCCTTGAAATTTCGTACAGTGATAACTGGAGGAAAGCACGCAGGACGCCAGGTGGATTCCAGGGGGAGTGCTATTCACTGGCGCCGGACACTCCCAAGAACTTAACGACGATACTACGCTATGTGTGCTCGGACCTAGTGTGAATATAAATAGAATGCGTTGTTTCTGGCCGCACGAGCAGTCAAATTGGGCAGCAAGCCGGCTGCGGAGATGATAGATGAAATGGGGGTTGAATTAACCATGGATACCGTCTCACTTGCGATTATGCGATGACGACATCGGCAGACACATGATGTTCCACACTTTCGGTTTCGGTGGCCCGCAAAGATGACCTCACACTTTCTGGAGCACTGAGGGGGATTATTAGTACATAGCCATAGTCAAACAATTAGTGGAGATAAGGCTGATCGGAGCTTGTTTACATGGCGGGTCGGGTGTGCAATTAATTTCTTTGAACACACGAGTCATTCAATGCTTATGCACTGATGGCACGCGAAGTTTTCAAGGTCTCTGCTGCAATTGGAGTAACTAAAGCTCTTTGGTTTGCTGCTTTTTTAATTCCTATTCAACAGTACAAGCTGAAAGATGTCCACACCCGTTGGTCCCGAGCCGTGCAACGTCGTTTGTCCCAGCTGCCGTCAGCAGGTTACCACCCGTATTGAACCCAAGGCAACCACCAAAACTCATCTCATAGCGCTGATTATGTGCCTCACTTGGTGAGATAACTGAAATTATTAGATCCTTTAATGGGTAACCTCTTTTAATTCAAAGCCTTTGGCCATGTGCCTGCTGCCTCTACTGCACTCAATGTTGCCGGAACGCCGATCATCATTGCCCATCCTGCAACGCCTACGTTGGCACCTACGAGCGTTGAAGGTCCTTTGAGAAGGTGATTGCTTTTCACTTATCTGCAGCCAGCAGCCAGTGCGAAATGTAGTCGAGAGCTTCACTCGAATTCCGTTGTTTACCTCTCTCACATTTAAAACGATATGACGCAATTTTTTGTATAAGGCAAAAAACATTGTAGTGCCCATACCTACTTAAGCTTTTGTATCCTCAGCACACCAATAAAAAGATTCAAGGAAGAAAATTATTGCGTCTTTTTAAGTGTCTTTTGCAGTGTAGAACGAACCCGCCTATTTTGCGTCATCAAAATAACTTCGCTTAATTTTAATAATTTCAAGTGCAGGATAATGGTTGGAACTTAGCTGAAACGTCAGAGCATTTATATCTGTCATCTACAGATAAAAGATAGTTGCCTGGGGAAATAGCAATATATAATAACAATAAAAATATGTACTATATGTATGCATATAAACATACATATGTACATAAGTACAGTCATGTTTCCTTTTAAAATAAAAATATTTATGTATGTAGATACACATGTCAAAAGTGTTGGGAATAAACCATTTTTTATATATGACATATTTATATGATATCAGTAAATTTTAGTGCAAAACATGAGTCATACTTCTAAGAGCTGCATCTAGCTTGTGAACAGGATGAACCTAAAATCAGAAAAAAACAAATCAAATACTCTTATCTCCGAAGAGCGGTAATCTAAATACACAAGTTCAATGGAATTCGAAAAGTAAGGCATCGCAAAGGCTAACAAAAATTGCCAAGTGTACACAAAACGGAAAGCCGAGCGAACTGGAGGCCCCGTCTGCGAGGCGCCCTTCAGTTGCCAGTCTGAACTCGAACGCGTCGCACATCGGTCGGAATAAAAAACTAAATAAATAAAAGTTAAGAATGGAGAAGAATATCCCCTACGACCGACATCAGCCCGTGCCCCAGGCACCGCCCAGTTATGATACCAACACCCAGGGTTACTACAATCAACAGCAGCCGGTGATTTTGGCCCAACCTCAAATTATGCAGGGTAATTAGCCAACCGAATATTTAAAAATTAAGGAAAAAATTGGTTTAATTTGTTCTTCAAACGTTAATCAGAAACACTAAAAAAAATTTTCAAACATGAATTTGGTTCTCTCTTATAAACTTGATTATGCAAATATGCTGGCCAAAATTTTGCAAATAAAAGTTATTTTAATAAAATCTATAAATATGCAGAGGTGCTAGAGATTCTTTTTTAAACAATTTTTTTAGTTTAAAGTGGCTGTTGAGGTGAAATGTAAACAATTTGGGTTTGGTTTTTTTTTAGCACCACCGAATGTTTTGGGAGGCGTTCCATCGATGGCAACTTGCCCGAGTTGCGGAGTCCGTCGGCAAACGAAAGTCGAGTTTGAGCCAAGCACCAAAACCCACTTGTTGGCTCTTCTGATCTGCATGCTTGGGTATGTTACTAACTTTTAACAATTTTAAGATAATTGTGTGAATTTTGTTTTTTTAGTGGCATTTGCTGCTGTTGCATTCCATACTGCACCGACTCCTGCCAGTCGGCCAAACACACTTGCAGCAGCTGTGGAGCCTATGTGGGAACATACAAGAACTAAGTTCCTTTCAAAAACATCCCCTGTCCCCAAACGAAATCTCACTGGCATGTTTCTGAAACATGCCTTTTCGCAGATGGATTCCCAAGCAGCATCTTGAATTTGATTAAATATATGTAAATATATGTATACATACCTCAAGGAAATTACGTCACCCTAAAAGGAAAATATGCTACGACGTCAAAGTGGTTTTTGAAGATGCAGTAAATTGAAATACCTATATTTGGACCTCTGGCATTTATACCAGTTTATGTTGTATAAAATGTATATTCGTACACGTACTATTCAATAAAACACATAAATACAAAAAAATGAACGATGTTATCAGCAGTGTTTTATAGAGTCTCCAATTGGGTTGCCAAGTAGAAGATTATTTTAAATATTAAAAGTTATACAATCGTGTTCTGTTGATTGCACTTTAAATCCAAACCTAAAATGGCTACTCAGCCACCGACGTACAAATTTGCTCTTGATAGGAAATAATGTTTGCCATATCATGCTGCCGGAATGTGAATAAAAAGCGAATGAGTTTCTCAAATTCAATTTATCAAGCAATGTTTTTTTTTTATCAAAATGGAAAGCAAATCTCAGACTTAATATATGAGCAGGCTGACTGCTATATTTGACTATTAAATTTGGAATTGCCTCTGATCACACACATTCTTTTAAATAAGTTGACCTTATTAATATTGACCATTTTCATTAACTTATCCTGGGCTGATCTCATAGATCAAACACTTAATTTTCATAAATGTTCGAAAAATTTTATTGGCGCGTGTTATACATTTTAAATTAAAAAATATATAAGCTTTTATATTCAAATAAAGAACTAATATGACAAGTCTATTGTTGGCGCTATCTTAAGAAGACATACATATATGTACATATATGTCGGAAATAGATTCGAGGAATCACAGAATTTATGCTAAAGGCATAGTAGCAGAGACGGTAGCAGTCTCTACTGGCGAGTTGTCGGGTCGCAATTCGGGGAAGAATAAGGATTCTTGCGAAAGGCATAGCAGCAGAGACGCTGTCAGTCTCTGCTGGTGAGTTGACGAGATGATAATTCGGGGAAGTACAAGAATTTACGCGTAAAGCATATCAGCAGAGACACTGGCGGTCTCTGCTGAGGAGTGAGGTCCGTTGACGGGTTACCAAAGGTACTGAGATAGAAGGAGATGACAAGATATGTAGGCCGACAATATATAAGACCATGGCATGGTATAATAGAGACTACCTTGTATAATTCTACCATGGACCATGGTACAATTATATAAGGTAGTCCCGTCCATGGTACAATTATATAAGGTAGTCCCGTCGGCTTTTCTTTCCCCCTATCGACACTACAATTAGAGCGAGAGTGTTTTCCTATGGGTTCGGGTCGATAGGGGGAAAAAACCCGAACGATTTTGAAGCCGACGGGACTACCTCATATAATTCTACCATGTATATGAGATGAGATCGGGGCAATCTAGTTTTGGTAACGAAAGTGAGCGGAACTCGCTGTGCTGGCGCATCAGTAGTAAAAGTTTAGTGAAAATGGAAGAAAGAACCTTGTTTCCGACATATATGTATGTATATAATATAAAAAATAGTAATATGTTCTCTTATATGTGCAAAAAATTATATGAATTATATCATTTACATTTATTGGGGAGATTTTAGTTTCCGGGGCGCCAAGATTTGAGGACATATTTTGGGTAATTGGCCCAAAATAAACACTTTTTAATAAATAAAATTTTTCGATTTCTCGCACCGTTTACGAGATATCGACCCCTAAATTTCGGATTATAGTGAGGGCTGGTAGCAGGCGAAATTACTTATTGCACATATTTTTCCTGGAACTTTCAAGATTTGCGGTACTTTCGGTCGAAGACGAACACTTAAATTTATTTGTTCAGTTTTTAGCTTAGTTTTTTTTTTATAACAATTGCCTCAAAAAATAATATATCATATGTATCAATGCATAAGTGCGCGCGCACTTATGCATTGATACATATGCTATATTATTTTTTTGAGATAATTTTTATAAAAATAAAATTTTGGCCAATTTTCAGTTTTTAGCTTAGTTTTTTTTATAACAATTACCTCAAAAAATAATATAGTGCGCGCGCACTTATGCATTGATACATATGCTATATTTATTTTTGAGATAATTTCTTAAAAAAAAAATTTTTTGCCAGTGTAACGGCCGCACTACAAGCCGATATTTAAGGCTCGATATCTCGTAAACTGTGCGAGATATCAAAAAATTTTGTTTATTAAAAAGTGTTTATTTTGGGCCAATTACCCAAAATATGTCCTCAAATCTTGGCGCCCCGGAAACTAAAATCGTGCCCATTTATTATTTCCACATACATAGTTTTTGCATTACGTTATTGTCTTCGCATTTTAATAAACTCTGCTTATCAACTAAGCTGGGATTCTCGGAACTCGAGATTACCGACAGTTGACTTTTGACCAGGCACTTTGATAATTCTTAATTATAATCATATAAACAGTGAAAACCGAAGACAGACCGCTGTAAATAGGTTCAAAGAATTGCTTACGCCTGTCGATTTGATATGTACCTTTTATAAACAGTTGTGTCTAGTCAATTGCAAACAAATCAACAGAATTGATACAGGTCTTAGCAACATGCTGAATAAGATAGGTTCATATGTTGCAGAATCGTCCAGTTCTCTTTTTAATGTTGCGTAGAGTACTCAAGTTTACATACATTTGAAAGATGACTAATACTATTTACAATTTATTTGCAAGAAAATAATCTGCGAACTGAGAAAAGGCGATTTCACAAGCTGTGAAATTCCCAGCACTCTAACTTCAGTGCGCAATAAACCCAGTAGCAAGTTGATTGTATTTTATTGGACCTCTGTGAAAATGAATTCTACTGAAGGAAGTGAACTTGGGGCGGAAATTCAAAGGGGACCCACTCCTCCCCCGCTTCCACCACCGCCCCAAATATTTAAAATGGATACTACACATAATAATTATGTGGAAAGTAAGCGCTGTTATCAATGTCAAAAGAAAAAGGCCCAAAATTCAATGACTTTTGAAGAGTATCAAATCTGGGAAAACATTAGAAGATGTGTCTTGAGATATTGGTAATTAATTGTTCTCACTTATCAATTGGGTTATATATTAACAGTAATTATTTTTTTTTTTCAGCAAGTCCTGCGACCCAAAAGAATCCGAAAGAAAGAGAGAAAAAAAAAATTAAATTCATGTAATTAAGTATTTTGTTAATAATAATTTCTTATACAATAAAAAAAAACCATTTGTTTGTTTCAATAATTTTGAATATGGAAAATTGGAATGAAGAGATTGTTTCTTTTTAAATTAATTACTTACAGTGATTCAATTCATTTATTACAAATGAGCGATGCTCTCTTTTAAGACTATATTGCAACATTTCTCCCAAGAAAATCTCTTCAACATTTTGTTGCGTTTTTTGCAAGAGAATTCAATGAGTCATAAAAATGCAACAGGCAGTCGGCAGACAAACTGAATTGCTCAGTTTAAAGATAGTCACAATGCGTGCTGAAATACCGGAAGATTTAAGCTGTCCCAACTGTGAAGCTAAACCCATGATCCTGGAAAGTCGTTTGACTATATCTCAAATGAAGAAATTAAAGATGGATTTTTGGTAAGTTATTACACTTAATTCCTGCTTTATCTAGTTTGTTTGCATTTATTTTTAGTGCCTTGTGCTGCTGCCGACGATATTGCAGAGTTGGCATGTATAAGCGAGTATACAAATGCCGCTCCTGTGGCTGGGAAAGAGATGAGATCTATCTACCCGTATATTCATAAGATACTTCTTTACAATAACGTTGTAAGACTTCGGTCAGCTGTTGCATTTTGTGCTTGTTGCTTGCATACATAATACAAGTTGAGCAGGCCTTGAGCTTTTAAGACGGTTGAGCTTTGAAATTGTATCTACAAAGTCTGAAAGTTGGATAATGTTTAATAAATTGATTAATATACTTAATGGCTTGATAATTTTTAATTTTTTCTGCGAAATGTTGAGTGCCCGTACTCGATTCCTGGATGTTATGTTGAAAAGTAGGTTTTAGAAAGCTTTAAAACTACAATTACAATATTTTAAAAGAAAGGAGATTGTAGCGTAATAGATGGTAGGAAGAGTTATTTTAATCCAACTCTAAATATATCATAAAATTTTTCGAATTTCTTTTTTCGTTTTAATAAACTTTATTTATATTAACGCATTCACAGCTAAACGCTTTTTTACTTCTATGAAGATGTTTCAATTAATGGAATTGAAAATAAATAGCCCTATCCCCAATTTAGTTCCTCCCCTCACACACAGCTGAAAATACTTTCTTTCACTGAAAGAATTAAATGGTTGAAAATTCCTCTTACTGATTGAAAAGTAAAAACCTTATAAAAGATAACTTTGGCGTAGATCCCAAGTTGAGACGGGCAACACATCAGAATGAAATAAACCGCAGAATGGAGAAGAACGATCAAAATCAGCCACAGCCTGTGAACTTGGCACAACCGCAGTTTATTCAGGGTAAGTACATATACGATATATTTATATTTCAAATATGTATTTAAATAACTATATATCGGCAATTTTTATTAATAAATAAATAGTGTATAAGTGCTCAAAAAACATTCCTGGAAATAAGATTCCTGAGATCCTGTTCGTCGAGATTATAAATTTTCTTACCTTACCTTCTCCTGGGCATCCGGGGATCGTGGAAATTAATGTAAATCATAAACTGTTAGTTAAGTGATTCTTAGAAAAAAACAAAAAAATACAGATTTTCTTTTCGAATTGATTCAAATATAAGTTTTTTATTTGGATTACGGTTAATTGTGGCATACAAATTGTGGCATAGACGTATCGTAAATGCCGAAATTCGTGTGCTTTAAATATAAAGTATACGAGTATTGCTTGGCATAAAACATTGCATACTTTTATGCGTAGAGACAATATTCTGGAGGAAAAATAGTTTGTCATTTGAATTTGTTTCTTACTAAAACTAAAAACTAACTATTTAATCTGAAAAACATTTTAATGAACTTATAAAAAAAAGATCAACTCTCATTTGAACATTTTAGAATCCTGCTCAAAAAACTAAATGTTGAGTTAGGTTTATTTTTCGAGTCTTTTTGTTTTAACATTTGTACTTAAATAAAAAATCTTAAATCTTTAAAATAAACATAACAATACACTAAAAACAAAACAAGATTTGCGTCGTATTTCGATTTTTTATTTAAATAAATATATATGACTAATATATTCAGCAATAAGCTACTTTAAATTCCTGATAACAGTCGAACCTTATCAGCTGCGCTTGGATTTCTTCTCAGAATTCGGGAGAAAGCCCGAGCTGAAATCTTTTGCTGTTGGGGTGAGCTTAGTTTTGAAAAGATGCCGTTCAAGAACAGTCCAGAAAATAAAACGCGGTCGCCGGAGGTTTACAGAAGTTTGTCGGAGCCGAAAAATGAAAAACAGAAAGAAAAACCGAACAGACAACCATCAGAAGGATCATTAACGTCCGACGACTTTAAATTTTCTTGGAGGCAACGAATTTGTTTTAATCTTCGGTAGGTGGAAGTGACTTTGTGAATTCACTTAAATTAAATTTAATGATGGTTTTGCAGGTCGTGTTGTTGCTGTGGAAAACCAATTACTAAGTAGTTTTTATGCATTTTTGTCAGTAGTATATTTATTTTTAGATAATAATTTTTTTAAAATTTGTAATATTTTAATAAAATATTTTTATGTGTATGTGCATTTAAATCGGCTAATCATTTGAATCAAGATTTGAATAATAAATGCTTCACATGACAAAATGTAATTTCCGATTGCATGTTTTCAAGTACATAGGTAATAAATTTTAGTGGGAGTCCCCTGATAAACAAAAAAAACGTATATTAATAATAACCGGACATTTAATTGAATTTAATTAAGAATTTGATTATGATTTCACAAAGCATTTGGTATGTAGGTAGGTATATAATAATATAATATTTTTACTTTATCAACCAATTTTAGTAGTTGACTTGCTTTTCTAACACCGGAAAAGGAAGTTTGTTAAAAGCGAGTCGCCGATTGATAAGAATACGCGACGAAGTGCCGAAAACTACTACAAAATTCAGAGATAACTTTTTGAATGATCTTCAAGTGTTAGTTCATTATGTTTTTTTTTATAAACAAATGCTTTGAGTTATATTTTACATACTTGTTTTTGTAACTTAGCTAAAAGAGAAGGATTGCTGATGGAAATTTCCTGAATTTCATTTTGTTGATCAGTGTACTTTCATTTTAAACAACTTAAGATATTCGACTATGTGCGTACTTTGGTTGTAAACAAACAAGATAAAAAGCTATTAAACAGAGCTTTTATAGACATTGTTGCTAGCAACAAGCGGCAGCAATGTTGTGCAACAGCAATCGCAGCCAAATGACGAAAGAGCGAGTTGCGCGCTCAGTTTCAGTTCGTGATTGGAGGCCAAGCTGAGATGCAGTACAACCAGCCGCCGGTGGGATCCACAGGCTATCCCCACCAGATGCCACCACCCACTTACGAGCAGGTGGTGCACATGCAGCCCCCAGTTCAAGTGGTTCATGCAGCAGCTCCGCCACCTGTGGTTATCATACAACGTGGGTGTAGATTATGGCCAGAATGAATACTACATAATGTGAAAAATTATTATTTCAGATCAAGCTGTACTTCCGGTGGGTCCGGATCCCAGTTTCATCACCTGCCCGCATTGTCATGTAAAGAAACGGACCCGTGTTGAGTATTCGCCCAGTGTGAAGACCCACAGCATGGCCGCCTTGCTCTGTATAGTTGGGTAAGACCTCCAGACTCCCAGTTTGAGTGCGCAATCTTATCTAATCTCTCCGCTGGAAATTCACAAACAGCCTCTGGTGTTGCGCGTGTCTGCCGTACTGCGCCACCAGCTGCATGAATGCAAATCACTTTTGCGGCAATTGCAACAAGTTCGTGGGCGTCTACGCCAGCGGTTAGCCAGCACCTCAATAAACTGAACCGCAACGAACCGAACCAAATCGAACCGATCACAAACCTCCTTCACCCACAACATTTCAAACAAGCAAACAAACGTACAAACACACACAGAAATCATTGGGAATGCGAACATTTTTGGTGAGGTGTCGACAGACGATGAAATTCCCCTCGACAGGGTAAACAATCGGTACAACGAGCTTTCGGCTTTACTTGATAAGAAAACGCGATACGCGACTCGGTCTTTTTTTTCCACGGCTCTCCCTTGAGTCATTTTCCAGCGGTGCACACACCCAGAAAGGTACAAACCATGGCGTCCGTTTATCCGGCTGCACCCTTAGAGGCTCCCAAAGGATCCGGTGAGTCGGTGCCGGAGCATCAGCAACTTCTGCCTCCGGCGCCGCCCAGTTACGACCAGGCCACAACGATTCCGGCAGAGACCACAGGTCCAGATGGAGTTACTCCGGCAGCAACTGCAACCACTCAGCATACGGTCGTTGTGGTTCCTGGGTCTCCCTACGGCCCGGAACCCATGGACGTGCAGTGCCCCCATTGCCACAATTACGCCCGCACACGCGTCTCCTACAGACCCAACTCGCGCACCCACCTGATTGCGTTGATATTGTGCCTCTTCCAGTAAGTACACAGAAAAGAATACACAACAATATTTTGGAGCTCAGTGGGGATTAATAAGACACTAGTCTACCATAAAAACTTACTCAAAAAACGCAATGGTGTTTAGTTTCTTAATGAAAAAATGTGAGCAGTAACTAAAAACGTTTCGGTAAAGAAAAGTTTTTGGGTAGAACCATTTTTCTGCTAATCTAAAATATTTAATAAACAAGTTCCGTTCTTACGTTTTCTGTTCTGAAGATATCCACAATATTTTATTTTTGTTAAATAAACCAACAAGAGCTCTGGCGTAAGTTTAGGACTTGGTCAATAAAGACATAAAACGAACTTCCATGTAAAATAATCACATTTCCTTATCAACATTTTATTATCAATATCCAATTGATAGTTTGGGTTCGTTTCTCTGAGTACACCGCCAAAGAAAGATAATATATTTTGGTGCTCAATCAAGCTTCATAAGTAAGCAATCACACTTCACCCCAAATACTCACTAAATTTGTTTAGTACTTCAAGTTACCATGGCAATGTAACCATCAAACAACTATTATAAATGAAAGTGAAGAACATGGCCGATAAAACACCTTAAAATGTAGTTCAATGTGATATGGTTCACATTTTCTTTGATATTTTTTCATGTCAATGATAAGTGATTTAGTTTATTGCTTAGGTATTCTTTATTGTTCTTGTTACTTTAATTTGTGGGTCATATACATATGCCGAATTTATTTAATGTAATGACTAGACAGCAAAATATTTTATAATAAGTCAAAATCTAAGCAATTGCAGAATTGAAATCAAACTTATTTGCAATCGTTTTGATGCAGTGTAAGGTTTGCTCAATTCTATCTAACTATTTTTAGCGTGGTTTATGGTTCGCAATGACTCATTATTTCCGTTGTTTATTTTCTACAGGTTGTACTGCTGTGTGTGCCTGCCGTATTGCATTTCCAGCTGCATGAACACGAATCACTACTGTGGCATGTGCGATCGTTACTTGGGCACCTACGATCGCAAGTGAGCAATTGAGGAGTTTTCGTTTGATCGTTCTGTTCATGCCAACACATTTTCTTCAAGTAGTTAGTTAATAAAAGGTCTGCAACATGCAACTGAACCATATTAAAGTATTTCATATTTATAGCTGGTATTTCAAAGCTTTAAAGTTGCTTAGAATGCAACAAAAAACATATCCGATTTAATTGGGTTGCATTAGTAAAAACCCATTTTAAACCAGTTTTGCTGTTATTGTTTTTAATCGTATTTTAAATAACTGAAAGTGGAAAAACAAATGTATGTATATCCTAAAATAAATATTTTTGCTCCTTATATCGGCGTTTAAAGAATAATTAAAATAGAAAATTACCAAATTTAAATTTAAATTGGCTTTCTAAATTCATTTGATTCGGCTATGCAAACTTTTAATTTAGTTTTGTTTACTGTTTTAACGCACTCAGCTTTTTGGGTTCATTATCATTTTTTAGTACTTGTTTTTAAATTTTTCGTACAAGGTGGCCTTGATTATTTTTTTCTTTGTTTACCCCAAGCTTACTTAATTACCGACATTTTTCTATGTGTACAATCGTTGTATCTTTATCGGACATCCTATTCTCCGACGCGAGATTGCTAAGATAAACAGTGATGTTCATTGTGTGCATTAGATAAAGCTCGGTAAACACAATTCGAGAGACACTTTCGGTTTTGCAACGGCCCAAAAATATTACTCAACCGGCTGGGAGCTTTTTCAAGCTCGCTCTGATCTGCGGGAAAAAAAACTTGAATGCGATTCCGAAACTGAAACTGAATTTTTTACCTGGATCCAAATCTGCTGGCAGTTGTGAGCGGCGAGCGAAGTGCAAAAGACGCCGTCGTAGTTGTAAATAAGCAAAATAAACACAATTTTCTGCTGAAACCGAACCGGAATCTCTTACTCATCTAGACAAAAAGAAACAAAAACTGAACTTCGTACTTAAAGTGGGACTTTATAGTGCTTGAAAGATGGATCAGAAACGAGCCATGCTGTATCCACAAGTGGATTTTAATACCCCGAGTGCCCCTTCACCAACTCCAACCAGGGAATTGGTCAATCCCATGGGTTTGCCCGTGGAGGCGCCTCCATCTTACGATATGGCTGTGTCTGTTCCGGTGGTTCCAGCGGTTTCCGCACCACCGATTGTACCAGCATTGCCACCAGTGGTTGTTGTCGAGCAGCCAACTCCACTGCCACCTACAGTGGTTCCAATTGGTTGGTAGTTTGTTTGGTTTAAGGTTTGGCTTAAAGCCATTCTGACGTCACTTCTGTTATTGCAGATACCCTGCATTTGGGGCCAAACCGATGCAGAGTTCTTTGTCCCGCTTGTGGAGCCAACAAAACCACCAGGATGACACACACGGCTAATTCCAGAACGCACTTGGTAGCTGGTATTCTCTGCTTAGTAGGGTAAGTTAAAGTCTCTTAAAAAAGATATAACATAATATAAGCAACATAACAACATACAAGACCTTCCATAACTCAAGCCACTGTATGTAGGAAAAATTAGTTTGTGCTACGGCATTGATTTGACTTGGACTAATAATTAGTGCCACTAAAATGACATATATAAAGTTAGAAAGAAAATATATTTTAACGATAATTAAAAAACCTTGAACATTGATGTGAATAGAACTTTACCTCAGCGATGTATTGAAAAGGTTTTTTTTACTTCGATTTTTAAACCATTCCGAACATTTTTAAAATGGGGAATTTAATTTTTTTAGTTAGTGCATATGTATAATATATTTTAATATAATATTAAGTTTCTACGAAATCTGAGGTTATTGCTATTAAATTTGAGGTTTTTGTCCCCAATTAAGTGGTACAACAATAACGCACCATTACATTGTAGTTAAAATTAAAACTTTTAAAGATTTATTAACAATTTTGTTATTCCTCTTGTTTTTATAGATTTTGTTGCTGTGCCTGTTTTGTACCCTATTGCATGAATAGTTGCCGTACAGGGAATCACTACTGTCGCAAGTGTAACACATTCCTGGGAGCCTACAATCCAAAAGGGATTAACTAATGATAAGACTGCGGTATTTGTGATCTGAGTGCTACAAAAAAAAGTAAAACAGTCACAGTTGGAAGTTCAATGCAAACACAAATCAACTGATGTTTGTCTACGAATAAACTAAGATTGTACAGAAGCGCAAAGCGTTAGAGAGAATCTAAGGAAAACAAAAAATAATCACCCATTATATAAATATCTGTGAGGTTGCTAAAAATTTTAAGTTTCCCTATTCTTCTTAATATAAGCAAAACCGCTTACCTTCGCTTTGCTTTGGCAGAAGCAGCTGGCCTTTGACTGGCATATATTAATAAAAGCGTGGGTGGAAGCTTCGCTTAGCTAGACAATAAAAAGCAAACAAAAACAAATGACTAGCAATTTCAAATTCTATTTATTTTGGCGCTAAGATAAGCAGAAAAGCTACCAGATCGTCTCGAAACCGACGCTGGCCAACACTGTTAACGCGGCGAAATCGATATATCGATAGCCTTAAACAGATTATATCGTAATATGGCAACTCTGCTGCAAAAAGACAATTGCAGAAAGTTTTTTTCACAACAAAAAGCCACCGAAAACGCTCAAATTAAGCAACAAATGCGTGCGAAAAGCGCAGCGAATCTCCACTGAGCCTCTGTTGTGCGTGTGTGTGGGTGCGTGGGCGTGGAAAAGTGGGCGCACGACAACAAAACAGCACAGGAACAGGCAGAGCAGCGAGCAGAGCTCCCAGGCAGCGCAGTAGCAGCGCAGCAGGGGCGGGCAGAGGCGTCAACAGAGGCGGAAAACTCGGGCATTTTCAGGCACTGCAATTTGTCGAATTGTTTTCCACCAGCCCAGGCGGTTTTCCCTCTATATTATGGACAAGAAATCCTCGCCGGTGCGACGACAAAAGCGGCAGGCGAAGGTGATCGAGGAGAACTTTTGGGACTGCAGCGTCTGCACATACAGAAACTCGGCGGAGGCCTTCAAGTGTCGCATGTGCGACGTGCGGAAAGGTGAGTGACCCCGATTCACCCGACTCATCCGATTCCCCAGATTGCCAGGCGCGTTCCGGTTTTCACTTTCTTGATCGAGTATTGAATGGTTTTTGGAACGATTTCTAGTGCCTAATGCAAGGATAAGTAGTGAGATTCATGTAAACAAAAATATTTAGTGCAAACAAGTATCTTGCAGATACATTAGCTTATCAGTACAATTTAAAAACAACTGTGTTTACCCAAAGATATTTACGACTAATGTTAAGTAATGGGAAGGTTAATAGTTTTATTATTTGTGTATCTATACTTATTTTATGTAAAAAACAAATATTTGTACAAGGATATACCTACAAGTTGTAAAGAGATTTAAAAGTCTGATCAAAAGGATAAATCTTTGGGAACCGGTCTGCTCAAATGTATCTAGATATAATTTCTGAAAATGAATTAAAGTTTTTATTTTTTATTCATCATTTCCTGTCAACTCATTTCGATTCGAGTTTTAAAATTTAAATGAATAATAATGTTTAACTTGTCTGCAGTTTAGGTTCCAAACTTGTTCACATTTCGACATTAATATATGAATAGAAAAATGCTTGCAAGCTCGATTCCATTGCGTAAAAGTGAAAACTGGAACACACTCGGTTAAGTTGAACCCAAAAAACCATTTACTAACAATTTGAACCCTTGCCCCCAGGAACCTCCACCCGAAAGCCGCGCCTGAACTCAGCGCTAGTCGCCCAGCAGGCCGCCACTTTGCCGGGCGCCAGTGCCAACATGCCCAACGGGAAGTCCGCCTCTGGATCGCGGCACGGCAGCGGGCACGACCGGCAGCGGCACAAGCGGTATCCGGCCCGCTTGAAAAACGTTGACCGCTCGACGGCGCAGACGCGGGAGGTGACGGTCAACTCGGTGACCGTGTTCATCACAGAGTACAAGGCCAAGCCGGTGAGCAGCCGGCGGGAGTCGAGCGAGCAGAGCTTCAGCGAGAGCAACGACAGCCGGAGTTAGAGGAGGGGCGGGACTCGAGGGCCGTTCGCCCCCCAGCTCCCCGATATTCTACGCCACGGTTCCCGGTCCCCCTGTTACGAGTTGTAAATTCTAAGTGTTAGGCCCCTGGCGATAACAATTGTAAATCGAAATCCGTTTAAGTTACCAAGTATTAGGCCACGTTTTAAAGCCCTACCCCCCCAAACGCCACGCCCCCCACTCCAAAAACAAGTTCATGACTTCCAGCCCAGGCCAAGATGGCGAAAGCAAAGCGAAGCGACGGCGAGTCGATTGCATTTACACGACGCTCTCCAAGCCCAAGCCCCAAATCCAAACCCAAACGCAAACGCAAATCCAAATCTAAATCCAATCTTTAAAATGCGCTAAACCCTGTATATAGGCGATGCATGAGTTCCCCGAATATCTCTGTCTCGTATCGTAATTTTATTTTAGTTGTAATTTTATTCTGCTACTCTAATTCCTAATTTATTGATGAAAAGGCAACAATGTATAACCGCCGTGTACATGTTCAACAAAGATATCATTTGTTTTGTAAGTGTCGAATTAAAATATGGTTTAACTAAGTGCAAGCTAATCTCAATGTTCCACTAGCAGCGCCCATCTCCAATGGTTTGTGTAACTATTATAAACTATACTTTTTTTTTATTGGAAAAATGAAAAAGAACAAAACTAGATAATGCTGCTTGACAACGAAGAGTAGGGAAGAGAGAGCCACGTAGCTTGGTTGTAGACAATTTGCTAATTTTAATTCGTTTTTTATACAAGACTGATTAAGCGTTACCAACCAGATATACCAGATATATAGACGACCACGACAGCACCCAGCAGCCCGAGTCCGAGTCCGAGTTTTGATTTGGTTTTTCAACCCGAGGATCCTTCCAGCAAACAATAGACGAATACTCAAACTCGCAATGAGAGAATTTTGTACTTAGCAGAGCTTAAACGCTCTTCCACCATAGCAATAATTACTTAGCAAACAAACAATGAAAACAAAAAGAATTTTGATATGAACGATTGTATTTAATATTGGATAACGGATATAATGGTTTATAAAGTGCTTGATATTTGTATTTTGAGATAGATTATTTAGCCACACAACAAAACTCATTCACTCTCACACACTCACACACACACACTCCTCAAAACTGCCGACTGTAGTCAAAGAATAACTTCCAATAGACAACGTTTAACTTGGATTATCGTAAACATTTACAATTAATATCGAACAGTTTGTATTCCAAAATGCTTGGCCAGTTGAGCATTAATCAACAGCAACAACAAAGACAAAAACAAAAGCAATTAAAGCCGCACTCACACAACCACACGGATAGTTAAAACTTGAATTCCAATTGTAAAGCATAAACTTTTAAAGCATTATAAAATACATTAAATAAATTTCGAAAATGCTATTCCAAATCGTTGTCTTCTTCTCCTCTCTCTCTCTCTCTCTCTCTTCCTCTTCCTTGCCTTTAACATTTGAGTTTAATATTTTTTATTTGAGCTTATCCGACTTGCTTGCTAAACTTTTGCTGCCAAGTTTTATTTTTGATTCTTTTTATGGCTGACATTCGGCTTAAAGTTTAAAGGTCTTTAAAGAGCAAAGGAGCCGAGAGAACCACCCTGCGTGAATGCCAGTACATCCCCAGGATCCAGGACCACCCACGCGTCGCCCTTCCCTTCACCTCCCCTCCCCGCCACTCCCCCTTTTTGCCTGTATGTGTTTGTGTGTGTGTGTGTTCCGGACGAGGGGAGCACCATCTGTATCTGTATCTCTGGAGCTGAGTATCTGCGTATCTGCTTACGCGTGCTCCCAGCCTCGAGTTTTCGGGCCTCAGATCAGAGGACAGGGCTCCTGCCTCAGTGTCTCGGTTTCAAATGCACGGAAAATGGGAGCTGGAGCTCCGGCTCCAGAGCCACTGTCTCTGGTCGATGGCTACGCCTTTGGCAGCTGCCTCAACTTTTCGCACAGAGCCGGAGCACAGGCACATCGCACGCTTCGCAAATAAATTACAAATTGTTTCGTTCCAGCTATGCTGTCACAGTCGAGCCTTCCTAATTCCATCCGCCGTCTGTCGCGTTTCCCATCTGAATATGCATGCATACGTATCTGAAAATGTTGTGTTATTTTAGTATCATCTAAATTAAAAAAAATTCTATACACAATATTTGTTTATCAGAAACTGGGAACAATAACATTTCATTTAAAAATAATAAACTGTTAATCAACTTGTTTTGTGGTCAATAATAATATTATTTAATTTATACTGCAACTCCAAACCAATTTTGCTTAACTTTTTGTACATACTGTATAATTTATAGGTTTACTACCTATATATGGTATTGATATAATATATTTTAAAAGGGTAGAATGTTAAATTTTTCGTAGGTATGCAATGGCGTCGTTAAAAGTTAGTTTTAATAAAATTAAGATCAACTAGAATCGGTAAAGTACAACTTGAGTTATTTCTGTGGAAATAGTTATTTACCATCAATGGAAAAATTGTCTAGCTTTTTTCATCCAAATTAGTTAAGCTTGACTGTACCCACATACAGACACACACAATTTCACCCACATCTCTCACCCATTCGCAGCCCTCGCGCAATTCGCTTCAGACTTCTAGCTCGGCGTTCGAAATTCTCCCGTTCGTATTTTCTCTAAAATGTTAAAATTCACAGGACCTCCTGCCACACAGCCCGGCATACCATCGCCTCACCATCCGTACCACCCCCTCTCCCTTCTTCCCCTTTGCCCCCGCACAAATATTTCCATCCCTCTAGTTTTGGGCCACAGGCGGCAGGACCTGCGTTATCAGCGCCACACTCTGTGGGCTTATCTTCCATGTGCGCTCCGTTCTTTGGCTCCAGCTACAGCGACGGCAACCAGCTCCATCTCCATTTCGTCCTGCCTCCTGCGTCCTGCGTCCTTCGTACATTCGTCCTTCGTGGCCCTCCGCCTTCTTATCCGTTTGTTTGTCCGTGCTTCCGCCTCATCTGTGCGACCGTCCGCACATCCTGTGCCACCCAACCGGTTTTGAGTTCCGAGTCCTTACCCTCCTCTCTCCTCATGTCCTTCCTCCTTCACTCTGCTCGCCTCCTTGGGTGTGTGTAGTTGGAAATTCTCGTTTTGCTCGGAGGAGCGACAAAAGAAAAGAAAATCAACGCTGCAGCATTTGGAAAATGTTAAAAATGTTGCTTTCGCATGACGCATACGCCGCGTTGTCCGAACGGAGGATCGCCTGGAAAACAAAGGGAGGAGCAGGAGGAGCAGGGGGATTCTTGTGGGTGAGGAGGTGTGTGTGCCACTGGATGTGGCACTGGTAATCCCCGCAAGTAACTTGAGCACTTTATGGCACAACGCGCACGTGTGTCTGAATCCAAATCTGAGAGTGTGCGAGTGCGAGTGTGTGTGTGAGTGTTTGTGTGTGGGTGTTAGATAACCAATGTGCTGCAGGGGAATCCCCTTAAAGCTGCGATAGCTCACCGCTTTAAACACTCTTTGGGCTTTAGCCATTTTAATTACATTAAAAACTTTGGCTGGCATTAAATAAATTCGAGCCGAAGATGAAGATGGGTCCAAAAAGCTGCTGAATCCTGAAAGTCGACGGCGAACGGCAAACTTATGTCACTTTGATCCTTGCGAGTAACTTTTGGGCCAACTCATGCGAGAGACAATGGGGAACTACCCCCCAACCCATCCCCACCCCCTTCTCCCCCAGCTTCGTAATCAAGTTAGTCTTTAAAATTGAAATTCCGGCATTAGGCAAGGAATGCGACCAACGTAAAACACAATCTATCCGAAAGGGGTGGCTGCCAGCAAGGACTTTTCAGGGAGGGAAATCGTGTGAGGAAGGGGGAAAACTGCTCTGGAATAGGAAAATTCTCTGTCGCTTATCTGTTTCAAATGTGCCACAGCACGTCGAATCGAATGCCCCAAGAAATTATTATTCGTCACCCATTACTGTCTGTCAAGTAAATCATTACTAATTGGAATTGCATTTTTGGGTGCTCAAATTAATACTTTAATCTGGAGTGAGGGCTCTTTTGAAGATTTATTGTCCATAACTACACCTGCTAAAAAAGTTAAAGTTTACTACAAAACAATTACACAAAGCTCAAAATGTTAAAATGTAAAAAATTTTATTTCGTTACAATCTTTCTACCATTTTATTTAATAATTATACTTTACTTAAAAGTATTATTTTTAAAGTTACATTATATTAACGAATACTAATAATACTAGTTCAACTGTATTTATGGCAGTGCAGTAAAGCGTATTCATTAAATTACTTAAAGATTATCCTCTGAACTTCTTTGAACTATGTTTTGTAATTATATCCACAATCGTATATTCTTAATAATATATTCACGAATTCCCTTTTTCCATTAAAAACTTTTTCTTAGCAATACCCAAATAGCATGACCCATAAATTGAGTAGCCAGTGCGGCATACGCTTCATTCCTTAATTAAAGTTGAAAATTAAAGTTTCTGGAAGAGCGAAGAATGTACGACAATCGCAGTGTCACCATCACCCCCACGGGTCCTTTGAAAGCCCCTCGGACCCCCGAAGGCCCGCCCCCTCTCTCGTTTTGGCCCTTCGGCCCGTTTGGGCCGTCAGCTTCATTGTGTTTATTTCTCATGTTAAAATCAAATTCCCGCGTGTGCAATTTTTCATTTGGCCCGAGAGCCGGAGTCCCGAGCCCAGCGGCGGAATGAAAGGGAAGTGGAAAAATGTGTAAAGGTGCGTGTGCCGGGGAAAAACCCGACGGCAGCGGGACGAAGTGGGAAAGGGGGTTGGGGGGCTTGGGTTTGGGTATCCTTAGGGGGTGGCACTGGGGCGTTTTTTTTGTGCGGTGGGGTGGTGTGATTGCTCGGCTGCCTCTTCCGGCGTGCTGTCTGACGTCAGGTGAAGTCAGCTTAAAGAACAACTTTTGCCTACAAACTTTTGCCGCCAGCTTCAATTCTTTCCGTTTTCCCAGGCTTTTTCCCCTTTTGCAGTTTTCCTTCAGTTTTTCCAGCGACTGCAAGCGCGTTGAGCTGCATTTTGGGTTACATTTTCGATACCTGTCGGCATGTGTCGAGCAGCAAGAGGTATTCCCCATTCGCCCCCCAATCTGCATCTTTCTTCTCGATTTCTCCTCCTTGGCGCCCGCATAACTTGCGCTCTAAACAAAACAAAAATGCGTTGGCCAAAGCGTAGGACCCAGCGAACAGAACAGAAGAACCAGAGACAGCCATGGAGAATCCGGCATTGAGGGGGGCTTCGAGAGGGGTATGGGGGCCGCGAAGGGGCGTGGCAGGGCAGAGGCAGCTGGCTGCGATGACTACGATGGCGATGGTGATGGCGACACTGGCAAGAGCAAAGGCAACGTTAGTGCAATACGCTAATCCAAGTGGGTCTCTTCGCTCTGCTGTGAAGAACTTAGAACTAAGAGATCGAAGAGATTTTTGGTATAAGCAGATATGAAATTGGAACTTAACAACTAAAAAATGAATACATTTTTAAAGTATTTATTAGCTTTTAAACCCCATTTTCTGTGACTTTAAAAGAATCCTTTTAAAATCCTGTCAAATTAAAAAAAACATGAGTTTTAAATGTATTTTTTCTTTAAACCTTTTGTAGATCTCTTATGAATTCCATGTAATTTTAAGAAAGCTTGAATATGCAAGATAAAATATTTAGCAATATTTAAATATTCCTTAAATCTATAAGCCACAATAATTTCTAGCAGTATAACAATAGTTAAAAACGGCATTTATCCTTAACAAAACTTAAAAATGTTACCATCTAGTTTTGATTACATACTTTCTTGTATTTGATTTCTATATCTAGATATTTTTGCAAAGGTTACCTCACTATTTCCTGCTAAAGATATGGAAGGGTATCCTGCCACCGACTGACCAAATCGCAATAAGCCGCTTCATCCTGCCTGGCTGCTCGCTGGCTCTGGCTGAAAGGACAGCGACAGGCCGCCGAGGACGAGGACGAAGGAGAGGCGGATGAAGAGCAGGCAAGAACAAGAGGGGGACGAAGGGGAAAGAGAAGGAGGAGGGGATGGGGTCGAGAAGAAAGGAGGGGAGGCAGACACGACACACCAAGTGTACAATAGCTTTAAGCTTAAACTCTCGCACACTTGCACGCACACACGCTCACTTGCTCCACACACATACACACACAGACAGAGGCACACTTACACACGGATGGTGCACATATATTTGGGGAATACAGGGCCACGAGCAACTCGAGAGAAAAAACAATATTTTTGTTGCTTTTTTCCCGCTGCGTGCTGAGAAACCAGAGAAGTGGAGAAACGGAGACCCAGCCTTGGGGCGAAGTTCGTCTGCTTGTTTTTAAAGGGGGTACACAACCGAAAGGTGGGGGGGGAGGGGAGGTGGTGGGAGAAGGGGAGGCGAGAGGGGGTCGCTACACGATCGGTGGGGCACCCTGTATTTGCAGCTGCTGACGGGGAAGAAAATTCACGGACGAACGCTATGTGTCCAAGTCCAAGAAAGAAAAATACTTGCCAGGCGACAGCGCAGCACAAACAGCCAGAGTTTCCAGGGCTACAGCAGCTCCGGAATATCCGAACAGATATTGGAGCGTATGCTATATAGCATTGGCACCCGCGAAGGTCCCCAAAACAAAGTTGGACTCCCGCGAGCAGCTGAACCAACTGCAGCGAGGGTTTTATTTATAGATGTATCAGCGGGGGACCCCCAGCAAAGCTAATCAGTCAGTTCTTGGAAACTATTAAATGTGACTAAGTAAATACAATACAATATAATTTCCACCTCATAGATAATATAAATAAAAGATTAGATTATGTAAATACCTTGTAAGAAGAAAAACTTTTTAGTAAACATAACATAACCTTTGCACTATTATAAGGAATGTTTAAAATAGTAAAGGTATCTTCATATAATAAAAGAAAATCAACATGGGATATATGTACATACATATGTATATTTATTTGGCTAAGTCTTCATTGTATATTTAATGCTCATGAGAATCTGTTCTAAATCGAAATGCTCCATTATGGGACAATTTACACCATCGCTCAATTCAGGAAAATGGGTCATCCAGAAAGCGAAGCAGCGCCTATCTGCGATCGGAGCCAAGTGTGCTTCCTTATCAGGGAACACCGAAAATTAAATGATATTTTTCGGTTTGTACAGCTGACGGAGGCCCGATAAGAACAATGCCCCGCCCCCAGAGAAAAGCGTAGGTAACTCCCTGAAAGTACAAAGTCCTACATCTGGAGATTATGCCCTTAGCAGCCCTGATGGAATGGAGGCATACAAGGAACATACAATAACTTAGGATATATAATTATTTAGTTAAATTATTACTTATGTGTTTTTACTTTTCAGTTATGTGGATTTTAATGAACTAAAAAGTTGATTGGTAGGATGTAAAAGGTTTTTAGTTAGAGGTGCCATAAGAACTTTCAAAAGGCTTGCTTATAATCAAATATAATAAAATAGAGCCTAAAAATATGGCACTTTATACAGAGATACTATGTAGTCACCAGTTACTACAAAGTTGGGAGTAGTATTCATAGTGAGTACTATATAGAATACGGGAATTGCAGCCCTGGCAGAATGGAGCAAAGTGGAGGGAAGGCAACGACGGCAACGGCGACGGCGGTGGCAACGGCAACGGCAACGAAAGGCAAGGCGGCCAGGCAAGACGGCCAGCTCCAGCAATAGCTATATGGCTATAGCTACGGATACATCTACAGCTACAGCTACAGCTACAACATCTACGGCTCCGAGGGGGCGGGGCGGGGGCGCAGCGCCCATTTGAGGCAGCCATCAAGTAGCGAATTCAGCGCCACGACGTCGAGCGTTTGACATATCCCCATACTTGCTGGCGCGCCGCACCGAAAAGTATCTGAAAATCGATGAAATTCATCGCAGGCAGGCGGCAGATAAAAGAATACGCTACTTTATGGCGCGACCGCCACCAAAAAGGGCCGCATTAAACTGGCCGAAGAGGGCATTTGCAACGAAGTCCAAACTTGATGGTGCCAATCGCCCCGGCAAGTATCTCGAAATTCGAGTGGATGCGAGCGGTCGCAGCGATTGAGATACTTTCTGGGGCGAATTTGTTCCCCCTCCAACTGCGCTCCTCACTACACAGTGGTGGGTAGTTGAGAGAGAGAGTGAGAGAGAGCGGCACCAAGAGAGGGGGGAGAGCAGTTTCTCTCTGTAACTCAAGCGTAGTATTGGTGAGTAGTATCTGTGTGTGGGCCTGCTGAATGTATCTCTCAGTTGCTGAATGAGCTTGAAATACGTTTCAAAAACACAACGGCCGTGCTAGAATTAAACAGCTCAAAAAGAGCTTATTAAACACAAAAAAACATTAAACAAATTTTAAATGCAACCCTTTGAAATATTCAACGAATTTACTCATTTTAAAGCAGACAGAAAATCGTCTGAAAAACAAGTTTAATTATTTATTGCCTACATTTCGGGGCAGGCGTGAGATAATCAAACATTGCAATTATCTGCATACACACACACATACACACGCACATGCACGTGGAGACCACAGACACAGTGCATTCCATGCACATTTCATGCATTTCCTTTGTACTGGGCAACTTATCAAGTTTCCTGTCCACCAAATGCAACCCCAAAATACTCCAGCCAGCAAATAGTCCCACCCCCCAAAGCACACGCACACGCCCCACCGCCCACCATTAAGCATATACAATATATTCCAACCATGTACTGTGCAACAGCAACTGCAACTGCAGCAACACCAACAGCGGCAACTGCAGCAAAGGCAACTGCAGCAATTGCAGCAACATCGCCATCAGCAATTCCGATTCCGATTGCATTTTTGTTGCACGCACATAATTTTTGTGTGTGGCTGTGGATAATGATTTGGTTGCATTTGATTTGGTTTCCTATTTTTATGCAAAAGTAATACCCTTACCTAACCAGCATCCGGATGCAGAAGGATCTATTTCACTATTTGGGGCTTCAAGTGCTGCACTTGACTTGTGAAAACTAGGTACTTTGCTAGTTCTTATTGCAATTCGTCTGGCCTTAGGTTTATTTAAATGTGTAAATATATATTCGTTGAATTGCAATTTTTGCTTTAATGCCTTTTAAAGATACAAAGTTGTGGTCCTAAGTCAAAGGGTGAAATATTTTACGAGGATTAACTTCATTGTATTTTATTGATGTTGTAAGAGCCTGTTTAGCTTATATCAAAATTTTGTTTATATAAAAAATTAAACATTTTTTGTAACGAGAGGTAGGTTCCCACATCAACTTCCTCTATATTAAACACACTACTTTGTTTAATCAAATTGCTGTTGCAAAAGGTAATAACATGTTTTATGTTCATATGCAGAGCATCTAAAATGGCACTAAAAAACTCAACTGAAGTCTGTCCCTTTTCGATGATAATGCTGCGGTTAAAAGGAAGTGCTATCCTGTCTCCTGGCTGCGGTGGCCAACAGTTTTTACTTATTTATGCGCTTTTCGAATTTGTTGCAACACATTTTAATATTCATTTCGGGGCGTGGCATCGCTCTGCCTTTGCAATTAACAGGAGCGGGTTAAGGAGTGGATCGGAGGAGGGAAAAGAGGGGGGAAGGGGGAGGCTAAAAACGAGTCGCAAAGATCCTAAGGCGGATCAGCCAGGCAGGCAGGCAGGTGGCTGACACAGAAACCCGGCTGCCAGCCGAAGCCAAGCAACAGGCGAAGCACCAATATTGGCAACACCAGCAGCAACATGCGGCAACAGCAACAACAACAATAGCAACAGCAGCAACATGCAACAACAATGGCAAGTGCCGGACAACTCTTGACATGCATATGCAAAGGTCTTTCCCAGGTTTTGCGGCTCACAATCAATTTGAGAGACCTTCGTTCGCTTCTCATTGGGAACCCGCCAAAATGCAAATGCAAATGACGACGACAACAGCAACAGCAGCAACAACAACAACAACAATAATAGCAGCAGCAGCAACAGCAATGTCGGCCCAGAATGAGAACTTTGACGAAGCCTTTGATGTGCGCCGTTGTCGATGGCTTAACCACCCACCCCCTGAAAAAAGCCGCACTGAAAGCCGCACTCCTCAACTTTTTAGAGACCCGAGACCGTAGTCCATATGGCACGCAATCTCACGAATAATCAATATTTGCTAGCAGTCCGGGATGGCCAGGTCAGGCTGAGACAGCGGAAGTCGTTGTCACATCAATGGCGACAAAGCACTTCCGCCGCTCCTCTATTCTCTTTCGGACAAAAGGATGCCGGTTGCCCGTGATACTCCTGAAAAACGGGGGCACTCGGAGAAAATAATTGCTTCTCATGGATTGAAGGCAGCGGCAGCATCAGCAAAATTTTTAGTTTCACAAATCTTAAGAGTTACATTTAGTCACAAAAAGAGCATAATATTATATTTCCAATGTCTGGTTGTTTTTACAAGTATAATACTATATAATGTTTTGTTTTTTGTGAATCCAGTGTAAAAATATATTTTATTTAGAAACGTCGTGCTTAAATAATATTTGTGTAATTGTTTGCATTATTAAACAAATTAAATAATAGGACCTACCAATTTTAGCTTGTATGTTTCGAATAACACAATATATTCTTTATTTATTTATATCAAATATAAGACTTTATTTTATATAAACACTTTTTCGCGGTGTACGCTTTCTTTAAGTCAAGAGTTTCGCTGGATTTTAGAACATCTCCTTTTACAGAACCGGGTTAAATTCTACGCTTTAATGGCTAAAGACCAAGGGATGAGACAAAAAGGGCAAATAGAGGGGGTTTCGGGGGGTTGGAACCAACGGTGTAAAGTTTCCAGCGGGAAAGCAGGGAGGCTGAACCCACCTACAAGCAAAAAGAAACGTAGGGGGCTACGATAACCCCTTATCTTTGTCAACTGGCGTAGGGCCACTGGAATGTCGGAGGGGTTGGGGCCCTCCACTGGGGATATACATATACATATATATTCCCCCAAGTTGTATTTTTTTAACGTTTTTCATTTCGTTTCGATTCGCTGCCAGTACTGATCGTCGTCTGCTCTTTGTGCATTCCTTTAGTTTGCTTTGCGTCGTCTCTTTGTCGCCTGTTCTCGGCTTTCCGTTCACCGATCCCCCAATTCTCCGCTGCCCAATTCTCCGTTCTACCGTCTACCGTCTACCGTCTCCCGTCTTCTGTCTTTCAAGGCATGCAGTCATCGGCGACGTCGCTGAATTTCATATCAGCCAAAACCAAACCATACCAAAACACCAAAACCAAAACCAAAAAACCAAAACCGAACCCAAGCGAACTGAACCAAACCGATGGTGATTCATCGAAATTAAAAATAAGTGTTTTGTATCTGTATCTCAGCGCTTGTTTCACATTCGCCGCTGTTGTTTTTGTTGTTTTTGCTGTCGCTGATGTTGCTGTTTTGCTCACATTCCACTGCCGACGATAGCTTCACTATTTTCCCTTTGCTTCAGAAATGGAATAGGGCTTTCAGATCGAAGTTATCTATATGAGTTCTAAACTTGATTTAGTTTTAAAATCAGTACTTTTTATGTACAAGCATCTTATTTTGTATGACTTAAATTTCCTGTAAAACAATCCTGAGTATTTGGGGAAAGTCTGAAAACCTTATCTTGAAACCATATATTTTACAAATATCTCAAGATATAATAGGTCTAATAAAAATAAATATCATTTTCACAGTTGTTGTTCTGAATTACAAAGGAATCCAGGAGATATAAACATATTCTGCAAAAAAAGAAAGCCGTTCTTAAACATTTATTCTAAGTAATTTATATTGTAGTAAGAGTACATACAATTTTTTAAAAATATAAAGTTTAGTGTAAGATTTTAAATTGAAACCCCAAATCGTGGGAACTTCAGTAAATGTGAGCTGTGAAAGAGGGCTCTTCCAGGATGAGCCTCCATCCTAGCGCCCAGATTAGTCATAGAACGCATCCTGCTCTCGGTTCAAGGACACCTGTTTCCACATTCCAGGCCGAGCGATCCCTGGCATGCAACATCCGCCATTCGAAGAGCAGGTAGGCAGTCGAGTGTGGTGTGGCTGCTGTGATAACCTTGCCGCGATTTCAGATGGTGGTGCTACTCGCATTGCCATTGCTTTCTAGTCGTAGAGCTAATGGTGGTGCCTCGAATATCCTTCCTTGGTCACCTTGGGCGGCATTCACGAAATGTGTATCCATGACACGCACACACACACACACACATACACTAATGTATCCAGGAGACACACATACGGGTCCGCTGTGGATTAAAATTTCTTCGTTCCTTTTACTTTTTTATGTTCGTAGAATGCATTTCCCTCGGCGAAGGGGGAGCGAAGGCAAGTCGTCCTGTATATGTGTGTGTGTGGATTGGGTGAAGGAGGGGGAGGGGGGCATTTATTTTCGGCATTTGAAGTTAGTCCTTTGAAAAAACGGGGGTTCGAATTCAAAGCGCTAGACCGAACGAATCGCAGCGAAAGGGACAGGAATGGAAATTCGAAGGGTTGCTCGACGTCCTCTTCCCTTCAAGCTTGCCTCAGTGTGTTTGTGTGTGTGTATCTGTGTGTGGAAGGAACACATTTGGATGCCAGACTGCCGTCGAGTCTCAAACTCCCTGTGCGACATTACGGCCAAGTGTAAGCAGCAGCAACATGAGCACAGCAGCAACATCGAATCGATTTTGGAATTCGTCTCGTGGCGAGTGTGTGGAAAATGCTGATAAATGGGAGTTAGACTCGGGACTTGGCCATTCAGGATCCCCCTCGACGGACTTCACTGCCACGGCCATGCTAATGAGACCCCCACAAAAAGGCCTCCCCCCACAAACACAGGGAAAATATGAGCTTCACTTCTGATAAAGTATATCACAAATTTGTTATCTTGTAAGGTTTCTTTAAGTTAACAAAAGCACAATTTGTAGAATTCACTTTTGTGCCCATAAATTAAACTAAATTATGCAGAGCCCTTTGCAATCAATATCAGAGTATTATCTATTTGCAAAAGAAATAAGTAAAGTATTTTGAAATAAATTTAAGAATAATGGATGAGTGTAATAATAGTTTTCCCTAGAAATTACCTTTTATAATTGTAAAGTTGTTTTTGAAAAAATAGTTGTTAGGAGCGGAAGTAAATTTCTAACTAGAGTTTTGATTGATTTCACTTTCAGATCTGAAATGTTCACACGGTTAAATGAATTGAATGAAGATTAACATACAAAATATTGAACGATTTCGCTTTATGTTTTCATTCAAGGTTTGTTTATTCTAATTTAAATCATAAAAAAAATTTAAAAAAAATTGTTTTACTTTGTATTTCCCAGGTTGGTTGATTCAGGTTCTCTTAAACTCCATCCAATTCAATGAAACCATTGTATTATTGTCACCAAAGCTTATCAGGTGAATCTGTGCTGCTTTGCTTTTCTCTGTGTAACAATTGCAGCTGTGCTCTCTGCTAGACGAAAATGCAACTGCAGCACCCCATGAACTAGGTACCCACAGCCCAACAACCCGGCAACCCCCCTTCGCCCAAAGAACAGCCAACGTGACCGATAAGTGATGAGGCCCGTTCGGTGGGTGGTGGCCCATTGGGGGGTGACTCCGTTTGTTTGCCCACGTCGACGCATTGATAAGATAAGCAATAGGCAAGTCGGAAAGTCTGACATCAGTCCCGTGGACCCCACAACCCCCCATAACCCCTCCCAAAACCCCTTCGGTACACCCGTTGTTGTCGTGACTCGACGCTTTCTTACGGCTGCGTTTCAGAAAATTCAAAATTCATAGAATGCAAATGTTGGCTAAACAACATTTTGCCCGGCACACGACCGCGCTCCCAGGTCCAGTCGCATTTCCAGTGTTCAGTGTTCAGTGTTCAGTGTTCAGTCGCAATCGCAGTCGCCAGCTGAGGCACAAACAGAAACAGAAATAGAAACAGAAACAAAAACTAAGACCACACCGATTCAGGTCTCGACCAGGAATCATAAGTGGAAAGGGGCAGTCGGCGAGAGCTTAAGTCAGGTTTTGTGAGTTGAATTTTAAGTAAAACTAACTTAAACGGGCCGCTCCGTCCAGGTTATAGCTCTAGAAATTCCCAACTTTAAACCGGGATTCACATTGAACGAATAAAGGGAAAATTACGGATTATAATTACTTTAATGTTCTATGAGCTCAGAAAAAAGTACCTTCGAAATAGATTCCTCTTATCGATGCGAAAATATTTTAAAACTAAGTCACTTTCTATCAAACTTTTCATGTATTTTTATGACAGTAACGAACAGTTCTAATTTTAGCAGGGTCCAATCTGATGATATCCTAAGGACTTAAAAGACTTAATCCTCCACAATTGTATTGCATGAATCTCGTTGAAGTTCTCTGCGGTTGAGGACATAAAGCTTGTGTTCATTTTATTTAGTCTGGTATAATGAATGTAATTTCAGGTTTTACAACTCTAACAAATACAAATATGTACTAACATTATAATCCAAAACTTTTTAGATTTTTTGGGACCCAGAGTTCTGTTCCTGCCTGGAATTCTTATATTAAAACAAATTATTAATTGCATTCCAATGGATATCTTTAAGGATTTGGATGTCGACAGGAAGGGCTGAATCCTATACAAATCAGAAGTCAAATTCTTCGGTTGCATACCATCAGCCATTTAATCACTTGGATAAATCGGATCTTTGTATTAATACCCGAATCCGAGTTCCAAGTCGGGGGACTAATCTGCTTGGGGCTATCTAAAGCTTTAATTTTGGGATCCAGCGGATTGAATAAAATTTCCGATTGGGTGGTTTCCCCATATACTTTAGCAGGAGTGTGTGTGTCCGTATATAATCGCACACACACACACACAGGCTCTTGACGCATACGCACATTTAATGCAAATTTAAGCAGTTAGCAAGCAAGTAAAACCGTTATGTGTACACAGGGATATGAAGCAGCGCCTATGTGTGTGCGTGTGTTTGTGTATATAAATGCAAGTGTTTGTAAATGCATCGATGCTTATACATAATGCAGGCAATATAAATAATTGCAGTACATAGGCGGTTGGCCAAGAGTGTGTGTGTGTGTGCGTTGCATAACCGCATATGCTATACACGCACATATTTGGTTGTGTGAATGTATTTATATACGTATATATCGGCATCTGCATCTCTGGCTGGCTGCACATTTCACTGCAATTGCATTAGTGCCGGGCCCTTTGTTCATTACAAAATGCAGAAACACACACACACAGGCATGGGCCCGAATAAAATAAATTTCCCACAAAACATTTACGCATTTTGCCGAGCAAGATAAACAGCAGACTCCCAGTGCAATCAATAAAAGCGCTGGCATTTGTTTGATTTTTATACATATTTAATTTATTTTCTCTTCTTCCGCATCGCCAACGTCATCGAATCGAATTTTTTACGGGGGGTTTCGCCTCCTAAAACAGAAATATCAATTGTCGATTAACTTAGATCTAGGGAAAACTTGCAATCGAAACTAAGGTGTTTTTCAGAATCAACATAGTTAATAATATAGTTTGCAAAAGAATTAAGGCATTCAGTATATTGCAGATTAACAAAAGTTCATCGAATCGGGCTCATTTAACTAATCCAAAAACAGAGAATCAGAGGAATCCTAACTTAACATAACATTGTACATATTTATTTAATTTTAATTTATTTAATTTAATCCTCTCGCTCTTTTCGCTTCTTGCTGCTTAAATAAAATTACGTAATTGTTGTTTTAGCATTAATTTTTGTTTGCTTCTTCATGTTTTCTTTTTTTATACAATACATTTTATATCACAATAGAAAAAAGAATTAATTCGCATATTCTTTTCAATCGTTATCTTCTCTTTTTGCTTGCTTACTTATAAATTAAACAATAAAAAATTTACAGAATTTTCTTTAACGTTTGTGTTTTGTGTGTTTGTGTATGGGTTTTGGGTGAGTTTTTTTTTTGCTATTAAACAAGGTTGTTTGTTTTTTATGTTTTTATAACTTTTGTTAATGGTTATTCTCCCCTCTTTTTCGTTATTTGACTAATTGTGGCTTGACAAATGTTATGAACTAAGTATTAAGTTTACGCGCTTTCTTTAGGTGTCTACTATTAACATTGTTTTTTGCTTAAGTTTTCGTTACTTTTTGTTTACGTTTTAATCAACTAAATTAAACGGCATATCTAACGACGCTGTACCAAACAAATTCGCAACGAAAGACGAGAAGAAAACGCCGAGGCACAAAAACAAAAAAGATACAAACACAGAAAAATATAAAGGGAGCACAGCACAAAGCAAGAAAAATGCGGTGGAGAGCGACAAAAGAGCGGAGAGTCAAGTCGCCAGTGCTTTAATTCCCCACACTCCCTCTGTTTTTTTCTTTTGCTTTGTTGTTTTATCGTTGCTGCTGTAGTTGTTGTTGCCTTTGCTGTTGTTGTTGCTGTGGCAATGGAGGACGCTGGCTTTTGTAGCCGAAGCGTGAATTAAAATAAACTATTTAAATTTATTTGCATCTGCTTAACTGCGGCCTGCATTGCACAAACACTCACACACACACATGCGTGTTTGGGTGTGTGTGCTGCCCACTCTCCTTGCTCCCTGGTCCCCCCACCCCCTCTCCTGCTTCTTATCGCGCGTCTCCATCGCCATGCACTTTGTTGCTGTCGGCCATAGCTGCATTTGTTGTTGCCTGCTGTTTCTTTTTTTTTCTCTCTTTTTTTTTTTATCGCTGCGTGCGTGTAAGCCGACGCCAGCGGCATCTCCCCTCTCTTTCTCTCTCTGCCCCCTAGGAACTCAACAAAATACAACGCAGCAGAGCGAGTTCCATGAACAGTGCTGCCTGCTTTTCAACCGAAAAATAGCTCTAGAGTAAGTTGATTTCTAACTAAAGCTGATTTAAATGAGTCATAGTCTTAGCTGATTTAAAAATTAAAATTTCGGTACAGTCATTTTCATAAAGTAGAATAACACAAGGAAGTCCCTTTGACACAAGCTAATTTTCATTTTTTTTTTTAAATATTTTTTTTATCGACAGGGGTTAGATAGAAGCTATTTTATATATATCGGCTATATACTCTCTTCTTCTGGAACATAAAAATTGTTCTAACACCTTATCCAGGTGAGTGGGCAAATTATTAAATGAAATTTCAGGTCGTGTTAAAAGGGCTTAACTAGTCAAGATTTCTAAATACCCATATAAACGTAAAAATCTGAAGAACTGAAACGTGAGTCTTTAAAGTTTCAAAATCTGTATGAGAAAAAATATTTAACTTTATCAATCTGCCATAAAAGTTGAGATAGCTATAAACCCTCTAAGCTGGCAGCACTCTCTCCCGACATCGTCTGTCTCTGTCCCCCCTTTCCCCAACTCCGCCCGCTCGCCTTGCTTGCTTGCGTGTGTGTTTTACTGTGTGTGTGCCTCATTGTTTGCTTTTTGTTGTTGCTGCGCTGTTGTTTTGTGCCTCTCTGCTTCGCTTCTCGATTCGTACGAAAAAATGTAGTACAGCGTGTGGTATGGCAAACGAAAGCTATGAGTTCTCAGTGTATCTTGTCTGCTCCGCCTTCCGTCTCTTTCCCGCCCTGAACCTATGGTTGGGAATTATAAGAGCCGCGAGCGGCCTCCTCCGCCGCGCAGGCGTTGCAATCATGGTGGACGCATCACCTGACCAGCCAGAGGCCCAAATTCAGCTTCTGCAGCTTGGGCAGCTTCATGATGATGTCGATGCCCTTGGAACTGAGTTGCGTGCAGCCATAGAGATCGATGGTCTTGAGATTGGTCAGATCCTCGGCCAGGGTTTGCAGGCCCTTATCCGTAATCCGGCTGCACTGTCCGATATTCAGGTTCTCCAACTCGTGCAGCGCCTTGGCGATCTTCAGCATTCCATGATCGGTGATCTGGCACTGGTTCAGGGATAGGGATCTCAACCGATAGAGTCCCTGGGCGATGTGCGTCAGTGCCTGATCGCTGATCTTGTCGCAGAAACTGACGTCCAGTGAGTTGATACCGCTGCCGCCCTCCGTAAGATAGGCCATTCCGATATCTGAGATATTATCGCAGGAGCGCAGGTTCAGTTGCTCCAGCTTGGGCATTCGTGCCAGGTGCTTCAGACCACTGTCCGTTACCGAGACGCAGAAGCTAAGGTTGATCGATTTCAGCGAGGTCAGACCCTGGGCAATGTGGCCCAGAGCCTCGTCACTCAACCTCTGGCAATCCTGCAGGCCCAAATACTCCAACTGCAGGTTGCCCTCGGCTGTTTCCCGGGAGAAACCCGCCAGGTGACCGATGCCCTGGTCACTGATGTGCCAGCAGGAGCGCAGATTCAGGTGCTTAAGCTTCTTCAGGCCCCACGCTATCAGCAGGAGTCCAGTGTTCGTAATGTTACAGCATCCGCCCAGTTCGAGGGTCTCCAGGTTCCTCAGGTGCTGTGCAATCCGGCCGAGACTCGTGTCCGTGATCTGTTTGCAGAGCGAGAGATCCAGTGTCTTGAGGTTGGGCAGGTCCACGCTGAAGGCATGGCCCAAGTTCATGTCGGCCACGTTGAAGCAGCCACTCAAATTCAGCGAGGTGAGAGCTGGTACTCCCAAAACTAGATCCTTAAGGGAGCGTCGCAGCGAGAGGATCTGCACCTTCTTGATGCCCCGCTTGACGAGGCAACTGAACAGACTTGGACTGGAGCGTTTCAGGTGCAACTTGGCCTCGACGCCCTTCCATACGCTCTTGGCGTACGCCGCATCCCGCCAGGCGGTACACACCTGGGCGGCCCTGCCCAAATCCCTAACAGGCAGATGCTCGAAAATCATTTCGAGCAGTTCGGGGAACAGATTGCTGATGTGGGTGCCCTCCTCCAGCGGAGATGGACTCTCGGGCGTTGCGGGCCTCTGCTGCAGGTGGTGATGATGATGGTGGTGGTGGTGGTGATGCTGGGCATGGGCTGCTGCCGCTGCTGCTGCTGCCGCCGCAGCTGCGGCCTGCTGCAAGTACAAGGCCGGCGGAAGGGTTTGTAATTGATGATGGGGCGGCCGGTGGTGCAGGGCGTAGGGCGTGAAGCGCAGCAGGTGGTGGTGGGTGGTGGGGGCCCCGGTCCGCGTCAGACCGGGCAGCTCAGTCTGTTGGTATAGTTCATCCATGGCCCAGGTGGGCGCCGCTCCTCCTCCGCCCACCGATCCTGCTCCTCCGCCGCTGGTGGCCGCTCCCCCATTGCTGCCAGATCCACCGCAGTGGCTATTCAAATTGTTCAACACCGCGATTGTCTGGTGATGGAAGGGCAGCAATTCCGTATTGGTGGCCATGTCCTCCTCTTTCTTGATACACTTGGCTTTTCTGGCTACGCTGCTACTTTGGGTCTACTCTTTTGATATTAATTTTCTATATAAGCTGCATTTTACTGTTTGTATGCTTAGTTGAAGACTAGTTGTGTTCACTGTGGTTCACTCGCGATGCACTTTAGGTTGAGAGCACACTGTGTCGGGTGGTTAGTTAGTGGAAGTCCCAAGTCTCTTTATTCAGTATTTATTCTTCCGACCGAGACAGGGGCGATGTGCGCGAACCGGACGACGACGAAAAACTCAACTCGGAACGCCAAGTTGCCTTGCTTTTAGCCTGAGTTGGAGAGAAGCGCGAGAAAACGAGAAAGAGAGCGAGAGACAGCGAGGGAGGATTTATCTTTATCTGAGCGTATTCAGCCATAAGGTTTTCCTTGCAGACCAGGTAGCGAACTGCGCTTTCTCTCTCGCCTGCACTCACAAAATTTGTTTACCAAATAATGGAAAATTCGTTGATTATTTATATCTTTAAAAATTTAAGATAAAATGTGCCCCAAATCAAAAATATTATTATAAATACAATAAAAGTCAACAAACATTTTTTGTGCAAGGTAATTCTTTAATATTTTTTAAATTCTATCACAAACTATAGATGATTCCTTACAAGCAGGTGCTTTAAAACATTTCAGGCCCATTCCCTGTTATTTACAATGCACAAATTATTAACCATTTGATCTTGATTAAGGCCGATTTGTTAAATTTTAAAACGACTTAATAGTTTATTTTTGCAGTGTATGCTCTCTGCCTTTTTGCCTCTTCAGCTGAATGCTGAGTCAACAGCGATTTTCGGTCAGTTTGGCTTGTTAAAGCTAGGTTTTAGGTGTGGGTGGAATTAAATGCAGTATTGGGTGAACGTTTTTAAAAATATAAAACCGATTAGGTTGTGTTAGAACTGAGGTCATAAAGATCTCGGGTTCACTTTCAAAAACAGCCTCTGACATCCGTTTGGATCAGGTGTTTTCTTCTACTTTTGCATATGCGATTTATCTTTACCTTCCTTTTTACCTCAGCTTTCTCATCACTAGCAAAGAGACTGCGAGAATTGAATGTTAGGAGAGAAGGAAAGAGTGTGAGTCAACGAGAGCGACTAATGCCGTTTGCAAGACCTGGCTTGGATTTATCTTTTGGTTTTTGGCTCCAGCTCCGCTCCATGTTTCAGGTTATTCTTTGACTCCCCTCCTCCGAGCCAAACTCAATGCCAAACTCCGACGCATTTGTTGTTTCTGCTGCCGCTGCATTCCGAAGTCGAGCAGGTACCTGTCTTCTCTTCTCTCTCCCTCTCTTTTATCCACCTCTCTCTATCTATCGCATCTGTGTGAGTGCGATCGCTGTTGGCTACCTGCGAACGCAACAACAACACAATCCCGGTTTCCAGGAAAATATTAACGATAACTCCAAAAAAGAAGAAATTACGTTGCCGCACACAGAAACAGATTGGGATGCACAAATCCAACGGATGGCACAACAATAGCGAACTCATTGTTATTGATACTAGGAAAGCCATGCACATGCACTCTCTCCTGTGCATTTGCCCCCTAAAAAAGGAAAACGCCGCCGCCGTCTTCTTTGCCTTATAAAAAATAAAAGAAAAGGGACAGGAGGGAACAGGATCGAAACCGAGAAAATGGCCTAGGATCTGGGAAAATCTGAGTCTCTACCTGACCCCGAACGCTCACACCCGCACCCTAGGGCACACACACAGCGATTTTAGCATCCTGGAGTTGACGAGGGTTTGCTGCACTGGGCAAAAATGCTTTCTCTAAATGAAGATGAGCTAGGATATATTAATCTCACTCTGTGCTTTGATATTAAAATCAAAAATAAGTTAAGAAGGCCACTGTAGTAGGGGAGAGTGGGGTAATGTCGTCAGTGGGGCAAAGTCGTCACTCGCTATTATCTTAAAAAATATAAGGGCTACCAACCCAATTTTTTTAGCGTAAGTGTATTGCACTATTCCTACATTACCGACGGAGTTTGGTAGAATTATAGGTTATGTGTAATTATTTATTCATCAGAAAGTGTTTCGGAGCCTCAAAAGTAATTTTTCTCCGGCGCAGAACTTTTTTTCTTCCAAGTACATTTTCGATCAAAGAAGTATAAAGGTAAGTTATTATTGTTGAGAAAGGTTTGGCGAACACGAGATGGTAGGTTGTGTAACAGCTGATTCGAGTTTCGATTTGTTATTCATGTTTTTATCAAAAAATGTCGCGTGGGGCATTGTCGTCACTCAACGGGTGGGGCAAAGTCGTCACTGTATTATCTCAGACTGAAATACAAACTCGTATCAATTTATTATTGTTTTGTGATTGTTTATGTAAAGTATTAAATATAAAATATAATTTCTCCAAAATGTTCTTAAAAAAAAATAAAATTCTAAAAAAGAGGTCGCCCAAAGAAAAATCTTTAAGAAATTCTGATTTTTGCTTTCTATCCTTCACTTAGATCTGAATGTGTCAAATTTTTGCAAAAAATAGGAATAGTGTTCCACTTTTTTATATGTATGAATATCAATAAATGTGTGTTTGACAAGTTGAAATAGTTTTGTGCACATGGGTACCTATATTTGCATTCATTATTCTATGTGACGACTTTGCCCCAGGGGGGTGACGACTTTGCCCCACGATTTTTCAATTTTCCAATTTTGCCTTCTTTCAGATAACAGTTTCGTATTAATAAACAAGTGAGAGGATGTCCGAAATACTTACTGCATTTAATAGCCAGATCTTTTCCGAATCCAACCATGTATATTACATGATAAAAATAAGTTATTTTATCAACAAATTACGCAATTAAAAAAAAAGTGACGACAATGCCCCACTCTCCCCTATACAAAAATTTAATGAAGCAACAAGAAGTACATTTCTTTTTAACCTTACTGCGACCTTCCTGCTTTGCACCTTCTCTTCTTTATATTCAACTAAATCTGTTATAATTGTATGTTTCTATTTTGGTACATGTAAATAAATAAGCTTAAGAGTTTTAGAATATTTATTTTGAAAAAAAAAAATCACTTATCATAAGGTGAATACCAAAGGCCTGTTTACACTTTTTTACTTTTCAAGTAAACAATTTATTGGTTCCGTAAAAATGATATTCATGTTCATAATGGTAAACACAACTCAAACAATATTCTTCCAGTGCAAGAAAAGAGCCTGCGTAGATTCCCTGGGCCTCCTGCGGAGGACTCTCGCAGTCGTACAGTCATTATCCTGGCGCGCAGAAGTGCAAGGCGTGCGTCCCTCCAACCCTCCTGCCTCTCCCCTCTCCTTCTCCTTCCCCCGCCCTCGAGCCTCGTCCGTTGAATCTTGTGCTTCTTCTACCTGTCAAACCGGTTTGGCCAAAAAGGGCCAATCTCTTCCTCTATCAGTCTTTTGGACGTGTCAAGGCGGCCATCGAAAATAAAAATAATCTCTTCGCTGGAAGTCTGCATCGGCCACAGTCCTCTGAAAATATAGTGCGGCACATATAATAATCGATTGGTTTTCGGCCGGCTCTCCCTCGTCATCTTGGCTCTTCTTTTCTTTATTTTCCTTTTTTTTTTTTTTTTTTTTTTTTGCGCATTGCGTACTATGATCAAGATCATTAAAGCTGCCGCTGGGCTCACAGGTAGAAGTTGAGGCCAACGGAAAAGGTGCAACGCGCGCAGACGCAGTGCAAACGGGCCAAATGCAATCTTCGTGGGCAGATGAGGCTCTACCATGGTTACCATGGGCGGAGGGAAGATGCCCACGCAGACGGTTCGATCGGTTTTGGGCCAGCCCAGCGAATTGAATCTGCATAGCTACTTGTCTTATCTGCCGACTGCAGATACAAGATACCCGATTAATCTGCATATCCGCGCATGGGCACATCTGCCACTTGATGTCTTAACTCCACATTACCACTAAATAATTGATTAGGCCAAGTTCGGAACTTTATTAAAGTAAAGGCGAGATCAAATAAAGATTTACGCCTGTCATTTCAGATAGGCAGATGATTCCTAACAAATCAACATTTATCGTTGGTACATGGATTTTTATTGGTCTTTCGGAAGTTTACAAGATTATCCTAAAGTATGTATAAGAAAAATTAATAAGTTTATTTTCTTTTTTTGCAATAAATCTAACAACCAAACAAAACTTTAGATTATAGTGAATGTTCTATTCTGAAGGATTCCGAGAGCTTTTCAATTCACAACCAAGATGCGGATTCAGATCCATCCAGATTGAGTCAGTTGCGAGTGTGCCAATCAAGGAAATGAAACACTAAACAAAAGGCGCCGCCATCAAGTCCAATTGATGTTATCGTCAACTCTGACCAATTTGTGGTCTGCCCGCATCTTTTCGAGCTCGCATCTCTTCTTAGTTTGAACTTCTTGGCTGGCAGAAGGGTGTAATCCAGTGGATAGATGCTGGATCTTGGACACCGGCATCAAAAACGACGTCAAGCTGTGACAGATTTGTTTCAGAACATCACATAATTTGCCTTTAATCGCGCTTTGAGCAAATGTAATTTGTGATCGAAGAGATTGCCCTCATATAAAAAAAAAACAACACACAAAATAAAATGAACGAATATTTTCTTTGGGGGTACACACGATTAGCTCTAAAACATTCATTTGTCACGCTTTTCAAGATCATACACCCACAATCTTATCGGCGATCTTAAAACCATCTTTTAAAGTCCCCATTTCAAGGGAATAGCTGGGAATTCAAAATCCTAGGGCGTGTCCTTAGGATTCAAGTGGATTCTTTTGAGAAGGGGACACACATTTTTAGGGTCCCGTTGGGAATTAACACTTGTCCAGCTCTCGGAACGACTTCCACTTCCACATTCTTATGAGCAGCAGATCTTTGTAAACTGAAACCGGATTGAGAGGTCATGAAACAATCTCGAGGGTTGTCTCAAGTGCAAAGTTCCGCTGCATTTCAATGAGATTTCAGGCGAAGTATGTAGATATCCGCAAAGCGATCAAGGACCGTTACAGGAAAGATATCCTTAAAAGTAAAAAATTAAGTGTTACCAGGAAACGCAAGTAGGATCTCAGTTAAAATATCCTTCAAGTTTCCAAAAAAAGTCATATGAGAAAACACATGTTACTCAACAGATGCGTTTTAAATCACTTTGAAATAAAATCTAAAAAATTGCAAATCAAAAGACATATTTTATCCACATATATGTAAAATGTTCCTTTATTGTTTATGTAATTTTAAATGCTATATGTATATATCTAGATATAGTATTTATATCGTAAGTAAATGTCAGTTATTATTTTTGCTTTTGAAAAAGTTCGTTTATGGCATTACGCACTAAAAACTAAATGTCCGCTTCGTTTTTGGGGTTGGTTGTTCTGTTCGTTCTTAAAATTCGTTTACGCTATGACTTTAAAATACTCCCGATACACAACTCTAGAAACTAGATGCTAATTATTAAAACCCAGACCCAACTATGCTTCTTCTATATGTATATGGCTACGGAAGGGCAGTTCAACTCAAGCAAGTTGGATTCGATATTAGGATTAGGAGTATGTTGTATATATATATAATATATATATGTACATGCCGGGCCGATTCGGAGCGGCTAGCAAGGAAGTGGATTTGTGTGAGTGTATGCTAAAGCATATTTTGATTTGATTTGATACATGCGCGGTTCTAGGTGCTATATGATCTCTATATAGGTAAATGTAATGCATATGTGTTTTTAGTATTGTTTAAACGATTCGTTGACTCTAGTCCCCATGGATATTTCGAACATATCCACCGACTGTTTGCTCGATCCGAAACACTTCTCCACCATCCCACCTTTTCCCGATTCAACTCACGATCGAGGGTTTAAGTAGAAAAGTGTTTGGGACTCTTCGGCAAGCCGAACTCTCTGAGCGTTTCTCTCCTCCGTTCCGATTCGATTTGATTTGATGATATATTCATTTTGCATTTCTAATGTGTTACGTGCCTAGGTTCTAAATTATGCTATATACTCTCCCAAAAAAATCTCCGTCTGCGTGGGGATTACCAACAAACATTCCTTGTTGTTCGAACGCAATGAACAAAAAAACGCTACTCAAAATCAGAAAACCATAAATATAAAAAATGATTAAAATACTATAATGTATAATGGGGTTATATCACAGGTACATTTTAGACTTTTTCAAAATGCAAGATTGTAGAAAACATCGTGTCATGGAGGGATCTGCACAGGGACAGGACAACGGAACGGACAACTGGCTTCTAGTTCTGTTGGCCGTGTGCAGCTCCTCAACTCGTCTAAATGCTATGTAAGTAGTTTTGTGTAGTGTGTCGTTTAGTATGTATCTATATATCTATATATTCACTGGGTCAATGAAGTATATTATTCCTTGTTATAGAAAAGCACTAACCATTAAACATTGCAACTGCCGTTTCACTTGTCCCCCGAAACTCTTAACTCCCTAACTTCCCACCGAGTTCGAGTCCGGGGGCAAGTGCTCGATTGTGATCGTAGATATGAAAGAGTTTTTGCATACAAGTATATCGTAATCAGTATCGTTATTGTATCGCCTATCAAGCCTATTGACTAGGACCGATTCAAAAGCCCCAAAACATGCTGTACAATTGTGTGTACTTTGGTTCTAACTACATGCGTCGTGAGTCACCATTATGTTTGTTGGTTTCTTACTTTGTGTACTTGCTATGGCCTGATCTGTTCTATCCTCATCTATAAGTTCATTTGAGTACGTATTTTAATGAAGTTCTGCTGGGACACAGATCCCTGCTTTATAGTGTGATTACTGTCTCCTCGCGTTTCCGTGAAGCAATTTCTATCGTACAGCACTCGCGTCTCTTAAGTACAAAGGTTTTTTTTTCGATTCCCAACGGGAGGGGGGAACATTTCTGTGGTGCTTGGATGGGGGAGCACTGTGCCTGTCATCTGTGAGTCTGTCTCTACGCTGGTAGACGTGATAATGGAAAATTCGTAATTGCTAAAGCTGCACAATGCCCCCATGATTGTGACAAGTGTGGTTTCTGTGTAACTGAGTGTTAAGCACTAGATTTCACAACAACATAATTGCTTAGAAGTTGTTGTAGTGAATTCCAGGCTTCAGCCAGAAACTTTGAGTTGACCCAGTCGGCAGACCGTTTCGATATGAAGAGTTAGACTAGATGCTATCTTTAATACTAATCCACCCGGCTGGTGAGTCGCGCACAACACTTCGTCCTTAGGTGTTCTTAGCAGTCAGTTGACGGGGCGCCGGTTCGCCCGCCTCGGCGTAAAGACAGGATCCCTCGCTGCAGGAGCAGGTGTCGCCCTCGCGGGAACTGTTGCAGCAGTCGCTGGTGTACTGCCGCTGCTCGTACTCCGCCAGCATGTTCTCGTTCTCGCTCTCCAGGCACGGCTGCACCGCCGGTCCCCGTCGTCGGTGGTGGCCACCGCTCCGCTTGCCGCTGCTGCCGTGCTCCTCCAGCTGCAGCTGCTGCGACCTCTTGTGACCCTGCGAGGTTCGCGAGTGATCCGAGCACTCCGAGGAGCACTGGTAGATCTGGTGGCTGGAGTTGGTCGGGTGCATGGGGTGCACCGGCTGGTACCAGCCCTCGGGAACGGGTACGGGAATCGGCGGTGGTGGCTGCATCGGCGAGGGCGTGGCCAGGGCATCGCAGCTGTTGCAGGCGCGACTCTGGCCACATCGTGCCGCATTCAGTCCCGCCTGGTACTCGCTGGATGCATGTCGCTGGGTGCCGAATGGCAGGTGGTTGGGCGGCACCCCTCCGCCGGGAGTCGCGGTGGCAAAGTAGGCCGGCAGCTGCGGCGGGTGCTGATTGGTGGGCGTAATCTGGTAGCGGTTCTGGGCACCGCCAGCCACCGCCGACAGCGGGTTGCTGTACACGTTCTCCGGAGGACAGGCGACGGCGTATTGCGGCGAGACGCCCCAGGCGGAAAAGCCACCAGAGGAACTGCTGTGTATCGAAGCGTTCAGAATGCTGCAAAGGAAATGGAAGCCTTAGTTTCAGAGCTCACAAAATGTTGTGTTAAATGTAGATAGCAAGCACCACTTTATATAAACAAAAAGTTTAACTATTAAAAAGAATTGTTTTTGAACTTGAAAATATAATAGGAGTTCTATGCGATTGATACAAAATATAACATAATATTAGGTACATATTAAATATCATAACTTTATGAGCAATCACTTTAAGCAAAACAAATAAACTCTTACCTTTGGTTTGTGGAAATGCCGGAGCCAGCACTTTTGGAACTCTTCCGCGAGGATTCCGGGGATCCCTGCGTGTATCCATAGGTTGAGGACGGCGGTGGGTGTTCTGGTGGCGGTGGTAGGAACTCAGACCAGTTGATCGGTTCAACTGGGTACTGCAAGAAGTTGGATTTCACAACAGGCACCGCTGGTGCCTGGCCGGCAAATGCATCCGAATAGGGCGAATGAGTTCCCGAATCTTTGTCGGCACTCAAGGATGTAGCCTTGGTGCAGGTTTCACTTGAGGAAGTGCCAACAATCATGGTAGTGGCATATGGTGTAGGATTATCGGGACTCTGCAAGAATAATTGATGTTAGTAGTTGTAATGTTGGTAAAAATGTTTGATGAACTCACCTTGCGACAGTTGTAGAAAGTGGTAAGGTTTCGGGTGTCTACTTCAGCATAATCGGTTCCTCCATCGGAGTTATTGTAGTTAGACTGACTGCTATTTACGTGGGACAGTAACTTTGATTCGCTCAACCCGGAATCCTTATCCGTATCTGCAGTTCGCCAGCCACGATGCTGGTCTATCCACAAGCAGTCCTTGCTATTGATGTTCAGTGCGGTTATTTCGTTGTCGCTGACCACTGAAAAAGTATTTTAAAAACGTTACATAAGTTATATATAATCAGATTTGACTTATAACAATTTTTTTAGTTTAAATTAAACCTGGCTTTAGTTTAATGTACATTGATATCTTTTAAATTGTGACGGGATAGTTATAAGCAAACTAAACACTTACCACTTAAGTGCCCCAATTCCTTGGTCATTTGGTGCTTTCTTTTGAAGTAAACCATGGATATAGCCGCCGAGATTACCAGTACTAAGAGCACTATGAAGACCAGCACCATTAGCCAAGGACCAGAAAGGTAATCCGTGGTCTTTCTGTGGGTGGTGGGATTGATGTCACCGGTGGGTAAATTGCCATTGCTGTGATAGGTGAGATCCTGACCCTCATGGCGGCCATCGTGAGTTCCGCTGGGATGAGCCCTTGGCGGGTGCACATGGTGGGTGGGGTCCATGAAGAGGGATATCTGGGGATTTCAATAACGATTATAATGGGCTCAAGTGTTAAAAAATATAGTATTCACTCACCGGTTTGGAGTAGGGTCCATCTCCTGCTTTGGTGAAGGAGTTTAATCGCACACTATATACGGCTCCAGTGGTTAAATTATTCAGAAGCACAGAGGTGGTGGTGGCATTGAGGGTCATGTTGGCCAGAACCTTCATGGTATTCCCGGCACTGACCTCGATTTTGTAGCCATACAGATTGCCATTGTGGTGTTGTGCTGGTGGTGGAGTCCAACGCACCCAGCCAGCGGTTTGATTATACATGCCAATTTGTATGTTATCCGGTGGAGCAGAGGGAACTATAAACGGAAATATATTAGTAATCAAATTGAAGTAAGTAATATTAGAAAACCTTACCATCTTCATAGGTTAAAGCCACCTTGGAGTTACTGGGCTGTCCCTCAATGGTTTCGAAGAAAGGTGTTAGGAAGAACTCATATTTGGTGTACTTTTTAAGATTTCCAACCACGAAAGATTCCGAAGAAACATCTTTAACAGTAATCGAGTGATACTGTGCTGATGGTAAACTGGCATCCTTATAGTGAATACGCAGACCCTAAAATAAAGTATAATAAAAAGTTAAGCTATGTTTTTGTAAATATTTATTTAATAATGCTTACCTCCACGTATTTTTCATCTGAGCTCACATGAAGCAGCCAATCTAGACGAACAGCACTGGCATTAATAGCCGAGGCATCTATAAGCTCCACAGACTGTTTGGAAAGGGATAAAGTTAAAATTAATCCATTTTAGCAGTAATATTCACTTACCTTTCCAGTCAGCAAAGTTCGAGCTGCTGACAAATCATTTGCAGAAGCTGCATCGAAATCCTCCTCAATGGTTTTTATAGCATTGGATAAGCCGGAAGGAACAGATATACCCTGAGTATTTTCAGCTCTTACAAGAAAGACATAAGAAGAGCCAGGGTTGAGATCCGAGATCTGCAAGAAAGTCAAACAAAAAGTTAGCCAACGGCAAGTTAAATTATTTACAGCCAATCTTACAGTAACTTGAGTATCGCCCACTCGATGGGCAGCCACAATCCAACCAGTTTGCAGATCCGGACTGAAGTACTCAACAGTGTATCTGCAATAAAAAAAATCAAACATGATGATGATCTCATAGGTGGAAAGGGTGTGCCGTCACAACTTACCCAATGATTGGTCCCACGGCGCCAGGTTTCTCTTGGCTTTTGGCCCAACGAAGAGTGATGCTGGTGCGGCTGACATTCAGGACTTTTGGTGTCCCAGGAGGAGCAGGATACGTGCTAGGATCTGCAGCTCGATGGAGAGAGGTGGAGCCTGCTTTATCGACCTAAAAGGAAAGAGATTTCTCGATTAAGAACTGAGTAACTATAGGTTTTATTTCTTAACTAACCGTTAAGGTAGCTGCCCAGGAAGTTTCTCCTCGTTCGGCAGATGCAGTACAGGTGTACGTTCCAGAATCACTTAGCTGAAGATCTGTAACAAAAATCCAATTATTAAATAAGTTAAAATATAGAATATGAGTTTAAATTACCATCTAATCTCAGTGAGCTGCCTTGTATAATACTGTAACGACCGCCCGTTTGCACGGCATGTCCATTGTGGAACCATTTGATGCGGGGACTGGGATTTCCCATGGCACGGCAGGGCAAAGTAGCCACCGATCCTTTGGGAAGTGTTTGATTGGCAGGTCCAATTTGAATTATAGGCGGTGGTCGCTCATCCACCGTGCTGACCTGCAGGAAAACTCGAACGGTGGAGGAATCCACGACACTGAATGCGGAGCACACATAGAAGCCTTCGTCCTCCTGTCGCACATCCGTGATTTGTAGAGTTCCATCCGCAGCCACATGCTGTCTTCCGTGTGAGCTATTGGGAAACATGAGCGTGGAAACTCCCTCCTTGGTCCAGAAAACAGAAGGCGGTGGGTTGCCGGAAGCCATGCAAGGCAGCTGGACAACGCCATTTAGTCCCACTTTCTTGTTGCTTGGACGTTTGGTGAAGTTGGGAGGGGCTTTAATAAAAAGGAGGTTTTCAAATTAAATTAAGATACAATGAGGAAGAATAATATTTCTTACCATGCACTGTGAGCGAAGCTCTGGCGCTAATCTGACCCACATTGTTGTGCGCCTCGCAGACGTAGGTGCCTTCATCGCTGGGAGTTATGTTAGAAATCTCCAGACTCTTTCCGTCATGGAGAATACGAGCTCTGGATACGGGAATATTGCCCTCCTCCTTTTTCCACAGCACTTTCGGTGGGGGATCCCCGCCCACGGAGCAGTGGAAAGTGGCAGTTTGGCCGAACAACATCACCTGATCCTTGGGCTCCTTCATGAAGTACGGCTTGACCTGGACAATCAGCTTGGCGTAGCTGGACTCCCGGGTGCCCACCAGGTTCTGGGCAATGCACTTGTAGTTGCCCTCGTCGATGGGCTCCACATTGCTGATGAGCAGGTTGCCACCGTCCACGATTCGAACGCGTGAGCTGGCGCCAAACGACATGGCTTTCAGGTCGTCCAGGGGAACGCCGTCCTAGGAGCACAAAAAAAGCGGTTTAGCCAGTGAAATTCGCCTGAATTTTGGTGTCTGGTTTTGGGAACCCACCTTCATCCAAATGAGCGTTGGCTCTGGAATGCCTTTGGGCGGCCCACACTCGAGCAAAGCCGTCTCGCCTTTGGCCACTCGCGTGTCTTTGGGCTCCACGCGAAAATCGTCGCGCAAAACTGGCAACGATATAAAAAATTAACACAAAATAATCGGAGACAAAGCCTGGCCTGTGTGGGCAGACAAGTTGCAGACTTGAGTGGAGTGGAGCTGAGCGACTTACCAGCTATCTGGAGCGAGGCATGGCGACTAACGGCCTGGCCCACTCGGTTCTTGGCCACGCACCAGTACTCGCCGCCGTCCTGCTCCTTCTTGCCCTGCATCGTCCTGTAGAAGAAGAGGGCGCCGTCCTTGAACTGGACGCGGTGCGATTTCTTTTCGTTCGTGCTGACGGGCTCGCCATCCTGAAAGTGGAAGGGAAGGGAAGAACGGGCCAAATTTAGTTGCGATTCGGTAAGGTTTAGTGGTTACACTGGGAAAACTGAAAGAGCTTATTATTTTGAAATATGAATTTTTGAATTTGTTATTAACTCTTCTAAGTATAAATGTCATTGAATTGTTATGTACCAAACTCTAAAACTTATTGGTCATTTGACACAATAAAATTAAACATTGTAAAAATTTAAATATATTATTAAGTGACAATTTTCATATTAGCTAGAAAAAGTAAAAGAGCTATGAAAATAAACTTCAGCTTCTTAGGATTGTTCTTTGATATTAAAATGTTTTAAAAATAAAATGATCAAACTTTATTTATTATTTTGTAAGGACATGAAAAAAATCTGTATGTTATAAACCAAATTAAAATTTTAATTTGATGACTAATCATATCATTTTAATCGGAGTTGTTGAACTTGGAAATTTCGTTTTGATAATTTAAATATATAAATTCCTTTGAATTTATTGCTAAATGAACTTATTGATCCCGAGAATTCGTTATCTGAAAAATATGCCACAAGTTCTGGGCGAATAAATGAAGGTCTCTCATTTAGAAACTATTTATAAAGAAATACTGTTTTGTAAGTGTAATTCATTGTGTGTGGTTCGGGTTAGAAAAGTATGTTGAGGGTACCTTAAACCACTCGATTGTGGGTTCCGGCTTGCCCTCCACTTTGCAGTTGAGTGTGGCGGGCTCATTCTTTTTGACCACCAGATCCGTGGGATGTTCGATGATGCGGGGCGATTGGTACTGGGCTGCAATAAGGGGTTAATGCGGTGTGTGGGGTTAGCCAGTTGCTGATTTACTGAGGGAATTAATCCCCGAAAGGAGTGCGAGATTTACCTCTGACAGCTGGCAGGCCAACGGAGGCCACCAGGATGAGTAGCAGCCACGGCAGGAGCAACATCCTGCTGCTCCTCCGCCAGCAAAATGGGTTAATAGTAGTGCTCGTGCTCCAGGCGATGGCGTGTTTTTCGGGTTTCATAGGATGATGCATTTTATGATGGTGCTGTTGCGATGACTTTACAGATGACCCAAAACAGCGGTGATCATCGTGGCGTTTTCTTTTTTTTGTTGTTTGTGTTCTTTGTATTTTTATTTGGGATCCTATAGGATGATATGTGGATATGTATGGGTTAACGAAATGTGGGCAGCTGTTAGGATGATTGGTAAGGCGTGGCAGCAGCGCGTTTTTAGCCCCCGAGGCTTTGCGGGGTTTACTTGCTTTTTATCTGTCCAAAAATTCGAAATTATTTCTCGCCTGCTCCACTTACGCTTGCATTTCCATGCGATAAGCACTCACACTCAAACACTCACACCCACGCACACGCACACACACACATACATATGCATATGTCTATGCAGGTTTTCCATTAATTTTATTTCCGTATTTATCTCTCTTTGTGTTTATCTCCCATTCGAAGTGGCCCGAAAATTTACAATCCAAATTCTGATTCGGATTCGGAGTTTGATTTCACGTTCTCACACTTTCTTTGTAACGCTTTTTATTGAGTTTTTAGTTTTTTGCTTTTTTACGAGTGTTATTTTTTTTTTTTTTGGTTCGGGGGTTTCATTAATCAGCCGCGCAGTGTAAGTTTTGTTGGTATTTATTCGTCGATTGCTCGCTTTTCGGGGTTGTTTTCTCAGCAGCTCTCCTCGCGCACATTTTCCGTATTTCCCGAACGAAATTTCTTTTTGGTAAAATTACAAGAACAAGAACCCAACTGCCACTCCCCCCTCTCACTCTCACTCGCACTGTGGCACTCACACCCTTTCTCGCTCGCACTCACTGACCGTTCCTGGGACTTCCCCCGTTCCGCTTTGTTGTTGTATCTATAACAGTGTGTTGTATCTATAACTCCTTGTAATATTTTCGTTACATCCGCAGCTGCACTTTTGTAGTCCCCCAAATGTTGGATCTATCTCGATCTTTGGGAGCGCGTTTGGTTCACAGATCGTTGGGTGCCGAACTTACTTTAATTTAGGTGCTGCAAATTAACTATTTTCCTGCGATTTTACTTCGATTCTCGGCGCAGTGAAAACTCGCAATTGGACGTGGGTCGTGTCTGTGGAAATCTGAGAGCGCGACGCCCGGAATTGGAACCTTGGTTGGGTGTGGGAAAGTGGAAAAGCGGAACGCACTGCGATAAGGAATACCGAAAAATACCACAATTCATCTGTCTCCGACGATCTGGCAACGATGACTTGAATTTTGAATTAAATTTATTTTCGCGGGTCTTTAGTTATGGTTATATTCTCATATGCGCACATTAAAAAATTGTATAATGCTTTAATGCTTAATGCTTTAGTTCTTGTTTGTAAAAGATATGATTTATTTATAGTTTGTAAGCTCTTACAAATGACAAAAATATTCGATTAACTTCTAATTTACTCTTTGTGGATTTGATTTGTCATATTTTGTATATTTATTAAAAAATAGATATGATTATTCGAATTTTATCGAGTCCTTACACTTGATAGAAAAATTACTGATTGTTCAATGTTGAGAATACTGGCTTCTTTATACTATAAGATCCATTTTTTCAAGTTGTTAAAACTGTTCATAAATTACTCGATTTATATCTATTGTTCAAATGGGTGGTATAAAAGTACAAATACATGAGACTTTTCTATCAAAATTTCTCTGATTAACTCAATTTTCACACTTTTTAAAAATATTTTTTTAATGTGCTTTTAGCTTAATCCATTTTACCCCTAACCAGATTCCTTGAACGCACCACATTGGAGAAATTGGCATCAAAGGCAGGCACTAAATTTCTTCCCGGATGAAGGTGAAAAGTGGGCGCATGTGGGCGGCGACCGGTGGGCAGGGCACTTTTCACCTGCTTCGGCTGCAGTTGCAAACGGGCCACTCGGTCCACGGACATACTCTTGGGCCTCCGGGCCAGATAATTGTGGATATGGCTGTTGGAGCCATGGGCGATGTTTAAATCCACCAGGTATTCCTGCAGCTGCGCCTTCAGCTGACTGTTTTCCGCCTCCAGGCGACGCTTCTGCTGCTTGAGGCAGGCCACATCCACGGCAACATTGTTGACCCGCCGCCAAAAGGTTTCCATTTGGGGCACTAAGGCGACCTCGTCCTAAAAGGGAAAAATATAAAAAATATAAATTAAATAACCAAACAACAAACTGAATGCCAAAAATATGCAAAGTGTGTGTTCATCAAATGTTTTCAGATTAAAAGTGTACAACAAGTGACTTTTTGACATATTATATAAAGGAATAATCCAATAAAGCCTGTAAAATACAAATTTGTTAAAGCCTTTGCATATAATTACGATGCACTAATTAAAAATAAAGTTTTTTTTGGAAACTCCATTGAATTCTGTACCACAATTGCGTAATTTCCTAACCTACCTTTAAAAGATCTGTGGCTGGATCAGATAAAGCTAAACTTTCTTGATCTTCGATCTCGCGTATTTCGATAATCTCCTTAGATATTTCCGGTAGCTGAAACATCCTTTCCCTTTGGGTTTCCATCTTGGCACAGACCGCCGAAAGTTGGACCAGAGTTTCACCTTTGGCCACAGTTTCCTGTAGGAATTCCAGGGCATTGTAGCTCTCCACGGACATCAGCTTGAATGCTTGATGATCCCGGGATACTTCTTGCTCCACACAAGTACGCAGTTCCCTCAATCGCTCAGTCAATTGTTGTTTAATAGTTTGCCTTTGCTCCAATTGACCCTGCTGCTTAATGTAGAATTCTTCAGAGACCAAACGCAAATTGGCCAGTTGGTCAACCAGGTGCTCGATTTCGTGGGTTTGCTGACTAATCTGGTGGGCTGCTTCCTCATCTCGCTGCTTAAGATCCACGTACTCTGCATAAAAACCCTCGATGTGCTGGCAGTAACCCGCCAAAACAGCCTGATACTCCTGCCAAAGCTTCTCCAGTTTGGCCTCTCCCCTCGAGGTGATTTGTTCCAATTGAAGTTGCATCTGAAATGGTGGGAATTAATTAATTAATTTGCAATGCATGATACCTTTTATAAAATAATCAGGAGCTTGTAAGAACAATGCATTTTTTATTATTTAAATGTAATTTGATTTTTTTGTATTATTTCCAATGACTATATTAATACTAGTTTTATTTCGAAAACTTTCTGTGAAACTATAAGATTATTAAAGGCTCCATGTATTTTGAGAAAGACCAGTGGAAGGGCATTTAAAGACACTTTTAGCAAATCGGCACGAAATTTATATAATAAAACCTGACAAGCTAATGGGATCATTGTGTGTCAATCATTCTGTGACTTTAAACGTGAAGCTCCTGAACTATAAATAAAGTGCGACTATCATCTCCTACATTCAGTTTCCAAAATGCAGCTACTGACTTGGCTTGTGATTTGCCTGGCCTGCTGCTTCTGCTCCATTTGCGGACTAAAATGCCGATCGCAAGAAGGATTTGGAGAGGCTGAGCTGAAGAGAACCGTTCGCAGCTGTATGCACCGCCAGGACGAAGACGAGGATCGAGGACGAGGTGTGAGCAGACAAGGAAACGGATATGGCTACGACTTCGGAAGGAGTCAGGATGAAGAGCAGGATCGGGATAGGAATCAGAATAGCAGGATTAGTTATGGCAACAGGAGGCAGAGGGGACTCAAACAGTCGGAGAACAGGAACAACACAAGCGGCGATGGAGGTCAGTGTGTTGCCCAGTGCTTTTTCGAGGAGATGAACATGGTAGGTTTCACCCTGGTCGAAAAGCTAATCAAATACTAAGATGTATTCTAATTTATTGAAAGTGCCAAACCTCTTAAACTGGGTTCAAAAATATGAAAGTTTATAGTTTAAAGACTTCCAAAAAATATTAAATACTACATTGTTAATAGCGATGTTTGATTTTCCAGAAGTGTCAAACGCGTAAAGATTTAATTTGAAGCTCTTAGGTTATGTAACTATCTTTAAAAGGTTTAACAGCTTAAGAAACAACTTAAAAGTATGCTACTATGCATATGACAACTTTTACGAACCTATTCATGTTGTTTAAAATCTCTAATGATTTTGTGACATTTCTTTTACTAATGTTTCTTATAATTTCTTATTATTTTATACCCCAGGTCGATGGCAACGGGATGCCGGATCGGCGCAAGGTGAGCTACATGCTGACCAAGGACCTGCGGGATCGGGAGCTTCGCAACTTTTTCACGGACACCGTGATGCAGTGCTTCCGGTACATGGAGAGCAGTGGAAGGGGCAGGCACAACAAGTGCTCGGTGTCCAGGGAACTGGTCCAGTGCATGTCGGAGTACGCGAAGGCGCAGTGCGAGGATTGGGAGGAGCACGGCAACATGCTCTTCACCTAGCCCCCAGCTTACCCCACTTTTTAGATCCTCGCAGCGGTCGAGGAAGCGCTCGTGGTTGTCCTTGATGCCGCCGTCGGTGTTTTCCTCCAGTTGGTAGAAAACGCACTCCAGTTGTTGCTGCTTCTGGGCGTGCATCTCCTTAAAAACAGTGGAGTCCTGTTCCCATTGGCTTAGCACCGCCTGCTTGTCGTCCTCGTAGATCCTTCGGAAGAACTCAATGCGACCTTTGTGGGTGTCTGGTATAAATAAGTTTTGGAAGGAAATTTATTTATTTATAAGGTGTGCGGTTAGGTTCTTAAATGTTAAAATCATAAAAACAATAATTAAAAGTTTCTTGTATTATTCTAAATTTGAATAGATCTCTCTTTATAAATTATAATGAAAATATACTTGTGAATACTTGTGTGAAAGACAATGAAAAATTATTAAAAATTTTTGTGGCATCGATGTGTTACAATAAATAAAATTTTAATTTTTTTAAATTAAAAACTTATTATCTCCGTTTAAACCTCTAGTATTTTGAGTTATGACAGACTTATAAAGTTTTTAAATGTTCAACCGATATTTTTGATGCAAAATATGCTCAAATATACTCAATATACCTAGCCTTTTATGATTTTTTGTATTTTTTTTAATAACCCACCAACAATTGTTGTGACGTTTTCCATATGCGACTGCTGCAAATTGGCGTACATGTCCTCGGTGGACTCAATGTGAGCAATCAGGCGATGGATGACCTGATCCTTGCGCTTCAAAGCCTCCTGGAAGAAGGACTCCACCTCGACAATTTCACGGCGCAACTCCTGGATCTTCACCTGACGCAAAATGCTGCGCCACTCCTGATTGATTTTGGCCATATTCAAGCGACCGAAGGCGTCCTCCCTTTTCAGTTTGTTCTATTGGAAGTAAAGTGGCACTAAGTGACTTTTATGGGCTTGAAATTACCAAGACTGATACCTTCATGTACATGGAAATAAGCTGCATTTTGCGGCGTCTCGTCTCCCTCCTCCTGGTCGGCTCTCATTTGCAAATACCTGGCCCTTTCCTCTTCGGACATTTTGGCCAGCTTATTTCCTTTACCTTTACCCTTTTTACCCATGATTCTCGCTTTTTTGTTTCCCTTTTTTGCCGAAAATAAACTTATTGAATTTCAAAAGGCCAATCTCTGACTAATTAAACGAGTAAAAGCCGCGCCTCGGAAAATAAATAACGATTTGATTGCCGGCGTTTCCATGACAACTCCAACCACTTTTCCCTCCGTCGCTAAGTTTGTTGCCATAATAATGGATGCGAATTAAATTAATGCGGAACATTGCAAAACGCCATTAGGGCTGTCCATCAAAGTGGAACCATTTGACATATAAAACGCAGGCCAAATCGCTGGAAAGCTGTCAACATGTTGAGAACTGGCATTCTGATTTTTGTGGTTCTATCGCAGTTTTTGGTATGTGCTCGTATTTGTTACAACGCTTGAAATGTATAATTCCATTTTACTTTTAATTGCATAGGTTTCATATTCCATTCTAATTTTGCAGTTTGTATTGTGATAGAACCGTTTTGTTTGGGAGAAATTAAGTTGGTCACTTAAAGGTTTTAAGCTCCCGTGTCAGTGCATACAAAACCAGTTGTAAAATAATTTGTATTATCTTTCAGGAAGGACCTTTAGCTATCCGAATTCATTGTCGACACACGGAGCGTATTCATGAGGAAAACATTCACCATTGCTGCAAACATCCTGATGGTCACAATGATGTCACGGAAATGTGTGCCAAGCAAACCAACTTTAAACTGCCGAATCCCAATGAAGAGGCCATTGAAGATGTCACAGTAGATCAGGCAATGGTTGGAACTTGTTGGGCCAAGTGCGTCTTCGATCATTATAATCTGATGGAGAATAATACCCTGGATATGGCTAAGGTGCGCCACTACTACAAAAGATACCACAAAATAGATCCGGAGTATGAAACGGAAATGCTAAATGCCTACGAAAGTTGTCACTCAAAATGTGAGTTGGTTTTTATGGCTAAAAGTTTAGAATTAAATTAATTTTTTCCCATTTTTAGCTGAGGATGCCACCGAGCAGTTTTTGTCGCTACCAATTGTTAGAGCCTTTGCCACCTCCAAATTTTGTAAACCAACCTCAAGCATTATAATGTCATGTGTTATCTACCATTTCTTTCACAATTGCCCAAAGAATCGATGGTCCAACACCACCGAGTGCGTAGAAACTTTGGCCTTTGCTAAGAAGTGCAAAGATGTGCTGACAACAATGTAAAAGTATGTATATTCAAAAGCAAATGTGTTTAACAAAAATAAAGATATCTGACACCCAATTGTTAAAGAATGGTTTATGGAATGTGCAAAAATAATTGAATAGAATAATTTAATAATTTAATTGAATAAAGTAAATAGATTTTTACTAGAATATTAAGACTAAGAGGAAATACTTGACTGCTGTACCCTAAATAAAGCGAAATATATCAATATCGTAACAGAGCATTACAAACAGCAAATTGAAAATTTTAAATATTTTAAAAAAGAATCAGTTTATTGTAAATTAACAAGAAATCAAAAAATGTAGGTTCCAGAGTAAGTCGAAAAACCTAGAGTTTTTAAGTTTATAATTACACAAAGAGTTATCAACAATAAATGCCAGTATTTTGTAATTATAATGCTCTTTATTGGTAAAACTGCTACTCAAGCAATTACAAAGTGGCCAGCGAGTTCTGACACTTCTTGCTAAAGGCCAAGGTGTCCTCGCACTCCTTGGTTTTGGACCAACGATCAGCGGGGCAATTGTGGAAGAACTGACGGATCACACAGGCCAGAACCACACTGGACTTGGGATCGCAGAAGTGCTGGGACATTTGCTTGAAGAGAGGTTTAGAAAGGAACATGGATGTGTTCTCCTCACCTTAAAAAAATTTGATTAAATTTTACCATATCTTTCTCCCAATACTTCCAACATACTTTTGCCATGACAGTGATCAAAGGCGTTGATCATTTCCTTGACGTACTCCGGATCATCAACAAACTTAGCAGCAAAATATTTCCTCACAGCATCCATGTCCAAGGCGTTGTCCTTTATGAGATTCAATTTGGTAAAGACACATTTACCAAAACAAGTTCCCTGAATTGCTCGATCTGCTGTAATGTCTACCAAAGCCTCTTCATTTTGATTTGGCAGCATGAAGTTAGTTTCCTTGGCGCACTCTTCGATTATATCATTGTGTCCATCGGGATGTTTGCAGCAATAATGGATATGCTCTTCATTAACCGCCTCTGGATTTTCACAATCAATTTTTATTCCACTGGTAAACTAACAAATATAATATAAAAGAAAAGGATTTTTTATTTATTTATTATTTAATGAAAATAACTCACCCAAATCAGACAGGCAAAACTAAGCAGAATTATGCACTTCATTGTTCTGCTTTCACTGCCAAATTAAATTTATTCCGACTGCTTTTATAGTGGGCCATATAAATCATTAGGCTGCAAACAGGAAATCGCCGTCAATTCAACAAATGCATAACCTTCGAACTGTCCAAAAGATTTGTCTTTTTCCACTCACTTAATTTCAGCCATTATAACTGACATTTGTCACAATAAATTAAGCAATCCAAATTGATATGAAATTGATTTATTCAAATAAAGGGGGCACATGATTTTATAAATATTTTGGTAAGAGTAAATAAATTTTATTTATTAAGAGATGGTCAAGTTAGGTTGTTGTTTCATGGTTTTAATTCTGGTGTCCATTTCAGAGGCACAGGATTCGGAAGAAACCGATTTAGTGGAAAGTTCTGTTGGCGATTTAACTGAGGAAAAATGCAATAAGAAGGTTAAGTTTTAAAAACATTAAAAAAAAGTATATATATATATATTTCTATAATTGAATTTAGCGTAATGGCTGCTGCTCAGAGCTTTATATAGGCGAAGAAGAGGACTTGGTTAAATGCTTTGTAATACACTCGCAAAAATTACCGGCCGATGGGGACACTGATGTTGGTAAAACCCTGCGATTTTTATCGGTATGTACATATTTTAAAAAAATTTAAGGACTGTAACACTTCAGTTTCAGAATTTAGTAACTTGTTCTAATAATATAATTATATATTTTAATATATTTTGGAGTTTTCATATTAAATGATACAATTTTTTACATTTTTTCCGCAGTGTTTTGTGGAGTGTATTTACAAGCAAAAGAAGTACATTGGTAAGAGTGACACCATTAACATGAAAATGGTGAAGCTAGATGCGGAAAAAATGTACGCGGATCGCCCGAAGGAGAAGGAATACCACATCGCAATGTACGATTCCTGTCGAAAGGATGCAGTTGGTGTCTACAATCTTCTAAAGTCAAGTCCTGGGGCTATGGTTCTTCTTAAGGGAGCTTGTCGTCCCTACTTACTGATGGTTTTCATGTGCATGAGTGACTATCATCAAAAGCACGAGTGTCCCTACTTCCGATGGGAGGGTTCAAACAGTTCAGGAACGAAGGATCAATGCGAATTGGCAAAATCCAAATGTTATCAAATAGATGGAATAACACTGCCCACAAAAAGTCCTCTCTAAAATGTTGATATTTCAATAAAGAATGCCTAAAGAAATTTGTCTAAAGAAGCAAAAGGTGAAAAATGTGAAAATAAATATGATTTTTACCCATCGACTTTATATTTCTCGTACATTTATAATTTTGAATCGCCAAGAAATCTCTTGAGGCTTGAAACCTGGTAAAAATGTTTAAAAGTATAGTAGAACAAAGTGTTGCATTTATTTCAATTTAAATGGTAAATATAAATATATAATAAAAATAAACTCAGTATGTCTTTCAGTTTTAGTCACACATTACACACAATTTAATCGCACTGATTTTGGCTTGGGATGAATGAGTTTGACGTTCGCTTGGCTGAAGTGGCGGACCTGGATGCCATCAACAAGCTGATCCGTTCGCCAAGCGTCAAGTGGTTCGGTAATATTCGGCCGAAATTCCGAGGCAAGGAGTGCCTGTTCCATTCATATCAGACCTACAGGTTGTTGGCCATTTGCAGGAAGTCCTCCGCTTTGGTGGCCTACGCCGAGATCCGAAATTACCCTTCTATCGGTGCCCTGCCCAGCGATTCTTGGTTGGAATGGCTGTCCGTTAGATACTGGTATTCGATAAATAAACTCGATTTGTTTTATATACGTTAATGTATATTCTTTTGCCTTCAGTTTGTCCTTGTCTATAAGCTGGCTAAATGCGTTGTTCATCAACTTTTGCATCTACGATAGTGAATATCCCACGGCGTTTGTTGAAATCATGAAGGACCTGTTTTATAGGGAGAACAGGATTTGGTATCTGATCGCTGTGAGGACTCCGAATCTGCGACAGCCCACCCACTTTAATGAGACATTTGACGACTTGCAAAAAATTTCTGGTGTCTACTATCCGCATGAGTTTAGCATGGAAAATAATAGCAACACGCAGTCATTATATATTGTCGAGCGATTCGAACTGCTGCCGAAGCTGGCTTACCGGAAAGCACTGTAAGTTCTGAAAGATTACATTTTCTGAAATCAATTATCTAGACATTATTTGTGTAATAATAATACAGAAAAAGAATATTACATGTCCTTTTCAACCTTTTTGATAAAGTCATCAACCCTAAAGATTTTCTTCATACTACAAATGATTATAAGTAATAGTGCTATTCTTGGAATCATATAGCGCTTCAAAAAGATAAGAAAAGAACTGTATATCTATTGAAAATAATAAACCTTTAAAATTTAAAATTACATATGAATATGATTCTGAAATTTTTATATAATTTTATTTTTTTCCCCCAAACACAAACTTTAATTCAAATTTTTTTTCTTTAATTTTGTACTTTTTTTAAAAAAAGGGCCAATTTATTATTTCTTTGGAAAATTATATTATTTACCTTTTTATTTACTTGATTTAATTGATTTTATATAAAGACCAGAGGACAACGATGATATAGTTGCTATGCAAGAAGTCGAGATGCCCGAACTGCGCGAGGAGCTGGGTGACTTCTATATAGCCGAGGAGGTAATGTATCAGGATCCCGACAGTGAGAAGAGTTTATTGGTAGTGGCCGAAAGCACCAACGAGTGCGAGGAAACCAAGTTGGATGTCTTCCTTTGGTTGACCACGGATATCGATATCCTGTTCTATGTGCGCAACTACGAGATGGAACAGTTCGGCAACCTGGTGAAACCTACAGATGGGAAATCGTTCCATTACGAAATCCTGACTGTATCGTATGTTAAAGGATCATTCAGTGGATAAAGGAACACTTTAAAATATATATCTTGCAGATCTGTTCAGCGGAGAGGAGACGCCAGTATGTTTACCGCTGATGCTTTAGATGATCTGGATGCCATGACAATTCTGGGTGGTCTGCAAAGAATTGATAGCGGCATGAGGTAGGTAAGTCCTACAGAAAATATTTGTATAAAACTTAATATTTTTTATTTTTAAAAATGTTTTAAATTTTCGTATTTTAAAATAAGCTAATATAAAAATAAATGATTTATAGAAACCATAAGAATCGGAAGGCCTTTTAAATTTTCGTTTAAGCAGAACATAACTTATATGTTATTAACTGTATAAATTGTGTATTTATTATACCCTTATATCATAAAAAATTACAAAAAAATCTGCCAAAAAATGAAAAAGCTAACTTATATTGCAGTTCGTTAAAGTATTAAACTTTTAGAGGTATGCCACTTCAAATTGACAAAGTTGTAGGTCCTGGAAATCTAGTTTTGGGTCACTTTTGCGTGTTGGTTTTGTTATACGTTTTGGAAAAATATCAAGGAATATATTTGCTTTCCCCTTTCCCTCTTTCCCTCAGCGTGGCCAGTCTTGGAAAAATGAAGGTGAGCTCTATCCACGGCACAATTGTGGATACAAACGTGGCGTCGGAAAACAAATTCTACATGAGGGAATGCCTGTACGCGAAGTTCAAGTACATTTTAGAGAGTGAGTCACACTGTTGCTAACGAAGCTGAAAATATCCCAAGTAAATAAGGTTTCTTCATCTAGAACTGCATAGCACGGATTACTATATGCGTCACGAGCAAAACGTAATCAATTTCATATATCCCGTGGGAAAAGAGCCCGCAGGTCCTGCGGCCATAGATTTGGCTTCGAATGTTTTCTTACTGAAAAGCATTGTTACCGGAGAGGATTTTCCGCTGCCACGCCTCTTCAACGCTATAGTTGCCATGTTCTGCGCTTATCCAGATCGGGACTACTGCATGGTGCTCATCCAGGCGAAGCACAAGGCCAACAAGAGCTTTCTGGAGGTGTTGCAGTACTTTATGGTAAAGCGATATCTCTTGGAGATTCATGAAATGAAATATAATATTAAGTATAAGTATTGAGTTTTGTTTACAAACAAAATTACAACATTTTTGAAACGCTTATTTAAAACAAAAAAATTTAATTTATTAAAACTTTATAACCATGTTATAACCACTGTTTGTTAATAGGTATATACAGATTTAAACATAAATTTTCCCATATCCTTCATAATTATCTGTAATAAAACAGTCACTTAGCTTTTGAGGTTTCTTAAATGTAAAGTAATGGCAGTAGCAGAAGTTGGCCTATTCATATCGATATGAGCCATCTTTCAACAGTCTTCAGCGATTGTCCATCACTCAAAAATATAAGCGAGTCTTGGATCAACGAAAATGTAGAGAACCCTTTTGTAAACATTTATCCATATATCTATCTAAATAAACTATTGATTATAATCCCATTATCTTACATAAATAACGGGTTTTTTTTGAATAACAATAAGTGTTAAAAATAATATGTTTATTTTTTAACCAAGATTTTATTTTCTTTGTTTCCCAGCCTGTGGTCTCACGTCCCAGTAATGTGGGCCATTTGGACGACGTGTATATTACCCATCGAAGTACCATATTTGGGGAAATCAGTCTGTACAAGCTGCGAAAGGAAGACGTAGCCGTGGTGCACAATTTGGCCTTGGGAAGCTTGGCCAAGGAGAGGCACTCGGCTACAACCACATCCAGTAGCTTTTCATACTGCTCCAAAATAAATGAGAGAGCTGAATTGGACCAAGAGCTTCATGTCCTCGATGCCATTATGAAGGATGTGCTGGAAAACGAACTCAGTGACTTCGCAGTGTTCACCATTCGTTGTGGGAACTCCACGAAAGCCGTCCATCAAAATACTCCGATTGGGTTTGTGGTGCTCCGTCCATTCCTCAATCATTCTCAACTTTTCAATCATTACCACCTGCCCGAGCACGATAGTCATTTGAGTGGACGAAGAGCTGAAATCATTTCTCTGCGATTGCATCCATTATTCCTGGTTAGCGCCGATCTGATCTTCAGGGATTTGGCCAGGAAGACAAACTTTTATGACTTTTTCTTCATCAGTGCATTCAATGTAACTCCATATTTACTGAGCATAATTACAGTTCTGTTAAGCAATTTTATTCTGCAGGGTTATAGATACACCAATGACTTGAGGAGAATGATGATGGTCGTGGAGCCCAAGGCCATAAAAAAGGCTCCGGTTTTTTTCCGACTCTACAAGGAGCCAAAGAAGCCAAAGACCAGAATAAATCTGCCAAGTCCCAATTTCTCCAAGGACCATTTAATCGTCTATCGGCATAAACTCAATCCGGTTAAGTGGTTCACCAACAGCAGGAAACTGGTCATCATTGGCTTTAGTCCAACTGCGAAAGCTTTTCTGCGACAGCTAGTTTTTCAATGGAATTGCAAGGAGTAAGTGTAAATTTCGAAATAATATTAAATTATTTTGCATAAATTTCTAAATTAGCTGAAAAACTCTCATTATTTAATTTTGAGCCTACATGCCGAATACCATTTGGCACTGAACTGAACATTACTCTTTATTTAGTTGCCTATTGACTTATATAATTATATTTTTTAACTTTTTTTGGCAGCCACAAAAACTCGGATAACTTTACATGCCTCAGCTGGTTCCAAGTGACTGTGATTTGCCGAGCGGGTGTTGTGGAAGCGGATTACGACAGTCTTTTCAAGTGTCCCTATTGCACAAACACTCTGGGCTGCTACCTTTCCTACCAGAACGATTCCTGTTTCATTAGGGATTGCTGTGTGCGACTGGATCTGCGATATTGGGTGCATTTTGTGCCCGGAAGGGTGCAATTTGTTAACAGGTAGAAAAGTCTCAAAGTCCCAAAATACATATATTTATTGACTAACATTATTTTTTTTTAATTAACAGGGAGAAAAAAATCGTGAAGCTGGAAACTTGCGAGATTCACTATGACACCTTGTTCATAATGTGCGACCGTAGTTTTTCAACCCGACTTCCGACAGAGGTCAAGGCTCGTCCCTGCAACTTTGTTGAAATCAACTTCCGACTGAACAAGTTTCTGCTTTTCTATAAGGTGCGAGCACTCCTGGAAGATGTGCCGCGAACCTATTTGATCCTGGTTTATGGCAATAACTTGTCCACCTACGAATGCATCGCGTTTTTGATTACCCATGGAGTAGATTGCTCGAGGATTGTATTCGTCCAGCCGCATCGATTTACCGGCAAGGATGCGGATGCCAAGGAGAAGAATCCGTACTGGGACAAGAATCTGCAGCTCATCCTAGATGATATTCTCACGGATAAGGGGATCACCATGATCACGGACTACAACTTTCACCACTACAACTTGCACCAAACAACTGATTTTATAATGGATGTGGTTTTTCAGCACTTTCCCAGTAGAAAGCAGGCGACCTTCGAGTGCGATATATTTATTTCCTTTGAGGAGGGACATCTCCACCAAAGGCACCGTAAATGTAAATTACATTACTCAAAGCTACTAGTTTTTATAATTTATTAAATACTTTTTTTCAGGGATAGTAAGTTCCGACATCGAGGTAGAAGGCAATGAAATTCTGGTAAATAATAAATATCAAACCAATGATCCCGATATTTATGCCGCTGGTAAATATATCAAAATCCGAGACTTTCCGAATTACCAATACAAATTTGCCAGTGATCGAGAGGTTGCAAGAAAGGTAGACGAAGTTGTAAAACTAAAAATTTGAATTCCCTATAAGTACCTGATTATTTACAGCTTTTACACCATATTGGCATTGCTCCCTTGAAAGATTTTGAGGAGCGTTTCTCTGAGCCTCTTCTTTTCCAGGCCATCCTGCCACTTCGGTATTTTATTACCAAAGTGACGATGCCGCGAAGATATCTCAACTCCGAATTGCCTGTCATGGGCATTTGCAGTTTAACTACTTACAAGGATAACACCTTTTGCAGGGTGGGATTGTCCACGCGAATGATGGTGGATGAGATAGTGGTTGTAACTAAATTGGTAATATCACCTAACCTATTTTCCTTTTATTTTATTTAATAAATAAAGCCTCGCTTAGGAGTGCCACTTGGACTTCCTGCAGCATTTTTGTGGCAAGCATGAACTGCTCTTGAACAATCTCAAGGCTCGCTATAAGGCCAAAACCATTAGCTCATTTCTGAAATATTTCCAAGAACCCTGGACCGAATTGCTTTTGCACGAGAACTTTGAAGATCTTCAGGCGGATAACAAGGAACTGCTAACTCCTATGGTTGTTTCTACATTATCTGTAGGTTGAAAATGATCTCCTTGAACCAACTTTAAGTATAATTTGAATTCAACTTTATAGCGTCCTAATCGTGGAGCTCTGGGAGAAATAACCGATATGGATTTCATCACTTTGAACAAACGAGTCATGGAGATCAAGCTGCTGGCATTCCTTCGAGAGCATCGACGTGACTTTCGGCATAAGTTTGCCCTTCCCGAGGACTTTCTCAAATCGGATTCGACTGAATGGGAGCAAGAATGGAATGCGATGGCCGAGACGCAGGATGACTCATCCGACTCTACAGAAAGCTAGTTTTCAGAATCGAAGCAATCCGTTTCTGTACTTTCCGATTTCCTTGTGCAGTGCTCCAAACTCAAATACACGTTCAACCAATAATATTTGATTTTTTTTGTGTGAAAAATGCCTCGCATTCAGGATAAAACTATGGTCGTAACGGCGGGTATTCGGGATCAGCAGCGCATTGAAGATCTCTATGAGGCCAAGAATACGTGGCATTTTGGAGAGAAGGACACCCCGCCACTGGATACCCTGTTCACCAGGAACCAGGCCCAAAGGCTGTTGGTCTACAACAAACAGGAGTTTCACATTGTGTTGGCATACGCTGAGTTTGCCATCCATCCAAATATTCCGGTGCTTTCCAATGAGCTGTGGCTGCATTGGCTCAATGCCCGTTTTTGGTAGGATACATAAGAAATATTATTTAATTGGAATGTGCTTTACTTTATATATTTTTCTCTACCTAAAGCATAGAACATACCATCACGTTGCTCAACTCAATATTCTTCAACTTCTTCATCTGCAAAACAGCACAACCTGATGCTCTTAGATTAACTATATTTGAAGTCTTTTACAACGAGCACAAAGTCAACTATGTGCTAGTGGTTAGGCCCCCGGATGCTTTACCGGGCCAATATGATGCCATTGAAAAATTTGGTAAGGCCTATTACCCCAAATACTCAAAAGTTTCCGAGCAGAAATATCTTCCTGCGGTCATCATAATCCAAAGAAAGGATGTAATGCCTGTACTCTCTTTCCGAAAAGCATTGTAAGTTTGAAACTAGTGAACTGGTCACAGTTGTTTCCTTTATTTGTTATTTAAGGCCCGAGGATAATGACGACATTGTCGAGATGATAGATTCCGAGGATCCTGAGCTGCGAAGAAAGCATGGTGACTTTTATATAGCTGAGCATTTACTTGAGGCGGAAGGAACCAGTGATAATGATAAAATTATAATTGCTGAGGTGCGTCTGTTTATAATTTTTCCTTGAGCTTTTAATTCAGGATAAAGATTTATAGTTTGAAGAAGAGATTGCGGAAAATGTCAAGGGAGCTGGCTTAATGTGGCTATCGGAATCAATAGGTATTGAAAACCTGGTCAAAAACTTTCACTTGGAGCGTTTGGGCAATTTGGCGCGATATACACAGGGAGCTAAGCATGCCCGTGTACTACTTGAAGTTTTGTAAGATATACATTAAACTTAGTAACGTTAACTATTACCCTTTCATAATTTTATTTTTAAAGCTCTGTTGATCAAAAATCATACCGCGAGTTATACACTAAAACCCAAATGGACGAACTCTTTAGAACGCATGAAGAATCAATTACCAAAGACGGACAATATGAAGGAAAGGAAGTTCTCTTCAGCAAGTACAAATACATTTACGATGGTGAGCAAACTTGGTCATCCTATAATATAATACGAACTAGGAATAGAATTATAAATTTAATACTATTTTTTATTTTTAAGAACTACGCAAGGGAACCTACTACATGAAGGCGTATAGAGAGAAACTGGAAGTTGCTTTCGATTTGCCACCTGGCGAACATTCGCACAGTGAAAATCGATTGCAATTCTTGGGAAAGGCGTCCAATGGATTTCTGCTGAAAATGTTCCAATTGCATCCACTGGTTCGCTTTGAGTACACATACTTTTCCTTGTCAGCCATGTTCAGTGCCTTTCCGGATCACGATTACTGTGTCACTTTAGTGCCATCCACCGCAAACTCGAGTCCTTGCCAAAGGGAACTGCTGCGATTCTTTTTGGTAAGTGAAATATGGCTTAGAAATTCCTCTGGAATTTGAAATGATATATCCCAATTTGCAGCCGGTTGCCCATCGACCGAATAGCTCCGTGACGGAAAACGTCTTCGTGGCCCATCGAAGTACTTTGTTTGGGGAGCTGCGAGTTCAACGCTTTGAAAGGCAGGAGCTTGATGAAGTCAGAGCCCTGATAAGTCCGCCGTCCCGCGGAAGAAGCACCTTTGTCGACGGCCTCAAAGCTGATGATGAAAATACAGACGATTATGTTAAGGAGGTACTCACAACTTTTGAGCAGATCGTCGAGAGCATCCTTGAGAACCCCCTGACCGACCTGAGTTGCTTTACCATTCGATGTGGTCAATCCAAAAAGCACACCGACTGTCCCCTGGTGGGATTTTTGGTTCTCTGGTGGGTTTGAATACTTCAGTACTGTATATATTTTACCTAACTGTTATTACAGTCCATTTAAGGCTTATGACGATCTAAGCAAGGTATTCATGATGCCAAGGGATCAGTACTATTTGACCCACAATCGTGGGGAGATTGTCATGTTTCGGCTGCATCCCTTTTTCCAAATGTGGTGCACTTCGATTTTGCGCACGGCGGCTCTCTATGAAAACTTCAAGGAACTGTACTACGTACACTACTTCAATGTTGGTTGAACTTGGGCTTGGATAGTGTAATCGGAAGTAAAAACAATCTCCCCCTTTCTAGGGAACTTCACTTCCCAACGACTTGACGTACAACATGATGCCAGTGGAGCCGCGGCGCATGAAGAAGAACTTATTTAACTACAAATGCTTCGCTTACCACAGAAGGCTTTCCCAGGGTTATCGCGCCTCCAACTTGGACGTCTGCTCCACTCGTATGCGTCTCTTCTGCCATAATCTACAGCCCACCAAGCATTTGGGTGTGAAGCATTCCCTGCTCGTCGTGGGATTTTCGCAGGTCTGCCTCGCTTTCTTGCGGATCGTCATTTTCGGCTGGAACTCCAAAGAGTAAGATTGATCAACAGTAAATGTATTAGTATCTTTAATTCCATTTAAGGCGTTTGATTATTTTTTTGAAAATAAGAAGTTTTTTAAATTTTTGTACTTGTTCTTACCACTACAATAATATTTCACTGATTAGATATTTGTCTGATTTCAGATAATACTCTGAAAATACATTTAACTAGTTAAATACAAATTACAAATACAATACTTTGCGGTGAAAAATTATATGATATATTCTATAAAACCTATATAAAGCAAGGAAATAAAGAATTAATTTTCCCATAAATTCCTATTAGTTTGATAAACTACAAAAAGTACAACTGCCTGCCGATGGTGGACATTACCGTGTTGGTTGCCCATGGACTCGTGGAAGCGGCCTACGACTCTGAATTTTTGTGCAGCTTTTGCGGCGGAACCGGAAGAAACTGTTATGTGGACACCGGAAACCTAAATCCCTTTGTGAGGGATATGTCACAACGCATGGATCTAAGGCACTGGGTGCGATTTATCCCGGGAGTCCTTAAGAGCATAAATAGGTGAGTGATGATAGCATTTTATGTGATGATAGCATATTAATACATATGGTATTAATATTAATATATAATATTTTTAACGAATTTTCATTTTACTAAAAATTGTCAAAATTATATTTTTTCGTGTCTTCATTTCTGATCCTCCCGATAATGATTTCCACAGAAGAATTCGCATCGGGTAAATCGAATCTAAAACAAATTTCTTTTCAGGCAAGAAAAATTGATACATTTAGAGGACGGTTGTTCCCTTCACTACGAAAGGCTCGTCCTTTTAAGTTCTAGAAGACTTGGTTTTGAGGATAAGGAATTCCAGGGAAATTCGATGCCGTTGAACTACGTAACCAACAATCATCGCCTGGATAGGATAATTTTCTACCACAAGTTGACTGAGATGACCGAATCCGAGGAACCTTACAGCGTTATAGTCTATGGATATGGATTGGCAGTCTACGAGTGCCTTAACTTCCTGGTCACTCATGGGTGTAAGGCCCAGAATATCACTTATGTCCAGCCTCATGTACCAGTGGTTGTCGAGGAACAGGGAAATCCCGAAGTGGATGCAGGACTGGATCCTATCATCCTCGAAATGGTCGCCGATCTTGGGATCACGATTTACCTGTCGACCAACTTCAGTAGTTTCGTTTTCAGCCCAAGTAAAGACTACATCGAAAAGGTGGAGTTCATAGCGTTTCCCCGTAAAGAAAGGATTGTGTTGGCGTGCGATCTCTTTGTGAACTACAATCGGAGTTCAATGACTACGGAAATGGAAGTTGGTGAGGAAATAAAGAAAGCTCCATATAAAAACCACATTTCATATTTTCATTTATTTTTCCCTTCTTAAAGTTCTGGCCAAAGCAGGAATTGAGGTGATCGATAGGAAGATCGTAGTTAATTCACGTTATTGCACCAATGATCGTAATATATTCGCCGCTGGTAGTCATATAGTCATGCAGCCCAAGCCCAACTTCCAATACACATCAACTAGTCCGCAGGAATGTGGTGAAAAAGTAAGTAGCTCCTTAAGATGTATTTATAAAAAGGTTCCTAATAATTTGTTGCCTTAGTTGGCCAGCGAACTGAATATGATAAAGATTGTGATGCAGTCGAGGTTTTCGCGGCCATACATGTTCACAGGAATGCTGCCGATGGGCTATCAGATCATAAAGTTCATTCAGCCAAAGGCACTGCTTATTGGCCAACTTCCCGTAAATTATTCAGCGGTTATGACCACCTACGAAAATGGAGACTTCTGTCGTATTCGTCTGAACAAAAAGATGATTGTGATCGAGATTGTTTGCGTCACCAAAAAGGTTAGAACTTATTCATATTTTGTTAGTATATCTTTTGCAAATTTAATTTTTTTAATCGATTCTCTAGTCAAAGAGACTGTACTTTATGGAATACTTTTGTGGAAAGCACGCTACGCTTTTAAATGATTTGCACGGTCGCTATCAATCGGGTTGGATTTCAAACTTCTTGGATTTCTTTGAGCAACCTTGGACTGAACTTATCATGCACGATCGCTTCGAAGATTTGCAGTTGAAGAATCGCAGACTTCTGCTCTCCATGTTGCTGATGAACAATAAGGATGCAAATGTCGCCAGGGGAAGTTTGGAAGCCAATCAGAGGCAGAGACTTGAAGAGAATGTTATCGATTTTGTAAGAACCTATCGCAAAGATTTCACACACGAATTCGCTTTGCCAGAAGATTGGGGAGTCTTTAATCTGAATTAGTATAACCAAATGAATTCTTAATTTATAAAATAATAATATTGAATGAAGATATTTATTTAAGTGTGTATTGCATACAATGCTTAAAAATTAAACCAATTGCAAATTTTTACATTGCTCAACATATTAAGACTATTGTTAATCAAAAGCGAAAGCTTTCTTTTGGGATTAGCCTAAGTATTTAATTATTCGGTTCATTATGTTTTTAAGTTAGCTAGGTCGATTAGTATAACATTTAGTTCTTTAGCTTAGTTATTTATACTACAGGGGATGGATCTCTAGACTTGATCGGCTAAAGGGGAGAACAAGTGGGGTTTCGGCGCCGCATTTGATCACGATTTATGGACAGGGGACTGAGGCCACTGGGGAAGACGATGACATGGTGGTTGAGCTGGCCTCATATGCCCTGTAAGTACCTTCGTAACTCCTCCTCGGTGTCGAAGATCATGACCGGGAACGGTGATCCTGGCACGAATTCACCGGCCCACTTAACCTCGACTCGATAGTCGCCTGGTTCGGTTGGATCGTACTGAAAACAATTAATAATATTTCATTAAAGGGGATTGTAATAAAAGAACATATTAAAGGGTTACCTTGCAGAGTATGGTGCGATCTTTCTGACTTTCCCTCTGCATTTCCACGCGGAATGCTCCCTTGGGTCCTCGAACCCGAACTGTGAGTTGACCTGCTCCAGCGCCTCGGGTATCGCAAATAAAACGCGACTGGAAGGTGGCCAGCACGCCATGTTCGATTCCAGGTCCATAAACACGAACCTAAAAATAAAGGATACAAAATAGAAAAGTCAGTTTCTTTATTTTGTAACCTTTAAACATGTTTACCAAGAAGTTATTTTATAAAAGTGAAATAGATTGCCTAAGTTTATTAAATTAAAATATGCTTGTATATTAGTATCTGTATGTATTGAATGTATTTCATAACCCACCTTGCTGGCATCCGGTGCTCCGGCCACTTTCAGTGCAAAAGGCGATCCCGGAACATTCTGTCCTCCGTATTTGATGGTCAGCAGATGTCGACCTGGTTCCTGTGGCTTAATATTTAAGGTGAACGTGGCATCACCGTGATCGTACAGCTCACAGTAGGCCACTTTGCGAACACCAGCACAATGAGCAGTGAGTTCCCCGGGTCCAGCTCTCCTCGTGTCTATCCAGGACTTGATGTCCTTGCCCACAATTCCGTGACGAAGTCCCTCACCAGATGCAATCACCTTCGAGGCATCCATCGACGAACCAACGGCCACAGTAAGGGGACATCCCTTGACCAAACGGCCATTCCATTTCACGGAGAGATTCAGAGTGCCAGTTGTGGATTTCAGCGGAGTATACGAGGCCATCCAGATATTCTCGCTGGGTCGCGGTTGAGCCAAACTTACGGGCAGCGAAGTGTTGTCCTGGCTGGTGAGGATCACCTCTGGTCTGCCAGCCGGAGCATTCGAGGCGTCGATGGTGAAGTGGGCGGCTTCTCCAGCTTGAGCTGCCGCCAAACCACGACCCATCAGTTGAACCTTATCCGCAGCTTGTTGTCCGGTGACGAAGGCACTCCTCGGACACTGGGTGATGGTCAATCCGCTCCAGGTTAAGTCCAAGTCGTGCTCACCTGCAGCTAGATTCTCTCCCGTGATATTCAGACACATTTTGCCATCAACTAACTTATCCACAGGTATTTCAATGCCATCAATGCTGCAAACCAGCTTTCCAGGTCCAGCATTCTCCACATCGAAGATGATTCGAGCGGGGAGAATCAAGCGACCATCATGATCCACCAGGGTTCCCCAACCACCAACGGGTGTAACCTTATTGGACTCCACACAGCTGATGTGCCAGGGAGATCCCGGCAAACTTCCTCGATTCGGACAACTGGCTCTGATTTCGTATTTTCCCACAGACAAAATTGTGTAGGAGATGCGCCACTCATTGTTGCCCAAAGCCTTGATCTTGGGTTCTATCCTCTCGCCGTACTCATCCAATCGCTCAATCTGAACATTTGGAGCAATGGGACAGTAGACCACAAAGGATGCCTCCTTGTTCCGGTGACAAACCTCCAATCCGTGACCAGCTGCCCGAGCATCATTTCTCACTCCACTCGAAGAGGCAGTGAAATTCAGCGGTGAACTGGGAATCGTTTCTCCTCCGTACATCAGGGTCAATTTGTAATTTCCTGGTTGGGAGGGTACAAACTCCACATTGTAGACTCCCTCCGATTGTTCGCTAATCAAAACTGGCAAACTCTGATTGCTCGGCGAGATGGCAAAGGCCTCGAGTTCAGCGGTTCCGGCATTATCCGTTCGCACGGTGAAACTATTTGGACTGTGAAGAGCCAAAGGCTCCTTGGTGACTCCTTGGGTGGTTACTTTGCTGCTGTCGAAGGACTCGCAGGTGAAGGGACTGCCGGGCAGGGGCTTCGATTGGTGGAGAACCTCTGTGGATAATGGAAAGGATATGGATTAGTTTCGTTCTCTTTCAAGAGTCATTTCTAGACCACTTACCAATCACACACTGTCCCGGCTTGTTGATAGTAAACTCGGCCTGCAGATGACCATTCTTAGTCTGATAGCATCTCACCGGCAGAGCTTGTCCTCCTGGTCCCGAAACCACCACATCGAATTCCCTAGCTGGCCTTTTCACCGTATCGATGGCAAAGGAAGTGGTCTTTCCAACTCGACTTTGATACAACCCCAAACCACTGACGCTGATTTCCTTGCCAGCACTTGCGGGAAGAACATTGATCTCCAGGGGTTTCAGTGAAATGGGAACCTCATTGAACAGAATGCTGATCTTGTGGGGAGCCACTCGAGTTGGTTGGTAGACAATCTCGTACACTCCGGTCTTACTTGGGCCTCGAATCGTATGTGGCACTTCGGTGGCTCCACATCGCACCAAAGCGGATAGGTCTCCTTGACCAGCCTCGTTTAAGGACACTCCGATACTCGCAGGACGATGGCAGAAAGCCTCGCTCACTTCTGTGATCTTCACCAGAGTGGGATCAAAAACACACAGAGTGCGGGATCCGATGTGCTGACGGGTCTCACGATCTATGAAACGCAGGGTATAGTTTCCAGTCATGTGGGTCCTGAACTCCGCTGTTTGTCTGTTTATGGAGTAAGGCACCGATTTCTGATCTGGTGAGAAGATCTCAACGATCTGATCATCTGCTGGGAAGTCAATGGCTGCCAAGCTGCCAATCTGAATGTGTTGGGTGTGCTGTTGAATATCCACGCGGAAGGGACTTCCATCCACTGCCACCTCGTTGAATGTGATGTTCACGTAATGGGGTTCCGTGCTCTGGGGAACAAAGGTAACATCGTAGAGTCCTCGGGCACAGGCCACCACCTCAGCTTTTACGGTGCTGCTGTCCGTGGAAACCACTAGCTCCAGGGTTCCCTCACCAGCTCCTGCGGCATCCACACTGAAGGTCACCGGAACACCCAGGTTAGCCGGTCCGTACTGCTGCTCCAGACCACTGATGCTCACCCTGGAGACATCAAACACATTGCAGCTGAAGGGGGAACCATTGATGTGCTGATCATTGGCCGTGACACTGATCAGGTGACGACCCACTGTGGTGGGTCTAAACGAAGCCGAGTAACTGCCTCCATCGTGCTGACTCAATTGGCAATGCTCGTTATCCCCCGAAGGCGAGGTTACAAAGATCTGCGGTTCCACTCCCTCGAAACCCTCGAGTTCGAAGGTGTTGTCCATCTTGACGGCTGCCTGTTTCAGACATTCACCCATGGCCATGGCTCGGGGTAAACCCATCGAAGGTGAAGCCGCTGCAGCGGCAATGTGACAACTGAATGGCGAACCCGGCACCGGATGTCCATTGAATCGCACCGAAAGCGAATGGGTGGCCGCCTCCGTGGGCTTAAAGTTCACCTTAAACCGGGCATTACCCTCGGATTGAACGAAATTGGGTACATTTTTGCCATTGACGGCCACAATGATCTCCAGGTTGCCAGCTCCTGCTTGCGATGCGTTGATTCCGAAGCTCACGCTTTTGTTTACCACTCCAGCTCGAATGTCTGTCACAATGACCTTTTCAGCGGAGTAGGCTTTTAGCAGGAAGGGACTGCCCTCCACATGACCACCTCCAGGCAAACGAACCTCCACCGAGTGATCACCCACTTCCATGGGCTCAAACTTGACATTGTAGCCCAGAGTGGACGAACCCAGTGGATCGATCTTCACGGGAACACTTCTCCTCGCAGGTCCAAGCACCTCAACGGTTGGTTTTGTGTCCGATTCCACCACGAATTCGAATAGTCGACCCACGCTCACTTTGTCCATGGTTTCCGGGGATTGGATTCGAGCAGCGGCTGCCACTCGACAGGTGAATGGTGAACCAGGAACATCCTGGCTGTTGAATCGGAGTTCCACGGTGTGGCTCTCAGCCTCGCGGGGCGTGAAGCTGATGGCATAGGTGTGCTGACCCTGAGCCTGGGCTGAGGTGGGAACCCTACCTCCATTCACGGTCACCTCCAGGTTGCCCGGTCCCGCCTGGGAGGTCTCCACCAGGAAGGTGACCGCCTTGCCCACCGTTCCGCTGCTCACATTCTTCACCTTGATGGCGCTCACATCGTAGACCTATAAGAAACCATATATGTATGTATTACTATTAGCTGCATTTCTTATGAACGAAAATGCCGTGCACACAGAGTTGGTTTATCATAACTAAGTATCTAAACACAATTAATACTAACCGAAACATCAAAGATTTGTTTATCATTATTTTACCACAATGGTTTACCACAACACGTTACCAAATTTATCAGAGAGATAATTTATTTCAATAGAGTGTCATTTTCATAAACCTTCAAGGTACGATTTAAATTCTCCCAAAATGAACCATTAAAATTTTTTAAATATACAGTTTATAAATGATTAAAAAAATTCCAAACAAAGCAGCATCAATTTAGATCATTATTTTTTTTAGGTTTTATTGGATTATTTTGCCTTTTTCCAATCTTGTAGTTGGGTTAACAAAATTTTTAATTTTTTAATCCAGATTGGAAAATAATAACCATGGTAAGCTTTCCCCTGTACTCACCTTGGCTGCATACGGACTTCCGGCGGTGGGTAATCCGTTGACCGTAACATTAACCCGATGTTCGCCGACGACTCTGGGCACAAACTCCGCCTTGAAGACTCCATCGGCGGACTGATGAACTTGAGCTGGAACCGACTGGCCAGCAGGTCCTGATTTGGCCAGCATGTTGCATTTTTTTTTTTTTGTTTTTGTTTTCATTTCGTATTCGATTTTAGTATTGATTAATTATTTTGTGTTTGGTTTGATTTTGATTTTCGGTTGCGACGCGGCCGGAAACGAGTTTGAGATTGATTTCGTTTGTTTGTTTTGTTGAAATTCGATAATTGGGCAACGATTCGGTTGGGTCAGATGTGTGTTGGGTTAGTGTTTAGTTTTTTTAATCGCGGATGAAGCGAGAAAATTTGGAAAAATGTTCACTCGATTAGTAATTTGGAACGTTTTAATGTTGGGAAATTTGGGCTTTCTGATGGTTAGTTGTGTTGTTTGAGATTAGTTCGAGTCATTTACTTGGAGTGCGGTTAGTTTTGATTGATTATTGTATTGACTGTGCCAGAAACGGTTAGTAAACGGGAGTGTGGCAAGGGTCAGAGACAGTATAGAATAGATAATATGCGGGTAAAACCCAGCGGATCTGTACAAAATATACAGATCACTAAGAACGAGCCTGCTGAATATACAACCTATTTGCAGTTTGTTTTAAACCATTTTATTTTGTTTTGATTCGAGTAACTCTACACATTAATCAGTAAGAAACATATTAGTAAACAATCGGACATTAGTAAATACTTCATTTTGTTATTGTGTTGGCATAGGGTTTCCCGCAGTGGAAACTCTTTCTGGGGTTATTTTGTGGTTCGGACGGTTAGCGAGTATATATACACCTGGTGAATAGTATATATATATATATGTATAGGGGAGAGCACGGAGACTTCTCCCTCATTTAATAGTATAGGTAATATAAGTATATGCATATATTTATATATATAGTCTAGTACAAAAGATTTCGCCGTCCTGAAATATAATACAGATACAAAAGTGAGCAACATTATTACAAATAGGACATATAATTACAAACAAAGGACAGACACAATCACAAATGCACACAGAACACACAAGTTTAAGCTCGAACTACATGAGTAATAGCAATTGAATGGTGTCTATGGGAACTCAGATTCCCAATCTGGGCCTTTGGCTTATTTGCTTGCATTCAACTACTTCTAAATGCCCAACACAAAAGCATCGAATCCGATCACTCAAGGAATAACAGTCGAACATTCCTAAGCTAAAAAGAAAAACTTTCGTTAATCAAAAAAAAAAAATGATAAAAAAATGCATTTAATTTCTATTTGTACTCGCGATCAATAAAAAAAAACAGAGCAATTTATTTCCTGAATTTTTCGATAACAATAAAACTAAATAATGTTAGAAATAATAAAACTGAGACAACAATTAAAGAAGTCAATTAAAAATGATCAATTTACAACACTATTTTTTCTATTTTTGTTTGAATAAAACATTTTATAAAATTCATATTTCAAGGGCTTGTTTAATTTCAAGATAAGTATTTAACTTTTTATTTCCTTTAAACTTAATATATATTTTTTTGCACCGTTCCTCAAGAAAAAAAAAACCTTTTAGCGGTTTCATTTTTCAAATATATCTATCCAAATAAAATAGTTTTACAGACTGCTGACATTCGTTAGCGGAGTTCGACTGTAGAAGCAGATGATAAATGTGCTACATAATTACACAGGCACACAAACTACTCGACTGGGCTGCGCATCTCATAAATCCACTCTCTAAGTGCAGCACCTTGTCTCTGGATTCCGTTGGAGACATTTACCACAAGTTGGGGCAGGTGGAGGGGCGGTGAGAAGTGAAGGAAGGGGGGTGGGGGGGTGTGGCATGCTTGGGAGTTTCCACAACGATTTCCGCTCATACAAGTCGTACAAGTCTCTTTGTGCGTGAGGTGTGAGAGTGGGTGTGATGCGGATACAGATACAGATACAGATACGAGTGGCAGATACGAGTTACAGATACAGGTACGGTTACTGCTACCAGATACGGATATGTATGCAAAATGGATCCAATCGAATAATACGCTTAGCAGACACAAACATTTAGCAAACGAGCAATTAAATTACGAGCCTTAGGACTAAAACCAATGCACAAGAACACAAAATTGGGTGGCAATGAGGGGGAAATTGGGGCATACGAGTATAGCCCCACACAAACTGATGACATTTGGTTAGCGGGGTTGGGGGAATGGGCCCAAGAACTGGCGTCCAACTGGAGCCCTACATACCTTCCACGTTCACCTCGATGTCCTCCAAACGGCCGCCGTTGTGATTGATTACAAAAGAATTGGTCTGGTGCACGGGTCCCGGTCCGCCCAAGGACACCTGCGGTCCTGCCACGCCCCCACTGATGCTCACCGTTATCGGACAGCCCGGCACGGGCATCTTGTTGAATGACACGTTGATCGTGTGCTCGCACGACTCCGTCGGCACAAATGAAACCGAGAACCTGCAATGCAGAGGGGAAACATTTGAGATTAAAGCCAATAATTTACAAGGACATATAGCTTAATACACGGAAAATTCCTGGCGAAACATTGTTTTGGTTTGAACTATACCCTATAGTTAAAGTCCTTCTATTATAACTATCTATTAAATAAAAAACTTTCAAAAATTCAACATCACCATTGTCAAAAACTTATACGGGAATATAAAGATCTTGTGTTGCTTATTTCCCAAATTATTTTCATTCGTATTGACTTTTATATTGATTAACCGATATTTACAGATTCAAAAGTATATAACTATTCATTATCAAAGGGTCCTTATCAGTTCCCAATAAAAACATTTGCAAATAGATAATCCGTTTAATTTGCATTTAAGTTTGAAAATTTAAACAAGAGAACAAGAAAGAGAGAACAAAATAATAATTCGACCACTACATTGCAAATAATTTTAAATAATAACATTATTATTTCCAAAAATGAATTATTTACAATTAAGGAATATTATTGTTGAGTCTGAACAATTTTTAACAATTATATCAACCAAAGCCAAGATCAATACGAAAACTGCTCTCTAAAAATAGAATACATTTAATTGTTTGCAAATTTCAGAATTTTGTAACAATTATAATGGTTTGAGCATTTACTAAATTATATTTAAATACATATACAATTACTCACCTTGCACTGCCCTGCGGATGCACCTGGGTGGGAATGTTCTGTCCCTTGGCGGAGATGGTGATCTCGAGGTTGCCCTCGCCGGCATCGCCCGCATCGACGGTGAACTGCACCGGACGACCCATCGTGCCCCGCGAGACACTGCCCACCACCACCTTGCTGGCGTCGTACGACTTGGCCAGGAAGGGGGTTCCCTGGACGGCGAACCCGTTGTACTCCACATTGATCGAATGGCCGCCAACGGTGGTGGGCGTGAACTCGGCGGTGAAGCCAGCGTGGATATCTCCAGTCACCCGGACGGGCAACTCGCCCTGGGGACCGCGCACACTGACAGCCAACTCGGCGGCTCCTCCGCCGCTCACGGTGATGTGAAACGAGGAGGGCCTGTTGACGGGGATCAACTCCAGATTGGAGAGATTCAGGAGCACCCGCGAGGTATCCGCCACGGCGCAAACAAACGGACATCCTCGCACCGTTTCGCCGTTGAACTTAATGTCAATCAGATGGGATTTGGCCTGTTCCGGTGTAAAGGACACCAAACATCGACCACCGCCGACGACCTGGACATGATTGGGCACCTCGCCCTCATTGATGGATATCTCCAGTTGTCCCTCGCCGGCGGCGCTGGCGTCCACACGGAATTGACACGGCTGCCCGACAACGCCGCCGTTCACCTCCGTCACCTGGATCAAACTGGAGTCGTAGACCTTGGCGATCAGCGGACCGCCAGCGATCTTCGTGCCGTTAATGGACGCATCGATCACATGGGTGCCCACTTCGGTGGGCACGAACTCGATGCGAGCAGCACCATTTGCCGCCTCGTGGGTGACTCTGGCATTCAGTTTCGACTTGCTGGGCGTCAAAACCGTGGCCACGCACTCGCCCTTACTCAGGGATTGTCCAGGAGGCGGCAGTATCTCAAAAACCGCCGGCGTATTGGCGGGAACCAGGCGAGTGGACTCGCCCAGAGCGGTCAGACCGGGTGAGGACATGATCTCAGCGTGCCACGGTGAACCTGGAAAACGAGAAAACAAATCAATTAGATTCATAGTTAAAAAAAAAAAACCAGCTAAGACCCAGGAAATTGTCAACTTAAATAGCTCGCTTTGCAATTGAGAAACAAACTATGATATTTGACCCACAAAGGCATTCCACACACCTGCAGTTCAGGTAATTGAAACGATGGAAACTGTATATGCAACCCCAGAGGGTGGTTAGGAAAGTTTAAGTACAGCAATCTGACATGCTCCACATTCAAGCATTTTGCCATCATCATTAAGTCGAATCATATCAAAGGTAAATGTGCGAAATCTGACTTAAGCTGTTCTGCTTTGCTCTACATTTCGAGAGATTAAAATGTGAGCGCATCTGACTATCGCTTTGGTATTTATGAGTACGACATAAATTGACAATGGAGATATGCCAGAAATGGCAGCAAAATAAATCGCTTCAAAATTGTCAACTTAAAGTCAGTGACCGAGAACTAAATGGTAATTTTTAACCCACAAAATCACAATTGCAGCTGCAGCTGGTGTAATTGATATGATTAAAACAAAGATACTTCACAGGTGGTGGATAATCGACATTATCGGGTACTTTATATATTGTAAGGATTATAATCTTTCCATTTAAGTTTATTGTAACGTTAATATTATTAATCTTAAAACCTGAAAACCAGCAAAAAATATTATCATTGGAATCGAAGTATTTTCATATCTATCTTAATATTTTCGGAAAAAAAAGCATCTATGTTTTCGTAATGTTCCCCATTAGTAGTTTTAACATTAATTAAAATCACATTTTTGTAAGGAAAAACTCTTGTGATTTATCATAGGGAAAACCTATTAGATCGCAGAATGTGAACTTTCGGAGCAACCCTCGCATTCTTGAGCTGGCAAGGTTTCCGCTGCGACTTTGCATTGTTTTCCGCTGCCTCCCATTGTAATTGTCGCAATCTCAATCTGTGCCGCCTGGTTGCCGGTTGCTACAAGTGCGTATCTCTAGCTATTTCTGTATCTGAATCTCTAGAGCCGAGTATCTTGTGACTGCCTGAGCTTCGACTTTCATCTGTGTGTGTGTGTGCAGTATCTGTGGGGCAGCCTACATTTCGGGTGGAGCGACAAGAGACACATAATTCGACAGAGAGCTAGTTCGGGAATGTTTCGAAACAAGCCAGAAAACATCATTAAAACGCTCCGAGGAACCGAAATCGAAATCGAGTGGCTCAAAGCGATGCGGCTGCCAATTTGCGATGGCGGAGCAGATTGGAAATTGCTTCGTTAAACGCTCGATTATTTGTTGGCACTCGCATCTCACTTCTCACAACTCAAAGCGTTTTTATTGGACACGGTTGGGTTTGGCGTCTTATATTTTTTTTCTCCAGCCGTTTGCCTGGCGCTCAAATTTACTTTTGTTTGCAACTTTCTATGCATTTCTCTTTTTGCAATTGTTGCACTTTTCCTTTTAGCGCTCGTCGTTTGCCGTCGCTGCTGTGTTGCTGTTTTATGGCTTTCCATGAAAATTGCTGAAACGGTCGGTCAGTCCGTCGTCTAGTTCGATGGAAAAAAATCGAGCTGTGGCTCTGTCATAGTTTATAACTTGCGCGACTCGTCTTTCCCTGGGAAACTCCAACTACTCCTCCATCGCCGAGCCCAAAAAAAAGAAGGAAAATAGTTTTTTCTTAGCCAACAGAGCTGTGAAAATTCGTCGTCTGTTTGCTCTTAGCACTTTGGCTTGAACAGCTTTCGTAACTGTTTCTGGTTGTTTGTTTTCGGAATTCTACAAATTGGGGCCATCATTAATCAGTTATCGCATTCTCATAACTCGGCTCCATGGCCAGCGGCTATGCAAAAAGTTACAGTTAGCCGACCGCAGCTCCAAAGAGTCTAACGCACCCAGTAAAAGTTGTTCGACTTCCCCTTAAAACAGCGTTGCAAGTTCTTAGTTGCAAGTTCTCAGCTGTAAGTCCCAGTTGCATGTGGCAAGAGCAACTGCACTTCGACCAACTGAAAAGCTGGCTTTTTGCCTTTTTTCTGGCCGGTTTCCCAGCCGGAGTGCTAATCGCAGCGCTGAGTTGTTGCCTCTCGGCTGGAGAACAAGTGCAGCTAGCATCTAACGTTGTTATTCAATCTGCATAGACATCTACTGTAGTCTTGCACTGGGAAAAAATCTACTAGACAATGTATGTTCGTTTAGTAATCTCTGTCTCATAATCTTGCTTTTCTAAAGCCACTGAACCATAAAATCATATTACGCAGCTTGTAAACAATGGACTTTACAAACAATACTCCATTCCATTTCACTCTGTTTTTGTTTTCTCAAGAAAGTTCTAATACAATTTTTTTCAGCTAACGTTGGCTTGACACTTTAAGACTTTCTCTTCTACAAGATAATAAATTAAGACTTGTAACTATTTAGCTATGTATTTATACAGAAGCCCTGACCTTAGATTAAAAGCAAGTTATTATAATTCTGTGAATACCTTTATATGGGACATATTAAAACCCAACTTTTGCCAAGTAAAATTGTTTATATTTTCTTTAAGAAATCTTTTTGATACTTTGTTTGAATAACAATAAACACTCTACAAGAAATGAAGTATTCTTTGGCACTAAAAAGCCTCGTATTTATTCAATTTGAGTTAGTGAACTCCACAAACAGAGCTTTCGCATATGAAGAACTTTTTTGTTTTGGTAACTGTGGCATAGTTTTTCGCTCAGTGCATCCACCTGAGTGTGTTTTGTTTGCCTGCGGTTACGTGACTGGCCGCAGAAGCCCGTTAGATGGCCCGCAGCTGTCGCAGAAGTCTAAATCTAAGTCTGATTCTGATGCCGAATCCCGATCCAAACCTGACCGTTAGCCCAAACTATTTTCCCGAATGTTTTGTAGGGGTGAAGGGGGAAGAATTACGTTTTTGTGGCTGGAGACTGCAAGCCGGTGCCGTTTGGGTTTGACAGTGCTAGATGGCCGGATTTATCTGGGAGCTGAAAACGCGGATGCTGGTGGACCACAATTCTTTTGTTGAATCAAATCACAATCGCTGGCGGCACGTTTGAACTTGAAAGAGGTGGAAAAATATATTTCGTGTAGCGATTATGTCAGCGAGTTGTAAATTATTTATTTATGTGTAAGCTTTTAGCGTCGAGTGCTGCAATCAGAATTTCAACAAGACGAACGATTAAGCGAAAAACGCTTATAAGAATTTGCGGAGCGTTGCACAAAAATGACATCGCGGCACGACCACGATTCGGCGCACGTTTTAATCGCGTTTTTACCACGGACCGGCGACACTTTAGTTTTATATTCGTTTTTAGTACGTTATGTGCTTAAGTATTTATAATCACTCGCGTTTGAACTCCGGCTCTCTGTGGTTGGGTTTGGGTCTGAAGTTCGGGGAGTTTGGGTATTTTTTTTTTGGGGGAGTCAGGGGGTTAAGGGGTTTGGGGGCTTGGGGGCGCGTCAGAAACCAGTTAATGTTGCTGGCTGCTTTTGCTGCCTTTTGCTGCTTTTCGACAATTTTCGTTATTAAATTATGCACACAGCTCAGAGACAGACAGCCAGGCAGTTTCACTTTGAGCGGCTGTGGCTCATAAAAATCCCAAAACAGCCGAACGCTGGAAGTGGGAATGTGTGCCAATATGCTGAGCGGAAATGGCCAAAAGCGACGGGTAAAAGCGGGCTAAAGGAGGCTAAAGCCGTCGAGAGGTGTGGCTCATTGTTAAACACGAAAAAAAAATACAAAAAAGAAACGTAACGGAGCCAAACGAAATCGAAATGTTTGCTCACGATGCTTAAACTTGAAGCATATATTTTCTCGTGTTTCGTGAGCTTAAATCGGGTGGAAAGCGGCCGACGTGGCCAAGAAATCGCAATCGGAGATCCGAGATCTGGAGATCTGGCGCATACCTGTCGCGCCCTTTTCGCATACCTGACTGACAACCTATCCCAACGGGTTTTTGGCTGCAGCAGGAGCGGATATTTTCCTTATTTTTATACCCTTGCAGAGCAAAAGGGTATTATAATTTCAGTCAGAAGTTTGCAACGCAGTGAAGGAGACACCTCAGACCCCATAAGGTATATATATTCTTGATCCGCATCACGAGCAGAATCGAAATATGTATGTACGTCTGTCCGTCTGTCCGTCTGTCCGTCTGTCCGTCTGTCCGTCTGTCCGTCTGTCCGTCTGTCCGTTTCCGCGCAAACTAGTCTCTCAGTTTTAAAGCTATCGTGCTGAAACTTTCCCAAAAGTTGTGTAGTTGTTGCACGCAGTATATAAGTCGGAACGGGCCGGATCGGCCGACTATATCGGATAGCTCCAATACAAGAGAATGAAATTAAAAATTCTCACTCTGTTGTTTTTGATCAGATCGACTTGAATTCTTCAAGATGGCGTTTTCTAACTGTTATTGAATTTCGGATTAAATTTGATCAAAATCGGATAACTCTATCATATAGCTGCCATAGGAGGGATCGAAAATTATATATAGAATTAATGGAAATAAATTGATAACATCGTTGTTTTTCATCAGACAAGTATGATTTTTGGAATATAGAGTGTTCTTACGACTCTTGAATTACGAGTTAAATTTGATCAAAATCGGACAACTATATCGTATAGCTCCCATATGATCTATAGTCAAAAATATGGAAAATGAATAGAAAAATCGTCTTAGCTTCGATGTTGTCTAGCCTTTATGCGTTTTGTTCGACAAATTTGATGACTGCAAGGGTATATAAGCTTCGGCTTGCCGAAGCTAGCTTCCTTTCTTGTTTTTCCTTTTTTCTACCTGGGCGAATAGCTTTGATTTCCGCCTCGGCCGAGAAATGTGTGTGTACACACACAAACACACAATGCCTGCAACACTGGCATGCAACAAGTGCGCCTTGAACCACATACAAGCTGCACCACCGCGTATCTGTATCTGTAGCTGTTGTATCTGCGCCTTTTGGCTTGGCCAAGAGTGCAAGTTGCAATTGCAAACCAAGATGGCCGCCCGCTTTGTCACTTTGTCTGCGGCTAATAAAAAATTGCATGCGCACTGCGGAGATAGTTTTCTTCGCATATTTATTGAATCGACCTGGCCAAAACACAGAGCCACCGCAAAGCTGCCACCGATCTGCACGCCGCCTGAGCTTCGGGTTTAAATAAATTCCAGCTTAAAGGTTCATTAAACTGGTTTTCGTTCGCACAGAAGACCCCGAATTGTTGTAGGAAGGGAGCCACAAAAACAGAGAGTGGAGGGGCGGATATTAGCATATTTCTTTGGCTTAGAAATCTCCGACACGGAATCTTTTCGATTCGCTTCACATTCCGGGGAGCCCAAAAACTAAGAATGAGCTCCGCGTTCTTTTGCCAGACAACTGTTATTTTGTTAACGCGTGGGGTTCTGGCTACTTGTTGTTTTTAACACACAATTCTTCACTTTTATCTGATTCCCCGCTAGCCACAATCACACAAACACAATGCGTTTTTCTTGCCAATTTTCCTGGCTTGCTGCGATGCCGCCGACGTGTCAGTTTCGTTTGGAGCGCGATCGTCGAATGCCAACGCGACTCTCGGCGGCAGCGCCTTTAGCTCAGAAACCCGTCGAGCAAGTAAAGCAGAGCGGAGAGAGCGAACTGAGAGCGTCAGAGCGTAAAACCAAGAGAGATCGCAGCAGGTGAGCGCAGGTGAGCAGGTGAGCGAGAGAGGTGGGAGCAGGGAGAGTCTGCGTGAGTGAGAGACTGAGAGAGCTACTCACATGCAGCGAATTCGCCGCACAGTGGCTAGAATTCTTTACAAACATCTCGAAAAAACAAAACACGAAGCCAAGCAGAGATAATCAAACTTTCTTGAACGATATAGAATGAAATATTGGTGTTTTTTTTTTAAAGTGTTTACGATCTAAGAAATAAGCTTCATTTTTTCCTTTTTTTAAAGAAGTGATAATTAATTATTTTATCAGTCAACATTTTATTAACTCCATAAATAGTTTCAAAGCAGTCAAAGTAACTTAACTAAGAAAACCATTGTAAAATGTTCTGAAGTTTAAAGTTTTTCCGTTTAAAACTTTTTAGGTATCGACCTGATAAAAAATTTTTAATAATAGCAGGTGAAAATAAAGAAATAATCATCATTTATCAAGAACAGGTGTCTGCATTTTTTTTAAATCTTCGTAAGAGCACAACAATAGAAAACCCAAACAGATAGCTATTTCTATCTAAGATCATGGCCAAAATATGTGGTCCAAAGTGAGATGCCTTTATAAGTAAGTTAGCAACTTAAACCCACCCACATGTCGGATACAAAGTGAACTCGAGACTCACCTGGAACTGTTTCGCCATTGAAGGTGATCTGCACCGTGTGCGTTCCATGTTCGTGGGGCGTGAAGCTGGCGATGAACCTCTGACCTCCCAGCGAGCGGACCGAGGAGGTGACACGCCCGCCGTTGACCAGGATCTCCAGATTACCGGATCCTGCCTTCGAGCCATCGATCTCGAACTCGACGGGTCTTCCGATAGAGCCATTCGGAATATCCTGCACCCGAATCGCCCTGGCACCAGTGGCATTGCTGTCTATGGGTCGAAATCTAGACAGGGAGCTGTATCCATAACCAGGAGCAGTTCCATGTCCGTTGCTCTCGGTTACCACATGTTCGCTGGACTCCTTTACGGTTTTCGTATATCCACCGGACTTGTCCGTGTAAGTATTGTTCGAATGTGACTTGACTGTAATGGCACTGGGTCTGCAAAGGAGTTTAGATGAACAGAAATGTTAGTTATGCAGTTTATAGTAGATGGAGTTTAATTTCATAAATACACCCAATACTCTTTTGTCAACTCATACGATTTCTAAACAGTTGACAAAGCACAAAGTTACGCAAATAAATTATTATTTGAAATAATATAAAATATAAAATTCTTGCTGTTTGGCCTATAAAGCATATTGCACTTTATTATAAAAAAATTTATTAAGGTTTTACATTTTAGCTTTGCTTGGCTGGTTAGTCTTTTAATAAGAAATCATATGAGTTAACCCAATAGCACAACATAAATACACAAGACAGTGTAAATTCAGAAGTAGATTAAATATTACATTTAGTTAAATACAATTAGCACCAGTTTGACAAGATGTAAATTAATAATTATTAACACAAATTTGACAAGCATCTTTTAAAAGATTTTGTACTTGTAGAACCACTCTGCTGTCTTAACTTTTGTTGACAATAATGATTTTTCTGGCTGTGTGGTTCTTTTTATTAATCATAATAAAGGTGTCTGCATATCAAAAGCGGACTATTTAAGCCCAGTTAAGATATCCTTAAAATTTTTAAAGGATTTGCTTAGACACCTTTTTAAAGTTATATAATTTGTATGGCAAGCTCTGTTAGTTGGTTTTCTAATTCTATGTTAGGTTATTACTTGTAGCGCTCCCCATCATCGGGGGAATCCCGGCGGTAGTCCGACTGCTGCTGCTGCTGCTGCTTGTGCAGAGCGAACTTGTTGTACTGGGTGTTCCGGTGCGTCTCGTGGTCCAAGTCCGGCCGGTTGTACTGCAGTTCCGTGTTCAGCTGCTTCTCGGTCATGTTCGCCAGCGATTCGAGCGAATTGTGCGAGAGCATGTGCTTCGTCTTGTTGATGACGTCCCAGCTGTCCCTTCTGGCGGTGGCCGGCTTCATCGAGGACACCCTCACATTGGAGGAGTGATCGATGCGCGGCTCCGGCGATCCAGTCCGGCGGAGTCGCTCCGCAGTTCCGTACAGCGAGGGACTGGCCCGCATGTTCGAGTCGGTCACGTAGTTCGATGTGGACTTGTACGTCGACGATTTCTCGACGGTTCGCGAGGTTTCGTAGCCATTCTGGGGAGGCAACAAAAATTATGATGAATTGGGGATTATATTATAAAAAATTACATTTAATAATGTTTCATATCTTTAAAATGTTGTTAAAAAATATTTAAATTTAAAAAAAATATTTATATTTAAATATTTAAAAAACCGTTAAATCAAAATTAAATTGCCTACTTTTAGACACTTTTTAAAACGTTTTTAATTCGGTATATATTAAAAAAGGTTTTAAAACAAATCCGGTTTTGTTTAAACAACAACATGAAATGTTATACAAAAAAAAAACGAATTAATCTAATATGAAATATATATTGCCACAAAATTAGTGACTTTTGAATATTGGTAACATGTCGTGAACTACGAGGAATTTTCGTTATTGACATTGATTCCAGAAAAACTTTAGTATGTTTACGTTTTTATGATTTTTATAATTACCTTGCTCACTGGACTGGTCAAAGGACTTCCCATCCTGTGGGTGGCCGTGGAAATATAGGCGCTATTGGGAGAATAACGTTGCACAGGTGAAACAGAGGCGTGTCTTGGACTGCTGGTGATGTTCCGCGTAGAGCTCTCGTATTGATTGGACGTCTTGATGGTCAACGGGCTGTGGGTGTGCATCTCGCTCGATCGGGTCTACAAAAAATACAGAAAGGATTACCAAGCATTCCACACAAGTATTAAACACAAAGCAGGCAAGAGTTAATCTTTGGTTTTCGGATAGTTCTCTTTTTGGTTGGGATAGCAAATCGAAATAGAAACAAACAAAAATTTAGTTACATTGAGTGTGGGACTAGGAATTGGACTAAGCGATCTGGTCAGAGTGCTGGTGGCCAACTGCTGGTGGCGCTGCTGCTGGTGGAAGCTGCTGCTGCTGCTGGTGGTGTTGCTGACATTGGTGGTGCTGGTCAGCTCACGTTCCTCGCGCGGTGGCGTCAACTTGGGCTTGGTCACTCCCCTTCGCTGGCTGTACAACTCGTTCTCCTTGTCATAATAGTAATCATTTTTCGAAGAGCTGCTGTTCGAAGCCTTCGAATCGCGTCTTCCGTTCAGAGTTTCCGTATAAAGATCGGCGGAGTTTAGATACTTCACCGTGGGTGAGCCACTGATTGGTGGTGCAGCTGGTGGTGGTGTGGCCTGGTTCTCCTGTCGAAGGTAGTTTTCAGTGTGTGTGTGTGTTTGGGGACCGGACCAAGGATGAAGGATGTGTGTGTGTGTGTTAGCCAAAACATTCAATTTTGATGGGTTTCGGGATTGGAAAGTAATAAACCCCATGCCGCATGCCATGTATTTTCTTCCCGATTTCTACTTACCTCACTTTCCCGTTTATAGTACCTTGAACTCGAACTGTGATAATCGGTTGTATCCAACTTGGGGGAATATTGTGGCGAATAGCTGTTGGTCCTTTCAGCCGTATTGTGTCTCGAAAGGGAGGAGTTGCGGTAGTCATTGTGCCGGGTATTCGTGGTGGATATAAAGTGCATCGAGGGACTTTCCGAGCGGTGTTTGCTGTCGTGCAGCGGACTGCTCCGTGTTTTTCCTGATCTTCCTTTGGTTCCAACACGCATGCTGAAATATAACTCATATTATTATTAAGTGTCCTTATTAAATTGGTAATACTACAACAAAGATATAGGTATTTAAAGCTTGAACAAGCAATAGAGTTTACTTAAGCAAAATTTGTATAATAATTTACTTTAAATGCTTTAAGTACCAAATAAATTAAATATTAACATGATTTAATTTATTTCTAAGAACTAAGTAGTTAGCCGAAGCTGATAATTTTCTTCTTAAAAAAAAAAAAAAAAAAAAATAAAACATATTCATACATAGGTACTTCATTTGTTTAAAAATAAAATTATTAAATTGTTGGAACTAAAATTCTGATATATTATTAGAGATTTTTATTCTTTACTAGTAAGTTTACTCACATGAAAGGCGATCCCTTGACATCGTAGCCATTGAAGTAGATGTACACCCGGTACTTTCCGTTCTGCCTGGGCATAAAGGTCACCCGGTACTTGTTCTCCACGATCTTCTCCACAGAGCAGACCAGCGAGTGCTTATCGTGGACGATGTCCACATGGAGTTCCCCGGAGACACCCACTCCACGGGCATCCACCTCGAAGGTGTGGGCCCTCAAGGGCATGGCTCCATCCAATCCATGAACGGAAACCCCGGAGGCATCGAAAACGGCACAGGTGAAGGGTCCTCCCTGGATGTGGCGACCCTGGTAGGTGATGGCTATCTCCCAAATGCCCGCCTCATCCGGCTTGAATATGGCACTGTGACCCTCGTCGATCTTCTTCAGCGGACAGTTGTGCGAAATGCCAGTGGGTGAGACCGCCGTGACCAGGATGTCCTCCGTTTTTCGGAGCCCCAGTGGCATTCACTAGAACCTCAACGAGGCTTCCCAAGGCACAGGGCGCCATTCCCGGAGGCGCCACCTGCAGCAAACGAGGCAGAGCACGGAAGAAGTGTCCGCCCAAACTGTCCTCGCCGATCTCGACCACAATCTCGTGCATTCCATAGCGCTCCGGAACAAAGACTCCCTCCCCGTGGGCATTCAGTCGCACCGGCTGCCCTGGCTGTCCGGACGGAGGAACCACGTGGCAGCGCACCGAGCTGAGGCTTATATCCCGCGACATCACGTCCACGCGGAAGTGGGTCTGCGTGTGAATCGGACATTAAACATTTACCAACTGCACTTGCACTGCACTGGAAAGTGTCATTTGTGCATATATTTTTTAACAGTTACGGGCAGAATTATAGTACTCAACACTATTTAATAGTAAAGTTTACATGGAAAGAAATATTATGGTAATCTGTTCTAAATAAAATGTCTTAACTTTACGTTCATTTTCAGTTAAATGTCAAAGTTCAGTTTAAAATTTTTTGAGAATTTCTTTTAATAAATAGTGAGAAAGTTTTGAATATTATTATTAATATTTTAAATATTAAGTTAGTGGATTCAAATATGAGTTCATTCTGATAGCCCAATTTGTAATGTTGAAGACTGGATCTATAATTCTGCCCGGCACTGTCACCATATGGTCCACTCACCGGTTCGCCCACCCGACCGGATGTGCTCTCCAGGTAAACGGAGACCAAGTCGGAGAGCGGCGGCCTCGGCGGCACCCACTGCAGGTGGGCCGCGTAGGCCATGATGCCCAGGTGCTCCACTTCCGGATTGGCCATGTCCTTGGCCGTCAGGATGGGCTGCACTCCCAGCCGGGCACCCGCGTCCACCGCCTTGCGAATGTTGTTCTCGTAGTGGAAGGGATCGGTGCTGAGCTTTTCCGGTGCGGGCGCCGAGCCGCCCAGTCCCTTAATTATTTCGCACATTACGCGTCCGTCATTCCAATCGGTCTGCAAAATTAAGACGCCATTAAATGAAAAGCTTCTTTTGAAAAGGGGGAAAAATGAAGTGCAATAAGTGTTTGTGTTCTCAGTGAATGCAATGTATTGGAAAAATGTGAAATCAAATTTAAAAGCTATATTAATTTTTGAATAGCATTATATTGGATTTAATCTTAATTTTTATTTCTCTCAAAATGTACTACCATACTTAATGCAAATATGAAGTTTTTAAGATAATACTTTTGAAAAAACGAAAATTGAAAAAAAAGGTTCATTAAAATACTATCTATTTAAACCAATTATTATGAATACATTTTAAACGAATTAGACCACATTTTCACAAATCGCTTTCTTTAATTAAAGAAATATATTTCAATTTTTGTGAAGTGTTCTTTTAAATAAATAAAAACATCTCATTTAACTGTTCTTTTGAAAACAGAAACAAACACTTTTAAAGTTTGTAACCACATTACAAACTTTTTATTTAGTTTTACAATTTCCCTCAACTCACCGTAAAGTTCTTGACAGGATCCTTGACCTGGGTGTTCACCCACCGCATGGTGGCATTGTAGCCAGGACCACCTGGCTTCATGAAGTAGGAAAGGTACGTCATTCCCGACAGTTCGTCCAACCAGGGCGAGGCCAAGTACTCCGGTTCCAAGACCTTGGGAACTCCAAACTCCCGCTGGGCCAAATCCATGGCTTGGGTGCAGTTCCTCACACTCTGGCTGGGATCCATGCTTCGCCAGTGGGGGAACAGACCCGGCTGGCAGTAGTCCAAAAGTGCCGCCAGGTTGACACCACTATTCCAATCGGTGGTCAGATTGGTGATCCTGCAATCCGGCAAAGCGGCCTGCAGCCAAGCCAGCATTAACTTTCGTGGCGGGAATTTACTGCGTCCAATCTGATATCGCACAATCAGCGACCAGATCAATCCCAGGATCAGCTTTATGTTGCCATTGACTATATCCACATTGCCAATGTTCACCAGCTTGATGTGGTCCGCCTCGATGGACTTCAGCGCCGTGGTGGCATTCTCCAAATAGTGATGCTGGTTGGCGGGTCTGCGATTCCACGAGGGCTTCAATGGACGCGTCTGCAGATTCTCCACCAGGGCACACAGGCAGGTGCCATCGCAGAAATCGGTGGCCCAGTCATGCACCTGGGAAACACAATAGAAATTAGCATTAACTTGGCTCTATAATTAACAAGAGTAATGGGAAGATTTTGCAGAGACACAAGACCATGTTTGTGATTGTATTCACTTAGTAAATTAATTAGGCTAGTAGGAAAACTAGACTATACTTGAATTGCAAAGGGAAAAATATTGTTTGGTAACAGTTCAGTAAGATACGGTTGTGTTAGGATTACATATATCAAATATATAACAATACTGATTAAATTTGGCAGTAGACTGTTGAATATCTTTGATGTAATAATGATCTTTCTTTTATAGTAAATAATAAAATTTATAAGAAATTTTTTTTTTTAAATAATTTGTTCTTATAGAATAACATAAATTTAATATTTATTTTTGAAGCGGAACTTTTTTACTATCTGAACTTTGTATTTTATATCTGAAGTATTTAGCAAACCTAAAAACAAAGTTGTTAAAACGGTATTTGTGGTTTATTATTACTGTCTGGTTTTTGCTTATGTAAATACAAATAAATATGTTTGTAGATCTTTTGCGGTACCTACATCAAATCAGAGATTATAAAACGTGTGCGACGCCCTCCCGAGTCTGTCTGTCCGATTGCAAGAGGGCCGCTTGACAGACAGCCTTCCTAATGAGCAGTCAACTCGCCGCCCCTTCCGCCCAACTGTTGGCCCACTTTACAAGGTGAACCGCCTGCTTGGAGCTCAGGAAAGAAACAAAACATGGAACCTGGGGATCTTGGCTGCTTGGAACTTGGGAGCTTGGAAACTTGGTAAAAACCAACAGGTTCGCCGCCACTCGGAACTGAACGGCTTTCTCCGCCCGGGTGCAACCAATTGTGCGCGATTTTAAGCATTTGACATAAAGCTTTTTATCTGCTGGCTGTCAGCATTTGGCCGGGAAACTGAAGATAGGCAACTGGGTATGGGTATGGGTATGGGGACAATCGCGTGTCTGTTGCTGTTTGTTTGTGCCTAGCAAAATATTCATTGGATGCCATAAAAATCTCGCACATAGTTGCGCCACGGCTCTCTAACAAGCTGCCGCAGGTTGTTATTTGTCGCTGCCTTTGTTGTTATTGTTGTTCTCAGCGCACAACCTTTAAATTTTTAACATTCCTCTTGATTTTACGATATGAACTCAAGCTTTTGGGGAGAAGTCGCATTTTTCCCTACGTTTTTACCTGAATTTTTATTTGCATGCGAAGCTTATGTATGTACATATGCTGTATGTATATATGTTTTATATACATGTTAAAAATGATAGAGTCAATAATACATTTGAATTTAAAGAGTACGGCTTATAAAATTTTTTTATTTCAGTTGCCATTAAGATGTGGTCTGTTGCTTGTCTCTACAAATCTATGTTCCAAATATACGAAATATAAATATTTTTAAAATAGATTTATATTTAGCTTCCTAAATAAATGATTTTTATATATATATATTTATTTGCATATTACTTGAAATTGTGTGATTGAATGTAATAACTATATCAATTAATTTAGAAGTGGAATACGAAGTATAAATATATTTTCCTGTGCATGACACATCATCTTCACTTAAAATCTTCCCCTTTGTTTGTGCATGCACTTGTCATACAAAGTTGATTGCAATATTATTTGTCTCATATTTACGCATGAGCTAGAATTGTAAACAGCGCTAAAAGCGCAAACTTGGCTGTCTGGTTTTGGTTTGCTGACCCAAATAGACGAAAGCCAGGTCACTTTGGCCTGGCTCTCAATTAGCGCTGTTTACTGGGGTCTTCAGCCTTGCTCATCACATTCGTTTTAACCTTTTTTTTTTGGCCCAGCCGAGAAACCAACAAATGAAAAAACACACGAAAATTATACACAAAACTGGGCAAGATCGCGGACAAAAGCTTTAGCTTGTTTTGTGTTTTGTATATTGTGTATTGTAACTGGTAATGGGAATTCGATGCGTCGGCCTTGGCATTCAACCGGCCAAATATGGTTGCTTCAGGTCGCTCCGTTCGGTGCGTGTGAGAAAAATCCGACTGGCTGACAATCGAAAAGTCCCCGGACAAAACGACAAAATGAAATGCATTGTTGGCATCACGTTAATTCGTTTTGAGTACTCTTGGCATTATTGTAATTGTAATCGCTGGTGCCACTTGCCATTGAAGTTGCTGCGCTGCGTGGGCGTTTGAGCCGAGTTTCATGAGCCCGGCCATTTAAGGCAACTTGCGGAAGAGCTCGGAGGCCCAGTTTATGATGGGGTTTGATATTTTTACGGGTTCTGTCACCTGCCCAAGAGCTCATATGGCCAGCTTGAATGCTCATATTTAGCGAGAATGGGATCGGTAAGCGACTTAATTCGAATTACTTGGTTTGGGAAAGATTTATGTATGTTATAAATTAACATTCGAAATATAATATAAAAAGTTAATCCTACTGGAACTATCAAGTTAAGGTTCTTAACCATTGTACTCAAATTAATCTCTAAGGAAAGCGTTTTGTCTGTTATATATTTAATAATCTAAAACATATAACAATACGAAGTTTAATCTCTCAAATATATTCCTAAATGTTTTATAAATTGTGCTTTTAAACTATAATTTTCCTCTTTATAATTTTAAATGGTTAACAATTGTGTTTCCTAGCTCAAAAAAAATCAATGGCTTTAATTGTCTAATTTTCCGATTGCCTGAAGTTTTTAATTATGTATTTTGCTCAAGTTAACTAATTAACCAATATACTATATTTTGGTGTTGCTATGGTCTCTTTACCTAAACCTATTGCGTTTATTTTTCTAATTGCAGACAATACCTAGAATAATTTTAAAACCTTTAATTTCCTGTATAGAATTCCAGCCTTAGCTATGTATTTTTTAAACCTTATAGTAGATTCTCAGGCCCTGCTTCATCGATAGTTCGTTCTACGAATTCCGTATTCAACGGACCCGCCGCACTGATTGGGTAATCGTTTGTCGCGCTTGATCGATCAGATATTCAGTGGGTTAGAAAGTGTTACCTAACTAGCCTGGGGGAACGGAATGAAGTATCTACTCTATCTATGTATATATGAATGTATCTGCGACTCACCTGCATGCCCGTTTCGCGTAGGTGCTCGTTGACCCAGTTGCGGAATGTGTTCGCCTGGATCTCCACCCAGAGATCCTCGTTGCCGCGGATGTTCATGCCCTTGGCGGCGGTGCCCTCGGGACTCCGGGCCACCAAACCGGCGTGGGTGATCTTCTGCGTCTCGGTGGTGCCATCGGAGTTGTGCTTAAGCAGCCCCGCATGCGTCACCTTGGCGCCTTTTATGTCCTTGACGTCCATCGCACGTCGTCGCTGAACTTCGCGTCACTTCACTTCACCTCGCGTCACCTCAGCTCAGCTCACCTCACCTCGCACATATGTACAGGTGTAACTCGGCGTTCAAACACTGATCGGGAAAATGGACAAAAGAATTTGCTATTGATCAAACACGGCTCGCAATAAGCTTTAGTTTCGGTTTCAGTTTCAGTTTTCAGTTTTAGTTTCGTTTGCACGCGTTCGCAGCTCGAAGCGAACTGTTTTTATTTTTCAACCAGTTCGATCGGAGCGATCGCTCTCTTGGCCAGGCCAAAACAAACGATGACGTCATTGACTCAAAGCTCAAAGCTCCGGAGAGCAACAGGAAGGCAAAAAAAAAGTAAGAAATAAAAAATGCGGGGGGTTTCGCCAGCGAATGTGTGTGTGCGAATATATCTCTGAATCTGGCTATAAAGCAAAACTGGTTTCGTCGCTTCCAAGCCAAAACGAAGCGGGCGAAAAGGAAAATTGAATACAAAAATAACAAATAAGAAATAAGAAAATAATAAAAAAAAAAAAAAAAACAACTACGTGAAAAAAAAGAGTCTGAAAAATAACAGAAATCACTTAGTTTGGAATTTCGCCGCGGCAAAAGCGAGCAGATCTGGTGGGCAGTGCTCTGTTGAATGTTGAATGTTGAATGGCTGTTGCTTTTGCTTTTGCTGTGAATGTTGACGTTTGAGCAAGTCTTTCACAAACGCCACGATCGCTAGAAGGCCAACATGTGTGTAAACGTGGGAGCCGTTGCCACCACCGTCAATGATAATGGCCGTAATCACAGCAATGAAATCTGCCGCGATCAATTGTCAATTGTTTGCTGCCCGTTTTCACTTGTCGCACTTTTACCCTAACAATTTGCACAAACCGAAAGTTGGCCTGTCTCTTCTGTTTGGCCTTTTTGGCATTATTCCACACACCGCATCGCAAAAGACAACGAGGCGTCAAAAGACTGTCTAACCAACTTAATTATAGGAAATCCGGTTGCGTTTCCAACCAGTCAGTTTGCCAGCGCATATATCATTATAGCATGTCCAGTTCTGAGCGAGGCTGGTATGCAGATTTCCAAACACCAAATACTGTTTATTGACAAACACTTTTCGGAGAGGTAAACAACTCGGGGATGACATCACTCGTCACTTGCTCGGCTCAGCGATGAGTTGTGGCTTGAACTGTTTTTTAACGCCCCTACAGAAGAGTACAAAGCGAGAAAATATAACCAAAATTGGTGTTCCAAATACACTTTACTTGTAATTAAAAATTCCAATTTGAAACAGAAACAAACATGCCTTGTTAACCAATTAATCTGACCCAAATGACAGACTTTAGTATTTAAATAAACAGAAGCTATTATACTAATCTTTTCAACTGAATTTCCCATATAAAACTCAGCGCTTACATGCTATTGTATTTTATGTACTTCAATTTATTTCAAGCTAAGATGACAAATCCGAATTGTATTTTTGTTTTTTTCCGAGTGACAAAACTGCGTTGCTCGGATCGCATAAATTAACTGCCGGGGACGGCAAGAAAAAAGTGGAAATAAATGAATTGCTCCTCCGACTTATGAGTGATCCCGTGGCTGATGTCATTTACTGACACTTGACATTGGCAATGAACCTAATTAGTTGCACTCGCCGGTGGAGTGGAATGAGCCCCAATCAACTCCGCTCCTCACCGAGTTCTATATTTTGTATTTGGTTTTGTTTTACTTATTTTTTGCTCGCGGCAAGGCCATGGGAATGGTAATGGGTAATGTTAATGGGAATGGGAATCGGAATGGCAGTCGGAATCTGACGCACTGGCCAATCCGCTCCCTAGTTTACTCAGTTGGTCAGCAGGCAAATATCGAAAGTGTTGTCGTGACTTAAAATGGGTAGAAGAGGGCCAGCTAGCGAGCACACCTAGTTTAGGGATATTACGTAATGCCCAAAAATTCATGACTTTGCAACTGGCAAATATCTGAATGTATGTATGTATATATATCGGGTGTATCTATATCAGAGAATGCGATGTGCACGTAGGTGTCTGGCATTTTTTACACTTTTCGATTTGTTTGCTGTCCGAATATATACGTTTTTTTTCGTTGCTTAGCTTTTTTTTTGCCATTTCAACCCACACGAAAGCCAAGCAAAATCTCGTAGTCGTCGTCATCGTCATCGGGGCTGCCACCCACATGGTGTGGTTCAACGCCTCGTTCTAGACGTGGGTGCGATTTCAAGTTTGACTTTTTTGATTTGTGCCAAAACCGTGTACCAAATGGCCATTGATTTCTCAATGGTTCTGTAGTGGCTGCCCAGCTACAACTCTGTTTAAATCGGAGCTGTGGGAATATATTTGGTTAAGTGTTCTATGACAACGTCATTAACTCTGAAATATATGGGATTAACCGGAGCGGAGGTGAAGCCCATAATTATGTTGATGGATGGTTACGGAATTTACTACGAGAAGCTGGGATGTTCGTTGATTGATTTTGAAAAATGAATAGGGGATTACTTGCTGATATGCTTTACTACTTTTATATATATATTAGTCCCATCATGCAATGTTTCCCACAAGTTTTAACAAATTTAGATTTTTGAACACAGTATTTTACCCTTCATATGAAGTTACAAAATCTTCTTTTTTAACTAGTCTGTGCGAGATCCAAAAAAGCTTAAGAAAGCAATTAACATTTCTTTTAAAATTTATTTTGTATTGGTTGAAGGTATTGCAAGTCCTGAAAAAGTTAAAAAGCCAAACAATCCATTTAAATGCTTTGATCTTTATATTCAACATTTTCTAGACTCTAAGTTTGACCACAACTGTTCTTGCTAAGAAGTTAAAGTGTAATTTGATTGGTATTTCCTTCTCAGAGCGAATGAACTTCAACGACTAGACGTGGGCTATTAGTTTGCCTCGCGATATTACATATTCCATTTCCTGTTGGCCAAATGCGATTGTAACACTTGCCCCTCGGCTGACAGCCACGCCCCAAAGTTAAATGATGGCCTATTAGCGCACGCTTCTAAGGCAAACAAGCGTTTATTTTTGGCAGCATTTTTATGGCTGTTCGTCATAAATAGAAAACACTCCAAGCGAATAGCTAGCACCGACATACGCACACACACACACACATACACATATATGTATACACATGTGGATGTTCGCTGGTCTTTTTGAGGCGCTGCCAAGTTTGTGTCTTCAGTCTTTTGATTAATGCCGTTAGGCGTCGCCAAAGCGCAACCAAGCCAAACCTTCTTGCCAAGTGCGATTGCGAGTGTGTGTTCTTTTGTTTTTTAATTTTTGCTCATTACTCTGCCTCGTTTATTCGCCTAAAAGCCGCAGCAATTACAATTGAAGTACGGAAAATGCTCTTTAAGCCAGCCTTTAAATTTGAAAACCAATCGAACCGAAAACCAGCGGAAAAACCAGATTCAGATTCAGACACAAGACCAGACTAAGATTCAGATTCGCTTTCGGTTTTAACTTTGGCTTTGGTTTTGCTTTTGTTGTTGTTGCTGTTGCTGTTGTTATTGGTGTTGTTGTTTTCGCTTCCCCTCCGCATTCGCCTATTATGCAATGGGCTAGGCCAGATATCTAAATCTGAATATCTTATAACTGCGACTTTTGGTATTTATGCTGTCGGCCAAGTTGTTTTTTCTTTTTTTTTTTGCTCATTTGTCTTGTTTTCTTTCCGTTTCACACGGCTCGCGGTTCGTTCACGTGTTTAGCACAAATTCCGCACAGAATTATATAAACATAAATATATATCCCCACTAATTTAAGCAGCAGCTCGAAATTAGAACAACGCTCGGCACGCAAGTCTCTCGCTCGGAACCAAAGAGAACCAACGTACAGAAAAGATAGAGTCGAAGTTAAACACAAGGCAAACGGCGAGGCACATGAAGATTCATAAAACAAAAAAATATGTAGTTAACGTTAACGTTAGACGACGGCATCAGAAGTTATTAAAAAGTCGGTGGGGGAAGTTAACACACACACACAGCACGGCACAAATATGTGTATATATGTGAGTAAGATAGCCAGGTTTTTTTTTTGTTTTGTTTCCCTTTTGGCACTTGTTGCGCTTACACTTCGGATTTGCCTTCGAAAACGGGGTGGGAAAAAAGCGTTAAAGCGTTAAGCGTTTTAAAACACGTCCAGCGCGCACGAGTTGCTAACAACGACTGAAATTGGCAGCAGCCGTGAGCCGAGCGATCGGGCCAAAAAAGCTCCACATGCCCGCCGCCTGGCTTCCACTGGAAGTTTTCGAGTTGGAGTGGAATCCAGCGACGTCATCGTTTTTGGCCCGATCTCGGGCTTGTTTTGCTTGCCCGCTTTGTTGGCGCTTTTGTTTTGGGCCCCCAATTCGCTCAGGTGCCACGTTTCCGCTTAGCAAAGCGGTTAGTTCGTTCTCGAGCCGCAACGCGAGTGGAGTGTTGTTGGCCTAATGGACTCGACTACTCAGCTACTCAACTACCCTGCTACTCGACTGCCATTCGGCCATCTCGTTAATTGCAGGCGTCGGCAATGCGATGAGTGTGTGGTTTCGGCCTTTGTAATTGAACAATTTTGCGGCTTTTCCTCAGATCCCATTGATTACGACATGCAGTTGCATTCAATCGACTGATCGTCCGATCGACGGATTGTTGGCTAAGTGGATGGATGAGTCGAATGGTTATTAGTGGCCCCCCGAAGAAAAACGCAACGCACGATTTTCATGTATTAAGAATTTTCTGTTTTTGTTTTGATTTTATTTGTATTTCAGTTTTCTTTCTGGTTTTTTGTTGTCGTGTTTTTACTTTATAATTCCATTTGAATTTACCCTTTGTCAGATTTTCAGAGTGGTTCAGCAATGTAAACGGCTTTGAAACTCTCGCACGATAAGCTCGATTTACCTGCTGCAAATCGGGGCCTTATTTGAACTGATCTGATTTATAGTGACCGTTTAAAAAATGCCTTTTCCTGCCCGATGATCTGAGAACTATACTGTTTCTCTGTGTTCTTTTGCTATGAAGTCAATGCTGAATTAATTTACTGTTTAGTTCTTATAAATTAATTAATTAATTTATAGTAAAAATAAAGCTATAAATGTTTTCTTTCTTTTTTGTATAGATCTCGAATGCATAAAATAATTTAATAAATTATTATTATGTAAGCCATTCAAACTCGCCAGCCATTTCTCCTCCACATTTGGCGACAACAACACAACCGAATCGATGTAGTTCCTTGTATTTTACGTTCAATAACAAATAGATATATGTCTATACGCGCTCTAACGGAAAACATTAATGAAATCAGAAGGAATAAGTCTAACAAGGGACAGAGCCTCTGTCCTGTGATAAGCGTGCTAATAAGCCATAAAAATGTAATTTAATTTAGTTATATTATTCAACTTTAACTTTGGCAATAATTGGCTAACTAAGGAATCAAAAACTCCGACAAACTTTTACAAGTTTTCGTAGGCTTTCGCTTTAACACGTTTTTTTTTTTTTTTTTGGTTTGGTATAAGCTTTGTCTTAGATGAAACCCCATTTAATGTTTATTGTAATTATTAATTAATTTTTAATCCGTTATATGATATTCCGAAAAGTAATTAGGTTGAAAAATACGAAAAAAAAGAATTTCTTCTATTTGTTCTCTAGAAAATAGAAAATAGGTTTACCTCGTTGACAAAAATCTAAGAAAAAATCCTAACAAAATTTGAGCTTAAGTTTTTGGCCTATCATTTTTTGTTGGCATGAAATGAGATTCGCTCCAGTTTCCGTTTTCTCCGCAGATACTCAAACGTATCCTGGCTCAAACGCCGGCTCATTCTGTAAAGTTTAGGTTCTTATTCGAGTTAGCTATATAATTATTAAATTTCCTTATCAACTCAGTTTGTGGTTTTCAATATTTTTGGGAGTTGACACTGAACAATTTGCTTAAACGATCGCGATTCGATCTTTTTTTGGTCTTCTCTGGTACACATCTAATGGTATAACTAGGTATAACTAGAGTTACAGCTATATTAATTATTTCTTCTTTATCGCAGCCCCCATATTATGGGGATTCTTGAACTGCGTTCTGCAAACTTCTGCAGAACTCTCCTGCCTAAATTAATCTTTGTTTTTCTTTTTCTCAACTACAATCTTCAGCATTGGTTTTGGCTTTTGGGGCAACTAACTAAAGTTAAATACATTTAGACCTTTAAATTGTTACCATATTAAGTATAATGTAGATCATGTATAATGTAGATATACTATATACGACAGTAGTACAATATAATATTGCATTAAAAGTGTTTTCCTTTTGACATATCTACTCATTAATATTGGTTTTATTAATAGTTTAATGTCTTTAGCTTTGAGTTTTTTTGTCTTGTTTAAGATTATTATTAATATAGTTTTTCGAGTGTGTGGTGTATGCTCTGGCAGTTCTTTTCCAATAGTACAAATATTTTGCAAATATTCACTTAGTTGTCCATAAATTGTTTATGCATTATTTTCAGTTGTAAAGTAAATCGTTTCCCATATACACATCTAGTAAATGTTCATTTTTGTCGAATTACAATTAGCAAATATTACAATAGATATACGATTCATTTGTTACACTCATGATTTAAAGTAATCTTTTAGTTTTTTGTTTTTTTTTTTTTGTTTTTTGTTTCGGATGATCCATACTAATGTCATTGACCATAATGCTAATTGAGTTCCTAGAGCGAAAGTATTTACAATGGGAGTTCGAATACCCGTTTCGGTTTTGGTTTAGTAACCATTAAAAGGAGCGAAGAGCGTCTAGGCCTAATGATATCTATATGTAAATCTCAATCTATTTCTGAGCTTAGTATGGAAAAAGTGTAAGTGTTGGGTAACAAGTTGTTAGGGGTTCTGGAAAAAGTTCTCTCTCGGATTATCTACTAAAGCTTTTCCGATCTCTCCGGTGCATAACTAAACCAATTACAATCGTTTGGCGTATATTTTGATCTCAATGTTCTTCCATTTCTATTTACAGACAATTTTTTCATTGTGGCAGTGCCATTTTGGGCTATATTTCTTTATTTAGTTTTGGTGTCGCGTGATCATAAGAGATATTAATTGCACATCTTGGGGTTTATCTGGCGCCCCGTCCTCCCCTCTCTATCTCTCTCTGTCTTAATGGTTCCCTAAAGCGAGAAGTATTTGGTGCAGGTCTGGGTTCCCGTTTCAGTTTCGAGCGGTCGTCCTTGATCCTCCGCCTCCTGATTCCGCAAATCCTCCTCCTGCCGTAAAGCTGCTGCTGCTCCTGGTTTTATTTTTTTATTTTATTTTTATTTTATTCGTTTGTTTTTTTTTTCATTAGTAAGGCAATTTGGAATGCATGCATAACATACACACACACACGCACGCACACAAATACAAAGAACACAGTGAGTGAGTGAGAGAGAGAGAGATACAGAGAGAGAGGGAGAAACACAAATACGAGACAGATAGAGAGTGGGAGAATTTGTTTTTTTTTTGGGGTAGCGATAGATAGATGCGATATGATGCGGTTAATGATCCAATCGAATCCGCCTGATCGCCGGATGCAGTCAGTTGATAGTTGATCAATGTCAGATGATCAATGATGATCGTGGAGTCATGAGGAACATGATATGTACACCATACCGATCGCCTGATGGGGCAGCACGCTCCCGTGTTATATGATACTCTCTCTGTTCCGCTCCAGCTCCTCCGTCTCGTTCTCGGGATCCACGCTCGATGTCGAGGACACTCCGCATATCTGCATCTCGATCTCCGCCAGCCGATTCTCCAAGTCCCACTGCTGCTGCGAGAGCTTCGTGTTCAGTGCCTGATTCTCCGATTCCACCGTGTGCAGGCGTTCCCTCAGCCGCTTTATCTCGTCCTCCAGCACTTCGTGGGAGCCCAAAAGGGGCGTCGTCCCACCCCCTGCCCCGCCCACTCCGGCTCCATAGCACTCCAGCTGCGAACTGGAGTCGCAAATGTGACCTGGGTGAAGGGGATTGATAAAGGGTTATTTAAATTCGATGCCCTGCCATTATATTTTATCGGTCTACGTGCTCTTACCCGTGTGACTCGGTTGCGATTGGGGTCTTATCGAGTGGTGCGAGGTCGTCCGACTGCGCGGCCGCTCCTCGGATCCGTGGGCACTGGGACTCACCGATCTGGGGGAGTCCGTCGCGCGAACCAAGCGATCCGCATAGCTACGGGGACTTTTGGGATAATATTAAGTTAATTAGTACGAAGTAAGTCATGAATTAAAAATGATGCTTATTAAAATGTATATAAAACTGTCCTTAAAGACTAATCAGAGGTATCAACGAACAACTAAATTATACAAATAAATGTATAAGGAAAAGTATCGTACAATCTTTAATAACTATTTAATTAATTATATACTTTGGTGTTTAGATCTATAGTATTAAAAGAAAAAGATGTAAGGATATAAAAATGTATCTTTTCTCAAAATGCAAATGTGAAATTTAAAAGAGAATTCTTTTCTGAGAAAATATTAAGGGTTTATCTTTTTGCTACAATAAAAAACAGCTTTGTGCATTTTCTCTGCAAATAATAATAATTTCGAAGGCGTTTTGGTCGATTGCCAGAAGTCTTAAGTTTTGGCTAACACTCCTTGCCAAAAAGAGCGCTATAAAAAAGATTTAAATGGATATAGGAAAAATAACGTTATAAAATAATGTGCTCTTTGGGTTTTTAAGTTGTATTTAAGTCAATTTATAACCAATAAAAAGAAAAACATTTTTAACATTCAAACATTTTAAAGTATAGAAAAAAATTTCGATCTAAATTGCGTTGTTAAAGGTTCGGAATAATTCAAGGATTCGGAATTATTAAATATATTTGTAAAATGTTTCGACCCAGAATTTAAATCTACATCTTTATCTATCTGACAATCTGTAATTTTTTACTGACTCTCAGAAGCTTCTTTTTTACTTAAACTCTTTTTAGTTTATACTTATCTTGCTATCATGGCACTTTTATTTTATTGACCGCTTAAGCGGCGATTAAACTCACCTATAACCGTGCGTCTGCGAGGATGTCTGCGTGGACTCCTGTCGGTGTGGCAGGTGTGGCTGCTGCGAGGCCTGGTGTTGCAGCTGCTGCTGCTGCTGCTGCTGCTGCTGGAGCGTTTGGTGGTGGTGCAGCAGAGAGGGGGCGGGGCCCGTCGCCGGGGGCAGCCACATCTCCTCGAGCGAGGTGCGGCCACAGCTCTCGACTAAGCCCGGCGTCGATTGACAGCGGCCCATGGCAACTACATTAAAGTATTTGACTGTGTTTTAAATCAAAATCGTTTAAAACCAAACGCAAGAACGGAAACGGAAACGGAGGCAAATGAAATCGATAAACGAAAAGGAAGGAAAGACGGAACGGAAGGCGAAAACAATCGAATCGTGTTATTCTGGGGCAATCGTATTCGTATTCGTATCTTTGAATTTCGAGTGGTATTTGTTTTTTTTTTTTTTTTTTGGGTGGGGGGGAGGGGGAGTGGGGCGGGGTAACTGCGGTGGTAACTGGATGTTGTGTGGTTGGGGTGGTCCTTTTGGGAGGTGGTGCAGAAAGGGAATAGGAAGGGAGAAGGGAGAAGAGGGGGAATGGGGAGCAAATAAGACAAGTGCCTCACCTTTCTCCAACGGGGCCTTCTTGTACTTCTCCAATCGCTTGACGGCTATCGACTCCAGACGAACACGCGCCGCCGGATACTCCTTCAGCACGTCCCACATGTCCTTCTTGCTCAGGACGAATAGGTCGCTGTATCCCACCGAGCGAACGCTGGCTGTGCGTCGGTTGCCTGTTTTTGTTTCGCATCGGGAAAGTTGGCAAAGCAAATGTTTGCCAACGCAAAGAGAAAAGTTTAATGGTCTTGCAAAAAAGCATTTCCCGGACTGACTGAGTTTGAGTTTGAGTGTGTCTGTGTGTGTCGTGTGTGTGTGTGTCTGTGTGTTTTCGAGTCAGTGTGTCTGTCGATTCTTCTTGTTGACTTGGGCGCACAAAGACATTAAAATTGCATGCCAGACAATATGGATGTGGTATGGGGACGATAGCAATACAACAACAGAAAAAAAAAATAGGAAGTAAATATTGAATGGGATCATGTTTTGATTAAAACCTTAATATCCAAATTCCGGATGTGCAGCTTTGCAGCCACATTTCAACAAGAAGAACCGAAGGTGGGAGTGACTTGTGTAAACGGGTCGTATACTTAATCGAAATTACACAACTCTCAATACAATTACGTGTAGAGAAACGTTTAAATTACGTCCAGGCAAAGCAATACAACAACAACATTGACTCAGATAGACAGAGACAGATATATAGAGAGTGAGAGTAAGACAGACAGAGAGAGATTAAAGAAGAGAGAGACAGAGACAGAGATAGCGACTAACTAGCGTAAGAAATTGCGCTCCGGTGCCATAATCCTTTGGGCAATTCTCACCATTGAGCGCACACGAATGGAACCAAAACCAGGATGATGCCTAAATCATGCAGAAACACAAGGAACTTTAAACAATTCGATTTCGCCGTCTCTAATTGTTCGGGCTGAAAAAGGGGGGAGGTTGTGGGGGGTTTTGGAAACTTTTCGGGTTGCACCTCCTTAACTTTTGTGTGCAAATTGAGTTGCTCTCGCCACTTGTGCTTCTGCTCCTTCTTGGCAAACTCAATTAGATGGCACACGGCTCCGAATGAGTCCTTCGAGTATGCAACGAACAGATATCGCGCATGCAGCTGCCTGGAACGCAATCCTGTTAATTATGACGAACGGATGGCTGCCGAATTTCACAGCCGGCTGGCCAGCTATTACCCGAAATTTAAAGCCACGTTAAGCTCAACAAAGTGTTTTTTTTTCTGTGCTGTTCGCAACGCAACCACAATTATTGCGTACGTTTTTATAGGCCCACAATAAAAATGTCAAGAACAATGAAAACGAGAGACCCGTGTGAGTGCATGCAGGTGCAATAATTGCATTTGACATTCATTAATATTTCAACCGTGTGTGCAAAGGGTGAGCAATAAAAATTCGTTGCATACTCTTAGGTCTGGCTTAAAAAACAAAAAAGAAGAAAAAACCAAGGGATGAACAATTTAAACTTGCAAAAAATGATTGAAAAAGAACTAAATGAAAGGTGTATTTTTTCGCATATGGCATTAATAAATCAAAATGTAAATTCTATTGAAATCGATTCGAGTGCTCGGCTAGTTGGTTAAATATGTATGTGCTGAAGGATTCGGGGACGGGAATCGGTCTCTAAACTATTTTTGTGGCTCGGTGGGACTCCAGTTAACACTTAGTTGCACGATTAGTTAGACAATTACATTCCACAAATAGACACAGATACTTGGGTAGGCTTGCTAAACTGTGTGTGTGTGTCTGTTGATTAATAGATTTTATTTTTTCGTTTTTCGGTTTTATTTTTTCTGGACTTTTTTTTGGAGGGGGGTTGGAAGGTTGTTGTAGTAGTTACGTTATCGTTATTGTTCCGCCTGTCGCACTAAAACGGGATATTTACCAAGCTCTTTACCTGCGGTGCCCATATTGAGTATACTAATCTCGCCAAAATAGGAACCGGCCTTCAGCGAGGCCATAACCGTCTTTCCATTGTCGGCCACCACCTGCAATCGTCCTCGATTCACAATGTACATCTCCTTGCCCACCTCGCCTACATCAATTGGGTGGATTGCAAAGGGGAAAAAGCTTGTAAGGATTGGGAAACGCTTAAGGACTGGGCTTAGGACAACTCACCCTTTCTGCAGATGTAGTCGCCGGGCGAGAAGAGCACGGGCCTCAGGCGCAAAACCAGTTCGCAGAGGAAACCGGCCTCGGTGTTTTGGAAAATCTCCACCCGCTTAAGTGTATCTAAATGGACGTTAATTGCTATTTCAGCCTGACGGAGCGAATACGAATACGCATCGGAATCAGTATCGGAATGGGGGGAATGGTAAAAGATTTCACATTTAGTAATGGACAAATCGTGTTTCTGGGGGAGATCCGTACTCACCTTTAATTTATCAGGAAGACAGGACACGGCGCGCTCCTCGTCCGAGCATTTTTGCGTAAGCCACAGGTAATCGAACCATTTGATGACCTTCACCTGCAGATGATTCGGCACACGTCGCATCCGCATATACGTCTTCACGCCATCCAACTTGGCTGAGATACGGGAAAAACCCAAAAAAAAAACGAAACGAAATAGGGAAAAGGAAAGAGGGGAAAACAAGAAACGAAAATGTATTATTTGTATTTGCTAAGGATTTTCCTGGAAATTGATACGCGACCGGCATACAAAGTGCGTGGGAATTAGGGGATTGCACAATGGTATTCAGAAGAAAAGATGTCCGGTAAATTTATTTTGGGTAGCTCTCGAGGTAATATTTCGTAATATTTAAGTCAGGTGCTCTTTCCACAAAAATTTATTTATAATCAAGTACATTTTTCAACAGATGTTTCTGACACAACTTGTTTGTGTTTTAATTATTCAAAGAAAAACACTATAATGGCTGCAAGCAGGTTTAAGTTTTTTGTCATTCTAAAATTGTTTTTGTTTTGCAAAAACTTTTTGTATAAATAATAAAACTTCATTTGAGTTACATATCAAAATACTTTATTTAAAATAAAACTTATCTTACATTCATTCATTTCAAAAAATAATTATATTTATTATTGGGCTTATACTTTGGCTTTTTGGACTAATTTTTTCTGCTTAATATATACTCAATTAAGATTGAAAAATGAATAAGTTTTAAGCAACCTCAAATTGTCAAAATAAGAACCACTGTAACTAGGCTTTACTCAGTAATCGGTCAATCAAGACGGTCCGCATAAATTTGTAGTATAAGGCTTTGAGCTGTCCGGCAGATTCTGCGGGACATAAGCTCTTTCTGGCCCACCTGGCATATGCTCGATATTGATTACTGCAACATAGTTGTGTTTAGCCGGCAATTAACGATCTCCTCGGCTGAAGGAGCACGCACAAAGGAACCGACTGCCTTAGTCGGTGGGTTAGTGGGTTTGTGGTGTTGTAGTTTCAGTGTTTCAGTGGGGCAGTTGCAGTTGCTATTGCACTTGCCATTGAACAATGAGCCAGTCCGCTCGATTGGCCATATCTGTGGGTTAGTGAGCCACATTCCATGCGACCAATGAAGCAGGGACATGGGAACTCCTAGCTGTTTGAGCAATATTGATGACAACTGGCTTTTGTTTTTAGTTGCCCACCGCCAGAGTGCCAGTCATCCCAGTCGATAAGAGGAAATTAAATCTCTTGGCTCGTCAGTGGTAACAAATATTGACACAATTTGTCGGCGTTTGCCAAAGGGGGAATGAAAATGGCGAGTGGGCGGTGGATGGTGGGTGGGTGGTGGATTTGTGGGTGGCAGCAAGGTGGATTCCATCCGAAACTAAAACCGAGTGCTTCTACTGAGTGCTGCGTCTTTTGTGTTTGCTCGTGCAAACATTTGAAAACCAACTGACAAACAGGCAAACAGATTGAATACAAATAAATACCCAGTTACCGTTCTAAAAGTCCGGAGGGGGCGTGGCCAACAACGACATCGTCTATAATGCAATCAATCGCCAGTTCTCCTGCCGCCGGTATCCCCCAGGCTCAAGTTTTCCCTGTTGGTCATTTGTCATCTCTCAATTGTCAAATGTCTTTTGTTGTCCAACTCAAATTTCAACTCGCTTGTCTAATAAGATTGGAGCTTGGGGATCCCAGCGTGTGGGGATAATGGAAATTGCAGTTTTTCAAATAAATGAACATGCTCCCATAACTGCGATAAAATCAGACAGATTGATTTTTGCAATGACTTGTCAAAGAATTTTACTTCTGACATTCCGGAAACAGAACGTTGAGCTATGTTTTTCTCACAAAAAAATAGGTTTAGGTTATTAACCAAAGGCTTTAATTGCCGTTCAAAATCAAGAGTGAACGTAAACATTTAACAGTATTTAATGAAGGTAAAATTATTTGGCTGGAACTAATCCGCATTAAATAAGCTTAAAAGTATCAAAATGGAAAACATAAATTAAGGATTTGAACAAAAAAGTTGTTTACTCATTTGCACGCAGTCTTTAATGAAATAAAAACTATTTAACCTGACTATCGAAGTAATCTACATTGAATGTTTAATCACAATCAATTTAATTTGAAAAGGAAAATAATCCGAAATTAAGCTTTATATCCAGGATATCTCGATTACGTATTTCACTTGGTTTGCTCATGTTGGTGTCCTAGTTTCAAATACTTTTTGTAGCAGACGCCGGCAAAGTGAAAGATTATTGAATGGCAGTGTCTGCCTCTTGGCAACCATTACACATATCGGATATGGATGAGGATAGAAATGCCGCACCACGTAGCCAACTTTCCACCTCCCCCTTTCTCCATCCCTTCCCCCTTTTCTCCACCCCCTCTCCCCCTTGATTCTGCTCCATTTTCTATCCAGCATTTCAGTGATACGAGGGCCATGCAAAATTACAGCGATTTTTATTACAGCGCTGCTTGAATGCATTCGACACCCGACCATTGAAATTTTCCAAGCGCTTTTCCCCGAACCCTTTTCGCAGTTGGCACGTCCTTTGCGGGTTTTTTGTTACAATTGAAAATCAATCTAAATATTAATTGCATATTCCATGGCAGCCGGCGAAAATAAACAAGTTGAGCACTGGGTTGGCTCGTATTTTGTATGCGGTTCGCTCGGTAATTGCGGTTTCTTTCTATCGACTCTCGTTGTCGCTTTAGTTGTCGTTTTTTGGTTGTCGTTTTTAGTTGTCGTTGTTGTTGTCGTTGTGTGTGTCTCATGGTTTTCGGTGTTTTTAGAAATTACTCGAGCTTTAATTCCTTTGCTTGCTCTGCGGCTGAGCAGAGCTTATCCTGTTTCTTTCGTCCTGTCTCGTTTTGGTTTCGTTTCGTCTGGTTTCGTTTCGTCCTGGATCCGCTCTACTCATCCTTTCTCCTCATCCGCTCTTCTCCTCTTCCATTTGGTTGCATTTTGCGAGCAAAATTTAATTTGCCAGTTTTTGCCCTCAAGTCACTTGGCTGCGTTTGGCCAAAAAGAAAGGCGGGGGGGCGGGGCAGGGCCTGGCAGGTTGGAAAAAAGTGCATTTGGCTCCACATTCAGCTTATTTCTTATTTATTTTTCATTTTATGCTCTGCTTCGCCTACAGTTGCCCCCGGCGAACTTTGATCTGCTTCTGTTGCAATTTTCCATGGCGGGGATTTTGGGGTGGCTTGGGTGGCTCGGCGGTTGGGTGGTTGGGTGGCTGCTTTGGGTGGCTTTTCTTGGAACTTGACTGGGTGGCAATGTCACCTCAAACTAAGCGGTGCAGTTTCCCAATAATTACATTTACTGTTTTGACTCGACTTTTGTCTCTCGACTGACAGCCGAGGACAATTGCCGCCGAAGGATCAGCTGCAGACAAAAGTCACTGCCTTCCCTATGGCGGTTTATCTATGTGTATGAGTGTGTGTGTGTGTGTGTTTGTGTGTGAGAGTGAGAGTGTGTGTTTGTCGGCAAAAGAAATCTGGGTGCAAAAGTTCAAGCCATTGTCTGCCAGCGAAATGCTGCAGCAAGTTTCGCAGCGAACAAAAGTGGGGATCACATACAAACAGTAAATATGCGTGACAAAAACTTGCTCTTCCTGTGTGCCACACAGTCTTTTCATAAAACCGCCGCACAAAAACACCGACCCCAACATGCATTCAAAAAGATGAGGAAAAAATAAAAAACAAAAAGAAGAACGCAGCAGGATGGCGAGGTGTGTGTTAGTGTGTGTGCGAGCCAAGTGAAAATTGCAAACTAACTAGAAACCACTTAAGAGTCAAGCTGATGTGTTATGCCAAAGACGGAAGTTCTGTTCGGAGACCAGGAGACAACGAGTTCGGGGGCAGAACAATGCTCGCTGATGGGAGTTCCTGGGTGGCCAAAGGGGGGTACTGAGGAGGGGGAGGGGAAAGGGGAGTGGTGGAAGGACGCTCCGGCATTTGCTGAATGCGCACAGGAATCGTAGGAATTGTCTGCGATTATCACCCGAGTGCAGAGCGCACTTGCCGCAATTCGAAGTGGAGGCGAAGTAATGGTCTGCAGCTTCCCCACCTGCCGCCATTCCATATGGCTTTTTTCAAAAGCAGAAAACAAATATCATCGATTCGGAATCGGCATTAATTCACTTGTTAAGGTGCTTTAAAGGTGTGGCTTTTGCTGGCGCAAAGTAAACAACTATATGGCATTGAAAACACTTTGAAAAGTTGAAATGCCAGTGATTATTGAAGCATAGAAAATCCCTTCGAATAATTCATTTTTCATATAAAGTTTTTATAAGTAGGTAAGTATTTTATAAGTTCAGATTTTATGCATTTGCGTGTATAATAATTATTTTTAAAAAGAATATTATTTTTGAATTTAAAAACATTACTTATTATATAATTATTATTATTATTTTTATGTTAAAATTAGTAACCTTTCTCAAAAGTAATCTGACTTATTTCTTTTTGTGAAACTAGTTAAATATATTGAGCAGAATTGAAAGCAACTTAACAAAGTGCATAAAAGTATGCTATGAAAAACTAAACTTCCTTTATCGACATTTAAAAGTCCTTCTTTCGGTTACAAAATCCCTACTACTTATGTTTTATGCAAGTTTATAGCGGATTTCGAACCCCTTGAAATTTCCGTAGCACTCCCAAGCCCGTGACTCTTCTCTCCCGGAAATGTTACAACCGAAAGCCGGAGATATACGGCTTACCGTTGAATGGTGTACATTCAATTTCAAGCCAAATGCATTCGGCCTCTGATTTTTGCACCTTAATTATGCATTTACCTCCGCCACGGCTGCTGGCTGGAGCAACAAACGGTGGCAGGTGGAGCAGCAGGAGCAGCAGGAGCAGCGGGGAGACGGGTGGCAAGGAGCAAGGATGCTGGCTGATGGTCGGATGAAATGCTGGGGATGGATTTATTCAGGCGGTAACTAAAAATAAATGCGGTGAGCACCTCGCAGCGGCAGCAGTTTGCAATAACAATGCGCATGCCAGCTGCATCCAGAGCTGAAAGCTGAATGCTGAAATCCTTGGGAAATTCGCCATTCAAGGATAATGGAATACTTTGCCCTTAAAGAGCAGCAACATGCCGTAATACAACAGCAACGAAAGAGGGGGGAAAAGAAAAGGGGGAGGGGGATAAAAAGCGAGAGGAACAAGAACAACAACTGGCATGTTCTAAAAATACGACAGTAAGTTGGTGTACATGCAGCTTAATGGGCAAAAGCGGCCACCAGCGGCGACTGCGTCTACGATATTGATTGGAATCCGCATATATATATATATATTCCCACAGACACACACACACAGACACACTAACACACACGCGCACACGGTTACAGCTGTGGGCCATAACCAGAAGCAAACATAAACTCACACAAACGCAGGACATTGCTGTGGCAAGCAAAAGCAAACAGCGAAACGAACAACAAACACAAACCAAGCTGAACACACATACCAAAGCATGCCAGGACATTCACACACTAACACTCGCACACACACACACACACTCGCACACTTTCACGCAGCAAGGGCGGGCAACTTAAAGTGGATAATGGACGTCGCTGCATCCCCCTCGCCACGCCCACCCGCCCACTTAAAAGAGGCAAAATGCGCAGGAGGGAAAAAAAATGAAAGAGGTGCGGGCCAAAGGAAGCCGGCTTAATCGAAGAAAACGATACCCTGGAAAGGTCTGCGAGAGTCCTTTTTGCTTTGACAGCCCCTGGCCACCGGCATTCCGGCGATGTCTCGCTTGAGAAGGATACGCCGGTACCTTTGCCATTTGTCACCGAAATGCCACTGGCAAAAATATATTAAGTCTCAATACACATTAATAAAAAGGAATTGTTAATATTGTATTTATTTTAAACTACAAAAGAAATAGTTGCAATTTTTAATTCATTTTTAAGTTTTCTAGAAATCTAGAAATATCTAACAAATTTGTAAAATAATAAAAATATAATAATTTCCTATTATCTAAACATTTAAATCAAATACAATTTAATTTTAATCCAATGAATATTTTTAAGAATATTTTATCATATTTAATAATTGCATAAAGTATCAATATTGCTGTTTAATAATTAATACAAATATTGTTTTTATTTATTTTATTTTTAATTTCATTTAAAAAACAACTCAGTATTGTATTTATTTTATAAAAGAAAATTAAGTATACTTAACCAAAACTATACAATCTTATATTTTTACTGAAGAAAATCTAGCTGTTAGCTTTCGGAACTTAAAAACCTCTTAAAATAAATCGATCACCAAGAAATTTCCATCAACCTCTAATAGGTGTTGATTTCCTGAATTAAAGGTCCTTGCTTTGCCGCAGTGTGCGGAGGGGGAAAGGATATCGCCGGGACGGGGCCAATGTCGAATGGCTGACGCGCGTTCTTGCCTCAGTTCGTTTGCTTTTCGTCACTTCGCCTCGTTGCTATTTTTAGTGCCACCATAGTGGGCCAGCATCACCACTAGCAACAGCAGCAGCGGGAAAAGCAAAAAACAAAAACAAAAACAAGGGTAAACAACAACACGTTGTCCATTATGCATTTACCAAGTCGAAAACGCTTGGCTAAGGCACTACAAATCTTCTGCAACTCCCGCTCGGCTCCTTTTGGCCCATTCGTGTTTGTTTGTGCTGGCTTAAATTGAGCGCGTAAATTGTTTTAATTGCGAGGCCAAAAGCCAAGTCCAACCCAGCCAACCCAAACAGACGTTAATTGTAAATGAAGACCGAGAGCGCTCTAGCAGCGAGCGGCGAATAAATGCCATAAATATTTAAAAACTAAATAAAAAGCAAAGGGGCGAAATTGGAAAAATCCACACACGAGCGATGATTCATATGCAAACTGTCCCCATGCATCAATCAAGGTCCGTTGACAGTTTTGCTGACAGCGGCAAAATTTGCATAAAACTATTTACAATAACAATTACATAATGGCCGGGGATAGGGGGAGTGGGGGGTATTTTGGACAGAGATAAGGGGCTGAGTTTCCATAATTTTAAATGCCGGTTTTTGAAACGATGTTTGGACGGTTGCCAAAGCAGGGGAAAATTCAATACACAGCCTCATAATACGAAAGTCCTGAGTGAGAGCAGGTTGTTCGTCAGAGTGTATCTCTTTTCTACACTTAGAAAAATGGAAAATATTTCGAAAATTATTCCCTTAAAGGATTTTGAATACTCGCAAAAAAACTTGTGTTAACGATTTGATTTCCAAAATTAATCAAGAATTGTTTTTCTAATGGTACTTAAGTTTTTCATCACATTGAACTAGTTTAACTATTACCTGTTGATTAATTAAAAAAATGAATACATAACTTTGAATCAGTAACAGAGAATATAATGTTTTTATTATTTTTTCAATTAACAATATTTTTAAAAGTCTTGATACAAAATGCGATAGAACTTCGGTAAGAACAGATTTGTTTACTTCATAAAATTTGAAAAATGTAAGAAAAACTTAGAGGAAACTATTATTTTATCAGAATAAAATCTATGTCGATTCCTTTCAAGTAATTTTTGAGAGAGAGTAAATTTTTTTAAGTGCATCTGGTCGAGTGTGTGAACGCTTGTCGATTATCGCAAGCATTTGGCGAACGGCAAACTTTTGCGCTTGTCGGCGTTAACAAGCCACAGCCATGCGTTTAACTAAGCGTGAATGTAACAGTGTGTGTGCCTGTTTCAGGGAAGGGATAAAGGGGCGGTGGTGGGAGGGGCTGGAGATCCTGTCAGCGCGTGTCTGAAAAGTGAATGTGTGTGTGGGTGTGTGTTTGAATGGTTGGGTGGCGGCAACATTGTTGCAAAATGATTTTGAGAAAAAAAGAACCATCAATAACTCAAAAATAATGACAGTTTTCCACTTGTTGTTGCCCCTTGCCTCTTGCCCCGCCCCCTCAGCACCACCCACCGCCCCCCAACCCCTAAGTGGGGCTAAATGGATGAATAACTTAAGCCATCTGCTTCGGCTTTCCTCTTAGTGTGCGATGTTATGTAATGTAATAACGTCAATCAAATTTAAAAAGGCAGACCAACTATTTCAAAATCAATTTTCTTTGCGCCCCCTCCCCCTCTGCATTTCCCCTTCGGCGGCATTAGCATCAGCGGGAAAGTGGAAAAGCGGCGGAAGGAAACAGGAAAACGACCTCGGCTTAAGCAAATACACAAGCACAAGTTGTTGCAGCATCAGTGGAATCCTGAGTAGGATGTAGGATGTAGGATGCAGGATGTAGAGCGGAGGAAGTAGGCTAATGTAGCAGGAGACGAAGAAGAACAAGAAGACTGAGAAGAAGAAGCATAAGAAGAAGAAGAAGAACCGGGGACTCAGTCACTTTGCAAACAGTATCCCCCCACTAAAATAGCCTGACTAGCGGAATTCGCAGCGAGCGGCAGCGTGACATCGAGTGAAAAAGTGCCAGCCTTAGTTAAAAGTTAAGTTTCAACTTTTGACTGGCTCGTGGTGGCTCGTGGGCACCCAGGAGAAATGTATCATTCGTGCCATTAATCATTCGTCATGTGGGACGGCGACAACATTTCATTTGCCTATCATCTCGGCTCAAAGTCTTTGGGGACAGACAGCAACAAGAGCAGGCCTCAAAAGTTGAATGAATGAATCAAATGGGCGGGCTGCCGGCAAACTTATTGCTAAGCCTAGAAATCCCCGACAAGTCAGTGGCTTCCCGTTCGCCTGAAAAACAAAGTGAACTTATGTCCGGCATTTGTAGCAGGCAAAAGAAAAATGATTCCACAAACGGTAAGGCTACATTTGTAATTAATTTAAATTTGATTCAATTTCTCAAATATATAGAAAGAAATGTTTGCTTACAGTTTGCAAAGCCATTTATAATTAAATTTGGTCTTGACCTAACTTTGATAAAGTTGTGAAAACGTTCATCTAAGATTTCCTTTTTATTTTGAGCTCACAAAAAATAAATTCAATAACAAACAAATCAAGTTTCCAATATGTTGAACAGACCAAATATTTTTGCTATGCATTTCATATTTCTATTTTTCAATAAACTCTAGAGAATATAGTGAAGCGTTCCTCTTCATTTTAGGCATACAAAATCAAATTTAATTGCAACCAATTCACTTTTTAAGTGCGTTGAACAAACCAAACCATATTTGCCATGCATTTCATCAAATTTTTTTCCGATAAGCTCTCGAAGTGAAGGATTAAACTATATCTCGAGGGCATACTGCCATCAAGCCAGCGATTGTGAGAGGCACTATTCCTTTTATTTGTATTTTTTTGCCATCGAAGCCTGCTTGATTTTTATGACCAGCACTCCAGAGCAACTACTGCCCATCATCATCATCATCATCATCGTCATCAACATCATCATCTAACATCATTCCTGTCCCATGGCCGGCCACTCAAAGGCAAGCGCTGAATTGACAAATTGATGGATGGTTCTCCAAACGCTGCATGCTTCAGCATCTCTCCTTTCTTTTTCCTGTTTTTCTATTTTTTTTTTTTTTATATCCTTCACTGCCCCTTGTTCGAGTATATGATGCATTATTATTCCGGAAAAGTTTGCGGCCGCAACAGCAACAATTGCCTGCCTAAGTGTTTTATTAGCCATCGAAAACAGAGTTTGAGTTCGGTTGAGTTGAGTTGATTGTCAGTTTTCATACACAACGCTTTTTTTGTTAAGTGTGTATTGAGTTTTCCTGAATTGCCTTGCGGGTTTTATGGTTAAGCATGGCTACTAATTTTGCAATTGCCCATGAGCTGTCGACAGAGCAGATTGAAGAACTGAAGGAAGCCTTTCATCGGTTCGATTTGGACTCAAATGGATTTCTTTCGCCCAAGGAAATGCGATTGGCTTTGCTTTCTGTGGGTCACGAGATCACCGAAGCGGAGCTCTACGATTTCATCCGATCGGTGGCACCGCAGGGTGAGCAATTGACTCTGCCCAGATTCATTCAGATGATGGCTCCCCGAATGGCCGACATGAATAGTGAAGAGAATCTGGAGCGGACATTCGATCTTATGGATCGCGATCACGATGGGTACATCAACAACCAGGATGTGCGTGCCACCATGGGCTTACTGATGGGAGCAGCCTTAAGCGATAGCGATATCAAGGACATCTGCCGTGCCGTCGACATGGATGGCGATGGTCGCATAAGCCGGAGCGATTTCACCAGCTTTATGCGCTCCCCCATATAAACTTGGCCCGCGATAAAAATTTTTAAATTCCCCGTGTCAAATGTGCAGAAAAACCCACACAGAAAACAATTAAAAATTAAATTGAAAAACAAAAATATGTTTACAAATTATTAAATTGACCTTTTTAATAATTTGTAAAAAATATTTTTGGCTTTCAATTTATTCAAACCAAATTAAATCGTTTTATATTCTATAAAATATGATCTATCAGCTTTATTTTTGTTTATGCTTCCTCATTTACATATTTTTAAAAATTATTTAATTTTTTTGATTTATTATACCCCTGATACTTTATTAATGCAAATAAAATTGCTTTTTAAAAGAAAACCTTCGTAAGAATTTATTAATAAAATTGCCTACATTTCACTCACTCGGAGCTCACTTAACAAAATATTAAAAAAAAAAATTGAAATCTGATACATTGAAGTATATTTCTGTCTGCAGGCAAAAAACGAAGACGACTGAATGGAAAACGAGCGAAAGGAAGAAAAAATTGAGAGCATAAAGCCAGAAATTAATTCAACAGCACGTTTCGTCCATTAAGCCGCCAGAGCTTTGCTTGCTGACTTTGCCATCCTGACGCCCCCTGCCACGCCCCCTTGCAGGACACGGACATGGACATGGCCACATGTGCAATGGCCACACATACGCACACACACACACAGGCACACATGCAAAGTGTTGTGTAAACAAGTCAGTTGGCCGGCAGCTGCTGGCGGGGTTTTTAGGAAGAAGACCAAGAAGAAGGAACTCGGCCAAAAGGATAAGCCAGCTGAAATCAGAAATCAAGGTGCCACGCCCCCTTTTTCGGACCCGCCCACCGGCGTCCAATTGTGCTTTGTTTGCCCCCTGCTGGCAGGATTCCACCGAAACCACCTTGACTCGTTGTCGTCGTGAGTGGCTTTAATATTTTTCAGCTGACGCTGCTTCTAATGAAAGCTAGAAATGATGCCACCGCTGCCGCTGTCGCTGTCGCTTCTTCTTATTCCCGCTTCCGTTTCCTCTAAAGCGTCTTCCTATTAGTCTAGTCGTGCACTCAGAAAAAACTAAGTTCTAAAATAATTGGTGTAAAGATAACTAACTACAGTTTACAAGCCTTCTATAAATTTTAAAAAATGTTGGTATTTTTTATTGATTTTCTTTTTTATGAAAAAAGGAGCAATCTTTTAATAAAGCTAAAAAAAAATATTAAAAAAAAATAAAATTTTTAAATATTATTAAGCTTCTTCAAAAAATGTTGTTTGTTAAAACCAAAGCCCACTTTAGTTATCAAAATATATTTGCTAAATATATTTTAAATGGTATTTTTTGTTTCTTTGAATCTTACATAACACATGAAATGTAAATTGAGAATTAATATACAGCAAGCCCTTCACCCCGTATATTTTTCTTGAGTGTAGTGTTGTCTAGCCCTTCTTTGCCTTTCGCTTGGCATTTTCCACTTAGCTGACTTGGATTGCTCTTGCATTTCGTCCAGTTATTTATGGCCGGGCCGGGTAAACGAGTTCATTTAGCTAATGGCCGCACGCCCAACTGAGCCTACGAGAGATTGCTCCACGAGTCCTTCGGGTCCTTCGAGCGCTCTTTGTGTGCCACAATGGGCATTACAAGTTCTGGCACTGGCACTGGCACCACTAGCACCACTGCCACCACTGGGACATCATCATCGTTGCCATACAAGCGCCAGATTTCAATATTTTGCATAAAATTGGCCGAGCTGGCACATCATTCAGCCCTTACAATCATATAAATTCCCCCTTTCAAACAACGCAGCTTAAGGATAAGTCCAAAAGCATTTCCCATTGTTGTCCTGCTCCCTTTCTCTTTTTTTTTATCCGCATTCATATCCTTCTGCAAGGACCTCTTTCAGTTGTCAGGACAACTATGCGCAACAAGTCCGTCCAGTTTTGGTAAGACTCGGAATTTCCGTCTCGATTCGCTGGGAAATACCTTCATCGCTATTGTTGACATTCACTTTTCTCATCTGCATTAATACGGGTTTTCCGTATGAAAAACCAGAGCTCGAATTCCGATGATAAGTTGTGTGGCATATTAAACACGACATTTTTCACAAGCTTATCGTTGAACATTTGCCATTCTTTATCATAATGTCAGCTGCATTTGCTTGCCAATTTATTGCGCAAATATAAAACTAGAGATTTTTTAAACAAGCAAGGACTTAAATGCCATCAATCAGAGATATTTTCCTTGTTTGCATACAACAAACAAAATAATTAATCAGGCTAAGTACTTGCTCTTGGCAAAGAGAATTTAGAAGGAAAACATTTTTGGGCTAATTGTTCAAAAATTCTTCTCATTATGTTTGGATTCCAGTTCTGGGTCATTTTCTTTGCTTCAGCCACTCTCATTAATTTAAACGATTTTATCAAATATTTAAATATTTTAATGTTTTGCTTATCAAAAGAAAAGCGGGATGCTGCTTTCAATGGTTTATTAATAATAAATAATCATATATTTCTTTATGGGGGATATCTATATGAGTCACCTTTAAACCGAATTACTCTTAGAGAAATAAGATAACAAAACAAAAATCAAGTGAAAATGGTACTTCTAATAATATCTTGTTTTGTAAGCGGAATAAACGAATGTTAAACAGATTTTTAAATACCTTAGTCTTTAATTTTTGTAGACCTTAAAACCTTTAAAAAAAATTTTTTCAACTATCAAAAATTGACTTAAATTGTATATTGAAAACGACACTAACGTACCCTCTATAGAATTTAAGGCCTACACGAAAAAACCTACCCCAAAACAGATTATTTATTGTTTAAATTTTTAATTTCATAGGTAATCAATATTTTTTCCTTCTACAAAAATTACTATATATTGCATCTTTAAAGCACAAAGACTTTAAATGTAAAATTCCGAAAAATATTTATAGCTTGGAGCACTCACCTTGGAACTCCTTGCGCGCTGCACTCACTGACGTCACGATGTTGGCCACGTGCCCCAGCACGGTGGCAAATAGCATCAGTCCGAAGAGCAGTTGCAGGATGACGAAGACATACTCGCCCTTGGAGCGCGGCTTGGGCAGGTCCCCGATGGTGGTCAGGGCGAGGGTGCACCAGTAGTAGCTCTGCAGGTACTGCTTCACCACGTCCGCCGATTCCGAGTCGTGGTAGACCCAGTTGCGGGATCCAAAGCCGTTGTTCTTGTGGATGATGTGGTAGAGGCAGCCGTTCCAGTGGAATATCACAAGCAGGTAGTGGATGAGCGCCGTGCTCCGGAAGAGATTCGGATAGTTGGTGTGCCGCTCGGTCCGATCCATGAAGGCCCAAAACCGGTAGATCTTCACCAGCCGGAAGCTGCGCAGGATCGAGTTGAAGCCGATGGACAAGTAGAGGAAGTCCAGCGGCAGCAGGCACAGGCAGTCGATGTAGAAGATAGTCGAGTTCATGTAGTGGGTGCGCAGCTTCAGTGCGTCCGTCTGCAGGACCCCGTCCTCCAGATATCCGGTGCGAAAATGGAACAGGATGTCGATCAGATACAGGAAGTCGGACAGGTAGTCCAGGCAAAACCAAATGGCGATCGTTCGCCGATTGATCTCCTGGAAGGCGAAGCGGTAGATTATCACCCAGAAGTTGTACAGGAAGGCCATGGAGACCACCATGGACCAGTAGTAGCACAGTCGCCCCGCCGGATCGAAGACGAAGTGCAGCTTCCTGGCCGCCGTCGCCGCTCGAATCCTCTGGGAGGCGGTTCGCCGCGGCTTCTGGTGGTGCGGCTGCCCGCCGTGCGACCCCGCCCCACTACCGCCCCCGCTGCCAACACCACCGTGGTGCGGGTGGTGCGGATGCCCGCCGTGGGGCGGACCCGGCCCCCCGGGCCCCCTGCGAGGGCGGGCCGTGCGCGTGCGGGTGGTGCGACACCGTCGAGGCCGAGTGCTGCAGCTGGTAGGGGTGGTGCGCCTGCTGGGCGGCGTTGTGGTGCCCCTGCTGTTGCGATCGGGAGCGCGGGTAGCTAAAAGAAATTTTAAAAATATATATAACTAGCTATAAAAACACGTAATTAAAAAAAAATATTACTAAGCATAAATATGCTCGTTGATACTTGAATCACTTATGGAAAGAAAAGTTCAATGTTTTAAAATGTGTACAGTTTTGTTATAATATTAAACATATTTTAAATTAACTGCTTGTTATTAATGTATTTAAATACATCTTGAAGAAACAAACAAACTTAATAATAATTATAATTATGTAAAATATTTGTGTAATGTTTTTTGTTTTCAAAAGCTGGATAGTAATTTATAAAAGACAAATATAATAGTCAAATAAAATATTAATTCTCCATTTAAAATAAAAGAAATGAGAAAGTTTTTAATTTTTTTTTATTTTTATTAAATATTTATTATTTATTTATTTACTATTTATTACTTACCGATCTGTGCCGTTGCAGTAGTTGCCACCGTACTGGTTGTGGCCGCCCATGGCCAAACTGGTGGCTCCGCCGCCGCCGGCCAGCGTGTTATCCTGCGAGCCGCGTCCCGTGGAGCGGTTCCAGGTGCCCAGGAGCGGCTGGTCGCCGCTGGCAGCCGCTTTCAGGCGGCCCCGCGACTTGTTGCGTTGCTTGTTGTGCAGAAGATCCATTTCTGAGGCAGTGCTTACGGTGGCCATGTGCGAGTTGGAGGCCCTGGAGGCGCATGGTGTGGCCAGGCTGTCGTGCGAAGTGAAGAAACCTTGTTGCGAGACACTCTGCCCGAATTTCGGCTGGGTCATGCCAAACTTTGGTCCTAGATCTGCGCGTGGAATAAAAAATAGAAGGAATATCATGAATAATTGTTTATAAAATATCAATTATTAATAAATAATGGACAGGGTATGAGCAGTTGGCTGTAAATCAATCAATCTGTTGGTATAAAATAAAATCTAGAGTATCAAAGGTTAGGGACATGTTACTTTGAAAAATCCCAGCAATTTCGAAGACTAAACTTAAAATAATATTTTAATATTTTTGAAAAAAGACGTTAAAATTTTAAAAAATGTTTAAATAGTAAAATGGTTTAAGTTAATTTGTATTGTATTACAATTTTACATTATTAATTTTTGTGATATGTGGGTGTTTAATTTAAAGAGTTTTAGGCTGAATAGTTCAATTGATAAAGAGTTAAGGGTTAAAAATATGTTTTTTAGGAATAGTAAGTCAAATGTCTTCTGTGAAATTGCTAGTTATTTTTCCAAGTGTTTGTCTTGCTTTTCAGGGGAAGTGGGATCACGCGGCCTTACCGAGAAAGCTCTGGCGATCGATCGAGAAGCGCCGAAGGCTCCCCAGATCGATGAACTGCTCATCGCCGGCCATTGTGGGTGTGATCGAGAGTTCGGTTGTGTGTATGGCGGCACCACCACCACCACCTCCACCACTGCCACCGCCACCGCCACCACCGGATGAGCCAACCACTTGCGAGGCCATGCCACCGCCACCACCCGCCGAGGCACCGCCACCCGCTGAGATGCCACTCGAACCACCGCCCACCGTGAGATTCGTGCAGGTGGTGCCACCACCCGCACTTCCGCCCATTCCGGCGCCCAAGTATCCAGCATTGCTCGCATAGAAGCTGCCATCCAGTTCGGCCATCTGCTGCTCGTAGGCGGTCAGCGGGTTGATTGACCTCGAGCTGTGGTCCCGATAAAGTGGGCGTGGCGAGGGCATCAGCGAGGGGTTGAGCAGCCCATTGAGCGAGAGGCGGGGCTGCATGATCTCCGGAAAACTCGCCCTCGGCGCTAATCTATTGCCCAAGTTTGTCTGAGATGTTGCTGTTGCTGTTCTATTGTTGCTGTTGCACTTATTGCTGTTGCTGTTGCTGTTGCAGTTGTTGTTGTTGTTGGTAGTGCTGCCGTTGTTGCAGCCGTTGTTTTGACGTATTGCGACTGTTGTTTTGGTCTGTGGCCTGTCATTTTGAGCGGCAAAAGCCGAAGTATGAGCCTTCTGAGCCGGAGCCACAGCCCTCAGCCATCGTTCATCATCGTCATCATCGCTATAACCATCGACATGGTTTTCGTTGTCATTGCCATCTGCATCACCATCGCCATCTATAGCCGTCGACCGCCTCAAACTGGGCGTGGCAGCTGCAATTGCCAGCATTATTTCACCATTTTTTTGTTGCCATTGATTGTCGTTTAATTTGTAATTGGTTTCGCATTGATTTGTGTTTTCAAATGGGAAGAGCACGAGAAATGTGATCAGAGTATAGAGTATAATTAATTGCAAATTCTCCATTAATAACATTTTTGGTTTTTGTTTTTTTGTTTTTTTTTTTTTTCAAGAGGGTTTTGGAGGCACAAACACACACACAGAAATGAGCGAATAAATCACAATAAGAACGAGTGAAAGAGGATTGGTTTGGTGGTTTGGTGGTGGTTTTGGTGGCTACAGGTGGTTTTTGCTGGTTGGTGGTGGTGGTGTTGAAAGTGTTGGTCTTTAACAACAACTCAACTGCAATAACGTTATCAAATAGCAACAGCATTCAACAAGAAACAACAACGAGATGTACAAGAACAAAGGTATTCGTTTTGCTAGGACTTAAATGTATTTGGGACTGGGTGTAATTAAGTCTTACCAGGGCTTAAATTGTACACAGAAAAAAATATGGGATATTTGCTAACATGGTCTTATTGAAATTTAGGTATTTTTCTTAACAGTCTTACGTATAGTTACACAAAGTATAGATTTTTTAGGAACTTTATGAAATGAACATGAATTCAATTATTTTGAAAGTGATTGAATGATGTGCTAAGGTGATCAATGGTTTTTCTCTGTGTACATCTAGCATGCAAAGCTTATTGGATTGTCAGGTGATGTCTAAGTACCTTTCGCACCAAAGTTACTCAGCCTCCATTTCGAGCCCCCCGGAAATGTGCTAATAAAGTTAGATTTAATTACGTGTGCCCGAATGGAGCATGCAACAAGAAAAGGCAAGAATGTGAAGAGAGGGGGAAGGGGCAACACACACACGCCGTAGGAGCTTCATTACTTTTAACCAGCTGCCTGGCAACTGCCACTTGGAAATTCATGAGCTGCCACACGCAAAAGGGTCCCGTGCAGATTGGCCCAGCAGCTCCTGGCCAAAAAGACTGGCTCAAGTGCCACTTGACTGTCGAACAGCCAGACAATGGCCAAAGCTGTGTTGGCCTCCAGTATTTGTATTTCTATATGTATATGTATCTCTATCTCTATATGTATATGTATCTCTATGTGCTTGTGTGTCTGTGTATCTGCGGTGTCGCCAGCGAGCTGCGTGCGGCGCCAATTTATTTCTATTAGGAGACGTTCGTGTCCTCCGCCTGTTGCTCCTCTCGAATAGATTGGATACCTGCCCCCAGCTGAGTGCTCGGCCATTGATTATTGGCAGACCGCTTTTAATTATTGCTCAGCTTCTGGCCAGCGTAATTCAATTAGGCCACCAAAACAATGATGCTGAATAGATTGCCCCCAGTTCGAGTTTCATTCGCGGCGCGTCGCAAGTTAAATGCAAAAATTGTCAATTACTTTGGGCTTGCCACCTGCCACCTGCCACCTGCCACCGCTGCTCCTTTCCACACCTTTTATCTTTTTTTGGAGCGGTCTCGTCTAACATGAATTTGCACTTTGCTCGCCGGGCAATAATTTCCAATTAATTCGCGCTTAATGGCAACATACAAATCAACTTGACCGCGCTTATTTATTAACTAATTCCAGAGCTTTCATGGGATACTTCTGCGGCTGGCAAGCCGGACAAAATAAATGTTGTTTAGTTCCGAACGCATTAATAATACATTTCTGGGCTTTCACTTCATCCCTCTTGAATCAAATGTAAATAAACGAAAAGTTTATCGTGCTTAAACACTATTTTTAATCCGCTTTTGGCTATGAAAGTTAGATTTAATTGAGGAGAAAATATAAGTACACTTTGTTGCAGAGTAAATTAAACACGAAATCTGGGCCAGCAAAAAACTTTGGCTTCATTTCCAAATTTTAGTACATTTAATTTAATGACCTATTAAATTGAATTACATATTAAATTATCATTACTTTTACTAACAAATAAATTAGAAACCCAAAAAACATTGAAAACAACCAGACATTTAATAAATTCCTAAAACTTCCACTAATAATTTAAATAACCAGGCACTTTACATGATAATTGGTAAGCCTTTTGGCCCCGCCATTGATGCTAGTCGGCTCACTTGTTTGATTTCAGTTGTCGCAAACAAACTTTGTCTGCCAGAGTGCATTTCAATGTCTAGTGAAAGTTTGAACTACACGCAAACAACGTCAATGTGCGAGTGTATTGCGTCATTGGCAATTTACAAGCCTGTTGCCCACTTTCAGGCGCTGTCACCGCAAATTGGGCCGTTTCCTTTCCCAGGACATGATGAGAGTGTGAGCGAGAGAGAGAAAGAGAACGAGCAGGATGCAGAAGGAGATGAAAGATGAAGAATGAGATGAGGAGAAAGCACACCCTGGCCCTGACCGCATTCCAAGTTTGCAGACATAATCTTGGCACTATTTAATTTTGCTAATAGTTGAGTGTCATTAATTTAAACTTTTGCGCTTTTTGGTTTGTCTTGGCTGCGGCCTCGGTGATAACAAAAAGCCAGGACGAAGGAGCCGTGGAGCAGTGGAGCGCGGCAGCCGCTGAGTGAGATAGAGCGAAGAAAAATGAAAAATCTTGAGCTTAATGTGCGGCACTTTGTCATGGCCTGCCAGCCGGAAACGGAAACTTGCGACAAACTTGCGCAAAAGTTCAACAAAACGCTTGAACGGCCTCACCCACACACACATATACACACCCATCGCACACACACACACACACATACAGAAAGAGAAAGCTGCTGGGCAACCATGAGCCATGAATTGTCAATAAATTTGCTTGCCGCAAATCATCACAAGTTGGTTCGGCTTCGGTTGCCAAATCCGAAACCCAAAAGCAGCGCGTCATTCTGGGGGGAATTTTTGGACACAAAAACTAAACCTCAATTATTTGCTGCAGCTGCCTCGGCAAATGAAAATATTTGAGAAAACAAAATACTTTGACAAAAGTTTGGCGAGCAAACTTTACTTAAACATACTTGAGGGCCTTATACAAACACGCGGCCGGAAAAACGAAAAGGGGTTTTCGAGGGCGGAGGAGGGAGGTGAAGTGGACCAGGCTCAAAGTGGAAATGGAAACTTAAACGACACAAAAAGGAAGTCGAGCCATAAAAACATTACGCAGAACAAACTTCAAACGCCTTCGGGAGAAGGCCGTTCAGAAGCACAATATTCAGCTGCCTGATGAACCGAAGCAAAGTGAAGCTACCTCATTATTACCCGAGCTATAAGTGTTTGGTGTGCTCAAATACTTTTAAGCAAGTTTGCCAAACCAAAAAGGGGATTGAAGTGCCATTAAGATACTAGTAATTAAGATAAGTGTTGAATATAATATAACTGTGAGTGTTGACTGTTTTTAAATAAAATAAACGTTGAAAATGTATCTATTCTTTTCGAGATTTCTGACTCAGCATGGTTGGCATTAAAAAATTTTTGTTGCCATGAAAGTTTAATTTTTTTTTAAATATGTAATTAACGATAAGGTGTGAATTAGAAATAAAAGAAAACTTCTGTTTTAATAATTGGTTTTTTAAGCCAATAAATTGCATTCTGTAAAATATGAAATTTTTTTATGGATTACAAGTGGTAAGTTTCTCTAACAACAAGAAACATTTTTTTTCTTGTGGCGTAAATTATTGTTTTACCTCCGTTTGGATACATGCTTAAAACTCAATCACTTTACCCATTTAACATCTTTCAACATTTAAGATAAATTTTTTAAGTTTTCACTTTTGTATGGCGGTGAAATACCAAAATGTAGCCATATTATTGATGCTGGTGGTCTGTGTCGAAGCGCATCGAATGAAGCGATTATCATTGCCCGAATTCCACGGCGAGGAGACCTTAAATCTGGCCAAGTACGTCGTCTCCATTCGATCAAGAACCCCTTACAAGTATTTCGGCGACAATCACTATTGCGGTGGAGGTCTTATATCCCCCTCCTGGGTTATCACCTCCGCCCACTGCGTCATGAGGTAGGTGGCTTAAGCTCTTCAGTTGCAATGGGAATGGGAAAGCATTATTTCCTGGCTTCCTGACTGCTATCCCCCTTTCTTAGCCCGACCAAGATAATGTTTAGGGCGAGATTGCTGCTGGTGGTGGCCGGATCCCCGCACAGGATGCGATATATCGCTGGCAGAACCATCTGCATGCCGGTCAAGGAGCTCCACGTTCCGAAGAACTTCACCATGCACAACACCTTCAACATGGCATTGATAAAACTTCAGGAGAGTTTGCCCACAAACGATCCGCGAATCGGATTTCTTCATCTGCCATCGGAACCGCCCACAGTGGGCGGCATGCACTCTGTTCTCGGCTGGGGAAGAATGTATCCGGTAAGAGCTTTTTTGACATAGAAAATTCTAATTAAATTAAATCAACAAAAAAGATGATTTTATAATATGTATTAAAGTCTTTCTTTTACAGCCTTTACCTTTTTAAAAGTTTTTTGTATCATAAAGAAAGTAACTTGTCCATTTTGGACAATTCAATTTATGCCTAAATAAAAATTTAAGCATTAAGTTATACAATCAATGGCTTTCCAAATGCAAATACCTTCTACAAATTGCTCACTGATTCATAGTGTTAAAAGCTGTTTCTCACTGTAAAAGTATCTTTTGCCTCACCACTTCTAACATTTGATAAACATTAGAAATCTTAATACTGACATACTGAAATGTTTTAGGGTGGACCCCTTTCAATGAACATCTATCACCTGAAAGTGGAACTCCTGGATAACGGGTTGTGCAAGAGGCACTTTCATCACTACCCCGAAGGAATGATATGCACTGGAAAGAATAATTGGACGTCTGAAGCCGATCCCTGCAATGGCGACATCGGATCCCCTTTAATAAAAGGAATGGTGATTGTCGGCATAGTCGCCTATCCGATTGGCTGTGGCATCAAAATCATTCCGACCGTCTATACGGACGTATACAGCAGCATAAAATGGATCCGGGCGACGGCCTTCGGAATATCCAGCACCATTAGCCCGCTATCATTGATTGCCTTACTGGTGATCGGTTTATCCTAGCCAGTAAAGCACAAAATGCCAAATTATTTTACTTACTGATATTAATAATTCCAAATTTTTATGTCATTTTGTAGAGTGTACAAAAAAATATATGTTTTTCATTGTGTATTAATTTATTTCATACATAAGTTTTTAAAGCAAAAATCCGAAAACTTTTTAAGGAATTCCTTAAAAGAGTGAGTAACAAAAACTTTAAATTTATTGGAGTATTGTTTAAGTTGTTTTTCAGTAAAAACAAGTGAAAATAAATCTCTGTGAAACCTCATTCCCAATTCCGTTGCCAAGTTATCTGCGAAACCTTCTACATTACGGCAGTACTTGGGTTAGATTAACGGGCATAGCCGGCTTGGAAACCACTGGCAATTGGCACGGCTTCTGCCAACAGTGCTGGCCCACTTTTAATTGGCTCAAAGCCCGGCCGAGGACCGCGTCCGTGTGGCTTTAATTGACACGGCCCGCCCTGCTGACCGAAAAAAGGGCAATAAAGCACTCAAAACCTGATTTTCCCCGAGCTGTGAAATGAAAGTGGAAATTCGATACTGGCTGGCCAGAGTGAGTGGAAACGTTTGATGCGAGCGAGAATTGAATTTGCGTATCTGGGTGAATCTGAGGGAGGGGCTTTTCCATTCCGGGGAATGGCATTCATAATGCCTGGCGATAGGGAACACGAATCCAGCTTATGTTTCTCAGCAGGCAACAAAGGCCATCCACCTGCTCTCCATTTAAGTAATGAATTTTGTGCATCTTGCCCTCGTTTTTTTGTTTTTTTTGTTTGCTCCCAAAGAGCTCCGTAGGCAAATGCGTAATGACAACATTAAGGGGTTATATACCTTTTTTTTTTCAAAAAAACGAAAAATTTTTTTTAGCTGAATCCTAAAGTATATCCCCTAGAGAACATTTTCCCAAATTTTTGAAGAGATCCGAATAATAGTTCGATAAGAAAACAGCCTTTTGAGGCGCGGTTCGTCACTCTTTGTAACGCAACGTAAAACTTTGAATGCGATTATCTCAAAGTCGTTTTTTTCCAAAAGTGCCTTTGCTGTGACCGCGATTGCACAAGAACTATTTGATCGATCTTCTTCAATTTTTTTTTTAAATATTCGTAATGATTGTGCCGAGTTCGCCATTGAATCAGTTTTTCTGCGGCAATTTCGATTTTGCAGTTAAGAAATTTTTAATAAAATTTTTAGAGCTCGAAAAATCAATTTTTTGAAAAAATTGTTACTGTATGCAGAAAAAACCAAATATTCTTGAAGTAATTCAATGACGAACTAGAAATAATACTAAACTAATAAAATTTTTTTGGTTTATTGATTTAAGTTGACCCGCTGGACTTCCATCGTGGTCACCGCAAGCCGCTATAACAAAAAAAGGGTTATGAGAGAATTGCCATAACTTCGAAAGTTATTTATATTTTTTTAAGAACAAACGTTTGTTGTGTCTATAAAAACATGTACTATCAATAAATAATAACCTCAGTATCATAAAATAATTGCTACACACCTGAAAAAAAATCCAAAGTTCCCTCATTTTTTTCGCTCAAAAAGGTATATAACCCCTTAATGCAAACGACTTCATTTAATTAAACGCCCTTTTTCGGGCAAAGGCAAGTGGGAAACTGAGAAAACTGTATAAGGCGCCATCATCATTGCGACTCATTGGGACTCATTGCCACCATCGCATTACCCATGCCCATGCCGCACACCCATGCCACACCCACATCTACACTCATTCTGGTCCTGCTCATTCTTGAACGCCTTGCCCAAATGGCGAAGGATCTCGTTCTGGCATCCCGGCATCCTCTGCCACTCGCACTCGGCGTTTTGGTATGCATGAATGCGTATTAAGGTGCGATAGGGGGCGTGCCACACTGCCTGTGTATTTGTGCGCACGTGCGTGTAAGCGATGCGATGCGAATATACGAGTATTTGTGTATGAGTGGGCGTGGCCAGGTGGGCCAGGTGGAGGAGCAGCAGCTGGCCCAGATGGAGCAAATGGAGCAGCTGTGACAAACTCGCCGGCGAAGCAGCCAATTCAATTAACAGTCGGCGGCACCAAAGTTGACAACGGAATAAGCCGTCGAAATTGCGGCAATTCTCGCCGCGGAAATAGCAGATGGTCAAGCATGATAGCTATGAAGAGTTTAAAACACAGTCCACACATTTCAAGGGAATACTGTCAAAATTGATCCCACGAAAAAAAAGGGAAGTTTTTAACATTAACTATTGACTATGTTAAAATAATTTTGTAATTCATTTGTAATACATTTACATTTATATTTTATTTATACATATGTAAAGCAAATTAGTTTTATTTATAATTTAAATGACAATAGAAACAGACAAAGCTGTCAAAATTTATTACATTTTTTACAGCATTGCGACATTTTGCCTTTTCAAAGGTAGAATTGTTTAGATTTATTTAAAATGTAACTAACTCTCATAACCAAAAGCAAGTTTTAAATTTTTGTACAGTCCGACAGATTAAACAAACAAGTTAGCAAATTTATTTAAGTGAGCACTAAAGTGCATAATTACTTTATTCGGTTTTAATACGGCTTAATTTTGTTGGCAAAGCTTCGCTGTATTTTCCGATTGACAGTTTATGCAGAAATGTAAAGTGTATAAGGCTTAAATAATTTTTAAATGTTTTTATTTACATAATGGTTAAGCTTGGCAAACGTTCTTTTTTATACCAATTACACTAACTAATTTACATTGAATTAATATGCATATAATAAATATACATATTTCATTTTCATAAGGCAAAGAATATTTATTTAATTTTCGTTTAAATATTTTCAAAATGAATTAATGAATCTATTAGTTTTGCTATCATGTTTAAAAATCCTAAAGGGACAATTAGCAGTACTTTTTTCATTAAAATCACGGTTTCGCGCATGTGGGAAAATGCCTTTCGACTAACGGCGCTAAATGTACTTTAATTTTGCAGCGCTTTCAATGTATTTAAGTGACTCAACTCATTAGCAGCGAAGCAACATGGATGCCACACAGCTGCTGCAACCGCAAAAGCAATAAAAAGCGCGGGGGCGAAAGGGGGCGTGGCAGAAAGGGGGTTAAAGCCAAACTGTTCATTTGCATGCGCTGGCGCTCATTACATTTACATTAAACTTTTAATATGCGCGGACATGAGGGCCAAAAGGATGCGAGTATGGTGGCATGCAGTCCCTCCTCTTCGCCAGGATATTCGAGTTGGAGTTCGGAGTTCGCAGTTCGCAGTTCGCAGGATCTCGGGTGCACGAATGCAATGCGGGTGCAACACTGAAATTGAGTGACAAGCGCTGGCGGCTGCCCGCATCTGAATATCTTTATTTCCCTGGGAAATGCGCAGTTAATTACATTTTGGCCAGCTGCACAATCGTTTCAGCATCTTTCTGGCCTGATCCCGATCCACATTCGCAAATCCCAATCTGAATTCCAATCCAGATCCAGCGATTGGGGACCATTAGCTTACCGCTGAGCGGTGGCTAAGCCAGCTGAAAGGCGTCTGTGCCTCGCGGTTCCATTGACATTGTCCTGGGACATTGGCTTGAATGGCAGATGAGCTCTCACCGCTCGCTTGTCGACAGTCCCACATGGCGTATACGTGATACACAGATATACACGTTTATTGCAAGTGTTAAAATGTGTAGTAAAAGATTTTTGAAGGTGTTAAGAGGTGGTTGTGTTAACCAAAGTGGTGTAAGAAGGTTAGGAACTCATAAGTAGATTTCAATGTTATATCTGTGGTGTTAGCATTTGTTAAGTTTTGTCATATTTATTTTTAAAAACATCTCCCAATAAATAACTACCAAGTTTGTGGAGGTGATTAGGATTTCATCTTCATTTCTGACCATTTTATTAATATTCTTGTTATTTATAACCAGAATTTGGCACTCTACATTTTTCTGATTTTTTTCATTTTTGCGAATTTGTATTTTACTTCAGTTTTTTTTTCAGTGCCTGTCTGCTTAGCATCGAAAAAATCCAGGAGGAAGCGGCGGTCACCCTCGACATGTGTGTGTGTGTGTCTGTTTAAATGTGTGAGTGTGTCAGTCTGCTTGTTCTCAAGTGTAAGTGCATTTCGTTATGAGCTTAGCAGTCTTATAAATGTTTGCGTATTTGTTTGCCTCGACGACGTTGCTATTTACTTGATGTGACCTCTGCTGCGCTCCGTTCACCCGCTCCGAACCTCTCGGCTAAGCAACTGCACTTTCATCTGTAACTGTATCTGTATCTGAATCTGCCACTGTAGCTGCGCATATGTATCTGCATCCGCAGATGCCACTATGTGTGTGTGCGCTGGGGGTTAAGACAGCGCTCACAGCACATAAATATCTAAAGGATTCTTGAGTAACTTCTCTAATGGATTTGGGTTAAAAATATACACAAGGGCATGTGGAGGGCAAACAGATATGCACACACACAAACACACGCCAAGTCATACAAAAGAAGTTCTCTCTGTCTTTGTATGTGTGTGTGTGTGTTTAAGATTTACAAATTAGTTTAATTTAAATTAGAGTGCGAGCACTTAGCAGTCAGTTGCGAGTAAAATGTCAATTGCAGCCACTACAGTGAAACTTGCCCAGATTAAAAACACATATAATTTGTCTAGCATACATGAAATGCCAAGATTTACCAGACAAAGACAAGATGAATTATTCCGTATGTTTTGTGGAATTTGCACAAAACCGTGGAATTTATTATAGCCAGCGAGTTGGGCGGAAAATTCAGATCTATCCCCGCAGGCTTTCCTCGCAAACATCAAAAACAAGGAGCAAATTGAAATTGCAATGGTAATTATTTAGGCCTTACCCTCCAAACACACACACACACCCGCACACTCGCACACACACAAAGAACAATGGGGCATATTAAACGATTTTAAGGAGAATTTATATATATCCATATGCGTATGCATGCCATAAAGTTGTCCAGGGCCCGTTGTCCGTTGTCCGCTGTCCGCTGTCCGTTGTCCGTTTGTCGGTGCTCCGTGTTCCATGTCCTGTGACCATGTCCCCGTAATGGGACGAAAGTAATAAGCGTGGGCCACCAGGGCCAAAAAGCGAATGCTGAGGGGACCAGCTTATTGTTTACGACGTGCTTAGTGGCAAACTCGGCTTTGATAATGAAACGTTGGCAGGCAACACGCGCTGGCAGTTAACGGCAATTGCGACAAATGCCAAAAGCAGACAACGCCAGACCAACAGCTCGGCTCAGCTCAGGACATGGCCTGTAATTTTGGCCACAAACTTAGTTGCATATACGTATATGTATGGCCCATGCACTCAGGAAAAAACTCATTGCCAATTATGGTAATAGTTTCGTAGAAAAGGTGACAAAACCGCAATGAAGCAACTAAGTTCTTTAAGAAACTAGATATAAAGGATTGTATATATTTTATTGGTCGGATTTCGTATCTTTAAAAGAGGTTAGAATTTTTATCATATTTTTTTAAAACACAAAAATATACGGACCTATTTATGTATCAGAAAACACCCCTATAATAACTAATTACCCTTTTTTTAATCTAATCATTCTTAAACCTTTTAAGAAAACATATATAAATTTAATTTGAGAATTCGTAAGCTGTAAACGTTTTTTATATTATGCCATCATAAATTTAAACAACCATTTGGTTGTTAATGACTTACAAATTACCTTAGTTCTTAATCGAACTCATATTTTCGGTGAGTGTACTCCAAACAGGGGAGTGTGTAATGTGAGACAAGACAGCCGCACGTGATGTGATTAGGACAAAGCCGCAGACACAAACACTGTGAAGAGGGCCGGGAAAAGTTTGAGCTTAGATTTTAATTTTTGCCAGCGATAAAACAGAAGCCAATGGGGCAATTTGCGCCAACTAGGCGTATGCGTAATACGCGCCCACAAATTCCGGTTCCGATCTCTGCCCCCTTGCGTATGCAATGAATATTTTCAGCCAGCTAATTATGCAAATGATGAAGAGGAGAGGGTGTGGAGTCCCCAATAAACAGATTCAATTTGGATCCTTGCAATGGTATAATTGCTGCCATCCGTAGAACTCCAACTCCGTCTCCGCAGAATGTTTGCCAGTAAAGCAATTTGATTCGGACCATCTCAGTCCGACTCGAAGATTATTCCTGGCTTTGTCCGCAACACTTCAATTAGCTCGATGCTGCAGCAGCTGGCGCAGCTCTTTATCTTCCACCGCAGCCACAAATCAATAATTCACCGAAATGCAACTTGCCGTTTGGGTTTTCCCCCGTTTTCTCAGCTCAATGACTGCAGTGTGTGCGTTGCGGGGAAAACCACATGGGGAAAATAGGGGGTAACTAACTTGGAACTCTCTTGTTTTTACAGCCGATAGCACAAGTATCGAGCGAGCATAATGTTTGTTGCAGCAGCAGACGTTGCACTTTGGTTTGGGTTTACTGGTAAAGTTTGCTTTTAAATTTTAAATGCTCTTTGCAAATGCATAGTGTCATGAAAAAGTTCTTTAATCAAATTCTGCTGGAAAAACGATTTAAGTGCTGCAAGTTTACGAGTTTAAATGTCGAATAGTTCAAATTTGATAATATAAGTAAAATTGGAAAAAGAGTTTAGTTAAAATTGAAAGTTTTCAACATTAACGTACTTAATGGGAAAACTTGTTTAATGTGTTTTTTTACATTTCAATCAAAGTGCCAAAATAATGCTGCACATTGATAACTTTTATATACGATATTTCGGTTGCAAAAGTCGAAGTGTTTTTGCAGAATTGCCACTGAAAACCGCTTTGCATACCAACTGGAAACCTTTTGGACTTGTTTTTTGCGAAAGTTGCAAACACAGTTGTTATTCTGTTATTACGACTGCTATTATTATTATTGCTGCATAAGCACTGCTCGTGCAACGGCGTTGAATTCACTCGCTTGCTGCATGCCGCAAATAGCTTTCCTGCCCCGTTCGGAGCTGGCACTACTGGCCGTACTTCATTGTTTCGACAGTTCTGGGCGTTTATGCCAAAAATGTTTTGGCTCTCAGCCATGCTCTGATTACCAAGTGTTTGCCAGGGTGTGTGTGCTGTTGGGTGTGCATATGTGTGTGTGAGAGTGTTCTGCAAGTCAAATTAAGCTAAAACCGCTTCAAGTTGCAATTTCCGACACAGCATCTTGGCTCGAGGATATGAGCGTTTCGTGCAACAACAGATCCTGCAACTATAATTAAAACTTTCGCCAGACAAACAGACGGCCGCAAATGGAGAGTTAGTGCACCAAAAAAAATCATGTAGCTATAAAAAACTCGATTATAATCATTCTACATCGCAATAAATTCATGCACTAATTTTTTTTTTTTTTTTTTTTATTTTTTAATAAATTTCAATTTTGTTAGTTTTACATTATTAAGCTTATATTTTTATAATAATTGTCAGTCTTAATTTTTTTTTGGGAGTAAACAAATAGTTTATTAATCTTTAAGTTTATTTTTTGCTCACCACAAATTGTTTTGTAGGGAAATTATCATAAAATATATAAGTTAAGTAATAACTTTTTTAAAACCAAATTAAATTTTCTCACTGTGTAGAGATGAACTCTTGAATCGCCCCTTTTTAAAGTGGAGAATAACCATTCCCCCCTCCAGCCCCTCGAAATTCCCTTTGCCCCACGAAAGCCTTCACCTAAGTGAATTTCATGCATTAATCGCATTTAGGGCCTGTAAGCCGCTTGTGGAAATGTTAATTGATCGAAATGCACATCCAACACTTGGGGCCCTGACCTTGCTGACCCTTTTTTGGCGGAGTCAACAATGGCGGGAAAGGGAGAGAAGTGGAAAGAAGGAGTGAGGGAGTGAGGGGAGGGGGGCTGGAGTCCACTCCTGACCGAGCCGAAAGTTAAATTAATTTCTGTCGACAGAACATCGCGAGAGTGGTGCAAAAACTTTCAAATGAATTACACATTCTAAGCACGCGGCTTTTGTGGGGGCAAGTATTTGCTTAGCACTGTTGTTGTTGCTTCGCATAATTGTATTTGCTTTGGGCCACCATTTTGTTGCTGTCTCTGTTCCTCTACCTTCTTTCCCCTTTTCCCCATTTATATACAAATATTTTTGTGTGTGTGTGTGTGTGTGTTGGGTGAAAAGTTTATTTTCGAGTTTTTCTTCTCTCGTTTTTTGTTGTTTTTCCTTGTTTGGTTTGTTTTTTAACTGTTAAATTGTTAAAAAATTACAAATAAATTGAATGAACATCGTCGCTGGCTGTGGCAAAAAGGACAACAGCAACAGCAACAACAAACCAAAACAAAAACAAGGACAACACTGTTTTCGGGGGAGAAGGACAACAATTACATTGTATTGACTTTTCAATTTCATTTTGCGGCAACTTTTTAAAGTGGTCGATTGAAGGACGAAGAAGCAAAAAAAAAGGGGGAAAACGGACAGGAGAAAGCCAAGTGGATCGTCTCCCTGGGAAATTGGTCTAAAAAAATTTTATTTTGGTCGCATGTTTGCTTTGACTTCGAGCTCTTGGTGTTGTTGCAGCCCAGTGCTTCCGTCATTATGCCATTAAGCCCTAAAACGAAACCTATTTGGGTCACATGGACATGGAGCACTCCGAGTGCTGAGCCTGTGCATTAATGGCCTGCAGGACGAACAGGACGCAGGAGCGACAGAGGCGCCAGGACAAAGCGCAAAAAAAGCTTAACGAACGTATAATAAGGGCAAGAGCCTGAGCAAAGAAATGCCGGCACTCGAGGCACAGAGTCCTGCCGAGCTATTCTGCTCACAAAGGATATCAAATTTAAGTGCACACACATCGCAGGGTGGCTCCGAATGTTATCAATCAATGGTAGCTCCTTGTCCAATACTATATGTTTTCCGATGTTTCAATTTCCCCGCTCCTTCCCTTTCCCAAAGTTCTGCCCTCTTATATCCCAGTCATCCAGTATGTCTGACCTAATCGCATTGAATTTAATGTCAAGCAATTTCTGCTCCAGCCATTGACTCTGCTGGCATATTGGCTTGTAAAGAAATTTCTTCTCGAAAAGGATCATCAAAATACTTTGAACTTTTTATTGTTCAATTCGCAGACAGATAATAACATAAAAGTTCGACTTCATTTTGTAATTTTCATTTCATAATTTTCTCCGTCGAAAACTTTCACTTGACTTTTGGGGGCAGTTAAGTAAGAGCCGGCAGTTCATTTGGCTGCCAGCTCAATTGTGGCCATAACCGTTGGCCGGAAAACGTGAAAATCATATCACACGTGGTCAGTTAGCATTTTGCAGCAGCTTCCGAGGACTTTTTCACGCTCCTCCTTTTGCCGGCCACAAATTCGACTGATTGGCAGCCGAAATGCGATTGGGCTGCAGTTCTGGCCAAGAGCTTCTCCTTTCGGCTTTCGGACCGCATTCAGCTTTAAGGCAGTACGTGATCAAACTGCTCACGATTCGGCATTGCCTTCACCCACTTGGTTTTTGTTATTCGCCTGGCTTCTAAATTGCGCTTATCGCATTGTAAAAAGTCAAATTTTGCCGCAGACCAACAAACCCCGAAAAGCGAAAAATCCGAAAATTCGGGCCATAGCGAAAATGAGGGAAGGCAAAGCGAGGGCCAAGTATGAAATTGTAATCCGCTTAGTTGGCCAGCAAAATGTCTCGTGTCGTGCTCCTCGCTGCCAGCTGGCAAAACTTAATTTGCTGCAGCGGGTCCGTGGGTAATTACCACATAAATTCGGCAGCAAATTGCTCCTTTAAAAAAACGTTGGCCACAGCCTTAAGCAGTGGGTGTTCGTATATATTCGCTATGGTATTTATACACTAAAAAAAACAATTGGTTTTTAATTAAAATAAATCATTTTTAAGTGCTTTTGAATATTAAAACATTATTGAAACTAAAGAAAACGGTTGATTATGAATAATGGTTAATTATTATTATTAAAATAATTGTATAAAAATTTGATGACATTCTATTAATAAAATAAAACATATTTATTATATTTTAATTAGGAGAAGTCTGGACGAATCAATGCGATGGAAATAATTTTTTAATTAATGTTGGCAACATTATGTATTAATTAATAAGAATAAAAAAAAAAAAACCGCTTTTCCTTTTTTTCCCATTTCAGGCAATTATTTGATTAAACGAGCAAAAAATGTGTTTAAACACGTTTTTATGTATTCGCGTAGTCAATTATTTTGCTCATTTCATGAAATTGCCATCGCATAAACACCGTATACGTTGCCCTTAAAAACATGTAATGCTCAATTCCATATGAATGACAAAGATTAAGCGTGGCAATATGTTTTTCCCTGTGCAGTGATACCAGCTAAAAGCATATTTGGCGCAAAGGTCAGACATTAAAGAGATTTTGGCTTGGCTCCTTGCAACGCTCGTCGTCCCTAATTCAGATTTTCGCCCCGACTCCTGTCTCCTGTCTCCGTTGCCATTGCCATTGCCGTTGCCATTTGCCTGTTTCAGTTTCTGTTTCTGTCTGCGGTCACTGGCGCTGTTAATCCCCTTGCAAGTTAATCCGGCCAACTGGCCCACATAGCGACACACGACTGCCAAGTTGGGACAGACCGAGCTGACCGAATTATCATCGCTGCCGCTGCTGCTGCGGAGTTGGCAAAAACATGAGTAGAACTGCCGCAGGCTTAGCCAACTCGCTCGAGGGAAAGCGGAGAGGGGGAGGGGGAAGGAGAGTGGGAGGGGGAAGTTGCGGTTGGAAAATAATAGGTTTATGGTCGGCGAAACGGCAGAGGGCAAGTGATTGATATGCCCGACATGTCGTCGCATGATCTCTGTCCCTGCAACTCGCCTCGAACTCTCGCTTCGACCTCCGCCCTCTCGACCAGAATCCAGAATCAAATTCATGGCCTTAAGTGCTTAATGTTTGATGTCTGCCACTCTGCGAATGTGTCTGTGTTCTCGTGTGTTTACTTCTATGTATGTCTGTGCGGCTGCGGTCACTCCAACACTTTCATTTGCATTAAAAAGGTCAGATAGCTGAATTTCGGCTTGCTTTCTATTCAAGTTTACACATTGGTGTAAATACGACACAAAACACCATGAATGAATAACAAAAAGATCCTTTTTTTGTGATAAATAAAAGTCCTAAAGTTTTACACAAGGTTCCATTTGACATGTGAACACCGGTGCGTATTAGTTATGCTTCACAGGGCTTAACGTTTGCTTTCATGGATAGTCTACATCAATTGTTTGCGAGAAACTGAGCGTATGAGTGATGTGGTTTTGAGGAGAAATATGCATACGCACTGTTGCCTTTGGTCAAGTATTTAGTTTGTAATATTTAACCAAAGTTCTAAAAGTAATAAAAGTAAATTGTGAGTTTTGCAAAATATTGATATTTAAAAAATAAAAATTAATGTGTGGTATTAAAGCTAAATATGAATAAATAAATGTGAAGTGCCACTAAAATTTGTATATTTTTTTCTTTTAATAATTTCATTCCCTCAAAAACAAATAAAAAAATGTTTGATCTGGAAATAGGAAAAATATATTTCCTTAAAAAAGAGAATTCGGCTTTTTCTTGTTACAATATTTATTAATACTACAAATAATAAACAGATAGTTCACAAAGTAGATACATTTAATCATTTAAGCTTGAACTTTTCCCCAAGTACAAGTACTTGGGCACTCAGCTTAAGTCGCACACGCTCCCAGCTGCAGATCATTTGCATATCTCCTTATCTGACCATTTCTAATGCCCTTTGTCTGCGTCATGCCCACTCAAAGGACTTGAGGATAAAGAGTTGGTAAAAGGGAAGGAAAAGAGGGGGAATAAGGGGGAGGCCAGGAGAAGAGCTCAATGGCCCTGCAAATGTGCAAAGGGCGAAGCGCTTTACTAGTTTTTTTTTTTTGCTCTGCTCCTTTTAATGCGGCACTTTAGTTGATAAGTCAACCATTTCGGATGAGGGAGTGCCAGTGGAAATGGTAGATAGAATCCACTAGCGGACTCGAGCGCCCTTTTGGCCGACACCTGGCTGGATGCCAACTAATGCCGCTCCAACTGGAAGCTGAAGCTGATGCTGGATCTGCTCCCCACCTGCATTTGTAATTGCATTACAGACTACAACATTGGCGCCGACCTTTAAGCCCACTCTCGTCCTCTTCGTCCTTCCTCCACCTCCGTCTTTCGTCCTTCATCATTTCTCCTTCTGCTGCCTTCTCGCTCCTTCGCATTCGCATTCGCAATTCTCGTCCCGTTCAAAGCAAATCCCCTTTTGTGAAAGCGCTTGTGTGCCAACTTTAAGTGGCCCTTTGTGTTGCACGCAGCGAGTCTCCGATGCTAAAGTTGTCCCAAGCACTTCGCGGCAACAATGTGGACAACTCAACGTGGCGTATACGCAACGTGGCTTCCATGCCATAGCATCGCGAATGGCAATTAAAACGGCAAGCCCTGCAACACTGTGTGCGGCATCGTGAAGTGCCGGCAACTATTTTTGCATTCCCTGTGTTGCCGAAAATTTGAGACACACTCTGCTCTCCTCTGCTGCCGGTTGAATAGTTCATGGATATGGTAATCTACGACTATACCCCTTTCCGTTTGCCCATCGTGACTTACTCCTGCCACTTTGGTTCTCGGCTATATCGAGTAATTGGTAAGCTAATACGCTTATTGTAATCGAAACTTTCCCATCCTCTGACAAATTGCTTTTATAATTGAAATACTCAAATTACATACGGCCAGCAACTACAACTCAGACGGGCGATGAAGTTGATGCAGAGCGATAAAAGGTAACAGGTAATCAAAATGACAGAAGAGATAAGAATTTAAATTTCTAATGGGAATTCAATCTTTTCTTGAGCTGAACTTGTAGTGCAAACACATAAATTCCTTCCTTTATTGCACATAAATTTCTCTAAACATAAAATCAATAAAAGTGTGCAACGATAACTGTTCCATCTCCAGGTAAATATTTTCTATTAAATTCCCATCCAAGTATTTGCTCAGTGCACGGCATTGTGCTGAAGTTAAATCGCTTGGCCAGCAGAAAATTCCTGGCTGCCAAAGACGCCTTAGAAGACAACGAAGAAGTTGCAGGCAGGACAGCAGCCAAAGGATTAGCATCGGTGGAGGTGGAGGTGGAAGAGGAGGCCACTGGAGAAGGACGCATAAATTCTAATTAAAATTTGTGTGCCAGGTGGTAAATAAAACTAATTATACATGCGCAATTTTCCCGGGTGCAAGTGCGAAGGGGCGAGGGGAGACTTGAAAATTGTCGTAGCCTCTCACTCGCCCACTGGAAAAGTGAACTCTGTTGGCAAATGGAAAAAGTTTTGCTGCTCCTGCGACTCAACTATGTCTGGCAGTGAAGTCTTTTTCGGGTTTGAGCTTGGGCTGTGCTAAAAGCAAAAATCCAACGGAATAAAATGGAAAGAAAAACGAAGCGGGAAACTTTTGCGAAAACTTGCATTGGGCAAAAAGGGCGGCAGATTGGGTGGCGGGATTGGGTGGCAAATCAATGATGCAGCTGCCATAAGACCCTCTAAGCTCAATTATTGCAGGACACAAAACAAGAAAACCAAGAGGCAAAACGACAAAATACAAAAGACAAAGGAGGAAACTGCCGGAGGGACAAAGAGCCACTGTTGATAGCTTTATCCATTTGGCTTTTTCCAGTTAAACGTGACTCGAACAAAGACATTCATCGGCAAAAAATCAAAAATACCCACACACACACTGCCAACCAGATGGAGTTCAATACGAAAAACGTTTTATCCGGCCATCTATCTAATAGATATATAAACGCTGTTCGGTTCCATTGATCGATATTCCCACAAAAGTAGGCAAATTCAATTTTCTAAGCTTTTAAGAGTTGCGCATATCGATTTAAGCGTGGCTTGTGTTTGCCAATGGCATATATAGCTAAAATTTATGCCGTAGATTTATTCACTTGTTTCCTATTTTATGCCGAATTTTTGGTGTAAGTCAAATTTAATTTACTGATGCCAGGCACCGAAACTTTGATCAAAGCCGTGTTCAAAATTGCCTTTGTCACACACAAAATGTGTATGTATGTATATATGTACATTCGAGGGGTGGTAAGGGCAATGTACTAAAAATTGTCGAAAGCATTCGGGGCTGGGAAAAAATATGGCAAAAGTTGCAAACAACTTTTTTGGCCATGTTTCGTACGCTTCGGTTTTTGACTCACTCCCTCGATATCAGCATACTATGTACTCCACTTTTTCACTCTCCACGAAAGCGTTAAAGCGTGGCAAGACATTAAAGCCAAGTCACTGCCATAGAAATGGCGATAAATGTCGATTACACTTCTGGCCAATAAACAAGGCGAACTTCCGCTAAATGCTGCACAAGTCCCATTAAATGCAATACTACGTACGATATCGTTTCGTATCGTATCGTATGTGGGCCAAAGTTTCATTGCTGACAAATTGAAGGCAGTTTGCTAATGTCGTGGGAAATACAATGCGACAACCAAACAGAACCGACCGAAATAAATCTACGCTCCGTTCTGTGCTCTGAGTTCTGAGTTCTGTGTCCGTAACGAGCCAAAGTGGCCCAAATGCGGATTTATGCCCCGCTCAATGATAAATTGAATTTCACTCAAAATTAACTGTAAGCCGGGCCAACGAACGTGCGCTGAGCCAGGAGAACAAAAAAAAAAAAACAAAGACGCTCGCCACGCCACACATATGCGGCCTATAAAATGTGACAAGAAAACTAACGAAGGACTCGCCTCGGAGCTCCTCTCTTCTCGCTCCTCGTGTGGCTTTGGCTAAAACAACACACTCACACACTCACACTTTTACAATGGCACAAAACTGGCGACCGCACCGCAGCCTCCGAATGAAATTAGGCCAGAAAACCCAGGCAGGCAGGCAGAAGGCAGGCAGGCAGCCACTTGGCTTGACAATTGCCTAAGCATATTTGTCATTTGATTGATTTATTCCGCAGAGCCAACAACAGCTGCCATTAGGTTGGCCAAGATTGTTTGTTATTTGTTTGCCTTTGCCTTTCCATCGGCGTTGCCATTGCTTCTCGCAAGGACCTTCTGCTAAGGCGCTTTTGTCAAATCAAATCTTCATCGCTTTCATTAGACCCCAGATTTCCATAATTTAGCAGGGCCCAAGCACTAAATCTACATTTGTTTCTAAACGCGTTGGTGGATCGTCACTCGGAAGCTTGTTCACGCTTTCCAGTTGGGATCTAAGAAGATCCCAAAAAGCCCATACATATAAACACTAATCCTAACTAATTCGCTAAAACATGGACTTGTTTCTAAAATTCTAAAAACAACTATTACTAACAGTAAGAGAAACGCAATTAAGGAGCCAAATAAATAAAACAAAACAAATTGATTTATGTCAACTAAAATCACGAACGAGTTAGTTTTCTACGTGGTTTGCATTTATGTGGACAAAATATTTAATAGTCTTTAAAAAGCCAACAAGTGCACTAAGCATCAAAAAAAGAGGAAAGCATTAACAGCATTATTGCTGTTCCAATTTTTTCTAATATGACAAGACAAAAAAATCACTATTTAAAGTGTAAAAAAATGTGTATATTTTTTTATAATTCCAAGCGGTTTTGAGCTACCAACTACTACTGATTGGTAGTTATATAACCCCTTTATATTTTATTTATTTATATTTATTTATTAATAACAACATAAAAAATTGTATAGCCATGAAATATCAAAAAGCTAAAGAAAAAGGTAGATTTCTAACGTCTAGCTATTTAGAAATTACTTTTATGTGCTTTTATTCTTTAAAAAAATTGAATTCAAGGGGAAATCCCGGTAGTTTTATTTTCCTTCTAATTATCTTTTTAACTCTCACAACCAATTTTTTATTCCATTTCCTATGTAGATCTTCGAATTGAGAAATTAACTCTACTTTTAAATCAGGGTTTTATTTGATAATTTCCTAAAATTTCCGTTTTTAATTAACTGATATTTTTATAGACTCAATTTAGCCACTTTCTAATGATTTTCCTATAAGCACTTCTTTGGCAAAACAGAAAGTTTCCACATATGTGTTATATATTGGTTAAGCGTTATTCTCAGCTAAATTCCTCATTTCATATCCCCAAGTGTAAATGAGGTGAGTCGAACACTTCTACCGGCATGCAGGTCGGGTTCATTGGGGTTTTGGTTTTTCACACAGGTCACAGAAGTGTTGCAGGTGGTGGTGGTGGTTGGTTGGTTGGTTGGTTGGTGGTGGTAGTGGTGGGTCTACATTTTGGTGACTTTACTTAACTGCAGTTCGGGTGCTTCTGCCTTTAGAGGTCGGAGCCGGGAGCTTGGAGCTCTTGGCTTGTGACTTGTAGGTATAATCTTGTGCCTCAGAGTTTACTCACCTGTTGAGTAGCGCGGCAGAGGCGCATCGCCGCCGGTGGCGAGGCAACCGCCATAGGAGAAGTGGTGACTGCTGGATCCGGTGCCGGATACCACGGCTATTTCGTCCAGCTCATGGCCGGGCGATGTGCCGGCGGATACCAGCCGGGTGGATGAGGTCGCCGAGTTGCCCTGCGAATTCTTGCGTCCACGTAGCGAGAGCACCAGCCTTTTGGCTGTGGACATGCCCCCGATTGTCGTCGCTTGGCCGCCAAATCCCGCTTCCCCCTTCTGCTGCTGCTTCTTCTGCTGCTTCTGCTGCTGCTGCTGCTGCTTCTGTTGCTGCCACTTTTACTCCTGCAACGGGAGACAGACAGACAGAAAAGAAACTGGTAAATGGAAATGCGAAACTTTTTCAATATTCCCATGGCGCTCTCGGGCGCCTCTGTTGCTGCTGCCTTCGCTATTTATTTCGTTAATAATTTAGAACAGAGCTTCAAAAGATATGATAATTTCTGCGCAGCAAGACAGAGGATACCGCCATCCATTCGAAGAGGGAAGAAAGAAGGCTTGGCTTGGCTCGTCTTGGCTTGGAATTTTCATTTTCATTTTCATTTTCATGCTTTGCCAGCTCAAGACAACGACGCAGACGAGGAGCTTCTTAAATTATGCAAATGCTTGCAATCAAGGCTAAAGAAATGCCACAGAACAACACACAAAAAAGCAGGACGGACGAAAAGAAACATGGCGCAAAATGATTGCGACATGGAAAATATGAATGAAGATATAATATTAGCATATGAAGGGGCTAGAGTAATGACGCTGCGATTAATGGCTTAAACTTGAGACTAAAACCCCTTGAAAAGAGCGTTTAGTATCGATTTTATCGTCAATCAAATTCGTCGCCATAAAGTAGAATAAAGAATAGAGTGCTATGAATTGCCAAAATAAAATCTTTCTTTTAAAAACAAATGACAAACACAATGACTAATCAAATACTGTTTAAAAAAGAATATAATGGTACATATAAGCTAAGCATTGTATATTTTTCTGAGCACAGTTTTTAACTATTTAACTACCATAAATATTATTTCAAATATTTCCTGCCTTTAAGCGTTATTAAATTTTAAATTACCATCTTTAATTTCAGTATGTTTTAGTTGAATGAAAACCAAATATTTTGTTTCATTTAAGAGTGCTATTTTTGCAAAATCCGCTTAAAAGTAAACTAATAAGACCTGATTAAATATGTCAGAGCAAACAGCCGACTGAAAGCACTCATTTCTCTATGACATTTTGGTTTTTTTCGGGATTTAAACCTAAAGCCGCTTTGACAGAAAAACAGGCGAAAAGCAAATGATAGACATGAACACAAACCCCAATGCATACACACAGAAAACCAAAAAAAAAAAAAAAAAAAAAAGGAGACCCTTCCTCCGCCTTTTCCTTATCATTTTAATATTTAATAAGCAGTGCGTAGAAGGGAAGTGCGAGAAACCCGAATGAAATGGGGGAAACTCAACTCAACAGCGGTTCTAAATATTCAGTTGAGTGTAAACTTGATAAGTTGCCGCTCCGGCAAATGTACGGCATATGTTGACTTCGTGGGGGAATGGATGTTACCCCACCCACGGAGTGGGTAATGCATATTATTCTCTTCCGATATTTACATATTATGCCACTTTAAATGCCCGCGCCGGCTTTAAACTCTTTTCGTAAATGCCTTTTGACTGGGCGTATACGTAATACCCAACGCACACTTTGGGAAAAAAATAACACTGTTACACACATTGAACTTTTCTTTTGGCTACGTGACGAATAACAAATTTGTGGGATTTTGCAGCATTTTGATTGAATGCTGTCGTCGCTGCGGGAAAACTCCGAGGAAATTCGGATGGCGGGGGAAAAGGCGAACGAGATCCAAATACAAATATGATTTATGAGCCGCAGTCTGCAAGCCAATCGCATGTGGAGGGGACTAACTGCAGATGTTGCACAAACACAAACGATAAAAATCGGTTTCGGGGAGATGCTTAAGAACTTGTGCTTGACTTATTTCACATCCGGTTCCAATACTCCAATGCTTATGAATTCGGAAAGGCTATCAAAATGATTGGCAGAGTCTGGGGAACAGGTAAGAAAACAAACCTTTTTGCTTAAATTTGTTTAAGTACTTCTGTTGAAAAAGAGGAAACCTGCAAACTCTTATATATTTACACAAATCCATTATATCATCAAATCATTAATATAAATTTGCATTTTAAGATTAAAATTCTTGAAGTCTATCGCCTGTTCTTTATTCATGTTTTATTCCCATGATTGTGTCGTGCTACCAATACCAATAATAAATATGAATTTCCATTACAACACGACAATTGAAGATGCACGTCAGCTATTTTCTATTCCATCTCAATTCCCATGATTATGCAAAGGCGTCTAGAAATATTAGCACGAGCCAAACAAAATACTTATGAAAAATGTAGAGAAGTTTCCTGGCACCAATCCAGCGTTACCTTTTCCTTCAGGAAAAGCCCAAAAGGCAATCAAGTGTTGCCAAAACCTACGTAAACATGAAAATTGCCTGGGAAACCCCCCAAACTCGAAACTTTCAAATCCCAAAAAGGAGGGAGCATTTTATGACAGAAAAGGGGGTGGCGGGAAAAAGAGTGAATGCAAAAGGAAAACCCGATAGCTGGGCCAATTGTTTGCATTGTGCAAGTGTCAACAGCATTTGCAATTCCGTTGCAATTTTTAGCATCTTTTCGAGCTTTGCCTGCAAAGTAACCCGAAATGCGGAGTAAAAATTGCATTGATGTCCCCTTTGCCACCTTTCACGTGCCGCTTTCTCTTTTTCGTTTGCTGTGAAAATATGGTAATTCCCAGCTATCGAAGGTGGAAAACAATTTTTAGACTATTCTCGGTTCGCTTACTCCCGTTGGAATTTTCGGCCAATATTGTTACAACCGCATTTGGTATGCATATATGTAGACTTTATAAATATAATACGTTTGTGGGTAAATACAATTGAAAATGCATACATACTATATATAACTGCTCAAATACGAAACCAATTTTCGTGTCAAAATGCTTTTTGCCCGACCTGACAGCATTTAATGGCCTTTGGAGCTGCATCAGCAAGAAATAACGAGCTTTTGTTTTTAGCTAATTAATGCAATCCCCTTTGAAATAATCCCCCAAGTAGCAGAACCCACGGCTGCCACCCCGTTCATTTGTCCGGCTCGCATTGCAAAGGACAGACAACGGACAGCTTCCTGCATAAAAAATGGATCACCATCAATCTCGCGTTGGGCCAAAAACATTTCCAGGATAAAGTAGACGAGGAGCTGGCGAAAAAAAGGCTACTAATTAGAGCCAAGAATCGCGATTCTGGACGCAACGCAAAAAGGCAACTGCCCTGCAAAAAAGCCTTTACATGGAGAACGCCAAGCTGAATCCCAAAGTGATTATGCCCTTGGCAAGGGCACATTCCATCTGATTAAGCCAAGTGCGCATTTGTCACACGAATGTGACAGCATCGAGGATGAGGACGAGGACGAAGGGGGAAGTGGACGAGGAAGAGGAAGAGGAGGACCAGCAGGACGAAAAGGACGCTGCAGATGATTCGACGGAAACGCTGACAAGTTGCCATGGTCAAGTTGATGGAACGCGATCTCTCCGCACGAGGACACTGACCACAATTGACGCCCCTAATTGCACACTTCCATGCGAAAATCCAGATGGCGAGAAAACTTATTCACGAACAGGAAGCTCCGCTTTCACAGATGACCAAAGCGCTAATTAAATAACTAAGCCACTGAGGTGACAGAAATATGAATGCTGAATGCATGCAAATTAAACTTTATTCACTAATTTAGAATCATTGTATTCGATAAAGTTTAAAAAGCTGAACAAGCAAATATTGTAAAAATGTTGTAAAAATGCTAAAGGGTGAAAAAAAATAGAGATGCTCTAATCATATTTGGATTTTAAAATGCAATTGTTTTGTTTCTACTTTAAAAATTTGAACGAAATTCATATATGCTTCTCCGTTTTGTTGTTCATTTATCAAATACCTGTTCCAATAAGCAAAATAATCAGAGAACTTTACAAATTATCCCAAACCAAATCAAGTCAAGCGAGAACATGTTGTGTTACACAACATACGAGTATCAAAATTAACCCCCTGCCATGTATCGAGGTTAAATAAAGTTGAAAATCGCATTTAATGCATAAGTAAATAATGCTTGCCAATAATTCCCCATTTGCATTCGACTAAATTCCGTGCCGCCCCGTCTGTGCCATCGATATCCCAATGACCCCATCCCCATCTCCATGGAGCCCCCGTTTGTGCAATTATTTCAACCTCGACTCGTTGCCACATTTTCGATGCAAATGAATGCAGCTGCAGTCAATTCTCCTCCACCGAAAAGGTTCTGCAGCCAACCAGCCAACACCAGCTTCATTGGGTTGCTTCTTTTATTTTTTTATTTGCGTGTTATTATACCGCTTTAATCTTATATCAATTTTAATTTTTTTCCCATTGTCGTGTGCGTTTTATTGTTGCAATTATCGGCGAGCTCCCTTGCTGTCGCACGTTGTATAATTGAGCAATTTAATACGAAATTTAGTCGTTTTCAAATGCTTTTTGCTTGGGGCATAGTTTTGTATTTGGTTGGGCTTTCATGTATGACCGCTCAAATATTTAATTGTAGCAAAGCTTTCGGTATTTCGGTAATTCTATTACTTCAACATTTTGTTCGCCCCTTTTGCAAAACTTTTTAACCCTTTTGGCTTTGGGCTAAAATGCCACTAACAACATACAGGGATGGGATGGGATGGGGTTATATTCGTGGAGCCACGTTTTCTTTGTGGATGCAGTGGATCTTCCCCTGCATCTTTGTAACCGGGCAAACGTGGCGCACGAAGTGCAATTTATAACTGCATATACGTGAGCAGTAAGCCAGCGGCACCACCCATTCAGCCACCCTGCACCGCCAAACTTTCACAGCTACAATTTTATCTCGCAGAATATCTCCCAACTACTCACCGAACTTGGGTGCAATAAAATCCTAGAGGCGATACAATTTTTAAATTATTTTTAAATGGGGGAAAATGTGTAAAATAATTTTGGTAACATACAAATAAAATTTTAAAAGCAAATTTTCATTGCATGACGTATTATCGTAAAATCTTTATTACTGTAAAAAATAAATTAACTTATAAAACAATTATGGTGGAAAATATAAAAATAATAAATATCTTATTACATCTTAAAAACAGTTTTGCATTCCATTTTCTATTAAAGGTTTTTAGACTTTCGTACTTCCCCCACAAGAAACTGGTATCTTTCGCATCTCTGGCTGAAACCCTGTGGCATATAAACATTTTGTTAGCCGCGCTTTAGTTCGTCCCAACGCTGATGCCTCCGCCTTTGTGCAAGGTGCCCACATCCACATGTTGCCCCCCATTCCTTTCTTTATGCAACCCTTTGGACACCAGGACCCCAAACCAACACTGATGGCGCTACAGTTTTTGTGATTCGACAGAGCGCAAATAAACAAAGGGGTCGCGGCGCTTCGTGCGAAAAGCGGGAAAAAGGAAAAACTAAATGAAAATGAAAAACAACTTGGAGTAAAGAAAGGGAGCACAAATGCCTCGCTTGTGTGTGGCCCCACATTCAGTTGCAGCTATAGCCAAAGCCACTGCTTCAACGGCAGTTATAGTTTGCGCTGAAAAAAAAATTCGGTCGTGATTTAAGTTTACTCCTGAACATTTCGGCTAAAAGTTTTCAATAAAGTTGAACAGGAAACATAAAAGCGACGCAGTTACCCATATTAAGTGTCGTCGAATATAAGCACTGAAAGTTTTGATGTTCTGAATAAAGTATACAGTCCGTTTTTTAGCAATATTTCAATACCCTTCGCTTCACATATATTCCTGTATCTAAATACTTGAAGTTCTTATATTATGGTAAAGTAATTAAAGACATTATAAGTAGTTTATATTCCAATGAGAAATAAATTTATAGAGTGTTTAAATCTAATCTACCACTTATAACTTCTCCAAGGTGTTCATTTATTTTCTCAGTGCTGCAGCTGATGTAGCTTTGTTGCATCGGAGTCCTGCAACAAATTTGCTGGCACAGCAGGCGAAAATATGTGCCAGCACAGCAGCCACGAAGAAGTATAAAGCAGTTGCACGATAAGGTGGGGTTGCAATTGGGAAAGAAGAGCTTGTGGAGGGATATTTCACTTTATTGGCAAAGTCGAAGATGGAATGCGCTCATAGGGGCATTCGGGTTGCAGAAGGGGAAAATGGCAGGGACAAGTTATTGCCCAGCCGGTATTCAACATCGGGCTGTATCGTGGTTTATCACCAACGAAACACCGAATTTTCCTTGGCCAACTCCATCTGCGTCATGTACAGATGCGCTCAGAATTATAGCACTGAATATGCATTCCATTGGCATAGTTTAACAGGCCAATATATTAGATAATCACATTATTAATTATGCGTCTCTGGCATAAACATTGCTCTTCTAATACAAATCTACAATCAATAATTCAATGTATTAACCAAATTGAGTTACTAACCGCAAATTTCATATTTCTTGCAAAACCCAATTAATTTAGTAATGATAAGGAAAGAGACAGCTTTTGAATGGGGAAATGCAGTGTAACCAAAAGGATTTTAAATCCCAAATGCCATGGCTTTGACCACGGCTATGGCAATGGTGATTGCCATTACGAAAGTGCCATCCAGACACATTCATCAGCTGGCTGTGCACCTCGGCAATCGTCAATCTTTGGGGCGTCCTTCACTTCAGCCTTTGAGTGAGTGACGGGCCCTCATACCAATCCTTAGGCCCCTTGTGCTTGGCTTTAATTAAGCGTCCCATTTGCCCTGAAATTGCATCTGCAGCAGGTACACACAATTCGCTATGGAAATGTTTGCATTCCATGTATCCATCCACTCAGTCTAAGCCTTCGCGAAGCTCCCGAAAGCCCTCGCTTCGGGTTGAGGTCGAGTTTAAGGTGCTTTTGAGATGTCATAAACAGGAATCGCTTCTCGGACCGAAAATTGCCGGGCTTAATTGGATGCAAAATTAACAGTTAAGGCATTTAGCGTTTCCAGGAAGCTGGCTGTATATGTGGTTTAAACGACTGCCCCCCGTTGGCCAAAAGCCACAAGACAGACAGGCAAAAGGATTTATGCAGAGTCAAGCTAAATTGTTAAAGTTTATAACGGCCTGAGGAAAGTTTATGAAAATTTAATTTAAGCAAATGATCGAAATGTTTTATGTTGGAAAATACAAGTGAGAATTGAAAAACGGTTTATTGATCATCGACTATGAATTTAAATGGTAGCGCAACTTATACTTTGCGGGAACTTGTTTGTTAATGTTAAAAGATTAAACGTTGTTAAACCTTCAAAAAACCTTATATCTATAATAGTTATTTTAAGTCATTTCATTTAACATAAATTTCTACTAGTTTTCTATTTCCGCTCGTTTTCAGTATCATTCAAATCTTGTATCTTTACATTAACATTGTTCTTCAGCAAGGTATTAACTTGTAGCTTTTCCTAATAGAGTTGTGTATCAACAAGCTAAAGGAAAAGGAAGTCCGGTAAAGTGATTTTCACATAAATCTAACTCAGAACGGGCCTTAAAAATTCAATTAAGTTGCGTTGCAAGTGCGTCTCCATACATCTATCTCCATCTCTATCACTGAAACTAAACTCTAATCGGACGCTCTCTCTCGCTCCCGTTTCGTGCCTTTGGCGTTTTCTGTTTCCTGTCCCTATCGCTGTCCCTTTCTGCATGCCAAAACATGCGTGTCAAAACAATTGTCATTCATGTTGGCCCGGTTCTAGCTCGAAGTTCAAATCTCTCCACTGCTAAACCCCCCTTGCAATTACGGCCCACTGACATGTGTTAACAGTCGGTCCCACTCCAACCCAGAGAACCCCCCTCGTTTTGCCCGGGAACATCCAACCAGTTTCGTTCAACATTTCCGCCAGATATTTTTGCCCATTTCCTGCAGCCTTTCAGCTTGAAATCAATATGGGCAGAATGTGCGAGAGGTTAGTTCTGCCATCAACGCCTTGATTACTGCTGTCATATTATTTTCACACTTGAAATGCTGCTCCTCGACTTGGCTATGGCTATGGCTATGGCTCGTATGTCATCGCCGTATGAATCGATCTGGCATCGGCTCTTGGTCATTATCGGCACTGGCCATTATGTGACACTCGGCTGTCACTTTACATGCTGCGAGTCCTTGCGCGTTCCCTCTCTAATATCCCGATATCCTTTCAGCTTCAGCTCTGGGTCATTCCCTTTTAGCTTCTGTGTGATTTATGCTCACCAAAAGGATGTTCTTTACTCTTAAATCGCATAAAATCAATTAGATGCTAAGTGAAGAAAACAGTTTGGGTAGAATTATTTTAAACACTCAGGTGGCCTTGCTATTTAAAACAACTATCATACATTAGAAACACCATTTGTAATTTAGAACACAACAGACTAAAAATTCAAGAATGCAGTTAACCGAATGTTTGATTTTATTGATTGTTTTTTGCGGTGTTCTGGTAAGTTGAACAAGATACTTGGCTTAATAATAATGCAAAACAAAAACCAAACTAAAGAAGCCGATAGAAATAGCAGCCAGATCCGTACAAATCAAGCAGCAGAACGAGTCGGATGAGGTTGCTAACTCCCCGGTAATACATATAAAGCGTACAGCTCGAGAAATTCCCGAAATGCCAATGGATCTGCATGGGAAGCACATGCCTTGTGATATGGATTCTAGAGGCAGGATGAGCTATGTGTTCGCTTTTCCCAACCATTGCATTTGGGCTTACAACAATCGGTACGTCAGCGAAGGACACTTCCGCATCTACAAGACCTATCAGTTGGAAGGATTCTTCTTTGGCCAGTACTACGAGCGTCTAAAGCGTTACGAGTTCGAGCCACATACCTACGATTATAACATGTAACTTGAACATGGGTCAAAATTTTAAATTGGATAACGATTATTAAAGCATTGAATGTTTGAAGCAACTGTAACATAAAATTTCTATAATTTATTGGGCTGCTGCAGAAATACATTGCTTGAAACGAATAAATTTGATGTCCTACTATTTTAACTTATTATTAAGCAAGTACCAACTGGTTAAAAAATATATATTATTTATGGTTTGATCGATTGTTTAACTTTCTATCAGTTCCTTCCTAAAACTTTCTTTCTTTTCTAGTCAATTTAAATCGCTATCAAAATGAGGTGCCCGTTAACGAGTTTTCAAGATGCTTATCATTAACAAACTTTCCCATTTACAAGTCGATTTTCTAAGCACTTTTCCCCCACATTTTGACAGTGCCCGCAAAACTGAGCTCAATGCAAGCGGAAATTTGATATTTTTGAAAAGCATTTTCCCTGTTTGTCCTCGCAAAATGTGGTAAAATGTGCGTGGCAACTTCTGTTCAATTTCCCACGGCTTCAGCCAATCTGAGCAACTTTTCTGATTTATATATATATATATATATATATATATAGCCAAAGAATCCGCAGGAATCGCTCAAAATTTTTGTCATTATGGCCACATTTATCGTTTCTTCATTTTAATTGTGGCAGCGTTTATTTTCATTGATGGAACATAATCAATCAATTTCATTCATTTGGGTGAAAGCAAATAAGGTGCAACGCCTTAAGTGAATTGGATGGCGTGTGTTTGTTGGGTCTTCGATTTTTATCTGCCAAATTCCCGGCTCGGATAACATTTGTGTGTAATTTGTAATTTTGCGGATCATCAATCAGCTGTCGTCAGCTGTCGAGCTGCGATTTGGTTCTGCGGATAGGCAAAATTAGAAGAAAGGTGGGGTTCAGCTCCTGTTTTACGTTGATTTATCGATGACTTGCAAAACAAAAAGTTTTCGTTTTAATTACAGACTCGGCAGGAAGTGGTTTTTTCTTGCGCTTCGGATTGAGTTTTTCATTGCCTTTTCGTATAATTAATAATCACCGCAGCTTCGCATCACTTTGGGTAAATTTATTTTTTTATTACAGTAAAACGTGTGGGTAAAAAAAGTTTTAAATCATATTTAAGAATGATTTAGGCAAAGTAAAGTAATTTTTATTTTATTTATTTGTATCGAGAATTGATATATTGTTCGGTCAACCATGAAAAATGTGTGCCTTGTGGTAGAGAATTTCCATTTATTATATAATAAATTTCAAGTACAATATTCATCAATTTTGCAGTTTCAATATATTTTAATTTGAAGTTGCAAACCGACCTCAAGTTTAATTCCCCCTCGGGGAAAGGAGACAATAAACTGGGTTTTTTTCTTCAAATTTAAATTAAAAATCAAGTGCTGGCCAAACAAACAAACAAAACACAAAGATGATGAAAATTGTCGGTGGAGAATATGATGAATTCCTTGTGCAAATATTTTGTATCATTAAAATTTTAAAGAATTTCATTTCCCTAGCTCACGTCAAGAGTTTCTATGCGGAAAAGCTTTACTTCTCCTCTTTTGCTTTATGAGCACAACAGCATTTCGCCATGCTTTCCTTTCTACCGTAAAGCTTTATTTATTTATTTCCGGAAACGTGCCCTTGAGATTAAAGTATTTCCCCCACACCCATAACGCGCCCCAAAAAGTGTTCGACCATCTGTATGTATTCGGTGTATATGCAAACAGAGATACATATCTGTATGTGTGTGTGTGTGTGTGTCGGTGTGTTGTTCATTTGTTCATTAGGTTCCTTTGCGCCGTCCTTCCCAGATCCTTCTGCACATTTCTTGCGCGTGTCTGGGTGTTTGGTCAAAGTTGTTCAAAGTTTCCCCACCCCCTCCGCACCGCCTGGTCACGCCTCTCAAGAGTGTCCTAGGCGTCGGCGGTTAGCTTTGCTTCACCCGATACACTTAAGAAAAACTTTAATCCCCGAATGGGAAGTTAATGCTTGCGGACACCACAAGCCTGAATTTTCGTGTCCCCAAAGTCTGCTGAAAAATCATGTCTTAACCAAGTGTTGCAAAGTAAGCCTGCAGGATTTTTTTGCTGTGAGGTTATAAATTCTTTTTATGGTCTGTTGCATTTTTAAATATCATGTTTTATGCCTTACACAATATGGCTTGTTAATCTTTACAAAAAAAAAAAAACAATTATAATCTTGATGTTTCTACTTTTTAGTTCCCATATAAATACAATTTTTTTAAGACGACAAAAACAGTTTAAAAAAACCATTTAAAATTCATCACAAAACAAAAATCCTTCAGTTAAATTGACCATCATTTATCAACAGTGCTTACCCTAAATTCTTGTTATTATTCATTTTTTTAAGTGCAGCCTTTTGACCATTTGCGCGCCTCTAATGAAAACACAATAAAAATTTTGCGCTTTTCTGCCTTCCCAAGTGGCTGTGAAATTTTTGATGAGTTTGTCAGCTTGTGGGAATTGTGCCAATCGCTGTCGCTTCTGCTGTCGCCGGGCGAATACTTATTAAGTGAACTGTGCGCTCTTCACAATTTAGTTCAATGTAATTAAGCTCCTGCTCCTTCGGGGCGAAGGTCAAAGGCCATCCTCCTGTTAAAAATTTCCTATTGCTAGATAATTATTCGATGACTGCACAACACACTTAAGTCGATGACAATATTCCTGTAATTGAATTAGTCTCAAGTAAATTCGCCGCCTATCTGTTGGGAAAAAGTCAATAAACAACTTCATCTTACTCTAAAGTTTTCTCGCGGCGACAAAGTTTTCAACTTTCCTCTCTGTTGATGGCCAATTAGTTGGCTAAAATTGCAAAAGTCGTCTCAAGAATTTATGGCGGAGTTTGAATGGCAAGCGTCTTTCCTACTATAAAATCAATCACCAGGACTTTTCCCTAAATATATGTGTATGTGTTTCCACGTGAAATCCAGTTCCTCAATCCTTATTTTTTTTCCTCCGCTTTTGAAACTGACACGTTGCTGCTCTGAGGCGCAAATCTCATTTCCCTTGTGGTGGCACCAGCCACTGAAAAAATGTACGAGTATCATCCTGCCCCCCATTTCTCAGCCATTTTTTTTGTTTTCTGTTTTTTTTTTCGGGTAACCCAATTTGATGGCCAGTGCTCCGCTGGTTTGGCTCTCTGCTTACGTCACAGCTTCGCACCTCGCACAACTGGCTTTCTGTGTCACACACACTCGCCGACGAACACACACACACAAACAGCCGGGGTCAACATTTTAGTGGTAGTAAACATTCTGACGTCTTTGGAATTTTTTCAGCAATTTAAGATTTTAAAAGCCCAATCTATTACAAGTCTTAAGTACACTAAATGTTTAGATTTGTAATAATCATGAAAAAATACTATAATTTATCTTAATTAGAATTTTCAATAATTTTTTTTATTTATTTAGCTGAAGTTTTAATGTAAACCATAAACATAAACATTATTATTTCATGAATCGTTTTAAGTAATGAACTATTGTCTTAACCGTTGTTGTGCACACGCACAACCAAAACAGTTCTACATTATGGCCAAAAAGTGGACGAAACAAAACATTGGAATGAGAGGCATAAAAAATGGTAACAAAATTACATACATCAAAGGTGTTTTTTTCCTTTTTGAATACACATGTGTGGGTGTATGTGGGTGTGTGGGTGGGCGAGAAAGTGGGCGGGGCAGAGGCCGACGAGGGGGAGCGATGGTGGGCGAAGGGTTTCGGGGTTTTGGAGGCTGGGGGAGCATGTTGTTTAAGGGTTGCTGCGGGCCATGATGATGCTGGTGGCCCATTTCTGTTGTTGCTACGGCTGACCAATGGTCCATGTAATTTTTTGGCAAGCATCTCTTCGCATATCAGCGCACTTGTGAACCTTTTTTGGAGATGGGTTGTGCAATATGCGTCCCTCGCCCAGCGATTGCTTTTCCATGTTTTCCACCTTTCCCTCATGTGCTCGTATCTCATTCACATTTATGATGAGTGTGCGGGCCCCTTTCCCTTCGCTTTTCTGCCCTGTTATTTTTTTTTCTGCCCAAATAAACTTGGCAAATATGCGGCCTTAGTTTAAAGCCAGAGCACGCGCCGATTGACATCATTAAGCCCAGACCAACCGGGGCGGCAGCTAGTGGCTGGCACTAAATCATGATTCCGGCCATCAAAAAAGAATATGACAAAAAGTGAATGCACAACTAAATGAATGGCACACATGGGAAACAGCATACACAATGGCAAAGCGGAAAATGTAAAGAGTTTTGATTTATGCAAACAGTTCACACAGATAACAAAAAAGAGTTGCCCAGAAAATTACCCTGTTTAAATGGGAAATCCGCTGCTGGGATCTCTAAAATGCAAATGAGAATTAATCTCAATTTATTTTCGCTTGTGTAGAAGGTAAAGTTCAACTGAGCATAGGTAAGTGCTTAAATCAATTGTTCACGAACATATATAACTTTTGAAAGAGAAATCTATTTTGTACATATATTTTGATGCTCTTTTTTGGTTGGTAAAATTACAATAGATTCACAAAATGTTTTTTTCCAATATATATAGGGGAATGTTGTCAGGGTTGGGCCGTTGTCAGGGTCGGGCCATCTCAATATTTCGAGTATTCGTTCTAGAACAATCTGTTTGTGGGTGTCTAGAAACTTCTATCGGTCACTCGAAACTTTCCACGTGACTACTTATTTCGGGATTTCATTCTTCTACGCGTCGTTGCTCCGTGAAGAAAAAGTGCTCGAAAAAGTTTTTTTTACCTGGCCGAAAAAGGTGAATATCACAAGAAAACAACATGTCATCCGCAAGGTGAGCATAAAAATACGTTATATAGTTATTTTTTTACAAAATACTAAGATATAGTTTCATTGTGAGATATAGTTTGGCTATATCATACCATAATAGATTAATACCGCATGTCGTCAGGGTTGGGCCACTTGTGTAGTCAGGCTTGGGCCATCATAATTTTTACATTTTATTCGTGTATTTTCGATTTTTGTTTTAATATTTAAGTTTTTTGTAGCAAAAATATGCAAAATAAATTAAATAGATTTCCTTAAAAAAATATTTCGATGGATTGAAAGAAGATGAATCATTTTTATCTTTTTCTTTAGTGTTTCTCGCTACAAACGAAAAAACAACTCTGAATAATTTGATATTTACTGTAAAATCCCAAATAATTAAATTAATGAACAAAATAATATCAGATTTACCTGAATTCAATTTTATTCCACCAGGTTACGATATTGTCAACGATTTTCTGAAGGTGGCCCAACCCTGACGACATGGCCCAACGCTGACTACATTTTTTTTTTTTTTCAAACGCCTATAACTTTTTTTGTTTTTGTTTTTTTGTTCTCTATTTTTGGTGAACACTTGCTATTGCTTGTACCTTTCCAAAAATGTATAAACTTATTCTAAATTGTCATTGGTTCAGAAGTTATGGACATAGGTCAAAACATGGCCCAACCCTGACAACATTCCCCTACATATATTTTAGATGGTTTATAGGGTCATAAATACTCTGATAAGTTTTTCGGATGTATATCACTTTAAATTAATAATTACTTATTCAATTTTTAAGTTTCGATTTTTTACTTACGTTTACAGTAAGGTTAAGCAAAATATTTTCACATTTTCAATTATTAAATGTCTAAGAAAAAGGTTTTCTTTTAATCTAAGATCTTTTTATCTTCATCGAAAAATTACCCACCTTGAAAACGTGTATCGATTCGTAAGCAAACGGAACTCAATCAAGTTGTTTAGCGAGTATCCATATTTATGAGTCTCCAGATGCTTTCAGATTTCTCGGAATGGATCTATAAACAAGCCCCAGCCAACGAGGCTGTAAAGTTGATAAAACCAAGCCCCGAAAAAAGCGCTCCCCAGCCAGATGCTCCCCACAAGCTCGGATGTGTGCGGTTCTTTCTTTCTTCTCGCCTTGTTTGCACTTGGTTATTGATAGTGCTTCAATCTGAGGAAATAATAAATAAATGAGCCTAACGTCACGGCTCATGTCGTTGGCCCACCTTCCCGTCCGCCCACTCTCCTCAAACACGCAAACACATGCACACTTAAACATACACGCACTCGCACACACACAGACACAGACACACGCTCTCCCCCCAAAAGGACTCATTCACTCAGGACATTTCCTCTTCTGCTGCTGCTGCTGTTGCTGTTGCTGTTGCTGCTGCTCCTGTTTTCCATTTTCATTCTCTAGGCTCGTTCCCCCGTCAGTTTCTCAATTTCCCTCGGAGCTGCCAACATTTTTCACATCTCTGCTGTGCTTACACGGGGGAAAATGAAAAATATGTGAAAATATGCCAAGTAAATATATTGTAAACTTAATAAGGCCAGCACTGTAGGTACCTTTTAAGTTTACACAAGACTTAAAATTAAATTTTAAGCTTATAAATGAACTGCAAACATTCTCGTATGAATACGAAAGTAACAATAATTTTTATCTGTGCATGTTCGCTCATTCCCCTTGAAACGTGTGTATGACGTATACGCAACGTGTGCCATATTTTTACATGGCCGCCGGGCAACAACAACTGCGACAACAGGCCGCCTGCAACTGACAGGTCGCTCTGCCTATGACGACTGCCATAGGCCAGCATTTTCTTCTTCAGTTATTTAGCGCGCCTCGCAGCGGTCTGTCCATCGGCCTTCCCTCATTCCTTTCACCGCCCCCCCAAAACCATCGCTTCCTCGCTTCTCACAAAGAGCAAATTGTTTTTATAGTACATCCTGCGCTACTTCACGGAAGACCTCCCCCACTTTCCTTTTCCCTTCCCCTTCCCTTCGCCCCTGACATCACAATTTGTTGGCATTGTTGTGCAGTTTGCTTGCCAGCTTACAAGTTTCTTATTGCAATGCAAATTAACATTTTTTCAGAGCGCTTACACACACACACACAAGAAAACTGGCACACATACAAACTCATGTGGGAACTTGGGTGAAATTTCATTAACATTGCGTATACGCCCAGTCGGCCGCGCAGTCATTAAGTAATCTGTTTCATTTGGGGCTGCTGCGAGGCACCTGTCCATAAAATGCATTAATCAACTGTCTGGCAATTTACTTCGCTCACTCGCATGCTGGGAAATTAAGCGTTGGCAAAAATTTTCCCCTGATGCAGCACATATACTCGTATTGCATGCCAGAAAACCTTCACAAAGGACGGCGATAAGTAATAGCATTTAATGACATTTATATAAATTAATCTCAAGGAGTGCAAATGAAAACTGGTAAAGGGCGAAAATGAGTAAATGGCTGCTAAGAGACTTTAAGGGCCTGTAAAAGTTCTCCATCAGCAAGTCCTTTTGGCATCCTTCGCATATAATTCAAAGAGAAGCCTTTTTGCATCAATTTCATCGTTGGCCTGTCAATTTGCTTTTTGGCAGTTTGACTGCCATTTTATCGCTTCTGCATGAATATGAGCACTCAAAAAATATTTATTTCTATCAGCTAAAAGAAAACATTTTCTGACATTTTAATATTTTGTTTTTATTATAGTGTCGCACAGGCAGACACGCAGATGCTTTTAAATATTTCAGACCTTTGTAATGCCCCAGCATACTCATCGATACCCAAGCTGCCTCTGTCAGTTGGCTCTGGCTGTCATTGCTTTTAAAAACTTTACGGCACTTGTGCGATTTTCTGGTATTTTTATGCAAAGGGTGGACCGATACGTGTGAACATTGTAAGCCCGTGTGCCAGACTTTTGGGCATCACAAAAGTTGTAAAATATTCTTTGAAAAGCTCTTACTCTTATGACTTGTCACTCCGATAAATTGTTTTGAAATTTATAAAATTATGAAGTAAGAAAGCTAATCTTCCAAACATTCGCAAATTAATACGTTACATTTTCTGAAAATATTTTTCAAAATGTTTTAAAATAATACATATAACTAGTTCCACTCTAATGCTTATTCAAATGTGTGTAGTAAATTACAAAACGCATATCGAGTGAAAAGTGTCAGAGTCAAAGTTGGAGTAAGGTCAAGTTTTGTATTTCTCTTTCGATATCTGGTAGCTGTCTGCCAATCTCAGCCGTGCGAGTGTGTGTATGGGTATGTGAGTGAGGGTCCTTTGCTATCTACCATATCCCTTTTGCCCGTAGATTCAGCAGCTGCTGCTTTTATGATTTTCTCCCACTTCATCGGCGGTGTCGAGATGTCGATGTCGTAGAAGTCGTAGAATCGTCGCCGTCGCATTGCACATAAAACACTTTTATTGCTCATTTAGATATTTATGCGCAGTTTTATTATAATGAAAATTGTGCGTATGCGTGCGGTTTTTATTGTGATTGCATTGAGGCCAACCAAAACCAGTTCAAAGTCCCGAGATGCTTGTGCGTCACAGAGACGGAGAGCTGGAAAATCGGAAAAGCAAAAGCAAAAGAGACAGAGTTCTCGCTCTCTATCTACATTCGCATCTGTGCTCCGAGTTCTCAAACTTTCAACTGCACGTTATTTGATTTGTTTCCCCTCCGTTTGGAGCTCAATTTTACGCAGCTTTTGCGTTTTGCATTTTATGCGTTTTTGCTTTTTACGAGCCTCACGTCGACCGCAAACAAATTCAAATGGCAAAAGGCAAAAGCCAAACGATGAACGGCAAATGTCGCAGAACAAATCGCGATCTGAGCCAAAAGCCAAAGCTGATAAGTGCCCGCAAAAGTAGGCAACGATTTTTTTCATTGCTTCCTGAGCTGCTGGCTGCTGTGTGCCATTTAATTGCAAATTTATGTGTGTGCGCGTGGGGAGAAATTAATGACCGAAACTGCGTAACGAGCTTTCAAAAAAAAAACACCCCGCTATTGGCAGGAGGACATTGTTGCACCATTAATTAGCGCTGAAAATATCGATAAATTTGAAATTGCGGTTTATAAATTTATAGAGATTTTTACACATATTCAACTTATGACATTGAGTTAAACACAATTTATCCACTACAAAGGATTATAAAGCCAAATATAAGGAAATATGACAGCAATCACCATAACCGTAATCGCCGGTCTAGATTGCATTTGTGTTTAATAATTGTTCTTTACGCATTCAATAATTTATTTACCGGTATACTTAAGCGTTCTGATAAATTTTGTATTTGTACAGTTGTTGTTATTGATTATATTATACCACATATTGAATAATGTACGATATTTATTACCACCATATTTATTGCTTCATTAATCTAATGACTTAATAAACAAAAACCAAATAAATATAATTGTTTTTGTATAAAATAGCGAAGTATTCAACCCTTATGCTTTTTGAAAACGTTTTAAAACCACAAAGTTATACCAATCTAAAATGGCCAAAATAAAAAAAATTTATTGCACATTTTGGCATTTTTCAGTTGAGTGCAATTAATACACAAATTATTAAACCAACATTGAATGACAATCGAGGCGGTTGACACACCTCCAACCACTTGAAATCAACAACTGCCACAGCAATAATAATTACAAACCAATTAAAATCGTATTTACATATTGTCTTTGTCATAATGCAGTTGAAGATACAGATGCAAATACATGGCCTACAATCGAATGCGATTACACACACACACAAACACACATTTGTGGGTGCATCGCCGGGGAATCGGCAACAACAGCAAAAACAAACATGGCAACGACAACTGATTGACGGCAAACTGTCAATGGCACGAACAAAACTCAGCTGCAGACGCAAATGTTATGGCCACCCACAAAAACCACCCACTAAAACCACCCAGCGCCCACCAACTACACACAACCACACTCATAGGCAATTGCATTTGCCAGTTGCGGGTGTGTGTGTGTATCTGTGTGTGGGAATGAAAGATTAAGCAAATATTGCGGTAAATTCAATTTTCAATTCAACGCAATTGAATGAAAGCAAATCACTTGAGAAGCAAAAGGCGTGAACAAAATGCAACAATTTCCGAAGAAGATTTCGTTGTAAGAATCTGAGCTTTGGCCAAGAGATAATATTGAGCTTAAGTAACGAAAAGAGAGAATGATTCACCTGAAACCAAAAGCAACACGTGTAATATTCATAAATGTGTTAAAAACAAGTTTACTTAGCTCCACTAATTTCGTTTGACTAATAAACATCGAACACAAGCAATGGCTTCAAAACAGCCGGGAGCATTACATTAAAATGCTTTTTCCAACGATTTAAGCTCCAATTATGAAGTACTTAAAATTATTATTTTCGGTCAGAAATGATTCAACTGACTGCAAAGAGTTGAAACTGTAATTTCAAACGGTGTAGGCATTTGTCCGATGGACGAAGGAATGTCTTCATGCCTGTTTTCACCTATTAGTTCTGTGTGGGAGCCCAGTTATTAACGGTACTTCAGAGTTGCTGCTGGCAACCATTATTTGCCAATTGCATCTGCCCACATTTCTTAAACGCATTTCACTACACGTTCAGCACAAAAAAACACTGGGAGATGTAAAGAAAATTTTTGAACCTAATAAAAAATCACACATTTTAAAAAAATATTGTGAATCGAAATATTCTACTTGCATATTGGTAATGACTTTTAATATAGGAAATATTCCAGATACGATATTGAAAAAAATAGACTAGTTCTTTTTAAAGGGTTATAAGTTTGAGGTGTTTACTTTTTTATAACATTATTGCCCGTTAATCGATATTAAAAATATTAGTGGATTAAAAACATTACTCAGAAATAATTAAAATCAATAATAAATTACAAAATCAACTACATAGTTTTCTTTTTTCATTTATTTCGCAAAGTGAGTTCGGAATTCTTTTTCATTCGAGATTAGTTCATTTGAAGTAAGCCCCATGGATTAGTTTCTCCGAGTGCACACACCGACGCATCTGGTCCATTAGACTGGTCAGTTGGCCAGTTGACATCCGTCCTCACGAGTCTCGTTTCGCCTCCTTTGGCTAATGCGGCCACTGGGCAGTCAACTGGTTCGTCCATCTTCCATCTCGCTCTGGCACTCCGTGGATGGCACGGCTGTGTTGATTTTGCCCTTTGGCTGACACAGAATGTTGTTGACTTTGCATATTAAAACAAAATGAGAATGCAAAAGCGGGTAACAACAAAACGGGAACATTGTTCAAAGATGCGAAGGAAGGATAGCTGGGTTGCGAGGGCACTTATAAGGCTACTTTTTCATTTGTGACGCCCACGTTAAACTTTAATTAATTATATTCAGTTTGTTTGGCAAATTAAAAATTGTTGACTTTCACAGAATCGCAGAATGATGACGAGGACGATGGAGGGTAACCGGAAAATGAGGTTGGGGGGGGAATTTTAATTAGGCAACCCCACACACACACCACACAAACACAGAAATACACACAAACACACTGTGAAAGGTTGCGTAAGAGGCTTAAAGTGCGAGAATGGAACAAAAACGGCTGGCAAAATGTGAAATGCTGTCGAGTGTGACGTCCAATAAGAATTAGTGGCCAACAGGAGCATCAAAAAGAGTCAGTTGTTGCTGTTTTTCGTTATTGCCATTGATTGACACGAAAAGCGGCCACGCTTTCAGGTGTGTTACTGTTTGTGTGTGTGTGTTTGTGTATTTCACGGATCCGCAATTTTTGGTCCGGACATGGAGAAATCGGGTGAAAGGGCCAGGGCGTTGAGAACCTGCTTTTCAGTGGCTGATGGAAGAGATGGTGATGGAGGACGGTTACAGCGTGGCCATCCACGCTAATTGGAGCACGTCGCAGAACACTTCTGCACTGGGAAAAATGTCTTACATGAATGGCAACATGAGCAGAGTAGCAAATTGTTTCTAATTTTACAGCTTCTACTGTTTTAGAGTTAAATACTAATCGTACCCCTATATAGCACTAAAAATTATTAGCTATTATCTATCTAGGATCATTTTTTTTTCGTTTTATTTAAGCATAAAATATTTTTTTTTACATTTTTTAAAGATATATTTCAAGTTTGTATTGTATCGAGTGAATTTCTTATGCATAATTGTTTGGAAAATTTAACAACTTGAAGAACGAACTCTTTCCCGATATAAAATATCACATTTTCTGAAAAATTTTTTTCAGTGCACACCTACACAGTCGCAGGTGGAAACGAAGAAATGCACTTAATTGGAATACGACGAGGAGGGCAGCCAAAGTGCGTCGCGATTGCTCTATGATTAATTAGTGGCCACAGGAGAGGTAACGGGCAATGCAGAGGAGAACTGGAGTGAGAAAACCGAAACTGTCCCGGGAAATGATTGATACAATTTGGAAACTCCCTTGCCCGTTGAAGAGAAATTGACAGGAATCAATTTAAAAGCAGTTAAGTTCAAGTTTTTTTCTTCCTCTTTCCACTCAATGCTTAAGAAAACAAGTTTTGAGTTTAAAATATCGATTGGTTTCTTTAACGAGCTCAGTTCCTTTTGAGGCTGGAAATGTGGATTATGTTCCGTGTAACTCGAACAGCTGTTGGCTGATTTTTACCAGCGAAACCAAGTGACATCCAAAGAGAATATCCCCCCGCCAAACTCAGTATTTCTTGACGTTTGCCGCGGGCTTCGTCTTACGCATAATTAGCCGGCGTAAGTAAACTCCTTAAGCTACAGTTAAAAGCCATAAAACTTGCGCGCATCGTTTGCTGTCATGTTAAATTCATAATTTCAATTTGAAATTGTTATTACAGCCGTTGTTGTTTTGCCATCCCTCTGTCGGGCCCCATCATCCCATCTTAATATCCCCTTCACGTTCCTCGCCTGATTATTATTGACAGTTGCCGACGTCTTCTGTTCCGTTCTGTTGTTTTAGTTGTCTGACACACCCTATCCTGCTCATTTTAGTCTCATAAATATGCAAATTAATCATTTGCGGAAATTTACATACTTAATAAGTCGCTTTAATTAAATGTTCACGCACGCATGCCTTGCAATCTTGCCCCCGAGAATCGGACGAAATCGGCGTAATCCTTTTTTCCACATTAATGCCAGTTTGTTAATTGTGATGCAGCTAAAAAATCCGTCTCTGTAGCTCTTGAAATCGACTCGATTCCGAAAGGGGGAATGCGAAAAACTCGGTTCTTGGCAACTGTTTCGCATATTCCGGGACACAGTCACGTTTTATTCAAAGCAGCAGTGGTGGCAACAGCACAAAAACAGTTTATCTGCCGAAAACAGCAAACGAAAAATTAAAAAAAAAAAGAAAAAACATGGAACGATGAGCACAGAAATCTTTTTTATGTGTTCAACGAAAAATTCTCCCAAAAATGAAAATGAGCACCAGGCCCAGTAGCATTAAAAAAAAAAAAAAAAAGTATGCAAACTGAGAGGCGCAGCGAACATAAATTAACATTTTTATGCCCCGCTGCAATGGACCAACAAGAAGTTGGCTCACAAAACTGCCGGGAAGTGGGTGGCCTTTCAGTGGGTGGTGAGGCCTACGAGAGTCCTTTCTAATGCCCGCATTATTTACGAGGAAGCTGAGGGCCCATTCACATCTCTCCATTTCATTTCATTTCTGTTCTGTTCGTTTCGTTTCCATTTCGCTTCGTTTCCATTTCGCCTCGCCGCATTCTTTGCCATTTGCCTTTGACGCCACAAATAATTTTAATTGGTTTTCCTTTTTGGGGAGACCCACGACCCCAGATGGTAATGACTTTATTTCTATATATTATGTATTCAGTGAGTTTGAAAACCATAAGACCATAACTTGTAATCGACAAAGTTTTGGTCATGAACAAGCAAAAATATCAACAAAAGTGGTCATCAATTTTGTATCACTTCAAATTAAGTCGAGCGGTTCGACAGTAAATCAAACCCAAAAAAGATGGCTTTGTTTTTGCAACCTTTTTCTATTAAGCAGGTTCTAAATGTAAAGTTACATTAGCACGTAATGCATATAAAACTCTTCGAAAATCTTAGATGAATACTTAAAAAGCTTTCAAAAAAAATTATAAGGATTGTTTTTATCTTCTTTTTAGCATTGTCAACGAGATTTGATTAGCTATGTACCGTCATAAGTTTTCTCTCATCCAGATAGTGTATAAAACATTTCTTCTTTAGTCCATTTTCCATTTATTCACATTAATAAAGTTTGCAAGTGTGTTTGTGTTCAGCCGCAATTGCAATTTGATTTGCCTAAATTTGCATAAATGCTTGTGTGTTGTTTTTGGGTCTGCACCTGCAACTTTTGGTTTTGATGAATGGGGAAGCAGTTTATATCAGATAAAAGGTGGGGAAGACCATCCACAGCAAATATGTGGTTTTGCGCTTTCATCCAAGTTATATAATTGTCAAAATCAGCATATGATTTTTATTATTATGGGCTAAAAACACTTTTAATGCATACATTTTTATCATAACCCTTAACGTTAGATAAATAAAAATAAGAGGTAATTTCAAATGGCTTAAAAATCATAGCATTTTGCCAACATTCACCAATCAAAATTGCATATTTGTAGCATAGTTTTTTGGGCATTTAATTTTTTACTCACCTTTGTTCGCTGCAAGTTTCACTTTTGCTTTCGTACTTTCTCCACCACTCTCTCTCTCTCTCTTTCGCTCTTATTCTTTCTCTCTCTATCTCTTTGGCTCTCCTTTTTTTCACTCACTCGGACAGCTTAGCAAGCCATTGTCTTAGTTGTAGCTGCTATTCTTGTTGTTTTTGTTGTCATTCCGAAGTCAGCGACACACACGCACACACACTGCCACACACGCACGCATAACGGTTGTGGGAGAGGGACGGCGAACAAGCGGGCGAATTCATTAGGCATGCGGGAATTTTAATTTCACTTGCTCACACGCGCGCACATATGTGGCGACATATTTCTCAAACATTTTCGTTAGTTGATGTTGTTGTTGTTCTTATACTTGTTGTTGTCGGTGCTCCCGTAGATGTTGTTTTTGCTGTTGTTGCTGGGCATCCTTTGGCCTTTGTTTTTGCCCGTGCGGCGCTTTTCAATTTGCATGTCGCGCTGACCTTGCCGCCAAGTGGAAATAACTGTGCCAGCACACACGCACACACACGTACACTCCCGCTGACAGCTGTCAAAAATTGCGGATGGCGAATAGCGGATGTCGGATGCGAATGCGAAATGCGGATTTTACAGCCGAATGGGGAACAAGTAGATGCCGACGTTATGCGGCTGCCGGCAAGGATAACGGGACCAGGCCTTCAGAATCTCCATTTTTGCAAAAAACTAGAGAGTTTAATGTTCAGTCAAGTGCGTGAGTGAGACAGAGTGCTTCTCACTCCCCTGCTTCCTCTGCCCCTCGCACTCCCCGCTCCTCTACGCTTATTTATCTTTTTCCCGTTGCCTTTGTTCTACGCTCTCCGTGCGTGCGTCTGTGTGTGTGATGACAAATTTCTGTCATTGTCTGTGTGCAGCAGCAGGGGCAGCAACAAAAAAAACCAAGAGGAATCGCCAAGGAGCTCTTCCAGTTTCAGTTTTCCTTGTTTTTTATATCTTTTTTGGAAATTAGATGCTGCTGTCGCAAGTCCTTGTTGTTGCTTTAATTTGCATAATAAACGTAGATTTCCGAAAATCGAGATGAAAACCCGGATAACACGTGGCCAGAAATGCGCTGATTTGTTTCTGGCCCCGCAAAAAGCAGCTGGCTGGATAGGTGAAAGTCCAGCGGCTATAATTTTTTTCTCGCACAAATTCACATTAATGGCACATGCAATTTTCCCCTACATTTGGCACCTAGCGAACAGCTTTCTCCCGTTTTGTACCGTTATACCGTTTTTGCACCGTTATACCGCCGCGTTGTGTTCACAGGACCGCACAAGCTCAGACTGAAGCGACGAAGTGAAGCTGCGTGAGCGGCAGGATGCTTTCACGCTTTATTACCAAAAAAAAAGAAAAATTCCTTTATCCTTGCGTTTGCTCGCGCGCACAGCATTCTCTTGTGTAGACTTTTGCTACTCTCTTTTTACTCTCTCGTGCAGGCGCTTTCCAGCCCCCCCGCCACCCACTTTCCTATGCCATCCCCCACGTCCCCAACAATGAAACGCTCGAAACTCTCCAAAATGAACAGACCGTTTTAATAACTCGGCCAACCAGAGGTGCCATATTTTGAAAGTGTTCCGGAAAACCTTTAATGGTCAAATCCGCCTTAAAAAGACCTTACAAATTGTATGACTTTTTATGGTGTAAAAAAACAGTTTTGTATTAATATATTACATTTATTTATGCATTTATATATGCATTTATATATATATGTATATGTATATTAAAATCAAAGCATTATTTTCAGACTTTATTCGTATTAATCTAATGCCTTAAATTGGGGATTCGAGTATTAAAAACCTCATTCATTGTAAGCCCAAGATAACCATTGCTTTCTTGAACAAGTGTGTCTATTAAAGTTAACTATACAGCATCATCTGCTATCGCTAAATATATTTTATTAGTTTTTTTTTTAAATATGAATTACTTAAATATCGAAACAGAACATCAACACAACATTAAAAAATTAACCGCTTTCAAAAGCTACTTGTTATGAGATTCGATTTAATCGCATTCCATTGGTATAAAATCCAAATTACTAGTTTTTCCTTATAAAAATTTACGTTTCGGATTGCAAATCAAAAATGTTTTTTGTCCATTTTTTTTTCTTGTATTAATTAAAGAATCGAAGTCCTAATTAATATTTTACTAAGTGGAAGACAAGTTGTTTGCGGCAAATTTAAGGAAAACCAACTTCTGTTAATCAGAAATGTTAAGATAACATTGGCGAGTTCCGCTGTTACTCTGAGAAAAAACCATGAATTTATCATTCCGTTGGAGAATTGGATTATCTAAGTTTCCAACTTCGATCCCGGACACGCACCTTCTTCCGGGGCTGAAACCGTGGATTTTTTAGGATATCGGGCTGAGGCTAGAGCGTTGCGGACGAGAAATCCCACATCTGTCAGGCACCATCTTGTGAAAAAACGAGTGCGGAGAGGAGTTGGTGTAGGATTTGTACAATTATTTCTGCGGCGAAAAGTTAAAAAGCGTTCAAAATGTCGATTATCTCCGCCCGCCTGGCGTCCTCGGTCGCCCGCAACCTGCCCAAGGCTGCCACCCAGGTATTAACCACTAAATTCTGTACAAAAAGATGTCCGAAAAAAGTTGGCGAAAAAGGTGTCATAACCGAATCGATGGGGTATTTGCGAAAATTAAGTGCATCGTGTGCTTCAAAGTCTTGACCGGCAAATTAATAAAGGTCTTGTGGACCCATAGGAATTACTTAATTTGGATTTTCCAGCCTTTTGGCCCAGAAATTTGTGTTACGCAATGCGGCAAACTACTAAGCGGCCGCTGAAATTTGTGAGGTGTCTGTGTTACATAATCAATGCGAACTAAGAACTGACCAAAAAAATAAATTATTTTAGTTATTTAGCGTGTAATATCTAGTGAAAAACGTTAATTACCCTTTGTTTTTATAGTCAGATTACATAATTATTAAGTTCGTGGAGATGCGGTGGAAGAGTAGTTTGAGGTTATGTATTTCTGTCAAGCAAGTGGTGAAGGTGTATAAACGCTATGTCCGGATGCACCGACTAGACAATACCCTGTAAAATTGGGTTTTATTAAATGAAGCCATAGGTGGGGTTTCGTATGTTGTTACTTTGTGTCTATCCAACGTGATCTGCACCTTACATAATCTACAATTACACATAATAATAATGGAATATTATTTATCAATTTACAGGTTGCCTGCAAAGCCGCCTATCCCGCCGCCAGTCTTGCTGCTCGCAAGTTCCATGTGGCCAGCTCTCAGCGCAGCGCCGAGATCTCCAACATCTTGGAGGAGCGCATCCTGGGTGTCGCCCCCAAGGCTGATCTGGAGGAGACCGGCCGTGTGCTGAGCATCGGTGACGGTATCGCCCGTGTCTATGGTCTGAACAACATCCAGGCCGATGAGATGGTGGAATTCTCCTCGGGTCTGAAGGGTATGGCCCTGAACTTGGAGCCCGACAACGTCGGTGTGGTCGTCTTCGGTAACGACAAGCTGATCAAGCAGGGCGATATCGTCAAGCGTACCGGTGCCATCGTGGATGTGCCCGTCGGTGATGAGCTGCTGGGTCGCGTCGTCGACGCTCTGGGTAACGCCATTGACGGCAAGGGTGCCATCAACACCAAGGACCGTTTCCGTGTCGGCATCAAGGCCCCCGGCATCATCCCCCGTGTGTCCGTGAGGGAGCCTATGCAGACCGGTATCAAGGCCGTCGACTCGCTGGTGCCCATCGGCCGTGGTCAGCGTGAGCTGATCATTGGCGATCGTCAGACTGGGTAAGTCCACGTGAAAAGTAAAGAAATTGATAAGGTTATCATCGTTAAAAACAATTCAAATGAATCTTAAATAAATAAATAAATTGATAGTATTAGTTTTAATCATTTTAAATTTATACTAATGTATTTCTAACCAACCAATTTTATTTCCTACTTGCAGTAAGACCGCTCTGGCCATCGATACCATCATCAACCAGAAGCGTTTTAACGAGGCCCAGGACGAGTCGAAGAAGCTGTACTGCATCTACGTCGCCATTGGCCAGAAGCGTTCCACTGTCGCCCAGATCGTGAAGCGTCTGACCGACTCCGGCGCCATGGGATACTCCGTTATTGTGTCTGCCACCGCCTCCGATGCTGCTCCCCTGCAGTACCTGGCTCCCTACTCTGGATGCGCCATGGGCGAGTACTTCCGCGACAAGGGCAAGCACGCCCTGATCATCTACGATGATTTGTCCAAGCAGGCCGTGGCCTACCGTCAGATGTCCCTGCTGCTGCGTCGTCCCCCAGGTCGTGAGGCCTACCCCGGCGATGTGTTCTACCTGCATTCGCGTCTGCTTGAGCGTGCCGCTAAGATGTCCCCTGCCATGGGAGGTGGCTCCCTGACTGCCCTGCCCGTGATCGAGACCCAGGCTGGAGATGTGTCCGCCTACATTCCAACCAACGTCATCTCGATTACCGATGGACAGATCTTCTTGGAGACCGAGTTGTTCTACAAGGGTATCCGCCCTGCCATCAACGTCGGTCTGTCCGTGTCCCGTGTGGGTTCCGCTGCCCAGACCAAGGCCATGAAGCAGGTCGCCGGTTCCATGAAGCTGGAGTTGGCCCAGTACCGTGAGGTCGCAGCCTTCGCCCAGTTCGGTTCCGATTTGGATGCCGCCACCCAGCAGCTGCTGAACCGTGGTGTGCGCCTTACTGAGCTGCTCAAGCAGGGTCAGTACGTGCCCATGGCCATTGAGGATCAGGTGCGTAAAATATATCATAAATGTCGGATATGCAAATGATTTCCGATACAATTATTTTTACAAAAATGGGAACGGAGTTATCAGACATTTTCAAAATCCTTAAGTTGTAAGTCAAACATCTAATGCTTTTCGAAATCTCCCAGGTCGCCGTCATCTACTGTGGTGTGCGCGGTCATCTGGACAAGATGGATCCCGCCAAGATCACCAAGTTCGAGAAGGAGTTCTTGCAGCACATCAAGACCTCCGAGCAGGCTCTGCTCGACACAATCGCCAAGGATGGTGCTATCTCCGAGGCGTCCGATGCCAAGCTGAAGGACGTCGTTTCCAAGTTCATGTCCACCTTCCAGGGTTAAGCATCGACAGAACGAAGAAAAATTGGAGCAGCCGCGTGCAATGAACATCTTAGATGGTTCGAATAATGCTGCCATCTCAGCGCGCCAACAACAAAAAAAAATAACAACTTAAAGCTTAAGATAAAAAGAAATTACACAAAAAACAAGAGAAAACTCCTTTGCACATTCATGTTTTCCTACGTGTCCTGCCAGGATAGCTTCTATTCCGTGGCTCTGCGTCATCATGCCGCAAAATCTTGGGAGAGAGAGAGCAGGCGCAGGCGATGGAATGGTCTGCGTGTCCTAGCCGGATCCAGTTTCGAGTTTCAGCGAAATGTCCGTACGGTTCCTTCACCTTCTAAACGATAGATAATCCCTGTTGTTCTTCTACACATAAAAATTAATCAATATTTGAAATATTGTAATCGAGAATAGTCGAAATAATGTCTGAGGATGATTGTGAAACGATGATGAATTAAAAACGATACTAAATTATACTCTACATGCACTAGATGTTTCTTCATTGCTGGGAAGTCATTATCTTTTGTTGATAAATACATTTTTTTTGTTTTCAATAAATTTCTCTTTTAATTTTAACTTGCTAGGGGTTTTTTTGGGATACTTCGTTTTAAAAATGCGGGAAACGTTTTTTTTTTTTAAGTTAAGACCAAACTGCTTTTTGTTATGAAAGCTGCTTGCCAGCGCCTTATCTTTATATATTTGTAGATCGAGCTGTATAACTAAATCGGTCTGCCATATCACGGATGGCACAAGGTCATATTATACTACTCTGAGGACCAAAATCACCAAGTTTTTGGCACATTTACAAATAAATTTTCTTAAGTTAGTCATAATCCTGTTTATAATGAACATCCCGACCGGGTTTCAGAACTAATCTTTGTCCCTTCGCTCAGCTGATCCGCCAGCCGAGGGACAGATGTCATCTCTCTCTGGTCCTTTTGCGTAACCCCCTGACCCCTGTGCGAATTAGTTACCCCCGCTGAGCTACCTGAACGACTAGCTGCACTCCAAGCAGCAGGATTAAGTAAAGGACTTGGTGGTTAAGAATGCTTCGTGCTGTGCATATTTCGTTAACAGTAAGCCAGAAACGACAGCAAGAAATTCCCAAAGTACAAAAAAAAAGCGGCCCAAGACCCAAAAACTGTAAACCCGATTTATACAGCCTAAAGTTTTTATGACGCCCATTGCCACTGGCAGCCAACATAAAATATGCCAAAAGTGAGGAACAGGGGGACGCCAAGAAAAATTACTTTCTTTTTATTACATTTGTTTGACCGTAAACAAAAATTAATGAGAGCCATAAAACCGTCAAACTTAAATTTTGAACAGGCGCACAGCAAACGCAGCAGGCCAAATACAGTGCAACCTCTAAATAACGAAAACAGAATACATTTGGAATTTCATAAACTCAAAAAAATAAATGCAGAGGTCAGTTATATCCAACAACTCATAAGTTAGGTATAAACATTTAAAATAAAATTCAAATCTGGGAATAACTAAAGATAAAACAAGAGGAAGTGAAAGGCAAATTATTGTCAAATTTAGCATTTTCATTTAGTTAATACTCATATTTATTTTCCTTATTAAGTAAACACTGTAGAAGAAAAAGTAAGATAGATACCCATACAAACTCAAGCCAGACAGTCACACATACATCCACGTGCGAGCAATGTGCTCGGCAATTACCGTTGCCCATGGAACAGGGCGTTCAAAATCCAAAAGAGAAGCGTGAAATTCGGAAGAAGTTAGGAGAGAGGCGGAAGAAAAGTAACTGACCTGCGATCGGGAAGGTGACCTTCCCCGAGGGTGCCGGTTATATACATATGTGTGTTGGATATATCAATGTGTTTTCTGTGTATTCAGGATTGATAAGAATGCAGGACAAAGGAACTTTGTCCTTCAGAAAAGGTCTGCGTGTGTCTGGTCCCAGATTTTTTTTAGGGTGCGGACAAATTCTCACACTCATCAGCTGTCAAAGCGAAATAGCGATAGCAAACTCAACTTTAAACCAGTAGAACAATGTGCAACACACAAATAATTAAATAATGTTCTAGTAGAAATAATAAAGACCCATAATGAAAATGCAATTTAATGTTCCAAAAAAAAAAAGAGTTAAAACACTTCGAATAAAATTACACAATTCTTTATTTGCTATGTATTGTTCAGAGATATTTTTATAAACATCAATGTTGGTTAAAAGTTTGTATTTGCTTATTTCAAAGTAAACAATAAAACTAGCGTAGGGGCTTTTGTATGAATTTGTTGAATACATGGTATAAATTACAAATAAACTAAGTCTCATGGGAGGTTTGGAAACATTTTTGCACAAGTTTTTCGGATTTATTCGTAATGCACAGAACGACAAATTTCCCATCAAATTTTAAAACTAATTACAAATACAAATAGTAATAGTGGTGAAATGGTTCCACGCGTATAAATGTTTATAAAATATAGTTCTTGGAGAGACAACGCCGATGTGTTCGGCCAGCAAATGAACTCGTTGCCCACTCTCTCTCGGTGTCCACCGCTCGCCACTCGCTCCTCACTGAGAAGTTGGACCCAGCGGGAGGAGCAGGCGGGCTTCAGTTTGGTCCGGGTTTTTTTTTCTGTTTTCCCGGAGGAACTCACTACCAGCGGCCAACTCGCCGGCAACATTTGCTCCAGGGGCAAAGAAGCCGGAGCCAGCTCTTGGCAGCGGGCAAAAACTGCTCAAGGGACTCCAGCAGATTACGATGTCTAATTATGATTATCATAACGATGATGACGATGGTTGGAATTATGCGACCACGGTTTTTATACGCATTTTAAAACGAACACGAAACGAACAGAATATGGAATACGCTACAAATTTAAAAAATGAAAACAAATTAAACTAAACTAAATAAATCTGGTCTTTCAATCCGCCCTGTCCCCGACTACTTCCGTTGGCTCTGGCTCACAATGGAGTCCATCAGGGCTCCAGTCAGCTCCGCTCGCAGCGCGATCTTTTGGAACTTGCTGCCCTGGTACTTGTTGTAGACGGCCTTCAGCTTGGCCTGGGGAGCATCACGGGCCAACTTCGCAATCAGTCGGGTGATTGGTCGCAAATGAGCGGCTGAGTAGCGCGAGTAGAAGGTCAGAGTGGGTGTCCAGTGGCGATCATTAAATCCCGTGCCAGCCCGGTAATTTCCGTTCAACAAGTGCAGCGAAAGGAACAACGAGGCAGCTGCAATCTGTAAGGAGAGAGTAAATCGTACACATTTTTTATAGAAATAAAATATAAAATATAATATTTTTAACATCACTTTCGTTATAACCCACCTCTGATGGCCTGTAGTTGGCCATTTCGTAGTCCACAGAAGCGAGCTCGATGAAGTACTTCGACATGGCATGGTGCTCGTCCTCGGCGCCGGCAGCCTTCGAGTAGCGCCGCAGGAAGTGAATCGGCAGCGGACGGGACAGGTTACAGTCGATCGCCTTAAAGATCTGCAGCTCCATCTGGCGGATCTGCCTGGCTGTGTAGGTGTCATCAGTGATGAAAACAAAGTCCCCGATGGCGGGAGGGAACAGCTCCTCGTACTTGGTGGCAATAAAAAGAGCTGTTACCCCCACCAATTGCAAGTAGGTGCGCTTGGTGTCTTTGACCACTTGCAAATAACGGTCGATGATGGCCACTGCCAGCTGGAAGGTCTCTGCAGCGAGGTGGAACTGCAGGTGGACCTCGTTGATCCAATCGATCAGCACAGCTCGCATCTTGTGGGACACCTCCTTCTGACCGGCCAAGTGGTCTTTGTGGATGGGTTGCTGCTGCTCCACCTGGTACAAATAGTCGTAGATATCGTTCACATATTCGGAGACCAGAACCAGGTTCTCCTTGTCGTTGGCATCGATATCTTCGATTCCAGCCAAGCGCTTGCTCGAAAGCGACATGGTGGTTGGCAACGAAGAGGTGGTTGTAGTGACAACACTGCTGGTTTTAATCAGTGGCATCCTGAGCACATCTTTCTTGGCTTCGGGCACCTCCTTCTTGACTTCCGGCACGTCCTTCTTGACCTCCACCTCTTTACGGACCACTGGCTCCCGACGAATGCCGGAAACTCCCATCACGGGTTTAGCCAATGCGGCTCTCAACTTGGTAAGCGATTTCTTGGACAGATTGCTGTCCTCGCGTTTGAGAGTAGGTTCGTTAACATTCTCGTTGGAACTCGGTTTGGCTGTAACTGGGGATGTAAATAAAAAGGTAAAACTACTGATACTAAAGGGAACTACTGTCAACTAAAAACCTATAATATCCTTTTAGTATATACAATGTATTAAGTTATTCGGGTTATGGACTGGACTACTTACGCTTGGTGGGTTCAACAGTCGTCTTGGTAGGAACGCGATTGCGTACCGAATTCGAGCGCAAAAAGGCCGACACGCCCCCCTCATTCGCCTTGGGCGGTGCGGCGTTATTGCCATTTGTGGTGGTTCCCAGGACCTGTTTCTTCCAGTGAGTGTCCACTCGAGCCTTGGCATTGCGCAGGGCGTCTGTGAGCTTAAGATCCTTGGATCTGCCACAAAAAATTCGAATGTATAGGTGATGAAGTCATACAAATTACTACGTATTTACTCTTTCTGCGCTGCATCCTTCGCAGCAACGGCGCGGTTTATGCCGCGATTTTGCAAATCTCCTAAAGCAGCGCGTTTTGTTGTTACCTCCTGCGAAGGCACCGTCAATTTTTTCAGTTGCACTTGCTTGAAATTCTCCGAAGCGTTCTGAAAAGGAAAGTGATTAACAAAAAATATGTGAAGTCAGAAATAATAATTTTTTTTATTTTATTAAGAAGTGTATTGAATATACTATGATACTTGGTTCCCAAGTATCCTTAATACATAAATATTTTATTGTTCATTTGTACTCAGGACAAGTTGACTATCATGAAATGCAGTTTTTCCGCAGCGGCCATTTTATAAAAGGAACCGTAAGGTTTATCTTCTTTATAGACATATCCTCTGTGATTTTGCCAATCAAAGAGTGGAACGCAATAATTAGCTGTGCAAGTACCGCAAATTAAAATTGCGCCAAAATGTGACTAAATTACAATAACAACACGAAGGCGCAGGACAAACGGCACATTTTCACCCCCTCTTTCACACGCTCTCTTCGTTTCCACTCTCTCTCTCTCTCCTCTTCCCCTTTGCAGCACTATTCTTGCCCACGCTGCAATGGCGTCTCCTAGAACCCGCTACTTTTAGACTTATGCGATCAACTAACGATTTATACTTAATATATTTACTATTTGGGGAACTTACCTCGTCACCGCGCATTTTCAGTGTCGTGCCCACCATTTTGATTATTTTTTTATATCTATACAAACACAAGTAACACAAAGATCGGCAGACGCTTGGCTCTTATATCTCTTTTTCGACTTTTGGATCGCGTGTTTTTTTAACTGAACGCGGCTTTAGTTTAGAAATATAATTTGTTGTCCGAATAGTTGATGAATAGTAATATACAATTTGTAAGTCGAATGTTGCTGAGATTCGAGCGAAAACTCCACGAAACTCTGATCGAGCCGAAGCGAAAATGCAGTTTGAATTTGAATTGAGTTTAGTATGGCTGTAGACACGAAAATGTCAAAAAGATATCAAATTATCGATATTCTTATTGCGATATTTTTGGGCTAATTATCGTATATCGGTGTTATTTGAATGATAGGCTGGAGGGTTTTCCCGCTAGAGTGCGCTTTTTTGAATCTAGCTAACAGATACCTTACATTCGACAACATTGTTTCAAACGAGTAAACCTTAAAATAAAATGAAAACTTCTTATCAAATAAACAGCGATTTTAGTTACAGTAATACCCAAGAAACACGTTTTATCCGATTTTTTATACTAAATCTATGCCAAACTAAGTTTTTTTAAGAGTGCAACTACTTTGTAAGTGTGACCGCAGTTTATATACATATATATTAAATACCATTTCTGACCTATCGCCTATCGATAATATTCAACAAAAAAGTGCTGCCCATAAAATTAAAAATTTGAATATTATATAAAATTCTCCTAACGGTAAATTAACCACATGTTAACATTTGTTGCCGTTAAAACCATTTCTGTTTAAAGAAAATATCTTTCTTTGTTATGCATTATACAGTTTTTTTCAACTCCTAGATTTCTAATGTTTTTCCGTTTTAATTAAGGCATCGCATTGACTGACACTCCGTCACTTGGGCGTTGCAACAGCCATTGATTGCATCAATTAAAAGTTGATCACTTCAATTGGCTGTGTTCGGTTTGTTTTTGTGCTCCTCTGATTTGCATTCGCTGATTTAAGATTTCCTGCTGCCACAGGCCGCAGAACATCGAAACTCCACGGCGGAAATGCAGCATAATTCTTACCTCTCCTCAGCCTTTTTTTGCTGATGATCAGTGTCAAGTTTTCGTCTGCTCCATCATTTTCAAGCACTTGACCACAAAACAATCGCCTCAGATTTTTGCTTCTGTTTTTTTGTTTGTTTCAGTAAACTCTTTTTTTTTGTGGCCCTTTGCTCCGTCTTAACGGTTGGAGCATTCTTCTTCTCTTCTTCCGGCGCTCCGGCTCATTAGCATATATTTATGAGTTTGTTGGTGCTCAGTTTGCGAACTCCAGCCGAAAACGCCAAGTTGAGCGAGAACGAAGCGCCAACCGACGATCGTGTGTTCAAGTTTTCCGTGATTTTCACATTTCATTCGCAAAAGTGCCGCCGTCGCGAGTGGTTGCCTCGCTCTCTCTCTTTCCATCTCTTTCGGCACCACGCTAGCCGTCTCTTTCGCCGCCAGAAAAGTCCTTCGATCGATCCAACGCGCATTGACCTCCACTAAATCATTTAAAATACCCCAAAACGCTCAGATTTCGGAGTGATTTAGTGATTTGCATGTCGCTGCGATATAGAGTTAAATAAATATAAAACTCATTTCGGCTATGGACATAAACCAGAAGATCGTTATGCTCCAGAGCCGATGATCTATATGCCGTGTGTGTTTGTTGCTGGCTGCTTAATTGTGCGCTGGCGTTTAAATAAAAATAAGTGCGTTTAAATGTGAAAACAAAAGACTGGCATTATATATTGGCAATCCAGAACGGCAGACGTCTGTTCTCGGCCAATAAAATCACTATTTCAAGCACCATTTCGGCTTATCTCGAGTGTCGATCAATAAGGAAGAACTTAGGCAACAAACTGAAGTAGTGAACTAAAAAAGGCAAAAAAAAATAAGATAGAGTGCGAAAAGTGGCCCACAACAAATGACTCGTAATGCAATGTCTGGGCAATTAATTAGTGCATAAACAGTTAAATTCACCGCCGTAAAAGTTGGAGCCGCACCGCACACACACACACACACACGCACACGAACGTGCCTTCACTTTTCTCCCGAGAAATCGGAGCTCTAAGTTTTCCACCCTCGATTTTCGCAGCTGGAAAATGTAACTCGGAGCACCACAAATTATGACGCAAAATACCAAAATCGGACTGCAGCCCGAGGAATAATATATTTGCAATTTATGCAACAATCGTCGCCTGGCTGTTGCAGCAACAAAGAGTGATTAGTGTACTCGAAGCATTACAATAGTTACACAGCTTACAAGTCCCTGGAAAAAGCAAAGAAAAAAACAAAAACAAATAGCCGTCCTCATCAACGCATCGTTATGACTGTCTCAGCAATTGGATCTAATCGGCACCGTCGTTTGGCTTTAATTGTTTTGACCACCTTGTGGCTGCTAATCGATGCCACCCCCTCCTCGAATCCAAAATCCGTCAGCATTGAGTTGCGTCGCAAGAGGAGCTTGCACTATAATGGCATTGAGGTGAGTCGACTCCCGATATCAATCAATGGCGGAGCATTGTCAAGTGATGTAGCCTGTGAAGCATTGAGAGATTACAAATAACGAGGGAAGGCAAAACAAACAATAAATTTGCTTTATTAATAAAAACTTATAACCTATAATTTATAGGCTATAAATAATTTCAAGAATTGTAGAACAGTTGTCTTAAATCTTTCGATCATGGTAGAGCACCTTTTTTGTATAAGCTTTACTTGAGGTCACTTAGGATATCAATCAAAGCTTGTTAATGGCCTCATTGTCACCCGATATGTGATATATGCATGTACGTTTTTCTGTATAATAACACAGAGAAGAAAAAGAAAAACTTAAGATCAAATTTATGTTGCAATGTAAGTTTTAAATTTCAATAAGGGTCCAATAAATAGCACAAGGTTACATTTATTTTATTTGAGTAATAGAGAAATACTCTAGCTTTTAAAATGGGTTTCAAAATATTTCAATGTTTAATATATTCGTTTACATTTTTGTTTTTCAAAAAAAAGGTTGCCAACTAATTATAATTTAAAAAGTTTAAACACAACTATTGTTAACACTTTCAAGTTGTAAAATGTATAAGAACCAAAGATGATATTAATTTTTGTATATAATTTATGTTTCTAGCTTTTATACATTTTCTGAAATATTCAGTGCCAAGTGTATACGTTCTTGAATGTCATACGATTAACCCATTTACAAAAACAGGTGATCATCCATCTACGTATGCGTCAAGTGACCAATAAAGAGCATAAAAAATCGCCATATAGACAGAACATGGACACGAGAAAAAAAAAACCAGAAAACATATTGTCTGACTCAACGTGAGTTTGAAAAGCTAAGCAAAAACCGACGATGGGAGTTCCAGGGGGAAAATGGGGAGGCATTGAGGAAAATCAGAAAAGAACGAGGCGTTGAATGACCTCTGCAGAAATGGGCGTTGAAAACTGTTTTGGTAATTTGAGAACCTTAACCCAATAAAAAGCCCTAGCTCTTGCGAACAAGGCGACAACTTGTCGAATTACACATGAGTCGCGTGTTGTCCCGCTTTTCCCCTCCATTCCCCTAATTTTCCCAGATTCTTCAGTTTATTAATTTGAGCTTTGGCTGGCGTCGCAGCGTCTTCTCGAGTGTTTTAGGAATTCATCACACGATTACGGGGAATTGCAAAGAATCTTGCAACAGCTGGCTATTGCAGCTGCCACGAAATCGCGAAAAGTTCTCGCCTGTTTCCCAGACTCAAATAAGAATTGGAGTGACAGGTTGTTCCCTCCTCCTGTGTTGTTTTTTAAGCCAAGTTATTGACCCTCTGAAATGTACACCTTAGAATCTTTCGCTCGGTTACGCTGTTGATTATGTGATTTTCCCCCATTTCGTTTGTATTTTTCCTTTGGAGTCTGAAATTGGCCCGAAGACAATTTTCTGTGATATAATTTCCACGTGTTGGTTTCTAGTTTTCGCCATTATACCCTTGTTTTTTCTTGTACTATTTTTTTCCGCTCTCCTTTTATTTTTTTTGCTCATTGTGCCCACGGGTCACGCAAAATTTCATCACATAATCAGCTCGTCGGCGATTACAGTGAGCATACCTGCATTTTCCGCTTTTCCCCCCTCCCACTCTCTTTCTATCTCTCTGTCTCTTTCTCTCTAAAGCGTTCTGGGTTTTGTCATCGGTTATTGTTGCTGTTTGTTTGGGGCTTTTCCGGCAGACGCCGACTCTTTCATGTTGATTTGGTCTTATTATGCTGTTGCCCTTGCAACCAATTAGTGTCCATTTCATTGAACATTGTTTACCTTTTGCTAAAGTTCAGCGGAAAGATGGCCAGAAAGTGAGGTAAGACCGGAGATCGAAAATGGGTATAGGTTTGGAAATAGGTCTTCCACATGTTGAACTTTTTTACTTACTCCAACCTTTTTCTATTTAAATTTTCTTTTTTGTTTAATTAAAAATTAAATGATTATTTTAATATCATTGTAACTCCTTTATATGGTTGACTATTGAAGTTTCGAAAAAACTCGTTGGAGTTGATTTATTAAAACGTTTATTTATTTATATGTAGTTTGTTAGTTAATAGTTACATATTTTGTTTTTGAAGTTTTAAGCATTTAAGGTGAAATATAAAATGGTAAATTGTTTGACCCAAAGCACTTGTTGATATACGGTTAAATTAAGTTACTATTTTGTGATGGCCAAAAATAAGTGGGTTTCAAAGGTTAAGATATGTAGTTATAAATTTGGAGTACTGAAAAAAACAATCATTCAGAATCTCCACTTCAAATACCAACTAATGAATCAATTTAAGAAGTAGGTATTTGCTTTTTAAAAATCTTTCCCATTATAAATTTTACTAGAAACCTACTCACTAAGTTCTTGCAGAATAATGTGACAAAAACGATTAAAAATTAGTTTTTATACTATTACTTTGTGGTTACCGACCAGCCACGCCCCCTTTGGCACAGCATTACAATGTTGATAATAAACACTTGCCACAACGGCAATTTGTAACACCTTCTCCTCGCGACTGGAGGCGGAGTTTCGATCCGAAAAAAGCCGCAACGCGCTTCACGCTTCGCCGGTCGCAACGCGCTTTTCTACAAAAGCCAAATAAAGCCGAATGAAAACTGTTACAACAAATTAAATTAAATAATCGTGCAAACAGGCGCACGCACCACAAAATCGGGCAAGATATATATGGCGAATGTATTGTTAGGCCAACTGGTACTCGGATATTTAAACAAATTTTTACTGTTGCACTAACCTTTCCACCCGATGATCTGGTGACCCCAGCACAGCTGTTCGGATTGTCTAATTGGGGTTTTCTTTGAGGTACAAATTTTCCATTGTCTGAGTGAAAGTATTTCTTATTTTTTTTTTCTGTTTTTGGGGGGACTTGAGAAAACCCTTCTCCGTGGGTGCTCGCATCTGTTTTGGTCTGTTTAACGCTTTGCTGGCGATGTTACACTTTCCGCTTTGCATATTAAACATCATTCATTGCTCTTTCCATTTCTCTTTTTTTCTGTTTTTATTTTCATGCCACTGCAGCTGGACGAGAATACTTTAGTTGGCCATCTGAGGGAACACGAGAGGGCTCTGATCTTTGGCTCGCGATCTGCGGAAGAGGGTAAGTGTTGGCCCCAGGCACTGGCTCGAAAAGATTCTTAACTCTGACCCATATACTTACCTAAAGATGGAGATGGAAGAGGCAGTAGAGGCAGTAAGAGTGGCAGTTGCTCAGGGAAAATTGATAGTCTTGTCGCCAGGGTTTAATATTTAAGGCGGTTCTGCTGTAATTTTAGTAAATATATATCAGTTGATTAAGGTACTATTTCTTGAAAAATATTTCATACCTCAAAGGTACTTGCTACCTTGCCTACACTTGGTGAAAAAGCGAAGCGTCTCTATAAGGCACTTTTAGCTTTGGGATTTCCGACTAAGTTTTTGTGCTGACTTTAATTTATAAAATAATGGATGGTAGGCAAAAAATGTTTGTTTTATTAATAAATGTTTAATTTATTTCATTACTTTAGTATAAATACTGCATTATGTACGAAGTAACCGATAATGGTAGAAAACATTTTTGCAAGTTGAGAATTATAAAAGAAATAAATTTTTGATTTTTTTTTAAATAATTAAAACTGTTTTACAGTTCGACGGATGAGTTATTCATAGATTTAAGCCATCACATCTCATCATCTCTGCAGTGTTGGGCTTTTAATAATTTAATTATTTTCATTTTCGTTTTATTATTCTGAGTGGGGTAGGTCTTGTAGCCATGACCCGTAACCAACTGCAACGTGTCATTAGGCAAGGAACCCGAACACCAGCAACTGCAATCAACGAATGCTAAACTTGAACTGTTAACCGAAAGGTGGAGCAAAGGGGGAATGGGTGGGGCAGGGGGAGGGGGCCTTTTCAGAGGGGGGCGTGGAAATCTGCGCAGTTGTTGGCATTGATTCATGGCAGGCATTTATGTTGTTTGTTTACCTGGCAGCGCCCGAATTCAAACTCGTGCACTTGGCCAAACAGCCAGCGGAGCAGCAGCGGCAGGAGGGCGATCCCCAAGACGAGGATGGTGCACCAGTGGCAGAGGAGAAGCAGGAGGGGAATCCCCGAAAGCAACGTCAGCGCCGCAGCGTGCCAACAAAAGGTGAATGAAATAGCCCAAGTCTCCATACCGCATCCAAATCGAAATCCAGAGAGCAGTTCGTGCTGCTCCAGTTGCGGTCATTATGCGAACAGTTTAATTAATTCAAATGCATTCGACAGATGACGAGCGCCGCGATTCCAACGGTGCGGAGGCGGTGCCTCCCCCCGAGGGGGCGGGGCAGGAGGCTGGCGGTGGAGCGGTGGAGGTGGAGGCGAGGCTGCAGCTGCAGCAGTCGCCGCAGCTAATCGACGACGCCTTCATCTTCATCCGCCGCACCGAAAACGGAACGCAGTTCGTGGAGCACTCCCCGCAGCTCCTCAAGCGACTGGAGCGCTGCTTCTACCGGAGTCCAGCGGCTGCTCTCGATCTCTGCGAGACCGGCAACGTGGTAGGTGGCACTCAGAAAAACTAACATAAGAAAACAAGTTAAGAAACTAAAAAACTGATTTATAGAATAAACATTTAGAATGTGTATACTAATATAAAATATTCAATTTTTATTTAATTTTATTACATTTTTAACTCAATTTTCATTATCACTCAACAAATGTCAGTAAGAGATGAACATAAAGTAATATCTAAACTATAAGTTTTCAACGGGTTATATTTTTTCTCTAATAAAACACAAACTAAAGTTAAAAATTTAAATATTTTTCTTTTATATAGACTTTACCTTTATCTTAATAAAAACTGGAGATTCAACAAAACATTTCTCAAAAATTTTTTCAGTTTTTTTCAGTTGAACTAAAATATTTTAATATTGTAAAAGGCCTTAGGTGAGCGTCATCAAAAATTTGTTTCTTTTTTCGAGATTTATTTATTTAGAAATTAATTTAAAATATTCAAAACATAGTGCTGTTGTCACTTTAAAAATAATTATTTTCTTTAAATTAAGTTTTGCTGAAATTGATGTTTGTTTATCCCCCCGTGGGTTACTAATTTTTCACGGCTCGATCCCCGCAGCGCGGCGTTTTCCAGCAGAACGGCAGTGACCTGGTGATCCATCCGCTTCCCGCTCGCTTCGGCACCGGGACGCATGTGCTCTACCAAGCGAGAGTGGACAAGAGCGGCTACAGTGGGGCCTCGTCAAGGCGAACGGCGCCACCGTTAGACAGCCAGCTGCAGTTTGAGCCCGATGCGGAGGAATTCAACGAACCGAGGAAGCGATTCCGTTCCCAAAGTCAGGCTCAATCTCCCCTGAGACTGCGCTTCCAGCCACGACATCATCATCATAATCATCACCGTAGAAGGCGTCGCTATATTGGCAATCCACCGCGCTCCCGTTGGTCGGACATTCCGGAGGAACTCTTCATCGAAACGGCGATTTTCGTGGACAGCGATCTTTATGCTCACATGCAGAGGAATTTTCCCACGGATACGGAAAGCAAGGTGGTCAGATTTCTTTTGGCCATGATCAATGGCGTTCAGTTGCTGTATCATCATCCCACTTTGGGTCGTCGGATAAACTTTGTCCTGAAGCGTTTGGAAATCTGGAAGTCCTGGGATCCACCTGGCTTGGTTCGTTCCAGGGATGTGGAAAACTATTTGAACAGCTTCTGCAAATGGCAGGAGAAACTGAATCCCTTCTCCGATGCGGATCCTCTGCACTATGATCATGCCTTGGTTTTGACTGGTTTGGATCTGGTGACCTATGAAAAGGGAAAGGCCAATAGCCAAGTTGTGGGAATGGCCACTGTGAAGGGAATGTGCACTTCCATTTATTCATGTACGATCAACGAAGCCAAGCATTTTGAGAGCGTCTTTGTGGTGGCCCACGAAATTGGGCACAAGTAAGGATATCTTTATAACTATGTAAGGAGTATTATTTAATTGGATTTTTTGCAGTTTGGGTATGAGACACGATGCCAAGGAGATAAGCTGTGATCCCACTATGCACATAATGTCTCCAAAATTGGGAAGTGGCAAGGTTACCTGGTCTAAATGTTCGCGTACCTATCTTGAGGATTTCCTAGTGTAAGTACGATAAATAGTATATTAATAACCATTTAACTATCTTAGATTCATTCTTGTACGGTTGTTAAACCTAATTATTTTATTGTTTTCCCAGGGATCCCCAAGCGGAATGCCTTTTCGATCGTGACCAGTTTGTGGGTCCTTGGGATCACACAGCTGGTGGTCGTCTTCCGGGTGAACGCTTCAATGCCAACCAGCAGTGCATGTTGCGATTTGGAAAGAACTTTATGCAGGCCAGCACTCAAAGCAAAATGGAAATCTGTCGGGATCTTCACTGTCGCCAGGATGGACTGCCATGGACTTCGCATCCTGCTTTGGAAGGCACAGAGTGCGGGGTTAATATGGTAAGACAACAAATTCATCTCAACTTCTTCCTAAGAAACAAAATAGGTTAAAAGGGATAACTCAAAGTAGTAACATTTGTGAAAATGTTTTATAATTTTGATAGGAGATAAAAAAGCGAATTAGACACATGACATCTACAATGATATATGTTATTTTTAATACTCGTATAACATAATAATCTAGTACTTATAAATAGAATACTAATTTAATCTTTCAGTGGTGTAGAGGTGGTTCCTGCGAGTCTCGGTCCTCGAAGCAGGGAAGCTATTCAGCCCTAAAATCCTGGCCACCTGAAACCGTTCCCGAAGCCACCCACGAGAAGATAATCAGACACGAGCCCAACAGGATTCCGCCGCTGCTGCACGACTACAATCCGATGGGAAATGAGCTGCCAGGATCCTCCTCCAATTGGGGAGAGTGGAGCGAGCCGAGTGCCTGTGAATCCAGCTGTCTTTATGGACAATCCCGAAGACTCCTGGAGGGCAGCACAGGACTTCGTACCTTCAACAGGAGCTGCTTGAACTTTCCATCGCGATGTTTGGGAAGAGATTGTCGATTTGTGACCTGTAATTCCCCGCAATGTCACAAGGTCCCTGTTCAAACAATTGGTGATTTTGCTAGCCATGTTTGCATGCAGGCGAGGAAGTCTGATCCTGATCTCACTGGCGAAGGTCAGCAGTTGAGCAGCACATTAGATGGCTCCTGCAAGATCTTCTGCCGCACCAAGAACAATGGCACCAAATCCCGGCGATGGACTTTCCCGGATGGAACCACCTGCCAGTCAAAGCAACACAATCCGGAGGACATTACCTTCTGCATTTCGGGAAGGTGTGAGCGCTTCTCCTGCGACAACTCCACCTCGAACTTCTTCAAGATGGACAGCAGCTTCTGCCAGGCGAGAACAGTGCGTCCCACGAGGGATTCCTCGGACCAGGAGAGCCGCCAGCAGACCACCAATCAGAGATACGCCGATCGACAGGAGGGAATACCCAAGAAGAATCACTATGAGAATGGTAAGGAAATGTTTTTTACAGGGGAAGAAGAAGAAGAAAAATCTCGAAAGAATGTACAGACTGCTCAAGATGAATTACACTTAATAGTATTGAAATTCCTTCTTGAGTTTAATTAATAAAATACAACCTTATAAATTTTGAGTTCCGGGTATCCTGGTAGCTAAGCTAAAAGACATATCAAGAAGAGTATGCAATATATAGTATAAATACTAAATGACTTGTGTTATCAATCATATAATGGTAATAATACATACTTATAAATTATATCTTGATTTTCTCTACTTCACAGAGGTGGCAAAGCGTCCTCCGTACAGCCAGGGAAACCACATCAGTGCTCCACCATCACCTTACAAGAGGAGGACCTACCACAAACCGTATTCCCCGGAGATTTCCCGACCCCCGCCACCTGCCTCCGCCTCGCTGATCGCCCTGGATCGCAGTTCCTCCTCCGAATCGGAGTGGGTGGTCCACCCAGGTTGCCACTCCAACTGCATGACTGACTCGAAGGGCGTCCAGGGGGTCACTTCTCGGTTAACCGGAATGGAGACCATCCAACTCTGTTCATATCGCATTCAACCCTGTGAACGATTGCAAACTGCTGCGGAATTTGCGGAGCAAACTTGCGCCCGATATCGCCAGAAAGTGCGGGGATTATCCGGTCATGGAGCCCAGATCTCGGCCAGCATCGATGAACCGGATCGCAGTTGCCGTGTTGGTTGCCAGGACGAGTACATAAAGTATCGATACTACTTGGTCAACGGTCGAAATGGACACTTTCCGCCAGGAACTCGCTGTTCGCCGGTGGGAAAACGATATTGCGTATACGGCAAGTGCCTGGAATTCGGCGATGATGATATGCCGCTAGAGAAAACCCACATCAGTTTGGGTCAACTGAGGACTCGCCGGAGAAGGAGTTTGCCCAACAACGATTTACTTAACTTAACGGAGATGAATAGCATGCAGAACCTTAATGAATCACTTTTAGGTGAGTGGGTTCCATTAACACCCAACTACTTTTAATTATAACATTCACTTCTAGATGTCTCCGTCGAACACATCGAATTCACCCAACCCATTCACGTCTCCGCAGACGAACTGAGTAGCAAAAGCCGATAGCCCAATAGCTTCCTGGCCACATTTCCCTTAGTCGATTAAGTTCTAAGCTAGATTAAGTCCAAGGCTGCCCCAAAAAACTGCCGAAGAAATATACATGAAATAATAAATGATACGAACTACTTACTAATGCCTCTTTTATTTGTAAATTTATAAGTGAATATTGTAAATTCGTTATTGGGATAATTAAATAGATTATTATTACTATTATAATCTTTGTCTTTCAAATATTTCATTTTTTAAGTCTCAAATTTATAAAAGTTGAACATATTTTTATTATGTGTGGTAAAAACCCAAAGCAAAGCAATCAAAAAGTGGTCTACTTTTTTGAGCTCTTAACTTTGTTTTTTCTTCAGATTCACAAAGGGCCATTAAATGGCAATGCAAAAAATATTGACATATAATGATAGTGAAATTGAAATTGAAAATTCGTTTGCGGGGATCCGCCTTCACTTTTCAATATTGGCTACACTTCAACTGCTCGCCTCCCACCTGGGAAAATTTTGTGCCTTTGGTAATATTTGTGTAGGTTTTCTTTTTTGGCGTTCGCATGCAAACGATGGCAGCAATTACCAATACTCGATACCAAAAAGGGTAACAGCAATCAGCCAAACATTCACACACAAAAACACGACATTCGCTGGTGTGCGTGAAGGAAAAAATTAGATAAAACACCTACGAAACGCTGAATATGCCACAGTCTGCAAGGAAAGCGCGCGCCGTGCAAATCGAATAGAAACGAAAACTAAGCCCAAAAAAAAGGGGGAAAAAGGAAACGCGGAAAGCGTCGGAAAATCGGAAAACCAGAAAAACAGAAGTCGGAAAAGTGAAGTGTGTGCAGGATTGTGATTTATTAATGGTGTTTTGAGTTGGAATTTAATCTCCAGAAGGGTCAAAAGGAAATATCCTTTGGGGACATCCTGTCAAGTTCAATGCACCTGCATCCGTTGCACTTTATAAAACCGCAGAGCCATGAATAATTTAACGATGGCTTAAAAACTGCTGTGAAGTGCAATCAAAATCTAATTAATTGAAGACATATATAACCAGCTAATTAGTTTTAAGCCCAGACTAATTGGCACTGACATTTTCATCGCTCCTCGGGGAACGATTAAAATTTGGGTCAGTGGTTTACTGGTTTTGTTCTTTTTTTTTTGGGGGGCAGGAGTGACGAAAAACCTTGGAGGCCACTCACGCAGCTCTCCTGGGAAACTGTGTCAAGTTGGTCTTAAAATTTTGACCACACGCAAGTGCGTACTAAATATATTGTTGTTGTGGAATTACTCATCAATTGGGTTCGAGGAGCACGTGCTGTCTTTCTTCCAAGGACCTTGGGGCAGGACGCTCTGACCTGTGCTCCCGTTTTGGTTAGCATTTGTGTTTGCCCATTCCGATAATATGCCCATTCGAATTCGAAAAATCGATTCACAGCTAATTGGTTTGTTTTCAACGTGTTTCGTTTGGCTTCATTTTATATTATTTTTGGGGAACAAGACTTGCAGCAGGCAATGTCCTGGCAAAGTGCAGTGAATTATATGCCCTGGCAAATTGTAAAATAAATAAATAAAACATAAAACTGAACACAGGTTGTGACTCTCAGTACGCCCCCAAGCCACAGTTTTCCCACCTTTTTTCCGTACTTTCCATTGAGTATGCATACACGCAAGGACCTCGTTGTCCTGTTGTCCAGTTGAGCAGTTGCCCAGTTGAGCAGCTGACCAGGTGCAATTGTCAATTCAGACGTCGTTGAACTTGCCAGGACAGCGGTTCATCCAGCTCTGGGATTTCGGAATTTTAAAGGAATAAACTATTTTGCAGTGCCAAGTGAACAAATAAATAACAAATGAATCGCGATTGGGGAGAAGTGCAGAGTCGCGGACTCTAGTAATTCACTATCCTTAAATAAAGAAGAAGAAAAATTGTAGCAATGCCTCCGAAACGACGCAGAAGATTCCAAGGACTCTACTACCATTCATCGCCGCCAAAAGGTGAGTGTGGAGTGAATACATGAATACATATCCATATTCATTCATCCTAATTGAGGGAAATTGTGGTGACAACACGCCAAGGAGAGGCGCTGAGAAGTTTCGGTGTTTTGTGTGTGTGTTTTTTGGTGTTGTGGCCAAAATTTGCATATTGCGTGCCGTTAAGGGTGTCAGCTCAACAAGTTACAATGGCAGGGGATTTGCGGGTTGATTGCCACATTAAGTGGCAAACACTAATGCGCCATTTCCGTGGCACTTTCGAGCGCTTTTTATTGCCACTCAACCGTGTGTGTTCTTCTTTCGGCCAGGAAAATGGAATGGAATGGAAATTTAATGATTCACTGCGCGGCCAACTAATTTACATGTCACTGCTCAAGAAAATTCCTCAAGGTGTTGGCCCAAAAATAGATGGAGGGGAAGACCTTGACATATCAGTTTTTGTGGGTGTAAGGGTCAAGAAAATAAGTGGAATTATTCTGGCTAAGAAATTTCCTTTCATGAGGAAGTGTTTTCTTCTTGGTTCCTGACAGTATGCTATGGAAATTGCTTTAAGCTTGTTTTTCCAGAAGTTCTTTCTCTGTTTTTCCATGCGAGAAGTTTTCCCCTTGGAAGTAGTAAAACTAAAAGTATGCAATGTATTGCACATTTTCTCACGAAAAAATCTACTAAGAGATAATAATGAGGACCTTAACATTTAGTTTTTAAAGGTTACAGAAAGGGTCAAGTATTTCTAGTAAAGAAGGGAGTTGTCCACACAAATTCTTTAGAAGTTTTCTCCCCAAGGAATGCTAATCAAGCCGAAATCAGCCAAATAGGAATTCTATTTTCAACATATTTGTTTTGGGGTAACACTAATGAAAACGTTGACTTTTTCGCTTTATATAACACAACAATACACACACACTCATACACCGAAGAGTTATTTATTCATGTCAGAAGTTGGAAGTGCGCGAACAGGACGCAATTATTCCTCCTTGCGGTCGAAGGGTTTGCGGGTCTTGACCACAACACAGAGACCCGAATTCAACACCTTTCGACCTGGCCAAGAGAATTAGTTTGCCAACGCGGCTCAAGCTAGCCGGACGCAAAAGAAAAGCCAAACCCCACAAACAGGTAATAGAAAGTAATAAAGGGAAAAGTAGGCAAGGGCTTATACCTTATCTGGATTATTAACTATATCATTGCACACAATTGAGCTCATAAAATCAAGATGTTTTCCCCCGTTGCAGTCATGCCGATGAATGGACAGACAGGTGGCCAAAATGGACGCAAGCGTCGCGACAACGAAGGTGCGTACTTAAAACATTAACACTGGTATTTCCGCATCCAGGTGTTCGATTTCCAAATACCACACTAAATTATTCAGCCAGCGATTTAATATGTTGATACGGCGAACGAAGGGCGTTATCCAGTTTTCTTTTTTTTTTTGCACTGCAAAAAAGTTTGGCGCCGACCTTGAAGCATTTCAAGTTGGCGAAACTTTTCGCCGGGCGGAAATTGTCTCAAGTTTCCACTAATGCCACTTTAAACGAGTCGGAGTCACAAACTTGAGCATTCATTGCATTTATTTTTGTTTTAATTTAGTTTTCCAGTTCGGCTTTCGTTTTCTTTTTTATTTCGGCAAATTGCATGCAAACACGAACGAGGGCGAAAATGATTGGGAAATCGCAAGCAGTTTTTGTCGGGGTATGGGGTTTAATTTCCACGTTTTCAATTTCCATTTTGTCGGCTAATAGATTTCTCGGTGAAGTTATCCACCATACGGATCTGGATCCACGAGAAGGACATCGGCAAGCTGACTCGCATTTTGTGGGCGGGCCAGGGAAATCGTTTGAGTCAACAAGCCAGCAACAATGGGCGTGTGAAGCGTTTCCTGGCCGCCGTGCCCCACGTCATGGTAAGAATAAAGGGGGGTTCTAATTTATTTTCAGCTTAAAATATACCTATATATGTATACCTACCACCTACAAACCAGAATGCCATCAAAGATCTGCATCAGGCTGTCATCGACAACAATCTGGAGACCGTTCAGGCGCAACTGGAGCCGCCAGTGCCAAGTGCCTTGGTTACTTGCAAGGATGGCAATGGCCTGAATATCATCCACAAGGCCGCCGGCTTGGGCCACACCAAGATCCTGGAGTACCTGGTGGGCATTTGGCCCGAGGGCGCCCACGAGACGGACATCACTGGCAAGACGCCGCTCCACTGGGCCGCCAGTGCCAAGAACAACATGCGCTGCTACACTCTGCTCACTCAAGCGGGCTGCGACGAGGAGGCCGTCGACTATGTGAGTGGGTGAAGTGGGTGGAGTGGGTGGTGGGTGGAGTGGGTGGAGGGTGGAGTAGTTAATGTGAGAAGTGGTGGTGTGTTAACTGTTCGACTGGTATAGTTCCCTTGAATAACAGCTTATCTTAAAGTAAGAACTTTTGCTTTGGGTTACTAGGTCTTTAACTTTATACTTACAAAGTTGTAAGCTATGCAGAAAATGGAAGTTCTTATAATGGAAAGGCAAAAATATCACAAAAAATGTTTACTGCTTATCTTAAAGGGTTATTTATTCTCGAGAATAGTTAAAGTTAATTTAAAGTTTTCAATGGATATTAGTTTTTATGAAGATGAAAATAGAATGGTTTGCAATAGTAAAATTAAAGTTGTGAACAAAGATTAATCTAAATAGTATTCAGAAAAAAAATAACTAAAGTAGTTTCAGGAAATTATCGACCAACCCTTTTTAATTTGACATTCTCTGTTAATCTAGAAAGTACAGATAATTGCACAGATTTCACAACCTATATTATAGATGAAGTATAGAAATGCATTAAGAGTAATCTTGCAGAATAGCCTTAAAAATAGGTAGAGGTCTTATAAAAGAAAAGTTTGAATTTTAATGAATTTTTTAGAAATTTACTTTTGACAGAAGCATTATTTCTTATTATAGATGTGAATAGCTGATGATTTTAGTGTTTATGAACAATGAATTCTCCAAAAGACTATTTATTTTTGCAATATTTTTATTAGAAATTTTGAAGGCTAGAATCGAACCCCCTGTCACCAGAAATTAGCAGTAAAAATCGATTTAAGCCTATGGGGGTGTAGGTGATAGCCCTTTTGTTTGGTGCTCATGCGGCAATTAAAATGATTCATTGGGGGGCAATTTCAGAAAATGAAGACACCTTCGTACTATCGCCACAAGCCGCACGAAATCGAGCGGGCTTTCCTGGTTTATGTGCCGGATGCTCCGCGTGTTTCCCCCGACAGCGCCACCGATTGGGAGGCCTTGAGCGATGACAGTGGACTGGAGAACGGTGCTGGTGGGGATGCCAGCTCCAAGGTGAGTGGGTTGGCCATTTCCCAGGGAAATTCCCACACCTCATTTTCTTTTCCTCCTCCTGTCTTTCCTTTAGAAACTGGACATCAAGGTGCCGCCTGCGGTGAATGGTCGCAAATCGCTGGATGACAGCCTCGAAAATACCTCGGAGCTGGACACCAACGATGGGTGAGTGGTTTGTTGGGTGGTTCACTAGTTAAGTGGTTGGTTTTTGTGGGTTTTAGACCCCAGTTAAAAGCTTAAATCTGGCTGCCTTTTGCTAGCTAAATGCGCTGCCTTTTTGATTTGTGTTTCCATTATTATTTTTTGGTGTGTGTATTTATTTTTGGAGGGGCATGGCTTTGAGAGAGAATATTTTTTTTGCATTTTGCAATCGCAGTACGAGTGCCAATGATGAGGATGAGGACCTGTCCAAGGCGGATGTTGATGCCGAACCGGAAGCGGAAGCCGGCTCGCCATTGCAACGCCGACCGGAAACGCCGGCCACTTTCAACACGATCAATGGCGACGGCGACGAAAGCGAATCTGAGGTAAGTTCCGCCGCCTTTTCGACTTTATTTTTTTCCCCATTTTGTTTGCTTTCGATGGTTAGCGGCTTGCTTGCACCTTTCGAAAAAGAAAAGAAATGGCTTTCGGTGTTTGCAACTTAATTAGCTTCTCGGTTTTTCTGGAGACTCTGTGAAAGTAAGCCATTGTCGGCTCCCGCTTTTCCCTTAATCCTTTTCGACACCTTTCTCTCGGCACATTGCGCTTTTTGTTTAGAGCCCAAAAAAATACATAAAAATATATTGAATACCCTACCCGCTGTGTAAATAGGCTGAGATCGAAGGAGCGTAGTAACGAAAAACTGTTGAATCACTTGGAAAGCAATCAGTCGACAATTGTTTACTTTTACAGAATATTGCAAGAGCTGTAAGCGCTGATGGCGAAGGCGAAGGAGGTGGAGGTGCTGAAGAAAACGGAGTTGGGCAGGACAAAGGAGGAGGAGGAGGAGGAGAAGGAGGAGGAGGAGAACAGGAAGCGGCAATCGTGGAGAATGGAGATTCACCGGAGGATCAGCCGGCTGAAGCGGAGGAAGTGGAGCCTCCGGCAGAAGAAGAAGAGAGTGAGCTTGATGGAAACAAAAAGACTGAAGAAGAGGAGCCGGAAAAGGAGGAGGAGAAGGAACCGGAACCGGAAGTGGCCACCATGTCCGTAGAAGAGAAGGAAGCCGAGTCCGATAACGATAACGATAACGATGACGACGATGAGGTACAGATGGGCGTGCTCTAAGTGTCCTCGAACGTTTTGTAGTTTATTCACGTTTTGTGTGTGCCGTTTCGCTCAACCCATTTAACCCCCCTCTTCAATGTGAACCTGTACAATGAAACAAAGCTATAAACCTAAAAAAAAAAAACAAGTAATATATACCAATCAGCTGCAGCAGGCACTAGAAATTCCATTCATACTAATTTGTTTCACCACTGCAAGAGCCACGCAACAACAGCAACTTCAGCCGCAACCAAATCAGCAGCAAAATGCGAAACTTTAGCAATCAACTTCAACATAAGCCCGCTTAGATAATGAAATTACTGAAACCTAGCGAAACTCTTTATACTCTCTATAGATACTTATCATACGTATATATATATTATATATTTTGTAAAGCAAGTGTGTGCGTTATGTTCTCCTCTTTCGAAAAATACAGTTTGAATAACAATATAATCGTAGACGTAGTCAAAACCAGTAACTAACCAATTAAAAATGGAATGCAAAACCTGCAACTTGTGTCTTTTGTTTATCGTTTTTCTAATGCACCCGAGACCCAACAAATTCGTGTGTGTATTTGTTTCCGTTTCAGTTTTCCCCCTTGTATCTCTTCCTGTTCCGTTTCCGTATCCGTATCCATATCCGCATCCGCATCCGAATCCGTTTCCCTTTCGGTTTCACTTGAGTGTGTGTTTGTTTGTTGCCTTAGATCGAATCAATGCCAGTGTCTGCCCCCAATTTGTCCCTATCGATTGGCTAAAATCAGCAGCTGTTTGCCCACAGATAGACTTTGTAATAATGCACATACTGCATATATATATATGGAAATGCAAAACATATATGTGCAGGCCCAAGTTTTCACTTTCGCACGGCTGACATTTCGACTGGGGAGAAGGGAAAAGGCTTTCCTTTCCGGACGGAGTCGGTTCTCAACTGTCAGAGGCATCCAGTTGTTGGTGGGTCCGAATGGGAACTGAACATGCAAACGTCAAAACAGTTGCAGGCATTAGATATATGATATACGATATATAGCAAATAATACCATACGTACCGTATATAGAAAGTTGTTGCAGCAAATGGTTGCAGTTCCCCCGAGCGATTTGTTAAGGATAATCAAATGCAGTTGTGGGCGTTGCTTATGGCAGTTCTAATAACTATTTTCAGCTGCAATGTAATAAAAAAACAAAGGAACCCTAGGCGTATGCGTGATATTGCGTATACGCCATGCGGGCTTTCATATAACTTCATTTAAATTGAGTGCTTACGTGCCTGGCAGACGTATTAATTAAAATGTTATACGCTTAATGGGATTAATGATCTTTATTATAGGTTCTTAATAAACGTTAATTTTTAAATGGGTTCAGAACTGGCATTGTCACCCGTAGAAGCACTTAGTCCTTGTACAAAACAAACGTAATCGTGTTCAATGTTTTTTGTGACTCTGCACCTTGTAGCCATGTCTCCAGCTCACTGTCCAAGTAATTAAACATTAATCCCTGAGTGGTGAAATAAATTTGAACAGGATGTTGTAGCTTCGGGCAGCAAAGAAGGAGATCCACAGGAGCAGGATCAGCAAACTGGAGGACAAGAGGAGGACGGCAACGAGTCCTTGACATCGGCATTGGCCATCGAAGGCTTTGTGCAAGGATCACCCGAGGATTATACAGTTCAGTCTCAAACTGCAGTAAATGAAGTATACAATGCTATCCCTTTTTTATCTCTCTACAAACTATAAACGCCCTTTGTTGCTGGCTCACCTGGCTTGTTTTTGGGTTCGCACCAAAGTCACTCATTCAGCAAACCATCGAGTTCAATTGAAAACCCGAATCATCACCCTTAGCGCTTTCAATGATGCACTTTGTTGTTGTGTTTTTTGCATCCACATTTCACCATCTTATGGGAGATGTTGTTTGTAATCCTTTCTGCAGGACGAACGCATCAAGCGAATTGTGGAATCCGGGGACTTGGAGCAACTGGCCGAAATTGTGCTGAATGGCGAAGGTGGCAGCTTGGTGGGCTTGAAGTCGCAGGAAGCGGAAATCCAGGCCTTTCTCAACAACGTGCCCACTTATATGGTAAGCAAACCGAGGGACAGGAAGGAAGGGGGCCACTTTGGGGCTCACTAATTATGGCATGCATCATATTATATTTTCTCTCCTTTGGCAGGAGAAAATACATCGCGTGCACGATGCGGCACGTGACGGAGGTTTGCTGGCATTGCAGCAGGCTCTGGATCGCCGGAAGTTCGCCATCGCCAAGAACGACATATCGCCCAATGGATCCACGCCGTTGCACGTGGCCGTCCTCTTCGGCCACACGGGTGGGTATTCCCTCGCCCTTTTATTTCATATATCCCCACCTACCTACCTATAAATGCATGATTGGTTTTCCACCATCCGCCCATTCAGACATCGTTCGCTACTTGGCATCGCGTTTTCCGGAGACCATGACAATTACGGATAATGACGGACGCACGCCGCTTCATTACGCAGCCACAATTAAGGACAACGGCCACTTCTACAACATGCTCCTGCAGTTGGGCGCCAATCCAAAGGCACTCGATAAGGTGAGTCGACCAGGGAGGGTAACAAATTCCAGAACTTTCAGTGAAATTATTTGAGGTAACATGTATGGTGGTTCTGGGAAAAACTTTTTGGGATAGAATATAAAACGATTTATATCAAGAGGAAAAGAAAAATTGTTAAATGTGATATTGGCAATTTATGTCCAATAACCCCTTTTATTAACCAATAATTTTGTTGTTTATCAAAAGAAAGGAAAACAAACAAAATTACAATTTAATTTCTGCGCATATGTTATTGAAAGTTTGTTGAGTGTTTAATGCTAATTTTAGGCTTTGCTTTAATAGCTAACATAATATAGCATTATCTTTATTTTAAAAGGCTCAAATTGACAGAATCATCCAAAATAGAGTTGCACGCTCATTTTCTGTTGTAAAGGGAAATACCATATTTTGGCTTTATGTAAAGTTTGTTTTTGTTTTTAGGGTTCGTTAAAATTAAAATTAGACAAAAGAAATTAGATAATTTTAAACTAAATTACAGACATAAGTACCTTTCCCTTGTTTCGTGATGTGCATATTTAATAACTAAGCTATATATATACCTAAAACCAAAAGAACAACACAACCTTTGATACCAAAAAGAGAGCTGACATTTAAGAATAGAGCCCCCATATTGAGTTCCCAGGGAGCAAGTGCACCTGCTCCCAACGCCACCAGCATTTAAAATGACAAATGAAAATTGTTTTTAAATGACTCACCCGAAACCGGAATTGAAAGTGGGCCAAGGCCTCCGCTTGACTTTCAAATGTCTGTACAGGCAGTGAGTGGGGTTCGAATCGAATATACCATAAATTTGTGATTATCCCGAAATAAATAATGGAAACCGCATTTAAAATTCAATAACCAAACACACGCAGCTGGGCCACTCGCCCGAGTTCTACTTGGACAAGGACAAGGCGAAAAACATTCTCAACTACACCGAGCTGCTGAATATTTTCGGTGCCGAGGAGCTGGAGAACCAGTTGCTCAACGACCAGGGTAAGAGGCTAAGTGGCTGCAGCTGTTCCAGCTTGACCGTTCACCACCACCAGGCACCACCCACCCATCGAAGTTCCCTCGCATCGAAACCACTCACAAAATAACCCACAGAAACCACACAGAAAAACCACCCAGAAAAACCACCCATCCTGCAGTTAGTATTACATAGGCCATGCCGCTTTGCTTTGTCCGTGGCTTTAGTGGCCTTTTTGTTTTCACACTCGCTTTCGCTGGCCAACAACTACACACTCACACACACATTCAATCACTCACCAACACACGCATACCTGGGGTAAACCGAAATAATTAAATACATTTGTTTGCCAACTCAAACATCCGTTTTAAGGGGGCGGTGGTGGGGGTGTCTATAAACTATTCCCACACGGGGCTAACAGAACTCGACGCTGGCTTTGGCCAAGTCAGTCATCGATTTTCAGTCGCACCGTGAAGCACACACGTCCTTTGCTCCGCAGTCACACACTGCGTATACGTGTTGGATACTCGATTAGTTTGGTAGTGTTTTTCTGTCCGCCAAAATGGAGGGAAATCGCAATGAATTTTTCAACGAAATCATTGGCAATATTGATGAGATATTCGGTATGTAAGCTAATTGCACCTGCGCCTTTTTTCTCGACCACCAACCATCCCGCAAAGATCCTTTCATCCCTTCATCCTTTCGTTTTTTCGTAACACGGTGTTTTGCTGTTCGTATCCGTTTGTAATTGTGTCCTGTGTCAACGCTTTGGTGTTTGAGTCTGAATAAACTGATAATCGTAACACCCCCTAAAATCAAATGTAACCTATGCTGCGGATTCGGATTCCAATGAGCAGTTCCCGATGACCTTCATAGTGCCCGGCGAGAATTGCAGGATGGCGAGATATCGAGGACTTTGGAGCGTTGCTTCAGTGTCATTGCGGAATCGGGAAAAGTTCTAAGTGGCACAACAGCCTCGGCTTTGTCTCATCGAAAGCCACTAAGTGCCTCCTCGTTGCAACTTTCTGTGACCAGTTACCTAAGCAGATTCCTCAAGAAACCCGTCTACGAAAAAATAAAGAGAAGGCAAACCCGACTCGATCACAATCTCTTCGATGTCCTTTGGCCGGCGATGCGAAAGACCTCGAAGGCTCGTCACCTGGAAGAGGATATCAATTGTGGGATCATTGCTCCAGATTTCGATGTGTTTGTGGTGTTCCAGGAGTTCCTGGTTCCTCTGCTGAAGGACATGCATTGCCTGAGTATCGATGCGGATTTTAAACCTCAACCACGACTTGCTTACTTTCCAATGGATAATGGTGAAAGACTCAACACGGCGGCTTTTGTTTTCGATGATGAATCTCTGTTGGTCACCCGTTGTTTGGTGGAGGTCTCCAGAAATCTAGACCAGTTAGAGTTACCTTTGAATCTAACTATTGGCCAACTGGAGCAAGCGGAGCGACTGATGATGAGCAAGATTTTTACCACACATTTTGCAGATGCCATTGGTGAAACAGATTCCGGAAACTATTATACGATGACAGAACTTTTGGAAACTGATTCGGAGGTTACAATGATGCTGAGCAGTTTGGGTTTAATGATTCCCCTGCTGGACACCCAGGATTTGGTTCAGGCTGCCGAATCCACGGCTTTCAATGGTGCTTTATGGCCTTATGGTCGTGGAGTTTTTGTTAACTCCGCTAATAACTTGGCCGTGTGGCTTAATTGCCAGGAGCACTTGAGAATTATATCCACCACGAATAGTAAGGAGCCAGCGGATATGGGAGCGGCTTATACGAGAGTGGGAAGAGCAATTTCCTATCTGGAGACCCAATTGCACTTCAAGGAGAGCTACCTCCTCGGATACCTCCAATCCAGACCGAGTTATTTGGGCACTGGTCTTAAGATGACCACGATAGTCAAGTTACCCAACCTGATGAAGGAAATGGACAACCTGCGGCATTTGTGTTCCGTGCGAGGTTTGAGTATGGTGACCAATCGCCTTTCGAAACTCACAGTGCGCCTTGTAAATATGCAAAGCATGGGTGTGGTGGAATATGTACTTTTCCAGGACTATTGCACTGCAGTCACAAATATCCTGTCACTGGAAAAGGATATGTCGCTGACGAACTCCAAACATATTGCCACAATGCTGGTGAAGATCTTCAAGCGCAAGAAGAACAGCATTGTGGATCGAAATTAAAGGAATGAACTTGAATAAACTTCGGTTTTAATGTACATAAAAGCAAAGAATACCTCAGCACAGTAAATCTTAAACGTATATATATGCAAGTACCTATCTGATTGATATCTTCTTCGTCTCCTCATCTTAAATCTCCTCCGCTTACGCTGCGTTTTAACTCAATCCCCAATCGTAAGTTCCGCTTTCAGTTTCACCTACATAGTCGTGTTCGTGTTTGTGTCTCCAATCGAAGACTGTGATCCTGTCACGATTTCTATATGATTTGCAAGGTCTCTTGAGTTTCACCATCGGCATCCTCATCTTCGTTTGTTTACCTTTCCCTCCGCCCGAGAAATACACTTCCCCTCTCGCTTTGTGTACATAGATTACTGGGACTCGATCCGCTAAATGTGACTGAAGATATTCTGGGACTCCGGAGTCGCTAATTCGAGTTGCTTTTTTCCACACAGGTCAGGCGCAACCAGTGAGCTTTCAGGCCAATCCCATTTTCAAGACGGAGCAGGGAAAATACCTAGCTGATTGTAAGTATTCCTAAATAGTTGAGGTTTAGTTACGTGACAAAAATGTAACTACATTTCTTGGAAAAGAAATCAAAAGTAATTTTAGATAAGTTTTACTTTATTTTGTAAAGCCAACTAAAACCGAAAGCCTTATTGAAAAACAGCAGAATATTTTTAGGATAACTTTGGTTAAAAATGTGTGATCACAAATTATAAATAAATTTTTTAGTATTTTCCCCCAATATTTAAAGTTTATACCATTTAATATTAAGAGGTTTTGGTTTTTGGACTTTAAAGAAATTTTAGTTGATGATTAAGGTGAACAGTTTTTAGTGGTAGTCTATGGGTAATAGAAAATATTTGCTGATTGATGATACATTTTTCCATAGCTCTCGCCGATCCCTTGATCAAGGCCCTCACTGAAATAGCCAACAAGAGACCCAGAGATCCCGTGGCCTACTTGACCAACTACCTCCAGCACTTCATGGGTGATCGCAAGCCAATGACCGAGGTGCAGGTCCACTCGGGAAGCAGTACCAATTCCAATTCCACTTTGGCGATGGCCAAATCAAATGCCAGCTCGAATCACCGTCTGGGCAACACTCGAAATGGCCCTGGACCAACGAATGCTGATCTCATCGAACTGGATGCTCGGTCTTTGGTCGAGGAGGAGGATGCTGAAGGAGCTCTGGCCGCTCAGCATATGGAGGAGCGGGACGAGCATGGACAGAGCATGCTGCACTTCGCCTGTGCCCGTTCCCATCGCAGGGGTGCACTCTACACGCTTATCGAGGAATCGGGAATCGATATTACCTATCGAGATGAGTTGTATCGAACGGCGCGGGATGTATCGCTCCAAGCAAATCAACCCAACAATGCAGCCGAGATCGATCGATATGTTTTGGCTCAGGCAGTTATCGGTGGGTTAACTTAACTTTATCTTTGATTTAGAAAACAATATTAATTTCTTTTCAAAACCAGGTGATGTGGAACCCTTTGAGCAACTGGCTTTGCAAGGCTACGATCACATTCTGGATGTCGAGGATGAAAATGGTCAGTCCATTGTGGATGTCGTACAGTCCCGACAAAACGAAGCTCTTAGCGAATTTCTAAGCAATCTTCGTGGTTTGGAGGAGACTCGCGAGGAACTGCATCAGATGATCAGGGAGAACAATATGGAACGAGTGAGAGAGCTGACCGATGTTGCCAATGCCAAGTGGTTGGTGAAAACCAAGAATTATTATGGTAAAATTAAGAGGAACTTGTTTAATCAAATTTGATTGATATTGGTTTCCCAAACTTTAGGTCGAACCGCCTTGCACATAGCTGTGTTAAAGGAGTCCGAGGAATTGGTTCAGCACCTGGTGAAGATCTGTCCCGAGGCTCTGAAAATACCAGATAATGTAAGTAAACTTATTATATTCTTGAGTTAAGTTTAAAGCTATTGTAATTCCCAGCTGGAACGCTCTGTTTTGCACTATGCCATGGGAACAAATGCGCTGGAGAGTGTTAGCCGGATTTTGATTCAGAACGGAGCCAAGAGGACCGCCAAGGATTTGAAAGGACGACAGCCAAGCTATTACTTCATCAACAAAGCGGATATTCTACGTTTGCAGGAGGAGGAGGAGGAGAGCCGCTGAGAGAGATTGGGTTAAGCAATATGTATAGCATAGATTACTTTAAGCGTTATATAGTCCAATAAAGTACAAGTAAATAGAAGGGATTTCGCTCATTAGGGAGAAGGGTTTTTATGGAAAATTTAAAGGATATGTTACTCTCGGAAAGGTATCTCTATTTTAGAGTTCAATGATTGCTTTTAAAGTCTTTTTTTTAACCGTATCCGGATTACATGCGCCTTAGCACTTTAAAAGCCATTCGATGTCGGCATGTCCGCTTATCCGCAGTGTTCCGCTATCAATCTGCTTTACCATCGAGTACATACCTTCGGTTCTATTGTCGCTTTTTACCTTATCAATATCGGGTTTTGAAGTGCCCCGATTTCATATTCATAATAACGCCGGTTTTACCTGCTGACGGTTTCGACTGACTCTTCAATTTTATGAAAGGTGTAAAGCGAACTGGCTGAATTTGAATAGTTGAGTTTCATTTAAATCTTTAAAGTGTGTGGTGCTCATAAAATCAGTGCGGATATGACAACCGAAATTAATACGGGTTAGTTAAGTGTCCTTGAAGGATGAATTTCTTACACAAGGAAAACTATAGGAATTTTGCAATAATTATGCAATTTAATTAAAATCAAAGAAAGGCTTCCAACTGCTTCAATAATAAAAAAGTTTTAAAATACTTTTTTACAAATCAAATATTTAAATTGTTTTATATTTGAATATTAATTAACTTTTTTTGGTTCCTTAAACTTGTTATTGACCGTTTTAAAGTGATACCATTACTAAGTGTTCAAAGTTGCGTAAGGAATTGCGTAAAGATTTTAGCAACCTTTCTTGTAGCATACTTTTTTTACAACTTTGTTAACAACTCACTTTAAACCAATTAATTAGGTTAATTGATTAATTACATAATCAATTTGAAGAAGAGTGAAATCTATTCCTTAAGTGGCTTCTTAACAGCTGATTAACTTTTATGTATAAAGTATATACATAAGCAGCAAAAGCAGCCAATAGGAATGCTTTATTATGGATTAGGAATCCAAGATAGTCAAACCCACTTAAGTGTGTTTTTTATGGGATTTTTCCAATCGAACAGGTCCCGTGATTGGCCAACGACATGTGCAGGCCTTTTTGCTCTTTCTTTCCATTGTGGTTAACTTCATGACCAAATTCAATGCTGGAGTGGCAGTTGTGGCGATGACGAATGCGGAGAATACCAATCCGAATTTTCCAGTAAGTTCTGAGATTTATCTTGTGGAACTCATTAAAATATTTTGAATTTAAATAGGAGTACGACTGGGATGAAATGGAGAGGTCTTACATCCTGTCCAGCTTCTTTTGGGGCTATATACTGACCCAATTCCTGGGCGGATGGCTGTGCAGACGGTATGGAGCCAGGCTAACCATGTTTGTGTCCACCTTTGGACAGGCCATTCTGGCTGTACTGCCTCCTTGGTTCGTTTCCTGGGGAGGATGGCAGGCCTACTGTGGCATCCGGATGGCGATGGGACTTTTCCAGGGATTCCTCTTTCCCTGCATCCACGCCCACTTGGCCAACTGGTGTCCGGTGAATGAGAGAAATCGGTTGGGAGCCCTGGCCAATACGGGAATCGATTGCGGAACCCTGGTTGCCATGTTTGCCAGTGGATTGCTGGCTGCCTCAAGTGTCGGCTGGCCCGGAATCTTTTATGTGTCCTGTGGAGTAGGAATTTTCTGGTGCATCCTTTGGTTGATTTTTGGAGCAAATACCCCAAGGGAATCCAAATTCATCAGCGAAGCGGAACTGAACTACATTGAGACTTCAATTCACTCCAGTCACAAACTGGAGGAGACAATACCCGCAAAACGAATTCCAGTCCCTTGGAAGGCCATTTGGACTTCAGTTCCTTTCTGGGCTTTTATGATCGCGAAATGCGCTCAGTCGTGGGGATTTTCGACTCTCCAGACCGAGATGCCCGCCTACATGAATGGAGTTCTGCTGATGGACATGAAGAAAAATGCCCTCTACTCCGCTCTACCATATCTCACATCCTGGATAATGGCATTTGTCTACCTGATCATAGCGGATATCCTGCTGACCAGGAACATTATGTCCATTACTGGCATTCGCAAGACTGTCAACTCGATTGCCTACTTTGTTCCCGCTTTGGCACTGATTGGCGTTGGCTTCTTGGACAGCACCCAAAAGACCCTGGCAGTTGTACTTATGTGTGCCAATGTGGGAATCAATGCTGGTTCTACAATTGGGATGACGATTAACACCATCGACTTGTCTCCAAATCATGCTGGTATTTTGATGGGAATCGCGAATACGGCCTCGAATGTTATTCCCATTGTGACTCCAGTACTCGTGGGAATTATCGTGAAAGATGAAGTGAGTATACCTAAACTATAAAATAAACTATAAAATAGTAAAATAGTAAATAGGTAGTAAAATTCGTACCAAACAAAAACGTATCAAAGAAATATTATTTACTACTATTTCTGATTCTCCTTAAGTATGTTCTATATGACTCACTATCAAAACATATTCCCAATCTTATTTTTAACAGCACGATCGCGAGCAGTGGCAAGTTGTCTTTATCATATCTGCTGTCGTTTTTTTTGTGGGCAACATAATCTACGTTGTTTTCGGTCAGATGGTTAATCAGCCTTGGGATGCACCTGATTTCTTGGATAAAGAACGATCCTCCAATCTTCAAGAGGAGGGAAACTCCAAAGCTCTGGAAGCGGAACTAAACAAAAAGTTAGAGGAACCAAAACCGAAAGCTATTGAAGCTGGCTTAGAAAACAATGAAAGCAAAGATATTGATGTAAGTGAGGACATTTCCAGAAATAATGAAATTTGAGATCATCAAAATGTTATTATCCATAACTCGAAAATACCTTTTAATTTTACTCACGGCTGGACCTTTTATAAAATAAGCTAAAAATAAGTTACAAAATAAAGTATATATATTCCCAAAGATTCATTTAAAATGTAAATAATTTTGTTTATTACGATCCTATTCAAATATGTTTGTTGTGTACTGAATTTGAATGAAGTTTTCGATGGCAAGTAATTTGTCATTAAAAGTAATCAATATTATAAACTAAATGTTGCTTAGTTTTTTCTCTCAGTGTATTTAAGAGTACTTTAATCGGTTGCCCAGTCCAATAAAGTACAAGTATATCGGAAGGTTTCCGATTAGCCGCTCGTGCCCGGCGCCCTAATAAAATGTATTGAACAACTTTCGCTATCTTTTGAGGTGCTTCACACTTTATCTTTCGAAAGTTTTGGGGCACGGGCTTTCCGGCAAAAGTCTTAAGGATCCAATGGGTAACCATGGTGAAGATAATTGGCATTGGTCACCGATAAGATTAAACTTGACCAGTTGCCACTGAAGAGGATCAACATATAGGTTTTTGATAATGATTTTGATGAACAGCCGTCGCCAAAGGAAAATCAATGACGTCTTCAAAGATAGTAAACCATTGCGAGGGGGCCTTTCCCTTTCCATTTTCATTATCGCATCCGGATTACAAGCGCCGTTCCACCTTGAAAGCCATTCTCCCGATTTAATCAGCAGTCCGGCGTTCTTTCTGTCTAAATAGTAGAGCTCTTATCTCCCCGCTTTACAAGTGGGAACCCTCGGCTCCATTGTTGCCTTTCCCCTTATCAGTATCGTGTTTGTGAAGTGCCCTGATTTGGTGTCCATTAGGCGGGTATCACTTCAAAACTGTCGGCGGTGCCCGATTAGCTCCCCAATAAAATGGAAGGTGTAAAGCGAGCTAATTGCAACTTCGGGTTTGAGTTTTATTTCGATCTTTAGCGGGTGCGGTACTAAATCAAGTGGTGGTTAAGAAAAGATGACGGCGGAAACAAATACGGGTTAGTAGAAGGTCCTTAGGGGATCTTACTTACTTATGGTCAAGTTAAACAAAAAATCACATTTATAAGAGCATTGGTATCCTTGTGAATAAAATATGTCCTTGGTACTTTTAAAATGTTTCTTTTCTTGAATATGAAAAAAAATATGTTTAACTTAATTTTATTTTATTTACGAACCTGGCCAAATAAACTTTGATGAAAAACTAAGACCTTCCTATAAAATTGCTATAAATAAATGTAAAAGTGTTGAAAACTGTGAATTTTATAAAGCTTACAGATCATGGATCGTGCTTATGTTAAATATAATAAAAAAAATAAAACTAAAATGTATGTGAAATTTTTAAAATTGCAATTCTCCAAAAAAAATATTTAAATTAGGATTAGAATCTTTTTCATTGCTTCGTGGCAATATTTTCTAGTTTAATCCATTTTAATGAAAACCTCTTAGTCTGATTGGCAGTCTCAAAATTACTTTATCAAATCATAAAGAAACTGAAACGTATGATTTAAGTGGTTTCTTTGCTCTTGAGAAATACCAGTATATTGGGTAAGCTAAAAAACCATATGCCATTTGCCATTTGATAAGGTTTTATTTTAGTCTAAGAAAATTTAAAATGGGGAGCTCCAGACCTCTTAAGTGATTTACTTATGGGATTTGTTTCTTATAGGTCCGATGATTGGCCAGCGCCATTTGCAGGCCTTTCTGCTCTTTTCCTCGATTGTGGTCAACTACATGGCCAAGTTTAATGCTGGAGTTGCAGTCGTGGCGATGACAAATGCCGAGAGTGCGAATCCGGATTATCCAGTAAGTTAAAGGATTCATTTTTGGAACTTTTGTAATTATATTTGATTTTTTTTAGGAGTACGATTGGAACGAAATGGAACGGTCTTACATCCTGTCTAGCTTCTTTTGGGGTTATATATTGACGCAGTTTTTGGGAGGATGGCTGTGCAGACGATATGGAGCTCGGATCACCATGTTTATTTCAACCATTGGATCAGCATTGTTGGCCCTGCTTCCACCCTGGTGTGTTTCCTGGGGAGGATGGCAGGCATACTGTGCCATTCGGATGGCGATGGGACTCTTCCAGGGATTCCTCTTTCCCTGCATCCACGCCCACTTGGCCAACTGGTGTCCGGTGAATGAGAGAAATAGATTGGGAGCCCTGGCCAACACGGGAATCGACTGTGGAACTCTAGTGGCAATGTTCGCCAGTGGATTGCTGGCAGCTTCAAGTGCTGGTTGGCCAGGAATCTTCTATGTGTCCTGTGCAGTGGGTGTCTTCTGGTGTATCCTCTGGTTGATTTTCGGAGCAAACACCCCCAGGGAATCCAAGTTCATTAGCGAAGCGGAACTGAACTACATTAAGAATTCCATTAACTCCTCCCACAAGGCGGAGAAATCTGAAGAAAAGGAAATGGACAGAATACCGGTACCCTGGAAGGCCATTTGGACATCGGTGCCTTTCTGGGCATTGATGTTCACCAGGTGCTGCCAGGCGTGGGGATACAGCACCCTCCAAACCGAGATGCCCGCCTACATGAATGGAGTTCTGCTGATGGACATGAAGAAAAATGCCCTCTACTCCGCTCTTCCATATCTCACGTCCTGGATAATGGCCTTTGTTTACCTGATCATAGCGGATATCCTGCTGACCAAGAACATTATGTCCATCACTGGCATTCGCAAAGGCGTGAATTCGATAGCCTTTTTCATTCCGGCCTTGGCTCTGATTGGAGTCAGCTTCTTGGATAGCCAACAAAAAACCCTGGCTGTTGTACTTATGTGTGCCAATGTGGGAATCAATGCTGGTTCTACAATCGGAAGCACCATCAACACAATTGATTTGTCTCCGAATCATGCTGGCATTCTCATGGGAATTATAAACACGGCTGCTAATGTTGTTCCTATTTTAACGCCTCTTCTTGTGGGAATTATCGTCAAGGATGATGTAAGTATCAGTAATAAATTCATCAAAATTTGTATTTATTTATTAATTGTTCATGATAATTTCCTATCTAAAAAGTATTAATTTAAACCTTCAAGTAATGATTTCCTGTTATTTTTTCTTTTGCAGCACAATCGCGAGCAGTGGCAAATTGTGTTTATCATTTCCGCTGTCATTTTCATTGCTGGCAACATAATCTATTTAGCCTTCGGTCAAATGGTTAACCAACCTTGGGATGCACCCGATTTTCTAAATAAGCAACAATCCTCCAATCTTCAAGAGGAGGGAAATGCCAAGGCTCTAGAAGCAAAGCTAAGTGAAAAGTTTGAGGGATCCAATACAAAAGAAAAGGAAGCTGTTTTGGAGAACCTTGGATCCCAAAATGATGACGTTAACAAAGAAAACCTAAGCTAAAACGAAATTTTAAATCCCGTGAAAATCCAAAGTCCATCACTCGAAAACCCCTAAAAATGTTACTCGCGGCTGGTCCGTAATATAATATAAGAAGTTTTCTTTAGTTAAGTTTAAATAAGTGAAATGTATTCCCAATGACTAATCTAAGATGTAAATAATAAAACCTTTATTTTAATAACTGTACGACCTTGTTAAACAACCTTTCCAAATCTGATACGTCATCATGTCAATTTATTATTAATGAAACGGCTTACTACACGAAGCATTGGAAATACTGATCGTAAATAAGCAATCATTTGACATGTGTGTCATGTGGGAAAAAGATTGATTGTTCTTTCAATTAGTTTGACATGTGTTTTAACTACTAGCAAATTGAAACTTGATAAGGAAAGGGTATTGTGACGAGAGATAATATTACCGAACACTCGAAAATTGTTGTGACCTTTGAGTTGTTTTGCTTTTAGATAACTTGTGGGCTCGTCAAGATTGTAAAGATACCATCTTATCAGCAAACTAAAAACATTATTACCTTAGGTCAGTTTATTAAAATGATTAAAAACTCTAAACATGATTACCGGTTAATTTGGGCTTTAATACTTAGACTTTTAGGGTTTTCTTATCTGCAAATTGGATTAACCCCCCTTGGAACAATTACCAACATTCCTATTTTCGCTTGTTTATGATTCTAATCGCGTGCCAAGTTTCTTGATGTCAAGATATGAAATCTTTGTGTGAATACTCACGAATTAAAGCCTTATCACAGGATAATCTGAAATTGATTAACAGTTCGAAGTCGATTAGCAGCTCGTACGATTAAAATCGTGTTGGCTTGTGGTATTTTTACGGTTTTCTCGGGTTTAGTTTGTGTCTAATTTCGGACACTAAAGGTTATATTTTCGTTGGCACTTTAAGGATGGCAGTTGAAATAAATAAAGGTAAGGAAAAGTGTGTATTATGCAAGAAAATAAAAAGAATACTTTGTAGATATGAAAACAAAATAAGAGAAAAATGTGTTAACTAGAGTAACTAAAGAAATGCAAATGCAAAAAGAAATTTATATTATATAACCTTGCAGTTATACATATGTGAACTATGAAAGCAATAAGGTGTACTGCAGAGTATAGCAGTATATTAGTAAGTACTGTATAGTTAAAGGTTATAATAATAAATAAAATAATTAATAATTAACAATGCAACATCGTGAAATATTTAATTAATTTCTATTTTAGAAGTGTTCAAAAACAAAGATAAATAACTTATTTTTTGATTACAGGTCCCCTACTGGGAATGCGACACGTTCAGACACTTCTGATTTTTCTCAACATAACATGTCTCTATATTGGTCGCCTAAATGTTGGAGTTTCTGTGGTCGCAATGACAAATGCGGAGTCTACTAATCCAAATTTTCCAGTAAGACTTTTCATTTAACCAATAATCATTAAATCTTAATCTTTTAAATTACATATTTTTTATCCTAGGAATATGATTGGAGTTTGGCGCAGAAATCGTACATAATATCCAGCTTCTTTTGGGGATACGTCTTTACCCAGTTCTTGGGTGGATATCTCTGCAAACGTTATGGAGCGAAAAGTGTTATGTTCTGGGGATCATTTGCATCCGCCGTTTCTAGCGCATTGACACCACTCTTCATCGGCTTTGGTGGTTGGCAGGCTTATTGTGGAATTCGTGTCCTGATGGGCTTTGCTCAAGGATTGATATTTCCCTGCATTCATCAGCACTTGGCACGATGGTCGCCTCCAGCGGAAAGGAATCGCTTGGGAGCCCTAAGTCACACGGGAATCGAATGTGGCAACGTGTGCGCCATGTTCCTGAGTGGAATGATAGCCAAGAGTTCCATTGGCTGGCCAGGAATATCCTATGTCTCCGCGGGAGTTGCCTTCGTCTGGTGTATTTTCTGGTTCATTTTTGCGGCCAACAATGCAGTGGAAAGTCGCTTTATAGGCGAAACAGAACTTCACTATATTGAATCGTCTTTAAAACACAACGAGGACTATCACAAGACTGTGATTCCCATTCCCTGGAAAGCAATTTTAACCTCGGCTCCATTTTTGGCTCTTTTGGTGGCGCGGAGCGCAGAATCATGGGGTCTGAGTACTCTTCAGGCACAAATACCAACCTACATGAACGGGGTTCTTGGCATGGACATGAAAAGCAATGCATTCTTTTCGGCGCTACCATTTTTGGCCATGTGGTTAATGTCGTACGTTTATCTGATTGCCGCCGATGTTCTGCTTGCCGGTAACAGATTAAGTCTGACTGCACTGAGAAAAACGTTCAACTCACTGGCTTTCTGGATTCCTTGTGTTACCTTGATTGGAATCGGATTTCTGGACCAGGAACAGAAGAATTTGGCCATCGCCTTGATGACCATCAGTGTGGGTGTGAATAGTGGTGCTACGATCGGAACCTCACTAAATACCATTGATTTATCACCAAATCATGCCAGTATCCTTATGGGAATCGTGAATACAGCTGCGAATGTAGTTCCTATAGTAACTCCTTTGATTGTCGGTATCATCGTTGAGGAAGATGTAAGTATCTTATAATAAATTTTTAATTAATTATTATTTTTTACTTAACTTCTTCTAATACTTTTTTCAGTCAAATCGCTCTGAGTGGCAGATCGTTTTTATAATCGCTTCAGTGATCTTTCTTTTTGGCAACTTGGTTTTTATAATCTTTGGATCCGCTGTTTCTCAGCCCTGGGATGCGGAGGACTTTTTAAAATCGAAAGAACCTGAACTAGCTATAAAACCAACTATTCTTGAAGCAGCAAAAAATGATGATGAATTGGCTAAAGATACTTTGCAATCGGTGGATTGATATCATGGCATTTTTGTTTAACTTAATTAATAGTTTATAGTATAAGTACTTTACTAATTAAAATTGTTTTAACCATATGATATAGTGACCCGTTTATATATTTTTATACCCCGACATTTTAATAAAAAAGTGCATTTATAAAGGATTATATTACCGCATTTTCCAAATCCAAAAGTTGGTCATATTTTCCTTTATATAAGTTGATAAGAATATGGACCCTTTAATTGTCTCAAATTGTAACGTGCAGGTTTTGTAATAGCTTATGCATTTCAATTTAAAACCCATTTGTAATATAAAGCCAAGCCCCCTTTATTTTAAAATTCTTTTTTTTTAGGTTCGCGTGATCAGCAGGAAGTTACTAAAATTCGCCCGTGGTTTGACCTTATCGAACGATTATCAGATTAGTAAATATTGCTTATCGCCCTATGCGATTTGGATTTAAAACAGCTCTAGGTCACGCTAGCTCTCACTTCAAGTCCTACAGTGCTACGGATCGGTTGATTAAAGTATCGGATTTCGAATTAAAATTTCTGTTAATCAAATCAAAGATGACGGCAGAGATTAACAAAGGTGCGTGCGTATCAAGGGAAAATCCTTCTGGTTTTTCATATTTAGACATTGCACTCCGCACAACAAAAGCGATTCGCACGCCAATCAAGTGGCTATAAATCACTTTAATTATGGCGCCGATAACGAAGTCTCAAGAGTCATTCAGATTTATTTGACCGTCGACTTGCAGGCAGGAAGTACTTTTGATAATGGAAGAGTATTTTACTTGTGTTTTCAGGACCCGTGGTGGGAATGCGACATGTCCAGGCGTTCCTGATCTTCCTCAACATAACCACCATGTTCATAGGTCGACTCAATGTGGGAGTGTGTGTGGTTGCGTTGACCAATGCGGAAACCACAAACCCAGACTTTCCGGTAAGAACGAGTTTGTTATCAAAGTAACCTTGCTAATTTTGTGTTTCCCCAAAGGAATATGACTGGACGGAGGCGCAGAAATCGTATATACTCTCCAGTTTCTTTTGGGGTTACATCTTTACCCAGTTTCTGGGAGGATATCTGTGCAAAAGATTTGGAGTGAAGAGTGTCATGTTCTGGGGAGTCTTTGGTTCTGGAGTTTGCAGTGCCTTGACACCACTCTTCATTGGATTTGGCGAGTGGCAGGCCTACTGTGGAATTCGAGTGATAATGGGATTGTTTCAAGGATTGGTCTTCCCCTGCATTCACCAGCATTTGGCCAAATGGTCACCGCCAACGGAGAGAAATCGATTAGGAGGTCTTAGCCACACTGGAATCGAGTGTGGCAATGTGAGTGCCATGTTCTTGAGCGGAATGATAGCCAAGAGCTCGATGGGATGGCCTGGAGTATCGTATGTCTCCTCCGGAATCGCCTTCCTGTGGTGCGCACTGTGGTTCATCTTCGCAGCCGACAATCCCACTGAATCTCGCTTCATTGGAGAAGCTGAACTCCATTATATCGAGTCTTCCCTGAAGCACAGTGAAAACTATCACAAGAAGGTTGTTGCCATACCTTGGAAGGCCATTTGGACCTCGGCTCCTTTCCTGGCACTTCTTGTAGTCCGATGCAGTGAAAACTGGGGATTGAGTACTCTGCAGGCTGAAATTCCATCTTATATGAATGGAGTCCTCGATATGGACATGAAAAGCAATGCTTTCTTCTCAGCACTTCCCTTTTTGGCCATGTGGTGCATGGCATATGTTTATTTAATCACTGCGGATATCCTTCTGAACAAAAACCTGGTTACCTTGGCGGTTTTGAGGAAAACTTACAACTCGATAGCTTTCTTTATTCCCGCTGTCACTTTGGTTGGCATTGGATTCCTGAGCAAGGAACAGAAGAACTATGCGATTGCTCTGATGACCATAAGTGTGGGTGTGAATAGTGGTCAGACCATTGGAAGTGTTTTGAATACCATTGATCTATCGGAAAATCATGCTAGCATTCTAATGGGAATTGTAAACACAGCGGCGAACTTTGTTCCCATTGCCACTCCTTTGGTGGTTGGATGGGTTGTAGAGGATAATGTAAGTATAATCTACTATATATTTTTACTGGGTACTTAAACCAACATTTTGTTAACCTTTTCTTCTAGACTGATCGCACAGAATGGCAGATCATATTCATCATCGCCTCTGTCTTCTTTTTTGTGGGCAACTTGATCTATTTGATCTGGGGCAAGATGGAAACTCAACCATGGAATGCCGAGGACTATCTCCAAGTCAAAGATCAGGAGCTTGGCAAGGAATTAGCCAGTAATGACGCGCCGAAGAAGAATTTGTCCTTACAAATCAATGAAAAAACCAAAGATGATTCCAACGCGACTAGCGGATAAAAAATCCATTTAGTTTTTAAGCCCGAAATTAAATAGACTGGACTGGATTTAAGATTTAATTTAAATTCTCATATAACAAATAAATAACTAGTTCTTTAAATTTTTTAACTTTTGTGTGTTACCTACCTAATTAAATTAATTTAATTGCATTCTTATATTAAGCTTTCAGATTAGTAGAAACCTTTCTTATCAGCTCCATTGATATTTTTTTACTACCTTTAAGAGGTTCCACTAATTTACATTTTCCCTGTATTTATTCTGGTTGAGTATTTAACAAATGTGGTGCAAAGTGGTTTGAAGTGTCGGAAATGACACTCGTTCTTAAGGATCTGATAAGGATGGCTTAAGAGCTGTTTAGATTAGGGTAAGTCTGCAATATATTGCCCAATAATATAAATGCTTGGTTGCTGTAACGGATTTCTAAGTGGTTGTAGTCAGACTAATTAGAATCCTAAATATAGGTATGATTTTCTATCCCTTATTCTTCTATCTTAATGCCATTTAAAGCTTCTGCCATTTGGTTACGATAATTTAGAACCCGAGGAAGCTTTAGAATTCCTTAGAAGATAATGTAAGCTCTAATGCTAATCTAAATTGGAGTCCATTGAGCTTTGGCTCATAACATTTTGAGTGGTGGGGGAATCACTCGAGATTTGAAAATGGTTTAGATTAGAGTTTCTTTGATTTAATAAAATTCAATATGTTGATAGGGACAGTATAAATACTTTGGCCATTTGGCCAGGTACATTATCGATTAGTTTATTATTTATTTAACTGGTAGCATCGCTTATCAGGCGCGTTCCATTGTTTCGACGAGATTAGGGCCATAAAGAATAATTTTGAAAAGCAACAAAAACAAATTGAATAAAATCATTCATTTATGGCTGTTCTTGTTGATTGAAGTGGCAGCTAGAGTTAGCCTCTTTCCGCTGTCCGTTTAGAGCTTTCAGCGGATCGGATTTATTTTCACTACGGTTCACTGGATTTGCCGAGCAAAAACTTTCAGTTGATAAACGGGCCATAAATCTTTTGGGCAAATAAACACGTCTCTGGCAAATGGGGTGTTTTCAGCTACCACTTTGTGTAAATCCATCAATATTTACTGATACAACGTAGGAACATATGCATATGCTTTCCCAACCCAACGATGGAGGCTAGTACAATGGTTTGGATACGTCAGTCGGCTTCTGGATCGAGGAGTTGCGTCAAAGATCCGTCGATCTTGTTTGTCGCCGAACCATCTCTTTCTTGGGGACTCACCTGCGTATCCCCTTGCAAATAATACGAGGGTAAATGATATCGCCGTTCGTTCTGGCCGAGGCAACCAAAGCTTTCCGCTGTCGTATAAATGTTGGCAATACAATGGCGGTTGGGCTTAGAACCATTCCACCAATCTAACAGTGCAGACCTCGGGTTAAGTGAATAGAAAAAGGTGTTCCTAGTGGACTGACTGACTTCCCGGTTTTTTGTTCGTACTTTTCTGCAAACATGACCCATAAACCATCGAAGGGCCCTCGTCTGGGCGTTCGGCATTTGCAGTCGTTTCTGCTCTTTTTGGGCTTGACTGTAATGCACATTGCGCGCTTAAATGTGAGCGTGGCCATTGTGGCCATGACCAATGCGGCTACCACGAATCCCAATTTCCCGGTAAGTTTTTAGTGATCTTTTGCGCCGTAAAACTCAGCTGACGTGGCTCTCCTTTCCTCCACCAGGAATACGAATGGAATGAGAAGCAGAAGTCGTACATCCTCTCCAGCTTCTACTGGGGTTACATCCTCACGCTTTGTCCTGGCAGCTTCCTGTGTCGCCGTTATGGCGCCAAAGTGGTTCTATTTGTGGCCAGTTGTGGCACCGCTGTTTTCAGCCTGATGACGCCGTGGTGCATCTCCTGGGGTGGATGGCAAGTATTCTGCGCCATTCGGATTCTCCAAGGATTATTCCAGGGTGTGATCTTTCCCTGCGTCACCGAACATTTGGCCATGTGGTCGCCTCCAGAGGAGAGGAATCGCCTTGGTGCCTTTAGTTACACGGGCACAGATTGCGGCACAGTTTTGGCCATGTTCATAAGTGGCATGATTGCCAAGGGAGCGATGGGCTGGCCAGGAATATCCTATGTTTCTGGTTCTCTCTGCGCTGCTTGGTGCTTCCTCTGGTTGATCTTCGCCTCCAACAATGCCACGGAATCCAGATTTATTGGCGAAGCCGAATGCAAGTATATTGAATCCTCGCTGGAACACAACGAAGACTTCCACGATCGCACGATACCAATTCCTTGGAAGGCAATCTGGACTTCGGTGCCTTTTGTGGCTCTCCTGATAACTCGTTGTGCGGAAACCTACGGATTGAGCACTTTGCAGGCTGAGATTCCCTCCTACATGAACGGAGTGCTCAACATGGAGATCCAGAGCAATGCGGTCTTCTCATCGCTGCCATTTTTGGCCATGTGGCTGTTGTCCTATGTCTATTTGGTGGCTGCCGATGTCCTGCTCAAGAAGAAATTCCTTTCTCTTACTGCCGTACGAAAGGTGTTCAACACGATATCTTTTTGGATCCCAGCAGCTGCTCTAATTGGCATTGGATTCCTTGGTGAGGAGAACAAGAACCTGGCCATCGTTCTGATGACTGTTTCGGTGGGCGTTAATAGTGGCGCAACAATTGGCAGTTCCCTGAACTCGATCGATCTGTCGCCCAATCACGCTGGTATTTTGATTGGCCTGAGTAATACGGTGGCGAACGTTATTCCCATCCTCACACCACTGATTGCCGGAGAGATCGTAACCGATAAGGTGAGTCAGCCCTCGAAAAGAAAAAAACACAAGAAAAAACTCAAAAAAATGAGGAAAAACCCGAGCAGAAAAACAATAACAAGTATTTCCCAATTTCAACAGCACAATCGCGGGCAATGGCAGATCGTTTTTGGACTGGCAGCCGTCATTTTCTTTGTGGGCAACGTTGTCTTCATCATTTGGGGAACCGCCAAGGCGCAACCATGGGATGCAGATGACTATCTCAGGCCCAAGGACATGGAATCCGCGAAGGAGAAGGATAAGGAGAAGTCTCCTCCCCACGAAGTTGCCCCACCAATCGATCCTGTTTTGGAGCAGCAAATCAGTTGGCCGGAGAGGTATACGGCAAAAGCCATCGAGTGATTTGTGGCGGAAGTCGTCCGCCCATAACAATTGCTTTTGTTAATCAGTATTAACCATAAGTAGGCTGTAATTTATATTTATTCTATTTATAAGGCGTGACCGTTGCGCCGAGGCTTAAGTAAATTATTATTTTTCAATCGAATCGCTTTGTTCTTGTTACCAATCGCTCGTGATTTCGGCACTCGAATCGAGGAAGAGCCCGATCGCCCGACGCAATCTAATCTGTTAATTTATCTTATAAATGTATATAAGTACCCATATTTATATTGGATTGGGGGCTCATGCGACCAATTGTCAATCGCTGGAGCTAGAGAGTTGAGTGCTTTGCACCGCCCAGCTAGATGGGTTCAAAAACATTTGCCACAGCTGTTTGTGAATTTATATAAAAATTGTGATACTAGAAATAATAAACTGTTTACTTGTTTCTCTGCTCGTTGTACTTTTTTTTCTATTTGAACTTGCTGCTCGTGGCTGGGAATGCGATTTCTGTTGATTGCGATCTATTCTGTTGATATTTTTTCCAAGACCAACTCTCTTTTGCGTTGCTCAATAACCAATTTTGGCAAAGGATCTAGTTGTTTTTCGTACAGATTTATGGTAAGTTTCACATTATTTACTACTTACCTCGGATCTGCGTCATCATGTTTTTTTAAGTAGGTATATTTACACACGTGAGGTTGGTTAGAAAGTGAATCTCAATTGTTCAGTTGTTCAAAGCTTTGAGATCTGTTTGCTCTAAAGTTTTTTCCACAACCTTTAACAAATACAAACTACTTTAAGTCAACCTTACTCTGTGAGGATGTCTAGAGAGTAAATCTCAAGTGGCAAGCTGTTCAAACCTTTGGGACCTGTATGCTATATAATCTTTACTTCCTACAAACTATTATTAGTTCACCACTGAAAGTATAACGATCTGTGGAATTGTTAGAAAGTAAATCTCGAGTGTCAAGCTGTGCAAACCTATATGATCTGTATGTCATATTATCTTTACTACCTTTAAACTATTATAAGTCCACCACTGAAAGTATTACGATCTAAGGCTAATTAAAGAACGAGGGATTTCCGTCTGAGACCAGCCTACTTCTGAATTGAGTAAGGTCCCTCTGAGTTATCTTATCAGCTGCTAATACAGCAGTAATTATCGCTTAACGATCGTTTGATAAAAAGGCAGTCTAATGCCCGGAACAAAAGTGATTGTAATTAGCTCTGGCTATTGATACAAAGTGCCGGTTTGACTGCCGGCGTTATATTTACTCTCTGATAAGAACTTATTGCCTATGGCTACTGCAGAACAATTCTCCCCGTCATTGTTATTGTTTGGTTTCATACTCAATTTTTAGCCCCCACGAGACGGTGACTTATGGGGCCAGGAAACAAAAGCGGAATTGCCACCCACTTCGCTTAAAAAATGGCAATAAACCAAAAAGATTAAAATGTAATACTGCTTATGAGAAAGCATTTCTCAAAAAAATTAAGTGTTAAGTGCAACAGTTAAGTGTTACATTCTGAAATGATTTGTTATCTACGTAAATCTTTGGGATGTAAGAGTAGCAGATTTTAGAGACTTATTCCATTTTATTTTAATAACAGAAAACATTAATTTTAGCTTTTAATAATGTAATGTTAAAACTGAAAACCTTAATTTTTATAGCTAAAGCTATATATCTGAAAAGCTAAATAAAAGAACACTTAAAAAAATAATTAAAAAATTTCAATTATTTTTGATGTAATTGTACCTATATATAGATTTTAAATGTCCACCTAAATGACTGCGCAGTGCTTAAAATATTATTCTTATTTATTTTTTTTTTTTGCCCTGATCAGGCGTAAAGTATGCTATGCTTACAAAATAAAAGCCGCGAAATCCGTCTTTTTATTTTAAATTTAAGTAAATGATTACAAATGATTATGATTATAGGTACCTACATTCTTATTTAATTTTGTATTTTACAAAACTTACTTTTATAGCTAAATAATTAGCTCTTTTTTTTCATTCATATAGACTTTACACTTTAAAGATTTTTAAAAATATATATTATTATTTTTATTATTTTTTATTATAAAAAAATATTTTCCGAGAAGGAGAAAAATATTCTATTTTTTTTAAAGATATTGTCAAAAATCACTTTTTTATGTACTTTAAAGTGTAGTGTGCCATGTTGTTACATTAGTGTCCCCGGGAACCTGGATTCACTTTCAACGCAATCTTATTCAGAATAATTATATATGTAGAACTCAATTGTTAACAACGGCACGCGTAAGCTTGATTATAGGCCTGATTTCGATTTTGGCAGTTAAACTAGTTTTGCAACAAAGTTGGATTGCAGCTTGTTATTTACTAGCTTCGCCGATCTGTAGATTGCCAGTTGGAATATTCAAGGCAGTTGAAAGAGTCGCTGCGCTTCGCAATGACGATAACGTCGTTTAACTTGGTTGCCAAAGGTGAGCTCTTAACTTCGATGCACTTGGCAAGTTCGCTGTCAAAGTCTTTTGTTCTCGCAGGTCCCAAATGGGGCGTTCGCCACTTGCAAGTGTTGTTCCTTTTCTCATGTGCCACACTAATTGTGGCACAGAGGTTTAATATGAGTGTGGCCATTGTGGCCTTTACAAATGCCAAAAGCAGCAACCCAAACTATCCGGAATATAAATTAACGGAAAAGCAGAAATCGTATATTCTGAGTAGTACCTTTTGGGGATCCTGTTGCACTCACCTCATGAGTGGCTATCTGTCGAGTCGTTTTGGAGCCAAGGTGCTGCTGCTGGCCATAATGTTCCTCACCGCTCTGCTCAGCATTGCCACGCCCTTCGTTTTGGCATGGGGCGGCTGGCAGCTGCTCTTCTGGGTGCGTTTGGTTCAAGGACTCGCGATGGGTGGCATGTGGCCTTGTCTGTACACCCACTTGGCCAAGTGGTGCCCCAAGAAGGAGGCGAATCGATTGGGTGGTGTAATGACCACTGGATTGGATTGTGGAACAATACTCGGATTTGCTTTAAGTGGACTCTTATCTGCGTCTTCACTTGGCTGGCCCAGTGCCTTCTATGTACCAGGTGAATTTTTTATACTTAAATCTTAAATTTAATACATCAGATAATAAAGTTCTATAAAAATTGAATTCATTAACTTTTGTTTCAGGATACCTAGGTATCGTATGGTGCCTTCTTTTTATGCGTTACGGAGCCAATAGCCCATCCGAATCGAGTCTTATTTCACTGGCGGAGCAAAAGCATATTCAACTGGCACTGGAGCAGAACAAAGAGGTTCGGGGTGAGAGTCCTCCAGTGCCATGGCTAAAGATCCTCACCTCTCGTCCTTTTGTTGTCCTGGCTTTTTGTAAGATGAGTCAGGCCTGCAGCTTCTACACGTTGATGCAACAGATTCCGCGCTACATTCACGGTATCTTTAACTACAACATTTTGATAAATTCTTTGCTCTCCGCTCTGCCCTTCGTAGTCATGCTGATGTCATCCTACGGATTTATATTCTTGACTGAATATTTGACCCGACATCGCGACATATCCTTGTCGGTTCTGCGAAAGTGCATTAACTCGTTTGCATCATGGACAACGGCAGTTGCCCTGGTGATTCTTTCCTACGTCAGCGATCGAAATGTGGTGGGCAGTATGCTCTGTCTGGTGATAGCAACTGCTTCGATTTCTGGACAAGCTATTGGCAGTTCCCTCAACCACGTGGACTTGTCGCCCAATTTCGCTGGTCTGCTTTTTGGAATCAGTAGCACATTAACGTCTGCGGCAGGAGTGATATCACCCATCATAATTGGACTGGCGGTTACCAATGAGGTGAGTAACTTGAAGCCTAATTTGGAAGGTAATTAAAAGGATGCTCATAAGTTTTTAACAATATCAACGTATTAATTATATAATTTTAGTCCGACAACACACAATGGCGTTCCGTTTTCCTTGGCATCTCTGTGATTTTGTTCCTTGGCAACTTATTCTACGTGATCTTCGGTAAAATGACTGTTCAACCATGGAATGAACCCCAATCCAAAGATACTCAAACTGAAGCATCACCAAAAACCGGAGCACCAGCAGCTTTATCCGAAGAAACCATATCCACTGAGAGATTCAACTATTTGTAAATGTATATTTTTAATAAGGTATTCAGTGCTAATGTTGTATAAAAACAGTTTAAAATCACAATGGTATATATGTCACGTGTCCCCAGCAGAGTGGAATTCGCTGCGACCGAAGTTTGTATCTCGCAGATAGTAAACTGCAGAATCGTTGATCAGGGACATCACGATAGACTTGAGCCCCAAAATGGAAGCCAACTTATATTTAAGAATCACTGATTTGATCAGTTCTACCAGCTGAGCCAGCGACTCCTCCTGTTTTGAATTCGGCGTATTACTTTGGCAGTGCAGCAAGTAACTAAGAAAATAAAGGATTATTGTTAATAAGGTTAATTAAATACCTTAGATTCTTACCCCTTGACTACTTGTTCAATAACATCATCATTGATGCGCTGATGGCATAGATATTCTTGTAGATAGTTGGTTACCTGAAGCACAACAAATTGGGATAAGATAGCCTCGCTCCAGTTTATATCATAACCGTAAGCGCGACCCAAAATTAAAGTTTGTGGGACACTGAAATGATAAGCAATATAATCTTTCGTTTTGTTTTATTATACAATAATAATACCTCAGATGGTTGTTAACCAATTCCCTAAACTGTTCCCTCGATCGAACTCCAATGACGCTCACACACAAATGATTGATGGTATTTCCATGCCGTTTTTCCAATGCCTTGTTGCAGAGATCCAGCTGCATGGCCATCAACTCCGCCCGGGAAACACTTTGCTGGGCCAGCAGAAGCTTATTGTCCAACAGATAGTTCTCCGTGGCATGTGTATAGTTCTCCAAAGCCTGTTGCAAAAGTGTTTGTACCTCCGGGGAGCATTTTAGTTTATTGGATTGCTCGGCAGTTGTTTGGATTTTGTTAACTATCTCCTGGGCTTCCTCGGTCCACATCTCCGCCAACTCCTTGTACATAAGAAAGTGCAAGGCAGCCAGGCGGAGCAACTCCTTTCCATTCTTTGGTTGATATTCTCTTAAATAGCTGAGAATGGCCTGTCGAAGTCCACTCTTTTGATCTTCATCGAATTGTCCCAATAAGGACTCAAATTGTTCGTTTTCAATTAGTGAATCGAAGCAGTAGAACATCTCGCGGTAGCGTGCTATTCCAATCAGCATTCGGACAATAAGCGACCAGGATTTGCCCTGAGCCAATTTCCCATTGAGGGCTTTAGCTTTCTGAAGAACACTAACAATGCCTTCCATGGAGCACTCGTGCACAAAACATAAGTGCGCTTTGATCAACAGCTCTACGTAGATTTGATTCTGCTTTTTATGTGAGAGCACCTGCGGAATTCCTGAAAGTGTTCCCGTGGGAGAAGGCGTGGGTAATCCGTAGAGTGTTATAATCTTAGAGAGATTCTCGAAGGCTTTGGTCTCCTCGAATGCCTTGCCCTCTTGGTAGCGACGGTATGCTTTTAGGGCATCACAGTATTCCAGCAGACAATTGCCCAGCATTGTTGAGTTAGGAGCCAAGTCCAGGAATAAATGGAAGTCACGATCGATGCTGTGACCCCAGAGATCAGCATTCCGTAAAGCATTTCTTGGCTGCTCCCTGGCATGAAAGATGTAGAAACGGGGACGCACAATGCAGGTGGTCAGCTCCAGGGCTAAACACTCAGCAATCTGTAAAAATTAATTAGGGAATAAAGACTGATTCGTATTTTAACAAAAAGAAGTTTAAGGTTTATAACTCACTTCTTTTGGTGTCATCCTCGTAGATATTTGTATATCACTGACCACAAGCAGTCGCTGCAGACAATCCTCGGCTGCGGCGCTCTTCAAGAGGATAGCAGCATCTTTGGTGCGCAGAACATCCAGATACTCCTTATCCAGATACATTGCTGCCCTATAGGCCAAAACAATACGTCTACCCAACTCCACGCCATATTTCAACTTCGATCCAATGCCCAGCAAGGTGTCCAGAGTCTGTTGCTTCTCCTTGGAAGGAATCTCTTCGAACTCCAATGCCACACTATCCGAACAACTATCAGAGAGATCACTGTCCCACCGATTCAACACATTTTGGTTTAGAGTAATACGATTAAACTTTGGAAACGCACTCTTCTCGATTTCACCGAGCAGCTGGCGTTCCTTGCTGGAGAGATTACTAATGCTGGTCATGCCCTCGGCCAATGCCATTGCAAAAACAATGAATCGAAGGTCGTTCGGCCGGAATTCAAAAAGTTCTTGAAGACGCAGAGCCTCCACAATGTCTCCTTCGTCCAAAAGCGTGTTTAACAAAGTATTAAGTCTAGTTTCCATCTCTGAAGTGAGTTGTGTTTTATCAGATATGCTTAGGTCATCAATCCCAGCCAGTTCCTTGAGTTCTGAGAAGGATTTGTAGAGAACGCAGCGCTCTTGAACCATGATTTGCTCATAGTACTCTGAATGGTAAATGGTAAGCTGGGAGAGTTTGTCCTCCGGCAGCTGCAAGTAGCACAGAACCATGTCGTACTCAATCTGATCGCGATCAAAAGATTCGTTTGGGAACAAGTGGTGCTGCTTGATCACGCCCAGCGTACTCTGGAGCAGCTCATATCGCCGGAGACCCACTTGACCAACAGAGGAGGCTGCCTGAAGCAAAAAGTTAACCAGAATGGCGGGAGCCAAAGCATGCTGGTGGATCTCCTTCTCGTACTCCTGATGGGGTCTTAGTTCGCCGGCTTCCAGCTCAGCCATCCATTTGCCATAGACAATATCACTTAAAGGCAGCTGCAGCAAGGTTGCCAATTGAAGGGCTTCCTCATAAGCTCTAGCTTCGGTGAGGGCATCCACCAGGCGTCTGTACTCGGAGCTATCTCTCCTTACCAGCTGCTCCAGATCAATGGACAACTCCCGCAGCCAGGTGGCTGCTACTCCGAAAACTTTATGCAGCAGACAAAAATCCAACAAGTCGCATATATCGCCCACATCCGAGCGACAGATGCAGTCAAGGAATCGCTGCTGCTGCAAAATGCAGTCGAAATTGGATTGCAGTTGGATTAGCAGCAAGCCAACGGAGCGCTGCATCACTTGCTTCTGGGGTAGCGAGCCACAGAGCGGCAGAGTGACTGTACCTTGACTCCAGCTAAAAAAAAACTGGCGCAGCTCCACAATCGTGGAATCGCTAAAGTCCTCCTGATGAGCTGTCAGCTGAAGGAAACGGCAAAGATGTGTGAATTTGCATTCCTGAAATTGAAATAGATTTCTTATTTAATCTAGCTATTATTATGTTTGTTTTAAAAACTCACCGGCTGAAAGATTTCCAAGCTGTGAAGAAGGGCATTCACATGCCCACCAGCCACTGCTCCTCGGATGACAGACCACACCCATTCTGATCGCTTCTCTTCGCGCACTTTTGATGCCTCCTGCAGCTGCTCGCTCCACTGACCGCTGGCCACCGAGAGCCAGACAATCCAGCACCAATCGCGGTTCTGTTCGCTGAGTGTGACAGCCAGCACAGCCAAGACAGGCAGTTCCTGACGGATGCAGTGCCTCAAGAGATTTATGCTACTGCAGTGCGGAGCGTTTCCAGCCATCATCTCCAGAAACTTTGCTGTGGTGGGAATGATCTCCTCTGGCAAACTATTGGTGCTGCACAAAATTATAGCAAACAGATCCTGTCGAGCACTGTGGGTTATCAGAGTGCACAGGGATTGATCTGCATTCCTCTGAAGCTGATGCATGCTGCTATCCTGATTTGAACTGTGCGAGGAGTTGGTCATCGTCTCCTGAGATGAGTTGGTTTGGGTCTCACCGCTACGACGAGGTTGTCTTTGAAAGCTCCTTTTATGCTGGCGATCGCCAGCGGATTCGTAACTTAAGGCGCGTAACATATGCACACCAAGTGGAGAGGACTTAAAGTGCGGCAAGAGCTTCTTTAGTTCACTCAAAGGAAGATCAAAGTATTGAAAGATGAGCAGCAGCTTCCACCAGTCGTTTTTGGAAGCGTAGTATTCGAGCAAAGCCACTGGAAGTTTACCAGGAGTATCCCTGACCGCCAGACGCATCAGTGATTGATATAGTTCCAATGGAAATTCCTTGGGATTCTCCTCCAGTTGTTGAACCAATTCCCGGTCCCAGTCAGCCAGTAATTCCGAGTAACTTTGTCCTTTCTTGCGCTTTGGCAGCTTTCTTTGCAGCAGGAGAAAGCTTCTCAGTGGTTGGGTATCGAATCCCAGCATCTCGCAACAGGCCACACAATGGGTAACCAGCTCCTCATCCCCGGCGTGCTGTAGTGCCATTTGGGTGACCGTTTCACAGGCGTGGAAGAGCTGTGTCTTTGTGATCTGACCATAAAGCTGAAGTTGCTCCGTTATCAGATAATACACTGCGTAGGCACTTCGCTGCTGCTTCAAGTAATGGGTGTAATTTAATTGGGATTTTCTTGCGTAACGCTGGCAGAGACGCGCATTCGAAAAGCTGACCAGTTCTCCATGTCCTGCGGTGGCCAGGAGTGGAAGGTTCACCTGCTTAAACTTCAGGAAAAGATCGTGAGCCGTGGGTATGCCGGAATTACTGGATGCGGGTCCGTGATCAAACCGAGCTATCAGCGATTGTAGATAGCGCACCCGACCCAAGTTGGTTGAAGTAAGGAAACCCTCTAGAGATCGCACAGTTGGCTCCTGACCCAGAAAGTCGTAGAAGGTGAGCAACGGGTGTCCTTCGAAGGAGTCAGCGCTATCGTGAGTTTTCTCTAAGTACGTCTGAACGCTCTTGGAAATCTAAAAGAAACGGTAAAAGAAAATTTATAAATGACTTTCTATATTTAGATATTATTTATATGTTAAATTAATAACTTGGCTTTATGTATATTGTATATTAATATTGTTATTCAAACCTTTTTAAAAAAAGTTTGATTTTTAACAAACGATGACGCATAATGAACCAAGGTTTATTACAATTACAATTACATCACCTTTTTTGTTATTCTAAATACAGGAAACTTTTAAAAATGAACTTTGTTTTCTTGACTCACCAACTCAAATCCCTCGTTCTCAGCTAAAGAGTTGGTTTTCAGATCTACAATTAGATTGATTAGGGCCTCCTGGTGAGGCTCACTGCCAGCCAGCGCTTCCAGTGACGCAACTGGTACACATTCCATCAGGAGCAGTGAGTGGTGACCACGATCCAGGAGATACTTGGCCAGAGGCTGACGGCTGATGAGATCAGCATGCTTTCCCAGACACTCCATGGTACAAAGTCTACGCAGCAGAGTTGGAATATCACCGGATTCATCCGGGAAAAAGTGTCCCGCACGGGCGAAGAAGTTTCGCAGCACTTCACTGGGCTGCTTAAGATTCTCCAGGGCGTATTCGTACATGGCGTCATCTATTTGCCATGCGGCAAAGCCCTGCTCCAGGGGAGAAAGCGTTGCCTGCTCCTCCACATCGATACTCTCCTGGCACCAGCACCAGCGTTGGAGTTTCTCCTGCTGGTCACTATTTACCAGATGCTGCCAGACCACTTCCTTGGAAAGAGATCCCAGCAGAGATTCATTGCCATTGGCAAAATATAGATCGACGAGAAGCAATTGCAGAGCCTTTTCCGGTAGAGTCATCAAGGCTTCGATGTGGACACGAGGCAGCCACGCCCGGTGCTTCTCCATCAGGTCGGGACACTCCCGAACTTGCTTGACCAAGGACCAATGGTAGGCCAACACTGGCTCCTCCTGCTCATACATCAACGGCTCCCGGTTACGCAGGTGATCCAGGATGAACTCGCTCAACTCCTCATCCTGGCACTCCGAGGCGAACTGGAAGAAGAAGCACTTGACATCCCGGTCCACGTTCCGGATCACATCCTCCGCTTTGCAGACAAGTCTCTCGGAGAGCAGCCGCTGCACATATTCATGCACCACGTCGTAGAAAAAGTGACGGTACTCCGGAATGGGGATCATCCGCTTCTTGGCCCCGTACTCAATGCACAGGTCGATGTGCTCGCCCTTGGTCGCCACCTCCTTGATGATGGCCACCTCGTTGATTGCCCTCCAGCTCTTGAAGATCTTCTCGCGGGCCTGGGCCTGCGCCTGGGCGGAATGCATCGTGTTGGGCGGAGTTCTTGGAATTTTTGGAATGTTCTGCGGGCCTTTTCACATCTCTTTGTTTCGCCTCCTAATGGGCAAACAATGCAATCAACAGTTGATAATAGCGAAAAACAGCTGTAACTGCTTCTTCTTCTACGGAACCTTATCTGCGCTTTAACTAGTTCCACAGTGGGCTCTGGAAGGTATGAACTACCGGGACTCATGCCATAACAACTTTTGTTATGAAAAGTATCTAAGAGCAGTATTTCATTATTAGTAAACTAAAAAAACATTACGTTTCTGTGATAAATCTAAGAACGGAAAATAATAAATGCAGTGAAAGAACAAATTTAAAAAAATACGTATTTTTCTGGGTACAGTGGCGAACTGATCTCAGTGGCCTATCTAAGATAAGATATTCCAAATACGATTCAAGTTACTAGACATAGTTTAGTTATATTTTTTTAATTAAAAATCTTATGATCTAATTGAAAGTGAATAACGGTTAAGTTATCTTGCTTTAGTTAATTGCTGGTGCATTTGCAATATTTGGTGTGAACACATTCAAGCTTGGCCAGTGATGACAACTTGTTTTTTATGCATTTCCAATTGGCTTTTTATTTTCTGTATATTTGCGTAAACAAGTGAAGTAGGTTTGAGTCATCGCTAGAACAGTAGCAAAGTTATACTCCATTTTTGGCTAAAATTAGGTATTTTTCTCGATACTTTGTGGTATATTTCGACGGTAGACGCGTGGTCACACCGTATTTCCCTCCTTTTCGTTTTCGTTTCCGGCGAAGTAAGTAGATTAAATTCTCCACGTTTTTTCTTTTGCTAATAATTAAACCATCCCTTCGGCAATCTAGCGAATAATCTTGGAATAACCAGACGCGAGCAGCAAAATGTCGAAGAGAGGTAAAAATCCGATTGAAGTGTGTGGTTGAAATGTGAAAATGACGAGCATGTGACGCCGCCAAGTGTGGAGAATGCCGAAGCAAAATGTGTTCCATAACTAATTATTGGTGTTTCCACTCAATATAGGACGTGGAGGTACCGCGGGAGGAAAGTTCCGCATCTCCCTCGGTCTGCCCGTGGGTGCTGTGATGAACTGTGCCGACAACACCGGAGCCAAGAACCTGTACGTCATCGCCGTTCATGGAATCCGCGGTCGTCTGAACCGTCTGCCCGCCGCTGGCGTCGGTGACATGTTCGTGGCCACCGTCAAGAAGGGAAAGCCAGAGCTCCGTAAGAAGGTAATATCCCAATCCATGTTTTCATTGAAACTGTAACAGCTAACAACCTGATAAAGAAGCACGTTTTTTGCACGCTTTGTTTTTGTACACTTTTTTTGTTTGTGTGAAAGAAACTCCCAAAAAATATTTTTTATTTTATGCTGCTCATGTTTAACAAAAACAAATAATACAAGACTTTGTCCATTCTTTTGCTTCTTTTTAACTAATTCGGTTTGTTTTTAATTTTTCGCATTCTGTATAGTACGTTTAAATATACTACTTTACTGACAACGACCAATTGTTTGTATTTTGCACCTAACATGTGCCGGCAGAGATAACGTATCGCTTAAGAGCACGTTTCTTGTTATAAATTAATATTGTATATTTTTTTTCTGATTGTTATTGTCCAAAAAACACCGTGATGTAGGCTTTTAACCTAACTTTGGTTAACCACAATACGTATTTGTTAGTTAGTATAATATAAGAAATTGATGGAATTTAAATCGGTTATTTTCCCTAGATAAAAACATTGCTAATTTTTGTTTTTCTTTTTTCAGGTCATGCCTGCCGTGGTGATTCGGCAGCGCAAACCGTTCAGGAGGAGGGACGGGGTGTTTATATACTTCGAGGACAATGCCGGGGTAATAGTGAACAACAAGGGCGAAATGAAGGGCTCGGCCATCACCGGACCTGTGGCCAAGGAATGCGCTGATCTGTGGCCCCGTATCGCATCCAATGCAAGCTCTATAGCCTAAGGAGTTTCCTTTTGAAATAAACCCACAACGGAAAACAGATTGTTTTGAATTAGAATTGTCGGATCTTTTATTGAATGGCTGCTCAGAATCGCGGTACCGGAGGATCGTCTCTAGGCCTTTGGTGCCTCGGTGCGCAGAGTGGGCTTGGGTCGAGTCACCTCCATCGAAATCTTGCCGTTGGCTCCCTTGAACAGAGCATAGCACACCTGGAACGGAAGACCCTCCAAAGCATCGCCGTTGAATTTGGTTATGATATCGCCGCGCTGCAGTTTGTTGTCGATCTCCGGATACTGGCCTTGTATCTGCAAGGGGAAATGTAACTCAGAGATGTATCTTCTAGTTTCTCTTTCATACGTACTACGTCCGCAATGGTGCATCCAAGTTCGTTGGGTGACAGTGAGAGACCCAGCTCCTTTCCGGCCTTCTTCATAAAGTCGACATTAAACTTTTCTAGTTCCGGCGGATCGGCGCGGTACACCGTCAAGTTAACCGACTTTTCGTATGTGGTGTGGAATAGCTGATGCACCTTCAATGTGGTCATGGATCCCACGTGGATTGCGTTACCGTTCACATCGCAAATGTGATCGAAGATCTTCAGGCGCTTGTCGGTGGCTACAGCTCCTTCCGGATAAACGTGGGTAATCACACAGCCAGTCTACCAGAAAAAGCGAGGGTATTAGTTGCACCTATACAATCCAGAGATACCCTACCGTGACATGGTTGTTTTTGCCGCCGCAGACAATGACGCCCAGTGGTTTCTTCTCCACCTTCAGCTCGATGAGAATCTTTTTGTTGGGTTTGATTTCGGCTGTGGCGGGTTCCTGTGGTTTCTCCTCCTCTTTCTTGGCCTCTGCGAATTGTAAAGTTACAAAAAGAAAATGGTTGACCTGGACTTAAACCTCTACGTACCCTCCTTCTTCTTCTCCTCCGCTTCCCTGTCTGCTTTAATGGCTTCCTCGCTCTTGAGGGTCAAAAGAATCAAAGTGACTACACCTTCGGCACGTTTTAGGAGTCCAGTTGCCTAGGAGCCAAATTATCAATTTAAAAACTCAGGGGGTACGCTTCTTATTAAACAACTCACATCATCGTAGTTGGATTCCAGAGTAACATCCTGATTAACGGCCAGCAGCATGTCACCTACTTTTACTCCAGCCAACTCTGCATTCGATCCCTCTCTCAAATCCGAGATAAAGATGCCGTTGCCAACTTCAGCGTGCTTGCCATAGATCACCATAATACCCAGGAATCCTTCCTTGCGTACTTGCACCGTACGCGCTTTTGGGAATTGGTCGAAAATAAACTTAGTCTGTCAATAAAAAGTTTTTAAATTAGGAAAATATTTAAAAAAAATTTAAAATGGAAAGAGAACGAAATCTTTCTTAAGAAATAATGTTTTTCTTATATAATACTAACCTCATCAGATGAGGTGGGGAACTTCTTGATGGGCTTGACGCACATGCCCTCATCGTTGGGCTTGCGCCGCGAGGTGATCATCACCAGCTTGTCCCCCTCCACGTTCTTGAACACGGCGGAGGCGTTCAAATGGCAGCGATTCTTTAGTACATTGCCGTTGACTTCGACGATTTCGTCTCCGGGCTTCATGTCCACACTGGCCAGGGCTCCATTGGGATCCACACCGGCCACGAAGCAGGCCATCTTCTGGCGGTCCTTGTGTCCGGCGAGAGCGAGTCCAAGAGGCTTACTGGCGTCCCTTTGGACCTCGACCCTCCGCAGATCCTTCATCATGTTGTATCGTTTGTTTATTTTAGCTGGGAAAGGGTTTTAGTAGCTAAGTGCTCAGATATAACTATGCTCAGATGGCTAGAGGATTCTTACCCATCGTGTAGCCAAACTCATCCTCCTGCTCCTTGTCGCGATCCTTTTCCTGCTTGTTCAGCTTGCAGTTGCCGGCGGACGCGCGATCAATCTGAATAAAATGATCGCTGGTGATTTGGAAATTTGGCAAATTAAAATATTATCTTAATATTAACCTCATAGCCGGATTCGGTGCGAATGCGGCCAGTCATGTCGCGGGTATCCTCGTCGTCCTCCTCAGCATAGTTTTGTTTTTGACGCATCGATGCTGTGAATGTGGTGCCCCGTTTCTGCGTCGTTTGCCGGTTCATAGCACCCATTCCCTGACCCTGACCCTGACCCTGACCCATCCCCATTCCCTGACCCCCACCAGCTTTGTTACTGGGGGTCTGTTCCTGGTTGAACTTGTTTTTGGCCTGCATGTAGCCATTGCTCTGCGGATCTGACTTTGCCTGTTGGTCATCGCTCTTGTCGAAGGTCTGAATCTCCAGGTCGATCTTGAAATCGGCCTCCTTAATGAGATCGATGACTGCCTGCTCGGTAGAGTTACGCACATCCTTCCCGTTGAGCGACAGGATTCGATCGCCGACCTTTAGACGACCACACAAGTGCGCCGGACTGTCGGGCACAATGCCCTTGATGAAGATGCCGGTGGTCTTGGTGTTCGGCGAGTCCTTTACCTCACCTCTTACTATGCAGATGCCGAAGGACTTTTTGCCCGTCTTGTCCAGGGTCACCATGTGAACACGCTCTGTGGGGAAGAATGTGGGGCTTATAAAAACAAAATAAGAACTGCGGAAAGATTTAGTCTTTAATTTCCACTTTTTTAGACCACGCTTATACCGTTGCAAAAGGCATTAAAATTAAAGCATTAGTCCTTCACTTTTAAAAGTTCGTTGCAGTTGTGTTATTAAAAACAAAAAAGTTCAGGAAACACTGTTAAAACTTCAAATTGATATCAAGCTTAGAAACGTTTGCGTTTTTATAATATTTTTTTATTTTAAAGCAGCTTGCACATTCGTTATCCTTTTTATATTAATGCATCTGAACAACTTTTGAAAAGTTATTAATACAAATTAGTAATTTTAATATTTCACTTTTCTGATAGGTTTAAAGAAAGTTTGACTTTATACTGGTATTTAAAATTGATTGTATCACTTTGACAAATAGTTGCGTGAGAGTTATGATTGCGATTAGGAGGTCATTAACATAAGATCTAACTTTTTTTTTATTTGCAATGTTTTGAAAAACCGAATTTTTAAATATACATTAGGTAATTCTTCTGTAATGTATAACACGAATACACAAAACGTATTAAAAGCAAAAAAGTTGAAAATCATATAAAATTATATAATCAATTTTTAGTTCAAATCACAAGAATGGTTATTAGTAGTCATTCGTTTTCAAGATTTTATTAAGTTTGATATAGTGACCTCAACAAGGTCATGTTTTTGTCGGATTAGTTGCAAATTTAATTAGCAGTTGGTCATGAAACCACTCAATAGACACTGACCACCAGCGGCGCCCGGATTTTGATTTCCCAGGAACTGAACCATCTTCGCTGGTCGAGATCAATAGCCTTGTAATCCAAACCAAAATCGCGAGTCACTGTCCGGACATTAAACGCACCAAATGAATTGCTAAGTTATTGATTTATATTAATATTAAAATATTTCAAATTATTAATTAGTTCTGAATAGTCCGCGTTGGTACCGCCCGATTTGAGTCCATTGAAAAGTGCGCCTAAACTGATTTTACAATTAGCGGGACAACATTCTTGCTAACTGACTTAGTGGCCATTCTATTTTGAGTATGATTTTCGTATCGATTACACTTGTCTGCAAGGTTTTTGTTCTACTTAAAATAGCGTAGGTAAACTAGTTGCATTATGTTCAAAGCCAAATATATTTAAATACTACACTTATATTTGTAAAAATGGTTTAAGCAAAAAAATAATTAATTAAAGTGAATTTATTAATGCTTTTGGTATAAAATGTATGATTACAATGTCAAAACCAATAAATGACCTGCTCTTTGTGTTGTGATGAGGTTTCTTTTTTAAATAAATTAAGACTTGGAATCAAATTTTGTTTTTTAGGCTAAAATCTATTTTATGGCTTGTAGTACAGTGTTATCGATTTGGCGGAGGTGCTTCTATTGCATTGAGTAACTTTCACTGTCTTTTATGACACCACTGGCATAATGCACGGCTCCCCCAAGACGGTCATAATATGGGTTACAGTCGCGACTGCGAAGGCGAATAAGGAAAAGGCAGTCGTCAAGTGGCTTTATCGCCCCTATCAAGTTATTAATTTGTTGGTACGATTTGGCCGTGCTCAACTCAACACTCCGCCGGAGGAAGCCCGTCAAGTGTTGACCAGAAATGCCCATCGATTTTATCTTTTTCTTTCATTGCACTTACAACAAAATAACATATGTCCCACACATTTTTACAAGCACGAGAGCTTGCATGTCAGCCATACAAAGTATTCATTGTTTTTGAAAACTATGTATATAAACGAAAATTTTGCAAAAGTTAACAATAGTTTCAATATAATTAAAGCCATACCTTTTAAAATGAAAATCAATAATGTTGAAGTTTAAAAATCGGATTGCCAACTTTATAATGTTAAAATGTAATGAAATTCACTTTCTAAGTACATAATTTAATATATCAAAATGTTTACATGGAAAAGCAGTTGATAAATGCCCCAAAATGTAGGCAACACTTTGTAATTTGCAGGGATTTATTTGTAATTTTATCAGAAGATAAAGTCAAAGGCAATCAAATAAAACTTTTCGGATTTCTTCAACTTGAGTGGCAAATGAATTTAATTTGTCTTCCAAGCTTAAATTCATAATCGAGATTTGCATTTTAATGCCTTTGCCAGAGGAGGCGGAAGAATAAAACAAAATGGAGAGGGATAATCGGAAAGAGGGGAAAAAGAGAAGATGGCTATGCAAACATTTCCATTAAATGCTCGAACGAAATGAAACGAAAGGAGGAACGCTAAGGCAGCTCCAAAGGGAAACTAGAGTAAACACATGCTCAAAGGCGGGGGAAATTTTCCGGAGAGGGGGGACGAGTGAAACTGGAAAATGGCCACCAGAAAGTGGGAGTGGAACGTCAACGACTGCGAAACGATGTTGGAAATTAATTTCATAATAAAAAAGCGTAAGGAAACCCATTTGATAAAACAATTTCCTTTTTGCCTCCCAACAGTCATGTTTTGTTAGTAAAGTAAATTCAAAAGAGAGCAGAGCGAAAATATGGCAATGAGCTTAACTCGCTCCAACCGTCCCCATTCCCCCCTTGCTTTTCGTTGCTTTGCAGCCTCTGCCGCTGCCGGCGTCTCTGCTCGCAGCACCTCGTCTTTTGATTGGCTCTCTCGAAACAGCCACGCCCCCCGCAATGGCTGCTGTCTGCAATGTCCTTTTCGGCTATTCTTCTCTCTCTCTCGCTCTCTGCTGCGTCGCAGTCGGCGCATGGTTGTTGCGAGGATTTAGTTAACTGAAGTGATTTTCCACTGTTTGCTGTCACACACACACCCACACAAACTGGCGAGTCCTTATGTAAGTGGCCACACGTGCTTGTGTGTGTGTGTGTTGGCGAATCCGTTGTTGACTTGTTCTCGTGTTGTACTTACATGCAGTTATATCAAATTGCTAATAATCGTTTAGCAGGCACTTCAGACTGCGTCCTGGAAATGAATAAAAATTACAGTTTTCTGCGCAAAAACACTTGAGGCCATGATTCGGATTTGGAATAATATGGAAATTGTTTAGAAGCAGGAGACTGTTTAAACCACAAAACCTCGAGAGGGAAACAACTACCTGGTACTAGGGGAACCTCCTCTACCACAAAGCTGGAGTTGGAAACGTTAATTGAAAACTCTCGTTAAGCCAAACATTTCCGGAATTCCCTCATCTATCTTGTTTAAATGTACATTTTATTTAAAATGTATTCACTAAACACCACTTAGTTTGGAATTTGTAAAAAAGTACTTAACTTTTTGGAGACTTTGGCATACTGATTTTTAAATAACTGGTGGTGTAAAGGCGATTTCCATTAATTTGTTTTAAATATCTTAACAATAAATCTTAACAATTATTTATTAACATTTTATCGGTAATGGGTATTATGAGTAAACCTCAGAATAAAAATATAATTTTTCTAGTTTTCTTACCTTTAAAAATAAAGTTTTTTTTTGGTTGCATGCGTAGGTTTGAAAATAATTTTGATAAGCCGAGCTTCAATAAGGGAATAGGCTGCGGACTTATCCTTACACTGTTTATCGGTCCCTAGCGGCGCAACAGGCGTTTCCCGCCCGTTAAGATACAGAAAACAAAAAGGGGCCAACCGAGGGGGCGGAAAACCAACTGAATATTCTCACGACATTTAAGGACATCTACAAACAATTACGCCCGTACATGTGTACCAGGCTCGAGTTCGAACTCCGAACTCCCAGCTCGGACGGAATGACGCACGGAATGCTCGCTGGGAGGCGGGGATTATAGATATTTGTGTTTACTACGGCTGTACATATAATGTCCTCATAACTTTTAATACGTGAACGTGATAGATCAAATAATGGTGCCCACATGGCCGCCAGAACATCGTTCACTTGCATCGGAGATCCGGGAACGGGATTTACTGGATTACGCGCACCGCCCAACATTAAAACTCAATTTGAATGACAACGCGTAAGCAAATAATTGTCCTTTTGCGACCCGCCAGTGTCCTCGGTCTTCACTTCAAAAGTTTGCTCTCCACACGGTAGTAAGTTATTCAAATATTGAGTTTTTCAACTCGCTCGAAGCGGGCGAACCACCCTCCGATCCGATCCGTGAATGTGCGCAGGGTCGCAGAAGGATTCCTCGCACTCCTCGCCGAAGGACTCGAAATTTCATTCGCTTCCCTTTGTTTGAGTTGGGCTCGTTTCACTCCTCTAAATACATTTGATTTGTTTACCATGGCCCGAGGCCGAGCCGGAGATCTTAAGCTGCATGTAAATGCGTTAAATTAAATTTCAAACGCTTGTACTCCAGCTGAAGGACAATGACAATCAAATGGCTGAATGGGTGCCTTAGCCTGGCTTTCGTTTCGCTGGATTGAGTGGGTAGTTGCTGACGATTTTGATTTAGTGCTCATCCGGCTGGCGACCTAATGCGATTATGGGAATACAGATTTGCGGTCTCCATATGGAGAGTAATTTAGGCTGAAGAAAAACTCGCAAAAAATAAAAGATTTCGGAGTAAATTTAAAACATTTAATTCAAAAGATTATTTTAAAGATCTTACTTTATTTTCGTTTTTAAAATATACAAAACTTTTACAGTATGCAGACATATTTTACAAGTCCCAAGAAAATCGGAAGTGTTATATGTATTATTTCAATATAACGCCAATTCTATCCGATCTGAAATGAATTATGGAAACACCAATGGTAAATCTTATGGCCTATAGTTTTAAGCTGGCTTTCGCATATATCATGAACATAAAAATTTAAATAAAAATATGTACTAATATTTAACAAATAATAATTCTTTATGAAGATTTCTAAAATACAATTAAAGTTGAACTTGCAAATGTTCCTTCTTACATGAGGAATATAAATTAAAAGACATCCAATGAAACTCTCTTTGGAAAAATAGATTATATTGGGTATATGGGTCACAATACATACTTCCCTAGCTCATGCTCCCTGCCAAGATGATTGCACATTCAATATTGTTGATTTTGGACACTGATAGGCCATCGACACCATTCCGCACGTGTTCGCACTTCGCGGTCCTTCGGCCACGTGTTAACTTGTTTGTGATATCCTCATCAGCGCAGGCAAATATTTATTGTTCGCATTTTATTTGCAGCGCAAATTGGTAATATCCATGGCCAGCATCCTTCGAAAGTTGGGAGTCCTCAACATCCGGGTGTTGTGTCCTCTATTTTCTTTCCATTTGTCGCCATGTCGCCCACATTGCTTTGATCTAACAAATTGATTTACACTAACGATTATTTAATGAAATTCCACAAGCGGCACTCCTCCTTCCCACCCCTCGGAAATGTCCTGGCCGGAAGTGTAAATTACCCAACACCAAGTCCAATAAAGGACTCATCCACGTGTGCACACGTGCCCACTGGCAACTTATTAGGCGTGGCTTAAAACCATTCCCTAGTTTTCCATTCTCAAATTCACACTGTTAGATTCTTTTTGGTTTGATTTAAATTTGTTTCGTTCAAGAGTCGTTGGATCTGATTTGTTATCCCTTTTGTGGATTGTTGTCATGATTACGGATAAGCAACTAATGAAGATTTCGAAACATTTTGAGGAGAGTTGTGGCAGAAGAGGTAGAGGAACATTAAATTACGCATACGTCCTGTTGGGATACAAATTATACCAACAAATTCAACATAACATTTTTCATAATAGGAATGCATATATCCCAGGAATATAATATATACTATTATATAATTTCATTATTGTTTTTTTTTTTTAAACGTTCCCACTGATACCAGATGTTAAAACTTCCTCGCAAATTATTTTAAGCTCCAAAAACGTTGAGCTCAATCATCCCGCACAATTTAGAGAAAATCCCTTCTATTTTGACTTCATAAGCCTCGACACCAAAACAAATAAACGATTATCTTTCACGGCTTGTGCGTGACCACGTTGAAAGGGAAAAAATCGGCGGGATTGAAGGGGATCAGTAGTCAAGATAGATATTACCAACTGTCCAAATTGCCGCCACGCCCCAACAGTTAAGAGAGCAAAAGCCAAAGTGGGCAACCAATCCCATATTCAGAGAGTTTTGCTTTCGTGGCATACGGACAAGTGACAATCATCCCACTTAATTGAATTCTGTGCTGCATAATAAATCAACTTAATGCGATCCAAGTACCCAGTTGAGTTCCTCGAGGATGCAGAGCAATTCAAAATGGAGGCAAAAAAAAAACGGGGGCTGGCTGGCTGGTGGAAATCCTTTGGCTGCGGTTATAGGTGGCTCAGGCAGTTCCAGCGGCAAATAAACAACAATAACACACTCAGCCAGCGATGCCCACTTTTGCCCATTTCCACCCGCCCAGTAATTTCCACACTTGTGCTGACACATTGAAAGGGCTTTGGGTTTTATTTATGAATTGAGAAATTGACATCCTGTGTGCGCGGGGTGGTGGGGAAAAACTGGGTTCCTGAGGAGGCTTAGGCACACGGCTCTCGATTTTTATTGCCGCCAAACAAGAGGCTTAGGCAGAGGCATCATCGCCACAACCACCACGACCATTACCATTACCACTACCACTACCACCATCATCATCATCCGCATCCACGTCAAATGAACAAAACTGAATGAAATGAGCCACGAAACATTGGTGTGTGGCACTTGCTGTTTGTGCCAATCCCCTGCCACAAAAAAAAAATAAAAACCGGGATAAATCGAGCGTGAAATATTCCAGCTCGTCCACAGGATTCGAATTCGAAGGGCAAGGGAGAGAAGGGGAGGTGGTTAAATCGAATCCATTGTTGTGCTTGCCACTTGTTGGCAGGTTGGAGATCCTGAAACAAAATTTGCGGCTGCAGTTGTGCAATTTGCTCGCTGCCTGCTGTGATTTTTCCCATTGTCCTGGCGGTCCTGGGGTGGCTTGCTCGCTGATTCTCGACGTCCTTGTCCATCAAATTGAGCGTCACTCAAGTATTCAAGTGCCTGTATGTGTATCTCTCACCGCCGGAGTCCTGCCTTGTTTTCAGCGCTTTCCAGATACTTCAAAGATTTAATAATGACATAAGAAGTGAAGCTATTAAACCTGCCATCCCTCGGAGCCGAACTTCTTATGCGGCCTCAAGTGTTTGCCTTTGCGATCCAGCAGGTGCCACTGACTGCCAGGATACCCGACCATCGATCCGAGATGCGACAGGATGCGGCATCTCAAGCACAAATTAGTGGGAGCACCCTATCCTTTGATGTACACTTGGGGAATTTTGAAATGCAGATTAAAACAAGAGTTCATAAGAGCGGCTTAGGTGCAATTATCAAAAAAAAAAGGTTAAAGAACGAAGGTTTTATTTGTTTTAAATAGAAAAACAAAAACAAAATTATTGCTTGGCTATTTAAATATCTTAATTTCATGTTAATTTTTAATGATTGCTAATGATTATCTTTAAGATAGGTATAGGTATAGGTATAGTTAAATATGCAAAAATATGGTTGTTTGTTAAAAATATTACCTTAAAAGTATAATTGAAAAATTAAATAATAAATTGACGATGTTTAATGGATTTCTGTACTTTATTACTGAATTAAAATCGATGTATAATAATATTGGTCAGTGTAGGGCGCTAAAGACGGGCCATCGTTTGGGGCTAGCAACTGTCGCCTTTGTTTGTGCCGAAAGAAGTGATTGTCCTTGTTAGATCCTTGCAGTCAAAGCAATTCAAGTGTCAAATCTTTTATTTGCCTTTTGCAGATTTCGCAATAAAAATTTGTATTGTCAAAAGTCTGGGCTCATCCAAGCCAAAGACCAATCCCAAATGCGAATCCGTAGTCAGTGCATCCCCATTCCCCGCTCCGTTTAGCGAGCTCCTTTTCATCCGCTTGGCGTATCCTTTGGTCGTTTGTTTGTGTGCAATAAATTTGCTGACAAAAGAGGGATTATTGCTGGATCATGCCGCTGTTGCTGCAGCGCAGGATGAGGAAGGAGGATTCAACTACGCAAACCTGAAGCCGGGAGCTGAGCAGGATGTGCTCCTGGTGGCTGGTTCCTGTCAGCGTGCATTCCTGGGCGTTATTGTTTGGCCATAAGTTAATTGTTCCCCTGCGAAAGCTTCAATGCACCGCGTCCTTACGCTCAACTGGCCGCCAGAGCCCTTCGTCCGGACTCATGCTGTGCTTAAGCGGTGATTAACCGTAGTCTGACAGGGGACAAGGATACGGATATGGCCACGGATTGGCGCAGGATGGCGATTGGAGGCGGGGTGGTTCGGGTGCACATAGTTGGTAACGTTTAATTGCCATGGAAACTATCGAGCATGCGGATAAGTAATGAAAAGTGGATTGAAAGAGCAAATATTTTTCATATAATATACAAGAAGGAACTGCTGGAAGGATTAAGTGGGCCGATAGGAAGAGGTAGAAGGATAACCCTTGATAGATATAAATATAAATTCTATCAATTTAAGGTTGTTCCTACAAAATCCTGAAAATAAACATGCCTACATGGCTACAATCGAGAAAATCACTTATATTTTAGGTAGGTATTGGGGGACGGTGGCCTAGCAGGTAGAGCGCTGGCCTCCGGTCCGGAAGGCCCGGGTTCAAGTCGAGCCCCAGGCTCCCCGAGAAAAAGAAAGATCTCTTTTTCCAAATCTCCACCACTTCTATGCTCTATCGCTCACTTAACTTTAGTAACAAATTTCGGCTCCCCGGACCCGCACACCCCTCGTCCACGTTACTATGGACCAAACAATAGAACTTTCGTTACTCCTAGATGGCGCCAGGTGGCAACCCCACCGCTAGGATAAGTCGCTACTGGCTTATCACCGGTACGATCGAAAATCTATGATAATGAATCCTCTACAAGAAATTGTAGAGGCTCTAAGCTCCCGGGTGGAGTAAAAGAATGTAAATTTTTTAAAAATTTAGGTACTAGTATTTCAAAATAAGGATCCCTTGTGTTTAATTAAGAATCCAAGCTTAACAAGCATTAAATATTAATATTAACATCAAAATAAACTTATGTAGTAACTCGTAAGCGTATTGAACTTGTGTGCAATTTATCGGTTTTACAGATCTAACGGATTTACCTGTTAATAATGTTCCGGAATATTTGTGTAGTTCATGTGTGCTCTCGGGAAAGTTGATTACGTTTTTGGCTGAACAATTTCGGTTAACAGCCATAAAATCTTCTGTTTGCTCATAAAAAAGACAAAGGAAAGCCGCAATAAATTTTCCGCATCTAAATTGCTCAACGGACAGATCTAGGAGGTCCCCATGTATGTATCCCCTACCATTCAATTTTCCCCCAGATAATACCAACACTACTGAGCGGAGATAAAGATACATACCGATTCCGGATGCCACGCCCCTAAAAATCCGGCCAAAAAATCATTGATTCGTAAGTGTAACAGTGTGGAAAAGGGGACGAGGGAAATGGGGTTTGGGGGGGATGGGGGGGATGGCAAAGCTAAAATAGAATAATGAAAACGATGCCAAGAGTGAAAGAAGCGATATCAATATTGTCCTGAATGCGAAGATGGCGGCCATTATTGTGTTTGCGTCTGTTTCCATGTCCCTGTGTGCGTGTGTATGTGCATTTGTGGCTGTGTGTGGGTAACTTCCGCAAAACTGGAAAACTAATTTGAACAAAGTACAACAAATAAAAGTGACTACTGAATGTTTAATTTGAAAAGGGAAGGCTCCAAACACTGAACGCTGAATAACAGCAGCAGCAACAACAACAACAACAAGAGCAATGTCTAACAACCGGGGAACAAAAACAGCGAAAATGAAAAAGAGAAATAATACAAAACTCACTTGGATACAAGTACAAATACAGCAAACACATTTACAGTCTGCCCCTCCCTCCCTCTCTTTTCCACCCACTCTAGTATCCCCCATTGTGTTTAGAGGATGTTGGCAAAAATGGCGCATTCAATTCCCTCTGACTCCCGTACCCCAAAAATATACACAGGAGAAAAATATTTGCAACCACTAAGTCTATAACTATTTAATATTCTTAAATTTGGTAGCCTACATGTCTGATTTTCATTTTTCTTATTCCATTTGTTTACTTACATTAAACAAAAAAAAAATATGGTAGTTTTTTATTAACAAAGGAATTAAAAAAAAATTGTTTAGCTTACGTTTTTATTTTTAAAGTACCTATAAAAAACTTTATTTGTTAGAAAGCACGCGGAAATTTGAATTGTATGTAAGTTTTGGACCTTTTCCCATCCTCTACAAAAATATAAATAATTTCAAACATAACTTAGCACATATCATAAGATCCTTTAAAATTTTTTTTCATGTGCATAGGGAAAAAGAACGGGATTGGCAACGCGAGACCGAGAGAAACCAAGAAACGTCGACATACGGTTAGAAAAACATTCGCACATAAAAATGCTAACATTTGAAGCATAACATTTGGCGCAGAGAACCGGGAGAGAGGGAGCAGGATAAGGAGGGAAAAAGAGAGGGACGACTGCCTCCATGTGGCTGACATAATGAAACATTATTAAGAGCCACGACGTCAAAGCGGCAAAAGGTATCTAAATTTGCGCAAAATGTTTATCCCCCCAACCCTCTTACATTTTGGCTTCTGCAGTCGCTGCCAATTTGCCGTTGCTTTTGGGAGAGGAAAACACAAATATCACATTTACAGGGACAGCACTCCACCATTTTGTGTTCCCAAATGCTGTGTGAGAGAGTGGGATGGCAAGAGCGAGAAGGCCATAGATTGGTTCGCAGGATATCATCATCCCATCCCCCGCTAGAAAGAGATGGGCTGCAGCTTAGCGCTCTCTCGCTCTCTCTTTTTCCCTCTGCCCGGATGCTGCCTGCGTCGACGACGACGTCGACAGTAGAATCACAGTTATTCGAGATACGAAAACACAGCAGCGGCGACACAAAAGCTCAGGGAAACGTCGGCGGCAGCGGCATTGGCAGCGGTTTTTCATAAATAAATGTTTGAGTTATGTAGAAAAACATTTTGGGCGAGAAGATTTTCGTTTTCGTTGCGATTCAGTTAACATTTGGCCAGCGGATTCCGCCTTCAACGGACACGACGACGGACGCGCGCTTCCATCTTTCCACAACTTTCCACTCCACTGCTGGCCATATGTACAGTTATTCGGAGAACAGTGAACGGTTAACGGTGAAGGATAACGGTAGCGGAAGCGAAAACGAAAACTACAAATTCCAAATTAAATGCCAAAGCAAATGCCAAGTGAAGCTGGTGAAGCGCCAAAAAGAACACAGTTCCTGAGCAAAATATTCAAACCAAAAATAAAACAGTGTTGCGTCCTCTAAACTAAGTAAATCCAGTAACTTTAACAGACTACAGTGATCATTCGCAATAATGCACACCAGCTCGGACCCAATGCACACTCTACACGACAGTGTCTCCCTTTCGCCGCCGCTTCTGAAGAGCTCAAGAGGCGGCTCCTCCGGCGGAAGCGGAATGGGATGCAGTGCATCCTCGCGAGCCGCCGCCGTAGACGCAATGTCCATGGGTTGTGACGACAGTGACATTGAGCCGTCGGCCGTCGGCGGAAGTGGTTCCGTCGGCGGCGGAGATGGATCCGGCTCGAGCGGAGGACCACTGGTGAAGCCACCGTACTCCTACATAGCCCTCATCACCATGGCCATTCTGCAGTCGCCGCACAAAAAGCTCACACTCAGCGGGATTTGTGACTTCATCATGTCGCGGTATGTGATCCTTAAAATGTTAAAGAACTCTTTGAAACCATTAACTCCTGAGTTATCAAATTAAACAGTAATAAAGTGCGTCTGATCCCGATTTTAAAGTGAGCTTTGATAGATGTGATTTGTTTGAAAAGTATACATTTTCCGATATAAAAATTGGTTTTAGTTTTGTTAAATGATTCACCAAACGAACTGGCCAATGTCACTGATATCAAGTGTTTTGTACTTGTTCCTGAATTAAAATAACTTTACTTTGCCTATAAAATTTACTTTAGAAAGTAATAGCTTCATAAAAAGAAAACATCCTAAAGTAATTTAACTGGTCATTTTTTAAGCTCCTAACAATTTAAAATTTTTGGCGTTGATCATATTAATTAACTCTAGTATTGGTTAGGTTAATAATTTTTGTGTGATTGTGCAGAAAAACATTTATATAGAAGAACAGATATATAGAATCAAACTAAGCTCCAAATATGTTTTCCAATTCACTTGTAGCTTTCCGTACTACAAGGACAAGTTCCCCGCCTGGCAGAACTCGATCAGGCACAATCTCAGTCTGAACGACTGCTTCATAAAGGTGCCCCGTGAGCCGGGAAATCCGGGTAAGGGTAACTTCTGGACGCTGGACCCGCTGGCGGAGGACATGTTCGACAACGGTAGCTTCCTGCGACGCCGGAAGCGATACAAACGAGCTCCCACCATGCAGCGGTTCTCCTTTCCGGCGGTTTTCGGCACACTGTCTCCGTTCTGGATCCGAAAACCCGTGCCCCTCGTCCCTGTGCACTTCAATGTGCCCAACTTCAACGGGAGCAGGGACTTCGATGTGGTCCACAATCCGGCGGATGTGTTTGATTCCGCACTGCGGGCGGACAAGAAGTTTAACTTCTTTGCAAATGCAGAGGCTTCGTTTTACCAGGGAAGTCAGTCGGGTGACAAGTTCGACCGGTTGCCCTTCATCAACAGAGGTCGTGGAGTGGATGCTTTGGATGTAGTGCCACACAGCAGTGGTTCCGGCGGAGGAGGAGGAGGAGCAGGTGGTGGCTCCGAAGGCAGTCGAGCCACCAAGTACAAGAGTCCCTACGCCTTCGATGTGGCGACTGTGGCCAGTGCTGCGGGACTTTCCAGCCACCGGGATTACGTGGATCGCATGGCGGCTGGTGGTTACATGGATCTCAATGTTTATAACGATGATGCGGACACAGAGGCAGATGCGGAAGCCGAGGGAGATGAGGACTCCTGTGAGGATAAGATCGATGTGGAGAGCGGCAATGAGCAGGAGGACTCACACATCTCGGATTCGGTGGACAGCGCCTGTACAAATCGCTTGGATGCGCCTCCTGATGCACTGATCTTCGAGCATGCGGAGGCCTCCCAAAGCTCGCCACCGGCAATTGGCTCCAGCCCAAGGACACGCTTCGATAGTGAGCCCTTGGTCCTGAGGACCAGCAAACAGAGCAGCGCCAAGGACTTCCGCATCGAGACGCTAATTGGTCATCATCTGCATCGAGGAGCAAGTCAAGAGGAGGCGAGCGATTAAATGAGATTTCAACAATCCGTTAAGAGCTTTCTCCCAAATAAAAACCGATTGGCTTGTGTACAGTCCATTGAACGGTGATTTCAGTTTCGATCTAAGCACGTTTTAACACTCCACCCCCACTTCCCCCCAAAGAAGCCACCAATCCGAGCAGCAAGTAGTGATCAGTAGGTGTATCTGTAGGATGTAGGAGCCAGCACACGAGTTTTTAAATGCGACCAAATCAAAGCCAACGCTATAGTTGCCAGTCCACTTACGTACGTACTATATATCAGCGCGTATTTCAATGTAAATCAGATGCATTGCACATTTATAGCATACTTTTAACGCGAACTCTAGAGATCTAGATCCTAGACCTATATCTACCATACAAGTACTATGCATGTGTAAGTGTGCGTGTGTGAGCGTGTAACTGTAACACATCCAAGCAAGTGGAACACTATTAACTATAAATTAGTCTAAGAATTTTGCTGATGTTATTGAAAATTGAATAAACAACAACATAACAATATTGTACATTGAATGAGATAGTTGTTTAATGGTAAGTATCTAAACGTAATCCCATTTTCAGTTTGTGGAGCTTGTGATTTAAATTTATTAAACGTATTATTTTTTCTAAACAGGAAATGGTACTTAAAAATGTATAAATGAAGTCTATAGTTTTAAAAATTAATTTCGCATTACAATTATAAACTTAACCTATTTCTTAAGAAATACAACATATATGATAAAGGTTCTCCAAAATTCATAATGCATAGAAGTTATGAAATCTCAGCAAAAACTTATGCAGTTAATTGATATTTTATTATTATGTTTTACCCTTAAATTTATTTATTTAGTACCTAAAGAAAGTAAAGAAATTCAAAACATATGTTTGTGTTATCCTTTGTTAAAGTAATATAATTTGTTTTGTTAAAATCTGAATGAAGTATATGTAAGTCACCGAATTCAATCAGTGTTTTGAATTCGAACTTCCCGCCCAAAATCCAATCGCAGATATGGCAACAGTGGTTGGAAATCAGTTCAGCTTTAGCGCCTGCGCACTGCGCGCCGCTCAGCTGATTTGGCGCAGGACGAAGCTGGTCGTCAATGGAGCCCCATCGAAGCGCAGCTCTACCAAAAAAGCTCAGCTCTCCGGACGCTTCGTAGTGTTCCAGTGTTAAAACATTAAAAGCTGCGCCTGGAAGCGGGACAACAGTGTGCCGTAGAAGATACCAACACCAACTATTGGTATCCGCCAGCAAAGCAGAACTCACGCGCTACGCCGAGAGTACGAACTCCTTTTTTGGCACAGTTCGCCCCCGCGAACTCCATTTGCACACACACTATCGCTCGTTTATGGATACGTTTGCATATATACGAAAGTGTGGCTGCAAAAAGTCGATTTTTCGCTAACAAAAAGTGCTCGACGCTAAGCAAACTTTAAATGGCCCGGGTCGTAAAAGGAGATTGCAATAGTTGCAAGATGTCCTGCGATTCCGGAAAGGACCTCCTACGGTGGCCAAGGTGCTGCTGAGCTCATCGAAGCGAGCAAAAGTTTTTGTGCCGTATCCCCAGAAAAATAACCATCCCCCAAATGCTGCTGTGATTGAGATAGGTGATAATGAGTGCGACCAAGGGCCCCCATGTCTCCGCTTAAAAGCGCAATAGTAACGATAAGGACTAACAAACAACCGCAAGAGTATTAGGTGACAACGTTGCACAACGGAGTCGCAGGAGTGTTCACGGGTTAATCAGCAAACAGGAGGAGCAGTTGCAGGATCTACAAGTTCCGGCGGAAACGGACGTGGACCAGGACCCCAAATAGGCAGCCCTAATGGCGGGCTGGCGAGGGCGGGGGGCTGTGTGCTACGCTGCTGGCCGGGCTGACGTTACTCTCGGGTGAGCACAATCCCTCCCCAAGGGGAATTCCCCCTAAAACTATTTTGTGGACCCCCCTAATATGAAAACCCCCCTCCGCAAAAAAAACAGTTACCCATTCGGTGCGCATCACCAACCTGCGAGTGCCGCGCACTTACACGCTGTTGCGTGACCACGAACCCGATCCTCTGGTGCTCGACTGCGAGGTGGAGATCGGTCCGCGGGAGCAGGGATTCGTCCTTAAGTGGCTGTTTAACAACCATTCCATCTACCAATGGATACCCTCGGTCAAGGGGTTCGCCATGGTGAGTCACCTGCACTGGGTCGCACAAACAATTAATTAACATTAATGCCGAACGAAACCCGTTTCGCCTTTGTCGTGTTCTTACAATTTTCTTGTAGGGCTTCATGAAGTCGAAGATAGACACCAAAATATTCACTATGGAGGGCAGTCCCGGTGTTATATCGATAAAGAATCCCGACTGGAACATGACGGGGGAGTATACGTGTGCGGTGCAGACCTTCGAGTCCACGGATAAGCGGAGTGCCCGCTTGCAAATAATCGGTGGGTGTCACGACCGCAGGCGAAAAAAGGATCGGCGGTGAAAGATGTGTTGCCTTGGGGAGGTGGGCGGTCTTGAGGGGGTGGGAGAAAGGTCTAAAGACTGAGGTCTAAGGTGGTGGCTTCGGTGGTTGGGTCACCTGCCCACCCACTGGCCCACTTGCCCTCCTACTTCCTCCCTTTCTTCTCCCTCCCCTGTCTCCACCTCCTCCTCCTCTATCATGACTTGGGCCCTTCTGGCTTGTGTGTGTTTGGATAGGTGTTTGGGTCGGTGTTTACACAGGGAGACAAAATTATGATTTATGTACCTTAAAGCAATTTACAAAAGTCAAGAAAGCATTTGCTTAATACGCCTTTGCTTTTCATATTCTTTGCCATTAGTCTTTGTGTAGTTTGGCCATTTATCTTGTTAGGTTTGTTAGGACTTAAAAAGTCGGGTTTGTCATTAGCGTTTAATTAATATTAAGGAATGCTTTAAATAATTTTGATTATTTATTTATATTTTCAATCTTTATTTGAGGTAATTTGTGAATTAACTTTTACCAAAATCACTCATTAATATTTAAGTTTAAAGTGAAATGAAAGTTTTGGGATTTGATTAAGTGTATTTTCTATAGGCAATTAAACGTTTGTGTTGTATAGTTTGTTATCAAAATTTGATAATATCTCAAATCAAAATTCTATTTCTAGGGTGTATGGTTTTGTTTTAGGTGTCCCAAGTCAATTTTCAAGCTTAATTCATTCAATTTGAGCATGCCCAATTGAGTTCCATCCGAGTTCCGGGCCGGGGGTCAAACCTTTTCTTCCGGTGCAGGCGATTGGGCCCCGTCTGTTTGGCACGTGTGATTCGCTTTCATATTTGCATGCGTGTCATGTGGCAGTCTCTGCGGTGTCCGGAACCGCCGCTTGTTTGTCCTGTTTTGTGCTTTTCTTTGGGACACCGTTTCGTTTCACCGTTACGGTTCGTCCCGTTACGTTTCGTCTTGTTTTGTTTTGTTTTGGAACGTTGTTTAGTTTGACACTTGATTAATTCTCACGACTCTTTGTTTTTTTGGGCTCCTGTCTGCCGGCTCGTCCTCAAATCTCCCCCAACCCCAAAACTCCGAACTCCACGCAGTTCCTGAGTCGGATTTCATGCTGGAAGCGCGGATGAGCGGCTCTCGTATGGAGGTGGACATAATGTGCGCCGTCCAGCACGTCTTTCCGCAACCCATGCTATCGGTCATGTAAGTTAAGCCCGGTCATTGTGGTCGCGTCGCTGTGATTGAAAAGCCCGTAAATCTCATCATCCCATTCTATCATACGCAGGTTTGACACCCACATCCTGGATTCGGTGCTGACGCAGTTGGACCAGGACCCCAGTGGCCTCTACAGCATGACCGTGCGCACCCGCATTCCTAGAGATCAACTCGAGTCCCCCACCCCGATCACCTGTGCGTTCATCCTGGTTGGCACCAACTATACAAAGCGCCGGGAGACTATATTCTATGGTAGGTACAGGTGAGAAGGGCTTGTACAAACATTGTTCCCTATAAGTCATCTCGTTGCATATACATATGTACATACATCAATTAAATTTTAATTGCGTTCTAAAGCGTACTATTATCGCTATCATAATTTGAATATAGATAACTTCGCTTTCATAATTTGAATTGATTGTTGTTGAATATATTTACTAATCATATGATTATGTATAATATTTGATTAACTTAAATTCAAAAATTATAAAATATTTGTTAAAAACTATAAGATCCTTTTATATTATTGGCTGCTGGAATAAGGTCAGAATAAAATCATAGACTCGACCTAAGAGATTTAAATTGTTCGAGTCTTCTCACACCTTATTACAAAAGCACTTTAAAAGTTAAATTTTTTGTATTACTACCAAACATTTTATAAATCAAAAAATTTGTATCCTTACAGATAAGGCCTCAACTATACAACGCAAATGGACAACGGTAGCCGTAGTCATGTCCATCGCATCCTTAGCTCTAAGCAGTTAGTTTGGTAGTGTCCTTTAACGTAGGCTATATTTGTTTTTACGTTTGGTCTAGACTCTTTGATACTCTTTAATTTTTAATAGAATTTTAACGGATAAACGTAATTTTTTGCGGTATTTTTAAAAGAAGCGCTTATTTTGTACATGCATGTATTTGTAAGGATAACGAAACACAAAACAAACCAAAAAAACAAACACCACAATGCGCAAGCAAACGAACCCATAAAGACATGAACTATAAAAAACAAAAGTAACACGCATAACAAGAAATTCTTGTATTCATATATTTACCATATAAATAAAATATATATGATAGTTATATATGATGTATAGGTCTATTTGAGTACAGAAACGCTAATAAAAAACGAAAAGAAACATTAAAAGTGCATTAAACCAACCGCCTTCGTCGTTGTTTTTCTTTGCAAATATATCTAAATTTTAAAATTGTATTTTAATTGTAAAATTACGAATTCGAGCGTCCATTCAATTCACATTATAAATAAATCACCAAAGGATTAACTAATATACGAAATTTGTATTTTTGGCTTTCGGGGGTTTACCAAATCAAGTTTTATCCTTATTTTATCGAAACAAAATAAAGCTTTTATTATTTTTAATTTGTCTACCCCACTGGATCGTCAGAATAAAATAAATAATTGGTCGTTATAGCTTCATACCTAAATGACTTACACCAATTATTGATTTAAAATATCTGGTTCTATACTAATCAGCCATTTAATTTTAAACTTGTTAATAAATTAATTTTAATTGATATTGATAAAAAGCGTTATGATTCACTTACTTTTGAAAATAAATTCCTTGCGGATCTCGAAACCCTGCGGATGTTCCGCACTCGAGGTTGTCAGTTACTGCAACCCTGCGCGCGTTCCTGCGCACACCGTTCCAACACAGCCGACGACCTTCCAGCCTTCCAGTGTGCCTATGAGTATGCAGTGAAAATGACAGCAGTGGCAGAGGAGCGAACAACATCACCGTAGACAGCTAAAAAAAAGAGCGTTGACGCCAGACGAAAGCCAAGGTTCCTGCCTCTTAGTTAACCCAGTTGATTGGATAATCCCCGAGGATCGGAAATCTCGAATATAGCAACGATCTAGCTTACCAATCCATGCCAACCAGCATGTCCTAGTGAAGCCCACGAAGGGGGAGAAGGGGGAGCAGCAGCAGAGCGAAGGACAACTGGAGGAGCACGATGGCCTCCGGCGATGGCGACACCATCAACACCATCGACATGGACAGCTCCTCGGCGTCGCAGGCGAAACTGGCGGAGCCCAGCAACGGTAACTATTTCCGCAGTCAACTCGCTTTTTTCCCACAGCGCTGAAGCAAAAAAAAAAATCAATGACTGGCGCTGGCGTTGGCGAATGGAAGTGCCCCTGGCGCATGTGTCTCGCGCGAAGGGGAGAAGGTTTGAGCGTGAAAACACACCCCCGCACTCGACGACGGACGGACTTCCATCGGCTCGTATTTATATTTTTGGACTGATAACAAAAGAAACTCGGTCGGTCGTCCAAGTTCAAGTTGCGGTGATTGACCAAGCGACTGACTGCGTCATGGCCTGAATAAAACATGACTCCTAATAATAAACTCTTTCCGACTTTCCGACTTTCTTTAGCCTCCACCGACCATGTGGGAAACTCATCGCCCGACGTAAGTACATCCTCGATTGCTCTCGAGGTCACTCCAGTCCAAACTAATCGGCTCAATTATTTCCAATCCCAATCAACCAAACCAAATAACAAACCAGCTGGGCAACCGACCGAACCGAGCGGCCAGCAAGGCGGACAAGGAGCGCAAGATTGGCCACAGACGCGTCGGCGAAGGCGGCGAGATTACGTACAAAAAGATCCAGACGTCGCAGATAATGGGCTCCATTCAACTGGGAATCCAGCACACTGTAAGTTTTCACTAAGAGAAAATACTACTAGCGATTTAAAGGCATATGTTGGAGGTCTCGAGCGAAGTAATAAAGTTTTTTCAGTTTTAAGCTTAAAGAAATGTTAAAGGTTTAACAAGCTTCTCAGTTCACTAAATGTATTTGCCTTTGATATTCAGCAATGAATGGTTATACATATGTAGTTATAATTCGTACAATGCCAAGTAAAGTATCTCTAAGTCAACATATAAGTCCTTGTAGTGTTAAAAGGAGTAGCCGTTACAATAAAATATGTAATACTTTATAAGAAATGTTTGATTCATGAATGTTGATAGTGGTTTTTGTAAACACAATTAAAACTGATAAATCATTATATTTTCTTCGCAGGTCGGCAGTCTAGCCTCGAAGCCCAAGCGTGATCTACTTATGATGGACTTCTGGGAGATCGAGAGCATCACCTTTCCGCCAGAGGGTTCTAGCCTTACACCTGCCCACCACTACAGCGAGTTCAGATACAAGATCTACGCGCCCATTGCTTTTCGCTACTTTCGAGACTTGTTTGGCATCCAGCCAGATGATTTTATGGTGAGTCCTTGACACACTTACAACTCAGCAAATATTGATTGATAATAATCCCCGCAGATGTCCATGTGTACGTCCCCGCTGCGGGAACTGTCCAATCCTGGTGCTTCCGGCTCTATATTTTACCTGACGACCGACGACGAGTTCATCATCAAAACGGTGCAACACAAAGAGGGCGAATTCTTACAAAAACTACTGCCTGGGTAAGAAATCCATTTTACTCTTTAAAAGATAACTAATACATGTGAGTTTCTATTCTAGTTACTATATGAATCTAAATCAAAATCCGCGCACGCTATTGCCAAAGTTCTTCGGATTGTACTGCCTGCAGACGAGCAACGCCAAAAACATTCGCCTGGTGGTCATGAACAACCTGCTGCCCTCGTCCGTAAGGATGCATTTGAAGTACGATTTGAAGGGATCCACGTTCAAGCGGAAGGCCAACAAGGCGGAGCGTGCCAAGAAGTCACCCACGTACAAGGACCTCGACTTCATGGAGCAGCATCCGAATGGAATTTTCCTGGAGGCCGAAACCTACTCCGCGCTAATTAAAACCATTCAGCGGGACTGTACGGTACTGGAGTCCTTCAAAATCATGGACTACTCCCTGCTCCTAGGTGTTCATAATCTGGATGTGGCGCTCAAGGAGAAGCAGAGTGAGTTGAGAAAACCGCTTCGAGCTCCGCTCGCCGAGGATTCCGATGTGGATGTGGACGATCCCCTGGACGGACTGGATGGCGATGGCAAGGATCGTGATGCAGCCACGGGTATTAGCAGAAATAAGTGAGTATCTGGAAAATGGATTTATATTTAAGCAATCTAAAGAGCTAACCCAGTGCGGCATACAGGTCCGTGAATCGTCAACGACTGGTGGCTCATTCCACCGCCATGGAGAGCATTCAGGCGGAAAGCGAACCCATTGACGACGAGGAGGATGTCCCGTGAGTATTATTGTTTTCGCCATTAAACATTTTAATGAGATTTAATGGGATTAACAAACCAATTTCAGACCTGGTGGAATTCCAGCAAGAAGTGAAAAAGGAGAACGACTGCTGCTCTACATCGGCATCATCGATATTCTGCAGTCGTACAGGCTGAAAAAGAAGCTGGAGCACACGTTTAAAAGCATCATACACGATGGGGTAAGCTAATATACTAATAAAGCCACCAATAAATTGTCATAATTTATTGTTAATATTACAATCATCGAAGACATGTATCAAAACTGTCGTAAATCAGCCTTCACCATTAAGAAAATTTGGACGAATTCAGGCCAAATATCTGAATATTCATAATAGCCTTTGCCAATGAATAAACTTATCAAACCTTTTATTTTTAGAAAATATTTTGTGTGTATAGTATTAGATTAGGTTGGAATTTTAATTAATTTTTTTATATTATAAATTAAAACCAAGTGTTGGCATGCTTGAATACCTTAACTAATTCCCATATTTCGTGGCTTTTTTTGTTTCTTCTAGGAAACCGTATCGGTCTGCAGACCCTCGTTCTATGCTCAAAGATTCCAAAACTTCATGGCCAAGACCGTGTTCCGCAAGATACCCTCCCGTAAGTGGACCGGTCGTGGGAGTCGGGCTAAGTACTCGTACTGTAAGGCATTTTTGTGTGCAGTTGGCCGATTTACGCAAGCACTCAGTTCCGGTTCCAATACATTTTTGAGTAGTTACTAGATCCAAAAACACATACTAACACACACACTCACACCCACACACACACACACACACAAACCATCTTGACAATCACACAACGAACACCATTAGACACTAGTAGCTTGCTAATTTGAATTGATCGATTGATGTGCAGCAAAAATGCAATATGGTACACTTGGCCTGAGTAGACGGCGATTTGAGGCGATCGATCTCTCGACATCGAATCAATATCCACCAAACGCTCTGTTCTCTGCTTTCTTTTTTTGACCATGTCTCGAATGCATTCACCCCACACAATAACGTACGCAAACGCATATAGTGGATCTCCCAGAGATCAAAGGGAATCACAGAAAATTTCGTACCTTGGTAACCAGCTACATAGGTAAACAAACTAATGATCGATGTGTATTTCTTTTTGATTATCTCTCTCACTTGAGTTTTACTTACACCTTTTTTACCGAGTATTTTATAGAGTTTAATAACGAACGTTTTGTATATTCACCACTTGGTTTTATATGATTTTCGAAACGGACGCCAAAGCATGCCTCTCAATCTCACGTTAGTTGAACTCACTTTCCCCCGGCATCCTTGGCATTCCGGCAACCTAATTGCTCGTGGCTTCGCATAGTTGCTTTGGAAGTGCTATGCTTTTTGATCCCTTATTTCTATGCTCCTTATTTTGATTTGATACTAATTCCCCATATTGCATGACTTTTGCAGCGCTTAAGCATTCGCCTTCGAAGAGAAAAAGCCTTTCCAAGGCCATTCAACGCTCCATCGACAGCGACAACGAGGTGGCTACGAGGCGTAAGTTGAGCCTTCCAGGAACTTAAGACTATTAAAACCAGCAAAAGTATTATATTTTCAACATTTAGACAGGTTTTAATAGTTAGAATAGTAATTTCGATTCCCCGGTTTTCGATAAATGAGAAGTTTTTCATGTAAAAATAAAGTCACACGAAAAAAAAGTTTTAAAACTTTTGTTCTACGTTTTACAATTTTTTTTCATTGGATGTCTTAATGACTAAATGAGTTAAGACTGAGAATCATTTAGGAATAATATTTAACGATTGAGATTAAAATCAAATCTCGACAGTTTACTTAACATTTGAGTTATTCATCTTCATAATAAATTCCTAGAGTTTATAAAATATGTTTTAAAATATCATGGTTTTTTCAGGCTTGTTAAGCTATGCGCTTTTAATTCTTAAAATCTTACGACCTTATTTCTGCATCCTTATGCAACTTATGCCTGGATTTCTCTGTTTATAATTGAAAGTATATTATAAGCTCTTACACCTTTTGTTTGACGAATTATTCATTCTCAAACTCTTATTTTTTAAAGATATAGAAAATATATGATACATTTTTAGTGTGCTAATCCTATTTTATTTCCCCAGCGGTTCACACCTCGCACTCGCACAGCAGTGGCAAGATTCACCAGCCAGCCAAGCCGCCCACCACGGAGCCCACGCCAGCGGGAGCGGCGGGAGGAGCCGGAGCAGGAGGAGGAGGAGCAGCTGGCCCTGGTCCCGCCACCGGAAGCAGTGGCACCAGCGAGCGGGCTCCTCCGCCCGTCAAGCAGCGAACTCCGGCGAGCAGCAACCTGAAGACGCGAGTGCCACCGCCAGTGCCGCCACGCGGTTCGCCACGACGCAAGGACACGCAGGATCGGACGACACCAGGTACAGAACCGCACAGCACTAATCCCAAGCAGGCACCAGCACACACCCACACCCTCCAGGTGCCGGCGACCGAGGCGAAACCTCGTTTCGGCGACCGCCGATCGCCCAGCAATGTTCAGGATTGGCTGGAGCTGCACGATCTCTTCGATGGTCCGGAAGGCGGTCCCTATGCTCCAACTGCTCCCTTGCCCGATCCTACGGTTGCTCTACTCAGGAGTTCCTCGCTGCGACGAAGGGATTCCCTGCACTCTGGCTATTCCACGGCTCGATCGGAGAGCAGCTTCCGGCGACAGCAGCCTAGACTCCTCAACCACGTGGACATCTTCCAGCGGCAGAACAGCTTTGTGGCGCGCAGCGAGCGATCCTCTGTGGGGTCCATTGTTCGGAACTTTCCGCCCATCAGAGCGGACAGCTATCGCTCCAGACGCTCCCGATCCTCGGGCAGTATTCCCAGCCAGCGTTCACCCAGACGTGGCATTCAGGAGAAGCTGGAGCGGCAGCAGCGGAGAAAGCGTTACTTTCACTATGTAGATTTGGCACTTGGAGGAGATGACTGTGAGAACCAGCAGGAGGAGGATAATCTTCTGCAATCGGTCAGTGCCTTTTTGGAGGTGAAGCGGGAATTGGAGGCGACTCATCGCCCCAAAAGACCGCTCCCCAAACTCATGGATCCTGTGCCGGATGAAAAACTGACCACTAAGAATCCTCCTCCCAATCAACAACCTAGAAGAGCCAAGAGAAGGGCTCCGAAGGCAGCTCCTTCCACGATTCCCGAGAGCGAGGGCACTCAAGGATCGACGGGACGCGGACTGGGACGGGAGTAGTTCTTCGCTTGCACCTCGCTTACCCAACCACATAACTACCCACTATTAGATCTTAACTAGACTTCTACTATTGTGTACTTCTTTCACTCATGCATTGTGTATATTCTGCTCTGATCATTGTATTGCTAGGCACAACGCCCTCATGCAGCTCGACTCCTCCCCCGCCTTCGACGACATCTCCGAGGACAGCTCGAACAAGAACAGCACCTCGTCGATAGGGCGACGGTCCCACCATCACCATCACCACCACCAGCAGTCGCAGCAGCACCAGCAGCAGTCCTACTACCTGGATCGCAAGATGAACATTGGACCCGCCTATCGAGGCTCCTACAAGGAGGACATCGTGAGGTGAGACTCCTGGGGAGCTTGAGCTCAGGAAAAATAGTAAATATCTAAGGGGAACTAAAGAAAGTTACTGCAGAGCAAGAAACAGTTTGAGTTTTAAGATCTTTTAATCAAATAGTTTTTAATGTAATTAGTTAGTTAGTTTGATTGTATTTTATTTTGTTTACCTTTCTCATACCGTAAGAATATTGAAATTATTAAACCAACCTTTGATTCATTGATCCTCTGTAAGCAAAAAAATTTTTGTTAAATTTTTTTAGCGTCTCCGAAGTGCATTTGGACACGCTGCTGGCGGTGGACACGTCGTCGAGCAGCCAGTACGGCTCCCGCGGCGGATTGGCCTGGACACCGCCCGCTTCAGGTGAGGGCTCCACTCCCACATGGACAGAGGGCACACCCAGTTTTACGGACTCCAGTTCGAGTGGTGATCTCGGTAATTGGCACTTGAGATTTGCTTTGAAATCGCTTTTTGTGTTTCTATATCTATCTGTATATGTGTATTCGTTCACGCTTGCAATCGTAGACAACTTCTCGCCCATAAACTCATCTAAAATCGATCGACACAAGCCGACGGTGGAAGATGCCATCAACTCTCTGTCCGCGGGAATGGTAAATATCAGAGGTGGCCAGCTCTAGATACGATCCCAAAAGCACACACCGATTGTATACCCCGATCCGCAGCACACCCACACACACACACACACCGCACACATCAGCACAAAACACCTCAAAGTAGCTAAAACACACTCATTTCCTCAGAGAGATAGTTGCACCATGCACGAGTAAAGTCGTACATTGTTAGTTTTTTCCAAATTGCAAACCATCATCTTCCGTTTTTGGGTGTTCTTCACTACCCATTTACGCGCAACCGCCCACTGATCCATAACTTCTCTATTGCATTCTTATAGATCAACTAACATAGCATGTGATGACGGAACACAAGACACACCAACCCAGAAATATCACGATGTGGACAGAGTCCGAGCAAAATATGCCTCATACTCTTACATACTGATTATGCTTGCGTGTTCAGGCGCACTTGTATAGCTAGGATATAATCAAAAGGCGCCCCCACGTAGAACAGAATTCCCATGCCAAGTCCACACCCACACCTGCCTATCCCTTCCAGCGGACATCGGGTGAAAACTATCCAACAGAGACATAATTCAAATCACACTGCAAACGATATTATACACAGAAAAGCATACTCCCCATATACAGAGCTAGAGAAGCATAAAGCAAATAAATGGCAAATCCAAATACGAGTAAAGTGCGCAGGATGGCATCCAGTTGGAGATCCGAGATCCGTTATCCCGTTCCCCAATACGTTTAGTGTACGGTGTAAAGAGTTCGTTATGCGTTCGATCAGATAATATGAAAATATACAATACACTGAAATTATATATAAATAAACGTTTTTGCGATACTTTCGATCTCCGATATATCCACATAAGTACGTATTATGTATACCTATGTATAATCAGCAATCGCGATATTACAATATTATTGTAAAATATTTCAATTTACAAGCCAGACAAACCAAGAGCAAAATTATATACATATTATTCATCTGTATTTATTAACGATAATTGTAACGCGCTTAGGTTTACTCAACACAAAAATCAGATCGGAACAGAACTTATATATGTACGACATTACACGATCCAACGGACGGACCCGGACTGTGGACACCTTTTCGACTCACACATGATGAAAGAATTGATTATTTATTAATTAGTTGAATGTTATTTAACTTATATGCATTATTCTAAAGATTACTGAAATCCAAATGTAATTACAATAAATTAAATTGCAAGGTTGAAATTCCGGCGTGATCCCTCGAATGCAAATTTGCTAGACTAAAACAAACACAAGTTGGTAAAACAGGCGACTAGTAAAGTTTCTGCAGATCGTTGAGCGACTGGTTCAGGAAGTCATTGGTCCAGTCGTTCTCTGGGTTGTCCAGATGGTTATCGAAGTCCACCAAATCGCGCATAGCTCCGCGTTTAAGGAGTAGTGATACACCCTCCAGTGTTTGAGTGGCCTGTGAAAGCGTGAACTTGGCCTTTGACCACCGGGATCCGGAGTCACCGGCGCAGCTGTAAACCTGGATGGCGGCACGATCGTGCTGCAGTGTTACCAACTTGTTGTCCACCACTGCAAAGCAGGCATTCTTGTAGTTCTCTTGGATCTTTTCGGCAATCTTGGCAGCTGGGGTTTTGTCGATCTGGTTGTCGTAGAAATTCTCTGGCGCCGCGTAATAGCCGCCAATCACCAGTCCTTCGCGCTCTGCGTAGGCATCAATCTAAAAATAAGGGAATAAATATTGAGCCATCGATTGATCATCCTTCAAAACCCGTATTTATTGTTGCTACTGTATATTCATTTCATTCTCATAAGTTTCCATTTACATATGGTTGTTTTGTTATTATGGTTTAATCATCGTGGGGTTCAATGTACAAACAAAATCAAAATACCCAAATACTATTTGAAGGGTTTTACTTATTGGCCTAAGAGAAAATTTTAAGTTATATCAGAAATTTTTTAATGATTTTAACTTATTTTTAAATTATTCAAGATTTTATACATCAATGTCTGACGTGCACCTAAGCTAAAGGCCAGCATATTGGATGTTCATTAGTAATCAGCTATGTAAATATTTAGGTAATTCTACAACACATCTTTACCCGGATTAGAGTTCATTGGTACTCTGGGAACCGGCAATTGGCAATTACCTGCATGAGGGCCACTTCTGCCATGGGGGTGACATGCAGACACTGATGGAAGAGCGGGATCGCATCGACAATTTCCACTTGGGAACCCTTCGAGGTCTTCTCGGCCAGCAACAGTCCGTTCACCGCCTGGTGCGGATATTTGGCAGCGTGGAAAATCAACTTAGTGTAGGCCCGCTCCGAAATCTTGTAGTCGCACATTTTCTCTGATTATTATCTCAATTTATTTGGCAAATAAAAAACATGAATTGGAATTCGACAATTACGCAGTGTGACCGCTCCGCCCCTGTCCAATAAACCACCCACAAAAAATACTATTTAAAAAATACTAAATGGGTTCCATTCATAGTTTTTACTGAACGAAACCCACAAGTCAAAACCTACTATCGAGACGTTTAGAGATTATTGAAACACTGCATGATTCTTTTAAAAACCAAATTAATGAAATAGTTGGACAAAGTTTGAAATATAAAAGAAAATTTTGTGTTTATTTTTATTTAGAGTTCTACGAATTTTTTTTAAATTTGAGCGTAACAGATTTTATGTATTTTTCACCCCAGTATGCTTAGTTGGTAACATTTTTATATCAAAACATTTAAAAAAAAAATTTTTTAATTGCTCGGTAAACTCTACAGTGATACTCCTATTGCTCTTTTGCATTAACCACTCACTCTCATTGACTTATGACTTTCAATGCTCAATTCTGCTATCCGATCCCAATCCAATTGGTAGAATCCCATTGACCATCGCGCCAGTTCTATCAACGCCAAGTCTTTTTATTTAAATTTTTTTTTTATTTGCCAAATAAATTATTTGGCCACAACGATTGGCCAATCATTCCATTGGACAATCCCATAGGTTCTATTTGTTCCCACCCAAAGTCAAACCGAGTGATCAAATTACATTGGGTCACGCCCAATGGCCATCCCATTTGCCAATCTTAGTGAGGAAGTCCTTTGGGCCACGCCCATCGGCCTTCCATTGGGCAATTTCATTGGCCAATCCCATCGGTTCAATCTATTTGGCTAGGCTCATTGGTCTTTTCCATTTGCCAGTCCCAGTAGGTTGATTCCATCGAGGCATACCCATTAAAGAATTCCGAGATTCAATCTTTTTGAATCAATTTGGCCATTGATCATATTTGTGGCCAATTACCAATCTCAAATGGTCAATTTTATTTTGCCACGCCCACTTGTCCTCCCATTTGTGAATTCCGGCGGGCCAATCCCATTGGCAAATCACGCCCATTCGTCTATCTAATTATTTAGCTACGCCCAGTTTTCTTAAAAAATTGTGTATTGAATTCAAAATTTTTTGTTTCCAATCAACGGTCTGGTCACATTGTTTTGTTGGCGCGAAATTTAACGGGGACTCGACTTCAATTTGATTTATTACTCAAACTAATAATTAATACTAACGTAGATGATGGAAAACATAATTAAATATGTGTAACATTTTATTTCTTAACTGTCCGTCTGCGTCCCGCTCTTGCTTGGCTCTTTTTCCGATTTAGTTTTATATATATATTGTAACTAAAAAATATTTAGCAGTTCAGCTGAATGTCCGATGGTAGGCCACCCCTGGCCACCCTCTGGATCCTTAAACTCCACAAACCAATCTATACAGAATGGGGAACTACGTCTGGCTTTCTTTTAGTATTGCCTTGATGTCGTCGGCATCCAGCGTCTCGTACTTAAGCAGGGCCTCCGCCAATGCTTTATGCTCCTTGGTGTGTTTCCGCAGGATGGCCTTCGCCCGTTCGTAGCTGTCGCTAAGGATTCGCTTGATCTCCGCATCCACGGCCTCTATGGTGTTTGGTCCAAGGGTGTCGCCGGTGCCCAGACCCTTCGCCGCCTCAATGGTGCGCAGTCCCACCTTGTCCGACATGCCCCAATCCCTTACCATATGCGTGGCAATCGAGGTGGCCTGCTTGAGATCGCTGCTCGCTCCCGACGTGATCTTGTCTATTCCGAACACGAGTTCCTCAGCAGCACGGCCGCCCATCATTGTGTCCATCATGGCCAGCAGCTGCGCCTTTGTGACATGGTAGCGTTCCTTCTCTGGTATGTAGGCTGTGTGGCCAAGTGACGGACCGCGGGGCATAATGGTCACCTTGTGCAGAGGATGCGACTCCTTGGTGTAGAAGGCCACGATCGCGTGGCCACCCTCGTGGTAAGCAGTTATGGTGTTGGCCTCCTCGTCCGGCAGTCGAGCCTTTCGTTCGGGGCCCATAAGTACTTTGTCGCGTGCCGTCTCCAAATGCTTCATGTTTACTGTTTCGGCTCCGTCGATGGCGGCCCTGCAATTATAACAAAATTGTATTTGAAAGGGTTATAGCAAAGAACAATTAGAAGGCATATCTTGTATATTGTGTAAATTATCAAATCTCCTTCTATGATGGCTACCCACCTTAACGCCGCTTGGTTTATCATATTTTCCAGATCAGCACCGGTAAATCCAGAGGTGCCTCTGGCCAGCATATCCAGATCGATTTCGTCATGCAAAATTTTTGTCAGATAGAGAGACAGAATCTCCTTGCGGCCGGTGAAATCGGGCGTAGATACCATGACCTCCACATCAAAGCGACCAGGTCGAAGCAGAGCCTGATCTAAATCATCGCGACGGTTGGTGGCACCCAAAACGATGACTCCGGCGTTCTGATGGAAGCCATCCATTTCAGAGAGCAGCTGGTTGATGGTTTGATTGGCATACGGATGCAGCACCGAATTGGTTCGCTTAGCGCCCACCGAGTCGATTTCATCGATGAAGATCACGCAAGGAGCGCGGGCTTTTGCCGCCTCTGTAAAATAGTATTTGTGAACTGAGTTCTCAAGGAGATGAAAGCCCACTTACTGAATAAGTCACGTACTCGCCTGGCGCCCTGGCCGACGAGCACTTCGTCAAACTCCGGACCAGCGGCATGGAAGAAAGGAACTTTGGCCTCACCGGCGACAGCGCGGGCCAGCAGTGTTTTGCCAGTACCCGGGGGTCCAACCAGGAGCACTCCCTTTGGAAGCTTGCCACCCAAGTTGGAGAACTTCTCGGGGCTCTTCAGGAACTCAACAACCTCCTTCAGTTCCTGCTTAGCCTCGTCGCAGCCCTTGACATCCTCAAAGGTGACGTTGATCTCCTCCGGATCTACCTCGACCTGATTGCCCAGCTGGATGCTGCTAAAAGAAAACTAAATCAGAACAGGAATAATGACGTTTACGTGGAGGCTCACCGAAAGACGGATCCGTTGGAGGTTGTAAAGAAGCTCAAGAAAATGCCCAGGAAAACGACGATTACGACGAGAGTCTGCAAAGTCTACGTGACAATTACTAGGAATTTCTTAAAACGCTGCGAAAGACTAGGGCTTTCTATGTTTTCTCAAAGCTTTAAGGACAAGCTCGAAATACATGTGATATCGTACCTTAAGATACTTCATTGTTTTCCCAGATTTTGGGGAATCTTCAGCATTGGCAGCTGCCAAATATCCCTCGGCAAAGGCAATCTTCAGGTTCTCCTAACAGAGAAAAAAATATAACTAATATTACAGTTGAAAATTGTCTTGCGCTTAAATAGTACCGCATTATTGAATCCGTGGTCTTCGGATTTGGCCAGCAGTCGTCTCAGCTTTTCGGCTTGGATAGATGTGTCCCCGTCTAAACGCTGAGGTGAGTTGGCCAAGGCATTCTTCAGACGGGAAGTCATGGTAGGGTTGCGCTTTTGTTCCGCCTCAATCGATCGATCCGTCTTAAAGCCACGTATGTGTTTCCTAAAAAGGGAAACTTTAGCCTCAATTATTAGATTAGTTCCGTGTACTCACAGTTGTGATTGGGAAAAAAGTGGACGAAGAAGACCTGGTGTTATGGTTGGAATCACCCTGCTGCAATTATAACCCAGGATTAGCAACAGTCTGCAGGATTAATGAAGATTATTAAGACTTACACTTTGGCGCCGGTGGGTTGAGCACCAGGAGCTCCGGTTAGCGAAACATCAAACTGATAATTTTGCAGCTGGACACGACCGATCTCTGTGGCCGGCTCCTCCAGCGTGACTTGAATGTCGCGCATGGCGGGCAGTATGCTGGTCACCTTGGCGAGCACATCATTTACCAGCTGCCGGTCGAGGATGCCATTCAGTCGTGCCGCCCTCTCCACCATGCCCTGTAAGCTGGTGGTCGATCGACTGAGCAGGTTTCGCAGGTCCAGCACGAGGTCATGACTCCGAGTGGACTTGGACAAGCGCGTCGCACTTGCGCTCCCATGCAGTTTGGTCCGATTCACGGAATAATAGTGCGGCTTTCTGCTAAAGTTGCCTAGGTACAGGTAGGGCTGTCATCGCATCCAAAAATCGAATGATTCCCAGCAGGTGAGTGAGAGAAACAAGGCATTCAGATGGGCGGATCATTGGGCTATTGTTAGAATGACTTACCACGGAGTGTGTGGTGGTGGAGAACATGGCCAAAACTACAAATTTCAATTAATTACAATAACAGGCTCAGGATCGCGGCCAGCAGACGACACAGCTGTAACTTTACTTGACAGCGAAAATGTCATAATCTCGTCGCGTCGTGCGCGTTGCATCCCTGGTTCTGGAGGTGCGCGACTTACCACCCTTCAACACGCGTTCTCCGTGGTTTTTACGGACAATTTTGAATATTTAATCCTAGCTTTTAATGGGTGACTTTGATTTTCAATTTGTTTAAATTTATGTTTTGGTGTACAGCTTCAGTCAATGTTTCCGATAGTATTATATTTGTCGACTGGAATTTAGTTATCCATTGACTAAACCATATGAAAGCATTTTAAGCCGGTAGGTAAAATTGGAGGACAAACGCTAAACGAATAATTCAGTTTTATATTGTAATGAATCCAGGTTGTAAAATATTTGTTAATATGTTAACAAAAATTGGTTGATTAACTCACAACCTTATTTATTTTTTCCATTTTATTAAAACTTTTTAATAAAAAAATAAAGAATTTATATAAATGTAATGTAAAACTATCGAAACGATCTTATACATATATTGGCCACTACTAGCAGTGAAGAGAACACAGGGCTGTTTCGCCGGCGACCAGGGCTGGCAAATTGCTTGCGCCGGTCGGTATATGTTCTGGTCTATATAAATTTCACAAATTCTGCATAAAATTGTGTCAGCATGGACTCCCCGCTTAACGATGGCACTCACAGGCCTCCTCAGCACACCCCCCACCCATTGGTGAGTGGTGATTGGTCCTTTAACCTCTTTTAATCCTTGTTTACACACTTTTTAGGCTGACTATCAGTTCTCTGCGGAGGAGGTAAAGGCGTTACGTGAGTGCAATACGGAATCGTTCTTCCAGCGGAGTCTACCCTTTGGCACAGGTCTTGGTTTGTTGGCCTACTTTGGGGTCAAGAACGGTTATTTGCAAGGACATGGCAAATATGGAGCCGTGCCCAAAGTTGTCATGGGAGTCATCTTGGGCTACTTTGTGGGTAAGTTTAGCTACCAACAAAAGTGTGCCGAAAAGATCATGCGTTTGCCCAACTCCCACCTGGGCGAGTTACTGCGACAGCGGAGACAGGGCGGCGGTGTCATCAGCTCCATGACACCGGATGAGAACCTGGGCAGAGCCTTCACTTTGGCCCCCTTCTCGCCCAGCTCGGCGGACGTGTACAGCGATGAGGCCTATCAGCCGGCAAGGAGCACAGCCCTCAACTTGGATACGGAGTCACGGCCCACAATGTCCGGACTAGACGATATTTACCGACCCACTCTGGACTGTAAGCCTAGACGACAAGATTTTTAAGTAGATTCTTAATGAACCTCTTTGTTTTAGCAGCTGGTTCGATGATGGACACAGAATTACCGCTGGAACCGGCCAAGCCAGGTCAGTCGTATGAGGATCTGCGGCGAAGGAATCGTGAGGAATACTCCAAGCACCAGCAGAGTCCCTACTCAAAGCCCTACGAGCCACCAGCTCCTGTCCATCAGCGACCCGTGGAGCCAGCGCGCCCTGAACCCGCTGGCAGGAAGAACCAATACGGTGACTCCTGGACAGACTGAGCTCGAGTATTGTTGTTTTGTTAAATATAAAAATCGCATAAAGGTCTGTTTCCAAACGGTATCTATTTACATTCGTTGGGGCTGCAAAATGAAATTACTTTCTGGCATGATCGTAGTTGTCTTTGTACCATCGCACCGACGTTTCGATGGCCGTTTCAAATTCCGTAAATGCGAAGTCTGGTAGGAGAGAGCGAAGCTTGGCATTTGACGCCGTCTTTTTGTACTGTCCATCCGCCTTGCTCGTATCACAGACCAGTTTTCCCTGGAATATGAATACTTATAAAGAGGCATATCCCATAAAACTCCATGACGAGCCTACCTTAAAGTCAAATGCCTTGGCTATGGCCTGGGCCACTTCGTAAATGGTAACCTCCTGGGCCTCGTCCACGCTCAGGATGATGGGCTCCACGCTGTCATAACTCCGAAGAACCCAGATCATTAGCTCGGCCAAGTCTAGGGAGTATACAAACTGCCGCAGTGGCTTACCGCTTCCAAAGACGGTGAACACCTTTTCGCTTTCGGGCACATCTGACTGCTCATTGATTAACTGGTGCATCCGATTGATCATGCCCGGGATAACATGACTTACCTCGGGCTTGTAATTATCGTGGGGACCGAAAATGTTGCAAGGAATAACAGAAGTATACTGCCGGCCGTATTTGTCGTGATAGGCGTGGTTCTGCACATCTATCAGTCGTTTTGCGTAAGAATAACCGTAATTGGAGGGGTGTGGCGGCCCATTGTGCACCATGGTCTCATCTATTGGATAGATAGTTTTGTCCGGAAAAATACAGGTGGACAGACAGGATACAACCTTGATGCAACCCTGTTCGTGAGCCGTTTGCAGGACATTATCGTTTATAAGCAGGTTGTTGCGCTGAGAACGATTCGAATCAAATTGAGTTTACAGTAGGCTATGTCTGTTTGGGGTTCACCAACTCACCAGAAAGTCGAGGTTGTTATTCATGTTGTGGAACAGTCCTCCAACCATGGCGGCCAGGTGGATAACGTGCGTGGGCTTCTCCCGAGCAAAGAGTGCCTGCGTGGCTGCCAAATTTCTATGGACACCTTTGTTTACGGTTCTGATTGGTCGGTTGCTTACATTAACTTACGTCAAATCGGCGTCCTTGGAGCCGGCAAAGTACCATTCCTCGTCGGTAGGAGCATGATTCTTGATAACCGCCTCTAGGGCTTTGCCCACAAGGCCTGTTCCACCTGTGACCAGCACTTTCTTCATAGCTTTTGTGCGATTCCACGGATAAATCAACTAGTTTTTTTAGTTTATTCTTAAGACCAGTGTTACCATTTTTTTTATGTGCCGGTAAGCTATCAGTGCTGCTGTATTTATTATAGCCAAGTTTTAGCGGAGTAATAAAATATTTGATTTTCGCTATCAGTCTTTCATAATTTTGTCGTACACATTATGTTATCATTAATTTATAAGTTAAATATAATTAGTTTTTATTAGCAATTAACAGTTGTAGCTATAGCTTCTTGTTGTTATATACAAATTTATTTTTAAAGTGTAGTTTTGCTCAAAATCTGGTAACACTGCTGAGAAGAAGAAGAGCGGACGCAGATTTGTTTATGCGGTGTCGGAAATGCGAAAAAATATTTAAATGGATATGGAAACGCAAGTTATAGACACCGTCAACGAGTTTTTGGTAATATTGAGCACTTTAACACTGGGAAATCCCCTTTTACACAATCAGTATTGTTAAATTTTACAGAAGGTGGACTCGATTGACGAGGCGTTCGTGAGCGTCATTGTTTTTAAACCAAATGGCGAGCAGGAGCGTGCCACCAGCTTTGCCAATGATTTGGGTAAGTATAATCACAAGAATTTCTATTGTTGCTAACAAGTATATATTTTAGTTACCGCATTCGGAAACGTGGCGCAGGAGAACCGAGACCAGGTGCTGCGGCTTTATCTGGTGCGAGCGGCCGGCGCCTCCGGCTATCACATAAAAGTGCTGATGTCGGCACTGGTCAAACTGGTGGACGCGCATGTGATCACCGCCAGGATGCTGTGCGACAAGGTGCTGATGTGTGAGAAACTGGACTTCGAGCACAGGACCTTCTGGATCGAGAGCTTCCGACTTATTAAGCGTGTGATTGCCCAGGTTGATTATAAGGGCGTTCGCGAAATTATGAAGGTTTGCCGCGACAAGGCCCAATGGTTTCCGTTGAACGTAAACGTGACCTACATGCCACAACTTCTGGCCGTCGAGGATATCCTGCGCTTCATTTTTGATCGCAACAATTGTCTACTGCCCGCCTATTTCATTGCCAACGAGATTATGCGTCCGTTTCCATACCACTGGAAGCTAAACCGGCTAATGACCGATTTTGTAGAGGAGTTTCGCACAACGGCACAAATGGTCTCGATAATTGGACATGCCAGTATGCTGCCTATTGTGGAACACTTCGGCTATGCCGACCACATGATGAACTCTTGGCGGCTGGACCACAACACCCTGAAGTTTAACTTTAAGGGTAGCCTACCATATGAGCCAGAACTTTTGGAGGAGCAAAAACCCCTGCTTCGCTATGTTTTGGAGCAGCCGTACTCGCGAGAGATGGTTTCGCAAATGTTGAACCTGCAGAAACACCAGAAGCAGCGCTACAATGCCTTGGAGGAGCAGCTTGTTAACTTGATCGTCCATGCCATGGAAATGACTGAAACGAATGACGCCACTGCGGGCAGTGGCTTCAATTCCTCAGACGAGCAGATCACTCCTTACGAGTGGGTTTGGCTGCATCTCTCTTCACAACTCATCTATTTTGTACTCTTCCAGTTTGTGAGCTTCATGCACATTGTTTTAGCGCTTCACGAAAAGGTATATCCTTTATTAATTAACCTTTTTTATTAAATTATTATTTTAACTTATATATAATTCTAGCTTTCGAAATTGGAACTCCGGAAGGGTCGTGACCAGCTAATGTGGATTCTCTTGCAGTTCATCTCTGGCAGCATTCAAAAGAATCCTGTAAATACTTATTTAAGTGCCCTTTGCAGACAATATTTATTTATAACGTTCTTTCCTTGTAGATTACCAATTTCCTGCCTGTGTTTAGATTGTTTGATCTCCTCTATCCCGAACTGGAGCCGCTTAAGCTGCCGGACATCAACAAATCCTCGACTGTTCGCCATATGGCGCCCATTTGTGTGTGGATCCACCTAATGAAGAAGGCGCGAGTAGAGAATATGAACATTACTCGACCGCTGCCCATTGCGCTAAAAAATCACTACGAGTAATTAATTATTGGCTTCGAGTTTTATTTTATTTATAAAAATATTAAATGATTTATTTACAGCTTTCTGCAGCACCTCGTTACGCCCAACACCTTGATGAACATGACTCTGGGCAACGACTTCCGCATCATTCTCATCTGCAATGCATACTCCACGAATCAGGAGTATTTCGGCCGACCAATGGGCCTGTTGGTGGATGCACTCAATGGCAATTCAAAATCACCGAATGGTGCTCAAATACCAGCCGTGACTTTCTCCGTCACAGTGTTAGACAGCCTGACGGTGCACAGCAAAATGTCCCTAATTCACGGCTTCGTCACTCAGATGTTGAAGCAGGCTCAAACGAAAGGACAAGTTCCAGCGGCAGCGCTACTGGAAACCTATGCCAGACTTTTGGTTTACACAGAAATCGAGTCACTGGGCATCAAGGGATTCCTAAGTACGTATTTAACACAATATAATTCAAATTATAGTGTAATAACCTAATGTTTTTCGGTAGGTCAACTGATGCCAACTGTTTTTAAAAACCATGCCTGGGCCATGCTACACACCCTAATGGAGATGTTTTCATACAGGTTGCACCATGTGCCTACCCACTACCGCGTTCAACTATTGTCGTTGCTCCATTCTCTGTCTTCCGTTCCGCAAACAAACAAGATGCAGTTAAATCTTTGGTGAGTTATTGTTTTAAGTGAATTAGTCCATCATGCTAATCTTCTTGTTTTGCAGCTTTGAATCGACTGCTCTCCGCTTGATTACCAGTATCGGATCTGCTGAGTTTCAACCTCAGTTTTCCCGCTATTTTAACGAAAAATCTCCCGGAGCTGTGGCTTCAAATGAAAGCGAGGAGCTAAACCGCGTTCTCATTCTTACATTAGCACGCTCCATGCACGTGCACGGCGGAGGCGATGAAATGCAGGGCTGGTGCAAGGACTTCCTTTCAAACATTATGCAGCACACGCCACATTCGTGGCCCATGCACTCTTTGGCATGCTTTCCTCCCGCCCTAAATGAGTACTTTACGCAAAACAACCAACCGCCAGAGAACAAGCAGCAATTGAAAAAGGCCGTGGAAGAAGAGTACCGAACCTGGACTTCGATGACGAATGAAAACGATATCATTGCACACTTCCTGCGGCCAACTACGAATCCTCTGTTCTTGTGCCTGTTGTTCAAGATTATTTGGGAGACCGAGAACATAAGCCCAGTGGCTTACAAGTGCGTAATCGAAAAATATCTAGCATCTTGTATTTTTCACGTATATGGTTTCTTTTTAGAATCTTGGAGGGCATTAGTGCGAGAGCCCTATCTACTCATCTTCGCAAATTTTGCGACTTTTTGGTGGCCGAAGTGGCCAGCTCCTCGGATGGCCGTGAGTTTATACACAAATGCGTGGACACGATCAACAACATGATCTGGAAGTTCAACGTGGTGACTATCGATAGGGTTGTGCTTTGTCTGGCTTTGCGAACACACGAGGGCAACGAGGCTCAAGTCTGTTTTCTCATTATCCAACTGCTTATGCTCAAAGCCAGCGAGCTCAGAAATCGTGTTCAGGAGTTCTGCAAGGACAACAATCCTGATCATTGGAAGCAAAGCAATTGGTATGTGTAATGATTTGTTTAAAGATCACATCAAAAGTAAATTATCTTTTACAGGCAGGACAAACATCTCTCGTTCCATCAAAAATATCCGGAAAAGTTCGCCCTGGACGAGTCTGCTTCTCAAATTCCGCTTCCTGTTTACTTCAGCAATGTTTGTTTGCGATTCCTGCCCGTTTTGGATGTGGTGGTTCACAGATTTATTGAGCTAACCATTACGAATGTTCACCAAATCCTGGGCTTCATTTTGGATCATTTGAGCGTACTCTACAAGTTTCATGGTGCGTAGGAATCCCCTCTTAAGCTTTTTGAAACTCATTTTTACATTTTACAGATCGACCTATTACTTATCTCTACAACACACTGCATTATTATGAGCGAATTCTACGAGATCGGCCAGCGCTGAAGAAAAAACTGGTAAGACTTCTTGAAAATATTATTTATATTTGTGTAATTTTATATTTTGTTTTAGGTGGGCGCTATAACTAGCGCCTTTAGTGAGATTCGGCCGCCAAACTGGAGTCTAAGTGAGCCCTACAAGGTGTTCCTGCAAAACCAGGATTCACTGTGGACCCCTGAATTGAGTTACTATATGAGCTTGATTAGGCGCCTAGCAGACAGTAAGTTTATTTTGACTACAAGAAATCTGTTTTACCTTTTCTATACGTTTCAGCGATTAGCGGAAAGAATGTATTTTATTCCACGGACTGGCGTTTTAATGAGTTCCCCAATGCGCCAACCCATGCTCTCTATGTGACCTGCGTGGAGCTGTTGGGATTGCCGGTGGCACCGACTGTGGTGGCCAATAATCTCATTGATGTGATAGTAACCGGTTATGCAGTCATTCCGCAGAAGGATATCCACAGCTATATCAATGCCGTGGGCATTGTTTTGGCCGCTTTGCCAGAACCCTACTGGAGTGGCATCTACGATCGCTTACAGGATATGCTCAACACACCGAATATGCTTAATTGGACGTACCGATTCAATGCCTTCGAGTTGTTCAATTTTAAGACTGTTCGCGAGGCGATGTTGGAGAAAACTTACGCCGTGGTTTTAGCAGTTGCTCACTCGGTGTTTCATCACATGGGTGCCTTCAAGTTGGCGGCGATGACCAGATATATCAAGGACAAGTTAAAGCCCTGCGTGCGAACCGAGCAGCAATTGCTGTACCTGTGTCACGTTTTCGGACCTTTCCTGCAACGAATCGAACTGGAAAAACCCAACGCCGTTGCTGGTATTGCCGTTTTGCTTTATGAGATTCTGGAAATAGTAGACAAGCAGCACGGTCCGAAGCCAATGCAGTACATGGACCAGATTTGCGATTTCCTGTAAGTCAATTAATTCATTTATTTATTGAGCAATTTTCATCTATCTTGCCACCATGTTTAGCTACCACATAAAATATATACATGTGGGTAACATAATCAAAAACGAATCTGAGGCTATTATAAAGCGACTTCGACCCTTGCTGCAAATGCGCCTGAGATTCATAACCCATCTTAACTTGGAGGATATACACTCAGAAAAGATGTAAGAATAGATAGAATTGTAACTTAACTTATTCTAAATGAGACTACATTAAATTTTAGTGCCGATAATGCCAACAACAACGCAATAACAGGTCAAACTCAATCCCCCATGCAAGTGCAACATCAACAGCAGCCGCAGCAGCAACAGCAACAACAGCAGCAACAGCAGCAGCAGCAGCAACAACAGCAACAACAACAGCATCAACAACAGCAGCAAATGCAATTGCAGCAACAACAACAACAACAACAGCAGCAGGTGAACGCTGGACAAACAACTAGCGTTCCACTGGGAAGCGGTGGAAACATGCAACAACAGCAGCAACTCAATCATCAGCAACAAATGTATATGCAACACATGCAGCAACAACATCAGCAGCAGATGCAGAACATGCGGCACAATTAGACCTAGACTGACTTTTGATTAAGTCCAAACAGACATAGAAACTTAAGCCAGCTAAAGTTAGTATTATTTTATATTGTATCCCTTTTTGTAAGTCCAGTTTCTATATGTTGTACTGCGTTCTCAGATATGCTAAGCAAATAACTAAGAAAATTTTAAAAACAACATTGCCTTTGAATGTGATAAGCTTTTGCAATTATCAGTGGGTCTCCAGCTGACTGCATATCTCTTCCTGCCAAGAGTCTTTATTCGAAAGCTTAGGCTAATGAGTCATTTCTGGAGTCTGTGAATTTGGCTGAGAACTCGTATAAACTTAAAGCTCATCGCTGTTCAGCTGTTAAAGTAGATCTTGTCAACCTCGAGTGTCGTTCTCAGTTGTGCCCGCAAAGCATTCGGCAATGCATGCGATCCCCGGAAGTCAGTGGCTGCTTTTGATTGTTTCAGTTTCTGTGGTAGCCGAGTACTGCGACAATGGAACTGGCGAGTGCAAGGAGTTGTCTCCTTCGGACTGTCCGGTAATATTCTACAATCAGCACCTGATTGGATCTGAAGTCAAATACTGCGACGAATTCAACGATATTGTCTGCTGTCCCATACCGCTGGATCATCAGAATCTTAAACCTGTTGAACAGACTAGGCCTTTCGAGAAGCGTAAGGTGTGATTTAAATGATTCCCTTCCGACTTTAACAATTTGTTCTTCATTTTGCTCAGAGTGCAAGCAGTATAACGAGGCCAGATCAGCATGTCGATCAACGCCCTTTATTGTGGGCGGCACAAAGGCGTCTGGTCGGGAGTTCCCCTTCATGGCGCTGATCGGGACTCGTCGAGTTAACAAGACCGACACCAGTTGGGACTGCGGTGGTTCTCTGGTGCATCCCAGATTCGTACTGACCGCGGCCCATTGCCTGGAAACGGATGAGTAAATAAAATAACATGGGTTTAGCTTCAATAGTATTGATTTGGTTAATTCAAATGCGAGGTTGGCACTGCTCAAAAATGTTTTATGAATTGTACAAAAACGTTTTTTCAAAAGCTATTTTTTAAAATTTATTTTTACTGAATTTATAATTTAAAAATTAATCCATCTCTCAATTACAGAACGAAAGCCGAACGATTGGATCCCAATTTCGATTCACCCAAGTTTGTGGTTCGTCTAGGGGACTTGGACTACAACAGCACCACCGACGATGCGTTAGTGCAGGACTTTCGGGTGGTGAACTACGTGGTTCATCCTGGTTACGACACGGAGGACGAGGAGCTGGGCTTCAAAAACGATATTGCTCTGCTCGAACTAGATAGGGATGCTGCGTTCAATGATCATGTGGCAGCGGTTTGTTTGCCGCCCAGCAGCGGCAACGATAACGAACAGGTGACTGCCGCCGGCTGGGGATTCACCGAGGATGGCGTGAAGTCCAGTCACCTGCTGAAGGTCACCTTGCAGCGATTCTCCGACAAGGTGTGCCAGGAACGCCTGCGTTTTAGCATCGAGACGCGCACCCAATTCTGCGCAGGATCGATGACCAGTCAAGCGGACACTTGCAATGGCGACTCCGGTGGACCCATATTCGTGCAGCATCCGCAGTATCCATGTCTTAAGCAGGTCATTGGTGTCGTCTCTTATGGATTGGTCTGCGGATCCCAAGGTCTTCCCAGTGTCTACACCAAGGTTCACCTCTTCACGGACTGGATCGAGAGCATTGTTTGGGGTAGTTAATAATACAACAGGAAAAAAACACCATCCCGCCATATCAATAAAATCAATTCTAAGTCATGCTCAAATCTAGTTTATGTTGAGCAATTTTCTATTACCTAGCAAACAGGATAATATAATATTACAATAAAATAATTGGCCTTTTATGTTAAACTCATGCAATTAAAATTAAATTAAGGTTGTTCATTCCCTTAATTAACCTCTGTTAAAAAGGGTTTGCATTTGGCTGAAGGTCATGGTCAGAAATAAACATTCTTTTTAGAGTCGAACAACTTTTGGCCATCTGTTATCTACTAGTGAACGAATACAGAACTAAAAATAAATTATACAATCACATACATAGATTTCTTAAAGAAAATCAACATTAAGAAATTCCTGTAAGTTAAGATCGGGGCTGAAGATAAGTAGCCCTGGTCCGTCCTAAGCCGCCTTTCCTCGTTGCCAGATGGGGGAAAAACGATTCCCAGAGCGAGCTTCTTGTGAAGCTTTCAGGTAAGAGCCTCGAGTTCGGCTCACCTGCAAACCCGCTTCGATCTTCAGTTTCGATCGAGACTCACTTGAGTTCGGACGTGTGGTGCGCTTGTTTTTCCGAGTTTTCCGCTGTGTCGTCGCAACCGTCGTGTCTTCCGGACCGTGGATCCCCTGAATTTTTGCGGTCGTTGTGCAAGTGCATGGCAGTCACGTACAGCCGTTGCAACAAATACGAAAAAAAAATATTTATATTGAAAAACAGACGAACAAACAACCGCCAGAAGTAACCAAATCAATGTGGCAAATAGTGTACTTTCGATGCGCGCTCGTTGATTGATTAACACATCACCTCCCACACACACTCCAAGTATCCCATACAGTACTCAGTACCCAGTACCCAGTACTCAGTACTCGTACTCGTACTCGTTTACCTGTGCATCGCAATCCGCTGCAATTGCAATTGCGCGGTGTGTGCATCATCAGCGGAGAACGTTAAAAGTGCCGCGACTGCATTGTTTTGACTTTGATCGTGTCTCGTGGTCTCCGCTACCCCGCCCCCAAAAAAAAACCATACCATACCGCCCACCGCTCCTCGACGAAGCGCGTGCGTGTTGTAACTTTTGATTAGCTTCGGAGTCGGTCTTGGAATTGGATTTAGATTCGGATTCAGATTGGGATCTTGCAGTGCGCTTGCGTTTTTCGTAACTTATCGCCGCCCACATCTCGGCCAGGAATTCGTTCTTCTTCTTCAGGTGAGCCTGCGTGGAATGTCTCTACCCTTAAAGATGAAATACATTAAAAACAAAAATTATTAATTGTAAAACAAAGGTTTTAATCTATAAGTCATAATAGTAAATAGAAAATCTGGATTTATCATTACCATCCTCATTACTTCTTTGCTTATAATAGGTATTAATTTAACGAAATGGTTTTTATTAAATGAAAATCAAATATTACAGTTGTGATCAGAAAGGTTTATGCAATTAAAAAAGGTTTTTATTTTAATATAATGTTTTATCATGATTTTCTATCAAAATGTGTTTTTCAAATAAGCAATTACACACATTAAAACAAGTTAAGATTTAAACAAAGAGAGGACAATACATATATTTTCTGAATCATTAACTCCAAATAATAATTTTCGATGATCAAACGACTGAACGTGGGAGAACTCATTAGCTGATTGTTAATTGATGTGTGTTATTTATATGACCATCAGAAAAGAGAAAAAATGTATTCTTTTAATGAATATTTGACAAACCAGAAAGCTTTCGGTTTTTCTTGGAGTGTATGTGAGCATGTACTTTGTGTGTGACGTGCAGGAAGACCAAGAAAAAGAAGCGGCAGGAATGCTCGCTGAATTGGCAATGCAAACGGGCTCTTATTTTGGAATTCCCTGCACATGCCGCAGCGGAAGATCGAAAAAAAAGTGAAAATCGCTACGAAACCTTTGTAATTATAGACACACACACACACAGTACACACACACAGTACACACACACATATAGTACGCACACAAGGTGCCAGGCATAATTTATTGCATATTAGCGTTTGGCAGCTGACAGCTGCTTTTGGGATTGTTCTCCGGACTCCGGAGATCGATGTGGGCCGCCAGAACTTAACCGAGGCTGTGGCAGATGAGATGAGATCACTTCTAAAAACCGAGGCCGGGCGAATCAGCCAAGAATGGTCGAAACACCAAACACCAAAATCGCGTATGCGCTCTGTAAGTCCATTAATCACAGCCGAATAAAAAGAAATGTCGAACTCGCTGTGAGTCACCTGTAGTCGAGAAACCAACTCCGCTGGCGACTTCTTAGCTTTCATTAGTCTTCCTTATCCAGCAGCGGAATCTAATTAATTCTCCTTTGTTTTCATCACCTCGATAACTGTTTGTCTCCATTCCATTTAAGCCGCTTAGCTAAGTTACCGGCTAATGCTTTGACCCTCTAAGCCGATCACACAAGAAGCTAGATGTAGGTACATGGAAAAAATTGAAGTCGTTTGCTGACTAGGTCTTCCTTATTGACTGTTACATGTTTAAATATTCTTTTTTGGAACTTAATTCCACCAAACACCTAATGACTTTAGTCATATTTATTAGATTTGCTCAAAGAAGTTAACAAAAGGTATTATAATGTTTTCTGGATCATAAAAAGTCCTTAATAATTTAATTTTATCTGTCTATCTAATTTATAATGAATTATGAATTCCCAGAATTATTGTTTAAAGAATATTGAACATAATTTAAAAATATTTTTATACAAAGTGAACACCACTTTAAGTTCTATTATTTCCCTGTGTACTATCGATTTGAGCAAATGCCGTGTCATGCCAAGATTGGACCGCCGCAGAAACAGAAACCGATTCAGAAGTGACCTTGAGGGTAATAACTCCCGCGACTCGCGCTTTTCTTAGTCATGCCCGGAATGCAGCCGAGCAGCATTGGCAGCTGCAAAGGCCAAAACCGGATGGCATCCACCAACATCTAACGTCTAACACAGGCACACACGAAATCGGCTGAGTTGGTATTATATTGTGGCAGGCTACCCACACCACGCAGATTCTCTTCGAGCCTCGGCCCCCATACAATGTTTTGGGGGCATTATAAAATACTATTTACCGCCACTCATATGAGGCTCTATTATTAACATGCTTACAGACAGCGAATTCCAGCGCCTAATAAACAAAAAAAAAAACGCCAATAAGCCCCAAAAAATAACAGCTTAAAACAAAAAGCCGTCAGCCAAAAACAAAATCTGTAAAAAAAAGTGAGAATGCGCGAGGGCAAACGAAACCAGAATCAGAATCCGATCCGATCCGTCGTCGTCGTCGGGCGGGTTTTTTCTAATGGTCGTTTCGGGGGGCGGGGTGGCATCCAGTTGGCCAAGCAAACTGGTTGGTAACATATACACGGCACAGGTGGGGGGACCTTGGAGCGCATCTTGACTCTTCAGAAGTAATTTGAACTGTCAAAGTCGGACAAAAACCAATTTGTAATCTGTGCACTTGTTCAAACCAAACCTGAACAATTTCGGACACACCATATATATAACTATATATATGTATATGCGAGTTTTATAACGAATATTTCGCATTCATTTGCCAAATGGTTTATAATGGCAGTTAGTTAAATTGTTGATTGTTTTTGTTGTTATTCTGTTTACGCTGTCCATTCCGAGATGCTGCGCGTTCGTTGCCTAAGTCTTTTGTATTGGGCCCATTCGGCTTGGCATTTGAGCCGTGTGCGTTTCAATGCCGCGGATTTGTAAGCAGTCCGTGTAAATGAACATAATCGCACATCGGATTACGCAAAAGACCGTAACAAAATCAAACAAACACAGCGGGCATTCAGCTGGCTTTAATTCAATTCGAATGCGTAAGGCGTTCCATGGCTGACCTTAGATTTTTATGTTAATCGCTGGCCAATTGCTCCCGAAATGAAATAACTTGGCCGGCACGGCACAAGTGACACAAAAAAGCGTCTGCCAAAAAGATTTTATGTTTGCGAAAGTTATTCTCTCGATCCATAAAAAAAAACAAAGTTACAAAGCATTTCCGTTAACGACTTTCGGGCAAATTTTGTAAAGATTTTATACGGGTATTTATGTAAAGCTCGAACAGGTTTCTGCAACTCATTAATAAATTAACAGGTGGATGCGACTGCGATTGTGAATCGGGAATGTCATTGGAGATCGTCTGACGCCAATCGTCGAGATGAATTTGCACAAAAGTCGAGAGGAGAGAAGAAAAGGGAGAACTTGCCGCAAATGATTTAATGTTTATAAATACGATTTGCGCCTTGGTCGAATCAATTTTTATAGCAAAATTAACGTCGTGAACGTGAGATGAGCTACTGCTAAAATCGATTTGAAAAATGAAAAATTGTTTATGGCTTTTTATTATTTATAAGGTGAATTATGCAAACCTTGTATAAGTTAACGGATTGCAATTATTTGAAGAGGTCTTATTGATTTTTAAAATCATGGTGGTTGTTGTTATTTTTTTTACTACTATTACTATTACTACTATTTCCTATTCATTAACATTTGCAATCTACTTTCAAGTGTTCTGTTTTAATGGATATCATTTAGTTTTAATAGCTTAATGGTTAAATCAACCTATGTGAGGGGCGAACAACAACAATGAAAATAAAGCTGTCAGTGATTTTCCTGCTCCTCTTAACCTGTCTGCCTTCTAATACCAAAAGCCCACTCAGCCGAAACGGCCATCATTTAATCTCGACGCTGGCTGTTTGAAATATGATCTTATAGGCAAAGTTTGCTACGGCTGCGGGTACAAGTACTTTGGATGGCTCTCGCCAGTTAGAGATCAAGTTTAACGGCCATAAAGCGACAGCGAATAAACGCTTGTTTGTTTGTTATTTGTTCGGCCATTTGTTGTGGCTTAACCCTTGGATTCACCCTGACCCCAAAGGTGGCCCTGTAAACTCGTATAGCTCGTTCTTGTGAAAGTTGAAGAAATCCAGAGCTGAGCAACGAATTAAATTAATTTCAGATATACTTATGCCGAAAGCGAAAGAGCCCCGAAGCCAAACTGGCTGCACCAGTTCGACAAGATTACACGGTTCCATTCCACTATGCTAATCAACGGAAATTAGCCGCAATGTCAATAAATCGGAAATGTGGGGGTCTAAGATACATTCAAAGAAAAAAAACCAAATATGGCATCATTTGTCATCCCAGTGATGGCTTAATTTTTATAATTGATAGAAAACCATCGAAAGTGACAAACTGCGGGCTTGTTTACTTTGTGTGTGTGTTTACTTTTCCTCAGTTGCATTCCAATACATCCAAGTCGAAATCGAAGGTGAAATAGAAAACAAATAAAAAAAAAAATCAATGAAAAACTTGGATTTGGTCGAGGCAACTTTCACTGCGAACCGAAGATGTCACCGGTGTTTTGATGTGTGGATTCAGTCAATGGAATCCATTAACAAGTATTAGCACCTCCTTCCTCTATCAACAAATTGCTAAGCTTGCTTAAAAATAAAAATGTTATAAAATTTGTTTTATATAAATCTACAAATATCGATTTTCTACCTCTCAATATCTTTCTATTAAACTTTATTTTTTTTTTCTCTGCACTGAAGTAGTTGTTAGGCGGTAATTATAATGAGCCAACTTGGCACACATGTTGTCAATCCCATATTATCGACGACTCCCCTTCCAAGTTCGGTGGCGGATTCGTGGTGCGTGACATTAAAGTTGAGAAATTTCGCGCAAATAGAAATCCAAACACGAAATGTTTAAGTCAAACACAGCACAACAGTACAACACGGCACTAAAAGCACCACTCGCACTCGCAAAAGCCATCATGACGAGCTGATTTTCGCACCAGCACACAGCAGCCTCAGATCTGTTTGGCTCGAAGCGAGTAGCCAGTCACATGGACCGTTAACAGCCGCTGGCCAAAATCCACACATCACCCATACGCCGTGTGGTTCGTCAAAAAGGCCCGATTAGAAAGTCTGTGTGCTGAGCCAGCTTGCTAATCAGTTTCTGCACAGCCTCCTTTTTTATTGGGTAATAATTTCTGGAAATGTGGCATAAGCTCAAAGGAACCCACCAAACATAATCTCTCAAAAACTAAATTTAATTCATGTGTCTAAAAGTGTTCCATTCGAAACTAAAGCACTCTTATTATTTTACCTTTTATTTATAAAACAATATCTATATCGTTTTCTAAAAATATTTACTTAAATGTTTAACATTCCTTTAGAACTCTGATAATTTAAAACGAACGCTTTAATGATTGTTTTAAATTATTCGTTTTAGTCCACGGATCCCTTGAACGTTGTCTTCCTTGTTAGCTTCCCTCTTGGCCACTAAGTGGTTACACAATGGCCTATGGCCAACTGGGTTCCATTTAAAATCAATTTCAGCTCTTTTACTTAACAACTTCGTACTTATCTAGCCGTGTTGCTGCCAGCAATGTTATTCTCTAATTCGGCTGGCTAAAAATGGAGCGCGCGCGCATAATTCCAGTGAAGTATTTTGGTCAAGAGTGTGCCGCCCGCCGATCGGGCTCTAATTTCTGGGGCTTTTGGGGAGCGGCCCCATAGGCGATACACTTGCCGCCGCCCCAGAGTCCGAGTTTGGCCGACTTGCTGCGATAGCATCGATTTATCGTCGCGATCCATTAATAGTTGACTATATTTTGTTTTGGGGCCAGTAACCGGTTTCCGGTGCCCAGCACAACACACACACAAAAGACACTAAGTCACAGATACATTTGCAGATACAGATACAAATACGAATAACTTGGCTGGAGTATTTTGAAAATCGTATCTGTGGCCCAACATGAATGAGCTTTTCGAATATTTCGTAACCAGTTGGACTGCATTTTTTCCACTCGCTGTCGCCGTGAATCGAACATGAGTAGCGTGGCCAAATGTTTATGTCCGCAGCTATGGTTGCCCATAATCGATATGTCGTAGAAACCGAGTCAAGTGTTCTTTTCATCCGACTTGTTTCGCGTCGAATCGCATTGAAGACTTCAATTTAATGGCGTGTGAATTGCATTCGAGTTTGTTTCTCTTTGGTATTTGCAGTGCCAAGGCGGCCAGGCGGTCCATTAATTAAATCTCAGTTCTAATTAGTGGAAATGCAAAGCACTCGAGAGGCAATTCAATTAAAGTAATTGCTCACCTAAGCCTCTTAAGTCGGCTTTAACTCCACCACTCCATACCGCTAAACCGTTTTTCCCTTAGTCAGTTGGGTAATGAAGCTCGCTTTTTGGGCAACTCATGACAGCCAGGCCAGTTGACTTGACTTGGCATCACGCAGACTCATTTCAAAGAATGGCTTACAGCCCGGAGTTTTCCCACTTTTCTTGGCAGTTGCGTCTCCAGCTGGGCGCCATTAGTTTAGTTTTGGTCGCTCTTTTTGCCCCAAATGTGGGCTTATTGGATTGCACAAAAAAATGCAGATCACTTACAACATTATATTAGGAGATCGCTGTGGGATTCAATTTCTCGAGTTCATATTAAGAGTCACTGAAGAAAGTGGGTGTTTATACAATTAACTTAAGATATAGCTGGTCATTGGGAATCTGAAAATGTTTTAAAAATTGTGGACAGTTATTCCCTTAATAACTTTAACAATCATTTGCTTATTTTCAAGGCTATGTAACTTTATATGATTTCCCTGACAAAAATTTTAATTATGGTAAAAAGTGCTTGCTGATTATGTTGAATATCCAAACTAGGATTTTAATATTATTTTAATCATTAGTACCTCGGAATGAGCTTTACTCATATTTTGACTTTATATTTATAAACATATCTTTAGGATGCTAGAATCAATTTATTTTTAAATAAAAAATAGTTAGCTTAAAATGATGAGAACATTACTCAAGTAGACAAATACAATCAACCTTCAAAATAAAAGCCATTCAAGAGATTTGTTTTCGGAAATAAATCATTTGGTTGATCATCAAAGACTAGCAAGAATGATTTATGAGTGGAATCCGATTGCCAATTAAAATCCGAACCTATAGTTCTGGCCCAGTTGCGGAGAGTGGCCCAGATACTCGCACTCGTTTAATGCGACTCCATTTGTTTGCTTGCCCCGTCTTAATTAACATTTTTTACATGCTTTTCGATTTTGTTTTGCTTTGGCGACTTCAATGTCAAGCCATGTGGTCGTCACAGTCGATGTTGCCGATGTTGTTACCATTGTTGCTGCTGTTGCTGCTGCTGCTGCTGCTGCTCTCAATGCCAGACAGACAGTTGTTGGCCAGGTCTAGAGTAATCAAAACCAAACGAGGCGGTCACCCAAAGCGGCAGCTGCCGCCTCGGAAGTCGTTCCCGCTACCGTTATGGCTTATAAAAATGTTCACTGCACACAAAAGCGAGATATACGAATATATGTATAAAAAAATATATTTTTATATAGATATTTCTGGGGGTCTGGCATTGGACAATGACTGGGTAATTACCGCTTTGGGTGCTCGCGCTGCTTACCTGAGATGTCACTGGCTGTTCGGGGAGAAAAAGTGGAGCACGGCTGGTCAAGATTTCTGCCCGTTCCCATTCGCCGCGAATCGTGAAGATTTTTGCCAATCAGTAAGACCCCGAGACCAACTAACACCAATTGTCGTTGATTTATCTTGGGGCAAGAAAACAGATATTTCATGCAGCATGCAATTTGCTTGTCAAAACTGTGGCACCATTTTCCATATCCAAACAATTGGTCCGACCGTGCCACATTTTTACGCCCATTTCAACGCCATTTGTTGTCGTTTAGTCCGGGGGCTAGAAACCGAAAAAAATAACTCAAAATAAGACCCAGAGCAGGTAGCTTGGACCCCTGATTTATGTCGTTTCATTAGACAAGCACTTTTTTTTTTTTTGGCGGACTTTGGGTTTAGAAGCCCAAGTATCTAAGTATCTCACAGTTTGAAGTTTGGCTCTTTGGGGGGGGCAGCTGTCATTGGCTTTGATTAGTTTGTTGAACGCGGCAAGACCTTCGATTTCACTCAGCTGCGAAGGCGTTGGACACGGCATATGTACTCAGTAATTCCGATCGATCATTGAACTCCACTGCGAGAGGATCGCATCGATGATTCGCTCTGTCACACGGAAAATCTGCGAAAAAAATAAAAGAGAAACCCATCTTTCGACACTTTTTGGAAAAATAAACTTTAATGGGCTTGTGGGAAATTTCCTTGTCATTGTTTAACGAATGCAATAAATAATTTTCACAGATCCATCTTCGCAGATACTCTAGGCCACGAAATAAAAAAAAAACAGAATTATGCAATTCTCGGCTAATAAATATTTCTATAAATTGCCTTCTTACAGAGTCAACTGTCGGCAGATGAGATGTGCGTCCAATTTGTGGCAAAATTAATTATATAATTTCCAATCACCGCCAAAATCCCCGCAGAAAATCAACTGCACAAAAGAAGAGAAAGAGAAGCGATTGAATAGACAAGCCACGCGTTGCTAATGCGAAAGGAAACTCCCCGACAATCGCCAGAAATTGTGAAGAAATAAATAACGAAAATACAAAATGTCTATAAATAATAAAAGACATTCCCCATTTGGATTCGCTTGGAGCTCGTGGAGCGCCCTGCTGGTGCTCGCCGCCTGGTGCTGCTACCTCGGATACTTCGGATCGGAGGCCCATGTGGCCCTCACCTATCCACCTGCCCGCAAGTACGATCTGGACTTTTTGGACAATGCGCGAACAAAGGCGCCATGTGGCATGCCCAAAGGTGAGTGTTCTTTAAAGGGGTTTTGTTTGTTGGGGAAGTGACCTGGATATTGGGAAAGCAAGGGGGAATAACAAACCAGAACCAATTTGTTCTATTTTGTTTTAAAAGTGGGATACCATCTAAAAAAAATTACATATAAATTTATAGAAAGAAAAAGAAAAATAATAAAGTTCAGAATTTATAATTCCCTCATGTGGAATAATCAATCAAATGCAAGATTGTTAAAAGGATAACAAAATTTCTCAAAATATCTTCTCTTTTGTTAATTGTGCTAAACTTTGACAACAATTCGAACCTCCAACATTTATTGCAATCAAATTTAAATTTATCATGTCAATAAGGTATGAATTCCAAATTAGAGACTTTCAACAAAGATTTGAACAAATAAAAGATTCAATTTTTTCTGTGCAAAATCATTTCCCTGGCCTGATTCCGTTCGTGGGAAATACAGCTGCTGGAACAGGAGCAATAGTTGGCTGGGCTCCACGGAAAATGCATTTCCCAATTGCCGATTGTTGGCCAACTTTGCTTTTTGTTTGCTTTACCCAGCTCGTCTGCCAGGCACGCTTTGATTATAATATTATGGCTTATTATTGCTGGTTATGTGCGCTTTGTTTGCCGACCGTAATTGGTCAAGCACGTTCAATTCACACATGCATCGGAGAATAAACAGTGCGTTTCATAAGCTTAGATGGGAGCTGAAAGATAAATATATAATTAGACATTAAAAATATTATTGTGTCTTGTTGCTTAATCGTATTGGAAACCTTTACCAATAGTTGAGTCGGTAAAGGGTTACAAAAGTTGCCTAGTTTATAAACATTTTACAAAGACTTTATTTAGCCTTGAAATATTTATAGTAAAAGGGTTCTCAATTATTCAGCTAAATATGCTTGAAACACTTATTTCAACTACAAGTTGTAGTTGGAAAATATCAAGTCACAATATCCACACAATACCAAAGCTCGAAACCTTGAACATGTGTTAATAAAATCGATTTGTGTCACTGCAACGAGACTGCTAATGACTTACACCTGTGAAACGCACTGCACGCTGTTAAAATGTATTCATAATTTAGAGACGTGCATTTTGCAGCTGAAAAACTTTTGCTTTTGCACTCGCTTGCATAATATGCATATGCTTATGCTCCGCTGTTGTTATTGTTATGCATGTGGCATCTTGCTCAATGCAACATACTTGCCGCTCCGTTATTGTTGCCGCGGCTGAAAAGTGTTACCAATTAATTTGCATATCGCGAGCGAGCGAGCGAGGGAAGCGACCGCCATTCACCTGTTCACCGGCAGTGGAGCAGTGTGCGTGTGTAAATGAGGGGGAAAGGGGGAGGAAGGGGAGGGATCCACAACCAGGGAAATTGGGTCAGGCAAATTATGAGCATTACGCTTATGATGCTCGATGGATATCTTATGGGCAACGGGTAAAATGCACTTTCGAAAATAAATTAAAATAACACCTTTTGCTCTCGAGTTTTGACATTTGATTGCGTTGATTCAAGAGGCCGTTTTTTTTGTTTTTATTTATTTCCCTTCGTTATGGGATAGTCCCATCGATACTGTTTGCATATCAATTATCGACCCTCGAAGCCGACAATTGCCTTGAGACGCTTGGTAATTGGCGAACTGGCAACTGCTATCGGAGATCAGAGGCACAGGCACACGTGTGCCGCATCAAAATGCCAAATCAATTTCCATGGATATGTCCATAAAGTATCGCAGACACTTCAATAATGTGCAAAAAAAATATATATACCTACATACATATATAAAGATTGTACAACCCGTTAAGCGACATTTTTGTGCGCAGCACTTTTGCCCATGTTTTTATTTTCATTTTCAATTTCGTTTGCAGTTTCATTTCGCTTTGTTTTGCCCGGTTTTGTTAATTATATACGCGCGCACATTGCGTATACGCAACGTGGGCAACACGGTGGCACGTTTAACCCATTTTGGGGCATGACAACTTTTGCCTTCGCCTGCGGCTGCACCAGCTACTTGTTGTTGTTGTTGTTGTTTCTCTGTTTTTCTGTTTGCCATTTGCCGCTCGCTGCAGCTTGCCAAACGCGTCTTGAGTTGTTGGCCAAGTTGGTCTTAGCCATGGCAACTGCAACATTGCAACTGCGGTTGATGCTGCTGCTGCTGCTTCAGCTCACTGGCTGCCTTGATGATGATGTATGCGCCGACGAGAGCCAAAGTGGAATGCAACATGCTGCAAGTGAAAAACTTTCACTTGTGCATTACGGCACACAGAAGTCGCCGGGGGCAGAGCGCGTTGATTGGCGAGCGGCGTGTCGGCAGGGACTAAGTATTCCGGCCACAATCCGCGGTTACGGCATGACGAAAATGTTAACAACTCTATCCAGGGACGTAGCCATAAATACTTTGCGGTGGTGAAAAATTGCTTAGGTGTAGCTCTTTCATTGGGTAAACATAGAATGACGAATATACAAATATTATACCTACTACAATTTGTATAATTCTTTTTCCTTCGAAACTAAGAAAATCGATTAGATGTATTACAAGCGAGATAATTTTACTAATATTATTTTAGCATGAAAACAAAACATTAGAAACTCCGAACTTATAATCATTCTGTGCGTCAGCAAGCCAAGGAATGTAGAACTAAATGTGTTAAAATTATTAAGACTGTGTTATAAAATGTGAGCTTTGGAAATTTACTGGGAGACAACTCAGGTAAATCCAATTAAGATCCTTGAAAATGTATATAGATGTTTTTGAATGGAGTAAGTGTTAAGGGTTCGTAAGTGTGATGTAAACCTATCTTCACTAATTTGTATGTGTTTTGTTGACAAGCCAAGTTTAAAGTCATTTAAGAATTGCTTCATAAAGTGAGTAAAGAGTTCATAATCATTGTGATTTGCTTAAAAAAAAACTTTTAGTTTAGAAATATAAATTCTTAGTAAATCTACACCCATGAGCTATCTTAAGATGCGCTGTTGTTTTTGAATCTCCATCTGAGAGTGACAGCTAAATGAGGCTGCAATTGTTGATGTTTTTGCCGCTGCTGCCCTTTCTATCAACTGCAACTAGCAACTTGCAACTTGCAACTGGTTCAATGGGCCGCAAAAACGCAGGGATTGGAAATGGGGATCGCAGTGACTGACTGACTGAATGAATGACTGACTGAATGAGTGACTGCTGACCTCTGAGGAGCATCTTGCATCTTGTTTGCATTGCACTTACCCCTCTCAACACATCTCCACAGCCTCGTCTAATCCATCTCAATTTGTTCGTGTTTGACACTCTTTTCCACAGCCTTTGTCTCCGTGTCTGCTGCTACACGATTTGTTTTGATTTGGCTTTGTTTTTACGTTGTGTTGTTTTTTTTTTTTTTTTGTATCTTGTATCTTTCTTTGGTATTTTTATGGCCACAAAGACTTGACATGGCTTGTAATTGTCGGCTGGCGTGCTGAGCGCACTGGAAATGGAGGTCAAGTTGTGGTCGCCTCTTGTGTCACTTGTCGGGAACATCGGTTGGGCAACCCAATTGGGTTGACAAAACATCGGCTTCGATAATTAGAGGAGCAATCAGCTCAATGCAAATGTCAATTAGTCGGCCAAAGCTTTGCGATTCGTTATGCAGCCACCGACTTGGGAAAATATTCAATATACGAGTAAGCTGGCGCAGATTTATCATCGTAACTGCCGCGACAAAAGCCTATAGCCATTTATCACTAGAAACTGCAGTCGTTTGGCCAATGCCTCGAACTCATATTTCAGTTCGAAATCCCCTTCGTTTCGGATTTGCTAAATCCTGTAGCGAAATGTCGCATTGAGAGCCATTCAGAATACCAATGAGAGCGACCGGCACCGGTGACATTTAAGCCATCGAACACGGACCTCGCTACGTATACGTAATATAGTTGGGGAATTCATAAGTAGCCAGAGAACAGCAAAGCCATTGAAATGCATCTGCATCCCAGACCATTCAGAGCCATAAATACCAACCTGCAACTGGACTGGCAATGGAGCAGAGTGCAGAGCAGTGGATCGGATCGGATTGGATCCGATCGGAGTGGATTGGATCGGAGCGGATTGGAATGGATCGGTTGGACTCGGGCCCCCAAAGGGGCTGGCCAAGACAACGTCACGAGCAATTAACTACAGCGAAACTCCTTGACCAAAGCGGTAGCACCAGCACCACAGGGAATGCAAATAGCACACAGGGAGAAAAAGGGAGGTAGTAGTAGGTTAAATTTATGAATGATTTATTAAATTAAAAGTTCTTTATTTAAAAATACATTTTGGAAATGAATCACAAATAAATGTTGAAAATTAAATTCAGTTTAAAAACTGTAGTTCCAGATAAATCATGTTGAATGTGCAAAATTTAAAGTCTGGAGAAAGAACAATAACTAATGGTATTGAAATTCTCTTAATTTTAATAGTAATAGTAATGTCGTGTTATTCTTTTCCCAAATGTATTAAGATTTTTTGTTTTGTGTATCTTTTATTCTCCGTGCAACTGCACGATCAATATTGAGAGCTGCAAAACGCTGGCCAGACAGACGTTGGCCACTTGGCCAGGTTAATTTGTGGCAGTGGCGAACACGGCGTCGAACGGTGGCAACTGGCAGCCCGTGTAGGGTTGCCAAAGCGAAATTAATTTTATGGCACGTTACTTATTCAGCTCCACCCGCTCCTTCCCCCCTAACAACTCCCCTCCTTGCGACCCCTTCCCCGTTTTTGGCGGCAAGAAATGCTGAAATTTATTGCCCTCCACGGCGCATGCGCAACGCTTCGTTAGTCGAGAAAAACGCTGTGTGGAAGTGTATTTGTCAACCTTTCGCAGTGCACCCTGTACAGTGGTCCGTATGGCGGAAGTCTAGGCTTTGCGGCTTCGTGAGAGGCGTCGACCATATTTGGCTGTCGGTTTTTCTTTTTCGTTTCACTTGCTTCTGCAGTTGGCCAATGCAATTAGAATGCACGCAAGCGCACATTCTTCTATCAACGGCAGCAAATTGCCTTGAGGGGGAAAGGAGGGGAATGGAGTTGCATGGAGGATGATGTAATGTCGGCTATTATAAGAATTTTCCCCCAGGCACTTCCACCCAAGTGCAGAGAGATGGATTCCAGAAAATTGCTGTTCTTTAGTTAATTATAATACCTAGTTTTGATTTACCAAAAGTGTTTGTGGTGTGGTCTTCGTTGTTTGTTAAGAAATTTGGCAGTAATTTAATCTCAGAGATTCTTAAAACAATTAACAGGTATTATTCAGTGGGATAAATTAAAAATATACGGTTCACTTTCGTAACTAGTTATGATGACAATATTTATAGTTAAAGTAAAGTTAATAAGCTTGAAACATACAATAAACACTGATTGGCAATACTATTTTGATTGCAATCAAAGCTTAAACCAAAAAACTCCTCCTTTCAACTATCGATGGAATTCAACTTAAGATCAAATTAGCGAAGATTTCAATTAATTATAAACCGATTTCACGCGCATCTCCGAGGGAAAAAAAATAAGGCGGCCAGTCGAGTCAAGGCGGCCCCGACCGATTTGAATTTAGGAGGCGAGCGGGACGGACGGACTTTCGAAATGGCCAGACGACGCCGGCGAGTTCAAGCTCAACCAGCAGCACACACAGATACGATTTTCAGCAGCCTCCAAAAACAAAACGCAAAGGTGAACAACTTTCGCGGGCCTGCGATCATGGGAAATATGACGGAGTTGAGGCGAAACACGAAAAAGCGTACAAAAATATTAACCAGATAACTTCAATTGGTCTTGGGGCTGGCCAACCACCGATCGGTGGTGCGGACCATGGGAAACATTAATAAGAAATGTGGAAAAAAATCCGTAAAAAATATACGTACACCTGCTAATTTGGTGCATGGATTCAGATGCGATTCAGATTCGAAAATACAGGTCGAACACAAGTTTGGTTGCCGCCTTCTTTCGGGCATAATTTGTTCGTTGTTTCGGTTTTATTAATGGGAACAGTTGATTTATCCACCGCTAGTCGCTTAACCCATTTCTCGAATCTGGTTTGGCGGCTTTCCGTTTCGAGTCAAAACAAAGCGAAATCTGCGTTAAATCATGGGAAGCTGTGTGAGGTCTGCGGGGCCGTCAGGTGCAATTAAATGTGAGGAATGCACCGATCCGCATTCGATTCGAACTGATTTGCATTTCCCAGTGGCCCAGAAAACCAACCAGGGAAGCCTAGTTCGTTTCCAGCTGAGTGGAGTTGATTTTACCCCCCACTTCCAGCCCACAATGGTTGCGCAATAGAAACCAAGAGTTTTTCCGCCAAGAACGAGCATCCAGTGACCCACAAATGCTACAAACAGACTTAAGTGCAAGACAATCACTGAGGAATACCCTGAAATCGGAGCTCGAAATTTGCGGTTTGCAGTGTTCCTTATAGTGGATATACCTCTACCAACTTGGCGCGACTGTCATACTCATGACCATATTGGGACGAACAACTGGCAACTGCACGACCATTGAACATCCATCGAGTGACTCAAGTGGTCAGCGCTTTTTGTGTTCCCAGCTTCTATGACTTTGGCTGGTTGAGCTTGGACGGAGCGATCTCGTGCCAGCGGTAATCATAATTTTCAGCTTCCTTATTTGCCAAGACGAGTGCGGGGACATCGGGAAAGTGACACTCCTCCTTTCGCTTTCGCAGACCTGACATCGCTATAAACATTTAATGGCCTCAATTAGCGACTCGTTCGCCGTGTATTGGCTGCCAACGATGTGCGAGCTGGGCATTGATAGCTCCTCTGGTCCAACTGCATTGCGACACTGGCAAAAAACTGCAGTTCGCAGCATAAACTAATAACTAGATAGCAGAAAAACATTATGTGAAAATTAAAGTAGTTACATTTTTAACTCTAATTACAAAAAATATAGATCTAATTACAATAGCTTGAATAGAGTATATCGAATATACAAGACAAGACAAAGTTTTTGGATACTCTCTTGGTTTCTAAGATGATTTGTAAAACTCGGGCTATTGATAACAAATCTTAAGAAGACTAAAAAATGGTTTCTTATGGGCACAGCTTTATAGCTTAAGATTTAATAAGTTCTTTTATAATTTGTTGTAATGACAAATTTTCCCTGTGCACCTGCATCTGCATCCCTGTCCCTCCGGGCAAAGCCCAGGTTGTAATTTTTTCACAGCTGGTCAGCGAAGATTACCGCATGGCTCTTATGCAACTGACGTTTATTGAAATTCGTCTGGGTAGCAGCAGCAGCAGCTTTGCAAAGATGTTTTCGGGCTGGGTCTCTGCACGTACAGATGTGATTATCGGATGTCTAGTGGTGTCATGCACAATTTGCCGGGGGAGTTGGGCGTCCAAGGTGCAGGTGCACTCGTTGCCACTCAATGCAGAACCAGTCCAACAGTCCTACTCCAGGGGGAGTGGACTTAATCATGCAACTGAGGCTTGGGTAAATAGATGGCCCTGTCACCGGTAATCACCGGCCCACTGATCACGCTCCGATTTCTGATGTCTTGTGTCTGGTTTCTAACTTCTGACTTCTGATTTCCTACTTCCAGGCTCCATCCGCACCTCACTGCTCTCCGGCTCGCAGTTCAACGTCACCTGGCATTTGGCCTATGCGCACAAGGTAAGTTGGGTTGACGGCAATGGGAGCAGACACGCCCCTTTTAGGGTTCTTATCGCCGAGGGGCTAATTAGCCGAGAATCCATTCTCGAGCGATTGCCTCACGAGCACGCAGTCAAAGTCAAAGCCCCATGAATCGAGATTCCCATGTTTTTTTCTGCGGCCTGGCTGCACGACATCTCGTCACAAGTTCTCAGTCATTGTTTTGGCGCACACCACAATCATAATCGCTACATTTCCAGGGCGGCTTTCGGTTGCAACTATTGGATGCCCTCGATCGACCTGTTTTGGACCTCACGCCCCATGTGAATAACTCCGAGTTTGTCAGCACGGATGCCACGTAAGTCAAACCACCTAGCTTGTCCTTTGTACCATTAGAAAAGTAAATAGAAAATACATTTTTAAAAACTGTCAATTCAAGTTGCATAAATCAGATGTAGATATTTGAATTTTTCAAAGATTAAAACCACCTCACTCATATGACTTTCCATATTGATGATATAGTAAAATTATCTTGAAATTGCTTAAACCAATCAATATTTTAGTTAATAATATACACCTACTCTTTTTTTCATAGTGCCCAGTCCTACTTGGTGAACATTCCCAAGGACTTTGAGTGCTTCAACTGCACACTACGGCTGCTCCGCCAGGCGGATGAGTGGTCCACCAGCTATCGATTCTGGTCCTGTGCCGATGTAGACATCAGGCTGCGCAAGGACTTCAAGGAGACCTGTTCCGGCAACGGCAAATACTTCCCTTCGCGTTGCAAGTGCGACAAAAACTTCTACGGACCCCAGTGTCAGTACAAGGACGAGTGCTCCTCCGATGCCGACTGTGGTGTTCAGGGCAAGTGCGTGGATCATGGTGGAACCTCCCTGCCTCGACAGCAGTGCTACTGCAACTTTGGATGGTTCGGAATCGGATGCAACAAGCGATCTCCCTTCAAGAGCACCAACCTCGACCTCTCTTCCTATGCCAAAAAGGAGCTTTCGCCCGATTACCACGTCTACTGGAGGCTGCTCGAGGAGCAGAAGGAAATCGAGATGGTGCTCAAGGTCAACAGCACCTCGTGGGTTGGCTTGGGTTGGAGGCCGCGTGGAATGACGCCGGAGTGCAAGAACTTCCCACTGATAAGGGACATTGGAGACTTGACCACAACGCTGGAGAGCTCTGCTCCGGAACCGAAGAGCGAACCGGAACCGAAGAGCGAACCGGAACCTAAGAGCGAACCGGAGCCGAAGAGTGAGCCGGAACCGAAGAGTGAACCGGAACCAAAAAGCGAGCCCGAGCCGAAGAGTGAGCCCGAACCGAAGAGCGAACCCGAGCCAAAAAGCGAACCAGAGCCTAAGAGTGAACCGGAGCCTAAGAGTGAACCGGAACCTAAGAGCGAACCGGAACCCAAGAGCGAACCGGAACCCAAGAGCGAACCAGAACCTAAGAGCGAACCGGAGCCCAAGAGCGAACCTGAGCCCAAGCGATTGGCCGAGCTTAGAGCCGCACCGGAACCCACCAGTGAGCCGGAACCTAAGAGTGAGCCGGAACCGAAGAGTGAACCTGAACCCAAGAGTGAACCTGAGCCCAAGAGTGAGCCTGAGCCCAAGAGTGAACCGGAGCCTAAGAGTGAACCTGAACCTAAGAGCGAACCGGAACCCAAGAGTGAACCGGAACCTAAGAGTGAGCCAGAACCCAAGAGTGAACCGGAACCCAAGAGTGAACCGGAACCCAAGAGCGAACCGGAACCCAAGAGTGAACCGGAACCAACTAGTGAACCGGAACCCACGAGCGAACCGGAGCCGACGAGTACGCCTGAGCCTAAGAGTGAACCTGAACCGAAGAGTGAACCAGAGCCAAAAAGCGAACCCGAAGCACAGAACACCAAATCAAAGAGAGTTGCCGGAGATTTCAAGCAGGGTGTCTCTTCCGTTTCCACCAGCGTTTCCTATCGCGTGAGCACCAGTGCAGACCGCCATCGCCGAGAAGCAGGTAAGGATCATTATATAAATTATTTTGATAAATGAGTTGAACAGAGAATCAAATACCTAAACACTAGTAGATTCTCCAAACACATTTTGGTACAGTCTCTTAAGATTTCGATGATCCCTTTATAAAAAATTTCCGTTTCTCCACAGAATCACCCAAATACCGACTGAACCCGTACACACCACGACATGACTTCAATCCCATGGACTGCACGGACATCGTGATCGGATCAGCTCGAGGAATGGCCAGCAGAGTGGGTGACTACTACTCCCGGGATCGATCCACTCCACGCACCGATGAGGTCTTCGGCGGCAAGTCAAACTTGGCTTTGGGTACGGGCTTTGAAGAGAACGGAGTGACCACTATCATCTTCCGCAAAAAACTGGTTGCGGATGAGCCCACTGATCATACCCTCGACGATGCGCTCACCCATGTAATTTGGGCCAAGGGTCAGGAGCCAAGTGGTTATGTCCACGTTCCAGCCTCTGGTCTCGAGACACAAAAGTCCACGGTGAAGGACTTCTATAAGCAGGATGAACTGAAATACCACGGACACCAAATGCAACGAGGCGTGACTCAGATTAATTTCTTTGGTGAGTTAACTACTAACACTACTATTATTCGTTGCGTTATTTGATGATATCCCTTGTTTTAATAGAAAAAGAGAAGCCATCCGCAAGCACGGACCGCAATGACCTGGGAACCAATGTCCTGGACAACGATTGCTTTGGCCACTGGAAGTACCCATCTAGCTGCTCACCCCAGGAGCACTCCTGCGAGTACTACGCCAGCTGGGAGACGGTGGGCAAGGGTGACGAGATGCGGTGGCACATCGAAACGTCGAATACGCAGACCTGGACGGGAATCGGCTTCAGTGATGACCAGAGAATGTCGCAGACGGACGCGATCATTGGTTGGGTGGACGGACGCAGTGGCAGACCCTTCCTGATGGACACCTGGGTGTTGGGCTATGCACCGCCGAAGCTGGACGATCGCCAGGACATCTACAATGCCTCCGGACGCATCGAGAAGGGCGTCACCATCCTGGAGTTCAACCGCAAGCGGGTTAGCAACGATGAACAGGACTTGTCCTTCACGGACGACCATTGCCTGTATCTATTTTTCCCGGTTCTCGGTGGAGCCTTCAATGTGGTCAACAAGAAGATACGCAAGCATGAGCAGGTTCCGCCAATCTCCTCGCAACGTGTCTGTATCAAGTCCTGTGGCAAGGGTATGTTATTCTAAAGCTAAAAAGGAATTTTTAATTTAATTGCCATTTTATATCACAGAACTGGAATCCGTTTTTGTGGGCACCAGCACTCCGGCTCCAAGTCGACTGGTCTATGCCGTGGGCGTTAAGTTGATGAATCTGGGCGAATCCTATGAGGCTCCGAAGCCCGGAACCGTGGAGTTCAACAACCTGGCAGCCACTATTTCGGACTCCTTCAATGGCATCCTAAGTTCTCTGACTGGCTACTACAAAACTGAGATTCTGGGCTTCGAAAAGTGAGTAATAATAATAAAGTATTGGATTACAGTTAAAAGTTGCATAATACATACAAACTAAGTGTAGGTGTATTTTCTTATTTTATATTATTTTTGTGGCACAAATATTTTAATACATGTTATTAATGTGAAAAAAATTTATTCGGATATAAGATAAAGAAAGCACTTCTGTATTTTGTAGTAAATCAGTACCGATAAGTAAAACCAATCTCTGTATCACACTAAAAAAGAAAAAAATGTGCTACGACACGGGTTTTTTTCAATTTTACTTATAAAAGCAAACACATATAATATAAGATTAAATTTGTCTTATCAAAGCCAGCTTTCAAAATTGTTATAAATCAAGCCATTAAAATATTTTTGTGGGCAATAAATTAAAAAATGCTGAGACTAATAATAAAATAAAAAAGTCGTTAAACTTTTCATGATAGAAACTTAATAAATTTACTAATTGCTCTATACTATTTTCAGGGAGGGCAGCACCATGGTGGCGAAGGTTCAGGCCATGTTCGATAAGGCGGATGTGGAGAAGAAGCACGACTTGGAGACAAACACTATTGATAAAACCAGCGATTCAGCAGCGCAGAAGAACGCCGAAGCGATAAGAGCCGCCTTGAAGGACCAAATTGCCACCGGTCGAGTGGGTTCACTGACGGTCGATCCTCAGTATCTTGACTTTGAGGCCTTGGAATGTATGCATTTAATCAAAACCTTATTAATTAGATATGCTAAATAATCTTATCCCCCCTGTAGACAAGAGCTCCTCAGAGCCGAATGCCAAGGAGACGCTGCTCTCCTTCTTCGACCTCTCGGAGACCCGTTTGTACATCGTCCTGGGATTGATTGCAGCTTTGGTGCTCATCGCCCTCATCCAGGCATTCTGCACCATTTGGAAGACTTCGCGAAAGAGCAAGAGTACCAAGGTGAGTGGGCCAAGGATTTGAACCGATCAATTGGGTCAGCATTAGCCTAGCCGACACAGAATAGCAAGTTCCAAATTTAAAACACAAAATATGGGTATTTCGTATTATTATTTTTATTAAGAACCATTAAGAATATGGTTTATGAGAAATCCCCGAAGTGATTACGGTTGCTGTGCCCTTTCTGTGTCGGAGGGGCTTTTCCCATTCCTCTCTTATTATTAATATCTTCCCATTGTACCCGTGTCGTTTAAAGCTGGTTTACGTAATTCCCGAAGAGTGGCGCATGTACCAACAGCGACAGCACCAGCGCTACTATCAGCCCTCTAGCGATCTATAAAGTCCACTCTACAAACCAAACTCAGATCAGATATGCTATAAACAAATAATACTGCCCGATTCTGAAACCCGAAACCTGAGCATCAGCTACAACTGCCTTAAGCGCACTTACGTTTTATACCGAACCGAACCAATCTTATAGTTAGTTTAAGTACCGGAACCCTCTTGATTATGTGCTGTATCTGTGCCGCGTTTATCAAAATTCTATAACTAAATGGGTAATTCAAAACTCTATATTTTCTTGTGGTATCTGTTGTGGTATTAACCTTGTCACCTAACCAAAAAAAAAAAACTATAACAACTCACCTTGTCACTCTGGTCGGAAGTCTTTGAACTGCTTTTTACTTCTCTCTCTTTTTCTGTTTGTGTCTTAACCCATTTCTGTGTGTTTCCAGTTTGTTCTAAACCAATTTCATTTGCATTTCATCTACTTTGTGTGAGGTTTCTCCTGGCCAGTCAGCGTTTGACATATGCTAAGTAAACTCTGGGAACCTTTCCTAATCCTACTTCAGATCCCCAGCTGTTTTCCAACTATTAACTATTTTAATATTGATTCGGCTTAAACGCAGGCACAAGCACATCTGCAGAACATTCTATGAATATTTATAACCGCGTAGAGTATCCTTAAAAAATACCCACACCAAATGCTGGCTGGTTGAGCGCCTTTAAGAAACGATGCCAACGAAACCTAGTTCTAATTGTGGTAAAATCCCTTTCTGCTTGCAGGAGAAACTCATCCAAAACTCGCCCTGGAAGGAGTTTGCCTCGAACACCAACTACGCCTTCGATCCCTACGGCGAAACGGAGGAGAAGAATGTGGGCAATAGCAAGGAGAAGGCGCGCCATCGCCACCAGTCGACCACGAGCAGCCAGCAGACGACGCTGCCGATGTCCCACTCGCCCACCAGCAAGTCCCAGATGTACTACGAGAGTCCCAATGGCCAGGGCAAGAACGGCAGCCACAACAACAACGGTCGCAGCAATGGACGCACAGCCAACCAGGCGCAGGAGAGCAGCATCAGTGGAGGAGCTGGACCAGGAGCAGGACCCTATTCCCGCAGCTCCTACGCGGAGCGGGCGTACTCGCTGCCCCGCCAGGCGCATCACTACCAACAGAGCCCGGCCAGCATGCAGCCGTCGGGTTACTACACCCACGACAGGCGTACCGCTCGCCAGGGCAGTCGGGACAGGACGATGGAGCGGGAAAGGGAGCGGGAGCGGGCGAGGGAGGAGGAGAGACGGCAGCGACAGGATCGCGATCGGGACTCTGGCTACGATCGTTCGAGGGATGATCCGCGACAGAACGGTGGATCCGATACGCCGGACTTCTACTTCATGCCCTCGCAGCGCAAGTATTCCGGCGAGGTGGTGCGCGTCTACGTGGACTACAACAAGGATCCGAAGCATTAAGGCTCAAAGGACACACACATACGATTGTTTATTTAAAGCTCGATTTAAGTTCTACCATCTGTACTCTCCGTCCCTCCGTTTGGCGAGTCCGTTTCGTGTCCCTCACAGAAAGGATTTAAAGGAAATAGAGGTCAATTTGAGGTTTTACCTTTTTAAGATCTGTACAACAAAACTAGAAATCGTTATTTTACAAAAATCAAATCCCTTTTTTGAAAGTATATAATATAATTAAGGAACTAATATCAAGTTAGTCATTCAACGTTCGAGAAGAATAGGTTCAAGCTGACTTCTATTTAATATACTTCTGTGCACTTCCGTTTCCTTTGAGTTCTCCTTAGTTTCGATTTTGCCATAAAGCAGTTTAGCTGCAGGTGCGCAAGCTTTACCACAGAACGCACAACGCATGATTCCACAACTTAGTGAATTGTATATATTTTGCATAGACATTAAAGCTTTTACAACAAAGAACAAAACAAAGCCACACAAATCACATAAAATTATTAAGCTAACTTTGCAATTAGGTAAGTGCATTGAAAATGTTTTCGCATTGGTATATCTTGAATGTGCAAAGAAAAATAGTCACTGTATTTAATCAAATTAAATATACAAATTAAGTTCATACATATAAATAAAGATAAGTACATTTAAAATGAAAATCGGCGCAGTAACTGGGTCTTATGGGTCGTCAATACAAGAAGGCCTTTTAAGCTGTGGGTATGAAGCTTCTACATTTTAATGGTTTCACATTTTATTAGTTAATTAAGAAAAGTTTCAAACTTAAATCAAGCTTAAGCATTTTAAAATTAATTAAATGTAACGATATGGGAAATCCAATTTGTATAAGGCAAAATATTTGTTGCAACGTGCAGACCATTGAAAGAATAACTGACAATCCCTAGCAAAACGAATAGTTGCCTTCCAGGCTGATCCAACTCTTTTCCGAAAATAAAACCAGGCACTCCATCGTTATAAGGTGTTTCACTAGATCGAGTGCAAAATTCATTGGCTTGTATAACTCTATTAAATGTGTTTGCACATTCGACCGTGCGGATCCGCTCGATGTTTAATTTATAAGTTTGTATATGGTTCCATTGTTTCACATAACCAAAAGCAGTGAAAAATTGAAGAGATGCGGCTGCCTGCTGGTAATAAGGGCTTGTGACCATACATATCGGCTTCATACCGTCTGCAAATGAAAATGACTTAAAAACCGAGAATATTATAAAAAACTTAGATTACCTGTATTTGTCACCGGTCGATTGAGTTTTATTAAGGCTATATTACTACTTTCGTCAGGGTGCTTAAAGACTTTCTCAACTCTGTGATCTGCAAAGTCTAGGTTTGTTTGCATCACACCCACTTCTCTGTAAAGTTAATATATTTTGTAGGTAGCTCAAACATTTTTAATTAACAGGTTTATACACTTACAAGGAATAAGGATTATCTGGCAAGCCTCTGGAAACTGTGACGACAAACCCTAGACACGAAAACAGATTATTACCATATAAAACGAAACTTTAGGTTTAAAAATAAAAACACATTAAAAACTTTATTGGGTAGACATGGTACTCACGGTCTGTGATAAGGACGCCTCGTGCCACAAAATTAGGTCCCCAAATTTTTGCCAGTAAGTTTGATGCAATAGTAGCTCCATTGCAGTCATTGTACAACATTATATTCTCCGAATAATTAGGCTGAGTGGGTATTTGGGGTGGCTCAGGCTCATCGAACTCGAACTTCCTTATCGTTTCCTGTATCCAATCTACATAGCTAGTTACATCCACATTGACTCCCGGTCCATCGCAGTGTTCTCTGCCGTAGCTTACTATTCCGAGCTGCACTTCGCGAATGCCGTGTTCATAAAAGTTGAATTGCTTTGACAGCGGGCCACCGGAATCGCCTCTGCAAGTATCGCCTCCGTTAATGTCACCAGCACATATCTGCTTTTCATTGACGTTGACTAACAGGTAATTATGGCATACTGATCGATTTAAGTGGTCAAGTGTAATATTTTGAAGAATTGAGCTTTCTTTGCCGTCTCTTCGCCATCCCCAGCCTACAGCTGTAAAGGTCACAGCATTCTCCAAGGCGTTTTTCATTCCCTGTTTGTCCAAAACAACGCATATTGGATGAATTAAGGCTGTGAAGAAATTACAATAATATTATCTGTTTAACGACCACAACGTTCACTTACAATCGAATTGGACCGCATCCCTCAGTTTAAGAAGGCCAATATCATTGTGATACAAAATAGGAATGTGTAATTGGTGAATTATTTAACTGGCTCTTTTGGGTCATGAATAGCAGAAGGCTTTCTAAACTGTGAATATTAAGCGTCAACATTTTATTACGTTAATAAAAAAAATTTCAAATTTAAATCAAGCTTAAGTATTTCAAAATTAATTAGGTGCAACGTTATCGGTGATCCAATTTGTATAAGGCAAAATATCCGTTACAACGTGCAGATTATTGAAAGAATAACTGACACTCCCAAGCAAAACGAATGTATTCTTTTCAGTCTGATTCAGCTCTGTTCCCAAAATGAAGCCAGGCATTCCATAGTTATGAGGTGTTTCACCAGATTGAGCGCAAAATTCATTAGCTTGGATATCTCTATTTAATCTGATTGCACATTCGCGCTTGGGGATCCGCTTGAAGGTAGACCTATAAACTACTGTATGGTTCAACTTTTCATAATCGAAAGAAGTCAAAATTGGAACAGATTTGACTGCCTGCTGGTAATACGTGTTTGTGAGCAAACATATCGGCTTTATACCGTCTGCAAATGATAATGACTTAAAAACCGAGAAGATTATAAAAAACTTAGATTACCTATATTCACCGGTACATTGAGTTTTATTAAGGCTATATTACTTCTTTCGTCAGGGTGCTTAAAGACATTCTCAACTATATATTCCTCAAAGTCCAGGTTTTTTTGCATCACACCCACATTTCTGTAAAGTTAATATATTTTGTGAGTAGCTCAAACATTTTTATTTAACATGTTTAAACACTCACACTGAATAAGGTAAGTCTCTGGAAACTGTGACGACAAACCCTAGACACGAAAACAGATTATTATAAAACGATACTTTAGGTTGAAAAATAAAAACACATTAAAAACTTTATTGGGTAGACATGGTACTCACGGTCTGTGATAAGCGCGCCTTGTGCCTCAAAATTAGGTCCCCAAATTTTTGCCAGTAAGTTTGATGCAACGTTTTTTCCACCGCAGTCATTGTACAACATAATATTCTCCGAATAATTTGACTGAGTGGGTATTTGGTGTGACTCAGGCGAATCAAACTCGTGCTCGCTTATCGCTTTCTGTATCCAATCTACATAGCTAGTTACATCCACATTGACTCCTGGTCCATCGCAGCGTACACTGCCGTAGCTTACTATTCCGAGCTGCACTTCGCGAATGCCGTGTTCATAAAAGTTGAATTGATTTGACAGCGGGCCACCGGAATCGCCTCTGCAAGTATCGCCTCCGTTAATGTCACCAGCACATATCTGCTTTTCATTGACGTTGACTACCAGGTAATTATGGCATACTGATCGATTTAAGTGGTCAAGTGTAATACTTTGAAGAATTGAGCTTTCTTTGCCGTCTCTTCGCAATTCCCAGCCTACAGCTGTAAAGGTCACAGCATTCTCCACGGCGTTTTTCATTTCCTGCTTGGCCTTAACAACGCATATTGGATGAATTAAGGCTGTGAAGAAATTACAATAATATTTTCTGTTTAGCGACCACAACGTTCACTTACCATCGAATTGGACCGCATCCCTCAGTTTAAGAAGGCCAATATCATTGTGATACAAAATAGGAATGTTTAAGTTGTAACGAATCTTCTCGGGCTGGGATAGACCTCAGTCGTGCCAGAGATCCTTACAAGCAATTTGTAATTCACAGGGGGAACTTGTTTAAGATAGGAACTGTAGAGCGCGGATTTCGGATTAACGGTACTCCGGCTTTGGGCACACTGCGCACCCTGTGGCAGGCTTTGCGCCGTTAGCGAGAGGAGAGCGGAGCGGGAGGAGGTGCTCCCACGTGCCTGTGAGACACCGAGATTAGGTTTGGACACTAGATACGGGAATAGGGTGTGACTCCGACAGGGGCACGCCGACGTTCTCTGAGCTGACCAGGAATTGTCGTAGCCACGCCTGAGGGATCGGTAACTACTGGCAGGGATCGGGATATAAATCCAACAGGGGCACGCCGACGTTCTCTGGATCGACCAGGAATTGTCGTAGCCACGCCTGAGGGATCACTAACTACTGGTAGGGGGGTTGGGATAGGAATCCAACAGGGGCACGCCGACGTTCTCTGGGTTGACCAGGAATTGTCGTAGCCACGCCTGAGGGATCTCTAACTACTGGTAGGGATCGGAGAGGTTAGAGTTAGGGTTAGTTGTTATGAAGTCTACGAAATCAAGTACGCACTGGAATTAAATGTTCACAATATCTCACTTCACTTTATTTGATGCTCACCCTAACCTGTTTCCCTGCTGCTGCGCCGAGGTTTATTTGTTAGTTAAGCCGCGGTGGCTGTATGGCGCGTGGTTATGTGTTAAGCCGCGGTGGCTGTAGTGCGCGTCGCGAAACACGTGATCGGGGTTACCTGTTTGTGTGTGTGTGGTTAGGTTTCCCTTCTGCGGCGGACCGGGGGCAGAGACCGAGTTTGGAGCGCACGTCTGCTCGCTTCGGCTGTCCGGAAAGGAAGAGATCGAATTACCATACCGATCCTCTGACCAGGCTGTCAACGTGGCGATTTTTGACAGCCACGCGATCTGGCAGGGTTTGCGGTCTGGCAACATGTCAACCGATATCGATAGCGAAAATGGCAATGTTGGCCAGGACGCGAAATAAATGGCAATGTTGTTCAGGGTGCGAAATAAATGGCAATGTCGTTGATAACGCGCAATAAATGGCAACTTGGTTTAGCTTAATTTTGAATCTTATTTATGTAACGGTTTCTTAGAACTATAGTAACATAGGATTTCATTGTGTTTCTCTTACATGACTAATTAATTAAAACTAGGAAGAGATAACAAAGATAAAGCATAAAAAAAAATGTGCGACTCTTTGGGATGAGGCGTCACACCCCCTTCCTACTTCGGGGAGGGGTCAAAAAGAATCGAAACGAGGCCGTTTGTGCGGCTGGTGACCCGGTAGCTCCCCTCTGGGCGTCGAAGGCGGTACCGCTGACGGGACCTGGCTTGTAGTGCCCGGGTTTGGATGATGTCCGCGACGTTGGTGGGGATTCTCCCATCCGGCGTGTCAACTGTCCACCCCTCCGGGGGAAGTACCCGGATTTCGCCAGTGTCTGGTACCGAGGCAGCTGGGGCGCCTCCATCCGGCAGCCAGTCCAGGACCAGGCTCTCCACCTCTGGTGGGAGTTCAGCCATCAGGGCGTCCATCGCCTCGTCCGAAAATCCCAATTCCAGGATGTCGGCACTGGCTTCCGATGGAGGTCGACTTTGGGTAGGATGTGCGGTGGCACTCGCTGTCGGCTGCGGTTGAGGTTGCTGCGCACGCTTCCTCCTGCGGCTGCGTCGAAAAATGGCGACGCCGTCTGTGTCGGAGTCGCTCGACTGGGAGGACCAGGCCATGCACTTCCCACTAGCCGTATCCGACCATCCGGCATGGTTTGGCTGGCGGGTGACGACGTGTGCGGCATAGTGGTTCTCGGCACGCAGCATCCTCAGGGCGACTGGGATCCGATTGGAAGTGGCTTGTGCACCTCCCCAGGGAAAGGTGTCGCGTTCGTCCGGGTCGTCGAGGCCCAACGTGGAGCCGGCGGCTACGCGGGGATCATTCGTCGCTGACGTCAGGTCCAATGTTCTACCGGCTGAGCTATCCGGCCGCAGCACAGCGCTGAATGTGATGCTCGGTAGGGCCGTCGGGTCCAGGGCATCATCAGGAGCGGAGTAAACGCGCTCGGGCTGATGAGCCTGGCCGATGGTTGAGGGCCCAACGGGCGACGCAATGGTGGAGTCGGCCCGCGACGGAGTGGTCAGGTCCAAGGCGTCGTCATGAGCGGAGTGCGCGCGCTCGGGCTGACGAGCCTGGCCGGTGATTGGTTGCCCAGTAGGCGACGCAGGGCTTAGCCTGGTCCGCGAAGGGATGGTTAGGTCCAGGGCATCGCCAGGAGCGGAGTGGACGCGCTCGGGCTGACGAGCCTGGCCTGTGATTGGTTGCCCAGTAGGCGACGCAGGGCTTAGCCTGGTCCGCGAAGGGATGGTTAGGTCCAGGGCATCGCCAGGAGCGGAGTGGACGCGCTCGGGCTGACGAGCCTGGCCAGTGATTGGTTGCCCAGTAGGCGACGCAGCGCTGAGGCTGGTCTGAGCCGGGATCGGCGGGTCCAGGGCGTCGTCGACGTCACCTGCAATGGAATGCCCAGTGGGCGACGCAGCGCTGAGGCTGGTCTGTGATGGGGCCGTTAGGTCCAAGGCGCCGTCAGGAGCGGAGTTTGCGCGCTCGGGCTGACGAGCCTGACCGGGAGTAGAATGCCCAGTGGGCGACGCAGCGCTGAGGCTGGTCTGAGCCGGGATCGGCGGGTCCAGGGCGTCGTCGACGTCACCTGCAATGGAATGCCCAGTGGGCGACGCAGCGCTGAGGTTGGTCTGAGCCGGGATCGGCGGGTCCAGGGCGTCGTCGACGTCATCTGGATCTGGTCCTAACAGCGCTAGGTTAGGCTCCGGCGATGTTGGGGGCTCTACTATCGGATCCTCCGTTGGCCTAAAAGGCATCCGGATCCAGCACGAGGTATAATCGACCCGTAACAACTGCAACCAGTGGTCGTATCGGGTGACGCACCTCTCCGTGTGGGCGAAAAACTGGTGCGGAACACCTCCGTAGCCCGTCCCGGCATCGCTCGGCGTGTCGCGTCCCTCGCTATCTCCGTAGTCGTCATACCGCGGCCCGTCGTCGTCGTTGCTGTCATCCTGGACGTAGGCCTCCGGGGATGAAGCATAGCGAGGCCCATTGCAGTACCGAGGCGAACCGCCTCCGAAGTGGATTTCCTCGTCGCTCCATGGGTCGCGTGGCCCGCTGGCCCACTCGTCGTCGCTGACATCCTCAACATATGCCTCCGGGGGAGGGCCATAGCGTGGTGTGGCAGGACGGCGAGGGCAGGGAATTTCCTCATCGCGGTGAGGACTGGCGTCCGGAGCAGAGTGGTCTGCGTCCGACCCGTTGGGTGACCGGGCGAGAGGTGACCTCGTCGGTGCTGGCTGCGTCCCACGTCGCAGGCGCGGATCGCGGGGCTCGGGTGCCGAAGCCCGTGGTGGAGTCGCATCGCTGCCGCTGTCGTCGCATAAGTCGATAATCTCCTGGTTGTCCATGGTAGCTTCCTACTAAATATTTTAAAGTTAGGCCTTATCTAGCTTAGAATACGAATAGGTGTATGTATATATAAAGGCGCGCGAAAGACTCCTAATATCGGGCAGCAGCTAACAAATTTCCTAACAGTGAATTAAGTCTTAAAGCTAACAATAGTTTGGTTTATGCTTATAATCACCCCTCGTTGATACTTGGTGTCGTCGCTTCATCTTCCTCGGCTGGAACGGGTAGACACGGGCTTCGTGCGTCTTCGTGGTCATCATCTTCGGATTCGCTGATGCCTGTGGAGGAGGGAGAATGGAAAGCTTTTAAATCTGCGATATTGGCCAACCGCCCCTTTCGTTCGCCGGGGAGACGTAACCGAACGATATTGGGAGAGGTGAAGGCCACAACTTTATATGGTCCATCAAACTTCGGCGCTAACTTGGCCGCGAATCCTTCGGAAGCCTTAGAAAGGTGGTGTTGTCGCACCAAAACAAAGGATCCTAGGGCCGGACGCCATTCCCTGCGGCGGAGATTGTACTGGCGACCCTGATCTTTGCTTGCTCTCTGTATATTTCCTTGGACGATGCTGTAGATTTCCCGTAAGTGGTCGGCTCTCTGTGTGGGTGACTGCGGAACGGTTCCAGTTCCTGGGGTGACTTGATCGTACCAAGCTTTGGGTAACCGCGGTTCTCTGCCTTGTAGCAGGAATGCCGGGCTGTATCCCGTGGAGTCGGAGACGCTGGAATTCAATGCGAGAGTGATTTCGGGGATGAGAGTGTCCCATGTGTTCTGCTGATCGCCTAGGTACTGCGAGATCATCGTCTTGATTGTGCGGTTCGCCCTTTCGGTGGGGTTTTCGCGAGGACAGTAGGGTGCGGTATACTGGAGCTCTACTCCTATATCTGATAGAAAAGTTCGAAATACTTTGCTAGTAAATTGAGTGCCATTATCGCACACCAATTTCTTCGGCGCTCCGAAGTGACTTAGCACTCGTTCACGGAAGGCTCGAATTAGAGACGCCGAGGTTGCTTTGCGTAGCGGGATAAGTTCAATCCATTTAGTGAATGCATCGAAGAAAACAAGTAGCATGTTGTTTCCTTGCTTGGAACGGGGCAGCGGGCCTACGAAGTCTGCGCACAACACTGCAAATGGTTCCTCTACCTGTCTCGTGAGCATCATGCCGGCTTGCCTTCGTTGGTCTGCTTTAAACTTTTGACACAAGACACATTTTCGTACATATGCTCCGACGTCACGGAACATGCCAGGCCAGTAGTATTTCTGGGAGATACGGAGAATGGTCTTCCGTACCCCCAAGTGGCCTGCTGTGGGCGCGTCGTGGCATTCTTGTAAAATTCGTTGGCGATGCTCGCCCGGCACACATAACTTCCAAGGTATGTAGTCCTGATCGTCGGGACGATGTCCTAAGTGGCGATACAGTTCTCCGTTTTCGACGACGTAATCCGGAAACTTCTGTGGGTTATCCTTGATGTCCTGTAGTTTGCGTTGAATCCACTTACATCGCTGGTTGCCGGTCGTGATCCGCTGGAGCCTCTCTAACGGCTGTCGAGATAAAGCGTCTGCGACTACGTTGTATTTTCCTCGGCGGTATTGGACATCGTATTGATATTGTTGTAGCTCTAGCGCCCATCTGGCGATTCTTCCCGTGGGGTTCTCTATATGGTTCAGCCACTTAAGCGCTAAATGATCGGTGATTACATTAAAACAATAGCCTTCGAGATAACATCTGAGCTTGCGAATTCCCCAGACGATTGCCAAACATTCCTTTTCCATTGGGGAGTAGTTAAGCTCGGCCGCGTCTAGTTTACGGCTCACGTAGGCTATCACCCGTTCCTGTCCGTTGATGGTTTGCGTTAAAACACCGCCTAGTCCGTAATTACTAGCATCGGTTTGTAGAGTCATTTTCTCAGTAAAATCGGGGCACGCTAGGACGGGTGCGTCTGTCAAAAGTTCCTTGAGCCGATCGAAGGCCGAGTTCTGCTCCTCTCCCCAGGTCCACTTCTGGTTCTTTCTGAGTAAGTTGGTCATTGGTTGGACCACTGATGCAAAGTTGGGAACAAACCTCCGGTACCAGGAGGCCATTCCTAAACAACGTCGTAATTCTCGGATATTTTCCGGCGGTTTCAGCTTTCGCACAGCGGAGACTTTCTCTGGGTCGGTATGGATGCCTTGGTTGCTAATGACATGTCCTAAATACGTTAGTTTTTGCTGAAAGAAAGAGCATTTTTCTTGGTTGATACGCAAGTTGGCTCCTCTGAGCCGCTCAAAGACCCGACAAAGATTATTCATGTGCTCCTCTAAGGTAGCCCCGATGACAATTATGTCGTCTAGATAGGCGAAGGCGTGCGGCTCCATATCCGGGCCAATCACGCTGTCCAACGCACGCTGAAAAGTAGCGGGGGCGGAGTGCAAGCCGAAAGGCATGACTCGCCACTGATAAAGTCCTCTCCCCGGTACTGTGAAAGCGGTGCTTTCACGGCTGTCTGGCGCCATAGGTATCTGCCAATATCCATTGCGCAGATCCAATGTAGAGATGTACTTCGCGTTCCTGAGTCTCTCTAGAATATGATTGATTCTAGGCAGTGGGTATGCGTCAGGAATTGATCGGGCGTTAAGCTGACGGTAGTCAACGCACATGCGCCACTGTCCAGTCTTTTTCCGCACCAGCACCAAAGGAGCGCTGTGCGGGCTACGAGAAGGTTCTATACACCCTTGCTCGAGTAGGGCGTCCACCTGTTGGTTGATGACCTCCTGCATGGCAGGATTCTTGGGAAAGTATCTCTGCTTACACGGTTTGTCATCTCGCATGGTGATTCTATGTTGAGCGATAGTCGCTACGCCTGTCATTCCCTCGAACTTCTTGAGCTGGATGCCAAGAAAGTTTTGTATCTGCCGTTCTTGCTCTTCGTTTAACGGTTGCGGTTCCCGTGATACTGTATCCGTGTCTTCTGTCTTGGTTTCAACGTTGTGGCTTGGTTCCACTGCCTGTTGCGCGTCTGATTGTTGAGGTGGTTCCGTCTCTTCCTCTTGTGCTTGTTTTGCCATGGGTGGCTCCGGTGTGTCCGTGCGTCCTTGTGGTTCGACTGGTTCCGATCCGCTCGTGGGTGCTTGTTGTGCATGTTCCCGGTGTGTAACAGGTTCTGGTGATCGCATGGGATCAGGGCCAGCGTTTCTCTGGTTTGGAATAGGTCCGTTGTAGTTCCCCTTGAGGGATGTTGTTACCCGTCTTTCCTTGTTGCAGCCCATGCTTCGCAGCTCAACTGGATTGGGTGTTGGTGATAGCCGCAGCTCTGCTGTTCCGCAGCGCAGCGTCGTTCCTATACTACCAAGGAAGTCTAATCCTAATATCAAGGGTTCTAGCATGGATGGCATGACAAGTAGTGGCACCTCGAGGAGGTCCTGCACTAGTGTGATCCTGGCTATAAATAGTTTTGACACCTCTATCCTCGAGTTATCGGCAAGACTTATCTGGGTTCGAATTTCTTTGAATTGATGCGGTTCGCCGACCGCATCGGCAAACTCCTGACTTACGAAACTGCGGGACGCTCCGGTATCTATCGTGGCTAGCCTAGTCTGTCCTCCAACTTTCACTGTAGCAACTATCTTCCCGTCTTGTAATCTGAGGGGTGCGGTTACTGGGGGTTCCTTGACTCGATGGTCCCCGTCGTATTCCGCGCGACGCGAGGACTCGGTCCGTTTCCCGGCTGCGTATTACGGCAACAGTCGATGGTGCGAATTCCTTGTCTACCACAATCCCAGCAGGAATATCGTCTGCTGTTCCTTACGTCCGTCCTTTGCGATGGTGTGATGATCCTGTTCGTTATGGGCGCGACCGGTTGTCGGGGCCCTAGTTCTGCGTTTGAGTTTCCCGGCCTATTTGGAGGGGCCTGAGTGTTCCAAGAGTGTTCCCGGGGCGTCTGATGTGGAGCGCGCGAAGCTGCGACTGGAGTTCTGCGGGAATTCTCCCGGCTTAGGCTACGTTGTTTAACAGTTTCATACTCTGTGGCGAGCTGCGTCAGTTCTCCAATAGTTTTAAATTCGTGTCGGCGTATGTACATTTGGTACTCCGGAGCAGCGTTCTCGTAGAGACGGTTTAGTTCTTGTTGTTCGGTGTAGCCCGCGTGTCTCATGAGAACACGGAGATCCAGCACAAAGTCCTTAAAACTCTCTCCGTCTTGCTGGTCTCGCCCCCTTATCTTATCATCTAAACGTTGGAGGTACCGTGGAGGTAAGAAGAATTCCAAAAATTCCTTGCGGAAGGTTATCCAGTCCGCGCCTTGAAGCCGGCTGGTCTGAAACCATTTATCCGCCCGGTCGGTCAAAAGCTCGGCCATAGCCCGAGGAAGCGTCAGTAATTCGATGCCGTAGGAAACCGCGCGACTCTCCACCTGCTCGATAAAGGTGAGAGGGTCGGATCGGCCATCAAATTGTAATCCCCACTTGCGAATTCTTTCCGGGGTGCATGTAGAACTACGCGGAACTTCGATTCCCGGGACTCCTTGAGTCTGTGGAGCGTGTATGGTAATGCCGGGACTACCAAGCGGAGGATTGCCGGGGAGTAGATTACCCGGAAGAAGTAGTGAGTGTATATTCTTATTTATAATCGCGCTTGAAACGGAGGCCTTATCGTCGGCGGCGTTGTCTTTCTCTTCGCCCGGGTTCGGGCTTGGAACACGCGAAGAAAAATGCATTTCGAGGGCCTTTAGCCTAGCCCAGATTGCGTCCGTCAGCTCCGAGTGCTTGACGAAAGCCGCGAAATTTTTCTGGAGGTCCTCGACGCGACCCCCCGACGCGAACCCAAACTCTACTGCGAAGGCTAATAATTCCTCCTTACGACGGGAATATATCCAAGTCGTCCCCACACCAGGATTTTTAAGTCTAATTGGAACAGACTCACCGGGATTGATTGCTGCATCTTTGTCCTGCGCTGCGTTATTTAATTCCTCCATGGTTGGCATCTCTTCTTTAATGCGTTTGTGCTTGGGTATTTTCTGACCCAGCGTTTTGTTTTATTTTGTATTGTGAGTTGTTGATTTAATTTGATTTTATTTGTTTGCAACGTGGTGTTTCGTGTTATGTCATTTATTCATCCATTAAAATTTAATATATATATTTTTTTTTTCCAGTGTATTATATTTGTATTTAAAATTTTTTTTTTTTTTTTTAGTGTATTTTATTCATATATAATCATTTATTTATTTTTCACAGTGTATTTTGTTTGTATATGTATATTTTTGTTCCACTGTATGTCACTTTCGCGTTCACTTGTTAGGTTATAAATTTTCCTCTTCCATTGGTTATTTTTTGCTTGGAAAAATATGGAATTTTTCTTCACTGGTTCACTTCGTTTACTGGTTCACTCGCTCGATTTACTTTTCGGACCGCGCCGTTAGCTCGTGGGCTTTCTGCGGTACACTCGGTCGCGTTACTTTTCGTCACGTTTCGCGTTTCTAATGATTTTGGCTAATTTTTCGGTGCTCCGAAACCGGATTTATTTTCTCCAAATTTTAACCTGCTCTACAAGATGGAATTTTCCTAGGATTTTACCCTACAAGTCCCTGTTCGGGCGCCATTTGTAACGAATCTTCTCGGGCTGGGATAGACCTCAGTCGTGCCAGAGATCCTTACAAGCAATTTGTAATTCACAGGGGGAACTTGTTTAAGATAGGAACTGTAGAGCGCGGATTTCGGATTAACGGTACTCCGGCTTTGGGCACACTGCGCACCCTGTGGCAGGCTTTGCGCCGTTAGCGAGAGGAGAGCGGAGCGGGAGGAGGTGCTCCCACGTGCCTGTGAGACACCGAGATTAGGTTTGGACACTAGATACGGGAATAGGGTGTGACTCCGACAGGGGCACGCCGACGTTCTCTGAGCTGACCAGGAATTGTCGTAGCCACGCCTGAGGGATCGGTAACTACTGGCAGGGATCGGGATATAAATCCAACAGGGGCACGCCGACGTTCTCTGGATCGACCAGGAATTGTCGTAGCCACGCCTGAGGGATCACTAACTACTGGTAGGGGGGTTGGGATAGGAATCCAACAGGGGCACGCCGACGTTCTCTGGGTTGACCAGGAATTGTCGTAGCCACGCCTGAGGGATCTCTAACTACTGGTAGGGATCGGAGAGGTTAGAGTTAGGGTTAGTTGTTATGAAGTCTACGAAATCAAGTACGCACTGGAATTAAATGTTCACAATATCTCACTTCACTTTATTTGATGCTCACCCTAACCTGTTTCCCTGCTGCTGCGCCGAGGTTTATTTGTTAGTTAAGCCGCGGTGGCTGTATGGCGCGTGGTTATGTGTTAAGCCGCGGTGGCTGTAGTGCGCGTCGCGAAACACGTGATCGGGGTTACCTGTTTGTGTGTGTGTGGTTAGGTTTCCCTTCTGCGGCGGACCGGGGGCAGAGACCGAGTTTGGAGCGCACGTCTGCTCGCTTCGGCTGTCCGGAAAGGAAGAGATCGAATTACCATACCGATCCTCTGACCAGGCTGTCAACGTGGCGATTTTTGACAGCCACGCGATCTGGCAGGGTTTGCGGTCTGGCAACATGTCAACCGATATCGATAGCGAAAATGGCAATGTTGGCCAGGACGCGAAATAAATGGCAATGTTGTTCAGGGTGCGAAATAAATGGCAATGTCGTTGATAACGCGCAATAAATGGCAACTTGGTTTAGCTTAATTTTGAATCTTATTTATGTAACGGTTTCTTAGAACTATAGTAACATAGGATTTCATTGTGTTTCTCTTACATGACTAATTAATTAAAACTAGGAAGAGATAACAAAGATAAAGCATAAAAAAAAATGTGCGACTCTTTGGGATGAGGCGTCACAAAGTGGTGAATTATTGCAAGAATGGCATCAACTCTAAGACCGGGAAGATCCTTGTTGTATACCCCCAGTTTCACAAATCTTTAATGAAATTGTTTATGGATAAAGTTGACTAATGTTGATCTTAATAAAAAATTTGCTATAAACAGTACACAACACAAAAGCGAAGACAGCAAACGAATTCTTGTGTAAACATCAGTTTTTAGAAATTTTAATTCACTAAACACTTCCTAACAAAATCACTTCAATTCTTAATTAATAATACTTACAGGTTGGTTGAATTCTGTATGCAATGAGCGGCAGTTAACACAAAGCCTTTAAAATGTACATGTTATTAGTCCATCTTTACTGTTCTAAAATATACATACGTACGTGGATGAATCAAAGTACCGCCACAAATAAACTGCGTGCTGTTGTGTATGGCTGCCATCCAGGCGTTATGATAGGGAGAAGCATCAGTCTCATCAACTATTTTTGATTTAATTGATTTCTTAATCCAGCCGCAATTCGGCTCTAAAAACAAAGAATCTCCAAGACATCGAAAAAGCAAAGTTAGAAATGAAATGCGAAAAAATGTTGACCGCATTGCTCGCGAGTTGAAGACGAAATAATATTTAAAGTTAATATGTACCACACTTTGATAGGCGCCTCATGACTCATAAATAAACCCAGAGATGAAAAGATAATGCTACGTTTCAAAGAAACCCGATTAGACGTATACATAATTACCGAATATATATTTTTTACAGCTTAAATTGGTACGAAGCAAGCTGTTGCTTAAAAAAAATTTGGTACCCTTTTCGTTTACCTATATAAAAATCTGTAGTAAAATTGTAAAAGTAAATATTTTAGTTATGTATTCAAATACATACTTAAATACTATATAATTAAATTTTAATTTCTACGCATTATCTCCTAAATGTTTTTCAATTATGACTTCTACGAATATATTATATATATGTATTGTATGTACGTAAGTGTAGATTAAATGAAATCAAAAAATTAATATATACGTTTTATTTTTTTTTATTTTTAAAACCTTGTCTAATCTAATTTGAACGAACATAAGAATTGAGTTCACGAAACATTAAATATTTCAACGATAATTCATAAAACTTGATCTGAAATGGGTAAGTAAAAAAGATTGTGTTAGTGCCACGTAAATCAAAAAAGCGCGTTGCTTTTACTCACCCGCCGAAAGCTGGTTTCTGGGCATTCGAGTTTCCTGTCTGTGCCAAGTTTCCAAAGGAGAGTCCGGACTCCTGGCCTCCCAGTGTTTCAAATATGTTTCCCTCGGGCGGCTTTGCAGCAGCTCCAAAGGCCGGAGGCGATGCCACAGGTGTTGCTCCGCCGAAGCCACCAAATCCCTTGGGACTGCCAAAAGTCGGTCCTCCGCCGAATGTGGGACTCGCTCCAAAGGCCGGCGATCCACCGAAGACAGGCTTGGCTCCAAAACCACCCGGTGCGGGTTGCTGCGGCGTTTGCGGGGATCCAAAGCCCGTCTGGGCAACTGATCCTCCGCCGCCCTGGGCGAATCCACCACCAAAGCCTCCTTGGGCTGGAGTTGCCTGCGAGAAGGATCCAAATCCACCAGAGCTGCTGCTGCCGCCGCCAAAAATCGATCCTCCAGAAACGGGCGAAGCTGCGCCGGTTGCAGGTGAACCGAAAATCGAACTTCCACCGCCACCAAAAGCCGAAGTCTGCGGGGTTCCACCCGGATTGGAAAATATGTTGCCCCCCGCAACTGGAGATGCTGCCGCTGTCTGACCGAACACATTTTGGCCAAAAACTGAAGTACTACTAGCAGCGGATCCGCTGGCCGGACTCTGCGGATTACTTCCGCCAAAGATGGATGACGATCCAAATGTTGAGCTGCTTCCACCGCCAAATATAGATCCGCCGCCGCTGGATCCAGTTGCTGCTGCCACCGCAGGTTGTCCGAAAAAACTCGACTTTACGCCCTGACCAAATATATTTCCGCCGGAGGCTGCTGTTCCACTGGGAGGACTGTTAAACGGCGACGGATTACTGATGGCCGCCGATGCAAAGAGTCCCGTGGGTGGAGCAGTTGATGTTGGAGCCGCGGCAGGTTGAGTGGCAAACACACTGGTCTCTGGCTTGGGCACATTGCCAAAAATGTTTCCGCTCGGTGCTGAAGTCTTTGCAGCCACTTCGAAGGGACTGGACACAGCAGACGTTGTCGATGGTGCTGCTGCAAAGCCACCTCCAAACACCGAAGATGACGCATTGCTGGCTGTTGATGCGGTGGAGCTACTGGCCACCAAGGGAGCAGCCGCACTTGTAGTTGCAGCTGGAGTCGCGCCCGATGCACCGAGGCTGCTGAAGGCTTTCGAGAAGGAGAAGACGCTGCCAGGAGCGCTGCTACTCGAAGGCACCGCTGTGCTAGTTGTGATTGGTGCTGCTGCTGCTGCTGCTGTTGTCGCTGCCGAAGGAACTGTTGCTGTGCTCGCTGCCGCAGAAGTTGTCACTGTTGGAGCTGCTGCCCCTGCGGTTGTTGCGATAGGTTCAGTTTTACTTGTGGCCTCCGAAACAGAGGTTGCAGAAGTTATTGAGGCTGCAACTTGAGTAACGCTGCCGAATAATCCCTTCGAGGAATCTGTAGTTCCGCTGCCAAACGAAAAGGTACTTGCTTCTGAAACGCTGCTCAGACCTCCAAAAATATTAGCTGACTTCGTGGAATCTGTGAAAATATAAGTGATTTATATTTTGTGCATGTGTTGCGAATAATGATAAGATGCTGCTCAGACCTCCAAAAATATTAGCTGACTTCGTGGAATCTGTCAAAATATAAGTGATTTATGTTTTGTGCATGTGTTGCGAATAATGATAAGATGCTGATATATATATATATATATATATATATGTGACTTAAATATATGCTGATTTATATATAAAAAAAACCTTTGACAACAATTATATTACCATCCGCCAAGCTAACATTATTAGTTTGATATATCGAAGCATTTCCGCGAAAGTATCGTATGTCGCTTTTTTTCGAAATTGAGATTTTAATGCCAATTGTTAGGCACCTAATGTCTTACTACCCTGTGAAATATTATAACTGAAAACCCTATAGTTCCGATAAAAATTAAGTTTCAATTTTATCGTATGTTACAGTGCCCCTAAGAGATTAACTCAAAAAAAAGCTTCTCTTGTAAAAATGGATTTTTCAACATACGATACATTCGCAGAAATGCGTCGATATATATATTTAAAATTAAAATAAAACGTGCAGAAAAAATCTTGAAAATGAATTGTCTAAAAAATAATAAATTACCTGCTGGTGTGTTTGGCTTGCAAATGTTGACAGAGCTGAAAAGACCTCCAATGGGATCTGAGCCGCTGGTCGCTCCGCTTGTCGCAGGAGCTTCGGCCGAACTGGTGGCAACAATAGCAGGAGTCGGTTTCACGGTAAGGGGAGTGCCGCTGGTCACTGTGGGTTCACTGGTTGTTGGCTTTGCCAACGCAGTCGAGAACATTCCAAACGGAGATGCTGAAGCTGACGTGGCTGCTGTAGTGGGTGCTTCAGATTTTGCGACGGCCGGAGAGGTTCCTCCAAAGCCCAATGACGAGCCCATACCACCGAAACTGAAGGGTGAACTGGAGGCATTTCCAACAGTTCCACCAGCACCCGCAAATGCAAAGCCAAAGGATTTGTTCGCAGTCTCTGCCTTTGGTGTTTGCGGTGCTATTTTTGTTGCTTCGGGTGCAGCTTTCACTGGCTTGATGTCCAATCCTACTTTCTGCTCCGGCGCTGGCTTTTCCTTTTCAGATGCCGTCGACAGGTTTGGTTTCGCTGCTGCAGCCGTTTCCGCTGCTGGCGATCCTCCTCCAAATGTCAGCGCAGGCTTTGCACCGCCACCAAAACTGAAGCCAGAACTCGCGCTACCCAAACCGCCGAACATGGAGAGACCCGGCTTGGCAGCCTCACCCGGTGTTAAGGTATTTGTCGTTGGCGTCACAGTAGATGTCTTTACGAAGGGACTGCTCTGACTGAAGGAGAAGGGCGTGGCCACTGGAGTGGCAGACAGAGTGGGCATTGCTGGCTTCTCAACCACGGCCGGCTTTGATGGCATTGGTTTAGGCAGCTGAGGAGCCACAGTTGGAAGAGGTTGAGGCGCAGCTGGAACCGGAGCAGGAGGTTGTGCCACTGCAGCTTGTATGGCCTTGTTGGCTGTTATGGGCTTGGCTGCCGCCTTTTTACTTGCTCCGCTCTGCGCTTTGTTTCCAAAATCACCTCGGACTTGAGACCAACGCGATCGGGTCTCTGGGGACAGATAATATTGATCTTCTGCGATTGAACCACCTTGCGAATCTTCTGCAGTCTTTGCTTCGTAAGCTTGGCTGCATTGGATTCCACCACCTGACTAAGGCTCATCGAAAGAATTGAGTCGGCCAATGTGTCCACTCTGCAGGGAAGAAAATAATGTGGTCAAATCGATCAGACATGGAATTCAAATTCTACTTACGCTTCGTTGGTGCGGGTGCGACTGTTCTCCTGGTCAAGCAGTGCGGCCTGAAGCAAACCGCGCTCCTTGAGCTTGGCTTTGATGTTGTTCTGCAGGATTCGCTGGTCGGAGGCGAGGTTTTGCAGCTTAGTAAGCCGCTGGTAGATGCCCTCCAAGCAAGGCATGTGCATGCGAGACTTGGAATTGCGTCGCACGACATCCTGGAACTGTTCCCACTGCACATCGATGTGCTGCTGGGCGAGACGCAACTGGGCCTCATTGGCCGCAACGTAGCTCTGAAGGCGGGCCAACATACGACGGCCAGCGGGATCGCAAGAGCTTGAGTTCATCAGACGCGTTATACTGCATAAAGATTAGAAGCTTACAATAGTGTTTTAAATAAAAAAAGATAGGCTACCCACTCCGGTTTCCTGTAAATCTCCAACTTGCCACGGCACTCGGCAACAATGGCATAGGCCTCGTTAAGACCCTGCCGCAGTCCCTGGACATCCAACTCGAATTCCACATCCTTAGCTTGTTCGTTTAACTCCTGAAGATCATCCAATCGTTTGGCATAAACCCTCAAAGTTGAAGGAGCAGCAATCTGCAAAATGAATAATAAAATAAGGATAAGCGAATTACATTGCGAAGGATATATTTCTTACGCCTTTAAGCAGTTCTTTGGTCTGCTCCTTCTGCTTTTGAATGTCCTGGCTGAAGGCCTCGATTTGCAGTGCAATCATGTCCTTGATAATTGGCTCCGTGTCATCCGGCTTAAGGGATTCGACCACAGTCGGAGGTAGCGCTGACTGAGTTGGCTTAGCGGGCACTGGTGTAAAGGTCGGAGGAACCGTATAAAGCGGTTTGTTGACGGGAGCTGGAGCCGCCACAGGAGTGGATGACTCGGGAGCCGTCTTTTGCGGAGCCACAGGAGCAGGAGCCGGTTTGTTTAAGGCCAAGCCAAAGGATTGTGGTGCGGAAACGGTGAACATGGAGCCGACAGTCGGAGTCGTTCCTTGCGTCCCAAATCCTCCAAAACCAACGGTTGGCTTTGGTGCAGCGGCAGCTGGAGCGGCAAACGAAAGAGGGGCAGGGTTGGAAGCAGATCCGAAGGTCAACTGTGGAGCTGGAGCTTTGGCTGCAGCTGCTCCGAAGCCAGAGAATAGCGGTTGCGGCTTGTCCTTGGCTGGAGCCGGAGTAGAGGTAACCGTGTTTGGTGAAAAGGCGAACGATAAGTCCGAGGGAGCAGTCACCGCAGGAGTCTTGGGCGGCGGACTGACAGCAACTGTTGACGGTTCTGGCTCGGCACTGGGAAGCAACGTATTTAGCGGCCTGAACTGCCCCGAAGTATCAGCCACCGGTGGAGGAGGCGAGCATACAGACACTGCAGCAGGCTGCAAATTGAGGAAATTAAACGAAAGCAGCTCTCCATTGGAGCCCAAAACATGCACCATGGGCATGGTCTGGAGCTTCTGTTCGTTGATGGTCAGCTGGTGCGTGGTAGACGTATCGTAGACAAAGCCCAGCGGGAAGGTTTCATCCTGTGTGTCCTCGCTAAGTGGCATCTCAATCCTTGCCTCGTCCAGCAGAGTAAACTGCTTCCAGACTGGCGTGTCACCGGTCTCTGAAGTACCCATTACGCCCACCTCAACACCATTGGCCGAGATCACAAGCAGCAGATTCCACTGGGGTACATGGTTGAAGAAAAACTGGTGGTTCCTTGGTCCATTTAGGCTAAAGCAGACGTCATAGTAGTTGATATAGCTGGGAGCACCCGCCTTGGGGGCATTCAAGATGTATAGTGAGGGATTGCAGTCCTCGCCGTGCTGCAGAAAGACGACCGCAAACTGGAACGTTGACAGCCACTGGATGGCGATAGTGTCGAAGGGGGCATCGTGGATATTCGGTGGACACATCAGCGTCTTGGCGGGCGTTAGATCCGGTTTAAACTGCTGCACCTTGCCGCCGGGGAAACCAAGAACAATCTGCTTGCCTTTGGGCGACCAGCAGCCGCACTTCACCTGTTGATTTTTGTCCAGCGAGTGCATTTCGAAGTTTCCCCCCTCCTTTAGGGCGTACATTCCAAGGGCTCCGTTGCTCAGAACCACGGCCAAGCTGTTGGGCAGAACGGGATTCCAGAGGAGCTGCACGGCGTGCACATGATCCTCAGCAGCCAGGCGAAGGCTATAAACTGGGCGAACATCCGGGGTCATGAACGATGGCACCGAAAAGATACTTAGAAGGCTGGTGCCGTTCTGGGTGTAATTTACAGCCAGCAAGTTGCCATCGGAGCTGCAGGCGATGTAGTTCGGCACACTGGGCAGTGGAACAAGTCGAGCCTGCGGTTGTTGTCCTGTAGTTTTTGCATTAGCCAGATCTTTGACGATTATCACTATAAAAGGAACAGATGTTAGTATATAAGAATGTCGAAACCACATTTATGTTACCTTTAAGTTCCGGCTGAGTTGGACTCCCGGCAAAAAGCAATCCCCGGCTGCTCGAGATCGCTAGCAGCTTCACATTGCTGCGGGGCTCGCCGCATTTTTTGAACGCCACAAATTTGTCGTGCAGTTTAAATTGGAAATCCTTTAACAACAACATTAAAAAGTTTACTATTTAAGTTTGACGTTATTCTCTTACCTGTGCCTCGCAGCATGGGGGTGCATTTTGCGCCATTTCGATGGATTTTGTTATTATTTATCCCAATTCGTGCGGTTTGTCAATTTTTGGTTGTCGGCACCGATTTGGCTGCAAATACCAAAGCGGGAAAAGAGCGCCACGTTGTATACGGTCACTTTAACTCACCACTAATGTACTCACCTCAAAATTTAAATTCCAAGTATAATGTATTTCGCTCATTAAATATGCACTTATTCTAGAAACTCTTTTTTTTAAGAAACAATGTAATTATTGAGGCTAAAAAGCTAACATCTTAATAAAAAAAGGCTTCAAAACTGTATGAATTTAGAATTGATGTGGCCAGGCCTTGTGTTGTGACAGTTTTGTACATTTAGTATTTTCTGTAATATTGACAAGAACAAAAATTTCAGCACATCGCTAGCGCAGCAGCTTTGTTGTTGTTCGTCTGTCTCTGTCCAGCAAGCGTTTCTTTTTGTTTGCTGGGAATTAAACAAAAGCGATTTGTTCGCGGGCAATGCAGTCACAAATCTGAGCAAAAAACATCGGCTTTTTCCGAGTGAAAATGCACAAAGCCATGTAGTTAAAATCGAGCTGGCGAGTCGCAATTATCCAGTGGCGACGCAACAAGGTGCTAAAAATTGCGTAGCCAAATAGTTTCGAAGTCCTTCTCCTCCAATCACAGTAACCCAAAAAAAAAAATTTAAGTGCAACATAAAAATAGTGAAGTTTATTTCGAAATTGCCTTCAAAGTCTCCAGAATAACAATTTATCATTAACATTCGAGGATATAACACTTCCTAACGCAAGTCGCAAAAAGAGGGTGAGAAGAAGGTAAGGATAACGATTGGTCCTGTGTAAAAGCCTAAAATGTTTTTATTTTAGAACTAGTTAACGGAGGCCTTCAAGATGATCAGCAGTCTGTTTTCGCGGCTTATAATGTGAGTAATCGGTTACCTGTAACCCACAATTTCATAACCCCTATAAGCGAGCAGAGCGTAAGTGCGAGTGGGAGAGAGAACTGCAGATGCTGACCCCCAAAAAACTTTTCAAGCTCGGCCTTCGAAACCGAGAAAAGCACCTCAGAAACTCATCGTTGATTCCTAATTGTGTGGGCGTCACGCTTTTGATTTTTGTATGTTTATTTCCGTGGTTTCTCGATTCGTTGATTACCAGATTGTTTGTTTATTAATCAGCTGTCGCAAAGTACCGTTCACTTGCGCATGAGTGTGCGTTTGTGCGAGTGTGTGTGCGTAACCCTCAATTGAACTCCTAATTTGGAGTTGCTACTGAGTTTCCGAGGCCGACGCACTCGTCTTGCCCGATTTGGATGCAGAACATGTGGATATATTATCTGTACATACATATAGCCTGTCGGCGACCCGGCGACTCTCTTTGTGACTCCGCGAACAGCGGCTATTGTTGTCAATATTTATAGATCGCGGTCGAATTGGCAAGTTTACGCTTGTTCATACTTCACAGTTCCGATCAAGTTATTAGGTACCCTTAATTTATTTCAATAATTAAATAATTCTGGGGATCGCATAAAAAAGACAGTAGTTTTATACAATTCAATGATACTTTCAGGCTTTATGATTTTTAGCTGCAACGCAATCAAGCCCTTTAATAAAGAATGTGTCATATTATTTTTGAAATTGTAACAATGCAATTAAATGAACTGATTCTATTTGAGTGAGTTATTTATTTGCTGGAAACAATGAGTAATAGGAAGTTAAAAAAAGAGCTTAGACGTTATCTAACGTTTCGTGATAGTGTTCATTACTGGGTTTAAATTTGAAGTGCTATTTTCATGAACGCATTTGCCACTCGGAACTGCGGCACATTCCTCCGTGTAAACATTGCCGCTTCTGCTCCGATATGACTGCTTCTCTCTAGACCCGATCGTGGGTTTATTAATAGACCCCCCGCCTGAGCGTTAGGCGCTCGATCTGCGATCGCAAGATCGCTCTTAGACAGTCTCTGTTTGGCGTTCTGGGGGCCAGGAACGATCTGCGGGCAATGCATACCCGTTGCCATGAGGCCCATCTATCAGCAGGAGCAGCCGCTCTTCTACCAGCGGCCAGCTAATCTCCGACGCCTACGTCATCCGCCGGGCACCGTCTTCGAACGCAGTTACTCGCTCGAGGATCAGCCGGCGGATGTGATCCCCGTCTATCCAAAGTTTATTTACGCCCCACAACAACAACAACATCAGCAGCCATATCATCATCATAAGGAGTTGAGATCTCAATATCCTCTCTATCAGCTGGGCGATTCACTCAGCTCGCTGGACAGTGATTTCGCCGAGAACGAGTACGGTGGAGCCTACATTGTGGAGCAACATGCTCCGCTGACCACCGCTCCCACACCGAAAGTGGTGCAGAATCTCAATGCCCTTGGTCGAATGCTGGAGCTTTTGCAGCGCTGTCCTCTGCCGTGTCTCTCCTTCAACACGGCCTGCATCTGCTCGCTAATCGTCATATTCCTAGCACCGCGTACTTGTGCCCAGAGTTTACTCTTTCCCGCTTTCAGATTGTTCTGCGGAACTCTGTACCCAGCCTATGCCTCCTACAAGGCCGTCAGGACCAAAGATGTCAAGGAATATGTAAGTATTGGTTTTCTAAATTCAATGTTTAAGCCATCAAAAGCTGTTCATAGTGAACATTCCTTTCCTAAATAATATAATACTCATTTAATAGACCTTCATTAAGATCTTTATATTATCAATTTGTAAAAAAATTGCTCTTTATTAAACGAAATAACAATTTGTCAGATAATTTAATAAAATTACTCTTAATTGCGTATTAAAATTTAAACTGATTCATAAAAATTAAGATATACTGCAAACTGATAAGTGACAGTAATTTATCAAAATAAACGGTACATATAAAGTGACTAAAAATAAAACTTCGGTCAGCATTACAGATCAGAGTTCTCTTTTTGAAACCTTTTTAATATTAAACATTGTCTTTCTTTAGGTAAAATGGATGATGTACTGGATAGTCTTTGCATTTTTTACCTGTATTGAAACGTTCACGGACATCTTCATCTCCTGGTTGCCGTTCTACTATGAGGTAAAGGTGGCCCTGGTCTTTTGGCTCCTCTCGCCGGCCACAAAGGGCAGTTCGACGCTATACCGAAAATTCGTGCATCCGATGTTGACGCGCCACGAACAGGTGGGATTTGAAAGCTCAAGTATTTGTATGTGGATCTCTCGGTACATCGCACTTTCTTCTCTTTGAGCAGGAGATCGATGAGTACGTCAATCAGGCCAAAGAGCGGGGCTATTCGGCGGTCCTGCAGCTGGGCTCCAAGGGAGTAAACTATGCCACCAACGTTCTGATGCAGACGGCCATTAAGGTAATCCTCCCCACACAAACCACACACAGCCCCCACTGACACACTCACCCACAATCTCGCACACTCACTCGACTCGCTCAACCACATTCATTTGGCCATTTTCGATCGCCTCCAGCGTCGTTGCATAAAATGAGCAGCAAACAAACATCAGCTTCTGCTGTTCTATATTCGAAACATTTTGCGCAACACTCTCGCGTGCTCATCTTAATCATCGCCAAACTGGTCAGCGAATTCCCAAAAGCAACAACAGCAGAAAGCAGGGAGCTCTTCATCGAGAGAATCATCATCGCCTTCATCAACAGATCGCCTTCTCTTCACATTTACTTTTATTCTTATTTAGTTTAAACGTCTAGAATTGAATGCTCTTTTGTGCCATTTGCGTGTTTTGTTTCGATTTAGTTTGTAGTGTGTTTCTCTTTGTGTAGCTAGATCACCATATACTACTATATGTGATACACGCTATAAGATAAATCAACATGTAGAAACAATGTAATAAAAACAAAAACTGTTCAAACCATGCCAAAGATCCCAGATACCCGTCGCAATTCACAGCTGTTTGTAAACAACTCAGATGTGGGCCAAGTCAATTGTGGGCTGCAACCGATTGGTTAAAATCTGGAGGGCAGACAAAACTCTATGATGATGAACTAATGCACTCGATAAATAGATGCCCCTTGATGTAGGTCAATGAATATAGAAGATATGCGGCGGATAATAAAAGATCGGCAAGGTGCAAATGATTTATAGATGTAGATTAAGAAGAACATTCCGAATGGTTTACTCACAATAAGAGTTCTTACAAAGAATTCCGAGTTAGTCATCAGGTTGCTGAAGTACTTGGGCTTTCTTTGTTTGCAGACAAAGCCATACGTTTATTTGTATTTCAAAGGAAATCCGAGATACTTTATATGCTCTAACTCTTTGTTGCCGTTCTATCTTGTATAAAAATTATTTATTCGATTAAGTTTGTACAAAGAACGTAGGTTAATTGTACAATTTCATGACGAAGATTGATAGCTTAAAAAAAGTTATGATTAAATGGATTGGAGTTTATTCAACACCAAGCTAACAAAATAAGGGAAGGTTTAGAATTCTCGTTGAAAAAGGAGCTACCCTTCTTTGTTCCCAGACAAAGAAACTCGTTTGTCGTTGGAAAAAAATGAACATTTCAAGTATATATTTGTATCCTCTAGAAAAGTCTTTTGTGTGTGGAATGTTCCCAAGACATCTGCCGACACTCCTTGGTTCCACATTTGCATTCCGCTGATTTCAGTTGCCCAGTTGCACAATTCTAATTCCAATTCTGAATCGCCGCTAGGGTAGGGCATGTAAATATAAATAGATACCGGGCATGAGACAATTCTAGAGCGTGTGTGTCTGTGCTTCGTTTGACCCAGCTGCAATTCATTTCAATTTGAGACTTTTGCGTTGCCTCTATTTTAATTAACTTTTTCGTTTCTTCACTTATGTTTCTTTGCATTTAACCCACCAAACAAACCAAAAACCAAAAACCCAACTAAACGCACCTGCCTGCACCGCTCGATTGCCACTAACCCGCTAACTGCTAGACCTACGAGCTGACCACGGCTCCATCCACCCAAGGACGTGGTCTGCAGTCCTCCCATTCGGCCAACGAGCTCTCCCGGAATCGGGATATGCTGGACAGCACGGAGAACTGGTTGCCAAGGGCCAGTTCCCTGGACAGCATCAACAGCTACACGGAGGCAGTTTATGAGACGAGGGGCACGCAACTGATCATCAGCGAGGTTTCCGAGGAGCCGGAGCACGATCTAGATGAGCCCATGGGCGATGCAGGAGCAGCTCGACTGCGGGACATGCCAGTTCGAAAGGCTCAGCCACGTCGCGCCGGAGCCACTGGCCGAACGGCTGGCAGACGTGGCCAGAGAACCAACGATACGGAGGCCACCGGCAGCAGCTCCACCAGCAATGTGATCCGATCGCGACGCAAGCTGCGCGATCCCACGCCCGACGTCGATGTGGAGGGCTATTAAAGATGAAGATGGCTAGCATCCAACAGATCCAGATACTCAGCGAACGATCGAATTTGAAACACTCAGCGACACACTCACACATCATCACCTTAACCCTTTCGCCCACTTGCAGTTTTAATTTTGTATCACATCTGTATTATTGCTATGTTGTAGACCTAAGTTTTCGATTAGTTGTAGTTAATATTAAATTATTCAAATGGCAACTCTTGTGCTCTACTCCACCAAACGTGACCACAAACGTGAACCATCCACTTGCATCCATTGCTCCCCTGAAGGGCGGCGGCAATCTGGTGCAGACAATCAAGCGGAGCTACAGCCTCAGTGATCTGAGCGAACCGGACATGCATCGCACGCAGGACGAACTCGACGACGTGATGATGTCCTCGATGGCTTCGTCGGCGGTGGTCATGCGTTCGCCGTCCACGGGTGCACGACTCCTGAGGCCACGAAACCAGACGCCAGTTGGCAGATCCGGCAGCGGCACTCGCCACTCCACGGGCATGTACTTCACGGAGGTGGATGTGACCGCCAAAAATGCGGGAGATTTCAAGTGAGTTTTTGTTTGTAAATCTAACACTTTAATTTATAATTTAATTTGTCTAAATTCAGGGAATCAATTTAGTTCCTAATAGATTTCAAAGCAGAGTTTATTATTTTACGGCTTAGAATTATTTTATTTAATTGTTGAAATAACTAAAATCAGATAACTAAAACTTAAAGGCCAACTTAGTAAGCTTAACGTAAATCCAACAATTCTCAGGAAAATTAAATATGATTTGTATTAAGCTTTGAAGTAAATATAAAACACTTGTATGGCTTTCACTTTAATTTTGTCCTACCCCACAGCTACAACATTCGCAGCCAGGATGACATCAGCTCCGGCTACTCGAGTGCCGAACCCGTGAGCGGTCTCAGTCGCACCTCCTCCATGACGAATGCTTCCAAGGGACGAGTCAAGTCCAAACGCAATGAGGTGAGAAATGTGTGTATCTTCCATCGGGAACTATCTTAATCCATTTAGAGATTGGTGTTGGTTAGCAGTTGCTGGAAGAGATGAGGGACGAAGTCTACTTAGACAACCAGCTGTATTTTCAAAACGGGAAAGGGGAAAACTCGGTTTCTGCGGCCCAAGAACTAAAGATTATGGAGAGTTTTGAAAGAATCCCAAATCAGGAGGTGGAAAAGGTGGTGAAGGAGGAGGAGAAGAAAGATGAGGAAGACGAGGACTTTTATGAGGCCTTGCCATTGATAGAAGAGGAAATAATTGATGGAGATAATGTAAATGCAAAGCCAGAATCCCAAGTTCTAAACAATGATCCCATCAAAGAGGAGGAGTTTGAAGATGCATTGTTTGAAGAACCAAAAAAGGAATTTATAGATGAAGTAGATGATGCCAAGCAAATCAATGTTTTACCAGAAGAGGTAAATAAGAACCAACCACTTGATCAGAATACCAATGGAATTGCTAAAAGTCCAGCATCAAGCACAGCTTCCCAAAGCAAACCATACGTTCTACCTCCCATCGATCCCTTTGTGTTGGTTCTAAGCACTTCTGCATCTGCACCAGATCCCTTTCAACCCGAAAGACCACGTCCCATGTCGCCGCGTGAAATGCGGGACACCTTGGAGGAGATCAAGCACAGTTTCCGTGCCCAACTGGAACCGGAGCCCCCCCGTTTCGGCCTCTCCATCGCCCTCATTGCGACCCAAGGCGAATCATGGCAAGGGCCGTGCTCCTCCGCCGCCGTTGCCACCGAAGAGACACTCGTTGAGTCCCCAACCGGATGCCATCAGCCAGACATCAACGGGCAGTGCGGAGCGCAAGTCAGGTATCGGCCAACTGTTCAAGCATATCAAAGCTAATGTGCTGCGTAACAAAGCTAATCCCAGCCAGCAGCCGGAGGATGAGCAGCTGGCGGCCAGAGAGACGCAGATTTGAAGTAAGCCCAGCCGCAAGCCCGTTCACGAAGCTCTCTCATCATCCCAGTGTTATGTTTCGCTCACCGCCGGGCGACATCAGCTTCGCCTCTAACTTCCATGCCCCCAAAAAATACGGCATTTACCCTTTGTACAGTTGCGTTACTAACCTCAATTTTTAAGGATTTGCAGCATGCTGTTTGGAATGTCTTTTATCAAATAAATATTCTAATCTTTAACTCACTTGTTTTCCACTTTTTTTGCAGGACAAATCCATGTCTGCTAGTTGCACCACCTTGCCCCGATCAAGCAGCCGGAAATCGGAAAGATCCCAGGTGGGAGGAGCTACCACTGGCCAGATGAAAACGCGCAACAAGTCGGAGAAGTAATGAAGCATCGATCTTTGGCCATTCACCTTCATCGGAGCGTTGATTAAGGTGGACAAAAAGTATAAACCATAGAACCAGAACCTCATGTTTTAGTTTAAATTGTAACTTAATACGGATATCGATACAGATTACGATAATATTAGCTATATATGCATATGCATTGTGTACTTTGTTTGTGATTCTATTAGTGCTCCAGGTGCAGTACGTCCCTGGTTGCTATTGGTACTCATTTCGTGACTAGTTTAGCGTTAAGCGAGTCTCCTAGCCTCTGCCCAAAGGTTCTCCGACAGCTGTACTAACCAAAAATGAAACCCCAAGAACCCTATCAATTGTGTAGCATAAATTCCTAATATTGTAATTGAACATTAAATAAAAGAACCTATACCATTGAACTGAAATGTTACCGCTTTTCATTGAATTGATTTCATAATATCTTAAGGGAAAAGTTTTGAAGTTCACGTTCCTATATCACCCATGTTCTTTTAAATACCAATGTTTTTTTAATGGATAGCAATCGTTGGTATAGTCACATGAATGATAGATCGACATATACTTGTAATTTCACTTCAGATGCATGATAGTTACTCAGCCGCTTCCTCAGGCGCCTTTTGGGTGTCCCCAGCTCCGCCTTGTGGAGACCCTTCCTTGTCTTGAGGCCCTTCGCCGCACTCATCCTCCTCTAGTTGATCCGATTCGCTATCGCTTGCGTTAAAGTAAAGAACCTTGCGGATGTAACGGGTAACCAACTCCATTGGTCTCTTCTCCCACTTGGCCAAAATCTCATGAGGCGTTTTGATCTACATTATAGTATACGTGGTATTGTTGTATTAAATTGAAATGAGAAAAGTTTAAAGCTTTAATATTTAATATTTATATATTTGATATAAATGTATCAATCTTGTTTCATCATGATTCTTATCATTTTTAATATTTAACCTCACCTGATCTCCATTAAGACGGTTTAGTATGGCCACGCAAACCACTGCTCCCTTGATATTTGCCCGACTGGTGAGGGCGGCGAAGGCCAGGCTCTCCATCTCGATGTTCTTTATATCCTGACTCTGAAGCTGCTCCAGATAGGCCTTCTTCATTTCGGGTGTATATTCGCAAAAGGCACCATCCAATCGAGACTGACCCTCGTAGAAGTCATGGGCACACAAGGTCCGGCCTATGATGGTTTCATATTTGTCCTTGCACGGATCGTGGCACATCTTAATATCTTCAGCCAGACCCTCGTCCAATTGGCTTGAGTGTAGGATACTATTGCCCTGCACAATAATCTCGTGACCGGCATTCAGACGGCCGTCCACCGCCTCGGAGGAGATGACCACGGTTCCGGGATCTACGCCAATGCCACCGCAGGTTCCCAGCCGGATGAAGACGGGGTCCTGGCACTTGGCGTGGTGCATCATCTTGATGAGCTCGTGCAGCAGTATGGAGATCGAAGGACAACCCATCCCGTGGCTGGCACAGAGCACGGGACCCACCTTGAACAGGGAGAATCGCTTGCCCGCCTCAGCAATGTCACGTAATTGGGTGGCCGCATTAATCTTCAGTCCGATTTCCTGCATCACGTAGTACGCGAAATTCTCCATACGCCCCGGTGTTCCTCCCATGCAAACGAACTATTTTTGGGGTAGAATCATTTCAGGAAGTGTTCGTAAATTAAAACTAAATCATTGATACCACTAAAGCCATTTGTCAATTTTTGGAGGTCCAGGTTCATCTTGTATTTTGAAATAATTATTTAAACTTACGCGCACATCTCCAAACACTTTGGGAAAGTCGGTTGTCTCCGTGTCAAGTCCCAGGTGATAAAGAATGTCGGGATTCAGGCACTTCAAGCACGGATTTAGACCGCATAGGGTGGATTCCTTGGGTTCCTCGTCCTTTCGGCAGCCATCCCTTATTTGCCGTACCAACTTTGTGAGGGTCTTGCTCTGGGCATTAACAACAGCTAAGGAATTTAGTCTGTATTGCCAAGAATCACAGTTTCTTTTCACCATAGTCTAAGTCTTTACCCTTTAGTTGGCACACCTCTTTGGCCAATCGACATGTGCAGTCATTACAATTACTCTTCGCCATACCAATTTTTTTTTCTTTAAAAACAGAAATTTTGTATAACTTACTTCCAGAAAATGTGTTATTTTACTAAAAATGTCATATCAAATGTTTACTAAACCTGTCACTAAACACAATGGAAAATAATTTATGAAAATCAGAAGTCTCAGTTTCGAAACATTCGATAAAGAATGTCGGGTTGTAGGCATTTTGGACAGGAATTATGACCGCATATGTACGTCCTTTTTGCAATCAATAACTAAAAAGTGGTAACTACATATTATGAAATAAATAATATATGTATAATAGAAATTAGTTTTGAATTAATAAGTCAAAGAAATGGCAAACATTTTTCAAATTTTCTAGAATTTTGGTGTTTTCTAAATAAAACCCGAACTTGACTGAAACATCTGATAGGTAACCCCAAAACATCTGGAACTCCCCTCGTAGGCCTAAGTAAATGCTGCGATTATTTTATTCGCCCCGCCATAAAATATAGTAAAACGCGAAAAAGAGGCCAAACCGGATTGCGAACCACCGAAACCACTTTTCGATCTTCTCCTGCTACTTTTTCTTCTTCTTCGTTCCCCACATGCAATTTCAGAAACTCGAAGCGCAGCTTTCGCGGATCCTCCGTCGTCACGTCACACATGCGCGCAGCAGCTGATGCGCGATCGCTGACCTTGACCCTCAATTGAGTGGAGAGTCGACTTGTTGCCAAGTGCAACCGGCGGAGTTGCGAAGTTGCCACCCCAACCCCGCTCTCTGCCACATTTCGCACAGCCAGTTTTCACCATTAGTGGCGACTGTACCTCGCAACGTGATATACATATTCACTTAGCAGCGCGAGTGAATGTATATGTGTGTGGTGGTACGTGAATTGCACACTGGGCAGGAGCGCAAAGAAAGCGGCACACAGACTATAATAAACAGGGGAGACAATGGCAGATTTTGCCGGCCGGAGAGAGAGTGCGAGCGGGAGAGAGAGCCCCCATCAGCTGCCCGCACCATGTGTTCGCAGCTGCAATTTGCCGGTAAACTGGTTGCGAAGGGGCAGATAACGAGTGCGAAAATGATCGCTCTCTCCTGGTCAGGGGCAGTTGTAGCTAAAATCAGCAGGGGGTTTCTTCATTAATTTCATGATGTGTTGATAAACTTTTTGTGGACCTCTCAAGTTAGGGGGCATCTGAGAAGTAAGATTAGTTAAATGAAAGTATCTCCCTCTGAAATCCTCTCCTGCTCTCTGTGCCCTAAAAAAAAATCACACATGGTATGGGTTTATTTTTTTTGTCTCAAATCAGCAGCTCCAGCATTTTAATTTACAATTAAAAAACAATCACAGTGATATTTGAATTTTCATTTTCTTCATCGTACGTAGGTTTCGCATCTTTTGTGTCCCGTCCAACTGAACTGAAGGTGTGTGTGTGCTGTTGTCTTCTTCTTCCCACTGAGTTCTGCTTGCTTGTTTTCTTCTTCTTAAACCGCTTAGCTCATCCTCTCCAGCGTTGCGTACCGTTTTCATAGTCGTATGTCTACCATTGTTGATGTTCTCTTCTTGTTCTTTGTCTGCTTCTCTGTTCTTGTTTTGCTGCCCCCTTTGGCTCCACAGCTATGCGCAGTCTAGCTAGTAGCTACCCCGATCGAGAGATCTTGCCGGGCGTCTTGGATAATGATGATAATGATAGGAGTTATGGATGTGTGGGGTGGTGATTAATTGGGTGGGTGGTGGTGGGATTACTGATACTGGGTATAGGCAGTCGCACATCCTCTAGAATTCCCAAGGCTCGCCGGCAGCAGCTGGATAGAGTGGTATAGTATGGTTGTCATCTCTTCTCGCCGCCTGCCTTTTTGCTTTATCATTGGACTTTATTTTTTAATAATTTTTATTTACGCTTTTTCTTTCGGTTTTTTCTGGCTGTGGAACTCCTAATAGGATCATTATATAGTTATTTTTTAAGGTAATTTTTTCACTTTATATAATCTTATATAGTTTCATTCCATTCGTTATAATGTAATTAGTAAATTCAAACACTTTTTGCAGCATAATCATATATGTATAATTATAGTAAAGTGGTTTGCTTGGTGAATTCTCTTGTTGCTGTTGCGGTTTAGTTTAGTCTCATCTTACAAATTGGGTCGTCGTATCTTCTTCCTCTTTCTCATCTTCATCGTCTTCATCTACCTCTTCGTCGGCGTCATCTGCTCTGTCGGCTGCACAGCTGCCGTTGGCTATCGTCGTCTGGTGGTTTTGCTTCTTCGTACCCCTGGCTCGTAGAGCCTTTCTTTCTCCTTGGCCACTGATTCTTCTGGCTTTCCCTCGTGGAAAGCCCAATTCTTGTTCTGCACTTTTCTCAGTTCTTGGGACGTTGGCACCGCGCTGCAGGCTCGGCTTTTCGGAATCAGAGATGGTTTACTGGATGATTTTCTGGAGTAGACTATATAGTATTTGAGTGTGTTTAATGTGTGGGGATGTGAGTGAGGGTTCTGTTTTTGGAGCATATGATCTTGACTTGGGTGCTGCTGCTGTCGCTAGTTGATGTTGTTGCTGTTGGCTGGCTTTGTGAATGTTGTAGCAAATTGATTTTTCGTTTTTCATGTTTTTTTATAATTTTTATTTTTTTTCTCTTCTTATCTTCATCTGGTTGTTCTTCGTGTGTTGAAACATTACTCATTCCTCCTTCGATGATTACATATTTTTAGAGGGTGTCACGGTGTTCTAGTTCCGTCCGCCCTTCTCGTCGCACTCGCGCCTCAGATGTCCGCTCTTGCCGCATCCGTAGCAAGTCTTAGATGTTTCCGGGCAGTTCTTGGAGATGTGTCCGGTACGGTTGCACTTGTAGCACGACACATTGGCCGGGCCACGTTCATTGACGGCCTCGGGGCAGTTGCGCACCCAGTGTCCGGTCTTGTTGCATCGGTAGCAGGTCGGGTTGTCCGCCTGGGTGCAATCCTTCGAGATGTGCCCGATGCCGTTGCAGCGGTAGCAGCGCTCGGCCTCCTCGGGGCAGGCACGTGCAAAGTGCCCGAACTGGTTGCATTTGTAGCACTTCTCGCGGTTGCGACGCATGCCGCCGCCATCGCTGCCGCGCATACCGCCGCCGCCTCCGCCACCGCCGCCTCCGCCACCGCCGCCTCCACCAACACCGCCCGGTCCGCCGCCGCCTCCGAGACAGTCCCGGGCAAAGTGGCCCGGCCGGTTGCACTTGTAGCACGTGGCAGACATCGACATCTTCTTCGCTCCGCTCTTGGTTAGATTCCGGATCCTTTCAACGCTTCCAACTCAACTTCCTCGCACACACTCACTCACTGGTTCCTCGGGGGCCCTCGAGCACTACACACTGCTTGCGCTGGATGCGAAAAAACCACACAGACGAACAGGATCTCCGGCTTCCTCAGATTTCCTCGCCGTATTTTCGACGCCAAAAGTTAAAATGGCTGCCGTTGAGGGAACGAGTACTTAATCGGACGGTGGTATCGACTACCCGTCAGAGTTGATTCGGTTGCGGTTCAAGGCAACGCTGGTCCTCCACGCGGTGCACATTGGTTCGGGGTTAGGCGACACGGAGATGAAATATTATACTAACGGTTGGTCGTCTAGGGTCACGTTACAGTTACATCTCGGCCTGCTTCGTTTCACCGGACTCTTATTTACATTTTTCATTTACACAAAAGGGTTTACGCTCCATTAAATAGGGTGAATTACTTGCAGGACACTACATAACCCAATTTAGTCGTTGGCAATTAGTCACTTTTTGACCCCACGTAACCAGTGTGCCCGTAGAGATGGACTGGCTCTCATAAGCTAAGGAGTTCGGATATCCAGTCTATCGAAAAATTTTATTAAATTATATTGCAAACTTCTTTAACAACTATTAATGTGAATATATTTAAGAAATATTTTTATATCTAGGACCCATAAATTCGCATTTAACAGATAACGATAACCGATTAATACATTGGGGGTGTCTTTGCAAAATGCCGGTTATCTAAGGTTTGGTAAAAAAGCTTGATTTTGGTTAAGTAAAGTGCATATTATACATAATCTCTTAAATAACAAAGGAATCAGCACATAATGTTTTCAAAATAAGGATGAAACCGAGCAATATTAAATTATCGATTTCTCCATTAAGTGTTAATTAATGAGGCTTTACCAAACATTTTATTTTATAAGCTCAAACTTCTTGTTGGATATATGTTATTTTTTAATATAATCAAGTTCTTTTTTACGAATTTTGACCAAATTGACAAGCCAATTAGCACGCAATACAAGAACTATCGATTTCTCGATAAAGGGCATTACTAAAATTAAGAAAATATATAATCCAAAAAGTTAAAAAATAGCATTCTGGTTATAAAACTGGGAGTATTGAAGAAATAGATTAAAATGTTTCGCTTAATTGGTTAAGTTATGTATAGAATTGGAACTACTCGATACCTTAAATAGTTTCCGATGGCCGATAGCATCGACCAGATCGGCACTATCGACCGCAAGTCCATACCTAACACCATAAGAATTAGTTTGTTTTTTTGCAACAAACATTTACATTATTATGCGTGCGTGGCCAAAATGCTTATTGTTTGGTTAGTGCTTGCCGCCACACTGAGCCGTTTCATCCGAGCCAGCACCACGATATCGATACCCATCACCACGCAAGACATAATAGCGGGTGACGTGTTTTTTGAAATCCTATCGCCCACGGACCTGGAATACACGTACCGGTTGCGTCCGGCCAAGGACTTTGGATCCACCTTCTCGGAGCGGTTAGAAGGCGTGCCGTTGGTGCTTACTGATCCGCCAGGAGCCTGCCAAGAAATACGAAATGCCCGGGAGCTTAACGGGGGCGTCGCTCTCATCGATCGAGGGTGAGACCCGATAGAACCGCTAGAATATTATAGAAGCTAATCTGTGGTTATGGAGCTAGGTACCTGAAGATACTTGTTATCAGCAAATTTTTACCTACCTATACCAAGAAATCACTTAATTTATCTCAGCTGTCAAAGAATCATTCCGATTGCAGTGGAGTTCCGCCCATTTAATGCCTATCATCAGGGATATCACAATCTTGTAACGTGCTTGATAGAAATTATTAAAATGTCTTTTAAACAAAGTCCCTTATAAATATCAGCTTTTAGAAACTTATGAAACTTAATTTAACGATTAGTTTTTTTGTTAAGTTTCCATCAGCTGTCAAAAAACGTTTATGATTTCAGCAATAAACCATAATTGGTAATTTATAATTTATATGTCCTTAAATGTCTATTTTTATACCCTTGCAGAGCAGAGGGTATTATAATTTCAGTCAGAAGTTTGCAACGCAGTGAAGGAGACACCTCAGACCCCATAAAGTATATATATTCTTGATCAGCATCACCATCTGAATCGAAATATGTATGTACGTCTGTCCGTCTGTCCGTCTGTCCGTCTGTCTGTCTGTCCGTCTGTCTGTCTGTCCGTCTGTCCTCCTGTCGGTTTCTATGTAAACTAGTCTCTCAGTTTTGAAGCTATCTCGCTGAAACTTTCCCAAAAGTTGTGTAGTTGTTGCACGCAGTATATAAGTCGGAATGGGCCGGATCGGCCGACTATATCGGATAGCTCCAATACAAGAGAATGAAATAAAAAATTCTCACTCTATTGTTTTTCATCAGATCGACTTGAATTCTTCAAGATGGCGTTTTCTAACTGTTATTGAATTTCGGATTAAATTTGATCAAAATCGGGTAACTCTATCATATAGCTGCCATAGGAGGGATCGAAAATTATATATAGAATTAATGGAAATAAATTGATAACATCGTTGTTTTTCATCAGACAAGTATGATTTTTGGAATATAGAGTGTTCTTACGACTCTTGAATTACGAGTTAAATTTAATCAAAATCGGACAACTATATCGTATAGCTCCCATATGATCTATAGTCAAAAATATGGAAAATGAATAGAAAAATCGACTTAGGTTCGATGTTGTCTAGCCTTTATGCGTTTTGTTCGACATATGTGATGACTGCAAGGGTATATAAGCTTCGGCTTGCCGAAGCTAGCTTCCTTTCTTGTTAATTAGGCAATAGGTCCAGCAAATATAAGAAATCAAATACTAATTGGAATTTAATCCTATAAAGAGGATGTGATTTGAGTGGTCTTACATTTTTTCGAGTTCTGTCCATTTAAAATATTTAACTTTATCAATGACAAAACTATATGTTATATAATTATGAAATGCTTACTTTAAATTAGGCTTAAAGTAGAGAGATAAGTTAAAGTTACCCTTTTTGTGACGAATTCTGATAATCTTATTTTCCACAGGGAGTGCTCCTTCGTCACCAAGACGCTGCGAGCAGAGGCAGCGGGTGCTTTGGCTGCCATCATCACCGAGTATAATCCCAGCTCACCGGAGTTCGAGCACTACATCGAGATGATACATGACAACACCCAACGGGACGCTAATATACCGGCCGGCTTTCTGCTTGGAAAGAACGGAGTCATCATTCGATCGACGCTGCAGCGGCTGAAGAGGGTTCACGCCCTTATCAACATACCGGTTAACCTTACCTTTATCCCGCCCGCCAAGATCAACCATCCGCCGTGGCTGGGATGGTGACGGAATAGGCTTGGAGCCTGGACTAAGGACAAGTGTAGGGGATGCTTATACGATCTGAAACCAAAGTGCATACTCGTAGAAAGAGAAATCGAGACCCGAACTGAGACTAATCTTTAGAGTACTAATAAGTAGCTAATTCATAGACGGAAGACATAAACTGTAAATAAATTGCCTAGCATCCAGCCAGTCAGTCAGGTCGCAAAGTTGTAAGCTAGACAAATACTATATTTGTTTATTATTATTGTAGGCAATGCTTAAAGGTACTCGGTTATATTTTGCCCAGGGCGTTGAGATTCATGCACATGCCCAGCGTGAGGATCACGATGACCACCACGAGGATGGCAAAGCATAGGTAGTTCGGCTGGATGGGCATCCGAAAGAGTTTGGCGGACATATCCAGCGAGGCGGCAAACAGCAGCGTCGAGTTGAGATCCTCCGCCGAGGTATTGTGGTAAACGAATGGTCTAACCCGTATCTGATGACCATTCGCCTGGGCGTTCTGGCAGACACGCGTCACCGAGGAGGCAACGAAAAAGGGCAGCAATCCCAGAAACAGCCACAGCATCACATTGGCAATGTTAAGTAGAACCAGTTTCAGTGCGCAGTAATGGAAATCGAAGTCCTTGAAGAGGTAAACCAATCCCGCGAAGGCATATGCCAGATTCATCACAATCAGAAAGCACACTGGTATGGACACGTGCTGATTAAGTCGGTCGAGCAGCTTGCGGAATTCGAGTACTTCCCTCATCCAATCCAGTGAATCGATCGAGTGCATTAGCAACTTATGTGAGAGCGTTTCCAGATGCATCCTCAGCAAATAACACTCGATGTAGTAGTTGCTAAGTATGATAATCTCCACCAGATCTTGGAGGAGTATGGTAACCAGCAGGCCGACGCGCATCCACGTTTCCCAGTCACTTAGGGCTTCTGCCAGCCAGGACACCTTCACGATCTGGCTGGGCTGCATCATCACCACACAGCAGGCGTAGCCAAAAAGTAAAATTAGCAGGGCCAGTGCCACGGTTAGGAAAAACCACAACATCCGGCAGAGTCTTTTCGGTTTGGCGGACATAAGGAACACCCTCTCGATGAGATTTTGCAGCTGCTCATGGTCTATCACTTTGCACACCAGCACTGCCGACACGAATGCCAATAGGTTGAAGCCACTGGGTATTATAAATCCAAAGAGTAGTTCTCCTATGGTGTTGGGAGTGACTGCTCCGCCATCTGTCCCATTGTTACTGGGTTGGATGTCTCGGTAGCTGGTAAAGCCCCGATCACCTCTGAAACGAAAGTAGTTAAGAGTGAAGGCAGAGAGTGTTACTAGAAATTGAGATTTTTTTGTTCTACACCTAGCAATCCCCACAGATCCAATAATAATCTAATAAAATAAAAAATATTTACGTAACAAATATTATACGAAATTTTAATTTTGGTGATATTAATCAGTTTATACTTTCGTGTGCAAAAAAATGAAAAATTATATTGTATTTTTTTATATATCGATTATATTACCGATTTTAAAATGTTTGATTTAAAATAATACCACAAAAATAAAATGCACAATACCTATTTTAATATTTGATTTGCCTTGATAATGTTGATAATGTTTGTTGTCTTGAAAATTTTTACGTAACGAATATTCAGTTTTAATTTATATTAAACAATACAATTTTTTTTTATTTTTATCTAGCAGATTTTGATAGTTGTTTACGAAAAATGTAAACAATGAACAAAATTCATTGACACAATATGATTGCGTTTGAGTATGCTTGTTTACATGATGCGATAAACTGGTTTGAAATGGTTTTTTCTTCGAGTGATTCACTTTCTTTGAAGTAATTTCAATGTGCACCGCTTTCTCTTTATCTAGGAAATACCTTAAAACCAAATTGGTTTAAAGCATCTGTTTTTCCCGGTTTTCTCACTCACCTGTAGCCGCATATGTAGCGCAAAAGGTATCCTACCAGCAGGACGAACAGCACCATTAGCGCCTGGACGTAGCTGCAGCAGGCCCGGATGCTGCTCATGTCGGTGGAGATGGGATTGAGGCCCACCAGCGTCAGGATGGCCACATATGGACGGAGGAACTGTTGGGCGAGATGATCATTAGTAAGTTCCCACGATTCGGGTTGTTAGGTAATCATGAATGAGCGGTCATCCCACCACACCCACACCCACCTTCCGTTTACAGTAGTCCAAAAGAGCGGAAGTGGGCTCGTGCTCTCCCGGCTGCTGCAGTTCATCATTGGCATTCCCGTTAAGGCGATTGATGAAACAGAAAGAGCTCTCCGCATTATGACGATACATAACGGACAAAGAACACCGGGCGAGGGGGTAATGTTTGCAAGAGAGACACAGAAAGGAAAGTAACAGTTATAACAACAGTTTACGATGTCTCTCATTCACAACAAAAAACACATAGCGTGGGTGGAGAGAGTTTCCGGGAGAGAGTAACAGTGGAAATCAACGCCAGAGAGAGACCGATCGCGGCTGGCGGTCCAGCCACAACTGAGGCCCCAAAACCTACGAGCTCGTCATGCAGCCAGGATGAGCCAATGGAAGTCGCTCGGCTCCGGCTTTGACTTCGGCTACCGCTCCAGCACCCGTTCCCGCTTCGACGGCTCCACGGGTCCGCTCCAGCTGTTTGTTCGGCGCTCATCAAGTGCAACTGTAACGGTAACGGTAAATTGACTAAATTGAAACTCGAGCCGCAATGAGAGAGAAACGAGAACAATAGCTACAAAGTGTGTGACGAAGCTTTCCTGCGTGAAGCTCTCTTTTTGAGCTTTGTGTTCTTGCCGCCCTTCCCCACCCACCCCCCCACAACCCAGGCCCACCCCCCTTATCAATCAATTTTATCTCGGGACCCAACGGGGATCGCGTTTCTCGAGTCTGCTGGGCACCTGTTACAGTTTAGATAGGAATCAGCCCTGTTATCGCCAAGCACTATCTGCCGGTTGTCTAATTTGCATATACACATATGTATATGCTGAGATTCATATCGGACATGTGTAAACTCCCAGGGAATGTAAACATGCTTCTATATATGTTTGTACGTTTGTATGTTCGTAGGTCTTTGTTTTTATCGCGTGTCTGGTGGGGCTTTTCTTTGTCACGCTTTCGCTGATCGCACTCTCTCTCCCACAATCACTCTCACTTTTATTCTCTTAACACCCAATTGAGCTGCTGATTATGCTTACTGAGCTCTCTATCGCTCTTTTTCCCCTATCCAAGCTTAAAAACCCTGATAAGAAAATACTTTAGTCTGACATTGCAAGACAAGATTATTATTATTATTCTATTGAATTCTAAAATAAAAGCGGGGGAATTTTCCAAGTCGTTTATTTCCTCGTTAAATAATCGCGTTGATGGGAAATATTAAACAATTGTACATTTGCATGTTTTTCGGCTTTGGAAATTTATGTAAGTACTTTTTTTCTGTAACGTGATGTTTACTGTAAATCAAATCTGACCTTCCAAATGTTTTGGTTGTAAATTTAATAGCTTACACAGTTTAACCCACTGCTATTTTGTTGATAATTAATATTTCTAGTTAATGTTTAACAACATTTGCAACAAAATTAATTATATTGGTTAAAGATTGTTTAAAATATTCTTTTTTAGGCCTCCCAGAAAAAGTTTTTCAAGACAGTTTCAGGATTTGCCAGACAAAGGGTTAACAAAAATTTACTTACACGTACTCCTCCCACATCGGTAATAAAGTTTCAAAATTTACGTCAAGTAATTAAATGAAATTGAACGCAAGTCGAAAGCGGTTTAAACTTTTTGCCCACTTAAAATGCTGTTCGACAATTTCGCAACGAGGCCAGGGACAGGGACAGGGACAGATTCAGATTCAGTTCCGGTTTTAGTCCAGTTTCAGTTTCAGGTCCAGATCCATGACGATGCCACAGAAAGAAGCCGCAGACAGAAGCCGCATTCTGTGGGGATGTGAGATACGAGTATCAGCTCGGGTCCGACCAACACTCGACCCCCTTTTATCTCTGTCCGCCTTTCGGACGCCCATGTAAATTAGCTGCGCTGTCAAATAATTCTGATTTGTTGTTGCTACACTGGCATGCTAATAAAAGCCCAGTCCCCCTTGTCAATATGTCAGGCCGACCAACGTTCGTCACTTGACAGTGCCACTATCTCGCTCTAACGGGGCGTGGGGCAGCGTTTTGTTTAAAAATCAAATCAAATATTACGAGAAAATTTCAATGCGGTCGAATGCATAGGAAATTTTATGCTCGCCGCAGCCGCAAAAACGCAAATGTTGACTCCGCCGGACAGCAGTTGGAACCCGTTGAGATGAAGCCGGTCAGATACGGATACTCGCACAGTCGCACATCGTTCAGATACGGATACTGGTAACGGGAAAATGCATCTGACGACTCGTGCCACAAATAGCTTTAAGTGGGACTTAAATGGGATTTGTGAAATTACAACGGGACTACTATTTCTTGAAGGGTTTATTATTTTTATTTGCGCTTTTATATGTTGATAATTAGGATCTGTGGTGAATCATTTAAAATATTAAGAGGGTGAGCTAATATTTTAGATAGACGAATATAAAAAACTTACAAGCTTTTTGCATGCATGCAAGGTAATATTTTAGATAGACGAATTTAAAAAACTTACAAGCTTTTTGCATGCATGAATAATTTATTTATTTTTTTATTTATAGCAGTTTCAAAACAAGGGTGTATAATATTTCGTTTAAAAAAACATAAATTCTTTTCTTGTTCGAAATCTCTTCTTTGAATGACTATCTCTGTATTCTTTAATATATTTTTTTATTACCAGAATCTAATTAAAATGTATATGCAAAAAGCAAGTTGATAATAGCTGATGTCGCATTCGCATTTTCATTTGTTTTGTGCCTCTCGTGAAATGAAGATCATATTAGCTTGGATTGCTTTGCTTTCTTTAATCCTTGGCCACGTGGCTGCCTATCGGCTTCTGGAGGAACGCTGTGATACCTACTTGAAACCTGTAACCAACCGTGCTATTAATTTCGCTCAACAAGCGGCTGCCTGGATGGCAGCAATATATAACGACCGAAATTATCTGTGTGACGGAACGCTAATTACCAGAAGTTTGTACTATTTAAAAAATACCTTCTTATTGATAACGTAAATATGATTTTTTAGGCTTTATATTAACTACTGCCCACTGCGTGAATGGTCAAACAAACTTGTACGTACTCTAAAGAAGAATTTTCCATAATATTTATTTGTTTTTTAATATATTTTTGTTTATTACAGATTCGTAGAGTTGGGGGCATACAACAAATCCGAACCTTTGCTGAAACAATCTATCAGTCTTGTCGTCATACACAAATTGTACAACGGACTTGATTACCAGAATGATATAAGCCTCCTCAAATTGTCGAAACCTTTGGATTTTAATGGTAAGTAAACTGTTTCTTTGGCTACCTGAACTTCATCAACACAAAACCTTACAGCCCACATTTATCCAATCTGCATTGTTTTGGATACGTCTATTGGAAGCCACATCGAAGATATTCGGACATTTAAAGCCTTTGGTTGGGGCCCAAACCATAATGGCCTGAAAAGTGAAGTACTTCAAACAGTCACACTTAATCAGAAAAATCGAAACGATTGTAGATTAAACTCGGGCGCAACCAACAGCTCAAAACAAATTTGTGCTTTTACCTCAAAACAAACTAATTGCCCTTTGAAATCAGGTGGTCCTTTGACCGTTTTGTTAGATAGAAGTAATAGTTTTCAAAGATTGCAATTTGGTATGGTAGGCCAAGGTAGAAAAGACTGTAGAAGGCCGGAAGTTTATACGGATTTAACAATACATTTCGAGTGGATCGAGGCAAAAGTTAATAGCTTTAAAAGTTATGACAACCCGGTAGTGTCCTCTCAGGATAAAAAGTGGCCATCACAAGCACTTAATATCGATCCTAAGCCGCTTCCAAAAACTCAGCAATTTCAGGAATTGTGGTTGCATAAAGATTGTGCTGGCAAAACCATATCATCGAAGTTACGGGCGACAATCCGTGGACCTAATTATGTGGCACAGGGAGTGTTTATTACAGAAAGTGAGTATTTATTTCAACAAACAAAAACAAATTATGCCAATAGGTAATTCCCACAAGCTTCAATACCAAACTTTTAATTAACTTTTCCTCATATCCGTTTTCGCTTAATTTCCTTATTTTTTGTTTTTATTAATACTCTTTTTTTAGGGTTTGTTATTACAACCGCCAGAGGCCTTCCAGAAAATCCTGATTCCCTGTAAGTCATTCTAAAGATTCCCCAATCACATTTTAAGATGTTTAATCTTTGTCAACAGGGATGTTGGTTTATCGGGAACCGCCAGGGTCTACAATGAATTTAGAGTTGATTCGATCTTTAAACATCCAGCGAACGATATCGCTTTGCTAAAACTAGATCAACCAGTGAGAGCAGGTACAGTATCTTAGTTCAATTATAATTTCATTGTTAATTACTTTTTCTATTGCAGAGAATCTGAAACCCACCTGTATGTTGGCAAATAAAAATTATCGGGAACAGGCGGAATCTTATTCACCGTTTACTATATTTGATCGGGTTCAAGCAAATGACGGCATATTAATTTATTCAAAAAACGTTACGCTCATTCATCCCCATGAATGTACAAACCGAATCCAAAAACCAATCGAACCGAATCAACTTTGTGCCGTGACTCCTTTAAATAATCAAAATTATGGAAAACCAGGCGATATATTAGGTAAAGTTATTTGGTATTCGCAACAGGAATGGCTTGTCCTGTTTGGAATCTCTACTTATTCATCCAATGGTGTACGAGTTTTCACAAATGTTGCAAGACTTACGGATTGGATCGCAAACATAGTAAACTTTAACTAACAAAAGCACCTAACCGAAACCGAAACTAATTGTTTGGATAGTTAATAGTGCGATTTTTTTCCCGCCAATTTTAAGTTGTTTACCAAAATACAAATGCAAACCTAAAAATTTTAAACATTTCACATTTGGAAAATAAAATTAAAACAAAGTAAAGATTAATTTCTTTCTGGTAAAAGTTATTTTTTAAAGTTTTTCAAAAATAATAAATTCTTATTACTTTGACATTGTTTTCTTTTTTTTTTATAATTTTTACATTATGTTCACAACAAACTAAAATAAATTTTAAATATATATGATGGTTTTAAAGTTTTATTTTTTATTTATAAGCTACAAACTAGCAAAAGGTCCTTTAACATGATTACCATAATGTTACCACCACTAATTCCTTAACACTAATGACTCTATTAAGCTTTCAGGATACACGTGTTTTAATATCAATATCGGATTCACGGATTTGAGGCAGCATTTCCATTTAATTGCTGGTTTAAACTCGGTGTTTTATGTGCCATGCCCTCTTGCCAGCGTGTCAACAAGAGATCAGAGATTGTGGGACGTGTCAAGTGTCCGAAATTCAATTAGACTTCATTAGCATTACCAGCTGGTGGCAGTTAGCCTCCCCCTCCCCCCTTCCCCTTAAAATACACACACACAAACCCACGCCTTGTGGTTTTCTGTGTGTGTGTGTGTGTGTGCGTGAACAGATTCAAGCGTTTGCAGATTAGCATAAATGAGATCATTAAAATGCGCTTACGTTTGTGTGGGTTGTTTTTGGGGAAGGTTGGGAAGGGTGGGGGGAATGGGTCAAGGGGTCAATGGAGGTGCGGGGTCACGACTTGTTCCTTTCGCACGTTCCTCACAGACTGACGCCGCCTGCAAATTGCCTTGGTCCTTGGTTCTGGCTCCTCCTGTTCGTCCTTTATTTTCCAGCCTGTTCGAAGGTGTCACTGCTGCTGCTGCTGGTTCGTGTCTCGGCTAGATGGGCCAAATTGAAATTTGCATAATTATTGCAGCATCTTTTGGACGTCATGTCCTCCTCAGCTGTCCCCCAAAATAGTTTTCCCCATCCCCCTTCGCACTCCGCCTAATTTGGTCATTAAGTTTAGTGTGATGAGGTAGTTAGGATAAAAAACAGAAGGATACTCGGTCGAAAGGAGAACTTCTCTTTAAAGTTGGCTTGCACTGTGCTACAAGCTTACATTTTTGCGACTGTTTATTTTTTAATTTAAGAATTACATCTCATTAAAACATGCATGATTTGTCGTTTAAAAAAAGCAAACTTAACTTGTCAAATTATTTAATAATTTTCAATTTTATTCTTTAAAAGTGAAGAGCTCAAAAAAAAAGTTTACTCTTCTTTGAAAAATTTAACGTCGTTTTTTTAAGTAATTGTGCTAATTAGCTTATGTTCCACATTCACTTTTACACTCTCGTCCTTCTGTTAATTAGGACGTCCTTTACTGTGTTCACCAGTGCTTCGTTGAGTTCATTTTGAATTCAGTCAAGTTAATTGGACTGTCATATACCTGTTGCTCTGCGAACTTTACCCGACTCTCACTCTGACTCTGACCTTTCCAACGGAAGTTCGTGCACATGCATTTAAAATGCCACACGAGCTCATTGGGTTTTTTGGGGGGACGACGACGAGGAGTCCCGTCAAACAAGCTAATTTTTGATGATATCCACAGTCGGTGGAGAATCGGGTAATGGGAGGTGGAAAGGAAGGAAAGGAAAGGGGAGGGGAAATGGGTGGTGGGTGGGTAGTTGTGCACTGGGGACTGGCTGCACTAAAAGCCTGTCGCTGGCTGCAAATTGAATCAGTCGTTCAGTGCCTCCGTTCCTCCACCATCCATCCTTTATCGTCCATCCTCCATCCTTCATCCTTCATGTGTCCATGTGTCCATGTGCGATGGTGTCCGCCTGGGGCGCGTTTTAGTGTCCGGCGGTCGACGGGCGGCGCTCTCATGAAATGTGACCGCAATTGCGGTTCGTTAGCTGCATTTCAGCTAGTCCGCATCCATGTCGGGGCGATGTGATGTGCAGCGGCGCCACCGGGAGCTCAACCGGGAGTCCTACCTGCACGTGCCGCCGCCAAAAAAGCAACCCCAAAAAGGCGGTTTGCGGGTGACTGAGGGAGAGGAGAAAAGGAGGGACAGGGAGGGGGAGAGGGAGAGGGGCGGTGAGGTTTGGGCCAATAGCCAGCATGGCCAAAGCGCTGTGCTTAAGTGGTCCAAGCGACCAAAAGCACTTTGACCATGCGGTGGCAAGAACCCCGGCGGGCAGTCTTCACTCTGCACACCAAATTCAGCTGGCTCTACGCAGGGATAACAGATATCCTTTACTGCAAAACTGCTTTCCTAAAATTAGTCAAAAAATTTAATTCATAAATAGCTCTCAAAACGTTACAGACAAAGAATTTAAATGCTGAAAATATGTAAATATTTCAAGCTTTAAAAAATTAATAACCTTTTGCAAGTTCTTTCATTCTTGTTAATTAATAATTTATTTATTGGTTGTTGTTATGAGTAAAGCTGTATTGTGTTATTCTTTCATAAAGTTTTTAGAAAATTGGTTGATTAAAAAGAGGAAGAAGGCATTGACTTGAATTTCTTAATATTGAACTATTTTTTTAAACAAAAGTTTTTTATTTCCAAATAATGGGCATTATTATTATTATAATTTTATTTCCCAAATTGTTATATGTAAGATTGAGATACACAACTTGAGTATTATTATTGTTACTTTTTTACATCCACATGTATAACATTAAACGCCGTTCCTCCTTCTTCTTTATCTTTGATAAAGTTTTTCTAATTTTTACATTTGTCCCTGTGCAATAAATGTTTTAAAGCTCTGTGAAAATCGTTCCCCAAATCAAGAGCCCAACTAGCCGGCATTATTTATGTTGAAAATATCAAACGTTTGAGGATTGTCCGGGCACTTAACGGCAATTAGCCCCAGGGCCCACACACACATATACACACCTGTGGATTCAGTTGGTTTTCTGTGCTATTCCCGTCCTTTGGGGGAAAAGGGAAGTCCCCACCTGCGTCCACAATCACAGCTCAATGCTCCGGCCAACTCGACGGGATTTGCGCATCATCAAATGACCAACTTGAGGTAATTACCAACAAAGGGCAGGAGACACGCACGCAGATATCCAGCCTTCCAGTGGCCAAGCATCCTCTGCTGCTCCTCCTTATCCTTTCAGGTCCTGGGAAGCACAATCTGTCCGGGCACGCAGAGCAAAAAAAACTTCTGGCCTCCGTTTGGTGTCTCCTTTCAGCGTTGGTCGACGTGACAAGCATGCGGAATAAGCCAAGGAGACCAAGACGGAGACCGAGTTCGGAACCCGTAGCTCGACCGTAGGAAAGCTGAACAATTTAAACGGATCTCGTCCCGGATTTCAAGGATATGTCGCATTAACAATGCCCTGACCTACTGATGAGTGGCAAATGAGTTCTTGGGGGAGTGGAAAATTGGGGGACATGGGAGCACACGCCTCCCATTCCCTTTTTTTTGTGGACCGGTGAGTGCGAGTCCTTTGGGGTGTGGGACGGCGACTTTTGTTGCCAAACTAAATATTGTTAGGCAAAGTAAACGATGTTGTAGACTTTGTGCCAATCGAGGTTGCCAGGGGCGTAGACAAGAAGGTAAGAAGGTGTGGAAAGGGAACTTTTGAAACACTTAAGAGCCTTATAGACAGTTGAAACTTGAGAGTATTAAATCCTAATGGGTTTTAAATTTGTTAAGAATATATTAACATCATTATAAAACAGAAACAGCTTTCTTTTAAACTTATCTATTTATAAAACTATAAGTTTAAGTACTGCGGATAACATTGTTTTTGAATCTTCAACTTATTTAATATAAGATTTATGTTACCATATGGATTAACAATAACGACAATAATAAAGTAATTCCGATTTGTATTGGTGGGTAGCTTATTAATTTAAAATATCTTTTGAATTAATAGATTGTTTTTCTACGAAGTATATAAATAGTTAATAAGCCCTATAATTAAGTTGTACATTGTAACAAAGTTTTTTTTGTTGTGTTAGTTTAAAGTTTGAAAAGCTAATAATATCTCACCAACCCCTGCTCGTATTTTATATTTAATATTTCTAATTGAATCCCTATTAACTCAAAGGAGCAACTGATAAAAAGGAGCTGCTTCCTGATAATTCCCTGTTCTCCATTTTCCCAGCTGCTGGAATTCGCCTTCAAATTGTTCCCCCTCTTTGTTTAAGGTCTCTGCTTTCGACGTGCTTTTTCCAAGGACCTGGTCGAGTGCCTTACGTCTATTACCGTTAACCGAAACCCAATGCCAATGCGGCCATTCAAGTCGACATCCTATCAGAGCGGCGGCTCCTTCGGGGGAACCCCCTTTTCCCCCTCCTCTACCATCTGCTTCTATTGGAGATTTCCTTCCTCATTTTCCTGCCATTTTTGTGTGTGGGCGCGTTTACTTTCCTTCGCTGGCGTTTTTTTTTATTCCTTTTTCCCACCATTATGAAACTGAAGCCAGGCTATATTAAGGATGATGCAGTCAGGAGCGGACGCACCTTGGATTCCCTGCAGCACACACACATCCACGTCGAGGGATATCCTGGCACACGGTTCCTAGCTCATTGTTGACGCAGCTTGCTCATTAATTTTTTACGCTTAATGTGCGCTCATAATGATTTTTAAATTGAGTCTCCGATTTCGCAGATTTGCTCATGGCTTTCCACCTCCGGACTTTTGGACAACAGTCAACTGTAATGACGTCAGAAGGGGCTCATTAGTGGCCAATGTCAAATGGAAAAGTTCATTCATTAATACGGGCATTCAGTTCTTGAATCATTGATACATCGCCGACTCCATTCATTTATGTACATATTTATTCATATTTGCAAAAAGCAACAAATAGAGAAGACAGCCGTGAGGATAAGCAATGAGTTTACTGAATGCTGTGATTAAAATGCAATAAGCCGCCACCCAACCACCCATCCATCCATCTACCCTTCCTGCATTTCCAACCAAAAACTCCTTTGCAGCTCATCGCATCACGCATACGCAACGTTGTGCAGTCGGTAGGTCGCAAAAGTGCCGAACGTTTTGTCCGGCTGACAAATTTAATTACTGGCCGGGTGGCGGGTGGGTCTTCTCTGTCCTCTTCCCTCGGCTCTGTCCTGTTTGTCTCGTCACTGATATGGCCCAGACACATGGCCACAGGACACTGGACACAGGACCTTGCCGAGCTGCCCCGTTGTCCTTTCGAACGGACGAAGTCACTTCATTTGATGCGTCAATCAGCACAATCAAAAACTGCAGCCATGAAAATCAATTAAAAACCCGTTGACACACTGGCCCGGCCAAAGGATATCACACAGGGAAAAGCATCCACGAAATTGCACATCACTTTTCAATTATATAACTCTTTTGCCAAAGGTTTCGAATTTAAATTCTTTTCTTTTTTTTACTTTTACCATATGTACAATTTTTCCTGTCTTATGAAAGATGTTAAGACTTTAATCAGTCATTAACAACTATAAGATTTTTAATTCAAAGAATTAATAAAAAAAAAATTAAACTAAATTTAAAAGCAGATTTCCTTTACTTTCAAATTTAAACACAAACTGAAAGATAAACAATGTGTTAATTCTTTATGTAAAGCAAGAATATGTTTTAAATATTTGTTTTTATGAAATAATATTAAGACAACAAGCGGTATTGTTATTTATTTTTAAACAGCTATAAGTTTTGTGACAATTGTTTTCAAACTTTAGCATTTTTGTTGCAGTGTAGTTCGTTGTGCTGTAGTCCTGTGTCCTGTGCCTGGGTCTCGTATCCTGGGCCTGTTTTCAGGACCTGGTCTTGGGCTGTGTGTATCCGTTGGCTGTCAACAACGTTGAACGTTTTGCAATTGACGCCACCCGGATTAACATTTATATTTCAGCTGGCTAAAAGGGATCGAATGGATGGGCGGCGGCGTTGGTTTGAGGATGGAACCTGCGATATTTGTGCTTGTTTCATGCTCGTTACAATTCATTTGATATGCAAATGCTCTTTTGTAGCGGATATAAGTAACACATTCACACACTCGGGCAAAACAAATCAAAGGAAGGCGACATGACTCTCAGGATTTTTTCCGCTTCCCAACTCCCACATCCGCTTTTTCCGCCGATCGGTATCGGTATCGGTAACGGTAAAGGTAACACCGGTGACGTCAGCAGGTTGTTGCATAGTTAATTGGTGCGGCGCTGAGCTTGCAAAAATCGGTAAAGAGAAAGGCCAACTGGCGAAAGGCTCGCCCACTTAATAAATGAAATGTCATTGAGGCATGCGGCAATCAGCGTCGCACAAAACTCAAATGAAAACACAATTCAACACGCAGCAAATGATAAAGGGGATGGAGTGGGTGGATCGGTTCCCTACAAAATGATTGAAGCACTGACTGACTGACTGACTGACTGAATGACTGGTTGACTCACTGGCTAACTGACAGCGTCCAGCCGAGCCTCGCTTTATCATCCTCTTCAGAGTCTCACATGGCAAACAGCGGGGAAGGTGGCAAAGTGGGTGAAAAGCGGCGAATCGGAGGAGTGGCAAGTCACACCCACTCGTCCACTTGTCATAGACACCACATGAGCAGATGGCCTGTTAGCTGATCTGGAGAGGAGAAGATTTCCAGGGGTAGGGTTTACGAAAATGAAAAATGTATAGTTATTTCTAGTATTTATTATACAACAAATATTAATCAGGAAATTAGATATTAAACAAAATAATGAGAAGTTTAGTAAAAATCATATAAGAATAAAATTAGATAACTTTGTTCTACTGGAAAAGAAAAAGACTTTTTTTTAAATTAAAAATTAAAATATAACTTATATAACAACAAACTTATTTATTTGCCAGTAAAATTAAAATGAAGTTTAAATAAATAGGTTTGAGTGAAGCTCTTGTAATTAATACATTATTAAGTTTAGCGCGAATTTTCCAAATTGTGTTTTTGGGTATAAAAGGCGTAAAGTATGAGGATATGTATGGATATATTTTGTACCCCTCTGAAGTCCCATCATGCCTCCCTTTACCCCTTTACTTTCCACCAACATGATTTAAAAGAGCCCCTAAAAAAAGGCGAGCGATGCGTGTGTGACTGCACAAGTTGACTCCCTGCAACTCTGATGCAACTGCTACTGCCACTGGTGATTCCTACTGTTGCTATATCTGGCACAGCTATATAGCTGCTGCTGCGTCAGCTGCAACTGATGACATTGTCAGACATCAAGGCGGCTCTCCAGCTATGAAGGGACTAACGGGCCTGACAGTTACTCAGCGTCAGGCATTTGGATCCCCTTGCTGATGCACAGAAAAAAAACAATGTATCACATTTAAATATTTTTTTATACAATTGAAAGAGGCTGTTTTAAAATTGTAAAATCTTAATATGCATAATCACATATATTTCTTTAATTAATTTGATTAGTGAAAACTTTTATTATTTTAGATCTTTGCACTTGTAATATTACTTTATTTTCTTTTCTTCACAAAAATTAAATTAAAACCCCCTTTTTTCTCTCAGTGTGTTCTGGGAGTAGGGGACGTTAGTGGATGCCTAGGGCAAATTAAAACTTGGGCCACACACTTGACACGTGCTTAGTTGGCGCTGCACTCGCAGCTGCAGTTCTTCTGCATATTCACCCCTTTTTTCCACGCCCATGTTACCCCTTTTTTTGGCTTTGCATGTTTGCGGCTTCTGCGGGCAGAGTTTTCCTGGCCAGCTACTTTCTTTTTCTGGTTTTGTGACGTTTGGCTTCCTTTTTGTCCGGCTTTAGCTAGTTTAATTTATGAGATCGCATCACAAGCTTCAACTGGCGTGCAAGTGCATAAACTTGTTGCATTCGGTGAGGCGCATAAAAGTAACATTGCTGCGGGGCTGAAATTTTTTTAATTTATGTGGCAGACATAAATCTATTCATGCAGTTAAGTGGATGATATTAACGAAAGTCAATTTAAATGAACTGAATTGAACAGGTCAAATTACAACAAGCAACTAAATGAACAAGTGAATTATTAGTGTCAATAACTTTTTAAAGATTTGTTCTTCAGGACGTTTATCTGGCTAAAGGACGAATATTCTTAAATAAATAAAGATAAGAACACGTTTGAAATTTATTGGTACTGAAACAATAAAATTAGGTTATTAGTATCTAGGTAATAGTTCGATTTAAAACATTTCACGTTATCAGAATTCATTGGTAATGTTCATGCTTGAACTAACAAATTTTATGGGAAAATCTGAAAACAAGATGAATAAAGAAATAATTTGTAGAAATACATATGTATATGTAACAGAATATAGTTTTCTTACCTAAAATTTGGCAAGGTTCCATTCAATATTTTTATCTTATCTTGTTTGTTTTTATTTTTGTTATCTCACAAACTTGCTCTTTTGCAGGTGGAATATGAATTTGAAACTTGCAACTGTTGCACAAATTGCTGCTGCAAATAAATATTGTTATTATTTTCAATCGTTTCTTTTTACATACTGAAATATGTTTGCTGGCTAAAAATTTAATCAAATAACAATTTATGTCCTGGCAAATTTTTGCCAGCATTGCAAAATTTGCGAATATTTTTTGGGCGTACTTCTCTGGTGGTCCACACACATGACATTGCATAATTTGAGGCATAATTTTTTTTAAAGCCAACTACTGGGAGTTTAAAACCTAGTTTAAAAAGGTTGGCGGGTGGGTGGATGTGCTTTTGGATGTGTTGCAGTATAAACAATCCACTCAACCCACTTTGCCGGCGTTGTCTGCTCTTTTTTCAGCCTAACATGTTAGGCATAAATGTTGTTTTTTTTAGCCACCGACCGAAATAGAAGAGTGGGGGAGTTGTCAACAAAAATATCACTTGTTTGCATGAAAAATCTCTGCCCGCCGGTTTTTAAGAGGGGTGTCAGCGATACAACGAGACAAAGCCGGCTAAAATAAAAAGCCGTAAAACCAGCCAACGCCAGCGGAATTGAGCAATTTTTATGAATAGCAATAGTCACAGGAAATAGAGGCTCACTGCATCCTTGTTATATGGAAAAAGAGTCCTAGTTCATCTGTCTTGCTTGAAGTGGGTGTTACACTCACAAAAAATGGGGGGTTTGGGGATGGGGGGTTGGGTGCTTGACAGTTTGACGCCCCCGTAATTCATGCCATGATGAACGTTCGTTGTGAAAACCTTTTTTTTTTTGCTCGCCACTCGCATGACATCTCACTTGACTTATGGAACAGCTGTTAGAGATTAGCATTTAACATGGGTTGTGCCGACCATTTAAATCCTTCATCGGGCATTAAATGAGTTTAAATTGGGAACATTACACAAAAAAAGTACACATTTGTCGCTAATTCGATTTGTCTGTCGCAACGGCAATGATCGGAAAAAGTTTCCGCCAACGGTTTCCGGGGGCTGGGGGTCATAATTTATTACCTCCAGTTGGGCCAACTTAATTATATACGTTTAATACAATTTACGGGAAGCAAAAAATCGAAGTAAAGAGCAGAGGGAATTTTGTGAGAGACGGCAAATTAAATATAAAAACTGAAAAAAACACCAAAAAAGTAAATGCAGCCGCAGCAGATGGCGCTTTGCAAAATTTACCCGCCATTCATGAAAGTTAATAATTGAGTTGGTTGAGCTATGTAATTCTCCTTTTCTTAATGGTTTTTCTCCGTTTTTTTTTGGGCGCTTGGGATCACCATTATCTAGTTTTCGGTTTGATCATAGTTTATGATAATTTGGCTTTATAGGTTGATAAATCCCTCCGGATAATTTGGGCCTTGTGTAAATTATTTTTTTTCGATATTATCGACTAATTTAATAAAAATCTTCATCAATTTGAGTAAGATCGATTATATCCACCGGATCCCTTGAATCACTCACAAATATAAGATCGTCATCAACATTTTCAACTTCGTTGGTTTCATTATACGCAGGTTCCATTCTTTCAATTCTTTCTTCTGGATCAATAAATTGCAGAAATGAAACATCTTGATTGTTATTATCTTGAATTCCATTTGCATCATTTCCTTGAATGTTATTTTTTTGAATTTCATTGGCCGCATTTTTTTGATTACTATTTTGTATTTTGTTCTCCTCGACTGCATTTGTGAAAGTTTGATTTTCTCTTTGATTACTTATCCTTTTCGGTGGGGTCCCATTTAATACGGTACGGTTGCGCAATGTCTTAAAAACGGGTTCCATTTTGTTACAAAAATTATATTTAAATTATTTAAGCTAGTGACTTTGTGAGATATCAAATAATCATGATTATAAAAACCTACTACGTGGAAAGTGTACGAGCTCGGGTTAAGCCTTTTGTAATTCATTGACTGAGTATCGCTTAGCCCAGTTTTCCCTTTCCCCCTATCGCTTTTCCATTACCATTTCCAATTTGGTGTGCAGTTTGCAACTGGCCGTTCAACACTAATTTAATTAATTGAATTCATTTTGGCGCCGCTGTCGTCTGTGTGTGTAACGAAAAATTAACGGTTGAGTCACGTGTGTGTGTGCGAAAAACTCTCTCGCTCTCGTTCTCTCTGAATGTGTAAGTGTATTGAGCGTGGGAGAGTGCATTTTCGGTTTCGGTTTTTGAGGTTTTAACGGTTTAAGGTATTTTACCGGAATTTCATACCCGATACTCGTAAATTTCAAGGGTATATTATTAAAGCGTCAATTCATATGAAGGATAGACGGAAAACAAATCATGTCCTTTATATTAATTGTAGAATTCTAAAATTTATAAGAGAAGAAAAAGATGTCCAGAAACCTTTTTTTTATAAATCGTTAAAATAATTGCTACTAACAATTAGCGTAAATAAACTGGGTGTTAAACACTCTTTTTATAGCAATGGTTAACTGCAAGTCGCTACATCAAAATAAAAGGATAATTTCGTTTTTTCCCAGGGCTGTCGCACAATCATTACTCGCTTGAGATTTTTGAGGAGACCAACTTTGACTGGTCTCCCAAGTTGCGATGTCTAATCGACTCTAATTCGATTTCCGCTGGCCCAATCAATTACGTTACCGAATTAATGTTTCAATTGAGTCGCAATTACGCCCGTCTGCGGACCTAGCCCTGAAAATAATTGCAATCAATGGCCGGCAGCCAGACGACGCTGGGAAAATGCCTTTGTGGCACTTCAAATTAGCGCATCGCTTGCAACCGATTCCACCAATTCCACCGATTCCACCGATTTTACGGCATCCCGCTCGGCCCGTTCGGTAAATTCAAATTCAAATTCAGACTCAGATTCTCTGTTTCTGTTTCGGTAACTGTTTCAGAAATATGCCCAAATGGTTGGAACCAAATCTGCAGTTAGCCCGGCGCCATTTACAAACTGCTCGCCATCAGGCCGCAATTATGCAAGTGAGGGCGTGTCATTGTGCGCGTAATTGTGCGCTCTTTCAACTAGAAAATGTTTCGGGCTAGCATAAACAAAAGGCCTCCTGTCCGTACTTTTTGGGGGTTCGAGTTTTAATTATCATATAACCGCACTCCGCCAACGGTCGCTGCAACATACTCACATACATATCTATACATATATATATATGTGTGTGTGTGTGCAATGTCAACTTGATTATAAATTCAATGGTGAAACGGTCTTTGTTTTAGTCATTGAATAGATGACGGGATGCAGCCTTAACTGAAACGGTTTCCCTCTAAAATGCGGAAATGCTGTCAATTAGCGCGAGATGTGCGGAGAATCGACTTCCTTTCCGGCGATAACATGTGTCTGCTCACGGGGAATCGGCTGGCAGTCAATGAAATCGATCCTGCAGGCTCTCAATCGAAGATTGACGGCTGTCATTGTTACCTGGCTCTCAAAACGATAACCGATACAATTGATTTGGAGCTGTATGGGTTTTTAGTTAGTATTTAATGCTCGGTACAAGGCTTAAATTTGTCGCACCGTTTGGGTATTTTAATAAATGTGATATAAATTTTTAAAAAGCCACCATTCAAAAATAAAAGTTATAGTTTTGTACGATGACGAATAAAGAACTTAAATAAACTGAGTTTTGTTGCCTATTAATAAATTGGTTATTTAAAATTTGATGGATTGTGTTGCTTGACAAAAGCTCGTATATCTTCTAATATACTTGTTTATTTTGGTCCATTTAAAAAAAATTAATTTGTAAATACAAAATGTTTTAAAAGATTTATATAATTTAATGCAATGTTAATATAGTTTTAGCTTTATCTATTCAACCCTTGAATAGTCCTTTCCTAATACGGTTATTATTTATATTCCAATCCATTGCAACTTTTGTGATGCTTTGTCCCAGCGAAATTTTGGACCACACAAGCTCAACTCAATTTGTGCCAACTGTGTTAATGCTTAATGCCATTGCTACACTTTGGGGCACCTCTTTAGCTCCTTCGCGATACAATTGATTTGGAGCTGTATGGGTTTTTAGGTAGTATTTAATGCTCGTTACAAGGTTTAAATTTGTCGCACCGTTCGGGTATTTTAATAAATGTGATATAAATTTGTAAAAAGCCACCATTCAAGAATAAAAGTTATAGTTTGTACGATGATGAATAAAGAACTTAAATAAACTGTGATTTTTTGCCTGTTAATAAATTGGTTATTTAAAATTTGATGGATTGTGTCGATTGACAAAAGCTCGTATATATGCTAACATAAGTGTTTAATTTGGGTCAATTTTTTAATAAATAATGCATTAACGAATTAATAATAATTAATTAATATAGTTATTTAAAAGTTTCGAATATTCAACCTTTGATTAAGGGCCTTTCTTAATGCGGATATTATTTATATTCCAATCCATTGCAACTCTTGAGATGCTTTGTCTCAGCGAAATTTTGGCCCACACAAGCTCAACTCAATTTGTGCCAACTGTGTTAATGCTTAATGCCATTGCCACACTTTGGGGCACCTCTTTGGCTCCTTCGGCTTTTTGATTCTACTAATGAGCTTTGGGTACCTTTTGGCCTTTGTCATGGCCCTTTGACATGTGTTCTTCGTCCCCAGTGAGTCCTTTGTAAGCATGAATTTGCATTTGGCCTGAGACTGAGGCTCAGCTGGAATGCGCAATGAGAATGCCGCTGGCCAAAGGGGATGGGAGTATAAATGTGGGTAAGCTAAACCTTAACCAACTGCTTGGCATGTGAACATTGTAGCCCTACTGCTACCGCTGCGGCTGCAATTTATGAAGTTCAGCTGTAATGCGCTTTTAACCTGCAGCAGGAGCATCCTACATCCAGAATCCAGCATCCAGCGAACAGCGAACAGCGAGCTGCGATTGTGGCATTGTGGCATGCCAACTACAACTGCAACGGCTCGAATACCGCTTATTATTATGCGGATCACGTGGCCGAAAACTAAACACACGACCACCACGAGCCACCAGACGGTGTACACTGCGATAAAAACTAGTGCACCTATATGTTGGTATTCGTTGGGGTCAACAAAACGATTAAAGGTTTCCGGTCAGACTTCTGAAAAAGGATTCTTCGGCAATCACATTATAACTAAATAAAAACAAAAGCTTACTTCCAGTTTTAATTGCTTAAATAAAGTGTAAATATATATCTCAGTTTAAGTAACCCTAAAAAATATTACTTTTTGTTGTTTTGGTAGTAGTGTAATTTTCCTTTTAGTTTCGTTTTTCGGGGAACGTTAAAAGAGCTCTAGGAATTTGAAAAATAACATATTTTTTTCAAAAAGAAAACCTAAAATATTTTAGAACAATTATCAATTCCTGCCCAACACCTTTGCCTTTTCAAAATGAATATTAAAAGGCCAATTTATTTTTTCCCTTTTTCAGTGCAGTTGGCAGCATAAATTGCTCACTCACACACCCGAACATCCGGCACACACAAATAAGTCTGGGCAAACATAAAATGTAACATGCGAGCGCCGCATGTGCCATGCACAATAAATACGCGATACCTCGGGAGGCGGCGTCTGCAGAAGGGGGCGTGGCACGAGGTGGTTACTGTCAAATGGCATGGTCAAGTAGTTTGGCTAAAAACTGCACAATTCACGAAGCAAAGGGGAAAGGGGGGAGCTGAGGGGAAGTGACTACGAGATCATGTTTCTTGGCACGCACACAGATGCACATTAATATCAAACATGGCTTATGGCAATGAAAAGTGTGGCTTAAAGGAAAGCCAAGGGGATGAGACGAGGTCCTTTTTAGGGTGAGAGGTCAAACTTTGACAGGACTCAAAGCCACTGACAACCATACCGTCTCATTGGCACAATTAAAACTGAACAACAAAAATGGCTAACCCCCAGTGAGGCGTGAAAGTGTTTTTCCCCCCACCCCATTTTTCCCACTTTCCACTGCTTTTCCTGTTTCTCGAAAGTATGCACAAATATTTTGACAAAGCAAATATTTATCAACTTTTGTGCTCTTCTGGCCTTCGGCTCTATGCATCCAAAGCAAAGTGATATGCTACTATATAAGGTTGTTTGCCACTGCTGGGCAAGAAATTCAAAGTCAAAGTTGTTTGCTCAGATACATGGGGACTTTATATGGCCAAGCTGAACTGAACGTTGAATGGAAAGGCCTCTGGACAGCCTTTTGGCCCTGAGTGGTGTGAAGGTGGAGAGGCACCTCTTTTCTGCACTATAAATGTAGAAAATGTGGAAAACTATAGTTCAGTAGCAGCAATGTGTGTTTAGCTGGTGTAGAGCTACTAGCTTTTCAGAGCTTAAAAATAAATATATCATTGGCATTTTGCTTTCAACTTTGTGAAAGTCCCAGGGCAATTTAGAAGTGAAATTGGAAGATTTGTCTGGCAAATTTTTTTAGGCCAACAATCTATAAATGTGAAACATAAATGTGGGTTAAATAATTGAAAAGCTTATGTATTTAATCAGAAAAACCAAAATAACAACAGGGCGTCAATTTCCATTAGTTTCATTCTAATCACCGCAATTTAAAAGCTTTTAAATTAATAGTTTTCTTTTCTATGCAGTGAAATTTTTATAGAAAAAAAACAAAACGATATTTAAATTGGAAATGTTGGCTGCTTTTGTGACTTGGTCATATTTCTAATTCATTCCAATTAAAGTGTGGTTGAGCTTTAATTTAATGTAAGTTAACCCTGGTATTTCAAATATTTCAAGAATCTAACACATCCATCTTATTTTTCGAAGACATATCTGTTAGCAAACGCCTTAATTTGTAACACACTTCATACTTCCTGTGGAAGCTAACAATTCATCCTCTAATGTTGTTCTTGCTCTTGTTGTTGCACTTTCAGGAGCTTAAAAGTGCCACGGGTTACGTGTTGCAAAAGGACATCTAGGATGGGTTGTGGGGCTTGGGGGAGGAGGTGATGTCTGGCCGAGTGTGTGAAAACCCAATAACCCAAAGCTCAAGGTGACAATGATGCAGCGGGGCCAGAAAGTCATGGTGCGTCTCGGTTCTCCGGCTTTTGTGTGCTTTTGTTGCCCGTTTGTTTGCCCTTGTTGCACGTTTGCTGCCATTGTTGTTGTTGACTTATTATATTTTAAGAGCGGGCGAACAAAAGCTGAACACTGCCTGCTGTTCTTCTGGTTGTTGCCGTTCCACTGTTTTCATTGTTCAAAAGCGGCAAAGGGTCAAAGGTGAGCGGTGAGTGGTGAGGACACAGTTGCAGTAAGCAATTCATTCTTGATGCGTTCCGCCCACTATTTGCTTTTCCTGATGTAGTGCTTGTTACTATTGCAGCCCCTTTTAGTGTCCGAGATTGCATAAGTCCAAAGTCAGTTAGTGTGTCTCGGATTGAGCGTGACGTTGATGTCACACTCCATATTCTTTGTAAAGGTTTTGGTACGTAAAATAGGAAATATAATAAATAAATTGAAATATGAAAATATGAAAAAATATAACAAACAAGGAAAGGGGGTTTCCATTTCATATATTTCCCTAAGGAGAATGAATATTATTATAATTATTACTAATAAAATATTAAGTTATATTACTTTCTTAGCATTCTATTGCCAACACTAATTTTGCTTGTAATCACTTATAATTTATTTATTTACTTTAGAAAGATATTTCTCTACCTATAATTTTCCTGAATACTTGTAACTGTAGTATTAAAACCTCTATATGATAGCATATTCTTCTTTTATTATTTTTAGTAAAGAGCATTCCCATATCGCATTTGCTAGATTCCATAAATTCCATTTCGAGGTCACACATGGCACACAGGTAGTCTGCTGTTGGCAGGTTGCAGCTCGCAGTTGAATAAATTTGTACAATGTCACGGCAATTATGTAAAACAGCGCCATTAGTGCTAAGATTTTCACCTCGAGCGGACCTGACTTACTGCCTGAATGCCTAACTGACTGACTGACTGACTGAATGGCTGACTGAATGGCTGACTGAGTGAGTGAGTGTGCGACTGACAGACATTTGCTCGAATTTATGAGGCATGCGGCAAGGACAATGCAACCTGCAGCATGTGTTTGTGCATGTTGATGATGTTGCCACAGCGGCTGGGGCTTGGATGCAGCGGTGAATTATTTATGCCAACTTGACATTTACTTGGCCAGAAGCCTCTCTAAGCCCTGAGCTCTGAGCTCTGAGCCTTGTCCTTTGCCTTGCATATTTGCTCTGCTCGAGCATTTTTTAGAGCATACTTTCCAGCGCATTTCGTATTAATTGCTTCGGTGTTGAACGCTGAACAGATTTCGCTGCACAAACCGAATAAATACGGTTGAATATGCTTAAATGTTGATTTCCCACATGGGAATTTCATAAAGAAGGCGAACTCGGACTTCATTATGAATACAATTAAAAATAAAACTGCATCTTTGCACGTTTGTATTATATTTTTTAACTGAGAAAACATTCATCAATTTTCGGTATAAATTGTTATAAGTGGTTAAATCGGTAAATTATTCGGTACTCGTTTTCTTTTTAAAATGCGTAAGTTAAAGAAAGATTTAAAAATTGAGTAGTATTTTTTCCACTTAAAAAATCTCTATCATATTTTTGACTTCTCCTTAATATTAGCTTTAGTTATAGGAGGGCCTACTGTATATAAATGTTTACCATAGGCAACTGTTATATCCCCATCTATATTGGATTTTCATCACTGGCCCTAGATGAAGATAAGATGTGGCCGTCTTGCCCGCAATGCTTAAACACATTTTAAATATTCATAATTCAATTTTGACTTGGTTTTCCGCTCAACTTTTTGTGGCCAGTCAACGTACTGCTCTCGTTGTTGTTGTTGTATATTTATATATGTATATATATATATGTATAGTTGTAACTCATTTTCTGCCACCGTGGCTGTTCCAACTTGTTTTCTCCGGCTTGGCCGCTGAGTATCTTATTTTCTTTTTGGTTCGTTATTAATGAGCAAAGTAGAAATGCAGGCCACAGAAACTGATAGAGTTTGTTGGCCAAGAGGGGAAATGTGGTGTGGAGTTCTGGGGGATCGAGGAGGGTTTTCCATCGCCGACACTGCTACTGAGCTACTGCACAAAATTGCTTTAGATTTGCGGAATCTCTAGTCCAAATAGTGTGTAGTCAAACTAGTCAAGTGGGTTTCTAGGTTGTGGTTATTGTAGGCCAAAGCGTTTTCAACGAAACCTACCAGGTTTCCTCAATTTAATTTGAAATTTGTAGTTAAATAAGACTGGCAGAATGAAACAAAAAGTTATGTTCCAAACTTGAATAATATGTTCTTATACATCCTGAACTTTATTAAACATAAGGAAATATATGAGAATTATTTAGTAAATGTTTTCAAAATTTTTTTTGACTTTCTTGATATAAAAGGTTTTTTTTTCGAAATCAAGAATATAATTTAATATTAAATTTAATCATCTTTAATTGTGTTTTCCTGTTGTTGGAGTTTCTGCCTTAATATATATATTTTTTTAATTTAAGAAGATTTTTTCTCACATAAATATATTTAATTTGATCACCTTCGAGTTTGTTTTCCAGTTGTTGGAGTTTCCGGCCGATCTAGCAGGTGCTTAAGGACCTTAACTCATCTGGCCTGCAGGGCACTGGTTTACCCGTTAACGCTTTTTTACTACCAAAGCCACGGCCAGGGGCATCCAACTGGCAACAACAAAACAAAGAAAAGTAATAATTTCCGAAGTTTCTGACGTTGCCCCCTTTCCCTTTTCTACCACTCTTTTCTGACCAAGTCTAGATGCACTTAAATATGTATATAGAATATTTTTAATATGGCCGCGCGGCCATTACTTGGTAAATACGAGAAGAAAAAAAATAGAACTCAAAGGAAAGTAGAGGGGAAAAAATTAAATAATACTTTAGTCGCAATGGGGTGGGGGTTCAAATGGGGAGGGGTTAAAATGGGAATGGGGTTCAAATGGGGTTTACTCAGCAGGAGCACGATGCGAATTCAAAACTCATGATTTTGTCGTTTGACTTGGCACAAGGCAGAGCCCATCATATTTATCTGCTGGCTGAGCAGAAGTTGGCATAAGCCTTTGTCCTCCACCCACCCCCTTTTTCCCCCCTCTTCCACCTGACAGTCAGTCAGCAATAATAAGGATAATGCATGGCTCTGATTCCTTTACAGTAGCTCAAAGCTGGGCGGGTTCCAAGTATCTAAATAAATAGCTCAGCGCAAACTGAAGTTTCTCTCGAGTTTCTTAGCTATTCTTAGCTATTCTAGCTCCATGGAGGTCCTGTACCTGAGCTGCGGCTTCAGCTCCTCAAGCTTCTCCCGGGGATTTATGTTGTGAAAAGTGAAACATAAGCACGCCGGATTGCAGCGACTTTGGCAAGTCAGACATACGGAATAAAAAGCGCTCTCCGCAAAAAGTCCGGGGAATGTGGAGCTCGTCGACTCGCACATAGAAAACGCGACACGTGCCGTATCATGAGGCAGTGGCATAAGCAACGGACCAGCCCTAACCCCAGACCATATCCCCCTCATATCCCCTCCATATCCCCTTCTTACCCCCTTTAGTATCCCCTCCCAATCCCCAAAACGTTTGGCTGAAATGAGTTCAGCGCGAAATGTTTATATCCGTTGCAATTGCCGGCTGGGAGCGCGCACTCCCGGATCATAAATCGCTAAAAACTCGGCTCATGCTGCTGGCAAATATTGCGGAAAAGCGTGCGGAAGAGGTACCGCTAGCTGGCTGCCGGGAAATCGACAATAAGCACAGGAAATAACGCGAGCGAGTACAGCGCGCCTCAAATAAAAGCAATATCGCAAGGGGGAAATGTGTGCATATGTACTCATTTCAAACTGATCATAGATATAAGACATGTATCAGATGGATTAACAGAGATATATGAATGCTTAATGGTACCTAATTATAGACAGGAAATATATAACACATTAGGTACTTTTATTTCGTCTTTATTATTATTATTATTGGGAGAAATTAAAGATGAGCTTCAAGTTATATTTTATTTTAGTTATATTATACAAAAGTTTATTTAAGCTTAAGTTATGGAAGATTTTTATTTTGTATACATAAGTATCTAATTTGAGAACGGAAATTTTTAAAACAGATTTTATAAGTGCCTTGAAACCTGAATTATCTGATAGGTAAATGACAAATAAATAAAATTATTCACTTAAGTGCTCCTCAAAAATTAATATTAATAGTTTGTTTATTAAAATAACATTTTAGTTCATGTAGTTCATGTTTAAGTGGATGGAAATTAATTGAATCTTAACTTCTTATTTTATTTGCAATGTTTCGAAAATATATTTAGTAATTATTAATTTAGTAATTTAGTTGACCAAATTAAACCGCACATTTTTGAATAGGTACATATCTTCTTTTAACCCATTTCAAGCATTTAACTTTGATCGTTGATCCAAACGAAGCATTTGTTATCCGTTGGCTAATTTCCATTCCAGCCACTTAATTCCAACTAAACGTTAATACCACTTTTCCCTTTCCCCACATTTAAAAATGTAAAAACATTTCTAATTGACTTCAAAATTAGTTTTTGCCCAGTTGCACAACAACAAATAAACGGCGCAAGAAAAGATAGATGAAAATTAGGGAAAACGGGGGAAAACTATTGCTGGCCACGGGGCTTTGCAAAAGGTAACAGGGAAAATATTTAGCCGGGGTGAAAATTCTGCACACTCAACTGAACAACAAATAGTCCGGCAAAGCTCAGCAAACAAATAAACAACTAAATAAACATTTAAACTTTTTCTCCATTTGCGGGAAGGCGAAAAGCGGGTTTTCAGATGAGTGCAACTAAGTGGAAAAAGCGTGCGTCCTGTCCGGTGGAAAGTTTCGTTTGTTCTGGGAGCGAAAATCAAATGCACATTATTATGAACTTGAGGTGTGAAATTTGGCCCATTCCCGATCGGAATACTCCACATGGCTTAGTTTACTTTATGGCTCACCCCCTGTGGTTCCTTTGAGTCCCACTTCGGATCTAATTGGAATTGTTTCTGTGGGGTCCTTGAAGGAATTTGATTTGGCCTCCCCAGCTGCGATTTGTCAATTAGAGGGCGAAACTATTTTGGATTTTGTTTAGAAATTCTTCTAATTATCTTTATCTTATTGTTTGCTAACAAAAGTGAGGGTTTTTATTGAAGTAAGGCAAAGCTAACAAGCTTGTAATTATATTTGCTAAAAGTTTTACGGTTTTTAAGGACTTAAATCTTTTTCTAAAATCAACTACAATTTCTCGTGTTTAACTGTGAGTCGTAATCACACATCTAACACCTTTATATTCAATTACTCATTTATGAGGAACATTTTCATTTGAACGCTGGAAGCGATAAAACTTACCACTTGCCCCCAAAACCTCAATTTTGGCCCCCAATTTTGTGGGTGGATTGCCGGTGAAATGCTTAGCCCATTTTCGTTAATTTTGGCCAGCACATTTTTTAATTTCACAGCATTTTCGGGTGGCTCACAGCTTCTGACTCGCAGTTCTCGCTCTCCTATCTTCCCCTCCCTTGCCTTCAGACTGGCTTTCCCTGGATCTTTCCCCAGGATCTTTCTCCCTTCTTGGCCATTACCGATTGGGTGCTGGACAACTCTAAACACGGCAGTGGTCCAAAAAGGACCAAAGACTCGGAGCCGGAGTCGTGGCAACAAGAAATGCGGTTACAGTGTCCAAAGGCCGTCCTGGAATGCCATAAATTACGTTGTCGGCAGAGCGGCAAGGCGAGCGGTACAGTAGAGGCGGGGAGGGGGGCGTGGCAGTCTGGGAACCATTTCGGATCCTTTTGGGGTCCACTGCAACATGCAACGTGGGAAGGCGGAGGGGAAAATGGGGAAGGGAAAGGGAAAAGGGGGAAATGGAAAAAGGGGGAATGGGGACTGCAGACTGCGTTACGTTTTTGGCTCTAAATTAAATTTTTGCCAACGCCGAAAGAAGCTGCAAATTTTTGTGCTGCGCACTGCACTGATGCGGCATCGGAAGCGGAGAGCCATTAGTCCTGCGGAGTCCTGGGAAAGCATCTCCCCCTCTCCCTTGCCCCCCTCTCCTTACCCCCTGTCTTCCTCTCATCCAGCACTTCTTCCTTTTTCTTCCTGGATTTGCTTTGTGGCCACCGCCTCATTATGACCGTGTGTGCGTGCGTACCTCGGTATGTGTGTGTGTGTGTGTTTGTGAGCGTGCAATTAGCAGCGCTTGTTAGTGGCGAAATGGCAAATGGCCAAGAGCCAAACTGATATGAGCCATCATAAAAATCATTGAAATTTACTTAATGCCTATCCATTCTGAGCGGAGTTTTGCTCTTGAAAAAACATAAAAAATGTAATCATTTCAATCAAAAAACGTAAAAATTAAAAATAATAAAGAAGGAAAACTATTTGAATAGGTTTAAACAAGAAAATAAATTTGAAAGCTTTCCAAATATAATATAAAACATTTTTAAGGCTCTTTACATAGCCCATTGCCAATTTTTTTGGTGCAACAAAAACAAGGAGATGGGGGAAGGGCTTTGGAGCAGTCTGACACAACCATCAACTGTTTGGACATGACAAGTTGGTGTGATATTTGCGACAACCTGTAGTCGTCCTTTGTCTGAACTGACATCCCATTCCACTTGCCTCTTTGGTGTCCTGACAAAAAGCCGCACGTTATCCCTGCTAAGTGCAAAAGTGGATTGCAGTCGGGATGCGCTCCTGCTGCCAGGATGCACAGAAAAAAGCTGCGGCTCACAAAGGATGAAAAGGACTAGCGATGTACCCAGTAAAAAACGTGATACAAAAGAAGTATCGATCAAATCGGTGAACAACGCTATTCTCGTATAGCTGAGTGTCAATAAAATCTTTAAAATTTGATTGGGTTGAAAATTTAAAAAATGTTTTCTGAACCGCAGAGTATGTTATTTAATTTACTTGTACCCACTATTGTTTATAATTTTAATAAAATGGAAAGTTTAATACAAATATTTTTTTTAAATAAATATAGAAACGTATTTATGGTTTAATATTTTGTTATTTTGATTAGCAAGAAAGGGTTCCCCTTAAAGACTTAGTTTGTCTTTATGTCAATTATATTTTAAGATTACTAATTGTTTAACTGCAACTTGCAGTAAATTAAACATTTAAACCCATTTTTTTAATAGCTAATTCACTTAAAATTAAAATCCCCAAAGGAATCTTTTGCTTGCCCAGTATCCAGTTACTTGCAAATGAACTTTGGCCTCAGCGGAAAGGTGGCAGATCCTTTGCCATTGTTGCCCCTTTTGGGGAAAGAGTGCATACCGCGATGGCCAACATTATTAAATAGTTCAGCAGCAACAAACAAGTCTCGTCTGACAAGGCCATAAAAATGCCGGGGAGACGCGAAAAAAAAGAGAAAAGCTTAGACCACGATGAAGATGGAGGACTTGACGGGCTGAATTATGATAGCCATAATGCTGCCCCCAAAGCGAAAATGTCAGCGTGGCCAAAAGGTTTGTATATTTTACTCAACCTCTTCGTTTGCTTTAATCCTGAAAGGAACTCCATACTAACTTCAGGTGTAGTTAATGAAGTGCAGCTCTTGGAGGCCTTTGACCACCTTCAACCAGCTTTAATTAGAACAATTTTGCGATGATTTCCTTCGGGCCAAATAGGCTCGGTGGGCTCACGTATCCTGGCAACGGAGTATGCATTACATTCCCCCTTTCGACCGCCTCCTCTTTGAACACAATGAAATTGAATTTAGTCTAAGGTACCCGTCACGTACTTTCCCCCTGGATATGGTCGCCAAAAACTTTCTTTTTTTCACAAATTATTTCCTTTTTTTCTCCATTTTTGAAGAAAACTTTTGCCGGGCTGCCGAGAAAGTTTACTGCATAATAAAGAATAGAATAAGAGGAGGGCAAAACATAAGTGGGGGGAGCAGCAGCAGCAGAACAAACAGTAAACCCCAAACAAAACACAAAGGCAAGCGAAATGATGGCCCCAACTTCAAATCAAAATTCTGTGTATGATACATGTTTTGAGTGGGGGAAGGGCGAGCTGAAAACTTTAAGGCATCTTTTCGGCATCTAATTGGCTGCAATCGGAAAGTCATTGCGTATGCGTAATGTGCGACAAATCAAGCATACGCCATGCAAGCCAAGCGACCGTACATTTTTCCTCTTCTAGCCATTGATTTTTACGTTCGTTTTAGACTCATTTTAATGGCACACAATAGCTGGGGGTAGAACAAACAATGAGAGGCCGCAGCATCCGTTGAATTTGGAAAATTGTGGCCGGGGTAAATGAGAAAAAATACTCCAAACGAAATAAAGGAATTGCATAAATTTTTCACTTATTTGGGCATTGGCATTGAATTTCCATCCTCACATATATTTATCATTCAGCTGTACGCGCATTTGTATATATTACTCATATAACCAGGAATTCTCTTATGGTTTCTGCAATTTTTTTCAGCCCCCTTTCGCCTCCAAAAAATGAATGAGTTTTAATTTAAGCATAATTGCTTTCTGCGGGTTTTTTGTATGCTCCCTTGTCTCTGAAATCCGTTGACTTCATCCGCTGCCATAAAAATGGGCATTGCAAAAAAAAATACCTCAAATTCGTTGTGCTACATTTTTTTATGCGACCCGAAATGTAAACAAATTCTGCTGGCGATAATAGGCACTTTAAAGATTTAAAGAGTGTAAATTGCCTTGTTAAATACTGTTTGCAAAGTGGCAAGTGAACTCCATTGCAAGATTTGTTGCATGATTAACAGGTCCTTGCGGCTGCAATTCCTTGACCAACGAAAAGGGAAAATCAATACGAGGAATAATTACCAGACAAGGGGCGAAAATCAAGCCCCTTTGGCTCGGCGGGGCTTTAACTTCGGGAATTGCTGCAAATTGAAATAAATCCAGGGTTGGGACAAAAGTCAACCTAGGAGCAGACGAAAAGCATTTGTCAGGGAAACCACCGCAGACAGCGCAATTCCCTTGGCACTCGACGGTCTTAGTGAAACGGGTGTGAAACGGAAACGGAGCGCTTGGCCATAACCAAAACAATCATCATTTGGACACTTTTAATACTTCTGCCAGCTATGCTCGCCATGGGCCCCCTTGGAGCTGGAGGATCCGTGCTCCACAGAAGCGGAACTTCTGCTCTGCCCTGGCAAAACTCTCGGTCGGCACTCCAAGTGATAGAAACGCCGGCACTGTCACAGCTTAATTCCGAGCTTCTGTTGCTGCTGCTGCTGCTGCTTTTGGTGCCGGCCAACTTTGCAGCAGAGCAGCTGAAAATATCTCGCGGGATTGAAATTTATGCTCTCAAGAAGTTTTCAAATAAAAAAGGGAAACTCAAGCCCCCATTCGCACTCAAACCGAACGGAGCTCGACAGTGCGTGCTGATTAGTTTTTGTGGCTGATATGTGTCGCTCCGGCTTATGTGATAAAAAGTTGCCCCGACATGGTCAAAATGGCTTCGCCGCTAATAAGGCAAAGGAATAACAGATGCTGTGGGATCGGAAATAAAAAATTTTCAAAATTAAAATATTATCAGAGTTTCAGTAAGTATGTATATGTAATAAAAGACTAGTTATGGACTAAGAAATAGCTAATTTTCGCCAATTTTCAGCCAACCCATTTTTTGGAAATTTAGAAAAAGGTTGCATCATTAAAATTAAGAAATTAACCGCCAAAAAATAAAATATTAACTAATACTGTATTCATTAGAGAAATAAAGCCACATCGAAGCTATGACGAATTTTCTATTGCAAATGAATTGAAGGAGCAGCCATAATTATTATTTTAAATAAAAGGTTGTATTTGTCTGTTAAATATATATAATTATAACATATTAAAGTAATAAATTATAGTTCAATTCGATTTCCCAAATCATATTTCCTATTGTTTAAGCGGATTAAATTAAAAATCATTTAAGCTGATAAATCCATTATTTGTCTCTTGTTAGTCTGCAAATTAATAGAGCTTTGTTTGATTAATTAAATCTATTTTGGCAAATTCACTTGTTTTCGTAGGGTCAACAATCTGAATTCGTAATATTTTGACAGCCTGCCCTTCAAACCACCACATGTTGCTTCCTTGCCACCGTGCAACATTGTCAACCCCATTGCAACATGTTGCTGGCAGCCAGCCAACGATGGCAACAACAACAACAACAACAATAACACATTGGCGACAGCGGGAAAAGCTGCAACAAGCATCAACCGCAATTTGTAAATGTTGTGGCAGTTAATTTTGACAAATTTGTCTGAAGTTTATCACTTATTGATGGCAACAGCAACAACAACAACAACAACAACGACAACAACTGTGAACTGTTTATGGGCGGCCAATCGAATATTTTTGGGGTGCATAACTAATTATGAGGTTGCTGGCGAAATTAGTTTTCGACTGCACTTGGCCACTTAATTGTAAATGGCTAAAGTGGCCACAAAAATGTAATTTTTATTTCGAACCCATCAGTTGCTGTTGGTGTTGCTGATTTCTGCAGCTAATGCAGCTTGCATTTGGTTTTTGGTCTACTCGCTGCTCTTTTTGAGGTTTTATTTGCTGTCAGTGGAGCTACCATAAAGCCTGATTTTATTGGGCTCTCTATCGTATGTGTTTGTTTCGGGCTCTGCTGGCGAGATTAAAAACTTTTCCCATTACGTAAAAATTAACAACTTTTTGTTGTTGGCTACCATTGCTATTTCGCTCTGTTTGCTGTCGGCCACTTCTTGACCGTTTCCATATAGAAGTGCAGAAATTGTTGCACTCGCAATAGTTGCCGCCACTAAATTTTCTAAAATAAAGCAGTTGCCCAATGAACGGCTGGCCGCCCTCGGCTTTACTTCCGAAGAGGGAGGGGAAAGGAGGGCGTGGCAGTTGCAACAGTTCGGCTCCATTTAGCCCACAAGCATTGTTGATTGCCAATGGCTTTAACGAGGCCACTTTAAGGCCAATGAATTATAAAGAGTTAGTAAGTGGCAAGAACTGAGCAGTCAGGTGATTTTCAAAAGTTAAAGTTGAAGAAGATCAATCAGAAATGTATATAAATGGTTATAAGCCTAAGTAAGTGTGCTTGTACTTTTCGATGTCGAGATTAAAATAAATTGTTAACTTGAGTATGTTGTCAGCAATCTATAATAAAGAAATAAATATAAAATCATTTTAAGGATAGTTGAAAAGATTTTTATATAAAATATGCAAACTTACATTTTTGTAGCTGTATTTAAGCGATTTTCAGGTGTATTGTCTTTTAAGTTAATGAAATCTAAGTATTTAATAGGGGACTAATTACCACAATTTAAAGCTGGTATAGACAATGCTTTCTAAAATAGATATAATGACCATTTGGTTTCTTTAACTAATTTTCTCCGCTCTTACTGAAATAATTTCCTTTCGTGCTAATTAACTCGCTTCACAGCTTTTAAATAGCCACTGGGTGAATTGGTATTTTGAAATGTGTAGCAGAAAAGCCTAGTTTTAGCTTTCGGCCAATATCTCGATACAGGATCTTCCATTGGAGTGTGTAATTTCATGTTGCATACGCACAGGCGTCAGTCAATTTCACTTATGGCATGCAAACTCCCCTTTCCCCCTCTACTTTCCCCATTTCCCTCTTAGCCACCAAATGTGCGCTCTAAGCCAAATGCCAAAATGGTAAACAATGTGCAAATGCCTTTGCTGCTGGCCTGTGAGTAAAATTAAAACAATAAACGATTCATGTGAGCTTCGTTGGGTGGCGAATGCAAGCCGAAACAGCTTGCCAATCTCCGTCTGGGCCGTAAAAGTTTTTGAATACCTCAATTGTAGCCGCAACAATGGGCGGAGGTGGAGATAAAAGATGAGGAGGGAGGGAGGGAGGGTGGTGTTTTTGGGTGGGAGGATTGCGATTTTCCACTGGGCGATTGGCAGGTGAAAAGGGGTGAAAGTCAGGATGGTGCTGGTCAACTAACATTTTACCTTTTAGGCAGCTCTCATGCATGAAATTGAAAGAGTAGCAATTGATTGAAAATTTGCCGTGAATTCGGGGTGGTTGCAGAATGTACAAAAACAAGGCCACACAGACAAAATAAGGATAATGGCTGTTGCACGAAAATTGCGGTTCACTTGATATTTTTGACGTAATTTGAATTTTTAGCCAACGAGAAAAAATGGAAATTTTTTATTGAAGCCACAAAGAAAATACGAACACAGGATAAATTGATAACGCAGCATTATTACGCATATGCCAAGGATATTTAGTATTCGCGGAAGGAGGCGGAGGCGGCAGCAGAAGAATGGGCGTGGCTGGAAAGAGACAGATAGAGGAAATAAGCATTGCAGAGTTTCAACCCACTTGAAGTCAACTAATCCGGTTGGCAAACATTACGAAAATGTGGCAAAGGGAGCAGCGCATTTTTGGCGCATTTCACTTTTCAGGATTATTTAGAATTTATGCATAAACAAGCAAAAGGACGTTACCCAGAGTCATTTGTTTAAGTCAGCCATGTGAGTAAAGGGGTGAAGGGGTGAAGGGAGAGGGGGAAATGAGGAGAAAGCTGGAAAAAGCCAGGCCATTTATAGCCATCTCGTCTGCTGTCTTTTGGCTGTCAGGCTGCCTTTGTTCTGCCTTCATTTTTATTGCCACTAGCAAAACAATTTCGCATTTGCCACTTACCCGGCGGAAAGTCAACTTGCAAATTGTCGAAACGCCCAGTGAAGTTTTCCCCCCATTTCCCCACCATTTTTCTCCGCTTTCCATTCCCTTTTGGGCTTCAAATTGGGCAAAAGGCCTACAAAATGTTGCACGTTCTCGTGCATAAAAAACGAGGCATCTTGAGACAATCCAAAGCGAGAATGCACTTTGCCAGTCGGAGGCTGCCACTTGGCTTCGTCCTTGGTTTTCCTTCGGAACTGGTCATTAGCATTGGGTTTTCCGGTGGCCCTGCTCTTTCACCTGGTCTTCTCAAGTGGCCAACAAGGAAGGTCACAGTCAGAGTCACGTAGGGATGTTTATTAAATAATTTATGGCTATGCTTTCACCTGGATTTGTGTGACATCAGTAGTAGAGATTTGTTGCCTCACATGGGTGAAGGTTATCTTAAAGGAAGCATGTGAAAGGTGTTCATGTTTGTTAAAAAATATCTGGGAAAGTTGATATTCCAAAACAGGTGGCTAAAGAATTGGCTTTTCTTATATCATTATAACAAATTGTATTTTAAAAAAAAACATATTACATATAGAAATAATAATTCAAAATATTTTTGAGTTTTTAAGCAATAAAAACAAATTTCTACTTTCAATAAAAGTATAATAAGATTTAATTCATAATGTTGTCATTAAAAATTGTAATCTATGTATCTAAGCTATAACTATTTCTTCTAAAGCTGGCAAAATTTTTTTGAAGAGTAATTAAAGTTTGTAGGCTTTTTCAATATTCACCAAAGCCAATGTGAAATGCATTTTATTTCCCGATCAAGTTAAAAAATATTAAACATTTCAAACAATTCCTTTTATTAATCCGCCCTTTTGAGAGCTTTTATGCCATATTGAAATCCCTGCACGAAATTTGCCAGCCCGCTGGAGGGTAATACCAAACCTCGGTGCACCATCAATTTGAAGACACGTTTTCATCAAGGAAAATGCAAGGCTGGCCCAAACACACATACACACAAGCACAGACACACATGCATACGTAGCCACGCCCCCAGACAAGCTGCACTAATTGACGGACCCTCAAAGTTGGGTTCGAGAGGAGCTCGGTTGGTATCAGACATCAGGTTGGTTTGCCATTGTCATACATGCCGTATACGTCATATGGCAATTTTGTTCCTCGACCGAAACTATGAGTGCAATTGAAGTAACTTCCCGAGGATTGCAGCACTTGAATTGTCCTTTGGCTGTTGACAAGCCAGCTGGCAGTCCGTTTGGAAGGGCTGGAAAAGGGGGAGGGGGTTAAAAGATCAAGGGGAAGGGGAGGGGGAAATGGAGACTGGGAGAGCTCTCTGTGACAGAAAGTTGCTGCAATTTTCGACTTGACTTGGCGTCGTCGGGGAGCCGAGAGGGAGTGGAGGGGGGTTTGGGGTCTGGATCTCAAGACTTCCACAGTCCGCTCGCCGACAAGTTATTTTATTGATAAACTTTTTGCCAAGTGCACGGAGTAAGTCAGCAAATGGGGGGCGGAATCGCTGATTCGCCCGTTTCGCTGGCTCTTTTGACGTTTCTGCTTTTTGCTGCTGATGTTTTTGCTGCTTTTGCTGCTGCTGCCACTACGGCTTCTGCTGTCTTCACATTGTTTGGCTTAAATGGCATTAAATCCTTTTAACGCTGGGCTGCCAGTGGGGGCCCGGAAGCGGGCACTTTGGGGAAATCAATTGTGCTGATTGTCCTGCAATTGAGCTGCCTTCCCCCTTCCATTCCACTTTTGTTTCGCCTTCTCGCTGCCGATTTTTCTCCGACTTTTTCACTCCGGCTGAGTATTTATTTTTTGTGCACCCAACACTTGGGGACATTATCCGTTTGGTTCAGCTGAAGGCAAATTGAAAGATTTCTATGGCAAAACTGTTGCACGGAGGCAAAGAGAGAAAGAGAGTCACACGGAATGCCTGAACATCTTCATTGCCGTTTGATGGCCAGCAGGAATCGCAGGATTCTCGCAGGATTCTTGCAGGATTCTTGCAGGGCTCTCACAGGATATTTCTTGAAGCCACCTGCAATGTGTGCGTGCTGGAATTTCTGGGGGCCCTGGTCTTTATTGCCACTCTCGAGTTGCATGAAATTAAACCCGTTTTACGAGCCGGAATGCAAGCGTTTCGCCACCCGCAATCTTGAATCTTTAAGCCAAGCTCCTCGGACTTTTCAGCCTTTTAATTATGGAAATGTGCGGCTGAACTGAAAGAGCATTGAGTGTTATTAATTACAAACAAAGCGAGAGCCTTGTCAAGGACTCCGGCGCTAAGCCAAACCACTCAGCCGCACAGTTGCCCATTAGGCACCGCATCCAAGCTTCGGGTTTTTTGTTTATTTTTTTGTTTTTTGTGTGAAAAGTCTAAAAGGCGAGTGGCAACAAAAGGCTGCGGCCGAAATGCTGCAAATCTTTTAGTGGAAAATCTGGAAAAGCGTGCGGTCACGTGGGCAACGGTTCCCCGTTTCTGCCGATAAGAAAACGCTTAGAAAAGCGTGACCACAGCTGCAGCCTCAGCTTGTGCTGCTTGTGCCTCAGTTTTTAGCCTCCACCTGAATGGCCACCTGGTCGGTGGTCCAATTCAGGACCTGATGCAGTACAACCGCAGCCGCAAGATAAACTCCACAAAAGACTGACGCCGGAGGAAAACCAAAGCGGAAAAGCCAAGGAAAAACGCAACTTTAGCGAATTTTGCGCTCTCAGCTAAGTTTTTAGTTAGTATTTCTTTTTTAAGATTTTTTCCTGTGCGCTCCTCTAACCATTTCGCGCTGAATAAATCATGGCCTCCTTTTTTTTCTCGGGATGCTTTCCTTTTTTCATCCTTTTTTTCCCTGCTTGCTGGTAGTCATAAAACAATTGACGTTAAATGTAGCCAAATGAAAACTCTGCCTGAAGGAGAGAGAAGCAGCTGAAGGAGACTTTTGTCCATAAGCGATTTTCCAGCCGATTGAAAAGATTCTCAAACAGACTGCCAGTTGATTCTAAGTAGATTATCCGGGGGATCCAAAGGCAAGTGAGTGCTAGTGAAGTGAGTTATTTACTCTTCTGTGAGTCAGGTAGTCTTCTGTTGAGTGTGTCTCTTCATTCAAAATAAATAATCCGCTTTCTTGTGGCATATTTGACGGATGAAAGCCAAATGGTGCAATCACTGCAAGCCGTTAATGGTAATAAACTTCAATTTCCGCTTTAAGTGCACAGAAAACAGAAGTGCAAAAAAAGCACGAGGCATTTTCAGAAATCGGATTTAAAAGTTTAACAACCTTTTTCTTGTCCATACTTTAAAAAAAGTAAATAGGTACTCTATGTTTGCCTTTTTTAAAGCGTTTAATGTTTTACTGTTGTAATACGGAAAATATTTATATTATGGGACTAAATATTTATAATTTTTTGCTGATAGAAAAATAAAATAAATCGAAATCTTAAAGTGTGGACATAATTTATATACAACAATATTTTTAATTTTCAAAATTCTATTTCAAAGTAGTTAAATAGTTAAACAGCGCGTTGAAATAGTTTTTACTTATTAAGCAAAATTGTTTCCTAATATTTAAAATCCATTTTTCTTAATTACATTCTATAAGTTTTAGCTCCTTAAGTTTTCCCAAAAACTTTCTTTGCCCTGCTCTATTTTAAATAGTTTAGAATTTCAGCTGATGCATTTAGCTTTGATGTTCGTTTGCCTACAGAGAATATTCAAGGACTAATTAAGCTCTTGACTGGAAGGGTTTTGCAGACATTCAGTCTCAGTTAGAGACGCCATTCACATTTAAGCCAAACTACTCGACCCCCTTAGCTTAGCCTCAAAAGTGTTGCCTACTTTGGGCCCCTTACTGCACATTAGTGCTCTGCCTTGAACCAACTTACATGCCGAGTCCTTTTAAGCGATGCTCGTTTTGATTTACGCCAAAAAAATGGGTTGGAATTGCCCAACACCCACAGAGAAGTAAGTACAGACATCTCGAGTCTTTTAATTGACTTTAATTTCCAACACCCAAACAGATCTTCGAGTCGGCAAGCACGTCGTCCTTCAATGGCTTCTTCTGGCCATTGTTTTGCCGCTTAAGGCCTTTTTGGGGAGCGAAGCTGACAGGCGGGCGAGCGCTAAAATAAACATACGGTTGCCAAGTTAAACACAGTCACACATTACCAAATACACAAAGAGAAAAGGGGAGTAAGTGTGGAACGAACTTTAATAGTTAAGAAAAGTTGTATATTTAAATTGTGATTTATGATGAATAAATTACATAAAAAGTTGACAAGTATAGAATGTTCTTATTATTATGTTAAATATTTTAAATTTGATTTATAATGAATAGATGACATAAATAAGTATTTAAGCTTATAATAGATGTTAATCCATATACACTTTTATTTCATGCTTTTATTATCTTGCTTAAATGGGAATTATTGAAAATAAAGATCCTTCTTCTGAGATTATTTATGCTTAAGTTGGGATTATCAGAAGAACCAAAATTAAATTTTTCAAAAACAAACCAAAATTATTAACTTTAGTTGCTATAGAACTTAAGGGTTTCTTCTAGTCTTTTGTATTAATCCTGCAAAGGAAGGTGAGGTTACTGGTTCTTTTGATTTTATTTCCACGTATAAAAATAAAAGCTTTCTTTCTGTGTATTTGCTAAGCTGGCATGCATAGATGTGGATGTGCCGAGGCACTCACACACGGACACTTAAGTTGCCAACAAGTCAGCGCTGAAGCCTCGGCTCCTTAGCTTTTTCCAGAGCCTTCACTCTTTTCCGCAGGACCTCTATGGCTACCGTTGCTGTGTCGCTGCTCAAATATTTACATTCCATTTAGGCGCCGGCCTGTCTGGGATGTCCTTCTGCCGCCGCTCTGCCGCTGCTCTGCTCGAAAGCATCGTCGACTCCTGTTGACTAAAGCACTTCATCTTCATTTCACAGTTATTTTCAACTTCATTTGCGCGGTAAATAGGTGAACAAATACGCTCACTCAACCGTTCTGCAACCCACGAGTCCCTTCTGCCACCGAACCAACCAACCTGGGTTCTCGGTTCTGGGATTCGAGATCCGGGTTCCCAGTTTGGCGGGCAGCACGCCGCCTTGGCATTAATATGTGCCCTCGTAACTGTGTCACGGTGTCGTTTAACTTATTAGCCTCCATGGCTGACTGGCTGGCTGGCACAGCCTCCGCCGCAAGTTGGCCGGGCTCTGGGGCCTATTTGCATTAGCTTCGCCATTTTTACCCCTTTAAGGTTAAAGCGGGAATATTGACTTTGCTTCGCGTCGTGCGGGTTAAAGTCTCGATAACAACTAATGTAGTTTGTAATGTGTTATAATTTAGATGTGTATTTTAATATAATATTTATCTTTGTTGCTTTAAGCCCAATAACAAGAAATATAAATATTTCTTTGTAATATTTATAATAAGAAGAATTTGTCTTAAAAAAGTTGTATTTTCTAAAAGTGATAAATTATAATACAATTCAAAAAAAAACACAGCACTTATAATAGATTTAGTTTCAAGATAATTAAAAATTGTCATAATCCATTCTCGTTTCAACTGAAAAAAAATATGTTCAATCTGACACGATAAATAAATACGGTTCAATCTGATGTAATAAAAAAAGTAATAATTTATACGTTCTTCGTTTTGTGGAGTATTTATAAATAATACAAAAACTATAATGCCTAAATGTTATCAACTTATATTAGTATTTTATTCGAAAGAAGATCCCAATAGTGTGATTATGCATTGAACCTTTTCTAAGTTTCCACTTTTTAGCTTTTTGTCCCAAGCTCCTGATTTAGTAATTAGCCACCTTTGGTAGTGTGCATATAAGTTCGGTGGGCCAATTACCTTAATGTAAGTTTTTCTGAAACCTGTTTTTTTTATTTGTCCCTGGTGCTGATGGGGTTGACAAGTCGGGCGCAAAAAATGTCGGTTAGCCGAACCGAGAAAATTTCGCCAAGTGGCAGACGAGACGCCAACAGGGGGGAAAGGCAACTTAAGGGGAAAGGGGGAAGGGGGGAAGGGGGGTGCAGATTAAATAATTCATTAAGGAAACTCAACTGTCGTCGGCGTTGGCCCACATCTACCGCTTCTACTTCTTCTTCGCCTCCTTCTTCTTGTAGATGTTTTGATAAGCAAGGGGTAATTAAGCCCAGAGCTAGCTGAGTGTTGGCCGTAAAATTTGTTGGCGGAAAGTTTGTTCGCGCATAGATGACATGAATTTAAATAGGAATTAAATTAAAATGAGTCGCTGGCAGCGGCGGCAACAACAACGCGGCCGAAACAATCACGGCTTAAATTGTGCAACAAAATCACTGATAAGGGGGAAAAGAGAAGGGGGCAAAGGGAGGGGGGTACACAGTCGGGGTCAGTTGGAAATATATTTAATAGCTGTGCGAAATTGGCGCAGCTTGTAAACATGGCCAGAAAGCCAAGGCAACTGCAACTGTAACTGCAATTAAAAGGCCACCAGGCAATGCCTCAGTGTGCGTGAGTATCCATGTGGGTATGCATTTATGTTGTGCACACAGATACACAGATACAGATATATGTGTATAGTACGTGTACGTGCACTTCATATGCATGACAATGTCATGGCAACTTGTAAGGCAACACCACTTATCCTGCCCCGCCGCCTTTCTTCCTTTGCAGATTTATTGCAGCCGGAAAAGAGCCTCCTTTCACGATTCCCCGCTTCGGTGTGTTTGCCATTCACGTTTTTCGTTGTTGTTGTTGTTATTTTCTTATTTCAATATATTGCGGAGATGGCCCATTGTTGGCCTTGGCACCACAATCCAACATTCGATGGCCTCCAAGCCGCCGAGAGTAACTAAATTGCCGCTGCAGATGCATTCTCCTCTGAAGATCCATTGTTCGAGGCATACGAATTTTTAATGAATTGCTGCCTTTTGCCGCTTGCTTGTTGCACTTGAGCTCGATTTCTTAAATTGATTTTTGTAAATTAAAATTATTCCTTGCTACAACCATACAATTTTAAATTTCAAATACATTTTTATTACTTTATTGTTCTTTAACAAAGAGAAAATAATATTAGCTTAACCAATTTTTTTTATAAACATTGAAATTACTTCTAAAGCAGCATTTAAAAATGAATGAATAAAAATGTATTTTTTTAACAAATTTGTTTATACGTAAGCAGTGCAAGTTCGTTTCATTTTTTTGCCACGCCCCCTATTAAGCCCACAAACCGCATAAGCAAGCATGCGATCTCTCCTGCTTAATTATTGATTTGACACTTTGTATATTTTTCAATGCAGGAATAACTGGCTAAAGTTACGTATCGCAGCAGGATGGCTCATCAAAGTCAAAGCCAAAACAATTGCTAAATGCAACGCATAAAAAAGGCAGCTAATTAAGGCAGCTCAACCGCACTTTCATGGCTTCCGTTTGACATGGTTTTGTCATTAGTTCAGAGTGTTCGAAAAATGCATTAAATTCAGCAAAAATGTTGAATGGCTTTAAAGAGCGGCGCAAACGGAATGGCATGCATTGATTTATTGCCAAGCCGAGCGGCCGTTACCAACTCCCTTTTGGCCATGGACCTAGCTCATCTGCTGGAGCGACGGTTTGCTCGCCGGTGCATGAATGTCACTGCCGAGCCAAAATGGACAAGACAACCAAACGAACAACCGAATAAGCGAACAGCCACCGAAAGGGTTAAATGGCACCGAACATTGGCCAAAAGGAGAGCGGCAACAAATAACAACCGGCAAGATGGAGAGCCGCAAAAAGTGTAGCAAAGAAATCAGCGCACGTTAGCAATTAATAATGGGGGAGCCCCAAAGTATTCCGAGACTCTGGGTCTCAGTCGGGAATCGAGGAACAACAAACATTTGGCGTCCTGCGTACGGGGACCTAAAAAAGATGCCACCAAGAGCGGAATGGTCAAAAGAAACGAGTGAGATGTGTGCTTACCAAAACAAAGGAGCAGAAAATCCAGCAATTCAAGGTTTAAAACCAGTAATTTTAGGTAAGAACTCCAAGAACTGTAATACATTTAATTATATCGATTTAAAAAATCTTTATAAGCTCTTATGCTAAACTAAATGGAAACTAAAAAACAAATATTCTAAACAAATTAATATCACAGCATTATATAAATATTAATATATAAATACTGATTTAAATAAATAAATAAAACAAGAAAAATATTTTCAAAGAAGAAATTCTTTAGTTATTAAATAGTCGATAAAATTAGTTTTGTAAATTTTTCCAACATCAAATAGATAATTAAATTCATATGTTAAAAATGACCGTTTATTTGTACCTTTAATAGCCATCAGATTCTTTAAGCTTTAGTAACTTGGTTGTACCAATTGAATGGCCTTTAAAGCCATTAGCCATTGGGGTGCTGACAGTTGCATTATTCAAAAAAACTAAGTGCCACGTTCAGCCAGCCACGCCCACTTTATGCAACCCCCTTGCCCAAAACACACACGCGCTGCACAAATGGTTGTCGTACGTAATTATTAATTTCTAAAAAGCCATTCAAAAATAATATAATTTGAAAATGCGCGCGACGACGTGCCGGGCAGCAAATGTCTCTGATTGTCCCGGATTGTCCGGGGGTTCCGGAGCGTAAAATGGAAATCGGCACGGGCAATGACCAACCGGCCGGCTGCTCAGTTTCAAATGTTGTTAGAGCATTAATTTATGTGTGTGCCCCCGCGCTTCAAAAAGGGCCAAATCAATATTCCCGCCGCGTAAAGAAATATCCGCCGAATTGCCAAAAACGCATCCCGCTGTTTTCCACCCGTTGCCGCGGTGCATATGTTTTGATTTAAAAGCTCATGCACATACGGAACTAATCCTAATTTAAATGTTTTTTCCCCTATTTGGCTTTCCAATAAAGTGGGGAATTTAATTGTTTTGTTGTTGGGCGGCAAAGCATATATAAAAAAAAAAAAACACGAGTAGAAAGAAAAGAGAATCGCTTTTGCATAACAAATTCAATTAAATATCCTAGTGCATGAATTAAAAACATATTATACTTAATTGGAAAATGAAAATTTGGTTAAAATAATATAAATGAATGGAAAAAAAGTGTGCGGAACAAAAAGAGGTTAAATATTTAATCGCTTTCGTGCGGTTGCTACCGAACAATAAGAGCACATTATTTAAACACTTCCATTATGCGCACTAATTTCGGTTTTCATAACGAGTGCAAAATACAGTAAACATTTATTTGCCCGCTTTAATTCGCACTAACTTAATTGAACTTAATTCTTGAATACTTCGCTTGAGCCATTCAGCTCAATACCATAAAATGTTGCCATAGTGGCCATAATAATTCTACTTTTCTGCCACAAATCTCCGCAATTCCCAAAATAGTTTTCGAAGCGCGTCAACAAATTTATTTGTGCGCACCAAAGTAAAAAGGCCAACAAAACTATTTTGAGCAAACAAGTTAAATCAAATATATTGCTTCGATTGGCTGCCCCCAGTCTTTTTGTTGTAATGGGTTTTGTTTTGCAGCCAGGGCAATTGCCAAAACACCAAGTTCAACAGCAATTAAAATGGTCAAAAAAGAAGAAAACGAAGGATGCACACGAGAAGAATAAGGGAAATAAATGCATCTGACCAGCGGCAAGAGAAACATTTCGGCTGCTTATCTTTTAGTTGCTGCTAGTTAACAAACAACCCGAAAACAGCAACAGCAAAAAAAAAATACAAATATAACTACAACAAGTCGTAGAGCCAAGGACAGTATCCCATGAAAACTTTACTTGGTCGAAACAGAACATTCGCTCGTCCAAGAAGCCATAAAAATGTTGCTCACGCGGCGGGGTGATGCTAAATGGATGTGCTGGAGTGTGAGGTACAGTAAAGGTTCGCTAGGAGAGACAAAACATTAAAAGGGATTAAATGATTTCATAATTTAATATATTTAAATTTATTTAAGATATAATCTTACAAATGTATGTCCATGAATAAGTAACTATTATTTGAATAAATTTATAACATATTTTATTGCTTTGTGTGGGCAAAACTTATCAGTAATAGATTAATCCTTTTTATACTTCTTTAAGGTTATAATAGTTACCAACTTTTAAGTAATTAACTTAGAATTTATACAGTTTTCACTGTCTGGCGAGTGCACGTAAATCCCTGTAATAGAAACATTGCATTTTATTGCAGTTGTCTTCGTACTTCTTTCTGTCCTTTCCTTGCTTTCCTTTCTCCCACTTCCCCCTTTTTTTGTCTTTTGGCCAATAACATTCTGATAAATGGTCAGAACGGCTTTCGAGTCGATGTCCTTGAGGCAGGAGCATCAGCACTGCCATCTTCGGCTGCAGCTGCCCACATTTGCAGATATTTGTCTAAGCAGAGAGAACTTTTCAATTTGCACTAAAAGTATTTTCGTTTTCGAGGCAACCTGGCCTGGGTAAATCCATGTCCCCAGATCTTGATTTTGTCAGCCCGAGAACGTGGAACGTGGCGAGCTGAACCTGCAAGCGGTTGCATTTGCCACAAATGGATGCAGGCAGCTGCCAGGCAGCTTTATAAATGGTGTCAACCTAAGGGGACTCTTCATCACGAGTTGCCAACGCCACAAGTCTCCATCTCCGTTCTGCCTCGATTTGTCTTTGGCTTTTTGTTGGCCGACCAAAAAGTAAACTTTAATTAACTTAAGTACATGAGCCACTGGCACTTTGATCGAGCACATTCGAATGATTTTTCAGTGAATACATTTAAATTCCGAAGATAAATGTAGTTTAAAAATCAATCCCTTAAAAATTGTATTTTATATAGAACATTTTATTAATTTAATTAAGCGAAAAGTTTTAGCTTTCGAACATTCTGATTAAAAGCTTTATTCAACACCTTTTGAAAGAGTATTTCAGTTTTGTTACAAAGATATCCAAGCTTTCTATCTGTTTCTGTCCGATTTGACCACCATGAATAATTCAAATGAGGAGAGGCTTTTGTAGGAGACACTTCAATGGACCCATCCTGAGACTCTTTGAGCGTAGCCCCAGGATTGTGGTTTTCGAGATAGAAAAAACCAAACACATGAGGCTTAAACCAGCTAAGGTTGAAAGTGTTACATTTGTTCTATTTTTTATATTAAGGGGTGTTAAAAAGTTTTTTATTCGGTAGTTAGATGTAAAAATTGCACAAGTTTTTAGTTATTTTATGAATTTGGTGAACTATTTTAAAGAAATATAAGCCTTTATTAAATTTATATTTACTGAAAAAATTAATTAATTTTATAAAAAGTGTTTTTTTGTCACCTAAAGACAATTGCTGTTTTTTTTTTTTGGTTCCACTCAATGAAAACTTTGGCTTTATCCTGGAGGCCGTGAACTAGAACTAGAATCAGTAGAGCTTGAAGGACTAGTACTAGAAGGAGTAGAGCTAGATGAACTAGAACTAGAATCAGTAAAGCTTGAAGAACTAGTACTAGAAGGAGTAGAGCTAGAAGAACTAGAACTAGAATCAGTAGAGCTTGAAGAACTAGTACTAGAAGGAGTAGAGCTAGATGAACTAGAACTAGAATCAGCAGAGCTTGAAGAACTAGTACTAGAAGGAGTAGAGCTGGAAGAACTAGAACTAGAATCAGTAGAGCTTGAAGAACTAGTACTAGAAGGAGTAGAGCTAGAAGAACTAGAAGTAGAACTAGAAGGAGAAGAGCTTATAGAACTGGAACTAGTAGAATCAGTTGTACTAACAGAACTACTGATAATGGAACGAGATGAAGTTGTACTAATAGAACTAGAGACAGTGGAACTAGATGAAGTAGGACTTATAGTAGTAGAAATACTGGAAGTGCTCGTTTCATCACTTTCAGTATTCGCCGCTATCCAATTTTGAAACCAAGTCACACTCGCGTAGACATCGGGTTTTTTGCCACAGCCGCCTTCGGATAGAATGCCCACGAGCTTGTTGTCCTGCACCAGTGGAGCTCCCGCGTCGTAGGAACATCCTCCCGATCCATATTGAGTACAGAGGGTGAGCCCCGAGATGCCATTGTCCCAGAGGTCGAACCAAACAGCCCGATCCGCGGCGCACTGATCCAAGTTGTAGATGCTAACCCAAGCCATCTGGAGATAGTCCGGCAGACCGCCGAAGCACCGGTCCCACCAACTGTTCCACCAACTGGTGGATCCCCAGCCGGTAACCACTGCCCATGTGTTGTCATACGGCACATCGTCGATGATTTGGATGGGCCTAATACTTTCCGAGGTCTCGAGGGCATCGCAGAGCTGCAGCAAGGCCAAGTTGTTGTCGAATCGCCAGTAATTGTACTGCGGATGAATGACTATGCCGCAAACCGGAACCAGAAATCCGGTTCCATCGTAATCCCTGGAACTGGTTCCCACTCGCACATTAATCGAACTTGTATAGTATCCAGAGACACATGAAGCTGCCGTGAGGATGGCTTTTGGATTGACGATGGCACCACTGCAAATCATGGTGTAATCCGCAATTACTTCCGCTTGATAGGGAAATTCCTCAATGTTCGCGTAAGAACCTCCAACTATGCGGGGTTGGACCTCAAGATCACCAAGGATCTTGGGTGGTATTGTCACCAGTAAAAAAGAAAACACAAGCCGTATCATTTTGCCAACTAAAACTGGAACTCCATGAGCAACTCTTTTTATAAGCAAGCATTCTGAGCCTCTACAAGCTTATCTGCAAAGTCGTAGCTCAAAAAGAGTTATAACCTGCTTATCTAAATAGGAAGTATTAGCTATGTCTTTTTAATTTGCAATACCAGGCAATGCACAACAAGCAGGTTAAATAAGCGAATTACCTAACGAAGTTTTACCGAACTGAAGTTAAAGAAACTTTGAATTTAAATGTAAAAATTTATTGAAAGCACCGAGGGCGAACTACTTTTGATAAAGTTACTTGCTATTTGTTTCCAGCCAATCCTTGTACCTCAAGATATTGAGATATACATCAGGTCGGCTGGAGCAGCCGCCTCTGCTCAGGATGCCAACCAGTTGGTTACCAAAGACTAGAGGTGCACCCGGGTCAAAGGAGCAGATTTTATCAGCCACCTTTTCGGTGCAGAACACATTATCTGTAAGCTTGTGCAAGATCTTATGTTGTTTTGGCCAAACTTCTAGGCACTTTGGTTTGCTGAAGATCTTCAGCTCCGATTGCTGCAGTTTTTGGGCCTCCTCATTGAGGCACGGCGCCGAGTTGGTCATCCTCCAAAGAAAGGATGCCCAGCCAGTAATGGTGGCCTTCGTGTTGTCCTCTGGCATCTTATCAGCCAATTGGATTTCTTTGATCGTTTCGGAGGTCTTGATCGGGATGCACAATTTCAGGAGCGCCACATTGTTGTCCATGGACGTTACCAAGTACTTTTCGTGCGTCTTGATTTCGCAAACCGGGGAGTTGGTAAAAGTAACATTTCGGTTCGCAATTCCAATTAGCAACTTGAATGCCTTGCTCAAGTAACCATCCACACACTTGGCCGCCGTCAGAATGTAATTCGGATTGTAGATGACCCCGACGCACTTGTGCTGGTCCCTCAACATAATGGAAACCGTCCACGGCGCCAACTGGATGTCCACTGGCTGGCCGCCAATGGTCGTCTTGTTGCAGCTATCGTTATCCTCCGAAGGTTTCTTGGTTGTGGTTGTAGTTTCATCGGAAAGAACAAATACAGTCATCCCCAGGATGAGTAGCAGAGTCGACAGAATCATGATCGCAAATGGAATTGGCTACGATGGGGATCGCATATTATATATTAGTTACAAAACGAAACCGTTTTGTTAAGCTAAATTTTGTTAAGTTAAATCAATTTGTCATACTAAACAGATTGAAACGCCAATAACATTTTTCCAAGTTTTGAAATATTAACTCTTGGTCGTTTAAGTTTGGAAATCGAAGTTTAGTTAAGGTTGGTTAGCTAGGTGATTAAGACAATCTGCTTACATATTTGTTCATTTTCAGAATTTTTCTTTAATTTGGAAACCAGCCATTTAATTACCTTTAACCGACCTCGAATTTCTCGAATTTCTGAAAAGGAAAACCTACGCTGACTGACGCAGAAGGATCCTCCAATTCGAAGGATAGCGCCGGAACAAATGTGATAGCTTGCCGCATTGTCAGTTTCATTGAAAATTAGTTTTCAATTTTTCCCCCAAAACTCAAACAAATTGGAATGTTCCTCTTTATTAAAATATCTTATAAATTAAATATATGTATATAAAGAAATATTATCAGTTCCATTGATAACTTTCACCTTCATCATTATTTTTTACCCAACTCTGTCTAACTCTTTCATACTAGAATCGATCCAATCGGAAAGCTTGATAACATTCGAATAAATATCGGGCAAAATAGAACAGCCTGCCCAGGATAAAATCCCAACTAGTTTCTTGTTCACCACCAGAGGTGTCCCCAAATCACCAGAGCAGGCTCCAATTCCGGCCGTTTTGGTACAAATGGTCAGCTCAGAAATTCTTAGCATTGGAATAATTTTGTGCCAGTCTGCGGCACATTGCTTTTGGTTGTAGATTTTCACCTCGGAGCTGCGCGAATAGGTTGGGTAGACGGCATGGTCAAAGGTCCTTCCCCCTTCCCAAACGTCCCCAAAGTTGCGATTTAGGGAACCACAACCAGTTGCATTGGCTTGTGAGTTGTCCGCCGGAATCTTGTGGCTCCCTTCAATTGGCTTTGTAAGATCAGTGGTGGTAATTGGTGTGCAGGTCTTCAAAAGGACGAGACTCGTATCGACTCGATATTTGGAGTACTGATCATGTTTCTTTAACTTGCAGATTTTAACTCTGGATCCTCCCGACTGGCAATTATTTGTACCTATCCTCACTTGAATATCTCTCATGCCATACCGTTCCAGACACCTGGCTGCCGTCAGGATGTAATTGTTTGAGATTATGGCTCCACCGCACTTTCTACTGGATCCTAGATAAATCATGGCATACCACGGCTCATCCTTTATATTTCCAGTAGTAGTAGAGCCTATGATTCGTGGGTCTCCAAAGGCCAATAAAGGCAGTGCCACAAACTGCAGCAAAAATAAGTAGCTGATCATTTTTCTAAACTAACTTTACTGCCAAACAAGTTCCCTTTTATATAGAATTAAGGAGCTCAATTTTAATAATCTTTGGTATTTCCCCAATTATAGAGTATATCTTTTAATTACGGTTACATATTATTTTCTTACATCTTCAAAAAGATAAGAAAGTAAAAAGGTATTTTTTAATTTAGTAGGAATGTCGTAATGCTGATTCAGAATATATCTACTTTATGGGTTCTGGGTGTCTCCTTCACTGCGTTGCAAACTTCTGACTGAAATTATAATACCCTTTGCTCTGCGAGGGTATAAAAACAAAATCTGCTTGCAGCATTTTTACTATTTGAATTTGTAACTATTTATAATTTATAAATTAAAGCCTGAAATCGTTAAACGGTGTCATTGTAAATTATTTTCCATTTTTCCCCCAAGACTAAAACGAAGTGGTATCTTAACTTTAAGATGTTATAAGTTAATTATTAATAAAGAAATATTATATGTTCCATTGATACATTTTATCTTCATCATTATTTTTTTACACAACTCTCTCTCTCTCTTTCTCTCTCTTTTACTCTTTGATATTTGAATCGATCCAATCGGAATGCTTTATAACATTCGAATAGATATCGGGCTTCCGGACACTGCCTGGCGAGGATAAAATCCCAACTAGTTTGTTGTTGACCACCAGAGGTGCCCCCGTATCATAGGAATTGGCTCCAATGCGGCGATCTTTGGTGCAGATGGATCGCTCAGAGATTTTCTTTTTCCATATTGTACGAGAAAAGATGTTCCAGTCTGCGGCGCATTGATTTTGGTTGTAGATTTGCACCACGCCGGTGTGCGCTTCCGTAGGGAGTTTGGGTAAAAAAAACCTTCCCGGCCAAATGGGATCCCGATAACCACAACCAGTTACATTGGCTTGTGAGTTGTCCGTCGGAATCTGGTCGCTCCTTTCAATTGGTTTTATAAGATCAGTGGCGGTAATTTTTTCGCAGGTCTTCAATAAGGCGAGATTATTGTCATAAGTCAAAAAATCAAATCGATCATGTATCTTTATCTTGCAGATATTAACTGTAGATCCTCCAGATTTGCAGCTACTTGTACCTATCCTCACTTTAACTCTCCTCGCCGCATTGTGATCCACACAATTGGCTGCCGTCAGGATGTAATTATTTGAGATAATGGCTCCACTGCACTTCATGTCCGATCTGACTCGAATCGTGGCAAACCATGGCTCATCCTTTATAATTGCTGTAGTTGTAGTGCCTATGATTCGTGGGTCTCCGAAAGCCAATAAAGGCAGCAGTCCAAACTGGAGCAAAAACAAGTAGTGGATCATTTTCCTTAACTAACTTTACTGGCAGACAAGTTCCTTTTTTATATAGAACCAAAGAGCTCAATTATTATAATTTTTGGTATTTTCTCTATTATTTATCTTTTAATTTAAAAATTAAGTAACTTTATTGGCAAACTAGTTCCTTTTTATTCTCCTTTTTATCTCTGGTATTTTCCTTTTATATATCTTTTAATTAAGGTTACATATTACTTTCTTACATCTACGAACAGACAAGTAAGAAAAAGAAAAAAGGTATTTTTTAATTTTAAAGGTATGTAAACTGTTAAAACCTAAATTTCTTTACATCATTTAAATATTGTTTCATTTATTATCGCAATGAATGTTAAATATTAAATACTAATATTTGCAGACAAAAATATTAATTTACACCCGCATATAAGCCGTATCGAGTTCTCTGTGGGTAAATAAATTCTAACAAATCGATTAAATATAAACGCAAACAATTATTTATTCAATTGCCGTTTGGAGCAATTGGTTTTATATACTCCCGATTTATACTGTATAATTCAAGCAACCGCTTAGAGCTGCTTAACCCCCTATCGCCGCTTACCAAAAAAGTCTCACCAGCCATTACACTAAGCCGCTTAAATTATTTGAATAATTCCCACGCTGCACCAACAAAAAAGAAAAAAGAACGGGTGACGGAAATAAATCTGGACATTTCCATCAAACGATATTTGTGTGCGCCTATTTATGCGATTTTACATGAATGCAAATTTAAAATCTGGCCAATGTTTAGCAAAATGTCGAAATAAATACATTCATCGCTGGTCGTTCGTAACAAGTTGTGGGTGGAAAGTTGGTGGTCGTCTAGGCCAAGTAAACAAACATTTTGATGATTCGCCATGTCAAGTGGGCGGTTTCGTATTCCACGCAGGCGGATTAAAATAGATTACAACTGAATTATTTGATAATACGCCAACAGATGCAACACATCGCATTGGTTTGCCCCGAAACGCATTTAATTTTCATCAATGTGAAAATCATTTTTGGTTGCCAAGTTTTTTTTTTAACGTTTTTTGCCTTTATCGGGGCATCGTGTTTTCCATTTGCCTCTGGATCTAAATTTTTTTCCAATCTGTGGCAAAAAATCATCTGTTGTCGGTTTTTTGTAATCAGAAACTGTTTTTGTTACTTTTAGCTCGATTTAATTGATTTTATTTGAGCAAAATCAGGAAGGGATTTTTTATAATAGCAGGATTTTACTGCATTAGCAAATTGGTTACAAGGGTATTGATGTCTTCCTTTTCGTAATTATCTTTTTTAAACATTCAAAAGAAATTTGTGAAAGGTGTGACAATCACAGAAACAATGCTGCAATGCAAATAGTTTTTTGTTTAAATAAATTACCAGGATTAATCAATTAATTGGATACAAATTTGTATATTGATTTTATTTTATTTTAAATCTTGTTAATGCAACTTAAAAATGCATATGATTTTCAGCCCATCGTTACAATGACCTAAATTGGTTTATTCTCTGCCTTAATGATTATTTCAGTTTTGGCAACATCGCCGATGCCATAGACATCCATCGATGGCCATTTGTAGCTCGATCCAGCTGCTCCTTCATCTCAATCAGCCTTTGGCTCATACATAACCCAGTAAATCCTTTTCCAGCTGGATGGCATCGTTGCCAATTTTCACACCAGCGACAATTACTCAAACCGTTGACAACAACAGCGGGTTTGGAAGCTCTGTCCTTGCTACTGCTGCTGCTGCTTTTTCACTGACCCGCTTTTCCTCCCCTCCGCCGGACTTTTCATCGCCGATCCCCTCCCACTTTTGATTCTGCAGTCAGAGCTCGCCAATTCGGAATCGAGGGACGACCGGCAAAACAATCGTGGACAAAAATATTTGCATGCACTCTGGGTGCACTTGTCTGAATCGCCGATCTGGGGCAACTGCCCCCTTTTCCCCAACTTGTTTCTGGTATCGCCACCGGCGGCGGCGCATTAAATATGCAACACCTATGACAGCAAGCCGCTTGACATTTAGATTTAAAAGCCCCAACAACCCGTTCCGTTGCCTTCAGCTCGCTGCTGAATGCTCACACTAAAGTTCTGCTGGCAATTTGTCGCTAAATTTGTCAAAAAAAAAACCCAGAAAACTTGGCCGGCACGAAAAATTATGACTTTCGCAATTGTTGGTGGAACAAAAGGCACTAACGTAATGCCAAAGTGTGACCCGAAACAGTTGAAAAGGCAAACTGTTGCTCTCGAACCTTAGGAAAATCCACCGCTTCCAAAAATCCCACCCTTTTCCCTCACACGGCAAAAGTTTTCAAATAGAAAATGTTTAATTTCCCCAAAGACAACGTTGATGCTGCTGCTGCCGCTGCTTCTGCTGCTTTTCCTCGAAAACGCAGCGTTTTCCCAGCCAAGCTGAGGAAACTTTCTTACATATTTTACAATAGATCTTCGTGTGTGTGTGGATGGCTGCAACAGTGCAGCCGAAAAGTTTCTCCTTAGCCGGTCGAAAAGTTGGCTAAGACAAACTCTCCGCCGAAAAACAGCCATCCCTAAGCATCCGGAGTCGAACTTGTTAGTTTGCCATATAGCGTTGAAAATTATATTATTTTAAACTTTTCAAATGTCACCAGAGAGTCAGAAATTTCACCGAACGTCAGTGACAAAATCGTGTTGCTGCGACTCGCGTTCATTGTGTTCGTTAATTAAACATGTTGTCCCAATGAAGCGAACAATGATTCGCGCTCCGCGGGAAAATGTTTGCGAGGAAAAGTCAAATTGGAAATTAACTGCATTATCTGATCGAACGGGGTAATTAAATGTGGCAATAATTTCAGCAGGTCAATCAAACTCATTGCGGACATATAAACAACATTACAAATGCCAAAAAAAGAGCAAAATTATTAATGGCAGTAGAAAGAAATCGTTATAAATGTACATTTTCAAAATCAGTTGGCTTCATAAAATATTTATAACCTTTTGTGTTGTCGTAAAATTCATTTAACAATTGAAAAATAGGGAAATTGGTTCAGTTGATAAGGATGTGATAACAAATATAGGATTTAGTAGTTGAACGAAGTCAACGATTCTGAATTGTAGTACCTCTTTAAGTTTAGTAGCAACTTAAGTTAGAACTTTGCATTTATTTTATTTTTATTTTTTATAATAGCTTTATACCTGTTTCAATGAAAAGTTCTTTCGCCAAGTCGGAACTATTTCTGGTGTTGCATCTTTGATAAGGTTTTTTTCGCTTTATCAATTTGTGTACTGGGCGATTATTACCCAGTTTTACTTGCAATCTCCGATCCAATTCAAAGTCGTTCCCATTCCTGTTTCTCCCATGGAGCCCATTACAATCTAAAACTGTCGCAAAATGTTACAATGCGATCAAAGTGAAACTTCAGCAATGCCGTCTAAAAAAAAAAACTAGTGCCACAATGACGGTACATAGAAGCTGCCTCGCAGTTATGGCGCACAATCAAAGCAAGTGCAACAGCAAAAGAAACAGCAACAACAACAACAAGAACAGCAAAAGCAAAAGCAAAATCAGTGGCAACATCGGTGGCAGGCAGCAACATTCAGCGACTGCAACACAAATTGCTGCCAGAGGCGGCGTGCGGACTTTTCTTTCTTTTTTTTTGTTTAGCCGCCAGAGAGTTTTGATGACACCCGACGCCTTTTGCCACGCGACAACTATCAACTAGCTGGAAGGCAGCCAGCCATCCGGGTGGCCAACAAGTGTTTAGCGTTTTGTTTTCAGTGCAATTAAAAAGCGCCAACAAACGCCTAAAAGCCAACACGCCTACACGCCTACACGCCTTCATGGCTGACACGCCCCCTCAAGTGGCGACTGGCTGGCTGCGAATGTTGACAAACACCAAAAGGCCACAAAAGACACAAAGGGGGCAGTGGTGCGGGATGTGGTGCGGTGTGGTGCGGTGCGGTGCGGTGTGGTGCGGTGTGGTGTTCAACACTTGAGTTTTGTTTTTCAACACAACCACCGTCGGCGGAGTGAGAAAAATCCGTGCAACGTCGACTCCTTCCTTCTGTTCTTGCCACGCGGCGCCTGGGGATATGCAGCACAAATGGCTGGCGTCAAGCATTGCGTATACGCCATGTGGAATATGAGCATATTCGCTATGTGGCAGAAGAGCAGCGAACTTAGACCCCTTTTCTGAATTATGCTAATCCGGCTCGCTTAATATGCCTTAATTGCACTTTTTCAACAATTTTTATAGAGTGCTGGCATGCCTCAAATGTTTCACAGAAAAAGCTAGAAGAGACCAGCCTTTGTGGCTTTCGGAATGCAAAAGACGGGGTGATTTTAAAATAATTTAATAACTTTTAGGCCAGCTTTTGCTCTGTCTGTTCGGTTTTGAGGAGAGATTGAGGGGGCTTGGGGGGTATGAAAGGGGTCGACGGGGCGGAAAACATTTTGCCTGGCAAGGCAAGGCCTAAAATACGCTTGAATTATTCAAAGCATGTAACTGATGAAGCAGAAACGAGACGAGAACCAAAAACTAGAACTCCAATTTCAATGTTTGAGTATTTTTGAGTGCTACGTGTTATAGATATGTGATATGTGTATGCTGGCAGGCTGGCAGAAGTTGCCACAAGTGCACTTTATAGACAGGGAGAAAATAAGAAAATATTGTGAATATATGATTGAATTTTTAATTACAGAAATTGGTGTTAACATCCTAGGGATTTTGTTTAAATGGTAACTAGTAAACATTGGATTATTTGGATAAGGTAACTAAAAAAAGAGAATATATACACAGCTGTTCGAAATTCGAATATATAATTTTACTTGTAGTAAATGATACAATAAAACATAAATATAAATATTAATCCAAATCTAGTTATGCATGCCATATTTCCGATTCCTTTTTTAATATTTCAGTTTTCTCTGTGTGGTTTTGTGTGTGCGTGCGAGTGCATTGCCTATTATGCTACCAAATGAAAGTGGTAATAAATTGGACAAGATGTTGCCATAAACCACACCACGACAAGCCACAGGCTTAGCTGGACAGGCCCATCCACCATCGACCATCGGCCATCGGACATTGGCCATGGCCATGCAGCCCGGAATTGCAAATGCAACGCATGCTGCCGCTGCCTCTGCCTCTGCCGCTGTGAGTTGCAACTTGCAACAGTAGCAGTAGCAACCAACATGATTATCATGTACGAAATGCATTCGAGAGCCGAGCCAGCTGGCCAACAGCTGACATAGCTGGCCGGCATTCAACAGCCCACCTGGTGGAGAGCTCCTCGGCAACCACCTATCAACCACAAGCGCATTTATGGCCATCAGGATTTCCTCTCCGGAAAGAGTGGGCTGTGTGGGTTCCGGGCTTTTCCGGGGGATTCCGGGGGTTTTGGTGTTCCGGGTTGCCCATTTAATCTCTCCAAGTGACTTGCAATTGAAATAGAAACGAAAATAACTCATAGTGAATATGATGTGGAAGCAACAAAACGTGGTTGCTTCCAAATGCATCGAGTGCTCAAAGAGGACTCCGATTTGCAGACAAAGCTCAAGAGCTCGGTCTCAGCCATCAAATATTCTTAGTAGCTTGGCAATTTGGTCGAAAACAGCAGTACGTACTTGGCTGCAAGTTCAACTGTTAATGCGCTCAACTGGAGTTTCATCGCAGCCATTTTAATTGTTTCATTGGCCATTTATGTGATTTCAGTTTAGGTCAATGGGGTACAATAAACATGTGATTGGAGTGGGTTCGTTTGTTTGTTTGAATTTTGATTCATTTTAATTAAGCTGATTTTATTAACCTTGTTGCTGAGCTTTTGAACAATGTGATTGTGATGCATTAACTTGATTAAAATATGTTCTTAAACAAAGAAAGGTTTGTTATTATGCATTTTCAATTATTTTTTTTATCAATAAATAGGTGTTCCGATTATTCTTTTTGTGATTGGTTATTTTAATAAATTATTCTCACATGGTTTTAATTTTTATGCAGTAATTGCATTTATTAATTGATTACATTTAATTTTTGTTTTTATTTTAAGCTTATCCCATTGTATTACTTTTTTGTAGTTTAATAAACAATAAATGACAGAAAACCTCTTTTTTTTAAAACAATAACTTTCTCTTCCAGCAAATAATATATTTTACTAATTTATTTTACAGATAACATTATTTTAATTATTTGTTATCGAGCACTTTAGTTTACACAAATCCTTGTGTTTTTCTTCCGCTTTGATTAATTGTAAACTGCGAATTTAATACTCATCCGCAACGTTGGCCCAGGAAAAGCTTTTGTGGGTAATTCGCTATGTGTTTTGTGATACTTGCTGGTGTTGCAGTTGTTTAATATTTGTATTTCTCGACTATCTCAGCGGGCAAAACAATCAAGCTGGGACAAAGTTGTTGAAAACTTTTCATTCCCGCTCTGTTGTTGTTTGGCATGCGATAGGATTTTTATGTAAAACATAATTGCAGATTAGTCGCAGCGGAAATGTGCAAATAAAAGCAAAAGCGATGCAACAACAGCAGCAACAAGAAAAACCCAACAGCAAAAAAAATCAAAAATGTAATCGTTCTGTTGCCGCTTAAAGAGGATTAAACATGAGTGAAAGAGCTGCTGGGATTCCCAAAGGGGGGATGAGGGGGGTAAATGAATGAAAGCTGGATAAAGGGAGCAGGATGAAGGGGGAAACAGGACGAGAGGAGAATGGAAGGGCCACTCAACACTTCCTGTATGACTGCCAGCTGCAAACTGGCTGTCAATTTGTTTGCCATCCTGCCATTCCGACTGCTTCCCAAAGATATTTTCAATTAATTAAAAAAAAAGAAGGAAAAAATAAACTGTACGAAAGCAATCAAATGGCCAAACGGCTTTTACCGCAAAAAGGAAAAACGCTTTGGAATCGTTTGCTCAAGATACAAAATATGACTTCGAATTAATACGAAGTGCGCCGCTCGATGGCAATGCATTTTGCCTATTTGCACAACAAATGAAGCTGAAAATGGAGCCTCCAATCTCCCCCTGTCCACTCTAAATGGAAGCGTAAATATTTGAGCTGCAATCGAGATACGAGATACCTGGGACCCAGCTCAGTCACTCGCTTTCCCCCTTAACTCAGTTATTGATTGGTTAAGCATTCGGACCAGAGTCCAAAAATGCCTCACATCGTCTCTTATAAAATGCAATTCGGAGATGTGATTGCACAAGATGCCAATAAATTTTTATTGACAAAAATAAAAACGAATGGAAGACAGCAAAGGGAGGAACTTTAAAGTTGCCAAGCAAATAATCCATTGCAAAATTACATTTGAAATATTTCTGAGGGGGATATTTTAATTCTCGATTTTCATATTGCCTAAAGAAATTTGTACGAAAAATTGATAGAAAAGCTGAGCAACTCAGTAGTTTTACCAATAATAAAGCTCAAGTTTAATAAAAAATATCTTTTAATTTTAAAATACATATTGCTATTATTATTAACCTATTTAATCGGTACCATAAAACTGCTTGTATGAGATTAAGATATTTGGTTTTGATACTATAAAGTAATTGGATTCTTAAAATAAGTCAGATTCCTTAATTTGAGTATAACATTTTTCAACCAATTATTAAAGTATATATTTATCAAATTCTTTAAATCAATACTGGTTATCTGGTATTTATTTGTGATAACTAATTAAACCCGTTTAACCTGTTCACCACTCACATTTCATTGTCAAATCCCGAGGAAATCAATCGCTGGCCGTGATTGCGAGTGTCAGACGCAAATTCAGCCGCTGGCCAAATGCGATAACTGTAATAATTGCACCCAACTGCAGTTGCTTTTAACCCCCATGCCCCCACAGCCCCACATGTGTCCTTGAGCCATGTGCCGACCATATAAATTAGCTGCCAGGCAAGAAGTCAACCGAACCGTCGACGCTGCCGCCGCTAGTCTAATGAACGCACCACATAAACATAAATTATGGCCAGCGCCAGTGTAGCAGGTCGCCACCTCCCCTCCGCAAACCCCCCTCCCCCTCCCCCCTCTCTATCCCCCCTCACCATTGTGGGCAGCCCCTCTGTTAACCTCTTCGCGGAACCCCTTCGCTTAACCCAACCCTTCTGAAAACGGCGACCAGAGTTGGCATATTTGCGCAGCATACTTTTGGGCGCCGGACGGGGAGCGTTGCATACTTTTTGGCTGCGCTCGGTTTTATCCTGCAGTAAAAAGCATTTTTGGCACGGCACTCGTTCGCTTTCCATACTCTTACAAAGTGCGGTAGGTTATCTATTTAATCACATTTGATAAATCAAAAAGGTTCTATCAATAAATAATAACAATATAAAATAGTTGTAAGGTTAAGGATAAGGAAAACTTGTTTAATAGTTAACGTTACAAACAAATCAATGTAATAATTTGTATGGTTTTAATAAGGTCAACCTTCAAAAATAAAGATTTAAATTATAGGGTTTAATATAAAGAAATAATGAATACTTTTTTTAGAGGTCTACGTTTTGAATTTTGAAGATCACAAAACCTGGTTTTAAAATTAAATTATATCCACTCACTCTAAAAAAAAACTTTTATTCAGCAAATTGAAAGGTAATCCAAGTTTCGGCCTTAACTTTTATTCCCTCCCTTCTTCTTCTTTTTCTCTTTTATTTCACCGCTTTTCTCACACTTTTTTAGCGTTAATTTATTTTCTTGTTTTTTTATTGTTTTTTCCTTGCATATGCATGTGTGTGTTTTACTTAAAATAAATGTTACTCTTTAATCATAATATATATTCACAGTTTTTTGTAAGTAGGTGTGTGTGTGTGATTTAAGTTAAACTAATATTTATTTTTATGCATATTTCCGAATTAGAATATTTTTTAAAGGTATTTACAGTGTTTGAAATAAATATACGCTATCCACTAAATAAGTTTATAAATAATTTATAAAATCCTCATTCATAGAAATGCACTTTCGTTTTGTGTAAAGTTATTGCCGATATGTGAGCAAATCCACGGGGGAGTATTTCTTGTGCGCTTAAAGGTGTTATTTTTTCTGTGATTGAAACTGAAATTGACTTTAGCATATTCACTGGGTTGCAAGTAGGCGATTCTGATAGATATTGACTGGCTTTGAATCTCATATATCTATTCTACGCATCATTATCGAATAGAAACACCTACAAACATCCAGTTTAGAATACTTTTGGAATTGCCTAGTGATACAGAAAAAAAAAAAACAAGAGTTTGGTGGGGGGCGCCTTTTCTAACTTCAGCTAACAACGAGTGTGAAACTTAGGGGTATTTTCTAAAATATGCCTACACTTAAAGCCTGGACAACTTCAACAAACTCAACGAAACTCTAGTATTGCACGACGATTGGAAAGTAAGGCCAACAACAACTAACCTGCCTGCCACACTCAACACTGATTCTAACTATCTAGCCTATATCCATTATATATAGTAACATACATATCCGTATATATATACGATCTTAGCTATGTCTGACTCTGCTCTCCGATCCCCTATAATAACTTTATGCATACTGGTATACATAACATACTTAACACGTACTTTACTTTATAGCTTACTCCTTTATCGATCATCTTGGGGATTTTCGTGGCCTAAATTGACTGCCAAATGTATGCAACAGCGTGTGGAATTCTTTCGGTGTGATTGGGGGAAACCTTAACTATTTTTCCGTCTCTTCTCCTCCTTTGCAGCGCATAATTCCGTGTTTGGTAAGACTGGTTCTAGATATTTGCACTTAGCTGCGGTTCTGCCATCTATCTGTTCACTCTGCTGACCAAAAGGGCGAGCAATGTCCCTGTTAATAGAAGGCCAAAACTGCTGCGATCCACGCGATTCGAACTGTTGCCCTCGCCATCTCGACAGATTCCCGGATTTCGAGTGAAGTTCCCGCAGTATATCTGGCAAATAATTTCATTAAAACAAGTTTTAAAGCGTTTGTTTTTTAGGTTTACCTGTGTCAAGCTGTGGAAATTTTTGTCGTACAATTTGCGTGTGAACTTCGACGCTTCATAGCCGCAAATTTTTCGCGCAGCAGTTTCCGAGCAATCCGCGAACTCATTCATGGAGCTAAAATAAATAATAAAAAATATTAGGTAGGGAAAAATTTGAGAACATAAATAAAAAGTAAAGGTTAAATGCCAGCTGCAGTCGCTATAAAAAACTAAAATATCATGTTTAAATGCCTATAAAAAATATAAGTAAAAAAGCAATAAGTTACAGTTATTCTAATGCAAAAATGCCTATACATTATTCATTCCACATTTATTAGCAAACCAAAATTAAAAAATCAACTTAAAAATAGTTAAGAACTGTAGTTCGAAAATTAAAGCATTCAATCGGAATAATTATTAATGCACATTGTTTTCTACTCACCAGCAAATGGTCTTAATGTTCTCATTGAGGGTACCATTCTCAGAGTTCTCCTGATTTTGGCTCGACTTCAGGAACACCATGGTTTCCTTGTAGTGATTGTTGCACACCTCCAACTCTTTCTTGGCCATTCCCGAGCAGTAAGCATACTTGAGGAACTCCTCCTGGAACTCGCCATCGTTGCACAGATCCCTGATGAACTGATTCGTTCCGTGGTAGAGTTTGTTGAAGTGGTTCCTGTGCTGCAGATCCATGCAACGTCGGGTGTAACTTTGGATGCACCTCACTCCCTTGCGAAGCTCACTAAAAATAGGTTTAATTTTATATGTGTTTTGGGGTTTAAATTTAAAAAAAAAACGAAAACAGAATTCTAAGTATTTTAAAGTAAAGATTAGTTTTTAATTTGTGTGTATTTTTTTTATAAAGCCTAAAAGAACCAAAGAAATATTTTAAGAAAAGTCTTAAAGAGAAATTTTGAGATCCCTTAAACCAAAAAAACCTAAGAAGTTTTATTGTTGTATTTCATTAATGGATAAAATGGTTAACATGATTAATATTTTTTACTTGAAAAAAATTATTAAGTGTGTATTTTCTTATATATTTAATAAGAACAACGCCAAAGAAAACTTTTTAAGAATGCTAACATACTAATAACATATTTAATTTTCAGATTAGCTATTAAATTATTATTTATTGCAAGAAATTTTATGAAAGAATACTATAAATATCTTTTTGACATAACTTATCAAAAGATTCGTTTCGAATCCCCAAATGGTCTGCAGAAAGATACAGAACATTTGTTGGCTTTGCTCAGCAAATTGCGATTAGGATTCGGATGCACCGAGTGTAGATCGAGTGGGGGAATTTCTGGTGGAGCCACTTACTGACAAAGTTTGTCCAGGTCCTCCTTTCTGGCCGGGCCAATCGAGAAGTTCGACGTTAAATGCAGCATATCAAGTGGTTCGGCGCACTTGGTGAACTCCTCCTGGTCGCATTCCTTCGAATTTCCCAACGAGAACAGGAGCATGGCTGGAAATTCGAGACCAGTACAAAACAGAACAGTAGAGAGTGGGTGAGAGACAAATAAACAAACAAACAGAAACATTGAAATAGTGCTCCAGCTGAAAGCTAAAAGGCAATCTGAGACTCTTGGCCAGCAGCAGTAGAAGCGAGCAGCCAGCCAGCCAGTCAGTCGGTTGCAACAAAGTTGCAAATGTGCGTCAGGGGTAATAAAGTTAAACGTAAGTGAAATTGGCATTTCATAAATTTTTCGACCAACTTCTCTCCGTTTGCTTGAAGGGGAATTCCGACAGATCGGGTCAGATTTTGAATGGGATGGAACAGTGACCCAAAACTCACCTGAGAGAATCAGCAGAATCCAACTGAAGTTTCTATTCCACAATTGATGCATTTTGTCGCGTTATTTCCTTTTTCTATTGATGTTTACAAGGCAATTGTTTTCGCAAGTGCAGCTAAGTGCTTGTAACTGGTTTGTCTGAAAAATGCATCAGTGGAAAAAAAAAAAACAAAAAAATACATATAATCATGACAATTATAAAATGCAAATGCTTCTGACAAATTATAGGCTCTCACAGTTTGTATGGTTTGCCGCCCACTTTTGTATTTATTTATTTATGGCCCGATCAAGTCGCAGTAAAAACGAATCTATGCTGACAAGTAAAAGCTGCACAAAAAAAAAAAAAAAAATAGAATAAAATAAAATAGCGCAAAAATCACGACCAACCGAAACAAAAAATTGATCTAAAAATACTCAGATGTCTGCGATGAATAGAAAAGCGAAAGCAAAGCGTCAGCGAGTGTCTTGTTTTCATTTTGGGTCGGATTCTTTCTTTTTGACTCGGGGTTCCTTCTAATATTTATTTTTCAGCTGATGCTTTTATTTTTATTTTTTTTGTTTTTACGTTTTGCCAATTATCGTTGCAAACGTGGCGTGGACAGGTCAAAGTATACTTTCGGAACAATTTGTGTGGGTGTGAAGACGCTCAAACCAAAACAGTGGGACTTATTCACTTCAGGATTATTTATTATGTTAAATGTATTTTAAACTGCCTAAATATTAATAAATATCGAAAGAGAAAAACAATATTCCACGAAAAGAAAACCATTTTATGTTAATATAGTTAAATACAATATAGTGGAAAACGTTTTGAAAAAATGGAAGTGAAGCTTTGCTTGCCCTTTTGAATTTGTACATAAATTAAGAGCCCATCGATTTCAATTAACGACGTAACAAGCTGTGATATCAAGCAAAATTACTTTCTCAGTGCCTACAAATTGTATAGTTTTTGTTTTTTATAAAAGTGAATGTTATAATAGAATCTGCAAAAGCACTCTTTTTTAATACAAATGTTCGACCAACTCCATCTCTTATTTTCTCCACCTTTTTGCATGATAAGTGAGAAACACGAGGGCAAATTAATATAAAAAACTGGTACAAATTGCTGTTGCTGATTTCCATATACATTTGACGAGGCAAATTGTTTATGCTTTTGATTATGTTTTGTGGCCATTTATGTTTTCATTGCAATATGTAAATACAAATATTGGGCATTCACAGTTCTTCGACAGATGCATTAAATGCCTATAAATAAAAGATACGCAAATAAACAGAAGGCAAACACTTTTCAAAAGCCTCTCAACGATTTCTCGCATTTGTTGACGTTCAAATGATTGAAGAAAAATATGAGAGCCGATCTGAATTGGAATAGGTCAGGGTTTTCTGCCAAAAGAGAGCTATGAAAGTACATAAAGGTATTTACTAGAATTATGTAATGAAAGCAAAAATAGAGAACAATGAAATCAAATATTTACGTGTGCATAGTTTTGCACTCTTAATTAGTAAGTTGCAATTGCAATAACACTTGAGGTGCAAATAGTCCTCTTTCGATTGAAATCGCCGCCAATTTGCGACTTTTTTGTACATAGTACATTTATGCAAAAACGAAGCTTTCCCATCTATTTGCAGTGGCTTTTGAGGCCGCTCAATTCAGTTACGAAAACAAAACACTTAAAGGAGGAGCAAGAGTAAACCGCCCCGCAGAAAGAACTGTACATTTGCGATTTTACAAAAGTGATTTTAATCGAAAGACAGTGAGAAGAATCGGATGAAAAAATAATTTAAAAAAAAAAAGATCTTCATGTTTTTAAAATAAATTGATAAAAGAAATTAAAGTTGTTATTATTACAAAAGAAATTCTAAAAGAAATACAAGCTCTAAGTTTATTTAAAATTTACCAAAATAAAATACTTTTATAAACAAGATTTAGACTAAACAAAATCAGCTATCAAATCTCCTTTACACCTTTTTTCACAAATAAATTGTTTAGTAATGTTGGTATGCAATGATTAAGGCACTGATCGCAAGCAAATCTCAGCGTTATTTTTCTCTGTGCAAATTTCGCCTTGAATGTGGCAAGGGGGCGGTTCAGGGGCGTGGCTCGGGCTGCACGTGATGCAAGAATGCAGTCGGACGAGCCTCTCGGTGGCGATCTTGCGTGCGAGATCGTCGCCCTGTGCAAAATCAAGAGCCGGTTTTCTCCTTTGTTTATTTATACATTTTTTTTTTTTGGTTTGTTCGAAACTGATTTTTGGTCTTAATTTGGTTGATTACTTGGGCAGCCGCTGGAAACGCCGAGCGAGCGGCGCTTTCGAATGACAACTGCAGCGGGCGACTGGCGGCTGGCGGCTGACGAGCGGTTTGGATCGAGCGGAGCGGACTGGATCGGAGTGGAGCGGAGCGGAGGCGGTTCAAGCGCGCCGTGTTGTTGGCCGGGCGAAAGACAGAAGCGTACTAAACGCCAGAAGAAGCGGCGCCAATCGGCCAGCGAATAGCAGTTTGTCGATTCAAGCACGAATGCCAAGCGCCAAAAGCCGAAGTCTTTACCTACGAGCAACATGTTGCTGGCGGGCAGCAACATGCGACACTCGGCAGCAGCAGCAACTGCAGCAACAGACAACAGGTATTTCCCGCTGGTGGCCGAGTGCAAATGATAAGCGCACGGCCAACTTGATTGTGGCCTAATCCAAGACTCCGCTATTTGCCTTTCAATTAATTTAATAAGAAGGAAACGAGTCCGAGGGCGATAAGATTATCTATTTGTTAGAGGAAATGGTGGATATCATTCCACCCTCTTGCCAAACGAAATTTTGCCAATCATTTTTGTCGTTTTCCGAAATATTTGATTATTTATGTTTGCCAACTGCCAACAGAAGTAACACTCGGCAACAACAATCGACTTCAGGTTCAAGAGTCCTTGATTTACACGTGTGTCCTTCGCCTTTTGTTTTTCCAGCCCAACTCCATCGAGCTTTGTTTTCGATTTGTGTTTGCTATATGCCAATTTGGTGGTCTGTTTGCATATTTACTGTAAACACTGTCTAAATTAGGCGCAGATTTACATTCACCACCGTCCTTTGATTGTTTACTTTCGGGAATTCCAAATGTAGCTCCCCGAATAAAACGCAGACACAATCATAAAAAGTTGGGCATAAATAGTTGGAGCCACTATCACGGGCATTGGACACCTGTTAACTTGATTATATAACTGCAGTCGAAGACAAAGGAATGGAATACATATTGATTTGAAATGAAAGTTTCTTAGAGGCGCAATAAACAGAAAGAAAATCACAAGGCAACTGAAATGGAAATAACCCGAACCTTTAAATTCATTCAACTGAACACTGCAAAAGTCGCAATTAAAACTAAAATAAACAAATACTTGGCAAATTACAAGCTGCATGCACAAATAAATTTATTGAAAATAGTCAAATAACAAAGCCAATGTAAATACATTATGAAAAAAGCACGTATGCCTTACAATTGCGTCTATACTTCTCATTTAAACAAAATTTCTTTTAATTACTGATTTTAACCGGTGCAGTCATCAGTTTCTCTTTTCATGAAAGTGTGATGAAATTGTTTAACACTCTCCTAATTAATCAAAATTAATACGATTTGTATGACCGAAACGAGTTGTTCGATTTGATTTAAGACACTCGTATATTTAATTGCACCTAACGCGTTATCTGTAGACCAGATAGAGTCGTATTTCATTGAATTGGCCAATTCAGATCTGGAACTCATCTAAACCACTCAAAAGTGCAGATTAGATAGTGCTTAATTTCACTTCGATAGGCGATTTAATGAGGAATGTACATTTAAAAGCTCGATTTGCGGCATTTACGTTTCAATAAATAAATATAGACAGGTTTCGGAGATCTGATTAAAAATACGAATATACTGTTTATTCGAAAATTGTAATTTATTTCGCAGAGGGAATTATAGCTTAAATTTGGGACACTTATGTGATTGAAAATTCTATCAAATAAATACAGATAGATAATTAGCTTAACCATAAATGGACCTAATTGAAATCTCAAAACTCTTTTTTTTTAGAAAATATATCCAATTCCCCTTATAAATAAACATGTCAAAATTTAATTTTAAATTAGTTCAACTTTGGTTTAGATAAAGCAATTAAAATTTCCCCCAATTGGGAATTTGGCAATGCAGCAAAAAAGGTAAACAGCTTTAAATGTGGCATGCCACACATTTACTGCTGTGTGGATTGCTGTACACTTCCAGTTTCGTTTTTTCGCTCTACTTTTGCATCCATAATTATCGGAACTTAACCCTTGGCAAGTGCAACAAGCGTTTATGTGTGTGTGTGTTTGTGATGGGAGGTCATTACCACCGGCCACATGCGTTTGGGCCAAGAACCAGTTTGGGGGTGGAAGCAGGCTAAAGCTTTAAGCCATTGCTTATACGACAAACGAAAACAAAACTGAAGTTTATTTTATTTTACTTGCCTTCCATGCCTTAACTTGCCTGACCTGCCGGAGAAGTGTGCTGCTTCTAGCCCGAAAGCCCAAACAGCTAACACCAACACCCCCATATCGCACATGCACTTGCCAAAAAAAAATGTTTAGATGCCAGTTCGGCTTGCTGAATAGATAATCCTATTTGTTTTTTTTTTTTTTGTAGTCATAGCTTAGATCAATTTAATTCAGATTATCAAGAATAATAATATATACAAACATTTATCTATAATTTTTATCAAGAATAATAATATATACAAACATTTATCTATAATTTTCAAGGTCTTAAATAGATTTAATATTATTATACCAAACACTCCAGTCAGTTGCCACCTCGGTTTGCAATAATCTTATCTTGCAATAATTTATAGAAAATATATCCTTATACTTATTTTTATCTAAAGTAGTTGTACATTTTTCTTTTAATATTTTCTCTATGAAGTGAAATGTTTAACAGTTAATCTTGATTTGCAAATTTAGTTCATGTTTTTCTTTGTGCACACACACACTCACCCACACACACACACACGCATCTGGCCGTCGCGCATTAAGCACACCAGCAACAACAATAATAACCAGTGCGAGAATGGCAACAAAAACAACGGTGAAAGTGGCTTGGCCAAAAGGAGGGAGAGAGAGTTGGTAGCAAAGGGATGGCCAACAGAGGGCGGTGGGTGTGGCTCGCTTGGCTTTTGTTCCTGCCTTTGCTGCTGCATTAGTTTGTGTTTGAACTTTGCAAGTTTTTGCCATCGTTGTTGGTGTTTTCCCCTCTATTTTTGTTCTTATTGTTGTTGTTGTTGTTGCAGGGCAACTGTTGATGTTTACATTTAGCGCTTGGATTTATGAACTCCGCATGCGGGGCACGTAGCATTGGACAATTTAAAGTTTAGCACACTCACCCCACAACCGAATCCCCAACCTCCTTTATCCCCACTTACGCATTGAGTAGGCCAAAATGGGGAAAATCCAAAAGGTCAATTGTCCTTTTACGGGGGGAAGGGGGTGGGGGTTTTAGCTTAGTGGACGCAGGACAAAGGACAAACTCTTCTCGTGGCATTTATTCTCTTCTTAAGTATTTACGCTTAGTTTATTTTTATTTGTTTAACGGCAATGAGTTCACAAAAGGCCAGTCGGGAAGTTAATGGACAGTTGGACACCGCTGTTAATGCTCTGTTACCAAGTTGGGACCAAAAGAGTTTGTTCAGAGGGGATTACTTTGGATCAAGATATTGTGATAATCAAAAATTGATCTTAATTGTTAAGTATTTAATGGTTTCAAATTACATGTTTTCATAGCTTATACAATCATCATTTCTACCGAAAATTGATGTTTGGATAAAAAATAAAATTAAATGTACATATATTAAAAACTATTTCTTAATTTTAAATTCGTTTTTTTTTTAATTTTTAAAATATTATGGTCTTTTTTTTTTTGGTTTTTCATTAATAACTAACGAAATTGCTGAACTTATCCGCTTCACATGAACATGGCGCCACTGAAAAAATGAAAATCTTACATTTGAAAAGTAAAATATATGTAGAAATCTCTTAGTTCCAAAATGTGTCGCCTCTTCAAGACTTAGGCGCCACTGTGTATTTTCTGAAGTTTATTGGTTAATACATTATCATCAGATTTTGTTACTTAGTTTAACTAATTCTATTTAATTAATTAGAAGTTAGTATGAAGTTTAAGCTGCATAAGTATGAGGAAATTTATTTGAACCATATTTACTCAGTTATACTTGGGTATTTATTTTGAACTTACCGCTAAATGTTGTTTTTAATATAAAAATATTCTTTAAATAACTAATACCTATTGATTATTCAATGTAGAGTTCGGACAGATGTATCTTAAAAATTAAATGTATAAGATTATAGGATACCGGACATAAACTAATGAGTTAAATGTTTCCTCAAATTCATATGCTCAAAAAAGGAAAGGATGTCTATTCTATTCCTAATAATATACTTTGATTATTATTATTATTACATATTACATTTAATTTGAAGTCATTTAATGAACTAACAAAGCACTTAAGCTAATGGTCGTATATCGGCCGAAGTCAAAGAGATTACCGTACTAATTTTATGCACAACTTTAATTAATTGTTAGATTTCCCTGTCGTCGCCAGCAGTATCAGCAGGTTGACACTCTCAATTGACTTGTAGGTTGTTTGAGCTGATTATCAAGCTCTTTGTGGCACCCCCTCCTTCCTCCCCTGGCATCCAAACAAATTGAGGCGATTAGAACGTTAATTGCGGGGCGTAAATCTGGCCAAGTGCCGCCCCAGCCGCATCACAACATCCATCAGGCCGGGTCCAAAAACGAGGCTAGCAGCCAGCTAGCCGTTTTGGCCAGGATTTACGAGCCACATTAGAGCTGGCCACAGACTTCGGAGCAGAGTGCAGCTCGGCTTGGCCGGTTGTTTTTGGCCTGCTCATAAGCAAATTTGAGGCAACAAGTAGCCGAGCACGCCATGGTTCCAGTTTTGGCCAGGGGCCCCTTTTCTTCCCCCTCTTTCCTCCTTTTTCCCCTCTCTCCCCTAAAAAAAGTCCAAGTTGCCACTGACAATGTTTACGGCTGCGTTGACAGTTTAAATCGCTCTGTGCTCGTATATTTTGACGTTTTACAGCTCGTGTTTTCTCCTGCTGTGAGATGGTATGCGTGTGTGTGTGTGTGTATCTGTGTGTGTTGGCCGAATGGTCGGCACTTGTTAGCCAGTCCGGGAATTGTTTTTGGCCATTGCCTAGGCCCAGGCGCTAAACGTGAGAAAGAAGCTTCGGCTGCCGACGGTTTCTGGATCATTACGCGACCCGTCTATGGGTTAACAATGGGTTGAAGAGCATTCGACCATTCGGCACTTGACTTGCCCACACAAAAGATACTCCGAGAAGGGGGAGGGGGCAATGTGGAGGGGTACACACAAAGAAAATAAGTTCCAAATAATGATTAGTGACCGTTTTTTAGGGTATTAGTATGTAACATGAAAACAATATCATAGCATTTTTAGGATTTATTAAATGATAAGTTAAATTATAAATTTTGGACTCCTATATTAAAAACCTTATAAAATTAAGACAACTTTCTACTTTCAGATTTAAAATTAATTTATTCCGTACAAAACATATCTTTGGTTAAAAATTAAAGAAATATTTCTTGAGTGACATTAATTACTTACATGTACCATACTTAACTGATAGATAAAAATTACTTTCGATTTTTTTTCTCAGTGCACAAATCTTCGGTGGCCTTCTTCGGGGCTGGACCGTGATTTAATCGCCACTGCCCAGCAAGCAGCAAAAAAAAAAAATAAAACAGAAACCCCGAGAAACACTTTTCGTGAGCGGTAAAGTAGCATTGGAATATCTGTAGCAGTTCACCGTTGTCCGGCAGCCCACCAGTCGGTGGGAGGGAGAGGGAAATAGCAAGGGCGAGAGGGAGACGGAGAGAGTGAAGTGCTTGGCAAGCACTCGATCAACAAAAGGCATCACTTGGATGTCGCCTCGAGTGGATGTGGATGTGGTTGTGAAGTGCTGAAATGAACTACAAATACACACAGCACAAAGCACAATAGGGTGTAAATATTTGCATTCTCTCTCCCTCTAGCACGCCTCTCGCCATCCCCCTCTCTCTCTTTATTTGGTAAATCAAATCAAATACCTGTCAGATTAGAGTGTTCATTTTGCCTCAGGTGCTGGCGATGGAATGGCGATGGAGTGGGTCAGTCCCAGAACAGAAGGGAATGCCTTCGCATGGAGGAAAACTGGGTGAAGTGGAGGATTTGGAGGGAAAACAACAGCAGGAAGGCCAACCGGATAGTGAGAGTCAAAAAGCAGGTGGATTGGCAAAAAAACATGGCAAATGCTGATAAAGCAATTGCACTTTTACAGTAACATATTACATATAATATTAAAATATCCGTGGTATCCCCTTTCGAAATTTCCAAAAAAAATGGGTTTGATGAAAATTGACCAAAGTTGACGAATTCTAAGTCTTTTCAAATTTTAATCCGATTTTAAAGTGGCATACCTCAAAACGCCTGTAATTCAATTGCCTAACCAACTGCCTATATGTTAATGATGGGCTTGCTAAAAATCGAACAAATTTCACTACTTTTAAGTCCAGATCTTTTCTAATTTTAATCAGATCTTAAAGTTAACAATAAGTAATCCATTCAAAAGATTATTTTATTAACATAACATTACATTTTTGAAGATGTTCTTAAATCTGTTTATATAATTTGACAACACTTTACTATTTTTATTGTACAACCCACTATCCAAAAAATTTAAATTCTGTAAAAGTAAAAAAAGTGAAAGTGAAAAGGCACAAAAAGCTAACTTAAAATCCTTTAAACGTGTAACAAATGATTTAGCTACAGTTACTTACCTTGTCAGTTAAAAGACCACGAAACAATTTCGTATCTGCTGGTTACATTTTGCAATTAAATAGCTCAGTTACACCTTTTTCTTCACGCCACTTTTTGGTTCACTCCCACTCTTTGTCCGCATTTGGCTCTTATTTAATTCAACAAGATTCTCAACAAATTGTTCCATAAATAAATGCATCGTATATTTCATCATCTGCCCTGGTTCCTTTAACGACTCATTTACAATTCATCTATTAGTGCAGCCAGCAGTGAGTGCGCCCCTGTTCGTGTTCAGCTTTTCACTGAATAATTAATTTATTTTAATTTGTTCGCGAGCGCACAGCAAACATTTCAGTTATGGCATCGGCGTTTTTCCAATTATTGAATTGCTTGCCGGGAGACTCTCATATTTCCCTTCAGCTGTTAACCCGTAACCTTTTTGTTGGCCAGTTGCCAAAGAGCAAAAGAGTAAAAGAACGTTGACAAGCGGCTGACAGCAGTTGCTGAACCCAAACGCCCAAATGGTCATCGATACTCCGGGTGAAACCCGGTGTCTAGTCCCATTAATGAGTTCTTGTTGCTGCTGTGTTGCCTGATGTTGCTGCTGTGCCCGATCTTGTTGTTGCTGTTGCTGTTGCTGCTGCTGCTGTTCTGGCTTCTACACAAAGTTCAAGCCAGCGACAACAACAAGTTCATTATTGCCAACTCATCACATGAGTGTGTGCGAGACTTAAGCTGGTACTTGGACACTGCCCATGGTTATTTGTTGCTGCTACAGAGGGAGAAAAGTGTAAGTAAATTAATGGATTCATTAAAAAACTGATCAGAAACTTAAAGCAAGAAATATATATTAAGAATGTCTTAAAATTATTTAAGTATTAAGAGTTCTTTTTAATGGTTCATGATCTTCTAGACTTTTATTACCTCTAAAAATGTTGTTTGTACATATAATATATAAAAACACTATTATAATGATACAACTTTTGACTGATATATAAGACAGATATATGAATTCTTAATCACTTAATCAACATTTTTTGTTATAATAATTTTCGTAATCTATAAGTGTTTATGATCACTAGTTTTTTAGTCAACTTTGTTTGCTTTCCTTACTTAATAATTTATATATTTAATTACAACGAAAAATGCACCGAATCCACGGATAGAAACAATTAATTAAATGAATATTTTATTACGCTAAGAAATGATCAACTTTTGGGATATGACAACAGTTAAGAAAAAGAGAAACAATTTAATAAATCTTTGTAATTTATCAAACCAAAATCTTACTGAATTCTTCACAGTGTTTAGCTGCTACCAATGCAGCGTTCTTGTTCCCAAGCCCAGAACCTACAACTAACCAACGTCGTCGACGTCGACGACGGCGGCTTTAACTGACAAGAAGCCGGATTATTAATCGACGTTTAATTAATTTATAACCAATTAAGCAGCAACATAATGCGGCAAGCGGCAAGCGACAACAACGAGAACAGAAAAAAGCGGCGGTGGCAGTTGGCTACTGCCGCACAAACTCCACTTTGCTGGTGGGGGGTGATGGGGGGAGGGGCGGCAGAGGGGGTGGTGCAGATCCCAGAGTGAGTGAGTCGTAAATGCCAAAACTCGTTCTAAGCTTTTTTGCCCCTGCAGCGGTCTGGACTACAAAAAGAATTAGCCAGGTTTAACTTTTTGCTCTTGGTCACCAGATCTCAGTGTGTTTGTGAGTGTGTGTGTGTGTGTTTTATATTGAAGAGGGGGAGTTGGGGGACCAAAATAGATAAAGGGGGGAAGCAAAAACCAATGTCACAATTTATGGCATTGTTGGGGCAACATGCACCTGCAGCAACAATGAAGCCGCTGCAGCAGCAGCAGCAGCAAAAGTTGCTGCCTGGCGGCATGTTCACTGATCAGTTGTGATTTCTTTTTGCTGCTCGCGGGAAATCCTTATAAGCAAAATATGTTAACGAAGCATGAAAAGCACAAAAATTAAATTAAATCCAATACTAGCTGGCTGGCGGCACAAAAAAAATTAGCCTACACCAGAGGCCTTTCTAAAAAGCAAAAACAATTGAGCAATCTCCCCCAGAGTCGCAGTTGCAGTCGCCGCATCAGCGGACGGTTCCTATTAACACATTAGAAGACCACAAAGCCAGGCACCGCAGGAGGGCACCACCGTACCGCTGCACCACTGCACCACTGCACCACTCGACCGCTGCACCACATCCGTATCTCCACATTGCACCGCTCAAATCACGCACCACCAGCCAGGCAGCGACGTCAAGGTTTTGCAGCTGTCAATAGCAACTCCCGCCGTTTGATCAAGTGAACCAAATTATTGTTTATATCCTTCAAAGAGATGGGGTAGCTCGGGTCCAACGTGTGGCCAAGAGCAGTGGAAATTGGCCAAGAAATTCTTGGGTAATGTGGGTGGATCGATGGAATAAAAGAAAAAAGTTTGGAACATACGGATCCTGTACGTTTATCAGACTTTTTTCTGTTTTGATAAATGTGTAATCTTTTTTAGCCAAGGTAATTTTACCTTTGTTTTCTGTCGTGAAATTCTTTATTATTATTAAATTATTTTGTTCAACAAATATTTTACTAATAGATTTACAAAAATGTATTTATATATATATTATTTAAAGAAACATATACATTTAGCAAATTCTTTGAATACTTCTATACCTTTTATTTCCCAATTGATTACACCTTGCATTAACTTTCCCACAAGGGATCCTCTAGTAAAAAGATTTCACCTGTAAAAATTAATTTATATCCTGCAGCTTTTTGGCAAGGGTTAAAAGCTTCCCCTCCATACTTTTACTTCCTTAAAAGCCGTTAATTGTGAGTGCGTTTCGGTTATTAGGGTATATCAGTTTTGGCCAATTGGTCAATGGATCTGCGCGACTTGTGGCAAGTTGTGAGTGGAAGTTGCTCTGTTTTGCGGACGTTGCTGCTGTTTGTTGTTGTTGTTGTTGTTGCTTTTGTTTTTGCTGTTGTTGGTGGCGCTGCAGTCGCCGTCTCAGTTAGCGCCAAGATTTATGTGATCCTTAAGATTTATTGGTTTACGGCATTGTTGTTGCAATAAAAAACAACAACATTCATAAATTATCATTAAACGTTTAAATGTGACGCAGCAGCTCTGGGGGCACGCCGCATGCTGTATGCTGTATGCTGTATGCTGCATGCAGCACGTTGCACGTTCCCAGTTGCTAGTTGCAAGTTGCACATTGGTAGATGCAAGCTCAGTTCTGGCCAGGGAGAAAGAGACTTTTGCTATCTTTATAATGAGCCAAATGACATATTTATTTGTTGTCGCTGGCAGTGGAGCAACGCAAGTTTGTTGCCACAATCAGCGCGCTTGTTGCATGCAATTTCTTTTGGCCAGCAGTCGCGTCTAGAGTCTAGACCGTAGACACATGGCGCACCAGAGGTGACAGCTGATTGTCATTGTTGGCATATTAAAACAGGCTCACAGTCTGCACGCGCCGCCACCGTTGGGCTGGGTTTCTAGGCCCACTTGAAGTCTTGAAGTCGTTGCCGTCTTTATGGCCAAAGACCAGGCCCAGAAGGCCTCGACCCAGCCAAGACGGCTAAACGGCGACAGCCACTGACAATTGACACTCTTGGCCGAGTCCCGCATTTCGAGTCCCTTGTTTCACCCGCTCGAAAATAGTCAGTTCAATCGCGAAGTTCAGCTTGGGAAGCCAATTTTGTATGCAACGTGCATCTTCCAAAGGGCAGGGACATCGACTTTGCTGGGGCATAAAAACTGGGACTAGAAGTGAGACTGCAAGAGGGAGATACCAGAAAAGATCTAGGATCTGCGTCGAAAAATGGGCCGGGAACTGCTTCAAAGTCTGCAGCAAGGATACAAAAACTCCAGTTCAATGCAATAAACAAGACAAACAAAACAAAGACAAGCTAAGGAACAGAGGCGGACATCTCACATTTAAAGGGTTTTATATTTTGAGTACTAATGGAAACCTATATAATAAAACTTTAAAATAAGGAAATGTTTTAAAAGATTTTATTTTACATAGCAGGACGGTCATCAAAATACAAATTTTTCTTCGTTAACAAAAAAGATCATAAGAAAATATTGCATATTTAACTATCCCCTTTTCTGTAAAGTTCTATAAAATTTAAACATACCGAGCAAAAGTAATGTTCTCTAATATAACTCGATTACCTAGTTCCTCTCCCATTTCACTTACCATATATTGCGGTTTTATTAACAAGAACCTCCTTTCAATAACTGCAAAACAAACTATAAATACAAATATAATACCCGCAATTACAACATGCTTCGTACAGGATCATAAAAGTTGTTTGAGCCACCTTAAAGACCCCTGTAATGCACCGCCCCCTTGCAGCAAACGACGCCTCTGCCTCTGCTTCTGCCGCTGCCTCTGCCTCTGCCTCAGTGCAACCCTGCCCCTGCAACTCTGCGTCTCGGCCACTGCAACTCTGCGTTTGCAACGCTGCGTTTCTCAACCGGCAATCATCGTTTCGGGCCGGAGATTCACTCGCGGCGCGATCTCCTTAGCCAGGCCACGGCCAAAGCCCAATGGCCGATGGCCACAAACAAAAGTGCGTTAATAGCCAAGACACACATGGCAAATGTGCGCCGCCCCACCGCCGCCCCCACCGAAAAAAGTGGCGGGGTTTTCGGTGAGAGGATGCCTTCGGTTGGCCGGGACAAGCAGCTAACGCGCCTTTTACAAATTTTTATTGAAAAATATTAAATTCTCATTAAGGCAGGAGAGGTACGAGCAGGTTCCCAATCGCGTCCCAGGCAGCATCTCGAGTACATTTAGCCACGTTCGCTGGTGGTTTTCTTTCTGTTGTTTTTTTTTTACTGCTGTGGTTTTTCCTGAACGAACCCGAACCGAAGTTGGCGCGCGCTCACATGCGCCGATAGACTCGCTTAGATAAAAGATGATTTATGGGTTTTATGGTGTGATGGGAATTTTAATTTCCAGCATTTTTGCTTAACAAAATTAAACATGGGACTGCGAGCGACAGCCACATAAAAAGAAGGGGGAGAAATTTGGAAGGGGGAAGACTGAAGGAAGGAAGAAAGCCAAAGCGAAGACAGGCACAAAACGGTTATTTGCCTGTATTTGGGATCGGGCAATTGTCAAATGAGGCGACCTCCTCCAGACGATTCCATTTTTAATTGAGCCAAAGCGCACAGCATGTACCGCCGACCGTCAACTGGCAAACTGGCAACTTGCAACCAGCAAACCAACAACCAAACAACCAACAACCAGCAACTTGCAACTTGCAACTGCTGCGACGGGCAACTGTCCATTATGCTCACTCACCTGTAAAATAAATGGCAAAACTGCCAAACACTTTGGCTAACTGACAACTGCTGCTGCTGCTGCCCCGGCATCATCGTTCCAATTTAATGCCGCGTGGACAGGGATCGAAAAGGGGTGATAAAAGGGAAGGGGGAGGGGGGTGGTGCACCCACTGCTGTGATCCGAGGTCTCGCGGCCCGTTCGTTTACCGTTAGGTGTCAAAGATTTCATGCCCCATGTCGCAAACTAACGACACACAATCGATCACAAATCAAACGGACAGAAGCGGCAGCCGAAGCAGCAGCAGCAGCAGAAACCCGCAGTTGCCGCAGTTTGCAGCAGTTGCCGCCGTTGCGACAGTCATCCAAATGTGTCTCAAAAATCAGGCCGCGGCCAATGCAAAGCCGTTTCATAAATTGCACATGACCTGACGACCAGCAGCTCCGAGCAGCTCCAAACTGCTCTGCTCCATCTACTGCTCCATCTCCTGCCCAAAACTGCATCTGCGGCAGCCAAAAGGCAGCAGAAAGGCATAACAATAAATTAAAAATGGATGTCGATGGCTAAGTGCACTGGGAATCAGCTTCATACATTTTATTTTTCATGAATTCGAAGCAAGAAATTTGATGAAAATCAATAGAAATAATAAGAGGCTTTATATTAATTCAAAACAAATCCCAACACAATTGTATTTTTATTTACTTTTCCATCTAATATTCATTTCAAAAGATTGTTATGTTTAGGTACTTATTAGAAAATGTAGCAAAATATAAACAACCAATATATTATATTAATTTTAATTATTTTTTGTTCATACCTTTAAACGTGTATTATAAACTTATTGAAATTTTCATAATATTTATAAGGCAACTAAATTATTCTCTCTGTAAAGATGAATGTGGATGCGAGGCCCAACTTAAAGAGATCCAGGCTGCAAGTTGAAAATCCCCTGCTTTCAGACTCCTTCAATTGCTGGCCGGTCGATTTGGTTATTGGAGCGCTTTTTGTCTGATGGACAGCTGCCGACAGCCTGAGCCACACATCTGCAGTTCCCGCTCCCAGATTCAAGTGGCCCCATCCACCTCCTCATCCTCGATCTCCGCCAATTCCCGCAATTGATGGACAGCGTTTGCTGGCTGCAGCGCAACGCGACTTTATTGGTTTTTAATGAGCGGCGTTGTGATTTCAATGCTTATCTAAATGTATTCAGTAGATATTTGTCCACTGGATGGCATGGGGTATGTGCGATATAATGAAATCAAGTAATATGACTCATAAAATATTTGCAAAACTGTTATTTAACGATAGCTTAAAGTTTGTGATTGAATAAGTTACAAATGGATTAATGTCAGGCTGTAATGACTGCTCAAAGAGCTTGCAAAATTGTGTGATTTGTAATACCAAATTAATCTTGCTTACCTCTTTTAACCCATTTTTTATCAACGTAAATCGATCCAACATTACTCACCTCATTGTCAATCAACATATCGGTATCCTAAACTCTTTCCCATGGGTATATCCCCATTTTCGGATTGCCTCGGCACAAAAGAATTGCCCAACGGAAGCTGCAGGGCATTCGCAGCGTCGATCAGCGTTAATTAAGGCACCTTCTCACTTTATTTACTTTTACTCATTTGCATATGCGTTTGGGTCATTAAACCTGACCTCCCCGGCCCACCGGCCACTGGCATCCGAGTCCATCCTCCAGCAGCCAGCATTCAAGAGTTTGTATCGCCGCAATATTGACCTGACCCAAGGCATATTAATTAACCCAAAAAACCGGTCTGTTATATTTGTCTAACCTTTATGCTAAACGCGGTGACGGCAACACCACCAAGCGCAGTTGGGAGCGGAAAAAATAGTAAAAAAAAATATAAAAAATAAAGGCAGTAGCAGTAGCAGTCGCTACTGTGTCGGTGTCTTGAATTCGGTTATTAATTTACCAATAAATTGCCATGGCGTATGCGTAATATTTCACAATTGTGCCTTAATGACCGAGAGCGTTATTCATGCACTGATTTCCGCTGCAGGTGTCATCCAATCCGAAGTCGGGCCAAGCCATCTAGGTAACCAGTTATGCGTATTAGCCAGGCCCAAAGATCCAGCTCCCAGTGCTCCAAAGCTCCGGCATTTCGCATTGAAATTACAAATGACGAGAAATTTGTCATCTTTATTATTGCAAACAACGCGCAGTTGTACGCTGCAAAGTTGCAAAACGACAAACGACGACAATACTCCCCTGGACAATTGGCCAAAGGAGTGCGTGCCGTGGCACAAAAGCCACAGCCACAGTCACAGCCAAAGCCAAAAAGCAAAAGGCGGCCCGGCAGTCGCTGACAACTTGCCACACATCTTTGTGCGGCAATGGGGAACCCAGGGGCACACTTGTGGGGCAAACTGTAGTCCACAGTCCGCAGTCCGCAGTCCGCAGCCCCATTGTGCGCCAATTGATTTTTCATTCAAATGAAAATGCTCGGCGGATGAGGACGCGGATGTGGATGTGGATGAGGATGAGGACGCGGATGCGGATTTGGCCAGCGATCCCCCGTAATGAGCACGGCTTCCAAGGCTTCGTTTGGTACAAAAAAGTATTCGCTTTTCTTTTATTTCTCAAAAAATAATACAATTTGTTTAGCTCTTATGTGTTTGTCTGTGAGTGTGCTAAAATCTATGATGACAGTTGGTATGAGGCAAATTGCTTTTGGGGCTCGCCAGGGAGTACAGTGCGTTTCGGAGCTATAAGGCAGTTTGGAATGTATTTATAGATAACCAGAAATATGAAATATTTTAATTGTTTATTTAATGCTTTAGCAGAAAATATATTCAATTTACAATTTGTCTTTTAAACATCCTAAAAAATATTGTCTTGTCATTAATTTGAATTTAATGTAAGTTTTTTAAATTAAAGACATTCGCATAAAACAAAAAGGAACATTTAAAAAATGTGTATCTTCGTGACATAATATTTATGTTAACTTCCTTTTAATTGTTAAGCACATTGTGTTACAGTTTTAATTTTATAGCACATAAGAGAAAAGCGATTACAGAATGAAATAAAATAAAAGAAGTATAATTGAAACGTAGTGATTAAGAATAAATGGAATTTACTAGTGAGCAAGTATACTCTCTCTCCAATCCCCTTGGCCAAAATCCTCAACAACTATCACATCATATGCGTATAGTACAAAATGTTTAAGATATCCTACAGATGAGAGAATTTCTATTCAGATAAATATTGCTTTGCTTGGCTCTTCCGGTTGTTTTGCCTCTTTTGTAGTTCTTTTTTTGTATACAATTTTCTACTTAATAACCAATAAAAATTTGATCTAAAATTAGTTAAACTTCTTCTTATCGAACTAGGCTGTAAATGTTTATCTAGATCTATGTACACGCAAGTTGCTAGCACCAATCCAAAACTATCTCTAAAAATATGTATATTTAACTATGCAGATATTTATCTATATTTATATATATATATAGTAGGTATTAATCCACTTTGTTAACTTGGCTTCTGAAGGCAATTGTCTCTGGGCTTAAAATGTGAAAAATTTTACAAATCTTTCCGCCCTGTAACTACAGTTTAACTAAATCTAAATTGGGCTTTGAGCCCTCTTAAAATCAAAATTGAGCTACTTAGGCGATATGGAATATCTGATCTGGTCTCAGCGAATGATCAATGGAAGTGGTTCGAGTGCATATAAATAATAAAGAGCTGCTTTCCCGCAGCATCTCGGATGAGTATTCTCGGATGTGAGTACGAGTACCCGGATGAGTACTCGCATGAGTACCAGTGTGAATACGAGTACGAGTATGTATGGCCAGATCGGCAGTCGCAGTTCCTCAGTGGCGGCGCATGTGCAGCGACAGGTGGTCCGAGCGGCTGAAGCTCCGGGTGCACAGTTGGCAGCGGAACGGCTTCACGCCCGTGTGCTTCCGGTAGTGGCGGGTCAGCTCATCGGATCGGGCGAACCGCCAGATGCAGCCCTCCCACGTGCACACATACGGCTTCTCGCCTGGGGAAGATTGAGAGATTGAGATGGGTTTGGGGTTAATTAAGTGGTTTTACCTATACAAAATATTCATAAGTACAGAGCAACACCAACTTAAATTTAATCAATATTAGAATCTAGCTACTTATTTCTCTTTCTGGTAATATTAAACATATCTAAAGGTATTAAGTTGATACTTTTAATTTTAATACCCGATTCCACTTAATCTTTTTATAGGATTTTGCATCACCAATTCACGTATTGGATTTGCTTTGTTTACTTTTTAATTTCGTTCCAAATAACTATTCAAAATAAATTTATTAAAACAATATTATCGACCAAACAGGTTATTTAAAAGTTGTATCATTTGATTTAAATTAAGAAGTATGCCACTTAAAACCAGAATCAGTTTACAAATAGTTTTATAGTTTTAGGTTTTTTAAAGGTGATCAATAATGTTGTTATCAATTAAGACTCGTAAAGATAGTAAGCTTAAACAGATTTCTGTTCTTTTTAATGAATAATCAAAAATTAAATATATTTTTAAGTACAGCCAACTGAGACCCTCACCTGTGTGCGTTCTTTTGTGCGCCTTAAGGTGCGAACTCTTCGTGTACACCTTGTCGCATCCTTCGGTGTCGCACTTGTGCACCTTGCGGTTCTTGGAGAGATCATTGTAGCCGTTGTTGGCCGCCGAGTCCGAGGAGGAGGATCGCCCGAAGGCGGAGCCCCCTCCGCCGAAATTGATGCCACTGAAGCTGCTGCTGTCCTTGCGCGTCGCCCCCAAAGCCATGCCACCGAAGGCGGGATTTAAGGCGGCATGGGGCGATCCCGATCCCGCATAGCTCTTCCAACTCGGCGAGGAGGAGCAGCCCGATCCGGCCAAGGATTTGCTGGAGCCGCCAGTGGGCGAGGACTTTCTCGTAGCCTGACCATCTCCGAACTTATAGGGATTCTTGAAGAGACTCAACAGCGAGAACTTGCGATCGTAGTCCTGCATGCTGCTCCCCGCGGATCCTGCACCACCGCTATTGCTGCCGTTGTTGTAGCTGCAGCTGTTGTTGTTGTCCTCCTGCTTGATACCGCCGCTGCCACTTCCGCCGCCACTGATCCGTCGATAGGTGAAAAAGAATGGCGAGGCCGCGAAGAACGGCGAGAATGGCAACTTGGACACACCGGAGGCATAAAGTTGTTGTTGCTGCTGCGTCGTCTGATGTTGCTGCTGCAGCTGCTGATGTTGCTGGCGGGCAAAGGCCCCCAACGAGGCGGCACCAGCTGTTCCCGCTCCAAAGCCCGAGGACGAGGACGAGCCGGAGGACCCACTCTGCTTGCCATTGCTGTAGCCAATTGCCTTGCTGGCCGACGAGGATTTACAGCTGCCACTGCCACTGCTGCTGCTGCCATGCGAAGTGCTCGCTGCAAGTGAAGAAGACGAAGAAGATGAAGGGGGGTGTGGTTGAGCGGTTGGGAAAACCAATTGAGATTCGGTTAACAAAATGGCCAAAATGGCGGGGCCACTTTATGGCCGCCAATGCCTAATGAGACTCGTAAATGAACCGCAAACTGAACCAAGTTACCAGACAACAAAAAATCAGGCAGCCTCGACTAATTTAATAGGACGAATGTTTTGATACCCTGGAAAAACCAAGGGAGTTAATGAGATTTGCGATCCCTTTAGATAAAATATTAATCAATAATTCGAGCTGTTGAAAAAATGGCTTATAATAATCATTAAAGAACTTTTGATAGATTTAATATTGAGAAAGATACATTTTTTTATTCCTTATCAGAACAATCTATCAGAACTCTAGAAAAATCATCATAATCTTGAAAAAAGTCTTAAGAAACTTTAGATTGTTGATACTGTATTATGAATTTCTAATATTGTAAGAATAAAAAATATGCTCAATCTTTAAAACATTTTCAATCTCAAATTTCAAAATCAGAACAAAACTATGCCACTGCAAGACATGTAGGTAATAAAAAAAAACAGGGAAACAGGCGGCCGGGAAAACTTTGGCTTGTCAGTCGAGAGTCTTTACACAATTTCCTAATTTCGTTCGACCGCCTCATTGCATCAAAAACGTTTGCATGTCGCGTATTTTATGGCCGGCAGACAGCGGCGACGAACGGACGGAAACTTAAAGACTCCAAAGACTCCAAGAGTCGAAGTCTTGAAGACGCGGATTCCGATTCAGACGGACAGCGAATCCGTGCAGTCGTGATCCATTTAACCTGTACTCTGTGCTCCAGACGACGACGACGACTGCCACTTTCGGCTGCCAGTTGCAGTTGCAGTTGCATTTGTAGTTCCAGTTGCAGTTGCAGTTTCTGTTGGGACAAGTGTGTCGATTTTGGCGCCCGCGACATCAACATCAATTGCCAGCCAAACTGCAGCTGCTGCTGCTGCTGGTCGCCAAAAGCCCCACCGGTTCCCCATTTTGAAGGGTGCTCCACTCCGCAGAGCAAACCGAAATCGCTGAGAAGTTTCCTCAAGCTTGCCACTCCACTTGGCCACTTGTCCTGCCTTAAGATTTTTTTTTTGCTCTTTTCCTGCCGAATTATTTGATCTAGCGTTCTGCGGATTCTTCATTTTCTGGATTTGGTTAACTTATTTGATTGTTAGTCGTCGAAGGATTCACGATTTGAAATTGGGAATTTTAAGCAATTTTAAAATTGAATTACAAAATTCAATTCAATTTGAGATAAAGGAGATGCAGAGATAAAGAAGTCAACTATTTTATGTGTGGATTTGATTGCCAATTTCAAATTTTGATTCTCACGCATTTGATAGTTTCTTTCAATACATTTATGTAGCTCAAATCTATGTAATTCGAAGCATTGTTTAGGAGGCACATAAAAAAGAAATTAAAATGCTTTTATAACGGTGCTTAAATAAATCTCGTAAAAAAGTGAGGCATGTTGCATATGGAGTATTAGGTAATTTTTATTCGCAATATGGACATAAAATATTGCATCTATAATGGATATATGAGGCTTGAAACAAGAAAAAAATATTCAAAGCTTTGAATGACAAAATCATTGATACGTACTTTTATAGAAGAATAAATTTTAGTATTTATTTTTAAGTTATAGCTTTTTGTTTCAGTAAGTTTTAGAAATTTTTAAACAAGTCATAAAAGTTTGCCTGAAAGTACATTCCCAAAAATTGAAAAATTAAATCCCGAGAGCATGTTGAAAAAGTATTTAACATTTATCCCATTTAACCCGGAGGCATCCCTCTTTTTATGCCTGCTAAGCACATTCAATTTTCACTCTTCTTGGCGTTGCAACTCGTTTGTCAGAGCCCCAAAACAAAAGCCAAGCGAAAGGGGAAAGGGGCGAACTGTACAAGTGACCCAGGCTTAAGTGCTTTGTCAAGCCTGCAAACTCCACATGACCGAGGGCCACATGGCGGCCAGCCGGCAACAACAACTGCAACAACAGCAACAACGAGACCATCCAAACCAAGCCAAACTGAACCAGGCCTAAACTGACCGGCCAAGCAGGGAATGGGGTCCGTTGTCCGGCGGTCCGATGGTCCGCTGGTCCGCTGGTTTCTTAGCCTCAAGTGCCTCAAGTGCGTTTGCGACTGTCTACACATGTGTGCCCTGGCTTGATGCATTTGTAATTTCCATGCCAGCGAGCGTTTTGTTTCACCAGCACCGGGTTATAGTGCCCAAGGTAGCAGACAGAGGTTGCAGACCTACAGTAGGGCTTAGCTAAGTGAAACCCTTGCCTACCTACCATATATAGAAATCATATAAAAAGCCCTGAAATTGTAAAAAAAAAAATTCCACACAATTTTAAACTTTTTTTATGAGTTCATTAAGCTTTTTCTGTTGTATCTAGAATTTTTGGAAATATAGTTTCCATAAACCATATGATTTGTACTGTTTTGGGAAATCATACACAGAATCCATATCGACTGGATCTATAAAAATATTAATAATGTTAATATAAACATCACTATAATATTCAATACGGAGCATTAGGCACTGTAATTAAAGGTTCCTTTCCCATTGAGTTAAACTTTGACACGGGGCGGTTTCAGTTGCCGAAGTTCAACTGTACTTTTCGAGGGAGGCAGGTAAAGTAAGCCCCGGGTTGAGGTCCGTTAGTCCGGGCAGGCGCGTTATTAAAATTGATGGCATTTAATTGAACTGGCCATCAACGTCAGCCCACAGTGCTGTTTGCTGTTTGCTGTTGCAGTTCGCTGTTTCTGTTTCTGTTTCTGTTTTTGTTTCTGTTGCAGTTACTGTGCCTTTCCGCTTGCCCCATTTGCTATTGCTGGAAAGGGAAGTCCAGCAGCAGCAGCAGCAGCAGCGGCCACAGTGAAGATCAGAAAATGGGGATCCGGAGAGAAGGGAACTGGATGCTATAGTGGCGTATGCTAATGCGCATTATGTGGCAACTCTCTGGCTGTCATATATTTCTCGTCTCCCAAATGACCATTCTCCTGTCCAACAGCGAGTATATACATCCTTAACTATACGAGAATGAGTGTGTGGTTGTGTGTGTGTGTGTAATCACCGCTTTTACCGAAATGCACACGCTGACTTCATATTTCTGCCAATTTGGCTTTGGCAACACACAGGGAACAGGCAACAGGCAGCAGGCAGCAAAAGACCAAACACCACCAAACAGCAAACACCGGGCGACCCAGAGATTTGAAATCACACTTGTGCCTATTGCCAAAGTGGTGCAATAAAAAAAGTGAATGTTGCCCCCAAGTGGCACCCGGCAGATTCGATCCGATGCGATCCAAAGCGATGCGATGCGATGCTATATAGACAGGCTCCTCCATCTCTGGCTCCTTTGGCGCGTCTTCAAATGGTCGTCGCTGTGGCCATAAACTGCTCATTTGACTTAGCTAGATTTACGTTGAGCAGCCAGTAACCTCCCCTCTCCACCTTTCCCCTCCCCTTTCCCCTTCTAAACCCCCCCCCTCAGCCCCCTCTACTTGTGTGCGTAGTCGAACGTGCCGCCCCAGTCGCAGTCGGCGATAATTATGATGAGGCCAGATCGTCCCCAGACCAAGCCAAGAAAAGCAGTCATCGATGGAGAGAGGGAACCGTGGTGGAAAGCAGTTGGGAAAAGGGATAACTTTTAGCATTCATTACACCTGATAAAAAATAAGTTATTGATGCTTAACTAATTACTCTAAGCGAGTGTGTATCTGAAAGTGATGATAGTGCAAGCAAATTGAAATGAATTTAAAATGTAACAGAGATTCTATAAACCAAAGTATCATATGGTTTATTTGTCAGATATATGATATCGTCAAAAATAAGAACCATTACTTAGCTGAAATACTTTTAACTGATAGTAATTGTTCAATAACAAAAAGTTTTTATTTTTACGATGATATGAAACATGTAAGACAGACAGATTGTTAGGGAAAATATAATAAACCTAATCGCCTGTGTTTAAGAAATCACAAAAAAAACTAAGTCAATCCATTAAGTGTCCGAAAACTGATAGTTAACTTAAAAAGTTAACACTTAATGTATATAAATCTTGGTTTATTTGGCAGTAAAACCAGCCTAGGTTGGTATTCACAATGGGATTTAGCCCACTGTGCAGAACAGTGTGCCAGCGTGTGCTGTGTGTGCAATGTGCAATGCGGATCTCGCACCAAATGCGACTGCAAAACTTGCAACTTTAGAAATGAGAAGCAGACGCGGCAGGCGGAGAAGCGAGGAGAGAGAGAAAAAACCCAGGCGAACAATAAATTACAAAAACAGTTGATAGGGTTTAATGTGCACTTGGTGTGCGATTGGTTATAATTGACAGTTCGCTTGGCTGGCTTGGCCAGCGCTGCTCAAGTTGGCTCCAAGTCCGATTCCGGGCCCAACTTAGCGACGTGCTTGGCCAAGCACCACCGAAGTAGCAGAAGGCACCACCGAGCACCACAGAGCACCACAGAGCACCATAGAGCACCACCGATCACCACTGGCAGGCATCGTGTGTTACGTTTCTAGCCACTTAATTGCCAGGCGGGCTTGCGTTGATTTACTAGTTGATTTTTATATGAAACTGTCGTATTTAAGTTATAATTATGAAACAACATGGCTGCGTATCCGTGTCCGTGTCTCTTTTCGATTCCACAATTTTCACACATGAACCGTTCGCTTTCTGGGCCACATCATTTGACCAACTTTGACTCCGCGATACACGTTTTGGCCCACCGACGAGTCACATTGGATTTATGGCATTGCGCATACGCCGTGGGGGCAGCCCGTCGGTCGTTCGGTCGGTCGGAATCGCCACTATACGAGTACTATATAATCTACACACCACCCTCCACACCATCATCCGCTGATCTGGCTTTTTGTTTCAGCCATTTTTCACACTCTGCGGGCGTCTTTTGAACCTTGAAATAAAAGTTTTCCCACACTGCACACGGCAAAAACATTTCGATTTTCCTTTTGGCGGCTGCCTCGCCGCCTCAGCCTGGCCAACTTGGCCTTACCTGCTTTGCCTCTGCCTCTGCCTCTGCCTCGCTGGCTAATCCAGCGCCCGATTCCCAGCCAGCCCAAAATGGTAACAGACGTAGACTCTGTGGCAGCAGGGAAAAACTAATGAGCAACAACACAGCAAATGCAAACTGCACCTGCCAAAGAGAGCCACAGACGAAGGAGCCAGAAAAAACCAGGAAAGTCATCAGAGGCTAGGAAGTCGGTACTTAAATGCCCTTTAAATAGGTCTAGAGTATCATATTTAAGGATATAATATTACTATGGGTTCAACTGAAAAATATTTGATTTTTATAAATGCCTCTTAATATGACAATACAAATTCACACAGATTTAATAAGAATGAAATTTTTGGAAATAACAGATAACGTTAAACACTAAGCTTCAAAAAAGGCGTTTAATCGAGGACGAACTTTGCTAGTTTAAAACTATATTATTATTATTATAATTAATTATATACCTTTAAATCTTTCTAATTATGATAGAATTGGGGGTTTATTTCAAAGCTAAAATATCAAAATTTTATTTTTGCTTCTGTAAAATCATATTCATAAGAAAAACCATCTGCCTGGAAGCCAAATAAGTACATTAATTGAAATACATGATCAAATTTTATTGCCTGTTGAAGCCTGAAGAGTATTTTCAGTCAGCGAGGGCTGCCCACAAGAAAATCAGCAAACAGCATCGCCAAGACGTTGGCGGCGCTTCGTTAGCGGCTGCCGTTGCTCCCCTTATCCCTCCCCTCCCCCTCCCCTTTCATTCTTAACTCCATGATAACCCCCCAACCTGACCCACCCCCCAAGCACCATCCTCTTGCCGCCCACTGGATTTTCTTTTTGTGTACGTCTATTTGTTTTTTATGAGCAAATTGTGCAAATATCTTAGAGCAACGGCAGAAAAACGTTGACAACTAGATAAATTTAAATGAATTTCTGAGACTCATAAGCTGACAGCGAAATGGTCGATCAGAGTCATGTGTTTAGGGGCATGCCTCGCATGGAGTTCTTGATCAAAAGGCGGTAGCTGAAAGCCAGCAAAAAGCGGACATTTAATTGTTTTTGCTACCAATTATGTATTTGTCAAGTTAATTGGTATGTCAACGCAACTAGTTTTTAGAGCGCTCGCTCCGTCGCAGCTGAGCTCCATCTCTCTGGCTAACTGGCCAAATGGCCAACTGGAGTCATCAAAGCTGACCACCGCCGGCGGAGCAAACGCCTGACGTATTGTCAATAAGCCGGCGACGACACACGGACATGGCCGAAGATACAAAAGCAATGCCAATCATGCAGGCATTTTACACCAAGCCCCCGGTCCCGGCCAAAAAGCCAAAGACACAAGATCCCAGAACACGCAGAGAAAAATTTAGTAAACACTTTGGGGTTTCCATAAATATATGAGCTTATATGAAAAGAATTATAACCTTAAGTATATAAATTTATTAGGAATTTTACAGTTACCATTTATGTAATAAAACATTACTAATCAGGTTATATAAATTAATGGAGTTCACATAATGATCATATAAAAACAGATTTTGGGAATAATTGGTTTTCCAGTTATAGTAAATATTATAAAAATTTCTTTAAACATAAAAACATCCCTCAACCAGAAAATCAGTCCTAAAACCCACAATTATTTTTTAGCAAAGGACATCTTCTAAAAGTTAATCTATATTTTTTTCAGTGCTGGCTACTGCGAAGGTGTGAAATAGCTGGCCTGCCTGCAACCCAAAACCGGACCCGTTTCAGGCAGCTTCGCTTGTCGCCATTGATTGTCAGCGCGTGTTCTCTCTCCTGGCGTTGATGGATGGCTGGATGGATGGATGGACGGATGGATGGTTGGCTAACTGGGAGGATGGCTGGATGGATGGTCAAGTTGGGAGCTGGATCAAGGAGTTCCAAGCCTCCGTTCCCTGTCTTATCGCCCGATCTGTGAGTGCTTAACAAATGCTTTGCGCTAATGACAATTTTGTTATACATTTTATGCATGCACAGATTCAAGCAGATCGCGCGCATGGCGTATACGCAATGTCCGTGTCGATGTCCGTTTGTCCGTTGTCCGTTGTCCCGATGTCCATGCCGATCACGATGATGATGATCGCGATCGCGATAATGACGATTATTCCGATGGTAATGATGATGGCGTGGATGCGTGTGCGATAACGCGACGGCAGCCGATGTCGATGGACAAGCCGATAAATAAATTTATGCACAAACCAGACGAGGCGTAAAATGCGCAATTTGATTTAATGCCTATATATGTGTGCGTGTCCCGCCATGGTGTCAGTATGCATGTGTTAGTGCGTGTGTGTGTGTGCAATGATAATCGATTTATGGTGTGTGAAGTTTGTTTCCTTTACGTTTGCATTTTTTTTTCCCCGCCGCGATTCTGTTTTTCCTCCTTGGCTTTTTCGTTTTTTGTGTCATTGCTAATTGTGTACAAATATGGACAAAAGCGTGGACACGGCCGCGAAGGCGAAGGCTTTCTAAATGGCCAGTAAGTAGGCAGAGTCGCTCTCGGCCAGTTGCAACTTGGTTGGTTGGCAATCGAGTCGGCTAACAGGCGCTTTAAAATGCCTGCGAGAAATAATTTATGCATTTCTTTGTCTGCCGGCTGAGATAAACAGCGGCAAAGCAGTTTAAGTGGTTTTTTCTACGACTGCACTGCGTCGGCACAACTATTTTATATGAAACGCTATGGCCAGAGAATTCTGATTGCATTTGGATGCTGCCGATCGGTGGAGGGCATTAAAACGCTCATTTTATGCAGCATTTCATTGATTTATTGATGCGCATACGTAATCGATGGGCTGGCAGGCGAGGACTTAATGCTAGTCTCGCTCAAAATATCTGTATAAAAGCCATCGATACAAGTGAATAGGTGTGAGAAATTGGAAAATTATTGAGTTACAAACAGCATTTGACTTTTTCTCAAGCAAGCCAAAATATATTACATTGGATATGAGAAATTGGGAGAATTGTTAAGCTAACTGTTTCTTAACCAAGCCAAAGTATAGTATTTCAGATACAAAGAAAATAAGTCAGTATGTCAAAATGGGTTTCTAATAATGCAAAAAAAATTATTTAAATTCTGATTATTGATATGTGGTAATTCAACTTTTAGTATTCAAATATTAATGTTAAGCTTATAATTCAAAAACTAATCCTCCACCCTTTTGGTGCTCTTTCCCAATTCCAATATTGATTAATGTCCATCGCATACAGGCCATGTCCATTAGGTAGCCGCCTAATCAGTTTTACGGCGAGTAAACCAAGTTCACGAGATTAATTAATGTTATTTATCTAAAAATTAGCACCCCGCAATCACTGCGGCCATTATCGGTGGGATTGATCGATTGTGCAGTTAAGCACCGACTTTTACAACCCTCTAAATCACCAAATGGTCCTCGACCCGATCCTCACCAGACGGCCCAAAAGCTCTTCGGAAGGCTCTTTTGCCGATTTTCAGTCGGAGTCGGCTGCTGGGATAATTGGATCGCCGGGCTCCCAGCTTTTTGGGGCTGGCGACGGAGTTTGGAGTTGGAGTTTAGTTTGGTGAGCGGTAATTGCCGCGTGTTAATTCAAACAAATGTCGGGGATTGCACATTTAATGTGAAAATGAAGAAACATAGGTTCGTGTGTGTGTATTTATGTGCTTGCAGCTTGCCCCCAAACGAGCAACTAGTAAAGTTGGCCAGTAATACACAGAGAAGAATATAAATTATTTTCTAAAAACTATACAAAGTTGAAAGACTTTTCAAAAACAAAAAAAAACTAATTCCTGGTTAGGAAAAAATCCCAAAGTTAAGAAGGAAATATAAATAGAAAAGAAAAACTAAAATTATTAAAAAAATTTTCACAATTAACAAGATCAAACATATATTAAAAAGACACAATTAAGCTCTTTCGCTTAATAATCTATCCTTATCCATTAAATATGTTCTGACTTTCTTCCAATTAATGTTGTAATGTTTATTTAAATTACCTTCGATTAGTTAACTTAAGGCCCACCCTTTTCTTTCAGTGGATCACGCTGGTTAGGCGGAGCGAGTGAAATAAATGATCCCAGCTTCATGTTTAATTTATTTGAAAGTTAACACACATATAACAACGGCAACAACAACAACAACAACATTGCTAGGCAAAAGCTGAGTAAGAAGAAGACGAGGCCGGTGACTGTAAAACAGTAAAAAGCAACAACAACAACAACAAGAAAAACAACAACAAAAAATAGGCAAAAATAAAAACAAAACGTATACACAAGGTGGAGATGCCTGGACGTTTGTTGGCCATTTGGCTGGAGAGCACGGCATTAATGCGTCGTAATCACACTAAGCAGACATTAAATGCGTTTTCGCTGTTTGAGCACCACCACAGCAGCAGCACCGCAGCACAGCACCACCAAAGATCCGCAGCACCACAAAAAAACAAAAAAAAAAAAAAAAAAGACTAGACGACTAGCCAGGCGAAGAGGAGCTGAAGCTACAACATTTACTTGTAGCAGCGCCTAAATGATTGATAAAATAATTGCTTGCACGTGATGCTAGAGTGAGAGAGACGGGCAACGAGAAATAGAGAGGTGAAAAGAGAAAGGCTTCACCTCACGCAATTCCAATTCCGCTGGCTACAAGTCCGAGTGTCAACCGAAGGCCTGGGAATTCCAGGAACCTCCCAAAAAATAACCAAGAACAGGAAAGGAACATAGAATTTACGGTGTGAAACTTGAAATACCCTAAGCGATCAATAAATCTTGAAGGTGGTGAATGCTGGGATTAAAAAAGAACTTAAGATAAGAAGATCTACAAAAATTTGAATCAAATGAAGGAAACTATAAAGCAAAGAAATTATTATTTAAAATTTATGTACTTTCATTTATTTTGCCAAATAACAAAAAATGGATCATAATCATCATAGTGGTTAAAAAAAAAACTAAAAATGTATTCTTTGTGATGTAAACTTTAGGACTCCAGAATTAAAATCCTTTACAACTGCAGAAATATAGAAAACCAGTCCCGTCAATCAGCGGTAGAACTAAAGAATCCCAAAACTATAGCAATCCGAATGCATGATTCAGTCCAAATACACCGAAAAAGCCTTGCAAATCTAACGAATTATAACGTGGGAAACTAACTAAGAGACACTTCGAAGAGGGAGACGGAAAGTGAGTGAGGGAGAAGGCACAAATTGCCGCAGTTAACGGTTCCTGTTTCATCGCAAATTTGGCGGCTGAAAACAGAAACAGAAAAACGGAAAACCCCGAACCGAACCAAGGAAAAATACAGAAACAGAAACCGAAAGACAAGCGCCTGAATGAAGCTTCCAAAAGGCAACAGCGAACGGGCGACACCAACTTGCGATACTGTGTTACCAAAATATACGAAAATCTATTCAGATTGGTAATTAATAAAAGTAATTACAACCAAGAGAAAGTATTTTAAAATAAACAAACTTTTGAAGGAATGCGATCATTGTTTGCCATGTAAAAAATGAATGCGTATTAATCAAACTAAGGTCAACAATTTCAGCTTGTTTAAAATTTACTTTAATAACAATTATCCTTTATCACCAATAAAACCAATAAAATATTTAAAAAATCTTTATAAGACATCATAGCCAATGTATAATTCTTATTTCAAAAGCAAATTAAAGTAAAGTTTAAAATCTTACCCTTAAAATAACCTTAAAGTAAACAACCACTGATAACAAAGTAGCGATTAACATTGAATTGACTTTTCACCGTTGAACCCTATCAAGCTGCTTTTTTCATGTCCTCCGTTTGATACAGATCACTCTGCCATTAACATTTTCTTTAGCATTATCTTCGTAAGCCAATTGATTTTGATGGAACCTTTGCCCCACTGTGCTTTGCATCTTTGGCAACGCCAAAACGACTGCTCCACGACAAGTGGCCCCCCGCACGGTTCTGCCCGCCCACTCGTGCGCCACATTATTTCATGCAAAATCATGCCATGGGAACCACGACCAAGCGATGCTCCACGAGCAGTCATCCTACCGTCCTCCCATCGTTCGTCCCTCCCCTTCCCCTCCCCGCCCCTCTTTCCACCATCCAAATACCCAGTGGATGAGGCAGCAAGCAGTCTAGAACTATTACCCCAGTCCCTGGCCATGGGACAGCATCCGACTGCAACTAATGCACAATCATCGCAGATTATTTCATTTAATGTCAATACAAAACCAGCAAGAAGCCATCGCAGCCAGCGTGCGCTGCAGTTCCTTCTTCTCGGAGTCAGTGCACTGAGAGAAAGTATTGGTAACACTCATAAAAATATTGATGTTGATTTAGTTTTGTTATCCAGAAATTTCCAGATCCTTTAATATGTGTGGAAAGTCACAAAACTGAATATAATTCATCCAATAGAAGTAAGATGGTCAACAGTACGTATGAGTAATATACTTGGAGTGAATAGGCTCCTCAACTCTGTTTCCCAACCGATTTAATAAAAACTTTAAAATTTGGTCTTAAAAACATAATTTAAAAATTCATATTAACATACTAACATCATAGTAAGATAATCACTATAATATGCAACCAACTAATCCCAAATTTCTCTCCCTGTATAGTAGACTCCGATTCTGTTTCGGTTTGGCACTCCATAGTTGTCCGGGACCCGGGATCCTGGCGTGCATCGAAAGCTGAAAGTTTGACACTCCAATTCTCAATGCCGCTGGGCAAACAAATTGAGTGTAGAGCGCGGCAGGGGGCACTGAGGCGTTTTGCCCGTTAGTGTTTTGCAAACGAGTTTAAACTGCTGTTGACTTTTGAAAAGTTTAAGGGCCAGGGACCGGCAGTTAGCAGCAGCGGAATGGGAGCCTCGATGCCAGCCATGCGGCCAAAAGACAGGCGATCCCACAGCCAGTTCCAACTCCTCCGTTTGACCTTGCAAAATCGATGTTCAATGTTCGATTTCGGCACATTTTCGCTGGTTTCAGTTTATTTATGGCCCGGCCGGTCGATATTTATTTGGGCCTGTCTCTATGCCCGATCCGATCGCATCCGTCATGCGCCTTTTCAATGGTATTTGAAGTGTGCAATCAATTTTGGTTTTGCGGTTTCAAAAAAAAAATAAACAACACAGCGCTTTGCATATTGGAAGCGAGCAATATGCGATTGAGATTTAGCGAATGACAGCCGATGGTAGATATTCTGTGGCGGAAGTCATTGAAAGTGACGTTTGTTGGGTAGATCGAAAATATAGTTTTATTGCTGGTATTAGAAAACTAATTTGGAAAAAGAAAAATTCCCGGATTTGTGTCTTTATTTATTGATGTTTTTTCGGCTTTACTTGAGCGAACAATTAATTGGGAATAAAGATAACTTTTTAATAAGATGGACAATCCTATTTTGTTAACAAACGTTAGAGGGAATTGAATCCTTTAAGCCCTCCCTATAACCTCCTACTTACGCCTCATATAACCACCTTAATAAAGGGTATATAAATCGCCTAAGATCTAATCTAAGGACTGCCATCTTCCGCCATTCCCACAGTCGACCATAAAGTATTCATAAAATATCAGCCAGCTCCCTGCTGCCAGTTATCTTCCTGCAGTTATCAACTGCACTAACAACCACCCACCGATGCTGCTGCTAAGGAGGCTAACAACCCAAGTAAAATATAAACCGAGCCGATATCTGGGCAATCTTTTAAATTAATTTGTTGTCACCAGTTTGTTGAAATAATCTGGCGAGCGAAACAAATGTTACCTCCAATCGAAGCCAGGTGGGTGGGCTCCACCACCAGCGGCAGCAAGCACAAAAGTAACAACAACAAGGGGCAGCGACACATGCCGCAGCTGCCGCAACTCGCAGCTCGGACCCCAAACTGCCCAACCCCAAAATTGTTCACCTGTCAAATCAGCGAGCTGCGATCTTTTATTGGTGGCAAGAGGCGAGCGCCAATTGTTGCTGGCCACCAGTAAGCAGTAAAGCTGCCGCAGCGGCTGTGGAAGCCAGAGCAGATTTATTTATTTAAGCGAGCCGAGCTGCGGTGCACCCAATTTCAAATGGTGCTGGCTATCCCAGACGTGCACTGCGAGAAACAGTCCAAGGAGATGGTAAGTGCATAACTATGTATATATCAAGAAAACTAATGAACTAATGAACTAATGAAAAAAAACTATAAATAATTTAGCAAAATATGTATAAAGATCCTACCTTAAGATGGTTACAATTTTATATACACGTACACTGCCGTTCAACTGAATAGGTTCATGCTCTCAGAGGAAGTACTTTGTCTATAATTTCTAAACCAGTGTACCGATTTCCAAAATTTTTTTTCTTTAACTCTTGAATCATTTTATAATAAAATGCTGAAGAAGGTTTTTCAAAAACATATTATTAATTCCTTATTTAATTTTTCTTCTGAAAGGTTAACAAAATTCATGGTTTTTTTTGGGTCATCTGAATAGGTTCAACCTAAAACAATTAAAATTATTTAAGTAACTAAGGATAATTTTCATTTTTTTTGAACTTGGCTGATACTTATGAACATTTTTAGAGTACATTTCACTAATTTTAGTAAAAAGTGAACCCTCCGTTGTCCGATATAACATCATATACACGACCGGGAAGCGAGCTATACAAATTGTGCAGTATTTGCAGTGAAATGGTTGTCCAGGCTATTTTAATTGCCTTAACTAAAGTTGTTTTGCAAGAAAATTACCTGCCTCCTTCATATATCTTGCGCGATAGCAACCCCCATACGATTTCGATTATATTAAGGTCAGGTGAATATGGGGGCCATTCAAGTAAGTCCACATTTTGAGCCTTAAACCACTCTTTTACCACCCTAGCTGTATGATGAGAGCGTTATCTTGCTGGTAAGACCATTTGATAAAGTGAAAAGTATTTGAATAATCAGGAAACGTAGCCTTTATGATAGATTTGTAGGATTCCGCGCTCATTTTAGAAGTAACAAATTAGAGGTCGCAAGTGCCAAAGACTGATACCGACCCCCACACCAAAATCAATTTAATTTAGAAGCGTAAATCAATAGCTACAACTATTATTATCACGATCTTCGAAAGGAAGAGCATTTCCTTAGCCGTTGTCATAGCTGTGAGGGTGGTGTAATGGTGTGGGGGTCGGTATCAGTCTTTGGCACTTGCGACCTCTAATTTGTTACTTCTAAAATGAGCGCGGAATCCTACAAATCTATCATAAAGGCTACGTTTCCTGATTATTCAAATACTTTTCACTTTATCAAATGGTCTTACCAGCAAGATAACGCTCTCATCATACAGCTAGGGTGGTAAAAGAGTGGTTTAAGGCTCAAAATGTGGACTTACTTGAATGGCCCCCATATTCACCTGACCTTAATATAATCGAAATCGTATGGGGTTGCTATCGCGCAAGATATATGAAGGAGGCAGGTAATTTTCTTGCAAAACAACTTTAGTTAAGGCAATTAAAATAGCCTGGACAACCATTTCACTGCAAATACTGCACAATTTGTATAGCTCGCTTCCCGGTCGTGTATATGATGTTATATCGGACAACGGAGGGTTCACTTTTTACTAAAATTAGTAAAATGTACTCTAAAAATGTTCATAAGTATCAGCCAAGTTCAAAAAAATGAAAATTATCCTTAGTTACTTAAATAATTTTAATTGTTTTAGGTTGAACCTATTCAGATGACCCAAAAAAAAACCATGAATTTTGTTAACCTTTCAGAAGAAAAATTAAATAAGGAATTAATAATATGTTTTTGAAAAACCTTCTTCAGCATTTTATTATAAAATGATTCAAGAGTTAAAGAAAAAAAAATTTTGGAAATCGGTACACTGGTTTAGAAATTATAGACAAAGTACTTCCTCTGAGAGCATGAACCTATTCAGTTGAGCGGCAGTGTATATCCATAAATCTAACACATTTATTTGTATTTTTACAGACTGGTCATTTTAAAAAGAATTGCTTACTTTTTTCTTCTGTCCCTATTTACTATTTTGATCAACTTTAAAAGACTTTCTATCGTTTAAAAGGCGTTTTCTAGACAACAAGCTTTAAGGGTAGATTCGTATATCTTTTCCCCGGGCTTATCTGTCAATCAATTCTAAAATAGATAAGCAGGGACTTACCCATTTAAAAGTGGTTCAATTAGACCTAAGCTTACACTATCTGCACTTATTAAAAATGGTTAACAAAATTTTTGGTTTTACATTTTACACAACGCCCTATAAATTTGATTTAATTATTTGTATTAAATTAAATGAACAAAAAGTGCTTTCAACTTAATCACCGTTTCAAAGTGTTAAACAATTTCTTTAAATTTATCACTTAGTCACTGTCACATTTGATTATCCACGGTCCCTAAGCTTTTAACTGCCCACAGCGGATAACCGCGTGGTTAATTATAGCTGGTCTTTCGGAAATTGTTGTTTACGGGATGGAATCGATTCGGCACGGCTCCTGGTGGTCCGCGGGTATTTCTCTCAGTGTCTGGCAACAACGGCTGCCGCTGCCCGACTGGCTGGCCTCGTAAAGACTTAATTAAAGCGCTTTGCTTGGCTTTGCCCACTCTCAATCCCCCAGTCCAAGTCCAAGTCTGAGTCTGAGTCTCAGTCCGAACCCGAATCGAATCGAATCCCGCTCCGTCTTTTGCTTTGGTTTTTGTGAGTCGCTTTTGTTGTTGGCCCGTTGGCCGGGCGATAAATTCATGCCGCTAATTTGGCAGCGTTAACTCAATTTGTGACCACAAAATGCACAATTTGTCGCTGATTTTGATTGCCCATTGGCTTGAATCGCGGTGCCCGAGAGTCTGTGTCTGCCTGCGTGTATTGTATGTTATGCTGTGCGAGTGAGCCAAGAGCTATTGGCCACGCCCCAAATGCTCACCCAATGCCTTTTGTCTGTGGCTTTGTTTATTGTCTAATTATATAGGGAGGGAGTCGGGCCAAGAAACCGCAAAAGGGGGCAAGAAATGGAGGGACTTTTGATACCGAAAGTCTGCTGCTGCGGGGCAAACGACTCTCTCACCGATCCGAGCTATAGTCGCAGTTAAAGCTACCAGCTCGGTTCCAGCTCCACCTCCATTTCCTCCACGGCCATCGTCATCATCTCACGAGTGCATCCAACTGCATTCGGCTTTATCGGACCTCGCAAATCTTATTTCTCCTCACACAATTGACTGTCGGCTCTTTTCTACTGCGGGGCTTTTGCGGCTCCAGATGCTCCGTCGACTTCAGGGGTCCCCGGAGTGGTTGGTCTATAAAAAGATTTTCCCATAGCTTGCCGCTTCATATTTTAAACTGATAAAAGTGTGAAGTGGCTGGAAAATGTGGTTCAGCTTATGCATAAAGCGCGGCAGCCTTATAAGGCTCTCTAAACTCTAAACTCCTAACGGACTGAGCACGCACTCCGACTCCAAGCACCAAACTCTAGACTCCAACTACAAGCCAACTACAAACTGCAACTACATCTCCTTCTCGAGCTTAAAATGCGATCCCGAGTCGGACGGCATCTGCAGATACAACTTAACTCGGACCCGCGGACCCGATTCGATCCACTAACTGGCTCATAAATCTCGGCAATTAATTTTTTAAAGTGCAAGTCCGCTGGAGTGAGACTCCTAGCCGTGACAACTGTCACCAGCTACACACGTTAAGTAAATAAAAATTTGCTCACATTTGTTTTTTCAGCTTTTGCGTAATTTGCGCAGGAATTTTTCGCTCGTTTCTCTTTCCTGCAGATTTGCAAGATGATTTAGGGCAAACAACTTGTTACGCAACTCGTTGGGCGGGGAGTGTAAAACTGGCTGAAAGTGTGTTTAATGATCGTGATATCAACTGCGGGATTTTGTTATGTTGGGGAGTTAAGCAAAGTTAGAAGAATAAAAGAAGCCATTGAGTGTTGTGAAGATAATTAACAAACAAATCATTTGATTAAGGTATTTATTCTTAAATTTCATAATTTGTATTAAGAAGCAAAGCAATATTTTGCATAGGTATAAGCCTTTAAAAAATTGATTGACTAGAAGTTAAAGGAAACCTTTTTTTTTAACCAACGTTCTTTATAAAGGTTCCCAACAATTTACCAAACTAAAATAAAGCACTTTTTTATAATCAACTTTCTTTTCTTATCCATTACCCCTTTTACTTTCAAAACAGAGAATTTATCATACAGATCGCAACGATATCAATGAAATTTCTCACACTGATTGCACAATCGAATCCATCAGCGATATTTATATGGAGTCCGTGTGTATTTTGGGATTGCTTCATTAGGATTACTCCATTCGCCAGCCTTAATTTCCTTGTACGAGCGCGCGCACATTCAAATCGTTAGGCCGAAATGTGCACAATTTTATTTTACCAATAATTTGCGAAAAAATATTTTCACGAACGTGGGAAAACCGCCAACGTCTGCTGTCCATGTTGTAATGGTCGTCTTGCCCCGCCAAAGTCCCCCCAATCGATCCCTGATCGGGACCAACCGATCAACAGCAGCAATCCATGTCAAACTGAAAATTCAACAGAATTCGAGCGCAGGCGCAAAGTCGCCGTTGCAGTCGCAGTCGAAGTCGACGTCGCAATCGCCGTCGACGTTGACGCAGCAGCTGAGTTGAACTGCGCATGAGCAACAGTCAACCAATTATTTTTATCGATTTGGTTGCAGCCGCCACAAGACGCAGCAAAAGTTGCAGTTGCAGACGCAGGCTTTTCATAATCAAATGTGTGTGTTTTCCCGTTCCGACTGTGGCATCAATGCTCAGCTTACTTGCTCAGCTCAGAAACCCAATCCCAATCCCAGTTCCAATCCCAGTCCAAGTCCAAGTCGAAGTCGGAGTCTGGATCTGTCTCGGAGTCGAGACTCCGTCTGGACTGGCGGACATGTGGCAGGCGCAAATGTGCGACTTGTTGTACAATTTCAAATTGAATTAAATGATTGAATGCATGAATGACTGACGCTTGCAACTGGCGGCCAGTCAACAGAAGACTTAGGCAGCGAACTCGGAAAAGTAGCACTGCGAGATAATATTGCAAATTAGATCTAGACAGAAAGTGGTTAGTGTTATTGGGACCCATATATCACTTATTTACTAGGCTAATACCAAACTGAAAAAAAGCCAAATAAAATGCAGTTTTTTTAGAAACCCATTTTATAACCCTTCATTAACGTTAAAATTGTTCTCTAGTAAGTAAGATTAGCCATAAACAAAACATTCCATATGCACGTTCACTTTGTAGAGCATAATTAAAAAATATTCGAAATACATCCTATGGTTTTAAGTGGAATGGCTATAAATAAAGGTTTTTTTGATGTTTTTTTAATATATATTTAGGGAGACTTGATATATAACCGACACTTTTATTGCTCTGATGCAAGTTGCCCTAAATAAAAAAATAAGTTTAAAACAAGCTAAGTCACCACTCCAAAACTAAAAAAAAACCTGATTTAGCTTTCATTTAATTTCTAAAGGATAAAGTACTTTGCTTTGCCAGATTTCCTTGCATAGCTTTTGGACATTTTTATTCTATTTATATTTTATTTTTCAGTGTAGAAGGCCTCTTGAGTCAGGTCTTTCCTTGGCTCTCTGTGCGAGTGTTGAAAATCCTTTCAATAAATAGCTAAAGACAAGTAGCCGTTAAAACGCATTCAGCTGATTCTGGTTGTCGCTGGTTGTTGCCAATGTTGTTGTTGTTTAGGGGGAAGTTGTTGCTGCGAAAATCAAAGAGTGTTTGATGGTGGCTTAGCTTTTGGCTTTGATTCATGATGCTGCTGGTCCGAAGTTGAGACTCTGTCTTGCCTGGTTTCCGTGTGGCATGTTTCGTTTGTTGCGTTTTTGATCGCAATTTGACAATGCGAACAAACACAACAGCAACAACAACCACAACAACAGCAACAACAACATCAGCAGCAGCAACAGCATCAGCAGAAACTGCAACTACAGACAGACAACGCTAAAATGAACATGCGCCCGCTTGTCATTTAACATTTTTATGATTTTCAACATGCAAAGCCAATAACATAGTGGCTGGAAAACCAATGGGAAAGGGGAAGGGAAATGCAGGAGGAAAAGGCGGTCGGATACTACGACCGCGAATAGGATGGATTTGGAAAATTGGTCTTCAGTTCAGATTTGGCTTTTATGGCTTAATTGAAATGGCCACCTAATGAATGGGAATGGCCAAACGGCAATGCCAAATGGAGATTGCCGGCATTTACATAGTTCCTTCGCTCCGATCCATTGCCAAATCCCCACAGAGACAGCCAATGGAATTTGAATGAAACTCGCTGATGGCTGACAGGAAATTGATTTAGGATTCCGTGCTGTCCCTCCTCTCTGTTTGTTTTTTATGTCCCATTACCATTAACGTGGCCATTAAACGATGCATAAATTTAATTGGTTTATAATTGTGGATAAATGCTTTTAGGAAATCCAGTTGATTGTGTATCCTTGCTGTAAAATTATTACGGTTTTTACTGGTGCTAAGAATTAAAACTAGTGCAAAATCAGTGGGTCAAATAATCCGAAAAATTGCTCAATTATTTGATTTCACTCTTTTAAGGTAATTAACCTTTTTGGGTAATTATCACTTGGATGACGATACATATATTTTTTACATATTTACATATTACCAAAATATGTTAACTTAATTGTCAATTTGTAAATCATTGTTATTACTTATACCAATTCCCATCAAAATAATCTAAGCAATTGCTAGCCCAAAACTGACTTCTTGGAAACGATCATGGCCAGAATTTTCTTCACTTCCGATGACAATCTTGACAAGATCAATGCATGAAACACAATTTTCTTGCTTTATATTCCATTGTCGGTCGTGAAAAAGTTCCCCCGAAATATCGAGGCGATCAAAATTACTGCGGCACAAAGAGACTGGGAAAGCAGATGGGCGATCGAATTATAAACTAAACCAATCCGACCTGGGCTGTCTATTGATGCCCTGCACCGAGTCAATCTCCCAGTGCCACAAAAAATAGACGATAAACAAAAAAAATCGGAGGAAGGAAAAAAAACAACACACAGCCTCAGCAGCAGCAGCAGCAAGAGTAACAAAAAAATAGAACGTGAGAAATATTATTCGATGAAGCGCCAAAGTAAACGCTTTGAAAAGTTGTTAGTTTATTCCTCTTGTTGTTGCTCTTGGAGTTTTGCTGCCTGTCTGCAACCCATTTTGCGCCTTGTACACGCTACTCGTCGTCGTCGTCGTTGAAAACCTTTCTGAAGGTTGATTGTGAAAGTCACGATTAAAGCAAAGTCACACTCCCCGAATCGAATGACGAACTGTGGCTTAGGGCCTATTCCTCTATCTTCTGTCCTCAGACTTCTGTCTGCAGACGGATTTCGTTATTCATCCAGAATTTGGCAATTCCCGATGCGGTTTTACTTTTCGGTGACAAATTGGCAAATTGGGCAGGCGAAGCGGATTGCGCGTGTCATTAAAACGCCGACGACGTTTGAAATGCACCGACTGCAATGAGTGAATGAATTGGCAACTGGTTGTGGGGTCTTGCGAGGGGTGGAGCTAAGAGGGGGCTTCTTTGAGAGGTGTCGAGGGGGGAAGGGGGAGCAGAACACACCTTTGCCTCGCGAATTGCGAAATTGTCGCCGCTGGGAGACACACCCGATCGAAGGGAGGGAAAAGAGCCGAGAAGCGGAGACGAACCAAACCCGGAGCTTGTCTAAGCGTTTGCCGCGATTTTATTGAAATCACATACCCTTCACTAGAATAAATGAACCTCTACTGGGAGGGGACTCAAATTGGAAAGGAACTATAGTTCAAAATTCTAATTTTTTTTTTTTTGTAAAAATCAATAGAATTTGTTCAAAAAATTCAAATACTTTTTTCTTATAACAAATAAGTTTGGATCTATTTTAAACAACTATAAATATATTTTAATTACATGCTGAGAATTATAAATTAAACTAATTTTTTTTTGTAGAGTATGAATTATTTTCGATCATCTGAGCTTGGGGATTTCTCTGTTTATTATTTCTTTTTAAATCACTTGAAGCCAGCTTCCAATTGCAAACCCAGATTGAGGGTGAGGAACCAAGAGATATAGAGTCTTTTTCCGACTGCCACAACTGAGTGAGTGGCTTGCCACATTCTACACCTACACCTACACCTCCAATGACAAACAAATACAGAGCAAAAAAATAGAAAATGAAGTACTTATTAAAAATCTTACAATCTTATCTTAAAGTACTCATAAAAAATATTTAAAAAAGTTAAACTAGCATTTGATTCTTTTGTAAGTACATATTTTAGGCAAATAAACTTTTGACTTAGATATTGTTTCTGTGTTTTTCTCTAAGTGTTGTACTGGATGCTCCCACATGCTGCTGCCTGTGCTTTTGTTGCTGTTTCTTATGTCGCATATCAGTTACAAAACGCAGAAGAGCGATCCACACCCAAAAAGAAACAGCAACACACAAGCAACACCCAAGCAACCCAAGTGCAACAACAAAACTTCCGTAAGCAGTCGACAGTTTAATGACTTTGATGACGCAGCGTGTGCTTTCAATTTACAAATACAACTCGACTGCCAAGGCTCCACTACCAATTCTTTCTGTTATTTGTTGTTGTTGTTGTTGTCTTCGATCTGTTGCCGCTTGCTGCTGATGTTTATGTTGCTGTTGCTGTTGCCTCGCTTTGCTGCTCATGTTGCTGCTGGGTGTGAGGGTGTTGCCGCTGGGACTGCGTTCAGTGGGCGTCTCTTAAATCGCTTTTATTATTTTTATTTTCATCCCATTTGGCCACTGCAGCATCAACAGTTTGACAGCCAACGTTAAGGAGAGATTTGTGGCAAGAGTTTGAAAACGGAAAAAGGTTGCCCAGCCTTGAAAGTGGAGTTAGATTGAAAATGTAGGTCAATCACCAAAAGAAATAAGTACGATTTTTCCTGAAACCTTAGATATTGAAACGAAGTACATTTTTACAAAGTTTTTAATTGCTTATTGTTTCAACCTTAGTACAAGATATAATAGTTTAAAATAACTACAAGTTCTATTTAAAATTCGGTATTAAAAGATTTTCCATTAAAATCCCAAAAATGTACTGACCTCAAATACCATTAAGAGCTATTCTTCTAGAAGACAATCCAATCTAGCAGCCGAATTCTTTTAATTCAAACAACGAGACAAACTGTCAACCATAAAACGTTCGGACATTACTCATACGCCACATGGCACTCAATGTTTGCTGAAATCTATTTACATGTTTAATTGATGGCTGCGATGCGATTGTCGTGGAGTTTTCCGTTTTTATATAGGTTTTAATTTACTTGCAATAAATTTTTGTTCGACTTCTGTTTATTTTTTTGAACATGTGCCGCGAAAATGAGCCAATTAAAGAAATGCTAACAACCACCGAGAACCGTAACAACCTTGCGACCATAAAAGCACCAACGACGAATAATTGGCACACATACACACGGCGAGAGGGAGATAGAAAGAGGGGCAGAGGGAGAGGGATGGATGGATGGGTAGATGGGAGGAGGACGAGGGGCCTTCCTGTGGCTCTTGCCCAAAGTAAAACCAATCAAGTGGCGCACAGTGTCACTATTACCACCTGACATTTACACAAATCTTGCTTTATGCCTCCAATGAAATGAAACAACAACAGTTGGCGACGATGGAAGAAACTGAGCTACACTGAGAAAAATTGTTTAAGAATATTAAAAATATTATAAAGAAATCCACACACAACGACTTGGTTCATGATAACATATGAATATATGTATGTACATATATGCGGATTTTTAATTCTTTGAAGATAAATGTATCAATTAAACAAAAATTGATTACAAGCTTTCAATGGGTAATTGTTTATGAAACAAGACGATTATTGATTTTTTGTAATGAAAATATTTAAAGTTACCTTAACAAATGAATTTTTAAATGACGTAATAACCACTTCCAATTGATTTGTAAGCGTTAAAGAGTTGATAATGAATAAGTAATAAGTATTGAAAACGTTTACTTATTTTCTTAAAGGGCCCAACAAATTCAATTTATAAACACTTAACGAACATTGCATTTTTATTTCGTATCCCTGTTCAGAATTCAGAATTTAAATGGAATTATATTATATTTGATACATTATTCGCAGTGCTTCCAGCGAACAAACAAACAGTCCAGCCAACGACAACGACGACTTCCTAACAACGCCGCCTGGCCCGTTTGGACCTGGTCGAAACGCTGCTCTGGCCTATCGCAATGCAGCGATCAAAGTGCTTGGACCCGGACTGAGGCACACAGTCTAAGGCTGAGGCTTTTGGCCAACAGATCTGGCTAAGAAAGAGCCAGGCCGAATCTGAAGAACGGGCCTCCGCCGGAGAGCGTTCGGCAGCCACCAGGCGGCTTATCTTAAGAGCCGACCAGCAGCAGACTCCACAACAACCACACAATAACAGCAAGAACAACAACCACATTCGCATCCACAGCAAACAGCAACAACCAAACACCAAACAACCGGCGACGAGGAAAAACTCTTTTGTATGCTGAGCACATGCGATGGAACGATGGAGCTCCGCATTGCCTGCCTGCCTTAAACTGATCGCTAACAATCAATTTATTGATTGAGGTCTCAGGTGTAATCGATAAGAATGTTTTTTTTCTTCTTTTTTTTCTTTTTTTTTGTTTGCTTTTGTTTCTCCTCGCTCTCCTTTAGCTAGTTTTTGTCTTTTGTCAGTTGGTTTTTGCTTGACTTAGTGCTCCAGTTTAGCGCTTTTTGCTGGCCTAACATATGACATGGCTACATGACATTATCCGATTTCGATCCGCATTTGTTTATCTTAATGCATCGCCGCAGTTCGGGTCGCAGTCGGTTTGCCGTTTACACATGACTTAGCGATGGACACTTGACACGGAACCAATGGCATGAATTAAATTAAAGCCTTCAGAGGAGGTGTATCTCGAGAACAAAACTTGATCAATCTATAAATTTATTTAAATTAAATGATGATGATGTCTGGAGAGCGATAGGAGAAGGCTGGGAACTCTGCCTGGAAAATATCTTAATGATTTTATGGATTGTTGTAATGGTATGAATAATGAATTCTTTAACCAAAAACAAATTGAATTTTATTGTATTTATAATATAATTGTATTTTTTAATAAAAACGTCAATTAGAATATAACAATTCGTAAGTAACTAATTTGTATTAATAAAAACTAAAATCGTTATTAATTCGTTGTCTAATCTAACATTTAAATGCATTGAAGAATAATATTGTCGTCCATTGATAATTCTTGTTAAGTCCGAATTTATATTTGAAGAATATACTATGTTTTGTTTCTGAAATGTACTCCTTTCTATATAGTACATTAATCTTTTTAAGTTAGTTGATCTTGTATTTAGGCCATTTTCGCTCTCCATAAAGTACGAAAGAATTTTGCGATAAGAGTCAAAGTTCCTTTCCCAGGATAACCCACCTTCACATTCAGATCGCTATCTCCCGCGTCCTACCATCTCTAATCTGAATCTGGGACTTAATTAGCCGCTGGCTGGGGTTCATTGAGGAATTAGCCGAGTGCACATGGCCATGGACGATCTGGCTGGTGGGCGTTCTCCGTGTTGGTGTGTGTGTCTTTTGGCCAAGTTGGTTCGGCCAGCTTCGATGTTTATTGCATCGGCCGCTACAGATTTGGTTAACAGTTAACAAGCTTATCGCTCGATACGGTAAACAAAGGTGACGCGACCGCTGCGCAGCTGTTACCCCACCTCCCACCTCCCCCTCTTCCCCTCTTCCCTCCCCCTGGAAAAACTTCTGATACTCGCAGGCATCCTGCATTTAGTCTATATGTAGATATTTGTATTTACTTTTTGCTCCTCCAGATAATTAAGGCAAGACGTTCGTTCGTTGGCCAAACAGCAGCTGCATTCGGGCCACCAGACCGAGCAGCAGACCAATTTTGGCCGAAAAGGAATCACAGTTCGGTGGTTGGTGGTCGGTCTAAAGGCTTTGTTGTTGCTTTTGCTGGTGCTGTTGCCGGTTAGCCTTGTTAGCCGCCGAAAACAGATAATGATCTGAGTTGGGGGCGGTCAATTTAATGGTTAACTATTAATAACGTGATACGAAATTGGCGTTAATTTGTAGAAACATTCCCCGCCGCATGCACGGACTAATTTGAGCAAAACCAAAAGTGTAGCAGGCCAGGACCAGGCCAAAAAAGGATGTGAATGGTTGGTAGGTGGATATGTGGGTGGGTGGTTAACTTGGCTTTGTTTTCATTTATTTATTCTATTTTTTTCGGGTTTTTTGCGTTTTTGTTGCTCCTCGGGAGTCATGAGTCAAATTTTTTTTGTTTGGCAAACACGAAGAGCGAGCTGCTGCCGTTGCACGATTTGTAGACGCTGCTCCGAGAATTCTTTTTCACAGCTTCGAACATGGAAGGGGAACAAAGGGGGAGTTGGGTTTTTTTTGGTAAAACATACACCTCCTATTGGAAAGGTAGAGTTAAGTAAACCAGTGCCGCAGTTTCGATTCGAAGTCGTTTTTCGGCGGACCAAGTGTGCTCCAATAGACAATGCAAATTGCTAATATGCGATTGCTATGCAACTCGAGTCGGAGACAAATTTTCAAATATTTTTTACCAGCTGAATTTTTTACGGTTTTGTTTGTTTTGTTTATTTGTTTGTCGGTCTGCTTGCTTGCCGCACTTATGACCAATAAATATGCAGCTAGCTTGCCTCCGTTTTTTACTATTTTTTTTGTATTTTGGGTTATTTTTTACTGGAGGCATTGTCTGTCGCTTGCGAAATTAGCTTGCCAGGCTAATGAGCTACACGAAAAGCTCTTGGGAAACTGGGGGAAACTCTCGAGTGGCTTGAGAGAGATCCTTAGATGCAATCGGCTTGGGCCTTATCGATCCGATAAATGGCACAGTTTTGAGGAGCAGCCTCATTATGATTCGTGTGGGCCGAGCTGACTGTGATGACTAACACGAATCGATCGTTGCCGAGATCTCCTCCAAAGTCGTTGTCAGCTTTCGAATTGTTTGCTCACGAAAGCGTGGATCTACTTTGGTGTGGTGTGCTGTGGTGTGGTGTTGTGTGTTGCTGTGTTTTGTTGTGTTTTGTTGTGTTGTCTGCAACTGCAACTGCGACTGCGTGGTTGTTGCCTCCATGTTTCGTTGTATATTTTTCGGTCGGATCTCTTCGCATGATCCTCTTTTTTTTCGGTTGCTTTTTTTCTTCTCATTTTTTTTTTTTTTTTTTTTTTTTTGACTTGGTCTGAGAAGATGCGCACACGGGAGAACACTGTGCAACAGGTTTGGTTTCCACCTCCAGTTGGCACAATGATTTATGCTTGCCCCGATGAAGGGAATCGGACTTAACGGGGACTTAAAGAGGGCCTTCTTGAGTGGCTTTCGATTAGCCGCAGGGTATTGTAAAATTGGAGGGGGATTTTACTTAAGAGCAGGTGCCCTCTGTAAGTCTTTAAATGCTTTTTTGGCAAGAGGGTTTGAAAGGAGGCAAAGTGCTGTTTAAAAACTGTAAGTATTGTGATAGCAATTTAATTTATGAACCCTAAACTTTACAGTTCTGGAATAGATCCCGAAAACAGAAAATAACAAATTTAATAAGCAATCTAATAATCTGCAAATTAGCTTAAGGTAAACCTAAAGGTTTTACTTTGAGTGAAAATTTAATTTGGTAAATACCAAGCAATCTGCAGCTACTGAAGTTTGTTTAGTAATTTGCCTTCGCCCGAAGAGCTTTGGAATTACTCTTTGCATAAACTTTCAATTACCAGTTGCCAAATCATCTTCCTCGGGACACAACCCACCCCACCCCCTTCAACATTCCTCCCAGAAATTCCAGATGGCCGCACCCCATCCGCATTGCCTGTTGTCCAGTGTAATCTTTTCAAAACTTCGTGTGGCATATGCTGTCTAGCATTTTGTTGCCGGTGGTACTACGGCGGTGGTGCGGTGGTGCAGTGCTGGTGGTGCTGCTATCGTCGTCGGTGGTGGTGGTGGTGTGTCAGTTGCACGATTGCCAGAGACAACGTGTCTCCAGTGTCATCAGCATCTCCATTTTTCTCCGCTTGTTTCAATGTTTTCGGGTGAGTGCTGCCACCGAACATCCGAGAGCACCCCAAAGTTTATACACAGAGAGAAAAATAAGTGAATTTTTGAGAAATCATAAACATATGACATCTTTAGAAACTTAAATTGTATATCTCTTATAATAGGTATAAGAAAAAGTTATTCTGACAAAAATTGATGGGAAAAGATATTTATAAAAAAATTTCTTTACAGAATTAAGCATGAAACAAAAACATTTTTTGTGAAAAAATGAAACAAAACTATGTTAAACACTTCAAATTAAAGATTAAATATTAAAAGTATTTTTGCATATTTCTAAAAAAAAATTGAAAGGTACAAAATTACATTTAATTGATCAAATTCTTTATCTGAAATAAGATAAAATCTTTTATTCATATTTCATACATCCAATTAAAATTAATCGTTTTATACAATAATTTCTCTCTGTGTATATTTCGATGTTGTTGGAGGCGACGCTCGGCCGTTGTTATAGTGCAGAAAAATTACTATGACAACGCTGGAAACAAGTAAACCACAGTTTACATTCACTCAATTCGGATCCGGCGAGGGCGGCGGGAAGTGGCGGCGGGATCTCCGCCAGATGGGGATTGCGATGGGGGATAGGGATGGGGTTCCGACTCGGACTCGGGGTTCGGGGTTCGGGGATGGCAAATACGATTGGGGGATGGGGAATGGGGGTGGAGGATGGAGGATGGGGTCTGCAGAGACAGAGACGGGAATGGCAGAATCGTGGCGTGGTGGTGGCACGCTCATCTTCAATTTTTCTACGATGCGACGTCGCTTGGGTCGGGTATTTCTTCTTCTTCTATCTTTTTTTTTTTTTTTTTCTGTTTTTTTTTCGGCGGCGGCGACGACTCACACTCGTGTTCCTTGCACTCTACTCCCAGTACCTCTCAGTATCTCTCGGTACCTCAGTCAGTCCCTCAGTCTGGGCCCGGTCTATAGTCTCGGGTCTCTTTTGGGCCCGATCTGCGCAGCGAGATGAGTGGTTGGCAAAAATGTTTGAATGCGATCACGAACTTGACCTTTCACATAACCTCAAAAGCCAGTCACAGTCACTCAGTCAAGTCAAGTCAAGTCAACTCGATGCGCTACATACGCGCCATGTTAACCAGGCCCAAAGACACGGCACCGCGTCTCCACCCAGTTTCGTTCCTTCGCGGTTCGCGATCCCACCGACGACCCATCCTCTAGCCATCCTCAATGGTCATCCGACCGGGTGTCAGCTGGAGCATAATTAAAAAACAATCACCACGCTCCACACGCCCCTCCGTTCACTTGGGAGTATCTCCCCTCTTTCTTTCTGTTCGGAATCGCATTGTGCGGGCCTGGCCAACGGAGATCTGGGTTTGCGGATTGGGGATTGGGGATCGGGGGATCTCTTGGATCTGGGCGAGGCCAGCTGGTGGAGCAGCTTGAATCTCCAGGTCGCTGGGAGCCGCCAGCGATTATGAGATCTGGCTTCAGTTGACTATCGCTGAGGGAGCAGCAGATGCATTTGCCAAATCAGCAGCAAAGCCAGATCCCCAAATCGCAATCCCCGAATCGATGAAGTGCAGCAACAGTAACACAACATCAGTTTGCGAGATTAGACTTAAGATTTCTCTATAAAGCAATCAGAAACATGAATTGATCTTATAAATACCCTACTAAGATATGGTTTCTTTTCGTTTTAAAATACTATTTTTAAATAAATTACTTTTACTGTTCTTTGTTCTTAAGTATTGCTTATTTATTTTCATTATCGGAATATTCTTAAAGAAAAGGTAACCATTTAATCTACTTTCGTAGTTTAAATATTCGGTTAGTAGTTAGCGGTCATAAGAGGAAGCCACTGCCACCTGTTGCAAGATAAACTGATGCTTTAAAAACCATTAATATTAAAACAAAATCGTAATACAATCTGGCCAAGTCACGAAGGGTATACAAATTAAGCCACTGAAATATGCAAATGTTATTCGGAAGTCTCCGCTTGATTTACTAACCAGAAGCGGTCGCCAAAGACTTGTTATGCTCACCTAGCAGTGACTAAATAAAACACCCTTCGACGGATCATGATGCTCATTTACCAATTCCTCAACCTGCGCCCACCTGCCTGTCACATTTTCACCTTGCCATCAATATGCCCAAGTCGATGCTTGGTACTCGAGCACTTCACTAAATGTTGCATATCATTCGATAGATGCCGCAGATGCTCCAACATCGTCGCCTGGTCGATTTCCCTCCTCCCCCTGACTCCTCCCCCTTGGTAATCTCCCTCCTCTCGCTTCCACCGATTCGGGTTGGGATCTCCGTCTTAAGGTCGTTCGCTCGCCGGATCGACCCGCGTGTCGCCGCATCTACTTAACCTGGAAAGCCTATGCCCCTGAGTGGCGAGAGGCCGATCGTTCGGTGGTTTTCGGTGGTGCGGCAGTGGCTCCGTGTTGGTGTGGGATTGTACGATCTTGTGCTGGGTTTTTATTTTCTTTTTTTCTTGGATTTTTTTTTGGGTAAGGCACTGTGGATGTCCCAGGCTGAGAGGAGACTCTCCTGGACGATCTTTCGGGTGCTCCACCCTTCTGCCGGCTCCCTTTGCTCCACCTCCGCGCTTGGTGGCTAGTTCAACAGCTTTATTTATGGGCTGTTTGGGTAGCTTAAATAAATCAAGTTGTAGTTGCAGTTGCCGTGGATTCCCAGCCAACCAGCCATCCAGCTCTCACCTCCTTTGCCTTTCCTTCCTTCCAAGAGGGGGAAAACTGCAATTAGAGTTGGTGGGAATTTGGCACTGTCTCTTCGCCGTTCTTCGGGCCATTTCGCTTTTGCCCTCCATTCATTGGCAATTTGAGGCTATCTATCGCCTAGCTGGCTAATTGCATAATTATTTAAAACCCATAATTTATGTATGTCGAAAAAGAAAAAATCTCAGCTCGGGTGGCATGGTGGCTTTAGGTTTAGTTTTCGTTGCGATGACCGTTAAGGTTGGAAATTAACCCGGACCATTATGTGCCGTTTGTTTTACAAATTTTAACGCTATTTAACACATTCGCCACGGATCTGTGGATCGGTGAATTGGTTGGATCGGTGGATCGGTTGGATCGGTGGATCTATGGATACTTTGGTAGCACGCCATAAACCATTAGCATGAGAGATTGCCGTCGCCGCCTCTCTATGCGCTTCTCAAATAGCTTTTGTGGCCAGGTGAGCGCATTGACAAAATTAATGATGCCCTCACTAATATCATGCCTAATTGATTAATATGCGCGGCGAGACAACAGCTTTTTTTTCTTTAACTCTGGCTTTTGGCTTCAGCTCTAAGTTTGGCTTTAATGAACGGAGCAGCGCTCAGGTTTTTAGCTGTTAATCTTACTGTATAGCCATTTAAGGTAAGCTCTCTGGCTTCTTAATTAAATTAGGTGTACCGCTGGGCACCCTACGGCTGGGGAGCTGAAACTTCGAGTAGATGGCCGTATAACTAACCATCTATTTATCTAGTCAACTTTTTTGTGGCTTTTTCAGTTTTTTCGGGGCGTTGCTGTTAACTTCACACACACACAAACACACACACACTCATGTTTGGGGCAAAGAGAAAGGCTGGCAAAGGTCAAATGGTCAAACAGTTGGTGGTTCGCTGGTGGGTCGATCGCTCGATCGGTCAAGTGGGTAAACCAACATGCCGGAATCCCCATCCCTAACCCCATGCCCATTCTCATCCAAAACCCCATCCCCATGCCCAATCCAGAGCCACTTGTTTTGGGTCAGGTTCCTGGGCGTCGGATATAGAGCGATACTCGCTGCGGAATCAGCATGAAGTTAATGGGCCCACAACCGATCTGCTGATGATCGCACGGCGATACTCATCAGGCGTTTTTCACGTATGAATGGCTCCGCCTGATGAGCATTAGGCAATGACTAACGTTTTGTCTCCCCTTTTGTTTGAACTTGTCTGCGGATAATCTCGGCATCCAATCCACGGGGGAGAAGTGTGGGGCAAGATCTAAGGAATTTAATGTTCGGCTTTTATGGGAGGAGTGTGATCTCAGGTTGATATAAATGCTGATAGTTATCTTCAGCATAGATCTCCGTATTGTTCCCAACGAGCTGCGCTTTTACTTATCGAATAGATTGTTTGTTCATCATTTGTTGCCGATCGGGAATATCTTTTATGATCTGATTGAATTCCACAGATTAAGACTTGGGAATTTCGAATTTTGTTGGGCGGTTTTCTAATTTGAATATTTATTAATATTAATTAGGATTCAAGAAATTGGTTATTTATTTTTTTATCTTATACTATGAGCACCCCATATAAATCTATTAAATTTCCTTTGAACTATTAAAGCTATTAAGATATTAAAGATATTATTCTTGTTTTCCAGATAAGGTTGTACAAATTCCAAATATTTATTTTTTAATTGTACATGTTAATAATAATCCTTAATAATCTCAACAAATTTGTTTAATACCCAACGTTAGTTTTCTATTTTTACCTTTCACTCCACCCACCGTAGACATTCCGAAAATAAATTTTAAGCACTTAATGCCCAAAATGAGTTTAACTTCATTAGACAAGAAATGCAAATTGGTTTTGTACCCCATTTTTTCTAGACGTTCGATATTCTCTCTCTGGCGGTGACCTGCTTTTTTCAAGTGATCAACTTGTGGCGGCCATTTCATTGATTAATTGCTTTCGGCCCGGTCAGCATATGAGTTCAGGTTGAGTCAACTAAGATAGCGTATAATTAGCAACTTACCGCGCGGCGAACGCAAGCTCAAATCAACTGGTTCAACCTGAACCGGAGGGCCCTCTGCCTGTGGATCGAGAAGAAATTAAAGTTTATCAGCATCGTCATCAATATTGTTTATCGGCGGGCGGCTTATTTATACGACTTATTATATATGCAGTCGAACAATAGAGTCATAAGCGCTACTTTGGCTAATCAAGTTTGACAAAATGTTGTTGATGGGCGAAAGTGTTGAACGGCCAAAGAACTTTGTCCATGGGGGGGGTTTCAAAAAAAAAAAGGAGAAGAAGTCTCGAGGAAAGTGGAGTGTGCGTGTTTGGGAGCTGTTTGCTTATTGAATTCATCTACCTGGAACAACCGCAAATGACTTCCGTCGATATCTTTCTTACTCCATATGGGAGATCGGGCCAGATAAGTGGGAAGAAACCGAAAAACCACAATTGTTGCGCATTTCATGCGCTTACGAAATCTTTAGCCAATAAACTAACGGCAATAAAAACCAAAAAAAATAATAAACCAACAAAAAATCGCCGCGAAAATAACAAAGAAACAGTTATGAGCTGCCCGCAGCGCCATAAAATGGATAAATTTTAATTTGGCACTGCATATGCATTTTTGCGAGGGGGAGGGGAGGGGTGGAAGCCAACACTCTGCAATATTATTTAAACGAGGCTTAAAATATATTTAAAGGGTGTTCCGGACCACGAGTTACCATACAGAGGGTTAAGAAAAGGTTTAAAGATCCAAGCGAATGATTAAATTATAACCCCTAATTAGCAATAAGTGTATCGTATGATCATTTTAGCAAAGAGTTTAAGGTTATGGCATTATTTTTGTTAAAAAAAAGGAAAGACTTTTAATAAATTACTTTTATTTATTTTTACTATTTGAAAAATGCTTAATAATTTAAAAGCAAAAGTATGAAAGCATTTAGTTAATGGTAATTAGTGGAAGCAAAAAGTCGTTAATCCCACTAAATTATTTACTTATTTTTTCCTGCTTAAATTTTTTATATATTTTTTCACTTTTCGTTTTTAATTAATTATGTAAGCCTTCAGTTTCGTTTAACATATAAGAGTTAAGAGTTCATACAACAAACTAAAATTTACTAAAAAGTTACACTAATTACCTCCTCATCTATTTAACTTTTCCTCCTTTTCATGGAATAAACCATTCAAGTTTTCTTCTTGACCAGTCAACTTGGTTAACCCTAATCCACTTGCAGGGTAGTCATCCAGCCTGATGCCAACAACACGGTCGCGAACAACGCCAGCGACACCAACAACAACCAACAACCAGAAACCAAGACGTCGAACAACGAAGCCAAGATCCATGGATGCAGAATATGTGCCCAGTGGGCAAAACAACGACAATTGTCAGGCTTGTAGCGCAAATTATGAAAAAATGTCATTGGCGAGTGGGCGAAAAGATGATGTTGGATGAGGAGAGGAGGGGGTTTCAAGAGGGGGATTTTAGAGGGGAAACTGGAGAACCCAGAACTTGGCCACGCGATTTGAGCAGTTGTTTACCGCTGTCGCCGCTTACTGCCATGCAGTTATTTATACAAACAAATGCTCATTGCCAGCATTAGATTAGATAGTTTGTCTTCGATTGTGTCGAATGGCAGCCGCGGGGCCAATTGCGACGTCTCTCTGGCTTTTTGGCCTTTTTTTGCCCGCTTCGTGGCCCACAACATTGTGACAACAACTTCATTGGCCGGCAGGAGATCGAAATCTGGCTTGAGATTCAGACCCAGATCCAGATCCAGATCGAGATCGAGATTGAAATCGAAATCGAGATGGGGGAACGGTGATCGACGCTGGAGATTGCAATTGATATGCGAGTGATGTTGGTTCCCCTGTCCGAAGGTATTTATATTTATATTTCTTAGCCTCCGTTTGCTTTTCCCTCTAATTGCCCGCGCTGATTTATTGTTATATAGATTTCCTCTCCCCTCTACTTCACCTTCCCCTTCAACCGCTTCTTTATGATATTGTTATGGGACGCTGCAGCCTCCGATCTGCTAATTTGTGTTGGGACGTGCTGAAATTTCTCATAGGCGCCGCAATTGATAGAATGATGGCCGGGACATTAGTTGGCTCCGATTTTTCCCTCTACATTCCCCTCCTCCTCACTTCCCCTCCCCGCCGGTGGACCCACTGGAACTCAATTTTATGGATTGTCTTACGCTTGGTATGTGGTTTTCTGCTGCTACCGCTCCGTTGAGTGACGGCTTTTGCCTTTGAGGCGGACGAATGGCATGGGATGGGTTTTATGGGGCAGCCAAACGAATTGGCCCACTGGGAATTCCTTCGCAATTGTCATTTCGAATGGCCAGAAGTGTATCGCTAACATGAAAATATTTCACTCGGCGCGGGCCTAATTGATAGAGGTTTTTTTTTTGGGCGGTAATTGCAGCTCATGAAACTTATGGGCCTTAATGAGTTAGTTTTAACTGATATTGAAGACAAATGACCACCAATAACAATTACTTAAGGACAGCAAAGATGGCAGCAAAATTGCCTGCGTGTAGAGGTAATTAAAATTAAGCAAGGCTTTTATTTTATGGTATAAATCTTGTTGGCTTATTAAACAAATAAGAAAGATCTTCACTGATTTGAATTCCAAGTTACCTACAATAGACATAACCATTAAGAAAAGTAATCCAATTATCTAATTCGTATCCTCCTTCTTTTTTATTATTTTATTTTATAATTAGTTAAAAATATCATTAATAATCATTACTATCCTTGTTGTCATAAAGTTTGAGTAAAGTCAGAAGAGTGTATCCGTTTGTTTTAGAAAAGCAAACTTGTTGAAAAGTTTCAAATTTAAAATTTTTTCGCCAATCTGTTCAATTGTGTGGGACTACTTTAAGATATAAATCTTGTAAAAAACACAGTAAATCATAATTAGTTTTTCGATTCACACTACTTTATTATTTTACCCCGTTCATATCACTACGATCTAAGATAATCCGCAAACTCACCTCCTTTGCTGACAGAGGGTCGGATCCAAGTCCATTCTGCAAAGAGAAGCAGAAACAGGGAATTAGTCGCGTTTCTCTCCCCATTTTTAAGGCAACAGGTTGGTGTCAGTTCCCCTCTTGACCCCTCCTGAACCCCTGACCCGGTAACCCTCGGGAGTCACCAAAACAAACTTTCAGCTGACAGGGTCAGAAGAGGTGGCCAAGAAGGAAGAAGAAGGAAAGAGGGGGGGCACATGGCATATGGCGTTGGCGTCGCCGTCGTTGTACTTACCATGAAAACCATTAAATTGTAAAACGTCTTACAAAATAATAATTGCCCGGCAACGTTCTGGCCACGTTACAAAAGACAGGCAGCAAGGGTTTTTTTTGCAAGGAGGGTTGGGAAAGTGGAGGCGGATGCTTGAAATAATCGCTGTTTTGGTTTTGGCTTTTGCTTTTGGCCTGGCTTTTGTCGCAGCAGCTGTTGCCTGTGTTTCTTTTCTTGCAACTGCCGCATGCTATTTCGCATCCGCGGAATCAATGACAAAACGAGTGCAACGCACCTTGAGTTTTTTTCGTTACCCCTTTATTTTTTGTTGTTGTTGTGCTTCTTTATCTTTTTGTGTTGCTGTTTTTTTTTCTTAGCTTAGCTTGTTTATGGCTTTAACTTGCGTTTCGGTGGCGGGAGGCGACCCTTTGGTGGGAGGGGGGCCACCGTTGCAGAAGCAAAAGCCGCATTTTGAGGGGGGAACGAATGCAGCCAGAAAATCGAGGGATGCGCAGTGCGTGACGAAGTTACTTAGGCAAATATATTATGAGTCGCCTAAGCATGACTAAAAAAAAAACTAAGGCACACAAAACCAACAGATTTTTCCAATTGAACGAAAAGAAAAAAAGAGGCGAAGAGATAACTAAAATTGGCAATTACTAGTGGCCCTGCATCCGGTTTTAGTTATAGTCTGTGGCTCACTTATTAGCACTTATTGCCGCTGTTTCCTGGGCGGGGGTGTTACACTTGCTGTTGTTTTTGTTGTTGTTTTTGTTATTTTTTTGTTGCTTTTGCTGTTGTGGGGCTTGCATTTCCGGTTGCCCAGTCGGCTGGCAGTCAATTGCAGTTCCCGGTCCCGCGGGCGCTATAAAACTCGCACTTAATTCGATCAACTAAGGCACATGCTACAAATACAACGCCCCGGCCACCAAACAGCGTGTGTTGTTATTTATTATTTATTCCTCTTGATTCTTGGTTTTATACTTTGTTGCTGTTGTTGTCGCCGTTGTTGATGTTGTTGTATTTATCGAGCGAGCGAGCGTGAGTGTGCAAATTACAGCACATCCGTCATTTTAATTTCACTTAAAACGCCATTTAAAGCGTCGCACCAACACACACACCAAAATGCAGCACGCAGTGCACGCACGCACGCATGCGCAAAAACGCCGGTTGAAAAGCGCAACGGAACGAAACGAAATGGAACGCAGTGAACATCAGCCAACTAACTGTTGTTTATATCTTTATTATTTATTATTCCTTTTATTATCATTCTTGTTTTGGTTTTGTTTTTTTTGGGTGAAATAACTGAATTTACATTTCAAATTAAAAAGTAAAAGGAAGCGTTGCCCACCGGAGCACGTTTGAACGCGGCGCGGAGCAAACTTGCTCTGAGCTCTTCGAATTTCAACCGCCAACTTTGGCTCCCCAAAGCGTGGTGAGCTTTGCCGCCCCGAACTCACCACACCCCCAACACGCATTTGTTGACGTGCGCTGTGTGTGTGTTTGTGTGTGTGCACCACTTTGTTTGTTTGTTTAGTTAAGGTGGAGCTAGGCTAAAATGACAAGTTGGCGCTTATATTATTGGGTGGCCAACATTCGTTCGCCAGTGTGTGTGAGAGCCCCCACCCAAACGCGCACGTGTGTGTGCTAGCGAGCGCTTTTTTGCCATTTGAGTAGGTATGTGTGCTTGTGTGCTGTTAATTAACATTCAGCACACACACACGCGGACAGCCGCTTGACAAGCTCAAAGTGTAGGTGTTTGGCGCCAGCGATTTCATTGGCTACTGACCGAACCACAAAAGGGAGAGGGGGTGCGGGAGGAGTAGGTGGGTGAGGTGAGTGGGGACAATTAACACACGAACACAAGATACTTTTTGGAGCACTCGCTGACAGCAGCCGCAGTTTCCATCAAGCGGCTTTGCTTCTAATCTCAGAGGCTGTATCGCACACGATTTTCCCTAGCTAACCACAGTCGAAATTCGATAAGTCCAGTTAGTAATTACGACTTGCAGAATTAAAATCAGATTACTTTCGGCTTAAAACTGTCAAAAATGTTAAAAACATAACAAATAAATTTAAAACTTTACTGCTAAAAGTGTACATACGTTAAAACGAGTTCTATATTATTTTACTTAAATCAGTAAACCAAGTGTTTTTTATTCGACATTTTCGGTTTTTACTGTGAACTAAAAAAAAGCAAATGAAAACATTAAATGCTAGACTTTTGCTACTTGTATTTTTGTATAAACATACTTAATCATTTTAAATTTGCATTTGTATTGATTTTAATTTAACGTTTGTTGTTTCTAGACTATAATTTCTATATTTTAGAGAATAAACGGTGAATTGTAAAAGAAAATCATATACATTTACACAAATAAAAATAATAATATAGCCCAACGATTAAATAGTGTTGAAATATATCTTTAAACAATGCAGTTTTAAAGCCAATGCTTAAATCTTATAAAATGTGTAATAAATTCATTCGCCAAATGCAACATATGGAGTTTGGACTGTAAGATCAAAAGCTGTGGGAGTTTGAGTACAGACCGCTCGCCGCCCCTTTTTATCCCAGAGAGCGAACCGTTAGACGTCGCCAGACTACCTGATCCACTTTTCCACGCGCTTTGACGACCATTTTTGGTAACAATAAATCGTGATACATCATCAAAAGTCAATTCGAATATGTAGACAACGCTTGCGCTCTCGGCAGGCAAAAAATATTTTAATTTTAATTGATTGTCGAGCGAGATTTACGTGCACCAAAAGTTTCTTCTCACGCTCCGCACACTGCCACACACATGGTTTTTGCGATGGCAGGATTAGAGCATTGTCAAAATGGAAAGTTGGCCGGCCTGAAAATCGTTTGGCAATCGCACCACGCAAAGCCTGAAAAAAGACGACAAGAGATGAAAAACAGAAGCAGCATCGCTAAAAAAAAAGTAATACGCAAAATACCTTTTCCAGCTTCTCTCTCATTTGGTTTTTTCGTTTGATTTGGGTTCGTAAACGGAATTGAAATCAATAAACTACGTGACTGCAGCGTGTCCAATGGGAACATTAAGATCATTTTGAGACGTTGGATATACATCTCTGTTACGTTACTCTGTGGCGCCATCTACGAGAAGAATTTCTCAAGGTTTTAAATTGGGAAATATTTGTTTAAAAAGAAATAAAATCGTTAATTGCATTATCCTTTGGTTATTTATAAAAACTAGCTTTGTTTAATGTTAAATGCACATGGCCTAAAATTTTAACTTACAATTTTTTTTATTTTTAAAGTATACTTTAAGGCACTAATGGAAAGTGACTATCCTAAAACAAATATTCATTTTTCATCCCAAAAGTTGGCAAGGTTCTGTTTAGTTAATTGAAAAAAGCGCATAAAAAATATAAATTCAAAATATATATATTTTTTAACCAATAAGAACCGTAATTATTGTGCTATAAATACTTAAATTAATTTTTACTTTAAATCAATGTATAAAGAAACAAAAATAAAAGTTTGATTATTTTTGTGATTTTGATTTATTTTTATTTACTACCTAATCTGAATATTTAACTCTATCAAAAATCTTTATTGATTTTATAAATGTAACAATAATTATTTAAGGCCATAAATGATATTGGGTACTGCTTACAAGCTCCGCAGGGCCAGGTACTCTTGGAACAGGGCAAAACCCTGTTGGTGGTTTTTCTAAGGGGACGACAATTCCTTTTCCTGGGGTTTTGCTATTACCTAAGCCGGCGATCGACGATCGGCGATAGCGGTTTTTTCCAGCGGAAGTTCGCGCTCAACATTAATCGGGTATTTTCGGTGTCCGCGGCAGGCAGGCAGATAATTATATCCGGAAATTTGACTTTTCGCTCGTATTTTTCTGGATTTTCGGAGCTCCGAGCGTTTGTCGGCTGCGATTTTCTCGGTACGTGTGTGTGGGAATTCACTAATTAGGCATAATGAAACCTTTTTTGTGGAGTTCCCCTTGTTTAGGGTTGAGGATTATATGCTTTACGATAGTTGGCAACTGATTATTATATAATAACGGAATGATTTTGATGGGCAAGCGTCTAAACATTTTGGCGTGTTTCCTGGGAAATTCCAGCAGCACAAGGAACCTCTAATCTTAAATTTCACGAACATAAATAGATGATTGGTACTCTTTTCAATCAGAAAAAACTAAATTTAATATAAGTATTTGATTGAGCAGTTTGTAGCTATTAAATATATTATTTAAATATTAAATTACATAAGAAAGTCGTAAACAAATTATTTTGTATTATTTAAATCTACCGAACTTAACATACACAAAAATATCATATAAAAAATAAATAAAACAATATGTCAAAGCCATCCCATCCCGAAAGTTCTAAGATACAATTTCTTAATTAAAAATGTCTTGTATTAACCCATATGAACGAAATTATGTAAATTGAAAATGCAATTATAAGTACTTAAATTTTACAGCTTAAAAAGTTGTTACTTTAAAAATTTCTTTCCCAAAACGATTCCCAATCAAATTTTATAACAAAAATACATACATTAACGAAGCATTCTCCCATTTCGGATCAACAAGTAACAACATATCAAAAATAGCCGATAAGTCCCGGCACATCCCACGTTTTGATTTCCAGCGTCCATTTCCCGACGTTTTCCCAAATCGAGAGAAAACCCAAAGAATAACCCAAGAGAGGGCTATGAAAAATCCAGAGCTCGATCCGAAGTCAAGGCTCTCATTTCTGAATGTTCGGAAAGAAGAATTTTTGCAGCCGCTGCTTGCCGCTTGAGAATATCAAAATCCCCCGCCGGCCACTGACGACATACCTGCTGCCGCAGCTTCCGCCATTGGGTGCGAGCGAGATGGCCGTACGAGCGCGCGAGCGGGACAACAATAGGGCGGCGGCAGCGAATGGCCGTCGAGCAGTCGCAAAATGTCAATTTGAGCAATGGCCGGAAGGATCGTGCGTCAGTTGCGTTCCGTCAGTGCGTGCAAGCAGATCGATTCACAAAACGCGGGCGTGAAACTACACACATTGTTCCAAAACAATATATATCTTTAAAAATATATATATCTCAACTCAAGAAGTGTTTTAGAAAACATAGAAAGATCACCAAATGATGAGCGCTCGCTCGGTGTCGCCAAAAGTGCTGCTGGACATTAGCTACAAGCCCACGCTGCCGAATATCATGGAGCTGCAGCACAATGTGATCAAGCTCATCCAGGTGGAACAACAGGCCTACATGCAATCCGGCTACCAACTCCAGCAGCAGCAGCAGCAACATCTCCACCAGCAACAACAGCAGCAGCAGAACCAGCAGCAACCTCAGTATGCCCCACTGCCATCGGAATATGCGGCCTATGGCATCACGGAACTGGAGGACAACGACTACAATATACCCAGCAACGAGGTACTCAGCACCAGCAGCAACCAGAGTGCCCAGAGTGCCAGCCTGGAGCTGAACAACAACAACACCGGCAGCAACAACTCGGTTTCCGGCAGCAATCCGAGTGGATTTGACCCCCAAACCAACGGAGGATCCTCGTGGAATGAACATGGCAAGAGGCCCAGGAGCAGTGGTGATTACGATTGCCAGACCGGAGGTTCACTGGCCATGCAGCCGGAACACAAGAAGCTTATCCACCACCAACAGCAGCAGCAGCAGCAACATCAGCAACAGCAACATCAACAGCAGCAGCAACACATTTATGTGGATTACTTACCCACCACCGTGGATGAGGTGGCATCGGCTCAATCTTGTCCAGGAGTCCAGAGCACCTGCACCTCGCCTCACTCGCATTTTGAGTTCCCCGACGAAGATCTTCCCGAGCACAAGACTCAGGTTTTCCTGCCCCTCTACAACAACCAGCAACAATCGCAGCAGCAGCAGCAGCAACAGCAACAGCAGCAACACCAACAGACTCACTCCCAAATGCACTTCCAAACGGCCTATAGACAGAGTTTCGAGGGCTATGAGCCGGCCAATTCCCCTGAATGGCAGTGCCTATTCCAGCTCGGATCGGGACGACATGGAGTATGCCCGCCACAATGCCCTGAGTTCCGTGAGCGATCTCAATGGAGGAGTCATGTCGCCCGCCTGTTTGGCGGATGACGGAAGTGCCGGCAGCTTGCTGGACGGTTCGGATGCCGGCGGAAAGGCCTTCCGGAAGCCACGTCGCCGGCTGAAGCGGAAGCCCAGCAAGTCGGAGGAGACGGACGAGTTCAGCAACCAGCGGGTGATGGCCAATGTGAGGGAGAGGCAGCGCACCCAGAGCCTCAACGACGCCTTCAAGTCCCTGCAGCAGATCATCCCCACGCTGCCCAGCGACAAGCTCAGCAAGATCCAGACCCTCAAACTGGCCACAAGGTAATATAAAGTTTGCTGTCTAAACATTTTCTTGCATTTATACAAAAATTGTTTAATTTTCCATGCCAAAAGTTTATTTTTGACTATCTAAACCAAGACAATAACATCCCAATATCATTTTCGTGGCCATCATATAATCAATTTTGTTAATAACTTATGTTTATGCTTGGGCCTTATGTTTATCCTTTTTTAGTATAAATATTTTCTGAACGGAACATTTTTACATAGCCCAATTTTATTTCGTTATCAATTTAGAAAACATTTTAATCCCAAAATATACGAGTATATATTACACTAAATGTTTTCCTAACTTCCATTAGAGGATTTACCTACTTTTTTAATTACTCCTTTTAATATAGTACTAATCGACAAATTTTCTTTAACTTACAGATACATCGACTTCCTGTGCCGCATGCTCAGCTCGAGCGACATTTCCCTGCTGAAGGCGTTGGAGGCCCAGGGATCGCCCTCGGCCTACGGATCGGCCAGCTCCATATTGAGTGCGGCTGCCAATGGAGCCGATGCCGATCTGAAGTGCCTGCGGAAGGCGAACGGAGCACCTATCATCCCGCCCGAGAAGCTGAGCTACCTTTTCGGGGTGTGGCGCATGGAGGGCGATGCCCAGCACCAGAAGGCATAGCAACGGATCGGGCGACTATATACTAAATGAATATATATGCCTGCCAAGGATCCAGGATGGGCTTCCAGCTGCAACTATCGTGTGAATTCCAGAGCCCTGGCCGCTCTCACTCTTCAATTCTCTGTCACTCTTTCCATATATACGTGTCGATTATATAGATGTCTAAGCCTAAGCCTACGATTAAAGCCTATTTAATTTGTATAGTCTAAACTAAACTAAATTAATTGTAAAAACGAAACAAGCCAAGAAACAAAGAAAAGCCATGATGAACAAAAACCGAACGCCATTTTGCATTTAATTATTGTATTTCTCTCTCTGTTCGTTCCATTTTGCTGCGGTTTCTGGGATTCCATCCCCTTCACTAAATTGGGCGCGAAAATGTCTTCGCTGGGGGGGTCGGTCCCCAAGTTTGGGCTTTTTGTCTTATAAAGCGGAGACAATCGAAGCGACGTCGACATACTTAGAGCGTAACGTCATTCCGACGACAGATGGACGGCGGGCGGACGCAATGGTTCTGTGTGTATCTGCGAGATACACATTGCATCCTATAGATACTCGGTGTGTTCATGGGAAGAACACCAGGCAGAGTCCCGCGATGGAGCAACACATCCACATCCGGTTGATTTATGTTCGAAAACATAAAAACTGTTTACAAAGTATACCCAACGGCAACCAAATATATAGTGAGCAATGTATTTGTGTCGCCAAAATGCGTGCTTAAAATGCTCATAATTAGCTCAGTCAGATAATTTAGTCGCCGCCGCCGCCTTGGGGCCTGGAAAACTGGACTCCTCCTCATCAAAGGCCTGAAATCGCTCCGATCGCTCTCGTTCATAGTTGTTGACTTAATTGCTTTTTAAATGACAGCTCTCGTTGCTCGAAAGTGCTCTCCGCTCTAAATACATTGTACGTTGCTTATTTTGGATCTTCTAAGAGATCTGCACACAATTTGTGTGGATACAAATTTAGATTTGTATTTGGATCTGTTTAAATTGGCATATCGCATGCATGTTGACAGGTTGTCGTTCTTGGGGTTGGGGAGTCCTCATTTCCGAAGTGTTAGAAAGTATTAGGAAGATTATCAAAGATTAGGCAACTTTATACTTGAGAAAATTTATGAGGAAAGTTTTAGAAAAATTACACACTTAACGCAATTTATCTTTTGATTTTGATCATTTCACACATCGAACAAGTTTTAATTTATTTGTTTGCCAATTTATTTTATTTTTTCTTTATAAGATTTTCAAGCCTAACACTAATTTCATTCTATGGACTGAATATTCCCCTTTAAACGGAAGATAAAATAGAAGAAATTATTATCCTAAAAGTTAGCTGATAAAAAACATGAATATATTAAATTTTAAAGCATTTCTATTCTGGCCATCTATCGCAAAATGCATTCTTCATTTAAATAAAATAAATTCAAATTTAATGGTAATAGAGCTTCCTTGATATACTATTTATCTTGTAAAATAAATTGTTAGAAGAACATCGTGTTGCTTTATCGCATGTTTGTTAAAATATTTATTTAATCAAGAGAATTTCTAGCTGGCCGCCCAAATCAATAAACCGAATCACCATTTTATTTTCCTGCCAATAGTCGTATAACGAACGCAGAATTTCCCAAGAATTTCCGTATCTAATTAAGGCGGAAAACTACATATAAATGAGAGAGAAATCATGAGCGTAGAAAGAGACAGGGTTCAAGAACAATTGATTTATACGAGTATTGGTTGCCAGAACGCCCATTTTCGGATGTCTGATGAATGAATCCGAATATCGGAGGCCAATACATATCGTAGATCAAGCATCCCTTGGACTGGCGGCGCCTATTCCTTTAGAGAGTCAGCGAGGGCAGGGAAAATCGTGGCAAAGGACCCGAACAGATCCTGGCATTGTTTTCATTTCATTTACGAGTCGACCCGAGTCGCTCGCCCACACATGTGTTGGGAAAATAATAGGAAATCGGTTTGTCCCCTGGCATGAGGTCCTTTTCGCTGCGCAGCGAGATTTGCAGTCCTTAGGCGCATAGCACATGCCATTGATTACCATGTGTGGGAATTGGCCTTGCGAAAAAAAAATAAGAAAAATAAGTTAGTTAAAATCACACATAAAGAGGCAATGGCCCTTCTCCTGGCAGGGATCTCACTCGTCCTGCCGTGATCCCATCCTTCCACCCTCCGCACGTTCTAAATTTAGCTACAGGATTTATGATCCTTCGACATTTGAGCCGCTCTTCCAGCACTTTTTAAGAAACCCCTCGAATTATATACTCTCGAAAAAGGAAGAGCCTGGAAATTTTGGGGGAGGGGGAGAGGGGGCGTTGACAGTTTTGTGTCTCCCATTTTTAGGTAGCCATGAATCCCAACTCACTTTATTCCCCCTCTGGAATCCTTCAGATTCAAGGTGGTTCCCTCAATATATATTTTTTTCTTACGGGGGGGCTGAACTAAAACAATGTTCTTTGGAAATTCTACTCTGTAATTGCAGTAACTGAAACTAATACAGTGGAAAAGGCAACATTCCCCTTCAGTTTTCGAATGGTTGACACGTCATCCTTTGTCAGAGGGGAAAATATTTAGGGTTTGGGGCCAAAGAAAAATTCAAGTGCATTAGAAGAGAAAATATTGACAGGAGATTTGGTTCGATGATTTTATAACAAATCAATAAATCATTATTTGGTGAAGGTGCGGTCTTGAATATAAATAAATTTGCTGAAATGGATAAATATAATGAGAAGATAATACAACTACATGTTTCAAGTCTTTAACAAATTTTATGAACAGACTTAATTCCCTCTCATAACCTCTTCTCTTAACCTTAAATGCTAACAATTGCCTTCTTTGTTACCATTAACTTAAGACAAATAAATGAGTTTCATCAAAGCTACTTTTAATATTCCATTGAATTCCTTGCAAAAATCTCAAATATGATCAACCCGCGTACTGCTGCAGTTTCCCATTCACTTTTGAATTCCCGTATCCATTCTCAGACGAGCAGATGACCGTGTCCGTGTCCATGTTAAAGTCAAAACGGTGTGTCCAAAAATTATACGAAGCGTTTCCGATTTCAAAGTAAAGCCAGACAGACAGACGAGAGAAAAACAAAACGGAAGCGTTTGCTGCCCACTTGGAGATCGCAATGCATTGTTGTGACCCATTCGCAGACTCATTTGTGCCCCGCTGATTGATCGCCAGTGGGAGCTGGCTGCCCCAGTCCTGCATCCATGGGCGTAGAAATCTTGGTTTCATAGGGATTACAAGAAAAAAGAAGAACAATGAAGGGGATTATTACAGTGATCTAAGGTTTCCGTGTATTACAGATGCCCAAAGTAATATAAAAATAAACAAGACTGAATTTTTAAAATATTTTCAATCCTTTTTATAACATTAAGTATTATTAGGTATTAATAATAAATTCCTTGCAGAAATGTTAATGTAAACAGCTTGACGCAAATCACTTTTATTTAAATAATGTTCTTACAAATGACTGAATGATTAATAGGCTAATTATTTGAGATTTAGCAATGTTTAGACTGTTATCCGAACTGCGGAAAATTTACTAATAAAGTATACAAAATGTAAAGCAATTTTTGATTTTTATTTTACTAGATGGTTTTTTAAACATTCCCGTTTGTTTAGTTATATGTGAAACTTCTGATCTCTATTTCATGGATTATTTTTCTACACATCCTTTACCTTCTCATTTAATCGTATTTCTACTCCCATGCATGTTTTCCCCTGACCCTTCTCGATACCCCTATTCTTGGGGAAAACATCTGGTTCACGCAACGATTGCACCAACAACGAAATATGCAAACTGCTCAACGGCTCAAGTAATTAAAATCATCGATATACGAAGGTTCGTTCATGGAGGTGCTGCCAGCATTTTCGAGTGCATTTTGCCAATCAATCAGCGATCAAAGTTCATAGAAGCTCCGAGGGAAAGTATTGTGGGGGCAGGAGGGTATGGCAGCTGACTAATGGCCACCGATGATGAAGTCGGCCGATCTGTCCATCAGCAACAATAACAAAAAGCCCAGCTAATGTACTGAATGTGCATCTACGAGATACATTTTAATGTGTACGTAAATGTTTGTTTATGGCCTAGCTGTTAGTGTGAGTGTGGAAGTTCATAAAAAGACAAGTGAATAGTATTTTTAGCTGAAGGTATTCGACTAAAAATTGCTCTTCTACACTTTTTTTAAATGGTTAACTTTCTCATTTCTATATACCGTGAATATAAAGTTGTTATATTGGTGGATGCATGGTGCCACAAATCATTTTCATATTATAATTATTAGACAATATTAACATTGTACTTATGCTACTTTACTAATGTTAATTGTCTGTTATTAAGAAATATAAAAAATGCTATGTTTCGGAAAGTGCATTTTACTTTCAGATTTAAGACCACGCTCCAAGCAATATATGTAGATATAATCAATAATGTATAATCAAAAATGTTTTAAAATGTACATCTTTCTCTTACTCGTTATATCTTCGCACCATAGCCAACATATTTCGGTAGCAATCGCAGGGTATTGGACTCGAAGTAATTGCTCGGAGGCGTGAAAAAAGGGGTAGCGGAAAACCGATCGCTACTATGGGCATCTCGTTCACTCATCCGCCCCGTTGGCACCCCTGAACGGGGATCCAAATCGAGACAGTCTGACGGACAGGCTGTGCCTCGCATCGGTCGCATAAATATTTTGCTTTTATATTTTTTCAGCCGAAGATGCCTTTGCGCAGCACATAAAAAGCAACTCACAAACGCACATACACATACACACCCGTGATTGTAGTTGTCTATAAACAAAAAACAATCCATAAAAAAGCCCAACAACGACGGCGGTCGACATCCAAAAAGGAACATCCCAAGCAACAGCAACAACAACAAAGGGAGGAAAAACCAAACCAAACTTTTGTTTATTTACATAAAAACATTTTAGTGACTTGGCCGGCAGGCAAAAACTGTTGACTTCCCCCCACCCCACCGGCATCCCTAAAAGTCAGGAAGTAAGTAAAACGCTTTCTCAACTGCAGAGGGAAAATAGGGATCAAAGATTAAACCGATATACGTAGAGATCAAAGATTTATTTAATAAAGCTGGCAAACAATTAAAATGACAAACAATTTTTAGAGACACGTAGCATCAAATATAATTGGCTATTAATATTAAAGCTAATGATGTAAAAGATATTACAACTAACATTGTTACCTGGTCATTAAAAAATAATTATAAAAAGGTTTTTAACCTTTGTTTGATACAACTAATACTTGTTTGCCGACTACCTGCCGTGCGTTAAACTTTTTCTGTATTAGCAAAAGATAGATTTAAATTATAAAATATAAATACACATATGTAAATGTTATACATGTAAAATGTATTAATAACTTGTTTTAAAATATAAATTTCTTTGTAAAAAATAAATTTAACCAGTTAAATATAAAAAAATATATTGCTTTTGAATATCCATATTATTTGACAAAATCAAATCTACATATCATTTGGCTGTGTGCAAAAGAAAAATTGCTTATGGCCCGAAAGGGAAAACAAAAGAGTGAAGACGGGAAATCAAAAGAATCAAAATGGTGAATTCCTTGTTCTGGGAACGCGATCATCTCTGATGTAAACGCTTGACACTTTGCGCCAAGATCTCGTCTTGCCCCCGCGCTTCCCTTTGGCCAACCGCAGCCGGCAGCAGGCAACATCTGGCGAAAGGGAAAGATTAATTTCTGACAGCGCGGGAGCGTCCCCAAAGGCGGCCTTACATATAGACGAAGAAGAACAAGATTCGATGGCGGCAAACACAAAAAATCAATTAGAAGGCAGAAAGTCGAGTAAGGATATACCCTACATAAAATGTTATATAATAATAAGATTTTACATAATTTTAATAATTATTTAACTATATTTCTGGGTCTTGCAAAAATAGAATTTAACTTTAATGGGTGTTTAATATTTTATTTTAATGAACAGTGGTATTCCAAATAATTTGAAAATGCCTTTGATCTCAAATAACTCTTTAATTAAAAAAAAAAAAGAAATCCTTAAGTTTATCTCTCTTTTCTTAACGAGAACAAAAATATTCAGCAAAAATAGATAAATTTTGTGGAGATCATATTACTTGATAGTCCTTGAAAACTTATATTTCTATTCAATCTCCAATCCAATATACCCCAAGTAAATGGTTGAATGGCGAAAAATTATTCATGCCACCGCTGATGGATATGAACATCGCTGTCGATGATGAAGCGAGAGTTTTCCACGCCGCGCTTTTCACGGTCGCATCCATCAATCCTGCGGAGCGAAGCGTAACACAATACGCCATATAAAGTCGGATGAGAAAGTATATATCTTCTTGGATTTGCGTTAGTCTCAACCGAGAGAGGCGACAGTGCGTCTCTAGAACTAATCATTAGAGCCATAAAACATCGCCTTGAAATTGAATTCCTCCATTTCGGGACTTAGTCGCACTCTCGAGGGATTGCTTCTTGGGTTCCTCTTTAGTACTTCATTATGGACGCCCTAACGATGTTGTTTTAATGATCTCAAAAACTCGACAAAAATCCACTTGACAAAATCCACAAGAAGCCGGCAAAGCAGGCAAGTTCCCTCCTTCTCAAGTACCGAAGAGCAGGGAAAACGGGAAGGGCGAAGGGCAAGCCCCCGAAGGGTGAAATATATTCCAAACTATATATAAAAGAGGCGGAGTATATATAAACCGAATATGTGCGACTGCATTTTTTGCACAGACACTTTATGTCTGGTTGGGTATGTGTGAAAACGACCATTGAATGTCGGGCATATCTTTGGAGCCTTGTTATTATTGGTATCTTGGCGGTTCGAAGGGAGTGGAACGATCTGTTGATTGGCAGGAACTATAAAAATTGTTAGAGCAGAAAGAGTCCATGAATTGCCATGTGAAAGTTTCTGTTGACAGATGTGAATTATGATTTACAGGTAAGTGAATTTGCTACAAAATTATGATCGAGATGAAGGACATGGCAAGTTTGCAAGAATTTCATGTTTATTGATTTGATTGCGGCCTAAAATTTCTCTAATTCTCTTGGAAGAAACCACTTATTAACCCCTTAGCGAGATCAAAGTGATTATTTTCACGATTACCCGACCAGTTCTATCTCTATGAACTGATCTCTGGGGCGCTTTTCACTTATCGTGATAAACTTGTTATTATCCCAGAGTCAAAGCTTAGCCAATTATTGCCTTATAATAGCTTTGAGTTCATGTGCCTGCGTGAGTAGAACTATTAACAATAATGAGAATCTTGTAAAGTGAGTTCTACTTTGATGTAATATGAGCTCACAATATGAAAGCTTCGTGAATATCGATTCCAGCTTTTGTAAGTAGACTGGAACTAACAGAAGGTTAAGGTCAGTTGTTATCCTATCTTATAAGCGGTAGATTCTAAAAACCAATTTAAAATAAAATTCAAATTATATGACCTATGTATATGTTATTGATATAAATTATTCTAGTGATGGTAAACTAATGTTAAAAGTGTCTCACAACTGTGGATCATTTGAAAGCCTCTGTTACAACGGACCAAAAATTATTTGGCAACATTCAATTGACCCAGTTTTCCTGATTCAAGCCCCCCAGCTTACTTCTAAGCTAACTGTTTAGCTGACTCTTAATATCTATCTTACTCAGTCCACAGACTGTTTATAACAATTTGGCCGAGTCATGGCAAACGATCTGAGCTAAAGAAATCAACATGCAAAATTGTATTTAATAAACGGTTTGCGCTGCTCTTGCTATGGAGTTTACATTCGGAGTGGAGTAAGAGGTTGGCAAAGGGGTAACGCATCAATTGCTCGTTCAAAAATACATGTACGTACTTTGTAGGTACACCAAAAAGAAATGTATATGTCTTTCTATATAACAGAATAATAATAATAATAAAAATTTTTTTGAAGTTAGAAAAAATTTAAAATTTGGAAAAAATAATTTTGTTTTGACATTTTTGTATCTAAACTCATAATTTACTCAACAATATCAAATATTGTTTGATACATTTGTTTCTACCAAGCCATATTTAATAGATACTAATGAGACTTTAATTGTTGTAATTAATCTGAATTCGCAACAAATTGATATAGATGATTGCAGTCATTAAAACCACACATGATATTAGAGTTTAAAAATATTTGTTTAATCCAAATTTTATTTTGATATTTGTTTTTTTGGTGTAGTAAATCAACAAATCAATTGACAATTAAAAAATTAGCTAAATCCATAGATGGGTCGACAAGGAGCAATTGAGAAATAATCAATTTAACGATTTTGTTTAATGGTTTTTGTTTTTTTCGGTGCACACATGCATAGAAAGAAATGCGATGGAAAGAATCGCAAAACAGAAGCCCGAAGAGGGCAACAGCCACGAAGAGAGTGAGACACGTGTTTTGAATTAAATTCTCGCTGCACTCCGCACGGCCTTCTCCCACCGCCACCCACTCCGCCAATCCCTCCTCTGGCTGCCCCTCCCCGCCACTGCCCCATTGCAGCCACATTCTTGACGCTCCGTGGTTGTTGACATGTTAATGGCCACAAAGGAAACTCGCTTAAGAGGCAAGGGAAATAAAACAATACACATGTTGCATGCGGCATAATCACGTGCAAACACACAACAGAATCGCAACTGACAATTTTAGCCAGCCGACAGCACATTGTTAACTTGGCTCAGACACAGAGCTTCGACCCGAAGCTTGGCTTTTTGTGTCAGTGTGTATCGGTGTTTGCGGCGGCGACCTGTTGCCACCGACGTCGACGTCGACGCCGGCAGAGCTTGGGCAGCGACGGCTGCAGAAGCAGTTAGCTTTTTGGGCGCAGTTGATGAACGAAGCTGTTGGCCGAAAGACGCGACCGGCTTAAACTCCGACTTAAACTCCCACCTGATATTTAAAACATTTGAGAAAAAAGTAAATCCCAAAAAAAAATCAATTTAAAATATAGTAAAAAGTGTGTTTTTAGTTAAAAGTTCGTAACAAATTTCCACGTGTATATAAATACTGTTTAAAATTCTGCAAAATTAAATTGTGAAGTAGATTCAAATGTGCCAAGGCTTTTTAAAAAATAATTACAGGTTTCGTTTATTTTAATCATGGGCTTTGCTCCTAAAATTAACGAGATAACAGCTCAACGCAAATGAAAAATAACCAATAAAAACTTGTTAATAAGTGTTCTTTAAAGTTTAAAGAGATTCAACAGTTTTGCATGTTTTTCTACCACATTCTTTGCCAGAATGTTAAAACACCAGCTCCAAGTCGAAGATTATTTCGTTTCTGACTGTGCGTGCAATATATCCATCAAGTTAATAGAGTGAACAGCAATTTTAGCCACAATTTAATCGCATCCCACATCCCACATCCCATCTCGTATCTCGTATCTCTTAATCCCCTGAAAATTCCGAGCTTGAGATGTGGGGACCCACAAAAGGCAAAGAAATTTAACAAAGGAAAGGAGAAGAAGATTTCAGTGAAAGTGATGAAGCGTCGCCAACATCCGCATCTCTTAATGATCTCTGCCGATCTTATGTGTTTATCCAAATGTGTGCCACAAGAAAAAAAAACAAAGAAACCACAAAGTAGAAACAATAACAACAACAACACTAAATGTTTGCATGAGCAAAATTTTGTAAAAAAAATAATTTGCAACACGAGGACTGGAATTTAAGTTTTGAGTCAGCCGCAGGCTGAGAAAAAGCCATGTTTCTGCATTCGCAAATTAGTGAAAAAAAACTAAGGGGAAATTGGTTAAACATTTTATATACATTTATTTTTGACATAAGAGTCATTAGGTTAACAGCAAAGATACAAATTTAAGTGGTTAATTTAAAGTTGCTGCGCTCCTAGTTAATTTGTCATCACACGCGCATCAGTTTAATTTAAGTTTCCCATTTAATAAAGGTTGTTTCGTATTTAAAAGAATATAAGTAAATCAACTCAACGTGTTTTTTTTCATTTTAAGCAATTAAATTTATTTTTATACGAAAGCAAGACATTTTTGTTTTTCCAACAATTTATTCCAAACAAAGAGAGTTAATGGAATATAATTTGGCATTAAAAAGTGCTAAGCAATTTGAAGCTTATTCTGTTACTTCTGCCTACTTCCTATTTAAATGCAGGCAACATAATTGAAGTCCAACTTCCTCAACACAAACTTACTTTAATTGTCTTTTTCACTAAAAGTGTTTACCATACATTAGCGGTTTTATGGGCCACCTGGAGCTTCACTCAACTTAACTTTTGCCATTCGTCGCGCATAAACAACCGAAGCAGACCCCAAAACTCACCTTGAGCTTACAAACACACTGTGGCACACACAGCTGAACTGAAAAGCGACGCAGCATCATTCAAACCACGTCAAAAAAGGCAATTTTTCTCCATCTTTTCAGGTGTCACTTGTGCACTACAATTGCAAATTCCCCACATCGTTATCTCTGGTTTTCTTTAGCTTTTTCGCCTTTTCTCTTTTTGTTTGCCCCTTCCGACTGCTGCACGTCGCCTAATTACCCATAATTTCGCTTCGAAAGTGCACAGAAAAAATAGACAGATGACACAAAATGTAGTGCATCACATAAAAGCCTTTAGTATTGTCAAAAAGATGGTAAAAAAAATGTTTTAAAAATTATAAGCTTTTTATCAAAACACATACATAATATTTAAAAGCATTGTAATTTTTATACGAAGAGTTATTTATCTTTTATTATTTTCTGGTTTTATTTTTGGTGTAACCATCAAGAAATCACAATAAAAACCACCTAAAGCGGCGGAGTTAATTGAAGACCAAATCGAGCCGAGCTGTTAATCAACATCGGTTTGCAGTCGCTGTAAATGTGCTGTTAAGCTCAAAATAAATACAATGTGCACCGCTGATGTTTCGACTGATGGTGGTGCTGCTACAGGTGGTGCCAATACTACGGATGATGGAGCTGCCGGTGCCCCAAGTTCGACGGCCTTGAACCCCCAACAGGTAAATAATATATATACCCATCAACTGGCACGAATGTGGTTAACATACATATTTTCGGTTTTCGCGCTTGATTCGCTTTGTTGTTTTCACTTGGTGGGTCCCAACTCGACCTCCCCCTCGTCACCGAGCCAAACCTTATCTGACAACAAAATAAAACTCACGTTGCCATCAGAAACCGCACAGAAAAAACCGAAACCAGTTTACTTTTGGTCTGTGGATTTCAACCGGGACTAGGTCTGGGTCTCGAGTATTATGCGATCGGTCATCTGTTCGGATGAAGCTTACTCTATAATCTGGTTTTATATAAAAGATTATTGCAACCTTAACTAGGTCTTTTTATTGAGTCGGTGCGAAACCATTTGAAAGTCAAGATCAGGGTGACTTGAATTGTTTGTTAATGAAGGCTGTTAAATAAACGACTTTTGGGAAGTTAAATGCAAAAAATGAACTTGTTTTAATGCACTTAATGCCTTAGAGGAGCATAGTTGAATGGGTGTCAGGAAGTAGATTAATATAAACAAGAAATAAATTATAAAGTGATATAAGATATAAATTATCATACTTTTTTTAGGGAAGCCTTTAAAATCGTATCAATTTGTAGTTACACACCTTCCCTAAATTCAATGTTACAATACTTCCCCGAACTAACTGTCAGTCAAATAAAAAAACGACCAAATCAAACAGATAGACGGCTGAGCCATTGAAGCGCCAAGGGTCAAAATAGTTGAGCAAAGATTTGCCTTCTATTAACATGATGACGGGCACCGACAGTGATCCGTTGGTGGAAGGCGGCGGTCAGATCGTCACCCAGCATCGACTGACCATTTGGCACAAGGTAAACCGGGAGTCCCCCAAGCATTATTTCTTATTGAATATCAAACCCGTATAATAGATCGCCTTCTTTATGCTGGGACTGGTCTCGGCGCTCACCATTTGTGTTCTGATCCGATTGTCGAACCGATTGGCCTCCGATGCCGAGAAGAAGGCTTTGATGCACTTCCGCGAGTATTCGTCGGGTCGCAATGCCCATCGATTCGGCCATTAGCTCTTGTTCCACTCTATATTTTGTGTTTACTTTTCTATGTTTTTTTTTTGGTTGTTTGTTTGCAAATTGCTTAAATAAAGTGCTAAATGATTGATGCGGAATAAGTTATGGGGTAGCTGTCGCTTGAGTGCAAATTAAACAACAAGCAATTAGCTGAAGATCAGGAAAAGCTTTGAATACACTTTATTAGGGGGGTCAGATATAAGGGTTATTCTAGTTATTATTGTGTAACACCCGTTTCGGTTGGGCTTACGCGGCGTATGAGTGATGCCATGAAAGTTCTCGATTGTAACCATATATAATTTTTTTCTATTTTCCTTTAAAGTTCTTTAGTAGTGTACTTTTTTTTTATTTTTTCTAGGTGACTATCTCCATAGAAGCACCGGAAGTTTTGAAACCACCAAAGAAAACCAACTTTCGACGTAATATTCAATGGATTTTAACACCCGCCTTAAGCGCTGTTACAGGTTTAATCTTTTATTACCATGGACCTTGGTATGGAGTGGCCTCTCTATATGCCAGCATAATAGCCTTATTGCTGGTGCGTCCTGGTTGGCGATGGTTCTATATAGCAGCGGTCACCACTCCACGCGATACTGTGTAAGTTGAACAAAAAGTTACTAAAGAAATATAAGCATTTTAATAAAATCTAATTTATTTTCTAGTGCTCTCTTTGCCTACATCCGTGTTTTATTGTTCATAAAACGGCAGGAGCGGAAAAACGTAAACATAGGAGACATTTTCGAAGCAAATGTTGCCCGTCAGCCGGATAAGTTGGCCATCGTCAGCGAATCCCAGCAGTGGACTTACCGGCAGGTGAACGAGCACGCAAATCGAGTGGCCAATGTGTTCCACAGCCATGGCTACAAAAAGGGAGATGTGGTGGGTCTGCTGCTGGAGAATCGCCCCGAATTCGTGGCCACCTGGCTGGGTCTGTCCAAGATTGGGGTTATCACACCACTGATAAACACCAATCTCAGAGGAGCATCTCTGCAGCACAGCATTACAGTTGGTCAATGTACAGCTCTCATTTACGGAGCCAGTTTTCGATCTGCTGTGATGGATATTGCCAAGGATTTGCCTGCCCACGTAGGACTATATCAGTTTAATGACGAAAGTAACCAGGAAATTGTAGCATCAGAGGGACTCAGTCAAGGATTGGCCCAGCAGTTAAATGGTCTTCTGGAGACGGCTGCCAAGGATAAAGTGGCAGCAGGTGCTGCTCGAGCGGATCACCATGATAAGTTGGTGTACATCTACACTTCGGGAACTACGGGATTGCCCAAGGCAGCCGTAATCACTCATTCTCGGTAAGAAATTTCATCTACTTCCGACAGATTTTCTCTTTAAATAGTACCTTCCTTTTTAGTTACTTCTTTATCGCTGCTGGCATCCACTTCACGCTGGGTTTTAAGGATCAGGATGTCTTCTACACACCTTTGCCTTTATATCACACTGCTGGCGGAGTGATGAGCATGGGTCAAGCCCTGCTCTTTGGTTCCACGGTGGTCATCAGGAAGAAATTCAGTGCATCTGGTTATTTTTCGGACTGCGCTCGATTCAAGTGCACGGTAATATAAATAACCTTTTGATCAAAACACTCTTTATAAAAAATGTACATAATACTTACCCAGGTTGGCCAGTACATCGGGGAGATGGCCCGCTATATTCTGGCCACTCCACCTGCTCCAACCGATCGCAATCACCAAGTGCGAATGGTGTTTGGCAATGGATTGCGTCCACAAATTTGGCCGCAGTTCGTGGAGCGTTTTGGAATCAGAAAAGTTGGCGAGTTCTACGGAGCCACCGAGGGCAATGCGAATATCATGAACAACGATAGCACCATGGGAGCCATCGGCTTTATTTCCCGCATCATGCCGCAGATCTATCCCATTTCGATTATTAAAGCGGATCCCCATACGGGAGAGCCATTGAGGAACGACAAAGGACTCTGCGAGAGATGTGAGAAGGATGAAGCTGGCGTCTTTGTGGGAAAGATTGTGAGGGGAAATCCCTGCCGGGAGTTCCTCGGCTATGTGGACCAGAAGGCCTCCTCCAAGAAGGTTGTGCACGATGTCTTCTCCAAGGGCGACATGGCCTTCATTTCGGGCGATCTGCTGGTGGCCGATGAGCGGGGCTATCTGTATTTCAAGGATCGCACCGGCGACACTTTCCGCTGGAAGGGTGAGAACGTGTCCACCAGCGAGGTAGAAGCGCAGCTAAGTAATCTGGCTGGCTACAAGGATGTCATCGTTTATGGAGTTAGCATTCCCCACACCGAGGGAAGAGCCGGAATGGCGGCCATCTACGATCCAGTTCGAGAGGTAAAGGTCAGCCAACTGGGCGAGGAGTTGGCCAAATCGCTGCCCAGCTATGCAAGACCGCAGTTCCTGAGATTCCTGCGCAGAATCGATCTGACCGGCACCTTCAAGCTGCGCAAAGTGGAGCTGCAGCAGCAGGGATTCAATCCGGAGCTCATAGAGGATGAACTCTTCTACGCTCAACCTGATGGCGTTTATGCCCCGCTCACTTTATCCGTTTATGAAAGGATATTAAGAAACGAGCTGCGCTTCTAGGAACACCAGACTTCTCTCTTCGGAAGCAGAGAAGTCAAGACTGTGCCTCCAACGTTATTACAATGGGTTTTGGTTGGATCCAATACGTGCTTGAACTTTTCCTTATGACGTAATATTGTTTGTTGCGCGAGCAACAAATATCTTTTAAAAAGGAATTTTAAGTCTTCGGAGACAAAAAAAATGTTTTACGTTTGCTTACACAATTAGATAATAATAATTAGTTAAAATGTAGATTTAAAAACTGATAAATATGTTGCCAATGATCTTATTTGTGTTTTTATATCGAATAAATTACAAGGGTACTTTTACCAATGCAATTTAAATAGTGTTTAACAAAATCTTAAAATCTTTAGCTTTAAATTAAAAATATTAAAAAGTTTAAATACCACGATAACATAATTACAACATTTCAGAAGTCGGCATCCGATTAATATTGGATGTTTTTATTAGATTTGTTTATTGTGCTATATTAAATATATGATTAAAAAGGAAACTTACAATTGAAAGAGCATCATTATCCACTTTTCTGCTTATAGTGGTTAGAAAATCTAATACCCCAGATTTCTTGTCCGATTCCAATCAAATTTCAGTTTCTAACAGAAATAATACATTGCGATCCAATATTAGTTCCATTAAGAACCAATACCTTGCCAATAGGAATATCTTGTTATGAATGGGAAAGGATTTGAAAACGGGGCCGTATGAAATACTTTCAGCAGTCTATGGAGCGATATCCGCTCAATCCTTTGGCGGCACGTCCTTGTTGAGCTCTGCCCGCTTTCTCTGCTCCATGCGCTCCTCCACCTGGTCCAACCGCTCGCTCATGGCGTCCAAGGAGCTCAACAAACCCGCCTGGATCTCACCATACCGCTTCATGGCCAAAACCAGGCTTTCCTCAATGAGCTCACTTTGCTGGGCGTACTCCCCGTTGTTTTGGGTGATGCCCTTAAGCTGGTCCAGACACTCGGAGGGAATGCTGCGGAAGTACTCAGCACCCAGAGCTGGTTCCAGCTGCCTGATCCTCTCCAGCTGCTCTGCCTGGGTTTGCAACTCCGGAGCAACGGCGTGCAGGTAGACCTCCTTGGAGCGCACCTGCTGCTGCTCCTCGAGGAAGTTGGGATCGAGGTACTTCTCCAGTTCACCGGATCTCTTCACGCATTGCTGCAGTGGAACACTTCCTGTGGTCGCCTCGCCCAGAAGAGCGTGAGCAGAGCAGAGTGCGTCCACCACGCCTTCTCCCGCCTCTGCCTCGTGCACGGGACCCAGGACTCGCGTTAGGGCATCGATGCGCTTCTCCAGAATGTCCAGGGCCTCCATTTTCGGTCGATTTCTCTTTATTTTGTTTGGTTGCACTGAGGGAATGATGTCAGTCTGTTAGGTTGGAGCAACTATCGATGTTGATTCAGTACTATCGATACATTGTGCAACACTGATACTGTTGCTTATTAACCCTTGAGTAGACTGCACATAATTGACATCATGTAAAATTAAATTTGAATGGAGAATTGAAGTTGAATGTAGAAATGTATTTAAATTAACTGTAATTTATGTTTCTGCATTTACATATCTGCTTAAAAATATTTCTTCTTATCATCCCTCCAAATAACTTTTATTGAATTAATTTGAACATTGTGTAATAGATCAAACAGAAAAAACACAATAAAGACAATGATCTTAAAAACCATTACGGAAAATTTGACAAAAGAAACCTATAAATTTCATACTGGGTTATCTTGCAGCTAGGTGACAGATGTTTAAAAACACTTTGAAACCACGGATTTAATAAATCTTGAACAGGTTTTCAATCTTTTAAGAGCCACCCTTAAGTTTTTGTTTTTTATCTGCTACTTGTTAACCAAATCGATTGAACACTTTACAGTTTAAAGTTCTCGAGAGACAGTCGCTCCGCATCCTTGTTGATCTGCGCTAGACTGTCTTCCGAGATTATGCGCACCACATCTGTATCCGGATCATCGCCTCCAGAATCATCCAGCACGCACAGCAGTCCATCATTCTCTATGTACGGGAAAAAGAACTCTGGTTTGTCCCAGCTTACTTTGCTGCCAATGCCACAATGCGATTCCTGGGTCATGTGGTCCAGTAACAACTCCTGATCGTCGAACTGCAGGTCACAGGTCACGCAGCGCAGCATGCACACCTGCCGACGCAAATAGTTGACCACCTTGACCTTTTGATAAAAGTTCAAGGAGCTGGTGGCCTTGTCGAAATCCAAACAATGAGCTTCGTTCATGTGATCTTTGAGGGCGGTAAAAGTCTCTCCGAGATGTTGGCAATACAGGCACTTAATGCCACTTGGTTCCCCATCTGCCGCCCAATCGGACCAATCCGAATCGTGTTCTTCATCTGAATCGTTGCGGGCGAAATGCTTGTCAAAGTCCACGCTGCCAGTTTCGAGATCCGCGACTGTGGACACGGAAGCTTGGTCCCGTTTTCGGTTTTGGTAGTGCTGTTTGCGAGACGTAGGCGCAGTCGGTACACGATTATAGTTGATGAGGAAGTACTTGTCATACTCCCTTCTATTCGGATTGATTCGCTTGTGACCCTTTTTTCGCATATGCTCCTTGAGCGTCGGCCGATCCTTAAAGATCTTCTCGCAGTAAAGACACAACAGGCGGTTTAGATTTTCTTCGAGATGATCCAGCAGCTCGTCCACGTACACCAGCTTCTCGGGCTTGCCCACCAGCAGAAAATGCTTATCGAACAGGTGGTCCAAGTAGTCTGCCCTCAACCCCTTGATGATGGTTCTGCAGAAAAGGCATTCCTTGGAGAAATTTCTGTCTGTAAGCTCGAACTGGTGACGCTCGAGAGCTTCATTAAGCCGCTTCTCCTTTAACCTTTGTCGCAGTTCGTAGTCCTGAGGCAGGATATCACATAAGAGATAGTATTTTTCGTTCTTGGCATATTTGCCATCAGGGAGTTGGTCAAGAAACATAGTGGTGCAATATTGCTCAAATTCGTGTGCTGCAGGTGGATTAGAATAAATTAATAATAACAAAAATGGGAAGGTCATTTTCATACCCTGAAACTCCTTTTCCCAGTATTGCAGGTAGTCTTCAAGAAGCGCGATATCCTCCACATCGGCTATAACCAGTCGGTGCTCCAGATACAAGTGCGCCAAACAGTCATCTTTATCAACGGGAAATATGTACACTTTGTCGCATTTCAGACACTTTATGGCGGTGTTGGCCGAGGGTTTAAGTGGCGGAATGCATTTGATCTGTTCTGGCAATGAATCCTCTCCAGAAACGGCCACCTCGTGCTCCATTTGACCGTGTTTACGTTTTCCTGCCCTGCTCCAATAATTAGTGTGACCGCAGGTTTTACCAGAAAGTAAACAGTTATCAAAAAATATTGCACTTTAAACAATGATATTCATTAATAGTTCCAACTTATTTGTTCCAAATATTTTGTACAGAAACATATTATGGTTAGTTTTTATTAAATATTGTATTTATAGAAAAACATACATTTACTTCGTGGACTTATTAAAAATGATTTCTTATATATTTTGCAACATTCTCATTTTTTTCTGTGCACAAAAATACTGAAACATATCTTAAAGTAGCAAAATCCCAAAAATATATTTATGGTGTATAGACACCTAAAGCAAACGGTAGCACTATTAAGCGGTTTGTAGTCGGGGGAGGAATTGAAACTTAGCAAACAAATCGAAATAAACACGGAGTGCGACGTTAGCGTAAGTGTTACGGCGATCGATTTAGTTGCTTACCAATTGGAAACTCATCAATATGCACAGACACACACAGCCAACAGTCACACAAAAGCCCAGCACACACGCACAGTCAAGAAAGCCAAATTAGAACCAGAATTCTCAATTTATCAATTTAATAATAAAAAATTGAGACTCGTCTGCGTCTGCAGTGGGTACAAAGTTCAATCCGTGTGCATTGGCCTGCGTCTGTGTGGGTGCATGCGTGTGTGGGTGTGTGCAGTTCGCAAATGAGAAAAACGAAAACCATTGCAAATCATTTTTCAGTCTGAGTCCAAAGCGCTTTTGTGAAAGTATTTTCCCGTTCTGCAAAACCTGCAATTTCCGCAATGGCTGCGCACTTTTTTCGCACTGCATTTTACGCAACGGCGGCGAGAAAATCGATGAGCCTTCCATTCGCCGGACGAACAGCCGCAACATTAGCCGTGGGCCTTTCCTTTGGTGGTAAAGATCAAGATTCTGTCGCGCCTTTCGGCTCCCGTTTATTTATAATAATTTCTGGTTTGCCGCATTCCCTGCCATTAATTAGCACAAAATAGCCGGGGAGCCGTGCCATATGAAAATGTCTACGCGGACAGCTTTTTCGGGGGCTGCCAAACGCAGGGATTACTCAAGGTTCCCCAGATCCAACCCATCCAGACTCCGCTGTTCCGGAACTTCTCGAGCCTCCAAACTGGCCATCATCATCAACAGCAGCCGCTGGTCCCAGATGTAAGCAAAATCCCCAAAACACTTAATTCTTTTGCATTTTCGGGGGATAGAATCAGTAACCGATCAACAGAAAAAAATTATTTAGGGTTGACTGTCTCTTCCTTAAAACCGGTGGCAACTTATTTTTGTTTAGTACTGACCTCTTTAATACTATTAGATGATATCTTTATTACCCTTTAAAAGCTTATCTTTATATATCTGCCTTATAAATTGTTTATTATCTGCCAGACTTCCATTAATTCAGAAACATCTCTTATTAAATTAAGTCCGAGTATGTGAGATATACAGAAACAGTTTCATTATTCTTGACTCTGCAGGCTTATATAGCTCAAATTAAAGCAACAGGTTCAACTTGGGTTAGGCGAGTAAAGTTAAAAGTTCAAAAACATTACCTGTGGATCGTTAAAAAAGTCTTCCCTTAATATGCGGTATTAAACTGCAGTAAAGATTCTTGTGCTAAAGAGCAGGGCTATATATAATATGTCTTAAACTAATAGATTTCTCAATAGATCTACAAAATGAATACTTATCAATAAGATAAGAATAACTCAAGATTTCATATTGACAATTAGAGGGCTACTAATAATAGAATGAACAGAAGGTAACTAAATTGATTGTCATTGTCCAACCAATTTACTAAAGCCAAGAGGTTCAACGTCTAATAATTTTCCTTGATAATGACTTTAATCGTTACAAGATATTCAATCTTATTTTTATAATGTTCACCATATCTTGTCTTATGAAATAAGCATTTTATTCAAAAATATCAGTTTGTTTGATTAGTATCCACAAGTCATACACCCGATCCAGAAATTATCGTCGATAAAAAACTTTGAATTGTAAGGCTATGTATTTTTTAATTTCTGTTGATCTGTGATTGAACCTTTAATTACTTTATTTCGCTTCTGAATTTTTGCACTTTGTAGTTTGTGTCTTTGGAATTTTGCATGCTTGAGTAAATTATATTTAATGCACTTTGTACCCGGCAAATCTTTGGCACTCTATCTCTCCTAACCTCTCCCCCTCTTCATTGGTGATTTTTACAGATAAGCGCTGTTTACTTTATATAAATACCCTCAAACATTTTTACCTTTGTTTTTTTAATTGTTGTTTTTTGCTGACATGCAATTAGTAAACGCTCATTAACCGCTTGAACTAACCAGAAAATTATTGAGTATTTCAGCAGGTGATATCACCAATATCGAATATCACTGAGCTGCAACCCTTATAAAGTTCAAATGTTTGGAACCACCCTCGCGTCGGGCAAGCTCAATTGAGCTATAGCTTAGCTTTTTCCATGATTCAAATCATAATGGCGCCCAATGCCAAGCTTTCGCCCGCGCCGCCAAACATTCGTGTTCTCTGTTTATTTTTAGGTAGCAAGTTGATCGTACCTAGAACTTACTGTGGATAAGGGTGTTTTGGGTTGTTGGGTTTTATAATTATCCAGAAACCCAGTTATTATCTGTTAAATATGAGTAAATAGACAGCAACTTTAATAATTATAGTTAGCTATCAAAACACCAGGTCCTCTAGGGTCAATGCACTTTTACACAGTACACTTTTTAAGTGGTATCTCCCAGTCGATACCATCTGTTCACTTTGTTGAAAGGGGTCTGAGTCTTCCAGTGGCGCAATGTAATTTAAACCAATGCCGCAAAGAGTAGAAAAAAACATATTCCTCTATATACACACACATCTGCTAAAGTAACTATTTCCATGGGGAATGTAAGCTCGCCTCAATTCCGCTCAACTATCCACGATCGTTCCACTGGATCACTGGGTATATGCTATATGTTGTCGATCAGTCAGTTAGTCAAAGTCGTTGCACCTGCTTAGTTTTATCTCCAATATGGACTTCCTAATTGAGATAACGCTGCTGGTCATATTGGCAATTATACTGCTGAAAATCTATCATCGGGCGAAACGTGTGAGTGGCCGTGAACTCTATGGTTCAAGTTCAAAATGTCAAACTAAAGTGAAAGTTCTTTCCAGCCTCGCTTTCATTGTGTCATTCCAGTGACTCAATTATTGTATCTTTTCGTTTTTCACCTAACGAATTTATGTGGGAACTATTAGGTCACAAATGGATTTCGCTTGTCCCTCACTAATCTAAATTGCAACTGCTTATCGATAGATTTAACGGAGCTATCTTCGAATCCAGAATGCTATCAGTCAGTTTGGCCTCGCTAAAATATAGGAAAAGAACCTAAAACCTTTGCACCGCCGTCATTTAGATTTTCGCCTTCGTGCTAATTTGTCGCTTGCCTTTAGCAATTTCTGATAATTCAGTACTAAAAAGTATTGCACGGAAGCAAAACGGCTGCACTAAAGTTTTATTGAACAGATCATTTGGAACGCATTGCACCTAGATCTGTCTTTTATTAAGGTGTGATATACAGTGTTTGAGTGTTAGTACAGTGATCACAGTAATTCAATATCTCACATCGTATGAAAAGACCAAACGCACGCACACCTGGTATAATCTTATCAGGAACAGCTGTTTATTATCACGTGTTCGGCGACTTTTTCAAGGTCACCAGCTGTTACCGAGGATAAATCAGAGCCATATCAAATTTTGCCCATAATTTGCATAGATTTCGGTGCCTGCGCTAATCTATAGCCTCTAAGCGATCAGGCCATATTAACCACTCAAGCTTTTATATCTTATCAGAGAGAGCGATTCAGGTAGCGACTGGACCTATCCAAACTTTGGTTTTAAGTGCGATTAGTTTATGAAATATTTCTAGTCTAGACGGTTGGTCATATATTTTAAAAGAGCATTTAAAAAACAGTGTGGAGAGAAAGAAATATGTATGCATTATTTGCAAAGCTAATCAGTTTATCAGTTTACAATGCTCTTCAATTTATTTTGTTTTAGAGTTGCATTTCCTCTAACCTCACTAATCATGTCGTAACATCTGTGGCTAAAGAATATTAATAATAAATTGTTTCTCTTACTCAGAGCGCCATGTCCCCATCGAAGAATCGTCGGAACTTATCCTCGCAGGATATTACCAAGAACATGACTCTGTACACCAATAACAAGACTCATGTCGAGGTGGATCCCAAGACGCTGGCCTTCAAGAAGCCAACTGGCAACCCATTGGTCCTCATGATGGCCTGGCTGATGGCCAAGCAGAAGCACTTGAAGAAGTACGCCCAAATTTACACGGAAATGGGATTTGATGTGGTGGTGGTGCACATTACGCCCTGGCAATTGCTCTGGCCGGTCAAGGGAACACAGGTATGAAATGAACTCCTAAATATTATATTGATAAATTGCAATACCAATGAATCAAAGTAATGCTTAGACAAGTTGAGTAGTTCTGTGACTAATGCTTCCTTCTATTTATAACCAGGTGGTGGCCGCCGAGACTCTACGCTTTCTGGAGAACAACAAGTCGTATGAGCCGATTGTAATGCACGGTTTCTCCGTGGGCGCTTACCAATTGGGCGAGATCATGCTGCAGATGTCGCGCGATATGGACCGCTATGGCAGCATCTTGGATCGTTTTGTGTGCCAGGTGTGGGACAGTGCCGCCGACATCACCGAAATCCCAGTGGGTGTGCCCAAATCGATTTTTCCCCGGAATGAGCGCATGCAGACCGCCCTGCGCAACTATACGCTGTATCACATGAAGACATTCCACAACCAGGCCACCATCCACTACATGCGCTCCAGCCAGATGTTCCACTCCACACTGCTCAAGGCCCCGGCGTTGTTCTTCGTTTCCGAAAACGATCCCATCGGTCCACCATCCTCCAATCACGCCGTACGCGAGGATTGGGAGCGTGCGGATATTAAGGTTACGTTCAAGTGCTGGGAAAAATCCCAACACGCTGCCCACTTAATAAAGCATCGCGAAGAGTATTTGCAGACGCTGTTCCATCATCTGGAGACCTGCGGCGTCTTGGAGGCCATCGGCGTGCCAAAGCGCGCCAAGTTGTAGGCGCCAGCGGAGCCGGTGACGAATTCGGTGATATACATTTATTCAAGAATCAACCCGATTATGATTTTATCCTAGCTGCTAAGACCTAAATTTTAACGAGAAAAGTAAAACCAATGTCCTCTTTGAATGATTATGATCTGTGTGTCTTTGCCGAGGCAGAATCTTCAAGCGCCTGCAGGGGAAATTCTTAGACTAAGCTTAATGTCGTATTGTATCAACTGAGAGAAAAATGCTCTATGCCTCTATATTGTTATATTTTGAGAACGCTGCAAACGGCTGAATAAAGTAATTTAAATTATACAAAAATGTAAAAAAAAAACTTTTAAATTTAGGTTTTTGGAGCAGACTAAAAACTCAATGACTGTTGTAACCTACAAATTACTTTCTAGAATGTTTGCTTTTAAAGTGGAATAATTTGAAGAGGCTTAATTGCGATCCAAGATTTAAGAAAAAAATAAGTACAAGTGAAACAAAAAAAACAACCACATATCGCTGCGGACAGGACTTGAACCTGTGCGGGTAGAACCCAATGGATTTCAAGTCCATCTCCTTAACCACTCGGACACCGCAGCCTTATCAGAACTCGGTCTATTTGTTATGTCATCATTCGTGCTACATAATTTTATGCAGAATTTTTTGCTTTACAAATTGCATCAAACTTTTATTCTACAATTTTTTTTTTTATTTAGTGTTATGAAAACAGTTATTTCACTTATGATTTTCCAAAGAGCGTTAAGTACGTATACGGTTTAGTTAAATTGTATAACCAATAACAGTTAAGTAAAACAAATTTTAAATAATGTTCTTGCGTTAAAAATATAAACTAAAATATTTTTTAACACCTACCTTTTCATCTTCACATTTTAACACCAAATAGCCATTAGTTCCGAACTGTCAGCTACGTTAAATTTTGATGAAGAATTTATTTAGCCAATACACGATCCAGAAGAGTTCTAGGTTTGTGAATATATTAATATTACGCCAGCCCTGAGTAAATTCGTTGGCTTATAGACGGAAGGGGAGGGCAATCCATGATTCATATCAAGTTGGAACTTTGACATAGTGGCCGCACAGCTGCGGTGTCCGAGTGGTTAAGGAGATGGACTTGAAATCCATTGGGTTCTACCCGCACAGGTTCGAATCCTGTCCGCAGCGAAAATTTTTATTTTAACTATTGTGTTAACTAAGTTTCTGTTATTAAATTTTCGGATCGTACAAAGATAGGTTTGCATTCTATATACGTATATCATAATGTTCATATCTTTTCTTTTCCTGTGAATTAAAAAATTATTTATTAGCACTATAACTTAAAAATATTAATTAAATTTACAAATAAAAAGAAATTGTCAAAATTTAAATTGTTACAAACTCTCGTTTTTAGTTTTAAACCTGCTTCAGTGTTAGAGGCTATTATAAAATTATATGAATCCCTCGATTCTGACTTTGTTTTTAGGAACCGCTCTATTTGCATTGACTTTCCAAAGCTTGAAACTAGTTACTCATTAGAAACCCTATACCACCTTATCTGCCTTTTAAGCTATTATATGAATCTTGTTATATAACAATAGCTCTATTTAATTTCCTTAAAGGAACCACATTCAACATATGACCTCCGTCAAGTTGTATATTTGCTTTTGGTTTCTGTGTATATTTTGTACGTCTGCTACAAAAATAGTTTGCATTTTGATTTATCTTTACAACTATGGTTTTATATTTAAAAAGAACTTAATACAACACGTCTGTATTAGTACAATAGCCTTATAACTAAACCAAGCAGAAAACAATAGCTTATTGCTTGGGTGGTGGTCGGTAAACGCCGACGACAACGGCGTGGTCTCGCTCGTAAGGCTCCAGCGTGAGCTGCTCCTGCGGCTTCAGCTTGTCGGCCTGCATCTTCTTCACCTCGGCAGCGAATACCGCTTCGGGTTGCGCCGTGGAGTCAATGCAGGAGGCCTTGATCGAGATGACAAAGTGACCGCCGTTCTTCAGGAAGTGCTGGGCATTCAGAGCAACAATACGACCCTGATCTGGCTGGGCAACGTCTGCGAAAATGGTGTCCACCATGCCGACCAGCATGCGGTACTTGTGTGGATGGCGAGCGTCCTCGATGATGGGTATGATGTTGGTACGCTTCTTGGCCACATTGATCAGATCGCGACCTGATCGGTGTGAGAACTCCACGGCGTAGACGAGACCCTCGGGTCCCACCACATCCGACACATGGGAAACTGTCGTTCCGGAAGCGGCGCCCAAATAGAGGACCTTGGAGCCCGGGGGGCATGTGAATCTGCTCAACTCCGCCCAGAACGGCAGCAGCCAGCTTGGAACGGAAGGGATTCCACACGCGGTACTCGATCTTCTCGCCATTGGTCTGTAAGTAAATGTTAAATGTGATTAAGTGGTTATTGTAAAATCCAAAAAAATTACAGGAAAGAAATGAAAACGCTGGATATGATTACAAAATAAAAATCTTTAAGAGAAACAGTACCAATAATTATTCATACATTTTTTAAAAGAATTTTAGGAAAAATCAATGAAGAACTAAAAGGAAAACAATTTGGTGTTCATTCACAACTGGTTAATAAACATGTGTTACTTCAAGATAAGGCTTTGAAACTATCCGCAAATCCATTTTCAAAATGGTGGATTGTTTGGGTTCGGTTTGTTTTGGGATAGGAAGTGCCTCAGTTGTGCATTGTTCTAAGCAAACCTCGGAGCACCCGCGACTGCTTCACGTGCACCTGAAGTGCACACAGCCACAGGTGGCCGCCAAGGATGCTCATGGCCACATGATGCCATGTTCTGTACCCCTGCACAACCTCATCATCAGCGGGGAATTTGGATAGGAATAATAAAAAGCAATATGAAAGACTTACCTCAACGGAGATGCGCTTCTCGCCGTAGACTTCCGATCCGGGTACAAAGTTCCTGGTAACCAGAGCGTCCTCCTTTCCGCGGGCAATGAATATTCCCTCGTGACGATGGGGCTCAATCACAACGGTTTTGCCGCCCTTGAAGCCACCGGCACCACCACCGCGTCCGCCGCCACCCCGACCACCTCCGCGTCCTCCGCCGCCGCGTCCACCGCCACCGCCGCGTCCGCCAAAGGCACCACGGCCACCGCCGCCACCACGACCTCCTCCACCGCCTCCACGGCCGCCTCCAAATCCACCGCGACCGCCACCTCCTCCTCCGCCGCCGCGACCACGGCCGCCTCCAAAGCCGCCACCACCACCACCACCTCCTCCGCCGCCGCCGCCACGTCCACGGAAGCCACCTCCTCCTCCGCCGCCGCCGCCACCACCGCGTGGACTGAATCCTGGAAGAAAAAATCACATATGAATTAACGCCCACTATGAGGTTAAGTTTAGCGGTTTAAATCGATTTTTTGGAGTCCGCTTTGATTAGTCCTAGTAAATGATGATTTTGCGCACCTGGTTTGCCCATATTAAGCTGCTGTACTTGTACTTTTTAATACAACTTTTAACGAAAAGTGAGTTGGTCCGTTAACACGCGGCAACCAAAACGCTCGAAAAGAAAAACACGTGTGTGTGACTAGAGGTGGAACAAAATACCAGACGTTTATTTGATGCTATCGGAAAGTGGCAACGCCGGTGCATTGCTTAGCTCCGGAACCAAACGTGGTTTCGAACTTGGATAAAAACTAAGATTCAATTTCAAATAGCCTTTCAAAAGTAATTAAAAGCAATCCAAAATTTTTAAACATTTTTTTATGTATTATTAACTGGTTTCCTTATTGCAAAAAGTTTTAAAAGCCCTTTCGGTCGATGAATTTTTTCGTTTGTTCTGCTGCTATTTCCATATTAAAAATTTTTTTCGCTGTTTCTATAGTAATTAATATATACATAAATGCAATGTGCTAAACTTGCAATCCCTTCAACCTCTACAAACAAATCACAGTCCGTTGTCCTTGGCAATGACCCAAACGCCTTGGAGATCTAGTGTTCTTTGATCAAACAACCATTTGAAATCAATGTTTCAGAAAATATATTTCAGTCCAATTTGAGAGTTTCAGTTGAGAGCACATAATTATTAAAATTGTTTACGGATAAATCCAATTGTTTTTTAAATACTTTGAACATTACAAGATGGCCTTCCACTCGGTAGCAACGATGGAGAAGCCGCTCCAGCACATTTCGCTGACGGATTGGTACGCCCGGGTGAACCAGATGCGCAATGTGGCGGATGCACGGAGATCAGACGCCTTCGCCATTCGCCATGCGTCCCGATCCTTGAGGAACGAGACGAGAATCGAGGGCGATTGGGCTAACTACGAGACTAACGAAGCACTAACCGATCGGTGAGTCTAAATAAAGTGAATTTATATGATTTAACTTTAACTCATTTACTCTCCCCATTAAATGTATCGCCTTATAAAACCAGCATCTCCGAGTTAAATCGCTGGCGGGATATAATCTCAAAATCCTTTGAGAGGATTGAGCGTGAAATTTATATGCTGCAGGAGGAGAAGAACGCCACTGAACGGGAACTGGAGGCGCTTACCGGTCCGATCTCAGTGATCGCCGAGTGCCTCACCATGAGAGACGGTCGCCTGGGCTCAGAGATCACCTACGACGAGGCGGATACGGAGATCAAGAACGAACTGGTGGTGTTGGAGAACAACCAAAGACTTTTAGCCGACCGATGCCAAAAGGCTTGGGAGAAACTGAACCGATTGGAGGAGGTGCGCTTTAAGATCGGTCTGGAGATTGAGTTCAAGGTAGAGGCGATGCAGCTGGACAACTCTCAGTTGGCTCTCGATCGTAACTCGGCCAATATCTCTTACAAGCCGGATCCCACTAGGAATCCAAAGAAGTCAGTAAAAAGGTGTTTTTTTAATTATAAGCCTGTTTAGAAATTTAATCATTTTTTAGCTCCTGCTCATACGAAACTTGGTTGGAAAATGTGAAGAACGTCAAGTTGCTGGCGGAGAATGAGTTGGCTGATACGTATGCCATCCGGGAGGCTTTGTTCGTGTGCCGCGAGAAGGCGCGCAACATGCTGCAATCCCAGCAGGAGCGGGCAGAGCACACCATTCGCAAGCGTATTTTCGAGACTCAGCGGGCCAGAAACGAACTGGAGTGGCAGCAGCTCAAGATGAAGGATGAGATGGAGAAGGCGATGTGCGAAATTCGCACCTCAGAGAATGCTTTGCGGGACAAGACCGACGCCTTGAAATTGGCCGAAACGCGTCTGGAAAACCGAGCCCAGAGATCGGGTATGGAATTGTGCATGGACCAGGCACACGATATGCTCTGCTTGGAGGTGGAGAAGCTGCGCGAGATTCGTCGTCGATTGCAGGCGAAGATCGATGAGAGCAAGACGAACTTTAATCTCTTGGAGGAGCACGGCAAGCGGATCGATGTGGATCTGGAGAACAAGCAGCACTCGCTGATGACGGACATCCGGGCTCTGGATCTGCGCATGCGTCTTCGAGGAGGAGAGTTTGGCACCAAGGTGGTCAGCGGGTCGCAGACTGACAGGAATATTACTCTTACACGCATGGAGAACGAGATTCCAAAGGATTAGATTGCTTTTTAAAATATCACTCATTCAATGTATTTGCCCTGATGTTCATTACTCGTTGTCCAAATTTTCGTGAAAAAATAATAAAATTAGAGCTTCTTCTGGCTAAAGCTGAAGTTTAGTTCGCCTAACAGAGGTTTAAAATCCGTGCTCCATTCGAGATGAGTAATAGCTTCCTCGCGCTTTCTGGGAAAATGCACTCCCTGCCGGACGAACATATCCCACTTCACAAATTCACCAAGAATGACGGGTTCACTGGGACCACTGCTCACAATCGATCTGGGACTGTTGTCATCCACCAACTGCCAGTCTACCCATAAGGCCACTCCATTACAGGTCCCAGGACTGAAATAAATATATTAAGTATTTTGTAAAGTAATATTTGCATTTATTTTACTCACTGCTTCAGTTCTATGCTTCCTTTTAGGTTAAGCTCTTTGCCAAAGTCGCTAAAATTTACATCAAGCACTTCTTGGGGCTCTGAAAGTGCGCGACATGGGTATTCCCAGAGGGGCTGGGCCTCCACCAAGGACACTGCTTGCTCTGCAGATCTCTGTAAGTTGTTAAACATTATTTAGTTCCATAAAATAGTAATTAGCAATTACTCACTTCCACCATTTCATCGAACAAACGCAGATCGAATCCCTCGCAATTGCCAACGGGAGCTCGAATTTTGTGCAAGTCCAAAAACTCCACGGGCAAGGCATAAATCCTCGCCGAACATGGCGAAATCTTCACGTTCTCCGGCAACCTGTCTTTTATTTTCATCAGCAAGGTGCCAAAATAAAAGTTATCCCACGGCAGGATTGCATTTAAAAAGTAAGGTTCTGCGAAGATGTGGGTAAGAGCAGCCAGTTGCGGATCCTCAAGCTCCTCCACTTTGTCCACAAACTGAACGTTCTTCAGTTGGTTGTGCTGCACAATGGATTCAAGTAACCTTCGCGAGAAACGATGGGGTTCATGAAGTTGAATGGATGCAGCTCCCAAAGCAGAGCTTGCTAAGCCAAGCAGGCATCCGTTTCCAAGGACCAGCACATTCGACTTTCCCTCCTCGATGTTATCCTCCAGGTAGCGCAGGTAGCGTTTGTTTCGAGGCGACTGGTTGATCTGGCCAATTCTGCTGCGCGAGTAGGTCATGTGCAGGTCACAGGAGCAGGTATGTCGCCGCACACTTTTCGTGGGCGCATCTTCATGGGCATCGAACCACAGCGAGTACTCATCGTGATGGCAGCTTAGGTGAAAGGATTTACCTGCTTCGAGCAGTTGCAGAGGCTTTGGTATGTAGTAGATGGCCTGCATCCAGTGATCCCGCCAAGGAACTACATTGGGCAGCGGGTGATCCTCTTTCTTCTCAGCTGCCAGTTCTTTAAGCTCAGGATGTGCCCAGTAAGGAGCACAGCTAAGAAGAATTTCACCAGCGTCGTCCAGATGAATGTCCCACCAGTAGAATACCAGCTCAGCGGCTCCCGGTAGCTTAGATTGGAGTTTCAGCCGCTGTTCACGCTGCTTCTCTCTTTCCTGCTTGCGCTGAAAATCGAACTGAAATATCTCCACGGGATCGGTAAGCGGACGGAAGGCCGAGTTTGGCAATTGAGACAATTGGACATCGTGCAGAGCAGCTTCCCCTTTGCAACCTTTTAGCTGCTCAGGCGGTTGCAGCAGAGGTTCGCCGTCCAAATTAGCCAGTGTTTTCAGACTGTTCCACTGTGCAGCCAACGGGGATTGGGCCACCTGGGCGTAGCACCTTGCGCGGGCGGGAATGCAAAGGGCATCCTCGGTGAGCAGCTCGCGATGGGCATGGTTATAAATCCCTATGGCTCCCTCGCCAATCAATTCTGTGTCCAGCAACTCCGCCACGAGGAGATTAGCTTTTCGTGGCATGTCCTCGCCCACTTGAATGTCCGTGGAACGCTTTCGAATGAGGCGCACCTTATCGCCGGCTCCGTTGGCGGCCAGAATCTTCTCCGCACAATTGGCCATGGGCAAAAAGGCCTCGCAGGCGGTGACCGAATCTGCTCCAGCGGAAAGAGCCATCATGGAGAGTATTCCCGTGCCGGTTCCGATGTCTAGGACATGAACCTCCTTTCCCGACGCTCGCATTTTTCCGATGGTCTTTTTAAGGGCGGCAAAGTACTTCTGATTGCGCTCCCAATCGTGCAACATGTCGCCGAAACCCGCGTTGGCCACTTCCTGGTGGTAATCGTAGTCATCTCCGCGCTCCTGCCAGGAATTGTCGCCAGTTATAGGGTTTATCACTTGTGAAAAGCAGGACATTGTGCGGGGCAACAGAAAGCGTGACTTTATCAAATTCCTCAACATAAGAAACCGGCTAAATAAACAAATCCTACAGTGTTGACTGGTCTCAGCTGTCAAGTGTGCACCTGTTGAGGTAGCCAAATGTAGCTTTATTTGGTGTTGGCTATCATTTTATTTTATTTTGTTTTAAAATAATGACAATATAAAACTGTGAGAGTGTAGCAATATAAACCGAATATTCGAAGTAAGACTTTCTTACTGTAAATATCTCTATTCTCGAATAATCCGGAATTATTTATAGTTTTTATTTAAATAGCTAACCTTGTCGAAAAACAGCCAAATGTCTTCATGTCTGCTCTTGCGGCTGCCACTCTAGCAGAAATTGTTCGCATCTGGCAGCCCTACGCTTTTCTGGAAAAAATACCAAAAGTCCTCCGATTTATCGATATGTTAGACTTACATTGTGCGCCAAAAAGTAAAAAAGATCTTTTGTTTTTCTTTAATTACTACTTTTATTAAAATTGCATTTTCCTAAACTTAAATATTAAATACAATGTGATGCTTAAAACTGACGATCTAGTCGGCGTTTGACGCTAGCTAGAAGTTTGGCACGTTTTCTTCTGGCCCGTTGCTACTCTGGAAGAGCTTGGAGAGCAAGCTAAATTATTCCAATTATTGATCAGGAAATCTAACAGCGAAATTCCCAGGACAAGAAGAATCAGACATGCAGGATCAATTTGAAGAAATGATAGAGGACCCTCCATTTTCTGTGCGTTGACGTCTTGAACTGTATATTGCGAATGACATGTTGGTGCCATTCCTCAACAAATAAATACCTCTCAGGTAAGCCGTAATTCTTTTAATTTATTACCTGTGATTGCGCTAAATGGTCAAAAAGGGTTATCCATATGTTTAGTAAACAAAGTAATAAATTGTAATCCCCATCCCTTTTTAATCATGTGGCGACTTGCAATGAAAGGTTTGAAATTACCTCGAAATGCATATTGTACAAAAATTTACATCTGTACCAACATTTAAAAAGCACCAAAACAAAATATCTTAAAAATAAGAAAATTTCTTATAATAAATAATTCATATAAAGGTTATCATCGATGTTTACGAGTAAAGTTTTTAATAAGCAATCGTTCGTAATCAGTCTGTCTCTGTGGGATTTCCATTTTGATGAACCAGATAGGATAATTGTTTCCGACTCACCATAAAGGTGGTACAATTTAGTTAGTTAGTTTTAGTTGGGACCTCTTTGAATTCAGTCCTCTTTCGCAGAACAATGGAGAAAGTGGTGGAGATCTTCCATGGATACGCTTTACTCATGGGCATGACGTCATACATAGTGGTCAATGGTAGATTCCTGCAGACAAGAATAATGAAAGCGTACGCCTTTACGTTCAATATATTAACTATTATAATCGTACCACCAGTTTTCTGGAGTGCAGCTCAAGAATTGACCACTGAGTCCTGGTTTCCGGAATCGATGTTTATAACGCCGTTTATTCTTCTTTCGGCTCACTATGCAGTTATAGTCTATAATGTTCTTTCTCGTTTCTATCGGTCTAGCATGTCTTTGGATTTTCTGAAATTAACCAATGAGATAAATCGAAAAATGGTTCGTGCTGGAAAAAAAACAAACTTTAAGCTTCAAAAGCTTTTATATATAAAATGTTTTATTGAGGGTTACCTTCTCATAACATCTGTGTTAACCTGTTTTTTTGACAAATCAAAAATGTTCCATCAAATAACATTTATTATAGGCTATAGCATTTCGGATGCCCCAACAATATTTTACTTCATATCATTTTGGCAAATCGCCAAGGGCTATGATCTTTTTAATCAAGAAATGGAGAAGCTAGTCGCCTTTAAAATGGAAACTGCCAATATAAAATATTTAAAGAAAATACGAAGTCTGTGGTCTCTTCATTCGGATCTCAGCCTAATGGCACACAGAATAAATAGGGTCTACGGATTTCAGACGTTAGCCTCACGAGTCTTTTTCATAATACAAAATATAATTTTTGGCTACCTTGTTATAGTTTACGTGCGTCAAGGAATAAATTTTGTTAAGATGTATTCGATTTTTATATACTGTCTTCGAAATATCGACTTCTTTCTGAACGATTTAATATGTGACATCACCACCCGATATCAGTGCTATCCAAAACACGAAATAAGCGAAGGAAAAATGTTCCCAGAGGTGGTTGAGTGCCTTAAATAAACAACCATGTTCCAATATAATGGTCTAAATTACAGATGAATGCCTTTCTGATCTACGAGAGCAGCACGAGACTCGATTTAAAAGTATTTGGACTCTATACGGCCAATAAAAATCAATGGCTTGGAATGATGCAAATCGTAGTATCCAACTCCATATTGCTGCTACAATTTTATGTCATGCTAAGTAACTAATGGTACTCACAAAAAAAAACTTTTAATTAATAATATTCGCAATATTTTTTTTGGTTCAAAGAATATTCATTAAAATATCCATATTCAATAACTTTAACATATAAAAATGTATCTTTATGAAACTTTAGATGTTTTAAAAACATCATAATTTTATCATGCGTAATTTCAATCTATTATATTTTTAGAAATTCATTAAATTACAATTTTGATTGATAATAGAATGTCAAATAAGACTCTTCGTTTTAATGACCGATAAAACGTAATTGTTCTGTCAAAGTGGGCATTCACATTTGATATTTTCAGATAGGATATTACTTCCCAATGCACTATAATGAAGGTAACACTCAAAGAGTAGTTTTATTTATTAACTCTTGGACTTCGGTTCGTGGCAGCCGGACCATGGAGAAACTAGTGGAGATCTGTCATGGATTCGCTTTTCTCATCGGCGTGACATCCTACACAGTTGTTAACGGCAAATTCTTAAAAACCAGAATGATGACGGCGTATGCCTTAACGTTCAATATATTAACAATTGTCATCTTACCACCTTTTTTTTGGTCTTCAGCCAAAAAATTTATGTTGGAACCTTGGTTTCCGAAATCCATGTTCGTTACGCCATTTATTCTTTATTCGGTTAACTATTCGGTTATATTGTATATAATTCTATCACGTTTCTATCGACTCCGCTTGTGTTTGGATTTGCTGGAATTAACCAATGAAATAAATCGGAAAATGGCGCGGGCTGGAAGAAAAACAAATGTAAAGCTACTATGGCTTTTGTGTATCAAATCGCTTTCCTTTATTTATTTGAGCCTTTTGGGCTTGTTCATGATCTTCACCTTCAACTCGGACGTCTTTACAGGCGTTGTAATTACTATTGCCTATAGCATTCTTAACGCAACAACATATTTTTATTTCACATCTTTTTGGCAAATTGTTAGAGGTTATGATTTCGTTAATCAAGAAATGATGGACCTGGTCGTCCTTAAATCGGAAATCAATACTAAAAAATATAGAAGAGAGGTGCGGAATCTTTGGTCGCTTCATTCGACTCTTAGCCTAATGGCCAGGAAAGTAAATAAGGTTTACGGCGTTCAGATGCTAGCCTCGCGGATAGATTTTGCTTTATATCTTATAATTTTTGGCTACGTCGGAATAATTTTATTCCGGCAAAAAATGAATCTAAGAGTCGTGCACGCGGTTTCAGTATACTTGGCTCGAAATGTCGACTTCTTTCTGAATGATTTGATATGTGACATGACCACCCAGTATCAGTGTTACCCGAAACACGAAACAAGCGAAGGAAAAATGACCCAAGAGGTGGTTGAGTGCCTTTATAGTACAAAAGCGTCTTAATTTAATGTGTTATATTACAGATGAGTGCCTATCTTATCTACGAGAGCAGCACAAGACTGGATTTAAAGGTAGTTGGATTGTATCCGGCCAACAAAATCCAATGGATTGTGATGCAGCGAGTTATAGTTTCCAATTCAATCTTACTGCTTCAATTTTATCTCATGCTTAGTAAATAATGTCACTCACATATTTACAAAAACAAATCTATCAATTGAATATTCGAAATAATTTTGTAATGTATTAACTATTCAATGCATATTTTTAAATATATCCATATTCAATAATCCATAATTGTATACACCAAAGGTGTTAATTAAAAGTTAAAATAATTTTAATTGATTTTCCTGTGTACTTAAAACCTATTACATTTATAAAAATTCGATAAAATATAATTTTTATTGAAAACGGAAATCGAATTTTAAATAAGGCTATTGATTTTAATGGAAAATAATTCGTAATGGATCTGTCAATGTGGACGGTCCCATTTGATGTTTTCCGATAGGATAATTATTCCTGACTCACTATAAGGGACGGAAACACCAGAGAATAGTTTTATTTAGTAGCTCATGGACTTCGGTTCGTGGTATCACAACCATGGAGAAACTAGTGGAGATCTGCCATGGATTCGCTTTTCTCATCGGCGTGACATCCTACACAATTGTTAATGGAAAATTCTTGCAAACCAAAATGATGCAGGCATATGCAATAATGTTTAATATATTAACTTGTGCCATCGTACCACCTTGTTTTTGGGCATCAGTCAAAGAAATGACTTCAGGACCGATGCTGCCGAAATTCATGTTTGTTATGCCATACATTCACTACTCTGTTAGATATGCAGTTATATTGTATATAATTATCACACGATTTTCTCGGTTCCGCATGTTTTTGGATTTATTGGAATTATCCAATGAATTAAAACGGAAAATGGCACAGGCTGGAAGAGAAACAAACTTAAAGCTGCTAAGGCTTTTGTATATAAAATCGTTTACCCTCACTTATTTGTGCCTTGCATTTCTGTCCACAGTTTTTATTTTAGACTCGGGCGTGTTTCAAACAGTTGTAATTACTATTGCCTATAGCATCCTAAACGCAATAACTTATTTTTATTTCACATCTTTTTGGCAAATTGTTAGAGGATATGATTTTCTTAATCAAGAAATGAAAAACCTAGTCGCCCTAAAATCGGAAACCTGTCCTAAAAAATATTGGAGGCAACTTGAAGGTCTTTGGTCCCTTCATTCCAGTCTCAGCCAAATGGCCAAGAAAGTAAATAAGGTTTACGGAATTCAGATGCTAGCCTCGCGCTGTGATTTTGTCATATACAATATCATTTTTGGCTTCTTTCTTACTGTTAATTTGCATCGAGGAATAACTCTTTTAAATGTGCACATGACTTTAATCTACTTCGTTCGAAATGTGGACTTCTTTCTAAACGATCTAATATGTGACATGACCACCCGATATCAGTGTTATCCAAAACATGAAACAAGCGAAGGAAAAATTAGCAAAGAGGTTGTTGAGTGTTTTAATAGTACAAAAATGTTATAAAATAATGGCTATAATTGCAGATGAGTGCCTATCTTATCTACGAGAGCAGCACAAGACTGGATTTGAAAGTAGTTGGGTTGTATCCAGCCAACAAAAACCTTTTTGTTGTGATGCAGCAATTTATATTTTCCAATGCAATATTACTGCTTCAATTCTATCTCATGTTTAGAAAATAATTTACTTTTAGTAAAGTATATCGTATATATTTATACTAGACATAGTTTACTAAATGCAACATTTGTCCAAGTAGGATTTATGCGCTACCAAATTTCAGAAAACTACTTTAATAAAATGTCCATATGATTAAACATTTTTATAATACCGGTAAAAAGAGCTGGCCTATTATATTTGCCACACTAATTAAAGCCAATTTAATTATCCATGGGAACAACACTTTGCCTAATTGGCTTTGACCCTGAAACTAGAAATGAAGAGCCTAGTCGCCCTAATATCGGGAATCAATACTAAAAAATATATAAGGAATCTGCGAGATCTGTTTTCCCTTCATTCGACCATTAGTCTAATGGTCAAGAAAGTAAATAAGGTTTACAGAATACAGACGCCAGCCTCGTGGTTTGATTTTGATTTATTCCACATAATTTTTAGTTACGTCAAAATGGTTCAAATCCGCCAAAAAAATTTTTTTTAGAGTCGTGCATGCGGCTTCAGTTCACTTGGCTCTTAATATAGACTTCTTTCTGTATGATTTATTAAGTGACATGACTGTATGATTTAATATGAAAATTATCCAAGAGGAGATTAAGTTTCTTCTTAGTGAAAACGCTTCCTAATGGAAAATAATTGCCGATGAGTGCAAGACTGGATTTGAAAGTAGTAGGATTGTATCCGGCCAACAAAAACGAAGGGATTGTTATGCAGCGTGTTAAAGTTTCCAATGCAATATTTCTGCTTCAATTTTATCTTATGTTGAGTAAATAAAAAACATATATATAATATAAAACTAATTGAGCATTCGTAATAAATGTGTATGTTATATTTTATTCAAAACAAGACAGGAAGCTAGCTTAATATTGTCGTCCGATATCGTCGTCCGATTTTTATGAAATTTATTTCGGAATTCAAGAGTCGTTAAAAAGTCTAAATTCCAAAAATTTTGATTGTCTGATGAAAAAAAAAGTTATCATTTTATTTCCGTCAATTCCCTAGAGATTTTTCGATCTTTCCTATGGCAGATATATGATATAGTTATCCGATTTAAATGAAATTTTTTTTCTTGATTCAAGGGTTGTTAAAAAACTCATGTTCTTGGGATGAAAAACAACGACGTTATCGTTTTTTCCCATTATTTTTATGCCCTCGCAGAGCGTTTTGGCCCGTTCCGACTTATGTATGTATATACTGCGTGCAATAACCACACAACTTTTGGTAAAGTTTAAGCAAAATAGCTTTAAAACTGAGAGACTAATTTACATAGAAACAGCCAGACGGACTGACGTATTTCGATTCAGATCGTGATGCTGATAAAGAATATATATATTTTATTTGTTCTGAGGTGTCTCCATCACTGCGTTGCAAACTTCTGACTCCTATTATTATACGCTCTGCAAGGGTATTCAAATAATTTACATAAAAAAAAAAAAAAATCTTAATTTTTTTTTTATATTTTAGGAGTTTGTAAATATGTAATTTTGTTGATTATTGAACTTGAAATAATACTGATGGTTTTAATTAACAATAATTCTTAATGGTTCCGTCAATGTGGGCGTTCCCATTTGATATTTCCAGATAGGATAATTGTTCTCGATACACTATAATAAAGGAACATTTCAGCGACTAGTTTTATTTATTAACTCCTGGACTTCGGCTCGTGGCAGCAAACCAATGGAGAAACCAGTAGAAATCTACCATGGATACGCTTTTCTCATCGGCGTGACATCCAACTTAGTTGTTAACGGCAAATTCTTACAAACCAGAATGATGCAGGCATATGCAATAATGTTTAACATATTAACTTGTGTAATCGTACCACCGTGCTTTTGGGCATCAGTCAATCAAATGACTTCAGGACCATGGCTGCCGGAATTCATATATTTTACGCCGTTTATTCTTAACTTTGTTAACTATGCGGTTATAGTGTATATAATTCTCACACGTTTTTATCGGCTCAGCCTGTTTTTGGATTTGCTTAAATTAGTCAACGAAATAAATCAGAAAATGGCGCGGGCCGGGAAAAAAACGAACTTAAAACTCCTAAGGCTTTTGTACATCAAAACGTTTACCCTTACTTATTTGTGCCTTGCATCCTTGCCAATATTTTTCATTTTTGACTCGAGTGTCTTTCAAACAGTTGTAACTACTATTGCCTTTAGTATTCTTAACGTAACAACCTATTTTTATTTCACATCTTTTTGGCAAATTGTTAGAGGGTATGACTTTGTTAATCAAGAAATTAAGGACCTAATAGCCCAAAAATCTAAAATCAATACAAAAAAGTATTGGAGGCAACTGGAAGGTCTTTGGTCCCTTCATTCCAGTCTCAGCCAAATGGCCAAGAAAGTGAATAAGGTTTACGGAATTCAGATGCTAGCCACGCGCTTTAATTTTGTCATATACAATATCATTTTTGGCTTCATTGGTAGTATTCATTTGAACCAAGGAATAACTCTTCTTAATGTGCACGTGACTCTATTGTACTTCGTTCGAAATGTGGACTTCTTTCTAAACGATCTAATATGTGATATGACTACCCGGTATCAGTGTTATCCAAAACATGAAACAAGCGAAGGAAAAATTACCAAAGAGGTTGTTGAGTGTTTTAATAGTACAAATATGTTATAATATATTGGCTATAATTGCAGATGAGTGCCTATCTTATCTACGAGAGCAGCACAAGACTGGATTTGAAAGTAGTTGGATTGTATCCAGCCAACAAAAACCTTTTTGTTGTGATGCAGCAATTTATATTTTGCAATTCAATATTACTGCTTCAATTCTATCTCATGCTAAGAAAATAATATATTTTTGGGTTAGTATATAGTATATATTTATTCTAGACCTAGTTTATTAAATGCAACATTTGTCCAAGTAGGATTTAAGCACTACCAACCTTCAGAAAACTACTTTAATAAAATGTTTACCTGTTTATACATTTATTTAACACCGGTACAAAGAGCTGGCCTATTATAGTAGTCATACTTATTGAAGATTTGAGTTAGCCATTGGGAACAACACTTTGTCTAATTGACTTTGATCCTATCGAAAAGTAAAACTTCTGACTTTAGTTGCAGTTGCAGTTCGAAACTCTTGGGCGGCGGTTCTTTCGGATAACGAAAATGAAGTTGATACTTAAGGTGTATAACGTATACGCCATGGTTATGGGCATGACCTCATACGCTGTAGTTGATGGAAAATTCAAGCGGACAAGATTTAGCCAGGCATATGCTGTGGTTATGAACGCCATCACGTTGATTCTGCTGCCAATTGGTTTCTGGAAATCGGCTCACGTTATGGCAATGGGCTGCTTTCACATACTTGTACTTTGTTTCTTTTTGGAAAATTGCCAGAGGCTATGCTTTTGTTAATCAACGATTGAAAGAGAACATATCAACTCAGAGGGCGGACTCAAAAGCCCGGACAGAACAACTTCACAGCCTGTAAAACAATGTATTCAAGTTTAAATTATATTTATTCGTTGCATTTCAATTTTGTTTTTTATGGCGGGTCTACTTTTCAATTCACTCTTCTTCTTTTTTATTAGTGTCACCGGAGCTTTACATTACAAATAATCGATAATTCATACATAATGCCCAAACGATAAATAGGCACTATGGTCTCTATGCTTGATTTCTGGGCATCGAGCATTGATTCGACTTTATTAGCATTTTCTTAAACTTCAACTGATAGTCCCCATTCCCTTTTTTATCATGTGGTGACTTGCAACGAAAGCCATGAAAGGACCTCGAAATGCTTTACAAAAAAAAATAGATGTTTCGACATTTGAAGGGGTCCACGAGGTATTTTTTTATTGAAAGCAAAAATCATTATTGGTTTTAATAAGCAATCGTTCGTAAGTGCTCTGTCACTGTGGGGTTTTAATTTTGATAAAGCCAGATAGGATAATTGCTTCCGAAGCACAATTAAGGTGGTAAAATTCCACTTTTAGTTTTAGTTGGGACCTCTCTGAATTCAGTCCTATTTTCGCAGAAGAATGGAGAAAGTGGTGGAAATCTTTTATGGATACGCTTTACTCCTTGGCATGACGTCATACATAGTGGTCAATGGTAGATTCCTGCAGACAAGAATAATGCAGGCGTATGCCTTAACGTTCAATATCTTAACTATTGTAATAGTACCACCAGTTTTCTGGAGTGCAGCTCAAGAATTAAAAAAAGACTCCTGGTTTCCGGAATCGATGTTCATAACGCCGTTTATTCTTCTTTCGGTTAACTATGCAGATATCGTTTATATAGTTCTTTCACGTTTCTATCGGTCCAGCATGTTTATGGATTTGCTGAAATTAACCAACGAGATTAATCGAAAAATGGTGCGTGCTGGAAAGAAAACAAACTTTAAGCTTCAAAAGCTTTTTTATATAAAATGTTTCATTCATGGATATTTTATCCTAACATCTGTGCTAACCGTGTTGTTTATAGAATTAAATAGTTTCAAAGTAATTATATTTAGTATAAGCTACAGCATTTTGGATGCACCAGCAACATTTTACTTCATATCATTTTGGCAAATCGCCAAGGGCTATGATCTTTTTAATCAAGAAATGGAGAAGCTAGTCGCCTTTAAAATGGAAACTGGCAATAGAAAATATTTAAAGAAACTACGAAGTCTGTGGACTCTTCATTCGGATCTCAGCCTTATGGCACACAAAATAAATAGGGTCTACGGAAATCAGATGTTAGCCTCACGAATCGATTTCATAATACACAACATAATTTATGGCTACTTAGGTGTATTTTACTTGCATCAAGGAATACATTTTGTTAATATACATGTGATTGTCGTATATTGTCTTCGAAATATCGACTTCTTTCTGAATGATTTAATATGTGACATGACCACCCGATATCAGTGTTATCCAAAACACGAAATAAGCGAAGGAAAAATTACGCAAGAGGTGATTGAGTGCCTTGAGTATACAAACATGTCCCTTTATAAAGAGTTATATTACAGATGAATGCCTTTCTGATCTACGAGAGCAGCGCGAGACTTGATTTAAAAGTTTTGGGACTCTATCCGGCCAATAAAAATCAATGGCTCCAAATGATGCAATTCGTAGTATCCAACTCTATATTGCTGCTACAATTCTATCTCATGCTGAGTAAATAATGGCACTCACATATTTACAAAATATATCTCTTAATTAATTAAATATTTGTAGTACTTTTTTGTTATTTTGTATTCAAGAATATTAATACAAAAATGTATATGTATTTATGAAATATTTAAAAGAACAGGCTTCTGTTATTATTCATCATAATATTTTCCTATGTACTTTAAATAAATACATTTTTAGAAACTCGTTAAAATATTCTTTTGATTGATAATAGAATTTCAAAAAATAGTGTTCGTTTTAATGACCAATGGGCGTTTCCATTTGATGTTTTCCGATAGGGTAATTATTTTCGACTCCCTATAAGGGAGGGAAACTTCAGCGAATAGTTTTATTTAATACCTCTAGCACTTCGGTGCGTGGCAGTTGGACCATGGAGAAATTAGAGGAGATCTACCATGGATTCGCTTTTCTCATCGGCGTGACATCCTACACAGTTGTTAATGGCAAATTCGTGCAAACCAGAATGATGCAGGCGTATGCATTAACGTTTAATATATTGATTTGTGTGATCGCACCACCGTGTTATGTTGCATCAGCCAAGGAAATGAGTGCAGGACCATGGCTGCCGAAGTTCATGCGTTTATCGCCATATATTCTTTACTCTGTTAACTATGCGGTTATCGTGTATATAATTCTCACACGTTTTAATCGGTTCAGCATGTTTTTGGATTTGCTGAAATTAACCAAGGAAATAAATCGGAAAATGGCGCGGGCTGGAAAAAAAACAAACTTAAAGCTCCTAAGGCTTTTGTACATCAAATCGTTTACCCTTACTTATTTGTGCCTTGCATTCTTGCCAAAAATTTTCCTTTTAGACTCTGGTGTCTTTCAAACAGTTATAATTACTATTGCCTATTGCATCTTGAATGCAACAACACATTTTTATTTCACATCTTTTTGGCAAATTGTTAGAGGGTATGACTTTGTTAATCAAGAAATTAAGGACCTAGTCGGCCTAAAATCGAAAACCAATACAAAAAAACATTGGAGGCAACTGGAAGGTCTTTGGTCCCTTCATTCCAGTCTCAGCCAAATGGCCAAGAAAGTGACTAAGGTTTACGGAATTCAGATGCTAGCCTCGCGTTGCGATTTTGTTCTATACAACATTATTTTTGGCTTTATTTGTATTGTTCATTTGCATCGTGGAATGACTCTTGCTAATGTGCATGTGGCTTCATTCTACTTCGTTCGAAATGTGGACTTCTTTTTAATCGATCTAATATGTGACCTGACCACCCGGTATCAGTGTTATCCAAAACATGAAACAAGCGAAGGAAAAATTACCAAAGAGGTTGTTGAGTGTTTTATAGTACAAATATGTTATAATATAATGGCTATAATTGCAGATGAGTGCCTATCTTATCTACGAGAGTAGCACAAGACTGGATTTGAAAGTAGTTGGATTGTATCCAGCCAACAAAAACCTTTTTGTTGTGATGCAGCAATTTATATTTTCCAATGCAATATTACTGCTTCAATTCTATCTAATGTTTAGAAAATAACATATATCTTTTATACAAGACCTAGTTTGTAATGTCCAACAATTGTTTAAGCAAGATTTAAGAACTACCAAATTTCAGAAAATATAATAATATCTCAATCTGTTTATACACTACCTTTACATCGGGCGATAAAGAGCTGGCCTATTATAATTGTCATACTAATTAAAGATAATTTGCATTAGCCACCGGAAACAACACTTAGTCTAATTACCTTTGATCCTATCGTTAAGTAAAACTTCTGACTTTAGTTGCAGTTGCAGTTCGAAACTCTTGGGCAGCGGTTCTTTCGGATAACGAAAATGAAGTTGATACCTATAGTGTATAACGTATACGCCATGGTTATGGGCATGACCTCATACGCTGTAATTGGTGGAAAATTCAAGCAAACAAGATTTAGCCAGGCATATGCTGTGGTTATGAACGCCATCACGTTGATCTTGCTGCCAATTGGTCTCTGGAAATCGGCTCGCGAAATGGAATCGGCGCCGTGGTTGCCTTCCTACATGTGGATGTTACCCTACGTTCTGTATTCTTGTAATTACGCTGCCGTTGCCTATACATTGATCATGAGATGTTTTAGGGATGCCATGTTGATAGACTTACAGCTCGTGGTGGAACAAATAAACCGGGAAATTTCGCGTTCAGGAAATCATATCAATTCCAAGTTATGTCAATTTTTTTATTTGAAAAGCTTTACGGTTGGTTATGTATGTGCATCGTATATAGTGTCAGTATTCATTTTTGCACAGAAACTATCTTTGCATCATCAAATTGCTGGATTTTTAGTTAACACTTTCCTAAACATTTTGGTTGCTTCCACATACTTGTATTTTGTTTCGTTTTGGCAAATTGCGCGAGGCTATGATTTTGTGAATCAACAACTGGAAGAGATCTTTACAACTCAAAGAACGAATTCAAAAGCCCGGGCAAAACAACTTCAAAGCCTGTGGGCTCTGCATGCTAGCCTTAAAAGGACTGCCCAAATGATAAATAGGCACTATGGTCTACAAATGCTTGCGGCCCGTTTTGATTTTTGCATGTTCTCTATACTCAATGGTTACATGGGCTCTATCTACGCACATTCTAACCAAGCGAGCGCGATGGAAAAGCTTTTTGGAGCTGTGCTTCATTGTACACGAGCAGCAGACTTCTTTCTTAACGACTATATATGCGATATTGTCACCGAGTATCAAAACAAACCAAAGTATTTCGTCACCGAAGGAAACACGTGCAAGGAGGTAGATTTTAATCTGCATACCACAATCCCTTGTTAACATCTTTTTATATTTTCAGCTTACTGTTTACCTGATCTACGAAAGCAGTAGTACATCTACTTTTATGGTTTGCGGACTATATCCGGCAAACAGAAATAAATGGCTTAAAATGATGGCATCTATTGTTGTGCACATCATGTTGCTGTTGCAGTTTGATATGGTTATGAGCCAAAAATAGGTAGAAATGTTAAACTTTAGGTTAATAAGTACATTTAATTTTATTTGAAATAATTCTTGATCATATAATTAATGACACTTATGTACCGATACCTTTTTAACTTGAAATAACAAAATATATGCAACAACCTTTTGAAATTTAATTTCAAATTGAATTTTCAATTAATAAAGTAATGTCAATTGACATGAACCCCATATTAATTTAGTTAATGCTTATTCTGATAATTATATAAGTATTATTTCGAAACTTATCTGACAATTGATCGATTTCAGGACTCCAGCTCATTAGTAAGGCCTATTACTTCAGTTGGGTTTGCAAACTGGTTGACAACGGACGTGGTCATGTCTAGGCTGTTGGTAAACATATATTTTGGCTATTCGCTGGTAATTGGAATTACTTCGCAACGAATGGTCGACAGGAAGTTCAAGAGTACATTTTTTACCAGGCTTTATGCTCTATTTTCTAATATCACTACGCTTGTGTTTCTGCCAATAGTTATGTGGTATACGAGTTTGAGTTTTGAGGCGAAGCATAAGGTTCCGCAGCTGATTTACATTACGTTTAATGTAAAAAGTGTCGTATCTTATGTTTTAATATTATATACGATCCTTTCAAGAGGATTTCGTGATACGGCAATTAGAGAAATTCAACCTTTGATCGAAAAGTTATTTGTGGAAGAAAAGCACTGTGTATGGGCTGGAGGCAAAAAACCTTGTATAAGACAATCGCTCAGGATTATTCTGTATGTGAAATATTTAGCCTTGGCCTATTTGTGCTTCACCGAAGCCATATTACTTTTTTACTCGAACAAGGAAATAACTTGGCTTACCATAGCCAATTTTGTTTTTCTGAGTAATGCATACAATATTCAGGAAATGGTGCCAATGGGATTTTTCCTTGCTTTGTGGCACATTGCTCGAGGATTCGATTATGTGAATAGGCGTTTGGATGAAATTATAACATCAAAAGATTCTAGAAACTTAAAGGAGGTGCGAAGACTTTGGTTACTTCATGCTGAACTCACTAAATCGGCACTAAGGGTGAATAAGATCTATGGCCCACAAATGTTGGCCAACCGCTTTAATAACTTTGTATTTGGCGTAATTCAAGCGTATTGGGGTGCCTTCTTTACATTTGAAAAATCAACCTCGTTTTATTGGGTTGTTTACGGAAGTGTTGGATATCTAATTCGATCACTGGACTTTTATCTTGTCGACTACATGTGCGATTTGGTCGTGCGCTACCAAGGATCGGCTAAACACGCCTGGAGTGAAAGTCGCTGGACGAAAGAGGTATTAGAAATAAATTTAAATTTATATAGATATATATGCTTATAAAACGACCTACCATATAGATAAGTTCATATGTGACCTACGCCAGCAGTTCGAAGTTGGAACTCTGGACTTGTGGACTTTTCCCAGTAAATAGAAGTCTATGGTTTGACATGATTACCAGTATACTATACTATATATTAATGCTCCTGCAATTTCATATAGTTATCGGCAAATAATAAAATAGATTTTGTTTATATTGTGAGTGCTTTACTTTAGTTTTAAGGCAAACATTTGAACTATGAAATTTTAATTGGTTATATTTGCTGTTAAATACGAATACACTTTAATTGATAATAGATATGTGACTTAACATTGTAAACATAATCTTTGCATAATCTGCCAATCGTTTGCCCCTAAACTATTTGCTAATCATTTTCTACCAAGAAATAATTGCAACGATTTGAATGCTCACGTTTGAAATGCTTACGGGCAGCAATGTGAGCGATAAATAGATATATACATAAAAGAGCTCTGTTCCGCAGGAGCCAATAATTTCCTATTCGATAATTTTCAAATGAATGCGTTCAGCAAATAAATTCATCTTTGACAGCGTTCGCAGTTGAAATTTAAAACGAAATCACGTTTTGCTGTTGCATACTTTTTGGCGTATGCACATCTGCTCTACGTTGTACGTGATGAAAGTTGTGTCATAAACACACGCACACTTTTACACACACGGGTCCTGGCCCAACTTAGTTGGGAATTGCTGAAAATGGCAGCAGGTGAAATGGGAGAGAGCCGAGAATTTAGGAAGGCATAAATAAAATTTAACAAAATAAATCAAAGCATAATTTTCGCAATAAATTCGTTTTTACCAAACGCTGAATGCAAATCTAATTCCTTTCGTCGGCGAAACGTGTATCAAAGTTTTCCACTATTCTTTTTTGCGGTTTTGTAAATTTATAAGCGTTTTTTTGTTTTGCAATCGGCTTATAAGCCAACCGACTTTTTGTATAAAAAAATAATCGGACTTTAAATTAATTTAGCAACAGTTTAAAATATATTTTGCAAAAAAAGCATATACAATAGAAAAATAGAATACTATCATCATGAATAATAGTGGGACTATCCCATTGAGTAAAAAAATAAATTGAAACGTAAAAAAAAATTATTTTCTCTTGACATTTTGTTCACAGAGATTTCTATAAATCAATTTAGTTTTTTGTTATTGTATCTTAGCTTTAAGCGCAGCCGTTCTTTGTAAAATAAATATAGAAATGAAAGTATATCTGAAGAACTGGTTCCATAAAGTCTCACCTTTTATTTGAAACTGGAATGACGGCATTTAATAATAAACTACTTTAAAATGAGATGACTTCAAGCGACTATCGGCACTGTAAATATATATTAACACGATTTGGATTCGCATCGAGGCACGTCAACACAATTATGTTGGATAACAAGAGCCAAGATTTATTGTGCCCGAATCGAGATGCAAACATATAGAAGCACGTAACGGATGCGCAGGCTGTACGCCCATTGCTGTTGGGTAGGTGGGCGTGTCCCGTCGCATGACAATTGTCAAAATCGTCGCCATAACTCACGTGTTGCCATCAACAGAGACAAACGCCTGTGGATCCGAGGGGGAATTCATGAAGGGAAATGGGGAGGGGAATCAGAAGGGGGAGCTGCGGCAACGGGGGGCATCGACAATTTCAATTGAAGCTGATTTGCTCAAAATGCAAATTACGCAATGATTTACATTTCGATTGACGTATTTTAGGCGAACAGTTTGCACTTCATTCCCGCCCTTTACCCCTTCCAAAAGTCCTTGGATCCGCCCTTTACGTGTTGCCAAAAAGAATCCTTGATTTGCCATTGCCATTGCCAGACCGATGTAAATTGGCTGGGATTAGACAGTTTTTTGCTTTTCTTCGAAACATTATTTCAGTCGCTTTAGGTAAAAAAAGAAAGATATCATCAAATGTAAAAAAGTATTAAAATATACATTACAAATTTGTACAAAAAAATATTGAATATATCCATTGAATTATTATATTTTATTTTTTCTTAAAACTTTTACTTCATATAGTTTAATTTCCATGTACGAAATGGAATTTTAAATGCGAAACCCTAAAGGGCTATCGTAAAAATAGTAGTTATAGGAACCAACCAACTGTGCCATTACTCACACAACCGACGTCCACATATCCTGGCCAGGTCTTCCGGTCATCATTACTCTGGCTTTCCCATTGCATAGTAATCTCCCTTTGGCCGCAGCAACGAGCATCATAAAATTGCTGAGAGGACATAAACGCGTTATTATATTATGCCTTTGAATGCCCATGACTTGCAGAGCTCCCTAGAATGGAGTTTATGGAGGAGGCAGGATGCACAGGCCATTGTGCAGTGGCCAAACGACACACAGGACAACCAGGACAACCATGACACCCAGGACAACCAGAATATACCCAGGACAACCAGAACACCAGGGAGACACGGGGAGACGACACACTGGCCACAATGGACGAACATCAATGCCAGAGCCGCGAGTTTGAATGGCCAGTGGCAGGAGGAAGAAACTGGAGCACAGCCACATCGCGTCCATCAATGCATCTTCCAGCCAACGTCAACAGGGAAAGAAGCTATTCAGCTTAACTTGCATTCTCTGGCCGCCCAGCCGCAGGACATAAATTTAAAAAATAACAATATAAGGAGATGTCCTGCAGATGTGTGTGTGCGACGAAAAGTCAGAGCTGAGTTAAGGACAGCTCAAGATGCCAGGCAAAAGTTTTTAATGATGCCGCAAAGTCGTTGAACCAAGTTCGATGCACATTCTGTGGATTTGACCTGACTTTGGCATCCTTGGAGGAAAGGACGAGGGCTTGTGCATTGATTTACTTGTGGCCGAGGGAAATGTAAGCCACAGCTGTGCCGAATCGAAATTTCTGGCCAAGTGAAAGTTGCCTTTGGGGCTGCAAAGTTTTTGCCATTTCCACCGAAATTTTTGGAATTTCCGTTGCATCTGTAAAGTGTCTTGTATACTTTGACCTCGTTGGAGAAGAAATTTTAATGAATTTAAGAAAGAAGTTTAATTTAATTGGAGGTCACTAAATACTTACAGTTCTAGTTGTGAATCCATAATGGAATTCGATCCATACCTGAAGCAATAAAAGCACCACAACTTTTGGAGTCACAAGAGTATTGAATTTCATTTATTATAATTAAATAGGTACAGTAGTAATTATTCTAGAAGGCTCTTTATCCGTAGAAGCCACCACCGAAGCCGCCAGCGGAAGCCGAAGAGGACGCCGAAGCACTGGCTCCGCCGAAGCCGCGGTTGAATCCACCGTAGCCGGGATATCCTCCGTATCCGCCGTAGCTGGGAAATCCGCCGTATCCTCCATAGCCGGGATATCCGCCATATCCGCCATATCCACCGAGTCCAAACTGAGGAGCGGGCACGGCCTCCAGGACACCGAAGAGTGCGAAAATCACAACGACGAACACGACGGCAGCTCGCATTTTGGATTACTTGTTCACTTTAGATCTTTACGTTTACGACTGTTGATCGATTTCGCTACGGCCGCCTATTATATAAACAGATTGCCCGCTTGGTTCAACAACCTGCTCGTCTGGTTCTGGAGGCGTCAGGTGCGCTGGTGCGCCAGTTCCATTCTCCCCGAATCAATTGATCCCATCGAAAATGACACAATTCACGAAGCGAAAACAAAATATCGCTGACCATCCCCCTCGGGGAGACCAGTTTTGGAGTTTGGGGTTAACCTTTCCGCAAACTCACGCGTTTATTGTGGGATTTTGGGAATCACTCGGACCAAGTGTCTCTGCCGCTTGCGTATTAGCATAAAATAAAATGCAAACAAAACGTTGTATAATTATAGGTATCAAATTTCGCCGGACTTTGTTATTCGGCCATCACATTCGCTTAGTCACACACATTTTGTATTTCATTTAGTATACATTATGCTAATCAAGCCCGTCATTAATGGGTTTTCTATTCGATTTGCTGGTTGGGCCGTGTTGGACATCAATATCCCCTCAAATAAAATGTTTTTCACTTTATGCCTATTGTTTAAATTATTTATAATGTGTGTTATGATTTGGCCGTAGGGAATATTTTAACGATGAGTTTGTTTTGACTTTTAGATAATTGCGTACTGGAAATATTTTGTATATTTTTGGAGTGTCCACTTAAAACATCTTTGATTGACAATTTATAGTTGCAATTTAAATAATAAATACAAATGAATTTTTCTTTTGTTTTGGGTAATTATACATATTTTAAGGAGGAGATAGGTCATCGACCTGACCTTGGTTTATAACAAAAGTTTGTCATAAAATGTTGTAAACAAACAATTGTTAAACTTCAAGCCGGTTTCTAAAGATCAACTCTGTACCGTCTTCTATGATGTCTAACTAGCAGATCAGATTGCATTGAATTAGAAATTCACAAATAGACAAAAACAAGACACCTTAAACCAGATTGAAAACTTTTTCAAAATTTCTGTGCTGAGCGGCCCGCAAGAAATGATAATTTATGATGAATTTAAAACACTTTGTAGTTCATTATTCGAAGATTCGATGAGGCTCGTCTGTTCGGGATTAGTTCCGGTACGCCTGAGCAAGAAGTATCAGAATCGGCTGTTTGAGGCCAACGATCCGTACAGCATTTTTCAATCGAATAACTCCAATGTGCTGATCTTTCGCTACCTCGAAATGTTCCAATGCCGTACCATCCACTTTGACGATATTCGCACCATCGACTGCCTTAATAAATACGGCGCAAGGAAGAGCTTGTACTTCAGCTACAGCCATCAGGTGTGCTATGATCATACAATGAGTTTGACCGCCGAACTCAAGAAACACTGCGGCGCCATGAACTACGATGGTGCAAACACCAGAACGGGTTACTATTTCACCAACCACGATCTGAATGCCACTACGTTAATAACAGATACTGCTAGTTTGCTGGAAAGTCCAACGCTCGTCTTCTGTTTGATAATATCATTCTTGTTAATTACTATCCTGCGATGGAAAGTTTTTCCAATGTAGGAAAAACGCCTCCGATTTTCAGAGTTGTGAGAGATACAGAAGGGAGCCAGTGTTCTTCAATCACTGGTAGCTGCAAATGAAAAACGAATAACAAACGAATGGAATAAGACAAATCCTTCAAGATTGGACTTACAAAAGGAATCGATTTAATGGTATCGTAATTCATGGATCTTGAACAGAGATTTACTATATGAAACTATAATGAAACCATGCAAAAGTGTGTTGATCACAGCGGTCCGTGGTTCTATGTCAGGGAGTTAGTCAGTTTGTACGAAATTTTCTGGTGAGTCCCTAAAATGTTCGGAGATATAAAATCAATTTCGTTTGTGAATATTTACTTCCATTGTTTTTACAACTCTGTAGCATTGGTGACAGCCTCAATAAAAATTTGTTTCTCGTTTTAATGTTTAATATTTGTGTATTTTTTTACAATGATATTTTCATTTTTAAACTCCCAGGCTTATGTTCCTTCTCGATTTCATTGGCGCCCCTTATTTTATGATCCATATGATGTATCCATCATAGTGTGACATATTTTGACAGACCTCAAACCCAAAGACGCTGACAGTACACAAATCTTTTGGCTGTGTCGGCATGGAACTTAAGAAGCTGTCACCGGGATCTCCCTGTTTTTTCTTCCAAGATCGCATCGCATTCCCTTTCATCTGACAAAGTTGCCCTTGTCATCTTCTATGTGCCACAGAAAGAGCGTGGGGGAACTTCAATTCAGACCGTGTGTGTACGCATCTGCAGCCCTCGTGCATTAGGACTCTTATAAATAATTGCTTTTTAACAGGGGCAAAAATTATCACCTAATTATAAAGCCTGACATCGAGGATTCCGACTGTCTCTTTTTAACACATTTAGAGAAGGGAAGTTGGGCTGTGTTTATTAATTAACAATGGTAAATTTCGCATCTAAATTGGCACACATTAATTAAAGGTAGTTCATTATTGATGATATGGGTATATCAAAAGTGGAGCATTTATGTAGAAAGCTTTTAATGTGGATTAAAAAATAAAATGAAATGATTTTATAACAAAATAAGCGACCTTTAATTAGACTTTAAATTATTTATCTTACACCATCTTCGGTCAGTAAAACCTGTCCAATTCAATTGTCTTTTCGCCAGGTAAGTGCTTTAATATGCTTCCAATGGTGAAAAGCCCCATTGCATAACTCTCCATTTTGCTCGCATAAGGACCTCGTTTGCTCTGGCATTTCCGTTTGCCATTTGATTTGACAGGACTCCCCTCCAGTAAGTGTGTATGTGTGTGTGTGAGTCTTCTGTTGTTTGGCCCATAAATTTGTATTTCCCTTACGAGTAGCACTCCTGCAACATGTTCGCCTGTCAGCAAAATGTCGTCCTTCTCCCGGCAAACAATTTGCCGCATCGCAAAAAGGACAAAACGCATTTTTCCATCGCTCCCGTTGTGCTTTTCAAACATTATTGCAATTTCGTAAATATTGTAAAAATGTTTTACGCTCGGAGCGCCAACGCTTTATGCAAATTAGCTGCACAAACCGTTCCACATTCCGAATGTTAATTTGCATTTCACATTTCGTCCTGCTGGAGCTCAGTTGGCTCCCATCTTGTTTGGCTCTGTCATGTTTGGCCTGCGGATAAAGGGGAATTTTTATTTGCATTTAAATATATTACATACTTGTTAACCTCCTGCTACTAGAGTGGATCCGGATATATCCCCGGGATCTGGGATATGGGATATGGGATCAGGGCTCTGGCATCGGGGAATGTTCTTTTGCGGCTTTTTTCTCTTTTGACTTTTGGGGAATGCGTTTGAGTGCACTGCACATTCTATTGTACTTCGAACGGCAATCTGTAGTTTTAATTGCCCTGGAAAACCGAGATTTCCACAATCTTAATCTACTTTGATTGCGGCTTCGCTTTGCCAACGTTTGCGGCTAGGCAAAAGTTTTCCCTTACTGTTTGCTTTCCAATGTTTGTGCGCCTCCCCCGCTCGTTTGTTTATTTGTTTTGACTTTAATTAAGTTTTATTATACAAATTAACACATGCGAATGGAACAACACACACTCGCAGACGGAACCCTCGAGCTGCTATGCTTGTGTGTGTGTATGGGGATATGAATTTTTAATTAAATCATATTACTAAGTCAATAATTAAATAAGCCATGTCAAATTCATACGTCTGAGTGATAGAGGAAAACTTTATAACTTTGAGCATGATGAAATCAATCAAAAGTGTTATCTGTTGATGGTGGGTAAACCTCATCAGCTGAGTTAAAATTGTGCATAACTTAATTATAATCAATTTTTGGTGCTGTAAGTTCATTTACATTTAAACACTTGTAAAAGGTGTCCTTTTATTTTAATATTTTAATCACCCTAAAACACAATGCATGAGATAGCAATATGTTCACACTTACTTCTAATTACAATATTTACATGTGTTTGCACACTTTAATATTTACAATATTTTTTATTTGGGTTCTAACATACCTTATAGAAATTAGTATTGGTAATTTGTTATTAATATTTGTTAATTTGTTGTTAATATTTTAAGGGATTTATGTATGTATATATCTTGGCCTTAAATCATTGAAATCCCATAATAATCCATAAACGCCTCCATATTCCCCATTCAAACATAAACCCCCGATATTGTCTTAGAAAATGTTATTTATTGGGAGCTTCCTTCTGGGCGTCACATTCGGTTCGGCGTCGTATAAATATAAATATTAGTCAGGTAGGCGAATATATTAGTCTTAATACGTTTTTAAGCATTAATGCAATTTGGCTAATTGAAATACATATGCATGAAGTAACCTCATGGGAACCATTAAACCCTGGCTATCTGGTTGGTCGTCATCAGAGCGGCGGATACGCGTTCTTTGCGTAATTCACGCAGTAGTTTGTTGCCGCGCCAAAGAAGGAGCACACTCCGCTGTTGGTGGCAGGATTCGACCCAAAGCCGCCGTAGCAATTCGTGTAGTTCTGGTGGCACGAACGCAGCTCCAGCGGACCAAAGTTCAACGCGTACGCCCCGGGGGGCGGTGGCGGCGGTGGGTGTGGGTGTGGCAAACTGGCATATTTGTGCATATTATTGCTAATTGGAGCCGGCACCAACTGGGTAGCCGTATCCAGCAGCGGCCTGGAGCCCACGCTCCTCTCGTTTCGCCGGAATTTCGCCCGCCGATTCTGAAACCAGACCTGAAATCGGCGTCCAAGTAATTGATAAAGGAATTAGCTTTATTGGAATGGATTGGCAGTGCGTTTGCTGACGTAGCTGGGGATCCGATTGGGATAACTATGCAAATAGCGGCTAATTTTGGCTTATAAGCTTCAGATTACTTGGGATTCTGTTAGACATTTACCGCCCACGTTGATGGTTTCGGTATTATTCAAGCAGACGTTCTTGCTTAAGAAAACTCATGAAAATTTATTTATTATCACAAATATTGAACATTGAACATTTCTAGGTTGTGTAAATCGTAAATCAAATTGAAGCTCACATGTAATGTTTTTGTTTATATTACTTTCGTAAATACATAGTTTATTTTTGGCAGACACAAAATCATCATTAAATTGAAAAGCTTAACTCAAAACATAACAAAGCAAAGCTTTGTTTTATTCTTTTTATAACCCTAAAAATGAACTTATGTAAATGTAAATCATGGCAATTACGTAACACATTTAGTGAAGTTGTTGATATTGAACCTTAAATGCAAATTGGTACACTAGGTTTAATATAAATTCTAGTTTGTGTAACGAACAACAACAAGATAACAAACTCTTTACTGTTCGCCTTCACCAGCTTTTTTCATTAATAAATTCTGTCGAAATTCTTGTTAGTTGCATCGTTAAAGCCCCATAGGCAACCATAGTGGAAATACCAACTTAATTAAAAGCTCACCTGAACTCTGGCCTCGCTGAGATGCACCTTGGTGGCCAGCTCCTCGCGAACAAAGGCATCCGGGTAGTGGGTCCTCTCGAAAACCTTCTCCAAGGCTGTCAGTTGGGCGGAGCTGAAGGTGGTGCGATTGCGGCGCGGCTTCCTCGAGTGGCCCACGGGGAGATTTCCGGAGCAGGCAGCTCCACCACTTCCACCGCTCGAGGTGGTGCCTGCAATCAGAGAGCCATTAAATTGGGAATTTTCACTTTCACTTTCACTTTTGGGTTCTAGCCCGAAGGCAGTTGAATGCAAAATCTCTTTGACGGACAGTTGCTGGAAAATGTTGAGTGGAACTCGGTCGTAAATAATCGATAAGAGCCAACGGATATCAATTAATTTGGCAGCCAGCTAGGAAATTTTGTTACTTTTATGGCTTGTCGTTAACACATAAAATTTTGCATTCCGTTTGATCCTTCTTGAGGGGCTAAGAGGTGTGGGGAAGGGTCATAAACAAATGGCATGAACCATAAAATATCTTTTGACGACATCGGCGGACAGCTGTCTACTAATTTCGTCGCCCAACAAACATGAGCCAACATATTTACGATCTATTAATTAAAGTGAAATTGTGACATTAAGCGGCCATAAGCGAGCTCTCTGTTTCTGGCTGCCATTAATTGATTTTCCATAGAATTCGCTTTGGAAATCGTTTTACAAAAGATTAAAGATATTTTATTTAGAGTTTTCTATTTCGGAGGTAATTGGGAAAGTCGCCAGGGAAATACTACTTAACAAAGGAAGAAACTTAAGTATTTCTTCCGAGTAATCCTTAATTAAATATTCCATTTAAAGCATTTTATTTTTTTGGTTTCTTAATGGCATGTGCATGGCTATAATTAAGACTTTGCCGAGAAGTATTGATAAATTCTGTACTGATTTGCCCGGTTTGCAGCTCGTTGAAATTTCTTGGTTCAGCTTCAGGGTGGCCATTGCCGTGACTATCCCTATCAACATCAGATATTTTCCTACCCACGCCATTTGTCTCAATTTGTCAGCCAAGCTGTCCACGAAGTTGGGAACTGCATCGTAGATCAGCTCGGAGCACTCCATATACATACCGGAAAAAAAATGGGAAACCAGAGCAACTGCAGCGGAGAATGATGTCCCCGGGGATTGGGAAAGGGATTCTGGGGAGTGAGTGAAGGGAAGATCTTTAATTTGAATTGCCAACGAGCGATAAAAAACAGTTGCGGCTTAATAAAAAACCAACAAATCGAAAGGGAAACCTCAATCAGATTGGTTCATCGGCAACCGCAAGGGGTGAAGACTTGCCGAGGGGTTACACTGGAAAAAAGATTTGTATCCCTAAGAGAAAATGCTTTTTAATTTGAAAAACTAAGAATGAGAAACCTATTCTACATTTTTATGATACAAGCGTTTTTTTCATTAGATTAAGTTGAAAACTTTATGACTGATTTTAGGAGCAAATTGTGAGTGATATTTAGGTTCACTATTAAACATTTAAAATTTATAATTTATGTATTAGTTTATTTTCATATTTAAGCATTAAAAAATGAATAAATATTTACTTGATTGTTTCTCATGATGATCTTAAATAGTTTTTGTTTCTTTTCAAGGTGTCATATTTTTTCCAGTGCTGGGATGCAACTGGCACATGTTACAATCCAATGGAGCGACGAAAATAAACGAGGGAGGGGTAAGGGGACAGGAGGGGATAGGGACTAGAGTGCGTGCTGCGTCTGGGACTGGTTACAGTGGGACTGGCGTTTTATATGCTCCACTTGGAAATTATAGTCGTGGTAGCTACTCGCTACCTCGGATGCTTCAAAGGCATGCGGCCACTGAGGGAATATCATGTCAGCTTTGATTACGTTTTGTCATGTTGACAATGTTGAAGTGTTGTCGGCTCGGAAATGTTTCCTCTGCCACAAGATACAAAAAAAAAAAAGAAAATAAGAAAAAGGAAAACTAGCAACTGGGAGCGAGAAAGGAAAAACTTTATGCGAACTGGTTACGAATTGTAAGAGTCTCTGTTTCTCTACGACATTTTCCGTAAGACTTTCCTTTTCGGCTAGGATTTCGCTGCAAATTATGCTGAAAGCTGACAACCAGTAGCAATATGTTGACAGTTTCCTTTCGGTGGGTTAATACGGCTATACGTGGCAGCAGGGGGGTTAAGCCGCAACCGCAACAGGAAAAATGCACGGAGATGACATTGCCCCGGCATTGGGTGAAATGAGCGAATGTCGCCCACATCTGGCACCTAATTGTCATCCATGAGTTTCCCTGCCAACCCTCTTATATTCATATATATAATCCCCTCGGCTATATAGCCTCTTATTTATGCATGTGTAAAGATATAGTCATGATTATGCAGTTGTGCGAATAATGTCATAAATTCTCTTGGCCTGCATCGCAGATGAATTTATTATTTATGAATTAGACGCTCTGGCTAAGACCCTCAAAGTCCTAGTTTGGAATGCACATACATAAATGTGCGACCCTATGTACCTGAAGTCCTTCGGCATTACGCATTCCGTTGCACATAGTTGCACATCTGGTAATTATGACAATTAAGAGGCTTTTAAAGATAAATGAACTTAAGTGTCAACCTGATTAAAGCAATTTTAAATGTGAAGCTTCGGGAGTTTTTAAGCATTCAACAGAAATCGAAATTAAAATGAGATTTTATTATCTCCATTAACTTAATGCGAATTGTTAACTTTGATTGAAGCATTTCTTTCGTTGCTTGTAGTAAAGTTTTTCAAATTCTTGCTTGCTTCTTTTGAAGAGGGATACATTTTATTTTAACGACTAGAACTTTAAAACACAAACTAGCATCCGTGTATAAATACCTTTTTATTCTCTATAATTAAAGAATATTAATTCTGATTTTAAATTGTTTTTTGTACACTAAAATGATTTTATTTTTCATTGGTTCTACCTTAAGATTTATATTTATTTTATTTCTTTAAAAGCACTTTAACTCACCGTAATTGTTATTAAGCTCCATGGAAAGTTTGCTCTTTGAATAAGCGTCGTGCTTCATTTCCATGATGTTATCCACCGAAAATCGGTGCATTTTGTCCAGATCTCTGGCACTGCCCTCTCGATCGTTAACCTTGTCCTCCGACTCAAGATTTTGCGACTGATGTGATGGATAAACCTCGCCGGAAACTGTCAGCGAATGCGAACCCGTCGGTCCGTAGTAGAAATTTCCCGGATTGCCGACGGGCAGCGAGTGCAATTGCTGTTGGTAATTCAACATGTCGAAACTATCAATTGCGAATTTAGAATTTAAGGATGAACTTTTGGCTTTGGCCTTTTATCAATTTGCTCAAACACTTTCGACTTATTTGGGAACACGATCGAGGGACAATGAGCACGATTTTAGATTTCAAACTTAATTCTTCATTGCTCGATTGATTGAATTAATTTGTGTTCTGTTAGCCTGCCACTATTGGGGGCATCCTGTGCGAACTTGGTAATTGGATTAGCACACAACACATAAACGAGTTAATTACGATAATTGTCGCGACGATACTAAACCGTGCCAAAGTCGTGTGCCCACTGAAATTAGCCTCAAAATCGAAAAAGAGTGCGCCCTGCCTCGCTCGTCGAGAGATTCCCATCCCCGGAATCCGAATCCGAAACATATGTATTTGTTTCGCTGTGATTCTAGCGATGCGCCTAATTATAGCCAGCCGATCTTTCATTGGTGGATGGTCTTCTGGTTCTGTTCTCATCCATTGCGTGGCCGACATCTTGGGGGCGTTGCTTCTCAAGTGGCTGGAAAACTGCTTGAAATACGAGGTGAAAAGTAGCAACAAGTTTTGGGCATTTAAGTAGCAATAAATACCAATTAGCCGGAGGGTTGGCTTGCCGGGGTTCACATTGTCCTGCCTGTCAACACAGGCCATGTGTCTTTGTTGCCGTCGTCCTGATTCGGTGCTCCCGTTTTCGCAGGATGTGCTCAGTGCATCTGAAGTTGTTTCGGGCAACATCGGGGCATAAATCTTGGCACGCACAGTGTTTGTCATCCTTGTGAGCTAATTTCCATAACCACAACATGTTGTTCACTTTACCCGGCAAAGTGGAGCGATGGAAATCGGAAGGCTGGGCGGAACTGGTTAGTTAAGTGCATGTTTATGGATCCCTGCCGTTGTGCAGCTGTGTTTGACTTTACCTTGGAAGGTGTTTCCTCATTGTTTTACGTTGTCCTTAGACAATATGTTGTACATTTCCTTATATGGACGAAGTGCCGATAGGGATCGGGGTCAAATATATGTACGTATGAATAATTTGCTGTTTAAGTGAAAGTTTGAAGGGAGTTTTGTGCCCATAATTAAAACTATTTTACAGAGTGTTTTGGCTTCAATCAAAAGATGTTAGTTCTAATCTGAAAATCTTGTAATGGAAATAAAAAATGTTTTTCGTTCTAAGCGTACCGATATTCTTGTAAAATTTGAGTTGTTAAGTGTTAATATGTATTAATATATTCACTAGAATAACCCCTTTTTTTGCCTTAATTATTAAGAACTTTTGTAAATAAACACCATCCAGGCGACCGTCTTTTAATTTCAGATTTGTTGACCAACTTTCAGACCTAAGTCCTCCGCTTCTCTTAAACGCAAATATGAGAACCCACATCAAGGCTTTCCGTAGACTTTAACTATCCACAAGTTTTCCCCTGAGCGAGGACTTCCGCTCATTAGTTGTCCCCAGCAAAAGCTCGCTATTAATATTCTAATATTCACCCGTTGGCAAAGGAGCAGCTTGGCTGGGTTGGCTAACTGGGAATGCCGGCTAACATACATTTTCCCTTCCAAATTGAGCTGTCACAAAAGTTTATCCAAACTACTTGACACTTCGCTGCCGGTTTTTCGGCTACGCTTTTCCACCTGCAAGGGAGCAGCCTCGTCCGGCTCGCTTCTAGTAAATTATCTCACGTTTTCGTGTGCGAAAAGTTCTTGAGGAATGTTGCGGTGTGTATTTTTAATAAAACTTCAAAGTTTCCTACTTGCCACGCTTTACTATGTCTTGCAAACGTTTTTCTTCTTCTCTAGCTCAATTTTCCTTCGTTTTCGGGTTGGTTCTGTTCTGTTCTGCTCTGTTCTATCTTATTTTATTTTATTTTATTTTATTTTTTTTTAACTCTTGGAATTCTTTGTCACGAAACATTTCTCGCGTGCTGCTGCCGGTGATGTTGCTAGTGTTTTGTGGGTGTTATCCATGTAATATGGTTACCCAGACAAACTTTAGCCGGGAAATTCTTCTGGCAAGTCAGAATTCGAGGAGACAGTTTTAATGCTGTCAGATAGCAGCGAAGTAAGTAAACTTGTCAGGCTCCTCGGCGGGGTTTGGTTGGTTGTCGGGGAAAATATCGAATATTATGAGGTATTCCAACGGGATAAATATGCGCAGGTAATGTCGATTACGATGTGAAAAGTATGCATTGAATACATAATGGCTTGGGGCAGGTTTGCTCCAGCTGAAAATGGCTGTTTACAGAATAAAGAATGTTGTCTCGGAAGGTTTCCTTTCAATATTTGGAACTGAAAGCCACCATGGAATTTCGTTTTATTTATATTTACTCAGCCAGCTTTCAAATTGTTCAAAATTGTTTGCGATACTTGAAATGGATATGAACATTGTGGATAGATCTTAAATAAATTTATAACTTAAATTTTAGAAAATGATGCACAAAATGTTATATGTTATATATATTTATATTGTATTGCTTTCATTTAAATATTTTTAATTTAATAATGTTATATTTTTTAAACCAATAAGCCAACTTAACAATTATATGGCTGTCTTCGTTCACTCACTTTGGTAAAATTTAAGTCAATTAAAAGTCCTAAAAATTCAATGATCTATCCGTTTACTTTACGCTTCGATCCTTCTATCCCTTTTGATTTACAGAAGTAATCATAGGCAATCTAACTTGGTAAACAACATTTACCGGAAATCATCATTCAAAAACACCGAAACATAAGATGCGCATTGCATCAATCCGTGACAGTCGGTAAACCAGCTTGGCAGTTTTTCTAGTTTGCCGCACACATTTAACAATTTCAATTTCCTTTGAGCAACTCAAAAGCGGGGATTTGGCCAAGTTCCTTTGAAGTTCATGTTGTTTGTCAAGAAAATGAATTTCACTTGACGGCGATTATGTGGCAAGTATTTAAACGGTTTTCGTTCAATTCTGCTTTGGCTGCCGTCGCTTCGTTCGCGAAAAGTTTTGTAAAACATTTCCGATGTTTCAGAATATTACCGAACCCAGGCGGAACCGCAACACTAGCAGCTCCATCGGTGGAACCCATCACGCGCCCCTCGTCTGCCTCAAAGCCCAAAATGCCAAACACGAATGGCACACGCTCCCTGACAGCGGAAAATTCGCTGCGAGGGGAGGGTGCAAAAGTTTTGCCTAAATCACTTAACAGAAAACAAGTGTTGGCATATGCCCTCCGCCCCGCCGGACTTCCTGCCCCTTTTGGAGCGGTCTCCCCGAATCGGTCCCTTTTCCTCCGCCGAGCAGGAATATCGCAAAAGTTGCAATAGAAACTTTGGGCATACCCATTAGAAAGCCGGAAGATGGGATATACACAGTTGTTCTAAACTAAAGTCAAGTTCCATGTAAAATGTTCTTGAAATCCCAGAGCATTTTTTTTTACCAATACGTTAATTTTACATAAAATAACTAAAATGTTATTCCACGGGAGTTGTCTATATACATTTATAAGTTATAATGTTTGTTTGCATAAGTTAGGTTAAACCTGTAATATTTATAGAGTGCCCAATCATTTTAGTCATATTTGTTAAATTCTTCTTTAATGTAAATTGTTTTTTCTGCAACACAAATTACTTTAAAACTTAAAAACATATTTAAAACATTAATATAAAAAACTTTTCGATACAGCAATTTTAAAAAGAATATTGGATTGCATGTTACTAGTTCCTAAACTATTTTATCAACATATTTAATAGGTATTAAATATTGTAACCTTGTCTAAAATCTGTGTTTCTGACTTGTTGTAATGGGTTATTCACGATGTGTAGGAATCAGGCAGCACAAAAAAGTTGACGGCAAATGAAATATAATAACAAGAAGTAACCGGAAGCATCAGGCTCGGCAACTTGGCTGCCCGACCGACCACGCCCACTTCCATCTGTTCCCGATTTTTGGGGGCTGTGCGTAAACAGAAAATCAATTACATGCTGCATATATAGGGAGAAAGGTTGACAGGCGCCCTCTGGCGGCTTGCAGCTGTCAATCGGGAAGTTCGAAAAAACAAATTGAGGGTATAATAAAATGGCTTCGACTGTTTATTACCGCGCGGATTATAAAAAATTAACATTAAATAGAATCCACAAATGGATATCAAAATTTCATTTTAAAATCTTTTTTAAATTAAAATAAAAAAGTACCTTCTAAGGTAAGTAAAACAAATGAATTATTATTTCATTTTGTAAAGTATAGTTTTTATTTTATCAACATTTTAATTAAATAGGTACACGCGTTGCGTGTTTATTAGAAATTCCTGTTTTTCAGGTAACAAACCTCTTAGAAAGCTGGTCACAAAGTATCGCAAACTGTTAAAGGGGTATGGAATAGGGAAGCACGGGGATTTACATTAATTACGGCACGCAAAAGCTTCTTGACTTTTATTGTGACATAGGCCTGGCAACTTACCCAACCCACTTTTGCAGCCCCTTTCGTTTTCACATATAAAACGCATGAATATTTTATACCTCCCAGTAACCAGGACCAAGTGGGCGGCATCAGTTTTAAAAGCCATGTTAAGAGACTTTATGCGTTTGCTCCTTTCTTTTTCGAGCTCCTTTCTGCTCAGATGTCCATTTAGACACAAACACACACAAACACTCACACACACAAACAGCGAGTTGGGTCAGTCGTTGGACTTTTCGGCTGGGCAACATCAATTTTTCAAAGCTTTGACCATGGCAAAAATGTTGAGGCATTTTCGATTTTTCCTCCTTGTTTGCCTCCTAAATGGTTTGCATAATTTATGCATTTTTTATGCCAAACATTTGAGCTTTCCTCAGCCGCACCGAAGTCCGACCAAGTCTCGAGTCCAAACTAGTCCATTTAATATTTATCCGACTGAGATTGAAACAGAGATTACAGTCTTAAGTGTGGACTGTCAATTGTTTTTTACTCTACAAATTCCGGTCATTTCACTATCCACACTTTAATGAATTTTAATTAGTGTTTTCGCAAACCCAAAATGCATGTTGGTCGATTTTATAACCTCCGGGTTTCGGGCCGTATTTATTCACGGGAATTGGAATTTTTGATGTCATGTCGTCACCCAAGAGCATCAGCAGCAGAACAGCATCAACAAATCCAACCGCAGAACACGACAAATACCACAAAATGTGGTTTGGCCAAACCTGAATGGGTCATCACACATCCAGCTCCTCCATGTGTAGTTTCCAGTGACCGCCGAGTTTATGAAAATTTCGGTTTTATTTGAAAAGAGAAAAAGATAACCATTTTAAATACAAAACATAAGGAATAAATTATAGTGATATACTGCTTTTTAGTAAATTCTTAAATAATATATAATGTTTGATTAATAAATGAAAACCAAAATGTTAAAATCACTCATCCATAACACATCCTATGAAAAAGTTACCTTATTACAAACTTTGATTTAAAACTTATGTCCTATTTTAACAATCGCCCTGAGCAATTGTTTGCGAAAAAAGCCATTTTGTTGATTGAACATTTTCAATCGAAATTTTTTGCTGCATTTGTTGCCTTGTCTACATCTTTTTTTGTTCGTGTTACTGTATTGCTGTATAGTTGTCATTCAGTGAGCTGCAAAGTCAGCAGCATTTAAATTTCGCTCACGATTGTCTCCGGATGAGCAGTGCAGCGAGTGAGCAGGGGACCAGCGAAGCAAACTGGCAAGGAAGGAATAACGCGGATTGAAAATCAACGGATACGGAACGGATGTACGGGTACTCAGGACCCTTCCCATAACTCCTTCGATGTCGTCTCCTTCTCGTTTTTGTGTGCCGCCTTATCTGGCAGTTGGTAGGGAAAAACTGTCACTGCAATCAGATGCAATTAGAGCTTCCGATGCCTTATCCCGGAAAATGGGGAAAATGGGCGGAGAGGCCTTTGCACGACAAATGGAATGGAAATGGAAAACAGAAAGAGGGAAAGTGATTGGGCCAATGCGCATCTTCATTGAGAATCGCAAACTCGTTAGCTGAGAGCATTCTTTCCTTCTTGGCAATGACTTTAATAACTAGTACTAGTGAAAGTGGAGATAGTGATCAAATTAATTACAATTTAATTAAGCTTATGGGTTGGACTAGTTCCTTTTTTTAAACTTTTATTAATGGTGAATTTCTTTCGGATTCATTGAGTTTTTCTTTTTGTTTGTTGACAAAAAAATCAATAACCATTTAATTGATTTTATTTCATTATTGAGTAAGATTTTTTATGCCATACAATTACCAACATTTTTTCTCTTTTTTGTTTAAAACTTACCTTATTTGTGTTGGACTGTCAATCCCATCGAACTGCACTTGAGATCTGCATTATTTTTCTGTCGCATTTCCAGCACAAAGGCAGACATCATTATCTTAAAAATTCCGCCGCCGCCTGATAATGAACCCATATATATGCGGCATTCCAACCGAACGACAGTTGGTCCAGGGTAAAAATTAATGAGTGGGTGCGAGCAATTGTTGCACGCTCCGGTCTTGACTGCTTTAAGTTTCGCCAGTGCGCCAGGGAGATAAATCAAGCGGAAAGTTTTTCTGCGGCAATCCCGGGGTATATTTCATGCCAAGATTCAGTGGCCAAAATCCACACGGCGACGGATTAGGCCAGGTCGGGATGAAATACTGTCCTGGGGCGTGAGCAGATTTCGCCACGAGCTTTATGTGCTATGGCCATATATGTATCTACATAAAAAGGTGTTGCTCCTACTGTCTCTTTCTTTTTATGTCCCTCTCTAAATACACACACACATGCAGAAGGCGCCAGGTGTGTGTGTACATTAAAGGCCATAAAAAATTCATAAAATGCATTTCTCGCACGCCAAAAACCAAACACAGAATGCGAGAGCACCCAACATACAAAGTACACTTACCAAACATAAATTTTAAAGTACTTAGGGATCAGATAGAATACTAACCTTAAAATAGCACTTAATGCCGAATTATGGTATAACCGCAAAAATAATTAAAACGCTTTAGAAAACTTAATGGATTCGGTGCCTTCATTTAGGTTTTTATTAGCCTCATCTAGGCAGATTTAATAGATTTAGTAGGATCGTTTCTTTGCAGAACCTCCTTCGCGTAATCCATTGCGGAAACGACGGCGCAGCTTCTTCAAAAACCGCATCCTTCCTGTTCCTTGGGTCTTGCGACCCTTGGCCTTTCGGGACCACTTATAGGATCGAGTTTTGGCCGAGGGATATCCGCATTGGGAGCACTTCGATTTCTGCAGATGAAACGAGGAATCTCCGCAGCGGCGACAAATTGTATGGGTTTTATTGTGGCGTTCGCCAAAACTTGTAGTTCCCTTGGTCATCTTTGCTTTGAAGATTTCTCAAAAAAAATTAGATTAACCTCTTAATTCCTAGGGACGTCTGCTCTGCAAAAGAATGACAAGCGGAAAGTCAGATTTTGGAGATGACAGTTGCAGTTTACACGTTTTCAGATAACTCTTGAAAATACTTAAATGGTATCGATGAGTGTTGGAAAGTTACGATATTAATTACTGGCTCTGTTGTAGTAAACATACGTCCGGTCAATGCAAGCTTTAAGCAAACAAATGTTAATAATTATTGTTTTAATAATATTTAAACGCAATTTTATAGTATTATTTATGCATGGAGCTGCATTTATGTTATGAATTAATATTTCTTTGTTTATATTTATAAGTAAAATTAAATTTTTTAACGACAAATAAGGTTATGTATGTAGAAAACTAAAGCTTATCATGTTTGATTTACAGATTGCGTTTACCAATGTTAACTCGATTTTTAGCAACTATCACGTGCGCGACATTTGCCATTTGCTGCGAAATTGCGCGCAAATTATATCAATCAACCGACGTAATCATTGAAAACTTATCAATTTTCCTTTTCCCGAGCCAGACAATTTCGTTGAGACGGATTCGCAATCGCAGAGACCTTGTAAAAATGAACGAAAATCAAATATTTATGATATGTTTGAGCAACATTTTGCTGCCGCTGCTGCCTGCGGCAAAAATAAACTACAAATTTTTCTTATTCGGCTGCATTTTCGTTTGCCTTGGCATTTGGATTTATGTGCGTGGCGTTTGAAAATTCAATTTAATTTTCATTTTTTCGTGCCATTGCGGCTGCTGCTAAGGGATATCCCATGAATTTTTGAGGCTCTCTGCCGAAGGTTTCGTTTTCTTGCTCCTTTGCATATCGACTAAGTTATGATTCTGTGGGAATTGTGTTAGCTGTGGCCGGATTCAGATTTTAGCAGTTAACTTGAAAAGAGCAGAGCTTAGATTGCAGCAAAGTCTTTATTTTTTTTTGCTTGACGATTAAACCAAATATTTGACAGTATGGTTCTCTACTACACTGTCTTTTTTAAAGTAAAAGAACAAACTAATAACCAAAGTGGGTCATAAAAAGATGATGATTCTGAGTTTTTGTTGTTGTTTTTTATTGTTAAATATTATGTTGTTGTTTGATTGGTTGTCTTGACTCCTGCTTAAGTAACAAGGACCTATTTAAAATCAAAGCACCAAGTCAATAAGTATGCCTAATAACATGCAAATACTTCTGCTTTCAGATGCATAATTCTACTCATAGTTGGGAGCAAAGTTAATCTCTACTCTTACATTTGATAACCTTCTGAAGCACTTCTGTTCATATAAAATGTCAGTGTGATTCCTTGACAATCGATAAACCCTGTTGATGTTAAAAAATGTTGCATTGTTAGCCCAGCCAACCGGAGTCATTCTCCCGATCCGAGTGCCGGATTCTGTGTCCCAGGATAACGACAAGGAGGAGCCGCAGTTCAGTGGCAATGCATTATGCTAAAACGTCTCCAGTTCCATCCGTTCAATTGTCTGTCTGCCAGTCTGTACATTCATTTTTTGTTGTAGTATTTCTACCACTCCCATTCCGATTCCGATTCCCATTCCCAATCCCATTCCTATTGCGATTCTCCGGATGCTGGCAGTGCAATGTCGTGGCCTGTTGTTGGCTGTCGATGCGGGATTAAATTGCGAGTTATGCTAAGCGAACTGATGGCGAGGGGCAAATTGAATGGAAGCTCGTTTATATTGCTCGAGTTGCGGCAAAGTATTGATGCTGGGATGCTGTCGCTGGATTTGTCACTGTCGCCCGTTGTCGCCGGCAGTTTCTCGCCGGCAAGACAGGACCAAGTTTATAAATGCCTGGCAATTGGCAGTACAAAGGAATCCCGGTCAGGCAATTTCCATTACCAACTAGCGCATTCCTCTGGCCGAGGAGCATGAAACGGCCATTATCGCTTTTCTAGGGCCCAATTACACATGCCTTTGGCACTTAGTAGTTTATTGACGGCTATCATGGATGTCTACTTGGCTCATCATCCTCCTTGATTTATGAAGTTAAAGTGGTAGACAAAATTAAGTGGTCTAGTACTAATTTTGTGGATTTTAAAAATCTTATATGGGTTGCTATTAGATTTGTAAAACCATACAATTGTATTCTTACAAGTAATATTATATTTTTAATGCGAAAAGAAGTTAAACATAGTCACTTGTAGTTTCCTTTAATTAGTTTCATAATGTTGTTTAATTATGTTGCAGTTCCCATTGAACTAGAAGAATAGAGTGAACTATAACTGAGTTCATCATGGACAATAGTTGACTCCGATCCACTTTGAAGAGTCCCAGGACATAAAACTCGTGAGGATCTCGAACCAACTGCAACTGAAAACTCTCAAACTGAAAAGTACAAAATATTAGTAAAATTAAAAAAGCGAATAAAATCATTTAAACTGACTGTCATTTCCAATCGCTTATCCAGTTCAGGGCTTAATAAAGTTCGATCTGCCAATATTCTCATTACTTTATTTTGCTGATCGCGTATTTTTATACCAATACTAATGGACATCCAGTTATCCGCATAAAAGAAAGCCGTAGATAAAGCAATCAACGAAAGGCCCAAATATGTGGAACCAAATCCAGTTTTATTATAAATTATTGAACAGAAGGTGAAGTAGATAGATCCCATGGTGGAAAGATAATACACCAAGCTCATGCTGAAGCTTTGTATTTGACAGACATCCGACATTTCGCTAAGTGTATGCTGCAATTTGTTTTGTCTTTCAGCCAAATCATCTAATTTATCTGCCAAGGCACAGCATTTTAAGGCAAAAACTCCTCCTCGATGATTGCATGTTAAGCAGATAGTTTCAGCTTCACTCATTAATTTACGCAAATCTTGCTGAATAACATTATATAGTCCGAAAATTTGCGAAACGGCCAAGTAATACTGGAATACAATCGAGTTGAAAATAGTGGTGAATGCGCTCCAAATAAGGAGATTAATGACCATGTTGAAATTAATTTTTTCCCGCTGAGCACTTAGATCCAAAATCATATGAAGGCAGTCGGACATAAAGCAGATGAAAAATTTCAGGTAAATTCGGTGGCGATCTTGAAGAAATACTCTGTGTTTTTCGCGGACCATTTGAGCTAATTGATTCCCCAATCTAAGGATCCTGGTCCGCTGAATCCATCTGGAGATTAGGGAAAGCAATACGGCAAAATATCGAACCACGGTAATTAGCAGAAAAAAGTACTCATGCAGATATCGTGCGTTACTAAAATCCGATTTTAAGGAGTTATGGTTGACGCTTAGAAAACAAAGCAAAGTTATTAAACACAAATTGTGTAAAGCCGCATATATAGTGACTCGTCGAGTGGCTATAGCTTTTCCCTTGCGCCAATCTACCTCGAAGTTAACCACTCCCACCGATAAACCATACCAGTACGCCACGCGCACAATTGTCCGTAACAAGTCAACCATTTTTCAGAACTGATATATAAATTCCGAAGAGCACGAACTTTTTCAATAATTACATGGACTGCAGGAAAAACTTAATGACAGAATATTTATTGTTAGGTATTTATCAGTAGTTATCTAAACTAATTGGGTTAGTGAAAGGGACAGTATATTAGCTAATTGAAGTATTACCATAAATATACCCGTCAACCCCAAAGATAATTGTGTTTGAAAATGGCATCCTATGGAAAGAGCATTTTAAAATGGCATTAAATAGTATTGAAAACAATAGCATTCTAATTGTTAACACATATATATTTATTTAATTTCGGAAAAGTTTAATACAATTTAACTATGACTTAGCTCCCATTGCATAAGTAGCACGGAATGGATAAGTACTGAGTTTACCATGGCTATTATTGAACATCGTTTCAACTTAAAAAGGCCAAACACCTGGCATTCAACTGGATTGCAGATAGTCTGCAGCTGAAAATTCTCAAGCTGTAAAAAATGTTCATTAATTTAATAAAATATTCAAATCAAATGAAAGTAAACCCACCACAGTTTCCAATCGTACATCCAATTCCTGAACAAATATTGTGCGTTCTGCTAATATCTCCTTTATTTCTTTAGCTTTATCCTGGATCATAAATGCCAAATTCAAAGAGAACAAAGTATCGGTAAAAAATAAAACTGCGGAAATGCACGTCAAGAAGATGCTGATGAATGTGGAAGTGAATTCGTTGGTGTACAAAATTGAATAAAATGTATAATATACGGCGCTCAATAAAGAGACACTATAAAACGTGCACATGCAAAGAATCTGTATTTGAAAAATCTCTGTTATTTCTTTAACTGTTTCTTGCAGCTTGGTTAGTCTTTTTGCTAAAGAATCCAATTGATCGGCCAAATTGCAACATTTTGTGGCAAAAACACCTCCGCAACGATTACGAGTTAGGCACAAAGTTTCAGCTTCACCAATCAATTTTCGCAGGTCCCAATGAAATATTTCATAAAGTCCAAAGACTTGCAGATTGGCTAAATAATATTGAGCTACGGCTACGTAAAACGCAGAGTTAAGTGAGTGCCGCACAGTTAACCCTAGAGCTTGGGTAAAATTGAAATTTTTGCGGTGAGCTAATATGTCCATAATGGTGTGCATAAAGTTAGTTAGAACTGAGAGCCAAAATTTTATGATTATCCTTCGACGACATAATTGAAATACTTTACGTCTCTCGGAAGTCATCCGAATTAATTGGTTCCAGAGCTTAAGTATCCGGGATTGCTGATACCATCGACTGAACACAGTTACCATCATTACAGTGTATCTCACCAATGCGATTCCCAGAAGGAATTTCTCGTGCAGAAATCGAATATTGCTAAAGGGATTTATCAGGATGTTGCGGTTGTTACCAAGACCTGGTAAACATGAAACGGCGATTAGACTCAGATTGTGAATCCATGTATAAATCGTAGCTCGCCGGGTTTTAAAAGCTTTTCCCGTTTTCCAATCCACTTCGAAATTTAGCACTCCTACGGCAAGACCGCTCCAATACGAAAGCCGAAGAATCATCTGCACCTGGTCGACCATTCTGAACTACTGAACTCATAATCGATTTTAAACTTTGTTACTTTTCATTTACTTACATTACGTTTTATCTAACATATACTGTTATTCCGTTGGGAAAAGTGAAAACGCAAAGATGCATCGCGTTAAAATGGGGAATTAGATAGAACATTTTTTTTATTATATTCTGTTATTTTTTCAAGCGTTTAAAAAGCTACACTGCTCCCGTAGTATGTCGTTTTGCTATTACTACCACGAGAGCAACACATTTGTTTCTGGTAAAAAGTGTGCCAATTTATTGGGACCTCTTCAATATTAATAGTTTTGTTATTTTAAAAAATCTTGCCTTCGAATAATTTTATTTAATTTCCTAACATTTAATAAGTTTTTTGGTGTGAAAACAATTTTTTTTTTAAATAAAAATTTAATTTTTTCAACAACACATTAATAAGTATTAGTAATGTGCCATATCATATTGGATCAGTAGTATAGAGTGAGTTAGTATGGAGGTACCGATAGCAAACGATGATGTACGGTCGATTTCGAAGGCGTCAAAAAATCGTAGCTTAAGTGGATTTCTCGCCAGGCTTACAACAAAGCTCTCAAACTGAAATTAAAATAGATCACCTTAACAAAAGCTGTGATTATTTTAAAGGCTAGTCGATCACTTACAACCGCTTCCAATCTGTGATCTAAACCAGGTTGAAAGCGAGTTCGCTGATCCAGCAATTTCACCATCTTATCGTGGTCGTCCAACAAGTAAAATACGTTAAAACAGTTGAGGCCACAATCGAGGTAGACAAAAAATAAACAAGAAACGCTGCAAACAGTGACATAAATTGGCCAATCATCCGTTAAGCCGCCGTATTTGCGTATACTGAACAAAATGTAAATACTTCCAACCAAATTTAAATAGTATGCGATTATCAAGCAAAGAACTTGACCTTGGTATGCTTTTGTCAATTTGTTGATTAGCTTTTGTAAATTAGATTGGTTGCGGGCAATTTTTTCCAGGCGATCGGCGAGGGTACAGCATCTCGTCATAAATACTCCACTTCCGTTGGGTATTAGCGTTAATGTTTCGGATACAACCGCATTTAATTCGTAATTTAGGAGACTGTATCGCCCTCGAATTGTTGCCATTGCAATAAAATACTGCGTTATGATCACATTTACTATTGCTGTCAGGCACAAGATTCCCCAAATGCGTAAAGCTAACCAAATAGTTAGCGTATTTCGCATCATGGTAAGAACGACAAAAAGCTGTAGGATCTCGGCCATTGTGACACAAAAGCATTTGCTTAGAATACTTCTTCGGCAGTTCTGCATTATTCTCGGATTGTATAGAAAAAGAAGGCGGAACGAGTTAAAAAGCCGCATAAATCTCCGACGCTGAGACCAACGGCTCATCAAAGCCAGAGAAACACATATAATCCGAATGAACGCTAAAACCATAAACACGTATTCGTGAAGGGAATTCGCATAAGTCCACATTCTTTTCATCTCTCTTGGTTTAAAATTGTAAACCATTGAACCGAACAAAACGAAGTGCGTACAAGCTGCACACATTGTATTTCTCGTGTTGGCCAAAGTTTTGCCCGTCTTAAAATCAATTTCGAAGTTTAGAACTCCGGTTAAGCGTCCGTAAAAATATGAAATTTTCAGGCACCATTTCACAACGTCAATCATCGCAGTATAATGATATACTGAATAGAGTTCAGGACAATTCTTACATCAATTTGTTTCTGATGATTAGAAATTCCATATCACATGAATTGGATATAAATAAGTGGCTTACAATATCATTCTATCTCTCGGCTAATGTATTAGCTAACGAAATCGGTATTTTTGTGTAATTAGTGTAATTAGGCTGACTGAAATGGCAAATCGAAGGTTTGCATTCGAACTTTAGATTGTCTAATGTTTACTAGATATTTTATTTCGTTTAGTGAAACCTGTTTAAGATGGTGACTAATTTATATAATCCTTTCCAAGATCGAAAGTTAAAGTCGACTTAATCTACAGTACCGTGCATATAAGTCTTTTAACCCTTCGTTATTTATATAGTCCGAAAATTTGCGAAATGGCCAAGTAATGCTGGAATACAATCGAGTTGAATATGGTAGTGAATGTGGTCCAAATAAAGAGATTGATAACCATGTTTAAATTTTTTTTTTCCCGCTGAGCATTAAGACCCAAAATCATGAGCAGGGAGTCGGAGTTATGGTTGAGGCTTTGGAAACAAAGCAGAGTGATTCGTCACATATTGTATATAGCCGCATATATAGTGACTCGTCGGGTAATTATAGCTTTTCCCTTGCAATAATTCACTTCAAAATTGATTACTCCATCCGATAAACCAACTGTCCACAACAAGTCAACCATTTTTCAAAACTAAAATATAGAGTAAATTCCGAAGAGCACGAACTTGTTCAATTATTATTGGACTACGGACTATTGGACTTAATGGCAGAATATAAATTGATAGGTATTTATCAGTAGGTTTTTAAACTAATTGGGTTTGTGAAATTTATTAGCTAATTGAAATGTAACCATGAATACTCCTGTCGACCGTAAAGATAATTGTAATAGTAAATGACATTCTACGAAAAGGGTTTTAAAAATCACATTAAATAATATTGAGATATACATTATTTATTTATTGCTTCGAAATAGCCAAAACATTATCTCTTTAATTATGACTTAGCTCCCATTGCATAAGTAGCATGGAATGGATAAGTGCTGAGTTTAACATGGTTATTATTGTACATCGTTTCAACTTAAAAAGGCCAAACACCTGGCATTCAACTGGATTGCAGACCATCTGTAGCTGAAAATTCTCAAACTGTAAAAAATGTGCATTAGTTAAATAAAATATTCAAAACAAATGAAAGTAAACCCACCACAGTTTCCAATCGTACATCCAATTCCTGAACAAATACTGCGCGTTCTGCCAATATCTCATTTATTTCTTTATGTTTATCCTGGATGATAAATCCCAAATTCAAAGTGAACAAACTGTCCGTAAAAAAGAACATTGCGGAAATGCCGATCAAGAAGAGGCCGATGAAAGTGGAAGTGAATTCGATGGTGTAAAACAGCGTACAAAAAGTATAATATGCAGCGCCAACTAAAGAGAGACTATAAAACGTGCACATGCAAAGGCTCTGTATTTGAAAAATCTCTGTTATTTCTTCAAGTGTATTTTGCAGCTCAGTTAGTCTTTTTGCTAAAGAATCCAGTTGGTCGGCCAAATTGCAACATTTTGTGGCAAAAACACCTCCGCAACGATTACGAGTTAGGCACAAAGTTTCAGCTTCACCAATCAATTTTCGCAGCTCCCAATGAAATACTTCATAAAGTCCAAGGACTTGCAGATTGGCAAAATAATATTGAGCTACGCCTATGTAAAACGCAGAATTAAGTGAGTGCCATATAATTACATTAAGAACTTGGAAAAGATTGAAATCTTTGCGGTGAGCTAATATGTCCATAATGGTGTGCATAAAGTTAGTTAGAACTGAGAGCCAAAATTTTATGATTATTCTTCGACGACATAATCGAAATACCGTAGGCCTCTCCCAAACCATTCGTATTAATTGGTTCCAGAGTTTAAGGATCCGGTATTGCTGATACCATCGACTGAACACAGTCAGCAACATCACAGTGTATCTCACCACTGCGATCAGCAGAAAAAAGTAGTCATGCAGAAGTCGAGCATTGCTAAAGGTCAACCGCTTGCTGGTGTTATAAAGACCTGGTAACCACGATATTGCGATTAGACTCAGATTGTGAATCCATGTATAAATCGTAACTCGCCGGGTTTTAAAAGCTCTCCCCGTTTTCCAATCCACTTCGAAATTTAGCACTCCTACGGCAAGACCGCTCCAATACGAAAGGCGAAGAAACATCTGCACCGGGTCGACCATTCTGAACTACTGAACTCATAATCGATTCTAAACTTTGTTACTTTTCATTTACATTGCGTTTTATCTATACCTTTTTTCCTTCGGGAAAAGTCAATATGCTGATGATGCATCACTTTAAAAAAGTGAATTAATTTTACTTTTCTGTCCCCATACTAATTTTGGACGAGATAAGGGGTTAGCTGCATTTTATTTTTGTATTTTACCTAATTTATACATTTTTAGTTATTAGTAATGTGCCATATCATATTGGATCAGTAGTATAGAGTGTGTTAGAATGGAGGAACCGATAGCCAATGATGATGTACGGTCGATTTCGAAGGCATCAAGAATCCGTAGCTTGAGTGGATTTCTTGCCAGGCTTAAAGCGAAGCTCTCGAACTAAAATAAGAACTAGTCACTTTAAAGATAGTGTTAAGATAGTCGATCACTTACAACCGCCTCCAATCTGTAATCCAAGCCTGGTTGAAAGAGAGTGCGCTGATCCAGCAATTTCACCATCTTATCGTGGGCGCCCAACAAGTAAAATACGTTAAAGGTATTGAGGCCACAATCGAGGTAGACAAAAAATAAACAAGAAACGCTGCAAACAGTGACATAAATTGGCCAATCATCCGTTAAGCCGCCGTATTTGCGTATACTGAACAAAATGTAAATGCTTCCAACCAAATTTAAGTAGTATGCGATTACCAGGCAAAGAACTTCACCTTGGTATGCTTTTGTCAACTTGTTGATTAGCTTTTGTAAATTAGATTGGTTGCGGGCTATTTTTTCCAGGCGATCGGCGAGGGTACAGCATCTCGTCATAAATACTCCACTTGCGTTGGGTATCAGCGTTAACGTTTCGGATACAACCGCATATAGTTCTTTGCTCAAGAGGCTGTAGCGCCCTCGAATTGTTGCCATTGCAATAAAATACTGCGTTATGATCACATTTACTATTGCTGCTAGGCTCAAGATTCCCGAAATGCGTAAAGCCTGCCAAATAGTTAACTCAGATGGGATCATGGAAAGAGCGACGACAATCTGTAGCATCTCGGCTATTGTGACACAAACGGATTTGCTAACAATACTTCTTCGGCAGTACTGCATTATTCTCGGATTGTATTGAAAAAGAAGGTGGAACGAGTTAAAAAGCCTCATAAATCTCCGACGTTGAGACCAACGGCTAATCAAAGCAAGAAAAACACAAATAATTCGAATGAACGCTAAAACCATAAACACGTATTCGTGAAGGGAATTCGCATAAGTCCACATTCTTTTCATCATTGTTGAGTTAAAGTGGTAGACTATTGAACCGAACAAAACAAAGTGCGTGCAGGCTGCACATATTGTATTTCTCGTGTTGGCCACAGTTTTGCCCTTTTTAAAATCAATTTCGAAGTTTAGAACTCCGGTTAAGCGTCCGTAAAAATATGAGATTTTCAGGCACCATTTCACAACGTCAATCATCGCAGTATAATGAATAACTGAATAGAGTTCAGCACAATTCGTATATATTGATGTCTCTGATGTTTAGATATACCATATCAGATTAATGGGATATGAATAAGTGGCTTACTATACCAATCTATCCTGATTTAGCTAATGTATTAACTGACGAACTAGGTATTTCTGTATTATTGAATGGACTGTACTACGCATTTGAAAAATGAACTTGACTAGTATTTACATAACATTGTGCTTTGTTTTGCGAAAGCCCGTTAAAGATGGTCCTTAATTTTTGCCTACAGATGGGCTTAACGTTTCTGGAGAAGCGCTTCAAAAAAAGTATAAAAACGAACAAAAATCGAAGTCTACAAAAATCGAAGTCTACAAAAATCGAAGTCTACAGTGTAATCACATAGGTCTTTTATTTTCTCATTATATTAATTTATTTGTACGAGTATATTTGTTTATTTTTGATTTTGCAATGAAACTGTGTTCTTATCTTAACTATCATCCAATCTTATCACCTACCCAGTGGACAAGGATCTGGGCAGAGTGTTAAACATCTTGCACTGCATTCTTGTTTGCAGTGAGATTCCGCAGCTCATGGCTTGACAAACATGGCCCTGTTTCGAGAGGACAAAGATGGTGGAGATGATGCTGATGTGGCAGAGCGAACTTCCATGCACGCAGAATGTTTGCTCAACACTTATTTTTAGTGAAAGGCTCGAAGAAGGACGCGAAGGATGGAGGTCTAGGTATAAGACTGAATGCCGTACATAGCTGCAGTGAGAGAAATTTCAATAATTAATATTTATTAAAATACTAGCTGCCCGTCCCAGCTTCGCCCGGTTTTTTTTAAATAGTTACCTTTCACACAAATATTATAAAGAGGTAAATTTGTTTGCTTGTTTGTTTGTTTTTCTAACAATTTTATTATTGTAACAACTCCCAAATTTATTATTGTAACCATATATCCGATTTGAATGAATTAAAAAAAATATTGAAAGCTAGATACATACCCTTGATAATAAAACTATAAATTTGGATGTTTATATAGTTTATCAGTTTATAACTCCACGTCACTTGGCGCAGACGTGTCAAAATTGCCCTGAAGACGGTTGCCGATGAGCAACCGAAATATATTGGTCAAAAAACATAAATTGTGTTTTAAATATCACCCAGACCTTGAGCCGGCAAAACTCCAAATAATTATTAAAACATTAAAAACCCTAAAAATAAAAAATTTTTTTTTAACATATTGTGAATCTAAACCATCCTCAAACCGCCTGGAATACACACAAAAATTTTATAAAAAAAGGTCCAGCCGTTTAGGAGGAGTACAATGACTTGAGTTATAAGTGATGTAACTAACACGACTTCCATTTATATATTAGGTTGTTTGGTAATGACGTACCGGTTTTTACATTCAAATTTCGCGATTTGCTTGTGAAGTCAAATATAATCTTATCTGGCAATGCTGAAAGATATTGTGACTGTCAATTTATTATAGACAAATAATTTGCAATAAAATAAAATTGCGACTATAATTAAAGATCTAAGCTATCCTATCTCTTAAGTTGGACCAGACTGCTCATGGTATGCCAATTAAATTTAACATCGGTTAAGTAGTTTAGGAGTCCATCGCGGACAAACATCGTGACAGGAGATTTATATATATAAGATTTCATGTGTGTAAAAACTGTTTAAATTTTTCAATTATACGAAAGAATTTGGTTTTTACGTACATAACTTCTTTAAATCTTTTCTGATTATTTATCTAAAACTTATTTTAAAAATGTTTTATCTTTTTGTTGCCAGCTATCAAAAGTTACATTAGGTGTAAGGCATTTTTTTAAGTGCAACTGCAGTTGAAACTGAAACTTCGAGGCTCTCAAGTGCATATTAAACAGCGGAAGGCCCTCAGGTCGTCATCTGTGGCTGATGCCGTCGAATGTCTCGAGAGTTATGTCAGCGTTACTAGGTTACTCCCTATACATCTTATTTAAAATGCAAGCTTCGCTTTCAAAATCCACTTTAAAATTCTCCACATACCAAGCTGTTTTTCTGTTTAATTTAAATTTGTTATGGTTCAGAAGCGAATGAATTTTTATGGTACTGCATTTGTCATTCTGTCAAATGCCATGCACCAAAAAAAAAAAGAAAAAAATGAAAAAAAAAAACAGCGGAATTTTCACGACCAACGAGTGTCAAAAATGTTGTGAATTTAGGCGACAAATCAAATTGCAAAAAAAGCACACGCTTTTAACTCAAAAATGCAAACCACCATGAAAAACGGAAGCGGATGCGTTCAAAATAGTTTCTGATTGTATGAAAATCCAATGCCGCACTCAACCAGAAACTGTTGCATACCTTGAGGCTTTTAGTGTCATAGGAAAATGCGCTTTCCATTCGGTTCGGTTCTAATACGAACGGATACTAGAGTTGATTAAGTATTGTACTGTGTTGTATAGGAATCAAATGCTAAATAATCTGGAAAATTCAGTCCAATTCGATGGGCTTAACGTTTCTGGAGAAGCGCTTCAAAAAAAGTATTAAAATGAACAAAAATCTACAAGTTTTCAAGAATTTAAGATCACTTACTGTTTACAAATTTTAAATGTTTATATGAAACTGTCTGTTTTTTACAAATAAAATAAATTAAGCTTTACACTACTTTAAATCACTAACTAACATTTCTTTCTTAAACCCTTTAATTCGATTTAAAATTTCTTTTTATTTGGAGAGAACCCACTCCATGTTTTCCTTTATTATTCTTAGTTTTCTAAAGTCATCTCGAAAGTTTTACTGCAAGCAACTCAAGTGCAGACGACGTTAATTAATATAAATGACGACAGTTTTTAATGTTTGTCTTGGCCCAGCGGTGCTAATCACTTGGACTCAAACCCATTGCTCTCCAGAAAATGTCGCTTTTGTTGGATGTCATTAAAAAAAAATGAAGCAAAAGTGCCTCTTACATTACAAGCCATAATTTTCGCATATTAGTCGTGGCTGACTGAGGGCCGAGGACTTTGGCCAAGTGGAACCGGTGCGGGAATCATATGCACTTAACATGCAATTGCGTGCGGAGGACAAATGCGAGGGCCAAAGAAACGCTGGCAAATTCGCTGGGCTGAAAATGAAAACATTATTCATAAGCAGTCGACATCGGAATCGGCATCGGCGGTGGCGGCGGGTCCAAGGATCCCAGGATCCCCCACCGCAAATGGCATGCCACCCAATTTTGCGGGCTGGAGGTCCTTCGTCTGGTAGTTGCTTTTACTATAACACAAACACACACACACATACACTATCCGAGCACTAACGAGTCCAATGCTTGGGTAACTGTAAACTTAACGTGCCCACGTTTCCAGTTTGCCTACACAGAGGAAAATAATGTAGAAGTACTTAACACATTTCATAAGTCTATATCCACCAAAATTAAAGCAGTATTTATGCCTGTTTTAGGAAACCCAGACCCATTAATTTATCAAAAATTAAAGACAGATTAGTATGCTACAAATTTGTAGTTATAATAAAATATGAATATTTTATATTCTTACTTTTATTTGAATACAAGCAGTTTTCTTCCTCCGAAAATTGTCTTCTGATATTTTCTATAACAAATTTGATGTATCTTAATTTAATCAGTTTTTAGGTACTTAAGTGATTGAATCTAAATAATATTTAGGCTAACATTTTTTCTATGTGCACATTTGCAGTGGAATGAGCTACTAGCGGCGGCCTCGACATCTTAAACGTAATCAGAGGCGATATCAAAATCCCCCGTGTGAGTTTCTAATGAACTGGCGTGCCCGGAGTTCTTTGCCTTTGGTCCAATTTATTGAGCCATAAAGGTGTCAAAATGCTCTCGTTTCCCCCCGCGCACCTTTCCACTGGCATATTCGTTCATTGTGAATAATTAGGAAGACGTTTGCGTGTGGCCATCCCTCAACCTCCGCCGCCACCTTTGGCATCACCATAAAAAATCTCATTAGGCCAAATGTGTATCATAATGACTTTCCATTTACCTTTGCCTCCTTCACACTCCTTTTTTGCTTCCCGATTTCCCTCCGGTTTTTTGTGCCTTGTTTGAATTGGGTTTGCTAATTCATTAGAGCAGGTAAATGAATGGACAAGGAGTTGGTATGGGGAGCTGGATAGGTTTATTTGGTTAATCATTGACTGGAGATTAGAGTTCCCTCTCAGGGGGTAATTAAAGAGTTTCATTACTAAAGGCGTTTTGTTCAGGAATTTGCTATTATTGAAAGAAAACTATTTAACATTGAAACCTTGTTTGTATCCAAACAATTTGTAATTGGACATTTATAATGCAATGGTTATCTAATATTATAGTTGTATGCAAACAGTGTGCTATGGATTTCCGAAAATACAATTATTTATACCCACATTTTTGTGCATTAGCCGACTGTTACTTCATCATCATTAGCAAATTCCCGCCTGTTTTTTCCCACCCAAAAAGGCGTATTCGCTTTAATTACATGCTAATTATCAAAGAATGACTCGCTAGAATTGAGCTGAATGAATTGCATTTCTCGCCGCTTGGCTGTGTGCCTGATTAATTTCCTTCGGAAAATCCCTTTCCCCCCTCCCATTAGCGCCTATAAAAAAAAATCGAAACTGCAAAAACGAATTGAAGTCTGTTTGCGGCCAAGACGGAGCCAGAAGGAAACTGTCAGCGGTGAGCAAAACGCACAGCCAAATTGGGATCAAGTTGTGGTCGGACTTCGACTCGAGTTGTCCTTGAGTGCTTGTCGGACATGGCTTCTGTTCGATTTCGATGCTTTTGTGGTCAGTGTGGATGTGGAATGGAATGGTGGGTGGCAGTAAGCACCCATCCTTTCAACCCTCCCCAAGGATGCTCTGTGGACCCTTTTCATGCATCGTGTGAAATATGCGAAGCACTCAGAGCAGAGAGCTCTGCCCGGCGGCAACTTTTGTTGTTTGTTGGTCAAATTGTCGTAAATTAGTTTTAACACCTGACTGAGTGGCTTTTCGAGTATCAAGCAGTGAGTGTGAGTTTTCCGATTCACTCTCAACAAGTTTCCTGACCATTTTCGTCTGTGGGCGAACCCTTTTCTCTCATTTTACAGGCCAACTTCCCTAATTTACACGTGCAACCAACAAAGCCAAAATTTAAGCTTTAACTTTTAATAGAAATTGTTTTGTTTTCTATACATGATTTACAAGCTTAACATAATGGGTTAGGTTTATATATAAATATAAAATATGTAGGAGCTGTTAATATGTTTTGGAAGTTAAGAGCTTTGTGATTTTAGTTAATTGAAAGTCCAACATAAGGAAGTTTGGCTGTTTTTATATCCTGACCTTGCCATTCGGTTTGTGGTGTTTGAAATTAATGTAATCGGCTTTGTTTAGCCGTAAACTATGTGCGAACATAGATTTTCAATTAAATTGAATGCTGAAAATGCCGAAAACTCACTCGGCCATTGACTAAAGTGGAAGGTGTTTTTGAAATAGGTTTGAGGTTTGTCCCCGCTCGAGTGTTCTGGCTTTCTTACAAGGGTTAGGTTTTACCGATGGCAGCTTAAAGTCACTTCCTGGGTTTTACCGCCCGGTGTGCTATTTAAGTATTCACATGGAAACTCCATCTGGGCGAGAGGTTCCAGCATCTCGATTATGCGCTTTATGCCTCATCATTAATTACAATGTACTCGGCGGGCCTGACTTTCTCAATGACTGACTTTCCTTTGGTTTTTGTGGGGCTTTTCCCGCTCTCCTCGTTTTCCATTGCTTTTTGATTTTGGTTCTTCAAGCGTTGAGGTAGCCGCCATTTTCCCGGGTATTCACATTCGTCTGTGTGTGTGTGTGTGTGTGTGTGTTTGCATTTTTCATTTCCGCTTTGTCGCTGCGGCATTTCCGTTCATTTTTCACATATTTTTACGCTGGCGAGACGATGACTCCACGTGTGTGAGCTTTTGTGTGTGTATGCGTGTGTAAATGTGTGTGTTTGGAAAAATGAAAACTCTCCTTTTTTGTCGTGGCTTGCAATTCATTTTTCATGTCACCAGCTCCTTCGGCGTCGTTGTCGCCAGGATTTGCTTTAAAGCTTTCGGTAATCCTTTTAGAAATTACATTTTCGCTCCTCCTCATGCGTTGGTTTATGCCTTTCTCGTCCTCTTTTGCCAACTACAATGTCGTCAATACTTTGAACAATGAGATGAGGCATTCATTTTAAGTGTTTCACCTGAGACCTTTAATAAAAGTCACACACAGAAAAAAACTATACCAGAAATTCAGGTTCAAATTATCAGCTATATAAATATTGTACATATGAATTTAAAAAAAAAAAAATGGGACTCATATTAGAATAAAATTTTGTTACCCTGTAAATTTAGTAAAACTTCGATGTTGTTGAAAATCTGACTTTAAAGATGCCCACTTCATTTTTCTTTCTCCTCCACCAGCATTCATAATTTAATTCTGGAGCTTAGTTATTTATATAACATAATAAAAATATTTATAAAACCCCAAACTAGAAAGGGTAGAAATATGCAAAACTACCGCCCAATCTAGATTCAATTTTTTGCCGTGCTGGGACAGGCTTTTAGTGGCCGGGCTTCCGGGCTCAGCGTGAACCTCTGATTTGGGATGGCCCCAAGAAGTCATAAACCACTCAGTGGCCAACTGAAAGTACCACAAATATTTGCCGCTAACCAACTTGCCGCCAGCAAATCTCTCTGTCCTTCTCATCCGATCTCTCAACATCTCACGTTCGTTTAGTTTGGCTGGTTTTATGTGCTTTACTCTTTCGCCTTTTGATATATGGCCATTGCAGGCTTCGCTTTTCCACGTTTCCACCTTTCCAAATTGCCTTTTTGCACAGGTAACTCGCTGTAAGTTTGTGCGTGGATGTATGTGTGTAAAACCGAAAGTGCTGCCATTTATTTTATTGCCACCTCAAGAGCAGCAGCAGCAACTCCAGCTGTCCGGCGATGAGTAAAAACTTTGAAAGCTGCCATAAAATAAACTGGGACCGAACAAAACTCGCAAAAAAAACAAAAAAAAAATGGGATGCGGAAAAATTGAGAAGAAAAGAAAAGTGACCCAAATGTTGTATTTTTATAGTATTTGGATTTGTGCAGCGCTTCGTGTGTTTTTATGATGGGATTTTAACGAAATTTGCTTGTCTGGCGTGGCGATTGAATGGCACCTTGCCCCCCAACTCCCTCACAACGCCATCTGATGCCTTTTGAGATGATGCAGTGGATCCGGGATCGCCCTGATGGGTTTTTGTGTCACCGGGGTTATCGTAATGGGCAGCTTATTAGGGGCAATCAGGTGCAGTTGGCAGGTCATTGTCTTGGTTTCTCGGTTCAGAACCTCGTCCATTGGAGTTGAGCTCTTGGCGAAGGGCAGATGTGACAAAATTCCAAAAGAATAGTTCAAATAAGAAAACCCCAAAGAGTGAGTTTTAAGTGCTTCCATGGAACTCATGAAAAAGTATTTCTTTTTTCGCCATAAGGTTTACATTTTAAATCGGTATTTATGGTTGAAATTTTCTATCATATCTCCTTTTAATTTTATGTCGCTTACCAACTTTTTTGTTCCTCCCATGCAACTTTTCAACGTGACTTTTAAGCCGGGGCACAAAAAGTTCAAGATTACTCGCCCCTTTCAAGCTAATGAATTTGTTGCAAACTTTGGGCCAGCCAAAAAACAATGCGGCAAAAAAGCCAAAGTTCCGCACTGATTCACTCCACTTTATATGATATAAATATTAGTTATATGCACACTCACACAACAACGCCACATTGTACTCATAACCCAAAAAAAGGAAACAATTTTATGGTTTTTGTGGCCAAAGCCAAGTTGGTTTCCCGAGGTGGGGCTTCTGGCTGCTCATGGGATTATTGTGGGGACGGCTGGTGGGGCGAGTGCTTAACAATTTAGAAGGCCCTAATTGACAGCATTAGGATTCTGGAAAATTGACAGGCCCCCGAGTCGAAGCGAGGCGAGGCTCATAAGTATGCTTTAAAATGTTCTCGGTTAGTTTTTCCTCCTCTCGGCAGCTCAAACATTTACAAATATTTTATGAGCACTTAACTTGGGACACTCACGCTCACGGATATAGAAAGTTGGGGGGTCTGAGACACGCAATAAAAAGTCAACAACGGCTTGACAGTGGGGTGGTTGTATGGATTTGGGTGGATCGTTGTATCCCTCACCCAACTGGGGACCATCTCAAGCCAAGGATCCGAGAAGGAGGAGGTGGATGAGGTCTTAGTCAGGAGAAAAGTTGTGCGTGATGCTGCTTGCGATGATGACGATGCAGCATGACATGTTTGCCAAGTCCTAAATTAAATCAATTTAATAAGCTGTCAATAATGCAGAGCACCGAGGGACAAAAGTAAAGTAAAGTAGCGCAAAGTGAGTTAAACAACCGTACACAATGTAATTTACGGTATGCACAATTTATTTGAAAGGAGATTTATTTGAAAGGAGGTAGGAATTACAAATATCTCGTAGGATGAGTTACTCAATCCTAATTCGTTGTTTATTGGACATTCGGAAATCTAATCTACTCAAATGTTGCTAAGCAGCGCGAAGCATTATTGTAATAAAGAAAATCTTGTTATGTAAGCTGCATTCATGCTCGGTGGGGGATTTCAGTGTTTCGTTTAATTGATTGGCTAACAATAGAAACACGAAAAACAAGGACTTGCTTTGGTCCGCATAACAAACACGCAAAATGTATATTTTAACTAATTAAACTTCAAATTACCTTAGGAATTTAAAATTTCCAAAAACAAAACTCTTCAAATGGAAATTTAAGGACTCCTTAGAAATTTTGCACTGCACGTTCAGTTACCACATATATAATATTACAACTTGCTTAACTTGTTTAATTAAAGGTAGGCGTTAATTACATTACCTTTGATGGCATTGACATCACTTGCAGTCATGCATGCATACATTAAGACTAACTCTATTAATAGAACCGACAAACGTGTTTATGACATGCCACCTTATTTGTCACCGAAAATGTTTTGGACTCAAGGAGTCTCTTCCTTGTTTCCCTAATTTATTTTGTGTGGCACAAAAAAAGGCTTTAAGTTGTGATAAAAATCAGGAGAGGTAGAAAACGTGAAAACGAAAACCAGAAGGCAAATCTTTTCCAGGTTATAGGCAACAGTTTGTGGCAAAGGCGAGAGTGTGTATTTTTTCATGGCAACGAACGATATTATTTCTTATCTTAGGCCAAACGTGATGTTCAACCAATGGTCGAGTTCCCCTTCCTTTCGCAACCTTTGTTTCTTTTCCTTTTTGCTTTTGCCCTTGTTGCGATTTCCATAACTATAAATATCGATTACCTTTACCGTCAGACATCGCCCCGAGTGCTTAAAGTTGCCATCATACTCGCCCACACAGAAAGAAGTACAGTATAGCTTTTATAAGTAGTTATTTATGCTAATTCATTACCATAGGAGGAAAAATGACAACCCACAAAGTTTTGAAAGTTAAGGTATATTAATTGTAGTTCCTTAATATGAAAACTGTTGAATTAAAATTAAATTAAAACCAAAGCTATTTGTAAAAGATTTTCGTAAAAATATGAATTTGAAGGGTAAATTGCCAAGAAAGGTTATCGCTCATACGCACTGTTGCCCTAAATCGATTCGCCTTGTTTCCATTCCGGTGGCATTATGTTTGGTGGCAACCATTTTTTTTGACAATAATTAAATTTAAATGTTTAAAAGAATAACAAATAAAAAGAATTTGTTTCTCATTTTCCTTCAAGATAATTTCTTCCTTTGGAACATTGTCAGACTTCTGTACTGCCTAGATTGTCTTTTCCACTTCCGCGTTTAACTTAAACTTGTTTCACTGTATGCAACGATAGGCAAAACACCCACACTTTCTAAGCAACTCAATGGGAAGCAACTTGAGGCTGTCATTGTTTTCTTCCTCCTTCTGCTACTTTCTCCGCCTCGTATCTTTGACGCTTTTATGCTCCAGCTATTGCTATTTCTCTTTTGCCCCGCTTACACTTCTACCTGCCTTATTTTTCTCTTTGACAAATAAATTGACATGCCACATTGCGATAGCAACGAATAAAATTCCCACATAAACTCACACTCCCTCCCGAAAAAAAGAAAAACACCCACGCTCACGCATTCTCAAGGTAAAGCGAGGAATTTTAGGCTTGGGGTAAATATTGTCACGTTTATGCGCTTCCCTACTTCTAAGTTGGCATAAATAAATAATGGGTAAACCGTATGAGGTAATTTGCAAAAATATAAGCCTCATTATTTGGCTGTGATTTCATAATTTGCGTAATTGCAAGCAATAAATTTTCACCTTATGGTTGGACTATTTTGTTTGTGAAATTATGGCTGGAGATTACTTAATTTCGATAATTTCTATTGCGCACTCTTTTTTTGCGGTGACTGGTTTGAAATCATTCTTTTGGCTTATAACTGATTCAGAAATGTCTTTATTAAAACCTAACTTGAAATTTCTTTTACAAATCCTGAATTTTTAATAAGAATTAAGGGTATAGGTGTCACCATATAAAGGCAACTTGTGTGAATATCGGCGCAGTTCAGAGACGACATTTGAAGGTTGCTCTGGCAATGATGGTGCGTGAGTCGCCGACCCATTCCCCTTTTTTCTTACCACCCCCTTTTCTTACCACTCTCTTTTCTTGCCACCCCCTTTCTCGGCCACCTTTCACCTGCCTTCTAACTGCGTTCTTTCTTCCGCAACGAAAACAATGAAATGTCAGGCACGTACGAATGAAATTCGTTTACTTCGACTGTTTTCCTTCTCTCCTCGGGTCTTCTACTCTCTCTGCTTCCACTCCTGCAAAACATTTGGGTATTTGGGCGCCTTAAGAAAAGGTAATACTACTTTTACCAGCTATTTGATATGTTATCAAAAAATAGTGCCAAAATAATATGTTTATTGACACAAATATAAAGATTTATTTGTCATAAAAAAGTGTTAAAAACAATAGGAAAGTACTTTGCAATTTTATGTATGCATATATCTCTATCTTAAGTTTTTTCTTATAAATTTAAGTTATTCGGCTTAAACATAGTTCTAAGGTATTTCAGTTTCGGCTAAATAAACCTAAGTTTTCCTTATTTTTGGCCGACTAGCTTGGCGAATTTGACGTGCAACGTGAACGTCGACGGCAGGAAGGAAAATAAATATGCCACAATATGTTAACGACAAGTCTGCCTTGGCCTCCAGTCGCCTGCCACGCCCCTTTTTCCCCCTCACCGCCCCCTGTGACATTAGCACTTTTCGGGTTTGCCTGCGCTAGGTGAACTACGTGCCAAGTTATACTTTTGGCGCTGACTGTAAATAAATATTATTTAAGCGACACTAAAAAATCGTATTCGATTATTCAGCAAATGCTAAGATAAATGAATGGCCTCGAGGGTGGTGAAAATGGGTGAGTGGTTTACCACGAATTATGTGCAATAAATGGAATGTGCCAGCATAAATCATTACAGCAGATAGCTCTGTCTGTGTGTGTGTCTGTGCGTGTGTATCTGTTTGTGTGTAGTTCCACTTCCATTCAGTTTTTGGTCCAAAGTATGCAATCATTTTTCAATAAGCTGTATTAGCTTGTCAGCCAACAGATGGCAGTGCGTAGGTGCTGGTTGTAAAACCCATATACATCACCCGTATCGATGTTCCAAATGGCCAAAACATTCAAATATTGTCTTCGTTGGGAAAACGCCCGCGAGCTCTTTGTGTCGTCCAGTTGTAATTCGATCGTTTGCCAGAGTCCCTTGTTTTGGGGTGTTCTCGATAACGATATCCCATTAAACGTTATTGTTTCTACAAGGTAATCAACATAGATTGCACGAAATTACTTTGATAGCGGTAAAGGTAAAAAGTACCTATAAAATAGATTAGTGACTATTTAAATGGTATTGAAGAAACATAAAATAATAATGTATATTTTTCTAGAAACTGGAGAGAAACGAATTGCCTGAAAAACCATTTTCAAGAACAAGTTATATCAAGTTCTCCACTTAGTGAATGTGCACAGACAAATTGCAATCACAACGTTTGGGTGTTTGTGGTGGCGTTGCAGTTGCCAATTGCCTAAAAAGCTTCGCCATGGAGCTTCCAATAAGTTTGGCAATAAAGCCGGACTTCCTCTGCGCAACCGAGAACCGGCCATAATTACAAGTTAATGGTGTCCGCGTGTAAGCTGTTCCAGTTGCCAGTACTCCTCCTTGTTGGTAATAACTTTATTAATTACGTCCTCGGACTTCGCAGGACACTTACTTGCAAGGGCCTTCGAGTCCCTTGGCTGGGCAACAGCTGGTCGAATACGGTTTTTGTGTGCGCCTTATTAATTTATTCAATTTCCCCTTTTTACGGCCTCTCCAAGTGAATTAGCAGCCGAAAGTGCTTTCAGCACTCTCGCTGCCACTTCACTTCATTTCACTTTCAGCATTTCAACTGGAGTTTAATGTCAACTCTCAGCTTAAAGCGGTCTAAATTTCTCCCTATCTGATCTGATTTTCAAATGCAGGAAGAAATCGATTGAAACAAAATTAAGTTGATATTGATATCAGATACGGTTGCCTGGATTATATTTGAATATGTACAGTAATTAAAGAAGTCAAGATAAAAACGGACTTTATTTTTAGAAATTTAAATATAGCATCAGAATTACTTTTGTATATATCTGTTTTTTGTAGTAACTCGATAACCCACTCAATTTATTAAATTAAATAAGTCGTGTATATTTCACTGCGTTTTAAAACTGTTATTTCATAATCTCTGCCGAGAGAATTATCTGCATTTAGTCTAAAAGCTTCGTAAATAAAATTGTTTTTTTGTTGATTGCTAATAATTATTTGTTTACTTTTAAAATATGATTCAAGCGTAAACTATTATATTACACTTTTTTGTAAGCAATGTTTTTTATCGAGCTGCCAAATGGGTTGCCTAGCCATATTGACCGGAAAACCACAAATAAATAACTGACAACTGTACTTCAGAGGCGGCAACGCATCAAAGACCGCCGACTGTTGCTTAAGCTCTGGTTTAGACCCCCGGGTCCAACTTTCCTCCCTACTGACAAACTGCTTACCAGCCTGTCCACATATGGCAACTATTTTCCCGCAAATTGGTATAAATGATGGTGGATTAAGCCAAATGCTCACCATAAATAAGAACTGCGCCTGCAGGGGGTTATACGAAAGTATAAGAAAATAAACACCGAACTATAGTTTACTCTTTTAAATAAAGTAAATAATCTTTGTTTTGATTGAAGAAATTAAAACCGACATAATTTAAAAATTACCATGTAGATAGAGATGTTGGCATGTTTTGCTTGATTAAATTTAAATGTTTGGTAGTTTTACTATTTTTTAAATGATATGTGCTCATATATGTGAGAATCTTAATGTTTTTAAAGTCACATGAACCCTATATGAAAAGTATTATTACTCTCCCCCTCGAAAAGTGTAGGGAAAACTCAAGGCAAAAAATTCCTTCGAGGAAGGCCAAGCAAAGCAAAACCCAGAAAAGTAGGCAATGATTTTTATTAATTGATAAGCATTTGCAACAAGTTGCACAGACACATGAGTAAACACACGCACACGCACACACAGTCAGTGTGTATTCGAGTGAAAAGTCCTTCTCCCTGAATTCGTTTCATATTTGAGGTAGGATTTATCATATCAGATCATCGCAATGCGATAAGGCTCACGAGGACTTTGTGGAAATCTAGAGCACAAGCTGAAAGGGAAAGCAAAACGAGGAGGAGGGTCTTAGAAAAGCTACATCAAAGCAAGTAGAATTTAAGGTTCGAAATAGCTGAGAGGAGAAACTAAAAGGGTCCTAAAAAAATTGGCAACCACTAAAAATGCCTTTAAAAGAGAAACTTGAGAGAATCTTTAAGCTTGTAGACAAATACTTTGTCCATGTTGATGTATGCGTTTCATTACCGAGGTGAATGCAACCATAACGAAGATAATTAATATTTCTTACCAACTAATTAATAGAAAAATTTAAAACTTTCTTGGGGCATTCACGGCTGACTAATTTGCAAAGCTAACAAAGCGGAGCAAAGCGAACGAAGAATAAAGGACAGAAAAAATGCATTCTTCAAACTTAGTCAATATGAAAAAAAAGACAAGTAAGTATTTACTCCTTCAAACTTTTTCGAACTCCTGGGCCTGGGTATAAAGTTTGCGCTTTTCTTGGGCCATAAAGCAGGGAATATGGTAAGCAGCACGGGCCAAGAAAAATGTGCACTTGTCAGCAGAAGAAAAGCGCCGAGGAAGGAAAGTAGCGAAGAAATCAAGGCGGGCCAAAGAGACTTCAACTCGAACCAAAACCAAACAAAACTGCAGTCGAATCATTAAAAAAATGAAAGCGTAATTGATAAAGGGAATGCGGGCTCCCCAAAAAAAAAAAAAAAGAAAATAAAATAAAGTGAGGGCCGAAAAGTGGGGGAATGAGATGGCTCAAGTTTATAGCGATGACATCGTTAAAAGTCTACCAAAGTACACTTCTCATGGAGTACGCCTTCTCCACCCAGCATTTCCCCCAAATTCGACCAGTTTTTCACTGCTTTTTCTCCCTCTGAAGTGACTATTCAAGTGCCGAATTAGTGGCCACAAATTGGCCTGACTTGGGTAGAAAAAACTGCGAACCAAAAACGGAGCCGAGGGCAAAGATTCATTGCAGCAGACGGAAGATTAAGGAATGTGTGGTTAACAGTTAGCAATCTTGGCGAATTTAACTCCTCTTGTAACCTCCACTCCCCCAAAGAAAAGCTTCTTGTAAAATGCAAATGAGGGAAATATTTTTCCTCGTTTCTCGTCTTCGTCTTTCGGCCATTTGAGTTATTTGAGCAAACCAAAATGCCATTTTGTGGGTATTTCTCTGGGAAAACAAAAGGCATTCGCTGCAGAGTCAAGCACTACTGACCCTACTAACCAGCGCAACTAACCCTCCTCCATTAAAAAAAAATACCCTTTCAACCTTTTCCACGGTACTTAAACAAAAAGTTCGCTTTATTTCTCCCTTCTATTTGATTTCTCCTCAGCTGGGGAAAAAGAGAGAAAACTATAAAGATGGGGCGGATTGGGAAGATCCACCGCTGCATAAGGAATTTGCATAAGTTGCTGTTAACCCAAAACCCAACCCAACTCACTTTTTCCGCAACTAAAAATTTTTGTTTTCGCAATTGTGGCGAAAAAGCGGCGGCCGCAAATTAAATCGTCAGCGGCGAACGGAATGAAATGGAAAAGTTTCCCAGTGGAAAAATATTTGGCTGGCAGGGTTTGCATATCCACACCAATAACCTAAAGTTGAAAGATGTTTTAGCATTTGAAGTTTTCTTTGGGAAAACGCCAAAGCCAAAGTTTGCAAAATAAATCAATACAATTTTCTCTCTTGTTTTTTCGTCTATTGAATCAAATTCAATTGAATGAAATAAACTTTTTAGACATCTATAAGATTTAAGTAAATATATTTATGTGAAAAACAAAACTCAATTGTTGATTTACCATTCTTGTTTTTAAAAGGTTTGAGTAAGATGAGAATGACAGAAATTAAACCAAGTAAATTCTTAAAGCAAAAAGAAAATTCAGCATTTATTTTCCCTCCTCAAACCTTACGAAGCTCGAAAAGTTTTGGCTTAATTAAACATATAATAACAGCTTATATTGCTTCTGGGTGCCTGTCAGCGGAAGTGTCTAACAAAAGTCGTGTGGTGTGGGGAAAGTTTCTACTTTCCCGTTGATAAGATAGAAATCCCCCACTGGCCAACTCCGTCCACGCCTTGTCAATGCCAAGTTCAAGTTTTTCCCCCAGCAGAAAGGGTAAACAATATAAAACAATAGAATCGGAAGGGGGGAGTGTCAGGACCAACACCAATATATATATAAAAATAAAGACCAAAACTTTTTGCTTATTTTTATGTCTTCACATTATTTTCTGCTGCTGTTTGCACTTTATTACATTTTGACAAACGGAAAGAAGTTCGTTTTCTTTTTCCCTTTTTCCCTTTTTTTCTCTGGCCAACTGACATATGAATATGCTGTCGGGAGTGAGTTGATTGCTGTTTGGCCAAATTATGTTGTTTGAGGGGTAACAACAAGTGCCAAGATCGTAAAGTTAAGCCCGGAACTTTCCTCTAGGCTTCCCCAGATGAGGAAGTAAATTTGTGGCACTGAAGCGAGTCAATAAAGTTTCGCAGTCTCATTTTGTCGGCCTTCCCCTTCTTTTCCTTTCCGGCTGGAGTTTAATTTTCTGGCTTATTTTTGTGTTTTCCTTTTTCGGGATGTGGTATGGTGGAAATCAATAGCGGCATTTATTATTCAGCAGCCAAGGAGAAACTCAAAATCAACTCAAGACCTGCCCAGACCCATTCCCCAAAGTCTATTACCTTTTTTGTGTGTAGTATACCCCATACTCAAGGCCATCGGCGTTCGGGCCAAGGTTGCCGCAAATTAAAATTATAAAAAGAAATCATGTATACGCATTACGACGTATAAATAAATTCATACTCGAGCGGTACTTGTGTGTGTTTGTGCGTTGCGAGCGTATTTTAAGGGGCTGGCTCAAAGTCACGCGATTGTGGCCCAAAGTCAAGTGCCTTGCACAAGTTGGTTTCACTTGGCTCGCAGCTCGCCTGACTCTTCGAGTGCGTTTTCCATTTAATTACTGTTTTGTGCCGGCCTCTTTTCCACTCTTTGCACTCTTGGGCTTTTTACCAGTAATTATATTTGCAACTTGGCCCAATCATTCGGATGTGATGTAATGGGAAAAAGTTTTTCGGCCTATTGATTGCTTTCCAATTAAAATCCCTTGCTTTTGTTTATTTTAAGCTTTTGATTAATATAATGGGCGAAATACTGTGTATTTTTTTGTAAGAAGATTTCATTGTATTTCTGTAACTCAAACCAATCATTTTTTGCTACTGGACTTATTTTCTTGACTACGGATTGAATCAGCTTACTCTAATTTTTTTTCTTGAAAAGATATTATTTTTTTTTGTGTTTAATAATATTACTACGAATACATTTAAGTAATAATATTTTATCGTTTGTATGATTTTTCTTGACCCAAAAGTATCTCTTTAAAAAAATAGTAGGTCTAAGGAAAGTCCTTTTAACATTTTGAAGTAATTGACTTCGAAATGAGCTTCCTTTGCTTGAACTCCAGCCAGATGGATAATCTACTTACCCTTGGACATTTTGGGGCAATCAAAGGTGCCTGCCGGCGGGTTGGAGTTGGCAACATGTTAGTTTGGAGTGGTCGCTGGCAGCCAGACACAGAATTCAGTCATTACGAGGTTGGGGAACCATAATACCCTAACACATCCTTCCTGCTTGGCTGGGTTTTCCACCCGCTTTTCCCGCTTTTCACTCTCCCCTGAAACTACCAAGTTGTGTAAGGAAAGCGGCAACGAATAGTTTCGGGCCGTTGGCTTCTTTTTGTCATTTTCATTTTTCCTGAATATGTATATTTTCTTCGCGTTAGAATCGGAGAGAGAAGAAGAAGAAGAAGTGTTAGGAGGGGCGGTAAAATTCGAGTCATGTGTGCCAGACATGCATAATTCAAAACGTGGCTGTGGAAACTGTTTGTCCTGCTCCGTTTGTGTGTGTGTGTGTATGTGTGTTGCCACTTTTTATGTTGGTAACTCGACTGTGGGGACATGTATGTATTTATGTGTGGCCTAACGCAATTTTCGTATGCACAAAAAAAAAGCGAGCAAAATGTCACCGCCTTCGCCTTCTGTTTGACATATTTTTCACACAGCGTCTGCTTGTTAAATTGTTGGCGGCAATTTTGAGGTTAGCGTGACAAACAAACACTACCACACAAGCACACACATACACACACACAAGCTACTGTGTCGGCACCCACACATGCATTTGCAAGGACATGTCAGTGCAACGAAGTTGTGTTCGTTAAGTTTTTGTTTTTTTGCTGAAATACCGCCAGAAGATAATATTATGAAAAGAAAACTGCAACTCTCTAAAAATAAAAATAAACCAAGAACATTTTCTTGGTTAGTTGATATAGAAGCAACTTGGTTTAAATAGCAAAGTCCTTTCTTTGCTAAAAAATTATCTAGTGAAAATTGAAATTAAGCCATACCCGGCACATTGCCGTGTTGATCTCACACCGTTCTTAATAGACTTCCACCGACATCTGACAGGGTTAGTAAATATGCAAAGTTGGTTTTTATCTTGGCACATTTCTCTCCGATGTTTTCCATATACCGGCACGCGAATGAAAGAAAGTGGAAAGGGGTGGGGCCAAAGAGAAAGCTGAGAAAGTAAGAGACAGAGAATATAAAAAGGCGAGGCGGGATTGCGAATCGCTTGCATGTTTAGCACTTGACGGCTTAATGGCGAACAATTTGGGTTAAGACAAGAGGGAACGCCCCGTTCACTGGACTCGGACTGGTCCGGGATTAAAGGATATAGTGGGATATGGCAGGGAAAGGAGGTTTTAATAGGGACATTTCAATTACTGCAAGACACCTTTAAGCCAGAACTGCCGAGCAATGGAAATTTAAGCCCCTGTTCGGTGCATTTAAATCCATTCGAGTAATCAATTTCCGCAATAGAATGCATTCGAAAGATGAAAATCTCATTTCCCGAAAAATTGTTTTAACTGCAATTGGAATGCGAGACATAAATAATTCGCCCTGAGCTGAGCCAAGTGGTCGAAGCGACGACATGAGGGACAGGGCTCAAGCGAAGCACGGACACCACCCACTCGGCCAATAGCCAATAGCCAGTGGCCAAAACAGGACAAACAACATGTTTGTGGGGAGAAGGGGAAAGGGGGGAAAGGATTGAGCCCGGAGCTTAACAAACCATGCAGCTGCCAAAAATTTATTGGCTGGACAATGACAACGACAAGGACCGAGCAGGACAATTATCATTGTAAACATTTTGCCATGCGTCCTGCAAAATGAGGAATGGACAACTGAAAAGGAAAAAGGGCTTAAACCTGCCATCCTCTTTGTCTTTTTTTCAGGTTCGACACACGAGCATGTGTTTTTTGCTAGTTAACTTAGAAACTTGTTTCGGTTGAACATTGAATAAGAAGCTTTTCTAAATTTGAGACTTATTCTTCAAGTCATCCCATTTGTTATTTTTATCTCCTTAAAAGTCATGAAACCATTAAGTAAAGTTAGTCATGAATACAAATTATTTATGATAAGCTGTATTAAAACTATTTGTGGTTGAAACCTTTTATAAAGTATGCGTTAAAGTTCTTTTGAATAAATGTTAGGTAAAGATTTTTCCAATTTATTTTCTCACGGTTGGCTTTTATCATGGATTTCCCCCTTCTACATATCTCTCAATTTTTCGATATCCTTTCAGCTGAAGCCATTAGTACCCCTCACTTTTGCGACTGCCGCGGGCAAAGTTTTCCTGGCCAACAGTTTGGGTTACGTTTCGAAGAGTTGGAGAAGTGGAAAGCAGAATGGAGCTGCGAGTTCTTCAGTTGCAGCCCTCCAGTTGCAAAAGTGCATTAGACACAAAGTAATCGATACTCAATCGTGGAGCAGCTCTGCCAAAAATGCTTTAAGCCTTCAATCAGGAGATGTGTTTGACTTATCGCCTCGCTATTTCTGGCTTTTTCAATGGGGCGGGGGATTTATTTGGAAATTTGTTTAGGCAACGTTAAGTTTACATTTATAGGACTTATCAGTTTCCCCAAATTGAAATGTTTGCACTCCGCTGAATCTGCACGCGTTTCCTTCCGGTTTTGTTTACTCACTGCCTGTATGTGTGTGTGTGTGTGTGTGCGTCAGTATCTGTGTGCTTATCGAATTTACTTACTTATTTAGGTAGCTATGTTAATGGCGTATTAGAAAGCGACGAGGGATGGCACTTTGGCAGACCCATCAACCCGTGGGCGTATGTCGCCTTTCTAGCCGTTTTAATGCCAGGTTAGGTAAACACTTGCGAAATGAATTAACTTTAAGCCGCAAAATTTGTGCTCTTGTGTGCGCTCATATCTGTATGTGTGGATGAGTGTATGTGTGTGGGTGCTCGTACGCTTGTGTGAGTGTGCATACATAAATGCTCGTAATTGTTTATTTACATAACTTGACATAAGATTAAAGACGCTTTTGATTAACGATGCGAAAGACAGCAGGGACTTAAAATTAAATTGCAAACATTAAATTGTTGACAGGCCAAGATAGATGTCGTCAAAGGTGTTGCAAAAATTCAAATTTAATTCGAGTGTATTGTGTGTTTTTGCAGTCATTGTAAGCTGATGTTGTTTGCCATTTGGGAAATATTATTTTTGGATTAAAAATACGTAAGTAAACAAAAACTTGTAATAAAACGGTTTTTAAATTCTTTGTGAAAACAATGTAAGACACTAATCAAATATATTTTTAGGCTTTGCTTAGTTTACCTTACCTAAATCCCTAAGAGGCTTTTGAGATTACTTAAAAGAAAAATGCAAAACATTTAGTTTGCTATTAAAGCTTTTAATCGGCCAACAAGGCGTATGAGTAATATAAGTTTATATAAAAATACTAAAGAAAATCTTGAAAAAGCTTCTAAATAATTGCCTCTTGCATTATGTAGACGCCATAATTCAAATGACAGTTTTTCCAAAAGATTTTTTTTCGATTTCAATTAGTGTCAAATGCGCAGGAATAACAAAATTCGCTGCTTCATCCATATTCATTCAGCCTTAAGCATTTATGTGCGGATTTGCGCGAAAAATGCCAAAAAGTTAAGCAAGGGGGCTGAAGAGGCTGGGAGTTAGGGAAAAGCCGCCCTAAGCCATAATTTAATATATTGACACAAAGCTTTGTCGTAAGACGTGTCTTGGCACCATCATAATCCCCAATATTGTATATTGACAGCTGTCGAAGGAGCCATATCCCCACTTTCCCACTTCCGTCCAAAAACAAACGAAAAAAAAGCCACAGAAAAAAAAAACTGTAAGGAAAAGTAAGTTTTTGGCTTAATGCGCAACTATGCGGAAAATATTTGCGCTTAGTTTGAGTTGAGCATAGGAAAATGTAGTCACACACATGAACCCACTGCTACGTGTGTTGGTTGAAGGACACGAAAGTGGGCTAGGACCCTAAGCCAAGGGAACAGGTTCGCACACAAATGAACTGGGCCAGAAAAGTAGGAAAGCGGGGAGTGGGGATCGGAATACGCTGACAACTTTAAGACGTAGGAATAAGTGTCGTGAACAGACTTCAATCGGCAGAGATTACCCCGGGCGAATTTAAATGAAGTCGTCCTACAATAGAGACTCGTTGCTAGGTTTCGTTTAATTTATTAAGTGAATATTGTTGGAGCATTTAAGGGAAGCGCCCAGATATATTTCACTTACATTTTAGAGTGCTGGTGCCACTGAAAACCTTAAAGAACTTGCCGGTTTCAGCATAAATAAAACAAAATCATACGATTTATTTTGAACATTTTATTCACTCTTCCATTTTAAGAAGACAATAATAATTTTTGTTTGTACTTTTTTTTCTTTACCATTTATATAGATCTTTACACACAATTTTGTCAAATAAGCCTATTGCATTTCAAAAGTTGCTATATAAATTGATTTTGATCTTGGGCATTAAAAAAAATTGTTGCTTCGAAATTTAGCCTTGCCCTTCTTTTGGCTTAACTTTCGACTAGATTTAGATTTAGGATAAGATGTTTTGGATACTGGTCCATGGACTTCACTGGAGGTGTTCCCTTTTTCTATTTGATTGCTTCCATTTGGCAGCGATGTGGATGAGATAAAAGTATTGAGACTATGTAACTGACTAACAATATCCGGCATTGAGTTGCTCTCGCAGCTAAGATTTTGAGTCAGATCGTTTACCAGTCGTTTTGGAGAGGCAGCCTCTGCGTTCAATTCCTTGACCCGATCCGCATATCGCAGGGTATTCAGAGTGTGTTCCACAGAATGAAGGCCAGGTGAAATCATGGCTATCATGCAGGTTTTTACCTTCTTGCCTCCAATAAATGAGTCACGAAGAACCTGAGTGAGTTTGGAACCTCTGAAGGGCAAATGACCTGATTGACGGCCCAAAGCTCGTATGCATTCTTTCAAAACCAGCAGGGATTTGTTGATCTCCGATCCTTCGATGCGGGTTAACCGATCCGCCGAACTATTGTCAGCTCCTCTTTCATTTCCCGCGAGATCTATAAGTGAGAATTTTCCATGCAAACGCTCTGATATCGAAGATCTAAGTGCAATTTGGAAAACTGCATGAGATCTAGAGGATTTGGAATTGGCAGAGGTTTGTCCCGAGGTTCGAACTCCATTTCCCAGTTCAAGTAGGGCCAAAACATCGGCAGTGTTTTTGACAGGATTTTCGGTCAGACCCACCACTTGCACCTGCTGCTTGCCATCTTCCAAAACTCTTAATTGTGGTTTACCCGGCATCAGAAGATCGTAAACTCGAGATCCGTAGATCTCAAAGAAACTGCAGGAGACTCGCAACTTCAGCTTGTCATAAATTGGTAACTGCAGATTGGAAAACACATCCATGGCGGCCATGGCATAAATGCCATTCAAGGAGCTCTGTTGTTTCCCAGTGAATTGACCACCCATCGTGTGGGTCTTACCACTTCCAGTTTGTCCATAGGCAAAACAGGTGGCCATTCCGCCTTCGAAAATGTGCTTTATCCAAGGTCGGGCAGTGAATTCATAGACCGTGGCATTTGAGCATTCTTCATCGAAGACATAATCGAAACGGAAGCTGTGGTTCTCTAGGAACTTGACCAGATTCACATGCTTTTTTGGCTCGTGAACCATTAACATATCTTTAGAAAGTACACTGACCACATCCAATTCTTTATCTGCCAACTCCTTCCTTCTCAGTGGCCTTTTTCTTACACAAACCACAATTTGGTGCTCCTTGAGGGGCTTGTTCAATCCACTGCTCTTCACAGGACGAGTTTCCAATTGGAGGCGCTGCAGTCGTATCATCCTGGCTATTTCCCAATTGGGATTCCCAGGATCTTCGTTCATGGCATTCTCCCGAATTTGACGAGCTCGGGCTTGAAGTTCACGTCTTCGTTCACGTTGTTTCCTCACCCTTTCCACTTGCATCATTACTTCATCCTGATTATTTGAAGGCAACGTGGTGGGCGTAAGTTGACGGGGCGTGGCAGTTCCCACGCGAGGTGGCAACTTTCCAGCTGACATGCGTTGCTTCACGGATCGTGGAGGTATGGATGCCGTGCAGGGAGAAGGATCAAAGATCTGCGGATTCATCAGGATCACCAGTTCCAAAGGGAGTTCCTTACCCCTTAACCTATGTCCTTCGGGCCATTCCACCGTTACCATGTTATTGCTGCCGCCCTCCAGTTTCACAATTCCTGCCATGTGGACTCTGCCATCAGAACGACGGACATATATCTTCTGGTTGATCGACAGCTGATCCATGTTATTATCCCCACTTCCTCGAATCTGCAACCTTTTTCCTTGTTCAATCAACGATCTTTCGATTTCCGCAAAGAATTTAATTAACTGCAAATTTTCTTCAAGTGTACACACATAATATTTAGTCAGATTTCATAAACTACTGCCTATATGTATTTTTTGTTATTAATAAAAAAGGCTAAAAACGAAGCGACAAGAAAGGCAAAGTAAATGTATTTACTATCAAAAAGGATCCTTATTTTGTTTACCAAAATTAATAGGAAATCATTAAAATAGAACAGCTTTTAAATTGAAATTTGAATTCCTTAATATGTACATAGTTGCATTAAGTTTTCTCTTCAAAACTTTTACCGCGAGTTAACTTATTTAAATTCCACGCTCATATCTTACGATTTTGGATCCTCCGGTTTTGGGTTTCCTGCACCAGCCGAGTGATATCTATTCTGGCGAGGATTGTTTTAACTATTTGTTCAATTTGGGAGCAAACAACAGACAGCAACAATAACCGAATCAACAAACAACACCATTCCGAGGACCTCTCTCGTCAGCCGCTCCACATGTCCTGTGTATATTCTATTTGCCAAGTGGGTGGTCATGAAATGAAGCATTCTTTTAGTAGAAAGAGACGGCCGTACTGGGGGTAGAAAGAGACGGGTAGTGGAGCAAGTTGCAGATACGTTTGCATAAGCCGAGACGTGTGTAACGTACCAAATTGTTATTTATTTTTTGAAGTGCTTGCGCCACTGCCTCTCTCTGTGTAAAGGTGTATCTGTGGATCCAGTGCGCGTATCTGTGTGCTCCAGCCTGCGCGTGTATGCGTGGCAAGGATGCATAGATACATCGGATACCTGGCTACATGGATACGTGCAACTCGTTTGGGTCTTTACTGGCGTCTTGTTTGCTATTTGACGTCACATTTTGCCAAATTTACCGTGTAATTATCGGCAAAGGAGAACGGCAACCGAGTTGCCAACCAACAACCCACCGAAAAATGCAACAAGGATTGGGAAAAGGAGAAAGGGAATCGGGGCGGGGGACAGGCCCTTCTGGTCTCCACCTGATATGCAAATTTCCATAGCTTTTTCTATTTGCCCGGGACCCCAGGCATATTTGTTTAACCACAGTCAGACCGAGCCGGACAGTTTGGTTCCGTTGCAGGGATTTCCATTTCATTTTTAGCCAACTATTTTGCACCTGCACGTAAGCGGAATATTTGTTATATGCTTGCCTAAACTGCAAATCTGAAACGAACTAATAAAGCAATTGAAATGGAAAACATTTTGATGGTTTTTACAGAAACGAATTTAATTTTAAATAAATTGAAAAGCCGTTCGACTGAATGTGCGTAATGTGGCCTGCGTTAATAAATGAATGCATAATGAAGAAAATGATATTATGACTGTAATCTTTTTCATATATTTTGTGCACTTTGTTCTCGTTTTATTACTTTTTTTTACTTATCTGGTTTGCTCGACAAGCTTCCATCATTTTAAAATTTATTAATAAGTAATATTGGTACTGTTTCACACGAGCTGCGCACCAAAAAAGCATATCCCAATCATACACAATAATTGTCATTCGGTAAGGATTAAATGTTGTTTGCTAATGTAATCAAATCGGACAATTTCGACATTTGAACTAATCCGTTACATAATCCGCATGCAATAAAGCCACAGGCATCAAATTTCTCTATTCGCTGATTACCGCGTTTGTAGTTTCGATTTAATTATGCCTGAAAAAATCCGCGTGAAATCGCAAAGCCGAAAACTAAATGAATTACATAAATCATTTATTAAATAACAATTTCAAAATTGACTTTTGCCGTCAGTGAACAAAATAAATGGTGTGCCATTTTCAGAAAAATCATTTGCATGTAAAAATTCAGAAGTTGGTTTACTGATTCATGAACAACAGGATTAGCCCTTCAGGTAATGCAACATTCTTTGAGTAAAGCTGAGTGGTTTCGCCTTGGGTTTTTCATCTTTAAAAAAGAAAAAATACATCTCGTGCCAAAATCTTGAAGCTATTGAAGTCGTAGCTTTTCCTTTGTCCTCCGACTTTTGATCTTCCTTTTTAAAAAGCATCCAGATAAGTAGTACGAAAATAGGAAGCACTGGTATCACATATTTAAGATATCGTTGCATTGTTGGTTTCCGCTTGTTAGTTGTTTGTTGAATAAAATATTTTATAGGAGCTCCTGCTCAGGAATTGGGGTTTTTGTTTAAGCTTTATTCGTTGACTGCCTGAATAAGACGTGTTGACATATAGGGCTCTATGTTTCAATAGTTCAGTGAACTGTGGTGGGGAAAATCTGGACAAGTCCTCCAGTGGTTGCTCCCATTTCCTCAATTCCGATTGAAAAGCACTTCAGACCTCCAATACAATGCTGCGAGCTGCGAAGAAAAACTACCGGACAGAAGGGAAACACACACAAATTTATAGTTGAGCTATGGAAAACAATGAGATGGAAAAGCGGGCGGCTTTCTTTTCCATTCATCCGGATCCGGATCCCCGACTGAAGTGATTTCCGTTGTTTTTCGTTATGCTCGGAGCGTTGGTGCATTCAATGGAGTGCACTCTCCGCTAAAGGAATACTTGAACTGCACCAAGAAAAGACGCACAATACAAATGTTGAAGGGCTTTGTTTGAACATCGAGCGGAGCGTCCTGCCGCATTTGCCTACAAATACTTTATATAAGTACTTATGTTTGGCCCAGACAAAGCCCAACCTCATGTGCTCCATTTAGCCGTCTAAAAATGTAAAGAAAGCAAATTGCCGCGTTATTCGGTTGCATTTCTGCATCCCAAAGCTGTTTTATTTAAATCTTATTACACGTGAAACGAAACCCCTCAAAGCTGGAAAGTATGGAGCGGATGGAATCTGCAGGGAAAGTTATTATTACTTCGAGATCAGCAGGGGATTCCCGGGAGATCCTGCTTACATGTCCTCGCGTGCTTTAATCAGAGTTTCCACCAGGCGATGTAATGGATAATCTCCTGTGCAAATCCTGTACACAGTTGTGAACAGAGGGAATCTGAAAAAATAAAGTTATTTACAAAAGGGTAAAAAAAGCGATCTTGCATAACACCTACTTATCTTCCAAGCCCTTCTTTTTTAGCATATGATGAACTAATTCAGCAGTCACTGGACCCAGTGGCTCATGTCCTGGAATGAGAATGTGCTCCAATTCACTCAAAGGCTTACCTGTTTTCACAAACGCTTCGGCTAACTTTCGATTGCGATTTGCTGGGAAGAAGATATATTTAAGTAATAGTTTTAAAATTGAAACATAAATTGTAGTTACCATAACAACTGGTTACCAAGTCAGATATTCCGCAGGACTCGAAAAAGGTCCCCATGCGACAGCCGGGATAAAATACATCCACAAACTGAAGCATCTCCAGAAAACCTCTGCGAATAATCCCTCCCTTTGTGTTTTCATTCAACTCCATTCCATCAGAGCATCCAGCCGCAAAGGCAATTATGTTCTGTAAAAAAAGACTCGCTTTTCTGGCGAATACATATTTTAAAAAAAGGCAGCTTACCCTTAAAGTGGAACATATCTCAACACAGTCTGCATCTTCAGTAACCACAACACGAAAAGTGGGCGACTTAAAAATGTCGTGCAGAACTCGAAAATATTTCTGATCTCGACAGCCAACTGTTCCCTCTGAAAAGTGGTCATTGGCTATTTCGTGGGCCAAATTGCAACCCACTAGGACTGAACAGGGAATCTAAAAGATAACCGAAACAAATTACTTATAAATATTTTTGAATCTTTTTTACTGGGACTAACCTTTAGCTGCCTCATAATAATCTGGGAAATTAGGACGAATTGCCCATCATCGCCGCGTTCGAATCCTTTGATCAATGAAACTGCATGGGCAGTGGGCTTAACTTTTCCGAGTAGAGTTTTGCAGCAGCTGCTAACGAAAGTCGGCGGAATGGCAAAAATTATAATGTCTGCATCTCTGGCCGTGGTCACAATATCATCCACGGCAACCTTACAAAAGAAATTGAGTATTAAAAATTTCATGTTTCGTTTCTAATCAAATTACACCCACAATATTTGGCGGCAGTTCAAAGTTCGGCATGTACTTGGTATTTATGTGGGTGGTGTTGATGATTTCCGTGAGTTTTCGGCCATCAACCATTTCCTCGTACACATACATTGGCACCTTTTCGTCAAGCGTTTGCGAATTAATCACATTCCTGCCAACATTACGGGCTATAGTCGTGGCCCAGTTGCCCGATCCGATGATGCAAATCATTATCTTGTCCATCTTGTTTAGCTGAATAAAATATAAATTTTACTCAAATATTATGTGTGCAGTTTTGTAGTTGTAGAGACTTTAAAATCTAGGGTGAAATTGTCGGAAAATAAATAGTACAACTTTGATCGGCGAATAAATTATATGTTCTATTGAATTAATTTAGTTTAAATTTATGGCATCATAAATAAGTTGTTGAATTTGGCTGACATCATTTAATTCTATTAAATTTCAATTTCAATAAAACACATTTATGTGGATTAGCAATAAATTTTATTTTAGATTTAATCAAAATCCAATTGAGACTGTATAAATTGTACCAAAAGGCATTATCATACTTAAATAGCACTAAGTTTTTTTCGTAATAAAGGACTTTTAACCTTAAAAATGAATGCCCAAATAAATTAAAGCATACGCGAGCGCAAATATACAATCAAGTAATAATATATATGCATATTTACATGCATATAAGTTCTCTGTACATATATTGATTGAGTGCTGGGCAAACAATTCATCAGTGAATCAGGCGGGATAAAAATTACGTATACGTCACGTTCGCCAAACTGGCAGGGCAAATAATTAACTGCGGCCACCGTTTTCCTTTCCAATTTGCAATACGTCTGCATATGGATTCATTCATGTTTGCCGGAAAAACTGTTTATATGTACATTTATAAAGCTGATGCCGAAAAAAATTGCATAATTCTTTTATTTATTTTTTAATTACGATGGCGTTCAAAAATTCTCTGAGAATTTCGAGGGGTGAAGGGGGGGAAAAAGAAAGAGCGTCGGTGGTTATTTAAATAAAATATCAAATTGCCAACGTTGAAATGCAAAAGGGCGAAAGCCAAAGTGAAAGTCACATCGAAATCAATGTGCAAGAAAGTAAACACTTTGAAATTGCGCGACGCGCAGTTGGCAACCCCATCTCATCCAATTCGGACCAATTCGACCAGAATCCAACTGCAGAGCAGAGCAGCAGCCCAGCCGCCCAGCGGCATCCACTCGACTATGAAATCAAAATGGATGATGGGCGAAATGAAAATGGAATTTTTAATGAGTTGCTGCCGAGGCAAAGGCCAAACGAGCTGCTGTCCCGAACAATGGTGCGGAGACAAAACGATGGAAATGAGGCGGGTTTCAGGGCTGGGGATTCGCACTGGGATTGGGTTGGGAAATGGGCTGCAATGGAGCGCAGGCCAAGGCCATTGCAGTCAAGTTGGACGGTTTACTCCGCGCCAACAAAATCGCTGGCCGGCACTTTAAGCGGCAGCGCTCTACAAGAAAATGCACGGCGCTCTTTGTCCAAAATGGGTAAAGTATCAAGTCCTTAATCCGCATTTTCTGGGTAAAGGTTATCAAATTAAAGGTTATATTTGTTTACTTTACTACTATTTAAAAACAAATTCTTAAACTTAAAAGTAGAATTTCAAGCTTAAATTCCATTACATCTCATTATTCAATTTTCAGTAAAGTCCTTTCATTTAAATGAACTCATTGGTTTAATAGTTCTTTCAATAATAATTGGTTCATTTTGAGCTTTTACACTTGAATTCCTTTAACTAAAGAAAAGACTTGTTTCAAAATGCAGACAATGCATAACTAAATTAAATCTCACTTTGTTTAAAATCTCCAGGTAGCTCAATAAAACACTTTCAAAGTGTCCTAAACATAATTCGTTTTTTATTCCATCTCGGGACGGCATAAATTATTCACACACGTGTTCCCTAGCTCCTCTCGTCGGCATTAATTTCAGTTTTTATTATTTTATTCCCCCTGCTTTCTGTTTTTTTTCTACCATAAAGTAAACCCAACTTGGGCATTTGACTGGAGAATCATCTCAGGGATACGCACATAAAGTTTTACCACGATTTTTTATGCTTTGCACCTTGCATAACCAAGCCCTCCCATTTTCTTTGTGGCAGTTACTCATATGATTTTGAGACTATAAAGTTGAATCGTAAATAAAATTATTCCATGTTTTTGTTAGCTGCAGCGAGATTTCGAGTGTCTGCTTGGGAGTTGTGGATGTGAAAGGTCAAAAGTGCGGGAACTGTAAGTAAACTTTCACTTTCTCTTCGCTTTTACTTTACGAGAAGTTTGCAATCTTAAGGTAAGCCAATTAGCAAGATGTGTACCTAATTTTTGTGGTATTTATTTTTATATTAGCCAAAATCAATATTTGAGTGAAATGTAGAGAAACACAACTTAAGAACTGTATAAATCTGGGTTAAAAGGTCTTTTATCTACTGAAAATATCATATTTTTAGTTGAAGAGTAAGAACCACTGCTAAATTCTAAAGTTTAGTGAAATTGGGAAATGTTTTAGCCAGTTTCGCTGCCATTCCATAGCACTCTGCCAGTCAAAAAGTTAGCAGGGCCGCGTTGCCGCTTTAAAAGGCATTAAATTACGCGCAAAGAAAAGTTTCTGGCCCCCAAAGTTGAGCTAGATTCGAGTGAAAATCAGATACAGATACAGCTACAGATGGGGATACAACGCAAAAGCATTGGAGTGGAATTGACGGAGCCGCAGTCTTAGATTGCGTGCGAAATGCAAGCAAAGTTGGCTTGTTAACGGGGAAAAGGGGGGAAAACTCCGGGCTAAAACTGCCAACTATGCAAACTGCCCGGCTCTGAATGAAATCGAGATAAACTACTCACAATATTTACTTTTAATTGGAGAAGTTCAAAGAATAAACAAATATCAAGGGACCGAGGGATAGAACGATGCGGCATTAAAAGTTTTTGTTCGCCGTCCGCATTCCACCTTTTCTCCCACATTGATGGTCGAAATTAAGCACATTGCTAAGTACACCTAAAAAAAAGAATTGCATATTATAAAAGTAAAATTAACATTTACAATTAAAATTGTATTTTCTAGTTTTAGAACCATATGAATATGAATTTATTAGGTTGGAATATAGAAGAATTTTTTTAAACTATTGAAAATTAAACTATTTAAAAAATGAATTTTTTCTGTGTAGCTTTAGCTTTAATCCCGCGATTCGAGTTCATTAAGCTTCTTAAATGCGGCCCAAAGTCGAATTAATATTCCAAACAACATTTGCCGCATTTTGTTGCTCTCCCACTCGCACCCATTTGACAGCTGGGCAGAAAGTTGAGCCAGAAGTTCAAAGTAGCCAGGTCAGGGGCAAAGGGGGCGTGGCAGGGGTCAGAGGACACGGCAGGAGCGTCTGCAGTTGGCTTTTAATGTTCTCTTTTGCGTTTCGTGTTTTTTTTTTCTTCGTTTGCCTAAATGGTAATTAAAATATGCCCAGCTGGTGTCTGGATGTCTGTCCGATTTCAGCTGTCCATCAGTTGTGAGTTGGGGAATAAGTGAGTGGGCAGTTTTGAGTCTCGAGGTCAATTGCAATCAGCGAGTTTTTCCCCCTTCCTAAGCTGTTAAGCAAACAGGGTAAAAGTGCAAAAAGGTCATCCGCAGATGCTTCTTTTAAACTTTGCTTTGATTTCTGCTACTCAACTGTCTACAAATTTTAATTGGATTTGGGTCTATCTTTCAATAAAATTAGAAAAGAATAAAAACCAAGATCCTGTTTAGCATTTATATTATAAATTATGAATATCAACATCTAAAGCATATGGTGTATTCTGATTACCTCAATATAAATTTCTTTATTTTATTTAATTATTTTCTAAAAACAAGCATGTCTCTTTAGTTTACAAAAATAGTAGTTAAAAAACAACAGATAATTAAAAAAGTTTCTTTATTCTTTAATATTGATAATCCGGAGAATATACCTACGTAATTTCTCACTTTCCCCATGAAACTCTCTACTTGAAGAGGCCCCTCTTTTATATTTTCCAGTAACCATTTAGCGAACTTTACCGCCATCTTTCATTCATAATTTGCTAGCCCCTTTTTTGCCGCAAATTTTTCACACACACAGAGAAAAAAGGGGTGGGGAAAAGCCGGGAGGGAAAAGCATCAGACGCAGCTGGGCGACAAGGGAAACTGTGTCAACGCAGCCATTTGGCTGCCGAAAACTCCCCGCTTTTCCTCTGCTTTCCTTTGCTGTTTTCTCTGTGTCTCCATTTTTCCGCCACGCTGATGGCGACATAAATAGCACCGCTTGGATGATGGCTTAGTCCCACTTTCCCCTCCCGGAAAACTCGCCATTTCCCCGCCTGAATGTTGGCCATATCCCTGGTAACAGGTAACAGCCGCCAGTCGCTCATAAATGTAAACTTTTTCGGCTAGTTACATGTAATTATGCCATTTTACCGGCGCTAAAGATGAGGGGACTTTACCACAGGACTCCGCTTTTCATCCTTTGCTCGTCTGCTGGAAAACCATCCTGCTGGGAGTGCTGATGTCTTTTCACTTGATTGCCAATTTAATCGGCTTGCAATTTTCCGCCAAGGCAAAATGATTAGTGGGCGGGGCCTAGACTCATTTGTGTATCAGTGGAAAAGAGGATCCCTCAGAGCGGCGACACTAAGGAAAAATATTCAGCATGTCGAAATTTATATTTATTTATTTTGCCGCGTCTGACACTGGCATGTGTGCGTGTGAATTTTCCGGACTCACTGGCACACATAATTCAAATACGTGCCGTGCATATGTATGAAAAATAGCATGCACACACACTGGCTGCAGTTAATCTTCGCTTAAGCCCTGTGTGCCTGTCAATATTCCGTGTGGCCAAGGATAAGCCTTTTTTTACTTGTGATTAAAATTTTTTCGCCCTTATGTGTAAAAATGTTTTTTAAAGAACCTGAAAATTCTTTGGTTGAACGACTGAAGGGCATTCGGAGGCTTCCTTTTGTTGCTCACTGTATTTATTTACAGTGGGATTTGCATGTCCAATTTGCATTATGTTGATAGCAATTAAATAACGTGTTTTTAATTTGCTGCAGATTTTAAAATGAATCAAATGTTTAACTTTGTTATTTGTTTATGTGGGCAATAACTTTTAAGTTTTTTTTTTAACGTTGTGATCCGATTGAATTTTTTTTTGGTTTTTAATAGTCTTTATAAATGTTTTCAACCTGTGGCTTAATAATTAAGTGAAGAAAACTTTTCTTTCAAAAACTTAACGAAAAACCCTTTCCTTCACTTTAAAAATGTTTTGTTCTATATATTTATAAAAGTTTTTGATAAACTTATAAAATTACCACTAACTAGAAAAAAACCCTATTCTTTACTTTAATTGAAAAAGCTCTGGTTTGAATCGAACTACTCGGAAAATAAAGAAATGAAAGAAGTCCCTAGCACAAAAAAATAGTATGAGCATTCATGGAACAAAGGAAAAAAGAAGCTTGCTCCTTCCTGGAAATTTCCCTGCCATTTTTCCTCTTTTCAGGAAAGCTTATGCATTCTACGTGGGAGTGTGATTGTGTGTGTGTGTATGAGGGAGTCCGTGTGTGCACACACTTGCATGTTTGCTTAGTTCACATGAAGTCAGTTGTTAAATTGTTGGGGGTTTCTCTGGGGTTTTCATGCCAATGCTCTCCCTTTCTCATTTTTCAGGTGGTTCTGGCGGTTTATTTGGCTTATTCGTGCTTTTTTCGCCGCGCTTTTCCTTTGGTTTTTGGCCTTAACAAATAGACTTTAAATATTTTGGCACTAAATTTACCCGTGCCAGCGTGTGGGCGTTTACACATTCACAACCAGGTGTATAAGATTTATGACATCGAGCCGAAAGAGGAATGTAAATATTCCGCGCTATAGTTTTCCTTTCACTCTTCTGCTTATTTTGCGTGGGATCTTTGCAAATTATCCAGTTGTTTGTCATAAAAAGGAGCATTTATTTGCTTAGTTTAAGCACGTCTTTGTTGTGGCGTGCTTATCGTAATTTATGAAAAAAACCCTTAAAAGCAAAAGTATCTAAAACATCTTAAGGATAATTTTAATTTGGTTTAGTGAACAAAAATACAGTGAGATATGCATAGCATACTTATCAGAGACATTTAAAACGAAAAATAACCATTCATATTTTGTTTACTTCCACATCATTTGTGAATTTGGAATATTTAAGACTTTATTTAAGTACTGCCACCAAAACTACAAAATACGTCCTGTGATATTGCGATTTGCTAGAATTTTATTAAACTTTTTGCATAATTCACGTCAGAAAACGAAATATATATATAAAACTTGAGCAATTTTAACTTCTTTTGCGAATCGCTTGGCTTTCCTTTTCTTCCTTTTTTTTTTTTTTAGTTATATATGGCCATGAATTTATAACGGAAAGTTTTGCATTTTGCAAATCATTTTTAACACCTGCGGCAGGGTTAAAGTTCAGTCAGCGTAAAAACTTTGCAAATTAAGAGTGCTGCGCTGTTTCTTCTACTTTTTCTGCTGTTCATATATTTATATTTCGCTTAGCGCAGATTTCATTTAAAATGAGTTAACCTGTTAATGGTGCAATGATGAGAAACGAAGGAAAATGTTTTCCAAGCATGACTTGTAAATTCTTTAGCTTCGAAAGGAGGAGAATGTCTTAGGTAAATCGGATGGTAGAAAATGCAGAACAATACGTGGAACATATAGTTCGGGGTCACCGAGACAATCGGCTGAACTGCTGACCATAAGCAAACACTGAAGATTTATGGCTAACTAATCAGCACAGGCAATCCCATAAATCTAGCCTCGGTTCGAATGTCAAATGGCCAGAAGGCCAGCGAGAGGTAAGCAGCTCGGCCAACAAGGCAAATTAAAGTTCAGAACCAATAAATGTTAATCGGTGGCTCTTTGTCTTTTCTGCTCACTGTTTGGTTGGGTTTTCGAGTTATTTGTCTTCCTTTTGGGTTAAATATTTTCAATAAGTCAATGGGATGCTGTTTATTTATTTAGTTACATATTTAGTTTGCTTACTTTGAACATATTTCATTTTATAACATAACATACATTTGCGTTTGTTTCCACCTCTATTTAAAAAGAAAAGATTTCTTCTGTCAATTTAACCATTTATAGTTTTCACATAAATGTAAACATTTGTTAATTAAAAGTACTGGCAAACATTTTCTTTCGCTTTTGACAAGGTGATTAAGATATATGCGATTTAGCTCAAACCGAAACAAAAGAAATATGTTTTACTTTCTGTTCGTGTATTTATTCATTTACCTTAACTGTTTTGGGCAGGTGCCAATGATGGGCAAACGTTGTTAAATTTATGGCCAATAAATTAAAAAACTTTTACACAAAGCGAAACAGAACACGACAGTGTGCAACCTGAAAAGACATTTGGCAACATTAATTGAAAAACCCCGACTCCAGAAAGTGTGGCTGAGCATATCAAAGGTAATTACGGATGCCGTTAACAGCAGCCAAATGGTTAAGATACCACCCAATCCCCATCTCGTTATTTAGTTAATTATATGTTTGTGTGCTGGCAATTAGAACTCAGATTTCATTGTTGGCCAAAAACCATTTTGTGGCCTCCTCGGTTGCCATCAATGAAGATGATGATGTCCATGAATGACTGCCACCGCCGAAAGGGCAAGCCGGCAACTTGGCGTCGCTTTGCTTTGCTTACCGCAAACTTCTAATTAATTTGAAAGGAACATTTGAAACGCCTTGTGTTGCGGTTACAGTGGCCCCCATCCACCCTCCAATTTCACCCCATGAAAAGGGTCCCAGACACATGTAAACGCCTTTGGATTTGCCTGTCAGCTAATTAGAGAGCGGGCCATTAAATAAGTGTAAAGGCCAAGCTAAGCAGTCAAACAAAGATCTTTATTTCATAACAACATTTTTAAAATATATAAAAATGCATCACGACTAAATGTACTTATATACTCTTAAACGTTTTATAATTCACCCAAGGCTGGAATAAATTTATATTCCTTCCTAGCGGAAAAATCCAACTTACAAAACTGTCAAAACTATCTTGGCCAGCTTAAAGTTGCACAACTGCTGGCTCTTAACACATTTAATTAAGAGGCGGAAAAACCCGAAATTTTTGCGGCTGGAGGGCCACACACAATGCATTAAAACTGAACCGAAAGTGAAATTGTTGGCAATGCAACTTTTATTTTTAGAAATCCATTTCGGTTCGGTTGCATCATTTCGATGGCTTAACCCCCTTCGCCTCTCTGCCCTCCTAATATTAGTTAAGCAGCTTGAGATTTTCCCCAAAAGCCGCACACAGATGGAAAACAAGAGAGAAATACAACAGCAAATGGAAAAGTTTCGTCAGTCCTGCCAATTTTGTTGGGAAAGTTTTAATAAGCTCAAATTAAAAGGATTTTAAAAATTTTTTCATTTTTATTTTACTTGTCCTTGCTTTAAGGTTATATTTGAATTGTGTAAAGGATATGTGATTTAATTAGAGTAATAAGTACAATCATAATAACAAAGAACTGGCTTAAGAAATAAAATAAATTAATTTTTTATTTAATTCCAGGTCCAGACTAATTTTCATTATTATAATCTATCTAAATCATGTCAACAAACCTGCCATGTCAACCGAAAAATAAACGAAATTCGTTACCAGAGATAGGCTTCAACCAAGACCTCACACAATGATGGGTACTGGCCACAAAAGATCGGGGCTGGGAATCTCCATAGGTAATTAACCAAGTGATAAAGAACTTGGCCCTGGGGCAATACAAGCTACCATTCAAGTCGACGACAACGGCTCGTCATTAGCGGCCAAAAATGTTGCATTTAGTTGTCGGCTTGATGAATATGGTTAATTTCAGTATATACTCGTATATATATATATATATATAAATACGTGAGTTTTGGTGTCTAGCAAAATATATTTGTATTTGTCCCAGAGCAACGATGACAGCTCCTGACCGAGGCACATTTTTCGTTTGTCCTCTAATTGCATATCTGAGGATGGTGATTATAATGGAGATGGCGATGATGATGGGCCAGCCGTACAATTACCAAAGTCTCCTGCTGGGCCAGCCTCTGTTTTGATGTCCTGGCCAGAAGCAGAAACGCTGGTCTTTGGTCAGCCGAGGCCGGGTTTTAGTGTCTAATTAAAAGCAACAGCAACTGGCCTCTTAATTTATGCTCGTTCAGGGACAGGTTCCGAGAAAATCCGTCCTCTCACATTCGGCTTTTTCATTCGGTATTTGCATGTTTTCTCTCCGGATGGCTAATGGCTGTGCCTTGAAAAGTTTACGGCATAAATCGTATACTTGGCTCGTAATTCGCAGCTGTGTCAGAAGGTAAAAGTTGTAGGGGTAAATCGCTTGTTTTGTATCTTTGAATGCGCATACCTGATATTTCGTGGTTCTACTAAAGCATTTAAAGGTTTAAACATATTTGTGGTAAACCGATTTTCAAAATAATTTTATATTATACGATTGCATAAATAAATTATAAATTATTATCTAACTAGTATTAACATTAATTTACAATTTTTCCGAACTAAGCAAGCCGCGTTCCACATTTCGAAATTTCTTTATTCGATTTCCAAAATTAAATGCTGATCCACTCAATACACAAGTGTCTTACTTTAATTGTAAAAGAATACATATTTCGAAATTTAAAGTGGTACCAATCGTAGGATTGTAAAAGTATATTAATTAGAAACAAATTTAGAGTTGAACATGGCGGATCCGGATATGAATGAAGTCGATGATTCTATGCCAAGTGGAGGAGACGGCACTTTCGACCCGAATAACCGATTAGATTGCGAGCATTTAGGTAAGAAAAGCCACAAGTTCTTTGTATAGATTTTTCGTTATAATAGATTTGAAAACAGATCAAATGACTGATGATTGGATTGATCGCCAAAGGCCCTCGTTTGTCACAGTCTTATTTCGATTCTTTGGCAATGTCTTTGGTGAGTAAATTGCACCATTTGTGGAAACAGCTCCTGAAATAATATCCTTTTCTTTGCAGTTGATATATTTAGGGCGATATTCGGCTGAAAAGGAAAAGCAACTCTCCCATTTATCCGTAATTAATGTTTCAGGAAAGAAGTCAATTTGTCAATCAGAAATACGAAATAATAAATAATTGTACAAAATTCAATATAGAATATTGTTTATTAAACGTTTTTCTTTGTTTTGATTAATATGTTTCGTTACATTTTTAGGCGCAATAGATTTCAGTAAATACGGGAATACGGCAATAGCAGGTGCAGTTCTTGAACTCATTCACGTAGTTCATTATTTCGTTGAGAAAATTCTCCAGATTTGCCGGATTCCTAAATATGTTTTTGTCCACTTTCAAATTGTTGTCCACCAGGACTTTCCATCGACGCATGCTGGCAATAACATCGCCACAAAAGTCGCGCTTGTTTTTCTCCGCCGATTTCTTGATGTTTTCCATAAGCTTTTTATTCCTTTCTGATATAAAAAAAATTTATTGTAAATATTGAAAAAAATTACTTTAGAAACTATTGATAAACAATGTTTTGCTCTAAAAGTGATCTTACTAAATTTTTTATTTTTTTGCTCCAACGCCGCTTGCGCTTCCCTTTGTGATTTATCGTACATGTCAATGATCCTGTACATGCGTTTATCAATATCCTTGGACATTTTCAAGGCAACATCGGCTTTGGGTTTACATTCGCTCCAATAACGCGCCCCTTCAAACGGAATTCTAGCATATTTGTCGCTTTCCCTTTTTTTGTTAGCCAGATTTTGCGACTTCTCTATTCCATTATGAAATCGGAAATGCAGACTTGCTAGTAGTTTCTCAACTCGCGAAAGGCAGCTTAAAATGAAATAAAAATAAATAAATTTATTAAATATATATAATATATAAATAAAATAAGGTTATATTCACTTACTTAGAGTTCCTCAGAGAGTAGACCCCAGGAATCGCATAGGTTCGGAGCAAGTGGTGCAACTTGAATGCCACACAATTGAGAAGATCCTCGGCGGCGCACATTTGCAGCTTCATCAGTTTGCTATGATCGTGCACATATTTCCGAACTCTCCAACCTCGGAATAAAGCCTGGATTTTGGTGGCCGACTTGTTAAAGTGATCCTCCAGGAGCTTCTGCAGCTTATTTTCTACGAAACTTAAATGATTGTTTCGTACCGAAAAGCCACGCCACCAACGCTGAATTGTGATGGCCGCCTTCCATCTTTTATCTAAGATCCTACGGATGCAGAAACTCCGCCACCTTCGTTGGATAGCTCTAGCGGCCTTATATTGCTTATAGTCCAGAAGAAGCATCGAAGTTCTGAAATTTATTGTAACTCATTAATAAAAAGTTATTTTTGTTTAAATAATACCTTGGTCTTTTAATCTATGAGAATTAATATAAAAAAACATACATTTTCTAAAAGATTTTATGTCGAATTATATGGATATAATAAACCATTTTAATTAAATAAGCCTTGTTATTTTAGCGTAGTTTTTAACGCTTTTCTTACCGGCAAAAATGTTGCAGCCCTAGTTGAGATGATTTTAACGACGTAAACTGGGACTCCGATCCTTCGCTACTGCAAAAGATCTTTAGTATTTTAGGATATTAACTGGACCATATAGCTTACTGCTGATCCTCACTTGCCGGCACAGTGCCCCTTCGAGTGTGTTGCATCATAGGAATAGAGTCTGAAAACATGGTGATCAACTAACCTCCCTATCTATATGTACTATCCAAAAATGTTAACTAAATTTAAATGTTTGTGTTTGTTGGGTGTTCCGTGTATCTAATAAAATTAAAGCAGAACTAAGTGTTGTTTGTGACTGACATTTCAAAGTAAAATCGATAAGTCGGAGATTTCTGCTGGCTATAATTTATGGCCGCCAGCGATTATTTCCGCATAAATCTTTGGGGTTTGCGACCGGGTCTCCATTCAGGCGACATATTTTATTTTGCCTCTGCATCAACATGTTTCCCGCTTATCGCAAACAAATTTATGTGTCTCTTTCTCCACCTCGAGTTACCATAAATATTCCCCAGACTGAAGGAAATGTTCTAAGGCTGTATTTAATTGAATTGTATGGGTGCCGGAGGATTGAAGTTTTACGTGGGCCCAACCGCAGGACTTTCCATATTGGCAGATTCCCATTTATGATGCCCTTGACTGCAACGTCTCCACAATTGTGTTCTAATGCTGACAAATGGCCAAGGTCAAGTTGCCATAAATTCGGGACACCAAATGCCATTAGGTGGTCCGACTGGCACTTTAAATGAAAATCGATACAGAGCCACGATGCTTTGCCTGCTCATTATGAGCCACAAATGAACCGCATGGCCACAACCGCACACACACACACTTATAGCACACACACACTCAATCGCAAACAAACGGACGGAAATGAAACGGAAATTCTCATTTATGGCGCCCTTGACGCCATTTCCAGTTTGGCCGCTATCTATTTGGCCCTGACAAGTTGGCAGAGCTCGCTGATTTCTGATGCAGATTGCGATTGCAGGTCCTGATTGCAGCAGCCATGAGATTTATGGTCTATATACCCCATGCTGACCCAGTAACTGATAGGGAAACGAGACCAGAAAAGGTCGAATGGCATAGGGACAGTCACACAAATTCGGCAGTCCTCATTCTCTCAGGAAAAAAAAAAAAAAAAAAAACATTTACCTTGAGGTTTCGTTTTGCGGTTTTTGGGTTACTCACCCGGCATTGCCGTAAATTAGTTTTTACACCTCAGTGACTGGGGACAGCATGTCGTTTGATCCCTCCAAGGAATTCCCCTTGAGTGGATGTATTTTAATTGTCCTCCAATCAGAAGTCTAGACAACCAAACGGAAAGAGAGCGCTGCCTCAGCTATTTATTTGTGGAATTTGAACGCTTGTGTAAATACAGAAAGGTTCACGACGGGTTTATGACACACACACACACACCACACAATACACACACACTTGCACACACACAAAGAGTGGGTTGCAGGGAGCCCAAATCTAATTTGAAAAGTACTAACCCGTAACGGGGCGAGGGCCATATATCAAAAGAAGCTGCTAACCCAAAACCAGGCAAGCAAGGAATTTACGAGCCGACACCCCAAGCATGTTAACCATAAAATTGCTCTGAGCTAGGGAAGGAAATGGTCTAAAACCCACCTAGCTTCAATTTAAGAAAACCCCTTTAACCTTGAGTAGCCAAGTTTGACAGCCAGAAATAATTCAGACAAAAAGAAAGAACACGAAAACCAAACAGCCCACATCAAATCCTTCAATAATGTAAAGCAAATTAAAACTTCCTCTCCGCTTGACTTGCTGCATTTTAGGAAGCCGATTTAACAAAGTAGGTTAGTAGTTTAAAGTTAGATTTAAGATTCGGGGCGAGTTATTAGATTATCAAACTTGACACTCGACAGTAAAATACAGGAACAACGTCTCCAAAGAATATATCATCACTTGCTTGTGGACCGGAAATTAAGAAATATATATTCAAACAAAAATCCAAAAATATATAAATTTTTTACAAATTTTATACACTTTGCTGGGAGCTGACGGACTGCAGTTGCATGAATCGAAAAATGGATCGCATCAAGATCGGTGAGCAGTTGTTTTTTCAACGGAGTGACGGCCGTGTCCATCCGGTGGTTTGCACGGCCAAGAATCCGGAACTCGATTCGGTGACCGGCGAATGGACCGAGGGCACGGTGGTCAAGGGCAAGGAGGTTCCAATGAGCATGCTAATTGGAATCAACCGCCACATTTTCGCTGAGAACCAAAAGCCATCGCCATTGCCAAATGCAGCGGGCTCCTTGATTCCGAAACCAAGGGAAGTGAGTCCACCCGAAGGACCTCCTGATTCCTTCCGGAAGTCCTATACCGCGAATCCCTATGCAGTGAGAGTTGGGGAACTCCGCAGTAAAATCCCACCGAGGAAGACGCAATCTTCTAATATGGGAAATCGTGACCAAGGTGGAGCAGCCACCAGTCGAGTGGTCTTCTGCAAGGCCCCCAATGAAAGTCCCGCCGAAAGACGCAGATCCCAAGGACCTCCAAACGCAAGTAACAACAATCCACGTTGCTCCAGTGTCGTGAGAGAGGTGAATCGCATGAAGGAGGAGCGGGAGAAGCGAAGGGCTCGCCAGGCGGAGCAGATGCAGGAGAAGGATGCACTGCGTCGCCAGGATCCGGGGAATCCCAACTGGGAGGTGGCGCTCATGCTGCGCCAGTTCCGGGAAACCCTGCACTTCGCCCCCTAAGGAGCCTGGATCCCCATGGAGCTTTCACCCAACAAATCACGGTTTGCGTGAGAAAGCGACCCATGAGTCGCAAGGAGGAACACACGAAGAACTTGGACATCATCACGGTGCCAAATGCCGATACCATTATCGTTCACGAGTTGCGTCTGAAAGTGGATCTCACCAAGTTCCTGGAGCATCACAAGTTCCGTTTCGACTACACTTTCGATGAGGAGTGCTCCAATGCGCTGGTTTACGAGCACACAGCTCGTCCTTTGATCAAAACCATGTTCGAAGGAGGAAATGCCACTTGCTTCGCTTATGGACAAACGGGCAGTGGAAAAACCCACACGATGGGCGGAGAATTCTGCGGAAAGGTGCAGGACTGCGGAACTGGCATCTATGCCATGGCAGCTCGGGATGTTTTCGAAGAGGTTTCTCAGCCGGAATACCGTGAACTGGGAGCCAAGATCACTTGCAGCTTCTTCGAAATCTACGGCACCAAGGTGTACGATCTTCTGCTGCCGAATAAACCGCTTTTGCGGGTCCTCGAAGACGGAAGACAGCAAGTTGTGGTCGTGGGTTTGACGGAGATGCCGGTGACCAAAGTGGAGGATGTTCTCAGACTGATCGAGTTGGGCAACAAGGAGCGTACTTCCGGTCAGACCTCAGCGAATGCCAAGTCATCGCGTTCCCATGCTGTCTTTCAAATGGCCCTCCATTTGCCGGATTCCTGGGGTCCCTTTGGCAAGTGCTCCTTTGTGGACCTGGCGGGAAACGAACGCGGTGCGGATACGCAATCTGCCGATCGGCAAACTCGACTCGAAGGAGCGGAGATTAATAAATCCCTGCTGGCCTTAAAGGAATGCATTCGAGCTCTTAGTCGGCAGTCGAGTCATCTTCCTTTTCGTGGATCCAAGCTAACACAAGTTCTGAGGGACTCTTTCGTTGGTGGCAAGAAGAACAAGACCTGCATGATTGCCATGATATCGCCATCCATGAGCTGCGTGGAGCACACCCTAAATACCCTACGTTATGCGGATAGAGTGAAGGAACTGGAGGCCAAAGAAGACGATACTCTACAAATTAATCGTGACGAGGAATCAAAAACCCCGAACTCAACGACGAATCCGAACCCGAAATTTACATTGAAGATGAGGAGGAGGAGTATCAGGATAATGGAGACGAACAATATCAGCACATAACCATATCCTCTGAAGAAGAAAACGCAAACATTCAGGAAAATAACAATCTTAGGGATAGATTTCATTCCGTTTTAAACTTAGCTGGACAAGTGAACTCCACTCTAAATTTAAATCTTATCAAAAGCAATCCGAACATTTTGAAGAACAATGTGGAACTCTCTTTGGTGGCCGAACAGCACGGACTTTTGATAGAATATCTGGAGAATTTTATTCAAAACTTCCATCACTTAGATGAGGAAGGGGGATTCGAAGGGTACTTACAAAAATCAAATGATATGTTCCTGGAATTAGCTTCTTTAGTGAATTATACAAAGGATATGGTAATTCATTTCAACGCCCGACGATTCAATAGTGACGTGATTTCAAAAGAAGCAGACTCGAATGCAAATGAAAACGATGAACAGCAGGAAAACTAGAAAAATTAATTTCTACTACCCCAATTATATTTATTTTGTACCACTCCGTTCATTTTTATTTGAGAACGGCTCAAATTTCGATTCGATAAACAAGCAGTTAATGAAAATACACGAACAAATCTAGTTGTATTTTTCTCACGCCACACTGCACTCAAGTTTCACTTGAACTCGCCGAGGTAAAATAAAAACTTCTCCCCGTCTTTCGGACTTTTCTTTTGTACAGCTTCCCAACTTTCTGTATGAGTTTTCACCGTTCGCTGATACAAATTTATGACCGTCCAAAGTGTAATCAACAACACGATGAAAGCGAGTTGGGAGTGAACAAAGAAACCGAACCTTTGGGGTGGATTTGTTAACTTGGTTAACTGGCAATATTGCCGCCATCATGTGTAACAGGTCCAAAAGAAGCCGCATGAAGCTGCCACAAGAAGTGCGAAAAGAAAGAATGGTTGAAAAACTTTTGACTCCAATAAAGCAAAAAGTAGCAGTTACGAGTGAGTTGAACATCAAAGAATTTGGGATGCTCTTTTACAAAATGTAAATCCTTTTTTCCGAATTAAATTACAATTGAAATGGGTTTTTATTGCAATTTTTTTAAAATATTAACCATCTTAAACTTATTTAGCAGTGCATTAACAGAATTGTCATATTAAAAAAAAAAAGTTACTTTGGCGTACTACATTCTTCACATGTATATCTCAGTTGAGTATATGCCTGAGGGTAATAAACTTAGCAAAAACAACTTTTCCAAGAATTGAACGAACTTACCATTTGGGAAACGTACTATATTATATAGTATACAATTCAGATCAGAACGCGATGTTAGATTTTACCACATTCTCTAAATCTTTCTTTAGGCAAAAGAGAAGAGGTGTAATAGTATAAATTAAACAAGTTCTTGAATTCCCAATAATTCCACCACGAAAGCAAACTATGTAGGATATCGTTAACTGTAGCTAAGCTGTAACGCCTTAAAACTTTAAGCAAATACAAATGACACGAAATTTCATTACAATGGCTTGCAAATTGTTTAGCGAGTCTTGAACTTGCCTGGGTGAATTCCAGCAAAACTTTAAAGTGTCAACGCTGATGACGACAAACATGATGAAGACGATGATGAAGCTCAACCACAAGCAGCTGTAGACAATTTCCTGTACCCTCCGTGATATTCCCGATGTCTCCGCCGAAGTGAATGCGAAATTTCCCCCAGATGCTGAAAATTGCAACTAATTCCACGAGCTGAGGAAACTTTTGCACAACTTGCCTTGCCGCACACACAGAGATCTCTCATTTGGAAAACTTTAAAATTAGTTAAGTTCGAGCTGAGATATCCAATAATGCAGCCCCCAAAATGTGAACAAACAAATTCATCTGCGACTTCAGACTCTCTTCTCCACTTTGCTTACATTTGAATGGATTGGTTGGGCTTCGAGTTTGGTCTGGTCTGGGTTTTGGTTTCAGTCCGGGGTATATATTTGCATCAACTTTTCCTTTGATGTGGCCTCAAATTTGCGGCATATGTAAGACTACCCCACACAAACTTGATCCAAAAACTTTCAATCAAATTAGCCCAATGCAACGCACGTTGGCAAGAGTTTAATTTTACAGTTCAAAGTTCGTTTTAAGACAGTTTCAATTTATATATTTTTGTTTAAAGGGAAAAACATTTTACTTATAAATAGAGTTCGTTATATTTTTGTATTTGTTCAAATTGTTTGCTTTTAAAAAGTTACAAAATGTGCAATCGACATTGCATTTCTCGCAGTTTTCATTTGCGTAATGACTGTTAATTACTTTCAGTTGGTCTAATGAGGAAGCCTCTTCAGCAAAAGCATCCCGAAATACTTTCCGCTCATTGTCTGTTTAAGCGGTTTTGGGGGAAAAGCGAAAGTGCAGTGCTGAATTTTAACGAAATTTATATGGAACGGCAGCAGCTGCGAAATAAGTTAAAAGGACAATTTACCTCCTCCTTGTGGCACTCTCATTTTCTGATTGTGCTGCTTCTTGGCTTGGAATGCATGAAAGGGAAAAGCACAAAAACATTTTCACGTTCCACCCAACTTTGTTGGTTTTTCCTAGTTGCCGTTCTAGCTCGCCTTTTCTTGTGGGTTTCATTTTAAGCCAGGCCAAAAGCACTGCAATGCCAAAGAATTTAAGGGGCCATGGCAACGGGGGATCGGCAAACGGGGGGAAATGTCGGTGGCTTGGTTTCAACTCGAAGCAAAACACTTAAGTTTTAACCCAAATTGTTGCCAACAAAGCGGTTTGTCTAACATTCTTTTTGAGAAAATTTTGTGAAAAAGTGTTTTCCAACAAGACCGAAACGCACACAACACACTACACACCCGTATGTGTTTTCACGTACGTCTCCGCACAGAAAGCCGTGAACATCTACAGAGTAAACAAGGCATCCGAAGAGCTAAGGACCAGCCTTGGATCTGCCCCCAAAGCTAAGTAACAATAAACGTCGGGTTGAAGGGACGAATGGGGAGGGGTTTTCTTGGGGTTTTCTTTTGGCCGAACTCCAGTGGCGTTGCAAGTGGGCGAGGACTTTGGGGATATCAATGAAGGAAAACAGTTCTTAGGTGGGATTTGGACTTCCTGTGCCAGTGATTAGGGATCTATTGCAATTTCTAAAAGATGGTATTTAACAATGAATAGGTTTTTGATATTCAGTTGTTATGAGATAAGTGGTTAAACTTAAACGCTATTGAAAAATAATATATTTAAATTGGTAAAGATAAAACGAAAATAATAGGCTTAAATGTTTGGAAAATATTATCATCTTTGAGAAACTCAAATGGGGTTTTTGGGGTCCTTGTTCTTTGACTTACACATATTTTTTTTTTTAATTTTAGTTTCATTGAAAGTAAAATTCGGTAGCTATGTAAGTATATTTTATTTTTAACAAAACCAAAAGCTGTTGAGCTGCATTTTCAGGATACGTTTCAGTGTTTTGACAATCACAGCGAATGCAAATGACATCCCGCTCGTTGGACCAACCAATATTTTCCGTTCGCCACCTTTAACCCTAACCCTTTTCCTCTGTCCACACCCCTTCCCCTCCCCCTCCCCCTCCCCCTTCTATTTTCCACCCCCGCGGCGTGTTAGCCATGTCTGATGTCTAATGTCTGGCCTGCCTGCCAGCGACATGTTGACCTTAAAAAACTTGACGTGTTCAAATGTTGCAAAACAACTCGAGGGCTTTCGACTTGAGCACTTTTTCAGTTCTGTTCACTGTTCGGTGTTCACTGTTTGGATCGCTTTGATGGTGTGTGCGTGTGTGTGTATGCTTGTGTGGATGTGTGTGTGTGTTTGCTGCTTTCGCCCTTTCACTCGCTCATGTGCATGCCATCTCGCTCCGACATTCTGTTTGACGCACATGAAGTGCCGCACTTGAAATATGCTTTTTTGCCTCTGGCCAAAAGGAAAAGCTGGTTGCTGGGGGAAAGCGGGTGCGGGGGGAGGTGTGGAAAATGTGTTTTGACAAGTGTCACTTATGCGTAGCTACTATGAAATATGCAAAACCCCTTTTCCTTTTACCTACCCCTTTCTCCATCGCAGTGTAATTGCAATCAAGCCAAATGCAAAAGAGGCGGGCTTACGGGGAGGATGAGCTATATGGATGTCAGTGCGATCAATGCATTTATCGAGTGCCGACACACAGACACAGATAGAAAGAGATGGCGAGAACTGGAAAAGGATGTAATTAATTTGCACCCAAGGACTTTGGCAATGGCAATTTGAACGTACGATAAAATAAACACGGGAAAGTGGCATGGAATAGTTTGCTGGATTACAAGTTATTTTCAAGGACTGTTGATAGTCAAAAGAACTTATTGATCCAAGAAAGTTTGCCTATCAAATCAAAAATATTTGCATATTTAATATAGTTCAGATATTGCAGTAATTCCATATTTGTTGACTAGTATTACCAGTTTAATATTCTAGTCATATTATGTTTTATATTATATCAAAATGATATTTGTTTAATGCTTCAAAAATATAATTTAATATGCTAATAATATCCTTAATAGTAATATCAGTTTTATTTCTGTGCAACAAGCTTAAAAAAAAAAACGGTTTTACATCCTAATTTTAGCTTATTAACCTGACAAACAAACGATAAGCAATGGCTTAGAACCTCTAAGCATTAAAACCATATCTAATGAGTCTGGAGCGAAGATTACTGCTGAGCTCAGTGGCAAGTTTATCAGAGGGGCAAACACCTAATCTGCCCCCGCAATCTTTTATTAAATTCATACGCAGCCAATTGAAATCGCTCCCCAGTTCAGTTCGGTTTGGTTTCTGCCACGCAGCCCAACTCTCTCCACGAATTACCAAGCCAAACCGAACCGAATCCCCCAATGGAACCAACAAGTTTAGAGCCCTTTAGCCAGAACCCCCAGAGGCAGGCGGACAGATAACTCGCTGCTCAGAACCGTGGCATTTAATATGCGAACCTTTTTCGTGCTTAAATTTCACAAATAGAGAGAGCGAGCGCACAGAAGCCATTTCGTCCTCCAGGGACTTTGCTATAAATATTAAAGCAAAGCAGCGCCGAATCCAGTGCAAGAGAATATTTAATATATATATTTTGATATGAATTTAAGACCGACAATTCCCCGGGCAGGTCAGCTCAGATGGCGGCCACTCGCGGCGTATACGTAATGCGCCCATTAATATTTAGGCCACGTTAAAGACTTGGCTCAAAACTTTAAAGAAATGCGCTTAAGCGTTCGCCCAGTCTGCCCAGTCTATTGTAACCCTTAAGCCTTAAGCCTTAACCCACAGCCCAGACGGGTAGTCATTTGTCAGTGGGTTAAAGTTTTTCACCAAACTGGAGCACTGCTCCGTTAATTAGCATTTTACCGCAATCAAATGGGGTCTGAACTTCACCCTTCTGCCCTCTTTTTGGCCACCGCTGGCAAATGGCAATTGGAATGTAAACTGCGATAAATGTTAGGGGTTTTGCCATTCTGTATCTTGGCCATCTCCAGAGGAATTAACTCGACTATGGTAATGTGTAATTCAATTGCCCCTAATCATGAAATATTCCTGGCTTTCCTTGGGGATTTTGCTTATTATTTCTGTTTTTGAATGGAAAATAATAAAGGAAATTGTAATGGGAAAAGACTAGGTGGGTTTAGGGAAAAGTTTCAACTCTTACTGAACTCTTTTAAGCTTTAAGGGATATAAAAGAGTTTTAATGTATCTTAATATTTTAGTTGTAAACTGCATATCCAAACTCGAGTCTTGCTTATTTTTAAAATACCCAATTTTTAATGTAACTAGATTACAAATATATAGTAATCCCAAATGTAATTTGCAAATTACAACTGGTTCCGACAATTGCAGCAACTACTAAATAAAATTCTCCCCCTTCTGGAATTAGCATAGCAAACACTTTGTAGTGTCCCCATCTAACCAATCTTCTGTCCTGCAATTTTCCGGCATAGTTTTTCACACCTTTTTTCCCTTTTTTCCCCCCCCTGCACAACGGCATTCGGGTCAAATGCGTATAAATTTTGAGCCAAAAACACACAGTCACATTCCTGGATATGTGTGGTAAGTGACGAAAAAAGGAAGCTAGCCATGGGGAGGTCCTTGAAGAAGAAGAGGGGGAAGTTTTTCCTTTGGGGCAGCAAAATCAAAGGCAAACGCTGGAAATTGAGATCGAGAATGGCAAACGCTTAGGAGCAATTACAAATTCCGGTTCTGTCATCCTCGGCTCTGTCGAAGCGGAAGTCATTATCGTGGCTAACAAAACCTAATAGGAACGGGAATGCCCCCTCCCCCTCCCGCTTCTTAACTTCTATACCCCCTCCTCCCCCCCCGCTCCTGGTGCCCCCTTAACCCACCAGTGCCCCCTGGCCAAACCGCAGGAACAACAACTGAAACACGCCATTACATACATTTGCGACAACTTGGGTGGGATTGGGTTTTCTGGCTTTGACTGAACGTGTGGCTATGGGTTTTGTCCTCATTATCGAGTTAATTATGTGTGTGTGACCGTCTTTATCCGTGTGCTAGTGTTTGTGTGCGAAAAGGTAATTACAGCCAGGCTCTATTGTTGGCCAAAATCACAAGGAACTTTGCCTGCGGAATTCAGGGGGCTTCTTGGCTCTCAGTTTTCCTCTCCATTGATACTCGGTGTGTGTGTGTGTGTGTGTTTTTCCCAACCATCCAACTATGCCGCCCCGAATTTTCCACCTTTCGCTTCGATTGTAATTAATTTGCAAGGCGACTGCCCTAATGATGTGGTTCGTGGTCTATTTAAAGTGATGAATGCCTCCGAGAAGCAAGTAAATCTTTCCCTTTTACAGGAATTCAGAAATATGGTGTGGATATGTTAACCCATCATTTACACCAAAATAATCTGGCTTTTCGCATCTGTTGGACTTTTTCTCAAGCTGTCTATCCTGTTTTGGTTAAGAGACCCAACTCAATGCCTGCGATCCTGAAGGTTAATTACATTTATTTAAAACGCAACTGACCCCGCAGGACATTGACTTAATTTCCCTGGCGTTTGTTTTGTCTTCTTCGTCGTTTTCCGCTGAATTTTCCTTTTTTTCGATTTCCTTCTTTTAATTTTTTTAAACGCTTGGCAAAAGGGAAAAAATTGTGAAAAAGTCGAGACCGAAATGCTGCCAGCAATTCCCCCTATCTATCTTTATTTTTTTCGCCTTTCTGTAATGCTCGCTGAAGCGCCTAAATGGTAATTAAAAATTGTTGCATTGCCGCTCGAATGCGTTCGCTATTTATGTAGTTTGGGGGCGTTATGTAATTTTTCGCGGACTTTTACAGAATTTAAGGTTCACTGGATTAGCATTTTATTATGGTTTTTCCTTTACATATTCCTGTGTATTGCGTTGTTTTCTTTGTGGAATAATCTGGGTTAAGTTAAGAGTTTCTTGGCCTTTTTGTGTAAAGACTTTAAGTAGATGGCCTAATTTCTTTATAAAAATTTCTCAAATAAGGGTTCAATTTTAAATAGGAACAGAGTAAATTTCTTTTTTAAAATATGTATGGTAAACTTCCTCAATAACCTGTTTCACTTCGCATTCCAAAAGTTATGTAGCTCCAATAAAACACTTTTAACTTCCGAAAGAAGAAACTTTTCTCCCATTGGACTCCATTTTCGGACGTGTTTGCAGACCAGAACACCTTGCAATGGTCTGTTGAAAATTGCCAAATCGAATGCATTGCCAAAATAAATTCTGATTTGACAGCAAATAATCGACAGTGGAAAGTTGGCAACTTTTCCGAGGTGTCAGCACGTTCCGAGGACTTCAAAACGGGGAGAAAAACGGTTGAGACTGGCGAAAAGTCGATTATGATGACGTTGGCAGCGTTTTGTAATGCCGCAGTAGTTGGCTTAATCCGCCGGTGGCAGCTGCAAAATGTTGCAGTCACACTTGCAATGACTAAAGTGTTGCGCATCCCTAATCCTAAATCCTAAATACTAAACCCTAATCCTAAGCCACGCAATTCAAAGGGGGGCCAAAACCACGGCGTGTTGCGAAACATAAGGCACAAAGTTATGGCCGTGCTTTGTGTCCTTTTCTGCAGTACTTTTCCGCTTTTTCCGCTCATTTCCGCCCTTCCATTCAGGCAGTGCCAGCTTAAATATTTAATTTCATTACGATTCCCACACCCTCAAAGAAAATGTAAGAACGGAGACTGAGAGATATCAAGCATTCATCATCCATTGAAAAGGGAAGAGCAACCGGAGGCGGGGGAAAATGCGAGGGAACTGGAGAAAGGGAAACATTTATGTGGCTTTCTCTATATGGAAACCCACTTCTGCTCTCCTTTGACTTGGCTCTTGCAACGTGAAATGCTTCGCTTTATTTTGCCGAGAGCTCGTTGGCAAAGTGAAGAGGACGGACTCCCAAGGGAGAAGATTCCTGAATTACAATTACGAAATTGCTAATAATAAGTGAAATGATGCTTTGACATCATACTCTTAATATTCTTGACATCCTTAGTGACGCAAAGTGTGTCTAATGCTCAAGAATATGTTGTCCTGTTCCTTCTATTGCTCTTACGTTGATTTCTGAATAAACATATAAAAATTTGTAGAAAATCTTCGTTTTATATTGAATTTACATTATTAAATTAAAACATTTAAAAAGAAACTGCTTTTCAATTTTACACTTTAATTTTATAACTCTTACCATTTCTGCTCACTTTTTTGTTTGTCTAATGACAAGCTCTGCAATCGGACTGTAACTTAAGTTTATTCTTAAAAATTTCCCACTTCTACATTTGCTTTTCACCTGTTCACCTCAATAGGAAAGCTAAAATAGCATTCGCCGGATATTGCTGACATGCCAAAGGCGGAAGACCAAATAATGCAGCAAAATGCGGATTCCATACGCCAATATGGCAAATATTTCTTGTAACCGTTTGCGTGGGAATTCAAGGCATGGATTGCACTTGATTTCCCTACAGCCCTTCGCCCCTGAACCCTCTAAAAAATGTCATGAAGTGTGCAACAAAAACAAACATTTTATATCCTTTGTATTTTGTTTTGGGCGCCGGCAATAATTTTGTCAATAATATTTGTTTGTTTTGGCCATAAATGCAAGTTGGGTTTTTATTGGCGGTTCTGCCGGTTGCCTTTATTTCGGCGTGTCAATGCCAGCGAAAGTTTTACGGAAAGGGCCTAAATAGAGAAGTTGGGGGAAAGAGTGGTTTCCCTGATATTGATATACTAGCTAAAGTCATGCAATGCGGCAAATGATAAACAGCAACGCCTTCAATAAATGTTACAATTGCTGAAGGCGAGGGCGGGAATTACGAGTTTGGGCGGGTGAATGAGGTAAGAGCGAATATAAATAGATGTCTCAATGAAATTAAATCGATACGTGCAATTAAAATTGAAATGGAGACATTGTTTGAGAAACAGAGGAGTGGATATAAATAAACTGACGTTTTTAAATGGTTTATCATATTATTCTAAGCTTTTTATATCAGAAATTCTTATCAGTAATATTTGCTTTCTATAATTTCCATATCGCTAAATGACTTTCTATGACCAATTCGCTTTGCGATAAAAAAAAAACCCATTACAGCTTACTCATAGATAGGGAAAACAGCTGTTTTTAAATGCCCAGTCGCATTGTAAAATAAAGTGAACGAGTGCCAGTACTAGACGAACTATTCAGTGAAACAGTAAAGTTTTTATGGACAATGGCCAGCAGTGAGAACTTTACAGCTCCTGGAGGTACGGACATTAACTCAAGAGCTCCGGCTATATAAGTGATAAGTGATTCTTGTTTAGTGTCCCTGGAAGAACAAGCGCATAACAATCTGATGATGGTGATAGCCACACTGACATGGCTCATGCTCAGCTGCTTGAGTGAGATATTAAATATAAAACGGGGTGAAATATAAAATATATATATTTACAACCAGCTCTGCTAATATATTGCTGCAATTACTGGCAAGTTTTGAGACCGCGAAGACACCGAGAAGAATTCGAATCGCTGGAGAGCATACCATTATCACTGGTTGATTTGCAGGGAAAACACTCATGCAGGGAAAGCGAGTAACAAAGGAGGAGAACAAGGACGAGGTCCAACAGCTGTCGGCGATCATCCTTGGGCCTTGACACTGGCCATATGCCCCTGTGCAACAGCAGCAGCAGCAGCAGCTTTCATTTCCATTTTCCATTTCCGTTTCCGCTAAGTTAATTCCATACGACAACAGAAAAAAAAAAAAAAAACTGAAACCCTACAAAAACGGAAAATTCCATGTGTTGCTATTTCCCTTTTTCGCGGGTCTCCCTTTGCGCTCTCCTCGCCGTTTAGTTTACATTTTCTGCTGCCGTTTTCCTTTGCCAAAAAATATTTTATTTCCCTCGGCTGCCAGGCAACCCAACAAAAGCGGAGGCAGCCGTCCTGAGATATTTGCAGCCTGAGTTCTCATTTCTTTGCCTGGAAAAGTGAAAAGCATCTTTTATGCAAATTTACCAGGTGGGCAGAAAGAAAAGGCGGCGTGGGCGTAGCGGAAGGTGCTTCTGGCAGGGGGCGTGGCAGACCGGAGCTAACATGACTTCCGCTTCTTAACTGGCTTAATGTTGCCGGGGCAAAGAGAAAAAGAGTTTAACAACGGGAAGATATGAAAGGAATCTCAAAAAATGGGAAAAATGATTAGATTAAAGCTGAAGAAAAAAGCGGCGAAAGGTTAGAGGTGAAAAGATACCTTTGAAGTTTACTTAATCTCTTTTCATTCATATGCAGGCGTGCAAAGAATATTTTTTAGTAGGCTACAGTTCTTCATGATTTTATTTAATATATTTCGTTCTCTTTTGAGTAAAAGCTTGAACAACAAAATTTTAAAGCAAAACTTTCATTTTCTATTCGATAAATGCCATAACAATCCATTATCACAAAAACCCAATTTAAAAACAAAATACCATCATTTAAGTCTTAATTTGCCAGCTTAAAAGGTTAAACTTTTCTTCCAATTTTCTGGCAACAAATCGAAAACAAAAGCCGCAACAATTATCCGTAACCCATTTACGGTGCCACACATCATTACCGTTCCCCAACGAAATCTGCCTCCTGCTAAACTCTGAACTCTGAACCTTTAAAATTTCGTCAGACCGAAATCGATTTGCCGAAGGCCTCGACAAAGCCTTTATCACATAACTCAGGCCAAAGCCAAACAGGAGTTGACTTCACAATCAGCTGTCGCAGTGGGGAAATGCGGCAAACGGTGGGGGAAAAGGGAAATGGGGAAAGCGGGGAAAGGGAAAAGAGGTAAACTCTTGAGAAAAGTTTTTGCCGGCACCAAATCAAATGCCGATTATCGCCCAGTTAGTTGCACTCACAAAGGAAACCGGGGAATCCGTTGAATTGAGAGCCGTAGTCACAGTCGAAATGTTAGCTCCAATTGGTGGCCTGGCACCAAATGTGGCGCCCCCTCCTTTGGCTTTTCCGGACCCTCTGCTTTCGGGGAAACCTACGACTGTTCACTCATTATCGGCGTGTTTGTTTTATGAAGGTCGTTTCCAACAGCCCGCACAAAAGGATTCGGGCCACGCACGCACAGACATCGTCAGTGTCGCCACCCCATTCCGCTTCCCCCCACCTCCCCCTGCTATGTTACCTACCCCCCAGTCCAATCTGCAGTCTCCACAAATCTCGGAAAGTCTCTGACAATGATCACTGAGAAAAACAGCGTTACAATAAAAATTTGAATAAGAATTACAATCGGAATGCAGTTAAAAAATATCTCCTCTTTAAGGTTATTTTACACCTAATTAGGTGCAAAGTTATAAGTTTAAATACTTCTGAAGCTTCTAAAATTTTTTCCTAAAATGATTTTAGTACATTTTATGATGTTGTTTACATACTTATAATATTTTATATATTTTCTAAAGAAAACACTATTTAACCCTATCATTTTTATAAACAATCTTTTAGAAATCCTATTTCTATTACACTTCTTGTTTATTTGTTGTTATCGCCTGAATATGTTAGCAATACAATTATTTTGCCAATCTAACCCTTGCTTTTTTGTAACATGTTTATAAACAGCCCACACAATACAGTCATGCCACAATATTAGTTTTATATAAATGAAGATTTCCCCCTTCTTATGCACATTTGTTTCCAGTGTTTTTGCTGCCAATTTGGCCATTGTTATCTGCCTGCTTTGCTTTTGCTTTCTTCTGCTGGTTTTTCTCCTTCCCCCGCAGTTTTCCCTCCTCTTCCGGTTTTGTTGTCTTCCCTTTGCCGTTTCTGTTGACACTTTGCGTTATTGTTGACTGGTCCATCTCGGTGATATCTTTGATAAATCTCGGCTTTCGCTTGTCCAAGTAACCAAAAATTTGTCTTAACTTCAGCAAGTGCTAATAGCAAACATTGCGAGCAGGATGATACGGAAAATGGGGGAAAATCGGGGGCGCAAAGTGGGAAAATCCATCTCAAGTTCATCATAATTGCTTATGACGATGAGTCGAAGGAAATCTGTTTCCCAGCTTTTCCCCTTTCCGGTTGACTTGGAGGCTGAGCATTAAATTATTTCTCATTATTGACAGTTTATCAAATTGATTTAACAAACCGCCCACCAGAATCTCCGTTTTTGGCTCGATTTTCCCCGGTTTTCCAGCATTTCCCCCTTTTTCAACCAAGTAAAATGTTCGTGATAAATGTTATGGTTGTTTGCTAGCTTCTTTTCCGGCCCCTCCTCCCCATTTGCCCCGGCTATCTGAGCTTTAATGTGCTTTTGTTGCCTTTACTTGTAGTGTTTTGTGTGTGTGTGCGAAATTTATGTAATGCCCAAAGTTGAAGCATACTTCTGGGCTGTTTACTTAATGTTTCTGCTGCTTCTGCCGTCAGCCACTCTCAACATTTTTAGTTAATTTTATTTTGTTTGCACAGGAAAGTGTACGTGTACTCAAACTGGCTAAATGTTTTATTAATTTAAGCACAAAGCCGGGCGAGAAAGCAAAAGTTTTCATTTTATGGATTTTACCATGAAATAGTTATTCAGGTCCATTTGAGCAGAAGAACTCCGAGTCACAGCCATTTATTATGCATTGCATATTTCAGGTCTTTAGAACTCAACCAAAGTGTGCAGTTTAAGATTTCTAAGTAAAATGAAAAGGAAGATTTTTTGGATAGTTTTTAATTGTGCATATACGAATGAGAAATGTTTAGCTTTTAAGTGTTTTTTAGCCAAAATTTTACGTTGGTTTTTAATCGTTTACGTTCCTTTAGACTCACTTTTATGAATGCTGTTAATATTTTTATTTGAATAATATCCAGCATAATAGTTATATGAAATATATTTATAATATAATGTATGATAAACCTGACATTTGATTGTGTTACTCAGGAAGGTATCCTCATCCGCTTCAGAAATTATGAAACGACAAGCAACCAAACCGCTGTCATGGATTCCTTACAAAAAGGAACCAAGAAATATTGAATAGAAATACTCGTTCTCCGGTTGCTCCCTCATTTTTATCGAAATACTCGAGGATGCGTCAACTCAAATCGAATCGAACAATAAGGGAAAAGCTGCTTTTAGCAAGTAGATATAATCCGATATTCATTTCCCCTTTTCTGCATCTGCGGGGGAGTTGTTTGTTATATATTTTGTGTGCGCACAATATTGTTGTACTGTTGTCCTTCCTTGTAATTAAGCTCATGCCAGGATGGAGTGCATATCAAACACGTCCTGGGGCATTTGGCTGCGTCTCAAGTGCTGGGAAATGGGCGACTCTGTGGGGTGGAGCGAACGCTTTTGGTTTCCCCTTTTGTCTTGCAGAAAATGCCATTGACAATGGCGACTTTTGTCAGGATTGTCACGTCCTTTTCACAAATAAAAAAATAGAAAAAAAATGAAGAAATACAGAAGGGGCTGACGTCTAAAGTGGCGATGCACAAAGAAACCAAGATTAAATTTATCCTCTTTTGTGTCCGAATGATTCCAGCCAATTTGTTTGTTTGTTTTCCATAACAGTAACACAAATAATCGCTCTCTTAGCTCGTTTGCCCTGGTCACTTAATTGCCAACAATACTTGTCATCCATAATTTATGCAAAATTTTCTTCTATTGCCACTCAACACCCAAAACAAATCTCTAATTTGTCTGTTGTCTTTTAAATAATTTATTTGTCAAGTCAACGGCTTAGAGATTGAATTGAAGAGCTGGATCTGTATTTGTGTATTTTTCAAAATGTCATTGCCAAATGGGTAATTAAATATTTACCAGGACAAACTGTAGTAAATTGTTGATTAATTATTTAAGACTTTCAGCCGGGAGTCAAAGAACTCGTTTCCCAGTTTGCAGATAAAATAGTACATATCTAGGTTTTGCAACTTTTGACTACTGCTTGTTGCTCGCTGCCAAAAACTTTCGAAAGTTTTCTCACCCACATGGGCTTCTGATTTTTCGACGTGCCAACACTTGTTTTCCTACTGAGGTCTAAGTGATTTAGGCTAAACTTTTTCCCCGGAAATGTAGCGGAGGAAACTTTTGTTGTTCTGCATAATCGTCTGACGGAAGTGGAAGTGTATCGAAAAGGGGAGCACTTTCGCTCCACGTAAAAAAGGATTTCGCAGGTTTAAGTGCATTACGTAACAATCAATACTTGGCGGCCAACACGAGTACTCAACTCCAGGAGTTCAGGCTCAAAGACTTGCTTGTGGTCCATGCTTATGGGGATTATATGTTCCTGGCTGGGAGTGTGTGTATGTTTTAGCCACGTGCCTGAACATGACAAAGTCCTAGCCGAGTGGAGTCGTAATTCATTTGCATAACATTAACGGCGGCCGGATGCCATAACATGAACCACATGAACCAGCCAGGTCCAAACTGGGCCAGCAACCAAGTTTAAATAAAATATGTATGCCAACGAATTAACCTTAAACACTTTTGGGAGCTCTCAGGTGTGAGTCTGTTGAGCAGAAGGACGAGCTTAAAAGGTCCTGCTATCTTCATTGGCTTAGTTAGGAGAAAAATAAAACTTGTAGAATACGCTAGCTTGCGATATAAAAAAACGCAATATAATTGTTAATAATAAACTTGAGTAAAAAACCTATTTAATATTTTTTTTGTTATAGGTGAAAATGCGGTCTAGATTTTTTAATAACCACAACTAATAAATAATAGATCACATTTTTTTCCCATAAGTATTGATTTTTTAAACACGTTTTAACTTAACAACAAAATTTAATTGTTTTTTTTTTATCCAAAAACTAAATAACGGTCAGGAGATAAATTTTTTAGATTGTTGTTTGAGTTGCTTTAATTTTCGCAAATGGGTTTTTAATAGTGTTAACTTTAATAATTAAAAACTAATAACTTGACCATTTTAAAAAAGTTTTAGATAATTTTTCAATCACGTTAATTGCATTGCAAAGTTCTTCTCATTCATTCACATCTTTATTTCTTGGAAAATCATTGACAAAATAAGCGGCATATATTCGATCGATCCGGGGTACCTTACTTCTTGAGCAGAGTGGAGACGACGGCGGGGGCGGCGTAGGCGGAGTAGACGGAGGGCGAGGCCACATAGGAGGCGGAGTAGACCGAGGGGGCGGAGTAAACGGAAGGAGCGGCGTAGACGGAGGGAGCGGCGTAGGCGGAGTAGGCGCGGGGGATGGCGGCGGAGTAGGTGGCCACAGGAGCGGCTGCGGCGTAAGTCAGGGCAGGAGCAGCGGCATAGGTGGCCACGGCGGGGGCCACAACATGAGCCTGGGCAGCGGCGATGAAGAGAGCCAAGCAGATGAGGAACTACAGGGGAAGAAATAAGGGTTAAGAAGGATTTGGTAGAAAAAATACTTAAGAAATTAATATAATATTATATTCTAGTTTCGAAGTTGTTATTACAAAATTAAAATTAAATTTGCAAGAAAAAATAACTTAACACAGAATATTCTTCGGGTTTCATGATTTTTTTTTTTTATTACAATCAAAGTTGTTATGCTTATAAATTTACTATTTCACAAATTCTTGCAATTTATCTGGAATTCTCTTTTAAGAATCCTTTAGTTCTTAAAAATATTTTATTCAAATGTTTCTTACTTTCATGTTGATTGTGGTTTTTGGGTTTGTGTACGACGAACGTTCTCAAAGTTTGGAAGTGCGTTGACTGATGCTGTTCCCCATTCGAAGCCAAGTATTTATACCCCAAGAAGCCCAGATGAAAAGAACAAGTTACCCACAATATGCGGATGTGGAATTGGTAGCTAATCCGGGCAAACCATATCGAATGGATTACTATTGTTCAACAGAATGTTTGTTTATTTTTACACTCAGTCAACAAACCGAAAATTGGCCAAAGGGGAAGGTGGTTGCTACCTTCCAACTGGCAAACTGACAGAATGACAGTAATAGGAGCTTGATTGTTTGTCTGCACCTTTTGGGTCAAGTTTGGTGACAAGCAAAAAATGCGAGTAAAAAGCTTCGATAATCGCGCAAAGCGAAAATCGAGCCAAAGCAGAATCATTGAGTAATTACGCTCAAATTGAAAGCGTAAGTGGATAGCAATCACTGTAATTTACGTCATAGAGGTGATTTTCAATTGAAAACCCGACACTAACATTAAACAGGCTGTCGATAATCAATAAAAGTGGTGATTGATGATGCAATAGAATATGGTTCTTAAGTGAATTTTTTTTTTTTATTTCTTACACCCCTCAAAAAAGGGCGAAATAGAGAATAAACAAAAAATGATTTTACAAGTAATATAAAAATAAATGTTGTATTTTTATATACCTTTACCTATTCTGCAAAGTATTTCTTAAAGTTCAAATAAATTGCACATCCTTTCAAAAAAGTGTAAACCGTAAACAAGTAAAACAAACTTAAGAAAGGCGATCAAAGCTTTATTAATAATATGATGAACACTTTTGCTTATTTCTTTGAAATGTGTGGAAGTAATTTCAATAAATTAAAAAGTATCCTGAAAGTAAAGAGCTTTGCATCCAAGCAACCTTTTCAGCGCTGCAAAGTTGACGTTGACAGAAAAGAAAGGAACTTGCATTATTCATTGTGATACTTCACGGTGGTTACGAAAAATAAAAAATCAAGCGGATAATAAAACAATAGTCATGAATTCTTATGAAAACATGACCGGAGTTTTCATCGAAGGAATGTTACTGCGCACCTGCATTCGGAAAGCGGTAAGTCCATGAGTTGGAATTCCATTTACAAAGATTGTTTTCTATTTCTATTTTCTATCTCTACCTAAGCTTTCATGGTACTACAAAAACGAATGGGAGGATTTTAGAATGTTCCTGCAGGCAGGAATAGTTAGGTGCAGGAAACTTTATGCTGGCTATGACAAAGATTTGGCCAGGGCTTATACACTCCTAACAAGCCACTTCATCAGGTTGGCCTACAAGGCGATAGGAAATCGTCGCATGGCTCTACAGGCCAAGATTAGGAATCTTCTTCAGGAGATGGATGAATTAGAGCAACCTGGATATCCTCACGCTAAAATTATAAAGGGTTTTGCCTTAATGTTAAGCTTGGCCAGGGCTCAAGATGCAGATTTGCAGTTCATAAGCGTTTTAAGTAAAGATTCCAAAAACATTCCCTCCCTGATTGGACGCGGTTGTTTGGCCTTCAATCGCCAGGATTACATAGGATCCTTAGGATTTTTCAAGAGTGTTCTGATGATCGATCCCCGAGGACCCGCCGATGTCCGCGTGGGAATAGCTCACTGTTTTCTGAAATTGGGTGAACTAGATAGTGCTCGTCGTTTCTTTGAAATGGCTCTCGCACAAAATGGAAAATGTGTAAATGCTCTTCTTGGATTGGCCATGCTGAAACTCAATCAACGGGAGAAGCAATCAACTCAGGAGGGCATGAATCTGATATGTGCTGCTTTCGAACTTAATAATCACAATCCAGTTGTTTTATCTATTCTGGCAGCTCATTTTTATTTTGTGAGGAATCACAAGATGGTCTTGACCTTAGCTGCAAATGGCTTTAAGCACACAGATATACCCGAGTTGCAAGCTCAGAATTGCTTTCAGATTGCAAGGAGTTTTCATGCAACAGGACAATTCAGCCCGGCCAAGAAATTTTACCAGCTATCCGTGAAATTGGCACCAAAAGGGTATGTTCTTCCCCAAATGGGATTGGCACAAATGCATTTGAGATGCGGGGAATCAGACAAGGCTAAGATCTGTTTGGAAACATTTCTAAAGTTCATGCCAGATGAGCCAAATGCATTGAGGTTGCTGGCCAAATTGTATCTAAGCGAAAGATCACCAGGACAAGTTGATAAGGCCATTGAAATGTTGCTGAAAGTGGTGAAAATCCCTTTCGGTCGCCAGGATTATGATAGTTGGTTGAGTCTGGCATTTGCCTATGAGCAGAAAGAGAATTTTATACCGGCCATTTTTGCCTACCACGAGGCAATGAGAATCTACGCTGATCAGGGTCTACAGATCCCGATCGAATGGCTCAATAACCTGGCTGCCACTCAATGGCTGGCCAAAAAGCCAGAGGAAGCACTCAAAACCCTCGACGATGCTATCGAAAAATGCAAACTAGAGAATGGCGACCACAATGTCACAAATTTGCTGACCATGCACTTCAATCGCGGTCGGATATTGGAGGATCTTAACAATATATTCTTGGCTGCGAAAATGTACAATGACATTACCCTTAAATACCCTCAGCACAATGACTGCTTTCTGAGACTGGGAATCTTGGCAATGCAGCGAAATAAACTCATCAGAGCTATTGAATTTTTTAAGTGTGTCTTGGCTAAGGACAGCGATGACTTTTTGGCCAGGTGAGTCTTGAAAATATTTTTGGTAAGTTTAAAAAATTTATTATATTGAAATGGTTTTCTATCTTAAATTGTTATAAATCTTTTTGAGTTTGCTATTATCCTAAATATACCTCTGCAAACCAAATTTTGTAGGACTTACATGGCAGACTGCTTTATGAAGATGAACTGCAGTAAGAAGGCAGTTTCCTATTATAATCTAATCCTGCGCAATTCCTCCGAACAAAACGATACCTACACCATGCTGGCCATGGGAAATTTCTGTCTGAAGAAAGTTCAGAACTCCAAGGGTAGGAAAAACTCCTTCTCGAATAAGCAACTGCTTCTTAGAGCATTAAAATGTTACGCAAAAGCAAGTTTAACTGAGTCGAATTACTTTTTAAAAGTAATTAATGATGAACTTTGAATTTCCAGGTTCTTGAATGCAATCCACGTAACTTGTGGGCAGCCAATGGAATTGGGGCCATTCTAAGTTTTTGCAAAAAACTCTCCGAGGGTGAAGTTATTTTCAAGCAAATTTTGGGGGCTGGTAAGTGTTTCTCCGCCCTTCTAAATTCAGCTCACATTGCCCTAAAATTGGGCCAATTCAAACAAGCCAGTCAGACTTACAAGCAATGTTTGGAAGAGTGTCTTCCAGAAAAGAGGGTTGAGGTAATTCATTATCTGGCCAGATCTCTATATGGCGAGGAAAATGCTGGGGAGGCTAAAATGTGGCTAATAAAGGCAAGACACTTAGCACCACAGGATCCCTCGCTCCTTTTTAATTTGGCCCTGACCATCAAGGAGAATTCGAAACAGATCTTTGGTAATTCACAACCCCGATTCGAAGAGCTTAAACGTGCGGAACTCGAGCTGAAAGTGGCCTTAAAGTGAGTCTTTGAAATCATTTCCATGTATCTTCAAGCAAATGTGTATCTTTTCCAGTTATTTTGACCATTTATACCTCAATCAGAGCGAAATCTTGGTAAGAGCTTGTGCTAAAGGGGCAAAGGTATGCCAGAAGCTATTGAACAAATTACCTGAAGCCCTCCAGCGCGTTCGTCTTTTGGAACTTTCTGCAGATGACCGCATTCGATTGCAGGAAGAGCGATTAAGGGCACTTCAGGAGCAACAAAAGGAGCAGAGTCTTCGAAAGCAGGAAGAGGAACGTCTCCTTTTAGAGAAAAAGATATCAGAACGACAAAAAGTCCTGGAGAGATCGAAGAAAATAATGGCCGCTGGTTTAGAGGACAAACCTAGCGAACCAAAGTCGAAGAATTCAAAGAAGGGTGGCAAAAAAAGGCAGAAAGAACCGAATCCAGATGGAAAATCAGATGATTCATCCGGTGAAAAACCCGCCAAGAAGTCTCGCAAAAAACAAAATAAATTAGAAAAAACTAGGAAGGCCAAAGACGTTAAAGCTCCCGAAAATGATTGTGTTCAGAAATACAAGTCAAAGGAATTTATTTCTTCTGAAGAAGACAGCTCAGGAGATGATAAAATGGAGAAGAATATAGAATCAGAGGTTGAGAATCAAGCAGAATAAATATCTGGAAAGCGCCAGGAAAATTTTACTAAATGAGAATGAAAATAGATTTAATAACAGGCTGTATGGAAAAGAAAAACAATTTCAATCTATGCCAATACACCTGAATGCTGTGCATTAAATGACTACACCTATTTGAACTAAATTTTATTGAAATCATTTCAATTTGAATACAATTCATAAACCTTTTACATATTTAACAATCTGTTCTCCCCTTTTCAGGTGTATTCTAACCAAAATGCTCCTAATGAGTTTACACACTCGCTTCGTAAAGTTTCGAATGAGTAGTTTCCCCGTGGCAAACACAAATGATTCATTCGATTTGGCTCTACACGAAATGTGTCGGTTTCTCTCTCTGGGGAGCAGAGTAGAACGGGATGGGATGGATACTTCTGCACACATGTTCATTTGAATGCCAACTCATGTCGGAGGAGCCGCAGGACATTGGTGTCCTGCTCGAATTAAGCATCTACTTGACTGCCACTTTGTAACTGTCAGGGAGTCTAACGAACCAAACCGAGCAACACAGTCAGTCGAACACATTGAGCTCAACCGAAAGTTAAATATTCGTTGGGCAAACGCGAAAAATGATTCGTGGATGGGGCGTCGGCTCATTAATATCAATTTATGAGCTGAGACACGAAATTAGTCTGTGACAAGTTTCGCCGCAGGATGTGGACAAACAAACAAGCGCCCATCCACCTCCACCTCCATATCCACATCCACACCATTCATTCATACACAGCCATCCTGCACCACTCCACAACCACTCACACATGTCGTTGCTTTGTTTTCTGTTTTCTGTATGGGGTTCCTGGGTGGTTCAGTTGTATTCGGTGGTTTTCGTCCCCCGTCTGGGGTTGCGTTAATTAATTCCAAAAGTGTATTGCGTGTCCTGCCAAAAGGACAAATATGCGTACACGACTCATGTCCTGTGGTGAAATGGGCTTGTTACGGGTATCTGTATTCTCTGGACCCCCAACTGCCGCAAATTATGAAAAATATTTCCAAATAAATCAGGCAAAACGAGCTGTCCGAGCGCATATCAAGCCTCACTGCCGGGGATTTCACTTTTTTTGGTCAGGCATTTTCCACTTTCTGTTTTCCAGCTGAGTTTTGGCTTTCCTGCACACAGTTAAGCTCCCTTTGTGGAAATTAAAACAAAAACGACAGTTTTATACACATTTTCTTCTTTATTTTTTGTTCACTTATTTTCAGTTTATTTTTTTTTTGCTTATTTGCAATATTAAGTTTTCATTTGCTTTACATTAAAGGGAACTAAACAAAAAGTAATGATGTTTGCACGGAAAATAAATATTTAATTCAGTAAATCAAATGTTATTTAAGAAAATATATATATACCTAAGTTTATTTTTGTAGAGTCGAAATTTCTTAGCGGCTAAGTCTAAACCAAAATTAAATTTCATTCTTAAGTTTTTCGTTTTCCAATTTATAATTCGAGTCACAATTCAATTTGATTTTGTCATTGAAGAAGCACTTTGCATGTTGGGTTTTTTTTGTTTGTGGTGGGAAGGGTGTGATCGTGATCGGATAAAGAATCTTTAAATGGGAAAACTTTAAGTTCGACCTTAGAGCGACTACATTGAAGTGGAAATTGGGATTTTGTTTTTGGGGAGCAGGTTGTGGCGGAGACACATTGAACTTTATTTTTTGTTTTTTGCGCGCGCAGTAATCATGGAAACATACAGATCATTTATATATTCGTACTATATAGATTTGATAAAGTTGTCGACAACAGATGCTTATAAAATCTCATTTTACATTTAACAAAATATGATTCGATGCACATTTACAAGTATAATTCATTTTACTCCACACCATATCGTATTGTATCGTATCGTATCGTTTATACTCGTAATATATATAGTTTGCGCCTATTTCAGATTCCTTTGTTGGTTGCTGCTGCTGTGTTGTGCTATATGTATTATGTCGATATAGAGATATGCCATTAAATTCTGTAATTTTATCATATATATGATCAGGGGGATAGTCTTTTCGTAGATTCGCAATGTGACTAACTAAGTTCAATTTAGTTTAGGCTACATTAAGTGGCTAAGTCGTTAAACTATTTTAAGTATTAGCTGACCTGATCCTAAATTAAGTTACATATATACACACGTCTATAGCTTAACTAGTTGCGATTCGGTAAATCTCTTAGTTTGAAGTTTAAACTAGTTTTATTTCCTTTTTGTTAATTTCACAAGCATAGCTCATTAAGTTCACTGAAGTATTCCACTCTCTATTTTCTTCTCTCGAGTTGTACAGTGGTAACTAAATAAATGCTCTTCGTTTGTGGCTTACAGTTACGGTTTAGTCGGGTCCAGAAACAATGCTAAATCCAGTACACACAGGCTATGTCTATATTCATATGAGTTTTAAATTAATTATCCATCTGCTCCTGCTGCTACTCTTTGTTTGGAAGTCTTGTCAAGTTTTTTTTTTCGATGCAGCTTAACTACTATAATACAGATTTTGGGATTCAGTTACCTCTTCGACTATATATATACTTCGTCCTATATATTTTGCTCTTAGACGATGGTGGTGCGCTCGGCGCCAAGAGTTGTGGTGGTGCACGTACTGCTCCCGCCAATACACACGATCTGACACTTGATGTCCTCTTTGGCTAACTCTCAGGAGCTCACCGTCTCGTAGTTCCCGCCGCCGCTCATCAGCAGCGGTGACTGTACCCCGGCCACGCCCCCCAAAGTGGTGCTATACGTGGCGGTTTGGGAGCGCGGCGATGTGAGCAGCGACTGAGCCGCTCCAATTGTGATGTTTCCACTGGTCACCGAACTGGTCAAGGCCGCCGAAATGCCGCCCACATGGAGGCTGCCCGGATGGGGCAGGGTGTTGCATCCCCCGCCGCCGCCCACCAGGCCCACGCCTCCCAGCCCGCTGCCGTTGGTCTGCAGCGATCCATTGGAGGATTGGCCGCCCAGCAGGGGCATCGTGCACGTGGTCGTCGAGCCGTAGGGCGAGGTGGGCGAGGTCCTGGTCTCGTACGCCGGCAGGTGATAGCCGCCGGCTCCTGTCGCCGTGATCGTTGCACCGCCCCCGCCACCCCCTCGCCCCGGGATGCGGGTGTAGATGTTCGGGGGCGTCCGCGTCGACAAAAGGGGCGGCGGGGCGGTGTAAACGGGTCGCTGAACGGCAGGAGCTCGCTGGGGCGTGTTGTACAAGCTGAAGGCGGGGTTCGTGGTCAGCGAGAGTTCACCGTACTGAAAGAAAAATATTTAAAAAAAATATAAAAAATCATAAATATTTTCATAAAAAATTACTATGTATTTATTAAGAACTAAAAGAAACAAATGTACTTTTTATTGATTTTTGTACACTGCATCCTAATCACTTATAATTAAAACATTGTTGATAGTAAATACCTTTCAATATTCAATGTGAGTGTTTAAAGAAATATTTATAATAAAAAAATCAACACTTTAATTACTTTCCATTTGGTATAGTAAACTAATTTGATTCTTGCTTCGTTTTTAATTAGTTCGCTTTTGTGATCCGTCATATTTGAGCGCAAACTTTGATGAGGATTTCCCGCAACCCTCCAATCGAAAAGTTGTCAAACAACTGACCCACACAAACACCAAGAACTTCTAATGAGCTTGTTAGGAGCTCTCTCAACTCGAAGGGACAGACCGACAGAAATTTACAAAAAGCCAAGCTAAACAAAAAGCTAAACATTTTTGAACTTTTGCTGGCGTCGACTGGCATTTTGCTCATCAAAATTTGATGCCTCCACCACTTGGCCGCCGAACCTCAAACAGGAGAAAAAAAAAAGAAAACCAAACAATGATAAAAATTTAGGCAAAAACTGCACTGGATGTGGACACTAAGGAAAAGTTTGGCTGGGCCAGCAACTTGTTGTTGGTGCGGAAAACAACGAAACTAATTTGTGTAATTTATTTACGGTTTCTGGCTAATTGGCAGCCAGTACAATAAGAAAGGAAGGCGAGAGAGAAAACCTTGACTTTTACCTTTTTAGGAGACAATGACAAGGAAATTGGCAAATTTAAGAGTACCTATGTACATATTAAATAATTCTTTCAGGAAGATCTTTCAGTCTGCTTTGCCAATCGCTCAACAATTATTTTAAAATTGTATTCAAAGTGGTATAAAACTTTTTTTAATTTTTACAAAGGCGTATTAATAATCACTCTTTAAAACCAAATCTCTTTGATTACAATTAATATTCTACTAATTTGCTTCTCGTAAATAAAAAACTATCTGGAGCCCCAAAAAACCCCTTATAATTCTCAGTTATTCTGAGTTTAAAGATACAGCCAAAAAGTAGGCAGCTTCCCATTGTTTTTAATTCCACTCGTGATATCAACCATTTGCAATGCGCTGAATTGAATCTGGGGAATCAGAAAGCATACCGTCCAATGGACAATTGTATTCACCTGTTTGCCAAAAGTCGGCGAAAGTGAGGGCGGCGGCGGGGAGGCGGTGTTAATCCGGGACGGCGGGGTGTACAGAATCCGCTGCGATTCCATATTCAATCGGTCGAAGGCCTTCTCCTCCTGGTGGAACTCGTCCTCGCTGTTGGCCTCCTGGGGCACCACATCCGGGTTTTTGTCCTCGAGGCTCGAGTGGCTGCCCATGTTGCGCGACAACGGTTCGGCGCTCCCCTTGTCCGCCTCCGTGGTGGTGGCATCGCTCCCGTTCCCGTGGCGCCTCCCACTCCCCTTGCTGCGGAATTTGATAACGATCACCACGCAAATGGCCACCAGAATGAGTGTGGCAACCACGCCGACCAGGGCGCCCAGCAGGGGGGTCAGTTGCACCAGCACCGCCGTCGACGAGGCTGTGGAAATCGCGAAAACGGAGAGCAGAAAAACGGGGGGAAATGTGAAAATTGAATGACAAAATACGGATATCAGCGGGATACAACAACGTGCCCGTTTTCGAGCTTTTAACGGGCAACACAAAGTGAATGATACCAATTAAAGTAACCAAAATGGTTAATACAATATTATACAATAATGGAAAGCCGCAATGATTAAGTAAACCAATATTTTTGGTAGTTTGTATAACATCAATATAATTAACATTGCTCAAACGAAGTTATACAACTGAAAATTGTATTTTCAAATAATTATTTAAGCCACAAAAAATGTCATCAATACTTTATTCAAAAGAAGGAAACTATAGGACAGAAAACTGTTTTGAACAATGATTTAATGAATATAAAGAAATAGCTTCCGGAAAAAGTTTAAATCAAGAAGGTTTCGGGAAAGTTTTTAATTACATTTTCGACGGAATATTTGGCTTTTAAAATGGCTAAGGAAAACTGCATCTCTGATGTCCTTTGACTCACCTGTTCGAAGCAAAGGTGCTGAAAGCGTACGTCCTCGCAGGCGATAAGCCACCTTGCTGGGACCCTGGGCATTCACCGCCGTTATCCGGATGACGAACACGGAGTCACTGGGCAGCCGCTTCACCGTAAACTCCGGATACTTGTACGAGGCGTTGTACAGGATCTGCCGGTTCAGTTCATCGTAGATCTGGGCGTGAAAGTGCTGAGGAATTCCACCATCGTAGCCGGGAATGCACTGGATTTGCAGCGAGTTCGCCGTGGCATTGAAGGCCGAGCAGTTCTTCACCGGTTCGGGAAGGTCTAATAAAAACAACAATCAGACATATTTAAAAATTAGATATTAAAGTATTAATTATAAAGTATTTATTATAAAGTATTTTTAAATAATTTTCAAGTATTTTATTTAATTTGCCCAAGGAATTTCCCTCATGGGATTCTAAATTCTACAAATATTTTTCCATTATCCTTGAAATATATTTCTGTTGAACTAATGACCCGCGCTTAAATTCAGAAACTCCTAAATCGACTATTTGTGTATGCAGTTGTTCCATCTAAATTTTCCGTGACTGGCAAACTGAAAGCCTGTCGCTCGAGAGGATGCCCGTGTCCCATGTCCTGCGACCAGGACACTCTCGCTGAAGGCCTTTCAATTGGAGTGCTTCTCCCGCGGCCGCGCACCGAAATAGCTGCGTGTTTTTGGGCCATGGCCGGCGGAGGTTTTATAAATAAATGATGTACCCTGGCAATTTATTGCATTTGATTATCAGATTATCGGGCCACACACAGATTGCAGTAGTTGCAACAGTGGCAGCGTGGCAGCGGCAACATCGCGGAAGCAAACACGCAGATGGCGTTGGTAAACATGGCTTTTATTGCTGTCAGGGACAAAACCGGGCGATTGCCGGACGGACAGGAGGATGCTGTTGCTGCTTCCCTTCGTGCCAACCGCCCCCCGCTTGACCCCTCTGCACCCCGCTTAACCCCTCTGCCCCACTCTTAACCCTTGACAACCGTCGGACAGGCGGGGCAACGCGTTAAATTGTCGCCTGGCAGGCAAATGTAAATAACGTGCAGAGATTCACTCGCCGCTTTTCCATCCGTACGTGCTGCGTGCCACAATTATCTACTGACCGACCGGGTCGGCAGCCGATGCGATTCGAGTCAACATGTTTGCCGCCGCCTCGATCTGAAATTAATTAAATTTTTTTCCTTCTGCATACTCTTCAAAAAGAGACGAGTTTAAACACTTCGGCTGGTTAACTCCTTAACTACAAACATTTCCGCACGCAAATGCAAAAAAGAGTTTAACAACAAGTTCATTGGTAAAATGATGTATCGGTGTAAATATTGCTTGAAACTATTTATCCAACAATTATTATTTTTAAGACAATTGTAAACTCTCTTGAAGAACAATATTGATTAAAAGTAAAAAAAAAAAATTCAGTTTCTTTTCAATACTTTTTAAGGAGTCTGAGAAACATAAAAAAATATAAATGTAAGTAAAAACATTTTAAAGTTTAATCACTTTTTTCTTTAATCTTAAACTTCAATCTCTTTTCAGATTCGTTGCTTAAACCCCAGAAAATAGTTCTTTAGATAAAATCCTTTTCCGTATCTTTTTTTCTTTCCCTTTCTAGATAACTTAGGTGACTCCATGCATAGACTGCCAGAAAGAGTATCCCCGCCCGATCCATCTGACATCCTGGCCCATCCCCGGCATTCCTTATCAGCCCGCTCCCTTCGGACGCAACCCGGTTCACTCACCTGCCGGTTGGATGTGATACCAGCAGGGCGGACTGTGGCCCATCAGACTGCTGGCCACGCAGGAAATGGCGCCGAAGCTCTCGTAGCTCTCCACGTGGTAACTGTACACGTTGTTCAGCGGCGGTGCAGAGGTGGTGGTGGGCGGCGTGGCCACGCCTCCTCGGTGGTGCTGCTTGTGCAAAGCGGCCAGTCGCTTTCGCTCCGCCAGGACTCCGCTGGCAGAGGAGGTGGAAGAAGAGGAGGAGGAGGAGGAGGACGAGGAGGAGCTGTGGTGTCCGTCTCCGGGGAAACCGCCGGATGACATCTGCTGCTGCTGCTGCTGGTTGGACAGCTGCTTCCGCTGCTGCTGCTTGCTGTTCTCCACGTGGTTCTTGTGCACCATGTTCGAGTAGACCATCTGGGTGAAGGGCTGTCCCACCTCCTCGCCGTACTCCTCCATCTCGCCGTACTCGTCGTCCTCGTCCTCGAACCGCACGGCTGCCATGCGGCCGTGTCTTCCGTGGAGGAGCCGCTGCTGCACTCCGTGCGAGTGCTTCCGCTTGCTCCGCTGGTAGTATCCGCCCAAATCCGATCCGGTGGCCAGCATCAGCGGAGCCGGCACTCCCAGTTGCGGCAGCTCGATGAGGCTCTCCAGCGAGTTGTTGAAGTGCCACTTGTAATTTAGATTATCGAGTGGGTTCGCGTCCACCTCGCAGGTGATGTTGATTGTCTGCTTCAGTGCGGCACGTATAATCGTCGATTCCGACTTGCAAACGGGTGGGTCTGAAATAAGGATGAATGCACAGAAATAAAAATTAAAGGAAGTCAAGAAAACTAAATAGGTTACGCTACTTTGATTGGATAATATAGTATTATGAAATGAAAATAAATGAACATATTTTTAAATTTTAATAGATGCAATATTATTTAAATTTCAATATATATGATGGCAATATTTTGAGATTTAACCTATATCTTTTTCTTTTAAGTGCAAGGTTGAAGTAGTAAAGTTAAGTGAGTGGGTTGTGTGGGCCACGGCACGGCACTTACACTTGACGTCCAAGTAGACCTCGTTGCTGGACACACTGCCCTGCAGGTTGCTGGCCCTGCAAAAGTACTGGCCATGGGAGGACTTCGAAATGCCCTGCAGGACGAGGGTCTGGTTCGAGATGATGATGCCCCGCGAGGAGTGCAGTTGCTTGTCCTGAAAAGGAAACGAGGGGATAACAAATATTATTCAATTAGTGGTTATTGCGGTTAAGGTTTGCCAGTTAAGGGTTTAATGAAGAGAAATTTTACACTGTTATGTATGAGAATCAAGATTTATATATCCCTTAATTATACTCACACTGTGATACCACTCCACACGTGTAATTGCAGGATTTGCTTTCACTTCGCACTCCAGGTAGACATCGGTGCCCTTGAGTAAATTATTTGGATCGAGGGGAGCTCCCAGATTCAGATTGACAATTGGTGCATCTGCAGAAGAATTTCAATTTGATTTCCAATCAAAACTTGCATCCCTTTAAGCCAACTTACGTGTCACATTTAGCACCCTGGAGTCCTTGAGATACAGTCCAGTGTGTCCATTTCCCAGAGTTGTCATCACAGTTGTGTGGCCCTCGTGCAATTGTTGGGAGGTAATGCCTGAATTTAGGGAAACCGAGCAGACCACCTGCCGTTCATTATCCTCGGGAACAGGGATCAACATTAGCTCCGATATGGTGGTGTTTCCATCGGAGGAGGTCTAATTAAATATAGATACAATAGGTTGTTTGCTAGGTTATTTCCTTCTAGTTACTAGTTAGCTCAAACTCACCGAGGAGGTAGCTCCTCTGACAATCTGACCCGCCTTGGACCAAACAATTTCCGGCGGAGGACGAGCTCCAATCGCCGTGCAGGTTACATGGGTTCGGGTTCCAGCTATTACGGCGTGATTTAATCCTTGCAAAAGCAAACTGAGTGGCGGAACTGCAGAGGAAAAACAATAAATCAAGTTGGATTTATATCTGCGCTGCTAAAAAACAATTAACTCATAAAACATAAAACACTTCCTATTCCCATTTATCAATAATCTCATTTAGGCTCCTATCAAAGTAACTAAGAGATTTCAGTTGCAGTTTCAAGTGCATCTTAAATAAAACAGGATGGCCCATTATACCTATTCACTATAAATAGTGTATAGCTGGAACCTTGTTTTATTCGGAAGGTTCACCTGCTGCAACCATTATTGTCGCATAAAAGCGGCTGATTAACAGGGCCAAATTCAGTTATTACCATGGAAGGCCACCGCGCAAATTTTGCTACCAAGGATGCCGCTTAATTTCCTGCCCATCTATAACCGACCGACCTTTATGGAAATGTTCATTATTTATGACACATTTTATTATGCCCATCACTGGCCCCCCCGTGCCACTTGGGGGACCCACATTGCGATTAGCATAGCGGGCTGAACCACCAGAACCACCGCCCGCATAACCATAAATGCATGGATGTGGATGAATTTGCGAGTGGTCGTGTGTCCTTGCGGCTGAATGACAAAACTTTAATTACATTAATTTCCATGAAAATGGCACGCCCACCAGCTAAAACAGAAACAATAAACCACAACCAGCCACAGGGCCCCAAAAAAGGCCGACCTTGAACTGCGTGGGTCAGCAGCAAAAACTTTGCGAAACATAATAGTTCTGCATTTCATTAAAAGCCTGTTTAAAGAGGTACTCACGGTTTATTTCGAGGATAACTTTCTTGGTCAGCGCTTGAACCACATGGCCGTTGGTCGCCTGGCAAGTGTACATCTGGAATTATGGTAAAAACAGAGGGAACAATAATGAAACCTGATGATTTATGCTTATTACAATAATTGCCTTTTCCTAATAATAACAAAGTTCAATAAAATATGGGGCAGTGGCGAGTATCGATGATAAATCAACCTGCTCAACATTTAACTTTAATTGCGGGAAATGTGTATCGAACACGCACCACTAACAAGAAAAGCCGCCCATAAAGACTAATCAATTATGCTTTCAGTCGGAGACAGAAAAACAGAGACAAGCCACAAAGAGTTCAAAAGGTTGGCGAATGCAAGTATCAATATCATAAATTCCCCTGCTCGGTAATGCGATACTTCTCGGGACCATATACATTTCGGTCATTTTATTGGGCCAAACGAAAACTGTAACGATGTCTGACAATAAAAATATTTGCATAACTTTTGGGTTCGCCGCACCGCAAGTCTCGTTTCGATTGGAAAATTAGGTCATAAATTTCTATTCGGTTACACAAGAATATCTAGCGTTATGTGGAGATACTTGGGTCTGTCGGTTTATTGGGGCAGGTAGGGGGTCTCGAGGGAATTTTCTGGCCTGGGAAGTGTCACACAGTGGGTCATTGATACTGCGAGGTGTTTATTATGGCATCGAACGGTTTTCGAACTATTGAATTTAAATCGATTGGCAGAAGCGCGAACAATACCCGCAATTCATAACCACAAGCGCTTTAATTTGTTTTTCGATATTTAATCTGGGTAGTTTAACTACTGCAAAGCGCTTTCAGCTTTAACAACTGTTCAGATAGAATTACTATAATACATAATAATAATATAATGCCATACTGTTTGTTATTCTGCTTTTCACGAACAATATGCTTATTGATGGGAAATATTTTTCATTGGCAGATATGTTAATCAGGCAATTATTTTTTAAGTTTTAATATTTCTGCATTAATAAGATTATGTTTTCATTTTTATTATAGCAATTAAATCTATATATTTACAATAATACCTTTTGCTTTCAACTGAATTTTTTTATAAATATTCTTTTGCAGATTAATCTACCATATATGGGCCTTGGAATTATATTTTTGTAATCTGCACCGTTTTTATTAATACTTTCAATATTGTTTTGACTTACTGAAACATTTTCCCTAAAGACGAAAACTGTATTCAATAATTCGACGCTTAAACCCATTGAAATGCAGCCTTAATTCGTGTCTTTAGTTTAAGCTAATAATTTTTGGTATTACATGAACAACACTCAAGTGATTCCACTCAAGCCATTCCACAGTGGTCGGTCCCATAGGCCAAAAATAAAAAAATCAACTTTGGAATTTTGATTTCAAATTTGGCGCATCTGTTTATCAATAGAACAAGGCTTAAAAAACAATTATTAATTTTTTTTTGCCCCACACCTTCGCGGAGTAATTGGCGCGCAAAGTGAGCGCACAAACCAAGCAAAAAACTAAAAGCCACTGCAGTGGAGTGCATACACAAATTTAAAAATTTTAAATATATTATAAAACGGTGTTAAACCAAAAACGATTGTAATGGATATTGTATATAATGGTATAAACTTTATTTTTAAAGATAAATATATAAATAATTTGTCCTGTATTTCGTGTAAATCTTTGTTAAAAAAGTGCGACTTTTTTGTTCATATATGTTGTGCGTTACCAATGTTTATGTAAAGTTTTAAGTATTTTCCCCCCTTTGCCCCCCAATGAAATGTATGTGCCGTTATTTACTAATATTTCAAGATTATAAAAATGCTGACTTCAGCTGCGGAAGCCTGCAGATGCACTTTTGACATAACAAAATGCAACCTTACCTCATTTTCCAGTAGCTCTATTTAGGAGGGAGGCATGTTTTTGTTTTGTGCCTTCGTTTGTTTTTATTTCGTATTAATTTTATATTACTTTAAATTTATGTTAGTCATCATTTTTTGTTATCTTTTGTTAATTTTTTAACCAAAATTATGTGTTTAATAAATATAATTTTTGTCAGTTACGCTTTAAAAAAAGTGTAGTGTGCATTTGGGAGTCAAATTTCCTATCGTTCCTATGGAAGCTATAGGATATAGTGGAACGATCCGGTCAATTTTTTTATAATGTATTTATAATATTTTTATAGATTTTTTGTGAAAGTTTCATAGCGATAGCACATCTAGAAGTATTTATGGCCGCGGTTCCATACAAGCCCGACCACTGTGCATTCATCCGAAACACAAAAGACCTGACCGACTCACAATTTGCTTTTGGGTTTCTGGCTTTTCCGTTCAAACATGAACGGAAACCGGGAACTGAATGGCAGGATTAGCGCTGTCTAACAATAATGTTCATTACATGGACCAAAGAAAAATCCGGCTTAGAATCAACAGAACAGCAGAGCCCCAAAGAGCTGGGAGAAGAGCATCGGGAAGGGAATTCTCTGGGGGAGAAGTCGTTCTCCGGTGGAAGGGTATTTTCCATTGGGACGGGTTTAAGCCGCATGAACCACCCAGGGAACAATTCCCAATGCAGTCGGTTGCATTTGATTTCTATTAGCCATTGTATGGCAACCGCTTGCCACACGGAGCGCTGTCATTAACGGAGGCCCGCAGACCAAGACGTCCATTGTGACCAGCCGAATATAAATGGCCAACGAGAAGCGTAGGGATGAGTGGCAGCAGTGCTGCAAGCCTGGCTATTTTATAGACACATTTTTACAGTATTAAATATTAAATTTTTTATATATTTGAAGATAAATTCCAAGAAGCTCTTATTAAGCGTAATGATTTACATGCGAGTACGGTACAAACAGTAAAATATTAGTTCAAACCTCAAAACATTATTGATTATCTGATTCAGTTTGTACAAAATATGGCAAATGGATTTTTTTAATAAATCATAAACAATAAAACATTTCTTTAGAATTTCTGCCCCAGCTTTTGTAAATAAAATATAGCTATTTCTGTATATATTTCTAAAGCATTATTTATCTGCGGGTTTTGGGTATTTAGATGGCAGCACTGTGAAAGAGAAATGTGGGAGCAAGGCATTGTTCCGCAAGGTGCTTTGTGCCGAAGTCGTAAATAAGGCTTACGATATTTGGAGCAAACACTTGAAAGCCCTCTCCATAGATGTGGATGACTTACCGTTAGGAGATCCTTCCGCTGGATGTTTTTCACGCGCAGGACATTGCGAACGGAGCCATCGGGCAGGACCTGAAAGGAGTCGTCGATCAGGGCGTGTTCCCGCCACCAGGAGACCCGTGGAGGAGGAATTCCACCACTCGAAAGGCAGGTCAAGTCGATGCTGTCGCCCTCCAAGTAAGGTCCTGCCGTCTGGTCGCGTATCTCGGCTCCATGGTGATCCAGGATGGCCAGTTGGGTGGGTGGAACTGTAGAGAAAAATAAAGGATTTGGTCAGAAAAAATTATGTTAAATTAAATTTATTTAATATTTATACACGCACCCAGCACTGTCACATTAATGCGCCAATTACGAGTGGGTGACTTGTGGAAATCCACGCGACACTTGTAAAGTCCAGCATCCGAGGTTTGTATGTTTTTTATCCGCAGGGCAGGAGGATTAGTATCATGATGGAAATGCGCCTTCTTATTGAAGACACTTTCATCCGCCCAAGGAATGGCCTGAGTTAAGGAACGACCTCGAGCATCAAAACTGCAATGATAAATAATATTTCAAAATAAATTAGGGTGTCAAAAAATAAACTGCATGAGTGGGTGATTAATATTCTTATTTTCAATTAAGCAATTGCTTACAAAGTAATAATAACAAAAAAATAACCCCTTCTTAAAAGGGTTGGTTAAAATGTTTAAGCCGGGTTAGACTAGCTATAAATAAAACCCTATCCCCCACTATGTATTTGGCAGTTAAAGCCACATAAAATAGAGTTCCCCATTAAAAAAACCCTTTTCGACACGTTTCACCAATTACCCAGCCTCGATAAGCCAAATTGTGTTAACCTGCTTCATTGATTTTACTGTCCCAGCAATTGAGACAACATCGCCGGTGAAATGTGTGTCAAATCCGGGGAATCCACTAAAAGCGGAATACTTAATTAGCTTTCCCATGGGTCAAACTATTTTTAGATATAGTACAATCCCGGGATAGGGACAAAAATAGACACAGAGAGAGGGAGGGAACAGTTCATGAATGGCCGAAAAAGAACTTTGTTTTTATTGTTATTACCGAACGCTTTTGTTTTATGGCTTTGTTCAATGCATTTTGACAAAGTGCCACATTAAATGTCAACACAGCCCAAAGGCTCTGGGGGCTCCATTCCGAAATCAGATCGGCTAGGCATCGTAAAATGCATTTACAGAACTTTTAATTTCCATTCGCTTTCGTTTTTTATCTCCGCATTTTTTAGCATTTTTAAATGGTCACATTTAAATTGGTTTGAGTCTTTTAATTTGATTTTTCATTTCGTTCTTTTTTCGGAATTTTGTTTGACCTTTTTTTGTTGTTTTCTGGGTAAGGGGATAGGTCTCTGCAAAAAGAAAAAAGAAACACACTTTTGCTATTTATGTTAATGCCTCCAACGCCCTAAAGTTACACGCCCAGTCAGCCCACAAAATCGTGTTTTTCCATTTTCATTTTATAGTTCCTCTTCAATTAATTAATTGATCAATTTAGCGCTTGTTGTGCTTCCCTTTTGGCTTAAGCGGATTACCATTTTATTTTTGTATATTCGTATTCCTTGAATTCTTATATCTCTTTATTGTTAAAATGAATTTAATTGTTGTTGTTCTCTGTGTTTTTTGTGGCACTTTCAAGAAGCTTTAAAGAGCCAACATTTAAATTTGGCTTGTGCAATAAAAACCACAGAAAAATCTGTGCTGGTCTATAAAAGTATTATTTTCAAAGGGAAGAAAAAATCTCTGGCTAAAATTAGATTAAGAATTTTGCCAACTGGTTTCTAAGGAAACACAGGGAGTCTTTCATTTCGTTATTTTTTTGCGTTTAAAAAAGCAAAGCAGTTACTAAATTTAACGTTATCAAAACAGTTTATAGACCTAATTAAACAGGCCTAAGTTAATTGATAAAAGCTCCACTTAGCCGCAATTATCGACTTTCCCCTGCTTATCCTACATTTTAAAGAGATCATAGGCCCCACTCTACACTTTAGATGATTTATCATTGAAACAAGCTACAAAACACATTTGAGATATGCACTCGAAAAGAAGAGAACCCAGCCCAAAAGAACAGGAGTAAGTGGCACAAGATGGATGGGATATTTGTTAATGGATTTTAAACATAATTAAATTATGTAGAGAAGTGAGTGAGAGCCGGACACAAAAGTGGAATCGTGGAGTGACGGGGGACAAGAGGTTATCCATGGGTAATCCATGGCAATTGGAAAACAAATTTCTCATGCAATTAATCTCTCGACCTTTGTCAGCCTTTTGGCCATATTGAAATTTCCAGCACGCCAGAAAACTTTGCTTGAGCAACGGAAAACAAAACGGAAAATTTATGAAGTGTGGGAAAAGCAAATTAAAATTGATGGAAAACAATAAAGAAATGCGGGCGAGAACAATATGCAGAGGAGCTGGGGAAAAGATATCTGCATAAACCTCAACTTTATGTGGTCGTAAAAAGATCCCCCTCCCGCTCCGCAACCACAAAATCGTAATTGCAATTGAGGGCACACTGTACCGGAGACCACAGGAGTGCACATTCACTGGCAGCGAACTTTGACACTTTGACTTGACATCATCGATTTGTGTGCAACGAGAACAGACGAACGAATTTAATGGAAAATGAAATAAAATTCAATTTCTGGTCTATTGCGCATCTGTCTACTTGAGACTCCACTCCACTTCACCTGACTGGGTACGTCCCCCCCGCTCGCCCCCTTCCACTTTCTCCCCTCTATCGCATTTCCCATCTTGGCTTTTCCTGAAAAATGGCAAAAAGAGAAGAAGTGAGTTGCCAACGAGCGACCTTTGAGCCGAATTGCTGCTGCCAATCAGTCGGTCTATATGGTTTATATATATATTACCCATCTGCCAGAACCCAGAACCACCTCCTTGCCATTACTGGCGACATTTCCTGGCACAGTGCCTCACAAAATGATTTCTCCTTTTGTGCTTCGCCCTTATGAGCTTGTTAAAAATTGCTAAGGTGTCGAATTCGGCACTTAAAAAAAACCACATGTAATATTAACTCAATTTAATATAGTTTTTGAAGGAGTAAATCACCTAATTATATACTTACTTCAAATTAAGAAACTAGTCATTTTTTTTTTTTTACATTTATTTTAACAATTATCTCCATTATTATAATGTACTCACAATTTTCGGACAGAAATTAAGTGGTTTTATTTATTAATAAGCGGAAATTGCCTAATTTTATGGGTATCTTTTTCCGTGTGGTAACCCAGCGGGTTGGTGGGGTGGTAGTATTTTTCCAAAACCCCACCCACATAACTCAAGACCCCCTCCTAACGCGTTTAGGTTGTTCTGTGTAAGTAATGTTTATATCGTCAAATTCAACATAAATGCCTCACGTTAATAGAATTTATAATGAGCTAGCGCCCGCTTTGGGTGACTCTGTATGGCTTTCTGTAAGGCCACACCCACTCCGCCCACTTAACACGGGGAGCTTCTGTATAATTGGCTGCCATTCCCAGCGGAATCGAAGCCAAATTCATTTCGGTTCCTTGGCTAATTCCAAAAAAAAATATGAGCTCAAGCGAGGGTTACCCATGCTAAAATCATTAAGTGAAATTTAGCTGACACTTTAGCGGGGCATTACTGTGTGAAACAATCCCAGGAGACTGAGAAGTGGAGGAGATTTTAATATAGACGGAAAATGTGAATCCCAAAACGGATGGGGCTGTAAACTTGGGTGATGAGATGAAGAAAGCTTAAAGGATATACAGGAGGGATTTCGTAAGGAAGGTGGATGTAGGTTAGAAAGTCGAAAAAGAATAAATAGGGAGCCTAATTTGGGGCTTATTAAACTGGAGAATACACTTTTTGAGCAGGATATAATGGTTATTAATGGGAACAAAATAGATACTCTCAGGAGTTTACAGAATTTTAATTTCTATTTTATAGTATTTTCTTTACAAAGTTATAAACCTGTAAAATATACATTTAAATATTTGTAAAAGCTTGTTTTTTTTTTTTACTTGGACTATATATATCTTTTTCAACTTACGTATAGATGGGCTTGACATTTCCCTGGCGATACCAGATGACCAGTTGCACCTTATCGGCGATTCCTGTGGCAGGCAGAAGATCGCAAGGCAACGCGACTTCCGAACCAGTGGCAGTCAAAATCTCCGAAAGCGGTCCTAAAAATGAAAGTAAATACATAGATTAATAGGTAAACCTTTTAGAGATCTATCCATATCTATTGAATTCACAATGAGTACGATTCGGAAGTACGGCGGTTGGCAGTTGGCATTGTGGAAACCGCTATTGCGGCTTTCCCTAATTGAAATATATGAACTCTGACCTGACCCTATCGCCACATCGCTTTCTGTCCTTTGTGTGTTTGCTGCGACTATAAATTGACTGACAGCTTGATTCCCCTTTGATGATAAAGCCCGCTCGCTGAAAGGGTTCCCCTCCAGTGCGAGTTCGTCGGTCATTTCCATTCCGCGGATTCCGACATGGAGACATCATCGGCGCAGCGAGTGGCGCCTCCGCAGCCACGTTCCGCCGCAGTTCCGAATAGTCCAGGTCGTTTTGGGTGAGGTTCGCTGTTCCAGCCACGGCGACATCGATTCGATGGCACCGCGGTGTGCGTGCCGCCGCCCAGAGGGGGGTAACTTGTGGGGGGCGGGGCAATCTTCAATTAGTTGTCGCCCCTTTGGAGATGGTCGCGTGACACGAGCATGTTCGTTTAATAAGGTGTTCAAGTTGTACTGCCTTGCTCATTTAGATTATAAACAACGAATATATAAAATTAAAATTTGAAAACAACCAAATAACGATAAGTAAATAATTTACTTACTTATAATTAAAAATGTAAAGGGAAATAATAAGCTTAGGTTGTTTTTAATTAATTGTATTGCGACCTATTTTCAGAATCAATTTGCGCTATTTGTAATCCCTCAATTAAATAATTTTATTTTTACAAATAGAATAACAAACATTCTGTATTAAAATCTTCCCAACTAGAAACCAAAATACTATTGGTCTCCTCACCATTTTAGGGTGTTGGTTTGGGGGCCCCCCGCGAACAACTTTGGGTTCATTTGTGCCTTTGCTGCTGTTTTTGTTGTTGATTGGTATGTATTTGGTATTATCAAAAGGCATTGTAATTATACAAATTATATTTTCCATATTTTGGATTGCAACACCAACAACGGCATTAAAGGGCGTGTCGTACGTGCCTATATGTGGAACCTTCTGCCATATCCCCTATCACATAATTGGGTTAGCCCCCAGAGGGGAACCGATGAACACCGAATGGCTTTCCAAATATGAATCAATATTTATCTAGATTAGCTCTGTACCTCCCACTGCCAAATCCGACTGGCTCTTCCCATTCATTTGAACTGAAATTCAATTATTTTAATGCGTTCTAACTCGATTAATGGCCAATTTATAACGATTGGAGCAGTAATATAAAAATGGTTATATTATAGGCACATGCGTTTGTAAAGAAGATTGGGGGAAGTTACGCATTACAGAATTATAAACTTTTAATGGAATTTTGATAAGAGGATTTCAGTGAATAGAATTTAAAATTCTATGAAATTTAGGTGCTTAATTATACAGGCTCATCAACAGTTCTTCTCTTCTGATGTAAACTACCAACTATTCCAAATAAATAATAAATTCTCCTAATGAGTTTTTGCTAGATGGAAGGAATTGCCCAATCCCGAATATCCGAGAAATTGTTTCCCATTTCTCTGCTTGATTTCATTGGCATTTCCGGATTTCCGAGCGCCATAAGTAACATTTGCCATTAGGCAATCGGAATCGAAATCGAAATCCTCTCCCGATATGCATAAACACACTCAAATAAATTAGGGGCCACATGGACCGGAGAAGGGGCATAATATCGAAGAGTCAAGAGGGCGAGGCGCCAGGAAAATAAAATAAAATTGAAGCAATTGGTAATCGGATGAATGATATAATTCATTGGGGCCAAATGCAATTTGTTATGGCTCCAAAATGGGATTTGTATTTGGGTCAGCAGATCAAAGTGATTAGGCGAGGGCCGCAATGAGATACAGATACGAAAGAGTTCAATTGCTAATTGCAGTCTATGCAGCAAATGTTCACACACTCTCAATCGGAATCCAAACTAATATGTCTCTGAACTTTTGCAATTCCCCCGATCTTTGTCCGACTTTGAAGTCCAGCGGAAATTAGTTGTTTGGGGGGCCTCTAAAAGATTTATTGTCACTCGGCCTGATATTGATTGAACGATCGCCCAGAGTGACAGAAGTGCATTTCAGTGTTCTTTTTTCGCCTCTCCGATTTTTCTATTTTTATTGGCGCGGCATTATTTTGACAAATTTAGTCGGAAACGTTGGCTGACTGGCGGACATTTGGCCGCTAATGGTGCGTGCAACAAATTTCCCGCATCGTGTATTCTATAATTAAGCGGATCGCTACGAATTGAGGCGAGCGACCGCCTTGCCGGAGATCCAGCAAGATGTTAAGCGTTCCGCGTCCGATGTTGTCGCCTCATAATTGTGCCACTTTAAGTGGGCGTCAACATGATAGGCCCAACATGTTGCCTCCTCTTCCTCCTCGAAAACATTTCAGACTGATGGAGATCTCTGCGTCGAGGAACTAATTCTGGTTTCCTCAGCACTCAATTTATGAACTGAGCGGGGAGCCACAAAAAATTCATTCAGGTTCGTGGAATATGGAATTATGTGTCATATTCAATGTTTCTGAGTTCGGTCTTCTCGGAATCGGATAATAAAATATTCAAACTGGGATGTTGCTTTGGGAATTACCCTTTTTCCATTCCCTACATCAGTTCACAGTTCAAGTCAATGGATAAAATTTATAGTCATGTAGCAATTCAAAGGAATAAAATCTTTTCAAAATAAAAAGGGGAAGTTCATGTTATCTATAGTCATAAAGATCTGGATGACTGATTGTCCAATCGTTTGAAAAATAAGAAGTATACCCTTTTTTAGAATACAGAAGGTAATCTTTAAGTTTAAATATTTAAAGTTTCATAAAATGCAATTAAATCTATGCTAAATCGTATTTCTATAATAGCAAAGTGCTAATTGACAAAAAATAAATTATTAAATATGGAATATTTTTTTCCGAGTTAAGTCCGAGTGAAAATTGCTTCCATGAAAAATTTAAAGCATATTAAATGCACAAAAAAAATGTGTGATAAATGAAAACGGAGCATTTCCATTTGGGGAAAATGCATTTGTTCTGTGCATTGCACTTTCCCACTCTTTGCATCTCCCGCGGCGGAAAGCCATCAATGCAGCCCCATTCGCTAAGCTCATTTAGAACTTTTATGAAAACAAACAAAAGGCCAGGCCAAGTGCCAGGGCAATTACTCAGTCAATCAGTCATCCATTTAGATCCCAGCCAACGTGCGTCCATCTCGTTTTCGGTTATTTATTTATTTATTTGTTTTGCCTGCAACTGTGAAAATATTTTGACAATCGCCTCAAGTGATCCCGATCTCTGGCTCCCTGTCGATAAGGTAATTATTCAGATCATTTGTGTTGCCCAACTCTGCGGGGCTTCTGTAAAACTATGGCCGAAAGCCCTTCGGGGAACTCAGTGTGAGATCTTCGAAGCTTTTTCGTGGCGCCAACGAGAAGCATTACAAATAGAATGACCATGCTGCAGGAAATAAATCAAATTAGATATGTTTACGTATCGTTCTTCCGGGTGACGGGTACAAATGGAGAAATTGGAGGTGGAAACTAAACATCTATAAATGGAACTACTGCAGAGTGTAAGTCGATTGCTCAACCCAGAGACCCACCCAAAAAAAAAAGGGAGAATAAAACACCTGGACGACAATCCAACAAACAATTGCTGGCGACAAATTGCCAATGACTCAAACGACGCCATCAACAACAGCAGCAATTTGTACAACAGCAACATGCACAGCAGCAACATCAACGGCAGCAACAACAGCAATTGTCGTAAAATGTTCCTTTGATTTTTTCATTCCTTTTTTTCTGTTTTTGTTTTGTTGCTTTTGTCTTGGCTCCCTTTATTTCTATATTTTCAAATAACAACGGCAACAAAGTGGGGTTCCCCCCACTCCTCCCCCTTTCCCCAAACCTTCACCCTGCACGTGACCAATGACAATTTGCGATCCACTGTCCATTTATGACCCCCAAGTTTAGTCGTTGCCGTCGGTTTGAGCTTTAATATTTCCTGCAGGCGGCATTTGTTGAGTTTTAGGCGCCTCCATCAAAATGTCGTAGGCGGAAGTTGAAATTGCTCAGGGGAGGGGGGCGAGGGTGGGGTCTATTGCCCGGTCATAATGCCAATAATACGATTGCCGATTGCTTATGGGCCCAAAGTGGGGAATTGGCCAGAGGACCGAGTGACAGAGTCACCTAAATTAAGTCTGAAATTAGCAGGGCTTGCCAAGTTCTCTGAGTTCTCGGTGCGGTTCTGTGAATTTTCCCTCCCCTAATAAAGTTCCTTTGTTATTTCTTCTTCATGGGAAGTTGTAAAATATGGAAAATACTCGTTAGTCCTTCGTTTTCCTTTCCCAGAAGCTCTGAGTTATTTTATTTGATTTTCATTAGATTGACTTTTCGCTTTGGCCCTTTGCAAATTATTATTATGCATGGAGCAACATGGAAATGGTATTGGCTTTTCTCTCAGGAGTATTTTTCAATTGATAAGTGAAGATGAGGGGGGATACGTTTGGGATGTGTCCCAATGTTGATGAAATTGAGGTTGGATAAATGTCTGAAATTGGGTTGGGTTAAGTGAGGTCAAGTTGGCTTTTTTGGGTTTGTGTGGGTCAAGGCTTTTATTGTACATTACTGAAAAGTAAGTTTGGGTTGGGAAAGTAAGTTCAACTTATTTACTAAGTTGACGTTCTGTTTCCTATTTAATATTTAAATAATAACTGTAAGTTTAAAGCTCTTCTATGATTTCAAACTCTGTTTTATGCATTTCAGGAACTTCCGAAATTTGTTTCTTTTTTTAGAACTTTTGGTGCTGCCAACGAATAGCGTGTCTGACCCACATCATCCGTCCAATCCATTCAACATCCACCCATTTGATCGCCTCAGTTGGCATTGCCTACCCAAAGCATAACCCTACAAGTAATTCCCCAAATTAATATTTATTCAACGAGCCGAACGTATTATTTTGATACCACAAATGTAGCACTCAGCCCTTTTCACCGCTTGGCTTAACTTTATCATAATCTTGGTTGAAAAATCTAACGCTCGTAGCATTTGTGGCAGCCAAACTAATTTTATGATGGATTACTTAGCCGAGGAACCACCCACCACCAGGTGAAACTTGCACTGCGATAAAAGTTTTTTTGAAATGCTTAAAAGTGGGTAAAGCGAAAAATACTTTTTGAATTCATTTTTGGATTTTAGTAAATTTATTTACGGTGTGAGTTGGAAAAGCACTGCGAGAGTCGCCGGTGGAGAAGGTTTCACTTATCGCACCGCTGTCTGTCCATCAAATGCAGCGCTCCTCCGCGCTTATCAACCCTCACCTGACCACTAATAGAACCTCAAAGTGCATTTGCCTTTGTTGACATTTGTAAAATGCAAACAGAACACGCAACTGCGATAGATAGTCCGTCTGGGATCGGACGGACGGACATAGATACCGTATAGATACCAATGCAGGCGAAGATACGGATACCCGTAGACGCGAAGCTAGACGGAGTCCCAATGCACCGAATCCATCACTCAAAGTGATTAGATCGTCGAGCTGGGTAATCGAGTGTAGCGCTCAAGATACAGATACACACGGACACACAACCGGATGGATGGGTGGACGGATAGATAGATAGATAGTTGGATGGATGGATGGATGGATACAGATTATGTGGGAGCTCCAATTGGGTTTTCGGTTTTATTGCGCCAGCGGGTGGAGTTGAAAATGCCAAATGAAAATGCTCAAAAGGTTGGAGTTCTCGCCAAGTCGAAGTCGGAGTTGTCTGTATTTACGATATTGACACTAGAAATCGTGACTTTTCCATAATGAACGGGATTTACACGTGTTTATGGCAGGTCATAAATGGTTCGACACCTTAAGGAATTCCTCTTACAGAGTTCTCCCCACTTTTCCCTTTTTCCTGGCGGTAATTTCTTTTTGTAGAACCACACGGAGCAAAAGTCAATGCTTAAAATGAAAATAGTATTTAAGCTCTTTCACCTTTTAGTGCACTTAGTATTATTTATTGATTTTTTATATTTTTTCGCCTAAGCTATAAAGAATTCGATTTTCCCCCCAATGAATGTATTCTTTTCGAATTCCTTTTATCTTAACCTAGAACTAGTTATTATCGACATTTTTAAACAAAGTTTGTGTGCTAAAAGCATGCTTAGTGCGATACTTTTAGAGTTGCATCCACTCTACTTATCAAATTACTATTTTTCTGAGTGCAATTCCCTCACTGCTTTTCTGTGTGTCTGCTAAAAAGAGAAGCTTTCAGACTGCATTAAGCTGGATAACTGGGAAGTTCTTTCGGGCTTTCCCAACGTTTTTCCTTCCCCCACCGAAAAACACCTGGCGTCTCACCTTTGACAAAGCTCAGACAATCAAAGTGCTTAAGTGCTGCTCCCCAAACAAATGAGACATCGTTCAAAGTTTCGCCAAAAGTTTGCTTAAAGTCGCTTCAGGAGAAAGTGCACCCACTTAAAAGGAAGTGGGTGGGAAAAACCTAATCGCTGTGGGACATGAAATTCATGCCGCATCAAATTACCTATCCTAGCGACTCTGAGCCGAAGAAGAAGATATTATGCAAAATAATATATAATTTTGATAGCACCCAATTTGAGCCTGTCATAACAAGACGAGGCTCACCCCCGTCGACCCCAGCAGCAAAAAAATCGATATATGTAAAAAATGTTTGCATGACTTTAGGAAATTTAGCAAACTTTTTCCTTTTCTTTTGTTTTCCTTTCTTCTGGTGGCTTTGCGTGTGTGTGTATGTGTGTGTGCCCCAACGTGGAAGCTTCATTGATATGAAAAATATCTTTTAAATGCAATAAACCAACGAGAAAACGATAGGAAATGGGGTAGGAGTTGTGCTCCAAGGGCGGTTTAGGAAAAACAAGACTCATAAAATTAATATGATATAATAAAGAAAAATTTGCAAGCTGCCAAAAGCATAACGATTGATTCTGAATTATAGCCCACGGGGCACAAAGAAAAGGAGGAGAAAGCAGCAAACAGCTGTTGTGGAAAAACTATGGCCAAAAAAATAGGAATGATGAATTGGTAACAATATTGAATTTAGAGATTACATAAATATATTCTACAGATTTTATGGTTTTTACTTGAATTGAATAAAACTTATATAAAAATAAATATATAATATTTACAAAAATCAATGATCCAAATAAAATACATAAAATAAATAAAATAAATTGAAAGTTATTGACCAAAATTTTCCTACATATATTTATACAAATAAAACCTAAAAATGTGATGCTATTATTGTGCCCGGAATTACACCTTGTGGATTAAGAGGAACCTTTGCTTTTGCAACATGTTTGCAGAGGAGCAGACGGAGGAGCCGAAATCAAATCGAATAAATAACACGCAAAAACCCCAACAAAAAAAAAAAAAAAAGAACGAGAAACAGCAGCAGCAACCCAAATATGTTCGGCAATCAATGGCAGCCAGAAAAAGAAAAACTTTCGATGCCGCAAGGAATTTTCGGAGGGATTAGGGGAACCATGGCATCCAGGGGCTGCGGGGAAGCGGGGTTGGGGCTGCCGTGCGGTTGGCCACTTGCTCCACATGCAGCGAAATTAATCATGGCATTGTTCGGCGCTTTTCAAAATAATAAATACTTCAGCGCGACTATAAAATAAATTACTCAAAATCATTTCATTTCACTAACGCAACAAGAGAATATAGGGGATTTGGTCTGAAATGGGGAATGCCATGTGACTCTAAGCACTGGATCATGACAAAAAAAAAAAGAACGAAGGGAATATAATTCAGAAACGGGGGTGGATCGCGGAACAGTTTCAACTTTTCGGTTTCGGATTCGGTTTTCCCCCGCGCACGTGTCAACTTCAAAACGAAACGAAATGTCAGGGGAATTTGTTGATCATTAATAACGTGGCACAAAAACATTTCGGCCACTTAGGAGCCATGAATGGGAGCAGCGGGAACAAGAACAACAGCTCCCAGACAGTTGTCTGCGCCAAAGAAATAATAAAAACGCCCATGGCAAAAATTAATCACAGCTCCAAAGGCCGGAAGAAATATTTACCAAAATGCGTTTACTTTTAAAAGTGTATTCGGAATAAAACTGCAAAAAATACTTCATTTTGTAAAGGCATTTTTATCAAATTTTGAACATTCTGTAAACCTACAGGTAAAAGGAATTAAATACAACTGTATCGATTGGTGTCTTCATTAATTATACAAAAACTTTGTTAGTGATATAATTGCTTGAATTTTTTCTTAAAGGCTCTCGGCATTTAAAGCTTTTCCCATTGCTATGATATTGAAACTAAATGTGCACATTTTGCTGCATTTTTATTTCACTTTTCCACATCCCAAGTCGCGTCTTATAAAAAACTGGGATAGCAATATTCGTATTCCCATTTTTTGGCTGCTATTATTATTTTTGTTTTCATTGCTTTTTTTTGGTTCCATTTTGTTTGTATTTCGGCGTCGCAGCCACTTCCGCCCAAAACTTTCTGCTTTTGTTTCGTTTTTCAATTTTTTTTTGTGTGTGTTTGGAATGGGCAATGGGAATATTTATACGTCAGCGCCTCCCTTTCCACTCCGACCTCCTCCTTAAATTTTACCCTCGTCTTTTGTGTGTGTGCTTTTTTTTTAATTTGGAGCAAAATGTCAAAAAGCTACAGAAAATTAAGTAAACAAACTATAAAAGCAGATTATAAAGCCCCATAAACATAAACAACAAGAGCGGTGCTCCTCGAGATATGCAAATGAATTGAAAACCGAGGGAAAACCAACTTGAACCGTTGATAACTTCATTAACAAATTGGAACTGAGATGGGGAAATTCAAAGGCAGGGGAGTGCAGCTAATTTATAAATTATTCGTGAATATTCATAGATAGTTTTTTATTCCGAAAACACTTTAGCAGGCGTCTCATAAATTTTTTCACCGTCCGACTGTTTTAAAATGTAATACCATTTTAAAAGTTATTTATTCTTTGTTGACTTGAGTTTATTTATTGCACACAGGAAGTAAATGCTAATTTAATGATCTCAATTCGCATTGTTTTTTCAATTAAGACAGTACTCCATTAAACAATATAAAGGGAGTTTTAACACTTAAACGGTCTGTTAAGAAGAAAAGTAACCTTTTGCTTTCCGAGAATAAAATCAAGAGTGAAATAGTTTCTTTGAAAATATCTAAATTCTAAGCGATAAGAAACGAAATGAGCGACGATTCTTCTGCTCCTGATGAAGAGGAGGTCATTACAGATGTATACATTTCTCTACTTTCGCGACATGTCCATAGATATCCCGAAGATGGAACCCACAAGTCGTGGGTGCTTCCCCGAATAATGATCCTGTTCGCCAGTGGGGATTTAGACGAAGTAACAAAGATTATTGTCGAAGATATGCATCATCCGATTGGAAGCGGACTGGTGGCTTCTGTTCTCGTAGAGGAATCGATAAGAGACGAACTGATAAAGAATATTCGTAAGAACTTAAAACCGATGGATAAGCGCATTCAGCGACATCCGAATTATTTGAAATCGGTCAAGCTCATCGATCGTTTGAACTGCTCAACAATTCACATCGAGAAATTCGAGGAGTCAGATGTGAAAAAGCGATATGGTCACAGGAAGAAAGGTTCTCCAATAATAGTTCTGGACTTTCCGCAATATTTTTTCGGTGATAAGCCATCGGCTGTAATGACTTTAAGTACTTTCAGAAACCTCAATGAAGTGGTGAAACTTTACAAGCGGGAGGGCCTGCACTTCGATTCAGTTTCTGTGTGGACAGCCAAGTTGGCACAGGGCTTCGATTTGGTGACCAGAATTCCTCAAGCTGAGCAATGGTTTTTCAACTGCGTCAACGAAAATCTCAAATTACCAAAACTGCCCGCTCAACCCGTTTCTGGAGTTTCAGTCAGTCTAAATGTTCACTATGAGATTCATGTCGTTAATGGCAAAGTCAAGACAATTGCGTTTCCCATCGCCCCGCCAAATATGTATTGAATTAAAAGTCTTTCAATACGGCAAGTTCATAAGTATCTACTTATTTTAATTATGGACTTGAAAACGCTAAAAATATGTTTGTTTTTAGGTTGCAAGTGCTAAGTACTTTAGTTCTATAATTCTTTAAATTACATTCTTATTACCTTCCATTTTTTGTGATGAGTTGAAATTATCTATTACACCGGGGAAATTTACCCCCACTCCATCTGCTGACATTTCTAGAGAAAATCCACCCATCAATCGGTTTGGGAATATTTATGGGCCGAATGACTCCAATTTGTAAATCTCAAGCCCATCGAACACACACGCGACAGATAATTTGTCAGATAATGGCTCATCTATCAGTTTTTGACAAGATTGATGGCTAGATAATGCGATTGATAAATCTCCATTATTTTTCAGCATCCTTTTCCCCTATTTTCCTCGAGTTAATTTGAAGCGGAGTGAATGCAGGATGATTTTTCCTTCACCGCTGAGACAATGATTTGATTTTGGCCTTGTCACTTGCCATGTCATCATCCCCCTGGAGAGGTGATTTCTCTCCTGATTTCCACACGCCCACCATTTATCATGGTGGAAAAAGAGCACTCAAAAAAGTGCTTGTGTAAAAGAGTATAGAACACTATAGAATTTAAAAATATAGCAACAATCAACACCTCTTTGGGTAACTTTTTAGTTGAGAGGAGAACATAAATTCAGAAAATCAAAAAGTTTTATTAATTCTTTCAGTGTATCAACTAAGTAAGTGACTCTTCTGCAATAAAGGTTTATACAGCAGAGGCTAAGAAAAATGTTGCCGGCAATAAAAGTGGCCATTGATTGGCATCTTCCGTCGGATGAAATTCTAACCCAATCACACACACTCGCCCATTAATTCAAAGTCGTTCACAGCTCACATTGTGATGGAAATGAGGTGACAGTTACTACCCATTCAAGGTGAGCTCGTTAAATTGGCCACAAGCCAGGAAAAAAAGGGTTAAAAGCTTCAGCTTTTAAGCTTGGCCAATTGATTTCGGATCAAATTTTCGGAAACGTTTAAATTTTAACGAGCAGCGCTTAAAGTGTAGGATTTCTATTTATAAACACATAGAAATGAGTTGAGGCTAACCTGAAAATTAGAGAGAAATGCCTTACCCCTGAATCATCATTATAGACATACATATTTGTGCAGAATGGATGAAATATTAAGTGGAAAGTAATTGGAACCTCCGATTGCAGGTTATTTTCGTGTCAAGTGTCTCCATTCTCACTTCCCTCTTGAAGAACTGCCCTCCTAATTACATTAAAAATTGATTTCAATGACTTGTGATACCAGGAAAATCGGTGGATATTAATTTCCTCAGCTACAATTTGGTTTCCCATGTTACATATATAATTTTGTCAAATTACCAATTCACTCTACAAGACCTTATCGATCAAGTGGATTACTATCGATTTCCCAGCGAGTGAGAAAAGTAAACACAGGATTTTCGTGCTTCTTGCTCTCCGTTTTTGAGCAACTCCTGCTGCTATAAAAATAGTTGAAAGCATTTCCTTTCCTCCAAAAAGGAAAAGACACAAACATAATAATACACAAGAATAACAAAAACAACATCAAAGCAAGGGCCACACACACACATAGAAAAACACCCGCAGCGGAAAATCGCTTATGCAGGAAGCACTTTTCTTGGCTGCTCCTTTATGCCGAGATTTTCCACATGCAGCACAGGAAAAAGTGGAGCGGAGGAAAACCCTTATCCTAACCCACTCTCGTTCCATTATACATATATACTTTTTTCTTTCTGTGGGAACGTGATTTCAGCATAATTCCGTATATCAGCGCACAAATGGAGCATGCCACACGTTCGTGGGCCGAAAAGGGGCACAGGACACCCGGAGCAAATCCACAGTCACGGCCACAGGCTCAAAGGAAGGACATCCCGCAAAAACACACACATAGATATCGAAGCCAGACTGCACTTTTGCCAGTTTATTGTGACTCTCCTTCCCACTTTTCCCCCATCAAAAGATCTGCCGGGTCAAGTACATTATAAGCGAATGCCAGAAATTCCGTTCAAAATCTACTCACAAATATGAAAGCCGCAGTCGGCCCAAAACGCCAAGAGTGTTGAAAAAACAAAGTCGATGAAAAGGTCGAAAAACACTTTGACTGATTTGTGTGTGGAGCATATATGAAAATGCAAAGGAGGCCGAACGAAGAATTTGCATACAGTATTGAGTATCTAAAATGTAGGTGTTTACTAAAAAGGAACAACTAAAAAAAAAAAAAATGATTTTTACTTACAAGTTATTGTATAGCTTTTGCCATGCAATTTAAAAACAATCTCAGAAAACACAAAATTCCTATAAACTCTTTACTCTAGATTTGAGAAATAATATTGACACACATAGAGCAGCTGAAATGACCTAATACCTAATCACTTCTGAAATAATTTGCTTAAAATAGGACACATAAGTTTACTTATTTTTATAAAGGAATCAACATACTTCTTGCGGTTTTCTTAACTCTTAAGTTAACCCTCGCTGACCACTATGGCCAGTACTAAAAATGAGGCGAAATCCATTGATTCATCGAGTGCCAATTTACAAATCGAAAAGGCAGCCGCCAGTGCACAAACAGCAATCTCAAGCGGAATCAGAATCGGGGATCGAAATCGGAGCACACACACGGAAATCGAGGGGAGTGGAAATCAAGGGGGAAAAGCGGAAAAAAGAAGGCGGCGGTATCGAGGGCTCTCGGCAAACATGGAAAACATGAAAATCGAGCGCTTTAATATTTTGAGCCCATTGATTTTTGAGCCACCCGCTGGCCGTCGAATGTGTCTGTTACCATAACCGTACCCAAATCCTGGAACCCCCTCTCAACCGAAGCCTCTGGCATGTGTGTGTGTGTGGGAGTGTTTGTGTATTTGCTCAAAATGTTTTCCTGGGATTTTCCACACAAATTTTTATTCATTCATTCCGGCTGCCGGCTGCTGGTTGCTGGGAAATCTGCGTCGCCGCTGCGGGTGAGTAATTTTTCAAGTATTTTCCATGTTCCCGACCATGTCTGTGTGCTTAGCTCCTGTCGAGGGTTATGGGTCGGAGGTCGCCGGTTGTCCTCCGCCAATATCCCCGAAAATCAAAGATTAAAATGAGCAATGAGCCCGATGTCCTGGTGATAGGGAGAAGGTCCTCCTCCGCCGCCGCCGCTTATTTGTCGGAGCGCTTAGCCCCGGTCAGGAATCGGTTTTGATTTCGTCACCAGATGCTGCCCCAAACCAGCCAGCATTTTTTCCACAAATTATTGTACAAATATTTGAGTTCCAAAAGAGCGCGACGCGAAATGGTGACAAGAAAAAAGTGGGAAAAGACAAAAACCCGCGCTCCACATTTATTGAATTAATGGATTATTTCTGCGTCAAAACAGCTGCGACCTCTTCCCTATTTGATTTTTTAACCTCCCCGGATTATTATTCAAAACATTTTTCGACCTTTTTTTATTAGCGTTTTTTGTGACCCCGGGACACTCTTGATGAAGAGTTCTTTGATTCGAAATCGAAGCCAATGCATTTAATTAGATTGAAACCATTTAAATCCGTGAAATCGTGTAGAAATTGAATGGAATTTTCATTTTAATTTGGGTAATCACAGCCAGTAACAGGGAGAGCGGAAAAAATGTGTAAAATCAATTTCATACTTGCGAGAGAAATGCCAGTTAAATTTTAAACTTTGATTGAGGACCCAATATGACAGACATATTTTGAGGGAGGGGATTGACCAAAACTAAATTGCTGTTGTTTCTGAAAATTGTTTTGATTGAGTGAGAACAAATTGTTGTTCAGTTTCGTGATGAATGCTTTTAATTAACATACGTAAATTTATAATTGAATTGTACTTGAATATCAACATATACCACCCTAAATAATATTTTAGTTATCAAACTAAAATGTATATAAATTCATTACTGCATTAGAAGTGACTAGCATGCCATTTTCAATTTTGAAACCTATATTTCCTCTTTTAGCGCCCCCCTTTACGACGCCCATGACCTCGTACTGCATTTAAGCATACTGTTTGCATGTTCAAATTACATCGGAATAAAGGTGGCAGAGTCGGAAAAAAGGTCCGCAATCACAAAGCACAAAAACCATTTCACAATTTTCTGTTCCAATTGGCCAAAACACACATACACATACACAAAGAGAGGGTTTTAGCCATTTGTAGGCTTGTGCTTAGTCGGTTTTTTTATAGCCCACATGAATTTCAGTTGTGGCCACTCCATCGGCAAAAACACATGGAGAAATACAAAACACACACATATGTGGCACAATTTGGCCAAAAAGCTGAACATTAAAATGCACTTGTTAACAAGTAATTTGTTGGAAATGGCAGATATTTGCTTATCGCAGCCATGAAATCAGTTTAGCCGACTGAAAAAGGGTGAATATTTGATTAGATATAGCCTCGTTAGGAGCATGAACCTTTTCGCTTGGGGTGGAAAATCGGGCAGTAATTTGTGTATGGGATAGTTGTGACCCACCATTAAACTAGGGGGTGAAAAACTATACCCCGTGCATGTGAACAAGTGCATCACTTACAATTAAGATCGTAATCACTTCGAATGGTGTTATAAATAAGTCAAAACCCATGGGCGAGGGGGGATTACCGCATTACCATAACGAGGCAGCATCTGAAAGCACTTAGAGTCCTCTTTCCATTCTATATCTCAATGAGCGACCATTCGGCATGAATTTAATCTTTATTGGAGGAGTCAGTGCAAGTCAAGTGGGGCGAAGGAGAGGAGGGTACTTGAAATAATGCTTTATAAGGTCTGGTTGCCGGAGTCCCGAGTCTGGAGGCTGGCATTCCGTTTCGAGAAGTCCCCGCAGGCGAGACAAAATCAATTTCAATCAAACAAATGCAGCGAGTCGAAGGAAGGGAGCAAATGAGTCCCCAGACCAAATCCACTCAAGTGAACCAATAAAAACATGAAGCACAGAAAAATAATTCGACGCAAGTAACAATTTTTGAGGGGGTTGCTTTTATTTATTTATTTTTTTTTTTTTTTTTGGCAGGGGGCTGAGTCACTAAAAATGAAATGCATGTAACGAAATAATTGAGAATAATCGAATTTAAATCACATTTGGCTTTGACACTGATGACAATGACACACAACGATGATCGCGATCACGAGGGGTTGGGAAAAACCAGAGGGTGACGAAGTGACAAGGGTGAGGAAAAGCTGAACTGTGACTTTCACATGTCAGAACTCGGGCGAATGAACTGTCACAATCAATTCGAAAAGCCAAAGCCTGTTGAACCCCGTCCATTTTTCTAATAAAATTGAAGATAATATGGAATAACATATTGGTTCTGCCTAACAACGTTTTTTTTTTTTAAGTTAAAATGCGTCACATTTATTACGATAGATAACAACTGGAAACAACTAAGGTGTTTTTAAATAATATATTTTTTCTTTATTAAAATTGTAAAAACATAATTTTATTTTTTGGTTCGCAACCATATTTTTAGTGACTTCTGAACATTGACATTTCGAGCAGTCACACTCTTGTAATTACGAAATTTACAGTCACAGCTGCAGTCACAATTGAGTTCCTCCCGCTGGGCTTTGCCATCGAAGCACTACATTTCTTCTTCGAATAGTGATCCCCGAGATCCGGAAAGTCAAGAATTAAATTTTCCTGTTTCCCATTTCCCCGTGCAATTAACCCTCAACACCCTAGTGTTTCGGTTTTGCCCGCCAGATGTTCGGTTTGTTGGGTTCCGCCTCCGTTTTCGTAATGGGAAAACTAAACGCAATTGTAGTCCGAGGTTTTGGGTTCGGGCCATGCCCCATTTATATAAACAAACTCATTGACATGTTCTCTAATTTCATTTGGATGTCCGTGAAATGTCATTACAGGCAAACATAAAGGGCTAGGGGGTAAAAACAATTTAAAACGTTGAATTTTTTATGGCGTTTCGTTCTTGTTAAACCTACGAAAAACCCCATCTAAAAATGTATATATACAGTCCTGTATAAAACTGAAATGCATGCAGTTTTAAAATCAAGGCTTCGCTTTTCTAGCTTTTAATTGGAATTTATAGCAGCAGTCGCCTGCAAAAGTGTTAATGTCTAAATTGCTTTTGTTATTTTTATGGTGGTTGTTGGTAGTGTTTCGTTATTGACGCTGTTGTTGTGGCAACCCTGCGTTAAATTCCAAACATTTGAACTGGTTTTCTGCGGTTACGCTGTTTATATTTCAATTGAGGTTTTCACGCAATTCAGAATGTGTGTTTGTTTGTTGTTTTTACGGTACCCATTATTTATTTACGCCATGCCACTTCCGCGTATTTTGTATCCGAAAATGATATGAAACCTGGATGGCTGTTTGGTTCGGGAGTACCTACCTTCATCGGCACTTGCCGGGTGCTGTTCACCTCGGACTGGCGAAAAAGCTGTGGCCAGGACCAGAAGAAAAGCCACTAGCTGCCGGGGAAAAACCGCAGCGAAAACTGTATCCATTTTTGTTGGGTAATTTTATGGGAATCCTTTCCTTTGGCGGTTTGTTTTTTACTACCGACTTTTCCTCAAAAACGTTTATTATATTTGTGTATTCTCCAGGGTTCTTGGCCCGGTTCCCCAGTAATTGTTGCTTTAATTTTCCCTTTTCCGACGTTGTTTTTCGTATTTTCTTGGTTCTTGTGCTGCTTTTAGTACTTTTCATAAGTTTCCCATTTGGTCTAGCTGCGATTTCGTGATTTTCTCGCTTTTTCCTGCAGCTGCTTGCATTTTCACTCTCATCTTTTCAACTTGATTTTTCTCTGCCGTCTGATTTGTTTTTCAGTTCGATTTTTCCATCATCAGACTCCGCTCACTGCCGCTGACATTCGCCACTGAAAATAGAAAATGCCAAATATTAAAACAATGAAAAAACATTTGCACGAATTAGCTTTCATTTATGCACAATTTGGAACGGGGAATGGGTACAGACGAAAAAGAAGAGAGCAACAAAATATTGAATTGCAAATTGAATCAGTAAAATGCATGTAGACTTGTGGCCCCGCCGCTCAGATTTTTCCCCTCATCCGGAATATTTCTTGGCTGGTGGCTGGTGAAAAGTGCATAATATGGAGCACTTTTGGGGGGAAATCGAAGGAATATCTGCATACTGCGTGTTCGATCAAGCTTTCTTAATTACAAAATGGAATTTGGCCACAATTGGCATTGTATGTTGATGCAAATAGGAATGAGGAAAAACTGTAGACGGTTCAACTTCTCCATTTTAAAATGGGAAAGTTTATATTCTCAATGAAACGTAAAACCAATAAATTCAGCTGCTACGTTTCACATCTTTAAGTTTTAAACGTTCCGGAATGTTTTCTTTTCCAACTTGTTACTCTATTTTCCTCCCGACTTTCAACCAATTTTCACCTCTAACCAATTGGATCAATACGTAGACGCCTCCTCATTCAAATTCATCAGGAACAAACTTTACAGACACGCCCACCGAAGCCAGAACACAAAAGGCAGGAGCCACATGTACAGGTATCCCTCGAGAATTCCACCCACTCATTTCGAATGCAATTGCCCAGCACCGAAAACCCAATAACTTTAATGATGTAGCTCCCTTTTGGGGCATGAAAATGGCTTAAATATTTAAAGTGCCGGGCAGACAGTCAGACAGGCAAGTCCGAATGCCCGGGAGCAATATCTCAGGTAGAGTACAGTGGAGCCTCGACCGGCAGACCGACCGAGTGACCCACAACCTTGGCAGCTGCGCCTCGGGCAGTGTAAATAATAAATAAATAAATATTGTTATATTTAACAACAATGTCGGTGGCAGGGTGACGTTTCAGCTTGGGCAAATAGACCGTCGGAATATGGAATATGAAAGTACATTTTTGTCAACCTTTCAGCATGCCAAAACAAATTGACCTCATTTTTTATTACCCCCCAATCCCAACCCCATCCAGCCAGATGGAAATGCACGGGAAAAGTGAATATTTTTGGGGTTGGGAAAACAAGGCAACGAACGCAGTACGTCAGTCACAGAAAAGCGAGTTGAGTTCTCTCGGCCAGGTGAAATATGGCTTAATGCGGGCCAAATGCTAAGATTTAAGTATCTGGCTACGGCACCCCAATTTCCCAGGCACTTTCCCTTCAGCTTTTCCGGAGACTTTCCCTCTCGTCCGTCATCGTCATCGTGTGTGCTGCTTATGTGCTCTACTTTATTTGCCTCCTCTATTCTTCGCTTTCTTGAAGCAATTTAGCAGCATTTTGTTTGGCCAAAAGGGGCTTACAACGATTCCTCTAATATAAACACTCACACATGCACGCACGCAAGGACGAACACACACGAACACATTGCGCGTCTTACATTGACACTTTTACGGCTAACGGGAAATTCAGGAGCGGAGTGGAAAGCTTTCAAAACTTTTCCAAAAGGTTTCCATTTGATAAGTATTTAAAGCATTACAAAATCCAAATCTAAACTCAATTCTAATACGTTTTAATAAGGATGTAAATAAATGTTTGGAACAAAAGAAATAGTTTGCAAATTTAAAGAGTTTAAATTTTAATAAGATTAATATTACTTTTGAACACTTTTCACTAAATAGCTTACTGAGTATTATATTTTTTGACCCAAAATTAGTTATACCGCTCCTGAATTTCCCCCTTCATGTTAGTTTTGCAGGTGAGGGGTGGCGACCACAATTTTTCCGTGGAAAGGCAGCAATAGAAAAGAAACAGAAGCTGAGACCGAGGAAAACTGGCTACAATGCATGAGTTGCCATTCATAATATTAGCGCGACGGGGCGAGCCGAACAAAGGGAGCTTTTCACACAGCCCACCCTTTTCCCCGTTCCTCGTTTTCCCCTATCCCCTGTTTTCCCCATTCCCCAAAACAGCTGAAAAAGGAGCCACAGGAATTGGTAAATAAGGACAGGAGCAAATGGCAGTGGCTGAGAAAAGAGGAACTACACGTGTAGGCAAAGCAATCAACAAGCAGGATACGAGTCGAATGAGTAACATAAATAATAAAAAACCAGGAGGGAAGGGGATCCACCTGAAGGACCAAGGACCAAGGACCAAGCAGAAGCAGAAGGCGCAGGAGAGCAGGCTCAGACATTTTTGTATGAATGATGTCTGAGACCAGGACGACGCATGAATGGCAAATGGCAAAATGGGTGAGTGACGAGTGGCAAGCTCCAACAATGTTAGCTACCAAACCCAAGCAACCCCCTCATTTTCCACCTGCCTCGGCTGCTCGGAAAAGCCTGCTTATTTATGCTGCGCCTATTGCTGCCACTCGAGACCCCCAGACGCCCCTCGGTTCACCGATTTAAGCCAGCGAATGGAATATGACGGCAAATAGAAAATATTTATGTATTATGCAAAGCGAAATGCGAAGGAGCCCCAATAATGGAAACCTGTTGTCCGGGAAATCTAATTTTCGACATTCCCACACTGGTGGGGTTCAGACCATAATTCACCCGGAGCAGGAGCACATGGTTATTTAATTTGGCCATTCTGCCAGCCCCAAACGAAATAATGGCCAGGTGAAAGGACAGGTGTGCGGTACGACTTCCAGGTGCCGAGGGAGCCACCAGGAAACTCCTCGGAAGATAAGATATGATTCTATATCTGGAGAAGGGTGTTAAGTGTGCCAGAGATTAGCGGAGTTATTATCGGATTTTTATCTTTCTTGTGCTCTTTCTTAATATGGCTTGTTTATACAAGTGTTTTAAATATTTTAAAATGTTTATCCAGCTTTTAACGCACTTTAAGAAATCTTTTTAATTTATACAAATTTGCAGACAAGTTCTTCTTTAGTTTTTGTGGAAATTGTAAAGACAAAGAATATAAAATGTTTGCTTAAATCTTGCTTGCTTTAAATCTGGCTTTTACTTTCTCAACATTTTCTCTCGCAATTTTGTTAACATTTTATTTTACACAGCAGAGGAACAATGCGAGAAATTCTTAGCCAATTTGCATAAGTGATTTGCCTCCCTTTTTATGCCCCACCACTGAGCTTTATTGGGTGTCAGTCAGATCTCTCCGCTTTTGCTTCCTGTGGCGCCTCAAAAGGCCTTCACCCATCTTTTTGTCCGTCTCCCCGTCTGTCTGACTGTCTTTCTGGGGCACAGGTGAGAAGGGGAAGGAAAAGTGGGTGGGGGAAGGAGAAGTGGGAGGGGATAGGGTGGCAGCAAAAAGTGTTTGAGTGTGAGAGATATGTGAGTGTCAGCAACGTGACGCTTATAAATTTATGAAGAAAACTTCCCAGCAAAAAATGGAAGGCATCCTTCTAAGGACCTCCCACTTCTCTACCACCCACATTGACTTCAACGTGAGACTGGACCATGTCACATTGACAGCTTGAAGGTTTACACTGACAAAAATATGCTAATTACAGAAACCGAGATTAAAAAAATATTATACAAAAATACATAATAAAAATCCTTTACCTTTAAAGGCAAAACTAAATAAATTTAAAGCTCATGGATAACTTCAAAATGCTCTTCATAAACAACTCCTTTCTTTTTCTGTGCACTCGAAATAGAGAAGCTTCCTGTGGGGGCAGGGAGGCCATAGGACACAGAGCTGCAGTAAGTGAAATTAATTAAAAAGGACGAATAGCGTTAGTCAAGGATTGTTGTCCGATGGGGGAGTTACGAGCGGCAAGGAGATGGATGGACTGGGGACACACAATGAATGGGCAAAAAGATGTCAACACTTTGTTGGCGATGACGACGTCGTCACGTTGTTGTCCTGTCTGTAAGTCCGTCCCGGTGTCCTTCAGTCCCTCAGTCCTTCAGTCTTCTAGTCCTGCAGTCCATCCGTCCCTTTTGTCTCCTGGCCATCAGCCATTGTTGCTGGCATTGTTTCATATTGCTCTTCTCACTCTCGGCTCTTGGCAGTCTGCTGCTGTTTATGAAGTGGCAGGAACGAGTGGCGTTGTTAATAATAGAATGTTACTTCTATTTTAGCCCGCTTCGCGTTACAATCTCCGTTCAGCCAAGGAGAGAATCTCGTTTCTCGGTTCGAGTTTCCCCGCCTTTGGTAGCTTTTTGTTTCTTGTTTTCCTTGCACTCGACAAAGAGTTTTCACTCCTACAAACTTTGCTTGCGCCACTTGAGCAGTCTAACGGGAAGTGGAAAGGAGTTTTTTCCCTGGGTCGTAATTTAAATAATAGAGTTTAATATTTTATTTGACTGACTCTTCCACCATCTTGAGCAATGCTATGCAATTATTGCATTTCTTTCTTCTGCTCTTAATGAAATATTTCGGACAATGCCAAAATGTGTAATTTTCTTTTTTGTTTGTATTCACAACTAATAGCACTTGCTGTGCCTATCAAATGGCATATTTTTCTACAAATATTTGGATAAATACTTCAGCCCAAATTTTGATTTAAACTTGGAACACGAATTCATTTGTTCCAAGTGCTTATTGAAACTAAAAGGCAAATAGAATATAGGTAATAAAATTCCAGCCTGGCCAAATTGCAAAGCAAACACAAAAGGTTTGGTAAACATTTTATGCATCGGCATGCTGTGCTGCAACAATTTCATTTTCATTTGCCTACATATATTTTTAATTAAACGCAAAAAGTCCAAAAAGGAGGGGCAGCGAATGTAGATATATATATATTTATAGATATATACCAATTCCCCTGAGCAGGGACAATGCAGAGCAAAGCTCGTAAAATTTCAATGTCAACAATTTTCCACACAAACACGGTGGCCCATAAAATTTCCTATATATGCCCGTGTGTATCTCTGTGTCTGGTTTCATATCTATGACAAAAAAAAATTGTTTACTTAATGGAGGAAAATCCTCTAACACAGCCCCACCACTTTGAGCCTGTTTACATTTTACTTTTTTCAATGTACTAAAAATGCGTTTTTATAACAAACTGAAAGGATAAGGTGGAAAAGTATGGAAACTGTAGGAGAAATCTGTAGGCTAGCTTGTACCTCTTAAAATGGAAATAGAAGCAACAGATTATGTTCGGATTTATGTTACATGCGAAATTAAAAATGTTTCCAACAATAAAAAAAACCACAGATAAATAACAAATAAATGAGTTATGTCTTTTAATATATTTATGATTACAAATTGCCTTATAAACTTTTTCTTAACGACATTTTTATAGGGTGGAGTCCGTACAGGAGCCGATAAACTCGTGGGATTTTTATGTGGAGCTGAGAGTAGCGTAACGAGTCAAAAGGCGCACACACGCACATATAAAATATATATAGATGCTACCCATACAAACGCACAGGCACCAACACAAACTCGGAGGAGGTCGTCGCATATCCTTGGCACATTTCATATGGATAACAAATGCTTGGAAAATTATTTTCAAATGTGCCGCCAAAGCGAAAGAGGGTAGCGTTCTTTTCCTTGTTTTTTGTTTTTAGCAGTTTTTCCCCCATTTTCCCATTTTAAATTTGCCCTAAGCAACAGAAGACTCCGAAAGAGCTACTTTGTTACCCAGCATAAAGGGCTAAATCGTGTTTTATTGGCCTGCTGCTTGTTTTGGTTTATGGTTGGATCCTGGCTTGTTTTTCTTCTATTTACTGCTTTTGCATTTATTTTAAATTTATTACACTTTTTATGATTTTTCCTCTCCTTAAAGAAAAGTTTTTAAATCACATTGGAATGAAAGAAGGGGAATCCTTTGAGCAAACTTAACTTCTGAGGGGACTGATGTTGCATTGTGCGGTTTTCCTCATTTCCTTGCTTTCCCCCTCATTTCCCCCTTCCTGCTAGTGTGTTAATTGGCGGTCTAGGTGTGTGATTGTGTGTGAGTTCGCGTATTTGAACAGGTGAGAAAAGCAACAGGATTTATTCACCTTATTCCGCTTTTCCCCGCTCCTTTCATCTGTCAACTTAATTGGCTTCAGTGCGAAATTAATTGGATTTTTTGCTCCTTATCTTTGCATTTAATGTTTTTTATCTTTGTTTTTATTATTTTTTAATTACTACAAAAAGTAGTTGGGCATACTCGGCTTGCAATCACAAGTTGCATAATTGGCTACGATTTTATTTGACTTTAAATGCATTTTCAGAGTAGAGTAGATAAGCAAAATTACTTATTATTAGCCATTAATTGGTTTGGCCACTCAAAACGAAAAAACTCATTCTTTCAGACACCGGTTTACGTAAAAGGATTGTCATAAGCAGATAAAATATTTTTCTTTTACCTAATAACTCTCCCAACTAATGCAAAGCGTCCCCTTCACCTAATAAATTATATGAAGCTATTAATAACAATCATAAATGCTTTTACTCAGTCCCCGAAAAAAATCCCCTTTGCAGACATTGATCATTCAGATTACTTAAAAGGGGACTTACATTAGAAAATGTAATATTTTTGTGATATATGAACTGTTATCTCGGACAGTTCGGTGAGTTTTAATTTCGCCCCAGTAATGCAAAGTTAGTAAAGCGGACTAAGCTTAGCACGCGATCTTAATTATGGAGAAGGGAGAAGTTTTTCGGAGGGGTGGGATTCGCATTGCGTAAGCCCCACTAACTAACTAGAGGGCTATAATTCGAGAGCGGGAAGAGGCAGACAACACCACCAGACGCAGACCACTTGGAGCTCGGGTTTGGGCCATGGCAAGCACTTTATGGCCATAACCGAAAGTGCCATTGACTGTGGCCCCCGGCCCGTATCCTACTTACCCCTCGTTGCGATTACCTGCGGGCGACAACCCTACAGCACTACAACCCTAAAGCTGACGCCAGCCCCTCCTGGCCACACCCACTCCTTTAATGGGGATTAACTTCGGCCCCGACTAACGGAACCGGGAAAGTATTATAAAAACGTGTGCTCTGTTTTTTGTGACTTCGCTGGGGGTATTTTATATTTAAAGTAAGTCTGAAAGGATATGGAATGTACGAGGGGTTTTAATCCTGATCAGGGTGAGTAGCTTTTTAGAGCAAATAAAATTCCTATAGTAAAGTGTTTATAAATACTTTTAATATGCAAAGTACATTATAAATACTTTTAAAAAGCAAAGTATAAATAGTTCCCCTTTAAACTTTTTATTGCCTTAAAAGGTCACAATATTTTAAACATAATTAAATTGACATTTAATACAACCACATTATGCACTCTCCTTAATTTACTTTAAAAGAGTATCTCATAATTCACGTTTCAAGACTAATCTTTTTTTGTGTGGTATATTTATTTAATTTTTTTGTTCGTCCTAAGTGCGGCTCTGACATATGCACAAAGGGACTCGCATGCAAAGAGGTGAGGAAAGAGCAAGAGAGCGGAGAGTGGGGGATGGAAAAGCGTGGGGAGGCGTGTGGAAAAGCGGGAAATATGAGGCGAAAGGGGACAACTCAGCAGGCGCTGCGACACGCACCAAACAAACATTTTTCATCGTTAGCAGCCATAAAGAAGACAAAACCAGGCAGCAGGCCAACCCCTTTTCCACCACAATTTCCCCCTTATCCGCCGGCTCCTTTTCCCATTTTCCCCCGCCCCCTTAGTTTTCCACCAAGTGGCCAGCCGGAGACGGACCACAACTAATGTAAAAACAAACACAACACCAGCGACCAAAACAAATTTGCACAATGCACAAGTGTGAGAGTGAGATAAACGGGTGGAAAGTGGTGGGTGGGGCAAGGAAAGCAATGGAAGCCAAAGGAAGGGAAAGGAAAGCAAAGGAAAGGGAAAGAGGATACCAACTTACACATGATAACAGTTTTCATTCCTTTTTTATATCAGGATGCGACAATTTTTTGTTAGCTGCTTCAATTTAACTTTTTGAAATGCGAAAAGTTCCGAAAAGCTAAGCTAACAACATTGATTGAGAATGCTTCTGTTTTGGTGATCATGAATTATTTAGAAGTTTAATGTGACCAATAAAATATTTAAGGTTTACAGAGGTCCTCTAAATGTTAATAAATTTTTACATAATATAAATGCAATTAAAATAGCACTCTGAATCCTTCAGAGAAAATTCTTAAAAGGAAAACCTTTGATAACACAATGTATTTTTTTTACAATTTCCTATTGAAAGTATTTTCAATTTTCTAGCTCTTTTCAACCACAGTGCAGTTTTGTTCTGGTATCGTTTATATATAGACAGTAACCCGACCTGTTCTCCCTTTGCATATTGGTTGTGCACACACATGTTTTTGTTCTTTTTTTTACGAGAGCGAGTGTGGCGCCAGCAGAACACCCACACGTTGGCCCCTTCCCCGCCCACTTATTTTCCTCCTGAGCCTTTTTTCAAGGCGGCTAACGACAGGGCAACTCAACGGGGGAAATGAGGGGGGAAAGCGGCGACTAGGCGTGAATTATGACCTATTGAAACCTCAAACAAGACCCAAGCTCAACAACAACAGCCGGCAACAACTCACTGACTCACGTTTTCCCCCTTTTTTTCCCCCCGATTTTCCCCAAACACACTCCTTTTTTTTCCTGGGGTCTCAGGACGCTTCTTTCTCGCCCCTTTTTCCCCCCCGTATGTCTGCAATTTTTACTTTATGACTTTATTCTGTCCTCGTTTTATGCATTTTTTATGCCGCTCCGTTGCGGTTTTCTCACTTTGTTGGCCGACAAATCCACTAGCAGAGCCACCCCTATGGCCAGGAATGGGTTAATGTCCCACAGCGCCGCTCCCCCGATCCTGTTTCTGTTTGAGTTTGTTATCCCTGCTGCATTATTTATGCATTATTTAGCTGAAGCGACAATTATTGGCTGTCGGACAGCTTAATGGGTGTAGGTTAACGTTTTCCACATGTGAAAAATGGGAGTATATTATGCAACGTTAACACCACCGAAGGTAGAATATAGTTTTGCGTTGGAAAAATGTATATGCATGATTAATGGTTTCCTTGTTCCATAATAAAAATAAAAATAAACTTTTCACAAAAGAATTCAATTATTATTATCAAATTTATGGCATGAACACATAAAAGTTAATACCAGAAGGTATTTTAAGATATTCAAGCAACTACAAAACCCTTTGCTCCCATTATTTTTAACCACCATAAAAAGGCACCAGCAAAACTGCAATTAAAAAAAATCTAAAAAAAATATCGTACATGGTAAATTTTCCACGTGTCGACATTTAGGTCCAATAAAAAATATGAAACGAAACCGCCTCGTGTCGTGATAAAAATCTATAGTTAGAAACTAAAACTACCAAATGTGAAACCTAAACAAGACGAGAATTTGTTGCCACCCAAAAATGATGAAACAGACATATAAAAGTGAGGGCAGCTCAGTTGGCTTTAATGCAATTATGTACATATATACAATGAAAAACCGAGAAGGGGAAGAGGGCATGAAACATCAGAGAAAGTGGGAAAAAGTTTAAGTGAGGAAATTGCGTGCAAAAGGGAAGAAAATTTATTGGAAAAACAGGACGAAAAACGAAATTAAACACGCGCAGTGGAGCCACTTCGCCGTCTCCTTTCATTTTCCCCCGCATAAAAAGTCTGAATTATGTTCCATAATAAAAAGTTATGACTGTAAAATTTTTTAATTGCACATTTGGGACTTTTTTTGTTTATTTAATTTGAAATTCGTTCTTTGCTCAGACACCGCAAGGAGTTTTATTGGTCGACTCCATGCTGCCTTAATTCTGTTCTGTACAAATGTGTCAATACGTCGGGACAAAGACCCAGACAAAGTTTTGCCATTGCGGTTAAGCCAAAGTTAAATACTTTAAGCAACAGTCCCGGCCAAAAACAGCTGCAAAAATAATTCTTATATATTTGTACTGCATATAATTTTATTCAGTCTTTGTTCTGAGTTTCGGGGAGCAATTAAATCGCCTTCGGGCGAATGTGTTGCTCACTGAATTTTCCGCAAAAGTGTTTTTCTTGAGAGAGTCGTCTTCGGCGGCAGGAAATTGAATTATTATTATTGGCAAACTTCGAGACTGCTCGACGAAAGACGAAGCCTGCAAATGTGTGGGACTGGGGATTTCTTGGTATCTCAGCTGAGATTGACGTGGAAATTTGATAGTCGCAACGTTAAGCAAATGTAAATATAAAAATAAATCTGACACATTTTGTCTAGGTAACTCGACAATACGAGAAACAGCCGTTCTAGTAGCAAGTGCTGATTCACCCACAAAGTGAAGGTGATTTGTTTAATATTAATGGGGATTTCAACAAATGCAAAATTGCATTTGTATCTCTAATAGTTATTTACTCATAAAATCTTGTAGAAGATTTTTTATGGAATTTATTTAAAGTTTACTAGTTCATTTTTTATTTCCATTTGTGGCATTGATGTGCTTTCCTTGAATAAATTAAACCATTATTTGGTTTAAGCTCAAAAAACACTTTCACAATGGATTATTCCTTCTCACATTTATTGTTAAAGAATTATATTGTTCATTTCCATGAACGTAATTTTTTGTAGAATTTTTTTCTGATTCATTTGCATTTGTTCAATAAAAACTATTTTATTAGATATGCAAATGTATTACCATAATCGAATTGTACTAGCGTTTTTTTTACTTTTTTCGTTTCCGATGATTCTTTAATTATTTAGGTACAAAAATCGGTAGAGACTGAGCTTAAAACCTTATCCTGTCCAATTCCTAAGCACCTAATTCCGAAATTCCCAGCCATTTCTAAGCAAAGGAAACTTTTTACAAAGAAATTTGTTTACTTTTTTGTCATCTGTGTCCCACTTTGTTTTCTCCCTCCTAAGTTAGGAATTTCTCCTGCCCTTTCTCCCAAATGACATCTGTCGTCCATCTGCATTTTTGTTGGCGGAGTCTCTGGCTAATTTGCTTCTCTTTTGCTTTAATCTGGTCGAGTAAATTTACAAATTAATTAAAACAACAAACAAACGAGCAAAAAAAAAATCACAAAAAATGTTGGAGGGAGAAAGCGAGACGAGCAACAGTCGCGAGGCCAAAAGTCAAAAATATTTAAAAACAGGAGAGCGACCGACAAAAAAAACCTCAAAAAACACACAGACAAACAGCGAAATTAAGGCACTAAAAACAGAAGCAAACAACAACAATGAGTAGTTGAAAAGGCCAAAATACCGCGATGAGGAGACTGAATTTTAGCAGCAGGTTTTTCGGGATCTTCCTACCATGTTTTTACCCTCTTCCTTGTTCGCCAGTAAATTCAAGGGACACCGCAACAACAACAATAACAACAACGCGGAAAGGAAAACACAACAAAGCCAACAATAACAACAACAAAGGGGGCAAAAAAAAAAAACAACATTCAGGCCCGTCGGCGAATGTAAAAAAGTCAAAAGTGGCAAAAACGTTGGTAGATGGATGGGGCAAAGGACCTTTTTCTGTGGTTGGGCCGGGAAAAGCGCGTGGAAACGCACAGAAATAATAATAATAAAAGCGGGAGGTTCCATGGAAGGAGGCAGGTTCTGTTGAGTGGGGGTTTTTAGGGGAAAGGAGATTGCGGGGTTTTGCGGGGCGCTAGGCGATTTCAGGGAGCCGAGAGTAAATTATAAATTAACGCTGCAGGCGACGCGAGGTCAACTTGGTGGCGTCCTTTGCTCCTTCACCTCCACATTCTCCAGCTCCTCCATTGCTTTTTGCTGCTGTTCTTTGACTCACACACACACACACATACGCAATGGATAAATGTCCTTAAAAAAAAGTGCAGCCCTTTGCGACTACAAGATACCGGTTGCACATTGCACATTAAAAATGTGGTAGCTGTTTCAAGAATTTCTTTTAACTTCTTTAAAGTTTTTCTTAGTTTTAATTACACATCCCCAAGAAATTTATAAACATAAATACTGATAAAAGAATAAACCCACAGTAAGCTCGTATAACTTTTTTAGTGCCAAGTTACACAAACCTAAACAAAACATACAGTATACCCCAAGTTCTAAAAGTAATGGGTACAAAACAAAAAAAAATGAAAACACGAAAGACACACACACAATGGAAACTTGGCACGCGGCCTCAACTGACCGCAAAAAACATAACGAGAAAAAGGACACAGAGGGTGAGAAAAGCGGGGAGGAGTAGGAAAAGCGGAGAGGGGGCGAGAAAAAGGGGGAGGGGGTGGGTGGAGGTCAGGGAGCGTGGACAAGTGCTTCAATTGGCGTCGGTGGCGATAGTAAATTTTCTCCAGGTCCCTTTTTTTTTGGCGAGGGGGATTTCCCGAATTACCAACATGGAGTTCAAGTGCAGCTGCTGGTGAACAGCGAAGGGGATGAAAAACTGAAGGGGAGTGCCTGCCACCAGATGACATGATAATTGAAAATAAGTTCAGATTTGGCGAGAGCTTAAGGGCGGAATAAGCGGAAACTCCACTTGCGGGTTAATAAAGTTAGCAAAGCAAAACGAGCATGAAAATCAGGAGTTTCTGGGGGAGCTTAAACACAAAGGATTTCAATTTAACCTAAAGATAATTGAATAATTCAAAAATTATTCAAATTAAAGTTGGGGTTCTTCAGTACTTAAAAGTACTTGCAACAGCTTTTTTGTAAAAACTTTACTTTTGCTATACTAAACAGAAAGGGTTTTTAATAAGGGTTTTTTTTTTTTTAAATACAACTTTTAACAGACTTCTTTCTTACATATTATTTTGCATATCCAAAATGAATTTTCTCTTTTATAAAAACATTTTCACAAATATTCATTTGGTAATGCCTTGCACTTTTTGCAATTACTGAAAATTAGTGAAACATATTTTTTCTTTGTACATTAATTCCACATCATAGCATATTTCTTGGCAAGAACTTTATCAAGTGAGTATTGCTCGAAAGTTGCGCTTTTATTCCTGTGCCTGTGGGGAATCCCTTCCACTCCCCCCAGAGATTATTGTTCACCCTGCCTTGCATTCATACAAGCGATGTCCATGACAAATATGCGGGAAACATGAACATAAACCCAAGGGGCGGGGCTGCCGGGGCACGAAGCCCCCAGAGTGAGCACAGGTGTAGGAAAAGGGGGTTCCAAGGGGGGAGATTAAGGGACGGGGGGCGACACGCGTGCACAATTAAAAGTTTCATTGACTCGCAACATGGACATGAACGGACATCCGCTGACGCAGGATCCTTGGGGAGCACAGGGGTTCGGTTAATATTCGTATTTGTGCATAAATTTGTGCCTAGTTCGCTGTCATGATTTGAATTTATTCTGTAGATATGCAAATTACTTTGTTATTTAATCCTTAAGTGTAATCCGCTTGGCATCATCCTGAGCTAACATTCAGTTGCTTGATTTTCTCTCACACTGACACTGGGCCACAATAATCTGCGGCAGTTGCAGCAGCAACATCTCACGAGCACAGCAGCAACACCAAGATATATATTATATATATTTCAAAACAACAACAATCAGGCAGGTATTATGATAGAATTTATCTGTCCTGAAGGGCTTGATTTTGGGCCGCTTGAGTTGCCCTTGTGTTTCTCTCACGAAGTTGCAACAACTATCGACGCACGGGCAACAACCGACAGGCTACAAACGAACAAGCAACTTGAGGGATCTTTAGCTTTTTTAGAGGCAGTGGTTTTGGCCTTGCATTGGTCACTTTCCGCTCAAGCTTTAGCCGATTTTTTGACACGATTTCTGCACTGCTTGCCACAAAAACAACGACGGCACGCGACGTTAGGATTTTTTGGATCGAACACAATTTCAACACAACACAACGCGCGCCTCGAAACTTCGAGTACCACAACGCTTGAATCTCTCGGCAACACTAAACGCAATTTATGAATCGAGTCGGCATGCATCGCGAGTGGATCGCATTGGTCGCTAGTGGATTCTATGTTAAAAATGCGTGGAGAGTGCGGAGTGCGCAGGCGCCGCCTCCATCAGAGAGAAATTGAGAGAGAATCGGCATTCGACTCTGTTGTGGGTGTTATGTTATGTCAATATGTTATTATTTTATTCAGTTGCCAAAGGAAGTTGTTTGATTGCCTGAAGTTCTTGATCTTGTTAGCTAAAAATAAAAGATACATAAAAGAAATGCATAGCAACATTTCGGTTAAATGTTTTTATTTAAATTACTGTTTGGCGGTAATTTTTAAAAATATTTTTATCGGGCTAACTAAATTTTAATTAAAATAAATTCGGTTTTTAATATATGAAATATTTAACTCTTTATAATAGTATGATATTTGTCTTTTTACTTGACAAATATTATGAGCAACTTATAACTTTTGAGCCTTTGCTGACCTAAAGTTTAATTTGGTCATTGTTAAATTGGCCACAAAATGACACACATTGTAGATGACTTCCACAAACAAAACCAGACATAATCAACAGCTCCCTAATAAAGTCCAATCACAGAAGGCGTAACATATGTAAACAAATCATCTTAAGTGGAATAAAAACGGTTAGCAGCTAACAGAAAAAAGACCCAGAAAAATTAAAAAAAATTATATTTCCCTAATTGCTTAAAAATATGATAAATATGTTTATTTGTATTATTTTTATTTTTCTTTTCTTTATAGAACTGAACTTGCACTGTTAACTTTTAACATCAGCTGAAACAACGCTTCGGAGTAATGCCATCCACAATAAAATGTAAACAACCTGAAAAGGGGAAGTGGAACCTACTCAACAGTTTTCGGAATGCTGTTACTGCTAACCGAAAATATCTTATTGGAACTGACCTATGCCATCCGATATTCCCAGTTCAAGTTCCTTTAAAGACCAATAAAGCGTTTAATATAACCCCTCTGCATATTTTTTGTTAACTGCGTAATTTCAACTTTAATAAAATTTTATTCGCAGCTTAATTATTTTTACATATCGCAGCTGCGAAAAAAATGGCTCAATATACATTTAAATAAAGTTCAGGGAACTTAATTACGTGTAAGTGGCCACATTTAAAATTTAATCCTGCAGAGAATTTCCATTTTCCCCCATAACTCCCCAGCAAAATGCTGATGGCGATAAACCCGAGCGCGAAACAAAAGATAAAATTCAGGTAACAAAAAATTAAATGATAAAAAACGATACAAAAATACAGAAAATTGAGCCGAATGCAGAAGTTATATCAGACAGTTGAATCTGAAGGGCGAGGTAATCAGAGGAACAACAGAAGCCTGTTTATTTTTCGATTTTAATCTCGAACGTCGGCGACCGATGCAATCTGTAAAATGCGTTTTGCCCGAATGGTCCAAATTTCCTCGGGTTACGACTCTCGATTTCCCCGTAGCCTTAATGCAATTTGAATAAAGCGCCCAAGGAGCAGCCGAAAGACAAATGCGTCACCATTTTAGCTGTTAAGGCACCGAATTACAATGGCCGGAATGGTAGAAAAAAATAACTTCAATTTTAATGCCAATTAGGATACTTTTTTCCTGCCTCGGCGTTTTTATTCGAATGGAATGAATGAAGACTGCAGGGTAAAAATGGGAAAAAAGCGAGCGGAGAGTGCGTTGAAACCTGCAGAGCGCGACAAACAAAAGAAAGGAAACCTGTTCACCTGGACGGCAGGTACATATCACCGGTAAATCGGACCGAGGAAAAAGATTCAAAACTAAATAAAGCGAGGCAACGAGAAAAGCAGAGCGCAGTTGAAAGATTAAAATCAGAATCAACGTAAGCAGCAGCAGCAAAAGAAAATAATGCAAATTCAGATGAGTATCAAAAGTTGAAGTTGAATTGTGTGGATGCTGACAGGCAGAAAGAGGCGGTGAGCGGGGCTCTTTTAGGGGGAGTGGCACTGCAGCAGAGCAGCATCCAAACAAACGCCAGGACAAATGCTCGCCAGGAGAATGAAGATGACTCCCGGAGCAACGAGCATTCATCAGTGGGCGGGCCTCGAAGTTCACAGCGTTACACAACAAAAAAAAAGAAATAAATAAACATAAAAAAAGTTAAAGGAGCCTCTGCTGAATAGACCCGGTCAGAGGTCAGTGAACCATTGGGTTAGGCCAGCCAGCTGACAGGCAGCACAGGTATGTAATCTGCACCCACCTTTACAAATACACTCCACTATCAACGCGTTTCACAAGTTGTTGGTCATCAAGGAAATGACAGGTCTATATTGAAAGGAATGGGCAACTTAAGGAGAAAATAAATGGTAATATTCAGCAAATATGTGGTTTATTGGATGCGAGCGTTGAAAGAAATCAATCAAAAAGAAATAATAAAAGTTGTAATATAACCTGTTATAAAAAGGTTGGAATATACACCAAGCTTAACCAATTGATAAAAGACATGTATTTTATTCGATAAATTTGTACCAACATAATGTAAACAATCTCAAAAATAAGATATGCAAAAAGAAAACGGAAATAAAAAAGGTCAAAAAATAAATGTTAAACAATCAATAAAGAAATAAATTATTTAAAAAACCTATTTAAAATAGAGATTACTATCACGACATGTTATTTTTCAAACATATTTTTCTCACAGTGCAGTCAAACGCGGTCCAAAAGCAGGACAGTTGAACAACAAAATTAAGTCGGACATTTAGTTTGGATTATGCCAGGCCGAGTGAAGTGGAGGCCAGTCGAAAAAGTCGAGCATTTCGAGGAGCTTAAATTGTGTATTCCCCATTGTTTGGCTCCCTGCGCTCTTATTGTCGTTTCGCATCTGGTTGGGTTTCACTTGGGGTCAAAGTTGACACGCATTTGCATAGGAGAGCAGCAGCGGCAACAAAGAAATTCAGAACAGCCGGCCTGCGTTGTAATCCCCAAACAAACGATTTAAAGGGTTTGCGTTGCGGCAAAATATCAAAGTAAATGCTCGGAAAAATGTTTAAATGGTACGAATCGTTTTCTTCCTCAAATCGTCAGCTTTGGACCACTTAGATGTCCTTTAGGGCCACGGCTACCTATTCTCCTTCCTCACCATAATCTGCATTATAATTTCATTGCTGTCTCACCTGTTACACCTTCTCGGGTTGCTTTAGTTTCGGTTTATCTGTACGTCTGTGCCTCCTTTATTTTTCCCTCTGTCTGGAGGTTTTGGCCTGGCGCTTGATTTTATGACCCTCATTAAATGCGCTCGGCTCGCAGGTTATTTCGCGTTGGTCCTCCCTCGCTGCTGGAAAAACTCATTCGGATGCCCACCGCTTTTCCTTTTGTTTTTCCCTCGGCGCCGTAGGGTGTCCACAAATGGGTTCTTCGAACTCGGCATTCGGATTTGGTATTCGGGATTCGGTTCGAATTGTGTAAGAGTTTAGAAGACAAATGGTGCTTGAGCCGCGTAATAGATCAGCGGAATTATCGTGTAACAATGTGCTCAATCGAGTTGAATAGCCAGCTAATGGGTTAGTTTAATGGTGTAAGGGGAACTAGTTCTATATAACCTTTGGGAAGAGGTATAAAGATTTATGTTCCTGAAGTGGTTGTAATCCAGCTAAATGGATTTACCTATTATGCGGAATATTAATAAGTTATTTGTAAAGCATATAGAACAACACAAGAATTGAGACAAATAAAAATATATAAAATGGATATGATTTATAACAGTAAAAACATAAAAATCGAAAAACAAACGGATATCTGTTGAAAAACAATGTATTCAAGTTTAAATTAATATTTAATTCTTAAACATAAATACATTACATCTTTTGTTTTAAAGCAATATAAAATAATCAATTTGAATTTAAACTGATTAATTTTTTATTTACACAAAGGAAGCCACTCAAAATCTACTCCGTTTTTATGTTTAACTAGACCCACGTTAAATATTTCAAATTAACTTAACCAACGAAACCCTTCTAAATTTAGACCCTCCAAATTTGTCCTTCTCGCCCGACTTCTGTTCTATTGTAGCTCATTCAACAGTTTACGCAAATAAAACCCAAACAATTTTCGCCGCCCCGGAAAAAAGACTTCTGAAGCATTTAAAGAACACTTTTTCGGCATTTGCGTTCCTATTCCGCATTTATTATCGCCGGGTAAACAGTTCAAAGCGAGACAAAGCTCTCCGATGATGTCGTTTAATGAATTTTTATCTGCGAAAGAGACGGAATGCTGTGGCGAAGAAAGAGACGGGTAGAGCAGTGTGAACCGGGCTCTTGGAGGTCATAAAAAGGGTTCACAGACGATTTGCTCGAATTAATTGCGCTGCCATTAACGAAGCGACGTGGAACACTGGAACGGGAATGGCAATGACAGGCGGAGTGGGTGGGGAATACCACCCCAAACTGCGCCCCTCCTCTCCAGATCTCCAGATACAACCCCAAGTAGAAATTTCGGGGAAATTATTCTCGCTGGTAATTTGTTTTTAGCCTTTGTTGTTGACTATGAAGGGGAAATTACAAATTCGCTTGAACTGCACAACAATATTTGTTTATTTGATTTTATTTCGCATGTTTTTGTTCGGCTCTTCACTCCATTATTTTTATTTTTTGGACCCCGGAAATGTGAATTGAATTGTGGGTAAGTCAAACAAAGCAACAGGTTTTGGTTAATTGAATTCGGGCTTCTGTTCGGAGGGTAAAACTTCTCCCCTTTTGAGAACCAGAAAAAGTTTTCTGCTTTGATTGCTTGATTTTTAAATATTCCAGAGATTAACTCCTGACCTTTCTGGGATTTGCAGTCAACTTCATTAAACCCGCTTTTGTCTCTGAATATTTCCATCTATCTTAATTAAATCTGTACAAATTGAACACATGCGAGATGTCTATCTCGATCATTAGATGAACAAATTTTTATGGAACCCACTATCTGATTGGACTATCTCCGTGTCTTTGGCAAATTTATACGATGCTCGCTCACCTAAACTATCATTAGTGGAACACAACGTCCTGCAGATCCAACTAATTAAGTTTGATACCTTGTGTATCTCCCACAAATCAAGTGATGGATGCGATAAATAAGAGAACAAGCTTCTGATTCCCCAACCACCTACCAAATGAAACTATCAAGTGGGGTACAACTGATAAAAGAGTCATTTAACAATCGTTTTAGGAGGAAGGCGTTGCTCCGGCAGGAGCCCAGTAATTATCTACTACATCATATTCAAATGAAATGATGAGAATGCAATTAAAAATGCATAGAAACCCAAGGAATGGACCAGTCGAGGGTTCACTCAACTGTGGCTTTGATTGCTTAATTTCGATTACCTAACATCTCGACCCTAACCTCGGTTACAACCGCAGGGAGAAGTTGCTGGACAAGATCCGGGGAGCAGGGAGCTGGGGAGATTAGAAGTCAATCCAGTTAATCCCCAAAGCGCAGCTGCCAGATCATAAAAATCAACGAAGGAAAAAACTACAAAATCAAAGAAACCCTTTAGAGTTGATTCCTACACTCCGCCTCCAATTCGTCTGGAATTTTTATTGTATCCGCATCTTTATGGGCGTCTATTAATTACCCTTCGAGGCATTGATTTTCATGGGACAGCAGCGGCTTCGAAAGAAGTTTTGTTTTTCTTGTTGTTGTTGTTTTTTTGGGGAGCGCAGAGGAATGAAAGGTCTGCCTTCAGATCGACTCCTCCGGTGAATGACAAAAGTCCAAGGCGTTGAATTAATTTGTGTCCACAGTCCACTCAAGTTCTCCGTCTTTTCCGCTCCTTCCTGCCACAATCTCCACCGTTTCGATAAAGCGTTTAGTTGTGGTCGTCGTTGCCACTGATAAATTGTTCAGTCTGATGTTGGGCTTTCAACGCTCTTAAAGCTGCACTGAGAAAATATATTAAAAAACCAAAAAGCCCTAAAATATATCACCAAAACATGAAGTCAGTTTTCAAGAAGTAAATAATTCATATAAAATCAATCATAATTAATAATATAACTTAGATTTTAAGGAGAAGTTCTTCACAGTCTCTTAAACTAATCAACAAATGGATCTCATTTAATGAGCAATAATTAAATATTGCAAATTATTGAAGTGTTGAGCTCATTTCTCTCCGTGTATTAACCATTTCATTACGCGTACGACTATTGATGATCGGCTGTCGACCAAATGACCAAAGTCTGAGATAAGAGAAACCCCAAGGCGGATGCCCCGAGACTCCCTTGAAATGTGAGACCTGAGAAAATGCAACCGTTTGGGGAGATAAGCGGCGAAAAGAAGCTTCTCCATCGAAAAGGCATTAAGGAATTACCCGAGCCTGCTCCACAATATGCAGACGGTACGGTAGGTGTGAATACGCCCGAGAAATGCCGGCGATAAAGCGTAAAGTTTAAAATTTTAATTAAGCAAGAGCTTTGCAGACGGAGGGAGGCGAAAAATAAAGAGCCGAGGAGAACCTGCAGGAGGTGTCAGCTTCTGAGCAGCTTTAAGGATTGCAGCTTAAGTCGGTCTGCCTAATTGAATCCCGGCACCCTTTTCGGGGGCGAGGAGGCGTGGCCCGGCATCCCAGCCCCAGATATATTAAAGCGATTTCTTTGGCATTAAGCAGATGATATCACAACAACGGAAAACAATAACGAGGGCCTGGAGTTGATGAAGGTTCTTTCGCAGGGAATTAAGTTCGTTATCGCAGTCTGGCCTTGGGAAAATCAGTTAACCGATTTAACAGTTGACAAGGCGGAGTGACTAGAATTGATTCCCGAGGTCGAGGATTAAATACATAAACCATGTTCTCGGCAGAAGAATAACGATAAAGTAATGCAATGTGTAATGTGTGTAATGTAGTACTGATATTTACCTTATATGAAAATTAATATTCACGCCTCACTTTTATAATCGTTTTTGGATTGAGTAGATTTTAGATGTTGATTAGTTTATTGCTTTGGTATTTATTTTTAAAATTAAATAATCAGTTTTAAATGTGTTCTGTTAAATTTATTATTGAAGCACGTTCTGCAAGTATTTTTCGGGATCGTAAAATGAGGTCATTACGATGCGACCGCTGAACTTGCGGCCACTCAGCGCCTTCAGAGCCTTCTGGCATTCCTCCACGGATTCAAACTGGACGAAGACCTTGCCACATCCTCGCTGGGGAGATTTGCCAATTGGTCGAGGAATCTTGATGCTGCGAACTTCCCCGTACTTGGTGCACTCCTGCTTGATGTCCGAGAGGATGTCCTCGTACTCCTCGTCGTCCAGGAGTTCCTCCGGCAGAACCATATTAAGAAGACACAGAACTTCGGTGGCTGAGCAAGTGGTTGATAGAGAAGATATCCCCGGAACCTGAACCATTGGCATTTGATCCGAAATCGCGTTCTTTCCTCCGGCAATCGATCGCTGGACAACCAACTTGCGATCCCCCAACTGCATTCCATGCAAACTGGCAATTGCCTGATCGGTTACTGTGGGATCCAGATACTCGAAGAAGGCGAATCCCTTGCTCAAAGTCGTGTTGGCATCCTTCACCAGGTTGAAACCTCGCAGTTCCCCGAAGGATAGAAGGAGTTCTTTGATCTGCTTTTCATCAAGGCAAGTTGGTAAACCGCCCACGTAGATTTTGTGCGGAGAATCGGGAACCAGAGGCGATACAATATGAGTTGCATTAGCGAAAGTATTAATGGGCATCCTAAAAGAAGTTAACGCTTCGGAGGCACCAACATTGGCCACCGGATGATAATCATGGGGTCTCCGGATCTTCAAGGTTTGTCCGTGAAAATTGATCCCATCGAAGTTTAAAGCCTGCGTTGCCTCATCCATGGACCGGAATTCCAGGAAGGCAAAGTTCTTCTCCAGATTTGTTTGACAGGAGAGCACCGCCTTGCCATCCAAATGCTCAGAGCCATTCAATCCCAGTGATAGAATCTGTAGATTGAAGAACGCCATCATGTCCTCCTCGGTGATTCCGAAAGGGATGTTTCCCACATAAAGACGACGAGCTTGTCGAGTAATCATCGCAATAGCAGCAGATTCTCCAGTGGGCAGGGAATCCGGAACAATTCGAGAAGCTATCTGCCCACTGGCCTGCATTGCCTTGTACTGAACAGGAGTCAGGTGGTCGTATCCGTCAGGAGGAATGTCCCAGGACGAAGGAGGATGTCCTGCACGACGTTCCAGTCGCGGTTTGTCCATAAAAATCGTAGTGGAGCGCGTGGGACGAGGACGAGAACTGGAACGCGATCGGGATCGGGAACGCGAACCACCAAGTTGCTTGGCGTTCCAGTAACGATTATTATTCAGTCGACGATTTCTCATAATTAACCAAAAAAAAATCCCACGACAGCAAGGCTTTACATATGAGGAATAAATGCTCGACAAAATTGAAAGTGATATTTGACGTATTGGAAAATAAAATAATAGGCAACTATGATTTGAAGAAAAGCTTTCAATAAATAAATATCATGTTAAATGAAAATAAATAAAACATAACACTTACTTTTAAAGTTTTTTTCAAATGACAAATTGACTTAGCCACCTGACTTTTTTAACCAAATTTCCATTAGAAAATTCCATTCTAAATACCCAATGTTTATACTTAATTCCCCAAAAGTGTAAGCTTAAAGCGCATATAAAAGTTTCTTCTTATCCAAGCATATATATCAAAAACTTAATTATTAAATGCCAATGGCTTGCTGAAAGCCACAATTAAGTCGTTTATCATACATCCGAATAGTTTTCAGCTTTTATTATGATTCGTGATATCTTTCGACAGAAAAACGTATCTTCGTATCTGCGGGTGCATTTCCACCGAATAATCATAATCATCATAATTTTCGTTAATATCGCCAATCAATTATAATTAATTGGCAACGGCTCGCCCGCAGGCTGAATAAATAGAGAAGAAGCAATTTGTTAGAAAAACGCTTTTTGGGTTCATCAAGGGAGCTGCGTGTGTCTCCATCGCAATGTGTGGTCTCCTCGGCTCATCTGCCCTCAGGGGTTCTCTCCAGGGATGGAAAGGGGTCCCAGGGAACTTATCCTCACGACATTCCTTGGAAACACGACAACGACTTCATTTCGAACCGAGGGGCTGCTCAATTAATTCAAAAAAGGCGACACAATAAAACTGTCAACTCAGATCGGACAAAAGAGGGATTTTAAACTTAGGAAAGAGAAGCATTTTATTCAGGAGAAAAATCCTCATGAAATGCCAATTTATACCGAGGGAAGCCAACTTTCCACTTTCCAAAAAAATTTGTAAAACAAATACTTCTTTAGTCTGGCAACATCAATCATTGGCAAAGAAACTTGTAATTTATTTCTGGTTCACACTTTTATAAAGATTTTATAAAAATTATTCTTGTATTAATCATAATAATTTTCCTCAGTGTTGAATGCCTAGCTTCTACTTCAACCCTCTTCTCGATTGAGACCTCCTCTAGAACCAACTTTGTCGGACCCAAAACCAAGTGATAATTTATGTCCCAGTCCTCGATCGCCCGCGGTCTTTTGGACAACGATCCTTTATGGAGATTCTGGCATTTTTCCCCCATCAACCAGGATAATGGTCTACTGTTTAATGGCTATTTGATGGCCCAGCGATCGCGTACAGATAAAGAGATACCTTCACAGTCATGATTCAATGCCAATTTGACACTTGTAAAAAGGTGGAGAGAGGATGAGTGCATACTAAAATGCAATCTCTGTTCGGCATTAAGCCTAAATTAAATATATTTTATCCAGTGTCCAAAAACCAATTAATTCTTTGTTCGGGCGTTTCGGTTTGTTGTTGCTATTGTTGTTGCAATGGCCAGAACCTGTCCACAGGTCTGACAAACGCAATTAATTTGTCCATTTAAATTCAGGCAACGTCTCTCCCCGCCCGCCGACTTCGCCTCCAACTTTCTGACACATCCCCACATTGATGTCCATCGATGGCCGAGTCCAGATGATGACGAGACCTGGCTATCCGATGCCCCCCAATTTTTTCCCGATCGCCGGATTCGATTTTGGCCTTTTATTTGAACAATAACGAAGGCGATAAATTAATTTTTTCTTTAACACACAAACAACTCAATAAAAATTCATAACAGATTGTGCCACGTTTGAGCTTTGGGAACATGCACAAAATAAAAATCAGCTAAGAGGCAAAAGCCATTTAAAAATCGTTCTGGTCGAAATTTACATTTTTTTGTTTGTGCGGGAAAACATTTTTGAAAACTTAAAGGGAATATCGCGAAGATTATTTTGGTGCGTTTAATAATATTTTGGTTAGAGTTTTACTAGCTTTCTTTACGTACATTGAATTTGCATAACAATGATGCAATCATAACAAAATATTTTTAAAAAATTCCAACTGTTTTATCTCGAACATTTTAGATAGATTTTTTTAAAACAACCTACACGAGAAATTCATTTATTTAATTCATATAGCTACGTAAGTCATTCACACAAAAACATAGTGTTTTTTATTTTTATTAATCACACTCTTTTAAACCTTTCAATCATTTTGTTGTGGTTTGCCACCAGATGGAAATCTACTATCACTGTTGCGGTTTTGTATGACTTTTAAATAAAACAAAGGCGTATTAACCGGAAAAACGAGGACCGCACAAGTCGAAAGATTTGATTCGGTCGAGTTGTTGGGACAGATTGATATTGATGACATACATAGCGAGTGACCTCGGGGCTAGAAGCAAATTTTTGATGGAGGAGAGAAGTCCGGTCCTGCGGTCAAACCTCTTTCCACGAATTCGGGATCACAAAATAAAAAAGAAGACAAACAATTTTATAATGAACTTTGGGTTCGGGCCGAAATCATTGATGAGTTCGTTTTCGGTGGCACCAATTGATTTGTGGCCGTTAGCGTGTGAACGTGATTTTATTATCAAATATTTTCCATGTTGTGTTAGTTTTAGTAAATTAAATAAATCATCCAATGGCAAACAGCAAAAAGTTTCCTGTCCGAGTACGGTTTTGTCAACAAGAATATTTCAATTTATTTTCTGATGAATCAACACAAAATAAAAAGCCATCACGAAATATAAAACAAAATAATGAAAGCAGAAATAAAACAATTTTTGCATACAGCTTTTGCCCTTTGCCCAGATTGTTGTTGTTGTCTCTTTTTTATTATTCCCCATCTCCCTCCTTCCATAAATATCTCTCGAGTGCATCCGCAACTACTTCAGATTACAGATTTCAGCATAACAATTTGTTTTTTCTCCCATGTTTTTGGTTTTTTTTTTGCTTTTATATAGTTTTATGCAATTTCTCGACAATTTGTCGGAGGCTTCTTCTCGTGCCATCGCTTCATTCTTCAGTTTTTGGGCGAGGAATTTGCATCATAAATTGTCAGAAATGTCATAAAAAATATATATATTTGTACATACTGCTGTATACATTCCGTTCGCTCTTTGTTTTTGGCATCGCAAAAGGAGCGAAAGATATGGGAGGAGCTGGGATTTTGTGGGAGGACATTGACATTCAGCTGGTTCTTCGTAATTTCATTTCACTTCACATCAGAGGGTTCTTCTTTCCTTTCCTTTTTTTTTTTTTTGTGGGTCCATCCTTGTGTGGTGCAGTCGAGTTAAGCCTGAAGACACTGCTCCCCTTCTCCGATTTCGTTGGGGGAAAAGGGAATTCCTAATGATATTTTGGCCCAAATTATCTGCTTAGAGTTTGCGGAAGAGGAGGTAATGAAGTTAGCTGAAATGCAATCACATTGCAGCAAAGCAGGCGGTTTAAGCTTCAACTATTACGAGGATATAGCCATTCTGTTTATCCCTGTTAAGGCGGTTAGATTAACAGAAACTAGTTTAATGCTACCATTTTGTAGAAGAGTCTTTTGAAGGTGCATTTGAAAACTAAACGGATTTTAGTGCAAATCTACTAAACAACTAACTGAACGTTGACTTCGGTTTAAATATATTAAAATTATTAATTTATTTAAGCCATTCGTTTGGTTCGCTTGCTTAACTTACAATTTTGTTACCTCACAAAATTTTTTGTTTTGTGCAAAAACAAATACTATTGGATTGCATAAAACATTGTGTTTAGTAGGTAGAACTCTTTTAATTATTTCAATAATATTACTAGTTATTGTTTGGAACATAATCTGAGAATTTCCAAAGAGCTCAGCCCCTTCAATACTGAACATTTCATGTGTAACAATTCGACTTCTTAAAGCCAGTGCTAAAGATTATGGTCCGCTTTTCCATTTTCCCTTCGATTCCGAAAGAAACTATAGAAAAGTCTTTGTTTCAACCCCAGCGACAAGCCACAAATGCCATTAAATGGATTCCCCCATCGGGTTCCCCATACACCCCCGATTTGTAAGGGGGTTTAACCCTCCCCGTTTCCAGTTTCCCCTCGCTGCACTTACAAAATTTATATCCTTCCCTTCGGAATTTAACCCTTGAACGCTTCTTCTCTGAAATTGATTTCTATGCAATTGTTGTTTCGCTCGAAGACTTTGAAGGAATTTATGTTTATGTTTTTCCCTTGGCCATTCTGCCCGACATCGTTATAATTCAATAACCAGATTCCTTCGCCTCCTTGGGGCAAAAAAGGGAGACCCTTTCCCAATTGCTTCCCTTTGTCTCGGACAATGCGTTAAAATCAATTCAGAATTTATGCACTGTGGCTGGGTAATTTATTTTATGAATGTTTAATAATCTGTGCACCGAGTAAATTTATGACAATCGCATGTTAATTGCCTGCTTGGCGCCGATATGTCAGTCAACAAGAAGGATTCTGGAAGGGGTTTTCTTGCCTTCTTGGTTTGCCAGTGGTCGATTGTTGGGGGACATCGACACCCAACGAAGGAGCTTTGCAGCCGGAGTCGCTCATTTTGTTTACATTCAATTTCATAAGTGGCAGTCCGGAGGGGAATTTCTGAAACGGGTGGTGCTCCCTTGACCAGTGTTGACTCTGGTATCCCCAACCTATAACCCCCAACTTCCAACACCCAGCGGCATAAGCACTTGGCTGACATGTCAAACACATTATTAGAACACCCTGCTGACGAATATCGATTGGCATTACCATCAGTCATTTAATGACATGGGAAGCAAAGCTCTAACAACCGAATATACGGTCTAGTCATCAACAGAATTTGTGGCTTACTTTGTCCAGCAACATTTGGCCATAATCAGGAAGTGCAGTCTTGTTTTATTTGAACTTTAATGATTAATATCAACGAATATCGACAATTAGCAGGCAAATGTTTGCCATTCTTAAACTCGAATTATGTGTATTTTGGGATGAATAAATCAGAGAAATATGGTGAGCATTAAAACCAATAAGTACTTGCCACAGATATTTAAGACGAATTATTTATTTAATGAATGGAAACACAAAAGGCAAGGAGTCTGTAGAAGGGGTTGGAAAATGAGTAAAAGGTTTTATTATTTCACTCACTATTTGTTAGCATTTTTCTTCCTTTTCAACAGATGGAATTCGTACAAAGTCCCTTAAAATTCCTCTGACATTTACCTAACCAACTTGGGCTTTGCTACTCAAATAGCAACTGAAGCTGCAGTGAGTAGTCGGTGGTGACCCACTTGAAGCTCGTAAATCGCCAGAACTACTCGTAGTTACTATCCGTGTGTCCCTCCATCACCATCTTCAATGTGGAACCAAAAGCGACACTTGTTTGTCTGAACGCTGTCGCGTGGCAACCTCTGAGTTCTCAGTTCTGACCTCTGCCCTCTGTAATGCGTCCTTTGCCCCTCCTCCTTTACCTCCCACTTTCCTCACCGCATTTCCCCGCTTTCCCTCGTGATCTCTTGGCCCAGGCAAATTTGCGACAGTGGCAGTGGAAAGACCAACAGCCAGTTTTGAAGAGCATGATTTATGAAAGCTCTACACATCATAAGCGAATGCGTTTATCATTTTTTACACCCGAAGCCAAAGTTTGAAGCTGCAGCTTGGGCTCAAATCTTGAAACTGGCGACGTTGACAAATGACAAAGAACAGGCGGGAAAAATCCCCGAGGCACCGAAAGCCTTGAAGTCCATCCAAAAGCTCCGGGGCTTCTCTTAATTTGATCTCCAGTTTCATTTTCAGCACGCGCATCCGGATTCCGGACAGGAAAGATATTCCACTCCATTCCTTTGGTGGCGTCATTAAATATGCAATAGATTCCTCCGCCGGCTCTAACTTTGTTTTTGTTTCTTTTTAAAGCATTTGGCCAGTCAGTGTCGCATAAATTATTCTGTTAACAAGTTGTGTCAACATCATCATTAACAACAACCACTACAACTATGCTGCGGCCCATCTCATTGTCGGTCGGAGTCTGAAATGTGAGACGACGACAAGGTCCGCATCGCATCAAGTGAAACTTTTTTTTATACTTTTCCTCTTCTATTGGCTAATGGGAAACATGTGTTGCCGCAAAGTTGGACATGCGAGTTGGCCGAGGGATTCGGGAGAAGAAAGGAGATATTGCAATGGAAATCAATGCTAAGAAGGTAAAAATTCCAGCCGCCAACGGTGAAGATAATTCAACAACAAAAATAATAAACTAGATTTTAAATAATTTATACGCGGATGTAATGTTTGTAAGAAAATTTTGTTTAAAAATGTTTTTACTTATCCTTAACTCTTTTCCTCTTTCCTATTTAATTATTTTATAAAACAATTTTGCATCTTAGGAACCACATTTTTTTTTAGCAATTTTAAATGAAAATAAACTCTGCAATTGACTTTCAGAACAATAATAATATTGAACAACTCTTATACATAACTACTTAAGTAATTTCCTCGCCAAGTTAATTTAGGCTTTTCCTGCTCTCCTCTTACCTAATCACAATTTGCGGATTCCAAGAAGCACAACTATTTTTATGGGCAGTAGTGTAGGATTTTATGAAGTTCCCCGCATTTCCCATCCTTAACCCATTCGACACTTGACCATTCCACGCACAACCAGGCAAACTTCCCCCCACTCGCCGGCGATAGTCCAAAGCCAGAGGATGTCAACGAACCGGAGAACTCCATGGGTTCAGCTTGCCCATTTGCGGATAGTTCAGCCATGACCAAAGACTGGAGAAAGACTTGAAAAGACGGTGCCTTGTTGGCTTCTAGGCAATTATCGGCAATCGCAGAGGAAGCGATCCCCAGAAACATAAGTCAAAACCCACCGACGACTCCTCCGATAATTGCAACAAAGTGAAAAACAAAGAGAGGCGCCTCCAAAGTGGTGATTACCTTTTACGATTAGAACGAAAAGTGTCAGAGGCAAATATGAATCATATTTTCCGATCGGGAAGCCAACTTCCTGGTCAACAAACTCGCCGTCCGAGGGCCAATCGCTAATTGGATTTCCCGAATGGATTTCACAGTCGAGGATGAGGATTGGGCCATGCTCTAAACAATAAATGTGTGGCCGAGGAGATTCTGTTTTCTGTTTTTTCGCTAGCCATTGTCAAAGGGTCTCCTACTCGCTCGCTGGCCGGCTTTGTTACCCTCGGACACCCTGGCATAAAGTGAAATTGTGCGTAAAATTCGTTGGTCACGTTTCCACGTCTGTTGACAATTGTTTTTGCCCGGCTCTCAGTCCGTTGCTGTTGTGTTTCTGCCATTAAACGCGTGCACATGCTGCCCCTTCCTCTTTCCCCTCTCCTGCGCTCCTCTCATTCATCCTTAGATGACTGCAGTTCGTGTCATTTCCATTGTGTGGTCCCAGCACTTCAAAAAATTTCTAAGAGCAATTTTTAATATAATTTATTCCTTTCAAAGAACTTCAATTAAATTTGCCAGCAAATGTACATTTTAAAAAACACAGATTAGGTGTTAAATACATGGATAAATTCTAAAAAAAAAAATAATATATATGTAAACAAACACCATTGTGAGACTATCACTTTCCAAATCAAAATAGATAAATGAATAAAATTTTAATTATAAAATAAAACAATGATAAACTGATTTTATTTTCCACATAGTAACCCAATTGGTTGTTCTTATAAAATTCAGAACAGTATTTTTCCCAGTGCATTACCCTCTAGTGACTGCAGCTAATCTTTTGTTTAGATGTTACATGGCACAAAGGAAGGGAATCGAGAGGAGGGAAGACGAGGAACAGGAACTGGAACAGGACTAGCTCCCGCTGAGGCCTCAAATTAGGCACAAATTTCACTGGCCGAGTGTCAATTCTGATCATATCTGGGACGCACTCAGGCCAAATTGCACTGGCGACAGGGAACAGACAGGATATAGCCGGAACGAGATAGGACAGGGGTAATATGCTGAACAGAGGGAGGAGGCGGGGACAAAGGGACACACCTTTGTACCCGATCTGGGTTTCCGACTCATTACCAACTTTTGCCGAACTAGGGGACAAAAACAATGATATTAATTGGAATCCCTTATCCAGTAGTAACTCTGTGGGTCTATTGATCCATATGTTCAATTAATTTCCTGTGAAATTGAAACTTAAGACGGCTCAAAATAAAAATATATATAATCTGCAAAGGAGTACAGGATATTAAATTCCTCAACTCGTTATTTACTTTTTCACATTTTACCTTAATAAGCTAATTTGTCCCCCTACCAACCTCATTTAATATCTCCTCAGAAAAGGGAATCAAACAAAGGAGCCTGAAAAAATTCTAGGGGTCACAAGAGGTCGTCTGAAGGGGCTTCTTTAAGAGAGTTAAGGAAGAGAAAACATCAGAGTTAACCAACAAAAACAACAGGAAACAGTACACCACTCGAAGAAATCCTGCAACACTGACCAACCAGCTGAGGAGCAATAAGGAAACTTGAAGTGAATTAAAGGTTCGGTTTGCGTCGGTGGTTGGCAGAGTGAAGTGGCTTATAAAGGATTGCGTTGCCAGGAAGCAAGGTTTATTGTGCAACACCGCAGCAGCAGCAGCAGAAGTACAGCCCAACCCAACACAACCCATGCCAACCCGAACCGAATAAGCCAAACGTAAAGCACACACTCTTCATCTCAGTCCCTTTTCTTTCTGTCACTTGTTGGCCCTCTCCATTCACCCCGCACACCTCCCTTCTTACATCGCGATTTTTGGTGTATATTATGACCCACTGAGGTCTTAAGGCAGTGTTGAGCAACATGATATTTTATAGCCAGAATTGAAAAAATTTCTTCAGATGCTCTTTACTTTCTATTAAAATATTTCATCACAGGTGTGAGCGTTTAAAAATATATTTTATTAAACATATTATTAAGAAAACCTAAGATTCTCTTACTTGAAAAAAATAATAATAATGTGTTCCAGTGCTGGATATAACTGAAAATCAGAAGGCTTGAAAAATATTTTTACAGATGTAGGAGGAACAAGAATATTTCGTTATAAGAGAATTTTGAATAGATCTATAAAAAAATGTTAATAAATGCTTCGAAAATATTTATACTGATACTACTATTGTTACAATATAGATTTTTATAATCTTAAGAGGACAACACTAATTCGGGAATGATAAATGAGCCTGAGCGAAAAGGGTAAGTGGGGAAAAGATGAGGAAAAACCGTGAGCAGTTGGTCGAGTGAAATGCAAAAATTATTGCAAAATGTTTTTATGACGAATGAAATATTCGTTGACTCTGGCTCGGGTTTCTCTCGCACTTTGGCTCTGCAGGACACCCCCAACCAATCGCCCAGCCACTCCGTGTTTTCCCCACCCTTTTTCCATACTTGTTGTGTTATTCTCTCTCACGATTTTTTTCCGGGATCGCCGCTTTTATTTTTTATTTGCGAGATGGTAACACATTGATGATGTGTGGATGTCTGTGTGTGTGTGTGGGCTCAACCCAGCGGGGAAAGTGAGAAGTAGGTTTTTATTTGACTGGAAAACCTCCTTCTTTTAGCAGGCGTAGGGGTAGGGATAGATGAAAATCTACTTCTTTTAGCAGGCGTAGGGAAGGGATAGACGATTTCGGACCGATTTCGGGGGTGGGTTTTTACCGAAAGAAGGAGGTTTTTGTTCAGCGGTAAGGGAAAAATCCAGTGGATTTTGTCCTGCATTGAGCAGCTTTAGGTCCACTGGATTTTTCCCTTTACCCCTTACTTTTGTGTGTCACCCCGTGTATTTTGAAAGGAGAGACGGCAGATTTGTAAGGGGTAAAGGGGATTTTCCACATTCCGCTTGTATGAAGAAACCACTGGAAAATAGCATATTTTCCACAGGTTTTTTTCCGCTGGGAAGTGGCGTGTGTAACTGTGTGAGTTTGCCGTGATGTCCTGCTGAATCTGCAGCTGTGTGCCGATTTTAAGCCTTCGGGCATTTTATTTGTTTTAAATAAAAGTAACAAGGAGAAGGGAAAAGCCAGAATCAGAAATGAATTCAGTGTGGGAAGGAAATGTCCTGCGGGCAGGAGAGAAATACGACTTCGCTATGCTCTCTAGCATTGTTAATTAAAAACGTAGTGAAAAGTATTTTTAAGAGCTTACAATAGTAAGAATGTTATATTTTTCCTTTTTATAAAAAAAATTTTACTTCATGGTGCAACAGCAAATAAAAATTCTTTCACATTCAACTGCATAGCATACAGTATTTGTTGAAATTTTTAATTTGCGTAATAGCCACATACATTTTATATGCTTTAAGATAAAACATCGTTTACTAATTTCCCTAAAGATCTATACCATATTCACTTTGCCACCTAAAGGGACTCTTACCATCTGCAATTGAAAACCAAACCGACTTAAAAAATAACTTCGTTTTCACTTTGGGAGGCGAAAGAAAAGCTTTTCTGCCAGAAAGTATATGTTGTCCTTGACAGCCACAGACTTTGCTCAAGGGATGTGGTCAGGAGGAAGATCCGCATACACCCACACAACCACACCACCAGAAAAAGACTGACACACAGATACGAGAACCGAAGGACACAGAGGCCGTCAAACAATTGTCCCCCACAAGCAAAATATTTGTATTTAATAAAGCCAGGCCAGAGTTGAGAGTTGGAGGCCCTGACTTTGCATACAACTTGCGGAATTTAATGTAGCCTGCGGACATAGCAATGCGACTCGAGGACTCCGGAACGCAAAAAAAGGAAAATAAAATAAAACAAACCGAAGCGAAGTGCGGCCGATGCAAAAACGTAAAAAATACAATAAAATTCGAACATGAAAAGCCTATTTAAAATGCTGACATACGAAATGCGAATGAACCGACACTTGAGGGCGCCACTGTGCATGTGGGCGGAGCGGGCGGAAGGCGGCAAGTGGAAATTGGGAAATGTCGGAGTGGAAAAAGGGGAGGGGTCGGAATAAGGGACTCGGCAGCGGCATTACCATAAAATGGAAACAAAAGGCGCAGGCACAGCAAGATCCACTTGACGCTTTTCCACGTCCCTCCGAAAATCCCCAACGAAAATGCGAAAATATGAAAATTGAGTGAGAATATGTAAATGTAATGAAATATTGTTTTCACTGAGGGAAAGTGGCATAGTCGAAGGACCTCGCACATGACGTCCTCTCCTCAATCCTTGCCCCTTGCTTTTTTGGCCAAAAATTTATGCGTAACAAGTCGTGGCTCCATTTATCATTTCCCTCCGTGATTTACACTCTCGCTTTTGTTTTGCCTCGGCTTGCAGGCACTGCGACTTCTTCTTCTTCTCCTTCTTTTGGCCAAAATAAAGGAGAGTATCCTGAGTATCCTGACGGACTAACTGGGTGAGTGAGTGACTATCTGTCTGAGTATTGCAGCCGCCAGTCGGGTGCTGTTATTTAAATTATGAAAATTATTCAAACCACAAATGGAATCATCATCATCAGTTATGGCCCACAAACGGGATCTTTCCCTCGAGGAGTGCGAGGTTTCTCAATCAGACCGAAAAAGATAATCCGCAAATGGCAATCAGAAAGAAGAGGCCCATTTATATAAAAAATGCGAACAGATTTCGGTTTATTTCGCTCTTGGCCCAGTGAAATGGCCTGAAACTTTGGTAACGAGGAGTTAACCCATCAAGCTCTGGCTTATCAAGAGTTCTTTGCCAAATTGATTTAGTTATCATGTCAAGTTTAGCTTATGTGTTAGAGAATGAGAAGTAAATTTACTTCCCAAGCCATATTTACCTTTTTTGCACTTTCCCTGGATTATCTTAATTTCTTTCAAATTGTTTTTGTGACAGCTTTAAATAGAGTGTACGCATCACAAGCTATTAATTATCCAGACCAGCAATTCACAAATAACCGGCAGATATTCAATCTCAGCTAGATTTCCAAACTGTCACAACGCACTAATTGCGGTCATTTAGAGTGAGAGGGGATCCCAAATAAATTAAATGAATGTTAACCCCAATACGAAACGTCATTAATAAATCCCAGAGCAGACCAATCCAAATTCCAAATGTTTGCGCAAAATGACATTTGACCAGTATGTTTGGCACACACTCGGGCATATTTGCCAATGAAAAATGCTTGAATTATTTTGTTTGTCAGGTCGTAGGTAAACCCAAGCCAGCTGGAGTGGATGGACTGCATAGATGGATTTACAGATATTTACGTCTAATGAGTTAATTCAATTAAGGAGCCAAGCAGCAGCAGAAACGATGAGGAAATGCAGGTAAGAGAGGCCAGAGACCACCGCATGCGACTTGCAATTTGACAGTTTTCAATTAGTCAAAGTGTCATTGGGTCATGAAAAGTCAGAGAGGTCAGCCTCCGGTCGAATTTCTGAAATTCCCCCCACACCTCTTGCCTGTCTGCCACAGTCGTACTTAACTTACCTACTTTTCAGCCGGACTGGAAATGTGTTGTCGATAATTGCATCGAATTCCGAGTGCCCTTTTGGGAAAACATAATGACAGGTTAAATTAAGTTAAAGTGCTATCACTTATACCTGAAACACACAAGATATGCACTAAATAAATAATTAATGTCAAGATTATCTTAAAGTTATGTATAGCCAATTGCGTTGCAATTACTTGCAAGTAAGTTCAAATATATGAAAAGGTGTAGCCAACGTAAAATGTTATACATAACAGTGTGACCGAATGCGCGACTATTCGCATATACTTATCTATTTCCCTTCGTACCTAAGCACACTTCAATTAGCTCATTGACACAAATGTAAAATAAATACAATGAACACAACGAGCCAGGAAGGAAGGGACCCAGAGAGTTTGTAATGAGTTTAATCCACAGTTGTTTAGTCAGAACAGACCTAGCCAATTCTGGGTGAATAATTCATGAATACAGCTAGGCAAGCGGATGAATACCAGCTCCGGTGAATAGTAAGAAAAAACGGCGAGGGATATTAAAATCGACTTTGCTAATTTAATGAGTTTTCTTCTCGGCTCGCCTTCTCCCACTTTTTGCTCCCCGGAGGCAAAAATAAACACTGGAGCGTTAATGCACGAAATATTTAATTTATACTTACATCAACATTGGACAACCTTGGGTCCTAATGTTTTTATGGCCAGTCGGACGTCAGATGGCGGTGATGAAGTGAGATGAGATGATGACCGAATGCGAATGTGGCCGGAAGATAGGAACGGGTGGCGGAATAAGAAGGCCAAATGCCACAGGCGCGAACTTCTGACACGACCTCAGATGAAGGCTAATAAAAATCAAACACGAGGGCATTTCTAAGGGGAAAAGGGTGTTGGTCCAGGTGGAAGGACAACAACATCGACATCGACATTGGCTGCTCACTTGGCCAAAAGCATTTCCAGTTATAAGCGGCCCCAGGTGATGAGAAAGCTTTTATACAGAGAAAAATTACCAAGTATTATAACTTATATTGAAAACAAATGAGCATTAAAAACGCTCGTACGATATATATTTGTTAAAGCAGCGTAAAAAGATATTTATATCACAAAAATTCCATTATTAGTGTACATTTAAATGTATAAGTAATTAATTTAATTATTTTTTTTTTTGCTTTTTAAGATTTTATTTTGTATATAATTAATAAAACGGAGTGAGCTTTCAATTTCAGATTTTTTTTTCTGTGGAACTTACCCCGTCCCTTCATCCTTAAGTTGCCATAACAGTGACACGAGCAAAAATCAACAAACAGATGGGCGGGAGGCCAAAAAGGAGGCGTGGCAGGGTCGCAAACCTGAAGCACGTGGCGATAAAGAAGACATTCACGGCACTTTGTTCGAACATTAAGTGGATTTAATGTAAACTTTATGTTTTCCTTAGGTTACGTGGTCGATTTCCGTTTTATTGCCTTAATTAAAAGGTCCTCCATTTCCACGAGCCCCAAGCCCTCCCCCAATGAACAATATTTATGACTATTTGAAATATTTATTTGCCCTTATGCCATTTTATGGAGGTTGGGATACGTATCCCAACATTTATCCCAGGTGAGCTCATCTTATTTCTCTCCCCCGGCGGTCATCAAATTGGAAAACGCGCTGGGCACAAAAATTAAAATCGCATTAAATTTGATGCTGGGAAATGGTTATGGGCTTGGGGAAAATCGTGGAGTGAGACGGCTGCGAAATGCAAGACCGTAGATAAGAAGAGTATTAAGGGATTACCCTTGGGCAACATCTCTATAAAAATTAAATGAATTCAAATTAATGTCGGATACATCGGAACCTTGGTCAACGAAGTTAATAGTGTAGATTACATAATGATCGCATCAACACCTTTGGCAAAGAATCACACCTGTCGATGGCAACTCTGACACCTGGGTGGGTGTTTATAGCCGCGAGTCTTATTCAGAGATCAGTCGATAAATCCAAGCCATAAATCGACCACGCAATTCGTCGAGCTCGGCTACAGATTATCAGGCTTTCTCGAGCTCTGCGTAAAAGCCATCAAAAGCTTATCGCTAACAGATAAAAAGATAGCAAACAAAGAGCTGCCAAACAAAATACACTTTCGTTTTCAATAGAGATAAGGAGAAATGGGAGAAAGGGGAGCATGAGGGCCGTTAAATCATCTCCATGAGCTTATAAATCGGATTATCTTCTAGAATTCTTCATAAAAATGGGTTCAACCCGAAAAAAATAAGCGTCGAGATAAGCTTGAATATATCAGTTGTATATATCGGCCATAAAACACGAGATCATCCCCAGATTAAAATTGAATAGAGCTTAATACTTTGATCTACAGAATCTTCAATTCAATAGCTTCATTTCTTTTCGATTTCTCGCTGCAATTTTTTCTTAAACTGCGTGAGCAGGAAAAAAATATAAAAGCAGAGCGGAAAACAAAATGTTTATCTTGTGCAAGCATTTTGCTTTCCAAATCCACTTCCAGCAACGAAATTGTTGTATATTATTACTTGGAAAGCATTTTACAACTTCTCTTGACAACAACTTTGGGCTGCTTGACAACCCACTTGTGGAGCTGCCTCTTGTTGTTGCTATATATTTTATTTTTTTACTTTTAGATGATGTCGTTGTGTGGACCCCGAGCATTCGTCGTTGAGGTAAAATGCAAACATGAGGTTGTAAAAAGCGACGGAAACTAAGTTACCGAAAGCCTTTTTGGAAGCAGCAGAAGCAGCAGCAGCAGAAGCAGTTACTCAAGTGCTGGGAAGGCCAAGTGCTGTATGATGGTAGATGCACTTTAAGAAAATCTTAAGCAAAAAATATCAGTAGTTTCTCAAGTCCATTAAAAAATATATTACAATGCACAGAGAAAAACTACAGCAATGTTAAGGTAGACGCTTAAACCATTAGTTAATAACTAAATCTCTCCAAATAAACTATTGAATGTTGCCAAAAAAAACAATAAGATTAAGTTGTAAGTAAAATATGGTAGAACTTCTAAAATATGAAACAATTCATATTTTGCAATCAATAAATACATCTTTTTAAGGTAGAATTAAAATACGAAATATTTTTGAATATTTTATTCACCTGTACTGAAGGGCAGGCAGCTGCCGCTTTAATGCAAACAATGAAGGTTTTCCCTTCAGCCCCAAAAGAGGAGCGTGTGAAAGAGAGGCAGCTAGTAGAGTGCCCTTTCGCTGGGCACTCCGTCCCTTTCGCTCCCATTTTGGAGGTGCGCAGAGATGGGGTTCCCCCGTTTTCAGACTTCGTTTAATTGCGTAGGTTGGTAGCCGGCAGAGCAGCCTCTTCACTGGGCACTCGCTGCTTATCTTTGCCCCCGCCCCGCCCCTTGGGAAACCCTCTGCCCCGCCCCTCGCCTACCGCGCACCGCACCTGCTGAACACCTTTATGCCCCAACTTGGCTCCCTTCCCTTCCCTGGGATGTGTACATTTTTACTAATTTACAACAATTTTCGTTGTGCTTGAATACAAAATGCAACCGTTGCCTTTCCTCCAACCTCCAGCTACGTCCAGCTTCATGGTTAACACTCCAGTGCCCCCCCTTAACCCACTAGAGCCCCCTTCCCTCCCTTCGCTCGCATCATCCACTTGCCCTGTGCTACTTTATGGTGAAGTGCACGAGGCATTAAGAAAAATGTATGATGATGCACCTGAAAAAGGGCTGCAGAACATTGGAGTGTGGTAGGGGAAGTCCCGAAAAAATAACAAGATGAAACCGGGGGAAGAATAAGAACGGACCAGATGCAGATGCAGGGCAACAATGCGAACTCGGAGAAATATTTAAATGAGGTTAAGTTAGCGTAACTATTTTGCTGCTAAACCCCTTAAATACCACCTGTCCAATTTTCCGACTACCCGGTGCTTAAACTAACCACTCCTTTTCCCTAACTTTCTACCCTTTCTTAAATCTAAAACACTTCAAACTTATCAGACCACCAACCAAAAAAAATGTGACTTGTTATATAAAAAGTACTAAAGTTCTAATTTAGTTAACCCAAACTAGAAATTTTCAAATAAGACTATATGTGATTGCTTACTAACTTACTACTATACTAACATATTACTAAAGCAACCCTTCTTAAATTTACATAAATTAAAAGGGAATTCCTCTTTCTCTCCGTGTGGCACAAAAACTTACCAAAATATTTGAGCAGCTTAAGGTGAAAATATATGAAAGTGCGGGTGTATTTTCGTGTCTACTTCTTGGCGAATCTCTGCGCTTGTCTGCGTTCGTTGCGAGGGTTAAATTCCGGAATTGTTGCGCTAATTGGGTCAAGTGTGCCCAAAAGTCTTGACAAAGGCGACCTGTTACACCTGGTTGGGGCAAAATGAATGAAAATGGGGGGAAGCACGCGGGGAAAATGCAGAGCAATGCAAACACAATGGAGATTACTTCCTCCCAGTTGCCTGAATAGATAAAGGCATTAAACATTTAGTTGGCAAACAAAACATTCGCTGTAGAACCAGAAGGCCATGCAACCCTGTTTTTTGGAGAAAAACAATCAATCAGCAATTACAACTCATGTACCACAAAAGCAAATTGCAATTCTGAAACACCGAATTTAATTGGGTGGTTAAAAATATGAATTAAACGTGGAAAACAAAGCGTGGGAGTTGGGAAGTTGTCTTCCGTCTGCGGCGAGTGGCTGAGCTTATTATTTCTGCTGGAAAGTATTTCGAGGCACTTTAGCACTTAATAAAATTAAAATTGTTCATAACGCTGCCTCCTTGCTTTCTCCTTTCTCCTTGTCCCCTTGTTAAATGGAAGAAGAGCACTTCTGTTCAAGGGAAAATTTCATAACGCGAAATGAGTTTCGAATGGAGCGATGACAAAAGGGAAACTTAATACACCAGCTCCTTTCTGTCGTTGCCCCGGGCATTCTATATTCAATATATGAGCTTGACAGTGTAAATACGCAAATACTCGCATACGAATATGCGTGGTTTCCATTATTAATAAACAAGGCGATGTCTGTCGGCTGCAGATATATATCAACATATACTCATATTTGTATCTGTATTTACAACGGTTTGTCCACCGTTCCCTTCACCGCCCTTTTCCCGAAATTCCCTTTGGCAGCTAACAAAAATAAATGCGCAAATAAATTGACAAAGTCTCTAGCGAAATCAACAAGCGAATATCCTGCGGATATTTGGTTCGACATTTTGCCAGCTCGTTCACTTTCTCACACTCCAAATGCAGAAATTGTGGGCCAAGTTAGTGGGAGTGGGTTAACAAGAGTCAGCTTTGAATAATGAATTGCAATTAGCGCAATTACAACAGATTGTCACAACTATATAAAACTGGTCGGGCGCTTCAGTTTATCAGGCTAATAAAATAAGCACACAGAGAAAAAAACAAATCTTTTAGATAAATAAAACCCTTTAAAATTTAAAGCCTTTTAAAATTAGGAAATAAAAATTGCTTTTTCTTTGAAGATTTTTTGTTTGGATTTCTTGGTAATAAAATTCCTTGTTACGAAATACCTCAAGTTGTTCTCTGTGTTTCTAATATTACCTCCCTCATTTCCCCACAAATGCCACGTGTACATGTGGAAAATAATGTAATTTTATTTTTCACCAAGCAACGCGTCGCCCAAAACATGACAAATTGAATAATTTAACAAGGATTTAAAAGCGGTCCCCGGAAGTCTACGGAGGAATACCCTCTCTGAAAATGGGTTACCCACTTCGGGGGTCCTGACTTCCCCACAAAATGCTCCCCCACTCTTATTGTTTATGCGCGTGTCGAAATTTGGGGTTTAGTCGCCAGGGACCACTGAGAACATAAATATTTATCCAACGATAAAAGAATTTTGGGAATTTTTCCTTGTTGTTGGTGGCGATGGGGTAAATAAGTAGCACAATTTGACTTGGTTAACCCGCAAAGCCAGCCAAATATATGGTGTATGTGGCGGGTGAGTCCGCAAATGTCAAGGGACACACATAAGCAGCTTCAGGTGAAATGTTTTTTTTAGGGAAAGGAAGTGGATTAGCCAGAAGAGCTATCCGCAGGGGACATCTATACCACTCAAATTAAGTTGAGTTCTATAAACACTCGAAATAAGATGGCTACTTTGATGACATCCAGTTTTATTTAAATAAGGTTTGCTGGAAAACAGTAACATGAATTTCCACAGAAACAAATTGCGCTAGTTTTTATTAATAATTAATACATTTTTGTTCTTTAGCTGGACAAACTTTCTAACACATTTAGTATGCCCTGTGAAATCAAGAAATATCTCAATGAAATTTAGAGGTCTACCTCGCCTGCGGCATTCACTGCATAATAATGGAAATTACCACGACGATGACGACAAAGATAATGGTTTTGTGGTTGAGGATCTGGAGGATGGCGATTCCGTGGGTTCCGTGGTGAGGGGAGAGGAGTCACCTCTTCCCAGTTGTTTGCAGGTGAGCAAATGGGCAATCTCCCTTTCTGTCCCACTGCCTTTTCCTTTTCGTGATGTTTGCAAGTCAACACACTGCTTTGCACTGCTTCCCCCAATGGCCACGCCCCCTTTTTGCGCCCCCCTGTTGACTGTGTCAATATTGACGCAGACCGTATCTCTTTATGACATATTTTTTGGCTACTGTCAGCAGAGCGCTCTGGCATTTCTGGGCTTTGTTTACATCCTCTCGTGGTCTGCGCTCCGCTCTTATTTCCCGGCTCTTTGAGTTGATATATACGAGTATATTAGCCTACTCGGGTACGATTGTACGACTTATTTTCTGGGGCCAACAACGTACAGCAAAAACAACCTAAAATCCCCTGTTGTCTGAACTTTGCTTTTAGGGGGCTGCTTTGATGTCTTTCTGTAGAATTTCTCGGCTCTAATTCTTTTCTATTTGGGTTAGTGGGTAATGCAGTTGGAGTTCTTCTTCGAGGTGAATTATGAGCCCAGGAGATGTAAACGACGTGGGAAAACCCACTGATAAATAGGAGACCTGGGGCACCAAATCGATCGCATTGGCATTATAGACCCGTAGTTGCAGACCGCCCACAAATTAGGTGGGAAATTCTCTTCAGAAAGAGGTATATTAACTTAACCTAAGTTGGGAAATCAGTTGATAAAGTAGTTACAGAATGGATAAGCTTTAAGAAATAACTCTTATCACTAAGTTATTCGAATTTGATTTTATTTAGACAATATATTTTCGTGGATTTGAAGTATGTTTCCAGTCAATAAATGTATAAGATCCAGATCCATTTTGACTATCACTGTAATTTCTAATGGCTTACTTTACAATTTTTTAAGAGAGCATTTCATCTTCGTTATTTTTTCAAACCGCCTTGGGTTTTCCCGCGTTTGTTTTGGGTGGCACCCGATGACTGGCACGCAAACTGAATCGGAAAAGCGCAGCAATCTAGGGCCATAAATAAACCGAATCGCCTAGTTTTCAAACGGATCGATCGCCTAGGACAGCGATGGGCGGGGATCTGTGATGGGGTGCAAAGTCCGCAGACAGTTCTTGGAAGACGGCGACAGCTCCATCACATCGGACCCACATATCAGCCGAGGCGACAAGTGAAGTGTCAGCTATTGACAGGTTGTCGCCCCCCGAAGATCCCCGCCATAAACTCCAATTTAAGTGGCCATAAGGCAGGCAGATCACGTGATTGGACGCTAGGTGTCGGTCGCCCTGACAAATTAGAAGAGGCGGAGGATTTTAAATGACTCACTGCACAAAGGATCTCAAATACGTGAAAGTATTCGGTTACCCGATGGATCGAGTTTTTGAAGTGGAAAGAGGCAAAGGAAAAGGAAAACCCTAACCTGACCTCAACCTGATCGATCGATCGACAACCTGAGCGGATTGGTTTCTCCATTTCCGCATTCGCCGCAGTGGCGATCGATTTGCCAGACAAATTGCACCAACTACCTCGAAATGTGCGAATCCAGTAGAGAAGAACCCACCGCAGAGTGACAGCTTGGAAACCCTAGAAGTGTACATGGAAATCATGGACAATTCCTCACGATCTCTTGGATTGGAGGTCTCGTATCGCATTTCAATGACGCGACCACATTCCGCGCACTTTGCAAGGTTTCGAGGCATATAGATTTCTATTGCTGCACAGAGAGAAAAAATTCCATAAAAAAAAAACTGAAAGTGTTAGAAGAACAAATAATTTGTATAAGCTGTATTTTGAATCTTCTTTTTCCCACAAAAAGGTATGATTTAAATCAACATTTTTTGCCTTACAATATGAAACTTAAAATTTGTACTATGAATTAAATACACTTTGCAGTTGTTCATCGATAATATATCTTTGCGGAAGTATTCTATTAATTTAAAATTAACATACTTTCTGTAATTTCTTGCAGTGTGTCCACTAAATTCATTCCATCTGGACTTGGCATTGTTCCAATGGCACGCTCTCCGTTTTGATTTCTGCTGGCTTTTTTTTTATTTTGGTTTTCCTCTGCGGTCAAGTTGCCTAAACGGGCGCCCAGTGTGAAATTCAATACGAATTTCGGGGTACGAACTCAATTAATTTGGAGCTGGGACCGCATTTTGACATAATTGAGGCGGCGGGGGTGGAAACATTTCCGCTTTGGTGCCGACAAAGCTGCAGCCACGTTCCAATCTTGTCAATAAATCTCAATATCAAAATATGCTAAATGACCACCCGTATGTGAAATACATGCCCAGACGACAATAGTTACAGCCGCATGGCCACAGAGAAAAATGCAAATAACTGCACGAACTATCTGTGAGATACGCGCATAAATTTACAGGCCAAGCGAGCTTCGGCCTGCGGATATGCGGATAGTATGGGGATCGGATAGATAGGATAGCATATAATACACTATAATGCGGGACAGGAAGGGGGAGCTCCAGTTTGAGTTCGGATTCGGTCTTTTTCATTAAATGCCGCTCTAAAGCAAACAATGAACCGTGTTGACAGGTCTCCGTTCCGAAGTCTTTGTGTATGATTGATTTAACCTGAATCGACTGACAGGTACGACGACAGGCGAACCGAACCGAACCGAAAGATATGGAAATCCACAAGAGATACTTGCGCTTATGCTAACGATATGTGGTGGTCTTTGTGTTTGGAGCGAAACCTAAAACGATCGGCGAGAGCGAGCTGCATATTTGGAATTTATCCGGCAGATAGAAATGCATATTCAGTAGTTCGGAAATCGAGTTCAGCGCTGTGACAGTGGGCAAGCCAACCCATCCAACCAATCAATCATGGATTGAATTGTCCAACTTCTAATGGAGCAGCAAAGAACGTACCGTTCGAACTCATTACCAATGGCATTATAATTATCCAAGAGTCTGCGGTTGGCTGACCACCTCAGAAGTGCAACGCAGGAATGGAAAAACAAAGGCTGGAATTCGTTTTCAGAGGCAAGACAACCGCATCCAAATTGATTGACAGCTGAATGATTTAATGAGCAACAAGATAAACGATGCCGTCTCGCTCTTTCTGCGGACGTGAAAACCGCAGCGAAATGAATTACTTGTTTTCATTTGAATTTAAATTTTCTCCCGCAGTATCTTTTTATCTTTTGTTGCTGCTGCTGCAGTTGTAATGCGGCGGTCCATAAAAGATACTTATCTAGCTTACTCCCTCTCGTTCACTCTCTTTCCTCTTAGCTCTCGCCATCTCTTTCCACCTTGGGAACTTTTCCCCGAGAATTTCTTGCGATGTCATTCAAACGATTGACGATGACGCTGCCCGATGACGATGACGACCACGCATTTTGTGTCAACTTGGGAGGAGTATCTTATGCCCCCTCCACTGCCACTTGGGATATCGAATTGATAGACTGAAAACGTTAGGATGGTCGGGGAGTTCAGGGGTTTTGGCGGAAAGAGAGTCGGTTACTTTGTATGCAGTGAAGTCAGTAAGATACCTTTTTTCTATGCAAAAGGCATAGAAGAAGCCATTGACCAGCAATAAAATGGTTGGCTAATATGTACGATTAACTAATAGTTGAATTTAGTACTTGTCTAATTGACTTAGCTATTCAAAACAACGTACCTATTGTATATTTTTAAAGATACATAGATTTATGGCTTGATACATTTCTTACACTTCCCAAAACCTTTACTCTTGACTTATTTTTCTATCTTAAAACCTCTCTCATTCTTTCCACTACCAACCTCTTTCTTTGGCTTCTCGGTGCGCCTTTTATGTGATTTAACTTCTGTTTAATTTTCCATTAAATGAGTTTACACATAATTAAATTCGCTACGCCATTTAAATACGCATCTCCCCGTCGAGCGCAACAATTGCATTGAAAGCTTTTCATTTCTTTCCCATTTTCATTGTTAATTTTTATGTCGTTTGCGTGAGACCTCAGAGGCAGACCCCTTCCACCGAAATCTCTGACCAAGGGCCACTTGTCGCTGGAGAAACGCGAAGAGAAGAAGCCCACACGGCCCTCACACACTCACGCACGTCGGAATATAATTTATGTATCGGCGGAATAATGCTTTACGATCTCGGCATGTCATTTGGACCCGGGTGCTACCTGGGACCCAAATTTTGTGTGGGACTCTCTTCGACTGACGTGAGATTTCAACTCGCGATGAACACGAATTTATTTAAGCACAAAAATAAGAAATGCTCATGAAAATCATATGTTTCCAATTATTTATTAACGGGTCTGTCTTATTTAATAGGGCAATAATGTTCAGTTAAAGAAATTAAGAAGTAATTCTTGTGAAAATAAACTGTTAAAGTTATATTGATTTTATTTATAATTCGTATTATAATTTCAATCAGAAATTTGCAATGCAATAAAGGAGACTTTGAGACAATTTTCAGCAAACCCATTTTTTTTAAATTTGAAAAGGTTTGTACATATCATTAAATTTTAAAAATCTGGCCTTTCGTTAACACATTTTTAAATCCATACTGATCTGAAATGACACTAATATCAATGGGCTGGATCTGTCAAAATTAAACGTACTGAATTGCTCAAAATTTGGAGGCACACGAGAAAAAAAACTACTTTTCTCGGGGGCACAGACGAAGAAATTGGATAGAAAAATGCACAGTGCCCCACTCTAAGAGTCGCGATGCTTTTAAAAATTCTACGTAAATATGGCACACTGAACCACTTGGTAAGCAACCACCATCCTCAGGTCACGACTTCCCGGCGTCCAAGTCCTGCCCATCTGAAATCTGGATCTGGATCTGGATGCGGATGTGGAAGATTCCCCGGAGATCCGCGATTGATCCGGCGTCAGGTACACGACTGGGATCAACGGCGCAAAACCATTCCAAAGTTGGTGTATCTGCACAACCCGTGGAAGTACCTGCTGACCAAGTTTAATCTGTGGAAGCTAAAATGGCTGTGGGATCGGGACTTCAGCGAACCGGACTTCCTGGAGGGCGCCAAACAGGCGGCGATCGTTATGACGGACATCATCCGGCTGCAAAGTGCGGAGCGGATCAGCGAGTACACGACTCCGGTGGGATTCCAGCAGATCACCCGGGACATGCTGCTTTCCCGAAACGACACGCGCCTCCAGTTGGTCAGATTCGAGCGGGAACACCTTCGCCGAGCGATTCCCATGAAGGTTGCCACGCGGCAGAACTTTGGAAGGAAGTACGCCTTCATTGACATGCTCTTCGTGGGTCTGCGGAACACCAAGGACTTCGACACGGCCACCGAGGTGGTGGAAATCAACGAGATCATCCGCAGGATGGACAATGAACTGAAGACCCCGCCGGAAGTTGTGTCAGTTCCGCATCGAATAGTGTTTGCCGAGATCTTTATCCGTTTCAGAAGAGATTACACTGCCGATACGAGACGAGGGGTCAACCCAAGTTCTCCCTTCAACCAAAGTTCCCCTATTAACTCGCCCTTTAGTGCACCCAACGGTCCAGCACCTGTGGCCAATGGAAAACCACTCCAACAATCCTTCATACAATCCGCAGTGGATCCCATGAGATCCGCCCAGAATGCTGGAGCAACGGCTCTGCCCCTAACTGGTAGAATTCTACCCCGAACGGACGATGTGGGATGGTCGGTGTCCTTCTACAAGATCCTTACCTTCGATGTCCTCAACTACGATCCGCAGTCCCGAAAACAGCAGCGCCGCCAGTCCCACGAGAATCCTTAGTGTTTGTGTAATATTGATCAGTATTTCCTCCGGATATCCACCATTTGCTACAGTTAAAACTATATTGATACAAAATTATAGATGATACCTACAAAAAATAAAATGATATAAGCATTTTTATTTGGTTTTCGACATCTAAAATTAAAATTCATCTTCTAACTGCTAAATTTATTTAGATTAAAATCAAACGAGCAACATAAAATTGTCTAATATTATTCAATCAGCGAAAACAGTTTATAATCAAATTAATCAGATGACTTGTTCCCATAACTAATGCAACCATTTAAACACATTTTCGCGTAAAGCTCTTAAAGCTCACTGATACCCACAAGTTCACACCTTTTTTTTTGGGCCACACACAAAAAATATTTGTACAAAACGATGTTGTAATGAGGCGCATTACACGATTTGATCTTGTTGGCTGATGTTGTGATGTTATTTCTCGTTATTGTTGTTTCGGCTCTAATTGGTTTTCCAACATAAGCCTTTGGGCTTGGAGTTTTTGGCTTTGGGGCTTGGCCTTGGCGTGACCCAATCAATTTAAATATTCCGAATGATTGAAGGAAATAACATAAATAAATTGACAAATGTATGTACAACAAGCTCTTGTCATTTGATGTTTTTACATCGTGCCTAACACATTTTTGCATAATTCGAACATGGTAAATGGTTTAGGAAATTTTACTATGGAGGTGGTCTCGTTGGGTCTTTAAATTAAAATTCAATTAATATGGTATGAGGCCTAAAAATGGCTTGACAGTTTTATGCTGGTTTATTTTAAAGGAAAGTTTATTTTAATATCAATGATGGTCGAATAGATTAAAATAATAAAAAAGGTTTTCCATTCCATATTTGTTCGGTGTTATAACATATTATATAACCCTAACGAAAATATTTGTCAAAATAGATAAACTCTTTCGATTTCCATTTTAGTTCTTTTTTTTTGGGATCCTGTGGCTGCTGACTTGCCATTATGTAAATATCTTGCTCCTTGTGTCTGTCGATTGAATCATGTTGTTTTGACTGCAGTTTGAAAGGATAATGTTGGAAGGACCGAAACAAGTTCACTTTTCTTTCATCTCCCCCAATTCCAATTAGTTCTCTACGGCAAGAGCTATTTGCTCGAGTTAAATAAGACCCAAGTATTTGGCCAAATAATCCCAACAGCCTGCATTGGCCAAGGAGCGTGAAACAGGAAAGGAGGAGCGAATTCGACTTCGACTGCGAATGGAAATAACAAGAGCCGTCAAAAGGGAAAGAAATAATTTAAATAGGAAAACACAAACAGCTGTTGCAGTTCTGAGCCAAAGATGGAAATGTGCCACTCCCCCCGCAGCAGATATCTTCGAAGGAGGAGACAGTAACGTTGTACAAGCAAAAGGGATAATCTCATTATAATGAAACGCAAGTTATGCACGCGCACCCGGCTGCCGCTAGATGGCGCCAGTCAAGGCGTCACTCAAGTGTCGCCCGCGCTCTCGGCTTAGGCGTCAAAAAAAAAAAAAAACAAAAAAAAGAAAAGATTAAAAAAAATCTAAATAAAAAAGGAAGAAAAAACAAGCTGATGAGAAAGGAAACCGAAGACACAGCTGGTTGTCTGAATCCCGACTCCACGACACTCGGCTTACACCACTTGAATTGGCCTGGCTTGAGCTGACATGCAAAAGCGGCCTTCAAAAAAAAAAAAAAAAAAAAGGGGAAAAAGAGGAAAATTATAAAAATTTATGTGCGCCCGTCCATCCTGGCCATTCAATCTCTGCGGCAGCCAGCTTCTGTCAGCCTGTCTTCTGGATTTGTTGTCCATTTCCAAGGATGTCAGCTTGGCAAATGCCTTCGGTCCGGTCATAAATAACAAATGGGATAGGACACTCTTCTTGGGATAATCGAAGTTTTCATACCCTTGGGCGCTGATACTTAAAGAATTTTATTGATCGAGTCAATACAACTTTAGTTTATATAATAAATTAACATTTTATTAGAAGGAAGAGGTTTGGTTGTCTTTGACTTCTAATACTTGACCACTGTTAAAATGAATTTTGAATTGATTTAAAGTCTTGGATTAATTGTTTTAATTTTAGGAGTCAGTTTAAAAATAAATTGAAACTCTTACAATTTTGGCACTGCAGCTATTTAATAATTTCATTTTATTAAAAGTTTTTGAAATAAAATTTGGCTACAATTTCCAAGATTACGATACTTTCAACTTTTGCAACTACCCATCCTTTAGAAAACGCAAAAATATTAATTAGACAATTTGAAAGCGGAGAAGATTCCCAAAAAATCAGTTAACCGGCTTAATTTCAAACTCATTTGCAAATATTTACCGAGCCCAACAAATTACAGACATCCTAATCCTTTTCGGCGGACCCTAAAACCGAATCGAGATCTTTCCCCTAAAAAAAAAAAAAGAAAATCGAGTGTAACAGGTGTACACAAAGCACAACCCGCGCGATGGGCTCAAAAGTTTCCATCGGTTTTTCTTGCCGTCTTTCCTTTTAATTTTCCAAAGATTAATTACAAGTCTGGCGTAATGAGAGGATTTCCGGTGCAGGATTTGCTACGTCCTCTTTTTTTCCGCCGGTTCCCCGGACAATCTTTTTCGCCCAATGCTTATGGCTCCTACAGTAGCTCATATTTCTTGTGTTTAATAAAAATTGAATGAAATTTATGAAATATTCGCGCGATGTGCATAGAAATGCGTTCTTTCGAGGGAGCGGAAAGGGGGGAGGGAAAAACCCACCCACCTGCAGTCTGAATCTCAGTCCCGACTCGTTGATCTTCATTAGCGGAGCCGCCGTCGCCGCTGCCGGTAAATGTCTTTATAGACATTCCCGGAGTCGCCTTGGCAAAGCTTTAAATTTATGACAACGCATTTGCGGCGCGCGCTCTTACGACCATAATATGAACGAGAAGAAAAAAAAAACCAGCAAGAAAGTCTGGCTAATAAAGCGTCGGCGTTGTCCCCTTCTCTCTATAAACCGCCCCCTTCGCCTATCTGTCCTTTATTAGTTCATTGCTTGGCTGACTTTCCCACTCCCCCCGCCATATCCATTTACACTTGAATATTTATCGCCGCTCTTGGCCAAGTAAAAAGAGAGGTGCGAGACCTCCCTGGGAGATGAGGAGAGGCCACAACGTCTCGAGCCCCGCTCCAATATAGAGTTGTCACATAATTCTCGACACTAACAAGCTAAATGCGCTATTTAGCACAGCATTTATAGAATGCCGCCAGATCGGATGGAATGGAATGGAGTTGTCGGCCAACTTAGTGTGCATTGCATAACAGCTTCGAATGGCGCGTGGGCGGTTGAGATTTCGCTGCCGTTCGAACATACAATGTATTTAATTGGCAAATATGAAAATGGTTTTATTTTACTTGAAGTGATCTTAAAAATAAACCATCTTAATTATGTATGTATGTATCTCCAAAAATTGTTAAAATCCTAATGTTGAAATCGGAACTGGACTTTTAAGGGCTAGTAGGACTGTATTGCAAATTAGATTCTCCTTTGCTACATTATTTTTCTAACTAGAAATGACAGCTGCACTTCTTATAAGAATTAAAATGAGAGAGCTATAATTTGCAATGGTAATCAGAAGAGTGGGACAGCTACTTAACACAATCACTGCATTCTTAACAATATTCTGTTTCATGAGTATGAGCAGGCAAACTGCTCATATTGCTTTGCCATTTCAAATTCAATAGAAAATTATAAATTTCTGGAAAAAAAAAACAATGACAATAACAACCACATACCTTTCAGCGAGACAATCCAACTGAATGCCCACGGCTCTGATTTTAAACGAAACGAAAACACGCTTTTAAAGTTTAAATAACTGGGCCAGAGTTCGATCTCCATGTTAAATTGCCACTTGGCGCCAAATATTTATTGCACTCGGTTTGTCTGGTGCGCTGTCAGCATTTAACAGAATCTGCATAAATCGAAAATATTTCAACAAAAGTTGTGTCTTTAATTTAAAACACATTTCGCATGCCCCTAAGGGTGCGGACTTAAGACACTGAAAAAATTTTTAGATAATATAATTATAAATATAAAAATAAAAATTTTAAAAATTTGTTTTAAATATCCTTTATAACCTATAACCTTTCATTTTGAATAAATATATATAGTCGTTATATGTATGCATAAGGGGGTTTCTTTTCTCTCTCTGCAATAAGCGGACAGCCATAAGAGGAAACATTAAAAATAACGAAAAGCTAAACTGAAACATACATAAATAAATCTGAAATTTTAAGCACTCAAAATCCGCCAGAACACACACATACACTCTTACATCCGCTGAGCACACACACACATTCACACAAAGCTGTTTGCGACTTGAAAACTTTTGTTTTTGAAACTTCTTTGGCGACGTTGTTTTCTTTTCGTTCCGTTCGCCTGTTAAACATGCAATTTCTTTTGGTTTTGCAACGTTCGATCGTTGTGGTGAGAAGGGGGCGTCAGCGGTGGAGGGGGGCGTGGCAACAGCAGCTGCAACAACAGGGAACATCGAAAGCAGCGGCGACAAGGACAAAAGCCAACAATGGATTATTAGTGGCACTTAAGCAAACACGCGGGCAAAAGGGCTGACCAGAGGGGCGTGGCAAGGGGGGTTGGGGGGTCGAAAGAGGGGGGGTCAGGGGGTCGAATGCCACAAGGATGTTGTTGTTATGCCATGTGTGTGTGAGCGGTCTCTGCGGTTGTTGTTGCTTCTGCTGCTGCCGTCGTCTGATTTATCGCCGAGATGTGGGCGTTTTTAATTAATTTCACTGCAGCACCGCTCAGCACAGATTTCCAGCTCATAAAGAACGTATTTTTTCCTCAATACTTAAGCGAGGGGCAAAAACACTGAAATGTGGTATTTAGTTAAGAACCTGAAGAGGTTGCAACTCCTTCAGAAGTGCTTGAAGTGGCGTAAAGTGGTGGGCCGGCAATGTGGTATTTTGCTCAAGTGTGAATGAAATTTATTCACCAATCCAAATGCTTTTGCGGTTTTCAATGGCAAGCCAAACAGTAGAAATAATAAAGGAATCTAAAGAAACTCTTTAAATCGTTTGGAAGACTTACAACAATTTTAAATATATTTTTACTTTTAATTTTTTCAAAATATTAACTCCATCTGAGGTTTAAAAAATATAGAATCAATAATATTTGAATTTTATAAAAAAAAAAAAACTTTAACCATTTTATTGAGCTTATCTAAAAATTCTCAGAAACTTTGTGTAAGAAATGCACTAGAAAACAAAAACCATCTGAAATAATTACCCTTTCTTGAGCTAATTTGATGTTTCCTTTTCTGCTTGGGCAAACTTTCGGCTTTAGCTTTTAATTCTAATTTTGACGCGAGCTTCTCGCTAATTTACTTTTTAACTTGAATTTCAAGGGACTTTAGCAGTGTCCTCTTCTAACTTTCAACCGAAGAAGACTCAAACTTCCCGGGAGTTGGCAAGATAATCTTGGCGAGAGTGTCACTTTGCTGATGTTTTTTGCACTTGAAGTTTTCGCCAAATTGGGATTCCCTAAGATGGAAAAATCTTAAATCCTCTAAACACTTACCAGGAACGTTAAACAAGAATGTGGTTACGGCTCCTTGGGCCTCAATAAATTCATTAGGCCGCTTCGGTTGAATATGAAAATTGCGCGGAAAGAGCTAATTATGCTGGGAATACTGTTGCACTATTAAATTTCACTTTGTTGCATGCATAAAGTTCATTATGCGCCAGCAAACTCAAATTGAACCAGTTTCGCTTAATGAGAATTCTGCGGCAGAAGAAGAGCGGTTCCAGAAATGCCAGGGTTGCTTTAATAAATCGATAACTCCTTTAAAAAATACCAAATTATTTCAGAGGCATTACGCTACGTAACCTATGTACATACATATGTATGTATGTATGTATGTATATGAATTTGATTTAGTTGAAGCTAACAAAGCAGAATGTTTGTATAAATTAAAAATAGGGGCAGAAAAACGCCAAATAGTAAATAAACGGACAGCAACGAAATGGAGACCAATTAAAAGCAAACAGTGAGTTTGTTATTTTGTCCGATGTCGCATACGTAAATATTTTTAGATGCATACGATGTGCGAAAAATGATTTAAAAGTTTAATTCATGGTCAACAAGGGGAGGAATAAAACGGCTCTTATTTTAATAGAATGTACAACAACTCAAACGAAAAACAAATAAAGTGAAAACGTATTTTTTAAATAAATAATGTTACAATTTTTTTCGTGTTGTTGAATGGGCTTAGGCTTACATACATATGTACATACATATATTGATCATTTAGAAATCTGACATATCCAGCGGTCTCCCCTTTATTTTATTTTTTCATAAAAATTTGTTTTTATTGCACTGGCAATGCTAATTAAATGGCATAAATAAGGCAATATCTTCGCATTTTCAGCTGTCGCCTGAATAGGAAGAGTGTCAGAAAGAGCCAGTTAATTGATTTACGACCTTCAATAAAATCGTAGAAGGCAACTTATCATTACCACCACCCCGTTTCGTTGGCGGCTAAGCTAAAACAAACTAATTTCAGGCTAGAACCCGGGCCAAAGCAATAAAGTAAGTTAACGATCCAGCGGAAAAAGGGAGAGAAAACTGGAAGCATCCGTGACATTGAGGGGCTCCAGGCAAGGAAGTCAAAGCCGAAGAGTTCTTCAATTAGTGTAAACACAAACGATGACACTCTCCATGGACCAAAGACCCTGGAACAGAGCCAATTTCCAGTGCCAATCCGGGCTTTCTGACTCGCCTCTCCAGATCTTCAGACACTTTAATATTTAACGCCCCTGGGAGCCGGCAGACAACGGAGCTGGCGACAATGAGCCCAACAACGCCAACGAGTATTCCACGAATATGTTCGTGATCATAAAATTATAATTTATGAACAAAAAGCAGCGGGCCAGCGGTGGAGGAGTTTTTCGGGGCGGGAGATAACAGGGGAGGGGTAACCACTGCAAGCTTATCTCATCTCGGGCATCTCTAAGTGCGCACATATGGAGGACCTGAGATGCAGATGCCGCGATGCCGAGATGCAGATGCAACAACCGACCCGACAAACCGACAACGCGACAGGCCAACAACACAACAACCCGACAACGATGACAACGTTTGGAGCGATTTTGGAGCGCGGCTCGCGTCAATTTCGTGGAGTGAGAAAATCAGGAATGGAGGGCTTTGGACCCAAGCACTGAGAAAAATATTGAAAAACTAAGTGAAACCACAATTTAAAATAAATTAAAAGAACTTAAAACCACATAACAAAATTGTTTAATTTTGAGTTATAGATTATACCACGAAATTAAAGATTGAAACTGTTTGATACAATGACTATTCTATGTATATACGTGCATATGTAGCTAGTAAGAATCTTTATTAAACAAATGCTGATTCAAACACCAAGCTTATTAAATGCATTCCTATAAATACTAAATAAATTCAACTGTGTTTATCCACAATCAAAGCTGTATTTTGGATTATATTTTTTCAAGTTCATCTTGGAACATTGGTGGCATAATAAGGAGTGGTTCCCATTTATTTTTCCTGGTGCACCAGTCCCTTTTTCAGGGCCCTCTGCCATGGGGGTGATTGTTGTTATTGTTATTCTGGTTGCTCTTTCTGTTTCCAGGAAAGACGCCTTGGGCTCTGGTCGCTGGTAACTTGAACAATATTTTCATATTTATTCAGGCTTGGACTCCGCTTGACATTGGTAGCCAGATCCCGAGGAGCATCCCTCCAAAGCGAAACTAATTTGCGGTTCTGCTGGCCGGCAAGTCATCTGCAATTTCCTTTGCTCGAGAGAGTCTGTGTTATTGTGCCACGCCCACTTGGACAGTGGAGGCCTAATAAGTTGGCTCTCCAAGGGTTGGGGCACCGAATCTTTCGGGGTCAACTTCCCGGGGGCTCCGACACACGCATCGCGTGGTATCTGTCTGTCTGGACAGCTTCTTTCTCCCTCTGTTTGTTCGATTTTTGTGGAGCACTTTGGTTTGGCTTCTGTTGCTTAATTAAATTCTTTTCACTTGCTCTGCTCTGCGGCTCTGATTGAGTTTGCGTAAAAACAAATTAGTTTAGTGGGAAAGTTTATCAATTAGGTGGTTGGGTTTCTCTAGCCAAAGTGCATTTGATTGGGTTCTCGCTTTGATGCTCGCTGAATTGAGTTGCAAGTCCATTGAAAACATTGAAAAAACGCCATAAATGGGAGGAAAGAATACTAAAGTCAACTTTATATCAGCTTTTGTACATGTTTGTAGCCAAAGGAATGAGCATTCTGCAGATTTTTAATTATTCGGGAGCGGGAAATTATTGCTTTTTACCCTTCTTATGGGTATAAAAAGTTTTTCAGTAACTTGAAAATAAAAGATTTACTTCCAACTGTTTTTTAGTAAATGTGGTGCAATTTTAGATATGAATTTCAGCAGAATTCAATTCCATATTTTCTTATAACAATAAAAAGATTAATAAAGGTATTTAAAAATTCGCTTTCTGCGAATCTATCCATTCCACTTAAATGTAATTTTTGCAAATTATTCACTCACTTCTTCTGAGCCCGATTCACATTGTCAGTTTCTGTGCTTTTGTTGAGTGCAAAATTAAAAATGATCGTCAGCGAAGGCTCCGGCCGTTTATTGTTATGGGCCACTGTGGGTCTTGCGGTCTCCCCCGTCTGGATCATAACTCACAACCACATCGGAGGATATGCCCCCTCCCCCTCCCCACTGTCCGTTCACTATGTGAAATATCCTGCCCCAAGCTGGGGGCAATAATTTAAATGCGCTCTATTATTTATTTGAGCATATGTCAATGGAACTTATTTATTTATTCACGCCAGCAATAATAAACAAAGAGTTTCGTGTAGAGATGCAAAATGGGAATAAAATCGCTTGCGGACTCAGCACTGCTGGCTGTTAATAAGCAAATGGAGCGGGGGGCTGGGGTGTGCTGTGGAAAAATCCGGGGAAAAGGGCGGAAAATTTGAGGGAAACGGGGGAAGGTGAAGGGTTTATGCCGCAGCGATGGCAACGCGTTGCTGACGTTAATTGACCGCAACAATTTTTTTTCGCCGCTGCAGTGTGCAGTAAATTTTAATGAAATTGCTGCCATTGCACACGCCCACCGATACAAAGTGGGCGTGGCCAATTGCCAACCGCCTCCCGCCTCCCCTGTGTCCAAAGTGCTGATGACATGCTGTCAGCGACACTTCGTGCCGCTTGTTGCATGCCGCAGAAGCAAAAATAAAACTGAAATTAAACACACAAAAAAAATTAAAATCTATAAAGGAGGGAATGCGAGTTACATATAAAAATTATTTACGACTGGGGCTTAATTCACGGCTCACTGGCCAACGGCTATACTCGTATCTACATACATTGGTTGTTGGCTCCTCTCGAATTCTCTAGCCTCGACCCCAAACTCCTCTTTGTTTCGGCTGCCATTTATGATGTTGCTGCATTTATAAATTAATTAAAAATAAATTACTTTATGTTGCATGTCCAATTTCATTAAAGTTGCCAATGCAACGGCAGACGATAAAAAAATAAATAATTATGCAGAGACAGTCGGCAAGAAAGTGTCGTGAAAAAGTTGAACTTACAAAGTTGTTTTTATGAGAAAAGAATTGAAATTTTTTGGCGAAGAAAATATGCGTTAATATAAATAATAATATAATTATAACAAATTTTAGTTTTTTAAATTTTAGTCTTTTTTATGCCTTTATTCTCGATCAACTTGATCGGATCAACTGTCCTCTTCTTCGATCACTCTCTTTTTTATACATGGAATTTCTTAACTCTATCCAATTATAACTATCGATATTTACATTATTTAGTATTTAAAATAATACAATGCTTACAGTTTATAGGATATAAAGTGCATTGGGTTCTTAAAAAGATCATACAAATGTATTTGTATCCTAATATTGTAAGTAGGTCAACGTTTTTATTTTTCTAATCCAACACTTGTGATATATATATTTGCACAGGGCAACAGGTGTAAACTCCATAGATAATCCCTTCAGCCCAACACATTTGTGTACATAATGCACCTCATATTTGCCTGGGCCAAACACACAGATTCCGCCGAGTTAATGTCGCATTAAGACGGCAATCCCAACTCGGATGCCATATAAATCCACCGGTGGTAGCCGGGTCATATATATTCTGCCCCTGAATTGTTGCACGAGAGGTGCGGGAGGAGATCGGGGCAGATGGAGGTGCTGCAGCGATGCTGCAGATAAATTTTCGTGTTGTCACACCTTGCAACTTGCATGCCACATAAATATATTTCCACCTCGAGCCGCCGAAAGGTGACACTGTCTGCATTTATGTATGTGCACCACTGATGTTTTTTTTTTTCTTGTATGGATTGGGGTGGGGTAAATAAAGATATCACAAGGTAGCAGAGCTCGATTTCGCATTCAGAGGTACCCGAATCCCCTGAATCCCCAGTCTTCGCACCTTTTTGCAGATTGAAAGTGAAATATTATTGAATGCCGCCAGGGGAAAGGATGGGTCCTTCTTGGAACTGGCCGCATTTAATTTATTGGGAATATTTGATGTTTGATTTTTTTGTACAGCTCATCCGTTTTTTCTTATCGGCTTGTCACTGACCTTTTTTTTGGCAGGCAGTGCACTTTCGGATTGAAGTTTTATTCGAATAAATAAATAAATGATGGAGACTGAAGTGCAGAAAAATATTTGCTTATCAACAGAAAGCGGGGTTCCGAACTCGAAACTGCCAAAATATTGCGATATATGTATGACTGAAGAGTTGGGCAACAGGTGTGATATAAGTTCGGTGAGTTTCGATGAGATAAGCCAGTTAAGTGGAGCATAAAAAAAAGGCTAAGGTATGTTGAAAGTTTTAAAGATATTACCGGTAAATAAGGTGAAATAAATTTCGAATTATACCAACGTTTATTGGTAACCAAAGTAATTTTTAAAACGAATAAATAAATGCCTTTCAAATAGCCTTTCTAGCGATGTTTAGCACTACAAAAATAGCTTAAATATATGCAATTAATAATCATATTAAAGAGGTTTAAGTCATATTTTTTAAGATCCACTTAACCCGCCGCGCAACCGATTAACAAGAAGTCCAATCTACGTAGAAATCAATTAGCAACTGTCGGAATGGCTGGCCAGAAAAGTGAAAATCCAGGGCAGACAGCATAATGCCACCCAGGAGCTGTCAATGAGGGAATACCACACACAACCGGCTGGATGAGGAGAAAATGAAGCCTGGTCACGCACAGAGAACAACAAAATAGTAGGACAAGATAGAGATCCCGATTCCCAGCTCGAATATGAAATTATTCAAATGCAGCCACGAAGTATAAATTCAAGTTAATCCGCACAGCTGGATGTCAGTCCCCTGGAGGCAAACGAGCGGATCTGGATCTGGTTGGGGATCTATATAGAGCTATATACAAACGCGAACAAGGATTCAAAGCTGCCTGCCCGTTGATGGGCGCCGGCTTTTAATCATTATTAATTATCCAGGCCGGGGTGGAATATAAATCACTTGTGCTTGCGCTGCAGCATTTACGGTGGGAGGAGCGACTAATCTATTCCTTGCCAACTTGCAAAACGCCAAGAAATGCGGCTAATTACATGGGAGGCAGTCGAGCATCAACAATTCATTTATTTCAACGTTAAAAGGGAATGATTCGATTAATTATCTACCAGTTTCTGTTCTACGATCAGTCGGACTCGCTTTCCAAATCGGCGACTGGATCCACGTTGACTGGATCTACTTCCATATGTGGTTCCTCCTCAATCCGACTGTTTACAACTTTATAGATAACGCACACATCCCGGTAGTCATTCTCCTTTAAGTTCAATGACTTTAGAGCTAGCTTCTCAGCCTTTTGGAGTTTCAACTGCACGTTCCAGTTCTTGGCCAAAAAAGTTATAATATTATTTGCTTCCTTGCCTTTTGCTGTGTAAATCACGTTCTTCCATTTGCCATGCGGCTTCAAACTGAAGACATGAAGACCCTTGTCATCCTGCCCAGCTATTATAACGTCCACCGATTCAACATCTTCGTACTTCCGGCACAATATATCCCGCACTTGGGCCACCATTAATTTGAATCCCCAAACGCGGGATTGATAATCCACCACGGCGCCCACTGACAGAATTAAATCGCGATTTAATCCAGATCGAGGGGCACAACAGCTTTGAAAGAAGATAAAATAAAAGTACTACTCATATAAATGTGATATATTCTTACTAGATGCGTTCATCCAAGTGGTAAAGAGCATGTTCCCTTGAATTGGTGGCCAGGATAACGCCATCGACGCACATGAGACCCACCATGCTGCCTTCACTAGAAGAGCTATGGGAAAAAACAAATTAATAGTAACACAATACATTAATTAATCCAATTAGCGAACTCACCTCTCCTCAGCCAACATTTTGCTTATGGATCTCCAAAAGCAATCACGCGGAAAAGTGTCAGTTAAATGATCTGCAAAGCCAAATCGTGTAAGTGATATCTCATCCCAAGCCGTGAAAAAATTCAAGTTGAGCCAGGTCGAAGCGACGACCTCGAATCGCGTGAAAGATGAATATTTGCTCAAGTAGATTAAGGCTTAAAAAAGTGTCAACGCCTGCTAAACACAAAAAAAACAAAAACCTGTGTGGCCGAGAAGCGTGGATACCAGCCATTGTCTGGAAGTAAGTGATATTGGCAGACCGAGGCTATCTGTCACCTACACTTGATGGCGATCTTCAGAAGAAGATGAAGATGATTATGATGATGATGGGGCAGCTCCAACTGGTTATCGTTAACCGCGAAAATGTGATCATCTAAGGGCCAGAAGTGCAACAGCTTCTGAAGGAAACTGCACCTGCTGCTCGAGGGCTCTGGCCCTAAAAATAGATGCAACCTGTTGGCGGAGTGAAGACCAGAAGGCCTCGAGTCCACAGACACGGGAGATATTTTAACGAGCGCCATTAATTTTAAGCGACACTGTCCGCGTAACGATGTAATCGATGTGTTAATTAGCTTGGTCAGGGACAGGGATTAACTAACCTCAAGTCTGAATGGATTATACTCTATTCTGCGTCTATTCAATTCAAGATTATAAACCTGAATGAGGTTTGAGGTATAATTAAAAGCCTGCTTGGCTGCAATAAAAAACAGGGTTTGCAATCAATATAAAAGGATTGGCAGGAGATTGATAATTATACTTTTTCAATGCAGCATCATGAAACATAATTAATATTTAAACAGCAAAGCGTCATTAAATCAAAGCTCGTTGCCATTATCAACCTAAATTGATGTATTAATATTAATTGAAAACTAGTTCATCAAAGGCAATTAACACTACAATTTTTATTATGAGCCGAGGAAATAACTTTGAAATTAATTATCACACGCTAAAAAACCTATATTATATGGACAGGTATTTAATTAAAGTGTTATTATTTGAAGGTGTTAGTTCAATCAATTTTAATCATTATTAGCTGTCAGATTTTTTTCAAGTCAAGTCCAATATTGTCTGCAGTCAGATAGTGTTCCTTCTGTTTGGGCTTGTTATCGTTTTCCCATTTGACAAAATAATAATCGCGTGAGTGTCTTTTCCTCCTTACATTATTATTATTATTGGTACTCGTCTGCATGTCTGGAATTTAATTTTTTCTGGCATTTACAAAACACTTCAACCCGTTTTGACAAGAGCCGACGATGACAGCAATTACCATACGATTTGCATGACGTTTATGTTTATTTTCGCTTTGTATTCTCCTCCTCGGCTGTCGTGAATATTTCGCCCCAGCCTTTCTGTTCTTTTTGGCCCCCAGGTTGCTCAGGTTGATTTCGATTTTGACAGCTGCCTGACTCACTCGGTTGGTCGCATTTCGTTCGTTGGATTCGCATTTCATTAGCTTGTTATGGACCACCTACGGCCAGCGCTGACAGACGACTTGCTGCCCCCCTTGGATTCCCCTACCTCCACCTCTCGGCTTTTGGCCATTTGGCAGACCCACAGCGAAGCAATTAAGCCGCCTGGCATCGAAAACAATCCCAACCAATGGGGCAATTTAAGGTATTTACAAAAGCGTAAAAAGGTAAAGAAAACAAGACTGGCTCCTCCCAATCAAAACAAGACGAAAACCACTCGAGGCCCTCTCTGAAATGTCAATCGTTCAAGTTTAAAGTTGTGGCTCTGCATGCGAAAAGGCAACCTCAGCAAAGATTCTGTTTTTTCTACCTGCTTTTGAAATAAAATTTGCTAGTTTTTAAGGCAACTTCGAGCATAAAGGATTTTGTATAGACCTGGACTCAAATATAGCTGGCGCTGCAATACTAAAAGAAATTGAAAAAAATATAGTTTTATTACAACTTATAGTTTTTCTTGTTCTGGCGATATTATACATTAGTTCAAAAACATTTCATCTCAAATTTATTTTTAAGAAAAAATGCAATTCAAAAATGCATAACGAGTTTTCCAGCATTAGTTGAATTTTTGAGAAATATTGAAGACTTTTTTTTTAGGTTACAAAATGTCTTAGCATGCCTTTGTGTCTTCGGCATCATCGTCGTCGTCCTTGTCTTGGATATTGAAGTAGACCATGGAGTAGGTATCCTTGGCAGTGGACACAACGCGAACCCAATCGCGCAGGCTGTTCTTCTTCAGATATCGCTTGGCTAAGTACTTGAAATAGCGCTTCGAGAAGTGCACTCCACTGTGAACAACCAGCGAGGAGTTCTTGGTCCGCTCGAAGGTCACCAGCTCGTTGAGCTGGTTGACCTTGTTCCTCACCTTGATGTGGGTCTTCAGGTACTTCTCAAAGTCGGAGACATCCAGAATCAAATCCTCAGACACGCATTCGCAATCGATGATGAAGCGTTGCCAGACCTTCTTTTTGGCTAACTTTTTTCCGCGTAAAATGTTCTTCGGTCGTTGGGGCTTCGGTTTTGGTTTCGGTTTGGCCGGGGTTGCAGCTTTGGTTTTGTTAGCTAAGGAATCAGCACTTTCCTTTTTTGATGGATCGGCTTCCTTTTTTACGGGCTTAGGGGCTGCTAGAGTTTTTGGTTTTGGCTTTTGAGCCGTGGCCAACTTTTTGGTTGCTGGAGCCTCATCTTTCGGTTCGGTGCCACGTTTCGGAGCAACAGATCTTGGTTTTTTAACTAACTCCGTAGCCGAAGAACCCGATGATGGGGCCAATTTCTTTCCAGATAAATCCGTGACTTTTTTGGCCGAAGAGACCACTTTTTTGGCTTCAGCTTCGATGGCCTTTTTAGCCGCCTCCTTTTGGGCCAGCTCGAGATTCCTCAATGCCACCGCTGGAGCTTTGGCAACTTTTTTTGAAGAAAGTGGCTGGGTAGGAGGTTTCGCAGGAGCTGCGGCTTCTTCTTCTACTTTCTTTTTTGGTGGAGCCTTCGATTTTGGCTTTGAAGCCGCTTTTTTAGTAGTCGCTGGCTTCATTTCTAACTGAAAACAAATTTTAACGCATACTATAACTGGTTTTAAAATTTCTTACTTAAGAAAATTTTTATTAGCCAAGAACACGTGACTTCCTCCGGAAAAAATGAAGCAGGAAAAGGATTAGTGTGGCCAGGTTCAGTGATAAATTAAATATGGATGTGCTTTAATGCCAGTGTTGCCAGCCGGTAATCGAATGTTGTTTACGTAAACTCGGAATTGCAATTATTCGATTCTTCCTTGGCGACTCTTTTGAAAAAAACAGGAAAAAGCTGACGAAAGAAAACAAGATTGTGAAGAGGGGTGAAAATGTTGACGCTCTGATTTAACACTGATTAATTGGCTCGAAATTATTATTACAACTTGTCGGCGAGGCATCAATTTGGCCTCGTTTGTTGTTTCGCCTCGAGTTCAGGTTCTCAATTTGTAATTTTTAAATTGCTGCTCCCTTTTAAGCAGGTTTATTATAGGCTTTGTACTTAAGTGAAATCGATTTAATCTTAAGGACACAAGTTCGAGATAAGTTACTGAATTTGCGAAGCATTGGCATACTACCTTTTCGTTCTCACGAATCCACACAGATAGCTCACCTTTTGCAGACCCTTGAAAAATTGATTTCCAAATGCCTGATTAAACTCTCATCACTTCTCTTTCTCTACCAGTTCATTTATTTTCGAGTTTAACAAACATTTAGCTATCGCTTCAATATTTTTTAACCAAAAAGAAATCCCTAAATTGCATAACATATCGCTTTGCAACGAGCGCCATTTATCAAATGCAAATGAAAGAGTTGGCCACCAACTGGGATTTGGGATTGGGGAGTTGGGGATTGGGGGACGGGATGCCACCTCCTATCGGCAGTGAAAATAAAAACAAAAGAGTGCAAGGCAAAGTGAATTCCCGGTGAGCGTTTAATCAAAATTTACCGGCGAACGCGTTCGCTGACAATGAGAAATTGCAACAAATTCGCGCTACAGCGAAACCTTCTCTCTCTCTGTCTGTCTCTTTCTTTTTCGATGCAACTATCTCTTTCGCTCGTCACTGCCAAGAGCAAACAAGGCTTAAAACGAAGGACGCAAAAGGGGGTGGGGGAGTGTCGATAGCAGCGCAAACAAAGCACCGCAGAAAGACCAAAGAAATGCAGCGATCACGTATACGCACCCCTGCCCACCGAAACTCAAAGCTCCGAATCTACCTAATCCTCTTTCAAAATTTATATCAAATTTCTTAATCATCAGGAGATTTATTTATTTATTTCGTAATATCAATATTTAGTCCTATAATTTTGGACACTTTATATGAGTAATGATTGAAAAAAGGGATTCATTTTTTTTTCAAATTTTGTTTCTATCCAAAAATATTTTTTAAAATATCCTTCTGAGGATTTTTAAGCTGCAAGATAATGCCACATTTTTTTTATTTATTCAAGTTTTTAACTTTGCAAATAATGAATAAGTAAATAGGGTATTTTAAGAGTCAGCTTCCAAAAACCGAACCCACCTTTCGGTTTCCCATCAGTCCATGAAGCTCCTGCTGCTAGGATGCTACTCGATTTCCCCGCCGCCGACTGGATATTGTTTTCTGGCTTTAGGTACTTTTTTCTCGGTTTGGTTTCGGCTGCGGATATGAAAAATGATGCCGAAACAATTTTTACAACCAAAAGCGCTCGCAGGCCTAACCTCGATGGCTCTTCCTCCACGTCCTCCTCCTTCTCGCGGAATCGGATTCGGATATTCGGAGGCAGGTAAAAGCAAGTGGAGTGCCTCCCGCTCACTGCGACCACTCGAAATTGATTGATGGGCCCGGCGATGGGAAAACTGCATCGGTGGGCGTGACGAGTCCTCTGTTGGCTCTTCCACCCTTTACCCCCTTCATCACCCTCCCCCCACAAAAGTAGAGAAATGATCGGCGGAGTCGTGCGGCTTCTGGCCCGAAATCAATCTGGCTAAACGGTAGCAAATGGGCGGATGGAAAGCGGAAAATGGGATTGGCGGTGCGGAGGCGTTTTTGGCCTGGGAGTTTGGCTCGTTATGGAAGCCAATGGACGTCCAGGGATATTGATCACTTCGACATCAGGTGGGCAGTGATCGTAGGAGGGTTTTTACTGGGACGTAAGGCCAAGTCTACTGAAATACCCTGATTTATGCCTGGAATTTAGGCTTGGCAATTAAAATGATAAACGAACAAAATAAAAGCAAGCAACTTGTATATAATAACAGCTATTTATTTTATTTGAAAAACATATACAGGGTGCGCCATCTCGAGCTTCGGTATGAAAATATTGAATAACTTTGGAAAAAAACAAAAATTCATGGAAAATGTTTTATGTTTATTTAGATTGATCCTTTACAATTCATTTGAGTTAGTTTTTTAAGGGTCTAGAAAATTTCTGGTTTCAGCAGGACGGGGTCCCATGTCAGACAGCAAACGAAACCATGCAGTTTTTGCAGCAAAATTCCTGGATGCGTTGTGTCAAAAAGAGGCGATATCGACTGGCCGGACTTGACCCCGCCGGATTTCTTTTTGTGGGGTATACATAAGCAAGCCCTAGACCATCACAGAGCTCAAGGAGAGTATTCGCACCGAAATGGCCAATATATCGGCCGATTGCTCAAGAAAATAATGGAAAATGCTCGAAAAAGGACACTTTTTGCCATCAAGAACAAAGGAAGTCACTTAGTCGATATTGTATTCAAAAACTAACTCAAATGAATTGTAAAGGATCAATCTAAATATATGTAAAACATTTTCCATGAATTTTTGTTTTTTTCCAAAGTTATTTAATATTTTCATACCGAAGCTCGAGATGGCGCACCCTGTATGTATGTATTGTATGTTTTAACCAAGACAGGAAAATTGGTAATTTAATCATTTTAACTGTATAATATTTTATTAAGTGATTCAGATTTTGGTTTACTGCAGCAATAAGTTAGGCACATAATACAAACCCAAACTGCCTTACAAAAGATATTCAAAAGTAAGATAATATCACTGCTTTTGAATCAAAAAGCCAATCCAAGACCATAGGAGTCGATATACTCCAACTCTTGACACCTTTTATTGCCACAAATTGCAAGCTTAACCAAGTTGATCAGGCTAATGAAATGCAAACCGCCAATTGAGATAGAAAATGCAAATCTATGGCCAAGCAGGCAAAGAGTTGCCAATCTCTTTAGCCACAATATACGACTATATGGACATAGTGCTCCAGTTGGCCAAATGCTATTGCAAACTGACTCAACACACAGGCCAAAATTGGCAATGTGCCAACTAAAATAAACAGTTATTGAGTTGACTGTTTGACACTTCCCGCTGCGATAGGCCAAAGAAAATGGGAAATGAACCCAACACCTGGTGGGTGACTCCACATCCCAATCCCCAACCACTTCCCATTCGAACTGTAACTCTGTCTCCAGTCGCTCTATTAATTAAATTAAATTTCAATATAAATTCAAATGGGCAAAGCGTGCCCGCTTACGAGTTCTAATTGGGCGAGTGCGAGTCAATTAGGCGAGGGGGAAAAGCAGGCAAAAGGCAGGAAAAGCGGGAAAGCCCGCCCATTGTGAGCCAGTAAGTCAGGATTGGAGTCGGCGTCGGAGTTGGAGAATGTTGGTTGCGGGTGGCCAGACCTAATTGTTTATTTATGGAAAGGCCCAAAGCCGCCTGCCTGCCTGCCTGCCTTTCGCAACTCTTTTCCGACACAACTTTCCGCGGCGAGGGAAAGAGAGGCCTCACTTTTCATTAATCACGCAAATGCTTATCGCCTGACCAGCAGTAGGAGCTCCTTTTCCTCGAAGAGTCAAATCGTGGCCATAATTTGTCTGCCTTGCTGGAAAAGCAACGGTGAGCAGTGTGAATGCGAAAATGCGCCTTGCATGACCAAGCCAAACTCAAACCAAAACCAAAACCCAAACCCAAACCCCTCATCATCATCATTCTGACTACGCCTGCTGACCACTTCCGTGCCTTTGAGGCCTCGCCTCTGATTATGTGATGCTTCAATTCTGGACCTGGCCAACAAAAGTGCAGGAGCCGGGAAAACTACTGGGGGGAAAGAGCTCCACGAGCGCTGTAGTGTGTGAAAATTCTGTGGGAGGCACATTCCTTTCATCTCGCTGCACGAAGGTGTCAAAACTCCACTGAGAAAAGTATTATAAGTTCTGAACGTTTATTAAAATATGATCTAAAAAGTTATGTTAATAAAACTAAAGCTGTTTAATCTTAATGATATCAGAACTATTTTTAGTTTAGACTAAATTTTTGGTTAAGGCTATTTACGAATACGAAAACTACGAAAAAGGAGCTGCAGAAGCTTATATCTGAAAGTGTTACATTAATTTTTAAATACTAAGGCCCCTTTAAACAGATTTTTTAGTCATTATGTGAAGCTGATTTTTATCAGTGCCTGAAGTTTTCTCATCTAAACTAGAAAGGGCTTTCTTTTCGCAGAGGAAGCCCTGCAATCCTGTTTACAGTTTTCGCTGCTTTGTGTGGGCCATTAGAATCACTTAACTTGATAGTGGCCCCCAGCTACATTGAACTTTGCTCTCGCCCACTCTCTAAATTAAGATATTATCAGATCTGACAGTCGTAACTTATGTCATTTATGTCCACGATATCTTCAGACCCACCCACACTCTGCTCCATCTCCTTTTCTGCTTTTGAGTAGATGGAGATTGCCCAAAGGAACTGGCCGGGGAAAAAAGAGAGCAGCCAGACAACCTGGCAGACACTGGGCTCCTTTTCGGCCATATTAGCAAGGCAAATTTCCCAAAAGGCGCAGGAAAAGCTCTCGAAAGAGCGGGAAAAAAAAATGTAAGGACGAGATGCGCCAACAAGTATGCAATACAATCTTGAAACTCGAATAACGGAAATAAAAATTATGAGCCTGGAATATTTTAGCGTTGGCAATTTGCATAAGAAAACCGTTACGGGAGAAAAGGAACTCCGGCTGGAGAAGTGGCCACAAGATTGGACTCCGCTCGGCTCGACTCGACAAAATTTGCTTTTTTTTCTCTTGAGGGGGAAGGACTTGGAGCACGTGCCTAGTGGCCTACACTCCCACCAAAATGGCCGTACAGTTTATTGTTGTTTGGGCGTTGTAATTGATAAGTTAATTTACATTTTTATTGAATGGCCCAGGCAATTGTTGTGACTTGTCGTTGTGCTCTTTGTCACGAAGGTCAGACCGCTTTGCATATTTCCCTACAAACACCCACCCACCCACGTTTCCCCCCTTGTGCTCCCCATTTTCATGCATAGCGAAATAAAAATGTTTTATATGCCCTGGCCGTCTCTGGCTTGGGTGAGTTAATAAAACGAATTTGTGGTTTATGTTTCTAGCAAGTCGGCCGTGTTTAATGCTCAATTGGGTGGAAAGTCTGAGACAAATCCAGAAGGAACAATTGATACATTTGCAAAACCAAATAAATGTGTTGTGGTTAGCCATGTCATAAATCGAACACATCTGTTGTGAAATCTAAAAATTAAGTGTGTTAAATTAAGTGATCAATTCAGCATGGACGGAAATAGAAGAATATGTTTTCGATTTTTGGTTATGTGGTTCTAGTTGTTTTAAAGAAAAATAAAAACTAAGCCATTGGGGTACCAATAGAAATCTTATCACAAAAATGGAAAGGGAGTAAATACTCGATATAAGATCAAGGCTTTAACATTATATAACCAAGATAAAGGCAATACAAATTTTTTGGTATTTAATTTCTTTGTTATTTTAACAGGTTTTTTTCCTTTGAGTCAAACAATTCAGTTTTCGATTGTTATTAATGTAAATAGTCCGCCTTGTATGTTGAAAATAAAACTTTCTGCTTGCAATGCTTTTCCCGTTTGCTGTTTGATTGTTTTTTCGCATTTACTTTTCGGCTGGGTCGAGTGCTTCTGCAAAGAATCGAGAATGCATATCCATTTCATGTTCCATCGCCCAGTCGTGCATGAAAAGTTAACGAGAATTGATGTTCCATGTATCGCCAAGGCAAAACAAAGCATAAATTTCTCAGTCGCTTGCCGGCTAAAGTTGCCAGTTGCCAGTTGCGAGTTGCGAGTTGCGAGTTGCCGGTTTTACATGCAGCTTGCTGCCGCAGTTGCTGTTACTGTTGCTCCTGCGATGTTGCTGCTGCCACGTTGCGACGAATGCAACTCTGTCGATATCGGACGAGGGCCAAGTACATTGGCCAAATACACATACTCGCAGTCGGCGAACGTTCCCGCATTTGTCCCCCCATTTGTAGTTGTTGTTGTTTTTGTTGTCGTTGTTGTTTTCTCTTGGCCGACGCGACGTTGCATAAATTTTCAGCCAACGAATTCAATTTGCGTAACGCATGCGGATGGGTCCCGAAATGGAAACGGGTTGGGAATGGATGGGGATCGAAATTGGGCTGGGAGCGTGGTGGGGTGCAATGGTCCCCGGACTGCTTGGCCAAATTTAAATTTAGCAAATTTTAGTCGTGAAGTTTACGCAAAAGATATTAAGATGCTCGACCTACTTGAAAATAGCTTTTATCATAACTTGCTTAAAATTTTTGAGTTAAAATATGATGTGTTATTAGCAGGGCTAACAGAGTTATGTTTTTAAATGAAAAAATATTTATTTCCATATTTTCGCCTTTTTTCCTATAAATCCATATTTTACACAATCACTTGAATAAATCCATATTTTAAGCATTAAAGTGTCTGAAAACCTATAGAAAGATATGTTTGGCTCAAATATTTTGAAATTTCTGTCGTTTGCCTTATACTCGATAATAAATAATGAAAACAAAACAAAACAAGATTCAGTTTTTATTCCATATTTCATGCTTTCAGTTCTTATGTCTCTTAAATTCATTTTCATCATATAAACACATATTGAGTGACAAACGCCGTAGTTTTGTTTTTACTAATTTGACACAACATGTCATATTGTTCTGCAATGATCTTTGAGACAAACGGCGCACGTTTGTTTGTAGCGATTTCTAATTGTTCATTGTCATAAAAAAGTAATATGATCGATATATTCGTCTACGTTTATTAATTTTTTTTACCTATATTTATCCCTTTTTTCGTCTATACTACCAATATTTATCCATATTTATCCATTTTATTCCATATTTGTCAACTTTTTCGTCCATATTTCGTCCATATTTCTCTATTTTTTCGTCCATAAATCCATACATATTCTTACGTTTTTAAGAACATAACTCTGTTAGCCCTGGTTATTAGTAATTATGTTTAAAAATTTACTTTTATAGCTGTGCAATAAAAAAAAGACGGTTACTACATGTGGAATTAAACACGAAGTATATTTAAAGAGTTTTAACAAAATTTATTAGTCCGCTAATAACACGTTGATATGATAGAGGTGCATTTTAAAATTAACTAAGAAATACTTAGTTTAAAATATGTTATTAATTTATTCAAATAAGATATAAATTTAAGATATTTTAAATTTTTCCTAAACAAATGTATTTAATTCTAATCAAACTCTCCTCAGTAACAGGGCTTTCAAGCACACTGTTATAATGTTATATTCAAATAATGACTCGCATTTTCAGTGCCACCGTCACGCTGACAACTCTGGTCACGGGCCCAATCAGTGTCGCGTCTAATCCGGCTCCCTTCGCCGGCGATTCCCCGGCCAAAGCCGAACCAAAACCAAAACCCATGGCTGCATGCAAATCACCTCGTTGACTTGTGGCCACTGTGGGTGGGCAAACTGCCGCCAGGAGACTTAGACGTGTGGATCAGCGGGCCCCTGTCTCCTCTGATTTGAGTTGATGAATTGCAGTTTTCGGCCGGCGACTGCGACTGCAACTGCCACTGCAAAATGGGAAATGCGAAAAGCGCACCGGAGCCCCCTTCTATTGGTAGACAAACCGAGTTGGCCGAGCCCCAAGGAGTGGGTTACCCCCGAGATGCTGATGCTGATGGAGATGGAGATGCAGCCCGCACAGAGATAATCGCGCTTGAGCTGATTACGTGGACAATGGACAAACAGGGAAAAGCGAAAGGAGAGCTCTTCAGCACAGATGAGTGGGTCTGAGCCCAGGCGAAAGATTCGCCCGGAGCACCCAGTTGCAATTCGTATGTGAATTGCCAGTTGTGGTGATACCAATTCAGTTCTCGGAGGAGCAATACAGGTGACCTTTTTAGTACCCCAAATATTGGGGGAATTTTAAAATCAGTTGTAGGTCTTTAAGTTAAATTTGTGCGTGCATAACACTTTCTGAAGAAGTATGTATGTATGTCTTAGATAATGTATTTATACACCATATATTTTCGTTCACTTAGCACTCACTATTATCATTATTTTATTTTACCTGTAAATATTATTACACCTGTGAATATTGTAAACGTATGTGAATGTATACTAAATCGTATTAAGTGTGAACATACTGTTATGTTATGCATTGCATATAATATAATTTTATATTAAGCACCGATAAGACAACTCGATTGTCGATACACAACGAAAGTAATCAATGATTGAAGAAAAGAGACGAAAACACGCTAAACATTAAAAGAAAGAAAGAAGAGAAAATCATTTAATTAAAAGACATCATTAACACACCAACAATATTATATCAACCATTTATTTTAAGTGTGTAGTGTATAAGAAAAAGGGAATAAAAATGAAATATAAAATTTTTGTGTCAAAGGTAAATAATCAATTCAAACCTCTTATTTCATGCGTACAAATCCTCATTTGCTGCCACAGAAAATTGCAACATATCCCATGTTAGTGACAAGAGCAGTCATCGACTTTATCAATCACATTAAATATCTATGCCTTCGTCAATTTACACCAAATTGAACCTGATATTTGTTCAACTTATTTCCATAATTTCGCATCAACAATTTATGCCACATGCTGTGTGCCTGAAATGCAACTGTACGGCCAAACAAAAGCTGCAAAACCCAATTAAATTCCAATCAGCCGGTCGCTCGTCAGCCTCAATTAGTCGCTCTGCTCCAAATGGCAGTAGCTACCAGATCCAGAATCGGAATGAGAATCAGTATCTGTATCTGTAACAGTTACTGTAGCTGTATCTGTAGCTGAATCTGTATTTGTATTGGTGGCAGCGGCAGTGGCTGCGTCAATTGAGCGCTAACAAAGATAAATGGCTGAAGCCACAAAATTGATTTGGTTGACAGATGAATTGTGGACTCGGCTCTTCCTCTGTTTTTACCCCCTCGATTTTCCCCGCCATTTTCCCCGGGAAAATGTCAAAGCTGCAACTACAACAATAAGTGCAACATAATCTGCAACTGTTGCCGGTCAATGGGAATAAAATCAAAAGCATATTTCTCAATCATTCATTGAATGGCGGAAAATATTTCGAAATAAAATGGCAAATGCAAATGGGGGCGTCGGCGGGATGGGGGGCGTGGCTGGTTGAATCATTGGAATATCGAATGAAGCACTTAAATGCGTTTCTGGCCAGGCTTCAATGTTGACCGGTTGCACTGTCAAATGCAATTACGCATACGCCATGGACGCCCGCTGCCATCATTGAGAACAAAGAGGAAAGCGGGTGGAAAACTGTTGGAAAACGACGGCGGATCAAAGAGGGGGCAGCAAATGGGGACTGCTACTGCCAATTGACACTTTGACGCATAAATCAACTTTACTGTTTATTGATTTTTATGTTTGCTCGGCGTGTTTTTGTGTCATTTTATTAAATCTTTGTCTCCACAATCTCGGAACCCGCCTCGTTTCGTCTTCCCCCGCTCTGCATTTCTGTTTGGTTTTTATTTATTCGAATTTATGCGATTTAAATGAAATTGGTTCATTGTTTGGCCGTGTTGGGCATCAATCAATGCAGTCAATGCATCAATATATTGGAGCTCTGGACATGTTCAACAATTCATAAATCGATTAAAGGCGCTTTATTTTTCTGTTTTTTGCGCAATGGAAAATAAAATCGGAGAATGTGTGTCAGGCAATAAATATAAAAGGTTCTGCTCGGTTATCTTATTGAAATCTATGTTCTCCGTTTTGACGTTGGTTGGATTTGTTGATCAATCTTTGATGAATACCAAGTTCGAAGAAAACAAATTTGGAATTGTAATTGGTTTTATAGATTTCAATTTGTAATTTTAAATCGGAATGTTATTCTTGTAAACAGACTTTAAAAACGATAAATAAAAGTTGCTGCTAAAAATTAAATTAATATTTTTAAATCCTTTATTATCACTTTCCCAAGATCGACTTTCCGTAATTTAATCTGGGTTCCCTTACTATTCCGAAATTCATTATTATAAACGTCCATATCTTCCATGATGGGAATCATTCTCTTATTCAATCAAAGCTCAACTGAAACGAATTCATGACCCCGGCCAAAAAAGTCAACCGGAAAAGCTTTTGAAATATAATGGGAATTCCGCAGAAACTTTTGCGCAACGCAACTGTCAATGCTGGAAACTTAGTCCTGCCGAAAAACAGATATGGAGGATACATTGGGGGAAAAGGAGGAGGGAAGAAAGGGGGGATCCGTAGACCTAGACTCGACTGCTGCCCAAATTAAAATTTAAATGAGCTGCCGGCGGTGCCGCTTCCCATTTTCCTATTTCATTTCGGAACCCCCTTTACCCTCGAAACCATCTCTGCATATTGACACGTGACAAAGTTGAGATGCCAATAAAACAGAAAAGGAAAAAAATGAAGCAGGCTCACGCCCCTCCGGCAATAGAATCGAATGACCTCCCCACACCCTTTGTGTGAACCACCCACCCACCGATTTCCCCGAACTGAAGAAGGCGTAAAATGTTCGAAACAATTTCAATAACCGTTTCCGGGTTGGAGGGCCAAAGTCGGCTGGCGGAAAAGCTAATAGAAGAAGCTGCTGAAGCTGTCTGATGAGTGCCGTATAAAATACAGAATTTAATTGAAAAAACGCCTTGCGATGAAATCGATTTTGTTTTGTTTCTGTTTCTGTTTGAATATTGGTCCCCGAGTCGAGTTCTATTTGTAAACAGCCTGGGTAATTGAAAATGCCGCAGGTCTAAATAATTAATTGTGTTTTTCTATAGATATCTGTGGGGCGAACGGTTGGCCAAGGATAAAGTTTTCAATTGAGCGAAACTATCACGAAATCCCCGGCTTTTCCAGCCAGAGTTCGTTCTGCTTTCCGAACCGAAGAAGGCTGCGGGAATTCTGGGAAATCTGTTGTGCTAATATGACACAGCAACGCAGCTTTTCCCCTTCAGCCCGGAAAATCTACTCGTTCACCGGTTTCCACCTGAGTTCGTGGTTCCGCTCGCATGTTTTGGTTTTAATCTGCGACAGAGCATTAACTTTCCAACGCACACGGGCACAGCACGTAAATTGCTTCACTTCGAGCTTCAGATGGCCGGAGGTCAGGACGATGATGTTGCAACCGGGAGACTTTCCCGCCTCCACTTTCCCTCCCCTCTCTCGTTCCACAATTTCCACCGCCCAGCTGACAGGGGCTTAGAGTCCGTTTTCCGGGCGACATTTTATGAGCATTTTCCAAACTGGGTGGAGCTGGCTAACATGCTGGACATGTCACCGAGCCATATTGAGGCTGGACTGTGAGCTACTTAGGGCATCGGGTAGAAGTTTAACGCCATTTTGGTGACAGGGCACAAAGTCCTCGGCAGAATGTGTCCGAAACGAGATTGGGGAACAAAAGTGGCATTTAAAGGAAACCGAGGATGGACTTTTACGTAATCCGAAAATGAAAGAACGGCTAACCCACATGTTGAAAGTTCCAAAACGAATTTTTAAAGATTTTTAGTTGGAGTTATAAAAAGAGTTCTCAAAAAGTATTTGCTAAGGTATTGAAGAACTCAAATTCTTAGGCAATCTAGAAACTCAAAAATAATTCCCTCTATAAGTATTTATTTTTTTATTATATATAAATAGTAGTATGAAATTAATTATTTAATATTTATTCTTCTGAGAACCCAGCTACCCCATTTAATATAAGTTGAAACCAACTAAACCCAATCTAAAGCCAGACAAAAGCTGCGAAGTGGACTTCTGAGCTCATTTATTTTGCAGTTGCTTAACTTTCTGACCAACACGGGTACCTCATTATAACAATTTAAAAGTCATCGTCGTGAGCGCTTGGAGAAACTCCTGAAACAATTCCACTCACCAAGTGAGCTGTCAGTATCTCCATTTATTTTGTTGCACATTAGCTGCAGATAGAGAGGTCCAGACTAGTAGAAAAACTGACCAAAAAGCCAGACACATATGGCCTCATTAGAAGTCTCAATGTTTAAATTAAGAGCTCTTTTCAAGTATGCTTTTTACTTTAAAATTAGTATCTTTTTTCAAAAGATTTTTGCCAATCAAAAGTTTAGCAAACGGGTAAAATTGAAGTGAAAAAGAAGACATTTGGGTAAGAAAAAATAAAGTACAAAGACTTTTAATTTTAAAATTGCACGAATGAATAAATTAGTTTAAATTTGATACAACTTTAGCAAGCGATTAAGAAATTTTTTATTCTTATGATCTCTGTCAAAACTTTACAAAGTTGTTCTTTTACCCCAAAAAAAAATACCTCTCTTTTATCTCCGAAATATGAATATCCAATGCGTGCACTCACCTGTGCTAAAAGATATAGAGCCAGGAATTGCAAAAGGAAATCTTCACGAGAGACGTAAGTAATTCCGCGTTGATTTCGGATTCTGTTTTTGCCAAAGTTGGGCAATTAGAAGAACTGGCCAAATGGCCCCAGTAACTCAGTTGAGCTCAGCTCGACTGAAAAGGCGCTAAAAAACACATTAAAATTAATTATGGGAAACACTCGACGCCATTTGCCAGATTTGCTGAAGAGCGGGTGCAATGGCCATCATATTTTTCGGCAAACTTTTTTGCTGCCGGGTTTTTTGGCAACTAAAACGAAATGAATCCATATGTGCAGGGTGAATTCTTTTTTTTTTCGTTTTGCCCATCTTTTCTCACCATCAAATTCCGACCCCTTTCCGCATTTTTTTCACTTCAAAGTTAATTATGTTGACATAGTCAGTTTCCGTAATTTCTTTCTTTGCAACCCTTTTATTAAAATGAGGGGCGGTTTGCAGTATTTTCCGTGTGCCCTCCTGCATTTTTTTTGTATATTTCTGCGACAACCACGCCCCCTTTCAGCCCCCTGCGGGTGGCCGGCCCCCCTTCGCAGCAGTTATTAAGAATTCATGCCACACCCAAAGTTCCACAAAGACGCCCACGGGTGGGTGGAGATGGGGGCATCCAGATCGGACGACTGCCAAGTTACTCAAATTAATTAAGTTTCGCCTTTGCCAACATCGAGCATACGCCCCATTGCGCGACCGCCCACAATCATGCCCACCTAGCACCGCAACACCCCCACCCCTTTTTACTCCACCCCTCGCTTCCCCCAACCCATTACCCCACTGTGCTGCAGGGTCTGCGGAGCTTTTAAATTTTTCAAGTGACATTTGCCAGACATTTTCCTCCATGTCTCATATTTTCTAACCGCAGTTGGCTTCAGCTCCAGCAGCGCCCCCTGCCGGCCAACAGGGGGAGCCACTTTCGGTGTATGGGTGTGTGTTGGTGTGTGTGTATGTGTGTAGCCTTTTAAAATTTAAAATTAATTGCTTTGGCGCAGTTTTAATTATTAAAAAACTATTGATGGCACGGAAGTTGCAGCTACAAAAAAAAAGGTAAAGCTAAAAAACTAAACAGCGGACGAAGTTTTCCACTTGGCACCATCCCCCTGAAAAAAAGTTGGGACTTTAAAAAGCTTTTTTCGAAGTTATAGAAGTTGATAGATCGACACAAGCGCGATGTAGTGATTCAGTCAAACTTGCTCAAATATAGTTATACTCAAATATTTTTTTTATTGGCTCAAAGCACCTTAATTAATTTGTGGTTATTTATAAAAAAAATGATAAAAAAGAAAACATTTAATTTCTGTTCGGTATGGCTTTAAGAATTTTAATTTAAATAGGTTTGAAATGGGGTTCCCAGCTAAAAGCAAACTTTAAATATTTACAAAATTTTTAATATTAAATTCTACGTTTTTAACTTTGAAATTCGTATTCGGAAAATGTTTTCCAAAACAAAATGTGTTGAAATTTTAGCGGCCTGTCTGCTCCACCGAATCGATAAGCCTCTGATGGCTTTGTTGTGTTCCGCGCAGGCACGTTTCGTTGGTCTGGGCCAAGCAATTAGCCACGAATAAAATAAAATGAGTGCTTACTGCACTGACAACATTTACCCAAATTAGCCGCTAAACAGAGGAATAAAAAAAGCTAACATGAAGTCGGTTAATTGGGCAGCATCCATGTGGCCAAAATAAAATAAAAGGAAAAGCAGGCAAGCCATATTAGTGCCCGCGATGATGATGTTGGCAATTATACATGGGCTCTGTGACGGTCGGGGGTTTTTCCAGGGGGGCGGGGGCTTTTCCTTTTGGTTGGAAAGTGCTTTTGTGGGTGATTCGATGGGTGAGTGTGCGTGGCTCCACTTGGCCAACTGCACGTGCGGCTATCGCAAAAGCCATACAACGCTGGGCAGCTGCAAAATTCAATTTGGCTATGCGCAAAAAATTAGCAACAATTTCCTAAAAATACATTGAGAGTGGCCGGTCGGCCTTCCAAAAAGCCCCCTTTTCCACCCACAAACTCCGATGGCTGCAACAACAACCAACAAAAGCGTCAACAGGCACGCAATATAATTGAGTGGATGCCAAAGTGTGGGTGCTTCGTTGAGTGTGTGGTGGTGCGAAAGGGAGGGGGATATGCTGCAAGAAAGAGATAGCCAGAGAGGAGGTGACGGCACGTGCTGTGGAAATGCGAAAACGGGCTTAGTTCAGTCGCCTGCATTTTCCAATGCTACGAAAAGCACTCGCGATGACTGACTAAATTCAAGCAATTTGAAAGAAGGAAAACTAAGAAATAATTTTGCATGTTTAAGCTGCATTTCATATATCGGTTTTATGCACTTTATTTAGTTTTGTTTTAACTTGTTTTTTTTAATGTGGTATTTTACGTCAATGTTTTCAGAATTTAAATTCCAGAGAAATACATTTTTATCTCTTTCCTCTATTTTTTGATCAGTTACATTTTATAATAATAAAATGTTTTCCATTTGTCTTTATTCCAAATAAACCCATTTATATTCTCTACAAAATCGGTCATTAACATTTTATTGAACTTTTTGACATAAATTAAAATATAACTTGAAACACCGTTCACAGCTTAAGATTTATATTTTCTTCTCTATAATCGATAATACAAATTTATTGTTAATAAATATCTTTTAAACAATAGTAGAGCATTTTGATAGTCGCCTTTGTTCATTTATTGTTTCATTATTTTGCCCGAACAACGGTCTTTCCATAGCTGGCCAATTTCAATTTTTGTTCTGCTTTTGTTTTAAACTTGGTGCCGGTTTTGTTGTTGCCGTTGCAATTTCGAACATTTGTTAACGAATTTGTTTGCTTGTTGAACATTCTGAGCGTTCCGCTCTTTTCGCATCGCCATTGTTTGTTTGCCCGGCATTGTTGCACAAATGACGAGGCAGCCGTAGACCCCTCTGTTTCGCTCTGACACGCACTTAAACCCCCACCCACTATCCACCACCTCCCCCTCGACCTTCGCCCCCTTTGGGGATTGCCTACGTGCCGTGCTGCCTGGACGACGCGTTTAAAAAACAATCAATTTTAATTTCAATTTAAATTAGTTGCCGCTGTGTTTCTGCCGCTCGCCCTTTTTCGGCTTAATGCCGCTGCAATTCGCCGTTAAATTATTTTTGCTCATTTATGCCACTGCCCTTTGCCGCCGACTGTAATGCAATTTAGCGTTTGCTGCCCCCACTCTATTGTTTAATTTCGTTTATTACTAAATTCCGGCAAACGGTTGTGAATAGCAATAAATTTCACTTTAAAACGATGTGCATTATTAGAGATAGTTAGTAACAAAATTGAAAGTATTTTCAGTCAAACAACTATTTAAAAATGTAATATATTTATTCTTATAAAAACAAGTAAATTATTCATACAATACTAATTATATCGAAATAATTATATTTTCGCAATCACCTTACACTTGCGAAACGCAGGTCACACTTAAAACAAAAAAGCAAATGCTCTTTTTGTTTGCATTTCAAATTGGATTTCATTTCATTTCTAAATATTGCTCACCTATGAACTTTATCATTGCATTGCAAATTACTAAACAACATAAGCATATTAAAATTGCAAAGAGCAAAAAGTAGTTGTGTTTGCCAACATTTATGTATTAACAAATAAAATGTGTCAAATGTGCGTGCATTCCGCTTTTTGTTCGGTTACAATTTAATTTCGGATTAAAAAGTTGCAAAGCACGAGATCAAGTGCAACATCTCTCGGATTTGCGGCCCAAACTGAATTCCAACTTTTCTGCTGCGGTGTCCAACTTTTCGTTAATCCCCTCAGAACCCAGAGCCCAGAAACCGAAACCAGTTTTGCCCCCGAAAATATATATAATTTAGTTCTGATGCGAGTCGGGATCAAGTGTTGAGCTTAACCCGCAACCTAAATCAATCCGGCGGACACGCACACAAGCCGAGGGACTGCGGAATACAAATGTATCTGCCGCTGGCGCTAAACTACTTAACAGCAAATTTTGCGTAATTTACGTCCTGGCCAAGGAACAGATGGCATTCCAGTCGAAGTTCGTGTATCCCGAATCCCGAACCAGGGGATACGCATTCGACAGGCAGATGTGGCTGCAGCCGCAAACATGTGTTCCTTTAAGCGAGATTCGGTCCTCTGGGGTACAGGGTTCTGGATCGGGGATAAATTATTGGGTGCGCCTTCTGGACTCCGCCTCCTGGCAGAGAGTATCTTCGTATCTGCACATCCACATCCTCATTCACATCCACTTGCACACACATCCTCGTCCACATTTGCGTATCTGCGGTTGCGTGGTCTTAGCCTGTACCGAATCAAAGCATTTAATGGCGCTTTTAATCTTGTTAATCGCCCCTTTCTGGTCCGACTGAGATTTTCAGATAGTTTCGACCGCCAGATGCCTTGTTTATGTGCACGTGGGCGTGGCACGAGAAAATTGCCATGGAGCGGATAAATAGTTAAGTTGTGATAAGCCCCAAAGGTTTAGCAGCTGACCGGCGAGCCAAAAAATCGTACGAAATTGTTGCATACTTGCGGGCGTCTTTAAACCAAGTAATGGATCCGCACGAAAGTAAAGAACTTTAACTTGGACAAAATCCAGGGAAAACGCTCTGGGAATAAAACGAAATCATCTTATCCACTTTAGCGTCCTTCAAGGACAATTTTGACATGTTCAAATCCTTTTTTGCATGGCCCCCTTCATTCCCTTCTGGGCGCTTCTACTTTCGCACAATGAATATTATTTCTTTATGCAAATTTCCGCCGGAGCTGCCACTTGTTGGGTGCCATGGAAGACCCAACCTATTCCGGTCTCCTCTCTTGCCCATTTGCGTGATATTTTGTTGAGCAAGACAAATGATTTCCATTTAATTTATTTTCACTGCTCCGCTCGTTTCGCTTGGCTCGTGGCGGCAAAAGGATTTAGCTGAATAAATTATAGGTTGAAATTGTTACATCTTGGACGGGTTGGCAAAGGGGAGGGGGGAACGGGGGGAATAGTCGAAGACAAGTGCAAATAAAATAAGGGTGCAAGCCGCTGACAAATGTTGGTCGAAAGTGGGAGCTCTCTTTGCAGGCAGCTAAACGCTTAAAATGAATTTATCGCTTCTCTCCGGCTGCTCTTGAAATGTCCCGAAGAACTAGTTACTTTGTAAGCACTTGAAGGAAAATTTATAAAGGTTTCCTGTATAAGAATATTATACCTTTATTATTAACAGTAAATATTAATATTAAAAAAAATAATATTTTTTTGGTGTATAAAACTTAATAAATGTTTCTAGAAAGAAGATTTAGTTCGTTTAACCTTACATTTTTAATACTTACAAAAACTATATTTTCATTAAGAAGAATATAACTTATAATAAACAGAAAACCTTAAAAATAGAATATCTTGTACGACCAATTCAGCTCTTATTTTTTCCATTTATGCAATTACTGCTTTTTTCCATCAGACCCCTTGATCCCTGTGCATTAATTAGCTCGAAGCCCACAGGAAAGAACTTGGTTTCGCATCAGGCATTTGGGGCTTATGCAAACATGGCCAGGTGGTCAATCGGAATCTTCCCCTCCAGACACACGTGTGATTCGATCCCACCTCTGCTTCACCAAATCGTGTGTGTGGGGGCAGCGCTCAGTGAGATTTCACACTTTGTCGCTTTGCATATGGGCACGTAAGTGGCAGTGGCGGCGGGAAGAGGGGGGAGAATAAGGCTGCCAGCGATTACAGACGCGCCGACTTGTAAATGGCATCCACGGTGCGGAGCTGCTGCGACTTTGGCTCTGGATTTCGCTTTTGGTTCTGGCCCTGTTTGCCTCCTTTCTGGCTTCGAATCGCGTGCCGTTTTCGCGATAATGAAACCGAAAGGCAATGCTCACAAAGCCAGCTACAAGCCGTGAGCTTCGAGCTCCAAAAACGCTACGAACTGGCCGAGACTGAATGGGTAGTTCCCGAAAAAGAAATCGGAGGATTTGAATTTCCTTCATTTTACAAAATCAAAATACTAGCATTATTTAGTCTCCACAAGAAACAATTTCATTTTAAGTATTAAAGTGAATTTATTATTAGTTTTCACTTAGGTACAAAATTTTAAGAGAGTGAAACCCCTTTTACCATTTTCATTTTACTTTCGTTCAATGATTTTAAAGCTGGCAGTTTAGTTTTAATTGAAATACATTTTACAGCAATAATAAAGTACTGAAAATGTATTTCCCTTTTTTTTATTGATGAGTATTTTTTAAATGAATTGGATTTTCAGCCCGCCTCTTTGCATAAATCGCTGTTGCAATCGCTCCTCCCGACCGGGCGACTAATCAAGTGCGAATCCTTCGGCCAGCTGGAATGTTTCCGACTCCGACTCCTTTGGCGCGATGGAGCAAGGAGACTCCGGGCGAGAGTGGAGCCAGCGATGCGTGTAACTTTTTCAATTAATTTGGCTAAGCTCAGGAGAAGGAAGTTCTGAGTTGAACCCGGGCCGAGAGACAAGGAGGAGTTTCGATCCGAGGAGGCAGCCGCCAAACTCCGACTGAAACTGTTTACGGCTGAGTTATTTCAAAAATGTTTTGCATATCAGATTGAGTCTCTGGATCTTGGCATGGTAGCTCGGGGCGGCACTTAAACGCCTTCGTTTTAATTTAATAAGAGCTTGCCAGGCGAGCTGATTCAACTGGTAACTGGTAGCTGCTCTGCATCCCAAATGAGTGCGCCAATGCAGCGGCAAAGACTCCGCGGAAAGCCTCCACATCCACATCCACAGCCAGATCCACATCCACCTCGGCTGCATGTCAAATTTGAATTTAGCTGCATTTTTACAACTGTTGCAGAGTCGGCTTTCAGTTTTCTGTTTTCAGCGTTCAGCGTTCAGCGTTTTCAACTCGCTACTCTACGCTCTGGATCTGCATTTGGAATCTGCCGGTGGCGGCGGTGGAAATCGCATGTGAGCCAAGTCAGACAGTTGGCAATTTGCATAAATTTAGATTAGTGACATCTGACGTGAGTCTCTGATATGCAGAGCCAAGCCAGCGACCAGGGAAGCGGCATTAAGTGCGGGGAAATCGGAGATGGAAGTGGAAGTTGATTTCGAAATGGAGATGGAGATGGAGATGGGGTACGAGGACCAAGGCGATTGCCACCTCCTAATTCTCCGACTAGATAAGACCCGACTTGCTGCTCCCTGTACTCCGTTCTCCGTTCTCCATTCTGCAGTGAAACTGCCACCGACAATGGAATATGATTTATGGAGAGCACTCGAGATGGGGTTTGAAATCAGGCCGAGAGGCTGCGTGAAATTCAACAGCTCAAGTGGAAAATTAATCGCATGCAAGCTCATTATGAGCATTAGTTGACTGTTTGTTAATTGTCGCCAAACGGGAAGCAGGATAACAGCCGAAGGAGCTGAAGAAGCAGAAGCAGGAGGACAGGAAGCCAACCTGAGCTGCATACGAAATTGCCAGCAATATTTCAATCAAACTTGAGCCGACAGAAAGCCTACCTAATTGCGATCAGAAATGCAGTTGGGGTTTTAGGTAAGAAAGATAAAGAAATTGATTGCTTTTGAAAGTTTTTTAATACCTTAACTACTTTACTTTAATTTACTTAAGTTTTTCAAGCACTGGTATTTGGGAACCATCTCCTGTCCAATTGAACGCAGGAATATTTGAGGACTTTTCTTAGGATCAAAGTTCTCGTAGCCCTGGGCCCAATCGTAACCCAACGCATAGGCCAATATCTGACCATCATCGCTGATGGAGCATTTGGTTATTGGCTGATCAAAAACATGGCTCTTCTTTAACTTGCTGGGCAGTTCGCAGTCCCAAAAACTGTAGGTTCCATCTGAACCCACCGTAACCATCGATTTAGTCACCTTATTTATCTTTACATCGTTTACCGCATGAATATCAACGGTGTTGAAATTCGTCGTCGAACGATGGCACTTCATGGGGTATTGCACTAAGTAGTTCTTCAGACTCATTTTAAGCACAATCCCATTGGTTTGGGCGATGAACAAACTTTTGTAGTTCGTAGCTGCGCCTTCGAAAATTGCCAATGATCGCACTTGGACGTTTTTTGGTCCCTGGGTCGTTATCCGTGCCTTCTCAATAGGTCCCTTCTCCAGTTCATAGACTACGATCGACTGGTCGGCACAAGCCACCACTGCCATTGGATAAAATACATCCGCAGCAAAACTCCGCTCCGGAAGATCCTTTTTGGCCACTTCAACAGGACAACGTGGATCCCAGAACTAAGGATTGAGAAAATCACGTTGGTAAAACTACAGAACAGTATAAAATACAATTAAATACAATTCACCTCAATAAATACATAGATACGAAAGAAAAAAGTCCCCTTTAATATTTAAAGAATATGTTTTATCAGAAATCTTTCGCTACATACTTATTGATATCAAAATTGATTATTAATTGGTTTTTATAATATATGTATGTATCTAGTTTTGTGCCATTATGTCAGGTAAAATTTAAATTTGTAACTACATAATAAATCATTCTGGACAAGATGTTTAATAAATTTTAAAACTATGTTGGAGAAATGTTTTTTACCTTTACGGTCTTGTCCCAGGAAGTGGTCATTAGAAAGTTCTCGGCCCAATGGCACGTGCGAGCGCCTTTCTTATGGGCACCCACTTTGGTCAGCTTGTTGGATTCCATATCCCAGTCGAGAACAGCACCGGTAGTTTCGGCCAGAAATACCTTAGCCCCCGATCCATGCCAGGCTGCATCCAAAGGAATGCCATCCAGCGGTTTCATGAGTTTATCGACGGCCTTGTCCGATTGCACTTCCCAAACGCGAACGGATTGATCCCAACTGCCGGCGCAGATTCCGTTCCAGGACTTCGATGAGGGCATGAATTCCAGAGCCGAAACGGAATCGGAGGGCGGAAAGGGTAGTTCGTAGTCCTTCTGCTCTTGGATTTCTTCCATTGGTTCGTGCATTATTTCCAAATTTGGAATTTATTAATGGATTTTAAATCTTAAATTGATTAAAAGACTTTTTAACTTTACTTGTACAATTTGACAGCATTACCTATAGCTTCTATCCTAAACCAAAAATATATACTTCAAAGCATCATCATATATAAATTTCTTAAATTTTTTAATTTTTCGAATTTTTGGTGCATTTTTAGACCTAATACTGGATTTTTCATATTTTTGATTGGTCCAATTTGATACCCGTTCTTAAAGGCTTAAACTTTAAAGTAATCTCCATAAAATAAAATAAACCTATGCAAGTAGTAAACTCTTAATTCTTTATGGAGATGCAAAATCAAACGTAGTGATGGTTCCGATGTTGCGTGGATTTTGCGGGACGACAAAAACTGCTCATCAAAAAACAAAAACGTTAGCAAACGAAACAATTCCCCGGCCAATATGCGAACGAGAATTCCAATAAAATGAACAGCAAAACAAACAGTTGGCCCCCTTTTTCCGACCATGGACGTGCAATCCCTGCGAACGTGCAAATATTTTAACTAAAATGGCGAGTGCGAGTTACTTTTATCTGCTTTGGCGCAAAAATACGAATCGGTACCAACAACCTTGGCGTACCAACCACCCACTGAATTGCCACGCCCTCCATACTCCCGCCTCCTCTCACACACACACACACAAGGGCGCTGTTTTTCAGTCAACATAATTTAACTACTTTTATGGGCAAAGTAATACGCCGCTAGTCAGAGGGCGTGGCTGGGCGGGGGGCGGTGGGCGTTGGTCGGAAAAGTCCGCCAATACCGCCCCACTGAACTTTCCCCTCGCTTTCCACGTGTTTCATGTTTAAATTTTAGCATTTTCTTTCATCTCACGCGTCTCGTGTGCAATATTCACAATGTATTTTGCACACCATGTGTTTGCGAGTGTTTGAGCCACCCAGAAACCATCCGAAACCACCCAACAACGACCCAACCACCCACTTTCCACAACCCGGAAAGCTCTCTGCCGGAGTTTATTGGCTTCGCAGCATACTTTGAAATTTACTGAGTTTCTCTTGTAATGCCTTGCTATATTGAAATTAATTACAAACAAAGGATGCTCCTGTGAGCCTGGAGGAAACAGCATGCTGTGCTATGTCTCACCCACCCACCCGTTAGCCACTTTTCCGCCACCCGCCACCCACCGCCCACCGCTTTTCCAGCGAAGGACTCGTGATGAAACGAATGTTTTGCCAGCGGGCTCTAATTTCTGATGTTTGTCTCGCATCAAATAAAATGCGGCAAATAAAAGGCTATTAAAATTATAAGAAATATTTAGGGGCAAGAGGTAAACAAACTATTTAAATTGAATTTTTTACAATTTCACGCTTCACTTATTTAACTCATTTGGCTATAATTGTTATTTTGATAATTGGCAAATGCTGTTTTTTACACTTTCATCAAATTAAGTTCAAATGAATGTGAAAAAAAAAACAATACGAAGGTTTAACAAAAAGCTGATAATTAAATTCCCAAATGTGCAACATAATTCAGAGTAATCTTATTTACACTTAATAAATATTATATTACAGGGGCCGCTGGTGAAAAAATAATAAAAATATGAAATATTTTAATGGTAATTGAAAAAGCTAAAGAATGGAAAAAATAAATATTTATTTACATGCACGGCTCATCTCTATTATTCTGAGGTATTTTGGAATCCATTAAATTTATGAAAATTCTACGGGGTTAATTTAACATTGTCACAAAGAAAAGGTATTGCTTGTTAACAAATTAATCGAAAATGTTTGTCATTAACGCGGGTATTAATTAAATCAAAATATTTATTGACTTACTCTTTGCTCCTTTCATGCACCCCGAAAATCAATTATAAATTAATACAAAAGTGAAAAAACCAAGTCAGACTAATTAAAAATGCTTTGCTTACCCCAAAAGGAATTTGTTCGATTGCGTAAACAATTTGGCTAGAAAAACAAGGTTGAAAAGGGATGCTTTTCCCATTTTGCCTAGGATAATTGCATAAGCAGAAGAGAAATGCATTTGTTTGTTCTTTGATGAAGTTCAACAAAAGATGGCTCGCAACTGAAAGGAAGTGTCTTGAACTCGCTCAAGGCCGCTGATAAAAGTCAACACAAAATGTTGAGAGTCAACAGAGAAAGTTAGGGAAATATATGTGCCGAGGGAAAGAATAAAAAACAATATTCGCATATTTGCACATTACAAATATAAGAGAAACGCCTCCCAACAAGACAATTAAAAGTGCTTCAAATTGAGAAGGATTTTCCAGGCCAGAGTTCCTTCCTTTCCTTGAGTTTTTCCACGACATGCTGCGCACATTCAGCCAAATTTGATTTGGCCCAGACAGACTGAATAAAATGGTGTTATGCCTGGGATTTCTTTTTCTTCGCCTTTGTTCGGCAGATGATGTCTAGCCTGATGCTAATGAAATTTGCGCCGTTTATGGCGCTGAAAATTGTCCTGACACAGGAATTTGTAATACAATAGTGGGAGGGGATTTCTTAAAGGGAGGAAAAGCTTTAACTAAAACAAAACGTTGTATTACATTTCTGCTCACAGCTGTGGAAACTTTAAAAGTGTGCTGAAAATGAAAAATGAAATAAGAAAACAATACCGTTGGTTGGGAAAAAGAAAATTAGAGGTAAAACTAAGTTTCAGTACCTAAAGATATAATGTTAAAAATGTTTAAACATTTTGGTATTGATTAAATATCACTTCGTTTTAATAAAAAAATGTTATATGAAATGATTTATGTATTATAGAAATGTTTTAAATGTTCGAGTGTTTTAAAAAGAAATCAGTTAAAAAGAATTCTGAAACGGATGCAGACTTCCACTTTCACTCTGCAAATTTAGTAACTCCCACTGACATTTTCCGACTTTTTTCCAAGGCGTCAACTGCGGTGAGACGGAAGTGCGGTCGAAATTAAAAAGGAGTTTAACCAAATTGCTATTGAAGGGCCGCGAAGCGAACAGGAGGGGAAATCAGACGGGGCCAAAGGACCTGGAAAAGGGCGTTTGCGTGGCTTTTGCTTCTGCGGTTTATTTGGGCAAAGTGCCAGTTCACAGCAGGCCAAACAGTTGCTACTCATTCGGTTGGCCAAAGGGCTGAAATGCAGTTGAGGGGGCGGCTCGTTCAATTGGAGGATCCTTTGGGGGAAGGGGGATGGCAGGGATGCTATCTGCCCAGTCGGGCGACAGTTTAATTGGGTTAGCTGCGTCAACGGCCTGTCCTCTGCTGGATCATTGGCGCTGACATGGACCGGCACATCCGAGCGAAGCCTCCTGCTATTCCTGCTTTCACCGCCCCAAACAGCACCCCATCGATTTCACTCTGCCCCCCACTCACTTTGGATTATTTCGTAATTAAACGCAAATGCAGATACCAAACTCTGTATTTCCACACTTTGTAATACCGCCTACTTGTAAAGTAAACTCTTAAATTGAATGCAATACACCATCAAAAATAATAAGTTATAACTTTGCTGTCGAACTTAACTATTGGAAATGTTAAAATTATATTTTAAGTAAGGCGTTGAGTAATGGATACCTTTAAGTCGACTCTTCACTATTATCCTGTTCTTGTTTTTCCCCGCATTTCATCAAATGGAGCATTAAAGCCTCCTTTTTCGCGGCACATTTTCATTTCCCTTTTTTTGGCCAACATCGATTGTTGCTCTTGTGGTTGACGGTTCTTGTTTTTTTTTTTTTTGTGGCTGTACTCGTTTGCCGAGGAATTGAATTGTTGATTTTACGTATACCACTCACCTAGCTGTTTTGATCACTTTAATGTTAATCACCTTTTTGGGAAATGTGTACTTCCATCAAATATTATCGTTTGATGGTTTTGTTGCATTTAAATAATGTAGATACAATACCTTACAAAATGAAACATCAAAAAATTCACTTTGAGAGATTAATTAAATTATTCATCAGTTTATAGAACGTACTACAGTAGAATCCTGTTATAACGACTCCGCTTATAGTGTCCGTCCGGGTATTGCGACGAAAACTCGATGGCTTGATTGGTCCCCAAACAGACTTATACACTTATATCCTTTTGCTTAGTGCGTCTTCCGGGTATAACGACGAAAAATCGTCGGTCCCTTGAAAGTCGCTATAACCGGATTCTACTGTATTTAAGTTTGCACTTATTGTGAAATTAACAAGTAAAAATTCTAGCTGACTAATCTTATTTATAAAAGACAAACAATACGCCTCGCATTTATTCCGAAACTCAAATGATTTGTTAGTCGAATGTTTACTCATTATTTATTAACTTTTTATGCTGGAAAATAGCGATTGTCTGGCTAATTTCCTCCTAATATTTGTCTCGGCATAATTTAGTTGCATTTGGCTGTTTCATTTAAAACCCTCACACAGACGCGTAGCTAAGCTCTTGTTTGTTGGCCAAATTTTCCAAAACATTTCATCCGCGGGCGAAAGCCTTGACCTCCCAAAAAACCCATCGCCAAGCTGCTTATGTTGTTTGCATTTTGTTAAACAAAAAATTAAATAACAGCTCCCGCAAAAACGCCCACGCACACACACACACATTCACGTGGGGCCGCAAGGGGCGTGGCGTTAAGTGCTATTATTTGTTATTTGGTAAATGCAACAAATGCCCCACCCGTGGACCGAATGCCCGCAGAACCGCGATGGCAGCGGCAAAAGCAGCAACAAATTGCAATATCTGCCAGGATGCGGGAACGAGGACATGGGGACCTGCATCCAGGCGTGGCATCATAATTAATTCAAATTTGAATTTCCTTTTGGCGCAATGCACGTGCCATTCTACATAGACAGGGAAAAGGGGGCGGAAAATGGGGGGTTGCTAGAGGTTTTGTGGGTGGAAGTGCCACGCCCACATGTGTGGCATGTTACGGCATCGGGGTTCCAGCATAATAAACTGTTTAAATATTTAGTCGAAACGAGTTTTTAATACTCGTTGGCGCTTTTAGCAGCTGCCAGCGGTCAGTGAGTGGAGGTTAAGGGTTGGGTTAAAAGTCGTCCAAACGCTGCGAAGGAATAACGAGGAAAAGCGAGGCAAAAAGGAGCAGCTTCCGCCATGTGGCAGCTTTCAAGACCCAAGTCCCGTATAATTACAGATTTTCACAAAAAAATAAAAGGAGAAGAAACCCAAGGCGTAAAAAATATACGGCGAGGGTCAAAACACTTATTAATTTATAATTACTAAAAAACATGGCTAGCCCTTTTTATGGTTTTGATTACAAATTAGGAGTTGTGGAATTCAACAATTTAAAAGGCTCAGCAAGATCTTTTAAATAATTTTTGTATAACAAAAGTTCTTGTAAATGTTTTAATCAACTTGTAAAACTGGTAAATAAAACGCAATGAAACAAGTTTTATTTCATTAAAAGTTGGGATTAAAAATGTTGTACTTCATTTTATGCATTGTCATTTCTACCATTTTCATTTTAAGCCTCTTACATAATTGTAATTCACTTAGGGAAACCCTTTAAAAAGCAGACTGAATTACAGCCAAAGCGAAGAAACTCATTGTTAATGGCATTCATTGCCATCAAATTTGCATTCAAGTTCTTCTAATATGCACATTCCCAGCTGCCAGCCCTTAAAAGCCATCAAATAATATTCAGCAGAAACTAATTTGCTGTTCATGAACAAGAAGACCTCCTCTTAGCAATTTCGTGTGCACTTTCCGATTGCCGGAGCAGAAAAACCCAAAACTAAAACCCAACCCGAACCAGCAGCCACAAAATTGTGAAACGCAAGAAAATTCACACTGGAAAATACAGCATTTGTTTCTTTGCGCAATTAATGCAGAGTGTGTGTGTGTGTTTTGCGGATCGAGGGGACGCTTATCAAAAGGGGATTCCTCTACACATCGCCTGTCATTTGGCTGAGTGCCGACATGCGATCTTTTCGAGCTCATGGACGAGGTGCGAAATGTGGCACGCACCGCATCACAGCCAGAAAACCTGTCTAATGCATTTTTCGTTGCTTATTTATGACCTGCGTAGACGAACAGCTGCCTCGACACTCTGACCCTGCGGCCACAATTTCACTAATAAATTTAAAATTGCATTTGCATATTTCAAAAATCGCCCCCAGCTGAAGCGTAACTAATTTCTCTATCAACAGCCATGATGGAGTGTGCAGTATCTTTATTGTTCATCTTTATGAAATAAATTTTAAAATTAAACAAAATAAACCATTCATCAATTAAATTAGAGGTTTGATTTCAAGTTAAAATATAGTTACATTCAACTTTTCTTAGTTAAATATGGTTTTAGTAAAGTATAGAATGTATATAATTACGAATAGCACAAGGTTACAAATTTAAAAACCGTAGTAAAAAAACCTTAGCTCATGCAAAACAAAAAAAGTAGAAATATATCCCTGTCTTCAAAAGGATAATTTCCTGGCGTCACCTCCCAAAAAATTGCCCCAACAACCGCCAATCATTCAAGTCCGTCAGCCAGTCAGTCAGTCAGCATTCCATCAGGATGCATCTCCGGGCTCTTATCCTTCCATCTGGGTCACTGGGTGATTTTAGCTAAAAATTGTTTCTGGGTAAGCGCGAAATGCATTTTGCCGGCAAATGACGCGTGCCTCTTGTCTGACAGGCCATTGTAGTTGCTGTTTTTGTGTTGGCATCGGTGCAGTTGGTTTTGCAAGGACCCTCGACGGCTTCACCAGAGGCACTCGAAGTGACAGCCGGCAAAACCCTAATTGAAATAGAGCTGAAGAATGAGTTTTCAACCCGAGTTCAGTTGGCCCGTGAGCTGTGGCGTAATTAGAAAATGAACATGGAAATATTTGCGTGTGAAAGCCGCAGACGGCAGATAAATGAATTTCGTTTGAGCCGAAGCTGAAATTACACGCGACTTAGTAAGTATATATTTGGCAAGTTTGTGGAGTAATATGACTCACCTAGTAAATTAGTTTTGATTATACTTAGTCAACTTGGTTTACGTTGACGACCTCCTTGAGAAAATCCAGGTATCCCTCATTGTTTTTGACAACATCCTCGAAAACTTCCCATTGCATTTTCCCCGATGGTCCAATTTTTTGGAAGCACTTAATTAACTGGCGACCTTCTTTCAATAGAGTCAAAGCACTAGGATATTCAACGATGACAATTGTGCCCGGGAACAAAGCCATGTCAACGATGCGCTGCAAATAGCAGTGACAGATCCATTTCTGAAATTACAAAAGAGTACATAAAGTTCTTGGTGCAAAGGATGTATAAATGGGATCTTACAGAATCCGAGGGATTTTTCACATAGGCATCGTTCATAAAGCTGGCCGTAACATATTGCATAGTTAAGAACTCCGCTAACTATTTAAATATAAATTTGAAAACATAACTGGACAATCTGCTTCTAATTTATACACACCGTTTTCAAATGACTCATAACCAAAACCGACTGATTGACATTGCTGGCCAAAGCCAATTGAAAGGCCATCAATAATAAATCTTTGATATTGTGATTGGTATAATCCCAGAAAACATTGCCCTTATCGCCAGCTGCACGAATGGAGGTACGCACCTTGGTCAAATCGAAGTCATCGAGCGTCTAAATTAAGATTAAAGTAATTCACCATTTTTCTTTTGGCTTTAAAATGCATGCTTACCATGGGACGCAGTGTTTGACTATCGTTTTGGCTCGGAACCACAAACCAAACGGTGTACTCGTTTGCTGTGATGTACTCGAAAATGCGACGCACTTGGTTAAAGACCTCCAGTACAAACTTACGCTCTTCAAGACGCACTGCCTCCTTGACCTCCAGGCAAGTTTTGGCCAATTTACATAAAGCGTCCTGTGGTTGCATCGCCTGGCGATCAAAAAGCTTTACAAAGGTTTCAAAGGGGCTGTTGGATTCCCTGGAAGAAAAGATTATATCTTCCTTATGTAGCCTGTACTTTTTGTTTTTCTAACTTTTAAAGCACTTTAACTGCAGACTCCTTTAAGGGAAAGTTTCAGTATATCTTCTGTAGTCTTATTATAACAAATGTTTAAACTTTAATATAATATAATAAGAAAGAAAGACGGTAGCTAGAGCTAAAACTTTTCCGCAAACTTGTTTTTCTGAGTTTTATAATTATCTTGATCTTGAATGACTCAATATGGAAAGTAAAAAAGTTAAACCTACTTGAAGTTACTAAAGGGGTCTCCTTCCTCATCGCTTTGAATAAGCTTAAGCCAATTTCCAGCGCATTTCTGGTGTAGATCTTTTAGATAATTCTGCGAGTGTTGTGGCCGCAAAAAGAACATTGTGTGGAAGTCCGAGATGCTAAGAGTTTCAATTTTGCCCCCGTTTATTTTATAGGAAACGGAGTCCAAGGAGTCCAATGCATCAAAACGGCGCTCCACGATAACCTTGATTACTTTGGGTTTGAGCTTTTTAACGGGGGGATTTCCGGTTTTTGCGAACCCTTCGCCACTTAATTCGTTCGTAAGCCTGTTTGGAAGTGCAGGGCGTCTCGTCGAGGTCGCTTTCCACGTCATCCTCCTCCTCAACTATCTCCAATGAATGCATCTCGAAACTCATGGAAACGCTTCCTTTTCCGATTTGAAGATGGGGAATCTTTGCCAGACTTTTACCATCAGGATAAGTTAGAGTGCAAAGAAGTAGTATGGCCTGCCCCACGGGAGTTACTGCCGGTAGATCCTTTGACACATCCTCCAACACATCGTAGACGATCATGTAAACACTGTCTCGGTTTGCAGGATTGACATTGCTGAGATTCAGATGAACCTTACCACAACCCAAACAATCGTTGATGGTCAACTAGGAGGTTGTAAAACAGATTGGGTGCCATATTTGTTCATGAATTTAATGGAACTTACCGAAACAATGTAAAGAGCGTGGTTTTCGTTAAGTGCAGATGGTTGTGACATGATTAAAATAATTAAAGTTCTTTATTTCCCAAAAGCTTCCAGAGGCGGACTTAGTGTTGATAAGATGTTAAATAAAGTGCGAGTTAGCTATCGATAATTATATCGCTGGACTATGTTTTCAGCATATTAGTGTTGCACAATGATAATTGTTTGGTAATTAGTGCTTATTGGCAAAAAAAAAAAAAAAAAAATTATTAATTATTTTTAAACAAATAAAATATTACTGAAAGATTACTGAACAAAAAATAAAGCTTTAATTTTTGTAGATTTTATTACATTTTAGACTTAAATAATCACCTACTCAACGATGAAAACAAACACAAGAAAATACATGTTTTTTATTCTTATTAAGAATTCATGACCATTTACATAGGTGATTTCACACCACTAATTTTGGGAATGGCTTGGGACCACTAAAGTGACTTCGATATAGTCCACAGCTTCCGCTTCCCACACTTTTACTTTCCATTTTTTTTTAGCCTAACGTAAATTTATGAATCAGCAAGGAATCAACATTATTATGAGCCATGGGAAGTGAGCCATTAAATTGGCTTGGCCTGGCCAGCAGACTAGGTGCATAAAATTAGGATTAACGGCTTTCTAAGTGCCATCAAAGTCCCCAACTCCTGAAATTCCCAGATGCACGCACAGAGCAACAATTAGTCCGAAACTCTGCATAAAATGCGAGATGGCCTTGGTAACTTCTCGAAAAAGCTTATTTTGTTGGGCATTAAAAAAATATACATTCGTTTTAAAACCGCCGAAACAAAAGCGACAAAGCAAAACCAAAATTGTGATTTTCTTTTAATTTTTATGACACTGTCGGCAGAGTTTTCGCCAGCGATTTTACGACTCGAAAATGCAGAAATGGAGAAGTTGGGGGAAAGGAGAACATTTCCTTATCGCTGCTTTTGATGATGCCCAAGGAAATCATTTATATTTCAGGGCTCCCCTTTCCATTTTGTCCATTTTAATGCTACTTTTGCATTTTTAATGATGATTGCCATTTTTGTATTCTTTTTGTTTGGATTTATGACCTCTGTGGACCACACGTGACGCATTTAATTGCGATTTAATAGCCCAAATGATCGCCAAAACTTTTGTGCGAACTTGGCGTTCGACTATTCTGATATGTGTGGTCGGTCGGTCAAAAAGTGGGAAGGAAGGCGGCTAAAGATTTCCTGGCAGCTCGTAAAGCCAGCGAAATTATGGCAATTTAACGGACGACGCCGATCCACCAGAATGGCCAGCAATTAGATGCCAGCCTTGGGCCACGTAATTCCTGGCTTCAGCTTCGTTTTCTCCAGAGCTTCAGAGCTCCAAAGTTCCAGTCCAGTAGTCGTTGTGGCTTTATCGCCAACATAAATTTTGCTCAGATAAAAGCGCGAAAAAAGCGCTGCTCGTGTCGTGGTCCCATGTCCACAAACAGACTTCTTCAGCGGCGGGGAATTCCCCAATCCACCTCATTGCAATGTCCAGAAATTATAGCAATTTGCTTGTCAAATTGTTGCCGACTTGGGCAATAAATCGTTGGCTTTATGGGCCGCTCTGCGACGCCAGGTGATCGCGATAGAGTTGTTTTAGAAATAAATTCGCCAAAAAGGCTTTCGACCGCGATCCTCTTGGCTCTCTTTAGTGGTTCGTAAACTTGTAAACTGTGCAATTTCGTCGGCCGGCTTTTACTTAAGTCGATCGTTTTTTTCCTGATCTCGCTAATTTAATGGTGCTTTGCCATCAGTCGAGCCAATTGAATAGTTGGCCAAGACGCTGGGGGATCCAGATCAATATGGTCCGATTGAAATATGGTTATGGTGATTTACGTGGCAGTGGGTGGTAATTTGCTTCGTTTATGACTGAATTGATGATGGGTTATCAATCAGACTAATTTGCAAGGAATGTGTAAAGGAATTTATTAATATGTAACTATAATTAAATTATTTCGCGTTAAGCAATTATTTAAACTCAGCGACCACTTTTCAATTAATTTCAACAAAGCTATGATAAAAATGTTGCCATTTGCGTTCAAATTTAACCATCTAAGTAGGTTGGTTATATCCCCTTTCGCCCCATTCTGCATTCTATTCCGAATCCAAATTCTGTTCATGACTCGCATCTGCAATTACCAACATTTTTATTGTCTCGCCTCTTGGGGCATCGCTTGCACCTGCTGTTCCTAAGGCTATTGTTGCTATTTTTACAGGGTATGCTAACTCAATATCTATTTTAGTTATTGCTTTGTCTGAAGAAAATGTAATGAGCTATGAGCCTTTTTGTAGAAAATAATAAAACAATCAATAAGCGAAATAAACTGGTTTTAAGATTACGAAGCTTGATACCTAGAAAATAATTTAAGAAAATTTAAGTTTTTACGTATGCATGCATGTACTAGGTAACCTTTAGCCAGTATTATCTACACACAAAGTTCCAAAATGTTGTTGTTGCCAAAAGTGAGGAGCTTGAAGTTGCCGTGGCTCTCGTAATTCGAAATGTTTACGGTACATTTAATTTCATTTGGATTATTACAATATGCTTTAGGAGGCAACAATTCGACTGTGTTTGCTGGGGAACTCCGTATCTTCCGCCTTCTTCACCCCACCCCTTTACCCACATCATGCTCCATTTGCCAAACCGAACAATGAGCCATGAAGGGGGTGTGGGGGGTGCTGGATTAAAGGGGAAATTCCAACCTCTCCTTCCCCAAAAACAGAACACCAATCCAGTGGATTTTTGGGCAGGTGTAGCGATGGCAAACGGACATATTTCATTGTTGTTGCCAAAGTGTAATTGCGAATTCCAGACAAATGTGAAATTTGAATTTACAAGTTTAACTTTTCTTGTGAAATCATTTGTTTGGGGGCTGCTTCGGTGGAACTCTCGTTTTTGTGTCTGCTCCTTTTGTGGCGTTTTATTTGCCTGTGCGACTCAAGTGTGCACTTGGCAATTCTCGACTTAGTTCATTTGTTCCATTTCAACGCTTGCCAGCTGAGGGAGTCCTGCGGGTGAGGAGTCCTTGCTCCATCTCTTCGGTCTTCGCATAAACAAATGTACTCATGTCGCTGCTCCTTTCTCTACTTTTCGGTCCCATCTCCCTCTTTATTCGTCTGTTACACTTCGATTGTCCCAATTTCGTTGCTATATTTCCGGCTTGTTGTACTTCGTCCTGGCAAAAATTCAAGGGTATGTCGTCTCTGTGGGGAAACAGGTGCAGACAAACTATGTTAGCATCTGCATTTACAAGTAAAAATCTATTCTAGGTTACTTATAAGCATACATTTACGAAAATATTGAGAGAAGAGCTATTAAATTATATTTGAGAAAACCTTGAATTGTGAAACGTTTTTGGTTTCTTATGTTAAAAGTAATTTTATAAATTAATTCATTTTTTGCAATGATCATTATTTAATTTAGGGTAATGAAATGCAAGAAAATCTTGTATCTTAAAATTTAAAAACTTAGAAGAGTTCTTGCTGGTTGAAAACCTTTAGAAGGTATTTCAGGTAAATGAGCATTTTTAGATCTCATACTTTCTGCTTATTTGGATTCCTTCTGTTTTGTGCCTCAAAGAACGCCACGAGCATCCAGTTGCAGCTGGAAAGGCTTTGACTGAAATCCCGAAGTGCTCCACCTCAACGAGCCACAAAACTCCGCCACGGATGGAGTGTCCTCCATGGCGAGGATATGCGAAATTCCTACGCAGCGCAGGACTGGCGAAGAAGAAGGTAGCCTTAGTTCGCCATTCTTGTTTGGCTTTTGTACATTTGCCCGGCTTTTTGTTCACTCGAAGGTTGGATGACTGTGAGGGGTGAAAGGGAAGAGAAGGAAAGGGGGTTCTGGCCAGGCTTTTGTGCTAGAGCGTTGTGCCGAAAAAGTTGCATTTCACGTCTTGTTGGATTCGGACTTGCTCCGGCTTTAGTCCTCAGTTCTCCCGCTGACTTGGCCTCTTCATATTTTGTACCCACCAAAGTGGTGCGTTCCGGTTTGCCGCATAAAACACACTGCCACGCCCCCCGGCACCCACACTCACACACACACTTACACACATATGTACGCCCTCACGCACACAAATACAATTAGAGACTTGGTTTGTTGGTTCAACTTGTTTGCTTACATTCAACTTTATTTCACTTCTGCAGCGATGGTTTCTTTCAGCCACTATCCCTCAACTCAACCCGTTCAGTTGGCAGTGTGTAAAGTTTTTGGCCAACTTGGGCTCCTCTTCATCGCCCCATTGTGCTTTACTGGAAAGGGGAGTTGGGGGAAGGGGGCTTGGGTGGGCGGAAACCTAGGAGCGTTGGGATGTCGGAAGCGCCTTAACTTAATTCTGCTGGATTTCTATGCATCCTCGAACGAACGAGCGTTGGCATTCTGTGTTTGCTTAAATGTTGTATAATTCACTGATTTCTCTGTGGTTTTGTTGCCATTGTTGGATTTTTGTTGATGCTCCTGGGTGCGCCTGTGTGTTTGTGTGGAGTGTGTGTGTGTATGCTTTTGTGAGTGTGTTGCCATGTTTGTGATTACATTACGTATACGTACGTATGCGCAATGTACGGACACTTGTTCATTTGGCGAACTGTAGGAACTTTGTGGTAAGTCCTTAAGAAATAGAATAATTGGCGGGATTACAAAAGATTTGTGTACATAAGGTTGAGCGCTGAAAATATAATAACAGCTTACTTATACCTTAATCTTTGGAAAATGCACAACTGTAATTTAAGAAATGCATTATCCATTTGATATCAGAGTTTTGTGAAAATGTGGTATGGTCTTTTTTATTTATTTGTTTAATTCAAAATCAATTTACTTAAAATAATAAAAAGGTAAAGTTGAAGCAGGTACAAAATAGAATTGATGAGTTGTTTTAATACGAAAAATCAAGGCAAGGGTATTATAATCATGGCATAATTTCAAAACAAAATAAAGGTCACATTTTCCATCTCTCTTTGTGCGACAACTTCCTTTTCGGTTGAATACCTTCATAATCACTTTTTAAACTAATAAAATCTATAACATTTTCACATCGGGTGTTCTTTGTTTGACCCAAATTATTTTGCCTTGTTGGGCGAGACTTCGCACTCCCGCATCTTCCTTCAGCCGACTTTTGTCCAGTGGATCGCAATAAAATAACCCGAAATACGTTGCCCAGGCCAATCCCTAGCCCAATTTCTGTTTCAGTACCAATCCCAGTCGATTCCCTCATGGAAAACGTAAGGAAACGAACATGGACCGAGCATTGTAAATTGTTGTCCGAAAATTTATTGGCAGCACTTATCAGATTCACTCATAAATCTGCAAAAAGCCCGTCTCCAAAGCCGTTCTCCCCGTCTCTTTCCCTCCTCAGCGAAGTACGTGAGTGGGTGTGAGTGTTCCTATGCGAGTGTGCGAGTGTGGGTGAGTATCTGTGTGAGGAGCGGAGTGTCTGTGTGTTTGTGCGTGGGTGGCTGGCATGTGCGAGACATTTATTTGCATGCCCCACCCGATTTTGCCCCCCATTCGGTGCTCCATTTCGGTCGCACAATCCACAAATTAACATGACATTTTTACAAGCCCAAACATGTGTACACATGGGCCCGAAAGTGAACCGAACCACTCGAAATTAATAGCCAGCAAAGCAGCATCGGGCGCATATACTCGCTCGTAAGCCGCTCATTCGATGTGGCCCAAATGGACAGCCGGACCTTTTGGCCGGACATTTATGGACATGGCCGAAAAAGTCAAACATTGGAACAGCAGACGGGGGCGAAACGGTCACATCGCATCGAACAGGTTGCCATTTTATGCATCCATAAATTTAATTACTCAAAGCTACAAAATGTGCAAAACAAAAAGCCATTAGTTCAGGTGGAAACTACACTGTTGACCAACTTTCATAACTCGAATTTCCCTTTTGTGAAAAGAAAGCACTCTCCTATTACGCATAAATTTGTACTTCTTGTGGAAATTTAAAATTGTTCATCGACCAGAGATAAGATTTATTAAGAGGTATAACAAAATAATAAATAATATAACAAGACTAAAAGTTTTAAATAAATATTGACCTTATTATATAATTATTTTGAAAGGTTGATATATTTGCCAAGATTTTCATAAGCTAACTTTTTTAACGGCTTTTAAATTTTATATTTTTTCCATACCGTTTTTTTTAGACGCTCTTATTTGCCCCCATTTGAATGTTCGATAATCTGGGCCAAGTGATGTGCATACCCAGTCAAGTTGCAGGTTTTTCATTGACAGGAGGCGAGTCCATAAGAGGAACCTCAAACAGAAGAGGCAACAGCCGTGTAGAGAGGGGGAAAAATCATGACAAAACATTTGGCCAACGAGTTTTCATTTTCTTTGTGCCGTGCAGTTTTTTGCGTCATTTTTCGGTTTCACTTGAATGAGAATGACGAGAGGACGTCGACGATGATGAAGTTATCAGGCAAAAACAAGCCAAAAGTTGGCACAATTTCAAAAAGTTGGCCCACATAGAACCGGGAAAAGAAGGGGCTAACAATCCGAAATGCAGACTGCAGATTCTGAAACAAGGCACATGAACTTTTGCTCACTGAGCTGCAGTGACAGAAAGAGACAGCTTGAGCTGGGAGCGAATGAGATGGAATGATCCAAGGACGAAAGAGATGGCTAAAAGGACACTGTGGACATCAAGCATTTCCGTCCAAGTGCGAATGAGTTTAGCTCTCGGATCCCTGTCAATAGCGAGGAGTGGCACATGGACAGGAGCCACAGGAACCGCCAACACAAAAACAACAGTGCCACCAGAAATCGGTATAACAACGCTTAAACAACAACAAAAACAACTACCATAGCAACAACAACAACAACAGTTGACAAATGCAACAAACGACAAGTTAAAATTCATGTTCATTGTAGTTGCCACAAGTTTGCCTTTGCTGAGGTTAAAACACAACATTTCTCGACATCAAACCAACAAGCTGGCAATGTAAATGGTAATTGACAAACAGCAGCTTAAGTATTTTAAATTGTTTTTAAGAGCAGTGATTTTTGTTCGAGCTAAGATTTCAAATAAATTGTAACATTAGGAAACAAGATTTCCCAATTAAAATAGATTTTTAATTCAATTAAGAATCTTGTATTTAATTTAAATTTCTAGCACCAAACTCCTTTAACTGAGTTAAAAGGAAATTGAAAATGAAAATTAAATAGAACTGTGTTTTCACTCTTTTTTGACAAAATAATAAAAAACTATGAACTGATAAATTGCCAACTATTTTAATTATTCAAATTTCAGGAAAAAAAATTCAGCTTGTTGGCAGCTTTCACTTCACTCAACAATCTAAAACAAAACATTTGCGCAATGTAAGTGGCCAGAATATTTTACCGGCAAATATCTGCAGATAGAAAGTGTTTCTGCCACCTCACCTGACTGACTGACTGACTGACTGACTGACTGTCTTCCGTTCCATTCCACTTTGGACAATAATATGACGTATGTTGGGGCCAACATGAAGTTGGCCCGCAAAATAATAAAATGGCTATAATAAATTTCTGTTTTGCAAAATATTTCCAGGAATTCGGGGATGGATTGTATGCCAGCCAGCCTTTCAAGCGGAAATTGCACATTTTGCAGAAAGTGCTCCCCCGAGGGAACTGGGATGAGATGGAGTATAAAAGGAATTAGGAATGCAATTTGAGGTTATGTTGGCAATGTGCAGCCGGGCTAACTGCACCGACACTAACATGGCCTTACACTTGGAGAAAAGTGGGTTATTGTTTCTTATTTTAAATAAGATTATGTTGTTTTTATTAATAAATAGCCTGTATGTGTTCTTTATATCCTAGTATTAAAATGGTGTTGCATCATATTAAATTGTAAAGGAATTATTATTTATGTTAGATCATTAAATGTAAGAGTTGCAATTATCAGGCTAAATACATATTGAAAATTTATTAACCACATTAAGCTTTAATTTCTCCCAGTGCATGGCACCACCAGCGCATGCTGACCACATCTGTATGCGCATTTGTTTAGAGAGAGAGACGGTGTGTGTGTGTGTGTCAGCTAGACAAACAGACAGTTGGACTGGCACTTGGACAGATGTTGGGATACGTTCTGAGCCTGGAAGTTGGAGCTGGGCTACGGTCTGACAGCTGGACCCAGAAATCCTCAAGCGAGACCCCGAAAAACCTCTTCCCAGATATTAATAGACGAAATTTGAGTATTGCTTCCGTCATGAATAAAATTTTGCATCCAGTGGGCAGCTGCAGCGAATGGGGAACGATGTGGGGCTCCCCCGAAAAACTTTTGACAACCCTCCCCTAGCTCCACCTCCACTTTGGAAAACTTCTCATCCAGAGTTGCAGCGTTCACATTGTCCTGCACTGCAGTTTCCTTGCCCAAAACTTTTCAAATTGTCCATTCAACGTCCATTCAGCTGTCTGTTTCTGTGGCTTCATTTTTCTTCCTTTTTTTGCTTTTCTTTTAATTTTAATGATGCCCTCCGAAAAATGTAAAACGCTTGCGTTGCCGCAGTGCTAAAAACAATTTCTGGTATGTGCACTTTATGGGCGCATCGGGATTCTGTTCCCAATGGCCAGAGGACATTACCCTGAAGTCCTTTCTTGGAAAGTGGTTCGTTTTTTTGGGGGAGACATAAAAAGAGAGCTAAAAGATTGTGCTTAACATTTCAATTTACTATTGAGTCTAAAAGGTTTACAATTCAGACGGATGTCAAGGTAATATTTAGTATATTAATAATAAAACTGATTTTCTTAAAAATATTTAAGCAGTAACAAGTGCCCAAAATATCGATAATTTTTTATCAACACAGCAGTTGTTTTCCTGAATTTTTAAAATTCAATCAAAGTCAAAAGTCTGTTCCTATCAAAATTTAATATCCGACTTAATCAAAAACCGAATCCGATTTGGCCACAATTGTAACAGCAAACTGTTTTGGCCCATCAAACGAAAATTCCAGCACTGCAAAATTCAAAATGCAGAAACTGAAAGAAACGCAGCGAAACGAACTGGGCCGAAACCACAGAACGAAATGCGGTAACACGCAAAACTTTGCTGAATCAACTACTAAAAGATTTATGGTATCAAAATAGTGCCACATAAAATATTCACACCTTGGCCGGGCTGCCAGAATCTAACGACTGCCGAGGGCCAACGGAAAGGGATTTTCCGAAGGGGGGAAAAGCGGGGAGAAAGCCAACCAACTGATGCCTTTGGTACGATAAAGCCATTGTTTATACTCCGCCAAGCGACTGGGTTGTGGATTGCATTTTGGCCATAAGTTGGCAACATTTTTTATGCGTTCATCATGCGGTCAGCATAAATTTTTCATCGCCATTGCCGCTTTTCCTTCGTTCAATTTTTCCCTTCACTTGGGGCCCCCCGAACATGTTGCCAATTTTGATGGCTGACGGCCATAAATCAGACCGTTTAAAGTCGCCAAATGAAAAACAAGGACTGAATAATTTCTTTTTGGCTAAAAACATATAAGCCATTTATTCCACACCAAATTATCTGTAACCATGTAAGTGTTCTTGTGTATTTTTGTGTCTTGTGTAGGTTTTGCTTGCGAAGGGGAAGTCTTAGAACGAATGGCGATTGTAACTGAAGAGACACCAATCACGCAAAAGTACAAAAAACAACTGATGATGGGCTCAATGTGGATCCTTAACGCCAATGGGGGGCCTTGCTAACGGATTTTCCTGGAAAGAAAATAATAATAATTGTTAAAATGATTATTAAAGCATTCTAGAACATAATACAAATATATATATATATAGACGTTCACGGTTTCATTTAACGATATAATGATTTTCTATCAAATTAATAGTAAAATTGAATTTATTAAATTACGTAAATTCATAGCGACGCCGTCTTAAACGGACATAAATTGTTGGTAAAATCTGTTACTTTAAATTTTCTCATAGGTAGTTCGGGATAATTATAAATTCCCTTTGCTTACTCACCACAATTGAATGACTGATTGCTCTTGCCGCACTTCGAATATTCGTTTCCCGACGGCGTGCTGTGTGAATAGCGGATTAAAAAGGATTACTATGGATAGAATTAGGAGGCTGAACCCTTCGGCGAGATCTACTTACTTCAGTCCGTTCCGAACATCCCGGTACATCGTAGAAGATGGCATGTCGTATGAGGACTTCATGCGGTTCCCTTGCTGCTGGTGGTTCTGATGCTGGAAGTGGTGCTGCTGCTGCTGCTGTTGGTGGTACTGCGGCTGGTGGCTCTGCATGGGCTGGCTGTACTGCCACATGTTTCCATTGCTCATTAACTGGTTGTTGTTGGAACCGGAGTTCCAGTTGCCAGGATGCGAGGGCGATGAGGGACAGGTCATCCCACCATTTCCGCCGCCCGTCAAACGACCTTGATGCATTTGGGTGGTGGATCCAGAATTATTGTACTGCTGCATCGGCGGCATTTGACCCATCGCAGACATGGGCTGCAGATCGGGAATTACTGCATTCATCCCAGGGGCATCGATGGCCCCCATGGGATTGCCCATCATGGGCATCATGGTCATGCTGCTCAGTGGCGTCACCGCTCCAATGGGCAGCTGCGATGTCGTCGTGGACATGGGGGTCATCTGATTGCCAGCGGACATCATGTTGAGCGGCATGCCCTGCATGGGATACGAGGACATCTGCGGAGCACTCGACATGGGCATCTGCATCTGAAGATTCATCTGCGGCGGATTCAGCGGCTGCATTGACATGGATTGTCCCTGGCCGGGATTCATTCCCATGGGATACTGAGGCACGTTCTTCATCTAAAGAATTACACTATACCCCAAAAGTACTTTTAATAAAAACCGATCTATACCTTCGAATCGGCATACATGCTGTAATCAGCCTCGTAGGGCACTGAGCAAAAATTCATTTTTAAATTGTGAAAAATTCGATAGATTCCGAAAGAACAGAAAAAGTTCGACACTGAAAATTTCTTACTAATTTACAATTTTTTGAATTTATTTTTTAGAAGAGATCTGGATCTTACGGTGAACTAAACACGAATGAGATTTGGTAAAGAGAAACTTTACAAACTTCTGACATTGTTGGAAAAAGGCTACTAGGTTGCCTATAATTCAACATTTGGAAAATGGAAAACGATCAATTTTAAATTTGCATCTTGTTGGCCTTGAAAAACTAACTCATTGAGAAAGTGACACATATCACTATTTTGGGCTAAGCAAAATTGCCAGACCTTTCCGTTTTGGGCTATTCAAAATTCGTTGTTACCATATCAAGTAAATGGATCGAAAGTGTCAGAAGTGTAGGAAAAGGAAAAAGGTGAAAGTGGTTACTACTAACCATCACTCGAAGTGCAAAAAGACCAACTGTCGAAAAAAGCATCATGTTCAAACTCAAAGACACGCCCACCGCCACCCAAAGGATCCCACATCGAAGGTGTTCCACAAAAACTGCTGCAAATACAAGACGCATTCACAATCCTTGAAGGTCAATCAGTGCAACCTGGCCACCCAGTGTCCTTCTCGCACGATCCCCATCGCCGCCTCTGTTCCTCTGCTGCAACATCCTGTTCGCCGAACGGTGGTGAAGCTTCCTGAAACGGTGGTCATACACATGCGGAATGAGGAGGATGCCCGTCGAGTGGCAAACAGCTGCAAAAGGACCCTTTTGAGATCCTTTGTCCCAGGACCGATGGTCCAGAGAGATGAAAACTCGAGAGGAGATCGCGAAATAGATCTTAGGCCACGTCGTGTCTATCGAAACGGAAGAGCAAGGCCGTCCTTTAGCGAAATGGACTTGAAGTACGAAAATTCGTTTCAGTAGAGCTATGTTCAGTGAATATGTAAATGTAAATATTTCTATATTTTTTACATTTTAAAAACAATGCACTTCGAAAGTTTGTTTGAATTTATTATGCCATTTCTTAGTAGGGAGCACTTAAAATAAAATCGTTTATAAGATTAAGAAGTCATGGTTTCTATTTTGCAGTGGTTTATTAGCAAGACTAATCTGGCATCTATGGTAAAACCCAACTGCCATATAACTACTAGAAGTTAGTTTTCCTTACATTTATATTTAGTTCCTCCTTTCCGCGAACCGCTTTCCCCATAGGAATAAGAACTATTTTAGTATGCTTAACTAGTTGCTTCGTCCCTTGGGCATATCGTGATCATCCATAGGCCACGCCCCTTCGGCAGTCTCCCCACCACCCAAGCTGTCCAGGACAATTAATATTGCCCCAGCTTGTCAGCTTATTGTTTATCTACATAAATACGGGACACGAAGAACGGCTGCCCAGAGCTGTCGTGTCATTTATTCTCGCTCTCCGTCCCGCCTCGACTTTCGATATCCTTTCGGCCGTGGTGCAGTTGCCACACCATTTATGCCATTAAGTCATTAGCTTTGTTTAACAAATAACAAACTGTCAATGAGTAGATTAATGATGTTTTTCGCATGAACTGCAATTAGCCGCCGCCGTGGACGTTCGCCGCCCGAGTTGTTCCAACTGACAAATGGGTGTGATTTCGCTCCCAGCGGCGTTTCGTTTTCCTGGATCCGAGGTGCACCACCGCTGGATTGATGTGGTGGTGGTGGTGGGGCCTGGGTGGTGCCACCGGGTGACAAGGACTCGTTATTGATGCGCCCCCAAGCTGCCGTCACTTGGCAATTATTGTGTGTATTGTGCTCCAAGTCAGCGGCATTTGCCAGAGTCATAGACATTGTCATGGAGCAGTCTATCTCATCATTGGAGGGCAGTGGTGACACTGTTGTTAGCCAACTCTCTACTGGCTATTTATTAGGGTAAATGAAGAAAATTGTATACTTTGCCATCATCCTAACAAAAAGAAAAATTGAAAACAAATGGACATTACATTTTCCATAAAACTTTATAAATACTGTTCATCGGAACACCTTAAAAATTGTGAAATTTTTAATGCTTCTGTGGCTGCCAATGTTTTGGTCACAATTAACCCTTTAAAATGGATTGTTTTAATGAATATAAATTGTAGAAAACTATACACATTCTTTCAGCTACTTCTCCTACTCTAATCTTAATTTATTGCTGCCAACTCTGATGGTGAGTGGGAGCTGGAGAAGCAGGAGTAGAGTCAACGCAATTATACCCGTTGACAAGTGTAATGTCAGCCAACCGCGGCTGCCGTACTCATTGGCATCTCGACGAAGCTCCATTTGCCAACCATCCTGCTGTTTCTGCTGCTTTCTGCTGTTTCTGCCGTCGACGTGACGCGCTTCATCACTCACTCGCTCGCAGCTAACACGCTCCCCAGTTACCCACTTACACGGCCCACTCCACTTAGCCACTCAGCTCGACGGGACGACTGGCACCAGGCTCATTTCGATCCCTGCACTTTAATTCCATAACCAGGAGCGGAACTGGAATGTTCTATAATGGGGCCTGTTACCAGAAAAAGTATTAAGCCAAGCGATATTAACAGAAAACTCTTTAAAATCATGCCAATTCTATGTAAAAAAAAGTTAAAATTGTTAAAATTATTTTACAAGCTTGAAGCAGTATTTTTATATACAAATTGATTAGGAAAATATTTGTAAGGCCAAACAAGTCATTTTTAAGACCTTAAGTACAAGTGATTATTATTTTCATTTAGGTAAAATCCCATTGCAAAAGGTATTCGATAATTTCCAAATATTAACCATATGTTTGTAAAAAAATACATTAGTATACATCGTAAGAATCTGGTCTGTTAAACAGATCATTAATATTAAAACACCTTCAAATAATTTCTGAAACCGCTCCTGTGTTAAAATATTTACACTGTAATTATTATGCAAAATGCAATTGACTCCATTATTTACGATATTGTGAAACTTCGTGAGCAGAGTGCCAAATGGGGTGAACCACATTGGATGGCGACAACAAAACTTTCAATATATGTATGTATTGCTAATTCCATATTTCTATGTATATTTGTTATCCGCCAACAAAATATAAATGAGTTTGTGTGCGGTCGCTAATTGCCTTTGCCAGAAAGTTAATTACGGCGAAATTTGAAAATTTCAAAATTGGACTTGTCAAAAACATTTTGACGTTTCCCTTCAGACGACCGCCAATCCCCCAATTTCCCACTCCCCCATTTTCAGCCATCATTTGGAGGAAATTAGTTTTACAAACTTTTGGATTTTTGAATTTTCGCACTGTTTCGGTTTCAGTTGACTTTAAACAAAAAGTCGGCTTTCATTGTTGGCTTTGATTTTCATTATGCGGCATTATTATGACTATTAGCACTCGAATTTCAAACATAAACGGGGAAATGCCATTCATCAAGTGGAGTGTTAATGTCCATTTGCATTACTGGCAAACATTTGCGAGGCCTAATTAAGTGCCATGGATGCGTGTTAATGAGTGCGCGTCGAGTTCAAAAAATGGCATTAAAATTGCAAACAAAAATAATTGTGACATCAGAATTTTAGCTGGTTTTGGCTAAAATGTCATTTGTGAAATGTGATTTGACTTCCGCCAGTGTCATAATAAAGAGGAAATTAATGCGATAGTTTAGATTTACCTGTTAGCTTTAAACAAATATTTCAAAAAGGCATGGAACTTTGACACTACAACGTATCAGGATTTTGGCCAAAATGTCATTTGCGAAATGTGATTTGATTTCCGCCGGTGTCATAATGGCAAGGAAATCAACATGATAGGTTACATTTACCTGTTAGCTTTAAACAAATATTTGAAAAGAATGCAACTTTGGCAACATTTAATGAACACTACACCGTTGTTAAACAGTTAATGAACTAGCGCGAAATGTGCATTGTTGTAAAGAGAATGGCGACAATCCTTTGGCTCATTACAGGATGGAGAAAATGAGAAGGACTTTTTGTGCAGGCGACGGGATAAAGTTCGCCTGTTTTACCCATTTCTCATTAGACATGCACGCCGGGATATAAGGTCTTTGATTTAACACCTAGAAAGAAGGCGAGCTCGAGCAACAAAGGCCTCATTAATTAGGAATGTTAAGATGATGAAAACTAATCTGCTAAAAGCACACTCTCGCTACTTTCGCCGGCCCCCCATCTTCTCACCTTCTGAATCCTTTAGGTGAGTCATTTGTCTACCAGGATCAATGGAGAGGAGGCAGGAGTGCAGGAGTGCAAGGATTGCAAGGAGTACGAGGAGTGGCTTCGGAGGCGTCATTGTTTGGCACCGGTTCACATGCGCTTAATGCACTTGGAAGCCCGGGCTTCACCTTCGACAATGTTGCTGGATAAGCACAGACGGCAAAACACTGGCAACAAACTAACCCAGCTGCAAGGACCCTGCGGATGCGAAGGATACACGATAGACCATGAGGCAAGGACGTCAAACTGGAATCTGTGCAAATCACAAAATTGGAAAAATCGAGGCGGACCGAGGAGCAAACACCGGAGGGGCCGAAGGGTACAGCAAGCTAAATGCCAAGCGAAGTAGAAGCCGGAATCAGAATCGAGTCCTCCATTAGAGTTGGCCATAAAATAAGCAACTTGTATCGGTAGCTGCAGCTCCACTTTCCAAGCGCATTTTTCACGGGGAGAAATAAAAGTGGCTTTAAAATTAAAAAAAAGGGGGAAAGTTAAAAATTTTTTATAAACATATTTATAACTATTTAAACCTTTTGAAAGTCAAATGTTACTAAATAAATTAGTCATTTTGCAATCGCAAATACATTTATATGGTTTAAAAAGGAGTACACTTATTTTGGGTTGTGTTCTTTTATTAGTGCAGTTCACCATTAATCAATAATTAATAATTAATATTACGTTTTTAAATTTCCTTCCTAATAGTTAATACTTGGACATGAAGAGAAACTCAAAAAATTTCTACATTTTTTTATAATCCTTTTTAAACAGACCTCGTACTTTTTTTCTGGTAGTAATAAAGATGAGAATTTTGATTTATCGAGCTTAAGTCATCAGATTTCGCTCAGTGCACTCGTAAGCTCATGATGCCCCAATGCATGACGCTTGGCTGAGTGCAAATTCAATTAACTTGTTACAACACAAGCTCAGGATCAGCTTTGGCATCAGCATCTGCCCAGACGGGATTGGGATTTGTTTCTACGAGTATATCTGAGCCTGCAGATACCGGTCTGCACTTCTGCACTAAAACTGGGCTCGCAAGGCTTGGCCAACATTTCTTGGCTCGTCCTCCGCCAACTTTTGTTTATTCTATTTCGTATTTTAATTCCAATCAAATTGGTTTTTGCGGTGCGCGCTCAAACAAACAGTTATTTGATTTAGGCCCCCGCTCGGAAAATGCATTTTTAGTCATTCAATTAATAAAGGATTCCGAAGGCAAACATCCATAACCAAGTGACATTTACATTGGCAAATATAGACGTTAGCAAATGGATGGAAAAGCAACAGAAGGAACTACTCGAGCCGAAGTCATTGCAGTTCAAATGAATTTCTTAGCAACTCAAATTGAAATTAATAATCAAATGTCAGTTACTCAATGGATTAGCAAGAAGCCAATGTAAATAGATCTGCAGAAAATATGATCAAGGTATACAAACTTGATTGCTCTAAGGATGTTGCGCGGTTTCGAGGATGAATGAATGATTGATTTGACAAAAATAAGCAAGGAAAACATTATAGACTTGTTTAAATGCTATAAAAAATCATTTATTAAACGATTGAATGCAACTCAAAAGTTTTAAGTGTATTGGATAAGTTTAAACTGACAGAATTAATTTTAGATCTCACCACACTTTTGTAAATTTTAAATTTATCTCTTGTATGAACAACTTATAAAGTAAAATACTTTTTGACTTTTATATTCCTTACTCAAATTTCACTTTAAGTACAATTCCCTTTACCCGCTCAACTGACAACAGCCGACGGGCAAAATATTCAGGTTGGCCCCCTTTTTTTCCACCATTTTCGACAGTACCTTAAAAATATATCCCCATCGCAGTGGTCCATAATTTATGGCCTGTCCCACAGCCCGCTTCCATTATGAATTCATTAGCACCTGAGGGCTACGCAAAAGAGTCGAGAATAAAAAAGGGGAATTTAAAAGCAGCAGTCAGTTGACGTTTCCCCCCAAAGAAAAAAAGGTCTCGAAAGCATAAAGTTCGCCGGGGCGTTCGGCCAATGCCAATAGGTTCAAAAGTTAAGCCCAAATCCCGAAACAAACACAAGGCCGCCTGAACTTTTGATACTTTAAAGTGGCTTAAACGCGGTCTGAGCCCGGGATTCTTTTCAATACTGACCGGCTCATGTATTTGCATATCACGAATTGTTATACTAAACCAACAGAGTGCGCTGAGTCCTGAATCCCGAATCCTGACCCCTGAAATCCCCGGGACTGAGACTGATTTGCCCGGGGAGCCGCACAAATGATGCGATCCGTGTGGGACGTGCTCCGCCGTTTTGGCCGCAAATCGATGGGTTTTTGGCCAGCCAAATACCAAGTAGCAAGCACCAAGCACCAAGTACCCGATGCACGTTCGACCGGCTGCAGTCCCAACTGGCTGGCTGCATTTGCAATTAGATGGCCGAGTGGGTCTCTCAAGGATTTTGCCGAGATTTTGCGGCGCTAAACATCTAAATGGCCGTGACAGCTGCAATCGAACTGGGCCAGCTGGCAATTTATTTTTTCTGTTAGCCAAATCTTGCGACATTTTATGACGTCTGCTCCTTTGGATCGTCGTCCTTGCTTTTGTTGGCAATGTTCGCATCCTTGGACGGCGTCACCTTAAATGCGTTGCCAGCAAATCAACGTCACGTCCGACAATCCAAGGCGTCCATAAAAAATGTCTCCGTGTCTGGGCTCTCATCCTGCCATTCTTTATTCTTTATTTTTCCAGCTTTCCAGTTCCATGCCCGCACGAGTTGAGGAATAGTTTTGCTGACTGCTGCAGAAGTAGCCATCCAAAGTCACCCTTTCCTCCGCTTTTTCCCCCGATTTCTGGGAGGACATGTGTGCTCAGGTTCGTCTACGTGCCCTGATCTGCTTACAAGTTCGCAGTGGTTCAGCATTTTCCTGGGCAAGGTCAACGGGGGTCAGCGAATGGGGTTGGGTGGTGCGGCCCCTGTTTTCCCAGTTTATTTGTCGCAGTTGACAAATTGATATGAATTGGCCAGGAAATCTGTTGCAGGGAGCAGCCACAATTGGCGAGCAATGGAACGTAATTCAATATAATCGATCTAAATATTCGATGAATTCAGGGGTTCTGCAGATTGTTTACAATTTAATAAAATGAGTTAGCTTTTATCTCAAACTAAATTATTTATGTGTATATTCACTTTGTGTATTTTACAGACAGCTGAAACCAAGGATTTTGTTTTATCAACAAAATTTAATAAATTGTAAATCTTTTAATCTGCAAACCTAATTATTTTAATACAAATTAACAAAGTTACATTTAATATGCCAATTTGATTTATACAACCAATTAAATTGCAGTTTCAAATGTTTGTCTGTTTTTTCTATTTGCTCAGATGACAATTTAGTGTTACAAGGACGACAAATATGCATATCAAACACATTTTAAGCCGCAAAATTAATTACTGAGATGCATATCAGCACATTTAACAATTAAATAAAGAATGCCTTTTACCAGTTAAATTAAAATTTTATGTTTCCATTTCTCGTTAAAGACTCGTAACCTTTCGATTTAATTACATTCTGCAGTTTGTGAATGAAGTTTTACCTTTCAGCACTTAAAATGTCAAAAGTTCATCGCATTTCCGTCTGAACTTTAAACCTCCGTCCACGAGCATTGAAATGTTTTATCTTTTCAATGGTTCTCGTATCGATTGTCAGCAATGGGAAATCGGCCCATTCAATAAGTCAGAGTTCGGCATTTGTCATGAGTCAGTCCTTAACCCCCCTGCGTGTCTTAACCCTCCGACGCCCACTCTTCTTGTCCCGTCATCTAATGTCGTTGCACATTTAAGTCCACGTGACCATCGTGTGTATCCACCGAAGAGTTTGGTGTCCGAGTTGCTCCTCCACCTTTGATTTGCTGTAGCCCCCCTTCACCAGCATTCCGAACCCCCTTTCGACCCTTCGCCGCCCATGTGTTTCTGAGTGTTCGTTGGTTTGTTTCACTTCAATCAGTTGTCGGTTGACTGCTTTCGTTAAGTGCCATCTTTGCATGTGACCGGGGATCCCTGTTACCCCTTAACCTGTCCGTCAGTTCGAGGATATCACGCAATGCAGTATGCCACCCCCCTCCCTTCTCATTCTTCGGCCCCTTTTACAGGCGCCCCTGGCCCACAGGCACATCGCAAATTATTTGGGTCTGTCACAGCCGTGATTTGGACTTTTGATTACTTGATTACGTTTGCAATGCGTTTCCTCTTTCTGTGGCACTGGTCGCTGGACACTTGCTGGATCTTTCCGTTGCCAGCTGGAAGAGAATCGTGGCTCTCGTATCCGCCTGCCTGCCAGTATACACTTAAAAAAAAATAAAAAAAATGGCCCTAACCTGATAAAAATCAGTGCATGAGTACAAATTTACCCATTAAAAATAAATCTTCAAATTATAGATCTAAATAAAAAACAAAGACATCTTTAATTACTGTTTATAAAGCTTGTGCATTTTAAATAAATTTATGAATTTACAAAATGTTAACAAACATTCGAGAATACTTTATTTTAAAGTGTGTTATAAATGTACAACATTTAGATCGGTTTAAAGTGTGATTTCGTTTATTTAGGAATTGTTTTATTTTTCGTTACTTTCCATTTAATTTCTCTAAGTGTACCAATGGAGCCGACAAACGCCATCAACGGATGCGGGCTGCCTCTCGTCAATGATTTAAATGGAGGTCAAGTGGAGTTCTCTGATTGACGCAGCACATTGAACGCTTCGCACTGACTCCCTCCATTTTGCCCATCTGAGTCAATCTTTTAGCCAAAATGTAATTTGCACATTGATTACATGAAGAGAAAATGAGTTACGCTGCAATTTAGTGCCGCAAATGAAGTGAAACCGATCGGCAATTTGTTGATAGTTTTGTCCCCAGCTGCGTCGCAGATTACAATTCCACCCACAATTGGAGGGAGTTGGGAAGTTGGATATATCTTGCATGAGTGAGTGCTCGGATGAGTCATGGATTAGAGCGAGTAAAAGACAAGTTGATTGACTAAGTCAGACTCTGAAGAAAGAAAGGGATTCCTATAGCTAAAGTGGAGGGATGTTTCTCATTAAATGCTTGTAAAGAACATGGCAGTTTTTGATTTTGTACTTATGTAGTTTTATATTATTTGGATAAAAAGTAAAAAATACGTTTCAATAATTTTAATACTATTAAATCTGCTTTACTAGTTGTATACGCAATATTGTTATTGAGGAACAATCAATTAAAAATTCTTTCAAAATAAAATCCCACAATTTAGGGTAACCGAAAACGTGAACTTTTACCTTTTTATACCTAACTAAGATATTTTTCCTACGTCCCCCTACCTGTGCCAACATTAACCCACTCTAGCGCACTATCTGAAGAACTTAACCCCCTTCAAACTCGATTGAAGGATCCTGCTGGCAGACAGTTTTCCTTCGCCGCTTTTCAGCCACGTTTGACTTTAACCAACAGAAAGCGGCTTAATTGGCGGCCATTTGACCGGCGGCGGTGTTCACTCCTCCCCGGCTCCATTATCGTGTATAAATCAGTCAACACCCAGTCGCTCAATTTTCAACACTTGACTATTAAAAACTTTGGCGAATTTATTTAAGGATTGCGATGGTCGGAGGGGAAAGGGGGTCGCCTGGAGGCGCCAGTCGGGAATCCGGAGTTTGCGGAGCGGAGTTAATTGCTCGCTTCCATGTTGTTTATTCTTGGTATTTTAAAGAAAATAATTCATAAATTAATTTGGACATGAGGGAAATACGAGGGGAAAAATACCAGAAATATTCGCTGAGCTCGGCGGTGCAGCGAAAACGTTTTATGAAAAATCACCTCATAAATTTGCAGCTACGTGAACGGCAGCAATTATGATGGGTGGTTTTGGGGGAGAAGAAGGAGGAGCTGACGTGACCAGGTCGAAGAATCAACATCCACGTTTATTTACTCAACAATTTGGCAACCTTTTTGTTAACAACTTATCACAAAAATTATGTCAAAATTGCAGCGCCCAAAAGGGCCAGTTGTTACAGGACTACCCGACTGCCCGACTGCCTGGCTGCCTGGTTACATGGGTTAAGGTTAACCCATTGCGTCCTGGCCGTTGCCGCTGATTGGCATTCAAGCACTTCATTACAGCAATTGCCCCATTGAAGCCCAGCTCCCAGTGCGAGGAATTGAAATTTCACGCAAGTTGAGCACACAAGAAGGAGCTGGCAATAAGTGCGGGTTAAAAAGGGAAAAGGGAGAGCCCGTCGACGGGTTAAAGGGGGCTGCAGGGGGGACAGCGGATGAAGGGGGAGTGGCAGCCAAAGGGAGTGCAACACATGCAAAGCAATTTAAATGTCGGCCATCGCCTGAGTACTCGTCCGAGTTTGCACAGCGAAAAATCCATTTAAATTGGCCATCAATTGGAAATTTTCGGCATTCCGAAAAAATGTACATTATTGTTAATTTAACATGACATTCGTGGTTAAAATATTTAAGGTATCTGCAGAGAATTCGGTTTGTATTCAGTTGTGAGTTTGGGGTATGTTCAAAGCGTATTAAGGTTTATATTTAATGCATTTAATTTTTTTTAGAATTATTGTGAACTAGAAGTAGCAGCTTAAATTATTAGCGGACGCTTCTTTTTTACCAAAACAATTTAAATAAATATTTATATTATATTATGTTGTGTGCAACTAATAACCACCATTGAATTACATTACCAAATTCAATCGAACATTTATTTAATTTTTTATTATGGATTCAAATAAAATGTCGAACGATATATTTTTTATAAAAGTTACAACATTTTAAATGTATTCTATTTATATTTATTTATTTAGCTATTTGTATAGCTACATACATTTTGAGTTTCAAAATGTTTACTCAGTTCTTGGTTTGCAGAGTAAATATGATTCGGTTTTCCTGTTAAACTGAAAAGTATATATTTTTTTCAGTGCTGGCTATTGGACATGCTCCCGTTTTTGCATTGTTGACCGCTGAGTGATGCAGGTTGCTCCCTCTTCCGCTTCCCCCTTCCCCTCCCCCTTTCCCCATCCCCTTGACCAACCCCTTTTCAGCTTGTTTGGGCTCCTCGCGTTTTTCGCGCCGCGCAAGCCGATAATTTATTAAAGGCGATTATTATGGCCTGGTTCGAACGAGTTTGCACTCGTCTGGGAACTGAGAATGAAAATGGGAATGGGACCTGCGTGTTGTGGTAATTTACTGCCCGAGGGGTACGAAAAGCAGGGAAAGGCGGCTCCACAAAGAGGGGGGTTAAATCAAAAAGGAAAAAAAAAAAACACAACACCGATCCATAGGGATCCCTGGCCGTGTTGTACTTTGAGGTATTTACATATGAAATGTGTTAAATTGAGCTCTTTTTTAGCACAAGTTTGTTTTAGCGAACAAATTGCAGCTGCCCCTTCCTCCTTCTCCCCATCGCGGAATTATAGTTTCAACATTCCGGCAACTCAGTCGCAAGGGCCCCACATAATCGGCCGGCGATTTGATTAAAAAATCGCACAATCATCGCAACGAGGACCTGACCACAAAGGCTCCCCAAGGGTCCCTCAGCGAAATGACGATGACGTCGGCAATGGCGATGGCTGGCTCCTTCAACTAATGAAAAATTTGCATATTGTATACCGCTCCTTCACCTCCTCCCCCTTCCCCATCCCCTTCTCAAAGTTGAAAGTTTGTTTTGTTTGGGGGGCGTGGTGGCATCGTAAAGTGCATTCAACTGGGCGAATTTTAAAAACAGCAGAATTGTGCCGCCCTGCTGTTAGTTTTTGTTTGTTGCCTTTACACTTTGTGGTGCAAATTTTAATTGCTTTTATTTGAAATTAAAATTAAAGAGCGGCTTAAAAGTGGGTTACAAAAATTGAAAAGTAATAAAAAAGAGGATTGAAGCAAGGCTTTCTAATTTTATGGGTTTGCAATTGTTATTTGGAAAGGGGTTAGATTATTAAAATTGAAAAAAAGAACAAATTTTCAAATTATGCAGTTCGTTAGAGAAATGAAATACAATCAATTATAGGTATGACACTTCAAAATTGGATGAAAATTAAAAAGCTGTGGACTTAGGAGTAGTGAATTCTGGTCACTTTTCAGCAAACCCATTTTTTTTGAAATTTCGTAATTTTTTCCTTGTATCTTTTAAGGTCTGTGGTGTCTCCTTCACTGCGTTGCAAACTATAATTATAATTACGCTTTGCAATAGTATAATGAAGTTTTAGGGCTTTTTCAAGCCACCATAACTTATCAAATCAACCCAAACTATACTTTTCAGAGGTCGTAACAAATGACTAGAAGGGGTTTTGAACCCAAAACCATGCTAAATGATTATCGATGGACAATAGATATGGTCATCCCAAAAGAAAACTTGTATCTCCTTAGCAACCCCATTAGAGGGACTTAAGTAAGACACTCAAATCAGAATTGACAGCGCAATCAAATCTGCGATCCCTCCCAGTTCCTCCCAGTTGATTTGGCCAATGGCTATAAGGATATCTTCCCCTTCCGAATACAAGTTGCAATCCCGCCCCCTTTTTGGCCATGGAGCCTACTTTTTATGGGCCGCAAAACTTTACGCAAGGCTTCCGTTTTATTTTGTTTTGTTTCTCGGTCCTTTCGGTGCCCCAAAGGAAATGTCCAATTTGACAGCCGAGACGCCCAAATTGAAGACATGTGCTGAATTTTATGGCTTTTAAATAAGAAACCATAAAAGACAACAAAACTAAAGGACAGTCGTCGACGAGGAAGGAGCAAAAAGGAGTCAACAAACCGGAAATTGTCAAAGGAATCAAACTAAACGGAAAGCGAAAACATTTCGAATGCACATCCAGATACATATATATTTAAAAATAGAATGATAAAATTTTATGCGCATTTCGGCAACGAAATGGAAAGTCCTTGGAGGCGAGTACTTCATAATGAATGAACACTGTTCCAAGGCGACGCCTTCCAGTCTTTCTGGTTAAAATTACAGGAGTCGCTGGGGATGGCTGACTTCGTTAACTTGGCCAACGGGAGGGTCGGTCCAGGCCAAAAAGGAAGCAACTGAGGGAAGGGTCGGGGTCAGGGGTCAGCGATAAAAGGTAATGAAAACAAACGAAACGAAACCAAACGAGACGAAAATGAAAACGAAACGCATCGCAATGCCAAGCGTTTTTATCTCGCTTTGACTTAAAGGAAAGCCCCCACTTTACCCAGTGAGTAACCGACCAGCAAATGCTATTTACACATCACAAAAAAGGCAAGATGGAAATGCTGGGAAAACCAGGAAAGGAATGGAAAGGAAAGGCAAGGCGACAACGAAACGAATTCATGATTCTGGCAAGTTAAACGCTGCCAGTGATAATGGCACACACACCAAACAGGGAAAAGGGGAAAACGGGGGGAAAATGCGGAGAACTACAGAAGAACTACAGAGCCAGGGAAAAAGCCAACTGTTGGTAGTAAAAGCATTTAGATTTCACTTAAAAGAAACTAAAAATGCAAAACGAATGCCTGGGAACCCCCACAAAGCGATGATGGAAGGAAATGAAATAGTAAAGGTGCAAGAAAATCAAGGTGGGAAATGGTTTGGGGTGGACCATGACCACAGTCCAATGGGGTGAGCACTGCAAGAGTGGAACTAAAAGCTTTGCAATCTTTGTTAATTGCGGGGTGCACAATGAAAATTTCGGGGGATGGGGAGGGAAAAGGGGGCAAGCTTCAGGTGGTAGACCCATCTGAATTTCCCGCAGCACCTCAATTAAGTGAAAAGCTCAAAGGGGGAAAAACAGAATGCCAGAAACTCAGACAATAAGAGAGCAAAAGTTAGAATTAACTCCGATTTCAGCTGACATAGGTAAGCATTATTGCTTCCCTTATTTTCCCCACAGGAAACCCATTTCGAAAGGTCTCTTATCAAAAGTCCAGTTCATTCCCCCACTTATCCATCGATATAACCGATAATCGTCTGGTCTAAGCCAGGCACAAATCACTGGGATTTCATGTTGCCCCCAAAAAGGGAGTGTTGTCCATCTGATGAAGCGAATACTTGGTGTCTTTTGGAATACAGTTGAACTGCTTTGAGTACAAAGGTTTTACCTTTGAAATGAACTACATTCGTTTTCTAGCTGGAAACAAAATTTTTATAATTTAATTAAAGAATAATTCTAAAATAAATAAAATATAATAAATATATTATATCTCGCAGCACTGAAACTAAAATCGTTGATTAATTGTATTTCTTTCAATTTAAACGGAAAACAATTTATTTACATTCCTGATTATTTTTTTTAGGTATAGTATCAGCACGTCTAGTAACTTATTGGGCGGATATTCTTTAAAACTACGTCTGTAACTCTTTTTCTCGCTATCTTTGTACTTTGTTTGCGATTCCCTTTCGTAGTTCCCTTAGCATAGTGTGACAAAATCGCTTGAGCCGGCTTAACGAGGCTTGTAATTGAATTATGCGATTTCATTGTGATTATTTTCAAAGCTCTCCCTTCGAAAGAAGAGGGCCAAAAGGAGGTGGGGGAGGAGGAGCACTGCCTGGTTGCCTTGTCACTTCTGAGTAATGAGATACATAAAAGTTATTTAAACTTTTAAATCCGCGTCGCTGCCTTTTACTTTCGCATTCCATTTCATCCCCGTTTTCCATCGCCGCCTGTTGTTGTGCCACGCCCCCTTCCCCCACGGGAAAAAGGGGGTTAAGCGGAGGCTAGTTAAACGTTTGAAAAGTTTTCCAACTGAGCCGCTGAAATGATTTGGAAAATTACAACAACCAAGGACCGCAGCAAAGCTGAAAAGAGCAGATCAGAGGAGCTGACAAGGAAATACAAATGAGTCGTCGTTTTTACGGCCGCCCCTGAAGAATTCTGCTGTTGACAGTCGCCCCCGCCCCCTCGCCATCACCCTTTATTTTCCCCGAAAAAGCCCTCCTATTTTCCCCAACCCCCCTTCCCCGCGTTTTCGTGCATTTTCCACATACCAGAGGAAAGGGTTGATTGGCATTTCTCGCAGAGTAAGCAAAAGTTTTTCTTCTCTCTATATATATTTTCTTTTTCCTGTTTCTTTGTTTCAGTGGGTCGCCGACACCTCCCTGTCAGGCATACACTCGAAAAAATACTAGAAATAATTGAAATCATGCAAACACAAATCCCAATCATTTACAAAACACCTCAAATTTTGCATTTGAAAATTAGTATGGAAGGCTTAGACCTTTGTTTATATTAAATGGAGTGGAAAACTAAATTTTGAAATATCGTTATTTTTTAGTGCATTTAAATAAACAATTATAAATGGTTATCATCTCTTTTTTAATATAATTATTTTTAAATAGAGCAATGCTTTTTGGCACACTTTTTGTATGGAATTGTTTTATGTGCAGTATTCGACACATAGGCAAGTGTTTCATTTTTTGGCTGATTGCGAGGGCTTGGCTCGGTACATCTCTCTATCTCTTTCCATCTGGTAGAGTGCCCCATGTCCCCATCCCCATTACCCCCCGGCTCATTGCCTTTGTGGGCTCCTATTTGGCCTGGCTGAAGCTCTCTGTCTCTGACGGCCTCCAACAGAATGCCGAAAATTCATTTGTATTTCAAAATCCCTTTTTGATGAACTCTTCGTTTTCCTCCTGCCCGTGTTTGCCTGCCGGTTGCTGTTTTTTGGGCCCCACTACGCCAACGTGTTCCCTCCTGAATTTCTATCTCTCGTCGCCCCTGGCCTCAAACCTCCCTATTTACCCACGTTTTTTGTGAGATTTCTTCTGGCCTTGAACTCTTGAACATAAGAAAAATCAATTTTTTTACATATTTAACAAAAATTTTTGGATTTTAAATAGTATTAGGATTGGGAACCAAAAATCAAGGAGCAACTGGGAGTTCTAAAAATCAATTTACAAAAAGGGTTTTATTTAAGAATAAACCATTTTACTATTCACCTTTCTTTCTGAAATTCCAAATATATATATAGGTTAAAGCTTAAAACGTTTTAAAGTTATCTAAGATTTTTTCAGTGCACATTTTGAGCTTTGTTTGATGGAACACATACTAATATGTTTCTATTCTATTAGTTTACAAGAAGCAGAAGTATTCCAAGTTCAACGAGAATTGTTTTATTCACTGTATAAAAAATCTGAAGAGAGTCAAGTGACGTGGGCAACAGTCAAGTAGGGAGTGAAGTAGGGAGTGAAGTGGGTAGCGAAGTAGGGAGTGAAGTGGGGCTTTATGTCTGGGCCAGGGAAACTTCTTTTCCCCCCGAAGTTTCGCCCGCCTGCCCGCCCATCGTGATCCCCCAATACAGACGCCATAAATTATCATGGTAATGTAGATTTGTGCGAGACGCCAGAAGGGTCCGTATCCGGTTGCTACGCCGGAATCAGGACCCCGGACCGGCCTCAATTACCTTTTGTCTTTGGGGCCGAACGGGAAAGTAGCAGGACTCGTTGAATCATAATTGCAGTTGCGGATGGCCCTTGAAAAACTTTAATTGCTTGGTTTGGTCGAAAAGGGGGATTGATGGTGGGTGGGTGGTGGTTGGCCGGGCCTTAAACCGATTTATTTGATTTATGGGCTGTAGGTGCTTAGTGCTGCCAGACAGGTTACCCATTCTCACTCCAGTTTGCCTCAATTGCAGTTTCGCTTTTCGCCAAATTGAATCAATAAAGGCTTCTCGCAAAAAGGAAAACTTTTGCGATTATAATTTATTGTGTTTTTGCTCCCCACAACAGTTTTTTTTTTTGCACTTGCAATTAATGTCAGACACACCGACCAAAGCGAGCCGAGAAAAAGAAAGAGACGGAGACAGAGCCGGAGAAAGAGACGGAGACAGAGACGGCGTCAAAGACGGAGAGAGACGAATAAAAAACAATAAAAGCGAATTACATTAAAATTACACAATCAGCAAAAAGCAGCGGAGAAAGAAATAAAATGGAAATGGAAACCTTGTTACGCTGCACGGGAAAAAAATTAAAATTTAGGCTAGGATTATCAGGACAAATGTTTTGTACTCTTTTTTATATTCGTTGATATCAACAATGGTGAAATAATATTTTAAATTGGCCAAACTAACAAAAAATTTACATATTTTTGTTACACATCAAAATCTATAAATCCATTTGACTAACAAACAATTTAAAAAAAAAACTGCAATCCATACTTATTTATTTATATATAATAAAAACTTATAAAAAATGTTTTGAATAAATAAACAATACTTTTCGTTATTAAGCTTTTCTAAACACCTTGAAATAACGTATAAACAACATAGTGAAAATAACATGAAATGAGTTATACCTTCTGCAAAGGGTATAAAATGCGATATGAGGATGGGGAAAGTTAGGTGGATTATTTCAACGGGGAGTCTTGGCAACAGGTTCTTGAAACGCAATTGAAATTGTTGCTAAACGAGTTTTAATTAGACAGGCGAAGCTGCAGCAGCCAAAGCGGCTAAAACAATGAGACGGCGGAGTCGGCGGGGATGAAAGCCAGGTAATTCTGCAAAAGGGGGAGCCAACTAATGGTATCCTAATTAGATGATAGTCAGTTGAGTCAATGCGAATGATGTGCTAAAATTGTGAATGATGTCTGTGTGTCGTTGTTGCCGAGTTCCCTTGGATGAAAATCAAATCGGAACTGCAGAAAAAAAAGTTCACTTAATTACTTTCTTTGGCGAATTAGCGAAGACGGAAATGAACGCGGAGATGAGTGCAAAAGTGAAGAAGGGACTTTGGGAAAGGGGAAAGGGAAAGATAGAGGGATTCTCTAGAGACTGGACCCACGGAGCTGTTAATAAAAGAGCTAATCACTGCTGATGGAGAACACTGAGTGAAGTGCCAAGAAATGTGCTAACTTAAAAGAGAGCAACAAGAATACTAATTGTTCAATCGAGAATAGATGGGCTCTTAAAATGTAGGTATAGTTTCCGGTATCTATTTCTTACTTTTAAAGTAAATTTATATGTCTTATAACTTCATAAAGTTATTCAAAACAAAAATGTATTGTTCACTCTCATATTTCTTTTCCTTATCCTAACCTAGTAACCTTTATGATTTTACTTGATTATTGTTTTCCTACATTTTAAGAGTATTAAATTTAAACATTGACATAATCTTGCCTAAGCTCCTGAATTTTGTATCTGGTCACATTAAAAATAGTTTACCCGAAAATAAATTTGTCACAGCTGAATTACTCTAAAATCTTTACTAAGATGGGCTCAAAAATAAAGACCATCGAGGGCAAGATCATTCCGGCTTCCAGACGACCAGATGGGTCCTGGCGGAAGGCTCGTCGCATCCGAGATGGTTACGTGCCACCGGAAGAGGTTCCTCTTTATAAAATCAGGGGCAAGGATGGTGTGCAAATTTCCATGTACCCAATAATCACTTCTGAGGCTACGGAAAAGCAGGAGTTGCAAGAGCCGCAGATTCAAAGTGTTATGTTGCCTGAAGTAAACACAAAGGTCACCCAATTATCAAAGGCTTTTGGTAATACATTGAAATTGGATGATGCTCAGGATGCTGTTAAAAACTGAATAACCTCTAAAAAAAAACGGATGAAATCGAAAGTATAATTCAAGTCGGCTACCTCAAAGCGATAGAAGCCTACTGGTAAAGTAGAAGTCCAGGATTTTGCAAATCAAAGCATTGAAGAGTATTGACACATGACGCAAAAAAATATGAGCAAATAAAACTGCTGTAAGATATTTATGATTTTCTTATAACTTGGGCTCAAAATACTTTTATTTTAAGTATTACGAAATAATATTTACTATTTAAATGCCCTTTGACTTTTTAAATGGGGCTTCCGTTTCCGCTCAACTTAAATGTGCCCGCAAGAAGTCAACAGTTAATTAAGCCAATGAAGTAATTATCATGAATAAATCATGGGCTGCTAAATGAAATGAATGAGCCCATAAGCGATGAGGCAGGCACGTGAACAGGAGACACCTTCTCCTCTGTTTTTGTCCACCTCTGTTTTTGGGCCTATTCCCCGCTGTCCAGAAGAGGAGCCCGAAATGCGGACGGACATTTGTCGCCGGTCGAGATTGATTGAGCGTAACCTCGACGCGTTTCTCATTGTCGGGCGAATCGCAGAAATTTCTTGGCGTATCGCTGTGTGTTAAATTGCTGGAATCGCTAAAATCGGGAGTGAGGGACCCACGGACAAAGCGTCTAGTTGTGGCCAACGATGCATGCGATCCATCTGGACTTGTTTTCTTTTTTTCTTTCCTTCCTTTTTTTTTGTTATATATGTATGTATAGCCACGTTTGAGGATTGCGCGAGCTGACAACGGAATTGATTTAATGCTTTTTTCCAGCAGCCACAGGTGGAGTCCAGTTGTCCACCTCTCCAGTTCGCCAGCTTGCCAGCTTGCCAGCTTGCCAGTTCTCCAGTTCAGAGTCGGCTGTCGTCCGCATCTCACGGATTCGACTGGCTCCTCTTAATTGGCCTCACTTTGGCGGCGCTTATTCATGCGCTGTGTTTGCCGCTGTGGTTGGGCAACTTTTTGCAGTTCCTGGCAGAAAACATTTTAATTATGGCCGAGTGATAGGAACAATCGTATGGGCATTCCATGGTTCAGCAGGCGGGGCTTGATAAGCGCATAATTGCCTTCAATTAAGCTGGATCGCTGCGGGTGAAGCTGCAAAAACTTGTGGGACACCTTAAGGCCAAGTTAATTGAGTTCTCTGCGGATTTAAGTGAGCTGAGAACTAAATAATTCGAGTTTTTTCTACTCCATAGATAGCAATTCTACGATTAGGATTGGAATTAACAAAAAGCTTCCTCTTTGATAAGTCATTTCGTTTAGTTACTTTGTTTGAAGCTGCAAAATCAAAAGTGTTCTTTTCAAATAAACAGAGCTCAGGTGTCATAAATAGCTTTGTGTTAGGCAAAGAATAAATCACAGAGCATCAGTTATCACAATCGAGTGTGCGTTTAAAATTAAATAGTGACATGACGGCCCAATCTGTTTCGTCTCCCGAATCAGCTGGAAAATACCATGGATTTTGCTTTTCTCTTTCATTTTCAACTCTGAAATTTTCATTTTCCAGGCTAACAGAACAAAACAAAAAAAAAAGAGCAGCCGGAGAAAAGGAATTTGCATTTTACTCGCATTTTTTATGGTAAAATTGAAACATTTATTTATAAACAGAGGACAGGCCAGCCTGGAATCGATAAATAAAAATAGGATAAAACGGCAACAAAGGACGAAACATCAAAAATGAAACGGCATTTCAATCAACACACAAAAGTGTACCATCGAAATGGAACCGAGAGTGGATTCGTTGGTAAAAGGGGATGGGGTTTTGGGGTTTGGGGTTTGGGGATCGGGGATTGGGTTTTTGGGAGAAACGGAGTGGCTTGCAGTCAGCCGGATTCTGGTTTTGGTTGGGCTTTTGCCGGTTGTATAGTTTTTTGCTTTTGCTATTGCTTTTGCTTTTATTTTTGTTTTCGATTTCGGCCTTTGGTTCGGATTTACCCCACTTTTTGTTTTGTTGCCAGCAAAATGTTTTCACACCAACTTGGCCCGGAGAAGATTTTTTCTGGGCATTTAGCTCGCTTTTGTGATTTATTCGATGCTTTTCGGAATGATGCATAAAAAGTGCAGCTCGAAGCTCACTTGATGTTCGGTTCCCTCTCCGCTTTTTTTTTTTGTTTTTGTGTGCCTTTTTGTTTTAATTAAAACCCCAACTTTAATCAATCGGCAAAGTCCGTATCGGAAATTGGGAAAAATGCAACTGCCACTGGGGAAAGTCGTCGCTTTAATGGACCAGCTTTTAAATGAATTTCGAGATGTACGACGAGGATTTTGAGCTTGAATTCGACGAGCTCTTGTCCACAATTGGTTTTCCATCAAACAAATTGAAACACCCGCTCAGTCACTCAGTTAGTCAGTCATTCAGTCAGTCGGTCGATTCTCTTGACTGCACTTAACTTAAAAACGTTTCATTTTATATGGCCCAGGCTGGGGTTTCCCATCCCCATCCCCCTTCTCCACTACTATACTCATTCCATTTCCCTGGGGACTTTGGCCGGGCTTTGAGGTTGAGCTTGGGGTCGGGGCTTCAGTTGGAGCTGCACATGGTCGATGGGGCGATGGGTCGATGGGGGAGGCTGGTGTCGGGGATTGCGCCCATAAAGTATGCAACTTCATTGATAACATTTATTTCAAATGCACTCAAAAACCACTCAATAGTATGAAATTTGTTGCAGTTTACCTGCTCCACACATCCACTCGAACCACAGACTCCATCCCTGGGGAAAGTGTGGAGCGTGCTCGTATCGCATGTCGCTGCTTTAGCCCTGGCAAATGAGCAGCCAGATGAGAATCGGTTCGGTGTGTGAGTTTAGTTCCGGAAAAAGCTGTGCTCGAATAAAGGATACCTTGGATAAGAAAAAAATCTGAATTTGTATCTCCTTTAACACATATTCAAACTATATATATTAGGATTATTTATTTCTGAAATTTTTCGTTTTTCAATGTTTAAATATATCAATGATTTTTATAGTCAACAAAAAACGTGTGCTTTTCTTTTCACAAAAATTGTCTTTTAATAACAACCCTACATTTATAATAATAACAATAATTAAATTTATTTTGCCAATGATTCAGGGAACAGTTTCTGTATGAAAAATTTGAAGTTTTTATTTTTTAAATATTTAGCTTCACATGATTTACAATGATGTAGTCTCTTTATATTGTACATTTTTGTTAAACAAAAAATAGTGTTTGCTTTAACAAATTTTACCATTTGTAAATGAAGAACGCCCGGGTAAAAATAGATATTTATTATATTTCCCACATGCTTTGCATGTCTGCCTTTTTCCGTCCCCTGACACCCCGCACTTTTCACCCCTCACCATGAGCACTGCCCTGTAGTGAATGTAACAATATATTTTGCCTTTGTATTACATAAATTTCATTGAAGTGCTTCCATTCATTTCCCGTTCGATATGTGTGCACACAGGCTCTATAAATATTTCACTGGGGAGATCAGGCAAAAACCCACACGCGCAGGCAAATTCAAGGATATTTTTGGGAGGGGAAAGAGCAGCTGCCGCGTGCCTGCCTATCAGGTTGACATTCAATTAAACTAAACCTGGTCAGATCCCAAGAGCTTTCCAGCCATCTCGCAGTCGTATGTAACCTTGAGCTACTGCAACTGTCGTCTTTCATCTGGCACTCTAGTGGCTTTTCCCTCAAATATATTTTGCAGCCAACACTCAAGCGAATCTCACATATCCTTGAACACAAAAAGCCCTACATTCTTGTTTAATTACTTTCATATTTTTGGCAAAGGCCTAGAAATGCCTACGGTCTGCTGCAATCATTTATTTTGTGTCCGGAAATTAATTGCACTTAAGGAATTTTATTGGAAAACGCTTCAACGAATCGTTTTCTTGGTGAATTTAATTGCAAATTAAAAACTTAACAGCAATCATTTGCCTCGATTACTGGGCAATATTTTATTTGTTTCCTTTCCTTTGAGAAATCAAATAAATAAAGTAAGTACCTCAAATCTATTTAAATTTCTGATGTTAAAGCTTTAAATCACATTTACGCTCTCCGAAATCCCTGGGAATTATATTTGCGTATTTTACCAAATAATTTAGCTGCCTGCCCACAATTTCGTTCCCAATTAATGTTAGTTGTGCAGCCTTTAAACCTGATTATATTTCATGCTTTCCATTGTTGATATTTCCCCAGCCGCTTCATCAGGAGCCATAATTTCCATTATAACTTAATGTCTTTCTAATTGAATGAACCGTGGAGCGAAGGGGGATGGCCTTGCCTATGGCAAAAATCTATTCATTGTTGTATTTACATACAATATGCCAGTTTGCCAGTTATTACATATAGATATATGACCGAGCACATATATAGTTTTGTTGGCTGGAATTTGGCTGTTTGTGTCTGGGCTGAAAAGCTAAAATATGGCCAGTTGCCTTTGCCAGGGTCGATTTTTGCATAAATTAGGCATGGCTCGCTTAAAAGGGGTGGCAGGAGTTGGAAAACTCTGCAAATTAGGTTATGTAGTCAATGTTTTGGAAGATAAAATACATAAACGCATTCTACGTGTCTGTGTGCAGTGATTATAAGAAACGGAGGTTGGGAAGGTGATGGATGTGACCCAAATTTACATAGAATGCGAGACATGTAGAAGTGCAATTTCATTAAATACCCAAAAAAGGAGAAACAATGAGAGCAACTCGGCACAGATAACAAATAACTTGCTATGAATAATAATAAGGTGCAGTTTCCCCCACACTTCGCCTTCCGATTTTCCTATGTTGTAACTGTAATGAATATCAGATGATGATAATAATGATGGAAAAGCAACGAGGCGACGTTGACGATGACAATGCTGACAAGCCGATGAACATAAAAGATATGAACGAGCATTTCCATTGAGCAGAAGTAGGAGCATTTCAGAGGTTGTTCTGGTTTCAACCAAAACTGAAAAACACTAGAGCAAAAAAAAAATGTATATAATTCTAGCTTTTTGCCAGACTAAGCAATCGAGAATTTACTGCTTAACTCAGGCATTTGTCAATATAATACTTAAATTTAAAGAATTTCTAAAACCATATCTTATCATGTTGTAAATTTTAATGTAGCAAAAAATGTATTTTATTTTGTGAAACATGATCTAAAACTATCCTTCCCAGATTTTTGTTACTTTTAGGAACATCTCCTTGGCAAATTGCTAGTACCAAACTGGGAAACAATGAGTAAAATTTCATTACCGGACGATGGGATGATTTTCACTGCAAGCATGATGACGCTGATGGCGAAAAGGGGTAACAAAGGGTGGGAACGACTTGCGAAGAGAGGAGCTGCAATCTTGACGGGAATTGAAATTGAAAAGAAAATGAATGAAATGTGTCGCGAGATGGGGAAAATTGGAGGAGGGAAGGTGGGTGGTGGGTGGTGGGTTGTGGGTGATAGGGGATTGTAGGAACCCAAAGAACAGCTTACTTCGCAGAGCTCTCTCTTTCTGAAGTCCTTTCACAGTTGTCGTCCTTCTCATTGCCATTCTTGCTGCCTGTCAACGCGACTGTCATTTCCCTCCACCTTCCACCAAAAACCCCTCTAGTTTCCCCAACTGTTGTCCTCTGGTTATTTGCATTAAAAATATTATTCATTGCAATCACAAGCATTTGCGCAAAAATGCCTGCAATGAGCCGTTGTAGCTACATAAAATGCAATTGCCGGGAAAAAAGAATGGAAAGTGATGGTGAAAAGGGGAAACCTGGGTTGAATCTTTTTGTCTCCGGAGGAATAAGCGAATAATGATATAACTGTGACACAGTTTAACTGCCGGCACTTGTAGCCCTCGAAACGGGATTTGAAATTGAGAAGATTATTGATGGAAAATCAATGAATAAAAGAAGATAAGTTGATTCTTATCATAAGGGCACTCAAGCCAGTTAATATATACCCATTTTAAACATAATTGTGATGTACTTGTGTAACTTAACATGTTGACATTTTTATGATATAAAAATCAATCAATAAAAGCCCATCCATCAATCCTTTCACAAATTTAATCAGTAAAGGTCGTATCACATTCAGTAAATTAAAAAATCATGTAAATAAGAAATCTTCCTTTAACAGATTAAACTGGTTAAAAATGGTAGTAAATTTATCTGGCTGACAACATATCCGCTTTCTTGCCTTTTTTAATTTCAATGATGTACAGTAATTGAACCGATTTCCCTGGTCTATAATTAACTGGCTATGATAGCTGATTTCCATAATGGCATTTTTCATTGGGCCGGCAACTAATTGCCGTGAATTTCAACAGATATGCGACTAATGTGCAGTTGCCGCCAAAGTAGCAATAAATGGAGAACACACAACGGCAACATCTAGCAGCAACATCGGGCAGAAGCAGCAGCAACAACAGCAACAGCAACAGCAATGCAGACAGCGACAACAGCAACAGCAGCGGCAGCATCAACAACATCTGCACTTTGATGTTGCCTCATGTTGCACAAGGGGCATGGCCGCCGAAAGGGGGTTTTAGGCGGGTAGAGAAGGCAAGGAAACTGGCAGCCCAGAGCTGATAAATTGGAAGTGCATTTGACGCTGCCGGCGGGGAAGATGTTGCCGCTGTTACACTGAACAATTTTCTGCAGAATTGAACTTTTACCAATTTTAAACTATAAATATTATTTAACAATTCAGTTGCAATATCATTTTGTAATTATCAATTAACATGATAACATGTTAACAAATGTTAAGGGTAATTAGAATACGTTGTTAAAACCTAATATAAAAGCTTCTCGAATAAAACTTCCCGCCTTATTTGGCATCTTCTTAAGTGTAAATCCCAACGATAAAAGTTTAAAAGCGGTATAGGTATTCTTTGTATTGTTATTAACATTTTACATATATGTATAATATAATATATAATATTAAAGCGTTTAAAATCCCTATTCCCTCATCTTTGGAACAGCATTTAAATATTTGGAAATAATTATTCAAAAACGTATATATATTAAATCCTAAGTTATTACTGTCAATATCTGTTTATATATTTTTTTCCCGTGTCTAGTTATTGTTGTTACTGCTGCTCCTAATATGGGTGATGATGTTGCTGTTGCATTTGCATTTGCCGCTGCTGCTGTTCTTGTTGCAGTTGCAGTGGGTCTTGGTGTTGCCTTTCCAACCTCCGTCTGCGTTCCACCGCCTCGGTGGGTTAATGAAACTGCCAAACGAGGCATTGCTGCCACATCCGCTGTCTCACGAGCAGCCATCTCGCTCTCTCTCTCTCTCTCTTCTGTCCCTCTCTTTCTCTCTCTATCTGCCCCCCGAGCGATTCCTTGGCCAAGAGTTGCTGCTGCAGACTCGGCCTGTGACAGCGGCAACATCATCATCACTAGCAGGCAACACCACTACCCCACTCCCCCCTGCCACGCCCCCTTTTGGATCCCCACCCACCAAAAACAGTCACGCTTGCTTGTCAAACACTCTGGCAGACTCTTACGATCTGCGCCGGCTTCGGTTGCATCTACCTCCTGCACCTCTTCCATCCCATGGCAAAATCCATTTGCATATTTGCATCCTTATGCCTGACAGTTAACGCTGCCACCTTTCGCTTCTCCCCTCCCACCCCCTTTTCCACCGCTTTTCCACCTTTTCCAAGCGGCGCGCTTTTAACGACAAAGTGTGAAATTTCATTGAATTTGAGCTCGTTGACAAAAGTGGAATGGCAGCAACAGCAACAAAACAGCAACAAAAACTGCAACGACAACGAGCGAGTGCAGCAGCAACATTGCAGGTGTTGCAACTTGTTGTTGCTTCTGCTCTTGTTGGCTTGCAAATTAATTTAAATTATGGTTGTTGTTGTTGTTTTTTTTTTTTTGGACAAGCTTTTTATGCCATATTAACTGAAGGCAGGGGGATTTTTGAAATGGAGAAGGGAACTAGGTAATTTGTTGGAAAATGATAGCCGCAATTAGTCTGCCATTGAATATGTTGCCGCTGTTGTGCCAACATGCACTTTGTTGTTTTATGTTAATTTTCGGACAGCGAACTTAAATCTAATTTGTAACTATTTAATTCACGCAAATAGAACTTGACTAATATCAAAGTTGATTTATCCGCAAAAAAGATGTAACAATATCAATTGAAATCAGGGCGTAAATTGGATTCTGTAAGTTAAAATAAAAACTTTGACAAAATGTCTATAAATTTTTCAATTTTATTGTGTACACATTTAAAATAAAATAAAGTTTAATTTTAAGCTTTTTTTGTATTTGTATATTTACAAAATTTTCATTTATCCCTACTTTCTAGTCCTACATTTTTTTTACCATAAAGCATTTATTTTTAGGAGCTTATGTGTTTAAGTTTAAGCACAGCTTCGTGTATATTTAACAAAATGTTTGTACATTGAATTGTGGTTTTCAAAATTTCTATGAAGCCACTTTACAGCGTTAACACTTCAGAAGCCACTACAAAATATAATTTATACTCATTTACTGCAAGTAAATAGTTTTGACCCATTAACCCATAGTGGAACATTTTTTCCGCCACTTTTCCTGCGCTTACCCGCAATGAGGATTCTCCGAACTTGGGCCACACGACTTTGGCTTTAAGTAATTTTCTAATGACACCACAGAGGAAAAATGACTCTCGGGGACTTGGGGGTTACCCAAGTTGCTCCATCCCCTCCCGTTTCCCTCCTCCTGCTGCTCATTTTCCTGGATGCTCCTGCTGGCGACGTTCATTAGATTAAAAGCAATTTACAGTAAAACTTTTTGCCACAAAACGCCTTCTGCCCTGATGTTCCTCCGCCTCCTTTTTCCCTCCCCACTTCCCGCTGAGCCGCTGCTGCTGCTTCTGCTTCTGCCGCCGCTGTTCCACACACGTACTGCAACTCACATGTGCCCCAAAACGCCGTGCAAATGTTGCCACCAACTCGTCACACACTAAACAAAAATTGGTGAAAATAAAAGACATTAATAAATTAAGTTATAAACCGAAATTGTTTAATTATTTTGCTTATTTAATATTTCTTAGACATGTAAAAATAATTTAATTGTTAATAAGCAATCAAAAATATAAGATTCTTTATGTGCTAAAAAATGTAAAACCAAATCAAAAATTAAAAAAAGGTTCTTAAATATTTTTAAACACAAAAGTGTAAATTTAAAAATATAACATTAAAATATATATGAAATAATAAACAATTAAATGTGCAGTAACTTTTCAATCATACCCCACAAGAAAAACAAATTTAGAACGAATATTTAACATTTAAATATTTTATTTTCTTGCGTGTAGTCATTTGGTGTCTTTCGCTTTTTATTTTTAAAATTCAACAAATTTGCGGATTTGGTTTGTAATTTATTAAATTTATCGCATGCTCAGAGCGCCTTAGCAGCCGAGGAATATGGTGGTGGGGGGTGGTGGCGCCACCCAGTGGGGCAAGGGAGTGGATGACCTACGCCTGCTAATGTCTGCGGTTGCGCTTCTCCGGATGGAATGGGTTGGGATGGGAGGGTTGGAAAACAGATTCTCCATTTGGAGTCTCCAGGCAGTGGCATCTGCAACATTTGTTGATGACAACCCAAAGACACAGAATGCAACATTTCGTAGAATATTTCGCAGAACATTTCGTTGGCCGTATTTTGTGTGCGGCACGCCCATTTAGGGGAAGTCATTCGGAGCTTAGAAGTTATTATTTTGATTTATAGAATAAGTTCGTTTGGCGAGCGAAAGTTGCTCGTATATTTCCAGCAGTGAAGGAAGGATGAGGAGTTTAGGGTGTGGAGAAATTTGTAGATAGGAGCAATGTGCTCAGAATGTTATAAAAAAATAACATAGTTTTGTTTTTTTTTATATAAGCGGGGAAAACTTTTATTTTACAAGTGAAGAGGATTAGAATAAATGGAATAATTATAACTCTTATTAAAACTTTTTCATGATACGTATAAATATTTAATACATATTTTGAATAAATATTCCAATCGCAAAAGGTTTCTTATACAATATTACTTATACAAAATTTGATATATCCGAATGAGTTATGACTTCTACATAATTTAAACTTTTATTGTTGCAATTTTTATACCGCTGCTAGCTTTGTCTGTACATTGTCATCGGTAATGTATCTCTTCGTCCATCCACTTGTGCTGGGCATGTCCTTATTAGTTTCTTCGCCATTATGGGGACAATTCTTGTTATCCGCTTCACAATACAAATCATGCAGATCGGCACAATCAGTATTAGATATATTTTTCCAACCCTCCGAATTAATGTGGTAAAGACGAACGATACCTCCTGAATAAGCATCCTTACTGGTGGCATGGTAAATCGCTCGTCTGGCCAAATCATAGGCTTCCTGATCGGTGAGATTATGACGGTATCCGGTGTCCAAGACCCCGAGGGCATAAGGAGAACCACTGCCAACTGAGAAGACTTTCCCATGTGACCTCATGCCTTCCGAATCCACGTAAATTAATTTGGGACCCTCGTCGTCGAAACCAGCCAACATCATTCCCATCACCAGACCCATGCCTTTGTACTCCGTGGAGATGTTGCAAATAATCCGGGCAGCAGTATCCACAGTCATGCGTTTCCTATAACGAAGTCTGTGCAACCTGCACTCCTTGGCCAAAACTCGATCCCAGTAGACACAATCGGCAGCTCCACCTGCCAAAGTTCCCAACATATAGTCGTTCAACTCCACTATTTTCTTCATCGTCTGGGAACCAATGTATTGGCCAGATGTGGCTCTCGAATCCGCGCACAAAATCACTCCTCCTTGGTACTTGAAACCCAAAGTGGTGGTGCCATGATCAAACTCCATTTTAACTTCACAATGAGCCAGGATCTTTGGCAGATTTTCCGCTGGCTGCATAGAAAGATATTGGTTTTAAAAGGACTTTTATTATTATTAGGTATTGCTGTTTACCTCTTCATAGGGTGGAGCCATCAGTCTATAGGGATTCTCAAAATTACTGGTGGCCTCTCGAATTTGCTGTTTTTGCCAATCCGATTGCAAGTCATCAAAGCGTCGCATATAGGGCTTTCGATTCATACCGCAAATGGCCTCCAAAGCCATGTCTTCAAATCAAAAAATGTGTGTGGTGCTTAAAAATTGTATGTGTAATGAGGTAAATAAAACGAACTAAAAATAAAACAAACTAAAACTTAAATCTCTAAGGGATCTTCAACATGTTTAGAATTTATTTTTCCATTTTAAGATAAAATGCCTAATTATTAACTGATTACTTAACCACTACAAAAAATGAAATTATCAAGAATTACACTAGTTCAAGAAGGTTAAGACAAACTGATTAAGTTTTGCCTGTTTTTTGTATCATGTACTGAAGGTCCTTTGTATTTGTATTCCTCTTTTACTATTCAAATGTTGTTTTGATTGACCGAATGTGGGTCAAGTTGAGTTTACTTACAATTAAGAGTGACGAGAGATCGCAAACTAAGTTCCCATCAAACTTTGCCGGTTGGCAGTTTCGCTCCGATTGGTAATCAGCAGTGGCAAGGCCAGTGTCCAATTCCGTTGGCATTTCATGGTTAGTGGGTGAGAGTCGCCGTTGGTGGTCCAGTGGGCCACCGAAGTGGAGTCCAGTGGACCTACGGTGGCGCCACCGCAAAGATACACGACATTTTAATTGGACTGCTCGGTACATCATCGCCACCTGCAGAGATGCGAAAATCGGCCGAAAAACGGATGAGGAATGAAAGGTGTTTTCGCATTGACCACGCCCACTCGCAGGCAGTGGCAAACGGATTAGCCGCTAATTAAACGCCAATTGGAAATGTTTGCTAAACTGTTTGAGTCGCGGGTCGAGTAGGGGGTTCCCTGAAATATGTCACTCCCACCCGCTGGTCGTCTCCGCAGTTTTTCCATCTCCCGCTGCCTCCATTAGCGGACGCCATGTGTCACTGATCTAAATTTATGCAAATTGCCGGGGACTTGGGCTCCGCACTCCCCATCTCAGTCTTCCGATTCCCCCAACTCCGCATTCCCCATTCCGCTTTGGGCATCACCCATCCGCCACATTGGCACATTTCATTTTTGCACGCGCAGTTTCGATTGCAGTTTGCATTCCCTCTGCCCTTCTGATGGAAATTTCGAGGGGGCGGGAGAAAATCAGAGAACGGCAGGCAGCAGTGGAAAAAGCGAGGGAAAAAAGAGCGGAGCTGGCTAAGTCGTTAATTTACGTACAACACCTACAACTGTCATACTCTGTCTGAAGTAATGCGGTTGTTATTCAAACCACTTTGAGTGCAAATAAATAAATCATGACAAATTATAAATTTATTCTGAGGAAAAGGTAGTATACAGTACATCTGAGTTTTACTATTCTGCTAATAAATAAGATGTGATCATAAAAGTCAGAGGATAAGTATTGTAACATCATAAGAAATTTTTCAAATGTGTTTATATGTGTTTATAGGTACAAATATTTGCCAGTTCTTTATAAAGAAACACGTCTTGTTTAGTATCAAGTATTTTTATTAGTAACCAACCCAACAGAAGTTAGAACCTATTAAAATTTGGTTTTGATTTTCTATTTGGAATGTGTTACTTTACACCTAGCGTATTTTAACAACCGACTTCTGCTGCGAACATTTCCTCTTCATTTTAGCTTGCCGGATAGTTTTGACTGCCAGCGCTGATTATTAAATCACAAGGCAGGGCCAAAGTGGAGCCGGGACGGCAATCTGATATGCAAAATCTCGTCTATCCCAGACGATGCAACTCCACCAGCTCCTCCTTCCATTTGTCCCCCCTTCGCGGCATCTGTCCTGCGTTAATTACAGCCCAGTTTTGTGCACTGGCAACAACTTGTTAAAAATTTCCGCTGCCAGTTTATTAGAGGGCAACTAAATAAAGCAACAGCGTGGAAGTATCTACCCATTCCCTTCCTTCTCCATTTTTCGCTTTTAGCCTGAAGTGGCGGCAAATTACTTAGTCTGAACCTGTTTTAATGACTAAGATGACACCAAGTCAAGAGCGAGTAAGAGATTTGGGCAAACTCGAGCTTTCCGTCTGCGAATTATTACAGTGATGGAGAGTAAAAAGTAACATTTAATAGTATGACATCCAAGAAATAATGTTTTAAGATTTTAGATTAGAAAAATAAAGTTACATATTTATTACTTAATTATCTCCTTTCTTTTAAAGTTATGCTTTCACGTAAATTGAAGTAAATAATTCATTCAATAGTAAACAGAACACTATAAGTTAAATGCACTATGAAATCAGAACTTTTTAAAGATATTAAGTACCTATAATCAGTCTTTTTTCTTACAGAGTTACTTAGTAAATAATAAACAAAGAATAACTTTGCTCTCAATCCACTTACTCAACTTTCTTGTGAAATAAAAAATAAACCACCTTGTTGACAAGCCTTAGAATATTTTTCGAATCTTTGGAAGAGTTTTTTTTAAGCTCTCGAATTACAAAAAAAAACTCTTTTAAGAATTCCCAAATAAAATACAACTAAGCCACGTAAACAAAAACCGTTTTAGAGACTTTGGCAACGAATATTTTATTTTGCTTTCGTTTTATTTATTTTGCCGCTTAGCATTATTGTTTTAAAATCCTTCAAATCCGTTGTTTTACTGCTTATTGTCCGCCCAACTCAGCCCTCAACTTTGTTGCCAGCAACTTTTAAGCTTGCTTAAGGCGGCCAACAAGACTTGGTCCCGGAATTCCTGGAAAGTTTCCCATGCAGCGAGATGAATGGGGCATCATGTACCACCCACTCCCCGGATCCACCGATCCACCGAGCCTCTAAACCACCCAACCGCCAAAGTCCAATTTGTAGTTCATCATCTGTCCCGCGGACCTGTCAAAGCCGAGCGCGAATTTTGACAGAACGCCTAATTGAGGGAGGGAAAAGTGGGCGGGAAGTACCCAAAAACACTTTTGACATTTGCATTTAATTTATTTTAATTGAAAAGGCCAGCAAAACGGATTAGCTTGTCGAACTCACTTCAATTCCAAGATTTATACAGAGAAACAATCAATGTTTTTGATTTAATAATTCATTTTTGAAGAAGTTTAGCAACAACGCTTAAAGCAGTCATGTAAAGAATTTATTGCTACAACCTTAAAAGCCTAAAAGAAAGCATAAATTATAATGCATACAAAAATTATTTAACAGAATTTTGCGGTAAACTTGTTTTAATAAAGAAACCCCATAAAATAAATATTATTTTTCTGTGCACCACGTTAAAGAAAGCAAAGTTGAAAACTGTGGCTGTGGAACTTTTGCGCGCAAGTTGCTTATTAGGTCAAGTTGCTCTGACAGCTCGGCAATCCGGCAGAATCAAAGTCAAACACAAACCAGAGAAGCAAACTATTTTTACGGCCTCCAGCCGTCGCAAGTATACAATTTTTACGATGATGCATTAAATTAAAAACTTTGGCCCAGAGTAGAGCAGAGTCCATTAGCTGGACCAACAACACATGAGGGCAAATGCAATGCAATGGCAGCTCATTTATGGTCGAGATTAAAATTTTGTTTAAACGGAAAGTAAATGCGGTCGTAAAACAAACTCGCCAGCGTCTGAAACTTTTTCATCATCTCGTTTGGAATCGACATCTTGTTGGGCAGAACTTCTTGTAGATTTTAACGACTTTGCATTGGTTTTCATGGCCAAAAAGCCGAAAGAAGTCGAGCTGGCTTTTATGGTTGATACAACATATTTGCCGGCATTCCAAGGCAATTGGCAACTCTCACATATCCGGAGATCCGCAACAACTTCCCCATCCTAATTGTTGCGCCGCAGGATTTTATGGCACTTTGAGAGCCATTAATCCGAATTTGATATCTGCCTAATTAGTTTTCCCTGCTTGGCTTTTATGGCCGGCACTCTCGTAAATTTTCATGATCGATTTGAACGGCGTAGCGGGAAAAGAAAATTCCGCCCACTCGATAAAGGACCTAACACATCGTTTCCAGTGCTGTATAATTGAATTTAATTAATGTTTATTTCTGACTTGGACTCCTTTGTCGCGGCATCATTTTTCTATCTTTTATGTGGCTTGCGTAGTACTCCAATACCATGTGGGGAACTCGATTGCTGACTAAGTTCGAGGGGATTTCTTCTAATTCAGTTTGGTCCTTGAACTTTACGGCGAGTATTACGCCACCACTGCGATCTTTAAAAGCTGATACTATTTTTTCGACCTCCAGTCCCCGGTTAAAACCAGTCTGCATCTAAAAAAAAACATAAAAAGAAAATACGTTTTTAAATAATAACTAAAGATATTTCAGTGTCTTTTGAAAGAAAAACATATTGGGAATTCAAGGGATGAGGCCTTCAGACAAAACTTCTCGTAAAACGTTTATTTTGTCTGTAAAATTCCTGCTTAAAAAATTTAAAGCGGAATATGCTATGGAGCTTAACATTTCTGGCATTAAATACTATCTTTTCGATTAGATTTGGGTAGGACAATAGAGACCATCTGTTGGATGCCGAACTCTTGCAATTTTGCATGTGTGCAAATAGGTTTGAAACACGTGGCACAAGTCCCTTTCTGTTCCTGCTGAATCCCAATTCTTTTGCATTCCCAACGCCGAACAATGCGAAATGCACTTTGATTGTTGTTTACCAACAAACAGGCAGCAGCACGCGTCCATCTCAGCGAAAAACAACGAAGAGCGGTAGAGACCAAAGAGTTGCTAATGTGGCTGCCATGTTGCCGCTTTGTTTGCTGGCTTACGAGTTCTGGGCCAAGGCTTTTTGCCAGATTTTCATCTAGCCCGGTATGTCCATTTGTGATGATTGCCGGAAAGGAGAGTCAACTCCTCCTGGAATTCCATTCCATCCAATCAAAGCAGCAAGATGCTCCTCAATTGAGGAAATCTTTAGGTGAAAATGAAAACCATGTGCCTCGACTCTGCGATTTAGTGCAGCTAATAGGGGAAAAACACCTGTTTCACCTAATTGTATTGTCAATCAGGTGAGGAATCGCAATCAAAGGCGATTTTATCGGCGTGATTATACTCACTCTGCAATAATAAGGATCTACTTAAAAACAAGATAAAGTTTTCAAGCTCCGCCAACGATTCTTCCCAGTGTTGTTGGTCGCTAAATTGCCATGGCAACGTGTTATCGATATCCACTATTACATAATTTAAGCTTTTTATTTATTGCATCGAATATTTTGCTTTAATTACCAACTGTCGCACCTGAGGCCAATTATCGTGGAAAAAAAAGACGAAGTGCCTGCGGAGGTAAAACATTTTAATTAATTGAATTGTGTATGTCATGCCGATAGGTCGATGTTTCCCCACATGTGTAAATATTTCAATGACTTTAATTAACCAAAAACGTGGCAATTAATTGACTTTGCCCGCTCAATTTAATTAATATTTGTTTTTGCCTATTGGCCAAAGGATGTTCAACATTTAGCTGCAATAAGGTCAGGATTTTGCCCCCTAGGCATTAATCAAATTGAGCGAAGATTGCCGGGAGAGTTTAAAAAATGCTGTGCCATTTATCCGGCGGAACAAACAGCTGGCTGCTGCAATTTTCCAGCACTGGTTACGCGCAGTGCTTTTTCCGAGGTTTTTCGCTTATTTTCCTGTCTTTTTCGGGCCAAAAACCGCTTAGGAAAGTGTCAGGCGAAATGAAATTCTTTATTTTAATAATGCAAGTTTGCACATTTTTAATTGTGCTGCCGACAGCTGCAAGAACTTGGCTGCTCACTTGACCCACAAAGGTGCGGCCACTGTAATTGTGGGTGAGTGGGGGCGGTGTGGGTCAAGAGAAAGGTGAAAGTGGGCGGTGGTGGGTTTCGGGTGGCCAGGTAAGGCGACAAAAACCGCGCTTGCCATAAAGGGACGCTGCAAGGACATTACGACTAAATGTAAACAGCTTAATTAAAAAATAAAACTCCGCTCGGCACGTACAAGGAAAAACAACGCTCTGAGCAGGAAAAATCCCACACAACACCACCCACTTGGGAGATGAGTTTTTCCAGCATGTGTGTGTGACGCGCTCTCTCTCTCTTTATTTGCTTAAATGCACAAAAGTGTTTTTAATTTAATTTTTCGTCTTTTCGCATACACACTCTCTTCTACTTTGCTCTTTGATGCAGTTCCTAATTAAAATGAAAGTAATTTTTCATCACCAACTGGGGTGAAGTTAAATAATTTTCTTTCCCCTTTCCCTCGGCGGCCATTGAAGTACTCATTAAAAATGTTTCAAACTAGTGGCAATCTTAAATATAGCATTAAAAAAAACTTGAATGTTTGCTATGTTTTTAGTGAGAAATTTGAAATTATTTGCCTGGGATTCTGGCGCCAACTTACCCTCACTTTTTCCTCCCCAATGTCGTCATCGTCGTCAGCTGTTCAAGTATTTTTCCAAGTCGAAACTTTTCTTTTAAATATTTTCCATACTTATCCCCAGTCATGTGCTGCAAAAGTTTTATGCATACGCATTAATGTAAAAAGGGGGCGGAGAAAGTGGGAGATATTCCCTTTTGGATGGTCCTCGGAAAATGCAAGTGCCTCATACTCACTGCACACATGTGTGTAAAAAGCCATTGTCGAAGGAGGGTAATTATAAAGTTGCCATATAAAAACTTTTCTTTTAGTCAATCTAAGACCAATCAATTACTTATTGAAAGTTAATGTTTTAAATCAGTAATATAAACAATCAGTTGGGTGTTTAATAGCACTCAGTAAAATATTTGGTGAAAGCGTAAATACTTTTAAAAATGTAATGCTAGTTATAAAATCATTATTTCAAATTAAAAAGAAAATATGTACACTGAATGGCAAGGAAAAAGTAGTGATTTGCTGATTGTTTAGCTCTTGAATTTAGTTTCCATAATCTCATTCATATATCAAAGTGTTATCTTAATGTACAGGAACTGCCCTCGCAGTGCAGTCAGTCATGAAGTGCATGTTTCCCCAATTTGCATGCCAAATTGTTTACTTCTCTTATTTCAATGTGCTTTATCAATTTGAATTTGACTCGAGTTGCATGTTTGGGTTCTTTTAGAAGAAAGCTGGCTTGTGAATTAGTTTTCCAAATGAAATTTCCGCAAGAAACCATGAAAAATGGCTGCAGATTTCGAGGGATAAGAAACAATTTGATTTAGCGAGTTGACTGCACGGGAATGTCATGCATAAACTTTTGTAGCTCTCTTCATGGGCACACAAATGGCTTTTCCGTCCAACCGCCACCCATTCGAACACCTTTGCTGTTCACCAATTTGGAACACCTGGGAACCACCCCACCAAATGGCGCTATCAAAACCGGCGAATGTCTATTTAATTGTGTCTGCAACGGTGTCGGCATGTCGATGTTTGGACGCCTCCCTCTTTCCTAATAGGCAACGGTTAGTGGGTGGAGATCTGGGTGGTGGGTGGTGGGTGGTTGATGGCGGCAGCATCAAATGCACTTTAGCCCAGGGTCCCGTTAACTGACACGGCATACTGATGGCCAGAGATGCAATCACCAGATTATAACACAGAGGTGGAAAAAGAATTTGAAGTACTCATGAGAAAGGAAAGAATAATGAAAAATATTAAGTACTAAAATATGTCTAAAAATCATCGTCACCTTTTTAAACTTGTTTGTTAAAATTAATTTTATAAAAGCAGCAAATTTAAAATATACGAAAATAGTATTTTGATGATCCTAAGATGATTTTATGTGAATGATTTTAAATTCATAATATATAGATTAATTAAGAGAGTTCAAGAAGTATTAATTTGGCTTGGAAAGAGCCAAGTAGAAAGCTCTGATGGTGGTTTTTCACTTGAAGTCGCAGGTGTTGCAACTGGGAGTCTGTGGTGTGGTTGCCACACCTGCAATTGGAGTTGCTTGTTCGTACATATACAAAGGTGGGTGTGGGAGGGGGAATGGGTGGCTGTGTGGGTGGCAAATGAAGTCATAAAGTCTGATTTCGCCTGTTCATGCTCATTATCACGTAGCGATATCGTGTAATCGTCATGCTCACGATAATGATGATGTTAACCAAGTGGATCGCTGTATAGCCCCATCCCATTTTCCACGACATTTTCTCTATCTCTCTGTCTCTCTCTTTCTCTTTCCCTGACGCGAATCATTTCCCATTTATTTTCCTGCATCTGCGCTACGCTAGTAAACTTTCTGACCAAAACTGACACATTCATGAAACAATTTAAAAAGTCATTGTCATCGCAGGATATAGTTCCCATCTCCCATCGCCTCAGCTCCTTTTTAACTGTCCTGTCAATGGCACCGTCATTTGTTTTGTTGCCCATTACGGTCAGTGTCCCGAGTTGAAAACAAAATTGTCATTGCTCCACCAAGTGCTCGGGTAAGGAGCTTTACTCCAATTGGACCTGAAGTGAGTGCCAAGCCATCCGTTCCACTAGTAGTCCGTGCTCTATATAGTCCAAGGAATCGGACTAGTACTTCCGCTTGGTCAAGGACTTTGAGTCCTCACCTCACTGAGTCGGGATGATAGGGTGTCCTTAGTTCGTGGCCCCATATCCTTGGCAAGTTTTGTTTGTGTCGGGAAACTTTTTAACTACGCGGTTCGGTGCCTTTGTTTTTCGCCCCTTTACGTGACACAGCAATTTCGAAAATAATTTCAAGTCTTTAAGCTAAAAGGCAGTCAGAATACTTTTTTTGCTAGTTAAAGAAAGAAAGAAAACACGTTGGGTAAACTTAAATAATTAGCAAATTGAATCAGAACAAAATTAAGTGCTGTGAAAATTCAAATATTTAAGTCTTTGCTTGGAAAAGCGGATTACTAATTTTCTCTAAATCAGAATGCGATTAACGTAGCAGCTAAGTCTTTTATCCACACAAAGAAAATCATAAGAATTTTGTAAAGGAATTAGTAAATCATTAAATGGGGATTAACTTCCAGTGAATGCGCCCCAAGAGAGATTTTCCAAGAAAAACCAGCACTTTTGATTAAGGGACAATAACCTCGCAGCAAATGTTGCAGAAATTCATTATTGCATCGTAATGATGAAAGGACTGAGGGAAGGGGAAGTGGGGAGCTGATGGCAATGGCTCCCAACAGTGTAATTTGTGCGAGCCAAAGCCACAGGATTTTATTGAGCGGAAAATTAAAAGCATAAAATTGCACGCTTTAAATTTGAGTGCAGCGGCAAGTGAGAAGTGGCAAGTGGCAAAGTGGCAGCAACAGAAGCCGCACCCGCAAAGTGTCGGAGCATATCGCGCCAAGTCGGACTGCAAGATTGCCACAAAGAAGCAGAGCAAGGGGTTTTCCCAGCCCTTTTTTACCCAAATAGCACCATCCATTGCCTCCATTTTTCCTCCCCGCTTTCCCGAAAATGAAACCTGCAATCTGTGGTTTTCGGACTCACGCGCATACTAAATTCAACTTATTGACAGGCTTGCCGGGGAACGTGTTCCGATAAGCGACCAGGTGAGTGAGTTGCACCTGTAGGTTCCTCTTGCTCTTGGGTTCCATCTTTCCTTTCCTCGAAAACCTGGACGCAAAAGATTTCCCACTGAGAAACAGCAATATCGGACTTACTTTGCCCATGAATCTTGCCAACGACTTGGGGACAAATGTTAATTACTAATTTATGACAATTTCTGTGTGGGAAAGTATGGCAGGTTCCCTATCAGGTTTCTCTAAGAAAAACTAACTTGTACGTTTTCTTCTGGGCTTTGAATTATTGAACATTTTGGTTTAGTGCAGCCGACATATTATTTCTGTGTTTCTGTAGTCCTATTAAAAATGTTTTCCTTTCCAAAAAGTTTTTTTCAATTCATAGTAAATTTTCTGTTTTATGTGAATCACTTAAAATTAAAATTTGACTTTCACTTTTAACTATTCAATACTAGAATGCAACACAACATTATAATTAAGTGAAATAAAAATCTACAGATTAGGATTGTATAACATTTAATTGGGATTTTTCAAAAAAACATAATATTAAAATTCAGAGATTTCTTATCTTAACTTCTAATTTTCTAAACTGGTACACAATTCTTTTCATCAGACAAATTTTTAAGAACTTTAAATTTAAAAAAATCTATTTTTTTTCTCGAAGTAAATGAGTAAATAAAATGACTTGAGTGCGAAACACATTTTATTCAACGGTGCGACCCACGCGAGGCATTACTGGTGGCATCCACTCCTCGAACTGGGGAATTTCGTACAGCGGATGATCGTTGAGGATGTCGAATCGCACCACTTTGTATGTGGAAATCAACCACTGGCCCATGCAGCGATTGTTGTTCCGCACATTTCCCATTTTCGTGGCCCCCACTGAATAATCTCGTCGGAAGCGCATGAAAACCTCGGCGAAGATCAGCGGATGTGAAACCTTCAATTGCGTGGGATCCACATATTTACTCAGAAGCTTGCTCATCTCGCGAAGTTCGTCGGGGGATCGGAAATCATTGGATCGCCGCAGGGCCACAAAAATCACATCGAGAAAAGCAAATTGATGGTCGTAGTGCCGCAGCAGTTGCACCTTCAGCGGAATGGCCCGCCGGAAGTGGATCTTCTCGAATCGCATCATGTCGAGCCTCCAGTCAGGTGGCTCGTCCAGCAGATCGTGCTTGATTTGCTTGTATCCCATGGGCGTACTGCATCGCTCCACATTGCTGTTCCGGCGACGCCTTACGAAATCGGTGAAAACGGCAGCTGCCTGGCGTGAATTCTCTATGAAGTTGCGCTCTGAGAAATCCCAATCCCACAGGAGCTTCAGCCGGAGCAGAGACAGCTTGGTGAGCAGACGACTAAGTGGACTGTAGAAGTAAATCAACGAGGGCAAAGATATCAGACGGTCCTCGTCCTTGGCCACGAAAAAATCCAGCTCAATGTCCAGCTTTTTGTCTGATAGCTTACTATCCGAATTGGCTTCAACCTGAGTTACATCCTTTCGAGAACCATGAAAACTATTCCGCACCTGAAGAGGAGCACTTAGATTATTTCTCGAGAAGATCCGCCTGGACTTTCGCATCAATCGCTGCAGCACATGACCACAGCAGGAGTAATTGTTTATCAACGATCTGTGTATCCTCATCTTTACATTGTTTAATTTGGTTTGAATTTAGTGAAAAGAATAGCCGGAATATTCAAACTGAACGGAATACATATGTATGGAATCGCTTGGCATTGAATTCTCAGAAACAGAGTGAGGATTGAAGGATAGACCCTTGCCAGTTCAATTAGCCCCGCATTTGGTAAGATTTCACTGGGAAAAAACAGAAACAAAATATGCGGACGAAATGTTTCATTTTGGAAAGTAAATGAAATAAATATTTTTTTGTACAAATAATTCCCAGAGTTCTTAAAACATTTTATTGTACATCGTAAAGTATTATTTTTTTTCAACTATTTGCCTCATTTATGTTTTTTAATTGAAAGGAACTGGAATATATATTTTAATGATGTCTGAAATTGTTTTTTTGCTAACAAACCCCTTAAATATTGTGTTTTTAATTAGATTTATTTCTAACATTTTATAAGTATCAGACAAATGAAACTTTTCTAAGTGTATCTTCTGATATTGGCAAAACAACAATAAGGTCCTAATTGAGCCGACATGGCAGGGAATTGAATCCGCTCGAGACCGGGAACACAGGACCCTACACCATCCACTCGAATCCCGCAGGAGCGGAGCAACAGCATGCAATTATCGAATGCATTAGCAAATGCAGAGTGCACCCGCAAACGAAGCTCCACTCGCCTTTAGCCACCTTTGCCCACCTTCACCCACCTTCACCCACTTTGACCCACCTTCTCAACCCGCATTTGTTTGCCCAGGCGCTCATTTATCCCTTCCCGTGCGAAGGAAAACAAACAATGGAAAATGGGGAGACACGCCCACCAGACATTTCGAATATACAATACATAGCATCCGCCCACCGAATTCTACACCGTATTAATTGTTAGACAATTGATTTCGATTTTAGAGCTCCGGTTGCGAAATATGCAAATGTTTTAGGAATAATTTAATGAACTGCATTCATGTATTGTAATTATAATGTTTTCTGTAAAACGTTGTGAAATTACAAATTGACCGAAAAATTGACATCAGAAATATATTTTTGTTGCCGGCTTAGACTCCACGAATAAATATTTTTAGGAGTTCATTGAACAATAACTTTATAGAAACTCTGAATCTTTTTAAAACTTTTGTGAATTTACTTTACTCAATTGTTAACTGCGGACTAAAACCAAAGGGATTCAAAAATAACTTCAATCCTTTAAAAAGTACAGTTGCTGCAATGATTATGCAAATCCCTGGTAAAACCGTTTCAGTTTGATGCCTGCGAACGCTTTAACTATTCAGAAGATTAAAATGCCCGCCCATCCATGTTTGATGCCCTAGATTTATCAAACGAAATATGAAATGAACGAAACGGAATAAACCAACGACAATAGAGTTGGAGTATGAATAAATGCTGCATTGCGAGTGGCAGGGGCAAGTGGAGCTGCGGGGATTTCGGGACACACACGGCGAATCGAGTTGATATTCCGGAGCATTTGGGCACACAAAATCCCCGTGTAATCCCCGGCAAAATAGAGGGAAAACAGAGAGAAGTATCGCAATAAAATATGTTAAGTAAATACGAAAGGGAATGATATGGGAAGGAGGGGGAAAAACTAAACAATAAGCCAAAAAGTACGCTTGATTAAGTTTAACTTCCGGTCTGTTATAAATTGAGCATTTATGTGGGATTTGTTTGCGAAAACAGTTTCTACTTTGCTGGGCCGCCCGAAAATGCCAGTTGCCTGTGAAAAAATGTATGCCACCCATCCATCGGCTTGCCCAACGAGACAAATGTTTAGGCCAGCACATACACACTCACACTCACACACAGAACAAACCCACACCAACACTAACGTATGTCTATTTCCGGCGGAAGTGGTGAATAAAACATGAAACGAAATAAAATGACGGCCCCGAGGCAGAGGTAGAATTGAGAACTTTTAGTGGCCAAAAGTGAACATCCGTTGGCCAGGCCTGAGATTTTGTTGCTGTTGGCATTGTTGAGTTTTGTTTTGTTTACTTGGGCGCAAATGGATAAATTATTCCTCAGCCAGCCAATCGAAGGGTCAAATAAAAATTAAATGGCAAACATTTTATCTGGCATTTGCAAAGGAGTCTGAAACTGTGGCTGCATCCCCAGCACTTAATATCCGTAGATAAAATATTCAATTTCCCCCGATGACAAACTTAGGAAATAACTAACTGAAAGGAAGCCAGCAGAGATTCACCTGCTTGAAAAGGACAATATGGAAATACAATCAATGTCTGTATACATCTACTTGATACACTCTTATTGAAATGCTTTTCAGCAGTTTAGACTATGAACATCTTATGCAGGCAATTGAGTCGGCCAGCTGAATATTATAATCATTCGGTCATTGAAATCCCAATTAAAGCTAGTGCCCAGCCTGTGGCAGTCGAGCTAACAAGAGATTGCAATCCGAAGTCGGCCATAAACTGCAATTCAAGGCCCAAATCCATTTCGGAGAGTGCTTCATTAACGATCTGTGGCTTGGTTGACCGCAAATTATTTTACCAGGATTTTCACTTTTGCCCAACTCTAAAAGGGACATGCAACTAATGCTCAAACCAAGGCTTTGAGCAAAATAAATTTACCCATGGGCAAAAACAATTGGGAATATTCAAGTTTAGGCTTAGAAACATTTTTCTTTTTAAGCTCCAATCTATTGGGTTTCGTTCCTCTTAAGTGGAATTAAAAAGTAAAAATATTACATTTGCCAAAACACTGTTTTAAATTTATTATTATACGTAAAGTGTATTGAAATATTTTCGAAATCCCTAGAAAATGAATTGAGTTGTTGATTTATTGTTTACTATTCTCACTGCTTTAACTACAATAGTAACACATACAATTGCTACCGAAACCATAAATAGGATCGCACTGTCTTGTGCTGGCAGGACACGGAGGACATTGGTTGCAGCATGAAAACCTCGAGCAGGGACATCCAAACCTCCAACAACTTGGTCTACACCTCGGAGGATTATGATATCTGCAGACCAAATCATTCGAGGGATAACCTTGCTTCTTTTCTTCTTTTGGCTTAGGTTTTTGTGGTTTCTTCTCGAGTTTTTTCTTTTCTGGTTTCTTCTCCTCTGGTTCCTTCTCTGGTTCCTTCTCTGGTTCCTTCTCTGGTTCCTTCTCTGGTTCCTTCTCTGATTCCTTCTCTGGTTCCTTCTCTGGTTCCTCCTCTGGAACCTCCTCTGGTACCTCCTCTGGTTCCTCCTCCTCTGGTTCCTCCTCCTCTGATTCTTCCTCTTCTGGCATCTTATTCCCGGGTCTCCGAATCAACTCGGAAACTCTGCTCTCGAAGACCGCTGTAATTTTTTGCGGTGCTTTGGGCTCCTTCACAGAAGCCTCCTTTCTGTTGGTTACCCTCACGTGTACGGTGCTCCTGTTGCTCGTCAAGGATCCTGGTCTTTTTTTATTTTCCATTTCACTCTCCGATTGTGCTCTACTTAAGACAACAAAAGATGTGCTAAAAAGAAAACTTTCATCACAAACGGTGCTCCCTCTAAAGAATAAGCATTCAATAATGTTAACTGCTTAAATTAAAGATCATATAGTTGTTACCCGTTAAAACTATAATAATTCCAGGCACGAAATCGTTATTTTGATATGAATTATAATCTATACATTTATATTAGTTGTACATTCATTGTTAGTGAATCTAAAAACTTATTCATCATAAACAAAACATTTAGATGTTTTTCTTTACACGTTAACATAATCAAACGTTTACTCTTTAGAAGGAGCACAATATCATATTCTTTTCAAATATAAGCGAAACCTACCTCTTTTTATTTTCCTTTTCAAAAAGCGAATTATTTTGAGAGTTTTTTTGACTGACATTAGGAGTCGATGCGAAAGCCTTTCCAGGTCCTGAAGATCCGGCAATTGGTGAACGGGTAACTGGTGAACGGGTAATTGGTGAGCGAGTCACTGGTGCGCGGGTAATTGGTGAGCGAGTCACTGGTGATCGGGTAACGGGAGATCGGATAATTGGTGAGCGAGTCACTGGTGAGCGGGTAACTGGTAAACGGGTAACTGGTAAGCGGGTAACTGGCGAGCGGGTAACTGGTGAGCGGGTAACTGGTGAGCGGGTAACTGGTGAGTGGGTTGACAAAGTCACGGAATTTTTCTTCTTCTCCTTGGTTTCGAGGAGCTTCTTCTCAATTTGAGTCTCAAAACCTTGCTCACTAGTTGCATGGTGGTGGTAGACCACCTCGTTCTTTTCCGGGTCATCTGCTTTTGATTCGTAATGTTCTGCCCTTAAAGACTCAACCATTGGCTCCATCTCTGACTTTCGCATGGCTCGCTGAGGTATATCTATATTTTTGGATTCTGAAGTAATATTTTTCTCAAGATTATCCTCTAGGATGTGTGTACCCGAACCGGATACCTTTTGGATTACGTTACGGGTCTGAGTCTCTGTTAAGGGATTGGACCCGTCTTTCGGATAAAGTGTGGTCGACTCAACCTCGTTGACGAAAATATCCTTTTTGCCGGTGCGGTGCGTAACCTCCACCTCCTGCTTTGTGACTTCGGTGACCTCAATGATCGCAGCCTCGACGGAGCCCTCGCTCTCGGGTGACTTTGGTTCTGGTGACTGCAACTTCTTTTCCCCGCACTCCATCTCGTCTGTTTGAACTCCTATTTCGTGGGTACTGGCCTTAAAGGTGCTATTTTCAGTGGGAAAATTATTCTGAATACAGTTTTGAAAAGGTTGGCAACAATTTCCAGGAGATTGCTGGTTACAGATTTGAAGAGGGTGGCAACAATTTCCAGGAGATTGCTGGTTACAGTTTGGCGGCACTTGCGGATTGCAAATTTGCGGAGGTGGCTGGTTGCAGATTTGCAGTGGCAGTTGAATGTAACATTTCCCAGGACATTGCTGAGGGCATTGCTGAGGACATTGCTGAACTGGTTGCTGTATTAATTGCTGTGGAAATTGCTGAGGACATAGCTGGCCAAATTGCTGAGGAGATTGCTGGGGAAATGTGTTAACCAATTCTTGGGGAACTTGCCTAGGTGATTGCACCCCATAATTGTAGTTCTGTTGCGGCTGGAAATTCAAGCTTAGATGAGAATCCTGGTGTAGCTGTTGAGGATTTGTTGGGGCAAAATCCTGAAAAACTCCCAGAGGAACTGATCTTTTCCGCAAGCAAAATCGTTGACAACACTGAGCCCGGACCCTCGGCGCATATGGAAGTTGTGTGCCCTGTGGCATTACAGCCATGTTGCAAAATTTCACAGAAGGAAAGCATTTCTTTTGACATGACATCGGTGGTTGGGGCATACACATTCCATATTGACACATTGACCACTGGCTCACTGTACTCATGGTCAATAAACCACTATGGAAAAGAACTCTTCCCGAGTTCGATTTGAAACCAGACTAGAAACCATTTATCAATTAGGAAATTCTGGCCACGAACACACTAATTTTTGTTGAAAAAACATCGAAAAAGTTGAATTTTGTAAATTTGTTTATTTCAAGGCGTTCTTAGAGTTTAAAAAAAAAAAATTTTTTTTTGGTTTTAAGGATCAAACTTTAAGTTTTATATTAAACAAAAGCGGTGTTGAATCATAAACTTCACAACAGACTTTATACCGAGCGAAAGGTAAATTTTGAAAACAGTTGTTTTGGTAATTAAAAAGCTAAGAACCTATATTATTGATAAAACGTAAGTTCCCTTGACTTTAGTATTCACATTTGTCACATCACAACCACAACCCTTTTCAAGCACACCATATTTTGAAATCCACTACACAGTTTTTTAGAAAAATAAATTTTACAAGTAACTAAATTTCGGCGCAGATCAAATCGCCATGAGCTTTCAGAGCCAGTTGGACGAGTTTAAGAAGAAACTGGACCTGGCCAGTTGGTACTTGGGTGTATCGGTGCAGCAGGAGACTGTGATGTACACCATGGCGGAAAGCCTGCGGGATGATTTCGATCAGGGAACTGGAGACAAGATGTACAGGGCACTGACCAGTTTGGGCATCCAGCCAGTGATATCGAAAAAGAAGGTCTGTCGGATGGTGCAGTTGAGCAGGAACAATATCTTGGCCTTTCTTTACTTTGTGCTGGAGGGCTACTACAAGACTTGCCAAAAGGATGGTGTCTTCAGTGTCAATGAGCAACTTTTGATGAACGCCATAGCCAAGATCGATACGCTGCCCACCATTCGAGCTCTAGATTTGGTACTCCCAAAGCCCTCGGTGATACCTGAAATTGTTGAAGCTCAGCCATTGAATTCTGAGTCTTCAGAGGATCGTCCAGCAAAAAAAAAGCCTTCAAAGAAGTCTCCGTACTTTCAAAATCAACCAAAACCTGTGCAAAGAACCTCTAAGTTAACATATACACCCTCTGATTTTGTCGTTGCCTTCAACTTTTGGCCCACCGATGGACCCCCGAACTATGGCACAGATGATGAGGAGCAGCCTTGGTATGCCCAGTACAGATTGAATCCGGGCCAGCGACTGATTAAGAAAACGCTCTCCGAGACTTTGGAACGTTATTTCAAGCTGAGCGGCTTGGAGGAGAAGCCGAAGGAGGAAGGTGCTCCAAAGAGTCGCGAGCCCGAGCCCAATATGTGTCTCATCCACAAGGGACAGGTGATTCAAGCGCAACTTTTGAGAGACGAACTGGAGGTGAAAGCCAGGGATCGATGCCTGGAATTGGTGGATGTCACCGAGCCTTACGCCAAACTTCGTCGGAAGAGGATAGTTGCCCAGTTGGAACACGACATCGATGTAGTAATGGCAAAACATCGGAGTGCCATGCACTGCGACCAAACCAAAGTGCTGACCATCTCTAACTTCGATTGTGTGTTGTGCCAGAAGATCTTGGTATCACAACCCTGGCCAGATCCCACGGATCGGGGGGAGCGGGCCTTGGTGGGCGAGGATTCTGACATAGCCCATACGGCTATACTCGACACTTATCGAGGAAAGAGGCTCGAGGGAGGAGGTTTAGGAGGGGGGAAACCGGTGAGTTTGTACTTTCATATATTCTTCTTATTTATTACTATATATACCATTTTCTTACCACTTTTTTAAAACATCTCAAATTTCTCATTAAAGAAAAAAGATAAGAAGGGTAAGAAGGATAAAAAAAGGAAAGAAAAAGGAAAAACCAGTGGAACCCCCTCCGGAACCTCCAAAAGAAGAGCCTAAGAAGTCGCTGTGGAAACCACCACCTATCAAACTTTTCAGCGGTGGATTTCGTATGCACCCCGTCGACTTCACTGACAAATCCGAGGAATGTAAACCGAAATTAAGTGAGATGGAATGTGAACTCCCACCAGCCCCAAAAAAGTCGGCGGTATCATTTCGTCTTGCCAGGGGAAAAATCGCAAAGAAAAATAAGAAGTGCGAATTACGAATGTCCAATAAGCAGAACCAAAAGAAGTTCTTCCGAGGACCCCGATCGAACAAACCCTACCTATTTAAGTACCATCGGGTCTTTCAATCCGGCCAACCGAAACCAATTGACTTGAAGAAGGTTATGGCCAAATCATTTGTGAAGGCACTAGATAAATCAGAGGAGAGAAATGACGATGATGGGTCATGTGATTTCGATTGTCTGATGTCAGAGCTTAATTTTGACGATGAGAAGCCCCCGGAAACCAAGTCAGAACGTACTTCAAAAACTAAACCGGAAAACGGAGATCCCCTCGATATGTTCGATGACCGCGATGACTTTCCCACTTCCGATAGTCGGGAGTCTCTTGATCGATCGAGCAACCACAGTACGCGAAGTCATGAGGATCACAAGAAGGACATTGTGGCTGCGGTGGTGCGATGTGCCAATACCATTTGGAAAAGGGAGGCCCTCAGAAAAAAGGCCGAGATGTTGCGTCAGGAGAGGTTGGCCCCTCGAAAGGCGTTGGTTTTCGATGAGCATGAAAAATTCGATCCGGATAATACCGAGCTGATGAACAAAATGCTTAAAGATGGACTGCGGGAGCTCAGGAAAGAAGCTAGATTTGTACTGGCCTGTTTGCCGGATGCCCACAAGTTGCCCATTCTGCGTGAGTGGATCAAGAGGCGGTACGGTAAGAAGTACAGCCAAAAGGAGCTCGAGATCAATATAGCCGAGTCAAACAGGATATTTGAGCTGGTCTCCGTTCTTCAGTCAAATCCCCCAGATCCTGATCTCATGGGTATCGATCGTTTGCGCAGATCTGAGGAGAATTTTGATAACTACAAGAAAATCAAAAAAACGGTAAGCCATATAAAAGAGTTGAAAAAAGTTATATATATCATATACATTATTAAGATGATGTATATACATTTATAAAAAAATAACTATTCAAAAATGAACTTTAAATCGTCTTTATATTTTCGCAGGCGGCCCTTGTAAAGCGAACTTACTACGATCAGATGAACACACGTTACATGGACACCGTGAGCTCCGCCTGGTATGCCATGGGAAACTATCTGGTGCCCGGAGGACCTCCTCGCAGCACCTTCTTCGCCTACATAGCCTGCAATCCCCACGAGATAATGCGGCACAGAGTGTGGGACGGTGATTTCCGAAACTACCGCGCCATGCGTGAAAGAAGAATGGAACGGGAGAGGCTCTTAGGCAAAAAATAAGCCAAAAAAACAAATTAAACCGTTTTCCGATCAAATATTCAGTTGTATTTGGGTTTGGTTCGGGCCACTCTTTTCCCAGTGATTCCCTTGCTGGCCAAATAATTCAGAATCGAGTGCTTTGTTTGCACCTTCAGTTTGCAGACATCGAACTCCAGTTCCTTGTTGCAATATGCGGCGCCCTCCATTCCTTGGACCAAATGAATTACGTGGAGCAGCACCTCGCCATCCAGTTGTTGGATCTTGGAATGCAGATCGAGATCCTCCTCGGTGGTAAAGGGATTCTGCTCTAGGGATCCCAAATATCCGGGCAGTACACGCTCGGAAGACTCTTCTTGAATCGAGGAGGAAACTTCCGAGCTGCTTTGCTCAGAATCCTTGGAAGCTTCGACCGATTCATCAGAGGAACTCGAGGAGCTCGAAGAACTCTCTTGTTCAGATGCAATTTCTTTGCCACTAGTTGCATACAACTCAACTTGGGCATACATCTCTTCGAAAATACGCTGCAGCTTTTTCGCCATCTCGTAGCACAAATGACCGGGATTTGTGTACAAATAGGTGTTGTAGAAAATAAGCCTCACATCCTTGGCAAATTCTGCGGCCGTTTGATAACAACCCATATTTACGCGATGTCTTACGGTGGATAAGTCCATGGGTTCCTTAACAATCTCATGGTAATCGTAGAGAGCCAAGAACTGGGCATCCAGTGGTTCGTAGAAAACCCAAGCTATGTTTTTGTAGGAAGTTGCAAACAATTTCTTGATAATTGCCTTGCAAGCATTAATTTCCGGCGAAGCTCGTTCACCTCCTTGTTTTGCAGACATTCTAAAAGAAAGCTGCCACTCAATACAAAAACATCGAAGGAACTTATATTACTTACGCTTTTTTGTCAAAATAGATTGAATAAAGAACCCAAAGGGAGAAATATTTTTTAGCCAAGCTGTCAAAATTCACACATAAGGTTGCCTGGTTTTCTCACTAGTTTCAGTTTCCCAAAATTGGGTGGGATTGCCACCACAACCCGAGCAGAAAAGTCAATTCACAATTGCGGTCAGCAGCAAACAAATTCAGTTAATTATGCAAGTGGCTCTGGTCAGATATTTATTTTAATAAATATGTGGGCGTTTAGTCCCTTGGGTAAGGCATTTCCCTATTTTTTTTTGCCCCAGGGAAGTTAATCTAATTCCAGGACCCATGCAAACAGTCCCTTTTCCTGGAGATTGTATTTGGACAAACATTCAGTCCCTTTGAGATATTAGACCCAAAAATATTTATGGTCAACCGCTTGCGTCTGCTATTTTTGAGTGGGTGTATTTGGTTGGCATTCAAGTTTTGGCAACAGATACAACATACATCATTTTTAGCAAATATTTGCAGAGCTCTCATTCGGACAGTCAACAAGTTGGGTTCGTGAAAGTTAAACAGAAGTCCTGTTTAAAACAACACTGTAAAATTCGCTTCCACATTTAAAGGGGAAATCCTGCGACTCTCTTTCGCTGTTAGCTTGGGATCCACAAATGAGAGAAATGGTGGTATAGAACTTTCTCTCTGCCACTGTTAACTTACCTGCCACAAATGTGCAAATTGGGTGGCAATCGGGCCAAGTCTTGGCCATAACTTTGGGCTTCTCGGCAGTCTGGTTCCGGGGCTTTGAGGGAATGGTGGTGCTGCGAGTGGGTCATTCCCCCGAGGAACACATTTCAGCTGATTACACTCCACTGACCCACTTGTGGTTGGGAATCCACCTTGCGGCGGTTGGTAGTTGACCTTTGAGTGATGAACTCTATCTTAAGTGCGCTATCGAGAGATAAAATAATCTATGCAAGAGATGGAATAAAATACCAATTCAATTCAATTTTCATACTGCATATTTATGTATTTAAATGCGCCCCCTTTCATTTCTTTATGATTGGTGTCGATTACAAATTAAGCATGCAAATGAATTCACTTAAATAACTAACAATTTTAATAGCTAAAGGAACTAAATAAACGTTTTTAGTGTGGATTAAAATTAAATTATATGTAGTAATACTAATTCGCAGCGCTAATAGCTTTAATACCTCAAAACTAGTTACCCTATAAATAGCTTGGGGCAATAAACAATATTTGATTTTATTATGAAAAAATAGTTTGGTTGTAATACAAATTGATTAAAGCATAGATAGATTTGGGTTTTTTTATTCCTTTTTTCTAAATTTTAAAATATATTTTATTATCAAATACAAGTATGTGAATTTTGCATAATCATGGCTATTTTTAGTTTTTTTCTTGCAAGTCCTCGATTTATTTGCGATTTCTTTTTAAACTTGTCCATGCGTCAAGTGCTGTCAGAATTTTACCTGGTATTCCACGGTAAAAATTCCTCTTCTATTGCCGATTTCTAGATAAAAATCTTTTTGATTTTTTTACACAAGTAAAACTGCGACACTCAATCAGTTGGCAGATGAAATTATACGCCCAGGGATTGGGGGCAGGTGCTAAAAGGATCGCCGGAGGGACGGAAAAAACGTGTGAGTCTGTCACAGACAGAGCACCCCCCTCCCCTCTACTGATTCCCCCTCAATCCCACTATCCCTTATTTCGTGTCTCGCCACCTGTGTATTCCTACCTGGGCAGCCCGCAGCATCCCATTGGAACCAGGCAATATATGGATAAATATAAGAAAAAGCGGCGGGTCGGCACAAAAAGCGGCAATATGAAAGCCCTGCAGAACAAAAAAAAAAAAAAAAAAAAAAAAAAAAAGGGAAAAGAAGCACCAACATTGGAGAACGCCGAGGAGATATGAGAAATGTACATTTGGACAGGCTACACAAGATGGCCCAAAGAGCGAATGGGATAGAGACAGACAGTCGGATGTCAAACATTCTTTTGACACTTTGTCATAGCATCTCTCGGTGACACTTGTCAGCAGTCGGATTTCGCATTCGCATTTCGGTGGAATGGATGTGCCGCAGTTGATTTATACTGCGATATATATGCTATATACCTATCTCCATATGTGCCTGCCGTCGTGTCTTAATAGCATTTATTTATGAATCGTCTGAATTCAATTATGCTAATGCATGAAAAGATCTGCCAGATTTAACTCTATTGTAAGGTCGTTGCAGGTAAGCTTAGGTAAATACATCGGAATTTATCTAAGGAGTACATGAACCATAAATTTCATTAGCTAGAGTGTTTAAGTAATGCATTGATTACACAATTCAGCTACACAAACGTTTAGGTAATTAACACTTGGTTTCTGTTTAAGTAAATTTAAAAGTAATTAAACTTTATTTTGTCTACTTGATTGCATGAAAGCAATTGTTTTGTGTTGACATTAAAATGATAAAGAAATCTTAATGATTTTTGTAGTTATAACATTTGTTTTATAAATAAAATTTGAATGAACATATCTTAGATTAAACTTAAACACAATTTGTTCGGAAATATTTAAATTAATTTCTTATTGGCGTTATGCAACTTATGAAGAACCATATATTACCACTTGGGATCTAATACCAGCTCCTCGTGCCGAAGTAAATACGATCGTGACTGTTGTGGCACCCACACCACCCGATGTAATTTGAGCAGTAGCTCCTCTTTTTCTCATCAGATCCGTAATTTTGATGTAGGTAATAGTTTTTGCAGTTCCTGCCTGAGTTAGTGTATATGTTTTCGTCGTCGTTTGCAAAAGCGCTTTGTTTCTTGATATGACCTCACTGGCGATGAGAGTATCCGTTGACGCCTGGGTTCCATAAGTATAATCGTTTCCTTCTCCTGCGTTTCCAAAATTTCCTTCAATAAGACAGACGTTTGTACCAAGTAACAACAAAAACACGCCGAAGAGATACATTTTGATAGGTTGTTTTTGGATGAGAGTGAAAAGTTTACTGTTCGTTAAGAAAAGACAGCGCTTCGTTTTTATAGGTCTACCTCCGGAAGTGAGATTCTATAACCCATCTGATGGCCCATTTCGATAGTGGAGTCTGTTACACCTACGCAAACATATCTTCAACATGCAACTTATTATCTGGCCACACACTGAAGAAACATAATATTACATGTGGAATATATTATTGATAAAATCAGGAAAGAACGTTAAGGTCAAACAAGAGGAAACTCTATATATTTAGCAGAACCGACCAAAATGTTCCCATTACACAAACCATTCAGAAATACGCTGGCAACGAAAAGATTTTAAAGCAAAATCAAATCAAAAATCAAACGATTAAGAAGCCCAAAACTTTTTTAAATTAATTTATTTCATTTTGTTAGTTAAAATTTGATAAATTTGGTGTATATATGAACACAATTAATTCCAAAAATTGTTTTTATTATTAGGAGTTTTACAATCTGTATTCTTGTTCGATAAATAGAACTTATTAAGAACCATAAATTACCACTTGGGACTTAATAGCAGCTCCTCGAGCTGAAGTAAATACGATCGTAACTGTCGTAGAACCCACACCTCCGGAAGTAATTGAAGCAGAAGCACCTCGCTTTCTCATCAGATCCGTGATCTTGATGTAGGTAATGGTTTTTGCAGTTCCTGCCTGAGTTAGGGTATATGTTTTCGTTGTCGTTTGCAGCGGCGATTTGCTCTGAGAAATAGTTTCACTGGCGATGAGGCTATCAGTCGTTGCCTGCGTCCCATATGTATAATCGTTTCCTGTTGTACTGGAACCGAAATTTCCCTCAATCAGGCAGACGTTTGTACCAACTAGAAGCAGAAACAGGCCGAGAAAGTACATTTTGCTAGGTTGTTTTTGGTAAAGAGTTGAGAGCTCACTGTTGGTTTAGACAATGCATCGTTTCGTTTTTATAGGGATTCCTCCGGCAGTGAGATTCTATTACCTATCTATTGGCCTATATTGATAATGAAGAAGATAGAACGTTACACATTTTCTTTACATTTATTATCTGCCCTCACTCTGACGACATAAAATTTTTACACACAGAACTCGAAAGAACCCTAGATGAAACGCTAAAAAATTGTTTATATCAGAGCTTCATTTCTACCTGTTACGTATATTTTTATTATAAATACAATATGCCCTTGACAATTTTTTAGTAAAGGGTATTACAACAAACCGGTTTTGTTGCATCGTATAATATTATGTTCGGAGAAAGTGAAATTTTCGTAGATTTCAATCAGCAGACACATTATTCTAATATTTTTTATTGTTTACTTTGCTAGACACATTTTATATTTCGTATAATACTTGGAAAACATTTGTTGATATTTATGTTTTAAAGTATTAGACGCAGAAGTAGTTCAAATGTAACTGATTACTTAATTGCAATAACAAGAAAATTTCAAACAGCTTGGGAAATCCCTTTCAACCTGTTTTTTGGTTGCGAAACTTTGTCGTGTTGGTTTTTATCTACAAGAACTTAATTAGAGAATGACATTAGGAGAACAGTTTTGATTAGTAAGCCACCCTATCTCTTCCAAAGAGCTTGTTTCTCAATTTCAAGAGCACTATTTTTTGTTTTGATTAAGTTTTTTCATAATTTTGTTAGAAATAACAAAAACGGTAAAGCAACTTGTCTTTTAATATTTGAATTTTTAAATACGAAAAAAAAACATTTGCAATTATAATATTTGGTATTCGAATCCTTTTAAACAAAACTAATATTTTCATCTGATATAATTTTAAGATTTTTGAATAATTTTAAATTTAAAAAACAAAAACTTTAGTACAGTGACCCCAAAATCTGTTGCTCTACTTTACATAGCATAACCATCCTAAAATATGATAATCAGGTGCTTAGCAACTTTGTTCCTTTGCAAATGGGTCGTTGATTTTCTGTGGCTTGAACAAACCCAATTAGCAGCCCGAATTGAGCGAACAGTTTTGCTATTTAACTAGCGAGTTGACGACCATTTATCAGGGAATCTAATCTAATCCTTTTACTGGTCAAATAAATTAAAATGGAAAGCCCTTTTCGGCAGGCAGGCCACTAAATTACACCGAAGATAATTAACCTGTAGGGGCTCCGGATTTTGGTGGAGAGCGGTAAAGTTTGGAGTCGCTCGATGGTTTTTGCGGGCACTTTATTAGGTCTTCGACCCAAAACGGCGGAAACAGAAGCGACGGTGGAGCATCACCAAGGAGCCAGCAACCAGGACGAAGGACCAAGGACGAAGGCCGAAGGAGGGAACTGAAATTACAAAATGGCGCAAATTATTGCGGGACAGCCCCGACCTCGTTGGCTATTTCCGTCGGCAGGCATTTTTCCAAATGAAGTTTGCAAGTAATCATGAAAAAGGTAATTTAATAAAAGCAAAATCGAGCAACATAAAACTAATTTACGGCCTGAAATTGCCTGTGAAAAGCGAGTGAAAACACAGAAAAATGTTGCCAAAGGAAGGAGGCACAGATGGAGGTCCGAGTGCTTTTCAGTCCTTTGAAGTTCAAGGTTAAACACACTTGCCAGCTGCCGCTGCGGTCCATCCGTCCGTAATAATGGACTTGTGAAAAGGAGCAGAGAGCAGGAGATCGATTCAATAAAGGATAATCCATCGCATGCATAAGCTCCTTGAGTCCGAGAGTCCCCAACAAGCGGCAGTGCCACATGTCCGGCGATTGTACAGCAGCAACATCGAGAGCAACAGCAGCAACAGCAAGAGTAACAACAGCAATATCCCCAGCAACAACAGCAACAGTGCTCAATAAGCGGCTCAAACTGGTAGCCAAAAAAAGAGCAAACAAACTGGGACAGCAGAAGAAAATTTTCCTCAAATTTCCACACAACTTTAGTAGACGGAAGCGGAAAATAAGTTCGTGAACGACTAAACTTTGGAACTAATAACTGTGGAAATAGTAAAGAAATCTAAAAAAAAATCAAAACATACTGATATTCAATTATCTCATATATGTAGTAATAAATTCATTGTGTAAATAAATAAGATTTTCAACAAGTTTTACCATCAACACTTTATATGTCCGTAACAAACGTTTTAAATTTCAATCACTAACTAATAATATTTGTCGGTTAGGTAAATTATGAAAATATTACGCTTCAAACTATTTAAACATGTCTCAAAAATGTAAAATATATTTTTGTTATTTTAAACTTGTTAAACTCAGTTTATAATTTTGTTTCGCACATATTTTAAAAAGTGGTTTTTGACCCACAAAACCGTGCTCAGCCACACATATGACAAAACAATTTAAGAGCTTATTTATTCCACATATTTTTGTATACCCACCGCTCTCTTTTTCCCACTTGCTAATTTTTGCTGGCTTGTGTCCAAGCGCTGAAAATATTTGTACACAAAATGGTACAAGGCCAAGAACTGCAGCAGCAAATATTGCTAAAAATGCGAGAGGACAACATGTTAAAGTTTAAGCAAATATGTTTGCCAGTGAGCAGAATTCCACTCCCTGTGGCTTTTGACCCCCATTTTCCCCCTAATGCGATGGCATTGGCTGCAGATTTTTGGCTTCCTTGCCCCAATGCGAATCCAAATCAAAGCATTTAAAGAGGAATTTCTATGTGTGTCCTTATGCATTATTTAAGAGCTTCTTTAACGCCATTTTATGTTTCGGCACGCCAGTGAAAGTGGAGCAAGCCAACTGGGATCTGCAATGGCCTACGCAAATGAGACCCAATTCCGTTAAGAGTGGAGCAGTGGAGCAGGTTCGAGCAGTAGGTCACCACCAAAGGCCGTATTTTAAGCGATGAAGTGCTTAAAAGCGTGAAAGGTTATATTTTATGTTTCCTTAGAAACAGCTTATTTTTGCAGTATATAAAACTATGTATTCTTGGCATAAATATTGCGCATGGCGTTCAATTGATAAATCCATAATTTAAAGCTTATAATATTTTATAAGTAAATATTGTAAAATTTAAATTAATCTGTATTTAATGAAGTCTGTAACAATCCATAAATAACTTCCTGCTCTTTGATTTCACTGTTTGTTTTCATCTTTTAAATATATAAAATCTTAAATAAATAGTTGCTTACCCGAATTTCTAACATTATTTTGCCTAACCATCCAAATTTTCGGGTTTTCAATGTTTGAGTTTGTGGGTTTCTCTGCCAGAATTCCTTATTTGCTTGTGAATTCCCCATGAGCTCTACATTTTGTACCACATACCACAAGATAAAATAACAATCTGTTTCCGAGGCTGTTCCAGCTGCTTTTCCTGACCCTCTGACCATCTGACCATCTCCATGCAGCCACTGAACATAATCTAAAACAGAAATGTTAAAATCCATTTTAATTTCTATTATGCAAATTTGCTCAAGTGCCATGTGTCGGGTTGTTGGGGCGACGTCAGATTTTTAGCCCACTCCACACCAGAAGTGGTCTATCTCACACATACACCCACAGATACCCACAAACACAAAAACATTCCCGGAGAAAAGTGGTTTCGTCTAGTCGGTTTCGCCTTGCTCCGAATGCATAATAACTTTATTACGGTGGATATGCGGTTAAAACCGAGGGATACAAATCGGAGTCTGGACGTCTGAAAAAATAATGAAAAGTAAAAAAATAAAATACTCACTAAACATTTTAAAGAAAATAAAAAATCTTTAGAGAAGTGGAAAGAATGATTAATTTGCTGAGACCATCTTTGAACTTCTTGAAGAAAAACCATGAAGCTCTTATTAATATCTTAAAACAAGTATAGAAAAAAAAGTTTTATTTTATTTTTTAAAGCATTTTAATTTTGTTCTTGTTACTGAGATGTTGAGTTAGAAAAGTTTCGACTGCGATTCCTGACCGGCTGCTTCTGCTCGTAGCTCCCGTGGCAAATGCGGCCAACATTTTGCTAAAATAATTTTGGTTGAAAAATTTGAATGCAGAAATTTTCATAGCTGCATCCTTTCATTTGTGACATGGCCAATTCAATTTGTGAAAATATGGCACAAAGGCGACCGACAAAACAAGGCGAACCCGACATACTGCCACATATATACATATGGTGGGTTTTGTAGTTTGTGGGTCGTCGTGGAGAAGCCCAATTTAAACGCTTGCCGAGTGACACATGCACAGGGAAAATGGGAATGGTGGAGCAGGGGGAGCGGTGGGATTGCGAGACTGGAGACAGGACACAGGACACTCAGATGGGAGATGGGAGATGGGAGGACAGGAGATGGAGCTGCGACAGGAGCCACATTGCTGACGACAAAGCAAAGTGGGTCAAAAAGAGAAAAAATGCGAGGCATTTCTCGCGGGTGTCACACACACACACACACATCTTCACCTCTCCTTCGCTTCTTCGCGCACATGTTAAACATCCTCGCGCCCTTGTCATGCCCTCCACCCACCGCCCCCCTCTCCATCCACCCCCTCTTCCCCCTCCGTCCCCCGTCTCCCGCCACAAAGGCCCAGCGGTGTCAGTGGCGGCACTTTGACATTTTTGGAGCAATGTGCCCTGCGGCTTGAGTGGGGGAAAAAAGGGGGGGTGGTGGGTGGCAAAGGATGCGATGGGCGGTGAGGGGGCGTGGACGAGGGCACGCTCTCTGCTCGGGTGAAAGGCAAATCATGTGCGACAACAACAACATCAAATGAAACAAAACAACACAAAGTCAACTAAAGCCTCTAAAACGAAGTTTGGGTACTCTTAAAACTAATTAAAATTTTTTTTTAAATTAAGAAGCAAAACATTATATTCGTCAATCACTAAACCTTAAGCCCAAGGTGTTGAGGAAAATAACCCTTTTTGCAACTTAGGGAAAATCTATATATGAATAAAAAAATATTAATATTAATAAAGTTCAATCAATTGTCTTATGCCGCAATCTCTTAAACCACTTTAATTATAATAAATGTCAATAAAACAACTATTTCTCAGACATAATAGTTTTATATATTTCCAACGTAGCCTCCCCAATAAATTGTTAATTTAGGGAATATTGTACATAAAATGTCATTATAGGAATTAGAATTAATGGTAACTGATTAATTTTGATGTTCAGTAATCAATTTGTTGGCCTGTCATAGCTCCAAAACCAAAACCAAAGGACCTCAGCTAAGAAAGGGAATTGGAATGCAACATGCAAATAGAATAAATGGAGCAGGGGCCGTGGAGTGAGGAATTCCGACTGTCGAGGATGGAGGATGAAAAGGGAAGGAGTAGGAGGAGTACGAGGGGGGAGGACCTAGGGGGAATCAAAGGAACCACGACATTGATTTCGCATTTGGCATTCGTTGCGCTTGGAGTTCGGGGCTCGGGGTTCGGGGATTTCCCCCGGGGAGCGGTGCGAATCAGTTTACGTATGTCAATGGCGTTCGTTTCCTTTTGTAATAAAATTTTATGAGCCGCCGTCGCTTTGGCATTGTCAATTTTTATTGTTATTGTTTCGGCAACATAAACTTGAAATCGATTAGAGCGTGAGAGGCACGAAGGGCAAGGGCGGAATGGAACCACAAGTTTCCCAAGTCAAAAGCTCAAGTGACAAAGTTTTATTTTGATTTATGGCCCGGAAACAGGAAAGCGCATAGAATCGCTTCACTCCTGCCCAACACCACGCCAAGAAATCAAAAGTCATCGTCAGCCGGCCAGATAAGTAAAAGCCAAAAAAGCGAACCGAAACCAAAAGCCGAAAACTTGGCCAGCAGGCTGAACAAATAAATCACACAAATTAAACACAGAGTCCAATGCAATTTGACGTCGCAAGTTGCAAAGTTCTTCCGCACGGATGGGGAGGTGGGTGGTTATTTTTTGGCGCCATTTGGGCGGTTCTTTGGGAGGTTTTTTTGTGGGTGGTGCCAGAGAAATGAAGACGCAGCAGATTGCGACCGCCGCTTTTATGATGCGGCCAGCAAAAGTTCGTTCTTAGCCCGGCTTATTTGCGCGTCGCCTTCATCCAGCGATTCTTTCGCTCTCACTTTGCCTTTTTTATGCATTTTCCTTAATTGCATCAACTTGGGAGTTGTTTGACCAGGGAATTGGCCAAATAAATTGTTGACAAAGCGGGTGAGCGATATGCTGGGGCGGATGAGTGGCTTTATTAGCTTTTATATGGTGGATTACAAGTTTTAATCTCTGGATATTTTATTAAAACTTTGTTGTCTAAACATAAATGTTTGGCTCACAAACAACAAGCATTTTCCCCTTTAATATGTATTTATTTAATATTTGTTTGCCAAGCCCTTAGGGTTTTATTAGGGTTTGGTCATTTATACATTTTGGTTGTATTTTTTTCGGAACACAGCCTTTAAGCACACATTATTTTATTTGTAAATATGCTAATTTTATGGAAAAAGTTTTCTATTTTTTATAACCTTAAATAAACTCATGTAAATAAAACTCTTAAAGTCAAGCTTCGTCAAGTATTATTTTCACTTCCAACATAATTAGCAGCTACCTTTCTGAAGGTAAAGGTTACTTGTGTCCATAAATAAACCTATTGAATTATTCACCCCAATCAGCAGGCGCACTTCCCCTCTTCGCCAGCTGGCTAATCTACTCGATTTATCAAACGCCCATTAACAATCGATAAATTCAAGTCGCCAATTTCCGCTATCTGCCAGTCAATGATTGTGGCACTCAAACTCCAATGTTACCGATTTCGATTTTCCGATTTCCCAAGTCCACAGCGAAGATGATGAGATGGGGAGCTCAACGCATTCACACGTAAGTCGTTTGTAATTTAGTCGAGTTCATAATCATAATAATTATGGGTGTGCGAAATGGGGAGTTGGGGAAAATCCAGCTTATGGCAAAGTACTGTTCGGAGTTTCTTTGAGTTTCCGTTTCAGTTTGCCTTTATGTTCCATTTTTTTGTGCTGATACTCGTATTACTGTGCGCGGTCTTTTGCCCTTCGCATTTCCTGTATGTCCATAACATGCGCAAATAACATAATTTCTGGCATTAAAATCAATTTTCATCTTTCCCCAGACGCCGTCAATTGTAGCAGCTGCTTCCATCTGCTTTTCGCCCCGATTTCCTCGCAGTCGCAGCCGTTTTCTCCGCTCGGATTCGCTTCCGTTCTATTTGCCATGAATTGGCCATGGCATTGTCGTGAAAATAATGCAAATAGTAATTTCTGGAATTGCCTTTTTGGCTGCCATAGTCATAGTCAACTTCTGGAAATAGCCATTGCTGTAGCCAGAGCCAGAGATTTCTGGCGGCGAAGGGCCTCCTCTAATGACAATGGGCATCATTTTCATTCCCATTCCCAATTTATTCCGCCGTTGTCTGCGGTCTGCGAAATGGCGCCCAGCAACAATGTTCCCTAAAATTGTCGACCAGACAATATTTTCCACACAACCAACGATCATAATGGACAGGCTGCCGAGAAAAGTCCGGGAGTGGATATATATAAAGCCAGGAACTTTAGTCTTAAAGTTTTATTCCGTTCGTAGGTGCTAAGTTCTCAAATATAGTAGAGAAAATAAAACAAGAGAGGGTTTCACGGTCTGTGGGCGTAAAAGTGGGCGTGACACAAAAGTGTAACAAACTTGCGCTGCGTACGAAAAACAAGAATTCATATTTTGAATTTTTGATTTTTATACAGTCATTCATACAGTTGATCCTGATCAAGAATGTATAGACTTTCGCCAGTGCTTCCTCCGACCAGTAACATACTTTTCAACAAATATAGATACAAATAAAAATTTTACTTTACGAGTGACGAATATAAAAACAAGTAGTAAAAATATGTTATTTAAAATGTATACGAACGAAATAGTTCATCCGGATTTTTAAAAATGTCATTTTTTTTGTATTCCTAGATGGACAAGTGCAAGCTCTTAAATCTGCAACTTGAAAGCCAAAAAAAAATCCCTTGACAGAGAGTCAATTCCTTAAAGGCTTAACCGAAAGTGTCAAAGCCAGGAGAAGTGAAAAAAGGACGTGGGAGGGGCTTTCCTGTTAGGGTTCTCAAAGTGAAATAAACATTACAAAATAATATAAATGCGAAATATATATGGCAAGTAGAGCGGAGAAGGGGACTTCGGTACAGAATGTGTGAAAAATGAAGGGAAATGCCGCGACGCAGAGGCGGAAATGAAAAATGCACGGCTAAGAAGAAGGAACGGCAATGCTACCAACGGCGATAAGAATGCTTAACAGCAGCAACTACAACAACCCAAAACAACAACAGCAACAACAACAACAACTTAAAAGAACTGAAGAAGCTGAAGCCGTAGAAGAAGTAAACCAACAATGGAGAAAAGAGTAATGCTTCAAGAGTTAGTACAAAACATTACGACTTGGAAGTGGACGGGGTCCTTAGAGGGGCAACAACAACAACAGCAGAAAAAGTAATGAACTCCGAGTCAAATATTGCATTAATGAAAAAGGGATTTAAAATTGTTCGCTGGTTGTACCTTCAACTATAAATTAAAAGCTTCTCTTTTATTTTAACACTTTGAAACCTAGAAACTGTTAAAAAAATCTCTAAAACGTAATTTCAAGTAAACCATTTTTTAAAGTTTTAATTATATGAAGAGTAATGCTTCAAGAGTCAGTATAAAACATTACGACTTGAAAGTGGACGAGGTTTTTAGAGGGGCAACAACAACAACAACAGAAAAAGGAATGAATTCCGAGTCAAATATTCCATTAATGAAAAAGGGATTTCAAATTGTACGCTGTACAACCAGCTTCAACTATAAACTAAAAGCTCTTTTTTTATTTCACTACTTTGAAACCTAGAACCTTGAAAAATCTCTAAAACGTTATTTAATATAAATAATAATAAGTTTTAAATATATTATATTTTGATTTTCTAACTGGTTGTGAAGCATTTTTTTATCCTTGCACTTTGACAGTCTAAACGTTAAATATAAACCCTTTATGTTCGCTCGACTTATTGTTTGCTAATATGACTTTTCCATTTTCATCTCAATTGCTCCACTCGTGGCACCAATGGCTCAGATTGTGAGCATGTGTTATTCAATTGCTAGCTAAGCGACAAATTGAGAGCCCCGAGGACCATCCGACTTCGCCTGATTTGCGCTAATTGCGAGTGCAAGCGCCCGTGAATGCGTCCTTGAGTGGGAGGACTCAACTGCAGACCACTTGCACTCCCACCTTCGACAGCAACTTCACCCTCACCTTTCAGGCCACTCGAAACGGGAAGCAGAACGTGCCATTTGCCCAGATCATCACTGCACTTTAAAAACTTCAAGAGCTTTAGCCATTTATATAAAGCCATTTTATATAAATCTCATATATATTTTGTTGTATCTCTTGAAGTTTATTTGCAAATAAATCTAGATTTACAAAATGCTTTCCAAAGTTATCTTGAATAATTTATGTGTTCAAATAGCAAAATGGAAGTGAAAGGTTAGTGCCAAACAGTTGAACATTTTTATGAAATTTAATATTTTTCTTTAGATATATATTTTCCCCCAATGAATTAAGCTGATTTGGATTTTTAACTTACAAAGTTTGTATATTGGTGTTGCAATAGAAAACTACACCCATTTTCTTTCTGTGTGCTAGCTCTTACTGCACTTTCCTTTTCTTGAAGAAGTTATCCAACAAGCGAAAAATGTCAGGGTGCCAAATAAATTTTTGCTGCGTGTCTATTTGGCATTTTCACACCCTTCCAACTTTCGGCTTCCCAAAAAGGGGAATACTCCGGGCAAGACAAAAGGCTCAAAAGGAATAAATACAAGAAAGGGACACCGGCGAGACAAGAAATGAGTCATTAGGCAATAAGCAAAAAAAATAAAGCTGTGAAGGAACAAGAGCCAGAAATTTGCACACGCGCTATCAATTTGAGGCCCAAAACAATGGGACGTTTTAGCCCTTCTACGGGCTATTTGTCTCCTGTTTTCCGCTTTCTTTTTATTGTTCTGTGCGATGTCCTTTGGACGCGTGCCGGCAATCAAAAATAATAAACACCCCTAATTTTGAGGACTAGCAGGAAGAATTGATGGCGTTGATAAGCAAAGTGTCCCCCGTCGAGCAGTCCCCAGTTCAACTGGCATCCCCCATCCCATCGGCACACTCCTCAGCTTCAGTCTCTCATTAAAATCAACACCCAGCGATGCTGATGATATTTCAGACCTCGTCGTCGCAGCGTCATTAATATTTGGCGCTTAGGCAAATGCAGCCGCATGAATTGTGGCTAAATCCCCCCACTCGCAGCATCCTGTTTTAGGAAGTGGGAGATGCGAGTGGGACCCCCAATGGGGTTCATGCACTGAGAAAGTTAAACATCACTTTAAATTGATAACAAATAGTCAACTTTTGAGCTTGAGAAGTACAGTTTGTGTAACCCTTTTGCAAACAACCTGAAAATTTGGAAAACTTTAACATTAAAAGTGGTCAAATAATTAAAAAAAATGTAAGATTATTATTGTTATTATTATTAAACATTATTAGATCGGAAACATTTATCACATTCAATGCACTAAAGTCTTAGTTTGATCTTGCAACAATGTCATGATTTATGTTCCTTTTTTCAAGGCTCTAATCTTTCTAATGCAAACCTTTAGTAATTTCTTTGAGTGCACCTACAATGGCTGTTTGACGCGTTGTTTTGTTCCATTTACAGCGGAGCAGGAGCGTCGGCAAAAGCAACACCAGAAACAGGACCAAAGGCAGGAGCAGGAGCAACAGAGATTTGGATCTTTTGGTCTATTGTTTGCAGCATCGAAATAATGCCGTTTCATGCATATGCATTCACGATGGGATATCGGGGGTTGGGGAATGGGGTGCTTTTGGGATATAGAATAGGGAGGAACACTATGGAGACAATCAAATTCGATGTCAGAATGTGCCGGCGAATAAAAGCGGTCTGTTTAATATGCATATATGCATCACAGTCCCAGTTTCGGTTCCAGTTTTCATGTTATTCCACACCTACCACCCCCCACGCCTCATAATAGCCCCACCCAAACATTATGCCGCTTTCATCCTTTTTGGATCTGTATGTATTTGCCAAAGCGCATCAAAATAATGAGCAGCCGCCCGTAAATATGCTTTAAAATTTTACGAGTTGTCATGGGGGATTAACGGGAGCCAAAGCGGGGTTCCATTGTTCAACGAACGAAAATTGAAGCCAGATTAGACTGATTGTGTACCACTTTCCAGTGGAGAAAGCTAATGCCGAATGGGTGTAGCAAATACACGGTGGAAAGTAAGGGATTTGCTTTTAAATATGAAATCAACAAATGAATAAAACACTAAAGATAGCAAGCCGTTTACTATACTTTCAGTACACTTCTTTATTCCTTTCAATGCATTATATTAAATCCTACAAATCTGCAGACGTTTTCTTCCATCTTAAAGGCAGGTGCGGAATAGGGAAGTGAGTGGGCTCTTCCTGTCCATGTTGGACTTTGAAGCTTTTCCTCTATTGGTTTTTCCATCCGATGCGTGATAAAAGTGTTTTTCTTTGGATACTTTCTTTTTGGTTTGCGGCAGGTAAACAGAAACTCGACTACAACAACAGAAATCAACTATAAGGAGCACTTAAAAGAAACACATAGAAGAGCAGGAGAAAGTGCCCGGCAAAAAGAGGAGGAGAAAGTGGCTCGAAAAGCAGGAACTCGATGCCTTTTCCCCAACTGCTTGCTTCTGTTTTTGTTGCCAATGTTGTTTTGAGTGTGGGAGGTTTTGTTTTGGGGGGTTGGGGATTTGTTTTGCACTGCCAAGGTCGTGCGGCAACCCACTCAAAGTGGAGCCAATCAAGAGAGCTCGTTGAGGTGGTCAAGTGAATTATTGAGTCGTGGGTTACATGACTTGGGAGAATCGAATTTGCATTAGCATCAAGTGGCTGACACTCTCAATATTTATAGAGGTGTCGAGCGATGCCATTTCGATGATTGCTTATCGATTTAATCGAAATTAGCCATAATAACAATTTCGCATTTAAGTGCATTAAATGAGAAATAAACTACACCAGTAAGAAAACACAGAGAGAAAGTTGTACCTTAAATTGGATAGATCAACTAACAACTAAATGAAGATGTATCTATAGTTCTTTCAAAAATAGCTATCTCTCCTATTATATTTATTTATACATGCATTTATTTAACCCTTCAATAACTTTCTATCTCAACGATGCGAAACTTTAAAGTGCTTACTAATGTTTTTTTATGTACTCACAGATTGAAACACTTGCAGTTAGTAATAATGCTAGAGAAGTGCTCCATGTGCCAGATGTCGCCACACAAATTCAAACGCTACAAGGGAAATTTCTGTTGCAAGTGCAGCAATAAAATATTTGCAATTTAATTAAACGAAATTAAACAATCCAGCCAGCATTTGTGCAAACATGTGTGGCAATTGTGCTTGCCTCGTAATCTAAATTTGTAAGTTGCCATCTCTTTGTGCCCCTTTCTTTCCGCTCCACTCTGTCCATGTCCGTCCGTTTCTCTCTGTTGGCCGGACAGGGGAAGTTTTCGGGCTTCTGGTACGGTTTCCACTTTTGTGGCAACTTTCTTGAATGTCTTGCAGCCTGGAGGCGCCAGCAAGAAATAGTTTTCACGTTCTATTTCTTTCGCCCAGAATTCAAACAAAAGAACTGTGGCCCGGGGAAGGAAGCAATAAATGTAAAGTAAAGTAAGGAAAGTTTCCATTCTGATTATGATAAGGGGCGAGGTGCAAGCTGCCGCATTTGGTCAGCAAATCGATTCGATTCGATTCGATTCGATTCGGATTCAGATTCTGAATATGCAACAGACCCCGCACAATCAAAACATGCTAGCCAGTGCAGAAATATTTGCATAAATATTTGCACACGCAACCACCGAACCGACCGGCCAAAGTCAATAAAAAGGATTTTCGCATTGGGCAAAAGTTTTTAATGAATTTATTTTCCCTTGGCGGCATTAAAACAACGAACAATGAACACCCACATCCCGATCTGCCTTAATTTACGACATCAACAAAATGTAATACACAAGTTAGACAATAAAAAGCATCGACATCTCCCATCGAAAGGCAAACAAACAAGCTGTACAACACAGTAAATGGAAAATCGGAAGGACCAAGAACAATGGAGCAACAAAGCTTCCAAGGGAAAAAATGCACTAATTGAAATATATTTCCCCAGTAACGGGCTTAATTTCAAAGAAAACTTGGCAGGTAAAAAGGTCAGTCCAATGAAAAGGTTGTTAAGTTCATGTCTGGCTTTAAAATGCAATTTAAAATGATGTATTCAAGAAGTTATAGAAGAAAAGAGGCTTCGCTTTGAAAAGTAGCCTTAAATGGCAAAAGCAAAAAAAATGATTTTATAGATAAAAATAAAAGTAAGCATAACAGCTTCCCCTTATTATAATTTACCCCTGACTATATATTACTTTTAAAGGCATTGAAACTTAATATTATAATAATTTAAATTTTAAAAACTTGTAAGCAATCTAGAGCAAGAACAACTTACCTTGTAAGTATGCAATAATAAACAATTTTCGGTTCAATTGACTGCTGTAATCATAAATTGTAGGAGTTTATCTTCTTCAATAAACATGGCAAATATGAACCTCATAACCTGATAAACCTTTGAACAGAATGGTAATCACGTTTGCAACTCCTTGGGAATAGCAATTGACCCGATTGTCGGGCACACAGAATAATGGCCAGGAATTGATAATCCAAACACTCCAATTGAATTGCAATTGCAGCTACACACAAATAATTTGTCTCGCTTAACTGGGAAAGCGGGATTGCGTGGGGGGTAAGCTTGTCGTATTCAATTAGAGGTAATTAGACCATTTTCCATTTTCGAATGGACAGCGAGTGGAGGTCCCCACGTGAACAGAAATCCAAGTCTATATATACTTACATCTATATCAATAGACATCCAATGGGCAGATATACCCACCCACACACAGCTGAAATTTGCGGGGCACGCATCGAGAAATTCAATTTTAATGCGGCTATTACATAATTTGATCCCTGCCCTGCCAGACACAGAATGCATATTAATTAACGTTCAAAATTTGATTGTGTGCCAAACTGCAGCAGCAGCTGAAGGAGCTCCAATTCCGGCTAAAATCCAGAATTATCCTCAGGCATCAGGCATTCGAAAGAGCCAACCAACCAGGCCAAAAAATTACATAAACACTTGGTTTTCATTTAAAAAAGGGATTACAAATAGTTTAAAATAAACAAACAAAGGCTCACATTTTTTTAAACATTTTAAATCAACAATCAAACCTTTGTTGTAGAACCAAAAACATACCTTTGATTATTTTGTGTTGAAAAAACAAGTTTGAATAAATTGAAATAAATATTTTTTTAGATGTGTTATTGTTTTATTATCCACCAAATATTCAAGATATGCTACAGGAAATAAAAAGTTGTGCACTTTTAAGTTGGGTAGCACAGTACATATCGTTTTTTTGAAGGCACTTCAATCGCGCAATTAATTTGACATTTCAGCCGCACTCTATCTGCCGCGTTCGGATTCAATTAATTTGTGATAAATAAATAAGCAAAAAGTAGCGCTAAAAATGCCCATGTCCAGCGTAAATATTTAACGTGAAATAATCCCGAGGACCGGAGTCCGTTGTATGTCGAAAAACATTTGCACATCGACCGGACCAAATTTATTTGCCTCTGTTTCTGTCCTGTTCTACACGCGCGTCAAGCTGGCATCACATTTAATTAATTTAATAACCGCTTTTAACAAGCATTAATAGCGTTAATTTTTCTGACAGGGCCACTTTTCATTTGCATTTGCATTTATGTATGCATTTCCCAACAAATAAAGCGCCGCACATAGCCAATGCATTTTATATAAGATGTATGTGCATATGGATTCCCTTTGTGGTTTCAATTATGGGTCATCAATTGATTGATTCAGCGCAATATTTACTTGAATGAATATTACTGCACAGTAATTGTCAAACAGGTTTTTTTAATCGTTTTCTTTAATTTTTTTATTTGATTATTCCTAAATAATGTCAGTTAATGTGATTTGTTGACCAAAATTGATTTGCATAGATTTTCCATGTTTAGTAACACAGCCCAACTCTCCCTAAGTATTTTATATTAATTGTATTAATTTCAATTAAGTTCGTAAGCAGAATAACTGCTAAGCTTTCAATCGCATTGTGTTCTATTATCTTCAGGCGATTGTTAGCTAAAATCAGTCAAAATATTCCTTATGTTGTGCAGGAGCAGTCAACAATCAAGTGAGTGATTGTTAGCAAATGCAAGCTTGCATAAGCTATCAAATTGGTTGCAATTGACAGATACTTTCGCCTGATTGACGCCTTAAGACCCACTTTTGAAATGCCATCCATTAAGCCGCTGGCACATCAATAACCGTCGATTAATTTGTCTAATTGGCAGCCAGCTGTGAGCCCTGCTGAATCTCGTGTCCTTCTCCATTGAGATGACAAAACCTGGAAGTGGCGAACAAAGGGGATAACTAAATGCCGGGCCGCCATTTCCATGTTCTTTCCACATGTCATCATCGGTGGATGTGGCAGTGAGGAATACATATTTTGACGTACCCGTGTAAACGTCAAATGCCAGAAAGGACCAAGCACAACCGCCAAAACAAAGGACCTCCAGATGGATGCTCCTCGAGCGGATAGTGTCAGTGTGTGTGTGTGTGTGTGTGTGTGTCCCGTGTCAGGCAATCCACCAGTCAAAGTCCTGACAGGACCCGTTTCTGACAGCCGGCCTCCTTGAGTCCACATCCTGCCCCGCCTACGAAATCGCATTCCTTTCAATGCTGGCTCCAAGATTTCATCGCTATTGCCTTAATTTATACCGAGAACAAGGATCTTGACAGCTCACCGAGTCTTAGCCAGAATCAGTTGACACAGGTGCTTGCACCTGGAATCGATTAAAAGTCATTCAAAACGGATATATTTCAATTTAAAAATCATTACTTATCAATAATAATTTAAAATTAATCTTTTCATATACGTTTCCTTAGAGCCGCCTTGAAATCAGCCAAGCAATCCTTTTGCCATTTTTGGTTTGTTTGAACTCTATCGAGTGCTTTTTGTAGGGGTTTCTTAAACTCCTTGAGGTCCTTCAAGTGCACGTTGAGGTTTTCTAATTCCTCTGGGCTCTGGAGACTTGTAGCAAAACTCGATAGCAGTGGTGTTAGTTCCATTTCTTTAAATTTTTCACTGAAATTGGAAATTGTTTTTGAATAAGCTATTTAAAATACACATAAAATAATTTTAACTTACCCCATGATTTTGGCATGGCTCAGAATATAGTTTCCAGTTTGAGAAACTATATATTCTCTATTCAAAGCCGTTTGAACTGCTAACCTGTAGCATTCGCTATTGACTTTCTCCTCGGATTGTAGGGTTAAATTAAGAAATTGTTCAAAATTCTGAAAATTGCGACTGCAGCCGAGAGTCGATGCCAAAATTCTTCTTTGAGTTGCATCTGTGGTGTTTTGAAAAAGTGCAAATATCTCCTGAAATTCCATTTCCCCTCCTACTTCCAAATACGAGCAGTAGGCAGTTTTCTGGAAATCCGAGGGCAACTCAATTTGAGAGCCATTTCGATGGCTTGAAACCAATATCTTGGCCTGATTTGTGCAATCACCCACGTGATATCGACAGGATTGGGAGTACACAAAGTTGGCAAAGGCCATATCTTTGATTGCCGGACTTGATGTTATTATCCCTGCGAACTTTGGAAAGCGCTTGTACAACGCATTAAGTAGCTTTTGCATGTAAATCTAAAAGAAGGAATTCAAGTAATTACACAAAATTAAATTAAATTAATACAAGTTAACTTACCTTGAAATCCTTCGCCTCCTGGCCACGTAATAAAGCTCCCAATCGATTTAATTTATTAACAACCCTTTGCCAAGGCAGGAATTCATTTTCTTTTTTCAAATAATCGAAAAGATCGAAAACAGCATCATATTTTTGCAATCTAACTGCAGCAAATGCCATAATATCATCTAACAACTGAGCTCTGTTTATTTTGTGAATGCCACCAAAGTTTGCATCATTCTTCAAACTTTCCGTAATCAAATTCCAGTTTTGTTTATCATAGTTAACTCGAAAAATTGTGCTAACTTGCGGATTCAGAATTATCCATTCATTAGGAGTTGGAAGATTGGGCAATTCCAAGACTTGGCTAGATGAAGGGCACTCCAACCAAAATTGTGGGGTTATTTTTTTAAAGTCCGGTTGATTTTGGCGAACAAAACTCAGGGGAACCCACCAACAAAGTGATTCTATTGGTAAATCCTTTCCGCCGTAAAATCTGCTTTGACTAAGGGTCATTTTGCCTGTCTTATAATCCCGATTTAGAGTTACCAAAGGATATCCACCCTGCAGGACCCACGAATCCATGGCCCTACTTAAATTGAAATCCGGGGATATAACATTCGTTTGAATAGCAGCTTCCTCAAGGGAATTCCAAAGATCATCTTGAACCACGTTTCCCAAAGAGAATCTTTTCAAGAAGGAACGAATGCCCTGGAAAAAGGCTTCGTCTCCCAACAATTTGTGCAACATGCGAACAATTAAAGATCCCTTCTTGTAAACATATGGTGAGAATTGTCCACTTATCTGGTCAGGACCCTTAACTTCTTTAGTTATGGCGGTCAAATTACGTCCCGAATCAATTTCAAAGAAATTTGCCAAATTATCATCTATAAAAAGTTCACCTCTTGACCTTTCGGGATCCAAAGCATCTAAAGCCAAATAGGAGAAATACGTGGAAGTACCCTCCTTTAACCAAAGATCATTCCACCACTTCATGGTGACCAGATTTCCGAACCATTGATGAGCAAACTCGTGGGCCACCGTTTCGGCAAATCCATCCTTTTGCTTCAAATAATTGTCCTGATTAAGGGGTAATCGCTCTTCACTAAAGGTGACCATCCCCCAGTTTTCCATTGCTACAAATTGATGAGTTGGCACCGTAATTTGATCGACTTTCTTAAGGGGAAAATTAACTTGAAAGAGGTTCTCAAAATAGGCAAGCACCTTGGGAGCCATTTCTGTGGAAATCACATCCTGGTTCAATAACTTTGGCTGCATCCAGTTTCGAAAAACCACTCGATTAAAAGTTTTGCTCTCTTCGGTGACTGCATTTTTCAAATCATGAACGGAATAGGCCACTAAATATGTCGAGGTTCTCAAAAGAGTTTCGTGGTCGCACCAAATGTAGTTTTCAAGATTTTCACTGGAATAATAAAAGAATTCATGGGAATTATATTGCTGCAGGGCAGGTGAATAGATCTTTATAGATTCCGAGAATTAATCTCGGAAGAAAAATTTCAATACCACCTACTCACTGTGTTTGGCATTCGATAACAGGCATACCAGTCAAACCCGTGAAGTTTTTATGATAACCCAAAGTGATGTTAAAGGTGGATTTCCAGGCGGGTTCATCAAAACAGGGAAATCCCTGCCGCGCAAACGCAGGCGAAAATTGTGTGACTGCAAGATGACTTAAGTGGAAAAAATAAATTAAAACTTAAAATATTTGAACAATATACCATTACACTCACTGAACTTCTTTGGTATCTGTATCCGTATAATTACTTGCATAATAACCACTTAATGAATTGTTAAGCCTTGATTCAAAGTGCATTTCCAATTGGTAAATTTGATCTTTTTCCAGTTCTCGACACAAGTGTAGCGTGTAGAAATTATAAATGTCATTTGTTTCAACATTAGTGATGCAGTTGATTTCTTGATCGGATCTTACTGAAGTTCGATCCCCATCTATTTTTAGGTGGGCTACGTGCAAAGTAATATTTTTGGTGGACTCTCTTGCGAGAAGATAGATTTTTACAGAGCCCTCGAACCACTGGTCAGTGCTATTTAAGTGGGTGAGAATACGCAGATTGTAGTGCTGTGGTTCGAGGGCATTTGGCAGTCGATAATGATCATATGCAGCCTTAATGTGTGGAACTATAAAGATCAAGCAGATCCAGAAAACAAGATTGTTCTGCGACATGCTGTAAAAAATTAAAAATAAATATCATGAGTAATGGATTTATAAACAAATTTAAGGTTTAATAACTAAATAATACGTACAACAAATTTAAAAGAAAATAATAAAACCTAAACATGAAAATAATCTTTTTGATAAAAGGATCAATTTTACCTATTTAAATTCTAGTCAATAAACATTAGTATTCCGCTTTTTAATTTACATTCATATTGTGCTTTATAAGTCGAATACATTAAATGCATTCTTTAATTACTTTGTTACAAATTCTTTATATAAAATTCATAGGGGCTGTGGTTTAACTTTAGCAAGCTTTTATTTTTACAGGAGATTTCAATCGTGGTAGGCATATATTTTCTACTGTAGTATTTATTGTTAGTCCGGTAAGGTATTGTTTTGTCCTTTTTGTATAAAAATGTTTTTGAGGTTTCTTCGGGGCTCGAGCCCAGTCAAAATTATTAGTTTAGCGCGGGGTGGTGGCTGTGGTGCAACCACCTCTCAGTTGCTGATCCCCCAAAGGCTTCAATCACACCGCGAGTTGAGCTCTTTGTCCAGGACACGTCTCCGCTGGAAGGTCAGTGCGATGCAGTTGCTGAGTGGATTGAGGCACCGTTACTGCTTGTGGCGCCTCCGGCGGTTGTTGGGCGTGGCCTTCGATGAGGGCGGGTTCCAGGAGGGAACTCGTCAGGCGGCGGCCACAATTATTGAAGCAGTGCGGCAGTCGGATTGGCCCTGCATCCGGAGTTGCTGCACGGAGCGAGGATCGTTGGATATATACGGATTGGCCCAGAATCGGCGTCCCTACGGCAGTTTGCTGCGATTTCAAAGGGAACACCTGCGACATGCTCTTCCCGTTCGAGTGGTTCGTCGATGGATCGATGGCGACTGTTATATTCTGGTTGACATGCTGTTCGTTGGCTTGAGAAACCTCTTGGATCTCGGAACCACACAAGAAAAGGAGGAAATGGTCCAGCGTATTCAGAACGTTCTCGCGGACTCGCAGATCGAAGAACAATTCGATCCGAAACACTGTCGATTGGCAATTGGCGAACTTGTACTTACCTTCTGCAAGAAACTTGGTGGATCCGAGGTTGATCTGCGGGATCTGGATATCCAAAGTACTCAGGAACCAGACGATGGATGGCTCGTGGATTCCTATAAAGTGCACCGCTTTAAACTGATTGGCTTCAGTCCCAAAACCTTAAGCTTTCGCGTTATCGAGTTTTTGAAACCGGTTTAGCGAATGTAAACCGAAATGCCTTTATTTTGAAGGTGTTTTTATTGAAGCACCCAAAAGTAATTGCCGTCACGTGCGATTCACTAGTTCAACGATCGCTTTAACCAAATCAGCATTTTTGTAAAGCGATTCTGTCAGCGGCCATCGCGCGACTCTGGTCCGAAGTAAACTGATCGGTTGAGAGCGTTACCTGATATATTTATCTCATCTTTCCAGCGGGGTGACAAGAAGTGAGCTGTTTTTTTTACTTAGTAATATATGTAATGCAAAATTTTAAACGTGTACGTTTGTAGGTAAGCATTGTAAGCATGCAAAAAAGAAGAGTAAATTGTTGTTTTTACTACCAGCTTTTGTTTTATTTTTCAACCTGTGGTGATCAAAACATTTGGTTCTAAAATCGTAAATAATTATTGAATAAAAATTAAACTTGCATTTAATGCAAAAATGCACGCTGTTATCCAGTAATCACAATTACCTTTAATTATGCCTGACATCAGAGATTCGAAACTGGAACTGTATACCAAGCTGAAGAACAAAGCGAGCGCCTTTTAATTTAAGCCAGAGAGTAAGAATAATTTGTCAAACTGCGAGCTCTTAACCCGTGTACGCACATTTACACTCCAGATGTTGTTCGCAGTAAGAGTAAACTATTTCTGCCCGACATCCAAGGATGTGAAAAACGGGCGGGGCGGACGGAAAATCACGGCGTGTCGCTTTCGAATGGAACATAAAAAATTGAGGGCTTAATTAAAAAGCAAAAATGTGCTGCGATTTTCCGCTTTTTTAACGCCAACAGCAGCAACTTCGGAGGCCCGTAGCCCGAACCCGTATTTATATCCCGTACCCGTGTACCCATGGCCCAAATACAGAAGAGCAAAAGCAAAAAAAAAAAAAAAAAAAAAAAAGAAAAACCATTTTCCATGGCCAGGGACGAAAAACGAGGGAGAAACAGTAGTACAAGAGCAAAAACTACTTGCTGGCGACTTTTTATGTGGCCCATGTTCCTTGGAAGCAGAAGAAGCACTCGCAGCAGTTCTATTTGAAATTTTCCGGGCCTCATGTGTCTTTTTATTTCCCCTCCCCTTTCGCTTTTCCCCCCTTGTCCGCCCTTCCTTCACTTACAAATTAAGCTTTTCATTGCTTTTTCATTTTGTTTTTTTTTTGTTTTCGGCAGGCCAAGACCATGACTTTTGTTGTTAATTAAAGTTACGGCTAAAAACGTGAAACTCTCAAGTGCTCATTAAAATTGAAATGTGACTGCAGGAACAAAACCAAGACCAAATGTGTGCCAAATAATGATGTTTCAGCCGGGATTAAATGGGATTCCAAAGGTGAGTTTCAATGTTTTTGAGGCAAGGACATTAGCTAAAGTTCACTGGAAATTGTATTCCCTGATGAGCGCAAAAAACTTTACAACTATGTAGTTTGAATAAAACAATACATCGTCATTTAACAAGTCTTCTTTTATCATGGGTATGTTTGTGTATTAAATTATATTTATTTGCATTTCGTTGCTTTTTTTAAATTACGTGCAATATTCTTATGCATTCCTTAAAAATAAATAAAATAGGATTTTATTATATATATAAACTACACAACAAACAAACAGCAATTTTGTAATAAATACCTGCAGTAAAGAACTGGCACTAATATTTTACTTAACGTGGAAAACTTCAAGCAACAAACCTTTAGAAATGATTTGTTTACAAAGTCCAGTTGCAGGACTATATATAATAGAAGCTTCCCGTAGTTACCACCAGAAATCAGGGCAATTGCTGAGCTTTAAAGTGCTCCTTGGCAGGCCACATAAATAAATGTTTGCACATTTACTTTACGAGGCTTCCCCTCTTTTAAGTTTCTGTTCCAGGATTGCGGGTGTTCGGTTCGCTTTGTTGCTCCCAGCACGTTCATAACTCAACTCCTGCTCCAAGGATACCACGGATTGTGGGAGGATGTGCCGGAGGTGCTGCTGCTTCCCAGACACTTTATTTACTTGCGATTCAAAGCCCACTTCGTTGCAATCTCGATACTTTCGAACTGGCTACGCCCCGCATTGTTTCTTTCCGTTCCGCCGGCGATTCTCCGGAGAGAGATTGCCATAACTTTGTATAGTGTAATGGCAATGCAATTGGATAAATTTTGGCAGCACGCTGAACTGCACCCATCACGTGGATCGAGGGCAGCTCCTGGAGCCTCCGATTGGAAGACAAAGCCCCGAGCCCAACTCAATTTGGCCAGGTCTCCCAGGCGGTCAAAATATCGGAATGATGCAGTGGACTAACTGAATGGAATCGCTGCAATCACGTCCCCAATGGGCATATTAGTAGCTGGAAAGGAGTGAGCGGATTAGGATGAGCTGGAATGGGTGGAAAACTAACTGCAATCTAATTCCCAGCCGGAGGGAGGACATTTATCAGTATGGTTTTTCTAGAAGGGTATGCCTCGCAGGAGAAAGCATTGCGCTTTTGGCACAAAAGTTCTGAAAAAAAGTTTAAATATTTATCTGCAACACGTTGTTGAACGTGCCTCTACCAAAATTTCAAGCTGCTTCAAATTAGGGTAATAAATATTAAACCAGAAGTGAAGAGTCATATGTGAAATGAAGAATATTTTAAGTAATTGAATTTGCAAAGGAACTGAAAACTATTTTTTATGGTTAAATATACGTAAGAACTTTGAAAATTTTACATTTTAATTTTTTCATAGAAACCAACAAGCCAAAACCTAAATTTGTTTTTATAGTATGAAAAACTTCAAATTATTTAAGATACAGAAAATGGTACAACTGAAGTAAAATATTAAAATTACTTTTTGGATAACCCACCTAGGGTGCCTAAAAAGTTGATTGATATCAGACTTTTGGGTATATAAAGCTATAGGGTTATAAGCTGAGCTGACAATGGCCCAAGTGCGATGAAGCCCTGGCTCCATTTTCAGGGCAGTTAGCAGAATGTCACGTAGCAAATGCGACAGCGTGGTCAACATAATGAATGGGGCGGCCACCCACTCCGCCCCTCGAACAGCGCCGCCTTACCCCTCAACCCTCCCCTCCCCTTCTCATTGTCGGGATAAAGAGTGCAGAATGCTGCAGGTGCAGACTGCGAATCCTTCGGCGAAAAAGTGGTGTTCTCTTGACTTTTTTGCAGATAAATCTTTGTTCGATTCTTTAATCCAACGATCGAGTAATTTGTAAACATTTCTAAGGTGAAAATAGGCTTAAAAATAAACAATTTAAAATTGTTAAATAACTATTTATTTATATATTTAACCTTTACTTGGCAAAACCCAACGCACTACTTTCACTTTTTCTAAAATCCAAATATTGTATGATATATACATTTTGTATTTATAATTAAAATAATTACCAAAACATTTTAAACATACTTATATCGTAAAACTGCCATAAATTGGCTTTTAAGGACTTTACAAGTCAGAATTCAAGTTGGCTACCAACCACTCACTATTAGCTTTTATTTCTTGCAGTTTTGAAACCATATTGCGAGCACCTCTGCTCGAAGCTTCCCATCAGTGGTATCCATTCGTGTCTGGTGTCCACTGATTGCACTGGCGGGCGATTGTAATAACCTTTGCCCATGTCGACCATGTCACGACATCTCAGCTCGGTTTTCGGGCCAAAGGAACCCTCAGACAGTTGGCTCCCAAAAATGTGTCGATGCACGTGACATTTTCGGATGCAATTTGCAATTTGATTTCGTTCCCATCGGAGTCGTCCGCTTGGAGGAAAAGAAGTGGGGGAAGGGTGTTGCAAGTCTCGATCTCCTTTGCGACGGCAAGGTTGCAAGTTGCAGGTTCAGTTTGTTGCCTAAGTTCAAGGATCAAATTGATTCCCCCGGCTGGCAGCAGCAGGTGTGAGATGTGAGCTCCGTCTTTGCATTGTTACACTTGACCAATTCGAATTGCAATTACACACCTGACTGTTTCCCGCCCCCTTTTTCCTGAACCTGACTTTACGTCTCGGGGGGAATGCGGAATGCGGAGTGTGGGTTTCCATAGCTGGCCAAATGCCTTTTCGGTGGACAGGTGTGTATGTGTGTGTGTGTGGGCTGGCTGAAATTGCCGAACAACGATTTGTGTTGGTTTTGGCTTGTTTTTCAATCTTCCTACTTTGTTGGCACCGCCTCCACCACTCCACTACTTAGTCTGTTTATTGTTTGCTCTACGCGCTGTGCAATTTGTGGGGATTATTTGTGGGGCAAGCGGAGGGGGTGCCACCAAGAAAGTGAAAGAGAGAGAATTAAGAGACAAGTGCACGGGACACTGGGTTAATTGAAATCTTCTTAACGGCTCTGGCTTAATCAAGAAATTATATTGGTTTTCCTTTGTGAGTTCAGTTAAATCTGAAAAATAACAGTTACCACAAAATATGCTAAATAATTATTGGTTTGACAAAAGCTTACACGGTTGTTATTATTAAGTTATTCTTATAATTTTACACAAGTTTTTACGTACTAAAAAAATTTACATATTATATATCTATAGAATTTACTTGTCAAGCTTTAATTTTAAATAATACTCATACGTTATAGAAATTTGTGAATTGTAAGTGCCGAAAAAACTCGGCATAGATTTCCGTAACTCAAATTAAGTAACTTCTCATCTAACCAATTTGTAAGGAAACACCAAAGTTGACTAACATTTGCACTCAAAATAGAACCTTGTTAACGGATGTGATTCCTCTTACCCCAATCCCAAACTACTCGATTGAGTTCGGCGCCTCAGCTCATTTGATTGACCTTTTTTGAGTGGCAAATGGTGTTGAATGTCAGTCAGATGCTTTCAATTTTCATCTTCTTCCTGGCAATCCTGGTGCTTTCGATTAGTGGGAAACCTGGAGCATCAAACCTGGCCCAGGGAAATTTGTCAGCTGGGTTACATTAGTGTTTCGATCTCCGTAATTTGGTACACTGCTCCATGTGGAACTGTCATACAAAATGAAGAAGTCCGGGGATTTGTAAGGGAGCTTGGAATAAATTGGTATTTCAATACTTTAATTTCATCTTGTTTTCGACAGCCTTTCACTGTTGAACAACAAAGATCTTCTTAAAACACCATCGGGAAGTCCTATTGTAAATTTCCTGGTAAAGCCAATGAGTGTGGAGATGACCACGGCGGACAAATTAATCACGGGTGCAAGGCGCCAAAGGATGATGGAGCTCTTTGAACAGGATCGCGCTTGGGAGGCCGCCGAATTGTCCCGGTTTGGATTGAGTTGCATTAAAGCACCGGATTGCTATCCTTGCTGTACTCGCTTTGAGTGTTCGAAGGCAAAGTCTTAGGATTGGAAGATCTTGTTCTGTTGAATTAAGTTTTGCTATTTCAGAAAGAAATAAATCAAGAATATATATAAATTCATATTAAGCACACTTAGGTCTTAGATTAAATATGGAGAATGTTCCTAAGTTAATTTGGTTGGTTATAACATTTTTCTAATTTTTTGACATAATACGCAAGTTTTTATATAATATATTTTACCATAAACTGTAAAAATAAAAGAGTGTGCAAGATAGATTTGGTAGAATAAAATTAGAATACAGTCGAGTCCCGATAATTCGAAATGGCAAGGGGATCACTTTTTTTACGAATTAGACGGGAATTCGATTTATCGAGTTTTTTTTTTAAGGGATTTTTTTTCAAGGGAACAGAATTTTTTACGAATTATCGCGAATTTCGATTTAGCGGGGTACGAATCATCGGGATTCGACTGTATATAAAACCGAAACATCTTACAAAATTATTTTAATAAATTAATGATATTAAGAAAGGTTAATAAAATTGAATGTGCTGTACAGGCATTTTGTAATTTTGTATTTAATTTTTATTATTTATCGTTATTGTTCACATTCCTCATCCTAAAAGGGCACCTTTTTTCCTGGCTTTGCGGTGGTCCGTCGGCTGTGTTATAAATTGATTCGCTGGGCCTTGTCTGTGGCCATTAATCTATTTCCCGGGCAGAGTGCCACGCCCCCAGCTGGATTTGTTGTTCATTGTTTAATGAATGGCAGGCAAATTTCGGCGCCTTTGTTTCCAGATAAAACCCTTTTGGGCGGATCGTGTTTTTTTCGTGAGGATATCTGTGTGTTTTTTTGTTGTCGTATTGTGGGAAACAAAACACAACTGATTATGGCGGCAGGCCTAGCTCAATAAAAGCGCCACTTGCTCGGATTAATTGAAAGCCAAAGGAGAATGGCCGGCTTTTTGCTCACTTTAGTTTGGATTCGGCTTTTGGCTAAGCTTGGGTTTCTTTTTTTTTTTTTTGTTTTTTTTTTTTTTTTTTTGATTATCCTGCGACCGCTCCTCCATCATCATTTGTCATTGTCAGCTAACGGAGTGTGATGGCCCGCTCCATTTTGCACTAGATGAGATAACAGCCAGCTCGGAAGCGGTTCCTCCACACCCTCGATTTCGCTCAGTGCACTCGGCTGCACTTCCCGCTTGACTTTTGAGCGTGATTTTCTTTTCCGTGCTCATTCAGCGATGCGCTAATCAAATTATAAATCGTGCCCATTGTAAAGTCGTTCGATGCAGGGCCCCCGACAGTCGACATTGTCATCATCAGCATGGGCAATCATAGCATAGCTGGCACAAAGGGAAAGCCAGCCTGCATTTTCCTTCGCTTTTCCCCACTTTTCCGCCATTTTTTCTGTTCCGATTTGAGGTGGTGTGGAGCCATAATGGATGTCGGGGCAGCTCCAACTGGGTCGCAGGTCCATTTGCACTATTCGCCTTTAGCTCTTTATTTTTTTTATTCGTATATTGTTAATACCCTCTCGGATGGTATCCACTTAAAGAGAGTTCGAGATTATTCATTCATTTTGTCACTCAGCATAACAAACATATGTATATGTACATATAAACAATTAAACTTGTGTTTTTTCTAAATAAACATTATTTGTAAATCTGTACTCTTTTTTTATTGCCAGCCATAATGAATTTAGGACAGGGGCGGACGCAGGGGGTGTTTGGGGGGTCCGGACCCCCCCCCCCCAAATCGCAGACTTTTTCAAATTCCCTTACAGCACATGGCCTTTCAACCATATAAACTAAAAATTTTTTTGACCGGACCCCCCCCAAACGAAAAAAATTTTTCGACCGGACCCCCCAATATTTTTTTCTGCGTCCGCCCCTGATTTAGGAACTTTAAAGGGTATCCAGATTTTTATCCCCGGAGTAAAACGACTTTCCTTCTTTTTTATATTTTTGCATATAATGATTTTCCACAAGTAATTGAGAAGGGCACCAAGAATAGAGAAAAACGAGCAATGGGTTCAGGTGTTGGCCTGAAATATTGCACATGGAGGGCCTTAAACAATGCCCATTTCTTTAATTAACAATTTACATTTGCTGTGTTACCCCATTTTTCTGAATTTTCTTTGTTGCTATTAATTGCTGTATACTAAGGTCGCTTACAATAATAGAGCTCCGTTTTCAGTAATCCTACTTGGCAGGTATCAAATCGCCTTTCGTCCTGATCCTCTTCATAATCGCCATTTGATGGAATTTCCCTGCATTTCTTGGGCCTTTGTGTGCCATCCTTTTGCTAATGACTTGAAATCCCATCAAATCATGCAAACTGCTTGGAACTTTATTTGTGGCTTGGCCTCCGATTCTTCTTCTCCCACCGGAGATAGTAATTTATTTCTTAAAAAGTGAAATCCATTAACACAAATTCTTTGGCCCACTATCTTTTACATTTCTGCCCCTTTTTTTTATATGTACATCTGTGTGACTTCCTCTGACCATTCACGTCGCTCTTATGTTCCGGTTTTCCAGCTTTTCCACTTGCTGCTTGGCTAGAAAAATTTGCAATCACCTTTGAGATTGTGTTTTGCCTTTCAGCTTTATCGCTTGGCATTCAACAGTTCCCGCTTTGTGCACTAAAAGTATTAAATTTCTTCAAATATTCTTGGTTTTTGTTTGTATACGTGCATATAGATATGTTTGTATGTATGTAATACAGTACATGCAACTTTGTGCCATTTGGTGGGGTTCCCCCCTTTCAGGCTTCTTACAGTCCAGCAGTGAGTCACTTTTAATTTTTTCCTTTGGCCTTTTGGTATTATCGAGAGTGTTATTTTTAAATACCAAATTATTTGTCTGAACAAATTAAAGTTATTGAAATACATTAAGTTCTTTAATAGTGCAGTCACGCAAGCCTTTTTTTTTTGCTAAAATTTTAAGATGTCAAAATAAAAAGACCTTAAACTAAAAAAAACATGTTTTTTCTTATTTTTATGGACAGTATTTTTATTTTTTTATTTTATTCAATAATTCAAATTTATTCAAAATAAATGGTTTATTGTTTTTTATATTATTTTCATTATTCTGGTTTCAATACATTTTATCCGAATTGCTCCATTTCAGGCATTAAAAATACCGCGATATATTAAAAACGCGTTGGCAGCCCTTTTGACATTGGCGGAAAATACCGCACAAATATTCAGGCTTCGTTCCAATCTTCTCATTTCCTAGAGTCTTTCAAAGTGATCGGACGTATGTTTAGAAAAGCATTGACATTCGCCGCAACTGGAACGGATTAGTGGTGGGTAAGCAGGGAGCCAATGAAAACTGATGAGTTTACTTAATTTTTGTAAACATACATATTCTCATACATGTTTTTTGTATGTGCTTTTCAGGCCATGAACTTTTTGCTGATTTTGTGCGCATTTAGCGTGCTTCCAGCTTTTGGACGAGGAGGAGCGGTTCAGGAAACACTAGACATTGTCCGAGTGTTAAGGGAGGTGACTAACACCATACTCAAGACGTGGGATCTTTTTGAAAAGATGCCTGTGGCGGAGGTCACCGCCGCAGCTGCAATCTACGATAAACAGCGCCAGATAATAGAAAGAATCGAGGAGGTAAACGATCATATCCGGAATTTCGAGGAGAAGCAGACCAGGGACACGGTCGTGATCATTAACACTCTTCTCAGAGAGATGCAAGTTAATTCTCAAGTGCTGCACCGGCTCAATCAGCTAAAGGACCTCACCAAATACATTGATCTTCGTCACGATCAGCTGGAGGGCTACGAAAATTATACGGACAAACTGCATCCAAGTACGCTAATAAACTTCGCCAAATGGAACGTGGATCCTGGATCCAATTCGCTATCCCTCTTGCTCCAACTGCTTAATGAATGCCTCTATGTAGATAATTCATTGCTTTCCACACCGGACTTCAAGCACTCTCTGCTATGGGAACTAACAGCCAGTTTTGAGGCATCTCCAGAGCAAATGTGCTTAGCCAGGCAGTCTGCACAGCAGTTTGCTTATCAGATCTTCACCAAGGCCGTCTTGACGGAACTCAAAGGCTACAGCATAATAGAATTCTCCTGGATGATACTGCGCCAATCGGGACGTGGAAACTTCACCCAAGAATTGCTTCTTATGCGCGAGAGTCATCATAAACGCATGGATCGAGCAGTGGAGGTGCTTCTTTTGGTCATGAACAACAGCAGTCGCTCTTACTGGCGCTGTGATCCCGAAAAGGGTGGACATGTCGAGGGCGAAACCTTTGATCGCGTTACACGCTTCATGCAAGGCTTCGTGGAGAACGAGGTCAACCTGAACGAGGAGAAAAGTTGCAAGGGCAGTTGCCCCGATTACCACGATACCCGCTCAAGCGGATGCTATCAGCCAGAGGAAGAGTTTTGTGGCCAACAACCCGCCTGCAAGGGCAGAATCTACAACTGCGACCTACTCGACACGGACATTTCAATCTGTCTATCATCAAACGATTCCATACGACGCTACAAATACATAGATTTTAAGGGCGGTGATCAGAATCAGCAATGCGATTCCCCAGAAAAAAAGCCCGCCTCCTGGTCGAGCTGGGTCTTCTGGCGGTGCCACTACTGCTTCTGCCTTTGCGATGAACAAGGACCCATGTCCGATCGCTTCTTTAACCTCCGCGATTCCATGTCGGACTACGCGCAGAACAAAATAGTGACTGGCATAAAGTTCGTGAAGAAAAATCGCGTTTTCCATCTGCAGCTGCAGCAGAGCGAACTTCTCCCCCTCGGATCAATCAATGGCAGCTCCCAGGAATGGTTGCCGATAGACGCTTATAACGTAAGCGATGTGGACATACGCGATGGCTACGACTACCACACCTTGACCCCTGACAGCCGAGCCCTGGATCTAGATGAGATTTCAGCCAAATCGTGGAATGATGTGGTCACTGGAGTTCGTTTCCGGATTTTCAACAAACACCTCAACCTGGAGGTGCGCTTCAGTTCTTTTAATTTCTCCTCAGGTCGCCTGATCGAACCGCAGACAAAGAGCTATTGGCTGGGCAATGATAAATCCCATCATGAAGGTCAGCGTCGTAAATTTGTTTTGAAAGAGGGTGATTTGCCCACCAACTCGGAGTTTCCATCGGTGCCGCTCTCCAAGAACGACCAGTACATGGAGTTCACCAGCTCCAGCCAGCTAAAGGATGCGGCCCAAAACGCTGTGCCTTTTGTGGATGTGCAGGAGGTGGTGCCTGATATCGCAACTCCACTAGCCGGAGTGGGTATCTACTACAAGGGGCGGCCAGGTTACGGGGGTTTCTTCGCCCCGAAAGTTATAACTTTCGATTTGACCAAGAGGTGGAACGCATTTTTATAAGTCGCAAAAAATACAAATTTGACGAATTTATTTGATTTTTTATAAGTTACCAAACAAAAAAAGCAATTGTACCGAAATGTAAGATGTACCATAAGGTCTACTTAAAAGAAAAAGCCTAATCAATCATGATTTATGTTGAAGCTTGAATAAGAGGAATCTTTTCCTGAACAGCAGCATTTTAATATTGAATACATGTACTAATAATAAATCAGAATCTTGCTATAACTTTTTCATTTATATTAAAAATATGTTAGCAGCTAAAGCCATATACAATAAAAGCTGAAAATAAAAACAAAAATCGCTCATTTTTAATTTCTTAGGAGGGTTATTTCTGTCAAATTAAAAAGTGAAATTTCAAAAAGTTGGCCAAGCACGCACACTTAATTTAAATTCACACTGCTGTGTGAATAGTTCAAAATAACGGACTTTTCAGCGCACTGCTTAACAGCTCTGTTAATCTGGGCAACGCGACGGTGAGAAATCCCTAGCGCGTCAGAAAACATACCGCAAGCGGCTTGATCTCTGTGACATTGAAGTTGCGATTGAAAACCGAAAGCTGTTAACCACATGCTATCTCGGCTATTGCGCCAAGGCCTCCAGCGACCACAGTTCTTCCAAGCTCTCGGCGAACAGTTACTTCTCGGGGCGTCTGCACTCTATTCCCAGAATCGAAAGATGGATGATATTGCATTGGACGCGGCCAAGAAGACGGCAGCCCGCACGGCGGTGGATCAATGGGTCACGGAGGATACCAAGATTCTGGGTATCGGAAGTGGTTCCACAGTTGTATACGCTGTGCAGCGGATTGCGGAGCGCGTGTGGAAGGAAGGCGAGCTCACGGATCTCATCTGTGTGCCCTCGTCGTACCAGGCGCACCACTTAATCCTCGACTACAACCTAAATCTTGGCGACTTGGACAGGAATCCCAATATTGATGTGGCCATTGACGGTGCTGACGAGGTTGATCGGCACATGGTTCTCATCAAGGGCGGCGGTGGCTGTTTGCTCCAGGAAAAGGTTGTGGCCTCCTGCGCGAAGCACTTCATTGTGGTGGCCGATTACACAAAGAACTCCTTACGTTTGGGTGAGCAGTGGTGCCGCGGAGTACCCATCGAGGTGGCCCCTATGGCATATGTGCCCATCAAGCTGCACATTGAGGCCCTGTTTGGCGGAGAAGCCTCACTGCGAATGGCCAAGGTCAAGGCAGGTCCCATTGTCACGGATAATGGCAACTTCCTGCTCGACTGGAAGTTTATCGCCAACAGGGAGTACGACTGGGACGAGGTAAATCGCGCCATCACCATGATTCCGGGTGTTCTGGAAACCGGTCTGTTCGTGAACATGGCTCACAAGTGCTATTTCGGCATGGCCGATGGCAATGTCAAGGTCCAGAACAAGTAGTTGTAAGTGGTTTTCTGAATAAAGTTTGACTATCCGTTATGTTTTCATGAATAAATTTTAAGGTGCCATGGTAGCCTTTTCGTTGCATTTATTTGTTACTATAATGTTCCTAAAAGGTAACAACAAAATAAAGTGTATTGAAAAATAATGAAATCATTTTAACTTTTAATCTGGAATTATTTAATAAAATTGGCTTTGAATTGATGACTTTCGAAAGCCTTCAAAAGTTGACCCGTTAGGTTTTAATTTAAATTATTTAAAACTAATTATTTTTCCTGATAATTAATGAATCACCAATCCTACCCCTTTCTTGTTTTGCCGCTCACAAAAAATCAGTCGTGGTTGTCATTGCATAAACGTAGTTTATATACGCTTTGTATACCTTTGTCTCGATTTCGGCTACAAAAATAAATAAACATTAAATAAACTACATCTAGAAGGCCTTCTTGGTCCGTCCTGGAAGAAGAGCCTCTTTCAGATACTGGAACAGGGAAAGCAAGCCCTGCTTTTTGTTCCGCGAGAAGTAATTGCTGACCACATCCGGACTGCGTCTGCTCTGATCGCTAACAGTGGTGGGCAGGACGCTATCATTCGCACTGAGTGATACAAACAGAGCGAAGGGCACGATCCATAAGCAGATGGTGAAGTAGGCAAGAACCTGGAGATAAGATAGTGGATTAGTTTGGGCTTTAACATTTTTGGGAGTAAAATAAATGTTTAAGATCAAAAAGTTTTAGCTTTGATTGTAAAATTGTCGTATTGGTAAAAAAAAAGGAAATGAATAGGTACATGACATATGTAAATAATGAATTTGTAATAAACCAAAATCCGATTAGAGAAATAACGAAATATCTATCTTACACGTAAATTGTCAGTTGAAGTCTATCTTGATTTATTATAAAGGTATTTAAGTGATTAGCTTAGTAACTTGTAAGTAATTCGGATCTTCATAATTGCTTTGGTTTAGAATAAACAGTTAAATTCGGAAAAAAGTTGTGGGAACCAAATTGAAAAGTGTTCAAAAACTCATAAAAACATACCCAAAGGATGAAATGCCAGTCTATATAGCTATCATAAACTTCACCATAAATGATTCATATATAGTTATAAATATTTTTCGACCTTTGTAATCCCTGGCCGTAGCTCACCTGCGTAAAAGGCACATAAACAGTGGTAAAATACTGGAAGGCGAGGAAGTGATTAACCACCAGCATGATTAAGGATCCCCAGAGCGGAAGCGACAGGAGTCGCACAAAGGGAAATCCTCCCATTATCCCTAGGTAAAAACCCTGTGCCACAAATCCACAAATTATCAAACTCCATGGCAGGTCCTCGAAGAGCATCAGCAGGATGTAAACGAAGATCGTAAAGCTGATTAGAAAGAGAATACACTTCCTCGTCGCTGTGGTGTATTCCTCCGCCAATTCCGCCAGATAATACAATCCAGCCACTATATAAACAATTGCAGACGTTGCAATTAGTCCAACAAATTGGATAGCGACACCTCACCTATGGATAATGTCAGGAACACGATCTGTATGCCTAGGGAAATCCAGCCCAGTATGAACAGGAAAGCCATTATGTGTACTTCAGTCGAAATGTAAAGATAAATATTCAGATTTTTATTATATACGGCTAATTCGGCTGACAAAACAAAACAATCCGATTAGAGTGGCCCATGGAAGGTAGTCAGAATTACCAATTACCAGTAGTATTTTTTTTAACGAGTTATTGATTAACAGTGCGATTGGTCACTCTAGTTGGCGCGAAACGTTAGGCGCGCTTTTTTTGTCACTGGAAAAAGTACTTAGCATTATAAGGTCATGTCAAAAATATGTGTTTGTTCAGGCCCCAAAGTATAGCTAATAGATTTTAAGATGTACTTTGACCTTAATGCATAAGAGAATAAGTTGCTTAAAAACCAAAACAAACCGATCGGTGTGACCTTAAAGGCAGCAAAAAATACCGAAATCAGTTTAATATATTATGAACATTGCTTTTCCCCGCCAGCTGCGAGCGGTAACACCACCTTGTGCAAAAAGATCGAGCGCGTGGTATTTTATGCCGCACGCTTTATTTCGCCACTGGGATTAAGTTTCGGCCTTTCTAGTTAACAAATAAGTGTTCGACTAGGACCAAAGCTAGTGCATCCGCGTCCAGGGACTCAATTTCGATGTCTGAGGGCAGTGACAGTGAAAATGCAGCCGGAGCAGAGGCGTCGGCAGCGGCGGAGGCAGAGGCGGCGACCGAGGCAGCGCTGATGGCAGAGGCAGTGGCAGTGGCGTACCAAAGCGAAGATGAGGAAGCACCAGAGGCCGATGAGGCAGAAGGTGGTCAGGAGGAGGAGGAGGAGCCGGCTGAAGGCGACCCCGAGCAGCAGGGCGAGGGGGAGCCAGAAGCTGAGGAAGAGAACGATGCAATGAGTGTGGAAAATGAAAGCGACAGCGGGGGAAATCCAGAGGAAACTGCGGCCGCCGATCGCCGACAGGCCACCAAGAAAGAGCTAACCACGATTATCGACAAGTGGGAGCAACAGCAGACCCAGAATGGCTACGATCCAGTGCCCACCCTGAGAAGGTAAAGAAATAATGACAAAAATTGCTATCCAACCCGTCTAAATTTCCTTCACTTACACAGCCTGGCGGAAATCTTTGAAAGGGAAAAGGATGTGTATCGGCGGAAGGATCCGGACCCATTAGACTCACGACATCCCTACAGAGCCGATCCTAGTTGCCAGTACGGATTGTTGCTGAAATTGCTTTTCCGCAAGGACACCTTTATGGGCAAAGTAAGAGAAAGCTTTTGAAATATACATACATATTTCACTTGAAATAACAATTAGCTTGGCTAAGACCAGATTGCATTTCAACATTTAATTAACGTGTTTTAATTTGTACCATCAGCTGCTCAACGATTACCTGCGAGAGAATTATTTCAGTCGCCAGAACGTCAGCCGTAGTTCCTTGGAACTAAACATCCTAGCCTGTCGGCTCATCTTGGAGATAATGCCAGGTATGGAGACCTCCGCAGTATTTCAGACCGCCGAGGGCGACGGAACCATCAATCGCATCTACTCCTGGGCGGAGGACAGCATAGAACCACTTCAAAGCTACGCCACCGGACTTTTGGCCGAAGCCATGGAAATGAACGACATTGCCGTTAATTTCCGTGATCAAAACATGCGCTTAGTGCCCAAGATGATCAAGCGACTGCACATGCTGCTGGCCATCAGCAAAAGTGCCGCTCCGGAAGCCAATACCTCGCTGCACAATAACTCGGCGGATAGCAGTACGGCTGGAATGCTCAGCTGGGTTGCCTGCGCGAGCAATGTTTCTGCTCCTCAGTCGCCGCAGCACAATGGCAGTGGCCTGGGCGCCAGTTCTTCGCAGCATGGCGACGCCTCCAATATGTCTATTCTGTTCGAGAACAGTCGGGACGCCTTTCCCGTGTCCCGCTACTACAAACGAATGTACATCCCACTACATCCGCCCACGGCCGACACCAGCCAAATGTTAATCATGCGCTTCCTAACCAGCCTGGGTGAATACCAGGAGTTCCTCGCCATGGCCTTCGAAAACAATGTGATGCAGCTGATATTCGGTTACCTCGAGAACTTAGATCGAAGGGACACTTGCCTGGCATATGAGGTTTTGAAGTATCTGGCTTCTCTTCTTTGCCACAAAAAGTTTGCTTTGGAGTTTATATCGCACGGCGGACTGGAGGTATGTAAACTGAATCAACCCAACAAAAAATTATTTTCCAAACATAATTCTTTATTTGCTCTAGCTTTTGTTGAAAGTTCCACGACCCAGTTTGGCCACCACAGGTGTCTCCATCGCTATTTACTACCTAGCGTACTGCGAGGACGCTATGGAGCGCATTTGCAGTATGCAACGTCCGCTGATTTCGGAGCTCGTCCGCTATGCACTGTGGATCTTGGGTCGATGTCATGACTCCTCCAAATGCCATGCCACCATGTTCTTTAGTTTGAGCTTCCAGTTTAAGGTTATATTAGAGGAGTTTGATGCCCAGGATGGCTTAAGAAAGCTCTACAATGTGGTAAGTGGACATCAATTTATATAAGTTAAATGTGTATATAAAACATTAAGACTAATTCCTTGATTTCCCTGCCTTTCCAATAGATTTCCGTGCTGAAGATCCTTGATCCGAGCCACAACGATAGCGACAACGACTCTGATATTAACGAAGACGTAGAGTGTGCTTCCCGACAAATGGTACGCCACGTCTGCGTGGCTCTTAAGCGGTACATGGAAGCGCATTTCTTCTACAAGTACAACAGCTTCCTGTGCCAGCACAACGCGGCATCCTCGTCGCCCTCGTCGACCCACTACTTTAACCAGAATCCCACGGTGGCCGCCAAGCTAACCTTTGACCAGTTGCACGATCAGATTCGCACGCTCCAGGAGCATACTTCCATCCGGGCTCACTGGCAACCGGTGGATCAGTTAATGAAACTTGGCGGTATTACCATGCTCCTTAGGATCATAGCCTTTAGCTACGATTGGGTGAACAGTGGACGCTCTGAGACGGTGCGCTCGGCTCTGGATGTCCTCAGTGTTTGCTGCATTATTCCACGAGTTTATGTGGTGCTCTGCGAACGTCTGCTGATGTTGGACAAGACCACCACTTCGGGATTCTGCTCGGTTCTGGGAGCTGCCGCAGGAGAGATCACCTCGGATGCGGAGGTAATCAAGTCGGCGCTGGCAGTGCTCTGCCACTGCGTCTGTTCACCAATCATTCGCAAAGACAGCGGTAACAGCCTGATTAAGTTCGGCAATTCCTCGAGGAAGAACAAAGCCAACCACAAGTACGCTGAGGAGCTGATTGAACGCGTCTGGGAGTCGGTTTGCAGCAACAATGGCATCGTAGTTCTGCTCTCGCTGATGCAGACCAAAGGACCAATTACGGATGCGGACTGTATCCGAGGAATGGCCTGTCGTGCCCTCGCCGGACTGGCTCGATCGGATCGAGTCAGACAGATTGTCAGCAAGCTTCCCCTCTTCGCCAGCGGTCAACTCCAGACACTGATGCGGGATCCCATATTGCAGGAGAAGCGAGCCGAACATGTTATCTTCCAGAAGTACGCTTTAGAACTACTCGAACGAGTGTCGGGTAAGACTAAACCGCTAAAAAATCCGCTGGATCCGTCTCTCTCCAACATGCACAAAGCCAATGTGATTGCCCAGACGCGCATACAGTACAACAAGCAGCAGCTGTACCAGCTCATCTTCGAGCACCTGGAGAGCAATGGTCTTTCGCAGACGGCCCAAATGCTGCAACGCGAGGTGGGCCTTCCGCTGCAAACGCCCACCACGCGCAGCTTCCATCAGTCACCCTTTGACTACAAAACACTTCCCAGTGGCAGTGGCTCGCTGTCCAGGAATCGCGTGCGGAGCCGCATGCAGGATGTAAGTGCAGCGATAATGGGCAGCGGAGACCTTAACAGAAGCTTCGGCGAGGACTCATCGCCGGCCGGAGGAGCAAGCGGCAGCAACGCAGCAGAGGGAGTCAGCATACCCAACTTTGGCTCTCTTAACACGACTCAGACGCCCATAAAAATCAGGAGGACGGAGAGGAGTTCTGTGAGTCGCTCGATCCAGAAGCCAACGATCGAATCGGGAGGCATGGCCGTGGCTCAGCAGGATGATGGCCAACTGCACCCAAAGAGGATCACCCTGAACACCATCGTCACGGAATACCTGACCAACCAACACTCGCTGTGCAACAATCCGGTGACCACCTGCCCGCAGTTTGACTTGTACGAACCGCACAAGTGTCCGGATCCAAAGCCCAGTCGTCTCCTTAGCTCCAACTACAATCTGACCAGCAGGCATGCACGCACTCAAGCGGGATTCAATACTGGACGCTTTGACCGTCGCTATGTCCACACGCACTTTTCGCCATGGCGAAGCATTCGGTCGGCGGACTACGAGGATCTCGAGTTCACCTGCTGCGATTTGGTCGGCAAGTACATAATCGTGGGCACGCAACAAGGCGACGGACGAGTGTTCAACATGAACGACGGCGTCGAGCAATTCTTCTCCAACTGCCACAACTTCAGCGTTGATGCCATCAAAGCGAACCGAGCTGGGGATCTGGTCATCACATCGAGCTTCTGGCGTACGCCAACCAGCATTCTGTGGTCCATTGCGGACGATGAGTTCAAGTTAAAGCTGCGTCTTCCCGATTGCACCTACTGTGAGTTTAGTCAGACGGCGCAGGATCGCCTCCTGGGCACACAAAATGAGGTATTTACTATTTAAAAAAGTTGTTTTTACAATTTCACTTACAATTTGTTATGCATTTGACTTGCAGTGCGCGACGCTCTTTGACATTAACGCCGGTTCCCCGATCGCCACTTTTACGCCAACCATACCCAATCTCTACACCAAAAATCGAGCTACTCTTTGCCGAACCGATGAGCTGATTTTGTCGGGTAAGAAATAAGGAAAACGTATGATTTGTAAACACAATTAACTTTACTTACTTTATTACTTTTCCATTTCCTTAGATGGCGTTCTGTGGGATGTGCGTTCCGGCAAGGAGATCCACAAGTTTGACAAGTTCAATCAGTGCATTTCGGGTGTTTTTCACCCAAATTGTCTGGAGGTAAGGCGCGAATTTGTTGTAACCCATCCTCAGCTACTAATATTGGTATCCCCACACAGATCATAGCCAACACGGAGGTGTGGGACCTGCGCACCTTCCACTTGCTGCAGACAGTGCCAGTGTTGGATCAGCGAAACCTCACCTTCTCGCCGATGCACGTGATTTACGGGGCTAGCTTGGGTGCGGATAGGGACCACGACATGGAGACGACCACGTACGACACCAGCTTCAACGTGCTGGACGCCTACGACTACTCGAGCATTGCCACCATTGACGTGAAGCGCAACATCAACGATTTGAGTGTCAGTGCCAATGGCAGCCTGATTGCAGTGGTCGAGGACTACAGCGGCTACGAGTCGAAGCAGGAGACCTATGTGAAGATCTACGCGGTGGGCGTGAAGAAGAGCGAGCGCTCGGAAGAGGTGCGTGCGGTTAAGGAGCTGGCCAGCGAGGTGTCGCTGGACGCAGTTGCGCCGGCGCCGGCAAACGCCAACGATGTCGGCGGTGCCTCTCTGCTTCGCGTCTTTGAGGAGGCACCGGCACGTCCGCCGCCGGCGGAGAACGCACCGCCCGCTGGCCCCAACGAGCTTGAGGAGGAACAGCCCCGTCGGCTAAGTCCCGCATTGCACGCAAGTCCGAATCTTTCTCGCCAACATGCACCCAACAGCTCAATTGTTGGGGTGCGACGGCGGGCACGTACACTGGGTGGCAATGGCAGTGGCCCAGGCAATGGAAATCTGAATCTAAATGGCGGTGGCGGATTCGGAGTCGGCGCTGCCATAGATCTGCGAACGCTCTTGTGGCGGATGGATGATATTGAACTAAATAATATTATGTCTATGCTTGCAGGAAGATGATGAGGAGGTGCCCGAATCTGATGAGGACGGTTCGGATACGGGCTCCGAGAACAGTGAGTATCTTTTTTGAGGGCTTTGACCTTTGTTCTTTCAAAATAGGCTCAACTCGCAGCATTTTCTCTAGGTCCGAATTTCATGGGTTTCCCGAATTTCATGCGCAACCTGAACGGCTCGGATAACGATGATGACGGGGACCTCGAAGAGGAGGACGATGATGGGGATCTGCTCGACTCCGATGATGACATGGACGACGATGACGGGAGCGACATTGGCGATGTCGGGGGTGACTTTGATGTGTTTGATTTATACGATCAAGGCAGCTCAGACGGTAATTTAAGATCTCTAGACTCTGTTCGTATACGACTTGTATTTTCTCCTCCCCTAGATTGAGCCCACTACTCCTCATCCACACCACCAACACAACTGCTCCTCCACCGATCCACTGTTCCATTGTTCTCCCACTGTCTCGTCTTGTGTCTTTCGGTCCTCAATGTTGTCCGCAGCGCGCACACAGGAAAGAGATCAGCAGTCGTCGATAGTTTTAGTGAACCTACATAATAAGTCTGTTACATTTAAAGTTTAAATTGTTATTTTTGAATTTTGTACAAAACAAATACGAAGGCCGCACCAATGCATTGTAGTAAGAAAAAATGTATTAAAGGGATCGTATGATGAGTACCGACTGTGAAAATCAAATCTGTAAATTGTCCAACAATTTCCTCTGTACAAACCTAAAAAAGAATTGTATACTTTTGCTAAAGAAAATAAAAGAAATTGTTAAAATCAGGTATTCGTTGAATGCTGTAGAAATCTAGGAAATCCTGGAAACGTATCCCAATTTTTGTGTAATTTTAAGCTTTATTTTTTAGGACATTCAATTTGTATTCATTATTCAGAAGTATGCAGGTTTTTATGCGTACAACTAAGACGATCAGAAAAAATATACCCATATAAGTATGTATTCAAATTAAAAGTATTTGATTTCTTTTCTTGGATTCATAATAATCATTTTCGAATGTCTGCCTTTTTGAATAAGATAATATCTCAATATTGCTCACAAGTGTCAAAGTGAGAAAAACAATTAACATTTTGTTGAAACTTTTAAATGGATATATTTACAACAGAGTAGACTGATCGATCCACCCTAATGTTCACAAAAAATCATAGCATAACAGGTGTGAAACATACGGTCAATTTGGAGTTTGAGTCGAATGCCGGCCGTAGTCGTTCCATGATTATCTTATCGCCGAGTGTGGACTCCAAGTTGGGAAACGAATTCCCCCCAGTCGTTGCTTACTAACTTGCGTTGCGGTGACGTTAATACGGATCGGCTGTCGCCGAATATCGAAGTAAATCTCGGCCGAATCCTTCATTCTAGATAAATATGGTGATATTCGGGTGTTCGCTATGCGACTGCCGCCCCGTCAAGCTAAATGCGTTCGAATAGATTGTCGCTCAGGTGTCATTTTAAAATTGCAAATTTAGTTACGACTTGTCCACCGACGTGTGCTCATCGACGGTTCCGCCGCAATTGAACCCAAGAACTCCGGCCATTAGAAGTGCGGAAATGTTAAAGCAAGCCATTACTTTCGGTTACCTGACGGTGCTGGTGGCTCTGGGAGCTGCCTTCGAGGAGCACCCGCACTTCTGCATCGAGACGGAGCCACAGCTCCTGTCGGAAATCGATCGGCATATAGTCATTCCCAGCGAGAAGGACCTGCAGTGCCACATTAAGGCAACCACTCTGACCCAAAACGAAAAGGTGAATCATTTGCATGTGGGAATACCAAACGATAAGCTAATTTATGGAAGTAAACAGTTGACTAAACAAACAGTGTTAAATCAAATATCTTCGATTTTGGATGAACTTTAATATCTTATCAGGTTTGAAATTTTTTACCTTTTTCCTTTTTTAATAAAATCTTTTTTTTTTGGAATCAATTCTCGTAAAAATTATGAATATAATTAATGGCTTAAAACGTGTTTTATAATTTAAAATTCAAATTTTAAATAACAATATCTCAAAATTCATTTTTATGCAATTGGTTTTTATTTTTTATAGTTTTATCTTTTATTTCAAATTGTTATATTTCTCAAATAAAAAATTTGAACACTATTTAAAACTGAATAAAAAAAGATTTCAACTTAATTAGTTTTTACACATTTTTGAGTAAGGTGCCCAACGCACCATATGTTTTCCTTTTTTGTATTTAATGACCTTAGTGAGATGAAAATTCCCTGCCTTAAATGGCAAAGTGTTTTTCGCCGAAACAAGTTTGTCTCATCGACATCCTTAAGTGACAAATCCAATGCCAGCCATAAATTATTCGTGTGCCACCTTCGAGTGGCTGATATTCCAAATTGAATTAGCTTGACGATAAAGAAACAGACAGAGTGTCCATCGCAGCTGAGGAAGATAATGCCGGCGGACCTAAGATAAGCCGAAGAAGGGGCTATCGCCGAACAAGGTGGTTGTTTCCCGTCTAAACTTTTATCTTCCTAATTCGCAGGCTAGTCTCTTGGACACCCTGTGTGTGGATCACGGTTCCACGACAATTAAGCGGGATAACCACCACTTTTTCCGACTCCACAACGGTGAGCTGCACGGACGGGGAGTCCAAAAGGAGATCTGTGACAACGGAGCTGATTCGGTGCTCGCTTGGGTGCCCTATCACACGGTGCTCCGTCACTATGCGGCCGAGCTGAATCCCAAGGAGCGGCTGACCTACATTGCCAAGGCCACGAACGTGGAGCGTGAGAAGACCGAGCTCTGTCACTTCCGGCACACGGATCTGGTCAACGCGGTGTCCGACAGTTTATTCACCTGCGTGGTCATGATTTTCGGTGACAACTTTGTGAGTTTCATATGAAGATGGCACCGTAGACAGTCTAAAAATAATTACTTATTATAGTACGGCCTGGAGGACAACATCAATGTGCTGGTAGAGCTCGAACCCCTGATGTATCAGCTGAGAAACATTACCTACCTGCCGTGGCGCAATGTATCCTACAGCTACAAGATGCACCTGGGCGAAAGTGTGCTCCGCAATCCTAGTGGCGAACGAAAGCCCATCTACGGCAGCCTGAACTACGAGTTCGTGGAGAAGATCCACCTAAATATGAGCAGTGTTTTTCAGGACAAAACATTGGCCAATCTGCCCCTTTTATTCGAGCATCGAGGATCCGTCCTGGAGCTGGATTTTAACGGAGTGGGCGGCATGAATGTGGCGGAAAAGGCTTATTTCGGACGCAGCATGGATCCCCGGAGCGAGGTAAAGGTTCAGGTGATTGGCCAGTGGGTGGACCAGCATCGGCAGTTTGGTGCTGATATATACGAGTACTATGGCCATGGTTTGAGGCGTTGCAGGCAACCTTTGATTGGAGCCCAGCTTACGTTTGTTCGGATAGACAAAACGGAACCGGTTTTTATGGCCCCGGAATCGAATAATCTTGCCAAGGCATCGCTCTTCCGGGAGCAAAAGAAAGGAAAGCTTGAGGCGGATCCTTCAGGCAATTTCACCGAGTGGGAAAACGCTCAGGAGGAGGATGCGGATGAAGATGAGCCCGGCTTCTACGGTTGGTTTGTAGTGACTTCCCTGCTATTGGCCCTCCTCGTTATCCTGGGTATATATCTTCTGGTACGCATCCATAGCAAAAGGAACAAGCAGCGTCAAATGTACGACCTGGCCAACACAAATGTGGCTCCACCATCCTGAGAAGTATAAGCATTACCTTTAAGTTTTATAAATCCGAAAAAAAACATCAACAGGTGTTTTTACTCCGAAATGTCAAATCAATTATACGAGTTGGCAGCACCACTGTCAAGTCCTTAACTAAGTTTTTCATTTTATGTTTTGAGAGCAAGTGTAAAGTAACATATTGCCAAAAAACATTTCGTGGGGAGCAGGACAAATCGTAAAGTGATATACATTTTATAAAATGTTAAAGCAATAATGAGAACACTTTGGATACCTTACATGGCAACTTTAAAATTATGACGTCGACTAAAATGGCTTTTTGATTACTAAAAGAAGGTAAGGTAAGAAATAAATTAGTTATTAAGTTTGAGAGAACCGTCTTTAAATTTAAAAAACAATCAAATGGCTTATCAGGACGCCAATGCGTTAGGGATCTTCGTGAACACCAAGTTGGCAGTGCCCAGTGCAACACGCCTATCATCTCACTCACACACAGAAAAAGACAGAGGTAGAAGTTCAGCGGCTGGCGGAGAAATTCATTCATCTCATCGAACTTTATTGATAACGTCGGCAGATAGCTAGTGATTTCATTCGATCCGGTCCGCGAAAGACCCACTGGTGTGGCAATTGTTTTGATTTCGAATCCCGTGAAACGTGTGTGTTTCTCCCAGACCACAAATATGTGAGTTTCGAAAGAGATTTTGTGTGACGCGGCCATATTTGAAGAGTTTTGTGTGTTGGATGTGGGGCGAGCTGCGGAAATTACATAAATACAACGCAGGTGAGCTTCATTAAGTGGTAAATCCCGGTTTAAAAGGTGCAGGCAGTGCGGGAGTAAGTGAATCAAAAACATTTGCCCGATTCAAATCTAGGATTATGTATTTGTTTCGTTTCTGGGCCTGAAAATCTTATTTTTCGCTCACACCAACACAAGGATGGTAAATTGTGTATAACACCATAGCTGTCTCTGTCTGGCGCAAGAGCTACCAGACCTGTGAATACTTACTGTAAGCGACAGAGAGTTAACAGCAGTTTGGCAGCTATGTAAACAAATGATTAAATTAGTCTGTTTTTTAATTGGCAAATTTTGGCGGGCAAATCACAACAAACTCCATGCCGGTGCACCTTTTGTGGATTTGCCTAAAATTCAATGGATGATTTGCGCTAATATTCTGTCATTGCAGCCTCCCCCTAGTAACACGCAGTGATGGATCGCAAAAAAAGTCCTGGAGCTGGACAAGATCTGCCGCCTGTGCATTTCGGAGCGCAAGGAGATGCGCCCGCTATTCAGCGAGAAGGTGCCCGAAATGCTTATGGACTGCACCAATGTGCGCGTGGAGCCCACGGAGGGCTGGCCGGACAAGATCTGCGTGCAGTGTGTCCACGCCGTGAGCAGGAATCACGCCTTTAAGACGCTCGTCGAGCGCAGCGACAAAGAGCTGCGCGAATACATCTGCGGCCTCACTGTCGCCTTGGTGATGGAGGAACAGCAAGCGGCCAATGCCAAGCAGCAGCTACAGCTGGAGCGCAAGCAGCAGCGAATGCTGCAAAAGCAGCAGAAACTGCTGGACGAGCAACTGCAGCAGCAGAACTTAATCCAGCAACAGCAGCAAACTCCGACCAAACCCAAACTGAAGCCGCTGCTCCGGAAGGGATCTCGCCAGCAGAAGCAGCGGCTGCTGGAAGCCGCTCCTCCTCCGGCACCACAGCCTGCGCCCCAACCACAGATGCAACTTCTGCCGGATCCCGCGCCGCCACCGCCCACGCTGCAGCAACAGATCCAGCAGATTCAGCTGCCCACTCTCCAGCCAGCTCCCGCCCAGCTACTGTCCACTGCCGGTGCCACCACAACAATGCCGCAGCAGATCCTGCTGCCCAACGGTCAATTGATCACAACAGCCCAGATTGTGGCGCCGCAGCTAGCGCAGATTATTAGCACGACGCCGCAGGCGACCGCCAATGGACAGGCCACCGCTGCCCAGTCTCAATTCCTGCCCCAACTCCTGCAGACGCCGAACGGGCAAACACTGCAGATTGTCCAGCAGCCCAACGGAACGCAGACCCTGCAGCTAGTCCAACTGGTACCGCAGCGCAGTTTGGCGCCCACCGGAGTGACAACGGTGACCACCACCACCAATGCCACGGACATGGGCCAGCATGTAGACGCTTCCCTGGCGGATGCGGACGTCCAGCTGCTGGAGGACAGCTGCGAGGTGGAGGACGACGACCTGGACGAGGTGTACGAACAACTCGACAGCAAGGGAGATCACAGCTTCGAGACCATTGTCCTGGACGACGACCAGCAGCAGGAGTTCCTCAAGGACCACCACGAGCACCATCAAGTGATGATCAACGAAGATCTTACGCAGAGCGAAAGCCAGGAGCACGAGTACTTTGACGATTTGGACCAACAGCAGGCGATGGATGAGGCAGAAGAAGAGGAAGAACAGCTAAAGAACGAAGAAGACCAGGATACGTTCATCATCGAGGAGATCCAGCTGGAGGATGACGAGATGCTGGACGACCCGGATGTTGAGGAAATTGATCAGGACTGTGAGTACATCACGGATGATCAAGAACCGCATCTGTCCGGCGATGTGGACGAAGACCTGCAGTACATCATGGAGCCACCGGATGGCGAGGGCAGTGTGGACATTGATCAGGCTTTCCTCGAGTCCGACCAGTCGCATCATCATCATCATCAGCAGCAGCATCAACAGCAGCAGCAGCCAGATGAATTGCAGAGCATATCACTGGAGAACGCCGTCGTTGAGTTTAGCCAGGCCACAGCCACGGCGGACTCACTGGTGCCTCCCACTCTGTCCGTTAACTCGGCGAGTCCCACGCCCAAGCGGGCCAAACGAGGCAACCAGGCATCAGCCGGCGTGACGCTAGAACCCTGCGACCACCAACCACCTACCGCTGGACCGACGATCAGCAGCAAGCTGGCGGCGGCCAACTCCCGTCAACTTGTGCAGACAGCCAGCGTTATTGCCGCCGCCGGAGCGGATGACAACTACGAAATAGACGCTAATCTTGTGACGGAGTTCATACGTCAGCACACCTCGCCGCTGGGATCGGGCCGGTACATCTGCCACCTGTGCAGCACCGAGTTCCGGCAGTTCAAGGGCCTGCAGAACCACATGCACTCGCACACCAACTGGATACGGGCCAATTGCAAAAAGCAGCCGCAGTGCGAGATCTGCCTGAAGAGCTTCAAGGGGCCGGGAATGCTGCGGATGCACATGAAGACGCACGACGCTGAATCGAGCACTCCGGTGTGCACCATCTGCAATCGCACCTTCAAGTCCAAGGCGATCCTGTACAGGCACAGGCAGACGCATCAGCAGCGAGCCTACTGCTGCGGCGTGGCCAACTGCCGGAAGAACTTCTCCTCGGCGGTGAACTTGAAGTGCCACGTGGAGCGCAAGCATCCGGAGGTGGTGGAGCCGCTCTTCAAGTGCGGCGAATGTGGATCTCTGTACGACAGCGTGGACTCACTGCAGGTGCACGTCGAGAGCACGGATCACAGTGCCGATGTGCAGATGAGCACGCAGGACGATGCTTTCAGCGGAGCGGTGAGCATCGTGAGCAACGGCACCACCGACATGTCCAACATGATGGCCACCGGCCAGAGTGCTGCATTGACCGGCGGAGCTGGCGACACCCACGCCGTGGTCGTGGGCTCCTCCGGCGAGGTGTACTTCGTGACGCAGGCGTAGCCAGCGGGATTCGCCGCAGCAGTCGCTCCTGGTGACGGCGAGTGCCTGCTCGGCATCTAGATGACCACTTAGATGTAACATATGAATATATATATATATATATTTTTGTACTACCCCGTCTAGATAACACTTTAGCCCGTAGCACAACCACACAAAATATTGCAATCCTAGATTTCTGTCGTAGAACTTGTTTAATAGAAAATAAGCGGATTCACTCGAATTTTGTAAGCAAATACGAAACTTTAGGTAGGCAGATAGATCGGACACACAGATCCCACACATCCAAAACGCTAACTGACTGTGTAAATCCTGCGGGGACTGTGCCAGTTTTTGTTTTTAATTTTATTACCCTAACATTATTATTTTGTTTTGTATCCCGGGGAATATCAGACTGGCATCTTAGGCTAAACATAATTTGGCGTTGGGTTTTCATTGTTGGGCTTTGAAACGTAAATAAGAAACATTGTTTTAATTGCAACAAAATAAATTAACAAAACCTTCTTTAAAATCCACAATTTTCTTGTCTTTGTCTCCCATTGGGTAAATATATTTTTTAAGCATGTAATCCAATTCGCTGGTTCGTGTTTCGTTTGCTTGTTATTCAATTGCGGCGCAAGAAGACCGGAAAAAACAGAACCAAAACAAAATTGATCGAAAGAAAACAGCAATCAAGCCTATTGATTCCCAATTGCCACGTGTCGGGTTCATCTGGATAATTGTATATATCCTATAATTTGCATTTAGGTGGATGCTTATGTGGTTATACAAATAGGAATGACGGTTTCAATGATTTCCCCAATGGTTCATTTTATAATCAGTTATCGCAATCTAAAGACTACCCGCTGTCACATGAAATTGTTAATTAATTAGCAAATAGGTTGCCAATAATATAATCAATCGGAATAACATTGTGACAGCGAAAATCGCCTGCCGCCTGTTTATTTCATTCAGATTATTTATGGCCGTCAGCCGACTGTTGAAAGATAAGATAACTCCCGGCTGGTTTATTTTTCATTTATATGACGCATTTTTATAGCTTACCCTTAATTTTCTTTGCAGCTGTTGGGAAAATTCGATGACCACTCTGTTCCGCCCCCAAAAAGTTGGCTTGAATTATTTATAAAGCATTTTCATATAAGGCCAATGCCTGAATAATTAAAGTTTCACATGTACTATGTAATTTTCCGCAACCCTTTATAAAAACTTGATATAAGGCTTGGCATTAAATCGGATGATAATTATATGTTCTATGACCTGGTAATTGGAAATTCAAGACAACTTTCTAGTCCTATTAATTTTTTTTGAAGTCATACTTGTTAACAAATACATTTCATATACATATTTCAAAATGGAGTTGGCTTCATGCTTGACTGGAAACGTCCTTGAACTTTGAACCATCTGAATGAAACTTGGCCACGAAGCCAAATGAATAAGTGGCAAAATAAGTATCGTGTGGCATATGACATATGAATTTTTAAAACTCATACACCTTTAAACTCAACTCGTAAAATGCTAAATACCTAAGACTACGAAATATGGAGAACTATTTTTCAAACTCTGACATTTATTATTTGTTATACACAAACTATACTTTTCAAAGAAAAAATTTCAAATATTTTTAAATCGATAGGAAAATATGTTAATTGGGTTTTTCATTTTAAAAATACCTTTTCGAAATATGTATGTATATCTATTTTTTGGCGACTTTTGGTTCCCAACACTTGACCATCCATTTCAAATTTAATTGATTTGACAACGGCATAAGATTCAAGAGGAGCGTCTAGAGCCCAAATAATTGCTCACATTTAATTCCTTTGATTCACCGGCTCTGTATTCCCAAAACACACATCTTCTAATTATTAATGCACATTATTTTGTATTTATATTCGCCCATTCTGACAATTATGCAGATTTTTGAATCGAATTCTACGACGTCACACATCATGGGACATTAGTCACGCTAATGTTGAAAATTCGCAGCCCGCCAACTACATATTTAGACGACCTTTTGGGGGTTGTGTTTGGGATTTCCAATCCCAATCCTCTTCAAACGGAGTGAAATTAAAACGCAATTGGGAAATACGAATAAATAGCAGGCACGGTGCAATTATAATTGTTAATATTGCGCCGCTTGTGCGCTTGTAAAAATATTCAACAATATTATAAATATGACCTTAATAAATAATTTTCTACTTATTTAGAAAATAGTTCTCATTTTGTAAGCTTCAAACAATTAATATTTATGGAAACACTTGAGAAGAAAGACGTGCTGAAACCATCTTACAAAACTACGGATGTTTATGTGCGCTGCAAAGTACGTCCATAAAAATGTTTGTTTATACTTTAAGTGATTGAACTCAACGCTTGAAGAGATTGCATTTCAAAGATTCTGTTTTGAGGATTTTTTAAAAACAAAAATGTTATTTTCCCATTGCTTTTTAGCCGCGTTAACAAGTTCCCCCTTTGTGTGTGTCATTAAACCGCCGACTGCGTAAACAAAAAATTTAAAACAGCAACAAGCGCAAAATTTTCAGTGTTCGTCTGTCTGCCAGAAGAAAATGAAAGCGAGCAAAGTATTGTTTAGAGAATTTAATATTGTTTACTGATCCAATCGCTGATAATGATCGATCGATGCTAGGTCTTTTCCGCTCAAAGTTTCCCCAGACAGGGGCAACAAATGCGCTAATACCTTTTGCCAGACGAGTTGAGAGGGCCAAAACACTTGTTAGCCCACTGGTTATAGCCATACTCGCCGTTTTCCACCTCCTCAGAATTCTAAGACCCCGCATTGACGCAATTGAAAAGAACAACAATATTGTTTATTTTGCGCTCGCCGCTCTGCAAATAATATTCGTACTTAACTCGATTATTAACAAATTTTTTGCCCGGCGGTTCCCGTTTTATTTCAATATTTTTTGTTGGTTTACAATTATCCGTATATTTTGCCATAACAAATATGTTCTATCAATATCGGTTTACTTATGTACAACAGAACAATAAATTAAATAGAAATCTTTTTTACCTTCTATACTCAGAAATATTAAGTAAGCTAAGTCAGTGCACTGAAATTTACCATTTTTCTTAAAAAAAAAAGAACATCTTTGAGGGTGCCTCCCATTCGATCACCTTTATCTGAATTTCTTGGCGCCTTCATTCCGTCACGAACTTGCAATTCACACGTTGAACCGAATTTTGTTTTCATTTTTGGACGCTGAAATGCTCTACATATTTCTGTTTTCACACGGAATGCAACTTTTTTAGCTTAGGGTCCATGGCCTATCCTACAAGACTGACTTTTGCCTATTATAAATTCTTTAATATCACTTTACAAGTAAGGTGTTTCTCACTTCGCCAACTTTTGGCACCTTGGTCTCGTGCAAACTGTTTCTCTTATCGTGTCGGCATTAAATTAAAACCTGATCCACATTTGGCCCACTACAAATACATACAGTTGAGTACACAAATCCGGCCAAATACTCTTCAAATATTTATATAATTAGTACAAATATAGAATTGCTGCAGATCGAGACAATATTTTTAGCATTATCGCTGCTGCTGGTTTTTTCAGCTTGCGGCGCAATTTCATTTTCATTTCCGATTTCGGCTATTCAAAAAAACGAATTCGCATATCTACATTAAAAAGAACCGAATAATGAACCAAATCGTTTATCCAAGTATGTATTTAATGTGGGGCACACGAGCAGAATGGTTTTTTTCTCATCCGATCTTTTTTGGTTTGGGGCGTGTGCTATTGACATTGTACCCATTTGGTCATGAATTCATTGGCCGATGTCGTCTGGCAAAACTTTTTGGCTGGCTGTCTGTTCGAGCGAAGAATTTCAGACGTTCAAGGCTCGATTCGGCTAGATACACCCCTTAAAGTGGGTGAAGGAGAAAGATGAAAGTGAAGAGCCTTGCTTTTCCGATTCAACATTTGCAAATTTTAAAGATTTTCAAGTGGACTAACATTAGTTTTTAAGTTGTAGGATTTTGAGTTATAGAATAACCTTTTTAGTGACATATTTCAACTAATGGTAATAAAATTTTTTTGATAAGGAATACTTTTTTTCCTTAGAATTGCATTTATTATATCACTTGTGGGCCAATCTACATTCAAAAATATAACATTCATACACAAGGTTAATGCTCTAACCAAACCAAACTAAAAGGCATTGTGGGAATATTTTCAATTTGAATCCAGTTGGAAAATCAACCAAAGATGAAAATTCTTTTATCAGCTTAAAAAGAACTCTGAACACTTTCAATAACTAGAAGCGGGTATGTATTTTGTTTTTTGAACCAAACCAAATAAGTAGATACCTATTTAAAATAAAGTTTAGTTTAACCCTTATGTTAGTAACCGCGTACCCGGGTACCTCCCGCGGTATATCTGTGTGAAAAGCTTAAAGCAAGTTCAATATTTCATTTTAAGCTCTCAAATCGTCGTTTTTTAACTTAAAATAAAGCTAGTTGCGAGTTCATTTAATTTATATTTTTTTTTTTATAATTTTTTTTTATGCTTAAACTTCAGCCATCGCCTCATTAGCAACCGGGTACCCGGGTACCCACAGTGAAAGCATAGGAAATAAAGTGAATAAAATTTTTATAAATGCATGCAATATAATTAATTACATTGAACACACTGGACACGATTTACTGAATGTTCGTCACATACAGGTTGGTGACAATTGGCACAAGACTTGCGTGTCTTTCGCCGTCTTCTTATTGGCAAAGCATTGCAGACATAGCAAGATCCTATAACCATTTTTCTTCCGGTTTTATCTTTTGGAATCTCTGGACCAGGATTTACCACGACTGTTTCTGTCAATGCATGGCCTAAAATACTTTGAATGGCAATCTTTGTTGAAAAGTGACGCATTATTTGTGGATTCGCGGTACAATTTTCAATCATCGGCAATGCTAGTTCCTCACTTAGCTTACGCATAAATTGACGACGTTCTGTCGTTTTTTTTTTTATCGTTTTATTATTTTCATAATAAATTATATATGACGCAAGTGAAGAAATGTCTAACATATTGAAAAACATTGCCATTGGCCATCTCGAGGATCGTCGTTGACTGGTGTATCTCCGCACCATTTGGTCCATTGTGTCGACTCCAGTTTTATATTTATTATAGAAATTTATTATTTCTGGTTTCTTTTTAGCGTCATCACTTTTTTTTTTTCCTTATATTGTCACTTACTATTAATATTTTAAGAAAAAAATATTTTGGAAAATTTTTTTTTAATAAAATAAACAAAATTTTTGATATTCAGAATTAGCCGGTTGCTAAAAGACGTCGGTAAAGTTGGTTACTAACATAAGGGTTAAGTTCTGTTGCTAACTTGGGGTCTTTGCCTGAACCCATTTACCATTTATCTGGGAAAACGATCTTTTTGACTGCACACATGCGAATCATATTTATCATCGAGTGCCGGCACTTTTGATTTGGCACTTGGCCACAAATACTTGGCCCACCCACAAACAGCTGCGAAAGGGGACTCGATTTGGCGTGGTCAGTGACAGAATTGTGGTAACACACCATGGCTGTTAGATTGGCCCTGAGAACAGGTCTTTTCAGGGGCAAACATTCCCGGGCTTCTCGGTTTTGTTTTTTTTATCTTTTTTGGGTGCCAGACAGACCCTCCCCCTTTTTTATCCCCCACCCACCAATGCGGAAATGTATCCGTCGATTTTGTCATCGAAGCGCCAACGATCACGGCAGAAACTCGTGGCCATTGTTCCGGTAACCGATGACGTCTCCCCAAAATGAATTCCCCCTTTGATTCTCGATCGAAATCTAGATTCATCGGGAAATACTTGGCATAGAACGAAAAGTAAAATTTGTAGAATTGGGGGAATTCTCCTCCCACGTAATGAGAGAAAAGAACACAAGACAATGAAATACTTTTTGGCTATCTTACTTTCTATATGCGGCGTTCAATGTCAGGGTCGGTTAAAAAGACCTGTTGCAATTTTAGCAAAGAGGACCTAATACTTGTACTACTTGCTAAAATGCCCTGTCAACGTCTGCCTGCTAAAAATAAGCATATATTTCTTTCAGAAAAAGATTAATAAAATTCTCTTGCCAACAATTTTTGATTCAGAATCGAAATTGCTGTGAAATAAGGAATTGGTTTGTTAACTAGAAGGTATTTAGCATGACTTTGTTCAAAAAAGACAAAGGGGCGGTTTACATTACACATAATTTGTTTGATATTGTGTATTTCCTTTATTCAATCTGCGAAAATCTGGGTAGGCCCCATAGACTACTTAAATTAAATTTGATCTCTTTTAATTAATACTGGTAAGTTCGAAAATTATAACTATTGATGATTAAAGTAATGAAAATCGGTCTATTGAAGTTCGAGTCAGACTTTAATTAGTTTACGAATTAATTAATCCAGAAAAATCAATTTACATGAGAGCACAGATTGTGGTTTTTTAGAGCAGTTAAATACGCGATTATTTTACGATTGTTAAGATTGTCTCACCCATTCTTTTTTAATGACTCATTAAGTTATCAACACCCGTACTGATAGATCTTCGTATTGAAGTTGACGAGACTATAGCAATGGTTTTAATTAATTTAAATCAAATGGATCGCTGACTAATGGAAACCAGCTGATAAACTCAATTCATTCGCTGCGTGTGATTCATTATTGGCCAAACAAGTAGGTAAACGACGAATGACGAACAATCTTCTGATTGTAGTCGAGCAATTCAATTGTTGTTGTTGCAGTTGTTTGCTACTTGCCGGCTGATTTCAATTAAGCTTTGGGGCACACGAGCGACTGGCGCGTGTTTTCAATAATACTGGTATCAATAGGAATGCACCAGACAGCCAGGCACGAAGTGGAACGATCATAAAAGCATTTGAGAAACCCTATCAAGCCTGTCTTTCCCAACTGTCAACCTCGAAAGAGGCGCCTAAATCGCCTCCTAGCACGCATAGACACCTAATTTATGGAAAGGGATGTGCCTTCACCGCTGCTGGCTAATTGCCATTTCTTGCAACTCTCGTTTAATCCACTAATGCAAGTCCAATGTCGTCCCCATGTCCTTGCCCCCTGCCCGAAACCAAAAATCGATTTTGTGGGTGGAGCAGGTGGAATTGCACTCTAGTATCCTTGAGAGGATGAGGCTGTTCGCAAGGTCGTTGCTCAGCCATCAATCAGATAAGCAAATATCAGGCTATAAATATTCAAAATGTAATTTTTACCACAAACCGTTTGATTGACATTGATTGGGCAGCACCACCCCCTTTAATTTTCACCATACAGGCCCCCGAATTTTCTGACTGACAGCTTCCCTTTCTGTCTGTCAGCCAAATTGGCCCACTAGGAGAACCCGGATGAGTAATAAAGCAGCGAGTATGAATCTTGTTTGCCTCGGCTGACAGCAGAACAAGCCCCAAAAAATATATAAACACACAAAATTAAAATAGTCATATATTTGCCGACTGACAATTTTCACCACAAAAACATATTTTGCTAAATCCGGCAAGAGAACATGATCAAATATTTACTTGCGAGAACGAGATAAGTCAATTTGTATTGTATGCAGAGCATACAAGAACTTGTGAAACGATCATCAATGAAATCAAAACTTAATTTTTAATATGATTTTAGATTGGCTTGAGTGTTGCTCATGTGATAAACTAAACTTCATTTTGTAGTAGATGGGAAAAAACAGAGTCTCATTTAGAATCCTTAATTAGTCAATGGTCTTTAATCCGCAGTTTATACGTCATCATGACTTTATAGCTTATAGGACAAATTTCACAATGTAAATCTTAATCAAAGAGTTGAATTAATGTTCAGAAATCAACAAATATTTTAATAATTGGTACTTTGCTATTAAATACCTAAGATTTCCTAGCTTCCCATCGTAATATCCGCCCCTTCATTGGCCGTCCCTATAGTGTGTGGAATATAATAGAACCTGCATATATGCATGTCGTATGGGGAAGTGAAGGCCTCGCCTTTTGGCTGCATTCAGAGGCAATGTCAAGGATGTGAGCTTTATGGAACAATGGGGCGACAAGCGATGTGGCGCCCACTTTGCCATAGCCTTGACAATGGCCTTCCCTTTTGCCCCAGCCCCGCCCCCTTTTCATCCTTACTGAACTGAGAGCTCTTTGAATAAATTATTCATGGGTGCAGCCCGGAAGCCCCAGGGTCAATGAGAATATTTCTCGGATTGGGCAAAAATTCCGGGCAACTAGCGAGGCATAGCTCTTATCAGTTATGAATGACTGGGCTTCCCTGCTGGGGGTTATGGTTCTCGCAATTGGTGGTGTGTGGGTGGACAAGGACTGGGGCTGCCTATCTCGACAAGTCTGGTTGGTTTATCAACCACTGAGCTTCTGGCTGATGTAAAAGTACCCAAAGGTTGCGTCACTTTTGCAATTTCCCCCCATCCGAACGGAACCTTTTCAGTTTTATTTCGGGATGTCGATGTGCCACAATTGAGGAGCGAATTGGAGCTCACGCGATTCTATTTGGTGTGCTCTGGTTTATTAGCATTTATATTATCTATTCCAAAACGACGTCGCGAACAAGCACTTTCGATAATGGCACAGGTGCCTGAAGTAAGTGTAAGTATATTTGCACGGAGAAAAACACTATCAAAATACAAACGATTTTTTTATTAAATAAATCTATACAAATATATTATTCAAATGAATATTGCTGACTTTATAATGATCAAGTTTTGAAGTTGTTTAGTATCATGACATCATGGTATTCATTTCGGATATTATACGTAAGCCGAATATAAATCCAAGATAAAATTACTAATAACATAAACATTTTCAAAATTATCGACATGCGTTTTCCTGAAAATGGGAAACAATTTCTATCCTGTTAATAAGTATTATATTTTTTTTAATTGCAAACCAACGATTTATTTTTTTGTCGGTTGTATTTCAATGTATATCAGTCTTATTGTCTTGATATTGTTGGGAAAGTTCTAGAGCCCTGACAGTTGATAAATTCTTTAATGAAAGCTCGACCATAAACTTAAGACTCAAGTGGGGCTCCTGACACCTGCTGATAATATCGACCGATGGCCGAACGAGCAGTAAAGCACCTTAATCTCTCACTGATTCCCTGTCAAGAGCTTCCAGACAGTCTGGCTCACCTCCCCGCTTGCGCCGATCAAACTTATAGATTTTCCACCCATAAGGGAACGGAATATTCTGAGATAAGATGTGAACGATAACGGCAAACGAAACATTTGTCAACATCGGCAGCAATTCGCATTTCTTTTTTTTCTTTTGGTGAATTTTGTTTGGACCCTGGTAATTTAATTAGGCCGTTCTCCATTCATTAGCCCCAATTATGCGGAAATCGCTGGGAGCCTCATTCTATATACTATATTGGGTAGCTTCCGTCAACAAATATTTGCACCGGAATTTTAACGGCACAAACAGAGGGCAGCCGTTGGGGATTAAAAGGAAAAAACAGTTTACCAAACAGATTTTCTATTGTTTATTGTTTTTGCCACCATCGGCAATTAAATTGGTTTCTTGGAATTGGAGACTGGATTTCCAGCTTAGAACGGGAAATTCTATTAATAAAGCGTAGGCATCGAAGACCTTTATTGACCCACTAAAAGATACAGATACAAATCCAGGACATCCTGTTCCAGGGGGAATATTCAAACCGGGGCGCGTGTCTTGGGACAATTTGTCAGCAGAATTCAAATCCGAGGAAAATCAGTTGGGAAATAAGAAAAATTGTTTTTGAGCTGGGAAAAAACATGAGAAGACAAGAGCTGCAATAGCTCAAGACCTCTCTTTTAAGGAAGAGCACGGCTAACAGAGAAAAAACAGGGTTTGCGGCGATGAGAGAGCTTATACACAAAGAAAAACTCTGATCCAATATTAAAAAAAAAGAGAAATGTTGCCAGTCTGTCAAAGACAACTATTTGCACTATTTTTAATTTCTATGTTAGACAATATTAAAAAAATCTATGCAAAACTAAGCGATAAAGGTTTAATTTTTGTATTAAATTCAATAACGAAGTAATTGATTATTAAAACTACTTGTGCAAATAAATCAAGAAGGAAACAAATGTATAGTGTCATTTATTTTTCTTAGTGTTCTGGCTGCCCGAAGTATCTGGGGAGAGTCGCGGCTAAACTGGTTGCCCCACTCGCACGCAAGCAGACAATTGCTGGGCGAGCGAACAAGTGCAAAAGTGCCAGCAGACGTCTCGCTCGAACACCCGTGTCTTGCACCAGCTTCAGCCTCGGCGCTCGCTGAAACATTCGTAACGTTTTCCTTCTCTCTTAATTAAATTTAAACTTCGGCTCTCTCGGGTTTGCTGAGAGAATTCACCATCGGTCTTTAACCGATTAAGAAAACGTTGTCCATCGGTTTTTTACTTATTGAAAAAAACGTTGTCCAATTTATGTTCTGGAGAAAGCGACTCCAGCGGACGGAGAAGACTCCCGAATCGTTCGGGTCCGTTAACATTCGGGTGCGCTTTTGAGCGCTTGTGCTATTGCCGTTGCCATTTCTTTCGCACTCATTGGAAAACACGTGTCACTCACACTCATTGTAGGTATTGTCAAGGGACTGTGAGGACCCGACGAGACTACCTTATACTCTACCATGGCTGAAACCTCCGCAACGTTTTTCTTCTCTCTTAATTAATTTCAAACTTTGGTCGGAATCGGACGTGTGCGCGCCCTGGAAGGAAAAAGTGGAAAAGTGTGTGACAAAGTGCAAATAAGCCACAACGCGCATGTGAAAAATCAAATTTAATTGAGAAGCATCAAAAATTCTATACATATCGTGCATACCCACATCGCCGTATGTGTGCGTGTGCCAGTGATAGTGTGGTTTTCGTTTTCGCCGTGGAAAATATAAAAAACTGAATGAAAAACTGAGTCGTCAGCCAGTTAGCAAATTGGAAAAGAGTAACTCACATCGGGGACACGCAGAGGTGTCTCGAAAAAGGTAAAATTTGTTGCACAGAAAAGACGCCAGAAAGCGATTAGCGATTTTCGACACTGTATGCGTGTGTAATTTTGGTGTACGGTTGTGTGTGTGATTTTTATTTAATTTTTTTGTGTATGTGCACTGTAAAAATAGCTGAAGAGAGAGCAAGTACTCTTTTGTCCTCTCTCGCTCTCTCTTTGGGAGAGCAAATCGCGACGTCATCGTTCACGCAGAGTCAGTTCAAGTGGTGTTTCTTTCTTTCTTTTTTATGTTGCTGCTGTGGTTCTTCTTCTTTTCCTTGCCTTTTGGCTATCTGTTTTGTGGTTAATCTTTTGTTTTGAATACGGTTTATCTACAACTGTTCTCTACATCTGTGTGTGTGTGCGAGATGATCTTCTCTTCTTTTTTCTCTCTCTTTCTGTTCTTGCTTTCGTAAATGTTGTTTTTTTGTACACGTAATTCCCGTAGATATCGAACTCAGCTGCTTTTTGTTTTGATACGTGAAATCCATAATCAACCTGCTATCGTTGACGTAAAAAATGAGAAAAGAAACTTGTTTTGCTGACGAATAAACCACTTGAAAATTATGCCAATATCTGGCTGTAAAATGTGTAAAATCCTGGCCTAAAAAGTAGCAAACTTTTCCATTCCACATTACCCTTTTAAATTTGCTTGTTTGTTTTTTAGCATGAGTAATAGCTGTTTTAATTGTTGAGCAAGCTGGCTTATTCCATTTGTTTAGTTTCAAGTGCTCAAGTATTCTTTTTATCGCTTTTGTTTGTCGCAAGATTTAGATTCTGTTTATTATACTTGCTCGTAGCAAATGATAACTGTTTAAGCTATATAAAACTCAAATATTATAATTTTATTTTCTGTTAATTTCTTTTTATTCGCATTGCGCTGTTTGCGCCTTGTTTTTGTTGCCAGGCACTCGCCAAAATCGTTTTCGCTCTGATTACTGTGCAGCTTATCAGTGGGCAGAGTTCATTGTAGGTTGGCAAAAGGGGAAACCGGTGGGCTGGCTAATGGGGTCCAAACAAACAAAGGCAGGCCTCCTTTTTTGTTTAGTATTGGTGTCTGATGCTCTCATTTAAATGCCAACAAAATGCTAGGGAAAAATAACAAGCAGCTCCAATTCCGCCTCGTTTCGCATAGCTTCCTACTTTATTTGCAAATTGTGAATTCAGTGAATCCACTTCGCTTGGCAAGCAGCCAATTTGTGTTCACTTACCGAGTTTAATTTTCAAAACGATTTGCAACGCTAACTTCATACGAAGAAAAATGTTTTCTTACGACATAAAAAATTGAAAAACGGAGTCGTTTTAAAAATTGCTTTAAATGAGACTCTTACCGTGTTAATTTACAATTTTAATATTCTTATTTAATGTGTTTTAAGTATTCCTATAATTTTGTGTTTTTACCAAATAGTCTTAAATTTTTCACAATTCCTTTCAAGCCTTTGAAAATATAAACCATTAGCAGAATTCCTACCTTTTAAAACAAAAATTGGTTAAAACCCAGAAAACAATTCTGAAAAAGCAATTGGTTAATATTTATCATTAAAATGATTTTTTCGAAACGTCTGGAACTTAAAATAGCCCCAAAACAACGACGAAATGGAATTGGGAACAGGGCCCAATGAACTTTGCTGTTGAGAGTTTCGAGCACTGAAATTTCAAAAAGCAAAACACATTTGTTAGTATGTAAATGAAATTGAGTTAATCAATGTTTGTTTAGCTGGCAATTCACACTTGCTTCTTTGTGTTCGCTCGTACGCCGTTGCCGAGTTGCCAAATTCAACGGATCGATGCTAAAGTGAGGCTCGTTTTCCGTTTTATTTGTAAACTGAAAGTGCTGCAATTGATATGCGTAATAGGCTAATGATAAGTTTTGTGTTGGCTGATTGTACGTTTGTTTAAGTTTTATTGTCATAGACTGGGGCATGTGGCTTTTGTTTGATTGCCTTTGTCTGAAAGAACAGCTGACAGCTGATTTGAATGTTTTCGCCTCATTTGTTTTGATTTTGATGCGACTTTGCTTTGAGCAACGCACCGAGTATCCCCGGACAAAGTCCCACGGAATTTATCCGGCGCAATTGCAGCTGTTTGGGTTACAGTTCCCAGTTCCCAGTTCCCAGTCCACAGTTCCGTTCTCTGTCTGTTTTATTCGCTGTCGTTGACCCAGTTTCAGTTCACCTTATACGTTTACACATACATATATACACATGCAAACATATAGCGCCACAGAAAAAAACCCCAACAAAGTGGAGCAATAGAGGAGTGAGGAAGTTAGTTTTGCGTCGTACTTGGTTTTTTTTTATTGTTTATATTTGGTTTCCCCAAAGTTTTCCTTGCCATATTTTGCCCAGTTTTTTCCGTTCGCTGATAGCTGATAAGGTCATTGTTTTCGCTTACTCATGCAGGCGATCTTTGGCTGATCTTCAATCTTTAGCAATCAGTTTCAATTAATTGTTGCTTGATTAGCTTTTAATACTTAAAAGCCATCGTAGATTGTGTTCCGTGTTGCAATCAATTTTCGCGACTTTCGCTTGACATTTTCGCGGGGAATTTAACGGATGTGCGAGACAGGGTAAACACTAATTTATTTAAAGGCTTTTTCTATAAATAACGCTGTCGAAATAGCAGCCTTAGCTCTTGGAAGCGGCGATAAACTTCTCCGTATTGTTTTGCGGCGTAGACAAGACAACGGAGTGAATCACCCCGAGTTAACGAACCTCATCATCGGAACACTTGATTCCGTCAAAACGGTTTAATGCCTTCTGTGGTTCCCCGAGCTCTGATATCTTCCTAGTTTCCATCTGTCTAGCTGTCTAGCTATCTAACTATCTTCATATTTGCATTTGCTGTTGGGAGATTAGCAAAAGGCCGCCGTCTGGTCTCGATCAGGTAATAATTACAATCCCAGCAGCTGGCAAATATGCATTCTGCTATCTTTATGACGTCTGCAGTTCATTGTTTGCATTCACGATTAGAGAGAGAGTAGACAGCGGGTGATAAATAGAGGCTGAACTGGGTGTGTCTACAACGCAATTCGAAAATCGTGCCACCACATGGTATGGAGCTTCGATTCTAATATAATTTGCCAGTCAGCTAATTAGGGAACCTTTGATACCAGCCGCTGAACAACTATCAGCTCCGGAGATTCCCGTCTACATCTGTTCACGTGCCTCACGCTTGACAAGTTCCAATCGAAGCCCCCAGCCCGCCATCATCCCACTTTTATTTCCCACTCCCCTACTTTCAATTGTTTTCAATTAACAGCACGCTCCGTTAAATGTTTTCTAATATAGCGCATGGTTCACAGGCTGATTTGATTGCTATATGCTATTGAAGATTGTTGATATAGAGGAGGGATGCCAGGCGGATCAGTCAGCCACAAAGTGAATGATCTTTCTTAAAACGCATTCGAAATTTGATAGGACGCCAAATGTTATTGATCTTGGCAGATCAGCTGATCATTTTCTAGTGGTTAATGATCTCTGCGGTGATCTGTAACGCAAAATAAATAAAAGCGATTAAAGTGGGAGTTATGAAATAGGATTCCATGACTATTTCCCGCCCACTCGCACTTGATAATTCGTCGTCAGAATCGCAGCCGGAACTCGATTTGCATTCCCTGTAGTCGCGTGTCGCATTTTCCGTGGCGGAAATGACATTGAACCCCGGCCCGCGTTCCAAATGCACTTGCTCCAATCCCATATGATACGATCCGAGAATGAGAACCGGTTGCGAGGCAGTTGATTGAACGATCGGGGGATGATTCAGGCCATAAAGCGATCAAGTGCGGCAGGTTCAGGCGTTTCTCGAATTTAACCCAGTTCGCAATGGAATATAATAAAAATTTTCCCGCTTTTTATCTTACTCATTGCAGACTGAACAAAGCGGCAGCAGGATAAACGGTTTTCCCAACCAGCGCACCCAGCGGGAAAATCTTAAGGGGAAAGAAAAGCGGCCAGCAATCGTTACACTGTTTCGCGCGGCGGGGAATGGTATATTTCTTGGGGGATTGGGGCATGGGAGATTCTGACTTGTCGTCATATCAGCAACATGTTCCAAATATACAACAGCCGCAACGCATTCATGGACATGATCTACTCTTGCAACAGCAGCAGCAGCAGCAGCTCCCACAGCAGCAGCAGCAACAGCAACAACAGCAGCAGCAGCAGCAGCAACAACAACTTGTGGCACAAATCTCCAGTAGTTTAAGCCAGTTGCAGCCGCAGTTGCAGTTTGCCAGTGGCTCCAGCTTCCTGCCGCAGGGCACCACAACTCCCTCGCAATCGCAGCAGCAACATGTTGGCCCTGTCAGCAGCAGCAGCCTCGTAACTGCCAATCTCCAGCAGCTGTCGGTGAGCAGCAGCAACTCCAGCAGCAGCAGTAGCAACAACAACAGCACCAACGGCTGCAGCACTCCCACCAAACCGCAGCAGCAGCACCAGCAGCAGCAACAACACTTGCTCCCAGAAGCAGCTGGTCATGTTGCCGCCAAGTCGAACAAGAACCCGCAGCTGAGCAAGGATCTCCTGGACAATGAGGATGAGGTGGCGTTGCACCCACTCTCCAACCAGGTAAGCTCTCCCACCAATTAATTACACACAAGACCTTTTGGTTTTTTCTTTTTAATATTAGAGTTTTTTTTTATCATATGAATACTTACAATACCAACAACATAATTGCATATAGGAACTTTCTCTTTAGGTTTCTCAAAGAACATACGAGTATGTAAAGCATTTACTGAACATTAGATAATTTAGTTCAAATAGTTTCCGTAGATGTCCATAGATGGATAGCATAAATTTGAAAACGCGCTATCGTACCTGAACAGTAGTTTCCCCCAGACCAATCAAACACAATCAGCTATGTCGAAGTGTATTAAAGCCCATTGTGGTGTGCTACATCTTCTTGATCTCGGTGAGCAGTGCGCTGTACAGCGACTGGCAGAACTCCTCGAGACCCGCGTACGCGTTCTTCTCGATGAACGCCTTGACCACCGCCCACACCGACTTGAGGAACTTGATCTGTGCGAAGACCAGGACATCGGTGTACTCCTCGACGGTGGCTCGCAGGCAGAAGTGCAACAGGACGACAAAGGCGTCCGCGTAGGGGATCTCGGCATTGACGCTCCGCACATCGATGGAGTAGAGCTGTCCGGGCTGGCTGCACTCGCGCATGGTCTGCGTCTCGGTGACCTTGGCGACCTTGGGTCCGAGATTCGCCTGAAGTGCCACGGTCATCGAGACGACGCGTTCGTTCTGGCCGTTGGCATTCCGCGTCCAGGTGCCCATGCGCAGATCCGTGGACTTGCGCCTCTCGTGAAAGTTCTGCAGGAACGGCGAGGCGGAGAAGAGCATGTTGAACAGTGCGTCCACTTGAACCATCAGTCGCTCCTGCAGAATTTTGCGGCCCTCGTGCGACGCACTGCACCGTGCGGTCAGCTCTTGACGCTTCCTGTTCCCTAGCGTGATCGGGGCCGATTTAGATTTGACAAAACTCGATTGGCTCTGGTGAGATGTTTGTTTGCGGTCGATCTTGGCCGTCTTACTGCCCCGCTTACCGAATCCTGGCCGAAGTGTATCCTTGCTAGCCCGCTCCGTTGGCGCCATCGAATTGCACTTGGAACTCTTCGTTAGGGTCTTGCGTTTCGGCTTGACTTCCGTCTGGGTGAAAGTCGATTGTCTAGTTTGCGGGGGGATTTTCTTTTTTATGCCCCCAATAGCTGGCAAATCGGGCTTGCTGACCTTGCTGACCGACGAGTTCCGTCGAGCGTTCCAGAATAGGCGATGCTTTGCGGCTTCGACGGTTAACGGATTCGGAAGCTCGTCACTCCGCTGCGGATTTCGGTGTACGGATCCATTTCGGCGGGAATTGGTGCTGCGGCTCATCCGATTGGTGCTGCTGCTCGAACTGATCTCTTTGTCCATTGCCATTAGTTTGCTGAATCGGTGCTTCAGCCGGGCCTTGATCGACTTCATATTCTAACCAAGATTATATGTCATCTTCAATTAAAACTTTCTCAATGACGCCATTAAAACGAGAAACTCAAAATTTGTCAGGAAGGTTAAGAAACTGAGCGAATCTCACGCCCAAATTCTCATGGCTGTCTAGAAGAGGTGTTTGCTCAGAAGATTTTTGGCTGAGGAAGCTCGATAAGCCTGGCACTTTCGCACTTTCGATTAGAGCCAAGAAGTGACGTAGGTTATGATAAGATATCAACAATCAGGGTTATGGCCACGCGCCAGTTAGAGCGTACCAACACAATTTAGTTGAACTGACTATGTTTTTGATAAACAGAAACAAAAATAAACTCTGTAGTAGTAAAAACGTAGAGGAAATGTTAAACAAGGAGTGGGTATGTGGAAATATACATTTACACTCATCAGGCTAATTCTTTATTGACAAAACCAAAACACATTTCTATTCAAGTTGTTTTATTGTGCTCTTGCTGAGGAAATTGTTTTTATAGGGTCATAAATTATCCTCTTCAGTGTGTAGCAGTAAGATTAGTGCTTGGTACCATCTAATTTAGTGGCATATAGCCCTGGTACTTGGGTGAAAAGGTTTTAAAGACGCTTTTAATATCCGTACTAAGATTTATTTTGTTTTACTTGCTTCTCATATATTAATTTGTAACATTTATTTGCGCTTTTTCAGGTCGGAGGACACACTCGCCTGTTGCTGCTCAACCAGTCGACGGTGATAAAGCCGCTGAACCTGCGCGAATTGGACTTCTACCAGAACATTCCGCAGGACATACTGAAGTTTGTGCCCAAGTACAAAGGTAAGATACCGACTGTTTCACCATCCGCATCATAAACTGATCTCACACGTTTAAAAACCAATTATCGATTCTGTCGAAGCGCTTCATTTGCTCTTTCGTTTCGAATTAACTAATATCGTACATACAATCGAAAAAAAAAACGAAAAAATATTAAAAAACATTCTGAAACGCGCCAAGCATTTGTCATGTGTCTTGAGTTCCGAAATCGCCTATTTTTTTTATTGAATCGAACTTTTGTTTTTGTACTAACTCTCGCAACAAACAAAAATGATAAAGCCAAAAAAACAACCAACAATTTGCGTTTGCTCCTCTTGTATCGTCCCTAGATCAAACCAAATCGCAATCGAATATCATTTTTATTTATAGTATTTTTTTCTCTACAACTATATTTCTTAAAACAATATATGTGATATATCCTTAGTTTGTAAGTTGATTATTGAAAATGAAAATAAAACCGATCTCAAAAAAGAAAGCAAAAAAAAAAAAGAAAAAATTAAAGAAAAAACAAGAAAAGAAAACTTACGTTGAAAGACTGAACCATATACAATAATATGTAGCTAACCTATAGCTTTAACGATTTGTAATACGAAAGCCAAGATCGAAAATAAAAGAACCAAAAAACGTTATAGCTGCCACATGCCACAGAACATTCTCTGACTCGACGACGCCTGGAACTAGTCACTAGTCCGGGTCGCCACCGCCCGAACCAGAGACCTTTTCCGATCAAAACCCCCTTAGTTAGTAAAACAGACAGCAATGGGTAAGTCGCAAACCAAAAAAAAAAAAAAAAAAATAAAAAATAAACAACCAATACAAAAAAAAAAAATACCAACCAACAAATACCAAGAAAACTCCAACCCAAAAGTAAAGTAATGTAATCGTTAATGCAATCCCTCCATAAGGATTGTACAGTTTTTGCCAGACAAAAGCTGTACAATCGCTGGAATGGATATGGAAGAATTTAAATCCATGCACTCCCTCGATTCGGGGCATGTATATATAATGATTATGATTGCCCGGATCGGGGGGCGTGACCCCGCCACTACATGTACGTCTATGCTCGTATTATCCAAAGGTTCGAGGTGCCTGCCTGACAGACCCGCTCGAGATCTGCCGCCGAACCAAGCAAACCTCACCGAACCGAACTGAAAACCTCACTGATCCGAACCGGAGTTCGGAGACCGGGAAGAGTCCTCCTCTAATGGGATCGGGGCTAAACGGGATAGCGAAAGCGAAAGCGTAAAGAATTATTTTTTGTTTCGCAATGCAACAAATCGAAAATCGTGTTTTATTTTATGTGTTTGTTCAGAACGCACATCGTGCCGCCCTCCTCTTCCCTCAAACGTTGTGTTGTTGTCTAGTCGTCGTCGCCATCTCTGCTCCGCTCCGATCCGATCCGATCCGCTCGTCTCATCTCGATCCCTAGTGATCCGATCCTAAGCGATCAGGTCCGACCTGCTCTCTCGGTTAGAATGCAGGCGAGCCAAATCGAATGGGTTTGTATGATTAAAACACATCTATCTTATCTATTTTACATATGTTAATTACCAATTACCAATTACCGATTATCAATTACCAATTACCAATTACCAATATACCATACAGATACGATACGATTACACACGTATGTTAGTTAAGATGATCCCGTCTTAGTATGTTAAGTTGAGGAAAAACGAAGCCAGTTTTTTGTATCCCATATTTCCCTACTTCTTTTGCACTTGTTACTGCGTCGGTTCGTTAAGTCTTTACCTAACTGTTTTGCACCAACTTAGCTTAGGAATATAGGCCTAGTTACTACTTCTATTTAACTGCATAAACATTTGGAAGCCATTTCTGATTCCGTCTGATGTTGGAAATGCATGAAGCACTTGTCGAACTCATTGCACCAATGAAAATTGTTCAAAGCTCTGTCCATTTGATCAAAGTCTTTTGAAGGAGTAATCTGAAAAATATGATCCTCCCTTGATCCTTTGAGCAGAGTTCCATTTCCATCATCCATGCGAGTAATCGCGTTTGTCTGTTCCGAACCATTTCGTGCGTCTGCTAACTAAAACTCAGGAAACGCTGCCTCAGCCACCATTTGCCACATCTTAATAATCCTCCCAACCCATTTCCCGTGTCGATTCGATGCTAAACTACAAAACAACTACAACCAGATGAGAATAGTGTGCTTGGTCGCAGATTAGTAATCCCTTTTCCCGGCTCGTCTCTGTGTTAATTCCAGGCGTCATGCAGGCCACCACCATGGGCGGAGCCAAGCTGGACAAACGCTACTCGCCCAGTTTCCGGGATGAAGCCGCCGCCGTTCCCGTCCGCAAGATGAGCGCCTCCAAGAGGAAGCGGGATGAGGTGCTGAGGTATGTACTTCTTCACCAATCTTGGATATGTCAGTGGTTAATCCATTATTTCGTTGCAGAATGAAGGTGCACAAGAATGGACAGGCAGCCGAGGTGATCAAGAGCATCTCACAACTGGACAACTCCAATAAGCAATGTAAGTAGTTATTTGTGTGAAAGATTTATTATGTAAAACCAAAAACCACACCTCATAACAGCTATTTTTTGTTAGGAAAACTATAATACATACGTTAAGCTCTAAAAATAAAATGCGTTGTGAATGCAAATCTCGTAAATCTTTTTAAATTATGCACCTAAAACTTGTAAATAATAAGAGAGATGATGTAATCAGTTTCTTATTAATTTTTGTAATTTTTAAATTTGTACTGAGTCATAAAGTCAATCTTCTTGGGTTTAAATTGTTTTGCCAAGTTAAAACTCATAAAAAGTAACTGGAATTTAACTGGAATAAATTGTTCATATTTGCAAGTAACTAATAACTAAGATTTCTGACTTCTTTTCAATACTAAATAAACTTTTCTTTAAATCTTTTCTTGCAGACTTTCTTATGCTCGAGAACATCACCTCGCAGTTTCGGAATCCCTGCATCCTCGATCTGAAGATGGGTACCCGTCAGCATGGAGACGACGCCTCGGCGGAGAAGCGCTCCAAGCAAATGGCCAAGTGCGCGGCCAGCACGTCGGGATCACTTGGCGTTCGGCTGTGCGGAATGCAGACCTACCTGGCCGATCTGGAGCAGTATGCCAAGCGTGACAAGTACTGGGGTCGCGAGCTGAACGAGAGTGGATTCAAGACGGCGCTGCACGACTTCTTCTACAACGGCTACCGTCTGCGTATTCGTGTCATCCGCAAGATCCTGCAGCGTCTGCTGCAGTTACGCAGGGTGATTGAGAAGCAGTCGAGCTATAGGTTCTACTCCTGGTGAGTTATGAGTTGAAAAAAAGGCGCTACGATCAAATAAATTGGTCGGAAAATATTAAGAGTACTGTACCTGCGGCATACTATTAAAATAAACCTCACAAATTTATGAGCAACAAACAAACACAAATATTAAGTGCCATTACTTTGCTCACAGTTTAACGTTTAATTATAAACGGTACTAATTTGTAATTTTCCAATTACAGCTCATTGCTCATTGTGTATGAGGGCTTCGAGGAGAATCCGATGGCTCACCCGCCCTCGATGAGCTTGGATGAGTGGCCGGAGGCACCTAAGTCGGCTACCGTGCCTGGCACCGTCTTCGACTATCATCCGGAGAACAGCATTGATGAGGACGATCTGGAGGATGAGGACGAAGCGGGACACGAGGCTGGCGATGAGCTGGAGGCGCACGACACCGACGAGGATCTCCATTTGGTGGCAGCCGACAGTGGAAACGCTTCGGCCACGAATAGTAGCACTGGAGGCGATGCCTGCAACTACGATGCCGATGCCTCCAACGACTCCAGCTCATTGCTCAATCTGGCAACAAGGCGGCACCTGCACAAGCGTGGATTTGCCGAGGCAGCGGCGCGTGGGGTCAAGCAGACGGCGGCCAACAACACCACCACCGACGAGGAGGAGGAGGAAGAGCATCCGGCTGCCATGCCACCGCCGCGCAGCTGTGGTGTTATGGCCGCCAAGGCGGCAGCATCGGCAGCTGGACTGGCCGGCAAGGGCCAGGGCGCATTCATTCCAATCTCCGAAGAGACAGTATTCCTGGACCCAGAGCCAGCGCTGCCCAGCGTGACAACCTCATCGCCACATTCCGGTGACTCGTGGATGAACTACAGCAGCAATAGCAGTGATGACTTCTCTGGTTTATCCGAGCAGATCAAGGCTGTGGCCAGTGGGCGGCAGACTTGTAAGTTAGCTATAGAATTACCACATGTGCTGATTGCTAACAGATATTCTTTGTTTTCAGGCAACAACAGCAGCGATGACGCCAGTTCCGACTATGAGAGCAGCATCATTGGGCCCACCGAGGCCATGTTCAAGCGCTACAAGTCGCAGCAATCCTTTGACGCCGCCGCAGCTGCCGAATCCGCCTCCTCCCCGCCCCTCACTGCCGGCAACTCAAGCGTCTCCAATGGCGGTGCCACCGTTCGTTCGCTGGTCTCCCCCGCCTCATCCAGCGCCTCCTCACTGAAATCGGTTAAGGGTGCAGTGAAGCGACTGCGCTGCAATGAAGACGATCAGCAGTCAGCGGCCCTTGGTGAATGCGACTCGCGAGAGGCCAAGAAGTCGACGATTACATCGACACCCGTGTCAGCCGTTTCCTCGCCAGCTAAGACCGCCCCGCAACTGCGAAGCTGCGAGAGCATATCCAACCCGCAATCCTTGCTTTCGGGCCTGCTCCACGACTCCCTGGACAACAACAACGAGCAGCAGCATCGCAATGCGGCACTGCTGCAGCACAGCTCCAAATCGCTGGACATGTCGGCACCGCCTACAGATGACAACCAGTGTTTCGTGGACGTGCGCCTCATTGACTTTGCCCACACGGCATTCGTGCCGCGCAATGGCAGCATGCTGCCCACTCCGGCTGCCGCCCCGGTGCACCATGGACCCGATGGCGGATTCCTCACTGGCCTGGACAGCCTCAACCGCCTGCTCAACGAGATTCTGGCCGAAGAACGCATCTAAGGGGACAAAATGAAACCAAGAACGGAATGGAATATGAATTTGAATGAGAGAACTGGGTGGAACACAAGTTAAAAGTACAATTTGATTTCAGAATACCTAAATTGTTGTAGCAACATGCGTTAAATTATGAAACAAAATCAACTAATCTTTAGAAATTCGAAATGTGATTCAAACAAACCTATTTAACAACCGGATATAGCCCCTAACTTTTAACTTTTAACCGACGAGTAACATTAAGTACAGGGCGGAGCGTGTTCCCCCGATTTATCGCAGCATTTGTGGAGAGGACAAGGAGAGAAGAATTTAAAATTAATTTGTGAACAAGTCGCTTCCAAAAGTAGATGAAGGTAAATAGTTTGTTAGATTGATTGATTGTGGATTCTGCATTTCACATCCAAGATATGTTGTTCGGCGAAAGTGCATATAATTTAACCTTTTGTAAGAGTTCTCGTGTAGCACACATTTATATGTATAGCGCGAGGACTTTCGGATCGAGCGTTTTTATACCTAGCCATTACAATACAATGCAAAATGACAAAACGACAAAGCGTAATGATCAGTATTTCGTTGTATGTATCTATGCTTAAAGTCTTAGCCCGTTTCCTTTTCCAATTGTAGTGACAAAGTTTCAAAGAGCCAGAGTTTACTATATATACTATATAAAATACACGCAAAAACACTTTTTTAAGTTAACGATTAAAGAGAGAAACGCTATTAATATATAGATCCTACAAATATTACTATTACTTATTGTGTAACTAGAGAATTAAATGGAAAACAATTTATGTATATTTTCACTTAAGCACGTTTAAAAATTACAAATGTTCTACGAATTGCAAAAATACCTTTAATGAATAAATAAATATGAAAAATATTCAAGTGGCGTTTATTTTTAAAATGCGACAGATGCGCCAAACCTGTCAGCTAGATTCAGTATTTTTTAGTCACTACTTGCAATTTATCGATAAAACAGCTCTTCGAGTGTATCGTCTACTGTTCATCTCTAAGGTAACTGTGCGTATTTAGGCAATTTTATTTTTCCCTGTTTTTTTGATTAAGAAAGTGAATTTAGGTGTGATAAATCAGTTGTAGTTGCATTTATAGTAGGTGTGCCTTAATCTCTAAAGTTATTTTCCATACATTGGTCCTTGCAGCTTGTCAAACATAAACATTCTTATGTAATTGTTCAGGGCTAGGTTAAACATATGAGATTCCGCCTGGAGGATACTGATGTTTTGTTTTTCCAGATTAACAATGGGCGGACATCACGGAGAACCCTACACGGTGCCTCATGCATCGACATACAAGGTAGAGAATGTGCCTCAATTGGTGGAAGTAAAAGAGGCACTTGCTCGCCAAGGACTGAAAGATCCATGGCTGAGGTAAGCTTTTGAAATTTGAGACTTAAATGCCGTTCTAACCCCACTGGTTATTCTGTTTCAGGAACGAAGCCTGGCGCTATGAACCCAAGGCTTTTGGAACACACAGATCCCGCCTGAACACTTTCCTCTTCCGCGGAATCGGCGTTGGATTCTGCGCCTTCCTGGCTACCGTTGCCATAGAGTACGGTCTCGGCATTGGAAAGGGCCAGGGCGGCCACGGTCACGGCCACGAGGAACACGACGATAAGGGCCACCATTAGCTAAATTGAATAAACCCATTGTGCTCTCGCTCCGAAACTGTTTATTCACAATACATATAAGTGTAGGGGTTTTCACTAAAACTAAAGTAATCCTCTGATCAGTTGATTCGCGGCTTTAGTTCGTCGTAGCACGAGCGTAGGAAGATCTGGGGCTTCTTAGCCGGATTGAAGTACTCGTGACCCTTGGACCAATCGTAGCCCACCGCGTATGCAAAGATCTGGCCGTTGGCATTGAATCCGCACTTTGTAATTGACTGATCCATTGCCTCGCTGGACTTCAGTTTGGTACGGGCGTCCTTGTCCCAGAAACTGAAGGTGCCATCCGATCCTACGGTTACCAGGGTGCCGTGCACCGGGTGGAATGCTATGTCGTTCACCGCATAAATATCCTGGAAGCCCGAAGTGCCCGTGGAGCGATGGCATTTGAAGGTAAAGTTATCTTTGGGATTCGCCGGGTTAACATACTGTATAGCCACACGGCCTTCGATACTGCCTAGGGCATAACCAGTTGGCTCCTTCTTCTTATCCTTGAAGACGGCAATGGCACGGTGTTGGTACTTCAGCGGACTCTCTTGCCGCTTGTACTCCGTGGGGCTGTTTTGCAGCGAATATATGATGAGTCCCCGGTTGGCAGTGCCCACCACAGCCATAGGGTAATCTACATCGGCGCAGTAGCAACGCTCTGGAAGATTGATGGCCATCATGGGATTGGGTGAGCGTGTGTCCCAGAACTAAAGGAGAGTTGTGAATGAAACTGAGTTTTGTTTTATAAGAAAGGCTTACCTTAAGTGTCTTGTCCCAAGAGCCGGTCATCAGGCACGTGTATGTGGGACCCTTCACCATGTGGCATGTTTTCACAGGACCATCGTGGGCCGCCACTTGCATCACCTGATCGGAGGCCAGATCCCAGAGCTTCACCTGCTTGTCGCAGGAGGCGACGAACACTTTGCTGCCGTCGTCCGACCAGCAAACGTCTAGCACCGGTCCTCCCATTGTCTTCATTGATTTTGGTACGGTGGCCCCGTTTTGTTCAACTTCCCAACAGCGTACGGTGCTGTCCCAGCTTCCGGCCACAAGGAAATTTTTTTGCACCGTAGACGGGCTGAACTCCAGCGCCGAAACGGAGTCGTCTGGCGGTGAGGCCACCTCGAAGTCATTCATCCGGTTTGTCGATTGAGTGGCGCCAAACATTATCTTCTGCTTAAGATGTCGCAAAATGTTTGTGTTTATATTATTTCGCCAAAGAGAAGCGGGTTGGAAAGTGTGACCAGACTGTGCACGGCAACCGCGTTGCGCAGTGCGAAAGATAACATTGCAGCCTATCGGTAATTGTCGTTTGGCAGATAACTTGGCGGCAAAGCAGTTTAATCTACATCGGCGCAGTAGTTTTAAAAATAAAAATATTGATTCCGGATTCTCTGTCGAAAAGAACTAACTTTGTTACATTGAATACCTTTACAGTAAAAATTGGTTCTATTAAATAGATAATAATTAAAAAACTTTTGTTTATTGTTGAAAGACTAAATATTTCGTTATCTTATATTATTTTCTTTTTATTTTTGGTACAAAATCACTAATATTTAACCCGAATATAATTTAAATCTTATTCATAAAAGTATGTACATTTTTTTTAAATTTGTTAATTTTTATTGTTAAAGAAATCCCTACAAGTATGCATCAAAATTATTACCTCAAATATTCTTTCTTTAAAAAAACCCGGAAGAAGTGCAAATATGGATGTCCACGTAATGTTACAACTGATCCACTTTTTTTTATGTAAATGCTTTAAAAAATGCTTGCCTTTGTAAATAAATTTAAATTTTGCTTTTGATAATTAACACTTTGTAGATCTTAATTAAAGCCTTTCTTTCTTTTAGTCTCCCAGACTTTTAAGTTACTGCACTTTAATTGCTCGTCTCTCATTATTATTTGGCATTCCAAAAACCAGAAACCAGTAAATGTGAGTGCAAAGGTGGCACTTGAATTTCAGTAATGAATTGTTGCTTTGTATGCCACTGTCAACCCGAAAATAAAAACCCCCGAGAATTGATATTCGGCGCTCGAAAGTCCGTAACCAAGGGCACCTATAGAAAAGCGAAATGTATTTAATTAATCAGCACTTATATCGATAGTGCTCTATGTTATATATGTATGTACATATGTGTCGGGTGCTTTTTCCGGCGACAACAAAAATAGGTCAATGCTCGAGTTTTCAGTGCATTAAGCATCTCGATGATTAAAAGGCGATTCTAAGAAGTTGTGAATGGTACGACCCGACCGCAGATTGCGGAGTATTTGCTTATGTTGAGAAAACACTTTTTGGAATTTACTCATTGCCTGTGTAGTTCACCAAGCTCCAAAGAAAATGTGAAGTACGCTTAGTTCGGGGGGTTCCTTTCCATTGTAAGCACAAGTTATAAAGAAAAACATCAAAAATATTTGTGTTAATAGTTATTTAAGTATGTATATATTTTTATTTTGTCATAATCAGATTATTCATTCTCGGAATGAAGTATTTAAGCTTTGTTCGCTGTGCGTTATATTACGGCTAAACATTTAAAGTTCCTTAATCAGCGGCTATATGATTGATTGTTAATGGATATTCTAGACTAGCGACGTGGCGTTTAATACTTTACAATGCTGTATGTGTTGTGATGTAAATATTTTTAGCAGTCGGTAGACTCACTAGACTAAATGACTATATGCAGTCAGTAGGAACCTTCAAGTTCGGCGGCAAGAACTGTGTTACATTAATCTTTGGCCTTATATGACTTAGAGAGCTCCTTGCTTAAATGCTCACGTTAATGGCATTTTTGATCACAATATTCCCAGCTCCATTATGGATCGTCAAATTGCTGTCGATCTCAATGCCACCGGAATTACTTTGACTTTGACTGGGATCCACTGGCTTCGAGGTTTTGGATCGATTACTGGGCTTCCGCTTGGCACCACCGCTAAGATCCAGGGATTTGACCACCTTGAGCAATCCATTGCAGCCGATATAATCCACAAATTGCTGCTTAGAATCGCTACCCAGGTAGATCCTGCCATCGTTTCCCGTGTACTTCAGGGATCCACTATTACTTTGGATTTTTAGCCTGGTGGCATTGCCAATTACTTGCAGGCTACCGGAATTATTAACAATTCGTATCCGGTTGCCATTTCCAATTATTCTCAGATCCTTAGTATTGTTCTCGATGCGATACTCTTTGCAGTTGCCAACCAGATCCTTGCTGGCATAGATAGTTGCTTCCGGTGGTGAACTACTTCTCTTGGTTTTATTGGGGGATTTACTTTGCTCTTTCTGGCATTTGGAGCACTCGTCATCATCGTACGAATCGCTTGCCGAATCAGTTTCTATCACACGAACGCCCATCTTTTCGTGTGAATTACCTCAGATTTCGTTTCTTTCCGATGCTAATCACTCGCAAAAATCACCGCCACTGAGTTCGGTGGTCAGTTATCTCATTCTCTAGCTCTGCGAAAGCTCCTTCTCTTTCTCTCTGTCTCTGGGGGAACACTCTAAACGATGAGCAATCCGTAATCCGTTGGATGTGACAGCTGCTGGTTGAGGTCAAAAATATCCAATTGCGTGAGTTACAGCTGATCGAATGATTTTGGAGGGGAGTTCGTCTGCTTCCGTCAGGGGACTCCCTCTGGCTTCCGTGCTTTCTGTTTTGTTTTGAGAGTGTGATTTTCGGGTTAGCTTTCGCCGTGTTGACGATACGCTGGCACTTTGGCTATTGAACGATAATTTCGCTCGGGAGCCGCTTTTATACCAGCCAGAGAGTCTAGCGGCGGGGCTTTTTTGTTTTGCCAGAGGGCCGGCATAAAAGTCACCTCGTAGGCATGAGAGTATCGAATTTTAGGCACTCTGTCAGACCTTTGATAAGGTCTCAAAATGTTTTCAGCGTGATTAATACACACAGCTGGCCCCCCAAATGGGCTCGGCTATCAGTTCGAGTTACTAATTCTTATTCATAAGTCAATTGTCCATATGGGGTTTGTAGATAGCATATTTGTTTAAATAAAATAATTGTCAAAATTCTAAGTTAATTAACCTTATTTTAAATTTATTGCAAAATTCGTTTTTATATTATTATTGAAATTAAATAGACTCAGGTATTTTTTAACGTGTTTAATCTACACTAGCACAAAAAAGTAATCTTTATTTACTAATTATTCCATACGTATATGTATATTTCGTTTTAAAACATTTTTTACTAGTAACTAAAAAAAACATTTTCTGAAGTCAAGAAATCACAAATAAATTAGGCAATATATTAAATTAAATTCACTTCTTGCTGTGTATAATTTATCAACGCAGTGAAGCCAAATTTTGTTGGGGGTTTTTGCCAACTCGTCTTATCGTCGTTAAGTCCCTTGATATTATTTTGCTGATTTCGCTATAGGGTCGTAAATGTGGTGCCAAAATGGCTCATAATTAGAGCCACCTCAAAAAAAAGGGGTAATAACCCTGCGTTTGTACACCACCCGATGATAAGACGATAAAGTTTTCCGCACCAGAAAACTCCCATCTACACATACTTGATAAATATTTAACCGGTTGCCAAGTGGATTTTATGAAGCTGGAGCAATCGTTTCCTAGTCGATTTGTTAGCCTGTTTGTTTACAAACAAAAAACTCGCACTTGCAATTCGCACATATGATTTTATTAGCATTCAATTCGATTCGCCCCCCGAAAGCTTACGATTTAAAATCGTATTTTGCTCGATCTCGGCTTTAACTGCTTTTGTTTCAAGTTCAGCTTTCTGGTTGCGTTTTCGATTTCAGTTGATTGGCGAGCTCGGTGGCGAACAGAACCTGGATATATAAAACGTATGAATCCAGATCACCGTTTGGATAAACACGCTTCAATGTAAACAGTTGGGTCAATGTTTGTTCGCGTGGGGAAAGCACCGAAGTTTTATATGTAGCAAGAGCTATAGAAAGCAAATGGGAAAAGGGTGCACTACTGCCAATTGCGTAAACGGGTCTTTTTTCGTGTTATATTTTCAAGGTGCATTTTTGTTGACAAATCAATTATCTCTTCGGTACAAAACAGAATGATTTATTTGCTACATCGCAATTTTAGGGCAGTAAACGGGGACTTTTCTGCAGCTATCTCAGTCGTAAAGTCGAAAAAAATGTAATAACAAGCCAAATTAAGTACAAATCGCTAGGTATTATATCAGCTGGATCGTGTGTAGTTTCAGATATGCCTCGGCGTAGTTACAGAACACACAGACAGCGAATGGAGAAATTGTGCGCGAGCCAAGAAAAACCCCCACAAGCCATCATCACCCAACCGTTGGCACCTGCAGCTGCTATCAAGCACGCTTATAATACCCGACTAATGCCACTCCGACGAAAAAATCACCGATGCCAGGTTGTTTTATCTGTTATTTAGATCAGAGAGAGGCGTTTTTTGTTTGCTGTTTTTCCCGTTCTGAAACGAAACAAATAAACGTTTGTTACGTGTTCTGGCAGATACTTGATAAGGTGTGAACAGTTTTTGAAGGGGTTTTTGGTAATGATAAATTTTAAATGACCTTTTTAGGTAAACAAAATCAAAGATAACACCTCGCGACAGTTATTTGGAACCAACAAAGATTTCTTTATAAGAAATTTACTAATGAAAAGATTTAACCATTTCGCATTGCCAAAAAATATTATTTTCAGTTTTCTGTTTTAACTTTAAGTTGTCTTGTGGTTGGGTATATTTCTAGCCGAAGGCAATATATCAAAAAAGTAATCTTATACCCATACTAAATGCGAGTGAAATGCGCACTTTCTAGGGCGTTCAAAACTTTATCATATACTGAAGTGGATTTTTATTGTTCTTTGGTGAGTTGCTTTTTAATCTCATCGACAAGGTCGCTTTAATTGGCAATTATGACGTTATTTAGGTGTTTTTTTTTTAAGTAATAGAGAATTTGGTAGAATTTTAAACAGCCAGGAGAAAAAACAGTTTTATATAAATAAAATATTCATATCAGAAATATTGTCAAAACTAGCAGATAGAAGTATCGTTAAATTTAAAAAGTTCACCCTAATTGCCAATCACCTGCGCGCGTTGGAGCTTTGGTCGCTAATACACAAGTTCAATTTAAGTTTTATTGCGAAACCACTTTAGTAACTACATATACAGATAAATAATCTCAAGCGAATCATAGGTAAACAGCACATTATGGAATCAAGTACAAATATTATATCAACTGGACCGAAGAACGAAGTGTTTTTGAGCAAGGCGTCCGAGGTTCAAATTCAGAAAGGAAATTTTCAAGAACAGTTTACCAAACGCTTACAAAAACTTTTACTATCCGGCTCAAGTCCTCTGAAAAGTAACCCGGATGAGGATTCAGTGGAGAGATTTTGCGCAACAAGCACTATAAGAAACGGAACTCAATATTACGAGTTCCGGCCAGACGATTACACAAAAGGGATTATTTTATCTGGACCAGCATTTGACCCAAAAGGGCTTATTTTAATTGTCAAGGACCGGATAAGTAAAGAACATTGGATAAATGAGAGTGTGATTAAGTACCATCGCAACTCAATGGCAGAAATTCAACAAATTGTTTGGGACGCCTTATCGGAGGAGGAATTCAGAATATACAATTATTTGCGCTATCTACAGGAGAATCGTTAAAAATATTTAGTAAAAAATATAAACAAATAAATTAAAAGTAAACAAAAACTATTAAAACCTTCAATTTTTGTTTTTTTTTTAAATTAAAAACAAAATTTTTCTCAATATAATATCGGAAAAGGTTGAGTCCACCCTAGCTTAACAACATATGTTACTAACCATTCACAAGCTTTTTTAAACAGAAAACCACCATCACTAATTTTGTGCTTTTAGTAAAAGCTTTCGAAATATTTCATTAGTAAACAAATAAATAAAATTGTGATACAAAATAGTCACCAAGTCAAAATCATTTTTTAACTTTATCAGTCAACATAAGCGAAGGCAAGATGACGTCGAAATCAGATGTTCTAGCTATCGGAACCGAGACCAGCGAAAATTTGAAACCAATCACTCATAACCGCAAAGCCTATTTGCAGTGGGATTTCGAGGAACACTTGCAAAAAATTCTACTGAATGGGGCAAAGCCATTGAAAAGTGCACCTGATGATAATGCTATCGAAAGGTTTGGAGCAAATGAATTCAAGAAGAATGATCACCATTATTACGAGTTCGGAGCCGAGTCTAAAAGATTTGCCTGGCTAATAAATGGACCTACTTTCGAAGCCAAAGGTGTTCTACGACGTGTCAAGGATCGAATAAGCAAGGACCACTGGATAACTGATAACGTTGCGAAGTATAAAAAACATTCGAGGGACTTTATAAAACAAACAGTTAGTAATGCTCTACATGAGGAACAAGTGGAAATTTATCAATATCTGTGTTATCTAAATACAAATTTCAATAAAAAGTGAACAAATATAGGAATATAGCTTGTTTTCGATGCCATGAAATCATTTTGTAATATTTGAGTTACCTAAGTAAAAACTAAGAATAATTATAAAAAAGTTGAACAGGTATTTAAGAAGAGAAGTTACTTTTTATTGCCTTGGAATTTGTAAATATTTTTTATACAAAAAAAAGATACCATCTCTAAATGATTTTTAAGTGTAAGCTTTTTGTTGTGAAATGTATGGGTGTGCTTTAGTATCAACAAAACAATATTTAACTGGTACATTACAAGTTTTTCGTGTAGTGCTCTTCCAAATATCGTTGAAAAAAGTGTTAAATATGGCAAACCAAAAGGAGACATCCGGAGTCTACGGAAATAAGTTAAACAAATTACCGTCAATAAATGTTGAACGAGCAAAGCCTAGTCGTGGGCCCCCACGAATTAAGGAAGAAATTAATACGACAACCTTTCCTTTAGTTCTTAGCAGAGTGATGTTGAAAAGCAATGTTCCTCCTGCACCTCCTAAGGATGACATTTGGGCGTATACGCAATATCTCTGTTTTCTTTATCTGGAAAAACCCGGCACTCGAAAAAGAGTATATCATATGTTCTTGTCCAACGAAAAGGATCTTCAAGTTGACTACGATGGAGTGCGAAAAATTTACGAAAATCGAAAGGACATTAAGATCGTGAATCAATTAAGCGAGAACACACTCTGTGCAAGAACCTTATATCGTAAGGTTCAGAAAGCTTTCTCCGATGCTGTTTGGAACAAAAAGGGCAATGTTTTCGAAATTGAGATGATTGCAGAGACTGATATTTGGGCGATTTCAAGACGGTTAAATGCGATGCGCAAGGAGGATGATGAAAAACTGTTCAATTACATTAAGTTTCTGACTGTCACAAGTAATTAAGCACAGAGTTAACACGTTGGTCTAAATTGTGATATTGAATTTCTTAAATAAATTTCTGTTCAAAAATAAAATCTAAGAAAAAAGCTTACTCTAATCTGTAAAAAGCCAATCAAAACGATGACAAAGTTTGAGCTTTTGATTATTGTCAAATGTGAAATTATTTCTGTGTGGGTCAGGTCGCACTGCAAGTTTCTTTAATTTTCAGTATTGGCATAGACGTTAAGAAAGAAAGTACAAAGTAAATAACAACTATCTCAGCGATGGAAAAAGAATCTGAAGCAAATAATAGTACCCCCGATTTTCTGACAAAACAATTGGAAACCCCTGTACTTAATATTTCTGGAACAAAAAAAACAAAAACGATCGGCATAAGGGGAAAAAAAGCTCAGCTACCGCCTGTAACTCCCATAATTCCCGAGCCGCCAAAAATTAACACCACATCATTTCCAGTGATTGTTGGACGGATCCTGCTTAAAAGCAATGATACACCAAAAGCTTTTCCAAAAGATAATCCATCGGATTTTCAACAAATGCTCTGTGTTTTGTGCTTGGAGAAACCGGATTTGAGAAAACGAGTATATCACATGTTTGTCTCAAACGAAAAGGAGTGTGAGGATGACTTTACGAAAATTCGAAAAATTTACGAAAACAGAAAGGACATTAAGATAGTGGACAAGATAACTATAAATGCTCTTTGTGCACGATCCTTCTATCATAGAGTACAAAATCAACTAACCGATGTGAAGTGGAACAAGCAGCGATATATTTTTGAGACTGCAAAAGTTAAAGACAGCGATATTTGGATAATTTCACATAAATTATATGAAATACAAAAAGGGGAAATCGAACAACTATTCAATTATATGAAATTTTTGAGCGTCACAGATAGCTAAATAAGTTGTATTACATTTCTTTTTTATTGTATTATTAAAAGTCAATAAAATTATATCTGAAGAAAACATCTTTTATATCCTAAATAGCTTTTACTTGCGAGTAACTCAACCTCATTTGAAACAATATGTTATAGGCTTATCACTTGTTTCTAATGTTTTTAAAAACAATAACAACTACTTAATTTAACTTTGTAAAAATGTTTAAATGCTGAACTAGCGGAATGAAGGTCCACCCTAATCAGTGAGCATATGATTGCCATTCTCTTGGAACTATAAACAGAGCTATATACAAACTCCACCACTAATTTTGTGCTTTGCTCGTGAACTTTTGTTGTGAAATCGGCACGATTTTAGTTTCCGGGGCGCCAAGATTTGAGGACATATTTTGGGTAATTGGCCCAAAATAAACACTTTTTAATAAACAAAATTTTTTGATATCTCGCACAGTTTACGAGATATCGAGCCTTAAATATCGGCTTGTAGTGCGGCCGTTACACTGGCAAAAACAATTTTTTTAAAGAAATTATCTCAAAAATAAATATAGCATATGTATCAATGCATAAGTGCGCGCGCACTTATGCATTGATACATATGCTATATTATTTTTTGAGGTAATTGTTATAGAAAAAAACTAAGCTAAAAACTGAAAATTGGCCAAAATTTTATTTTTATAAAAATTATCTCAAAAAAATAATATAGCATATGTATCAATGCATAAGTCGCGCGCACTTATGCATTGATACATATGCTATATTATTTTTTGAGGCAATTGTTATAAAAAAAAACTAAGCTAAAAACTGAACAAATAAATTTAAGTGTTCGTCTTCGACCGAAAGTACCGCAAAACTTGAAAGTTCCAGGAAAAATATGTGCAATAAGTAATTTCGCCTGCTACCAGCCCTCACTATAATCCGAAATTTAGGGCTCGATATCTCGTAAACGGTGCGAGAAATCGAAAAATTTTATTTATTAAAAAGTGTTTATTTTGGGCCAATTACCCAAAATATGTCCTCAAATCTTGGCGCCCCGGAAACTAAAATCTCCCCGTGAAATCATTCGTACCAATTTCGATTTACTGCAAAACAATCCCTCCATTTAATACGTTGCTTTTGGTCATCTTTATTCAGTAGTTGCGTAAACGTCAACAAGAGTGGTCTAAAATAAAAAAATAAAATATCCCAAAATTAATATCATGGAAGCTGAAGCTCAAGTAAAGAATAACACACCCTCGTCTCCAAGCAATATTAAAACTGAGTCACCGGAATTACCAGTGCTGAATATATCAGGAAGAGTTAAACCGAATAGGACTACTCCACGTATTAGGGGAAAAAAGAAGTCGGCTGCACCGATTTCAGAGGCACCCAAAGTGAATCCGAACACATTTCCAGAGATTTTAAGTAGGATTCTACTTAAAAGCACTGTTCCCCCTGCCCCGAAACCGAACATAGCTGAAGAAACACAATACCTTTGTTTCCTCTGCCTCGAGAAGCCGGCGAGTCGAAAGCGCGTCTATCACATGTTCATAACGACGGAAAAGGAGCTCGGAAAGGATTACAACCATACAAGATCGCTCTACGAGAATCGAAAGGAGTACAAATATGTCAACAACATAAGTGTACAAACAGTCTGCGCGAGGGCGTTGTACCGCCGAGTTCAGAAAAAGTTCACCGATGTGGAATGGAACAAGCTGGGAAATGTTTTTGAGACTGATATGATCGGACATAAGGATGTCTGGGGCATTTCAGACAGAGTTCACGCATTGCGGATCGAAGAACACGAAAGGCTTTTCAATTACATTAAATTCTTAAACTCAATGAAGAGCTAGATACAAACTTTTGATTTTAATTTTCCACTAGTGTAAATTGTGATATCTTTTAATTTTTGTATTAAATCGATTTTTTGGGCATACTTAAAGCATGCTCGATTGTTTGATTACAGTAACTTTCTGTAGCTTATCTTAAATTGGGTGAACCCATAGTGACTCAACAGTTGCTCCAGAATGTAGCCGTTGGTGGCGAAAAACACGGCTCCTTGCAGTCCTATCCAGTAAAAGGTGTTCCACGTCCGGAACTCCAGCAAATAGGCGGGCAGCAGCCACAGCGCTTGGGCAAGCAGCCAAAGAAACAGGAGACTGAAGCACTTTCGCCACGAAAGCCGCTTGAAATTGTTCAAACAGAGTGGTAAGATAGCCAGGTACCAGATGAAGTACTGCGAGGTTACCACAGAGTTGTAGGTGACGATGACAAACGCCACGGCAAAGATGCAGAACGGAAGCGTCTGCCGAAACTGGCCGAAGCTTAGACTTAGGTACAGGATAAGCAGAGACTGAGGAGCCAGGACCAGGGACTTCAGGATAGCGGATGGTTCGGGCACACTCGACGCGCTGCCCAGATACTGTAGCAGAAACTGCAGCGAAAAGTTGTGGCGCGGGTCCTTGCGTACAAAGTGGTACAGATAGGCCTCGTAAATGTACTCCCAACCATACATTGAGTAAAAGGTCCAGGTGAAGGCTACCAGACTGACAAGTGTTCCGATTATCAGGCACATCTGTTGTTTGTTGGGACGCAGGATTTGGCACAGGAAATCAAGGGGAGTTTGAATTAGTCGCGTTGACAGCGATAAGTAGTAAGCCAAGCTAAACAATAACGGATACAAACGGAGGTGGATCACCAACCCGTGGGATAATCCTGCTCCAAATATTAGCCAGCTACTCCGAGCTGCGTTGTGCTCTGATTTTAACAGCAGGTAAATGGTAAGAATCACAAAAAAGCTGGAGAAGCAGTCGCCACTGCCACGGGTGGATATTACAGCCGTTAATGGATTGTATAGCCAAAAGCAAGCGGATGCGCGGGCTAAGTTCTCCGGATGACTTCTTGCATCCAGAGCATCCAGGGATTGGTCGGACTCTCGCGGCCTGTTAAACTTGCTGAGCAGGTGCTGCACTGTCTTTTGGTATTGACTCTTGATTTCCATGTGCACCAGACGATAAATTAGCGTGGCGATGAGTAGATCAAATGTAGCATATAAAAGCTTGCCCCACGCAGGATGGAGCAGGATATTGAGGGTCTGTAGGTAGGCCATTATCGGGCTGTATCGGTACGTGTGCCTTGCAAAAGGCGTGTCTCCCGCCAGCACTTGTCGAGCTCCATCCGTGACAACCTTGTAGTCTATATCCGTGTACGGCACGGCGGACTGACTGTCGTGTATTTGTCCGTAGCATATTAAAGCAAGCCGCAGCAAGGCGGAGATAAGGATATGGGTTTTAAAGCTTGTCTGTAAGATGCGACGACTCAGTCGCTGCCATCCCGCAGTTGCAACTTTCGTTTGCGTCATTCTGTTTATTGTTTTATTTTGTCTACAGCTTGGTCTTCATTTCCAAGGCACTTTTGCGGATGCAGTTGAGGAACTCCTTGAACTCGGCGTCGCAAATCTTGTGCTGAACGTTCAGATCTCGCGACACGCAGACCGCATAAGCTGTGGCCTTGTCCGCGCACTTGCCTAGCAGAATCGGATAATTGCGGAGTCGTTGGTTGGCCTTGCGCACAGATTCCATTCCTTTAGCGCTTATGCGGCGGCACCTTGGTCTCCAGCGGCGGCAACTGATCGGCGATAAAGCAGTCGTACAGTGGCTTAGAGAAGAAGATCAGCAATGAGCCGGTAAGGAAGGAGATCTGGAAGAGGCGTGGATTTCGTTGGATCCACGAGCGCTTGGGCAGAACAGCCGTTCGCCTGCGTTGATAAGCCTGTTGCTGTTCCTTTTTATCGAGTAAGTCTTGGATTTCCTTTGGTGGTTTATACTGCGGTGTGGTCATTATTTGTTCCTTCAAAAATTTGGAATAATAAAACGTCCAAAAGGATTAACATTCAGCAAGGACTTACGACTTGCCGGTTTGGTTTTTTCCCCTAGAGCCTTCTGGTAAATAGGGCTTTTCCAGATCGATTCCACTGCAGCAAAGCGATTCTTTATGCCACTTTAAACAACACTGGCGCATGTCCTCTAGGACATTCAAGCATTTGTCCTCCTGGTAGTTATTCTCTGTAATAGAGTGCCGCTAGCTTACATAACCATTGAAAATAAGTCGTTTGCAGAACTCACCGTTCAAACAAGCTTGTATGCGGCAGGCGTTGGCTTTGCAAGGATCCTTGCGCGTGTTAGACATGAAATCCTGAGCTTAAATCCAGTGATTTTAAATTTATAAAGCAATACGTGAGAAACATAGGCTGTCAAGTGCGCTGCTTCTTCCCCTTAGTTCTTGCCATTCACAATGCTTTAGAACAAGGCTGCCAGATCGCTCAAGCTTTTATGTACACGATTTGCGAACTAATAAATAAAGGCAAAATAGAATACCATCAAATAGATAACAACAAAGAGTATCAACATGACTGTTGAATCGTAATTTTTTTGAAGACTAAAATAGATATTTTTTGTTTCCCAAGCTACTCCCTGTGAATGTCCCGCCTGCTGCTAGAGTAACTGTCATTCACCCAACAACGAAAACATTTTGGGCACCAAGGAACTGTTCTGGGTGAAAAACACACACACATTTGTTTTATTTCTCGAGGACTCGGACGATTACTTCACAAATCGGAAAATGCCGTCGAAAAAGAAAAAATACAACGCACGCTTTCCGGCGGTAAGTGGAAATCGCGGTTAAACGAAACAAAAAGTCGCCGCTATTTGGCGGCCCTGAACGCCGAAGATGGGTTATCAGTTTTCCGTGCATGTGTACATACATACACACACCTCGCATAATCAGAGGCTCGAAAAAAACATAACGAACCGGGTGTGATTTCTGTACTATAAAACCATTTCCTTTCTGCAGGGCCGCATCAAGAAGATAATGCAGAGCGACGAGGAGATCGGAAAAGTGGCCCAGGCGGTGCCCGTTATCATCTCGCGTACTCTGGAGCTCTTCGTGGAATCGCTGCTGACCAAGACGCTGCGCATCACAAATGCGCGCAACGCCAAGACGCTATCGCCATCGCACATGCGGCAGTGCATCGTGTCTGAAAAACGGTTCGACTTCCTCAAGGAGCTGGTGCGCAACATACCCGACATCAGTGTGGCCGAGGAGGCGGCCTACAACGAGGACGATGTGCTGCGCAGCTCGCCAGAGGATCAGTACCCCGATTCGGACACGCCATATGATCTTAGCCTGCCTTCGACGTCCATGCGCTCGCAGGCGAACGGAACCGCCGCCTACATGCGCTCCATGAGTCTGAATAATGGAGCTGGAACTGGCGTAGGAGGCCCAACGAAGCGGCACTACCAGACGCAGCACAGCGCTACCCATCCAAATCTACCCACCACCACCACCCTGCCCGCCAAGCTGGCCCGCTCCGAATCCACGCCGGCCTACACGCCTCGCGGCAGACCGCCCAATCACCTCAAGAAGCAGCCGGTGCAGCTCGACACTGCCATACCTGCCCCGATCTGCAGCTACGAACTCAATAAACCGATCGTCAAGATCGACTACAGCCACGTGCAGATGCAAATGCCCACGGCGAACTTCTGCACCCCGGATGCTTCTGATTCTGGGTCGGGTTCAGGTACCGGTTCAGGCGCATTCAACTTCGACATCGCCGCTCCGGTTATCAATATCGATCTGACGAATATCGTGGCCACCGGAGCGACGGGCAGCCAAATGCCCACCTCAATTGGATTCGCACCGGCCACGCCGGCGGATAATAACAATGTGAACCAAATGGTTGGAAAGAGCAGCGCTCCCATCATTCCAAAGGCCGCCGCGGCATCAGCAACTCCCACTGAAACCGTTTTCGAATTAGACGAAGACTATGACAATATTTGATTAGGATCTATGTGAATGCGCTTTTAAATTATTGATACATTAATATGTACTCTAGGCCTAAGTAATCACAATAACATTTTTGCAAAATAAAGACCATGCTGGATTTTAAGCTGACGTAATTTGAAAGCGTTTAAGTGTAATGATTATTTCATAAATCTGCAGAAATTTTTTATAAGATTTATTTATTGTTCTTTGTTCAAGCTTTCAAAGATTCAAAAATTGTGATGTGTAAATGTCTCAATTTTTACTGCTAACACTTCGTTAAACTTATTCAACATGTTCTCATTTATAGAGCAAGTGGAGCAACCCCCTCTTGGCGACCGAAAATCGTACATGGCCATCCCAGAGGCCAAACTAATAAGTGATGTCGAGGGGTACATTGCCCAGCCCGAGTTCTTTTCGGATGTCCAAGTGGCAGTGAAGTTGCAACGCATCTATTATTTGCAATACAATGAATTGGCTGCCAAGTTGGAGACTGATCTTACCTCAGTATTAACGCGTTTAGAAGCTGCCAAGAACAACTTGGAGCTGGTGAACAAATTTATTGGCAAACCGGGCGAGGAGTTCCAAGCACTAATGCCCATAACCCCGGGTGTGTTTAGATGGGCAACAGTACTGCCGATGGAGAAGGTGACTCTTCAAGTCAGTACGGGCTTGCAAATGGAATTTGAGCTGCCTGAGGCGGAAGATTTCATCAGAAAGGACATCGTAAGCCTTGTGAAACAGCGGTTGCAGCACGAACACGATATTGATTACCTGCAGGATCAGGTCAACACAATCGAGATGAATCTCGCCGTTTTATATAAACATGGAGTCGAAAGACAGAAGCGAGAAGGTCCAGCAGGATATTCTTTTAGTCCTTAGTTATGTATATTTCTTAAATCTCTTGATTGTTAAGTATAAATAATATTTGGGCATCAAATTCAACTACTTTCACAAGACATTAAATAGAGGATTCTTTTGGCACAAAATGTATTTACAGCCCCACAATTTTTAATTTATTCACAAATTCAAACAAATTCAAAACACTCGAATTTTTTAAGATCTCTACCCATGGCCTCTAATTATAAGCCGGTCTGTGGGGTTTCCCACTAATATACTCATTACAATTACTCAATTACTAGCCCAGTAAAGAGGTCATAAAATCGGGACCGCTGGATCCTAGACCGCGTCCTACTAAATGTGACCTTTATTTACCGTGTTTGGGTATTTATAAGCGTATACACATCATAATAATTATTACTTAATTTCGCCAGGGAGTACCGCTTAGTCATTGTGTAATCCTCGGTCACAGCCAATTACAATTGAATGCCTTTCAATCCCCGCGACCAGCTGTTTCTTGGTGGGATTCGTATATTCGCACACGCAATCTGCCAGCCACAATTGATATTAATTTGTGCCGATGTGGGTCAAACTAGGATGTTCTTCCCCCTCATAAGGACACGAAAATATAGTGTAAAGGACACAACTGACAAAAAAGAGGAGCCTGGCAAAGTTAAATATCGCGTGGGAAAATCTTATTGCAGGCGAAAATTACTCGCCGCTCCCAATTGAGCAGAGGTGCAGTTTGAAATTATATGAATTTTCCTACCTGGGCTTGGCATAATTGATTAGGGTCAGCATGGCCAAAATATGATTAGCCAAGCCCAGATTAGATTGCAAGAGGATCTTCTGGTGGGGGAAGTGGAATTACCTCCCAGAATGGAAAATCAAATCTGCACACCTGCATTCGTGGACTTCACGTTGTCCACCTGTCTCGAGTCTTGAGTCATGGCAAAAAAGTTTGAAACAATAAAAACAACTTGCGGCGCGCCGCCAGTGCCAAGTTTTCATGTCCAAGGCGTATTTATGTCAACCGGAAGTAGGTTTACTGACCCACGTAGTACACCCCGTCCAACTGGCCAAGCCCGGAGCTTCGGCTAGCCCCACTCCCTCGGCGGTTTCTTCGGCACTTTCTTCGGATCCGAGTGGTCAGTTGTGGAGTTTCCAGAGCGCAGGACGATGTATAAGAAGGTATTTGCCCACGGCGGATTAGTTTTTCTACGAACGGCAAGTGCGGTGCATCGAATCGATGCAAATGCGCGTTGAATTTTTTGGGTATTCATCCTTTTTTGTTTCAAAGTTTTTTGGCAATAACTCTACAAGTAACGAGCGATTTAAAATCAAATAAAACTCCAATACTGTGCGGCTAAAACGAAAACCCCCCGTTTAATCGAAAACCTTTAAAGTAAAAAAAAAGTTCCGTTGTGAAAAAAGGACGTAAAACAATTAACTCATAGATGTCTCTAGGAATTCCCAGAGTTGTGACTCCGTGACTCCACTTTTTGCTGGACTGGGGGCTCTGAGTTGGTAGCAAAGAGGCGGTTTTCGGAGGGGGCTAACACGACATTAGCCAAGGATTTCTCCGGCACTGCCACTTAAAAATCCCCCCCGATTCGAGGGTTCATGTGGGTTAGTTGGCTTGTGTTTGCACACATACCTGTCTTTAAGCGTTATTGCTGCCATTGCCGTTGTTGTCTCGATGTTGCAACAGTGCCCGGTTGGCCGAGGAGGAGGCGCTTCGGGCCAAGTGTTGTTGACTCCTAGCCGCTGCACAAGGCAACGCGGAATTTGTTGCGGTTTTGACCCTATTCCAAAGCCAAGGAAAAGTGCAGTGTACTCGGCAAGGGGTTATACTCAGTGGGGCTGTTGTTAGCCGGACATTATGGGAATATTTATGAGGAGGGATCTATTTAAAATAGTGTTAATTTTTGGTTATCTTAAAGTTGATCTATTACTGAATAAATTAATTTTTTTGTCATAACTAAAATGACAAGATTCGTTTTTCTTATCTTGATTAAAGTATTTTATTTCTTGATAAAATATTATATTTTTATTCGGACATTAAATGTTGAATATTTCAAAGATTTTTTTAATCTATTAATCAGCTTATTAAGTATGTATTAGGTGGAACTTCCAAATCAGCTTTCACTATATTATCCTACACTAAAAGTGAGTGCATAAAGTGGTTAAAGTGAAATGAGTAAAAGTGCGTGTTGGTTTAACATGCGTGCACTTAGTAGATCACTGCCATCGAACCGTGAGGCATCCCGAAAAATATGAAAAATTAGCCAGCTCCTCGACGAAGGCATTTTGTGCAAGTGTTCGAATATCGCGTGCCACAGACATAACAACAGGTGTCACAGTTGCCTGCCAGGGGAAATAATCAAAAGTTGTCTAAGAGGCAGAAAAAGAAGCAAACGCCGAGCAGATGAACAAAACATGCAAACAACTAATGCAGCCGCCTCGCAAAGCGGCGAAAAGTGGAAAACTCACGGCGAATTTGGTCGCTTTTCTTTTCGGCTTTTCAGTTCGCCACTAGTCTCAATATCTCAGCGGGTCTGCGTGTGAAAAACTCTTGTGTGTTTGTGTGTGTGTGTGTGGGGCATTGTGTGCTGTTTCGCTGTTTTGGATTTGAAGTGTAGGCAATATTTCTCTTGAAGGCCTCCTTTTTGCTCACTTACCGCTGGGCGGCCATCAGTTTAAGTTAGGCAGCGGCCACGTTCCGTCGCGTTTCCATTATTTGTTGCGGCTTTTCAGCAAATACATTCTATTTTGGAATTAGTGTAAACTTTAAACCCAAACATCAAATGGCTTCTAACGGAAAAGTAAATTATATAATTCGCTTCTTGGGCTAAAATGATTGTAGTGTGGACGTGGCAGTAATTAAAAGACGTTGCTCAAGTGTGACCGAGACTTAATGAGATGCATGAATACTGCGTGTAACGCGGCTAACGGTTTTAAAAAAGCCAATTCGCGAAATACTGCGGAGCCCAACTCGAAGCCGGCCAACTCCGCACACGCGTCATGGCCACAACAAGAAGAAAATAAAAGCCGGCCAAGTCACTTCCTGTGGCCCAAAGTGTGTCACCGAAATTCGAGCGTCGGGCCATAAAATGTAGGTTAAATATTAGGCAAAGGAAAATCAATGCGAACAAAGGCCATTCATTCACACCTTTTGTGCCCCCCATTTTTTTCTTTTTGGGACCACGGCTACGTCATTCCGCAAAAATATCTGCGTACTCAGCCGCAGCTCCAATTAAGCCAAACGCTTATTTTTTTCGGGTGATAGTCCCGGCCCGCTGGCTTCCACATCCCGGGTGGTTCGGCTTCAAGTGCAGTCACTAATGCGGCAATTTGCAACATGCAATCCCGGCGCATTCAAGCCAAAGCAATCCAAACGAACGCAATTCCCCTTCGGGTGTTTTGAGCCCCCATCAAGTTATGCTCTCGTTAGCGCCAAGACAAGCATTTTGGGGAGCTGCATTTGGACTCCGATTCGGTTTCGGATCCGAGTCATATAGCAGGTGCATTCCACTCCATGACGATTCCGATTCCGATGGCTCGAGGTGGGTTTATCAGCGCCGCACACGCAGCTATTTATAGGAGGGAAACGGCATTAGAAAATAAAGCCGTGCAATAATAATTACTCTACCATTTTTACTCCGTGAGCAGTGATGGGAGATATCTGGGCGGTTGTACCTAATTACTTGTTTATTTATTACTGCAAACAGTGATTAATGTATTTGCATTAGAAAAGCGACAATGAATTATGAAGTATAACCATGGAAGAAAAAGATACAGTTTTATTTGTAGAAAAGGGTTTTTATTCAAAGCAGATCTTTAATTTGTATACTTACTAAAATATTTTCTTTTGTAAAGGCTAAAGATATTTTTGATACTTTTATTTGTTTAATTTTTTTTTAAAGTCTCACTTTATGTTCCAAAAATAATATCTTTCCTATTCATCATATTAAGAAACATTGTTCTTGGGTACATGGTATTAGGGTATACTAAGTAATCTTCTAGGTAAACAAAGCCATACCTTTACCATCACTGCGAATTGGCAGTGAAACCGGCAGTCCTTCAGTTTCGGCTCTCCGGTTTTCAGGTCTTCGGTCTCCGTTCTCCATATTCCGTATTCCGTTTTCCGGCTGCGAAGGCTTCGCGTGTACGTCTCTCTGACATTGCAAAGGGCGGAAGGTCTCGCTGGTCTGTCTGTAAAATCAAAAGATGTGTGCGCGAATCGGGTGTTGTTGTGAGTGATTTTTAAATACATTCTGTTGCTTCGAATAAACAGCTCCTGGCGTCATTGGTTTTGTGGCACTTAAACTGAGCGCGAAGGACGAACACGTGGTAGAGGTATCCTGCGTGGAAGTCGCCAACTCCCCTCAACTGCACCTCCGATTGAATTCAGCGAAGAAACCAACCATGGACAGGAAAACATAGTGAATGCATGAAGGCCGGAGATCGGTTAGCACCCATGTCAAGCCATGCAGCAGACCCTCTCGTACTCATCATCATCGCCTTCCCCCTCCCCGATACCCATGCCATCGCCATCAGCATCCGCAGCAGCAGCACCACCGATCCCGAAACCCAAACCGAATCCAACACCGAATCTAACTCTAATTTCGAGTCCGAATCCGAGTCCGCGGCCAAGATCCACAGGCGGCGATTCCAGATTTCAGCCGGCTGTCATTCCGGTGGATTATAGCTACCGCACCCGCTCGATTCTCTCCGCCCAATCGATGGCCCCATCCACTTTCGCCTCCAATCAGAGCTTTGTGCGCCAGGCCTCGGAATCGGATGCCCAGCCGTATAGCAGTCTGTTCGGGGATCCTGTGCCGCCACCTCTCCAACCAGATGATTACTTTGGAACGGCAGCCTTTGAAACATTGCGAACGGGATCCGTGGAACTTCCCAGTTCCGAGGAGGATGCACTGGTGGCCGCTGTGGCGTTGAATGCTCTGCTTCCCGGAACAAGAGAGCGCATTTTTCCAAATGTTCCGTATACGAGAACTCCGAGGAGCTCGGTTCTACCGTACCTGCAGCCACCGGACATCCAGATTCTGCCCAACTCTAGTGGAGGATCCAGTTCGGAGCAGCTGGGATCGCCCAATTATCGACTCCTGGCACCCGATGACATCCTCAACAAGCCGGACATGTACGATTTGGAGAATGAGGTCGAGGAGTACTCAGTTGTGGGTCAGAGAATGTCCTTCGACGACGAGGAAGAAGAACCGGTAAGGACTCCAAGACAAGGACCTCCCAAGTTAAGTGTGTCAAGCATAAACACGGAGGATCACAGAGGGTGAGTTGTACATATATTTCGAAAAATAAATAATAATTAAAATAAATCTCATTAAAATTAGAACATCAATCAATTTAGTTGTATATATTTTTATATACAAGTCATTAATTAATTTCACAACCCCTTTCAGTTTACTGAGCGACTCCTATTCGGGCAGAGATTGGTTTCGACCGGCGCCGCAGCACTTTCCGGAATTCACCCGTATCCCGAAACTGCGTCCCAGTTCCAAGATGATCATGTCGATGAAGCAGGACGAAGGACCTCTATCTCCCCTGGCCACCATGATCCAGGACATGAACAGTTCGAGCAGCGGCGGTGAGGAGCGTGTGGCGCCCAATGATAAAATGTCGGTTCCAAGGGACGTTGTACTCTCACCGAAGCAGTATCTGGAGGAGCAGTTGGGTCTGGAAACGGGCAGTCAGAGGCAAATGCTGGAGGACTACGGAATGCCACCTCCACCGGCTGCTCCACCCCCTTTTCACAGGTCACTCTTTACTGAACAGGATGAAAGCCAGGGATTAGAACCACCGCCAAGTTTGAAGCGGGAAATGTCACCAATTATAATCAGGGATTCCATACCAATGGGGGGAGATTATCGGTGAGACTATAGAAGAGAATTATAATAAATAAAATAAAATTTAACCAATTTATTTTTAGAGTGGACCAACCGCGTCCCCACAAGAAGACTGCTTTCACCATTCTCTCCGCAGGCCAAGTGGCTCCTCCATCCGCTCCTCCACGACCTTCACCACAAGTTCCCACCAGCCGGAGACACCACTCCATCCAGTCGACATCGACGACTACCTCATCGCCAGCTGCCAGGCCGCAGATCAGTCCACGCCGCAGATCCATCTTCGGTTCAGATCCCAGACTGCCGGAATTGCCTTCCTCCTTGGGTTACACCGCTCATCACGTCCCGCAGACCACGGATGACTCGCCACGTCCTTCGGTGCAGTTCAATATGAGTGGACGGCACAGTCGCAGCAAGTTGGCCGCTCCGCAGAAGGGAATCCTCCAGCAAAGGGACTCACTGACCTCCTCCATCGACACTTTTACTCCTCGGACCCAAATAAGGAGAGGTTCCATGAGCAGGAGTCCCAGCCACAGCCTGCCTTACGGCCAGAAGATCAAGAGCATGGAAACGCTGCCACTGATAACCGATCCCCATCGCAGTGCCATTCCCCGCCTGCACTACGGATCCACCATGGAGCTGGGAACTCGGGAGCAAGCTGTCTTTCCACCCGGAGCACTGCCGCGACCACTGAAGCCAAATTTGAATCCCACGCGAAAGCAACGAGGTCTCCTGAAGATTATCAACAAGGAGGAGGCACTCAACCGCTCCCCGCCGAGGTCCAATTGGTGCAGCTTGGATGACTTAAGCCGACCCTCCTTCGATTCGGCTGCCATCCAGGCAAGACGTCGATCCAGTTCCACTTCGCCGGAGCGTCGGAGTTCCACCCAAACGGCCTCGGATCGGAGAAGTTCCAACTTGAGTAGTGTTACCGCCACCACCTCGGACTTCAGTTTCCGCCGACCCACGCTCTCCACACTGCCAGGAGCTCAAACTCTGTCCAGGATGCGTCGAAAATCAATTCAGGCTCCCAGTCCCAACAGACTACCCAACAGGATACCGAGCTTCAACCAGCGAAGGCAGTCCATCTATCACAGGGATCAAGATAACAAACCTTCAAGCAGGCACGGGAAGATTGCCAAGCCAAGTACTTTGTCACCGATCATTGGAACACCAAACAAGGATAGCAGTTCGGCGCAGAGTCCCACCCACAGATCCTCGATGGTAGGAGATGCGGTTGAAACGCAATCGGAGGTATCCACTCGCCGGGATTCTATATCTCGTATTCCCATACGGAAAAGTCCCGAGTCACGCTCTAGTTCTCCTCTGAAGGATTTCGGAGTCACTGCCTCTGGAAGAAGTTCCCGAGCTAGCATAAGTCGTCCTCCATCGAGAGCTATGAACTCCGGAAGTCGTTCTCCTCCGAGATCTATGCAACCCAGCAGGACATCCTCAAGAGAAAGTGGAAGACCGGGAGATTCGCGGTCGGTATCAAGGGGTCCAGCTTCTAGGCCAGGTTCTCGAATGGATCAGCTTGGTTCCAACTTAGAAAGATCGAGTTCACGTTTGGAAAGGTCGAACTCCCGTTTGGACAGACCCAATTCCCGCTTGGACATGTCCAATTCCCGGGGAAACTCTCGTGCTAATTCCCGACTGAGTATCAACTCCTCCTCCCTGCGATCCTCCAGCATTTCACCTGCGACAATGATCAGAAACAGAAGTATGAGATCCACAACTCCAAGTCGCCGAAAGTCCATATCTCTCAGTCCAGCAAGTGCGATGATGGGTCGCCGGAAATCCATTAGTCCCGAGGCCTTTAGCCAAAGCAGAAGAATTTCCAGTCGGGGAAAGGCAGAGACTCCAGATATACTATCTCGTAGGAACTCCCGCTCCCGAATTCCCACCAGATCGAGCAAAGCTGCGACCAAATCCCCGCCGCATTCGTCCAAGAAGAGATCGAAATCGCCGGATAAATCCAAAGCCATGGGAACAACGCCCAAGAGCAGCAAAGCTGGTAAAGTGGCCACCACCAAAGGAAGCCCCAAAGCGAAGCCGAAGATCCCTGCAAGTGCCAAAGTACCAAAGACCAAGACGGAATCCTCGACGAAACCACCAGCAAAGTCTGCAAAGAAAACTCCAACCGGAGTTAAACCAAACACAGATGGAAAGAAACCAACCAGCAAGGGAGCACCGACCAAGGATGCGAAAATGGAAAAGGGAAAGGATAAAGATAAGCAGAAGGCTGTTGGAGCCAAGACCAATGGTAAGGAATCAGTGGCTTCAGTAAGGACAAAATCTCAGGTGACTAAGAGCAAGCCCTCTGGAGAACCGAAAACCGAGACCAAGAAGCCCTCCACCACAAAAACCCATGGAATCACTCTGGAGAAGGGAGCTAATGGTTCTGAGTCTGCAGGGGGAATAAATCCATTGGCGGCCCAAGTGGGAAACGCAGTGCTTCAGGCAGTCGAAGCTGTTCCTGCGGTCACCAGTGAGGTGAATGTGCCCTCGACGCCAGGTGGTAAAGGATCTGGAGGTGGTAATATGTCTAAGCTAGTGAGAATGAGTTCCAGGATGAGCCTGCTAAGCAACAAGAGCATCAAGAACCGATCGGATTCCCCTCAAAATCGAAAAGTAGCCACTGTACAAGAACATGTCAGTGAAATTGAAGGTACGTTCTTGTAATATTTACAAAATACCATTCAAGTAACCACCTCTTCTTTCCAGAAACAATAGCAACAAGTTCACAAGCCATGTCCAACGATGCTGCTGCTATATTAGAGAAATCCCAGAAAACACTGGAGACAATTCAAAAGACCGTTACCGAAGCCACCGATGAGATCCACAAGACCATCAGCGAAAATCTCACCGATCTGAAGAGCCTGGAAAATGATCTCGCCGCAGATCCTTCGCCAACGCCAAGTTCTGGAACCGTTTTGGCTAGACCCGGAGAATCAGCATCTCGAACGGGGACAGCGGATGGAAGCATTGCTCCTCAGAGCTCGGGAGAACTGCCCAAATCTCCATATCCCCCCACGCAACCCATCGAAGCCTCCGTTTCGGTTTTACATCCCAATGAAACCTCCGCCGAGCGAATTGCCAGTGTTCCAGAGGTGGAATGTGAGAGTTCCGATCTGCCAACGGTGGCGGAAGTATCTGACTCGGATCTGGGTGGGAATGTAATGCCCACCCCAGAAAGTGGAGCAGATTTTAAAGTGGATGCCAAGCGAAGATCGCCAGATGGTCAGGGAGGATCCACAGCGGGAAGTGGCGGTTTGCAAAAGTGAGTAGTTAAAGGTTATAAAGTACATAGTTTAATACAATAAGATAAAAAACTTAATCTTTGTGAGCTTGTGATTTACAATCAAAATTGCCGTAAATGCTCTTGTTAATCTAGTTTATATACAGTACCTCATATTTCTTATAAAAGTATTGCCAAAATTTATATTTGCTAACACAAAAAACTTCACTATTTAAACATGGCTTAAAAAAAGAATAATCATAAATTACTAAGAGAGCTAAATATTTGAACTTACATCAACCTCTTCAAACCCTTCAAACCTTAACCTTCGCAATGACCTTTGAGGCCCCCTAATATTTTCCACTCAGTTCACTAAATATATACTTTGTTAACCCTTCGAAATCGCTCTTGCTCCATTGCTGTCACCAAACGACCCACGAAGAAACCATTACTAGATTCCCAATGTTCGCTATGACCATTATGAATATTCATCAGTCAAGTCCTCGTTGAATCTGTCCATTTGAAGTCGGCAAGAATTTGAATTTTCTGGCGGGAAGGCTGGCTATTAAGCAGCACCAAGCTACTAACATTTTGCCTCGGGACTAGGGTCTCCACATAAAGCACCAGCCAAGGCTTACAGGACCTGGCCAGCCAGCCAATTTGCATACAGGAAACCCCCGAGAAGAGGGGGAAACGGGCAACAACTATGATACACAAAACTTTACAGTGCCGTGTGGGCAGGAGTTCCGTGCTCTAGACGCTGACTCCGCTGCTGCTGCTGCTGTTGTTGGCACAGGTCCGTCAAGCCACTCATAAGTGCGTCAATAAATTTCGAAATTCCCCACCCAAAGGGGGATGGGTTGGCCAAGAACCTTTGCCACCCAAAAGGAGGACCGCCTTTGAGGAAATCCGTTCGTCGGCAGGTCGCGAAGTCGCAGTCGGCGAAGGTAACGATGTCCTTCACTGCATTGTTTTCCAGCCATGCGAGCAGACCCGCAAGAAACCGTGTGACCGACCAGTTACAGTGGCTATTCCCCCACTTAGACAGCTACTTTCCCCTAGGGATGTAGGTCCACTCTCGAGGAGTGGCCACTGTTCAGTATAGCGTGCGCGGAAAACAGGGGAAAAGTATTTTCGCAACGCGGCTTAAGTTTCTTGCCGCAATAACAAATCAGTTCGGGCCGGACAATCGCGCCAACCGCAGCAAACTAACTCGCTGGGAAAATCCGCTTACGGAAAAGTTGGGAAACTCCTCGCCAGTCGATGATTTCCCAACAATTAATACGAAATAACCATCCGGATAATTCGCAAATTCGAAATGCTGAACGGAACGCCCAAGAACTCGGTCATTTACACGGTGGATCTGGCCCAGGATCCATTTATCGATGGCGACAAGTACTTCTTTAGGTAATTAGCCACGAGATCCAATTATAACTTATCGGCCATAGTCATCTGCCAGCGGGTAAATAAACGCACTGACCTTGTAAAGGTATTTACGCCAACCAAAAAAAAAAAAAAAAAACAAATTCCTGGCAAGAATTTGCGAAGAAAGTTACTCCATTCATTTCGACTGTCTCGCAGTATTGTTTGAATTTCGACCGGAGCGGGTCAAATAAATTGCCGACCTCCAAATTGCGTTTGGTCGTTGGCTCGTACACTTCAGACCTACGGAACCATATATTATATACACGTGAACAACACTTTTATTTGGCACGGGCATGGACCTATAAAGAAATTGTGTAAGCGTCCGAAAAGCAAAACTCTCGTGACATATTTCAGTGGTTGGCATATTCAAAATCGACCCAAAAATGAAACTTTATTATGCCAAGATTAAAGTTCAAAAGCCAAAGATTCTAGCATTACACGCTACTTTCTACTGCGATTGCAATTGCATTATTCATAACTTCGGGATACTAGAAACGACTTTAAGTCGGGCATCCATAGGCCCACGCTAATGGTAATTTACTTCCGAAGGTGATTATATTCCACGCCAGCGAAGTGCGGAAGTGATTCGAGACCATCCCACAAACTTGAACTTTCCAATCATACAGCACTTCCGCCGCCTGGCACTTGGCCAATCCCTGAAGCCATAAAAGCTTATATCCGGTCGGCTGATAGTCAAGGACATCGGAGTGGGCCATCCACGGCTAGACGTTACTTTACACCCTGTCATAAGCGGTTTTGCAGTTACGGCTTATAAAGGATATTAAATTTAAGTGGTCTAAGCGTACTTAAAAATGTTTTAGGAGTCCCATGAAAAGCGAATTTAAAAAAGATTCAAACGAACCATTAAACGGTTTTGAAAGTATTGCTTATAAATAGAGATTTTATTTAAATATTTTTTACCTATAAACATGTTATTTAAGTGGAGAAATAAGTGTCCCAGTAAATGGAGTTCACAAAACATTTTTATACCCTTGAGAGGGTATAATAATTTCAGTTAGAAGTTAGCAACGCAGTGAAGCAGAAACCTTCGGATCGCCGAAGCTAGCTTTCTTTCTTGTTTATCTTACTTATTTAAAAAACAGTCAGTGTTTATTGTGTTTAAAACAAATCTTGAATGTTTTGGTCTATAAACCTTATTCTTTTACCCCCTTTGAATTAGAAGCAGCAGTCAGGAGTTCCTCGAGGACAAGGATAATGCCAAAAAGGGAGGCTTGTGCGGATGTTGCTCCAAGTTGTTCATGCCCTGCCGTCGATCCCACTGCTTCCGTTGCTGTCGGCGTCGCGAGAGGAACGAATCTGCCGAGGAGCAGCCAGTCCTGTGGAGCGGAAACAGCAGTGCCACCACGGCCACCAATGTCCAAGTGATTGATGAGACCAAGCCGAAGCGCAAACGGGCCACCGACTGGCTCAAGTCCAGTTGTTGCCGGAGTTGCCGCAAGAAACCCGCCTCCGTGGAGGAGAGTGCTGTCCACGAGGAGGAGGTGAAGCGGACCAAAAAGGCGGCCGAAATGAGCACGGGACCAAGGGCAGGAGGTAAATGCGGCCTTTGCCTGAGCAAGGTGTTCTGCTGTCGATCCGTAAACAAGGTGGATCCCACCACGGGCGACGAGACGGAGTTGAGTAGGTGCTGCTTCTGCATACCCTGTCGGAGGGGTAAAAAACCAAACAAAAAAGGCAGCTCCGTATCCTGGCGGGATCAGGACCCTGAGCTGGGCATCAAGCCCACGGAGTCCTCCGTGTTGGAAGGTGCCTCCGAGGCTGCAATGTCAGCGACAGCCGAGGCTACAGATAACCAAGTTAAAGAGTGAGTATTACGATTACTGAAGATTTTAAAATATTTATTGGATAGTGATATTCTTGATCATAGACGTGTCTGTTCGACAGTCTGTCTGTCTCTTGAAAGTATTTTTAATCTTAAAGTATTTTTTTTATTCTCTAACTTACTGCATCATTAGTTAGTAATTTATTAACATAGCTAGCTTCCTTTCTTGTAAATTAATTTATATATTTCTATAAATTGAAGGGGCTGTTGCAAGCGCTTCTGGCTGATGCTGCTCTGCTGTCGCAAAAGGAAGCGTCGTGAATCAAATGCTCGGAGGCAAAGCATCAAGGCACCGCCACCCAGCGAGGCAAGTACTCCACTGAAATAAAAGGTACAATTTCATCAATCCCGTTTCCTGCCAACAGGACACCCGTAAAAAGCTGCACGTGGACCTGGTGGAGTACACATCCAAAATGAAGGGAGCTATTCCAGTGCTGCCATTGTACTTGGCATGGTTCTGCGCCTTCTGCAATGTGGTTTTTCCAGGACTAGGTATGTTTTGAAAAAAGTTATTTTTAGGAAGAAAATATTTCATATATATATTTTCATTTAGGAACCTTACTCTCCGGACTCTTTTGCCTGTGCGTGGGCATTCCTCGATTCTCGCAATTCGATAGTGCCCGTGCCAGGATCGGATCCTTTATCATCAACATTATTGTGGCCGTATCGCAGTTCTTCTGCGTGCTTTTCTGCTTTGTGGGTTGGGGATGGTCCATTTGGTGGGGCACCATAATGCTGAGATGTGCAAGTAAGAAAAACGTAAATCAAATTTGATTCTGGATTCTCATACAAGATGTGTTTATTATTGTTTTAGAGAAACTAAGCAAGATCAAAAAGGTGGAGCGCTTGGAGATGGAGGAGGAGCAACGACAAGCGCAGTTGGCGGAGACAGGAAAGAATGGCGATGCCGAGGCGGCCAAGACATAGTCCTCCGATCCCGGATATAAATAAGTTGCTTTTTATACCATTGTGTACATACTTTTGTACAAAACATGTAGATTCCACAAAAACATGCACTTCCACATGAACTTCCAGGTTAAGCGAAATGGAACAAAACTTCCTTTTAAACATGAGATACATGAATGTAAATGTATTAAAATCATTAAACTTCCACTAAAAGGTTACTGGTTTTTATTCTTACCACTAGAATCGCTGGAACATGTATTCTGGTATTTAAATTTATATATTTTTATAAAAGCGGGGACTAATTTCAATAAAACTGTGTTCTGGGTAATTCATATAACTTACGATTTATACGAAAACGTATTTGTTAAAATCAGACTACTCGTTTCCGGGGAAAAACAAACAAAATTTTTTTTAATATTTTACTCGCCGACGACTTAAAATCGTCAAATAACGGTAACTACCCCGGTTTCAAGAACCCCCTTACTATTTTCCATCTGTGTGACCCTATTCCATTTGTTTTTATTGGCAAACACATTTTCGGCAGTGCAGTCACACTGTTTCGTTCTTTACAGTACGGCGTTCATTAAAAAAACACGACGTCAACTCGCGAATTTCAAACAATTTGGCCGTAGAAAATGTCGCACCTCGTGAAAATGGAAAACGGGCAGAGCCAGACGATCCAGGAGATGCTGGGCTGCATCGAGCGGTGAGTGTGGACTGAATTCGCAACCCGAAAGTCTGTACAAAAACATAACCTCGCTTTTGCCGTAGCTACAATCCGGATCATCTCAAAACACTGGAGGCCTATGTGCAGGATCAGGCAAAGAACAACACCTACGACCTGGAGGCCAATCTGGCCGTGCTGAAGCTATACCAGTTCAACCCGCACATGCTCAACTTCGACATTACCTACACAATCCTGCTGAAATCGCTGACAGCTCTGCCGCATACGGATTTCGTGATGGCCAAGTGCCTGCTGTTGCCCCAACAGATGAAGGACGAGAACGTGCAGACCATCATCGATCTGGCCGACATTCTGGAGCGCGCCGACTTCACTCTCTTCTGGCAGAGGGCCGAGGTTAACCGCTCGATGTTCCGACACATCTCCGGCTTCCACGATTCCATTCGCAAGTTCGTCTCGCATGTGGTGGGCACCACCTTCCAGACCATCCGCAAGGACCTGCTGAAGGAGCTGCTCGGCGGCATCGAGGACTCGACGCTGGAGAGCTGGATCAAGCGCAACGGCTGGAAGCATCAGGGCCAGGGACTCGTCGTGGTGGCCACGCAGGACGACAAGATCAAGACGAAGAACATCACGGAGAAGATCGAATTCGACAATGTGGGCGCCCTAATGGCCCAGTGCCTGTAGGCCGATCCATCTCTGCGTCAATAGTCCTTGTCTAAATTTCTACGAATAGTAATTAACGGAAACAAAATAAAAGCCTGTCCGTACAGCTAACTAATTCTTTGTTTATTCTTGAACGAAGCTGCTCGCCAGGCTGCTCCCACTCACATTCAGACTTCCGGGACTACCGAACTTAAAACGTACACGTACAGAACTAATAAAGCACTATCCTATTTATGACTGCTTCTTGAACTTTTTCAATATGGGGAATATCTTGTCGAAGGCGTCGTAAATCTCCTGGCGCACTTTTGCGCCGGTGAGCACTACTTTTCCGGACACGAAGATGAGGAGCACGATGCGGGGTCTCACCATACGATAAATGAGGCCGGGAAACAACTCCGGTTCGTAGCTGCTGAAGTTGCAATGGGTCAGCACCAAGCCTTCCAAACGGATGGGAAACTTGACATCGCAGGAGCCGACCATATTTTGAATCTTAAAGTCGAGGAACTTCGCCTGCAAAATGAAATGAAGTTAGAGAAAGTTCTGGAAAGAGAGATTGCTTAGCTTACAGTGAAACCCAGCTTCTGAATAATGCGCGCGTACTTTCTCGCTGCCAGTCTGGAATCGTCCTCGCTCTTTGCGCCCGTGCATACCATCTTGCCGGAACTGAAGATCAGGGCAGTAGTTCTGGGCTCACGGATGCGCATAATCACGGCGGCAAAACGTTTGGGATTATACTCTGCATTTCTGGCGTGCAGCGCTATCTTCTTGAGATCCAGTTTGCAGCACAGATTAACAGTGGACACGATATTCTGCAGTTGAGGCACAATGCCGGGATCTGCGGATCCGGGTGTGGCTGGTGTCATCGGTGTGGAGGGGCCCATCGTCTGGTGGATGTTGCTAAGGGCATCTCCGCCGGCTCCTGCCCCCGATCCGCCCACACTGCGTTCGCTCATGGGCATCATTTGGGACATCATGCTCTGCGGCGTCTGGGGCTGCATCATGGACTGCGGGGTGCTTCCTCCTCCCCCGGGCGCCTGGCTCTGGAGCTGCTGCTGCTGATAGGATACTGATGGCTGGTAGCTCTGCATTTGCTTGTGGGCCAGGGGAAGAGATGGTTCGTGGCCAAAGAGACCGGATCCCCCGGCATCGGACTGCTGTTGTTGTTGTTGTTGCACGGAGTTGGAAACGGGGGCCGGCATCACTGGATCCGGCTGCGGGACCGCCGGTGGATGGTACACCGGATTGGCAACAATCTGCTGGTCCGCCTCCATTTGATGCAGCGGCGTTCCGATGCTCGGAATCGAGAAGTTGGGGCTGAGCATTTGGTCCATATTGCAGCTGATTTGGTGGTATCTACGGAATCCTGGGAACTGGATTTAATGCAGTTGGTTTTGCGGGAACACTCTGAACGTGTGCGACTGCAATTTCCGGATAAATTCACATGCCCACGGAGAGGGGAGATAAAATAATAATAATACAGCCGCGTTCGTCGTTGTACCTGTGGCTTCTTCCGTGTGAATGGCAAAAGCAGGGTCGCTTTTTGGCGGATCAATCGATAACAGGATGGGTCTTACGTTACTCGTTACGTTTTTCGTATCGATTGTAAAAGACAGAAATTTTCAAAAAATTAACTGGGTATGTAGGAAAGTCCCAAGGGAAAGGAGTTTTGTTCCAACTTAAATTAGGCATTTTCCCCAGCTGCTTATACCACTCATAAATGCAGACATTTTAGGGCAAAATTTTCATTAATACTATATACGATTTACTACCTGGTTTTAGCTCTCTGATTGTACCGTGGACGACTTTTATCATAACCATTCTCTAGATCCTTAGGACCCTCGCATGGGTGATGTGAGGACTATGTGAGCTTTATAATGAACTTATTGCTGAATTTTTATTGAATGACCTTATCACCTTTTTATTTATGCAAATAATCGAATGATCAAATTTCAGCTGTGCTTAATTAATCAATTAGGTTACTGGCACTTTAAACTGCCATTAGATTGTAATGAAACTCAACAGCATAATAAGGACTCCGCCCATGCTCAAACCCAAAGGTGAAGAGGCCAAACTCCGGACTGTTGAGGATGAATGAGAGTATGTATTGCCATGCTCATCCGTATAAACATGTTGTCCACTCGAGGGTGAGTTTTGGAAGGTACCTTCCACGCCGGGCACCGTATAGGGTCCTTCATTCTGACCCCGAATATACACCCCATTTCCAGGTGTTCCGAACTCATGGGGCCCATTTCTTCCATCGTAATTCTGCTGCGCATTTGAAGCTTATCGAGTAAAGAGAGATCAATGAATGTCACGGTTCTGAATTTCCCACACTCAACTTACCGGCAAACAACAAGCTGCCCACAACAAAAATTAACGCCAAAAACGATCTCATGTTGCACTGTTCAGAAACTCAGCTCAAATTCAACTGGGAGCAGTCGGGTAATTGCAAATCTATTTATACAAACCGGGAGAAACCCCAAGCTTCGGTCAATTATCAGCTGAGAACCAATGACATCACGGTTTAGATCGCAAAAAACGGGCTTGGGAATTGGAGCTTTCACAACATCATAAACATTACAATACCAATAACAAACAATGGCCCAATTTGTTTATATGCAGATATTTTAAAATAGATGCACTTTATTGGCAAAATATATAGGGATGTATTTTGCGCATGCTTTTACCCAGCTAATGTAATTTTTAAAATTAGTTCACTAGCTTGGGAAGAGAACCCAAATAGAGAGAACAGAATATATGGTCGCAGATATACTGAGACATTAATGCATATAGACTCTGAGTAGCATTATATAATATGCACTCAAAACAAACGAAAAAATGGGCCAGAGAGGCAACATTTCGAAAAAACAGATCTCGAATCCTGATAAATAAACTAATACCCAAAACAAGGTAAGTTTTCAGAACATTGTTAAATAGTTTCGAACCTAAACCTACTAAATTCAAGTACTACAGAAAAATAATAAATAAAAGCGACATGGAAAGGGTATGTCAGTTTTTCCGCAACAACTATGTGCTGGCCAACTGCGAGGATGCTATCTTTAAGAAGGCGTTCTCCCTGAATCTTTCCCACTACCAGATGTCCGAGGTTCCGGACATTATCGAGCAATGCGAGACACTAATGAAGCTCTTTCTCAACCAAAACAAATTGACGAAGGTGGGGAAATTGCTAATAAACAAAATAAACAATGTTTTTATATATTCCGTTGCTAGATTCCATCTTCCATTGGCAGTTTGCTGCGCCTGCAAGTCCTCACCTTGGATTACAATAAACTGGATGAATTCCCGCTCTGCATCTGCCGTTTGGTTCGGCTGAAGTTTCTGAATATTAGCTGCAATAGCATAAGTTACTTGCCCCCAGAAATTGGTTATCTAACCCTTCTGGAGACATTCTGGTGCAATAACACTGGTCTTAAGGAGCTGCCCGCTGAGATTCGGAATTTCGAGCGCCTCGAAACTTTGGGTGTCAGGGGCAATCCCTTGAAGAAGCTGACCGAAGCCATTGGCGCTCTCACATCACTCCGTTGGTTCACCGCCGAAGGCTGTGAGCTCACGGAGGTTCCATTAACAATGGCACTGCTCGAAAATCTGGTGCATCTGAATCTGAAGGGGAATCGACTGAAGCGACTGCCCAGAATGCTGATGGCCATGCAGAAGCTGAGGTTCGTTTTTCTCAACGAGAACCGGATCGATGAGCTGCCAACAAGGTCTCAGTTGGAGGAGCTGAGCACTCTACACATGCTCAACCTGTCCAAGAATCCCATCAGTCTTCATCAAGAGCTGCAGCTAATGGCATTGGTAAGAATCAAGCAATTTAATAAATAGCTTGAGGTTTAGTTTTTCTTATTTTCTCAGCGCCAGAACAATCTTTACGTGGAGTTGCCAGCAAATCCTGTCGAAGCCTGTGATGGTCTTGCCAGCAGAGCTAGCATGAACACCCAGGAACAGCAGGAGGATCAGGCGAGGGGACCTGGACAAGACGTTGACTCCTCCGATTGGGCGAACAGTGTGCGGACCAGTGAACTCGATACCACGGATGAGAGCACGATGGAAACCAACATCGAGGATCTGAGTGTAATGCTGCCGGAAATGTCGCGCTTTGTCACCACCTTTTGAAGGCCTCAATATGTTTTTATGTAGCACTCATAAATCTGTGGTTTATTCTCTACAACTGGGTGTTTTGTACATGTACCTCTAACAATCGTAGCGCCTTAAAATGCACATTGGTTAAATGGAAATGGGGTTGTGGGTTCCAGGTTAACTAGACATCTTCTTCATCAGCTCCTCGTCCTGCATGGACATTGCCGTCAGCTTCTTGCCGATCTTCTCGTGAATGTCCAGGTATTTGGCAACACAACGATCGATGCAGACCATCTCGCCCTTGCCTAAAAAAGTACAGGAATTTTAAGAATGTTTTATGCGAACTTGGTATACAAGTTAACTAATTCATAGTTCTTAATGACTAACAAAGTCTTTAATATTAAGGACCGTGAGATTCAATTTAGAAAAATTAATTTTCTTAGGCCTTCATAAAATTAAAAGATTTTTAGGATGAGCCCTGATTTTTTTCATATTGCCTCAAGCATATGTATGTACATATTTGTTACAAATTATTTTGGTTAAATAGGTATCCAAACGTAATAATAAAAGAAATCTTGAAATTAGTTCCTAGACCCGAAACTATTGTTAGTTATATTTATTAGGTACATTCGTGTTTCAAAAGGTAAATCCCATTTTATGTACCCTTAACCCCATATAGTACTCACCCAACTCCGATTCGGAGTAGCGGGGCGGAATACACTTCTTGTGGCAAGCGTTCGTCATGCGGTTATATAAATCGGACATCATTTCGATCTCCATCTCCTGCATCATCTGCAACTTGGCCTGATCGGCGGAACTGATCTGTGGCAAGGCCATTTTCTTTTGTGGGGTGCTTCGTTTGGGTTTTATATAGTAAGTGCTTCTAGTTTAGTAGTCGAATCGCCTGTCCGATGCTTGTTTTGAGTCGTAATCGCCCTGGTTCGCCTTCCTCATGCGCTCACGTACTCGCATGCTCTCGTAACGCCGGTTCTCAACGGATTGTTTTGACAGCACAAAAGCGTACACGCCACCCACAGTCAGAACAGTCCTGTTTAATTCAAAAATTTCAATAAATAATGTGTGTCACTTTACAGGGTAATTTTTACGAACCAACAGATAGCAATTCGACCTGCGTTGCCCAACGACATAGCCTGCTACGAAAAAACGACAAGTGTTAAAGACACTAACGCGTTGCGCTGAATAGTGTGTGGGATTTTTTATCACCGACACGTGTGACAGTTAAAGCAAAAGGGGTGCTCTTGAAATTGTAAGTCACTGAATCGGAAAACTGTGACTCGCTTTTCGAGACTTTTAAGGTATATCTTCTCTAATACATATCAGATATGTATCGTAGGGTGTAGACAGAGTGTTGCTTCATTACCGGCCTTGCAACTATATACTCAAATTGAAGTAGTTTTTTTTTTTATATTAATAAAGATGCCAATTTGATCATTAGTATTTTTTTAGTATCCGCTAGAACGTTCCCGGCTCCCCATCCATCCTTCGGTCACACTGCATCACTGTTTACTCAACCATTATTTCGTAATTTTAAAGTCATATTTTATCAATGAATTAAGATAAGGCGGGAGTAGACCGACACCCCCAAATGACTTCACAGATCTACAGCCAGAAGAAGTTCGTGCCCACGCCGCCGGAGAAGGGCTCCTTTCCTTTGGACCACGAAGGACTCTGCAAGAAGCAGTTTCTGCTCTACGCCAGTTGTCTTCGCAAAAACGCACAGGATACGAGCCAGTGCCGCCAGGACGCCCAGAATTATCTGGCCTGTCGCATGGAAAACAATCTTATGGAGAAAACCGAGTGGTCAAAGCTGGGCTTTCACGAACAAAACCAAGAATCCAATCAAAAGCAAAAAGAGGAGAAGCAAAAGCAATAGGCGGTTTTAATTTACCATGAAACCCGAACGCAATGTGATGATAGCGGCCACAGGAAGTGTGGCCACCATTAAGATAGCCCAGATAGTCAGGGAACTTTCCGATGAGAACCTGCCCTTTAAATTTCACCTGAAAATCCTTATCACCGAGTCGGCCAAGCATTTCTTTGAATTGGAGCAAATACCTGAAAATGGTGGGTAGTCAAAGTGAACTCAGATCTTTTATTTATAACTGAGAGATCAAAAAGAAAAAAACAATTACTAAATTAACTAATATGGACTTTATAATTAGTTGAACTTAACAAAATATGAAAAACATGACAAGCATTTACAAAACATGATAAGCGAAACCTAACTACTAATTAATGTTAATTAATTAAATTTGCTAAAAACCTAACCACGAGAAAATTGAAATATTTTCATAAAAATAATTTTGAAGCAGAAGTCTTTTAATTGTATTTTCGTTTTTAGTACCCATTTACCACAATCGCGATGAGTGGATAAACTGGAACAAGCGAGGTGATCCCGTCTTGCATATTGACCTAGGAAAATGGGCGGATATTTTAGTAATAGCCCCCCTCAGCGCCAATTCCCTCTCTAAAATGGCCACGGTAATGTAAACCCAAATTGTGAAATTTTTTTATACACCCCTATAACTCTGTATCTCTATTTTATGACAGGGGATTTGCGATAATATCGTTATGTGCGTAGTGCGTGCCTGGGATCTTAAGAAACCACTTCTTTTCGCCCCTGCGATGAATACTCGCATGTACGACCATCCGATAACCCGAGAGCAGATCGATAAGCTGACCAGTTGGGGTTACAAGGAGATTCCCTGCATCTCCAAAACTCTTATGTGCGGGGATACTGGAAATGGTGCTATGGCTGAGGTTCCCACAATTGTAGAAGCGGTGCTGGCTGCCTTTGAATCGAAAAATTAGTTAGTGAGAAGCCGAAATTGTTATACACACACTGTTTATATCGCAGAATATTTTGTTACAATAATTAGACAAATACTATGAAATTGGCTATGAAATCTTAGAGATCCACGACCTTCATGTCCTCCAGCGAATTGTTCGCCGATTGGCTGATCAACGCCTTCTCGGAATCAGTGAGGTTGATAAATTTGTGCTTCGACTTAAGCTCCTGCTGAATGGAAGAGAGCAAATCTGGTGAGCAGCGACCCGGTTTTAAGCTCTTCTGATCCAGCGATTCGGCGCCGCCTGTGATCTCCATTTTCGGCTCCACAATGGTTTCCATCTGCAGCGATTGACGTTTGCGTCGCATTCTCTTCGAACCTCTGGTGATGAGAACCACAGCAGGGGATTCAAATGGTAGTGCTTGGATGACTGTCTGTAGAAGTTTCGGTGGGGTTTCCGGTGTTTTTGGGTTACCAATAACCACATCCGCCTGAAGGGCACTGCGTGCTCTTTCTCGCTCCTCTTCGCGCTCCCTGGCTGCATTTTTCCTCATCAGTTGGCGAGCTCGCTTTTTGAGAATTGCCTGCGCGTTTGGATAGTATGCAATGACCTCGTTTAAATCGGATTTCAACAGCACGAACAAGTTGGAATATCCCTTTGATCGCACATCTGCTGTTCTGCGATCAGCTCCATTGATTCCCAGCAAACTTATTTCACCGAAAACGGAGCCTTCGGTTAAAGTGGCGAGGACTACATCGCTACCAGGACCTCCCATCACTTGGACTTGTCCCAGCTTCACGATATACATCTCTCTGCCAACCTCACCCTTGCGACAAACAAAATCTCCAGGCAAAAAGGTTACGGCTCTCAATTTCAAGACAAGATCTCTAAGCAAAGCCTCTTCGCAATCAGCAAAGAGTTGAACTTTGGACAAGGTTTGGATGTGCACGGAGATAGCGATGTCGGTTTTTAGGTTGATGGGCAAAGCATCCAGGATGTTGGACTCGTCTAAAAATTAGTAATTAAATTACATAAGCCATTCTATAGTTTATAAAAGTTCTACTTACCCAAAGTACGCTGTTGTTCCCAAGTGAACTGGAACCACATTTTGACCCTTGACTGCACTTCCTGCGAAAGGTTTAGGCGTCGCATGTACTCCAAAGTCTCATCCTCCAGCTGACGATACTCATGCTTATTTCGAGTGGCTGTGGATATAATATCCCTGATTTGACCGATAAGCAAAGCGAAGACAAAGACGCCCATTAACCAGGCAACCGTCATGAAAACGTATTCCCCTTGTCGTTCTGGTTTTGGATTCTTTCCTATCGAGGTGGCCGTCTTGGTGGCAAAAGCAAAGCACCTTACATAAGGATGACCTTTGCCACTGAAGACCCATCGATTCTTTCCCAATCCCTGGTAGTCACTGTAGGCATAATACAAAGCAGCTGTGATGTGAATCATGTAAAGCATGTAGGTTAAAGTTCTGGCCACACGCACCTAAGAAAATGAAGTTACAATGTTAGTTATTTGGATTTTGATTAGAAGTGTAAACCTACGAAATGCGGTGATGATATGACGCGATCCAAAAGGCGAAACACTTCCCAGAAGCTTTGGATCTTAAAGAACCTGGGAAATCGCAACCAAACAGCACCAGTTCCAAGTTTTAGATATAAAAGCTCCAAGGGAAGCAGAGCAAGAAGATCCAGCTGAAGTTAGATAAAACCTCATTTACTCATTTAGAAAGTATTGTAATCAATTGTGACGCATACCCACCTTAAATTGCAATTTCCTCATGTAATTCTTCCTTGTCAAATTTTTGTTCTTCACCCAAAATCCCTCGAAAAGATACATAACTCGATGTTTAAAGAAAACTACATCCAGTAGATACACAATATCGGCACAGAAGTCGCAGGCCAACCAAATGTTTGTGTTCTCCTTGGTTTGGAAGGGAAACGAGGCCCGCAAAGGGATGACCCAGGCATTATAGAGGAACGATAGTGACACCACACAAAGCCAGGAGATGTAGATCTTTCCCTGGGGATCCAAGGTGCGCTCATCGTTATTGGCTCCGCACAAACTGGAACAAAGCCACACATTCGATCGAGGAGTATCCGCCTCGAAGAGTCTTCCTCGATGGGGAGATTGCCCAGCTGGCACCAAACGCACCTTGTGCTGTGGCGAAGGATGCAGACTCTTGGTTGGCGGAGGAGATGGTGAACTTGCAGTGCTGCTGGAGGAAGGAGTCGGTGGTAGTTCGATCCGAGATTTAACCTTATTTGCTCTGGCTGTAAAGCGACGAACGAGATGGCGAACTTGATCGCGAAGGAACTGCTGGCCCTGGGAATCTAGACTGCCAGCGGAGCTTGGTTTCCGGTGCTCCAGATCCATATCCGTTTCCGGTTCATCAACTGCCACTATTTCACTTTCATTTATAGAAGGAGTTCGCTGAGCTCGCTCATTGCGATCCTCGTTTTGCAGTTCCGGCGATTCGTTGTAACAGATCTGCACATCCTGTTCGTCCTCGTCGATAATCGGATGGGTTTCAGCTTGGTGGAGTGGTGATTCCTCCTCGTCCTCCTCCTCCTTGGGTAGAACCACTTGACCAGTGGCTGCTGCCAGTTCCTCTGCTCGCTGAATGGCAATTGGATCGGGAACGATTTCGGGAACTTCTCCTGGTAGTGGAACCATTTCGAAGTTCTCCTGTTCGAGGACTCGCCTCACACTATCCGGACTGACAAGAGGCTTCTCATGATGCAGAATGTGCTTAACCAAAGCATGAGTGGCACCCACATTGTTCTGATGCTCCGTGGAGTCCACACATCCGATTTTACCATTCCTGAAATACAATCTGGAGTGATAGAACCTCGGACTTCCCGGACGATGTCTTCTCAGAGGAGCTTTAACCGCATTTATTTTATAGGTGACCCTTTTCACGGGACTCGGGCACTTGTTCTCCTTGTTGGAGTACAGGATCTGCTCCTGTTCCTTCTCCTTCTGCATTAACTCCTCGGTGGCACTGACAAACTGCTCGATCTCCTTGAGATCCTTGGTGATCTCCTCCAGACTTTTCCGCACCTGCGCCTCCTTTTCACCCGGACTCGAGTACCGGCGTACACTTTCCGGCTGTTGGTTGATCACATTCCTCATGAAAGCATGTCGTTCCAGGGTATCGCAGAATTTGGGCTCCTTCTTCGCCGATGAAGAGGAGGAGCTGCTCTGGGATCCAGAATGCCCGTTGCTGGGAGAGGTGGCCATCCGCTTGAGGATCGGGTGCTTCTGCTGCAGCGACTGGAACTCGTCGTAGGCAAAGTTCTCCAAAATATTCGGAGATGACTTCAATAAAGATGCACTTGCCTCGGGTTCGAGCTCCTCGCTTTGGCGACTCAACTGCAAATGAATGAATGAGCCGCACGTTCAGTCGATTGAGGGTCGGTTTTTAGAAATAAATAAAAACAAGGCGAACCAGCACGCAAATGCAATAAAAACAACAAAAACGGGCGGCATGGAGTGTGATTCGCATGGTAATTGCTTAGAGCCACCCGCACAACGGCATTTGGCCAGAAAAAACGCCAAAAGCTCATCTATCGAACTAACCATCTGATATATTGATACTAAGGAGAGTTAACCTAAAGGGTCGCCGGTTCAAATAGCAGACTTTACAAATTAAACCTTGAACTGAAGTCCCACCTTGAACTTTGGCTAGATCTTTACTGAGATATAGCTTTGGTAATAAAGTTAATATTAACTACTTTCACATTCTAAAAAGTTCGTATTTTTAAAACATGTAAATAAATAAATACTTGGAAAATAAGGTCTTAATCTAACACTGAAAATGATACCTAAACTTCAAAACATTTATTGATAATACAAACAATTCTGCCTCAAGAATCTCATATAAAGTATATAAAGTATATAAGAGTTTCTCAATATAAAATATCTGGAGCGGTTTAAATCTGTTAATTAACTTTTTGTATATTCTATTAATCTTATTCATTGTGCATTTCTGTAGCTCTACCTTTTAATTTCTGTTCTTAGAAATAACTATAAATAACCAACTGATATTCTATACCATTTCAAACTTATTGTTTCAATCCATTGAGTATTTAAACAGGAGCCATTCCCCTAATCAAACCACCACAAACAATAACCATTTTATAGCCTACCTTGCGAAAACGTGCCATGCTGGACATATTTTGTTGACCGACTTGCGATGGGGCAAGTTCAGTGTCAGCGGAGGGTTCAGGGTCGTTAGCCTTGCCTCTTAGTCTGTAATTAAGCAGGGTGAACGGAACGAGTTTAGTTTCGTGCGTGTTGCACATGGCGTATGATTAATGTGTGTTCTGAGTGGACACGCAAATCGCAATGCACTTGACCTTATCGAGTGCTATCTACTTAGTTTATTACGTTGACTATCCATATGCTGTACGCACTATTGATTTTTCCAGCTGTTGCAACTTGGAGTGTGCTCTTCTTTGTTTTTCCTCAGGTCGGTTTTTCCTTTGCTGCTGATAACGAAGCTCAACAGGTGGTTGAAAATAGGTGGAAAATTTACCTGTGCTTTTTCAGGTAATCAGTTAGCCACTGACTTGTTGTCTTAGTTTTCCAGGCTTCAACTCCAATTTGTTGGTTATAATAATAAGAAATTAATTTTTCCTGCTCCTTGGGTAAAGGATGGTCTTTATAGAGGACCTCTATCCTAGACAGAAAGTCGCCCACCGTCGTTGCAGAGGAAGATGAACTGGTCAGCGAAACGCGGGATGTCCATATAGTTAGTCCAAACAAATTTAACGCAGGCGCCCTTTGCTTGATACAAATACAGTGGTTCAAAAGCCCACAAATAAGTTAAATTTGTAAAATAGGTATGTAGTTTGCTTCCAGAATAACATTTTAAGTATATTTCCATATATATCTTAATATTTTATTAGAAAGCCTTTTAAACCTTAAAAGTTAAATTATATTTTTTAAATCCTTACTATATTATAAAAAGCTTTTACCAACTTGAACCATTCAAAGCTTCTCCATATTCAAGTTTCCTCCAAATGAAAAGCTTTCGAAGCCAATTCCCAAACAGACCCAAAAAAGACACATCCAAGCCTTGAGTTTTCACAATTTTTTATATATTTTTTTTTTAAATATTCCATTCAGCTCTACATTCACAATTACATATTTGTAATATTGGTTTTTTGTTTTTGCCATTTTTAAATTACATAATATATATTTAAATATATATTTATGTATATAGTTTAAAATGTATGTATATATATATAACTTTTTGCTTTCGAATCGAGGGACTCAAAATTCAAATAACTTGATGCAATCGAAAGTGGCTAAAGGGGCGCGGGGAATCCCCCAATGGGGGCAGTGGGCTGCATGTGTTTTTTAAGAAGAGTGTCATACATATAGATACATTTATACGTACAAACCTAGAATATAAAGAACAGTTGACTGGAAATAATGTGGGTGTGATTTCTTCACTTCTTTAACTTAGTTTTATGGTTTATGCTGTGTGGTGTGTTCCTGTGTGTATTGGCATGTGTGTGTGTGTCTCTGTGTGTATTCATGTTTATGGATTTAGTGCATATTTAAAGATTTAAGGTCTTAATACATTTTTTTGTGTTTTTTTTCATATTTTTTTTTGAGATTTTTTTAATTAGGTTTTTTTGTAGTTTTTTGTTGGTTTTCATTTTTGTGGGTTTTCTTTTTGTCACTTAAAAAATTACATTAATAAAATGTATTTTAAAACTTATGCAGAAAAACGTTGCCCAGTGCGGAGGATGCAACTGCCTACTCGCTCTCGTCCTCCTCCTCCTCCTCGGAGGACTCTTTCTTCTTGGCCTTCTTGGCGGGCTTGGCGGCCGCCTTCTTTCGCTTCTTGGGCGCTCCCGAATCGGTGCCGCCATTGGCCTCGTACTCCTTCACCGCCTTGTTGTACTCCTCCTTCATCTTGATGGCCTTCTGTTCCCACTCCTGTTAATAAATAAATTAAGGATTTAATAATCGAGTTGCTATATGCATCGTTTCGATCAATCAACTTACGGTCTTATCCTTCAGTCCGCGCCAAAGTTCGCCGCCCCTTTTGGCGATGTCTGTTACCTTGCTGCCGGGGTTATCCTTCTTGATCTGTTCGCGGGTCTCGTTCAGCCACAGCATGTAGGCCGAAAGGGGACGCTTCGGGCGATCTCCACTCATGTTTGTTTCTGGTTTGACTTGACTTGACCCAAGGGAAATGTGAGGGCTGAGCAATTAAGCAGCTGAAATAAAAATTAAAAATACTTAGTAAGTTTGGAATATATAATAATCCTTACAAGCTAGTGATAAGCAATTGTATTATATTTATTTGGTTTAAAGAAAATTATCTGTCTCTTAAATTGTCGCAGCATAACAATAATGCCTAATTTTGAATTTAATTCAAATAAAATTTAATTTGCTCAAGGCTTCAATTAAATTGTTAATTTAAAGACAACAGGAACATAATAAAAATTTGTAGCTTTTATTAAAATCACATATGTTTTTCTTTTGCTGTCCAGTCTCAAATGATTGAATATTCAATAATTGCAATTTGGGCCGTGCAGAAACCGGCATTAATTAAATATGCCTGGCTGTACACCGACGCACAGATACGACCCCTGGCCTTAAGCCCACGCCCCTTTTAGGCCCACTCGCGCCCCGCGTAAGCTATTGGAATGAAATACTTTTAATACATAATCCTTGCGGCTTTATATAGGCCCCCCTACATAATGGCTATTTATGGCAGGAATATTTCCAATTAATTGTGGGTGTCGATTTCTTGTACATATGTATGTACATATGTATGTACCGCCATTTAAATGCTGTACATGCCGCAGAGGTCGATGACTCAAAGGATTTCGGTGCACGGCCGGTGAACCCACGATTCAACCAACACTCCTTTTTTATCGCCTTCGCAAGCCTAGACGCAAATCAGCTGGGAGATGGCATGCAAATGAAGCGACAACGATGACGACAATCTGCCCCCCTTAAACAACAACAACAACGATAACAGAAACAACAGCCATGAGCCATGCACTTGACCCAAATCCAGAATTCAGCGCAAAATGCACGAGACATCGACAGGCACAGAGAAAAGGGGCAAATGGGTGTTGAGCAGTCGGAGGAGCAGTCGGAGTTGCGGAGGAGCATAACGACGTGAATTGGGTTAACAAACGACTCGAAAGCGAAGGAATCTGCAGCCTGAAGAGCAAAAGTGGGAGACGGGTGTGTAGTTTGTGGCGCATCAATCAGGCGGCGGCCACCATTGCACAACATCCTCGTTTGGCCAACGGTGAATGGGGAAGAGGAGAGGGGAAAGGGGAAAGAGGAAAGAGGGAGGGAGCACATCCCCGCAGAAACTCTACATATATACGTATATAGCTGCGTGTCCTGTGTCCAGGAGCAACAGGAAAACGGCGGCAAAATGGTTGCTAGTTGAACGCGGCCACAGACACACGCATCCACAGGATGCGATAGACGGATGGATGGATGATGGCGGGGCATTGCACATTGCGGCAACACGTGATGCAGCCAGGACTCCACCTTCCCCTTCCCCCAGTTTCCCTGTATGTATGCATATACATCACACGAATATCTTTCGGCAAGGAGGGGGTCCTCCTAGAAAATCGAAAGCGAAAACCATTTCCCGTCTGTGTATGTGCATAGTTGGTTGGTGGTAAGTACATCTGTATCTGTTGTTCTGCGCTACGAGCTTGGGGTTTCCTCTGCAGGCGCAACCAACAAAGTGAAAACATTTTCAAATTGTCAGGGGTAAATTAAAATATAACAAATAGGAAGAACCATATGCTAACATTATACAAAATATTTGTAAAAAATAAATAAAAGAACAAACAAGTGAAATAAGAAAAACTTTCCATATTTTGCTACTTAAAGAGGTTACATCAAACAAAATTATTAAAAGTTACAAAACTCAAGTAGGAAGTAAAGATGCAAATCTATTTTTAACTTACATCCATATTTATAGACTTCAATTGTCAAAGTCAAAATCCCTTTCCGTTTATCATTTCAATTCATAACTCCCTATAATTATGTGCCAAACCATCCGTATTGTTAAATTATTTCTCAGCATTACGCATACGCAATGTGGGCAGCACTGGCACGGCAGATTACGCATACGCAACGTGTTGCGACCACCGCTTGTGCATATGGCATAATGAAATGCCAGACTAACGGCAAACAGAACCCACACAAAAGGCGCACAAAGGACATTAAACGGAATACAAAATAAGGAGCTGCAAAAAACCGTAAAGCCTTTCAGTGGAAAACAACTGACATTTTGTCGATCTAAAATTGAAAAGTAGACGTCGACTGGGGCAGCGGCAATGACTGCAGCAGCGGCAGAGACTGAGGCAGAGACAGCGACTGAAGCAGCGGCGTTGACGTCAACTGAGAGAAAACTGACAACGCTTATCTGGTCGACTGTATGTGTTTATGGCGTGTGTTTTTAATGCCTCCGTCCGGAGGAGAGCATTTCCATGCAGCACCACCAGTACAAATAGCAACCACCTAGCCAAAGAACCACCATCGAACCACCCAACCACCCAGCCACCCAGGCATACCATATTCAACGAAATATTGGCTTGCCTGCAGCACGAAGCTTGTGCGCAGAACCAGCATTTTAGGGTAGATACTTTCCCAGGGATTTGCGCACTGGATGCCCGAAAGCAACTGCCTCTATGTGTTTTCGCTGGAGAGCGTGGAACGCACAGTGGTGACTTTTAACGAGGGAATACATAATGCTGATAATGCCCTCGTTTAACGGCCCTTATTTCTGTATCACTGATTTCGAGCAGTGTACAGTACAGTCGGGGCAAAAATCAAAGGGTAGGTAGGTCAACATTATGATGAATCATCACAAAAATGGCACGCTAGATGGCGCTATGGTTTATTATTGCATTTCACATATTGTTATTTGAAGTTAGTTGATTAAACTAACAACTTTACATTTTTGAATAAAGTCTTTCATAACTGCAGCAATAAATAATTTTTGTTTTGGATGTACGAATCTTCACTAAATCACATTTATAATTGTCATAGTTATAGCATGTCGCAAAAGATTTTTGAAAGATTTTTATGAGTCATTTAACTAGGAAGTCATTATTCTGGATTCTTTTTAATCACAAATAAATTATCGCAACTACTGAAAAATAGCCTCGAACCTTAAGCATTTATAAACGCTAGTTTATAAATATTACTTTTCACCAGAGTGCAATGATAACCCCCCATTAACAGTGGATATGGATCACGAAAGAGAGCTTTGCCTGATATCGCAAATCTGAGAAAAGAGCGGGAAAATGTACGATCGCCGGTGACTTTAACGAAAAGCAGCACAATTGCCGCTTTGGGCCCGGTTATCGCCCCACAGATTAGACATATTATCGTGGTCGTGGTCGTATTAGTATAGTATTCGATTAGGAACCAGCACAAAAGTGGCGCGAAATAAGCTTTGTAACTGTAAATGCCCTCGAGAAGCTTTGCCGCTCTATCGCGCTCTCCCGCTCCTTATCGGTGTGCGTTTTTTTTCTGGATGTGTGAGTCAGTGGGGGGACTGAATGACAAAACTTTTGGCGCCATTTTTAGTTTGCACTCGAGAGTGCAGCACGCAAAGCGCTAAAAAGTAACAACAAAACACGCGCGCGTCAGACAAAACAGAACGTAACAAAAATAACAATCAAACGCCGCCTAGGAAACATAAAAATATGGATAATCAGCTAGACCTTGGTAAAGATCAGTTAAGATCAACTAAGGTCCTTGAGCCAGAAAGGATATCGTTGGAGTTTAAACTATTTTGTATTAAGTATACTTCTGGATGACATGACTGAAAGCCCTAATTAATCATGTGACAACAGTGGAGGAAAGCAAAAGTCCCACTTGCCCACTCAGGAAAACAGGATAAGCCGGGCCGTCCAGCCAGAACCAAGTGGAAAATGCCAAGGAAAGCGGCTGAGACCAAGAGAAGCCGCAGATGGCGACAGGTGGGTGGACAGCGGGTGGCCATTTCCCGAAGGTGAGACCCAAAGCCGATCAGAAATCAAAAGCCCCAACGAGCAGGTGCGCCAGAAAGTGACTTGCACTGCGAAATGTTTCGCACTCAACGGTTGAGACAACAAACTACACTGGCCAAACAGAACTTTGATCGATAGCGTATAATAATTAAAAAAAAAACAGTAAACAATTTGAACTGATAAACAACCTACACACTTTGCATACACTATAATTTTGTAAAATCTTTTGAAAAAAAAAAACAACAACTATATAATAACAACAAATTTGTCATATGCCACTTAAATAAACAGACATTATATAAGGTTGTCAAAAAAGTCTTGCGGTATTTTTTTTTTTTTAATTTCAATTCTTCATAAAATTGGTTATAATAATGCGATTGAAGTCAAATATGCGCCGTTTTGTTCGATGACGAGTTCCCAACGAGATGCCAAACTCATAATGCCCTTCTTATAGAAGCTCGCTCCCCTATTGGCAAAAAATTCGGAGAGCCAATTTTCACAGGACTCTCTTGTGTCCAACTTCAGATTACCAAGCGCGTTCGCCATGGAAGGAAATAGGTGGTAATCACTTGGTGCAAGATCCGGACTATACGGTGGATGCAAAAGAACCTCCCATCCAAGCTCCCGGAGCTTCTGGCGCGTCACCAAAGATGTGTGTGGCCTGGCGTTGTCCTGATGGAAAAAAATTCGACCACTTTCGCTTAAAAATGGCCTCTTCTGCATGAGTGCTGCATTCAAGCGGTCCAGTTGTTGGCAGTACAGGTCCGAATTGAGCGTTTGGCCATAGGGGAGCAGCTCATAGTAGATCATTCCCTGCCAATCCCACCAAACACACAGAAGAACCTTCCTGGCCGTCAATCCAGGCTTGGCCACCGTCTGGGCCGCTTCACCGCTTTTCGACCGCGACCGTTTGCGGCTTACGTTATCGTAAGTTATCCACTTTTCATCGCCAGTCACAATACTCTTCAAAAACGGGTCGATTTTGTTGCGATTTAGAAGCGATTCGCAGGCGTCGATACGGTCAAAGACGTTTTTTCGGGTCAATTCGTGTGGCACCCATACATCAAACTTCTTAGTGACTCCAAGCTTCTTCAAATGGTTAATAACGGTTTGATGACTCATGCCCAGCTCTTGACCGATGCTACGGCTGCTACTATGCCGGTCTCTTTCGACCAATTCAGCAATTTTATCGCAATTTTCGACGACAGGCCTTCCGGAGCGTGGCGCATCTTCGACCACCTCTGCACCAGCACGAAAACGTTGAAACCATCGTTGTGCGGTGGAAATGGAAACTGTATCGGGTCCATAAACTGCACAAATTTTATTGGCGGCTTGAGATGCATTTTTGCCAATATCGTAGTAGTACTGTAAAATATGCCGTATTTTCTCTTTATTTTGCTCCATGATTGCGACGCTATAACTAACGAACGACTTAAAAGAAAAGACAATCAATCAAACACGTGTTAGCGCGTGAATTGAGCTTTCCAAAAAGGTATAGTATGACCTTCAGCGCCAACTAGCGAAAATACCGCAAGACTTTTTTGACAACCTAATATATTTCAAAACAAAAAAAATTTCATATGCCACTTCAATACAAACAATGTAATTAATTTGCTGTAACTTGTTTGGGAGATTATGAAAAGATTTCGACCGAGTGTCTTTAATAAATAGTTTATGTGCTGATAACAACATCTACTCAAATTTATATATACATAGTTTGTATTTTCACATTTACAATTAAAAACACTGACCAATGCAATATATTTCTGGATGATGATTAAATTAAATATTTTCAGGTATTAGTATTTATTAACACATAAACACTCTTTCAAACATTTAAAATGTAATCACTTTAACTTAGACCTAATAAAAAATTATTGTATTAAATTTAAATTCCTCAAATATGCAATAAAAGGATGTATTCCCCCAAATTATAATACTAAAAGCACACTTAAACACACATTATATTAATCCTATTAAGGATAGAAAAAAATTTAATCGCGCAACACCCACAAATAACGCAAAACCGCACTGAATATCTTTCAGCACGTGATTTCGATTCTGTAAGAGCTCAGAAACTATTTTCTCAATAAAAACCCTGTAACCCAACAAAACACTCACTAACAGCGATTAATTAGTTAAATAAATAACCGAACAAACAATAATTCGGGCACATGATTTCACTTGAATAAGAGATTAATGCCTGGCCGATTAATTTGACGACGAGTGTAAATGCGCTTGGCCAGCAGAGTGCAAAAATCGTATGAAAAATACTCGTATTGCGATATCTACGTACGTACTTTGGCTTGTTCGCTGGTTTTTACTTCACTCTTCTTGGCCCGGTCGTCCAGCTACTTGTACTGGATTGGATACTGGCACTGGCACTGGCAATGGGACTGGGACTGGGTCTGCAGCTACTTGTACTGCTGCTGCTGCCACTACTACTGCCTGTGAAAATCGCCTCGCACGAACTGAACTGAGACTGAACGAACTGAACTGACTGAAACGTACTGGTACTGCGAGCGTCTATAGGCAAGCGAACTGAACTGAAATTCAACTGAAGCAGCTGTACCAGGCAATGGCTATACAAGCTGAATACAGCAGAAACCCAACCAAACCGAACCGAAACCGAAACGCAGAGCAGAGCAGAGACGAGGAGGGGCGGAGAGAGGAGAGGGGCGGAGCAGAGCAGCACAGCACAGCACACAGCAAAGGCAAAAGCAAGAGCAAAGGCAAAACGACGAACAGCGAGACCATCAAATAGCACGGGGAGTACGTACGTACAGGCAGGCAGGCAGGCAAGGCAAAGTATCTGTATCTGAGAGTCGAACAACCCAGCCATACATCCAACGAGCCAACGAACGGCATACAGGGCGAATCGGGGGTAGGCGACTGTATGCGCACAGTGGCGGGCCGTCGGGTGTGTACGGCTCCGGTGAGGCGGCTCATTTGCGTGGTCGTTACACTGGTGGGCCGGAAAGTTGGGCCGTTGGAGAGGCACGTAGCTAGTACAGCGCATGCACAGTAAGGGCACGGAATATTGAAAATGCCTTTCACACCAATTAAATTTAATTATTTACGAGCTGAGATATGAGCCTCAAGGCTGATGAAATTCAGTTTTATGAAGATTACAAAAGAAACAATATATTTTTAAATTTTAAGAGTTTTTAAAAAGTTATTTTTCTTTAAAATACAACTAATTTGAACGCTACTTATGTTTATCTTATAACAAACACCCTCCTATTTACTAAGACGCGCATGTTCCGACTATTTTTGCCGCGACTGTACCCTGTTTGTTCATATAAAAAGCATGGAGCTGCGAGAACGAATTGCCAGTAGTATTTGGCGGCGCCGCTTCCCCCCTCTCCGACCCCCTCTCTTCCCCTCTCCTCTCAACCTATTTAATACCCCACAGCTCGTCAAAAACGTCGTCACTGCCGCCCACCTGTACCGCCCCCTCGTCCCGCAAAAATTAAAAAATAACGCACTTCCATACACCAATCCCTACCATATTCTATGTTTTCGGCATTGTAACCAATTGAAACTTCTTTTTGTGACCAAAGCTAATTGTAAGACTTTACCGTTTTTTTTTTGTCCAAAATAAAACATTGATTTAACCTAGAATATTGATTTGACATTTACATTCCAATCGATTGAGTAATCAGCTAACGGAATCGGCTCACCCACAACGCAGCTGCATTTCAAAAAATAACCGTCAATATTTCGCGCGCGCCCTCCATTCAAAATTTCAATTCAATACGAGCACGATGTGGACGAAAGCCACCTAACCAAAAGGCGAAAGCCATGCCAGCGCCGTATAGCTCTATGTGGGCCCCCAAAGTATCAGTAGAGAAGTGTATAACCCACGCCGCACCGCAAAAATTGGGTCGTTTAGTTTATTTAGCAAAATTTATATAATAAATGGCCACCGTGGCGCTATTTCTTGGCCAGATAATTAAGTTGAGACAATGGCGAATCAATCGTAGTGAAGCACTTGACACTCACCCGTACGAAAAAGTCGCGTAATTTGCGTTTTAATTGCAGCCAAATCGAAATCTTAGTTCAGTTTTGGTACTAATGCTCTGGTGCACTGCTGACTGCTGGCTGGCTCGTTGGCTGGTTGGCTCTGCCTTCGCTTGCCTGTTCACTGTATAAAATTTTCTTCCACTGAAAAAACGCAAGTCGCTTGAGCGTACGTAGTACAGCTTTTGCCTTTGGAATATGAAATACACAGCGTAGAGTGAATGCCAGAGGCCCAGAGCCATACGGCCATCCATACGTACGCCATGTAGCTCGAGTACGAGTACGACGCAAACGCAGGCAGGCCATTCTGCATTTGTATGTGTGCGCCTCGCTGTTTTCGCCGCTCGTTTGCCCGTTTGCCAGCTCACACAGATACGGAGCGCCCCTGTCCGTGTATCCGTGTATCTGGCCTGGCTGGCGAGCCCGCCACTGTGTGCGTCTCTGCTGTGTTCGTTCGTTCGCTCGTTCGCCACTGTGTGAGAGCACACGGACACAGTACAGGCACACAGCAGTGGTACAGGCGGCCAGGGCAGATGGATGAGAGGGCCCAAGAGGGGGGTGCTGTTGTGAAGGGGGGAGGGGTGGAGGTATATCAACGGCAAGAGCGCAGAGTCAGAGCAATGAACATGATGGCCGCCTGGTCTTGCTTTTGCTTTTGGTCTTGGTCTGGCCTGCCTGGCCTGCGATTCGCTTTGGCCTGCCTGTTTTCGTAAAGTATCTTTTGCTTTTCAGCTGAATTTTGGAAGGTTTTACCACTAAAATGGGGTAAACTGGGTATGAGGAAGAATTAAGAAAATATATATCTTACTAATGGCATTTAAGGTTTTTCGATTTTATATTTCAAAATGCTAATTTTTGGGCTTTATTTGGAAAAATATACTAATTTTTAAGATACATCTTTGGTTTTTAGTTCAAATTTAAATATTTTCTAACTAACATTGGATAAGCTGAGTATGCCACTATGTGGTTAGTATATTGTTTCTGTAAATGGCATTTAAACGTTTTCGATTTGTTATCTCTAATCATGAAATTTAACGTATTAACTGCAAGAAAGCAATTCAATCTGTGCATAGTTTTCATAGTAGCATGCAGCGTACTACGAATGTAAAGGTGCTTGCAAACAAAATGCTCCTATAAATTGCAACTTTTAAAATAAACACTTGGTTTCAGGCATTTTAAATTAAAAAATATATATTTTACTTCGACTTATTTATAAAATTTTTATTACAAATAAAATTTTGTATATTATCACCTCATGTAATAAAATTATTTATCAAAAAAGCCCTTCGTTTTTTCAATTAATAAGTAAAATCTAGTAATACATGTCATGATTTCTAATAAATTATCTTATAATAGGATTAAATCCTACCAATGTACCTATGTACATACATTTTTTTGGGTTTTGTACCATGGAATTTTTTTTTGGGAATTTGTGTCATGAAATTTGTTTGTTCAACTAAGAATTGCTAATTGTACGTAAAAAATATTTACGTGAGTAAAAATTATAATATAATTAATTATATAATTAATTAATTAATTATAATTTATTAATTATACATTAAATCAAAAACAAGTCTGACTGGGTTCAATAGCAGCAATTTTAAATATGTATCTAGATGAATAAGTGTGAATTTAAAATATAACCTATTTAAACAATTAGAAAAAAGCCTGAATATGATTCAGATTAAATTGCAAATTATTAAAAAAAAAATTTTATGATTAAAAAAATTAAAATATACAAACTTAAAAAAACTAAATTAAGGTATCAATCATGGGAGTACAAGGAAGTGTAAAATTTCAATAATCGGACATCAGCGAAGTGACATCAGATGTGGGTTGCAAAGTGCCTTATCTAATCGAGGAAAGTAGCAGACAGCCAACGAAATCTTTGCGCAACGCAAAAGCGCACCCATCGAGTCGACTAGTGCCGCCTGTTTTTCGCTTGCCTGTATCTCGCTCTGTAGAGCCGTAGAGCTATAGACCGCAGTACAGCTACAGCCAAATACGAAAATACGAAGCGAACGAGTGTGTTTGAAGGGGAGTCGGTGCGAGCGAGACGGGGCAACGGGTGCGAGGGAGAGGAAGAGCAAGAGCAAGAGAGGCGAACAGACGGCGGCGGTCGTTCCACATACGCGACTGTATGTGCGACTGTATCTGAATCGGAATCTGAATCTGTATCTGCCCGACTGCGAAGCGAACACAAACAACACACGAAACCGAAGAGGCCGCTTCGCTTGCGCGTAGGGTATGCGAAAGGCAGTGGGACAATCTGGACCCGGTCTCTAATGATGAACAGCTAAACAGATTAACCAGATTTTAGATTCCTGATGCAAGTCCCCCTGATAATTTCGCAATTGGAAAATATGATATTACCATTTTCATGTGAAATTTATTTTAATATCTCTAAGATAAGAAATTTGGGGGAAGCCAGTTGAACTATTAAAGTTAAGCCGTGCTTGCATTTAAATTTATAGGTTCATTAAAAAACAGTTAAAGCAATAAAGTGTCAAGCTGTTCGGATTTTATGCACTAATTTAAATAATTTGACTTTTCTTAATAAAATAAACCCCCTATTAAAAATATATCGAGTGAGATTCAGAATTGAAGATCGTTTAGTAAGTATGCTTTGGTAGAATTTATAATCTTTTAAGTAATGAAAATGCCAATGAAATGGAAGGGTGTTAAAGTATTATTGTTTTGAGAATACGGTTACCAGAGATTTTTATGACACCCCTACATTTTTTGATAAACAGTATTAGCGGTACTATTAATCAAGATTTCCGCTTTAATATGCAAATATCCTTTAGGAAGCCTGTACAACTGTATCCTTTGATGGGACAGAATATGGTAACGTATTTCACAGATCGTTGACCTCAACCCCAAACAACTCGGGGTGCCTACGGAAAAAGGGGTTGCTCTGCCACATACAACACCTTTGCTACACAAAAATCCGTTAATTCTAACAATATTTTTTAAGATCGAGGAAATGCACTTTTTTTTTGGCATTGCCTATTGGTCCCACCGTGCCAGTGGGTCGGTCGATTATTATGGTTGTTTGTCGTCTCATTTCAGCCGTGTGTCTGTGTAGCAACACCGAAGCCAACGGCCCGTCGGATGATATCGCCGGGGGATGGTGGGGTGTGCTGGGTCGGCTGGGCTCTGATGTTGTAGCTTCTATTAGGGGAGTTAAGGCAAAGGGGTGGTGAGGAGGGAACAGGGAGGCGGGAGGCGGGGATTGAGGGGGGAGAGATACCCAAGCGGGCTGCAGCCGACCAACCGACCGACCAACGCTACTGGCAGCGTTGGCTTTCGGTGGTGGCAATTGTCGGCCAGGAGTGGATAATGTGGACGGAGGGGGGTATCCTGCGGTACGCAGGATGGGGCATACGCTCTCGGGCGGAGTATGCAAAAACGAACCAGCTAACGAGCCGAGCGAACTGGCGACGCTTCATCGAAATGGGGACGCATGAGGCGCACATTTGACAGGATGTGGAAATAACGAGCCTGCATGCGTATGTACTTGCCTCTAAAGAGCAAACCTATCGAAGAATAGATGCTCTGTAAGGTGAATACAACAGAAAATAGTCGTTTATATCATGCATTTAAATAAGGCCTGACAAATTAAATATGTAAAGGTATAATAATAATAATAACTTGTCCTTAAAAATGAACTATATCTGTTGATAATCAGTTACAAAAGAAATTTATTAAGTTATGTTCAACTTGGTATCATTTCTTATATTCTTCTATTAAAGAGCATAACCTATTTTAATGACTTCAGATAAAAACATAAACTAAAACATTTTATATAAAGTACACAGGTAAAAAAGCTTTTCAGTTTCTGAATAGTCACCAAAAATTTTAATTTGAAAAAGCAAATAACAAATTTTCTCATAAGCCCTGGAAAGCGTAAGTAGATCCTCAAGAAAATGCAGCAGATACGGATACCCTACGAAACACATTTTTCCTTTCTACCACATTCTGCTGCAACTTTTCATCTTGGTAATGGCTTAAGAGCGTAGCAGGCCTCTGTCCTTTTTGTGTGTACTAAGCATTCCTCTATGAGATCCTTGCCTCGGTCTTCATCCTTCCTTCCCCGGAACCCTGCTTAGCCAGCCAGCCAGCTTAGGCTGAATCCTGTTGCCTGGACATGCGACATGAGGCAAACTGGAACCGGGCTTCGTTCCGCCAGCAAAGCATCTAGCAATTTGTGCGGTATGTGTGCGGATTGGAGGGTCGAGTATTTTGTGCCTTTCATGGAAACTGAACTGCATGAGTTCGCCTTGAGTAAGTGAATGTTGCGAACACACTCGCATACATCCTGGTGCAGACAATCAGGAGACTGAAGTACTCACAGCAGGATGCAGACAAATATCCCATCCAAGGGATACGGAATACGGAATACAGAGTACGGTATACGGGGCACTTGTTGTTGCGTCGCCGTTTTTGCTCATCTACTCGAACCAATATGCTTGGCATATGGACTAAATGTACTTGGTTTTTGCCTTTACCGTTACATTTTATAGAGGGTCTTACGCGACCGAAGGGAAAAAATAACTTTTTGGCGCCACTTTTTGCTGGGGGAATTTTTAGTGCTGATTAAGCGAGGGTTTAATGAAGTTTTGATTTCCCTTTCGGAAGCCGCCCTTTAATGAAGTAATAATAAGATAATATTATTTATTTTAATTGCAAGTTTATTAGGAAAGGCTTCTGAAAATTTCGGAATATCAATTTGAGTTAAAACCTGGAATGACGGTATAAACCTTAAAAATATTTGTCTTGTCCTTTTGAAGAAAGAATCGCTACATTTATAAGAATACCCTTAATGGCGAAAGACTTTTGCCAATATTTTGATTTCTGTTTGCTTTTTTTATCATTTGGGGATTACTTGTATGCTGCTAAAGGATCCGTGGCTAATCACATCATATTGGCTGTAATCCGCTTTTAATTGATCCTTTAACTGGGAGGACATCTTAACCATTTTTTTCTTTTGGTCCTGTCTTCCAGGATAAACATGTGGATGTCACAGGAAACCTTCATACCATCTTCAAAATCAAAGCCAAAAGCTAAGGCAAAAAAGCGCTTCACCTAAAGTGCGTTCCGTTGAGATTGTCTCTCAATTTCTGTTCTGTTTCTGCCGGTTTCCATCTTTCACGGTGTTCGTTTCTGCCGAACAGCTGATGATGCATACTGTGCGCCAAAAAGGAGGGAGGGAAGGTCGAGGTAGAAAATCGGGGAGCTCGCTAAATAATACGGATGGTGTTCGGCGACGCATTGTTGTTGTGCCTGTGTGTTTTTGGGGTAAAGCTCACCGGCCGCTAACAACAACAGCGATAACTGGATGAGGGAACATGCCCCCATCATTCATCGCACTCCACGGCCAAGTTCAGTATCTTCGGCACATCCACATTCCACGGCGCCTATTGTTGCACCACCGACCGAAGGGAAAACCAAAGCCAACACACGAGCAACAGGACAGGACTAACTCCTTTGTGACCCAATTTAAGGCGGGCGCGAAAGTGCAACTCTATTTCCTAGAGTCCATGTGTGGGCGAACCACAGTCCAAACTCACTAAAGTGGCAATGAATTGATAATGGCAGATGCAAGGAAAATCGTAGAACGATTAAATGCAAATAAAATTATTCCTATTGTTACTCAAACAAAAAATATATGAATTTAATATCATAAAACAAGGTTTAAGTTATTATTAACTTTAATTTTAGGGAAGTCCCACTGTAGTTTATGGCAGGTGAGTACCCAGTTCGATACCACCCGCTGTGGGCGTGATGCCAACGATCTTATCGGATGCACATTTGAAGGTCGCCAGTTGAATGCACTGCAGAAACCGTTAAGCTCGACTTGTGATTTTGGGTAGGGTGTTCATGTGTTGCAAATAAACTGCCGAAGCTGATAAGCAAAAGCAACAAAAACAACAATCGCTTGTGCGTGTATTGTGGTTGCTTGTCGTCCGGTTTCAGAGTCTCAGTTTTCTCGATTCTCGAGAATTTATTGGGCACACACAGTGGCTTAGTGTATGTGTGTATTGGTCATGCCTGCTGAAAAAGCCAAAATCGGCAATAAACAGATAGAAGCCCGGATAAAATAAAGAAATATTTGATTATGCATACATTTCATCAAAACGTACATAGTTAGTTACATCATGTGATACATACATGAAGTTTACACGCACGTATTTTACATGGGCCACCAACACTCGAATCTTGAGAGAGTAAAAGAGAGAACGCGTCGCTGTCAACGCCGACAGAGGCAGTGGCAGAGGTTCCATTTCGCCTTTGGTACAGTACGGTATGGTTTTGCTTTCTCCCACTCGCACTGTTTTTGCCGCCTTGCGTTTCTGCTTCTCTGCTTGTCTTCCGGCGACACAGTGAACGCCAGCAAATTACAATCAGCTAGAACTTAGCTAAATATCTTTTATTTGCTTATGTTCAACTTTTCATAAAGTTTTTAAGATGAAATATAAATATTTAGAATCAAAATGATATGTTTATATTTGCGTTCCTTTGACAGACAATAAAATTTCAAAAATATTAGTGCCTTGCGTTAGTTTCGGAAAATTCAGTAAGACCCACTGTAATTTCTGATAAGGACCACAATATGAATAACAATTTGTTGTTTAGCTCATGAATCAACACATTTTTAAATTTCCTAAGCATAATATAAACATAAGATAAAAAAATGTTTAAAAAATAAACATTTAACTTAGAATATTATCTACAGATTGATTTTTGGTTGGTGCAGATATGAATATTATTTGCTGGGCAATGCAACTCTGTATTCCTCTGATTAGTTAAACATATCTACTTCATTTGAGTGGCCTCCAATCTTTCGGCGCTCCATGGATATCATGTACTGGATCTTAGATTGCATTACCATTGCATTGGCCAATGGCATATTGCGGATTTGGGCAGCTACGCTCAAGCCGAAGTAAGTGAATTCATCTTCGCCACGCATTCCGACCCCCAATCCAACACCCACTCCAGCTCCAGCTCCTCTTGCAGCCACCGGTCCCAGTCCGACTCCCAAGATCTCGCTCTTTTCGGAAAGGGAACAGGCCGTCGATATGGGAAGCGGCATCTGAACAGGAGCCGGAAGTGGAGTCGAGTTTACTTCAAGGAGCTTGGGCAGTGAGGGAGGCGGAGTAGGTGGCTGATCCATGGGCATGGGTGCTGGAAGAACAGTGAACAAGGAAGCAGGGGGCATCTCAACGGCAGTTATATCATCTGGATCCGGTTTGATCTCCGTCTGTATCTTTATGGGTTTAAGTCTTGTGAGACGAATCTGTAGTTTTCTTAGTTGCGGAGTGGTCGTGGTATCTACGTCATTCTGGAAAAAGATTTCAGAGAAGAATCCACAATTAAAAATATTTTTGTATATTATTAACACCGGTACTCTGAGCAAAGTACTCTAATAATGCTTAGGGTCTTAAAGAGAGCAAACCAAAAAATAATTCAAAAGACGGGGGAAAGGAAGTTGGATTCTTTTTCCAAGCGTAGGTGATTTCAAAAAATAAGTAATAACGAAAACTAGAAAGTGTAACTATATCTTACCGTGTCCAAAAACTCAGCCAGGAATCCGTGGAGTGGTCCGAACCAAGGTGTCTTAGGCTGATAACCCGGAATGGTTCGGATCTTCTTCAGCTCCTGGTGATATCCAGTGCGAAGATTCTTGATCTTCATCTTTACACCCTGGATGGTCAGACATGTTTCGTGGGGCTCGATATCGGTATTAATCCCGGCCTGAATTCGCCGATAGGCGGCGTTTCGAGCACGTCTTAAGTAGGGCCGTTTGTTCCATAGACAAGGTTCTCGCCCGTAAAGCTCCACGAACTTTACCGTACGTTCATCAGAAAAGCGGTAGGGCAGTCCGACCGTGCTGCTCATGACCTAATCAACTAGCGATCTCTTTCGATGGGGCTTTCTATTTTCAGAGAACCCGCTCTGTGAATAACGCGCCCTTGTTGCGAAAAAGCAGAAACGGGTAAAAAGCACAAGCGATAACCTCTCCAAACAACTGCTGCTTTTCGAATGAAGCAATACATGTTGATTTTTGCTTTTCTGCTGCTTTTCTGGCCCCAGTCTTGGTCCCTCTCTCATGCTACCTCGCTCAATGGAGGCTGCCTTTGTGGTACATATTCGTTTGCAAGTCTGCTTTTAAGTGGGAGACAAAGCACAAACAACAGATTTTAACACCGTTATTCAAAAACCGCCTTAAAAATGTGCGTTTGGAGAACGAAAAAATTGTTACAAAGTACCCTACTATTTCAAAAACTTTTAAAATAGAAAAAATTTAAAAAGCCAGAAAAAGAATCATGTAAACAACGATTTTATTGGGCATTTTCAAGGCAAAAACCAATGAAAAGTTTGCTGACGACGTGCTTTGTTGCTTTTTGGCGCTGCTTGAGAGAGTGAAGGGAAAAAGAGGGGCGCGCAGGTCCGTTATCTGAGAGGCGCTCGCGAGAGATTCCTAAAAACAGAGGTGGATCCAATGGGGGTTAGAGTGAAGCGTCACAAAAAGTAAAAGTATGAATTCGAGAATTTTTGGTTCTGTTTCTCCACTCTTTTTAACTATAAACTGTGATGCTACGAAGATTTAAATGTACAATTAGAGTCAGGAACATAATCACTCTGGAGATGGGAACTAGGAGTAACTTCCAAACTTTCAGGAGTTAACAGTCAAATGGTTTACAAATTTTATTTAACATTATTTCATCAACCAAAAAACTAAGTCTTAGGAATATAACCCTTTTAATCCTACAGACACCACTGAATGTTTTAGTGTACATTTATTATGAAGCTGAATTGAAGTTTTTTGACAGATGCAGATTTCGCTCTCCCCTTTGTCGTTCACTTTGCGGAACTTGAGGCGAAAAAATTGGAGAGGGATCGTCAGCATAATAAACACTAACAGCAGCTGTTAATTAACAGTAAGCACTTTGGTTCGCCAAATGCTCTTTGGGTTTTTTGCAATAATATTGCGTTTTCAATACTCCAGCCCAGTTTCTTCTTACTTATCCCTAACGCAATCTAGATGCAACGGAATGCAATTCTACCCTCCAGGTACATATGTATGTAGTGTAGCAGGCTGGTAGTATTAAGAGTTACCAGATGTAACGGGTGGGTAGTACTTATTAAGAGTTACCATATGATTGTGATTGAATAAGTTATCGATAGGATACCATCCTTGATATACCGACTTTTGAGATTGACGAAGAAGAGAACACATGTGTAAAAGCTAAAAAGTTAAGAATTAAAATAAAGAATACTACAGAATTAAAATAAAGACTACTACAAATTCAGAAGTGGGATCAAGAACAGAAAAAATGGATATAGTTGGTGATAATTATGCAATGGCGGTATTAAAAAAATGGCTTGGCGAATTGGGTTTGTCCACAAAAGGCACAAAAGCTGAGTTGCTGGTGCGTCTTAATGCTGTACCAGCAGCAGAACGTGGAAATGCACCAAGAGTGGACAATTTGGAAGATGATCATCTGGTGGCGGAGACAAGACGCGTAATTCAATCGCAACAAGCTGAAATGTTTAAAGGAACAGAAGCGTTGGCAAATTTGTACAAAGAAATCGAGGCCGCTAAGAATGTTCTGGAACAATTACGCATGCATGGACGAAACCAAGAGTTAGAGGGAGACGACGATACATCATGCCAAGACGTAGAAGATGATGCTCAAGGAAATGCAAGTTGTGAAATTCAGCGAAATGTGGCAGCTGAAAAAAATTTCGGTGACTGGGCATCCATGGCGTTTTCATTGGCCAAAGAGATTTTAATGGAGTACGATGGAAATACACCAGTGCGAAATTGGATTGCTCAGTTTGACAATATTACACAATTGCACAAGTTGAACGACATGCAGCGACAATTATTATGTATTGCAAAGCTTAAAGGAAAAGCGTTGCAGTGGCTGCATGCAGATCCGGTACGTGTGGTGAAGCCTATAAACCAAGTTTTGGATCAACTGAAGGAGGCGTTTGGTGGAAAACTTCCGAAAATTGAGCTACGTCGGAAATTTGCTGGACGAATGTGGATATCGGACGAAAATTTCAGCGTATACTTTGAGGACAAGTGCATGTTGGCTCGAGATTTGGATATGGACGACGATGAGTTATTAGATGGCATTATCGAGGGAATACCACATGAAAATCTACGCATCCAGGCAAAACTACAGTGCTTTGATAATCCGGCGAAGATGCGGCGAGCATTTGCAGATGTTGCCTTACCTAGGCAGAGTGGTTTGCTGATGAAGTCGGAAGCAGCGAAGGGCAGAGATATAAAAGAAAATTCTCGTTGCTTCAATTGCAACTCCAAGGGACATTGGGCACGAGATTGCAGTAAGCCAAAGAGGAAGCCGGGATCTTGCTACGGATGTGGTGACGAAGGGCATTTAATGGCGCAGTGCCCGAAGAGGAAGGTGAAGACGGAGGACAGCGGCGTAAACAATTTTGTAAGGTCATTAGTAATTTATTTTAGTAATAGTAATAACGAATCTATAATTTCAGAATGCCTCATAGACTCGGGCAGCCCTGTTTCGTTTATTAAACAAAAATGTATTCCAACAAATATTAAATTACACACACATGAAGTGTTATATTTTGGATTAAATGAAAGCCAATTAAATGTATTCGGAAAAATATTTTGTCACATTTTCAAGAACAGTAATAAAATTAATTTTGATTTAAAAGTGGTGCCTAACGAGTCTATGAGATGGAATATTGTTTTAGGTAGAGATTTTATGGAACTTTATGGTATAAAATTATATTTAAGTGAACTTGATGTGAATGGTAATGAGCGTACTGAAAGCCTATTAGATGGTAAAGACAACATAAGGCCAAACTTGGAGCAGGAAGGAATAAATGAAGTGGAGTTAGTGGAAGCAGCAGATCAATTGTTAGAAAATAGTGAAATGAATATGGATTGTGAAAAGGTAGAAAACAAATTGGTTGATAAATCGTTAGCAGAAAATTGTTTGTTAGATAGGAAATTGTTAGAGAGTAAATTGTTAGGTAATAGATTGTTAGATAATAGATTGTTAGCTAGTAAATTGTTAGATGAAAAGTCAAAGGAATTAGTTAGAGGAGTGTTAGAAGAAAATTTTCAAAGTAGCATGATGCAAATTAATGTAGTGGATTCTGAAAGAGAATATAAGATTGGGACACAAGTGGATTATGCATTAAGAGCAAAATTTATAAAAATGTTAGAAAGCACTTATATAAATGCAAAGAAGCAAGCAAATCCCAATATTAGGGGCGAGATGAAAATTATTTTAGAAAAAGAAAAACCATTTAGTTGTTCACCTAGAAGACTATCATATGCGGAAAAAGAAAAACTACAACTTATGTTAGATGAATACCTAAAAGAGGGTATTATACAACCCAGTAGTTCAGAATATGCCTCAGCAATTGTTTTAGTAAAGAAAAAAACGGGGGATCTTAGAATGTGTGTCGATTTTAGACGGCTTAATAAAATTATGGTTAGAGATAATTATCCGTTGCCTTTAATAGACGATTTGTTAGATAAACTTGTAGGAAAAAATATATTTACGAAACTTGATTTAAAAAATGGGTACTTTCACGTATTTGTGGATAAGGACTCGGTTAAATACACTTCGTTTGTGACGCCATTGGGCCAATACGAATTTTTAAAAATGCCGATGGGGCTTAAAACTGCCCCTCAAGTATTTCAAAGATTTGTTAATACTGTATTTGCGGACATGATTAGAGAAAATGAGGTTATAGTTTATATGGATGATATAATGGTCGCAAGCAAAGATATAGATGAACATTTTGCAATTTTAGAGAAAGTTTTGATTCGATTGGCAGAAAATAAACTAGAATTAAGGTTAGATAAATGTGAGTTTATGCAGGATTGTGTTAAATATTTGGGTTTTCATATATCTAAAGGTTGTATTCGAGCCGATGATAAGGGTTTAGAAGCTATTAAGAATTTTCCTATGCCTGATAAAGTTCAATCAGTGCAGAGTTTTCTAGGATTATGTTCTTATTTTAGAAGGTTTATTAAAGATTTTTCTATTATTGCAAAACCTCTGTATGATTTACTTAGAAAGGATAGAAAATTTAATTTTGGTGAAAAGGAGCTTAATTGTTTTTTATGTTTAAAAGAAAAATTGTTACAAGCGCCAGTTTTGTCAATTTATGATCATAGAGATGACATTGAATTGCATTGTGATGCCAGTGCCTTGGGGTTTGGAGCGGTACTTTTTCAGAAAAAGGCAGATGAAAAATTTCATCCTATTTTTTATTTTTCGAAGCGCACATCAGAAACAGAAGCAAAGTACCATAGCTTTGAGTTAGAAACTTTAGCGATAATCTATGCTTTAAGAAGATTCAGAATATATTTACAGGGAAAGCGTTTTAAAATTATTACTGATTGTAACTCATTAGCTTTGACTTTAAATAAAATTGATTTAAATCCAAGGATAGCAAGGTGGGCGTTGGAGTTACAAGAATTTGATTATGAAATAGTTCATAGAGTTGGAAGCAGAATGCAGCACGTCGATGCTTTGTCGAGATGTTATAATACAATTATGATAACAGAAGCAAATAGTTTAGAAACAAATTTAGTAATTTGTCAGACGAAGGATATGAAAATACAAAATATTAGAAAATTGTTAGAAAAAGGTGAGCTGAAATTGTTTGAAATGAGAAATGGGGTAGTATATAGGAAAACGAATGATGGCAGGATATTATTTTATGTACCAGCAGCTATGGAGGATCATGTTATGTATAAGTATCATGATGAATTAGGACATATTGGTAGGGATAAAATGATTAGTGCAATGATGAAGACATATTGGTTTCCGAACATGAAAGTCAAATCGTTAGGACATATAGAAAATTGTTTAAAGTGTATTGCGTTTTCATCCAATGCAGGCAAAGAATGTGGGGTATTACATAGCATACCCAAAGGTAATAAACCATTTGATATTATTCATATTGACCATTATGGACCAGTGGATAAGAGTAGATCAAAGAAATACATATTAGCAGTGGTAGATGGGTGTACGAAATTTTTACGATTATATGCGACAAAAACAACAAATAGTAAAGAAGTTGTTAGTGCATTAAGAGACTATTTTCGATCATATAGCAAACCGAGTTGCATAGTGTCAGATAGAGGTAGTGGTTTTACTTCGGGGGAATTCGAAAAGTTTTTAAGTGACGCAAATATAAAGCACATTAAAGTGGCCACGGGATCGCCTCAAGCTAATGGACAGGTGGAACGGGTTAACAGAAGTTTAGGTCCTATGTTAAGCAAACTTACTGAGGCGAAAGAGGGGCAGCATTGGGATAAGGTTATCGAACAAATTGAATACACATTGAATAATACAATACACCGAAGTACAAAACAATATCCAAGTACAATGTTGTTTGGGTTACAACAAAAAGGGGAAATAAGTGATGACCTAAAACAAAAGCTAGAAGAGGAAAATTGTGTAGATGTAAATTGTGAAAGAGATTTGGAAAAGATTAGAAAGGAAGCAGAACAAAATCAGGTATTAGCACAGTCAAAAAATGAGGAATATTATAATAGTAAAAGAAAAGATCCAAATAAATTCAAGACAGGAGACTATATTATGGTAAAAAATTTTGATAGCTCGGCAGGAGTAGCAAGAAAACTGTTACCAAAAAGTAAAGGTCCTTATGTTATTGATAAGATATTAAAAAACGATAGGTATTTGATCAAAGACATTGATGGCTTTCAGTTAGCTCGAAATCCTTACCAAGGCGTGTGGAGTGCGCAAAATATTAGACATTGGTTAAGAAAAACAAATTCATCTATTGATGTACGAGATAATGTTAACAGGAGATAGAGGGCTATCTCAAAATCAGGATGGCCGAGTTGTAGCAGGCTGGTAGTATTAAGAGTTACCAGATGTAACGGGTGGGTAGTACTTATTAAGAGTTACCATATGATTGTGATTGAATAAGTTATCGATAGGATACCATCCTTGATATACCGACTTTTGAGATTGACGAAGAAGAGAACACATGTGTAAAAGCTAAAAAGTTAAGAATTAAAATAAAGAATACTACAGAATTAAAATAAAGACTACTACAGTAGGTTCCATCATCATCTGCCTGTTTGCCTTCTTTTTTCTCTCGCCCCTCTCCTCGCTTTGTCCTTTTTTATCCTAGGTTATTGTGAACTTGCAACAGCGCGTGACATCGCTATCCTTTGTGCCGCCCTGAAGAAAAACTGCAGCAACGATTCTAGGACCCATTTTGCCGCTTTGTCTTTGTTCCCGTTTTCGGGTATTTACGATTTGATTGTGGGAAAATGCATGGAAGCATCTGCCGAATAAATCTGACCGAAATGTAGCGGTTACACGGAATTTTCCCTATTAGGAATTGCTAGTAACCGAAACTTTTTTATTTTAGGAGAGTATCACTTTGGAGAACCATTTAAAAAGTGTAGTGAAGAAAGTTTATTATTTTAGGAATCTTTAATAATAATAATATAAAAAATAATAGAAACAAGTGTAAATGCTAGGCATTGCCTTTGCTTTTCAATCTGTCGGAATATTTACATACATATATGGAACAGTCATAGTAAAGGTGATTTTGTCAAGCAAGTGAGTTTCTCGTACTATTTGTAAAACCAAACAGAAAAGGAAATTGATCACAGTTTCTTTGAACAAGCAGGCACCATAGAATAAGTGTAAGTAAAATAACTAATATTATTAATAGAGATCCCATAAGATACTAATTTATTATTGCGAATAACTCAGGTAAGAGATTAGTTTTTTTTGTGGCCCTACAATTTCGTACGATATTTAATGCATACAAATTTGGCGCCATTTTTAAAAAGCGGCCCTCGTTCTTTTTGAGGTGTATGTACTGTCCGAGTAGTGAGAGTACTGTGAGGGTTTTTCCAGTATACGTTCGTAGACGAAAAAATTTGATACTGCAAAATAGTTGCAGTCGCATATGAATCCAAAAGAACATAGTGTTTAATTTGTTTAAGCATCTAGTTGGTCTATTATCCCACCAAACGCATTTTTCCTGCTTAGCGTTTTATTTGTTTTTACATGCCATTTATCGGCCTCCGCTTTCGCTGCCGCCGCAAGGAGAGAAAATCGCCTCTCTCTCCACCACCAATACAAAAGCAGCTGCGTCGCTGCTGACGTCGCTGCCAGTCGGCGTTTTGCTCAACTACTCGCCTTCGTTTTGTCGTCCGACGCGATGTTCCGTACAGTTTTATTTGAGCGACAAACGAACAAGGTTGGTTTTCTCCTCTGGTTCCCGAATATTGTGCAAATAACTTAAAAGTATTAATTAAAAAGACAGTTTTGGTGACCAAGTCTTGTGAAGAGTGAAGTGGAAGTCCACATAAAACCGAGATTTTTTTCTTGCGAAATCAGTTAGTGAATTTTTTCAAGCGGCAGCGTGTCTGTACCTCAAAGGCAAAAGAAGAGCAGCAGAGAAAGCGTTGCCATTTTGGCTTTGACTTCTTTTCTTTGCTCACTGCTTCTTGGCCTCGCCTCAAAATGGCTGCCGCCGTCGCAATTTACATTTGCCTTTGCCCAAAACTTGCGATTTACTTGTGAAATTAATTATTAGACGCCACCGAAACGCGCGCCTTTTCTACTGTACTATTCCTATAAGATGTACGTTTTCGTGCATTTGTTTTTACCCGACATTTAGCGTTTCTCTTTTAATTCGCCGGTTCGGAGAGAGAGAGAGAAGCGACGGTCGTTTTCTCTCATTCCCTGGGAATGAGTGGCTGTACTCAAATATTTAATTTGTTTGTTTTGGTTTTTATTAAATGAGGAGAATTATAAATCTTTGAAAATATTGACATTTGTCTAGTTGTTCATTAAAAAACACAAAAACAAAGCCAATTTCTCGCGTTCTCTCTTTTTCACCCTCTTTCGCTCTCTCGAACATCTGCCGACTTCATTTTTGCGCACCTCTGCCGACGTCGACTGCGGCAGTGCAGTACGTGAGAGCGGCGCCTTCATTTTTGGCAGTCGACGCCAACTCGTTCACTTTTTTTCGAGAATCAAACGACAAAGGTTGGTGAACGCAGGGCAGGAAAAAAAAAACTTAAGACTTCATAAAAACATAAATTCTGTGATAAATACAAGACAGTCAAAGTGTCAAACTGGCTGCCAAATTAAAAAAACGTCTAGTTCTGGAGTTTCAAAAAGAGAAAGAGAGAGAGAGCGCTCTCAAAGAAAGAGAGACACGTTCGATTCTTATTAAGCACGTTAAAGTACCAATTTTATTGACTTAAAAACGTTTAATAAGGCCCTTTTGGCAACAAATAAAGTGCTTTTCCCCTAAAACCTGTATCCAGAAATAGGTTTCTGGCCATTTTTGATGCCTTTCCTGCCTTTTGAGAGCGGGTCGCAGCCTGTACCAATATAAGGCAGTCGTCGCATACAGAAAATGTGTGTTGTTGCCGTTTCGCTGTGTATTCGCACTCGCCGCGAAATTAGCGTTTCTGTTAGCGAAGTAACATGCCCTACAAGCCTGTTAAAATGTTGCAGTTTCAAAGGTTCATTCCCGATACCACCTTGGAGCCCCAATTAATTTCGTATTAATTATTAAGTGGCGCGCGTTCAAGCAAATAGAAGAAGCAAGAGGCGCGAGAGAAAGAGCGCGCGCGCGCGCATTTTTTAGTTTTCTACAGAGTGCCTAAGCAGCAGCCGTAGTAGTCGTTATGCCATCCCGCTTGTGCCGCCATTGCTTAGCCCGGGTGGTGGAGTGCTGTCTCACTCTGTGTTTTTGCTTCGGCTTGCGTTTGGTACAGGAACATGGCGCGCTGCTAAAAAGAAAATGTGCTGCCTATAACATTTTAAATTAAATGTTTAATTTTTGTTGAGGAGTACAGTACTACAGAGATACAGAGAAGTTATAGATAAAAAAGTAGGAAAATGCTGGTATTATTTCATCATAGTAATTGTATAAAACGATTTAAAAAAAAAAATAGTTAACAGACTTTGTTGTGAGTTCTCAGTATATTGTAAAATAAATGTTTACAATATCCTTCAGATTACTTTACATAAAAAAGCTTAAACTAATAATTTCCTTTTCATTTACTTTCAGCTCAAAGCAAAAAAGAAACTTAGTTGTAACACTTGTTAAATAGTTCAACAAAAAACACAAACTTAATATGTCTGACAAACCAAAACGCCCACTCTCCGCTTACATGCTGTGGCTCAACAGTGCCCGCGAGTCGATCAAGCGCGAGAATCCCGGCATCAAAGTCACCGAGGTGGCCAAGCGCGGTGGCGAATTATGGAGGGCCATGAAGGACAAGTCGGTGAGTACTCTTAACACAACATTTTCTTAAAAACCCTTGCTTACATACTTTTCTTTTTCATTGTGAATCTAAAGGAGTGGGAGGCCAAGGCTGCCAAGGCCAAGGACGACTACGATCGGGCTGTCAAGGAGTTCGAGGCCAATGGTGGCAGCAGTGCTGCCAACGGTGGAGCCAAAAAGCGCGCGAAACCAGCGAAAAAGGCGTCGAAGAAGAGCAAGAAGGATGAGTCCGATGAGGACGAGGATGATGAGAGCGAGTAGACTCGTCGTCCACCCTCTAATTATCCATCACCAAGTCACACACAACCAGATCCCACAAGAATTCAAAAACTCTGGTGGCAACACCACCACATCCAGCATCAGCATCCACAAAAAACCCCCTTCATAGCATAGAAAGCCAAGCCCAATCGGTCATCTCATCATCAACCAGCGAGATCTTTTGAGGTTGCATCTAAATTCAAACACGGGAGAAGAACACAAAATACGCGAAATTATGCAAAATTGTATTTATACATATGAATCTAAGTTTATAGTAGTCGTTTCTTTTAAATTATCCCAAAACAAAGAAGAGGACAGACAACAAGAAAAGAGAAGGAAGCAAGAAAAGAAGGATGTACGTTAAGGTGTTTTTCTTTATCCTTTCTACGGCGTTTCGTTTAAAAGAAATCGATTCGTTTGAGAAACGGAAGAGAAAATATATCTTGCACATAAATTTTGTAAAGTAAAAGATAACATTATTCCATTAAAATAAAAGATACAAAAAATAACAATTGTTCTCTCCGTAGTTGGATGAAATCGATTTGATAATGATCTGTAAATTTACGATCGGGCTGGTGAAAGGGAAATAATCCACTTCACACACAAAATACACGAACAACAAAACAAACAAAACACCGCAAATGAAACAAACGAAATTTCGCTCAGGTCTTTTCGTCATTTTGCATTAAACTTAATGTTTAACGTCTTGTTAGCTAAAGATGTATAGCAGAAGAGGAAATCGGAAGGTAGATGAGACAAGCAGATGTAATTGCATTTAATCGGTAGTTTTAATTGATAACTATACGTATAATTTAATGAGAAAACCAACAAAATAAAATAAATACATTTTTTAAATGCGTTGAAATCGAAGATTGTATTTCCTGGGAGACATCAATAACAAAACATGCTTTGATTTGGTACTTTAAACGTTTTATTTTAAATATCATTATGAATTCAATAGTTGATTCACGCTACACTCTAAAAATGGTTTCTTTCGTTTCTGGTTGTTATGCAAAAATCAATGCAATGATTTCTGTGGGATTTAGTGTACTATTATATATATATTTAACTATTTATCGTATGGGATTTCGCATACAAATACCATTAAGAGTTCTTGTCTTCACTTTGGGATTATCAAATGTTATGTTAACAGATCTACAACAGAAACAACCCGTAAAACAATATCTTTTCAATGATTCGGCTTCGTGTTGAGAGTTGCTCAGGTGAAACACGTACGAGATTAAAGCTTAAATTTAGATACATGCTCCTTAAGTGGTGCCAGATCTTAAAAATTAAGTATGGGGGCCTTTGTTTTTTGGTTTTCCACGGTGTACAAAACAGAACGGTGTTGCGCTTATTTATTATCGAGCTTAGACTACGAAGTTAGTTATGGCAAACAAAAAACAAAGTCTCTCTCAGAGCCTTTCCACAAAAGAAACATAGAAGTCAAGAAACGAAAGAAGCTGTTCCAAAAGGGTGTCCATAGCGAAGTGGTTGTCCTAGCACCCACCGAAGATCTTCTCAACCATCCGACAGCTCGCCTGCCCGTCCATCTTAATTGCGATTCAGCCAGAATATTGTCTTGAGGACGAAGTAGGCCAGGCCAAGACAGTAGACGATCTTCTCGCGCTGCGTGCGCTGCTCATTGTTTATCTCGATGTTCAGCACCCGGCGATTCAACTTGGCCAGCTGGCGTCTCAGATACAGAATCTCCTCGTGGGGCGTCAGTTCACCCATGGGTGTGCCCTCGCGATGCGCCAACATCGAGGCATCCAGATTGTTGTGCTGCTGGTTCAACTGCGATCGCTTGCTGGCACTGCCCGTGGTTAACTGGAAGAAATGAAGCGTAAGAGGATTAGTGATCATGTGGATAAGTTATGAAGGGTATACCATCTTTGGTAACATAATGTATAAGAATGTAAAATTTTGAAAAATATTTGCTATCCCTAGGAACAAAAGTTCTCTATTAGGATTGTGACAGGTTAAGAAATGACATTTATATAATGCAACATAACTTTCTAAACGCTATTTTATCTTAATCTATAATATTTTTTTGAGCTTCCAAAAATGTTTCCTATTTTACGTAAAAGTTTCTTTGTACTTTTTCTCTATAAAAATAAGGATTCTGTCAAATCAGTTTCCACTACAATAAAATTACTCCCCCTGACTCAAAATTTCCGTATAGTCAACCATTTGTTTTTGGGACCAAACAATGACAACAAGTGCAAACTTTGCCGAGATGGACGACAGTGAACTGCCCAAATTGGAGCCGATCATTAGCGCATTGAAGTGCGAGCAGACGGGTCACATCATGGAGGCGATTCTGCTCTACGAGGAGAGCATCTTCAAGTTGTCCCAAATGGCCGAGGCGGATCCGAATCGCCGGCAGCTGTGTGGGAAGTACTTGAAGATGTACGAGGCGCGGGCCAAGCAGCTGAGGGATCAGGTCAAGAGTCACTTGCACACCAGTCGAATGCTGGAGCACATCACCATCGAACGGGGTGCAAGGGGCAGGAGCTACCAGCGGCTGTTTGGCGCGTACTTGGACGATGGTGTCCGGGAGGCCCATCTCAACGAGCCGCATCTCACGGAGCCGCATCACTTCAGGAATCTGATCAACTTTTTGGAGGTGCTGGTCAAAAACTGTCGCTATCTAAAGTACATTCGTTTGACCACGAGACCAGATTCGGTGGCGCCCAAAAATCAATTGCAGATCCTGCAACAAATCAAGAGTGACCTGGCTAGTGGCAATATCCAAATGAATTTCCAGTTGGACGACAGCCTGCATGATCGTAAGATCGTACTCAGCTCGGGATTAGTCATAAAGGTCGGAAGAGGTCTCCACTACTTTGAACCAACAGAGGATTCTTTCAGCCTGGGACTTTGTGATTTCGATTTTCGCAAGTGTCTGGCCACCGAAGTCGACATTTGGAAGTGCCGGGCTTTTGCCAAGCGGCTGAAGGAGGCGCCGGAGGAAGAGTACCAGGCTGCAAAGGAGGCTCGACCGGATCCACATGCCTACTCCAGCGATTAGCAAGAGTGAGAGTGGGAATTGCACACGGTCGGTTGGAATTGGGTCAGCCGCCTTATCAAATCAATACTAGAAATTAATAAAAGCAGCAGTTCGTTAATCTCTTGGCTGAATAAATAGAAGGGAAGCGGAATGTGATCGCTGTTATTGCCACTAGCGGTTATTGCATTTCGTCAGGTTTTGGTTTCGTACACCTGAGGATAAAATTGTGGGAACATTTTTAATACTCCTACTTCTTTGCTAAATATATCACTTAATATACAAACAAGTATCTTTATCCATTTTGGGATTAAACGTATTGAATGCTAGAATGGGGATTTACAATCTTTCTGTTAGCTACACAAAGTCAAATCTTTCTTAAAGTCTTGTATCTCGAGTGCCTGCTGATAAAACAGTCACATTTTCAATTAGCTACGGCACGTTTTCTACGGGTCTGCATTAAAACATTACATTTGAATTGAGAATGGAAGTTGCTTTCTGATCTATCTTAGCTAGTTAATCTTACACGTGCACTTCAATTAAACCCGGATTGAACAACACCTATCTAGTTATTAAATCGAAAAAACTGTGTAATTGCTCACCTGGGAGTCGGATTCCACGGAGTGGGTATCATTGCCGTGGAATCCCATTCGGGCGACTCCATTGGCCCGTACATACTGAGTGGCCGCATGACCCTCCTCGTCGTCAGCGTCCTCGTCGAGATCATGGCCGTAAAGGTGATGACCATTGGCCCGAATGGGCGAACTCTCCTCGGAGGCCGAGGGAAAATGGTGATCGGTGAGGGTGATGACGCGAGGAGGGGTCTGGACCCTCACCAAGCCAATCGAGGGGTTTTTGGGCAGAATGGAGTTCTCCAGCTGGATTTCCCTAGGCGCAGACCTGGTCTCCAGATGCTGATTGTGTCCCAAGACCACAATCCTGTCAGGCACATTCATATCAATCTTGTCGTGATAGTTCCAGGAGCTGATCATTCCGTTCTGGTTGGACAGTAGAAGATCCTCATCGGAAAATTCACCAGTGGCCTTAATTCTCTTGGGAACCCGCATTTTGTCGTTGATTTCGTGTGCGAATTTGGCTTCGTTATAGAGATCATCGTCCAATCCATTGAACATGGGCGTCGGCGATTGGGGGGTCACCATGTCGAAGTCCTGGGGATTCCTTAGATCTGATCCTATATATATACTATTTAATTGGCTATTCCGCAGCGTTTCTTTTGGGTTTTCCGTTGTGTTCCAAATTTTTTCAAGGAGGCGGCCGTGAGAGAGACGTTTTCATAACAAATTAGTAACCAGAATTTTGTAAGCGCAACATTTTTAGCTGAGTTTTGTGTGTTGTTGTGAGATGGATGTTTTTCAAATACTTTTTACTTACTTTGCTCTCGATTGACAGGAAAATGTCCGGGATATCCGTATTAATTTACAATTTTTCTCCTGCCTTTTGTTATGTGTGTGAGGAGATTCGTGCCAGAATGTGCTAAAAAATCACGAAAATTAAAGGCACTGTTCTGTTTTACGCAGCGGTAAAAGTTTGGCTATTTTAGAGCCAAAATAATAAGTTATAGGAATCTCAATCGCGAAATGAAAAAGTGATTTAATAACTAATAATGAACAAATATAATTTTCAATAGCTGTCAAGTGGACAAGTTTTATTTTTTTGTTATCTTATTTTTATTATATTTTTATTATAGTCAGCAAGGATGTTAATTTGGCTTTTTACAAGTCAGTTTAAGAACTCTGTAACGATTATCAGAGTTCATGTCCTCAGTTTATTCCCCCAATTTAGTTATGAATGAAATTACTTAAATTATTTAACTTATTTAATATGTATTGTTGGCAAATTCGTATTATGTTGAATTTATGGTACATTTTTGGATAGTTTACTGCATATTAAATAAGTTATCTTAGAATTGAAAGTTTAAATTGTATTTTTTGTGCTAAAACCAACTGTAAGGTTCGCATATCATTTTTCATTTAAGTAGTTACCTAATAATAATATAATAAAATTTAAATTTTAAATAATATTAGTATTCGCTCAACTCAGACTGTTAAGTTAACTGCGCGTGCTGTTAAGCGCACCTGACGTTAGCCAACACTAAAAAATACCAACGCAAAAGGGCCGCGCTCATTTTACAACAAAGTTCCACAACCGCCGACAGCCAGACGCGCGTCTTTTTTTAACCAGTGTTTTATGCTGATATTACGGTGTTAATTTAGTCCCAGATAGTGGAAAACACTAACTAAGTCGAATCAGCAGTGAGTAATATACTTGAAAAGCGTCTAAAGTTGTTAAAACTAAGTTTATCACCTATAAAAAGTGCAACAAAAGTAGGAGCGCGAGAGTGCGAGAGCGGGCTCTGCCAGCGTCGCTGCCTGCGGAATGTACAGTTGCGGCAGCGACGTCGCTTTTCCTTTCGGCGCGCAAACACAAATAAATAGAGAAAAATAGAGAAAACCGCACAAAATCAGAGTGTTACTTAAATATACATTAATAGATTGTGTGTATTTTGTAAACTATAAATAAAATATAGCACTCGCCTGAGCAGAAGCTATAGATATTGAACGATAATTTCCGTTTTGCAGCACGTTTTTTTTCCCTAAGTTCACCATGGATCGACGCCTGAGACGCCCTCGTCGCACGGACGAAGTGTCCAGCGGTCCAATTTTACCACAATCCACTCAGCCTAGCCTTTTGCCGGTTACCCGGCGTGCGGGATCCCTCACAGCAGCCGCTAATGCAGCCAGCGGTCCAGCCTTGCGGACACGTGCCTCCCCCTTCGCGCAACAAGGTCACCGTAGCTGCACCACCCTCACCAGAACTCGGGCCCCGCACCCGTCGCTCCAGTCGCCCGAGGTCATCAGTGGGTCCACTCACGGGAGCGGGACCAGGATCCGGTTCCTCATTGCCCGTCAAGGCCGCCATCAAGGCTCGCACGCCCATCCCAGAGGTTCCAGAGGTGAGTATCCCCAGCAAAAACTGGTTTTCACGCACAGAACGAAAAGTGTTTAAGATTCTTGAAATTTGATTGCTTCAAATATATTAACCTATACATATTTAAACTAAACATTTTTTAACTTTTAAACAAAGCCTTAGATAATGTTGCTCATTATATATGGACTTCGTTTTTGCCTATAATTGTTTAATATAAAAATGTTTACGAATTTTCTTGTATCCAAATTCTGCTTTGGATTTATTACATACAAAACTTTTTTCTGTGTAGTTTCTTGGTATGTACTGATAAGGTCAACCCCATCCCAAAACTGCTTATCTGAAATAAGTCGCCCTACCAGCTGCTTATCAACTTAGCCCTTATGAACTACCATATGGAATTTTCGGTTAAAGATTATAGATTTGTATGGAAGGGTTTAATTACTGTTTATAGTTGCTTCTCATCGCAATCAAGAAATCTAATCGTGAATGACTTACTCAGGGTCCTTCTTATCTAAAAGTTATCTAAAGTTATTATTTCAATTAATATTTTATGAGCAAAGGGTTTTGACTGATTCGTTTCCTTTAATGATAACTATTTATCCTTAAGTTTTTATATTTTGCAGAAGAATTCCTTACTAATTATCTCCTTCACTTACAGATACAGTCTCCAATCCGTCACTCGAGTAGCAGTCTGCCCACGACTTTGACTACAAACACATCCAGCGGAGCTCCGAATAAATCCTTCAACACAAGCTCCGTGAACAGCGGCAACAATTATAGCCGCACCACAACAACCAGCTCCACCACAACCACGGAGCGCATCGAGATCCGTGCCGAGGGCGATAGCGAGGTGGACACGGACTCCATTCGCAAGCGCATTACCGAGCGACTCCGACGATCGGTGTCAAAGACTATCTCTAATTTGGCTGGAACACCAGTGACAAACACCGAAGAAGGTAGCCGATACAGTCGGAGTGTTTCACGATCCGTTTACGACGATGAAAAGTCCTCGAAGCGAAGTTATTCCACCGGAGAAGAGGATATCGAGGAGGAGGATGAGGTCGAAGAGGATGAATTCCGCAGCTTCAATGTTACCCGAAAATCAGCTACACCGGCGGAAACATCTTGCCGTCAGTTGAAGGCTCCCCGAGAATTCGGAGGCTGGCTGGGTGCCTTCCTGCTGTTGCTCCTGCTGCCCACAGTCGTCTATTATCTCACCTGGAGCTGCACGGCCCGAAATGCCTGCCAGTTTAAGCACCTCAATCTGAGTATTCTGCTGGATGTGAACTATCTAACACGCCAAGTGTTCCAGCCTCGCGTGGTTGGTGCCTTTGCCGCCTACCAAGTGGTGGTCTTTCTGCTGGTGGCCCTGTTGCCAGGACGAAGGGTTCATCTCACCCGCGAGACCTACAAGTTCAACTGTCTGGCGGTTTCGCTTACCCTTCTGATCGCTGGTGGAGTTGCCGAATACCTGAAGTACCCAGTGGTGACCTTCGTTTTGCGTCACTATCTGCGTTTCTGTATTTTCGGACTCGTTGGAGCCTTTGTGGCAGCTGCCTGGAGTTACTGGCTGGTGGACACCGCCAAGTACAATGTTCTTCGCCAAACGCTGACCAATGATTATGGCAGGACTGGCAGCTTCGTGGTGGACTTTGCATTGGGCAGACAACTGAATCCCAAGTGGCTGGGACGTGTGGACTGGAAGCAGTATCAGTATCGCCTCTCTTTGATCACCACTTTGCTGTATGCCGCATGCTACATTTACCAGACGCTCGTTTGGCCCCAAAAGCCGCAGCTGGCAGAACAGCAAGGATATCTTCCCCTGGTCAAATACTACTGGACCAATGTGAACTATGATGCGGGTACTTTGCTCTCCGCCGGCTGTTTGCTGTTCTACGTGCTGGACGCCATCATTTTCGAGCACCATTTGAGCTCGTCCTTTGAGTTACAACACGAGGGATATGGTTGCCTGCTGCTCCTGCGTTACGCAGCCACTCCTTACCTCCTGACGTCGGTTACCAAGTATTTCTACGAACAGCGCGTACCCATCTCCTGCTGGTATGCTCCGTTGGGAGTTGGTGCTCTGCTAACACTGGGATTGCTGGTGAAGCGTTTCAGCTGCGCCTACAAGTACAAGTACCGGCTGAACTCGCAGAGTCCGATCTTCGCCAACATTGAGACGATTCACACGTACCAGGGAAGCCGTCTGCTGCTGAGCGGGATGTGGGGATGGGTTAGGCAGCCGAATTACCTCGGTGACATCCTTGCCCTGCTGGCTTTGGCTGCTCCAATGGCCCTGCGTCCTGCCTGGCCTCCTGTTTTGGGTCTCAGCTTGATCGTCCTGCTGCTGCTGCATCGCGCCACTCGAGCGAACGCCAGGAATCAGTCGCGCTATCACTCCTCCTGGCATCGCTACAGCGCCCAGGTGCGCAGCTATATCCTGCCCAGGATCTACTAAGGAGTGGCCTCTCGGATTAGTTGACTTTTTATTTTTTGTGGCCATTTTTATTTCGATTTCAGTTTGTTTTTTATTTAATGTTTCGAATTTTTGTATATATAACTACGTATTCATATGATTTTAGACCATCAACATGAACCCATCCTCATTGATTTTAGTACAAAATTTGATTTTACTCTCAAACAGACAAACATTTAAGACCACGAATTTTCACCCACATAAGCTTAGATAAAAAAACCCCAAAATATCTAGCTGTACGAACCTTTGCGCTTAAGATCTAGACACCTTAATTATTCAATACTTATTAATCTATATGGTATACATATAGGTAGTACTTTTTATACTTAAATATGAAATAAAAAAATTTTAGTTTCTATGCTATAAAGAAACGCACATCGGTTGGAGTTGTTATTTGGATTGGAAACTTTTTAATTTTTAAATGCATTAATATTAAAATTAATGATAATTCAGTAGGAATCTTAAGAAGCTAGTAAATGAAAAGTAAGTTTAATTTTTAACTAAGTCGCTTAAATCTTGATTACCGCTAAAATCGATTTTAACTTAGAACTTAGGAACTTTAAGGTCAGCACACCCCCAAGTTTTATTTCAAGTTGAATGAAAATACGAAATATGATGGGGCATATTTCATGGCGCTTGCCAGAGAACTGCGGCTGATGATGATGATGAATGTCAGGCACCGAATAAAAGAAGTAATTTTGTGTAAAAAATACCCGCTCTACCGCCTTCTCGGTTGGCCGGACTTACCGCATAAAGTCCTTTTGTGGGCGTGCCCCGAAGCCGTTACAACTGTTAATGACATTTACGAATGTTTGTGAGCAACCAAAACTTGGTAGCCCCTTCCGTTGCCCTTTTCCCCAAACCCTTAATGCCAAAATAATGACGAAGTCTGGGCTTGCACCTCCAAAAGGACTTTACACAGGGAAAAAACTATAATTTAGTTGGAATTAATAAACCATGTGGGGAGGAAAGTCATTATAATTTTTTAAAGGAGGGTTAAATTTTAATTCTTTTTACCAAAATGAAATATCAGATATATATAATTCATCTGTTTTTTATCTAATTGCTTGTAAGTTTTCTAGTTTTTAACTCTGGACTTCGTTTTTTTTTGTATTTATTGCACCTAATTCAATATATTTTTTTGTGTGTAAAATGTCATAGAAAAATGACGCGGAAACTGTCAAAAAGAAAGCAAATGGTGGGTGAAAAAATCATGGAAAGCGGTTACGAAAAAAAACCTCACCGTCGACATTTGCGGTTTGCTATACAAATGACCGACCGCTGCCGACCGCCGACTGCCCCGCCCACTTAACGAAAATTATAGAATAATGGCGTCAACATTAGCAAATTGTGCGCTTGTCGCAGTTCCCATTTTGGACATTTTCCTACCCTCCCTCGAAATTTCTGCCTTCGTTCTCCTTTAATGAGCGTTTAAATTGGCGGATCCTGGCTTTTGCCTTGCTTTCTTGATTGATTGCCCTGTGTATTTTTATTTTCGTTTTGTGGGAAATGCATAAATGATTTATATAAGCATGCAAATTAAATGCTTGCCCGTTGGTTGAAAGAAAAAATAGAAAATATACTAAGGGTTCTCTGCAGCTTACATTTCATCAACAACTCTAATAATGTAAGTCTCAAGTAGCTACTTTGCTTTTCGAGTTGATCATTGTTGTTAAAGATATATTAAAAATTAATTTACATTTACCACAAGATACAAATAAACGAGTTTTTATCTGTTTTTTAAGCTTTTCTTTTATTCAAATATTTTTCCTCTAAACTCGTTTTAAAGTCTTTAAGCTTTAACTAACCTGAAAAGTCAAGAAAAAAAGTATAAACAAATACACTAGTGCAAGCACGTAGTATAAATCACGCCTTTTGTCAGCATCAGATAACGTTTGGCATAAATTTAGTTTTAATTGACTTAATGCTTGTACTTTTATCAAATAATTAATTACAGAGCAAAGTGTGGGCAACACCCAGTCAGATGACAAGACACTTGGGGATCAGGTAACTCTTTGGTTGGGTCAAGAAAAGGAAGTGCTCCTGTAAAGGCGTCTCCATATCCATTTACTTTTTTTTTCCTTTTTAAATAGTACAACTTAGTTGGCAGTGGGCGTCTACAGTCTCTGCAGTTAGTTTGTCAACCAGTTTGCTGGTGGTGTTTGCTTTGCGTGGGTGCCCCCTCCCCCTTTTTCCCCCTTCTCCATTCAATTATCTAGTTTCCTATAAATTTTCTTGACTGCAGCCTGCAGTGCAGTGCATTTTGTTGGTTTGTAATTGGCCCATGTCAACAAGTAAGATCGATATCGCTGTTACAATTTCAGTTCTGACATTTTTGCTTTTGTCGTTGGTCGAGCAATAAAATTGTTATTGATTGTAATTAGGTTTGTAATGGGGTTATTTATGTGTGTCAGCCGTTGTTTATGTAGTGCACTTTAAGTGCTGACTTCGGGCCAAAGTCGTGATTGATTGACTGATGGTCAGTAGTAATTGCTTGAAAATTGAAAACAAATTTTATTGGCAATTTGTAACTATTTTTACTAGTGGTGCAACTGCTGTCTTCTTTACTATAAAAATAATTGAGTAAAGATAGGCTTGGTTTAAAAATATTAACTTTTTTGAGGTTTGAATATTTAATATGTTAAATATGTTTATCAAGCTGTATCAAAATCCTCTTAAAGTGAAAAACATTCTGTTAAGAGCAACATTTATTGTGCTATCCAGGAAATAAAATAAAAGAATTTCCAGTTAGGAAATTTGGTTTACTTTGTCCTTTTCTTCAGTTTTAAATAAACGAAAGGTACATAATTAATTCAATAACAAACATTTTCAAGTTTAACTGACCAAGACTTTTCAAACAATTTATGCAGGGACCTTGAAAAGAGCTCTTGACAAGTTGATTGGGCCAACAATGGGACAATGGGAAAATAAGGCAGGACACGTTTACTGCTGATCCTTTTGTTAGCCGGCGTCTCATCCATCTTCATCAGTCCAAAGTTTGCATTTAAATTGGTAATTAACACAAAACGAAAGCGAAAGCGTCAAGAAAAATGTGAGGCGAAATAAGCAAGAATACAAAGACGGCAATGAAGATGACATTGAGAAGTGAAAAGCGAGAAGAACGGAAACAATCAACTAACCGAATGATAAGAAATGTGTGGCACAGAAAGTTCAAGGGGCAAGGGGCAGGTTATCAGTTTAGAGTGCGAAATTGGCTGCCAAGCTAGAGGAAATCAACAGCACTGTGGATTAAAATTCAAATTGTCTTTGAAGAGCAATAATAAAAAAGTAGGATTTTAGAAAGGCTGTTACAAATGTATGTATGTATTATTTAATAGAAAAGTTACTAACAAAATTCAAGTAATATTTAATTGGCAAAAGTTAGTAAAAAATAAAACACAAAATTTATTTTTGGTTTTAAAAAATATAACTCTTTAGTAGCTCAAATTTATATGATAAATCTATAGAGGTGAAATAGGCATTTTAAATATGTTTTATTCAATTTGAAATGTCTTTCAGTGTAAATCCGTCAAATCTCAGTGAACGTAATAATTTGGTTGCTTCGTTGGTAACTACATTGCTGCCACTTTTCCTACGTTATCATTTCATTAAATCGAATAAAGAAATACAAGAAAGCCAAAACAATAAAATGGAAAATAGAATGAGACAGCACGCCAACGCTCACGTTTTGCCATCGAACGTTGCCAATTGAATGCAAATAAGAAAGTGACAGCGAAAATTGCCGGAAATTAATGGGGAATCCTGAGTAAAAAATTCGGCAGGAAAAACAAACTCGTGTTGAGCAGGTCATCAAGTTCATTCGCCGAATTGACAATTTAGTTGACAAAAATGGAATAAAGCTATCGGTTGGGTGACAAGCAATTTATTAATCAGATATTAAATGAACAAAGTAATAAAATAAGAAAAATAGCAATTTTTGCAACAAAGTTTTTTGAATTAAAACTTTTTATTTGATTTTTTTGAATAAATTGCATGTCATACTTATAAAAAAAATAAATTAAAGTCTTACAGGCTTAGTAATAATTAAGGTATATTTATTATAATAATGCAAATGCTGTGGTAAATAAATAAACAAATCTAAATCTAATTTTGGATCTAAATTCTGATAAGAACTCCAACGAACCACCCACAAATAAAACTTCAATTCGGTACTATACCATTCTCCGCCTGACAGAAAGCCAATTTCTGCATCTCCGGCAACAACAATTAGTGCAATTTCTTGGCCAAAACCAGGACGAAAAACCGAGAGCCATTACCTGCTCGACTTGGTCATAAACGCAACGTGCAAGAATGGGATGAGTGAAAAGAATATGCCCCAGCAAAACAAACTTAATTGTCTGCACAGTTTTATTTACTCCTCCGACGGACAGGACTAACCATGTCCTTGCCACAGACAGATCCTGTAAGCGAAGGGGAAATGGGGAGATGGGCCTGCGTCTGCTTGTAATTACTGTGCTACGAGTCCTGCGAGTCCTTCGCCTGCTGCACCCACTTAACGAACATGGCCAAGACTGGCCAAACAATAGGCCTCCGTTGCTGATGCTGAACCCTGAGATGCACTCTGAGAAATACGATTAGATTCTCTTAAACACCATAAGTATTTATGTTGATAAAAGGCAAAAAAATAAAAAATGAATTAATGATGCAGTTGGTTAGATAACTAAAATACAAACTTATACAGGTAAGCTACTTAAAAATCTAATTAAAATTAGAAAATTTATGGTCTTGTAATTGGGAAATTTGGAAAAATTTTTAGCAAACCCATTTTTTGCAAATTTGGAAAGGAATAATCATTAAAATTAAAAAAAAATTGGCCAACAAATAAAAAATACATTAGTTATAGTTAGCAGTTTGGTAGAGAATTAAAATACAAACTTTTAAAGGCATACCTCTACAAAATCTGAATAAAATTCGAAAATTTATGGACCCAAAACTAGTGACCATTTTTTGCAAATTTTGAAGGTTGTTGTGTTACTTTTTTCAGTGTAGTGAGGATTGCCTCAGCATGCACGGCTCGTTGCCCGGATAAGTGATGCAGATCCCGCTCCTTCCGTCTCCGTCTCCGTCTCCCGCTCTTGGTCTTGTTTAATGCTAACACAATAAACTTGACCGAAAGGCTGTTGTCGATGCAGCTGAGAGATGCAGGAGGAACTGGAACTGCGGTGAGAAGCGGGGAGGGGAGTGGAGTACCCCTATATGGTTGGCCTGGCACTGGGAACAAGTCGGTGGCCATGTAGTAGGTGTTGCTATCGTATTTGCATCCTGGGAGCCACCTCCTCCTCGATCTCCTCCACCCGCCTGCTGCCAATAACTCAATCAGTGGCGCACTGCAGTTGCTGTGGCCATTCATCATCGCCAGACAAAATATTAATCGCTCCTGCCCTTGCACTTACACGTGGCCAAATTGGATTCGAACGCGATTATGTCACACGGAGCCGAGCAAGGTTACAATTTATAATTGTCAAGCGAATGGCAGAGATACGAGTATGCGAATGCAGCGATACATGGGATCCGTGGTCCAGACAAATGGTATACTACGGTGCGGTCCACGGAGCAAATTTGCACTATCCCCGGTGATTTATCGCCCCAGGAAATTGACTTGTGATATATGGTTCTCAGTGCAGGAGAGACCTTGAAAAGGTGCCACAGAATCAATAAGATGCAAGTGTTTAATGCTTCACAAGCACAAAGATACAAAAAAATAATAATAAAGAGGTGCAGGAAACTAAAATGGGGGAGAAAAAGAAGCAAAGATATAATTTTATTATAAAATTAATTATGTAAGACTTGTTTATGTTAAATATTATTAATAATATTATTCATTTTTTATAGTTATTATTATATTTTAAGGTTGTATATGAGAATATTATAAACCGAATTAGGTTTACAAAAGAATACTGACAATGCTTAGTTTATTTATTAACGGAGACTTTTTAAGCAGTGGACTTGCCTTAATTTTTATAAAAAAATGTTTAATGCTAAAACCAAATTCCCTCCCTCATAAGCAAAGGCAATTATTAAATCGATATTGGCATTGACCAGGAATTAAGTTCAATGAAAATCGAACAACTTTGGCCCACAAAGGGCCCTGAAAAGCTTAAGTGGATTTACTGGGCAGTTCGTAAAAGGAACCTCTCGATTGCAGGTCCTTCTGCAGAAAGAGTACAAGGGTTGAAAGAACGAAATAGAAATTGAAATGAAGGCGAAAGAAAAGTAACTGGGCCTTTTCGTTTCAATTATGGCATTGCCATAACTAATCCAGGCTTTAATTAAGGCCAGATAGCTTAAACAACATGAAGAGAATGGGAAGGGGAGGCACTAAGCAGCCTTTAAGCCACCTCACCTTTTTAATGAGGCAAAAAGTTGATGCCACATAACGATGTCATAATGGCCATTGTGTGGGATAGAAGCAGCCAGGACGAAGGAAAAGGGGAGCAGGATGTGGAGTCGCGGTTTTAGCGCCTGGCGCTTTTCACATTTTACAATGGCCAAGACAGCCGGCCGAAAGCTTTATTGTGTTTTTAATTAGAAAAACTTTTGCATCTCCAGCACCTCACCCACAGCCACAATTGGTGGGCTCGAATTTGAGGCAGGCACATGGCCGCAAAAACCAAAAACCGACAGAATGCAACAATTTTCGGGGTCCAAACAATTCCTCGAGCTTAGCATAATATTTGCCAGAAGCCAAAAGTGTTGCATATCGGGCCAGAACCGGGCAGCAGCTAAAAAATGCGAGAAAATATCGAAAGAAAAACAAGCTGCCTAGAAGAGCCGCAACAATTCCGGCTGCCGAAGGACCCCGGTGCAAAAAAAGTATACAGCACTTGGAAAACGGAGCCACCGGTGCAAAACAAAGGCGCTTACCAGGTGTTGCTGCATGCCAGGAGCGGATGGGGGGCAATCAGGGGTCCTGGGCACAACCACACACTCTGGCCAGGACTGCTACTCGGTGATTACACACTTCCAGAAAATTCACCGATTTTATTCTCCGACAATATTGATATATTTAAAGTTACATTTTACATTTATTAGGAAGGAATATTTTATTTTATTTATTATGATTATTATTTATGATGATTTATTTCTTGATGATTATTATTAATTAGGTAATTGTATTTATTAAAAACCTAAAATATTATTATTTATATTTTATAGGTTAGAGGTTATTTATCAGCTCTTTTTATACACCAACAACCTAATAATGATTAATTAAAAGAAAACAAAAATAGAGAGATTTGGACGAGAGAAACTTTTGTTTTGTTTTCCAGAGCCATTATATGAGTCTTTTATTAATTTATTTTATATGTATATTTTTATATTTTCACTTTTTTATATAAGCCATAAATATCAAGAAGCAGATTTAATTTTGAGTGTTCTCTTATTTGTGTGAAACAATTTAATGGCATTAACATAAAACATAGGTGGAGATCGGTCTAAAAGTTGATAAATACAATCACTTAATTTTAAAGATTTAACATAAATAAAATATTAAATTTTTTCTCAGCGCATCATCAGAAGAAGGAGGAGAAAAAACAAAGGGAGCTGGGCTCGGGGAGCCAGGAACGGTCAGTGCGGAGCGTTGAGTTTGTTTATGGCCACAGCCAGCTTGGCCCGAACGGATGTTGGCCTTAACTTGTATATCCTTTACTGCTGCCAGGACCTTCCCGCATTCCCTACGCCTTTTGGTCCTTGTTTTTCTCTGGCTATCTGTGCGAGGGAAGTTCCTGGGCATTCGGTTTCATGTTGAAGCGTTTAACAAAGCGCCGTAAATTGCATCAGGCGTGCAACCACAAGCCCTTTCCCCCTTTTTTCCCCCAGTGTAAGCTGTTCGGTTCTGGTATTTTATTCAGCTTTTCGTTGAGTTTCTTATTCCCAGTTTGGGGGCTCTATGCGGTTCAGGTAAACTTTTATTGCCTCGCAGAAAGAAACAATTTAAGCTTTAGGGATAGGGATTGGTATAGTAGGCTTTTAGCATGGTCGAAAATTAGATTATTGGCTTGTGGTAAACGTTCTTCAATGCTCTCGAAACCGAAGCTAATGGCATGTGGTTGAATCTTCAGCAGACGACAACTGCAATTTATGGAGATACGGAGCCAAACTGAAATGCAAATTCAATCAGCTCCCTTGGCAGACTGCAATTAAAACATTTGCTGAATTTTCATTCGGCCCCTGAGGGCCACACAATCTTCAACAATTATGAGAGTTTGTAATCAAAGCTCCAGCTGCGCATACAATTGCCATGTTGCCAATGTTTATTGAAGTCCGCGAATGGCCAAACACATGGCAGGAATCGACATCCCGGGAGGGTCCAGTCCGCCCAGCCACGCCCCTTTGGGAAGCAGGACAGTGTCCAAACTTCCGCGACGGTGGCAAGTGCAGCAAGGCGTTGCTTTTTTAATAGAGTCATAACTTGCTGCCAACTAATGGTCCTGCAAACAAAACATTTTGCACTTCTAGAAATTTGGAGGGGAAAAGAAAAAGTTCTAAAATATTCAAGGAAAAGGGAAAACAGAATTCTTAGCAGCTTGAAATATTCATCTTTTAATTGCCTTTGTTAAGCAGTTTTGAAATCTTTTGAAACGTTTAAATAAAACATAAACTGTTAATTTAACTACTCATTTTGTATATTTTAAAGTACATTTAATATTAATTCTTATTTTAGCTTTGTTCTTGTTAACGTATTGCCATATTCTTATTGCTTTGAAAAACAAGTTGCTTACAAAAACAATCCTTAGATCCATTATTTACTTAATAATAAACAACAGAATGAATTGTAACTTTGATTTCCTTATGTAAATCCAAAGCTATACTCTGAAACTCGCTTAGATTTTTCCCTCAGTGTACTTGGTTCCAAGCTTGGTTAGCCATAACGTAGACCCCCTTCGAATTTTAATCCACCGCTTTTTTTCTCCGCCTGGTGACTCGACTTTGGTTACAATTCAATTTGCAGTGGTCGCTTTTTCTTGGCCACATTTCTTTTTTCGGCTTGGTCTTTGGGCGCTTTAAAAATTTGTACTCGTACCTGGGCAGTGTCGTAAATGTGTGGAAATTGTTGGGTGTTATGCCTCGTAGGTATGACTGCCAGTTAAGCGACGGGCGGTCCTTTGCCATCTCCAACCTCGTTCCCCCATTTTCCCGGGGCCTTTTCCCAGCTTTTCCTTCGAGTGTGTGGCATTTGGCCAACAAATCTCTCTCGTTTTCCCTGGCGGCGCTCGCTGTCGTTTTATTGTCTTGGCATAATGTTGACGTTGGACTTGTTCTAGATGGCGGGTTGTCGGCTGATGGCTCCTTCTCGGTTGAATCCTGGGGGGGTAAGGGTGCTCCGTGTCCATGTGGTCCTCATAATTGTCTTGCGCAAATGGTCGTGTAAAATTTTAATTGCTTTTTAGTGCAAACTCTTGGAAAATTTGTAGTTCCCAAACAGGCCAAGACCGGGACTCAAGTTTGAGTATTCCACTCACCCACATCCACATGTGAAGGGTCAACTTCTGTGGGCTGATTAGGAAATGTTTATGACGTAGGTGTATGGCTCTTGGGAATAATGCTTCCTTTTGGGGCTTCAAAGTCCAGGAAGTGCTTACTGTGCACGGTGGATTTAGTTAAGGGTCTAATCTGTTAATTGTCTGGTTGATAGAACGTTCCTGCAGATTTAGTTTTCAACTTAATGTTTAAGGGTTTTTGTATAAAATTCAGAAAAGAAATTCAGAAATTTTGAGGAAATGAACTAATTTATCTAGGAAGAATTATAAAAATCAAGAAATTTTGTTAATAATGGGTACTAAACAGTTGTTCAAACAAGTTATAAAGCTTTTGGATTAAAGTACTTGAATATATTTATTCTTAAAATCTTGAACCCACATCTTAAGCACCGAATCGAAAACCGAACAGAAGCAACAGCCACATCTTAACCGAAATCAGCAGACAACTCATTAAAATCCAAAGTAATTTTCCACACCATATCACCATGCATGACACATATATCAAAAATTTATGTGCGAAACGTCAGAAAGTTTAAACACGGCCACCATAAAAACAATTTGAATACATTTTTGATTACATTTATGGAGTCGGTGCTAGAAGGAAACCAAGTCAAGCTGAAAACAACTTTCGAACAACACTTGACATGGAAATTTGTGTGCGTATGCCCCTCTGTTTTTCCCCCCTCTTTTCTATGCAAACCATCCGGGACCCCAAAATCCCCATCTCAAAACCCAAGTCCTGTGACGAGGGCAAGTGATATGGGAGACCAAATATTTGTACTGTTTCTTGTGCTATGCCAAACTAAACCGAACCGAAATTTACAATTTCATAACTTTAAGTGTCCCTCATCATTTTGATATTCTTTTTTTTTCCGGTTTCTATTTTTTCCTGATAGTGAGAGATTTTGCAGCTATGGCCATTCTGCTCGTTAGCATTTTTCCGGTTATCTCTTGCCAGATTTATAGTGCTCATTGCCCCAGCGGCTGAGGCCCGTCATTTACGGTCACAATTTTTGACATTCATTGGCCTTTTTTCTCCGCTTCCTGTGCTCCTTCGTTATTTTTTTTTGCGGCTCCTTGGCCTCTCGATAGGACACGACACTCAAACTTAAATAGAAATGAGCGCATGAAGCGTGAAATTAAATTTGATAAATTCTATTTACGTATAGAGATGGAAGATTTGTGGGGGCGTTTTTGGCAGGACAGCGGGGTGGTGGGCGGGGTGGGAAATATAAGGGTAGCTGGTCCTAGGTCATAATTTAAGTGTATCGAATGAGTTTTTTAACGCTCGGTTGTGCAGAGTAAGCGTGATTAGGAGGCGAATAAAAAGGCAAGAGAGGGGAGTTTTGCAAAATAGGTAATAAAAAGTATGTACTGAATGTGGTCAAGGTAAATAGTAATTTTCAAGATTTATCTTGGGTTTCTTAATTTAAGAGATCTTAAAGCCGAAGCATTGTTTTAACCTGGGCATAATAAGGTTGTTTTAAAAGTAAAGTATTAAACGATTCCATGTCCGGTTTCGGGTCAGGAAACTTTAATTCTTGTGTAAGACAATGATTATTAATTGTGAAATAAGACCTTTTTTTGTAATTCATTAACACTGAACCATTTTCAAGAACCATTTTCAAGAACCATTTTCAAGAACCATTTTTAAGAACCATTCCGAGTAAACCGAAGTTTAAAATTTAGATCTATGTTAAATCTTTCTGTAGATTACAAAAGTTAAGAGCTATAATTCCCCTGCCTTCGCAGCTGCACATCGCTTTTTGTGCTGTTCATTATGAATGCACCACCCAAGTAAAAAGGAAGCCATAATAATATGGTATATACAAAATAATAATGTAATCATAATCATCTGAAGAGCCGGCCAAAGATCCGCCCACATAAACGGAACCGCAGAATCACGGACCCAAGAAAAAAAGCGACCACAGCAAAAGGTACATCAGACACTGGGCGCATTGAAAACTTTTAATATTCACTCTTGTCGGCTGCATAAATTAAGGCACTCACAAATGGGTGAGATTGATGGTACGGGGTTCGTAAGGAGGTTCAATGAGAGGAGAAGCTGAGTGTTGGCCAGTTGAAAATGCAATAGCGAAACAACAAAAGTAGCGCTGGGTGATAGTGTTGTCTTTCGAAATAGCTAAAAAAAAGATGAAAAACTTTAAACACGACTCAATATAAAATATGTAGCTAGGCTAATGCAGCCAAGTTGGAAACTTCTATGAGTAAAATGTTTTTAGTTTGGAATTTTAGATAAATTTTCAATTCAAATATAGTATTGGAGCTTATATGTGTGTATATTTAAATTAAAGTCAAGCATATAAATATTACCTACTACCTAGTAAAATAAAAATTTGTCCGGAAAGAGGCCGAGCTGGCAGGCCTGTTGGGGAGATGCTGCTGATGGAGCAGATAACATGCAAACCAATGGGAGGGCACTCGACTGAAGAGAGCGGCCGCTGAAGAGCAAGGCGCAAAATAAAATGCCAAAAACAACTCTCTAGAACCATTGGGGGAAAGAAGCAAAAGAAGAAGGGAAAGGAGAATATTCTGTGGGATAGGGAGGGGTGGAAGAAATGCACAAAGCGAATGAAGTATGAAAACGGCAGAGCCAAAGGGCTACCAACTTGTGGCGCCTTTTGTTGTTGCTGCCACTGCTGTTGGTTCCTGTTTGCTATTGCACTTTTGCGTGCCGAAAAGAGATGGCGATAGGTGGGGAAAAAGAAGGTTTAAGCTCGGTGGAGCAGCCAAAAACTGCGAGCCCAGTTGGGCCACTCAAACTCACTTCAATGAATACTTTATGGGTTAATAATCGTAAAACCATTCAGCGCAAGAGCCTCGTAGCCCTTTGGGCCTTTTGGCCTGCAAACTCATGCACTGGGAAAAAGTTTGGATGACCTGTACATATTTCCCCTTCTTTTGCATATTATGAATGCCTTTAATCTTAATATCACAAATACACATTAATTAGTAATATTTTCTCTTTGACATATTTGTAAAATGTAGTCTGCTTAATTCATAATACATATTTGCTATTTTACCACATTGTATTTTATCAAGGTATTGCTGTTGGGAAATAAGCTTACAATAATTTTGTCAAAAGGTACACAATTTTTAAAATTAAATATTATTTTCTGTTATATATTTTTTTGTGAGTGTAACCTCCTCTCTTTACCTTCTTTTCTTCCCATGGGCAAAGTTTTTGTGCGCGAGAATTCATAAACAATGTGCATAAAGCGCAAAATGTAGCGCTTCTGAGGGGGGGTATTCGGAACGGGATTTTTAAAGGGGTTACGTGGGTTTAAAGAGGGTGGGCGATGTCCCAGTGCAGTGGCAAATTGTTTGGGGCCTATTGTTGTTGTTGCTTTTGCTGCAACATGCTGTTGTTATTGTTGCAAGCGCAAGCTGCCTTTTTGAGTTTGTCAGGTGAGTTGGAACATCGCTTATGCAAGTTTTCGTGTTTCCCTTGATTTTCAACATTGGTCTGTGTGGGTGTTGTCAGGACTCTTATTGTTGTAGTTGTCATTGTTGATGTTATTATTGTTCAGGTTCTTAGTGGATAGACAGAAGTTGGCGCTGACAAACGATGCAAAGAGGATTTCAGGATGAGAGATGGTAAAGTGATTCGAGTTGATTGGATATGAACACGAGAAAGTACCATAATTGAGAGCCGCATGGACCACTCTTGTAAATACACAGCTTAAAAGCTTTTAAGTGGGATGATAATCAGGGTGTCTTACTTCTATGATTTAGCAACAGGCAAGTATGTTTTATTTATGTTGTAAAATTAAAAAAAAAAGAGTTTTAAACTAAAGTCCAGCAAGTAGGTATTTTAAAAGGCTTTCACTTCAACACATTACATTACATTCACTACATATAATTTACCTCAATTTTAACACCTTCCACGCTCAAAAATCTTTCTGAAACTTTCTAATTGCTTACAACCATTAAAAAACCCATAAATTTGCCTGTCAAATTTTAAATACTCATAAACATCGTTTCATTTATCATCCGCTAGTATTATTTTGCTTAGTTACAAATCGAATACAGATAAGAATCCCAGAAGCAGGTTTATCCCCTCTAGCAAAAGTTTAAAATGCCAATAACTCAAAAATAAATAACTCATACGCAACGTGGGCCTGGAAGGAAAACAAAAAAAGCCGAGGGAAAATAACAAAAACATTGAAACAAAGGCAAAGTCACGCCTGCCAAATGGTAAAAATGTTTCAGAGTCAATTGTAAATATTTTTGCCATTGAGTTTTATTTGAAAAGTTAACGCTTCCGTTGTTGTTTTTGTTATTGAGGGTCTGTAAAAATGCCACCACCTAATGAAAAGCAACCCCCAAAATGATGAGGGAGCGGTGAGTGTAAGCTATATACCTGGGGGGCCCGTGAAGTCTTACACGCTCGTTACGTTTGATTTATAAAAGTTGATGTTGGCGCTGTAAGGCGAACGCACAAATTAATTGCCGTTGTTGTGCGTTGATAAATTGCGTATACGCCGCAGTGTACGCCGGAGAGTTCTTGAACAATTTGCCGAACCGCGGAGTGAGCAGGCGAAATATTTAAGCAATAAATAAAATGCCAAGTCAAGTTCAGTTCGCTTCTGCAAATATCATTTGCTTTGATTAACGCACTGGGATAAAAGTGGGGTTATGGCCCAAACTTTGCCAGCCGTTTAGCAGTTGAAAAGATATTTTAACATGGATTCTTTGCATTTAATTAATTGCCATGTCTTGATCCAGGTGCGATTAACAACGGCAGTCCTCACGCGCTTTAGGTATTTGCGGAAGAGTTAAGGTAAGTGTAATTAGCAGCTAAGTCTCTAATAGCTAAAACTATAAGAAAATCTAACGAAATGTACTGTAATATAGTAAAGAGAATTTTAGGTTTATATTAAAGTAGTTTATTTCTAAACTGTTTTATTTAAAGTTCTTTGATTAATAATGAAAAGCATTATTAAGTAATATAATTTAAGTGCTATTTATTTTTTTGCAACTGCGAGATTTGCAAAAAAAAAAAAAAAATAAATAAAATAAAATAAATAATACAGCTTAGGTCAGATTTTTGACTTTTTTGACTTCTTCAACTTCCTTTGCAAGTAAATATGACGGATACAGTATACATTAGTCTTAAATTATATTTTCGTCTGGGTTTTTTATTTTAAGTCTTCTTATGATAACCTTTTAAGGTCGGGGACTCTATATTATCTTCAAACGGCTGGTCTTTCCGAGTGCATTTAGGGTATTTAAGGGGCCGCATTTTAGATTGCAGCAGTATAGTGATTTTAGAAGACGATGAAGTTCGCTGCTTTTGCAACTCTTGTTTTAGCAAACTTGTTCCTTGGTTCACAAGGACAGTTTATACATCCGAATTGTGGAACTGCCCCGAACAGCCCATGGCTGGCACATATCGAGGGACCCAAAAAAACGTGTGTCGGCTCGCTCATTTCAGACAGTAAGAATTCAATATTTGCTTATTTTCGGAAGCTAATTTTTATAACTCGTTTCAGAATATGTTTTATCTTCTGCTTACTGTGTAGAAGATCCACTACAAAAACTGTAAGTACCTTTAATTTAATTTTTTGTAGGCAAAATAACTTTTATTTAAATCTTATTTAAAATTTCCAATCTAAATTCACCCCAAAATCCAAGAAAACATATTGTAACCTAAAAAATTTAAAAATTGAGTTTTAATAATAGTTTATTAAAAAGACTGTCGGCAATCTAAAAATGTTCTCAAATTAGAATGTTAATTAATATCCATTAACCATTTTACAGACAGATTCGCTTGGCTGGATTCACATATAAGATTGCCTCGATTAATCGATTCAAGAACGAACTTGCTTTGGTTAAATTGGAATCGGTGGTGCAGTTAAACGGTAGTAGCCTTCATTATATTGGGTAAACCAAACGCTTATCACTTTTATAATTTTCTATTGCAGATATTGTTATGCCGATTTGCGTTTACGCCCAAGCGAATTTAAGTCTTCAGCAGCAGATAGAATCAACAGATGATTTATGGCAGAGTTCTTGGCGCAATGGGCGAGTAGATAAGATACTGGGACCCGTTAGCAGGATCGACACAAAAACTTGCCAGGACACTTTTATTAAAGAGATTACGGAGGATAAAATATGCGGGGAACCCTATAGTATGGAAATGAACTACGGTTCCGGTGGCGCTCCCTTGGAGATCTTAACAATTGATAATGGTCAACAGAAGATCGTGCAAATTGGAGTTGTTCTCCTTGGAAAACCAGATAATACAGGACCACTAATCTATTCAAACTTACTAAAATTTTCGAATTGGATCGCCAGATCTGTGCTGGAGAATATTTAAATTTATACAGAAAAACCTTTTAAATAGCCTCAAATAAAACAAGTTAATACATATATCTTTTGATTTATAAACGAATGACATGTTCTTATCAACTATATGAGAACAAACTTTGTCGGCTATAAATACTTTATACTTTATGGAGTTGGCCTAAATAAAATGCAATACATAAAAAAAATGATGACTTCAACTCAAAACTTCTCATCCAATATAATAATCATTCAGAAATCAATAAATGTGTTGTACGCGATCTTTTTTGTTGGAATAATGTAAAATTACAAACTTACTTGGGTTAAAATTACTTGTGGTTATGGAAGATACGACTGCTTTTAAACGATTATCAAACACTTAGCATCGCTGTCCATCCATTCACCTGCTCTTTGGTCCACTGTCTTCATAATTTATTTTCCTTAACGCTTTCCTAACTTGGGATTCTTTTTCCGGCGCTGCTAATGCGCGACCCCTTGCCGGGAAATCCACAGAAAGTCGGTACTTTGTTTTAGCATTTCTCTTAATTTGTTTTGGCAAGAAAAGAAAACAATATTTCTTTTGCTGCAAAAGAATGCTATGTGGATATTTTACTCGGACCCGCTGAGAGCGGCGCCAGCGGAAATGAAAACTTAACGCTTATTTGAGCCTTCAACAGTGCACATAAATCACCAGACTGATGTTGCTAGGCTTCCAGCTTTTCCCCCCCGTTTTCCGACTTTCCCGCTGTCCTCGCTGCTAAGCGAAAAATCAGCTTTTGTAGTCTACGCTTCGGAGTTCGAGGTCCTTTAGCAATCGCATTTGGAGTCTGTTTAGTTGGTTATTTTCTCTATTTCGCTCTGCAGTTTGTTCTGTCTGGGGAGCTTTGTCTGCAGGCCTGTCATAATTCCGTCTCTAAATGTTTTTCGACCGCATTATGCTGATGAAGACAATGGTGATGATGATGATGATGATGACGATGATGATTGGGCGCATATGTGCGTGAAAAGTGTTCCTCTCGCTTTTCCGCTTTTTCGTTTTTGTGGCGTGTGCAACTTCCGTTTCCGTTTGGCGCACCGGAAGCGGCAGACGCCTGTGGCAGGCACTTTCACTGATTGCCGCTGCTCCCCAGCAAATCAACCCCCCAAATTGTATCGCCCCCCTCATTTGTATTTTCAGTTATTAGCAGTGCAACCCCTCTTCTTTCCAGCTAGCAATAAAAAATCTTTCCCTGCGAACTGCATTTGATTGCCCCCAGCGAAATGAGTTTCGTCTCGGAGCGTACATTTTGAAGTAATCTCAAAATTTTTTGCTTTCCTCATTTGATTCAATTACACCTTTGGGTGTTGTAATTTTATTTTTGCCCTGCTCTTGCCCAAAACAAATGAAATAAAGCGAAGCACAAAGGATAGCAAAAGGAAATGAACATAAAAGAAAGGAAAATCGAGCAGGAATCAAGTAAGTGCAGCTGCTTTGGGAAAAAAGATGCGTCTGCGGCAGCTCTTTAAGCTGAATTTGGTGGGTGTCATTAGGTGCACAGTAAAAAAATGTGGTGCATTTTAATGAGATGAAGAAAAGAGTCTTTAAAGTAAAGTACTTTACAGTAGTAAAATATTCTCCTAACGTTACTTTTATATTTTTTTATTCATTTACTACAATAATTACACAAAATAATACCACAATTTATTTTAGTAAGATTTTTCAGTGCAAACCCAAGCTGAGGTCATTTGAGCTTCTTCTGCCAGCTTTTCACCACCAACAATGGGCGAAAAATGTGAATTTCGCGCTAGTTTTTATACAACAAGGCTGCTAATTTGATGCTGCAACAATGCAGGCAACAGTGACTCTGTTTGTGGCCCCTTTCACCCTTTCCCACACCCCACTGCCACGCCCCTTTTCCCTGTGAGAACCACAAGCTTATAAAAGCCACGCATCCATCAGCGCTGGAGGTCGCCTTTTTGGTTTAGCTTTAATTTCATGCTTACTTTAATGCGAACAAGAGGGAAAACCCTCTGTTTCCCAACCCCCTCGGATTTTTCCCCCTGCCCAAGTTGACTTTGTGCTGTAGTTAACGGCTTTTGGCAATGTGGGGGTCCAAGTGGGTGGTGGGTGGCCTTGGAGGTTAACTACTTTTCATGAGCTTAATTTTAAATTGAGGCTGTTGCGGCGGCTTCATTTACTTTGTGCCCCGGCCAACTTTGTTGCCAGCAAACTTTTACGCGGACTGTTTAGCAAAAAGGCAAAAGTTAACTTGTGCCCTTCCCCTTTTTTCCCCCAAAATCCCTTCGCCTCTGCGGAGAAATTCTATTAGGAAATGCAAACCGGTTGCAAGGCCATTGAGTTATTAAGCCAACTAATTGCTTATTTGCACAGGGGTAAAGCACTGCGATCGGATCCTCGCAATCGCAATTTGCACTCAGCGCGAAAAATTGCCACTCACGCCCCTTACTTTCGAGGGGGCGTGGCTATACTAGATAGCGAATCTCCCCATCCACTTTGGTCGACCATTCGCACAGTAACGCCTCCTTTTCATTTTCCTCGAGAGCGAGTGAAGTTGGTTGATTTTTCCAGCCTTAAGTTTTAATTGCGGCGCAAGTTGCTCATGATCGTGAGTTTAATTAAACGGCTAGCTCGGCCATTGCGTGTTGATAACTCTATCGGGCAGCATGGGTTATCTATCCATCTACTGAAATTAATATTTGTTATTTGCAACGTTAATAGAATGCAGCTGGAGCTTACCTTGCCAATGAGTAATGTGAAAAGTAATAAATAAGAGGTTGCACAACAGGATATTGTAAAAAAACGTCTATTATTCTCTTAGAGTTTTTATTTTATTTTAAATAATTAAATATTTTCGGAAAGTTAAAAATATTTTTGAGTGTTTTTTTTGTTATTAAGTGTTAAGTGAAACAAAAATATTAAAATTTTAATTAAAAAGAATTTTCTTAATATTTTCAACATTCGGAGATAAATATAAGACATTAATTGTTCGCTCTTTACCTCTTCCCATTATGGTTTTTATTTATTTTATAGCCCCTCACCTTGTTCCATGTAATTAGCTTTTACTTTAACTCCTCGAATTCCCATTATTTTCGCTTAATTAATAACTCGTTGCAACTTTGCAGACTTTTCCCAGCTAAATATGAATCTGAGCTGTCGTTTCATCCCACCGCTAAGCATTATGCACGATATCCTTGCTCTTTGCTCTGTCTGCATATGGGAGCAACTTTGGCCAAAAGCAAACCACTTAAATTCATTTTAATTCAAGCGGATAGCAACCTCCCATTTCCACCTTTTTTTTTTTGCAAATAACAAGACCCTTCGTAGCTCATAATAATTTCACAAGGCATACACTTGCCGTAAAATAATTTTCCTGCACTTTTTGTTTTACCTTTTGGAAAGCTCTTGGTAGTTTATGGTGCTCTGTGTCCCCGGGAAAATGTGTAATGTTTTTCTTTGGGGTTTTCCTATTTTTATTCGTTTTGTTGTGTGTCTAGTGCGTCTCAAAGGGTTTCACACTTTGTGTGTTTGCGCCAAGGGCCAAAGTCTGCATATGAAAATATTTGTAAAGCCTTTTGCAATGAGGAAGCAGTTTATGAGACGAGTCTAGGGGAAAGTGTTAATATAAATATTAAAGGCTCATTTGGGGTTATTTCAACTTTATTTGAGTGCTTGAAGATTAATTTAGGTAAATTAAAATATAGAAAATTAAGTTTTCAATACTGTACTGCATACTTAAGTTTAGCAATTATAAGCAATAGTTGAAAGCCTTAAAGATTTTTTAATTAAATCTAAAAATACATTGCTATTAATCGAAAGGGAAATAAAATAAACACCTTTCTTAAAAACCCTTGGGCACTATTTCCAAAAAATTGAAGACTTCCTTCAATTTGTTTGTTTTTAATTCGTGCGATTTTAATTGCCAATTGAATGGAGAGAAATCAATTTGGTGAATGGTTCTTGTGCAAACACCTTAAAATGCCATAAATTCTGTACGGCTATTTATTGTTTTTATCGCCTGACCCAAATTCACAGAGCAAACCAAACAGAACAGAAGCTTTGCCTGCAAAATGGATGACCCTACACATCATTCATTGCCATATCTTTCGATACCTAAGCCATTGTTTTTTGGCCATTGGCAAACAATACGACAAATTGGTATTGCATTGTCTATTTCCCCCCGTCTCTTTCGGTTTTCTGCAATTTTCGCAAATTGTTTTTACGTAAAATATTTGCGTTTAACTGCTGTTTCGAGGACCATTATACTTGTGTGCCAGGGATATAGTATATCTGCCATTTATATAGGCCATTAATATTGCATTTTTGTTGCACTCGAAATGTTCCATCGATCGCTAAATGCGATTTTTGTCAGCATTTTTGCCCCCGTTGCGTTTCAAATAGCAGAAATTCCTCGACATCGGCGCAGATTTGGCTGTTTTTCGCAGTTTTGCATTTCCGCATTTTTGCATCGAAATTAATTTGCGTAAATTGTATTAAATGTTTTGCCATGCCCAGCAAACTGTGCAAATTTTAATTGAATGCCTTTTGTTTGCCTCTGAATAATTCAGCAATGTTTGCCTTTGTTGCTGTAGTTTTTGGCCTTGTTAAATCGTTTTTCCACTGCTATTTGATGGGCACAAAAAAAGCAGCTCCGATGGCTCTCAACGCGATAAACGGATAAAGCGAAAAACCACCACAAGCACGGTAAATGCAATTTGAACGGTTCGATACTAATTGGTTTATAGATTTTATTATGCTTTAATTATTTCTCTTAAAATAAATATGCCTTTGTCGCTGTCCCATTAAAAGGTGGGTTATTAGTTTTAGCTAATCCTTTGAGGTGATCAACGCGGCTCACAAAAAATAAAGAGAAAATCCTGAATAATTATAAAATATTTTGACCGAAACGAAAATACACTCTAAAGTTAAAATGGAAACAAAAAAATTTTTTATTTATATTTATTTTTGTAAATAGATCAAATCGATTTAAATTTGCATATTTTTTTTTTTTATAAATAGTTAGACAAAATCGTATATCTATTTATGTCAAAATGTATGTTCTTACCTTTCGGCATCAATACCTTTTTCTCCTTGAACTCCCTTGGAGTTCAGCATCACCTTCTAGACGGCAATCCATCAATCCTTGAGTAAGCATGCCCAGAATCCATAAGCATGTTCTTGATGAATTACCATTTTAGCCAGTGGCCAGATAAAAACAGCCTTAATTAAAACCTGCCGAGACGGGACAGTTGCACTTGCGATGCAGCGAATAAATCTTTTGGCGCGACCGCAAGACACGAGGCGCATTCAAAATGCTAAATTAGTAAAATGTCACTTTCGCTTTCAAGTCGAAGAGGGAAAATTCCAGGGGGCACCAAAGGCTGGGTGCATTGTTGTCGGCACTGATCAAAGCCGCAAAATCCAACGACGACGGAGATGCGGCAGCCACATAAATTATCAAGGCCTAAGCAGGCGCAGACACTTGCCAAAAGTGTTGGCCAAAAAGGGGGAAAAACGGGGTGAAAACGGGGCGAACTGGTGTCGTGCGAAATGTTCCACATGTGGCAAGCAATGCATTGACACACTTCAAAGGCGTTCTCTGTGCATCTAAGTGGGCTATAAGAGATTTGGGGTGCCACCATTGGTAGTTTTTAATGACGGTGTACATGTACATGTACAACAAACACCTAATTTGCAATGAATTATGAAAAATTTATTTATTAAACATGTTATCATCATTGATATAAATTTAAACATCATAACATCAGTTACATAACACAATTTGCCTAACGACTGCCCCAAAGCAATCGAAATAAGTGTGAAAATGGTTAACTTGCTTTGGCTAACTAGGATATCTATGCCATATATTCTTGCTGCTTACAATTCGGTAGACCGGATTCCTCACTGTTCGCAATTGCAATTTGAATGAATGAATGTATCGATACTCGTAAACAATTTGGCCAGCGGATATGGCTCGAAACAAGAATCGAAACTGGATGTGGGCCAATAAAACGCCGGCATGCATAAATCTTGAGCCGTTTATTGGGCAATCCCGCGTGGAGAGTATCTTATGAATCGTTTAGTACAGCCAACAGATTGCTTCCGGTGGAATATAGTACACACTTGTATGCATTAAATGAATTAAGTGCCAAAAAAAAAAGAAAATCACCAATTAAGATTTAAGTCTTGAAATGAAATGAATAAATTATGCAAGAATTTCAATAATGTAATATTGAAATGTATTTAAAATTATAAATGCACAAAAAACAATACAAAATTCAGTAAGTGCCTTTCTTTTCAGCACTTAAATTGAATTTCATGATATCGTATTGGACAACTATATTCCTTTGCTGTGGACGTGACTTACTCGCTTTCACGATGTCCATCGCCTAGTCAATCAAACAAAGTTTGATGTCGAGTAGCCTGCTGCATTTCCATAAGTTAACTACCGTTCTGGCACTCTGAAACACATGTCACGCACTTCTCGAACAACTGGGAAAAGCTGGAAAAGCCCACGCCGTGGCAATTTCAACTGCACTTCACAGCTGGCCAGCTTAAACTCAGGCCAGTCTTCGGGAATAAGCCCACGCAGGAGCGAAAAAAAACTCCAGACCATCTGTAAGTGGAGCGAACAAAATAATCAAAATGAAAATAAAATCAAAACATTGCGGCCACTGCCAATTTGCATGTGCAGAACAGACAGGCAAGAAAAATCTGAGCAGAGGTATTTTTATTTAAGTTAAAAATAGCTAGATTTTCACTTTACACAAATACAGTTTTTTTTTTTTAATTGAGTTAATAATTTTATTCAGTAAATTCTACTACTCTGGAGCAATAAATGTATTTTAAAATAATTTGAGATAGTATTTTACAATCTTTTTTAAAAAGCACAATTTTGTAACTGAGCTTTGTTACAGCTTTTTTGTTACTCCTTTTTTAAATAAATTTTCGCATTGTTTTTTTTTTTTAACAATGTCAAGCTGTTTTAGGCTATATTATGAAAAACTAAAAGCCATGTGCTCATCACTGTGCTGGAGGCTACTTGAAGACATTGCTGGAGGCGCCTCTTTTGCAGATGGCAGTTGGCAGGGCGAAGTGGAGTGGAAGTGTGTTTGAAGACACTTGTTGGCGGGCAGCCAGTTGAGGATGATGATGGTGATTGCGAATATAGCGGCGATGATGATCGCGACCGACGACAGCATAACAAATGAACATTTAGATGGAGTTGCAAGAAAATGCCAGCGGCCTCCGCAGGAAAAATAGAGAGTGGGTCTGGGGTGAAAGAGTTGCATGCAGCTTTAATCAAGCGTCAAGTGTTGCAGTTTACAGTGGTACTCCTTTACTACCTATTAAAATTGTTTTGGTACTTACTGTACTAACTTTAAGATTAACAAGACATGTTTTAGAATGCTGAATATGTTTTACTTGTGTGGTATTTAACTCACAGAGGTTGGATTTATGACGTTGCAAAATATAAATACGTCAAAACATAAACGGGGTTTCTTGTAATAAAAAAAAAATAGGGTGCATAATAAACATTCATAACAAAATTTACCCTTTCGCAATGAATAAAAATGTTTTTGTTCTTACATAGTTTTTAAATAGTGAGATAGATATCTTGTGTATTTGAATAGCCTTCTTTTGTAAAGATATAAAAAAGAAGTTAAAAAGTTTGAGGTATGTGATTCTAACCGTGGTGTTCAACCAAACTGATTTTGGTTAACTGACCGTTGACAGCGCTCAACACACAGGAGCAAAAATAAATAGGATTGCACTGACTCCGCCTCCAACTCCAATTGCTTTTATTAAACGTTTGCCTGTCAGGCTCAGATTGAGATTTTTTTTGTACTGAATGCCAGCTGCCTCTGATGCCGCGCGATGAGTTGTTGAAAAGTTAAAATGGATTTTACGCAAAGTTTTTAATTTGCTGCTCTTATCCCACAAATCGTTGACCGCTGCAGCACGTTCTATTCTCTTTATTGCGTGTAATTATATTCTTTAATGTTATTTCTGAAAAACAAACAACTTTTTAGTTAAGCTATCGCCTTAAAAAGTTACCGCTAGTAATTGTCGAAACAAACAATTTTGATTTCCTTTCAAAATCTAACATCATTATTAAGTTAAATCTTATTGAAAACTTTCGGTTTGCTTTCGTATCGCAATACTTTTTGTTCTCCCTTTTTTGTGCTAGGACCTTTGTGTTTTATAACTGGTGCTGTTATGAAACACTTTCAAAAACGAAATGTTGTCCAAGTTTCACTCAATCCGGGTTTTGCTTTCAATTTTATCAGCCACACAATTTTTGCATTAAAACTTACACAATGCCTTTAAAGGAGAACCCACGCACCGTGGATGCAGCTTTTGAGCCAAGTCACCATCGGTGTCTAGACATTGGTAAACAAAGGACAAAAGACTTTTTGCAACTATAGCTAAAGAACAAAAGAATCTGGGAACCCAACCAAAAAGTGCGTTGGAAGTTTCGCAAGGTTTTTTTTTCAAGATTTTTGCTTCGCATATTTGCTCTAATGCACTCCAAAAGAATAATTGCAATTTATTTTGAATGCTACTTTCAGAAATCAGTTTATCAGAAAACATAGAGATACGAAAGAAAACCATACATTTTTTTTCAAACAGACAAAATGGTTGTAACCGTGTTAAAAAGAAAGTGCACTAACATTTTTTATTTTAATGAATGAATACCTTTTTTAATAGGATTCATAAAGAAACTGCGTTAAAATATTTAATTTTTGTTGATGATAAATTTGGACCCGTCTTTGATCTCTATTATAAATTAAACCAATTCGCGATTTCAGTTTGTTATTCAATCTACCGACTCGTCAGCCTGTATTTTGGCCATGCCAAGGCATTCACCGAGCAATTTGCAATTTATATTTGGTTAGCCAGGTTGTCAAGGAGTCGGCTGCAGTTGAAACGTGAGACAATTGCAACCAGTTGCAGGCACACACAGGCACACGGGTACAAATTAGTTAAATTACAAGCGCTTGATTAGAAAAAGTGGCTTTGGCTGTTGCATCTTCTACTTGGCATCTCAAGCACTCCACTCTTTCCTTACCAAACTGCCAGCTCTTTTTGCAGACTTTGCCGCTAACGAAGCTCAATTCGAGCGCCAAATTGAAATTGATTGTGACATTTGATCATGCGTTTGCCTTTCTGCCTCGCTCTCGGTGGAAAAAGGCGGCAACAAGACGATGGAAAAAGCAGACAGCCTACTGTCTTTGGAATTTGTGCGGAAAATTGCTAAAACGGTAGGCGCGCAGGTGTGCCTCGTTTTTCTTCTCTTTAGCCATTTTCATCCTTTTTGCTGTGGGCTTTTCTTGGCTGATACGCACTGGATTAATTGGACGGATGTGCATTGGGTTGATGAGTTGAGCCGAGACAACTGGAGAGAAGCAGGAAACTGTAAGGCTTAAATGCAAGCTGGTGGGTCTCTCTCTGTCAGAGATTAAGATGAGTTTTATTTTACGGCAAAAAAAAAACTTTAAATTGCTTCGGTGTTAGGTTGGCTGGCTGAAAGGAAAAATGTTGGCTGTTAATATGGTAATCCGAGCTGGATGGAAAATAAGCGTGGCCTTTAAGGAAAAACTGCTGCTTAAAATTATTCAAGCAGGTCAAACGTGAAATGAAGAAAGATGATTAGTAAAAAATTAAAAGTATATTAAGTAGGGTAATAAAATTAAATAAGCTATTCATTAAAAAACCTTTTTTCATCGACTCATCATATTACATTTCAAAATTTCTGCCAAGGCATTACCCACATTTTATATGATGTATCTGAACTACTTACCCGCTCTCAAGAACTATAAATATGCAAAGGCACTCAGGTCTTCGGGTTAACCTTACGCCTAAGCTCATCTGGAGAGCATTTTAACTGGCAAACCTCGAAAGGGGGAAATCCCCACATGAATAATTACAGCGCACGCAGTTCATTTAATTTCACTTGAGAGGGTGGAAAACCCTTTTGGCAAACGAAACGCGCGTGGCACATGAATGAAAATATTTAATGAAGAAATTTATAACAAACTTTTGCAAATGGCAGCAGACTGCTGGAAATGTAAATGGCTGTAGATGAAGAAACCACTAGGGTGGTAAAAAATTATGAACATTAAATGTAAATTAAGCTAATCAATTAGGTCCGAATTGCGCTTAAGATTGGCCACGCTTAAGCCAATGCAGAGAAAACATTTTAATTTTTAGGAAATGTTATAATATTATTAATTAGAATATTTATAAACTATAATAAATAAGTATGAGTAATGAATGATACTCTTCCATGCAATATTATAAGTTCTCAAGACCAACACCTTTTTTTTATTATCTTACAATATACACTATAAACTTTTCGCAGTGCAAACAAGTTCAAAGTACGCTATACTTCGGACTTCTGGCCCATTTGCTGCCTAACCCAATTAGCTGAGCCAGGCGAAGTCCTCCATTCCATTCCTCACCCCTCAGCCGCTATAAATGACCGACATTTAAATTGTGATCAATTGAGGAGTCGAGTCTCCCCATTGCCATAAACCCTTTGAATCCAGTGCTGTAGTATCTGTTGCCATTGCATAGCTGAGTTAATGATTGGAAATTAATTTGTCAGCACGGGGGAATGGGCCAATGGGATTACGCAATTGCGTAGACAAATTGCTGGCAATTAGCAGGGAGTTCGAAGACGAGACGACAAAGGCATTGTTCGTGAGGCGATTCCTGGGTGATTCCCATAGTTCAGTTTGGGTAGATGAGTCTCTAACTCCTTTTCCCCTCTTAACGGACAATGGCTATCGATCTGTGTCAGGTGTGGAGTCAGGGTATTGATGTGAATTAAGTACTTGATTAATTGACAGATGGGAAATGTCTATTGGGAAAAGGATGAAGTAGTTATCACCTTGAGAGGTGATAAGTCAAATGGCTTTTTTTTAGTACGAAATGTTTTGTGCTTGATTTAAATGAGTGGTTTGTAAGCTAAGGTATTTGAAAGATTCCTGAAAAATATATTGAAACGGTTATAATACCATTATTAACTAAAGGATTTTAATTATATGCAGTTTCATACTTTAAGTCTTCCCATTCCCTATTATTTGAAAATTTTCAACCTTTTACCAACTATAAATACCCCTTCTTTTATGCCATTAATTGCAACATTTTTAATGGTCCCCATAAACGAACCGAGAAATTCCAAGCAGAACAATAAAAAGGCGTCACCGCCAACGAGAACTTGCCGCCGACTTGAATGGCCTAATCAAATGAAGTACTAATCCTTGGGTAAAACCGCGAACAGTTTAAAATGATTGTTAAGTAAATTTCCCAAAACAATTACGATGGTCTAGTGCACACTCAGAGAAAATCCGAGAGAGAGTTTAAGAAGGAGCGCAGGCGCGAAGAGAGGAGATTTATTCTTGCATGCGATAAAATTTGTAGCATGCCAAGGATAAAGCATGATTAAGGACGAAGAACTGGCGCTTTACATATGTGTAAATTGTTAGCAGATGGCCATTGAACAAGACAAGGCAACAATAATGAGTTGGCTTTTTCGGACAGGTGAGGGGGACAACTTTTTGAAGTAACTGAAGAAAGGATAATCCACTTAGGAGTGCCTTTAGCTCTGGAGCATGTGGGCGATGTCCTGGCGAAAACAATGTTGCATACACTGTTAAAAACTTGTTTAAAATTTAATTAGTTTCTAATTTTTTTTGTTGATTTGAAATAGATTAGTTAGAAGTAAGTGTACAGCTAAAAATCGATAACTAAAAATGTATTTGAAATATTTACTAAACCTTATCTTCCTTTTCTTAATATAATGTAATACCATTAAATTTAACATAATTTGTATTTTTAGACTTTATTATGAATAGTTTTGAAGAAAGAATTGGTAGGAAGATAATTTTACAATTAGTTTTCCCTGTGTACACTTGGAAAACGGGGAGAAATTGTTTTATTACCCGGGCGAAGCCGTTGAGTGTGTGTTGACTGAAAACAAAGGTGCGCACAATAAATTACATTGTTACACGGAAACTTACGACCAGGACACGGACACACACCGTGCATATCTGTGCATGCATATACGAGTACGAGTATAGAAGAGGTCCTGGCAGGAAGTCAGCAACAAGCGCCGCGTTAATGAAAAGGATTTCTCCGGCATCCACATGTCTGCAGTTAGTTGTTCTGCCACCCGGACTCCCATTTTCAAAACCGAACTGAGCTGAGCTGAACTGACTTCCCTCTTTGGGTTATTTAATATTTAAACTTCGGCCAGACGGGGAGATTTTCTAGTGCCGTCTTTGATGTCCTCGACCCATTAGTTGAGGTCTCAACTTTTGCATAAATAAACGCCTCAGTTCATTAGTGAGTCTCGCCCTCAGCATCTCCCGATTCTCAATTGCAAAAAGGGTTTCCCTTTGGGGTCTCTGCGGTTCCCAGAGCCATCGGTTACAGTGGTTAGCTTTTGGGCCCAGAATGCGTGAAAGTGTCATAAGCTCGTGTAGAAGGGAAGATTTTATGACGGACGAGACCGCAGTTACAGCTGGAAAATAGTTGTTGGCTTGTTGTTCTGCGGCATCTGCTTAAAGTTTAATGATTTTTTAATCGATTTTTCAAAAGGGGAAAGGTAAGAGCATTCCTTTACCATAGTATTTGATAATGTTCAGTTCAAGTTAATTTTAACTAGAAATGCCCAGGAAATGAGTACCTAAAATGTATTTAGTTAGTAAAGAATTGATTAGTATTCCGAAACATCTCTTAAATATTATATTATCCCGAACACTAGCTTAAGCAAATTAAAAAAGTTTTATTCAAAACTAAACAAGAAAGGATGATTACTAAAATCCTATCGATACAAATGCAAAGTATTCTTATAGTTATCTTCCATCTCAATTTTTACTTAACTTTGCATTAATGTGTATACCTGTGTGTAACTCGATCGCTAATTTATTTTAAAAGAAGTACCCTTTTATTTCTCGCTTTTCTGTATTGAAAAGAATATCTCTTTGAAATTGTTTACATTTTAAATACCTTACCACAAACTAAATATAGCAGTCTTTGACTCTCTGGCAGCTGATATTTCCCCCATTGAAAATTCAGTCAAGAGCCACAGGTCAAAATTTTACAACCCCCAACCTTGTTTTCCCCGTTCGGCCGAAGTATTCCGGACCCTCCTGGCTCGATCCATGGGTTCCATGGTCAGCTCCCTGCAGCGTCCTCCACTTTTCGTGAACATGGACAGTGTGCATGCGCAGTTTGTGCGCGAGACGATCAGCAGCAACAAGGTGGTCATCTTCAGCAAGAGCTACTGTCCCTACTGCAGCATGGCCAAGGAGCAGTTCCGCAAGATGAACGTGAAGGCGACGGTTGTCGAACTGGATCAGCGGGATGATGGCAACGAAATCCAGGCGGTTCTTGGCGAGATGACGGGATCGAGGACCGTTCCCCGGTGCTTCATCGACGGAAAGTTCGTGGGCGGCGGTACCGATGTGAAGCGCCTCTACGAGCAGGGCATCCTACAGAAGTACTTCCAGTAAAAATATAGGGAAGGTTATAATTCATGATGATTCTTTTAACTTTTCTTGATCTGGCCTAATACAAAGATTGAAGTTGGCATATAAAGTTGTGGTTTTATTTTATTAATTATGGAGAAACTAAGCAAAAAATCAGATTTTAACTACGATATACGAAATATATAAGGTAAAGTGTATCTAGGAAAATACAACAGCAAATTGTATTTCATTTTCATAAGCACTAAGATTTATTAAGAAAATTTTGTAAATTATTGTGCTAAAAATATAATAAGTTATGTACATTTTTTTAAGTTAGCACTCTAGTAATTTTGTATCAATTAGGAATAAAGGGATTCAGGGATTACTACATTTTTGTTCTAATATTTTATAAACTTGAAATTTGACCAGAAACAGCGTTTTTCTCAATAAAATGAAATTTTTTCAGCTCTTTGCTTGTAATTTCTTACAACAATATAAAAAAATGACAAAGGTAAGGAAAACTGCAGGCGGATGCACAGAGCGGCTCTTTATCTGCTCAACATGATGCTTAAGTTGTTCCTGAAAGGGATCACAGCTGTCTGAAGGCGGGTTGAAAACAATTAAGGCGCGGGTCGCGTCGAAGGCTGAACTGAATGCGCTTTCCTTTCACCTGCAGTCGGCAGTTGCACTTCATTGTTTTCCTCCATTCTGAAATCCTTTTCCCACCTTTAAAGTTTTCAATCCATTTGTATATGGAAGTAGTAAAATCAACGTGAAGAGGTCAAGACTCGTTTCATTAAAGTTTCAGCACTTCAACAAACCATTCCCAAAGGGAATGCAACTGAGTTTTCATATGCTGAATTGTATATTTATCGTGACTCAGACAAATAGCTGGCAAAAATCGTACAAACGTAAGCTTAAATTGATTGAAAATTCCACAAATTGCTTGTAATTTGTTTGTCAGCTTGATTCCTTGCTTGCTTTTTGTTTTCAAAAATGACTTTAACCAGGTCGAGTTCAGTTAACGGCCGCGCAAATAAAAATTGAACGCAATTCACCTGGGCAAATGAATAAAAAAAGACACGAAAAACGTGTCGTATGCGTAATTTGGCTCATCGATTGTTTTTGGGGTTAAATCTCGCGTAGGCAGCGTAAAAAGGATTGATTATGGAAATTCGTGATCTTAACCTTTTTTCGGTTGATGTGGGATTTGTTATTTGATAAATTTAGAAGAATATTTTGTTTTGTTTTTTTTCTTACTTTGGGTTGGCTTTAAAGAAATTCCATAAATACCAATTGGCTAACTTCCAAAAAGGCTAAACATTGTTTCATTCAAAACTATTTGTAGAACAGGTGAAGACTTAAAGTAATAAATATATAAATAATACTCTAACAGATGTGCTTCTAATAAATTTTAGTGTATTTAAATTTTTTTGTTTCTGAACTTTTGCGTGTTAAATCATTAATACGGAAAATTTACAACTGCATGGAACCGACAAGTTTTTACGGTTCCAAACGCTGGCCATAATTACTTTTTCGTTATTTCTGGACGACGCGTTAATGTAAGCTAAAGGGAATACAAAAAAGTGTTGTAGTGGCATATAACTTTGTTTTAATTTGTTGTAGGATGAATGCAATTGCTACCGACAGCAACTGACGGACTGAAAGGATGAGACTTGCTGTCGGTGGTGACTAACTCAATAAAAATGCATTTGGCATTTTGATTGCGATATTATCTAGTCAGTGGGACAACATTGTTGCCAGGCTTTTATTTCACTTTACCAGACATTTTTAATGGCTAGCTTAATTGGGCGTGGCCAACAACAATGTATTCAGCACTCAATCTTTCAATTATCAGCATTTTAAGTTCCACAAAACGAACAATTTTCGCATGAAAAGAATTTATTAGAATTTTCTTTGACCAGACAAGTTGCGGGCTTGAATAGTTTTCGCCACTTTTGCCCCTTTTCCCCACTCCGTAATCCCGAATTTGCGACAGCCAGACTCCTGTTAGACCATCCATATATCATATAGTTTCCACTAACTCTGTCTGCTCCACTGCATGTGCATGTGGAAGCGAGCTGGTGAAACTCCTTCGCCTTTGATAGACGATTTATTAAGCGTTTTATTATTAGTTTTCCCGTTCGGTGGCTTTTGTGGCATTTTTGATTACAAATTCCAGGGCATCGGAGTCTTGTAATTACCAAAAACGAGCGGAGATTCTGTTGGAGATTATTTTTCTGGCTGATGGAAAAATAGATGGGAGTTTAAAGTGTTTACTTAAGCACTTTGCTAATTTAATTTCTTAACTTAGTACAAGTGCGTATTTGTTTGTTTATTTTACACTTGATTTCTTTATCCTATTATTAATGCTTCGAGGTTTGGACGTGGACAGCCTTTCATATTTTAATCGCGTATCTTATGACACCCCATCAGTCTTAAAACAAATTTTGACTTCGGATAGAGTACGTGTTAAAATTTCTCAAAACGACACTTGCACGTAACATGTCATGCCAACATATAATTATATTATTGCTGTATTTCTTTGTTTTTACACATGCTAACCCATACTGTGACTTTGAGCCAGGTCCAGGTCTCAGTTTTGACCATGGCCATGCAACTCAGATCTTTTCGCGCTGATAAACTTTGTGGGGTCTGAGAAATACATTTCCACTGGGAGACTGAGCTGAATAATTCATTAAATAAATAATAACATATAACATTGATTTGTCACATTCAAATATTAATGTTACCCAAAAATTCAAAAACATACTTATTTTCCAGAAATTTGTGTAAATTTGTTTACCTTCTTCAGATATTTATTTATATGATTACCTATTTTTATTTTGTTGGACACCTGTAAATATTTTTTAAAGTGTAACACTGCAACAGAAAAATAACAGCAGCAATGGGGACGAAACGCACGTGTTAACAAGGATGCGATAAAAAAATAGTAAAAGTGGAGTGAAGTGAGGAAATAAATGCCAGAATGACAGGAAATATGTGTGCGTGACATTGTTACTTGGGTCTGCGAACCGGAACCAAAAGTGGGTGGCTCCCATTGTCGCTCTTCCACTGCCTGTAGGATGTCAACACGAAAGCAACAGGACATGTATATACTTAATTATATAGAATATATTCCACCAACTTGGGGAATGTCTGCCAGCATAGGTAAAAAATTTCACAAAGTTAATTCTAATGCAATGAGATTGCAATGCGATTGTATTTATAAAAGCTAAGCAGTCACATAAATATGCTCCCAGTTTTATCTATGTATATGTATATGTGGTATAAATTTATTTGTGAATAATAAACAAAATAAATAAATATTGTGATACAAATCCAAGCAATTATTTATAAGCCAAAATAGTTTTTCTGTTTATTCCATAAATATGAAAATTTAGAAAATTCAACTGACAACCAACCATAAATTTTGAATAAGATGCTAAAGTTGCCACGAAACTTTGTCGCTAACTTTGCTCCCAAACGATTGCCAGTTTTGAAATTCCCCGTGGGATCATCGACCCATTCTCCGGTCCACATTGAATCGTAATTTGATACCTTGCGATAGCGTTTTAGCTAAACTTTCGGGACCCATTAATCAATTAATTAAGAATTTTATGAATATTTCACGGGGGAGTGAAGTCCTGGCATCATCACAATCGTTTGGCTTTTGGCCATTATCTGGGGAAACGGAAATTTTCGAAAGGAGTTTACCGCATGAATATTTTAAGGAAGTGTTCCAGACAACCGGGAAAGAGTTTTGCCGGCATAATCGAGGGGCCCGTTGACGAGATAATAAGTTGAGGCCGGCAGAAAGGGATAATGAGTTTGAGTTGATGAACAGCCAACTTTCCGAGGAATAAGCAATAAGAATATGCGAAGAAGGGCTGCGAAGAAAAAAAAAGAAAACTTTCCGACTAATTAATTAAATGCGCTATAAAAATGTTTGCTGCCGTTGGTCTGGCAAAAGTTGAAGCATGAAAAATGGGCGTTTGGAATTTGCCAGCGAAAAGAAATGGCGGCAAAAGAGCGCACGGAAAATGTTTAAGTTATGCAAAAATGTTGACTGAAAAAATTATGCAGGTGGGAAACGGTTGGTTGTTTGACTTTCCACTGTATTGACATTTTTTGTTTTGTTCCATCACGATAAGAGAAAGTTTTAATGAGTTTGCCAAATGCCGCTCAATGCTTGGAAAAAGTCTAAATGATTAGTTAGCCGTTGAAAGTTTCGAGTTGAGCTCGTGTTTGTCACGATTAATTTATTAGAGTTTTATTTTAAGCATACAAGTTTCTTGGGTATTTTTTGATAGGCCGTATTTTTATTAAAGGAAACCCCAGTGAAATTTTTTAACTTTATTTCATTTAAATTAACTAAAATCACAAGAAATGTAGTAAAGCTTAATCAACAAACTGTAGTTTATTTTTAGTTCTCAAACCCGCGCAATGTTTCGAGTAATGGATATCCTTTTCTGCAATTTATTCAGAGTTTTTGTAATGCTATTTAGGTTAAAAAATGAGGTTTTAGCCAACATCCTTGAAGAGCTTCAGGTGTCTAGTGCAGATCCCTTACCTCAGCATTCTGCTTACAATCGCTCATTTGTCAACATCACTCACAATAGCTGTCAATGGCAAGGAACTCTGGGGCATTTCGAACGATATTCAATGCATTCCGCTTGCTGTTGCACATATATAGAGTCACACCCCTAAAATACACACACACGCCCAAATGTACCTGCCCCACACATTAATGGTCAATTTCATTCCAATTTGATTGTATAGGATTGTATATGTCTGGGCCAGAGAAGAGTAAGCCGGACCTCTTTCAAATTACCACAGCCTCCTGTGGAGCACACCAAATGCGCGTTCGGTTTACAGGGACTCCAAGTCCTCTCCCTCCTTTCCCCCTCCCCCTTTTCGCCCTTTTCCCCCAATCCCCATCATCCCTCGAAGGACCTCATGTGGGTTTTGTCAAATTAGCGCATCGTTTGTTGTGTATTCCTTTGGGCTCTTCGGCAAAACGAATGCCAGTAGTAAGCGCCAGCGAGAAACTTGTTAATTTTAAGTCGAATTCCTGGCTAGCCATTTTCTGGGCATTCGCCACTTGGCTTGAAGTGGCTCACAGTGGGGTTCGAAAATTTAATCTGTAGATGGGCATGCAAATTAAAAAATCACTTAGAGATACATGGCTATAAATTGGTTTGAAAATTAACACAGTTGGAATTGTGCTTAAAATTTAATGACTTTAAGACCATCAGAAAAAGTAATAAGAAGCAGCAAAAAAATTTTTGTTAGGATAAACCCTTCTTGGATTAGGATATATTAAAATTCAAGATGGGTTTCCTTAAAAACGTTATAGTTATAAATCTTTGACCCCCCTACAAGTTTTTGAAGTTTCAGAGTAACAGACATAAAACTTCAATTAACAGGCCCAGTTGAATTGTTGAAATCTCTCCTATCTTGCAGCTGCCAATACAATTTGGCCCACACCAATCGAAAGCTAACTCTGAGCCAACATCGTTGGCATCCAATGGGTAACGTTATTTGATGTCCTCGAACATCGAGCCGTTACAATTCATCAAACAAGCGAATGGATATTACTTCATCGAGTGCTATATTAAATACTTGAACCGAGCGAACAACGAAATTGTCAACGAACAGCAATCGAAACGACCTCAAAAGGGGGCGTGGGCATGGACATACATGGACGGGGGCGAGAGGGGGCTTAGGTAAAAGTGACTGCTGCGAGCTTGAAACAAAAGTAAATTGCAATAAAAGTTTTGTAATTGACAAACGGACAACAAACAAAACTCCACTTCAGTGGTCGTTTGTCGTTGTGTGCTGGACAGAAGCTCGGCCAGCGGATGGGATGTGGTTAGGAGGCCAGAGGGCCAAATTGGTGGGCAGAGGGGAAACCAGGGAGGGGGGATAAGAGGGTGGCAGTGGGTTAACTGAAGGATGCGCTGTCGGGGGCTAAACAACTGGCGCTGGCATCAACAAAAACCGATTTTCCAAAAAACAGGAAGCAACAGCAGCGACAACGTTGGGGAAAATCAGAGGCCCAGTTTGGACCACGTTATCATGCACTCAAACAAAATAAATAAATAGCTGCATATGTGAGACTAAAATTTAAATAATTTATGTCATTGTTTGTTACATATTTTCTGTTACATTTTGGTATTGAAATATGTGTGATTGGTAGTGGTTTATCAAAAGCGTTCGAAGTTATAAAAAATAAGATAAGCAGGTTACCCAAGGAATAGGAAAATATTTGGTATATCTGAGCACCAACAGAACCCAAACTTGGAATTAGAAATGATATATCAGAAAATAGTTATCAGAAATGTTGTGTACTGTGGTTTTTGCTTTCTAGGGTTTGGCTTTTAATATCAATTTTTGGAACACTGTTAACCACGTATTAATATATTTTTAATTAATGCATACCCCCGTTTTCTCTCTGTGTAACCGCCTACCCCTTGACATGTCTGTCTCATCATTTCGTACATTTGCGCCCGCATATTGACTTTGAGCGAGGCGCACAAACGATTCACAGATTTAAGAAATAAAAGTTTAGTGCTCCTGCGAACAAATCTGTAGCCTCCAATGCCAAAACATCCAAGCTACCCAGACTAAAACACACACATACACAACAACACACACACACACACGAAACATCGATGTGTTGTGGGTGGTGGGCCCTCTGTCAAAGCAAACAAAAGACGCGTCTGTGGTTGTTGCTACCCCTACCACCTTTTGAAAGGCACACTGAACCACCCACTGAGCCACCCATCAAGCCACCCACTTTGCCGGCGGTTGTCGAACGCAAAATGTCGTCACTGGTTTGGGGACTTTGACTTGTTGGATCTGGATTTGAATAGGAATCGGAATCGTAATCGAAATCGGAAGGGATCGGGATGGATTCAGGGATATTCTGGGCTGCAGGGCTCATTGGGCACGAGTAAATAGTATGAAACGATTTGGAACCAAGGCAATAAATACTGATAAATACAAATGATGATTAAGCATTTATAACAAATGTTATGTTATTGATATTTGAAATATAATAATAATAAAAGTAAAGTAAAGTATAGAGTAAATAAAACATATAAATTAAAGCCAAAATAACTAACATTTCATTGGGTTAAACTTCTCAGTATCAGAACATCAACCTTATTCTTTTGCAGTAAAGGGAAAAAACTATTAAGAAAATGCAATTTAAAACAATTTGTCAACTACTCTGGAAACGCAAACCACCGGGCAGAGAAATCCAGAAGGGAAACAGAGAGGGGAAACCGAAAATGTGAAAATGAAAATAATAATGAAAGAATGAATTATGAACTTATACGCGGCAGACCCGAAGGACCTTGCCAAGTGGAACTCGGACTACCAACTACCAACTACCACCCACCATCCACCCACATCCACACCATTTTGTGGGACGTGAGTGGAAAGCAAAAATGGTGTGGCACAAAAATGATTGTGTATGTTAAGTTTGGCACGCGCCACGCCTACAATAAACCGCAAAAGTCAAAAGAGCGACTTGGTTGTGGGAGGAGGGGTGGGGGTGGAAGGGCGTGTGGGTTATAAAGATGGAGAGAGATAGAGTGGCCACAAAAGTACGCAACATATTTCACAGTTCGGGGCAGATGGCAATGGGAAAAGGACAAAACAGACCCCAGGGAAAGCGCCACTGTCGCCACACGCCCACACTCAAAAGCGTGACTGTTACTTGCAGAATCCCCGAGCACCCAACACCCCCTTAAAGCCCAATTTTTCGGCCCCACAACCTCCTCCATTCTTACCCTTGAACCACCCCCTCCATTGGAAGAAGAATTTTTGAATTATGAGCGCTCTGGGCGTAAGTTATACTTAACTACATGCTGAAAAAGTTGCTACGCTCTGTGTCATGTTTATTGCGATTTCATGTGCCATTACACTCACCAGTGCGAAAGGGAAGGAACTAGCGGGGGGAAAGAGACAGAAAGCCAGCCTCCGAAACAGCCTGCTAATCTGTTGATAAATAAACCGAGTGTACAACTTGATGGCTTCATAGCACCAAAAGGTACACACAACAAAATACATTATTCTTAAAATATATAACTGAAATATAAGTGTACAGTTCTCGTATATGCATAAGTTATTAAAAACTAATTTTAAATCTGTTGAACATAGACAAACAATTATTTAAAAAAAAATACATAGTTTTCAATAAAATTATTAAAAATTCTTTCCTAAGATGAATCAATCAACATTTTTTAATAGTTTGTTATTCCTTACGACCTTTACAATAATATTAAGAAAGTTTTAATCCAGTAAAATAACTGATATAAATTTTAATTAAATTTTCTCTGTACAATCGTCGTTAATAAATGTCAAAGAGTTTTTACCTGTGCCAAGGCCCCACTTTTTCACACCCCTCAAAATTTGTACATGCATCTCACGTCGCTCCTGCACGCAAATGTGACCAGAGTCATGAGAGCTGCCATTGTTGTTTTTGTCATTCATCACGCGGAGCGAGATGGGACTATATGTAAATAAAGTATTGTCACTTTGACACGTCTGATGCGTGCCAATTTTCTCATTTTTACCCCCGCTGGTCAACTTTAAATTGTTCGCCTATTTCCGGGCTTTTATTCGATATCTTATTTATTCATTGTAAATGTAAAGGTTTCTGGTGCAGGAAAACTTTTTTCGATTCAAGATTTCATAAAAGAGCAAAGTACAACTAAAGACCGTATAATAATTATAATTTATATTGGGAACTCACAATTTTGTTTTAAAGTAGTTTATTAAATTTTGTAATTATTACTTATAATAACTCTTTAAAGAGTTTGATTTTCTAAAAAGTATTTACATTTATTTCTAAAATAAGGAATTTATAAGAAAATAATTATTAAAAACTTTTTTTTAACAATAAACAGTTTCTTATTGATACACCCGAATATTTAGAGTATAAGGTAGTAAATCGGTTTCACCAAAACCGATTGAATTATCCCGCATGCACTAATTTGAACTTTAGTTAATGCGAAAGCGTTTCTTTTTGATTATGTAAGTCATTATATTGTATAAATGCACGCCAGAAAACTCAGCTAGTTTCTGTGAAGATACCAGTCAACCAGGATGTTGGTTGTGTGGATCGTAGCTATATTCCTTTTGTGCCAACATGGCAATGCTGAAAAAATGCCAAACTATCTATGCGTGCCTCCATATGAGGACATTGATGGTGGCTGCAGGATCTCTACTACCAGAAAACCGATAATATTGGTAAGCACAAACAGATATATTACTGCTCAACATTTAGTCGATATTAGAATTATGCCACCTCAACAAATTTATAAACCTTGTTTAATTCTTATTAGCCATGTATGGGGCTCACGACCCCGCAACCCGGTGGTATTATTGGCAACAACCAATGGAATGAAACTAAAAGTTCGAATTCTACAGAATCTTCTTTTACAGAAACGGTAAGAAATTCATTTTTTTAACAGCCGATGTAACTTATATCTATAAACATTTTTAATAGAATCAAACAAAAACTAACGTTTTTAATTCGTCGTATATATCGTATATAAGCTTATCTTTTCAAACAAAAGTGGAATCAATTTTGTTAGCCGAACAACATAAATTAAAATACTTATTATTCAGATTTGTCTATCAGATACCCGGAATACCTTCGGTAAGTCCACTAATAATAAAAATGAATGAGCTCGTTCTTAAAGGTATTAGTTATTTTGCTTATTATATAAATTCAGAAATCTGGAAGCTTTTCGATAGTACAAATTTTACCAAGTGAATTCCAGAGTGGTCAAATTAATCCACCCGGAGTAAGTATTGTTTAGTTTCGTAAGATATATTCTATTTATTTTTTTTTGTAGAACTCCCAAAATCCTTCAACGGATCAATTAATACCATCAGTAAGAATAGTCCTGGCTTATGTTTTGATATATTATAAAATGTTGTATTTCAGAAAATATTGCTAGACATCAAAAATTTTATTGCAACTCTGCTGGTAAGTGCAGTAAGACGGAGATAGGATTCTAAAAAAGTTTTAGATCTTAAAATAAAAAAAATTAGAAGCTTGTTAAAATCATCCTGAGAGAATAAGCTAACATTGTTTTCTTAAATAGCCTGCTCCCCTTCAATTATTTCTCCCGGACAAATATAAAAATGTTCTAACGGAAGGCTTACCTGGCCAGCCCGAAGTAAGAATTACCCATTTTTTTTACATATATACCACTAAGTGTTGTATTTCAGATGTCCAGAATTCCCAAATCTTATATACCAATACCCGAAGTAAGAATTAACTAATATTTTAAGAAATCGAATACTTAATATTGATTTTAAGCTTCCCGGATTGTATTGGAATCCAATAATCGAACGAGTCCGAGTGACTGATCAAACAAAACCCCCAACGGCTGAAGTAAGGAAAATTCCGATTCTTTGGACTTTATTTCTCATGTATTTTTTCGACTTGTATTTCAGATAGTTGAAATTCCGTTAATGAAAATATCAATACTTGAGGTAAGGATTACCTAGTCTCTACAGATAAATGTTAATAAATATTTGTTTTTAGATACGCGGATACTATTGGATACTGAAACTTGCATTGGAAACCGTAGCTGGTCAAAAACCTGGAGTAAGGATAAGCAAGTCTTCTAAGATATATACTATTAATTTTTGTATTTCAGGCATCCGGAAATACGGAGGTAACAAAACCACCTCCCACATCGCCGCCCAAAGTAAACATTACCCAGATTCTTAAATATACTCGTATACTAACTTGTTTTTTATTTTAGAAAACTAAAATTCCTCTGTTGAATTATATAAGACTAGAAGTAAGAACAGAAACATTTGTTTAGATATAATTAAAAATTAATGAAAATTAAACAGATACCAGGAATTAAATGGATACCGATCGTTGAACCTTCAAATAATTCGACTGGTTCAAACGTACCAAGAGTAAGAATAACATATTTTGTTGAGATACATTTAATTAAATTTTTTCCAGGAAAGTGGAATTTATTGGATTCCAATCGTTGTCCCATCGGCAGGGTTGACTGGACAACAACAACCATCTCAAATTGAATTGCCCGGTGTATGTATTTACCAATTTACTAATTTTCTATATTACTTAGTTTTAAATTTCAGAAATATGCTATTCCTCTATTGGATCAATCAATAAAAGAAGTAAGGTAACCACGTTTGTTCAGATACGTTTAATTAATAATTGCTTAACAGATATCCGGAATTCAATGGATACCGATCGTTGTACCACCACAAAATTCGCCTGATCGATTCGGAGTAAGGAACACCATATTTCTTATGTTGTATATTAACTTATTTTGTACTTTAGCCAAGTGGAATTATAAATCCATTAACACCACAAGTAAGGACTAAAAAATTTATTCAATAGTATTAGTTTTAAATATTTGATTTTAGACGCCTGGAACTTATTGGGTACCGATCATTGTTGTAAAGCCTGGGTTGACAAGCCAACCAAACATACCGTACATTTCATTTTCCTTGGTAAAGATTAGTCGACTTTGTAAGATTTATATTTATTGGTTTTGAATTTCAGAAAACTGGAGTTTCTTGGATGAGTCAATCTACACCGAAAGTATGTTGTAGATGTACATAGTTTGATGGGAATTATCTTATTAAATTTGGTTTTCAGAGACCTGGAATTTATTGGATACCCATCACCATACCAACGTCTTCCGGAGTAAGAAAAATCCAGTTTTGTAAGAATCATTCTAAGAGAAATATTGTTTTTTTAGATATCCGGAGTTTATTGGATACCGATCATTGTTGCACTAATAGGGTGGGATGGTCGACCAATCCTACCCGCCATTTCATTGCCTGTAGTTAAGATTTGCATGTTTTATAGGGTATATATTAATTGGTTTTGTCTTACAGTCACCCAATATTCCTGCGAAGAATCAATGGACACCGGAAGTAAGGACTACAAAATGTGTGCATATATGTATGAAGGTATTTAATTGAAGTTTTTTTTTTCAGAATTTCGGATTTTACCGGTTACCGTTTATTGTTCCACCTAACGTTGCTTCTCCCAGCGTAAGGATTATTTGGTTAATTAAGATATATATCTTAATTAGTTTTATCTTTCAGGTACCCACAATTTATTGGCTAAATATACTACCGGGAGGCGTGATTGATCTACCAAGTTTACCCAAAGTAAAGATTGACAAGTTTTGTAGGAATTCTCTAATATGGCTTTTGTTTCAGATACCCGAAGTTTCTCACGTCAACAAAACAATACCCCCGGTAATGATTACATATTTTATTCTGATTCCTGGTATTACATTTAGTTTTTCAGGTACCTGCACCGGGGACCATAAATCCACCGCCAAGTTCTGGTAGACCTGAAATTCCTTCACCCGGAGTTACTTATCCACCGGGCGTGACTGAAGGACCAATTCTACCGAATGTTACTTCACCCGGTGTAAAGATTGTCAAGTTAAATAGGAATAAGTAAATTAATTAGTTTTGCATTTTAGAAAACTGGAGTCCCTCTGATAAATCATTTAATCCCAGAAGTAAGGGCAGCAACATATTTTTAGATATATTACCATTACCATTAATAATTAACAGATACCCGGAATTAAATGGCTACCGCTCGTTGACCTATTGTATAATTCTTCAAATGTACCAAGAGTAAGAACTGCATATTTTGTTCAGATGCATTTAAATAAATTTTATTTTTCAGAAGATTGGAATTTATTGGATACCATCGGGAGTGTTGGCTGGGCAAGAACAACCAAGTATTATTGATTTGACCCAAGTCTGTATTTCCCAACTCTTTGAGATGTTTATAATACTTAGATTTTACTTTCAGATAAACGCAATTCCTCTAGTGGATCAATCAGTAAAAAAAGTAATAAAAAGCACGTTTATTCAGATATGTTTAACTAATAATTGCTTTACAGATATCCGGAATTCAATGGATACCGATCGTTTTTCCTGGTCAATCCGGAGTAAATAATACTAGATTTCTTAAGTTATATATAAACTTGTTTTGTATTTTAGACAAATGGATTTCCTTCGACAAATAATTTAACACCACAAGTAAGGACTAAAAAGGTTATTCAACAATATTCTGTTCAATATTTTTTTTTAGACGCCTGGAACTTATTGGTTTCCGATCATTGTTCTGGAGAGAGGGTCGACTAGCCAACCAAACCTACCTTACATTTCATTGTCCTTCGTAGGGATTAGTCTGCTTTGTAAGTTATATATTAATTGGCTCTGTATTTCAGACAAGTGGGACTGCCAGGTTGAGTGACTCTTCACCGAATGTATGTAGAACACTAAGTTTGTTCGGATATATTTTATTAAATTTGGTTTTTAGACACCCGGAATTTATTGGATACCCATCATCGCACCAACGTCTTCCGGAGTAAGAATAAGAATAATTTTTTGAGATTTACACTAAAAAAATTATTGTGTTTTAGATCGCCGGAATTTATTGGATACCGATCATTGTTGCACTGAGAGGTTTGGATGGTCAACTAATCCTGCCTGACATTTCATTGCCTGTAGTAAAGATTCGCCTGCTTTATAGGATATTTATTAATTGGTTTTGTATTACAGTCACCCGATATTTCTGGGGGGAATCAGTGGACACCGGAAGTAAGGACTATAAAATGTGTGCATATATATTTAATAAAAGTTTTTTCAGATACCCGGATCTTATCAGGTACCGTTTGTCGTTCCACCATCCGACTTCTCTCGCCAGGTAAGGATTACTAAGTTAAATGTGAAATGTGTGGTTATAAGTTTTTGTCTTTTAGATACCCACAGTTCGTTGGCTAAATATACTACCGGGAGGTGTGATTCATCTACCAGATCTACCTAATCTTCCTTCAGCCAAAGTAAAGAAATGCTAGTTTTGTAGAAACTATCTAACTTAGTGTTTCTTTCAGATACCCGGTATTCCTCCGTTCAATATAACAATACCCGATGTAAGGATTACATATTTTTTCTGATTTATTGTATTGCATATTGTTTCTCAGGGACCCGGTATTCCTGCACCACCTCCTAGTCCTACTGGACCAGAAGTTCCTACACCACCGGGAGGCGTAGTTAATCCTCCAATACCACCTACTATTTCTCCATCCGAAGTAAGGAGTCACAAGTTTAATAGGAATTTATAATTTAACTAGTTTTGTATTTTAGAAAATTTTAGTTCCTCTTTTGAATTATTCAAAACCAGAAGTAAGGAAAGCAACACATGTTTAAATATATTGAATTAACACTAATAATCAAACAGATACCCGGAATTAAATGGATACCACTCGTTAATTCGACAGATCAATCCGTACCAACAGTAAGTATCGCATATTTTATTCAGATATATTAATATTAAATTTTGTTATACAGAAAATGGGAATTTATTGGATACCAACCCTTGTACCATTGGGAGGGTTGACTGGACAACAGCAACCATCTCAAATTCATTTGCCCGGTGTATGTATTTCCAAATGTTTAAAATATTTATATTACTTAGTTTAAAATTTCAGAAAATCGCAATTCCTCTAGTGAATCAATCAGTTAAAAAAGTAAGGTAACCACGTTTATTCAGATACGTTTAACTAATAATTGCTTAACAGATATCCGGAATTCAATGGATACCCCTTGTGCCAACACGAAACTCGGCTGATCAATTCGGAGTAAGGAATACCATATTTCTTAAGCTGTGTATTAACTTATTTTGTACTTTAGCCAAATAGAATTATAAATCCAATAACACCACAAGTAAGGACTAAAATATTCATTCAATAGTTTTTTTTTAAATATTTTATTTTAGACGCCTGGAACTTATTGGGTACCGATCATTGTTGTACAGAGTGGCTTGACTAGCCAACCAAACATACCTTACATTTCATTGTCCTTGGTAAAAATAAGTCTGTTTTGTAAGATATAGAATATATTTGTTGGTTTTGTATTTCAGACAAGTGGAGTTTCTTGGATGAGTCAATCTGCTCCGAATGTATGTAGTAGACATGGTTTGTTGGGCATTGTCTTATTAATTTTGGTTTTCAGAAAGCCGGAATTTATTGGATACCCATCATCGCACCGACGTCTTCCGGAGTAAGAATAATCCAGATTTATAAGTTTTATACTAAGATTTGTTTTTTAGATCGCCGGAACTTATTGGATTCCGATTATTGTTGCACTGAGAGGGTTGGATGGTCAACTAATCCTTCCTGACATTTCATTGCCTGTAGTAAAGATTTGCATGTTTAATGGGATATACATTAATTGGTTTTTTATTACAGTCACTCGATATTTCTGGGGGGAATCAGTGGACACCAGAAGTAAGGACTACAAAATGTGTGCATATATATTTCATTAAAGTTTTTTCAGAAACCCGGACTTTACCGGTTCCCGTTTATTGTTCCACCTAATTTTGCTTCCCCCAGCGTAAGGATTATTTAGTTAAATAAGATAGATAACTTAATTAGTTTTATCTTTCAGGTACCCACAATTTATTGGCTAAATATACTACCGGGAGGCGTGATTGATCTACCAAGTTTACCCAAAGTAAAGATTGACAAGTTTTGTAGGAATTCTCTAATATGGCTTTTGTTTCAGATACCCGAAGTTCCTCACGTCAACATAACAAAACCCCCGGTAATGATTACATATTTTATTCTGATTCCTTGTATTACATTTAGTTTTTCAGGTACCTGCACCGGGGACCATAAATCCACCGCCAAGTTCTGGTAGACCTGAAATTCCTTCACCCGGAGTTACTTATCCACCGGGCGTGACTGAAGGACCAATTCTACCGAATGTTACTTCACCCGGTGTAAAGATTGTCAAGTTAAATAGGAATAAGTAAATTAATTAGTTTTGCATTTTAGAAAACTGGAGTCCCTCTGATAAATCATTTAATCCCAGAAGTAAGGGCAGCAACATATTTTTAGATATATTACCATTACCATTAATAATTAACAGATACCCGGAATTAAATGGCTACCGCTCGTTGACCTATTGTATAATTCTTCAAATGTACCAAGAGTAAGAACTGCATATTTTGTTCAGATGCATTTAAATAAATTTTATTTTTCAGAAGATTGGAATTTATTGGATACCATCGGGAGTGTTGGCTGGGCAAGAACAACCAAGTATTATTGATTTGACCCAAGTCTGTATATCCCAACTCTTTGAGATGTTTATAATACTTAGATTTTACTTTCAGATAAACGCAATTCCTCTAGTGGATCAATCAGTAAAAAAAGTAATAAAAAGCACGTTTATTCAGATATGTTTAACTAATAATTGCTTTACAGATATCCGGAATTCAATGGATACCGATCGTTTTTCCTGGTCAATCCGGAGTAAATAATACTAGATTTCTTAAGTTATATATAAACTTGTTTTGTATTTTAGACAAATGGATTTCCTTCGACAAATAATTTAACACCACAAGTAAGGACTAAAAAGGTTATTCAACAATATTCTGTTCAATATTTTTTTTTAGACGCCTGGAACTTATTGGTTTCCGATCATTGTTCTGGAGAAAGGGGCGACTAGCCAACCAAACCTACCTTACATTTCATTGTCCTTCGTAGGGATTAGTCTGCTTTGTAAGTTATATATTAATTGGCTCTGTATTTCAGACAAGTGGGACTGCCAGGTTGAGTGACTCTTCACCGAATGTATGTAGAACACTAAGTTTGTTCGGATATATTTTATTAAATTTGGTTTTTAGACACCCGGAATTTATTGGATACCCATCATCGCACCAACGTCTTCCGGAGTAAGAATAAGAATAATTTTTTGAGATTTACACTAAAAAAATTATTGTGTTTTAGATCGCCGGAATTTATTGGATACCGATCATTGTTGCACTGAGAGGGTTGGATGGTCAACTAATCCTGCCTGACATTTCATTGCCTGTAGTAAAGATTCGCCTGCTTTATAGGATATTTATTAATTGGTTTTGTATTACAGTCACCCGATATTTCTGGGGGGAATCAGTGGACACCGGAAGTAAGGACTATAAAATGTGTGCATATATATTTAATAAAAGTTTTTTCAGGTACCCGGATCTTATCAGGTACCGTTTGTCGTTCCACCATCCGACTTCTCTCGCCAGGTAAGGATTACTAAGTTAAATGTGAAATGTGTGGTTATAAGTTTTTGTCTTTTAGATACCCACAGTTCGTTGGCTAAATATACTACCGGGAGGGGTGATTCATCTACCAGATCTACCTAATCTTCCTTCAGCCAAAGTAAAGAAATGCTAGTTTTGTAGAAACTATCTAACTTAGTGTTTCTTTCAGATACCCGGTATTCCTCCGTTCAATATAACAATACCCGATGTAAGGATTACATATTTTTTCTGATTTATTGTATTGCATATTGTTTCTCAGGGACCCGGTATTCCTGCACCACCTCCTAGTCCTACTGGACCAGAAGTTCCTACACCACCGGGAGGCGTAGTTAATCCTCCAATACCACCTACTATTCCTCCATCCGAAGTAAGGAGTCACAAGTTTAATAGGAATTTATAATTTAACTAGTTTTGTATTTTAGAAAATTTTAGTTCCTCTTTTGAATTATTCAAAACCAGAAGTAAGGAAAGCAACACATGTTTAAATATATTGAATTAACACTAATAATCAAACAGATACCCGGAATTAAATGGATACCACTCGTTAATTCGACAGATCAATCCGTACCAACAGTAAGTATCGCATATTTTATTCAGATATATTAATATTAAATTTTGTTATACAGAAAATGGGAATTTATTGGATACCAACCCTTGTACCATTGGGAGGGTTGACTGGACAACAGCAACCATCTCAAATTCATTTGCCCGGTGTATGTATTTCCAAATGTTTAAAATATTTATATTACTTAGTTTAAAATTTCAGAAAATCGCAATTCCTCTAGTGAATCAATCAGTTAAAAAAGTAAGGTAACCACGTTTATTCAGATACGTTTAACTAATAATTGCTTAACAGATATCCGAATTCAATGGATACCCCTTGTGCCAACACGAAACTCGGCTGATCAATTCGGAGTAAGGAATACCATATTTCTTAAGCTGTGTATTAACTTATTTTGTACTTTAGCCAAATAGAATTATAAATCCAATAACACCACAAGTAAGGACTAAAATATTCATTCAATAGTTTTTTTTTAAATATTTTATTTTAGACGCCTGGAACTTATTGGGTACCGATCATTGTTGTACAGAGTGGCTTGACTAGCCAACCAAACATACCTTACATTTCATTGTCCTTGGTAAAAATAAGTCTGTTTTGTAAGATATAGAATATATTTGTTGGTTTTGTATTTCAGACAAGTGGAGTTTCTTGGATGAGTCAATCTGCTCCGAATGTATGTAGTAGACATGGTTTGTTGGGCATTGTCTTATTAATTTTGGTTTTCAGAAAGCCGGAATTTATTGGATACCCATCATCGCACCGACGTCTTCCGGAGTAAGAATAATCCAGATTTATAAGTTTTATACTAAGATTTGTTTTTTAGATCGCCGGAACTTATTGGATTCCGATTATTGTTGCACTGAGAGGGTTGGATGGTCAACTAATCCTTCCTGACATTTCATTGCCTGTAGTAAAGATTTGCATGTTTAATGGGATATACATTAATTGGTTTTTTATTACAGTCACTCGATATTTCTGGGGGGAATCAGTGGACACCAGAAGTAAGGACTACAAAATGTGTGCATATATATTTCATTAAAGTTTTTTCAGAAACCCGGACTTTACAGGTTCCCGTTTATTGTTCCACCTAACTTTGCTTCCCCCAGCGTAAGGATTATTTAGTTAAATAAGATAGATAACTTAATTAGTTTTATCTTTCAGGTACCCACAATTTATTGGCTAAATATACAACCGGATGGCGTGATTAATCTGCCAACTATACCCAATATTCTACCACCCAAAGTAAAGATTGACAAGTTTTGTAAGAATTCTCTAATATGGCTTTTGTTTCAGATACCCGAAGTTCCTCACTTCAACATAACAATACCCCCAATTACTTTACCTTTACTACCTAATATTACTGTACCCGAAGTAAGGATTGCCAAGTTTAATAGAAACTATCTAACTTTGTTTTTTTGTAGGTACCCATAGTTCCACAGTTGAATATTACCATACCCCCGGTAAGGACAGCATATTTTGTTCAGACTCTTTTTAATACATATTGTTTTTCAGGCACCCGTTATTCCTCCAATAAAACTACCTAAAGTAAGGATAATCTATTTAGTTGTAAATTGTAAGATGTAATTTATTTTGTTTTGTATTTGAGGTTCCTGACGCAGAATCATTGATTAAGGATATTTTAAATGGAATTAATCTCGGGGTAAGCTTCATTACATTAAAAAAAATTTTTAATTACTTTACCTTTACTACCTAATATTACTGTACCCGAAGTAAGGATTGCCAAGTTTAATAGAAACTATCTAACTTTGTTTTTTTGTAGGGACCCAGAGTTCCACAGTTGAATATTACCATACCCCCGGTAAGGATAGCATATTTTGTTCAGACTCTTTTTAATACATATTCTTTTTCAGGCACCCGTTATTCCTCCAATAAAACTACCCCAAGGTCCACCACCTCCACCAAAACCACCCAAAGTAAGGATAATCTAGTTAGTTGTTAATTGTAACATGTGATTTATTTTGGTTTGTATTTCAGGTTCCTGACGCAGATACATTGATTAAGGAAATATTGGGTGGCATTAATCTCGGGGTAAGCTTTATTACATTAAAATTTTTTATTAGTTTATTATAAAACTGATTATTTTAAATAGGATTTAACTCCACCAAGAATTCAAGTATGCATTGTTGCTCTTTTTGTAAAATGCGCCTATTATGTTGAAAGTGTTTTTTTTCAGTTACCTGGGATAAAGGTTCCCAAAATAATCAAGCATATAGCATATTTTCTTCAGACTCTTTTTAATACTTATTGTTTTCCAGGCACCCGTTATTCCTCCAATAAAACTACCCCAAGGTCCACCACCTCCACCAAAAGCACCAAAACCACCTAAAGTAAGGACAATCTAGTTAGTTGTTAATTGTAAGATGTGATTTATTTTGGTTTGTGTTTCAGGTTCCTGACGCAGATACATTGATTAAGGAAATTTTGGGTGGCATTAATCTCGGGGTAAGCTTTATTACATTAAAAATGTTTATTAGTTTATTATAAAACTGATTATTTTAAATAGGATTTAACTCCACCAAGAATTCAAGTATGTATTGTTGCTCTTTTTGTAAAATACGCCTACTATGTTGAAAGTGTTTCTTTTCAGTTTCCTGGGATAAAGGTTCCCAAAATAACTAACCCAAAAATACCAAATCCAAAAGTTCCCAAAATATCCTATCCAAAAAATCCGAAGATCTTCAGGACAGAAGACTTTTATACCAAAGAATTTAATGTAAACGACTATTTACATTTGCTTGATACTTAACAACCAACATTTCATTTCAAACAAAAAATATTGAGTTTTCCCCAACACTCCGCGGATTCAAAAAGATATTGGAATAAATCGACATATAAAAATTTCCTATCTTCAAAAACACCAAGCGGATGTCCTAAATATCTCCAGAGAAAACTTAAATGAATAAATAAATGTAGGGGAAAAATAAATAAGTATTGTTTCACTTTTTTTTGGTTCCCTCGGTAATAATTATTATGTGCTTTTCTCTGATGTGGTTGGGTCATGCAAATTCATATTTTAATTTTATGCAAATTATACGCTGATTATGCTGTCAGCATCACTAGAGGTACCGCACATTTTATACTGAATCTACATGAACATGTACAACACAATCTCATTCCGATTTCATTTTCCTGGCCGCCTTTGTTGTTGTCGCTGTGGTTGTTGCTTAATCATTTCAAATTTTATATGGTAATTGTTGTTCGGCTGCCTTTGGCATGCAAATGTTTGCCCGATTGCATGTTGACCATTTGTTGTTTGCAAAACAGTTGCCATTGTGATTGGTAGTCCTCTTAAGCCCCCTTATTTCCCCACTAGCCACAAGTCCATTGAATTGATTGCTTTCGGTTTATAATGGGTTTGGCAAGCGACTTTGCGGGATAATAATTTCAACTTGCGGAAATGCTATAAAAGTTTCGATTTAAATAATTATCTGGCTGTAATGAAAAAGTTAGGCTTTACGTTAGAGAGAGAAGAATTTCTTAAAATGTGTAGCAAATTTAATATATTCATATACATTCTATGTGTCGGTAATGTCTCTTTAACAGTGTACAAACTATTTCACTATGGGGACAGAAATTCAATTCCCCTATTAATACAAACTTAAATGAAGCTCCATACAGGGGCCGTCATTATCAGGACATGGCAGCAGCGGCAGGAACAGCAGAAGCAGCAGGAATAGCAGCAGGTCCTGCCACATCCGACAAATGCAATGCGGGAAGCGGCGACAACAACATCGACTTGTACAACATTTCGCAGCGGCATAGTCAAAATATCTAACGTACAACAGCTGGAAGACAAAGCAAAGGCGACCAAATCAACGGCAACGGATGCGAGAATGTTTATGCCCATTATGAACAAGCATCGGTTGCGTGTGGGCACTGAAAGAAAACTAGGTTAAATTTAATAAAACATAAAAAAATATAAATTTACATAAACATTAAGATTAGAATTTCATCTGAATAAGATCTGATTACAACAAAGATCAAATGGAGTGGTATTAAAAAATAATTTAATTAATATTCATCATTTTGTAAAAAAAAGAAAATGTATTAATATCAGATTATTTAAGATAACCATTAAGCATTTATTAAGTAAATCGCGGAATGCTTATGAGTTTCTTGTGTTTATAATAATTCTTATTGAGATAACTGGAAGATTTTTTTCCGTGTACAAGGAGTTATGGGTGTATTTTGGGTTAGCATCTGTGGGTGGATTCAAAAGGGGTGTATGTGGGTGCCAGGCATTCACAAACCCATCACATAAACGTTTTGTGCATTGCAAATCTGTTTGCCGCAGGAGCCGACCTAGTTGAAATCCTTCCAAATTATGCACGAAAATTATGTGTGCGAAAGCGAAAATTTCCGCAGACAAACTGGCATTGCGAATATTGCGCATACGACATGTGTTTGGCATATTTAAATGGGGCACATGTCGAGTTATTGAAAGGGGCGACGACCAGGATGTGCATTGTCATTAGCCCAATTCGCTGATGGCTTTAAGTGCATCTTCCTTGGCGATTCAATTGTTCGCAATCATTTATCAAATGAGTTTTCATAAAATGTCACGCAATGCAATTTCTGCTGCTGCTGCTTCTGGGAATCCAGCGAAATAAATGATGCCAGCTTGCATTCCAGTTTTAGTGTCATAAGTAAATCCCAGCGGGATAGAAAAATGACTGTGAACTGACGGGGGCAAAGTTAAAGTTGCCATCATATAGACTGCTCTCCCTGGCATTATTACATTGTTGCATAAGACAGGAAGAGAGAAATGCGTTTGTGTGTCCTGCAGCCAATAAGTTGCCAGCAGCCGTTGCCATTGCAGCAAATATCCTTTCTGGCTGCCTGACATTTATGTGCGAGCATGTGTGTGTGTGCCAGTGTGTGAACACTCGCTGCAGTAACAACTTAAAGCTTTTAATAAAAATGTCAAGCTCATTGAAGTGCATTGAGGGACGAGGCGGCAGCCAAAAGTGTGTGTCACTGCAGCTAAGAAAGGTCGCGAGTTCTGAATGGTTAAGTATCTATTGAGATGTTCTTATCAGCACATACGTAAAAGCACCATCTCCGATTATCTACTAATCGTTAAAATGTTTAATAATAAATATTAAATCAGAAAAACGGAAAAAAAGGTATTTAAAAAGGATTTAATTACGATTAATTGCAAGTTTTACTTTAAGTTATTTCGAGGGCAGAGTAAAAATATTTATAAAATATATATAATTGATTTATAAATACATCAAATTAAATACAATTACCAAATTAATAAAAATGTGTCTTGTCGAATTATGTTTTCTTTTTATTCCATATGCTAATATTATTAAATTTTTAAAACCCTAAGTTTGACCTCCTTGCTTAAAGAAGCTTTGTTGGACATGTGTCAAATATGTGTTACCAAATCAAGCTGCACGTCGCATGTGCCCGCTTTTGTTTCACACGACTAGTTCTCGTTTGATTGTTGGCTAACCAGCTGGCCTTAACCCCCCATCCTTCCCCCTTGCACCGTGTTTGGCCCCCTTAACCCATTCTATTAGCAGGAAAAGGTTCGGAGCGCAGTCAGCTGAAAAGAGGTATGCAAACGTGTTTTCCTTGACTCCTGCAGATGGCTGACAGGATGCTGGACCCTCTGCAGCAGCTCGGCTGACAATTTTATTGACAGCCCGGCATTTAGATTGATTGCAGTTGCAGTTGCGCAATTCCGAACGATAACAATACGTGGTGCAATTTCCCCCCATTTTGGCTCCCTTTTCTATCCTTTAATTAAAAGTTTGTCCAAATATTGTTTACTTTGGCTAAAGAAAGCATTGGAGAATGTTAAGAATATCTTGGTATGCTATTTTCTTTACTTTTTGGTTACTTTCTCCTTGCCTTTCTGTACGTTTTGTTATCTTCTTTTTTATTCCGTCAGGCAATCGTGCAAAACTATTTCAATTTGGCAACACCGAAGGATAGGTTTTAAGCTATGCAAAAGTTTTGCGTTTATTAAGGAATCCTTACCTTTGAAAATAAAAAGAAAATATTACATTCTCTTAATGAATTTTGTGTTATTTGTAGGTGTTTTTTGTTTGATATTCAATGTGTCATGTGTATGAAAAAGTACTTTAAAATTCAAAGTCAACTTGCTTTCAAAAAGAATTTAATGGAATGATTTGGTTAAAATTGCAAGATATGTATTGGAATACTCATAGTTCTAATTTTTTGTTACGCATAAAACGCATTAAACCAACATAAAATCCTTCTGCCAACAGTTAATACAAATAGGCATTAGGTGTTTAAGCTGCATTTAATCGATATCCCTTGCTCTTTTGATTAGAAATTCCGACTTGTCAGCGACTTACTTAGGCATCAACTCATCAATTCTCAGATAGACTCACAGATACATTTTCCGGCTAACAACACACAAGCCTGTTGACAATTGGAAATTGTTCTTCTGCCCCCACTCTCTCTATTTTCCACACACACACACACAGACATGGGGAAACGTATATCCTTTCACTCGAACTCAGTGTGGCTGTAAATTATGCATACAAATTAGAAACTACCGTCGTATGGGATGACGTAAACACAGAAATGTTGAATAATAACGTTAATGAAAACAATGCAAGGACAGACAATGAGGAAGGAGCTGGCGAGTGGAGAGAGTGGAGAATGGAGAGTGGAGAGTCGAAGGGGGCTGGGAAAAGGACAAACAGCTGCAGGAAGCAAAAGCAAGCAGAAAATTAAACAGAACAAAGCAGTAGTAAAGCAGATGGCGACAAGATAAACACATACACTCCATCCATCTACTCATACATCTACTCTGCCATTTATACACTTGAAGAAAAAATTGACAAACAATTTATACAATTAATTGAACTAATATATTTTAACACGCGAAACGAAATAACTAAAATCTATGGATGTATGGTATTATTGTTTAACTTTAAATATTAATATTTAAATGTTAGCTCTGAAATATTTTGGTAAAATTTTTTCAAAATTGTCAAGCTGTTATATATTTCCCTTTGCTTCTGTGTACTTGCAAGTTTTGCAACAATCACAGTGAGCGCTAAAAGAAAACAAACAGCACTGCAAGCCCTATAAATTTAATACCCTGATGCTGACGCTTAGCAACGTCACATTAAAAACAAAGATCTGAATAGAAAAAAGGACAAAATCCCATCAGCTTTGATATGTCTGTTAAGTAATATTTGCTAGGCAAGGAAAAAAAAATAAAATTCTGGCAGGAAAATCAGCAAAACAAGTGAAATGTATACATCTCCAGACAATCCAAAGTTTTAAAAACTGCATATGTATAGAAGAGATAAACTTTGGCAAGCAAAAAGGGATATGTTTCTAAAGCATTTCGTGTGTCTGTGATTATTTTTGCATGCTAACTAATTCCCCCTTTTGTCTCGGTCCAAAGATACATATTTTGTAAACAGTTTTCTCTGTTGCCTGACAACAGAATTTTAGGTTTAGTAAAAGAAAAATACAGGTGTGTTGGCACAAGATTAAAGTTTATTTGGACATGAAAGAAAAAAAAAGCAACAGGGTATATACAAATACCAACTGGTTTGTTGAAAACTTTTTTTGGTAAATTGCTAGGAAAGAAATAAAAGACACGTAACTATATTACTGCTGAGAACTGAAAAGGGATTAGTAAATATACTAATTTGAATTGAAATCTATTCTATCTATTTAAATTCATTCTAAACTATCGTTCAGAAATTTAAAGTTTTTAGACTGAATTGTAAACGGTTTAAAACGCGTCTGAATACGTTTCTAACTCCACACCATTTAGAATCCTTTCTTCATAAGTCTTTCATTTTTGGCTCTGCGGTTAGCCGCATTTTCGACTGTCCCGCAAATGAGACACGAAATTCAGTCGCCCCTTAACCCATTAGTGGCCCCCACGACCATCCAATCAAAGTCACCTTCTGCGGCTCGTTTTGGGCAGGGAAAGCCGCTCACTTATTCATTGGCAACCGCAAATCTTTTATTTGACTTCGGGCAACTCCAACGTGGCATGACTTTTACTTTGGGACAGTTTTGCCACCAAAACAGAGCAACAATTCTCGAAAATGGGTTTTTTGGAGGGAAAACGGCCAGAGGTAAAGTCGTCGTGCTCGGTGAGTTGGCATTTTGCTTTTGCAAAGTTTTTTAATTAATTAGGAAAAGTCTAACTGAAAATTTGCGGCAATTAAATGTGAGTTAAAGTCACTAAAGCCAAGATATACAAAAATATGGAACACTGCAGGACGAAAGGCAAAGGAAAATATTTAATAAGTCACCGAAGATGACGCAGTCACGTTTTTTTTTGGTTCAGCAGGGAAAAGCCGAAATGGGGATGAGTTTTTTGGGCATAAGGATGTTGCTGCCCCAGCTGACGGCTCGCATATGTGGAAACATATATAAATATATATATCTATACGAGTGAGGCTGAGATGTATGTTTATATGGTGTGCTTACACTTGCTCAACAAATATGCGCCTAATAATGCCAGAGGGTGGAGATTTGTCTGTTTCCCGCCCTGTTTTTCTCATGTTGCCAGCAAAGGCTTAAAATATTTGCACGTAAAATGTTTGGCGGAAAATCTCAACGGATACGCACACACTCAAATACACATTTACTGAGACAGAGACAGAAACAGAGATGGAGACACGCATTTGCGTTGTCATAACGCAGCTGTTGCGTTCTACATGGCGTATGCGTAATGCCTTTCAAAATGCCATAAGCATGTGCCTTTAATGACATCATTTGCCTGCAGAAATGAAAATGGCTGCCAAGTGTCAAGAGTTGATGGTTTTATTGCTATATTATTGCATTTAAAAAGATGAAAATGCAAATTCAAATGGCGAGCAGGAGAAATATTATTTAAATTTCGGCATGGTTTGAAAAACTCACTTGCCGGCGCAAAAAGTTAATTTAATTTGCCTTTTCTTATAGAAGTATACTTTGAGCCCGATATCTTTTCCATATTTTATTACACAAAATAACTTTAAGAGTTTATTATCCAAAAAATAGAACACAAAGATATTTTTATCCAGACTATAATTTCCTAGGAACCCCAACCACTTAGTAAATTAATCAGCATAATTGTGCTGGCAACGGCAAAATTCCTAAGTCGCATTCCTAATTTATTAATTAGTGATTCGTTATTGTAACGCACTTTCGTGTTTTTCCTACACACACAAACCAACTCGCAAGTTCAGTAACAAGGAAAAATATTCCAAAAAAATGGCAACAATGTGTCGCAGAAGCAAAACAGAACTCACACGGCTGAGAGGCCACGTTGAGCACGGTTTACCTGTGCTTAATTAAAATAAATAGACACATGCTTCTACCACTCCCCCCTTTCCCCTCTTTCCCCTATTTCCCCACTTCTCATCCCGCATCCTTGATGAGCCGCTCGTTATTATGCAGCAAGCGTGTTTGGCATTAACCAATATAAGTAGTCGGCTCTGCCAATTTCCATAAGTCAACAGGGGGAAAATAAAACGAAGTCAGCAATTAAAAGCGCTGTTCATCAGGCGGACAGCTGCTTGCGGTTAGTTGGGTTAGCCTGGCTAAATATTTTCCACTCCTTTTCCGACCCGCCTCTTGAGGTTTTCGTTTTTTTTTTCAATCTTATTGCCTGGATTACCCGTATTCAAATCAGCTGCAACGCCCAATTAATGTAAGCGAACACATTGTTGCATACTAATGAGTTTCCCGACGATGGAGATTCTGAACCAAAATGGGAATAAAGATGTGCAAAGCGATGTCTGTTACACTATGGTAAGGCACTAATTTAGTGGTCAGACTTTTGAATTTGGAACTTTAGTATTTAATTAGAAATTTTAAAATAGAAGGGGAAGTTGTTTGGTTATTTATTTTTGAAGTGTTTATGGCAAAATCGCTAAGCACTTTATTCTTTTGATTAAAAGATGATTAAAATTACAACAATATTTTATAAAATACCAAAAGACTGATAACAATGTATACGAAATGACATACATAAGTCTTTCTCCTTGTTTCATTGTGTCTAACAATATAAATGTACTCTTATTTAATTGCTAGCAGAAATTATCCACAACTTTGTTCATGTACTACCCAATTAGACTGGTAGTTATAATTAAAGTTGAGCCATTTAAAGGACATTAACTTGCAGACACTCGTCTGACTATCCATCTCTAGCTGGTTCGTAAGTTTTTCTCAGCTGACAAATGATAATGTAATGTCATCATATATTACGAATGCGCTCCGTTCTTCTTAAGCTCGCAGCTCAATTACAAAAACTTATAACTTGGAGCTGGCTGAAAGAAATAAAGCAACCGAGAGCCAAGACTCGAAAAACAGATTTACACATACTCGTTACTAATGAAAGTTAAAGATGGCGCCGCCGGAAGGAAAACGAGAAAAGAGCAGAACTTTCCTCGTTCCTCGTTCCATTTCCCCCCAAACTCTTAGTTATGGGATATGGCCATAAGTATGTAGTGCAAATGAAAGTTTTTCTGAAACAAGCAGCAGAGATTATGCCATGTTAAGACACAGGCAAACTACTTGGGATCGGTATTGCGACAAAAGAAAAGGAAACTAAGGGGGCGACAAACAAAAGATTAGTGTCTGGGGTTGCAATCGCAATTGAGTGTTCCTACATTTTCCGAAATTAAACAATGTAAAGTTTTGGTTGTGCCACCAAGCCGAACAGAAAGAAAACTTTGCTCCGCATGTCAGCACCAAATATGTAACTCAATTAGTTTTTCCGCCCCTTATCCAACTCTTTCATAGTGCACTGAGAAAAATCGTTTTATTCTTTTTGGGAAGACCAATAACGAAAACATTTAAAATTTGTGTACAACCTTAATATTTTAAAAATTATCTCGTTTTAATTGAGTGTTGAATCTTTTGCAATAACTTACTTCTCTAAAACAAAGAGGATTGATTTTGATTGGCATCTCTTGAATTGCAAATTTTTCATAATTTCTTTATGTGCACCATTCAATGCTCTGGCAAAAACTTTATGTGTAATACATTGTTGTTGTTCCTGCGGTTCTTGTGGCCAGCTAGACCGGCAACCAAGTTGTCCATCCATCCTGAAGTTGGAGGTTTATCCAAACCCCCACTTGATGCCAATCGCTGGGTTCTCTTGAGCGTTTCAATTATGTTACTCGAGTTCTTTTAGCTGAGGGAGTTCGAGTTCTCTTCAGGAACCGCCACCACAGTCACATATAAATTTCAAGTAATTGCTTTCGCCCTTCAACAAAAGTCAAGCCAAAGTTGTTGCAAGTAATTGCCATCTAATTGCTTATTGAAATTTTTTCCCTCTAGTGGACGTGGTTGCTGGATGTTTACCAAGATGGGGACAGAAAGACCATCAGCAGATTTCAGAATAAATTGAAAGTGATTGGACATGATTCAGGAGGAAATTGAAGTATTAAAGGAGATGATAAGATATTCAGTTTAAGAAATTACTATCAATTTATGATGTTTGCCGTTTTTGTTTTATAATATTTTTTTTCTTACTTAATGAACTGACTTTAAGTTTAAAGCCCTTCACTATCACTAAACACAAAAAATAATTGAATTTTTACTTAAAACTATAATTTGACATATTTATTTATTCATGACCGTTAACTTTTAATTATATATATATCGGGTTGGCAAGAAAGTAATGTCGTTTTTTTAGTAATCGTTTTTAATCTAATTTATTTACGACTAATCGAGCACCAGAGTCACACTTTTTAGTATCATTTTAAAGCCCATTGTCTTAGGTACTATCGACGAAAATTTGGTTATTATTCGATAACATTTGTGGAAGCTATAGCAAATTAAACATGGAGGACCAAAGTGAGCATTTTCGGCATATATTGCTTTTTTACTTCCAAAAAGGAAAAAAAGCGGTCGAAGCTCGCGAAAAGTGGGTTGTTTACAATAATGTCCAACGAAAAAGATCATGGAGCAAGAAAGATGAGCCAGCCCAAGCCACATCAAAGGCCGATATCCATCAGAGGAAAGTTATGCTGTCTGTTTGGTGGAATTGGAAGGGTGTAGTGCACTTCGAGCTGCTGGGACGGATTGAAACCATCAAATCAGATGTGTACTGTCGCCAGCTATTCAATTTGGCGGAAAAAATTAAAGAAAAGGAGCCGGCACTAGCTAATCGCAAGGGTATAGTCTTTCACCATGACAACGCTAGGCCCCACACATCTTTGTTCACTCGGCAAAAATTAACGGAGCTGAATTGGGAAGTGCTACCACATCCACCTTATAGTCCGGACTTAGCACCTTCAGATTACCATTTGTTTCGCTCTCTTCAAAACTCTTTGAATTGTAAAAACTTTGATTCAGATGAGGCTGTCGAAAACCATTTGTCTCGATTCTTTGCTGGAAAAGACCAAAAGTTCTTCGAGCGCGGAATTATGCAGCTGCCCGAGAGATAGACATTAGTGGTCGAACAAAACGGCCAATACATAATTGATTAATTATAAGTCCTGATATAAATAAATCATCTTTGAAACTATTGAAAAAAAACGACATGACTTTATTGCCAACCCAATATTTATATGTAGCTTTAGACTATAGGTGAAAGTAAATACTTCGGTGTTTACCATTCGGACATCATTTTAGATTAAGGTTATTAAGGCAGGTTCTCACCTTGTGGCAAAAAAAATGGATTTTTTTTCTTGGCTTATCGTATAGATATATGTTCCGAAAATATTCTCAAAAAATTTCAGATCCAAATTTGAAATATTACAAAAGGGACAGGCCCTTACATGGAGCACATGCCGAGCACCGGCCATTGGAAGCCAAAACTTTAAACGCGTTTATCTCAAACCCACGTTTTCGGACCATACGGAAGTAATTGAAGGCGTTGGGGATAACCAATCGTCATCAATAGGCATGATTGATTGCATTGAGCAATAATGATTTGTCTGCTCCTTGCTTGTGCAGCTGAATACACGCAAAAATAAATTCGGTTTGACGTTTGGAAAAAGTGTTTTCCCAGGGAGATCACAAATAATAGAGTATACTATAGTATGAATAATCTGCTTCAGACAAGTGATCAAGCTTAACAAAAAAAAAAAAAAACAACAAGACTTGAAAACATTTGCCACTCACAGGTCGATAACAGCCTCTCTTGCTTAAGCTGATCGAGAGTATATAATGTACTATTTTCATCTCTGCGGAGGGCAGAAGCCACAGCGATTCCTGGTAAATTCGACTTCGCTGGCTGTTTTCTTAGTGCTATTTAGTCGATCGCTGACTACCTAATCGAAAAGATGCGCGAACTTGTCGCATTAGTTCTTATCGCGTTGGCGCTCAGTCAATTTGCAAACTCTCGGCTATTGGATGAAAATTGTTCCGGTAAAGCGCCAGTACAGTTAAGAATGGTCGGTGCACAGTTAGCTAACCCGAACACCACTACATGGATGGCTAGCCTGCACAATCTTACCCACTTCGTATGCGGCGCAACGCTTATTCACAAAAGTGAGATCGGAAATTACCTATATGCAAGAATTAGTTAATAAACTTTACATATTTAGGCTTTGTTCTAACAGCAGCACACTGTCCAAAACTTGGAGACGTTAGGTAAGTACCACACCGATGTTGGACATTCGAGACTCTTATTTAAACTATTTTAGAACCGTGCATGTAGGAGAATACGACCTAATGTGCTCGTCAAAAGATTGCACCCACGTGGAGCGTCGTAATGTGGCCGAGGTCTTTTATCATCCAAATTATAACAAACAAACATTTCACTACGATATAGCGTTATTGCGACTGGACCGTGATGTAATATTCAATAGTAAGTTAATGAAAACAAAGGGAAATACCGCTGAAGCGAACCTCTAATCTACTTCATTCCGCAGAATACATAAAGCCAATTTGTATAATCTTGGACGAGGGTGTTTCATCCAAGTCAGTGGACCAATTCTCGATTTTCGGATGGGGAAAGACGGAAACCGACCTGATAAGCGATAAACTAAAATGGCTCACTCTAAATAATGAAATGGACCACACTAAATGCGAATCTGATGGTGTGAAAAAGATCTGTGCAGGCCGTCCCGATAAAGCAGACGCATGTCATGGAGATTCTGGCGGTCCACTGGCTGCGCCTTATAACTACAACGGAAAGTACAGATTTGTGCAGTTTGGGATAATCAGCTTTGGATCTGAGTATTGCGATGGATATGGCGTCTATACGGATGTACTTGCCTACAGAGACTTCATAGCTTCTATCGTGTTGGAAAACGAGCCAAGACTTTTGACTGAGAACTGCAAGAGCGATTGGGGTGGTGGAGTTTACCTGCGCCTTTGGGAGATGTCACATTTAAAGCACACTTTCCCTGGCGGCCTAATCACAAACAGTAAGTGATTAATTGTTTTTTTATCGGCAATAGAGGTGATCCTCTAAGAAATTCTGCTCTAAATTTACAAGGGTTTGTCTTGACTGTTGCAAGTGCCTTTCCCCCAAAAATCTCTAAAATGTAAGTATTACTGTAAATAAGAAACAAAAAATATTAATAAATATGTTAATTTTTAATTTAAAATGCAGAACTGTTGAGACCGAATATCTGGGCAGCTTCGATGTAGATTGGGTCCACAGGCACCCTAACTATACCCTTTCATCGCAATTCATGAAAAATAATATAGCTGTGGTAAAACTATCTAAGGAAGTCCCTAACTCAGGTAACTTTATTCTAGCTGTGATCACTTCATCATGGTAACCGAATCTTTTCATTCCAGATCTCTTAAAACCAATCTGCTTCCGGTTAAACACTGGTCTCCCAACGATTTTTAATGCTTTCATGTACTTTCAGAACTCTATTTTGGGTGCTCACAGTGAATCCCTCGAGAAAGTCGAAGATTACCAATGCTCAATTAAGACTGGAATGACTATAGGACCAAATCAGATTTGTGTGAAAAGACCTAAGGGCTTTTCCTTTGATATACCAGGCTCTTTTGTAGGTACATTTCAAACGATCTTAGGCTCCGAAAAATATCTTTTCGCTGGCATGTTAAGTCATGCTAAGAATGGTATATATTTGATTACAAATGTTCAAAGCCAAGGGAAATGGATAGAGTATGAGTTACTCCGCTAAAACAGGCTTTTATTTTCTTAAAATTTCCAAGAAATTCGAATTATAAAATTATAATTATAAAAAATAGAAAATAAACGAGACCATAAAAAAATTGCACAATTTAAATAAGGGGTCAACTGATCCCAGACAGTCAAATCTTTTATTGTTTTTTTTTTTAATCAAATTTAATTTCCTATGATTAGAGAATTTCATAAGCTTATCTGTTAAATATTGAGTTGGCAAGAAAGTAATGTCGTTTTTTTAGTAATCGTTTTTAATCTAATTTATTTACGACTAATCGAGCACCAGAGTCACACTTTTTAGTATCGTTTTAAAGCTTATTGTCTTAGGTACTATCGACGAAAATTTGGTAATTATTCGATAACATTTGTGGAAGCTATAGCAAATTAAACATGGAGGACCAAAGTGAGCATTTTCGGCATATTTTGCTTTTTTACTTCCAAAAAGGAAAAAAAGCGGTCGAAGCTCGCGAAAAATTGTGCGAAGTGTATGGTAAAGATGCCATGAATGATCGCCAATGTCAGCCCTGGTTTGCCAAATTCAGGCTTGGAGATTTTGGAGTTAAAGACGCCCCTCGTTCTAGTCGACCATCGGCCGTTTTTGACGAACAAATTCAGGCTTTGCTGGATGAAAACCGGCGTTATTCAACAGGAGAGATGTCAGAGAAGCTCAGTGTGTCGCATACAACGGTTGAAAACCATTTGAAGAAACTTGGCTACGTTAGCAAGCTCGATGTTTGGGTTCCGCATAACTTAAAGGAAATTCACCTAACTAAGCGTATCAACATCTGCTATTCTCTGCTGCAACGGATTAAAAGCGATCCTTTTTTGAAGCGGATCATTACTGGCGACGAAAAGAGGGTTGTTTACAATAATGTCCAACGAAAAAGATCATGGAGCAAGAAAGATGAGCCAGCCCAAGCCACATTAAAGGCCGATATCCATCAGAGGAAAGTTATGCTGTCTGTTTGGTGGAATTGGAAGGGTGTAGTGCACTTCGAGCTGCTGGGACGGATTGAAACCATCAAATCAGATGTGTACTGTCGCCAGCTATTCAATTTGGCGGAAAAAATTAAAGAAAAGGAGCCGGCACTAGCTAATCGCAAGGGTATAGTCTTTCACCATGACAACGCTAGGCCCCACACATCTTTGTTCACTCGGCAAAAATTAACGGAGCTGAATTGGGAAGTGCTACCACATCCACCTTATAGTCCGGACTTAGCACCTTCAGATTACCATTTGTTTCGCTCTCTTCAAAACTCTTTGAATGGTAAAAACTTTGATTCAGATGGGGCTGTCGAAAACCATTTGTCTCGATTCTTTGCTGGAAAAGACCAAAAGTTCTTCGAGCGCGGAATTATGCAGCTGCCCGAAAGATGGTCATTAGTGGTCGAACAAAACGGCCAATACATAATTGATTATTTATAAGTCCTGATATAAATAAATCATCCTTGAAAATATTGAAAAAAACGACATGACTTTCTTGCCAACCCAATAGATAAAATAAAGTACTTAACTTATTATTTGTCCACGAAAATGATTAAAAGTATTTTATTCAAAAATTGTTGATAGTATTGGTTGGTTGTCCTATTCATCTTCAGCATTTCAGTCTATTTTTTGGACTCCCGCCTTATCGTTAACTTAACTTTCGATTTCCAAAACTGCTGACTCATGACCAAATCGATCTTATACGCCCCCCGCAAAAAAAAAGGATAAGGGTAATGGAACCTCTTCACTTTATTGAATCCATTTCTGTTGTTACTTTCAATTGATTGATTTTATTTGGCTTTGGCCCGACTTAAAGTAGCCAAATAACAAGTTAAAGTTGGACTAACCGAAAGATTGATGGACACATTAAGTGGGGGGAAGGATATAGGCATGGATGAGGAGGGTGACACGGCCCTTTGGCGCCAGAAAGCTTTCGCCAATGAAGCGGAAATCACACAAAGATTTGCCCATATAAATGTCTACTTTGGCTTTGGCCAGATCCATTTCCTTATTTGTTGTTCGTCGCGGTGATGTTGCCCTTGTTGTAGTTGTTGTCCTTGTGGATGTTGATGTTGCTGTTGGTTGTGCTGTTCTCGACCACATTAACCGGAAGCGCCTGGCAGGCAAACTTATGCAAACTAAGCGAACAAAACTTGGCCAGAGAATAGAAGGCGACTAAGAAGCAATCCAAGCTGGACCCAGACGATGTCCGAAGTTTTTATGCCGGCGGCTGGGACAAAAAACTGTCAGAAGGAGGCGCTACACAGAGAAAAAAAGTGTCAATTAATGTAACTATTTAAATTGTAAAATGGAAATAGTTAAAATAAATTAATTCCTTTAATGTTTTAAAACCAAAGTTAAAGGCCTTTGATTTCAATGTTTGTAAATCATTTCTTCTATTAAAATTGGGAAATGCCATTTTTCATGTATTTTATTTTTCTAAATTACTATTTGTATTTCAGTGTACGAAAAGGCGTTGAAGATGTGCAAAGCTTTTGGTTTCCCCTCTTGGGCGGCCGCCTTATTGTACAAAGTGTTGACTTTATATCCTTCATTTAGTGGACATAAAAAGGATATTATTAAAAGCTTAGAAAAGTAGCCATTTCCTTGCCTTCCGTCCCTACACGTTCCCCGATTCGCCCTATCATTGCAGTGCAGAAAATACATAAAATATTAGATGACTTGAAAGGGAATACAATACAAGCTGATTTTGACCACACAAGACAATGACAGTGGCTCCTCCCCATGATGGCCTTTTGTCCTTTTTTTTTTTTTGGGGGCTGCTTTTTGGATGCGGCTCATTTGTCTTTTATGATGTTGGCTCTGTGTGGCAAAAAAAAAGCTGTTGCCAAAAGAAACCGTTCGTAAAAGGTCCATTATAATTATAAATGAGTTTAGCGCCCATAATACTTTTTATTCTCTTTTCAAATGGATCTCTGTGTGTTCCCTGCAGGTCCCATCCCAATGGGGATGCTGTTATTACCCGGAGTTCTTTTTGTCAAATTGACTGCCATATTTTAATGAGTCAGTAAAAATTGCTGGCCCAGTTATGAAAGGAGGCCAGGAGATATTGCCAAACGGGAAATGGCCCCAAATTGACAAATAAATGTTAATTTTTTGTTGCTTTCTAGTAAATATTTATTTTTCCCTTTTGACTTGATTCCGTTTGGTGTTCTTTGTCTTTTCAAATGTTACAGGGGGTAATGATAGCCGAATGGGAATTTTTACGGGACAATTAGAGATATGAAAGAGGTTGGGGTACTATTTATGCGCTAGATTGCAGAAAGCTTTTAAGATACATTGATATTAAAACATATATAAATGCGGGCAGCGGTCAAATAAGAAGGATAACACCTTTCACAAAACAGAAACAATATAAAATGTTACCTCTAATAAAACTGATAAGTTATAACTTTTCTATAATAATTGTTTTAGTAGAAGTTTTTAATATGCTCAAAATTGATATCTTTGTTTTATAAATATTTGAGCGTTTTATTTCGTTTCTTTTTTCAATTCTTTAAAGAAATGTTTTGCGGTATTCTTCAGAGTTGAATGTAGTGTTAAAGAGGCCCATGAGTTGGACTTCTTTACGGTCGCATAAGTATTGCTTTGGCCCAACCCATTTGGTTCATTTTCATTAAAATACTTGTTTGGTCAGATCCTTTTCAGTTGGCGCATATGTGCCAGAAAGGAAGGAAGGAAGCCGCTACCCGCTTTTCGTCCTTTGGTGTCTGTGTGCAATATCCTTTTCAAGTCCTTTGCCGGTGGTTGGGATTCCCTTTTATTTGGCGCTGCCACTGCTACAGCGCAGCAATGCGTGTATAATTGCTCAGACAATGAGCAATTGTTTTTCATTTTCCATTTTTCAGTGTTTTTTTCGTTGTTTGCTTGTTGATTGCTGCGGCTCCCAGTTTTTTGTTTTTTTCGCCTCTTATTTGTTCCCTCCCCACGTTTCCTTACTTGTTTTTTGAAAATTTTCACATTGTTTGCATACATTTTGCACTCAGTGTTCGGGCTGGTGTCCGTGTATTTGTTATGCAAAGAGGCCTCAAAGCGCCTCCCTTTTTTTCCCCATTTTTCCGCCAATATGAGATGGGTTTTACACAATATATATGCGAGAGTTTGCCATTTTCCAAGCAAATTAGTTTACAAAGGACGACAAACCCAGGCTGTCCACCCACTTTTCCCAGTCCTCCGCCACTTTTCGAACCAAATTGAAAATGCATTTTAAAGCAGACGCCGTCGTTGCCGCGGGCTAGAAATTATTTCATATATGCCAAGTTTATTTACGCTTATTGTTTGGCCAGACATTTCAGGCAGGGGTTTTTATTCGAGTACACAGAAAACATTGTTGTAATCAAATCAGTTCTAAGTCCAGTTATCGAATCAACTTATCTTTTCCATTTAAAAAATAGTCTTAGGCTTCTATAAAAATAATTGTTTGGTTTGGTAAATATCAAATTTCAATTTATTAAACCGAATTTCAATACCTTTTAAGCTATTAAGATAAACTTTTTACCCAGAAACGATTTTTAATAAATATAATATCACTTTATGGGCTTTAGAAATTATGAATATTTTAAAATAATTATAAATAGTATCATACAATTTTTTTTGTTTCTCTGCACTGGTTTGTTATTGTTTGTTTTTGTTTGCTTTGCTTCGCCTGGCCGTAGGTCTGCTCATAATTAAGTGCGAAAATTGGCCACAGGTTCGAGTGGAGTCTCAGTGACCCCAACTCCATTTCCATCTACAAACCGAACCACATCTCCCTCCTTATCCACAGGCACACCCACAGATGCATGCAATTAGTTGGCCATTAAAACAGGCCAGCAGATAAACTACAGTTGCGACTATATCTCAAATTAGTTGCACTTATCCCACCAACTCCTTGCAACTTTTGCGCCCACGTCGCCTTCCAATCAAGCCTCGTTTTTATGACTCAATATTCGGGCACGACGGTAGTCGGCCGACAAACTTGCCACACAGCAACAATTCGCCACTAATTTCAGCGCTATAAAAGTTCTGTTTGTCGGCCATAAATGTCAAAGACAGCAGGTCAGATGGTGGGGGGTTATATAGGGGGTATTCATAGGGATCGGGGATTCATAGGGATCGAAATGGGAATGGAGTCTCGCGTGTTTCATTAGTCGCGAATTATGACGACCTGCCTATGGCCCCGCCCCCTTCTGCCGCCTATTCTTTTATTTCCCTGTCTGGGCAATGTGACAAATTTGGTTTTATTTTCGTACTGCCGCAGACACAAGCCCCAAGATACAGATACAGATACAGATATTTCGATTTATGTATGCAAATGCGAGGGGAGCGGTGTGCAGATACTTTTCTGGCAAAATGGTCATGGCAGGTTTAATTATGTTTGCGTTTTGAATTCAAGTGAACATTAATTCCTTTCCGTGTTTGCAATGCACAAAGAAAAATAACCTTAAGAACAAGAAAATAATAGAAAATTCTGTTCTTTACTGTTGTCTACATAATTTAAGAATAATATATATATAATAACTATGTCTAAGAGTATATTGGAAATATTTCTCTTTTGTCAAGAATGCAAAATTCTCTTTATGCGCTTACGCTTCTATAATAATTACCAAACTTTTTTTAAATTCGCATGTGTTTTAATTTTCTCTGCTAGCAAAAGCAAAGAAATAATTTCTGCTAGTTGCCATAGCCTTCATCGTCAACTTCATCGTCTCAGCCTCTTTTGGCTCCTCGCCTCCAGAAATTTCTCAGGGCGTATCAAATGTGACAGCTTGGCAAGAAGTCAGAGTCATAGACGTAGACATACTTTGTACTCTTGCACTCTACTATATATATATATCTTGCATGGCTTACGCAGACAATCAAAATTCAAATGGAATATCGTACGAGGTGCTCAGAGGATGATGACGAGACAGTTGAACATATTTTCCGTTCAAGTTGCATTTACCCGGAGTCTTTGCCCATTCCCCAGTCTTTGTGTTTTGAGTTGCTTAAAATGACGACAACTGTATATCCACACATGCCAGACGAACTAAAGACCAAAGAGATGCTGCTTCTCCTGGCGTGATGTTGATATTTCTTTGTTAATTTCAATGCACCTAAAGAAGTGGTCTACCAATAATTAAATAAAAAAATAAATCCAATAAGAAATTAATCAAAAATTATTTACTTTTTATTTGTATATTCATATTGACAACAAATCTGTCCTTTAAGTAAGAATCATTTTTTAATCTTTGTTTTAAATATGATTTTTTTCTTCATAAAATAAAGTTTATATACTTTTTCTTCAGTGCTTATTGTGATTTTTTTGCTGTACGCATGACAAATGTTGAGCTTGTTCAATTGTCTGCGTTTCTTCACCCGCCAAAAAAGGTGTTGCATAAGAGGAGAACATTTATCTGTGACTTACACACAACATTTGTTGCCAGCAATTAATTTTTTCGGGGCAAAGCCTTTGACAATCGACAAAGAAAACTGGAAGGCAGCTGAAGGAATCTCCGTTCGAGTTCTGGGAAAAGAACTGGCTTTTAGGAATATCTTTGGTATCCGGTTACAAAGAGCTCTGCTGTTTTTTGCCTTAAGGCACATTTCTGCTATTTAAAGATTTTCCAACCCCATCCAAAAGTGCCAGTCAAAGCACAGCACGCCCCGCACTTAATTACAAAACAACGTGGGTGGTTTTTTCCGAGGGGGTCACATCTTTTTTCGATTAAAAAGTTTGCCAGTCGCAAGGCAATTGTCAGTTACATCCAGTTAACCTGATGTCGTTGGGAAAATTTTACGACAGATTAACGAACGATTAACGGTGTAACGTGGCACTTGCCACCCAGCACGTGCTCCACGCTTTCGAATTGGAAAGATCCAACCAGATCCCAGTACGCAGAGCTCAGAATTCAAAACCCAAAACCCAAACCAAACCCCAGGGGCACAGAAGATGGTGCTAGGAATTTATATTTCGCAGGTGATTTGTCGCATAAAATTCGAATAATTCATAAGAGCGCAAAAATAACAAGCAGCCGTGCACCCACACAACCAGAATGCCAGAGCGCCAGAAAGTATGCAATGAAATGCCGCAAACTTGGCGTCGCTGGCAACGCGGCGTATGCGTGTTAAAAACTTTTTGTCAACGGCAAGGGTTTCTGTGGTGGAAGGGGGGAGGAGGGGGTGCGTTCATGGGTTAAGGTGGGTTTCCAGCAGAGTTTGTCATTTCGCTTGTTTGACTCTTCCTTTTCGGCCGACCCCGCCCCCTTTTCCCGGGGTTTTCATCGCCCCTTTTCAGCATTTTGGTCACATTTTACCCGCATTTTTCGTTTTTTGTTTTTTTTTTTTGTGTTTGTCAGCCGTGTATCCCTAACAATGCGAAAATTGTATCTTAAGCGGGTGTAACTTGTATTCGGATGGATTTGTATCTGCTATCCGTTTAGCGGTTGACTTTTGTTGTCTTTTTTATGCTGGTTGGTTGGTTGGCTGATTTGTGGTTGATTATGAAGAGATCTAAACCGAATTAGTACCTAAACAGAATTTTGTTGCCTATTTTTGGCATTCTGTATACCGCTATTAAATTTAAATAGGGTTGGCTTTGATAATATATATTAAAGATGGTGTCTACGTAAAGGTTTCCTCTAACTAAAAAATACATAATTGAATGTTTATCCCATTTTTTTAATTCTTAGACCTAATTAGCTATCATTTTGATTATATACTGATGTGCTTTCAGAAATTTATTTTTGAATACCTTATATAATAGTTATTTGCCATTACAAAAATGCTACAAAATAGATCCCTTTTATATCTCGCATTTTTAAGCTTTAAATGTGTTTGCTAACAACGGGCAATCTCAGCCGTTTTTTATTTGACATTTTGTATCTGAATTTCCATTTTTCGCCTTCAGATTTTTATTTCCTGTATTTTTTTGCAGCTCGCTTGCCCTTTGAACCGCAATTAAGATTGCTCCGCTCATATGCCAGCTGCTGCTGCCTTAGGGGGTTGTAATCCCGCCCATTTTTCACCCATTTTCCTGCCCTTTTGCCCCCTATTTTCCCCAACCCCGCCAGTTCTGATGACTGCGCTGCTTTGTCGTTTCATTTGCATTCTTATCGGCTTCTCTGCCATGTTTAAATGTCGCCAGCATGAAAGTTTTTTTTGCACCAAACTCCAACCAGTCCCGCCCTACAGAATTGGGTTTTTTTTTGTGTTGATTTTAGAATGTTTCTTCTTGTGTTTATCTTTTGTCACATGTGAGTGGGGGTCGCCTCCACGTATTTTATTTTGTATTTCTGTATTTTTTTGCCTTTGCTCCTCATCTCTGCAGCTGTTGATTTTTGATATATGGGTCCCTGCGGTGCTGTTTGCCTTCTCAAGTGTGGTAGTAGGAGTGAACTGTGACTGCGAATGTGAATGTGACTGGTAGTCACATTTCAATGCGTTTGACTTTGGTGTGAGCTTAAAATACGTATACGTCAAGTGGTACGGATGTCAGGGGTTTTCTGCTGTGTAATCAAGAGTCGGAACAGGAAACTTGCCAACGGCAAGGAATCAAAGGCGGAAAGTCTTCGCAGATAAAGGATTTGATAAAGGAATGTCAAGCGGAGGCAGCTCCGCATTTTTCACATTTCCACTGAGCCAGATGAATTAGATACTAATGACGGTGACGAGGGATAGCCGGAATTTTCTTTACTTTCACTTGCCTTTCGATAAGGCAACACGATAATTGCACACATCACCGGAGAAGAAGATTTCACCATTCTGCAATTGGAATTTTCTGGCCGACAGGCAAATGTTTACCAACTGCTCGGTCAGTTGCAAATTCAATCGAAATCCTGGGCGACTTCATTCCCAGCAAATTGTTATTTCAATTGTCAGCACTCCGCCCCAAAATGCAGTTAATTTTGTGCTTGTGACTGCAATAAATTTTAAATGCACATTTCCAATGAAAGAAGCGAACCGAATCCAATGAAACGAAACGGAAAACAATTTTGTGCAATTTCACTAAAACGACATGGCAATGGTGTGCAATGGGGGTGGTTGGGTGGTGCAGTGGTGCACTGGGTCAAAGTGACACACATATGGCCCAGTCCTCCCTATGAAGGACCAACAACAGCAACAGCAACAGCAACAAGAACAACAACAACAATCGACAATCGATGTCCTCGGACTCTAGGAATTCCGAGCTCCGCAACTGACGACAAATGAAATTGTTGCTGGCAAAGTGCAGCGTTTAAGGAACACACATTCGCTTCCATATTGCATTTGTATATTGCATTTGGCCAGCCATCGTCCTTTGCCATTTGCAGTTTTATGACAGTTTTTAAAGCAATTTTCTATGAGTGTAAATTTGGTTTAAGTTGGTCCTTTGCGGCAGGAATTTACACTTATTTTGTTGCGGCGAGTTCAACCGCATTTAATTGTTCAAGTTTTGTGGTTTCCAAGCAAAGGTGTTGAAGTAATCCAAAGGGGAATGAATTTCTTGATGCGAGAGGGGTGAAAATGTTTTATTATTGGCAATAGGAAAATTGAATTTAAATGCTTGCGAGTTTTTCAATTAGGTAAAATATTTATTACGTAACTAAGGCTTCTTCTGAAATATTTTGCTTTGAAAATATATAATGTAAAGCTTTATATATAATATGTTAAAAACACACAAAGGAGGCAAATTTAATATGTCTTTATCCCTTTGATTAAATATTTAAATTGTTTCTGTCCTTTTCAGCTTTATTTTCCTCTTTAAACATTCAGTTTTCGCTAGATTTTCAAGTATCCTTTATGACATCCTATATGCTTCCTATTTGTTTGACTACCGTAATTTTGGCAAAGATTTTGAATTTTAAATGCGGCTAATTGGGAATAAACTCATTAGACGCCAGGCAACCACCCTACGAAAGCACCTTTCATCGCACACACGAGAATAGAGCGTCCTTGCGGCAAACTGATGATAGCACCACCCACTTCCATTCCCATTTCCATTCATTTCCCAATGTTTCCACGGCGAATTCGGGCGCCCATTTGGCTTGTTATCATTTTCATGGTTGGTGCGACACATTGATGTTGAGAAAGAGATGGGGGCAATGGCGGCAGAAAGAGAGGGGTAGATGGCGGCAAAAAGAGAGGGGGAGATGGCGGCAGAAAGAGACGGCTTGCTTGTTGGCTCATTTGTGTGCGCATTCATTGCCATTTATTTGGGAGGGGGAAAGCATTTGTTTTAATTATTATGAAAAGCAAATTGCATAATTAAAAATGTTAAATTCGTTTTAATTTTTAATTACAATTAATTCGATGCGCAGCTTTTTGAATATTCCAATGAAGCGGAAAAGGTTAAAAGGTTGAAGAGGCAATGGAATGGTTGTGCACTAATGGGTTAATTGCCAGCACCGGGATTGCTTTACACATCGAGGTGAAAATCCCACAGTCGAGACTCCAATTAATGTTGGCTTAGAGCGGCAATTCTTATCAGAAATGTTTTTTCAGGCCAGGGCTAAGATTTTTGGTCTCTGGTGATGGATGGTCGCTTGCATGTGAGGCAATCAAATGGTCGTAATGTCATCAACACCAGCCATAAGTAGTCAGCAGGACCAAAGGACCAAAGGACCTCACACTCACACACGTGCACACATGACAGCATGATGATGATGAGTCACTTTGGTCACGAAGCTATTTTTCCGCTTGATTACACGATAAATGAAAATCAAACGTTTGATTGCTTAATGCCAGGCACTAAGGGTCATCCGCACCACCCACTTCTCGGGCACCACCCACAAAAGTGCTGCAATTTCGCCAAAGTATAAGTCTCTGGAGAATGCGAATAGATAAGAGTGCAGTGAGAAAAAATGGGAGGTAGGTTTAAAGATTTTGCAATTTATAATGAAATTTTTTCAAATTTGCAAACTTTAATTATCATATGAAAGTTTCCAGCTTTTTCATTTAAAATGAAAGAAAATTGTAAAACAATAGATATATAATACATACATGCCATTTTTCAAAAAAAATATTTCTAGAATAAATAATTATACAAATTTTTTGACATATCAATAAACAAAAATATTGACAGCATTTCAAAATTTTACCTCTTTGTGTATAGATTTTTTCTTAGTGTATTGTTCCAGGGTCAGTGAGTGAACATTTCAATTATTTATATGCTTGTTTGTCTCCCTCACCCGCAGATTTTCGTGGGTGGGTGGGGGTGTTCGAATGTGTAATATGGGGGTTCGTGTGTGTGCACGTGTCTGATAGCACGAAAAACTCCAACACTTGACTGCCCTTTCCCGGTTATCATTTATTTTTTGCTTCCCTTGACCGGACTTTGACTGATTTGATGATAGTTGAGTGCTTTCTGGAAAGTTATTGCCGGTTCCAATCCTACAGACTAACACCTCTATTGGATGGAGATGTAAATCTGCCTTCCTCGCACTTTGATTGATTTGTTAATCTCCAAACGAAATACAAATTAAAAGCTTTTTGTTTTGCTCCATTCCAAGATCCGCATAAACCGCTTATGTTAATTAAATTTTTGGGGTTATTCAATGTACACAGTTAAGAAGAGCTCCTCCCGTAATCAATCAATCTGAGGACTGTCTTAAGAAGCAGTCCCTTTGGTTGTTTGTTGTTGTTATGGCTGGGAAACTTAGTTTAACGGAAAATGTATTTACATTTTTGACTGAGAACCGAAGGGGTTAAGCCATCGGGTCGGCATCCTACTGTATTGATGAGTGGGGTTAGTTGCTTGTCAAAGATTCTTCAATAAGAGCTGAGCAATCAATAACCAAATGCTTTTTCAGAAAGATGGAAATTTGTTGAAGGGCGTTGAGGGGTTAAAAATAGAAGAAGAAAGAGGCTGGGTTCTTTTCTTTCTATAAAATTTTTGTTACTTTTTTTGATTAATTCCAACATAGTTTTTTTTTATTAAAAGATAGCAACTGTGATGATTGCAACAAGGGAGGTTAATGGCATCTTTACTAGTTATATATTTTCAATTCCTTCACAAAAATTGTTTCAACACCAAAATTACTCACCCTCGTCAAAATTCTTTTGCTTGTTTTGACTTATATTACTTCTAGTTTCACTTCAACGCCTCTAAAAGTCCCCTACTATCGACACTTAATATATGGTTCGTTGATTCCGAAAATTTCAGCTGTCTCAATGTTGGTGACATATTCACACCCCAATGCCTTTCAAGTCTATCCAATGACCTTTACAATGTGCACTTTTAATTTATTCGCTTACCAGTTAAGGTTAAAGATAGAAATTTACAAAATATACAAGCTCCCTTTGGTTAATCGTAGTTTTTGGCACTTTTTGATTTGGTTCCAGTCCACCGTCAATTAAATTCTAACCTTGCAACCTTTAAGGTCTTCCCAGCCGGCAGTTTTGCACTCTGGCAAAGTTTTCAGTGTATATCAAATCGCAGATGGCAGCGTTGTTGTCATAGTTCATCTCAGCCACCTTGAATTCCGGATTAATGGCTATCTTGAGGACATAAGTTCCGGGACTAAGGTCTGTTACATCCACCCATTGGCAGTCGAGATTGTATAGATATACATCAGAGCAATTGATTGAAATGCCTTTTTAAAATATGGTTTAAAATAAAATAAATTATAAGCCTCTTTGGTTAAAATTAACTTACCTTGATCTCCATAGTTGGCACAACTATATTTCCTGGCAACTCCGGGCAGGCAATTGCTATCCTCCAAGCAGAATGAAGCCTTGTGTCCTTGGGCAACTTTGTGACCTCTCAAATCAAAAATGTCAAAGGTGGCAAAGACCTCCATGCTGTGGAAATGCCTGAAAAAGTTGTGAGCTTTTTAATAAACTTTTTTCAAAGTTAATTAATAAAAAGAGTTTATAAATAAGTTTTTTCATGATTATTTTGGATAAAGAATTCCGATACTAACAGTTCTTTAATAAACTGCATAAATTAAGTAATCAGTTTACGATATTTGCTATTTCTAGTTTCCAACAGATCAATAAAATTATTGTAAATTTGGAAATTGCAGTTTAAAGAACTTACAGGTCCTAAATTTTTAGGTTTTTAGGATTCACTTTGCAATGGTTTATGTAAATACATTCAACAAAGTTATTTGTAAGATATATAACTTTTAATTTTGTAGAAACACATTTTAAATTTTAAATAATTTGTACACTGTACTTACATATGGCACATGTGCCACTCCCACTGGCTCTTCTCCTTAAACGGTCGGAAATCCGCGTTGCCCGCGTTGATGGCAGCCGCCGTGAACTTGAGCAGCCGCCTCGATCGATACCGCCAGTGGGGATCATCTCGCTGGATCTGATACGCCTCGTTGGCCACGCAGTTCTCCTCCATGGCGCACTGCATCAGCAGCATGGGTCGATCCTCCAGATGGGCCGTCTGCTCGATCTCCAGATAATCCACAACCAGATCGGGGGCGATATAGTCACAGATCACGGCGGCCACATGTTGCCGATTGCCATGGCAGCTGACAATGCCCTGACTTGCATCGTGATGCAAACAATCAGCCAGTTCCGTTTCGTTGCCATAACACTCACTGCCACTCAACACGGGTCTCGACACATTCGTGCCACCAAAAAAGTCCGTTTGAAAGGCCTCACTGGCATAACCCAATCCGAGTTGTCGACACACCACATTGGCCTCCAAAAGTGACCAACCATCGGCACAAACACTGCCCCATCGACCGCCATCCAAACTGACTTCCACTCTTCCCTCGATTCGCGATCTTCCGCCTCGCAATCTCACATATAATCGGGAATGGGATCGAATCGGGTACTTGGGGAGGTCTTCATCTCGGAGGATGGGAGATGGTGCAGGAATCAGGGAATTTTCTGGGGGATAACAAACCACTCCAGCTGCTTCCCCGGGTTCACAATCGTTTTCGCCCCATCCTTCAAAATGACAGTCCACCAATTCCTGTTCGTGACCTTCGCAGAAGAGGTTGTCCATCCAGAATCGACGACGGGCAGGTCCAAAAAAGCCACTTCTTGTGTACTTCCGCATGCCGGGAAATCCAAGTTGCCGGCACACAATGTGACCTTCGGCGGAGTCCCACTCATCATCGCAAACTGCTCCCCATTTTCCGTTGTGTAAGACCTCAATGTTTCCTAGAGAATACCGGAAAATTTTATTAAAACGTTTGAACTTTTTCAAACATGGTTAAAATAAAGATTTTATAGCATTTTTTAATAAAACTTAAATAGATCATTTTAACGATATATTCCCATACAATTTAAAAAGTATAATATTAATGGACGACAAATCGAAAATGTTTGTTTCAATTATTGAAATATCCATCGCTACCATTAAACTATCTAAATAATTATGAACAAAAAAAAATTAGTCCTAAATAAAATTTTAGGATACAATAGAACATTTTTTATAAGAACCTACTAAAATCATATTGTTTGTATTATAGCATGTATATTCCATTATTTTCTTTCTCACCTTCGTATTCATAATCTCCACCAACGAGTCGAATGGCTCCCTCTTCCTTGTTCAGGACCTTTATGTACCGGTGCACCAATCTCTGGCGCTCCAGACGAGCCTCCTCCAAGGATCTGTGTTCGATTACAGCCTCCGCCAGTTGGAAGGTGAGCACAGTGAGACATAAAAGTCTGAGCCCCATCTTAAGGTCCTTTCGATCTTTGACTGCGCACATTTGCCCGCCTCGGCGTTCGCACGAAAACTGAAGCTCAGCGTAAGTATCTGAATGGCAAACAGAATCATTTAACTATGAACTGGCCAGATACAAAGATACATAGATAGACGGTTAGATGGGTAGGTAGGTAGGTGGCTGGTTAGGTACATATTCAGATATCTGATGCGGTTCAGAAGCTCGCTCATCTGACGTCATTGGCCGCCCGACGAGGGCGGAGATCGAGAGTTAAAAAACTCAAATCCCAGAGCGGAGAGCACTGAGCACCGATGTCGGGCTATATCCACTAGCGGTGTTCGGAATCCAAAGCTAAATCTATTTCCCGCACGTATGCATGTCACTTAATGAGTTTTTCATTTTGAGGCAACACTGACATTGCCGGATTCTGAGCGAATTGGCAAATGGTACACTGAAAAATAATATAAGCATAAACATTGCCTAAAGAGTTTCAAATTTCAAATAAAACAGGAAAGCATAAAAAAGTTAGAGATCTACATGTTGAAACAGAAACTTAAAAATAATCAACAAAAAAGCTAATTATATATAAAGATTTTATATTTTTAATAAGATTTTATTAGGAGATTTTAATTGGATTGACTGCTTTTTTTACCTTTAAATTTTTTTCCACCTGAAAAAGTAATATCAATAAAATATTTTTAAGTGCACAACCGAGGCCAAACAAATCTTGCTCTATAAACAAATGCGAAGAGGAAGCAGTAACCCATCTAGTTTAACCCACAACAATAAACCATTATAAAATAATTCTCACACCCATTACAAACATTTAATGAGAGCTTTGTTTGAACCCTGAACTCTTCGCCTCCTCCCAGCCATAAAATAATGCATTGCCAAATCCAAAAGTGGAAATGAAAATATGGAAAACGATGCCATAATTTTGACTACAAGCGAACACGACCCACATATGAATGCAAAAATCTGCTGTTTGGAATTTAGCCACGTATGGTATCTAGCTGGCTTTGGGTGAGCAAACCGGCAAAATCATCGTCATCGTGGGGAAGCCCATTAGTTTTGGCATGCAGCCATTGGAAACATTGCATGCAACATCATGGCCAACATGGCATTGACATTGAAACCATCGCAACGGAAAAACAAGATAAAGCTACCGTAGAAAAATAAAAGCCAAACAGTAATACATTCACGGCATTTGGGCAGTAAAATCAAGGGGGCATGGTTGGCTCATTAGCAAAAGTGCCAGCCACATAATCGTAATTGGAAATCTAACTCGATTAGGTCAGCTGGATAAGCGGTTGTGGAGGGCGGAATTCAAATTCATTGAAGCGTGCCTTTGTACATTTGCTGGATAGATTTTCAAGATCAATGTAGATCACAAACCAGCAATTGGCTAATCAATCCAATGGATGAATGACAGCTTGTTGTTATGGATAGTAACCTACATGTGTTTGATGTGGAAACATGAGCCAATTAATAGTTATAAACAAAAATGCTAATCACATAAGGTAGTTCTGTTTAAAAAAAAGACTCTACCAAAGTACTTTTTTCCCATATTTATTGATCATCTGTTTTAATTTCTAACATTCACGAAACGCCATAAACTTCTCACCCATTAATTTATTGCTAACCAATAAAAACCCATTTCTGTCAATATTCACACATACTGATCTGTGAACATTTTATAACCAACTCGTACGCAAAACTATGCCAAATATAAATATGTAAGCAATTTATAAGGTCCAACATGCATGCTATATCTATGTAAATATCGATGGTAGTGCCAGCACGAAGCGATCATAAATATTGGCCAAAGAAATTAATTGGATAAACGTTTTATGATATTGAATTATGATGGCCAAAGAGAAAGGAAGCTGCTCGCCGCTACTTGGCCATTCGAAATATTCCCACACAATTCAATGGGGGCTAAATTTTATGAGTGCGTAAATTCCATTTCGATGGCCGCAAGGGCTAAAAGGGCATAAAGGACATGCCGCAATCCTAGCGCAACGTCATGCACCAAGGTAATAAAATTCGATAGAAAATCGTGTAATAAAATCATTACACACAAGAACCAGAAGCAGGACAAAGTCTCTACTCTTCTGGCTGCCTTCTTCTGCCAATCCGGCGATAAAATCAAACGGGTATGGAAACACCGCAGGCGTCTGACCAATCTGCAGCACCTCCAACTCCGACTCCTGATCCTTTAGCTTTGGCTCTGGCTCCATCCTCCATCGACTCCTCCTGGGATATAAAAGCCGGCAACGTGAGGCGACAAGTCCAAAGCTGCGACTAGCCTCCTTTGGCCAACAATAAAATGGGTGAAATCGGGGGAGAAGATGAACCAGAAGTAACGACAAAGTGGAAACCAGCGGGAAAATAATTTGTGTGGGAGTTAACCACCCTAAGGGGATAATTTCCAGGATAGGAGGCAACCAGGCACTACGTTTCCAGGCCCACAACGGATAAAAAGATAAAAAATGGTTAAGGGATATTGAAAGGCGGTAAATTGCTTTATTACTTAAGTGAGCCAGAGATGATTAGGTTCGCTCTGCAGTTTGCCTTGCGGGGACTCATTAAAACGGAGGTTCTACACCGCGCTCTGCAAATGGAAAATGAGAAAAGAAAAACGGGTAATAATAACCAGTAAGGCTTTAAGTGGGTGTAAACAAGACTTAACTTGTGATATATATAAGTAGTTAAAAGTGAATGAAAAGCTTTTTAGTGTGTCAAAAAAATATGAAAGGGCTTAAAGGGTGTCTCTCATAATTATTTAAGAAGAATGTTGCCAAAAATTTGAAGCTAAATGTTTTAATGGGGAATCAGCTCTTGTAGAAAACACAAAAATAAATTCATCAACCGCATGGTGTAGATTTTTTAATTTAAACTCACTTTGGATATTGAGAATTATAAGTTTAAGTTTGTATTCATATTTTTTTTTTTAATAAAGTTAAAGAGATCTAGCGAGGTTCCCATTCCACTTCAATTACAATCATAAGGCCATAACTTAATTTAGAGCAAAGACGCGCAGAGACATTAAATCTTTTTATAATGATATCATACAGTCGTATCACATATAGCGAGCCTCATTTGGACATTAATAAAATTGGATGACGCGTTGACAGCATAAATGTCACCGAAAATGCTATTAAAACAAAATTATAGCCGGCATAACAATGATTCATGAGCGGGGAGACCTCTAGTGCCCCTCCTCTCCAACTCCTGCATGCGAAAAGAAATCGTAAAAAGTATAAAATGCCAAATTTGTAGCAAGCTTATGGCAGAAAAAAAGATTATTAATTCTTAATAAGAGGGCCAAGAATGCAAAGAGAGCATAGAAAAAATGGAAACAAAAACAGAAATTGTATAAAAAATGTGGCAAGTGGGGCGTGTGTCTATGGCTGCCTTGAAAATGTGCCAAAAACGCAGAAAAAAAAAGGAAACTAAAACAAGCCATAGAAAAAATGTTCACAATCAGTGAATGCCCTGGCTTGAATACCCTTTTTTATGGGAATGCCATAGAATTTTTTGTTTGAGGGGCGCGGGCACGAAACGAAACCAAACAGAAATAATAAAATTAAAATGCGCCTTTTGCTTTGGCTCGAAGCCTCGAATTCAGTCAGTTGGACACAGAAAAAAGTCCGAAGCAATAAAAATAATAATGAAATCAAAGGAATAAAAACAACAGAGACAGATACAAAGACTTACAATGGGCCAGACGCGATGGATGGGCTAATAGAAAGGGAGGGCAGTTGGTAAAATTCCAGTCGAAGGACATTGGAAAAATCGTTGTTCGGTTCTCGTTGGGAATCATAATGAGCCTTCGGAACAATTTTCGTTAGCTGAATAAGAAATTATTTTAATGCTATCTGGTAAAAGCGAAAGAGAATGGCATTGAATATAAAAAAAAATATTCAAAAAGCTTTAAAGTTAAAAACTTTGACCAGAAGCCTTAATATTTAAACTTCTCTGGCAATGTAAAAATGATTTACTGAAGCGTTTAAATGCGATTGAACTTCCTGGCAAGCTGACGACAATTTTTTTCCATTGAATGGAATTGGTGGCATGCACTCAATTTTACAGAGAACGTGTTTTTGATACACTGTATTCAAATAACAGGTGGCCTTTCCGGTCCTCAGTTTTTATTTCTTTCTTTTTTTTGCTTCACTAGCTTTAAAGTTTTCAAATAAATTTTTTAATGAATTTTCATATCTGCTTGTTGGTTTCTTAGCTTATTTAAAATCATTTTTATTGGATGAATATTCTTGCTTATATCATGTGTATCCTTTTCGGTTGTTTTTTGCAGGCAATTTTAATAGCAGATTTCTTACTTTTGATAACACAATAAAACGCAAATACGATACTGTGTATGATTGTCATAAATCCTAAGCCGACCCTTACAACAAGTAGCTATATTTTATTTTAATTTCGTCTTTGCCTTTTCGAAGGCTCCCCTTGAGGCGCTGTCTTTGCCAAGGATTTGCGACAGAACTTTTCGCTTATTCTGTCTGTCTACCCAGACAACGTGTGCAAATATTTATTCTTAGATCCTCTTGTGAAGCTGGAAAAACGAACAGGAAAATTCGCTAGACAGCAGGAAAATATTTTCATAAAAACCAACTTACGCGGAGAGTCAATACAATTGAGTTTAAAATGTGCACATGGAAATCAATTAATTTTTTGTCCCAGTTGCCGCTAATTGAATTCGCCATATCGCAATATAGACTAGTGGAATAATAAATAAATCCAGTGCTCCATTGTTCGGTGGGGGAAGTATTGAAAAATGGAGCGAGACAGATGTTCCATATCATGGAATTTGTCCCCGTGCCGACTAAATGAATTATGTAACATGTCTAGCCATTTAGTGCCATAATTCAAAGCAATCTATGCCAGTCCAGACAACACAGCGCCCATCACAGGGGCTCCTCCAATAAAAAGGGGGCGGGGCAGGGCTTTATGTGAGAACCTAAATTGCACGCAGTCCAGACAAATTGCATTTGCATAGCGTAATTGGAAAATGTCGCGTGCAAAATAAAAAAAAGTAAATGATTGAAAAACTATAATTTGTATAGCGGCTTATGAGAGCTGTAATAAAATAGATATCTTAATAGGATCGTAAAGAAGAATAATATTAGTTTTAATAGCTACAATTTTAATATAATTGAAAATGCAAAGCTGCAATATGTTTGCACAAATATTACAAATTTGTTTGAGATATTGCATACTTAATATTGAATTGAAGTATATTCAAATTAAGTATATGAAATCTCTTGTAACGCTTAGATTTATGTTTCATGATGTAAATTTTGCCTGACAAACGTTTTTAAATAGCCCCAAAAATAATTCAATAAATATATCCAAATTTTTATTCCAAATCGGTGCGAGTGGAAGGCGAAATCCATCGGGATAATGCCGGTTGCCGTGCGTCTTGTGGAAGCCTTGACCCTGATCACCATAATGGGTCTGATCACCTGCATTGGCCTCAGCGTGATCTTGGCTCAAAAATCGCTCAGTTTGACGATAACATTCATAGAGGTGAGCAAATGCACTAACCAATTTCCCCTCCCATTATTTACTACGGATTTATAAAAGCCTGCAGCGAATATAGCAAATATGGCACTTATTTTAACCGAAAAAGTCCTGGTGTCGTTATTGCTTTGCGTTTTGCGTCTGACTAATGTTGTGGGAAACGCTCTCCAAGCAGCTGGAATCGCCTGAGGATCGGTCTCTTTCGCTACTTTCAATATACCTCCACTAGCTTTCTGATTAATGTTCAACTTGTTTATGCATCGAAATTCCAAATATATTTTTCGCCTTACGTTTTATTATGCCATTACTGTCTGCCAGCTTTCAGTTTTTCGGGACCGGAGTTCGATGGCAAACTCAAACGCGGCACCGCTCGCTAATATTCAATCAAACAATTTTACGCCCCAATAAAATTTTCTAACCTGCGGCTGGGCAAAACAAAAGTGCAGAAACCAAAATAAAAATATAAAACAGAACTCTGCTCAATTGCAGCAAATTTGCGCCTGGCGAAAAGGAAATTGTGGAAGGGGACGAGCAATGAGAAAAATAAATATTTTTACCACAAAAGCCAATTTTGCCGCACAAATTTAAACTGCGCTCGAGGATGAATATAATTTCTGCTGCCTTTTTAATACACTTGGAAAAGGTCCCTAAAAAAGCGAGATAAGTTGAAAATTAAGGAAATAAGTCGAAGTGTAAAATATATAAAATATTGTAAAATATATTTATAATATATAAGGAATGTACTATAGTCATCTCTAAATTATTGCATATTAGATTGTAATGTATAATTGTGTTGTACAATTTCATAACAATTTAGTGAGGGTATTCACTCATTCCCTCAGGGTACCCCATTCACTATCCTATTTTTCACTCTTAGCCGCCTTTAAAGTTTTAGCACCTTTTGCAAGCTGCTTATTCTATTATTTAGTTATTTATCAATGTTCTGAGTTTGGCCTGGGTTGGGTCCAATCCCAATGGGACAGGCACGCACAGCAGGCCAAAAGCCCCAAACCCTCAAACCCCAATCGTCTGAAATCGAGTGTAGGTGTCTGCGGTTTTAGCTGTTTGCATGAGCATTTTTTGATTTAGTGGCAATTTCGTGTAGCAGAAATTGCACAACTCCCCGAGGGCAGACTTGAAAACAAGCAGATTACAGGCGGAAATTGAGGCGAGAGCGAGTGGAGGAGCTAACAAGCCGAAAACTGGAACAATAAGCAGGCGATGTGCAGTGAAACACCTTGGAGAAATCGGCGTATAAGTGGTGACCGCTGGGATCGAATCATTCATTATCCTTTACCGAAAGGTGAACCTAGCGAGGTCTGCAAATTAGTCTATGGTTTTTTTATTCAGATATATCAAGGTTAGATCACCTATTTTAAACCGCATTTTTACAGAATATTTCATGAGATTTCGATTAGATTTTATTTATTTATAATCTCTGAAGCACTATTTTAAACTGTTCCTATATTTCTGCCATAAAATAACGACGCATTAAAATCGATATAAACTTAAAAAGTAAAAGATTAGTTTATCACACTCAAATATATTAATGCTTTATGTTTTGTCTTTTGCTTGCCTGAAAGTTTTTCTGAATGTTAAAATGAACAATTTTAAAACAATATACCCTACCATAAAGAATTTTTCTGTTCAAAATTATTATTTTATTTATTTAAAAACAAAATATAAAAAAAATTAATTTAAGCTAGCCAATCAATAAAAGAACGATTTTATGGTTTGTTATTTATGGGGCAACAAGCCTTTATTATCGGTTTTTAATTCGTGATAGTAAAACATTAGTTTAGATCAACTTGTTGGCCTCCTCAACTTCAGGATCAGCTGCGGGTGATCCATCTGCAGTGGTGTTCTCCTGTTCTCCTTGCTCGGTGGTGTTTGCTGGGGGTACAGGATCTTCTGGCTGCGAACAGGAGCAGGCATCCTTGGTGTTCTGCGCAATCCACTCGTTGAAGTTGCTCACTCGTGTGTAAACACCAGGGGCATTTGGTTTGGCACATCCTTCGCCCCAGGACACAATGCCCGCTAGTTGATAAGCTTCTCCAGATCCCAGGACATGCATTGGACCACCACTGTCGCCCTGGCAGGAATCCTTGCCACCCTGCTCCACATAACCGGCACAGATCATGTTGTCGGTGATCTTGGACTCACCGTAGTTGCTATTGCGACACTCCTCCTGGCTCAGGATGGGTACTTCCACTTCCTGGAGGGTATCCGAAACGGGTCCCCCTTCACTCAGAGCTCCCCATCCTGTAACCACTGCCATTTGACCAGCGTAACTCTCACTGGGAGTGGGTAGGCAAACTGGATGCATATCTACTCCAAGACGAACTGGTTCATTGAAACGAATCAAGGCAATGTCACTATCGAAGTTCCTGGTGCTGTAACTCGGATGGATGAGCACCCTGGACACCCTTCTATCCACGATCTTCACATTGCTATCCTGACGATTGTGCTCCAATAAACGAACCGTGATCAATCGATGATAAAAACCATTAACACAATGGGCAGCAGTCAAGGCGTATTGATCGTTAACCAAAGATCCACCACAATAGAAGTTACCGAACCACATGAGCATTATCATCCAGGGATACTCATGGACCTCCGTTTCCTGACCGCCAACGATGCGATGACGGGTATTTATATTGCCACAGGAACACTCGGCGCACTCCCTTTTTGCCGGGGAACTCCATTCCGCTGGAACCTCGGGGCCCAAAATGGACTGAATCCAGTCCAGAAAGCTACTCTGCCTCAGTTGGGCTAAGGAGCTCAAAATCTTCTCTGGCTCGGAGGCGGTACGCAAAGAGGGCGTGGCAGAAACCAAGTCGCCCAGCGGTATTGCAGCAATCAGCAGTAGATAAAAATTACACATGGTGAACTAACCTGGCCAACTGGCAATTGGCAACTAACCAAATGAATCCTGGCCACTTCCATCCAAGAAGACTGATGAACCAGAACTCCCAACCAACTTAAGAACTGGATAGACCAGAATCCCCAGAGGAAACCGGCTCCCGAGAAAGGTTAGCGCACTTTGTGGAAACTTTTCTTTTAATCAATAAATATAAAACAGCTTGAGAATAGAACCTTCGACAAGGCCGAAGCTGAAATACTCTTGCAGGAGTAGGAAAATTGTTCTCTGAAATCTATATAAGGTTTGAAACAAATATCCCTAGAAAATGCAAAGTTGTTTTCATAGAAAATAATTTGTTTCTTGGGATATTGGATGAGTGATTTACTATAGGAAATAACAAGCTTTATGCAAGGAAAACTTGTCTTTCAAACTGTGCTATTGAACTTTTGTAAATTAAGAAAGGATGATAAGAGCAAATCCTATGGGAAACTTGTGTTAAATAAATATTTTTTATTTGAATAGATTTTTTTATATCGAAATAAGACCTTGAGAAATATCACATTAAAAGGAAGATTTAAAGTCCCAATGAACTATCAATATTATTATAAATGTTGCATCTATAATAAACGATAATTTTTATAGTTCCCACAAGATTTGCAAATATCCCCAATGCTAACTTTCCAACCCAGCAAGAGCATTTAACTATTAAAAGATACAGAAATAGCTAGATGGTCGCTACTTGATCTTCTTGGTCTCCTGCTGGCAAAGGCAAGCCTGTTTGGTGAGGTTCTTGATCCAGGTTCCATAGCGATTCACTCTGGCATAGACACCAGGATAACCGGCCTTGGCACAGCCCTCGCCCCACGAAACCACGCCGGCGATTTGATGCTCTCGCGTTCCACTTGCCACGATGTGCAAAGGACCTCCACTATCGCCCTGACACGAGTCCTTGCCGCCCTCGTCGTATCCTCCGCACAACATATTGTCCGTGATCTTGTTTCCATAGCGACTCTTTCGGCATTCATCCTGCGATAGAATGGGCACTTGAACCTCCTAAATAAATAAATATATTTGGAAAATATATTGATATATATGAATTAAGATTTTAAAAATTCGTCAACCTTAAGAACTTAAAAAAAAAAAACTATACTTTATACAGAAAATATTAGGATTATTTTCCTTCAGTGTTTGAGTTTAATATTCGATTTTAATGAAATATATTTGAAATCATTTCAAGGGCTATTTGTTCATAACACCGAGTTGTGTAAACTTTTGAAGTCTGTATCTAGTCCATTTTTTTCTCTGTCATATTTATATCACTTTGTGGTATTATCACACTTTTTTAAAATTTTTCCAAGTGTACCATCTAAGTTCACCTACCTGAAGTGTATCTGATGTGGGTCCGCCAACCTTGAGTGCGCCCCAACCGGTGACTATGCCATTTTCTCCCTTGAAACTCCTGCCTGGAGTTGGCATACAGACAGGATGGAGCACCTCGTTGAACTCCACCGGCTCATCCAACTTGATGATGGCTATATCGTTGTCATAGTTCCGGGCATTATACTTCGGATGGGTGATCACCTCGGCCACCTTGCGGTCAATCTTCTGCATGTGCGACATCTTGCGGTCGTGTTCGAGTAACCTCACCGAGATTCTCTCTTTTCGGAAGCCATAGACACAATGCGAGGCGGTTAAGAGGAACTGGTCGTTTAGCAAGGAGGCGGCACAATAGAACCTTCCGCCGTAGAGCAACATGGCAACCCAGGGATACTGATGAACCTCCGTTTCCTGACCTCCAACGATTCTCTTCTGAATATTTGCAATTCCGCAGAGACATTCGCTGCAATTTCTAGGTGGATTCAAAGTAGGTGGTGGTGGTGTTGTCGCCCTTCGAGTTGTTGTGGTGCTGGACGATGGAGCCGGTGTGGTGGTCGAAGTGGTGGAGGAGGGCCTCCGGCATCATAGAACTACTGCTCAAGGTTGCCAGTGTGGCATTTTCCGAATCCGAGCTTCCGGGACGTTGTGGCAAAAGCGAGAGAACCCATTGGATGAATGTATTCTGGGATTGTTTCAGTAGGGGATTCGCTGCCTGTTGGGAGATCTCCTGATCCTGAGCTGCAACCAGATTAAGACCACAGGCTAAGGCCAGGCAGATCAGCAGACACAACCAGGCTCGTCGACTCATTTCTTTGGACTTTTTCCGGCTTTCTCCACTGCGACACCACCGACTCGCGTGGCTCTCGGCGAACTGATCGGCCAGCCGCTTGGCCAGCATTTGAAAGCGGCATTTCACCCAAAAAAAGTTGTTCTGGCCGGTGGCACGTCCACTTTGCCAATCCAATCCACACAGAAAGAAATGCTGATTTATTCACCTATGCATATTTCGAGCGGTATGAATATGGAACACTTTATGATACGTTTTACTCTTCACACTATTTTTGAAATTGTAAATTCAAAAATTATAATCCCCTTTACATTATATAAAAATTAAGTTAGATGTTTATTTATCTTTTTAGTGCAAGAACTTTCATTAAATAGAGAGACCGGATCTTTACAGTGTTAAATATAAACATTTCCTTAATGCGATAAAAAGCATACTGATTCACTTTATATTATAAGAAGCATAAATATATTTACTTTTAAAACTTTGTTGTCAACCTTGGTTTCAAGCAAAATAAAATAAAATGCACATTAAGTTTGAACCAGGTTTTTCTCTCTGTGCACCTGCGCACTCCCCCTTTATTTGCATTTCGTATTCTGCGCATGCGTGGGCGCCTCAGGGCATCCACACTATCCACCGCTTGACCATGATACTTCACTCGGTTGGCTGGCAGGCAAAACAAAACAAAATCGGAGCCACTCATCCACAAAAGTAGGGTTTTTGTTGCCTTTTTTTTTTGCGCCACTGAAGTAGCGAAAGTTTTTTTCTCGCTTCAATACTTATTGAAATGAATTTTTTGCTTCGTTTCTATCCAATCGATCGCTCGACGACGCATCGTAATTTTACTTTCTTTTGATTTATATTATTGGGGCTACTTTTCGGCGATTTTGTGGGCCAGCTGGTTTTTCGTTTGTGTGTCGACAGCTATAACAGCTGACAATAACAACAGAAACAATGCCGGTGACAACAATAAATTTGTGGCACTGTTTACATTTACACCGTTTACGTGGTTGGCTTTGCCAATTTGGTCGAGTCATCGGTCTTGTTTTTACACGAAATGTACCATATATAAAGTAGGCTTTGGTAAACTGAAAAATGAAAAATATTTTGTATTTCCCTAAATTATAAAAAGAGGTTCATCCTTAAAAAAAGTAATTAAAAAAATATAGGTCTTTAAAACACTGTATTTTATGTAGTAACATTAAAGAACGCTTCCTTTTTTTGAAGAAAACGTTGTTCCTTACATTTCTCTCAACCAATGTTATTTTTAGAGATTTTTAATAAAAATAAAATAAATACTTTTTAAGAGACGAACATATATGTAAATATCGGAAATACTTATAACGTTTAATAAATACTAAAAACATGTTTTCATTTGTTTCTTACACATCTCCCAACTTAAGATGTATTTTAAGAACTTATTGCCGTGTTGAAATATTTAATTTCTGCCCTATTCACACTTTCATTTTCCTGCAATAAAAAAACAGCAAACTGCAAACTTCATAAAAGCGAAAATGACCTCCCCAAAGACATGAAACTGTCGGTCTGGACTTTCCTTCGGTCAGAGATTAACGATGCAGGCGACTTGTGGCAATCGCACGTGTCCATCCCAGTCGTGAGTCATATTGGTCATGGGTATAAGTAGCCACATCCCACTGGATCATTAAAAACAACTTGTAAGGCTGTGGAGGCGGCGCCGTTGCGCCTGCGCCATTTGGATGACCGGCAATTGATGGACGGTCGAGGGTCTGCCCTACAAAAAAAAAAGATGGGAAAAACGGAAGAGGGCTCTTTGGAGTCGGGAGTTGGAAGAGTCATTAGTATGCGCACACATAACACTTGGCATATTAATTGTCCGCGTAATGTTGGAGGCAGATGCAGTTCGAGTGGAGTTACATGGAGATGCAGCTTGGGTTTTGGGATGGGAACTTCAACATGATGATGATGACAAACTAATGTCAGCTCACTGGACTCAAAAGACCAGAGATGATGTGTTCATTTTTTGTAAAAAAGATTTGGAAAGTATTTCAATATAAAAGAATACCAATAAGTAACAAATATTTTGAATCTAGTAACCTAAAAAGGGATTTAAAAAAGTACTATATTGTTTTTAAAACCTACAAAAACTCAAATATTTTTATCATTTTCCTATACAAATTTTATTATATGTGTAATGCGTTTCGATACATTGAAGTATTGTAATTTAAGCCTGAACCCCTGTAATTGCCCACCAGCTTTTAATGGAATTCCTTTCGTGTGTTGTATGTTGATTTTGCACTTTTTCACTTTTATTTTAATAGATCGTTAGCATCACTGGTGGGCAGCCATCAAAGGCAGGGCCAGATCCATCGCCCAACCGCAGTGCACGCAGTTAAAACAAAGTGCCATTTGCATAATGCCCGGCTAGACAAAACCGAATGAAAAATACGGAAAATACGCGCGGTGGAACAAAAAAAGAAAGAAAAAATGCCCGAACAACTTGCATGTGTGAGCACATCTATGTTGAATGTTGAATGGGAGGGAGTGGGGTTATTTACGAGCCTGAGGAAGGGACCTGCACTTGGCGACGCAATTATGCAAGGCCCACTCTCCGGGAAACGTGACCACCAACAGAGTGACTCTGCGACTGATTGCCGGTCCTGCAAACCTGACTCTGGCAGATTGGCTCTGTTAAACACGATGGCAAAATATGTTAATTGGCATTGTAATATGCACATTAGATGTTGCCAACTACTAAGCGCTCATTAAACAACCCAAGCTCATGCTCGGCCAATTACGGCCGCCAGGTATATGGCAAAAAAAAATGTTGAAAAGGAGGGGTGACAAGTGATAAATCGAGGGAATATGCAACGATTATGAAACCAGATTGCCAGTAACATTGTAACGTGGCTGCTCTATCTAGATGGAAAGTGATTACAGCGAGTCAATTAATCAGGAGAGCCTAGGTAAAAAATTTGAGCAATCTGGGAGTTATTATATTTAATAAATTAATAATTAAAAGATATTAGGCGTAATTCCAAACGTTGGAATATAATGTGCTATAATATAAATACTTAATTTTAACACGTATTACCAAATAATGGCAAAGAAGATAAACTCTTAAAATTATTTCAAATTAAACTGAAGTATATTTAAATACTTATAACAAAAAGATGGAACACCAAAGTAATATAAACATTTAGTAGGCTACAAACAACTGTCAAATGCTTTTCATAGTTTACTAAACCCAAAGTTTTCAGTTATCCTTCACTCTCCCAAAACACTAGACCTAAATGGGATAGTTTTATGTTTTTTTCACATTTCCTTTTTCGAACCTTGGTGTTGTTAAAAGTTCAAAATTGTTAAGTGTTTTTCGATCTAGTTGGACTAGTGAGTTAAAATGTGCCAACCTCTAATGCTTAAAAGTAAATTCTCGATTACATATTACTTTAGCCATGTATCCGAACGGAAAAATTGGTTCGTCCTTTAAAAGGGGTTCTGAAAATGCCTCCAAGTCGATGTCCTCCGATGGCAATGGTGAAGACAGAATAAGATGCACTTGTTGGCAAGGAAATGGAAAGGGTTGCTGTTGCTCCAACGGATGTTCCCGGAACTGCGGTTGCTCCAACTGCCAAAAGAACATTCAGCGAAATGAGAGGAGAACATAAAACTGTCCATGTACCGATTCAGATTTAAGAGATGGCCAGGAAGAAAACGTCCCTCAAGGAAACGAGTGGAGAATTCTAATTCTCTTTGGATTCCCATTGTCATGTTTCCTTGAGCGCGTCAAAAAAGTCCTGGCCAACGCAAATCAAATTTGTTCAAACGTTACTGGGTTACTCGGATTCCAGATGTTTATACACAATCGGATTCCTTATACTCGGATTCCTTATCCCCGGATTCTGTTGTTTGAATATATTACACTTGAATGTATTCAGTGGCGGATCCAGGATTTTGATAAGGGGGGGGTCCAAAATTTTTTTAAGGGGGGGGGAAATTTTAACGCAGTAATTTAAAGAAACTCTTTATTAACTATTATGACAAAGAAAAATTTACTAATCTACAAAAACAAAACAACTTTTCATATAATAATAAAAAAACGAGGCACTTCTGACGTCGAAGCTTATTTCGTGCAAGCACTTTAATGTTCAATAACTTAACTATTTCTTAATTTTTAAACTTTTTTTAGCTCCTATCCGTTTGTTAAGGGCTTTAAATTAATTTCATAAAGATTTCAACATTTTTCTAGTTGTTTTAACGGGTATTTTAGCCCACTTCTGCAGTAAAGAAATCTTCAGGTCATTTTCGTTGGAAAATCCACTTTTTCGAATCTCCAAGTCCAAAATTTTCAACAATTGTTCAATAAAATTTAAGTCTGGAGACTGTGTTGGCGTATTAATCCCATCGGGACAGTTCTAGATCAAGAAAGGGCTACAAAAAAGAGCCGGGTTGCACCAAACCAAATATTCAACGATCTCGAGAAGCGCTGTTTTGTCCGGAAAACTAAGGAACACCTCAAGCTATCGGTTTCAAAAATTGCTGCGCAGATTGAGATCGAAATTGTCAATAAATTTCACCCAAATACAGTTCGGAACATATTGCACCACCATAACTTTAATGATCAAGTTGCATGAAAAAATATATTCAAAAGTATACAAATATGATGCCTTGGGTCAAGTTCGCCATGGTGTTAGAAATTCGGCCGATTTATTTCTGGAACGACGAAATTTAAGCAGACGAATCAATTTTTAATTATTTTGGGTTGGTTGGAAGACGCTAAGTGAGGAGATGTTCCAATACGAAGATGGAAACTAAAAAGTTAAAAGCAATGCATTGGCACGGCGGTGACCATGTCATGGTTTGGGCTTATATGGCTGCATCCGGGGCCGGGAACTAAGTTTTTATTGCCGGTATCATGAATGTTAATATATATTTAACAAATTACAAAGAAAGTTTGGTGAAAAGTGTCAATAACTTGGCTAAATGGAATCGATTTAGATTCAACCAAGAATATGACCCAAAGCCTATTGCTAGAAATATATGTTTTGGTTGATCTAAAACTGTCCCAACGGGTTTTGGCGGTGGTACCCGTTACCACAGCAACTCCAGAACGATCATTTTCGACTTTGAGGAGAATGAAAGATTATCTGAGAAACACGATGGGTCAAGAGCGTCTCAATGGTCTTGCATCTTTGAACATTCATCATCGCATAACTTTGACTGAAGACGAAATTCTCAGAAAGTTTTTTAAAAAACCTCGGAAATTTAAGAGTGACTAGAACCGTTTGTGGATCATATATAATATTTTTTCTTGATTTATTATTCGAAAATAAATTAAAATTTGTGTAAAACATTCAAAAAATTACGAATTTTTATTAATAACTTTGTGTTTCAACTGCACCAACATGCCCAATAAAAGCATAAAATTTGAAAGTATATGATCCCATGGGGGGGGTCCGGACCCGAAAACCCCCCCCGTGGATCCGCCACTGAATGTATTTAACTCGGATTCCATACACTTAGGTACACTTTACTCGGGTTCACATACACAACGTTTATTATATCGTCTCATTAGCATAAGTGGTTATAAAAATACAATAAATGGTTTTAAGATTGACACACAAAAAAAAATATTTGTATTCAAATATTATAATTTTATAGTTCCAACTAGGATGATGACTTTTATTTATTTAGTAGATGGATTTTGAAATGCTCTTGAGTTGGCAGAGATGTATCTCTTAATTTTGTAGCTTTAAATATATTCAATTCCCTCTAGCGAACCACAAAAAACAATTATAAAATTGTTGGGCAGCCGTTGGCTGGCTGACATGACCTGACCCCCAGTTTTCCGACCAAACATAACGCGCACATGTAAATGGAAAATTTTTCACAGACAGCTGGGTGCGTGTAAAAATTTCACTTTTGATTTATGCGCGCGGCGTGGAAAGGTGTTGCCAAAAAAAAAATAAAACAAGAGCTGTAAAATTTTTGAGAACCTGAAGCAGCTAGCGCCATAACAAAATTGGTGGAGGTTGGGGGTGCATAGAAGAGGATATTGCAACATATTTGCATAGACAGCCATTAGGACAACGACGACCATTGAGCCACTCAACCATTCAGGCCATGAATGACTATTACACCGAATAGATTATGTTTTGCTATGCACATTGCTCCACTGCCATAAAATTTTATCTGCCAAGTTAATTAAGCTGGCTGTTAGCCGGCTAGGAAGCTGGGAACTATCCTGGAATACCGCTCTCCTGTTCATTTGCAGTTGAAAATTTAATTAGTTATTCCATTTGCGCGCCACACTCGCTTTTCATTGCTGCCATTCAGACAGCTACCTCTCATTTTCCGGTTAACCCAAAGGATTCGCGAAAGGAAAACGAAACCTTTCTGCAATTTTTTTTGTCTGTCCAGTGGACTGTGAATGGGTGAAGGGGCCAAGGAAAGGCCACAGAAGTAGACACGAATATCTGATCAAGAGTTTCCACACCTTGGCTGGGAAATCACCAGAATCGCATCAAAACTCACGCAAAGAAAAACTTTCAGCGGAACATGCAACAGCCAGAGTCTCAAGTTTCAGCTTGCAACTTAAGCACGCGATTCAATTTTTTCTCTAACGCCGGTTATGACTTGTACTTGTTGAGAGCACTGAACAAAAAACGAAAAGAAAAAAAAAAACAGCTTAAAAATGTGTAATGATTTTTTGGGCATGCTCAACATACTTGCAATAATTTGCATGCGACTCTCGAGCGGCATGCAATGGATACTTGTCACGCAAGGCCCCATAATGGATTAATTACAGGGTAATTCAATCCCAGACAGGGCACATACAATTCTACATTACAAAAAAATTATGAAATAAATAAAAAATCTTATTTGTAAGCTATGGAATGCAATATCTTTTCTTATAACGATGAAAGGCTTTATTTAATAGATTTTTTTGAGCTAATCTTTTTCTCATGCCTCTAATCATTTATTTTATAGTTCATAAATAATTTGCGGTCCTAAAAGTCAGTTCACCTGCTTCCAGTAAAACAATTAGCCACATCTATTGGTTGACTTCCTATTGACCAAAGATGGGAACCAATGGCGTTACATGCTTATTCACTTTAAGAGCTTGTTTGACCATCATGAATAGCAAACATAAAAACCCAAGGAGGTCCAAGCACTTGAGAATGGAAATAGGCCTGGGAACATTAAATTAAATTTTTAAATGCTCTTGTAACCCTCATTCGTCGGCCGTTTGCATTCCCAGAGTTGGAAAAAAAAACCAAAATAAATAAAAGAAAAGTAATTTGTATGCTGGCGACAGGTGATTCAGATTTTTGGCTGGCGATTGGGAACTTGCCCTCGTTTCTATCGATTGCATATTTTATGCTCTTATAACGACTCATTAATTCTATTGGAATGGAGTCGTAAACAAGGCATCAAAACTGACCCGTTATTACACGAAATGGAAGAAATAAAGAAAATAAATAAAGCGGTGCCATAAAATCTTGTTTGTTGACGTATTTAAATGGCGTAAAAATTGAATAATAAAATGACCCAAAATGGCCAATAATCTATAAATACCACTTTTCAATGGGAACTTCAACCGGTTTACGAGTTCTTGTGTGAGAATTTATATTCTAATTAGCTGCACAGATTAATGAGATTGGCAAAAATTTACCCAGGCAATACGAAAATATTGTTTGTATATTTAATATTTATAAAAATCACTTTTTATAGTAGAGTACTTTTCGTAAAAGTGTATACGTTTGTGTAAAAAATATTCTGTACATTTTCAATCACATTAACATACAAATTTATAAAACAAATAAGCGAAGAACAAAAGTGCCAACCGCAATTAATTAAATCTGCAGATCAACTCAATGCTGCAGGAAGAGCCACGAAACCAATGGAAAATCGATGAACCAGGACCATATCTGAAAAAGTGGTGGAGTTAATTTTATCATAAGAATTCAATACATTTAATTATAGTTGACATAACATTGTGTAAAGAATTTTAAGAAACCTTATACTTAAATAATTAAGAAAATTATATTTAACTTTTAAAGAGTATTAAATGTACCTGCCGACCTGTATGGTAACAATATCCAGTTTCACAAGCTTTAATAAATTAGTAGCAACTGATAATTGACACAGTTTGTGGTCGTAAATGATGAACAAAATCATTGCATCTGCATATACGTTAACCTGCGTTTTTAATAATTCATCATTCATTCATTGCGGTTTGACCACAAGTTAATTGAACCGATTCGTTACGAACATCAACACGACCAGTAAAAGGGTTACATTATATTTACGTTCTCGTATGAGAAAATAACCAAGTTTTAGGGAAAAGTAATTTCAACGAAATGGTGAAGGAGTAACACGAATTTGTAGGCCAGAATAATTAAAGCAATTAAGTGAAGATTAAAGAAAACAAAATAAATTTCCATTTTTATGGAAGCAACTTTATCAAATTGACTTAAATCTCACAAACTGTACTGACAATATATGCAAAGCCTTGTTGATTTAATAATTTTGTGTACTAATTTGAAATTGGTAATGATTGCTTTTGGAAAATTGCTTATTCTCTGGTAATTTGCTTATTCTCTGGTATTTTGATTATCCTGCTTCCAAATCTCCCGAGGCGTTGATCCTTTTGAAATTCATTTGCATGTCCAACAACTAATTGAAATAATCATGCGAAAATTTGTCTAATTTGTGGTCTTGTTCCCCACATAATTCACTGTACAGGCCGGCCTCTGCGCTGACGTTCTGTCCTCCGGTGTCTGGTGCCTGACATTTGGGTACAAATAAGGCAGTCAAGCGGCCATTTGCTGGTTCCATGCGCATTTTCTTCATCAATGATTAATTGTTTTGACAATGTTGCAGCTATGTACCTCTATGTGCCCCCACTTCCCCCCTCCGTCTGGCCTTGGATGTGGTGAAATATTCCGCGTGGCGAACGCAAACCTCTGCCTCTGGTCCATGTCACATTTGTGGCCTGGCACTGACGAATGTTCCAAAATTGATGTATGATTTTGGCAGCGATGCCAAAAACCTGATGGGGGCAGTAGTCTGTCTCCATTTCCTCGGGCTCCCCACACTTTCAGACTGCTGTGTGTGGAAGATTTAGTGCGGAGCTTTGGGCTTATGTGGAACATTTTTGGCAAGAAATGATATATCTCGCAGTAAGGCCAAAGCTGATTGCGGAGCGAAGTTCATGGTAGTTATAGGGGCAAAAGTTCCTGATTTAATGGAATAAATTGCATTAAATTCAATACACCGTTTAAAACAATAAATATTTTTAAATATGATCACAGCAAATTGTAGTTTCAATAAGCTGGCTTTGAAAACTAACCCCTTATTTCACTCAGCTTTCTCGTTTTCCCCATTTATTATGAAAAATGTCACTGACAGGTAGTTCGATTTCCTTTGGCTCAGATTCACACTTTTCCATCCGGTTTCGGTTTAAACAAATCAGGTTTGCTTGTCTAACCCACTTAGAACAATTTCCTAGCTGCTGTTTTCACACCTTCCGTTCCCTTTGGCAACAGCTAAACAAATTAAACTTAAAAATAAATAAAGTAGAGCAGTATACAGAGGATGAGCCCAGGGTGCCAAACAGTTTAGCCTTAGTTGTTCGTAAAACTTTCACTTGACCCTTGTCAAGCGATTGGAATGGGAGGTTGGCCCAAAAGGTGCGGGGTCAAAGAAAGTCGAGTGTTGTAATCAACAGAAAATTGGCACCAGTCAACGGAACTCCTTCCAGAATTCATCCTTCCGCCCCCTTAGTTTTAGTCCTGGTATTTGTATCTGTGTCAGTGTCAGCATCGTTTACGCTTAACTTACTGCAGGATCTCCCTTTTTTTGGGGGTGGTTCCCTTGACCAACTTACCCATTGCGAGGGTTGTTCTATTTGGCTCTGTTATGTTGTCGTTGATAAGTCGGCAGGTTCAATAAATCGTCGACTTAACAAAAAATACATACTTAGTTAGTGGATAGTTGAAGTCCCTGGGAGCTATTATCGTTCTAATGAAATCCAAACATGTGACCCCATGTAAGCTTTCGCCATTTACTTTATCATTTACCAACATAAATTAGGAACTAAACGGTTGAACTAAACTGAGAGTGGCGCGTGCTTTGCATTTCATTAAATTTCAACTACGCTATAAGAAAAAAATAAACTTTAATATAAATAAATACAACAGTTGTCATTTATGAATGATTTAATGAAAATTACTTAACTTGCCCTTGAATTTCCATCTATTGATACATTATAGAGATATAAGTTAATTGGATGAATAAAATTTGACATTTGGCTATTTGAAATGCATTTCAAATTCATATTTATTAAATATGATTCTTAATTATTTCGACAGAAAATAAACTGGTAGTGCTCAGTTTTATTTTTCTGTGCATAAATAGGTAATTTTGCTGCAAATGCTAATTAAGTGGAATGCAGAGGTGGCGCCACATGCCAAATATTTGTAGCAGCTGACACCAGTTGGAGGTCAGGAGTACGTGCTGGTTAATTAAGCGGCAATCCGAATGCATTACATGTCCTTCCACTCAGGTGCAATGGCTTTTATTAGAGAGAGAAAGGCAAAAGGTTAAACAATTCACTCAAGCTGGAACAGTTTACGTGACAATAAGACAAGTCTTAACCTTAAAGCCTTTAGCAAATCGGCAAAAAATGACTCCCTGGGGTCGCCTGTCCAACTAACACAATTTTTCACACCTCTTCCCAAATCTTTTTGTAGCATTGCTTATATATCCGCACCACTGACCGGGTCACCATTGGTAAAAAAAAACTAAAATGGCAAAAAATGTAGACATTTTCTTTAGCGCAAGTCATGCATTCCATTTCCTATTTACATTTATCTAACTCTCGCCAAAAAAAGAGGAGCAAAGGAAACGAATTTAATGGAAAACGATGATGCGCCAGGGTTGTTGGCCCCGTCGCTGTGGCGCCTGGCAACCCTGGTCGGCGCCACACAAAATTCCACTCCGCATTGCGTTCAGTCCGTTTTTATTGCATGTGATTGCTTAATTTATTTGTATATATTTAAACAATTTTTTCATATCTTTTACAGGGTAACAAAGGGTATTTTGGGATTAAAACTGAATTAAAATATATTATAATTTGCAAATAACTATTTTAGTAATTGGTTTCCTTTCTGTATTTAAAATGTGTGTAAATTAAAAAGAAAGTTAGAGATCTAATATTACCACTAAAGATCTTTAAAGCCTTATTAAAGGTTGGTATATATATTTTGTTCAGAGAAAATTGTTTTATTTGGTTTTCGGGGGTATCTAAAGCATCGTTTTTATAAATTGTGGCCTGTCCTTCTCGGTTTTATTCAACTTTGTTCCTTTTTGGCGCTGACCAAATGGTGCCAACTAGACGCGATGCGCCAGAAATGGTTAAACGTTTGCCAAATGCAATGTAAATTGGTGGCATTTGCTAGATAAAACTAAGAATGCGTGATTTGTTTCATATCAAAAAGTTAACAGAGCGAAAAAGTTGGAAGAGAATAAGAAAATCTGCGATGTATTAAAAATATAGTTCCAAAGAAATGTTGGAATTTCAATGAAACCATTCACAACAATTTCATTTTTAAATGAACTCACTTAGAAAAAACGTTACAAAAACTGTAGCGAATCCACGTAACCATAAATCATTCAACTTAAATCCCTGTAACAAATTCGTATGCACGCGAATCAATTGTTCAATTGTTTCCGTAGGAAAATAAATAAAATATAAGCCCAATGCTGTTAGGGATTCCGCGGAAAAACCGAAGGGAGTGGGGATTTGGGGGAGGGATATAGGGAGTAGGGCGTAGGGACAACAAACAAGTTGGCGGCCATAAATAAATATCGCATAAGCCCAGAGACCAACATAGAATATAAATTTTCACTCTGTTTCTCTCTCTTTGTAACACAATCAACTTAATTTTATAAAAATTCAATTGAAATAATGCCGTGGCTCCATAAAACAATAATCTCGCTTGCGAATGAATATCTATCTCTATTTGTGTTGCGGCTGAACAAATTTAATTGTCTGGATTTGCTTTGAATGGCATATGTTGGTTTTTTCCAGTTGCCAGTTATTTAAGCCTAAGAAGTAATTCTATTTCAATTTAAAAAGTATTTTATGGATTAAAATAACATTAATCATGTGATTTTATGTAAGTTCTGTAGTTTTTCGTAATCTTATTCATTTGTGTTTTTCTTATACTTTTTAATAAAATGTATTTTTATCATTACGTAGGGGAGGGTGGTCCCATACCGACCGGTCGTACCATACCGACCCCCCCATGTTTCTCAGAGATGGCGATGCTAGCCGAATTGTCGGTAACTTCAGTGAAAAGCTGTTATAACACAGACATTTTGGAGATAGATAGTTACTTTGACTTATTTTGTTTCACTGCAATTTTTCCGTTTGTTTTGTTTCAACGCCTGTGCCATTTATTTTTGAGCTTTACTGAACTTGAGCTCAAAGTTTTTTTTCTCCGCATAAAAATCGGAGAGTAAATTTTTCTGATCGTTGATAGTCCTAGCTTTCACTCACATAATTAGAATTACATCGCTCTTTGCGTCTTTAGTTAATGCCGAGCACTTAATCAGAAAAGGTCGTGGTGGTCCGAAACCGACCGCTAGGTGATGGTCCGAAACCGACCCCCATTTATTGGCAGCTTAATATGTCATAGAGTATTTTTGAGGGAAAATATGAAAAAGTAAACAAGATTCAGTAAAGAAAAGTAACAGAAACAGCAAAAAGATCAGAAGAAAGCGAAGAGACAGTCATCAACGAGCGGCTCTCGAAAAACAACGCGAAAACAACGCGAAAACTTACTATGAGAAAGAGGACAACTCAGACTTCATCAATTGACTACAGTGCCCTTTATTTCATACATTAATTTTTATTTTCTGGAAAGAACCTTCAATATATTTCTTAATAAACGTCAAAATCATTAAATTCTATTTTATGTTATTAAATTTTTCTGTTAAGAAATAGGGGGTCGGTTTCGGACCACTACTTTTGAGTACGACCAAAAAGTAGAGTTTTATATTTGCCTGAATATCTAACGCTTCAAAGCACCTACGCACTTACTAATCATTTAGATGTATAGTAAACTGATCCCTCTACATAGTACATTTTTGAACTGAACTGAAAAATTGATTTTTCTCACCTTTATCGCCTTTGCCTTTTAGGGGGTCGGTATGGGACCACCCTCCCCTATATTTCCTTACTCCAGCTTTATTATTTTACTCTTCCTTAAGATTTTCCCTTTTTGATGCAAAAATAAAATTGAATTTGCCGCCTGAAATACTTTAATTTCCTTTGGACACGATGCGAGTCCAGCAAAACTTAATAAAATGCGAAAGACACGTACGCACCTCAGACATCCAGAAACGCTGAAGATGACGAGTGGGTTTCCCGAATGTTGCACTGTCTACTTTTGTGTATCTTCTCCTCCATTTCTGTCACATATGCTGCAATCTTCTTGTGAAAATTAAGGAAACAGTTGGGGGAGAAACAAGGTGGTGCGGAAATAACTTGAGTTTTTCTTTAAATCAAAAGGGGAAAAAAGTTTCCTTTTAATTAAGAGAAAGAATCATTTAATACTAATTTTCAAAATAATTACTTTTTTATGTTTTTTTCTACAACCCATAGTTTTTCAATATCATTCAACATTTCCGTTGTATTTCTTTCAATGACAAATATGGACACTTCCCGCCCACAAAGAAACAGGGCTGCAATTAATTTTCCATTGGCCGGGGTTCAAACATTTTAATCAAATGACAAAACCGAAAATAATTTATTTTGCGGCACATAACTCACAAAGCCCTGGAAGCCGGCGAGCGGTTTATTAAATTTTGTTTGCTGTGCAGCTGAAAACTGGCTTCGTGCTGTGGTTGTTGGTAGTTTCATTGCTGTCCGGCAGTTGGCAAACTAATAGATTTAAAAAGCGACTGTCGCTGTCAGCAAACCGAAGCTGGTTGCTGGTTGTAAAGGGGAAAATGCGGAAAGGGGAAAACCGAGTTAGGCGACGTGATAAACGCGGCGAAATAAATTGGTCAACTTGCAGTTTGGGTTAACGGGCAGTTTGTTGTGACAGCTGCAAGGCGATAGCAACAAAAACAACAGGTTGCCGGACTTTACAAGGTGATCGATGTATACGTGTAATCAATAAATTCATCACAGACATTTGGAAGCTGAGATAATTCAAACGATAGTCGCAATACGTTTTGGTTAAAAAAAAATTAGAAAATTGTAGGAATATTAATTGGTAATCTTACATACTTGGTACTATCAAAATATATTTTTGGAATTCTCCAAGATCACATAAAACTCTTAAAAAATTTTACAAGAAGGAAGATATCTACGTCTTTAAATCTAATTCTAAGAAAAAAAAAAAATAAAAATACTTTACAATGTCCAACTGAGCCATCAATAAGTTCATTTATTTCGCATTACTCACGACTTCCTCCATTTGGAGCTCCCTTTTCGAATCTCCTCAATGTCGCCCACATGTCTTGTGGTTATTGTGTAATTTGCCATTAAATCGTTGTCAACCACTTAATTGCTTGCTATAAATCTAAAAAGCAATTGCTTATCGCTGGCCTGACCAAATCGCCAACAATTAAAAGCAAATCAAATGGACTTGCGGCCACTTTTTCCGCCACAAAAAGTTGTCTTTTCATTGGATCCCAATCTTGATGGCAATTTTCAGAGGACAAAAGTCTATTTCTTAGCTCGAGTCTGGATTAGTTCTGCGTTTCTTTGTTATGCTGAGCAAATTTCAATTTGCTTTAAACTCCACCAAGGAAACACACAACGCATCGCCTTCTGCATTTGCATTTTATTTCCAATGACTGCGTTTTGCAATTTCTTGGCAACTTTTTTCCCTCCCATTGTTTTTTGGTTTCCCGGGGGTTGAGGCAATTTCACTTTTCAACTTTATTCGAGCGAAAAATTGACGTGGAAATAGTGGTTCGAAAAGAGGGGAAAATCTGTCTGGCATCTCTCAGCGAGAAAAAGGTGTAGAAGCTGAAGGAGTTCGGAGCTAGACAGGCGTTAACTCTACCAAAACAGACCAACAAAGTGTGGACAGGGAAAAAGACCGGGAAGTGTTCACATTTTAAATATATATTTGGTTTAGACACTCGAAAAATGGCAAAGAATTTGCTTAAAAAAAAACATTTGAAACTGGGGATGCTAACCAATTGTAGAAAACGTAATTTTAGATAAACTTATATATTTTTAACAGGGATAACTCAAGAAAATATTCTTCTGTGAACCATACAAAAATTAAAAAAAATATTTAAAGTAAAGTTATAAGTAAAAACTTCAAGAATTATTGTTTTAAGATTGTCATTTGGTTTATTTACAAATCGTTTATAGATCGTGCGATCGTCCTCATTACATCAATCTAATTTCATAAGAATACTTTATATAAATCTACCTAACTAGATGGAGGAAATGGAACTTCAAAACCGCTGAGTGAAGCTGATCAGCCAGGCAAGGACGATGGTGAGACCCAGTCCGATTCCGGAAAGTCCACCTGCGGAGCCCGTGAGCTCGGCCGTATTGCAACCATCCGTGGAGCACCTCTGGCAGTGATCCTCGCTGTCGATTTCGCACTCCAATTCGCTGGCACATCCTCTTCGCAAAAGTCCATCGTTGTAAGAGGTAACACATCCATCATTGGCGGCATAAATCGGACAGATGGCCAAACTATTTGGCTGCTTGGCACAGTTCTCATCTGCGGAAGAGTTGCAAATGTGGCAGCGTCGTCGGTTGTTGGGGAAGATCTCCGAGTTGCACTTGGCTCCGGAACACACGGCACAGGTTCCATTGGCCACGCAGCTGTCGCTGTCACTGGTGCTCAGTGCACTCTTGCAACCACGGATCGTATGGCCATTCTCCAGACGAGTTATACAATCGGAATTGGGGGCGTGGCAGGAGATGGATCCAATCACAGACGTGGGATCCTGGGCGCACTCCAAGGATCTGCTGGAATCACACGAAAGACACTCGCCTTCGCTGGGCAATCGACTCAGTTCATTGCACTCGCTTCCTGTGCAGGAATACAACTGATTGGCCTCCTGCCACTCCTCCAAGCTGGATGAATTCTGGCTACTAGCACAGCCCAGGAGTTCAAGTCCTCCATCAGCTGCATATTTGGCAAAACAGTAGTCATCCGACCTGTAGGCCAAGCAAGCTTGGGACTTGCTGCTCAAACAAGAGGAATCCTCGCAGGTGTGGCAACTCAATCGATCCGCGGGATACGAGAAGGTGTTGCAGTTCTCTCCAGAGCAACTGGCACAATTCGTACCACTTTCATCGTTGGTGCAAGAGGGGCGATCGTACAGTTCCTTGTCATCCAAACAGGATCGAATCAAGTTCTCGCCATTCAGAGCCACCAAACATTGACCCTTGCAACTGCGTTCAGTTAAACCAGATTCCGTGGGATCAGTGACGCAGGACTCCTTGTTGGCAGAGTTACAGAAGGTACAGCTCACATACTCATCCGTGGACCAGGCGTCGTTACATTCGTTCGACTTGCAGGTGAAGCACAACTGGGGATTCTTGCGGCAATAGCGATCCTCGTAGTCATCCACATCATCGGAACAACCTCTCCTCGTCACCGTCACTCCATCCGCGGCGAAGACAGTCTTACAATCCTGTTCGGTATTCCGGGAACAGGTAACAGCAGGCCCCAGGGAACTCAAACAATGTTCGCCGACGCAAGTGTGACACTTCAGGGGGAGATCCTGGTACAATCCATGCTGACCATCATCGACTCGATTGGCCAAATCGATGGCATTGCACTCGCTGCCGGAGCAACTGCGGCAGTTCTGGAAGTCATCAGTGTCACATTCCACAAGGCTGCTGCATCCACGAGTGGTAACATTTCCGGTAAGGAGGGTCTTGCAGGTCTCCGTATCACTGACCACCGCACAGGCCAAAGTGTAAGTGGGATCCGATTCGCAGCTCGAATCATCGGCAGAAGTACACGAGTAGCAAACTTGACGATCAGCAGGGAAGATCTGTAAAAGTAAAATACAAATAAATAGAATTTAGGGTATATTAAAATGTATTTTGTGGTATATTTACCTCACGATTGCATCCATCAACGGAACACACGGAGCAGTTGGCATCGTTTCCAAGAAGACAGGCGGCGAATTCAGACTGGCCAAGATTGTACAGGCAACCACGGTTAGTGGAACCATCTGAAACATAATTTTAAACATAAATTATTTGAAAATCAGAAAAAGTTTATCATGCTAAACTCACCGTCCTCCAATTTGGTGTAACATCCGGTGTGCGGCAACTGGCTGCAGGTCTCGAAATTGCCGATGGCAGTAGCATCGGTGGCGCAAGTGGGATCCTCTCGGGAATCGCAGACGGCACATTCCACCGGACTCTGGAGCTGGGGAATATTGCAGTTGGTGCCGTTGCACACAGATATCCGCTTCGTCTTGATGATGGCCTCCAGATCCTGGTTGCGGAAGGAACTCAGGCAGCCAAGTTGCTGCAAGTCGTTATCCTCGCTGATCCAGATGAAGCAACTGTCTTCCGGTTTGTAGACGGCACAAGTCTTGGGCTGCGGATCCTCGCAATCGTCGCCCTCGCAGGTGTAGCAACTCAGGCGATCCTCCGGCACAGCTTGTACATTGCAGGAATTTCCACTGCAGGCGGTGCAAGATGTATCGTTTCCACTGGCGCAGATCAGTTGATCCGCTGCCTCCTTGTCATCCAAGCAAGTTCGAATGAGATCCAATCCAGAATCGCTGCTTCCGTAGAGAGCGGTCATACATTGTCCCTGGCACAGACGAGTCCTGTGAGTAGAGCTCGTTGGATCCCACAGACAGGAGGAGTCCTTGTAGGAGTCGCAATAGATGCAGGTGTTGTACTGACTCAGAGCGGTGGCATTGTTGCAGCTGTTGGATTTGCAAGAGGGGCAACTGCCGGCATTGGAACCGCAGTAGGTTGAGATGGCGGAATCAGCTTCGACTTCATCCTGGCAACCGCGACGGGTAACCGTGCCATCTGCTCCGAAAACGGTCAGACAATCCTGTTCGTTGTTGTTCTGGCACTTGACCGCGGGAATCTCCTCCGCCTGGCAACCGGTGCCCTCGCAGGTGAGACACTCCAACGGCAGATCCTGCCACTTGCCAATGTTGTCATCCGACTTGGCAGCCAGATCAACCGAATTGCAGCCATCGCCTTCGCAGTGGACACAGGTCTTGGCATTCGCCTCGCAGCTCAGCGAGGAGGAGCAGCTCCTGTAGGTCACTCCGTTCCTTAGATTGGTCACACACGTGTCATCTGCTTCGTACAGATAGCAAACAGTGAGGCTACTGGGATTGGACTCGCAATTGGCATCCGTCTCGGAGTTGCAAACGTGGCAGGATCGTCGATCGCTGGGGTAGAGCTGCTGGTTGCAACCGCTTCCTTGGCAGGAGCTGCAGGAGCTCGAAGTACCATTGTAGCACGAAAGGAACTCGTCATCCTCCAGGCTGGAGAGGCATCCTCGCTCGGTGCTACCATCGGAAAGAACACGGGAATAGCACTCAGGGAAGCCACCGAAGGCGCAAGTGGTAGCAGAAGTCACACTCGAAGGACTGATTGCACAATTGGCTTCCGTACGCGAGCTACACAATGTGCAACTCTCACTTTCCGGCACGGATTCAATGGTATTGCAATCGTTATCACTGCAGGTCAGCAATCTCTTCGATCGCTTAAGCAGATAGATATCCTCGTGGCTCAACTCACTCAAGCAGCCGAGGGATGAAATGGACCTCTCCTCATCGAACTGAATGTAGCACTCGTCGTTCTCCCTGTAATTTCCACAACTGCTGGCCTTTGGACTCTGGCACTCGTCGCCTTGGCAAACCAAGCAGCTCTGTCGACTGGCCACCAAGTCCTCCGAATTGCACTTGGCTCCCTCGCAGGTGGCGCAGAATTTCTTGCTTCCAGCCGTGCAGGCATCGCGATCCTCCTTCTCCAGGTCATCGTAACAATTGCGGATCAGCGCATAACTGGGGTCCTCGGTTTCTCCGAACAAAGGCAGGAATGCCGAGACACAACGCTCGTTGCACTGACGTGTCTTTGTGATCTGCGTGGGATCAGTGACACAGGTGGAGTTCTGACTTGAATCGCAAACGATGCACTCGACATAGGATGATTGGGAGTCGGCGGTGTTGCAACCATTCGAGTTGCAGCGCGGACAGGAGGCAGGGTTCTCATCGCAGTAAGTGCTGCTCTCGAACACTGATTCTGAGCAACCCCTTTGGGTAACTGAACTGGATGCATCAAAGACGGTCACACAGTTGTCGTATCCCGTGCACTTGGTTAGGGTGCCACCTCCAGAAGCGCAATCAGTGCCGGAGCAAGTCAAACAGCTAATGGGCACATCCTGCCAAGCTCCAGGCAAGCCATCCTCTGAGATCCTTTCCAGGTTGACGGTATTACAGCCATCGGCGGCACTGCAAATTCGGCAAGTGCTCGAGTCCGAGGGATTCGAGCAGGTGAGTGAGGAGTTGCAACCCCTGTAGGTGACGCCATCCAGCAAGGTGGTCACACAGGACTCGTCCTTCGAGTAAACGGGACACACTGTGCTCGTGAGACTTGACGGAGATGAAGCGCAATTTTCATTGCTGGAAGAGTCGCACTGGTAGCACTTCCTACGATCTGCAGGGAACACGCTCAATCCATTGCAACGATCGCCAGTGCAGGTGTTGCAGAGCTCTCCATCGCCTGTCAGACACTCGTAGAAATCTCCGCCACCCAAGCTGGACAGGCATCCTCGAATGGTGCTGCCCTGACTATCGATCTGGGTCACACACTGCGTGTAGGGCAACTGCGAGCAAATGGCCGTGGTAAGCAGCTGATTGGGATTGGTGGCACATCGAGGATCGTCCAAGGAGCTGCACTGCAAACAGGTCTCGGGATCTGGTGTAATGCTGTAGTCATTGCATCTCTGTCCGGAGCAAAGGAGTAACCTCTGCTGGGCCACCAGCTCCCGGATCACCTGCGTCTCAAAGTCACTGGCACATCCCATGGCAACCACATTGGAATCATCGTAAGCTAAGTAGCATTGGTCCTCCTCCCTGTAAGCCACACACTTAGCCGTTGCGGGGTCCTCGCAATCAGGATCCTTGCAGACGTAACACTCCTGTGGGTTCGCAACGACATCATCACCATTGCAAAGGGATCCCGTGCAGGCGGTGCAGTTGGAATGAGTTCCTGCGGCGCAGGAAGTTCGCTCCGCCTCGTTCAGATCGTCCAGACAACCGCGAGTGGGCAGCAGTGCCGAGTCCCAAGAGGAGCTGCGAGGATACAATCCCACCATGCACTGACCCTGGCACTTCCTTGTTGTCTCTGGCTTCTCCCACGCACAGTTCTCATCGTCCTCGGCATCGCAGAAGTAGCAATCCACATAGGCATCCAAGGAGAGGGCATTGTTACAACCATCCGACTTGCACTGCAGGCATCTATCCTTGTTCAAATCACAGTAGTCCGTATTGGCAGCCTGAACCGCATCACTGCATCCTCTGGCCACCACTTGACCCTCGGAATTGAAGACAGTGGCACAGGTCTGCTTGTTGTTACCCTCACACTTGGTGGTTTCCGTTCCAACGGCGGCACAACTGGCGGCATCCGTACAAACGTGACAGCTTAAGGGGAGGTCCGTCCACTTTCCTGGCTCACCGACATATCCCGACTGCAGGTCCACATCATTGCAATTGGCTTCGGAGCAGATCCGGCAATTTCCACCCTGAGATGCGTCGCAATTTAACTCCGATTGGCAGCCACGACGAGTGCGTCCGTTGGTCAAAGAAGTCACACAGGCATCGTCCTCTGAGTAAGTGCGACAGTAACTGGAATAGCTGGAGGGATTCAGGGCACAGTCCGCATCACTGGCGGAATCGCAACGTAGACAAGTCAGCCAATCGGTGGGATAAACCTCATTGTTGCAATTGTTCGTGCTGCAAATGGTGCAGTTGGTGCTGCTAGAACTGGAGCATTCATCAAAGACTTCGTCATCCGTGTCCATAAGGCAACCACGCAGCAAAACGCCATCTGGAAAGGATTAGATTAGAATAGATTAGAATTTTGATATTAAATAGTAAAACCTTTATATTTAATACCTACCCTCATTTAAAAAGCTATAACAATCGGGGTTAATGTAGTGCTGGCAAACAGCCACTTCAGATGAACTGCCACTCACACAGCCGTCATCATAGGTGGAATTACAGATATTGCAGGACACGCCTTCCAAATTAAGTTTATCCTTGGTGTTGCAATCGTTGCCAGAGCAGAGATACAAGTCCCTGCGGTTGGTGAAGAGGAAAGTATCTGCCAGATCGGTGGCACAACCCATGGCCTCGATGCTCTTATCGCCCACGTGGATGTAGCATTGTTCCCCGGACCGATAGCCCAAGCAAAGTTCACTGACGGTGGTCTCGCAATCCGAGTCCTGGCAGACTAGACAGCTCAGACGATCCTCCGGCACGTCGTCCTTGTTGCAAGAGGCACCCGAGCAGGAAGCACAGTTCTCCAAGGTGCCAGCTGCACACGCCTCACGATCATCGTACTCCAGTTCATCCAAACAACCGCGGGACAGATCGTAAATAGGATTGGTATCCGATTTGTTGCGGGGGTATAGACCAGTGAAGCAGCTGCCCTGGCAGGATAAAGTCCTTGTAATATCTCCCACCTTTCGGACACATTCGGCCTGATCGCTACCATCGCAGTACAGACAGTCAACATAGGAATTCAATGAAGTGGCGTTATTACAACCCGTCGACTGACAGAACTTGCAATTGCTGGAGTTTTCATCGCAGAACTGGAGGAGCTCCGCATCTGCGTAGAGAGTATCGGAGCAACCGCGATGGATCACCAAGCCAGAGGCGTCGAAAACGGTGGCGCAATTCTGCTCATCATTGCCTGTACACTTGCGCAATGTTCCCGAACTCGATCCCTGGCACTCGGTGCCATTGCAAGTATAGCAATTGACTGGCGGAGTGGACCACTTCTTGGGATATCCGATGAATGAGTTATACAGATCCGCCACATTGCAGTTATCCTTGCCGGAGCACAAGCGGCAGTGCTGTTTGTCCGAATCATCGCAGGTGAACTCCCGCTGGCAACCGCGATAGGTTTCTCCATCCACCAACTTGGCACTGCATCCCTCGTTCTCCAGGTAATAAGGACACACCTCCGCAGCATCGGGATTCGATTGACAGGTGGGATCGGATACGGAATCACACCTCTGACAGCGACGACGATCGGCGGGATATATCTCTGCATTGCAACGATCGCCGGTGCAAACCTCACAGGTTCCGGTGCCAGCGAGGCACTCCTCCAACTGTTCGCGGGGCAAGCTGCTCAGACAACTTCGCTGGGTGATACCATCTGGGAAACATTGAAAGATTATCATTATTAGTTTAAGATAAAATTCAAAATAAAATATATCACAAGATAAAATAACAAAACTCACTTCTGACGCGCGTTTGGCAGCTGGTGTAAGGCAAGACTCCACAGTTTCCAATCAGAGTGATCTTCGAGGGATCCGTGGCGCAGTTGGGATCCTCGGATGAATCACAAACGATGCATTGCTTGGGAGTTGGCAAATTTTCAAAGTTGTTGCAATTGCTGGTGTTGCAGAACAAAAGCGAGTGGAAGTAATCATCCACGAACTCCTCATCCAAATCGGAACGGCAGCCCATGGCCTTGATATCCGCCTCGTAGTCAAAGTAGATATAACACTGATCCTCGGGACTGTATTGGCTACACAGACTGGCGTCCGGATCAGCACATTCATCTCCAGAGCATTTAAAGCAAGAAAGAGTGCTCTCATTGAGATTATCCACATTGCAATTGGCTCCAGAGCAAGCTTTGCAATCGTTATCGGTTCCAGCAATGCAAATCGCCTGATCCTCCGGTTCCTTGTCATCCAAACATCCTCGAACCGTGTCGTAAACAATACTTTCACTGGATCTCCTGCGAGATGCGGTCATACATTGACCATTGCAAAGGCGACGGGACTTGACATTCGCAGCATTGGTGGCACAATCCTCGTTTTCATAGTCGCAGTATATGCATTCGGTGTAGGCATCCAACGATCTTGCCGAGTTGCATCCATTCGAGTTGCAGTTGTGGCAGTTTCCTCCGTTGGCATCACAGTAAGTGCTCCAGGATTCCTCAACCACTTGGCTGCATCCCTTGGCGGTCACAGATCCCTCGGCATTGAATACCGTCACACAGTATTCCGATTCACTGGTGCAGGTTACATTCGAAAGTTCGGTGGCGGCGCAACTTGTGGCATCCGCACAACTCTGGCAACTTAGGGGCAAATCTTGACCCCACAATCCTGGCTGGCCATCTTCTACCCTCTTCAGATTCACGGTGTTGCAATTTTCCCCAGTGCATGTCTGACACTTCCTGGGATTTGTAGAATCGCATTCCACGGAGGCACTGCATCCACGTTGGGTATTTCCCGCGAGATCTATGGATGTTATGCACTGCTGATTGGCGGTGTGCAGAAGGCAAAGAGCTGAGGCACTTGGAACTCCCTCGCAGGTTGAACTCTCACTGGAATCGCAGATTTGACAACTCAAACGTTCAGTGGGTTGGAGCTGAAAATAAGATATTAAAGGGTATTAAAAAGAAATCAATTAAATACAATTTAGAGGTGCTTTATAATAATTAAAGACAAACCCACCTCCTTATTGCAAGTTTCTCCAGAGCACCTCGCACATTTGGTGGAGTTGCTATCCTTGAGACAATCCAGGTAATCCTCGCCCTCCAAACTGGTGAGACAACCCCTCTCTGTGTGTCCATTATCCAGAATCCTCGAATAACAATCGGAGTTCACAAGACTCTCGCATGTGGTATTAGTTGCCACATTTTCAGGAGCCACAGCACAATCTTCATCAGTACGAGAGCTACACAGATTACAAGTTGTTGGCTTGGCCAGAGCAGATTCCACATTGCAATTGTCACCAGTGCAGTACCATAGCTGCTTATTGGTTTCTAAGAGGGTAACATCGCTAACATTGTATTGACTTAGGCAACCCATTTCGTAGATGGTTCCCGCCTCATCGAATTCGATGAAGCAACTCTCCTCATTGCCTCCCGATGGAACAGCTCTGCAGGTTATCGACTGCGGACTGCTGCAGTCTCCTTTGCAGTAATTACAACTGCCTCGAACTCCCAAATCCACGGTGTTACAACTTGCCGAGCTGCAGGCTACACAATTTTCAAGTGTTCCTTCGGAGCAGGCCTCGCGATCATCCAAATCGAGATCGTCCAAACAACTGCGAACCAATTCCAAGGGAGCGCCCACTTCGCTGTTCGTGGGATAAAGTGCAGTGAGACACTGTTGGTTGCACCTCCTTCTCTCAGTCACAAGTTCGATGTCGAAAACGCAATTGTCATCGCTTTGGGCATCGCAAACGACGCACTGAAGCAAATCTTCATTGGTTTTCAGGGAATTACAACCGTGCGATCGGCACTCGTAGCAATTGTCCCCACTCGTTGTGCAAACTGACTCCAAATTATCGCTGCAGCCCCTTTGAATTACAGCGCCACTGTTATCGAAAATGGCCACACAGCTTTGGGCCTCGTTTTCCAGGCATTTTCTTAAGGCTCCAGATCCCGCAGAGCATTCATCGAGGCCGGAACACTCGTGACAGTTGATGGGACCCGAATGCCAATTGTGGACAAACGCATCTGTAAAGAATTCGATTTAAAATAAAATATTTCCGATGCCAAAATGCATAAAAGTGTGTGAGCAAATGCTTAAATTTCTACAAAATAAATGTTAAAGAATGTCAAGGTCGTATTTTATTTAAATCACTTTAATATATTTTACCAACCGCTCCTTTCAATCGCCAGGCACTCAATGCCTTTCATTCTCTTATTTCTTGAGCGGTAATACTTGGTCTTAATCTTATTCTATGGGACCTAAAGGGATGATTATATATCTCTGGTCTCTATCTCTTATTCTTATTATTTTTATTTTAAGATACAGTGGGCCTTGTAGGTGAGCATCCTACCACACAAAATAACTCTACAAGGTTTAGGGCTACAATCCGAAAAATAAAAGTAACTGGCTTTAAATGTAATCACGAGACATGTGATTAGACCTTAACTCTTGAAAGTAAGCATTAACCCTTGGAAAATACGTTAATAAACCCATAAATATTGGCAGCACGCGGCATATTACGTGTTTTACTGTTTATTGACCGGTAATCGAATTTCGCATTATTTATGGCCAGCGATGTCCGATGGCTGCTGTTACCACATCGGCGCGATCTTTTTCCGCGTAATCAGCTAATAAATTAGTAATTGCTTTGCGGTCAACCATAAAATGACCAATTCAATGCCGATCACCGCGCTTTATCTTTAACAAAGCGTGTTCTTGTATATTGAACCAGGAAAAAAGAGAAAGTATGAAGATTTCATAGTGTTATTCCAAAAAGTTTAGTGCTTTAATCCCAAAAGAAAGTATATGAATTGGACTTGAACTTTTTTTTTGATTTTCATTATTTTATTTGATTTCACTATACACACGTGCTTTTTCCGCCTCTCAAAGTCCAAATCCCCGTTATAATCTTTTTTTCTGCTAAATCCAAATAAATCAAAATGGTTGGATTTTCAAGTCACTCGAAAATTCTGATTAAGATTGCAGGTGTTTCGCAACTTGATTAACGAATAGATTCATCATGATTTTACTTTGAACGTTTTACGCCTTTTGTAATCAGTGTTAGTTACACGCTTATGTCTCATCATGAAGTAGTTTTATTGATAATAGATAAGGGTTCAATATAGCCCATGTCGAAACATGAGTCATTAAAGGCGTTGCGATTGACGGACATACACTTCTTTAATTCATTGTCTGATGGGGAATAACACTAGCCGATACTTATGGTAGATTAGATAGGTCAATCTTCTTATTAATGTTCTTTGTTGTATATTGTTCATTGGATTTTCCCAAGTTAATTCTATACTCGTTTTCACTCTTTGTACTCGAATATGAGAACTGGTTTGATTTTGTAGTTAAATTGTTTTACTTTATGAGGATTAACTTTTGCGTTTCGAAAACTTTCAATTCGGTTTCATTTTTCCAGAGATTTATGTTAGAAAAAGGATATACTTTGACAACTAATTAATCAGTTCAATTAATTGATTTTTGTCATTTTCATTCGCTCTTTATTTTTTTCTCATGATTTTTTACACTTTTTCATTTATGTAACGTTTTTAGTTTTCATAGGTTTCTTTCTTTTACTTTTTATTTGCTCACGTATTATACTTTTCTTTTTGCTTATTCGTTTTTCAATGTTAGTCACTTTCACTTTGGATTACCCTTTATCCTTTTTTTAGGCAAAACACCTACCACTTGAATGATTTAACACGAGAAGTAGCAGTGCTACTCCTGCCGCCGTTGATTTCATGATCGATTGAGGGCCACTTCAGGATGGCGACTCGCGTATTTCCGTATTAGCCACAAAAATGGATTCGGGCAACTAATTTTTAGCTGGCTGAAGTGAGGGCTTTTATAGATTTTCAACCGGCGACAAGCTGAGGCAATCGATCGATCGATGGGTCCTATCGTTGTTGTTTGATTATTGCTCTATATTAGGGGACCGAGGCGATTATATTGCAGGCGCTGTTGCCATAGCTCTATGGCCGATAAAGCTTCGTTATTTATAACCGATTGAGGGGAATTAACATAAAAAACAATAAAAACTATCCAGATAAGCCGACCATAATCAGGCGAAAACGGAGTCGTGAAAACGTTTACACATTCTGATAAGGTTTTTCACCAAGGGACAGACGCACTATACGATTGACTGATAGAGGATCTCTATCATAAAAAGCGGCTAAATGGAGGCCATCAAGTTGACAAAGCCCTGCCAATATTGCATTCACTACGCCTTTCGCTTAGTTTCTTATCATCACTGCATTCGATTAACTTTTTGCGAGACCAGAAATGGCTTAAAGCTTCAATAAACGATAACCAATTTCGGTAATCGATAGCAAAACGTGTCATCTAGATGGCGCTTTATTAAATTGCGGTTGTAAATCATATACATACATAGTTTGATTGGAAAACCCCTAGATAAAGGTAAAGGCTTTCCTAAGAACATAATCTTTTAATGTATATTGCTTAGTTTTATTGCAGCATATTTGAGCTATTTAATATTGTCATGAAATAGGTGCATACGTACTACCAACTCAAAAATTTAATTTTTAGAGTCATATTAATGATTCAACAATCACAGTAAAAATAAACTTTTAATGAATTCATTGCATTATTTTTTATTATTTATTACTTTGTTATTACCTGATAAGTTAAGAATTTCGATCAACCTTGGCCAAGTAAAAACCAGTGTGTTAATCTTTAAATCGAACCTGATTTATAAAAGATCATGATTTCACATTTTGTCAAACATTTGTGTTCAATGCGTTGGCTTTATATAGACTTAAATCTTATCTATCTTAATTCACTGACATAACAAGTCCAGCACCGAACTTTGGGACAAGCATAAAGACCAAAAGATTGCCAATAATCACTACAAATTATTTATGGTGGTATCATAAAAATTCGTTTAATCGTTCATACAAAGATTTGGTTTGGTGAAGGTCGTGGGAATCGGAGCTTAAACTATGTTTTCATTACTTAAGTGGGTTGTAATAAAAAGTGCCAATTGAGCAAAGATCAGGAAAAATGAGACATGGAATCCGAAAGCCGAATTGGGTTTGTTCGTTGTGGTGGGTATTTCTTCAGTTGTAGAGGGTTCTGTGGTGGATTGTGTAGTTTCTGGTGAATTTGTTGGAATACTTGTTGGAGAACTTGTTGTAGAAGTTGTAGAAGAACTTGATGAAGAGCTTGTTGAAGAAGTTGTGGAAGAACTTGATGTTGGTTCTGTAGTAACTGTTGAATTAGGCGTTGACTCAGTGGATGAACTTGTGGATTCTGATGGTAGTTCAGTGGTTGGAGAATCATCTGCTTTAACAATCATATCATTGCAGTGGGCTTGCTCTAAGGGATCACATAAATGGCAATTTGGATTCGCTAAGCAATTTAATTGATTTGCAAGGGTCAGAGAGCATCCTCTTTCCAAAACGTCTCCCTCCAAACTGGCATAGCAAAAACTTCTGCCTGTTCTGGCAATAGGACATTGTACAGCTTTTAGAAGACCAGGAGATTCGGCACACTCGGAGTCCTTTAAGAAATAAGTATTTAACATGTGTAATTTAAGGGTTTTTATATACTCACTACGGTATTGTTGCACTGAAGACAGCTAGCTAGTTTAGATCCCAAATTATTGCATTTTTCTGTCACACAGATCTCGCAATCTATACCATTTCCTTTATTAGTTTTAAAGCACTTTTCTCTCCAATCGTCTTCCAGATTTTCCAGACATCCTTGCGCCTGAATAATGCCACCTTGAAAAACACTCACACAGGCATCCAATCGATCAGAGCATCCTTCTTCCGCTTCATAACTACTCCTTTGGCAATTTATTCCCCGACAATAAATGCATTTTTCCGATCCCAAAACACAACCGCTTGCAAAAAGCAGCAGTGCCAGAAGAAGTTGAGGAAAACTTAAGTTTGACATTGGAGAAGGAACATTTAGCATTGAAAGGCTTTCAATCGCAATCCGGCGTTTTATATAAAGCCAAGTCGCTCAAGAGGATATTTCTGATATTCCTACAAAGATAGCTGAATGAAGTGTGTAAGCAAACTCGTTAAGTGATTGCCTTCCATCTCTTCAGAAATTACATAAACAATTCTGTTGTCTTTGTGGGGTTTCCTAAGCCCTATTGCATTCAAGTGGCCAAGTTCTTGTGGGGCAGCTTTCTAAGTAGTTCCTTAGTCAGAAGTAAATAAACAAGTTTACAACGGTAATGGAATTTTTTGCTATTAATCGGTTAAATGGCTAGATTAGACAACGAATTGGATCATTTTGATTATTTTGAGTGAGTCCACCTGAAGGTTATTGCTGTTAATCGACAAAAAATGTAGGTGATTCAACCCAGACCTGATAACACGTCCTATTATCGTTAGATATAAAATCCTTCGATAAATACTTCGAAAGGAAATCCGGTTTGTTATCGGTAACTTAATTTGTTTTTTTTTTTTAACCATGGCCATGTCAAGTTTTGTATCCTACTTAAATAAAATTATCGTTTGTGCTATTGAACTGCTTGTATCTTAGCTATTTTAAATGGCAATGATATACAATTAATTGTAATTTATTTTATAAGGTCTCGTACAAAAGTGCATATACTATTCAGATAACTTTCTACGTTGTTGTATTTTATTATAAGTATATTAATCTTTTAATGTTTCGTAAAACTGTATTCAGTAACAAAACTATTTCCGGAAAAATTCCTTGTAAGTGTTTCTGTAGCAGTTTAGAATAAATTATTCTGTTTGTTTATTAATTAGTTGATTTACAAATTTATTTGGTTTTTTAGATACATCAAAAGAGTTATCTTAAGAAACGAATGAATCGATTTCCAATACTCGAGCTTTCGGCAATGTCGGCGGCATTACAGTTCCTGATATCGCCGGGGGAGCACAAAAGGCAATTCGCGTCATTCAGACAGGTCTGCTGATCGGTTTCGGTGGTGGAGCATCCCCTGACGATAGATCCACCCGAGGATTTCACATAGCAGTAGGAGTTTGGAGCAGTGGGTGCAGTACAGCGGGAGGCTTCCAAAGTAGCGGCGTTCGAAGCACAGTTGGAGTCCTTTTTGGGGGTTTAAAATTTAATTATTAGATATAATATTATTTGCATAAAGTTCTTTTTTGACTTACCTTGCTGGAATCGCACTGAATGCACGAATATTTGGCGGATCCTACATTGTTGCACTCTTTAGTGTTGCATTTGTAGCAAGATCGATTGTCCTCGCATTTTGAACGCAACTCATAGGGAATTTCCAGAGAGCAACCCTTGAACAAGACCTTGGCTGGAATTTTTTTGGAATTATTAATAACAAATAGATTTTATCGAATATCTTATTTCACATACCTTCATCATAAATGGTGACGCAATAGTCCAAAGAATCCACGCAGGACGTTGTTTTGTTCAACTGAACTCTTTGGCAATTGGCTCCTTCGCAGCTGTGGCAGCTGATAATTGTGTTACCGGCCACATGACCCACCAGAGCTACCAGCACCACCGCACTCACCACCTTCGCAATTGTTTGGGCCTTCATTTTGGGGCTTCGACTGTCGGGCAATTGGCCATTGCGATCGGCTTTTATACCGCCGTCCACTTCAAATGCTCCAGTGAAGTGTCCTCAAGAGCGAGTTCTGTCAGTGTGTCACGCCGGCACGTGTGATTGTGTGTGTGAATGTCCATGGAAATGGCCAAACACTTGAGAGTCTTCTATGAAGAACCGACAGCAGAGGACACTCTAATATGTACAACGGTTGATAAAGTAATTACTCATCTACTTGATAGTTTAAGATCCCCAAACCTTGAGATTATGAAAAACGACATTGTATCTAAAGTAAAGCAATAAAAAGCTTTCTTTAGGATATATTCGTAGAAACTGTAAGCTAGATTCGTTAAAAAATAATTACATATTTTAAAAACCAATATCAAGTTTTTAAAACAACACTACCTTGAGATAACTAACCATTGAAAAAGGTCTGGTTTTTATCCAATTCTTTATTAAAACTCAAAAGCTCTAAACTTTAAAAAAATGTCCTAATATTACCTAATTATTTTAAGTGTTCTTATAAATTCTACCCTTAATGTAACTACTTGAAGTGCCCTCTAAAAAAACTGTCGGCTAAAGAACCCCCTGTGATTGAACTGTGGTGTTATTCCAAGAATCACGTGTTAATTAATTGACGGAAAAATTGAAACAATCAAAAGATCAGATAAGATTCAAAAACCAAAAACATCTGTTGAGAAAATGATTCTTTATTTTATAATTGTTTATTTAAAATTAATTAAGCAATTTCAGCGAGAGCAAGGCAATAAAGGCCAATCCCAAACTAACAAACTTTTGAGTTTGGTCAGCACCAGATTTTGAGCTCAATTCCAAATCAAAATTGTTGCAAGCCACGGAATCGCTGGCATTATCCGGTAGGCAGAGGGAACACTGTGAATCCTCCAGACAGGATTGCTGCTCCTTTACGGAGAGGGCACAACCTCTTTGCAGATTGTCCTTTTGGTCACCGACGACTTTGACATAGCAGTAGGAATTGGTCGAAGTGGGAAGTCCACATTGGGAGGCGGTAAGGGATTTGGTGGCTCCTTTATTACATGAAGAAGACTAAGGGGAAAAAATAGAAAAAAATATTTTTATATACTTAAGGTGTAGAAATACTTATTTACTTACTTCAGAACCAATGCACTGAATACATTTGAAATCCCTACGTCCTTGATTATTGCACAATTGGCCACTGCACTTTTGACATTGGTTGTCCTTGGCCGCACATTTTGCCTGTCCAGCCAAGGAAATCTGGGACAAACAGCCACGTTCACTAACAGCAACTGAAAGGAATATATAATGATATACAAATTTTACTATATTCCATATCCAAAACTCACAATCTTCATAGATGGTAACGCAAACATCCAGTTTATCAGCACAGCTGACGGTAGCATTTTGACGTGTTGTTCTCAAGCAATTAATGCCATCGCAGCTATAACATTTTGGAGGATCGGCTGCATTCCTCACTACAGGAGAAATATCTGCTGAAATTTGTTGGACAGCCAACAGAATAGCCAGTGAAATAAAAAGCGATTCCGAGCGCAACATTTTTGAGAACCTCCAACACCTTTCGTCGACCGATCAGAACTGAAACTAAGCTGCAACTAATTTGGAAAAAATCGAAAATAATTCACGTTTGTTTTGCGACACTTGAGAAAATTCACAATAATCAGTCAACAGACTGATAACGAAATTACAATGCAGCACTTGTTGTGCTAAGCAATTTCAAGATGTTTTCCTATAGATTAGTATTTCTTGCCGGACTTATATCACGGAATGTTCATTTTGTTTGCTTGGCCATTTAAAAATCTTATCTGGCTTATTCCTGACAAAACGAGTGTGCTGTAAAGTTTTTTAAATTTAATTTGGCTTGAGTCATAGGCTTCATTATAATGTTTTAATTAGCAATTATTTATTACCATTCGTTTTGATTTCCATTGTTTTTATTTTTTGGCGTTTTCTTATCGAAAGTATTGTGAGTTTTTAAGCCTGTGAAAGGTTCCTCAATTGGCCGTTACCGGTCATTTGATAATTTATTTTGCCCGCAGTTATCTGAAACTTATCGATTGGATTGGCGTAAGTTATGGCAATTTATTTTATGATACACTGGCCATGTGTGTGGAAAAGATATGACTGAGTAAAACATTTGTGCTTTTAATTAAATGCTATCAATTGACTTTAACTTCCTTATTTCTAAATTTATATACGGGCTAACATTATACTTAAATTAAACCTATAAATTAAACATAATAATACTGATTTTCTGCTAAACATTTTGCAGCATAACTTTAAGGTTAGGGTCAAACTTTGTTGGCCAAATTAAAGCACAGCTGTACTTATTTGCATACATTTACAACAGATTTTCTGTTACAACCAACACGAGGGGATTACGTTACAAAATCCAAGAACATAAAGGGCGGGGAACACCACAAAATGGAAAAGGAAACGAAAATAATACAAACATAACAAAGAAATATGCAAAGCAGATGAATTGGGGATAAAAATGCGAGAAGGAGAATGCAAATGTAAGAAAGCGGGAAAAATGAAATCGTTACACCAAAATTGGGAGCTTATTTGGGGCGAGTAAAAACTTTTTAGCCATGGTAAATAGAAAAAGCCAAATGATACAAACAAAAATGAGAGTAGGTCAATATTTTGGTGCGCGGATTGTAAATGTAAGTAAATCTGCTTAAAAGTAAATAAAAAAGTTAAGCAAAAACATCTAAGGTAATATACTTTAGACATAACAGGTGTTGGATCGACTTAAAGCTAATGGTTAATACTTAAAACGAAGGATATTGAAGTATTTTTGTGTGAAATATTATTTTAGTGATATTAATCTAGCTTAAAGTGTATTTTAAATTGTACATTTACTTCGATTATAAGTTCAAGAGTTTTACGTCATTCATTAAAAGTAGTTTTAAGACGCGACATCTTTAATTTCTAAAAATTTCTTCTTTCTGATCATGGCACCATTTTTTTCTCGGGAATTGATTGAAAAAATCCCCTTGGTCCGCCATCCTGAATTTCATCCCTTTCCAAACACTTGATTCCCTCAACCCGTGCCATGCTGAGATATCTTTTTCCCCCGCTTACCACAAAATTAAATTCATCGAGTCCTGCACAGGCTGCACCGTATATTCCTTTTCGATTAACTACAACAATGGCACCATTGAATTCGGTATTGTATCTTAAAACGCGTTGCATCACCCACTCGGCGGCCTGGGCCGGTTTTTTTCCTGATCGCATTGATTCTACAGCCAAAAAGGCGGGCAGGTGTCTCATCAGGACATCTCCATCTCCACAGGCCAACGCACCACCGACTTCGTTATCTGCATAAATTCCAGCACCTGGCACCGCTGAATCGCCCGCTCTTCCGGGGATTCGAAATCGGGTGCCACTCGAGTGGCTGGCCACATGGATCTTACCCTCCTCATCCAATGCCATGAACGCCAGCTGATCGTGGTGACCCCCAATAATGGAGTACTCCTGGTGCATTGGTTGCTTGAGCAAATGTGGGGGTAATGGTGAATATGGACCACAGTTTTTCGTGGGAGAAGGATGCACATCACGCCAGAAATTCGGCTGACAACGATTCAAATACCACGATTGGAGTGCCTTTGTTGTTCGCCTGTTCGGTGGGTTACCTTCTTTGTATCCCATGGATTTGGCAAACTTCTCCGCACCTTTTCCCACCAACAGGGTGTGTTTCGTATATCGTGTCAAGGCATCTGCCACAAGGATAGCGTTCCGGACTCCTTCCATTCCAGCCACTGCACCATATTGCAAAGTGCTGCCATCCATGATGGCTGCCTCCAAGGTTAAATGTCCATCGGAGTCTGGACCTGATCCGCCGGCCAAAAGGCGACCACATCGCTTGCTTTGACAGGCCAAGCATCCTTGAATCACCGCCTGACGAGTCCTTTGAGAGCCTTGCTGTAGAACACACCACGCCTGCAAATTGGCATCCGTGTAGTTCCACGTACTGATCAGCAGTGGTGGTATCTGTGTCCTCTTGGTTCCGAACTTTGGGGTCCAACGGTGTTTTCTGGGTGTTTCCTGTACTGCGCAAACGAATTTCAGTAGCAGGAGGACGATCAGCACTTGAAGGCACCAATTTTGCCACACCATACTCCGCACAGAACCAAATCATGACTAAAAGCTTCGACAGTAAAATAGTGGCTGGCGAATAGCAGTTTGTCATAGCACATTTTAGTGTCTTAATAAAATTGTTGGCCACTAATTTTTTTTAAATTTTAAAACACCTGTTTTGACAACGAAAGCTTTTTCAGTTTTAATGATATTGTTGGCCACCAATTTTTAAAAATTTTAAAACACCTGTTTGACAATGAAAGCTTTTTAAGTGCAACTGATAAGAAACAGGCCTTGAAGTTATGCCTGAATATATTCATTTATAGCAAACCAAAACATATACAAATAATTGAGGCAGGCCGGTAAGGTATGTTTTTTATCTACTAACTATTTTAACTACTAATAGGAATTTATGTATTGGAAATTACTGGAAAATTCCAAAGAACAGTGTTTTATCTTAAGTGTTAACCAAAGCTACTTGCAATTTGTGACGACCGCAGATGACAAATTGACACAAAAGTTTTCCGCCCATACAAGCCTGAAAGTTTTATGAATTAGTAAAACACCTTTAAAAGATTATAAGCCAGAAAAGCTAAGATACATTTTGATTTATTTACTACAAACAATTTGCAAGTATTTATCCTATTCATGCATTGTCAACAAGCAAGATATCTGCCAGACAAACTCATAAGATACAATATTTGCTATGCATTGAACTTTGTCTATATAAATTTATGGGTGTTTGCTTGTTTGCCTGATTGTGTGTGGGTGTGTGTGTGTATAAGGGTGTCTGACTGTGTGCGTAAATATCTGATGAAAACAAAACTTTTGTATCAATCGTCTGTGAGTGGGGAAGAAAATGATAGCCAATTGGTTGGAGCTGTCAAAATTGCCTTCCACTCTCTCTGATTCAAATGGGTAAAATTCGGAAAATATTTCAGTACAGAATAGAAAAGGTTTGAAATAAATGTGAAAGTATTAAATTGGCTAAGGGTGTAAACAGGAAAAGGTAAGGATATTAGGATTATTCCAGCATATCGCTTGGTTAAAGAAAAGATAAAATAAAAACTATATAAAATTTAAATTTAAGATATTTTTGTTGTTTTTAGTTAAATATTCCTGGACATCCACTGTCAAAGTTCTGTTTACTTTTGGTGTAAATAATTTATTGCTGATTGGAAATGGAACCACGGTTATATCGCTCCCCTTGGCATTTACCTTCCCCCTTACCACTTATCTAAAATGCTGTTTTTCTCGCAATTGACTTCAATCATTTTGGCCATATGTATTGACTGCTGATTGATTGATGAATCCCAACCATGGTTAGTTGTTCGGTCGAAATTGCATAAATCCTTGGCGCCCAGCCTTTCAATTTCCTTTTGGCCCACGTGATTGTGGCCTGTGGTCCGCTCTCTCCCCATCCCACTCACTCACTTCAGCCCTCTCTCTCTCTTTCGCACCCGTGTAATTGCGTTTATTGTGCGTTTGAGATTTGTAATTCGCCGGCTGTGCAGATGAATTTGTATCTGTATCTGCGGGCTTTTGTATCTACATCCACATACTTACGTGGGCGTGTGTGTGTGCTAGCCCATTTCGGGTTTGGTTTTGGCCGTGTTGATTGAAAATGGCTTAAGTAATCGACAGTTGATTGGCTGATTTGATTGCTGGTGTTGTAGTTCGGTTGTCACTGAATATTGTTCCGTGTTTGGATTGAGTTTTGGCATTCGATTGAGTTTTGGCATGTGGGTATTGCCAAGCCATCGCTATATGTGGCCAAAAGGTGTGGATTACAATCTCAGCGATACAAAAAAAAATATTATTACATAACATTATTTATGAATAAACTCATAAAAACAAGCAAAAAAAAGATAGAAAGGTTCTTATTCAAAGCCCCATTAAAAAATTAAGGGAATAATGTGGTTTGTCTTTCCATCTTTCTTCATTCAAAATGCCATAATGCTTTGAGTTAGGCGAACCATTTTATTCGCCCATTTCGTTACTTTCATATGCCCCTTTGATTTGGTTTCCCAAGCCGCAAACTACTTTCAAAAATTAGCAGATCGACAGGGCCACATCCTTTCACTTCCTTCGCTTCCTTCACTTGACCCTCCGGCGCTTAACTTTTCTATGTCAGGTACAATCTTTGAGTCTGAACCCTGACCCAGATTGCCCCTCGCTCCCCTCGAGGAACCGCCCAAAGAAATCCTCCACCGACCCCCAAAGAAACCACCGTCTGCTGAGGCTCTTGAGCGGCTAAATAAGCTTGCTGGAGGCTACAAACACTTTTGCGCCTGGACGCAGCCACGAGCACCACTTTGTGTCGAGCGGTTTGGCGGTGGGTTGGATGGGGATATGGAAGTGGAAGTGGCACTGGGTAGAAGTGGGGTGGGCATGGGTTAAGTTGCTGTGTGAAGCAAAACGTAAATAACTCGCCAAAGCCAAAGCCAAAAGCAAACAAACAAACTGCCAGGAGGAGAAGAAAGCTGAAGGAGAAGCGAAAGCAGCAGCAGCAAACCGAGCCAAAGAAACGTAAAATGCCGCAAAATGGCGCAAAAGAAAATCCACTTTTCCAGTAAAAAGTTCTTCGCCTTATTGCTGTTGTTGCCGACGATGCATATGCCGCTCCTCTGTTACCCGTTGACTCCTTAACTCCTTCCGTATTCCATTTACCTGTTACCTTTGCTCTTGCCGAAATGCCACCATTAGTTGACCTGAAAATGGCTTCAAGTGGCACTCGACTCTCCTCTTTTAGTGGCTTCCACATGCACTCCAATATTTAACATAAACAAATACAAACGAACCACTTCAGCGGTTGTCTCTGTGGGTATATCTCAATTCAGTTGGAAAACCAGGGGCTACATAATTTATACCAACAGGTGCACAACTAACGTGTTTTTCTTTGTAGTAAGAAAAAATCTAGAACCAAATATTAAATATGACTTCGAACTTTTCTAGATATCATAAAATTATATTCCTGAGGTGAAATCGTTAAAAAATTAATTAAATTTTTAAACGTTTACCAGTGGTTACTAAACTGGATTATTAAAAACCAGGATTCCTTGCAGCCTCTAATCAAATCACCACGAATAGACAACGATAATCAAGATGAGATCCCCCAGCAAGGAAACCAGTTCCACCGGACACCCAATGAGAGTTAGTAGGAGATTTTTCTAGTTGTCAAACCCTTGGGTGGGCAATTTTAAGCAGAACGCGACATCGGGCAATCAAAACTGCCATGATTAATGTCAGCAGAATTGACATAAAGCATTGGCCATGGCCGAGAGTGGAAATCGCCGAGGGCCAGTCAACCAACAGCCAACTGGAAAAACTCGAAGCTGAGAGGCGAACCAACCCGACGGCCAACTGGAGGATGCAATTATTGATGGATTATTTACTGTCAGCACTGTCCGTTATGACAATGAGATATGGCCACAGGGCGGTATGTCTGTCTGGAGAATGTCTGTGTCTGCAGCCAATGACATCGACTAGACGAGCAGCCACTATTCGAACTAGTAGTTGGGTGCGGAGTACTTGGAGTTTGCTGCCCTCGAGTAGGAGTCATTGAATCTTGCTCCTTTCGGCATCTATCGCATCCCTGACTTTGCAATTTATGGCCCGCAATTATCTGGAGTGTGTGTGCGCATCATTAGTATTCAATATATTCAATATTCAGCAGCATTGCATTGATGCATTAATTGCGCGTAATCACCATCACCTTTCATATAAATAATCAAACAATGAAGGCTAGGAAGACCTGGAACATAGCACTTGCAAAGAAATAAGGTGTGCTTCTATGATATAAAATTATGGAAATGTGGTTGTGGAATTATTAATAAGTAACCAATTGCCTTAATGACAAAGAAAATACATTTTAATACATTTTTTGGTTAGACAAATAAAAACAAAATTTATGAAATCAAGTGTCTTAAAATGTAATTAAATTTTATTTGTTTTAGTAAAACTATATAAAAATATTTTAAAAATTTGTTACTCTTTTATCTTTTATGTTATTATATATAGATCATTAAGCTTATCACATATTTTTTTTATTGTGCAGAACACCCAAGACGGAAGCCAAAGTCAAAGTCAAGCGCTGGCGACGCCTTCACTCATTTACATATTTCGTGTAATTATGCGGGGAAATTACAACGGGAGCGTTGGGCCACCGACCATCATCGTGGAAATCATCATCGTCGTCCTCACAATCCGTCGCATAACTTCTTGTCATGGCCCTGAGACTTTGGCTGCCAGTCGGCCGCAGACATTTGCCGTTAATTATGTTGACAGCATTGACAGCGCGCTGGGGATCGCGATTGGGATTGAGAACGGGGATATATACGCGATATAGAATGTCGGGGTGGTGGGGAGACCACCAGCCATGTTGTGTCATTCGATAAACGTTTAATCGCCTTGAATTGATAATAGCCAAGCTGCCCATTATGAGCGCGCTGATGTCCCGTCTAATGGATAATTTGTGTTTCGACCAACTTTTGATTTGGCCGCTCAATCACATTTCGAATGCAAAACGTCAAATTGCAGCGGAAATGAAGACCAAAAAAGTTATGCTTCTTTGATTCCCGATGATTTGAGCAATTTCCATAAATTTATTTGTGCCAGGTGGTTGAACTAAAATTCATAATTGGTAAGTGGGATACAAATTAGAACACATTATACGCGAACAATTTTGTTTTAAGTTAAAATATAAATCAAACAATTTTCGACAAAAAGGAAAAATAGTTAAGCTAGTCTACAAATTTTAGAAAAAGTAAAAAATTCTAAAATTTGAGCAGTATAAAAAAATCTACATGTGCGTCGGCCGGGAATCGAACCCGGATCAACTGCTTGGAAGGCAACTATGCTGACCATTACACCACCGACGCCGCTTGAACCAGGGGAAAAAATAACACAACTAAAGCAAAGTAAGATTCGAGAGAGAAAGGGGAGAGAGAGATAAGAAATGTGGGGAGAGTTAGAGATTATAATACAGAGAATAATTAAAGCGCCAGCTGTATTCTTAAGTATATACGGCAACAATAAAACTTTAAATTTAAAAATAGAATAAACTCCACATGCCTCCGAAATATCAAACATTTCATGCCATTTCATTATAAATTGCAAAAGTCTTTCAAATTTATTGGCTGCCGTAAGTTATATAAAATGATATTTATGATGATTGGTTATTTGCTTTGAGAGTAATTGGTTAAATTTGTTTGCCTAGCTCCACCGAAATTGTGGAAACTGTGTGGAAACCTCTTCAATGTAGGTGTTGCGTAGGTGTCAAAGGTCAATGGGTTTTCTGTTCGACAGAGACCGCCTGTGTACAAAACTTGCTCAACGGCTCCAAAATGCCAAACGAGCAGGCGGAAAGCGACGAGTTTTCTGTGCAAAAACGGCCTCGGCCTGCCAGACTTTGCTTTTGACAAACTTATTAAAAAAGTTTCTGCCAGTTGGCAAATATCATAATCATCTGCATTTCAGATAGTATGGAGTTATTTCCCCCCTCCTTTTACCAAGGCTCATCTTTTCCTCCATAATCAGCGAAGGCCATGTTTGGCCTATGCCCTCCGACTTGAACTCGTCATTTCCAGACTTTTTGCTTGCAAACTTTACCACTAATGGTATACTTGATGCTCTTTCAAAAGGCTTATGTGTTTTGACTTTGTATAATACTTTTTTAATACAACCCGTTTCTGCGAGAAAAATTTAATTTGGTTAGTTAAGTTAAAAATGTTATAAATTTTTCTTCTGATGAAAAATTAGTATTTTGGATGCGTTCAAATCCATTATTTTTAATTTTAAGGGTATATTGTTTTCATTTAAAACTTTACCCACTCTCAATTAATTGTCAAACAATGCGATGTGCATCTGTGCGATAATGTGACTCTGATGATGGATAAGTAAATAGTTTTATCAACTGTTTATGCCATTCATATTAAATAAGTTAAACACAGAAGTGATGACAAAGTTGAGCACTAGAATTGAAATGTGCATATTTGTTTTTGCATGGCAAAATTAATATGTTCATAAAACTTCCATTGTTGCTGGCCTTAATAAACAATTTTAATTAAAAATTTCGCAAAATTTGTATTTATATTAATTTTGCTCACACTTTGTTATTGCACGCAAAAATGCCTTATTTTTTTCCACACAGTCAAGGCGAAAAAATAATTTATATAGCATGCAAATTTTTGCTTTGTAACTTTATGCTTTCTGTGGATTAAGTCAATTTAAGGTATTTGGGTTTGCTGTTTAAGAGGTTATTTATTTATTTAGTGGAATAATTGATTGTATTAATGTATGATGATTTGGCATACTTTTAGGGGTTTGAAAATACTAAATGTATTTTATGGGTATTATGAGTAATAGGTATTGCTTAGTTTATTCCTCGAAGTAAAAGCAATCTTTATTTTTTATTTATTTATATGCGCGTAGCCAAAGTTGGACTGGGGAATTTGTGGGACCCGAAGGGGACTTTCGGGTAGTAAATTACAAAAGCGGACAGTTGCTGCAGCTCGCCCCAGTGGCCAGTATTCATGAGATCGTTCAAGTTCCCCATGTTCCTCACCACCTCTAAAATATTTGCAAGCTGTGCGTGCGGAAATTAAAGGCATCAAGCTATGAGCAACTAGCAACCGGCCACATCCACTTGGGCTTCATAATTGCCTTGCGGTGCTTTGGCTAATAGAATTAGAATGTGCACCACATGAGCAATTTTCTGCAAATTTGTCGTTCATTTCGTGCTCGTTTTGCAGCTGTGGCAGCTAGTCGGGCCAAAAGGATCGCAGCCTTGTGCTCTAGCCACGCTAATTAGTTGGCCAAGACGCAGCAACGGGCCAAATAAAAATACGCGACGCGAAACCCAGCGCTATGTGGCAAGCATGTTCGGATCGAGGGAGTTGCAAGGAGGTTGCCGATGTCACCAAAGGTTGATTGGGATCAAGGTGAGAACGAAGTTGTTGCCGCCGCCACGGAGCCATGAATTGTCCATTTTATGGTTGCTTTTGTGGGTGAGTGTGGATGTGCGGAATTCAATGGGATGTTCTTGGCCCAAAGGAGTTTTTTTTGTCTGCCTTCAACAATTTTCTCGGTTCGTGTTTTTTACATTGTCGTTTTAGTTGAGAGAGTTATTTAAGCTAGAGTTTTTATACTAGACTTTTAATTGGATATATAAGTCTAGTGTATTTTAATTTAAAAAATATGTTTAATGTTGTATTTTTTAATACAATTTACTTAAAAACATTTTTTTTATATATATCTATACGTTCTTCATACGTGATCTAAAGCCATTAATTTTTATTAGTTTCTGAACCGAACTGTGAAAGAAATTTCACTTTAACTTATAGATTTTAGAGTTTTTTTCCACGAAGTATTTCCCATTACGGGTATATAACGGTTAAACTATGGAATTAGATATTAACAGCAAAATGCAATTAACTTCCACCATGACCGACCAAAAAACTGGCGACAATTTAGCTACGCTATGAAATTTCGCCTGAATAGCGAATAGCGAAAAATACTTGAACCGCCGCATGACAACGGAAATTAAATTGCATGAAATTGGAAAATTATTACACGCAGACACACAGAGAGAGAGGAAAATGCATTTGCATAGTGTTGAGGTAGCCATGCAATTTGGCCGGCCATTTAAGCCAAATTAAGTCCCCGTTGGAGGCTCTACTTGGCCTAAAACTTCGTCTCTCTTGACGTCTTCCGATGGCCAAATGGCTATATGGTGTATGTGCGTGTTGCTGACGGTCACATGCAATCAAGGCTGCAATTTTCTTAACCAGTTTCCTTTAACCAGTTGACAATTCGTGTGCGTAACGCGGTCTAGACCCCGTCGCTTGGTTCTGGCCATTTTTCTATCGACAACACGATGTGTATCTTACCCAAAACCAAACGCCTCGTACAGCGAAAAATGTGAGAAAAATTCTGATGATGATGATAAATGATATTGATATTAGTTATAAAAATACAGAAAGTTTAATTTTTGGGTAAAAGATAAATACTATTAATATTAATTAATACAAATTCAAGTATAAAATAATATTGAGCAGACATAAAAATATTTTTAGGCACAATTATTTAGATCAAATTATTTTTTTACGCTTGTTATAAGGGAATTAGGTAAATCTTAAAAATTTTTAGTTCTTTTAATCGTAAGGAATTCTTGTTTTTAACACTTATTTAATAATGTTTTCTCTGCATACGAAGGAAAAAACTTTTTGATCATAATTTTGTACAAAAGATTTACTAAGAGATAGGGTAATATTTTTATTTGGCAGTGTATTGCTGAAAGTCTCATCTTTGTGGGCTCCTTTCAGGTCTTTGGTTTTGGCATTGGCATGCATCGCCAATCAGTTGGCAGTTTGTTTGGCTTAATCGCCTGCGTAATTGATATGCGCCTGTATGTGTGTTGGGAGGCGGGAGCCTAGGTTCTTTTTTAATTAAACTCCACAGCTCGTTGGCTTTTAGCCGGCAATTTAACAGAGACATTAATGCGGAGAGAAATGGCCGGCGATTGAGCGGCAGATTGAAGCAGATGCTAAATGGATGTGGAAATAGAATGAGATGACAGCGATTGATCTGCGGAGTGTGTGTGGGGTCGGTGAAAGATTGGATCTGCTGATTGCCACTTAGCGGAAAACATAAGAAATCAGCGCAATTTTCTCAAGATCTATACTTATGTTTTAAATTTGAGATACTTTATTCCCCAAGAAATTGAAAAGTAAGTTTCAAGATCCGATTAGTTTTACAAAAGCAATGATTAAAAAAAGATTTAAGCTTTTACATAACATTTTTTATGTTTTAAACAAGATTTGCCTTTACAAATATGAATATGGGATTAACCAATACGTTTCTAAGTAATTTAATATTCAAAATATTTTTGATAAAGGGTTGTTACTTTATAATCAAAAGACTTATATTACTTTTTTCTGCAATTTCAAACAATCGCTCGAGGATTCAATAAATTGTTATTTTATTTGGCACCATTTTTTGGAGAGTTCATTTATGCGTATGTGGCAAAAATTACAATTACAAATGGCCCGTTTTTCAGACCGCCCTTTTACGGACCCGCTGCACCTTTGACCCCGTTTAACCCTTTGTTTGCCGGTGGCACAGCGGTGGACAAAGACAAATATTGGGCCGCAATCACTCAGCTGTGAAGATGCCGCAGAGCAAACATAAACAGAATACAGAAGCACAACGGGCACAGTGGGCAGAAAAAGCAAAACGACGGCAGCTGAACGGTCATCATAATACGCAGAGACAGACAGTAACTGCTATAAATATGCGGATGTCAAATAAACAAAAACGGAACAAAACGTGCTGGGAGCCAAATGGGAAGAGGGCGTGGCAGTCATTGAAATGCCAAAAACGTAAAGCGCAGCTGAACCAATCCAAATATTGCTTTTAAGTGGTAGGGAAAACAGGGCCAACGACGGAGAAATAAATGTATATTTTTTTTCACAGTTTATTAAGTGGTATTTAAATAGTAGCTGCAGAATTTGTGTTAATTAAAAAGTACCTGAAAAAGTTTTTGAAATACAACTCATTGCAGTTGTTAGCAAATTGTTATACATATTTAGCTCTTTCCACTGCATTGCAGTTTACGCCTTTTAATAATAATATAAATTGAAGCTAATTAAATAAAAATTTTTTTTAAATGTTGATATTACATTTTAATTAAAAAAAAGTATTGCTTTTAATCGGTTATTATTTGGTGTTTATTTTTAGAATGAAATTGAAATGTAAATACCAAATGCAATATTACCAATAATTTAGTTATGACTTCGGTTAACCGAGATTTAGTACACAAGGGTGTTGCAAGTTACTGTGGCTGCCTGCTATTTACGTAATGATTTCTCAAGTGCTTACACATGCTGTGGAGCACGCTTTGCATATTCCAATGTTGCAAGTACAAAACCAGCCACAACGACACAACAGCAACATCATCGGCAAGCCAGAAACTTGAATAATATTTGAGTGCTATCTGAGGGCAGCTCGAAATTTCCGATTATGTGCGTGACTTTGACCCTTTCCCCTTTTTGCTGGCAGACACATAAATCGGGCAGCAAATCAATTATGTTAGCCGTCTGCAAGTTCTTATCTGCCACACTACTCCACATGGGGCTTGATTATAATCCAAGGTCAGTGCGTGTCCAGGGCAGAACTCGGATTGAATATTTCACGCACGTTTACAGTATTAATTGATATTTGCAGTAATACGCATAAGTCAAGAACAGGACAGCAACGAAATGAATAGCAAATGAGTTCCCAGGGAAGAGGATAAAAAGGAGACTGAGATCCAAGCAAAAATGTTCGTAGTCGGATATCATTTAATGGAGTGTTATTTATATTTTAGTTTACCTACATTTAAATTACGAGTTGTTCACCACCTAAATAAGGGTATCAAATTTGGTATTTTAAATATAATAAATATTTTCAATACACCTTCTACATTTTTTTTTGGGTATTGGGTACTCCGAAAATCTGTTATTGAGAATTTAGTGCAAACAAAACGCTTTGCTAAACGCAAACGGCATACTAATTACTCTCCCCATTCCAATATGGTTTAGCCCTCCTTAAGGACAACGTTCATTGGCCTTGGTACTCGGACCTGGCCTAAGATGTTCATCTTAAATGCGAACACCAAATTAGAAGCTCAAATATTTACAAGGTTATGTCTGAGGTAAAGTCAGCTTAATTAAATTTTCCATGCAAATAATAATACAAATAAGAATACAATTTCTAGACAATACAATGGAGTTCACAAGTAGAGTGAATAAATTTAATTGGTGCCCTTAAATTCTAACAGGTGTTCTTGGAGAAATAAGCTTATTAGCTAATGTTTAGTTTGGACTATCATAAAACAATTATTCAAAATTTGGAAATATAAAAAAATTTTATTGTGCGTCGGCCGGGAATCGAACCCGGATCAACTGCTTGGAAGGCAACTATGCTGACCATTACACCACCGACGCCCCTTGGATCAAGGAATAATTTTTACCCTCATGACTCACTCCTTTACTCTCTTAGATTTGGGGGGAAGTGTTCTATAAATAGAACAATCCATAGAGACGGTTCAGAAAATTAAATAAGACAAATCTTGGTTTCTCGCTTATCTAAATAGGTCAGCCTAGAAACTATGAAGAAACTATAAAAATATGTATTAGGTATATGTTGGGTTGAGTTACAAAAAATATGCTGATAGCGAATTGCTAATCAAGGAAATCGACATAAAGCACTGACACAACATAATTAATTAAATCTTAAGTAATTGGTTACATTGATTATTTAATAAATAATAAACTTCAAAAGTTTTCCCAGAATAGGTTCTTTAAAAACTAAGCAACGCACTTTGGAGATTTCGGTATATTCAGCATACATTATCTTCATTAGCTTTACACTAAATTTGTGCCATCGTTAGTAAATAGCTAAAGACTCACAAAAAAAAAAGATAAAAGTGTGACAAATTAGTCTTACACAATCCTTGAACATTTTTACAACGCATTCAACTTTAGTGTCAGTACCATTAGTTCTGCCAGAGCTTTTATATGCAAATGCGCAGTCCGGTGGGTCAAATAACTCAAAAAACACACCCACTCTCTGAAAACAAGTAACAAAAGGTTAAAGCAAACCACATGCGGTCCACGAGCTAAACTATTTATTACACACCAACCTTAGCGCTTTTATATTTATTTTCCGACTGTCGAGCCGTGTAAAAAGAAAGACAAACAGCAGTTTGAGCCTAAATAACCGAATCGTGTTTGGTTTTGATCTTTTGACATGGACTCCCTAAAGTTATTTCAAATCGATCTCCCCGGTATTTAATTAATTTGTATGATCCGCTCACAGCGTGTCGGTAATTTCCCGTATCCGAAAGCATTTTGCCGGGCCTAACAAATTGCAGGCAATACATCAAAATCTATCAAACGAATGCTCATTTTATTTGGCTACCTTTTTCGACCATTCTATGCCGCACATAATTGATGGCACTCTGCTGGGATTGTGGATACGGTGGGTTTTCATCTTAAAAGGGGAAAAATAAAAGGGGGAGAACAATGAAGTTGACACTGATGCCAAATGATGTCATTGCCTGGAGTTACAAACTTTTGGCGTTGGAAATTGTTCAAATTCGAACCTGTTGCTCTCCAAAAAGAGTTTCTCCCTTGTAATTTATTTATTCCGATATTTCTTTTCTTTGAATTTTTGGGGTGCCGGTGCCCATTGAGTTGTCTACTTTGGTTAATTGACTTCATTATTTGGGGTTAATCGCCTAACAAGGTTCCAGTTTTTTCAAAGAGCTTTTTTTTGTTTAGTCATGGTGGATTATTGAACAAAGAGAATGGTCTGCAGGGTTTTTTTTTTATAAAATGGAGCTAATCTTTATTTATTCTGGACATCGTCTTTGCATTGATTGAACTTGAAAAGCCTTTTTTATATTTCAAACGGATTAACTCATTAACTTTTGAGCCAATGTAGAACATAAGATGAAGTTGTTACGGCTTGGATTAATACTTAAGAAGCTTAGGCTTGTTGGGGTTATTAAGTAATTATTTTTCAAAAGCAAATTAAGTTGGTTCTCAAGAATTCCTTGAGTGCTTTCTCGATCATAGTGAAACGGTTATGTTAATAGCCGGACTTTACGAGTATGCGTATCAAACTAATTATGCACTGCAAAAACTCAGCGTTTAACAGTCCTTGAAATGCTTTGCGCACAAAATTACATATGCAAAAAGGGAAAAAACTGAGAAAAAGAATGAATGGGTGAAAGAAAAACCAGTAAAAACGAAACGGAAACTGCATAATCAAAAATCACAGCAAGCGGTAATCAACGGACCATATATTTTCAAGATGCCTAACCCCCTTCGACCGACAACCTCCTTCTTGAGGAGCCCACACACAGCAACTTTGTAAGGCAGGCCAGCCTCACGGATGGCAGTGGTCAAAACAAGTCCCCAGACCCAAAGGATGCATACTCATATGCACGCGAAAAAAATCTATATAAGATTCAGAACATAAATGTAACTAAATACCTTTCAAAGAGAGTGCTTAATTTTCCGAAATGTTTACTCGTGTGTTTATATATTTTTAAATTTGTTTGGCTCCCATAAAATTCTTTTAAATGTATATTAAATTTTATGTTTAAAATTCTTTTAGTATACATAATATTTATAACTTATTTCAAGCCTTGCAATGCAATATTTAGTTGCACTGTACTTTAACTTCAAGGGACATTCTTTTTCTCAAAGAATTGTGCAAGTAAAAGTATATGGCTTTCAGTTTGGTTGTTACAAAAGTTGGCTCTCTCAAATACAATGTTCTATTTTGTTCAGTGTACACTGCTGAATGTGCAAATATTTTGTTCCGTGACTCCTTTCCTCCCCCGAACCCCTTTATACAAACCCTCTCCATTTGCTATCCTCACCACATGCGGCGTTCTGTTGAAAGCAACTTAGAGAGCGGTTGTCTAAGTTTCCAGACATTGAACTTGAATATGAATTTTTAATTGCATGCGGCATGCGAAACTTGCTCAAGCCAATTAATTACGCATCGATTTGTGACTCGGCAGGTTTTCGCATACAACCCAAGCCCATTCGATCCCGAAAACGAATCCCCATCCACAAAATTCAACCGCCTGATGGGCAGTAACATTTGCATTTGACAGTGGGGCAACTTAATTGCTGCCTCTCCTCGTCTGACTTGGCAACTTTCGGAAATTGCTTAGTGTCAGGCTCAAGGGATGGGATCGAAGTCATTAGTTTTGTTTTGGAGCATCATCATGAGTCCCAATCCTCGGCTGAAAGGCACATTCATCAATAATTTCCTGGTAAATCGCTGCAAACTGCAGTCTGTGTGATTGACATCTGTGCCTCCCGCACCTTTGACCTTAATTTCTGATCGCCATGAGTCATGGACTCGACTTAACCAAGTTAACTGAGTTAACCTGTTTCTGTTTGAAGCCTGGGGCTAAAATTTGCCTGGATGTTGGATAATTTTCAATTAACTACACGTATACGAAGGTAAAGGCAATGCAACGATGAATAATAATTTCATTTAAGTGTGCAAGCTCTATATATACGAGTATATATGTATATTGTCGGCTAATGCGACTGGCGACTGAGTTCCATTAAAAGGGAGCATGAAAAAAGAAGAAATAAAGAGCAGCACACACACTCCATAAAAGCAAAACTAATCATACAATAAATGAATCTTCATCAATTCATAGACAGCAGGAGCTCGCTTTCGATGAGAGCATCCATCCTGGCCGTTGTCCCGGTGAGTAAGCCACAGATACTTCCAGGTTCTCGGCTCCAACAGCCAACAGCCTAGCCCCCAAATGAGCAAACAGCGAAAGCAATAAAATTTATGTTAAGTAGCGCGGCCATAAATAGCCAAAAGCGGCCATGGAGTGAGTGGCTATCGGACAGCGTCGTCATCATCTTCTGGCCTTGACAATAGGGAGAAAAAATCAGGGAACACTGAGGAAATCAGTCGCAAGTGCTAAAGAAACCTCATTTAAAAGTATGATCCAGAACATATATATAATTGCAGCACACACAGTTATGGAAAACAAATCGATTAAAAACCATCCACTCAAATATACCTACTATAAAATATGTATTTACAAAACTCAGATTAAATTTTTAATTTAATACGTTCCGAAGACAATTTATTATTAGCATTAAAATGTTTCTATAGCTGAATTAAATTAATAGGAAATATGTTTTGTAGTAACGAGCTATTCATGTAAAGGTGTAAATTCTCAACTACTATCTACTTTTCTTGGTTTATTCCGATTGTTTTAAGTGTATTTATAGACCAATGGGGAGTGGGGCAAACAAAAAATCGTGAAATCGTGGAATGATAAATGTCAAAGCAAATGACATAAATAATCGAATCGAGCGCAAACCCAGTCAGCCATGAAAGCGATGCGTTCGGAGGAGTCTGAAGGTCCAGGAGATATGGCAGGAAATCGGGGTCCGGAGGCGCATGCCTAGAGGGCAGCCTATCGACGGCATTGGCTCCATAAAGAGCATAATCGGTGGAGCAGAGGAGCGGAATCCTTTAACGTCGCCAAGTGTGGTCCAAGGGTTCCATTTGGGGATCCGATAGCACGAGCCTCGCCCCTTTGGACCCAAGATGATGCCAATGCCAATGCCGAGCAAAAAGGCATTCTCAATTATTGATAGATTATTTACTGTCAGCCAGCCAGTGAGTCGGGCAGGCATTCGGCCACTCCGTCAGTCAGTCAGTCGGTTGGTGAGGGAATGACATTGCCGATGGCCATTGTGCTCGATTCCGGGAAAGAAAAGCTCCGTCACAGTGCCATCGTCATCATCTCTCCGACTCTTGTACGCGACTTACATTAATCATTAAGTGAAGCACCTTCCTCCTCCTCGATGCCTTCTTTTGTGGAGCTGTCTGTGCGTGCAATTTGTAATTCTCTATAAAGCACCAGGCTGGGACTTCATATATCATAGATCTCAACTGGAAGAACTAGAATTTGCATTAACACATCAGCGAGTGGATGAGGGTGCGGTGATGGATTCCTTACAAACCAGTTTAAAGGCAGGGAATTATAAATTATCAATGCTGATATTAAATCACTTTATCATTAAGAACAAATTTTTGTTTTGAAAATTCAATCAGTCAAAATGAATTTTTCTTAACAATATTTTAAACACCTTTTAGGTATCAAATCGATAAAATAGATGCTTACCGGTCATTGCACAACTCAGAAAAAATTCAAAGAATGTATTTTATATGACATTAACCACTCAGAATAAAAATTTCTTAACAAACGAAGTGAAATGTTTATGCCTCCTCCCCTATCTATAAATCATTCCCGAACAGCCAGATCAAAATAAAGAACTTCCCCGATCATAAATTCCCGAGAGGAGGAAATCGAGAAACACTTCCAGTGCCCATTTTCCATTTCCCACCTCATCTCGTCCGTTGGGGAGTTAACTCCCCCCCCCACATTTTCGATTTCAATAGCTGGCGGTGAGCCTGCTGCACACCTTTATGGCTCATTAACGACATGTCGTGGCAACCACGATAACTTTTGCATCCCACAAGGCGGCCAGCCGGGCATCGAAAACACCCAGAGGAGAGGCTCCTCCGGCAACAAAACGAGCTCAATAAAAATAAAAACTGTCTGTCGACCGGGACTGGACGACAATAAAACAAAATGGCAATTTACGATTTTATTTACGAGCTGCCGCCAACAGGAACGTGGAGTGAAATGGAATGGGTTAAGCAGTCGGCGGCAGAGTATACGAGTATATAGAGCCAAGATCCATCGGCGAAGGTGACTTGTGGAGTTTCGCGAAAGGGAACTTCAAAAGCAGCAAGCGCCCCAAACAAAAATTTGTCATGCTCATTGCTCTGAGTCCTCCTCCCGCTTTTCTTTCCTTTTTTTTGTGTTTGTTCCGAATCGGAGTGAAATGGTTGTCTAAACTTGTGGAACTGCATAAATTATACGATTCTCGTATAGTTTGCGGCCACCAGGCGCAGCTGTCAACACCCGTCCGCCCCTTTCCGATCCCGTTCCCATTCCGCCCGCCCACAATTGTGAACTGGAGCAAATTGTCTTCGGCGAGACTTCAAAAAATGACCGACCTGCCGCACCCCTCAATAATGCATTTCAATGGGCGTCGCCTGCACACTCACGCACAAACGCCTCCTATTTTTGGGATCGTATCCACCAACCCCACCACCATATAGAGTGGTGTATTTTTGGGTATTTGTCTTAATTGAAAGTTTATTAGAGGCCTAAGCCAGGCATTTAATTAACTTTGTTATGGCCTTCAGGTGTGAGTTTTTTTTTGAGGGGTTGGCGGGGAAAACCGCGAGATTTCGGGGTTAACCATTTCTGGTTTCAATTAGTCAAGGGCGGGATAATTCAATAAGTGTCAGCTGTGAAGAAATTTTCGGAAATTGGAATTTAACAGAGGGAAAAGGAATTGCAGAGAGTTAAAATGGGATTTTAGTAATGTTTTATTTCAAGGAATTTATAAAGGGTTAATGCATCACAACCTCGCAGTATATAATTTCTTACATAATCCCATACACCCTTTTAACGAATTCATGTTCCTAATTATAAGCAAAACATCAAAACTTAATGCTTTTGATCTTTCAGCACTCTTCTGTTTATTACAATAATAAAACTTCACTCCAAATTTCCATCATAAAAACTACCGAAAAAGCGACCAAGACGAACCAAAAAAAAATCGTAAAAACTTTCTCAAATCTGTTTTTCATTACGCTACTAGAAGAATTGAACCCCGAACCGAATGAAGCTATCTATCTTGGCCGAAAGTGCAGCCAGACAGCAGTTAGGTACACGAGTTGGAGAATGAGTTTGAATGCGAGGCTCTCCAGTTGCGATGCCAAGTAATATGCATCATAAATTCACATTAACACTTTGCAGACATGTGCGCGGTGGCTTCCCTTAGGGGCCCCACTCTATATCTTCCTGCCCCGGTCTCCTCCACATTGTTGTCTGCCTCGCATTTATGGCACTCATTTTGCGTTTTAAGAGATACATTTTGTGTGCCATTTGTGTCATCTATGTGGAGTGCACGTGTGTGTGCGCCAAGTCTCGAAGAATTTGTGCATCTGTTTTGGTTAGATTTTAGAAGTTGTTACCACACAACTAAAATACCCTTTAAGACTAACCTTTATACTTCACCCCAAAATACTATGGATATCTTTTAAAAAAAATTTTGAAATAGTAAGAGTTGTAAACAAATATTTCTTCTCTCTGAACCTTAAATATGGACTGAGTTTATAATACACTAGAACACAGTTTATTTTATTGACAATTCAAAATAATCATCAAATTCTTTTGTTATTTAATATTTCTATTTCAAAATATAATCAGAAATCATTTTAAATTTTTTAAAAGAACTTTAAAGTCATCGGGCTTGTTTTATTAAATCTAGAGTATTTTTTCTTCGATAGGAAACATCCCCATTTGCTGCTATTAAAGATGCAGTAAAGATTTTTTTTTTCAGCTTTGTGGCTCAATGATGGCTTCGCCGCTTCAATATATTTACTTTTTAATTTTTTATTGCCCATTTGAGTGCGTGGAAGCTTTTGGGCATTTGTCAAATTTTCACGATTTACGATCGACATCATCATCAACATCAGGAGCGTCGCAAGAGCTTTCTGGAGGGGAAATGGGAGGCAACTCCGCTGGAGTTCTCCAGCCCCGCCCTCCAGTCGCTGAAATCCCCTAGCTGAAAAGCGCCGACGACAGAACAAGATTTATGTTAATTTGTTGTGATTTATTGAATGATTTTTTATGGGAGTTTCACGCATGCTGCTGGCCTAAATTTTTGTCTGTTCCCCAGACATGAAGCAAAAAAAGAAAAAAATCAACAGACAAGACGCACACAAAACATTTGACAAAACCAAATGACATTTTGAGTGCTCGGCATGTTTGGTTAATTGAAAATGGAAAAGAAACAGCATTGAATCGAATGAAATTGAAAGACTCCTTTTGGCACAGTTGGAGCTCGTTGTGGCATGTTTAGCCCCCTTGCGAGTCTCCCTTGGCCCGCCAATATGATCAATGTGCGTCTGTCATGCAAATTTAAATTTGTCCAAAACGAAAGGAGAAAAGCCAAAGACAAACCAAGAACCGTCACACTAAGAAAAACTGATCATGTTAGGCTTTTCAACTAAATTTATGGTATAAAATACAAGTGACAAGTTTGTTAATTCCAATTAGTTTAATTTGTAATTTTAAATTAAGTGTTTGTCTGAGAATCTTAAAGTTTTCTTGGAGTTTATACAGTAAAAGTAAATCAGTTTTTTATTATTTAAACAAAATTGTATATAATGGTACTGAACTTTCATTTAATTTTAAATATTTTTTATTTTGAATAAAATTTATAATGGTTTGTTATAGGAGTAATTTTTTTTCCTTAAAGCAAATCTTGTTGTTCAGAATTTTGTACACACATTCTGTAATTTCCTTTAATCTTTCTTAAGGTAAATCATATACCATCCGCTTACCCAAAAATTTCGTAGTGTTTTTTCTTGTGCCAAGAAAAGTTGATGTTGCTGCCGGGCCTAGACAAGCGGCAAGTTAATTTATGCACAACAGCAACAACAGGCGGCGGCACGGCAACAACACAATGCCAATAAAGGCTGCAAGGCAGACACAACAACAACTACAGCAACAACTACAACAATTTGAAAATTGTTTATGCGTCTGCGCAGCCGCAAAAGTCGCCTTCGCCTTTTTGCCTTCTGCGACTTGTGGCGCGTTTAGTGTTAAACGCTTGATTAAAATTCTTGTAACTGCAACACTTTCGTGGCATGTGTTGTAGTTGCTGTTTGTGTTGTTGTTGTTGGTGTCTTGAATCTTTATGGAGCGTGTTTTGTTTCGTTTTCTTTTCTTTTCATCCCGATGGTCTTGGCTTTTCTTGAGCCCGCGGTGAGTGTATATACTATATAGTATCGGATCGTATGTTGTACCTTGCGGCCATGCGTCCTGGCTATTGTTGCTGCATTGCTCGTTGTTGCTCGTTGCTCTTGTTCTTTTTTAATTGAATTGATTTGCATTTTTCACGCAGGCGTTGCTCATTGGGTTTGCTCTGCTGTCTGGGCTGTTTGCACTGTCATCAGTGGGTTAAGATGAGGGGGGTTCGGCATGATCTGGGGGGAAAGAGAAAAGCATCGGCGAAAGCAGGAAATGTTTGCTTTTGGGGCTGGCCAGTTAAATTAACCTAAATTGAGAGGAGTAGATATTTAAATCAGATCGGATATGCATAGCAGAATAATTTATACATTAAATAGAAAAGCGTTAAACATTTTTTGGTTTATGATAATCAATAATCAATATTATCCATACTTTAAAATTATTTAATAAAAAGATATTCTGCAGGATCAAAAGTAGTCTTTTCATTGCGTGCGGTTTTAATAATTTTAAATTTTCTGGCATAATCGTAATTTTACGAAAAGATATATGTCATTTCACGGTAATGATATAATATTATAATAATAAATAAAATGACAATAATAAAATAACAGATAACTCTAAAGCAACACTTATCCCCTATAAGCTTTCATAAATTTAACTTCCGAAACCCAATCGAATATTTGTTAATTACAGCTTTACGTTGTTTAACGCCCCAAAGAAAATTGTTATTAATTAATATGTAATTGTAATGGGCAGGCTGCATGACAGAGGCCCACATATGTTTTCGTAAAGTGGGTGGCGAATGGGCCTTTGTGTCAAATCGCTGCTGGCTTTAACAAATTAATAAACTTGACCAGACACGATAAAACCGCATAAATCAATTTTGGGTAAAACGCGCTAAACAATCATAAATAATAATTAAATGCTGCTCAAACTATTTCGGGCAATAAAACGCCCTCACTCTGCTGAATTTCTCGCTCTGTGGGATAATTAAAAACGGTCGGTAATTATTGAAATTTGTGGCCAGCGTCAGACGTTGGTTAACCGAATGGCGCGTAAATTACAAAAAATTATTCAAAAAATTTAATTCAATTAATTGAGACCGAAGCGAAGTGGAAGTGCGATGCAGATAACCTGGCTGTCATCTGTTTTACATGGCTCGTTAGCTATTTGCTTCCGCTTCCTCTTCCCTTTCCTATTCCTGTCATCTATCTAACAATTTGTAACGCCTAATTGGGCAAAGGGTAGCTACCTATATAGCCCACATATATCCACGGTCTATATATATATCGGAGCCACGGACACACATATCCATCTCGAGTGGACAAAGTGAACTTTCCACTTCTAATTGCACATTTGTATGCCTAATCGATCTGTCCGATTCGATTTGTTTTCACGTCTCTCATGGAATTTGTGTGCCATGTTGACTTTTTTCCATACCTTCTATCTGGTGTATATTGCTCTTTCATTTACTGTCTGTCATCTCTTTCTATCTCCTTTGAGGGTTACCTTTGGCCAGGTGTCCGTTTGAACGGTTAAACCAAATGAAGCGTGACATTTTTCACATTTTCTCCTCGTTTTTCCGGTTGGGGCGGAAATTATTGGGAGTTTCGACGGGTTTGGGGAAAACGTGGTCTATGTAAATTGGGCGGATAACAAAGGATTTTGATGGGTTTGTTTTCTGAGCAATCAATTGCTCTTTAACTGGTTGATAGCATGTGTATCAATGGAATGAATGGATTGTAAAGGGTTAAGTGGGGGAAATGTAGCAGATACTGGACAACCATTAAGATATATAAAAATAGCACATTTTCTTTCGGGAAAGAATTATTTTAAAGTAGCTTCTGTATGTTATTTCCTCAAATGCATATCCAACTTAAAAATGTTGTTTAAAGTATCGATTTTTTTAAATGGAATCTTTCTTTAGATTTTCAAACCCCACGGAGTTATTTTACACCTTTATACTTAATCAAAATATATTCCTGAAAGAAGTTTGATATTTTCAGTCCATTCATTTAGTTTTTCAACTAGCAGAACCATGGTCTTAAAATTTATTGATAATCTTAGGCACTTTTACTTGCCATTTTACCTTAGCACCACTGTAATTCCCCTTTTTCTCCCCTTTTTTTTATTACTTTTGCCCACTGTCCTTTACGAACTGTCATAAGCGGATTACCCGAAGTTGATTAGGAGCTCTCTCTTTCGCCCATCGATTGCGTGTTGCAACAAACGCTGATCATGTAAATCCTAAGTTGCAAGTTTATGTGTTGCATGCACTCTCTATATATGCATGTAAGTGTGTATACATTTTTATAGATATCGGAGTAATGCTGGCCAGACGGACACGATACCCACATGCAACTCCGTTTCGCCGTTGCACGCAATTAAAATCTTCATTAGCCGCGTTTAATTTCCACTTTTGATTAAAATACAAAAAATAAGGAAAAACGAAAAGCCAGAGAAGCAGAAAAATCTTGTGACATGTGTCGCTGCTTATCGCCATCAGCCGCCAGCAACAAGTGGAGTTTTTCGAAAAAAAAAGGAGTCGGGGGCTTGTGGATCCGGTCCTCCGGCAGGACTCCTTGGATTCGGATTCGCATTCGGACTTGGACACTTTGCCTGATTAACGTTGGCCGCTTCGCAAAGTCGCTATCAATGTTGGGCCTAAGTGACAGTTGACTTGTTTATCAATTGACAGTCGCTGTTTTCCTTTTTCTTTTTCCTCCTTTTTTTTATTTATTTTTATTTTTTTAGTTCGGGTCGGGTAACTGTTAATAAGCTTGTTCGGCGGCCTGTGAAAATGTTGGTTTTAATTAAAAGTCGTCGGAGCCGATTGAATGTTGTTGGAATGTTTTGGCTGCTTTGCCTGCTGTTTTGTAAGCCGTATTTTAAAGCCCGATGCTGTCACGATAGCAGGCAAAGAGCTCATGTTCGACAACTAAGTAGTTGCCACAAGTCAAGATATTGTGTGTGTGCATAAATATTTCGCCGTTTTGGCCATTAAATCATGTTCACGCCGATCAGCCTACGCAATGCCAAACATTCGGTTCTCATTGAGATAAAGACGAATTCTCTGTGCTCAGAAATCAACAATTTATTTCGCAATTAAATTATTGAATTGTGAAAGGATTGTGTGTTAAATAACGAATTTATTTACCTTGTCTACTGATTGTTTACCACAAAATGACTTACTGACCGTGAATTATTATTATTTAAATTATTGATGATTTTTGTATATTTTGTATAAATACGGTCAATATTAACTTAATTTCGTAAAAATATTTCAAATGCCTTTAACCAAAATGGTTCAATTTCTCTTACTAGCGGTTGAGCTAAAAACGTTGAAAAGCATCTTCATCAATAGTTGTTTAAGCTTCTAGTTGGTTTATCTTTTCTTCTAAAACTCTGCTCAGTTATTACTTTTTCTTCTAATTTCTGGCTTTTGCCTTTCTGCCATTTTAATTGGTTTTCTTTTGCGGCTTGCGACCGCAAACAACAGGCGAAACTTCTTGGCAACCAAAACTTTTTAACCACTCCGGACATGTTTATTACTTTGCCACAATTAAGCCATATATTTCTTGGACAAAAGCTGCTCTCAAGTTGCTTTTCTTATTTGCTTTTTTCCTCCTGCCTGCAGTTGTGGGTCAGTGGTTTAAACAGGCTTTCCAGCATTGTTTTTCCAAGTCTGAATGCAGCCGAGAGTCTCCCACTCTCTAATGAGCAGTCGCCACAAAGTTCAATGTTGTGGCTTGTAAATCTCCCCACATGTGCTCCACTTTCCGGCAGAATCCCATTTCCATAAATATCAATTAAGCGAGAGGAGCGACTATCAAAAGTGACAGAAACATGTGGATGCGTCTCGAGTTTCCCCCGTAGAGTTGGCTTCTGGTTTTTCTGGCCTTCTGGTTTTCTCAACTGGCTACCTGGCCTACGCAGTTTTATAATTGGACAATTTACTGAGGTGCTGCCCCTGAAAGTGCCCCTCCTAAACTGCTAAACTCTCCAATTGAGCTCATCAAGTTCGGTAGTCTGGAGTCAATAAAATGTAACTTGGGGGAAAATGTTACCATTTAGGCGTTGAAGCATGAAGCATACTGCCCAAATGTGGGCGTGCCGATCGGAATTGAAGTCGTGTGCTAGTGTTAAAGCTACGCCCCAATGGATATACCCCAAATTCAATTAGTCAAAGTCGAAAAGCTTTGCTCACAGTCCCATAAGCGGCTTAGTTTTCCACAAACATACTCACACACACACACTCACACACACGAAAATTGTTATGAAAATGCTTTCACTAATTTTCAGAGCTCTTCTAATTACACTTTGAGTTTGGGCCCGGAGTTTTTCCATCGAGATGATGTTTCTTAGTCATTTGGCATCCACTAAGCGGTCACTAAGCGTCAATATTTCATGCCTAAGCCTATTACAGATTATTGTGCCAGCTTACACAGACGCAAATGACAAGTGGCGGGAAAATCGGAGGAAAACGTAGACTGGCGGGAAATGGCAACAATGTAAGCAGTGTCAAGTCTTGATTGGAACGCTTATTGGGCGGCTGATTTGCATAATGTTGGTTAAATAGTTAGGAAAAGTTGACAGGAAAATTATTAAAGCTGTCAATTAAAAAGTTTCGTGGTGATTAAGGGTACAAATATAAAAATAAATACAAGACATATATAACTAACAGAACAATAAAATATTTTATACAATTAAAACTTTAGTTTTTGTATTTAAGCAAATTAATAAAGCAATAAAGGTAAAATACTTTGTTTAACCATATTTTCCAAAAGTAATTTCAATATATAGATAAATTAAACAAATTATAACACACCAAACAAAGTTCCAAACTTTTTAAGCTGATTTGGAATGCAAGAGTGTTTCAATTTAATTTGAATTCCAACCTGATTAAAGCCCTTTATTTAAGCATTAATGAAAAGTGCAGCCTCCTGGATGATTCTTCCGAACACCCCGAACAAATATGGCCCCTTCCTGTCATTTTAAACCCTGATTGTTAGTTAACCTGCAAGGCATTTACACTTTGCTGGCAAACATTTCATGAATTCATTTGTGCGACAGCCTGGAAAATGTGTTGCCAAAATGAAAAGTTGCCCAGCCAGACGATGCCAGTTGGGTGATAGAATAAAACGTGATTAGCAGCCAGATTTTCTGCTTTAAATGCAGTATCATTACAGTATCCAGTTTAGTTGTGAAGAGTCGAAGAAAGATGAAGCTTCACTTAATTTTGATCGGTTTATTTTTAGGATTGTGTTTTGGTTTGAGTACGAAAAGAATTCGACCCACGCAAGGAAATGTTTTTGAGTGGCTTGGATCGATACTTTTACCTCCAGTAACAACAACAACTAGAATGCCTATAACTATAGGTACAACTTCAACTACAACCAGAAGAACAACAACAACCACAACAACAACAACCACTACAACTTTAAGACCTCCAGAGGCAAACTTTCCAATTGAAAGAGATTGCGTTTCTTGTCGCTGTGGATTAATGAATACGGTATATAAAATTGTAGGAGGTCAGGAGACCAGAGTTCATCAATACCCTTGGATAGCAGTGATTTTGATCTTTGATCGTTTCTATTGCTCGGGATCACTGATCAATGATCTATATGTTTTAACAGCAGCTCATTGTGTGGAAGGAGTTCCCCCTGAATTAATTTCTGTAAGGTTTCTCGAACACAATCGTAGTCATACGGATGAGGATATTCTAGTTCAAAGATATGTCTCCAGGGTAAAAGTTCATGAGCTGTATAATCCACGTAGTTTTGACAATGATATAGCAATTCTACGACTCAATCAACCAGTAGATATGGAAAGTCACCGTTTAAGACCGATTTGTTTGCCGATACAATCATATAGTTTTGATCACGAATTGGCTATAGTCGCCGGTTGGGGAGCTCGAAAAGAAGGAGGATTTGCCAGCGATACTTTGAGGGTAAGAAAAGGGTGAACTGCAGATATTTTCTAAAATTTATAGGTTTCAGGAAGTGGAGGTAGTGGTTTTGCCCCAATCTGTTTGCCGGAATTCCACATCCTATAAGCCAGGACAAATTACGGATAATATGATGTGCGCAGGATATATTTTGGAGGGTGGCAAGGACGCTTGTGGTGGCGATAGTGGTGGTCCACTCCAAACGACCTTCGATGAGCAGCCGGGTCAATATCAGCTGGCTGGAATTGTTTCCTGGGGAGTCGGATGTGCCAGACCTCAATCCCCGGGAGTTTATACAAGGGTCAATCAATATCTGCGCTGGCTGGGATCTAATACTCCAGGTGCCTGTCATTGCATGCCTTATCCAGAAGAGGATTACTAAGAGTAAATTTATGGAAAATATTTCAAAAGAAATCAGTTAAAAATTTTGTAAAAATTACTTTGGTAATAGTGAACAATTAAGAAGTATTCTTGTTTGACAAGCTTTCAGTTTTTAAAGAAACCTTCGAAATATCTATAAACTTTAAAAATAATAGTTTTTTAAAAACTGTTATATTGGACAGATTTAAAAAAATATGTTTCTTTTTTATACTGTTGACTTTCTTCATTCTCTTTAGCTCAAAAATAAATATTTAATAAACAAATACATTTTTCCAAAGTGCACACATAATTGCAAAGCCATCCACAGCACATCGATCAAAAGTTTGCGCTAACTTTTTGGGTAAATTTTAGTAAATGTTGCATAAACTACTTGGTATTCGCTCTACTCATCCCCCGGGGAGCACAGCCATATCCATAACCACATCCTTAACTGTAGCCATTGGCAAATAAAAAAGCAATTCGGAACTGGGTTACAACACTTGAAGGTAAGCTACTTCGGTGCATTTACCTCTTTGGAGAGAAGTTTGCCAAGCAGATGGAACGAGGCCATATCTCGTACATATAAATCCCAATTTGCCAGCGAAATATTTTGTGCAATTGTGATTGTTATGCATTTTGCATTTGTGCAATCATAAAATAACTCTCTACCTTTACCTGCTCGCAAAAATGGAAAGAAAGCCCAAGGACACGCCAAACTCGCAGGAGCAAGTTTCCCTGCCGTTTGCGGCTAGTTTTACAATTCGTGTATAGCTATTTTATAAAGTTGGATTCGGAAAAGGCATATAGATAAGCGAAAAGTTTTAACAAATGTACAACAAATTATTTACTCGGGGAAACTGGTAAATTGAGTTTCGATTTGTTGGTAATCGAGAGTTAAAGTTTATTTCGGAGGAAATAAAGTTTTGATTTTAAATTAAATTCTCTGTAAGGAAGTATGAGATATAAGCTATTTTTAAATTCAAAATCAACTTCATTGCTGAAAATTAATTTAATCTTTGATATGCCCAATCAAAAATGGTAATATAGGAAAATAGTTTTTCAAGTTGCATGTCATAAAAACCAGTAATTTGCTATCTATTTATGATCCCGCTTTCCTTTCTTTAAAACCGTATAGGCCAAACTCAACACCTCGTTTCCTTCGGCATTTTCCCAATGGAAGACAAATTGCTAAGCTTAAAGGAGAGATCTTTTCGTGTTGGCCCCCATAAAGCATAAAGATACATATGTAAATAGTTTTACCATCGCTTTGGATCATTAAAAATCTTTACGACTTCATATTAAAGGCAGACAAAAAACGAGAAAAATAAAGAGGAGAGAGGCATACGAACAGTAAAGAAAACATTAATGCCTTGCCAATAAATTTGTCTCACCAGCACAAGCTCGTAAAGATTTCCTACTCAAACCCATAAAGCAGTCTCGAAAAAAGTTTGTGTGTCTCAGAAGTTAAAGTACTGCCGACCTGCATGGATTTCCAGCTAAACGACAAATAACTTGGCATTTAATAACTCTGCATTCGGACGGAATTTCGTTCCCCTCAAAAGTGAGTGGCCCCTTTTCCCCACCATCGTCTTCATTAAAATGCAGCAAAAGTCCCGACTTTATTCCTGGTTCCATAATTTAATTCTTGCGCGCTTTGTGGCAAAGCGAATTTATGTGGTGAAACTAAAGCTGAGATTGCGGACTTTGGGCCAAGAGCTGTGTTTCTGAGTATGAGTATGGTTTATAACAATTGGGTGCGTAACAGGATGAAAAGAAACTATTTCAAATTTAACACAAACAAGTTACAAATATGTTTAATAAAATACAAGCTCTCTATTTTTAGATCCTCCATTTTTCAGGTTTTTCTGCACTTATATATAGTAAGAATTAGTGAATTTTTGACAATTTTTTACAAACCCATTTGTTTTAAATTTAATAAGGGGTTAAAGCATAAAAATTTAAAAAAAAAAAACGGAAAAAAAAATCTGCTGATATAGTTTATTTGAGAATTAAAATAAAAATTAGAAAAGATATAGATTTGGCATACTCCAAAATTCATGCTTGTTCGTTAAAAAACAACGACGCTACAATTTCGTGTCATTGATTTTGTATGAATTTTACGATCTTTCCTATGGTTGGAATACAACTTAGAAAATCTGCAAGGGTATAATAACACGATTAACACTTAACCAAATACTTTATGGAGATATTTTCGAAAACTCACTCCAAGCAAACACTCGTATCGAATAACCCCTCTGTTCAGATAATCATTTAAACATCAAATTTTATAATCAGGCTGTCATGTTTATAATTAAGACTCTTGGGGGCCAGGCATCTTGGTCAACGGGGCTTATTCTCCCACCCAACTAGCTTCTCGATGGGCAATCTTGGCAAAAGCCACCGAAATGGAGAACAAGAAACATTTCTCAGAAGGCAAAACATGACACATCTCATTATGACGACTCCCAAAAGAACTCAACCGCAGAATCCCTCGGCTTCTCTCATTTCGTGTGCTGCTGTCAGAGCATTTTGTTTATGATTTTGTAGCTGTCATAAAGTTATTAAAAGTATGTGACATTTTTATGACATTATGACGTCTTGACTCAAGGTTCCCTTTTTGCCAACCGAAAAATCTGTTTGGTGTTTTTTCGGCGGGAGGAGTGAATCCAACCAGAGGATACCGGGTTTTGTTTTCGTTGCCTCAAAGTTCTGGGAGTGAACCTGAACAGCTTCGCCTTGCTGTCCGCCTGTCTTGAAATATGATATCAAATAAAAAGCAAATTAAAGACGATAAAAATCGTGTCTCGGCTCACGCTGAGTTATATCCAAAATAAGCAAAAAAAAAAAACGCTTTTGCGCCTTTTGCAAATACGGTTTGAACCGCCAAACCAAATCCCTTCGAAATCAAGTATCGTTTAAGTTTCGCTTTTGGTTCTGGTTTCGTTTTCGGTTGCCTGTTGTTCATCTTGTTATTTGGTGGCTCATAAAACTTGTAAACATCCGACTGATTGTGCCCCTGTCTGGCTTTTTTCTGTATTTTCCTGTTCTTTTTTTTTTTTTTTTTTTTCATTTTTTGTGTTTTTGAGTCCGTGTGGGTGCCGGTTCTCTGTTCGAATTGGTAAGATATTTCCAGATGATATTACACTTTTGATTGGCCTCGGTAATGGGGCACTGAGGGCGTGAGAGATCAAAGGGCGATAAGCGATTTAATTGCCCATATGTCCAAACTTATTGCCTTTCAAAGGGGCCAACAAAAGTTATTATAATGGAAGGTTTAGATATGCAGAATGGAAATGGTTAAAGGAATGGCTTTCAAGTTGAATAAACAAAAGATATGGTTGAGGTGAATGGTCAAGAAAAGAAGCGACCTGAAGATCACAATAAAAAAAACTATTCAAAGATTGAAGTCTTGAAGAATAAAGAGAAAGAATGTAAAATATAAACTATACGCTTATTTAAGGAATAAAATTAATTAAAACAATTTACCCAAAAAGAAACCATTGTAAAGTTGAGTAATCGAAGTTTAATCGAAGTGAGAAAAGACCAGCTTTTCTATCACCTATGATATTTCCATTATCAGCTTTATATAATTGATCTAAATATTTTTGTTTCTAGTTGTGTTAGAGGTTAAGATGTATGGTTGACCACTTTAAGGTGGACTTCGCTTAGAGTTTCGCAGATCATATCGTCGCCTTTTTGGAGGTTCCGTGGCATTTCGGTACTGCACATTTTTGTCAATATAATCGTCATCGTCTTCCTCATCTAAATCCTCGTCGTCCTCTGAATCATCATCCTCTTCATCGTATTGCTGGTCCTTCGCCTTTTTGACTGTCCTTTCATCGATTTCTGGCATCTCGGAATCCAATTCGATTTCTACAGTATAGGAGATGTCATCTTCCACCGCATCCATTTTTATTTTCTTTGGCTTAACGTGTTTCTTTTCCTCAACCTCCTTAGAATCTTCGTTCTCACTCGAACTCGACTCCAGGAATTTAGCCAAACGTTTTGCGGGCTTGGCCTTTGCCTTTGGTTTGGGTTTTGGTTTTGGCCTAATGCCGCTGCTGGATTGTGGAACATCGTCGTCTTGATTGAAGTGCGAACCCTCACATAATTCCTGCATGGCCTGCTCCAAATCCGAATCCTCAACTGGCTTTCGGCTGGAAGTCTTTACCTTTGCCGCTGCTGATGTGGATGGCGTAAAATCCATTTCAAGTCCCAAAGAAATTGGTGGTAGAGCATCGTCTTCATCATCGGAATAGTCCATTCCAATAGGTAGATTCTGTTGAAAGCCAATAGATTTGTTGGTGGCATCCATAACTATATCTTTATAGCCTGTGATTTTACTGCCATATCGTGGCAGGTATTCCGAAAAGAAATCGTTGACTTTAGAGAGCTCTACTCTCCCATAATAACCGGCATAGTCAGGCGCTTGACCAATTCCAATAGTTATAACCGACTCGTGTGGCTTTACGTATTTCGTCGAGGATCCTTTACCTGGAATTGTATCGATTAGAGTATTATTTATGGCACTGCGACCCCTTTTTTGTTTGTTGAATACATCAAGACTATTGCGCTCCTTGAGAACCGCCAAATCGGCTTGATAACCCAGCAGGGTTTGGAATCGACATCGAGCTACTTGCAAAGGAGAACGGCATGTGTAAGAAATTGAACAGAGATCTCCTCGGTGAATCATCCTGTCGGTATGAGCAGCATTTGGCATATTCAGTGGTGGAAATCGTGGATCCTCCGGTTTCTCATCGAATTCCTCCTCAAAGTCACGGCTTTTTTCAGCCAGCAATTGCAACTTTGCAGGCTCGTCTTTAGAGAAATTTGGATGCCGATAGATCAACAGGATGGATTTAGTATCCTCACGGTACAAAACCCGTTCGAATTCGTGGGCCAAAAGGAAGCCTGTAAATTGCAATGTGTTTCGACACTGGAAAATAGAGCAACCACTGGTCAAGTGGCTCTCCAAACCCTGATAATCCATCTCCAATTCACAACCATCAGCGGACCATTTAAGAAAATCCACAGAATCCAAAGAAGTGGCTAGGAAAAGTTTCACAATGAAGCTGTAACAACTTAAAGGATGATCTGGTTGAGATTCTGGAACATGAATACCCAATTGGCGGTAGATCCTTCGATGATTCTCAACTGCCTCCGGATTGATGTGGGGTTTATAAGTGGTATTTGGTTTAACTACCCTGTGAAGGGGGCTTTTCTCCTGGACGGAGCTTTCGGCATTTTCCTGCCACAAATTCAGGTCCTGCGAATCTTCCTGCATATCCAAAAACTCCACAAAGTCACAGTTCTCAGGTGGCGACCTCGATTCCAGTGATCCACTCTTAGTTCGTCGATTTGTTGTAGCAGATTCTTCTTCCACCTCATCATCACAATCAATTGATTTATTTTGGCTACTCAGGTTGCTGCGGTTCCGCGACATTTCCCCTCGTATCTACAATTTTCCTTGACTTTTTCAGAGTAAAGTCAAAGTTACAAACGAGCAAGCTGTAAAATTATTTCGACTGCTGTCAACAAGCAATCGAATCGGTAAGACAGGGTTGTCGAGGCCCCGAAAAAAGTCCTATATCCTATGAGGAAATCCTCTTAAGATTTCCATTAAAATTCTATCGATGATTTAGGGATGAGGTTAAAACTTACCATGCAAAAATTTTTGGTCTGTTCAAATACATATTATGCATATTGTGTTAGTTTTTTGTATTAAGCTCTTAGCCTTTTTAAAAGGTATGGAATAAGAGTATAAACCTTTATTTTTATTTCATTTTTGTTTTAAATTCGACCAATAACATTTTAGATTAATTAAAGTTCTACTAACGTGGTTTTATCTGCAGACCAGAAAAAACCTTTAAGCCCAACAAAGCCCATTTTATTCTATTTGAATGCATTTCATGCATTGTTTGTAATAAATCTATTGTAATTTATGTCCCAAAAACCCCCTGTTTTTTTAGCCACCCTTTTGTTCCTAAGGGCGGCAAAGTTCAAAAAGCAAAGAAAGGGAAGCCTTTCAATTGGGGATTCATGGGCTATATCAATAATAATGCAGAACGGAGCCCAGACAACAAAAAAGCCGCCAACATTGACACTCAACTGGTCTATAACCAATCAATGAGAAAGAGTGAGAAGGTGTAATGGGACAGAAAGAGAAAGCGACGTATCAGGAGCTTTAAATTGACATTTATATGAATATTTAATAAACATCCTTTAATCATGACGCGTCCTTTGCGCAGACCCAAAATTATTCTGACTGATGGATGTTGTTTGGATGAACGACCAGGTGAATGTGAACTCCTGCTTTATTCTCTTTTATTCTTACTTCAGGTTTAAAAAATACTGACTATCAGGAGTTATTTACAATAATTTCACGTGTGACCGGGAATTAAACAAAAAATTCATTTGATAAATGGTTTTAAACTTATAAAAAGAGGATATACTCTCATTTACGTTATGCATTTACTAGAAAACTAGAAAGAGCTACAATCAATAAATATTTACTTAAATGGCTTCATTGACTTGCCATTTTAATAATCTTAATCAAATAATAAATCAAATAAAACTTATCAAATTAATGTTTTTTTTGTAACTAGCTTGCACTTATTTTTTTGACGATTAATTTTTATACTTTATGAATAAATTTAGCCTAATTTCGTATGCGGCTGATTATATTAATCTTTTATATTACTCATTCACTTTTGCGAATATTTCCGCCAATTTTATTGTTTTCTTTTTACTGCCAGAATTGTTATGTTCTGAGTCCGAATTTGATGACAAAGCTGTAATTTCCTCGGAAAAACATAGGGCAGTCAATGAAAAGCTGCATAACAAGAACGACGGCTGTATATGACAAATAAATTTACAAGTCCAGTTGGGGAAAAAATATCCCAGCACGCACGTGATTTTGACAATGAAACCCTTCCACTTTTTTCATTGCTTCCTATTTTTTGTGACTGTTACTTTTGGCGGAACGAAAAAACTTTTCTTTGTTGTACTTTTTATGATTTAAGTTAGTCGTGTGACGGAAGCCGTATATAAATTCATGAAAAAACTACATGAGTTTCGGTTTCACTTTAGTTTTTTTTTTGGGAAAGGCTTTGAGAATTGTTCTTCTTATCTGAAATTATGAAACCGCCGATCGCTCAATGTGATCTCTCATCTCTGTAGTCTAAAAAATATTTTAATAAGAGTCGGAATGTTCATAAAGCGTAAATGTTAAGAAGCCGCCGCCAGAATTTTGTTTTGTTTTTGTTTAATGCGTGTCAAGTGGTCGTAGATTATGCATTTTTATGGTTTATGGGGCGCTACTCCAGCGGTTTTCCCTTTTAGGCTTTTGTTTTCGAAGCAATAAAAGAAGAAGAAGACTGAGCATGACCTTCAACCCCCGAATTTTCCAGCTGTTTTCCGCCCTTTTCTCTGTCAATTGCATTTTTATGATCACGATTCGAATTTCGATTATACCCTGAAGTGAGTCACTGTAGCAAGTGATATTTCCTATAAGCTTCTCATTTTTGAATGACTCATGTGAAGACAATCGAGTTTCAATCCATCAATCATTTCACATGCCAAAAGACAAACCTTGAAGCCCCATTGAACTTGTTTGTCTGCTCTTCTTTTTCTTCGCCTTTGGCTCCATATAATTAATATAAATGAATAAGTTCCATAATTTTAGGAAATGCATACCAAGGGTTAATATGTTGGGGGCTTTCACAATTAGCGACTTAAACATCACTTTGCTGCGAAGCATGCAGAAAAATCATTTTTCAATACACAATGCATATTAATGATTATTTCTTGAGAAATGCCATAATTAAATATTTTGAAAGTCTGCGCAATAAAGATCATTAAGCGAAGGATTTCTGGGAAATGCTGAAGGGGAAAAAACTAAAAAGTAAACACATTGTTACATTTTTTGAAATGTTATAAAATACATACTAGAATAATAAATCAATAAATCCTTATAAACAAAATCATATCTTATCCCAACATTTCCTAGAACAAAATCAGTTTTATCTGAATTTTTTTCTAATTTTTTTAGATAATCTCTCACCCATGTTAAAACTGACTAATTGAATGCCCATTTTTTTTCAGCTTTTCGTGACCCTTCTGCTCTAAAAAAAAGCATTCCCGTTAAGACTAGAAGGCAACTCCCGGTTTTGGTAATTTGATATTTTCGTTCTCCACAAATTTTTCACTAAATATGTTTAAACTCATTTCCCTTTTTGGTATCGCTTTCACCCTTGTGTCTGTAGATACTTTGTCCCTTTGTATTCTTTGTCTTTCGGTTGCACTGTTTTGTCTAATGAAGCGTTTAAACTCCCGTTCGTTGATGATAATTAACACAACTCCATTTCCGAAAAAGTACTGGAAAAAAGATCTCATTAACCCTTGGCATTTGTCACACGAACACAGGGGAATTTTATTTTGTTATTTTGAAGAAGTGGGAGTTTTTCGAGTGGATCCCAAGTTGGAGTTGAAGTTTCGGGCTCCTTTTGTCTGCTGCAAAAGTCAATCTACGTGACATCCTTTTCATCCTTACTTTTTTACTCCTTTTTCCCTTCACAAAATTGTTGAAACAGATGTCAAATTGTTGTGCATTTTGTATTTTTTTTTTTTTTGTTGCCTTTTCCTATTGTATTTGTTTTCCTTTCCATCGCGGTGGTGGCCCCTTTTGGTTTCGTTTGTTTTGGTTCATTGACTTTGCGCGGTTTCGAATTTCTGTGAAATACCCACAGTCCCCATCCCAAGAAACTCCTCCAGGGTTCCTCAATCGATTTGCAGTCTTCAAATAGGGCAACTTGATATGTGTCCTCACTTTAGTTTGAGAGTAAAGTGAGCAACACATGTGCCTTTTAAATTTAGAGATCCTACAAAAGATAATGCAATCTAGAGTTATGAGCTGTACTAGTCAAATTGCCAAGGCGAGGTCGTATATTTATGTTATTCCATGAAGTTATGGTTGTTAAAAGTAGATCTATAGTAGATCTGTATAGACCATTGGTCTTTGAATTTATGGTAATTTTTATTGTTCGTAAATTTTGTATTTTTGTGGTAGAATGAAAGATAAAGTACAAAATTTATAAAGGGTAATTAAAAAAAGAGAATATTTTCCGAATTTAAAATTAGATAAATATTTTTTTCTTAAAGTCAGAAAACACTTTAAAAATAGTAAAGACTTGCTTATTTTCTCTAGTAATAATTTAGACCCCACTTAAGTTATTGCATCCGTTTCTACAGTTATATTTTCATATTCTTGTACTCCTCGTTCTTTTTTCCGCACCTTTCTGAGCGAAAAAGAACGTGGAAGACAAGCGAAGACACGCGGAAAGTGCGAAAAATCATTTTACGATAAATAATACAACTTCATCAGCGACAAACGAACCCCCAAAAGCAAAGTCCCTCCCCTCGGGAGGACGGCCCCCCAAAGCCCCAGAAGCAGAGAGCGTGAGGCGTGCATAAGTGAAATGTGCACAAGATACAAGATACAAAGATACATTCAAGACAACACCGAACGGAGCAGCCAAAAAGGTAATTAATCATCGTCATGGGGCGTGTGCACGATTCGCTTAACGTGCGCCTTTGGCGGTGGTTCCCCCCTCGAAAAAGGGGGGCTGCCAGGGGCTCACGGAGGGGGGATTTCGAGGGGCTCTGAATGAGGGTCAGAGTTTGGTCTGTGCAGAGTCAGACAAACATATTACTCAGGGCATTTCCATATGCTCTACTTGAAGCGTACACATAAAAAACTTTATTAATAGTTTTACTTTCTAGTATTACTTTATTTAAATAAGAAGGTGCTCGTTAAAATAACATTTCATTGGCTATTAATGTAAAGAAAGTACAATTTAGTCGTGTGAAAAATTCGGGAAAGCCACAATCATAAAACATATAACATATAATACATAATTATATCAACCGAACAGGTTTTAAAAGTTGGACAGAACTACAAAAATGTGAATAAAAATTTAAATGAATAGGAATTTAAAATTACATACTGTAAATGCATTTTGTGAATTTATAACACAACATTTTTTTCTCTGCAGATACTTATCCTCCATCTTCGCACAAGAGGGCGTTCTGGAGGGGGCGTGTCTTGGCGTGGCAATAATCATAACGAGCCAAATTAATGCGTTTCATTCTACATCAAGCAGAATTCCCGTGCACTTTTTTGCCCTTCTTGGGTGACACATTTGCTGATTTAGCAAATATGGGGAGCTCGAGGATGATTTTCCCTCTGCAATAATTCTGCCAGAGAATATCTAATAATTTCTAAGCGTGTGTGTGGCGCCTACTTCTTCATAATTCGAGAGTTTTTAAGTTTTTAATTGATTGTGTGGATGGTTTCAACGATTCCGCGAGCCATTTCGCTTGGCCAACGGGGCGTGGCAGCACGTATTTATTTAGCTAATTGGATGCTACTTAATTAATAAGTTCCGTGCGTGGAAAAACATAAACAAAAGTTATGGCACAGTGGTGATTTTAACAAAATATGTATTTAATCAATTATTCAGTTTTTTACCGTCAAAGTATACAAGCCATTGGTTTTCATTAAAAAATATATAATTTATTCCTATGTCACAGAATGGCAAAAAATGCTTCAATTGACAGAACTGTTGTCACTTTTACATTTTCTGTTAGTTTTACCGCTACCTGTGGCCGCTTTTTATAAATTCTCTATGATTGGAAAAAATACACGTGCTTATCAGACAACGCGAGAGAATTTATTGAAATAAACAAAAAACAGCTGTTGATGGCCAAACAACAACAAGGCAACCGAAGATAAAAAGAGAGCTAAAACGAGAGAGAGAGCTGCTATAAAAAATATGATAGGGGTTTTTATAGCAAATCTGAGAGTGCTTAAACAAATAATTCAAAATGTAAGTTGTAAAAAAATCATAAGAATTTAGGCATACTTAGAAAATAAAATTAAATGTCTAAGTAAAATTTAAAAAAATATTTTTTTTTATTCTCTAGTTACATTTTTGCATTAAATACTTTATACAAATTCCTATGCAGCCGGCTTTTTTCCTCTCAGAATGTTCGGTCTCTTCACGAACTGACTTCTCGCATGAGATTTTCGACCAAATCGCTCTATAAAACCGAAATCAACAGAGAGCCAGAGAGAAAGGTATGTAAACCCACTGTTAACCGTTCTTTGTTAGCTCTGCACAAATAAACTCCATACAAATTGCACTGTTACCCGATTTTTGCTGTTCTCTCACATGCTAACTTTCCATACGAAACCCGCTCTCAACCGCTAAATGTTAACGCTGCTGCTGTAAATTACAGCCGATTGCTTTTCAAAATGCAAGAAAAGTGGTTCTTTTAGTTGCTCGGAACATGAAAACAAGTATAAGGTAGTCTCATCGGCTTCCAAATCGTTCGTGTTTGGTCCCTAAACGAAACAACAATCCAAAAACCTGCACGTTTCAAGGCGACTTTAGTTTCGAAAATTTGTTCAACGAAAGCGGTTCCCACGCGGATAATTGTTCGGTTTACGGAGTATCTGCGCCCCTTGAGATACAAAATTACGTAAAATTCGCTGGCCAATTGGAGTGCGCGTGCTGGCTTTAAAACGGTTGTTAAAAGTTTTGGGCCATACAACACAATTAGGAGTGCAAACAAAAAGGAAAACAAAATATTCAAAATAAATGAAAACAGAGTACATAATACATAGGAAACGTGCTGCTGCTTTAAAGATTTTATTGGCTCTTCGTGTGCGTGTAATTGCCTTGATTGATAACCGTTGACAGCGACTTTCGCACCCCTCGCCCAAAAGAATTTAGCAATTATATTAAAAGCTGCCGGAAAGTGTGACCAAAGTGCGCTGGAATTCAATAAGTGAAGAAGAAGAGGTAGGGGGCTCATCCCCACTTTTTTACGCTTTGTCAAGCGTGCGAATTTGCGGAATTTTCAATTAAAATTACCCCATTAATACGAATACAAAGACGGTTGAAAAGTGCAAATTAAGCAATCATAATAAAGGATTAATTGAGCCTGAAAGAAGTGGCTTCTCAACGTAATTTCAAGACTCTCTGAAGTTGGAAAACTGTATTGTATTTGTTTAATTTTCAAAAGGTGAGTCAGTGAAATACTTTGTGTTTAAAATGTGTTGATTAAAGTAAAGTTTCATTACACTTGTTTCTTATCAGAACATTTTTCAACTTCTGATTTGAAATGGTTTTGGAAAAGGTTTTAGAAATTTCATAATTTGAAGGAACTGAATCGAACTTTTTGAGTGGGTACTGAAGTAACTTATTCCAAATAGCATTGAGTTTTTATTCTCGACATATGTGATAGTTCACAAAAGCACATTTAATATTCAAATAAACCCTTGGGTCCCAAAAAATAAAATTAATTACACGGTCCAAAATTAAATGCAAATTCCTATGAACCATTCAAGGTGTCAATAGGCAGGCGGTTTTTCAGTAGTTTTCCGGCCTCACCTTTCGACTTCCTTACCTTTATGGTCAATTTGAAGTGGGTCAGAACTGCGTTTTCAGAATGCCAGGCAGGTTCGAGTTTTTAGTTTTTCGGATACCACCATTCTGTTGGACAGAACCCAACCCTCGAGTGTGAATTAGCATAAGTGTACAAAGGTCTTTTTGTTAACTGTGGTTTCCATCTAATTAATGTGTTTGTTGCTGTTGCAGTTGTTGCCTGCATTGAATTTAAATTGAAGTTTGCGGCAGTTGTTAAGGCTTTCCCGACTGTCTAATTATGCGGCGTGAAAATGCAACGCATGTACAAATATTGACGCATCTTGTTATTGCTGCAGTTGTTAACAGTAATTTCTAGTTGCTGGCTATGTTTGTTTTTCGGTACGTGCGTCTATTTAAAGTGGATCTCAAATCGAACATTATTGAAACAGTTTGAAGTGGCCCCCAAAGACATTTGTTTAAACAAAAAGCGACTTGAGGAATAATGATGGATGCAGCCAAAACATTCAGTGGATATTCGTTAAAAATAAGTTTATGTTGTTTGGTAGAAAGGAGATCAAAGGAATAGGATTCAGTAAAAATACAAGTGGGAAAGAAATTAAAAAGCATAGATTCATTATTGGTTCAAATTAAAGTTAAATTATTCATTACACTTGGTAATTGTATTTTTTATTTATTAAAGTAAAATAGTTTAACTCTAAAGATGTATCCTTATCTCACTTTTCACCTCTTGATGCATTGTTTATTTTGTCATCAAAATGCAACTAAGACAAGGTTCTGTTTTCACCTTAACCCAAAGCTGTCAGCCTAGAATCCCAGGCTAGAATAAAAACATTGCTCTGTTCTTCAAAATACGTGGGGTGAAAATCTAGTTCAAGTGCCTGGAGAGTAATTAGTGAATGTGAGCATTTCTATGTAGACAGCGATGTGTGTGCCAAGTTGCCTGGAAATTGTACGAGAGGCATTCTAAACAAATATTTACGCACCAAGAGGAAAACAGCTCCTCGCTGAGCAAGGAATTTACCTCAAGTGGACACTCAAGTGGCTTAAAAAAATTAAGGAGCGGGTGCTGGGTTAATTAAAAAATACGAAAACCGTGCCGAAGGAATAGAAATGGCTTTTTAATATTTTCAACAAAATGAAAACAGATTTCGACTTAAAGATTAGCCGAGGAGGAACGGTGCACCTACGCATTTTATTGACAGACAGGGGTTAAGGGTCACACGAAAGGAAGGGGAGACCTTGCTATCTTCCCTCTCTTTCTTTCCGGATGACAGCAACTGTCACACGTTACGCATTAGCGGTCTTCCCTCTCTTTCTGGACCCTCAACTATATCTCTTTTTTTTTGTATATTTAGCTGGGGGCTTGTGTAATGTTTGTGTAAGTGTGTTGGATCGCACACAGCTGACACAACTTAAGCCCACCGCTTCCCAAAAGAAAGTGTGAATGAGATGTGGACTGCATTAGTAAATCGAGTTAAGTCGAGCTAAGTAAGTACTTTGCCCGCTGCACTTCCGTTTGGGTCGAGAAAATGTCGCGCAGTTGGGCAAAGTGCCAGCGGTGTTGGCTCTTTATGGAGTTTTTCACGGAAAATGTGGGTAAACAGCTGCGTTTCTAAGGGGAAAAGTAAGAAAAGATAACTAAATAAAAACCTTTATATAGATGGTTAAAAATAAAATAGACTCTGGGTTCTATGTTATCATTTTGTCAGTAACTCAGTAAACCCATTGAGAATATGATGATTATTTAAAAATTGTTATGAAAGGAAAAAGAATATTATAATTTTGAAGTTTTTAGTTATTTTATGTAGTAGAGAGTTCCATTTTAGTTTTTTCTTAGTTTTATTTGCTTACTTTTTCTATTAGGATTGAATTATAAGATCTTTGACCACAAAACTTTGCCCACTGCGTCTTTCGTTCCAAAGTAATTTGATCGCTTTAGCGAATTCATGGTCTCGCCTCAGTTCTTGCTGTAAAAAACTAGCGAATTTAGTTTTGTTCACCTACAACTATCTGCTTATCCGCTGGCCATTAGACCAAGCCGCACCCAGAAAACCCAGAAAACTATTTGAATGCGAAATCCGTTTGCGATGTGAATAATTCCACCACATTACACACTTGCCTTCCCACCCCCCCTTCCCCTCCTCACCCACAATTTTCCTAGATTTTCGCCGCTTTTCAGCTGCATTTGTGGTGCACATTTTGCTAGGCAAGTGGTTGCATTTCGGCGGTTGCAAACGGCGGTTTCGGCGGTTTCGTTTGGCTCTCTCGTTTCGGGAAAAGTTGATTTGTTTGAACTGATTATGGGCATGTTCGGTGCGGTTTGCTTTGAGTTTCAGTCCCCGGATAATAGTTTTAAATAAGTCGGAGTCGGATTTAATTGGCCAAACTAATGCCCCAACCACACCGGCGTAGATAGATGGCCTGCATCTGCCCACTCCAATTAGGCAGAATCTGTGACAAATATGCGATGACATGGGAGACGTGACTTATCAGGAAAACACAAAGCCCACTGTCGCTGGGGAGGAGGAGTATCGTCATCGTCATCTTCATCAGGTCTTGATGTCACTGATGTGTCTGCCCAGTGTCAGTGGGCATTAAAAACCAAACAAATTTCATCCATCCTACTCGTGCTGGGATGGGAAACGCTCTGAAGTTTTCCCTCTTGCCCAACAATCTTACAGATGCCTACACCTGTCGTCCGACTAATTTATATCTGCTAGATAAAGCATCGCATGACATGTGGTCCATCTATATATATACATACACGCCCAGAGTTATGGTCGAAGTTGACCAATATGAAATCATTAAACAATGGCCTCAGAAAAGATGACGACAGGCGAACAAATTTGTTTAGAGTCTTGGTAATTTGCATAATTGACTTGAAGTGTGGGGCATTGTATTGGGTTACAGATCCCAAATACCAGATAAATATTAAAGTGCTGGCCTGGCAAGGTTGGTGACATTTTCCAAGGAAATCGGACAGATCATTTGAGTGATTGAGCTATAGCCGAGATTTTAGGGAGATTTTGTGGCATTATGGTTTTGAGTTTTATGGGGATGTGCGTGGGGACAATTAAAATTCAGGCAGTATTAGTTTTCATGTTTCATACATTTGGTTATGGGCTTTATTATTGCCCAAAGGAACTAAAAATCTTGATTGGAAGTGGAAATAGAAAACATGAGAATTGATGTAATCATCGTGTTAATAGGTATATGGGCAAATATCACGTTCAGAAATATATGTGATGCAGATTAAATCTTAAAGAACATAAAATTTAATTATATAATTATATACATTTTTTTATGTTATCCTCTACTGCACACTTTGAATATTTAAAAAGGTCTTTGCTTAATATCCCATAACGCCAAGTACTTATTTTAACCAACTTTTTCGCACCGTTTATAAGTTATTTTTTCCTTTTACATACTTATTACAAAGAACCACTTTAGCAGGACCATTACCAACACATCCTATTTCAATAAGCGTCGAAACGATCTATTCCACGTCCATCAAAACTACTATTTTCCTGACTGAAGGGAAACTGAAAACCTTCCATCAGAGCCAACTGCTTCTTTATGCACTCCCTTCGCAGAGATATAATTTCTGAGTAATCAGAAACTGGCCATTCAAACCGTCCATCTGCCCACAACGATTACACAATTTGCATTCGCATCACGTAGAAGTGGAGTGTCAGGATCTTAGAGTTTAGCTACTGAACTCCAGCCGAAACCGAAACCGAGGCAAAACCGAACTGGAAACCGAAACCAAATAGAAAACTGCGTTAAATTATGATAAAGCCCGGTCGCCACACAAAAAAAATCCATTCTCTCCGTCGGTCTTTCTTCGTTTTATATCTTTTCTCAGCCGCCTCGACCGCAAAATGAACTGACCAAATGGCCCAGACAGACGGCAGAGAAAACATTTTGCTAAATGCAGTTTGGCTGCAGATTAGTGCGAGTTGATTATTTACTTTGGCTTCAAATTGTGCAATGCAAATAAACGGGGAGCCAGCCGCAGCATTATTATGTTAATGGCAACGAAATGCAGTTGGATTCGCAGTTCTCAGTTTGTTGAACGTGTTACCCATGCGGGTCGTAAATTCAACTCCAACTCCAACTCCAACTCCGACTTCGACTGAAAGTTTCCAAGCAAAAAGTCCAAAGTCAGCGCCAAAAGGCGAAATGCAAGGCAAGCCAGGCGATGCATGTTGATTATTTTTATTGCAATTGACAAAGCTCGGAGAAAATGCCAATGCAAAACTCTTGCGGCGGGTAATTCCTTTGTAATTGACCAGCTGCCGTTGCTTTTTGCTGTTTCCAATCATTGTTTCCGACTTTTTAGGCCATAAAAACTTGACAAAATTAGTGAATGTACTCGACTGATTTGTGGGAGTTTCATAATTGATATATGGTAAAATGTATGGCCAAGTACAATACTCTAAACAATTGTAAAGTTTTTAGGTACTGTAAAAAATGTTAATTTTTTAACGACGAATATTTATCAAACCTACCCACCTTAAATTTCTTGCTTTTAAAATACATTATTATTAGTGCTCCACCTTCCTCTTCTTTCAACCTGTATCTTTTCACATTTTCGCACATAAATCTTCTGCCTCTTAAAAAGCGAACACATCGTGGGTGATCTTTCCTTTATGCGAGGCAAACAAAAGCGCATTCAATGATTGATTATCTTCCTATAATTTATTAATTTGACACCCACGCTCAGAAAAATAACCAAAATAGATGGGTTGCGCATATTTTAATAATCAACAGATAATTTCAATCATTTTGCGCGAAGAAAAACTGAGTCTGCGGAAAAGGGGGAAGGGAGTTGCATGATGATGCGCCCGCATTTGGAAAATCCATCAGAAGCGAGAGAGCGAGAAGAAAAATGATTTCTGCCGAGTCACGATAAGGCTTACAATAGTCCCGGGGAGTTTATCTTTATCCTGGCAATCGCGTTCGATTATTAACCCTCATAAATAAGGCCCTCGCTCGATGGCGAAACAGTAGCCCCTAACCCCTCGCCGTCCTTAACTCCGGTTTGCCTGCCCTAAAGCCACAAACTGTTGGCCTAGACTACTATTTTTTTATTGGCATGTGCGTGTGCACGTAATTGCTACACTAAGTAAATTAGTATTTTGAAGGACCAAAAGCAAAACTTTTGTATTGTCAAAAGCCAAAAAAACTACATTTGTAATAGAAAACTTTTGTTTAAAATTTCTATAAGCTTATTGAATATCTTAACTCTTAAAATAAAATCTTGTTAATCTATTGAGAAAGTACTGGATGTTCTGTAGTTATACTATTTATTATTACTTAAGCAATGCTTCTTTTTAAAAATTAAAAAAAGAGAACACAATTAGCATTATTTTTCTGTGTGCACTGGGGTGCTCCTCTAATAAATGTTTTTCAATTTTCATTGTGGTTAGTAATTTCTTGGGTTGCTCATCATGCAAGACCATTGTTGTTGTCTGCGGCTTTTCGGTGAAAATAAAGGAAGCAGTGGGGAAAAATGCTTTATCATCGACTGGAGGCCAAGGCCTGAGGTTCGCCTTTGTTGGCTTATTGAGCCATAACTGCAACTTTGTTTGTTCTTTCTCTCGTTACAATTTTTTCTGTGGTTTTCCTTATTTTTTTGCTGATTAATCATGCTTTTTTATGTGGGGTTAGCTGCCAGCTGTTCTTATCCAGCGGTGAAAGTGGCTTGAGTTTGGTTTTCTTATATTTTGATAACTGAATTAACGTATTTGGGAAAATAAATTGAAAGTACCTTAAAGTGGTCAAGTTAATGAGATGTTTGTTTAAGGAAAATAAGATTAAGTTTCCTTAGTCTAATTATACAATTTCGTTTACATACGTTTTAATGGCTTCATTATTATGGCCAATTCAGGATTAAGAACTAACATATTTGTTTTCTATTCAAATCTGAAAACCGTTAAATTTAATTAATTTAACCCAATCGGATACAATTAATTTTGAGTTACCTGCACTTTTTACTGTTTTGTTAGTAACCTCCCAGATGTTCTGTTAATATCAGAACTTATCATCATCTGGCAGCATTTTTCTATAATATCCTTTACTTTTTTCCCCCAGCAACCAATTGCCAAAGTCATCATTTTTCACGGTATGCCAAAGGCACCCGCTTTTCCTGTCAAAAAATGTTTTTTTTTTATTTTTTAAATTTCCTCCCAAAAAAAAGGGAATAGAGAGGTGACCAAGCTAATGCCGTGTCCTACCATTATAATTTGAACGTTTTATTTTGTGCTGTCTCACCGAAGCACAAATGTTATAAATCATTCGGCTGGGCATATTTTTAATAGAGTTGTTACTTGTGTTTTCATTTTGTTTACCTTTTTTGGCCTTTTTTAGGGGTCGATTGTGGTTGATTTTTCTGTGTCAATTAAATGCCAGGCTAGTTTGCAATTTTGAAAAGGGTCTTGTGTCTGTAATCTTTTAATTAGCAAACATAACTCTTTTTGCGGCCCTTTTAACCTTATCTCTATTTCTTTTTTACAGGTGAGTGAACTTTTCTGAGGGATAACAAGCCAGTTAAATAATTCGAGTAAGAGAACTTTATAATCAAGCGTAGAGCAGAGAAAAAGAAAATCGTTTGTTGGCAAAGTCAAATCAAGTGAAAATCTTTTCACACCCAGAGATACAATAGAATGGGGGCGATTTCGGATAGGGGGGGAAATCCTTGTTCTTCCGCCTCAGTCTTCACTTTCGCCCGGCAAACAAAGCGGTTTTTGTGTGTTTTGAGTGGCAAACCCGCAACAGACATTGACTTTCCACTGGTTTTGGCCCCCCTCCATCGACGGGATGCCCCGAAAAACTTTAAAGAACCGAAGAAAGGAACATTGTCATCATCATCATCATCATCATGCATCAGGCAGCCCAACATTTCCTTCCGCTTGTTATAGGAGGTTTTATTCGGGGATTTTCGTGGAAGGAGGCTGAAATATCTCCTTTTCGTTTTCTTTTTTTTTTGTTTGCTAGCGTCACATTTGACGCCCCAAAGAAAAAATGGGGGGATTAAAGGGTGTGAGGGTGGCAAAACTTGCGGTCGGAAGGGGTGGCTTTTTCGAGGGACTACTGTAACCGCCTCTTGGCATATGGTTAAGTTGGTTTTTCAAAGCTCCTCGTGATTGATGGTTCTTCTATAGTCCATGCCTAGTCCTTTTTTCCTCCCTTTTTCTTGGATTTTCATCTGCACCTGTTGTCACACCAGCAAACTGGAAAAGTTGCTGAAAAGTAAAGAAGAGGCTCGAAGATGTTCCCTGCGATAGGATGGTGCTCTATAAAAATGGAAAAGGCCGGTGGGAAATATCCCTTATAATGTATAATATTGCCATTTCCTGTTGGGTTTATTTTTTCCTCGGAAAATAGACCCCAAGGAAATGGAGATTATAGGTCTATTCTGGGGTGGTATAAAAGGGGCTTAGCTGAAAGAATTTATAATAATATTACCAGTGGAGATTTTAAAAATTAAATAACCGTATAATAGTATTTACAAAAACTTTTTTTTTAATATATCTACTACTAACTTAAAATGTTATCTGATATTTAAAATAGTTAAGTTTTGAATTGGCTGTAAGTTTCTATACTTTCTTTGACAATTTACCATTGATTCGGTTTGGAGCACCCTATTACCACCCTTTAAGACCTTTGGAAACTTTCCATATATTCGGCTTAACTTTCGCTTTTCCCCCACCCAGTTTTTCCCAGTCTTCCGATGGGCTACTCCTGACATGGAAAACATCTCTAAATCTCTAAACAAGCTGCGTCTCATTTCTCAGTTCTCGATTCTCTACTTCCGAGACTTGTACGTCAATGTCAAACTTTGACAGATGCCAGCCGGCAGAGAAAGGAGAAAGGAGCTGAGAAAAAAAAAACCGAAGCATGGATTTACTTTTATTTTATTACTGTCATTGTAGCTCACTCGCTTCTTCCAGGGAAAACCTTTGGGTCCAAGGTTGCGGGGGTGCCGAAGAAGGGGGGAAAGAGTGGGTGGATGGCTGATGGGTGGGTGGCTGGCATTGCCGTTATGTGGCTTTTGCGTAAGGATACAAGCTCCGCTCATGGCCATCGTTATCCCTTTGGCTGCTTTATCATCCATCTGTGTTCTCCGGCATTCTCCCTTCTTTGTTATCTGCTGTTTAGTCAGGCGGTTTCGGTGGGGGGAAACGGAGAAAGTCTTTCGTCCTGCTCCTTCGACTGGCAGCTTTTTGGCAAGTCGTAAATTAAAAATGGCTTAATATGTAAATCCTTGCAGCTTCATTCCTTCCGTCTCTTTCCAGCCGTCTAGCTCAGATTAGTTTTGTGGATATTTCAGCTTACGCCTGTCCCTGTCTTCCCATCCATATCTCTGCATCTTTTTCTCGGACACACTGCATCCATTGTGGGGTTAATGCTGCCGGGGTCCTTTCAACCCCCCACACATCTGCTTATTTGCTCGGTTGTTTTTGTTTTCCTTGGCTGTTGCGACACTGATATGCTTGTGTTGTCATTAGTCAACAGCATCGTATGGATATATGCAAGTGAATCTTCTTGTTGTCATGTTTGTTGCAAAATCAACTTTTGGGGAAACTTGGGTTCTTATAGAATTAAATTCAAATGGATGAGGGAAACTTTGGAAAATGAAATAGTTTGCACTCGCTTAATTCTTCTTTAATGAATTAAATTCACAAAACTATCCTTAATAATCTCGTTCTCTATATAGTTCAAGGTGGACGACCTTATCTATTTGTCACATAAGCTCCGCCCTTTCATTACCCTATAAATTAGCATTAATGGCTGCCCTGCATCATTCCAATTTTCCGAAATGGATTGCCATTAATTTATTCCCTTTGCAAATTGCAGTGTCATTTAATTTCTCTCCTTTTTTTCGTATTTTCCCCGCCAATTTGCATTTTTCCTGTGTATGAGTGTGCGTGCTGTAATGCATTTTAGTAATTATTTTAGCTGCTTTTCACTTTTGTTGAGGGCAGTCATTAACATTTGAACTGAGCGTTAGAAAGAGTGGACTGGGGAATTGTACGAAATTCTTTGCCATTATTTAATTGCCTTTATGACTTTACTAGATGGAAATTAATGAATATCATTTATCAAATTAATAAATATTACTTTTTACCCGACTGCACAAGAAGAAATCAAAGTGTTTTTTTTCATCCAATAATTTTTATTGAAATATTTTTTAATGCATTTTTCGATTAATTGTATTGTAATTGAGGCACTCAATTAGCAGTGGTAATAAATGAATCTCTTTAGCTTTGAAATCTGCAGAAGAGTACATTTGTAGTCATTTTTGTGTCAATATTGTTTGGTAATATTGCACTGGTTAATAAGACTTTAGGGTTGAAAAAACTTTACAAAGTTTTCTTTCTAAACATACACTGACTTCGTAGGCCCATGGATAATTGGCCTCTGAATTCGAAACGTGCAGAGGAGATTCTTGTCAATACACAACATGGCGCCAGCATTATCGAACTCGCCGCAATAATTGGGTGCGGAAAAAATGGTGATCAGCTGGCGTTTCGCAAAGAACTCATAACCATCCTCGACGACTTGATGACCCCTGCAAATCATATTGAATCCGAAGCGGTGCAAAAACGCACCGACCACATCGGAGCCAAAAGTATAGCTAACGCCTCGCTCGTTTAGAGCCCAACCCATCTTGCGAAAATCCGGATCGGACCACAGGATATCGCATACCAATCCCGACTCTGGAATCTCCAAGGGCCTTTCAATTTTCATAATTTGTGACATGCTAAACAAATGGGGGCTCAGGCCTCCATGGCAACAGAAAATCGTTTTCTCAATGATCGCCGCCAGCGGCAAGCAATTGTAACAATCGACGAAAGTACGCCAAAGTTTAACCGTGAAGCGCCGCTTGCACTCATCGTAGAATCCGTAAAAGTGATTCAGGCTGGAACACTCGTGGTTTCCACGCAGTAAATAGAAGTTCTGTGGATGTCTGGCCTTGAGGGCCAGCAGAAGGGTCAATGTTTCGATCGACTGCTTGCCTCGGTCCACATAATCGCCCAGCAGCAGATAAACCGAGTCCGGGGGATAACCATTTGCATCAAAATACCTTAGCAGATTTATGTATTGCCCGTGAATATCACCCAGTAGATTGATCGGTGACGATAGCTCCAGTAAAGTCGGTTGCTCCAGCAAAGCTTCTCGGGCCCGTGCACAAACCATTTCGATTTCCCGGGTGGACAGCTGAAGCCCAGGATTAGGCTCTCCCAAAAGCCTTAATTTTGTAATAATCTGGTCCAGATTTAATCCCTCGTCGATCTTAAAACTACGGCTTTTCTGCACTCCTCCGACCTTATTGGTAAATTTCTTCAGCATCTTCACACGTGGAAATTCCTTTCAGCAATTTGGAATTTCGACGGGAATTTGGTTAAGTACCATTAAGTTTTTTTTTTTTGTAAGAGGTAATTTATTGTTTTTTTTTTGTTTTTTGTTTAATGTGATTGAGGTTTTCGGGTTTGTGGTTTTATTCATGGGTAAACAGACTTTTTAAACTGAAAAATATTTTGAAGCAAAGTAGTTTTAACTGCAGCACATTTTGGATATTTTATATATTACTGAAAAGATTATCATTTTTTTAGAGTACACTTATAACATTGCCTTCACATTTTCTTAAAAAATCTTGTCTAAACCAAAGCCATGATAAAGCCACATAACTGTCATTCAATCAACTAAATTTGAAGCACCAGCCGCTGCTAAACGTCCCCTCCCCCTGAAAAGCCCCACCCTTTAAATCCCCCTGCAAGTTCCCCCTCGCATTGTCAGTCCGCCCTTCATCTTTGTGTGAGCAATCGCATCCGTTGCTTTTATTTTTCAAATCAACATAATGGACACTTTGCCCGACGGCAACATCATACCGCCACCTCCCACCCCCCCATTTGGCCAACACCCCTCCGGCCATGTCCATGCATACATATAAAAAAAAATACAAAGGCAACTTCAGTTTTTGGGCTTTGACAGCTGACATAGAATGCAGAAAGCGAGCGACGCATTTTCGAGTGGGTGGGCCAATCCCCCCCCCTTTTCAACTGCCCCACACTCCTCAGCCTCTAGGGGTGGATCAAACCCCCAAACTCCCCGTTTTCCACAGTTCAGTCAGTTCTTAAGCCAAAACCTACCGCAGATGCAAATTTCTACGTTTAGTCCTTTTCTCCTAATGCAGTACAAATAAAAATTCCAAAGTTATTTATTCACAACATTTACATATATAAATAAATATTCATAAAAATAAATTTAAAAATTTAATAATCTTCCCGTATTTAATTGTCCAATAAAAAAATGAAATGAGGGCTGCATCCAGATGTTATACAAATTAAAGAGTAATTTACCCAACTGATTTATATTCCCTTATTATCCAGATAATAAAATCAAATTCAGTTATTTCCTTGTACCATTATTAAAAATTTTTTTTTGTCTCAGTGTATGTCCGTCTCTCTGTCACTCATTAAACATTTTGCTAACTGCAACTCGGAGTGTTGTTGCTGCTGTTCGGGGCTGTTGTCATGGCAAGTGTCACAACAGTCGCCTGCATTTTGTTGATTTTACGAGCATGTGACAGGCTGAGATTCTGCGAATGCATCAACCCTGAACCGAGAAATGAAAATCGAGGGGGGAGAGGAGGGGAAATGCGGGGGCTTCGGAAGCGGGCTACAAATGTAAGTCGTGTGATTAGTAACGGATTCCGCAAAGGGCGCTGCGGAAGGCGGAAAGGTTGGGGTAGCCCCAAGCACTCAGTCCTAGATCCACTCTTCGTTCTCCGTTTGAACTTCATCCCTGATCCATCAACTTGACAAGAGCATATCTGCCCACATATGAGAGCATTTTTGCGCCCATTCCCGTTCTTGTTTTCAATTCTTTGATGGAGAGTATTTTTGCATATCGCCTTGACAAAGACCCTCAGACATTTCGCCCGCAACTTTTAATACTTTGAGATTATCTTGAAGTGTGGTAATTTATTTTTAATTAAATTGGAATTGCGGATATGATGGAAAAAAAACAAAATTAAATCCCATTGTTTTTTCTTCTCCATTGTCAGAAAATATATTTAAATCGCAATCGCAAAATCAATAAAATATGTATTAAAGGCAAGATAATTTAAACAGAGTATTTTTAAGTTGATATATAAGTTCTTTCTTTAACACATCACCACTTCTTGTGCAAGTAAATATGAAAATATTTCACACAAAAATATTATCTCTGCACTTTGCATTTATAGAAAAAGGGAAAGAGGAGAAAGAGGTAGAGATTACTATTTTTGGATGAGCGGCTTCTGTTTCATATAGTAAACACAGCTGGAACCTTTATATTTTCATTTTTGTTGGATTCCAGCTGAGTTTTTGCTTATCTAATGCACTTCTCCCCCATGTGTTCTCTCTCGCTCGCACACTGCTGCTCTTATCTCAATGAATCATTTTGTTGATTTTGGATTTCCTAACGCATAAATACACAGAAATGTATATAGCCATCATACAAAAACAATGCAATATAAAATTAATATTTAAAAAATGTTGTTTGTTAAATTGTTTATATAATTACAATTAAATGTCAAGTATTCCTACTTTATTAGTTATACATCTCTTTTATTTTGCATAACATTTTTTTCAGTGTATCCACAGTAACCAACTCTCTCCCTCACTCCGTTTGCTTGTCGCTGTAGTTGTTAATTGCTTGCTGCTACTTTCTTGGACTCACACTCTCTTTAACCCCCTCTCCAACTCTCCCACTCTCTATCCCCTCTCTTCCAACGGTTAATCACTGCACACATCAATGTGGTAGTTGTTGTTGGCTTTGCTTAATGGGTTTTTATTTGTTTATGCATATACATATGAGTACCAAGATGAGGGATGCCCCCTGCTGACCACTCTTGTTCTCCCTGCCGTTCTATATCTATAGCTATCTCTATCTATTTAACTTAGCAATAGTCGCCGCTTTTCTTTTTCAAGACCCATGGGAATTTTTACAAATGTTTTTAACGACAAGTGCTCTTTGCAAAAGAAGGCGTTGGGTGGCTAGAATTTCCAAATACTTAAATGGGCGTGACAGCCAAAGTTTTTTTTGATTTTTGCCCTCTTAACTTTGGTTATTAATTATCTGTTTGTTTGGCTTCCTTAAAGTTTTTAAAACAAATCGAAGGGGAGAAAAGCAGAGGGTAAATGTAGGACAACGCTTTTGCTTTTATGATTAATCTTTTGCTGATGTGCTCCACATTTTATAAATGTAATAATTCAAACCAAGTATATAGAATCTAAATAAGTATTCTCGAAATGAAACCTCTAAAATATATAAGAGATTTAAAAACATTTGTTCAACCTATTTAAATAATTTTTCTTTTTGTTTTAGGTAAGGCTTTGTACACACTTAAACATACAAAATTGCTTGTAAGTAAAAGGTTTTAAATTCGAACAACATTTGCATTCAATATATTTTTCCTCAAGCCATTTCCCTCATCCTTCATAACAAACCATCAATCAAAGCCCTTTATTTATTTCATATGTCAAAATTTGAAATGAATTAAATATTTATTGACGAAAAAGTTCTTCAATTTCACTATCAATTTTTACCCCACATATTCCTCGGAAAACATCAAATACATCTGTATACAATCCCAAACTTAATTAACATTGGAGCGGAGGGAAAATGTCATTTCATAATTTCGATTTTTGACATTTGCCAGGGTGCGATGGATGCAGTTTTTGCGGGCTGCGACTAATTAACACATTTATAGAGTGACAAACATGATGTACAGACATAGGGAGAGTGGTTCCTATAGCCCTCATAAATGCACGATCTGTTCCTGTTTATTGGGAAACCTACTCAAATGACCCCGGGCATTAACATTTGTTGTTGCGTTTGTAATTATGCACAAACCGAAAGGGACAACTGTTGACATTTTCAATTGTCCTCATTTATTGCGACCCCAAAAATGTTTGCTAATTAAGCAATCAAATAGTTGTCGCTTCGGTTATGAACGTTTTCAAGAAGGAATAAACTGTTGTTAGGAGTTAAAACAAAATCGAAAGAGGATTAAAATTTAAGCTCTGAACCGTACACTTTAAGGTTTAATTTAAAATAATAAAAAAATATGATATGTTGTTTTTGTATGTAGGACTTTTAAAAACTCTTCTGGTGAACAGGAAAAAGAAAATATCTGAGTCAAATAGAGTGGCGGACAAAAGGTCGAGAGTTCAGCGAAGAGATACGGACAAAAATACGGACGGCGAGACGTGTGCCGCCAAAGCTTTTATAGCTGTCGCCGTTCACACAATGCGGTCCGAAACAAATATAAATCAACTCCGAAGGCAGAGGATCCCCCACCGCTTTTCACTATATGTCGAGAGACAAAAGATCCCGCCCGACAAAAAAAAAAAGAAAGACAGCGAGATAGTTGCTGGTTTTTGTTTATTTATTCATCGATTTTAATACACTGACGCGGACAGGGGAGTGAAAAACTCCTTGTAAATGGAAATGCATTTTCGATAAACCATTGGAAATTGATTTTCCCCCGCCAACAACACCTTTTCGCCCCTTCCCCTATTTTCCGACTAATTGTGCGTGCGTGTGTGTGACGTTGGGTGGCATTTTCCTTTTTGGTTTTTGGAAGCTGCATTGTTTAGGACTCATTGATTTCCAGCTGTTTCCCCCGCTGATTGTTTGAAATTAATTTCCCCCTAAACGAATTTTCATTGTAATTTTAATATTCATTTTTTTGTGGTTGCTACAGTTGATGGGTGTTCTCGTTTTATGGCTATTTTTATGTTTTAATATTTATGGTTTTTAATGCTCCATATTTAGTGGTTTCATTTGACTGCCGCTTGATACATGTTTCTCCTGTTTCCTATCCCCTCCCTCAGTTCAAACAGTTTCTCTTTTATAGGCTTGTTCGGCAACGGAAATTGATCGTAAAATCCCACACTGGCTCCTAAAAAATTTCACACGCTGTAGGGAAAGGCAGTGGGAAGGAACTAGTTAGCAGCGAATGTAATTTAAGCCCTTCCTATAACAATATTTATACTCAGGCGAGGGATTGGAAATCGAAAATCTTTATAAAAATGATTAAACACATTCTTTTTTTAACCTCGCTTGGTTTATCACATCCTTACTACTAAAATATTAGAAAAAATATGTTGAAAATGTAAAGAACCTTTCCTTAACTCCTCAGAATATTTCCTTTTTTGTGTTGATCCCATCAATATAAGACTTCCTCTCCTGCAGCCTGCACTTAGCCAACTGGAGTGTAAACAATAGAAACCAAAGATGAAGAAAATGTAGTAGAGCTGGCCATAAAAGCAAGTGCAACACTTGATCAGCTTAAATCAAACAAAATGAGGAATAACATTTTCACTCACACTTTTTCGCATTTCCACTCACTCGCTAACAAGTCAAGTCAACTCGACATGTCGGTGGATGGAAAAGGGGGCGGAGAAAAGTGGGCGGGGTGCGGTCGTTGAACGTCCAAGTCGGTGTACTTTATATGTCTCTGTGTGCGCGACTTGGGGGAACTGTTATATATTTTCCAAACATTATAGCACTTTACACTTTTCACACGCTAAAATAATATTTTTCCAGGCTGCAGGAGAGAAGGGGTGGGGCATAGACTTTCCAAAGGAAGTGTTTACACTACTCCATTTGGCCGAAACCGTCTCCCCGTCCCCGTCCCTTTCTCTTCGCCTCTACCCCTCTCTTTCACTTGAGTGTGGGCTGTGCAAACAGCAGGAACGGCAAAGGGAAACAAAAGCCCAGGCAGCAGCGCCAAATGTCAAGTAGCCGTCAATTGGACAGAGTGACATGAGCCAAAGAAGAGGCTGCCTTAAAGAAGGCTGGCGTTTGGGCCAACTCCCAAGCACCAAGTGGGCTGGGACAGTTTTGTTAACCGCAATTGGGTACACAGGATGGCTAGTCCCCAGATCCCAGAAACGGCCCTCAAAAGTCTACATGCAGAAAAATACTTTTAAATTCTCAAATATTATAATTCTGTAAAAGTTATCTTCCACAATTTGTTAATTTAAAGCAATTTTTGATGCCCTGTTAAAAAATAACAAGCTGCAAAATAATTTTTACATTAATATGTTGAAATATGGATTACTAAAACAGATTACTATAACAATACGATATAGGTCTTAAAAAAAAATCACTAAAAATTCTCTTGCCTCAGAAAAAAGTTTTTACATTTTGATTAATAAAATGCACAATTAACAAAAAATGTATACCTACTTTTTAACAGTTAGATGATATCCACACAATTTTAAAGTGTATTCTAAGTGTTTGCATTTTATCCTGGACTCCTTGTCTTCGTCTTTTTCCACTTTGCTTGGTTTTTTTTTTTGTTAACCAGGGCTTTGGGCAAACACTTTTACCGTTGACTTTTCTGCCCTTTACCGCTTGTAGTTTTTGCTCGCTTTTCCACGCTTTTTCCCCCAGAAAATCTTTGAAAGACGGACAGAAAACCGCTTAGCATGTTTGCCGCTATGTACGCTCGGCACTTGAATTCGCCGCGTTGCATTAGTTCGCCGCATGTGTTTGTGGCTATTACCAACGCCTAAGTGCAAGCGCCGTTTCAGGTGGGAAAAGGCGAGGAAAATGGAAAAGGGTTGGCGGCAGATGAGGAAGTGGTTGGGGGAAGTTGGAAACTCTGCCGCCGTCGCTAATGTTTGCTCTGCTCTGTTTAACCCATAAACGTGCTCTATGCGCTCGCCGGCTTTCCTCAGACGGAGTGTGTGTGTTTGGGTGTGTTTGCTGGGGTTCGGCAAACATTTTTTGCAGGGCCAAAGAGTCACGCACACACGCACGCAAGCACGGGAAATGGAGTAACTCTGGTTGACAAAGCCTATAGGGTTGCCACATATTTTTGGGTTTTTGTAGTAACTGTACTTGATTTGCTCAAGCTAAATTTGAAAAGAATTAAATACAGTACTGTTAAAATAACTTGATGTGACTGTATTTAAGTTTAATTATTGAATTATTGTAATCATACCTAATGCCGTTAGTTCTTTTTCTTACCAAGCTCGTTTACCGTTCTCAACTAATTGAGAATTATAAGCTTAAAAAGGACTTTTTCTTGCTCTACCTAAATCTTGGCTAATCACTCGCTTATCTACACAAATCTGAGGCAATTAATTGAGTTCAACATGCCCCATGTCCCCAATAATCCAAGAAAGAGAACTTGATCTTAGCTAGAAGTAAAAACCAATTAATATAACAAACGAAGAAAACAATTGAGGCGAAAAAAAGGCGGGAGACAGCTTCTTCTAAGCCAGGGACGTGTTGATGTCCATTTAAGTTAATACTGATTAATGCTGACAAATTAACTATGAAATTAATCAATGTCCGAGTATGTAGAGCAAGTTGAACAACGCCGGAAAGTCAAAAGAGGCCCACGTTGATAAGGCAGCTCGACTATATAGCGACATCTAGCTTGGTTTTCGTGGGGTCCAGAACTTCTGTTGTTTGTCACTTGTGACGATTTATCAATGCCAGCATAAATAAAGAGAAGAGAGCATTTCATCAAAGTGTCAGGCAGATTATCAACTCAACGAAAGGGACAGCGAACAAAGATAGATAGAGATGGAGACAGCCTCTCCGTGCTTGACTTCAGTTGACTCGAGTCGAGTCGACTGCCTTATAAATATAAATGTGTAAATACTACAGCATTGTGCGTGTTTGCAGTCCATCAAACAACATGTGATAATTCCAGGTTCATCAGCATTATAATCAACATAAAAAGTCAACTTTTGTGCGCCAACTAAAGTATTTACTTATTTATATAACGCAGAGCGAGAGAGACAGGTCAGTGGGCATTTACCGGGCAAAAGTGGGCATAAAAGTTCCCATCATCATCCCATTTCCATTTCCCAGCCCCATTCCCATACCCATCCCCACTTCTTGGGGATGCTGATCTGCTGTGGATGATGATGATTGAGCAATAGCACGCAACGACTTTATCTTTATCTTCATTTTTTGGCATCCGAAATTGCATAATTTATTGCGTGTGACAAATCGTGAAGGCAGCCGGTGACATTCGTACGGCGAATGCCCAACAACTGTTTTGCATAACTAATTAAGCCTGACGGGAGATGGACATGGCAGTTGTTTCAGGTGTCACAGGGATTAATTTAGTCATCTCATGTAACTCGGATCCTTTTAAGTGGCTTAAAACGCAGACGAAGTGCATGAAAATGTTAAATTGCTGTGAAGGTATCAAGTTAAAGGAGTTGTGCGAGTTATATAAAATATTGAATAAAAATGTATAAAGTAATATTTGTAAATTTTTATAGCTTTTGCCATGCTTTAAAAGTAGCTTAAATTTGATTTCAGGATTGCATCTAATCAAGCTGAAAAAAAGAAGCGAATCATCATTTTTCAAAGCATTTAGGTTACTTACAATAAGAATGGAAAAATGCATATTTTACAGAGAAAGAGAAAAAGTGGATTTAAGCTGAGCTAGCTTACCCTCGATTAGAACCTTATCTTCTATAATAACAAGTTCTTTTTAATAACCCCTTTCTGGACCCCCAACGTGGCCTGAACTACCTTTGATAATCATAATAAAGACATTAGTTGGACAATGGGGTCTACAATCTAAATGAGAATGCGTCAGCATGTAATTGGAAAGCGCATGGCATATATTATCGGCTAAAACGCGCCGACTCGATGATATTGAGTTCAGCCGGTTTAAACCAGTTCCCATAAATTTGTCGCCACACAAAGTTGTGTCCACTTAGGAGTTGTCACAACACAAGATGGGGGCCACGGATCGTGGCAGCGATAGTTAATTGTGACCATTGGATGCCCAAATTTATGGTAGCATTCTCGACGGGCGATGAGAGAACCCCTGGATGTCTGAATCGGAAATATAAAAACACTAACTTATGGACTGCAACGGCAGCAATCGATGCAGAGATTTCCAGTAATCTTGACCGACATTGGTTGCATGCATAAATTTCACAAATTATGGTCCCTCACACTGGACAAACTCCGCATGCTCCAAACCCGAGGCTATGGGGCAGAAATAAGAAAAAAGAAAAACCAAATCATCAAACCATCATCCTTTCCAAGCTAATTGAACCAGTAAATCGCAGTCACATTGCTTTCGGCTTCGGTTTGCTTTAAGACGAACCTTTTCTTGAGTTTTCAGTTGCTTTGTTTTTCTTGGCATCTTTTGGTTGGCTTTTGCAGCAATTCCAAGCCATTTGCTCCGTTGGTTTGCCCTGGGGATTTTCTACTTTGGACACGACTTTGTCGTTTTGTTTCTCGATTCGAAAGTTCAAGTTTTTCCTGCCCCTTGGGCATAGTCTGCCATATTTTTGGGCGGTGTCATAGATAGGACAAAGAAAAGGCAAAAATTGCGACTGGAGGTGCGAGAAATTAAAATGAATAGAAAGGACTGCAAAATAAGATGCTAGATTTGTTAGATTTTAAAACAGTTTTTATTACAAATTTCGTAAAAATCCATTTGCATATTTTCAAAAAACCGACCTTTTAAAGCTAACAGCGAGTCTGAATACAAATTAGGTTTTTATTAAAACCCCAAGAGAAAAGTGGAAAGGGATATGGAGTTACTTTCTCCAGAAAACATATCCTGCGGCAGAGAACAAACATGTAAGACAATTAATAATACTTAAAAAGGCCCAAAGATTATGAAAGTCTGGGGGGTTTCCCTCATATGAGGGATAATACAAGCCACATGTACGTTTGGATAACCCCGTCTATTTGAGAGGGTGTGTTTTGAGTAATGAATAATGTGCACTCACCTGGAAGCATTAAGTCGACATTCTTCCCTTTCTCGTTGAGTTATTTGCAGCATTTTTCGTTGACTTACGTTTTGGGTAGAGAACCGAAAAATTATTACAAATTGCGTTCGTATATTTTGACTTAAATTGAAATTAGGTGCGATAATTAAATGCATTTTTGTCTGCTCGTGCTGAGGGTGCCCTTTGACCCTCGGTAGGTGTGTCTGGAACATATGGCATATGGGTACCCAAAAGGTCACAAGGGTGTGTTTTTTAGTTGTTGAATCAAGTGTGGTCACTTGTGTGGCAATATACCTCGAGTTGATTTATGACAACATATGTGGGCAGATATGGGTAAAAAAAGTCTGTAGAATAAATGAAAGTCAGTCATGAATTTAACAGCTGCTTTAAACGGTTAAAAAAGGTGTGAAAGTGCGCCTAAAATAGTTACTATAATTCAACTTTAAATTCGAATGAAATTAAAAAATAAATAAAAAAATCAATAACCAAATTTCTAACTCTTTTCTTTGCAGGTAAGCATTTATCGGACATTTCCATATAACAATGCACGTAAGTTAAATCAAACAAAAACCCATTCCGACGAATCGCTTATGCCGCGAAAACGCAAATCAAACAATAGGGAAAAAACCATATTTGCTCGCAATCAATATCGAATGCATTGCGAGTATGGAAATGCTATTCAATTTCCAATTCATTGCCATGCAATTTTCAAATATGTTCGGGATTTTAAAAGCGCCTTTGATGTCTGTGTAGGCGCCTCCGAATCTCCCATTTTCCCTCCCAGTTTCCTCATCTATCTGCAATTCGCTTCCTTCGCCTCCCATGGGAGTGGCAACATATGCAAACGGCATTTTGTGGCTGCATCATTAACAGCATGAAGCCCAGAGGCGTCTGCAGGGAATGGGTAACAGGGGTCGGGGGGTCAGGGGTCAAGGGCTGCACTTCGGCAGACAATCGAGGACCTGGCAAAAACAATTACATTTCAATTTGGCTGATGTCAAAATCAGTCCCGAGGCCCCACACTTTTGCCCCCAAAAGCCAGCCACTGCCCGAATAATTGTTAATTGAAAACTGTAGCCAAACAGCGGGAAAATCGGGGAAAAAGGGGTTGGTCCTGAAATGTTGCATGTGGCCAAAATATTTATGCATTGAAACAATGCCAAATGAGCGCTATAAACAAAAAGACTCGCCTTAGTCGATGCCTGAAAACGGTTTGGATTTTCCATAAATTATGCACAGTTGGATAAAAAATCATCGGGCTGCGGTAAATAGACGCTAGTGAATCGAAAATTTGATAATCATTTCATTCATTTTAATTGCACATTGCGCACAACTAAATACCAAAAAACATTCCAAAAATGTATGGCTATTTATCTTCGTTTGATGCGAAATTGAGAGCATTCAAATATTCATAAGGCATTAAAATTCTTTGTCAAGCCACGCATCACAAATGAAACAATGTCAGCAATTTCGTAAATTGCAGTGATCTCTAAATAAATAGGTACGTATTTGATTCACAATGAAATTTGTTAATGCCAAAGCAGAATATTTTTATTTTAATAAGTAGGCTTATAGTATCAAAGGGGAATGGTAAACTAACTGATTTTTCTGAAATCAATATTGCTTCATGTAATTTTAAATCATTTGTCGCCTGAAACCCATAATTGCTGTCATTAACACGTAAATAAACTAATTTAATTTTAAACTATTTTGCATAGCGCGATGTGATTTTAATTAAAAATTTCTTGCTAATGGTTATTATCATCTCAAATCATTATTGCTGTTTTAAATATCAAATTAAAATTGATTTGGTTTCATATGTGTGTGATGAAATTGTTGTGCTATTTTTTCGAATGAATTACAGACTATCAAATTCAAATCAAATGCCAGCTAATGGTTATATAACCATTTTGCATAGTTCCCAGCTCTTCCTCTGCTTTTTCTGTTCCCTAATTACTCCAATCATCAATAAAACATCAAAGACCAAATGCCGTCGAACAAAAACTAATTTGGCTGAGGAAGAAAATTTGCTGCCACCTGTTTTTGGCTCATCAACATCGCATGGAGATGGCTTGGTTAATGGTTAATGGTCTCTAAGAGCGCATTTAAAACGAGTTTAGTATATGCGTGTGGAACTAATTTGCAGTTGCCCCCGCTTCTTTCCACTAACTTTATAAATTTCCTTTCTTTTGCGAGGCGATAAAGTTTAGGAGGGAAAAAGAGGAAAAAGGATTGTGAAAATGTATGATTTTCGCTCAGCTCATTTCTGCTTTTCCTTTGATACGAAGGCCAATATTTGAACCTTAATTGAGCTGCCAAAAGTGTAAATAAATATTCAAACTAATTACCTTAGCTTAATTGAAATTTTAATTATAATGTATTTTCGAACGTACAAACGGAACCTTTAAAGCTTTCTGTTGAAATTCTTTTTGATAACTTTGTTTATGTAATCGATGGTTATTAAAAGCCAAAATTAATACAATGATGATGCTTATGATGATTTCATTTGTTTAGATCAAATATACGTTATCTAACCATATGACTTGATCCCAAGTAAGCTTTGTGAACAAGTTTCTTTACTCTGCTTACGCTTTTATTTTCGCCCAACAAACTCTCCGTGGGCATATTAGATGTTCCATTCTTTTTGGCCACGGTCATTAACTGTGGCCAACAAAAAGCGAGTTTACTTCGTTTACGTGTACAGTGGAGCCTTAATTAAATTATGACTACGTTAATGTACCGTTACACTCTGCCCGCTCCATTTTAGTGGCTTCGCATGTCGCTGCTCATCAGCCACAAATCGCTACGGCGACACACACACACACACATGCACTCATTAACATTAACACATACATACGCTCATGGCGAATTTTCCCCTACAAAAATGGAGTAATTTCTGTTTCCTTTTCCGGCGCCTTTGTTGTGTGTCCTTATGTTGACTTCCGTTGCTTTGGCGTTTCGTGTCAGCCATTTGGCGAAATGTAAATAAAGTAATTAAAGTAATAAAATTTGTTTTAATGTTGGCATCGCGCTGGCGGAAGTTCAGAGGATCCTTCAGTGGAAAGGTGATAATTACGCTTATTTAATCATTTATTATGGCCATTTTGATGTGCTCTTTTTCCCTGTCACCCCGTTGTGTGTTCGCTATCTCCGACTAATGCTTTCTCTTCCCCTTTCTCCCCATCAGCCGGAATGTTCGTTTTTTGTGCAATTGTCGATTAATTTGTTTATGGCACGAAATTGTCGCGTTTATCACGTAGCTCACCCGTTAATTCATCACCTGCTTTTCCTAGTTTTGCCTCATGTTTCCTTTTTCTATTTGCCTTTGTTCTATAGTTTGTTTACTTTTGCTTTTAGCCGGCTTTTAAGGGAAAAGAAGGGTTTCAGGTTAAACATTTGAATGCACTTCTTTGAATTTGAAGAGAAAAGAATCTTTACAAAATATATTAATTGGCATCTAAAGAAGAAGCTTATTAATATTTCTATAACAAACTGTTATTCCTCCTCTGTTAAATTACTTAAAAAACTATGTGATCAATTGCACTTTTGCATATTTTCTGCTTATATGAATATGGATATCTCCATTTTAATTTAAACATATAAACCCCGTAAAAAAAGGAGACCCCTTCCCAATTGCCATGGAAACTATGAACGCCAAAGTTTTGCAGCGCATGCAGACGGATATAAAAAACAATTTTAAATTAAATACCAGACAGCACAGACAACCAAAATAGAAAAAGAACTGTAGACCTCCCCACTCGGAAAAATAAAGAAAAACAGGAAAAAGCACAACAACAACAACAACAGCAGCAGCAACAAGCGAAACAGCTTCATTTAAATGGCACGCAAGGGCGCCACTTGAGTCCTGGACATGCTCCAAAGCCCCCAACTCCTCCCCATTTCACCCAATCTGAACTTCGGCAGACAATGTAATGAAAAAACTTCTCACACTTTGGAGAAAAAACAGAGGCAGAATTAGAAGTGTGGAGATGGCGAAAAACCCCACAAATGTCTAGGGCGCGTATTAAATAGTTGCAATTTTTTTACGATTGGTCTGTAGCTCCTCCTTTCCTTTTTTTTCCTGTGTATCCATGAGTAAATAATTTTCAGGTTCAAGTGCCATATAATTCCCTTTACTCTCCCTCTCGTTTTCTACAAATTACACGGTCCCAACACCCACCCACTAATTTTCCTTCCCTTTCCTCGCAAAGAGCCCGCATAAATAACGCCATTAAACATGTTCGAACAAGGAACCAGGGAAAAAAAAGGCGGAGGGGGCTGTTATTAGTGGGTGGGCGAAGGTTGGGGGTGGTGCCCATGATGTCCCCCTTTGCGTTTTCAGCGCTACATTTTTATCTGCCGCCCATTGCAAGTTTTCTAAACAGCATTCGGCTGGCGAACACGGAAGAAAATTAATTTCGAATTCCAAGGAACATTTTTTAAATGCCACTGAATTCCAATTGTACTTTATATTATGTTATCAAGGTATTAAAGCCACTGTTTAATCTAAGTTAAAAATTATCAAATCATTAGAAATGAAATCTTCTTTTAGAGTTAATATTAATTATTAAAAGATCTTTACTACCTTGAACGTTTGAAAAAGAGAGAAATTTTCACTACAATTAGTTTTCTATTAGTATTTATTTAAATTTAGAGATAATTATTTTGCAAAGATAAATACAACATTACAAAATTCAATGATGTTTTGAAGAACTTTTCAGCGGTAAAGATTATGGAGCCTTTTCTTTTCGATGTACCTTTTTTCTATTTTAAGTGCTTTGATTTCTCTAAGTGGTTTAGGAGGTTCGGTGTCGTTCTCAGTTCGCCGGCATTTAGCTCTGCAATATATCAAGCGATCCAGCTCATGTGTCTGAGCCCTGTCGTGCGGTTGCCAACCACCAGTAGACGGCAGCCTGTTCAATGTCCTGGCAGCCTGCTGCTGCTCCTGTTTCGGTTTCAGCTCCTGTTTCTGCTCTCGTTTCCTCTGGCATCCCCCTCGGGTGCTCCCGTTCCCATTCCCGTTTAGCATTTCCCATTTCCCCTGCCGGGCTTTGGCTTAATTGCCAAATGTGTTTAGGTGCGGTTTCGCCTTTCCATTGTCCTCGCTCTTGGCCGTGTGCAAGCGCTTTTCCGCCCGGCAGAATTAAAAATGTGGCAAAGGAAAAACAGCGAGCTCACTAAGGGGAATGGGGGCCACGAAGGGCCATCGAACAGCTGAGGCCCTTTATTCGATACATCGCACAAATTTGCATGTTTCGGCCGGCCCAATTCACGTTGAGCCGAGAGAAGCTTTTGAAGTTTTATGGTTGCCATTTGATAACTTGGCACACGAGGTGGGAGTTATCCTGAATGACTGGGGAGGTTGAAAAGTATTAGGAGGGGAAACAATACAATTGCATTGGCTTTTTCGTGATTTTCCTGTCAAATGGATGGTCAGTTAAACGGAAGTTTCACTAAAGTAATTTTTTTGGTAGCAAACTCTACATGGCTTAAAGCAAAAACATGACTGATAAAATTGTTTGACAATTTTTTTCTGATTTCACTTTGTACTTTTTTAAGCGATATCTAAAGCTTAGTTCAGCATTTATTGCAGCAAATTACAAATGCAGAACGAGTTTACAAAATTATCTTTTGTTAAAGGGATGAAGGAAAATCGTTCGTTGTAATTTTTTCGAACTATTTTATTGCATTAAACATGTATTTAGACTGTGCTCGTACTCTTTAATCTTTTTGTTATTTTATTGAACACTACCATTTATTTACCTTCAACAACTCCGCCCCTTGAAGAATTCCCGCATTGAAACACTAATTACACCTAGTTGAGACACCCCCTGTTACTGCCACGCCCACTGCCTCGTTTTTCAATTCAAGTTGGACACGCTTTTGTGATATTCGATACCCTACGGTCTAGACCAGATAATTGTGACCGACTTTGAGGGTCAGTCTTGGCCAGATTTTCCTTGGATGTGAGACAAAAGCTGCTTTCGTCTGATTTTTGGTTAAACGGAAACACTTCAAAGACGGCGACCGAAAAATCAGAAACATAAATGCAAATTTCCACGGCTTACAATTCATTCCCCGCTTTTCGTGTGGCGCTTGTCGCTCGATTCATTTCAATATGTGCCGAGGGTAAATTATGAAACTCGGGGCGTTTCACTTGTTAAAACAAATTATAGGTTTCGTTTTGATTATTTTGTGTTTTTTTCCCTCCGCTTTTTGAGGTAGGTAGGTAGGCCCTGGTGTATAATAATACGAATTCATTTGCATATTTTTCAAGTCGAGGGAGCGACTTGTCAGCTGCGAGCCACGGAAAATTGCCGGGGGAAAAGGAGAAGTAAATGAAAGCCTAAAGGAAGTCGGATTACTGGCTTTCTCATGCCCGGCAGTCCTTTAAATGGGTCAGAGTTCAAGTAAAGTTGAGGGCGTTATGGTTTCCTGCTTTATTTTCCTCATCTGCCCCGCTCCAAAGTGGATCCATAAATCGCCTTTCCATCGATCTGTCTGTCACTGAATCGGCCCACAAATGTGTCAAACCGAAGTCAGATCAACAGCACTAAGCGGCATATTAAATGCCAGCCCATTGAAGAGGCGAGCACTCTCCCATTCGACGACTCATTTAAACTCAAAATGTCAGATTATTTAAGTTTGATAAGACACACAGAATCATACTCGTATATATATACATACATATATATATAAGCGCAGATACCCGTGGGCAGCAATCGAGGATGAGTTTCTCAGTCGGAGTTTCTGAGTTTGAGCTGCAGTTCATTCCTTCATCTGCTCAACTCACTTCCCTCACTTTTTTTGAGATGTGTCGATTACAATGGCAATTTCAAGCCGTCTGACGTCTGATGAGGATCATCGCGCTCACGAGGCATGAAAAATTATGGCACGTACTCTCGTATCCCGAGAAGATTTCCCGAAAAGATAGTCAAAGAAATCATACATGTATGACTCCTTCTTTTGCCAACTATATGGAAATAAATATTGTGCATTAATGATGATGAGCCGTGGCGAAAAGTCTTTAAAATTTGAGCGGAGGCTTCATCTTTGATAAGTCTTTTGAAGATTTCGCTACGGGAATATTCCAGAGGGAGTTATAATCTGAGAAGTCAAAGATAATTTAATAAATTCTGAAATAATGTTCATTAGCGATGGTGTTATAGTTTGTGTAGTTAAATGTTTTGCATATATTCGGTTTTTATTTATTATTTAAATTTCATATTTTAATTAAACATCCTAGTTAACCACTGCCCCAAAGCATTTTTTCGTAATTTTGATTAACAGTTAAGCCAAACCAGAGTTAAGTTCCCGATATTCATAATCGAATCAATCAATTTGGGACCCAACTATGACCACGCCTTCCCCTTTCACCCAAAACTTAATATAAATGCAAATTTAAATCAGAAATTGTAGAGAGTCTCAGTCCGAATCGGAGGAAAAGCGATGCGTAGCAAATTCAAAATGAAATGAAACGAATCGATGGCCTGGCTTAGTTTGTCCGTCTTCGACATGGACTTTTTCCATAGAAATGCATTAAAGTTTGCTGCTGCAGAGGGAAAGATTGAGAGACGGAGATGAAATATGCGCACAAATCATTTGGTTAGGCTGGATTCGGGGTCTTGGTTTTTTATTTTGGCCAGCAGGTAGACAGATAAAGCCTTGCCAAATGGTAAAAGCTGTTCAATGGATCGATTTAAGCAAAGTTTACAGTGGGAAAATGTGAAATGGGAAACCAGCTGTACTTGAAGTAACAAAAAAATAGAAAAGAATTACTTTGTGACTTTAAATCTGTACATTTCTTGAACAGAAATTATGTTTTTATCATAAAACTTTATTTTATTTAAGAGTAATGAAAAGAGCAAAAAAAAAAAACCAGAGAATGAATTTTGCTATATGATTTCAATGCTTTCATTCATTTACTTTTTGAGCAACCACTGTAAAAATTGTGTTATTTTGGCTTATGCAAAGCCAGTTTTATCTGATTAGGCCTATATCCCCCTCTCAGATTTCCCCTCGATTCGGTTTCGGTTTTATGAATTCCATCTTTGTTGAGCTTTGGTTACGCTTTTCGGCTTCGGTTTTGGATTCGGTTTCGGTTGGTTTCGATTTGGCTTTCTGAACGTTTTCTTTTCTTACGATTTCATAAGCCACAAAACCCAGACACAAACGCATCGTTAGCCCTGTTTTTGTTGTTTGCCGTCGATCAAAATGCAATCAAAATTGTGCGGGTTCCTCGTGGTCGAAAACTCCTCCCATCCCGATACCCTCACCATTCCCCCTCCTCTGTCCATTCAGCTACTTTGTTTGATTGTGTCCGGGCACCACAAAATAGTTTTGTTGCTGCCTCGTAAAGATTTCTATCGAAGAAGATGGAGAGTTGAATTGGTGGAAGCCAAAGAAAAATAGGGCTGAATTGGCCTTTTCTTTCGGTTATTATTTATGGTAAGTGTCTGTTTGGGTTTGTAATTGATTTTTACAGTTCTACGCTCTGCGGTTTCCAAGGGTTATAAACTCTGGCGGAGATCGGTATCAATAGTGTTTCAAATGGCATCGTAAATAACTTGTTTTCCTGATGGAAACGCTAGCATGGGAACGCTTTAAAATCGCTTTAAAATGAAGAAGCTTAAAAGTAAAGTATTTTTTTCTTAAGAATATTTTAAAACCAGAGAATCTTAGTTTAAGATTCGTGAGAGTAAAATCATTCAAATTATGAAATAAATCAAAAATTAGTAATGTTACCCAAAGAAAGCTAATTATCTAGTTCTTCACTCATTCCAATCTTGTACCTAATAAATCTTGTAGAGAATGGAACCCTTTCTATCTAAATTGATTTCTTAATCTCGCTTATCTTTGATCTTAAACTTGAAACATGTTGCACCATTAGTCTCATTTTAAATAACCTAAAAACCCTCTAAACTACATTCAAAATGCATTAAAACCGAGAAAACCGAGAACAGAACCGAATGGGTAGGCAGTCCGAAAAAAAAACGATATAATCCAATTAATCCTTAAACGTTTTTTAAAAGCATATAATTTAAACACACGCCGACGCCAACGAGCGACAAAAGAAACCGAAACGAACCCAAAAACAGAAAAACTAAAAAAAAAAACTGAAAAACAGAAAAACCGAAACAGGAACACACCCAAAACAACAATGGTACCGAGTGTGGAGCACGACCAACAATGCCAAATTCGATCGTCTGGGATCCAGTTGGGGATAGCCCCCCCACCCTCCTCCATTCCCCTGTCTATATGGCCTACCTCCGTCCCTTTTCCGCTCTCCTCCTCCATCTCCCTCTGACTCACTGATTGCGATCGCGAGCGGAAGGTGCGTGAACAATGGAAACAATCGAACATAATTAGGCTAAAGTGCTGCGGATAAAGGCGACTCCTTCGGCTGCCTTCGTTCATAAATAAAAACGACAACGCAAATAAATTGTAGCGAATTTTTATAATTAATTGTATTGTCGTCGTCGGCGGGGCTCGTTTAACCAATCCGCCCAGCAAGGGGTTAAGCTCTCTCTCCTCAGTAGTTTTTGCTGATTTGCCGATAATGCTGCACAGTAGGCGGACAGAAAGGGGGCGGGGCACAAAATGGGGCACAAAGGGGGTTCTTGTATTAAAAGCGCATTAACAAATCCCCTAATCAGCGTTGGCAAATCGTCCTCTGTGGGTGTCTCTCTGTGAGTCCCTCTTTCCGATGTTTATTCCATGGGTTTTGTGATCCCAAAAACAACTTTAACTCACTCTTTGACTAAATTTTCTGTGGGTTGCACTGATTGAACGATGGTTTAATGAAGAAGAGACATTAGTTAATTAGGGGATTAGTTTCTATCAGATGGAAAGTGATTTTAACAGCCTTTCCCTTATGAAAATGAAGAAGAAGGGATTCAAAAGAATCGATAAACGATTTGTTGATATATGTAGGAAACATTTTATATTATCAGATTTTAAAGCTAATCAGGGAGCTATCTTCGTTGGAACAAAGAGTTTTAATAATACTTCCTTAAGATTGAGTTTTAATCCAAACTAAAACAAACCTTAACTATGTGTAATAGTTTGATAATTGTCTAATAAGTTTTTGGTATTATTTAATACATTTCTGCCAAAAGCAATATATTTGAACGCCTTTCTTAAATTTATGAGCTCTCAGGGATAAAATGGGGCTTTCTCTCTATTATAATTTATTGATTTCCTTTTAGGGCCAGCCTGCTATTGACCCAAAATTAATCTTCACAGAATAATCGCAAACAAGGAGGAGAAATGGCCTGTTCGAAGCGATTATTTGGCCAGAAGGGCGACTCTGTTGCCACCTTTCGACTCGGCCTCACCTCTCATTATGCAGGTATTATATGTCCTGGGCCACAGATCCTCCGTGTGTATATATTACTTCTGCCCGGCTGCCTTAATTCGCTTACTTTAGTGAGCTGGTTGGGAAAAGTACATGCTTTTCCCAACTCCCGCGCTGCCTTTCGGCCTTTTCCACTTCTTGTTGGTTTTGTTGGCTTAGTTTCCTGCTTGAGCGCATTTCCAGCCGTCAAAGGCGCTCTTTGAAGTTAATCCTACACATATACTCACACAGATGTGAACCAGGCTAGACTGGCATCGTATAATTGTGTTTTAGCATTTAACTTTGGCTCCTACTTTTTTTCCCTCTGCCTTACCAATTTTGGTCTGCGCTTCTTTTTGACTCCCATATCGACTTCTTTGGGCCATTGTTTGCCTAATTTTCTGCCTCTGGGGAATAAAAAAAAGAGGGGGCCGTAACTCCAAATTGGGTGATAGATGATTTGAGCTAAAGAATGAGTTCAAGTTGCTGTGAAATGAATGGGAACGCTGCTTTCGGCCTTTCAATTAGTTCAAAGAGAGTTCGGAAAGTTCTAAGGGTTGGATTTCTGGGCCATATTTTGTTGGCTTTAATAACGTTTGCTTTAAATTTTAAAGATACGTTCTCTTTAGATGAGTTTTGTTTACAGTACAATAATCACCACTTGAATACAAATTTGTGAGCACAACTCCTCCCGTCCGGAATATCTCCCAACTCCCATCTTCCATATCTGCCATTAGATAAACACACTCTGTCTTTGGCCATATGGATATGTTTTATAGACCACCTCTTCCCCCATAAAACCGCAGCAGCTGTTACGCCGTATGAAGAACATTTGCCAAATGCCACAAAAGACGACGCGCTGTGCCTGCAGGTAATTTATCTAATAAAATTATTATTACCATATATTATAATAAATGAGGCTTAATAAGTAGGCTAAGATATAGGGAGAGATCCCGAGTGAGGCAGACAGATTTTCCATGGCGATACCTTCAGCTCCATGGTGTTTTCCACACCAACTCCCTTCCTAATTTTCCTGCGAGGAGGCTGCCTTGTTGTCGGTCACGTGCCGCTTTCGCAATTTGTGGCGGCGTCTCGAACGACAACTGGGAAAAACCGCACAAATGTCTCCACGGCTCGGGCACCGAAAATAGCTAAACAATTTGAAAAGATGTCGCACAATTTGACGACACAAACACGGCAGCACGGAAAAGCGACAACGATGTAGACGAGACAAACGACAAGGCGACGGCGTATTTGAAATGCAAAGTAGGCAACACCGAAAGACACGCCCCCTTTTTTGGGCGGATATAGTCGTCGTTGCATGAGCAAATCGATGGAGGAGTGTCTTTAAAAACAGCAGGAGTCGCACAATGGGAATCAAGTAATCAAGTTTAATTGGAGTTGGGAGTTTTTGATTTTGCATTTTATACTTTTCAAAAAAAAAACAGCTAACATGTAATCGATTTAGAAGCAATTCTAAAGCACTTTCTTCTAATTTACCCTTATCAGTCTAAAGAAAACCCTTTAAAACAAACACTTCATTGATTTTAGTCCACTTTACTTCAACAACTTTACCTTGTCGCTGCATCCGTGACCAACATTATTTTTAAGCCACCGCCTACCGAAGCCAAAAGGTGGCCTACAAATTGCTTCATTTACCCTAACTAATTTTTTTTCGACCGAGAGACCAACCCTCGAAAAAGGGGGAAAACTAAAGCCAAAGCCAACAAATATTTATGTTAAATTTGATGTTGTACAACGACCAGAATGGGAGCACACAATTGGAATGGCGCTTAATTTTTTATGGCCGTCGCAAACACTCAAGCCAAACAGGCTAACCACAACAACAACGGCAACAACACGAGTATCCTTGACACGGGAAGAGTGCCATGCCACCCAAAAAAAAAAAAAAATCTTTAACTTTTTTTGTTTCCTTCGGTTGCGAGGAAATTCTTTTCTAACCGCTACAATTTTGCGGTTTGTAAAACTTTTGGACTTCTCCCTTTTCTTTTTTCTGGAGCTTTGTTTTGGGTTTTGTTTGCCCATTCAACGCTGTCCTCTCGTGCCTTTTTCACTTGTTTTCCATTATTTTGTTTGCATTTGAATTGAAAATTAGTATTTCGGGCACTTTAACTTCGACCCCGCTGCTCCTGCTAATTTATCATGCAACGTTCTATTCCCCCCGGAGGATTTTTCACTTTCCATTTCCATTTTTTGCTTGTCAAGGGTTTTCCTGGCCTCCGGTGAAGTGTTTGTTTAGGGTTTTTCTTACATAATTTTATTTATGACATGTTTGATTGGGTCTTTTAAAGTCCGTCGAGAGGAAGACAAACAGTTGCAAAAGCCTTATAAATGGGCTGCTGCTCGAGTTCGTGGAATTTATGCCAGGACATGACTCAATTGCAGTCAAGTCGCTCACTCAATTTGCCGCACCGAACAGAACTTTACAATGTAATAAAGTCCAAGGGCCGACGTGCCACTCAGCAAACAGAAATAAACACGAAACAGTAGTCGAGTGCGGGTCCCTCTGCCACCTAACTTTTCCCCGGTCCCCGACGATGGAAAATCCTCCGTAAGCCCCACAAACAAAGGTAGACAAACGGAGCCGAAGAGCCTGGCCAGACATCGTCGACAACGACAACTAATGAGTTCCTAATTTAAATAAATTTCCACTCATAAATTAAAAACTAAGAGACAAGGACAGTGTGTGTTTGAGTGTGCCGAGGAAAGTGTGGTGAGGAAAAGGGCAGGAGCAGTCTGGCTGTCAATTCCCTTAGGTAGGGAAAAGCTTTAACGGATTGAACATGTTAAAGTATTTTCACAGAAGAACAAGTTACAAGAGCAATTATTACGGACTAGCGCAGAATTTGCATATATGGACAAGAAATTACAATTAAATTAGGTATTAGAGATATACTTTTATTTTTGGAAGAGCTGAAAGTATAATTTTAAATAAACTACATAGTATAACATTTGAAATATGAAAAATAATTTAAGTTAATCTTTCTAGGATGTAGTTGAATGACTAATAACCTGAATTAATATAAAGTTTCTGCTCATTAGCCAAGGCAAAATATTCTTATTCCAGCCTTATATGCTTAGTAGTAATTTCAAATATTTCAGTCTGCATTAACGATGGATTTTCTAACAATTCCTGCTCCATTATAAAGTCAATCGCCAGTCAATTTTAATCCCCTTTAGTTCCTGGAGTGTTCCTGCTTCGACTCATTATCCTGCAATGACCAAAACTATTTACAAATTTTGCTAACGGCTGACCAAAAGCCGCGCTCACGCACCGAATGCCGACTTTATGAGTATTCTATGGGAAGACAGAGCCAACGAGCCGCACATAACCACATAAATCAGTTTCTAGCCACGGCAACTGTGCGCTAAATGCCGTGACAGCCGCCAAGGAGCTCCCAGCCCCAGCCCCAGCCCCAAACTAAAAACCCCAACCTCAAAGCTGAAAACCCCAACCCAGAGTGAGGCAAAACCAAAACCGAAACCGAATCGGTGGCCAAGAATCCAACAAACGTCGTAGATACGTGAGGCTCAAAAGGAAAAACTTTGGCGCATACCAAAAGTCAATGAGCCATTGAACGATCGATCCGAAGATATACTCGTAGAGGCAGAGGAGCCAAGTAAACCAAAGATGGTCATCTTCGGCTCCCCATCGCCGTCTGCTCATCTCTCCGTTGCAGGCACAATTCACATTTTTGCTACGCCGCATTTTTAGCCAATTTAAAGTCTAATTTAAGCAGGCGCATTCGCAACGCACGTAGTGAGGTGAATGGGGGTTCCGCAAAGGATTGATCTGGTCTGGCTAATTTTGAGCACGTACGCATATAAATTTCATCAAAATTCCAATGGAATAAACGCACAAGCGTTTAAAACTCGCGAATCTTTTTGCCAGCCAAAAAGGACATTGTGTGCACAGGCACCAAACGCAAACACATACAACAAGAAAAAATTCATATTAAATTATGGAAAAGGGAATTTTTCGGAAAAAGGAATCTTGCTGCTGGTTCCCGTCGTCGTTATTATTGTTTTTGTCTGTCTGCGCTTTTTGTCACTGAACGCATAATAAACATGTTTATTAACATTTTTCATTGGCTACCAGGCAAACAATAAATTAAGAGCGGAGGGCTGCAACATGTTGCACGCAACATTCATCAGCGCCACGGGCAAAAAAAATCAGCGAAAAACCAAGGCAAATAAAATACGAACTCCCTAAAAAAAGAGCGAAAAATAAAATAATTATTTTTGGGTTGCGCAAATTGAGGAATTTCTCAGGAAAGAAGAGAAAGGCAAAGGAATGTCTTTTTTCTGTGGTTTCCATTAACTGCGAAATTTAAAAATTAAAATTTTGTAATGGAGCACTTTTTATGCGTTATCTAGATACTAATATTTTTTTTACATAACTATTTTAACGGTTTGTTTTTAATTAAGTACAATATTTTATAAATGTTTCCCAATCTCCATATATTCTCCCCAAAAAATGCAAATTAAAATGGTAATGTTTTTTTTTGGGGACTACCATTAATTTGAGAACACGCCATCGTTGAATGATTTAAGCTTGCGGCCATCGCAGACTTGATTTAAAAGCCACTCGATACGACTTTCCGTTCATTAAATGCACTTTATAGGGCGGCCGAAGCGATCGCCGCTTTTGCATTAATTTCACATGCAATTTACGCTGATTTATTTGATCTGGGTCTCTGGGGTTCTGGCGGTCCGATGCCGAGTGTCCATGGAGAACTGGTGTCCCCGGTCTTGGATTTCTGCCTCGGCTGTCTGTTTGTCACTCAGCGACCGGCGTTGGGGATCTTGAACCCGCTTCCTAAATTGGCCGTGGCCACAAAAGACTCAAGCCCCGACTTCAAACCCTCGGCTGCCTGTTGATTTGATCGATTTGTGTTGATTGCCTGTCAGTATCGGATACAATGGCTCCTTGGCCGGAGGGGCAGGCTCTTGTTAGGTGTCAGTTGGGGCAGTCAAGTGTTAAATATATATACATATATATATATGTACATACGATATGCAGAGGCAGCAGCTTGGAGTTTATGTTAACTAAAAGTGCATAAAATCCGCAAGAAAAGACAGCAGCGACGGTTGTGTCAGTCAGACATTCAGTCAGCCAGTCAGTCAGTCAGTCACTCATTCAATTCATTCACTTGGCTTTTTATGCAGAACTGATGATGGCCAAGGTTTTCTCGCTTTTCTTTTCTTTGCAAGGCTTTGGGTAATGTAAGATTTCGAATCAGATTGTGTGGGTCTTGTAAAACGATACGATATGGGGGCTTGGTCAAAAGGCAAGCTGTTTTGGTTATTATCAAGCAATTTCAAGGTGCCTGATTTACGTAAATAAACAACCAAGTTCAGCAAATCAAATTAATGGAGTTCTTTGAGCACTGAGGAGTTTTTTATTTCGCATTTATTTTATCTCCATTTTGAAGATTGGTCCAGTCAGTGAGCCATGTCCTCTGACTTTTATTCTTTTTTAAATGCAATTTTTTAGCATATTCCCCCCTTTCTTTTCCATCCTACTTCACTTTATTGTGTATATATATTTGAGAGCTCTGACCTTTTGGCTGTGTTATCATTCTAACGTAATCTTAATCACTTTGCTCAATGTTCAGTCATCCACATCATCAATTTCCCTCTCTTTTGCTGCGAGTCTTGCGTACTCTTTCTTCTGGCCAACAGACTTTAACTACGGATGGATTGGCCTGAGATGTCTTGAGTTCTTTTTGAGGGTTTCTGGTCTGTTTTCGTTGCCCTGCACTTTTCCGCTTTTCCCGAATCCCGAACTCCTTTCTTTTGTGTGTCTGTGAGTTTCGCTTTGTGTTTCGACATTTGCTTTTTATGCCGCTTCAATGGAACTTTTGCCGCCTTTATCAGATTTTCAAGTTGAAAGATTTGCTGTTGGCCTCCAACGAAAATCGCTCCCCAACTTCATAGAATATACCTAAGCTCCTCATCTCCTCATCCCTCTCCACTTGCACTTCAATCTATTTTCCACGCGCGTGCTTCCTCGGTTTCCTTTCAGTTCTCAATGCATCAGTCAACTGACAACGCCCAGAACTTCACCTCTGCCACCTCAAATCGCACTCCTTCGCCGAAAAAAAATATATATACAGCATTTGCTACTTAATAGTGGCTGTTGTTGCTGTTATCGCTTCGCAATCTGCCGGTTTCGACCCCTTATGGGCCAAGTTAGTTAGCCTGGCGAGGGACAGAGCGGGATGAAAGGGGCACTTCCCTCCGTTGGCCATATTAAAAATGTATATAAAACTCTTAAACAAACCTTCCTTCGACCGAATCTAGCCGAGATGGTCAATGGTCAATGGTCCCTGCCCCCACTCTTTAGTTCACTGCCAGAAATTCTCACTATTAAGTAAGGAATATGTATCCAATATGCTTTTTAAGAGGCAGAATGGCAACTTGAACTTCATTTGAACTTAATGAACTTAATTTGGTAAATATATAATTTGATTTACTACTGAAATAAAGATTTAATAATATATTATTCGGTTACAGCTTCCGGGTGTTTACTATTTTTTCTGTGCTTGCCAAAGCTTTTTTTTTGTAAACTAAATACTTTTTGCTCAGTGTAGGGATACTCCTGCTGATCCGCCTCCTACTTTGGCTGCTTCTGGTCCCTGCTGGTTCTTTATAGATTTCAATAATAGATTTTTCGAGTCGGTTTCCTTCGGTTGCGTTACTTGTCTGCATTGCCGCTGCCTAGCTGCAATTTTCGTTCATTCGGCGTGCAAAATTGTTTTTCCTCGTTTTCTGCCTTCTTTTTTATTGCCTTTTTTTAAACTTTTTTATTTGCCATTGGCCATGAACCCGCTGACGGTTTGTGGCTCTTTGCTCCCGGCTCTTTCTAATGTGTTTCTTTTGTTTCGTTTTCGGTTTTCAGTTTTCAGTTTTCGGTCGCAATGCAGCTGTGCGTTGAACCTTTTGCCAATTGCAATTGTTTCAGTTGCAAGTTGGTGTTGCCGTTGTCGATGTCGATGTTGTAGCTGCAACATTGCTCGTTGCCGCCACAATTCGTAGTTTGCTTGTTGTCCACTTAAAGTGCCACATTTGGCATAGCGAAAATTGCAGAATGCAATGCATGAGGTCAAGCTGAGTGAACGATGTGGCCCGAAGTGCTTTTGCGGGAAATGGTGGAAGCCTTTGCGGAAATTGCGATCGGGGCGAAACGGGGGAAACCCTCATTTGTGCAAGCGCTGTTCATGGCAATGACTCGATGAGTTGGCTTGGCTTTAATGGTTATTTAGGGGAATTTATATAGCTATCGATTCGGTAATCGGTAAATGATGAGGGATGCAATGCACAAATGGCGACCCGATGCGATTGCTTTCTTATTGCACTGGCTATCTGATCGAAAGTAAGCAAGCGTTCGATTATTTGAAATTTAATCAAGCAATTTTCTAGAAATAATTAGGTTTTGATTAAATCTCGTTTCCAATTAACTTGAGCATTGTTAATAAAAATATTATATAAGAGCTAGAGAACTTTTAGTGTTATAACTTTAACTAAGAATATTTATACTTATTGCTAAGAATATCTTAATGGCTTAATAAAAATATGACCCATAATAATCCACTTCATTAGAAAGTTTTTAAAATATTTAATTTTCTTGCCAGAGGCGATTTCATTTCACTCCACTTACCTCAACTTTAAGTAAGCGAGTTTTCTTCTACCATTTTTCTTACTTACTTTAAATAAAAACTAACTGTTTGGAAAATTGCTAATAAGCTGAAAGTATGCGAGCCAAGGGAGCACATTAAAAAGTGTCTTACCAGAGATTAAGATAGTTGCAACAAGGATGTGTGGGATGTGAGTTGGATGGCTGGATTCCTGCTGCGGTTGAGAAAACTTTGCCAAGATTGCGATTAACAAGATGCGTGGCAAGGTGAGGCCTTGTAATCAGAGAGCTACTCACTTAAGGAGCAGAGCAGGGGGAAAAGGGAATCGTGTCCCGGGGATACGTTTAGTAAGTGTGAATTTGGTGTCATCAGTGGGAAGAGCAAAGGGAAACGTGGGGCGGGGTGAAGGGGAATTGCCCCAATGAGGGTCGAAGACAAAAGTCAACGGAAATGTGCGAGTTTCGCTCGGGGCGCAACTAAAATTGGCAATGAAAATAAGCGTAGATTACGACTGCAGAAGGGAAGGAGTCGAGTTCCTGGCCATCGCCATTGCCATCAAGCGAAACCCATCAACGTGTAATGAGAAAAAGTTAACTCGCTTCGGGGCATTCGTTGTTGTTTCACTCACTGTTTGCCGGCGTGTGTCTCTGATTATATCACCGCCGTAGAACTTGGAACTTGGGGGTCATTATCTGCTCGGAGCCCTCGAACCGAAGCATCCAAAGCATCCGCAGATGCCGATGGACACATGCTGGTCACTGCGACGGCTAAATGCTTCTATTTAAGCTGTAAAATTTAAAGGCAACCCATAAACTTGATCCCCAAGTTTGCAGAGGAATGAGAAGCAAAAGATGCCGGATAAAGTCATTTTTTGAATGGCCTGAATGGATTTTGGCAGGCAAGCAGTTGCAACTTTAACTCGGATTTAAAAGTGCTTATATTGCGAGTTAAGCAGCTTAAGCAAAAAGTATTTCAATTTTAAAATAAAAAGAGGATCAATTCATATTTTTGTTTATTTCAAGCATAAATCTCATTCCCAGACAAATCATTACTTTATGTTTCGATTTACTTTCGGTTTCGTAACCCAAAGACCTTGTGTAATTTTTGGGGTACCATTAACCCAGAGAAAATAAATCAATTAGGCACAGTTTCCAGCTCACATCATTAATTTTTTGTGGCAGGCGTGAGGGTACACAATGATACATACATTATGCTGTAATGCTGAGCATAATGTGTCAAAGATCGGACTCTAAGGCAGACAACATTAGTGCATAATTAACACGCCCTTTTCGGGGAGTGGAAGCTGCGGACCCCTTCACCGCATCCCCATCACCAATTTTTGGCCAACTTTTGTGATGCAAATGAGATTGTAACATGCGGTGTGTAAAATTTATCGTATCGTATGTGTCCAAATAATTCGCGGTCGGGGGTCCACCCACATATATTCGAGTGTCTATGAGTGGAGTTTATGGTGTTCCAATTTAATTTCGTTTCGTTTTCTGACTGTTGAAAATTTCACGCTGCGCCGCTTTTTAACCCGACAGCATTACTCATACGCCCCTTACTCCTCCTCAAAATAATTTAAACCTCACATCACAAAATCACTGACACCTAATGGTATGTAAATTATGATAATTAGCCCTAGTTTCCTGTATTACTAATATGTTTTTGCTGCCTGTAACTCATTTTCTTTTATCTTCCTCTCTTTGCAGGTATGTTTTTCAAAGTTATCTGCCTGAAATACAGAAAAAATACAAACGCAGTGATACCCAAGTGAGTTTGAATCGGTTTTAATGTAATTTGCATGAATTATTTTACGAGTTGACATTTTCCATTTTGAATGAGTGTGGGTGTGGGAGAGGCAGTTGAGTGTAGTGAGATGTTATGATGTGAGCAATCCAATTTGGTTTCGACTTTGCCATAAATCAGATAAGTGATGCAGACGCTTGGAACGAATTAAAAGTGGACTGGCAAATGGGGAAATAAATAACAGAAATAACATTCAGCCAATATTTTTGTAGGTGGACTTTATGAACTTAATGGGAAAAACAATAATTATAATTAAACACATGTTTTAATAGTCCATAAATTTAAAAGAGAGGTCAATAGTGCTTTTCCACAATTAAGAAGCATTGTACTAATTAAATTCTGATTAAGAGAAAATGAGTTCGGTTAAAAAAATAATAAGAAAAAGATATATATAATGCTCTTGCTTATTTTGCCACTACATCTGACTAGTCCTTCCCTCCATATATCTTTTGAGAAAGAAATCCATTAGTCAGTAATAAACCAGAGTCTGGGAAGCCCCCGCAAAACCTTTTTCACACGCCTCAATCAAATGTCTTGAGCTGAACAACTTAGGCAAACTACTTTTTCCGAAGTGGTCTTAATGATGTACAGATTAATGTTTGCAACACCACGGCCAGCAACTCAGGATAAATATGACCAATCTCTTGAGGCGAGACTTTTTCCAACCCAAAATCAACGGCGGCGGAAAACTGGAAACCAAATCAGGCACAAAGAAACGCCTTTTGCGCCAAAAAGCCGAAACTTTAACTATTTATTACCAAATCACTTGAGGCTGACTAGACTAACTGGCTGACTCGGTGGATATTCAAATGCATTAGCTCCAAATGTCAGATATGACAGCTGCTGCTCTTTTTTCTGTTATTTTGCGATGCTTTCTGTTATTTTTACGGAGTTGGCGAATCAGTTGCCTTTATCTGCGTCAAAATGTTTGTTACTCCGGCTGCTGTCCATTGCAGTCAATGCACTGATAAAAATTTAGTTGAGAAGAAAATAAACAAATGAGTTTACTAACAAATTAACTACTCTTAAGAAAATAAACTAAAAAAGAAAGCTCAAGACTTCAATGTTTAACTTAACTAAAACTTCTGTTTCGTCTTGTCCAATTTAATAATATATATTTTTAATCGGATCCCAAGTATGTTTTAAAATTTTTTTCCAGTGCAAAAACAATTTCGTTTCCTTTGTCTAACTGGTTGAGAGCTGTTGTAGCCAAATTAGCGCCTTTGGCTGCCCTGACATTGAAAAGGGTCTAATGGGTCGCGTTCGGATGTCTGAAACTTTAGCCAGCTCGCTGTTAATGATCCAGAGCAACGCTGGTTAATCGATTTATGATGTCGAAGGGGAAATTAAATGTGTCTGTGACTCTGGGAAGATAAGGTGAAAACAGTAGCCCAAAAAGCCAGACACGAAAAGCAACTTTAAAACGCCACCCAAGTTGTCTAACCGCTGATAAGGCAAAAAAAAACCGTCAGCTGATGACGGTTGAAACGAAGTTGAGCGAAATGGGTTTAAAAACTATTTTTTCCAAGCTTGTCTGCACTTCGAGAAGCGGATTGGTTGGGAGTTTCAAAGTAGCGTAAAATAACAATAAACAAGAAATAATCATGTTGCGGAAGAAGTTCAAGTCCTCTCCGCTTTTCCACTCCCACCAGAAGCCAATCATGTGTAAGATTGCGAGGCAGGAAGACGTTGTCTGTCGGGTTCTTTGCCAACTATTTGGCCCAGAAGGAGTGCTCCGGCAGAAACTGGAGGAGATTCACGAACTGGAGGACTGGAGGAGCGGCAATGAAGTTGTCGTCGATGAAGCGCCTTCAAAATGTCAACGAAAGTGAAGCAGATGCGTTCGAGGAGAAAGCGGATGTTTGGCAAGTGAAAAGCGAAAGGAGTCTGCTGTCGGAAGATGTATTAAAGTTTTTACTTTTAATTTTTGGCTGCAGTACTTGTTCCTTTAATTTCCGATTTTCCTGGAATTTAATTTGTAGGGAAAACCAGGCCCATAAAGCTGAGACATTGATTTGTTCTTCAGATTAAATTTTGTTTGGTTGAGTTTAAAGTGTTTTGACAACATTTGTTACATTGATTCTAAGGTTTAAGTTAAAGCCATACAATTTTTTTTAAATATTTCTAAACATTCTGTACACATCTTTAACGACGTTCCAAATTACAAGTTTATTTTCTGAGCCAACGGATTTCTTAAGGATTCAGATTTATGCTCTTGAGGTCTCCCTACTTCCCCAACTCCGCTGGTAAATTTTTCTTCGCAAAGTTAGTTTCTTTCATTAGCTCAAGGCGAATTCAGTTTGTTCTACATTCCGCAGGAAAACCTATCCTCAGCAGTGGCATTATGTATATGCGTACAAGAAAAGTCCGTGGAAAAGCAACAGCAACATCAAAGTTAAGTAACTAAGGCAGTTGTCGCATTAGTTGTGATTATTATCCCCAGACTTCGCATATGGAGACATAATACCTCCGCTCCTCCGATCCCCAGCTCCTCCGCCTTCAGAGATTTTCATTCAGCTTGTGTAGGTGTTGATTTGTGTTGTCTGCAGCCAACTGAGAACTGAGATTCTGTGAAACTCAAGGCAATTGAGTGGCGAGTCGTGAGTGGAAGTGGATTAAACTCTTGGGTAACTGCCATTGAACTGTAATCAGTGTAAGCTGTCGGGCGTTATTTTTTCCCCCTTAAGAAATATCATGCAAGAAATGTGTGTTCATTCATTAAATTTAATGGGTGAAAATCAAACAAAAACCTGCCACAAATTCCTGCTATCATTGCGGACAAAGCTATCGGCGCAGATCAGGATTACGGGCCATCGATTGGCCTGGCCATCTCATATATATATATGGCCAAGAAAAAAAGAAGCGAGAGGACCTGAAAAAGTGGCGACTGCTAAAGTTGTTGCAATTGAATTTGCATAAATTGTGGCCGGAGTCGAGTTCCTTCTGGTTTACTGGCTTGCTCTGCGGTTATGCAAATGCCCCACACAACACACACACACGCATACACACATCCCCTTGTGTGCATTTGAAAATGCATAAGATTTATCCAAAGATTGCTGTCCATTAATTCAACTTGGATTTACTTTTAGCATATTTTACTACATGCAGCCGAGAGACTTTTTGTATTCGCAGTTCGATTTGGACTCCGATTCGAATACGCAAATTCTTTTTTTTTCTTTATTTCCCCCACCCCCTCTCGATTCTCAACTACTTGCAATAAATTTGCATTTCCCCACAAAATGTTTTGAACTATGGGGTTTTAAATTTGAGGTTGCCTTCGATTTACCTTGCGTTTCGATCGATTTGCGACTGAGTTTATTCAAATCGCTGTCCGAACTTTAGTGCACGGGTATCTGTCAGATCTAGTAAGTTTATTCAGTCATATTGATTAGTTTTTGATTGCTGGCATTTAGATCGAGAGATGACCTTTTCGAGCAGTCATTTGGGTTGCTAATTCCAACTGCACTTTTGTGACTCTGTCATTCAATAAAAATTAAAATGTTGAATGCCATGAATGCAAACTGACTCCTTAACCAATTTAAATTATTTAAAACACTATTTAATACCAAAATGCCTTTCCTGCGGTTTTTGTCCAAAATGTTCTTTACATTTGTGTCAAGACAAAAGGAATTTTTCCTACATCAAAACTAGGCCAAGAAATTTTGTTAAAATAACCAAACGACAATCTAAATGAAATTTGTTAGAGCCCAAAATGCGAAGGGAAACCGCAGAAACCTCTGATGGAAAAATTTGTGTGTTAGTTTGCCGCCTCAGCAAAACACACATGAAAATTTAAATCCATTAACTGGTCAGAATGTTATACACAATTTATGAGGCGCATTGACAGCAGGGCCGGAGGTGGGTCCTTGTTTCAGAACCTACACATATATATATTGAGGTATTTTGAGGATTTAATGGCAACCGCAGCCAGGCACCCGGGTCCAAACTTTGGGCTTGTTTGAATAAACAGTACACACTGTTGGCAATAAAACCAGCACAACTAACCAATAAACCCGGAATATCTATGGTTAGAGGTCTTTCTATTTTTTATTTGGGCAAGCAAAAGCCGCAAGCGCTTTAAATATTCGAACGAACAACACGAAAATAGTTTCGGACTTGGCTGACATTTTTGTTGGGCTTTTTTGGCCCAAAAGCCCGGGAATAAAGTTGTCACTTTACACACGATTGGACGATGAGCTCCCCAGTTCCTGTTTCAAGGAGTTGGATGCCTTAAATATTTCATGATGTGAACTGTGGCAGTCAATTCGAAGAGCTCTTCTAAAGTCAAACGTGACAGATTTTCCCTCTACCCTAGATGTTGAAAATGCTTCGGTTTGGGAACCCATGAAGGAGTTTTTCTTAAAGGGTATTTAACAGTCGAGCCATTTAGTTTCTTATTTTTTCTTTTCAACATAGTTGGCTGGACTTGTAGGCTTCAATTTAGCTATTTTGTCAACGAATTATGTACATTTAAAATAGGGTAAAATTGCTGCCTTACAGACTTTGTTGAAAGGTTGAAAAGTTAATCGCTTGTAGTCAGTAAGAGAGTTATTGATTTTGAATATGGCGCAATTATTACTGAAAAGTTGTTAGGTTAGGTAGGCCTAACTAGAAATTATTACAGAACAAGCTATAATTATCTAATTAATTTGTATATCACGTATATAAAGAATTATAATTTTAAGTACAAAACAAATGCAATAGAATAAGGCAGAATTCACTCCTCGGGAAATTAATTGCCACGGATTAAAGAAGACCAAACCACCACCTGCAAAGTTAATTTCTCGTTCAACTTTTTAAGTTCCTGTTTGCAGCTTACAGAGTAAACTTAATTAAGTTCAATTAAAGTAGGCAAAGTCAGGAGAAAACTTTAAGCCGCAGACAGGCTCACCCACGAAACTAAAGTTGCGAGGGAAATTAACGCCGTTTGCCGTTACCACAATTTCCAAATCACTCAACCCTGACTAATGCGGTTCATTTTCGTGTAAACTAGCGAGACGCCAACTTTTTGCAAGTGCAAATCATGTGAAGAGCCAAGAAAGAGGAAAACAAATCTGGGCTATAAATTCGAATATTTTTTATGTCCTTTTTTCGGTTGAAACTCAATAGCAGATAAATGCAGCTCACGATTCTCAACAAGTGCGAAGCCAAAGCCAAGGCTAAGTGCAAATTTGTCACTCCATCCGGAAGTCAGTGAGAATTTGGGGGAGAAATGGTGAAAACTCTACCCAAAAGGGTTGGTGATTGAGTGAGCGATGTGAGTCAGTTAGTCAGTGGATTTAGTTACCGCTTCAATCACTCTCGCAGCTCCAACTTTTTTATTTTACGTAAACATTTTTTTGGCTGAACTGAAATCTGGTGCATTTTTCAGCTTCAACTACACATTTGCAATATTGCCTGGCTACATGTTGTAATATATTTTTTTTTTGCGAATATTTGTTTTATGAACATGTCAATTTTGCCAGAGCTAAAAAGGCAAGGGCTTTTAGGTTATTTGTTTTTAGTTTCAAAACTCCGAATTCTGTGTCAGTGCATTAATATGTTTCTTTATTTTTTATACTGTAATGCTATGAACTTGGCTTTAATATTCATGGCAATCGCTTCTCATTTCACTCTTGCTTTCTCTCTCCAAGGACAACCTGCATCCTTTTCGTGCTCTTTTACTTGTTTCATATTTAATCAATTAAAAAATGGTGTGTACGTGCATATTTGCGAACCCACCCTTCAGTTTCGCTTGTGAAAAGCGGAGCAGGTCCCAAAACGAAGGATGAGATGCCAAAACCCCAAGTGCACATGTGCATTGCGCCAGAGGACTTCCCTTTTCGAGTGGGGAATTTTAATTTCAAAATAATAATAAAAAGCAGCCGCACCCGCTCCAGTTTTTATTCACTCTCCGGTTTTTTTGTCCTGTTCTGAAGCCTGACAATGACATGAAATTGAAGCTCTGTCTGCGTGTTTCCCCAGCATTTGTCTAATTGTCGCCCCGCCACCCCAAAAGTCCATCCGCCATCGTAATGCAGTCCCCAAGGTCTCGGAGTGCATGGAAAAATGTTGCATATGTTGCGCCTTTTCCAGTGGAGTTGGAGTGCAGAATTTTCGTGAGTTGGGTTTCGAAAAAGATGGAGGGTTTTCCATACGGTGGAAAGTTCTGGGGATGGGGGACCCCCTTGACCTGCGTGTGGGTTTAAGTGCGTGTCTGTGTGTTGGCAAACAAATTACAGCTGCTATTTTCAAATCATTTGGGGCCATAATTTAGGTGTGTGTCCGTCCCTCTTCTACTCTCTGTTTGCGTGTTTTTGCCCTTCAAATGGTCAGCGCTTGTTGGTTTTTCCTCCTCCCCATTGGATCCCGGAAAATGGGGGAAAGCTGTGGGGGTAGCATGCTGGAAAAGCGTTAAATGGATTGGGTGCGTCGGCTGTCAAAATTAATTTGAGCTGCGAATTTCCAATGAGAGTGGTTGCATTATACAACAAATATTTCATAAGAAGAATTTTATTAGTAACATAAATTGCTATATATTTTTTAACTCAATGAAATAGAATTCCAGTTATTTTGTATTTGTATAAGGCCTTGCGATTTAAAAGGTCTTCCTTTGTTTACTTGTGTGTCCCACGGATGTTCCCAATAACAATAACAATAATAATAACAAACAAGTGCAAAATGTTGGCGCATAAATCAAATAGACGACAGAGGCTGAAAATTCAGCATCTGCAGTTGCCACCTTTATGTGCACATATGTATGAACATATATGTATGTATATATATCGTACATCAGGTAACAACAAAAAATGGGAGCTGCGAAATTTTCGCTTTTCGTGTTTGGCATTTCAATTGGAAAATGTGCGCACATTTGCAATGAAATTCAGCCAACAATCTGAGAATTTATGCTATAATTTTTTTGTTTTATGTGCGTAAATGTGCGTTTTGTTGAAGGGCGTGGCCCACACACACTTACATATACACACACAGACACCCGCCCACAACAATCATTTTAAGTGTTTGCTTTTGTTTCTGGCTCTGCTGTGTGAGAAAGAAAAAAATGCATTAACATTAATGCTGCCGTTCTTTTTTTTCGTTTTTTTTTCATTACACAAAATTATTTAATTTCCTGCAGGCGGCACGCAATTTGATGAGCGACTGACAGGCGTTCCCACCCACCAAAATCCAGGGAGCCAAAGTCGGGGAGGCATGTGTCTACTGACGACGATAATGATGATGATAATGATGTCCTGTGAAAAGTTTACGATGCTGCCAACCATTCCATCTCCTTGCTCTCTTCCCTGCTCGGAATTTTCATCTCGCTTTGATGCGGAAATTCTCGCAACTTTTTTCCGACGTTTATTTAACGTTTATCGGGGCCAAGTTAATGACTTATGTGGGTCATTAGCATTTGGAGCTGGCAAAATGTTAAAGCTTGCTTAAGGAATTTTTAAGAGAAAATTTGTAAAAACCTGAAATACTTAGCAAGCCATAAAATAGTTTGTGTTTTATAATAGGTAGTCAAATTAATTTTATAAAATACGTTCACATGACTTGAAAGTGTTTTGATCAACAAAGAAAAATTGTAGACAATTCGCGAAAATCCCAAGTCTTATCTGCTTGTATAATATAAAATATATAAAAAAACATCAAGTCTGCTTTGGGCAACGCCTGACATTCAAAATTGAACTTGAAATTAGATGACTTTAAAATGTTTGGATTAACAAAGAAAAAGCGGCAATCGAAGATTAGCTAGAATTAGAACTTAAAGAGCATAAAGAGCATATTCTTATCAATGAGACTTTTTAATTTTGACATAGAATGTTTTTTTGTATTGTATTTGTATTCAGGGAAATCCAAAATCTTATCTGCTAATATAATATACAAATAATCAAAACGTAAAAAACATTAAGTCGGCCTTGGGCGACGGATGACACTCAAAATTGAACTTGTTTGCCGGAATAAAAATCTGTTTGCAATAATAATCATCAAAAGCAATATCGCGAACTGTTGGGTGGGTTTTTCCCCTTTCGGCAGAGCCGTGTTTTCGTTCCCTCGGGATGGAAATAATACATAAAATTGCATTTATAAGCAATCATGTCAACGCCATGAGAAATATGAAAATATGAAAACGATCCCCCTCAGCACTTCTGGCAAAAGTCAAGAGTGAAGTGTGGATGATTTTCCGTATATGCAAGGAGGATACTTTTGCCGCAAGGAAAGAGTTCACTTCACACCTACGCAGTCAACAAAACATAAAATCGAAACGGAAGTGTTGTGAAAAAAGTGTGAGACTCCTATTCCAGCAGGAAATGCATTTGGCTCGACTTCACTTTTAGTGTCAACTTGCCACCTTGCCGCAGTCTGCTTACTTACGAGCATTTGGCGCCATTAAAATTATTTTCTTACATTTTCCCCTTTTTCTGAGCGAAACGAGAGGAGACAAGTTGTATGCTTGTTTGTCGGTTGCCTTAGGGCGTGAAATTTCCGAGCTGCAAACTAAATTCCCCCTTAAGATGACACATGTGATGTGAATTTGAAGGATGAGGGGCGAGGAGGGATTAAGGGGGTCTTTAAAGTAAAACTTTTCGGATAGTAAAGCATAAAAAATAGGAAGGAAGTTTCAGAAGTAAAAAAATACGCTTGTATTTAAAATTTTTTTTGTGAGAAGAGCACTCCGCACAAATTGCTCAAACTTTGAAAGAATATTATAAAAACATTCTTCCGACCTCTAGAAAATTGTTTACATTTATTTTTCACTCCCAAATCTCAAAGCTCTCAGACAAAATAATCTAACGTTTCTGACCAGATTTTTGTTTTAAATACTCGCTGATAACAAAACCCAAAAAAAAAAGACAAGAAAGCTAGCCTTCAAATATATAAAAGTAAAACAATAATTAACTTGATTAGCATGTGTATAATTTTCAAATTATTCTCATTCTCGAGCTATAAATATACTAAAATATTCTTTATTAAGTTGGAAACGATTCTTTCACTGGGCTTATTGCTTCTTACAAAATTATGGTATTCTTTACAAGGGTATTCAAATTCTTTATTTTTAATGGCTCTGTGCTGAAATGATCTAAATGTCCTCTAATGAAACTGTTTATATGTATATTCTCCAAATGTAACGCCGTCCTAACAACTTTTAAGCAGAAGTAAATTTCGAGGGGAAGGTGCAACTGGCGGAAGCTGCTTAAAAGCCAATCCGAACATAAGTGGATTTTTGAGGCATTTAAAAGCCCAAAGTGTCATTCTGTCAGTCAGCGAGGCACTTGCGCTCAATCAGCGGGTAGGAATTCTTCTGGAGAATGGGAACTTTTGCGTGGGCGGGAGTGAGTGGTGAATGGTGAAAGGGGGCGGGGGAGTCTCATAACTCAAACCATTTGAACGGCAGCAGGGTCTAATGAAGTGTCCCAAAGTATCTGTTAATAAGTGAGCCTGTCTGCCAAACAAAAAAACATTTACAAATATATGTGTGTGTATATATTTGGAGCCTCATTTTAATGGTCAGCATTAAAAAAATGTTTTTTTTTTTTTTTTACGACCTTAAAGCGAGAACAGTAGACAAAATGCCAAAAGCTTGTTAGCGGGAAAAACGCTTTACTTCACGAGGAAGCATTTACATTTTGACTGCTGCCCCTGAAAAACAGTATCCGCATCAGCATCATACCACATCAATCAACGGCACTGGGCAACATTAAAATGGTAATTTAAAACCGCGAGGATGCCTCAGGATGCGAGCAGTCGGAGCAGGAGACAGGGAGAACTCATCATGCCGACGTTTTAATGATTGGCCGCTGGCTCCTTTCCTTTGGTCCCGAGCTATGCAAATGGTATCCTCCAACTACCAACTCCCATCTCCCATCTCCCAACTCGCAGTTCGCAGCCCAACTGCCTCCCCGAACTGACTCGTAAATCAAGGTTGCAACACCTTACCAACCTGAGGGAAAATGCCGCGGGGTGGGGGGAAAACCTGGCGAAAAGGTGGAAAAGCGAACCCGCTGCAGACGCAGTAAAGTGTTTTGAGAAATGTCACCCGTGGGGCGTTTTTGTCATTTCAAAAAGGTGTTCAATCAACTGTCAGCGTCGAGAATTCCCCGACCACAGATTGAATATTCTTTGGCAGATATATTGGATCTTTAATGGTAGCCGGAAGCCTTATAGACATTTTGACTGGTAATTCTTAAAGAAAGGTGTCGCAAATGTTTTAAGAGACGAGTTTAAAATAGCTTTTTAAACAAAGGATTGACTTTAGTTGGCTCCTAGTACTTAACCAATTTCATAATATTCTTACTCAATCTTAGAAACTTATATGAATGCTAAAACAACGCCCTCGTTATCTGATTATGCTTAGTACATAATCCCAGCATTGTTCCCTTCACATTTAATTTTTTCTCCTTTAAAAGCCCAGCTTTCATCGAGGCAATTAGCCATTCATAACTCATGTAAAATCAACAACGCAGCCAACCACTTGAGAGGCATTTAAAATCCGCTTACCATCAGCTTTGGTCAAACAAAATCACAGCAAATGACCCACAAATGAAGCTGAAAATACGAGCTCTGCGTACTTGGAGTCCTCCTTCTTGGCTCTCCACAATGAAGCCCATTCCACCCACGCGGAGTGTTAGGTTTCCCCTGTTGAAAGACCGGCAGCAGCGGATTCTTTCTCAAGTGTCTCATATGACCGAGGGATCCCGGTCTCTGAACCAGACCCCCAAGTCGAACCAGTTAGATGCCACATTGAACTGAACTTTGCATTAAGTTGAGCGGCTTCCGTCACAACAAACACTTGGAAACCAAATACTTTGGTGGGTGCGAAACAGTTTCTCAAATTTCCGGGGAATCTAAGTGATTTTTAGGAGCAAGAGTTTAATTAGTTAGTGGGAAATATTGTTGGTAATAGGACTTGCATGCATGTAAAAAAAATTAATTACATGATTTCTATTTATTTCTTGTTTATGTTTTATGCTCTCTAAAAATGTTGAGTAAGGTAATTTGTAGCTCAGAACATTCATAGTTCATAGAACATTCAAATAGCTAATGAGAAAATATAAGTTTTCCCCCTGCTCAACAAAGTATGTGAATGGGATTTAGAGACTCAAAGTTAACAGGCTTTGGGAGTTGAGCCACGTTCCCCAAACAATTTCTGGCTTAAGCAATTATTTGTCTAAAATAATTGCCAATTGGTCGCTGGAAAAAGAGAATGGCCAAAAAAAGACAATGCAGACGAGACGTCAAACAATCAAAGAGCTGGGGAATCCATTCTGTCTGCTGACTGACTTGACTTTTTCGGGGAAAGGGATTTGACAATTGTCCGCGCAGCTTGTTAGTTGTCCAGCGATTTCCGCTTCCGCTTTCGCCGACTTCAACTTTTCAACAGCCACTCGGGATGGAACTGTAACTATAGCCACTGGGATACGGTGTCTGGCATTGAAATGAAAACAAAGCCACAGCGCCAAAGTCAAAGTCAAAGCCAGGCGAGAAATTGGCAAAGCCGGGAGTGAGTTGGCCAAAAAGGAGTGAATTGGCGACTGGCAAATGGTGAAAAGGGATTTTAACAGGGGATCCTAGCCATCATGGGTATTTTATTAATAGCCAAAAGGATGGCTGGCGGCCCTTGGATCAAAATTTCTGCTGCGTGGCTGCTTTTGGCATTCATTTCGTAACCCCAGACGCCTTTTGTCTGGCCCGAAACAATAACAACAAAGCAATGAAATCGAAATACGTGCTGTTAGCCCTCCTCCCTCCTCTATCCTTCCAAATAAAAAGGGAATTTTTATTTGCCGTCTATCGGCATTATTGACTTTGGGCTCTCACCGTCAGCTGTGACCAGCCGGAAAAATGGGAAAAGAAACCGAATTCGGAGCGGGAGCAGCTCCATCGTCTGCGGTTTGCCTGGGAAAATAGAAGGTTACATAAAAATAATATTTCTCGCTTACCGGCTTTTCCCTCCATTTGTGTCCCGTTCCATTTGTGTTTGCATTTCAACTTTCGTTTTCAATTTACGGGGATTTCTTGCTGTCCTTTTTAGAAGGCTCCCCATAAACAGGGTGTAAAATGCACCTGAACTGCAGACAATGGGCTTCACAAAGCAGAGGGTTTTTTAAAAGAGATGAAAGTGGAAGTAATACAGAAATAGAACATAAAAAAGGAAAAAAGTCAGGGTTAAATGAAAAATTGCTTTGTGGTTAATGGAAAGCCTCTATTGACATTTCCTTATCACCGATTGTCGGGATTTCCTTGCCACATAAAAAAGTAATATAAATTGCTCAACAGATTCAAACCCTTGCAAAAAATTTAATCGAAAATGTAAAATTTATTCATGCACAATTTAAAATGTATTTCATGGCCAAAACAAAATTTAAAAATATTTTTTCAACCTCGAATAAAAGTTCAAATGTTAAATCCAATTATATTTTCAAGGTGGTGTTTCTTTTATTTATTTGTAGTTTTGAATTTTTTTTTTTTTTTGAAGCCTGTGTGACCTTAAGTTCTGAAATAAGTTAACCCTTCAATGTCCCCAGCTTTAAGTGCCAACATTTTCTAAGAGGATATATTTCAATTGCCGTTCATTATAAGGATTTATGTAATTAGAATAAATGATGATTAAAATCATTAAAAAGTTTCGCTCAAGCGCATAAATTTCCAACATAATTCGATTGCCGGCGATGAGTTTTAATCAAATTGCCAACACAATTTAGCAGACATCGTCTGTCAGCTTGTAAGTCAGTCAAGGACCACAGAGCCCATCGATTACATCTCATCAGGGTGCGAAAGAGAGGCAAATATACTCATCGAAAGAGAGGGAGAGATGATGTGGTTGTGGTTGTCGGCTTAGTGTTTTGGAGTGTGGCAAATAAATTGACATTTAGCTGTGAGTGTAACAAGATCAAGTATACGCAATGACGCCCTCGCCAGCGGAGCGTCGTATCTTTGAATTGGCAGCCAACCGAGAATATGCTCCTCATTAATGTTGCATGGCTCCTTTGCCCCATCGAATTGGCAAACAGTTTTCCGACATTTTCCAAAACGGAAACCCGGCTGACAGCGCAGCAAACCAAGTTTTTTTTTCCCCTGACAGGAGGTCATACGTAGTACGTCATGTTGCTGGCTGCTTAGTGCAAAAAGTGTTGCAAGTACATGGTAACAACACAAGGAAATCTAATACATGCCACCTGACAGTTTGATGTGGCGATTAGTTCGTGTCCTGATTGTGTCCTGTTTGCTGTGGTTGTTTCTTAAAAACTCCGTTCGTGGTAAGAAGTTTGTGCGACGGGTGGAAATCAGGGATGGAGGAAGGGGTTATAAAGTGGATATTTCAGATTTTTTGACTTCATACTTTTGTATAGTGAAGCCTAGAATATGGAAAAAAAAAATTTACATTATTTATGGTTTCATACATCTATTATTTATTTAATATTTTTGCATTATTTTATTATTTTTAAAATACACAATTATTTAGTTTTACACAACTTAACTCTTTTCATATTTTAACTTTAAAAAGCCTCTAAACTTTCTCCAAAACCGTGCAGCCCTGTAAAATCGGGCATGCGTGTATTTTAAGACCCCCACTCTCACATGTTGTTGATGTGCAACAGCGTGTTGCATGTGCAACATCAACTTCTTGTCCGATCCGACTTAAGTTAAGTTGTTAGCCCTGCTGACAGTGATGAAAACTTTGATGACAGGCCGAAAGTTGCGAGGAGAATTGGTTACTTAACGGGCAAGGGGATGCGGGTTGGAAAAGCCACGGTTGAGTGGCCATTCGACAAAGTTATTGGTTATCAGGCATAACTTTACGCTAAGAGGCAGGATTTTCCAGCAACTCTTTTCCATTTTCCCACACTTTAGTTTGACTTTTCCATGTGCCATAACTTTTCCACATAGCCTGACCTATTTCTTCACGTGTTTTATTTTCAGAACGATGTTATAATTGCCACCAGGCAGCCAGACAGACAGACTCCCACTGGAGGACAATTCATCTACAGCCAGGTGAGTTCCAATTACCAATCCTCCTGCTCTGCGGAAATGCCATATAAAACCAATTTTGTGGCCCTCGCACCTGTTGAAGTTATGCCACTGCCTGCGAGCAGATTTAAAGAAGTTTCCATCACATTTCCTGACCAGAAACTCGGCTAAGAGGGAAGGGACTTTAATGCAACACGGAAATGCCAGAACGGAGCTCTGAAATTTGCCAAAAGCTCTCTTCATTTCCGCAAAAAATGCAAAGGCAAAGAGGATGTGAGGGGGGCGAAAGGTAAATAGGGAAATGTCTAAGGGACCCAAGTAAAAGTAAAAGTCCCAGACCAACAATGTGGATCTGGTAAAACGCTTTGGGGAAAAACTCCAGTCAACAGTTTGTTGCCACTGCCGCCTTGCTTTTCCTCACTTTCTAGTTCTTTGGCAAAAGTTTTGACAAAAATTTAATTAAATCCATGTCAAAGTCAGGACATAGAGAGAAAAAAAATGTAACCGGAAGAAAGTGCGTGCTTCAATGTCGAAAGGGCCACGAAGAGCAACAAGTCTTTACATTTTTCGCCAAAGCTCAGTTTGTTAGCAACTTAAAACTTAACCGAAATAAGCCGATTTGGTTTGAAAAACCTTTCCAATAGAAAGTTTATTCCGCATTCGGTAAATATTACATCATAAAATACATGCTTGTTGCCCTGGCAATCGGGGTCGCTTTGACTAAATAAATTTAAATTACATTTACGTGCTTCCTTTGCCATTCTGTGGCAGTCAAGGGGAATCACATACGAGCATCATGAATAAATAAATTTAATGCGTAAAAATAATTCAATTATAGGCACCACACATGTGCGTGTGGGGATCCTATCGCCCCGACTTTCCCCGACTTTCCTTTTCGTCCATTTAAAGGGAACCTCTTTGTGGTTGGAGCCCTCTGTTATAAATAAATTGCTCGAATATTTTTTCTGCCTGCTGGAGTCAGTTCATTGATTTTCATTGATTTTGCTTTTGATTTATTTTTACCGAAAGTAAGGAAAAAGGCTGCGATGGAAATACTCGTATTTTTGGTGGGCCGAGAAGGTAGCCTTAAATCGATTTGCATGTGTAAAAGAAAGGTATGCTCGTAAGGTTTTTTTAATCGAGTATTTCATGCTTAAATTAACTTTTCCTTTGATTTTCCGTTTTGGAGACCCACTTCTTAACCATAAATCACTCGAGCTGAATCAACAGGTTGCGGGAGTCAACCCCATTTTTCAACTTGGCCACCATTCAATTAACAATTGAATTTATATGTGTAACAGTGGGAATGAAGGAAAAGCGTTGAAAACAGTTGGGAAAGTCCCCCAAATCGATGAGCAGACATCCGAAAAGTCTCTCGTTTTCCGCTGCCAGCTGCAATTAAAAGGCAATGAATTCAGATCTTTCACTTCCCCCAACTCCGCCCACTTTCCACCCACCATTCCGCCCATTTGCCGGCAGAGAGGGGGCGTGGCCAGCTGTCGGCTGCCTTCGAAAGTGAGGAACACTTAAGTGAAATTGCACGCCAACAGCTGGCTTTAAGCGATGTCAGTTTCAAATTTTTTGGGGCTGCTTAATGTAATTTATTGATTTAAATGGCATCCGGGTATTTGCAAAATATTCTCCCTCCTTGAAATTGAAATTTCAATGAATCAACCGCCCTTTTTTCTTGTGTTCTTAAGTGTTCTTTATATTTTTGACAATTTATAAAGTATTGCAACATTTTCTTGGCAGAAGTACGTTGCTCAACCCGTTTTCTTTTTGCCTAATAAAATTATGAACATGTTAATTCCTGCCTCCCATTTAGCTGCCAATTAATAAATTTTCAAAAATTCCAAGTCCCTTCATTTTCCCCATTTTCTTCGCTTTTTCCCCTGCTGTGCTGCCCTAGATGTGTCTGGCATATTAATGAACATTTGTTTTCTTTGCCTGAAAATCGGGGGTGAAGAAAATTTATGTGCTCAGGTTAAATTCCTGGGATTCTTTTTGTCGTATTTCGTTGTTTGTTCAGTTCTGTTCATTTGTTAAATTAATTTATGTTTGTTGACTGTAAAATTTTTACAACATATTTTGCGTGAGAGTGAAGCAGGGGTGAAATAAAAATCACTTAACCCTTTTGATAAATGTGGAATTTATATATTTCTGACAAGAACTTAATGACAACTGTTGAGCAAGTGAAATAAAAGAATAGATTTTAGTTCTTTAGAATTATCTTAAGATCTATCCATTTAAAACTTAATTTTACGCTGTATTAAACTCGACATTTTCCACTTATTATGTTCCCGTTTCGGCCATATTTTCCGACCTGACCCACACATTGTCCGGAGACCAACTTCAATACCACCGCACACATGTGGCGCCATAAATATTCGACCAGGACACACCCACCTCCTGAACTTTGACCCAAATTTCGGAGCTCATTTGCATAGTCCTTCTCTTAAAAAACGAGCGAGAGGACACAAAAATAAAGTCCCTTAAAGTGAATTAAATATGAAATCTACTAAAATATTCAACTGAACAGAGAAACTCATATGGGAGGCCCCTTAACCCATTCATGCCTTGCTCTACAGAACCCAAGTGGGCAATCCAACAAAACAAAGAAAAGTGGGCAAAGCGGGACTCTAATTGTTATATGTTTATCCGCAAAGCAAACTATGACCGCATTAGGAAAGAGAAGGACCTACCCCAAATCTAGATATATCCGCATTTTTTTCTTGCCAGGATTTTCTCTTGTTTGAGTTTGTGTGCTGCTATATCCCTACAGTCCCGTTCCGAGTTGACTTTGGCAATTTTTTAATGTGCGCCAGGACTCTGGGCTCCGGACTCTGGTTCCCAAAATGTATTTCACTTCATTTTTTATTTATGTGTGTATGTGTGTGTGTGGCACCTCGTCTGTTGCTCCCTTCCCGGAAAAGGAAAAAGGTTTGCGTGCCAAATTATTGAGCCAGTGGCCTAAAGTTCTTTTTTGGTCCCCTTTTTTATTCCAACTGGCTCATTTATTTTCTGCTCTTTTTTTCGGCTCGCTTGGGGCAGCAGCCAAAACGCAAAGTGCGTTGTACTCCTTTCATATACATACATATATTTCGGTAGCTGACTGTCCAAAAAATATCGATTTTTGGACGGTCCAACGCGGCGTATGGGAAATGCCGGTGTTCGAGCGGAAAGAAAAAAGTTACTGGACAAATAACCGATAAAAATGTGATTAATGTGAGAGCAAAGCTACATTTCAAATGTAAATAAAATAAGAAGTGCTACCTTTCCAAAATGTCAATTAAATTCGGAATTTTTCATTAGCTTGAAACTTTCTATATAAAAGGATTCCACGATTTTTGTTCTTTTTTTCACTTTGTTATTTCCTCTCCTATTTCTCCGGTCATAAAGATCTTATGTCTTGAGTGCTGCAACTGCTGCTATATCATCTTAAGCTTAAGCGGATGCCCACACACTCTAAAGCATAAACTAGCTTTTCCTGCTTTTGCTCCACTTCTCACAAACTCAACTTTATCCTGGACAAAACATGGCACAATAAAAACGAGTTAGGGATCTCTAAACCATTTTAAACATTTAGTGCACCGCAGCGCCCAAAAAAAGGGAAGCTGCATATAAAGATAAAATATTTCATTTGCCCCTCTTCTTTTTTTCTATTTTTTGCTTTTTTTTTGCCAACGTTCAACGTTTGTAGACTTAATGCAATTGTCGCATTATTTCTCTTACTTCTCCGGCCACTTGGCGAAACGCTCTACAAAATGATATATACACAACGACACCCATATATAAAAATATATATATTTTTAAATACCTCACTCGAGTGTTTTTTTTCGGTGGCGGTTTTTGTTGTATTTTGGTTTTTATTTTGCCGCATGGCGTCTCGTCTGGCGTCTGCCACGGCGTCTGCAAATTCAGTAGAAAAGGGGGAAAATAGGGGCAAATAGGGGATAACGAAGGGGGTTCTCTCTCCTCTGGATGAAATAATGTTGTGTGTGTGTGCGTGTATGTGTTGCTTGTTTGGCTGCTGCCTCGGGTCTCTTGGTTATTAAGCCATTTTCATTCCCCACTTTTTGCTGCAAATCAAGCAAAGTGTTAAAAAAAATTAAATTAAATTAAAATTCTTGGACAGCGCAGAGCCATATCACATGTGCGCAAAGTTTTTTATTTTCCCAGGCTGGCATTTCCAGTTCAGTTGATGCATTTGCTTTTCATCCATTAGGTCTAAGAGTTCTTTGTTTTTTAGAACTCGGCATCAGCTTTTATAAATAAAATATTCAAGAATGGCTTAACAGAAAAGTATAACAAATGTTATTGTTCAAAATAGCTTGTTTCACATTCTGTGCCAAAAACACTACCATGTCGCATTAGTTTCTGTCCTTTTTCTGGCAGCCACTAATTGAACAACTAAGACCACTCACTTTTCCCTCCGCTGACCGAAAAAGTAAACTCGACAAAACTCTTATTTGCCTGCCAAGCGACCAACAATTGCATTAATTATGCGTGTAGTGAAATCTTTTCGGGAGTGAAAATGCTGGCAGAAAAGGGATGGAAAACTGCTGCCAAAAAGGGGGAGGAATCGGGAAGGGAAATTTGAGCACTGCACTGTGGTGACAACAGCAATTCATCTTTGATGGCGAATCCCGGCCAAACTCATGAACACTCAGACTCCGGAGACAATTTGTGCGTGCAAAATCTGGGAACTCATTTCTTTGTTTTGCCCTCGCAGTGTGGTTGCCTATCCAATAAGTCTTTGGTGGAGTCCGAGGGATGGGGAATCAGCAGGAGGGGCCCACTCCCGGGAAGAGGAGCAAATGCTAATCTTGATAAAAATAAACGCACTCGGGCACGTTGCTACACGAAAAGAAATTCATCGGAGAAAAGGAAAAAACTTATTATAACATAAGATCTAAATTGCTAGCGCATAAATGTTAATAAATTATATAACTTAAAATTTGTTGATTAAATTTTTGAGACCTCTAAAGGTTTATTTAATAGTTTTAAATGTGTGGAATAAAAATCTTATATTTTTATTTTGCCTTATGAAATATTTAAATTTTACATAGGTTCAATGTAATCAAACTGGTTTGCATTCTGGGATTTCGAATAGCTTTTTAGTCCAAAAAATCTTATATTTATTAATTCAATTTATAATTAATTTTGTTAGTTACTTAATGTTTTCCACCTACAAATACTTTTCTGTGTACCGGCGTGCGAGGAGTGGTAAGACGGCATCTCACGTTTTTCGTCGCATTTTCAATTTGCTTGGCATTTGCCTTTTCCCTGGCCATTGTCAGTCAGAAAGCCCCTCGCCCCCTCGCTCCCTCGACGTCCTTTTCCCCGACTAAGTGAATATTAATATTGACTTTGTGTGCTCCTCGCATAGTTCACAAAAGTTTTTCACCTTTGATTGCTCGACTCGCTTTGCAGCTTCCTTTGAACATTTCCCTACTTGTTCTGCTTTTGGTGGCTGCTGCTCCAGCTGGCGAACCCTGACCTCACCTCAAATCCACCCAGATTCCCGCGACCCCTCGATTGCCATTTGTGGCCTTTAAAGTCAATGGCATGCTCAGCGGTTCTTTTCCCGGAAAATTTATGTGCAAACTTTATGCGTGGCGCACTGAGTCCTTGCTTTTTCCGTTTCTCGTGGAGCTCTCGCTATTTCTATTATCAGGTTTTGTTGCTCGGCTCTGGTGGCGTTTTTTTTTTTTGCTACGTAGCTCCTCTTCCCGTTTTGACATTATTCTCCCATTTTTATGGCATTTAAGTTCAAATGGGGAACGTGGGATAAGGATACGGCACCCTCGATTCGGGTGTCACTCCTGGAGAATTTTCCCAGGAAACAAGCTTGCCTACCTGAACCAGAAAAGAAAAAAACCAGACTCCAACAATGTCAATATAATTAAATGAAGCTTATAAAACTGAAGAGGATGGGAATTTGGGAGGAGGTGGGAGGAGTGTCTTGGGAGGCGCATACAACTTTGTTGATTGGATTTTTGGTTTAGCTGCAGTCATAAACTGAATGAATATGGTGGAAATTGGTAGTAGGAGCAAAAACCATGAGAAAGACAAGCCTAAATGAGATGAGAAAGTCCGTAAAGGCAAATCTTAGATTAAGGCTAGCTTAAAGCTGTGATCCTTAAGAAGAATTCTAGTCATGCTACACAAATATTATGATTGAAAATGTGATGAAAGTTTTCTCGAAGAAAACTTATTCAGGTGGAAATAAAAATGTAAGCAAAGAAAACCAAAATTGCACCACTCCCTCTTTTTTTATTGATTGCACTTTCCTTCGGTTCTCTGACAAGGTTAGTTAGCCGTCATTTAATTAACCCATTAAAGGCAGCCCGCTTCGATCTCTTTGGCTTGCAGTGAAAAGCGAGCACCAAAAGTGCAGGCCGCAAACTTTCGACTTGTTGGCCTTTGACAGGACCCGAAAACATTTCCAACAATCAACTGCCTGCCCCCAAGTTTGCTTTCAAAATATTTGCCACAATGAAATCATGCCTGTTTGTGTGTGGAACCTACCCTCCCCCCTCCCCATTTCCCTGCCACCCCTTCCACTTATATAGGCCTCCGCCCGTGGCTCAAACAGTTTTTTTTCGGTGGCAAGGGAGGAATCGCAGGGGGTTCAAAGTTGAGTTCGCTTGGCGTGCGAAAGTTTATTAAAAACTTTGTGTGCTTTTTGCAAACAAACACAAACACACTCCCTCTACCGCACACACAAACGTTCGCTGGGGTTTTTTTTTTGTTTTTTTTTGTATTTTTGCTAAAGGAAGAAAACAACAAGAGCAACTGCCATGTGAAACTTAATAATTCACACGGGAGTGAATTTTTCACAATTTTCACTTTTTTCCCACCGAGGAGGTGGGTTCTTTTTTGCCAATTTTATTGAAGCGTAAAATATGAACCAGAACCACAAACTGAATGAATGAATGAATGAATGGTTGGGCGAGGGGGGAAATTCTCTCTGTGAGCTTTTAACTTTTGTTGACATTATGAAACCTCAAAAGTTTGCGTTTTGCTCTTTATTATTTGTTTTACAGCTAGTTAAGGCCATTGTATCCACTGTGTGTCTGTGTGTGTGTGCGCGCTTAGTGGGCCAAAAAGGGGGCAAAAAGGGGGTTCTGTTCGGCTTCTTCTCAGTCCATTGTCTGTGCCTTTGTATGCAAATCAGAGTCTGAAAGACAGACACTCCGAAGTGGAATTGAATAGCCAACGAGCCCCTTTCCATTCGCTAATTGTTAATTACTTAATTGAGTGTTGCCGCTGGGCAAATATGCAACTTAAGTCGTCCATACGCGATTAGTTTCAGTGCAACACAAATAATATTATTCGATTGTAAACCAACCCGGAAAATTGGCTTTTGACATAATTTGAAATTTTACAAATCAGTATCTTCATTGTTGCAATTTATTCACTTAAAACCATTGACTCATCAAGTAAGATTTATGCTTTAGTAAGCCTTCAAACGAAATTAAATTAAATTCAAGCTCAATTTAAGGCATCAACTTTAAACAGTTTTTTGGCCAAAAATTGAAGCACACTTTCGAAGGCTTTTTATGAATATGCATACAGAATTCCATTAGAAAAGTCCTTCTTACTTTTTTTCTGCCCGAGGTGGGAGCTCATCATGGCCATAACTATTAGACGGTCCGACTGCATTATGCAAAACTTATAAACCATAAAATGCAGCCGACTGGGCCTAACCTGCCACCTCGCCCCCTTCCCTTCGTCCTGTCTGGTAAGTCAGCAACTTTCGAATGCAAAGTTGTCAGCACAAAAGTTAACGCCGAGAGACCTGGCCCTCTTTCTCCTGCATTACGGTTCTGTGTCTACGTCTCGACTTTTATGAAATATTAGCTTCCAACTTATGCACATAAATCTTGCACTGTCGTAGGGAGACTCCTCTGCCGCAAAACTTTTTCGTGAATTCAACGTAAAAAATACCAAAGAATAGAAAACCATCCCAAAAAGGTGCGAAAAGAATGGGGCAGCCGTTGAGTCCTTTTAAATATCCTATTTCAAACTGGAAAGTATCTTCATTAAAATATACGCTAATTTGCACTGCAAGTGACCAAGTTACTTTCGTTGGGGGAATCCCTAGACATTCGTGAAGTTGAGGGTGGAAGATGCGGTTTTAAGTAAAGTTTAGATTCATTAAAAATACAGTATAACTTATAACCCAAAGTAGAAAGGGTAATAATTACTTTACAAGTGGGTTTGGGTTAGTTTACACCCATTATCTGATAACGTATTGCGTTATTAATAATGCAATTAAATCATTGATGGCCATAAAAAAGGAAATTAATTTCCATTATCAACCCATTGATTTTATACCATGTATAATTATTTATTTAGCAAAGTTCTTTGGAGCTAGAAAGCTTTGATTTAATCTGTTTAAAGTGCTTAGACCAGTTTTCCCTTTCGGTATTTTTGCAGAGCCCCTTCAGTTGCCAAGATGTCGGACAACAAGCGGTGCTAACATCCTCGCACCACAGACTGGTCAGCAAATAATTATCGAGCCGAGAGGAAGCACCCACAAGTAGTCAACACGAAATGGCTGACCACACAAGAGCAACCACAACAGCAAGGAGTAAACCATGGCTGAGTGCGGGTGGGGCCATTCCCGTGCTGCTGCTCCTGCTGGTCCTTGGGATCCTGCCCCTGGACACCCTGGCCTTCTGCCCCTCGAAGTGCCAGTGTTTGGGGGGCGAGGCCAACAGCCGGGCGTTGTGTGTGGACGCAGCTTTGGAGGGTGTGCCCATCCAACTGAATCCGGAGACGAAGTACATCAACCTCACGGTGAATCGGATACGCAACTTGGAGTTCTCGCTGCCCTTCTACATGAAGCTGGAGATCCTCGATCTCTCGCAGAACATCATCGAAACATTGGGCTCGAAGAACTTCGAGTATCAATCTGAGCTGAGAACTCTGAATCTGAGCAGGAATTTGGTCAGTTCGCTGCACAAACACGCCTTCAAAGGACTGACCAACCTTTTGCTGCTGGATCTCAGCTTCAATCGCATCGAGACAGTGCATCCCACCGCCCTCAGTGATCTGGCTTCCCTGGTGGAACTGGATCTCACGAACAACAATATTGTCAGCTTGGAGGATAACTCCTTCAAGGGAATGAGCACCTTGGAGGTCCTGGTCTTCCGGAACAATCGACTGCTCGACGTTCCGGCGAGCAATCTGTGGCACCTTCATGCCCTAAAAAGTCTGGATATGTCATTGAATCTAGTTGAGTTTGTGCGAAACGACAGTTTCGAGGGCTTGAAGGAGCTGTTGGCACTCAGCTTGCAGGGAAATGTGATGAGCGAGCTGGACTTGAGTGCCTTCGAGGGACTCATTTCGCTAAAGCATCTAGATCTGGCCGATAATAATCTTACGGTAAGTTTAATTAATTTTAATAATTGTGGGAAACATTTATTGGACAATACAATAAACTATTAGGTCATTGATCTAGCTAGACTTGTTTGACCAAATATAACCTTAATAATTTCTTAAACTATTAGTTATTTTCAATTATTCAAATTTATTTTACTTAAACAAATCCTTTAGTAAATCAAGAAATCACTTTTCTTAACGAAAACCAAGTGTAAACTCGTACAAATATTTTCTAGCCTTAGCCACAGAGACCTTGCATTGCTGGGCCCATAAATTTAGACACTTTGCCAGGACGAAATCCTGTGAGCAACACTTTGCCAAAGCGGATTTCCCAGCCCCACAAGGCGCCCGTCCAAGTTCGTCCTTCCTGGAGTTTAGCTGCATTTTTCATACGCAAAATTAATAACCATAACTCGTTGTTGCCGTCCGTTCTCACACACTCACATATACACACATACTCATGTGAGGCTAGGATACACGCACTCGGCACTCGAGTCCTTCTGCCAGCCATGTCCTTTCTGCTATTTATGCATGCAAACATGTCCGTGTTGCCTGATTTTTGCTGCCTCCTTCGCCGCTGTGGGTGTTGTTGCACACTCTTTGCTCGGGCCCTCGGCCATTTGGCCAGCGTTTCTCCGGGTTTTGTTAAATGCCGCCCGCCTTTCAGCCTTTTCCCCCAATCAGGCGGCGACATACTCGTTTCCCAGCAACTGAGCCAGCTTAAAGCTGCCTAAAACTCCACGAGCAGGCAATTGGGCAAAAATTGTGAACTTAAATCGGTCGAAATTAAGATATATGTGCTTGAAAATAAGATGTGGAGGGGGAATAAGATGTAGTCTCGAATTCAAGTGCTTAAATTGCAAAAAGGATATGGTTAAAAAGGGAAAATTTCGATATAGCATAGTCAGCACAAAAATTAAAGCGAATCAAAACCAAGTTGTGTTTGTATTAAAGACCTTTAAAATGGTGAAAACTAATGATGGCTTACGATTTTGTTTATTAATACAATGCATAGCCAAAAGCTGGCATGAAAGTCAATGGTATCATGTTATTTATAACCACCAATATGACCAATAGGAAATCATCGAAGCTGCGGTTCATTTCCAGCCCTTACCAACGTCTTTAAATTGACCGAACCGAATCATTAGGACACAGAGGTTGCATGTGAACCCGTCAGAGGAGCGGAACTCCGGAACAGCACGGAGGAATGCGTTTTTATGTAATCACAGGCACGGGAAAAAAATTATAGTTTTTAAAAGTATGTTCTTGGCTTAGCAATATTTTTTTGAATTAACGAACCAATCAAGTTCCGATATTTTAGCGATATGCAAAGGGCAAAAACAACAACTCACGATAAAAAATCTATAGTTTTTTATGTAAAACCTTTGGAAATTTTCCGCTGTGCAGTTGCAACAGAAAAAGCCTGTTTATGCAAACTGACGGATGCAATGCAACCTGGACTCCAGATCGTCTCCTTTTGGTCCTGTGGCTGGGTACCTGTAAACGTATATACTTTTGGTCGTTAGGATGGGATAAAGTGTGTGTATGTGTGTGTGTGGCTCTGGGTGTCCTGTCTGATGGCTAAAAAGGACTTTCTAAGCAGGTGCAGCAGCGGCAACCACGCGTAGTCAACGGCAACTGTCGGTGCGGAGGAATTTATGGCGCTCGGAATCAGTTCGAAACTACTTAAAATACCTTTTGGCATTTTGTAGTTGAAATACGGTCGGTCTGCCACCCACAATTCCTCCACCTTCCACCAGCCAGCTTTATTCCTGGTTTCCCGAGGAGGTCCCGGAATAAACCGCCTGCTGCAAACCTGTTCCGGTATTTTCAAATGGCATTCTTTTTCCTATTGGACAGATTGTTGTTTTATTATGCACAGAGAATATATATCCCCCGTCAGACATTCTGCCCCATTTTGGCATGCGGCTAGTGCATGAAATTGTTGTCTGCATCTGCATAGTTTTGTGGAAAACAAAGCGGGGTCGAAGGGCACTAGTGCGATGGCATTATGTCTGGAGTCTGGAACAACTCATGGAGCATGTAAATGTATAAGTTGAATATGATTTATGAAGTGCGTTGAGTTACCAGCTTAAACAGTGCCGCTTTTACTTACAAGGCAATAAGAACTGCTTTATACTTATTGCTAAAACTGCATGTTTTTTTTAAAAAGAGGGTTTACCAGGTGTCTTGCTTTAACTTTATTTAAACACAGAGACTGACACTTTCAATTATATTAGTCTTTAAAGAGTTAGTTCTAAAAATGACTACAATTTGACCCAGTACTATGTTTTAATAAAAAAAAGGGTGCATATATACAAAAATAAACTACTAAGAGTCTTAATGTAAATAATCAAAAACCAAAATTTTTCCCCAATGGTGATGGTAATTCAATTATTTTGCTCAATTTAAAATTCACAAAAAGCGAAATCAGAATAAAGTTAATAATAAAAGTAAATATTTCCTACTGATTATCCAAATATTCCATATTTGCTGTTTATCCAGCAGTGGATTTCCATTTTCCGTTTGAATCGATTTAGTCTGTCTTTAACCCCCTTTATTTCTGTTCAATAAAATTCATTTGATTTGAACAACACAATAACTTATGCACAATTATACATTTTCACAATTCAACAAAAATATGGGATTGAAAGGTGTGTAGCTTCTGTTTGGGGTTATGATTTTGCATTATAAGTATAAATATTCACAAACACTATTGCACTCAACTTTCAGATTGAACGAAATAATTGCAAAAATATTCGAGAACAAATTCGCATAAAGTTTCAATAAAACTGATTTCGCTTATATTTTTGTTGCGAGCGCATATCAAAATGTATTTATTTATTTTTTTTTATTCCTTTTTGTTTGTATTTTGTGCATAAATTTTGCGTGTGGTTGCACAACAGCAAAATCGCTTTCCTGGAAACTTTATGTTTTTTCGTCTGAGAACTTTCACAGGTGTGGGTGGCAAAAATTTGAATATTTTTAGAATGTGGATTAATATTTCGGTAAATCAAAATTTACTTGCTTTTGTGCTACTTGATTTAACTGCGTTAAAAGTTTCCTCGCAATTAGCTGGCTTTCATTTACACATCACTAATACTTTTCTCTGCAGTAACTTGCTCGCAAGTAAGAGGAAATAGAAAATTAAATTGAAAAATCAAAGTCAATATAATTTCACTTTTATTGCTGGGTTATTTCCAACTCTTTCCTTTTGCACTCTTTGCACTCTCGCCTTTTTTCACGCTGCTCTGCGCTCAGAATTTTCTGGAAAAGGGAAGCAGAGAGGGAAAGCCTTTTAATTAGTCCAGCAGTCGCTGGTTTTCCTTTGAGTGCAGTGCCAACATGAAAACACCCACACAGAAATGAGGGGAAAAAGCAGGGGGTTGCAGTATAAATAATGGGGGCTAAAAAAGTGTTGCCATTTGGTTAAACAATTGCCCGGTATGGCCTACATTGCGTATGCGTAATGCCTTTTAATTTTCAACCATTCTCGCCGCCTTATGAGCTTTTGGCCAGCATTTGAATTCATTTGCCACACACTTGGCACTCTGCTTTTCCTTTCCTTTCCTTGCTCTCCCCCTTTTTCCCCATTTTTGTACCGCTTTTCCCTGTGTTTTCCCCCCATCCAGAAGTTCATTACGTTATCGCGAAGTGTGTTCGTGTCCGGACGCCTGGCACGTAGCTTCCGACACGCTAAGGGAGGGGAAAACTCGGGAAATTCGGGAAAAGAACCAGAAAGGAGAAAAAGGGGAGAGAGGGCGAAAGGCGAAGAAGGGGGGACAAATGACGAATAAGGGGTGGTGAGGAAGGTGAACACAAGTGGCAGCCAAAATTACAGCCAAAAGCTTTTGGCCTTCGCCTCCCGATAAAAAAGGAAACCTCTTCTTTTATGCATGCCACACTCTCCCCGAAGCTGTCTCAGTAGTTGTAACAAATTCGTTGCAAGATTGATTTTATTGCCTCCCGAAAAGGGAAAAACACAGACGAATTTGCTGGGCAGCGAGTGATGGAACACAAAAAAAAGGGGAAAAAACGGAAAGTACATGACGCGCGTTTCCGTTTCCGCTGCAGTCCTTTAAGCAACGCTTTTCTATTGATTCGCTTTTTTACTGTTCAGTGCTAATCTTTTTTTTGTGTGTCGAAGGACAGCTCTTTCTACCGCAAAACGTTTTTAAAGTTGAGTGGCTTGCATTAATATTAGATGGGAACCAGAAGGGGCAAAGTTTTCATTTTTGTTTTGAATGCTCTCTAAATAAAATGCTACTTTTTTGGCTTTTTTCATTGCAGATGGTCCCCACCCAGCAGCTCTCGAAACTTTCGAACCTCACCTATTTGAACCTGGGTGGAAATCGCTTTTCCAACCTGCCCGCCGTCGCCTTCCTCAACTTGTTTCATTTACGCGAATTGCATTTGAGCCGGCTGGACTATTTGCAGCGCATCGATTCGAGGTAAGTTCTCGGCCAAAACTCTTTCCAAAAAACTCAACTTAGTGATCCCAAGTGCAAGTGAAAGTGGGTCAAATGAAAACGAAACTATTTCTGACTTAGAACGTATGAACAACAAACAAAACACCAGTTTTAGATTCTGTTTAAAAGTTAAATAACTTTTGGCAGATTGTGCTCTTTTTTGTTAACGTACATCAAAAATTTCTTGAAGTTCTCATTAAAATTGACTAAAAAACTCTTAATAATCTAAAAAAAAATTATGTCCGAATGGTAAACACCGAAGTATTTACTTTCACCTATAGCCTATAGCTACATATAAATATTTAATAGATAAGCTTATGAAATCCTCTAATCATAGGAATTCCCTGAAGTTCTCATTAAAATTGACTAAAACACTTAATAATCTAAATTAATGATGTTCGAATGGTAACCAGCGAAGTAATTACTTTCACCTATAGCCTATAGCTACATATAAATATTTAACAGATAAGCTTATAAAAATTTTCTAATCAGAGGAAATTAAATTTGATTTAAAAAAAAAAAAAACATTAAAAGATTTGACTGTCTGGGATCAGTTGACCCCTTATTTAAATTGCACAATTTTTTTTATGTTCTGATTTTTTTTTTTTTTTTTTTTTTTATAATTATAATTTTATAATTCGAATTTCTTGGAAATTTTAAGAAAATAAAAGCCTGTTTCAGCGGCGTAACTCAGACTCTATCCATTTCCCTTGGCTTTGAACATTTGTAAGCAAAAATATACCATTTTTAGCAAGACTTAACATGCCAACGAAAAGATATTTTTCGGAGCCATAGATCGTTTGAAATGTACCTACAACAGAGCCAGGTCTATCATAAGGGTCAAAGCCCTTTGGTTCTTTCACACAAATCTGATTAGGTCCTATAGTCATTCCAGTCTTCATTGAGCATTGGTAATCTTCGACCTTCTCGAGGGATTCAATTTGAGTACCCAAAATAGTGTTGTCCTGACTGTAAAGGAAAGCATTCAAATTCGTTGGGGGACCAGTGTTTAACCCGAAGCAGATTGGTTTTACGAGATCTGGAATGAAAAGATTCGGTTACCATGATGAAGTGATCACAGCTAGAATATAGTTACCTGAGTTAGGGACTTCCCTAGATAGTTTTACCACAGCTATGTTATTTTTCATGAATTGGGATGTAAGGGTATAGTTAGGGTGCCTGTGGACCCAATCTACATCGAAGCTGCCCAGATATTTGGTCTCAACAGTTCTTCATTTTAAATTAAAAATAAACATATTTATTAATATTTTTTGTTTCTTATTAACTGTAATACTTACATTTTAGAGATTTTTGGGGGAAAGGCACTTGCAACAGTCAAGACAAATCCTAGTAAATTTAGAGCAGAATTTCTTAGAGGATCACTTCTATTGACGATTAAAAAACAATAAATCACTTACTGTTTGTGATTAGGGCGCCAGTGAAAGTGTGCTCTAAAAGTGACATCTCCCAAAGGCGCAGGTAAACTCCATTACCCCAATCGCTCTTGCAGTTCTCAGTCAAAAGTCTGGGCTCGTTTTCAAACACGGTAGAAACTATGAAGTCTCTGTAGGCAAGTACATCCGTATAGGCGCCATATCCATCGCAATCCCCAGATCCATAGCTGATTATCCCAAACTGCACAAATTTGTTCGTTCCGTTGTAGTTATAAACCGCAGCCAGTGGACCGCCAGAGTCTCCTTTACATGTGTCTTTTTTATCGGTACGGCCTGCACAGATCTTTTTCACACCATCAGAATTGCATTTAGAGTGGTCCATTTCATTAAATAGAGTGAGCCATTTTAGTTTATCGCTTAACTGCCTGGTTTCCGTCAATCCCCATCCGAAAACCGAGAATTGGTTCACTGACTTGGATGAAACACCCTCGTCCAAGATTATACAAATTGGCTTTATGTAATCTGTGGAATGAAGTAGATTAGAGGTTCGCTTCAGCGGTATTTCCCTTTGTTTTGATTAGCTTACTATTGGATATTACATCACGGTCCAGTCGCAATAACGCTATATCGTAGTGATATGCTTGTTCGTTATAATTTGGATGATAAATAACCTCGGCCACATTACGACGCTCCACGTGTGTGCAATGCGATGCCGAGCACATTAGGTCGTATTCTCCTACATGCACGGTTCTAAAATAGTTTAAATATGAGTCTCGAATGTCCAACTTCGGTACTTAGTACTTACCTAACGTCTCCAAATTTTGGACAGTGTGCAGCTGTTAGAACAAAGCCTAAATATATAAAGTTTATTAACTAATTCTTGCATATAGGTATTTTCCGATCTCACTTTTGTGAATAAGCGTTGCGCCGCATACGAAGTGGGTAAGATTGTGCAGGCTAGCCATCCATGTAGTGGTGGTCGGGTTAGCTAACTGTGCACCGACCATTCTTAACTCTACTGGCGTTTTACCGGAACAATTTTCATCCAATAGCCGAGCGTTTGCATATTGACAGAGCGCCAACGCGATTAGAACGATAAGAACGACAAGTTCGCGCATCTTTTCGATTCGGTAGTCAGCGATCGACTAAATAGCACTAAGAAAACAGCCAGCGAAGTCGAATTTATCAGGAATCGCTGTGGCTTTTGACGTCCGCAGAGATGAATATAGTATAATATGTACTCTCTATCAGCTTAAGCAAGAGAGGCTGTTATCGACCTGTGAGTGGCAAACGTTTTCAAGTCTTGTTGGTTTTTTTTTTTGGTTTTTCAATTTTATTTGATTAGTCATTTTCAAAATTTTACTTCACTCATTTGACTTATATACTGATAAGCAGGGCTAACAGAGTTATGTTCTTAAAAACGTAAAAATATGTTTGGATTTATGGACGAAAAAATAGAGATATATGGACGAAATATGGACGAAAAAGTTGACAAATATGGAATAAAATGGATAAATATGGATAAATATTTGTAGTATAGACGCAAAAAGGGACGATTATATCGATCACATTAACTTTTTATGACAATGAACAATTAGAAATCGCTAGATTTGTCTCAAAGATCATTGCAGAACAATATGACATGTTGTGTCAGATTAGTAAAAACAAAACTACGGCGTTTGTCACTCAATATGTGTTTATATGAAGAAAATGAACGCTCAACATCGCAAGATGTAACAGGAGCATTTGCATATGCATTCAGTTCAGCAGGTGATAAATTCAGGATAAGATCGTCACCTTCTGTAGAACTATCAACTGAATCTTAAAATATAAACTGCATCATAATTGTTACATTCGATAATACATATTTTGATTGATGTTTTGTTTACATCATTTATTATCGAGTATAAGGCAAACGACAGAAATTTTATAATTTTTGAGCCAAACATATCTTTCTAAAGGTTTTCAGACACTTTAATGCTCAAAATATGCATTTATTCAAGTGATTGAGTAAAATATGGATTTATAGGAAAAAAGGCGAAAATATGGAAATAAATATTTTTTCATTTAAAAACATAACTCTGTTAGCCCTGCTGATAAGCTACCACTTGTCTGTACCAGATGATTCATACTAAAGTACACTCTATTATTTGTGATCGCCCTAGGAAAACACTATTTCCAAACTTCAAACCGATATTGAAATCCTCTTTGTAAGTTTGGAAAATTAATTTTTGCGTGTACTCAGCTACACAGGCAAGGAGCAGACAAATCATTATTGCTCAATGCAATCAATCATGCCTAATACGCTTTTGGTAATAAGATGCCACCACACAAGCGCCCTCAACGAAAGGGGCGGCATGGGGGCGTGCCAGGGGAAGGGGGGGAATGCTTTAGCTCAACTCGAGCATATGTTAATTCAATAATTCCGGGCAATTTTCATATCAAATCGATGAACGAGTCGGCACAGCACAGCCTCCCTTTGAGTTGGCCATGTCAATCAACCACCGACAGCAGAAGGTATGTGGCTATGTGGCAGCACAGTCGCACCGCCAGTAACAGCAGCCATATGCCACGCCCCCTTGGGCGACATGCCGCTTTACAATGACATTAACATGACTTACATGACAAGCGATGAGCGGGCGGTGGGCGGGGCTCTTCCTCGAAGGAAAGGGAAAGCAGACGGCATCGTTCGCCATTTAAATGAGTTTCATTTGGAATTTTCGTTTGATTTTCTTGGCCCAACTTTGGTTGAGGCTTATCCGCCCTGCAACCCCATTTTCCGACCATTTTCCACACCCCTCCGTTGGCCTTTGTAATTGCTTTTGCGTTTTGCTTGGCTTTTGTTTGGTCTCTGTCTCAGTCTTGTGCAAACTTTCCCCTCAACGTTGTTCGCAGTCTGTTGAAATTGTTGCTCGATCTGCACAAACACATTTGCATACGAGTTTATGTATGTACGGGGATATATAAATATGTGCCTGTCTGTGTTGACTGATTTACAAACTTAATTCAGGTTTGCCTTGACTGGCTGACGCACAAAAGAGATCTCGAAATCGCTGGATTTCTCTTCCTTATGCTAATTTTGTGGAATTTGTGTTGGCATGTTTACAAGGAAAATACCTTCAAACTATTACACCCCAGAAAATTTCAGTTATATGTAATGGCTTACCCAAAAAAAACAAGAATATGAAATTTATTCCTAACTTGTAGGAACCGATTTAAAATCAAACTTACTTTCTTACTTGCTTGACTGATTTTCCTGCTTAATCCAATTATCTTTCCTCGACTTGCCAATATATTTCCGAATAGGATAGAAAAGACAAGTTCAAGTACAGTTCATTTGCTGGAAAAAACCAACTTGAAGAATAAAAGGGGTGCCAGACAATTTGCTACCTTGTTTTCCTTAAAGAAAATAGCGAAGAATTTTAAAGTTAGGGGAGATGGCGCCTCAAGGACAGAGAAAGACATATATGTGTGTAAATATTTATGCAAATGCGTTAATGGAAATCTGAAATGCGGATGTGTTGGCCGGGGAAAAGGACGAGCAGCGATGGCGACACGTTGATAGTCAAGTTTATGGGGCGACAGGATACATTTCCCCAAAACGCCGTGTGTGTTTTCCCGTTCCCCTCCAGATTGCTGCTCATTACGGAATCCTTACACCTAAACAATCAGCGCGAGTCCCTGCTAAATTCATTAGGCAGCAGCACGTTGTCCACCCACTTTCACCCCATTCACCCCTTCCACCCCCTTTTAAAAACAAACAACCCTTCGAGGCAGGAGCTTCAGAGTTTTGGAGAGGTGGCGAATATCAAAGGGAATGCAAAAGTGAACATGACTTAATAGCAGAAAGTCAGTCGGGAAAAAGGACGGTAGGTGTAGCCCGGTTTATTTGGTTGTGGATTTCAAAATTGAAACTAATTGTTTTAAAATTTATGTAGCGGTGGCTGGAGGGGCATGTGTGACATTTGTTTTGTGGCAGCTTTGGGGTTGCTGCTCCCCAATTTTTGGGGGTACAGACAAACTGCCTTGACTGGGCTCTGAATTCTGATGAGGATGGATGCCAGAGTTGAATGCCACAATTGGGAATTCAATTCGAGTGTAATGGACTGTGCTGACTGTAATGGGTTAAAAATTAAGTCATGGAGGATGAAAAGGCTGAAGGACGAAGACCAAAATGTAACATTATGTGACTTACTTTTGTCTTCGGTTTATACGAAGGTTGTTTTAGTTTGTTTGTCTGTCACGAAAATATTGTTGTTTTAACATATTGAATAATAAAAACGATTTGTTGTTTTTATCTAATAACTCATATATATATAAAAGTGTTCTCGCTTTATTTTTTACATTTATTGTGATTCTAACACAAGTTTATTTAAATGGTAGGTCCAGCTTACTGCCGCAATTTCTTTGAATAAATTAGGAATGTAAAGAAAACTTTCAGGAAAATGGAAAATTTTTGTTCCTAATTCTATAAAATATGATTTGCTTATTAAGTAAATTGCTTATTTTAGTAAACAGCTCCAATTATCTTCTTCATTAACTTTATTCGCCCAGCTCGTAATGTATTCCGTCCAATTTCTTGGTAATTGCCACTTGTCTTGTTTTTCATTTAAACAGAATCACTTAAAAAGCGCTGCTAATTAAGTTGGTTACTCTGGCAGGAGTTCTGCCCCACCTTTCATTATTCTCACCTGTAGCGAATGCTGCGAATTGTTGCTGCTGCCGTCTCATTATGCCAAAGTTTAGCTTTATTTAAATTCAGCTCTCGCCGTTTTGGCCCGTCAAATTCAAGTGCAGCAGAGGGTTTTTTGGGTGGAGGGTAGAACATGCATATGCATAAATAGACAGGCTTAAACATTGGTAGTCCTGCCGTTACTGGCAAATACGCATAATAGCTACTCTCGGCTTGAGTTGCGACTGCTGCCGCCTTGAAATATTTCCCAGCTCATAATTTATGGAGAATTATGGCCGGGGTCGCAACATGTTTATGTTTTCCTGTTTCCGTAATTTCTTCCTGCCTTCATTTCGTCTTTTCTTCGCATTTTTTGTTGTTTGTATTTTATTTTTTATTTTTTTTTGTTAGCCCTCCGTCACGCGGGGAAAATATGCATTGCATACTGTTGTGAGCAGCAAATGAAAGGAGGAAAACTGAGCGAAGGTCCCAGCATTTTGACTCGGCCCTTTGTTTGTGTTTACCCTGCTCTTGTTTATTAAGATTCAGCCGCTGTTGTTGGCTCATTAAGCTGACATATTTCTTCTTGACGCTTTGTTTAATCAGCGCTCAGCACAGGGAAAAAAAGAAAGTCCTGCAAATGGCAGTCATTGACTTTACGGTTTATAATCGTATTGAGAGCCCCATTTAATGACCACTCTAAGCACTCACTCGTTGACCTCTTGTCTTTCAATGGGAAACATTGCAAATGTCGCCGGCATTAAAAACGCGTCAGAAAAGTGGCCAAGAGCACAAGCTTAATAACCTCTCTACATATTTTCTACGCATTTGAGAGTATTCTATGTCATAATTGGGTAATAATTAATTAGGCTGAAAAAAAATTAAATTGCCATTATTATGGCTTTAAGCTAAACCTTTTTTTAGGATTACAAGAAAAAACTGCATTAAAATTGTCTGGCGTACAGATAAAATGAGTTTGACATGCTTTAATAAATTATCTTTGAATACAACATTTAAAATGGAAAATCTGGATTATGGTTTATAAAACCGAATTTTGTTGTTAAAATGTTTCTTTGGTTCTCCCATATGTTACACATTGTAAACATTAAAGTCATTTCATCCACATTGTGATATCTGCCACAAGATATTACCTATTTCTAATGCTTGTAAATAAACTACAATTATGTTAAATTGAAGGGGAAGGACATTGTCCTGTTTCTAGTATTTTTCTGTACAGCAATTCCTTGTCACAACGCCCACTTCACTGGCATATGGAAAATTAAAGGACCTTGTGGGGCGTATACGTAATTTAAAAACGTTTAAAATGTCATTAACAAATTGCGCGGCCATATCATTTGATAATGTGTCCCCATGCTTTTGAGATTGCGTGCATTTGAGTTGATTATCGGTAATGGGATGGTAGAAATTAGAAAGGTGGGGCAACTGCCAGGAAGTTCAGTGCACCCAAAAGATGGAGATCCTGAGCCTTATTTCGAGTGCCTATCCGCTCACATTTTAATGTAGTTAAAACGTCAATCAAAACGTATAGAGAGAACAGGGAACTTTGTGACCCATTGGATTGACTGCCATTCAAAACTATATCAAAAAGCGACTGACAAACTGTTTGACAGACTGCCTGATTGACTGTCCAGACAGCCGAACATTCATCCTGCCATCGAGTCGGCGAAGTGACTGAACTCCGGCACTGTAAAGTCCTGCGAGTCCTGACTGAACCCAGCGAACATGGACAGCAAACATTTCAATCGGATTTCGAGCAATTCCAATTCAGATTCGCACACCCACTCACACACACACACACAAACAATTTGCATAAAAGGGAAAAAGAAGGATCGGAACAAGGCAAACATTTATGCCCCACACACGCAGCCAAAGATACACATTCAAACACACACACACACACACACTCTTCCATGGCAGCCATTTCCGTTTCCGCACGTTTGACGTTGGCAAACGCAGACAAAATAGTCGAGAAAAAAGTAAAACCCAAAATCAGGGGCGGCAGTCGAAAACATGAAACATGCAAAATGAAGTTTGAATCGCGGGGAACAGGCCAAAAACCAAAGCCAAACAGCAAAAAGGTTGGTCTATAGCTCCCCCTTCCTCCCCCTCTTATTACTCCACACCTTTCCCGCCATTTTGTTTGCCTTGTCACTTGGTTTTTTAGGCAGTTGCATTTTAAGGCCAACAACAGGTCGATGAGGTAAATCATCAACCTGTGGCGTCTCTCGCCCTTAAAAGTTCCTTAGATGTCACGTTCTCGTGTTGGTTTTGCCCTCCTCGGGTATTTGCATAATATTTGCACAAATAATTGAATTTATTTTTTGCTCGTGTGCTGCTTGTGCGCTACCCGCTAAATTGTTTTGGGTAAATTTCGGCTTATGTCGTATGCAGACAGAGTTTGTTTTGGTAATGCAAAGACCCATTTTTTTTACGTCGAGCGCCTGCAATTGAGGTTTTTTCGAAGTTTTTTATCGTAGTTAAGTTAAATGTTAAACTTGCCATGAAATTGAATGTTCACAAGGTGGAAAGATTGTAGTGGAGTAAAGGTAAACAGGGGATTGCTGGATATTGTGCGGTAATGATAAGTGTGTCTGGCTGAAAGTGTCTAGAGATTTTTAAAGACATTTTCTGTTTAACTGTTACATTTTTTTATGAACTTAATGAGTGAATTAATGAAATGCATACATTTCTTTACTAAAACAAATTTAAATTAAATAAATTAATCAGAATTTGAATCTTGTAAGAAATAGAATTGCCGAATATAAGCAATTTATTTTACTTTTCTTGTTTAAATGGGGAATGCATTAATAATTCATGACGTATCTGAGCTCTAACGAAATAAGATCCGGAAACTGTTTGGTCAACTCCTTAGCTCCATCAGTCAACTTAATGAATGCCGCCCTTCTGGAGCTGGCAAACAATTTTCGTTCTCATTGCCACTGCGATTCGAATTCATCACCAGTCGCAGTCGAATGAGTTCGCAGCGGGCTTATGGCCCCAAAGGATTTAACAAAATGCGGCCACTTATCAAATCAATGCGCTCGGCGGATCCTTTGGATCCTTTGCTCCTTGAGAACGGCAAATCGCAACTGCAACTGCAGCTTGTGCAATAAATGCGTTCATTTAACATGAAACGCAAGTCGCAAGCTGCAAGTATTGAAATGAAATGTGGCCTGCTTCAGAACGCTTAAAAGCGACAAATTCGCTTTGTGTCAGCGGAGTAAGTCAAGACGGCGAGGAGTTGCTCGCTGGCCCAATGTTGCTCATACGCCACGTTGCACTTATTTCATTCAGCTGCAGCCACACAGCATCTGAGACTGTCTGCCAGGATCTGGTCTTGGGTCTTAGCTCTCGGGTAATGCACTGCACCACTCAGCACACACACATACACACACATATACGCATCTTGGCATCCTGGCATCCTGGCATCCTTGCAGTCCTGCATCCTTTTCTCCAAGTCAGCGACTTAGCGCGTTGACTTAACTTGGCAGGGATTTACGACAACGCTCCACGGAGCTCGAATAACATGGAGCCTTGTCAGCTTGCTGCCTCCTCTTTCGTCCTTCGTCCCTTTGCCCCTCCTAATTCCTTCCCTTTTTTATTCCAACCACCCACCTCGTCCACCTCCTCCTTTATTAAGTTGAAATAGACGCAGGCTAAATAAATCCATGTCGCTTAAGTCGAAGCTGACGTTGTCATGTGTGTGCGATTGTATGTGCCGCCGGAAAATGCTGGAAAAGCTGCTGAGCGTATGTATGTTATTCATGTATTTCATTGCCTGGCATTTAAGTTGAACGCTGATGCATCGTGCAGTGTGCATAATTAAAACGAACACTGTACAGTGGAGTCTGGTAGGGTAGTAAAAAAATGGAAGGATGAATGCCGGAGAGAGATAGTCAGTTGGCTAATTAAAGCAGTCTCTGCGGGGACACTTATTCTTATCTTTCCCTAAAATATTATGGTATTATATTAAGTGAGATTAAACCATTCTGGCAAGCAATTATTTAGTTCACGAGCAAATCGTAAAAGAACACGAGTTTCACTCCTCAAGTAATATTGCTGCATTAAAAAAGAGTTTATTAAAATTAGATTTTTAAGGAATTTAATGGAAAATTAAAAAAGTGAATAGTTATTATATTGAAGTAGGGTAATTCTTTTGATTTTCCTCATCTTAACTAAATAGCAATGAAGATAGAAAATATTTTTAAAACATTTTCATAAAATTTTTCCCCGGTGAATTAAAGCATCCTTGTTTTCCTCCATTGCAGAGCCTTCGTGGACAACACCCACCTGCAGACGCTGCACCTGAACAACAATCCCCAGCTGGGCGACATTCCGATGCGCCTGTTCCAGGGCAACCCCAACATCCTGGAGGTCTACATGCAGAGCAACAGCCTGCAGACATTGTACTCCGCCCAGTTCCCGGTTGACCAGCTGCAGAAGCTCTACCTCGGCGACAATCCCCTCCAGTGCAACTGCTCGTTGCTGTGGCTCTGGCGCCTCGTCACCGGCAACTTCGAGGGCGTGGATCCGGGAATGGAACATGCAGCTGGTGGAGCAGTGGCCGCTTTGGCCAAGGAAGCCGACGAGGAGGAACTGGCGGATGAGGCAACCGCCGTGGCATCCACCGATGATGGAGTGGCTGCCTTGGCCGCCTACATTGCCGAGCAGCACATAGTGAATGCCCTGCACACCACCGAACCCAGTGCCTACGAGCTGGCCACCTCGTCCTCCAGCCGGAACTCGGGAATCCTGCGGATGGATCGCCAGCAAATCGGTTGCGATATCTGGCGGGATAAGGTGCGAACGCGGCGACAACTGCTCTCGATGAGCGAGGGCGAGATCACCTGCCCCGCCCACATTGTGACCGTGGTGTGTGCGGTGATCACCTGCCTCCTGGTGGCCATGATCGGCGTGAGTGTGCTCTACTACCTGCGGTTCGTCAAACGCCGACGGAAGTTGCTCCACGAACGAGGTCCCCTGCGAACCAGCAAGTCCATCATCAATGTCCACGATCGCATCCTGCAGGGTCACAACCCCGGAGGAATGGGTATGGGAATGGGCATGAGCATGACCTTGGGCGGTGGGAACCATGTCAACGGACTGGGCATGACCCTCAACTATCCGCATCATGCGCAAACCCTGCAGGCCCACCATCACTACCACCAGGCGATGCCGCTCCAGTCGCACGGTGGAAATGGCGGCCACGAATACCAGCAGACTACTCTGCCGCAACTGGATAAACTCGAACTGGAGCGGTACTTGGCAGCTCAAACGATTGCCAATGAGTACAGAGCGCTGAAGCCATGGGAACTTCCCGTCAAAGAGGCGGATGACGAGCCGGAGCATTTGTATGAGCGATTCGATCACTACGAGTATCCGGATACCCACACCATGAGCAAGCTGAAACAGGCGGCTGCCTTGAATATTAACTCCACCTCCTCATCGGCAGGACCTTCGCCGGTGCCGCCCTCGGCGGGCAAACCCCACGTGGTCTACGTATGACGTGGGCGTGGCAAGGGCGGCCGAGGAAACCAGATGAACTCGGAGGCGGACATGGAAATGGTCGGACTGAACCACCACCATCAACATCACAACAATAACAACAACTATAGGGGCTGTGTACAGAGCGGCAAGGCCAGTGGTCAGTTCTGAGTTGGCTAAACCATGGGGGTTTGCTCAACCGAAAAACAGGGAAAGTGAGAGTTTAGGTTAAGGAGATTTGGGGAGAGATATAGTAAGGATAGAGCCACTGAAAATGAGAGCTTTTAGCAGGAAAATTCGATGATTAACTACCTTATATTTCAAACAAAAAGATCTAATAAATAATTTCACATGATTTTTATTTTACCACTGTCTAAAGGAAGTCATCGAATTTATCTGCTAATTGCACCCAAAGTATTTAGGTTGCATTACAATTTTTTTTCGAATAAAAACAACAAAGTTTAACAAGCGTCAAATGAAACAAGGGATATGTCTACGTGTATAGCAAGCATACAAATACTCTTAATGACCTATGAATAACAGATATATAATATTAGAAGTGTATACTAACCGCTAAACTAAGAGAAGAATACGATTTCAAAGAAACCCTTTTGCTGGCCCCAAACTAAGCTAAGCTGCATTCAAATCTCACACACTCTTTCTCTCCCACTCATAGTTAAAATGGCATTTAGCATTCGAATACTCTAGATAGCATCTAGCGAGTAAGCAACTTACAAGTGAATTTAAATATATATATGGATATATATTAGGTATAACGATGAAGTGCAAGCTAAAGAAGTTCACGGGTTTTTCTTGATTGGATTCACGAAATAAGCGATTATGATATCAGCACTTGGGTTAAATGGAGAAAAGGACACAGACTTTGGCAGAAAATAAAACCTAAAGGGGACCAAATTGTCCAGTCCAGCCTAGAACTAACTGAATGAATCCAACTGCCGAAGAGGTCCTTTTCACATCCAATATCCCGCTGAGCCATATTCCCAAGTTTCCTAACTTTAGCGAGCATCTCGAATGACAATATACAAACATTAAGGGGAAAACTAAAAACCTAAATTATAACTTCTACATTAACTTATCTTAGAGAGCCACAACTAAAAGTTATAATAAAATAAATATAATTTGTAAATATCCCCTGATGGGAAAGCACTCAGAAAAGTGTTTGTACGTTTAATGTAAATAATTTATGGAATGCATTTAAAAACTTTAGTCAAGTGCATAGATTATTTATTTAAGAATAAATGATTTCCAAAAAGCAATAACTCAAAATAAAAGCTCGTTTGTTGTTATTTTTCGGTTGAGTTTGATTTGCGAATAATAATTTAATTAAATGCGACAACAGCATGGCAAATAGCGAGCAAAACTAACCGGTATTTGCATAAAATAGCCACACCGAGCACACAAAAAGCAAGTGTAAAAATATTTCGAAAATAAAAAGTATATGCGTGTGTACTAAATAAGCAAAATCAAAAGGCAGACAAGCAATGCACGAAATGCATTTAGAAAAACATACAGAAAATAAAATCTGAATATAAATAAAAACCAGTTTGTGTATAAAAGGAGCAAAACGAGAAAGCAAGGGAAATGGCAAATAAAAGCCAGGCAAACGTAAGTTTAAATCTAATAATATGATGTACGCAAAAATATTTAATTAAATGATAGACACACCCACAGCAAAAACAAGAACAAAAAAATGTTATTTCTTATACGAAGACTGAAGAAAATGATGAAGCGAAATAAAAAAACAAAAAATTAAAAACTGACTTTTGCTCTAATCAACTGAATGTAAAGGATACAAAGTGGCAGCCAGCAACTTTGTGTGCAGGTTGTAATAAATTAGAGATTTTCCTAGATGAAATCCCCCTGGGTTTTCCCATTTTTTTCAGCTGGCATAAAATACGACAAATTCGTTGGGCAGCAAAGAAAACCAAGCTGAAATCCATGTAAAACAAATAAAATACTTGTATATCCTGGCAAAGGGAGTGGCCCCAGTAAACTGTAGCCGCAACTGCAGGAAGAAACGGCATAAATCTAGTGCCGAAACAAGTGCTCGGCAAACACACTCGCCCACATAAGTAAGTCACCCAAAACGCCTACAGGACAAAGGCAAAAAATAACAGGGGGTGGTGCAAAAATGTAGCTCAGTAAACCAAAGTAAGTAAAATATTTACTGCCCAGTCAATTGTGCGGAATTGTTGGTTTGCACTAAAGCTGTTAAAGCCTGTTGAAGGGATACAATTTAAGCTGGATCTAGAAATGTTTTCTCACTGGGGAGAAAATAATATCGAAACAAAACTGAAAGGAGAGAAATACTGTTGGTAGGTTTTGAGAACAACAATCCCTGGAACTTGCAAGCTTTTAGAATGTAGACCTAGTTTTGATGAACAATTTCAATGGTAGTTTTAAAAGCACTATCTTGTGCCTGAATAATCTTTCTTACGCTGCGTAGGATCGACTTTTTTAATAAACTTGATGAAGAAAATGAACCTTCTTTATATAAATTATAAGAAACGTATGTAACGGATTTAATAACCTACTATATACATTTTTTTATCCACACCACTTCCTCAAACATTTATCTCAGTGCTGTGACTACAAGGGAAAACGTAATGGTAAAACAATTATTAACTCACTTCCTAGCACAAATAAAAAATGCGGAACAACAAAAGCGCAAACAACAAAAAGACAGAAGAATTAGGTAAATAAATCTGGATGCTTTCTAAATAATTAACATGCCGGGAGCTCACTTTCATTTAAACTGGGTCCCCGCCACTCATTGAGTTGTTCAACTCAACGCGCGGCTTAGACGGCGACAAATCCCCCGTGTCTGCGTTTGAATGATTGTGGGGCATTTGTTGTGGCATGAAATATAACCACCCAACATCCGACAACCACCCACATTTTACCTCCCACTTAACCACCCGGCGAACCACCCCCTGAAAATCCCACCGAATCGAGGAAACACCTGAGTCTGCGTCTCGAGAGTCTCATGGGTGTAGGCGTGTGAATAATGGCGAGTAATTAATATTTCGACATTATTCTTCTCAACGCAAAAGGAAGAGGCAGACATCGCTGTGCGTTCGTTTAATTAGCTCGGAAAATGTTTCGGAAAAACTTACGCATAAGTCATAAAGTGCAGGAAATCGAAGGATGAGTGTGTTCCATTAAATGCAGCTAGCCATCTGAATAACGATTTCAGTGGCATTTTAATTGCCCGAGCCAAATGAAATTTCGCTATAGAGTTGCCATTAAGGAGATCCGGAGATCCTGCCGAAGATGCCAGATAAACACTCTCAGGCGAACATAAAAACTTAATGTCCTGCAATTTGTTAAAAGATGCGCAAACTGCCCAATAAAATAAAACCGAGACGCTGGCTTTAATGTGATTGCAAAGATTGTGTGGCCAAAATCGGGGACCCCACTTCAGCTAATTGTTTGCGTGCATTTTGAGGATGCGGGTCCAACAGCTGTGTCCACAGGACACACTTTGTTTGCACTCTGGACAAGGAGATTGGCTCAAATAGTGGTCGAGACACAAACGTGTGTGTAAATAACTCCTGCACTATGATAAATCAAAGTCACTTAGCGTTGACGTCGATTTGAAATTCACTTACAGCCCCGCAGAATGTCAAAGAACTGACCAAACAAAGGTCTCAAAAAAAGAAAGGAAAGGGAAAGAGGAAAATCCAAGGACTTATCATTTATATCAATTTAAATAACGAGCAATGGATAGAAATGCCGTAAAAAGCGGAACCCCTAGGAAATGCGGAGATGGATGGTCGGACGAGGCATTGACAGTTGTAAGCCATAAACCACAGAAAATTGGGCGTTTGTATTAGTTAAGATGCTGTCAAGCCAAAAGGATATTCCGGTCTTGAGGGCAAGGGACAGCCCATCGTGCAGACATATCGCTTTCAACACGGGGCTAAAACGTTGAGGGTGTGGGAGATAATCGGGCGGACAGGAGTATTCCGTAACCGGCACTAAAACACCGTTTGACAGCCAACGAAAGCCGAGAGCCACAAGTTAAGGAGGGGAAAGCCCCAACATTGAAACCGAGACAGAGGAAAAGTGACCAGCAGATAAGCAAACGCATTCATCTTAGGGAAAAACGTTGGGAAAGGGATAAGCGCAAGCCGGCTTGGTCAAGGAAATCCCTATAAAGTTAAACAAAAGTTGGACACACATATTAAGGGGCTTAAAGTGTGGCCAGAAACCTAAAACAAGGAACTTATCTTGACAGCTGGACTGGGCACTTAACCAGGTTACCCGCAAAATACACCTATATATCTTGATCAATTTGGCCAGCGAAACGAAGGAAAAAACTTAAATCATAGCCAGCTTTTGTTCAGCTCTCCAACCTGGTTTCTGTTGCCCTTTTTTTCCCCCGGTTCCGTATTTGCGGGCTTTGTCTGCGCCACTTTGCTTATCTTGGCCACACTTTTTATTGGTCGCCTTTATTTGGCATGACGTCCCCCATATTTTACCAAATAACAGCAGCTGAGATAAGTGGCAAGCGGAAGGACGTGCGAATTAGTTATGGCTTGGGGAAAAAGTGGTTATAAAAGGATTCGGAAAGGATTCAGAAAGTGAGAGTTGCAACGCAACAAAAGAGAAAACTAACAACGGCAGAATTTAAGACAAACATCTAAAACATTTTCTCTTAATAGTTACGACTTAAAATTTTTTTTAACTATTTGCATGATATGCGGTAGCAATAACTATTTCGATTCCGACTCCACTTATCCAACTGTCAGCAAATATAATTCCAAAATATTTATACGACGCAATAAATTACATTCCCAATTTAATAATCTCCATTTCCAACAAGAAAAATTATAGCTCTATCAAAAATTATCGCAGCAATTTTTCAAGCAACAAAATGGCAAAAATCAAAATTTCATTGCCACCGCAAAAATCAAATTTCCAGAACTTGCAAAGTGCGAGGTTGTGCTTGTCGAACATTTTTCTTCGCTTTATGGAAAATTCGGGTTTTCCCTGGGATGTTTTCAAACATGACACCTGAAACTTTGGCATACAAATTTATGAAAATATTTGCACATCAATTTTACAGCTCGAAGGATGGGAAGCCAACACCTTTTGGCTTCATTGAACTTGCAGCTTCGCATTACACAATGGCAAAGGAGGAGTCTCTTACCCCAGTACACATGCAAATATGTACGTATAAACTGAATCAATTTTTACCGCGATAAACTTCGGCTACACCTTCTGCAGGAAAAAATCGGAAGAAGGAGCAGGGAATTTTACGGCGCTGAGGTAACTGCAAAATGTTGTGTAAAATTTGCAAATGCAATAAATAACTCGTTTCGTTGTAAAAAAAAAAGGGGTTTGCTTTTGCTGTTTACACCCCCTTACAAAGCCATGTAGCTTCTTCTTTTTTTATTTCATTCCTGTACTCCGTTTTTGCTCCTGTTTAGGGTATTCATCCCCCCTTAAAGCCAAAAGCGCGCCACATGTGCGAGTCTGCTTGTAGTTCCTGTGGGTTCTTCCTTTTTTGGTTGGGATACTCTATAAAAAAGAGTTTTAAAAAATGATTGTTGCTTTTGATACAATATCCTTGATTTGCAATATAACGTTTTGAAATAATAGATTAAACACCATATACATCAAAAAATGGAAATAACTAAGGAAGAACAATGGTTTACTTTCTTCAGTAAAATAATTTAGTGAAAGAAAGCTTTTAATTGAAATATGTAGTTATTTTGTATACAAGTCGTATATGGAATACAAAAAAGGTAAAATTTAGCAAGGGTATTTCATGTGTCTGCAGAGAAGTATTCTGATTTCTAACTTCATTTTTTGAGTTCCCTTTTTCCCTTTTTGTTTCGCTCTGCGTGTTTTTTGGTGTGGCGGAAAGCATCCCCGAAAGTATGCAAATAATTTTTGGCTCCAACTCATATTTGATATTCAGTGTCAGTTGCTCGAAAGGGTTACCGAATACAAGTTATTGAAATTTGCATGCAACGGGGAGGCGGGTGATAAAGGGGAAGTGGCAGGCGAAACAGCAGGCGTTGTTGAGGCAATTTATAGCACTTGTGTTTTTCTGGGGGGCTTGCTGGAGGCAAACTTCTCGGTTATTGTTTAGCCGTATAAAAGGGAACTTGGATTCTCAGCCCCAAAGGACGTAATTGTTTCGCATTCCTTCGGTTTGATTATGTTCCCTTGATTTTTTGGTTGCCGAGTTTTCAACTTCGCTGCGATTTCTCCCTTAAATGCAGATACCCAATTAAGCTTTGGCCCGGTTCAACGCTTTGCCATCCATCAGGATTCGGATGCGGCACTCAAAAGTTACCATCGCAACGCCAACCGCACAGCAACAACCAAAAAAGGGAATAAAAAACTGGGCAAATCCCTGAAAATCGCAAAAACTACGCTAATAACATTGTCATATGGCGGGGGTGATGATGATTTTTTTTTTTTTTTTTTTTGTTGGCTCTTTTGGCACTAAACTTCGCTTATCAAAGTTGAAATTGCAGTTCGGCGGTGCGCGCGCATTGGGGATTTGCTGGCCACTCGAAAACTCCGAGTGCGAGGCATTTATGGTGCGGCTGGGATAAGGGATTTCATTTGAAACTCTGATACGAGCAATCGGCGTTTTATTTGCCGTTTTTCGCCCGCCAAGTTTCGTCATCATACGCCACTGACCCAGTTCAGACATTTATCACAACGGCACACACAGATCCCGGCGATTGTCCTGAGGGTCTAACCCCAGCACAATGAATGACCTCCTCATATCCCTTTCCATTCCGCTCCTTTCCTTTCCCATTCTACTCGACAGACTGCTGACTAAGTGGACTTTTATTTCACTGATAGTTCGGCCCTCGCTGCGTATACGCAATAAATAGTTTCGCCGGCAAGTTTAACGTTCTTTTTTTGGATCGCACACGCTGGCCATCTGCAGTTGTTAAGCAATTTAGTTTCAGATGGGTCTGTTAAAGTTAAAGAGCTACAATCTGAATATTTTTCAGACACACTCTGAATCACAATCATTGTTTAGCACAGATAACTGCTGTCTTCCCTGGGGGCTTCCATTCATAAATTCAAATCAATAATCCGTTGCCTATCGCTTATCTGCTGGTTCTTCACCCTGAAAACGTCATTGATGACGTCATATAAAATCTTTTTAAATATACTAATAAATTCTATGATTCGAACAAGCGCCGATTCGACATGGAAATTTCACAGAGATAAGACTATCTACAATTTACTCTGCTTTCCAGTTGTTTGAGTTAAGAATGTTGATTTCAGTAGACGAGCGGCACTCAAGCGAATACGATCACTATGAGCTTTCAAAACTTCTTTGTCGTTTTGCTACTTTCATTGGTAAGATTGGAAAATATTAATTTTATAAAGTGATATAAAGTATGGTTCAAAATAAATAATTTACTTTTCCTTATTTCATTTTTGATTTGTTTTTTTTTTATTTCAGCTTACTCCCTCAGCTATAAAATGCTCTGGAGATCACAATCGCCTCCGGTTGTATTCGCAGTCAGATCAAGCCTTACAAACCATAAGCAATCAGTTGATTTTACAGGCCGTTGAACTGGTTGATAATGTGGTGGAAGATCTTCTCGTCTTGAATTCCCAGAACCCGATTATCCTCGGCTATTTGGATCGATTTGATGCCTTTACAGCCATTAATGTGAATCACACAGAGCAGAAGCTGAATTCCTTTTACGGCGTCATTGAGGAATATCTCGATTTGGATACCAACGGCGATCCATTGAAAGCCTCCACAATTGAGAACCAGTTGATTTCCCTGTGCCTCCAACGCAGTGGATTCGATCGATGGAAGCGGACTGTTCAAACCCGAACTGTTCAAGTTCAGAAGTTTATTTACAAAAAGTTGAGGAGATATCTGGACTCTGTCGACAGGGAAAATCGAGTTGCAGTGGAACGCAGGTGGAAAAGAATCTCAACTCGTGGTGGACCTCGAAGATTGGAAAAGCTTAAGGAGTTTGTTAAATGGCTGGGCAATTAAACTTAGAGGCTAAGAGAGAAAGCATTAAGTGGTAAGGAATGTAATTAACTTTATTTATGAATGTATAAATATGCAAGCAAACTTTCTATGTATTATTAAATAATAATTAACCTCGAGTTTCAATGAAAAGCAGTTCACTATTTCCGGAAAATTAAGATTTAAAAAAATTCTCTGTGAGAAGCAAATGCATCCTCTATTTTCTTACCTCCCCCAGATAAATGCAATTTTAGCATTGCACGTTCCCCTTCGCATCACTCAGATCATGTATGCGAGCTTTGTTTAATGCACTTCACAGCTGGAGGAAACTTTTTGCAGCCCCTGTGTGTCGACGGCAATGAAAACTTTGTCATGCCCCGCAAAAAGGATGATAAACTTGGGTAAAAATTATGAAACTGAATATGGAAGCGTTGGCGAAATTGAGACAGCAAAACAACAGAACTGACAGAACCGACAGAGCAGACGGGCAGAAGACATACTAGACCCGTAGCCATGTGAGAACTAAAACTGAAACTAAAACTGATACTTTTTATGGAACGGCAAGTGAAAAATGTAGACAGTTGGCCAACGACTTTACGGGGGGGAAAAAGGGAGTCAGGGAGGTAGGTGAACGGGATTTGCAGGGATAAAAGAAAAATGGCAACTGCATTTCCTGTCTGAGAGCTGACAAAGTGCTGAGTGCATTTACGACTTGGACTTGGACGGGTGTTTTGTGTCTTTTCTGCAGCTGCAGAAGATGCCCGGAATTTATGCACTCAGTCCACAGAGGGAACTGTGCAAATTCCTGCCCTGGGGCATTTTCTCTGTGGCCTGCAGCATTCCCTTTGTGCCATCTGATAATCGTCCCCAGCTGTGGCTAATCGGTTTACATTTGTCATACTGGCACTCTTGCCAGAGATTCCTAGAACAAAGTCCAGTTGATGGACTTGGCGAATAATGCCAAAGACCCTAACAGAATAATGCAAGTTATCGAGAAAATTGATGTTTCCTTTATTTGTCGAATTTAAAGAAGTGCCCATACGTTTCTATCAATGTCTAAAACTTACTTACTTTAAAAAAAGGGACTACAATTTTTTTTGTGAATTTTTTTGAACTGCATAATTTTAACAAGTACACAATTTGTAAGACTTTCGATACAAAAAATATACATTTATTAGGACAAATTTTAGCTTCGGCAAGCATCCAGGAAAACCTGCAGCACTTCTCAGGGATCTCTTTCCATAAAATCTTCACCTCGTCTGCAGCGGAAACACAGAAAGGACTTCATGCAACCGAATATGACAAGCAGAGCCATGCAAGTTAAACAGATAGCAATGATGCCCAAAATTACGAGAAATATAAACAAAAGACCCCAGAGGCCAATGCTTTTATAGGGTTCAAAGGTGGTTGTTCCCGGAGCCAAAACAGTACCATTGAAAATTAAATCGATCTCCTCGTCATCGTCGATAAATGAGAGACTCGTAGTCGCTTCCATTATGGTTTAAAACTCTAAAAATAAAATATTTTATTTGAAAGAAAGAGACAACGAACAAAGAATCAAGGCTTACTGCGGCTAGTTCCAGTTCATGACGATTAATAGATGCGGAATTTCATACGTGCCAAGACTTAAAAAGTTATTGTAACTCAAACAGATGGTTTTAATTTTTTTTATTTATAAGAGGATAGTCGCAGCTTACTGAAGTCAAGTTTAAATGTTGTCACAAGAAATATTTGAATGACGTTGTTTGTCAAACTAATTTATAACACATTTTGCATTATTTCCAATGAAACAAACGACTTTCAGAAGCCAATTTTATTAATATTTTTTATTAGACCATACTTTTGTCTGATTTTAAAATTGAATAAAGCCTAGACCTTTTGACAGAGGGGTCAAGTATATTTGAATGTTGTGCACACTAAATTTATTTCGTTGTTATAAAGAAAGCACTGTTTTACGTACATATGATCACTTGATTCACTCAATCATCAGTCATCGCCCAAATCTCCGCAGAGTCCCCCCGCCTGCGCAGCAATCGTCGCCACAGCAATCGTCGCCACCATCGCCGCAACATCCCCCGCCCTCGCCGCAACAACCCCCCTCTTCGCCGCAACATCCGTCGCCGCAGGCAAAGCAGGCGGAGCAGGCCAGTCCGCAGCAGCCGCAGAGGCAGAGGAGCGGCAGGCAGATGATGACCAGGCAGCACAGGAGCGCGAGGAACACGATCAGCATGATGATCCCGGCACCCATGCTGCCCGAAGGCTTTGCCGTGGTGGTGGTGGCAATGGTGGTGCTGACGGTCTCTGCAAAGTTCGTCACGTAGTCCGTAGCCTCTGCTTCAGCCATTGTGGATAGTTCTTGCTAATGTGGTTTTTAGTATACTTAATAAATACTTCTCAAGAGCTACTAAATTTTGGACTTAAGTCCAAGGCATACTGTAGTATTTGACGATACTTTACTTAAAAGGATTCAGTTTCCACTTTAAATATTTTTATATGTTAACTTTTTAAACCGTTTTTATATAATTATTACAGCTATATTGAACATTTTTTCGTTTTGAACATTACATTCTTCTGTATTTAAATTAAATATAAATAGTATAAAATATGTTTTATTTGATGTAAAGAAGTTCAAACCGGAAGTGCATTCGCCACTCCTTTGAGGGTTGCCACATCAAGTGACTTCTAACGATCTTCTCAATTCGAAATCCTTCGCACAAAAGTGCTCATTAAACGCACGCACACGCCCTCGCACATACAATGCCCAGTCGAATTGTATAAAAATTAATGAAATGCATTAACGAAAGCATTTCTGAAGGGGGTGGGAAATGTTGGGAAAGAGGGTGGGAAAATGGGTTTGGGGGAGGGGCAGTCCTCGAACAGGGACCTGTCCCTGAGCTCCTGAGTGTACCTGCGCTCGTTAGCGCTTCATACACCCACTCTGGCAACCCCATTCCCTCATCCTCACCCACATACACACACGCACATGTGTAAAACACACTCTCGCCTCTCGTCATCATTATCATAATTTGAATGTGATGCGAGCTTTAAAATATTCATGCGAGTATAACGATTTTTTTTCAAGTGTCCGCACGTGTGCGCTTGGGTTCGTTACACGGTGGCGTTTACTGTACCAAGAGGATCTCGCACTTAGGGGTGGTCGTTGATTATAATGACTGTATTTTGTGTGCTGATTACTCCACAGAGAAAATTAAGACAAAGAGTCAACAACTAAATAAGATAAACATGGGGGAACAATTTATATATTTGAACGCCGAGGTCTTAATTCTATAAATTTGTTTATATTAACAGTACTCTTCACTTGATGGAAAACATTATCTGGATAATGTATCAATTAAGCTTAACCATCCCAAAATTTTTAAGTATTTTAGCATAGTCGTAAATACTGTTCCAAAAAGCAGACTTAAAGATAAACTTTTCCCTTACCAAATTTCACTTTCTGCTTACCCAAAAATAGGTTTACAAATGATGGTAAATAAAATCTTTATGAAATGCCTCCCAATCCCAAATCATTGATTGCAATTGGAACCATTAGACACGTTTGTCAGCCAATTGGCGGGCAGCATTGAAAGCACATTCAATTCACTGCCTGACACGCACACAATCGCACTGTCACCCACACAGTCGCGACTCACCCCAGCGGGAAAGTGAGAAGTAGGTTTTTAGAAGTAGGTTTTCGGTTTTAAGTCTACTGGAAATCCTGCTGCTTTTAGCAGGCGTAGGGGTAGGAGTTGAAAATTTCGGTCCGCTAAATAAGGGTGGGTTTCTGAAACCTGTGGATTTTTACATAGAAACCTCCTTTACCCCTTCCTTTTGTGTGTCACCCCCGTGTATTTTGAAAGGAGAGACAGCAAAAATGTAAGGGGTGAAGGAGGTTTTTGCCCTTCCGCTTGTATGAAGAAATCTCTGGAAAATAGCATATCTTCCACATCTCTTTTCCCGCTGGGACACCACGATAGTCGCACATACAGCACACACCTTTAACTCTCAGAATCATGGCACACGTGGCTGCATGTCAAAGTGCAAAGTTTTGTGCCACACAAAAAAAAAAGCGGCGGAGGGTGGCAATGGGGGTAATGGCAGTCAAAAGCGCCGCTTCTCGATGTTTTCAAAAAAAAAAAGAAAATAATAAAATCGTTGAGGGAAAAACAGGAAAAAAGTTACCTTTTCCGCCGGCGTTGTTGTTGGCAACCCTTTTAGCTCTGGCAATTTAAACTCGACTGCTCCAAACTTGCCCACTTTCCATATCCTGTCGCTGCCAATGTCCTTGTTGTTGCTGCGGTGGCTGTAGTTGCCGCATCCTTTAAGGACGAGGATTGAGGATTGAGGGCTAAACGCGTGGCAGGCAATGCGCGAATGCACAAAGTCAACTTGCACATTAGAATTCGACAAGGAATAAAGGCGCGGATTGAAAGGCATAGCAAGCAAGTTAGTTTAGACGAAAGGTTATCTAGTAATCTTTAAATAATAAAAAATTGTACCTTTATTTTATGATTTATTTAATTTCTTCTAAAAAAAAACATATTTTAAAACTACTTTTTTTTAACAAAAACACGGAGTTTAGTGTAAGACAACTTCTTTGGGAAACTACAACCTCTTCTTAAATTTTTTCTTGAAATCGGGCTATCTTAAACGGTGAGATCTACGTCCCCAGAGGCAAACATTTCCCCGCACAATTTATGTATGTATATTCCCAACCAATCATCATCATCATCAGGAATAAACGCAATGGCAATGATCATGTTCGTATTCCGCCATCATCGCATTCATTGGCACTCAACGGAGGCAGCGAATTGCAATCGTAAACTTGATTGTAATAGTATAATTTTTGGCGTAAAAGCCAAACAAATAAACAAGACAAGGTCTTCGGACCCCGGCTGTCCCATCCGCCGGATAATCCCCGCACATATGAGTCAGTGGAAGTATCGGCCGAATTTCCTGCCCCCATTTTCATGCAATTTTTATGACTTGGCTCTATTCGCTGTTCTTTATTTTTTTCGGGGGGCAAGACGAGAGAATCTCACTCATAATCCGCCCCAATGGACCTTTCCCTGGAAGGCTGCAAAACCATTTACTTTTTTCCTATCCAGAATCTTGGCTTTTCCCTATTTCCCTTACTGTTTTCCCTGCTTACCACGTCACGCATGCTGCGGAAAGATATTGTTATCCTTTTGTTTTAGTGCGCATCTTTTATACTCGTTTCGTTTTTCTCCTGGTCTTATTGCCTTGGCTGGCCCTTTCGCATTGATTCATAAAACATAAATATAAATATTGCGTATACGCAGCGTTTGCCTTGCCCTCGATTGCCATAAATTCTTATAAGCGCGGCAGGAACACACACCAGCACACACATTGCAAAGCCCCAGCGCCAAAGTCATCAATCTTTCACCATTTCACTTAGATAAAGCAAACTTGTACTCCCTGGCTTCCCTTCATTCTCCCTCCTTCAATATTTGTGCATAAATATTAATATTGCATGACCATTTTTATTTGTTTGCCGGCCGGACAGGATCTCGGACTATCTTTAGCCAGAATCGATAAGAAGCTGTGATTACCGGCAGATATAAAATGATTTTGAATTCAGTGAATATGAATTTGTTTTTATTTTTCTTCGTATAAGATATTTGTGTAATCTTTTTATACCCTTGCAGAGGGTATTATAATTTCAGTCAGAAGTTTGCCTTCATTTATTTAGGGTGGTTTAATTTCTATTGTCTTACGATTTTACTTGCAACGACTAATACATACATTCCTCTCAAATCTCATGAAATTATAACTTATTTTAGTTACTTATTTTTTCTGCTAATTTAACTTTTTTAAGCCCAAAGGAATAATTCGAGTTTGCGAAAAGATATTGATTACATTTACACATAATGCCTCAATGGCATACGACTATAAATGACTTAATTTATTTTCTCGTTGCTGAAACGAAATGATTAGCTTTCTCCAGTAAGTTCGCGCTGATTTATGCGCCTAAATAATTAGCGCCTTTTAGGACCCATTAAATGAATTCCAAACAAGGCTCATAAAAGCCCATCAATCGCCCATTCCCCATTTGAGTTGCCAATCGGCCGATGGCTGTAATAAATTGAATGCTCCAATATTTGGGAACGGGGCCCATTGAATTTAAATATTTGCAATTACATTTAAATGTTTGGCCATGTGTGGATTTCGATTTCGGATCAAGTGGCTGAGTGGGAGGTGTCTGCGAAAATATCCTTATATTCTGGCCCTGTCTGCTCGCACATGCCAATAAATTTCGAGGCACAAAGTGTCAGCGCGGCCGAGCCCTCGTATTTGCATATATCCCCTTTTCTCCATATTGCAGGTCCTTTTTCTTTCCGCTACTTACAACAATATTATAATGGAATCTCACTTGAAAATAGAGCAATATCCACTTGCATATGTTGCCGCGGACATTTCGAGAATGAGACGACGCTATAAATATTATTGAATTGTTCCAGCCCCCCCAGTATTTCCCCCCATTTCGCTGCTCAAGTGTCCGCCCTTTGCTACAACAACAGAAACAGACGATGATTGCGGCAAGCGGATGTAAAAACCTTGGCAATGACAGTTTTTGGGCTCCGAACCGGTCTACGTCTGTTATGCAAATATCTTTATATATAAATATGTGTGCACGGAAGAAAAATATTGGAACTACTTTGAATAAGAAAAGCTTACCAAAAACAAAACGCCCTTAAATAAATGTTATATTTTAGTTTGAAAAAAAAATGTTGTCTTGAAAAAGTCACAATAATATAGATTAGCTTATATAATTTATTTGTATAATACCATTTATATGTTTTTACATATTTTAAATAAATAACACTATTATACTTAACATTTTTTTTCTTGTTTTCAAATATTTATTTTCATAATAAGTTTTTCATGTTTTTTCCTCTGCATATCCCTGCACTCGTATGTGTAAGTAACTGTTTATATGCAAATCTTTTATTTCGCTGTTGCCTCCGTTTCGATTCTTATTTCCGTTGCACGGCCGCCGCCGCCACCGTTGACTTTTTTTATTTCTTCTGCATTAAATTAACATCAATAAAATGTTGCTTCTGTTTGCCAGAGTCCGCCCCTGGCTGGACTTTTTTTTCATGGGTGTCCTGGTGTCTAAGTGTCCTGGTATCCTGGCGTCCCGCTGTTGCACTTGTGCGTAATTTGAAGCTAATGCCAACATGTGCTACGATTTGTTCAGCTTCCACCTCTGAAACTCAGATCTCCATCTTCGCACTACTTGTACTCAGATTTCGTATGACTCATTTCCGTACCTTGGAGACATTTGCATTTGTCAGTTTTCAATTATTTTCGGTGTAAGGAAATATACCAAATACACATTTAAATAACACAAATTCTCTATTTAATCAACTCTCTATACAAGCCAGTTTTTCATAATCTTGCTAATATACTGTTCTGTTCAGCCGTTGATATTATACAATTAATTCCATTCCATTTTTTTCACAGCATTCCAAATATAGAACACACAAATCAGGGAAACTAAGCTCACTTATCTAATGCTCAAGCACAGCCTGCAAGGATATTTATTTCCCAACGAAATCCTCCCAGTTTTCATTGAGTTGAGCTATGATAGATTTCCATCGCATTGGGCGCATGTAAACATCGGCTTTTGTTAATCAAATTAAGTGCAAGTTAATGGTGGGGCAAACTCAGCCTCCAACCCTCGATATTTTTTCACAAGAGTTATTACAGCCCATCATGGTTCTCTTCTACTCACCGCCCACTTGCCTCTGTTTGCACACTCGAAAATGATGAATAATAAATTGCTAATCATAAATATTGCGAAATCAGGCGAAAAAACCGAACGAAAAGAGAAATGGCTAACAAGAGAAGCCCCGAACGACTTCGGTTTTTTACACGCTAAAAAGCAAAACAATACCAAAAGTACACATTGTTAAATTGAAAGGAAACAAATGTAAAATTTATACAGCTGCAGTGCCCAGAGAAGCTTTGATTCATCCCGTGGAAGGCAACCCAAATGCAAAATCAAAGAACAGGGGATGTGGCAATGGGCGGGATCACCCCAATGGTCCAACTCTGTGTACTTGCCCCATTATCGAACCCAAATGTTGAAACACCGCTGAATGGAGTGGGTGGCTGTGCTTTTCGCTTCAAATTCTGTTTGGGGGAGCAGCTTCCATCGAGTGCAGGGATATGATTAATTTAGCGTTATCAAATTGATTGGATTATTGCTGCGAGAATAAGAACTTGGGCTGTGATTCATGGGAGTAACATTAACAACATATAAATGGTATTTATTTTGTTGCCTAAAAATAGGAGGAGTTTGTAGAGTAGGAGTTTTAAGAAACCTAAAGAACGTGAATATATTCAAAGCTAAAAGTAATGCTAAACGATTAAGTATTAAAGTTTTAATGAAAAGCGGTAAAGATAAACCATAGTAAGTAAATAATAAGTAAGTTACATTTAATAGAATCAACAGGTAAATATATTAGAGTATTAAATCAACTCTTCGAGCTTATGTGTATAAAGAATACGAACAATGGAACAAACCACTTCATCTGTTAAATTTCCAGCATGAAATGTTATCTGACCACAATTACCCAACTAGTGCCACCTGCAAGCGACTTTCGAATTTTTTCCCCACACTCAGAGTAATTAGCGTTTGAGGAAAATCAATACAATCTGAGCGGGAACAACACAATCAGCAATCCCCGGCAGAACCAAATCAAAATCGGAACCAGAGTTACGTGTTTCGGACCACAAATGCCAAATTGTCCAAAGGGTAATCAAAGCGGGAACGAGTGACCAAATCCAAAATCGTCCAGCAGCTGAGAAGTTTCTCATGAGTTGTGCACAGAAATAAACACTCCTAATCCGAATTTATTGTTTTCATGTAATTACATTTTGATTTTGTAAGCTTTATAAAAAATATTGTTTCAATAATTTCAAAACCAATTTGATAAAACTGTAATGGTGATCCTTCTATATTTATTCGACTGTTTTCTATATATTAAGAAATTGGTTGAGAACTTATTAAGGTTACTGAGGGAAAAAATTGGCGGTACCTATTTCCAAGCTCAAATAAACACATCAAATAGGCAAATAAACAATATTTATTTTAATGTAAAGATAATTCTGTTTTCATAGATTTTTCTCGCTGTGTAAGCCCTTAACAAAAGTCAAGTGCAGGCGGTCGACTGATTGCATTTAACCCAAAGGGCCCCGTTGGCCAACAGTGAGCAGTAAGCTGGGAGCAGTGACCAGTAACCAGTGACCAGGAGAAGGTGAACAGTGAACAGTGAACAGTGAGTTGTAGCGGTAAAGGTAAATCTGCGGTACGTTCGACAAGGTTGCGCAACATTTTCGCAATGTCGGCGAGAAAAGTGCATTTAATTAAATTTCCTGTTGTTCGCTGCGAGTGCAAAAAGCATTGCCTACTTTTGCGGGCGGGAAAGAAACTGTTGCACATGCGGCCGCAAAACGTTGGCTGCTTACGACACCGACAACCAGCAACCAGCAACCAACAGCCCAACAGACCATCAACCACCAACCGAGCAGCACCGAGCCACTCGGAGCCACTGTTGCACAAATAGCGCAAATAACAATAACACCGGCTGCAGCTAGAGCAACAACTAAACCCAAACAATTTGCAGCATCTTGCCAAGAAACATCTGCGAGCACACAAACACACATTTCAGCCAAACAGCAGCGTCTACAAGGGCGTAAGAAAATTATTACTGAGTCACTGTCGAACAAGAGAGACTCTAAATAGGTATTTAAGAAATTTATAAATAGTAAGTGCAGAGTTTAAAAACTATATTCGAAAGTCTTTAGTCTAATTTAAATAGTCAATGGAAAACAGTTTCAATTTATAGAAAGCTTTAGTTATATTTGGCATTCTGCATTCTAGAGCTTAATTTCTTTTATAAAATAACAAACATTTGTACAATATATATTGAAATTCTTTCTGGGTAACACCCAATCGAAGCTAAATCCCTTAAAAATCATACCGATTGGTAAGGGTATTGTGAGAAACTGCTGCCCGTGGACAGCAAAATGGTTCTGCGAATTGTTGCCGCATTCAGCGGAAATGCAAGCTGAGTTAGCTATATGTTGTAGCCGTAGTCCTTGCCGATCCTCCTGCTCCTGCTTCGGTTTCTGTTCTGCTCCCGGTATCTGGTGATGCTGCCGCCTTGGTCCTGTTGTTATTCGTGTGTGTCTGGTGGCATGGCCCATGAATATTCATGGCGTTTGCCGGGGCAGTCATTCATTCATTCGTGATTTCACGCAAAAGGGGGAAATGCGAAGAAGCTGCGGAAAACAATGAAGAGGAATGGCACAAGACAAAACATGAGGCCAAATAAATAAACAAATGTCAAGCCATGTTGCTGAGGGCGGACACGAAAGCCAAGAAATTGGCGTGAGAATAAATCAAGAAATAAATTGGAAAATTTGTTATTTCAACGAGTGAACACAGCAATAGTTTCGAAGCAAATGTTAGCTCAGCCAACTTGTGTTGAGACAATGCTAAAAGGAATCGGTTTGTTTGTGAATAAATTGACCGGAAATGTATTGCGGAGAAATACGTGCGGCTTCATGTCGCATTATGGATAAAATATTGACCAACTTTAGACATTCTATCTTATTTAGCTATATGTATTTGCTTACACATGCAGATTACTTTATCTTTAATTGAAATCCAATGTATGCTATTATGGAAACTATTTTATCAGGAACTTACAAATACATACTTCGCCATATAAAATATAAAAAATATTTTTCATATCTTTCGATTCCCTCATTTCATTAAAATCCCCAAAGAATGATAAAAGCCCAGTTGAATACGTTTCGATAGCTTACAGATTTCGCTCTTCTTTCCCAATCCCCTCATTTTCCCCTTTGCCCAATAGCAATTCGCTTGGCCCACAAAGTGAAGGCCAATTAAAATGTCCTTTAAGCGTTTCTGCAATATTAATTAACATGAAAAAGACAGCAAGCGCAATGCACATGTATACTTTATAGTGAAAACAGAAAGGAAAAAACGAAAATGTTTGGGAATCGACACGAATCGAGGTCGCCACGGGTAATGCTAAGGGTCAGCCAAACGCCTTTATTTAATTGCAAAATATTACATTTTTAAACAATATCCATTAAAAGTGGCAGTAGCAGACTTGGCTGCTTAAGCTGCAGTCCATATAAATAAACCCCCCTTCTGGCCAACCGACCACCCGATATCAACTGCCAAAAGGTAATCAACTGCCGGGGAAAGTCGCATTCGCAATGAAATGTTGAAAAATGCAAAAAGAGAAATCCTTTTAATGTTGGCCATGTGCACGGGGTGAAGGGATGCAAAAGGGGGCGGGAAGGGGAAGGGGTGAGGGGGAGGGTTCGCCACCCATGTCTGGGTCTGGAAAACACAAGTTCGCGTCTGGACCTTTGTCCCCGGCAGAATTGTGGAGTGGATTCTGGATTCCAGTTGCCGAGCCGGGCGGACTGGGCCTGAATGGGGTCATTTACTTTGAGTGTTCGACGCTCATTTAAATGCAAATTTAAATGAAATTTTAATCCAGTTTTAAGGACGCAGTTGGACACTCTCGGGAAGCCTTTGATGTTCCGGCTCATCTCGCTGATTACCTTCGGGGTCCTTATTTGTCTGTCCGTTCGATTCTATTGAAGGCCTACTGATCGCCTTGCGCTCCTCAAAGGACAACAATTGAATGGAGAAGATTATTCGATTGTATGAACGTTTTCTTTATGAAAACAAGAATAAATTTCCTTTGCTTGTACTTAATCTCACAACATTATATTGCATATTTATTATTTGAAATGCGAAAAAACTTTTTTTTAAAAAATAATAAACAAAAATATGTATAATCTTAATTAAATCAAAAAATATTCGAAACAAAACCCGTTAAGATCAGAACAAAAATCTTCTTAACATTTTGACCATCCAATTACCATTTAATCGCAATCTCTTCAACGTCAGCCGCTCACAAATGAAAATCCTTAACTAAGTTAATGCCCGGCCACAATTCCGCGATGATGATGATGATGATAAGTCCGATCCCCATTCAACTTGGCTACACTCCCGTTGCATTGATTGCAATTCGTGTCAGCCATTGGATTTACTCTCGCGGAGCTGCGTCCGCCATCAGGCATAATTTACAGCGCATTAAAACCCCCGATGATGATTTATTATTGTCCTTGTTGGCCATGTCCAGCAACCTGCCGCCGCACCGCAAAAACATATTTAAAGAGACGTATTTATATTTTAATGAACAGGGAGTGGTGATAAAAAATCAGAGCTTAACCATGTTACAATGCTCTCGGGCCGTGCAAATTATGAAGTTTGTCCTGTAATCAGTGTGCGAGGGAGTTCATGCCACATGTGTAATGATGCAACTGAGTGGAGTGTTCGGCAAGTGCTATTGACAGACGATTACTGCTGTAGTGTTCTCCCTGAAGTGGGATTTTAGCGGTAGCATATGGACAAGTGGTACAGAAATCGTAAAGATTAAAACAAAAGGGCAATAAACAATTGAATTCAACTTCTTTGAAATTAATTTGTATTTTTTCATTTAAACTTTGTCGTTGGGTACATCATTTTCAAGTAAACAAAAGTTACTTTCATTATGTTCTTCCCAAAAAGAATTCGAAATAGAGCTAATTCGGTTTTTTAAATAATGACTCGCTTGAAAATTTATATTCTAGCTTGTTCACTACATCTTAAAAAAGTTACAATAAAATACATATAGTTATTCTCATAAATCATTACATCTGTAGTCACCTAAAATCATGCAATAACTGATTTTAAGAGACTTCATAATTTTTTAAAAAATAAAATAGGTTAACAGCTTTTTTTAGAACCATCAAATCTGTAATACCTATACAATTTGCATTTTGTTCATCTGCCAATGAGTTTGCTCATTAACTTTCTAAAATTGCACCAATAAATCCTGTCTTGCAGCAGCGCCCAAGGATATGCAACCGAAAATTGTCGACAGCTCGCCGTCAGCGGCGGCAAGGACAACGGCATCCTCGTCAAGAAGGAGCAGCTGGGACGAAAAGGAGGCATTCGCATCCGGCAGCGACTCGCTGCTGACTTCGTCGACGGCTTCGCTGCGACCGCCGCAGGATAAGGCCAGGAGGTCGGGTCCTGGACTACTGATTTTTCCCGGCACGGCGCAAAGACATCAGCATAATCCAAACGGCAGCACGGACAGCAAAACAATTGCGAAAGCTAATGACGGGAACGTGGCCATTAATCAGCAAGGACCCGCTAGGAGCATTCGCTCCTTTCGCCGACCGCCACTATGGCAACCGCAGCCCATCACGGATCACGTGGAGGAGAGGGGAGCAGGGGAACAGGACTTAGATGGGGAAACTGGAAGGGACAGCCGCAGTGCCTGCCTGGCCAAAGTGCAGGCCTTCATAATCGAGTTCCTGCAGGGCTCCTCCATACACGGCTTCATTTATTTGGCCAAGCTCGGTCTGAATTTCGCCGAACGGTGAGTTTTGATTTGTGTGGTGCCCTCAATGGCTCGTTTTTGGGGGCACAACTTGATAATGGGTAATGGAATTGGACTCAAAGTGGGGGTAACAGAGGAACATATGAGCTCTTGAAAGGAAAACAAAGCGAACCAATTGCGCCAAGAGATAATTGGAAAAACTCTTAATTAGCATATGGCAGTCTGTTGTCTTCAGATTACAAATGAAAACCAATAGCATAATACCCTTAAGAACCCTATGTTTGATACTACAACAAGTAGAATACAACTCTTAAAGGTGATTTTCCTCTCTTCTTTAAAGCCAACGTTTAGGTCACACCATTTAAACCTTGATCTTATTAGGCAAATGTTTGGTTAGGCGGCCGCAAGGTCTCAGTCAACATTTCCACTCAATTAATTTACAAGGCAAATTATGGCTAAGCCTCATTACGGCCTAAAAGGAGCAGAAACCGCTGGTTTAACTTTTAGACAGGATTACTTTCGTTCGCCCCTTAGAAGCCATAAAATGCAAACTAAAACGATACAAAACTATAAGTCGAGGACTTAAAAATGGACTACCCAACGACCGCGGACACGTGCAGGAATCTCTGATTCGGATACATATCAGAAAAGTCCTGGAGGGAAAGGAAAGTGCGTGCTGAACCCCCACATAAAACTTTTCCAACGGAAATACATTTTTCCACATATCTTCCGATTTATGTGGTCGGCGGAGAAAAAAGGGGATTCTTGTGAGCCGAAGTTATATTTTTGTTGCTGGAATTTGTATTTTTGTGCGGTGCAATAAATCCTTAAAACTGACATGACATGACAAACAGGATTACACACATGCACAGAAAAAGGGGGAGACGAGGGGAATTCTCCGGCTCTTTAGCTACCTTTCTCTTTTTCCGTGTTGGCCATGGCAAGGCTTAAATTGGCAACACTCCACCAAAGTGGTCGAAAGGCAGGGGCAGAGCATGCGGATGCGAATGCGGATGCGGTGGTCGGTGGGAAATCTGTCAGGGCTGCCGACTGAGGGTTAATTAGTGGATAACAGCCAGGCCAAGGACAGGGCCAAGCAGGCACTGAGAGAAAAATTAGGAAAAACTTTGAAAGTTTAAATAAAATAAGAACAATTAGTGAATATCCGAAAATGAGTGTAGCTTTTATCGCTTACAAAAAGTAAAAAGAGAAAGGGAAATTTTATAGAAAAAATTATTTCTTAAATAAAAAAACCTATTAGCTTTACTTTTATTTTTTATTAGGCAAAAATAAAAATTTTTTTTAAGGTTATGGTTTATTTACTTTTGAAAAGTCTATTATCCAACATTACAGGTATGATTTTTATCCCATTTTTAAATAACAAGTCACTTAAAACATTCTGTAAGTGTAGCCTATAAGTTCTCCCCCAAAATCATGGGGCTCAATTACAATTATTGTTAGTTTTTCGCCGGACCCGAAACCCAACTGACAGGTGTTCACCAGAAGAAGGGCCAAAAGGTGAGCTCCGGATGAAATGAGGGGGTCACGCAGAGCTTAGCTTTAATTAATACACTTCCCCCAAATGCTTTCATGAAAATGATTTGTTGGACATTTGTAGAACATTTTTCTCGGAAAATTTATTTCTTTGAGCAATTCCACTTGGCACAATTCAGATTTATTTCACCCTGGAATCAAAAAATAAAAAGGGGAAATATGCTTTGCCATGGCAAAAAATCAGCTTGTGACGCACAAATTTCTGGATTATGCAGAACTCCATCCCGAGCCCGAATTAAGCTCTCCCTATCTCTCCCTCAAAACTAAGGCATTTCCACAAAAAATGTATATATAAAGGAACCCACTCGCATACAAAACAACCTGGGGAAAACGGGGAAAGGGAAATGCATAAGCTCGAGAGGAAGAGTCTGTGTCGCTGACATGTGATAACCTCAATTTCACAAGCGTTGATATGGTAACTATGAGGGCTTTGCACCAGCCCCCTTTTCGGGTGGCAGCGACAGGTGCACGATTGCATAATCCACAACCAAAAACTGCAAATGCAAATGCAAAACACGCACAGGACGCCCAGGATTATGGCGCTGTTTTTGGGGGCAAACTAAAATCTATGGCAGGGAATCAGACTCTCGAGGGCCCTGAACTCTGGCACAGCTGAAATCTTTTCATTAGAAGTGGCTCCGAATATCATAAACGGTTGAAAATAAGGGGTCTGATAGTGCAGTAATTAAAGTTTTTTTTTTTAATTTCTTAAGATTTAACAAACATTCAATACTCCAAAAACGTTCAGACTCCCAGAATTATAAAATACCAATTCTTCGTTATAAACATTTAGTTTAAATTTTTACTTGGCTTTAGATTTTAGTTATATTAAATTACAATTCAAGTAGCTACTAAAGATTTTTGCTTTGTTTGGTTTTAGTCGATCTATTAACGCTTTTCAATCTCGTTCCTGAAGAACTTATGTAAATATTTAAGAAATTTTATAAGCCACATGTTAACCCCTTTAATCCAGAACCACAATATAAACTTTGTTGGAATTCAAGAATTCAAAGCTTAATAAAAAAGCAAATAGCCACCCCTATGGATGATTTTCAAACGAGATTTTCTGTGGCATCAAACATGCATCACTGAGCCTCATTCACGCACAAATTTTATGCATATGAGTGCCGAGATGATGAAACAAAGCAAATACATAAATTGCAGGCCAGACTGACAGTAGCTGGGAAATGACGAGGAAAGGGGAAAATGTGGAAATGGGAGTGGGATTGGCAATGAGAATGACTACGAGTCTGTCATATGAGATGTCCGAAAGGAATTTTGTGGTGTTACACAAAGTACAGAACTCAGCTGTCGGAGGCGAAAAGTCGAGAAAAAAAGCAAGGAAGTCTTTACACAGAAATTATAAAGAGTTGGAAAATGTTTGGGAAAATTAAAAGCCAAGTAGCAGAGTGTTTGTGTGTGTGAGTGTTGAAAGCTTTATGAGCCATTCCTGGCATCAAAATGTCATTGTAGAAGACATTCGCCTGAAATGGGAAATTCTGCAAAGGATTTTTGGCGACTTCTGTCTGTGGGTTTGCCAGTTTGTTTGTGGCGTTTCAAACAAAAGGGAAGAAGACGAAAAGAAAGAAAAACCAGTAAAGGGTTGCAAAAGCGTTGATGCGTTCATTGACTCCTTCTTCTAGTTGGCCATAATTTTTTCATCGCGAATATTTCGCATAATGCTAACAGAAAATATTTACACGCAATAGATTTTTATGTCCTCCGCCAGAATGCACACTCGACAGCAGTGCGAATTATTCCCTAGATTCCATATCCATATATCATTTTTGACTCTGCGGCATTTTTTGGCATTTTCGTCTGAATTCTTATTCATTTTTTAGCATGCTCTGGTTTGCATTCATCTGCATGGCATTATTCAGCATCATCTCGCTGAGCACAAGGACCTGGCATCGGTTTCAGAACTCGCCAATGGTTATATCCATGGATCGGAATAAGCTGGTCTGGAACACGAGCTTTCCATCACTGACGGTTTGTCCTCACAAGCGAATCGATGAGTTGAAAGTGGAGGAGTACATACTGTAAGTTGGGATTATTTTTATAAAATAAAAAAAAAGTTTTAAAACAACGGATGAAGAGTTTCCGAAATTCACCTATAAAATTAGACAAAAAAGCAATAAATAATTTTATTTGAGTATATACTCGTATTTTTTCAATAAATTTGGAAAGTATAAAATCCTTTTAAATTTATTTCCCCGGATGCACACATTCAGTGCCCATCCCGAACAATTTTTGTCCGAGGAGGATCAAGAGGATTTCCGCGATTTTATTGTAAAACTTGCCAGCCTCACATACGACAACTTGGAGACGCTGCCGCTGAACAAATCTTATGGGATTCCGAGTGGCAAGTACTTGGACCTGCTGTACGAACTGAAATGGCCCTTCGAGCCGGAAATCAGCAGCGGCGCCGCCGTCAAAATGTTCATCTACGAGACGCAAACGGAGTTTGGAATTTGCCATTCAGTCAACTCGCTGGTGGCCCGCTACAATTCCTTCGAGTGAGTAATTGTTGGCCAGGAAGTGGCTCTGATTTGATGGCTTTCTGGATTTCTGGCTTTCTGGCTACTTGGCAGCTACTGGCGCTCTGGCGATTGGAGCCTTTTGGACCATGGCGACAGGGTGACAGTGCATCCGTTGGACGGCGAAATCTACGCCCAGATTATAAACCTTTCGACGGCCTATGATGTTTATTTCCATGGGGCAGGGGATGTTCCCAGCATATCGAAGCAGAGATATACCTTTCCGGAAAGTGACTATACCACTGTTGAACTCATCGCTTTAGAGATCTACACAAACGAGGAGGCAAGAGCGTAAGTAGAGTTCTGTACTCATTTATTTCTAATATATTTACGTTGTTTCCATTAGTTTCAGCACCAAACAAAGGAGCTGCCGCTTTAACTACGAGGCCGAGGACATGAAGACAGTGCCGATCTACAGTTTTGGACTCTGCCTCTCGGAGTGTCGAATGTTTTTCGCTCTGAGGGTCTGCGGATGCATTCCACACTTCTACCGGAACCGCTGTGGGTATAATCATATTTTCGGGACACAGAGTTGCACTTAATTGGCCCCCATTAAAGTTAACTTTTATGCGCCGGACGGGGATGCATCAAAGCTGCCCAGTTTTATGGCGCAAATTCGGTCGTAAAATGTTTAAATACTCGTAGTTTAAGTGGCAACTTTTACCCGATTATCTGCCTCGCTCGAATGCGCTCCATCCATCTCTTTCTTTTATGTTTTTCAGTGCGAAATGGACGAAGGTTGCCTGTTTGCGGGCTGGAGGGCATCGGATGCCTGGTCAAAATTAAACGTGAGTAATTTCCACCGCCACAAGAGCATGCAAATATTTAACCTGCCCTGGAAATTCGATTTAAATTTTTCGCCCGAAAAAAAGATGGACAGAAATGTCCCAGGACGTGACCATAATTTAATTTTTTCCGTGCTGGTCAAAAGTGATGGTTGGAATAGACAACCTGTTGCGTAATTGAAATTGTGGAAGTAATTTGCTGTGGAAAAGCAGTTTGACATTGATGAGCTGGATAAATATTTTGAACGGAAAAGGCTGTTTTTTATTGCAGATAAGAATATTAAGTTTACAGATGATGCGAAAAGAATATTAAGTTTTAACTGGCATTTAACCATATTTACGATATTCTTTTGGGTTTTTTGTAATATTAAATCCATTTATTTTACCACACAGGCGAGATAATTTCCCTGAAATCGGACAAATACAAAATCAATTGCAATTGTTTGGCTAACTGCGATGATTCGAACTTCTTTGTGCAGTCCTACGTAAGTACATCGCACATAATAATAAAAATAAATGAAAAAATGGCAAATCCCCTATTAAAAATATAAAGTAAACTTTAACTGTAAAAATGTTTATGGCGAACAGAAGCGCCATCCAGAGAGCTCGTTAAGTGGCAACTGCAGACGCCGCTGCGTCGAGCATTTCAAGTGGAAAAATGCCCGGAAAACTAAGGAAAATCCGCCGGAGCAACGGAACAGAGCGAAGGGACGAACATTTCGGGGGCATTTGCCTTAAACAAACATCAAAATTGTAGTCCAGGGCTATAAAAAATAATAAGCACAGAAGTTGCAGGAACTGGGCGCCTTGAAATATGCAATTATTTTGGGGATGAGGTGTGCGAAAAGGGGGCGGCAAACCAAAAGTTTTGTTTAACTTTTTTTCGCGCAGTGTGCGGCGAAAGTTTTTACATTTAATAATAATTTTTGCTTACTTGCCTTGTTGTTACCAGAATACTGATGATGATGATGTTGTTCTCATTTTGCTTTCGTTGTTGTTGTTGTTATCTGCTTAAGTGTATATGTATATTTTCAATGTTTTCCTCTGTTTTCCGGCTTTTCTTAAGCGCTCGCGTGTCTGGTTCCTAGGGGCCAACCTCCAGTGGGGAATTATCGAGTACCCTAAGCTTCAGCTTCGGCGGGACGTCCTCTTCTCTTTCGCAGATGTTTTGGGTAAGTTTAAAAGTCATTTGGGCCAGTCGCTTTTCACTTTCCCTATTTTTTACGTGCAGTTTACATCGGCGGCCTTGTCGGATTTTTTTTGGGCTGCAGCGCTTTGAGCTTTACGGAAATTGTCTACTACTTCACTGTTCGACTTGTCAGGCGCATGTTCTTCAATTAAGCCGGTAAACCTTTATTTAAATTAAAAACTAAAAAAACGTGTAAATTGGAAACTGTACACTATGCACACTTTAAAATTTAAATAAAGCCAATGAAAAATATTTATTTGGTATTTTAAATGTTGAAAATAAGTCAAGAACAGTGTTTCTTCAGCTTAGTCACTCAAACCCAAATCGTCATCGATGCCAGCGGCAGCCCGAATCTCCTTCCAACGTTCTGTGAATGAAGATCCTTCGGTATCCAGCTCGAGATCCTTTCGTTCTTTTTGACTCTCCTCTATTGGAGGAGGTTTCACGGCAGCGTGTTTGAGTATGTAAAAATCACAACGTTTGCAGTAGGAATGCGACTTATCTCGCGGCTCGAATTTCCTGTCGCAAATCGCACACATTTTGAGTGGCAATCGGCAGCGAGAACATCGGTGTTCCTCCGCCGAAAGATCCCTCCAAAGACATCTTTGAAAACAGTGGGTGCACATGTACCATCTGTTGTCCGGCGAATCCATAACTACAAAATAAAAGATGGTAAAATCTAAAAGCCGGTTGAATGAAATATACAAACCAAATGTTGCTTTTATTAAATGCCGTTTGAAGCGATAAAAAGTTACGTCAGAGAAACTTTATCAAGAGCCATCTAGATCGAGGCAAATATTTCACTGAGAAAAATTTTATGTTTCAGCTGTTAAGCAAAAAAAAAATTTTAAATGACAACAACATATTCTTTAAAGCAAGGTATGTTTAATACATTTTTGTATCTTTAAAATATTAAAAGATACTATTTTTTTCAGTCTGTTGGGTTTCTCCAATAGTATTCTTGAAAATTATCTAAAAATATGTTTTTTCTGAACAGCAACTTTAAGTTGTAATACATCCATTCAATTTTTACAAAAGACACTTGTATTGTCTGTCTATCGGATAGATTCCCACACTTTGTATCTGTCTAATCACGCCGACTACTCAAAAATCTTTTTATTGGCCAAACATAAACAGTCGCGCCGGCCTAATCAAAAATAAAATACACTTTGTGCAAAGTTGGCGAAAATCATACTGGAACTCCCCAATTTTTTCACCTCATCATCATTGAACCTTCATTGTCCATGTTTCGTCGCCGGCATTTCAATGAACTGTTTTCCTCTAGAATCGAAAAGAATAAGAGAGGGGAGTGAAAATATGAGGGGGAAGCCTGTCAGAAAAGGACGACCAATTGCGCTCCTTTTGTATTTTTGCCAACCTTGTCGGATTTTGTTATTTGGGGTCTTCGGCAGACATTGAAATGAACTTTTCGTCTTGTTCACATGTTATGTGTGCTTAATATTTGGCGAATTATTTGGATGGGGCAACTTGTGTTTCTCCAGCCTTTGTTTGTTTGGTAATATGTACAGTCAAATTTCATAAGGATTTTTAGTGGAGTTCAAATAATAAGAACAAAACCGATACCCTAAATATATTTGGGATTTTATTCAAACGTAAATATATAAATCAAATGGATATTACTTCACTTTGAATTTCAAAAAAAAAAATGTATCATTGTAGTTTCGACTAGGGAAGTTTGACTGTACTTCATAAAGTAAGATGAAACTCCCCTAACAATCTTATTTCTTGTATTTGTCTTGACTTTTGCACAACTGAGTGAACTGTGGACTGTCAACAAATGCCAAACACTATAGTTAAGAAAGCTCATGAATTTATGCTGCTCATTCTGAAATTTCTTTTAGATTTTGCGTCGTCATCAATAAATGAGCGAGAAATGGTCGAATAACTGGGTCAACGGGTAAGGGGGGAAATATTACTTGATGTAATCCTCGATTGATCTGGTCCAGGAATCAAAGTTTTCATCTACATACATCACAAAAGAGAAATCTACATTTCAATGGCTTCATATTTTTTATGCAAAACCGCAGCCTTCCTTTCGCACAGTCTATTGTCGTCTCCCTCCTGCAATCAAATCTCAAAGGAATTGTCAATGTGTGTGTTTTTTTCTACACCTCCTGGTGGAAATGGAAAAGGGGGCGTGGAAAACCACAATCCACGGGAGAATATTCTCGCCACCGCTGGCTGCATTTAAAATGAATAAGCGAAAGGGATTCGCACTGAGTTTGGGGTGCGGAGTTTGGGAGCTTGGTAATACGTCTCCCCAACTTTCCACTTTGAAGTTTTTAGCCAAAAAGGGTAGCAACACATTTCACCGCATAAATTTAAGAATTATTGAAATTTATTGTTGAAATTGCCATTGGCAAAAATAGGATAAAAGAGAAGGAGAGCTTAAAAATATGAAAGTGTAAAAAAATAGATTGGGAAACGGCTAAAGACCTCTATTGTTCCTTAATCCTTAAGATGACCCTTTATGGCACAACATTCACTTGGGAATCAATCCTTAAGTAAGTTAAATAAAAATGTTGAAAGTTTTTGGTGCCCAAGAAAATTGGTTCTTTAACATTAAGTTTTTCTTTTTTTCCAAATTTTGACGTTAACTGTTATTAACTGTATATGTACCTACATATTTATATTTTATGATAAGAATGCCAACACTAACATTAAAATGTTAATGAAAACAAACAGGAATAAATGTTGTCATCAAAAATTTAGAAAGGGATAAAATCCTCAATTTAGAAAGATGTGGTTTTAAGTTAAAGTTTTTTTTGAAAACTTTCTTAAAAAGAAGCTCTGCATTTTGAGTTTGAGGATTAATCCCAATAAGAAAAAGATATGCCCCCAATAGAATACTGTGTGTCCTTGCTTTTAGACCTCTTTAAAGGTGAGTGTCTCGACTACAACTACGCGGTTTTTAGATCTCAGCTCCTCATGTACATAAAATATTAAAAAAACGCGCTCAAATTTTAATTTAAAAAACCAAATAAATTTTTGTTCTTTTAAACAAAATTGTAAATATATTTGAATTACTGAAGGAACAATTTTTTCATTAGACAACGATAGATGTCGTAATGTTGCTGCTGTTGCTTATTTTTTTTTCTGACCAAACTAAAAAAAATTATTATTATATTACCTATTATATTATTACCTATTTTTTTGTTTAACAAATCCAAAATTAACTCCATGTTTTTTTCTATTTTCAGATTTTATTTAATCGAGATTTTTCCGTTTTTTGGTATGTTTTGTAAAGTTAGAAAGTAAAGTCGCATTTTTTTGCTGCCCCAGCGCGGTCACACTGAAGGTGGAGTGAAACGGCAACAACAACAACTGGGCTGCGGATTTGTGGAAATTTCCGCAAAACCAAAATAAAAATAGACTTGTGCCAACTTGCAAGCGATGCACAAAGGGGCGCCACCTTGGCAAGTGGGCGGTGCCAACGAGGCAACCGATATGGACGAGCTGGTGTCCAGTAGGCGGAGGATTCCCAGCGAAGAAGAAGAGGAGGCTGCATACAAACAACTACTGATAAGAAGTGAAGGGTCCACAAGTCGCAGAATACTACTTATAGGATTAATCCTTGCCATTATCACGATTACCCTGCCCTCGGGGAATGCCACCCACATCAGCGGACAGTTCCAGACGGGCGATTTCTTCCAGTTCCTCGTCAAGTTCGGCTTCAACAAGGCGGATCCCACACGGCGAAATGCCTTTGGATACATTTACGGCAATATAACATCAAAGGACAAATATGCTGCTCCTTTGACGCTCGTCGTTCTGGACAGGAGCACCTTCCTCGAGTTCTACGGTAATCGCAGCCAGAGGAGCCGGGAAGCCGCCTGCATGGGAATGTTCTCCCGCCTCCAAAGAATAGCCTACGATTCCAAGTGTAATCCTCGAGCGAAGAGGGACTTCTTGCGTCACGTACCCTGTCCTGTCAATCAGCTCTGCAGCGATGAAGATGCACCCTCGAACGTCATTCCAGGATCACAGTTCACATATGTTATTAACCTGGAAGCAGAACCCAGGTGAGGCCATGATTTTGTATATATAATTTAAACTAAACGGCTCAATATATTTTGTAAATTTTTTGCATGCATTATTATACATCATTAGCAATTATTGTAGTTTCTATTACAATATTAAAGTCAATAGTTAGTTAATTTGTGCAAATAGAATTCGAGTCTGCAAAACTGCAAATCCAAAGCATTCGGCTTACTCAAACGACTGAAGTAATAAACACGTTTTTTATTCTATGCACGTAGTATTCACCATTGTTCATTAGTTTATGTAAATTAAGTAAGTTTGTCTTTATGATATAAACATCAGCGTTCATTGAGAAAACAAGTATTGCTTATTGACACATTAAACCTGATATTGATCTTTGTTCCTTTCTTACTTAAAAAAATGTATTCGACAGATTTTGGTACCTCTCCTTGGTGGCCTGCTATCAAAACGAGACCACCTGCCAATGGCACGCCCACGAAAGTTTGCCCAGATTCAGTAAATTCAGCAGCAGCCTGCTCAATACCCTCGACTACGACATCAACCTGGTTAACCTGCATCCAAACAACTCGGCCGCACATCCACTGACCTACCAGTACTCGTACGATCAGCAGAATCTGCTGGAGATGTACCTCGTGTTCATGCTCGTCTATATAGTGCTGCTGCCCATGCAAATTTATGCCGTGCGGCGGCAGAAGCATCCAGTGACCAAGTTATTCACCCTGAGTCTCCTAAGCGAATTCGTTAGTCTGGCTCTGATCACCGCCCATCTGATTCACTATGCGGCCAACGGAGTGGGCGAACCAAAACTACAGGCGGCGGGAGATGTTCTGGACATTCTGAGCCGCACCACTTTCATGCTTATCCTGCTGCTGTTGGCCAAAGGATGGGCTGTAACCAGGCAGCAAATAAGCAGAACGGGTTGGATTATCCTGATGTCCATCTGGGTGCCATATTGCGCATTTCATGTGTTTCTTTACATCTGGGATAGGGTGAGTTATGAGAAATCATTAAGTAATGAACGCAAATCTAAAATTAAGATCAATCTTTTATAGACGGAAGTAGATGTGGTTTCCGACATCGACGAATACCAAACCTGGCCCGGTTGGATAGTCCTAATACTACGGTAAGTTTTTAAAATTAACAACTAATCAAAATCCAGGTAACTTACATTCTGGTCATTTACAGCACCTCCTTTATGATGTGGTTCCTTTACGAACTGCGCAACACAATGAAGTACGAGCACTCGACCAAGAAACTGGATTTCCTGCTTCACCTGGGCGCCTCCAGTTTGGTGTGGTTTATTTACCTGCCCATCGTGGCCATTGTGGCGCTGCAGGTCAGCCCCATGTGGCGTTACAAGTTGCTTCAGGGCATAACCAACTCGGCGGACTGCATGGCCTATTGCGTGATGACCGGCCTCTTGTGGCCTCATCGAGCGGGTCAATATCTGCTGCTAGCAGGCACCAAGTATGCTGGTGAGTATGGTTTATCCATCCGTTGATTTCGGAATTTCACATCTTTGATATCTCTGCAGGCATGGATGAGTTGGACGAGTTCAACGAGGCGCCGCACATTGTTAGAGAACGTGAGAGGCGTCGCAATTCCCCGCCCGATGATATTTCGATTAGCACGGGAAGCGGAGGTGGTCGGGGGATGGTGCTATCTACAAGCATTCCACATTCGCTGAACGGCGATGCCTGCAATGACCTTCTGGAAGCGGAGGATCTTGACGCCGAGCTGCTCACCGATCTAAACAAGAACAGCCACATTGTGGCGTAGATTCAAAGGGTTAATTACAAACTGTAGAAGTCAATTGTGCTAAATGAGACACGGAATGTTAATCATCCTAACAATTAACCATAGATTTATCTAGATTATTGTGGGTTGATTCTGATGAAGCCATAAAGGCCAAATGTAGTTTACTTCAGTTAGCAAAGACATTATTTCTGTCAAAAATTTCATATCTACCGGAAATAGTTTTACATAGTTAAAACAAGATAGTCCATCCATTGAAGATTATTATTATTTGATATATTTTTTTGTTATAGGTTTCAAAAATCAATCCACCATTATCTAGATATCAAATTATCTGCGTGTATATTCCATATAGTGTGTACCCACTTACAACGAAGTCAGAGCGAGTGCAAAAAAAATGCATCAGAGATTGTTGTGTGATTTTATATAATATGCTTGAATTTATAATTAGTTTCTAGTTAACGCATAGGAGAACGATTCGATTCGGTACAATAAGCTTCAGCATCATCATTTCGTTGCGGTAGTTATTGCATACGCTTACATTTTAACGAACTACCGACTACCTATAAAGATAAGCAAAGATCCCCATTCAACCAAGCGGTATTTTGATAAGAACAAACCAAACACACGAGCCAACGTCTAGAGGAAACAACTTGAAATTGCAAAAGAAAGATAGTGAAATAAATGAATCATTTTTAGATAAGTACTTTAAGATACGACTTTTGATTCTTTTGTGATACCTATAAATGTGGCAAAGTAGTGTGAACTTAATAGTTGGAACTTTAAATACTCTATAAAAACTGAATTTATCTAAATTAGTTTGTTACAATTTTTATTTCCGATGGTTAGTCATTTATTATATACAATTACTATGATTTTTTTTTTTTTGATTTTCTAAATTTTTTACCAACAACAATAATAAAGTATATTTTATACTTTTAAATTTATAAAAGTCTGCATTGTTTTATATCATTTCGTATATCATTTTGTATTACGTATTATTATTTTCTAAATAGGATACCATTTTTAAATGTTATTAAATCAGTAGACATTCATTGGTCTGCTGTAACTAACTTTATATATCTAAGGTCCCCGTTGCATGTCCTATTATAATTTCCACAAACTAAATTCCCTAGAGATTTATTTAAGTCTGCTATTTAAACAAATATTTATATGGAACGTCTGGTTGACACTAGTTCCTATTGAATACTTTAGCAACATGGTTAAGCTCAACCTCCTGCGGGTTTATTTTGAAGTGAGTCGCTTGATAGGATTATGCAACCTGCACTACGATTCCCGGACTCAGAGGTTTCGCCTTTACCATGTGCCCACTTTGGTATACTGTTCCATTCTGGACATAGCATATATTTTGATCCTGCCATTTGCGCTGATCCTGCTAACGGGCAATCTTTACAAGTGTCCGCAAATTGGTATGTTCCGTGCGGTCTACAATGTGGTTGGCTTGTCCAAATTTCTGACCATGCTGCTCCTTATCTGCAATGTTTGGATACAGAGACGTCGATTGCATCAGATAGGAAACGATTTTATGGAAATGCTGCATAAATTTCGCTTTGCCTTACACAAGGATTGCAGAAAAAAATGTCTGTGGAAAGTTTTTCTGACAGGTTCTCGATTTATAATTTTCACACAGCAACTTGTGTTCCGAGATTCCTTGGTTCGTTGTGAGAATGACTTTAAGCTCAGGAAAGCTATGTTACCATACAACGTGGCTGCCATATTTTACTCTTGGATTATGATTCTAATGGTGAGCTATGTAGATCTGACGATCTATATAATCCAGGTGGCCGGGAATTGGTTTGTAGTTAACATGTCCCAGAGTGTCCAAGAAATGATACAGGATCTGGAAGCCTTGCCCAAAAGAAATGGTATTCCTCGAGAGATGGGCTTACGGCAAATTTCGTCTGCTTGGCGAAAGCTTTGGAGGCAATGCCTCCAGTTGGATAAGGTCCTCAAGCAGACTGTGAACATCTTCGAATGGCAGTTACTTCTTAATTTGCTTACCACTTATATTTTCAATATAGCCACACTGTTTCGACTGTGGATTTATCTGGAATTTGACAAAAACTTTCAAATCGGGAAGGGAATCTTTTTCGCTGTCCTATTTCTCGTTTATCACGTCGAGATCTTGATGCAATTTTTCATTTTTGAAATCAATCGGACTAAATGGTTGGAGGTTCGCAACCTTGTGGTTAAACTTTCTTACGCCAATATTTCGGGAAACAATCATAAATACAGTCAGGGAATAATACTCTCTAGACAGGTAATTATTATAGATTTATTTTACTTGAAAACTACACCTTTTTTCTGATTTAGTTGGAGTTCTCGCTTTGGTATCTCAATCGGAGACTTCAGCCCAATCCGCAGCGTGTAAGACGACTTCATATCCTTGGCCTTTTCGACTTGAACAACGCGACGGTGCATAAGATGACAAGATCTGTGTTGACCAATGTGTTGGTCCTCTGTCAGATTGCCTACAAGATATACGGCTAAGATTTAACAGTTTTTGGTTTTGTATACACATTAACTTTGCAGTTTCCTACGTTTGCTTAATTTATAAAAAAGATTGATTAATAAAAATTGCTGCAGCTTTGCTCAAAATGTTGCACCGCTTCCAAACGTTGTTTTCAAAATGTAACCCACTATATTCGCATTCTTTGCAATCCGCCCAGTAAAAACTCCAGCAGCTTGTCCACGGCGCAAGGATAATAAACATCGCAGCCATAAAAAATCAAGTTTATCTAACGCTATAAATTTACTTGAAACACTTAAGAGACTTTATTTTGGAGAGCTAACTTACGTATCCGCTATAAGTCAAAGTTTCGAATTGGAATCATTTGAAAACATCGAAAAAGCTCTATGGGAAAGAAAGTGCTTGAAGCTTCAAGGAGTGAATTAACGTGCTATAATTATATAAAGTTCATAAAGCTTCGCAGAGCAATATAGATTCTACACCACACATAAAATTTAAAAAAGAGTTTTGTTTATAATAATCTTAGTCTTAAGTCAAACTGCATAAGGATAATGAGGTTGGTTAAGATCGAGGCGATATAACTGAGGCCAGCAGGTTTGTTCAGTTCCACGAGTCCGCAGATTTTGTAAACCAAACGATTGGTCCTAAGATGAGTTGCAAATTCTTCCATCTAAAAGAAAACAAATTAAAAAATATTTTATATATTTTTTGACTAAAGCCTACCTCTCGTTGAAAATTTTTGGTCATCTTTGGCAGATCGTTAAACTGCTTCAGCTGCTCGCCAGTGCAATTGCATGAGCTCACCGCTCTTTCCAGCGTATTGAGGAGCATAAGGGTTCCCCAGATGTTGAAAGTGATCAGTCCGTTGCCAAAAATAGATCCCCAACCATCATGCTTGATTGTGTTATTGCTGTACAGGTAGGAATGATAAAGGATATTCATTGTGGACATGAACATGCTCATAAACAGCGTGGCATTGGCAATATCATAAAGTCGAAATATTTTCCTGGCCAACTGAAGAGTTTCCAAGTGAATGGAAGCAATCGAACGCAAAGTTTTCCATTGTTTTCCATCTTGCTTTTTTTTGGAGAAAGCTTAGTGCAAGATGGATTACTTTGAACTGGTGCTCCAACAGTATGAGTATGGTATAGAAGGACATTTTTATTGCAACGAAGTGCAAGATGTGGGTCAGCCTTGCACCTAATGTCACTAGAACGTGTTTGTTGATAACAGTCAACAGTTGGCATTGCACTACCGATGAGAACACGAAACTGCCATAGAGTACCAATAGTTCCCTGATCATTCTTCTGGCCAGAGATAGTTGCAATTCCTTGAGATCTTGTTCATTGACTGTGGCCCTAATTAGGATTTTAAACCTTGTCCAGTAACTTAGCGAGTTCTTGTAAAGCTGAATGATTTCCTGGCGTTTTATCCAAATTGTTCCGTAACATCCTGTCATTACTAAAAATCCTAGTACAAAAATCATAAGAAAGTTGAACCGCAGCACAGTGTTTAATTTCACATAGCCATCTAGAAACTTCTGATGCATCATAAAATAATTGTATGCAAACACGCTGATGGAAATAAATACACTGTAAGTTAAATAAGTCCACGAGAGCTTGTCCAAAAGTATGGATTTCTTGTACGATCGCATTTTTAGTGTAGTGCCCATCAGAGCAAAAACTACGGAATGGCAGTAAACCACTTTCAATACGCGACCCAGTTTCGGATGCAACATGTTGGACTTAAGGTCAAAATAAAACTGGCTAAGTTTAGAGCTCAGAAAATTAGTAATTTGGTTAACGAACCTTTCAACACGATGGGAAAGCGATTAGTTGACTGGTTCTCCGATTTCCAGCAAGATAGCGGAGCTTCGATGGTCGTCCCTCGCAGGCTTAGCTGTTTGTTTATCATGACACTTAACACACACATACGAGTATATTATATAATATATATGTGGATTAATTTGCGGTTTTTAGATTCTAGATATATTTTACTATAAATTTGTTCTTTTTTAAGTAAAATTTTATCTGTTAGATTGCCTAAAAAACTGATGGCTAAGATTTAACAGTTTTCTCTTGTAAAAACTGGGTTCCAGGTTGCCCCATTGCCTGCGAAAACAAATGAAAATAATCTGGTTATCAAATAGCGCTCATGGCATCGCAGCCATAAAAAATCAAGTTAACATAACGCTATTATTTTACTTGCTCTATGGTAAAAGCTTGGGCAGATTTATTATACGCTTGCAGAGAGAGGGTACAATTTTTATTGAGGTATCAAGGTATATATAATATATTATAAAACATATAATTTCTTAAGTATTACTAATATACTGTTAATGAATGTTTTGCTGTTGTGGCAGTCTTAAATCAAACTGCATAAGAATAATGAGGTTGGTAAAGATCGAGGCGATATAACTGAGGCCGGCAGGTTTGTTCAGTTCCACAAGTCCGACGATTTTGTAGACCAATCGGTTGTTCCTTAGATGAGTTGCAAATTTATCCAACTGAATAAAAGCAATTTTTAAAGAAATGAATTTTACTTTTGAAGTCAGTACCCACCTCCCTTTGAAAATTTTTGCTCGTTATTGGCAGATCGTTAAACTGCTTTAGCTGCTCGCCAGTGTAATTACATGAGCTCACCGCTCTTTCCAGCGTATTAAGTAACATGAGGGTTCCCCAGATGTTGAAAATGATCAGTCCGTTGCCAAAAAGAGCTCCCCAACCATCATGTTGAATGCTTTCATTGCCAAACTGAACCGCATGATAAAGGATATTTATTGTGGACGTAAACATGTTAATAAAAAGCGTGGCATTGGAAATATCGTACACTCGAAATATTTTTCTGGCCAACTGAAGAGTTTCCAAGTGAAAAGAAGCAATGGAACTCAGTATTTTCCACTGTTTTCTGTTCTGCTCTTTTTCGATAAAATGTAGAGCTAGATGGATGACCTTAAACTGGTGCTCCAACAGTATGAGTATGGTATAGAAGCCCATTTTTACTGCAACGAAGTGTAGCATGTGCGTTATCCGTGCACCGAAAGCCAATATAGTGCGATTGTTCAATACACTTACTAGTTGGTATTGTACCACCGTGGAGAATACGAAACCGCCATATAGCACCATTATTTCTCTACGCATTCTGCTTGCTAGCGAAAGTTGCAAGTCCTTGAGTTCTTGTTTATTCACTGTTGTTTTCATAAGGATCTTAAACCTGGTCCAGTAGTTCAACGAGTTCTTGTAGAACTGAATGATTTCCTGGCGTTTAAGCCAAATTGTTCCGTAACAGCTTGCCATTTCCATAAATCCTAGTCCCACCATCAAAGAAAAGCTACACCGCAGGATTATGTTATTTTTTATATAGCCATCTAGAAACTCCTGAGGTACCATAAAATAACTGTTTGAAAGCATGTAAGTGCTAATAAATAAACTGTAAGTTATGTAAGTCCACGAAAGCTTATCCAAACGTATGGATTTCTTGTACGACCGTATCTTTAATGTAGTGCCCATCAGAGCAAAAACTACAGAATGGGAGTAAATCACTTTCAACACGCGACTCAGTTTCGGATGCAACATGTTGGAGTTAAGGTCGAAAGGTAACTGGCTTAAATAAATAGTAATTTAGTTAACGAACCCTTTGGCTTGATGAAAAAATTATGATTTATAAGGTTCACCGATTTCCGGCAGGATAATGGAGCTTCCTTTCGTTGTCGGTCAGTCGATGTTCGTCCTTCGCCGGTTTAACTTATTGCTCATCATGGTACTTAAGTGCTTTTACATATATGGATTAATTTGCGGGCTTCTGCCCGCTCTATTGGAAAATGGAAAGTTTATTATTAGATCTTCGCAAAGATGGTATATTCTTTATACAGCATGTCTGCATGTGGTTCTCTTGATTCTTCTGCCCTTCACATTTCCCAATTACATGTACGACAAAAGCTATATGAGCCAAAATCCGTTTCTTCAATGGGCCTTCAATCTAACTAATATTACCCGAATTATGTCCGTGTTTTCGGGATATTGCGTAATGTGGTTGAAAAGAAAAAGGCTCCTTAAACTAGGAAAAAACATATTTCATCATTGCCTAAAATGCAAAAGGCTGGAAAACAATTCAAGGAAATACACACCTTTGTGGAAGAGAACCCAAGGATTACTTGTTCAAATGTTTTTTGTCTCAAATTTAAATATTTTAGTGTCTGCTTTTATAATGGTAAAAATCACTACGGATCGATCTTTTAACAATACTACAATGATTATTGCACATGTTGTTCAATACATATATATAATTAACATGATGGCAGGTGTATATGCCATCCTTTTATTTCTCCGCTGGCAGAGTGATCGGATGCAAATAGCTTTAAAAGATCTCTGTTCCCTCCTAAATCACGAAGAGCGTAACTCCTTAGTTTTATCAGAGGAAAAAAGCAAGATAGCCTTTGACAAACTACATTATCTTTTCCGCCTACATGTCGGAAATCAACGACTGATCCGTGAAGTTTTTGAAACACTGGATATTCCAATCGCTCTTTTATTGCTTAAAATGTTTGTAACAAATATAAATCTGGTTTATCATGGCGTACAATTCGGCAACACATCCATAACAGCGTCAAACATCACAAAATTCACAGCAATATGTGGAATAATTTGCCATTATTGGAGTGCAATTCTACTGATGAATATTGTTGATGATGTGACCCGAAGAAGTGGCCTCAAAATGGGAAACCTTTTGCGGGAATTTAGTCATCTTGAGCTAGTCAGTAGAAATTTTCAATTGAAGGTAATGTACTCTTATTTGATTTTATTGCCAATTCCAATTATTATTTTTTTTAGATGGAGTTATTTTCCGATCACTTACGATGTCATCCTGCAACTTATAAAGTCTGTGGACTTTTTGTTTTTAATAAACAAACTAGTTTGGTTTATTTTTTCTACGTCCTCGTTCAGGTTTCGGTACTTGTTCAATTTGATTTGAAGAAAAAAGTGGAATAAGTCATTAAATTAAAGTAAATTGTTTTGTGATAAATGATAATTTCGCGGAAACATTTTATTATAGAGCTTCGGAATGTGTAACCTAATTGTGTTTTACTGTTCGTCACACACCAGAACAGTTATTAAATATTAAAATCCATTAATCAATTGTATTTTCGAGCGCAGCGGAGAAACAACAACAGCACAAATGTATTTTCACATGAATTAATGAGAGCGAAAAGGAGCACAAGACGTCCCGATGGCGTATCGATTATATATACATACATAATCAAATATGTACATATATTTGTGCTTAGCTACTTTTGCGTTGCCAAAAATCATAATATATTAAGTCACCCTAAAGCTAAGGCGATATACTTTTAATAAGGCCACTGACTCTATATAAGTGTACACAAAATCGAAACTCACGATGACACTGAACAAACCTATAAATATTATATTTAAATAATTAATATTAAACATATTGGTATTTTTAATAATGTTTAATTATGGAACACATTTATTGTATAACATACTTTATAAAATTGGAAAAAAGGGTGGAAGTACCATAAAGATAATAAACAAAATATTATACATATAATTTTTGTATTAAAACTTAATCCAGAAAATCGAATACTTGTAATTGGAAAGAATATTTTTGTCTTGTGTAAGATTGGCATTTTTTGTGCAATAGTCATATAGTGAATCCCCTTTGTCGGCTAACAAATGAAATTTAATCAAGCTCTCAGGAAGTCAGGCCCCGAGCAGGATTTGGCCATTAAATCTGGCTTGCGGGCCAGAAAACTATCCAACTGTTTAACCAACTCCTGCTCCATTCCGTCTTTTGTGGTTCGATATTCCTCAGCTGCTTTTTGTATTAATTCCAATTATACGCACGACTGGGGAATTTTCATTTGGACTGAAAGGATTTGGGGTCATTATGAGCTCCTACTTCATCATTCTTCCTTCACATCTGCCACTTCTTCATCCTCCGATTGTATTGTTTTTGGGTCTGAACTAGTTTAGGCCCGCCCCTCGGGAAGATGGGGACGGGAGTGGGTTAATTGGCCAAGGTTTTGTGTATCGATTGCAAACTGTGCTTGGGATTGTGATTGCGACATGGCCGAAACCACAAAACGAGAGCAAATACGATTTCTTTTGGTAACTAATTAGCAAACTGGGTAAGTTTATTTTGCAAACAATCCACTTTCAATCCCCATTTGGGTTGCTGTAATTAACCCTTTGACAGTAATAAACAGAAATGAAAATTATGAAAAAGGCAAAACATGTCGACGTTCGAGTTTTCCAGTTAACTTGCAACTTTGCTCGATAAATTTGTTTTAAGAGTAAACAATATTATAGTAGAACTTTATAAAGAAAAATTTTTGCTTAAAAATTCAATATTAAATATATTAATAAGTAAAGAAATGTAAAATATTTATTTACCCTTCCAAAATCATGTACGAATTATTGTGGTTGGACCTTAACTCAATTTTAATGATGTCATTTAACTCTTTAAACCGAAAATTAGTTGAGGGCAGTCGGGGTCCCCATTTGAATTTGGAAAATTACATCACAGTCCAGTGAGTTGAAGGAAAATTTGAATATTTCGTGCATCCCTGGTTTTTGCATGCCCTTAAAATGCAATTAATTTGTTATAAAGTTTTGGCAATAGTTTCGGACTAAGCTTCGTTCAACATTGAGCCCTCCGAATGGACATGGACAAGTTTTTCGAGGACTTGCGGGGGATTTTCGGGGTCGGAAAAACAGTTATCAACACGAGGAAAAGGGGTGTCCTGTCCTGTGGAACCACACAAATGTGGGTCAAGTTATTTTCAACACTTAAAATAAACTCTCCTGCCTTGGCGCTTTGCTCTTTGCCAAAATGCTGGCCAGCATTTTCTTTTGCCGCCCATTTTCTGGGTCAGTCGACCGCCCCTCCCCCTTCCTTCCCTTACCCAAACAATTTTCCACCCGAAACCCTCTTTGTCATCGCCGTCGCCTCTGCGCATAAATATAAATTGTATTGTTTCAAAAAAGTTTTCCCACTGAGTTTCTGCGGCCAGCGGAAAAAGTAGTTTAAGTTTTGTTTTCGCCGCTAGTTTATTGCGTGATTTCCTTCGCAATGACAGGCGGTGGGTGGTTGGGAGGTTGGGTGGTCGGATGGTTTCATCTGGTTGGTGGTGCGGTCTGAGTGCGGAGTGATAACTGCAAGGCGAAGGTGGCGAGAAAACATTTTGCCACATAATTCACAGTTTCTGCCAGTGCATTTGTGCGGCTTTTAACAAGTTGTGGCTCTCGTTTGGGAAATGCCAAATGAAATGGAAGCAGAAAGCTGAAGGAAGTTGAGAAACACTCATTATATAAGCGGATTTATAAAAATTAAATGCCAACCTTTTGTGTCTCGAAGGGGGTTAAATTTAATGGGGATTCCATTTAAAAAACTTGCAGTTCTTGGTCTTTAAGATTATAAGAAAATAAAATAGAATTAAAATTTAAAATTATTAAATCAGCAAATATTTGATTAAGTTACTCTTAAAATAACCATCTCTATTCTCTTTAATTTTGAAACCTTAAATATTTCAAGTCTAGAACGACTTTATTTTAAATTGGAAATCGAAACCCATTACCATTTTTTGGTGATTTTTTCCTAAATAAAGCGAATAGCAGCTGGTTGCAATTGCAGCCATTTAGGTGATAGCACCACCTTCGCAGTGCTTCAACTTTAAGTATGCTTGAGGCTAGTTTACAATTCCGCCAATGCAAGTAACCGTTATGCACGTACCGCCACGTGACCAGAAGTCAAAGGAGGGGCGGGAAAAGGCGGAAGGGGCGTGGCCATTTCCACAGATCGGCGCTTTCCATTCGAGTCTTTTGGTCTGGCAATTCTAATTGCATTTTTACTTAGTGCGAAGTCAAAAAGTTTCTGCTTCTTGCGGGGGGAAAAGCAAAAAGGACGAAGGACTTCAGTGGAGAGCGGGTTTCAGGGGGAAGCCCCGTGCGTAAAGTTTAATTAAACGTGTTTGATTTATGACTTGTTGGGCATTCGGCTTCTGCCGGCAGCTGCAACCGCAATTCCAATTCCAAAACCTAATGCGTTTATTTTGGGTTTGTGTGCAGAGGCGAAAGTTCTCTGGTGGTCCTCGCTTTTCCTCGATTTCCCTCGCTTTGCCACGCTGGACATAAAAGCCAAGCACCTTTATGGCAGTTGCAGATGTGTGCGGGTGTTCGAGTGCCGCTCGCCATATGATTTCCGTTTCCGCTTCCGTTTCAACACACAATTTCTAGCACCTTGCAAACGCCGCATCTTTTTGGCCATGTTCCATTAAGCGTTTATTGTTTGCGTGGCCATTAAAGTTGCATTTTCCCTCGAAGAACTTCAACCTTTCCCTCAACAAGTTCATCATCAAAGTTATAGCACGAACAGCAGGTGCGAAGGCGAAGGCCAATCTAGGCGCAAATCCCCAGGCTTAGGATTTTGGGGCCGCAAATCAGGTCAGGCCACAAGCACAAATCTCTGGCTCAATCCATGCTGAAAAATATTCCACGATAATCAACTTTGATACACGTTTCCAGGAGCCGAAGACCGGAGCCTTCGACTTTGCCTCGTAGGCTTTTCCGCCCTGCCATGCATTAAAATGCCGAAAATGATTGGGAAAATCGCAAAAGAAATCCGGAAAAGGCAGGCGCACAAATCTCCGCATCCTAGCATCGAGGCCAAGGCGAAAGTCCCGCTGTCCCTTATCCATATTTTTTACGGCCAGGGAGGGAAAATGGAAAAAGTTTATGTTAAAGCCACTCTCGCCCTCGTCGATGAACTGTGTGGATAATCGCGAGGCATGTTCCTTGGCCATTTCCACTGGCTTAGTTCGGCCCGTTTGCTGCGGTTGAGTTTGCGGGCGGTGTTTGGCATTGCCGGGATGTTGGCCAAGTTAATGCGGTCCCTGGCGATGGGCGAAAGGTAAATGGAAATGCCTGCTCTCTGACTGGGTTGCAATTAGAGTTAACATAAATTTATTTGAGTTATGTCTTAGTAACGCATATTTTACTAGATTCCTTTTAATTTGGTATAAAAACTGTACTTAAACGTTTTTACATTCAAATTGATTACACTTTTTAACAGATATTTAATACCTTTAAGAGAAAAATATTGAAAATATTTGTTACATTTTTTATTTGACCGAGCTATATTTCTGACCCTAAAACCTGTTATCAAAGTATCACAAAATATGTATGCATTTTACATAAAAAAATATAATTTCATATTTTAAGCTGGTAAGCGCATTTGGCATTTATTGACCATTAAGGTATTTGAAATATATATTGCATTTTAATAGTTTTTATGTAACTCCTTTTCTGACTGCTTAACAATAATCGGATACATTTTGATAGCTTTAACAGATTTAATAAAGTTCAATCAGTGCCGAGTGCTGGGCGTGAAAAATGAAAAGGTCTGCATAAATGAATAACCATCCGGTGCGTAGACAACTTTTCTAATTACTTTTGTCACAACACACTAATTGGCCCGCTCAAGGATAAATGCACAAAAAGAGAAATATAACAAATCCAAAAATAGTCGACCGGACAGCCAAACTGACAAAACACAACTAACAGTTTACAGTTCACAGTCGAGTTCATCCATAATCCACTACAAAATAATTTTCATAAATGGTGAAATATGCGGACAGGGCCGGAAAAACAAAATTAAATATATTTCATTTATGGAAACGTTTCGCTTTTTTGTGCGAAAATGAAATTTTACATTTAACATGACCAATTAATGTGCGGCAAAGCCGCAAATAAAACCGCTTAATTACGTGACACGGCCAAAAGGCAGGCGAACCCGACAGCAACAAAGGCAAAAGCGGCTGCAGAAATTTGCATGACACGCATCGAAATGAAATAATAATATGGTTAATAAAGCCAGCCGCATCTGATTCATTCACTGCGCTGCCACATCCATGCCCAGAAAAGCTCGCCCACCGATTCTCGACCAGAATTCCGAGTCCAGACTCCCGGCTCCTGGCCAATTATCGCACTTATTTCGCTGCTAATTAAAATGCAATTATTTGCTTTAAACAACATAATCCCATTGACAGGGACTGGCGTTTCATTTTATTTGCATATCGGTAAGGCTATTGAGTTGAGCTTTTCGCTCCGACTAAATGCAGGTTGCAGTGTATGCTTACTGTGGAAACCGCCTGAGGGATTTAGAACCCGTATTAAATTCACACAATCGCCAATCTGATTGATACATAATGATTACAAGTAACTTATTTATCACGGAATTTAATTCTTGTGTGTAGTATAAAGCAAAACGAATTCCTCAAGATTTATTTGCACAAAGGCAAAGCTCGATTTAAATTTAACTTTAATCTTAAACAGCTGTCAACCACATTTCTTTAACTAGGGTAATTTAAACATTCAAAAGATTTGCATAATTTTATTGATTTAAAATCATGTAAAAAACGTTGGTATTAAATCATTTTTTTACCTTTCTAATTGTGGTTTTTGTACCACATAATCTGGATTTGAAAGTCCCATGATTATATTTAATTAACATTTAATAAACAGCTTTCAAATTCCAATCGTTCAAAGAGTAAAATTGCTGTATTTATCACTGTTCCGACTCGGCGTCTGTGGAACCATCCTCGTCATCTTCCGCTGTGATGTGGACCGGAGGATTCTTTAGTTTCCCACGAAAAGGACGCCCGTGCATCATTCTGTGCCTGGGACTCGTTGGTCCCATCAACTGTGTTTTACTCGATACGAGCGTTGAAGGGGCTGCCTTAAGGTACTGACCCCCAATTCCAGCCGCAGTTCGTCCGGCTTCGTCAACGTAATCCGTAATGATTTGCCACAATGGCAGGCGATCCGCCAATCCACGGGAACGAGCCTGAAGCACTGCAGCGGTGGCGATCAGGGTGAAATTCAGGAGACCGGCATTGAAAATATGCAACCATGCAATAATCTGTTGCTGACTGTCGGTGGAAATAGTGGGTGGCACTGGAAAAGGCACAGGAATGGGAACGGGTATGGAAACGGGAGCCATTGCTGGATTCTGGACAGAATGACCATTAATATCTCGCTTTTGGGGCAGCTTCAGGGATTTCAAGGCCAAGGGAGGCGATGAAGGGCATAATTTTGAGTTGACAGACGAAAGCGACGCCTTTGTACTGATTGTGACCTGCGGTTTGGTCAAGGCCATGGCCAGAATTGAGGAATAGTTGTTGGTACCTGTTGGGAAATACTTTTTTAGGGTTAACCCCATTTTAGGGTAGTCGAAACCCCAACTTACCCGACTGGCCAGCGGCATCGCGAGCCATTCGCTGTTCGGCTCTTTTGACCCATCCGCGCACTGTGGATTCTGGAACACCAAGCTCCCTGGATATACCGGCCTTGGTTTCTCCACCTCGAATTCGGGCAATAGCTTTCTCTTTGTCATCCATTGAGACTTGAACTCGAGGGCGTTTGCCTCGTGGAACTCCAAATCTTTCCATGCTGGTGAAAAAACAACAATCGCGTATCCAAACCAAGGGAAGAAGCGCGAAGAAAGACAGTGAAGAACTTTCGACCAGATTTAGGGTATAAAGATTTACACAATTTAACTCGCGTTGCCCGATTCCAGACGTTCTGCTCAGCTCGACACGATTTATTTGACAGGATTTGAGAGGTCCGAGGCTTTTGCGTTCGGGGGTCGCTGACATTTAAATCGGCGACGAGGTGGTTTTCTTTCGCGTTCCCACAGGCCTCTTCGCCTTTCGCTTTCGCTTTCGATGACATTTGCTCTTTCTTCGTCTCTCCTTACGACTTTCCTCGAGGGAAACCAGTTAACACAGAGCTGCATTTTACGGTTCTTTGGGGGGCTGCCAACTTGCGCGGTGTGGAGTAACCCTCTAATCAAAATCAACGGTTTTCCAATTTCTCGTTTTATTTATTTTCGCACTTTTATTTATACATTTAATTCTGACGTACACTAAAATATGTGTCCTAATTTTCTTTTTTTCTTCCATTTCATTGTGGGTATTAACTTTCATTTATTTTAGGGCCATATCTTTCCATGGGGTTTTTACATAACTATTGTGGTTGGGGACCAACTGTACCTTTAAGGTGCAGAATTTCAGGGGTTTTCAAGACTTTGCAAGGACTTTGCTGTCAACAATATTTGTGGGGGAGCTGGTAATCAAGGGTCAATTTTTGTTACCACACTTTTTTGAACAAAATTTCTTTCATAATTCTTATGAACTCATTTCTATTTAGACTTAAATACTATAACCATTTAAAGGTTTCAATTTACAATTTTTTAGGGGATTATCGCTTGGGTTTCCTCATTTTAAAATACCTGCCACAATTTGTGGAATTAATGGGGGAAGTTCATTATTCAATTATGGTCTAGGTAATTCTATGTGCAAAAAATATACCCTATATATTGTATATCGTACATTATATACATATGCATGTATATATGTATGTATATACGCCTGGTTTTGCTTGACAATTTGCCAACAATAGTACAACGTATTCGTACTTATCGTTATAATAACTAATAAAACCACCAACAATTGTTTATTATTCTTATTACTTTGAATTAAAGGTTTGCTTTGTTTTGGCTTTATTTTGGTTTTGTCATTTTACCTGTCTACCTTAATTAATATCTAGTTTCTTTATGCCTTTTAAAGTATTCCGTTTTTTATTTCAACAATTATCACGTGACAATTTTCCATGTTTTAATTAATTTATTCAGGGCAGTTTTAATTTCTTTTGGTTTGTGTGAGTGTGTTTTTTAAACATTTATATGTTTGAGGGTTTTTTTCATAGTTTTTTATCGTACAATTGTTTTTAATTAATGTGTGTTAGATGTCACGTAGAGCGAAAGTTATAGACTCGACTGGGCAGAGCTACTTACATAGTTTTGTGGAAGTATCTATTAAATTTTGAAGTTATACAAAAGGGGGAATTTAGGGAAAATTAAAGAGCTTGTGTAACTTTTTGGCAGTGCACTCAAAGAAACGAAATAACTTTAAACAACACTTCATTGCGTAATTTATTTTTTTTTAATACAATAGCTTTAATTTCCTTTAAAAATAGGTAGTGTCAATAACTAATAGCTTGTAATTCAGAAAAATGAATTATTAAAAAGCTACACAATACTCTCTTTTTTGGTTTTATAAACTCTTAAAAAAGAAACCACTGTAAAATGGCCTCTTAGTGATGCTTAGTAATCCTCCTGCAGATGATGCCTTCCTTGCTGCTTGGAAGTGCTTCTACACATCCGTCTTAAAATCGCGAAAAGCAATGCAAACATGAGACACAGTCCCAATGTAATTAAAGCCAACTTTCCATATGGCAGTTCACTGAGATCGCGTCTCAGGCAAATTTCCGGAGATTCATCATGGAGAACCAACTGCTGGTATTCCCCAGCATGATGAAGTAGTCCCAATTGCTCCAGATTCCACTCAATATGTCGCGTTAGTTGCGACAATGTCGAAGTATGCGTCACATTTGGACAATTAGCTACTCCATTGCAGATCAAATGCTTTGGAATGCAGACTTCTGTGTCTCCAGGACATCGGAAATCGCAGCCTCCATCCTGGAGAAGTGAGGCAGCCAAACTGCCATCGGGATTGCGAGGCAGGTGGAAGAGTTCCGTCCAAACCAACCGGAAGATATTGCGACCCGGTTGACCATCTCCGGTATATTGGATGAGCACAGGCAGAGGTTCCTGATCAGCACCCGTGGCTCCCAATTCCGCTGTAGTCAGTATAGGTAAATCCCTGGCTAGTGATATATTTTCCGGGCAGACCACAAATCGCGGTTCCAAACGTCCTGCCAAATAAACTTCTATCTTGGCACTTTCGCAGCTGCGATCTGCAAAACGTGCCTTCTCCAAATTGAGCCACAAATCTCGCTGGGCAGCCACTTTCAGTTCCCAGATGCACTTTTCCCGGCGATAATGATGCTCTGGCGGTGCCATGGGTCCCGAAACCATAGCCAAGGCTTTCTTATAGGGGAACACCAATTCGCCATCTGGCGAAGGTCCAAGGGTAATGGGTCCACACAAAGGACCATGGGCAAACTCATAGGTAGCTTCGAACAGGGGGTTCGGATTCTTGAAGTAGGAAGTTATAGCATGCTGACCCTGAACAATCATCTCGAGATTCATCTGATCCGCCGACGATATAACTCTCACTGCTCGCGGGATATTATCGCAAAAGCAGGCCAGATTGTTCTGGTATTTATCTCGCTCCTCCCAAATCACCAGCTTATCCACTCGCTCCTCGTGACATCGAGTGCAGGCATTACTGTTATAAGGAAGTTCCTTGAAGGACACCGCATTCACTTCGATTATAGCTCTGGCATATAGTCTTCGATCGGTCACGAATTTATACTGACAGCGGACATCACTTCCTCCGGTTCGCTTGAAAATTAGGGAATTCAAAGGCGATCGCAGACGACCGCCAGGATGTTTCCAGGCATACATCACTTCATCGCAAAGGGTATTCGGAACTGGATCTCCAAATCGAGTGTTGTTGAAGAAGTCGTAGTGCGCCCAGTAGTACAGTGAGCTGCCACTATAACTGCCCGTCTTCGAGTCGAATTGTACGTACAGCGAGGGACTGGTGCTCACGAAATCCACTTTCTCCATTGGTCGGGAGAAAGTGTCGCAAAAAGTCTTAATAATCCTCGCAGGATCTGCGTGATCCGAATCGTAAATTGTGAGGGATTCTCCGCAGTCGCCTTCGTACTTCAAAATCGGCGATTCAATGCGATTGATGCGGAAACTGAAAATATAAAGAAAAAATATTATAAATATAAATGTGTTTTAAAAAAATAAATTAATTTAAAAAAAATGTTATGATTAAAGTTGCAGTTTGGATCACAGTAAGATATTTTACTGATGTTCAATTATTTTATTTAAAAACATTTTAATCAATTATGTTGTTTAAGCTCTTATATATAACATAATCCGTTGGGAAGTAATTTCAAGACGAGCTTAAGCTAATATCCAATATCATTAAAATGTACACTTGATTAGTAAAATAATAGGTAAATTACCGATACATCGGCTGGAGAAACAGTGTCAACCAAAATATTAGGTCGCGTCTGGTGAACACTTTACTCGACTGCTGGCTCTTTGCCAACCCGCAATTCTGGTCGCGTCTTTGGGTCCTACAATTTAATATAAATTCCACCTGCCAACAGGTAAATCTAACCCCCTCCCTCTCGCTCCAATGGCACTTTCCCCTTGGCTGTCTATCACACACACGTAGCCTCGTTTGGGTTTTTGGGGTCGCGATGTGAGTTGCATTTCGGCCCCCATCAAATTGCATTCCAAAACTATTTGTGGCAGGCTGGCGAAAACGATGGGCGAGCGCCAAGGATATTTGAAAGGAGTTGATGCGGAAGGCCAATTTTCTGCAGTTTTCCTGCATTACGTTTGCAGTTGATGTGACTGCAGTACTTTGGGGAGGAGAAATTCAACTTGGGTTAGCGGAAATCAAAAGATGAACACAGCATAATTTATAAAGTATATTTAAGGATATAGTTTCCGTAATGTTTAGCTAGAAAACCAGAGCACATATAAATATATTTTTATATAATTTTCCACCAAAATATTAGAGCCATATTCATGCAGCAAAGTGCGTCCACAAATAGTTATTCAACCCTAAAAGTGTTTATTTTTGGCCATAATAAAAAGTCCGATCACACACCACTGCAGAGTCGCAAAATAACATTCACCGCTCTCAGTTACTTATCCCACAAAATCCACAAAATGGTTATATAACTCACCTCCTGTTTAGGTTTTCATGCATATCCTTTTTATATAACTGCCATTCAGTGTGCGGTGAATACATTCTATGCAATTACATTTGCCTCTATCCGAAAATATGACATAATACAACATTTTATTAACTCGCACAAAGTTGGCTAAAAAAGCAGTGGCGGTGGGTTTCGAGGGGGGCCGAGAAAAATCACCATCATCAGCAGTTTGAAGGGTGGAAAAGGGGAAGAGGGGAGGGGGGTAGTGGGGGATTGTGGGGCGGTAGCCACGCCCCTAATCTACGTCGCTGGCAGGCAGCAGCGTGGCACAAATTTCATTTGGTTTCGCTCTTGTTTTTTATGCCCGTGAGTCTCGCCCCTCACTATTCATAATGGAGCAGAGTTACTATTTTTTTACCCAACTATATCCCCTCGGCCCCCCTCTCCCCGCGATCCCCCCTCCTTGACGCTTTTCGACGTGCCCATAGCGTTATTCACGTACGCGTCGTCGAAAAGTAAGCCCCGACACCCTGCGGCATGTCCTCGTAATCCGTTTGCAGCCTAGCCCAATTCCAGTTTCAACACTGAGAGAAATTCATGGCTCGCTAAGATCTCAAGTTATATAGTGTGTAATCTAAATTCAACCGAAAGGCTTCTAAAGATTTGTTGTATTATTATCTGTGAGTCAGATTTTTATCAAAATTCTAGAAAACTTGATATACACAAATACTTTGCAGTTTCCTTCTATAATTTATAAATTTGTTGACAAAACCTACAATTTTTGAATGAAAATGTAAAAAAACAAATTTTACTTTTAGATCCTATAACTTGAAAATAGTTTTTCAAAGTGTAACCCCGAGTTTCGAACTCCCAGTCCGAATATTCCGTTATGCTGACTCAGTGGGCGGGTTTATTTGGGGGATGAGGTTGGGTGGCTGAGGGATGAGGGGTTGCGGGGAATTGTTGTCAACTGGTTAGCCTGGTTATGTGCATACGGGAGTCGATTGGTGCCGTGGCCAAAAGCCCAGAGCGTCAGTTTATGTGGCCATAAGGCTTATAAATAGCCCAAGTATGCGACATGTCTTGTGCATTTCAAGCGGATTTTGGTTACTTTTTTTCCCAAACACCAATATCCTAGAGAGGCCTCTAAACGGTAGTAGGATAAAAAAGTAGCAGATACCTAAAATTGATTTTATTACCGATATATGGGTGATTGCCGAGGGTTGGTTGGGAAACTAGTGGGATTTTATTAAAGGATACAAAGCCCTGAACAACTTGAAAAAGGTAAAACAAAATAATAGTAAGTTGTAATTTTGTAATTTCATCTGATGCAATTTTTCTTCATTTCGTCGCAGGGTAAGAACGAAGTTAGATGGCAGGTCGCAAATGATAGTGGACATTAATAGACAATAGTAACACAATGTATCGGATAATGGAGCACTAAAGCAGACGCTGATGAGTTGTTAGTAGCTAGTAAGACTAGAACACGGGCAACTCCCTCGACCATTCACAACATTATTGGGAAAAGTGTGTGCTCTGCACAAGCAAATGGATTGCTTATCCATGCCCGCACTGCCGAGCGGAAAACTTAAGTGCAATATACTCAAGGAGTAGTTCAACATCTGGTCAGCTCACTCGGAAAAAAATCCTACCAGATAGCTGGTAGACAAAGACCGGGCAAACAAAAAGCGGTGAGAGGAGTGGAGAAGCCGAAAGCAAAGCCATGACATGTTACTTAAATGAGCAACTTTGTTGGAAACAATGTCGACAGCGTCTAGACTCGGGACTCGAGACTCCTGCGACAGGCAGCAGGACAACAGCTCCTACTCACTTTTGTGGGTGAGTGGGCGGTAGGTGTGCTTTTTTGGGGAGGGGGGGCCAAATGGAGGAAGGTATTCGAGGTAAATGTAAACTGACAGTTACGAAGAGGACTGCGAGAAAAAACCCTCCGAATGGGATGCTTTCATGGGAACACTCTTGCAGCGTATATAATAATTTGCTTCGAAGTTTGCAACTTCGTTGAAGGATGTTACAAGCTCTACAGTAAAAAAATTATCTGTAAAAACAAGCAAATTTAAAAATAATAAACATATCAGATGCGTACTGAAGCAGGACATGTAAAGCATAACTCATTTTAACATATTAAATAATAAATAAATATTTATTTAAATTTATTTTTAATTTCCTTAATTTAATTTAATTTTATTTAATTTTAATTGTCTTTTATCTGTTTCTTTTTATAACGTAATAGAAATAATGTAAAAAAAAACCTTACTTGATTTTCCCTTAAAATACAAAAACTAATATACTGGTGTTAGAATATATCTTAATTTTAAGGGTATTTTAAGTTTCCGTTTTGATATATTCTTATTTCCTCTGTTGTTGTTGGTTCGGCTGCAACTTGAGTGAAGTTGGCTGAAACAACAAACCCAAAACAACCCAAAACAACCACAACAACAATGGCAATAACAACAACCACAAGGACACAAACTTGGCCAGGAAAGTAGGAAAAATGTTGCGGGTGTGTGAACCGAACACAGTTTCCCATTGCATTTTCGTCTACTTTGAACTTTTCCAAAAAAAAAAGGGAGGAAAAAGAATTAAACCAAAAGGCCACGTAGCCTTGGCCATCTCTTTCGGCCAAAATGTTGCCCCCTCTCTTTCGATTGCTTACCCTATTCGGTTGCATTTTGTGCACTGTAATCACGCAATCATGTTGCCCACTTCTGAACTCTTAATGGCAATCGGTGTAAACGTGCGCACAACTTTTCCACCGCCCACTTTTCCATCCCCCTTGAAAAACCCCATCCACTTTTCCTCCAGTACGAATTTCCACCAACAATGGGGCTTGTGATGGTTACTGGAAGCTCCCTTCTGAACTTCTCGTTTTGTAGGTGGACATAAATATTTATCTTTTGGCAAAAACTTGCTTGATATTTTAAAACTCCCCATTCTCCGCCTGATCTTTCCATTTTCCCTATGTGCTGTTGTGATGTTTGCCCTGTACACATAGTTTTCTTTAGTCCTTTCCAGCAAAAACTTGGCAATGTTCGGTAACAATTTCTGCATAAATTACAGGGCTGCAACATCAAGCGGTTGTTTGGGTTCTTCAGGCGAAAAAGGAGCTGCTCCAGAATCGTTGCGATTGCAGCTGGATTACTCGAAGCGAACTTGTGTAAATGGCAGACTTGAGATTACAGACCAGAAGGACATAAAACGGTGTGATTTGGGAGACAACATTACAGGACAAATTTGGTAAAAAAGGCAGCTGAACGTAAGAACCAAGGCTAACCCACATCCATTTGTTAAATTTTATGCATGTTAAGTTTTTACTAAAAAATATTTGATATTTTCTGTCTTTAAGTTCCTGTATTAATATTATTTTACTCATTAAAAATATGAACATAGATATCATAATAAGATAAAGGTAGATGTAGATGTAAGATAAACTTGGTCGCAACTATTTAATCACATTTCTCACTCTATAATTTCAGTTTAAAGACTGTCGTATTTATCCTGTTATCCTCTCACCATTGATGTGCCCTCAAAGTGTCAGGGAGCTGGAAAACTTCGCCATAGTCTCAACCATTCGCAGCGCCATGCAAAGCCAAAAACCGCAGCACAATAAAATATTTCGCAGGCAAGGGCGAAATGCAGTGGAAAATACTCAAATGAAATGCACAATCAATGCGACACTTGGCCAAAAAGTTCAGACACTTTCCGAGAATTTCAGACACAAACAACGCCGGCAACGGCAACAAAGTAAAAATATATATGTATACATATAGATATATATATTTGAATTTATGTACGGGTATGCACACAAAGAACAACTCCAACTCGACACGTTAAATTAAAATGTCACATAAATCTTTGCGGAAAATTTCATTAAAATACGCTTACAGCATAGAACGCAATGAGGAAATCCCGAGGATTGTCCCAGGAAAAGAAAGGAGGATGGAATCCGACGGAGCAAGTGCAAATCGCCCACATAGCCGCAAAACTTTTCACTTGTAACGAAAAGGCTGGCCAACGGATTTCGGACTGTGGAGAGGGATCAACTTGGATAGTCCTTGTCGGTCTAACTGGTTCAAAAATGGAAATTTTAATGGAAAAACTTGCAAATGCAGAATGGCAAGTGGTGACCCCGATCTTGAGACATCGTGGGGGGATGTTTTCGCAGACAGGATAATTTAGAAAAGAACTTGTAACTTATTTGATTTTTGATTAAAATAAAACTTTGTCTAAAACTTTCTTTTTAGAAGTGGTGAGCATGATCTGGAAACTTGCAATCGAAGCTGTCTTCGAAAGAAAATTGATTTAGGTGTAAGTTTTAAAAATGTGATTTGCCTAGAAAAACATCAAATAATGTTATAAAAATAGATTTACAGATGAGATATCTAACTAAAGCCTTTAACCTTATTTTAATAAAGATGACCTCACTATGGAAAACGTTTTTAAAAATCAGTAAATTATATTTACACTCTACTCTTTTGATGTGACCCCATAATTGATGTAATAGATACTTCAATTTTAAATCGAGTTGCACAACGGAAACAAGAGAGTCCTTCAACTGCTAATACGACACACATTCGACGGCAATTTGCGAGGGATGCTGGATGCTCGAAGCTCGATGGAAATGCATGGAATTCGTAATGCCTACCTGGGGAAATAGAGGCGCACAATTTCGCCGACATGTCCTTTGATGTGGTAGCTGCAGGAGGTGTTCGGCGGATACCAGTGGGCGATGCTGAGGAAGATGCCCTCGCTGGCGCTGCTGTCCTTTAGCGAGTCGGAGCTCAAGAGCCAGTCGCAGACGCCGTGCTTTATGCCGGCCGTCTCCACGTGGCCTGGCCAGTTGCCAACGTTGAAATGGAAGCCCGTATTGAGCAGCGGACCCGCCGGCGATGTCACAAACTCAACGTACATGTACTGCGATGTGCCTGCCGGATATGCAAATTGTTTAGATGGACTCGCGCGCGCTCTGGGTGTCGACCATTCGTTCTACTCACCAATAATGCTGAATGGAAACTTTCCCAGGCCGCAGAACTTTCCTATTAACGGGGAGTGCTCATCACGGCCATCGTAGACCGCCAGCCAATCGTAGGGACAGTGCTCATTACCAGATCCAATTGGCCTTATCGGGCAGGTCATCACATTCTCACATCTGAAAACAAGAGCAGCATTAATGGAATGATGGCGTTCAGTCACATTGATTGCTGGCTTCTTTGTTACATTTATGGAAGCGTTGAAGGGATAAATTTAATTTATCCGACGCCGACAATTCAATAAAAAAATGGCGAAAAAACTGAACAATTAAAAAACTCACGTTCCACAAATAACGAAGAAAATAAAAAGCTCAAAAAAAAAAGGGAATAAAGAGTAAGGCTGGCAATTGAATAACTGACTGAGTGCTGATGCTTTTAGTGCCTGGCGGAAATCCGTGAAAAAATGTTGGTGAAACAGGGGCGTTGTAAAAAGAAGGGGTCGAGTTGAAGAGAATTTTGTGGGGGAAAATGATTTTTATGCGAGTATATGAGGGACTTGGCTTTAATTGCATTGAAGCCTTTCATTTAAGTAGCTTAAAATAAGGTTTGAAGCATCTTAAAACTGTTTCAAATTAAAATGGATTAAAGGAAATTAGCCCTCTTTTCATAAAATAAATAAATACAATTTCACTATAAAAAACCAAAAAGTAACATTCTGCCAAAAGAGCTTATTTCTGAATAAGTGTTATCATTTCTGTACATCAAAAACTTTCAGTAAAACAAAAACAAATATAATATGTAAGCATTTTAAGCCAAACTTAGAGCAATTCATTGACATTTCGTACTTCAAAATGCTTTTAGGATGGACTTGAATAATTGATTTGTGAACTAAGGAGAAGGGCCAATCCTCTCCCAGGCGCCCATGGTCATGACATTCATTTGCACTTTGCCAGCCCGAGGAAGTTGGGCAAAAAAACAAAATTTTCACAGAAAAATTGAGAAAAAAAGCAAAACGGAAAATCCAAAGCGTCTGTTTTGAAGCCTTTTCTAATTTCTTGCGTTAGACGATCGAGGATGCTTTTAATTTTTTTGCTGGCAGTCTGGTCGAATGGCACATAACCCTGACTCCTGGACGAAGGACCGGGCAACCAGACAAAGTGACCTTTGTGCCCGGCCATTGATGATGGCCACGGCGACGGGCTTTGGAATCCCGGTCTCCCTTTTCGATTCACAATTTTACTTCCCCCTGGCGGAGCAGACTGATTGGTGGGCAGTTCAAAAGGCAAATGAAACGCCTCTCACCTGTGTGTCTGTATATATATGTGGGTGTGTGTGTGTGTGTGAGAACTTTCTAATTGAAAGCTAACTTTGGCAATTACCAACTGAACTTTAATCAAATAGAGACCCAGTCAGTGAGTCAAAGCCAGCGGCCGATGAATGTGATTTGCCAAGTGAAACAAAAATAGCAATTTAATTGACAGTTCCATCGGACCTTTCTGCTTTCTCTGCATTCTTTCCCCCTCCTTTATTTTCTGACCAATCGCTAGAAAGTTTGGAAACAAACTTTTGACCAACTTTTGTATCTATATCCATCTATACGCTGCAGATAGATAGATTTCTATTAGCTAGTCGGTCCGTTTCAGTCAATTTAATCACTTTGTCAGCAAGTTTTTGTCCGAGTCTGCGAAGAGCTAATCCAACTTATTGATAATAAATGCGTTGTTGGCCAGAAAGTTGATTACAAAGAAGGGGACAGAGAAAATGACTGTTTAGTCCGAAGGAGGAAAAAGGGGCGAAAAACTTTTATTTCCCCTTCGCAAACATAGCACACATATCAAAAAAAAAAAATGAGGAAAGGAAAGAAAAGCAGAGCGAAAAAAACATCAACTGACTGGTAATAATTTTGGCATATTAAAAAACTTTTTTACTCGATGACTTTTGCATTTGTTTGGCATCCGGCCGCCGAAGTTTTGCCGACTGAATTTTTCTGCTGTGATGGCAGAAATATTTTTGGTATAGCCAAAGAAATTAGGAATGTTGTTGTGGGTTGTATTTTTTGACAGCCAAAGGAGCTGTGCAATAAACTGAAGTGATTTATAAAATAGCGGCAACACGAAAGCGAACTTTCTGCTGACTTGGCATCCATTTTGGGAGCTCAAACCGAAGCAGCCGAACAGGTCGGGTTTTATGAACTGGATTTATGGCGGATTTATACAAGGCTCAGGCGGATTACATTTATTGTTCAGATGTGGGGAAGTATAGGCTTGCAAAAACTCCAATATTTGATTATTGATACTGTAACTTTATGTTGTATCAAGAGCTTAAGGTAATTGCTTCTTTCCACAATTTAATTCTTTAGCTGGAATGAACTTCAATAGAGTTATTTTCCTTAGGAAATTCGTTTTCTGTGTGAGCCTTAAAAATAATTCCCAAGCACACAGCATTTAAGTTACTTTTCATCAGCAGAAAGGTATTTGGAAAGCAAACTCCCACCATGATTAGCTCCTTGGCAACGGGCTTGTTTGTCTAATCCTTTCCTGCAGCCCGAAAGTAACTTAGACTTGCAAATTAATACACACTTAAAGGGGGATTTCAGCCCGACTTCCACCCACTTTTCACCCCCTTCTTTTTTGGCAGTCGGAAACCCATCTCAAAGTTGGCAACTTTGACATGCGTCTGTCGTCTTCTCATCCTTGTGTCCCTGCCATTGGACTTTTCAAAAGGTAAATATTCAAATTGAATCTATAAAAATAAATTGAATGTTGCTTATCTAATTCCAACTTGCCGTTGCCTGATGTGTACGTGCTGAGATAGGGACCTAGAATCGACGGACCAAAGGGAAATATGCTGACTCCAGAATTTGCACATCAAACAGGCTTAAAGATACTCGGCCACTTCTGCCGGCCATTTGTGCTGGGAATGTGCAAAGTGTTAAAAGCTGAAGGTTTTTGCCACCCAACCATTAAATCCCCATCGGGAGATGAGGTCGGAAAGGAGGGTAAGGAGCTTTGACCCACCCTCATTACCCCGAGTTCATGATAAAGCAAATATTTTGTGAAAGGTCATTTCGGTTAAGCAAATGTAAATTGTATTCGTCGCGACAAAGCCGAGCTCCAAGGGGAAAATTATGCCCACCTGGGAGGTGGAAGCGGGGGGTAATAAAAAATTAAAGTTCTGATTTAAGCCGACGAAAAGGTTGGCAGGGAATCCTGAAAATGAGTTTGCCTAAATGGCCTGGGGACAATCACTGAGACGGAACACTTTGTTTGAAGTTAAAGGTTTTCTACAGAACTTTTTAAGGTAACAGAGCAGAAAAAAAATTTAAGATGGACTACTACTAAAAATTATTAAAATTCAAAACCGAAAACCCTATTTAAATTAAAGAATCAATTTTAAGATATTACACAAATATACAAGTTTTTTGTACTTTTTCTCCCAGTAACTTTTTTTCGTTCCCTTTTAAGTTAGCTGTTATTCAAAATTCTCAAAAACTATGAAATAACTTTAAGTTATGCACATTTAAAGCGTCAAAAGAGAGATAGGGCGAAATCGCTTCTCTCCTCAGACGATTTCATCATTTTGGCATTAATAATACAAGACAGCCACAGAGGCAAGCATTTTCTCCACTCTGTCTCGCCACAATCGAGGGCAACCTCACTCAAAACGTAATCCTTTAGCCAATTTTCCCCAATTTTTCGCTGAGACGGACAGAGTCGCAGATACAGATTCTGAATCTGATTCAGAAAGTGACGCATACAGATACGGCAAATGCAATCCGAGGACATGTCGCCAACGTTTTCCAGCAAATTGGTGCCAATTTTTGCGACGAGCGCTCTGTCAAATTGTCATTGTCAGCATGCCAAATGCATTACAACAACACGACCGGTGGCAACAGCAAAGTTTTTGGGCCAAATGTCCTGAATTTGTGGGGATTGTGCAATCGCCGTGCCAAAATGACAAATTACAGGGTGTTGCATTTAACACTAATTTCGTGCCCAGCAAAAAAGCGAGGATAAATGGAGGTGAAATACATTTGCATAAACAACGTATACTTTTTTCAACTGCTGCTGATGGACAAATAATTTTCTTTGATGGCAAGGCAAAAAGGTTAAATGCCATTTAAATTATATTTCTATCATGGAGATTATTTTATGTTTTTGTATTGTGTTTCTAATTTGATTTTAACCACATAAATTAACATAAACGTATAATTAATAATAAAATTATGAACGATGAAAACCCATTGTTAAATAGCTATTATATCTATACTATTTAGATACGCAACTTACCTTTGGCCATCAACCGCAAATTGTTCATTCTGCAGATACAATTTAATATACGGCTGGCGGGTGTGCAACTTATAGCGACAATTCAGGGCCCGAGGATATAGACCGGGATATGCGGGCGATTGAACATAGCAGGTTTGCAGGCGACAATCCCGATACTCCCTCTCGCAATAAGATCTGATTACAAAAGAAAAAAATATATATATTTATCAAATCATCGAATTACAGGCATGGAAATATTTAATTTAATTTGTTTCAAATTGGTTACATCACTCGAACCCCCCGATAAATGTTCACAACAGAAGGCGTCCTAAATGATCCATAGAACTTTTTGGGTTCGTTTGCCCAGTCCTTTAACTGCGTCAAGGAAGCCAGAAAATTGTGTTCACTGATTTGGAAATTTCTGTTTCACTCGCTCCCAACGTTTCTCTGCCACCAAACGTTCGCTTTTTTCGAGCTTGTAAATTTGTTGTTAAATTACAACAAAAGATTGTGTAAAATTTTCATTCCTTCGGAGTTTGGTGCGTATAATTTTCAATTTGTTTAAGTAAAACAAACGGAAAACCATTCAAAGGCGAGGCTAGCGTAAATATGATTACCATTTTTATTTCTTCTTCCCTTCAATCTCGTCCTTTTTTATACCCATTCCTCTACTCGTTGTCTTTGGCAATTTGCTTTGGTTTGGCTCCTCAATTGCGTTTGGGGTTTTGGCTTTGGTGTCGATGCGCGCGTGACCGCAAAATTAGCATAAAAATCATATTGGCCATGTGGGTGATGGAGAGTCGGATTTTCACCGCTCCCAATGGAGGAGGTCCTCGAGGACGCTCTTGATGGGAGAGCTAGCTCTTGATGCCAGTTAAAGCTGGCAAATATTGGCGCAAGATCTGGTTTAAATGCCAGTGAAGGTCCTCAAAAGATGAGGCAATATCAAATTAGGTAACGGAGTCACGGTAATATTTTACTCTAATATCAAATAACAAACCTTAAAGCTTATATTCCTTCAAGTTACCCTATTTATCAATTTTATATTTTATTGAAACAATTTAAAAAGAAATTACCAACAGCTTTAACAATTTCACTTCTCACTGGATTTTGTTCATTTCTCCCACACTTTTCAAGTATTATCTGGCAGTGCAAGTTATTTGCGAAAAAAGCCTACTTGGGAAACTTTGTATTCGCAGACTTTTGCCTCCCCAAGCCATCTGCGTGCATATGCACAAATATCATCTGAGTAAATCTAGCATATTTCCCCTCGCCTCGTTACTTGCAGCCGAATCTTTGCTTAAAACTTGCAACTTATTTTATTAAGATAAAAGTTAGACTGCCAGGTCCAAAAGAAAAAATGGAAACTCCGAAAAGAGAGAATCAAATAAAATTTAATGTCTGCAAAGTTTTATTTTTGTCAGGATTTCGGGAGCGGGAGTTGCCCGACGAAATGAATTCCTTTCTTTGGTTTCAATCGCCGACTTTTTCAGCCATCCTTTAGGCGAAAAACCCCCCCGTTTCCCCGCTCGCGAATTTTATGTTTGCCGCAGTGCAGAAAGCACAAGTAATTCAATTTAATGCGACCTTCTGTTGCCGGATTTTCTCCGCTGTTCTCTGACTCGTGTATGATTATGAAATGCGCCAGCGAATCGAAGACAAGGACCTCTCGTCTGAAGTGGCTCGTCAAAAATGTGCCCCCTCCCCGCCCTAGCTCAATATTTCTGTAATAAAATTGAATTAACGCCGGTCCGGGTTATAAAAGAATGAAATCCCAAAAGCCCAGCCAGAAAAAAAACGAGGGGACTCTTTGGAAACCCATTCGATTACCCGTTTTCGGTAAGCCATTTACTCACCCTTGGACAACTTCGCCGCGACGATTTGGATATAATTCCGGATGTTGGCCATATCGCAGATAGACTTCGGTTTGTTGTTCCGCGCGTGAATCGAATGTGAAGTAGGTCTGCAAAAAGGGAGAGATAGGGGAAAAAGAGCTGTATGAGTGGACAATGGCAGAAAAATCACGTATACGCAGTGTGATCCCCCGTATTTTCACTCCGCCCCCGGCATTGTTGCTGATGAATTTTGTCAATTTCCCTCCTGCTTGGCTCGTCGTCAGACAATTGCGTGTTTCAACCTGACCCCGCCCCCATTTTCCGCCCGCTTTTCATTCCATGCCCTGCCACATGGAAATGTGCAATGTCATTTGCCCTGCCGCCCACGCCCTCGCAAAGACCGAAGGTTTTCCCCGAGCCTGCCTGCCTGCCTGCCATCCTGTTTGCCCGTTTGTTCCCTTGCAACGGTTGCCTCATCAGCGCTAATGACGTGCTGCAGTGACGTAGGCAGCTGCCACACCTTCTTCACCTCAGAACCTCAGAACCGCACAAACGCCCCACCCCACCTGAAAATGGCCAAATGAAATGAAGGCGGAATGGAAAAAATGTTGGGGTTGCAAACGGGTAACGAACTCAGATGCCACAAAAAATAATTTGCAGTATAATAAAGACGAAAAAAAAACTAACAAAGCAACTCCCTTATTATGTAGCCCTTTAGTTATTTAGTTAAAAAAATAAAGTACCCTTTAAGTTTGTCAGAATATAATTAAAAAGTCTCTCAAAACAAAGTTTAATATGCAAATTTTTATAACAAACGACAAAACCAATTTTGAACATTGTTTAACAAATAAAGTTTTTATTAATCAAATAAAACAAACACGCCTCTCTGTTAACTTCATTTCAAAATTTAAATACACATTGATATTTAAATTAACATTAAATTATAACTTCTCCGCACAACAAAAAGTTATCTGTATCTGTATTTTTAATAAAACGATAAATATACTTAAAAATTCACAAAGCTGCACAATTATCCATAGGTGATAATTCAGCATTATAATACACTAAAAATTCAAATTGGCAATTGCGATTTGTTCCACAACGCTTGCCAATTCGATAAGCCAAACAAAAGCAATGATTATTGCCAATTTGTGAGCTTTGATTCGATTTGGTTGCTAATCGAATTCATGCAGCGCCATCCCCAAAAAACATTCATTTCAATTACGGATATCGAAGTCGAAATTATCGACAGACAGCCGCAAAAGCGATTTCCTTATGCCCGCCCACTTCCACCTGCCACAAAGTCAACGTCATGGTTATCAATGCACCCCGTTCCCAAAATCGCTCCACCGGCCTTGATGGCCGCACATAAACCTCGTTGGCCATTTTCCATTGGGGTCTTTCGAGCGGGGAGACTGGGGATTGGGGATTGGGGAAACGGGGAGCGGAATTGGTTTGGGGTGAGAGGGGATGGGATGGGCGTAATGCACATGTCAATATTAAATGCGTTACCGGCGTCAATGACGTTAGCGCCACTTAACGATGTGAACAATGGCAGACGCAGGCTCGTTTCGATTTATCCAGATGCTGCTCACGTGGATACCCGCCCGTCCATCCGCCCCAGCCACCCCAAAATATATATCCCAAAGCTGCAGCCTTCTGTCCTCGTCTATAGATACCCATATATTGGAGATTACACTCGGGAAAATATTACGGAAAACTCTTTGGCTTGAAGTCAACTGCATATGATTTAAAAATCATTTGTCATAACAAATAAATAACTTAAAATATTAATTTTTACTTAAAGAAAACAGTAAATTTAAATATATAAAATAATAAATGTAAATATATAAAGTACAAAATACACAAAACTTTAACTAAATTTTATTTTTACTATATAAAAACAAAAACTGGTATTTAGATTCCCCACCTAATTCCATTAGAACAAATATTGAACTTTTTTGTGTGCAGCTTTTGAGTGCATCGAATAATTTCATAAGTGGAGCTCCGTTGATCCCTATTCGCATGATTATGGCGATAATAACGATGGCGGTGGAGATGATACCGATGATGTCCACGGTCGTTTCCCCCGTTAATGTCCTGACAAATTCGCGCTCGAATAAATTAAAATTTCAAACTGATTTGTTGCCGCCTGCTCTTTGGCGTCTCGTTTTTGTGAAATTATATTTGATTTATTTCGCATGGAATTTATGTTAATGCGAATGCGAAAATTATTTCGTTTCCTCTGCCGCGCGACTGGGCGATGCTTTTGCCTCATTATATCGTGTTATTACATTGCCAGAGCTGTCGCTTATTTTTATTTATTACTGAATGAATGCCCCGTTTGCCCCGCCGATCCGACGCACTTGCGCCGAATAAGTGGCAAAAAAAGTTCCCGTCTGCTTGGCGAAAAACAAAAAAGTCGGCAAAAAAGAAAAAAAACATAACACAAAGCGCAGCATCCGCCAACTTTCAACTTGCAACTTCCAGCGAGCTTGGAGAGTTTTCATAAATATTTATGACTCCATTAAGGTGTGCATAAGACACACTCTGGAGGGTGTCCTGCCAGAGGACCTCCCCCAACACCAACACCGCCATCCCCCTCCGCTGCCCCCTCCGTTTTGTCTGCTCCGGAGCTCGGAGCACTCATTCATGGCTTTAGTCGGTTGTTTGTGTTTGCACATCCCTGCAACTTGTTGTAAGCCGGGCCATAAAGCCAATCGCCTGCATTGACTACGCACTGCGAAAAGAGGACTCGGGGGTAACTATTTGACTTTCGGATTGAATGAAAAACGGAATGGCTGGAATGGAGTTATGGATATACATTCGGATCTGATTTGAAGGTTATGCCATTATGATGGAGCGGAGGCGATTCAAAATTGGTTTGGCGATTGCCATGTGCAAATTCTATGCGGTATGTTTACTAGAAATTATAACAAAAGGATTGGATTTCATTTTTTGCTAACTTATCTCTTGGACAAAAACAATATTGTTCCCACAGTTCCTTATTATATTTATTCAAACTACTACTACTACTTTCAAATGCATTTGTGTTACCACACCCTCTTTATAAATGTTAATCAGCAAAAAAGCTTTATCTTTTTCTATCACTTCCCGCCTTTTAACAAGCTTTATTGTCTTATTTCTTTTGAGAATAATTTCCGCCCATCTGTTAGCATTTACAGGGCATGCATTTTTCAAGGGTCTTCCTTCCGCCTGCGCAAAAAATCTCCATTATAAATATTGAAATTCTTTATGTGACATAAAGAACTTATCTTTCATTTTATAAATGCAAATACCGCATCAAAAACGCAGCAGCCAAGCAGTTGACAAAAAAGAAAAACAAAATCAAGAAAAATAAGTGGAGAAAATCAGAGGGAAAATACCAACGAAAAGCGAACGGGGGCAAAGCTAAATAGAATTCAAGTTGTGAACTGAAAATTCACATAGATATGCGTCTATACATATATTTTAATATATATAATCTGGAGTGTGTATATATCTTGGCAGAAGGAGACTGACGGCGCCAGCCAGCCAAAAAGGATGCAGGAGACAGGACACGACGACAGACGGAGGCCAGACAACAGTGCAGTCCACCCACGCCATAGACGCCCGGCCCACTCCTGAATAATGCATGCAAAAATACGGCAAAGGGGAAAAATAAATATAAGTAAGGATAAAAAATACAAAACAGGACTCGCACACACACACACATACTCGTAGTATGCTCGAGTATCTGAGTATCTGTGTGTATAACTCTCGCTAAGTGCGAAAGTGAGTTGCATAGATGCAGCCGAGCAGATAGAGCAACATGGGTCAGGACATGGCAGCATCCAAGCCAACAGGGAGCCAAATGGGGGCATTCAAGGGAAAGCTGAAGGGAGAGAAAGGTTTCGGGGGAAAGGGTGAGGGTTTCGGTTTCTGCAGGAGTGAAAAGAGCGAAGACAGGCAGTCAAGACGGGTGTGCTGTAATATTTTCCTTAAATTATGTGATAAATATAAATATACAGACATTTATATACGCACACTGCAAACAATAAGGAAGAGGTGCTCTAAGCTAAAAACAGGAAAACAACCCCCTGGCTATATGCAATGCAAATGCGAAAATAAAATAACAAAAATACAAGTATTTTAGCAGATACAATATTCTTCTTAAGTAAACCTTTTATATAAATATTTTTAAAACAATAAATGGCAGAAAAAAAACAATTTAAAAAAAAACTTTGATAATATGTGAACTACGTAAACTGAAACATTTTATTTCTTGCTTAAGTCTTAAAATAATTCTAAGATTATTTTTACATAAGGGAATGGGTCTCAACCTCTTTTTAGTTTCATGTAAGTGCATTCCAAGCTCCCTTTCTAAAGATCTAAAATAAATGCAGCACTCATTTTTCTCAGTGCTGATACATATCTAGGAGCCCTAGAAATATGCAAGGAAGCAGGACAAGGGGACTTTTGTTTATTAGTGTAAGTGGCAAGACTCTGGCGACAGAAGACAACAGACCGTAGGACTCAAGGATGCCTGGCTTTGTTGCTCCGTCAGTAATTGGAATTCTCCACTGGCTGGGGCACGAAAAATGAAAAGTCCCACCGAGATCTCAAGAATGAATGAGGAGACGATGAAAGAAAGTGTCCGGGAAGGCTGCTCACCTGATCCGTAAAGTTGTCCGTATGGAAGAGGACCTTAACGTAGCTCGTCTCGCTGATGAATGTCTGCGGCTGTTCCGCCTCCCCGCAGAACATTCCCGGCTCCCGGCGATTCGAGACATCCGTCTTGGCATTGCCATCAACAATCTGCAACAATGGGAACGCGGGCAAAACTCAATTCAGTCAGCGATTCTCGCGTGTGTGTCGCATATGTCATCGCTTTGCACGGCGATATAAATTAGCCCCGACATGCGGAGGATATAAATCAAGACTCGGCCACGGGCCACACCCACCTGCAGATAGCCGCCGTCGCAGTGGGTGGCGTTTAGCAGCTGACCCACTTTGAATTTTTTGAACCGCAATCGCAGCACAAAGTCGCGCGGCGCTCCCTTTAAAGTTCGGAAGCGGTACCAGCAGGTCAGAGGTCGACCCACGTTCTGGTTGCTGACCTCCGGCGAGCTGATGTCCTCGAAAATGTCCACCGTCTTGTTGCAGTGATCCCTCGATACGTCCGACGAGCTGCCACTCCCTCCGCCCCCGCCACCGCCTCCCCCGCCGCCTCCTCCGCCGCCGCTGCCACTGCCACCTGAAATTAGGGAAATAAATTAAATAGGTTTAATTATAATAGATTATAATAGATTAGATATAATTTAATTTTAAATAGAATTTAAAAATACAACTTTATAAAATTTGAGTTCACTAACTGTATTGAAATTATAAACTAATGTTGACAAACTATTTCAGAATTTATAAAAAAGATTGCCATTAGGGTTTTTCAATTGAGAGAATATGTGGACAATTTTTTTATGAATAATACATTTGGAAAATGTCTTATCATCATTTATAATAATTTTTTCGAATGTATTTTTACAAACAGATACTACAAGAACATTTTACCGCCAAATGTTTTTCCCACAAAAATTGAGCATTGGATTAAACTAAATAGAGAAACATAAAGAATCAGACACATTCGCATTCAAATTGTTATCTGTTGATATGCATCTTGTTGATGAACTTCCAAACTAGCTAACAAAGCAGTTCCCGCTCAAACTTTTATCTCGCATCTCATGTTTATGGAAACCAAAACTCGTGCTCTTCTTGATTTAAGCTAGGATAAGATATCCTGTGTTGTGCTTTTTGCTAGTGTCACCAACGGATCCCAATCCACTTTCATGTGGGCATGCTAAACCGCAGGCCTGGGCTTATTAATCTCCAGCCGCCGCTTACCTCTAGTTTTATCTGGAGGAACTAAAAGTTAAAAAAAAAAGAAGAAAAAACAGGCCCAGAGCTCCTGCGGCCGTTTCTATTCATTGTGCTTAATTTATACAGCGAAATGCATAAATGACAAAAGGACATTGTGCTGAATTTGTAATTCAAGTCTGGCTGCTAACAATGCCACCACCTCGCTCTTTATTTCTAGAATTCTTCCATCGGGGGACTCCCCCGCACATGCAAAAGACGCAGACGTCGTTGTCCCTGACTGTGACAAAGACCAAAAAAGAGAAAAGGTCCTGCCACGCCCCTTCCCCCCTTTTACCACTCCCCCACCGCCCACTTTAGCAGTCAAGGCGCGTAAAATTTTGAGGAGAGACCTCGCTGAAGAGAACTGAAAGAACGGAAGGCGATTCGTGTCGAGAGTTGAGTTTTCGCGTCGAGTGTTTGTGTGGCTTGCCTTATAAATTACCCCAAAGGCGAGTGCAAGTCCTTGCCAAAGGATCTTTTCGCCTATAATGCAAAAATATTCCCGTGCTCAACTTTTTAATCAGAGAAGCGAACTTGTTGGGTTTTTGTGGGAGTTGGCAAACAAGGAGGTTACGTGACCAACATTTTTTTCTTTCTTATTTTTTGTTATCAGTTTACATTTCTCTGATTGTTTTGCTGTTTTATTATTTGGTTAACTTTTTGCCGCTGTTCTTTAGTTAAATTATGAATGGAAAATGTGAGTGGAATACAGTATTTTCATTAGATACGAACAGTGTTGAGGGAAGTTCTTTACTTCCGTTTTGACACGCAGTAAAATGAAGGGACATCCACTTCAAGCGTATCCTTAACACTCCCCTCTAATTAAATCGGGCACTTAATTAATACGAGAAGAGCTTTTTCCCCCTTCACGCAGAAGCAGCTCACAAAAACATCAAAAAGGATTTAATTAAATGAAATATCATACACTTTCATTTAGCTTAAAGCAGGGAGAACCACAAATGAGAAAGAGGGGATAAAGGGGATAAAGGGGGAGCGGAAAGGATATCGCTTCAAAGGGACGCCTTTGTGCAAATCGATACACGCGAACGTACATCAGAATTTTGACGAAACGCAATCAGCTTAGCTGCAGGCAAACCCACCAAACCCGCCGAACCCACTAAACCACCCATCCGGAACCACTGAAACCGCCAGCCAATATCGCCATTTGCCGCGCGGCATGTGGTCTCGAGCTTAACAAGGATCCCCGGTCCTGTCCTGTGGGTTTCTTAAGCTGAAATCAAGAAGGATTAGGGGGCCAAATGGGAGGTAACACTTTTGGTGGGGTGGGGTGGGGAGTGGGGTTTTGGGTTTTGGGTGGGTGGTCTTTGTGGACGGGGCGGTCGGTCGGTTGGCTGATGGAAATCGCCGAGGGCGACAGGCGAGATGGCGTCTAACAAATCTGTTTAATTTATCAGCGTTTCATTATGTAATACACATTCTATGGAAATGCCTCCTACTGCGATGACTCAGTTTTTCATCCTGCCTTCCTTGCGGTTGCCTGTCAAAGATAAACGGCCAAAATGTAGCTTCAAATTCAGCTTTTGGTAATTAACGGTGGCCAAAGGAAATTCGGGGTGGCAGATGCGGTATATAAGGTTTCGATAATGGATACTTAAACTTAAAGCTCCATCTTATTTAACTTTTCCAAATTCAACAATAATTCAGTTGAATTAACATTAATATTTATTTAAAAGTAATTTATGTTTTAAATGTAAATAATAGAATTTTCTATCACAAGAACTTTTAATTAAACGTACAAGGATTTTTATTTTAAAGAGCTTCTTTGTTATTCATTACAATTTTATTTTTATCTTTAATCGTTATTTTCTAGAACTTGCCATAAATAACTCCAATTCTATAGCTTGCCACCGCATTCCCAAATGTCGGATGAAAACGTTGATGAGAGATCTCTTAAAGTTTTTACGGTCTTTTGGTGAAAAAACAAACCATCACTCAGCCGAGGCCTTTGGCCCCGTCAGCAGCTGCAGTTCAAGAAGAAAGCAGACTGAAAGCCATGATTTAAACACTCGCCAAGTGCCAGACGGCAAAGTCCAACTGGTGGCACTCACTCACTTGTTAAGCCTTAAGTCGGCTCACAGAGACTCGGTCCCCCTTTTTCCCCCAGCTTTACTTTCCCCACTTGACTTCACCCTTGCTCTCGTGCTCCCTTGGTTCTTGGCTCCTTCCCACTCAGGTCCTTAATCTTCGTCCTGTAAAGTTCACACAACTATTGTCACATGCGATACACCCACTCAATGGGTTACAAGCCCATTGAGTAGTTGAAGTTGGGGGACAGAAAAGCAACAACGGCTAGAAAACAATATCTTGTAGTCCGGTTACACAAAGGAAAAAATCAGTATCTCATTTTGAAAGTTTAACTATTTAACTTTTACAAACCTTTGAAACAAAAATAACAATATTTTTTCCTCGATTATTTTATAGTTAATAGGAAAATCTTGAATAAAACGACCTTCGTTTACGTTTGTAAAAAGGATCTCAACCGGTTTTTAAATATGGATATATTTTCTTTTAACTACACGATGACGTTAACAATTATTTTAAATGAAATAACCAAGCCCTGTTTTTTCTCTGCGTGCAAAGTAGAGTTTAGCTTTTCCTCTTAGCTCCCTATTTCACTTTTTATCCTTCAGGCGAATCGATTAGATGCGCTCTGGCGACCTGCGAAGTAGGAAATACTAGTGGACTCAATCTCCTTCCCAGTTCGCCTCCGCTGGCTACTGGAGCAGCTTAAAGGAAAAGCTGGGGGAAATGCTGAAAGTCGCTGGTCTTTTGCATATCCCCGATACTTCCTTGCCTGATTGTGCCCGTCCTTGGCCACATGTTGATATATTGTCAACAGACGCACATCGCATTTGTCTCCGCTTTCCCTTGGCTTTTCGGGTGGGTCGGGGTTTTCCCCAACCCGCTGACTCTTGCATGTCCCTTTTTTGATAAAGGTTGACAAGCGTTCCACCCAGAAACTCCTCCCTTTCAACCGCCATTGAGCCTTGCCGTCGCAGACATGAAAATCGATTATGAAAATCGTTTGTTCAACATTTTTCACGCAGATACGCAGCAGTAGCTGTGGAAAAGCGGATGGAAAAATAGGAAAAATGCGAGGAAAAGGGGGCGCAGATCGAGAGCTTTTCAGTTGTCGCTGGCTCGTAGATTTTTTTATTTTGCATTTGCATAAATATTTTAATAGAATTTTCGTCCCAAAAGCGGCTTTCACTATTTTGCAGCTGAGTCTGCTCCCAAAACTCATTCCCATCCCTTTTCTCTCATAAAGATTGATGTTTAATGTGGGCCCCTGGAAAAAGGGACGAAAGGAATGAAATGAAATTGACTTATTCAAATAAGTGATTTACCACTTGACGACATCGACATCGAGGAACCCAAAAAACTCGTAAAATACAGCAACAGCAAGAAATTTGCATAAAATTGGAAAAGGAACTGCCAAACAGCAGCACTCAAAAATGCTTCGGAAACTTACGTTTGGCCATCAAAAATTGAAGTGGGTCCTCTTAGGGAAATAACTGCCAAGGTTTGATTGGATAAAATGTGTAGGGAAATCTATTGACATATTAAATTAATACGGATACACGAAGATGTGCAAGGTCAGGGGTCACTTGGTAACTAATTCAAATAAAAGCTGATTGACTTTCGTATTATGCCGCCATGAATTTTAAAGGAAGGAAAATCTGTTCAAAAGCTATTAGAAGTTTCTAAATATTTTAAGAATTTCCATCCCATAATATGATACAACTGAACCCGAATAATAACTTTTAAGCTTTAAATTTGGCTTTCATTTTATTTCATTGGCCTCCATTGTCCGCAAACGATAACCATTCTTTCAAACAAACTTAAAGAAAGTTTTCTTTGAGGCATTTATCTGTTCTTTGGTCTTTTTGTTGGCTTGTCCACTTCAAGGATATTAAGATTATCCATCAACACTTGGTCCCAATGCCTGCATCCCGTCCCATTAAATTTTTCAGTTAAATGAATATAAATGACCTAACGCTTTAAATACTAATAGCCAGCAAATTTTCTCTTATCAGAGCAAAAACATTTCTCAACATTTTCGCCGTCACTTTTTATCTCATTCGATGTTCTTCTTTTTTTTTGCCTTCTTTTGTGGGTAAAGAAAAAACTTTTGAACAAGACAATTTGTTAAAAAGGAAAGCTAAGGAAAAAGAAAACTCCCCTGCGGATGCTCCGACTGTCGTTGATAGATTAACTGTAACGGTGATGGATCATTTACTTAAATTATTAAAATTGCCTACTCAAATTTCACACCCAAATGGAGAGCCAAGATATTCCCTATACCATCCGGTGAATGATTCACTGACTCGCTGACAGACTGATTGAATGCCCAATGATGAGTTGCTGGGAGGAGAATATTTTTGGTGCGGTAAAAAAGGAACACTTTGAGGTAAATTCGCAACCAAGCCGGAGTAAATCTGTCAGAACCAAACAACAGCAAAAACAAAGCTCGAACTCTACCGATAACAAAAATAAAATGGAGCCAAACATACTTTTACAAAGTTCAATTTTAGTATACTCTGCTTTAAAAAAAATGTGTAGAATATAACAAAATATAACATTTTAAAGCTTATCAAAATCATTGGGTAAAACGTTTCAAGTTTATGTTAGTAAAGTAAGTAAATAATAAAAATATCTATGTATAAGATGTTTTTAATGTAGAAAGCATTTCATGTTTTTGTCAACATATATTTTTTCCAAGAGTATTTAAGTTATCTTAGTTGTTTTAAAAATTTTGCGTTTACATGCTCTTTCCCTGTTTTGTGATAATTTTATCAACATGAAAATCCATTAAAAAGTTTTCTCGTTCGCATTTCAGTTTTCGGGCAGTTTTTGGTTGAAATATTTTCACAGGCAAAGTCTGTGTATCGGCTTACTTTACTCTTCAGATCCTCTTTCCATCATTTCTCTTCCGTTTCTGTTTTATTTTTTTGTTTTTGGGTGTCCTTTGCGCAAAGACTTCCTTGCCGGGGTCACTTTGTGCTGCGATGCGTAAAAGTTTCCCTCTCTTTTTTATAGATTTTATTTGGCCAAGCCCGAGGGCCATATTTGTGCGGCGACCTTTTACACTTTTTATGCTGATTTTTGCTGAATTCTCCTGTTTTTCTCCATGAACGGGGAAACAATTTTTTGACATTTCATGATTTTTGTACGCTCTTTGGTGGGTGACAACTGCAAAAAGAAATCTCAGATTGAGACTTTGGGTTTTCCTTCATTAGTTAAATAGCCATCGTCTAGGTTAACAGACTGCCGGGAGCTATTTACTCAACTTTTCGGGAAAAGAAAGGGTTCAGTTGGAGCGTCAGCATTAATTTAAGTAGAAAAAGGTTGGGAGTTCTTTCATCAGCATGAGTACACAAAAAATTGTACCTGAGGCGAATTTTCACGAATTTATTCATTGTATCGAATATGTCAAGAGCAGAGCAGCCCGAACGTCAATCTTTTTGGAGAAGAGTCAAAAGCAGGAAACTTCACAATTCAGCTTGGGATGCGGGATAAAATGTGAGGGCGGAACTTGAAGTTTCCCCTTGACAAGCTCATCAGAATTGGTTGCTAATGCAGGAAGTAATTCGAGGTAAAATGGAATTCAAAGAAAAATGGACCCCTGAGGTTTTTCTTTAAAACAAGGATTAAAGCAACGAAACAATGCCTTAAATTCATTGATTTCAATTTAATACCACAACTTTAAAGAGTATAAGCACGTACCTTATATGAAAATTACGACCATAAAACAATTTATCACTGAGGATTCCCCAATTGAGATTTAATAACAGTCTTTCAACATTTCCTCTTGAAATATTTACACCCTTTGAAACAGGCTTTAAGCCGCTTTTCTTTGCTATCTGCCAAAATCTGTAAGGAAAGGGTGCGAATCCCTCCATTGTTGGCTAACTCCCAACCATTAACTCTGTACACAATTCCCTAATCTGCCCTAAATCGCATTATAAATATTAAAAACATTCTCCCCCCTTTACGGTCGAGCCAGACCCATTTGCCATGATTAATTACAAGGTATCAGTACAATTTTGTTATCCCATCAATTTCAGCCAACTTTGGCCACGTTTCCCCGGAAAACTCGACCCAAGTTTTCCCCCTCTTCGCCCTGAAAGTAACAAACAATTTTCAATAAGCAGCAACAACACAACAGGGCAAAAACCGCATCTTGCTTCGAGCCAAAGTCGTAGCCTAATCCCTCCAATCAATCTGTTGACCTTCAACCCAAAATGGCTTACACATACACAAGATCCCCTTGCCAAACACACATACATACATACATATTTATACCTAAGTTAGTCAGGCATGAAAACGTTTTCCCATTTGGCAGCAATTAAAGAGCTTCAAATGAATTTATATACACGTCCATAAATTAAACGAGTCCCGACTCCTCTCGCTCTTCATTCATTTCATTTAAGTTAATTAGATTCAATAATTTTGAGGCCTAAAGCATAGAAATGCCACACAGGCCGACTATCCGGAGAGCCCTAAGTCGGAATGGCTGCTGCGTGCCCAAAATTTCTAAATAGCCAACATAAATTGAGATTTATATGGGCGCTTAGGTGGCTATCATGGCCCATTTCGTAGTCCTTCTCGCCGGTCTTGGCCCTCATCCTGATTCTGATGTGGCTCATGGTCCAGGAGCAATTGAAATTTGCCAATTTCGTAGATTTTTATGAGCATGCACTAAAAATGAAAATTTAACGTGCCTATAAAGGGGCGTAATGCCTATTTGGTATCCTCTGTAATTATCCTTGGTGAGGGTATTCAAATTCATGCGACATTTTGTACAAAGTATTTAAATGCAGTTTTTTATAATAATGATAATTATAAAAATTCATCTTAAATACAATTTTCAAGCAATCAGATTCCTTTTTAAACTTTAAAACCCGATAAGCTTATTAAAGTAAACACTTTAAGCCATTTATTTACCAATTCAAAATATGAAAATCATATAATGAAATATCGTATTCAATCTTTAAGTCCATCATTTTCGCAATAAAAATGTCTAGCCATTTTCCCCCTCGGATATTTTATTGTTGATTTTTCAGAACGGAAATCCAAAAAGTTGATGGATATAGCAGAAAAACGAGAGATAAAAATTGGCTCGGTATATTAAACGCTGCGGAAATTGTTTCATCAATTTGTTAATAAACGCACATACGGGCGGCCAAAAAGAGAAAGAGTAAAAGAGACAGATAAATGTGGGACAGAGGCAGAGACAAACGTTTGACTTAATAAAATAAATTGTATAAATTGAAGTCTGTCATTTTGAGATTCCCAGGCGTAACATCACAGCCCCTCACATAAAACATAACAAATTGCATGAAATTTACGTGTGAGCGAGTGCGTTCGTGTGTGTGTGTGTATATAAAGTATATGTATGTGTGTCCCACCCGCAGGAAAACCCCCTGGAAAACCCCCGGAAAATTGTCATGCATGGCATGAACGACTCGACTCGACTCGGCTCGACTCCCCCGGTAAAATGGCAACTGGAGGAGCAACAAATTTCTAGGCCTTAAGTCCGAATGGCAGAAGACAATCAAGTCAGACGCAGGCGACACATGTACATCCATCTATACTACATATGTATGTATGTATGTATTCTTGTGCTACTGTTCGTGGCATTTGCTCCTTTGGCAGTACGTGTGTGCGTCTGTGTCCTGGCCACATCCTGTTGTTGGCCCTACATTCCTGACACACGAACTCAAGCAGCAAAACACTGGGTTCAGATCACTTGGGTGAAGATGTTGCCAGGCGGCGCGATTGAGTTGTCTTCTTGTCGAAACGGAGTGGACTTTTAGCCGGAAAATGCTTTCCCCGAATTCAACAGGAGCCTAAAGAATTTCAAAAAAAAAATGTTAGACAAATATCAAATGTATTTAAATATGTTTACTTTTGTTTATTTATCAGCAAATATTTATTTTTTCGAGAAAATAAATTTTTTGTAAAGTCAATAAATATTGTTCTGTATTTATTTGTTGCTTAAATTGTCAAGATTTATTTTATTATAGCAATCTTTTACTTTTTCTAGCGTACAAATTCCAGACATTAATCCTAATGTTAAACTCCCGATTAATTGAAGTCGATAAGAATGATTTATAAAGATGGATGCACCTACTTTTCACGCACATGGATGCTGTTTTCAAGTTGATATCGCTTATAAATCAACTTTATTCTTGCCCATCAATCGCCCGGCATGGATAGACTATTTTTACGGTTATTTGTGTTATCTCTCCGCCATTCTGTATATCGGGACATGCTGAGATAATAAAACTTACGGCAGACAATTTAAGGCAGAGGAGAAAGGAATAAGAGCAACGGAAAAAAGCAGAGGCTAAGTAAACTGAAATGGACTCGCAAGACTCACGTGCAGATAAAAATAACGGCAGGAAAATGACAAAAGCAGCCGGAGAAGCCACGTGGAGAAATGGAGAAAGAGAGATGGAAAGTGGAAAGTTGAGCGGGAGAAAGGAAAGCAGGGAGCAACAACAATGGATGCGAAGAACAAATACAAGGAAAGGCACGAGCTTGCAATTTAATACGCAGATAAACACACACAAAGAAAACATTCAAGTGGTGGAGTGGGGAACATTCACCGAGAAAAAAATCCTTGATCAAATGGAAAATTAGAAATTATTATAGAATATTTAAATTTTTACATGTTAATTAATATTGATTTATTTAATACATTCCTTAAAAGAATAATTTGAAAAATTTTATGATTGACTTAGAATAACTTATCTTGGATTGTACTTTTGATTTTGATTAATATTAGTAGAAAATAGATTAAAAGGTGTCTTTAAGATAAAGAAATTGTTCGTTATTTTTTTTTTTGGCAGTGCTTCTGTAGAGGAAGCTAAAAGAACTAAGGCAGATGATGAACTCGAGCACGGCACGCACATGTCTAAATTTACCCACGAACTAGGTAAACCCACCGCCCCCCTCCCCTTCCTGAATCCCCACCGCCCCCGCAGATCGGGCGATATCGGTTGAATGACACGACATGTAACGATGCTTAGCTCCAGTTTGCCACCGAACCCCCAAACAAGCGCACCATCATCGTGATGTTGTAGGCGCGCTTGTTGCTGATTATGTTGATGATGCATGTTGTAATGTTGTTTAGGCCGATGTTTTGGCATAGAATGATTTCCTCCGCAGCCCACGCCACATGTATATATTCCACTTTCCGCGGACAAAGCAAAGCCAGGCGAATGCAATTTGTAGCAATTGTACAGTGCTTTGCCCCTTTGCCTCCTCGAAATCCAAGCCCCTCGGGCGGCAAGGCAGTCTGCCATCTTTGATGTGTTTGACAAGCTCTCCGGGGAGGCGGCTGAAGTCGGAGTCTGCCATCCGAAAGGTTATTAATATTTATACGGCTCTCCCGAAAGCAGACAGCTTAGGCAGCCGCAGTCGATTAGAGTGAGGCGTTTAATTTGCGGACGGAACAATGGGGCGTATGAGCAATGTTAATGTTGATTCGACTCGCCATCTATCCCGTTGCAAGGCAGCTTTGCCTGGCAAAAGGATAATGGTTTTAGTTGGGTACATTTCGGCTTTAGCTTGTGGGCGTTTTGGCTGGGACTTCCGTACAAACATAAAGCCTATTTAATTGCAGCAACTGGTTCTAAACCATTCTTAAATAATCAAAAATATGGTATGATAATCATATCAAATTGTTTTGCGAAATGGTTTAATTTCATAAAATGTATAAACAATTCAAAAGATATTTCCTTCATGAAATTCTCGACTAATAACTACGTATTATTATTCTTAAAAAATTTCAATAAGCCAATGTATAAATTACTAATTAATCCTGCAATCTTATCAAACATCTGAGCCATTTTACAAGTTGAAACCATTAATTATTCGATAAATATCCTGTGTTTATACACCAGAAACCAAACCGACAATTAAGGACTTCACACAGCCAGCCACATCCACCTTCTTCGTGCAACTTGTGCTTTCCACTTCTTTCGTGCATTTTAATTGCAAATTTTCCACAGACTCTCCGCAGATGTGTTGACTGAAGAGCTCAACTCAGACTTGGTTGCCGAAAGAAAAACTTTTGGAGACTAATAAAAGATTTCTGATACGTGCAAAAGAAATATTCATGAATTTTCATGAAAATTAAATTAAAAAACTTGTTTCAAGTGGCGGCGAAAGAAAGGAGGGTGGCAAAGGGAGCTTCGCGTAATAAACAAGTTTAAACTCTAACCATAATTTGGTTGGTGTTTTATTTTTTTTTTTTTTTGGCTGCCTGCAAGTAAACAAGAAAACAAAAGCTTCATAAATTCAAGCCGCAGCATATGTGCCCTCCACAATCCCCCTTCCCATTTTTGCAACCATTGTGGCGTTGGCTACAGTTTATAGAAGTTTTTCCCTTATTTTTTTTTTTTTTTTTTTTTTTTTTTTGAGTAGCTTCCTCAATTGCGGCTTTTGGCTTTGGCAACATAGTTAAGATACAAGAGCCAAGACAGGATGGTTTTCCTCCATTTTTCCTCGCAGTAGGCAAAGTTTTGCTTTTACACTCAATTACAATGCAGAAAGTTTGACAGGAAATTACTGTATGGCAAAGTTGTGAGTGTTTTGTAATGCTTTTTTTAGTTCACGAAAATCCCTAACCAAAGCGACGCGTTTAATATGAAATATAAGAGACCTCAGAACCAAAACCCATATAAAGTCCCCAAAATATGAAGGCTTCCAGGATAAAAATGCTCATAATTAAAAGCTCTAGGGGCGAAAACTAACAACATTATTTGCCATATAATCCAGGCTAGGAGAAAATATGAGTGACGGGAATTTCCATAAATCAAAGCTATTCGTGCGTATAAATAAATGAAATCAAAGGCTGCATAATCGCAAGAGCAAATAAACACTGTGAGAGCTGCACAAAGCTGACACGGATACAAAATTTATTTCAATATTTGCTTTAACAAATTGCTCAAAATCACAGAGCAAACAAACCCACCGCATACGTGCACACGAAGCACAAAGAAATTAATAAAAATTTATTGCATTTGAATTTGTCCCCCTGCCGTCGCAAACATAAAACAATTATCCGAGCACCAACAAAATGGGGACAACAAAATATTTTCATTGTAAATGAAATGAAAACAAATTTCACGCGTACGTATAAAAAATGTAACACGCCGAAAAGCAAAATAAAAACAAAAAAAATGGTTTGCAAGGTTTGTTTCGCAAAAAGCCGCTAGCCATTTTTTCACCTGAAATGTTTTTAAAATATTATAAATACCTTCTATATATGGCGCATGCAAATGTATTCAATGTGCTTAAGGTGTTTCATATATATTTCATCGCTTTATTTGAGAATTTTTTGCAAAATTGTGCAAGGAACTGGAAAAAAATTTGATGGCAAAAAGTGGCCAGAAAGTGAAATTGAATTGATTCAAATTGAAAGCAAATGTACGGTATTAAAATAAATCTTTATGTTTGTGGGATAAGTTATTTTAAATATGTGAGAAAAATTTTGGCTGTGAAAGATATTGAGCATATAATTTTAAATGCATTTTAATTCGCAAAATAGTAATAAAATGATTAACCATCTTAAAAAATAATATTTAAATGCTTATGTATTTGCCAATAAATTGTATACATGTAGTGAAACAACAAAATGATGTAACGAATTCTTAAATATTTTATTATTCAGTTTCGAACTAAGAAAGCCGAATATATCTAAAGGCATTATATGATGTACACATTATATAAACATAAAATATGATTTTCCCAATGTTTGGTTATAATTAAATGTTTTCTCTCCATACTCGAAACTCAATTAAACTTTCCAAAAACATCCCTGAGTGCCAAAGGACCCCTTGTTAAGGATGCGAAAACTTATGTACGCCCACATTCGCATATAACCAAGACCAAGGCGATGGTCTTGGGGCAATTACGCATCGTTTCATTATGAAATTTATCGTATTACGTTGATGAAATCACAAGAAGGGTTTGCGGGGGGATGTCTTACAGTCTCGCTGCCGTTTCACTTAATTTCCCCATTGGCTGATGAATCTATATGGGCGCACTATTTCGTTGGTGTGTGGGTGTTTCCGTGGGTGTCTTTGTGTGTGTGTGTAAGTCACATTTGCTGCTAGAATTGTTTCATATTGTGCGGCAGGCTCAACAATTACAAAAGGATAAGGAAGAGTCCTTGTGCGAGCGCGTGGGTTTGTGTTCATAATTACACATGAATTTCAATATCCTGCGGCAGCCTTGGCTTTCCTTTCAAAGAGCCCTTTACCACATCCTTTAGCTTGCTGTAAATATTTGCCCGGCTTTCAACTACCACCCCAAACTTAATGACATTTGCTATATTTGGCTTGACTTTAAAATGTTACCAAACGACTTTAACAAGGCGCAACAAAGGGGTTTTCCCATTTGGTTTTCCCTTTTTCCCACTTCCCAAACCCCGAACTCCGAACCCCGAAAACTTTCCATTTCCTATTTCTATTTGCCAAAAACTCTTTCCACCCGAAAATCTTTGGCAATTTTCGTGGAAAAGTTTTTAATGTACTCGCGCTGTGTTTTGTGGTTCTGTGTTGTGTATTTGTATTTGTATTTTGTATTTGCTCTCGCCTGCCCTTGCAAGTGGGCGTGGCAGCTGGCTTTCGCCTTGTAATTGAGTGTAAGCGCTAATTGGAATTTTGATGAAGTTCGGCGGGAATTTGGCAACAGTTAAGGTCCAAGAAGGACGAAAGGATTTCAGGGAGCTGGCAATTATGTAAGTAGCAGTTGAGAATGTTTCGAATTTCGTGTGGTCGCTGGTTTTCGAGGGTTTGAGGGGATGGTGCAGTGGAAGATGAAGGGTTAAGTGAGTGTGGAAAAGCTTCTTGTAGACGCTTGAGTCGAGCATTAAGTATACGCCATGTAGAACGGCTGGTGCCCGCCTGAAGAACTCGTGTGCTGGCAATTGATAACTCGCTAGCAAGAAATTTAAAGTTTTCGCACAACTTTCGCCCGGAATCAGCCGAAAAATTCATATCAGCTGCTGGTTCACAAAGGGCGAAGGGAGCCACAAAACTTTGCCGCCCAGAAGGCGTACCACTCATAATGGACTCTTTATTTCTTGGCATTTGCTGAGGCAAGCAAACACACCCTACAAAAAATCCGCAAATGTTCACTTATAAAGCAAAATTAGAAAAATATTTTAAAGCAATTATTATGCAACAAAAATTTAATTTACAAGTTGTAGTTAAGGTTAAATTTGATTCAAAACCATTGGTAAATAAATAAATAATTTTTATTAAAAATATGAATTTTCTTAAAAAGCCTTTACTTTTTTTTTCAGTGTACTTTCACGCTGGCAAACAAACAAGAAGCTGTCCTTGTTTCAGCCCTGCTTTTACTGCATTCTTTTTCTATGTTTTTGTGCTGCACCTCAACCAGGAAGTTGTGTGTCATAGGAAGCACTTGTGTGACATAATAAAAACTCTCTCCCTATGCCTTTTTGTGTGTGTGTATGTGTGTGTGTGTGGACCAGGTGGTCCTTTCTATAACATGCTGCACTTTATGCTTTGTCAACAACAACAGCAACGACATCAACGTCATCATCGAGCGGAGGCCCACAAATGTTTTCTTTGCTAAGCCAAAGTCAGCAGCAACTACAAATGAAGTTCATATATGGACATAAGTACATATATGCCACAGGCCTCTTAAAGCAGGGGAATGGAAAAAATAGAACGGGTAAACTGCATTTAAGAGCCGCTTCAGCCTACGGATGGATGGAAACTTGCAGTACTATTTGATGAGGAGGAATTTAAAAATCTTTGTAAATTTCCTTAAAATTTTTCGAAAAAAAAAAAAAAAAAAAATGCATATAGCATTTAGATATATAAATTTAGATGGTGATGCTTGTCAAGAATTTAAATGGGATCCGAGTTGTCTCCTTAATAAAAAATAAAATTTTTATTCGAAAGGGTTTAAAATTACCTTCAAGTCTATTATATTATTATTGACAAATTCCCAAATCATTTTATTTCCTGATCCGATTGTAGAAATTAAATTTGTAAACTACAACAATTCTAGTACATCCTCCCATGTATTAAATGTTTATTTAAAAAACTTTTACACGTTGACTACCAGATATATCAATCATAATTCTATTTGCATGGCTTTATTGAAACCCAAATATTTGGTCAGCATTTTTAGTTTATTTTTTGGTATTAAGTCACATCATTTTTTGTTTTTTGGGTTATTTGTATTTTATCCCCAGGGGGCATCAAAAATGATGCTCGCCCTAGCTGAAAATCTGAAATGCCAGCAAATTTGGTGGCGTAAGGGAATTATCCCCTGTGCATTTGTTTAAAGGCTGCACTTTCATTAGGAAGGGGAAGCGCTAATTGAAATGTGTTTGCCTTTCCTTTGGGGCGAAGTGCAAAATGCAATTCTGCTTGACGGGCAGAACGAGTTGCTTTGATCAAAAGCCCTACCCCCGCCTCCATTTAACCCCTTTTTTGGGTGAGCCACCCCTTGTGTCTTCTCTCACTTTGAGCAATCAATTATCAAGTTACAGCCGCCAAAAAATCCATTCCCGCAGCAGAATTCGCGGCAATTAAAGTTTGCATCATGCGTTGTGTTCCCCGTTTCCCGCCGCCTTTTTTCCCCAGTTTTCATTTCAGAAATTTGCATAGTTCAAGGGCTTCGTTTCTAACTGAGTTTTGGGTGGCAGAGTGCCGACTGCCCCGCTTTCCATTTCTAGTCCCCTTTTCCATTGCCCGCTCTCAGTTACCCGGTTTCCGTGGCCTGAAAAAGGCTCACAAAAAATATGAAGTAAAGCCGGCTGAATGAAATGTAGGGGATGTGAAAAGGCGTGGCCCAAAAATGAAATTGTTGCTTGCCTGCAAAATTTGATTATGCCGCGATGGTAGTTGTGCAGTATGTCTGTGGAGAAATGGGGGATTGCCATATTCTGCCTACATTTGAGGGCCAATTTGTGAAATTGAAGAATGAATGATTGCCGAAATGTTTACAAATGGAATCTCAACTGTGGAAATGTGTGTTTGAATGCACGAAACTCAAATTGCAAACATCAATAACTCTATATCCGCAGAAAAGCAAACATTTCTAACACAACGGGGAATTTTGCTTAAATTGTGAGCCAGAAAATTCCTGCTAACTGCATGAATTGGCCTTAAATTTGGTCTTTAATAAGCTAAGTTTGGTAAAGCGTTTTATGGCTTAACATTTTATTCTTTTGTTTGTTCTTTAAAGTAAATACAATAATATATATGATATCTGTAATTTAATTTGCGCAAATAACATTTTCAATTTATTCGGTTTATTGTTAATTCCATTGGAATTCGTTTTTCTTTAAACTGAAATCAAGTCAAGCAAATAATTTCCTATATTGGCCTATTTTTCCACCTCTTCTGGCCAAGAAAAATATGTAATTTCATTAGTTTAAGTAACGTTTCGAACACATTCGTTTGGGTCAGCTTTACACACCACCTCCGTCCTTTGTAGTCCTTAAAAATTACCTTTTTTACCTTTACCGTTGCCAACTCATTCCATTCGCTGGTTGCCAAAAAACAAACACGAAAAAAAGGGTCGGAGAAATGCCCACAAAATAAGCTTCTGTTTGACCAGGACTCACAGTCCACCATTCCGCCCACCTCTCTCAAACAGAACGGCGAAAAAAAGGCGAAAAGGATCGAGGGCGAGAAAGGACCTTCAGGTGCAACAGCCTTTGCGGTTGGCTCCTTCGTCGTTGCATGTAAAAATCCCTTCAATGATTAATGTAATTTCACGCGCCACTTAACGTTATCCCTGCAAGGACATTATGCTTAATTGCAGCGTCAGTTTGAATTTAACCGAGATTCTGCCTCTCCACTGCCTTATCCTTTTTCTTTTTTCCTCCATTGTTTCTGCGGTGCGATTTTTCCTGGGCCTTGGCCAAAAAGCTGCCGTGCGAATTTATGAAAAAGATTTGCCTGCCAGCAGCTATTTAAAGTTAAAAACGCGCACAATACCCGTTCCCACACACACACACACACACACACACACACACACACGAGCACACTTCATTTGGCTTGGAACTGCCTTGCAGTTGCCTTTTATGTGGCCATCTTGCTGGAAATGGGTTAATTGCATAATTTGCGAATTTCACGTGCAATCTGCGGTGGTTTGAGGTGACGGGAAAAACAAGGGAAAGGGCGGAGTTTTTTCAGCCCGTTGACGATGTGAACGGCGGGCCTTGGAGCCTGGCTGCAAGTCTCATTAGCTGTTGATGAGGCAGTTTCGCCAGCTTTTCATAATTTCATCAACCTTGATTAAATTCCCAGATATATAGTTACCTGAAAAAAAAAGAAAATATTTATAATTATTTAAACGAAAGCTGATATAAGGAAGTGTATTCAAATATATTGGTTTTTCTTAAAGCATTTGTAAAAATAAACATAAGTACACAAAAGTGTAATAGTATTTTTTTTCTAGCTTTTATGTTAACATTGCTTTTGTTTTTTTAGAAAACTAATTTTAAAAGACAAAGGGCACAACTCTTGCTTTTTTTCAGCCCTTTTTCGATTTTTAATAGACAAACATGCAGATAATATAAAATTCGATTTCTTAGCAAAAATAAACTTTGTAAGAAAAATCAACAAGGTAACCTTTTCACTTTCCATCTTTTTTTGCCAGAAGCAGACAAAACCCGATCACAGGTCAAAGGTCTAATCAAAGTCCTGTGGTCTAACCGGCAATCCTGCTCCCTTTGACTAAACCCCTCTGCCCCTTTCCCCTCCACCTTTGTCGATTACTGCTCAAATGTTCCGAGTTTTTCTTTTATTTTGCCATGCGAGTAGATTGTCGTTTTATGAACTCGCAAGGACCTGCATTCGAGGCTTGACTTTTGCCTTTTTGCGGTGAGCATCTGCTGCTCTTGGCCTGGTCAATGCCAGGATAACAACAACAACAGCAACAACAACAGAAGCAACAACATCAACATGGGCAACAAAACCGACAAGAACAAGTTTATCTAAATTGCCGTATAGACTGCTGCAATGTGGAGAACGGATCCGAAGCTTGTGGCCTGCGGTTAAGCTTGAACTTCTCCCGAGCTGGAATCCTCTATCCCCGCATCTTCCATTCAAATACGTATCCGTATCTGTATCTGAATCTGTATCTTCGCCTTCGTTACGTATTTGCTTTTTACATGCTTCCTTTTCAAGTTGATTTGGGTCAATGCTATTTGTTTGCCATTGTTTTTCTTTGCTGCCATGTTTTTACAACTTTGGCAACGAGTTGTGTTTGCTTTTCCCCCTGTACTTCTTCTATCCTTTTTCAAAATAACACAAAACTAATTGGTTTGTTAATTAAAATTTTGTTGAAATCATTTCTCGATCTTATAGCCTCTATGTTTGTGTTTGATTTTACTACACAATGTATATGTTATCTTGAGCTTATCTTAAATATCTTTAAATATTTTTTCTTTTGTTCTTAAAAAGACCAAAGAATGAATGATCATGAAAATATTAAAGCTACTTAAAAATAGAATGTGTAGCTGCTCAAAGCCTTCTTCTCGATTAAATACAATCCAGTTTTTTCTTTAACAAATACGTTTGACTTCTATCTTAACCTACTTGAATCTCTGTGTAGTTTCTTTTGCATACCAAAAATGAAATTTTCCGTTTTACCAGCAAAACTTCAGAGAAATATTTGAATAGGAAATTTGGCTTGCTTTATTTGAATATTTCGGTATTGTTTTTGCGGCTTCAAAATCGATGTTTGAGCAAGGATTTCGATTAAGTGGTTGTACAAGGCGGAATCTTCTCTTGTTTTATTTTTTTTTTCCCCAAAAAATCCTTTGCAGTTGCAATCAGCATTGAACATTCCTCGCCAAATTGCAATGTGCCAAGATTAGCTGCAGCCAAAAGCAGAAAAGTAGAAATCCCTTGGTTTACCTTTAGTTCGCCAGTCTGGTAAAAAGGGCGGTGAAAGGTGAATGGAAGGGAAAGGGGGTGGGGGGCTCAGATACAGCACAAGAGTGCCAAAAATAACTGTTAATTCGAATGCAAAGGCAACGTGCCAATGGCCTCCGACGACCAAATGTCAATGCAAACACAACGAATTTGCCTTGGAGAAGTGGCAAGCGAATCTGCTGCCACGATGCCCATTCAAACATGGCAACTTGATTAGATATTGTTGCTCTAGCTGCTGTCTGATGCTTAGATTTTTGGCTTTTGTTGTGTATGTGCTAACCACACACAAAGAAATTATGATTTTGTATTCCAAAACAAAACCAAAAAGGTTAAGGTGTTAATACGAATATTAATAAAAAATCGATAGAATATATTCAGTTTAAATTGATTATAAAAAAAATAAATTTAAAGAATGTTGACTAAAAAATCGTTAGAAGTGTCAGAACAATTATTATGAATAATTTTAGAATTTAAAAGAATTATTCTGATTTTAATTTTATGGGAAAAATAAATATTCGTGCAATTAAACCTTTTAATTTTTTTTTTACATTTTTCATGACAAATATTTCCACAGTGCATGAACTCCTTTTCAGGGATCCTGGAGCCAAAAACGGACAAAGTTGCCATTAGCCTGTCTGTCGGTACAATATGCCGTGCCGTTTCCATTGAATGTTCATCGACAGCAGCTACGGCAGCCACTCCGAAAGCATTCAAAGGCATTGCAGATGTTTGCCAGAATTTGCATATTTGTTTGGCAGCTTCATGTCGGAATGCATTAAAAGCAAACTGATAGAAGGACACCCCGATCGAAGAGTGTAAGCCAAGGAAAAAGTTTGGCTCGAACTGGTGTACTATATTCACTCCCTCGATAAGGTATTTTTCGGTGTCCACTTAATAACATGGCAAATTGGCATGTGAACAGAAAGCAATTAAGCAACATTCTTATAATGAAATTAAAGTTGAAAGAGTTCCATTCATGAAGTGGGTTATAAACGAGAGGGGATCAATTAGTTTCAGTTTATATCAGAACAAAATATGTAAAGCATCGTAGCCATCAGCATTTAAAATGATTGTGTTTCTATCATTTAGAAGTTTATTTAGGCAAATCAAAAGGCTTAGAAATACACTTTGCCCCTTGTATATTTACACTGAACCCTTTTAAAAGCGACCCTCGTTTGCCGACATCTCCATTCGATGTGCGTGTAAATAATAAATTGACAACTGCAAACTGTAACTGTGAAGCCGTTTCATTGGCAAATGTCTATATAAATTGCACTTGATTGGCCTGGATTCAATTCAGCCAACAATGGCATAAATTAAAAGCATGCAGAGCACCGATTTCGATTGCGACCCCAAAAACTGAGCGCAAGCCCCAAGCTTTACGCCCCAAAGGCATATCACTCATACGCAGCGTGAGCCGGAGACCATTTGTCCTGGCACCTTGTTGTGATGGTATGGTACGGTATGGCATGGTATGCTATGCTATAGCATGGTTTGGTTTGTTTGTCCATTTATTTGTGTGTCCTGTTTGCCTGACTGTCCTTTCCTGTCCCGTTTCGTCCCGTATAATTTCCATCCGTTGGTTCGTTCTGTTTGCTTGCCACTTTGCCATTATTATTTATACTTTTTCTTGTTATTTATTTAAATGCTTTCCCTTCCTCTCTCTCATTTGTGAAAATTGTCGCAGCAAATGATTTTATTTGCGAAGCCATAAAATTTACATTCACATTTCTATTTGTTTGCCATTGTATCCTGGGCATCAACGTGAATTTAGAGCGCCGCTCCGAACTTTTCCAGGCACCGGAAGCTATGGAAGCTATGGACATGCCTAAGCGGCTTTGGTTGCTTTAAGTTCTGTCTTCTGGCCGGTCAAAGTTTCGTCTTGCCAGACTTTTCGGGCCGAAAAGAGGGGGCCTAATGACCTGCTGCACTTTGGTATCTTTGGACTACAGGATTTGCACATGGGCACTAAATTGGCTTGGCTTCTCGAGAGAATTTTAGGCATATGAATAGTTAGAAAGTTATGCAACTGTTGGTACAAGCTTAAAACTCAAAAGACTTAATTTTATACAAAGAGTGGTTTATTTTAAGGTGGTTATCTTATTGATTACCGGTTAAAATGAACGTTTTATCCAAAACTTTAAATAAGCTGCATATCTTTGGTATCTTTTAATTCGTTATAATTCATTGGACTTAAAACGTAAACAATAAATTATTTAATCAGCGTATGTGTAACAATAAGTTGGTTTACTATTTAAAAGGTGATATAAGCTACATGGTGTACGACATTCTTTACAAAAACAGAAAAAAATATGTTTTATTAATCAATTTGTGAATGCTTTTTCAATCCTCGTTTAATTATTGAATGACTTTCGTTTAAAGCTCGATCCCGCTTTTAATAAGCAGATTAATAAATGAAAAGCGTTGAATTAATCTGACAGATTGCTTTTTTTAGCAATAAACTTTAGCTTTTTCATTGCATGTAAACCGTTTCAGACTCTCCATTAAAGTTAGCATTTACTTTATGAAATAAAAAATGAAGGGAAATCCACCGCCAGCTTGGTCCACCGATGGGAATAGTTCCTGGAGCTGGCTGAGATAATGCTGCACCCTTTTTAACATATACAGATATGTGCATATATCCAACATTGTTTGACCATCCACGGAACCGGTTCTGATCCGGATCCAGGCGCCACAGCATAACTAACTAATTAATATTAATGCACGGAGAATGCTAATTATGCCGGCACACACATACACACACACACACCCATACTAACACACACTCACGCGGGTAAAGGAGAAAGCAAAACACAAAGTATTTTGCACACAATCGTATGAAACGTGAGAGAGAGCTCGGAGAAATGAAAGCCGGGGCCAAAATGGAAAAAGTTTTGCATTGAAATGCAAGCAAATTGAAATGAGCGTGGGCCCTCAAGGACCCAAAAGGGGTGGCAGTGGGTGGTGGGCGGTGGGGGGAGTGGCTGGAGTGGGCCAAAGTGGCTGGAGGAACACGTGTTGGCCATTTCAAAAATGTAAACGTCAGCGAGTCCATCACGAACAGGCTGCTCCTCCGCTTTCCCCTTTTCCTTCGCCCCCAAAAACCATCCGACTGCAGACGCTTATTTGCTTATTCATAAGCAAACATTAACTTAATTTCCATGTGTGCGAGCGAGACGGCGCACGAAGGCCAGAAAGAGAGAGGAGGCCAGTGAGTGAGTTGGGCCGAAACAAAAAGCTTTCGCGAAATGTGATTATCAGTACTGGGCCAACAGCTGCCAACAGCTGCCAACAGCTGCTTAAAACAGTCGACTTTGTTTTCAGGGGGCTGGAATTTTTGGGGAATTCGGAACCAGAGTTACCATATTACAATGAAATGCTATGTGTGTGCTAGGAAAATAAATAAAGCAAAGAATGCAATAACAAAAATAGAGACCCACAGGAAAAATATTATTCCGCCATGAAAGTTGGAAATTTTCCACAAAAATAAATGGTAAATAAAAACACAAAAGCCATTCTAGATTTTATAATCTAATTATCTAAGCTTTTCTAGTGAAATTATATTATAAAACTATTTTCACGGGTTCTTCTTTTAAAACTTAAGATAAATCTTTAAATATAAAGCATAAAAATATTCTTAATACATTTAAAGGCTACTAAAACTAATCGAATACATTATAGACATGTTCAAAACCCATTTTAGTTATTTATGTTAGCAGGAATACTCATAGAATTATCACTCTTTCACAGGCGAAATCAAGTTGAACTACTCGCGGCGGAATGAACGTGAAAAACCTTTTAGAGGCTCCTGCAATTGCCGCTACACATGCAAAGTGGCCGAGAGAAGATTCACAACATCGCGTGCTGCATTTGCAGCAACACCAACTTGGCCAACAACAGCAATGCGTCAGTTGAGCAAATAGACAACATCAACAGGGCTGAAAGCGAAACAGCAAAGGTAGGGGCGAAAAATGGATAGGAAAATTTGCCGAGCAAACAGCAGCCAACATCTATATAAATTTATAAACGCAACACATGCAGCAGTGTGGCTGTGTGTTTAAGGATAAAGCGCAAAGTTTACACACATACACACATGCAGAGCAGGGGCGCTGGTACTGCAAATTAAAAGGGATGCCTTCAGTGGACTACCCAATTGTCCAATTTGCATCCCCTTTCCGGTGCGCCCCTGCTGCACATTGTGCTGTACATTGAGGCCATTTTGTTAATATTTAATATCAAATAAAGGCCCCAGAATGGTGCAAAAACGGCCGCCAGCGGTGGAATTGAAACCGAACTGGAAACTGAAAATGGATAACCAAGTTTTGAATAAAGAAGAACCAACTGCGGAGCCAGTAGCCGACTGGCAAAGGCCCCGAAGGGCGTGGAAATCCATCAAACTGACCGCAGTCGGGGCTCACATGACGTATGAGCAATGTGAGTGGCCGACACTTAAACGAACCGAGCTGCAGAACGTGCCTTAAACTACGTCCATTTACCCAACGTCGTTCTGTGCTAGGTTAATACCCAATTACTGTGCAAATTACTTCAAGTTCTTCTGGCCCCAAAAAACTTTTGTCTGTCTACATGCGTGAGCCATTAAAGTTTACCGCTTCCACTGGCTGAAAAATGTTTGAGCTGGAAACGTGCTTACTTTCCCAGCACCCAGCTTGCCAGTCGCTTTAAAGCTTTTTAATAAACGTCATAATTTGCTTAAAGTTTTCCCATAACCAGGTGCTGCCGAAAATACTGGTAGTTCGTTTCGCCCGTGCTTGAGTTTTTGGGTTTTGGGTTTTTCGGGAGCCTGTGGCAGCCACACGATTTAGCAAATTATCTTGATAGTTTTTGGCCTCACTTTAGCAGGTGGAAATTTTGTGGATTATTAATGCAGATCTTGTGTGAAGATGAGTCCTGCTTTAGTCGGGCTTAAAAGCATTTTCAAAATCATGGGGACTTTATCATTTCTTCAGCTATGTTTGAGACATTTTTTGATAGAACTATTTTGGTTTGTTAAATACATTTTTTATGAAACTAATTTTTTAAAAATACGGGTACGTAATGATTGCACATTTTGAGGTAACCACTAAAAAGCGCAAGCTGAATAATGGGGATAAAAACACAAAGCATATCGCATCGACTTACTCGTCCCCGCGAGACTCATCAAAAATATACGAGATTGCCCCCGTAGTCAGCGCTTTTCCCAGCCCAGCTTTTAATTTTTTGCTAACCAAAAAACAGCGCACTTTTGGGACAAATATACGAGTAATGTATGCAAATATTTATATATTCATGTGGCAATGTGTGTGTATGCGTTTGTGTGTGTGTTTGTATTTTAGCGGAGGCGGGAGCGGTGACTTTTGGGCAGGCCAACAATATGGCTTGGAGCAACCAAAACGGACGCGAGCGCCGTGAAAATGGAAAATGGCAAACAGCGGACAGAGATTACAGTCTAGCGCCCGAAGGAGCGGGACAAAGTTTTACTTTGACATATCACAAGCTAACACACACACTAACACACACATACACATACAGATGCATGTGAATATTCAAGCCAAAACACCAAAGCAAAGCGAAAGCCTGATGCTTTTTACTTTGACCGCCGTCGGGCACTCGAAATGCATATGGGTCCGCCCGCTTTTGTATAACCCCCTCCCCCTCCCCCTTCCCCTCCGCCACTCCTTTTCACCCATTTTCACCCCCTCCAATACGGCTTTCCATACGTATTTGTCTCTCTCTCCGGGGTGTGTTCGCTTTTTAGCCACAAAAAATGGCTGCAGTACGCGCAACTAAACACACAACAAACTTTGGCTCACACACACACAACAGACGCGGTTCTCATTGCACGCTCACTTTGGCTTTTGCTGCGCCTACACATAGAGAAAAAATTGAGACCTTGTATTTGAATGCCACCTATAAAAATAACTTGAAGAGTTGCGTCAGCTTTTCCTGATTTTGTTTTTCAAAGTTAAAACTTTTCAACTTTTTTTATATTAAAGACTTTTTTTTCCCCAAGGACTTATTTCAAGGAAGTCACTTTTACCAAAAACCTTCTAAAAACACATTAAAAAACACAATGACTTACAAAGTAATAATAAAAGAGAGGAAAATCGTTTGAAATCGATCTGAAAAAAATATCAATTTTACTTTTTCCATATAAAAATACCAAACAAAAAAATATATATCATTTTAAGAATCAGTTCTTTCTAAATCACTTATTTCTTAAAAATTTAATTAAGTTAGGTTGCATTTTTTTCCAGTGCACCCTTGCACACCCACACTTTCCTGCTGCATTGGCATTTCTTTTGAGAGCTGAAATTCCTTTCAAAAAATCAACATTCAAATACGCAGCCAAGTAAAAGTGCGAGTGGTAAAAGCGCAATTTCCTCTTGAAATCTCCGCAGCATCCCCCTCGCTTTTCCCCCACTCAATGCCAGTCTCTTTTCCCCCTAGCTCAGTGTTAGCCATACAGTGTAAACCATTTCTGTGAGAGCTTTGATTTGTGGCCCTCCAATGAAGATGGATTGCCGGGACGGGAAAACAAACGTATAACAGAACAAAGGACTTAGCCAAGCCTTCGGCATAGAGTGTTTTTAAGGAGAAAGCTTAATGGAAACCATGTCGAAGTGGAAAATCGATTTGACTACACACAATTAAGCCAAGTTTTAGAGAAATAGTTCAATACGTATACGGCTTATAACTTTTAAGATATTACTAATTGTTAGATTTATGATGGTGAGCATAAAATTGTTATAAAACTTGAGACTTTAATTCGAGAAATTAAATTCGACTTTACGTTTCATAACTTTTGAATTACAGAAATGCAGCTTTTAATTAAAATCCCTGCAATTTTAACAACCTCTCTGTTTTCCGCACTTGTAAATGAAGTGAACTGGAAAAACTTTAAGGCTTCTCTGCATTCTTTGTTTCGAATAAGTTTGCCCACTTTACGGGCAAACTTTAAACAAATCTGGTCGTAGCCACCATATGTTTATGAAAGCGCTTGGCTTTCGGGCCATAATTTCCAACAATTTGTTGAGCTTGGCCGGAGGGCTTGCCGTTGCCCGGGCTTGTGTATAAAATTACAATAAATCCTTGCATTTTAGCTGCAAATAAACAAAGATTTGCAGCGCCGAAAACGAAGTCTGAGCGCGCTAAAACAAAACAGAAGGAATCGGAAGGCAAAAGGATGTAGACGGTGGAATGGGGCCAGGACGAGTGCATGCAAAGTAGCATTTTAAGTTGCCCGGAAAAGCGGGAAAGGCGGTAAAGGCGGAAAAGCCGGAAAAGGGAAGGATGAGGGGTGGCTTTTCCAAGAAAATCCATTGGGCTGGCCTGTAGAACTGTGCATGCTTCAGGATGTTAAATCAACATGTAAGCATTTAATGCGGCGCTCCAAAGCTGAAAAAGCGTAAAATTCCCCAAATGACCATAAATTTCTGTGTTTGGCATCGCAATTGTTGTTGTTACCCTTTACCCTTTTGCCCTTTTCCCGTCTCGCTCACTCTCTCTCATCTTATTTCCCTTTCCCACTTGCTGTAACTGCCGGCAAGTGTAGAGAAATGGAGAAAACTTCAACAAGCACTTGTAAAAATAAATGGCATTTTGGGTTATGTGCAATAATAAAATGGAAATTGTGCAAAAATATTGTCGCCTCTACCAAAAATTCTCGACTGCCAGTGGTGGATTGCAGGTGGAGGGGAATTGGCGGGGGATTCTGGCGAGGAATTCGGGGAAAATATCTGGTTAAGCTGGCTGCTTGGCCCGGCTAACTGGAAACTATATAATGGCCGATGATGTACGTCCTTGTTGGGTTTTAGACCCTGTGTTGACACTGAATCTTTCGAGAAATTGTTTGGAAAAATATGAATGTGTTTTTTAGGTTCTGGTAGAGGAAATAGCAACTATGGTTGTTTTATGATGGAAATCAGTTTATTGAAGCTTTGTTTTATAGAACAATGTTGATAAAAAATGCGTTTGCTGCAACAATTCAATGGGTTTTGCAAAGAAGTAGATAAATGGCATTCTAGATATATAGTATGTGCTGCAAAGCTGCCATAATCGATAAAATATTGATAAATGTGCAAACACTTTATAGAATTTCCTCAATAAATATTTTTCTGCTCAGAGCTAAATTCTCAATAAACGATAAGGCTCTGTAAATACGGTCGAAGTCAAAGAGTAAGCAATAAATTGAAATTTTATTGTTTATTTTGTGGAAATTTATAAACAGTAAAGAAAATAAAAAGATTTTGTAAAGAAGTGCTGTAGAAAAATAAAAGACTTGATCGAAATAGTTTTATTTAAAACCAAACCACATTCAAAATATTTGATTGTTTGTATTTAAAATTGTTAAATAAATTATTAACCGAGACTTCCTGATTTCTAACTCATTGTTAAGCAGCACATAGAAAAGCTCAACTGTACCTGCTGGCAGCCAGTCACTTTGCCGTCAGTTGGTCCTCCAAAGAGGTAACATATTTGACACGACGCTGATTTCAGCAAAAGTTTCTAATTTCACGCCCTCCTGACAGCACGGCATCCTTTCGCGGGAAATCCCCCACAGCGGGGATGTCAACTTGCCATATGCAAATGACTTGCTTATCAAATAAAGTATTTTTTTTTTTTTTGAAGGGGGTCCGCAATGGGGTCCTGCTGCTCACCGGGGTTAAGGGTTTTGCCCAGCCAGAGAACAATGCGTGCGAAGTGCGGCAACTGTGCGTATGCGCAATTTTCACATTGTTTCAATATCACGCATACGTTAAAGTATGACTGTATTTGTAGGGGTAAAATGGGATGAAAGGGGGTGGTGGAAGGGGGAGGGGGAATGGGGTTCTGGGGTAGGTGCTCGTTTCGGTTTGTCGGTGCTCTCTGTTCGGTTTTTGGTTTCGGTTTTTCGCCTCCGGCTTTTCCAAGTATGCACAAGTAATGTGAGAAAATTAAATTTTTCGTGGCTCCCGCAAAAGTGTCGGTCTGTCTGCGTATGTGTACGTTCCCTTCGCTGTATCTGTGTGTGTGTATGAATGTTTATATGTTTGGATTACACACACGTTTGCGATTTTGTGCTAAACATTGTCAGAATCCCCCACCCTCCATTCCCCCCCTTTTCGACACCCCTGGAAAAGGGCGTGAAGAATAAAACTTAATTCAATCTGCATATCTTTGCTTCACTCTCGTCCTTTTCATCCTCCCGGCTGCTTGCTGTTTAAGGAATATTTAATTAAATTTTGCCTGTTTATTGTTATTGTTGCCTGGCGACATTTGTTAATTGAATGCGCCGTTGCAAAAGTGATTATCATTGAGTTTGTCATTTGATTTATGTGACGACTGTAGGGCATAAAATTGCTTTAACAAATGAGATGCTTAACGTATAGGATGTGTAAAGCAATTCAAATGAAGCATTATGCCAAGAAATTTAAGATTTAATGGGGGATTATTTTGTGGGGCGGAGGTAGCCGAGGTCTTCTTCTGATTCCATTACTTGTTTGACTCCGCACTTTACATAATTGATATACGCACACTCCCCATGGCATTTCTCCCCCATTAACCGCATCAAGCTTCATTTAAGTTCAATCAAAGCCAAAAGCTGTTCAATATGAATGCCAACGTCCAGTGTCCAAATGCCATCGAATCGGTCGCCAAGTGACAGCCACAAAAGCCACAGAAACCTTTTTGCCTGTCCGCCAAGCGTGACGCAAAATTGCAAATGTCAAATGCTTCGCAAGGATACAGAGGGACCCCAGAATGTGGGTGCACTGGAAAAAGGATCTTACTTTCTTTGGAATTTAATTGAATTTTGTAAATGTTTATGTGTAGCATTATTCATATATTAAAAATCTTTTAACAGAATTGTTTACGTTTATGCATCGGATTAACATTTTCTAATAAGTCTTTCTTTGGTATCTATTTTTTATTACAATAGATTTACAAGATTTTAATCAATACTAATATTTTTTTACAGTGCTATTGTGCGTTCGAACCATTGAAGCAGGGGGTAAGGCATTTGGTTTCAATGGAAAAGCCGCAAGCGTCAGAAACTTCTTTGCCCCCAAAAACTTGGACTAATTGAGAGGGCTTAACCGGAGAAACCCGATGCCAATTAGCAAAGGGAGTTTCAGCCGAGGCAGGGGTAAACAGGATTATATGTATCTCGCAATAAAAACAAACATTAAATTAACTAACAAATGTCAAATGCAAATGGCAATGCAGACATTAACAGAAACGTTTGGCAGGCAATATAATTTGACTGCGAAATTTTGTTGAAATTTCGGCTCTGAAAATTGTATAAAATTATGCAAAATGTCCTTAGAGCCTGCCTTTCCCACTCTCTCCATCTTCCTTGTTTGTGCATGGAAATTGTAGTCAAAGAGCAGAGGAGGAAATTCTAATGTAAATTTCATGCCAACACATAGCAAAAATTTGGAGACACGAAAATGCAGCAGCAGCTTCAATGCCAAGCCATTTGATTTACCCATCTCGCTCGCTCTCTCTCAACCCCTCTCTTTCTGTTTGTGTGTGTGCCTGAGTGTGTGTGTGTACCGGAAATACTTGGCATGCCTCATTGAAGCTCGTTAGCTGACTTATTGCTAGAGTCTGGCTAAGGGATTCATGTTGACAGCTCATGGCGGCACTTTCAATTGAAATAAATCCTTACAAACGCACGCACACATTCGAGTATCCCGCAAAAGGGGCAGAAAAAATACGAAATTTGCCAATTTGTTGTCATGTCCCACTTTTGCCACGCCCATTAGCCCATTACACACACATATAGAGGGGAAAGTCGAGAAAGGGGAAGAGGAGGGGAGCGAAAGAAAGTGGAAGATATCTCATGGAAGACCAAAGGCATTGTCAATACTTGAGCCTTTTTACAGCTCATTCACAGGCTGCCTTCGGCTCATTTCTCATGGCTTTTCCATTTCCCCTCTCGATTTTCCTCCCAAACCCTCTTGTCAAGTGTTTTTCAAGTGGAGATTAGCACGATTCCTGTGCAGCTTATGGCAAGGATGCGGCCCCCTTTTATCAGTTCGATTGGTTTGCTTGTTCAACTGTTTTCCCTTTGCCTCGATTTCTTTGAGTTGTTTGCCAAATAAAGATTTGATCCCTTTACAATAAGACAGGAAATGGTATTTCCCACAAAATATTTGTTAGCAGTCGGTCACAAAAATACATTTTTGTTAATGCAAAACAGGAAGAAATAAATCTCTTGCGATTGGAAAAATCAAATACTTGACAGGCACACAATAAGTCTAATAAAATATTAAATGTTTTTAAATATTTTAAAATGAAAATTAATAAAATATAAAAACTATATTTTCTAAATGATATTTTGATTAGTTTTAACTATGTTTAATTGTTGATGTATTCGCATAATCTTTTTGTTTTTTGCTTTTCAATTATACTTATATAAAAATTTTTCATTTTTTTTTTTAATTTTTATCAACTACCATTTCAGCTTTTATAATTTTATTAGAGTTGAGAGAACACTTCAAGCTAATTGCTGCTCAAAAACATGCCCCGAATTGAGGCAATTTCGTCACGTTTAACGATGTACAAAATTGGGCTAATGTGAAGAGATATAAAAAAGTAAAGTCCTGAAATGAAATCATTTTCACCTTTAAAAGGGCATTAAAACCGGACTCCAAGGGGGGAGGGTATACTCGTACACCTTTGGGGAGTGGGAAAAGGCGGACACGAGTGGCAATCAACAAAAGACACACACGTAGAGTTGCAAACAAATTAGAACACGCACGAATGGCCTGGCCACAAAAGCGATTTGATGAAGAACAGTAAGGGATGAGTGGATAGATACGAAAGTGGGGGAAGGAAAAACCGAAGAGGAGATCAAAGTCAAAGGCACGTGAGTCTATGGAAACTTTTTCCCCAAGCGGCATAATAATAATTGAGTGGATGCCGAAACTAGTCAAGGTGTACAAAAAATAGTTGCAGAAAATGCAAAATAAGTGGACAAAGGAAGGAAAAAAAAAGGGAGGACAGGAAGGAGGAATAGATCCTGGCCATTATCCACAGGCTGTCGCCTGACTGACCGACTGGGCGTATGCGTAATTTAAGCCGCTTTAAGTCAGGCTCAATTGTTGGAAACGGCGACCCGAAGCGAAATCTGTCCCCTCATCTATTCGAATGGGAGGGACTGGGGGTGGGGGATCCACCCAGTGCCACACCTACACGCACATCTGCTGCTAAGCTGCTGCACGCACATGAAGTACCCAGCAAAAAGTCCTTGAGCACGGCTCACACAAAAAATAAAAGAAAGGCAAATTCAGTGGCGGGGCCAACTCGAACTGGCACTTAAGAGCTTCGATGTCATGTCGACACGGCGGGTGGGATAGCAAAAATGGATAGCAGAAGAACACTGAGAATAACAACGAGCTATCCAGTTAACGGAAATAATATATAGTTATTTCAGAAAAGCCAATATTAAAAATCTAACAGCAAAATGTTCATTACTTTAAGATTCATAAACAATAAGGTAATATTATTAAACTTGTTTATCGATAAACACTAATTATTCGAGATTGAAATTTATTAACTAGTATAATTTGTACAATAAATAATTTATATCTTCTTAACGTTTTAGTTTTAAAAATAAAAACCAAAAAAATAAACTAACGTTTTAAAACGATTTGAAATAAGTTTCAAATTATTGTTAATAATTTCTAAGAAAATGTTTTCAGCAAGGCTACATTTGTGCAACCCAGATTAATTGATTCATAAATATTTCTATAAACTTTCCCTTTTTTTCTTCAGTGCACGGTAGGCAGGGCAAGGCGGGCATCAAGTGTTCATGGCGCCTAAAGTAACTGAAGTCGGCAAATACCGCGAATCGGATGGAACGGGACGAAAATGGATAGGATCTGGATAGCGATAGGAGCGAGGGAAAGGGGAGGAGGAGAACTGAAGGGCAGACGACACCATCTAGAACGGGCGACATGGAGTTAAGTGGCGTAAAGCGTGTACTTAATCGCTTTAAGCATTAGAATTTGAAATTGAATATCATAAAGGATATTCAAAAGTGCGGGCTGCAAACAAACTCGCAAAAAAGGAAAAAAACGCCAACTGAAGAACAAGCAAAGCAGAGCGAAAAAAAATTGTTTAAGTAGAGCACACAGCAAATAGTTGTAAAATTTTCACCGGAGAGAGAGATAGGAATACGGGGGGGGAGAAAGAGAGGGCATGAGTTTTGTTGGGTGTGAGAACATTTTGCAAATAGTTGAGGGTCCGTGTGGAGTTGAAGGAGTTTTGTTGATGTCGAATTGACGACTCGTAAAATTGTTTTAAGGTGCGACATAAACTGTGGATGTCGGCGTTTCCACACGATAAACAATTTGTTGAAAGGAGTAGCTACTTATCGCAATCGAATCAATTTGTTGACTTCGCGCTGAAGCGTCGATAATTTTTGTGTCTGCACACGAACAAGCCCAGCTAAAAACAGTATACATTATCACACAATTTATTGCCACGTCATTAAACAGCAAAACTATTACCGAAAAGATTCAAAACTCAATTTAATAACAGTTGTTACAACCACTAGGAAAATATTTTTGCAGAAAATTTACGTAGCAATTAGCGGAATTATATTACCAAAAATTTCTATTTTATTGATGCAAGCAGATTTCAGAATATTATTACACGAACATAACCACTTCAGCATTCAGCATTTTGCCCACAGACAAAGCTCTAAAATTACAACCGAAAATAATTATGGCAATCTCGAATTTGAATGTTATTAAAGCGTGAAGAACAATGAAAATATTTTCAGCAGCTTGCATTAAAATTTATTGGACAAAAAGTTATAAATCGAAATTCAATGGACGAATGGCAGAGCAAGAAGAATGATTTGTGGAAAATCCAAATGTGTGTCCGCCCGCCCAGATGGCATTAAAAATGCATGACATTTTGACAATTGATGGGCCAAGGAATCGATAACATCAAATATGCATTGCCAAGGGGGCGACTCTGGGGGGCTGCCGTCTGACAATTTGCAATTTGCTTTTATCATCTTAATTTGATTTGAAGGGTGTTTGCAGAGGGAGCCAAATGGGATGGCTGACTTTCAATGGAAAGTCGGTTCGATAATGAAGCGAAGCTGGTTAAATTAGCACAGCATTCAATTATTCAGATCGAATGGAGTAGTCGGGGGGAACAAAGTCTCCTCTTTACTTTTCGTATCCCATATATCAAACACACATTAGTTGCGTAAATATATATGGGGAACCGAAACAAATCGAATATGCTGTCCATTATTATGATAATCGTGCTGCTTTTGGAATCGGCTTGTGGATTTATTATCACAGTGGATGCCCATGAGACGATGTGCTTCTACGACCACGCAAATGTCAGTGATAAGGTTACCATATCCTTTGAGGTGATGGAGGGTGGCTTCAAGGATGTGGGAGTTGAGATTTCGGGACCTGAAGACGATTGGCTTCACCACTCCGAACAGGAAACCTTGGGCAGCTTCACCTTCACGGCCTTGAAGGATGGCCAATACCAACTGTGCTTCAACAACGAGATGTCCACACTGACTCCAAAGGTTCTCATGTTCCAGTTTCACATTGCCAGGGCTCTCGAATACTACTCGGATCCTTCGAATCGCAAGGACGATGTCCTCGAACAGGCGAAGGTTCAGGGAATGGTCAACCAACTATCCGCCGAATTGGGAGCCGTGAAAATCGAGCAGGAGTACATGCACTTCCGATATCGTGGCCATATCCATGTTAGCGACACGGTTCACTTTCGGGTTATAGCTTGGTCTGTCTTTGGACCCATGATGCTCCTCATTACTGCCTTATTGGAGGTGTACTACCTAAGGCACTTCTTCGAGATCAGGAAAGTGGTTTAATTCATGAATCAATAATTAGTAATGCTGATATAGAATCAAAATCAAACCTCTTGTCTGACAGTTTAATTACCTTTGATATGAATAAAAGCAAAACCTAATCGCTGAACTTTTAAAGCTTTGTAATTATAAAAATTATTAAACAAATGTCGCAAAGTGTTTAAGCAATGTAACATATTTATATAATTTAATTAATTATAAAAGATAAATAGTAACAAAATACATTAATAAAAAATAAATTTACAGGACATTGATTTTATGATCACAAACATGAAATAATATTTCGTATTTAACATTTATTTTCTCGGTTTTCCTGTGCTATCCACTTATTTCTAAGCTGCTTGATTAAAGGTAAACAACGAATGAGCATTGAAGGATCTCATCCGGCTGGGCTTTTCCTTGTGGCTTTTCTTTACCCTCAATTTGTTGCATATTTCACGCTTCACAAACCATAAAACTTTGCCACGTTCGGGGGGCTGGCTTAAGTATCCATAAAGTTCACTTCACCTATATAAAGTGTGGCCCCACATTGGATTAGCACTGGAAATTTATGACTTCTGTCCACACATGGCCAATACACCAGTCGAGGCGGAAACTTATCATATTCATTCACAACTTTCTCCCGCTTCTTTTCACTGCTCCTTGGCAAAACAAAGGCAAAGTTTTTGCCTCTTATTTACGACAATGTCGCGTCAAGTTTTTTTCCGCTCCTGTTTTTGTTTTTCTATATACCCATGGCACGGGGTATATATATTGCCCTATAAAGTAGCAAGTTTTCCGTTTTTTTTTCTTTCCCCGTTGGTTGTTGCATAATAAAATGAAGCATGTTGTAGGAGCTCTCGAGTCGCGGCATCTGGCAGCGCAAGAAGAATGAATAAAGGACACCCGACTTGGTACAATATTGTTCCCCAGCGTCAAATGAAAGCAAAAGTTCTGGGCGCAGAATGGGCGAGGCCAGGAGCGTGGGGGCAATGTGGCCAAGTATCCTAGCAGCCAATGGAGCAGCGCGCAAATAAAGTTCACAAGACAAAACCGGAATGGCAATGGAGGCTGGGAAAAAGCGCTTGCTGGCCAAGGGGAAAATCCAGATCCCTGATGGATATTTTCCAAGAATTTATTTCGAATTTACATTCTACGGTTTCTCCTGCTGTTGACACCAATTTAATATTTTTAACGGGAGAAATGAACCACAATTAAATTAAGAAAGACAGTTTAAATATTAAAGTTTAATATGGTTTAACTTATTTAAAGTTGAAATAAGCAGCTAGACGTTAATGATTAAACTTTAAATTTCATTGCTTAATAACAAACATACTCCTCATTCACTTGGAATATATTCCCTATTAGACTACCCACAAAAATGAAATGCTAAGGCTTAAACCACATCCTTTCTTGCTCGTTTGGATCCCTCCCTAGTTACTGGCTACTCAACATTCCAATGCCCCATCATCGCTCATCATTATCGCATGCCAGGACCTCATGGCACTCTGGCTTCAATTATGTTTTGCATCCTTCAGAGCTGTTCACTTAATTGCATCACTTGCACAACTGTCGGGGGTTGAAGGCAGCGGTTAGCCCTTCGTTCCTCTGAGTTGTGATGGCTCCGGGTTCAAATGTCCTCCCACTTTTCATCCTGCCAACTCCCTACTCCCCTTCTCCCCAATGTGGCAATTCAATTTTCTATTATGTCAGGCCGAGTTGAAAGCAATGTAATGTTAATAAAATACTGCCACCATCCTCGACCTCGGCATCAGCTTCAGCATCAGCATCGGTTCTAGAACTCCAGATGGAGCAACAATGGAAGCAATAGCAATGGCGCGGCTGCCATGGCAACGTGGCGTATACGCAACGTGGTGCGCCTTTTGTCCTGCCTACGAGTATTTACCCACAACACACCAAACACACAGGCCATATGAGAGGGGCAACTGAGGCGGCTAGAGCTATGTTATTTGACATTTATTTGCCATATTCCTGCACCAGCCGCATTACCCTTCTTTAAGCCACAGTTCTTGCACCGCAAAAAATATATATTAATACATCTAAGCAAACATAAATAGTACCTTAATGCTAACCCCAATGACTATATTATTACAAAGATGTGTTGTTTTCAATGCTGTAGGAAAATAAACCATTTACCTTAAGACTATTGGCTCAAAAGCTTTCAGGTGCACTTAAAAATTAATTTGCTACCCGAATTTCACAAAATATTTAGGGTTTAACTGAAAGTTGGTCTTACAAAAAATATTCCTTTTTTATACAGCCTATGTCTAAATGGAACGAAAAATACGACAACTAATATAAATGTATTCCCCGCATTAAGTTGCATTAAAAATGTTATATATAAAATGAATATAAATGGTAAAAAATCAAGATCTTCTCCAGATTTTTCTTTGTGTAAGTGGCCAGAGCAGAGACAGCAGCACTTACCTCGCTTCTGTGGCGACTGCATGGAGGATGGCGACGGCGTCGCCAGGCGCTCACCCACCAGATGGAGGAGCAGGAGAAGCATCAACAGGCCACAGTTGACTGCTCCTGATCCGGCGGCGGCGGCGGCTCCTTTGTTCCTTCGTCCCATCGTCGGACGACCGGCGACTCCACTGGATCCTTGACTTTGGTTTCGGTTTTGGTTTTGGTATTGGTATTGATTCCACAATCCGTTGGAGCGTTTGCTTTGGCGCATTTCGGTTTTCACACTTCACTTTCACAATTCCCCGTTTATATTTATTTGTTGCACTTTTTTTATTTTACTTGTTCATTTCATACGCTTCCATTAACCTTTTCGAATAAAAATGATAACAGATATTGTGAAATATTCTGAATTATTTGTTATGCCTTCTGTATCTTTATTTCTGCAAATATTTCCATTTAAATCTCGCTTATAATTTTGCGCATTTAGTTGGCAATATTTGCTATTAATTAAAAAGCAATTTACTCAGCAATTGATTTTTTCGTGGACAATATTTTTTTGCCATAATTTAATGGCTGATTGTTTGGACATCATTAGTCATGTGGAAGTCCAGCGGGAACTGAAAAATGAATGAAATCCCAGTAGGCAAGCTGTTGGCAATCATTCTTCATTAGATGGGGCCAACATGTCAAGGACTTTTCGAGGACGACCACAGAAATTTCGCAGTTTTCTCCACCGATTCTCTCGTTTCTATTTATTTTTTTATACTCTTTGGTTGATAAATATCAAAAATTCACAGTTGCATTTCCATGGAAATTGGCAAAGGCAAAAAAAAGGAATGCAAAGCAAAAATACTTGTTTTTTTTCTGGCAACCAACTAAGGGCCGAGCGACGCTCGCTGGAGCTTGAAAAATTGCAGCAATTAGTGGTGCCTAGAGGTCAGCCAACCAACGAGCCAAAAAGGACACGGACCCACACCAGCACACCACATTCAGCACAGGATCCGGTCCTGCAACCTGGCGACGTGAGCCAGCCAAGAAATATGTGGCTGAAATATTTTGGTTACGTTTCCCCCTTCTTTTTTTTGGTGGTTCGGCTTTGAAATACCTTTAAAGTGAGATTTTTCGGTGAGATTGAAATGAACCTTGTGGAAAATTGGTGACACCGTTTTGTGTGCTGGCAAATATTTTCAAACGTTGTTTACGTTATTTATGTGCCAAATCTCTTGTTTGTTTTGTTTTCTGTAATGTGTATATTGCATTTCAATTCGTAACTACTTAATTTATGATGTTATTTTCTCATTTCAAATTAAATGATTTACTGGAGTTTATGAACAATAAATGTTTGCAAAGCAACTTTTATATGGCTTTATTAAATTTTGAATAAAGGTTTTTTGCTGAACCGAACCAGCTAGTTTAATATTTTTTTATTAAAAATATATAAGCCATGCCGCTGTTGTTTTAATGATAAATGCTTGTTTGGCCAATTCGGGCACACATCCGAAGGATTCGTGGCGGGTCCTTTTGTGGGTTCAGCTGGTTCAATATTTCAATGGGGCGCACGAGTTTTTATTGCACCTCTAGGCGCATTCAATTATTTATGCAAACGCTTCGAAAGGGAGCAACAAAAAAGGCGAAACGAAAGGCGGCGGCGGCAATAAAAATCAAAATCGAGGCAAATTCAGTTGTGGCATATGGCGAAAAAGGGACAAAAACTGGAAAGAAAAACACAAGGACAAAAACAAAAGGCAACTGAGTGGAGCGCACACACGAAAATAAATGGAGAGGGAAACATCCTGATGGCCATTGACGGATGTGGCACGCGTTTCTCCTTTAATATATTTGTTTTATTCTTATTTCGTATTTGCGGAGGCACTTTATAAAAAATCACGTAGCCGCCATGGAGTCAGTGGAGTGTGGGGGATGGAGCGCAATGGCATGAAACCACCCACGGAGCATTGAAAATTTAATATTTAATCTTAACGAAGGACATCCATTACAATTACACAATTGAGAATCACGCACCACAGACACCGCACCTCACAAACCGTAAAAATCACGGACGATTCCGAACCGCTTCTGCTGACTTCTGCAGACGAACTGAGCGCGAATTACGCGGAGCTGCTGTAGCGCAATCCGATAAATATATATATGTATATATTAATTCCAAGCTGAAGGGAACACGACGACACAACCTAAGGCTTCGGCTTTGCACGGCAAACTGGCGATTTTTCAGAGATTTCTGGCGGAAAAGAAAATCCACGAGTCGAGCCGAAACGAAGCTCTGAATGAAAGTGAAGCTGATTTTCCGTTGCAAACTGAGCGAACCGGTAAAGCCCTTTGCAAGGGAGCGTGAAAGCTCTGATTTGTGCGTAATTCGCTCTCTCTCTCTCCTCTTTTCCACGGCTCTCCCCAACCATATGACTTTTGTTTATGCCCAATCAGCTGTTCGCCGTTTCGCTCGCACGTGGTCGAGCACAACAAAAACAAAGTCCTTGTTTTGATTCTGCATTATGTAAGCAACTGAATCGGTTAACGGGGAAAATGGCTTAAGGGATAAATTAGGATGCACGAAAAAAAACGGTTTACAAAACTTATATATCTTAAATATAACTTCTAATGAAGTAGCACCTTCTTAAAGTTGAAAATAATTCTAATAAAAATACTTAAAATAAAATGTTACAAATAAATAATCTAATAATTTTTTACCATCAAACACACAATTGACCCAACGCCACAACTTCTTAAGAAGATGTTGTTAAAATGTCAGAAATGTTAATCGGGTTTGTAATTAGATTCATGATTTTAAGTTCCCACAATTCACTTTAATTAGCATTAAAAATATAAGAAGAATACCTTTCTCCTTTTCCTTCTTTTAATAACCGAATATAGATAACAGCAGCGAAGAGAAGTAGAGCGAACATTGTCCTTTAAAAATAATTCCTAAAAAATGCCCCGCACCGCGGTCGACCACCCCCGAATTCCGCCCACTCCAGCCCCAAGTGGTCATCATCAAGGGCGACTCTTAGCGTGGACAGCTGGCGACGACCTTTGCATGCCAATTAGTTTGGGGAACGCGGCAAACTGAGCAACTGGGACACGGACCGCTGCGCTTCACTGCGGATTCCGAACCCACACACACCCCACCCACCTTATATTTCCTTACCTCCCCTATAACCTTTAAGTATAACGGTAACGGCTGGGTTTTTAAGATGGCGCGAAGGAAAGGTGGAGGAGGTATTTTTTATAGCTATCAACCATCAGATTCAGCTGCAGGTAGACCCGTCTTGTCCCGCCGCCGCTCTCTTTATTTTCTCATTTCCTGGCCATCTCAAGGATGTGCGCAGGTGTCAGGACCAGAAGTAGGGCCACTAAAAATAAAAAAAATACTCGGGATGTGCCTGTTTTTTTCTTTTGCTTAATTTTCGTTTTATGTTTTGACACCGTTTGGTAAAGTTTTCACCATCTCGCCCTGACACTTACAAGTTTGCCTCTTGTTGCCGTTGACATTTTTATACATCATCTGTCCCGGTGGAAGCCACTTCCGCCCCAAATCCTCCGCCATGTGGCACCTTTAAGTGCCCCCATATCATTTCGTTGTTTCTTACGTTTTTATTTAATTTCAGCCTTTTTTTGTTGCGCCTGAAATGCCGACATAAAGTTTTTGTCGCCCATAAAGGCAAGTGTCTTGGCTTCGTTCGGCTTTCGTTTTTATTTTATTAGGGGCCATATAAGCGCGGAAAGTGTGGAAGACAAATCTGAAAAGCGTGAAAAGATGGCACACATTTTGATCAAAATTTCATCAGCATCAAAGGGAATCAATTTCAAAAGGAATTCCATCGACTCTTGCATACTTTTGGCGTTCATTTGCAATTCATAATTCTCACAGACCATAAAATATTTAACAAAATCGTTACACAATTGATTTAAATGGCACCAAAATGTACGATAAATATTTACAAAAAATTACAAATTAATTACAATTCAAAATGGCCGCAGGCGGCCGCAAATATGTGATTTATTTGCCCGGTGTGCATCAGAAATCACGTATACGCCACCGTTTTGCCAATGCCTTTGGCCATTGCAATTGAACACATAATAAATATTTATGCAGACAGTTGCTTGTTTTTCTACACACACACACACAGAACCACACACACTACGTGTAATTACACAAGCGCACGCACACTTGGGCGACATTTGTGTTTGCCCAGATTATTAAATATATTTTCTTTAGCCACCCCCCCCCTCTTCCCCCGCATTTTCACCTACTGGCGCTTTCCTTGCCTTGGAACCTTTTGTTTATGTTTACACACATGAATGTATAAATTACGATGCTTGGTTTTTGTAAACAAAATGAGTTTGCCTGCGGGCCGGCGGCTTGATTCAGTAAACCCCCAATCCCCAAAACCCCCTCTCCCAACCAGAAGCCTACGCCCCTGGGCGTGCTACTTCTCCCGTCGGCCACATTTAAATATTTGCGCATGGAATTATTTTCCCTGGCATAAAGTGTGGCCAGGTAGACATTTACAAAGTCAAACAAAAGCTGCCATCGCCAACTCACTCACCTGCCAAGCTGTTTACCTCCAAGCCCCCCTCCTCCCCCATTTTTTATACTCCGCCTCTGGTCTTGACGCCAGTTTAATGTCCCCATTCCTAGCACCCTGCCAATCCTCTTTCTCCGGCTTTTGTTTCCCCCTCCCCTTCCACTTGGTCATTGGGAATTTTAATTAAATTTAAATGAAGATTTATTACATGTTTCGTCGCTGGCTGCTCGGCTCCGTTGACCTTCAATTGTCCTTCGATTAAGCCACAATTGAGAGCAATAATACTCATTTCGAGAAAAACCATGGAATGGTTTTAATAATTATAGCAGATATCCTCGTATATTAATTGATAATTTTGAAATGGAAATTCTGGGAGAGTAAAAATGAAATAAATAGCCAAATAACAATTGTATTCTTGTATTTATTCTTATATATGTACATATTTTTTATATTATTTGTATACATTATAGTTTTGTGTTAATTATAATAATGTTTTCAGACACACACAAATACTTCTACGGGACTTTCTTCTCTTTGGTGGAGGGAGGTGGTCCAGAAGCCGGAGGGGAAGCCGATCCACTGTCCGATTCAAAGGGCATCAGCCGGGCCGAAGGTCGCGGACGGATGATGATGAAGTGACAAACTAGGTTGGGATCCACCACCAGCACAGCTCCACTATTATCGAAGATGTTGCAGTAGTTGGGAGCAGAGAATATAGTGACCAACTGGCGATCGGCGAAGAACTCATAGCCATCCTCCACAACCTGATGGGCACGAACAACCAGATTGAATTTGTACTGGAGCAGAAAGCTCTCCACTATTCCAGCCCCAAAAGTGAAGCTAACACCCCGATCATTTGCTGCCCAAGTGCCAGTTGTCTCATCCGGATCCGACCAAAGTAAATCGCATAGCAAACCATCGCTGGGCACTTCAGTTGGTCGATGCAACCGCCTTATATCATCCAGGTTCTTCAGATCCGGACTCAATCCACCGTGAACACAGAATATTCGATCCGCCACAATGGCAGCCACCGGCATGCAATCATAGCAATCCACAAAGGCTCGCCACATTTTCACACTATACCTTCGCTTACACTCGTCGAAAAATCCATACACCCGATTCACATCCGCCGATTCGTGGTTGCCGCGCAGCAAAAAGAAAGTCTCGGGAAAGCGCAGCTTGTAGGCCAACAGCAGGGCCAATGTTTCCACGGAGTTCTGACCCCGATCCACGTAATCCCCAAGAAACAGATAATTGGAAAGCGGCGGTGTGCCGCACTGCTGGAAAATCCTCAGGAGATCCTTGTACTGACCGTGCAAGTCGCCGCAGATCTTCACCGGAGCACTCAGTTCGAGGAGCATCGGTTGGGACAGAAACAATTCCCTGCAGGTGCTGCAAACGTAGCTCAAAGTGGCCTCCGTAAGATTTCCAGCCCTCCGATTTCCGAGTGTCTGGTTCTTAAGCTGATTAATAATCGCATCCAGGTGGGCCAGTCGGTTTTTCTCCTCCCTATCCGCACTTGACTTGGACGCATCCTTGCCGGTGGACAGCAAACTGGTTGAGCGCCGGGACATGCTTTCCTATTTCTGAACTAGTTTTAAAAGGGTGTGGAATTTCAAAACGTCCTGTAACGTTAAAATTAATGTCTTTCTAGCGAGCTACTTCGTTTCAGGTAGCAAATTGTTATTATATTATAAAACCAGTTTATTTTTAAATAAAATAATAAATAAATAAAAAAAACCTATAGCTAAAAAAAATCATATATAAAATGTCAATTCAATTAAATTAGTAATCATTTTTTATGTTAAACGTTTAATAGAAGACGTTTTGTTACCAAAAAAATCAATCAAACAATTTATGAAATTAAAAAAGAATTTAATATTGTATCCATTGATCTTAGTAAAAGTAAAAGTAAGTATTGCTTTGATTGTTTTGATTGTCCTTTTTCGATAAGTAGAAATACTTAGTTTGGATGACTGCGGTTGAGTTGGCTGCACTTCAATCCCCGATTGCTTTGGTTGAGACTTTTCACTCCATTTGCTTCAACATTTCTTTCAACGTTCTTATATTCTTTGCTCCCTTTTGTTTCCCTTTTGGTTTTATCTCTTGCCCCTTGACCATTTCAATTATCAGACACTTGGCATAAATTTCGGGAAAAACAAAAAAACATTCAAATGGGCTGCGCTCGATAACAGGGGAAAAGCGCCGCAAAGTCGCTTGTTTACTCGCTGTTGACCCCTGAACCGCGTTGGGTTAACCTCTCCCCTCCCCCTTCCCCCTCCCCACTCTCCACTCCCCCTCAACCCATTATTTTATTTTTGGCCACGAGTGGACGACCCAGCTGCATTTTGGCTACTCGTAATCCCGATTCAGGAAGCTTCCTGCACTTGTAATGCGGCTTAAAAGAGCGAGCGAGAGCGCTGGGTTTTATGGTACCATTCTGGGCCATCTAGGGTTTTATGTTCTCCCTCCGCAACAAAAAAAAAATGTTTTATCCCCCAACCGAGAATTTCTCTCCGGATTTTGGAGCGCATTTTGAATACATTTTTGAATCAGTGTCGACGCTGTTTACTTTTTATGCCACTCTTTTTGCAGAACCCAACTCACTTTGGGCCTGGGTTCTTGTGCCCCCGTGTTCCCTCTGGTTTTATGCGATTTGTGTACTTCCGGCTATAGTGACTCTGCCTGGGACTCATGTGTGTTTTACCACTCTTGCGACCAAAGCCACTGACAACTTTGAAGCCCCCCGACCCATTTGTCCCGCCCAGAATGTATTTAATTGCAAGCGGCGCTCAAATAGGATTTGTGCATTGTTTTCTGTGGTGGATTTAATGCACGACCCTGGCGTAAAAACCCAAACCCATCTCCACCCACTTTGGAGGATGTTTTTGCATTTTTTCCACCGCTCCCATTCGGAATCTATTTTAATGTCAGTTTAATTCAATGCCCCAGCGGTTCTCTAATGCGCTGCGGGAGCTTTGAGGGGTTCCCTTGTGCGGCAAATGTAATTAAATTGTGGCCAAAGTGGGATAATCCCCATCGTTCTTTTCGATATAGGTACTTAGGATAAGTATATAAGTATAATGTGCTCGGTCAGGGAAAGAGTTTTGTACTATTACACCATCCGTTTGTACAAACATTTATGATATAAAATAGGATATTATTTTTAAAAAACTTTGGTGGTGTAATGCTAAATTGATCAATGCTTGTAGAGAATTTTATTTTTAATTAACTTAAAGGTTTTTACATTCTGATGAAATAATAATTTAAAATGTAAATCAAGTGGTATTAATTGGCCGATGGCTAATTTAGCTCAATTCAATTTCAATTTAATGCCTTTTTGATTTGAATTACAATTTTTTTTCAAACAAAAAAGGAAGCTAGCTTCGGCGAACGAAGCCTTTATACCCTTGCAGTCATCACAAATGTCAAGCAGAATGCATAAAGGCTAAACAACATCGAATTAATGGCGATTTTTCTATTAATTTGTATACATCGGTTGACTATATCGGATAACTCCCAAAGGAGAGATCGAAAAAATAACAGGAAAAATTATGTGTTTTGATCATACAATTTTTAGTGGCATACCCTTCAAAGCAGATTAAAATAAAAAAAATTAAGGGACTATGAGTGTTAATTTTGGTTAGATAGCTTAAAAAAAAATAACTAGTTTGCTGATCAAGAACATATATATACCCAAATGTAGGTGGAGGGGCCTTCTTTATTGCATTGCAAACTTCTGACTGAAATTATAATACCCTCTGCAAGAGTATAATGACACTTTACTGCATACTAATTTGGTTTTAATGACTTTTAAACTTTGAATTAATTTGCCATTTAATTGTGAAATAAAAGTTTATTAAAATGTATTTAAGTTAAATTGCTGATATATTCAATTTGTTTTATTTAACTAACACAATTTTTTATTCAAAGAAACACCTTTTCTCTTGAAGTCTGAAAAGCAGTGTTTTGATATCGTACTCCATCGCCTCGTTTGGGGAGTCAAAACTCGAACAGCTTTCAACTGTCTCTCGAAATCTGAAGCAGCAAAGAGTGCTTGGCTTATTTCCGTTTCCGCCTGCTGCCATATTTTCCAAGCCCCCCGCAAAGCAGCTCAGCACTTTTACCTCAGCATTGCAGTTTTCCGATTCGTGAAAGAGCCAAAGCAAAAATCGCACGCTTGAATTTGGTAAAAGCGGAATATCGAAAAGGGGGCGAAAGGTTGTGTGGTTAGGTCAGCAGAAATGCTTTTCAGCTGCTGCTGCTTCTGGTGCTGCTGTCGCTGCTTTTGTTGCGGCCATCCCATTGTGTCGCCGGAAATATTCAATTTTCAATTTTCATTTCGCTGGCCAGCAAAAATTGGCAAGCGAAAACAAAGGACGTGAACAGAGAGCAGAGCGAGAAAATCGGCTAAGCGCATCCAGAGGGGTTAAAGGAAAAAAGGAATGCTGAATGAAGGAAATCAATTCAATTATGTCGTTTTTATAGCTTTTTTTCTCCCCTGACTTGTATTGTCTCGAATTATGAAGGTGCATTGGAAGTTTCTGTCTGAGCGATATAATCCTAATGAAACGTGCAACACGCTTTGGACAGGACAATATCTTTAGACCAGATTGTGCCACAATGTAGACGCAAAAGTTTAAGCTGACCTGGGCAGCCATTGTCATCTTAACACAATTAAGCGCTCAACAGGAGCCAGAGCAAATATAAATTTATTGAAATATTATTTATGACGTTGAAAATTGCTGGAAGCCGCCTTTAATCCTCGTTACTTACCAGCCAAGTCCCCTGCTGGGCTTGCCTCGGTTATCGTTTGTTTTGGCCATTTTCCAGGGTCATTAGCTGATGGCAATGATGATGATGATGATGCTAAAGCCAACAACTTTCAACGGCGAAGGGCAACAAAGTCCTTACGAGTGGCATCTCCAGCTGGGTGTCAGACCGCAATGAAATTGTTTTTTGAAACAATTTTGTTATAGAAAAGTTACTTGGGAGTGACACAACTTCAGTTATCAGTTAGTTTATTTCTCTTTAAAACAAAAAATCTGAACATTTGTTTTTTAAGAGTCGAATGATCTAGTTACTAGTAATCTTATCACTGCATTAAATGTTACAGAATATAATATAAATGGGCAAGCATATTACGAATGGGATTAAATTTAAAGGGATGTCAGAAATATAAATTTTTAAATTTTGTTAAGTTTCTTCTTAATGTATTATTTTAAAATAAATCACAATATGGACACTATAAATCGAAGAACCTGTACGTGAGGAATAAAAACCCTTCGTTTATCTTGGGTAAACATTAAGGGTCGCTCGTAAAGTTGTCAATTGAGCCGCGTTCCAACAACTGCTGACATCCCCTGAGAAATATCTCCGGGACACACTCGTCCACTCATTAAATTGGCCCGAAGCTTTAAGCTGTTTTCACTGAGTGCCCTGGTTGGGCAGAAGATTCCGGAGACAGGAGCTTGTTTTAATTAAAATTTTAATTTAATTCCTTCCGTTTTTTATTTCGCACACATCAAACGTGATGCGGAACGCTGCGGGGGCAGCCAGACATCAAGTGGCCGAAATTAAAATCTGCAGCAAGCACTTGACACTTTTGGGGGATCCGGGAGGGATTCGTTGTCAAACTGCAAACTACATAAGTGACAAAAATTACGCATACGCACTGTGGCTCGCCTGCAAAAATAACACGTATAATGAAAGCAACCAGGGCGCAATTTATTGAAGTGTCTATGGGTGTGTGTTTTCGGGAGTGTGAGCATATTTGTGTGTGTATGTGGGTGCTCATTAACACTTTGTCGAGTGGTGTGGCCCCAACTTGAAGTTTGTTTGGAGTGGAGAATGCGAGCTGAAAGATGAGCTCAGACCGCGTGGCAGAACCATATGTTTGTGTGTGTGTGTGTGTGTGCGTGTGTGCAAACAGTAAATCACTGAAAATAGCTGGCAAAATAAATTCCACAAAGATTTAGTAAGACATAGGACATAGCTATCGTTCCTCTACTCTTTTCTCCTCCATCACGTTTCTCACTTCACGCTTGCTGCCTGAAAACAAAGTCTGACTCCACTAAGTGAAAACATTTCTGGTATGCTAATTAAGCTCAATTTTAAAAAATTAAATTAAAATATGTCTCTCAGGAAAAAACAATATGTACTGGTGTTTTAAATAGTTTTTAGTTAAAAAAAAAAAAACGTATATATTTAAAACTAAATAGGTGTTAAAATGGAATTTAAGCGAGATTAAAACCGAAAGTTCGTATGATTAGTATGATTTTAGGAGTAAATCCTTTGAATTATTATTAAACGACCAGAAACACTTTTTGCATAGAATATCAATTCCTTTTTAAAGTTTTAAATTTGAAGTGCAGCTTATGGAAGTTTGCCTGTAGTTGGCCCTCAAAAAGGCTTGCCTACTTTTGGGCCTAGCTCGTTGTGGCTGACATTTAGCAGTCGCTTGACACTTGCAGAGGCACAGACAGTGAGTCCTACGTGTGATATCCTCCTTTGGCTGCCTAAAAACGAAACGAAGCGAAAGCAGCAAAGACACCAAGTGCGAGGCACTTGACGTTGACGAGCCTGTGGATAAGATGCCCCAAGCAGCGCGAAAAATAAGGAGTGGGAATATGAGCTGGCAAAGGGTGGATGGTTTCGGAGTGGGGGCATGATAAGCGAGCGGATAATGATGTACTGGAGCTGCAATCCAGCGACAGTCGACAGTCATTGAGCACGCGGCGTATGAGTAATGTGCCATGTTAGTTAGTTAGTTGGGTTGCCTGCTCAACTGGCGAGCCAAAAGTCCAACTCTTGCCCTCTTCTTCGGGCAGAAAGAATGATGCAATTTCCAGGCCACAATTTACCATTTTAATGGCCTTGGCAGACGGACCAGCGAGCAGGACATTGCTGTTTCAATGATGCACTTAACCCAGCCTCCTCAAGTGGCCTTCTCCTCCTGTCGCTTCCACTGCCCTCTCTTATTTCATTTTTTTTTTTTTTGCCTTATGCATGTGAAAAATTTAGAGTAAAGCACCTCATTAAATTGAAAAATGTCTACAATTTGCAGGACATTATGTCCGGTACTAATGCATGCCGTTCGGAAAGTAGTCCATGTCCTTTCTCGTCCTTCGTATATACATATATGTAACTTATTCTGCGGCTGTGTCTGTTTCTGACCCCGCAAATTGTTTAACTTCTTCACTTTTAAATCTCTTTTGGTCTGAACGAGCTCAATCTATACGGATGTGTATATGTATAAATTTGCAGTGTTAATGCAATTTTAAGCTGCTTTATTAATGATTTTCTCTTTGGTTTACCTTTCAGCTTTCCGCAGCGATTGCTGCAGTGGCACTGTGGGTAAAAGTGAAACGAAAATATGTAAAAACATTTGTTTAAAATATTAAATGGAAAAAGTTACTTATTTCATGTTTTACTACTATTGTTTGCAACACATAAGATAGTTAGGAAGTTATTTAATTTTTTTTAATTGATTCTAAATTAGAATTTCTAATATATTTAAATACTTTCAAGGATATAAAAATATTAAATATATGTTAAGAACATATATACAAGTAGTTTTTGATTTTGAACAAGTTTTTAAGGTTGACAGGATAGTAAATATCTCATTTACTTTTAAGTTTATATTTGTTATTTCCTTGCTTTTCCGGGTATCTATTCCATTAAATTGTAAGCATTACTTTATAATATAGTAGAATAAAATTTTCTTTTAACACCCATGATTTTTTTTCCACTGTTTTCATGTGGCTTGTCATAAGGCAAAAGTTATTGGTGCAAAAATCCTGAGCGCCTGAGCTTTTTTTCCCGTTTTAACGTTTATATATGTGTGTGTGTGTATGTGCGGGGAGAGAATTTGTGTCAATGCATCGATAACCCGAGAACAAGAACGAAAACAACAGCAACATCGAGGGCCGTCAAAGGATCAGAGGGCGTCAGGATACGGTAGCATCGAGATGGTTGGGATGGTGGGGATGGGTGGAATGGGTGGAATGGGATGGTTGGGAATGGTGGGGATTGGTAGCTACTGCAGTCGGAGTCGGAAAAGGGAGCTCCGTCGGCTTTCTGCATTTACTCGCATGCATTATTGAGCATTAACCTCATTTCACGCAGTCAATTTACGGCATTAAATTCTCGTCTGGCCGGATCTACTCTGCTCCAGAGCATGGCAATGGCGTAAGGATTTAACGAGCTGTCGGGACACCCCAAGGATGCCAGGATGGCCGAACCGTGGCCCATCTAAGCCCGTTGATGATGATGATGATTTTACAAAACTAATTCGGTTTTGATTAGCCTGAAAACACACACTGCCAAGCGGTGGCAGTCTCACTTACATATTTCCCCCGGGGAAAATTCCTCGGACTTAACAGTTATTGAAAGTATCTTAACTTACCGTTAGCTGATAATAAGTAGGAAAAGCAGGGAAACGGACGCCAAGAAATTGAAAACACTTGAGGTGCAAGTAGCGCAAATAGTCCGACTAAATAAGCTCATAAAAATCCAAGAGGATAACCCAAAGTGGAAACTCAAGTAAAAAAGCAGGAGAAGGAGGGGAAAGTGCGGTGAGGGGGTGGGAAAAAGAGGAGAAACTAAGAGGTTGACAGCATCCTTACTTATTTTTTTTTTGTTAGCCTATCTCGTTTGTGCCATTGTAATTGGATAATTAAAGAAATGTCTGGGCCACAAAGCAGAAAGAGAGAAAAACAAAACAGACAGCTACGGAGTAAAAGGGACACACAAAGAAATTAAGAAAGAGAAAGGAAAAGAATAAAAGGGGGCAAGAAAGAGACAGGAACAAACCAGAGGTCTCCGCTGGCTCTTTATGCTCTATAATGTGTGTGGAGGCTATTAAAAGCATCTAAACGTTTGCTAAAAATGCTAGTATAATTCACCCCTCCAGACAACGAGAGTGTGAGAAGAAAGCTTAGAGCAAGAGGGGGATATTGGGCGAGAAAGAGACGGAGTACGGGGCAAAAACATGGCATCGTTTAAGTAGCCTTAGTAACAGCTGCCAGCTGTTCTTCTCGCAGCGCGGGAAAAAATCCAAGGCGTGGAAGGAAAACCCAGTTCCCAAGTCCCCATATATTGTATAAGCTGCTTTTCTATTGTCTCACTTACTTAATTTACTCAACAACAAAAAAAGAGATAAGAGCACTGAGAGCGGAAAACAGCTGTACTTTCAGTCCTGTTTACTTGCAACACGATTGAAAACACAATTGCTTGGACCTAATTTTTTGTGGGGTTGTATATAACTTTTAATGGTACCATTTTCAGCCTGAACTTCATATATGTTCAGTATACGAGACAGACGGTTAAACTTATAATAATATAAATAAAAATTTTAAAAAATGATTTATTTTCTCAACACTTTTCAAGCTTATTAACTTTGCTCGAAGGCTTAAGGCTTGAAGAATTTATTAACAAATTTGGTATTTATCAATTAAAACTACATTCAAATTCTTAAAACGAAATGGATTATATGCTAATTGCATGTAAAATTTTCTTCAACCAACGTTCGCTTATTAAAGAAACAACATAATTCCATCTTTACATCTCATAAGCCGTGGCTGACCTTTTGTATAGTCCCCGTTTTCATGTGCTTTAATTGCCATATGCTGCAGAGATAGGAAAAATCCCCCCAGCTAATGGCCAATTGCCCTGGCAACATCATTTGGCTGCTGTTAATGGCCATGGTCAACACCCTGGCACCCATAAACAGAACTCAGTCAGAGACACTTCAATTTCAGCATGCGAGAAGGGAGAGGGGGAGGGGGGATTGTGACCTGTGACCCTTCTGCTCATAGGGTCTCCGATACGGATATGAAAACGGCAGGTCCCCAACCTTTGGCGTTTTGGTTACGTTCTGTTTGAAGCAATTATGTTATCTCCATGTACTTTTCGCCCGGCAATCGCAATGGCGATCGTCATCAATCATCGTTTAACGGCGGAGATGAAAATAAAACTACGAGCTTATGAGCGCAGCAACACCTCCAGTTCAGCCTGTATAATTCATGGGGGAAATGGGAAAACTTTGACTTTGGCGCGTGACTAAACGAGAAATGCAATGAGCTCACAATGCAAAAGGCCAAAAACTGTTGCCAACAAATGAGCTAGCAGCTAGCAGCCAGGGATAAGGGATAAACAGCAAACAGCAACAGCAACAGGAACAGAACAGAAACAGCCAGCGAAACAGTGGAGCAGCATCTAGGACACTAAGTATGATTTATGCGGCGAGTCTCGCCATGGCAGTCAAATTGAAATTTACACCAGAACCTTGGCAACATGCCCCGTGAGCTGGGCTCAAATGAGTTGCAATCCTTGCAGGGACTGTCGCCTCGCACACAAGCAAGTGAATATACTTGCACTTAGAAAAAAAATCGGGAAAAAATGGGGGAACAGCTTAAAAATTCGCAATATTTCTTCATTGATCAATGGTGTTCCCATAATTAGGAAAAGGATAATGCAATATTTTTTTAAAGAAATTCTTGGTTAATTCTTTATAGATGTAATTTCTCTTAATTTTTATTTTTTGTAGCAGCAAAACCATTTACCAAAATTAAAATGGATATAAGTGACTGTTTTGATTTTACAAACAAATAATGTGCTTTTAATACTTCCTCTTGAAAATGTTATTATCTCTTAATTGTTCTATGATTGTGTAACTTTTTTCTTGGTGCACTTACAAAGTGAGACACAGATACAGATCATTATAAGCAGCAGCAAATCTGTTGTCCCTAAGGACATGTGCTGGAGATTGGCTGGGGAGTCGACCCTTTTTCTTCGCCGGAATCCTTCTATATTTCTTCTTCTGCTGCTGCTGCTGCCAGTTGCACTTCAATTTTCGTTTGTTTCGCCGGATTATCAGCCAAGCTGAAGCATGAAAATTTAATAATCCATTTGGCCCGGTTGCAGGCGAAGTCCTGCAGCAAGGACCTGCAGGAGCTGAATCTGCTCGACGTTGCTCCCCGGCAACGCCATGATAAATTCTATTTAATTTCTGGGCGGGAGATTGAAAAGGAATTCCTGGCGGATTTCTGATCTGATTGGAACAGCGAATGATTTGGGGCATGTGAAACAGATTCTGGCTCTTGCGAAATCCTTTAAAATTAATTGACTGTTTTGCCGGGGCACAACTGTACCCTGTTTTATTTACACGTTAAACGCCCACAGCAATCCTCGAAAACAGTTAAAACCCCAATCATGTACTAACAAAACCCCGAAAACTAAACTAGTTCGCTAACCACCCACCCACACACACACCCACATACAACACACACACACGCCCACACCATTCGACGTGTCATTTAACATTTTGGCTAATAGTCCGCACATTGTTTCGAGCTGTGGACTCTGGATTAAAACGAAAATTGCCAAATGAAGAAGAAAGAAAATAGCCAGAATAGCAGCTAAAACTTATTTCATATCAAAGGGAGGGGGAGGGGCAAAGGGGAGGGGGAAAACAGGGCCCGGGGAAAGAACATTAAAACCGCGCCAATTTTGGTCAACATGCTGAATGAACTGCAAAATCAACTCGCTTCAAAATGTGGTCGGTCAGCAGTGTGTTTATATATGTATATATATATATATAAGGGTGAGTGGGTGTGTGTGGAACATCAAACCCTAAAGGACCCAACTAAAAATCAGTTTGTGCGATATTACGTATACGACGCGTGCAACGCTAAACGAGAATTAACATTTAAATGCCGCATCTATATCGTTACAGGTTTTTGTTTGCTCAATTGAATGGACACGGAAATGTTTTATAAGAGCTTGTGTTCGTGGGTAAATTTACAGGTTTTATGCGGGCTATAGTTTAACAAAACAATGGCGGAAAATTAGGAGCGGCAGCTAAACATCAATAAACATATAATAATTAGGCAAATTTATGGGTTACGAAAATTTGTATAATCCTATACAATAAATAAATTAGATCGTAAAGTTTCAAAATGCAAGAATATTTTTAGCAATTATGCACTTTTAAATGAAAAGGTTAGAAAATATATCAAACTCCATTAAATTCGTTCGTGTTCGTGTAAATTTTACTTGACTTTAAAAACTGTTCCATTTTTGCCTTCATTTAACTTAGTTATCTCTTAGTAAATTTCCACTTCCGTTTCCTGTTTCCATTGCCGGTGTGTTTTTAGCTGCTCTTTTTAGGTTGACTTTCTGTTAACTAAACTTATTAAAGTATGCTTGACATTCACTGACTCCGATTCAGAATCTCCGCTCTGTTTGTGTTTGCCTTGTTCATTGTCAGGTTGTGTCTCACCTATATAAAATAAAATATTTCGCAGCTTGTCGGGTTCAGATTCAAAATCAGCTTTAGCTTTGACTGCACAAACTAGACGACAAATTGTCGCAGGAACAAAACTTCGTTTGCCTTTCAACTCGGCAACCAAATCCTTGACAGGCTTTCCCTCATCCCTTCCTTTTATCCCCCTCCTTTTCCATTGCATTTGATTCAATTTGCGCAGAGCAAAAGTAAATCAACAAAAAAAATAAAAAAAAATGGAGAGGAAAATAGGGAAAATAGGAAATGTTCGTATTCCATAAATTTGCTGGCACTTCAATCTCTGGTGCCTCCTTCTCGCCTCTTCTCCTTCACTCTCTGTTGTTCTATGCTCTATTTATAAAATTTAACATTCCGTTCTTGGTTCCATAGGGTTCGTTTTTTTTTTATGTTTTATATATTCTTTTCTGTTGTCTGTGCCAAGTTTTTGCGGCTTCATTGTCAGTTCTTCCATGTCCCGCATCTTCTCCATTTCTTTCAACTGCCATTGCATTACGTTCCTCGTTTATTCCCCTCCTGGTTCCCTTGTGTTTTTAATAATGCATAATTTGTTTTATAACTAGGTTCGGCTTTCCCCCGCCTTAGTCCCCCTCCTTATTATGCCCATTTTATCTATGCTATATATTGTGCATACTATAGCATACTATACACGGCTGAAGAAAAAAAATATTTTAATCAAAGTGGAAACAAAGCATTCCATTGTTGAAAAGTTATTATAAAATGCTTTGCTTTGTGGGGGATCTTTTCTGAGTTTGGTTCATTTTCTAAAGTGCCTTGGGGGTGTGAAAAAAATAAATCTAGGTAAGTGGGGAACGCTTAATGCTGGACAACTATTGTCTAAGCGAGCTTGAATAATGCAGCTAAAGCCAAAAATTTAATATTGACAAAAGAATGACAGTTACGAAATGAGGATTTATATTATTTGGTCTGCTAGAAGTAAACTTTTAAAAAACCTTTTTCTACTTGCAAATTATCAATCTATTTTAAATTTTTCCCAGAATTTTGTATTAAAACTTTGCTGTGAAAATGTGACCTCAGGCTGGTAAAACAAGTTATTACCAAATTATGGTTTGCCTTTATGAAGGCCTTTCGTGATATTAGAGACCCCTTTTCCCCTCAAGGGCACACTTAAAATGTCATTACCCTGCCTGGCAATTTGGTTTCCACCTACAGTTTGGTTAGGGTTTTCCTTTTTGTCTCTTTTTTTTCTGTTGTTATTTTGGGTACAGGAAAACTCTCATAAAAAACCCCGAAGTGAGACATAATAATAAAGCAACAAAAGACAATTCAGCTCGTAAAAATACAAAATAAATGTTATAAATGTAGCCATAAAAATTACAGCAACAACAAAGGTGAGGTCACACACCCCTCAAGTGTTTTTTTTTCTCATTCAATCTTTGGCAGTGTAAAATATTTTTAACTGATTGATACGCGGGTGGGGGTTGGAGGTCATACAAGTGGGCCTGAATGGTTGAGTGTATGTGTGTGAGTGTATATATTGCGTAACAAAAACAACAGGACACACTTGTGAAAGGACATTAAGGGGAAGAGAAGAGGGGGGACAGATGGTGGGAGACACTGACGAGTGACGCCGAAAAAGAGGCAAACACTCACACGCAGACAGACGCGAGTGAAAACAAATGGGAAAAAATATGTTACAAAGTGTCGCACATGACACACACTGACTCGCACCCAGTCACGCAAACACTCGCGTCCATTTGCACAGAGCACTTTTAAATAAAAAAGAAGAGCTTCAAAAAAATCATAATAAAAGATGCATTTGATTATAACTTTTTATATATATTAAGAAGCAAATATTTAAAACAGTCTTTAATCTTTTTTTACACGTACAAATAATATATTAGTTTTCATTGACAGAAAACATGACATTTTTATTGACCTGAAAGAGTTTTCAAAAGAATAAAATATGCTCACATTTATTAAACAAAGCGATGCATGTATTAACATAAAATAAATCAAACCTTGTTCATTAATTCTCTCATGATTTATAATTTACTTTGATTTCACTATAAATTATTTTCTGTGTACTGACTCGGCTGCACACCTACAGGAGCATGCCACTTGCTCGCCTCGTCATGTCGTGGCAGCAACTTTTACATTGTTTGGCTTCGAGCGTTGTGCCATTTTTACTTTGGCTTTTATGGAGAAAAAGGGGGCTGCTGAAATCGGGGTAAAAAGGGGGATGGGGAGACTAGAGGGGGTTTTTGGGAAGGTAACGCTTTTGTGTCATTCTCGTCGACGCATTCGTGTCAAATTTATTTCTCCTCCTTTTTTTTTGCTTTGTATTTTAGTGTAATTTTGTTGATTACAACGTTGTTGCCTTTCTCCTTCCCCTTTTCGACCCTCAGCAAGTGTTTGTGTTTGTGTGTGTGTGTCTGTGTGTGAGTATGACATCGTTGAGTGTGTAATTTATTTGGAGTGATCCTAAATTATACATGCATGTGCGTGGCGTAACTGCCGAAGATATGGCCAGAGATATGCTTAAATTGTATTCAAATTTTGGGTTTACATTTCGTGCCATCTTGACCTGGTTTATTAAGTTGAAATTCGTGCAATTTAATTTTAGTTGGTAAGAAAATATTAAAACTATTATATATTGAAATGAATACATATACATATATAAATAAAACTAGTGTATTATATTATTTATCTTTGATTTCACATCACAAAACAACTAAAAGGAGGCAAGCCCAGAAAAGTATGCTACACTTTCGCTCGCCTTTCACCTTCATTACGTTGTCCTTTTTATCTTCGCCGTTTTCTTGCCCCCTGGCTAACGATTTTACGGCTACATTATTACTTTTTATGGCGGCACAAGGGAAAGCCATGTTTCGAGCTTGTTAATATAAAAATTGTGGTGGGACCACCGAATTCTGGCACCACCCGCGGCCAGACTCAACGCCAAAATGTCTAATGAAATCTAATAAATTAAAGAGATTTATACAAAAGCCGTTTGCCCGTGGCTGTGCTGCCTTATTTTCGGCTCAACCAGACATTCCCCCCATACAAACTTATCCGCTTTCCTTTCCGCCAGCAGCTTAATTTCGTGGATGGCATAACTTACATTATATTTAGGCTGGACGGAGTAAAATTATTGGCTTTTCACCAGAGTGTAAATTCTTTGAATAACAGCAAGTGCGAAGTGAAAAGTTTTCCCCTTTCCCGCCACTTGTGACACTCTATTGTCTTTTGTTGTAAATGACGTCAAGGACGTCAAGGACGTCAAGCAGATAAAAGATATCGGATAAGAAGTTAAACTTGTTTCCGAACAATCACAACTTTAATCTTAAATCAGAGTCAAAGCTTGAATAGAATGCTTCATTTTAGAACCCCACTAAATTCAATTAAGTGAGTTTATATATCCAGTTTTTACTTTCTCTCTATCCTTGTGTGCATAAAAGTTTAATTGATTTTCAATATTTATGTGTCAATAGGAAGAAAATGAAACAAACAGCAATAGATGGCGAAAAACGAAAGCGAAAAGTGGCCATACATTGGAATAGCTAAACTGTGCCATAGTCAGTTCAGAAATTTAATCAACCTTTCTATGACAATCCTGGCGAGTATTTGGAGGTAGGTCCCGGGAGCCACTTTCCTATAAATCTTGTGCCGCTTTAGGAGGTGCAAAATTGTATACATAAAATACTTCTACGTACTCGCATTCGTTGAGGTAATGTTTTAAAAATGATTTATGGATCCGCATCCCCCATTTCGCAAGGAAGAAAGGCGAAAACAGACCGGAAGGAAGGAAGGGCATGTGTGAGGATCGGAGGGGAGTTTGGGGGGAGGAGCTCCAGGACCTGGCACCTCAAGTGCTCGGCCAGCCATGCAATTACATATATCAGAGAAGAACGGAGAGCTCGGAACTTCACTGCGGGGTGGCCCGGAAAATAAGGAAGCTTCCCTTGTTATTTTTGTGCATGTTACAGCAAGGGCGAATGCATAAATTATTTAAAATTACCCGGCAGCAGCCGAAGACTCTTCAGTTCCCGTGGAGCAAGCTCAGCCTTGTAAAGTGCGTGTTATATTGAACAAATAATATTTGGAGTGCAATAAATAGATGATAAATGTCTTACAGCCGACCCCGCTTTTCCTTGGGAAAGTTAATCAAAGCGGGTGAGAAATGGCCATCTCTTGTCTGCGGAACTGAATAGTTAGAAAGGTTGAGTGTCTTGCAAAGGTTCAACTTTTGTGAAACGTTTTATAAACAAAGGGCTTGCGAGTTCATTAATCATAAAAGGGACATGACACAGTGAGCTTTGCTTCTTCATCTTAAGACAAGAAGTTAATGAATTGATACGGTTTCAAACATGTATAAAAACTTTAAACACACACACACAGTTTTAACTAGCTTTTTTTAATAATGTTTTTCATTTATTGCCTTCAATGTTTGTGTTTTACTCTCACTTCTGATCCAATAAAGATTTCCTTTTCGGTGACCAAGGCTGACCTTTTCCACATGTAGTGCAAATGTAAAAGACTGCAGAAGGCAAAGGACACCCTAAACAGCAGTTGTCTGTTGGGCGTTACCAATCCAAGAATTAGTAACTTTCTTTGAAACCAAGAGCGTCTTACACTCTGGCCAAAACTGTCGATGTCCTGGATGCTCCATCGAAATCCTTTCCTTTCCAACCATCCATAATTGGCCAAAATCTCCTCGAACTGAAGTAACTTGGCCACATGCATCCAGGAAGTGTCCTGCGGAGCACCTGTGATCTTCACCAGCTCATCGAGGTTATGCAAAAGCGATCGCAGGCCATTGAAGTACACTCCAAACTGGAACATGCGTCGCCATTCGCCACTTGAGAAGGTGTAAATGGCACTCAGATGGTAGAGAACAATTAAGATTAACTGAGGACTCAAACAGGCGATCAACTGCTGAGTAAATTTGACATAAGATCCATGCAATCGTTGCAGGGAAATGAGACGTTTCTGTAATTTCCTCACCGCTATGAAGTCCGATCGTAGGATTTTCATGCAGAGCTTTTCATCCACGAGGACCATTTCCTGATTCACCAACTCAAAGGATTTTCGTAGCAGGATAAGCAAGATACCAATTAAATGTGAGGTTACATCCATTATCCAAATGGCAGAAGAAATTGGCACCACGAATAAAAATATGAAGAGCATTTTAAAGCTGGATTCCCTGGGCACCAGAAATCCCTCGTAAAACATCCGAAAGGTGAGCAGCTTGACCAGAAACTGGAAAATCAGTGACCAGGACAACTTCAACTTCCTCCTGCAAAGGCGATGGAGTTGCGGCGAAAGTGCAATGATCCTATTCACCAGTCGCGTTCGCTCCTCGACGACTCCTCTTGACTGGATTAACAGGCAGCACGTGAAACCCACCAGCTGGAGGTGGAGCATCAGGGTGTAGGGATGCAGGAGGGCCAAGGTGAAGAAGAAGGCGAACCAGAGGCCAATCATCCTTGACACCGTGACACTGTAGTGGGTCAAATGCAACGCGTTTCGGGATTCGTCGTAACGGAGCCGCATCAATCCGAGGTAATAAAACTGCGCCAGGTAAAAGCGCAGCAGGAGGAACACGTGCTGGCTGATGTAACGGTTGCTCAGGTGAAGTGAGCGCCACAGGGCCATCGATGAAATGGATACCTCGACTGACATTCCCCACAAGTCTCCAACTCTTACCTGCAATGATGGCCGTCGTTATTTTGATAATGTTCCAATAATGTGGATTTTATGTTTACCAATTAGGGACGGTCAGTGGTGAAAAAGAACAATATATAGAACCAGTTTAGTAGCTATGAATAAGCTCTGTAAAATATATTTTATTATTTTAATAAATTTTTTCTGAGGCTGGTTTAATCCCTTTTTAATTTTGTATATAGAAAAAAACAAAAATTACATATGCATTTTATTTCATTATAAAAACACATTTTTTTCATTGTTTGATTATTTTGTCATGTTGTTAAACTAATCAATTTATGTCAAACAAATTAATATTTGCAGCTAATTTAATAATGAAATGTATAATCAATTAGATTTTAAGCACTACAACCAGTTACAAACTATAAACAAAAACGAAATACTTTCATAACAATGATTGTCAAAGTAATGAATAACCAATTAAAAAGGAATTATGTGGTTTTCATATTTGTTTTCTTTAACTTTAATAATGACCTTTTCCTATGAATGCCATACTGCACAACTTTTTAAAAAAGGCCAAGGCGAGCAGCCATGTACATTAACCAGAAAACAAGACCCTGTTCAAAGGCTCCATGGCCAAGCACATTTTAGTTAGATGTACTCCGGCATTCTTGCACTTCATCAACACAATTTGTTATGCAATTAATTTGAGTGGCAAAAAGTGAGGAACTTTGTTTGAAGGCGCCAAATGGCGAACGGCTGATGCAGAGTGCTGATGGCGAGTGCTGAATATGAAGTCTGGTAAACAAGTTTTGCATAATTTCCATAAAATATTTCATAAACAACTTGAAAAATGGGAAAAAGGCTAGGCTAGGAGCAAAAAAGCAAGGGAAGGAGTCCGAAAAAGAAAAGCAAGCCAGACTCGCAGCGGTAATTAAAAAGTTCACAAAAGAGTCGGGCATCGGGGACTTTGGAAAATTGCTACCAAGAAGAATCCCTCCGATGACAAGGCACAAAACTTGCCGATTGAATGCGAAATGTGAACCCGGGACAATGCCGGACTCCGTCCCACTGCCAATCCAAATAAATTAAAAAGGGAACTGCAACTCGTTGCCAAGTTTGTCACCGCAGAAAAATAATACGAAAAAAAATGTCCTGATGTATATAGAAGTATATGTGCAGGGATAGATATTAAAATATGTAGATGGGGAAAAAAACAGCGCACTGAAGGCTTGGCAGGAACCGCAAACTGTGGTTACTGTGGCGACTCTGGTCAGTGGTTGATACTTTTCCACTTTTGTTGTTATTTTTGCGGTGGTTGTCCTGCCAGCACTGCATCCTGGCATCCTTACATTCTTGCATCGTGGCATCCTTGCAGTGCCACTGCTCATTATTGTCGCCGATGACCAGGCATCGGAAATTGGAAAACTTTCCTGACTTCTTGACAGCCCGCACTTTCCATTTATCTGTTCATAAATATGCAAAGTTGTCAACAAATGCCGATGACACAGGGTCAAGGCAAGAAGAAGCTTTATGGGACAGTAACGGGAATTTATTTTAAAGCCTTTTGTAAACATTAAACGGAAATTTCGAGTGTAAGCCATAGATTTGATGGCTGTTAAATATTTACTACGGCTCATATTATTCGGCAACAGGGAAGTAAACAGCTGACAGTGGCCAAGAACTCTCATTCAAGCTCTCTCCTGGCCATTTTTGCTCTTTTTGGGCCAAGTTACCCCTCTTTATAACCGCTTTCTCTTTGGGACATCAGGGGTAGTTCGAAGCGGTTTGGATTTATCTTAGCGGTTTAAAAGCGGGGAATTGTGCGATGTTTCTTGGCATGAAGCAAATAGCTGAGAACTAATGATGGATACATCTGGTATCTAACTACTGTCCGCAATATCCCTTCGCAACCAATCCACCAGTGAATCCCTGGCGCACTCTGCCTCCGCATCCAAGCAGAACAACTTGCAAATGTCCTCCAGCCAATTGCCAATGATATAGCGCTTAATGCAAGGCATAACTCCCAGTTCGCGGAATACTTTCAGGCAATAGAGTTGCAGGCGAGGATTGTCCAGCGTGGATTCCATTAAACGGCCCACATAACATGGCAGTTCTGTGAATTCCCTACTGCGCCATAGGGCCTTTTTACTATGAAGTCCGTTGAGTAAAGCCAAAACTGTGTATTCCCAGTTTTCAACCTTCTGGCGAGGCAGCAATAACCTCTGATTTTCATTTGGCTGAACAAGGACATTGAAAAGGAGCTTTACGCCATCCACTGCATCGAACCGCCGTTGACCTTCTCCACAGCGGAGCAACAAAGCGAATGCCTTGGTGGCCATATCCCAAAAATTAGGCAAGCGATTCAGGATCCTCGAGTGCAGCAGCTCGAAGAAACCCAATTCGATTCCCTGCTCTGGAGCCACTTCTATCAAATGGCATAGATGATGCCACAAATGCAGAGAATAATGTGGACGACAGGGATCCTGTTTGAATATGTCAGCCAAGGCGGAAAAGTTTTCAGGATCCTCCAGAAAAATTCCCAATACTAAGGAAAATAGAACGGGATAAAAACGATATTAGATATGTACATATAAAATATAAAGAATTGTAATTACCCTAAGGGTGAAAAATATTTCAAGCAAACATGACATTTTTAGTTTTAAAATGTGTTAATCAAATAGAATTCAGATTTCCTTGTTACGATTAAAAAAAACTCACCTTTGGGTTTTCCCGTCAAATTTCGCAGAATCTCCGAAGCCAGATCATCCTTAATGACTTCCTGATTTTTAATAATTTTGTAGAACTCAGCTCTCAAACACTTGCGATTAGCTATATTCTCCGCTCCATCCAAATTACGAGAGAGAATATCTGTGATAACGAAGAATTATAATTTTAATTGCCTGACGAGAACGTAAAATTAGCATTTTACTATAAATCCTTAGGTACATTTCCACCTCTCGGTGTTCCTCTTGGTGAAGCTTTAATCGCATTCGCATAAACGCATTTTTTAACCTGTGGGGTTAAAAGGAATTAAATAGATTTGAAAAATGTCCGAAATGTACACTTACTTTCTTACAAGGTCCATTTCAATAATTGCTCTCTGAGCATTTAAAGGATTTAAAAGGAACTCGGTCAACGAAACAACAGCCTTCCAGTGGGTCAAAGGAAAATCACTGTCCAACTCCTTCATCAGTTTGGGAAGTGCAAACCAGCCATAAGCCAATTGAGCTCGATCTTCAAAATGGGTTGATGATGAAGTGCAGTACGAGATGCACTTGCACATATCACGTTTCCCCATTGCTTCTGCCCATTCTAAAGGACATTTTGTTAGCATAATCCTTACCCAAGTAATTCTTTTTTTTACCTTTGTTCTGCTGCCTGTTTAACGAGCTGGGCTTTAGCACATCTTTGATCTCCTTTTGCAAAAAATGATTGCGATATCTCTCCAGCTGTTCCCACATTTTGAATAAACTTCTTCGAATCAGGGAGATATTTAAGAAATATATAATAATAAAGTGTCAAATGACTGAAAAATATTTGTATTTGTGCTGGAGAAGCATATAATCTCAAATTTGTCTGTTTATCAAGGCTAAGTTTTTCTAATATAAATAGTGTATTCCGTTGAAACAAACCAATTAAAAAAAAATTGAAATTAAACATTTCGAAATTAAAGACATATTTTATAAATAACAGAGTTTTTCAAATTTAAAAATTCTGCTCCCTAAGTTCAAATGTTCTTGGAATATTACGGGAGTCGGCTAGTTCGGGTAGATGTCTCGGCTATGTATTACCCACCATGCATAGCCGAGACACTCACTAGGCGAGATTGGTGTACTTGCTGCATTATCGATAATGCATTTTATCGATAGCCACTATCAAACATCGATGTTTCCAAAAATTTTTAAAACCTGTTTCCATCGATGTTTCTCCTCTAGACTTAAGGCCGGTGCATTTGCGAACGGGAACGAGTTAAAACTGAACTGTAGCGCGGTACGATGTAAATAATACTATATACAAAAAGCTGCCAGGCCGCCAATGCAAACAATAATAGTGCAACTTTATTGACCGGTTGTGCGACGTTATTGCAACCGCAACAATTTAACCCCAAATGCAATTGGTCATAGGTTGTCCAAAGTTCTACAAGGGAATCAAAAGAAGATACCGACAGTGTGCGTGGGAAAATGTAAACAAAAGTTAAATAAATAGCAAAAAAAGCAAAATATCGAAAAAGCGCAGTGTTGTTGTGTTGTGCCGGCTGAAATAACTGTTTGTGTCGGTGTGTGCATCTTGCGCTTGTGTGTGTGGGAAGCAGACAACAAAAGAAATTGCGCTGGCCCTTCTTCCTCGTCGTCCACCCTCTTCGCCTAGTTACCGTTACTTGCTGCACTGCCAAAAAAGCAACAAAACAAAAACAAACTAAAAATAAACGAATTTCGAATAGCATAAATTTACAAGGGCTCTGCCAAAAGGAAAGTCAATTATATAGCCACAGCATCGAACAAAAAGATGGCCTTGATAAGACTGGCAAGGTGAGTTATTGATATTATAACCGAGAACCCATCGGAATTTCCCCATTAAATGTTTTTGGTCCACCCTTATACCTTACTCTTTGCCTTACCACTTAACATTCTATAATTAAGTTGCCCAGAGGCGGAGTCTAGAAATCAGAAAAGGGGGTTTCGTAAACTAGAGCTTGGGCTAAATGAAATTGATTTTTCTAGGGCCCCGTCATCCTGAAAGGCTGACCTGAACTGACCCCATTTTTCATTTTCCACCGCAAAAAAGTTGAGGCCTGGAAAATCCGGCCCTGGCCTTTTTGTTGCCTCTTGGTCAACAGCAAACAGCTTGAGGCCATGTAATAACTTTAAAGCAAATGTTTATTTTCCATCGCCGAGTTGTTGATATTGATGTTGGTCAATGCACTTTAACGCCCCTGAAACGCACTTCAGATATCGCGACAGTACTCAACCATGTTGGGAAATCATTGATAATTGTAATAGCTATACATATAAATGACAGAACAAGAATGTCAAGAGAGATTAAAGTTTTAATAATAATCATTCTTTTAAAAATAAATTAAGAAAAAACGAAAATATACAACTATACGCCGGAGGGACTTGAAATGTTTATAATTACCACTAAACTTTTAAAATAATCCTCCTTGCTCTATATTCCCAACATTTAAAAAAAAAAAAACACAAAAACTGACAGAATTTCAATAAATATCTTTCATGATATTCAGGGACCTATGTAAGTTGTTATAGTTTTAAGATACCGATCTTATAACCAATATAAACCTGAATAAAAAATTGTACTTGAGAAAACAGAAATAAAACTAGCATAAAATTCCACTGAACTGAATAATAATAAACAAGGTGCAATTAAACCTCAAACTAATCTAATTTATTTAACTTAAATATGAAGATTACTGCAAGTCGGACTCCCTATTGTTAAACAATGCTTTCTACCGTATTAATTTCCTTTGTGGCCTTTCCCAACATTTACAACGACTAAAACAATAAACACTTGGGAATTGAATTTCTAACGTCTGCCAGCGACGGCGTAATTATCCATTCATCAGTAACTCCGATTCGGTTTATATTTATGCTGTTAACTTTGTTTACGTTGTTTACGCTGGCAAAGTAAACAATCACACATGATTAAATTAATCAAGCGGCGCACAGAGGCGTTAAATGTGCGATCAGTTGATTGATGGCCCGCTGACTGATTGGCCGCGTGTTTGGGAATCAGAATTGGGACTATCCTATATACTACATATAGAGTCTCATGCACTTGCCAAAGGCTGAGTGTCGTGGCAATTTAGATTACAGCATGGATTAATAATGGCAAATGCTTGAATGCTCGTGTTGGAGCTGGTTCAGAGCGGTTTGCTCTGCCATTGGTTTCGTTTGTGCAGTATATTGAACATATATAAATACATACCTATAAATCTGCACTCTAAATCACTTACCATTGTTGGAAGAGAGTTTCGCCTGACTCATTCGGTGTCCACTCCAATTAAGGGTCCGAAAATAACTTTACAGCCTTTCAGCAATGGAGATTACAGTTCCTAGGATGGACTTCAGATCCAGTAATTGAGTGTAATTGGAACTGAGCACGGGGCTTCTCGCTCTGCACTCCCCACTCCCAAGATTTCTCTAGCCAGATGACGGATGAAGCTGTAGAAGTGCAGCAGATTGCATCCACAAGGAATGTGTCTGTATCTCGGCCCGATGGCCCCAATATGTCCTCGCCCGACCTGCTAGTTCAATTTGCACATAGCACATACATATGTGAAACATTCACATATAGTATGCACAAATACCGCATATATGTATGTGTGTACATACATATGTGGCAATGGATGTGCAATGGAAACTTTTGTGGGCCACAATGAAAATGTAATAAAAGTAAAACGGGAGGCTGCATTGATAAAGCGTGTAATCTATATGACGACATGGTCTCGAGTTACTATGTAAACACCACCAAGCACACCCACTGTATTTACATGCTATGCACACGTATGCGGGTAATCTCCGGCTGCTGGAAGACCTTATTGTTATACGACTCGTGCTGGCGACTCTTTAATTTAATTATGACTATTTCATTAATTGAAATGCGTAGTATTCTATAAATGGAAACGTTGTCGCAACAACAATAACGACGATCAGGGGCATGAAATAAAAGCTTCCAATCAAGATTTGTGCTTTTTACTTTTGCTAACCATAAATCCAAATAACCGGCAACGAAGTCAGTTCGATTTGTCAGGCCACCTCAGAAAAGTCGCATTTTGTCTTTGAACCGATCCTTTGTCTTGGCCAAAATGCACCTCATCGATCAATGGGAGGTCTTGGCCATCCACTCGTGAGTAAAGTTTAGTGTTCCCATTAGCGGTTTTGCAAAATCGAGTGCAGAATTGCGCAATTTTATTACTTGTCACAGTTGGCTCAAATTCTAGTTTTCATTCCCCCACAAACCTGTTTGGAAAATCCAAGCCTCCTTCCCCCGATGATTACATTGTATTATTATAAAATACTTTAAAATGCAGAGCAAACTAGAACTGACACATAAATTAGAGGTTTCGTTGGAAAGTTGTATAATAAATATATCCGAGAACAGATCCTTGAGATATTTAAATTATAATTTTCGTGTGTGATTTATTATCTATAAAAAATAATGAACATTGTTGGCATCTTATACCCCGGACTGTTTCAGGCAATAATCCAAAACCACCAACCACTTAAATACTCATATATCAAAATTCCAAATTGTTGATAATGACACACGGTTATTAAGTACAGAAATTATTTTTAATTTCGTCACCATAATGGCTAAAAACGAATCCGCCTTGCTGTCAGTTAATGATAGTCGTAAAAAAGGCTGTGAGAACTTTCTCAATTGGCAGCATGCCGAAACAGTAGAAACCCGTTTGCATGGAGCAGAAATCAAATAAATTTATTATTATTGCTCAGTTTATAGATTATTATTTCGAACAATTGAATCAAACTCATACACAAACAACTAAAATTGCTGCGCACAAATTAAAGATCAAACAGAGCAATTGGTTGCAGAATATCCACAACGAACTTGGAGCACACCCTACAAAAAACCAGTGTGAGTTCTGAGAAATAAAAAGTGATCTAGCTTTAACCGATCTTAGAGTGTTCTCTGGAAGAATCCAAGCCCACCGGAGAGTGGACCAATGAACGTTAGCGCAATACGATGCCCAGACATTGGCTGGCAATCGGCGTCTGGTTTTCTGATTTCTACAGAGTGCGGGAAATCCGGCTGAAAGCAGTTTTCACCAAACTTATCCAAAGTCAAGAGCATGGCGCACACGAAACTCACGGATACAGATACCGCTGCCGATACAACTGAATTCCGGCCCACATCGCCACCACTACGACTGCGAATTTGGTTGAAAACCGAATCAAGGGTACTGCAACTGAATATTGTATTCAAAACGAATGCAGTCTGAACACAGAGGCCAAGGGGAGTTCCAGAAATTGGGGCCTTAGGGGGCTACCCGCCATCGAATAGAGTAGAGTAAAGCCAGAGAAGGTCGTCATACATTTTTGGCCCGGCTCCGGCCTGGTAAATTTTTATGCACGCGTGTCGATTTCCAGCGCGGCACGCGGGGCGTATGCGCAATAAGTGTATATAATTTACTTCATGCCCCTCCCTACCGCTCTCTTCGCCTTCCCATTCGCTAATTTCTATCAATTGCTATAAGCCAGTCTTAAATCATCTAAATCGTCTCTTCTCCAGGACCTTGACGGTAATCATCCGTAAATAAATACTCGTACCTCTCCAAGTGGCAATTAGCAAAACCCAAGGGGAAGTCAATTGTTTTAAATGCTTAGGTCCCACGTGATTCCCTCTAAGTGCCCTCATAAGACATAGGAAGCTATTTATATACGTAAATATTATCAATTTTTATAGGGATGGGCAAAAAATTATCCGCAAATTTAAAGTATTAATTATTATTATTATCGTATTTTTATTTAGTTTTTATTTTTCATAACATTACTCTGACATATTATGAATTGAATTAAATTTAGATTCTTTCGCTTTTAATTCACACAACTCAATTGCTACTTTGCAATTTTTATTTAATCAGCATGCAATATATGCAAACAATCACTCAGTTTATTTTTAGCCTTTTGTTTTCCTGTTTTGTTGGCTCTATTGTAACCAGGCACGCTTCTCATTTGCTCGATTCATTATACCTCCTACAATTGGGCTAACTACTGTTCGGGCCTTGGGAAATATATAGCTAATTGATAGTGCCTTTTAGTACCGTGACTTGTGTTTACTACACCTACATTGTTAGGCGACAAAGAAAATCGCACTTTACTGCAATTTTCATTGGCCAATTAATAGAATGTGCAAAAAGGGGCTTGTCATCACTTGGTGAACATTTCGGTTTGGAGGTGACCAAATGGAAAACCTGTTGCTGACTCAGGACTCTTTCCAATGAATCACAAAAGGGTGTGGACATTTTAAACGAGCTAAATTTTGCTTTGATTTATTAAAATTTTAAGTAAGTACTAAGAAATACTTAAGGTAATGTAAATTACAGTGTTTTTATCACCGGAAAAACTATTAAAGCCTCGAATCTAGGTAAATACTACACTTTAAACTTCATTAGACCACGAACGTAAATCAATCCTTGTTGTTTAATTTTTGTTTTGTTCGCTTCTATTTTCAATTGATCCTTCCTCCAGTTAACCTCTTTTCCGCGTCTAAATTGCTTCGCTCCACTGGCATTCCGCCTACTTGGCAATTGGTTGCAATTTTCTAAATATAGCTTAACCCATTAAAGTCACTTAGAATGCAAAGCCGACAGCGCGGACTCTTTTCAATTGGCGCAAGTAAAAGTGAATTTAAAAGTGGTTTTCCTTTTTTTATTTTGTGCAGCCTGCCAGCGGCGCAGAGTTCATTCATCCAATTTTATATTGTTTGTGCAAAAGTGGACTTCCGCATATGGTTCACCACCGCAGCACCGCCCCCCATTTTCCGCCCCGAAAAGCCAGGAAAAAAGCGAAAGTGCGACTGTGTCTGCCTGCATTTTGGCCCCTCTTTCTTGTTGTTGTCCATTTAATCATTGCAAATTTTATGCAATCTGCTGTGCACGAGTGTGCGCTGATCTTTTTATAAACACTCTGTGTGTGCCATTTATCAAAAAGCAGATCATGTCGGGCATTTTTCATATGTAATTCAATTTGATTAAATGCTCGTAGCGTGCGCCAAAAGTACATTGACTCCGGAGGCTGGAAGTGGCATCTGGAAAATATAAATTTACCCCAATCGCACTGAGGGTATCCACCTTAACAACGATCTAATCCGAAAAGAAACCCAAACGGAGAGTTAATGCATTTAAATGAACAGTGCATTTGTAGACCGATTATCCTACGATGTCACGCGATTTCTTCATTTGTCTTACTTTTCGGTTCCCATTGCAGACTGATAAAACATTTAAAGGCTTGATTTAAGGTTGCGTACATTTACCTCAAAATTTAAATAATTTCTAAGGGGAAAAATTGAATAAAACTAGGTTTACTGCTTTTAAAATTAATAAAAAAAAACGTCTTCTTCGCTTGCAGAATATGTTATTAACGACTCAAAATAAAAATGGTTTTATTTCATAAGTTTCTTATATAAACTATATCTGCGCTACGACAAAACCCCTCGCTAATCCTCATGATTTATTTTTCTTGCGATTTTGGCAGCAGACGAAAATAGAGTCATGGCAATCTGATTGTGAGATAACCGGTCCAATTAGTGAAAGTAAGAGTCGCCGGCACATGCTTTATGCAACTCGATTTTATCGACCAAACAAACGGGCAACTGCAACAACAGCTGGCATTCGAAAATGCCGCCAACAACCAGTGCTGTAAAATAGAGCAGCGCTGTTAAACCAAATTCTGACCAGGTGGCAACGCTACCTCAGCATGTTTTTCGTGCATTTTGCATGCGGCGCTGAAAATTCCGAAACTCGTTCGAAATTCCTGCGAAAATGGGCGAGCCAAGCAACAAACTGCTCCTGAAAAAGATGCCCTGCTCCCTGGAGGAACTGTCGCAGCTGATCCAGGAGTGCAAGCTGATCTACCCGAGGTCGTTGAACAGCTACGGTCGGAAAAGAGCGCTCATCGAGTACAAAGATTCCCAGGAGGCGGGAAAAGCTTTGGTCCAGCTGCAGGGACTAAGCGAAATGCTGGACAAACCCCTCTGCATCAGTGCCTTTATGATTCGTGGCAATTCGCAAGAAACCACTGCCCAAAAGTCAACACAAACAAAGGCGGACGGAAACGAATCCCGGAAACAGGATCCAGAAATCAACAAGAACATTCAAAGGTTATATGCCTGTAATAATCATTGCGACTTTACACAGCCGCCGCCTCCATATCTAAGCTATAGTTATCCACCCATTAATGGGGAAATTCTGGCCAGGATCGGTGAGAGTTTGCAGAAAAACAGCCGGTTTTACACTCAAGTTCTGCACCTGATGAACCGCATGAATTTGGAGCCACCGTTCGGAAAGCGTTCGACTGGCTTGTTGGTTCAGAACCACCTGCAACACGTGGGCACCCAAACGGAGGTTATTCCCAGTGAGTCGGAGAGTGAATTGGAGAGCGATGCTGAGGAGCAACAGCGGGCCAAAAGGCAGCGTTTCCTGCCACAAACTTCAAGCGAGAATGTTCATCACAAGATCCTGAAGAGAACGCGTCAAATGCTCCAGCAGGCTGCCCATCAAGCTAGTCACTCCAATGCCAAACAGGACTTCCAAAAGCCCACCTTTAATTCACCTAAAATCGAATTAAAGCTGCCAGAAACCCTCAAGCCATCCACTTCAAAGCCAGAAACGCCTAAAACAGGCACCTTAATGCTAGGAAAGCGCCTGCCCACTAGCGAACTCCAAGCTCTTCCTGTGTATAAGAACTACAAAATGGGGGAGCCGAGCAATAAGTTGTACATTAAAAACCTAGACAAGACCGTGGATGAACAGCAGCTAAGGGAACTCTATGCCAATTACACAGCCTCCGAAAGTTTAGACATCAAAGTCATGCAGCAGGGTCGCATGAAGGGACAAGCCTTTGTTACCTTCCTGAAACCCAACGAACCTGAGATTATAGCCCAAGCTCTCTGCGAAACCAATGGCCTCTTGTGGCACGAAAAGCCCATGATTGTCTGCTACGGCAAACAGCAATAGAAGCAGTTAAAAGATCAGTGAGAAGGTTAGGATCTTCTCGTTTTTTTATTGTAAAACTTTTTCGTAGACAGTAGTAGCTGTAGTTAACTTCAGACTGTCTTGTTTGTATACTCAGGACAGCTGACCAAGAAGCTCTGAAAAAACATACTTATTTTCTACAAAATTCCCACCAAAAAAAAACTAAAAAACCACCGACCCCAAAAATAATATTTCCTAAAACTCTGAGATAACGCTTAAGTTTTACATTTCCTATTGGTTTTTGCAGACAACTGGGTCTGATCGATACTATTTATGTGGAGGGAGCCCGACCAGATCCAGCCAACGATCCCGAGGAGTCGCTCAACGAGGACGAAATTACAGCAGCCAACACAGTGCCAGTTAAAACCAAGAAGTCAAGAAAGTCCAAACAACTGGCCATGCAGCCCTATTCGTATGTGATCGCTGTGGACTTTGAGGCAACCTGCTGGGAGAAACAGGCGCCACCGCAATGGCGAGAAGCGGAGATCATTGGTAGAAACCTTTTCCTCCATAATTAGCAACCGGCTATACTGTTTCTATATAATTGCAGAATTTCCAGCCGTGCTGGTCAACCTGAAGACTGGCAAGATCGAGGCCGAGTTTCACAAGTATATCCTGCCCGTTGAGTCGCCGCGCTTGAGTAGCTACTGTACGGAACTGACTGGCATCCAGCAGAAGACTGTGGACAGCGGAATGCCGCTGCAGACGGCGATGATGATGTTCCACGAGTGGCTGCGCAAGGAGCTGCGCGCCCGCAACCTCACCTTGCCGAAGATGAACAAGTCGAATATACTGGGCAACTGCGCCTTTGTCACCTGGACGGACTGGGACTTTGGCATCTGCTTGGCGAAAGAGTGCACACGCAAACGGATGCGCAAGGCGGCCTACTTCAATCAGTGGATCGACGTGCGGGCCATTTATTGGTCGTGGTACAAGTACCGTCCGTGCAACTTCAGCGATGCCCTGTCGCACGTTGGATTGAGCTTCGAGGGCAGGGCTCACTCCGGGATCGACGATGCCAAGAACCTGGGCGCCCTCATGTGCAAGATGGTGCGCGACGGAGCGCTCTTCTCGATCACCAAAGATCTGACGCCATATCAGCAGCTCAATCCCAACTGCGGATTGTGAGTTCCAGCGGCCAGCAATCCCTCCAAAAAAAAGAGCTAAAAAGGAACGCAGAATATCCATTTAGTTATTGGATTTGATTTAAATATTAATACAAAATGCAAGGAAAAAGATGATTGGTACGAAGATGATATGTAAACTGATAGCTAAAGAGATATTGCATGAAATTTTAAATTGTTTTTTTTTTTTATTATTATTTTTTTTATTTTTGCCCTGATTTTCTTGTAACGGCAATTGATAAGACTTGAACAATTCGAAGCATCGCAGCGATCATACATACATATAACATATATAAATAGCTATAAATATGGCCTTAGAGCATACATATTTTTCTACCATTCATACTTACTTGATAATGCTTAGTTGTAGTCTATAATACGGAATGCAATACTTATTTTAACGACTTACACCGCCTACCATTTAGGAGATAAATTAATAAAACGACAATAGCTACATATAAATATGTGCTGTTAATTGCGATATCCAAGAAGAACTAATGTATGTATTCCTTTAAAGTTAAACAATAATGTCACTCGAGAGTCGATGCTTGACGGCCACTTGAATGACCGCCTTCTCGCCAGTGGTCATCCATTGGGGATTGTCTTCGGTTAGCCACTCAACGGTGCAAACTGGCAGCCCGCAGTAAATATCCGACTTAATAACTCGCAGGGCACAAACGCTGGTTGGCTCAAAACCACGAAGACATTGGGAAAAATGGGACGTGGACTTGTAGTTAATGTCGCCCAGAAGTTTCCGGTAGTTGAGGTCGCCTTTAAAAATTACGAGGGCTGCCTCACTGATGAAGACATACAGACAAGGTTGCACCTGCTTCATGTGACTGCAATCGTATCCACTTGTCCAGAAGTAATTTTTGTCGCACAGGATAAAGGATCGATCCCGGATGTAACCTTGTATCTTCCTTCCAAAAGCCCTTAGTTCCGGAGAGTCGTGCGTGCGAAAGTATTTAATCATCCAGCGAAAGTCCTGATGGGTAACATCGGATATAAACCAGGGAATAGCCTTCACATGGAACCGCACCCGACGAGCCAAGCCCGATTCAATGATATACTCGGCCAGCAGGAGATCGGCAAAGAGCTCAAAACCTGCATTATCACACACAATGTCAACGTAGACGGGATCGCAGGCTTCTTCGAGATCTTTCCATACATCTGCCGACTCATCGGCCAAGAGATGTGCATCGTATTTAGGAATCCTTTTGAATAATCTAGCATCCGGCTTTCTCGTTGTGTTAGACAAGTCGCAGCGATTGGCCCAAGTGGATAGTTTAAGTAGACGCTGAAAGTTCTCCTTGCTGCGACTTAGCTTTCTGGTTTCCTTCAGGATATTCCTCATTAACGGAGTCGTATTCCTGGCGGCCGAAGTCTTTTGGTCGCCAAAGTAATCATAGTTAACCAGGGTTTCTGAGCGTTGAAAGATCGACCAGATGCGGCGATACATATAACATTCGGCGTGCAGCCAAACGGCAGAGAACCATTGCTTTCGATCTTCGGTGAGAGCCATAAGAAAGGTATTCCAACTCTGAGTGTCCGGAGCCTTAACCCGGAATATCTGGAACTCCTCGTTGTTAATGATGTCTTCGCGCAGCAGTTCTAGGCTCCACATGGTGCGCTTCAAATCGAAGTGGGCATAGTCTCCGCACTCCTTTATAATTTCTGGCTCTCGATCCCGCAGAAAAGTGATTAAATCCCGGATTAGACCAGGCGACCTTTGCTTAAAGGTGACAAAAGCGAAGCTGGTCAGGAATCTGGCGGACAACTCCTCCTTCTCCCCTGGCGGGGTCACTATAATCAGATTCTTTTCGATGAACCGCATCATCTTCATCTGGTCGAGGGTCGTCTCATTGTCTACCAACGGGGCATCCGCCAATTCGGAGCGACTGCTGGCTGAGCTTTGCATTTCAACTTAAATTTTACGACCCTCTGCCGAAAACAACAACTCAAAATTTAGATTTTACTAATTTTTAATTGCCCCCCGGGCAACTGACATTCATAAGGTGAGTGTGTGTGCTTTGTTAACAATGCAAAAGGCTTTAAAATAAGTGGATATATAGCTAGAGACGGACTTTACGATGTAACGTTAAAAAAATTGTGGTTAATGAGCAAATGAACAATAAGAAATCGTAATTCAATATACAAAAGGAAATTGTAGGAATTTTTATACCTTTCAACCTATCTACAATACCTTTCCGCCTCTAGCAAAATCCACTTAAATTTTTAACAATTAAGCTATTAATTATGACTACAAAAATTCAACTATTGTTTGTCCTCGTCCAAAATTGTATGCTTTACTTGCTGGCAAACTGTATAACGCCGTATTCGCCGGTCAACATCCACTCCTTGTCCTTGGCAAAAAGTCGCTCCGCCACACCATCGGCCAAACCACAGATCAGATCCGCTTTAACCGTACGCAGAGTGCAGAGATTGGATGGGCGAAAGCCTTAAGAAAATGAAGTTTATAAATAATTGAAAGTGGAGTCAATACTTATAGAATCATACCTCTCAGACAGGTTTCAAAGGACTCCGTGCTGTCCCACGAAAAGTCCCCTAATAACTTGCGATAGTTAAGGTCACCCTTGAAGATAACTAACTGAGCCTCTTTTAGCCGGTTGTAAAGTGAAGGGTTAACCTCTGGCATGCGATAGAATTCATAAGGACTCGTCCAAAAGGTTTCCAGTGGCGCAAGCTCGAACTTTCCTTCTTCCGTGAAACGCTGCCACTTCTTGCCCACCTCACTTAATGCTGAATCAGGATGCTCGGCCAAGAATTGCAGGGTCCAGTGATAGTCGTGCTCCATTACGTCAGATATAAACCAAGGAATGGCCTTTGGGTTGAACCGGACTTTGGAGGCCAATCCCTTGTCGATGATATACTCGGCCAGGATAAGATCCGTGTACAGCTCATATCCGGCATTGTCAAAAATGATGTCCACAATGCCTTCGCCGGAGGCTCCATCGAGGGTTTTCCACACCTCCTCGGTGCCGTCAATCAGCAGCTTCTCCTCCAGATCCGTGACCTGGTCAAAGGCATTGCCAGTGGGCTTAACCTGCTTCCCGGAGGTGATGGACAGATCGCAGCGGTTGCCCCACAGATTCAGTTTAATTAGCTGCCGAAAGGTGTCCGAGTTTCGTTCATTTTTCCGGGTTGCTTTGGCCACCGCCAGCATGGCATCCACACTTAATTTAGCCGCCGTCTGCTTTTGTTGACTAAAATAGTCGTGGGCCGCCAAATGTGCCGTGGCCCGGAAAATTGATGAGATTTTGCGGTACATGTAGCACTCGGCGTAAAGCCAACAGGCGGAGAAGTATGTCCTTTTCTCCTTGGGAAGTTTCTCCAGGAATGTGTTCCACAGGTTAGTGTCGGAATCTGAAAATAATAAATAAAAATAATATAATACAATTCTATCTTCAGGTACATTATATTTAAACTAAAAAATCACGAGCGTTTTAAGAGACTTTAAACATTTGCAATAAATCTAAAGGAAACGGGTGTTGGAATAATGAAATGTGTCTCTGCATAAATACTACAGCTTTTTGTATTATTTAAAAGTATATTTAATACCCACCCAGTCCCTCAAAGGGCAACAAAGGACCATTGCTCAGGATGTCTTCCCGCAGTTGATTTACACCCTTTGTAGTTTGTTCAATATCGGCCGCCGCATCCTGCAAAGGGAAATCAATCCGATGAATCCAAGGTCAAGGGAAGTGCAACCCCGAACTACTCACTTTACCATATTTGGCCAGCAGGACGTCCTTGTCCTTGGCCAAGGAATCCGCGATGGTGGCCAAGGTCGAGGGCAGTCGCACACGGAACGTGTAGTAAGCAAAGCTCCTGTAACGGGCGAATTTAAATGATAATAAACTAATTCCACGACCTGAGTGTGTGGGTGAAGATAAGTCCGCGCATTTGTTACATATTCTCATCAAGCCATATAGACAACATCTATACTAGGCGCTATATTTAGCGACCTCCCCGAAACTCACTGCTTATAGAGGGCCGCCAGTTCAGAGTGCCGTGGCGTTTGCCCACTCACAATTCCATTCTTTGTGTCAAAATCCAGGTCGCCAGCCATCTCAAAATATCTGTTATTGCTCCAACGGAATATGTTTACGAATTGAACGGTTGCGGAAAGTTTATAACTTGATAATGTGGCGCGTAGTGTGACCGTGTTGGAAGCAATTCGAAATACCGTTGGGAATCTCGCCATTTGGCCGATAGTTGGTTAGAGTTTAAAACTTCCATGAAATAAATCTTAGGCTTACTTTGATAACAAAACGAACATATAAACTTGTTTTATTAGGGTTATTGTGGATTTAGATTATATATATACCAGTCACTCGTAGAGTGGTAGGGTACTACTATGGATACTATCAAGATTACTTTAAATTCTCTTTGGTTTTTAGATATGTAACGCCTATTTATTTACCAAAAATTTAAACCGCCCGTCCTTTACAAAGTCAGTAGCCAAATTCGCGAGTTACGTCCACAAACTGAATGATTCCATAGCGGCCCGACACCATCCACTGCGGATCCTTTCTGCTCAGCGCCTCACTAACCCCTTTGGCCAGACCGGAGATCACTTCACTCTTGACCCTTCGCAGCACACAAACATTGCTGGGCAAAAAGCCTCGGAGGCAGGTGCTCGTTTCTTGAGTGCTGTCCCAACACACATCCTGTAGCAACTTTCGATAGTTGAGCTCACCCTTAAAAACAATAAGCTGTGATTGCTGCAGGGAGCTGTACAAATCTGGATCAGTTTGGGCCATGCTGTAAATTAAAAACACAAATTTAAGATATTTATGCTATCGTTATATCAACAATAATAACCTGTTAAAAACATATGGCGATGTCCAGAACCGTGAGACTGGCGCCAGCTCGAACGTTCCCTCGTCGAGATATTGCAAGAACTTCTTTCCTATTAGACTTATAATGTAGTCCGAATGTTGACTCAAGTACTCCAGTGTCCACTTGAAATCTCGCTCAGTAACGTCGGTTACAAACCAAGGATGCGCCTTTACATGAAAGCGCACCTTGCTGGCCAATCCCTTTTCGATCATATACTCAGCAAGGATAAAATCGCTAAACAACTCATAGCCTGCATTGTCCAGAATGAAGTCCACCTGCTTCTGCTTTTTCCGCTTTTGATTGCTTAAGCAATCCCAGATTTTAGCTGCCTGGTTGACGAGTACATTATGATTGGTGGCCTCCACGTTTTGGAGAACCTGGCGATTCGTTTGCTTGATTATCTCTGGATCGCTGCACAGATCGTTGAAGTTGCTCCACAAGTTTATCGTCAGCAGCTCGTTAAAGACCTCCAGGCTGTTTTCTGATCGCCGAGTGTACTTGGTGAGGGCCAGCACATCATCCATGCTGTCGGTCAAAGACTGCTCCTTTAACTTGGCATAGAAATCGAAGGACTTAAGGAATATGCTGTTCTCCAAAAACGAGTGCAGTTTTCGATGCAAATAGCACTCGGCGTGGAGGGAGCTGGCCTTGAAAAAAGTACGTTCGCCAGGGGGCAGGCTGTTGATGAAGTTGTTCCAGAGTTCTTGATCGGGTTCTGGGGGAAAAAAGGCATATAGTACTAGTAGGGAATGATAAAACCATGGCCTTGCCTTCTCCCGTAAAGTTCTGGAAGGGTTTGTCCGTTTGCAGCTCATACTTCAGCCGGGATATCAAACCAATTATGATTTTCAACTCCTCGCGAGCAGCCTGTTCAAAATCATTAGAGGCTAGGAAGGGAGACTAGTTAGTAATGGTGCAAAAATGCTGGCAAAGAAATCCTTACCAAATTGGGCAACCAGCTCGGTCTTTTCTCGGGTCAAGGTGTCAATTACGTTGGTTAGGATGACGGGCAGGCGACTCCTGAGGGTGAAGAAGGCGAAGCTCTTTTTGTAGTGACCGGACATGAAAGCATTTAGAGGCGTCTGCAGGTTCACAATTTCGTATTTGGCATCAAATTCCGTTCGCAAAACATGAGATATTTTGTTTTCCGAGGCCTCCGAATCCAACTTAACCGGATGACCATCATCTCGCTGTTTGTCATCTGCGGAGGGGTCCTTCGACAGGGATTCCATCGTATTGCTGCTTTTTATGAGATTTTGTGCGTTACTCCTGCATTTTACTTGTTTTTTTCTGACTGATTTTTCAAAGATTTAAAGTGTTGGTTAATGAAAGACGGTCAGTGTTTATGCGCAGGCTTATTGGTGATTTCGTTTTGTTTCCGTGACTCGAGGAATGTTGCGGCATCTATTAAATAACTCGATTCATTCTTAAATCTTTCGATTTAGGTCAATATAATCAAATGAAAATTGTGTTATATATTTTATAGAAATTGGTGTCCGTTTAAAAATATTTTGTCCATTTAACTAATTTATTTAATTCAATTGTCTGTCGCAGCTAATGGGGGTTGGTGCACTCGCTAATGTAGGATGTTGTCTTTGCTAGGTTAGGCGGCTGAATCTTATAGCTAAGGAAGGTGCAGTCGCTAAAAAAGAGACCGTTTTCCTTTTTGAGATAAGCCAGACCCAGCTTTAAAAAAGCTAAAATGGTAATACTGGATGTGATACCTCGGCAGTTTTATAGCTAGCTGCTCGTCAGTTTTATTTGGGAATCGAACGCGACGAGGTCTGGAAAATGTTTAAAGCGCGAGAAACGGCCGACCAGTGATTGCAACTCGATTGATCCGTCAATCTGATCTGGCAATCGGGCAACGCGAACCGCAGGGCAACCGCAGCAAATGCCATCGTGAATAGAATCGACCACCCACACAAGCACACAAGACGGGGATTTGTGGATTTGGAGTCACCGCAGACACACACACCGACTTTAGGAGCACCACCCGCACACACAAGCACGCAACGCACACCCTACACCACCCGCCACCCCTACAGAGATGTCACACCTACCTCTGCCGCTTTATGGCTTCGCGGCCTTCTTCATGGTCTTCTGGCTGGGCACCTGGATGGTGCACGTGATAGCCATCTGCTACGGCCGCTACAAGCTGCACAAGAAGTCCTGCAAGCTGCCCACGGAGGCCCAGCCACTTCCGGGTGTCTCCATTCTCAAGCCGCTTATGGGCGTCGATCCCAATTTGCAGCACAACCTGGAGACCTTCTTCACCATGGACTACCCGCTGTACGAGCTGCTCTTCTGCGTCGAAGACAAGGAGGACCCTGCCATTCAGCTGGTGGAGCGACTGCTGGCCAAGTACCCGCTGGTGGACGCCACCCTATTCGTGGGCGGCTCCGACGTGGGCGTTAATCCCAAGATCAACAACATCCATCCGGGCTACATGGCCGCAAAGTACGACTTTGTGATGATCTCGGACAGTGGCATCAAGATGAAGGACGACACGCTGCTGGACATGGTGCAAAATATGTCCGAGAAGCACGCCCTGGTCCACCAGATGCCCTTTACCTGCGATCGCGATGGATTTGCGGCCACCTTCGAAAAGGTCTTCTTTGGAACGGTGCAGAGCAGAATCTATCTATCGGCGGATGTGCTGGGCATCAACTGCCACACGGGCATGTCCTGTTTGCTGCGCAAGGCAGTCATTGACCAGCTAGGCGGCCTCAGGGCATTTGGCTGCTACCTGGCCGAGGACTTCTTTATCGCGCGGAGTGTGACGCGGCTGGGCTGGAAGATGCGCATCTCCAACCAGCCAGCGCTGCAGAACAGCGGCCTCTGCGACATCGGCAGCTTCCAGGCGCGGCTCATCCGCTGGGCCAAGCTGCGCGTGGCCATGGTGCCCACCACCATTCTGCTGGAGCCGCTCTCCGAGTGCATGATACTCGGCGCCATCGCCGCCTGGTCGGCATCCGTGCTCTTCAGCTGGGATCCGCTGGTGTTCTACCTGGTGCACGTGCTCTGCTGGTTCCTCTCCGACTGGCTGCTGCTCTCCATCGTCCAGCACGGCTCGATGCCGTTCCACAAGTTCGAGTTCGTCGTCGGCTGGCTGTTCAGGGAGCTGACTGGACCCTATTTGTTCCTGCACGCTCTCTGGGATCCGGCGATCCGCTGGCGCGCCCGCACCTACAAGCTGCACTGGGGCGGCGTGGCCTACGAGCTGAGCAGCCCCACCTCCGATGCTGCCAACGCCCCACTGGCGCCACAACCAGCTCCAACGTTAGAGCCCGCCACCGCCACCGCAGCCAACGGGGGATCAACGGGAACGGGGGAGACGCTGATCTGCACGGGCGCCAAGCAGAGACTGCTGGTGTCGTAGCAGCTACTAGTTAAGTTTGTTATTTTGTACTTGTGAGCAACCAACTCAGAGGACTGCAAGCGACTGGCGGGCGGCGTCTAGCGTCCAGCGTCTGGTAGTAGTATTATTAGCTGAACCTTAGTCACTACGTAAGTCTAGACTTAAAGCTGTGTAAAAATGAAAGGCGAATGCGGAGCGGTATCCACGGAATCCACGTAATCCACCTGGACGTAAAGCGCGGCAGGCGGACCTAGATTAGTTTAGATACACTGATTAGAAGACGAGTGGATCGCTGCGATCGCTCGCCAGAGAGAAGTAGACGTAGGCGTTCGAGCTGATCGACCCGTGCGCAGTTTGGTGGCTTCGTTTGGAACTGGTTAACGATGCTTTCTGTATATATTACGTACACATATTTTGTAGCCAGCCTGTACAGACGTTAGCCCTAGTTAGCATTATGATTGCGTTAGTTCTCCCCGCTTCTGTTGTTGCTTTATTGAATTGTAATTATTTATTTTTGGCCAAGCACCCTAGTTATATTGTTAGCGTTAAGCCTAAACTTATGATTACTTTTAGTTGCGTTGTTTGTGTTTTTTGTTTGCCCTTCCCCAGCTTCTGTACATAAGCGCCGAAAAGCGAATGCCATTGAATAAATCGAATCGAAAACGATCGTGTGAATGAAGAAGCCCCATTATGTTTTGATTGATGTTACTTTAATTTTGTTTTATATTTGTTGGTATCGTATCGGTTTTCCTAGATCGCTTCTGGTTATCAGTTAGCTGACTCAGCGGTGATTTCGAGCAAATAAGTGGGAAATGTTTGGCTGAGTCACGCCATCGCAAACAGAGTAATTATCGTGGCACATTTGACTAGACTCTGACCGCGTTTAATGCGGCTCTAGAAACGATCTTACACCCAAGTTATGTGAGAGGTGATGGGTCAGGCTGGCGACCATAGTAACGTAGTATAGATACAGTCTTTGGAACCTGCCCGTCACATGATCAAATGGGATTGTTCTGGAGGAAAATTCTTTCGATTTCTTTCCACAGAGCTCTTATCTTAATGAACTAAAGCCACGACAACAGAGCGACACAAACATATTTATGAATTAAGCGACTAAAGATAGGAGTACAGGCATATCAGTGGCAACGGGGAGGATGTGAATGGACCCTTCGATACAGGTCCGGAACAAAACAAGGCCGACGCCTTAAGCTCTCGCATTAGGAAATAACAATTTAGGCGGATACGTATTCTAATGAACCAGGGTAGATATATATTTGGTGGGCACACACAATAAACGACTGCTAATACTTTTTTTTTTTGCACACCCGCCTTGCCTAAAATGGGTGAAAATGCAATTAAAACGCGGAATGACGTACTTGGGGGAGTGCTAAAAATTCCGAAACCGGCCTTATCTTGCTGGGGAATTATGTAAATTAATCAATAGTTATCAGTACCCAAGGCACGGCGATCCAATCGAGTTTTCAGTTAAGCGATTAGATAAAATGTGGGTTCTGCGTAAACCCTTCGACTAGAATCGTTGCTTCGTATGCCAAGCTAAATCGAACTATATGGAAATTGTATATGATTAAATTATAACGTAGTTTTAAAGTCAATCCTTAAACTAAGCATAAAGCTAGTCAAAATATTTACTGAATAAACAACAAGTCCAGACCGAAAATAATTGGCGTTTGCTTACATTCTGCGAGCACAAAGAATGCTGTGTGTAATACAAATTTATTTGCGGACCCTGGTCACTGATAAGGCTAAATGGAATGAATCACCCGATTCTCTGTGATTTACACTTTGATGTTGCATTGAGCTGTTAAAAGATTACTCCAAATAGTCGCAATGGGGCTATCTAATCAACTTTTTGGGGACATAAACACGTGAGAAGCGTCACGACCTCCAAAACACAATAATAATTTTGTTACGATAATATTTAAAACCTGCTCTTAATTGCAAATATCTCATTGACATTCTTCTTTAAAAGATCGAAATTGTTTATTTTCATTTATAATTATATGAATAATTCATGTGGGCGGGAGGATATTTTTTGACTTAGGATTTTTATGGTTTGCCATTTTTCTGTTATGCGGACGGAAATGGAACAAATTCTATTAAATTGACCTGTTTTATGTTTACGGTAAAGGGTGCGCCTGAAAATCCCCAATTGGGGAGTCATGGGTAAAAGTGAGGGCGTTTTCTTATCTGGCAAATAGAAAGGTGTGCAGGTTTTGGCGATTTAGATACTGCTTTATTTGCCATTGCCGAGATAGAAAATGTTTTATAGACTCCATTCAATTAGTCCGCCATTGATAAAGAGCCACTAACCTCTATCTGAAAGTGTTCAACGTAATCTGCTAAGGTGTTCAAAACACTTGCCTCTGTTTTTTTTTTTTAGCACATAAATCAAATTCTTAGAACGGCCCGCTGGTCTAAATGGATAGCTCGATAACAATCGAGAGAAGCAAGAATGCTGTCGTTTTGCCGCTTATCAAATACGGTCATACTGGATAAAGCTCTCGAGAATTTTGCAACAAAATTTCAAACAAAGGTATTTGGCGAAATAAAGCCAGAAAAAAAGTAATTTAAACTGCCATTGGCATTGTGAACTGATGTGGTTCGAGAAAATAGTGCTTGCCAGGTGCATCGATTGTTAGTTACCGGGAAAAACCATAAGTTCTGATTGCAAATTGCATGTGAAAAATCCATACAATGCGCAGAAAGTGTTTATCAGTTACACGACACACACACACACGAAGAGAGTAACAGAGAATTAAAGAAAGAGAGAGAGCACAGCTGTCGCCGGTGCATGTGAACGCTGCAAGTATGTGTGAACTTGAGTGGGAGGCGGAAATATTGGGAAAAATTCCTTCGCTTCTCGGTTTGTTTATGTTTAAAAGTTTCCTATTGATTTTTAACAGGCCCCGAAATTTTAGTGCCATTTCAGTTCAAAGTGTCTATTGAGCAAGCTAAACTTTTTCGGTTTTCCTGACTTTGTTTAAATTTAAAGTTTAAGGGAGGCGAAATTTCTGGTAAAGAATAACGCAACTTGTTAAAGTCGTAAATAAATATAATTTAACTGCAATTTCTGACATTAAACACATGTATCTGTTGTTACTTTTTAAATTTAAAATAAATATATTGAGAGTCCAAAAATTCTTGTGCAATAGCCAATATAAAAAGCCGGGAGCACTATTAAACAAAAAAGACTCATACAATTCCAGTAGGAATATACATATTTGTGATATAACAGATACACCCATTAAAAATGTTAATACACCCACAATTTAAATGTTTGTTCTCCACCCGCAGATGTCTTAGCTTCGTCCGATCTCCCCAACAATAAAATTTATCAGACAGAAAAGCACAGGATCGCACTAACCTAAAAACCTTCAACAGAAAGGCAGATAAATTCCAGCAAAATGGCCATGTCCAAGGTGATCCGTGTGCTGGAGAAGTCCATTGCCCCCTCGCCGCACAGTGTTCTTCTGGAGCACCGCCACAAGAGCGACAGCATCCTGTTCGAGTCGCATGCGGTGGCCCTGCTGACCCAACAGGAGACGGATGTGATCCGGAAGCAGTACACAAAGGTGTGCGATGCCTACGGTTGCCTCGGTGCTCTCCAACTGAACGCCGGCGAGAGCACAGTGCTGTTCCTGGTGCTGGTCACCGGCTGTGTGTCCATGGGCAAGATTGGTGACATCGAGATCTTCCGGATTACGCAGACCACGTTTGTTTCGCTGCAGAATGCTGCGCCCAACGAGGACAAGATCAGCGAGGTGCGTAAGCTGCTCAACTCGGGCACCTTTTACTTTGCTCACACCAATGCCAGTGCCTCGGCATCCGGAAACTCGTCGCATCGGTTTGACATTACGCTTTGCGCCCAAAGACGCCAACAAACGGAGGAGACGGACAACCGGTTCTTCTGGAATCGCATGATGCACATCCACCTGATGCGCTTCGGCATCGACTGCCAGTCCTGGCTGCTGCAGGCCATGTGCGGTTCCGTGGAGGTGCGCACCGTCTACATTGGCGCCAAGCAGGCCAGGGCCGCCATCATTTCCCGGCTGAGTTGCGAACGAGCGGGCACGCGGTTCAATGTGCGCGGCACCAACGATGAGGGCTATGTCGCCAACTTCGTGGAAACGGAGCAGGTGATCTATGTCGATGGTGACGTGACCAGTTATGTGCAGACCAGAGGCTCCGTCCCGCTCTTCTGGGAACAGCCCGGCGTCCAGGTGGGCTCGCACAAGGTGAAGCTATCGCGTGGTTTCGAAACCTCGGCCGCCGCCTTCGATCGGCACATGAGCATGATGAGGCAACGATATGGCTACCAAACTGTGGTCAATCTACTGGGAAGCTCAATGGTCGGCAGTAAGGAGGGAGAAGCCATGCTAAGCAACGAGTTCCAGCGCCATCATGGAATGTCCGCCCACAAGGATGTGCCGCATGTCGTGTTTGACTACCACCAGGAGTGCCGCGGTGGCAATTTCTCGGCGCTCTCGAAGCTCAAGGAGCGCATCGTGGCCTGTGGGGCCAACTACGGCGTCTTCCACGCGTCCAACGGTCAGGTGTTGCGCGAACAGTTCGGCGTGGTGCGCACCAATTGCCTGGACTGTCTGGACAGGACGAACTGTGTCCAGACCTACCTCGGATTGGACACGCTCGGTGTCCAGTTGGAGGCCCTGAAAATGGGCGGCAAGCAGCAGAATATCTCGCGGTTCGAGGAAATCTTCCGACAGATGTGGATAAACAATGGAAATGAAGTGAGCAAAATCTACGCTGGCACCGGAGCAATCCAGGGTGGTTCCAAATTGATGGACGGAGCACGATCGGCAGCAAGAACCATACAGAATAACTTACTGGATAATTCGAAACAGGTAAGTTAGAACGCTTCCTTTTATACCCTTACTTACTTACTTTATTTCTTTAAATTATATCAACTTTCAGGAAGCCATCGATGTGCTGCTGGTTGGGTCCACTTTAAGCTCAGAGCTGGCCGATCGGGCTCGCATCCTGCTGCCCTCCAACATGCTGCATGCTCCCACCACCGTTTTGAGGGAGCTGTGCAAGCGCTACACGGAATACGTGCGTCCGCGGATGGCGCGAGTTGCTGTGGGCACCTACAACGTCAACGGCGGCAAGCATTTCCGCAGCATTGTGTTCAAGGATTCGTTGGCTGACTGGCTGCTTGATTGCCATGCCCTCGCCCGCTCCAAGGCGCTTGTGGATGTGAACAATCCGTCGGAGAACGCCGATCATCCGGTGGATATCTATGCCATTGGATTTGAGGAAATCGTGGATCTGAATGCATCCAACATAATGGCGGCGAGCACGGATAATGCGAAGCTTTGGGCTGAGGAGCTGCAGAAGACGATCTCGCGGGACAATGACTACGTTTTGCTCACGTACCAGCAACTGGTGGGCGTTTGCCTGTACATCTACATCCGACCAGAACATGCACCGCACATCCGTGATGTGGCCATTGACTGTGTAAAGACGGGATTGGGCGGTGCCACCGGAAACAAGGGCGCCTGTGCTATTAGATTTGTGCTCCATGGCACCTCCATGTGCTTCGTGTGCGCCCACTTTGCAGCCGGTCAATCCCAGGTGGCTGAAAGGAACGCAGACTATGCGGAGATCACCAGGAAGTTGGCTTTCCCAATGGGCAGGACCCTCAAGTCGCACGATTGGGTGTTTTGGTGCGGCGACTTCAACTACCGCATCGACATGGAAAAGGACGAGCTGAAGGAGTGCGTTCGCAACGGCGATCTAACTACCGTCCTGGAATTTGATCAGCTGCGCAAGGAGCAGGAGGCGGGCAATGTGTTTGGGGAGTTCCTCGAGGGAGAGATCAGCTTCGACCCAACGTATAAATACGATCTGTTCAGCGATGACTACGATACGTCCGAAAAGCAACGTGCGCCCGCCTGGACAGATCGAGTGCTCTGGCGGCGAAGGAAGGCGCTGGCCGAAGGGGATTTCGCTGCCTCAGCTTGGAATCCCGGGAAGCTGATCCACTATGGACGTTCGGAGCTGAAGCAGAGTGACCACCGACCCGTGATTGCCATTATCGATGCAGAGATCATGGAGATTGATCAGCAGCGAAGACGCGCTGTTTTCGAGCAGGTGATCCGGGATCTGGGTCCACCGGATTCCACGATTGTGGTGCATGTACTGGAGTCCTCGTCGTCGCCGGATGAGGATGGACCCACCATCTACGACGAGAACGTAATGTCAGCTTTAATTGCCGAGCTGTCCAAGATGGGAGAGGTCACCTTGGTGCGCTACGTGGAGGACACCATGTGGGTCACTTTCCGTGATGGCGAGTCCGCCTTGAATGCTGCCTCCAAAAAGAGCATTCAAGTCTGCGGATTAGATCTTGTCCTGGAGCTGAAGTCCAGAGACTGGCAGCATCTGGTGGACAGCGAAATCGAGCTGTGCACCACCAACACCATACCGCTGTGCGCCAATCCAGCGGAGCATGCCCAGCTGCTGCAGGCCATCACGCCGGAGGTGCCGCAGCGACCCAAGCAACCGCCGTCACGTCCCCCAGCCCGCCCCCCAATGCCAATGTCGCCAAAGAACTCGCCACGCCACCTGCCCCACGTCGGGGTGATCAGCATTGTGCCCAAGCCGGCGAAGCCACCGCTACCACCTCAACCGCAAGCCCAGCCGCTCATGCCCTCGCCGCTTCAGCCGCAGCCGGCACCACCCCGCCCGCCGGCGATGGACAACACACCATCCTCGAAATCACAATCGCCCACGGAACTGGCCTCGGCCAGCTCGTCCACCTCCTCCTCGGGCAAGGCTTCGCCCACGGCTCCGGCTGTGCTCTCCGGACCGCCGACACCGCCGCGCCAAATGCAGAGCAAGCAGGCCACGCCGGTATCGACGCCCACGCGCCAAGTGCCGTCGCCCAAAGATCCGATTCCACCCGATACCGCCTACGAAACCGCCAGTAATATTTACGAGGAGATCCAGGAGGACGTGCCGGCGCCACGCCATCCGCCGCCGGCAGGGCCACCGCCCGTAATAGGAGGAGCACCGATGGGTCCGCCGCCTCCGCTGCCGAATCGTCGGGGCCCACCACCCATACCAAATAGGAGCGGCAATGCTCCACCGCTGCCCACGCGACCAGCCAACAACTGAGCACCAAGCCACGCATTCAGGGTACTTCATATTGCTCTCTTGGATTCCATTCCTCTAATGGTTTTCCGTTTGATTTCAGCTCGCTGTCTTGCACTCCGATTGCATTCCGAATCGCTGTATTTAATGTTAAATATACTCGAATATATTGGGCCACCCGGGAGAAGAACTCCTGGCAATATCTGCACTTCGCATGGAATCTCTATGTTACTAGTATTATACCTGCTTGTTTGTTTCGATAGTTTCTAGCCGAAGCCAAACAAAACTTAAAGTAAACTAATTAGTTCCACTTAGTAAAAAAAACCCAGGCGACCAACCTTATGTTACACTCTTTTTTGTACTTGTTTAACGCTGGCTAGAAGTACTCAACCCGATCGAACCGGATTTGCCCAAGACGAACAAATAATGAAATATATAAGCGACAAAGTATTATACTACTCTGCATAAATGTAATGTTTAAATGAATTATAGCCGTACTAGTCAAATTATGAAATAAAAGCATAAGCTCTGGAGCAGCAAACGAACTCTGTAACAGATTCCAGTATGAACGATATACTTAAACATATATATCCATTGTTACTGAACAACTATTGACGAAAATTACCTATTATTCCACATTGTTAAACTATCGTTGTAATCGGTCAATTTGAGGCTACATTCAGATTTGTGTTTCCGTTGGCTAAAGAAGTATATCAATGAAATTGAGAATTTGCAATTACTCTGTTAAAAAAGTTGAAGTTACGCCTAAGATTAAATTAATCCCCAACCGAATGACATACCAATTAGAATACAAAACAATAAACCAGTTGGACCGCTGTAGTCGCTATTCCAACCACATGATACCCGCTAAAAATATTGGGTCTTAATTTTAAACTTGTTCAGGATTGGGGTAACAGTATCCAAAAAAGTATCAGATTTTTCTTTGTTTGAAACAACACGTGTTAAATAAATTTAATTACTTTATTTCATTTAATTCCAGCTTGTCTAGCGGGCTCAACTCAAACAAAAACTCAACATCGGAAGCTGTAAATCTCAAGGAAGCTATGGACAACTGAAGCCATTAGAACCACTTGGGCATTGCGTCGTGCGGCAGATTCTTGTGGTTGGGAAGGGCGGTGCAAGGACGCTGTTGGCGCCAAAATTCCTGTCGTTTGTTGAGGAACTCCACCGCCTCGCGGGCATAGGCGGATATGCTCTCCGTGTGGGTGTCCGCACGCACCAAATCCGGATGCAGCAGCAGCTTCTCCAGATACTCCTTGTCCACGCACAGTTCTCCGAGAAGTTTGCGGGCATTGCGTCGCTCCAGATCCGCTCGACTGGGCTTCTGGCGTACCCTTGCACTGGTTCCCGTTCCAGCAACTGCCTGCGATTTTGGCGTTTCCTCGCCGGACTTTCGCGACTTGCCACTCTTGGCTGAAGGAGCTGCTGTCACCGGAGCCGGCTTGCTGCCAATCGTGTTCTCTATGGCCTCCTGGGTCTTCTGGACACCAAGACGAAACAGTGCCAATTCCGGGCGGGCTCTCAAGCCGCGGTGGAAGAACATCAGGCTCTGCTCGAACTGTCCCAGGTAGTAAAGCGATTCGGCCTTCTGGTAGATGGCCCGAATGTTGTTCTTATCCTCGCCCAGAGCCGTCTCCGCATCCTGCAGGGCTTTGGAAGCCTCGCCCAGCAATAAGTAGCACTTGCTGCGCGAGATCAGGGCATTGATGTCGGTGCTGTTCAGCTCCAGGGCCTGGAATATAGAATATTTGGATTGGAGTTATAGCAAAAAAATTATTAAATTGATTCAAATGTAAATGTTTTATACGATACTTAAGGAGAAACATATTTTTTATTTTCTTGGGTCATTTCAAATTTGAGCAGTTGTTCTAAAATATTATAAAATCGAAAATGATTTGACTTTTTTAACTACTTAATAGAGCAACCTGTTAAATATATATACATATATTTAAATTTGATTGTAAGTAGGAAACAAGAGGTTTGGCCTATAAGAAAACCAATATAAATATTTCTATGTAGTATTAAAGAACCAAAAGGACCTTGCAGAAAAAGTGAATTGCGTTCTCGGGATTGGCGTTCTTGATCTCCTTGAGGCCCAGTGCGATCACCGAGCTGATGTCCGCCTCATCGGGAATGAGGAGTGCCTCGTTGCGATCCTGCTTCTGCTTGATCTGCAGACTCTGCTTGATGTCGAAGGCTCCAGCGCTAACTGCTGCCGCCCGATCCTTGTCCGTGTAGAAGTCCACGAAGTTCTCCTTTGGCTTCTTCTTCTTGGCGATCTGCTCCTCGATCTTTTTGCGAGCCGCTCTCAGTTCGGCCTCGATGCGATTGCCCCGCTTGCCGCCCGCTCCATCGCCACCTGCTCCTCCGCCGGCTCCTCCATCGTCCGCCTGCTTGCCATCTCGTCCTCCGCCACGTCCTCCTCTCTCCGTGGATTCCCGCCTCTCCCAAATGGGCGGCTTGTGGGAGCGTCCCTTGGAGCGCCTGTTTCCCTCGTCCTGCGACTCCTCTTCGGCCGCTGCTCCCGTGCGGATGAAGCTCTGCAGCAGCTCCTGCTCCTTGTCCACAGCAAGGATGGTGTTCAGAACGTTTGACATGCCGCGAGATTGTTATGCAATCGCTCGTTAAAAAAATCTCAAAATCCACCGTCCTTAACAAAAGGGCTAAAATCCAACTACTGACCAAATCAGTCGGCGATTGATTGGCGCTTTTGCCAGGCTGTTGCCAGGAAACTGGCGCTCCCAAATGGGTTAGCAATCGATAACAAAACAACGAGGTGCCAGGTGCCAGGTGCCAAGTGCCAAGTGCCAGATATCAGGTGTCAGGCGGCGTGTCTTTGGGAGGCGTGAATGCCAAGAACTTTGGCCTCTATGTGGGTCGCGACCTTGAGGAAAACTTCATTCAAAGCCGAATTTGCGTAGAGATATTCGAGTGGGCATCTCGCCTAACATACTTCATCAACATTTTTCATATACATATTTTTTAAAAACTTATTTTTTAACTTGTTTCGAAAGTATAATAAATGTAATAAAAATAAATCATACTAAAGGTTAAGGGTTTTAAGAATTAAATGCTTCAAACTTTTTTAAACGGAGGACCTAATAGTATTTTTTTTCGCATTTTTAAATGTTTTGAAACTTAACTTGTTCTAAGAGATATTTTGTAAGTTTATGGAAAAAGTTAAGTAGTCTTTTACATAATGAATTCTAAAATTTAATACATAATGAATTCTAAAATGTAGTTAAATGAAAATATTCACGGTTACTCCACAGGTGCAAGTTTTGTGATAAAAATACGAGCTGATAACATCAAACTGTGTCTTGAAACGCGCCTCTAAAACTGTAATAAGCTTTGCATGCCTTTAGTGGGGTTTCTTTCCATGTTGGTGAGCGCGCTTAAATTTATAAAGTTTTTCATGTTTAAATAACAATTGTCGATCTACATAATATTTTATACATTTTATAATATAAGTGGCAAACATTCTTATTTAAATAAAAGTATAACCATTTTTAAAACTTTAAAATTTAAAGTTTAAATCATTGCTTTTTATTAATACATTAAATAAACCTTTAGATAAGCGGGTTTTAATATTTTGTTATAGTTAGACTGGTATTACTTAATCCAATTATTTCGGATTTTAAATAAAAAATATGAAACCAACTTTATTTGGTAAAAAATGCAACTTGAAAAAAAGTAGTTTACAACTTTAACTTGTATTGATTTCTTAAACAAATATTTGTGCCAAATTATAGATAGTATGGCTTGTAAATTGGTTTACCAATAAATAGATATGTGGCTCAACTGGTAATGAAGAATATCCAATATATCGTTTGACAATGTCCCATTATAAGTTTTGACTTTCTTAACTTCCTTAACTATTTCTGGAAAAAAAATCAAACCCACCTGATTGTAGCCGAAAAGTGCCTTTTCGTAAGCCCGAACTTTCATGTGATTATTGGACTGATCACAAAGCAGTTTAATACTGGTCTCAATCTCTTCAAGAGTATCCACTTTCGGTTTCTTTCGCGGCATTTTGATTTGGGTTTCGTTGAGTAGTTATAGGAGACAGAGTTATATTCCGAACTGGGATCGCGTCCAATTAGTTCTTTCGCATTTTTTACTTTTGGGACAGTATCATAAGTTATTTACTCCGTCAGGAAAAATGACGTCTGTTCGCGGCGGTTGTCGTTGGGCAACTAAATTACCTTCCTTCACTTTACGTTTGGCCCGACTTGGTTTTGGTTCTAGACCAACAACCCACTTCCCATCTGCTACTCCAGCTCCTGGTTCTGGCTTTCTTTACTTTGTAAGTTTACATGCGCTGACAAGCAGCAATAAACTTCAATAAAGTTTCATTAATATCTCAACAAACCCTTCTGGGCACTCGAAGAAAAACCCATCCATTTATAATGTCCATTCCCAAGTTTTTAATCATAAAATTATTTTATTTTATGTAAAGCAGTTTTAACCATTTCTAACTTCGGTAACATACAATTCAAAAAAATTAAATTTGCAGGTTGGGAAGTTAATTACTTTCTCTTCAAAAGCTTGAGAAAAACTAAACATTTATAAGTGACCTATTTTAGATGTACAATATTTAAAACTATTTCAAGTTGATTTGCATTGTTTTCGGTGCATGAAAGTTGCATTTCTGTGGAAAAGAGGGAGCTTGGGGGACAAGGGGCCACCGCATTTACACGCAGTTAATTGAAGCCATCAAAATTAAACCCGAACTCGGAAAAGGGGAGTCACGCACCCGGGAACAGCTGATAAGAGAAGGCCAAATGCAGAGTCAGGCAATCGATTTGAGCCAGGTGGAACCCATTTCGAAGCACCACCACCTAAAAGCACCCAGCAATTCTGGGACTGAAAGAGGGGGAAAAGACATTCGCCAGTTAAGGACATTTATTTCGACAAATTTATGAAGCCCAACAAATTGCTATTAATTTTCCGGTATTGTTTTTAGAGTAAATAAATAAGCTTGATGTTTGAGCAGGTCGTAAAGGTGGAGCACGTGAATGGGTGGGAGAGGGTGGAGTTCTTTGTGTGCAGGAAGTGGGTGGTTCTCGGAGGAGCTCGGTGGTTTTGGCCAGGTCTTGCGTGTTCCAGCCTCATTTCGACAGCGGCTGGCAACCTTCGCGGTGGCGTGACGAAACAATTTTATTTGTCCTGCCCTCGTAACGGTGGCCTGGCCTCTGAAAATGGAGGTGGATCCAAAGGCGGATCGAAAGGTGGTTCCAAAGGCGGTGGCAAAGGCGGATCCGGAGGTGGGCCCCCATTTGTGGCCTACTCCCCGTTCGTTTCATACTTTGCAGATGTGCTGTCGGAAATTATGATATTTGCATTTGCTCAAGTTGCTCCCCAGACCTTAATGCCGACTCGCGTTTACGACAACTCCAATTGAACAGACACGACCTCCGATTGTTATGGCTTCGGTTCCAGATTCGAGCAGCTAGCATGCGAGGCTTCAGTGGGACCACCTGTTGAACTCGGAATGGAACTACTCCCTCTTAAATCGCTATCAGAATTCGGATAAAATAATTTACTAATTTTCTAGTATTTATTAACCTTTAGCTTCAAGCACAAAAAATTGTTTTTATATTCCCCGTTTGAAGATAAAGATGCCGATAACATTGCTAACGGTACATTATAATTTTTTAATGTTTTTAAAGAATTATTGTTTTGTTGTTTCGAGTTATTCATATTTAGTTTCATTCAAATTATCGACTTTTTCAATTTGATTAAAAACTGTTCCTTGTACAAAGGACAATTGGGCAAATTTTGTTGATTTTGATTAGAATAAACTCATAATTTGGACTCAAATCCTTTAGGTTCTTCACCTACATTAAAAAACCTGCCGAAGGAACACATTAACACAGTTCAATAATTATTATCACTTACCTTGCCCTTTAATACGGCTCCGGTTTCTATTCTATAATTTAGGTTTTGTACTAAAAACACAAATAGAGAATGGAAATGCATGTTATTAAAAGGAGCCCTTTGGATGTTTGCATATTTTTATTATGGCCATGATGTGGACAACTAAAAAAGAAAATTTAAAATTATGCTCGATAAATAAGTTGTTCTACGTAAGATAAAGGGTTTATTTACTTACCTATAGGGAAAACTACCAAACAGTTTACAATAGGCCAAAAGTAGCTAAGAATTTTGCCAGCCAAAAACAAACCCTTGCCGCTCTGTTAAAATAAAATGTATTAAGTTGGATATTAAAAATAAATGGCTATCTAGCCATTGTATCGATCCTTACCATTTTGGCGCCAACCAACATGAAAATACCGGCCAATAGGTAAAGTATGCTGAATATACCATTACAACATCCGAAATAGTAAAAGACCTCTCCGGCGAGGCTTCCAAACATAAAAACAAAACCAACTACGAGGCCAATAGCACCCCATACGATGCACCATATCGAATAGAACTTGGCGCACCATTCGGGCGATTGGTCGCAGGACTGGCACATTGTGTAACCGATTTGAAACAATCTCTTTTGATTATATATGTAATGTAAACACTTTCTTAGCTGTACGTCTAGACGAGATGAAAGCCGAGTGGAACTGAGTGAAAGTCAATCTGAAGTCCATGAACTGGAAATGCAAGCTAACTAGATTCAAAAGATTTTACTTGATTATTCTGAGTCGTTTTATTTCGCAAGTGTTGTGTTGGCCAACCTATCCACTTGGCTCTAGCATAGGTACATGTACATGGGCTATAAATAATTTAAAGTATTCGCGGTCTCCCCGGACCCCTCCACCTACTGACCCCCAGTCCGCTGCACATTGTCGAAGGGAACTAGAATGCCGGGCGGTCCGCCGAATCGGCTATCTGTCCTTCGAGGTCCGGCGAATGATGGGCGATCCCCCTGCTCCGACTGCTGATGCTGCTGAACCGACTGGAAGGGACGCGGTTCCGAGTGCGACTGTGACTGCGATTGGGATGGAGATGGGGATTGGGATTGGGGCGACAGGACGCCAGTGGGCGCTCCAAAGCCACCATTGTAGCGACCCGGATTCACCGTGGGCTTCGCCTTGTTCGCCTTTACAATTTCGCTAAATTCGTGCGCATTGCCAGCCACATAGATGTCGGTGTTTTCCCGGCCATTCGATCCGGAGTTGGAGGCGGAACTGGTGGAACTGCTCGGCAGTGGCTTGAGTAAGCCCGCCGGTGCTCCGAATCCACCCGTGTATTTCCCATTGTTGCTAACTGGAGCCGCCGTCTCCGCTGGGAAAAAGAAACAAAAAAATTTAAAGGTTTATTACTGAGTTTTATTTGCTACACAAATTAAAGAAACCATTTGTTCCAAAGTAACTCTAACCGATTGACAAATACTTTATTTATCTTATTGGTAAAAGTAGGCTTGGTACTTAGCGTTACTGAAATTAAAAACAGATAAGCTTAGAACACACAAAAATCTACTCTGTGAAACCCAAGAAATTTTTGTATTTATCTTCTTCTTTGTAAATCAAAAATTTGAACATTTTTGGAAGTGCTCCGGCTTTTAACCAAGAAACAATGCTTGTTTGGTAGTTTTTTTCAGAGAGTGCTGAGTAATAAAGTAATAAATTTAGAAAATAACGCTTGTTTGAAATTTTTGTTAGGAGTGTGCTGAGTAATAAAGCAATAAAGTTGATGTAACATTAATTTTTGTTTTGATCTTCCCAAATTTTGTAAATCAAAAATTGAATATTTTTGGTGGTGTTCCGGCTTTTCAACCAAAAAACAATGCTTGTTTGGAATTTTTTTCAGAGTGTGCTGAGTAATAAAGCAATAAACTTGATGTAACAGTAATTTTTGGTTTGATCTTCCCAAATTTTGAAAATCAAAATTTTAATATTTCTGGTTGTGTTCCGGCTTTTCAACATAAAAACAATGCTTGTTTGAAAGTTATTTTCAGAGTGTGCTGAGTAATAAAGTAATAAATTTGAAGTAACAATAAAATGTATCGACTAAATTCGTTGACCAAATTCAATACTCACTCTTTCGCTGATTGCTGGCGACCGGCGTGCTGATGACCTTGCCCTCGTCGCTCTTCGTGTACTCGACCTTGCTGGGCGGGAAGGGTTCTCCACCCGCAGAATTTGGACTGCTGGCCTGTGGCTCGAAGCGCGCTGCAAAAGGCGTTAAAGAGTTGGTAGTGGGAACCGGGCCGCTAGCGGAACCGAAACTGGAACGGGAACCGAAACTGGAACCGGAACTGGAAGTGTCGTCCGATTGTTCAGAGCGCGGCACAAGGACCAGCGGTGGCTCCTCACTGCTGCTGATGCTACTGCTACTGCTGCTGCTGACTGGAAGCGGAAGCGTGACTTTGGATGGAAAAGCAGAGGGGGCGGACGGGACGGTAGGGGGGCGTGGTGGCGGATTGGTGGGGGAACGGGTGCTGCTGCTGGCCGCCGATGGACCAAAGTTATCCGGATCGAAGGGAACGCCGGGACCCACATCCGGATAGTCGAAGTCCCTCAGCCAAGCGGGAATCGTCGCCGAATCGAAGGGATTGCTGCCCGCGTCCAAGGAGCTCGCAGTGGTGCTCTTCGTTTCCTCCGACGGATTATCTGCATTTTGGATGGTGGTTGTGGTCAGTTTCACTGGCGGTGGTGGTTCTGGGTGCGCTTGGGTGGTGTGCGTGGGTGGTATGGGTGCTTTGGTGGTTCGCTGCGTGCTCGGACGTCGCGTGGTTGTTGTGGTTGTAGTTGTAGTTGTCGTTGTTCGTGGCGTTGTTGTTGTGGTTGTTCGTGGTGTAGTTGTTCTTGTGGTGGTAGGTGCTGCCGTGGTGGTTGTAGTAGTAGTAGTGGTGGTGCTGGTTGTTGTCGGCTTGCTGGTGGGCGGTGGCCTCAGCTGAATGTTGCCCAGATCCACAAAAGGCTCCAGTGGTGGCACCAAATCATTTGCTATAGTGTGGTTGTACTGATCGTTGTCGGCTGGCACCTCAAAGGTGACCGCAACATCCAAATCCGGATCGGTGACCTCCTGCAACCACGGAGGTAAGGTGTAGGCATAGGACTCCTCGTTATCTAGCTTATAGAATGTGCCGGGATCCTCGGTGGTGCTGGGTACTGGATTGGTGGTGCGTATCTCTGGTTTCGGTGTGGTGGTAGTTGTAGTGGTGGTTGTGGTAGTTGTAGGGGTTGTGGTTCTCCTGGTCGTAGTAGTAGTTGTGGCCCTCGTTGTGGTTGTAGTGGGTTGAGTGGTGGTGATCCTGGGTCTGGGAGTGGTGCTGCTCCTGGTGGTGCTGTAGTGCGCCGTTCCACGTTGTCGGTTGGGGAAGCGTCCTGGATTGCTGGTCGTAGTTCCCCCTACATGCGCATTGGTGCCATGATTGGCTGGTCCATCGTTGATTTGCTGCTCCTGCGGCTGTGGAGCCACTGGACTCACATTTCCACTGCTCAGACTAAACCGTATATTGTGGCTAATGGGATCCACGATGCCCTGAACCTTCTTCGCAGGCAACTGCTGCGCTTCTGTGATGATTGTGGGTTCCTGGGCAGTATCCTCACCGTGATGGACATCCTGATCCTTATGAGGTGGCAACAGATCCCAGGCAATTACACTCAAAGGGGCTCCATCTTCAGCTGGCTTCCATTCCACTGGACCACCGATATTGGGATCCTCGCGCTGCAACTCTTTGAGGTAATCGGGCAGCTCCGCCAGCTTGTCCTTCTCCGGGGAGGAAAGTGGCACCAGGTGCGCCTGCTCCACCTCCACATCCGCGCTGGTCGTCGTCTCGATGGTTGGTGGTGGATCATGGTGGGGCGGTGTTAGTGATGTGGCTGGAAGTGGTGCTGGTGCAGATGCTGATGCTGTGCCAGTGAATGAGTTCGGTTTCTGATCTTGGCTGGGTTCCAGGCCCACAGCGATGGCATCTGGTTGGAGAGGATTCGGATTCGGTGTTGAGTATTTCGAGCAATTCGCTTTGGCTAGGAAGGGGTTCAAGGAATAGGGACAGGGACTTTGACTTGGATTTAAACCTGAACTTGGATTTGGTTTGGGACTTGATTTGGGACTTGGTTCGGGACTTGGTTTGGGACTTGGTTTGGAACTTGTTTTGGGACTTGGACTGGGATGAGAACCAATTTGGATGAGGGGCGAGTCCTGGCCGTCAAAGGGATTCAGCTTGATCAGGGAAAAGGCGGGCGGGGCGTGGCGGTTACTGGGTGGTGCAATGGGAAACTGGCCGCCGATCGAATCGCGCTTGGCCAGCTTATTGTTAGTGGTGGTGGTGCTAATGGGTGCGGCTTGTGCGGTGCGGGTGCTAGTGCTAATTGAACTATTTCTACTACGACTACTGCTGGTGTGTGGTGCATTTTCTGTTTCTGTTTCTGTATGAGTTTCTGTTTCTGTTTTGTGTTTAGTTTCGTTCTTTGTCCTGGTTTCCGTTTCCGTTTCCGTTCTGGTGGTGGCACCGCTGGCAGCCGCTGCTCGCGTGGCTGATGTCAACTCACCAATGTGCGGCGGCAACAGATCGTCGGCCGGTCGGCGGATCTCCGTGATCCCCGAGGCGTACGTGGGTATCTCGAACTGGACGCCCTGGGCGCTAACCACCTTGCGACCGTCGGGCGTGTCGATGGGTCGCAAAGCGTCGATGGGGTTGCCATAGCTGTCGATGGCCTTTGGCCCGACGCCACCGCCCACGCCCCCTTGGGCGGGGTTGAAGGTCACGTCCGGCTGCAGCAGCGGCGGCTGCAGTTCGCGGGCGAAGGGCGACTCGCGCACATCTGTTGGAGGGCAGAGCAGAATGTGGTGGGTCTCGTTGTGGCAGCGGCGGCTTCTTTGCGAGCGTTGCAAAAGCGTTGCACATAAAGTGGCAAGTGGCGAGTGGAAGTAGCAAGTGGCAAGTGGAAGTAGCAAGTGGCAAGTGGAAGTAGCAAGTGGCAAGTGAAAGTGGGTGAATGGCAGCATGAGAGAGAAAATGAGAATGGAATGTGGCATCCCTAAAAACACCTTCAAGATTCGAATTAAAAACAAATCTTACTTTTCCTTTACTTACAATAAAAGTAATTTGAGAACTAACTAGAATTATCATGGTTTCAAAAGACTAAGAAAGCTACTCTGTATTTTTTGTCCAAATTTATTGGTAAATAATAGTTATGTTGGATTTTAAATAAAAAGAAACTGGTAGCTAAAACTTGATCAGAATATGAGTTCTTTATAACTGTTAATTATCTAGCTTAAGTAAATGAAAAATCAAATTATTTAGTGGTTATTTATACTTTGTTCTATTTGTTATATTTAACTTAGTGTCGGTATGGAAGGTTTAAGGTATTAAGGAGTAAGTGAACATTTTGAATAATCTTTTTAAATCTCTCAACTTTCTTTTCTATTTTAACTTTCTTAATCACTTACTAAAGAAAACATTTAACATTTTTTATCTAAAGGGCTAACTGAATTTGTATCTTAATTTTCTGTCAAGGAGCTTTTGCAGTGGCTGTGGCAGTGGTGCTGGAGGTTGGGTGACAGATGAGGCAGCTGTGGGCGGCTCTTGGGCAATTTGGCTGCCGCAGCGGCTGATTGATTGACATTGACTGAGATGGGCCATCCATTTGGTTTTTTTCGGGTGGCTGCTGCGGTTGTTGTGATGTGTGGCTGCTGTGCGGTGGTTACTGTTAGTTACACAAAGGTCCGCCACCAGATAAAATTCAATTTTAAAAGTTACCCAGGCAGGTTAGTCAATGCGCGAGTGTGTGTGTGTGTGCTTTTTGTGTGGGTGTGACAGGTGTGCAACCATCAAGTTCGTTGCCTAAGTCTTTCGTTTCGGCTGGCCATTGGAAGCGAGTAAAAGGGCTCGAAGGCGTACAGTGCGTTTCATATTGTCATATTATGATATTGTCATGATGACAGAATGAGTACTTATTATTAATAGTAACACACAGCGATAATTTGCTTAAGTGAGCAATAGCTTATTAAAAGCTCAAACCATTTTATTTGACACTCCCCTTTATTGAAAAAAAAACCCATAAATATTGGTGCAAAAAACCTAATAATATTGATACCCAAAACCTATCTGGGAGTACAAATTAATGTCCCCATGTTTTCATCCTATTAATTGATTTTCGATTTGGATATTTGCATAAATAACGAATTAAAGCCGCATTGACAACTCTATTTGTTTAAATGAACTTCAACCAACCTAATATTTTTGAAAACCTTGCATTATAGTCCCGAAACGCACTTTTCAATTAGTGGATGGGTTTTGTCAAACGAGGCACTCATTGTTCTGTCGCTGGGAGTCTGGGAATCGGGGAATCCAAGTGACAGGCCAACCAACAGCAGCTGCCTTTGACAGCAACAACAAGCGAATTAATGGCTAATGATTGCACTGACAACGATTTTGTTTTTTTCACTACGGGCATTGTGATTCGCTCGTGCCGAATGCGAATAATTAATAATAATTCACTTGGCTATCTAAAAAGATTCTCAGCCAGCTTCTGATTTTGCGATCAGCGCCTTGATTCCTGTTTACAGCGGAATAACTGAATAAATTGTACATCTATAATGTAGATATGAGATATTTTGTTATAAGGTTGGCGATGGGGAATTCTGGAAATGCGGTTTCTGCTCTGCGGTCAACTCAACTGGTATGTGACTAAGTGAGTTCGCGATGGGCGTTGCTTCAAATTTGCTATTTCCAGTCAAGTCAGTTCCGGCTGCTAAGCACATGTGCATATCTCTATTCTACGTTTAACAATCGAGATTAATTTGCATTTTGGGACGGGCTTAACAGCGAATCAGGAAGCCATGAACTTTCGCCTGCAACACGGCCTCTCTCGCAATAATATAGGTATATATTATTGTACGAATGTTAGAGAGATAGTGAAGATGACTTGCGTCACGGCTGACGGCCGAAAGTGTTTTTGGATAATACCGAAAACCATTGCGATTCCCCGCACTTCCGCCTCGAAATGCTGCCCAAGTTCAGGCCAATTAATTTTGCTTGTCTCCAACGCCATCTTCATCTTCATCGACATCGCCATCAACATCTCCATCTTCATAGCCATCTCCATACACCCCGCTGCTTGTGTTTATTGAATTTAATTTTTAATTGATTGACGGCTTCACGACATCTGCACCCACCTAAAGACAATGGGAATTTCTGTTGAAAACATTTTGCACTTGCCAATTTTACAGTTTGTTTACCATCTTGTTCATTTTTTGTTTTGGCATGTTTTTTATGCTTGGCCAACCTTCGCTGGAATCAGCGAAAAAAATGTAATGGATTTTTATTAATCTTCGTTTATATCATCTCTCAGGCCTTGGAGTTATCGACTTATTGGGCTGTTAACCCACACACAATCGACTAACGAAATGTGTCAAATCGCAAAAACAAAATTTCAACTTGTAAATTATACTTTTGCATTAAGCCAAAATGAAACAAAGCGTGTTTGTTGCACTTGAAATCGCCAAACAAAATATGATTTTATTATGATTGCCTCGGAAATGTCAAGGGGAAAGACCGAAGTCGAATCTGAAACCGAACTCACCCATAAATACTTAAATATTTATGGCTTAGAATGGATACAGAATGGGTTCTGGCTTTTGTCGGCTGCCTTTGAAAAATTCGCAATAGATTGGCAAATCCGATTTTTTTTGTTAATGTCGAAATCAAATTACCACTGCTCATGTGTCTACATATCTTTATCTATATCCATAACTGGTTGATATCCCATTGTGTTTTAATTACGTTAATCTGCGGCTGAATCATAAATCAAGCCACGCGAAAGTGAGGCACGATTCCCTATTTCAGATCCGTGCGAATTCGCTAATTATCACGTAGGGGTCCATTCATTACGATGGGTTCATTGATTGCCGAATAGTGAAAACGGTGACCGAAATGTAATTATTTCGAGCCAAAGAAATCCATTAAGCACCAATGATATTTCCATCACAGCTGCTTCAAATGAGCTCAGAGTTTATGGATTCGCTTTAATTGTTATTGGCCAATTAACTACGACCAGTTGGTCAGTGGGTTTTGCCCAAGTTTTCGAGGTGCTCCACAATTTTCTAATAGCTTTATTTTTGAAAAATCTTCTGCTATTTCTTTGTGGCTTCTTGTCGGTGGCCCCATGACCCAAAAACAAAAGAGCGCCACAACATTAGTCTCAAGTTGCTGTAAACAACTTAGTTAACAGATCGTCTTGACAAAAGCGTCGCTAAATTTATAGACTCCATGGATCCCCTCTAGGGAACTCATCCCAGAGGTCGTTTAACCCCTTCTTTAGCCCCCGAATGCCGAGAGGAAGACAGATCCACAAACGACTTTGTCGAAGCCTTGCCAGTCACGTTATCTTCGACTTACGTAACCCCCACTTTTGGCTTGGGTTTCGGTTTCTGTTTCTGTTTCAGCTTCGGATTGAGTTTGGGTTTTCTTTGGGGTCTCTTCACCAACGGCTCTTCTCGAATTTCATTTTTCCTACGGCTTTGCCTTTGGGAATCGCGCTGTTTGTTTGTTTGTTTTTGCAGCGGCTACTTCATTTCGCTTTCAACCCAAAAAACTTAATGATCGGCGCCCAGTTCTTCGGTTTGTTTGTCAAACAAAAACAGCTTAAGGCAGCAGTTATAAGGCTCTTGACTGCAATTAGCCTTCGCTGTTCAAGAGCCTTCAGGACAAGTCAGCAGACTGCACTCGAAAAATAAGTTATGTTAATAAAGATGCATCAATGAACACGGATAAGCCCTTCACAAAAAGCAGGCATTTAACTAGATAGCCTTCAGTAAAGAGTTACATATTTTAAGGAAACAAGGTAAAAACAAAGTGTCTTTTAAATATTTAAGAAATTAAAAACTACTCTGGTTATAGCCAAACCCTATACATTTATTTCTTGATTGTACCATCATTCTACAATCTTTTGTCTTAAAATGTACAAGTTCATTGAATATATTTAATTTCAAACCCACTGGTTTTTTCCGCCTGTTGGTGCCATTGTCATTAATCGTTAGCTGGGGGATAACGCTTGTCTCCCAACCGATGTGGGTCATGATCACGATCACGATCGAAGTTCACAGCGGGGTGAAAACTATTAAGTGCGCTGGTGACTTTTGGGTTTTCAAATGCAGGTGAGGTGAGTTTTAATGTGCATTACAGTGAGTTGATTGTACAATTGGAACATCTAACAGATATTGACAGACAGAGGGAGGGGAAGGGGGACTTGGGTTCAGAATATAACTTAGTAGGGTTCTGTAAAATCGTAAAATTAGTTACAGATAAAGTTAAGAGGAAGCTTTAAGTTGTGGATCCAGTGAACTTTCAAGTAAAGAACATTTCTAAATGGTAACGTGTCTGAAACTGGTTCGACAGGCATACAATTTATGACTAACATTTAATAAATCTATAATTTTTATCACAGCCATAAACTCGTAGCTTCCTCCAGAAAATACGCAATAAGCACACATAACATTTAAAACGTAAACCGCAAACAGAAATGGGTAAAGTAAGATAAAGACAAAGAAAGCGAAAAAGATCACTGATCCAGATATCGGATTCGCATGCTGGTGCAAATTAAATATGCGATACCGATAGCGCAATCGCAATTGCATTCGCCTTAGTTTATTTATTTATTGTTCATCTACGAATATATATGTATATATTTTTCTTTGATTTAATACCAGGCCTTCCAACGGCGAATTCGGCGCCGATGATCAGCAGCAGCATAACGGTAAAGCTAGCCACGCTGCCACCACATCGTGGCTTCGGATCGATCTGCATTATGTCGTGGGTGAGCTGGTGTTTCGTATTTATTATTGTTATTTTTTATTTTATTTTTTTTTGCTGGGATCTCCTTCTGAATTTGTCACGCAATTAACAATTTAGAATTGGGCATTGCCCAAAGGGGTTAAACAACAAGCCGGAATAATTATCGCGTAGGAGCCGCCGACTAACAATGATCGCGATGACAAAATCGCAGGCGACGCAATCGAAGCCGACAACTATAATGTGTAATATTTTCACCGCCTTTTCTCAATCGAATCTCAAAATCCGCGGCACGATATCACGATCACTTCGGTGTGCGAGCGAGACAGTGCTATTCACGGCGAGCGGGTGCGAGCGAGAGATCGTAGGTCGAAGTTGGGAGAAGATGCGCGATGCGCTCGAGCGAAACACGTCCGTAGCTCACGGATTCTGCGCTTTCAATAAACTTGGCCAAGAGCCGCTGCTCGGAGCTTGACTTGTCTGCGGCGGCGACGTTGACGTCTACTGCGACAGCGAAGCCGGCAGAGGCAGAGGGCCGGGTGTAAATGAGCGAAGGAAAATTTGAATTTTGATCGCAAGAAAATCCCACCTATGCAAAATACTCCCTCGCCTTTCTCCTCTCTTCTGATCTTGTTTCACTTATCTACTATCGACCGGGAAACTGGGCAAAATAATTGTTTTAATTGCCGCCTGGTGATCAGCATTTTTTTTTTTTTTTGCATACTGGTTTGTCGCCACAGTTTGACGCATTGCCAATGACGTTCAAGGTCAGTCGAGCAACCTGATCACATCCAGCTCTTAACCCCATGATCACCAATTTTGTTAGAATCATAACTATATTTAAATCTTACACAAAGCCAAAAGATACTAGCAAAATATGTATGTATATGTTTCGTGATTTCCAAAAAGGTATGTAGGTAAAGAAATAAATATAATGACTAAAAACAAAAATTCGAATCATTAGCCTTATTAATAACGGAATTTGATTAAAAGACATTAAAAATTTGATTTAAAATATAGCATACCAAATCATGGCAACAACCCATTTAGATTTTGCTTATAAAATCATCCCAAGGAATGAAGAATAGGAATAAATGGATATAATCAAGCTCACAACTATTCATATTTGGAGAACAAATATGTTCTACTTGCAGGTTTTTCTGATGATACATAAAAGTCACCCTACTTCATAGAGTGTTAATATTAACATTCAGCCAACAGACGTCTAACATTATGCCTATATTTCGAGTGATTTACAAGACAATAGGCTAAGCGGTTCCCAAATAGACACAACTTTCGCATAAATTAAACACACACTAAATGCAAATGCTTATTGAAAACGAACGTGCTCCGATCGGTTTGTTTATTTTGACAGGTTTGGCTTGATTTTCGAAAAGTATTATGCTAACAATTCATAAGTTATTCGTCCATATGTCACAGATTCGCAAGATCCTGTTCATCCGGCAAGTTCTTGTTCTCGACTCAATTCATAAATATTCGCCGATAGAAAGACTTTAAACGCGTTGTTGACATAAACATTATTCAGGCTTTTCTGTTTCTCTCATTGCATTGAGTTTTTGACTGGGCTGAGTCAGAACCCATCCATCAGACTTTTGAGAGATCAATAAAGATGCGTTGAGTTGATCTGCGGTGTCAGTGATCGATGAACTTTTGGCATTCAGACCGCCCGGCGATTAACACGACCGGTGATTAGATCATCTTGTCTCGTGATCAAATGGCACCAACATTTTTTGGTGCTTATAGAAATTCTTTTGAGATTTTGCATATAAAGAGTTTTAGTATAGTAATCCCCAATTTGTTTAATCACTAATGTCTCCTTTGGTGTCCTTGAATAGCCAACGCACTACGGTCTTCAAATTTAAATGCGTTAATGATCGCATTTGAAAGCCAACCATGACCATATCTTCAGATGCCTCTGGAATGTAATTATCATTTGGCTCGAGCAAAACTTTTATTTCGCGCCCATCACAAAAAATTATGTCAGCTTATTGGTTCCGCATTTGAGCATTTGTACCGGCATTTGGCTTTTGACGATCAAAGAGCCAGTTTCCTTGCCTCATGATGGTCCACCAAAGGGTGCGCCGAAAAGGGGTAAACAAATATTAAATATGAAATGGAAAAAAGCTTACTAATGTGATCACACATTTAAAAACATAAAAAAGATAATACATTTTTTAGTATTTCATTTTCATGAAAATAATTTAACTTTCTTAGAACTATAAAAATATTTTCATGGTTCTGGAAACAAAAACATTTTTAATACTCATAAATTATTAAAAAGTAAGTAAAATAAGTTTGTTAATTTTATTCTTTTCAACACTAATACGGATTAGAATAACATTTCTTCTGGACAAGCTTATTATTCTTCTTGATCTGTTGCTGGTATCGAGTTTCGTTTGTTGTTGACTTAAAATACATCACCTATGGAACTGTCTTCTTAAGATTGACCCCTTTTTAGGCCATGCCCCTGGAGACAACGGCGTTGTCAATGATTGCCCAGTTGGCTGGGGCATCGGCGTCGGGAATCACGGCTGTTATTATTGTTACAATTACAACAAAGCTATTGCCAAATGGACCGCGATCCCGGCAAATGGCCAACGGTAGCCAACCCGGGGGCCTTTGTGGATCTCGACTTGAGCACCTCCGCCCATAAATCAAATCGCTTAGGGACGCACAAAGGGGGCCAAACTGAGACAATGCCCATCAATGGGCGGCTGGCGTCGAAGAAGTAATCAAAATTGTATTACGAAAACAAACGTTTTTATACATTTCAGCCCGCTTCTTTTCGTTTCGTTTCGTTTCGTTTTGTTTGGATTTCTTTTTGGCCGCAACAATGGCAACACGCTGGCATCTTGGAAACTGCAAAGTCAGCTAAAAGCAACAACAATGCGCGACACATATTATTTACTTTAATAGAGTCGGCTCAGTTGGGAAATGTCGCCGCGACCCTTCACCCAAAGCGCCTTATTAATTGTTTATCGTCATTAATGTCACACAACAAACTTCAACGGTTTTTCTCCATGCGAAATCCCACTTACGGTTCGAATTGGGGAAGCCCTGCATAATAAACATGCAGATTTCAAATTTAAATGTTATGCCTTTGTCGTTTTTTTTTTTGCAACTTCACACGATACAATAAACATTTTTTTTAAAAGCCAAACTCTTTTCGTTGGATAAAGAGCTTGTGCTATAGTTCAGAGTTTTAAAATATATTGTTAAAAATCGAAGCTTTAGCTATTTTAAGACTAGACATATGAAGTAAATATCAAATGGTTCTGCTAGGTTCTGCTAGAAGTATAATACTATTACAAAGTTTACGACAGTTGCCTGTATCTACCTATAAAAATATATTTTTAATGTGTATACGAGTATATTCTTAATCTTTTTAGAAACATGATTCCCAAAAGACAATAAACATACAAACAACTGTTTAACAAACATTTGTATTTCAGGTTTGTAATATTTTATTTAAAATTCGGCTTGTACATTATTTATACTCAAAGTCCATCCCAAAAAACTGTAAACAACAAACCAAACATGTCTGTCTTACAATTATTGCTTGCCAAATTTGTTGTGTTATTATCGATTTTGCAACCAGTTTTGTATCAATAAAATTCAATAAAATGCAATTTGCTGAATGCAGCCCACATGGAAAACATATTTTTGAAAAACAACACGCCGAAAACAGCTGAAAAGTCAAACGATTCGGCGGTTGCGACCAGTTTGCATTTTGAATGCTGAACCAGTTGGTTCGCGACGACAACAGCGACGCATCTTCTGTAAAAACAACAACATTTTTATTGCAAAAATATTGAAAAATGCGTTGACAACAACAGCAACATGCCATACACAAACATAAAATCGGTTTTGTTGGTCACCGTGACCTTAACACAAATTTTGATTTTAGTATTATATCAACTGGCTACGTGCATCGGGGTTTTATCTGGTTCCCCCAAGTCGGGATGGTCTTTCATTAATAAAATTCCCTGACGGTCGAGAGATCTAAATGAGTCATCCTTGGCCACTGAATATATGACGGTTCATTGAAACAAAACCCGAAAATACCCAAGCACAATAACAAGACAATAACAAGGGGAGATAGGAAAGATCCAAACGAAATCAATTAATATTCTGTCGAGTTGACGGTTTCTCTCAGAGCTGTTGCTAATTTGCGTGGGGTTTTTTCTGGTTCTCATAATCGAGCGTTCACACATAAGCTTTGATTCGAGAAGAAAGTCAAGAATAACCAGAACAGGTTTAAGTAGCTTACCGTAGCTCTTTGAAAAATCTTAGATTTGACCTTTTTGATTGGCTTGACGAGCATTTTTGTAGGTATTAATGGTCTCAGTTTGATTTGCTCATAGATATAAAAGCTTAATTAATTTTTGATTTATGTGGAAACCGTTACGGATGGTAAATTTACATCAGTTTTGACCACTGTACTTTAAGAGTGGCCATGTAGTATTAAGAATTTAAAAAGTGTTGCCTATCGATAACTTACGGTCGAGAGTGCTTTTAAAGCTTATAAAAATAAATGATATTTATAACAACGATTATGATCAGACTTTTAAAGTTAAAGATCAATATCGCAAAAAGCAAATATAAAAATTTAAGTTACTTTTTACAAAGTTTAAATTAGTTGTTGGTATTTTTTCTTTGTTTACATGGGGCGGTCACACTTTGGGGCAGATTTTTTTACTCATTTCCAACGGCTCACGGAAAACCATAACAAAAGGTCAGGATCCACAACCAAATGAGCTCCCTGTTCCGCAGCCTTAATCACTTTTCATCCAAACGTGAAAATGTCGTGAAGGAGGCGCTGATAAATACTCTAAACGAAAATGCCCGCGAGATAGAGTTCGAGGTGAAGCAGAAGAGTTTGGGTAAGTTGTGGGTACTCCCCGGAAATTGATATTGATTGGAATTGCGTCTTGTTTTCAGAGGTCCTGGGATTGTGTGAGCAGACTAGTGCCTTATGTACCACTTTGGAGGCCCTGTTTCTGCACGGGTTGAAGGACTCCTTCCTCTCTGCCACCTTCAATGTCATCGCTGGCGACGTGGAGCGTAGGCCAGATCCCAGCTTCTGGTCACCTTGCATGGTCTTCATGCACAAGCAGGTGATCGAGCAGATTCAGGGCCTCAGTCAGATCACCTCGGAGATTGGACAGTGTCGCGCCTGGGTGCGCCAATCCTTGAATGAGTCCGTTTTCTCCTCCTACCTGAACAACATGCGGAAGAATGGATCCGCTCTGTCCCAGTACTACAAGCGTAACGCCCTGGTCAGGGACTCCGAGGGTCTGGAGACTGCGGCCAAGATTATGGAGAGCCTGGAGGCATATGTTCAGTTTGATCTGCCCGTGAACTCTAGTCTGCTGAACAACTGGCCCGACTACTCACTGCAGCTTTCTGATCTTTGGACACCAGCACTAAAGTCCTGTCCGGTATGGATCTTTAAAGGGAATTTATATATATTAATTTCTCATAACATGAGCTATCATTATACTAATTATATATTATCTGCTTCCCTTGTAGATTAGTAGCGGTGTGGACATAGCCAGCTCTCTTGGTTCTGATATTATCGTCATACCAACGCCCCAGCCCCTACAAACCAACGAACTTTTTTCGGAGTCCATTTCGAATAGCCCCTTTAGCCGGAGCGGCAACTTCGGAGTGCCTGATCTCAGCCACCGCGAAAACTTGGATTTGTTGATACAAAAGATTGATGAGATGGATGTGATAGACGAGGAGCAGACATCAGGTGATGCTGCGAAAGGAAGTGAAGCTGAAGAATCGGAAGCTCCATCGGGTAGTAAGCCTAGGACCCACAAAAAATCTAATCGTCAAATGGAGCACTCCTTCGCCGAACTAGATCTTGAGGCACCCAGCCTTCTCCCTCAAGGAAGCAACTCACTATCCAATCTGATGCAGACCTCTTGGTCTGGTGACCTGGAAACAACACCTACTTCACCCACCGAGGACCTGACGGGATCAAGGTTTCTCCAGCGATCTGTAAGCGTCAGTAGCGCCGTTAGTCTGCGTTCCCCCAATACAGACAGGTGTAGCTACAATGCCCTGCTGCGAAAGCACGAAAGCAACCGCGAAAGTGGAGCCGGATGGTCAGAGATCTGGGAGAAGTTCCGGGCCAGTGCATCCAACCTGAATGTGGCTCAACCGCAACGGGAAAGCGATCCGCCTATTTCGGAAGACCTGAGTGATTTGCAGTCGCTGGATGTAAGTAAAGCAGCTGTTTAAAACAAAAACTTTTTACTACTACTTTTTTTCTGTATAGACCAACTCAGAATTCGAGCTGCTAACTTCCGAATTCGACATGGTCGAGCTGCAGCAAATGGTAGCGCAGCTATGCCAACTAGCACGCGAACCAGGACTTAATGTGCAGGGATTCCTTTGTAAGAGCTGCCAGCATCCTTTGGGGATTGGCTACTCTAACTTTCAGTGAGTACTAAGCTTGTTTTTCTTAAGATCTGTTATTGATTTTCCTTTTCTTTAAGGGTTTGTGCCTTTAGTGGCAGTTACTACTGCAACAGCTGCATGGATGTAGAGATACAACTGATACCCGCTCGTATTATCTACAACTGGGATTTCCGGAAATACAGTGTCAGCAAGCGGGCAGCCACCTTTCTGGCCGAGTTCCGATCACATCCTTTTCTGGACATGCAGCTACTAAATCCCAGGATATATTATGCCTCTGATGCCATGGCTGAGTTGCAATCCTTGCGTATCAGACTGAACTTTATACGGGCTTACTTGTACACCTGCGCTCCGAGCAGCATAGAACTTCTGCAGAATCAATTTTCGGGCAGGGAGTACCTGTACGAACATATTCATCTGTATTCCATAGCGGATTTGGCTTTAATTCAGCGTGGAGTGCTCTGCCAACAGCTGCAGAAAGCTTTCAAGCTGGGCGAAGCCCATGTGCTTAAATGCAAACTGTGCCAGTTCAAAGGATTTATATGTGAGGTCTGTCAGAGTCCGAGAGTCCTTTATCCTTTTCACATCAGCACTACCTTTAGGGTAAGTAATCTTAAAATAATTTTTTTGTATGATTTAAATTGATTTCCATTTCCATTTTAGTGCCTGACCTGTGGAGCTGTTTTTCATGCAGAGTGCCTCAATGAGAAGCAACCTTGTCCGAAATGTGAGCGTAAACGAAAACGCGATGATCAGGGCCTCCATGATGCGGTGCAATGTCTCAAGCAGAAGAATGAGGTCGCTTAAGAGCAGCCATATTTAGTATTTAACTTCAACAAGTGCGATTTGTTTTATATGTAATCAAAAAAAGGCTTTACTTTACATTTATACTAGGATTAAGATCTTGATTGTTATGGCTTAACAGCATTTACACTTACTCAAATATAAAGCTTACTCCACAGCTTTGTTTAAACGTTACCAGTTTTGTTGAACCAACGAAAAACACATGTTGCTCAATTTTTGAATGACTTCGTAATTTTATTTATAACTGCAATGATTTTGATTTGGAATAAAATGTAATGCAATTGCTGAATAATACCTCTAATGACACCAAGTCCAACAACAATGATTGAATTTAATAATAAGAATAATAATATTAATGTGTATTATGTTCACTTGCAATAGTTATAGTCCAAAAAGGAGTTTAACAAACGTTTACCAAACCACAGATGATAGATAAATACCTTAATACTCTGGAGATTATCACACAAACTCTCGTATTGCACATTGAACTAAAGATAATTGAAATGGAATGCGGCGAGTTTCGTTGAAATGCTCTCGGTTGTGCTTCAGTATTGCATTGTTAACATTTTTCTCTTTGTGTGTGTATTGCTCTAGGGGATTAAGTCGTACAATAATCGATTCTAAATATCGTATATAATTACATTAATTAATTGTTGCTGTTGGGTTTTAACATGTTCAGTCTAGTAAGATATTTATGCAAAGAGGCGAGCTCCTAAATGTACATACAATTTTTAACACCCGCATATAAAAGGTATAGATGCCGTTTGATAATTTCACTAACTTCGTGCTAGTTCTATATACAGTTTTTTGAGTGGGTTTACATTTTTTCAGCTTTAACTATTAATGTGCAGCCCGGGGAAGACGCCAACGAATTTTTTACGGGAATTTTTGTAGATTTTTACTTAAGCTCTCCTTGCTTTCAGTGTGCTATTGTGTTCGGTTTATTTTAGGCGCTTTCCATTGACATTTTGAACATTTGCCTGTGGCACATAACACTTCCTCCCACACAAAACAACAACGAAGCCACAAGCACACTCCACACGCACACCTATTTACAAATCAAACACTAAGCTGCATCCATTATCTTCCCTCAAGATGACCGGTTCAATAGACGGTGGAGTTCCTGGGCCCAATCCCCGCCGGCTGCGACTGTGGTCGTATGCTGGTGGAGCCACCGGAACCACCTGCTGCTCCGCCGTAAAGGAAGCTCGACTGCCGGATGACTGACACCGTGGCGGCTGCCACGCCCGCTTGAGGCGGTGGTGCTGGTGCCCGGTGTTTCTTCAGTGGTGCATACGCTGGCTTCAAAACTGGAGCTGCTCCTCCTGATCCACCAGGATTGGGAGTGGGATTCGGGGTCGTATTATTATTGCTGGCCACCGAGCTGTTGTTGTTGTTCACATTGCTGTTTCCGGGTGCTGTTGGCGGGAGATTCGAAGGAGCGGGAGAAAGAGAGATATGTACAAACATGGATAGATAGATAGGATAGCTGAGATCGATCAAGGTGGTAAGCTAAGTCGAAGGAAACTTTTCTAGTCGAGTTTTTACAAGCGATTTGTAGCGAAAACGAATTACAAATGGGAAGAAGTAACGACTATGTGCAGAATGCAGAAGAAAATAGACAAAATTGAACAATGAAAAAAGAAAATATTAAGAAAGTAAAACAAACCAAGCTGAAAAAACTTTAAAATCATCAAATAATATTCGTATAAATGGAGAATCAATCCAACCAAACAACGAGGGAGGATATTTTCCTGGAAGAATATTATTTATTTGGACGGACAAATGATATCGAACCAATAACCAAACACGAAGAGATCCTCCTCCGAACCAGCCCATAAGATGGGACAAAATTAAAACACAAAATGAAACAAATGAAATATGTTCATATATCCAAATGAGTTTTGGTTTATTGTTTCTTCAAAAGATAACTTCAAAACTAAAACAAATACTCGTTATGTGCCTGTTGCATACTAAAAATTAAATATTCATCGGGTATAATATGCGTGTATATATAGAGATGTTCGTAGGTACATAATATAAAAAATGATAGCCGGGAATACAAGTAAAAGCATGCGCTACATGTAAAAGTAATGTATATGGGGGCGCAGGGTATTACAATGCAATATGGATGGGCTTCTGTTTACACGTACATATAAAATATATATTAGATTAGTTAAAATATAACTATGCGTAATCATATAATGTGTGCTTAGTTGTAATATCGCGAAGGGGAAAGCTTCCCTTTTGAAATTTAACAAAGTATAACATTAAAATGTATCAATATATAATGTTTGGATAAAGCTATTCAACTTTAGTATTATGCAATATACAAAATAACACTCTTCCGCTCTAACAGTAAAATAAACAACAATAATCGAAAGGATTCCTAAGATCTGCGGGTTTAACACATGCCTGTGCTGTATTGGATTGCAATCTGGGCTTCCCTCTTGCAAACAATAATATTCTATAATAGTAGTAATACACTTTTAAAATTATAATTATTTAGAGATAAGAATCGTTGTATCGTTCGAAACTAAAATGCCAGAGCGTGTGCCTTAAGAAACAATTAATTATATAACAGCATTCCAAATGTGTGTGTGTGTAGTGTGTGGTGTGTATATAACAATACTCGCAGTTACATATGCTTCTAAATGTTTATGTACTAAATTTAAAACACTCACAGAACAAACACATTCGCTCACACACTCGACTACATACCGTTGGTGGCCTTAAACGTGCGACTAGGATAGACTTTTTGTATATTTAGAAACGGCGGCGGCTTTGGGAACTCGGTGACGTTGTGGAATCGCTTGCCAAACTTGGTCTCCAAATCGTTGACCAGGCGACCCACGCTGGCCGCAGTTCCAGCATTCGATCCCGACGACAATCCCGAGCTGCTGCCAAACTGAAGCGATGAGTTCGCCATGTGCGTGGGTGGCGTCGATGGGGCGTTGGGCCGTATGGAGGAGTGACGCTGCGGCGGAACTGGCGCTGATCCCGATGCGGAACCACCCTGCAAGAGAAGATTATATGTTAATTACGTATCACAATTTGTTTTTATGACTATATAGCCAGTAGTTACGTTGCGCTTGCTGTTTAGCATCAGCATTTTGATAACCTTGAATGGCAGCCCACCGTGCTTCTTTTTGCGTTCTAGGATTGTCTGCCTTAACAAGCACAGCTTCTGGCGCATCCAGCGCCTCACTCGGTCCTGCTGGAGGAGCACATGAATGGAGGCCACTGGGCCACAAGATTCGCTTAGGGCAATGGGTTGTGTGCAAAACAACTGTGTTTTGGTCACGTCTCGTCTTGGAAAATCAATCCACCGCGCTCAACGCGAAAATAGGTGAGTTATAAACGGAACACTCGCACGGACTGATTTGGACAGGCGATGCGCAGCCAGGAGCGCTCACAAACAGGTGGAGCGCAGGCGCTGGGAGAATCCCAATCGAATGGAGAAATATGGGGTGGAAAAGGTGGCTGCCAAGAAATCAGGCAACAAATGCACTGCGCAAAGCTGGATGGTAGGTTTAGGATAGGTCCGGAGGAAACCAATTTAACAATATTACCCATACCTATGATATCTATTATATTATTAAACTAAGAGCAAACTATTGATCTTTTCATTAGGGGTATGCCTGTTTCTGAATCTGCAATTCAATATTTACCACCGCTGTATTAATAAAGCAACTTAGCATCATTTGTTCACCCTTATAATCTTAAAATAGTAGACCCAAAATAACAAACTCTGACTCTCTTCTCATCTCTCCCCATGAAAAACTCCCAAGGTAACCAAACCAAACTGTCCATTAAAGTTCACCCCTGGCATTTGGGCCAACCTGTTGTCATTGTTGCCATTGTTATTGGCGTCCGTTGGCTACTCACATTGCTCGACTGTCGCTGCGGTGGAGGCGGAGGTGGGCAGCTGCGATGCGGTGGCGGCGCTGGCGGATTGAGAGGACCTCCATTTAGGATAATCGGTTTGACATTGTCGCGCAGCATCGATTTGGGACTGGCGGTGGCCGAGGATGAGTTGGAGGTGGGAGCGGGCGTCGGTGGCAGGGGAGGCGATGGTGCCCCATTGGACATTCCAGCGCCCCCACGGAACTGGTCACGCAGCGCGGCCACGCTGTTGCTGCTGCTGGACGAGGAGGGCGGCTGGGTGACCGGTGGCGAGGGAGCCTGTGTGGTGGTGGCCGAGCTCTGGATCAAGGCCGTGTTCACCGCACTAAAAGGCGACGATCCGCCAATGTTGTTCAGGTTGCTGTTGGAGAAACTGCGAGCCGGCGTGGGCGGTGGCGGTGGTTTAACCGATGGGCGGGCTGAAAATAATGAAATCAATAATTAAAACAAGGTATTTAAATGCTATGAATATTTGTAAACAAACAATACTTCACAAAATAATGAGTATAAGAGTTTACTATCAAACATGAAATTACCAAGGAAAGGACTCTTACACTTTGGCGGGTTGGGGGCACATCGCATGCTGCCTGCGCTGGTGTTGTGTCCGCTGGATTCGCTGCCATGGAACTGCAGTGGACCACGCAGGGTGCCCAAGTGCTGCTGGGTGGGGAACACCGGACCATTCACACTGCCCACCGCTGGCGGAGATCTGTGGGTAGATGGCAAAAGATTAGTTAACTTGAAATTCAAATTCTTAAACAAGCTTAATTGCGAGGTAAAGTGGGAAAGCATAAGCGTAAGGCAAACCCCGAGAACGAGTTTGATTGATGAAAGCAGATGAGCTGGAGCTGCGGTGCTGGGTTATGGGTTACTGAAGCATGTAGCTGAATCTGGATCGGTATACCTGGGCGACTTCATGCTGTGGTGCCTGGTCACCGCCGGACGCTGCTGTCCGTTGGCCAGCGCCAGTTGATTGAGGCCCGGTGGCTTCGGCGCGAAATTCGGCTTGCCAAAGCTGATGGCCGGTTTCATCTGTTGCTGCAACGCCAACGGTGTGGCCGTTACCGAGGGCGTACTGTCAGCCGTCGAGGGCGGCGAGGACTTCTGCACGGACGCATAACCACCACCAGAAACTGAACCGGAACTAGAACCACCGCCGCTGCCACCAAACAGTGTCGATTTATTGGGCGCCAGATTGCGCATCGATCCCGACGAGGACGTTTGGCTGGAGTTCAGCGACGTGGTCGAGGCACTCGTCGTTGATTTTGAACTATTTACAAAACTATTGCCTAACGAGATACTGTGGGTGGTGGGTATGAATACAGTTCGTGTGTGTGTGTGTTTGGTGTGCGAGGATAACCACAAAGTTCCGTCAAAGTAAACCGAAAATAAAGAAGAAAATCAAGAGAATTTTTAACGAATAATTTACAAATGAAAAACCAAAACTCCACCAAACAAAAAGGTGGGCATTGATAGATGAAGGGTCTCTACAACTTTAATGGAATATGTTTCATTATATGCAATACGAAACTGTTGCTTTTAAACAAGTATAACTTATAAAGTTCCATAAATAAAGAAACACAAAATCACTTTTCAAAGCCATATTCCATTAAAACTGTAGAGTGAATACCCACTAACCAGAACCCAATCATTCGCTCGTGGCTGAAAGATGGCACTTACTTGAGGTTGGCCGCCTTGCTCTTGACGCTTCCGCCTCCACTCCCGCTGCTGTTGCTGCCGCTGTCCGAAAGCGTGGGCGATGCCGCTTTGACACCCGAACTGGCGGTGAAAGAGGGGGTTGGCGCTGTGCGGGGGATGTTCATGCGCTCCAAGATCGAATCACTTGAGTTGACTGGCTGCGATGGCACAGAAACGTAGATTAACAATAGTTGGATTAGTTCCGTTGACAATGGGATTGTGTGCGACACTTTCTGTTCCACTGTTTTACTTAAATAGATACAACCGTGGTTATTTGCCTTTCAAAAGCTCAACAAATTTGCTTTAATGACTAATCTCCGTTTTAAATAATTTCTTCTAATGATAAAAGGTTCAGACACTTTGAAATCTCGCATCTAATTAAACAGCATGTCTAGACAGCATTCTTAGCAAAAGTCACTTAAAGGTTAGCTAGTAGCATGATTTAAGTAGCTATAAATTTGTTTGAATGGCCTTTCAGTAGATGCAAATCCTATGGAAACATTGTATAAGGAACGAAGTTCAAACATCGTTAAAAACTACGTATCTAAATCTTTTCCAATAATTATTTAAAGCAAACCCCCACTTCTTAATTTCCTTGCTTCTTTTCGAAGTACTATCTTTGGCAACCTTTCTCCCCACAATTCTATTAATAGCGAATCCCATCCATCTTTCTCGCCATGGGTCCACCTTCCCAGCGCTGTTCCTCACCTTTGGCGGTTGCGGTGGTGGTCCCCTATTTGTTCTCAGATTCGCTTCTGTTGCATTTATATGCGAGTTGTTTGTCGACGGCTGTGACTGTGGCTGTTGTTGTTGCTGTTGCTGCTGCTGCTGTTTTTGGCGCTTCAACGTTAAGTGCTTGGTGAGCTCCGTGTTGAAGTCCATGGGTCCGTTGCTGGCGTTCGAGGCGGTCGCCGCGGCTGGGGGGCTATTGCTTCGCTGCTGGGCCGTTGAGTTCGATGTGGATTTCGATGTTGCTGTTGTTGCTGCTGCTGCTGAACCGGCGGATGGCGTTGCTGCGTGGGCGGAAAACGGAAATCGGTTAGGCAACGATATTCATCAGAATACAAAATGTAGTAAACGTACCGCGAATGCCGTTCACGGGCTTCAGTTTCGGCATTTGCGATAGGCCTTCGAACAGGCCTCCCAATTTGGCGGCTCCATTGCCAAGGCCATTGCTGCTGCTGTTGTTGTGGTTGCTTGTGCTCGTATTATTGTTGAGGGCCCTCTTGGCGCCAACTCCCCCGCCGCCGTCTCCTCCGCACACCTTGCCACTTAGCGCCGGTCCGCTCTTGTCCACCGTGGTGGTCTTCTTCAGCTTCGTTCCCTTCTGGATCGAGCTGAGCAGGGCAGATCGGGCGTCCGCTCCGCCTCCTCCTCCGCCGCCCAACTTGAGGCCACCCATCGCCGGAGGCGGCGGAGGTCCTGGCGGCGGTGGCGGTCCCGGTGGTGGCGGTATAGCCATCTGAAATGAAAGAACAACACATTATTTAAATTGTGTAAAATTATAAAAGGTTCATAAAGAACTATCTCTACAAAAATGTTTTATTTTTAAGCACTCAAGCTTAAATTTGGGGAACAACAATGTAGATTTATAAATATTTTATGAACTCCAACTGATATAAATTAAAAGACAAGAATATATTCGACATAAAGCTAACTTTGTTAAGTACTTTTTGTTTGGAACTTCGTTTCAATCTCATTTTTGTGATGGGTGGATAGGAATATTCCGGCTATGAGAAAATCACTTTGAGAAATTCACAGCGTCTGCCTCTGCGGAGCTTTGGCTTAAGACTGGCTTGGCGTTGATCGAGCGACTTAAAATCCGAGACCGCTGTCACCACCCACACACCGTAACACTCACACATGCTGGGTGTTTATAATACAATTTCTATACTTATTATTTATGTCTTGTTTTCTGTTGTTTTCAGATTGACGACTCGATAAAGAGACCAAAAGATGTGGAGGCACCGAAGCCTGAAATTCTCTAGTTTGAACTATTTGTTAAAAGTGCCTAACATTAACAACTCATAAATTGTGTTATTATCTTTACATCTTTAAATTGATATATTTAATAAATAATTTGTTTAACAAGAATATAAATGATTTTAGAAGAAAACTTGTTTAATACTTGTAAAAGTTTTAAAGTGGACAATGACAATTATAAGTTAGTTTAAAAACTTAACTCCGTTGAAAGAGTTATGTAACACATAAAATTACACACAAATTTTGAATGGCTTAATTCCTCTTAAATAATATCAATAAAAGTGTTCATATTTATTATACCCCTATGTAAACATATCAAACCTAAATAAGAAATTTCAAGCTCAAACAGCGCGTAAAACGATACAGTTTTAAATGAACTGGGACACAGCCCACTTAAAAAAAGCAGACAATCCCACGTGATCCGAGATCTTAAAATATGTGTATGTATTGCCTTTGTTTTGAATGCTTAAATTTCTTTAGCTACCTTTCAAAATCACATTAAATTCGCAGAAAGAATTCGGTGAATGGAAGTAAAAAGCTTTAAATAATTATCAAGAAATCATAATCAAGTGATTGAAAGGCAACTGATTAGAAACGGCACGTAAACAAAGCCAATTTCTGTTGCCCTTTGTTTGCAATAAAATGTTTAGCAAATTATAAATTTCATTAGATTCTAATCGGTTCGCTAACAAAATGAAGTTCTCTGGCTTGCAATTTTTTCCTATAAGCGTGACTATTTATTTGATTATTTTCATCCAGGCAGAGGTAAGTGAACCTTAAATAAAAACTAAAACTTAAGTGGAAATAAAATAAACAAAACTCTTGACAGACGCTGAATGTAATTGAAGACTTGGAGACAATATTTCAACTGTCCGAAAATGTACTTTTACGGTAAGTTATGGAGTAAAAAACTAAATAACATTTAAATCATAGTATTCTGCAGTTTGAGGGAGGAACTTTGGCAAAAAGAAAATAAAATAGGCTTAAATACCTCCTCTGTTAAGATATATCCCACTTCCTGTCTGAATTCAGATATTAATGAAAATGGATTGTTTACTCTGAAAGTTCCGGGCTTGGATTCATTCCAAGTTTTCTGCGAAAATAAAATAGCTGGTCCCGGATGGATTGTTATCCAAAAAAGGTTTAGTGGAAACGTCAGCTTCTTTCGCAATTGGGAAGAGTACAAGGATGGATTTGGAGATCTAATGGGAGAGTATTTCTTAGGTCTTGAAAAGATCCGTGCTTTGACTGCTTTGGAGCCGCACGAATTATACATCCACCTAGAGGATTTTGATGACACAGTAAAATACGCCAAGTTCGATGAATTTGCAATTGGTAATGAGGAAGATGACTACGCGATGAATGCACTGGGAAAATATTCCGGTACTGCGGGGGATTCCCTTCGATCGCACCGAAGAATGAAGTTTTCCACCTACGATCGGGATAACGATCGTGAATTTAATAGAAATTGTGCGTTTTACTATTTGGGAGGATGGTGGTACAACGCATGTTTGGATAGGTGAGTTGATCAACATATTAAAATCTAATAAAGTATATAACATAAATAATATTTCTGATGATTTTAGCAACCTCAATGGGCAATATGTGCCGGGTGGAAAATACGAGGAGAGTTTCTTCGCTAGAGGCATGTGCTGGCGATCTTGGCGTGGCCACAACTATGGATACAGAGTCACCCAAATGATGATAAGACCCAAGTGCCGAAATATACCTGTGATTCACCACTGACTTCCCAAGAGGCGGTTTCAAATATATTATTGTTATTTGCCGTTCCCTTCCTTTGGTTTATTGACATTAAGATCGACGTGAAAACAATTTGTTAAGTACTTCATTAATATGCAAAGGTGTTGCCATTGAATCACCACATTTTTGCTGAGAACATCAATCAGAAATGCAAAATATACTATAATCCTCATTGAAATCGTATAGTTTTCTAGACTTCCTGTTAGACTATTTCTCAAGGGAATTGCATTTTCAATGCAATTGATAAGAAAAAATGTGTTATAGAAATTAATTTCTGAGAAGATTTATAAAATCTTTATAATCTAGATTGGCATGAGCAGCGCACGGATCAAGATCATGAAGTTTTATATGATGTGTGTTTTATTATTCAGCTGTGGCAGCATTTTTTCCAATGGACAAAACAATAAATTGGAAGTTGTCTACGACAAAGCCGAAAGAATGGTTTCAAGGTTGGTATACAAAATAATTTTAAAGCTTTCTTAACTTTTTTAATAATTACAGTTTTAAAATGCAGCTGGAAGAACTAAAACAGAGCTACAAGGAGATGTCACCATCAAAAGAACATCACGGTGGTAAGTGTAAAAGTTTCACATATGTTTTCCAATGAGAAATTCATTAAGTGGAATGGGAAGAATACGCTGTAACTATTAAGGATCTTGTTCATCCTGTAAATCTTTTTCTATTACAGATGTTCTTAATCCTTCATCTTGTCTGGCTGCTGGCATTAATACGAATGGCGTGCATGTTATAGAAGTGCCCGGAATAAAGCCTTTTTCTGTATTTTGTGACACTCGACTGGCGGGATCGGGATGGACTGTTATCCAAAGACGTCAAGATGGGGGTGAAAACTTTTATCGCAGTTGGGAGGAGTACAGCCAGGGATTCGGAAAGCTCACTGGAGAATTCTTTTTGGGACTGGAGAAAATTCACTTTCTAACTGCTGCGGAACCCTACGAACTATATGTTTACATCGAGGACTTTTATGGAGATTCACGAGAGGCTCAATACGATGACTTTGCCATCGGCAACGCATCCGAGTCCTATTCACTGAAACTTTTGGGAAAATACTCCGGAGATGCCGGCGATTCCTTGAAATACCACAAGGGAATGCCGTTCTCCACATTTGATCACGATGTTTTGGGCCATGGATGTGCCAGGATTAATGTGGGAGCCTGGTGGTACGATCAGTGCCAGAGAAGGTATCAAATAATACTCCTTCCCTTGGGTAATATTCACATATTGTTTCCCTTTAAGCAACCTCAATGGCCAATACTTGGAGAATGGTAGATTCGAGAGCAAGCTCTCTGGTCGCGGGATCACCTGGATGACCTGGCGTGGCTACGATTACGGTTACAAGTTCACACAAATGATGATCAGGCCCAAGTGTTCCAACAACCTACGAAGGCAGCGAATGCAAAATGCCTTCAAGGCCCATTGAATTCCACACGAAAACCGAATGGAAATCGCTTTATTTCTTGATAAACACTATCAACGTTTTGAGCTTTTATTTACATTTTGATAATAACCGTTTCCCGCTGATTTGTTTGTTGTATTGTTAGTTTTCTTTTTTTTTTTTCAAAGCAACTATTCCATGCACGCACGTAAACAAAAGTTGTTTTGCAAAGTATATATGTATATATATTTTTTCGAGGTTTTGAGTGAATCGCGCGTGGCGCTCAGTTCGCAAGTCGAATTCCAACTGAGGCGCTGCGCATGCGATGCCCCAGCGATAAAACTTGAACAGAGAAACCAGAGACCCAGGGAGAGTCTCCAGCGAGACTCGGGGAACGAGAGAGAGATATCGAGGGGGGGCCCGAGCACAGTAGTGAACACATTGATAAAAATAAAATTAGCTGCGCCTGACGTCACAACGGGTTGCTCCAATCCCCCAGTAGCCATGGAAATAAGTGATGGAGACAAAGCCCAGAAGCCCAGACAAAGAGAAGCCACAATTGCAGACCGCACTTGTCATCAGTCGCCGAGATGATGATGGGAAGAATCTGCAGATCTGCCGAAGAAAAGCTGAACCGTAAGCCTGCCAGCCAACCAAACAGCCATCCAACCAGCCAGCCAGCAAAACGTGCGAAATACCCGGCGGTCTTGACTCATTAAAGTGGCACAGTGGGACAGGTCTGGTGGAAGCCGGCAGCTCCTTAATTGCTGTCCACTGCGATCTCCCTTCTCTGGCCTCCAGCGCAGATGAATCACTCAATTCAACTTGATTCATCCAGACGGATTGTCGTTTAATTGAACAGCTGCTGTTGTGAAGGGGGATCTGGTCCCCACTACACGGAAATTAAAAAGTTACAATGTAATCTCGGGCTGGACGCAATTTCCACTTAGGATCGTTCATGCATTTGAAAACAAACACAATTTTGATATGCGTCAAATCATTTCTTTGACCATGAATAATTTTTTAAAAATATTTATATCGAACATATTTACCCCTCAAAAGGAAATATATTTCCTAACGGAAGAATTCCGATAATTTTGTGACGAACTTAAAACAAAATTGCTTTACTCATTCAACATTTGCCTTAAATATAACATTTTTTTTCTGGGCTAATCTTAAAGAATTAACATGACTTCATGACACCCCTAAGTGTCTGACCACTAAAAATCACTTAAAAGTCAAATCAAATATTAGCTGCAAACGATGATTCATAGGAGAGCGACTTCGTTGGAAATCTGAAGCATAAGACCCCAGGTATTTATAAAGTTGCTATATCTTATCAAGAATTACCGTTTGGCAGACAGCGCGAAAATAAAAGAATTTATTCAAGAACGTTTGGAATGAGAGAACATGTTTGAAAGCGAACTTGATGGGAGAATGATAAACAACCCTGCGTTTCATAACTATAAAGCTCAGGAATATAACTTATCTAAATAAAATTAGCTAAAAATAACCCAACATAAATTTCATGAATAATAACAACATCCTAAAGAAAATAAAAGAGATGAGTAAAGCTTGAAAAACCCAAAAGAACTTATGATTCAGTTTCCGTTCAAAGTGGACCCTTTTTACCATTCTTAGGATTTCGGTTTTTTCGGATTATCAGTGGGCAGTTTTTATGACTGCTACAAGCACTCTTAATTTCATTATATGTTCTTGTACACTTCTTGCTTATAAAATGCTATTGATATGGAAGGTTCAACGACAGCAAATCGATTAATTGAAATCGCCGCTCTTTGGCAATTTCATTCCCGATATGGGAAGTGAGTCACTCCCTTAAGCGATTCCATGTTGGCGTTCCTACAATTTGGCCTCGCTTATGGTCCTGTTTTTAGCTCCTGCTCTTATCCTCCGGTTACAAATTCAATTAACGTTTTCGAGGTGTGTCGCCACTTTCACCCCCACACTCCCACTCCCACTCCCACTCCAAAAATGGAAGGAAAACGCTTTCGAATTGCCCCAATAAACTGTCATCAAGTTAATTGCCCCAAATGCACATATAAACAAGGGCGTGTTATGTTCTGCGGTGGATGGGACGACATCGAATCAAATTGAATCAAAGCGGGGAAATCGAACCCACTGCCCATTTCCACTTGCACTCCCGTTTCTTCAGGCACGAAACCTAAAAACAAATTGCTCGACTGTCAAAATTTATTTCCATCGCCGGCCATTATGTAAGTCAAATATTGGGTGTTAAATGTTCAGCACGCCCATTGGAAACGCTCGGTAAGACTATACCCGATACCCAAACACCCGGTAACCGCAAAAGATTGCGCAAGTTTTATAAGTCAGGCCGCAAAGTGGCCCCCAGTTGGATTTCTGCTGCGACAGTTTAGCAAACCTCCAGCAGTTCCCTTAATGATGGTAATTTTCTGAGGTTTTTCTTGATTTTATTTGTTTTGTTTTCTCAGTCTTGCTTTTCTTTCGTTTAGCTCATCGTTTTGTTTGCTTGGCAATTTGCGCAAATGTTTCACTGCGGTTCAGGTTTTAAGACTGAGACTGGTTTCGGAATTAGAAGTTCTGGAGTGAGATTTTGCAAGCTTTGGAGTATTTTCAACCTCACCAAAATGATTATTTTCTTTTCTGAAAGCAATGTCCCGCAATGTCCCACACACTAGATTTTAATCGCTTCGAGGCTGAGAAGAAAATCTAAAGTGACTCATGTGAGTTCTGTAGTACATGATACTCTTAAGGAAAAAACCAGTTTATATACACACAAGACTCTAAATTAATTTGCTGCACAAGTGTACAGACTTTCGCTTTCAATTTCTTTAATTTATTTTTGTCGTTTAGCTGTGGCCAAGCTCCAATTACACAAAAGCCAAAACCGTTGGACTAACAATTAACATTTACATTTCAATTGCAAGTCGTGCCAGCTGTGGATTTTTTGATGATTTCAAAGGGAGGGGAAGCTGGTCATTTGTATCATTGAAATTCCAAAAGCCATGCGGTACGATAATAATATGTGACCGCCGTGCAAATCGCTCGGAGTATCAAATGCTGAAGACAACACGCTCCGCAACCATTTCTTGTGCCAATGTTTTTATAGTTCATCCACGCCGATTTTGTTTATAATTTTTCTTTTGTGAATGACCGTTTATACTAGAGATCCGCTGACGTAAAAAGATATTGTGGTGAATTTTTTGAGGTGAAAGAAATTCGGGAGGTACACAAAGCGATTTAGCTCTTGATGAAGATATTATTGTGCAAAAAAAATATTTCTTTAAAGGCCAGAGGTCTAATAAACACAATTTGTTATGCAAATTACAATTTCTCTGTCAAAGAAATATTGTCAGTTTGTTCTTGGGGTTGCTTAAATGACTCATGAATAGTTGAGCTATAACCTTTGATCGGCAATAGTTGAAAACGGGTTTTAAATTAAGTTAGTCATAAAAAACTAGTTAAATATATATCTCAAAAGGTTACCGAATAAAATATAACAAAATTGTTTTCAAGTGACTGAAATACTTGAATACATTGACATCTGTTATTTGGATTTCCACTCCATATTTATTCTCCTTGATTGACCCAACCTTCCTGCAACCTTGTGTCGCTTCAGTTGAGTCTATATTCCATATATGAATGAATACATTAGATTCAATAGCCTTTTTTCAGCCTAAGCGCTGCGTTTTGAATTACTTCTGATCTAAGCGTTTCACCATGCATCATTTTGCATTTGCATTTTGTAATTGATGCTTCTGCTTTTGCCCCACCGCCTCGCCCATCGGCCACCTTCCTCATCGGTTACTAAGAGTGTGTGATGTAAGGCACATATTCACTTACCGTCAGCAACACACTACACCAGATAAATATTGCATTGTTGCACTTGCTGTTAGTTGTTGCTGCTCCTCCCGCTGTTGTGTTTTGTTTCTGTTTCTGCCGCTGGCGGGGTTTATTAAAATGCGGTTTTCAGCACCGTCGCACAATGCTTAAATAACTAACGCAAACACATCATGAGAGCCGGAGACGTGACAACAACATCAGCGGAGACAACAACGATGAACTCAATGACAACAACGGTGTTAGGTTCGGTATTTTGCATACACCACACAGGCAGAAAACAAAATTAGAAATAATCATAACGAAGTCAAAAACTTGGTAAAGTTTAACTTTTAGATTCTAGAATGAAGAGAACGCTTATTTAGAAAAGAGGCCGATATTGCAAATTCTTGACATACGAATACATATGGTTTAAATTTATATTGAAAATTCGTATACATCTATAAAATGTCTTAAATATAGCATTCAAAATTCCTCTTTTCGATTCTATAAAAATGTATTTGGTTTGAAAACAATAATTTAATTTCAACAACTTGGACAACTCGTTATAAGATTTCTGCTTTCCACTATACATTTGCTTGTTTAAGACAACAAGATTTACTGCAAGCTTAAGGATCGTTAAAGACAGTATAATTTTTGCAGTGCACTTGCAAACATGATGTAAACAAAAGTCAAACACAAACTATGAGTCATACACATTGAGGAAACGAAAGCCCTCGGCACGGGGCTTGAAACTGAAGTCAGAAAGCGGTTCGCGGGAGAGTCCACTGTAAATTTATGATTCAGTTCCAGGTTACACAAGGAAGTGCAGCATAAATCCGGAGAAATAAAGGCTGAAAGAAACGACCGACTCTCCACTACGTGCCAATCAAAAACCTCGTGTGATGCAGTGCTCGAAAAATGCATGACAACGAATTCAACTGACAAATGGCCGCACACAAGGCCGACAAGTGCCCCATACCAAAGACTATAGAATATCAAGATGTTGCATCCCATACAAAAAAATTTTTCGTTTCTGTTTCGAGCTTCATGATGCGGTCGGTCGGGGTGAAAAGGGAAAATCTAAAAATAGAAACACGACGAACTGCTGCTTTCGGCTTTCGTCTTCGTTTTTAATATTCGTCGTGTTCCCAAAGTGGGAATTTGTTCATAGCTAACAATTTTCAGTTTATCGGGCTTTATACACTTTACAATAGTAGAAGAGTATATCAGACTTGTAAAGCATTAATATTTAATTTTCTTTAATTTTCATTTAAATCATAATTTTTCGTTTATAATAATTAAATTAAAGAATTCTTAGGTGCAATATTAATAATGTTCCTTATTCAGATAATTGTGTCGTTTAATTTTCACACATGCGAATGTACATACGCGTGTTAGGGTATTTTGCTGCTCACCATGATACAATTATACAAGGTAGTCCACTCGGCTTGCCGAAGTCGTTCGGTTTTGGTCCCTTATTTTCAGTGCGTGCCTGCTTGTCAAACTGAAGCACAATGTAGCCGTTTCACTCACACTTACTTGACAAAGTTAAATTAGGGGACTATGGATTTTGCCGAGTGGACTACCTTGTATAATTGTATCAGGCTGTTCACCACTTGTATGAACGCAAAAAAAAAATTATAAAAGCAAAAAATTGAAAAAAAATGTAAAAATAAAATAATTAATTAATTTACACAAAAAAAAAAAAGAAAAAAAACTATTTATGATATGATATGGCTGGGGGGGCTCGGCGGGGATACGAACCCGGGCCTTCATGTACACGAGGCATAGAATCTACCACAACACCACCGGGCTTCATGAAGCGCGGCGAACTAATTGAGTATATGGTCTTAGCTGCCTTTAAAAGTGCAAAGTCATGTGGGTCTCCATATCAAGACCCACCATAGAACGATTTTTTTGAGGTCATGCAACATCTTGATATTCTATAGTCTTTGCCCATACACACCCCACCCCTCCAATCATCCAATCTTTGCGTGTGTCACTGCAGCAGCACTCGATATTTCTGTATGCCCTGGCAGTGGGGGATGGATACAATAGCCGCGACAATAGACTGCCAGGCAGACTCCTGGACGGAAAGGGACGGGGCTCATGTGCCATGTGCCCTGGTATCCTGGCCTACCCCACACGCCAATGACATTGAACCCGGCGACTGAGGGGGCGCCCTTTCGCGGCTAGGAAAGCCGTTTGAGCAATGCATAAAATTACGGAAAGGAACTCGCAACCCCTTTTCACTTGGGGTTGGCTTAAATAGTACACTGGACATTCTGTACATATTCATATTTTATTAAAATAATTAAATATTTAACAAAAGTAATTTAAACTAATTTTAAGCCTTATTAAGGAAATACTTATATTTCTTAATCATATACAGACTCAATCAGCTTATTCACGATCTGTACTTTTCTTTGTTCTTTTCTATTGATAATAAAATTATTTCTATAAATGTGCTGCATAATCAAAACCACAAATCGTAATACATATTTCAAATATAATACAGAGAACCAAATCTTGGATCGTTTGTCACCTATAAAACGTTATTTGCAATCGGAATAGCCCCACTGAGCTCCCACATTATGTAACACCATCAACATTTAACTGTCACAATTCGCACTCGCATCTCTTCGGCAGAACTTAGGCAAGTAAATCAACCCTTGGCTGGGAAATTTAGTGTTGTTAGGCCGTCGAGCAATGCACTCTTTGTAGGTCAGTTATGGGGTGGCATGGGAGGTCTTCATATCTTCCATGGGTATTTGCTGGCGGTGTTGCACTTGCTTTCGTCATGCGTCGCGTGCCAACCGTTTTGCTTAATGTGATTAAAACAAAGCGACAGCAAACCAAAGCGAAATGCATTCGCCGATGGAACCAGAAAAAAATCACAGCGACCTGGGTTTATTGCACCCTTTTTAGCCGGTTGAATGGTGAAAAAACCTTTTCATGTTCTTCAACACAGTGGAAAATGGGTGTTAAGCAACACCTCAAGTTTTTAACAGTAGTTTATTTTAAATATATTCGGTTATTCGAATAATAATAAAATGGAAAAACAATATTATTTAAACAATTACTATTTGTACAGCTGCAAATATTCCCATTAAAGGTGACCATATTAATCCAGAATGAAAGAATTAATAATTCTATTTTTCTGTGTATTTCAAGACAGTAAAGATATACCCATATCTTGGGCAAATGCAACTTTACATACACACAATCATTAGGCGCAAATATCATGGCGAAAATAGTCGGCCGATAAGATAATTGCTTATGTGGAACAGGTAACGAAAAGTTCTCCGAATATTCCATAAATTACCAAATTTCTAGGCGCCATGCGAAATCGGATTGATAAGCCACCTCGATAAGGCTTACACTGCTCCGGATTTGGAGTGCCGAATGCACTCGATAAACTTATTGAGTCCAGAGAGACAAACGGGTTAAATTTACAAACAAACTCACCTTGAAGCGGGTTTCTGTTTTCGACTGGGGCCTGTGCTTCTGTGAATGAAATTCTCGGATCTCTATATTGTTGGCTGACTCAAGTTTTCAGCAGGTGATTGTCGTTGTTTTCTGGCGAACGGGCAAACGAGCGAAAGAGCGAAGATGAAACAGCATAGCAGGCGGTTCAAATATTTTCCCACAAGGTTTCGTCAGTATCCAAATCCAAGTGAGTTTCTATAATCCGCGGGTTCGAATCCTCAATCTTTTTCGAAAGTGCTGGTGTTGTATGTAGTGTGTGTGATGTGTTCTGTTCCCCCAAGAAATCCCACCCACCTTGCTAATAATTGTAGAAATGTGTAAAAGCCTGTTGAAATGCCTAAAAGACGTAGAACGACTAACAAATGATTTTACTGATTTTCATTTTTACACAAACACGCACACTGCGACGGCACACTCTCACTCACGTACACACGAACACGGGCAATATGGGTAGCCTTTTGATTTCGTGCGGTTTTCGGGGACTTTAGGGTGTCCCAATACGACTATGAACTCGATTTAGTGTTCTATCGCCGCAGCATCTTAAATTTGTTTCGGATATAAGGGTTTTCTTTGCAATCGGTTGAGAAAACAAAAAATTTATTGTGCTGCTGGCTTTCAGAGTGACCGACTTTTGACCTACGAAAACATACTAAGGCGTACTTCTTTTTTTTGCTTAGAAACAGCTAGACTCCACTGTGAAATAAAGCTGATGTACATTCAAATAAAACCCCATAAGCGTAACCTTTTAATATGTTTAATTTATGAACTTGAGTGGCCCCTTGCAAATTAAGTTTGTATCAGATTAGATGAATTTAAAATATTTATATCGCCAACAAAAAAAAACATCTTTCAAAGCGGCGCTGCCAACCTTTAAGAAAGTATATTTTTTTAGTATATTCCTTGTCAGTATATTTGAATGCTCAACCTTCGGGCACTCTGAAATAAAATTCAAAACAAGCTTCTGGCGTCGTCTTTCAAAAATTCGTGAATGGTATAAGATAAACGTGGAATGGCGTCCAAAGTGGAGCAGCAGTACAAGCTGCTTAACGCGGAGCTGATGGACCAGGTGCAGAAGCAGCGCATGGAGATCGGCGAGTACAGGAAGCGTGTAGTAGCGCTAGAGCGGGAAAATATGGATCTACGGGAGGCTCAAGTACTGCAGAACGATCGCCAGCGATTAGAGAACATCAGCATCGTTCGTAATTTAATGCAGCGCCTGAATCTTGAACACGACTGTCTGGTAGGGAATCAGGATTCAGCTCACGTGGTTAGCAGGCCAAGTGTCCAGCGTCGTAGCTCAAGGGAAATCTGCAAGGACATGCGAAGGACAAGCGCATTGGCCCGCACGACGAGAACCACCTCGCCTACAAGGACTGCTCCAATGTCTAGCACTACTTCGTCAAGCAGTCGGCGATCCAGTGTCGAGGCGCATACCAATGTGGAGGACGCAATAGCAACAGAAGAGCGGAGGCCTACTAGGGTAACTAATACTTCAGTTGTAATATTCTTTGAAACTCGTTTATATTTGTTTGTCTACAGCACACACCGCCGCCACGAAGACCTGCGGAGATGATGTTCGACGAGGATGAATCTGAGGAAGAATCCAGCGCAGAACCTAGCCCAGTGCCCCAGCAAAGTAAAAGCAACGAGGAGGCAAGGACTGACGAAAACCAGGAGAACGAACGCCTGTACAGCATTGTTGAGGAAAACGACAGTGGAGAGGATGCTTCGGAATCTTCTTCGTCTTGTGAGGCCATCTACTGCGACACCACCATAGAAAGTAGTCCGCCAAACGGCGGAGCCCCTGCCACACCCTGTGGTCGAGCTCTTCGAGAAGTAAACACCAATGTCCCGGAATCTGTCTCGTTAATTCGGGGAAAAGAGACTTCGAAATCCAGACTGGCCATTCCCGGTCAGGAAGAAGACTCCGTACAGGAGCCGAGTATACAGTGCCCCAGACTGACTGTCACTAGGCCCAGTTACAGCTCCGGAAGCTTCCCTGATATCGGAACCACTCCGAGGCGAAGCTTGTTCAACGGCATTGCCCAAGTGGCCGGTTGCACCAGTACGCCAAAATCGTTTGTCGTCGAGGAAGTTCCTTCTGTTAAAAGTCGGACCAGGAAAACGGCTCAAAAAAAATCGGACACAATTGATACATCGTGTTCTTTAAGCACTAGCGGGAGACCGAGACGCAGCTGTCGCCCTTCCAGTATGGCGGAGCCCAATCTTAAAAAGAAGATGCGAAACGAACCGAAGTCCAAAGCCAAGAAGTGACCTTTAGGGCTCTTACAGTTGTTACTTGTCCTTAATGTTCATGACGTTTCATAACTTTGTACAATTAGATATTGATTATTTAATATTTTTATGTATCAGGCCAGTTACGACTTATGCAGGTCGAAATTTGAATTTAACTTTTAATCTTTAGCCAAATTTCATTTACCAAGCTCATTTCAGTAAAATAAACATTTCAGCTCATCCAGTCACAGGGAGGAAGACAAATGTCATCACGCAAAGAAGCCAATAGGATTTTATAATAACGTTTTAATGCTACCCTTAAGAATATTTTCAATTGTGAATAAAACAACGTTCAAGATGATTGTTTGGTAATACGTTCTTGTTGGGGCTAAGTTTTAGATTCGTCTTAGAGGCAAACTAAGGTTTATTCGGACACATCGTTGGAAACATTTACAAAAGAGTCAGGGGGCCAAAATACAAATACATTTAAATACAGTAGCAAAAGTGAATAACTTTACGTAAGCAGACGATAATTGCACTTTGCGAGCAAGCGACCTCCGATATTCTAGACCACCTCGAATTTGCCCAGGCAGCAGTTGAGATGATCGCCTGCATGATTGTGGGTTGGCTGCTCCGTGTTCTCCTTTATCTCGCTGATGATGTCCTGTATCTTGTTTATGATCTGCTGCGAGTTCTCACCCTCGTTGGGTGCCTGTTCGTTATTAGCGACCGCTTCTTGTTGCTGCGACTGACCGGGATCTGAAGGCAACTCCACTCCCAAACTAACCACTAGTTTGTTAAGTGTCTCGATCTTTTCACGAAGCTGCTCCCGCTCCGCTTGTAAAAGTCGCATTTGGGCGGCCTTCTCGTACTCGCGCTGCTTGAGCATTCGCCGCTGTGTTTGATAGAGGGCAATGTACTCGCCAATCGTCTCTGTTTCGCTCTGCAGCTGCAGCACCAGATGTTCCAGGCTGTGCTTCTCCTCTGTCAGGTCGGCCACCTGGCTGATCAGCGTTGTGAAGCGCGATTGCAGGCGTTCCACGGCTTCAGCGGTGGGCAGGGTTTTAGCTGCCGGTCTGTGATCAGTTTGGTGCTCATGATCATGAGGGTGATTATTGGAATGATCGTGGACATGATCAAGAGTATGATCGTGGGCATGGTCATGAGAATGATCGTGGGCATGGTCATGAGAATGATCGTGGACGTGATCATGACAGTGATCGTGGGAATGCTCCTGTGAGTGATCATCGGAATGATCATGTGGGTGATCGTGCGAATGACCAGGATGATCAGTAAGGTCGTGATCCTTAACTTCCTCAGCTAAATTTGCCGAAGCGTCTCCACTATCTTCCCTTTGTTTTCCCTCTTGACTGTGGTAAGCCTTGGCCTAAATAATTAAAGAATTTTGTAAATTTCTTGATTAATTTTAGAAAAGCAGTCCATCTTTTACCTCATAATGCTGCAGGCGGTCCAGCTGCTGCTGCAACATCAACTGCTGGCGCTGAAGCTCAACGTTCTCGTGCGACAGTCGAATCATCTCTTCGTCTTTGAACTTAAAGCGCTCCTCGTTGGTGTGCAGCTTCTGCTCTATGTTTGCAAAATTCTGTCGGATTTCGCGGTTGGCAAACTCTTCAGCATCCAATCGGATAACTAGTTCTGCTTTGTCGTTCGTTAATTGAACAAATCGCTGCTGCAGTTCGTCCAATTGGTTTTTCATCTCAACGTTTTGAGTTAAAGCACGCGAAGCCGCCACTTTGTCCGATTCCATGGTGGCCAGCAGTTTCGTCTGATCAGGTTGTTCTGCCTGAAGACGTTCTAGCTGCTGCTCCAATTCGGCCAGGGCGGACTCCTTTATTTGCAATTGATCGTCCTGCGACTTGATTTTTAGTTGAAATTCGTGGCGTTCAAAGTCAAAGTCGGCGAGTCGCTCTTTTAAGGCAGCTAGTTCTTCCTTTAAAGCACTCTGAAAGAAAATTATATTAATATTCGAATTTGTACTATATAATTTCCGAACTAAGTGTTTACCTGATCGCTGACCTCTTCCTTGGGAGGCTGCTCTTGATTGGCCTCTTTAAACTGAGCCTGTAAGCTGAGGTTTTTCTGAATGTCGCGTTCCAAGCCGCTCACATGCTCTATCAGTTGCCGCTCGCGCTCTCGTAGTGTGTTGACTTTCTCGGCCAATTCCGCATTTCGTTCGTTTAGTTTGGCAATTTCGCTGCTCTGGTGCTGTACATAGTTTTGGTACTGACCGGCTGCCTGCTCCTTGTCCTGCGTCAGTTGACCGACCATGGCCTGAAGGTCGCGGATTTGCTGCTCGTACATGTATTGGGTCTGCACCAGTGACTCCACTCGGTTGTCAGTGCTGACGCTGGACTCATCGGACAACTGGCGCAACTTGAGCTGGGCCATTTCCAGCTCGTTGGACTTGCTAGACAGCTCCTGCTGCAGTTCCTCCTGGCGCAAGTTACTCTGCTTAAGCTGAGCATCCAGTTCGTTAAGATGGGATTGCTGATCCTTGATTTGTGCCTGCGATTGCTGCAGTTGAGCCTGTAGTTGCGCAAATTGCTGCCGCTGCTGCTCGCTCGTCGACTGTTGATCCTGGTAGTGTTGCTGCAGTTGTTCCAGGCGCAGCTGGTTCTGGTCCTTCAGGGTGCGCAGCTCCTCTAGCTCCAGTTCTCGTTCCCGGCAGGCTAGACGAACTTTAGTTAGCTCGGCATTGAGCTGCGCCTTCTCTGCAATTATCACTTGTATGGCTTGCAGATTGGAGGGGTCAGCTAGCCCGCCATTCTGTTCCGGCTCATTTTGTGTGAAATATGAAGCGGCTGTGGGCAGGACGAACTGTTCCTGCTGCTGATGGACTCCCGTTCCTCCGCCGTTCACGTTCAACTCGCTGTCAGAGCGCTCGGACAGATTACTGGCTATGCTAACTGTGGACGAGTGCGATTGCGTGGTGGGGGCCACCGGTTCCTCCGTTCCCGGCTGCCCATTGTTGTTGCTGGCCCGCTGCTGGTACTCCTTCAGCTGTGTCCACATAAGCGTGTTAAACAAAATCAATATTAGTGAGCCAATATGTGTCCACGTCACAAGAGCAAAACAAATGTGTGTGGCACTGGTTGTCGCACCTTTTTCCTCGCCGCGGCCAACTTCTGAGCCTTTGCGTCCTGCGTGTCATCGGGCATGTCCTTCGGGTTCAGCAGCGGCACCTATGCCACACCTGGAGTCACCTGGGTTCGAAAGGCGAGCCCAAAAATTTAAATAAAACAAGGCAAAAGTGGCGATTTACTCCAAATGTTGATAACAGGTCAGCGGAATAATGTGGCCGCACGTTTTGAGTGGAAATATACCGGGTGCACGGGCACACTTAACGGAGGAGGTGAAAGCACAGCATTACAGTTGGAAAAATGTAACTTTTTTTCTTGGCCCCCTTATTTATAAAAAGTAGCTAGTTTTTAAATATTAACAAAAACTTAATTTAAATTAATTTTCCAAAAGACAGAACAAATATTCTTTACTACAAAAGCTTATACCGGTTTTTAAGTCATGAGAAATCAAAATGAAATTAAAACATTATTAATTTTTTACCATAACCTTCCACATGGTAACGTCATTTTTAAATTTAAAAAAACTTTTTGCTTTATATATCGATTGAAATAAATTAATCGACAGCCGTGCCACTAGTGGACTTCGTTTCAGTCGGAGGAGCACTTCAGACGGATTCAAACGACGGTTAGGAACAGTCTTCCGGGAGATACGATGGATAACCTTATCAAGTGCTTAGTGGCAATGTGCTGCTGTTTGTTCCTGGTACCGCTGATTGACCAGGCGGAATCGGCACAGTCGCAATCGAGATTCAACGTTAGCTTCTCCCAGCTGGATTCCTGCGAGAGCATTTCGATTCCAAACACAGGATACGGTTACCGGACCTTTTTCATGGTCCATGAGCTGGACAACAACAACAGAAAGGCCGGGGAGTGGTTGCACTTGAAATTCTACGTTATGACCAGCATGGATGCCCACATACTGCTCTCGGTGACGAATCATCTGCGCGGAAATGATCGTGTTTACGAGATTGGTAGGTTTAATAAAAGTTACTTATCATTTTGGACTACTGTTATTGGCGTAAAAAATTAAAAAAAAAAAATTATATTTTTTCTCCGAATTTCTAATGTTTAAATTCAGTGATATAAGTTATTTAAAATGAATGAACCGTTCTTATCGAAATCAACGGCAAAAAATTAATTCTTTAGAAATATCAATGAGAAAGAATGTTATGTTTTGCTACTGTTTTTAAACAAGAGAAAAGGAATTTGTGAATATGATTTGATTCAGATTTAACGACTGACCGACCTTTCATTGAGCTGTTTTATTTAAAAACCCTGCATAATAATTTATTTAATATCGTTTCTCCGACTGCAGTGATAGGCGCCGGCGGAAATACGTTTTCCGCTATCCGAACCGCCATGGGATTCCGGCGTGTGGCCACGAATCACGATCACAACTTGGTATCACTTCACGAGCCAACGCCAATTGAGATCGTCCAGACCCAGAGTGAGTTTCTACATATGTTCTTATCTTTTTCCCCATGAACTTCAACGCCGAATACGATTCACAGATGGCGAGCTGTTTGTTTATATTCCCGGCTTCAAGAAGGAACCTCTGCTGCAGTTCATTGATGAATCACCGCTTTCCATCAAATACATCAGTTTCAGCTCGTTTGGCTCTAATACTGCGCGGTGGTTCTACGACTGCGGATTCGATGGTTATGGTAAGAATGTACCCATAACTCTTATTTAAGATCAAGTTAAATATGCTTTATTTTACAGAAAAGGAAATATCTTCAGTGGTGACTGAATTAAAGCCGGCTCAGAAGCTTTTGAATCTACTTAACTTTCAGGCGGAGAATGCCAGCTTGCCGGCAAATCTGAGCTCCATATTATTCCACTTCCAAACGCGATCCCTCGCCTATGAACAAACCAATTCCTTGTTTCGAACTGGCATGCATTTGTTAATGGTATTTAAAAGCATAATCTTAAACAAATTATTGATATATTGTATATTAACTCTTGAAAATTAAAGCACTGGGAGGACAAACGATTGGGTTGGAAACCAGCAGAGTTTGATGGCTTGGAATCTTTTGAGCACCCGGAACTGCAAGTGTGGACACCGCGAATGAACGTGTTGAATGGCGCTCTGGAGTCCATGGGTGAGGTCCTCGTATCCCACGAACTGAGGGTCTACGCCAACGGAAACATCACCCTGTATGCCCACAACTTGCAGCTGACCAGTTGGTGTGTGGATAGTGCTCGAAACTGGCCAAACGAGCGGGTTACTTGTGACGTCGAACTGGGCCTAATTGGCCAGGAGGGGCTGAGCATAGCGCTAGTCTACGATAATGAGCGCAACCCCATCGCTCCCAATGAGCACGTGAACCTGCCATCCGGGTGGTCCTTCTCGGAAATGTCCGTGGTGCAAGTGGGCAACGATTCGGTTAGGCGATACACTCCCAAGCAAATGCTGCAAACCGTCGCCGGCGATGTGGCCATCGAGTTCACGGTGCAACGAAACAGAAGCTTCTACAGGGCCATCTTCTTTTTGCCGATCTTTGGTGAGTAGATGACAATAGACATTTCCTATTTTTTGTACCAATAACCTAATTACCATCCTTTAAGTAACTTCAAGATTTTAATTAAACTTTCACAAAGGATAAATGTGTACAGCTGATGTTTTTCAGTTTGTGTTTTTTAAAATAAGTTGAAATAAGTTAAAGGTATAAGTCAGAGTTTTTTGAAGCTTTTCTAGAAATTTAAGAACGTTGTTTTTAAAAAAAAAGTTCCTGAAACCATAAAACAATTTACAATTTTATGTATTGTAAATATAAACATACATATATCTTTTTTTCCTAATTGTTTTGTTGCTTGATCCATTTATTAATATATTTTTGCTGTTAGATTGATTATTTATAATTTGTATTATTTGTCATTAGTACTTTTTAAATAATTCAAAAATAATTCTTGTATTTCAGCCTGTCAGTTGTTCTTGATGATGTCCTTCGTGCTGGGATCTAATTATAGAAGTTCCCTCATCTTCATCGCCATACTGATAACTGCCTGGGGTCTAATGTATATGACGCGTCTTGCCTCCCCACACTATGTTCCTCCTATAAGTAAGATAAAAATGTATCCAATATGTTTCCATTTATGTTTAGTAGTAATCTAACAAATTCATCAAATTTTCTATCTAAATGTTATTTTGAATATCCTTTTCAGTGACAGCATATAAGTTGGTAATGATGGTGGCCACCTATTGTTACCTCCTGCACATTTGCATCATATGGTTGGAATTTTATCCACCCAGGGCAAAGGCTCCTGGCTGCTTGGTGGCCCTCATCAATTCCAAAGCCCTGCGCTGTTTACTGGGGCTGCGATTAACAGATGTGAGTATCCCTTGACATTTTAAATTACTAAACATAATGACTTATAATATTCTATGCAGTCCAGCGACTTTTGTGAAGTTCAGGAGAAGCCCTGGCATCATTTCGCCAAGATCCTCAACAATTTTAGCTTCAATTTGGTGTTCGTTGTGTTCGCCATTATTGATATTACTTGTGGTATTTGAAAAATTGCCTTTTCTTTTATTTTGCCTTTTAGAAAATATAAATGGATTCTTAAATAAATAAGAAGTATGTAGAGAAAAGAGTGAAGATTTTGCGACTACAGGTTGGAAAAAGAGGGTAAAGGGGAGAACGTGCCTCGTCTGTTGCGACTCCTCGCAGCTTTCTGCTCCATCTGCTCCACCTCCGATTCGGGATCGACTTGGAGGTGTTCGGTGTGCTGACCTAGTGGTATCCATAGCCGTGGTCATCGTAGCCACCCAGGGACAAGGCCGGAGCAGCGTAGGACTTCACCAGCGGAGCTGCGTAGCTGATGGCTGGGGCGGCATAGGACTTGACCACCGTGGGAGCGGCGTAACTGATGGCAGGAGCGGCATGGGCGTAGCTGATTGCTGGAGCGGCGTAGGACTTAATCACGGCCGGTGCAGCATAGGACTTCACAATGGGCGTGGCATGGGAAACAACCTGGAAAATGTTGGTACGAAATTAGTATAAATATAAAATGTTTTAATCACTAATGAGATAAAAAGAAGGAAAAACATAAACTTCAGTAAATAAATATGTTTAAAGGCAAATGAAAACAAAAATATTTTAAAGAAATTATAAAAATTTTCTCATATATGTTTTAGAAAAATGCTTTTTAAAATTTTCTGGGAATGGAATAACGGATACCGAAGTTCCTTAAAATTCAAAATGTATTTTTCTGTTCTGAAGTAGATCCCACTCTTACCGAGCTGAAGTGCGAGTAGCTGGTGGCCGGAGCCGCCACCTTGACCGCCACTGGAGCGGCGTAGGACTTGACCACCGGAGCGGCGTAGCTGATGGCAGGAGCAGCGTGGGCGTAGCTGATTGCTGGAGCGGCATAGGACTTGATCACCGGAGCTGGGGCGGCATAGGTGATGGCTGGGGCAGCGTACGACTTAATCACTGGAGCTGCAGCCGCATAGGTGATGGCAGGAGCAGCATGGGCGTAGCTGTAGTCCGGTGCCGAGTGTCCGTAGTCCAGGAGTCCAGGAGCGGCATTGGCCACGGCCAGCAGGGTTGTAAAGATCTGTTGGGTTCAATAGAAAAGAAGTTAGATACATTTTATATTAAGAAAATATATTTTAAAAAATCTAAACAGTTTCCAAAAACATTCTAAATATTTGTTTTTGAACCGGAGTGGTCAAATAAAATTGATCCAAGATTCAATCAGGGATAGAACACTTTACTTTGTATTTTTAAATTTGAATTCATATATCAGTAGATATATCGCTAACATAAAATTAAGGACACAACACTTATGTGTTTTCATATAACCCTGATCCTTATAAATCAAAACCAAAGATTATAGAACAAAAAACCATTTCAAGCAAAATCAGATCTAATTGATATGTTTTTTAGTCTGTTTGTATGAGAGACCTCCTGTCCTAATCGGATTATCCAGATCCTTAATCTAATCCCCACTCACCAGAAGCTTCATGCTAGCGTTGGTCTTCGATTCACTTGGCTTGGAGGGAGAATTGCAACTGTAAGTGGATTGCGTGCATTGCGTTACTTTTATACCATTCGACGGACTCGCCGGCCTGAAACGCACTCGTATTCGTACTCTTGAACGGACAGTGGACCGGCGGACGGATGGACGAGCGGACAGATCTTGACTAGATTTCGATCTGAGCGTCGTCGTCGTCGGACACAAACAGTCAGCGAGCAGTCAGCAGTCACAGTCACAGCCAACAAAGCGGGCCAAGCAGCGCCAATTTGTGAAGTATGTATCTCGGCTGAAGTGAAACTGCAGTTCTCATTGCAAGTTGCGCCGCAAGTTGGAGAGGCCCCAAAATCGCGGATGACGCAACGACATGTGTGTGGAGCCGAAGCACTGGGAGTTGGGTGCTCCGATCTGAAGGCAGACCACTTGCCGCCTAAGGAGTCGCAGGAAAGGCGGCATTACCATTTCCATTTCCACTGGGGGTGCCAATGGATTCGTGCCCCTCGAATGGGAAAGCGCGCTCGCTAATTGAAATCGCTGATTAGCCGACCAATTTTGGATAGCAACACACCACACCCCTTAAAAAAAAATTGAATAAACATCCAGCCTTGTCACTAACAACTTAATTAGCCAGTGGAGAATGTCGTCTAATTGTTCTCAACGCCAAACTCTCGAGCAAACCAAATTCTCGGTGTCGCTGGGAAATTCTCCCCAAATTGCATAATGATGAATGCTTGCCAAATCGGCGAACGCCTAAAGCAATAGCAATAGCAATAGCAAACAATCCCCGGCTGGCCGAAATATCTAGGCGAGAGCTTCATATTTATCTTTATCGTGCCACGAATGCCGCTGCGTGCCACATTTGACCACATTTGGATGGGCGATTTCAGTCGCAGCCACGCCGTCTCGTCTCGAGGACACTTGTGCGTGAAGGGGGATCGGTTTGGATCGGTTCGGATCGGATTGTATCTCATCGGATTGGATCCGAGTTGCAGCTCTCCATCGATCGACTGCCCCTTCTCCAGCGAAACTCAATCGTTTGAGCATCTGGCAGCTCGTGGGATTTTTTATCGCCACCATGATTAACCCCATGGGGTGGGCAGCCGACGACACGATGGCATTGGCTCATAAAATTATTAATTATGCTACAATTCTTTGAATATATAATAGTATATTGAGCTGACAAAATAGTTAACACAGATTATTGATTATTTATTTGATGATTTATTTTGCATGATTTTTTTTTGTGTTCTGAAAAAGAAGATATGTTTTGATTAATGTAATGGACAAAATTATATTAAGGAAGATATTGTATAGTATTTTACGGCATGTGGTAATGATATTTATATATCCTTTTTAAGTTTTTGAGATTCAGGTGTTCAAAGGGATATACTACCTTGTGTATTTTCCCATACACCTATGCACAGTTAAATCATAACAAATTGCATTAATTCGCCATGTCTTGTATGCAACTTGCAGCACTTCAATGTGTTTTCCTCTCAAGAGGTATCCAAAAAAATAACGCCACAGCAACATCTCGAAGATACTTAGCACTCGGAGCGAAAGAGACAGCATGCGGCGACCAGAAAGAGACAGAGAGTCTCCTGCGATCGGAGTTCATGCATAAATCATGCCAGTGGAATGTGATTTATGTGAAATCTATTAGCAAATATTAAGTCAATAGCAGCAATTGTTGCCAGTGCCTGGCGACTGCCAAACAAGTGTTCCATGTCCATGTCCAATTCGATGCGGTGCGGACAGATCGCTTTGTTGTTGCTGGTGTTTCGCCCCGCTTTATAAATAAAAGATTTCCCAGCCACTGCCCCACATTTTCGGCCAGGTGGAAAGCAATTTTCCAGCAATCGATACGGCCAGAAGGGTGGCAAACTCGAATGCCAAATTGCCACATACTAAATGCCGACTTAAGGCGCTCGGCGATCCCCGTCTTTTTTTTTTTTTTACTTTTTTGGCTTCCATCGCGAGCCAAGTCTTTAGCCACATTTGGCGATCGGGTGGCGTGCGCTCCAAAATGGGTGCAAAATGCCGCGGATTTTGGATGACGGGCCTAATTAGCCACTGGCCACTAGAATGGATGAGAATTCGAGACGATTGCCCAATGGCTTGCAAGCGCAGAATTCTTCGCGGCGCACGCTGCGTATGCGTTATTTTTTTCGATTCATTCAATTAATTATCGCCGCTGTATTTGACTTGCAAATGCCTTGCGGAACGGCCGAAAAAAAACATTGCAAAATGGCAAAACTCCGTTTAATTAAATCAGAAGCAAACGGCGAATTCAACGAGGCAGAAAAACAAAATACAAACCGCGTGGCATTTATGACGCTTTGCCTGAATTAATGAATGAATCGTGGTGGACATGGAAATGGACTTCGGTTTTCGAATTTGGGAGCTGACAAACATCGAGCCTCGCAGGTGACGTGACTGGGGGATTTTACTATGCACAGAGAAGAGTTTTGGGTTTTAAAGATCGATTAAAAGGGTTATAAATTCAAAACAAATGACAATAAGGAAATTTGTGTTAATATTACAATTCAATTCTGGACTAAATGAGGATCATTGATGATAACATGGGAAGTTTTTGATACTGTATAAATCCATATTGTAACAACTAAATTGTTGTGTATTGCGAAGCCATTTTGCGTTTAGCAATCTCTACTGAAAGCAAACCAATGACATTTTCCACATTTGCTGGCAATTTTCTCGCCTTTTTGTTCGTTTTCGTCAACAGGATTTTGTGGTAAGTGGTTTATTTATGGGATGACTGCATCGAGGTGGTCAGTTGTGAAACGGTAATAGCCTTGTTTACGATCAATATGAAGTGTATTGCTTGTACGCTTAAAGATCTCAAACAACAATTTATGAACAACTTGTAGGTCCCTTGCCCATATTAATGGGTTTGCTGCATTCAAGCTGAAAATTAAAAAAAAATGTATGCATTTTATTTGTAACGGCTGTCGTTATATAAGTTAATCAAATCTAACATTTTTTGGTTTCTGAGCAAAAATTGTTTGTGGCGCCATCTCACTGTCAGTTTGGTAAACATAACTGACTCACAGATGGCGTTAGACACTTTAACCCGCTCATGTAGTTACCATGTATGTAAGTTGTAGAATAAGTTATTTCTATAAATTGTTAAATTGTTAAACTGTTAAAATTGATTCTTGTGTGGATTTCTAGAAATATAAGTATAAAGGCTCTAATCGTTCCAAAAAAATATCACCTCCATTTTTTAAGACACATACGTATGCGGATTAAATTTCACAAACTATTTCTTCAGCCAGAATCTACCAGTCGAATTCACCAGGCCCAAACTCTTTCCTTCCTTATTGATTTCCATGGGATTTCCACAGAAAAAGCTGCACCCCAATCAATAAAAGACCCAGAGACTCGAATAAATTTAGATCAAAGTCAGTGAAGTTAATGACGTATGAGCAATTCGCAACACAGCTTTGGGGTGTCGTCGATTTAAAGGGGTTAAATGGCGGTCACCGATTCGCTCCCCTCAGAATTCAACAGGTAAACGAGTGGGTGGGATGGGGAGTTCGATGTTCTTCGTTGCACACTGACCTTAAAATCCAAATTTAAAACCCTTCTGTGGAAGAAAGTCCCCCCTTTAAATTTGTAGTGCGATTGATTGCTGGGAAAATAAAATAAACAAAATATATGTATGCATATAACAGAACAGACAGAACGAGATTATTTATTCTAAAAAATGTATATTTAAAGCCGAGATTATAAACTATTTAGTTACACAATCTTCAGTGACTGACTGCACATTGAAGATTTTTTTATTTATGCGTTTGTCAAGTGCAGTTTGAAATTCAAGTTGCCTAATAACTTAAAACCCCAAGCAGCTTTAATGGCCATAATTCGTCTTGGCCGGGGAAGAAGAAGAACCCAAAGGCAAAAGCCAAAAGGAGTGTCGTGATGTTGTTGCATTTGCCTTTGTTGTTATTGCGGTGTTAATGTTGTTGTTGCAGACGCACTATTGACATTATTGATGGAAATTCTTTTGTGTTTTACAGAAAAAAAAAAAGAAATGAAGAAAGTAAAACGTCAGTTTAGAATAACGAATTTTAAATTCACTTAAATGTAAAAAAAATATATTTTTGATTTATAAAAAAACTTGTATTTAAATTTGTTGACAAAAGCTCTAAACTAAACATAGAAGTTAGAAATATTAAAATTTTACAAAAAGAATTGTAAAATAAAATGGTTATCTTATTAGAAATGTTTTTACTTTCGCTGAACTGTTTAGATTGTATTTTTTACATTGTGGCTTGAACTTGCTCACCAAAAAGTTACAAATTGTTTTTTAGAAGTATTTAAGTACCTTCTCATTTGAGTATTTAGGGTACATTCGGTTAAAAAGAAGCGACGCGCGCTGTTTACTCTTTCTTAGCAGCAAATGAAAGCCCAACGGAGAAGTCGCTTGTGTTATGTGGACAGGTGCAGTGCCCATGTAAATTCAGGTGTGTGCGTGTGTTTGCCTCCGTTTTCATTTGCCGTCCGTCTGTTTTTTTTTTCCAATGCAGCCCATACCGATAGCCGTACTAATACCAATACCAATACGAATACTATAACCATTACCAATATCCATAACCAGGCCCAAACCCAGACCGATGGCAAAGCCCCCAACTTCTGGGCCCAAACGAACAGTTATGCAAATCGAGAAGAGGCGCAACTCCCCCTTCCTCCTTCCCCTCCTCCTCCCCCTCCTCTTTTTCCTCCACCTTGTTATTCTCCCACTCGAAAGGTTTACTTTTATTTTTTTTTGTTTTTTGTGTATTTAGCGCCTAATACCCAAGTTTATGTCGCTTAATTATAGACCTTAAGCAGCCGCCGCGAACCGTTGGCCTAACATGCTAATCGGTAAACTCAGGGTTTTGGCCCGTTTTTCCCTTTTTCCCATCCTGCCGGCGGTATCGGATGACCTTCTTCTGATCTGAGACGCCACTCGATGATCGAATAGGGATAAGTTATAGGGCTATGGAAATTCTAGTAGCTTGGGAGCGGATATCCGCGATGCGAAAACTTTTGTTAGCCATTTGAGGTAATCGATAGTACGCTTCGATTCCACACCAATAGACGGCCTTTTTTGGCCATCTATTAAGCGGATTTGGCCAATTCGGTGGCAAGCAGAACTAAACAGAATCGAACGCAGATCTCATTTTAATAAGGCTTAAATGGCTCTCAGCCGAAGCGATTAATTTGCCATAAATGTTGGGCTTTAATTGGCCGACGAGTGGGAAGCCCAAAGCGTTAACTAACGAAAGTGTTTGCCAAAAGAGCAGAATATGAATAGATATCTACGAGTACACTGGTAAAAAAAATTAGTGAAAACTTTGAGGTAATTTTTAAGAATAATATGATTATTCTTGTAAAATTAGTTTTAAATCAAACAAACAGGGGTCGAAATTTCAACCATTGGAAAATGGAAATTTTAAATGCAATTCTATAACGAGTGCGAATACAATCGTTTAGAGGTATGTCACTTTGGAATCAGATTAAAATTGGCAATGTTATGGGCTCTGTAAGTTTAAGAATCCCTGTTTTTAGTTACAAAGAATTTTTCCCAGTGCAACCACATGAATATGATGTAAAGTTATTCATCTGGCATTGGGAGATAAGAGTTGAAACACGTTTCCAGGTGCTCTTTGCCCTTTGCACAAAATTTGAATGCCAAAAGGACTGCATTCAGAAGTGACAACCCAACAGGTGGGCGGTGTTCGAGTGGGTGGTGCTCGAATGGGCCGTGGGCAGTAGTTGTCCTTCACATGCCCCTTTACCTATGACATTAAACGAGGGAAATTGAGTGACTGACTCGATTAAACCACTTGCTCATCGTACATGTTTGCTGTCCCATCTGATTATTGAGTGCACTCATAATGCATCCATTTAGCGGGGATTTTAATTGTATTATAATTTAAAAGCAGACTGCTGATGCATTGGTTAATGGGGAATACCCTGTTTAGTGGACTGCACTTATCATTCAGTAACGTGGGCTTAAAAATAGCTGAACACATAATTTATATTCAATATATAAATTAAAATAATAAATTATTTTTACTACCTCTCTCTCCTGCGCACAATAATAAATTTATTTGTATAGTTTATTTTTCATAAAAGACGCAAAAAATTCTACAAAATGTTTAATGCGTCTCAAGATTTATCGTTTGAATTGTTTTGAATATTGGGGACTTTGTTTTGTTTATTATAACTCCTCCACTTAATGGACCATAATGCTCTACCGCGCTCTCCCTTTCTCTTTAAGGCACTTAACACCCACAACTCCAAGAGCGAGACACGTGTCATAGCAGTCAGCTTTTTGTAGTCGACATAGTCTCCCACTTGTTGCTCTCTGAGAGTCAACACCCGTGGGGAGAGCTTCGAGTGAAAGAGAGCGTGGTGCAGTGAACTGGCCTAGGTTAAAAATTTGTTTAATTGCATATAAATGCATGTTTGTGTTTTCAAAGTCATTGTGGCCAAAGAACTCAAGAGACAAAAATATTATTATCTGTTTTTTTTTTCATTTGAAGAAGATTCCACATCAATTTCCTACAGTAAATGCCTTTCATTTTCAATATCTTCCTAACAGATGTCGCACCACTGTGCGTTGGGGAGAGAAAGAGAGAGCCCCAAGTATTTAAGCCACATCGCACCGAAACTCGTGCTCAATCTCTGTTTTCGCAGTGCGGCGGTCGCATCGAAGTTTGACATTCGAACTGAAGGTGCTCTAAGAATTTGAAAAATACATCTAAATGATTTGAATTCATTACAGTGATATTCGAAATTGCTTACCGGTTTTTGAGTTTCTTACCCAAAAAGAGTTTTTTGTATAAAAAGTGTTTTAAAGTGCAAAAGAAACCAATCAAACAAAAACGGAAAAAACTAACATATGAAGAACAAATAAAAGTGAATATTAGCGAAAACACAACCTTATCAGAAAAAATATATTTAAAAGTACGAATTAATTTCTGTGAATGCAAAAACAAGTTTAAGCAAAAGCCAAACTGAAAGCTAAGCATTTATAAATTTGCTGTTTTATTCGATCGAAATATTTTTCACTGATAACTTCGTAAGCTTGACTTACAACAAAAAAATAAACAGAAACAAGTGTGAGTGCAATTGAAATGAAGAATGTGCTAAGCAAATACGGCAAATAACAATAATTTAACTGTAACTGAAGCTACACAGTGAGAATATTAGTGTGATATTAAAAACATATGAGCTGTTATCGTTTATATTATTTAAATTTTATTTTGATTTTTATAAAGCAGTTTTAAACTTTTCTAACATGAGTTATTATATGTTTTCTTGTAACGATCGTCAATATATGTTTAAATAAAAAACTGTTTCCCATGCAGTTTAGAGGGAAATATAGAAAAAGACAGGTTGATTGATTTGTGCCAAAGAGAATAAGAGACACCTTAGACGTTACCAAAAGGGAATTTGAGGCACTTGAGGTATTACCAAGTTCAGTGAGCAAACGCCCTAATGTCAAGGTCTCTCTCTTTGGGATCGTGTTTTTAGCCTAATGGACTTGACCCCCATTTTTGGGGCTCCACGAAATCCGCAGATTAAGTTACCGAAAACATTTTTACTCAATTAGAGTTGAGGCCTTTTGGCTTAAGTTGCAACATGTGCTGAAAAGATTAAAATTTTTTCAAAAATTAATATTTTCTAATAAGTATTCCTAATTCTTGAATTTTTTCTCAAAATGTTAAGTACCCATAAAAAAAACGACAATACCCATAAACAAACAAAATAAAAGAAACGTTAAAAAAAAACAAGATAGTGTAAGAAAAGTTTAGCAACCGCGAAAACGACTTACGAATTTTCACAACAACTTGATGTTTTGTAACGGATTTTCAAGAAACTGGTAAAAACTTTATTGTGGATTCTTCTGCCGCTTATTCTTCGCAACAGCTGCAAAAATTTAGTGGCTCTCTGCGGATTTTTTGGAGAACGAAAAGCATTCGCGGTAAGTTGTGCTAATTATTGCTAAATTATTTGGTTAGCTTTTTTTAATAAAATATCTAAAGAGTGATTCATGTGAGGAATCGACAATGGCATTTGCCCTTTAATGAATCAGCTATATGGTATGGCCGACTTTAGGCGACAAGTGATAAAAATAGAAGATGCTGATAAAATAATTGCAGTCGCAGCAATTTTTTTATTTTAGCTGATAAAGAGGGGGCTTTCTTCTTGGTTTAAAATAAAAAGTTATATTTTAAGTGCTGGTATTTCAACCGCAATGATAGGTGCTACATATATATATTAGATATATTATAAATATACATGAATATAGATTGACTGGCTCTGTCAGCTGTCCGTCAGTGGTTCAGATAAAAACCGAGCCAATTCGAGTTGAATAAACCCAACCGCAACCGAATCGAAAGCGAGAGGCACCGGCACCTGAACTCTATAATCCGACCACTCTGATCTAATGCCGCTGAAATCGCACAAGGTTGTACTTGTACGTAGACTTAGATATATGGTATGTGGTGGTTATATAGCGGGTCCAACCCATTCCGATTCCGATTTCGGTTTCGCTTTCGAAGTCGACTTAAACTTGGCACCTGTTGCGGTCAGAGCAACACTCGCCTACACTGTCGAACAAAGTTCCGAATCGAGACGTATCGAATTGACGTAAAAATGGTTTGTGGTCGAAAGTGCTGTTTCTTCTGCCTCTTCATGAGCTTCTGGGGCTTTCTGATGCTCAATCTGCTGGGAATTTGCTTCTACCTACGATCCCTTATGCTGCTCAACGACCTGCAATTGCCCCAAGATTTCAATAGTCCGGAGAGTTTTAAGGAGTATACCGAAGTGGCCTACCAGGAGGTGTCCATTCGATGCTTCATAGCCGCCGTCATCTATCTGGGATTCGTGTTTGTTTCGATAATCGCCATCCGGCGTGACAACAAGAGGAGGAAGCGACTCTACAAACGGCAAAATATGCGACACCCTCGTTGATTTGTGTTATACTCGATGATTGGTTGCTAAATAAATTATATATTTCATGGTTCCAATTGCGCACTTCACCCACTCGACAACGTCCACCCACTTGTAAGAACGGATCAAAATCCGAATCAGAACCAGTTTGTTGACCGCATTCTGCGATTAGCCTTAGCTTCTTTTTATCTAGCAACCACTTTTCGTGTCTGGCCATTTGGCTGGCTGTCCACTCTAGAGTATATTATGCATTCGTCTCGACCAACCAACCGATTTTTGACAGCGCACGTGACACCTTCTCCGAGGTGTGTTCCCTTTTGGGGCATCATAAATTTCCGTGAAATTCTCTTTCCGAAACATGCTAATGGGGTGTGGGTTCGACCCGGTCCCCATTCTGGAAGTTATGTTATTCTTATCGGCCGAACTTTTGTGTTCTACACGAAAACCGTTGTGTAAATTACCGTACACGATTCTCCAGTTGTACATTTGTGTATCTCGCTGGTTATCACCATCAAGTGCAGCCTGCTAAAAATTGGTTCACTGCATTTTAAGGGGAATTAGGGTGAACTGATTTGGAGATCTTTCAGTACTTGGAAAATGATCTGAATTACGCATAAGAAAATAACTTATGTTGATCAAAATACATTTCTTTTCTACTAGGTGGATCAAGTAGTCTTTCGTTTATCCATTAAACCATTTTTATGAGTTTGAAGGTGTTCATAAATTTTTGAAATTAAATACATTTACTTTTTAGAAGCAATATTTGATGTAAGTTGTAAAGAATACTATAATTTTAGTGGTCCAATCTTATAATTCCTTTATCGCAGTACATGAAATACGAACGAAGGAACCTTCTCTTAGCTTAGTAGCATTTGATTTTGACATCAATTTGTGATTTTTAAGTTAGCCACTGGAAAAAATTTTATATTTTAGTAAAGAAACACTTGGCTAAGAAGAACCCTGATTTCCAAGACCACAATCGTGACTAGTGACAAGTTAGAACTATGTCCCGATTTTTAGGAAAAGCCAGAGATCGGCTTCAGCGAGGATGTAAGTTGTGTTGAAAAGATTTCCACGTTCCACATAAAATTTATTCCTTGGATCCTTCAACAAAATCCACCTGAACCCCCAGTGCGTTTTGGTCGGATGTTGATCCACAATACTGTTCCGCAGAAAATGGCCACTAAGGCCGCAGAACCGCCACTCAAATGTCCTGGTGGCGAGAAGAAGCGAAAGCCAGGATTCTTTGCCAGCGGCGGTCAACATGCGGTACTCAGTGATTGCCCAAAACCAGAGGGCGATTTCATGAAGGCCTGGTCGGAAAAGAACAGTCGCTATAATCTCTTCCTTATTTCCGGCCTCCTGGCGGCAGGGGGATCACTAGGATTTGCTTTTTCTTCAGGTAGGATCATTCATAAAATATTGTGGTATCAAATATTTTAGGTTCTAATAATTTTTTACAATAGTTATGCATTTTACTATATATTGATTTCAAATCACTGTTCTCTGTTTTGCAAAGACTTTAAATAATAAATTTTTAATTAAGACGCTAATATTCTGTTAATCTCTTAAATTAATTTCTGTATAATTCGCATAGCATTTGGTTCTATGCAATTTATATGAAACAAAAAATCTTCGTATTTTGTGATACAATTAATTTAAAGATATGGTATCACATTATTTGTAATTCTTTGATCTAAAATATAAACTGAACATGAAATAGTAAAGCTCCTTGCATGGTGCAATGAATATTATGTATTGCCCAAACCAATTTCCATCCTTGATTCCCTTGCACTGAACCACCCCAATCCCAGGTATGATGTGCCTCAACTGGACCATTCCCGAGTATCCCTACACCGACGAGGAGAGGGAGGACTTCGAGATCGAGGAGGAGCGTCGGCGGGAGGAGAAGGAGGCGCGCGAGGAGCGCCACCAGGACGCCGTCGAGGCCAGGGAGCTGGGCATCCGTCGCCGGCGGGCAAAGGAGGCCATGGAGCGCGAGGTGGAGCTGATGCAGCGGGACATGGACGGCGGCATTAGCGACGCCGAGCTGGATGAGCTGCAGCGCCTGGCCGCCGAGCGCGAGTCCTTCGAGCTGTGGGAGAAGGACGAGCTGAAGCGGATCGAGGAGCAGGAGAAGGAGCGCGAGAAGATCCGCAAGGAGAAGGCCAAGGTCAGGGCCGAGAGGGACAAGGAGCGCGACAAGAAGCGCCAGGAGAAGGAGAAGCAGCTCGAAAAGGAGGAGGCCGAGCGCGAAAAGGCTCGCGAAAAGGCGCGCAAGGAACGCGAAAAGGCCGAAAAGGAGAAGCAAAAGGAGAAGGAGAAGGCCGAAAAGGAGGCCGAAAAGGCCAGAAAGGCGGTCTAGTCGAATCCCCATCCCCCGTTTCATTTACTTTGCCAACAGTAACAACACAAAAAGCTATCAACATGTACTAGGTCCACAAAAAGTCGGGCAAATACAAAGGACACTAACCGAATATATAGCCCTTAAACACTGGTAATACTGTTAAATAAATTAACAAAATTGGTTACTGTTGGCCAGAGAATGCTTTTAAGCAGCTTTATAATCAGCATTAGATGGTAATTTAAAAGATTCAAAGAGCAGGTTTATTTAAATTGGATGCAGTTAATCGATAAAAACAAAAATGCCAATTTAAATGTGAAATTAAATTAAATTAGCCAAACTTTATGGGATGTATAATTCTGTAACCCGTAAATGCTAGTATGTAAATGTTTATCCAATTAAATCTGGCTAGATGTGGAAAAGTTTTGATCGAAGCAGCATTAACGAAAGCATTTTGATGCGATAGTGTAATCACATATCTGGGTTCTGCCACTTTATTAACTACTTAACTCGCCACATGCGGCCATTTCCACGGCAATAAAGCCATCGCTCTGTTTCGGCCCAAATGAGGTGCAGCAACAAAATGGCCGAGAATGCTGGATATATAGCCATATAGCCTGATAGCCTTATAACCAGATAGCATGCATTAAGAGTCAGTCGGGCAGTCGTCAGTCGTCAGTGGTCAGTGGAGATGCAGAGAGGAAATGGCTCATTGCATGTAATCAAAGCCAGCGAAATTGTACCGCGCAGATGGCGAGTAGATGGATGGAATACGGCCCCGGTGCGAATTCAATTGTGGCTTCAATTACGCATCAAACACAGCGTTTCAGTGTTCGCAGAACAACGAGCACTTGTTGTTCGTTCCAATAACGCAATGTTCTCTCTTTCTCTGATCTCGGACCCCCTAATCTTTTTAATGAAAATTCGCTACCGATAGATAGATAGAAAGATAGAAATTCCCCCGCCCGTTCATGAATCTTGGATGCATCTGCATCTGCATTTGTATCTGCTGCTGTGCTAAGTGTGCCGGCTTGTGCGCACATAATGAATCACAATCGTCGTCAGTTAAGCTCGGCTTATCATTAATCAAATTAGCTGCAGCAACATCAGCAAAAGCAACAGCAACAGCAACATCAACAGAACAACAACAAAACACTTGCTTGTCTGCCACCGAGTTGCCTGTTGCTGTTGCAAGTTGCAAGCTGCGGCAATGCGGCACAGTGGGTCGCATGTGGCCAGATCGTCAACGTAATTAACCATTACCATGAATGCCGCGATTGTGCCACAAATGAGCAATTGCCGGAGAGCTTCTCAAATGGAGTAGAACAATCAATTAGCCGGCACGGCGATGAAAATTCTGGTTCAATCGGGTTCACTGACCTGCAGAAGCGATCTGAAAACAGCGTGTATCCTATTTGATTTTGGTTCGCCTCTTCCAAATACTTCATGGGGTCTAATTATATTCCCAAACATGCTATAAAACTCTGGGATGGAAGGTCATGATGCACTAATTACTTTTGGTTTTGTGGGCACTTCGAAAAAAAGAGTTCGAAGATAAATCACTTAGATGTTGCATTAACCCCCACAGTAAACACACTTTCTATGCATTTTCTATAAAATGTATTTTGCTTTCTGTGATTCATTGTAGATTTACCTAATGGTATAACATATAATTTATTTATATGTTAAGTAAAGTACTATTTTTACTCTCGCCAATTCAGTATAAATTTTAAATATATTCAAAATTTCTCACTTTATTGAATCTTAAAATTAATCGAATATAGTTTTCTAGTTCCCTATTAAATACTTATGTTACTTCCTGGTGACCACTGTAGTCGGTGCCCACACATGGCCAGTCCGCTGAAGCTAGCTAATTTATCACTGGCATTCACGCTTCGGTCTTCCCTATTCCACCTATATCCATATCCACTCCGTATCATTCTATATCCCCCCGCTCACCCCCTTCCCTCCATCCAATTCTGACTGCGAGTGACATTATTACTGTCACACTGTGTCGCCCGGTGCAGCTCCTCTGCCTTTTATAATGCATTTATGCTGCAATTTGTTTGAATTAGCGACTCGCCAGTGGACTCCGACCGACTTCGCTTCCATTGGATTGGATTGCAGTTGAGTGGAGGAGCAGCTCCAAGCGGGCCACCACCTTTGGGGGCGGGAGATGGGTGCTGTGGGGGCGGGGGAGTGTCACCGGTTTAGTGGTTTATTTGGGGCGTGTATCCATGTATCTTTGCCCGTTCCCCCTAGTATCTGTATCTTATGCAAGCAGAGCTCGAACCAAAAAAAAACCAAAAAGAAAAGAGAGCTAGAGATTGCTCTAAAGTAAAAGTAGCTGCATTTACCCGGTTGCAACACCGCCAGTTGAAAGCTTCCGGGCAGGGGCGTTGCCAATGGAAAATGGGATCCAAGCAGCTCCACTCCGAAAGAAATTCCAGATTAACTGGAACACATTGTCATGAAAATCCCCTCAAATTACCTTCTATCTGCTCAACTCTGCCTGAAAACAATGCATTTATCTGATGCTGATGTAAGCAAATAAGCGTTTACAACTGAGTTTATGAGTTTGCAGCATTTTCCAGATCGTGTCTTATCGTAGTTTACATGTAAATATTTGCATCGGTGGCTTGGTTTTTAGTTTTGTGATAAGCATTTACAGCAGCACTAACCATCTGTAGATTCTGGGATTACCATTTCATTTACGATCTTCTGCAAAGGTGTCTTAGAAAAATGGGGATTAGTCTCTATGGTACTCGTTAAAAAAAGAAAAGCATCCACAAAGATTTATTCCATCGTCATTAAATATGAATCAGAATTTATCTCTTTGGTTCGCTGATGGGTTTTCCCCAGCGGGTTGATTCTACTAGAAGGAATTTTCAGTTCATTGACTGGCAACTTTCCCCGCCAAAACAAATTGGAACTCTCACTTGTTAAGCGTTACAGCAATTAAACAAATTGGCCAACTGGCTTTGGCTTTGGGGGGCTCTTTTGGGAAATCGAATCGCTGGTAATCGAAGTTGCAGAATTGAGAATGGAGAGCCGAGAGCCCGAGAATCGAGCATCGAGAACTGCGAGCGTGCCAAGCGGCGTTTTGTATCTGGATTGAGGTCTTGCCACAGTTAACCGACCAAAGCGCAGTTATAACAATTCTCCACAGCCATCGTCTTGGCCACAGTGGGTCGATTCTCCACGCTCCACTCTCGGCAATCAATTTGTGCGACTTGTTCTAGGCCTTCTTCTTCGCCGGTCTTTCCCCGTTTTCCATTTCCCAATTGGTTGTTCAATGCACGTAGACCGTTGACTCACTGACTCTCTGCCGCATTTCGTATTCCCATTCGAACTCATATTCGTAATCATCGTAATGAGCCATTTCTCTAGTTACTTTCCTCGTTCGGCGTATGGGCAGGGTTTTTAATTAATTTTCCATTGACCAAGCCTGACAGCTGAGCCTCAGTTTTTATTTTTTTTCTTGGGGAGCTGAGCTCAGCCAAAGCCAAATGCCCAGCCCAAGAGCATTTCGTATTAATTCTCATTTTTTTCGGGCTCCATTTCGGGGGTTTCGGATCCGCCTCTTGTGTGTGGCCTCCGGTTTCGGCTGCCTTCTGTCCAGAAAGCCCAGCTTATTTGTTGTGTGGCCATCGTCAAATTTCGCATTGAAACACGAGACAGTGGGGCCAGAGCCATGGGAATTGTTGGGGAATTCTTGGGATTTCTGCTAGAGATAATTACTTTTGTAATATTAGGATGACATGTTATAAAATGTTAGGGGAAAATAGATTACAATCTATAAAAAACATAATGGATTCTTATGGTATTTCTAATCCATACAATTCTAATTTTAATGTACTTTGAATATTGTTACCAAAAGCATAGCTAAATATAAAACAAACTAATCAAAATCTTTGCATAATAATTTATTTTAAATCATAAAAGGCTTTGCATAATAATTTATTTTAAATCATAAAAGGCTACAGACGGAACTAATTGATCCTTTAAAATAATTCAAAAACCCTTTCCACTGTGCACTGTCCTGCAACTGAGCTTTGTTATAAATTAAATTATTTTTCATGTGCATATATCTCTCTGGTATTTATGTACCCATATGCTGTACCGATATCGTTACACTAAATTGTTATGTCGGCCTCCTGAGGGAAGGAGTCCCTCCCGAACATCAAAATGTAAGAGAGGGCGTAAGCGATTTGTCTTTTGGTTAATTTTTTGTCGGCCCCTTAAGTCAAAATACCGCTAAGGCCACCGCCTTCGATCCTGTTTTTTTTTTTGTTGATTGTTCCTGTTGCGGAATCTCGGGTAATAAAGTAATTAAAGCCTTGACACTGTTCAATATTTCATCTCCCATCTGGCGAACGGGGAGATTAATTGAGATTGGGGCTGAGTACGTTGAACGCGGCAATTACAAACTGTTTTGCATTTAATTGCATATGATTGTAAACAGAAACATATTAATTTTCACATAATTCCGTTTGGCAAATGCAGCACGAAAAGTATTTTCGTTCAGTTCAGCGAAAGCCAACAAAAAAGCGAGAGACTGAGGTAATGAGTGCAATAAAAACCATTTCTTGATGACTTTTAAATACGCAATTTGTTGTTGCTTTTGTTGTTGTTTTTTTTTTTTCAAGACCAAGTCTGCAACTTCTTCATCATTATACAGATGTATGTATGTATAGCTTTTATTTCTTTTGTTAACTGTAAAACGTTTTACTTTCGCGCGCGTTTTAATTGCCGCCTGCTGCTTCTGATGAAGATAATGATGATGATGATCTGCCAAATCCGCAGACCAAGAAACGTTTGCCAACATTTGTTGGCCACGTTAATGTGGCCACCATAAAAAGCGTGTGAACCCGCTGTTAACGTGTCGAACCAGACAATGATCGTCACTTGGCGACACTTTTCTTTGGCCTTCGCTTCGACTTTTCCCCGGCGCAAGTCGATTGGGGCGTTTTGCTGGCCAAAGGTGAAGGCAGTTTTTCCTCGCCACTTCCATTTTCCTTAATCGTTTCCGTTGAAAGTACTTGGGTGAGTTTGTCAAACGGTAAGACGCCTTTCTTTGTTTTCCTCTGTGGGATACCAGAAGCAATTTTAACAAAACTAAAAAAATAAGTGGACAAAATTATGCTTTCCGTGAAACTTTTTAGTACGGCTTACTTGTTTCTTTTTTTGACTTAGAGCAAGAATACATTTTTTTAATAACGCTTACAAAATACGAAAAAATAAATTTTTTAGCTCAATTATTTTTTATCAGATTGCCAAAAGTTAAAAATTATAATAAGTCAATCAATTCTTTATTTTCCTTTTTTCTAATGTAATGTGTATACTTATCCAATTCCTCCAAAGTCTAAACACATTTTAGCCGCAAGCAAGCCACCTGAACCAATTTTCCAGCGACCGCAATCCAATTTTCATTTGCTAACCCATTTTAACACCCTCATTTTCCACACAACGGGCATTTTCCACTTGCATTTTCCGCCGAACGCCGTTGGGCATCAACAACAAGTTGCTGATCCACAAATTAATCCCACTTAATTGCAATGCTTCACGGCAGCCAATTGCCAGTTGCAACTTGCAACTGTCAGCAGGTTGAACAACAACAAAAAAAAACCAAACCGAGTAAAAAATGTTAATTTCAATTCGCGGGTAAAAGTCGCCTCGATTCAGATGCGATTCGGTGGCCACCACAATGGACCGTGGATTGTGAATTGTAGACAGTGGCTACTGTTGTTTAATTTGTCAGGAAAATTGGGTCAGCCGAAAGAGAGCTGGGGGAAGACTGGCCAAGAACGATGACTAAGAAATGTGTTAATGATAGCGAGTGGCGTAATTAGCCAGAAATTTTTCTCGTTGGTAAAACGAAAACGTTCGCTGTCGCATGCCACACAAAATGCTCGAATTTTTTGAGCAGCTGGACAGGAAATTGCGTGAATATTTGCTGCAACGTTGGAAATAGTTGGTCTTGCATTAATTCAATAACTTTTGCATAATTTAAGTTAACCTTCGATTGGGGAACATGAGCAATAATAATATAACAACCCTTTCTGTTTTCCGCCATTCATATTTGATTGGTTGTTGTGTGTAAAATATTTATACTTAAAAAAGGCAAAGTCTATTTGGTTTTTCTTGGAAACAAAAGTTTTTTTTATTTTCTTAGCCCTATTATATTAATTAAAATGTTAATGTTTTCAGCCAACCAAATTACCAATACGACCTTTAATATAAATAGTTCCATAAATATCAAACTTTTTCCCCCGAAAAGTTGATTTCCAACTCTTTGGTAGCCCGAGGAAATAGAATTTCCAGTTTTGTTATTTAAATGTCTGAATAAATTATGCAGAGCCGAACGGCAGCAGAAAAAACCATTTGAAAATCATCAACAAATTAATGTCAAAATAATAACAAATTAACTGCTTCGGTTGTTGGGGCTGCCACAAGAAATATGACAGTTTACAAACGGTAAAAATATATGCCCCACAGCAGCGGCATTAAACATTAGCTTGGCTCAGATGACGTTGACAATTTTCAAGGCGTCAACTTGTCAGAGTTGGACAGCTCGTAAGGAAATTTGTCTGCAGGTTGAAAATGGTTGTTGGTTGGTGGTAATGTTAACGGATAATTAGTTAATACTGCAAAGGGGTCAAAAAACTGCACTTAACCCTAAGGGTTACAGTGAAAGAAAGGGATCAAAGAGTTACTTAAAAGACTTGTAATTAATTATATAAAGTCATAACTATAGTTTTATTAAACATATAAAAAGACATTCCTACTAAAACATTTGGCAATTTTGGATTTATATTCTTTCTTGAACTCTTTAAATATTTTTTATGTACTATATATATTTTTTTTTTTTTGGGTGTAAGAACATTTATTCTATTTCTTTGTTTGTTTCTTCACCTGTTTGCCCACGCGTGTCTCTTACTTGATAAATGATTCAATAAACACGAATGCTCATATATTTTAACCCAAAGGCAATATGCTGGTAGAACATCATTAAACCCTGTCGTCCCCAGTTTAATTGATATTTTCCCGTGAAGAAGATTTATGAAGAGCTGGCAAAACTTTTTGGAAAACTTAAGTTTGTAATGGGGGAATTTTCAGGCTGCCTAATGACAAAACTTCAGGAGATTCAACACCTAACCAGCTTCCGTTGCACTTAGACTTCCTCCTCCTCTTTTCCAATTTGAAGAGTCGGATATATGTTTGTCTGATGAATAGGAGAGATCCGACAAACGTCGACTTCAACGGAAGTACATTCACGACTCGCGTTGGTTCGCATAATCAAAGACCCGCAGACAAAGTGTAAAGACCCTTTAGAATTTTATGCTTGAGTCATCCATCGACAGCAACTTTGGCGGCTTTCGAAGTGTATTTTGTGTGTGTATTTTTTTTTTATTTTTTATTTTTTTGTTTGGTCTTTGCTTCCGTTTTTAGAGGCAGAACAACCGCTACGGCAACGGCGGTCAAAACTATTAACAAAGCCACAAAGCTACAACCAGTTGTCTATGGCAAGTGCAATAGCAGCCGCATTTCCGCTGCTTTTTGGCCAAAAAAGGCATTGGACAATTATTACTATTATTATTGAGTGTGAGTGGAAAGGAAAAGCAACAAGTGCAACACTCGTACACTTAAATTGCGCCCACTAATAACCCAGTGGCTGGGTAAAAGGGGCAGCAGCATGTTGCCTGCCACCACGGCAACTTCTTCGTTTTTATTTGCCAACACGAAAGGCAAGACCGGTCAACTGTGGCAGTCGTCGCGCTTCGAAATTGTCAACACAGCCAGCCACTTGCCACACAACTTTGACTACAACTCCCCAGAGTTTTTTTTTTTTTTTGTGGAGTGGAGACATCCAGCTGCGTAGACAGAGCTCAGACATTGCCCAAGTTGCCGAGACGTTTTGCACTTTTCCAAAAACAACAATAGACTTCAATCCAAGTCGAAGTCTGTCTACGCTATCTAGATAAAGAAAATGTGGGAAAAAGGGAAACTAAACCGATCAAAGTGTTAAGATATCTGCACACTAATCTGTTTTAAGTGCATTTGTGTCTTTACATACTACAAATACTACTTTTAGTACACCTATATTTTTTATAGACTGAAAAGCAAAGTACGAAAAACCATAGAAACCTTTCGTAGCTTAAAGAATAGTAATTAAATCTTAAAACCAAAATTATCAGGAAGTGGTTAATAAAAGAAACTCTAATGGTTTAGCACACGAAAGCAAAATATACACTTCCGTTCATTAAAATTCAAATATGTAATTAACATTGAAATAGTTAAATTTAACAAATAGTTACAGTTACATTTTATTAGGAAATCACCAACTATATGTTATAGTCCTTGTACCGATTTCTCCCATTCGATTCTCTATCATAATCTTTTGCTAGTTTCGCAGTTTGGTTGCTTCTTTTTATTTTTTTTTTTTTTTTTTTTGGCATGCGCCGCGTGAAAAACGAAATGAAAAGTTGTTGCTGTTGTGTCGATGCTGCGATGTTGCTCATGTTGTTGGTGTTGCTGATGCAGTTGTTGTTGCTTTTGTTGTTAGTTGCTGTTGCAGTGGTCAGTTGCCGGCGTATCTTTTGGCCGCCCGAAGGCTGCAGACCCAGCAAAATACATATAGACACACACTGCCAAACACATTTGAAAATGGAAAGTCGTCGTCTGGTTGTCGTTTGCAGTTTTGTTTTGGGGGTTTCGTTGGGGGTTTCTTTTTCTATTTTTTCTATTTTTTTTTCGGTTTTACTTTTTGTTTTGGTGTTATTTTTTTGTATCGTTTTTTGGCTGGGCTGCAACCGGTTGCATTAGTGCAACAGCAACAGAAACATTAGCACATGCAACAAATTTTTCATATTATTTTTATTAGATTTTGATTTATTGTTTGTGTGGATTGCTGTTGCTGCGGCCAATCCGCTAATTGGAATTGGCCAAGTAGGAAAATGTGGTAACTGCGGGCGCAGGAATTCTCGTCGAGAAACGAGAAATCTCCGCTTCTCCTTGAGGAGGAAAGCGAAAGTTAGACGCTTTAAAATTTGAAATTGAAATTTCTTGTTTCTCGGTTTATGGCCGAGGAAAAGCAAAAGCCGCGACTTGCGACTTGAGACTTGCGATTTGCCAGGCGATCCGAGCCAAGTGCACGTTTAGTTTGGGCCATAAACTGTGCGGCTGGCTGGCATTATGAGCTAACTCCGTAGGAGAGGTTTCTTTTCGCACTCGTCGGGTTATATAAGGTTGCGGTTCGGTTCGGCAAAAAAAAAAAAACAAAACCCTACCTTACCGAACGTCATTAAAATTGCAAATTTCTTTCCTTTCCGTCTTTATCTGCCTGTGTGGATAATGGGACCAGAAACTAATAAGCAGGTGCCGAATGGATACAGAAATCTTATGCCAGAGCGCTCCAAAGAAATCCCATTGTTTGTTGTAACCAGAGAGATAAACCTTAGAGCAAACCGTCCATTTTTCTTGGTGTTCTGCGTGTCAACGCTTTTCAGAATCGAGTTCATAAATAAAACATCAGCTTAAATTAGCGGCTGGCCCTGGCTATCTATCGGTTGATATTTGTATGGAAACAAAACCATAAATTGATTTGATTTATAATCACATACAATATTTGTATTATACGTTTGCAAGACAAAAGTTTTGAACAAAACTACCGTTTCATTGCCGATATCAGCTATTTATATCTTCTTTTATATCTTTTTGATAGCCAACTCAAAATTAATTTTGCAGACTATAATAAGGTTGTAGACCTAATTATATTTTATAGATTTGTTTAAGGAAAGGCAGAATCTAAAAATATTTATTTTCTTTATTTTCGCAGTTTTTTTACAGTTTGTAAAACTGTTAACAATGAATTCGAACTATTTGGATGCCAAATTTCAAACGTCTGCTCTTCATTTAAAGTGTTTCCAAACATGGGCAGATTTTCAGAGCGTTGAGATTACTTTCTTCACTCCATTTAACCATATTGATCCCATTTCGTCTTCAACATCCCACGACAATCTCATTGAGCTCGAAATTTCTCCCGCTTCAATTTCAATTTCAGGCCGTAATCAAATGTATTTGGCCACTGCCCACTCAAAAGCACACGCACAACAAGTTAGCAAGTTTATCAATTAACATTCGAATTATATTTATGAGCGAAATAAAAATATTTCACTCTTTCATTGCCGTTAAGTGTTTATAACTTTCACTGCATCGGCGCTGTCTCATCTCTCAATAGAAAACATTAATTAAAGCATTAAATGCACATAATTAACGCAGTCGCAGATGCTGGCTCTTCTTTCTCGTCGGTTATATATGGTTATATATTATAAGTCTTTCTCCCCGCTTTTTTGCCCAACAGCAGTTGCACATTCGTACGGCTAAGATTTTAATGATTTTCCTTTGTTTTGTGTGTGTTTTTCGCAATGTTTTCGCATGGGAAATGATTGGAGTGCAGCTAAAAAGGCAGGCCAAGCTTGGCGGGGGAAAAGCCGCGTCATTGAGGAAAAGACGTCAAGTGAAGTGAAGTTAACCTTGAGTTTTCCGGGGTAATAAATTAAACCGTTTTCTGTGTGTGCGGGGGCCATTTTCAGTTGCGGTAAGCATAATTTCTCTTCTTCATATGCGGAAGATACAATCGAATGAGAAGGAAGTGAAACAAACATGGAAATAGCTAAACCTTCTGAAGTAAAACCGCATATTGTTAACAAAGTAATTCACACTAAATGCCATTTTAATATGAATACAGCAAGCTTTTGGCACAAAGTAATAAAAACCACTGATTGAGGTAAAGCACAATCCTCATAAATAGCCCGATAGACAAAAGTCTATTATCTCTGACCGCATCGGAATTAATTTCATGCCAACATTATGTAAACGAAGCCAAAAGCCGAGCAAAACGAAAATCACAAAAATTATATCGGAAGCTTCACCCAAATAAACTCGAGTTTTACAGTTAATTCAAGATGGGCAAAAATGCGGCATGTGTGTCAAATACGTTTAAAAATGTAAATATATCCACCCAACGAAAAGCAACAGAAATCCAACAAAATACTTCACAAAAAAAAGTAAAGGAAAAATGCAAAATAAAACTGAATAAAATTAAAAATGTTTGCCTTGCAAACCGGTTGCAGAGCATAATAATCATATCAGAACCGGTTGGATTTAAGAACGGTTCAAAATGAACTGTAGTCAGACCCAGAATCAGAATCAGAATCAAATCGCCACAGGTTTCGCCTTAGGTTGTAATGCCAGCCAACCTTTTTAGCCAATTAATTTTACAATTTCAAGCAAAATAATTAAATTTTAAGTAGTGTCAAAAGGGATCACAGCCTAATTTAAATTTCATTTGATTGGATCTTGATTGAGATTGAGATCTGCGGGAGAGACAAGCGTGAGGCATGCAAAATTGCCGCGACTCTGTAATATTTATAATAAACAACTCAACGATTTTGGCCACCGCAAAAACCAAAAACCAGAAAAAAAAAACCAAAAACGGCAAGCGGGCGAAAAAAGATTGCCAAAGTTATTGCCTGTCAAGCGAAGTGACGGCTGCCCAATCTCGTTGTGCTGTCTTAAGTTTCTCGTTTCGGTTTTTTGGGGTTCCTCGGTTTGCTTGGATGCTTATTTAAAAAAGAACTCTTCCGGAATCTCGAGGCGGGAAGCGAAGAATTACTTACTTTCGCAGTAGATAAGCCATCGGGCGAGTGCTAATCACAAGCTGCCTTCAACGAGTCCCCTGGCCATTGATTTATTGCCAGATTTCAAGTTAACACTTTTTTTGCGCCGATCCCAAATTGAGTTATTTATTCCCGGAGCGAACGGTCACGTACTTTTCAGAGTGTTGGCAGCGGCAACAGGTTGCAAGTTGCACGCTGCACGTTGCACTTGCAGCTTAGATTTATATTCGTAGATTTTGGCAGTCGTGTTAATGAAGTTTGCTGATTTATGTGCTTATGAGGCTGTCGCCAGTGCCTTTTGCCGTTGCCCACAGGAAGTGGGTTTTCGAAAATCGATTTGGAAAATCTAATTGGAGTCTCTTTCCCCTCTCTTTCTCTCCCTTGCAGAATTCTCGGCACCCCTCCTCTTCTAGCACTGGAGTCACCACTGAAAACCCATTAAGAGGTAAGTGCTAAAGACGTAAAAATATTTAACAGCTTTGGGTATTTGTTGAACAATTAAGCTGCCAAAGAAACGTTTCTGTTTGGAGCCAGCCGATCATCATTAGCTCAGTCAATAAATTGGCACCCAAAAAAAAAAAAGAGGGGAAAATATCACAATAAAAACCCAGTTAGATAAGCGTTTACGCTCCAGTTATGAGCGTTTTGTTAGAGATTTTTTGAGGCACCTTTCCACCGCAACAAACCGATTCGTCTTTATTCTGCTGCATTTTATGGTTTTGCTTAACTGCACAACCAGTTTGGGTTTTGTTAATCAAAACTTCAGAGAAACCTTCACGAATGACAAAAAAAAAATGTCAAAAATGTTTGCAGCAGGGAAAAGTGAAAAGCTGAGAAAATTAAATTGTACGAACGCAAAAAGAAAATAACTGTAGTTATTTTCCCTAGCAATTCATGCATGAAAATGGGTGCCACAGTGAAACTGAAACTGGCTCTTGGTTTTGCTTGAGTAAAGTTTGCGATCATGCCTTTAATGGGTTATAAAATGAGGATTTTAAAGCTGTAAATGAGGGCCGACTTCCAAGGATCTCAACATTTTTTCCGTAAGGAATAAATCATCCGCAAATTTGGGCATTTATTTCTTAACCCAAACAGTTTTTGTCTCTTCTTTTCACTGAGTCATTTATTTTGATGTTGGTTTTTATGGCAACGTATTTTTTCTTATTTTTTTTTATGCCAAAAGAAAAGTGATTCACGTGCTTTTTGGGTCAAGTTTATTGTTTTCTGTTGGCTTACTCTTAGCCCAAATCCCATGAATCATTTGTATGTTGGCCAAAAACTGAACTCATTTGCCACAACTATGTTGTGCGGCTCATTAGCAAAGTTTAATTAGATATTTATCTCGATTTTTGGCCAGCAGCCAAACCTCTCACACAATCATCGTTTTTTATTTTGAGCTTCTCTATGTACTTTTCGCACTTCAATATCAGTTTCCATTATTGTGTCAACACAATTCGAGGCAAATTGCCAATTGTTGTCGGTTTGTCAGTTTTGCTAATTCCCAAACAAAACAAACTGAATTATTTATGAAAGGCGAAAACGACTGTTGGGCAAACAAAAGACTGGCAAACTGTGCTCTGCAGTTCATAAATAATTTGTTACAGTTTCTGCTGTTGATTTTTGGGTCCCCCTTCTTTTTGTTTTGGTCTAGAATAAAAATAAGCCCTTTGAGAGCATTGAGATTTATAGATTCCCCAGTCAAAAGCTTTCAATTTTCTAGCAAGCAACGATTCTTGATTGAGAGCCATGAAAAGAATGTTCTATTCACCGGGTTCTATAGTTGGTTTTTTTTTCCAGTTAAACGACTTTCTTACACAATGAAAGGCGAACGAGTGGACAGAATACTTTCTAAATGCACAAATCACGGCAGTGGGTAAGGAATTCAATGCCGTAGAATAAACATTTCGGGGTTGGAAGCCGCCTAAATAGGCTTTAATTAACAATTTATGTGCAGTGGCAGCGGCAACAACAGCAACAGTTGCAAGTTCCCAACTTGATGCATCATCCTCGGGGTTTTATCTCCAATGGAGTCTGTAATCTGGTGGCTACTGTGCGTTGTCACAGCCAGCTCCTGCGGCCCCTTTTCTGCCCAGTCATCCTTAATTATTATGATTATCGATGTTTTATGCTCTATAATTGCCGTTGGCGGTCGCCAGTTGGCAGTGACTCGCTCTTTTTGGGGCGTCTCCCGGTCCAGCCCCCAAAATTGCTCTCTCCTCGCTTCCTCTTCAACTGCCTCTGCCTCTAGTATCTCGCTTTGATCTCCATTCTGGCCTTTGCCTAATTGATATAATTCTTCAGTTTAACTTTAACTTACTTTGTTGCATGCCTGACGTTTTTCACGTCAAGTTCGTGTCCTAAGTCTTTTGTTTCGGCCGTCAACTGCCGCCGGTTCTACATAAATTACGCCAAGCTAATGATTATCTCTTAGTTGGTTAACCAAGTGTCAGCCTAACACAAGACAAACACATATATACACATATAATCGAGCAGAGGGAACAACCAAAACACCGGCAAACTGCCGACCGACATCGGGCGAAGATAAGTTTCGGTTTTGACACAGTTGCTGCACAGTGGAGTGATAAACTGGCTGATATTTATTATAAAGTATAAAGCAGACAATGCACTTCATTATTTTCAAACAATTCCAAATGTATTCTTATGAATTGAGGTTTTTAAAATAACACAAGTTGTTTAATTTAAACGAGGAAAAGTAATACAAGTTTTAATCTAATGGTATTTTATTCTAGAACTTCAAATATATTGTGTATATAAATCTTACAATAAATCTTAAAACGTCACATTTAAAATTAACATAAAAAATTACGTTTTAGTGTGTGTTTACAAGCCTATAAATTATTTCTTACATAAATCAAGGCAATACACCCAATAACTTGTTTTACAATTCAAGATAAAAAAAATAAAATATAAATCATAAATCAAATGACACATTAACTAATCTATGGTTTATATGATTTTATGATTCCCAAAGTTATATATGTCTTTCTAACCATAAAAAACATTCTCGTAATAGAAAAAGCAAACGCTTTTACGATAAACAATTCTCGATTGTATTCAATCAGTTTAAAGTCACTGTGAGCCAGTTTTCAGACTGGCAGCTCTATCCGGACCACGTCCATCCAATTGTCCGGAATGTCCAGGGCGGGCGTGCATTAAAATTTATTATATAAGCCAACAGAGTCGCCTTTGCAGTCGCAGCTTCATCTGACGCCGCCGTCGCCGCTGTTGCGCGTTGCAATCTTTTAAAAATCTCGCGTACTCATCAACAACATTTCAAAGTGTACGTACATCAAAGTGGACTAGCCCCTGACTTCCCCGCCTAACAGTTGTACATGGAAGGTGTATCGCATAAAATCACAAAAAACTATCTAAACAGGAAACCCAACAGCAACTGCAGTAACCGCAGTAGCAACAACAGCAACAGCAGCAACAACAGTAGAAGCAACAGCAGCAACATCAGCCAGCAGCAACAACAATGTCGTTGTTGGCGGCGTCGAGTAAATTAAAACAAAACGTTGTCGTCGTCTCCTCCTTCTAAAAGAGTTCCTCGGGCCTTTGCCACTGATCCTGCCCCTTCGTTCCTTCGTTCTACCAAAGAATATCTGGAGGATGGGATACCTGGTGTTTAGATGTTCCACTGCCGCTCATGTTTGTTGCTGCTGCTACCGGATTGCTCCTCCTGGCTGTCTGACTATGTCTGCTACTGTCTGCTGTTCTGTTGCCTTAACACTTTGCACAAATATTATTATGTATTATGCTTTTTCGCCTTGTTGCTGCTGTTGCTGTTGTTGCTGCTGCTGCTGCGGGGTGGCAGCAACAACTTTGATGGATTGCACGTCTGTCGTGAAGAACTCAACTTCAACTTCGACTTCAAACTCGGCTGAGTGAAATGGCAGCCACTTTTTTGTTTTTGTTTTTTTTTTTTTTGTTAGCTGGGCGTGAGCAGTAGAAGCAACATGACAGCAACATCAGGAGTATCACAATTTGAAGGTCAGATGCGAGTTGGTTTTTTGGGAAAGTCTGGCTGGAGCCGAAAACGTTGGTTATTAGCATCGAATTTTGGCCAAACAGATGTGGGACGGAATAAAAGAGATACTTGAATGTCTGAACGCACTTTATGTAAGAGATTTATCTGGCAGCTGCATTAGGCTGGAAATGCTTTCGAGAGGAGATGGTATTTCAAGCAAGATTACATATTAATGTTTCGGATTAAATCTACCAAATTTTAATTTAAAATACAGTGCAGTGTCTGATACTTCAAAAATGAAAACAATTTGAAATAAGTTTGCATAACTTTTAATTCTTTTTACCAATACAATTTCATATAAACTTATCATCAGTTGAAAACAGCCATCCAATATTTGTTTGTACATAAACAACATGTGTTGTTTTCTTAACTTGCATATCTGATTGTAATTTTTTGTTGTTCCTACGCCTCTGACATGTTTTCCCCCACTCACTTGCAATGGCAAGGCAAACAAATATTTTTGTGGCACACTATTATTTCTCCTCTCTCCGACGCCTCTGCATTTTGAATAGGGCGCGACCCAACCATAAACCCAAAAATGAAAGAAAAAATGAAAATGTCTAAAGATGGAGCCGGTGATGAATTCGACATTGGAGTGCCAATCAAGGGAAAACCTGGCCTCATAAATCGACACGAAAATATTGAGTAAATCAGGCATGATTTCTCGATTTACAAGGGGAAGAGTTTGGAGCTGAAGATTGAGCTTCGGCTTGAGCCATCGATTGATTAGTCACGCCTTTTAGAATTCCAGCAGCAGCTGCAGCTGCACATCCCAAGTGCTTAGCATCGCGGTGCCAAAGAGCTGAGCAAACAGAATTCAAATCTGAATCCAAAGCGGCAATTAAGCGGCCAAACGAGTCTAACAATGGAAACTGCGGTCATAAAACAGCATGTGTGCATTCTATATCTGCATATGCAAACTGCAAAACTGAAAACTGAAAACTGAAAACTGAAAACAGCTAAACTGCAAACAGCAAAACTGCACAACTGCAAACTGCAAACTGCAAACTGCTAAGGAATCTGAACCACAAAAGCAACAGGTGCGCAGCTGGAGATCAGCAGCAGTGAGAGCAACAAGTTTACCATAATCACAATAATTTTCAACTCAACTGGACACAAGTGGCACAAACGGAAACAACGAGACCAAACCTCACTATGTGCCACAGAATGTGGCAAAAAAAAGGAGGGAGAAGAGGAATCGATTGAAGCCTCAAATTGTTGACGGACCAAAGAACCGAACCTGGGAAAAGAAAAACGATTGTAAAGGCAAATTCAAAGCGATTGCTGCCACTAATGATGGTTTACTATCCACAAGATGCTTAAAGCCGACTCGAGAATATTTATTTATGTTGGTTTTCCCTCGACTTACTTTCTCTGCTGAATGTTCTTTCAAGTGGAAAGATTGTAACTCCGATTTGGATGCTTTTAAATCATTTCTTTCTTCCAAGATTTTATATCTCGGAGAATAAATATTATTGAATCTTTGAAGTATTATACTTTAGTACTTGGTATGCTGTAAATGACATACATTTTATAAGAAATCAAAAAGCGTTTCAAACTTTTATAAGTTTTTTATTCTTCACAGAACATCTATCTATATTTCTGTAATTTATGGCAAAAGAATAACTTGTTCAGCTGTCTTTGTATTTTACTTCGCTCTTCTCTTTGTGAGAATTCTGTGGAATTTCCCTTCAATCTGTAGATCAAGATCGATCCATGGCCAAGCTTTCGTTCTCGTTAAGACATTCCTTATCTTCCAGGTCGACTGCTTTTCACTCCTGGCCATTGTGCAAATTATAAAGCCATGTCCAGGTGATTGACATGCCACGTAACGGGGCAAGAACCAAGGAAGTGCCGCACTGACTCACATTATAAAGCCATAAAAATAACACCTTCAGCAGCAGCAGCAGCAAAAGCAACATCAAGCGGCAGCAACATCAGTGGCATCAATCATTGGGGAACACATTTTCGGTTGGGGGGCCACACGCAGAGATCGACAAGATGCAACGACAAAAAAGCCAAACTAATTACATGCCAAGTAATTTTAATACCCACAGAAAGAGGTTGCACAGAGCAATGAGCACTCGCACACACCAGCAACATCAACAGTAGCAGCAGCAGCAACAACAACATCACCAGAAGCAGCAACACCAACAACAATGTGAGGAGCAACAAACACGTAATGCGGCAACAAACAAAAACGAACAAAAAAAAAAAAGCGAACCAACAAAAAGTGGTGCAAGTAAACAGCATGAGGGCCAATGGACTCACAGCAGCAGTCGCATCATCATCACAACCAAGTCACTGCCTGCTGTAAATGGCCAACAACTCGGGCTTGACCCATGGCTAACATCTGCTCCGATGGTTGTTGTTGCTGCTGTTGCTGGTTGCTGTTGCTGGTTGCTGCTGATATTGCTGCTGTTGCTGTTGCTGATATTGCTGCTGTGTTTGGGTGTGGAACAGGAAGTTTGCTTCGCTCGCTTTGATATGTAAATTGTGCCAAATCAATGCTCGGAGCCTGCTGCCTCTTTGCCTGCTGCCTGCCCCACAGCCTTTCTGCCCAATGTGGTAATTAAAATCGCTGGCTGGCTGGCAAGCAAAAAAAAAAAAGCAGAAACAAATACTCAACGGCATTAGTATGCAACTCTCACTCGGAGACAGCAGCAACTGGTGGCCATATAAGCGGACTGAAAAGAAAGGCCAACGCTCAGTGCTCAACAAAACAATTTACCAAGTTTGGCCTAAACGGCCAGTGACAGTCCGACGACAACAACAATCGCAACTGTTACGGCAGCAACATCCTCATAGCGAGCATAGCAACACGTGCGTTTGCCTTTTGCAACTGCAACACAAAAAAAATACAAATAAAATAAAATAAAATAAAATGAAAAAAAACAACAACGACATCAAAAGGTGCTTGGCCAGGCAACTTTGAAGTTTTTCGCGCGAAATTTACTAACGGCAACGGCACAGGAGCAACAACATTAACAACAGCAACATCATCAGCAGCAGAAGCTGCAGCAGCAACAGCAAAGCCAGCAACAGCAGCAACAGCAACAGCAGCAACATCAGCGGACAGAGCAACTAAAACGCGCGTGCGCAACATTTGCCACAAATGGAGTTATCAACCAAATGGGTCTTCATCGATATAAAAATTGATGAAGCGCTCTTCTCGGAGGCAAAACTTTGGCTTGTCCCAGCATCCTGAGAGATTGCAGGCAGCAATTTTCCAAGGAAATTGCTTTCGCCCCGAGTGCTGCGTGTATTGCTTCTGGGCTCTGCCTCATGTTGCTGCGGTCTTTGGAGACTTATTTTTGCTTGTTAGCCTTCGCCAGTGATTTGTGTTCTTAGCTAATGAGCAGCTATCAAAGAAATTTTCAGTAAATTATTTCCACAAGAGCACTGGCTATTACAAAGCCTGAATAAAAGTGAAATGTGACACAATCCGTACTTATTTATTGTTTTAGAGTCGTGAAATTTGTTGTTTGCCCAAAGCACGAAGTCAATGAAGTGTCAAAAAGGAGCAACAACATTTATGAATTTAGGAATCCACTGGAAAACAAACATTTTAAATTGATTATTTGATTAATTCATTTAAAGATGGTCGCTTTTTGAGCACCTTACATATCCAACATTTAAAAGTTTACCATAAATTGCAGAAGGTTGTTTGCCAATCATGTTAATGATTTGTTCCAAGTGAAGTTTGGTTTTAGTGAGGATAGTCCACTGCTCAGCATTGAAGGAGTGGGACATGGATCCCCCACCCGAGACTTTTGAAATGTGGAATTTGTCGCTGGCTGGTGTTTTGTTTGGCTGACACACAAAATCATTGAGGTGTCAAAAGTGAGCGACAACATTTACGACGAGTGTTTGTTTCCTAACCGAGGGCCCGAATTGCGGCAATAAACCTGGACACACTCAACGGCCATCGGCGTAAAGATGTTGACAGAGATCCGACACAAAGTAAACTGGGATCTGCTAATCTGGGGGGATAATGGCGGGGAATCGGGGAATGTGCTATTTTGTTTACCTTTCACTTTTCAACTTGGCCCTTCTAAGGACGTCACACTTCAGACTCCGAAAAGGACAACTGCAACATGCAACACGTTCAGCGATTGCAGATGTGCACTCATAATTGAGTCTCGGCGATTCTTTGGTTGCATTTGAAGCACTCTTCTTTGCCACTGCCGTCATGCATTAGCTAATGACAAGCCGTGGAACTGTGGAACTATGGCCAAATGGGTTGAACAACCTCAACTGTTGGCTGTTGGCTGTCGGCTGTCGGCTCAGTGGGCTCCAAATGAAATTGTCATTTCAGAGCGTTGCTATATTGCTATTGCTATTGCTGTTGTTGTGGCTGTTGTTGTTGCTGTTGTTATTGCTGTTGTTGTTGGTGTTGTGCAGTCAGAACAAGTTCAAGGCATAATTGCTACAAGCGGCGACATTGCTTCAAGCTGGCAGCAACATTGGCAGCACTCGTGTGTAATTGTCGTGGTGGATCAGTCGCAACACCTGATTAAGTGAAGCATCACACGGCTGTTGCCTCCTTTTTTTTTTTTCGTTTTTTGTTGCACTACATGTTGCCGGTGTCGAGTTGCGAGTGGCAAGGATGTGGCGTCCTGTCATTGCTTGTCAGCGGCAACAGCAACACATGCTGCTGGCGCCAGCAGCAACAGCAACAGCAGCGAAAGTATTAGCTTACGGACAACAGTTGTTCATTGGCCATATTTAAACAGTTATTTTCAGAGCTTCAGCTCATTGTGGGAGTGTGGCATGCCTCAAAATAATTGCCGCAAACCTGATGTTCGCTTCAGTATAGCTTCTGCTGCTACCGTTGTTGCAATTGCAACAAGTTTGCCTGCAATTAAAAAAATTACATGTACGTGCTGCAGGAGCAGCAACAAAGTTGTCGCAAGTTAAAAGCTCGCAGCACTGATAGTATTGATTAGAATTTTTCCGCCAGTCCTCTTCGCTTCACTTTTCGTTTTGTGGCAGCGAGTGTGTATGTGCCGCAGTTTGTGGCAGTGCCAGCAATTTTCCGCAGAAGAGGCACAAAATATTTAATCATTGTATGTACCTGTACAGTGGAGCAGAGAACCAAACACAGCTTGAATAAATTTTGAAGAATATTTCATATGAAGCGTAGGAATTTTCTTTTGTTTTTTTTTAGGAAATAAATTGAAATACTAGTACAAAGCTCAGAGAACCACTAAACATATTATTATCAAGAAGTAAGAGCAAATATGTTAATACAAATATTAAACATTTTAAAACCCATTTTATGAGTCAAATATCTTAGATCAAATTTGATCAAAATTAAGTGAATTGATCTTAAGCTGGTTATAATAGATTTTCTTGTTCTTTTAAAAGCCAAGTCATAGGAATTGTATTGACAAAATTCTGTACAGCACCCATGGTTCCCTACTCCCTGAAATTGTGCAACTGTTGCACATGTGCAACTGTTGCTGTTGCTGTTGCCGCAGCTATTTTGATAAAGCGCGTAATCGTAAAAACGCTAATGATACGATTTTTGCAGCAATGTGATGATTAAATGTTGCAACCGCCGCAGGCCAGCCCCTCCCCTTTTCCCCCTCCCCTTTCCACCCGCCTTTCCCCTTGGCCACCTGACCACCCTCTTCCTGCAATTGCCAGCCCATCTTCATCTTTTCAGATGGCAATCGCTGGGGCCTTGGCCTCTTCCTAGGAGAAGATAAAACTCTGCGACTTGCAGAGAGACTGGGTCCAAGTCGCAGCTTAATTAGCGTAGAAAAGGGCGCAGCCAGAGACATGCATCAAACGACAAACAACAACAACAACAACGAGGAGAAGGAGAAGGAGAATGTGGAGAGAAGGAGGAGGAGTTGCAGCAGGTTTAGTGATCTGTCATTGCCGGCAAAAGGCAACAACTAAAAATAGTTACACACGTGCATGAATTTCGGACTATTAGACGTAATAGCTGAATGCATCATAATTTACCTTGACATTTAGACCAATGTCTGCGCATGCCAAAGTTAATTGCCAGCGCGCAACATGCAACAGCAGCAACAGCAACATCAGCAGCATAACAACGACAACAGCAACATCCACATCAACAACTATGCAAATGGTTTGCTTACACGCCTGCATTTTGATTAGGTTAACTATTTATAGCCATGCGATGCGGCATCAACGCCGGCAACATTCCAAGCCAGCACAATTCCACCAACAGATGAGTCACACCAGCAACATGCAACAAGCAGCAGCAGCAACAGCAACACTTGCCGCTGCGACATGTGGGGATAATCATATTGATATGCCTAATTAGCTGGAACAGCGACCACTGGCTGGGTTGTTGGTGATAATCCTCTTGCACTGGGCAAACAGGTGCCACCTGAAGGTCAGCAACTTTTCCAATGCACAGCAGCAGCAATATTGCCGGTTACTAGTTGCTGGTTTACTTCTAGCTGCAACACTGTTTTGATTTCGGATTGATTGGCGCCCAAAAAAAATGCTTAACATTCTGACAAAACAGATATGAGTTTGCGTTTTATATTCTTTAGTTTTTTTTTTTTTTTTTTTGGATGGCCTGCAATTTAAAAACGAAAATGAAAACTGAACGCATGCGCCAAAGTCGCCGACGCACCATTCAAGGCAGCCGCTGGGCAAATGTTTTTGGTTTTCGGTTTTGGTTTATGTTTCGTTCGAACTGGTCCGCTCCGCTTTAAGCCCAAAAACTCCGACTCCGACTCCAACTCCGTCTGCGTTTCGGTTTCTGTTTCTTTTTTTTTTTTTTTTGGTTTCGGCCCGGCCAACTTGGCAACCTTTAAAAGAATGCGGACTTGCCAGTAGTAGACACACTCACTCTCGCACACACAAAACTCACACACACACACATGCACACTGGGATACGTAGGCGCACGGTAGATAGGCCATATCGAAAATATATATATATACGTGTGCTTCTATATGTAAGGCATGCACAGAGAAAATAACTCAAAAAGTTTGTGGCAACAAAAGGTAACAACTCTCGGGCTGCCCGATGATAAAGCCAGCCAGTGGGGTGGTCAATAAGTTTATGGGATAAGAACCAAGGTTCTAGAGTTTGAAATCAGTTTAATATTAAAAAAAAAACCATATCTACGTGTTTGCATACTCAGTACCAATATTATCTAAAAAAGTATTACTTTAGAATGTTATTTTAAATAAACTCTTCTTTTAAAGTTTAAGAACTTGATCTTTTCAAAAGTATAAATAAACAGTTACTTTATTCAATAAAAAAATGATATCATCCAGTATTGTAAATTATAAAAATAATAATCAATTAATAAATTGAGATGCTAAATATTTTAATTGAAATCCCCTATTTCCTCAACTCTCTCAATTAATTCTTCTGACAACCCGTGGAGCCAATTCATTGCCGCAATTGTTGGCGGGATCATCTGAATCAGTGTGCGTTGTCCATTGTGTGTGTGTGTGAGTGTGTGTTGCCAGTTGCAGTTGCCACATGCCGCATGCCACAGCTGTGGCAGCCCGGCTTGTTTACAGGAATTTTACAACTATGCAGCAGCGATTGGCGGGGCAGCCGGCTCCTCCAGCAAAACTCGGCTCAAAAGGATGAGGGGAAAAATGTTGTTATTACTTATTAAGAAAAAAGCTAAGCACACACGAAGCGAGGGCAAATTAAAATAAAATTAAGTGCTGAGAAATATGGCGTATGCGGGGAGTCAAAGGGGGAGTTGGGGGAAGCCGAGGGGGTGGTGCGGTTGATGGGGAAAGGCCATCGGCTTAGCCTTGTCCTTGTCCGACTGAAAGGCAGTTTAAAAAATAGTTTAGCAATCGTCAGCCCCGCGGACAGAGTCACGTTCGCTCTGCCCACTCCTTGGATCCGCACCAGATCCCCACCAGATCCCCAGATCCGCAGATCCCGATGCTAGCTGGATGGAGCTAGTCCACATGCTCGTCATGCGGTAATGAGCCAAGTGAGGTTCTTGGAATTGCGCCAACGGCGCGTCCTTGAAACTGGTTTCGCCCCATAAACACGTCGGCCATTTGCCTGGATATCCACTGGACTTCACTCCGTCGTAATGCGGCTAGGAAACTACTATGACTCGACGGACCCCAACTGGGCATCCGAGTCCGATTCTCGAAAACCGAAAGCGATTCCATCTCCTGGCCATTAAAATTTTGCACTATTAATTAGACAACACACTGGAAATTTACGGCAATGACCTCTCGCAGACCAATTAAATGCACATTACGACTACATATTGCTCGGTTCTTCAACCGCAGGCCGATGCTTAAAAGCGTCAATAAAAATCAGCGAGACAAGGTTCAAAGCTTCTGATAAAATTAGCAAAATTATTGCTGAACAGTAGCCGGGGGAAACTGGCGCTTTGGCAAACTCGAAACGATGGAGGAGGAGGGAGTGGGAAGGGGTATCTCTTAAGGGGAACATTTACATAAAGTTGGCCCTCATCAAGTGGATGACGGTGAAGAGGCACTGGAGACCAGGTAGAACCATTTGATTAGGCAAACAGCATTGGCTTAGACTGGAAATATGTGGTATAAAAAGTGAAATTTAAAAAAAAACTTAAGTTATTCTCTCTTAAATTGCTCAAATTATGATCTTAAAATTAAATCAACCTATTTCATATATTTTACATGATACTTGCTTGTTTCAATTTTTTATTAAATCTTTCTTAATGTTTTTATTTATTTCTGTTGACTGTTAAAATGAACTAGCTTATTTGCTTAATAGACTCAGTGAAATATGTTTACTGCAAAACATTGAAAGCTGACATCGTTCATATGCATATATTTAAAAGTGAGCATTTGGGAAGAAAAATATTTATTATTTATTATGATGTGGAACTATTTCCCCCTTTTACAATTCAAAGTAAAATGTTTTGCGGTGTACAAAATGCGTCCGTCGATGCACACGCAAATGTCACATCAATTAGCCGCACCGAGGGCCGCAGTTTGTGGCGATTGCAGCTGGCCAGCTGAGCCAAGTTGGCTAAGAGCGACTAGCTGGCTAGTAAAGAGGCTAGTAAAACAGCAAATTAGCTTTGACTAGCTTTGACTAGGCTGGCCAATTTGAAAAGTAAAAGGCAGTTGGGCGAATTGGCCATCTCCTGGAGAGTTGTTGTGGCTGCTTTTGTGGTTGAGTGGTTCAATAACCGCCAATGGCCACCCACTCGACAGCTGTTCGCTGACCTTCACTGCCAGCCGCTGTCTTTCCTCGATTTCCACTCCAATCAGACGACAAAAGTGTCTCGGGCAAATATTGTGACACCAAACAACCAACGGCTATGGCTAAAAACAAAAGCCACTGAGCAAATATTATATAAGCACACATATCAGCAGGTATGTGAAGCATGTTTTCGGTTATTCTTTATTATTGCTGTCTGATAATCACCTTTGATGCGTTTATTGAACCGATAAGACGGCTGATCCATTAGCGTATGGGGAAGTGCTGGCCAGCTGATAAGCGGTTGGGTATTTATAGACTATTAACTACTCTATAAATAAAGCCAGCGGATCCAGTGGATTCATCATAACTGCTCTGTAAATAACCCCGTTCGGCTGGGAAATTATTCAACGTCTTCGCAGTGTTATCTGGAGTAGTACAATCAAATCAAATCAAATCGGAGGCAAGAAAGTAGGAAATCAATGTTTAACCATTGGCCATGCTATTTGTTAAAGTTGCTGTAGCAGCAACACTTCCAAATTCGCTGCAATTTGCGTTAATTATACGCTCCGTTGGACGAAAAAAGCAACAGCAGCGAACAAATAGGGAATGTCGATGTAGATTGCAGGCATACATTTGGGCCAAAAAGCGCTCCACTTTAATTTGGCATTTCCCCCAAAAAAAAAAAAATTAACCCATAATTTTGTTTACAATTGCAGCAACATCGGCAACACTAGCAACAGCAACATAGTATGCGTCTCTTCAAAACGCGCAAATCCACGGACACCTACAGCACATTAGCCGCTCAGAAACAACAGCAAACCGCCAGCGAGATTGGCCAGAGCAGCAACTGCAGCAGCAGCAATAGCAACAGCAGCAGCAGCAGCAACAGCAAGAGTCACACACCAGCAACATGCAGCAACAGACTGAACAAGAGCATTGTGAGCAGCGCCACAATCTCATCATCGCTGCCTGATCTGAATGACAAGTCGCCCGTCATGATACTCAGCTGCACCACCCTCGCCAGCAATGGAGCCACCGCCACGGCGGCGGTCACAGCAACAGCCACCGGGGCAACAGCAACATCTGCCAGCAGTCTGCAGCAGCAGCAGCAACAGCAGCAACATCAGCAACAGCAGCAGCAACCGTTACGCACGGCCACGCCCACATGTCTGCTAAGTGGACGGCAGACTCCCTCGGCCATATCGGTGATGTCGCTCCAAGAGGCCACCAGTCTGCACCGCCAGCAGCAGCAACAGCAACAGCAGCAACACCAAACACCCACCATCTATGTGCCGGTGCCCACGAAACTTGGCAGCAATCTCACCACTGGCGGCAGCAACTCGGCCACATTGCTCCTCAGCTATGGCAGCACTAACAGCATTGCCACCATGCAGCAACACCAACAGCAGCAGCAGCAACATGCCGCCCAGTACCAGCAATATGTTGCCCAGCGTCTGCAGGCCGTTTCCAGTAGTTGCTTGTACGAAAAGGGATCAAATGCCAGCGGGGGAACGGGCAGCAACAGGAGCAGCCGATCCCTGACCCCAAATGGTGAGTAGATCTTTGATTAAAATTAACTCACAATAAAAATATATGAGTGAGAAGTAGCACAGTAATCAAGATGAAAAATTATTTATTTATGATGTTTATTTATTCGTGATATAAACTTATTCTTTAAAAGGATAAATGATAAACATCTGATATAGGTTCAGTTGGTATTCCTTTTCATTCTAGTTTCTATTATTCACCGATATTATCATAGGTAAAAATCTGCAATCATTCAGTTGCCAGTTACAACGGCTTTTCATGTTTAAAGTTCTTGAGGCCTCCTCAAAGTAGCCCAAGCCTTTCAGAACACAAAACTGTCTTGCAAATTTGTTTGGAGCTCTGTGCAGGATGTGTGATTCTTCCTGTGATAACATGCTGATAAAGAAGTGATCTTTCTCATCACAGACATTTACAAGTCGCAGCCAGTGATCGTGAATTTCCGGTTCAACTTCCCAAATGCTGCAATTACTATTAGCACCCAATTCTAGTTGATTATCAGCAGTAGCATACAACATTTCCTTTTTGTGTTGCAAACACAAACGGTGACTTCTAACCAAAAGCCTTAAAGGTCTTGGTAAACTTTGCAACATGTTTTGAATATCATTGTCCCACAATTCTGATTGATTTTTATGAAGTTTCCTTAATTCCAGGGCAAAGTTTGAGAGAAGAATCTCATTTAAGAGCAGGGAGCGTTTCAGATACCAATAGAAACTCAACCACAACTTCAGCTTAAAGAAATTGCTTGGATTGAGCTTTTGTTGCAAGTTTAGTGATGATTTTCCAGACTCCAGAGTTTGCAACCAGGGAATATTCCACGACACCCGCTCTTGTTGTTCAATTTCCACAGTCAAACTAATTTCCTTGGTCCAATTATCAAAATCCGATTGACTTCCATTTAGATGAGTAACCACAAGTGCAATTAGTGGTGTGTAAGTGTCTCTATTAATCACCGCTTGAACTGGGCAAAGCCCTATTAATACAATAACTGCGATGAGTACGACCATTGCGATGGAAAATCTTAATTATACTGATCTGTAGATTCCTTATTTGTACAGATTTTACTGTGCCACTTCCTGAAATCTTATCGCTTTTTGGTTAATCTCTTTGAATTTCTAAAGAGCAATGCCCTGTTTTTGTTTCCTTAAACACAACTGATACTTATTGTTTGGTTAACAGGTCACCTGCCCGACTACAAATTGGTGACAGCGGTGCCAGTTGTTGTCCTGGACGATGAGCACAAATCGAATTCATTACCAGCCAGTGAAGCAAATCGCAACAGCAGCAGCAACATCAACAGCAGCAGCAGCAGCAGCAACAACAGCAGCAACAACAGCAGCAACAACAGCAACAACCTTGATGTCAGCAACAGCAACTCGAACACGGGAAGCACCACTTCTTTGGCCAGCACCACGAGAAATGGTAAGTACCCATGGCCAAAAATAGAACCAAAAATCCGAGCAAATGCCTGGAAATTGATTTTCCCATCAAGTGGCGGCGCCTGAAGTCTTTTTCTCCCTCGGGTTTTAATTTATTTCGGTGCAAATAGGAATGGAATGGGAGTGTTTGCCGAACAAAGGTGTCGGGTAAAATGAGTCCATAAATTATGTAGGCGGGTCGAGAGTGTGTGTTGTCAGCCAGGTATTAAGTGCTCAATTCAGAGCACATTTTAATTGAAACAGTTAATTTCCGAAGCTAAACATAGGAAGCAGCACTCCCAGTGCTTCCGTATTTTCACAGAGGGTAAATCAGCGCCAATCAGTTGACGATTGTCATCGATACGATGCGTGTTTTGCCGTATGGCACATACTCGTACTCCAAAATACCGTATTGACCCGATTTCGCATCAATGCCCGCCGACAACATCGCTGCTGTAATGCGATCCCATGTCTGCAACTGGAATTTGTATTGTTTTCAGCCGCGGCACGAGTTGCGAGTGAGGAGAGCCAGCCAGCCACTGCGGTCTGATTTTTGAGGAGGAGCCCACCCCAAAAGCCAATCCTGCACCCAGAAAAAAATAACTACTCAATACAGGAATTCGCTCTGAAAAGTTTGAGCATACTTTAAGTACAACATAAGCTTTAATATTTTACACTCTTTATAACATGAATCGTTTAAATTATAGAACTATTAATCTTTATCTATCTTTAAATATGCAGTACTAATAGAACGGTATATTTATAAAGCTCTAAATACATTTTAACACTCAGGAATTCATTATTCAAATATTTATTACCCATAGAGCAATACATATATTTCAACACTAAGGATTAAAATATTTCCTTTAATTAAAGAACAGTTTCGACTGATTCGGAAAAATGATCCAATTAAATTCATTACCTTTTATCACCTATTTGGGTTGTAGATACCTCAAATATTTTATTTTTTCTTAATGAAATTTTTGTTAACGTATATTTACCCTCAGTGTAGTATATCTCCCAACGAACAGCCGACCAAGTGTGACAAAGCCTGGCATTATATGCCATTCAACACAGTTCAGTTCAGTTCAGTTCGTTTTACTTTGGTTGAGTTCAGTTTAGTTTCAATGATTCGCACAAAGAGTATTTTATTTATTTATTTTTTGCCGGTTATGTGATATGCGATTGAGGTTTAGAGTTGTGTCGATGTAAAAAAAAAGATAGATATGGGTATTAAGACAGCTAGTTAGGTAAGCAAAGAAATCAGAGCAGGAAATGACTAACGATACGATTGGTAAATCGAAGCCGAAAAGGCAAGAAAATCTGGGAAAATATGAGCCAGCGAAAGAAAGCAAGTAGCTTGTATCTATGCTATCTAGCACTTTTTCCGATTTTCACTTTTCCCCGACTTATCGGCGAACCACAGGCCGTCATTATGAGCCAGGTTCTAGCAAACGGCAATTCAAATAATGTTTTTGCTCCCCTCTCCGGCGACCACAAAACGTTTGATGATTGCATTCTGAGATGCCGGCCGACAAAAGCGGCCAGGCAGCTGCAAAGTCGGCCCAGAAGATATGGCAGGTTTTATTTTATCAGGTGCCGCGAGAATCTGCAGCTGTTGCTCCGCGAGATTCACTCATTTTCTAAGACCAAAAGCCACTCTAAAGTTTAGGCCATCGCCATCGCCATCGCATGCCAAAGTCGCATTCTAAGTTCGTTGAGCTTTTGCCGCCTCTAATGCCGCACTTAATTGGCCTTAATTAAAGTTTGTTTTTGAGCCAAGTGTGCCGCCCCAAGGTCAATTTCAGTTTATATTAAGATATAGCTAAATAAACATTTACGTTTGCGCAATTGTAAATTGCTTTCATCGAAAGCAGCAGAAAAAGACCGCGAACAAAAAAAAAAAAAAACAAAAGATGAGAAATCAATAAACGCCAATCTGTAAGACTCTCAGCATAAGTGCTATAATTTTCGATCCAGTTGAGGATCGACGCTGGATTCGCCTCCTCCAAGTTTTTTTTTTGTTGCCGGCGCTGCACGCATGCGCATTTATTGTGGATTATCGCTTATTACATGTTCCCCCTGACTTGATTTCAAAACCGATTATCGATCTCTCATTGCCCGCCAACTCCAACTCCAATCCGTTATGGCCAAGTCTGCTCAGCGGAATTCTCCGCAAGCAATTCGCATTTGTACGTGAGATATTATTGCAAGCCATGTGCATTTGGGTTTCTGAAGCGATTCCCAAACTGATTTCGATTCCGCCGATGGTTGATGTTGATTCCGTTTGATCTGAAAGTGGCGCAAATTCGCAGCTTTTGAGTGCACATTTGCATAAAAGTATTCTTAAGCATTCCGCCTTTCCCATGGCTTTTTGGTTATTGAACTTTTTCGGCTGGCTTCGTTGCATATCAATTAAGAATGAAACAAGACTTAAAATTATTTGGATTTTGGTTTCATTTATTCGTAAGCTAACTAGTATTCAACGCTTTAACATTCGATACTTTATTTTAAGATCCAGGAAATGATGATTTTTAAACTTTTCCTTTAAAGTTTTAGCTAATTTTTTGACAAAACATTTAATTGTTTACTTTTCTACAAATATATGCTTTTGGAAAATTAGCGGTGCTTTCTGGGATACCATGGATACCATTCCTTTCTCTGGCAACTCTGGAAAACTGCACTTCATCATCCAGCAGCGCCGCTTTTTCCACCTCTGCACCACTTCAGATGTTCAGTTCTAAGATTCAGTTCCAGCTCTCTGGGTCTCAAATGGTTTTGCCTCAACATCGCTTGCATGTCAGCCGGCAAAATTGCAACAAAGCCATCTCTCCCGACTTTTGGAGGGGATTTTCCGGGGAGGAGGGAGTGGAAAATGAGGAGGGAAAACGGGCCTCTTGGGGCTGGCGGGCATTTGACACCGTCTTGAAAGTTAAGTGGGTGTAGAATTTGTGGCATGTGGCCGGCGGTGACTGCAGATGGAGTTCGAGGTGGAGATGGAGATGGCGATGGGGAGAGCAGAGAGATCTGGAGGAGATCGGGGGAGATCTAAGGAGTACAGAGATCCAGAGAGGGATTCTGTGGAGTGTGGCTGAGGCTGTCATATAATTGATGCCCGCGCGCCGTTTCCTATTATTGTTTAACACTCGGCTGCTGCAGCTCCCCCTTCCTTCCCTCCATCCATCCTTCCATCCAATCCAATCCAATCCTGCCCCTCATTTCCTTGGCTCTTGTGTGATTGCATTGGTGAAAACTTTAATCAAAGACGAACTCGGTCAGGCCTTGGGTGGAGTTTTGCCGTTTGGAGCGGCTGTCAACCTGCATTGGCTCTGGATCTGGCCACCCCCCCCGAAACGCCTCCTCATCCTCATAACCATAGCCTCGTGCCCATCATCATCATCATCACCATTGCCGTGGTCATCATCATCCACATCCACATCCACATCCTCGTCCTCATCCCGACTTCCAAGCGAATGCGCCCACACATGGCCTGAGTCAGGGCAATTTGAACGGACCAAAGCCCGCGGCTGGGCTGCGGCTATTAAACAACTTTGGCACGAGTCAGCGAAAGAAGCCGGAAAGAGCCAGAGATGGCCAACACCTTATACCCAGCGATCACCGACGGGAGGCAGTGACTCAACAGCTGGAAGAAGAAATGCTCCGCAAGAGGTTTCGAAAACTGTATTCCAAATGATTCGGACTGAAAATCGGAAACTAGTTGCAAAACAGTTAAAAAAATATCTAACCTTTCAATTGAATATCTTGAGTTGCTCAGGAATATTCTTTAAACGACATTTAAAAAAAAAAAATGAAAATATTGAAACTTTAACGATAAATTGGGACTTTATAGATCAATGTATTTTTCCTTTTTTAAGTTTAGATACATAGCTTTACAAATCAATTTATCAGTTATCGATTTTCTCCCAGTGAACGCAAAACTGCGTCTTTTAAGTGGGTTAGTCAGTTAGTCAGTGACCTGAGTCACTGCCTTGCATCACCAGTCACGGCTTTTGGATGCCAGAGCTTCTGCCTCCCACTCCGCCATTCCGTTTTTGATGAAAATAGTTTTGGAAATTTTATTGGTGGAGCCGTATAATGCGCTTTGAAGTCGATGGCAATTCGATGCCTTCTTGATCCCTCGAATCTTTCGCTGCGCATGTTTTATGCTAATTGTTCGTAAATGCCTCATCCCGCTGGCTTGGCACCTCGCGTCTCCTGGTCTCCTCATCTCCTGGTCTCCACGTCTCCTGGTCTCCTCGTCTCCTGGCGATAAATATGGAACAAGCGCATAAATTTGTTTATTAACCAGATTCGAGGAGGAGCGCTAGAACTAGCGCCCAGAACTCTTTGCTCTTTTAAGTGTTTGCGATTGCTGTTAAGGCGCGATCGTTAAAATATTTTACGATGTTATTAGATATCCATTGGGCGATGGGCAATGCGAGTTCATTTAATGATTGGTTATGCTCTGTTAGTAATTGAGGTGTGTTTATTGCTCAATATCTGTGCAGAATTACGATCGTTCGATGACCAGTCGATGGGCTGCTAATGCTGCAAATCATTTGAATATATCTTTTATGTTCACATCCATGGGTTTATTTACTTAATTCTGAGAGCTGTCTGATTAAACTACTGCAGTCGAATAAAAAGGTGGAATTAAGAGGGATTTAATTTACTTGAATCTTAGGACTTAAATTAGGGACACAAAAAAGTTCATTCAGAGCCTCGAAACTTTACTGAAAACATTGTGTTGGTTTTTTATTGATATTGTTTCTTATAATTCGTATTATAATCTTACTCAACTCTGACCAGCACAAGACTTCTTGTCAAATGTCTTCAACGTCAGTTAAGGTCGAAAGATCTTTAGGGCCGACCTCGCTTTTTGTGACTTTATGTTGTGGAGGAAACTCCAACCGCAAATGCCTTGAAATCGGATGCCTTTTCACAAGAACGTGGCACGTGGCTGACCACAATGCAGCTGGATAGCTGGAGAGCTGTAGAGTTGGATTGGCGGAGTAGTGGATTGTCATTGGCCATGTGTGTCCAAGATCAAGTCCGTGTGGAACGGAACCCCTCGGACATTTCTCATCTGTCAACTGGCAACTGGCGGCAAAGTTGCGGCGAGGCGTTGAGATTTATTGAAGTGTTATAATTAAGTTAGAAATCGCTTTCTGATTGCAAATCCTCTGTTTTCCCCGTTGCAGTTTTCACCTGGGGCAAACGGATGAGTCGCAAACTGGATCTGCTGAAGCGAAGCGATTCGCCCGCCGCCGCCCACAAATCGCACTCGGACCTGAGGAGCCTCTTCCACTCGCCAACGCACCACAAAACGGCGGCATCGAGTGGATCTGGTGGTTCTAGTGGCTCCAGTGCGGGAAAGGCCTCGCCCGCACCCACTGGTGGTGGTCATCAGAGCAGCTCCTCAACCACAACCAGCACCCTCAAGAAGTGCAAGTCGGGTCCCATCGAGACCATCAAGCAGCGACACCAGCAACAGCAGCAGCAACAGCAGCAGGATGTGGGATCTGGGCAGAGCCAGAGTGCCCAGTCCACGCCCACACATCAGTTCCAGGCGGCGGTGCGCCCTCAAAAGACGCTGAAGAACTTCTTCCATCGGATCGGATCCACCGGCATGCTGAACCATCGCTCCCACAACCTGGTGAAGGCATCGGAGGCGGCACAGCAGGCCACTCCGGCGGCCACCACGCTGTACAGGAGCAGCTCCACCAGCCAGCTGTCCAGCTGCTCGTACGTCAAGTGCGACGATCCCACCGAGGGCCTGAATCTCCAGCGGGAACAGCGAGAGCAGCGTCTGCCGAGGATCGCCAGCTTGAAGTCGAGTAGCTGCGATGACATCGCCAAGGTGAGCAGTTGTCTGACCGCCAGCACAAGTAGTGGCAGTGCTGCCGGTAGCCTGGGCTCACCATCTAGTGGAGCAGCGAGTGCAGGAGGCAGTGCATCCAGTGGCCAGCACGATCCGTCGCGACGTGGGGCATTCCCATACGCCTTCCTGCGCTCCCGTCTTTCGGTTCTGCCTGAGGAGAACCATGGCAATGGACCGGGCCACCTGAAGCAGCAAGTACAACGGCAGCGGGAGCAGCACCAGAGGGATCTCCTCCAGCAGCAGCATTTGCATCAGCAGCAGCAGCAACAGCAGCAGGAGCAAGCCACATCGTCGCCACTCCCGCAACGACGATCCCCCGAACAGGCGATGGTGAGCAATGTGTCGCGCAACGACAGCATCACCTCCAAGGACTGGGAACCACTTTACCAAAGATTAAGTAGTTGTCTAAGTTCGAACGAGTCCGGCTACGACAGCGATGGCGGTGCCACGGGCGCCCGGCTGGGCAATAATCTGAGCATCTCCGGCGGAGATACCGAATCTATTGCCTCGGGCACGCTCAAGCGCAACTCGCTCATCTCGCTCAGTTCGTCGGAGGGCGTGGGCATGGGCCTGGGCATCGGCATCGGGGGTCTAGGCCTTGGCATGGGATTGGGAATGGGCACGACGGTGGGTGCGGCTCCATCGACGAGGAACAGCAGCATCTGCAGTGCCCCCGTTTCACTGGGTGGCTACAACTACGACTACGAAACGGAGACGATCCGGCGGAGATTCAGGCAGCTCAAGCTGGAGCGCAAGTGCCAGGAGGACTACATCGGGATAGTGCTCTCGCCCAAGACGGTGATGACCAACAGCAACGAGCAGCAGTACCGGTATCTCATCGTCGAACTGGAACCCTATGGCATGGCCCAAAAGTGAGTCTTAAAATTTATATTGGGAGATTACGGATATCTTACATTTTTCTTTCATTAAATTTTTTGGGTACGCAGTAGTAGGTAAAAGTAATGAATTTTTTTATATTATTTATATTTTTTAATGAATATATGATAAGTCTATTTAATTTATTATTTTACGTTGTCTAAAACGGGAATATATTCTTACAAATATTGTTTCAAAACTTCTAATATGAATACATTCTGTACTTAATCTTTTTAGAAGTTAGAAATCCTTAATATTTAACATTGAGATTTTGAAATTTAAATCCTAAATGATTGTTCATAATATACAATTTTCATTCAATATTCATTATCCCCTCTAAATTTCACCTCTTTTTTAGGGATGGTCGTCTTCGTTTGGGCGATGAGATCGTCAACGTGAACGGAAAGCACCTGCGCGGCATCCAATCCTTCGCCGAGGTGCAGCGCCTGCTAAGCAGCTTTGTGGACAACTGCATCGACCTGGTGATTGCCCACGATGAGGTGACCACGGTCACCGATTTCTACACCAAAATCCGGATCGATGGGATGAGCGGGCAGCGCCACAGGCTGAGTTACGTGCAACGCACCCAGAGCACCGATAGTTTGACCAGCATGCAGAGTATGCAGCTGCAGCAGGAGAGGATGCAGGGCCAGAATCTCGATCAGGAGCCGGATCAGGAGGCGGACAACCAGGGCGAGGACCAGTGCGATGCCCGATCGATGGCCAGCGTTAGCACACTGCCCACGCCGATGCCACTGATGCAGCACAGAAGGAGCTCCACGCCCAGGCACTCGTTGGAAATTGGTGGAGCGGAGCACGAGCTTCTCAGGCGGCGGGCACGCAGCTCCTCAGGTCAGCGCAGCTTGGCTCTAACACCGACCCCGCTCTTTGCCAGCAGCAGCAGCTGCTCCTCCTCACCTAACCACCACCAACGGTTGCTGGATAACGAGAACGAACCCGCTAACGACACCGACTCCTATACGCCAGTGTATGCAAATCGGGCGGCGAGCGTGTGCGTCGCCTCCTCGCTGGCCGACGACGAGAAGTGGCAGTTGCTGGCCCGGAAGCGCTGCTCCGAGGGTTCCGCCCTGGCCACTGCACCCAGTCCCCAGCAGTTTGGCCAGCGCACCCACTACGCCAGGAACTCAATCAATCTGGCCAACTCGCACTATCGCTCGCTCCGGTTTGCCCACTCGCGGTTGAGCTCGTCGCGGCTCAGCCTGTTCATGCAGGCGCCGCCTAACAGTCTAACCGTCGGAGAGGGAGTCGCTAACAACCCATCCTCCACAGCCAACACAACCACTGATCTCACTAACCAGCAGCAGCAGCAACAGCATCAGCAATCCCAACAACAGACACACCAATCACTGTACATCAAGCATTCGCCAAAGAGCGTCTCACTGTTCTCGCCTAATCCCTATGTTAACGCCTCATCCTCATCCTCACCAGCATCGGGTGTCACAGCGACGTCAGCGGGAGCCGGTGTCTCACTGGCACCGCCTGCCACGGCCCTAATGAATCACAGACCATCGCTGCCGGTGGCCAAGCTAACTATTCGCGACGAGGAAATGGCGGAGGTCATCCGTGCGTCCATGAGCGAGGGTGAGAATCAGTAACCCAGTAATCCACAAGATAATTTTCCTACTAGAAGTAACAATTCGTTTAATAAAATTTATAACCTTCAACCATTGCTTTTAATAATTGCAAGTAAAAATTAATTTTTATAATCAAACTGTTCAGTATTTCGAACGTAGTCAGAAGTCAAATTTTACCGAAGTTGTTACCATCAATGTTTGTGTTGCAATTCTAATGTAGTTCTTTAATTATAGGCAGTGGTCGTTGCACCCCGAAGACTATTACCTTCTTCAAGGGACCTGGACTGAAATCGTTGGGCTTTAGCATTGTTGGAGGACGCGATTCTCCAAAGGGTAACATGGGAATCTTTGTGAAGACTGTATTTCCCTCGGGTCAAGCAGCCGATGATGGAACACTGCAAGCGGGTAAGTTGGCTATCAGCAAACATAACCAAACAATTAAAAATAAATAAATAAATACCCAACAGGCGATGAGATAGTGGAGATCAATGGGAACTCTGTGCAGGGCATGAGTCATGCCGAAACAATTGGACTCTTTAAAAACGTTAGAGAGGGCACCATTGTCCTCAAGATCTTGAGGAGAAAGTGAGTGTGGCAAAGTCAACTAATCGTTGAATTAAAATCTAACGTTTAACATTTTATTTTCCAGATTACAAAAAGCAAAATCCATGGGTTGTTAGATCCATGTTAAGACCCATATTTGACTTATCCCTATGATAATACCTGATTATGGACAACCTGCATCGTTTAACCAAGTTAAATGTTAGCTTCATTAATTAAGTAGAGTTTTTTTCGTAATCGTACAAAGCCCCTTGAAAGAACTATACTTATATAAAGACTATTTGTAGCATCTAGAATCCCATTTAGCATGTAAGCAATTGTATGGAGTTACAATTTTAAATTATTACCCATTCTAGATTAGGCTAAGGTTCGAAACGTTGTACAAGTTCTATATACAATCAAACAAGTTAAATATATTTACCTGAAACACAAATACACACTAGAATATATATCTGGTTTTGACTAATATTACTAAAATAAATCAAGCCGTTGCCGTTTCATCCTTGACAATCAGTCTTTGCTTCTTCACAAAATGCTCTATTCGATTCTCCAAGCTCTCTGTAAATACGAATAATTAGAACACATTTGCGATACGATGCTTTTCAATATCTACCACAACGTTTCCGCTCCAAGAGAGGCTGATATTGACGGGGTTTAACGGAATCCTGTAGCAATATTACTTGTGCCTGCACTTGTTCTTTGGGTTTGAAGTTTTCCTCTAAAAGGCCCTCCAGTTGTTCAAGCACATTTCGTATCATGGTGCTTTTTACACTGAATTGCGTCCACTCACATTGAGTGTTTTCAATAAGTTTCTGGAGGTTTTCTTCATTGTAAATCCATTTCGTAAGATCACTTTCCTCTGCATGAGCAGAAGTATTCAAATTCTCTGTTTCTGCCGTAGTTGTATCCATGGCTTCATCATCTGCACCTCCGTCAGCAGGATGGCTTAGACTTCTGGTAGTATTTTCACGAAAATCACAGCGGAAAAGATTCAACGGCAACCCAATAGCAGGGGTATACTGAGGCTTGCAAGGATTGGACTCAACATCAAGAAGGTCACTAATAACGCTGGGTTTCTCTTTGCCCTGACCGACCAGTAGTAGCACTGCCATAATGCAACGTATTTGATGCCACAGGAAGGCATTGGCTTGGATCTCTAGGAAGTACATGTCGTAACCTAGGAAAAGGTGGACAAAATTGTATCACTAAGACATGACGGCTGCTTTTATTGATACCACTTACCTGTGTTTGAGAGTTGATCTTGGCAAGCTTCCACCCTGGCTGATTGCAAGTTTCTCATGTAGTTGGTTACCCCATTGTGGACATCCATTTTGCAGAAATTTCTAAAGTCGGCATGGCGCACTAGGAGATTACAGGCTTCCTGCATAGCAGCAATGTCCAAGTCTCCCTTGGGGAAGTAGTAACGATAGCTACGCGAAATGCAATCAAAACGAGCGCTATAGACAGGACTGCGCAGTGGCATCCAAGCCACACACTGAATATTTTTGGGCAGCACTCGATTCAAGAGCCCACAATAGTCGATTTCAGAGGACAGAGCTCCAGGATCCATTTGGCATTCTGGGGGATGTTTACTACGCAGATCGATGGAGATCACCTGACAGAAGGCGCTCACCTCCTTGTCAGTGCGTCCACAGCGATGATAATTGGATGAGGCGCGGGATTCTATGAGGCAGGTGCGAGTTAAGGCGCGAAATAGGTTGGATTCTGTAAAAATTAAGAAAAATTAGGTAACTCACTAGTAAATAGGTTTATAATTTACCGATAGTATCATTGGAGTCCTCCTGACAAGCAAATCCTTGATAATCCCAACCGAAATACGTGATTTTCAACAAAACATGACGCTTGTGAGCACTGAAAAGATGATGAAGTCCATTAAGCCTTTTTAAATCGTTGAAAACAAACTGACTTACCTGCTCCAATCAAACTTACGTTGCTTCTGCACCTTGCTGGAAATCATAGTTTCTTTGGAAACCTTTTCCTCCTTTTCTTTATCAAACAAGACAGCATACTCGTCATCGTTTCTGTCTTGTTCGGTTAACTTTTTCTGGAGGAGATTCCGCAACTGAAAGTTGTAAGCCTCCAGTTGGACCACCTTGTCAATCAACTCCGTTTGACTCAGTTTTTCCAGAGCCTCTCGGGGTAGTCCTTTTGATCGCTTATTTATTACTATCTTTTTATCACTTGTTGAGCTCATTTTGGCGCTCAATAAAAAATAAACAAATCAAACACGTGAAATTCGCCAAGTCGGTTTCCCATTCGCTACGAAACGCGGGCATTTAACCAGTCTCCACTAACACATATCGAAGCATATGTACTGTCCACACCAGCTCTTAATAACTTGTTAAAGTCTAATGCCAAATCAACATTAATAAAACCTAACCATTTTTTTTATAACAAAGATTTTATCGGTTGTCTTTTTTTATTTTAACTAACATTTCTTTCGATCAAGTATTACGTTTAAAGAAAAATTTTTTTACTTCCCCATTTTGAAAAATTTCTTTAAAAATAAAAAATGAATAAGCAAATAAGCAAGCCATTACACTTTGTCTTTGGTATATTTTTCCGTGCCGAGTGGTATTTTTCGTGTATCTAATCGCGGTCACACTGCTTACAGGCTACTGTTTATAATTTATTTTGGATTTATCAAAAAAACCCAAAATCATCAGCAGCTTGAGCCAGAATAGAGGTCTAGTGCAAAGTTACGTGAACTAGGATCTTTCGCTGGCATTTGCTGACTCTGTGGTGCAGCATTTGAAGGTGAGGGACACCACGAACGCCAGGAAGGAAGGCACCAAGGACATCACAAAGGATGGACGCGTGCAGCCACAAGGTCGATGGCGAGAACGATTACTGTGAGGCGACCTTGGCCGCTGTGAATCTGAATGTCTTTCCCGATGAGATACTGGAGTTCATCTTCACCTACCTGCCACCCTACGGGGATTTGGAGCACTGCAGCCTGGTGTGCAAGCGATGGCACTCCATTGTTAAAAGTAGGTATCTGCTATATTTTGCCATAATACTCGCTAACTATCTTCCAACTATCCACAGATCTCGTGCGGCGCTCTAAATTGAACTTGGAGAAGGGTCTTACCGACTTTCGTTTGCGCTGGGAGGTTTTCTCCCCGCAAACAGCAAACGGAACGGGTGGCGCACCGCTGTCCTTCATCGCTGGACGGTTTGCTCACTCGGCTGTGCGGCAGGGCAACTCCATGTATGTCTTCGGCGGTGGTTCCTCCTCTGATACCACGTTCAACGATCTCTGGCGCTTTGATTTGACGCACATGCGCTGGGCGCGACCGGTGGCAACCGGAACCTATCCCTCGCCCAAGGGCAGCGCCTCCATGGTGGCGTGGCGCGACCAGCTGATCCTGTTTGGCGGCTGGCGCTACCCCTCGCTGCATCCGCCCTACCAACCGTGGTGTCTGTTCGACGAGCTGCACTACTACGATCTCGGCAAGAACCGCTGGCTGCTGCGCAACACGCTCTCCTGCCCACCAGCAATGGCTGGGCACTCGGCCACTGTGCATGGCGATCGAATGGTAGTTTTTGGTGGTTACCAGATCAAGGACGATGTCAATGTGAACTCCAACGAGACGTGGGTGCTGGATCTGCCCGAGCAGCGCTGGTGGCAACCGCTGTTTGTGGGCAACACGAGACCCAGTCCACGATACGGACAAATCCAGGTGGAGCTGAGCAGGAACCATCTCCTCGTGGTGGGCGGATGTGGTGGCGCCAATCGGGTGTACACCGACGCCTGGCTGCTGGACATGACCAGAGATGTGTGGTGCTGGAAGTCACTGAATGTGCGCAACAAGCGTTTTGGGGCCGTCCACATGTGGTGCAATCCCGGCTGCAAGATCAACAACTACCTGGTGGTGGTGGGACCATCGCCCAACATGCCGCAGGACTTCCAAATGATGAAGCAGAGCAGAGTCCCAGTCGTGGGAGGTCGTGGACCGCCACCGCCGAATCCTCTTCAAAATCTACCCCCGAGGGGACACCGAATACCGATGCCGGATCGACGACTGGTCGGAGGAATGCCCGGTCCTGGTCAGAATCGCGCAGGAAACATCCGCCCTGGAGTGGGAGGAGCAGCGGCGGGCCCACTGGGTCCTCAGGAGCAGTATTTGGCCAACCGGCGAGCAATTCTCAATCAGCACATGCAGCAGGCCCAGCAATTTCTGCACAACAGCAATGTAAACAACAATAACAATAATTACCAGCCACGCTCGGGCCGATTGAGTGATCTCCATGCCCCGCCAGCTCCAGCTCCCGCTGCTTCTCCCCCGTCCCCGCCTGTGCGACCAAATGCAGCTCCATCGCCCGCTGATGGCGACGTGGATGCCGCCCAGCGCTTGCAAAGGAACCTGGCACTAAGGTGTCGTGATAATGAACCTAGGCTACCCAAACGCTTCGATGAATTATACGAGGTTAGTGGCACAAACGTACTCCTATTACCAATCTTTAATTTCTTTTTAATTTTCAACAGGATCCCTTTCGTATGGCCGCCTTTAATGTGCCTACTCGGTCGCGAAGTGCCTCAAGGGATCACAACGAGCGCATTCGCCGCATGGAGGAGAAGATGAACGCCATTCGAAACTCGCGACGCAGTGCACCTGCCGCCGCCCAAGTGGAACCACAACCGCTGCGCGCCCCTCTCCAAAAAGGCTGCGCTGCAATGTGCAATCCCTCTTCGTGTGCGACATATCCGGCATTCTGGAAAGCAGCGATCCCGCCCTCGAATGGGTGGAATACAAAAACTTCGGTGTGCTTAAAGGCGCTCCGGATCGGTTAATCCTCTCCAGCCTCATTGCCGGCAACGGGGAGTTGATCCTTTTTGGGGGCGTGCACAAAGAGACACTGACGGACATCACACACCATGTGTCCAATTCCATACACTTCCTGAGTGTGCCACGTGATATTATCTAAGCTCCGAAACAACGCCCGTCCTAATCCTAAGTTAACCGGATAGCAGACTGCCGCTGCTAGCCCTCCTTCCAAATCCTTCAAAGTTCGGTGTTCGAAGTTCGATTAGACATTTAATTGAGTGTAATGGATGTGTTTTATGATTATAAACGATTAACTACTAGTGGATCTCCAATCCTTGGCTTATATTCTAGCTGTCCAACAGTTTAATCAAGTCGTAAGCTTGTTGGAAGCGCATATCACAGAAGTCATCTTGGCATGCAACACACTGCTCCAAGAGCGTTTGCAGTCTTTCGTTGTCGAGATTCTTGAGCAGAACATCCCTGAGGAGTAGGCACGCCTGATAGACGTTCGCATCCAGCTGCTGGCCAGAACAGAATGCTGAGACCTGGAAGGTAAAACCCTCGCCAGGCAGCGGCTCGTACTTCTCAGCTTGCCCTGCAATGGATGCGGCATCCACCAGCACCAAGGAATCCAAATCGATTACAGTTACCTTCCTGCTGGCTTCGTCAAACGCCAAATTATCAGCGGTGAAATCAGTTAAGAGGAGGCGAAAGTCCGCAAAGCCAAAGGTCAGCTTAAGAGATAGTTCGAGTATCTTGCGGGCCAGCTCCAATCGGAGTTTTTCTTCGGCTTCAGCGTAATGCATTATAGTGCGTCCTTCATGGGACTGAATATGTGTTAGACCGCAGGATGCGTATGTGCGGGGTACGGGAAACTCCTGCCTGTACAATTCCTGCATGAGCAGCGGGCTGACGTAGTGCATCATGTAGAACCAGATAGTGTCGGCCGCATAGCCGCGCTGTTCTAGATAGATAACAAAACGAGGTTTTCTTGAAAAGGTTCGGCAAAGATGAAAACCACCAGGTTGCTCCTTTAATTCAAGGAATTCCTTTTCGAGGTCTTTGCCCTTATGCCCATAAATGTTCTTTCTTTTGGCCACAAGCTGGGTTTTCTGATGATCCTCAATTAGCTCTAGGAAATATATCGATCGATGATCAAACAGCTGGGCGATGGCTTTTAGAAACCTAGTCCAATCCGAGGGCTCTTTAATTTTCTGAAATATCTCCTCGCATTGCTGGCGCTGTGCAGAAAAGCATGAAGGGCACAATTCCAGATCCTTCTCGAAGAGCTCCTGGAATACGTCCACCTGTGGCTTGACCTGCAGTTCCTGCAGCAGGGCTAGTACAAGCACCACTTTCAGTTGCCCAGGCGACAGGTGCATCACAGGGTGCTGAAAAGGAGGAGAGGAGGCAAAGTGTTAAGACCTTGATGAATGGGCTTGCCAAACAATAAAATAGGAAACACGTGTGTGTATCTGAGGAATATGTGCGTGAGGGCCCAGCCTCCAGTCCAGCGACCACATTACCTGTTTGGCAGCCACATGCCAGCCAAAGCAGAACTATAGCTCCGACACAAAGCAGCTGGATGGGATTACCTCGACCGACAAGTGTATACTCTTTCAGCATACATTTCACAAATTTTATACATTTAATTTCATTGTTTTTATTTCCAACTATATGAATATCTCTTTATTCAACCTATAAACAAACCTTCTAAAACATAAACAGAAGTTTCAAAGTTATCTTTTTACTTTAACCACGCTCTAAATGATAATTTTGACCATGATTAAATGATAAGATTACTTTCCCATTATCGCGAAAATGCCAGCTAGGTTTGTGTAATATTTGAATCACGATAAACTGATATACCCCCGAAGTACGTAGAGTATGAAAGTGACTGGGAGCTACAGAAATATCTTTGGTGTTCTTCGCTCACCAAGCTGAACTGAAGAAGAGTCAATTGAAAGGGTTCAAGGTTGGCCATCAATCGCTGGCAGCAAAAAGCCAGGCAGACGCTTAATTTGTAATCTCTGTAAAGGCGGGAGAGCAACCATTATGGAGATACCGGTCGCATCCTCAGAGACAAAGCCCCTTTTGCATTGCCCTACACGTCAAAATTAATTGTGCCTCAAAATGGACTGGATCTGGGAGAAGACGTTAGAGTTCTGGTGCTCTTTCTTTCGCGACGAAGAGGCTATTGCCTCGGCTGAAGATTCAGCACCACCAACCGCGTCTTCTTCGGGATCTCAGTCTTCGAAAACGATGTCCCGTGTGAGATTCAGTCGCAGTACCATAGGAAAATTCCCACTTAACGAGCTGGAACACTTGGGTTCCACAAACGCCTTTTTTAATTTCCTACTCGCCCAACGAATTCGTCAAGTGGGGTTAGTCGGTCTCAACTACCTGGACGTGGTTAATTCCCACAAATCGATACCAGAAAAACAAATATGGGACTTGATGGATGATAAACAGCGGTCGCCCTACCTAAAGCTGGCCAAAAACATTCTCCAACAGCATAGGGGAACCTTTCAGGATAAAAAGAAGCAGGAAGAAATGGGCTATCAAAACCGCAGAGGCATTATTGCTGCATCCAAGATCGCTGAGAACCCAAACAGAACTTAAGTGAGAGAATGGGAGAGGAATGAAGGAAAGAGACCGAGAAATCGAATGGAGAACGTTCCCCCAAACCAAGTAAGATCAGTTGAAGGTGGCGCGTTGCGCTCGACGGTTGTCGCTATTCTGGTTCTCGCTCAAGTTCTCCGATCTCACTCGGAACAGCTGGGTTGTCTGTCTTATAAAGACGCGATATCGGTCAAGTTCAGGCGACTGAGACGACGCGACGTTCACTTAATTATTCTCGCCGTGAGGGCGCGTGAAATTCGCTTTTAATTTTCCCCAACTCAATTTTTCGTACACCACTAAAACTTATACCATATAGATCGCTTTTGTTACAATTCGCGTCCGTGTGCTTATTTGAAAAAGAATTTGTCACAGTGCCAAAAGGTGTGTTTCTTCTTGGAAATATCTACTTATCCAAATTTCCTAAAGTTCTTAAAAATCATAAATTAGCCATAAGGTCGTGTGTTAACCCTTGAACACCTTGGTTAGGTACACTTTACGCAACTGAATCGCACGATTTGAATCGAATAAACAAAGTGCGCAGCAGATCGTCAGGTTATTGATTGAATTTAAAAAGGGGGATAAATATTAGCATGAGCTCAGTTCGGAAATATTGAAAGCAGGGAAGCGGAGATTAGCACTCCATCAGTTCTTCTTCGGGGCGAGCCCGCTGTTTACAAATATATCTGTGTTTGCGCTATACCAAGAACATTGGGCTTATCAGTTAGATATTTAAATGGGCCATACAACTCTTAAGTTTATTTTATTACATTTAAAGATGCCGATTTATTTTTGACATGATTACTTTGTCAAGTGCTTTGCACTGATTTTGTAAGGCACCCCTTATAAGTCGCGCTAGCCTAATCTACGCCGGCCAACTAAAATCTGTAAAAACACTTTAAACCGGTTCTATATTACCTGCTGCAAAAACAAATGCCGAACCCGAGCCGGCAATAGATGAATAACTAACTGGCTGGCAAACAGACGCGGCGTAGTATTATTTCGGCTTATTGATAAACAAAAGCCTGTCATGTGCGAGATTGTGGATGTATATACATTCGTACATCTATGTACATATATATTTGCATGCGGACCACATCGCAATCTTGGCCGTGACTAAGGAAATCTAATGCATTCGGGGTAATTGATATTATTCAACTCAAATTACGTCACATCTGTTATACCTTCCGAAACGCTCTTGACTTTAAGAATATTTTCGAGGGGATTTTGTTACGGCTTTTTTACGGCACGCGCCCTTCTTATTAAAAAACCATGAAATGTGAGCAAAATTGAAAGTGGGGAAATTTTGATTTAAGAAAATATCAAATGGTACAGTATTTAAGTATTAGTTTTAGTAGCTATTAAATTTTAATCTTTATATTGGGGCTTCATAAAAAAGGCAAATTTATAATTCACTTCAATTTTAATTATTATTTTTTATCTGGGGTTTGAATATTTTACTCGTTTCACTATACCTTTCTACTTTATCCCAAACTTTTACCGCCAAACAAAATTTCAGCAAACTTGTTTCTATTTCTTTTGAAAAAGAGAGACAGCTTATTCTTTTAAATCGTTTTTGTTCTCTCGCTTTCTATTCACCCGTGCCGAAATAGTTTCCATTATCTCGGGAATGATTGATGCGCCCTCAAGGCACGAGCAAATTATAAACTGGTTCTCAATTGGTTCATTAATATTAACAACCTTTCTTTGCCGCTTTCGTAGATGAGCATCTTGGCGATGGATCGCAAGGAGCCAGTCAGCGGGGATAGTGCGCTGGGATTACGCTATGGGCAGCTGCTCCATAGCGGCAAGTACACGGATTGTGTGTTCCACATCTGCGAGGAGCAGGTGAAGGGTCACAAACTAATCCTAAGCGCTGCCAGTCCTGTTTTCGAGGCCATGTTTTTTGGTCCAATGCAAAACAACGAAACTGAGCCAGAAATCGAGATCAATGACATCAGTGCTGCTGTCTTCAAGGTGCTGGTGGAGTACATCTACACAGGAGTAGTGAAATACAATGATCTGGAGCTGGTTGCATGCATTGAGTTGTACTATGCCGCGGAGAAGTATCTGCTGGAGGAGCTGATAGCCGACACTTTATTGGCTATTACACGCAAACTGCGCTTCGCCAACATTTTGCCCGCCCTGGAGCTTAGTGTTTGCATGGGCCTCGATGGCCTGCTGGAGGTCTGTATGACCTTTTTCATGCGCTGCTGTGTTAATAACGGCCAGTATGTGAGCCACCTAAAGGAACACTATGTCCATGTATCCAAGGAGTGTGTGAAGGCCATTATAGCGGCCTGCAAGGAGCCGCACAAGCTGCTGATTTGGTACGTCTACGAGTGGACGCGACAGGAATGCGAGCAGTTGGGCCTGGGGCCTAGTGATGCGGATTTGGTGGTCCACGGCTTGGGTGGTGAATCAAGCGATTGGCCTGTGGCGTCGGGCATCACTCAATTGGAATCTCCCGCTCCGGCTCCAGTGGTTTCTGTTGAGCGCTGCTACTACAAGGCCTGCCGGCCATTTACTGTGGATGCGGAATGTCCAGTCTTCCGCCTGCGCATAAAGTGCTCCAGATTCATCTCTCTGTTGGGTCTTGTGCTGAACAGCCGACTGACCCCCAACCGTATGGGCCACATCCAGCTGCTGGAGTACCGGGAGTCGCTGCGCCTAGACCTTTGCGAGGTGTTGCCAGAAAACGACGATGCGGCCACGCCACCAGTATGGAGCCATGTCGTTCAAAACCAGAACACCAAGTACAATTGCGATCTGCATCTTAGCTGGAGGCGCGAGGAGGCCTGCGTGCTAAATCCGGAACTATCCTACGAGCTGCAGATCCGCTGGGACCCCAGTGCCTACGGGGCGGAGTATCCTTGCAGCCTGCAGTCCTGTCAGGCGGACGGAATCCGGTTTACGGACGGTGACAACTTCAGTGGCAGCCTCGTCAAGGGACTGCGATACGCCAATCTGGTGTAAGCACCCCGGATGCGATACTCGATACCATATTTAGTTAGTCCGTAAGACGTGTGTGTGTATTTATTGCCTTAAGTTAATGTACGCTCCCTCAGAGTTCAATAAACTATGAGTAAGATCGCTTCAAACACACGGTGTCGATAAGCCGGTTTGCGGCCCGTATATTGTTTGCCGGCTGTCGAACTCGATTGATGGTGCAGTTTAGATTTTGGGGAAGGAATAATTTACTCACCTGTTGGAATGGCCTCTAATCAATACACCTGCGGCGTCGAAGCGGCAATAAACATTGTTAATATAATCAAAATTATAATCAAAGTCAGACGTAAACAAAAGAGTCGCGACAGTGTGGCCGGCTTTAGGTAATATTTTTGGCTAAAGTACAATGGTCCTACGAAATAAGGTCGCCCCACTTAATTTAAAACATAGAATTAATAATTATTACCTATGTTGCTTTTACATTATATTATTTATTGAAATTTCTGCTTTGAATAAATTTATACAACTAAATTATACACAATTTGTTAAGATATATAAATGAAACAAACAAAATTTTTAATTCTAAACTTAATAACTAGTGTGAAAGCCGCTAACTTATCAGTGTTGTGAAATTGAAAAATGTTTGATAATAAGTATTGGCAGGCGTCGCATAGAAAACAATAATAGTCCGCTTTAATATTTGTTTGTGCCGCAAAATGACAATATTGTACAAAGTCGAGGGCAAGGAGTTTAGCAAGGACAGTGTCTTTCCGAACAAGAAGGTACTCTGCTCCGTTTCCGCAAGGAATATCGTGGCGTTCAGTACTTTGCAGAGCGCCATAGTTCCGTCGTCCCACGGAGGAGAAGCCGGCGATGGATCCTTGCCCGGGACGAGTTTGGCTGTGGGCGCCAGCAACAGCCATGTGTACGTGTGCGACATTGTGACGCCGTGGGAGTACTACAAGGTGTGCTCCTCTAAGTCCCTCATCAGTGTACTCCAGTGGAGTCCGAACGGGGAACAACTGCTTCTAGGATATGTTGGCGGACGCGTGGAGATCTGGCAGCCGAGAAACCAGTCAATTAATAAGTGGGTCCTGCAGTTCCACGCCACCGTGCCCAGCGAGGACATCATTGAGGCCCAGTTTTTTCACAACGGCAAGGGGGTGACCTTCAATCCGCAGAAGAAGGATCACACGTACTATGCGGAGAAGTTCGAACGGCTGGAGCAGCAGAAGCCCACTCTCAGCGGCTTTGGCGGAGTGCCTAGCGAGGGCTGTGCGCTGCTCACCTCCTCTGGACTACTGGCCGCTTTCGTTCTTCCAGTGCTGCAGAAGATATCCGCGGGCGGAGCAGGAGCAGGAGCGGAAGGCCCAGTCCACGAGATCGTCGAGCTGACACCAACGTTTCACAGCATCGGCATATCGCGCAGCTTTATCGAACACTGTAGCATGACGCCGAGTCCTTCGGGCGCTTTAAATGTCGCCTTCAGTTGCGGCTGGCAGCAACAGTTGGTGCAATGCTTCAGGGTTTCTCTGTCCCTGGAGGGCGAGCTTGGCCTAGAGCAGCATCTGGCCATTAAGTCCGAGTCGCAGGCCAGCATTTTCTTGGGTCCTCTCGATGGACGACGGATCAGTCACATAAAATGGACGCGGGTGGCCAGCGAGGATGTGATCTTCATAGCCTACGCCTGTCCGGATGGTTCAGGTAGCCAGCTGGAGCAGTGGACGCTGACACGCCGGCACCAGAGTGTGCACGCCTTACTTCAGGGTGGCGGTGGCGCCAACAGCAAGACAAACGAGTTCGTGCAATCAGAGAGCTGGGAGCAGGTGGGCAAGGTGCAGCTCAACGCTTTTTTGGCCGATATCTGCGTAACGCGTCTGTCGGTCTCCGCACCAGACTGCTGCCAAGTGTACGCCATTCTGCAAGACAACAGCGTACAAGTGCTGGAGCCCAACACGTTGAAGCAGCTCAATCTCACCCAGTTTGAAAAGGTCTCCGATGCAAGTGGCGGAGTGAGATTTGTTAGCGGTGATCTGACGCCCACAAGTCAAATGCTCCTTATCTTTGATAGCCACGCACAGTTACATGCCATGCAGGCTCCTCTCGTGAAGCAAGCCATATCTGGCTTGCTTTTGCTGGAGTACTGCATCGTGACGGGCTGCGATGCCAGCGATGTACTGCTGCTGAACCTTGGTAATCTGGAGGCGCTTGTGGAGAAGCTGACAGACAACTTTACGCGCCAGCCTTCTTATGTGCGGCACTACTACTATGCCAATTTTCTGGCGCTCAAGTCAAATCTGTGTCGCATTCAACAGCAGGAATTCGACAATCTGATCATCTTGCACGCCATATCCACCACATTCAAAAGCCTGCTGCGACCCTCCGATCTGGGATTCCAGGATAAAGGACCCGCCGATAACTTGGCCATAAAGCTAGCCGAATCTATACCGGATGTCGACACTGTTATGCTAAATCTGGATGCCAAAGATTTCACCGTGGAGCCGGTGATGCTGCAGAGCTTACAACAGTTGATTCAGTGGGTCACCGACCTCGCTCTCAACATGCTACACCGTCTGCCCGAGGAGGTGATGAAGAGCAAGCTATCCGGGAAACGTCCCAGCTACGACATAAGCCGCGACATCGTGGCTATCGGCAGTTTGCGTGAACTCCTTGTCATGATCCGCATCTGGGGCCTGCTGAACCCCCAGTGCCTGCCTGTTTACACCAAGACTATGGACAACATTGATGTGTTAGTGATCCTGTTCCGTTTACTGACTCGCTTGTCTCAAAACCCTGCAGAGCCCGACGAAATGCTGCTGGACGAGTGCAGTCTGCTGTCCAAGCAGCTACTAATCCCCCAACCCTCGAAGTTCAGTCCCACCACGCTGTTGAGTGCTCAGGGATTCGCGGCCGTAAAATCGGGACAGCTGCAGTTCACTTCGCTGGTGGAGCCATCCTGTTTGCAGGACATGGAAACGGAGGAAGTGGTCTTCGCCCGGTCGGTGAAGGATGGTGTGAGCAATCTCCAATTGGGTGCGCGACCCAATACCATCCGAAGGTGTGCTCGCTGCGGATTCGTTTTCGTCAATAACGCCAGCAAAGTGGCCAAGACTTCGGCCCTGAAGGCGTGGTTCAGCAAGTGGCTGCACTGCCACTGCGGAGGCTTTTGGAAGCAGATTCATTAGTTAATTTAAATGTGTATCTAGCGACGGCATAAGTTAGTATTAGTTTGCAATAAAATTTAAATCAACAATGTCAGCTTAACAATTTTTTTGTATTTTAAAAGAACAAATAGCAACTAGCGAACAACTTTTGTTATTTGCATACCTATTTTAACATTTTAATTCTCTGATAAGAATGCCGCCCTAACTGGAATTTTTGAAGTTTTGGTAGGTAATCCAAACTTTTAGATTGCTGCTAAATGTTTTGGTATGTTTCAGTATATTTTGGGCAGATTTCTTTTAGAACATTTCAAATGATTACTGACGGTCACGCTAAAACGCGAACTGGATAAATACAAACAATTTGGCTGTCCAACGTAATTTAAATTTTAACTTTTATCAGCTACAAAACTGAATATCGAAAATCCTGCAAAAATGAACATAAATCTACCGAATTTCAACGTTAAGAATCTGGTGAAGGAGGCGGGCAGTACGATATCGCGAGTGGTGCAGGTGAACAAATCAATGATTTTGGGTGGCTTGAAAAAGCGGGTGGGGATTGCATGGGACTGGCTTTTTCGAGGGGGTGGTGCCTCCCAGCCCAAAGCTCAAGCACTTTCATTGACTTTTTGCCCTTTGGCACGGCCTTTCAGCTCACCGAGGAAAAACTTGGCACCACAGAGCGCACCGAGTACGACGTGCACTTTCAGAATCTCGCCGAGCGGGCGGATGTGACCAAGACATGGACGGAGAAGATAGTGCGCGACACCGAATCGGTACTGATACCCAATCCCCAGAATCGGGTCGAGGACTTTATCTTCGAGAAGATCGAGAAGTCAAAGCCGAAGCGATTGAGCAATCTGGAACACCTGGCACTTGACATGATTGAGGCTGGCGGGGACTTCGGTCAGGATTTGCCCTACGGCCAGGCGCTCATCAAAGTCGGTCAGGCGGAGCAGAAGCTTGGACAGTGTGAGCACGACTTCATAGCCACCTCAGGTATTTGCTTCACACAGCCGCTGCGAAAGTTCCTCGATGGCGAGATGAAGACCATCGGCAAGGAGCGTGGCATCCTGGAGACCAAGCGTCTAGATTTGGACGCCTGCAAGAACCGGGTGAAGAAGGCCCGCAGCATGCTCGGTCAGCAATCGGTAAGTGGGTGGTTGTTTTTTAATGGGTTTCTTTCGGTTTTACACTCACGACCTATTTCTGCCCCTCCTGCTGCCAATGGAATCTATAGAAAGATGGCATCTCGCCAGAGGCCGTTTTCGAACAGGTATCGGGACCTTGACTGTGCTTTAGATTAATGGTAAATCAATATGTGGCTGAATAATTGACATTGTTTTCGCAGGCGGAGCGAGATCTGCGGGTAGCCCAGGCCGAGTTCGACCGGCAGTCGGAGATCACCAAGCTACTGCTGGACGGGATCAGCACCTCCCAAGCCTCGCACTTGCGCCACTTGCACGCATTCGTCCAGACGCAGGTGCGCTACTACAAGCAGTGCGGCGATGTCATGGAACAGCTCCAACGGGAGCTGGCCAAGTAAGTTAAAAATTGGCAATGGCTGTGGATGACTGAGACTTTCAAGTAGGCACCAAAAAAAAAAAAAAAAGAACCTGTCCTCGCACCCCAATACAAAAGGCCCAACATCCTGCTGTATCCTGTGCTCTCCCTTCTGGTCATCTCACCCTGCGTTATTTGTTATCTGTTTGTGGTCTTACAGAATGCAGCATCCCAAGCCACGCCTGCGCATCAATAGCGAAGACGTTGATGGTGGGCCTCCCAGCTCTGTGTCGATGCATTCCTGTGATTCCGATTCTTTAGTGGGCACAGCCCTAGATAGCGACCCAGATCCCGATCTGGACAAGTCCCTAACGAATCTGCTGGAAGACTTTCACATAGAGTTCGATACTACGGCCGTCTCCACAGTTTAGGGGTCTTGTTAGTGGCCTGAAATTCGAATCGGACACCGTGCCAGTTAACATTAACATTTAATTATATTACTAGATAGGTTGTTATTATATCTGTAGTTGTTGCACCGTTTAAGGTCAGGTTTCAGCAGTTCATCCCTCCATTTAGAGCCTCGCAATCGAACCGAATCAAAAACTCATTAAACTCTGCATCTTCCATCAGCTTGGGAGGCCCCACACCATACATTCCACTCGACCTGAGCGAGGCCAGTGCCAGCAAGTCCAGCTCCGCGGTCGGAGCCGCTGCCCGCGGTACTGGAAACAATCACTCCGCGAACGCGGTCACTTCCGGCCACAAGCCCAGTCAACCCATGCACGTCAGCACGGATCAGATGCAGCGAGCACGCGTGCTTTGCTCCTACGATGCCAAGGATCACACTGAGCTAAATTTAAATGCAAACGAGGTGAGATTTATTTGAAATCAAATGAAAACTTAATATTGAGAATATAATTCAATAATTTGCCGTTCTGCGATTCTAAGTAATAGGAGAATGTTAAAGAGTCGTTTATGATTAACCTTTTTATTGAAACTTCTAACTAATTTTCCCCTTTATACACTTGATCTAAAGTTTTAGTTGCTAAATGTAATATCTGATTCTAGGTGATTTTTGTGGTTGAATGCTCGCCCGTTAATGAGGATTACATGTACGGCAAACAGGGTCTGATGAAAGGACTTGTGCCACGGGCGTTTGTCGAAATGCTCGACGAAGAGCACGACGTCACCCTTTAAGTCCATCAAGTTCAGCAATACTCAATCAATCAATAATCTCAGCAAGAAGAATACTCCAAGTAATGGTACAGCAATACTCATATGTTTAGAAAGAAGGAAAGGCAATTGGACAATTATAAGATGCGGCCAAACTGGCATTTGGCACTAGCAAGAGAGTACAATAATTTATTAGAATATACAAACATAAACATATACAAGGCATATACATATATGGGCGTGTTATTAAATAATGATCGTAGTTTAGGCCTCGTTATTCCTTAAGCCTTGATCCTTGCCCAAACAGCTACGCTACTCACTTGCACAGAACACGCGCATAGCTGAAATTAAAAACATATACATTTTATGCTGCCTAAATAACCTTCAGGATATATTTAAAAATTCACGAAATTTTCAACTTAATAATTGTTAATACTTATTACATATCCATGGAGAAAGTGTTTGATTAAGCCTCTCAACAAAGTATTATATTTGTGTTATGTTTGTCTTTATCTTAGTTAACAGGCAAAAATCTTTGTGCTTTACTATAAATCCTATAATTATAAATTTTAAAGAGATTGTTACTCCTATTATCTATATATATTCAGCGAAGGCGTTTCCAGTATAAGCTATTTATTATCAAAAGTATTTACTCCTGCTGCAATTATTATGTTAGTAAATTTTTTCGTGCAATTTTCAAAAGTCAATTAAAATAATGTTGCTTGTTAGATTTAAGGCAAAACCCAAAAACACCAAGGCAAATTTACAGACAAAAATTAAAAACGTACAATATTAAAATTACCAAGTAAACAACGATGATTTTTAGGTTTTCAGAAAAAAAAACCGTTGTAATATGAAAAGCGGCTTGAAGCGGATTTTTAAAACACAAACTATATTGAATAAATACAAATATATGATCGAATTGAAAAAATAATGTGTTTAATTTTGCAAATCAACATGCAAATTAGTTAAAAAAATATAATTCAACTAAGAAATCTTAAAATAAATCATTGTTTTGAAGTAATTGGATAATAGAATGTACCTTAACATGAATATAGTATGTTAATCGAATTCATCAAAATCGCTTGAAGATTCCGAATCCATTAAATGGTCAATATTAAAGCCATCCACCGGGTTGGGTATGGTTTTCATTTGGATGATGTTTCCAGGCAATAGATCAGGACTCTAGATTTTGTTGTTTATTTAAGCCGAGTTAAGAAATATAAAAACAAACATAAATTACTATAAACGCAATATTAGGATGGTTATCATCTAAAGTACTTACTGTCAGAATAAGCTCTTTAATTTGTGCGATGTCCATAGATGACCACAATTCAATGGGAAGCCTTCTCTGCATATCATGGTTTGCGATCTCCTCACGCACTTGGTTGACAATGGCAAGCACCAGCTTAACGTTTATCTGCTTGCAGTAGTCTAGCCGCAGGTAGTATAATCTGGCGCACGCACGAAACACATGCACGAACATAGAGTCAAATGAGCTCCTGCTCTTAAAATGGATCTGTTCCAATTTCTTAAGATTTGCAAGATGCGTCAGTACTTCATCGGACAGGGTAAAGTCGGAAATAATAAGGACGCGGAGCCCACTAAGCTTGGTGATTTTTATAAGGTGCTTTGTTTTCCATCGCCAAAAGGGACTATCCACTATTTCCAATCTTTCTAGATGGCTTGTCTTGTGCTTCAACTGATCAAAGAGTTTTGCAAATTTTTTTTGACGACTCAGCATGTTAACATAGATGGTTAGGTGCTTTAGTTTGGGCAGCTGAGCGACGTACTCAAATCCGCTGAAACTCGGGATTTGGAGCACCTCCAGCGTTGGGCAAAAATTCTTATTCACCAAGCTTTTGAAGGTTTTCTTACCTGATGCATATACTTTTATGTTCCTTATGCTGAGCTCTTTTAGTTTAGTTAAACGCTTGCACATTTGAAGCAGGAGCCTGGCGTCTAAATTCACACAGTCGTCAAGTCCCAAAACCTCGATTGAAACAGGTAGCGCATCCAAGCTGTATCCCGCGATTGGGTTGCAGCTCAAGTTCAATATCTTCAGATTGGTTAGATGTTGCAGCATCAAAAGATCTTCGTCGGTGACATCTGAGTTCTCTAGCCGCAACTCCACCAGTTGGAAAGTCTTGGCGAAAATCTTGTGCATGTGAAGCCCAAATTGCGGGAAATCCGACAAAAACGCGGACCTAAGATTACAGCAATAATGTCTAATGAAATCGGCCAAACGCTCCAAATGAATCGTTTCGCAATAACCGCGTAGGACCTGCACATGTGCACCGCACAGTTGAAAGAAGTCGCGCATATCCCAAACGGTCATTTCCTCGAACAAACTCAAATCGACAGTGGTGTACTTTCTGGAGATGGCTTCCTGGTAGAAAGCCCTAAAACGCGGGCAGGCTCTAGCAAAGTGCACCTGATCCTGCAAATCCAGTTCCATCATAATCAGCTCCAAACAGTGGTCATTAAGGCAAAAAATGGGCGTTAGTCCCTGGTGATTCAGCAGTTCCTCCGAGGATCCGTAGGCATCCGGCTGCTCCCAACTATCGCTGGCATGAATCAGAAACGGCATTCTATTTAGAAACTGGTGATGTTGAAGCAGGGCACTGGGAATTTATTACAAAGAATTAAGGGTCCTGTTAAGCTAGAGAGACATTTCTCACCTGGCTGCATCCTTGGCGTTGTCAAAAATAACGAATCCACTTCCAAACAAGGATGATTCCCCTAAGGGCTCCAATATCTGGATTTGTAACACGCGCCCAAAGCTTTCAAAGTATGCTTGTATCGAGCTCTTATTTAAACTCTGCAGAAAATCATTTAACGAGTGGATAAGGAAACGAATTTTATAACACTGCAGACAATCTTAAAAAGGCTACCTCCCTTGGGGCATCGCACCAACTTAGTTTCTGCACTTTAATGTGGTCTTCTGTGTAGGCAATAGAGTCTTCAAAGTAGTAGTTTTTTTGAACTATAAAGGATTAATTTAATATTGAGAATATATTACCAGACAATAATTAAATCACTTAGTTACTTTGCTTGCTAATGAAGTAATCCATGGTTGTTATCCTTTTAGAGCTGAACTAGAAGCAAAGATAACTTTTTACTTATCAAAGCGATATTCATTTAAAGCGCCACTGTTTTAAAGTGACCAAAAGCTGAACGGCTAAAAATGTCAGCTTAATGTTTTTAATATATGTATGTGAATATAAATAAATTTCAATCCTAAAATGTCAAAGTCCATCCGTCGGACGGACAGTTGGACTTAACGAATCGAACAATCGAAGGTAACGTGCAAAGTGAACATTTTTAATCAAAAAATTGAGGGTTGCGTCTTCGCTAGCACACTCGTTAAAGAAGAGGAGTTCGCGGCTCTCATGAGCATTTCAATTTCACTTAGTTCAGATAGTTTTTTAATGAAACTGACGCATTGCTTGATTAATCCCACGTAGGCCTCAAAACATTGAATTTCGGAATACGATTTGTAAAAGAATAAACTTAAGTTTCGAGTTAAAAGACCTTTTTTTTTGGGCTGTCAGAGAACTTTGTTCATTATTTCATTTTTTAATATATTTTCCTGATATATTTTTAAGAATTTATAGTTTCAGCTAGCAAGAAATATTAATTTTAATATTAAACGCTAATATAAAGTTAATTTCAAGAACTGTTTACTGAACGAAAAAAAAAATAGGTAATATTTTGCAATCAATTCTATGGCTATTTTTTAAGATGTTAATTTATAACTTGTTGCAAATTGTGCACTGGAATCATTCAAATCGAAAAAGCGTTAAAAATACTCATAACATACCGCATTTCTTTTGCTTTTGGTTGTGATGACGAAATTGTTGTGGGAGATCGGAATTGTGGTCACACTGAAATCTCTTAGTCCAAAGGGCGATTCAACAAACATTTATAAACTATGTGGAGGTACACGATCTTAAGTAGCAGCAAATTGGCAGGAAATGCTAAATTTTGCAGACAAATTGCGATTCACAGTCCCAAATTGGGAACAAAAAGCAATCAAAACAAGGACAAGGCAAGTGAAAATGAGTCCTTTATGGCTAATATCTTTCGAGGGTCTTTGGTGTCAAGCCAAGTGTTCCCTTATCCGGACGTCTTGAGTACCGATCAAAAGGATCTGACCAACAGTCTGATAGACCCGTTTGAACGCTTCTTCTCCGATGTCAATGACGCCGCCCGTAACGATGCCAATGCCAAAATAGATGACACCACGGCGACAGCTTTGTGGGAACTCGGAGCCTTTGGAATCCAGGTGCCATCCGACTACGGTGGCCTCGGCCTGAATAACACCCAATACGGCAGACTGTGCGCCATTGTGGGCGCCAATGATCTGGGACTGGGCATTACGATCGGTGCCCATCAAAGTATCGGTTTTAAGGGTATTCTTTTATACGGTACCCCGGAACAAAAGGAGAAATATCTACCGAAAGTGGCCTCAGAGCAGGTTTACGCCGCGTTTGCACTTACAGAGCCAAGTTCCGGATCTGATGCTGGGTCCATTCGATGCCGCGCTGTGAAAAGTGCTGATGGAAAGCACTACGTTCTTAATGGTTCCAAAATCTGGATTTCCAATGGTGGAATTGCCGAAATCATGACTGTTTTCGCCCAGACCGAACAAGTGGATCCGAAAACTGGCGAAAAGAAGGACAAGGTAACTGCCTTTATTGTGGAAAGATCATTTGGCGGAGTTACTAATGGTCCGCCGGAAAAAAAAATGGGTATCAAGGCATCAAACACTGCCGAGGTTTATTTCGAAGATGTAAAAATTCCAATCGAAAACGTGCTCGGCAAGGAAGGAGACGGATTTAAGGTTGCCATGAACATATTGAACAACGGTCGGTTCGGAATGGGAGCGACGCTATCGGGAACCATGAAGAAATGCATTGAACTGGCAACCGATCATGCAAACAATCGTGTACAATTCGGGCAAAAACTAAAGAACTACGGATCGATTCAGGAGAAGCTGGCCCAGATGAATATTTTGCAATATGCTACTGAATCGATGGCCTTTACCATCTCACAAAACATGGACGCAGGCAGCAAGGACTACCACTTGGAAGCGGCGATTTCCAAGATTTATGCCTCCGAGAGCGCCTGGTACGTTTGCGATGAGGCGATTCAAATTCTGGGTGGCATGGGATATATGGTGGGGACCGGTCTTGAACGAGTCCTGCGAGATTTGCGCATTTTCCGTATATTCGAGGGCACAAATGATATTCTCCGATTATTCATCGCACTGACTGGCATTCAATATGCAGGATCACATTTAAAGGAATTGCAGCGTGCGTTCAAGAATCCCTCTGCAAACTTGGGATTGATTTTCAAGGAAGCCTCCAAGAGAGCTGCTTCGACGGTTGGCTTAGGCGGCACTGATCTGAGTGTTCACGTTGCGGATGAACTTTTACCCTATGCGAAGAAAACCGCCCATTGTATTGACCTTTTTGGTCAGTCGGTGGAAGAGCTATTGCTGCGATACAATAAAAATATAGTAAACGAGCAAATTTTGCTAACACGACTGGCAAACGCTGCCATTGATATATACTCTATGGTTGTGACGCAATCACGATCATCTCGAGCAGTAAATCATAATCTGCCAACTGCTCAACACGAGCTGAACATGACGAAAGCACTCACCATTCAGGCTTCTGAACGAGTGATTAAAAACCTGCAGGCTGCAACTTCCAGGCATCACAAGGCTCTGAACGAGAAAATATCTGAGATCGCCCTAACTACTCTGGAAAATGGCGGTGTAAATACAACTGGAGTCTTAGACCAAAATTAGAAATATAATTTTTTGTACAAATTTATAGTCTTTGAATGTTCTATTAGAAATGAAAATAAATAAATAAATAAAACATTGTAACCTTCAAGGGCCATTAAAAATTAAAATGATTGCTTAGTATAATAAAAGGTTTTTAAAAACATACCGTTTTATAGAGAATTTCCATATCTTCAATGGGACAGCGATATTTTGCTGGTTTAGCATTGGCGGGCGGCATGTGCAGATTCGCGATCTGGCCCCACGGTGCACATACCTGCGGAGAGTTTGGGCAAAGGGAGCTATCGCTGCTGTTGGAGAGAGACAAATTAGTCTGATTCTGCACAGCATCGCGACGCGAACGGAGCTGCGTTATTCTTTTTATCGCTTTGTTATGTACTTATAACCAACTCAAAACCCAAATAAATATTGAAGTACACTGGTCGGCATATATATTTTGACAAAATTAAAGTGAAATATACTCGAAACTTTAACTTGCTTCTTTTAACTTTTGGTATCAATGGAAAGGTAATTTAAATGCCGTTTGAATGATACCATACTTTTCTTACCTCATTCGATATTTATTGAAAAGGGCAATTTTAAAAAAAATCTACTTTTTAAACTTGTTCCCTCGTCTTGAAAACTAAAATTTTTGGATGCAAAAAGTTTCTTTAAACAAAAATAATAGTACTGCAAAACGAATTTTTTAAAAATAATTTTTCTTTTACTTTTTATAATTTTTTGAAAAGTTTAGAAATACGCATTTAAGCCATATTTTTCTCTTTTCCATACAAATTTTTTTCGACATTGTTACCTTCGAAACTTCGAACTTAACAATACCGTTTTGCCGTATTCCAGTTTTGTATTACAACTCTTTATTATACCCAAAGCTCCTTTGGTCCCCGCTCACCGAACTAAAGTCGAATTCCATTAAGAATTTGCGCGTGCCCTGAGCATGTTGTACGAAAGCAAAACAGAAACTGATCCCAGCTCACTGATACGTTATTGGGCCCCAAGCTGATCGGGGCAGACAGCCAGGCAGCAGCAGAGCCCAGCCAGCAGATGGCCGACCGAAGACATGGACCGTTCGGCAGCTCAGAGAAGATCTGCCTTCGTAATCCCCGCTAGTGGCAACGAAAATAGAGCAGAACTCATGGGGAAGCCCAGCGGTTGAAGTTGCCGCAGCCCAAGACAGCTAATAAGAATTCATCATGTGCCACGCCAGCGAGGAGTGGGGAAGACTTCCCCAAGAAAGCAGAGGAGGCAGAAACCGGGCGTCGCCTGCACGCGCCGTAATTGCAACGCAACAGGAGGGCCGCGGTGCCTGGACCAGGAGCAGTCCAGAGCGGACCTAGCCTCGGAGCCACTCGGTGTTTATAATCTTAAAGTCCGTAATCACATTAAGGCATGTGGTCAGCGGCTTGGTCCTGGCTTTCTGCCCAAACTGTTGCAGCTTTATCACCTCGCAGGGTCTCGCTCCTCGCTCCGCGCTCCCCGAACTCGGCAGAACTCCTCGGGTTCCCCGATCGCAGCGATGACAGCACGTACGAGTCGGGATCCCCTTTGTGAGGTTGGGGCAAAGCCGCGTTGTTTTTTTGTGAGCTCTGGGCAGAGGGGGCGTTCCACCGAGCGTTCACGATAAAATTATTATATTGTTGAGGGCCGCCGTTGTAAAAGAAAAACTGAACAAAAAATATCTTCTTCCCCCAACATTTACATAGGGTAAAAATTACGAGGCCACAATAGACGATGACTTCATCGTTATAATAAATAAATAAAAATTAAGAAATTTTATTAGATTCCAACTCAGGTTTAACATTTCCTACTGAAAAGTGCTGCCCATCTTTGTTTTTCTACACTGCCTGACCGCTAGATGTCGATAAACGGAAAATGGAAGACTGCGTAAAATGTATGTAAAATGAGATTGGTCGCAAAACAACTGTAAAATAGAGAAGCCTTGTTTATATTCTTGCAGAGGGTATTAAAAGAATTTATTATTTATTATTTATATTCCATAATTTTTAAGCAATCAATTAAAAAATGGCAACGAAGTCTCTTTCCAATATATTTTTTATAATATAAATACGAAGCTCCTTTAATGGATTAATAAAATCATTTATTGCGCCCGGCCCGCATAATTTCCTAAGTTTACTGCCGGAAATAAAAAAAATTGGCGCATGCCAAAGAAAGTGCTGATGTGACAAGAAGGCGGCGATGTCGTTGAGACGAAACCAATTGGTCAGGCGGCAGATGTGGCTTTGTTTTCATTAATTAGATCGTTCATGGTTCAGACGCAGGTCAGTCTTCAATGTGATCCCCTGGGCCGTTGCTGATATTCTATACCTGAGTAAAACGAAGCCATGTAAATCACTGCAGCGATTAACGATCCTCTTCATAAATCCTACCAGGTTTCGATCTCCCAATCGGAACTAATTGGGTTAACAATGCAATAGTTATACTCAACTCCCCTACAATGAGTAAGCCCAAATCCAATCAAAGATCAAGCGACGACCGAGTAGTATGAAGTGGCCGGGAACCTAAAGAAGCGTGATCGATGTTGATGTGATATTACCAATATTTGCAATAACCTTATTTCATTCACTTTTCATTGGCTGTACTCTGAATGATCGGGAACCACGTGACAGATGTGTCGCCATTCGGATCAGGCAGAGGACAGCCACAAAATGGAGTTTCGATTTGTGGCCCAAAATCAATTTGGCAGGGAATGTCACCTTTTCACTCTGTCCTGCTCAAGTAAAAATCCAGAAGTTTTTTCCTCCTTTTTCATACAAGAGCTTCATTAGTAAAAGCGTAATTTAACTGCACTTAATGCCCATTAAAATTTCTTAATTTGAATACCCTTGCAGAGCAAAGAGTACTATAGGAGACACCTCAGACCCCATCAGTGGCGGATTTAGAATTTTAATCTGGGGGGAATTTTCGAATGAAACAAATTTTTCATTGTAAATCTAGTCTGTGGAATTTATATGTTAACCTCAGTTCATACATATATATTTCTAATTATTGTAAAATTATTTAATTATAAACGAATATCATAAATAATGGAAAAAAATTATAACTTACCGCTTGTTTATTTTGGTTTAGTAGATTTAAAATTTTTAAATTCATCTTTTAATGGATTATATATATTATAAACACTTTGGCACTTGCCAAAATAAGTTGTCTGCCAGCGCTTTTTCGTCATGTAAAGAACATTTTGCATAGAAACACCGAAAATGTTGGTTTAAACGCGAAATATTGACCGAAATTTATTTAAACCACGAGTATTAATTACAATGTTTATTGCTTTTTTAGCATTTGCAAAGATCGATTTAAATATAAATAAAGACTTTTGCCAAAAATTCCTTGGGGGAGCGTCACAAAATGGCGGATGCTTTGCAATAAAAAGATGAAAACTGTGCGCTTGGCCTGAATTGCCGAAAAACACTGATAAGTCATAAAGCCTATTAGAATAAAAGCGGAATAATTGTAAAGATCAGATGTAATCTAAATTATTTTAAAGGTATTAGATAACAACAGCTGGGTATTAACTCTCCTAAATTAACATCATATTCTCTCTTTAGTTCTTAACACAATGATTACAAGCTAAGCCATACTTTGCCCCCTTACATTTATTAAACTTTGAATTGGTTTCATATATCACGAACTGCTGAGTTTTACTACTTTTTACTTTTACTAAACTAACTGATACTAGACCCGTGGACAGCCGAACTTTTAAGGAAGAGCGTTTAAGCCCAAGAGAGGCTTTGAGTTGGGTTTCGGCTCTAGAACAAATAATTTGGCTCGATAAGTGGAGCAAGTGACTCTTAGGACGGTTGATGGCGATAGCGATAAATGTTGATTGCTCGCTGATGTCGGTTTGACTACAAAGCTTGGACTTACGGCGGTTCAGCTTAGCTATTTCGATTTTCCCCCATTTCGTCCATGATGATTTTGATTTGAGTCTGTTAAATCAGGCAATAAATCTTCTGAGTCTTTTTTTCTGATAACGTGCAATGCAGTGATCAATTGACTACAATAAGGTCTTCACATTACCCATAGAGAATTAGGAAGTATAGAACTAGTGTAAATGTAATAGCTATATTATCTATGCCGCATTTTTGATGGCATACTTCATTCACAAAAAGTCAAACTCTCAGACTGGTCAGAAAGGTAATCCATGAATTGTCGCAAAATCAAAATCCACCAAAATATTTTTGAAGTCCCTTCGAAATCTCTTCCTGTCAGCACTCCGAAGTTCACCAGAAGTCAAAAAAATCCGCATATCCGAATATCGGCTTATATAGATCATCGCGATCAGCAGACAAAACAAGCGGATGAAAAAGACAAGAAAACGGCATGTTGTCAAACGTTGAGTTGGCTCAGCCGCAGGCGGAGATTAAGTCGGGACTCCGCATCCGCCGCGCAGAAGAATGCAGAGCGAGCCACGGAAGGCAAGGTGGGCGTGGCTGCATTTTGATTGAAATCAAACACAAGAGCAGATTACAGTGTATTTATGTGGCCGAGCGTGTGGGAAAGGGTTCTGCGGACGGACCTGTTCTCGGGTTGCGCGTGTGCAGCACTTGTTACACATCCTCGCAGGACACAACAACTGAATTTAAGGACGGCCAAGTTTCAAGAGTTGGAGGAGGCTGAGGAGATGAACTCATCAGGCAAATTCGGGCGACCGAAAGCCGGCGGACACCGGCTCTGATCCCGTTCGCCCACCTCGGAGCCGAATGAATGCGGATTAGTTGCCCGAGAGGGTGCTAAGTCGAGTAAACGCCTACACAGCCAAAAGTCATGTCATGTTGGGCCAAAAAGGATTTGCCCTGCCACTGACACAATTTTCTGCACCATCGTAAGCGGGATAAAGATCCGGCCGCACATCAAGATCTGCGTTGATCCAGACACTCTATGATCACTGGCATTGATTTTTACGGATTTTCAGCTTAGGGCCAAGGCAATGCGCAATCTTATATGTGAATCTGAAACTAGGAAGCGGTCCACCCCCAACCTGTTAGCCGTGTCACCTCCCTGGGCGAAGCAAATTCCACTTGGTCATGGGGTATGACTTTGGGCAATTGCAAGCACAGGTTTTGGGTTTTTGCTGGTTCTTTATTTTAATGCTTGCAGAAAAGTGATCCAATCCGAAATTATCATATCCATATAGGAATAATAAACATCAAGGGGAAAAACAACATACCGAAAAACCATTTGATCATTTGAAAATGGGCCCCAAAAGAACTGCATTGCAAATGGCCTCCGCTAACATGATTTCCCTTTCGGCAAGGCCTGTGGAAATTCATGATGGCAGCCGCCGGGAAAAGAGGAAGTTCAACCCCCAAGCGGACGGGATGCAGAGCTGGGATCAACTTCAGCCGGAGCTCGGTCACACCAAGCGTTTATAACCGCCAAAAGCAAACATCCACCGAGCATTTCGAAATAAGCGTGAAAATAATCCATCTTTTCGCTAAGCGAGCTGCCAGCCGCTCCCGTCACCTATTTCCTCGACCACCCCTCGGCTTCCCCGCTTTTCGCCGCCAGGATCTGGATCGGGATCGGGATCGGGGCAGGGCAGCTGCTGGGGAGAGAATGGCAGCAGAAAGTGTCAAAAAATGTTTCATTTTAGATCTGTTGAAAAATAGTGTTCCCGCCATTGTCCCTTTTCCGTGATTTCTGCACGCTTCACGCTGATTTGCGCGCCTATCAGCCAGGAGTTGGCAGTGGTGGTGGTGGTGCTGCTGCTGCTGTTCCCGCACCACTTTCCCTGGCAGCGCTCCCCTTGCTTGGATGCTCTTGCAGTTTTCCGATGGCCTTCCGCTGAAGCATCCTTTCGCGTGTTGTGCTCGCTCGTCCTTTTCCTCCTGGCTGGGAATGACTTCCAACGCCGCGAAATATAATTCATTTAAATGATTGGTTGTGTGTATAGAATGCAGCCGCGAGAGGGGAAGGGGGTGTAGTTGGGCTCTGCTGGCCGTGGAAATTGGCTTTCCCACTCGTTCACATCGTCCTGCTGGCTCCGCCTATGGTGGTTACTCCGCGATGCTAAAAAAGGAAAACGAAGAACAATTTTTGCATTTCATGAGCAGTCTACGAGTTAGGAGTTTCACACGAGGCAAAAAGAGTTTGGCAGATACCATCTCCGAAAAGAGTGGAAATCAGCCAAGATTGACATAATAACAAACGCCGGCCTCGCTTTGTGGCGATAGAAAAGCAGCCGGAGAAAACTGTAAACGAATCTACGCGAAAGTATTCGAGCCGGACTAGGGAGAGCACAATACGGCCTCAATTACAATTACAAATGCCAGTTGGCGGGGCGGCGAAAGATCAAAGCGAAGCACTAAGCTTTGCAGGCTAGGAAATAACAGAAAATAACGTGGCCAGCGCGCACAATAACACTGGCAATAAAGATGCAAACAATAAAATATCAGCCGAGAAAAGATAGAGTACAGGAAAGGGGACAGACTCAACGGCAACTCCAGTCCCGAGCCCCAAACGGAGTTCATCGGCAACTTTCCCAAGCATCGCGGGCATGCAAATGGCACCGCCGAATGTCCAATGAGTCATCCGTCCTGGTGGCCGCTTCCCTATCCCGATCCCGATCCCGATCCCGCCGTCTTGGAGCAGGTACGACACCGAAGTTACGGTTTGATCACAAGTTGAGCGTAAAATATGCTAAAGATCATCGGGTGTCAGCGACTGTGTGCGCCGCAAATGAGCGTAAAATGATCAAAGAATCTTCGCGCGCTATGCCAAGTGTGGCCCCCAGTTCTCCAGTCCCCTCCTCGCCCCAATCCTCCACCCGGCGAGCTTTAGTGCCCTTCAATCACCTGGACAGGACTTGGTCGTCCATTGCACACCGCACGTATACTAACTACGTGCGCGCATTTCGTAAAATAACATTCAATTTGTGCAACCTGATCAAGCCATTGCAGCCGCAGTCGCAGCCGCAGCCGCAGATCTCCAATCGCCTTCGATGATCATCGGCGGAGCCTGCCCCAATAAATAATCAGTGCTCCGTTGTAATCACATTTCTGCGATCCACATTTCGAGTCCCCCGACTGACGTTTGTGCATATTTTTACGCTTGCTTAAAACGGCCGAGTGCCGAGCTCAAAGAAGATCGCCGACGGCTCAGCCGCCCCTGCCGCGCGCAACTCGCCTGCCTTGCCCCGGCTGCCACCATCGGAGATGGAAATTACACGTTGCAGGCCCACTGATGATTTCTGCAATTGCTGGCCAGCTTCGGCGGCAATAACAACAATTTGTTCGCATGGCCGGTGCAGACAGCCTGGCTGCCGAGCTGCTGGACTGCTGGGCTGCTGCCGCCTCATCGCTGGTCCAATTGGCCGAGTCGGCTTCGAAATCAACTTGCAGCTGCACTGCCATTACTTAACCGATCTTCGGGCTCCTCCCGGTCTGGGGGGCTCTTTATTGAATTATAATGTTATTTAGTTGCGGCTGCCGCCGAGGCTTCTCCGAGGCGTCGACGTCATCGGCGGTGGATAGCAGACATGGTGGAATCAATCTTCGCTGTGGGGTTCAGTTCGAAAGCGATCGCTGGGGCTGCTTTTGGTGGAATATGAAGACATTGTTGCAGGCACTTTATGTGAAGGCGTTCAAGTGTTCCTACATGGCGACATACACATCTCCCTTCTCCGGATTAACCGAAACCCCTTTTCATAACTTTAACACCCGAACATCGAGTTATCATCAGGTATCTATCAAAAACTCATGCGTAATTGCCCTGCAGCGCTCTGGGATGAGTGGAGTGCGCGAGAGCCGGCAAAGTGAAACCCCTCCGGAGAAAGACGAATCGCATGGAAGTGTGTGAGGCAGAACCAGCCCTCGTTTTGCCACACAGCGATCCGAAAACAACACACAGAGATATGCTCTAAATTTGCGTTACGTAACGGAATTTAAAGCGTTCCTTATCTGATTGGTTTTGATGCTTTATCAACGCTTGCTGCTTACCGCTCCCATGAACACGCTTACCGCTCTGGCTGCTCGTCGCCATTACAAACGTTAATAATTTTTAATGAATATATGATAAATATTTTTTGGCGTGCGGCTCAGCGCGGCCAAAGAGTGTGTGAAAAATTGGCGGAACATTCCCAAAACCTCAACACCTAAATGTAATAATTTTCGTCAGCAGGTGATGATTTTGTCGTAGGTCGTAGAATTACCGCTGCGATCGGTGGCAATTAACAATGCAAGTAGCTTGGTTTAACTGGCTTGAAATTGATAATGTGTTATCCGCTAGCCGAAAAACAGTCTCCTCAGAATCAGCGATCATCAATCAAGACAGAGCTTCGTCAGATATCGGGGCTAACCCTTCGGCCAAGTTGGACACACAGGAAGTCTGCGTTAAGAAGGGGCATACAAAATTCGCATGCTACCGACTTCGTCTGAAGGCGACGATGCCCATCTATTGGAATCTCATAAATCACCGCATTATTTTGTGCTCGGCCCTTCAACAGCTTTGTCAAATGAGCCGCCAGCTCTCGGTTGGCCACACAAATTTAACTTGTGTAGAAATGTCCAAGTTGGTGGGCCCAGGACCCAGTCCTGGATAAGATACGTCAGCAAAGAGGAAGCCGAAGGCTACTGTGCGGTATGGGAATGACAAAGTGGAAACAGGCAGCTCTCCGGACGCTATGTGCGATCAATTCTCACAGTTGACACACATTATCGCCCTCGCAAGGACCCCGAACCTGTCGTCGTGGCAGGACTGCTCCTCGCCGGCGATACAAACTAATTGATGTTTTCATTTGGGCACTCTGACGAGCAGGCAACGTTTTCATTCTAGGTGGTAAGTGCGACGCCCGCTGAGCACACATAATTGAGAGCAGCAGGAAGGACCCGAAGAAAGGCACCGCTGGCCGGGCAGCAGCACCACCCAAGACTCCGATCGGCGCAACTAGGGCATGGGGAGAGGACTACAAGTCCTTTCCTCCCTCCCTCCCTGTCACTTTGTCAATGGCTTTGTTCACTACCGTGTGCACTTGGCTGCCCTTCGGGTCCTGTCATCTTCGGCCAGGCCCACATTTGGCGGCATCTTGAAAGTCCTGGGCCAGCCAGTGACGTTGGTGGTCGCCGGATTTCTCTGCTCATATTTTGCGCATCTCCTTTGTCAATTGCTCTATTTTGCTGCGATGTGTGTGGGTCCCCAAACAATGGGTCCCTAAATTATATTCGTATTATCGAGCCCGCAGTGCGTGTTCGTCTTTTTGTCTCTAATTGTTTAATTGTCAGATCATGAGTCGGCTTGTTGTCTGGATCCGTCAGGAGAGCGCCCTTGTCCTCATCCGAGGTCCGTGGCCACAAGAGATCCTTGTGGGAAGGTCGTGTTAGTACATTGTCAGCTTGTCATTTTAGGGAACAGTTTATGTGGCATTTTAAAGGATTAGTTGCTTGTGCTTGTAAACCTGTTAGGGTGCCTGTTAGGGAACACGACCTGAACAGGTCATGTGTGTGGTTCCTTACCTCGCCGATAATGCCATTACGTGGTGGGGTTTAGGGGTTTGTTCTCATTGTGCGGATTTCTTAAATGGGATAGTCATTAAATGGCGATGCTGCCATGCGTGCTTGATGGAAACCAACGAACGTTGCTGTAATACCATTTTAGAAAAACTTCCTTTACCCAAAGTAAATAGCAATCGCATAAAAGACTGCCGTGAATTATTTCGAAACTAACGATATATCAAATCATTTGGTTCTTATTTCTGAATACTTTTGTAATAAAATAATTTTGGTTTATTTGTTTAAATTTTTATTGGTTTGATTGTAGCTCATTGTGTTACATATAGAAAAACATGTGTTCTTACGCTGGACTTAAAATAATTTTAAACAGTCTTAAAGTTCAAATGACAACTAATTTCTACCACTACAAGGAGAGTAAGCCACTCCAGTAAAAGGAAAGGAGGGGGACGTCATAATTCCCTAGAACCCGAAGTATGGATAGGTGGGAGCAGCTCCCATCATCGAGCTCTTCTGCTCCACCTGGTGATGGAAGCCGCCCATGTGGCTGCTGGCGGAGGCGGAGGGGGGGAAGAAGGAGCCGGCGAAGTTGTAGCTCTCCCACGAGGAGGGGTGGTGGGAGCCCGAGGCGGCGGCGGACGCAAACTGGGATCGCAGCTGCTCGGCGGACGTGGCAGCGGAGGGGGGCATGGAGTAGCCGGCCGATCCGGAGGCTGGGTAGGCAGAACTGGCCGGTCCCACGCCGTAGGCGGAGTTCATGAACTCGGCTCCGGCTCCTGGCTGCTGGACCTGCGCCTGCGCCTGCGCGGGGCTGTGGCCGGCGGAGCTGCTGCCGGAGGTGCTGCTGGCCGGGGACATGGATGCCACCGAGCCGCCGTAGCCGGCGTTGTTCTCGTAGGCGGCTCCGGACGTCGGCCAGGCCTGGGAGCCGTACAGGCCCATGCCCATGTGGGGGGCAGGTGCAGAGCTGGCGATGCCGTTGGGAGTGGCAGTGGCTGTGGCGCCGTAGGGAGCGGCGGCGGTGGGGGCGAAGCTGGAGACCTGCTGCGTGTTCAGCTGCTTGCGCAGGCGAGCGCGCCGGTTGGAGAACCAGACCTGCACCCGGGCCTCGGTCAGCCCGGTGCTCTGCGCCAGCTCCTCGCGGGTGTACACGTCTGGGTACTGAGTCCGGGCGAAGATGCGCTCCAGGGCGTCGATCTGGTCGTTGGAGAAGGTGGTGCGGGAGCGGCGCTGCTTCCTCTTCAGCTGCACACTGGGCTCGGTGTCGTCCTCGCTCTCGTCCTCACTGCCCGCCGAGCCAGCTCCTCCGCCGAGGATGCCGTCGATGCTGTGCGAGGCTCCCGCTCCCGCTCCGGTTGGTCCGCGGAGGAGGCGCGAGATGGAGCTCACCGAGGGGGCGCTCTGCTTGTCGCAGACTCCGGCCTCGATCAGCTTGGCGCGGATCTCCCAGCTGAAGATGCCGGGCTGCGACTGCTTCAGCTCCTCGATCCTGGACTCAATGTCTGGCGTGGCCACGCGGGGCTTGCTGCCGCCGATCACGCCCGGCCGGATGGAGCCGGTCTCCTGGAAGCGGTTGAGGATCTTCGAGACGCAGCCGTGGGAGACGCGCAGCTGGCGGGAGATGACGCAGGGACGAACCCCGGCGGCCGCCATTTCGACGATCTGGCGGCGAATGTGGTTGGGCAGGGGCCGCCCGTTGATGAAGACGCCACCGAGTTGGTTGACGCGACCTTGTCCTGCAAGCAGAAGATAAGCGCAAAGGTAAGTAAGTTGTTGTTAGTTGTTAGGTCAGTCCGACGAGGTCTGATCCCATTACAAAGAATCGCCCGATCATCCAATCAAGGTACTCCTGTGCCCAATTGAGCGGAAGGCAGTAATCTAGTTAGGCAGCATTGCACTTGAAATGCACTAAGCAGGATAAGCCCGAGGATCAATTGGCACGATCTTTTGTTGCGCAGGGGCACAATCGATTCGATGGCCATTTGTAGACAAAACAAAACGCAAATTTGCGTAGGCTCTTTCGAAAGAATGCAAAGCCTCTGCTCGCAGCCAGTGGCGGTGGGAGGAGGGAGGAGGAAAGAGGCGGGGGAATCTCAGCTGCATCCCGGGTCGGCTCAGGCAATCAAATCAAACTAATAATCCATAAGCGCGGCAGACGCCCAGCTGTGCGGCTAATACGAGAGCGTATACGTATAGTATGTACGCATGGAAAGGCGGCCCCAAAACAGCCGAAAAGAAAATAAGTCCCGGACCGAGTGCAGGGTCTGTTGTTTGGGGCGCTGACGCTGCTCGGCTACGTGATACACAAGACCCCAAGCTCGCAGACTCGCAGACACGCAGACAGGCAGACACTGAGCCAAGATCAAAGCCCAGCGCCAGAAAGCCGCCAGTTGGGGATTCGAGACGAGTCGAGACGAGAGGAGACGAGCCATGAGCTGGCAAGACGGGCGCGCCAAAAAGTCTGCAAGGTCCGCACTAGGAGCCGGGATGCCTCTGGGCCCTGGCCGCCAAGCCGCTGATCACAATCAATAAGTCAAAAAGCTGATCATGCTGCCGATCGGGTAATGATCTCTCGTTTGAAATCGGCGGGCGAAAGCGCTGCCCCAATTGATGAGCCAGCACTTTTCTTCGCCCGAGTCTAGCGTTTTGTACTCGTAATTGTGGTAATTGGTAGTGCTAGTTTCGGTCTTCGCCGGGGCTTACCTTGGAATGGATATCCAGCAAAGTAGGGAGTCATGTTGAGAGCCGAAACAGCCATGTCCTCTGCAGTAATCCGTCGGAGGGGTTTTGCGGGTGCTGCTGTCAACACTTTTTACTTCTGCGCTTCAGTTGAGATGATCACAAGGTATCGTTGTTAGAACAGTCTCGGCTGAATTTTGGTTTGGTTTTGCTGGTGAGGCGAGTGCGCACTGAACGGTGATGCTGCACGTTTGCTTGACAGCTCGAAACTGATTTTGAAACGGTCAGCCGCAAGACTAAAACGAATCCGTGAGATTCTCGAAGCCGGAAAACCAGTTTCCTCGGTCGAGAGCAGTGCGGGCGAGGGTGGAAGTGTGGCCAGAGTCAGAGCCAGAGCGAGAGCGAGAGCGAGAGTGAGAGGCGGCGATCGCGCCGGTGGTGGGAGCGGAGCAGCTGCTCGGCTGCACCGCGTGTGCTAGAGCAGTGCCGCCGAACCAGTGAGTTTTCGTAGCATGGCTGCAATTTCACTTGGCTCCGCCCCCAGCCATCCACACTGAACTCGGCTTGCACTGCTCTGACGGAGCACTCAGAGTGGGCACATGCTGTCACCCGACTGCGGTTGTTTATTTTATCTCCGCTTGATTTGGAGTTATGCCCGGGGTCGGGATATGGGATTTGAGGTGGGTGGGATGCCCTGGGCGCGATTTGATTTCGCATGTCGCCTCGCATTATGAACACCACATCCGACGCCTTCTCGGCACACTGACATCTTGTTACCACACTTCTGTGGAATATATTTCTATTGCAGAGCGAGAAAATTCAAGCCAGGATCATCCTTGCACACTGTTAACTCCTTTTCATTTGCAGGGCTTTCCTTTGCAGTCCAGTTGATTCTCAGGCTATATTCGACTCTGCTTTACTCAAATGTCCGGCTCAGCTTAGAGACACGCATCATTAGTAAGTACTTCGCAGCTGTGATTCAATTACTGAGCCAGTCCAATGGCCGCTGTGGCCCACACTAATTAGGCACTACCCATCCCCAAAAATTCCCAAATTAATATTCATGAGAAAGAGCGACTCGCAGCAGCCTCAATATGTGTGGTCGAGTGGGAAATCGGACAAAAACATTTTCGCACGGGCAAAAAGGAAGAGGAAAAGTAAACTCCATTTCCGAGTGCATGACTTTTGCTTAATTTTCGGAGAGTGCCTTGGCTACGAGCTGGCTGGCGGTCGAAATCAAAGAGGTTTTGGCCATGTTGCGTATACGCCGTGTGCGCGAGCATTGAAATTATGCGGCATCATATCCAAGGCAAGGCTGCGGACGTGAACAATATAGACAAAGTGTTGCCACTGTCGTTGGAGCCGGCCATTGTCTTGATACTCGCCGAGCCACCGTGTGTGTATCTGTGAGATACTTTCGGCCTGGGTGCGAAACTAAATGTGTGCCATTTGGCAATAATTGTGGGTGTATTGTTTGCTTAACGGCCGCGCTGTGTGTGGCTTCCCCGCGAGGCAATCGTTCAAATCGGCTGACAATTGAGACTGCTACTGTGCGATTGGCACAGTCGCCGGTGGCGGCACCCCTCAGATGCAGATACCGATTCGGGCTGTGTGTCAGCGGGAATGATGAATCTGTATCTGTATCTATTGGGCATTCAAATGACAAGTGTGTTCGGCCTGTGTTTTATCCACTCATTCCCTGTTCATCCAGCTCTCTGTATTCGTTTTTTGCATTGAGCTGGACCAACTTTTCGATTCACAATGTGGTTGGAAATAAATACGCCGACGCCTTCGAAGGCAAAATACTTTTTGCGCGTTGACTCTGGCATTTTGCGGGAATTTTCCAATATTTTCAGCAAGGCAGCCGCAGTCGGGCCAACGGCATTGTATTTGCTTAGCTGTCGAACTGCGCATTGTGGGCTTCAGTTAAAGTTGGAAAATTTGTTTGGAAACCGGGAGGCGGTCGACTGAGAGCGGCCAAAGGAATTGACTTGAGTGATGGCCTTAAAACGCTCTGGAATTCAATTTCCTTCCTTCAAGTGAGCTCCGTGACAGGCAACTCCAATGGGGCCGCTCGTCTTGATGCAGGTTGCTACCAGAAAGACTTTCGGTCGGGAATAATTTTTCATAAGCGTCATATACTAGCATGTAATGAAGAGCCCTCCGAAACACTGGGCTAATGATCTCCAAAGCGCTCCCAATAAACTCAGCTAAAAAATAGCCACTAACGCCCATATGTCAGCTTAGCGGAAAGCCCCTCCGCCCGAACCTCCGCTCGAACAGCTGGCGGGGCGAAGCGGCGGAACAAGAAAACTAAATTAAAACTCAACCGCAACTGTTTACACAGCAAATGTTACCACAAAGAGGCGGCCTGGCGCAGCAGAGCCTCCAACTGACTCCAAGCCGAAATCCCGGGTCGGCCTGGCCTGGCCGGTGGATGATTAATTAAGGCGGCCTCCGGCGGGGAGGATCCGGCGAACAGCTCGGGCAGTTGGCAGGCGAGGTGAGAAGAGTAATATGTACAAATATATCACTCCTTCGGATCGGTTAAAAACGAATTCATAACGTGCGATCGGAGCCCGCCCCCAAGGAGTGAAGTGCCAGTTGGCGGACTCGAAAACAAAGTGGACTGATTGCGATGGGTACCTCGTAGGCTGTGGCAGCCAATCAGAAGAGTCCTGGATGACGCGGCAAAGGACAACTCTGGCCCGAAGCCGCAAGGACCGCAAGGACCGCTTGACTTGGATGGCGACACAAAGAGTGCCATTACGAGCATGATCTGTGGCTACCCCTCCATCCTCCATCCCTCGCCGGTCCGCGGCGCTTTGTCGGCAAGAGTGTGAACAGCGCAGAGGGGAGGGGGAGGTGAGCTGAGTCAGGGGAGGACACCCATGCCGCAGGCTGGACCGCCGCCATCGACGTGTGAAATCTAACAGCCCGCGTCGGCGTTTGGTCGTAAATAATGCGTTTGGGACTCGGTCACTGCCGCTGAAAAGTATGGATTCCTCGAATTCCAAGCAAAACACGCAAGATGATGATCGAGACCCGCCTAATTGACGGCTTCGTAGCGCCTTCGTTTATCGCACTCCTGTTAATTTCCAGCTGATCCTTGATTAGCACTCCGCCCGGCTTCTAATAGGGACATCAAGGCGGACTCCTTCGCTTCAGTTCGATCGCCTGCACGGCCTACCTCTTCGTGCTGAATGGCGTCAAGCCATAAAATTTGTTTAACGCCTGCGCTGCCCCACGAAATGCGAAGTCAATAATTATAATTATGACGCCTTGCCAGTAAAAGGGTTTCATCGCCTCCGCTCACCACGCAAAGTCGACCATCATTCTCACCAAAATGAATAGTCCCAGACGACTTTCAACTGTCACCCGTTAAGCTTGCCGAAAAAAATGCTTTTTCGATGCACTTCAGTTGCAACGCTTCTTATCCAAGGCCTCGTCCGCTTGGAAAATAATTCATTTCTTATGATTACAGATAATTTGACACTGAAATATTAGAGTGTCCAGCCCCCAACGAGATACCGCTTAGAGGAAATCCCCGAAGAATCGTATACGAAATAATCACGAAACGCAATCAATCCTTTGACGATGATGCAGATGAGGAGCGAAGCCATGCCTATGAGCCTATGAGCTGCAGCCAAACAACATAAATAATCCACATAGGCAGAAATTTTCCCTGCTCACTGCTCACTGCTTTCCCGCTTTGATTTATTTACCATAGTGAACATAAATGCATTCGAAATGCATTTTAGTTATGCGCTGAGGCCGCCACCAATCTTCAAAATTATCGTTTGCAGTGCCATGTGAAAATGGAAAATAAATAATTACTCAGAGGTTTATAGGTCCACTGAATTCAACGCCATATTCGTGTTCACTGTTCTACCTTTAATTAAAAGGTAGATTGCGAGATTTCAGCTGCAGTTCGATATCGAAATCGATTTGATACAATTTCAATTTCTGTTGATTTTTCCCGAAGTGACAATTGGCCTGCGTGATTGTCAATTATTCCCAGCTTAATCGATTCGTCGTCAGTCGGCACATGTTAAGACGGGGTGCTCCCAAATCTCCGCGATGATAATTGTGGCATCAAGCCCAACTCCCAGTTTTCATTTTCCAGTTTCCAGTTCCCGTTAAGCCAAGTGTAATGCCTCGTGCCGACTGGTCCAGCTAAAAGTGCATCGGCCCTTTGCCGAAGGTTTCTTTTCGGCGAGTGTGAAAGATTGAGCCCCATGTTATCTTGCGTTGATTTAATTAGATTTCGATTAGATGCGCCATTTTCTCATTTAATTGATGTTATTTTCCTGGAACCAGAGATCGATATTGAAAAGGTTTTGAAGAAGCCGCCTTCCCGACAAGATCATTGCTTGAACCAACTTTCTTTTCACCTTCGATAAAGATTTGGCGAAAAATTGGATTTCATTACCAACAAATGTTTACTTAGTTATTCCCCGTGCACAATATATACGTACGTCTTTTATTGATAACTCTCGAAATAATTCACCGTCTTAGTGGGCGTTCAAAATCAATTTGCGAGAGGCGTCTAAGCGTCATAAGGTCGATTAACACATCTCCATTATCATTATCATCACTTTATGCTAATTTTGCCGTTCAGTAAAACCCACAAAAACGCCGTGTCTGCCTACCTAGCCACTAATTTTATTAGCATAATTTGGCAACACCTTCATCGGCTTTTAAGTCGACGAGCAGATGCGTATCTACCGGATTGCCCGCATATTCGGAGCTCTGTTTGTGCGTTTAGGCCAAAAAGCGCTGCTAAAGCGATTGGCAACGCCAGCGCAGGATATAGGCAGCCAGAAGTTGACTAAGTTGGCGTGGCAAATCGATCACGGACACAGTTTGACAAGTCTATTTGGCTGGACAGGTCCGTGAGGCAGGAAACAAAAACCGGACAAACAAAGCCCGTCGCATCGACCACCGGCAGTTTCAGTCTGGCCAAGTCGAGACGGAGAGTCGCCGAGGAGAGGGACGGAGCGTAACACTTACGATTTGTAATGGCCTCTAATCATGCGACAAAAAGAGGAGGATCGCAGATCCCGGCAGGACCTACCGCCGTCAACAGGTAGCCCGGTGCTGGTGCTGCCGGTTTGCGGTGCGGGTGTTAATGGTCTGTTAGTACGCGGCAGTGTCCTTGCCCTCGCATCCTTGGATGCTCGCTCGTTGCTCGTTGCAGATCCACCCACCTGACCCCCGCCAGACTCACCGCAATTATGACGCCTGTGGTCGTTGTGTTTGCGGTAATTTAGTTATCTGCGCGACCGCAGGCGATTTTCGCCGGAAATTGACAGTCGGCGGTCGGGAGACACAGATCTTTGATTTAGCATGCACTGTTTAAAAAAACATTCGGCAGCCTATAAGCCAGCGCTTTACTGCCAATGCCCACCGATAAACACCCAGACAATACAATACAATACTCCCGGCCCATAAATCTGCAGAAATCTGCCCAGCCTGCTCCACCGAGCGGCGGTTGCATGTTTAGCAAATTACTCAACAGCTGGTCCAGGTTCCTGCGGACGGAGGGCCAGCTGGCCATTAAATAAATTATAACGAACTGCCCGGCCCGCAGAAGAACGCCCCCCGTCTTTGGAGGCTGAGCGGAATGGAGGCTGCCGCAAACAAATTGCTCCCTGCCAAGAGCTCGCCCCGCCATGTGGGAGACGACACGCAGTCTGCCGAGGTTGCGAGTGCCACAGATTGGGGCAGTGGGGTTACGGGGCCAAGGACCGCGGTCTGCGGGCTGCGGGCCGAGGATTCAAGCCAAGATCGCAGAAGGGGGAGGCAGCATGTGTCAGCAGCTCGCTCAAAGCAAATGCCGCTGGGGGTTTCCTTCTTGGGTGAGTTTTTAATTTATGTTATTGATGCGAATGATATACGGAATGCACTGCACAAAATTCGTTGTGTGCAAGTCGAAAATGCATGTGATATTGCTGGTATAAAGCTATCGAATAGCACCCAATATTTCGCCCCCTCGAATCTTAGTAAAACGGAGAATTGGAAAATATTTGCAGATGCAAATGCGAAACTTCGGTGAAGTCAGCAACTCAAATTTTGCGTGCGCAGTTAACGAATGAACACAAAATGGAAAAAGAGGCGAAATGAGTTACGGATTTGCAATCGCTTAAGTTGAGAGCCAATCTGAGCCGACTCCGAGCCTCAGTCATATAAACAAATGAACATATGTAAAATCCATGCTCGACGCGACCACGACAACTTGGCCTGACGCTGATGCTGATGTTTTTTACGACTTGACACAGAGTTTCCGAGGATGGGGACGGGATGGGATGGAGATGGGGATGGGGATGGCTCTGCAGTGTCTGCAGTGACTGGACAAAGTGGCCGACAAAAGTCGGTCGGAGATACGTGTGCTGCGAGCCGGAGTTCGGCGGGCTGCTGACTGAAATGGCTTTGAAGCGCACATTTGCCAAAGTGATCGTAAAAATGCCAAGCCAAATACCTTGAGCACGTCAAGCGCGGCAATTAAAATTGAACTTTTATGTTACAATGACATATAGCCCAGTCGCAGTCGCAGTCCCGTCCCTGTCCCCGGTTGGCCCACGTCGGAGCGCCTTAGCGCTCGACGAGATGGGAGTGAAGTGGAAAGGCCATGCGTGTGAACGGGCCAAGATCAAAGCTCGCGCCGCAGCCTCGCACTTGCAAATGGGAAAAGGACGCGGACGCAGCTAGAGAGCGAGTGATCTCCTTCGCCGGACAATGCCGGATGATGCCGGTGCAGAGGCAGGGGCCGGGTCCCGTGCAGTTTGGTTTCACAATTTAATTGCAAATAAATTGAGTTTTTGGTACTTCATTTAAGCGAAACACGCTTAACATTCCTTGACCGGCGGATCCATCAAAGCCGGCTAAAGATGTCTTTTTCGCACTGCTCAGAGCTGGCTTTTACGAGGCTCCCTCCTTACGAGGCATCTGCGCGAAACGGGCTCTCGAATCGAATTGTTTGCATGGAATTAAAATGGTTTCCTATTCAACTCAACTTGAAACGACTCAACGAAAGTGTTTTGAAGTAGTCTCCGTGTTTTTATATCCGTACTATTACTCTTCCTGGAACATCCATGGACGGCTTCAACCAAGCCCCGTCCCATTATGCGTTTCCGCTAACTGATCCATCAAAACTCCGTTAGAAAACTGTCAACAGATGCACAGGACCTCCGTTAAAAAGAAAAAGTCAGTAGCCGATGCCCAAACGGAAGGCAAAACAAACAGACTGCCGAGCCAACAAATATTGAACAATCGCATATGACAGATCGGCCGACCATTTCGACTAGGACCAAGGACCAAGGAGGAGGACAAGTGAAAATTAGGCACACACACGCGCCCGAGCTCACACACACACCCAAGACGGTTGTCAAACAGTTTTCACTCCTTCATGCTAAATTTGCTAGGCAAACAAACGCTGACGCTGGTCCCGCCGGACATGCAGGACTCGCAGGACTCGCCAGACTAAGTGGCAGGGCAGAGACGGCGGAGGTGTCAGTTCGACGGGGGGCCGCCTGGACGGTAGCACAGCAAGTGGTGGGCCGTGGGCCAGGACACTTGGGCACTTGGCAGTCCTTGGCCCCAGAAGATGCCAGATGCAGAGTCCCGTTCTTGGAACTTATCTGACCTATTCATACACAGGATAATAACTTGAAGGAGCACTCACGTCCCCTTCCCGTCCAACTGCGACTTTCGAACGGAGTTTACGATCTCGTGAGTTTGAATGAATTTGGCTGCCGATGGCTGTCACACTTGCTTTTGGCTGCCCCTTGTATTGATCTAAAGAACGAGTTTTATGTATGCGCCGCTTGGCGACAAAATTTACAGCCCCCAGTAAATCACTGCTGAGCAGTGGGGCCAACATGTGCTCCGATTCGGGGGAAGACGGTCCCTGGGTCCCTGGGATTTTGCACACAGTTTATGGCGTTCATAAAATCCTGCCAGTAGCGGCTAACGGCGAGCAAAGCCTTTTGAGGACTCGATATATTTTACAGTAGAAGTCATTGATTTTTGAATCTCGTTTATGAGGAGCTAATTGGGGGCTTTATGGACGAAATGTTAACTGGAAAGTGTCCCAAAGAGTGTAAACTGCACTTCTGACATGTTTTGTATTCAATCTTTTTCGGAACGAGCAGTTTATGAGCCTGCCACTCGATCATCTATATTTACGGTTCCTTACATCTGGGTTTTTTTTTTGTTTTTTATTAAAAGTATGTTCGCTTCTATTTCGAATTTGTTCGTTCTTTGACAGAATTTCGTTGGAACTAGTAGCTGAAGAAATTCCTCAAACTCCAGGACAGGAAGCCAATTTGCCAGGACACAATTTTCTTGGTCCTCAGGTCTTTATCAAAGTTTTGAAGAGGGCGTTTTCACGCATGAGATACGCTGGTAATTGAAAACTGTCAATACGCAAATTAGGGAATTATTCATGTTTATCGTGACCAAGTGCTGGTGGTTTCGCTCTGAGCACGGAAATGGGCGCGGCGCAATCAATTAATGCTCATGCCGGGCATGTCCTGTGTGGCTCATTTGCATCGCAGCTCCAATGCTGCAACGTATTATATATGAGGCATAGCAGAGCACTTGAGTGCTCTGGAAGGAAGGACTGGGCATTTTCACGACGCTCCATTAGCGTTGATTTTACGCAAGGACTCCAAGCCGGCTTTAAAATGCAATCCATCTGAGGAGGGCCTGGCTAATTGTATCAGCCGCCAGCTCATTTCGCTCAATTCACTTCTGGACCGAAGGATGTGATATGTTTATAGATCGGGGATTTGCATGCGGCCTTGTGCCAATAACGCTCTCTCCTAAACGCTGGCACAAAAGGCGAGGGTCGGCCATTTTTGGTGCGAGTCCATCCCCCGTCCCTTTCTGGCCCTTTGGAAGCCAGATGCAGGCGGCATGTGCGTATCCTTAATATGCGTAAACTTCACGCTTAATTCTTTATATTATGATGATGTCCTTTCGCTGTTTTCGCTTTTGTTCGTGGGTTTTTCAATTTTTCAAACTGCAGACTGCCGTCCGGACTGTACCAGGTGTGACTTGGCTCGCCGTTAATGGCTGTTGATAGATTTTTATGTTTGTATATCGGTAATTGACTTTCCCAGTTCCCAGTTCTCAGTTCGGGGAGGGAGATTTTCTCTAGGATACCAAGTAGCTTGGGGTCGGAGCCTAACGAAGTCCCGCCATCGTGATTGGGATATAGCCAGCTAATGAGAGGTGGCACTATTGCATTACATTTAATCAAATGCAGCTTCTCTGCCAGCCGAGCAAGGATAAGGAATGCCCGCAAGCCTTGACACGATTTCCTCGGCGTAAACAGGCATAAACTGGCATTGTGTGTGTCGCCAGGAGAGGATAAGCCAGGAAGCTAAGGCGAGCCGGGCCCATAAACTTGGGCAACAAAGAGCCACCCTAACTAGCCAGAAGCTGGGATAAACACACAGTGGGACGCACGACTCGCAACTGTGGGTGCTAAAAATGCCAACCGGAACGATTGATAATGCCCCTGCCCTGGGTAATGCCGCTGGGTCTGAATACTCCGGCCTGAATACTCCGTCTGTGTCCTGTGCCGACGGCAGCCTTCACGCTTTAATTGGCTGCCGGCGACAGAATAAAAGTCATACAATTCGAACGGGCAGCTGCGGATTCAGAGTGATCAGGCGAGAGTTAGAGGAGGGGTTGGTGTGCGGGGTACGGGGTGCGGGGTACGGGGTGCGATGTGCGGACGGATTACGGATTATGGATGCGACGTTGCAATATCAAAAGCCGGGCGAGCTGGAGCCGAACCGCCCTGGCGGGCTCAGCCAATCAGCGGCCGGCCGGGCGTGGCATGCAGCTCGCTCGATTAAAGCCGCGCTCTCTCTTAGCCTGGCGGCAAGTTTGATCGGTGCCATGTTGAATCTGGCCGTGGCGCTCCAGCGGCAGCGGCAACCACCGAAGGGCGGCGCAAAAGCTGCTCTCGCTCTCCTCCTGCCAGCATCTCCGGCTCGACGGTGGTGGTGGTGGTGGCTCGACCGCGGCGCGGAAACCAGTTTGTGGAGCGATCTCATTGTTCGCCCGTCCGCGGAGCAGCAGTCGTCATCGCCCGGCCGGCCCTCGTTAATTTATGCTCGCGCTTCTCTTTAGTTGCCTTGCAAGTCTCGTGCTGTCTGATCGCCGAAGCGCGCGTAATTCCAAGAAAAGTGCCGCAGCCCCACCGGTTGGGAGTTGCAAAGTTCCGTCGGAGTCGGAGTCAAAATCGGGAGTGGGATTCGGTGTCGGATTCGGAAGCCGCTCGTCGCAGGCTACGCTTGGGTGGAGCGCAGGTTCTGGGCCAGGTTCCTAGTGATTTGCGCGAAACTCTGCGAGATCCTGACCCTTCTTAGTTGTAACCGTGCAATTGTGTTGACCCAACCAAAGCCAAAGCAAGCTTGACCTACGGTGCCGAGTCATTACGTCCCCTAAGTTATCTATAAGCACAGTTCACTCGGACAATGGATATGTCCAGCGCCAACTCACTGCGGCCCCTCTTCGCGGGGTACCCCTTCCAAGGTTAGCTTTGGCCCCCAGTCAACTCTTAATCTAAGTAAAATGCCCACTGGGCTGACCCCTCAACGAGGCTTTCGTTGGGAAATGGTGTACAGTTCCTTAGAGTATTTCTGATACCGAGTTCCCTTTCTCCCAAATCTCAAATGTCAAATCTCAACCGCTTGCAGGACAAGGTCGCGTCAACCAGTTGGGGGGCGTGTTCATCAATGGTCGCCCGCTGCCCAATCACATTCGCCTGAAGATCGTGGAAATGGCGGCGAGTGGAGTTCGGCCCTGTGTGATTTCGCGGCAGCTGCGCGTCTCCCACGGCTGCGTCTCGAAGATTCTGAACCGCTACCAGGAGACGGGCTCGATCAGGCCCGGTGTGATCGGGGGATCCAAGCCCAAGGTGACGTCGCCCGAGATCGAGACGCGGATCGATGAGCTGCGCAAGGAGAACCCCACGATATTCAGCTGGGAGATCCGCGAGAAGCTGATCAAGGTGAGTACCGAACTGCACTGCACCTGCCGGAGGGCTCAAGGATGCAAGGATGCTAGGATGCCCGGCCCTTCGGTAGCCGTAACCGCATGCCATTATCTGCAGACAAATGCCGAGCGAATGCGAATCAGCTCACTTCCGTTTTCCGAAAAGTCACGTGGCAGTCTCCGGCCGCCCGCTGACTTTGTTGTGGCACGTTGCACGTCTCCCACTGGCCCTTTGCATTTGCCGGCTGGCAAATCTGGTTGCACAGATGGCCGAAATAACCCAAGGACTCATTTTGAACTTGGCCGCTCATTGACAATTTTGTTGTACAACGGCGACGACAAATGCTCACTTGCCACCCAAACCGTTAAGAAATCGATTAAACCATAAAGAGCCGACCGACACCTTTGTCGTCGTTCTCTTATCGGCATCGATTGTGTTCATCCTTGAGGCGACAAGGTGCAAAAAGAAATACATATATTCGTCTGTCTTTTAGCCTCGGGATATCGCTTTAAACTTCCTGTTTGTCAACCAATTCGATGCGGCAGAAAGTGGGGAACACACTAAAAGCGACCGAGTCTCAGTGACAAAATGTGCAAAAGTCCTCTGCTTTAATACGCTTGGCCAATACTAACATTGTTTCTCCTCCAGTTTCCGTAAAGCATTAAGAAGATGATCGCATATGCCCACACCTTGATCGGGCAACGGCTTATCTTTCGGTTGAACCTACGCCAACTTAGCAACTTATTTGCAGAGCCCAGCTGTCTGAGGGAAACTTCGATTTCGGCTTACCACCAAACAGCCTGGCAGCCTGGCAGCCTTTCTGATCCACGTCTATATGGATAGATGGATACATGGATGGATGGTTGGCCCTCTGACGGCAGTCAGGGTCTTGTCGAAGACTTTGCCTCTCGGCGAGACTGCACGAGAGTGCAGAGGAGGCGAACGATCTACGCGGGCATTCATGTATTCATGCGCCAGCCTCTTTTGGCGGCTCTCGTCTCGCTCTTTATTTAAAGCCGCAATTAGCCACACTTTACGTGGCGATACGATTCAGGCGACCATCGATACGATCGGTCAATGGATCAAAGTTGCCATCACTCCAGCCAGAGTCTGCGCGATGCACACTTTGCACTGCAGAGAAAGAATGCAGACCGACATTATTTTATACATTTCCAGACTAGAATCCAAGGCACAAATTAATATCTGGTATTCCATGACTTCATTTATATTACACAAGTTAGAATCGAAGACAAAAACTTATATTTGCAATTCCAAGGCATAATTTATATTATACAAGTTTCGAGACTCGAAGGCAAAAACCAATATTTGGTATTTCAAGACTTCATTTATATTATACAAGTTAGAATCGAAGGCAAAAATTAATTTCTGGTATTCCAAGACTTCATTTATGTTACACAAGTTAGAATCGAAGACAAAAACCAATATTGGGTATTCCAAGACTTCATTTATATATTACACAACTTATAGCAGCTAATCTATATTATAAGATTTAACTCAGAATGATCTTGTGATCCTCAACATTTCTCTCGGTGTGATGCTTTTCGCTTTGTTTGCGCTGACTTGGCCAGCTAGTGGGCGTAAGCACTGCCCCCAGGGGCGCTTCACGGCTAATTAGAATACACTTGGAGAATCCCCCGCTCCGATTCCAGGCCTGCCCGCGAATGGCCGCCTTATCTTGCAGATACGACTGGGCCAGTGGAGGTGTATCCATCAGCGATCGTGATTGATCGGTTGGTCACAACCCCAATCGAGATCACTGTTGGTCCTTTGGCGTTCGCTCCAACTTGGGCATTTCAAAATCTAATTCTATGCAGCCCGCTGACAAACTGTTTCCAAGAATTTCAATTATTTAAAAATACAGAACGCTGCTGTCACTCAAACAAGAGGCTAGCAGAAACCCAAAATTCGATATGCAGGCTGAACAATACATAGGCAAAGAGCGCAGCTCGATTTGGTCAAGTATAAAGCGCAGCCGAGTGCCAATCCAACTGTCAACTAATTAATTAAATTTCAATTGAAATTGTTAAGCCAGAGCCCAGGCGGAGGCAAAAAAAAATGTGTCTCGCAGTCGGGGGCTCGACCGAGATCGAGATCGAGATCGGTTTGGCTTGGGGTTCGGGATTGGAATCGAGATTGGGATCCAGTTGTCAGTTGCCACGAGATAAGCCGTCACACATTCCAGCCAAACAACCGGTACGGTGGGCCCCAGCCCCAGCTCGAGCTTGGGGGACCCGCACAAGTCATAAATAACGCAACAAAGTCCAGTTGAAAATCAAAACATATTTCTGTTGTGTCTGCGTGACACATTCAATAGAAATGGGAGTCGGTAGCCAGAAGACCAACGCCAGTTAGCCGCGCCGTCTGGCTGACACCCCAGCATCCACTCCACTCCAGAGTGGACGAGGTTTCAGGTTTTGTTTCCGTAGCCGGCGTCTTGTCTTGTCTGCTCCCTGACTTGTCTATGAGGTGTCAGTTGTGCCACCTTTGTTCGCCGAGGCACCACCAACGACGGGGCAGGGGTGCCTGCGCCGCGATAACTTCGTTAGTGGCAAAATAATATAATATTATTAATCATGAAAATGTTTGCGGCACATGCCACTCCGATTGAGCAGAGACTGACACCCGGCTGGGTCACTCACTGACCACTGAACACTGACCACCTTCCACCAGCATCCAGTCCCCAGATCTGAGAACCCCCAACTCCTCGCCATGTTGCGTCGCACGGTTGCGCCTCCGTGTGCAGCGATTAGCTTGAACCGAGAGCCAACAGTGAAGTCGACATGTCGCTCTAATGAAAACTGACAGTTTTCGTTTCTTACATGGAAGAGAGGACGGCTTCGGGGATTGATTTGGGCTTGCAAGTGCTTCTTCCTCCATTTCTAGCACGAATATTTTGAGCACCATCTCATTACGCTTGGGGTATCAAATTTTCCTTTGGAAGGTTAAGGTAATCGTTGCTGTGAGAGAGTAGCTTCTCGCAATTTTGTTGTCTTCGATTTTTTGACGATGCACAATCTCGGCACTTGCCTCGCCTTTTGACGGAATACGCAACACAATCGCAGATCAAAGGCACACAAAGATATTAATTCCCATGCTTGGCTCAGCTTTCCGCCTGACATTTCCCTAATTGGATTACCAGCCCAAGCTGAAAAGAGATTGAAGAGGGCTTCAAGACAGCTACACGAAATTTGTCCAAACACAAATTCTGCCCGGCCAGCGCAGCATTAGTGTCAGAGCTTTCCAGTGTCTGGTTTGTAGGAAAACCGACAATGGAAATCTTTCAGACGACCAACAGTAGCCACAAGAAAATCGTTATCTTAATTGGAATTCGGTGTGTTAGGTTTTCAGATTCCGTTGCCGTTTAAATTAACCCTGAAGATAGGTCCAATCGCAACCTGATTTCTAATTCGATCACTTTCTGTTTTTATTAACAAACACAGGAGGGCTTTGCGGATCCACCGTCGACGTCATCTATCAGTCGCCTGTTGCGGGGAAACGATCGCGGCAGCGAGGATGGTCGAAAGGACTACACGATACACGGAATTCTCGGAGGTAAGAAAACCAGATGGCGGCCATGGGCGATAGGAAACCTATTTGGGAGCGTTTAATCTTGCTGTGAAAATCACCTATCATTTATTTGGTGATTTCGGAAAATCATCTTCAAATCATTTGTAGCTCAAATCAACAAACTGCTGTCGGCAGCGTGGCTTTGATCGTCTTAGGACTAGCGACTTCAACTTACATAAAAGCCGATCGGAATGGAAAGAAACGACTACAATGACCATTCGATAACGATCTCGATCTCGATCGCTTGTTGGCTATACACAGCCGAAATAGGTGTAGATGATGACACCTGAGAATCAAAGTACACAAGTTCCGAGATTCCTTTGCCACAACCCGGTCACAGCTAATAACCCGCCGTGCCCCTCCCCCTGTCCGGCGATCGGGGCCAATAATCAGGCCAAATATGCATGGTCATTCGATAAGCGACCGGCGGAATCAAAGCGGCGGTCGTTTAGCCAGAGAACTTGGATGCCGCTCGCCTGCTCGTTTGGGGCGTTTGGGAAATCGGGTAGAAAATTGTTTTGAATGATCTCTCGCAGGGTCATTAGACGCAATCTTCATTCTGTCCACTTTTTCAATTAGGAATCACTGCCAAACTACCTTGAGGTATTCTCTGTTTGGCAATTGTCGATTTTGCCGACCTCGAGTTGTCACAACAAACAGCCCGCCTGAAAATAGCTCGGCGGGATTCCCTAAAAATGTCACCTTGGCCTTGTCCCTCTGAACGCGTGCACGCCGACAATGACTCTGGGTTCCCTTTGGCCAAAGAATACTGTAAAGTTGTTTAGGTCCGGCTGCCCTGAGAGAATTTATAGGTCTTTCCGCTTCTGGAAGGTTGCTGTGTTCTTGGGCGCTGCGTGAGAATGGCACCAACAGGTGAACGATATACGCAATGTTTACGTTCCGATATGTGATCTTTCCCATTTTGTCTTTTGGCTCTCTTCCGGCACCTGTGTGCTCCATCTATTTAATCGCATAAACACAGAAAGTAACTAAGCATAATAAACACGACCTCAGCAACGCCAGGGTAATCATTAAGTTGTCGAAGCGTATAATAAGCACACGCCCTCCCATCAGCGTTGAATCCCCTGCCCCACCCGCTCCCCGCGTCCATCTCCGCTATTATAGCTGGCCAGCAGAAGCAGCAGCGAACTCACAATCACAATCACAATCACTCCAATCGGAAAGACACAGGGACGCAGGGACACATCCCAAGTGCAAGTGGCCAGACCCCAGCTGTGCTGGAATCTTTGGGATCTGGGATCTGGGACCAGAGACCAGAGACCAGGGACCTGGGACCTGAGTCTTGGGATAACAAAGTCGGTGCCGTTGCCTGTAATCAACGCCTTCTTCGCCGGCGACTGAATGATTCTCGGCCCTCACCTGCAGACGCCGAAAATAAAATTATGCATTATTAAATATGTTTCTCCGTCTTTTGTTTCGCGTATAATTTAGTTGGATTTGGATTTTGATCAATTTATTCAACTGACACTGCCTCCACGACCATGTCCGCCTTTTCCAACTCGCAGCCTCTTTCCCAGTCTCAGTTGGAGCTTCACCTTCCACAAAGCCCCACTGTCGCTGACTGCGTTTGCCGGCGGCTCGCTTTGATCACGCAAACACCGAAAAATCGACGGAAAAGTATGAAATACCCAATAATAGCTGAATATGCCCGAAAAGAAAGAGAAATTGTGTGGGGGCTACTGAAATAAGTTAGGTGACAATAATACTCTTATAATTGTTTATCAAAACCAGTGTGTCTTCGGCCAAGGCGAACAAAATGAGTCGACTTAAGTCGTAATTAAGAGCACTGATACAGTCGATAGAGATTCTCACCCAAAGCCAATTTAAATTGTATTATTTTCGGAAAACTAAATGCTGTGGGGAAGGTGAGACATCAGACGAAATTATAATTCAAATGCTCCATGCTGGATCGGGTTCCGAAGATGCAGCGGCTAAGTCCGCTAAAGACCCACCGCTCAATTATTTGGAATCCATAGCTCTCCACTTCTCGGTAATCTCCGTAAAAATTTGATCCCCACGCCCGTTAGAGGCACAACAAACACGCCGCTAAACGCTTGCAACGCCCTCGCCAAACATGCCAGGCAGGCTGACAATAGCCAATCTGTTCCAAGTTGACTGATAAATACGCGTGCGATTTGTTTTATCCAGAGCGATCCCAGGGCAACCCGGCCCACTCAAAGAAAGAAAGTGACGCGAAACAATGAAATCAAATGGCAAAACCCCGACAAGGAGTCAACGGCAAGAGAAGAAAGGCCGGGGAGAACACTTGTGGCAATTAGTGGCCGGGACAAAGGTATCAGAGGAGAAACCGCCGTGGGAAGGACCAGCGATATTTACAAAACACTCTCCCCCAGCACAAAGGAACCAGGACCAGACAATGCGGCAGCAGCGCACAGGCTGATATTGGTCGAATCCAAACACAGACAGGTTCAATTATTTGCGAAGCCCAAAACACAAAATGGCAAAGGCAATGGCTATGCCAAAGAGCCGAAGGGCCAGGACAAACGGACGCCGCCCAAAGATCCTGTTATGGGAGTTCACACCTCCTCTAATGATTCGCAACGGGACGTCGGAGGAGCATTCCTGCAGTGTCACATGACAAATGACGAGCGGGCCGGGCGAGGGAGGCACCTCGGCAGTGATTGCGCAAAAATACCCTATCCTCGCATGTGCGGTCCCTAACATGCAGCACCGACCTCGGAGCTGACCCTATCTCACACATATGGCCCGATCCGGCGGTTGGTTGGTTGGTTGGCTCATTTGTTCGACTCGAAAACCCATTAAAATCGTTCATGCCCGAAAAAGTGTCAACGTAACAAAAGCATCGCCTTGACTTCAAATGCACCGATCTCGAGCGGCTTCTTTAATGCCCACCAGGGTGTCCTGGAGCGTTCTGTTTGATCTCATTGTGGCCCGGATCGTCTCGGTCCGACTCTCGTATGTCTGCTGGTGCTGGTGCGCCCCCGAGTCCGTTCGTGTTCGTGTTAGTGTTGATGAGTTACAAAATATTTTATTAACGTATTATCACACTTTAACCGACATCTCCGTCCCGCTCGCTCTGCCGTTCCTTGCTCTTTCTCTTTCTCTTTCGATCTTGCCGACTGTTCGGCGGCTGTTCATCTGGGATTTGTTTTGATCAAGTGTTTGTATGCATTGTTATTTAAATTAGTTTCTTTCATTTTGACTCGGTGTTCAGCTCCTTCGATTTCGATGATTACGATTCTTTTGCCGCCGGATTATGGTTATAACTAATTTTGGCCTCTCCGATGTCCCTTCACATGAAAGTCCCAAGACTTTTGTAAATTAGTTTAAATGGGCCCGAGTTAAGAATCATTTGAATTTAAACATGGTATTCAGGGATCTGTTCCCTTGTCTACTTTTCCTAATTATATGGAATGAGCTCGCCTTTCGGGGGCGTTGCATGCATATATTATTTTTAACAAATTGATCATATAATTTAAATAAAAATTCAGCAAGAAAACATTTCAAAATTTAGACGTTCTCACATAGAGAAGCATGCCCTTTTTTTATGAGTCGATTGAATTGTATACAACAACTTTCCAAAAAAATTAATTTTTTTATTTGTTCTACAGAAAAGATTTTTATATCAACAGTATTATAACAGGCCCGTCGCATTCCATCTTTAGCGAGACTGGCTGCTTGTTAAACTTAGCGCATATAAGCGGCATTACTTTAAAGCTCCTGTAATCCTTTCGTTGACATGAAACTTAAGACACGAATCCAAAGGCTTAAGAAATAACATTCGCTGGAATCAGGTCCAATCGAAACGGGCCGAGTTGAGTCGAGTTGAGCCGGGCCCAAGTCAGTGTCGCATAGTCGGAAACCTTCCGAGCCCCAAATCTGCTTCTCGGCGACAGAAGGCGTGCGTGACTCCAACTGACATCTGACATGTCCAGCTGGGGATCCCCTGCCCCCGCAGAGCGGAGGGGCGCTGTCCAGGAATTGCTTTCAATTGCTGCTCGCTTTCCTTCGCATTGCATTAGATGCACCAATTTAAATCAGGGGTCGGTGTCGGAATTGTTGATTGATGATAGTGCCGGGGTCCTACTTCGCCCCCAAATGCAACTTTGAGCTAGGTACAGGGAACACGGGAGGTTGATTTGAACCCAACTGCGATAGAGGCTGGGCAGCACTTGTCCATCAAAGGTGCTTGGGCTCCAAAAATAATACCCACAAAAAGACTCTTGCCTTTTGCTCTTTGCCACACCAGCGGCGACTTTCAGAGTGCGAGCCATACCTGCTGGCCGAAAACACAGGCTAAACGTCGTCAAAAATGATGGAATACCTGCCCAGATTACGAAACCGCTGTAATTTATCAAAGCTCGGACCTCAAACGGTTTTCCACGGCGAGCAGTCATCGAAAAGAAAGCCTCAAAGCAAGATTCAAAGAGCTCCACAGTAGCCAAAGTGGTGCCGGCCGCTTTCGATGGCGGTGCAAAATTAAAAAGGCTTTTGTCTCTGGCGCTGCTGGATTGTTTTCTCCCCTGGCCGCCAGTATAGCCGTCTCGCTCCCGCTTAGGGGAGCTATGGATGGCCAAGTAGCAACAAATTAATAAAATGTTTAACATTTAAAAACTAATTGATTTTTCTACCCTCCGCCTTTTCCGAAGTTGTTTCATTTCTTTGTATCTCAGCCCTTTCTTCTTGCCTCTTCTTGCTTCATCTGCAGCTTCAGGAACCAGACCCCTTATTTCGTATAATTAAGTTTTATTGTTTCGTGTGTTGAAAGATTAATAGTCCGACTTCTGTATTTTATCATTCATATCCATTCGTTTTCGTTTAATACGCATGTGAACTTTAGATTTCTTTATTGGACCACAGGCCGAAATAAACAGTGGGCGTTCCTCGCCTCGGAGGTTTCGCCTGAGGGGATTTTGGGTGTGGCCTGTTGGTCGCCGAAGCTCATAAGCGTGCCGAAAGACTGTTTAACAGTTGCGGAGTGTCGAAACTGGATTTTACCAATCCGATTTAGACGTTTGCAAGCGCACAAGTCCGCGGCAAATATGCAACACTCATTGATCGACTTTGGGAAGCACAGGTTGGCCCACGAATAGATGCCCCGAATTTTAAAGCACCAATTAGTCACAGCGGAAAGGGAACAGGAAGTCACCTAATTCGGAGGATCCATTAATAATTTCCCCTGTCAGACCCGAAGAGATTATCACCCCACCTCTAACCGCACAATCCACAAGAACCGCACAAAGGTCCCCGAATGCATTCAGGTCAAAGGACGTTCAATTCAATCGGAAACCAACGAATTTCCGCTTCATCGCCAGTCCCACAAACAGCAGGATCTGAAATTTTGAAAAACGAGCTTGTGATCTTGTTGAATAATTTTTGTGAAGGGGCGGCCGCTTCTAGAAAACCCCTTCGATTGCGTAACGAGCTCTCTAGGCGATTCGGCATGGTCCCATGAGTGACTGGCTCGCCACACGCCGCGCTTCAAGCCCGGTTGCCAATGATGGCGGCGTTCCCCGCTTCGCTTTGTAAGCAGATGCCGAAGTTAATTGGCGCACTCCTCCGCAACCGCTGACAACTTGCCGATCATCTTCTTGTGTAACGTGATATATTGTGTCACTTGTCAATGCTGTGACTTTTACGAGCTGCCTGCGGCCCCGCCCCGCCCCGCCCGCAGCCAGGCCGCTGGATCTGAAGAACCGTCCGTGGTCGGTGGCTTTGACAGATTTGTTGCGCTCCCCGACGTCTCAATTAATATGCAATGGCGCGCAGTGAACGTCGACTCCCATTCCCATGGAGCCGATCTGGTCTGGGGCTGGTCTGGTGCTGGTCTGGGGATGGCCTGGGGATCGCCGGCGATCCACCTCGGTGGTCCTATTCATTGAATCCGGAGGAGATCAAGCCGCCGAGCATGATTCAGTTTCGGGGGAACCGAAGGGCGTGAAAAATTTTATGGCCTCTTACAAGGCGTTCATAATTCAGTTCGGTTGCCTTAATAAAGACCCCAATCCCAAACCTCTTTCCCATCGCCACAGGCCGCGACTCGGACATCAGCGACACGGAGTCGGAGCCCGGGATTCCGCTGAAGCGCAAGCAGCGTCGCTCCCGCACCACCTTCACCGCCGAGCAGCTGGAGGCCCTGGAGCGGGCCTTCGCCCGCACCCAGTACCCGGACGTCTACACGCGGGAGGAGCTGGCCCAGACCACCGCCCTGACGGAGGCCCGCATCCAGGTTTGGTTCTCCAACCGAAGGGCCCGGCTCCGCAAGCACTCGGGTGGCTCCAGTTCCGGGCTCTCGCCCATGAACAGTGGCAGTTCAGGAGTGGGCGTCGGTGTGGGCGTGGGAGTTGGCCCCAGTGGGGGGACAGCTCCTCTGGGCTTCGGCCCCCTGGGCGTCGGATCGATGGCAGGCTACAGTCCTGCGCCGGGAACCACCGCCAACGGAGCGGGCATGAACGACGGAGCCCACCACGCCGCCCACGCCCCCAGTTCCCATCACAGTGCAGCGGCGGCCGCTGCAGCTGCGCACCACCACACGCAGATGGGTGGCTACGACTTGGTGCAGAGTGCTGCGCAGCACGGGTTCCCCGGGGGCTTTGCCCAGCCAGGACACTTCGGAGGCCAGAACTACTACCATCAAGGTGGGTGCACATCTAGCGCCACGTCGCATCCATCCAAACCATAACCAAACCCCTGTTCTCTCCGCCCGCAGATTACTCCAAGCTGACCATCGACGACTTCTCCAAGCTCACCGCCGACAGCGTCTCGAAGATCTCGCCCTCACTGCACCTGAGCGACAACTACTCGAAGCTGGAGTCGCCCTCCAACTGGTCGCAGGCCGCCTACCACCTCAACCAGTCGGCGGTGGCCGCCGCCAACTACAATGCCCACGTGGCCCAGCACCAGCTCAACGACTACGCCGCCGCAGCGGCCCACGGGAACGCGGCGGCGGCCGCCGTCTACAACCACCCCTTGCCGGCGCAGGGCCAGGCCAAGTACTGGTCATGATGAGTCGGTGGTCATAAGCCAGTGGATCCCAGCTAGTTATATGAATTCAATTATCAGCAGAGGCACACGTAGATGTTAGGCAACTATTTATACCCGAACGTGAATATGGAAATGTCGGCTTAGCTATAGTTTAGGATTACTCGCTTACTGCATGTGCTTCACCAGGCTCTTACAGGCGCATTAAGGTTGGCAACGTTTTCACAGCAGCATCTTCATCATAAAGCTAGATATTAACGTATATTTATTAACGTAAGTAAGGGCTATTATTGTAAACATAACACGTGGCTACTCCCAAAAGGAACGCTTGTAAATTGTAAAACCCTAATATAATAAAAATACACTGTTTGAATTGAAGGACTCAAATGGAATATTTTGTGACCAGAGCGGGTTTCCCGACTTGGCTCAGAAAAGCAGAAGGAACCCCTGAAATAAAACACAGCGCACATTGTAGTATAGGAACAAACCAGTAATATTTGTATATGCTTGCATTATAATTGTATGATATACATAATGTGTTTACAGATACGTAACATTGATAGTGGGTACTGAGCTCTGATCCTGTTCCAGATCCAGAGCCTGACCCAGTGCATGCCAGGGTCTATAGGTTTCAAATATGATCGAAGTAAACACTTGGTTACAGTTTTCTTTAATCTTTGGATTACTTTGGTTAGAAAGTTAATTATTGACGACATCAGACTTATTATTACGCACTGTGGTTTAGATATAATGTTCTTCTTTTACGATCTCCGATCTTACACGAACAATTTAAAAAGGATTTAATCAATTTAAATGATTTGTAAGGAAATACTGGATACCTTTTCTACGGTTTATTGTCAATATTTATTTATTGTCTGAATACATATGTATAGTATATTTATGTATATATAAATCGATATTTTCTTTTCTTCTCACCAAGTTTTATTGTCTTCGACGCAGTTTGTTAACACTCTCATATATCAATGATCGTTGGTGGCAATACTTAGCTTTGGACTAGGGGAAGTACATATTTATTGTCATATACACATAAAAGTCGTTTGGGAAAGGGAGTCTAAACTGGTATCAATATATTAGCGATGAAGGATAAAGTTCTTCGAGAGAATCTAGTTCTTGCAAGGTACAACATTGGCACTAATTCAATATTCCTTCAAGAGTTTAAATGATAAAGAGACGATATGACTCGGTTTGATATTTATCGTTTTTCGCTTTGCACTGATATCAGTTACTTCATGCTTGTAAATATAGTTTATACATTGAGAGATATATCAATACAGATCGTTCAAATCGGGGCACCTTCAACTGCAGGCCTCGATTTCGCTCGAAAGCCCTCGTTTGTTGTTGTTGGTGCCGCAGGTGTTGTGTGTGACTCGACCAATAACTTGTTGATCTTAAATTAGAATATGTAGTTTCAGTAAAGTTCTACGTTCCGATTACGGTATTGGGGCAATCAGCATCGCTTCATCGCTTCATCGCTCGTTTCATAAAGAGTATATTGTCGATATTTAGTATTCGTAATTGTCCAGGTTGCGTCGAAATTCGCGTCGGTGCAGTGCTGTGATACGCGGAGGAGTGCCCCAGGAGTGGAAGGGCGGATAGACGACGGCCCCGGAGCGCAGGAGCGGACGCGGCGGGCGTCCCGACGGCAGCGAGTTGCTGGCGAGGCTGGGCGAGCGCGCTTGGGGGCCGGCGGGATCCACGAGGTACTTGGGCAGCCGACCGCTTATGCCGGCACCACTCCAGTTGATCATCGGTTGATTGGGTATGAAGCACTGCTTACAAACGGCTGCGGTGGGTTGACGCAGTCGCTCGTGTTGGTGGTAGTACCCGACCTGCAGGGCGAGGAAAGCGATCGGGTTATTACATGTCCTCCGGCTGGATTTCACAAGAGCTCTACGGGAGTACAGAATAGAAAACAGTCTCGCAGCCAATGCACTAGGTCCAAGATGCAACCGATTTAGTAAAGAGCCGCCGCAGCTACGGAACAAAACACAAGTGAACACTCAACAGAACCGGGAAAAATACAATAAAAGTCCGCAGTTGGACCAGATCATGCCAATGAGCTTAAACATGCCAATACAAACTGATGGATACAACACAACGAAACCAAGGAAAGCACAAGGAAATTTATCAGATAATTCTAAATAAATTAATTTAAAGATTTTTCTTATAGGAACCACACTGCATTTTTTTTCTACATTAACATTTCGTTTCTGAGATTTTATCTACATGCACATTTGAGGAGCGCCACGACCGTCAAGTGCTTTGAATGCTGCATACTTTTCGCCTGCAGACGAAAATACCTTGGGAAAAAGCAGTTTGCTAAACGATTTGTCTTTCTATTTATTTTTCAAAAAATACTCTTTGGATTAAAGAAACTTCTGCGTAACTGAAGGCATACAAAGTGCCGGAAATTGGCCTAATGCCCCTGCACAAACGATTGGCGCTCAGTGCACGGAAATCAAATTTCCGAGTTCCATTTAAATGGAAAAAATTTCATTTGGCTCGCCGAAGGAAACGTCTGAGAAAAACGCCTTACTTCTGATGGGACTATTTTTGGGGCTGGGATTACACAATAAAGCCGAAATTGGCACATCAAATCGCAGTCAGTTTCTTAGAAGCAACCGAGACATCGACAGCAAGTTTTTGATCACAACTACAACTCGTGGAAGGTGTCAACCAAATCACTACCACTCGACAGCGAAAGGCACAACAAGGCCAGAGATGAAAGGTCTCGTAGCCAATTACTATAAACCAAACGGAAAAACAATAATAATTTCCACAACAAAGAAGGAACAAACAAAGAGGTAAGCAGCACACATCGAACCATCGCCATTTACTCATACAAATTGCCTGGCGTCCCGTCCCGAGCGACTGAACCGCCCGCCGGCCCCGCCGTAGCCACCGCCTCCAGTGGGGCTCCGCAGGTAGCGGTAGCTGGGCAGGAACCCGGAGCGGTAGACGGCGCCAATGTGGCGCTTCTGCGGCGAGGGCCACTGCTCGCTCCCTGACTCCACCTCCGCCTTCGGCGCCTCCTCTGACTCCTCCGCCTCGTCCGCCTCCTTGGCGGCTGCAGCGGCATTGGCGTCGTTGCCGTGCTCAATGCCGAACAACTCGGGATCCTTAGAGGTGTCTTTTGGGATAATATATAAACGTATGTACAGAACTGTGCGTGGGAGGTGCCTCGTGGCAACTAGCTAAGGTGCAGGGTGCAGATAAGAGTAGGTGTTCACCAGGGGGTGTTCTGCCTCCGAAGTTAATGAACCCCCCAATCAACCCCAACCGACCACTTAAGGAACTCACCTAGGAAGCGCTTCTCTGCCCGGCGGTAGTCGTTCCAGTCGAGGTCAGCGTAGCCAGCGTAGCTGGGGTACCACCAGTAGCTCTGCATGGGATCGGCGTAGTCGGGGGCGGCGGCCGGCAGGAGCATCTCCTCGTCCTCGCGCTTCTGCTGCACTCCGTGGACCGGCGAGGACTTCAGGGCACCCAGGTTACGCTTCTCGGCACTGGCGCGTTGGTTGTGGCTCTGCTGCGAGTTGTAGCGGGCGACGGCGGCCACGTTCCGCTTGGGCTGCTCCCGGTGGGTGGAGGGGGCGCTCTGCAGCCGCGCCAAGGTGGCCAGGTTGCGCTTGCCGTTGGGTATGGGCAGCTGGAAGTCGCGGGCCAGGGTGCCCACGTTGCGCTTGCCGTAGGTCATCAGCCCCCGGCCCTGGCCAGGGTGCCGATGTAGCGCTTCTGCTCGCTGGGCTCGCCGGAGTCCGCGTCGGCGTAATCCTCGCCAGGTTCCGCCGTCGGTAGCTGCCCGTTCTTGGCCAGCGTGGCGAGGCTTCGCTTGGGGGCGTTGAGGAGACCTTGAGCAGCCAGAGCCGCCACCGAGCGCTTGTCCTCCTCCAAGTAGTCCGAGTACTCACCCAGGGGCTGCTCCTCGCCCACGGCCAGCTGGCGTTCTCGGAGCAGGTTCTTCAGTTGGTTGCGCAAGGCGGAGGCCTGAGAAAAAGGGGATTTGCGAATGGAAATGGAAATGGAAGTGGAAGTAGAAATGGCAGAAAGCAATTTAAATTGAAAGCCTGGGCAGATGCTGCCTTCCAGGAGCGCAGATAAATCCTTTAACGCCGAGAAAGGAGCGAACGACTTACGTGTAGCTGATACTCGGGACTGGGGTTAATAAGTTGATTTATAAGGGACTCCATCTCGCAGGGCGACACGTTGGCTACGTCATCGGTGGCACTCACGGCCATGGAGCGTGGCTGGATGGCCTGAAAGCAAGCAAGGTGAATGAGAAACACAGCACACATGGCTTCAACAACTCGATTCTCTGAAAAGTTGAGTTTGAATTTCCAGGGAAAACGAACATTTTGTTTTACGTAATTGCCGCAATAACTTAAGATTTCATTTAATTTTATTTGTGTTGACAGTTCTCGCTTTTTCGGGAGTTTTAATGTCTTGAAGGGCCATAAATCTTGACTTGTTTTCTACTTTTCCGAATACATTTGGGCCAAAGGTATTGCCATCGATGACTGCGGAAGAAGCTTTCCTTAGCGAAAATAGGAATTAGCTAATTCCTTGCTTCACCCTGTCGCACGGACTAATCTGCCGTTCAAGTTAACGTCAGACAAGGTAAGAACTTAGTAGTTTAGGCGAGCACCCCGACCCAAAGTATTTTTCTGCGAACGACAAGCAGCTTGTTTGCCAATAGCTGCTCAGCTGAAAGGATAATTTCACGTCCCAGGAGAGTGTGAGCTTCCTGCGAGCATCGGCATGTGTGGATGCCGACGAAGGTGGCCAAGAAACAGAGTTTCCGCTTTTAATAACTGGCCGGTCGAGCAAATGGGAGGCGGAAGGAAGGGCGCACAGGAAGTGTTGCAGGACGTGCTGGCTGGCGGCGCCAGGTCCGTAAATCTCGGCCAGATATTGACAGCCTTTTGAACGACCCATGCGTGTATGCTGCAGGCCGAGCTTTCTCTCTTATTAGCCCTTAAAACAATAACCCAAAGATGTTTGTCAAGTCAACTGCTTTCACTTAGATTCGGTTTACCAGCCAAAAAACTCAGCAATTGAGAACGTATTTTGTGAGCTGGCACTTCCAGGGTAAATTTGTATTTGAAAAAGCTTTAGAAGTTCTGCAAAACACACACTGATAAAAACGTTGGTAAAAAAAAAACCTTTGTTTTCTTAAAACCAACGCTATTTGGCACTTATTGAATAGCTTTAAAAAAAGCAAACAAAAGCTTACCAGATACAAAAGGAAACAGTGCCGTCCAGTCTCCAAATTTGTGAAATATGCACAGATGTATCACAAAAAACCCAAGTTGCATTAAACTACGGAAGAGGCTTTAAGGTTTTTTTTCAACTGAATAGCGCTCTTGTTGCCAGCAATTCCTAAGCAAACAAGAGAAAATGTAGGGGCGGTGGAATTGCGTGGGCTCGCGCCGAGGATTTTATTCATGGCATCTCGGTGGATTGCGTAACAGTTTGTGTGGCTGGTGCGTCGTGTCGCAAATTTTATTGTCTATTAAAATTTTAAGCCGGTGCTGTTAAATCAGCTTAATTATTCCACGCATAATAAGAAACCCTTTGCCCACCTCAAAATTTAATTACCTTTTAGCCAGGTCCTTTAAGTCCCCTGCCGCCTTGTAGACTTGGTCTGCTTTTGTCAACAAAACATCCATCCAGCTTAAAAACTGGCGTATTCTCGTGCAGGCGCAATAAAGGCAGTCCTATTTAAGTTTAAGCTCGACAAAAGAACCCAATTAAACTTTCCATTTGTTCAGTGACCATTCAATGATGCCAATCGAACACGAATCAGATCGGCTGCCTAATTAGGCGTAATATTATGCACCATCTGCAATGGCCAGGAGCGCAATAAGGACAGCTTTCTGTCCTTCAGGCCACAAAGCTTCTGTTCTCCTGCCCCGCAGCTTCACGTCAACCAGTGATTCGCTTTATTCCGCAATTCCTGTTGAGCCGCTTATGTCGCCTGAGCCCAGCCGCAGGCAAATTGTATTATCGCAGACGTGGCCAGCCTCCTGTTTTCCTGCTCTCCGTGGGCAATTAAATTGGATTTTATGTTGCTTTTTCTTTTACCTAAATAAATACTGTACGCAATATTAAAACCTAAGTGCTTGACCTACCCGGGAATTTCGAGGGTCTAGGAGGGACAGAAAGTCAGAGGCATTCGTTGATAGAATTTCGGAGAGAAGGTGAGTCGAGAAAATGTACAAATTCCAAATATAATATGCCGAGAGAATTCCAAGGGTTTCCATATAGAAAAGGAGTTTTCTGCTGCGGAATTTCAAATTATTGAACAAAAGAAATTAATTTTTGTTATTTTGCTGATCGTATATTCTTTAACTTTTATTTCCCTTCAGTTTCAGGAAAAACTGACATTTAGATTCATATGAGTTTATGTTGTTAACATGCAGTTATTGTCCTTGCAACGGCAGACTATTGTAACTTTTTTTCGGGCACTTCCTATGAGGCAAGCTTCACAAACTTCATCGACCCACATGAAAACTGGCTTGTGTTCACGAAATATTTTACATGGTATGTGGTAGCTACCGCTCCCTTAAATTCCTGTGGCATGCAAAAACATATTATGGGAATAAAAAGCATAGGGCGCTGAGATTCCAGGCTGGGCCCAAAAAGTCCCTTTCTTCATTGAACACAACAAGTTTAACAAAATAATGGTAATAGCAGAAAAGGAAGCTTCGTCTCAAAACGTTTGCAAAGATGAAATTGATTTCCGTTGTGTTCCCGATAAAATTAATTTTCCTTTCTGTCATTGTAATGGAAATGTAAAGTCACAGCTGGTGTGCCAGGGGAAAGAGGATACGCTATTGATACACAAAAGCTCGTGTTCATAGCTCGCTGCTTACATTTTTATACTTGCAAATTGGCCTGAGTTGTGGCAGCATCATTTAAATACAAAAATTCTGGAATATAAAAAATTGTCGAATCAATCAGATTGGCATATACGAAAAATCTGTAATGAGGTTGGAGTGCCTAATGATTCCGCTCTTTGAAAAACTTTCCAGACAATATCAAAACAATACCCTTTTTAAAATCCTTTACAAAAAGACCCGAAACTTCGCTGGATGTTTGCTAAATAAAATGGATGTTTGCTTACTTATTCGATTTATTCGGTGCGTATACGCGATATTCACGTTCAAATAAAATACATGGTGAAATAAACTTTTATTGCTTTCGATTCGCGTCTGTGATAGGGCTATTGATTTCTGCGCCGCGATTGACATTGAGTTTTACTATATCTTTCATATATTGTGAAAGAAAAAGGCAAACTGACAGGATTCTGTCGTATTCATATTGGTATTCATTTAAGTGCTGATGCAGCTTGCAGTTTGCATCACCGCAGTTTTAATATAGGAAGAAAATTACGAGCAGGCATTATTGAACCATGGTGTACAATAGTTGTCATTGACGTTCCTCGATACTGATACATCTGACGTCGTTGTCTTGCTGACGTTGGAAACCCACTGACAAACTTTAGAAAAAAAAAGGTTTCTGATAAAGAACACCACGAAGGGTTTTCAACCTTATTAAAAAAATGAAACCTACATCTATATAGTCATTGTCCCTAAGCTTACGGAAGACAATCTGATTAACAATGCGAAAAAGGAAAAGGAACTTTTACCCAGTCAGCTAAAATCCGATATCAATTATTATTTTAATTGAGACATTCTTCGCTCTTTAATTGGCTTGCTAACAATGTCTTAAGGCACGCTTTTACTTTGAAACGCCGTAGGTAAAAGTTGTAGGACGCTAAGTTTTCCAGCTGAAAATTATTTTTATCGTATACCATGAAAAAACAATTTGGCCAAGTTGCTAAGGCTCGCTTTGCCAATGGCGGTTGTAACAAAGAGCTGTCAAGGGAATACCGAATTCCGTAAACACGGAAAATGTCGCCACATGTCAGAGGGTACACAAAATGGTGTGAAGGAAGTGAAGCGAAAACGCAAATGAAATACTGCAGCTCGCGTCCTGTTCCGGCGAAGAATGATGATGTTGCAACCGCAGCGGCAACTGTTGCAGAAGTCAAGCCGCAAAAACGTAATGCTCGAATAGGGCGTGGCTTGGCTAATATAAATTACTGCACAGTGGACGGGACCTTGAAAACTGAGCATAATTTAAGCCTTTCCAGGAGATAAGCAGAGAAACAAAGTTTTCAACTACTGTGCAGTAAAATTTATAACAATTGGGACTTTAAAGCAAGGATACAGACAATTCCACGCTGGTCAAGTTAGGTTAAGTTAAAAGAAAGGAAATCTTTTTAGCTCCCAGAGGATTATATCGCATTTTCATTTGCTTCGTGAGGGAAGCCGGGGCCCACAAGCGAATTTCGCCAAAATTCATGCCCCAACGCACCCGTCAACATATAAAAAGATTAATTTAGGGAAGGCAGGAGGAGCACGGTCCATGAAACACCAGAACCCAATGGTGCTGATAGCGCCGCAAATTTCAAATTGAAAATATAATCCCCAGGACTTACGGCATTGAGCATCAAGGAGAGCAGCAGCACCAGCCGCCTAGTGCTGTGCGTGGAGATGTGCACCGCCTGCATCGTGGATGGTATCCTGGGAGCGGTCCAACTGCAAAGTCCCCGTTAATTGAGTTTCCGTTCGCTATCAACGTGACTGGGGGATCGAACGCACTGACACTCACAGATTCAATTGCCTCGCACCCACTTAAAGTCGATTCAAACTGTAACGAAATCAACCGCGGCGCTTTGCTGTCCACCAGCTGTTATTCCAGAAACGCTCGCCTCGAAGTCTCTGCTCGACTGCTTGCCTGTGGCCAGGACCCCCGACCTTTTATAGCCGAGTGCCGAGTGCCTGCCCGGATAAGCTCTCTCGCGGGAGCGAACACGAAGCGCCGAGCTCGGATATCCGTCAACTGTTGCTGTCGCTGCTCCAGTTGCGGGCGGCATAGTTAAGCTTCGGGCTCTCTGTTGCGCGTGCAGTGTCCTGTTTTGTGGGTCCCTTATGTAATGACGTCATAGCGGCTGCAGGACATGGACTCTGTTACATGTTAGCGAGCCCTCTGTATTCAGGCCAACGGCTGCACAGTGGCTGCGGTGGTAGAAAAAGCAAAGCAAGCTGGCATCTCACTGTTAATATTGAGAGCCCATTCTTGTCATTGATATAAAAATAGACAAATTAAAATAAGTAAAGAAGACAAGTTTTTCATTTCATGATGGCCGATATTCTGACCCCTGTACATGTCGGATTTTTCCCAGTTTTCCGATGTTTTGCCAATAGTGGACTTAATTCCCAAGACCCACAGCCCAGAACTTTGCCAATTTTAGTCCGATTCCAATGTGGGATACCTCTAAATGTTTGTAATCGCATCCTTGAAGAAATTGCATTCAAAGTTTTTCCTTTTTTTGTGGGTCGATATTTTCACCCCTGTTCATGCCAGATTTTTCCAAGTTTTTCGATGTTTGCCAATAGGAGACTTAATTCTCGAAACCCGCAGCCGATAACATTGTTAATTTTAGTCCGATTCCAAAGTGGCATACCTCTAAATGTTGGTAATCGCATCCTTGAAGAAACTCCTTTCAAAGTTTTCCCTTTTCTGATGGTCGATATTCTGACCCCTGTACATGTCGGGTTTTTCCCAGTTTTCCGATGTTTTGCCAATAGGAGACCTAATTCGTAAGGTCCACATACCACAACTTTGCTAATTTTAGTCCGGCAATGTTTGTAATCGTATCCACTTAAAAACTGCATCCTAGATTTGTGAAGGACTATTTTTTTGTACCCCTCCTTATGTCAGATTTTGCAATGATTCTAAAATTTTCCGAAAAGAAGTCCGAAAACTGGATTTCTGAACTCAAAAATCCAACAATGTCTGATAGGTCATGAATAGACTAATTTCCAAAAATGTATTTTTAAGTTTAACAAGAAAAGAAGCTAGCTTCGGCAAGCCGAAGCTTATATACCCTTGCAGTCATCAAATATGTCGAACAAAATACATAAAGGCTAAACAGCATCGAAGCTATGACGATTTTTCTATTAATTTTTCATATTTTTGACTATTGTTCAAATGACGGCTATATGATAAAGTTGTCCGATTTTGATGATATTTAATTTGAAATTCAAGAGTCATTAGAAAACTCTATATTCCAAAAATCATTGTCTGGTGAAAAACAACGATGTTATAATTTTATTTCCGTTATTTCTATATAGATATTTCGATTTTTCCTATGGCAGCTATATGATAAAGTTGTCCGATTTTTATTAAATTTTTTCTCTCGATTCAAGGGTATTTAACCCTTTATATGGCAATAGCTCCGATTTTCTTGATTTTTTTTTGTTTGGTAGATAAGTGAAAATAAAAAATACACTTCTTTTTATTTTTTTAATTTTTTTGGTTTTACCTTATTTTTTTTATGTGTAAAGCTATTTTAATGCATATCTGCAACAAGGCAAAATTGTTGATTTATTCGTATTATAATGCAACAAACACAAAAACTCGAAAATATATAACTAAATATAATTTTTACCTGTTTATAAATATAAATTAAATTAACTATACATTTTTTTTTGATATTTATATTTGGATGAGAAACTGCACAACCAGTTCAGATTTCCATATTCACCAAATTGGCGGGAAAAGTAATTATCTGTTGAGTATTGGACAGAATTCTGAGTGACTAACACTTGTTATATAAAAAACGAAAGTTTCTGAACTGCATCAAAAAGATTTTAGACAGTTTTGCAACGCCCGTTGAAAAATAAATGAATTTGAACGGTATGTTGCAGATATGCATCACGGCCATATAAAGGGTTAAAAAACTCAACGTTCCAAAAATCATTTATATATATATTTTTTGATCTTTCCTATGGCAGCTATATGATAGAGTTAACCGATTTTGATAATACTTAATCCGAAATTCAATAGTAGTTAGAAAACGCCTTCTGGAAGAAATCAAGTCGATCTGATGAAAAACAACGGCGTGAGAATTTTTTATTTCGTTCTCTCGTATTGGAGCTATCCGATATAGTCGGCCGATGGGGCCCGTTCCGACTTATATACTGCGTGCAATAACTACACAACTTTTGGGAAAGTTTTTTAGCAAGATAGCTTTAAAACTAAGAAACTAGTTTACATAGAAACAGACAGACGGACAAAAGGACCGACGGACAGACGGACAGACGTACGACGTATTTGAATTCTGATCGTGATGCTGATCAAGAACATACCTATATACTTTATGGGGTCTGAGGAGTCTCCTTCACTGCGTTGCAAACTTCTGACTGAAATTATAATACCCTTTGCTCTGCAAGGGTATAAAATAAGACCTTAACAAAGGAAGCCAAATATCAAAGGCGAAAACGTTTGTGGTTCAGTTACAAAAAAATATACAATTTCAATTTTCCAGTTAATAAAGGTTGATTGTTCGACCGCTTTCCAGATGGCAGATGCCAGCTCAGTGACCACTGTATCATGCAACCCACCTCTCTAAGGGACCAATCAAAGCCTCTATGGTTTCATCTTCGGACCATATGTTGTGGCTCTCAAATAAAGTTATGGGTTATTTCGAGCTAGTGAAACCCGAGGTGGAAATCGAAGCTAGTTAAAATTTTCTGCACTGCATTTACGTTTTATACATTTTATTTAAATAATTAAATTCAGAATTATAGTCAATGACAATATTAAAATACATTCAAGCAGTGTTAAAATACTTTTCCATTTTTGTTAGTCTGAGTTACTATATCATTAACTTGATTATACTATTAAATGGGCAGGCAATTAATTATGTATCACACGAAAACTTGCAAAGTGATAATTTATTTCGCTATTTCTAAGTAAAAACTTTGGACTTTGGAAACTAATTAATAACAAAATTTCATAGACTGAATTTTCAAACAAACTGAACCAATTTTCTGTCAGTTGATTTGTCTAACACAAATACATCTCTTATGTTTTTAATAAAAACGTTCAATGGGAAATTAGAAATGAGCAAATTAAAAAAAAAACATGTTGTTAATATAGCATGTTCTAGAAATCAGTAAGACTTTGGCATATTACATTTGTGTGTGTTTTTGCGAAATGGATGCAAAATATCCGTTGCGAATTGGTTTGGACTTCAGGATGTGGTAAAAGGAGCAAAATTAATAAACAATTTAAATTGTTAAATACAAAATATTTAAATGCCAAGAATTATTTCTATACATTTCGTTTCCTTAGCTGCAGCCCAATCCAAATGTTAGTTACCACCCTAGACATTCTTTAAAGCTTGTTCTGTTATAGTTTTTCTGAATTAAAAAGTTAGGAAGCGAGCAAGGTTGAAACTTAGCCACCGAGCAAACGGCACTGCAAGGGGCGCTGTTATGGACAGATCCCTCAATGCTGCACGAGAAGTGCTCGTGATTCTACGTCAGAAGTGACAAGCTCGGTGGGGGTTTACTGCGTCACGCCTGAATGCAAGAATGCAAAGTGTACTGCACATGGCGGGCCGCTCAGCGGAGAAGGCACATTCCCGCCGTTACGGCCGGATGGCAAAAACATGTCAGCGGTCCACAAGGAAAGGGGTTGCGGCTTGCGGTATTGCCTGCTTTTGTTTCAAACAATCCATGCATAGCGAATTGGCCAGCAGACCAGAGCAGCAGTCGGTTCGCACTTCCATTCATGTTAATAAATTTATGCGCATTTGGCAAATTAAGTTTCTAAATCAATGGTTTACCGTACTACGACTTTGTGTACCTTTTTCGATGATTTTGTAATTGGTCACAATATGCCATCGGCTGTCAAACAGTTCTTACAAAGCCCAGAAGCCTGAATCGTTTCATCGGTAAACCGTATGATGCCAACAATTGGCTTTAATTCCAGTCCAGCTCAAAGCTCGTTTGAGACCGATCATATAATCACGGTTACAAAAGTGTCGCTGTTTTAATAGGTACATATATGGAATTCCAACGCGATACGATATGCCGCTTTCGGGGACTTTGTGTTTAGTCTTTGTTGATCAACAGTGCAGAACGAGCTCATGAGGTGATCTGTATCAATACTGGCAAATATTTTATTTTAATAGGTTCTAATAGAAACTGTGTTAATCGCAACCAAAAAAAGGGCTCATAAGACATTTGATTTATTCTCATTTGTACTAACTTAAATGCAGTCGACTAACCAACAGATGACAAATTTTGGCGTAGGAAAAACAATCAAATTTAATTTTAAATTTACAAGCTTTATTTTTATAAGAAATTAGAGATTCACTGTTTCTTCGACGTAATACAATACAAATGAAAGTTTAACCAATACGAAAAAAGACCGTAAGGAAACGCAAATCATATTTAAATTCAAAAGGAAAGGAAAAGTTTCTAAATTACATATTTGGAGTGTTCTTCTTACACAATAGCATACGTACTTATGTTATACATAGGTTTACAATTAAGACATATACATACATAATTTTAGAGAGTGCGATTTGCAATATCATCCCTACATAAATTGTCAATTCATTCTTAGTACATTTTCTACTCTCTATTAATGCGGCTTACCAACTAAACAAATGAAAAGCCATTCGAATGGAAAGACAATATCTTTTTCATTGCAAATAAAAAACTTTGAAAATATTTCTACATGATTGTAGTATACATGAATATATATATGTTTATTTTAAGTTTATACTTTTGATTCATTTCCGTTTGTGAGGGATTTATTGTAGGAATGTATTACATTTTTCTTGGTTTTTCAATTTCTTCTGCTACTTGCATGAGTGTTATAGAATAAGCCTCGGGACAAGTATAAAAAATATCGACTATGCTTTCCATTTTCACATCAAAGGCCTTCCCAGTTTGAGAACCGCCATTTCCTATATGCCTAACTCCATGCGGAGCCTTTAATGCCTATCTGCTTGTTACTTCTTGCTTTTGCTCTCAAAGACGGGTACAACAGGTACAACAACAACAATTAAACGCTATACTAAGTCCGGAGCTCATTGCCATCTACAGGGTCAGGAAAACCGTTAGAAGAAGCGTCAATAGAGCCGACCCTGCAGTCGAACCCGCTCCGTTGACCCCGAAGCCTGCCAGCGCGACGTTCTTGCCAGGATTGGAGGACATGTTCTCGGGGGCCTCGTGCGAGTTTACTTCGTTGCTGGACGGGGAGTCGTGCAAGGTCTTCTCCAGAGTATCTGGACCCGAGTGCTGCACGCCCTTATCCTTCATATGCACCAGCGGAGGCTCGTTGATGGGCGTGGGCTCGTTAGTGCTGGTAGTGGTGGCATGGGTCGTGGTTGATGTGGACGTTGTCGTTGTGGTCGTCGTTGTCGGCACTAAAGTTCCGTTTGCAATCCAGTAGACGGGGCTGAACTCAAGCTTTACATCCTTTAAGTAGCTCTTGCGTACCTGCATGTTGAATTAGATTAGAATTGGGACTCTTTGAAAAGGCTAAGCTACTAAACTACTTGCCTCCGCGCTGATCTTCCGGGAAACACTCTCGTCGCTGCCGTAGTAGAAGGCAAACAGCTTGCCACTGTACGGCGCCTCCAGGGTCACATAGTTGCCACGGAGCGTAACATTAATGGCCGTGCCGGGCCAGAGTTTCGTGTGCACTGCCTTGTTCTCCGATCGTCGCTCGGCGTGCTTCAGAGCCCAGTTGATCTCAGCCGGGACAGTCACATCTTTCTCGTAGATCTTTGTGGGCAGACCTCGTGCCACACCCTCATGGGATCCCCAGTACTGAATATAGTCGAAGCTGTAGCTAAGAATGGTCTCCACAGTGCTGTACTTGTCTTCCAGGTTTTCCAGCTTCCTAGTGACTTTGGGAGGCGTTAAAAGAATTAATCATTTCAATTAATAATCATGTACAAGCTTCAACTCACCCAGTTCTGTCAGGTTTTCCTGAATATCGGTGCGCAAGCGGTCCAACTTGATATCCCTGAGCTCGTAGCGGAAAGGCTCCGTTTCTACCAGAACCTCGCCATCGTCATAGTATTTCTCACGTTCGCTCTCAATGACCCGGATTTTACCCAGGCCCACAGGTTCCAGGTGACCCAGGTTGAAGTCAGCACCCCAGTGGGTGATAATTCCCTCTTTGTTCGGTTGACTTGGGGCCCTGTGCCGTCCGATGTAGGCGTCGTCTCCAATGCGAATGGCGCCCACCGGAACACCAGCGTCAAACTTGCGCCAGTGTCGCCAGCCAACCTTTCCCAGGTGACCCTTGTTCATGAGGACATCGAAGTTGTCGTACTTGCCATGCTTGTAGTGGGCCGCGACACAGACGTGTCTCTGCAGAATCTTCTCGGTATGGCCAGACACCTGAAAGCCGTCGATGGGCACGCGACACACGTAGATGGGGTAGTGCTCATCCTCCGTGACGTACTTGCCGCCCTCCACGGCGTACTGCAGCTGCGCTGCGTCCTTGGGATCGTAGCTCTCCCACACCAGGGTGCTCGAGGTGACCAATTGTCCCAAGACCGAGGACGCGTTCTTGTGGGTAAACACTGAGTGCGTTGCCGCCTGCGCAGGGGCTTGGCTTTGAATGATGACCAGGAGGCAACTGAGCAAAACTAATCTACTGCTTGAGGCCATCCTGCTGATTGTACTTCGTTGTAGTTGGACTCTGACTTTCGTCATTCCAGTTTGTGCCCGGTAGAGGTGGGAAATTATCTGAAAACATAAGTAAGGTATTCAAATCAGTTTTATATCCATTCAAACAGGCGCAACTCCGGAAATTAAATTCAGCATTGTCCAGAAGAACTTATTTGATTTGTTTGCTATTAAAAATACGTGTTTTCCCTTGCCGTGTCTGAATTGTTGTTGCCAACGAATACTACGCTCCTCCACGGAGAGCTTGAATGGGAGTAAGAAATCTGTTGTTCCCAGATTAAAGGGGAGCTTCAATGTCGACATCACCATCCACAGCTGCCCATTCGACCCAAGAGAAGGGGCACCATGTCGTATGTCTGCCTGCCGTCCCTATGGAAAGGATTCCCAATAAATTTGTCGCTCGCTCGCTTAACTTTCGTGCGGCCACACGGCGTATACGTTACGTTGTAACTTCATTGCCGGCGAGAAGGAGAAAGGAGGAGGTGCTACGGAGGTTTGCTGCAGCGGAAGTGACTCGTCGCCATGTTTATTCATTAGCAACCATTGTGCTAACGACATCTACTGCAGCATGGCTACATTTTCTCCTCGTCTAGTGTCGTCTATTGTAAAGAGTTCTCCACGCTGGTCAAATCTAACCCAGAGCGTTTGACCCTAGGTGTCCGGCAGTCACCTCCGCCGCCGTCAGCGTCCTCCAACCGCCGAACCGTAACGTAACTGTCTGCAACGGATATGAGATGATAAGGTTACAGGCAACCTCATTTGTTTGCCCTGACAAATGATGTGTTATTGTGATAGTGCTTCAAAGGCTGGCTCGGTGAGGGGGCCGAGGGTTTCAGGACGGTGAGCGTCTGCCGGGGCCAAGTAACTTTCGAGTGTCGGGAGTTTAAGTGCCCTGGGTGAAAACCTGCATAATGCATGAGCTGCTAGGGAAAGAAAGAGCGTGGCACCGCAGCTTGTTGGCTCGGACAACTCGTGAGCGATGAACGCAGTAGTTGACAATGACTCTGAGAAATGATACCGTGTACCAGACCCTGTTTGCAAGCCGACTTACAAACTGGCGTAATGCGGAACCATTTTTCTTCTTCCGGTAGCACTGGCTGGACCTCTTTTAAGTCAAGCAGCCGGTCAAGGAATCCGCTCTGACGCACCACTGGTTACTCGAGGCACTTGCGGAACAGTCACATTCCACCGCCCATCGCCGGAAGCAACTGTCATAAGACCCCGCCGGGTGCGGCCGGAGGCAGCAAATTATGGAGATCCACTTTTCAAGGCATAAATTGACCCCTGGTCACCGACCGCATTGTGGGCCTGTTTTTGTGCATGCAATAAATTTGCTAAAAATAGCCGAAGCGAAGACCCGGCGAATTGGCGAAGCCAGCGGAGAAAATAATTTATTTAAGGCCCAGCATAGTTGCACAATGAAGGAGCCCCTCCCGCCCTGCATTCGTTCAATTGGGCGCTGCGCGGCAATCGGGCTGCGATAACCGATCCGCCTCCACAGGAGGAGGAGGAGGAATTTAAAGTCCGGGAGGAGGAGAGGTGGATGAGGAGGAGCCCCACCAGAGCCCAGCCGAAGCCGGTGAAAGTTCACGTGGCCTCTTATTAAATCACATCGCTCGCAACTTTGTCTGCGGCGTTCGAGTTGTAAGTCTCCTCTGCAGGTTGGTTTATTTAGATTTACGAGCAGCAGGGTCTGGTGAAAGGTCTGCGGGTTCTGCCGCAGCGGCAGGGGAGGCGGGACGGACTGCGGCGGCTTAATTGGATTTTATTGAACTTTGACTCTGACCCTCATGGTCACGAAAGTTGCAACAAGTTGTGGCCGTTGCTCATGCATGTGCAACACGAGGTTGCCTACAATTGATTCAGCTAGTCAGTTTGAATTGTAGTCGCTGTTCGGGCAGCAACTACGCCAACCACTCCCGTTCTCATTCCCAGTCCGATTTCCATTCCCATTACCATTATGGGGGCCCGACCCGCGCTTCAATCAGCTCAATTGAGCATCGTGCTTTATGACTTTGACATTACAATGATCCGCCCGATTCCACACTTGATTTCTCACTTCGCAGTTGATTATCGCTTGTATTACGGCAGTTCAGTGCACTTGGCTTCGCCTTGAAATACTTGTAAACAAAATGAATTAGAAAACCATTAAAAACCGGTTACGGCCGGCAAATGCTTTACCGCAACGTCCGAACGTGATGCTGTCCTAAAAACAGCGTGGATACGATTTTTAAAGTATTATATGTGAACTAACAGCAAAACGGATTCCCAAACTTGAGTTCTGGGGAGGAAAAATAAACTAAGTATTGGGATAACTTCACCTTATCGAATTACCGACCAAGTGCTTTGGTTACTTGGGTCAGCTTCAATTACTGAAGTTTTAAGTTCATTTTCATCCAAATGAATAAGAAAAAGTTGACTAGCGTGAAAGCTAATCTCGGCCATATATGTTATTCAGTATGGAAGGTATTTCCTTCTTCGGGGTAATTGCTTTCGAACTCATTTAAAACCAAACGATTAAGCAACTATTGTTACGACAGTAACTGTTAATTATTTAATTTCTCTACAAACGGTCTTATGCCCGCTCTTTCTCTTTCTGATTGAAAGCCGATTGAATAATTGTGTCAAGTATTTTAATTCCAAGATATTCCAGTTTAAAAATGCATGCTCGCAATAAGTTGAAGTTGTTGTGCAAAACCTATATTATTTTCCGTCTTCCAGGCGACTTAATTGGTGATGGTAAAGACAGCTTTCGTGTTTTCTCAATAGTCGCAGTCATAATACACTAAGATTTATCCAAGCCTTTGTTTTGATTCAAACGAGTTGCCTCCAGATACGAATTTTAATATAATGTAAGCTTATTACATTTTTAATTTTCAGATTGCCTCCCACGCCATCGATTCTTCGTGCCTTCCCCGCTTCCCTTCCTGGGAAGACAGCCATCCAACCCAAACCAAATCCACCAAGCCAAGCTAAACAGTTAACCAGCCAAGCACGGCCCAAAACAAGGTAACAGATCGCAGTGCTTGTTTTGCCGGTCGGTCTTTCTTGTGTCCGAGAAAACAAGGGGAAATTACCATGCTGCTGCTTTTTGCTTCCAGCGCTGCATTACAAAAACAGTTGTTAACTTAATTAAAGAGTCAAGCGCAATAGAACAAGGGGTAGTGAACAGAACAGGGCCCAAAACACGTGCTGATCCCGGGGTTTCTCTAAAATACCTTTTGGAAATCAAGTCGCGGCTGCGAAGACAATAAGATAAGCTCTGATTTTAAAGTTGATACCTATTTACACATTTTAAGTAGCGACTTCCAGTACTACCAAAAAGCTTTCGGTTCTCGACGAACATCATACATTCATTTATGTACATATCCATTTTTAAGCTCTCCCTTCACGAATTCAGTCCAATAACCCCAACCCCTCATCGAGAAACTGTGATGTTTGTCCAGCAACACCACAACTCACATGTGGCGCAAGTCTGGCCCGAAGTTTTCACACTCCGATGCCACCCCTCTCAACTTAGCAGGCCCATTTGCATATTGCATCAATTAGGGCGTCTGGAGCAGCTCAGCTCAGGTTGGGTCAGCTGCCGGCGTGGGTGGAGAGTCCATTAAATTGAATGCAGTCTGTACGAGGGGCACGTGACAATGGACAACCCGCACCGCCTCCCACCCTTATCGTTCTCCTGAACCAGAATTGACATTGTTTGCAAAGCTTTTTCACTACACTCAATTTATTTAATGGATCAATTGATCGCCGCGTTTAATTGGAGAACCGAAATTGTCCGAACAACAGGTTAGGAGGTGTTGTACTGTCGGGCCAATCCACTAATTGCCACCTGGGTAGACACCACCGAGAGATTTAGTGCTCGGAGTATAAAGTTTTTCTCACTCATATTACTTGTAAATGCTTCAAAACATCTAAAAACTGGTTGACTTTTCGAAATTAAACGGGTTTAGTTTGGTTTTGTTTTTCAATTGGGTTTCATAAAATGTTAATTTTTCAATTTCTATTTACATATCAACCAGTTTTTAAATTTAATAAGGCAACATTTTCCAAAGGCACATATTAAATAGATTAAAATTATATGAAATCGCAATTAGGCAAATAAGCTGCAAATTAATTTTTTTCCAATATCCAATAAATTGGTCATTAATTTTAATTCCGCCCTTAGTGCCAGTCATGGCAATATACTTATAAGGGATTTAGTTCCATTACTGAACAAGAGTCAATTTAAAACTGATTTTGTAATTCAGCATGACCATATGATTAATTGCAATGCCAAAAAAATATGCTCTTACATTTTTATTAAATTTGTTTCTAATACCCCGATGCTAATTTTATAAAAATTTAATATAACATTTAAATATACTTCGAATTTTTGGCTGCTTCAACGTAAATTACTCAAAACAGCACGCTTTTTTATTTGTATACTTTTTTTGCTAATGTGTACTCATTTGAATACAATTTTATCGTGATTTCAGCAGATTTTTATTTCTTCTCCCATGATGAAATAAGTTTTCGATGATTGGCATCTAAGATGTACATCATCATCTCAAGGGTCGGAGAACGTCTGCCAACCATTCTTGAGAAAGCATTCCGCGCAGGGCCAAGCCAAAGGAGCGAGAACCAAGTGCTCTTAAGCCCAGCAGCATCTGGCAGCAATTTGTTATAATTGCTTTTTAATTATGCACGAAGAACCGAAACCAAAATGTCTACTCGAAGCTCTTGAAGTCTAATTGAATTCAATAATGCAATACGCGATTTTCGGATGGTGTATTTTGTATTCCCTATTTCTTTTATTCCCCAGCGTTGACCCCTCTTACAGATTGCGCAGTTCACCAAATTGGTCATGGGCCGTTTGAGAGCACGCCACATGTGCTTCGAGTTTCCGAGGGCTACGTCATCGTCCAAGTACTAAAAACTGGCCAGAGAAAACAACAAACCAAAACCGGTACTGCTCAGTGTTCTCGAAGCCAGCAAGCCACGTGCTGATCCTACATTGCTACCGCCAAAAATATAAGAGAAACGAAAAGCCAAACTTGAACTGGTTTTCCCAATGGGCTGCACTAAAGTATTTTTAGTGATGAGGAGAATCAATTGCTCAGTGCTCTGTGCAAATCTCAGAATTAATATTATATCTTTACAGCTTGTTTACAATATCAAGGGCACTTACGCAACTCTTTAACCAATATGTTGGAAGTGTTTCATTTTACATTGATGCCAGCTCCGAAAGCCTTTTATTCAGATTCATGTATTTGTTTAGCCACCCAAAAAGGCTACAAATGGTACATACTCGTCCAGCGGAGTATTGTTCTCTTGGTTTTAAATTCCGCAGTATAATTTGCGTGAGCGGGGCTTATCTATTGTTAAATATTTCGATGCCGAACACGTCACGCCAGCTTTGGCTCAGACCTTGGGCACTGTCGGCACTTTTATTATGTTCCCCTATTAACGAGCTGCTATACAGGCAGCCGTTTATTTTGCAATTTAGATAATTAATTATTGAAATGGGGTTAAATGTGGAATAAATATGGAACGTGATGTGGAGCTCCGTTTGAATTACGACGTGAAATGTTTTCTCACGTTTGTATATCGCGAGGCTCGCTGTTTGAACTAATATCTGGGCTTACATATCTGAAGATGTTGGCTCAGAAGCAACCACACACGTCTTCCAGCTCTCTGGGAGATCTGCGCTTTCTCGGATTACGCCAAAAGAAGAGCACTCCATGGCGGCTGTAGGAAGTGGTTGCAGTGGCTGAAGAAGCTGCAGCCGAGCTCACTAACCACTTTTGCTGCACACGGTGAGTCGCAACTGCGGTTGTGGCGGACACGCCAGCTAACTGTACACACACACTCGTACACCATGAACGAGAGCCGGAGCAGTGGAGCAGAGAAACGCAGCATGCCGCGACGGCACGCCGCGATTCAATGGCAGGGCTCTATTAGCACCTCATTGACAGGCGAAGAGGCATCGGGTTACGCACATCGCAGAGACCAGACTGCAAACCAGACTGCCATGGGGGACGCACTGCATCAGTGGCTGCGGGACCCACCCAACTGCCATATCGCGTGCCGGACTCATCCCAGAGGTAGAACCTGGCCATGTTTCTTCAGCCGGCCTTCGCGGAATGCAAGCACCAACATCCACTACAAGTGTTTGTTGAGCTCTCGGCATTGACTTTTGACAGGCCATCAATAACCGCCGAACAAAGCTCGGACTCCCATGTGATGACAGCTTGATGAGCCCAAGTGATGCTCCTTTGACTTTCAGTTTGTAATCGAGGTTGTTTCAAGTGTTGGCCCTCCTTCAGAATTTCCATAATTTGTATTTTTAAAGTGTCTCAAGGCAATTAGCCTCCAGCACCCATTGGTCATTTGATCCGGCCCTTTTCCCCTTCACAGTAATTAACTAACAATTTGCATTCGTCCCAGGTTCCTACTAACTGCCCCAAGGCAACCCTTCATGTTTACTTTAGTAAAATTCATTTTCTTTACTTTCGCACTCGACCCTTTAAGCAAAAAGTTGATGGGCTTCTCTGGGCGACCAACTTCAGGGCTGCATCTGCCCCAAATTCCTCAAAATTTGTTTATCTGAAAGAATATTTCAATTTGTAGGCTCGAAATGGTCTGCACCGAGTTTAAGCTCGTGCGTTGTGCTCAATGTCACTTTCAATTTCTAGCAATTTAATTCGCGTTTGCAGTTAGTTTAATGTGTGTATCTCTGTTCCGTTTGTCTTGTTTTTATGATTTATGGAGCGTGTCCGTCAATGAGGTCATCAACTATAAAAATTCTGCTATGTAGTTCTGGAATAACCCAGCAATTTCTCTAACAAAATGATAAAAAAAAGGCCTACAATTATCTTACGTTGTTTTAACAGTGTTTTATTATCTGAAGCTAGCACAACTGATAGAAAAGAAAAACTAGTCTCAACACAAAAGCCTCCAACAAATGCAAATTAAAAGTGCTGTGACCCAGACTTTGTGAACAGCAATTTACCAGAGTATTCTGTTAAACAAGGAAAATACCTGCTCGCCAATGTGCCAAACGATTAGAACAATATGGAAACCATTGAAGTGGCAGTGCCATGCCGACTTGAGCCATTAATGGACTGCAGGTGGAGCTCCTGCTGCACTGGGCTCCTTCGGCCTCGCCCTGGCCAAATGGCGAATGGCAATTAGCATTCCGTCCGATTCCTGCCTGCAGTGGCGGAATGTCAGGCAGGGTAATTGTATAATTGAGTCGGGATGAAGTCACTGCACTTCTAATTAAGGTCTGCCAGCCATCATAGTCGATGATCTGTGAGATGCGAAATGCGAAATGGGAAATGCGAGAGCCAGGCTGCCGAGCGCACAGAATGTGTGTCAGACACTTGACATTAAACATTAAATGAAATAAAACTGACGACGCTCCGTGTCAGCATCGTTCGGCATCTATTGCTGATGACATCGTTTGACAACATGCCATGGATGCGAGCAAGCACCTAATGACCTGTAACCGCTCCTCCACTGGAGTGCGGTGCTTCTGCCTGCGTGGGTGGGTGGAGTGGTCCGTTGTTCCCAGATGGAAGGCGTGGGCACATGCGGTGATACGGGGCGTTAAGCGCGATAAGCGGTGGTTCCCCCTGTCCCCATCGAGAAAAGAAACCACGCACTCCTATTGTCTTTCAGTGGGTCAGAACCACCAGTGTGTGCCACCACAATAATTGACCGAATTGAAGTGAAGGGCAAGAGCTTACTTTATGTTGACGTCCTCTCGAAGCTAAACACTTAACCTATTGCCATTATTAAAATGTTCATCCACAAATGCAAGGCAACCCATTGCGAAAACTAATCAAATCACCAGAGGGCCAACATTTTTGGAGGTCTTCCTTCGCGAGAACCTCCTTCGCCACCGAACTATTTATTCGCCCAATTTATAGTTCTGCCCCAAGGCAGACGCACAAAAAATACAAATTCGTATTCGAGCCAACAAAAACGACCAAATAAATAAGAAAGCTCAAAACAAGTGGCGAGGAGAAGGGAAGGCTCCGCCACTTCCCTGACAAGGTAAATAAAGCGAACGACCCCGGAGCGACGAGAACCCAGGCTGATCTCACAGCTTGGATAAGTGTCGTTGAAAAGAGAACGAAATTCGCCTTCGCTGTAAGCAAGAGTTCGTCACGATACACAGAAAGAAATCACTGGTGAATATCACAGTTTAATAATATTTAAATTTGATCGTATAAGCGTCTTGACGACCCCTCAGATTTCATTACAAAAGAACGTTGTATAGATCTTAGAGCATATCAAAATGCCTGCCACTTTTTGCCAAGTGTTTCTACCAGTTTTGGGCCATGACGCCACTGCTGATAGTTCAAGGTGCTTTGCTGAACTGTCGAAAGGCCGACAGATGAACGGGTGCCAAGGGAACTGGCTTTAAGGGAGACTTGAAGCTTGAGTTCATCCTCTCCAGGGCTGGCCTCCCTCTTTATCAAATGCACCAAGTGCGGACAAAGCCATTCTGCATGTGCGCTGCAAATTGACAATGATTGCCCACAATTTGCTCGGCACAAAACGAGACAGAAACGCGCAAGAGGCTGGGAAAGCCAGTCGAACGAAGATGCAAATGCAGAGTCCGATGCGAGCAGATACAGATACACCGTGCATACAGAGATGCACATGGCGGGATCGCAGCTACTTTATGGGCTTGTCTCCATGTGCGACTTTTTGCCGGGGGCTGTCCCATAACTCTGACCACTTAAGTTGTGGAGGATCGGAAATCAGCGCGGGCCTTGCGGGGAACTTGAAGCGGTAGTAGGGCATCTTCTCACTGAATTTATAAGCAGTCCCAATGATTTTTCAATTAAGAGTGATGGTAATGAAGCCGTTTTAAGCCTGTCGTCATCGCGTCTAATTGACCGCTCACGTTATATAAGCAGCCGTCCGGCAACGCACACTTACTCGGTAAGCCCGCTGCTCAACTTTATAAGGAGCCGCAATGGCAGATCCCAAGATGGTGTTTACCAACAAGGGAATGCTCGAATCCGGCAGCAGGTGAGTTGCCGATGCACCTGCAAGTCCACTTTGATGAGTTACTTAAGCCACATGTCAATGAAATTAGTGCACAGATCGGTGCTATCTCATAAGGTTATTAATCTTGTAAGAAACTCAAAATTATTCCCTTGAATTCGAGACTTTAGAAATTGTTAAAAATAACTTCTACTTCCTTGGGTTCTCGATTCACATTTCCTGTCAAAAATCTTTAAACACGTTTATCAACTCACCAGACGGTTGTGTTCACTCCAAAGCCAATTAATCTGCGAATAGACAAAAATAATATTATTATTTCACATTTCGAAGTTCGATGGGACAAGCCAAACACTGAAAAGCCATTAAAAGCGTGATTCCCCCTCGAAGCAGCCACGGCAAAAGTTCAACAAATTTAAGAAAAGCCACTGAGGGGGCCAAAGCGGCTTGCACATGGTAATCTATCACTTGAGCCGACACTATCGAGGCTTAATCTCACGAGCCCGATGCGATTAAAGATCTGGGCACAACAAACTGATAGTTATGAACTCCAAGTGGCGCGGCGGGACGTTGGAAAGTGGGGTACCGCTAGCCACGACTTCTGCCCGACTAATTGCAACGTCTGGCTGTGTGCACACATGCTATATGCTATATGCTACATGTGGTAAGAAGAACCAGTTTGCCGCTTCCAGCTCTCTGCTTAAAGTCAACAAGCGTAATCTTCGCTGCACGTGGGGCAGGCCAAGTCCAAAAAGCCGCTGGAACAAAGAGGCCGCCCAGAGGAAACCGAGGCTTATGAGGGGAAAATGCAACTGTGGGCTTAAGCAACCATGCATTAGATGTAGGGAAGTAGTGGCATTAGTAGTAGAGTTCTAACCTTAGCTGAAGCTAGGGTTATCCTCCACCAATCTCTAATCAATCCGAAAATGGCTGTTTTTACATCAGCTCATTTGTGACCCGTCTACACAAGGCAATAAATACCATACATATGGCCGTCAAGTTGCAGGATCATAAAGGATATATTTGCTAATTAATTATGAAACCACAGGTATTTTTAATGGCACGGCTATAAAATTTTATGATGTTTAGGTATGCGGGGAAGTTCGTTGACATTTCCCTAAGGGCCATTTAAGGTGTGAAAAGTTCATCGTTTTTAGGTCAGCCAGTTTTCCGCTCTCCATTGAATGACCAGGGCTGACAGGCGGCAAATCCGTCCCAAAAGCGGACGCACCTTAAAGTTCTCGAATTATGAGTGGCGCTAATTGGCTTCGGGGCTAATTACAGATGGCTGATACGCCCGCGTGGCGATGCAGATGTGCATCAGGCGGCCCGCCTTGATTGTTTGGCGCCATACTTTTTGCTTGCACTTTGGAGGCGGCCAGAGGAAGTCCATTATTACGGGGCTCTCGACGTCCAGAATGGACAAACAAACAAACGGCATTTAAATTGAAGCTGACATTCGTGTGTGCGAGATTCGAGCTCTGCTGAAATTCCAAACAAAACCATGCAAATGTCCGCAGCAGACGCTTAGAAATGTGGCACTCTACATGTAATCCGAGTCCCCTTCCCCTTCCCCTTCCCCTTCCCCCGAGTGCCTGACAAATCCAGCAGAGCTGTGCAAAATATCGGGAGCAACAGAGTTTTGTGGGCAGGGTAAACTCAAGTAGAGGCTTGGTCATCCAAACAAAACAAGTAGTGCAGGAAACCGAAATTGGTTATTCTGATTGTGGTCCCTGCCACAACGCAAACAGTTCATCAACAGTATTAATCAATAACTCGATTGCAGTGACCCAGTCCATTAGCCAGGATCGAAATGGCCACGACACCAGGTCCGGCTGGCACCCAACCAACTACCGGGATCCACTTGGCGTCCAGCCGCAGCTGCCTAGTTTTGCTGGCCATCCGCATGGAAAATCTGTACGGTCAGCGGCCGATGGCGCAGTAGCTGCATTTCCAGAGAGCGCGGTATGTGCCTTTTTGTACGGGAGCAATTGCGTCGGAGTAACCTGTGTGAGTTTAATTTGCGGCAACAACGTGCTCTAGTCCAACACCATGTCAAGTCGCAGGGTGGGAGCCCAAACAGGAGGCACTTGCTGACATGACATGGCGCCAGCACAAACAGAAACCATCGGACGGCGGTGACAGCGGGGAGTTCAGGGGGTTCAGGGGGACACCCTATTCAAACTGCGTAGTGTTCTATTGATTTTCCATTGTTCCAGGGACATTTTCGTCCATGTTGTGCTGTCACTCTGGCGTTTGTTGTCGAGCACTTAACGTTAATACCCAGTACGCTTGAGTTTTTGCTCTGCCCTGGTGGCTATGTGGGATCTTGAAAGGCGGGCACCCAGGTTGTCCAGAGGAAGCTAAGGTTCCCTTATCAGCAGCCGCCGCAGCTCGCATCGAGTCGTGTTGCTTGCTGTGGACGAGGCTTCATAAATTCCATCTGCAATCGTCTGCGCTGGTCGGGAAATATGCAATTCAGCATGGAAGAGGAATGGGAAAAGAAGGAGGACGAGCATATCGAATTCGCTGCCTCAGGCTCACGTTGTTGAGTTGCGGGTGAGTTGAGGCGCGAAGGAGCCGGGTTCGAGTTTTCTCCAGGTTGAGTTGGACCCTGAACCTGGCCCTGATTGCGACTGGCAACAGCTGTGCACACACTCCTCCGCGGGTGCTGGGGCCTGTTCTGTGTTCTGCGCTTTGTGTATCTTAAATTTAGCGTTAACTTGCGGGCTTGCTGCTCCATTGTAGTCCCTGCCTTACAGGATTTACCGCCCCCCAGGAAAAGTGAAAAGTCTCGCATCCGTCTTTTTTTAATGCTAAAGCGGTTTTCATCGCCGATGCTGGAAGTAATCGCTCCGCAGGCCGACGAGTTGAATGTGCCCACCACCTGAGCAAAAGATTTCAGCTCTTTGCGGAAAGTTGAAAGTTGGTTTTGCGTCTCTGGCGAAGGTCCGTTTAAAGTTGATTTAAAGTTAACGGAAGTTAATGGGCACAATGATCAGTGCTTCGTCCCTTAATCTTCCAGCCTAGGTTGCCCAGAAGCTAAATTGTTTGCGCTTAAAGAAAACCCTTAAAAATAGCAACAAGCCACGGCTTCAAAAGCACGCAATGCACTTCAGCGTGGCACTTGGGGTGGGGAAGTGCGAGAGTGTGGAGTATATTGATGGCCGGAATGCAAGCCATGTGACTTTTCCCTCACTGAAACGGCTTTGAAGGGTGACTGGTGTTTGGACGATGGATTGAGGAGCGGGCGAGGAAGCCTACCGCCTCAGAACGCAGCCAATAAGCCCGACGATTGTGTGGGCAATTTGAAAATTTATCACAACAGAGGGTCAAAAGGCTTCGTCGAGGGGAATGCATTCAACGGAGCTCTGGCGGGGTGGTTTTGATACTACGAACGCCGCAGGACTTTATCTGAATAAGCGTGGAGAATGCCCCGGGTCGGTGCTGAGAAATGTCGGTCCAAATAACGATTTCTGTGTGGAAATTAATTTTTATTTTATGTGCCTCGCGCTGTTTGCTTTGTTTGTTTACAGAATTGTGGAATCATTGGCGGCGGGCGCCGCACAACGGGCGCTTCGGAATGATATCCAGGATCTGCAAACGGGACACGTGCGGTTCATGAATTTCACACCCTGCGGCCCTATATTGCGGTTGCATTCATGGATTCCCAGGAATGGGTAAGTCGAACACCAGGAAATCTCCCGACTTCTAAGCCAAGCCAGTTCTTTCAACCGGATAAAAACACTTTATCTGCCAAATGCCGGATATGCAGATAAAATTCCGATATAGTGGCTCAGTTGGGAGTCCGTACAGGCAAAAAAAATTAAAGGTCGATTTGCAAATTTAGCTTGTTTCAGTATTCAAGGGAAAACACTCAGCATTTCAGCTAGCACTGCTTCAAGGGAGTGCAAATTCACTCAAATTTTCGACTCACGCACACCAAACAACGCAGCGAAGGACTGCGTCTCGACAAAGGCGTAATAGAGAAAGAAATAGCGAAATAATAAAATAACAAAGTAAGTAAAGCGCATTCCCGTTCCAACCCCCCGCTCTGCCAGTCTGCGGGATGTGCCGCCCGAAAATAGAAGCCACGATTTGCGAGTGGCAACAAGAGCAGGGAACGTGCAACGCCGTAAGCAGGGCCAGACACCAGGCCAAGCTGGGCCAAACCACCCTCCGTGGCACGGAGGCGAGGATGGTTCGGGTTCGGGTTCGGGGGGCAGAGGACAATGCCACAAGAAGAAGCAGCTGCTGTTAGTTGGCTCGCAGGCATCATTCGCATTTTTCTCTTTTGCGTACTTGTCTCGGCGCGTCACCATCGTCCTCGTCCTCGTACCAAATCCCTATCCTTGTGCTGAATCCCCTTCATCTCCTTCACAGGGCCGTGCCCCTTTTGAGCTCGTCGGGCTGCGAGGAAACCCGGAGCCAAAATACAAAGTCCCACAGAACGTGATTCATTCATGGTGTCTCAGAAATCAAGTGCAGAAGCCAGCGACTCGCTCTGGTTTGTCTGCTGAGTTCAATCCCCGAACGGCTTCTAGGTGAATCGCTCTATAAAAATTATTCCCTTGAATAGACCGAGAAATTTTACTTCGTAATTGGTTCCTGCACGAGTTCTAAGTATTCGTCGCTTCGCTATTCCACTTTGAGCTGGAAACCAAGGCAAGATGCTGAACAGGTCGCTACCTCTAGCCAAATCCAATCATCATTTAATATCCATCAATTTAATGCAATCAAGAAGGCCCGCCAGAAAATAAATGCCATAAAAGGAGGCGAATCCGACTTGTTTACATCTGACTTTGTTCTATGACACTGAGTCATGTTCGCCGGAGGCGACGGGAGGCGAAGGCGGGGAAGCGGAATTCGGTCCAAGGTTCTCTATGAATCTTCGAAGTGATGACATCACATAGTCGAGAACTCATGTGCAAATATGTATGTATTTTAATTAAGTGAGTTTATGCTGAGCTTGGCGAACGCAGGAGTACGACGATTTCATGTCGTAGTTGTGCACATACAAGTCAGATGTAAACCTGACTGAGGCATGATAGAAGGCCCCCTCATTCCTGTAAAACTGTATTTCGCCTGCCTAACCCTTTGCCAAGGCAACCCCTGACAAACAAGAAACTCATCAACACCACTTAAATTGACCTCTGACAGCGGAGTGCACGACCTCTCATGCCTGGTGTCCATCAAGCTGAATCGATTTTTATTTTCGGGAGTGCTTGAAGGTCTTCCTTCCACCCAGCCGAACTAGATGCACCATTCCGTCAAGCAAACAAGCGAATCCGAGGCCCATTAGTGTCCTAGGGAGCAACCAGGCCAACCTACCGCAATTCGAAATCCAACTGAACGACATCGGTCTATGCATATAATATCCATGCGAACTAATCGCCTATGTGGGCCATCGCGTGCTCGAAGAGAGTTAATTGTGCGGCGAATAGAATTTCATAATCAAAAACTACTGGCAGTGCCAAATTTACGAACGACTCCCTTTTGCGCCATAAACTGACAAACCGACAAACCGACAGCGGAATGGAAGTTTCGCCTGCCCCAGGATGACTCACTGTGCGTTTCTCTAGCGAGTCCTGCGACCTTCCTCAGGACATCTGAACGAATCAACTACCAGCAGTATTTTTCATATCCTGCTATCTGGCTATCCCCTTTGCCGCCTCCGCATCTTATACAGTTTAACTGCTCCTTGAGCAGTTGTTTGTTTTCGTGTGGGGTTCCCTGGCCCAGATGTTTGCGTGCGGCGTCGAATAAGTTTGCCACCCATTTTGGCCCAGCTCTGCAGCAGAGAGGTCGAAGAGGCCAGGAGGCGTCAACCGGGCAAACGCCAAGTTGGCGCCATTTCAATGCCGCCAGGCTTCAGTGGGACCCAACTTCGGTGTTTATGTCGACTGTCAGATGTTTTGAGGACACACGAAATACAAATGTGTATTTACTTTTACAACCTCGTACTAGAAGAAAAGTTTTTAATTTCCTCTATTAAAAAAGAGATAAGATACATGTTCACAGCTTGACATCGTAATTTTGTCACTAAAATTTAAGTAATGAGGTGCAATTATTAGATTGAAAGAGGTACATATGTATGTATATACACAAGAGAATCAAATATTAGGACAAAGGTGTTGATTGGAGATGATATCACACTGTGTTTAAACAAGCGCAAAAACAATTCAATGCAAAAGCCATTGAAACTCGTTTCGAAAAAATGTAAATTTGCTAGAACAAATAAATGCCAAGAATCGCTGATCAAACTAAACCGAATCAGAAACATCAAACAACTTTTTGTGGATGGCAGACGAATGGCAACGAGATTCGGAAATAGAGAACGAATAGAAGCCTTTTTTTCTTTGGCCAACTGAAGTTTGAAACTTAAAGTTAAGGGCCTTTAAGACCGGGTTCAACAAACGCTCCCCCAAACGTGGAGCCGGCTCAAGCGAATTTGCAGGGTATTCAACTCGATTAACATTGAAAATCGATTTTCCCCTCGGGGGGAACACGGAAACCCTCAGCGCTCTACGGCGTCCAAATGCCATGTTCTGCGGAACCCCATTTGCCCAACGAACCCCCGTCCGTGTGCTTATTAGGTCGAACGTGCCCTGTCACGAGACTCCGGGCCAGGAAACTGTCTGTGCCACGGTTTCCGGCCGGTCCCAGTAGCGACTCCGACTCCAGCCTGGCCAACCGTCACTTGAGCCGGCAGCTCTCTGGCGGTTCGATGGCGCAATAAAAGCCTTTGATTATGTCCTCCCGGTATCCTTTGGGAGCCGGCGAGACCTTTCCCCCCATTCGGTGTACCTTTTTGTCTGTTGCGCGTCTGGTCTTTTATTATTTACAGCCTCCCGAAAACGCAGATAGAGAGCACTATCCCACCGAGGCGAGCCTTTGAAGATTGTGCCAGTAGAATTTACGAGGGTTTACTTTTTTTTACCATCGCCGGAAAAGCAAGGGGCGCTTCTGGCTGCGGTCTCAGCACTCATCAAAAATTCATCATCAGCTGGAAATTATTGGTCTTCGTGCAGAACTTAAGGCAGATGGGGCTCGCTCTCACCTTTCATTAAAATTGTGAGTCCGAGAAATTCAATAGAAAACCGACGAGTGAATGCCAGAAGGTAATTATCAGTGCTGGCTGACCCAGATGTCTCGGGTATTTCGATAGCTGCCGAGAAATGGCTGCAATGGAGGCTCACCTGGATCAATAACTCCTTGGTGCACCGTTAGCTCGCTATCCAATGCTCCAACCTGCAATCGCTCGAAATCCTGGAAACGAGAAACCAATGACAAATCGTGAGTCCAGTTATTGATTGGTCACCCGCGGTAGTAATCGAAGTCGGTTAGCGGTACGGTTCACAGTTAATTCCTTGGCGAAGGCAATTTGAATTCGCTATTGCGCTCTAATTTCGACACATACACACGCACACTCACTCACACATGCACGAACGCTGGCAAACTGGTCACGAATGACGTCACTGCCAAGGATGCTGCAGGACGCTGTCGCCCTTTGTTATTGAAACTTTATTTTACTGTTTCCAATGCATTCACTGTTTTAAGTAGAAAAAATTGTTTCCCAGTATTGAACGGTTTCCAGAAGTCCGCCAGCCAATTTCAGTTTATTAACAAATCGCGACTGGCGCGCCAACCATTCAGCTTGCGCTGTTTAAACTCGAAGTAGACTTACGAATCAACGCGAACCACTCGTTTCGAATAAAAAAATCTAACTGACGGTAGGGCTGTTGAAAACCATGGTGGAAAAAGTATAAGGTTGTCTCGTCGGGTTCGTCAGTCTGTGAGTGCGAGTGCGAGTGAATGGGTATTTCCCGTAAGTGCGAAGGTGACAGGTATAGACAGTGTTGTTTAACCCTTATGCGGTGCATGTGGCTTAAAATGGCCTTAGTCAATCTCCTCACCATCGGATATTATATTTGAATGTTTGTCGAGCCTGTCCGCTAGAGGTCCATTTTTAAGTCTGGTTAACAGAAACATTACAATGGGAAATTTTTCCCAAGCAAGTACATTTTCTGAGTGATCCCGAGAGAGCCCCCCGATCGTTAACAGACTGAACACGAAATACGGTAGAGTTATTTAATATTTTTTTTTGCCTGTTATCTAACAGAAATGTAGAGACGCAAAAGAGTTTCCTAGCTGGGCTTTCAACCAGTTGGTTCGTGAGTAACATTGCCGCACAACTTGATTTTTTAGGTATTCTCGTTACTTTCCCATAATTTTGGGGAAAATAATTTTCCCCATCTGGGAACACTGCCGATAGTGAAACATCGAAACTATCGTTTGTGACATCGACGCTGTTGCAGCTCTAGATTTTAGTTCAAAAAAATAAGTTGGAGCGAAAAGACGTGCGTTGGATCAACGGTCGAAGTCTCTGTGAGTGACTGTGTGTGAGTGAGCTGTGAGCTGGAAGTGCAGCTGTCGCTAAAAGAAATGAAAAGCGCACAGTTTGCGTACATAAGGTCGCTGCAAGCGGGAAAAGATCGAATGCAGCTGAAAGGCCGAAAACAGCGAGTTGCACGTAGAAATACTTGTCGGCACAAAGACTCAACGCCCAAAAGTCGCCGGCGACGTGACGCCAACGCCGGCAGAGCGCCGCTCGCAAGAAATGCAGCAATTGCAGGACCGATTTCAGCTGAATTTGCACAAACGCGGTGCTGACGCGGTGAAATGGGAGCATAAGAAACCGAAAAACAACATTTATGTGCGAAATATGCGAAAACTTCGCTCCCAGCGCGATGTGTGTGTGCGTGTGTGTGTCGGTGCTGCAGAACGAAGAGAGTGTGAGAGGGAGAGCAAAGAGAGAGAAGGATGATGGCCGCGCTTATACCTGCTCCGAAAACTGAAGCGGAGTCGAAATTGGAGTGGCTGCAATCCGAAAATGAGGCTCCGAAAGTGTTTGGCTAGCTGCAGTTTTCGGAAATGCAAACTGGTTAATTGCTACGTAACGCTATTTTCCGCTTAATCCCCTATCCCCACCTACTGCTCCTCCGCCCCTACTCGCCCACGGCCGACGCTGGCTTAAGAAAATGTGTGGCCATATTTTTTCTTCTCCGCTCCGTCTTTCTTTCGCGCTCTCCCTTTTAAAACTCTCGCCGCGCGCTGTTCTCGCCGCCTCCGTTTTGTGCCGCACTTCGAAGATAAAGAACGCGCGAGATAAATGCGAAATATTGTATCTGGCCACGAGCGCAACAACGGTACTCATTTGTTCTCATCGATTTGTTTTGTCCGACAGAAAAGTGCGTTCAAGCCAAAGCCGCTGATTATTTACCACGCAAAACAGCCGCCAGACAAGGAATTACTAGACACTCGCCGCAGGAACCTAAACAGAGGGAGCCAGCGAAAAGCGCCGCCAAAATGTCGGAAGAAGTAGATCGCAACGATCCGGAGCTCAAGTACCTTTCGGTGGAGCGCAACCAGTTCAACGATCCGGCCACACAGGCCGAGTGGACACAGAAGCGTTTGGTGTGGGTGCCACACGAGAACCAGGTGAGTCCGTCGGCCCCTACCTGTAGAGCCCGGTCCTCAGCGGAGATCCGCTTAAGCCTGCGCAAACCGCGGCTTTTTCCAGCCGGGCTGATTCAGTGTGAGAACCGCACCCGAAACGCCGACTTACCTGGAACAAAACCTATTGATAGCCCCCGCCCATAAGCGTGAGAGCAACAGGAATAGCTACAGCTGCGGTCAAAATAATAGCAAAGGGAATTCTTTTTATATTTTTGTACAAATTAATTTCTAAAATCATTAATTTAATAAAAAAAAACATTTGATATGAAAATGTTACTTACTAAACATGAAAATCGTGACAGAAATAATTTACTCGAAGAATTAATATATTTTTGGTCGCAGTTGTACGTACATGTTTTTTAATCATTTCGTTTCGAGTAGTTTTCGTTCCCCGGCTTTGGCTCCTTATCACCAGCACCTTTCCGAGCCATTCGACTCACTCATCAATCGAGCATGAATCACGCTCCATTGTTCCGATTATTTTTATTTTTAACCGGGCCAACTTCTTTGAATTTTTCATTACTTTCGCACCGCGGTGATAAAATTGAGTAAACATCCGTCGATGCTGAATCATTCGTTTCTCCTGCGGTGACGCTAAAATCACCTCGCCGCATTAGTATGCCCGATTTAACGGTTTACTTGGTCAAATCCGCGAGCATTTGCCGCGAAGAAGCTTCGCCTGGCCAGCTAACCATTTGCATGCAGACGCTCTCTGACTCACTGATTCACCATCGAGGGAGAGTGGTAGCAGGAATGGTCTCGGCGAGAGCGGGCCAAAACAAGTTTTTAATCTGGCCGGTATTCGTGTGTTCGATTTGCGTGTATGGGGCACCCGACCCTCAAACATACTTTCAGCCAATCAAGCGAGGAATCGAGCGGGGTCGAAAAATCTGATCTGAAAATTCGGTCGGACTGGAAGATAGGGAACTGAATTGTTTTGCTAATTTTGTTTGTTCTTTTGTTCTCTTCGTCTGCTTAAAACTATTTCATTCAGGTGTCATTCAACTGCATACCTGAGAGTTAATTCCAAGACCATAAACCTAAACAGATAAAATTAGCACCCGCCGTTTTCTCCCTTGGCGCAGTCTGTAATTGCTTTATTTACCAGAGATAATTCCGGGCACAGAATGGTAGCACTTTTGGGTGACTTCATCCAACAAAGGAAGCAACAAAAACAAAGGCCAAAACTTCACATTTTTGAGTAATTACGCGATCACTTAAACAGACATTTACTTTACAATGGAATCTCACAAAAAGGCAGCGGCAAAGATAAAGCCAAGAAATAAACATGAAAATAACGAAACAAGCGCAAACGCTCGATTGTCATGAGTTGTTTGTCTTACGCTGGGACACACCACATGAGACGGCCGAGAAGCGTAGAGAATTTGAATATAGCACAAAGTGTTGCTTCGCTGAAACGTCCAGCAGATACAGTACAGCTACGGGTAACGGGAACGGACCTGGCTGAAAGGGTATTCGCCAATTGTGTCAACACTCGGTTCGGCCAAGAAGCTAGCTTCGTTTCGTTCTCAGCAACTGTTCCAACTTTGCACAATGTAAGGGAATTCGCCGAACAATGGCAGCGTACGTGCTGCTGTCCGAATCCAGATAATTACTTGTAGATACACAAGGAGCCCTTTTGTTAGTGGGTAGCTTTCGTTTATTTGTTTACTGATCAGCGATATTTCCCTGGTCATGTGGTTACTTTTCGGTGCTGTGATTCACCGCTGTGTTCATCGAAGAGTGGCGTTACAAATATTGGGATACGGAAGCAGTTTTTATGTTTACAAAAAGTTCTATAAAATTCTTCTTACATAATCTCACTGAATCTACGCTAATGAATATTTTCTTTTCGTCTGCCCCCTTCCTCAGTTTCAATCTGTTTCCATCCCCCAAAACAATTTCGAGACTTCTCCATGTTGTTAGCCAAATTAAAGTCGGCTTAACCTTCGTCATGCCCAAAGAATCGAATCGATTGTGACGAACGCCGATCATCAAGGGGTCTCTGCACACCCACACATGCGCCCGGTATCGTTTGTTGATATTTTCGAGCGTGTCTGTGTGCTGCTTGTATTTATAACCAACAGAAACCACTTTGGAGTTTGTTTGTGACCACTCCCACTCCGCTCCCCGCCAGCGCTCTACTGTGCTCTGGGTTCTGGAGGAGATGCCTTCGCCGCGCGAGTGTGAGTGTTTGGCTGGCGGTTACCGCAACGACAAACGTAGCCAGCTTTCGACTCTCGTCCGTCCGGTTTACGGTCAATGAACCTGCGCCTCGTATCTCGAATCACGTATGTGTAATATTCGTCTCTTTCCCCGCCCTCCCCAGCACACATGCATATGCGCTGATCGATTAAACGAAGGAATAAAATAAAAGTAACAAATTATAATGGGCCCATCCATCCGACGTTGTTCTTGTTCGCATTTGGATTGCGGTGGAGGGAGGGATGGCGACTCGGTGGGGGATCCGATCTATTATTCGCTTCGTATTTACGCTTTCCGACTAGTGTAAACAAAAGAAGTTGGCGAAAGCCTTAGGCTGCCAAAGAGTGAATAATGGGTACAGCGCTGCTCGCTGATCCTCCGGCAAGTTCAAGGTGGCCTTTGGGCAGCCACAAAAAAGTCATCCCGGAACGGCGGCTCCTGCACTTGACTTATCCACGCCTCCCCAACTTCCTTCGAATTCCTCGTCCCTGATCATCATCATCGTCATCTCCGTTCGCCGTTCGTCGTTTGCCGTTCGCTTTGTTTGTAGGTGTTGTTTTTTATTTTCTTTGGCTTCGCTCCACCGATCGCCCGGAATGCTTGAGATGCCGTTGAGCGAGAATCCGAGACTGATGACCTCATATGGCCCAACTCTTGCCACCGCCTCTCGGTGCCTGCCTTGGGCTAATTTCCCTGGCTCGATAACTCCAATTCATCTCTTGCAGGGCATTCCAAGATCGTGATTCATGAACCGACAGTTACAGCATTTCGATCTGCCGTATTTTTGCCTCTCTGCCGTTGTCGCAGCGCAAAGCCTTGTATCTGGTGTGTCCAAACTGTCAAACGTTTTAATGCTTTGCCAGCTGACAGCGGCTGCCCAGAAACCAGACATTCGCCTGGGAGGGGGCGGTTCGGCGGAAAATGAGTTTTGGCACAGCGAAAGTACTCGAGAATGAATGAGTAGTACTCCCTTTCCTATGCATTTTCCCTGATGCAAATCGTAGATCGCTGTAAACTAATAAAATAGCCTGTTTTAATCGTGTTTGTTGCACGCTTGAATGTTGGGCATTTGAACGGACTCGTTACATGCTCCAAATGGTTTCATATCCGTCATATCCGCTCAAGAATAACGACTTTCTTATGGCTTTTTACCCGTGGCACCGGAAAACCAGAAAGATAACACAGGCAGCCCCGCACGAAGCGAGAGCGGGAATCCGATCGTTGGGGCGTGTGCGTGCTCAACTTAATGGAGCCGGTCTGCGCTGGGATGCGTTGCAGATGCTCTTGCTGCTGCTGCCGTATCGGACTGCAGTTGGTCTTAATGCATTTCTGGTTTGCAGCGCGGCACTTCACTCCACCCTTTAATGACTGAATTACGGGTTGCCCCTGATTTGATTAATGTCAATGCGCCGCGTGCAGCATGCAGCGTGCAGCGTGCCTCAAGCTCCCGACTCCCCAATGTTGTTGTTCCACTACGCTGCTAATTAAATCCGTTTGGTTCTTGGCGCAGCCTTTTCCAGTTGTTTGTGATCAATTGACCCGGAGAGAATATGGGAGTGCATCGCACCTAGCACCCAGCGCAGTTCTGGCTTACTTTGGTGACAGAAGCTCACTACCAAATTCTATAATGGGCACGCCGCAATCACACACGCCTTGAACTTGTTTCCCATTGCGGTGTTTAGGGAGCAGCAGGGATCGGAGGACGCCAAGAGGCGGACAGACAGTTGCATCTGCCTCCCGTTGTTCAGCTGGCTCGCTTTTTGTTCTGTTCTGTCTGCCTGGGCCACTTGAATGTTGCAGTTTTCCCTCGGCATTTCACTTGCCAGCGAGAGAGCGGAGGCTGAGAGGCTCTTCTTCTGGCGCTTGGCTCATGCAGCGCGGCTGCACTTGTTGTGCTTATCGCCTACCCGCTGAGATAGAAAACACAGACAATCTGTGTTTTGCATAACGACCCCTTCCCCTTCCACTTTCCCTTCCCGAACCGCTAAGAATGAATGCACCGTAACTAATCCACTCTTTTTCCTTACAGGGCTTCGTGGCCGCCAGTATTAAGCGGGAGCATGGCGACGAGGTCGAGGTGGAGCTGGCCGAGACCGGCAAACGGGTGATGATCCTACGCGACGACATACAGAAGATGAATCCTCCAAAGTTCGACAAAGTCGAGGACATGGCCGAGCTGACGTGCCTCAACGAGGCCTCCGTTTTGCACAACATCAAGGACAGATACTATTCTGGCCTGATCTATGTGAGTACCACGAGTTATAGTCCATATCTTATACATATGTTTCTTGGCTGTTGGCTGCCCCAAAGTTTCCGCCGCGCCAGCTGTCGGCAATGTGACGACCACCATAATGGTGATGGCTCTAAGTAAACAGGCTTTGCTGGAAATTTGAAAGGCAAACCTTGTCGAGGCGTCTTGTCTCGTCGCGATTCTATTTATTTAAGTAAGGCAGCGCAAATATTTGACACTCTGAAGCTCAATCACTCAATCCTTCGGTGCATTCGTCACAGGCCAAATGAATTATAAACATTAAGTCACTCTTTCGCCATCCACTGTCCCCGCGAAGCACATCCGCTGCTAATTGGCATGCCAAAAGCGTTTTGCTCTGAGCAGAAGGCAGCAAAAGTACATTTTCGATTCGATGGGAAGCGAATTTCAAGTGGCGCATTTGAATTCGGGGCTATAAATTCCAGCGCGCCCCCCGCCCCTCCCCTTCATTTACTTTCTTCTTATATAAATCTTTTAATAACCGTCCGAAGTGGCAGTCTTTAATTGATATTGATTTATCTGCCATTTTGTGAATCGGCTTGGCTGGTTTTTATCCAACTGAACCATTATCAGTTTTAAGCCCGTTTTTAATACTGGGATTCAGTGTTAGGAAATGTTGCCAAATAACTTGTCTTACCTTGTTGGTGTTTTGATTGCCTCTCGCTCTAGCTTTTTACCTTGGTCCTTCCCTTTCCCTTTACAGTTATTCGCCGCCATGTGGCAGGTTGGGGTTTTTCTTTTTATTGTTTTTAACAAACAACATGCCGCTTTTTACATATTTTATGTACGGCGACTACTACTTATCGCGGTGTTGCTCATTCCCGCTTTGGGGTTTTAATTTAATGCCCAAACGGAACGGGTAACGGCTGCCTTTGCTTCTTTTTGGTGTGGGCGCGAACTGCTTTAAATTTGTATAAGTTGTTGTTGGCCGGCTATGCTTCAGCGCACTTACCATTGTCGTTGTAGGCTCTCCGGCTCTGACTCTAGCTGTCGTCGTTGTTGTTGTTGGCCAATTTTGTGTGCCGCTCCGCCGTTTACACAATCGCGCCACGCACTCATCTCGCCGCTGTCTCTCTCTTACCACGGCTTGTCCCACTTAATTTGCTTGCCAATTGTTGCTGACGCGCTCTGCCCGCTAACTTGTTGCACTGCTTGGGCACTGCGGGACGGAGCGCGGCACTGTGCTGTGGGGGCTGCACTTAACGGCATAATTATTATAATTTGTTGACATTTAATTCGATTTTAAATTTCATTTAAATTAATTCGTCGGGCAGCTGCCAACTGCCGGTAGCTTGTAGCCTAATTAATATGCGTCGACAAGAAGAATGACTCTTACACGGGGCTCACCAGCACACACCCATGGTAATACGCTCATGGATTTATGCAAATCAAATTATCAACACGTTAGCAAAAGCGGCAACAAGAACTATTGCGAGTTCGGCCGATTTGTTCGACAAGAAAATGTTCATCGATTTCGAGGCATGGAGGAATGCTTTCCCCTGTCAATATCGAGCACCTTACATATACTTTACGTATAACTACTAATTTTCCAGATCTTTCAAACCAGGTAGAGAAATCAAAAGAATAAAAATAGAGTTAAAATTTCCACGCCTGAACTATAGACAGAATATTGAGTTTTTCTCAAAGCCTTTTCAAACACGTTTCGCCTCCTTTTTCTGATGCGCCTTATTTCAAGTGAAATTGGGTTTGAAATATTCCACAAAACATTCCCCTTCCGCCGCTGTTGTTGCTGCAATTAATTGATTTATGTCCACCGGGTGACTAAGTGCAATTGCTCAAGTGCAGCATGTGTTTCAGCGATATTCAGTTTGCATTCTGCTCAGCTGCGTTGGCAGCCAAAAGAATCGCACTTGACAACACAGCGGCGACAGGGAGATGATGACGTTGGCGCCTCTGCAGCTGGTGCCATCTCGGTTTCCGTTCGCTCCTAACTATCTTTTAGTTGCGCTAATTGAAATGGCAAGCCGAATTGAACAGAACAGCGTATTATATATTAATATAGCAATATTTTGTGGCACCCAGCTCGCTCGCTTGGCCAGATTTGTACAGTGTCGGCAAATGAGCCAAATGAAGCGTGCTCTGTGTGGCAAATAAATTATGTTCCTCGCATATCAGCTGGGCAATTTGCTCGCCAATATTGCCACTTGTAGCAGGCGACCAGGAGGGGGTTGAAATGGGCGCCCGGTGGGGCAGACAGAGGTGTTCTAAGGCACGTAATTAACATAAAAGGCGCCGCTGTTGGCTCTGCTTTTCGCTGCTGTCGCCCCTATTTGCGTTGTTCTGCTTGCAGAACGTCTTTTGACCACATAAGGCTAAGGCCAGAAAGCCGCGACAAAAAGCGGATTGAGTAAATGACCAATTTGGTTTCCAAATTCCAACAAGATCGAAATTTTTCTGCAACTCTCTGAAGCTTTTGCGCGTATAGTATGTCTTATTATTAAACATTTCACGTCCACCGTGGTTTGTCACGATCCTTTTCTCTTCCCCCCGGGTAATTGTCGTTGACTGTAATTGCCTTTCTACCGCTGGTTGAACCTGATCATTTCCATGAGTTTACTTTCCAGGTGACCATGTAGATCTCTTTCGCGGTCTCTGATGGATATTTGCATCAGGATAATGACTCAACCCAGTTAAACCAAGGTGAAAAAGTTATGAGTCACGGTCGCTTCTAAATGATTGCCAAAAACAGCGACGGAAAAACAGAAACCGAAAATACAATTTCTTACGCCATTTTTGGATGCCTGACCCACACACACACACACACACTCACACACGTAAACGGGCATGCTGGCTGATTGGCAAGACGTGATTTTGTTGTGGATTTTGGGCTCTGTCACTTTCCGCCCCTCCATTGCCCTCACCAATGTGGCAAAGAGTTAAAGATATTGTTTCTACTACGATTCGTACCTGCGGTACTTTCCATTTCTGTCTGTGTGGGAGGCATTCAGACTTCTCCTCCTGCTTTCATATAAAGTTGCTCGTGCCGCTGTGAAGTTTGCAGCATTCGCATCAAATGTTTGCCTAGATATTTAAAAGGCACAACAAATGGCAAAGCCGCATACTTAGTGCCCACGCCGCAGTCCCCGACCCAATCGCAATCGCAGTTATGTAGGCTGCCGCTCGATAGATACCACCAACGGATGCCAATTCGGATACAGATACGGCGGATACAGATACATGCGTTCGCTGTTTATGGTGCTGGTCAACTCTAAAGCACATGTCTTGTTCGATAGTCGAGCGAACGTTTGTGGAGTTTGGGCAACATTAACTAGGCCACTGAACATCAGTCGCCGGTTTCTTGGGCAGTTGTTAGCCCAGCCAACTCGAAAATTATGAGTCTATAACCTTAGCAAACCTAAGAAGCATACAAAATGGTTTATATTCAAGTCAAATTAGGCATTTTACATCTTATTACAATCTTTGTGCATAGTCCTTTGATCACCACCACGATCAAACAATAGTAAAAGAAAAACATGTGGAAACTTTGGGGTTTGTACATTTGTAAATGAAGTGAAAACCAGCCGAGAATAATATTCAAAACTCTTCCTTCTTTCAGACATATTCCGGTCTTTTCTGCGTCGTGGTCAATCCGTACAAGAAACTACCGATCTACACCGAAAAGATAATGGAACGGTATAAGGGCATAAAGCGACACGAAGTGCCTCCGCACGTATTTGCAATAACGGACAGCGCCTACAGAAACATGTTGGGTGGTAAGTATCTCAGCCTCTGCACTTACTTTCCCTTTGGCTTCGGCTTCGGGTAAACACTGATATTGAAGGGGAAAGGCAAGCATTATCAGCTATCAACTTCGCTTCTTGTTTTCTCCAGAGCTCGACCAGAAAGGTCGCTATCGAGAATTCCATTCTCCGCATAAACAAGCGAAAATGAAAATGTTACCCAGACCGGCTGATAAGATAACACCAGGCCAAATTTACTTTGGAGCAGGGTGTTTCCACGAAGCGCTTTAGCAGGAGCTGCATTAGCAGTCCAAAGCCAGCTGAAAAAATCGCAGTGAATCATCTGCAAATGTTTTTCAGCCAACCGCCCCGCCAGTGGCCGGCTCTCTTCTAATCACAAACTGGTTTCCTTTTTGGGCCTGCATTTTCAAATGGGATTTTTTCAGTTCTCCTTTTCGCCGCTGCTGCTCTTTAGTTTGGGCTTCAGTGAGCTTCAGTGGTTTGCATGTCCGATCCAAGCGTAACGTCGCGCCGGGCGGTGACTCACCCAGTGGCGGCTCCACAGCAGATACTCCAGCCAGCCATTCCGATGCCAGGCATATCTCGTGTGGATATACTTATGGGCTCCTACATGTGTGTGTGTGTTTCCCCTGCTTGAGTTTGGTTAACTAATATTGCGTATACGTGTCATTACCATATTTGGATCCAAAACTGAACTCGGCGCTGTTGAACAGCAAGCCACTTTGTTTGCCCCATCATCATCTCTGTTTTTGTTGCTGGCGTTGAAAAGTTTAAACAAATCGTCACTTGGCTCCGGCTCACCATATTTGACGCTTAATAAATTTCTGTTTATGCACATTTGCCTGATTGTATTTCCTTGAAATGCTTTTTGTGAGAAGTTTGCCTCAGCAACGACAACGACAACCCCTTCCCTCGGGGAGTGTCCGTATATTTGATTTATTTCGCTGGCTTTAAATAATCTTAGCCCAACCCCATCGCCTCTGACTCCACTGCCATGAAACACGCAGCACAATCGGCCTCAAGCCGATCTGGGCACTGTGGAGCCGGACAATCGCCGCACACCTTTATCTTTTCGGTTTTCTTTAGCTACTCCCCCGACTCGTGGCAATCGCAAATCCCCGATTTCGTTGAACTGCAATTTTTATGGCATTCCACTTCAAGCATATTTCGCGCTGCTCATATTGCGCCAATGTCGTACGAGTCTTGTTCATGATAAAATGGCACGCCTTGACAGTATACATATATACGAGTATATAGATATATTTATTTTGCAACTGCATGTATATGCAGTGCTGCTCAACCATCGGGAAAGGTCTGCGATGGGACAGATGTTTTGCTTATCTGTATTTTCCCAGTTGTATTAACAGAAATTTATTTTGAGAGTTCGGTCCCTTATTTCACATTTATTAAGCGTAAAAATTATCTAAACATTTTTTCGGCAAAAAAATTTTAAGTAGCTGACCTGACAACGATCGATACCTTGCATTCCGCAGCTTAACCTTGTTTTCATACCCTGCCCTTCTTAATATATGTATTTGTTTTATTTTTAACAACTATGGTTTGTGTTGATATTTTATTTGTTTCAACTTAATTTGAATACCCTTGCAAAGAGTATTAATTTCAGTACGAAGTTTGGAGCGCAGGGAAGGCAATATAAATTCTTTATCAGCACCGCCATCTAAACCGATCTAGACATAATCTGTAACAGATCATCTTGTAAGGTTTACGCAAAGGTCACCCTAAATTGCTCTTCCGGTGACCATAATTTGACCAATTTTAGTCCGATTTCTAAGTGGCAAACCTCATAATGTTTGTATTCGAACCCCAAATACCAATTGCATTCAAACTTTTCTATTCCAAGAGGGTCGATTTTTTGACTCATTGTTTATGTAAGATTTTTTTGATAAATTTGTATCCTATTCCAAGAGAGTCGCTCTTTACTTGTTTGAAGTTATTTTCGTGAAATTGTAAAGCAATTTAAATTAAAATTTTTTTAATAACCGTTTTTTGCACACCATTTCAAATGTTTATGAAAGCTCTTGAAAGCATCACTTTAATTTATTCGAACAATGAAATAAATTGGCCATAATCCTTAGAATTCCATGGATTGAGAGAACTTATTAATCGTTGTTGTTTGACAACCGACGGGCGCACTCGTCATTTCTAACATCATTACTATATAAAAGGTCAAAAACCAGAAACAAAAAATAATCGAATAGTTCCCATCAAATGAGGTGCTGGGATATATATTTCGGTCCATTTATGGTTTGATATTGAATGTTGTATGTATAAATATGCGACCGGCTTTATCCATAATAATAAACAAGTACGGGGTCGTGATGTATAAGCTGTGTGGTGCTCCGTGCCTCAAAATCTATGCCAATCAGAGTGGATATATCGAACTCGCCGTCTCTCTGCCTCAGTTTGTGGTTAGCTTAACACTGGATCGTATAACGAGGTTGCAAAGTGGCGGGGCGATCATGGGGTGCAGGGCAAGCCTGGTTCGCTGTATTCTAGATGGGATCATTGGCGCCATATCAATAGCTATGGGCACCAGCAATTTACTGCCGTTGCCGTTCGTATCTTTCAGATAGGCTGGAATGAACAGTTTTTGTGTTCGTTTTCAATTGATGTATGTCTCACTTTTCGCCCGCTCGCAACCACTCAGTGCTTTTTGTTTGGCTGTTTCTTTGTCTTTATTTTTGCCCGCTTAAAGCTTAAATTTGGGTCAACAGTAACTTCAAGCTTAGCTTGGCTTTTTACATTTTAATTTAACTTTTGGTTGGTAAGAGCCGTTGCTGCGGAAGCGAAGTGTGTCACTTGCTCAATGGTCTTATCACATGCTCTTCTCCAACTCACTCACATTCCCCTTTCTTCCCCGCAGATCGCGAAGACCAATCGATTCTGTGCACTGGCGAATCGGGTGCTGGCAAGACCGAGAACACCAAGAAGGTCATCCAATTTCTGGCCTACGTGGCAGCCTCCAAGCCCAAGGGCTCGGGTGCGGTAAGTACAGAAGCGCAGAGGCGCAGAGCACTGCCTCCATCTGAGAACAGAAGCAAATGCAAAGCTGTGTCCGTCGACCAGTGTGAGGGGGTGCGTTCGACGGCGCCGACAGAGATACAGTTCCATTTGTTTTTTTCCCCTCTGGATTATGCTTATTAAACTCACATTAATGACACGCAAGCCCGGCAATTGTTATTGGTATTGTTTGCTACCTAATTAATTAGACAAACAACGTTCGCGAGAGATGCCCGAGCACGTACATATGTGTCTATTGTCGGCAAAGTGTCTTTAATACGCCTGCGAGGCCTAGACTTCTTCGTGGGACGGAGCAATTAAATCAATTTTATGCAGTTTCCATTGTACGAGTATAGTTTCTGAAACCCCAAATTATCGAGATGCAATACCCGATAACAGACCTAAGAGAACATAAAAAAGCTCTAGCTTTATGCTCAGTTTGAAAGCCTTCCACTGATGCTCCCCATATGGTGGATGGTCGAGGGTTACGCATTAATATTTGGGTGGTTGATCACTTGGCAACTGGTTTATGTGTTTTTATAGGGGAGCCGAAGCACACTTCATTAATCAAGAATCAACATTCGCTGACAAATTTGTTCATTTGCAGCAATAAAATGAACACAATAAAAAAGCGGGAATCGAAAATTAAACTGCAGAAGAGAAGCAATTGTTACAAACCAAAAAAAAAAAAAAAAAAAAAACAATGAAATCGCGAAAAATTGATACATGTACTGAGTTTTTTGGGCAGAAACTGCTACTCTACAAAAGTTTCAGCTGTTGGGCTTGCCATTTCCATAATTGGGGAGAAAAGCAAACAGATTTTTCGTTGGTGTGATTCTAACCTGTACAGTAAATCCTTTTACGCTCAAACAAGCTGCTCTTGAGCTCCAAACACACATTTTGTTGTGTTTTACGCGTCTACTGCCTTATATGAACCTTGTGTTGAGGCTTCAAACAGAGTTGAGCTGACTTTGCAGCTGTTCGCGTGATATGATTCATATATTCTTGTACAAATTCTACAAACAGTAGAAATAAAGGCCTACAAATAGTGAAATATCATTAAACAAATGACTGTTACTTTTGCATTTGATGTTATGTATTTCCTACCATCTAGGACTCTTTACTGATTAATAGGTAAACAGGTAAAAGTTAATTCCCTTAACTGATATACAGTACATGTTTGTACTAGGTATTACCTCTGATTCCGATTCCCAGAAATAGACGCTGATGATAGATGATATATCGCGAAGGTAAACAACGTCGACTGCATTGAATCATCGTTAGTTTTTTTGTAGAACAGAATGGAGGAAATTTGGTCGGTTTGATTGGAAAAAGTGTGTTTTATGGCATTCTCTATCAAGCTTAGATAAGACTAGAGCGATAAGCAGAACCGAAGCAAACATTGACATAACTTTGCATTTGTCTAAAATAATTTATCGACTCTTTGCTATACAAAGTTTTTTAATTTTTGCTTGAGGCTGAGGTTAAGGCAAATATACATTTGTTTATTACTGATAAATTTTTATTTATATATTGATCTTCTTTATTTTCATGTCCTACCACACAAACACACCACACAATGCCACACCACACTCCTATAAATACACGCACACTCCCTGTACATTGGACTCTGGTTGTTGTCTACACTCTCAACTCTGCTCAATATATGCTATACATTTGTTTATTTGTATATTTGTATATATTATTTATATAAAATGCTGGCTGGCAATCACAACCCATAAAAATCCAACAACCAAAACTGAACCTCAACACCTCCAACTCCAACCAATTGACAACGACCCAAACAGGTGCCGCATCCTGCCGTGCTCATTGTAAGTATTGGAGGACTCACAATCCGAAAATTGTATTCCACTTTGTGTTTCAAAATTAACACGAATTTTGTTAACCCCATTTAATGTATGATTTAAGTTCATTTTCGTCCCAATCTGTTTCCAAAAAACAATTTCTGTTTACCCAACGATTTTGCTTTCGCATCTCATCAACTATGACCTGAATCTTAGTATTAACCCTCTCCAAATGAACTCTTCCCTGCTCTTCGTTTTGTCTCCCTTGTTGTCGTCCTACCCAAGCCAACACTCATCTACTCAATCTCATCTCTCTGCTCTGCTCTGCTCTGATCCGATCTGCTCTACTCCCTCTTTGTACTACCTATGCCAACGCAATTTTAGAGTAGTCATCAAGAAACATTTGCGGTAAAGTATGCTCAACCTCCAACCCCTAACCTTTGTATTATATAATAATCACTTGCAATAAAAGTATGATGCGTATGACGTTTTATTTTGTAGCCAATTAGTTTGATTCTTCGTATGATTTTGAGACTGTGAGACATAAGCGCGTGAAAGATGCAAATCCTCCAGACTGTCCCAGATATCCATTCCGTGTCCCATAATCCCGTTCCTACCTAATTGCAGAACTTCTCGGTCAACACAAACAAGTACATAAGGGTCAAGATTAGGACTCAATGTCAGAATCAGTCAATCGAGGTAGCCAACGGATTGAAGTTGGTGGAAGTTAATTCTGATTGGCCAGAGGTAAACTCCGGATGAAGCCGCTGCCTCGGCATCAATCGTGAGAAGCTGTAGGAGATCGTCCAGTGTTTATTGTCATTCGTTTTGCTTGGCTTTGGCTTCTTCTGCATGCTTTTAGACTAATCTTATCTAGTTGTGTAGAATCGTTGTATCGCTTGTGATGTCACTGTTGTCCCGAAACTGTTTATAGTGTGTGTAGACTGCTTTTACGTATGTTTGTGGCTAACCCCTAACCTTTAAGCCTTTAAATCACATGGACTTAACACACTTTTCCTTATCTCCGAACAGGGCGAGCTGGAGCAGCAGCTCTTGCAGGCGAATCCCATACTGGAGGCTTTTGGCAACGCCAAGACCGTTAAAAACGACAACTCTTCGCGTTTCGTAAGTAGCAGCTTTACATTCCACCGAACTATTGTGCTCACTAACTATTGTATCGCTTGCAGGGCAAATTCATCCGTATCAATTTCGACGCCTCAGGCTTCATCTCGGGGGCCAACATCGAAACCTACCTGCTGGAGAAGTCGCGTGCCATTCGTCAAGCGAAGGACGAACGAACATTCCATATCTTCTACCAGTTGCTGGCGGGCGCCACGCCAGAGCAGCGCGAGAAGTTCATACTCGATGACGTCAAGTCGTATGCATTCCTGTCCAACGGCAGCCTGCCCGTGCCCGGCGTGGACGACTACGCCGAGTTCCAGGCAACGGTCAAGTCGATGAATATCATGGGCATGACATCGGAGGATTTTAACTCGATATTCCGGATCGTTAGCGCCGTTCTGCTGTTCGGCAGCATGAAGTTCCGCCAGGAGCGAAACAACGACCAGGCCACGCTCCCCGACAACACGGTGGCCCAGAAGATCGCCCACCTGCTCGGCCTCAGTGTGACGGACATGACTCGGGCCTTCCTGACCCCGCGCATCAAAGTGGGACGCGACTTCGTCACGAAAGCCCAGACAAAGGAGCAGGTGGAGTTCGCCGTGGAGGCCATTGCCAAGGCGTGCTACGAGCGCATGTTCAAATGGCTGGTGAACCGCATCAACCGCTCCCTGGACCGCACCAAGCGCCAGGGCGCCTCCTTCATCGGAATCCTCGACATGGCTGGCTTCGAGATCTTCGAACTGAACTCCTTCGAGCAGCTGTGCATCAACTACACCAACGAGAAACTGCAGCAGCTCTTCAACCATACCATGTTTATTCTGGAGCAGGAGGAGTACCAGCGCGAGGGCATCGAGTGGAAGTTCATCGACTTCGGGCTCGATCTGCAGCCCACCATCGACCTGATCGATAAGCCCGGCGGAATAATGGCCCTTCTCGATGAGGAGTGCTGGTTCCCCAAGGCCACGGACAAGACGTTCGTCGACAAGCTCGTCTCGGCCCACTCCATGCACCCAAAGTTCATGAAGACGGACTTCCGCGGAGTGGCCGACTTCGCCATCGTGCACTACGCCGGCCGGGTTGACTACTCCGCGGCCAAGTGGCTGATGAAGAACATGGATCCGCTGAACGAGAACATCGTGTCGCTGCTGCAGGGATCGCAGGACCCGTTCGTGGTGAACATCTGGAAGGATGCGGAGATCGTTGGCATGGCACAGCAGGCCCTGACTGATACCCAGTTCGGGGCCCGCACCCGCAAGGGCATGTTCCGCACCGTGTCGCATCTGTACAAGGAGCAGCTGGCCAAGTTGATGGACACGTTGCGCAACACGAACCCGAACTTTGTGCGCTGTATCATACCGAACCACGAGAAGCGCGCCGGCAAGATCGATGCCCCCTTGGTGCTCGACCAGTTGCGTTGCAACGGCGTGCTCGAGGGCATTCGTATCTGCCGCCAGGGCTTTCCAAATCGCATACCCTTCCAGGAGTTCCGCCAACGCTACGAACTGCTCACGCCCAACGTTATTCCCAAGGGCTTTATGGACGGCAAGAAGGCCTGCGAGAAGATGATTCAGGCGCTGGAGCTCGACTCGAATCTTTATCGAGTGGGCCAGTCGAAGATCTTCTTCCGCGCTGGCGTTCTCGCTCACCTGGAGGAGGAGCGTGATTTTAAGATCTCCGACCTGATCGTCAACTTCCAGGCCTTCTGCCGTGGCTTTTTGGCGCGTCGCAATTACCAGAAGCGCTTGCAGCAGCTAAACGCAATTCGCATCATCCAGCGGAACTGCGCCGCCTACCTCAAGCTCCGCAACTGGCAGTGGTGGCGTCTGTACACGAAGGTTAAGCCTCTGCTGGAGGTGACCAAGCAGGAGGAGAAGCTCGTGCAGAAGGAGGACGAGCTGAAGCAGGTGCGCGAAAAGCTGGACACGTTGGCCAAGAACACGCAGGAGTACGAGCGCAAGTACCAACAGGCTTTGGTTGAGAAGACCACTCTCGCTGAGCAGCTGCAAGCTGAGATCGAGCTGTGTGCCGAGGCCGAGGAGTCACGCTCACGGCTGATGGCGCGCAAACAGGAGCTGGAGGACATGATGCAGGAGCTGGAGACGCGGATCGAAGAAGAGGAGGAACGCGTCTTGGCCCTAGGTGGCGAGAAAAAGAAGCTCGAGCTGAACATCCAGGACCTTGAAGAGCAGCTGGAAGAAGAGGAGGCCGCCCGTCAGAAGTTGCAGTTGGAAAAGGTGCAGCTCGACGCCAAGATTAAGAAACACGAAGAAGATCTCGCCCTCACCGACGATCAGAACCAAAAACTGCTCAAGGAGAAGAAGCTACTGGAAGAGCGGGCCAACGACCTCTCCCAGACACTGGCCGAGGAGGAGGAGAAGGCCAAGCATTTGGCGAAGCTGAAGGCCAAGCACGAAGCCACCATTGCCGAACTCGAAGAACGCTTGCACAAGGATCAGCAGCAGCGGCAGGAGTCCGATCGATCCAAGCGCAAGATCGAGACAGAAGTGGCCGACCTCAAGGAACAGCTCAACGAGCGCCGCGTGCAGGTGGAGGAGATGCAGGCGCAGTTGGCCAAGCGCGAGGAGGAGCTCACCCAAACTCTGCTGCGCATTGACGAGGAGTCGGCAACCAAGGCCACCGCCCAAAAGGCTCAGCGCGAGCTGGAGTCGCAGCTGGCCGAGATCCAAGAGGATTTGGAGGCCGAAAAGGCAGCCCGTGCAAAGGCGGAGAAGGTGAGGCGCGATCTGAGCGAGGAACTCGAGGCCCTCAAGAACGAGTTGCTCGATTCCCTGGACACCACAGCCGGTAAGTAAACATATACATATATAAATCCGATTTATCAAAAGCTAATTAAAACATACGTATGACAAACAGCCCAGCAAGAATTGCGGTCTAAGCGCGAGCAGGAGTTGGCCACGCTAAAGAAGTCGCTCGAGGAGGAGACGGTTAATCACGAAGGCGTGTTGGCCGAGATGCGGCACAAGCATTCGCAGGAGCTGAACGGCATCAACGACCAGCTTGAGAACCTGCGCAAAGCGAAGACTGTGCTGGAGAAAGCCAAGGGCACCTTGGAGGCAGAGAACGCTGACCTGGCCACAGAACTGCGCAGTGTCAACAGCTCCCGGCAAGAGAACGATCGCCGTCGCAAGCAGGCCGAGTCACAGATTGCTGAGTTGCAGGTAAATGGTGGCAAAGCTAGGGTTTTTGGGTTTCAAATCCAGGAAGAATAGCTCATCTGTATATTGTATTCATAGGTGAAACTAGCTGAGATTGAACGCGCCCGCTCGGAACTGCAGGAGAAGTGCACGAAACTGCAGCAGGAGGCCGAGAACATTACAAACCAGCTGGAGGAGGCCGAGCTGAAGGCCTCGGCGGCCGTCAAGTCTGCCAGCAACATGGAATCGCAGCTCACCGAAGCCCAGCAGTTGCTGGAGGAGGAAACGCGCCAGAAGCTGGGCCTCAGCTCGAAGCTGCGACAAATCGAATCCGAAAAGGAGGCGCTACAGGAGCAGCTCGAGGAGGATGATGAAGCCAAGCGCAACTATGAGCGCAAGCTGGCTGAGGTCACAGCCCAAATGCAGGACATCAAGAAAAAAGCCGAGGAGGACGCGGATCTGGCTAAGGAACTGGAGGAGGGCAAGAAGCGACTCAACAAGGACATTGAGGCGTTGGAGCGACAGGTCAAGGAACTAATTGCCCAGAATGACCGCCTCGATAAGAGTAAAAAGAAGATTCAGTCGGAGCTGGAAGATGCCACCATCGAGCTGGAGGCGCAACGCACGAAGGTGAGTCTGTGGTTTCCCATCTGCAAAACGTTTGCTCATTCAAATAACTTTTCGGACTTAGGTGCTCGAATTGGAGAAGAAGCAAAAGAACTTCGACAAGATCCTTGCCGAGGAAAAAGCCATATCAGAGCAGATCGCCCAGGAGCGCGACACTGCCGAGCGGGAGGCGCGTGAAAAGGAGACCAAGGTGCTGTCGGTTTCCCGCGAGCTGGACGAAGCCTTCGACAAGATAGAAGACCTTGAAAACAAGCGCAAGACCCTCCAAAACGAACTCGATGACCTCGCCAACACACAGGGTACCGCCGACAAGAACGTCCACGAACTGGAGAAGGCGAAGCGTGCCCTTGAGTCCCAACTGGCCGAGCTGAAAGCACAAAACGAGGAGCTTGAAGACGATCTGCAGTTGACCGAAGATGCAAAGCTGCGCCTAGAGGTTAACATGCAGGCTCTGCGCTCCCAGTTCGAGCGCGACCTGCTCGCTAAGGAGGAGGGAGCCGAGGAAAAGCGACGCGGGCTCGTCAAGCAGCTACGGGATCTCGAAACCGAATTGGACGAGGAGCGCAAGCAGCGTACGGCCGCCGTGGCGGCAAAGAAGAAGCTGGAGGGTGACCTGAAGGAGATCGAGACCACCATGGAAATGCATAATAAGGTGAAGGAGGATGCCTTGAAGCACGCTAAGAAGCTGCAAGCACAAGTCAAAGATGCGCTGCGCGATGCAGAGGAGGCCAAGGCGGCTAAGGAGGAACTGCAGGCGCAGAGCAAAGAGGCCGAGCGCAAGGTCAAGGCCCTGGAGGCAGAAGTATTACAACTGACCGAGGACCTAGCCAGCTCAGAGAGGGCTCGCCGGGCTGCCGAAACGGAGCGGGACGAATTGGCCGAGGAAATCGCCAATAATGCCAACAAGGGCTCCTTGATGGTCGACGAGAAGCGCCGATTGGAAGCCCGCATCGCCACTCTCGAGGAGGAGCTGGAGGAGGAACAGTCCAACTCAGAGGTGCTTCTGGATCGCAGCCGCAAAGCGCAACTGCAAATTGAACAGTTGACCACCGAGCTGGCCAATGAGAAATCCAACTCTCAGAAGAACGAGAACGGCCGTGCCCTGCTGGAACGGCAGAACAAGGAGCTGAAGGCCAAGCTTGCCGAGATCGAGACGGCCCAGCGCACCAAGGTGAAGGCAACGATCGCCACGCTCGAGGCGAAGATTGCAAACCTCGAGGAGCAGCTAGAGAACGAGGGCAAGGAGCGGCTGGTGCAGCAAAAGACCAACCGCAAGATGGACAAGAAGATCAAGGAGCTTACGATGAACATCGAGGACGAACGGAGACATGTCGACCAGCACAAGGAGCAAATGGATAAGGTAAGTGGAAGCAGGTGAAGTCAAAGATCGGTATTTAAGTTATCTTTTTGTTTTAACAGCTGAATAGCCGCATCAAACTGCTCAAGCGCAACCTGGACGAGACTGAGGAGGAGCTGCAAAAGGAGAAGACACAGAAGCGCAAGTACCAGCGTGAGTGCGAGGATATGATTGAATCGCAGGAGACCATGAATCGTGAGATTAACTCACTCAAAACGAAACTTCGGTGAGTAGTGGCTCGTTGCGCCTAACTTTCCCTTTCATCGGGAGGAGATTGTCTGTAGGTGTCTCTTGGGGTCTTACTTTTGATTATTGTTTGCAATTTATCTTTGGTTCAAGCTCCATCCAAGTGGCCGAGACCGAAAAGGCCAAGGCGTATTCGCCCAAAAAGGATGCCGCACTCATTATGAATTGTGAGGGTCTGCATTAGGTTTCGTTTCGCTTCGTTTCCTTCTCGTAGGCTGTAAGTGCTGCTGTTGGCCGTGATCCTTAGAACCAGTTAATGTCAACTGAACACCCAGCATCCAACCAACGACTGCCTCTGCATGTTAGGAACAGAACACACCTTTGAGTCCAAACTCGCGAACTTGTTCCTTATTCCAAATTCCTCAATATAGTTCTTAGCCCTAAGTCCGTCCCAGACGTTCTAATTTGTCTTTTGCCCCTGCACTGCACGTTCACCCAAAAAAGATGAATCTACTGCAAAGCGAGCGGTTGATTAATAAAATGTATCTTCCCTTTCCTAGACGCACCGGCGGCATGGGTCTCAGCTCCAGCCGGCTCACGGGCACACCTTCATCGAAACGCGCCGTAGGAGGCGGGGGCGGCGGCGGTGACGACTCATCGGTGCAGGATGAATCATTAGATGGAGAGGATTCTGGCAATTGACGCGTTAATTATTAGATGAAGACACGGTTGAAGCGGATGAAGGAGGTAAAGATGAGGAGCAAAATAAACGAGTATATTTAATGTTTCTTTTATATAATTTCTCTGTTATTTTTTATATAAACTATTATACATACTTAAATTAAAACTTAAACAAACAAACCAACATTTTTATAACGACAAAACATAATCGTAAAACAAAAGCAATGTTGTAAAGCACTCTCCCACTCTATACGAAACATAAACACATGAATTTTGCTATTCCTCGAATGGCTGCGGACAAAAGCAGGCAACGAAATAAAATTAAGTTTATGCAACACAAAAACCAACCAAGAAACGTATTAACTTTGAACCACACAAACCCACATCATCGGGAGAGACGAATTCAACAGGACACTAATTATTTTCACATTTTAATAACCTAATATAGAACCCATAGAAGTACTCAATGCAATATGTAATTCATGCATTTAACAACTAAAAGGTTTTCAATCAGAAACAGATCAGAACAGAAAATCAAATGTTGAACACGCAACTAATATACGAATTTCGTTTTTGTTTAAAACTAAACAATAAAATATTTGCTACATAAAACTGATCTTTCTTTGGGTAGACCAATTGTATTATGAAGAAATGAATATGCAAGGAGCTTTTAAAGAAACAATTTTAAAGGTCGATAAAAAGTTTATTCAATTTTTACATATGTACATAGAATGACTACAGACTAAAGGTAACTGGCGACTCTTTGTTTAATAACTATCCTAAGATAAGCACTGACAAATTCGAAAATCTCACTGAAGTTCCCCCTACCCGCCCTGCACTAATCTAATGGCACTATTCGATCCTACGACCTACGTTGCTCGATGGCTGCTCCCCTCTTGCACAGGCAACGGCACAGGCATGTCGATGTGGTGCACCACCACGATTTCGCCGTTCAAGGCCTCCAGCTCTGCGGAGGACTTGTTCTCCTGGAGCTGCTCCTCCCGCCTGCTGTTCAGGTAGTACACCCCGGCCACGATCAGGCTGAACGATGTGACCGATACGAGCAGGGTGCCGTACTTGAGGCACTCCTGAATGGCATTCAGACCAAAGGTGCTTATGTACAGCGTTTGGAGGACCTGCTCCGAGAAGTCTCCCGAGGTGATCTCAATCCACATCAGCGGGAGAATGGTGGCGTTCTTCAGCCGTTCGCCCTGATCTGAAACAAGCAAATATTATGAGATAAGATTACGGGGACGAGGGAAACGAGAACCATCTTTGGCACTTACTTCGCAGGATTGGCGTCTTGTCCAACATGATGTTGATCTGGACACGGGAAGCTCCGCTAATAGGAAAGCCGAATCGAGGATGGATGTCGGCATAGGTCTGGTGGAGGTCTGCGTCTGGCTTGATGCCATCGAACTCCTCGTTAAGCACCGGGTCGCCCGTGAAGAAGTGCGGGAATGAGGGAAAGATTGGCGCGTCGCCGTAGCACTTGGTGGCGTTGATCACTCCACTGGGCAGGCAGAGCTCCGTGTTCTGGCAGTAGCAGCTGTTCGCTGGGTTTTCGGAGGGATGGGCGAACACGTCCATCGGTGTCCGGTAGCGCAGCACATCGATGTCGTTGTAGATGGTGACCTCCTTTTCGAAATGCAGCGGCACCTTGCGGCACAGCACCTGGAGGAACACGTTCACCGTACTGCGATCCTGCAGCAAATGCGGTGAGAACATTGACGGCTCGGAGCCGTCGATGCGGTTGCACTCCTCCCCCTCCCAGTAGTCCAGCTGGGGCATCCCATTGAACTGGGTAATGATGCTAAACTTGGTTATGTCGTCCTCTCCCGTGTTGAGCTGCACCGAATCCACGCTGGTGCCGTTCCGCTGGTGGAGAATCAGGGTTAACAACCTTTTACCTTACTGACCTTACTCCACTTACCGTCTGTAGGAGGCCAAATCGCCGCCTGCCTCTGCCCAGGGACTTCAACTTGATAATGCTGTCTTCATAGCCCCACAGGTAGTCGGAGACTGTGAGGTTTTTGAAGAGCGGCTCCTTGAACTGGGAGATAAAACCAAAGGCAACCAGGCGATCGAATGGCTTCATGCGCTTGACTGGTCCTGCGGCAGAAATCAGGGGCACATTGGGCACCCTGAGTACTTCGTGCTCCCCAACGGACGACTTCTCTGGCAGGAACTTGTAGGACTTGCGGTCCTGGAAAACCACGTTGTTAAGCCGATCAAAATAGTCGTGTTTAGAGCCGACTCACCCGGAAGCTAACCGTAAAGTTCTTGTTGAAGGACACTTCGTCTTTGATGGTGTGTTCCTGGTAGGTGATCGGCCCCACATCCACGACCTTTATTTTCTCGGCCCGCCCAGCCAAGTACTCATCGATGTTGGGATAGTGGAAGATGTGCGCCTTCAGTAACGTATCGTACTTGGGGTCGGGATTCAACCAACTTTTGGCGGTATCCGAGTTTTCGGCGAGAACCAATTGCTGTAGAAAAGTGAGATAGGGAAGTCTGTGCGAATACGAATGAATCAACTCACCTCCAGCATGGTGTTGTTATAGTACTCCGTGAACCACATTACGAAGAATCCGGTCACGCCGATTACAAAGAGCAAGAACATTACGCCAAGCACTGAAAAGTCAAAGCGGATTAAGCGAGCTTGCTTGGCTTTTCCGAGTGCTCTACTCACTTATCAGTGTGGCGATATCCTTGGACGTTGGCTCGCGGTTTTGCGCCTGATTGCGCAGCCCCAAGGCCTCCAGTATCATCTGCAGCACAGTGGGCTTCTCGGGTCCGGTCGACATGACGTAGCCTCCGAAGTTTCCCGTGCCCACTCCGCTCCGAGTGGAGTTCAGTGTGAGGGACTTTGTTATGTGTGGGGGCACCGGCCGATCGGACTCCTGCCTATGAGGCGAGGCTACCTCAGGTTCTGCGACGCGGGACATGTCCTGTGGCTGTGGGGGGTTGACAATCTGTCGTGGGTGGCTGAAAATATGTTGTAACTGTTTAAATGACTTGCTCTTATCATGCCCTTGTTACTTTGTTGTGCCCACAACCCTGAACCTATTTGTAATGCTTCGTGGCCTAGGCATCGAGTTGGTTGCAAATCCGAACCTTTTCATTCATGTTTCAATATAGAATGTTATCTTTATAAAGGCGAAACACGTGGCCCAAAGTGATCTGTTTGGCATGATTATAAGCTTATCAGGCTGGACTCCACGTATTTAGTAACTGGGGGTTCATTGAACACATAAGTGGGAAAAGGCACTCCTTCTTAGAACAATTAGTTTTTGACTTAATTAATACTAAATACTACCGTTTGTTGTATTGTATAATTGTCACTTTAATGGACAACTATTTAGTCATTAAATCTTTAGTCTTTAAGAAAAGTTCAATCCTTCGCGACGAACGAATTTAACCATGCGCTTACAGATGTGCTCGCGAACTAATCGGCGTTTCGATTCCAAGTGCCTTTGTTGGTCCGGCGATGGATCGGCCCGTGCTGAATTCAAAGTTCGTTTGAATCTACTTAATTCTTATCAGCAGCTCCTATAGTCTATATGCTTGGTATTTACTTACTAGCCATTAATTCATTAATCAACACATGAATATATGTATGTACATGCTTAGAGTTGAGCTTTGCCAACTATGGGGTATGTTCGGATTCGCCAACTTTGAAATCGGGTCACCGACAGGCTATAATCTGATCGTTGAAATTTTCCGATGTCCGCTCGATCTTGAACCAGAACAGGAATTTTGCAAACGATTGAGCTGATAACTACAATCTGTCTACTTTCGGTAACAGGTTCATTACTCTAAAAAGATTTATTCCAGCTCGGCTACCTGCATCCCCCTGAATATCGTAACTAGCTAATGAAAACTATTACAGGAACAAAGTCCTTTTTAATGCTAACAATTTTTAAATGTGCTTCCTGGATGCTTCTCCACTTCACTTACCCTTGGAGGGCCTTCGATCGCTTCAGCTGAAGACGTCTTTCCGAGGGTTTCGTCAGTTACAGCAAGTGGCGCTGACTGATAACGTGATGTGGGGTTACCAGGGGATTGGCGGAAGAGAGAGCTCGCGACGTGACGGAGAGGCGGAGGAGAGCGCGATCTCGCGACCAGCGTGCACTTGAAATGAGCTCCGCGGCACCAGCTGATTTTCAGGGGGGCAACGCAGGCGTGCGCGCTACGGTGGAAACGGAACCGCTCTCCCAGAGACCAACTGCACCCACACGCTTATCTGTCGCTCTCTCTCTCGCGCGCTGTTTACTCGGCTCCCCGCTTTGCACTTTCGACGACTGCCAAACATTTGGCGTCTTAATTAACAATTTCGTCGTGTTTACGCTGCCTGCGCTTCACTTTATTGGTGGTTCTCTTCGGGGCCTCCCGACCCGCTCCCCTACGATCGATGCTCCTGCGACGGGCACTACCTATGCTCTGTATCTATGTTGCGACCGACCCGCTTTGTATCTGTATCTCTATCTGCATCTGCATGGGGCATCTGGCGCTGCTGTATCTGTGTCTCTCTGCTCCGTTCTTTCTGTGCCTTGTGTTCTTTGTTCGCCTGCTTCTTTGTTTTGTAGCCGTCTCTTTTGTGGACCCGATCGCACTGGCTCTTGTCTCGATCTACGTAGCTGCAGCTGGATGAAGTCGTTGTTGTCGCTGCCTCCCGTTGTTGTTGTTGTGGCTTTAGCTAAAGGTAGAGCTATAGCTGCTGCTGGAGCTTGCGCTCGAGCTGGTTTTCCGCCCGAGCTGCACTTTCCTGCCCAGCTGAGCGGCTCCGTATCTGGAGTGCCTAGTTTCCTAGCTTCCCAGGCCACTCCAAGCGAGCAGCGAACAGCAGCAATTAAAGACGGAGACGGACTGCCTTGCGGAATTTGTTTATCTGGAGTCGAAGTGTGAGTGTGGCCCACTGCCACCGGTTGATGTTGCTGGGTTGCCGCGATTAGCTACATGCTCGCAACTGCCCACGCATTATCTGCCTGCAGGGCAACCCTACCGAGCCGATTAGATTTCGCCCGTTTCGCGCCGATCTTCGCGGGATTAGAGAGCGGGCTGGAACTGGAACTGGCACTGGCACTGGCACTTCCACTGACACTGGCACTGGTTCTGCGCTGGACTGGACTGGACGACGGTGCGTACTGGCCGCAAAACAAGTTATTACTACGACGTCGGAATCGGACGGAATCAGTGCGAGCTGGCTGCGCCGGCAGCGCAGTAGCTCCTCCTTCCTCATTCTCCGCTGCGCAGTAGCGTCGCTGCCTCTGCTCTGTCCGCTCTGCTCAACTCTGCCTCGACCGCAGTGATAAGCGGTCGGGGTGGTCAGCTACGATTCGTGATAACCGCTGGACGGCGCTGGCGCTTGCGCTTACGCCGACTGCGCTGCCCGAAAATCGGGACCTCTTGTTTACTACGTAGCAGCTTTGTGCGTGCGCGCGGGACAAAGTGCAAACTGGATCGTCGATCGTCGCGGAGACAAAGAAGCCACTCGGCGCGGAGATAGATGGAGAAAGATGCAGCACAGCCAGCTGCTCGTTCCGCTCCAGCTTCGTTTGCGCATCATTATTATCGAGTTAGGCTCGCCCGCCGATTTTGGGGGGAGGGGGGTCCACAAACAGGCTTTGTTGGCAGAACATCTTCTTTTGAACTGATGAAATTGAAACGTAGAAGGGCTTGTTAGCCGGGGGAGTAAACAAAACATTGATAGTATAATAGCATTGGCTTAATGAATACGTATAAAATCAAAAATAAACAACATCATTAATAACAAAAAAATTCCGAGATTCGGAACCACTTATCAATGGAATTGCTCCTACAACATTTATAATACATTTTCTCCCTTTTCGGCACACTGATTCTAGAAGCTTTTGTGCGATGGCTTCTGGTTTCCCCACCCACAGCCTATTTATAGGTGTGCGCTGCCTCCCAAAACAATTTAATTATCACTTAAGTACTTGAGCACCGTTCTCCCATGGGCCTGCATTTGGTTTACCCAAGCAATTATCGGGGGAGATGCACAGGCAATCCGCTAAGTGCAGGCGATCCGAAGGTGGCCCCTCGTGTTCTGATTTCGTTTCGCAACTTTCGCCTTGGAAGTATTTAAACTGGCTTATCCCCAGTTCTTGGAGTCGCAGAAAGGCCGGAAGATAAAGTACCCCCGCCAGGGCTGTGCTATTGAACCCCAGCGAGTGTGCTCAGCATTTGCTAGTTATCAGTTCCGTCAAGAGCTTACAACAATCCGCCGTTTCGAGCTCTCCCCGCCGGAGTCCCCGCCTAGTGGCCCCCGCCCCACCATCGGGTTTCGCATCAGCGCGGCTGATAGCCCCTGAACTTTTTGTTTTCCCCCGAACGGATGACGCGAATGGGACTGCGGCAGCTCGATCTGTCGTGCCAGTTAATAGCCTCCCAATACTGCTGAGCTGCCTGAAGTGCGTACCTGAGCACCCCCCTTGGGACCTGAGCTCCAAAGTGCACATTGTTGGGCTGACAGCGTAAGTGGCCTAACTCACTGAAGATTGTTAGGATCTCGCTCAGCTGCCCGTTCAGATCGTGAAAATGAGTGGGGCCATTATCTGCTAGTGCCCAGTTCCTCGACGACCGCTTACAGGAGCCTTATCACTGGGTCGGGCTTCCTATCATCAACCTGGTTGCCGGGCAGTCAAGTGCCAAACACTTCCCGAACTCTCACAAACATCAGCTTTCAACCCGACGACTGTGGAAATCGAGCGGTTCCGAAGGCGCCTCCACACACACATTCCCGCTCACCTTAATGGAACTGGATCGTTGGCCATGCAGGTGGCCAACATTCTGCATAGTAAGTCCGAAACCTTGAACGAGATCGAGTTTGACACTGCTTTAGGGGCCTAGGTGGGCCAACTGATGACACGCCACGCAGCCAAATTAACATATGCGTATGCGGCGTTGTTGTCGCCGTGTTTCTGCTATTATTTATTGCATCATTTAAAGCAACAAGTGCGCCATTTCGTACGGCAGTTTACATAAACAGAAAGGTCGCATGCAACCCGGTTAGCCTTATTGACATGCAAACTCGCCGCCAAGTCAAGCTTCGGATACGGGTCGCCAGTTGGCCGAGTGTGTGTGGTTGGACTTGGCGTGGAATGTCACGAACTTTTTCGGCCAGAGCCACTGCTCAGCTTATCTAGAATTGTGAATTATGTAGGATGGGGCAGAGATGATAGGGAAAGTCAGCTGTTTCAACGGTTAAAAATCATCATGTTGATAATCAACTTAAAGATTGTCTCATTGTCCGATATGTATCAGTCGTCATTATAACTAAAAGTGAAGAGGAAAAATATTTTATAAAAATTGTAGAAAAACTATTTATTGCCGAAGTTTATATACCCGTGCAGGCCTTAAATATGTCGAACAAACCACATTAAGCTATGTCGATTTTTCTATTAAGTTTCTACATTTTTAACGATATGACAGCTATATGCTATAGTCCTCAGATTTTTATCAAAATTGATTCGAAATTCGAGAATCATTAGAAAACTCTACATTCCAAAAATTATGCTTGTTTTGATAAAAAACAACAATGGTATAATTTTTTCCAAAAAAAATTGCATAAAATCATTAAAAAAGCTTTGTTTTTTGTCTATATCTCTATAAATACTGAGCTAAATATTAAATGTCATGTACCGATGAATTCGTAATACAATTCTGAATAACACCTAAAATTGTTGAAATTTGGCGTTCCAAAAATGCGAAAATGGGGAGAAAATGATTTTTTTTAATCATCCAAATAGTGATAGGGCTGGTTAACTTTGGTCATAAGGTGCTCAAACCCGTGTTTGCTTCCGCTGTATGTCAATATTTGGCCATATTACAACCAAAAAACCCGTAAAAATATAGTGTTTTTTACTAAAATTGTCAACTATTCTTTTCCAAATCAGTTTTTTTCAACTAACTAAAGGATAAGTAAAGTGACAATTAAATTACATTCGGTGGCATAGATAGTTGGGCTTCTCTGATTTCCAAAACTATACTTTGTTTGGCTGTAATTTGTTTTCTTGATTCAAGAATTATTAAAAAACTACATATTTTTTCCATTATTTATATTTTTTGATCCTTCCTATGGCAGCTATATCATATAGTCAACCGGTTTTGATCCAATTTAATTCGAAATTCGATAGCAGTTTTTTGTTCGATCTCTCGTATGGGAGCTATCCGATATAGTCACCCGATCCGCCCCGTTCCGACTTATATAAAACGTGAAAAAACTACACAACTTTTGGTAAAGTTCCAGCAAATTAGCTTTAAAACTAATTTAGAATCAGACATACGGACAGACGTATTTCGTATTCGGATTGTGATGCTGATCAAGAATATATATAATAATATATAAACTCTGATTCACCTGGGAAAGTATTTCACCTGCTTACCCAGAACTTCAGTTGTGGAAATAAAAGCAGCTGGGCAATTCCTTGAATAGCGTTAGTGCCATTGATTTCCCCAAGCTGATTTGTTAGGCAAATGCAGCGAGTTTCTGTTGCTGCTGTTTCCACAGCTGGGTTGGCGGACTTCCCGAACCCGATTACGCCCAGCCTGGCTGTTTGGCAATGCTTCGATTCTGAGTAGGCAGCACGGGCCTTTCGCAATGCGGCACAAAGCTCCTTTGGCAATAACAATAATTTGCGATCGCCGGAGCCGTCAGCTTTGCATACATTCTTTGGCTGCAACCTGTCGTCGCTCGCTGGCAAGTGGATGCGGTGGTGCTGGGTTTGGCAACCACCCGTGAGTCACTTGCCACAGCAACCAACAACTAACCAGCGACCACGAGAAAAGCAGCAGCAGTGGCTCATATCATAATCGCAGCTGGTGGACGAGTGTTAGTGAGGCAATCAATGGGATTTTCGGAGTGAGCAGCATAAACGGAACGCGCAACGCAACGCAACGCAACAAAACTAAACGAAACGAAAGACTTCAATGCAAGGCAACAAACTTGTTTATCGGCCTGGGCCAAACTCCAAAACAGCGGCCGCCGCATGGGCCGCCTCACCCGATTCCTCAGCCGATGCCCAAGCCGATGCCGATGCCTAAGCCGCTGCCTGAGCCGATGCCGATCCGCCCGAGCTTCGATCGCATGCGCTGCATTAAGCAAAGCTCCCGCTCGCTGGCTTACTCTCGCTTTTGCTACCTGCCAACTGGCGACGGGCGACGGACTGTGGTGGTGGGCTGTGGTGCGGTCTGCCTACCTGTTTATCAGGTTTCTGAGTTTCGCTTTGTCGCAACGCCACGCGAAGCGAGCTTCTGGCTCTGGCCGAGCTTTCGCCGCCTGAACATCTTACGTTGGGGGGCCACTCCAAGACGGCGACTTCAGTTACTCGGCGGCACTGCTAGCGATCGAGACGTTTACGTTTTCCGGCGGTTGCTCCACATTCCCTGCTCACCGTTCGCCGTTCGCCGTTCGCCGCTCACTGTTCGCTGTTCCCTGTTCACCGTTCTTCGTTCACCGTCCACCGATCGCTGATAGCCGTTCACCGTTCATTGTGCACCTTCCACGCTCCAGTCCGGGTCCAAGATTCTCGGCTTGCACATCGATCGGACCGCCGCCAGTCCGTGTAACCGCCGATCCCAGTGTGAGTGAGTGAGTTAGTGAGTGAGTGAGTGTGGCCTGGCCACTTGGCAGTGCCTTCGAAACCTGCCGCACCAGGTAGCAGCCACGCGCTGTGGCAGCCAGCGAGCAGCGATCAAGAGTGCTGGGGCAGCAGTCGCATTCCTGGGCGCCGCCGGACTGCAGCCGGAGTTCGATTGCCGTCTCCGGCCGATCGGAGGCAAGCCCTTGGCCCCAGCAGCAGCAGTCGCGTCCCTGCCCCCCACTGCGACTCTTGTTGCCACTGCCACTGCGACTGCGAATGCGACTGCTAAAGCGACTTCAATCGGAGCGCTGGTTGAGCAAGACCTTGCCCAGTCAGCCAAAATGAAACCACTTCGACAGCGAGTTCGCTTGGCAGCGCTCAAAAGCGGAAAATCATTGAATTATGCTTTGGGGGCTTCGGTCTTGTTTTTGTTTGTGTTTCTGTGCTGCCTCCGCGGCTAAACGCCGTCCGCGGCCCTGCCAAAAGCGCATTTGATGTACGTGCATAGTTTTATGATTACTTGTGTGGAAAAAGTGAAATTTCGCTCTGCACTCCACTCGATCTGCCACGAAGCAGCGGCTCAAAGCGGCGTTAAGTAAAAAGTTAGCCAAAACACACATCCACGATGAGTCGCGAGATCCGAGATCCGAAATTAAGCATGCGCAGGCAAGAAACCCTAAGATAAATACTCGTAAATAAATAAATAGAGGGCCCGCAAGCTTTTGACCACATAACGATGACGATTATGCGAAGGTTGCAGCAGCCCGGCCAAGAGCTTTGGGCCATCTTCATCGCCTCGTTTGGTTGGCCGCTGTGGCCAGTTGGTCATAAAGTTGAGGTGACAGTGGCCTGGCTTTGTCTCCGCCTGCTGTTGACACATTTCACTGCGAAAGCAGCCGCGATCAAGACGCTGCCCCTGCACCTCCCCTCCGGCGAACTGACCCACTGCGGGTCCAAGATGAGCCACTCCAGGCCGCACATGTCTGTCACGCCATCGGCGACGACTCCGCGCTGTTTAGGGCCCCAATTGGAAACACATTTCGTTGCGTATCAGCAAATGCAGCCCGGGCACGACAAACTGGCAGGTGAATTGCCGCTTTTTCGGACGGTCAGTGTCACAGTAGCCATAATCAGCGACAGTCAAGGCTTATGGGGAATCAAAGCCGCAAATACCCTCTAAAACGACTCGCTATCAAGCCAGGTTCAAGTTTTCACTGAAGTGGCTGAGGTTCATCCCTCATAAAATCTAAAATTCCGGAGTCGATAGATGCAAGCGTCTTGTAGATAATGAAACAATCATTCCAGAAACATCCTCCAACCCATAGAAAAATGACCAATTTCAAACTAGCACTGGTTTCTTGACAACCATCACAGTTGGTGGGTCGACCAGCCGTGATACCCTTCGCTAGGGTACCAGATCCCAAATTGGGTCAGGGTAATTGCTTACACTAAATAGCTACTACCGCTTGTGGTTGTTGTTGTTGTTGTTGTTATTATTGTTGTTGTTGTTGCGGCTTTGTGCAACACTTAAACGCAGTGAAATTGTAAGACGGCTCAGCCCGATCTGCGATCTCTGCGCCACCAAGCCGATCAGAGCAAGCGGCGGATGTCTTCACCGCGATTCCGCTTTCAGTTCAATTCATACAAAACGTGTGTTTAGAAAGTAAGTTTCTATTGAAGTTTGGATTCTGGCCAGTCAGGCAGTCAGGCTGCCAGCCAGCCAGCTGCTAATTGAACGGCCCCAACAAGTGAAACCAAAAATAAACGAAACTATTACATCAGCTATCGCATTTCGTTGGAATGCCGAAAAGCCAGGCGTTATTTGCGGCAAGGTGTTGTTGTTGTTGCACCGGACTGCCGCCTCTGGTCTGGAGTGGAGTTTCGCATTCGCCGGATTTGCATTTGCATTCGGAGTTTGATAAGAGCGGCTCAAGTTCTGGAGTAAGCGTAAACAGTTGTCCGCGTTGAGTCACTCCAGTGCGCCAGGGGTCTGGGCAAACACTTGCACCGACTACTCAGATCCCGGGCAGTGAGCAATCCGAAGGGTCGGACCAAAGCCACCCAGTGGGCCGTGAACGCAGATGCCAATTAGCAGGCAAACAAACGGCCGAGAGTCGAGAGTTGAGAATATGGGGCCCCGTCCCCGAATATCGAATCACTGATTGATGGCCTAGCTAAGCGATCGTCGCCGAAAATTCATTTGAGGTGAAATAATTATTGTTTAATTAGTATTCAATGGTCGTCGGCAGCGGCGATGCCAACAATGGTGGATCCGACGCCCTGCTCAATGAGCCAGCCAGCCAGGCATTTGAGCCAGCTTGAGCTCGGCGAGCTTCGCGGAGTCGGAGGCGGCGGCAGCGGCGTAGAAGTGCGACCTTGTGGCGCTCCGAAAGCGCAGTAAACTCGGCAAATAATAAACTTCGCGGCTGTGTGTGTGTGTTGATAGGGTAGAGCGAACTCAAAGTACAAAGTTTAACGCTTTTAGCTGAAACGACGGAGAAGCCATAAAGCCCCTGGCCATTTCCGCGGGCATCCAAGAATCGGAGTCCGATTATCGCAGCTCGTTCTCGGAGGGGCGGACGTGCCGTAGGCTCCATCTGGAGTTGGACCATCCCACCGCCCCGATAAGCGGCCGTTTGTATGCAATTCGCCTCAAATCGAACCCAAGTGAGCCGCAATTAAAGCGCTTCTATTGTCTCCGGCCGTGCGACGCCTGCGAATGGCCCTCTGGCCATTAGCCGAAATCCATTTGGCCCCTCTTATGCGCTTTGTTATACCCTTGCAGAGCAAAAGGGTATTATAATTTCAGTCAGAAGTTTGCAACGCAGTGAAGGAGACACCTCAGACCCCATAAAGTATATATATTCTTGATCAGCATCACCATCTGAATCGAAATATGTATGTACGTCTGTCCGTCTGTCCGTCTGTCCGTCGGTCCGTCTGTCCGTCTGTCCGTCTGTCCGTCTGTCCGTCTGTCTGTTTCTATGTAAACTAGTCTCTCAGTTTTAAAGCTATCTTGCTGAAACTTTCCCAAAAGTTGTGTAGCTATTGCACGCAGTATATATGTCGGAACGGGCCGGATCGGCCGACTATATCGGATAGCTCCCATACGAGAGAATGAAATAAAAAATTCTCACGCCGTTGTTTTTGATCAGATCGACTTGAATTCTTCAAGATGCCGTTTTCTAACTACTATTGAATTTCGGTTTAAATTTGATCAAAATCGGATAACTCTATCATATAGCTGCCATAGGTGAGATCGAAAAATATATATAGAATTAATGGAAATAAATTGATAACATCGTTGTTTTTTATCCTACGAGCATGATTTTTTGAATATCAAGTTTTTTAACTACTCTTATATTGATAAAAAAATTTCATAAAAATCGGACAACTATATCTTATAGCTGCCATAGGAAAGATCGGAAAATCTATATTGAAATAACAGAAATAAAATTATAACATCGTTGTTTTTCATCAGGCAAGTATGGTTTTTGGAATATAGAGTTTTGTTACGATTCTTGAATTACGAATTAAATTTGAACAAAATCGGACAACTATATCATATAGCTCCCATATAGTCGAAAATATGGAAAATGAATAGAAAAATCGTCATAGCTTCGATGTTGTTAGGCCTTATGCATTTTGTTCGACATATTTGAGATCTGCAAGGGTATATAAGCTTCGGCTTGCCGAAGCTAGCTTCCTTTCTTGTTTGTTATTTATTTCGGCTCCGTTTATGAATATGAATAATGGCAGACGCGCTCCGCCTGGAAATGTCGATAGTAAAACGTTTTGCTCTACGCACGAAGCAGCCAAGTGCCTGATGTATGGTTGCGATTGCGATTGCGCAGCAGTCAAGGTCTTCGGGTTAGAGCCTGTCGGCCCATTAAAAAGCGCTTAATGGCCCAAGGTCCGCCTGCCAGGAAGGGCGCACCAAGAGCGCCGAGTCGAAGGTTCTGGAGTCGGCCCCAGATCGGCTTTTCGCCATTGTGCTGTGGCAAATCAGCTTTCGGCCGAATCGCTCGCACAGCCACAACGCGATGTCAAAAGAGCTCAAGGCTGCACGCCCCAAAACGTGTCTGGGGCCTCTGCATCTCTGAGTTCTGGTGGCAGAGTGGGAAAAGAAAGAGTGCGGGTAGAGGGGGTGATCATGGGAGCCAATGTCGCACAGCGCACTGATCGAGATGTGGTATTGAATGATTACTTTCCTGTTTATCTGGCTGCCACTGGCAATTAGAGATTAACGAGTCGCGACTACGATTCAACCGGTATTCCGGCTAGTCCGTCCATGTATCTCTAGGTCTCCGTGGAAACAAAGCGATTTGGTATTCATATAATTTTGATTTGCATTTTAGTTAACAACTGCAAGGCGGTCTGCTATCGACTACCAGCCCGACCGCCCCAAACATCGAGTGCGTCAACATGAACGGCCCTAAGCACAAGTTTTGCACAAAGCTCTCGAGCACCTATCTAAGAAAATGGTGTAAGTATTCCCCTGCTAGATAAGCCTGAGTGTTAAGCCTTAGCATATAATTGGATAACTGCACCACACTTTTCCCATGGAATCGCAAATACATCATATACTCTATCGAGTTCCAAAATTCCACGTGCCTCGCTCTGCTCTTGAAGTTATTTGTCCGATTTGTCCGACTGGTTAGACTGGTATGCGAGTGGAAGCGTTGTTTATTATTATTATAAATTACGTATGGTATGGATTGGATGTCCGATAACTTCCTAGTTACCCTAGCTACCTTTGCTAGTTACTCCCCACTTATGACATGTACATTCCGTGCCGTAACCTTCCAGAGGTCTTCTGCCAGGGATACTCCGGATCCGGTTATAGTTCTAAGTAGACTTTCCAGTTCTATAATTCGCTTGCAATTACTCAATCAGAACTAATTGGGCGTATTTATAGATAATAGGCTATCTCAGAACCGATAGTTAAAGGTCAAAGGGTAAGTGATTCACTCGATATGTTCGATCGGCGCTGTATAAATATTTATGTCGCACATCCAGTGGATGCAGCCGAGCCCATCCAATACCAAGTGACTCATCCCAATCACCCAGTAATTTATGCGTGCGGTGAACAATTGCTGAACAATCCGATTTGATTTCGCAGGGATCACGATCGTCATAGCGGCGACGCTGATAATTGGCGGCATTGTGGTGGCCTGTGAGTTCTCCGTGCTGATCGACGCAGTCGTGGACCGCATGGTGGCCCTGCGTCCCGGAGCCAAGACCTTCGGCTGGTGGGCCAAGCCGCCGGTGGAGCCGAGGATCAGTCTGTACATCTACAACGTGACCAACGCCGACGACTTCCTCAGCAACGGCTCCAAGGCCATTGTCGACGAGGTGGGGCCCTACGTCTACAGGTAGGTGGTCTCGCCCTCATCCGACACGACACCCTCTCATCCGACACCCTCTCATCCGATCCCCTCTCAAACGATACCCCGCAGTGAGACCTGGGAGAAGGTGAACATCGTGGAGAACGACAATGGCACGCTGAGCTACAACCTGCGCAAGATCTACTCCTTCCGCGAGGACCTCTCCGTGGGCCCAGAGGACGACGTGGTGATCGTGCCCAACATCCCCATGCTGAGTGCCACCTCGCAGAGCAAGCACGCCGCCAGGTGAGTGACCCACTGATCCCCCCTCTGAGTAGGAGTTGTGGCTAACAACGCGCTTCCCGCTTCCCCCGTTCGAGTTCAGGTTCCTGCGTTTGGCCATGGCCAGCATCATGGACATCCTGAAGATCAAGCCCTTCGTCCAGGTGTCCGTGGGCCAGCTGCTCTGGGGCTACGAGGACCCGCTGCTCAAGCTGGCCAAGGACGTGGTGCCCAAGGAGCAGAAGCTGCCCTACGAGGAGTTCGGTCTGCTGTACGGCAAGAACGGCACCTCCTCCGACCGCGTCACCGTCAACACCGGCGTGGACAACATCGAGCGGTACGGCATCATCGACAACTTCAACGGGCGCACCCACCTGCCCCACTGGACCACCGATACGTGCAACTCGCTGGCGGGCACCGACGGCTCCATCTTCCCCCGCACATCGACCACGACCGCATCCTGTACGTGTACGACAAGGACCTGTGCCGCCTGCTGCCGCTGGTGTTCGAGCAGGAGGTGATGACCGCCAACGAAGTGCCCGGCTACCGCTTCACCCCGCCGGAGTGGGTCTTCGCCGACGTGGACCGCCACCCGGACAACATGTGCTTCTGCCCCGCCGGCAAGCCCTCTTGCTCCCCCAACGGACTCTTCAACGTCTCCCTGTGCCAGTACGGTAAGTACTCGGAAAAGCTCTTTCCGATAATTGCTAACCACGAGGTGCTCCGCAGACTCCCCGATCATGCTCAGCTTCCCGCACTTCTACCTGGCCGACGACAGCCTGCGGACGCAAGTGGAGGGCATCTCGCCGCCCATGAAGGAAAAGCACCAGTTCTTCTTCGACGTCCAGCCCGTAAGACCCAACTCCCCATCCCGCCCGTTTCGAGTCTCTAATCCTCTGTGTCCACAGAAAATGGGAACCACTCTGCGCGTGCGCGCCCGCATCCAGATCAACTTGGCCGTCAGCCAGGTGTTCGACATCAAGCAGGTGGCCAACTTCCCCGACATCATCTTCCCCATCCTCTGGTTCGAGGAGGGCATCGACCGCCTGCCCAACGAGGTCACCGACCTGATGCGCTTCGCCGAGCAGGTGCCGCCCAAGATCCGCGTGGCGCTCATCGTGGGCCTGTGCACCCTGGGCGCGATCCTGCTGCTGCTGTCGACCTTCTGCCTGATCCGCAACTCGCACCGGCAGAGCACCCTGCACCTGGAGGGCTCCAACTACCTGGCCACCGCCCAGGTGGACATGAACAAGAAGCAGAACAAGGATAACCAACCCGCCAGATACTAGGCGCTCTAGTCGGGATCTGGTCGCAGTCCGAGGGTCTCTGGGTGTCTTAGATTAGGTTAAGAGTTAGCTAGGAGCTGGAACCCACTTCCACCCACTTCACCCAATCCCAATCACCCATCCCAACCCATCCCAATTAACCCATCCCATCCCCGAAGTGGAATGTGCGTCTCTGTAGTTTAGCTGAAATGGAGCTGGGAAGACTTGTATGTATTGTATGTGTATCTGTATCTGTATCTGTATCTGTATCTGTATCTATTGTATTGTATGTAGGTTACCTTTGTAAGTAAGCGTTATGAAAATTTTGAAGCGTAGCCTTACGAAGCAGTCGTGATCGCTTAAAGGCTCAAAGCTTCGACTTAGAACTCGATTTGTTATACCAAAACAGAAGCCGATCCCACACCTGCTTGCTACCCTGTTGAAATTGAAATTTTATGTCCAGACATTCCAGTCACAAAAGTGGAAACGTTTCTCAAATAAAGCCAAGTTCAGTCCTCGAATAGCAATGTGCCTCATTAGACAAAATGCGATACAAACTTGGCGAAGAAAATGTCTATTGCAAATAATGTGTACCATAAACAACGATATTGTTTCAATTATCCAACCACAATCCATATATGCTTCGAAAGCTTGATAATGATTGGAATTGAAGGTTATCCTTAAATACACTAAATTAATTCGCAATTATAGTATACTTCTGCAAACATTTCTTTGCCAATAAGTTTTTCTGGTGGGTTTGTTAATATTGTGGAATGGAATTTTTATACAAACGAATATCAAGTATCCGACAAAACGTGGATTGAACTTCTTAATATAGTATTTGGCGGGATCTTGTCACTTGAGCAATTTTCAAGTAGGTGATATAGCTGCAGTAATTTGATTCGACTTCCCAAAAGTATGCAATCTTAAACTTGTGGTTCCAAGAAAAGTGAATCTGGTGATGACTATCATTTACATTAAAACGTTTGCAGGTATTTTTCAGAGTTCACAATGGCGCAATAAGGCATTAGATGCAAACGAGATTCTAGTTTCTGTGTGATCAGGGCTTTTAAGTATATATTAATATACATAGTATCATAAGGTTACAGGTTAGCGATCAATTGAACCAACTAAATACTAGGACCCCCAGGGCCCGTTATCACCGTTCAAAACTTTCAGTGGTTTCATTACGAACTTGTCCTCGAACCTTGAAAGTGGACATTTGGTCCAGACCGGATTTGGCAGAAGAGGCTATTAATACGTCTATTAATACGCTCTGCCGAGCTTGGACAAGACCAGACAGCCGAGCTGAGTCCAGACTTTAATGGCAAGTCATTTGTTTCGCTGCACGTTTGACTGCCGGAGACACTGATAAGAGCCACTGCTCTGTCTGTTCCTGATAAGGCAACCCAAGCCGGACCCAGGACAAAGCCTCCACTCGGCTGCAGGCCGTCCCCACCTGCTGCTCCATGGGGTCAGCCGAGCGATATCCCGCCCGGGGGGGTCCGACCTGCCCAAAATGGAGGGCGGTGCAGTGCAGTGCTCGGAGGAGCCGTGCCCATTCTGCACATCGGAGTCTGGCCTGCAGCAGATGATGATGGTTCGATAGATATAGGTATTTGGAAGTGCCTAATGCCTATGCTCGGATCAGAGGTCAGGCGTTATCGCTGTTATTCCCCTGAGTCGGCTGAATCTGCTATCGGGGCTCGGTGATAACCTTTCTGTTATTTGGTTTTATAAACATTGCGATTCGAACCGAATCAAATGAATCAAATGAGGCAAGAAGAGCAGGAGGCGTGATAAGTGATTGTAGGGCGCTCGCCGTTAGCGCTTAGAACTCGACTCAAACGGATCGCGTGTTTCCTCCCGGCCGGACGCGAATCACTCTCGACTTGGAGCTCGTTCCGCCAAACCCGCCACTAGTGACGAAATGAGGACTGTTCAGTGGGTGAAGGTAGTGCTCTGCCTGGTCCTCGCGGCCCTGAATGTCTACCTGTTCGCGGTGTCCTGCTCCGTGCACTACCCCACTCTCGTGGCCAGGGAGCACGTGCGCTTCCGTCAGGAGATGCCCACCATGGACAGCTGGATAAACTCGCCGTTCGGCAAGCTGAAGAACTACGTCTTCAACGTGACCAACGCCGAGGAGTTCTGGAGTGGCCGCGACTCGCGGCTCAAGGTGCAGGAGATCGGACCCATCGTGTACCGGATCGTCGGCTACAACGACATTCTGGAGCGGAACGAGAGCTTCGTGAAGTACCGCAAGCACCGCTACCGCGTGGTGGAGTTCCTGCCGGAGGAGAGCGTGGCCCCCGACGTCCTCAACTGGACCATCACCTCCACCAACAACGTGTTGCTGGGCGCGGCCGCGAAGCTCAGCCACGACAGCTTCCTTGCGCTCTTTGGCTTCGACGCCATCGCTAGGCTCGATGACATTTTCATCACCGACAGCGTGTACTACTTCCTGTGGGAGTTCACTCGTCCGCTGCTGCAGGCGATCTCCAAGGTGTCCTTCCTGCGGTCCAACGTCGCCGTGCTCCACAACGTAAGTGCTAGCCGACTGTCCGCGTTCCGCGCTCTGCGTTCCCAACTCAAATCTCCCCGCAGGCTCTCCAGGAGAAGGAGGAGGTCTACACGGTGAACATCGGCCCGAAGCGCGGGCTCGACAACTTCTTCCGCATCGAGACGCTCAACGACGAGGTCATCATCCGGGAGCAGCTGCCCTACACGTACCGCTACGACTCCGAGTCGTGTCCGTTCAACGTGACCGGCGCCCTGGACAACTCCCTGTTCCCGCCCTTCGTGCAGCCGGAGACGCCGCTGGACATCGTGGCCATCGAGTCCTGCCGCGTCCTCCCGCTCACCTACCAGCGCCAGCAGCGATTCAACGGCCTGGACACCTTCCGCTACACCCTGCTCCCGGCCCACCAGAAGCCCCCCGCCTGCCTGGGCGCCAGCTACGGCGTCAAGCTGCCCGACGGGATGTTCGACGTGTCCAAGTGTGTGATAAGTTCGTATGAGTGGCATCCTGGCACCCTATCCTCGATAGCCGGCTAACCCAGTGATTTCTCTCCCAAGACGGCGCCCCATCCGCCTTCTCGATGCCGCACTTCTACGGGAGCGGCTACAACTGGAGCGAGCACTACGAGGGGTACACGCCCAACGCCGATGACCACGAGCCCTACATCCTGCTGGAGCCCGTCACGGGCATCCCGGTGTCGGAGAAGTACCGCTTCCAGTCGAACATCCCCATCCCGAACCTGAGCAGGTTCAGCCCCTACCTGAAGAGGTTCAGCCACATGATGATCCCCAGCTTCTGGTACGAGTTCGTAAGTACCAGCACCCAGCACCGCGCTCCCATCTTCGAGGGGCGTCTGCTAACGGCTGCCACACTCTTCGCTCTTTTAGGAAATGGGCGAGCTGCCCGGCTTCGTGACCGCCCTGATGTGGATCAACGTGAACGTGGTGCCCCGCGCGCAGCCCTTCTGCATGTGCCTGTTCCTGGTCGTGGCCCTGTGGAGCCTCCTGAAGGCGGCCCGGGTGGCCGGCGGCGACCTCGGCTACGGGGCTCTCTTCCGGAAGCTCTGCCCTGGCGAGATGGGCACGGTCACCGCGCTGGAGACCAAGTTCCCGGCGACCGCGCCCGCCCTGGATGTGGCTGTCAAGTAAAGTCTGGCGACGTGATTGATGCCCAGACTGGACCCGTGTATATATGTATGCAAGACTTAGGTTAAGGCTGGCGGTGCTGCTGGTGGTGCACTATCAGCAGCTCGTCTTGCGCAATATACGATTAAGAGGAAAATTGAATGTGCCTCATTTCACCTTATCTGTCAGCCGGCCAGACTGCTAGACCGCTAGACCGTCAGACGGCCAAACGGCCAGGTCTAAGCAGCTCTCCGCCGGCCGCCCGTCTCCTCCATCGGCAAGCCGGCAATCCAGTGATCCGGCGATCCGGCGGTTTGAGTTTGAGGTCGCGGCTCTCTGTTTGATTCGCCCCGCCTCTTGAGCCGTGCGGCGTGACAATGAAAACTTGGGCACGTACCGAAGATTTATTTTGCGTTTTATTCGATCTGTGTATTAACTGCTGGCTGTTTGTACTTATTTCTTCGGCCTCTGAGCCGCTTTGCTGGGGACTTTGCGGTTTGTTTACTTTGCTTCGCCTTGTTTACCTCTCCATCTCCATCTTCTTCCTGAACCTGAACTTTGCACATGTGTCTTGATCTCCTCGGCCTGCAAGCTGATGCCCTGCCCGGCTTCAAGGTAATCCACCCTTGGCCCTCTTCCCTGTCACGCCACCCGCCATCCGCCACCCGGCAGGCGGTTTTTTTCCTTTACAGCGCTCGCCGTTTGCGATTTGCGATTTGCATAAATCGATACCCCCAGCGCTCGGGGCTAAGGATGCCCCAATTTAAATGTTAATTGCGCGGTCAAGCCGAAAGCTGTTTGTATAATTGGCACGAGAGTTATGTCACAGGTGGAGGGCCATCCGGGTGATTTATTGACCTGCCTGGCACGGACCGACCGCGACGGATCGTCTGTAGAATCGCCTGCGTCAGAGTAGTAAAAGCGCTCATCATAATAATATAAAGTGTATTTTTGGTTTTATGGCCAATTATTGTTGCCCCCTCCGAACTAGAATTATCAGTCTGAACCTGGGCCCCATTAGCGAGCTCTGTTCCAAGTGCGGCGAGCGCAGGGGTTGGGTGAAAAAGGCCAGTCATGTCGCGGTGTCCGAAATGTCCACCTGGCCGGGTAAATCCCAACAGCTCGAAGCAGACCAGTTGGAATCGATCGGATCGATCGGACTGCGCCAAAACAAAACCCAATCGCACACACCGCACCCGAAGAGCTTTCGAAATCTGGTTGAGTCTAGACTGGTGCGTGCGATTCATGACGCCAAAGATAATTAAAAGGGAAATGGAAATGCATAAAAGTGATTACAACACAGCGGCAGCAACGCTAGCACTACCAAATGCGCTCGTTAAGTCGGGAAAGAGTCGGAAACCGAACTCCACACCACTCCGCGACGATTGGAGCAACTAAGACCGAACTAAGACTGGCAAAATCAACATGTAAAATTCAATTTTCACGTACGTCAATGCTTTTCCTACGAATTTCGTACGTGAACGGGTAAACAAACGATCGGGGTGTGAGAGATAAATCTGTGATAAAACTCCCATTCCACCCTTTGAACCGCTGGCCCGACTCTCAGGCCACTTGCCGAAATTCAGCTGAAAAAACCTTAAGTCAGTCATCGAAAATCCGGTTCGGCTGCTCAGCTTTGAGTCGACACTATGCCGCGACTTTGGGCAAAACCGCCGCCGCCCCCCGCCTGCAAAAGCTTCCGCCGCCAGAGAGCTGGCCATTGCGCTCAGTGTAGGAGCCGTTAAAGCTCCTGGTATAAAAGCCAGGCCAACAGGCTAACAGCTCGCAATCCAAGCTGCGCCTTCGTACGCACCACAGCTCCACCCAGGCCACCGAAACCCTCCGGAAGAAAAGTGAGTAAGCCACTTAGCCGAGTTTGGCTTAACCGGGTTAGACCCATCGTCTCTAGTCGCTGCTGATCTCGAATCGGGCTGACCCCACACAGGGCGGCCGGGAGCCCCAGTTTAGCCAAGTTTAAGTCGAAAGTGGCTAGGGCGACGTGGTTGTGAAATTGAGAAATCTTTCTTAGGCATCAAAACCAGGCGAACGTCAATTAGTATGCATATGCGATATATAAGCCAGGGGCCATAAATAATGCATGAACAAAGTGGACAGCGACTGATCGCCTCGGATGACTATCTCGGCAGGCGTCTGGAAGAAAACGAAGCTGATTATCCGCCACCTGGCCAAAGCTCTGTTCTGTCGGTTTCTTTATCCTTTCTAACCAGAATATCTCCTCTGTCTTTGCAGTAAGTTTTTGAACATGAAAGCCTCGCTAGCCATTGTGTTCTGCGTGGTCGCCGGCTTGGCAGCCGCCGCTCCTGACAACAAGTACACTAGCAAGTTCGACAACGTCAACGTTGACGAGGTTCTCGGCAACGACCGAGTGCTGAACAACTATCTTAAGTGTCTCATGGAGAAGGGTCCTTGCACGCCGGAGGGACGCGAGCTTAAGCGCCTCTTGCCCGACGCCCTGCAGTCCGACTGCTCCAAGTGCACCGATGTCCAGCGCCGGAACTCCGAAAAGGTGATCAACTTCCTGCGTGCTCACCGGGCGGGAGAGTGGAATCTGCTGCTGAAGAAGTACGACCCCAACGGCGTCTACAGGGCCAAGCATGCGCACTAAACACTCCACATATCCACAGTTGCGTGCACTCATTTCATTTAAACCTAATTTAAATCAGAGATCCACAGTAAAAATGTTAGTTTTTTATACCTAAATGCGGCAAACAAAACTTTTATTCCAGGGCGTGACTAATATCGGCTAGTAGAAGGCGGTGAATAGTGGCGGTGGATTAACCCCCTGAACAGATGTTATTTGCTCTCGTTGATCAGGTCGATGGGCCGAAACTGGTTGGCCACATTGATGGTCCAGTCCGAGTGCTGCCCGGCGGTAAACTCTTTTACGAAACGGTAGTTGCATATGAACACCTTGTCCTGGTACTCGGGCAAAGTCCTACAATAAGAAATAGTCAGTAAGAGGGTTACTGAAGCGCAGACGATCCAACTTACCCCATGTTCCAAGGAATCTCTTCACCGCGCTCCCGCATCTCTGACAGGCCGCGCATTACGTGGAACACCATTGTGATCTCGACGAAGCGCTTCTGCAGCTTGTCATTGGCCTCGTCGAACATTATGCCCACCTGATAGGGGAAACTGAGGTAGATGTCGCTCTCCTTGATCTCCAGCTGCCTCCGCTGCGTCATAGACAGTTTTTGGATGACAGGCCGCAGCTCCGCGATCGCCTCGGGTGAGACCAGCTTGTCGAGCGAGTCCAGGTCACCGCCCATCAGTCTTGAGGAAACCACCTGCAGGGCTTGCTTGGCGCCATATATGAAGTCCTTGAGCTGGAACTCGCTGTCAAAGTAGGGGCGGATGATAAACTGGATGGTGATCCAGTTCTTTAGGGTGTTCAGCGCGGAGGGCCACACGATCTCGGGAAAATCCATGAGGCGGGGCAGTCGTTTGGGGCTTTCCCTGGCTTCCTGCTCCTTTTTGTCTTGCTCCTGCGGCAGCGAGGCGTAGGACCGCCTGGCCGGCTGTGTGTGATTCGTTATGGTGCCCGAGCCCTGGGTCGTGGACGTGACTATTGCTGCTCTGGGCTGCAGACGCGTCAGGGAGGACCGTGCCATGCCCAGACAGCGTCTAATCGTGTGCTGCATTGCGAAATTTACACTTTTAGCAAATGCAATCGGGGCTTACAAAATTACTTTGTTATTGCACGGCAATTAAGTGTGACCGCAGGTGGCTCGTCCAAACAATCCAATTTCTTATGTGGCCGTTGAATTTGAACCAACGTAATATAGCAAAAACCTTAGCGATAAGTCATAATTTTAGATGGAATAAACTCTCCTCAGTGGGAAATTTTAAAATTTTGGCCAGCAGGGTTAAAAAAACCTTCCCAAATTATTTGAACTGGGAAGAGGCGTTGCCAGACCTTCATGCTCCTATCGATACTTCGATAGCCTGCCACCACCAAAAAATGGTGCTGACTTCCGGCTGTCAAATTTTTCTTTCTTTCCCAGCCACGACGAGCAAGGGTCGACAGCATGAGGTAGATTTGAGATTGTAAATATGCGCGAAATGTCGCATGTGCAATGCAAAAATGTGTGCAAAGTGCGCTGGGGCGGGAGCTGGCCCTGTAACTATCTAGTGGTCCGAGTGTTATTAAGTTTTCCCCGGCAATTGTGAAATAACAAAACGTGCGCCGCTCTCCAACGCACACACACACAGTCGCGAGCCCGATGGTTTCAAAATGACCGACTAACGAGTACCCCTTATTTGCAGTTCTCTAAAGCTCCAGAAGAGGCTCGCAGCCTCCGTACTGCGATGCGGCAAGAAGAAGGTCTGGTTGGACCCCAATGAAATCAACGAGATCGCCAACACAAACTCCCGTAAGTAGAGATAGTACCGATTACAGCAAGCAGCCCAACTAACCACCAATCCCGCCTCCGTTGCAGGTCAGAACATCCGCAAGCTGATTAAGGATGGTCTGATAATCAAGAAGCCCGTCGTGGTCCACTCCCGCTACCGTGTGCGCAAGAACACCGAGGCGCGTCGCAAGGGCCGTCACTGCGGTTTCGGAAAGCGCAAGGGTACGGCTAACGCCCGCATGCCCACCAAGCTACTGTGGATGCAGCGCCAGCGCGTCCTGCGTCGCCTTCTGAAAAAGTACCGCGACAGCAAGAAGATCGACAGGCACCTGTACCACGACCTGTACATGAAGTGCAAGGGTAACGTGTTCAAGAACAAGCGCGTCCTTATGGAGTACATCCACAAGAAGAAGGCCGAGAAGCAGCGCAGCAAGATGCTGGCTGACCAGGCCGAGGCCCGCCGACAGAAGGTGCGCGAGGCCCGCAAGCGCCGCGAGGAGCGCATCGCCACCAAGAAGCAGGAGCTCATCGCTCTGCACGCCAAGGAGGACGAGATCGCCGCCAAGGCCGCCACCGCGGGTCATTAAGCAGTCCGGCCTCGCGAGTCGAGGTACCCATATTAATAGTACTGTTTGTCATCTGAATAAAAACAAGTTTAGTTTGGCTGAAATGATTTTGTACAGACGTAAAATGCTTCGGCTTCTTAATGGCGATTTAAGATGAGAAAACCTTTTCAGCAATATTTATATTTATGCCTATACACATGAATAGTTTTGCATCAAGGATCTTTGAGCCTCGACCTTTATAGCAGCATGAGGATTTACGCGAGGTCAAATGTGACGGCGATGATGAATTACGGAGAAGACAGGATTTTTTCCCGTACACCCCTTTAAATTTTTGTACTTAACTGTGCAGTCTTTTGAATAATGATTAACGTAAGAATTAAATTCTGTTATGAAAACCATTTTAACAGAAAAGGCGATGAAAGCTTTCATTTTCAGCTTTGCTGCTTGTGGAAAGCTGTTGTCATTCGAACACATTCGTGAATAGAATTCATCATTCGTTGTTCAACTTCAGAACGGGAAAAGAAATTTTTATATAAAAAAAATGCATAATCAGAATTTCTTAAGCGAATGCATAGATATATGCAAACGTAAGTATGTAACCATTCCGGAGCGAGAGAGCGTTAAATTCGGTAAGCACTTTGAGGTTCTGTTTTCGAATATTTTTGAAATATTGCGATCAAAGAACCCACTGCTGGACAACCTCATCGTGGAATACAGTTTGGAAGGTATGTTCAGGTAGCCTTACCAGTAGGTGCCCTTCCCTGCCTTGAGCTTGGCCCTGGACCCGCTAGTCTTTTTTACTGGAACCAAAATGTATACATACTAGTGCTCAGAGTTCTAAAGATAAATCTAATATTAAATTCGATCGTTCTTACTGCAACCAAAACGTATACCTCTTGGAATCCCGATTTCGTAGTGACTCAGAGTACTTGTAAACGCGATAACGAGTTGTAAAGATAAATCTTATATTATTACTGATAAATCCGGTCGTATTCGAGTGCCCGTGCTCCGGTCCGTGCCCCTCGCGAATTCTCGTGCCCGTGCTCCGGTCCGTGCCCCTCGCGAATTCTCGTGCCCGTGCTCCTAATCTTCCCCGCGTTCCCCTCGTGCCGCGCCGCGTTCCTTAACCGATATAACCGCGTAGTTTTCGTTAAATTCACAGGGAGCTCGGGTGATCAATTAAAAGTCGCGAAACCCAACGAATTCGATTTGGTATTTAAGCTACAAATTCCGTATTACGAAAGTATCGTCGTGACGCGAGATTCGAATAATCCGGGCAACGTATTTCTCAACATGACTCGCGTACTCGAACTTCTTAGGGACGATCCCCGCGAGGATCATCGGAGCCTTCGGAAACTGCTTCAGACTCAACTCGTCGACGCGAAGAACTTCCTCGTCGTGGGCAAACTGTGTTCTTGGCTACAAAGCCTTTTTAGGAAAGCCCTCAATCGGATGGAGGATCGCTTGGAGGTGGATGGCATGGTGTCCCATCTGAAATACAAGACCTGTGGGCCGGCCCACACCATCTACGTGGATGGCGAGCTTACGTACTCGGTTGACTTTGTACCCGCCATCCTCCTGCGGGCCGAACAAAACGTGTTGGGCGCGAAATCGTTAAGATACTTCGAGCTCGCAAGTCTCTCCCACTGGGAGGCGATCCCCAAGCCCCTAAAAACCCACACCCCGACCAGCAGCATCTCGTTCCGGTCCTCCTTCTACGCTGCGGAGAAGGCTATGCTGCGTGGTAAGCACGAGAACTGCCGGGATGCAATTAAACTTATGAAGAAATTCCGTGACGTTAAAACCAATTTGAGCAATCTTAAAAGCTACTATATTAAGACTTTATTTCTTTGGAAGATTAGCAATGTACCGGAGACCTACTGGCAGCAGCCGCTTACAGACATTTTGCCCGATGTAAGCATAAAGTGTCTTTAGGTTTAAACTTCTGGAGTGATTATTAACTAAGCTCTTGATTCCCCCAGATGTTCGATGACCTGACTGAGTGCTTAAGACAGGGAATTCTACCCTTCTTTTGGGACCCCGAGCTAAATATGCTCGATGTGTTAACATCAGACCAAGTGAAGGAAATGTATCTATGTGTGCGAAGGATCTCAGACGCGTTGAGGAGACCCCGCCAATTGCCTTACTCTCGGAATGTCGTTTTTCGGGTTTTTAGTATGTCCTTTTCTTGGCAGTTTGTTATGCCTTTATTTATTCATTTACTTATTTTTCCGCAGGCCACAAGGATGAGAGGAACATTCATCGTTCCTCGGCTTGAAAGGAGACCATTTTGTGTGCCGGACGGAAAATCAAAGTGCCAGACTGAAAGCAAAAACAAAATCTCAAATTTGTAAATTACAAATTCATAAAACTAAAAAGTTGAATATAACATAGTTTAAAATCAGTTCCAAGTTGATGAAAATGTACTATTTATTTAAACCTCATTACCATTAAAATTGTTATTTATTTATTTATTTAACTGAGGCTATTAAAAATATATCATTGATTTTTTAACCAAATAATAAATGTTTTTCAAAGCTTAAATATAAACAATGTTCTTGGTGGTAAACTCAATGGTTTCAGCTACAGATCGCGGACTATCGATAAATTTCCACACCTCAAATTAAAACGTTGAACAAACAGCTGTTTGAACGTCGATGGTTTGACCAGCCGTGTAATCGATAGTGCCATCGCCAGTCTGCAGCCCTGGCTTGGCCCGCACTATATAAGCAACTCGCAGCGCTCTCCTCTCTGTAAATTTTGGAAAATCTCTTCGTTGGCGTTGGCTGTGGTGGTGTAGTCGTCGCATTAAATTTAAATCAAATCGAATCGGCGGTGCGCGTGCAGACTGTTTAGAATTCCTACATATATTAATTGAATCGGACGAGATCGACGGCCAAAGTCGTGGTCTTATCGAGCTCTGTGCACGCATGCAAATTTTCGACATATAACAGCCGCGACTTCTTAGACCGCAGCGCACTAGTCAGAGCAGTTTCGCCGGGACAGCAGCTACTCCCGCAAACCCAAACAGCTAAACTGAAGCCAACTCAGCCAAATCACCTGTGGAGATTTCGTAATCCCATCCAGGAATATTCCGAACGCGAGTGAAAGTGCGCGAGTGTTGGTGCGGCCAAAGCAAACACAGTTTCTCGTATCAATTGCAGCAGCGGTGTCAGTAGTACATCACCATCTGAACCAAAGCCATCATGAGTGGATACACAGACCTCACCAAGCTGGAGACAAGTCGGTAAGTCCGAGTCCGCTAGTTAAAGCGTTTAAGTTCAATTTTCCCAAAGTGATGCTAAATTGGCCCCCCGATCCCCGATCCCCACTCCTCGATCCGCCCCTGCCTCTTGGCGCTCTCTTCGGTCGACTCACTCTCAAATTGAATGCGAACCAACCGCACCCCGCGTGCGTTTTCTCTTTCGTTTGCACCGACAAAACGAAAAACGAGATACAAGAAATTTATCGTACGATTTTCGGTGGACGGAGAGACGGCCACCAATTCAAACACGAAAGAAAAAAATCCAAGCCAGCGCCGTTCGCTAATATGACACAATCGGCTATATATTGTACACCTATACAGAAATATGTTGGCGTTTTTCACTGTTTGTTTGCTTAAATGTTTCGAGTGGGCCCACAGAGGCAAATCAGAGGCCCAGCTTTCGGATGAGCGATAAGGCTATCTATATCGCACTTCCCCTCCTCAATAGGTCTCATTAGCCAAGTGACACTCGTCCGCCAGTTATCGGTAATAGCCATTACTCATTCGGTGCTAGTATCTGGCAAATATTCGCCCTCCTTGGCCGCCTAAAATCACAGAAAATTCTCTGATTCACCTCGCACTGGCAGTGTGTCATTTTTGAGGCAGGTGTCGCCTTGAACGGCAACTTACGGCCGCCAATGGCCAAACAACCCGGCCATTGAGCCATTGAGCCACTGAGTAGGTAGAATATCTAATTTGCGGGCGGATCAAATATCGATTATGCTGGAGGTCGAAGCGCAGCCAAACACAGTGGCGCGCGGCCAAAGCAAGCCAAATATTGGTCAATTCGGTTCAAAGAGTGCGTTTTCGTATGTATATGTCATTGCCCAACATTGCAAATACGAGAAATACCACAAAACATGGCAGCAGCAGCGGCAGAGCACCGCCAGCGATTCATTCATCACGCTCAGCTGATGGTGGCGACTCTCAATTTGGTCCGGCCATCGTACATCGTACAGTTTCTGGGCAACATCACGCCACATGCCAGCGAAGAGAAATCGCACGAATGGGAAGAGAGCCGTCCGCAAGAGAGGCCTCTCGCTTGCCACATGAGGCCAGCTCAGCTCAGCACCACCCACCCACCAGCCAACCCCCAGGCACCCCTCCAGCTGCCGCTCAATGAAAAGTCGCCTGATTTCGGCGGTGTATGCCCGGTGTATCTGCCCCTTTTCTCCCGGCCCTCTTTTCGCGCATGTCGCGTGACGCTAACCGAGCTTAGCCCAATTCCCACGTCAGAAAGGGCGGGTGGATCGGGGAGCAGCAAGCAGTCAGCAGTCGGCAGGTGTGCTGGTTGCTCGAGGTCTCCAATTGGCTGACGGCCGGTGGCGTGTTATAGCTCTCGGGAGCGGTTCGGGAGGAGATCAATGGGAAAGAAGTGGTGTACCCGCTAGAAAAGGTCAATAGCAGGGGTCCCGAGGCGCCCGTCGATGAGTGGGTCTGGCGCGTGGCCAGCTTTCGAGCCTCGACTGATTAGAACTATCTATGCAAACAGTCGTGGTCAGAGGGCACATAACATTAATTGAAATTCAGTTGAGGTGATTGCTTAGAATTCCATGAGACGGCGGCACCCCAGTAATCTGTTATGGCCGAGCGGCCGGGCGAAAAGCGTTGATAAGATGGTAATTGTTTTGGCATTCCTACGCTGATTTCCATCAGTGGAATTCATCGCAATTAGCCTAATTAGTCACCGAGTGACTGGGAATCCGAGTGACTGGGAATCCTCCTCCGACGTCCACGACGTCTGGCCGTGCCAGCGGAAAAAAACCTTGACACCCGTCTGGCGCAGCTCCGAGATCTAGATCTTGTTCTGCTTGTGGCCCCCAGTGCGCCGATGTCGGTCATACCACGTAGCACGCAGCACTCGCGTGACCACCCCCACCCCCGTTGGCTCCGTGTTACACTTCGGCCATCGATATCTAGATTCTCTAAGTTTGTTCGCCAGGGCAGCGGGGCGGGGGCATCGTCGGTGGCGCTGGCTGAGGCGGTGGCGGCGAAACTGTAGGGTAGAGGTCTTTAAATGGCGCAGTCACTAAAACTAAAATTATCAGTGCGCTCGGCGCTCGTTCAGTCAACTAGCTGCGATCACGCGGCCCCGCACTGGCTGGCTACATTCCGGGCTGGGCAATCTGGCCGCTTTAAATAAGAGCACGGGAGATACGCAACTCCAGCTCCGTCTGGGAACCGTCTGGCGGTGATAAGCCATGACAGGCCTCTTGACTTTGGTCGCTTAACTCCAGATACCAGAAACTAGCTTCCATTCCGGCGGGTTAATGCCTGACTCGCCCAGCTTTATGGGGCTTGACCCGACTATGTTACGCGAACTCGTCGTGAAACGAAATTAATGAGCTTTGCGAGGATTGTATAACTATTACTTGGGATCTAGCAAGCTCTGGCTCCCGCTTCGCCACCACCATCTCCTTCTTTACAGCACGTGGACGGGTTAAATTGGCTTTGAAAACCGAAATAGAAATCGTTCTGTCCGTCCGTCCGCCCGGGCTTTGTTTTTAGAGCCACACGAGCACTGTCAGGTACCCAAGCACCAACAGGTTTTCTATTTTATACAAATTGAATTTGCGACAACGGCAGCGAATAGCTGATTTGCATAGAAACCAATTCATATCTATCATACGCCACGTTTACCGCCGGCGGGTCGCCCCAGCCCAAGCCGAAAGCATCAAAGAAAGAAGTCTTCGAGTGGCGGAAGTCTGAGCGCCGCAGACTTAACGACGCTGTAGAACGGCCAGTGTTTGGTCGGGTTTGATGTGATGCGGCGTGGTCCCCAATCCCCAATCACGCCGTCTATTGTCCAAACTGGTTCCCCATGCACACGCTCTACTGGTTTTCTGTGCGCTGGCCCAAGCTCATCTTTCGATTGTTCTGCTTTTCAGGAACTGCCTGCGCCGCATCGCCCGTCACGATGAGCAGCAGTTCTCCAAAGACAGCATCGTCAATGTGATGGAGAAGTTTGTAAAGACTGTCAACATTATGGACGACACCATACTGGTGCCATGCAGGCTCATGGATCGACAGGTGTGTAGAGCAATCCCTTAACGCAGCACCCCCTCCACGCAGCCAGCCCATCAATAGGCAACCGAACTCATCCATCCCCTTTACTGGTTCTTTCGCAGATCGGCGACAGCACTGACATCATCCCAGCCACCGGCAAGGACTCAACCGCCAACCAGCTGACACTGAGCTCCAGTGCCCACGGAAAGCGGGGGGCAGCGCACTCGAAGAACGTGCACGACTTCCTCAGCGCCTCCGAGCTGTTCAATCTGTACAACATGCTGAACTCGCTAAAGAAGGATCTGCTCTGGACCGCCAACCAGGAGGACGACGAGCAGCAGCACCCACACCAGGAGCTCAGCGGCACCCCCAGTTCCGCTTCCAGTTGCAATCCCACCGAGAGCAAGACTGAGTCCAGCAGCGGCAGCCCAAACACAGCCGCCTCGGGCAGCGCCAAGGGTCACGTACGCCGCACCTCCACCGCCTCGATGATGTCCACCAACTCGGTGAGCAACATGAGCGACTCGGACTCCGACATCTCGCAGGAGAACGACTCGGGCCTGGAGTCGGACGGCAACAAGAGCGACAACGCGCAGAGCAGCGACGGCAGCGACATCGTGGACGTGGCCAAGTCGAAGCAGGGCTCCGGAGACAAGGCCACGGAGCTGGCGCAGCGCTGCCGGAGACATCTGAACGGTCTGTACCAGTGCTTGGAACAAATGACAGAGGCGGCCAACTACCTGACCGCCAGATACCAAAGTGATATTGGGCCCGTTTAGGACGGCCACTCAACGCCTTCTCGACCCTCTTCTCCTATGCCTCCTACTCCCAAACTTTCACTTCCTTTCGAGCTGGGCGGGGTTACCTTTATAACATAGTCGCGGGCGGGTCTTTTCTCTCATTAGTATCAAGGGAACCAAGTGGGAGGGCTTCTTTAACTTTAACTATAACTATAACCGTATCTGTATATCTATATCTATGTATATGATTATATATATGTATGTGTATCTTGAGGGGGTGCTAAGTAAGACATATGGAGATCGTATGTGTGCATGAGGATTGTATAAATGTATAACTGAGGATGATGAACAACAACTGGTAGTTATAGTGATGGATAAAGCAGCGCCTAAAGCAACAAATCAAGCAAAGTTCTATTGTAAAAATTGTAACCTCTTCGTTGTGTCTCTCTTATGGTTTAAAAGGGGCAGCGAATCGAAACAGAAATCGCAGAAGCCAATCAATTAAGTCGCGGCCATTCCTTCTGAAGCCGTTGGGGTCCACTGCGCCCAAGTCAAAAGCGTTATCCATTGCGTTGCTGAGGCTCCAACCCATAAAATATCCCCTATTCTTTGCAATTTGATTTTCGTATATGTATTGGATAGATAGCTATAGCTATGGGAACTGCAGAAACAACACTAAAGCAAACAATGTTCAACAAGTACAAGAAATCTAATTTCTAACTAAACTACGATACGAACACACAAGTGAAGTGGGAGCGGAGCGGAAGCGGTTGTGGGCGACCACTTCACTTTTAGCCTGTATGCAAATTGATATATTCCACAATTGTTATTGTAATTGTTTAAGCCCAATTTGTGCCGTTATGTTTCGTTTGATTTTCTCTTCGCCACCGACCAGCGGCCTCCAGGCGATCCGGCGGTGAGGAGATGGGGATGGGGAACTCTAGCAGACGTCACAGCTAGTCGCCCGGAGATCCGCCTGCATCTCGCTGGTTCGGCATCGAAGACCAAAGAGCAAACTGTAAATTACTAACGTTAATAGCGCTTGTGCGAAAGCAAAAGAGAATTATTTATACACAATAAATAAATTTTACTTAGAAAATATATGCCACTTGTCGTTTCTTTTGTCTCGTTCTGGTCACCTGGCCATCGCTGCCCTTCTTTTGGGGCTGGGCTACGATAAAGAAAGTGCCAACGGAGCTAAATTTTCAGTTGGGGCTCGTGTGATGGGTACAAAGGCCGCTTAGATCGCTAAAGTCGAGCGGTTAAAAGGTGGCAATGGCCGTTGTAAATGCGCTATATAGATTACAGTGGATACCCGGTAACCGAGTTCGATCGACTTTTTGTGCAAAATGCATGTCAAGTGTTTTATTGCCATACCTTTCCGTTCCAAGCCTTTAAAAAGTGTACTTTAAAATATGTACGTATGAAAAAGTTATCTAATCTTTCCCCAAATCAATTAGATAAATATTGTTATTCTTGTCCCTTTTTCACTGAAAAGTTTATTTATCATTTGACGCACTTGGACGGATATATATTTTTGTGTGTTCAATGTGATCAATTGGCATTTTTTAAATTAATTATTTCTAGCTGAAATTTTTTGTTGATATGACATTTTACTCGACTTTTGTTTAAGAAATATTGAAAAACCAAACATCAGCAGAACTTCCAATATTCTCTGACCCTTTAACCCAAACAAATCTAAAAACATATTTATTTTAAACAATGTGTCTAATCTCTTATCCGAAATTCGCTTTGTTGGTTGGATCTTGGAGTAAACCTTAACTTTTCAACACAAACCGGATACTCCTTTATCTAATCAGATTTCCACTTATATTAATGGAAGCAAACGCGTGCCACATCTTAAGAGTCACCGGTTTTATTCCTCTCGCGATTTCGATTGGGAGTGACTAGCGTGGAGGAAACTTTCCTCGAACCACTTTCAGGTGAAGCCGATAGACAACCTTATCTACGCAATCGTTAAGTAATGCTAAAGGCGAAGCTTGCCTGAAATTACCAAATAATTCCCCACCCGGCGTATTCATAGCCTGTGACCGTGAACAACCAACGATCAACCATCGACTGACTCATGGCCATAACTACTCCACGGTCAAGTTCAAGGTGGGAAGGACCAGACCCAGGCAGACGGCTCTTTGGTTCTTGGACACGTGCTCGAATCGTGACCTATGCAAATGGTGATGGTGCGGCTCTCAAATGGTATATATCTTGATTCGGATTGTGCTTTGATGAGGAGTGCTGTGAAATCTGATTTTAGAATGTCAAACCATTCTGGTAAGTATGGATCTGGGCCAAGTTAATTGTGCTTTCCGCCGCGGCCACTTGACGGCTAGCCACTGTTTGTTTCTGTTTCTATTTTGGTTGTGCTCTTGGACGTGGCCTTATCATCGTGGTGACGAGAATTGCGAGCAGTCTAATTGAAGCCATGAACTTGTTTCGTGCTTATCACCAGATTCCACTTGACTGGTTTCCAAGGTCTTCCTCCTCCTGGCTCTCTAGACCTAACGCGAATGTAATCGAATCGAATCCGGCTGCGATTCTGGGGGATTTCTCGGGACTCTACATCAACTCTCGTCCAATCAATTAGCGCCCTGCTAAGGCTTCCGCATCGCAAGGGGGCCGAGAGGGGGGTAGTTGGCCAAAACGGTTTGCAAACTGCGCCAGTCGCAGTCTCGGTTTAGGTGTTGGTTATTTTTCGAACATTTGTTTTGGCGCTGTGGATCGGCTGAGATTCGGCTGCTGTGAGGTAAAACTTGTTTACGGTTCTAGCCCGCTTTCGGTTTCCGCTTGTTGTTGGCTATCTGCTCGCCTTAACCCCGGACAGCGCCGAGATAGACGGAAGTATCATAACTCAGTGGAGATCGATACTACGGCTATGTTGCGTTGTTTCGTTTCCGTTTATTGACCCCGTCCGCTCCGGCAGCGTCTGAACCTTGAGCAGTCGATCAGCTCAGAGCAATCTTCCCCAGTCGCCAGCCTCCACTCCCCAGTCCCCAGTCTCCGGTTTCCTGTCCAGTCGTCAGAATTAGCATAACCCAACGGCCCCAAAAGAAAGTCGGTGTCGTGGTGAGTCAGCAGTTTTGGCCGTTTGTAACTGGCCAAGGTCCAAGCTGCCAAGGCTGAAGCTGCTCTTCAGCATTGAGCTGCACTAATCGCAGCCGCTGTAGAAGCAAAGTCGGAATCAAATACTATCACGTGCCACTGCCGCTATCCAAAAATAACTCAGCTTGCATATTGAAACGAGATTTTAATTAATAACGGCACTCCGCTCAGCTCCAACTGAGATTAGCATGAAAGGTTCGAAAATGTCGAGAAACACTTCCGTTTGACCCCTGAGCGGATCGACGTTCGCAGGCGGAAGCTGAAAGATCTTGGCTGAAACCTAATCAAGCCGGACCTCGACTCGACTGGATTACCTAATAGCGCTTAGGTTCAGTTAGGGCCGTCTCTCCCAGAGGCGACTTCCTGCTTCCATTTGCGGATGCTGATATGGCTGAGGTTCTGTTCTGGCCCCAAATCCAAATCGGGCCCCGAGATTCCGCGTTATGCTGTCAGCTGGTACGTCACATTGCTGAATAATTAGAGCCCCGTCCTCACGCCCATCCGCGGCCCACCTGCGATCGGCTGTAGATGAATAGCCAAGCGCAAACATCGCATTCGATGCCGCGGGTATTCGCGGGGGCCCGGTCTGAGTTGGCGGCCAGCTCGGCGACGTCGGTTCATGGCTAGCCACTGGTACAAAGTCCAAAAACTCGAAATTCCACACTCACACTCACACTCGGCCAGAGCCGAGCTCGGGCTCACACGGCAGACATTACAGAGAGCTCTAAATCACGCCAAAGATATTCATTCACGAACATTCTGCGGAGGTAGCTTCCAAATTGCCAAAACCCGGCTGGGATGCAGCGACCTCCTCTCAAAGTCCGGCGATCAACTTCATCTCCGCCTGAATGGGAGCAAGCGCTAATTGAGCACCCTCGAAGTTAATTAGCTTGACCCACTCGACTCCACTCCAATCCATAAAGGGGAGCTCACATTCGCAGAAAGGTGGGCCAAGTTCGGAGAGCTGACGTGACGTCAGATGCTTTTCAAAGCGGAGTCACTGGAAGCCAAGAATTGTAAAACTTCAAATGTACACAAAAAGCAAGAGGGATGTGACATCAGTTTGAAAATTGTTATTAAATATTTTATTTGCGAACAATTGTAAATACATATATAGTTTTAAAATGTAAAAGTTTTTGTGTACAAGGAATTTAATCGGGGACGAATTTGTATCCAGAGCAATCGAAGATGGCAAGGCTGGTCCAGTTCTTTGTTTCCTAAGGGATCTGTACGAAAGTGGCACCGCTCAGTTGCACGTCACTCTTACCAGACACTTTTGACCTGTTTGGAGAGCCGCATGGAGAGGCGTTCGGGTTCAAGGGCTTCAATCGGGGCTAGTAAGAAAGCCCCGCACACCCCGATGGCGAGCTGAGAATGGGAACCGGACCGTCAGCTACGCAGCAGACTGAGCCAATTTTTGCACACTGCCGCATGACGGGGCATTTTCCTTTGTCAACTCGGTTTTGGCGACTCCTCATCCCAAATGCCTGCCTCGCACCCCGCTCCCCGCACCCCACACCAATTCCCCTCTGGTCGAGGCGTCAATTGATTTGGTATTGCGCACACTTGTCCCACGTTGCGAAACTGCGAAGAAGGGGCTGACGCAACATTGAGAACTGGCCAAAGGAACGAGAGGCCGCACTTGTGCCCATTTCACAAAAGGCCCATGCCGCAGATCACTCATACGCCCTGTGCACCAGTGTGGGTAATTACATGCTTACAAGAAGAGGAGGCAAAGGCAAAGGCAAAAGCTCGGAGTTTGTTCACACACACACACACACAGGCGGGAAGTCATTGGACTAGTTTCATAACTGCCAAAACAACAGCGTGCTCCTCCCCCCCGACCCCTTGCACCTGCTCCACCTGTTTGGAGCTGAGCGCAAGCGCAGCCGCAGTTCGGCTTGGCCCCACTCGGATTCGGTTTCGGTTTCTGCTTGGACTCGGGCTCTGGCTGTGGCTGTGGCTCTAGCTCGGCTCGGCTCGGTCCGGGCTCAGGTGAATCTGAATGCCACACACCTGGGTCTGACCTTCATGGCTAAAAACAGTGGTTGCGGCGACGCGACTGCGCTGCCACTGCGACGGCGACGGCGACTGCGCCGCGGACCGATCCAACTCTAAAGTAACATTTTACGGCCAAAACCCAGAGCGTCAACAATAACAAGAATTCCACTAATAATAATAACAATAATCGACAAAGACGTTAAAAGCAGCCACAACAGTCAACAGTCAACATGACGGCTAACAAAAACGACAACAACGGAGCCCCCGCCCCTTCGGCGCAAAGCTTTTGGCGCGTTGGCCGCTCGAGATCGAGATCGAAAGCTGCACTGCTGCCTCAAATCGGCCCAGCATTGGTTGGGCCAAGTCGCATAAGGAATACCCTACCCGGAAGCCAAGGAACTGGAGCTAGGCAGTCACTACAAATAACAAAATTAACTCGCAGCATTCTTTGGCATGGAACCTTTATACCTTTCTAGAGAGAAACGAAGCAAAAGTGGAAGTGTGCTCTAGGACCGGCCCCTGCCTTTCGGATCGCATTCCTCTTCCTGGCCAGTGGCCCCAGCGCACAGATTGTGGAAGCCAAACCAGTTTGGCCATATAGGGCGCATCTCCGGCGCAGCCAGAGCGGGTCGCGCCTCCTTCACTGGGCCACCGGCCACTTTGGAGCCTGTCTGAGGCGTGTTTTTGCCCACTTAAGGCTGATTTGATGTTTCAAGCGTGGCCTGGTCAATTGGTATTCCGCCGAGCAGGCGTTCCCCGCCTGTCCCGCTCCCTGGCCCATTTGCACAATTAGCACCGGCGGAGGCAGCGGACTGCCAGTCCATGATCTGTCTGCTAATTTTCCATTGTCGACGCTTCTCTGGGGATTTTTAGAACAGTGCGGGTTTATTTTTACCTCCTCACATAATAATGAACATGATGACAAGAAACGGGGATCGGATCGGCGTCTCTGGAAATTCCACGATGGCTAGCCTTTTGATCGACCGTGAAAGAGCAATTAAGATAGGAGGAGTTCAAAAAATTGATCCTTTATTGGCTTTAAAGTACATGGGTTCAGTAATTATAAGTTAAGACCGATAGGATAATGGATATCCAGCTACACCGAATACCATCTACTTTACACGTGGTACTCAGTTTTCAGTCTTCCGAAACAGGTGTAAATCCCCGAAGTGAGAGTGAATCTGCAGTATATCGTGTTGTCAAAAGCTCGTTGGATTGTCTTAAGGTCGCTTTAATCGGAAAACCAATTGTATCTAGGGCGCATAAATTTCCAGCCCATTACAGCTGCAGGTCCGAGTAGCCAGAGTGGGCTGGGCGGAACTGCGCATTAGCGGCCCATTTAAAGTTCAAAATATCGAGTTGGATTTTTGATTTCGCGGCGTGCGTCTTTCGCTTGGCAGGCCAGCGGTCGGTGTCGGTGCTCCGTGCTCCGTGTTCGATGTTCAAGTGTCGCGTCGCAGGTGAAACTAATTAAGTAAATTTAACGCAGCATACCGGACCACTACCCCCCTCCTGCCGTGAGGCACTAAAAGCAGGCACTAGTACGCAAGCGAAAATGAAAACTAATTGCAATTTCAATGAGAAACAAGTACGTAAAGCTACGAAGTACACAGGTGTAAAACAATAAACGACAAACATAACTGATGAGATATACTCTATATGCGACTAATTTATACTTACATATCTGCCTTTTATTTGGATATATATCGATTTTGGTCTTGGGGCTTTCATTAAGTTTATTATCACGTTACAGTTAGATTATGTATTCTTTGTGTGGGTTCTACAGCTTTTATATGCATATTAATCGGGTACACAATTTAAACATAATTCGTAATTACATGAGTCGATTACAACCAATTTACCCCTAATTGTAAATCATTAAAAACTTGCCAATACAACATATATTAAATTCATAGTAAGACCAATTGAAGTGCATTTCAATTTTGCCTTGTTTCGTCCAATATCTGGCACTGAAAAGGCAATAATCTTGATCTACTTTACTAAGGAAACAGAAACAGTGAAACAAAGTCTTTCTTCATTAATCTACAAACAATTGGGCTAACAAATTTTCGTTTGGATGGATAGCAATATGGTTTACTTAAAGGACTACTTTTGAATAAGTGAAAGATTCTACCAAGTCTAGTAATTCTTTGAGTTTGTTTGAGATATGCATTTAGTAGTTTCACATTAACGCACTCACACACACACTCGTTAATTAACTAAGGAATATCGCCTGTTATTGACTTATGTAGTTTGGTATAGTAATATTCACGCGTTAAAGCTAAGGTAGGATAGTATAAGTTGGTAGGATAATTAAATGAGAAGTACCAACGTTTTAGTATTTAAAACACAATTTCAACTTGGCACATCCAAAACATATAATAAGAACATATTTGGAATAACTTCAAAATTAAAAAAAAAAAAAATATGTTTTCCTAATTATTTGTGAAGGTAAATAAAAAATGTATTCAAAAAATCTGTAATATATCAAGTTACGTTTCAAAGGTAAAAATTACTCCAAAATAAATAAACAAAAAATTTCGCTGGGCTTACTGCGGTTATGATATAAAAATTTCATCAAAAACAGTTTTCTACATGCTATAGATATTTCGTCATTACTTTCTGCACCAGTCCATAGATTCAATTACGGCCTTTAAGTACTTATTCTACTACGGCCCTTGAGTATTATTCCATTCGTGTAAATAATCGTCTCTTCTTATCAGTTAGAAAGTTATTGCGCTCAGTTTCTGTGTCTAGTCTGAGGGATTCGGTTGGACTTTTATCTTACGTCTTAGCGAGCTAGTTACTGTTTAAATATTGTTTGATGAATAAGTATGATGATGATCTTAGCCCTATTAGTTGTTTCTCTCAGTTCTATTCAACATTTAGGCCACTCAGCTGGTGGCTCTGATGCTCCAAGCTACGCTTCAGATCCACAATGGTATTAAGAATGAGTTGCTGCTTACGATTACTACCTCCCATTGGCTGGCCCTTAGCCTCGTCGACGGTCACGTCTTGCATAGAGCTCTTGGCTGACACGGAGGTAGAGAGTTTAATTTGCGAACGCTTATTCAACTTGTTTCGCCCGCCCGCATCTGTATTTTACTTAATTAAAAAGGGAACACTTATAAGAGAAGAATCAGTTACTTACCAAACTCCAAGTCGAAGTTCTTCTTTATACGCTCAAACGAAGAGCTTCCCCTATAGACCTTGCGTTTCAAGGGCTCGCTATGTGGGCAATAGAAGTTATTGTTAATTTGTGACTCTGTCTGCAATTGGCTTTGGGATGGTGCCTCCAGCTTTGTTTTTGGGCCCGACTGCTGATGCTGTGGCAAGTAGTTATGATTGCCAATATCCTCCACTGCAATGCACTCCATTTCAGAATCGCTGCCATTGAAGCTGATCACCGTTGTTGTGGTAGTGGAGGTCACCGTCATTATGCGTCGCTTTTCTTTAGGACTCTCTTGAAATCGTCTTCCATTTAGCTGCAGCTGTGGCGAGAGCGGAGCTGGTGGGGTATTGGCGCTTATTTTACGTGGCGGCAGCTCTGGTGGGGCGTTTTGATTCATAAAGTTGGTCAGGTGAGTCTTGCGAGGACTGCAACGTCCAGGCTTAGGACTGTTGGGTGGCGAAGAGGCTGACGAAGTCTCAAACTTGAGCATCTCTATGCGCTTATTTATCGCTGCAGCTAACTCATGCTCCAGGGGAGGAGTATTAGAAAGCGGCGGCTGTTTTTTTGGGTCCACCTCGCTGTTTTTGAGCATTTCCACTCGCTTGTTGGCCAAGGGATTTAACCGCCGCGGACTGGCGACTGGTGTGTCCCTGGGTATACTGCAATAAATTGTTTAGTAGTACATGATTTAAACACATTAAATAAATAGATACCTCTGCAAGCTGTTCTTCATAGATTCAAGCAGGGACTCAGCTTCCATGATGAGCTGCTTGTATTTAATATCAGCCTCCAAGTCTGCCTTAAAAAGAGCTTTTTCGCTTTCTGCGATAGTCATCGAGTTTTTTTCATTGACGCTACCAAATATCAGTGAGTTGGAGCGATTTGACAGTGGAGAAGTTTTAAAGATCCTGCGAATAAAAATCTGTGTATTCTGCGAAAACCACCTCGCGTTTTCTCTTACCTTTCCTTTGGACCTAGTAGGGTTCGGCGCAAACAGACGGGTGTGCCTCCCACACTTCGGGACCCGCGAGACGCACGAAGAGGTGAGGAAGGAAGCTTCTCTCGGTTTTCGCAGCTTTTCTTGCGCGTCTTAAGAAACCGCTTGCGTCGGCGCTGTTGGGAGCTTTCCCCGGTCTCCTGGCCACTCTTACGACGAAGTCGGGTTGAAGTCTTGCGTTTAACTAAGGGACTGATGGGCTGATTGGCATAATAATGACAGCTTCCCAAATTTCGGGACAATTCCTGGCGGTCGAGTACCACCTCCTGCATGGAAGAAGTGTCGATAAAGTCGATATCCAACAACTCGTCTGTGTCGCACTCATCGCCGGCATCCTGTCCAGTGTCCAGCTCAGATGCACAACAGTCAGTGAGATCCGAATCGCTGCTAAAAATTCAAATGCAAAGTGATCAGGCCAGTTGAATTGCTTTGTTGAACAGTGGAGGGTTGGAGCTCACCTGAGTATGTCAGTCTCCTTCTCGTAGATATAACTCTCGTCAAACTTCCCAATCATCTCGTTGAGGGTGGCCTCATCATCACTCAGCACGAAGGAAGTAGTGGTAGCCCCTGCGCCACCACCAGCTGCCACAGGAGCTGAAGTTGTTGTCGTCTCGGCTTGATCCAGGTGACGTCGCTTTATGGTGTGTGGGGCATGCAGATTTTCCACTTCAGTCGACGACGAAGAGCCCTCGGATTCGAAAGCGACCCCAGTTCCAGTTGAACCGCCAGCCCCTCCCCCAACAGTGTCCACACCCGCCACTTTGGCCGACTTGCTGGGAGTGCCTCGGCTGTTGGGGGTTGCTGTATGAGAACCTCCCTTTTCTGCTTTGTTTACTGTTGTTTTGGCCACCGGAACTTCCAGCTCATTGCTTGACTTAATGCCCGACGAAGTCGTGGAAGTGATGCTGGCGGCATCCACCTCAACGCGCGTTGGGCCAGAAGAGGCTGGCAAGTGCTCTGCCGTGTTGTACCAAGGATTGGTTCTTATGCGACAGCGCTGTCTAGGCGATGGAGCTGTAACATACGGTAAAAGAAACGGTGTGGGATAGCACTTTAGTCAAGTCGGGACTCTAAGTGGGTTAATTGCTCAGTTTGCCGGCGGGCGGGTTAATAACACCGACACTCACATTCGAAAAGCCTTGGCTGCTGTCGCAGAGCCAGTGGACTGGGTGACGACTCCAGGCCATGATTGGCACTTGCAAAGTTGCTCTTGGGCTGCGGATCCATAGGAGACATTTCCTCAATGCGGTTCAGCCCGAACTTGTAGCGCTGCGCCTCGATGGCCAGGGAGTTGACGCTCTTTGGAAAGTAATGCGTTCCCGAGCGCATGTTAATGTAGTACTCAGGCGGATTGTAGTTGCTGGCGGCGCACGGTGATGTGCCGTCTGTGGAGTACCCCGTCGAGTAGGCGCTCTCCGGCGAGGGCAAGCTGTGAGGACGTGGTCCCGGCATGAAATTGCTGCGCTGCATTCCCCGGGGAGTTCGCATCCGTGATCCTGAAGGAGGAACGTTGGGATTAGGGGGCGTAGCCGTCAGGTTGTCTAAAGACTCGGCTAGCTGAGCTGTCGCCAGCTTGGAGGGCAACAGTCGGCCGTATCGCACATGGTTGTTGCTTTTCCTAGGCTCCTCCTCGTACGTAAGACGCATGGCGCTAAAGTTCTCAGACTGCGGGCGTTGCTGGTTTGCTGGGATAGGAGCTGGAGGGCGGAGAAGCAGAGCTCCGACCTCCTCGTACTCCACCTCATCTTCGGGTGGGATGTGGTATTCTTCATTCAAAGCCTGCTCCCGGAATGTAGCTTGCTTGCCAGATGACGGCTCTTTGGATCCTGTTGACCAGGACAACGAAGATATGGAGGATGAGGAGCAGTTTACCCTGATAGGCGACTTCTCGGTGCAAGAATTTTCTTTGCTGTTGGGCACACTCAAGTGGTGCGATGACTGGTGTTGCTGCTGGTGGGGCTGATAGCATTTCGGAGCGTACAGCAAATTGTCCGACTTTGGCGAAGTTATTACGTACGAGTCGTCGTCGGGGGATTGCCAGCCATATCGTCGGCTGGGTGGCTACAACAAGAAAGACGTAAGCAGTGGCAAACTTCTAGGGAATTTCACTTACGTGACACTGAATGGGCGACACCTCGCGCCTCCGCACCGGACTGGCGATGCTGTGGCTTCCGCTACTGGTCAGGACCGGACTTGTGACATTGCTCCCCTGTGGGGGCAGGGTGCCCGCTTTCTTTGAATTATTGCAGCTGGAATTGGCAACCTCCGCGGTCGTATGCTTGTGCTTGCTGCCCTTCTTGCGGGGACGCACAATGTGCGTCTCCATCCAGGAGCGCAGCTTGGATCCAAACATGGTGGATTCTCTAGTCTTAACAAAAATGGACGGATAGTAGTGACTGAAAAGAAAGGTTATTAAGCTTGCTGCCAAGTGCAATTCAGCTGCAACAATGGACCAAGCGGACTCTTGGGACCACTTTGCGCAGATAAGGAAATCCATTTATGACGGCACAAAAGCCGAACAACATTTCAGCAGGGTCGCATTATCTATAGTTTGTATGGGGAAGGTTGTGCTGGAATTTAATGCGAAATTACCTTATTCGCAAATGCGGCCGCCGTTGTCTGCCCCCTCATAATATCCTTTGCGCCTCCGTTTACTGTGGCGCCCACGCACACACACAGGCAAAAGATGAAAGGACAACGGTGAATCTACACCAGAGCACACACGGACACGACACACGCACACTCACGGACAGCTTCAGCTTCCTGTGTTTGTGTTTGTTTGTTTTTTGTTGATGGTTATTTTTTGCCGACTCCCGTTACGTTCAAGCCGAGTGCCGACGCACCCAATGTTGTTGGGGGTTGGTCCCAGCCGAGATGCTTCAAGGACTCCACTGCCCCTCCTCCGGTGAACTTAAGCTGTGAAGTGAGTGAGCCTGTGTGGGTTGTCTGTGTGTAACTGTTCTCGGTTGTAAGTCTCACGTAACTGTAAATTTTATGGCAAGCTTTTATTTTTGCCCCGCAGACTCTTATGCGTTGCGATGATTTTGCACTTGCTTCTATTGTTATGGCTGATTGGCGAAATCCAAATTTCGATTTAAGTCAGCGTATTTGAGTTTAATGCAAATTATTTGAAAACGCTTGCGCAAATTATAAGGAAAGAAGCACAACTGCCTTTGGGGAATAACCGCAAGCTGTGTGTAGTCAAATGGCTCTTTTTCACTAGAATTTTTCGAGATTTAGTTTTTCATTTTTTGACGATGTGTATGGGTATGCGGTATATAAACTTCGGTGGTGGCAGGAAAAGCGTGTGGCAGTATCAAGTTAACGGATGTTTGATGCGCGGACACAGAAAGAAGGATACGTCCGTCGCCGCCGAAAGAAGAAAAGCTAATGACGGGATGCGCAGTTACGCAGGATTAGGAGTTCATGCTTTTTGCCATCTGTCAAAGAGCAGACTTAGAAAATTTAAATTCCTCGTAATATAGGCGATGATTTTTCCCAGTAAAGCGGTAGATAAAATGCTTTTAGCCGAAAAGTGAGCTATATATTTGTGGAACTGCTTTCACGCTCCGCGCTGTTCAACACTGGCATAGAAAACGCAATCGTGAGTAGCAGCTGTTGGTCACTTCTGGCGTTAACCAAACCTACATAGTGTGAAAAGTAATTGTTGAAAAATAAAACATGCGCTGCTATTATGAGGAGCTCGAGCTCCAAAGAGACGCCTCGGATGGAGAAATTAAGACCGCCTTCCGCAAAATGGCGTTACGCTGGCACCCGGACAAGAACAACATGGAGGAGGCCACGGAGCGGTTTCAGCGGATCCAGCAGGCCTACGAGGTGCTCTCTGATCCACAAGAGCGAGCATGGTACGACAACCATCGCGAACAGATCCTGCGGGGCAAGAACTCAGAGTACTCGGAAAACTGCCTGGATGTGTTTCAGTTCTTCACCAGCTCCTGTTACAAGGGCTATGGCGACGACGAACAGGGTTTTTACCGGGTCTTCACCAACGTCTTCGTCCAAATTGCCGCTGAGGACATAGAGTTCATGGATGAGGACGACCGGTTGGGGATGGCACCGGATTTCGGTCATTCGAACAGCAGCTACGAGGAAGTGGTGGGTCCGTTCTACGCTTTCTGGCAAGCCTATAGCACTAGGAAGACTTACGAGTGGCTGTGCCCGTACGATGTCCGCGAGATTAAGGAGCGCTTCATCCTCCGCAAGGTGGAAAAGGAAATGAAAAAGATCGTGCAGGCTGCTCGCAAGGAGCGCAACGAAGAGGTAACCTGTCCATTTCACCTTGTAGTAACTTAAGGAATTCACCCTCTTACTTTGTATCCTAGGTTCGCAACCTGGTCAACTTTGTGCGCAAGCGGGATCGCAGAGTGCAGAACTACAGGCGCGTGCTCGAGGAACGGGCCGAGGCCAATCGCCTTAAACAGGAGGAGAAGCGGAAGGAGCAGCTAAGGAAGCGCCAGGAGGAATTGGCTGCCGCCAAAGTGAATAAAATCTTTAATGAAGGTTACGAGGAGCAGCTGAAGCAGTTGGAACAGCAGTATGGCAGCGAGTCGGACGACTACACGGACGACGAAGAAGACGATGGGGTCGGCGAAGATTCCAAGGACGAAGACGATCCGGAAGCCGAGAACTTGGAAATTGAGTATGTGGACGATTTGTATTGCGTGGCTTGCAACAAAACATTCAAAAACGCCAAGGCACGAGCTAATCACGAGGAGAGCAAGAAGCACAGGGAAAATACCGACCGCTTGTGTCAACAGATGGAGGAGGAAGAGGAGGCTTTCAACGCAGACAGTTTAAACGAAGTCGAGGAGTCGCTGGATAATATGCAAATTTCCGACGATCAGTTATCCGGCGAAGAAACCCTAAGTGAAGAGGAGTCCCACCAGTCCAAGCGCAGTAAAAAGAACAAAAAGTCCAAGAAATCAACAGCTAAGCCAGTACAAGAGGAAGTCAGCGATGGACCAGACGAAAACATTGAACTCAAGACCACTAAGAGCGAATCGGAGGACGACAACTGGAGCAAAGGCAAAAAGGCGGCTAAAAAGTCCAAAAATAGAAAGTCAGCGGCAAGCAAGACAAAGCCCGCAGAGCAAAGGGTTCCGGAAACCACTCCAGTAGATCCGAAAGAGGAGACGGCGACGGTTCCTAAAAGTGCACATGAAGATCTTGACCAGTCAAAGCCTCAACATACTTGCGTAACTTGCCGTCTCGTCTTTGATTCAAAGAACAAGCTCTTTTCGCATCTCAAGAAGACGAACCATGGCGTCTACATTCCCAAGGCAAAGCCAGATGTCGAGGGCAAGCCTTCTGGCAAAGCCAAGGGAAAACGGAACAAATAGATCCGAACGAAATTCAGAAAAATCTTGTATCTATATTGTAGAAATGTTAGACGTTTATTTATGCTAATGTTAAAGTTAATTCGAGAATGAAGTTAAGTATGCTCGCTCTATGTCAAAGGTTGTGCTTATTTTACTTGAAGGCAGCTACGGAATGCACACGAGTTTGCTGCCGGACTCCACGCGCAGGCGAACGTGGTAGCGCATGTTGGAAGATTCCGCTTTAAGGCTGATGCCTGGGGAGACGAATGTAAGGAGTACGCCGATGACTCCGCAGTACAAAGAAATTCCTGCGAGAGATAAGTTTAGTTTGCATCTATTAGGGGCTTAACTCAAATACCTATGCTGCAGTCGGCGGGGTAAAAGGGTTCTGCATCCGGACCGCATAGTCGCTGAACCCGGGCTGCTCCCCAACCCATCGGATGCAGAAAGAGTGCTAACATCACACATATTCCTGGAACACAACTTATACTCCGCTGCTAAAAATGGAAAGATTCGTTGTCTTCTTACCTGCCACTACTTGGGCGCATGCCGTCATGTTGTGGATGCTCTTTCCAAAGGCCGACTGGCGGCAGCAGGTGATTAGGGTCAGCAGCACCGTGACCGACAACAGGCTTAACCCCAGCGAGACGAAGAACATGGCGGCCTTCCACTCACCGGGGTAAATGCTACTGTCCGTGGCCAGTCCATCGAGATCGAAGCGACCGCAGTTAAATCCCCCTTCGTGCATTGTCTTGCAGCGCGTATAAATTCCCTCTGAGGACTGTCGATGAGGGCTGGAACCAATGTTGACCTCTTGGGCGCGGCCCACCAGCCATTTTGGCGTAACCAGGGCCACGGCGAAGAGCATGTCCGCCGCCAAGGTGCAGAGGAACCACACGAGGCTGGCACTGGTGATGATAACGTAGCACATATCGATGCCTGAGATTCGCTGCAAGTCACAGATTCAACGATCAACTGCGGGAGCTTACAGCGCGTCAGCACTTGTCGGATAGATAATAGACTCTAAGCGTATTGGCTTTGTCTGGGCACGCACATCCCACACCCACTTCGCCGTCACCCACCACCACCCTCGCACCACTCGCCACCACCAGCAGAGCGGGGCCAGCACTTCCTCACAGCTGACCAGCCCAAAATGGAATTGTTTATTTTATGCTTTCGCCGTTCGCTGTTATGCGCTCAACTTCTGCCGTCTGTTTTATGTTATTCACCCCACTCACGCGCACGGAGGGTGGCTGGGGGATAATGGGGGGGGTGAGGCGAGGCGGCAGACCGCCCAGTCCGCGGTTCAGCCGAGAACTCACTTCGTGGCTGCAGTCAAAGCAAAGAAAGAGAGACGCGCGAAGAAAGAACTCTGCCTCGATGGCGTTTTCGCTAATCCCCAAGCGGCTATTTGGCAACTTTGTGCCACACTCTGTTTCTGGTCTTCCGATCGCGCAGGCGTCGCCGTGTCCGCTGCCGTTTTCCCACTGCGTCATCTCTCGCCGACACCAACCGACTGAATGAATGGGCCCATTAAAGCCAGCTGCAGTTCCAGACAAAGCCAGACCCCTATCACAGCACTGGGAAAAATGTTGCATCTATTAAAATTAATGCACAGCACTGAATTATGGAACAAGCTAAATATTGCTTTTTTAATGTTAGTATCTCGGGATGAGTTTAAATTAAATATTTCCATACACATATGTTATTTGTTTTATTCACCTAATCACTGTGTAATAAAACTGCATTTACTTTTCCCACTTTTTTTAAGACTTGGGGAGAGCAATGGAGGCTATTGTTCATATTTTAAATTACCATAAACATTTTCAGTGTGGGTATGGGCGCCGTCGTAGCAATATGAGAGCGTGGAAATGCAGACATTCCAGAATCGGACCTCGAAGTGCTCTCCCTCGCTCTCTGCTCGCGGGATTGATCGGGTAACTCCCCTCCGGCCCCTCAATCTCCACCCCACTGCGATTGGGTGAGTAATGCGACGTGGGACACCCTCGACCGATCCAAATGCTCTGATCATGTGTAATTCCGATTGAGGCGATCTCCGGCTGGGCGGTTATCAGTTGGCCGCGTCCGCTGGGGGCCATTGCGTCATCTGCACTTTGTTTGTACACAGCAATCGTGACCGAGGCCGTAATGGGATCCGCACACAGATTACGCCGCCCGCGAAAATTACTTTCACTCTCACTCTCGTTGACGGAACAGAATCCGCCGGGCAGATCACTTACCGTCCTCCATCATGCCGCGCCGGATGGTCTTCCTCCTCCTGCAGCTGTGGACAGTGGTGCAGGGCCACTACTACGACTACGGCTACTGGGAGATCAACGATCCGCCGCCACTCTGCTCCGACTACGAGATGCTGGTGGTCAACACCCATCAGTGCGTAAGGCGCTGCAACATCGTTTGCAGGGAAGGGGTTTGCTTCGAGGACGGATCTTGTCCCTGTGCCGATCAGTACCTAGCAGGGAATCCAGACGGACTGGTTTGTGCCGCCGAATGCCTTCCCGGTTGCACGGCAGCTGGCGGCTACTGTGCCGCCCCCGACCTCTGCGTGTGCCGCAATGACAAGTACTACTACTTTGATCCCCTATCCCAAAAGTGCCGTCACAGGGTTGGACGACTGCTGGACCCCTGCCTTGGGTAAGTTGGATCCCGATAGGAGAAGTGTCTCTTTACCTTGTGACCTTGCAGGCGCTGCACCCACGGCAGATGCTCCTCCGACGGTCAGTGCATCTGTGCCCAGGGATACGAGCTGAGAACCAGTCTGTTCCACGGGCAACAATGCATGCCATTATGTGATCAGTAAGTAGGGAGCTCTTTCTCCTTCTCCATACTAATCGCAGAACAAACCCTCAGCAACTGCGGACCCCGAGCCTACTGCTTCGCCCCCAACTTGTGCGCCTGCCGGCACAAGCATTATCACTATACCCACAACGGCGTCTGCTCCCGGGACTATTGACGATGGGGCGCCAGCTGGAAAAGCATGGGGCTGTTCTAGGCCCCCCCTGACGATACCTGATAATTTTATTTATTTCTCAATAAGGTTTTATGTTTAAAAACTATTTATTTGATTCGAAATATGAAAAGCTATAATAATTTAAGTTATAAATTATCAACTGAGCAGACACCAACTAGTCTTTCCGTTTTAAACCTGTATATGTATGCATGTATGTATGTATGTATCTCGCTGAAGCTTTACCAAACTTATATTCGTCCATTTTATTTTAACGCGTATCTTGAAATATAAATTTAACTTAAAAAACTTTTAATTTCAATTGAAGTGCTACAATACCGTCTTTAATCTTTTAAATTACGTTGTAAACTAGTCAAGGCCCATATCCCATATGTACCATACACACCCCATCTTCTAAACGCACGGTTATGTTCAAATGGTCCTGAACGATTCCGGCGACTATAAAAAAAATTTATTCAATATTTTAAAAAAAAAACAAAAAAACTAAGCATTAAAGTAGGCTAAGTATATCTGCTCAGTTGAGTCCAAAAACTGAAATGCACTAACTTTGTAGGGGAACAAGCGCTGATTTTTGAGAGCGAAAAGAGCTGTTAACTGGTTCTTGCCGCTCTTACCACGCCGAATTACAGACTGATTATTATTGTTTATAACAGACCGAACACATGGGAGGCCTGTCGCCTTTAACATGAATATAATATATACATACATACATATATACATGTATATACATATATGTATTTATCTGATATCCTATAGATCGGCAGAGGAACGAGCGCCAATCGAGGAAGACCAGTCATGCGTACGTGCGTTTCAGAGGCGTCGCCTCCGAATAAAACCTTTTGGAGGGGCTTCAAAAACGGGTGCATCAGTTAAAAGAGTGTATTTACAAGTTCCCAGCTTTGGCTGCTTCATGTTTTCCTAAAAGCTCCTAAATTTAAAGTATCAATGTTTGCCAAGCCTATCAAAATTAGGGTATTTCTATTGACCCACACCCCGCCCACAGGGTATTTCTTAGATAAAGCTACAGCCAAGAAAAGCAGCGCTGTCGACGGCGGCATTTTTAGCTTCGCGCGTGTGGCGTGTTTTTGTTTTACTTTTTGTTGTTCCATGGGAGGCGGGCCTCTTGCTGCTGTCAACGACAGTGGACAGTGTTCTAAATAAATAAAAAAGCAAGTACAGTTTAACAATCATTGTTGTTGGTCATTGTAACTAAAAATAAAATATTTCCCAACCATTAATTATGTTATTTGCTTATTCAAACAAAAAATAATTAATACAAATCAGTAATGGTATAAATGCAGAAGAATATAGTAGGTAAGTTATTTTTAGATAAGTTTAAGAAAAAATATTTATATATTTATTTACCAAACAACGTCATAAGCTTATCCAATGTTTAGTGGGGTAAGTTCCACTGTGCCCGGCAGCAGCAACAGCAACAACAACGGCGCCAACAACAGCGGCGACAGCACTCGTGTCCGATTGTTCTCCATCGCGTTTCAGTTGGAGTTTTTCTGTCCATCGACGCGGTCGAATCTTTAGCTGGAGCTCCTGAACCCAGTCTGGAAAGCACTTTTTCTTTTTTGCTAACTGCAGCAATTTAAAATTTTAATTATCTGCAAGGCAGTTCGACGGGAAAAAGAAACCAATAAAAATGGGCCAAGCAAAGGTAAGCGGAATCAGAAGTGCAGCACACATGGAAGCGTTCGCACACAAACAAGCACAATTTCTCATGTGTATACGCATCCTTGGTCCTTGACGAGTTGGCAACCCCAAAAGGGAACTGTGGAAAATTTAGATAACCGCTTAGCTTTACTTAATAGAGACTTCTCCAAAGCAATGAAAAACGGGATATCGGCCTACATACATAAGTGTTATTTAGTTTTTGGTAGTACGCCTTTGTTTGTGTGATGCCGCCTGTTCTGGGGGTTATGTAAGCTGACTTGTCAAGATGCTTCGATGCAACGGCCCGTCAGCAATGTCATTGATTAAAGGCCGCCTTGCGGGTCTGGGCTTGCGTGTGTTCCCCGTTTACTGCAATGATTAGGCCGATTTAAGCAATTATTTATGCACCTAATCACGCGGTATATGTATGTACTTTGCGATATAAAAGCACATATGTACATATGTTTGTACATACCTGGGATGGTGTTGCTGCTGCGCAATTTGTGAGGCACGCACGAAAGCCCCAAAATGCTATATTAACAACAATACCGGACCTGGCTATAAAAAAAAAACAAGTGCAAATGCAGGAAACCGGTTGGGGCCTTCCCACTTTGCTCTAAAAGAGTTCCAGATTCTGAATATAAACGCAGAGAAACCACCGTAATCACAACGGAAGAGCAGACTAAGACGGCGCGTGTGTCGCCTTATCAAAAACTTAGCAGGGGGCTTTGCCAGTGGAAAATATTCAGATCTCCGATAAGCCAGGCGATAGATAGATATTAATAGATCACACACCAGATACCACCTGTTTATCAGATCACTAACCTAACCCTACTTCTCTGCGCATCTTATCGCCACGCCCACCCACCACGTACTCCGCAGAAAATCTCCTCTGCACTGAGCAAGCTCTTCGTGTATGGCGCGCTTAAGTATGGACAGCCCAGCAACTCGATCCTGGCCAGCTCGGGAAATGGGTACGCTAAGTTCTGGTGCAAGGCCACCACCACCCAGAAGCTTCCGCTGGTGATCGCCACCCGCTACAACATTCCCTTCCTGCTCAACAAGCCCGGAGTGGGCTATTACGTAACGGGGGAGATCTACGAAGTGGACGACCGCATGCTGAACTCTCTGGACAACCTGGAGGACTGTGAGGAGATCTACACGCGTGAGATGCACGATATGAATATCGGTGTTGGCGAGGGGTAAGCATTTATCAGAGCTGACGTCATTTTCTGAGATCTGGTCTGATCGGTTGCCGTTTTTTTTTTTCTGCCGTTTTGCAGAACCGTTCCCTGCTGGGTGTATCTGCTGCAGAAGTACCCGGAGAACCTGCTCAGCTTGCGTTACTTGTCCAGCTACGAGAACTCCACCACCCATCCCTACATCATGCGCCACCGCCGCACCCACAAGCACCCGGCCCAGGACGATCTCACCTACGAGGCGCAGAACTAGTAACATCGTTCTTAGAGGGAGCCCTGCCAGCCTGGCCAACAGTCTTATGTTACCGTAGTTGCATTTCTAGACCGTACCTGCAGACGCAGATGTACTGAGCGATTTATTCGCGCATATATTGGCAAATGATATACACTGATATGTACCATACGCATTATTTAGGTTTTAGCAAAGTTAGTTTGTAATTTCATAGTTTTCGACAAACAAAAAGCAAATAAACAAAAGCAATTCGAAGTAACCGCCTGTGCTGGTCTCTTACATAAACGCTTTAATAGCATGGTACACCAAGGGGTCTGGTACTTTTCCACCGCCATCTTTCATTTCTCGCGGTGTACGGGAGTGTGTTTCGCTGCGAATGGTAGCAAGAAGAAGAGTGGCCGGGTCATGTCGACTGGGCAAACTATGGGCGGATCTGTTAGCACGATTTCCCTTTGTAGAGATAAGCTCGGTGACAGAAAGCGCAGTAGTTATGCACAGAATGGCGGCGAGAGTCTTTGTGTACGGCACCCTGAAGCGCGGGGAACCCAACCATCATTGGCTGACCAACAAGGAGAATGGCCAGGCCCGGTTTCTTGGTAAGGGGACGACGGCGGTGAAGTTTCCCTTGGTGGTTGGTACACGCTACAATATTCCTTTTCTGCTTGCCCGTCCCGGCGAGGGGAACTACATAGAAGGCGAGGTCTACGAGGTGGACCAGGCCATGTTCGGCAAACTGGACCAGCTGGAAGACTACCCAGACTACTACGACCGCGAGGAACAGGCCATACTAACCGAGCAGAATGAGTATGCGGGCATCTTGTAACTGCCTTATATAAGCCCTCACTTTCGGCGCCCATTTGCAGGACTATCCAGTGCTGGTTGTACCTTATCCGCAACTTTCCAGAAAAGATACTGGCGAAGCCACTACTGTCCTCGTACCACAACACGCCGGTGCAGCCGTACAGTGAGAAGTCAGTGCGCACGGTTCCAGCCAGAGAAGATCTCTCTTACTGACGCAACTTCCCCCCCAATCTTGCAGCTACCAAGACAGCCGACCGGAGGACCTCGAAACTGATGACTGATACACGGAAGCTTATAAAAAAGTAACGTTTATAAACGGATTTCAACGCATGGCTGTTATTCGTATTCTATTACATTGATTCCATACTTCAAAATGCAAAACGAAATGAACAATAGTGGTTTGTGTAGGGTAGGAGTAGCAGTGGAGGAGGTAAAGATGAATCAAAAAGCCTAGAAAATCTGAACGCGTTGGCGCAGAGCCCTTGGATGACTTAAGCTCTGCAGCCAACACTGTGGTAGAAAGCAGACCTCGCGGCCAGCATCAGCACCCTGGGCGTGTCCGGACCTAGCTGGCCTCGTCGTCGAGCGACTGGAATCGGTTAGAGGCCGCTACCGGGGCAGTCGTCGACTCCTGCACGCGCTGGAAGCGGCCCCCATGGCGGACTTCTTCAAAGGCGGGTTCGTTTTTCTTCTTGCGCTGTTCCTCTGGACGCGCCGCACTGAGCGTTGGAAAGAACTCGGTGTTGGTGATGTCGGGGGCTGCGCGTCGTGGACGCAGGGCTCCGCCGATAGACCCACCTGCCAGTCCGCTTCCGGCCTGCTGCTGCAGAGATTTATAAGACTTGTTCTGGATTGAGGTACCTTATCTACTTACACTGTAGCGTAGCGCGGGTGAAACGTAAGTTTTCGATGAGGGTTTTTCCACCTCCACCGGCACCGGGATCTGCATCACCTCCTCGGCCGGAATGACCTTCTTCCAGGGGCCATGCCCGACGCGCTCTTTGTTGGCGTCTGCATTGTCATACCCGTTGCTGTCTTCCTCTTCCTCGTCGTGGGAACCGCCGTCCTGAGCGGAGGGTACCCGAGCAGCGCGCTCGGCGGATTCCTGGGTAGTTCTGAAATGAGTGGGAGAGCTGTAGATAGTATTTTGTGCTATGGTAAAGGTTCAAGAACCAGCAATGGCTTTTGGTCGTGCTCTTTGCACTGAAGTTGAGCGAAAACTCACATGGTGCTCAGTTGGCCGATCTTGAGGCCGCTGTAGTCCTTGCGCTGCTCCTCTTCGAACTCCTTCCACTCCTCCTCAACGGGCTGCGGGCGGTACGCAACACATACATGTATTAGTGGCCGACGGGCGGCGATTTCACCAGACTCACCGGGGTCTCTGGCACCTTGGTGCCGCTGTTCTCGTTTTCGCCCACCACTGCCACGCCGCCAGCGACTGCTTCGGGTTTTTTTGGCTTGACCGCCTCCCGCTTGCTGCCATCTTCTAGGTTTTTCACCAGCTCATCTGCGGTCACGAACTTGGTCTTGTTCTTCGACTTCTTCTTGTCCTTTTTCGCGAAGAAATCGTCTAGCTCGGCCATGGCTTGCGAATTAATTATAAATGATAAAGTTTCGCGACAGGAAATTTAGAGAACAACTCTGCGCTAGAGCTGCAACAACATCGGCAGTGTGACCGCGAAACTATCGATAATTTCAACCATCCAGCTCTGAAAATATGTACTTTTTATACTCTTAACATGCCATAACATAACATAACATAACATAACATATACCATAAATATACCACAAAAAAAATAATATTATTTAGTTATTAACAATAACATAACTCCTTCTTTGGAGATTTTTCGCCTTCATAATCTGACAGCCTAAGAACGCAATCTTTTTTAGTTCGTCAGGTTTTTTTTCATGGGAATGGTATTCTACTCACTGCGAAATACACTTACAATTTGCTTTGGCAAACGAACCGGACCGTTGATTTTCCACAAAATAATAAATTTTAAAATTATTTGATGCATCGATGTTTTTAATGATTTAGTCGTTGTTTTTCGAATTTCGAAATTGATTTTTGTCCGCGGATGCTTTTTCAATAATTTTTCAAACTTATCCATCGTTATCGAATTCTGCTTCAAATCGATACTTCGATCGTTGCGCGGTTTTTTCAAATTCTCAATAGCAGCGAACGGTGTTGTATTTTGCATACGTATTTAAAAACTCTGTAAAAACGGAGCTTGTTCGAATAAATTAATTTTTTGCAACAATATTGGCAATGTGCATAATTAAGCATGTGCAAAAATCGCAGGAAAGACTCTGCAAAGATTAGCATTATAAATATTCGCGACATTTGGCAACGAGTTATTTACATAGGAGATTGATAACCACCTAATTAAGTCCAGCAAAATGGAAATCACCGCGGTGGTTGCTACCAATGCAAAGCTGGACCATTGTGTAATGGAAACCATATCCATCCGTGGCTAATTTTGCATTCATAATGACGTCGGTATATCACTTTGGATGCAAGGCGGCAGAGCCAAATTGCTTAGCTAATTGTGCACCAAACATAGTCCAGTCTTCCTGGGATTCGCATCTCGCCTGACCCAGCCCCACCCAAGTGCCAAAAAGACAACTATTTGGCCTAGTACTCAGCCCAGTCCGAGCCTCTTAGGCCAGATAGTTCCGCCTAGATTAGCCAAGCTAATAGATATTTATGTCTGTACCAACACCTACCCGGCCACGGCCTGCAGCCAGTGGTTTTTGCTTCGCTTCGGCTTGGTTTGCCACATCCCAGAGCGCGCCAGATACTCCGCAACCCATTCATATTGACAAGCACCTGGCTGGCGGCGTTCAGTCTTCTTTCGAGCGTCGCAGCGGGCACATCGATTTGATCCCCCACTTTCTGAACACGATTCGAGCGATTCAGTCCGATCCGAACAACTAAAGTCTCGCATTTATTCGCGTGCGCGAGTGTCGAGTTTGATACAAATATTGCAAGTGTTTTAAGTGAGGAGGAGAATCCGAAACTCTCGAGGTAATTGAAACACTTGACTGGGCCAGATACAAATGCTCGCTGCGGACCAACCTGCAGTCCGACATCTTCTCGACAAGATCGGCCAGCAATTCTGTACTTGACTGCCTCATTGTATTCGGGCAATTAGGCTGCAATTCGGGGCATTTACCTGCCCAGCGAAGCATTTAATTGGGGATTATAAAGCATGCCCCTCCAGATCCGTATCGTGGCGTAATCAAGTAGATGCCCTACTCAGTCTGCGTCCAAGATACGCTCGTGAACCCCCGTCTGTGTCAGGGTCGTGTCATGACCTGTTGCAGGGGCTGGCAGAAAGCCAAAGCTGATGTTTTGATATTTTCCATTTCGAACGCCTTGGTTTCGTGTGGCCCTTTGCCGAAATACATATTCGAGCCTCGGCCTGAACCTCAGAGTTAATTTTATGTGTCTGGGCTTCATCTCATTTGTATCGAAGCCGATCCAATACAAAAGATATTTACATATCGAGGGGCTTTTTTCTGTATCTTTCGTGAGGCTGCTCGACCAAAGGCCGAAACGGGCAATGGAATGGAAAAATTGCTCAACATTTAAAATTTGTTCGATTTCATGGTTTAATGTCTCAGCCTCAAGTGGCTTTCTTAATGATCCTCCACGCAGACGCAGTCGCAGCCGCAGCTCTTCTCCGTCTTACATCACTCGTAGTAGCCTTAGAAAAGGGGTCAGTGAGTCCGTCAGTCGGCAGTCAGTCAATCACAAACCGCCAGTGCAATGGCTTTATAAACTGCAGACATATTGGGGGCTTCACTTTGCATTGGAAAACTTTAATGGCCCCCATCATCGTTAGTCGCAATCGCGTTGCGAATACTACTTCTGATCAGAAATGGCTGTGTGTAGGCAAGAGGAACACACCATCGATAAACACAGCTACATTCAGGCTAATTAAAGATTCGAATATGTTTCTACTTACAACTGCCATACCGGTTTGGGCTCTAATAAAACTCTGACAAAACGGAGGAGGGGATCGGATAGCTGAAATTAAAGAGTCTTGTCGTTTTGAAAAGGGTCATTTGCTTGTTGCGCAACATTTGGATAGCTTTAAGAAAACAATTGCAAGTTGTGAGTACGTTAAAAAAGATAGATAGATACATTCAGTTGTTATCAGCACTCGCTTAGTTCCCCTCAGCTTTCTCCTCCTCCGTCTTTAAACGGATCAAGTTCGTTGGGCAAGTCTTTCGTTTGCACTCAACCAAATGAAGCTTCGTTGTTTTAGGTTCAGTTGCTCAGTTTCGACGGAGCAGAGTGTGTCTTATGCTTATGGCTTCGGGTTTGACAACTTCGCCGACCCGGCTCTCAAAATTTGGCTCAACGTATGTATTCCAATGCTTGCATAAGTGCAAGCGATCTGAGCTTGTTTCTCGGCCAGCGGCGCCTCTCTTGCCTGTTCACACATTCGGCGGACGCGTTTTAATTGGTCATAAAGCCCGAAACTGGGGCTAAGTAACTAGCCCCTAACGGCTGTGGCCGAGAGATGAAGGAGAACCGCAGTTGGCCCAGCGAAACCTCCTCGGCCAGATTGGAGCTTGTAGTTCAAGGTGCGCTTGAAGCTGGAGCTGCAGCGTCATGCTTCCTTGCAATTCGTCTTCGCCGGCGGAGGTAAACACTCTCGCGCCACCTCGAATGGCGATACTGTAATGGATACGGCTGTGCTGGGTAGTGGGTAAACAAATCCGTCCGCTCAGTCTTGCGCGAAATGTCATGACATGGCCAAAGTGCAAGGCACAGCCGCAGGCCGCGCCAGACTGCAGATGTGGCCAAGTGTAACGCAGCTGCAATTGAAGCCATGCAGATTGGGCAACTGGCAACAATCGGGTTGCAACTTGCAACAATCCCCCAGCCGAGCAGGCCGAGGGGGCGACTCGAAGGCAGCCTGGCACGCTAGACGGGTTCGATTCCAGCTCCCCGCCGTTGCATAATCCAGCAAAGAAATGCGAATCCGCAGGCGCAATCGAAAATCCAAATAGAAACCGAAAGTCCAGCTGGAACCAGTTTGCGGCGGGTTGCAGCTCGCTGGCTCCCAACTTGGACTCCAGATGTGGCAAGAGGGGCACGCGTAGAATGAGCCCCAGTTTTTCCAGCCCGCTTGCGCCACTCGTTGCAAATCACTAGTTTTTCCTTTGACTGGTTTCGCTTTCCCGGAATGCTTTGCGCCACCGCGTTTCCATTCTCGTTCGATCGGACTTGTGCTAACTGCTGTCCTTCTGCCCTCCCCACTTCCCCACAGCCAAGATGACGGTGGACCTATCGCCCGTGCAGGAGTACTACAAGGACAAGACGATCTTCATCACCGGGGCGTCCGGGTTCATGGGCAAGGTGCTGCTGGAGAAGCTGCTCTACTCCTGCCACTCGCTCAAGGAGGTGATCATCATCTGCCGGCCGAAGCGCGGCAAGGCACCCGAGACGCGGCTGGAGGAGATGTTCAAGCTGCCCATCTTCCAGCGCATCAAGGACGAGCGACCGGAGATGCTCAAGAAGGTGACCATCTACCAGGGCGACGTGACCTTTGACCGTGAGTATTCCTCAGCTCCACCCGTTCACAGCCCTTATGGCCCTCCCTCCGATTCCACTTCCGATTCCAATTCCGATTGCGATTCCAGAGCTGGGCCTCAGCGGCGAGAGCCTCAAGCACGTGACCGAGAGCACCAACATCGTGTTCCACATGGCGGCCACCCTCAAGCTGGAGGGCAACCTCCGGGACGCCATCGACATGAACCTGCTGGGCACCCGGCGCGCCCTCAACGTGGCCAAGGAGATGAAGCAGCTGGAGGCCTTCATCCACCTGTCGACGGCCTTCTGCAACTGCGACCAGGAGGTGATGTACGAGAAGGTGTACGAGTTCCCGCACAAGCCCGAGGACCTCATGCGCCTGGCCGAGTGGATGGACGTGAAGACCCTGGACGCGATCACCCCGGACCTGCTGAAGCCGCACCCGAACACCTACACCTACTCGAAGCGGCTGGCGGAGCTGCTGGTGCGCGACCACTACGAGTCCATGCCCGTCATCATCGCCCGTCCCAGCATCGGTAAGTGACCCTTGACTGCCCCCCACCCCACTGGAGAGCCGTTGCTGGCTATCTTTCGAGCGGGAGTTTATCCCCCGTCTCGCCCGCGGCTTGCTTGCTTAATGGTCGAAACGGAGCCTGCAATTGCCGCCAGTCCCCTGCTAACTAATCACGCGCCTCTGCCTCTGCCTCTGCCTCCGCTCCACCTGCTCCTCCGCTCCGCCTCCACCTCCACCTCAGCTTATCTCGCCTGTGCCCGTGTCTATGCTTATTATTTATTTCTTTTTCGGCCACCTGGCGACTCTTGACTGCCTCCGCCGAACTGTACGATTTGTCTGCGCTGGCAGTCAATTAAACTTTTCTATTAGCAATTTTGGCCAACCTGAGGGGTCGTTATTTATGGGAAATAGAGAAACTCTGAGCTGTCGGGCGAAACCCGTTCGCGTGGCTTGATGCAGATCTGCAAAATACTGCCTTGGGTAATTTAATGGTGGGGTATAGTGTTTCCTAAGAGTTATAATCTATATGATAGGAAAACAATTCTTTGTGGGAAACCTGCTCTTAAAAGGGCGGTCTGTGATTGAGTCTTGGTTTAATGAGAAAATAGTGAAGACTGAATAAAGATTACGCTACTTTAGATGACAATTTATTTATGAAATTAAACTAAAAATTATAGTTAACAAATATTTAGTTAGTGTTACCTGTTTTGATTTTCCTAAAGGGTTGAACAATTTGAAAGCAGTAAAACTAAGTTAATTCGGAGAGCCAATTGGGTCGTGATTAGGCATTTCCGCTGACTGCTTCCTCCGAAGTCCGAACTAATGGTGGGTTAGCTGATTGGGGGAATCGCGGGATCAGGGCAGCGGTGACCCCCTAGTTGGGCAAACAACCAATAAATACTGTCAATAGCGACGGTTGCCGCTAACTAGCGAGCAAAGTTCTCGCAGTTCGCGGTTTCAGCAGATGGTGATGGGCTGCTTGGGTGTAGCTTTTGGCTTCTTGCCGCCTTTCGCTAATTCGTCAAGTGTTTTTCGCTTTCGTGTGTTTTCCCGACATCGCCACCGGTTCGATCTCGCGTCCGCCTCCCCGGGGCGGAACCACCCGCTTGCCACCCGCCTCTCCGCTGCCGCGCTTCCTAATCCGAACACCGCACATGACCACAGCAGCAGCCGCAGCCACAGCCACAGCCATTCAGATCCGCCAAGCTGCCGCCGCCACAACAACCTCAGCGTGTGGCATAAAACACTGCTTAAACAAACAACCAACCACATCTGCCACTGCACACAAACGCCGTCGTCATTGACCAACAAGTTCAGTGAGCATGCAATAGAAAAACAGAAGAAGACCGCCTCTCCAACCCGCCCCCGCTTTCCCCGCCTTCGCCGCAATCGCAATCTGCATAGCAACCGCATCCGCATCTGCTTGGTCCTCATCCTGACCCCCGGCACGGGGCAGGAGCACTCCGATCTGAACACCACTCCCGCCCGCCCAGTGTCGCCGTCGGCGTACGAGCCCGTTCCGGGATGGGTGGACAACCTGAACGGACCCACCGGCCTGATGGTGGGCGCCGGCAAGGGCGTCATCCGCTCGATGCTGATCGACACGCGCCACCTGTCCGAGGTGATCCCGGTGGACTACGCCATCAACGGGCTCTGCGTGATCCCCTACCAGTTCGCGCAGCACGCGGAGCGGCCGACGGAGGTGCCGGTGTACAACATCACGTGCGCCGACCACCGCAAGATGCAGTGGGGCGAGGTGATCGAGATGAGCAAGGAGATCGGCTACCGGTACCCGATGGAGGCGGGCCTCTGGTACCCGGACGGGTGCATCACCACCAACCGGCTGCACCACAGCATCAACGTGGTGCTCTTCCACTGGCTGCCCGCCTACTTCATCGACTTCGTCCTGCTGCTGCTCGGCCAGAAGCGCTTGTAAGTGTCATCGAGTGGCGCCGAGGCAGTGAGGCACAGCTCCTGACCGTTTCTCCCTAGCATGATCCGCGTGCAGAACCGCATCTCCGTGGGCCTCGAGGTGCTGCAGTTCTTCACGATGCGCGCCTGGTTCTTCCGCTCGGACGCCTACTCCTCGCTGTGGGACATCCTGAACGCGGCGGACAGGAAAAAGTACGTAGAGCGCGAGTGCGTTTCCGTTGACTGCTGACTGAATTCGAACCGCTGCTCCCCAAGCTTCAACATGGACATGGACCCCGTGGAGACCGTCCCGATGTACATCGAGTCGTGTGTCCAGGGCGGCCGCCAGTACCTGATGAAGGAGTCCCCCGACAGCCTGCCGCGCGCCCGTCTCCAGTTGAAGCTGTAAGCGAGCGCCGCCCGGCTCCCGATCCCCGATTCCCAAACTCTGATCCCTGATCCGAGCTCTGAGCACCCGTTCCCTTCCGTTCCGTTCTAGCATGTACATCTTGGACCGCGCGTGCAAGACGCTCATCGTGGGCTTGCTGTGCTACTGGACCTACGGATTGGTGGCCCGTCTGCTGGGCGTATGAGGTGCCGGCGACCGGTCATCTCCAATTCATTCGCGCGCTCTTCTTAATCAATCTCCGCTTAGGTTCGCTTTGGGGCACAACTCCGGGGCACCTCTTCGAGTGAGGCCCCGGACTGGTTTTCATTCCTAGTTTAAGTCCATTTTACGACCATTATTTACGTGAGAATAAAGTCCGTGTACCGAGCTTATGTGTCTGTGCTTCAGTGTCCAAGTGTTGATCCAGTGCAGAGGACAACCGCTCGCGAGACAACACGAACAACACACACAGACCCGCACACACACTGATCTCATCCCCCTCCCCTTCCCCTTACACCGGGGAGAACACCAGAACTACTCTAAGTGCGCACACTCATCCTCGACTAAGACCTAATCCACTCACACCACACCTCACCACACCACACCACACCGCACCAAACCGCATTACACCAAACCACATTACACTAAACCACACACACATTAACACACCTATGTAAATCGGCTGCGGTGATCATCAACCTGGGATCGTGGTACGTAGACTGGTTCCAGCTGGAGCGCGAGCCCTAGTAATCTCTCTTCTTCCCGCCCTCTAGTCTCCCCGGCTGCCTACGAGCCGCTGCCCGGATGGGTGGACAACCTGAACGGACCCACCGGCCTGATGATCGGCTGCGGCAAGGGCGTCATCCGGTCCGTGCTGGTCAACCAGAAGAACAAGGCCGAGGTGATACCCGTGGACTACGCCATCAACGGGCTGCTCGTCATCCCCTACGAGTTCAACAAGCAGGCCAAGCGCCCGGCCAACGTGCCCGTGTACAACATCACGAACGCGGACCACCGCAAGATGCCCATGGGCACCGTGGTCGAGATGAGCAAGCGCATCAACAAGCAGGTCCCGTTCAACGCCGGCCTCTGGTACCCGGACCCCTGCGTGACCACCAACCACTACTACCACAGCTTCAACGTGGCCCTGTTCCACTGGCTGCCCGCCTACTTCCTGGACTTCCTCATGCTGATCCTTGGCCAGAAGCGATTGTGAGTAGTGCAGCCGCGCCTAATTGAATGCCCTTCCAATTAACCCTTCCAATGTCCGCAGCATGCTGAGGGTGCAGGAGAAGATCTCCACTGGGCTGGGGGTCCTGCAGTTCTTCACGCTGAACGCCTGGTGCTTCCGGTCCGACAACTACGCCTCGCTCTGGGACAAGCTCAACGAGGAGGACAAGGCGATGTAAGTGCGCCTGGACTCGCTTCAGACAGGCAGGTGTGTAATCCGTGCTTCCTTGCAGCTTCAACATGAACATGAACACCACGGACACCGAGGAGGAGTACATGATCGAGTGCGCCAAGGGCGCGCGCAAGTTTATTCTCAAAGAGAAGGACGAGGACATTCCCAGGGCCCGCGTGCACATGAAGATGTGAGTTCGAGAAGGGACCGGCAATCAGCCATCTAATCAATGGTCAATCCTTTATTCCAGCCAATGGGTCGTGGACGTCGTGTGCAAGACGCTCATCGTGGGTCTGTTCCTCTACTACCTCCTCAAGTGGACGGGGGTGCTGGCCCTGTTCTGAGCTCCCAGTTCCAGTTCACGGCGGACTCGCACTGGTTTGGTGGTCACAGGCATTTAGTTAATCCTAGCTTAGTTTTAGTTACGCATATTCGAGGTTTTGAATCCAAATAAAAAACGATCATAGGTTGCTGAACACATGACACATGTCTCCACCCCCCGTGTTTCTCTCCCCGAATCCTCCCCTTCATTGCAAAGTGAGCCCGCTCACCTCACCTGTTGTTTGTTCCCGCAGTCACTCCAGCTGTCGCTGAGCCCCTGCCGGGATGGGTGGACAACATGAACGGACCCACGGGTGTCCTCATTGGCGCCGGCAAGGGCGTCATCCGCTCCATGATCTGCAACGGCGAGCTGAAGTCCGAAGTCATTCCCGTGGACATCGCCATCAACGGCTTGATTCTGCTGCCGTACCACAACAGCCTGGCCGAGAAGAGGTGAGTCGTCCGGGGTTGGCCAACCACACAGCGAACTGCATGCATTGCCTTCCCTGCAGACCGCTCCAGATACCAGTGTACAACCTGACCGTGGACGACGCCAAGAAGCGCACCTGGAAGTGGATAATGGACGTGGGCCGCGACCTGGGCATCAAGTACCCCTTCGAGGTGGGGCTCTGGTATCCCGACGGCAACATGACCTCCAGCAAATTCTACCACACCATCTGCACCATCCTGTTCATGTGGCTGCCGGCGTACCTCATCGACTTCCTGCTCCTGGTCTTCGGACAGCGTCGCTTGTATGAGTCCAGCTTAAAGTTGCCTGGGTTCACTTGGTGGTCAATGTGTTTTGTCTCGTTCCAGCATGATCCGGGTACAAACGAAGATCGCCGTGGGCCTGGAGGTGCTGCAGTTCTTCACCACGCGGAGCTGGGACTTCAAGTCGACGCACTTTGAGCAGATCTACAAGGAACTGGGCGAAACAGACCGAGTGATGTGAGTATCACGTACTCGCACTCAATTGCTTCATGAAAACACTTTGCTCTGAACAGATTCAAGATCAATACCAACGATGTGGACGACCATGAGTACATGAAGGTCAGCATTTTGGGGGGCCGTCAGTATGTTATGAAGGAACCTTTGACGAGTTTGCCCAAGTCCCGCATACAGTTGAGATTGTACGTCGTCTCTGGCCACCGCCTATTGCTCTTAACCCCTGCTTTTCCATTCCAGCATGTATGTTTTGGACCGCATTTGCAAAACCCTAATCCTCTCAGGCCTTCTGTATTGGACTTCTCACAAGTTGGGAGTAATCGATTTGGTCAGAAACGGAATTCTGACCAGCAAATGAAACTTCACTCTTTTTGGGATAAGATTCAAGTTTTTCGTACCTAAATGTTCAAGTGCCTTTTAAAAGGTTTATGTAAGTCAGTTCAAAAATATTCAGGTGTTTTGAAATCGTTGGTTTGTTTCGACAAGCCGTGTTGTTTGTAAAATAAACGAAGTTTTAATATCGCACCCTCGAGTTTTCTTTCTGTAACGAAAAACCACGGTGGATACGTATTGGACTGTCTAATACAAAAAATAACCGAGTTTTGTGAATATCAATTTTTTCAAAGTTAAAGGAATTAATGTTGAGAAAGGGATCCTATAACTTAACGATTGAGTTGACTAGCTGACCTCACATATTTTAGGGAAAAATCGACATAGCTTTGAGTAGTTGAAGCTTTTATTTGCAAAAGTAAAATCTCATTGCTTACATTCTACATTTTACGTGCTGATATCTAAAGTATAAGCTATAAGTTATGGTAAATTAAAATTTTGTTGTGATTTAAAATCGAATGGTTCGGAATGTTGCTAAATTTTTATTTTTAATTAAGACAACTAAAAGTTATTCATTTCGAAATTGGTAAGCAGGCAAAATTCATTTTAACTGGCGCCAAAGTGTAACCCCATGTCGAAACGTAAAAAGTTGACTATCGATAGATGGAGCTCTGTTAAGCTAACAGTGGCCCCCTGTTAGCTTTCTGCTGACTTTCAATTCCTGTTAGTTGCCCGCCACTTTGAAGATCGCTTTCACGGATCAGATTAGTGCTGGATATACTCGGAGAAGGTAATGATCGCGGAAGGCTAACTAACGTGCATTGTGTGTGCGAGGGGCCGAGAAGTATTTAAAAAGTGATTTTTCGAAGTGCATAAGTGATCTTTTGGGCGAGTGAATCATCTGTGGGTTATGCAAATCAGGTTGATGCTGTGACAAAACCTGAGCTTAGGATGATGACTCGCGGAGAAACCAATATGGTTAATTAGTTACTCTGAATGATTCATGTGTAATGCAGATATCGGAGGCGTGAGTGAAACCGCAGTTGCAAAGATCACCTTCGGCCCACACAACAAAAACAGCAGCCGTAAAAACAAGTTTTAAAACATTTACGATCCAAGGTTAAAAAACTGCAGAAAACGGCGCCCGCGGCGCACTCGCAAAAATATAATAAAAACTGCTTTGTTTTAATGACGTCGAGAACAGCTAATAAATTGATTGAGTTGCATTTGACAAATGATTAATTTGAATCTTATGCGCGACCTGTGACATCATCGGAGTCAAAAAACGGTTTCCAAAAGCCTGGTGGGCAGATCACGAACTGGCGTTCCGTGCCCTAAAAGGCATCGCCTGCGGTGACCAGTTCTCGGTGAAGTTCTCAAATTTGTTATTATACTAAAGGCGAATGTTCTGCTGACCAGGCGCGTTCATACTATACAACATCGTGTAAGAGCGGTAAACGGAGCTCCATGTTCGCCCAACTCGGGAACTGGGTTGGGGACAATTCCCTCCGAGCAATGGCAGCATTTGCATGGAATTAAGGCGTCTAGTGTTTCCGACCCCTTCCACAAACAGCTGAATTTGCATTTTTTATTGCCAATTACAATTAAGTAATCCATCGATTAGGCTATATGCGGCGTGTTAATACCCGCTGGAGCCCCTCCGATCCACTCACGAATGCATGGACGGATTCGTTCGCTCGCCGATTTGACTCCGCCCATCAGGTTTGTTTATTCGTCTCTACTTTTCGTGACGCACAGGGGCGTGGGTTCGGAGGGGTCGAACTGGTACTTTGCCGAGCCGATTGGTAGGTGGTGAGTTCTTCTGCTGAGGAACTCGACCAGTATCCCGCACAATTAATATTCGTCCGTTTTCCCGGGCTGATCTCACCCGTGTGTACTGTGCACACTCTGTCCGAGTGTGTTTAATTAAATTATTTGAAATTACTGAGTCGTGCGGAGCGCTGCCTTCTGCCCCCCACTCTGGACACCCCTCCCAAATCTTTTGTTGCGCACACGATGTAGGCCAGCCAATTGTTTATGAAGTGCACAGTGGGTATATAGAGCACACAGCTCTATCCACTTTAGTCGGGGCATATTGTCCATGTGTCTGTGGCTGTAGCCACTGGCTGTTCGCTCAAACAGTTTTCCAAACACAACAGAATTCCGCTGCCGCTGCTGTTGTTTTTTCGCGGATGCTTCACGAACTCACTTCACCATGAAGTCAGCCCGTCCACAGCTCTATCCACATCTTCAGCCCCATCTCCGCACGCATCCATCTTAATTATGACTTTTTTACGATGACAATTTCGGGCTGAGCTTGGCCAAAGTTGTGTACACACAAAAACCCCAGTTCGGACTGGCGGCCCCAATCACGATCTCCGCATTTCTGACACTCCTAAGCATTTTTTAGAAATTCAATTTCTGGCTACTTGCCTTTGTTTTCCAGCGATCGTTTGGAGTGTAAACACAGCCGGGCAACCGTCTGTTTTTCATTAGGTGCAAAAAACGCACTAAATTAAGTAAACAAAATCTCCAGTTTGCCAATAAACAGACTTTATGGCCAAGCGAATCAGTTTATTTTACTTAAAGTCCGCCCACCCTTGGAATTCATATTCTTATTCGATGAGGCAGCACGTAATCAGTGGAACAACAACTTCAAGTCTTCCGGCGTGTTTACTTGAGTCCTGAGAAATTATCTGCAAAGTATTTATAGAGTTAATATCGTTTCCCCTTCTGGTGGATGAGGCGCTTGTCGAGACGTTGTCGGTTCTTATTTTGGATTGGGAGTCAGGAAGCGAAGAAAGTCGTACTTTATATACCCTAAAAATTCGAATTTGTTTAGTAAATATTTGTATTTATCAGAGGCTGCCAGGCTTGTGCAATATACCTTGTATATATAATACTTTTTTTCTTGCTTCGAGCTTCCTCGAAAAACTTGAGATCTTTGCAGCTGAGAGTTGTGCAAAACTTCCGTTAAGTGCAATTATTTGCTGGTTTTAGTTGCTTTTCCTGGGCAAACCTGATCGACGGGTTTTCTTTTGGCAGTTACCCAGTGCATTCCAGAGGTGGATGCTGCAAAGAATTTGGCTTTGGAGTCCGTTCAGACTGACGAGAGTACCTGCTAATTCCCATTACGCCACTCTGTCAACTGTCACCTAAGACTTTGTGCCAGCGCTCGGCAAACAATAAAGCTGTTTGTCCATTGGACATCAACAACCAGAGACAGAGAAACCGAACAGAGGGCCAATTAGAGAAGGTGATTGTGCGATTCTGTTTATCTTATCAGCCCGAATTCGGTTCCTGGGGGGTCATTTACAACAGCCAATTTGTTTGCGTAGCCAAACAACTTTGGATGAAGAGGCTCTTCAACGGACGGGTGTCTGTTTCCTGATTACCAATTCGTTGGCTATTGATAAATAATCAGCAGTGGCGTATTCAAATTAGCCAGGTCTGCGTGTGATTAGCCGATTTCTCACACGTTTCAAGTATCGCAGCAAAACAAGAGGAGACGAGAGGCGGCAGAAGAAGGCAGAGAAGCCGCCTTGAAATTTACTCAAGAAGCCGCCCATAAATCTTGCGACTTCAGCACTCCCATCGCAGAGCCGCCCCCTCAGGGCCCACTAATATCCATCCAGAAGAGTTATCAAAGCGTGAGGCGCAACAAATTGATTGCTAATTGATACTGATGTGTCGATTATTTTATGATTGTTCTTTACGATCGTTAGACGTTGATACCCCGGCCAAACCTGATTCGAATCTGCGGATCACTCCGACAGCGGCCACTCGGCGCAAGTACTTCCCCGCCCCCGTCGTCGACCTTGTCTTCTCTGGCTCCGATTGTTATAATTTAATAACTACATGGGGGAGCAAATTAGGACCGCGGCGGTACCACAGAAACCACTTAAGACGCTTTCTTTAATTGCCCCAAAACGGAGCTCTTGCTCTTGCCCTCGCGAAACCTGTGGGGCAGCTTTTGGCTACAGCTGTGGCTATGGCTCCATTCCAGCCTCTCGCCCGCTCCGTGTGAAAAGCATCGTAGCGTGAAGCGATGTCAAACGCCGTTTTTGGCCGCATTGTGTTGGCCAGCTCTTCAAGGTTTCCCGAGGCCAGAAGTGCGTGAGCCATGCGGGTTCTGTCTCGACTGACCGCTGACCATGCGGCGCAAATAAGAGCTGCGCATTCACATTACTCATCCGCCCCGTGCCCGCTCACTCGTTGCAGAAACACAAATGGAGCTCAACAACTGCGGCTTCGTGGACCCGCAGGCCCAGCTGGGCGCCGCCCTGGCCCAGAAGGACATCCGCCAGTTCCTCGCCGCCCTGGACAACGGAGCCCAGGCCGATCTGCAGGACGACCGCCACACGAGCGTCTACGAGAAGGCGCTCTCCACGCCGGGCTGCGCGGACTTCATAGAGGCCTGCATCGCCCACGGCAGCCAGGTGAACCATGTAAGTGCCGACGAAGTCGCCGGTGTGCGATCCAGTTACCCAGTTACCCAAGTGTCCGTTCCACAGATCAACCAGAAGCTGAACAAGGCCGCCGTCAGCTTCGCCGCCGACTCCAGGGACCCCGGCAACCTGGCGGCGCTCCTGAAACTCCGGCCGGGGAAGAAGGTGCAGGTGGACAGGAAGTACGGCCAGCTGACGCCCCTCAATGCGCTGGCCAAGAACCTCACCGAGGAGAACGCGCCCGCCGTGCTGGCCTGCGCGCAGCTGCTCCTCCAGCACGGCGCCTCCCCGAACAGCGTCGACCAGGGCGAGTTCACGCCCCTGCACCACGTGCTGCGCAAGAGCAAGGTGCGGGTGGGCAAGCTGGAGCTGGTGCAGCTCTTTCTCGACCAGCCGGAGCTGGACATCGACAGCTACCGCAACGGCGAGGTGCGCCGCCTGCTGCAGCAGCAGTTCCCGGAGCTCCGGCTGCCGGAGGAGCGCCGGGCGGGGCCGGAGCTCGACTGCCAGACCCTCCAGCGCACCCTGCGCGACGGGGACGAGGCCCTGTTCGAGCAGCAGTTCGCCCAGTTCCTGCAGAGCCACGAGGGCTCGCCGGACAACCAGGCCAACGCGCACCAGGAGGAGCTCTTCGGCCTGCTCCAGGAGAGCGTCAAGCGGGGCAGGCAGCGGGCCTTCGCCGCCATCCTGGCCAGCGGCGTCGACGTCAACGGCATGGGCGGTGGCAGGGGCAGGGGTAGGGCGAACGAGGCCAGCCTGGTGGAGCAGGCCGTGATTGTGGGCAACTGGCAGGCCCTGGAGCGACTGCTGGAGGAGCCGAGCCTGCGGCTGACCGCCGACGCGCGACTGCTGAACGCGGTGGTGGGGCACCTGGAGGAGCCGCCCTTCGAGGGGTTCGACCACCAGCGCTGCTTCGAGCTGCTCCTGCACAGCGACCGCGTGGACGTCAACGAGGCGGACGCGGGGCGGCAGGTGCCGCTCGCCTACGCGGTGAAGTACCGCAACACGGCGGCGATGCAGAAGCTGCTGCGGCAGGGAGCCTACATCGGCTCGAGGAGCGCCTTCGGAACGCTGCCCATCAAGGACATGCCGCCGGAGGTGCTCGAGGAGCACTTCGACTCCTGCATCACCACGAACGGCGAGAAGCCGGGCGAGCTTAACTTCGAGATCATCATGGACTACAAGAACCTGATGCGCCAGCGGGGCAAGGAGCCCGCCGAGTGCCACCAGCTGCACGACGAGATGGCCCCCATCGCCTTCATCGCCGAGTCGAAGGAGATGCGCCACCTGCTGCAGCACCCGCTGATCTCCAGCTTCCTGTTCCTCAAGTGGCACCGCCTGTCCAAGATCTTCTACCTGAACTTCCTGATCTACTCGCTCTTCACCGCCTCCATCATCGCCCACATACTGCTCAAGTTCCACGAGAGCGACCAGCGGGCCCTCACCGCCCTCTCCGGCATCTTCTCCTGGATGGGGATCGCCTACCTGGTCGTAAGGGAGGCCCTCCAGCTGCTGATGGCCCCGCTGCGGTACTTCGAGTCCATCACCAACGTGATGGAGTTGGTGCTGATCCTGCTGTCGATTCTAACCTGCATCGAGGCCAACTACGACCGGGAGACGCAGCGCGTCCTGGCCGTGCTCACCATCCTGCTGGTCGCCCTGGAGTTCTGCCTGCTGGTGGGCTCCCTGCCGGTGCTGTCCATCTCGACGCACATGCTCATGCTGCGCGCGGTCTCCAACACCTTCGTGAAGAGCTTCGCCCTCTACTCGATCTTCGTGCTGACCTTCAGCCTGTGCTTCTACATCCTCTTCGGCAAGCAGGCGGCGCAGGATCCCGCGAAGCAGGGAGAGGGAGAGGCAGGGGGCGACGGGGACGGGGACTTCAATACCTTCACCAAGCCCATCGAGGCCCTGATCAAGACGATCGTGATGCTGACGGGCGAGTTCGACGCCGGGGACATCAAGTTCACGAGCATCTACACCTACCTGATCTTCCTGCTCTTCGTGCTCTTCATGACGATCGTGCTGTTCAACCTGCTGAACGGCCTGGCCGTGAGCGACACCCAGGTGAGACCAGCTTCATTACCCCGTAACCCTACCCTTTCATTACCATGCGCTCTCCCTCTCTCTCTGACCAGGTGATCAAGGCGCGGGCGGAGCTGAACGGCGCCATCTGCCGCACCAACGTGCTGAGCCGCTACGAGCAGGTGCTGTCCAGCCGCGGACGAGCCGGCTTTCTGATGGGCAGCCACTGCCTGCGGGTCGTCTGCCAGCGGCTGGTGAACATCTACCCCAACTACCTGGGCCTGCGCCAGATCTCCGTGCTGCCGAACGACGGCAACAAGGTGCTCATCCCCACCAGCGATCCCCTGGAGATGCAGACCCTGAAGGGCGGCGAGAAGACGGGCTTCCAGCAGCTGCCCATGAGTGCGGCCGCACCCCAGAAGAAGCTGCTCGACCCGCCGCTGCGGCTGCTGCCCTGCTGCTGCCCCATGCTCTCCGGGAAGTGCGCCCAGATGAACGGCGAGACGGTCAAGCTGGCCCTGGCGGTAATCGACCAGAAGAACAGCGCCGAGCAGAGGCGCCGGCAGGAGCACATCCACGACAGCCGGCTGAAGGTGATCGAGCACAAGCTGGAGCAGTTGGTGCAGCTGCTCCAGGAGCGGAACTGATCCTAGAGCCTGGAGCCAAGAAAGGTCCTCCTCGAACTGCAATAGTATTTATTAGACTAACCCCCTGCCGGGATCGCATCGCATTTAACTTTGAGCTTAAAGAGCCGAGTTAGTCGGAAATTGTTTTTATTAACATACGAGTAATGAAATTGAACAAAACCCTTAATAATTGTCAGTAAGTAAGTAGTATATAATGGTTATATAGACAGTAAATATTGTATAAACGAATATCTTTACTGTACCATTTGTACCCGAGTAAATATTTAATTTCAAATGTTAGATTTACGCTTCTTAGAGAGTTCATTTAGTTATTCCCTTTACTTGGATTTCTTTGTATTGGTTTTTTGTTTTTGGTTTTTGTTTGGTTTTGATTTGATATGATTCGGTTCAAAATGTGTGTTAGCCACATATTATGGTTAATGGATCCTTAACGTTTATACTCGGCGACTCGCTCGCCTATAAAAATCTCCTATTTGAGTCAGAGCTGAACTGAGCGTAGCGGACCAAATCGAATTTCACGGACCTAGCGGGCTAACGAGGCAATCAACGGCAATGGAAATCCGAGTGGAAACTTATGCGAACTATGCGGCTATAATTTGTTAACCATTTTTACCATTCAGCCTAATTATTGTTTCGAACGGCTTCCGACAGCAACGGAAACTAAGCTTGCGGCGGAGTGCGGGCCAGAATTTTGATTTGATCCGTTGGAGCGTGTAAATTACGACAGAGTGTCGAAGTGTCAGAGTTGTTGGATTCAAGCGCAAGCAATGGCTAAGCTAAGCTAGAATTTGAATTGCTATTAACTGTAGTTTAGTTACTCGACTTAATATCGCTCTAGTTGCTCTTGCTCTTGTCTTTGTTACAGGGCTAGGACTAGGACTAGGACTAGGACTAGGACCTTAAAAGCGGCAAACCAAAATAATTGACTTAGTTCTCGGAACGCGTTGAACTTCCTACTACTTCTGATTCTGATTCTGATTTGGTTTCTGATTCTGATTCTGATTCGGTTTCTGTTTAGCTCTTGGTTTAAGTTGTATATTCGTCTTATTCTGCTGCTGGTAGCGTGGCCGATGAAACGCTAACTCCTACCGTTCGTATATACTTTAATCTCAACAATAAATACGTATATATAAATAAAATCGTGTATTCTGTAAGGCATGTCTAATCAAACCAGCCGTATTGCTAACTATAGGTATATTTGTGTACTTATTCGTGCACCGCCTGCCTGCATCCACCTCTCGCTCCTTCTCCTTTTTGGGGTCGTGATGTCCTGCCTGATGTCCTGCCTGCGGGGCCGCGAACTTTAAATGCACAGGACTCGGTTCGGTTCGGTTCTCCTCCCTTCTGATGCCGATTGGTTCGTTTCGCTATGGGCTTGACTTGACTTGACTGGGAGCAAAGCTTCATCTAATGCAGTTACGCGTTCTATTCGATAATAATATCTAAGAGCTAGGTTTTCGTCATTACCCCGGTTGGTGTGGTGCCTGCTGTTAATTTGAGTTTCGGATTCGGTAACGAAGACGCCTCGAACACGCGCCTATATATTTGAGTATGCCTCGTTCGTTTTATTGTCGTTATACTCTATGACTAAATTAAACATCCCTCATCAGTTGCTTCGCTCCTACTCGTCTAGGCTCGCCACTAATCGTAATATCTTTTCAATCGCTTTTGCTGAAGATAACTAAATTTAAAGCTTTCTCTCTTTTTTTCAAGCAAATTTTTTGTTTGGTTTTCTGTTTGTTTTTTGTGGTTGGATTAGGTTCTATTGCTATTTCGTTATCATTATCATAATCGTTTTTCGTTTATGTACAATCGAATACGAGTACGTACCAATATTAAATATCACTTAATTGACGAGTGTTTGGTTTCGGTCTGTTGTTGGTTTTGTTTCCTTTGTTAACAATTCTAATTAAAAATTATGACCTTAGTTGTTTTATTTTTCGTGTAAAAATTGCAGTTAAAATCACAATTAAGTTTTTGTGTGTACGTTTATTTGGTTGTTTGGTTTGTTCCTGGAGAAAACGATTTAGTTGGTACCATAGAATTTCAATTTACTATCAATCGCTGTCTGATTGTCTGTTGTTAAGTTATGAAAGTGGAGCAAGAGTAGCGTTGACTCGACCTAACTCGAGTGGAGTGCCCTGGATGGCGCGGATGTGCAGAAGTAACTCGGTATTTGTTCCTATTCTCTCCGTTTGGAGTATATAATGTGCACATATTAACTCCTCTTCCTGTTTCTGTTCCCGTTCGATGTTTAAACTTAATGCGATCACAATGGAGACTTAAGAGAGAGAACAACACTTAAAAAGTAACAAAACAAGGCGAGTTTCTTGGAAACTTGGCCCGACCTAACCATTATCAAAGAGTCGTACAAAGAAGTCGAGTGTAAATGGCAAATTAGTTTGCTAAAATAGAGTTCTTGTGGAAGCTTGTTGGTTGCTCTTTGCACTGGAGACCACACTGGTTGCATCTTGCTTTTGATTTGCTGTTTCAGAGACACTAATTGGAAAACTAACTAAACGCGACACAATGGTAAGAGTCACTCTCGTTGGTACTTAGGTAGGATTGCTGATTGATTAGTGTTTGCTTGGATTCGTTTCGTAACGCTTTCATTTATAGTGCAGTGTAGATCCCGACTGGGACTAGGTTCGATTTGAATAAGTGAGTGTGTTGAGTACAAAATCACCTCACATGCTTTTTGGCTTAGTTCTTTTAACGTTGAATGTAGAAGAGAAAGGGCGCGGGATCGGGGAGGGCCGTAAGATATGTACAATACAATAATACAATATAATGATATTCGAATCTACTAATACTTCGCTTTTGTACTTCGAACGATCGGGTATGGATAATATTCGCTAGCGTAATCGTATGGGTAATCGGCAATTTAATGCGCTATCGTAACGAAAAACCTTCATAAATATTTCAATAAATTTTCTCTAACTAATGTCATATGTCTGTAACTATAGTAATAGCTCTTTAGTTTAAAATACTTCCTTTGGCATATGTACAAAATGTATTTAGATACTACTTGCCTACACCTCCGTGTACGCAGGTCGGTTATTGAGAAAACAAACACTACAGTAATGAGCCTAGGTCTAACCGCGATAGTTAGTTACACGTGTAATGTCTGCATGTAATGCCAATCTCTGTGTATTGTATAGTTCAAAAACAACCTTCGAAATTTTCAAGAAAGCCGGCCCACGAAAGGAAAAGTGCTATTACAACACCCTTCGTTAGCTCTTTCCTTTGTGGGTCGACCCATCTGACTAAGACTAAATCGGGCAGTAAACTACCGACAGATCTCCTCTTTCCCAATTCTGATTGTGACGATAACCATAATGATGGCGATTCCGATTCCGACTCACTCGGATTTTTGATTTGATTCGAGTACTACAACGGTTTAATGCACGTTCTTGTTAACATAGTTAATATTGATTTCCTCCTTAGGCTGATACTGTATGTATAAATTTGGATAGCTCCGTATCTGTATATGTGTATATCTGTATATCGTATAAAGCGACTAGTATATAATTATATAGGTAATCGACTATGATAACAAAGAGGCGAGCCCCGTGCCTAAGCCTAATCCTAAGCCTAAGAAACTACGAGTTCTGACACAAATGCACACAGGAAACGGCATCGAATACGCACTCAGACTGGATGTTGTCAACTTGGACGCTGCGCCGGAGGAGCGGCTGCCGACGCCGCCGACGACGAGGAGGACGAGCTGCTCCTGGCGCTGCTTGTGCTGCTGCTGCTGCTGCAACCGCTGCCACTGCCACTGCTGGAGCGCTGCTCCGAGTCCTGCTGCGGAGTGCTGACCGGAGGTCATCTCTGCCTGACCGGAAGTGCCTCGTCCTGCGCACTCTTCTGCTGCTCCTCGTCCAGCGGGTCGCAAATGGAGCCCTCGTCGGGATTGTAGTCGTAGAACACCTGCGAAGTGTCGCCCTGCACATTCACGTCGATGGGCGCATCCACGTCCTCGACGGCCGGCACAGCGCGGGCGGCGAACTCGGCGCTGAAGTCGCCACGTGGCGGCTCCTTGGGGCTGTCCACCATTATCTGCACCGTGGGCATCGCGCACGTGTCCATGGGGCTCTCCACGGAGCCCGTGCTGATGCGAATCTGAGGCGGCGCCTGCTTGGCCAGCCTCTCCAGGCCAATGCCACTGCCACTGGCGCTGCCATTTCCGTTTCCGGGTGAGGATGTGCCGCTTTCGTCCTCCTCCTTGTACTCCTCGCTCTCGCGGTGCACCAGCACGTGGACCAGGGTGGCGTTGTCCGGCCGCAGGCTGAGCGAGTGCGGGTGCGGCTGCTGGTCCGGCGAGGGCCGGGTGACGATCACCTCGGGGGCGGGCGCCTCGGCTGAAAGGCGGCAAAAGGGAGGACTTTAGTGGGCTGCTCGAACGGGGACAAGGTACAGTTCACACATACAGACAAAAGCGTTCTTGTTTACTCTTAAAGCGCTTTGTGCTGACAAACCTCTTTCTAGGGGCGGTTTCTTGCGGATGAAACTAGAGGCGCGCTTACGTGAGGGAGCCGACCCACCCCCCACCGCCTGGTGTCGGTCGCCGTCGGAGGCGGAGGTGGCTGCCGGGCCACACCCAGTGGCTGAGGAGGTGGCGGTGGAGGAGGTCGTGCCAGAGGTGGAGGCGGAGGTTGAGGTGGTGGTGGTCGTGTTGTTCATAGCTGCTGCTGTGGTGAGAGGCACGCATTAGTGTCGGGCAGTCGTGCACAACGCACAAGTACGAAGGTTGTGTGGGCAGACAGGAAGGTCAGACAGATAGTTAGGTAGTTAGATATTTAGACAGACTGAAAGACTCAAGACTGAGAGATCGCTGCGAGTAACGGTAGATGATGAGTCTGAACAAAAAGCTTACAACTAGAATGCAAGAGTTGGTTTCGATGGAATGCGTCTCGATGGAGGCCAGGCCACAAACAAGTGAGGTGGGTGCGCTGACTGAGATCAGAGAGTGGTGCAGGGTGGTTCAAGGTGCTGCCCCTTCGGGCGGTAACGGTAACGATCGATAACGGTAACTATGTACAGAGAGTATTTACAAATAGCGCAAGAGTCGTGAATGGGGATGGTGAGGGCGGTGGGCGAGTGGGTGGGCAGGTGAACAGGTGGGTAAGTGGGTTGGTAAGTGGCTTGAGTGGATTGCAGGTGGGCGAATAGGCACTTGTCAATAATTACTTTTTCTATGTACTGAAGGTGAGGTTAAGCTGTCATCGACAGCATCCTGATGACGCAAAAAGAAATTATAAAAGCTTCGGCGACGACTTGCTCTAGGCGCTTCCACAAATATGCTACCGCTAATAATAGTAATAGTTTAGTAGTTGAAATAACATTAACAATCATAAGCATAAATTTCATTTATCTGGATGTAGAATGTTGGGTTAGGTAGGTCGGTTCACATAAAAGATCGAGGATTGTTTTGTTTCAACGATAGCTGCAATTTTTTGACGAAATAACAAAGGAAATAAGGTAAAGCTTTCGACACTAAAGAAGCTGTACATCATTATGGATGGCGATGAGAATCGATTTTGTATGAGATTTAGTCTAGGAGTTCCAATTACCTGGTGACATGTTCGGTAAGCTACGTTTAAACTAGATGAGAGTTCTTATAGATAACCAAACTATGTTAACGATCTAAGAAGGGGCAAGCAACCAATCAAAACAAACTTAAATTGCGCATTCACGTGTCCATCGGAAATCAGTTTCGACGAGTCGGGTGAGTCAGAATGGTTGGTCTACGAATTGCTTTCAAAGGTTTCCAGAAAGGCCGCTACTTACAGATGATCTTGTTAAGACATTTTTCGGATTTCTATACCCTTGCAGAGCGTAATATAATTTCAGTCAGAGATTTGCGCGTTGCAGTGAAGGAGACCTCTCAGACCCCATAAAAATCTGAATCTGATGGTATCCTCGCCTAAAAATGTTAAAATTTGGCTGATGTTACCCCTTAGCAAAAACCAGAAAATTGGCGAAAAATGAATTTTGGTTTAATCGTCCAAAAAGTGGGCTTCCAAACTTTGATCATAAGTTGCTCAAACCAGTGTTTGATTCATAAAAGATCGATCCAAAAATCGCAACCAAACTAGGGATGCAGTTGGGGGACTATGTTACAAGAATTCTATATATACCATCCCAAATCAGACATCATTAAGAAAAGTTATGGGTTTACTGAAAATTGACTAATGTCAATGGAACTAATTTTTCTAATTTTTAATCCAATTTTTAAGTGGCATACCTCTTAAAGTTTATCTTTTAATTTTCTAACGAACTGCATAATTAGTACATTTTTTATTTTATAAAAAAAATCGTCATTAGCCTTGTTTAGCCTTTATGCCTTTTACTCGACATTTTTGATGACTGCAAGGGTATATCAGCTTCGGCTCGCCGAAGTTAGCTTCCTTAATTACTTAAACTGCAATTGACTGTGGTTCTTGTTCTGATTGTTGTCAAATAAGAGTTGAATAGAGAGTTGCTGTAGAGAGCTGCTGGCGGCAAATGAGTTTCTGACAGACTTTGCTTCTTTGCAGACTTTGCGTTCGCTTAATGAGCTGAGTTGGGTTGAATTGAGTTGAGAGTTGAGGTTGGATGGAGATACTAGATAGGATACTTATAAGTGGTCGACTGGTACAAGTACTGATAGTTGGTTGGTTCAATAGATACATATACTTAATCTAGCTGAATATACAACGAGTATGGATGAGTTACAGTCGAGAACTAAAAACGAAGTTTGTAAGGTTGCTTGTTGCTCTTGTTTTGATACTGATACTGATACTGATAGGGTTTCTGATTGTTCTGATTGTTGTTAGATTAAGATTGTAAGTAGTAGGTTATTGTTTGCTAAGCAGCTAAGCTAAGCAGCTGATAGATGGGAGATTGCCTTTACCTAGGTAATTCAAGCCACTAGGCTGCGAGCCACTTCTGAGAACGGCAGTGACCATGTCTGCGAGCAGGGACTCATAGTTTAGGGAGATACAAGAGGATTTGCTAGAAATAGGGCTTAAGTTCATATACACTGTGGACACACAAAACGTTAATTTGTCGACGCAGATCGACGGTTATGTTCTTGTTGCATGTTATGGTGGCATGAGCATGGAAAGCCTTTCGTTTTCGTCTAAAAATTGCATTTCAAATTCATCGCAGCCATGAAACACAAACATACATGGAATGGCTACGTGTCGGTGTGTGTGTTTTATTGTGTATTTGTCGTGTGTTGTGTTTCGATGTGGGTGTGGGTGGGTGGTGCGTTTGGAGCCAGGATAAGTACCGTTTGCCCATCTCGTCGCTCTGCTGCTTGATGTCCTTGACCACGTCGTCGGCCCCCGAGACGAGCATCAGCGGCAGGTTAAGCCAGGGCCCGGCCAGCTCGCTGAGGTCGGAGGCATCGGAGGCACGCGAGGATTTCCGGGACGAGGCCCGACTGGAACAGGCGGTTCCCCGACGGCTCACCTGCAAAATACCAGTCTTTGAATCGGGATTGACGAGCTGACTGGAAGGATGCCTACCTGGAGGTGGAAGAAGTTCAACGCCGAGAGCTTGGACTGCCATCCGCCTGGGCTGGAGGTTTGGGTAGCGCTGTCCCCGGAGTTGGAGCGCTCCTTCTCCCGCTTGCGCCTGTGAAGAAACATCACAGAGTTAGAAAGCTGCGGAAATCAAGAGGAAATGGCTGGTGGTGTAATTTCAGTACCGCAAATACTCCTTCCAGCCCGTCTGAATGGTCTTGGCCGCCTTTTCCTGGCGCTTCCAGATCCGCGTCGACGAAACAATTTCCAATTCTTTGCGCGTTGGAAACTGTTTCTTGAACTTGACATCCATTTGTTCCTGCAACTGTTTGAAGTTATCGGTCTCCTCGACATGACCTAGCACGTGCTTCACGAGCGCGTGCAAAATGTCGAGACAGTGTATTTTATTGCCCTTAGAGATGGGCAGATTAAATGACACTAAAGCGACATTATTGGGCTTCGAGATGCCCAATGGTGGATCGAGAGAGGCAATAAAATCGGACAGTTGCGAGAAGTGTATAAATTGGGTGGCATGTGGATCATATCTGCAAGTAAATCAGTTTGAAAAGTCATCAGTTTTCAGTCGCACAAAGCTCGCCATTCCGGATTTCACGAGGTCCTACGGCTAGGTCCCCTGCCAGGGAGAGAACACCTACTTGGACCAGCGAATGTAGAACATTTCCAGATCGTCCTCGACAATGCCGATCTCCTCCTCCTGGTGCGCCTGGTTGAAGTTTTCCAGGATGATGGCAATGTACATGTTGATCACGATCATGTAGCTGATGATGATGAAGCTCGTAAAGTAGGTGATGGCCAGCAAGGGGTGCCCGCAGTTGCCGTTCGTCTGCCCATGGATAAACGGGTCGCAGTCGGGTGGCTGTATCATCAGCGACTCCAGCACGTCGTTCCATCCGGCGGAGGTCATCAGCCGGAACAGCAGCTGCATGCTGCGCCCGAAGGTCTGGAAGTTCACCATGTCGTCGAGGGCACCCTGGAGCTTCACGTTTCCGAACAGCGACATGCCCAGGATCGCGTAGATAAAGGTGATCAGACCCAACAGGGCTCCGATGTTGAAGAGGGCGGGCAGCGACACCACCAGTGCGAACAGCAGCTTCCTGATTCCCTTGGCGGCCTTGATCAGGCGCAGGATGCGTCCGATGCGGAAGACTCGGACCACGCGGAGCAGCGTCGGACTGATGGGCAGGTCGATCATGATGTCCTCCATCAGAATTCCAAATATGGAGGCCAGCACCAGCAGAAAATCGAACACATTCCACGGCACCGTGAAGTAGTGGTAACGCAGGCCCACAATCTTCACAATTGCTTCTGCAAGAATAAGAAAAACTCGGTCGATGGGACAACTTGGCAGGAGATCTGGTTCAACAACTTACCGAGGCCAAAGACCGTGGTGAAGAAGGCGTTGCTCACTTCCAGGATGAAGAAGACCGCGTGCGGCTGATCGTAGTGCTCGATGCCCATGGTAAGCATGTTGAGAAAAATCAGTACAAAGATCGCGATCTCGAACCTGCACATCACGAAAGTGGATTCGATTAAAGTTTGATCGACACTGCCAAACTTCGGCCTCGCCGAAGTCGAGGTGCTCCTCAAAAATTCACAACGACGGGGATTATGTACAGGCATTGCGGGGAGCACCATCACATTAAGTTGTAAAAAGTAAACGAGATCTAAAGCTAACTATGTACATGCTGGTTTTACAGGAGGGGTGAGTTCCCGAAGGGACGGCCAAAGGACAGCTACTTATCCCAAAGATAGAACATGCCCACAGTGCGTAGGTCCGATATTTCGGACAGTATCTAATTCATATCAGTCGTCAAGTATCATAGTAAAAGGTGCTCTACAGAACTTTAAGGAGTATGCAATTAGGATACAGAGAAAAGAATACAGAAGATAGAGGCACTTTTGACGGTGCTTGCTTGGAACAAGCACCGAATCTGACCAAAAATGCCGGGAATTACAAGTGTTCAAATGAATTTTATCACCAAATCAGAAACATTCTATAGAGATGTGTCGTGGGCCTAACCGAGACAACTACGCGCTTGCATACGAGTTAGTACAAGAGTAAAAGTTAGATTTAGACGAGGCAGAGTAGGACTAATATTAAGCACAAACTATAAGTAGATATACATAATTTGCTGGTCTTAGATTGAGATTGGTTGGTTTAAGGGTGGATTGACGGGTTTGTTTACCTTCTCGAATTGGATAAATCATAAAACATAGCTAAAAAATGATTTATAGGTCGCTTAATAACTTTCTGTGGTTTCTTTCGTCCCAATTTTTTCATAGCCGTGTAATAGTGTTTTTGAGATTCGGTGAGAAACATTTCCAACACTCCTCCTTCATACTATAAAAGTGATGAGAATAGAATGAACATTTAATTATATATATACAATCCACAGTTATGTAACACACTAAGCGGTATGCTAGCATATTCTATGGTCACAACACAGCAACACAATAACACGGTAAGAGGTACACATAATGGCGGCGTTTGGAACCAAATACGAAATACGAGTACGGCAATCATATCAGAAATGGATCGATGGGATGGTTGGCGTATGTACAGGTGATTCACGGTGGATGCAGAGAAGCTGACCTGGCAATAGCATGGCATAGGCCAATGGACTTACCTTTTTCTTGAGCATGTTGAAGTTATCAATGATAACTCCAATGAACAGATTGAGTGTGAAGAACGACCCGCACACAATAAATATAACAAAATAAATATACGCATATAGGTTCGCTTCTCGCTGCGGCTGCAAGTCCACTCCGCGGGCGTCCACGGCATCGGCCATCACCTCCATCCAGCCCTCAAAGGTGGCCACTTGAAGCAGGGCCAGATAGCCCATTCCCACGTGGTCGAACGTGATCTTGGAGTTGATCCACGTGTAGTTCTGCTCGATGCAGTCCCACTTGTCGTTCACCTCCTAGAATTAGCAGGGATTAGTTTCTTCCGGGGGACCGGTAATGGAGCTGCAACTGGAGCTGCATCTCCGCCAAAGATACTCACAGTAATCGGCAGTAGCTCGCCCATCTCATTAACGCACTTGAAAAATTTACCACCAAAGAACTGAACACCCATTATTGAGAAGATCAACCAAAAAACTAAACAAACCAAAAGCACATTGAAAATTGATGGTATTGCATACATGAGAGCGTTTACTACAATCCGCATTCCTTGCCACCTGGAATAGAAATGGACGGTGAAATGCTAATCATTACGGGATGGACGCAGGTCGTCTCAACTGTGCCGGGGCTGTGCTAATGGATGGGAGACGGAGCGGATCTCGTCTGCTTTGTCAACTTTAAGGCTAGCTTAGGATATATTTACACATATGTACACATCTAAAATATATACAGAGAGTATAGGGGCCGAGGATAAGTCGAGATTCTAACTACTGACTACACAGATTGGAGGACAAGGACGAGGACGAGGACAAGGACGGAGGCGAGGACGATGCAATGCGTGTTCTACGAGTACGTATTTCTATTCGAAATCCATAAAGAAGACGAGATTGTATTAAACACTGCACACTTGGATCGCATCGCTCGGTCTGACCAACTCCTCCCCGAAAAGAGAGAGGCACAGGAAATCAGTGGTGACAGAAAAACAGCGAGAAGAATAGGCGGAATGTCCTACGCAGAGACCTTTCATCGCCGGATGCACGATGTCTGAGTAGGTTGTGGTGCAGCCTATCAAGAGACCAGCGGCTGCTCAACTTACCGAGAGATGGCTCTCAGCGGGCGCAATGCTCGCAAGGTGCGTAGCGAGCGCAGCACCTTAAGGTTCTCATTTTCCTCAATGAGCAGCGAGAAAACGGATACCTGGAGAAAAGAGCCTTGGTTATAGGAAGTCCCCTGATCAGACGTTCCAAAAGATTACTCACAAACACTATAATAAAGTCGAGAATGGTCCAGAAGCTGGTGAAGTATTTGGAGAAGCCCAGGGCCAGCCACTTGAGTACCATCTCCACGACGAAAATCAGACAGAAGGAGAAGTTGATCCAGTAGAGCACGCGCTTCAGCGTCTTGTTCTTGTCCAGGTTGATGTCCTCGAAGCAGAGCGTGATACTCGACGCAAAGATCAGCACCAACACAAACCACTCAAAGGCCGGAGTATCGACAACCGTCAAGACAGCCGTCCTCACTCGCGTCCAGTGCTTGGCGCTTTGCGTGTCCATGCAGCTCATAAACCAGGGACAGCGGAAATAGAAGCTGAAGGGGAGCAAGCATTAGATGGTTAAATGGAGGGGATCGCGCCTCTACTTACTGATCGTAGCACTTCTGCGGAAAGCAGTCGTCGGGCACCTTGGGTGCCTTGTTGGCCCCGTAGCTCGGAAAAGTCATGGGATCATTGTAAGCTCCCTGCGAGTTACGTCTCCCACCGACAGTGAGATCGTCTACGTAGGAAACCAAACAATGCCATGGTTTTTCGGTCAGTCGCGTGAATGCCGACGGCTTCTGCGTGGCCTCTGGCGCCGCCGACTGCGACTGCTCAGTCTTCTGGGCCATGGCCAGGGCCAAGGCCGAGCTCGTGTCGGCCGCTCCCGAGCTGTGCGACTCGGTGCGCGCGGACTGGAAGGATGCGGCTTTGTCTAGCGTCGATTGTGGATGCTCCGGGCGTCGCCGCGGCCCAGCCCCTGCATGCGCGTGTGCCTGCGAGTGGGAGTGGGCATGGGCATGGGCGTGGGCGTGGCCGTGAGTGGGTGCTGCTTGGATGCTCGTGGCATGAAAGTGCTGCTGGTGCTCAGTCAGAGCAGCCAGCGGCGGGGTGGTCTTTAGCGATGAAATTTGCGCCAGTGTCGGTGGCTCTATGCTCGATTTTAAGGAGGTGGGCGGCGTGGCGGGAACGGCGGGAGGCGTGGCCATCCCCAGCTTCTGCTTCTGGATCAAAAAGGTTTTCATACGAGTTCGTGCTTTTCAGTGAGAGGCTGTCCAGGCGCAGCTGGTCGTGACCGTGGAGAAACTTGCGCGGCATTTTCTCCGACTCGATGCGCAGTGTCGATATGGGCTTTTCCTCCTCGGGTAATTCCTCCACGCGCTCGATTAGGGAAAGGCGCTTGAAGCGATCAAACTGCACCGTGAAGGGATCGATTTTGCGTCGGAGGAAGGGCGACTGATTCGACTGGGTCGTCTGGCTGGCGCTGGTGGCGGCCACGGCCATGGCTTCCATGGCCACGAAAGGGGCGTGAATTTGATCACAGATTTTGCGTATCTCGTTGGAGATGCTGAAGTCCTCGTCGATTTTGCGCTGCTTCTCCAGGCTGCGCCGCTTCAGTTTCACGGACTGGCGCTGAGCTGCTGCGCTGACAGACTGCGAACGCCGTGGCACGGTTGACAAGTCGTAGCTGTCGTAGGGATTCAACGGGTGCACCACCTCGTCGGCGGCCGAGCGCTCTGAGGCACCCGTGATGATGGCAATGTGCTCCATGATGGCCTTTGTGGCCTCGTCGGCTGCCGGCGAGGGCTCTGAGAGGTTAGACAGCTTGCGTTCCAATGACGTCGTTGAGCGCTTGATCTCCTCCAGCTCCTTCTCGAAACTCTGAATGATGTTGTCAAACTCAGAGTGCTCAACCAGTGCTTCGCTATCTGGCTGTCCCATTTGACTGGAGGGGCGGCGCGACCTAATGGCGTTCGATATACAGCTCAGGTTGGTCCCCTTCTGAATTTCGTCCTCTTCCTGCAGGAACTGAAAGAGCTCCTTTTGGTCGCAATTGAGCAGCTCTTCCCGCAGATTGCCCTGCTGCGAGAGCAGCTCGTCCTGCTCGATCGATATGGAGTTCAGCGACTGGCCGCTCGAATTTCGCCGCATCTCGGCCTCCTCCGACTTGAGCAACGACCGTTGCGATTGCCCGCTAGACTGCGAAAGACGGTCCAGCGACTTGCGGTAGCTCGGCGATCGAGTCAGCAGGGACTTCTGGTACTTGAGGTAGGCCTCGTCGTGCTCTTCGCTTCCGTAGCGCCGCGAGGAGTTATCTTGCAGCGAGTCGCCGCGGTTAAAGGAGCCACAGCCGCTCCGCTGGTCGTTCGCATACGGATCCGTGTCCGTGGAGTTGTATTGGCCCAGCAGGCGCAGCTCGATGGACTCTGTGTAGGTCGCCTCGTCCCGAGAGTCGTTTTGCTGGGTGCTCACTCCCGACGAGATTTGGTGCTGCAGCCGGCGTTCTGCGTGGACGAAAGGGGTCAGATTTTGACCGTTCCCGTTTCCGTTCCCATTTCCATTGGCAGCCGCCGCGGCAGCCATCATGGCGCTCTCGTAGGTGGGTGGCAGCGAGTCAGACGTGGGTGGCAGTGGATGCGCCTGCAGCTGAATCTGCTCTGGCAAGTCTCCCGTGTCGTCATACTCGAGACCATCGACAATGGTGTGCAAGCCGTCGTGCAGGGGGATCTGGAATCCGAAGTCTGAACCGGAGACTGGCCGATTCATTGATTCCTAAGGGCGGATAAATAAATTCAACTGCTCGAAAAGTCTCTAAGAACCACTCACCTGATAGCTCAGTCTGTGGAACTTGGTCTCTGCCAGCACACCCGGTTTCTCGCCCCGCTCCAGACTCACGGCAGTCTGCTGGGGGTGAGCCTGAGCATGCGCCTGCTGAGCGTCCAGTACGATCTGCTGGAACTTTTCCGCAAACTTACGCTCCTTGCGATCCTTGCGCTCCTGTCGCTTCTTACGAATTAGGTCGCGCACGCGTTCGATGCTCCTCGCCAACTTTGACTCCTCGCCCACTTCCTATTTGGGACAGAGATGTGACAAGATTAGAACACAGTGGAGCTCAGGGGAAACTCAACAGAAGAGTTCGCTACAAGATTCTTTTTGAATAAACATCGATATAGACGATTTAGGGATCCAATGCATACATAACTGAATACGGTTTACGCAAAGGCAGGCAACACAAAAGATTACAACGTACATATACAGGTTGATCAATTTTCCACTACTCTATAAATAAGTATTTACAAGTATATCTGGATTTAGATACGGATTGGTTAACGCAAACGAGGCAAGCAAGTTTAAAGCAAGTAACATTGGTTTAGTTGGAAAAATTACCTTCTTCTTGAAAATCTGTTTAACGTTTTCAGTGTATTTAAATTGTTTTAGTTTCGGTTGGGTTATTAGTTATCAGTTTGTGTTTAGTGTTGGGTGTGTTTTGTGGGGTAAGTTAAGATTTAAAACGCATTGTGCAGAGTTGACGACAGAAATTTGGTTAATTGGAGTACGCTTAGTGCATTTCAAAGATTGTTTTGACATGTAGACCTACATTGAGACTTAAGCAGAATACTTAATGAGGTTTGTTCTGGGTCTGAGTGGGATGCAGTTTTGAATGTATGATAATGTCCTCAGAACAATCCCCACGGAAGTAGATTTCGGACAGAGCCGAAATGAAAAACCCAGAAAAGGGAGTAAAAACATCCCTGTGCTGGGTTTGGTTATTTGAATTTTAGATTAAAGTTAGGTTAGTATAAACACTTAGCACAGTTAGTAACACAATGCAGAGAGCGATGGAATTTAGTGGGAAATTTGAAAAGTTGAAAATAATAAGAAGTTTTGCTTTTTGAAACAGAAGAGTGCCACAGATCATATAGTGTATAATTCAACAGGTACTTCAATTGCAGGGTGCCATCGCAGGATCATGATGAAGCTAAGATCTCACACTTAGAGACACACAAATACCGAAAACCACATCAATTGCAAGACAAACTTAAATGGAACAATTAAAAATCGATCGAACCATCGATCGTCTTAACCATTTTAGGGAATTATTTATGACACGGGGAGAGCGGTATCTTTCCCCTGTCGATTTTCAAACTATTCGAGTTTAGTTGTTTCATTGTTTAAGTAACTTTTCTGGCACACACACATCGACATATAGACATAAACATTCACAAACGATAATAATAATCAGGATCGGAATTACGATCAACGAGCCAAACTTGCCTCTTTCTTCGATTTGAGTTCCTCAGAGTTGAAACTGTTGAGCAACAAGGCCAAAAACAAGTTAAGCACCATGAAATTTCCCATGACCAACGTCGGCAGAAATATGGCAAAGCAGGTGGAGGCTCCTTGCTGTGGGGTTTTTGGTGTGTTTGTTATCTAAATTTTTCAAAAGGTCAGTTACTCATACCTCCTCCTCGGCACGCATACAATCCCAGAGGGGCTCGATCCATTCACCGCACAGAATGCGGAAGATCATCATGAACGAGTGAAAGAAGTCATTGAAATTCCATCTGCTCAAAAGTAAACGAATAATTAATGTTATAGTCCGGTTCAATTTCTTTAGTTTCTTGCCTTGGAACTGGATCGGGGTCGAACTTTTCGGGCGTATAGTCTTTGGAAAACAATTGCATGCCAATGACGGCGAAAATGTAGATGACGATGACCAAGATTAGCGTGAGGTTGCCGAGGGCGCCGATCGTTGAGATTATAATGCTGAGAAGCACCTTCATTGTAGTCCACGATTGGGCTAGTTTTAAAACCCTTAGCTGAAACACATCACAATAAATACAAGAACATAACCTTGGCGAATCCCCCTTACCAATCGCAAGCCACGCAAGACACTCAAACCATCGACCAGCTCAAAGATGATGTCTAATAAACTGGCCGTGACGATGAGCAGATCAAAAATGTTCCAGCCGCACAGAAAAAAGTCTTTGGATAGCGCCATCAACTTCACAATGCACTCAAACGTGAAAATGGACGTAAATACCTGCAAAATAAAAAGCATTAAAGTTCGCCTTTGAGGACGTGAAGGCAAAACTCACTTTGTTTCCCACATCTAAGGCGTTGCGAAAACTCTCGCTCATGCCATGGTGTTCCATGGCCAAGAATGCGGTGTTTAAGACGATGCACAGAGTGATAGCCAGCTCAAAGAGAGGATCCCGCACAACTTTATAAAGGCAGTTTTGGAACTGAAGCCAGCTCTCGTAGTCGGTACACCAATGAACACATCTATCGCAGTTCCGATCAGGCAAATCGTCTGGAAATTACATGACTCCACATTAAATAATAGTCACTGGCAAGCCTTTAGAACTCACCGATTACCACCACCTCCGAGGAGAATTCTTGGTGCAGGGCATACACATTGTGGTTCCTTATGCGGGCTATGTTCCCGTTGCACTTAATGAGCCGCACCTCGCGAGGAGAAAGTGCCAACTCCACGGTAGATACGTGCCCCAGCTCGTTTGTCGCATCCTGCTCCTCGTGATCGTCCACTACACCGGAGTCGTCCTGCGAGGACTCGCGGTTCACACCACTGGAGTTTGAGCTCGCTTGTCGGCTGCTGGCGATAAGCTGACCCTTGTAGTCCGAGGGGTACAGCATGTTCGGGTTTTTCACGCCCACGCCGCTGTCCTGAAAGCTGATGCGCGCCTTAGGCGTGGCCGTGGCGGCAGTATTGGTGTCGCCACCAGTCGTCTTGGCCAGCTGGTGCTCCTTCTCCATCTGCTGGTACTGTTTCTGGGCCTGCAGAGTGAGCGCCGATGGCCGTTCTGTGGCACTGTGGCGGGGACTTGGGCGCGGACTGGGCGTGGCTGAGGGGGATTTAGGGTCGTTCCCGTTGCTGCCGCTCCCGTTGCCATTGGTGCCGCCCTCCTTTCCTCCCTTGGCTTTTTTTCGCCGCGTCTTTTTCTTGCTGTACGAGGCCAGTAGCACGCCCTTTCGGGAGTCGATTTTCTTTTTGTTGTTCTTGTTTAGTTTCTTTACGTTCAGCACGGAGGGATCGAAGCTGAACGTGGAGTCGTCTCGATGGTCAAGAAGGTCTTTTTTTCGTTCCTGCAGGGACAACATAATGGACATACAATATATTCGCGTAAGGGACTTGAAAGACTCACCTCGTTTGTAATCTCTGCCTCCTCTTCGTAACTAAGAGCCACAACAGCCAGCATCAGGTTGATCAGGTAGAATGAACCAAAGAACACTACCACTGTGAAGAATGATACGCTCATGGGGCCACACGTAGCCAGTACCTGGAAGAAAGCACTGGATAAAAGGCTCGATACGGAAATGACCTAAGGACACCTACCATATTGTAGACGTTCTCCCAGTAGTCAAGTGTGATCAGCTGAAACGTCGTCAGCATGGACCACATAAAATTGTCAAAGTTGGTGTAGCCGTGATTCGGGTTCTCGCCCACGCAGAGGCACACGTACTCGAAGGGGCAGTGGCGGGCACCGGTCAAGTTGCCGCACAACACGGGCAGCTCATCCTCGTCATACAGCCAGTTGTCGGTGTCGTTGACCCAGCTGGAAAAGATTACACCCCATTAGCTTGATTTTCCGTCCTGCTGCTGTTGCTTCTTTACTCACATCTGCCAGTCTGCGTGCGAGACGTTTGTCCAGTCGGTGGGCACCTGGCGCACGCACTTATTGCGCAACTCTCCCATATAGACCTGCAGGGCGAAGAGGGCGAAGACCATGAGGCAGAAGATGGTCAGGGTCATGACCTCCGCCAGCTGGCGGAAGGAGTGCAGCAGCGCGTTGATGATCGTCTTCAATCCGGGCATAATGGACACCGTCTTGAGGGCGCGCAGCACGCGAAAGGTACGCAGCCCCGCCAGGTTACCCACCTCCATGCCAATAGTGGCGTACCCGCTGGTGATCACCACAAAGTCCAGCCAGTTCCACGGGTTGCGCAGATACGTGTACTTGTTGAGCAGAAATCCCTTAGCAATGATCTTGATGACCATTTCGATGGAGTATATGGCCAGGAAGATGTACTCCGCCTCCTCCACGGTTTCCGTCATGGCCAGAAAGATGCAGTTAAACAGGATGGTGGCCATGACGCAGTAGTCGAAGAACTGGTTAGTGGCAATGTAGACGCACACGCGCCGTGCTGGGCTCCATGGGTAGAAGAGGAATAGGCTTTTGGTTCCTGTGAAGCGGTGGATGTAGTTCTTGCGGAACCGTTTTGAAACCACGCAAAAGGTCTGTAATTTAAAAAGAGCGGGTAGAGTACAGGGTGCTTTTCGGATGACTGCCTGACTTCCAGTCCCCAGGGTCGGAGCTCAACCCGCAGAAAGGCACCCATTTTTTGTGTGCCATTTCAGTTGAATTAGTTGATTTTATCAACAATTTTTTGAGATTTAAATTAACAATCGAAAGCAGAGTCCCATCTGGCAGCCCTGCAAAGTAAGTGGCAGCACAATAAGGGGGCAGCCCAACTATCGGTGGCCCACCTATCGCACAGAAGCAACCCTGCGCCAGCTGTCAAACCACCACGCGAGGCTAGCAGGCCGACTTCCGCTCGTCGTTCGTTCTTTCGTTCTCAAACCGTCGTTCAGACCAGAAGGAAAATGAGAGCTAAGGTAAAAAATTGGTGACAAGTGAATATAATTGAAGAAATAGTGAAGTGACCGGCAAGAAACATTAACCGTGTTTTCTTTCATTGCAGTGGCGTAAGAAGCGTATGCGTAGGTTGAAGCGTAAGCGCAGGAAGATGCGTGCAAGGTCCAAGTAATCGCAGCGCTATCGCCCACTAAATGGTGAGTTCATCTGGCCGATGCCCCCGGCAGCACCCCTGAAAGCCCCATCCGCCGCACGCGATGTTATAATTCGGTTTTCGTTATTTTGCAGGAACCTTTGATTGATGCCCTCACAACGCACCGAAACATGCCGACTGGGTCACCCTTTCCCAAGGGCCCCCATGTAATTTTGCAAAACCAGTTTTCACACAAACGTACATGTGCATTTAAAATTCACGTTTCCTTTTCACGTAAAAATTGATTCTAATAAATTACTGGATTTTCGCCAAGGTTCCAAGAGAAAAAGCATGTCTTATTAATGAGAGTGAGAGTAAACGGAGAGAGCCGAGGCAAGCGTGCTCTTCGACATAACCACATTCGCGAATCGTGTGTCTATATGTGCGTGAGAGCACGTTTTGCCAAAGCGTTTTCGCCTTTCAGTTATCTGGATTCTAGCCCACTTCCTCCCGAAAGGGATGCTAATCGGCAATCGGCCAGCCGGTAGATTGGATCTATGGACCTGCGAGAGGAGCTTGAGCGCGCCAAGTCGGGAGGCCCATTAAACATTGATCAGCTCGAGGCAGGGCAGTAAATTGCCACGGAGTCGGATAGCACGGCTTTTCAAGGCGCAATCAGGCGAAGGACTTGCTGCCCCAGGGAGCGCGTGTCCCGCGCTCGTCATGGCGTTCCGCTCCTGCTCTTTCCTTTCAACTCCTTGGCCTGGCCACATTCGGAGTATCGATTTGTGTGCCAACCAAACCGAAACTAAACCTGAAGCAGCTGCCTGGGCGAACTGAGCTGTTCATTAGCGCCCTGATTTCTTCAATTATATATGCAGATGTGCCTGCTGAGGATGATGTTTCGGCCCAGCCCTCCCCTCAGCCCACTTGCCTGAAGGTCGTTTGTCACTGTAATACACACATAAACGTCGCTCAGCCGAGTAAGCAGAAATTTTAATGTAACAAGCAAAAATTACGATTGGGTGGCAGTTTGCCATTTACCATTTTGTGGGCCTCACTCGGCTGTAAATTTGCATGTCCCCCATCCGAATCCCTTGCCCGGAATGCGGTTAGAATTGGCGGCAGGAGGCGGAGAAAGGAGCTTAAGGATAAGCGTGTGTTCTTTTAAGTGCCCGAAATGAAAAGTTGTGTAGGACCTTGCTCGGCATTCCGGACAAGCTGGCGGCGCCTGTGTCTTATCACGTCGCCAGAGAGGAGCAGGCGGGCCTTGTTTGCCAGAAATGGGTCATTAAATGCAATTAAGCACTTGGATCCCCTTCGCTGCAATAGCTGGTTTCCATCGGAGCTGAGCTGGAAGCGATTTGGTTATCACTAGACGCGTACAAAGCAAATTAACAGGGCATTTACCCAGAAATGAATGCGTTCTTGCTTGGATCAGTTTCTCAATTATTAGCATTTAATAATGGGATTTTAAGATTGTTTTATCTTTGCTTTACTACTATAAATTTTATATGTGTATTAGATTTCGACTTGCCGATACTGGTTGGAACATAAAGCTGCTTTGGGAATTGGCTGAATTCGGTCGACTCAGATCAACTCAGATCATTGTGAAAGTGACTTTCAGCAACTGGCCGGAAACCATTTGTTTGAGCCCCCAAAACTTAGGAAACCATTAAAACCATCATAGGATTTAATTTTAGAATGTGGGACAACGTAGCAGCAGACTCCGCAGGAATCGCTGTGACCCACAAGTTGCAACGCTATTTGCAGCTGAATTTTGCCGGACTGCCACCCCCTGGCCAATAAGATTTAATTATAGATTGCCGGAGTGTGTTTGTCTTGGACTTAGTGGGATATCCAGTCGATCGATAAACACATCACTCGGCGTCACAGGTACGCTCATCTCGGCTCTCCCCGCGACTCCCGTCCAGATTGCAGCCCTGTGTGCCTGGTCACCTGCATGTTTATTTAGCCCAGTCCACCTCGGCCGCTATCCGGAATTATTTCGCCACGACACGTGGCCCGAAACCGAAGCCGAAGCCGCCAAGTCTTGAGCACACTTGCATGTTCGCCTATAATTTGTCCTCTGCGGCTGCTGCGCCAGCGACTCCGGCCAGTTTGTTTGAGTCACGTAAATACGGTTGTCAACTTTGCTGCCCGGAGCCCTGTGCATGACATGACCCATATTTTCAGCCAGTGAGCACACACATCGCACCACACTCGGTGGTGGCCATACGTGCGCGCAATTGTGTGTCCTTTGTTTGATGTAGCTCCAAAATTTATTCCCGCCTTTGAAATTTAACGAGCGCGCGGCATTTACGCTGATTTCCTTTTCGGTTTTCGAGGGCCCACGAGGGCCGTTCTAGGCGTTTCCATTAACCCCGGTTTCCCTGCCGTCAAAGTGCACTTCCACTTGTGCCCACAATGCCGCGCGAATGCAACAAAACGAAGCCATCAAAACAAAAGCAGCCGAAGCCCCGCGCGCGTTCCATTTCCGCCTCATCCCCCCATCCACCGGGCCACCCTTGAGCCCCTAGAGAGTCCGGACTCGCAGGACTGGGTCGCCTCCGTGTGACTTTTTAATTACATGCAATGGGCGGCCAAGCGTTCTCACTCACCTCCTCGTAGATGAAGGTGTCGATCTCCTCCAGCGGCTTGCCGTACATGTGCTCCGGAAAGGGCTCGAACTTGCGGGGCAGTACGTCGCCATCCTCCACGGAGGCCTTGGTGCGCGGGTGGAAGCCGTACTCCCGCACCAGCTGGATGTGCCGGTTCTCGTGCTTGACCTGCGACTTCTGCGTGTACGCGACGACCTGGTGCTTGGCGACAGCTGGAAGAGATTGAGGAAGTTAGTGCTCGGAGAAACCATATCGGTGTGAAAATAAAATCCGAACAATTATAGCATGACCTTTTTCCAATTACTTTGCTTGAATAAATAAATAAAAGTGTGTTAGCCATCTTGTTTTAAGAACCCGCATTGAGGTACGAAGTAACATGGCAATTAATTAATTAATTTATCATTTTTAGTAAAGCTGGTGAAAGCAGTTTAAAGTTGAAAATTGCTTATATTCAAAAAACAGTTAATTGCAGTAATGATTTTTTCTATAAAAGTCTGTCAGATTACGTAGATTATGCAATATAATATAATATAATACCGTGGCAGCCTTGATCAGATGCCAAATTTCCCAAAGTTAGGTCTCCTCTTTTTGTCAGAAAATTATTTTGTACTTCAATTTTGACATATTTGTATTTTATTTAAATCTAAAAGAGTTTCGAGTAATGGACGCAGAGTTAAACCAACTTGCTTAGCCCATGTTCACTTGAATATTTTTACAGTTTCATAAAATTAGCTTGCGGAATGACAACACACCATATCGGTCTCGTGTGCACCTTGACCAGGCCCTGCACTGCTGGATGGCCCTTCGTCTGTGGCCCCGTCCTCCGCTGATGCCTCATCCGACGACCGACAACTCAGGGCTGATCCAGGTAATGCAGGCCGTCGGCGGCGGAATCGCCGGAGCCGCCACGCGCACCATAACGCAGCCTCTGGACGTCCTCAAGATCCGCTTCCAGATGCAAGTGGAGCCGCTCACCAACCGCAAGGGGTCCAAGTACCGCGGCATCCTCCACGCCTTCCGCTCGGTGTACGCCGAGGAGGGGATGCGGGGCATGTTCCGGGGCCACAACTCCGGCCAGGTGCTGAGCATCTCCTACGCCCTCGTGCAGTTCTGGTCCTACGAGCAGCTCCGCTCCATGGCCCACCAGTCGGTCTTCTGGAACGAGCGACCCTTCCTGATGTTCTTCGTTTGCGGCGGCCTGGCCGGATGCCTGGGCGCCTGCGCTGCCCAGCCCTTCGACGTGGTGCGCACCCAGATGGTGGCCGCCGATCCCTCCTCGCGCCGCAGCCAGATGAGCACGTGGAGCGGGCTGCGGCGGGTCTACCGGACGGAGGGTTGGGACGGCTTCACGCGGGGAATGTCCTTCACCCTGGTGCAGATCTTCCCGCTGGTCGGCGCCAACTTCTTCTTCTACAAGTACCTCAACGCCCTGGTGCTCGCGGCCAAGCCGCCCGATCTCCGCCAGGAGATCCACGGCGCCTTCCTCTTCATCAACGGCGCCTTGTCTGGCGTGGCGGCCAAGATGCTCGTCTACCCGGCCGACCTGCTCAAGAAGCGCATCCAGCTGATGGCCTTCAAGCAGGAGCGCAAGACCTTCGGCCGCAACCCCGACTGCCCCACGCTCCTGGGCTGCATCACGACCACGTTCCGGGTGGAGGGCATCGGCGGCTTCTACAAGGGCATGTCGCCCACCCTGCTGAAGGCCGGGCTGACCAGCGCCGTCTACTTCACCATCTACGACCTCTTCAAGCGCCACTACATCGCTCCTCTGCGGGAGCCCGACAAGGGCCGCCAGAAGCGCGGCAAGACGTAGTCTCCACTTGCCCGTTTCATCGTGGAACTGGACCAGGTGAGCCCCCTGTCCCGCCAGTCCCGCCCATGGGCAGCAGGCCGAGTTAAGTTATTACACTAACATGGTTTATTTGTACATCAGCTTCGAGTGAGGATGCGCGGAATATGGATGAGCGAACGAGTCGAATATAAGTTAAAGGTCCCGTGGACGGTGTGAATTGGGGGGCATGAGCAGTAGACTAGACGACCAGATGGCCAAGGCGGGCATTGCCGCCTACTTCCAGCTGGAGCTGGATCCCGCCCAGCCGCCGGAGGCTGGCGCCGAGTAGCTGTAACCGTCGCCCCCCGCCGCCGGAAGATCCGCCGTAGGAGCCGCCGCCGCCACCGGAAGCAGCCACTGCAGCCACCACCTGGGTGTCGTAGCTGGATCCACCGCCGCTGCTGTAGCCACCGCCGCTGTAGCCGCCGCCATGTCCTCCGCTGTATCCGCCGGAGCTGTAGGAGGAGCCCCCGCTGTAGGAGGCGCCGCTGCTGTAGGAGGAACCACCGGAGTAGCCGCCGGAGTAGCCGCTGTCGTATCCGCCGGAGGAGCCACCGCCGTACCCGCCGGAGCCGTGCGAGTCGCCAGCCGCGGCCGCAGCAACAATCACCTGGGTATCATGGCCTCCACCGCCGTGACCTCCGTGACCGCCGTCGCTGTAGCCTGAGTATCCGCCGCTGCCTCCGTGGGCGGAGGAGTCCGAGCTGGCGGCGATGGCAGCGATGTTGGCGATGGCGTGGGCGTCGCCGTGTCCTCCGCCTCCACCTCCGCCTCCATGGCCGTGTCCGTGTCCGTGATCGGAGGACGAACCAGCGGCAGCTGCGATGGCGGCAATCTTGGCATCGTCGTGACCGGAACTGTATCCGCCGGAGCTGTATCCCCCGGAGCCGTAGCCGCTGGACCCGTGGCCTCCGCCTCCGCCAGCACTGTATCCGTGGCTCTCGGTGATGACAGCGTAGGTGTTCACATGGCCGCCGCCGCCGCCTCCTCCTCCTCCACCGCTGTAGCCGCCGTCGTGGGAGTGAATCTCGTAGCCACCGCCTCCGTGGCCTCCGAAGTCACCGCCTCCGTGGCCTCCGAAGTCGCCACCTCCGTGGCCGCCGTGGTCGCCGTGGTCGCCACCGCTCTCCGGCAGGTGGATGCGGATGTGGACGTGCTCGCGACCGAAGGTGGGCTTGCCCCAAACAGCCGGACTGGCCAGCAGGAGCGCACTGATCTGGGAGTGGAGGGAAGGGAAGGGAAAAGGGGTTAGGATCCAGCTGCTCCGATCTGGCCACGATGCGAACTCACTATGAAACGGGCAGCCATTCTCTGGATTCGTTGCCAAGGACTCTCGGATGATAGCTCGTCTCTGGACCGACTGGGAATGATTCGGCAATCGTGGCTGCGCGCCGTTTTATAGCCCTCTTCCCCACTCGGGAGCCGTGGGTTACATAAGCGGTCGCGCCGCCGTCGAGCAAGTGCAGAGATAATCTCTTTCGGCGGCGACTGAATGAGCTGAATCGAGTGGAGCAGCCCCTCTGGAGCTCCACGGCCGCGACCCATTGAAGGCCACATGGCCGCGTCTTCGCGGTGCTTTCTTCTCCGCCACTCTTCACTCTTCGCTCTCCACTCTTCACTCTCCCTTTCCGCGACCGCCAGTGTGTTGACCTTTCACATCCTCCCCAGCATGTGCCCTTTGCGAACCGGGCTCTCTGCTCACACGATGAGAACGGAGCGGACAATTTTATATTATATTTTGTGTGCCAAATTATTTTAAAACGCAAAGACGGTTTTACATAAATGGTGTGTTACCAACGTAAGTGTATTATAAGTGTTTGGCTTTTCATTTGCAATATTTTAGACGAGGAACAAAACAGGTTCTCTAGACTCATTTAAGATCGCTGGGAGTCACCCGAAAAAAACTCACATGGAATCTGTATCGCGGCATATGATAATGTAATATTTTTAATTTACCAACCAATCATAGTTTAAGCCCAAAAATTATCATCCGATAAGATTATTTGTTAATATCTTGTCTATTAAAAGCACATAAGCTACCAGTTTTTCTCTAGGTGTAGCAGCTCACTCTCTCCCGAGGAGCATTGGCTTCTTGCTCCACTTTCGTTTGAGAGAAAATCTGAGTGGCCCTAAGCTCTGTGGGCTGGCTGCCGAAAATGGTTAGTATCGGAATTCAAACTGAGGTAATATGCAACTTGACCGGTTCCAGTTTTGGCCCAGAGCGCGTTGTTATTGCCACTTTATCACATCGCCGATGCTGGAAGTTAACCGTTAGGTATTTTGTTGACGTTCATGTTTATGCATGGTTGTTTATGCAGATACGAACTTCCTATTGGCAATTCCTTATTGTTGGTCCGGACTTGCATAACGATTGGCCAAGGGTTGGATTGGCTGGATTGGCAGCTGCTCGGGTCGTTTCTCATTAACCCATTGATGGCCGCCGCCCGCCGGAAATTGGCCTGATAATGTCGTTTGCTGGCGCGAGGAGTGGGGCAGTGGGCCAGCGGGGCAGCGGAACATAACAGGTTCTGTTCTTCGGATTGGGCCAGGTCAGTGCGCTGCGCTGCGCTGCCGCCGAAACTTCTCCTTTCTGTGAGCCAGCTGGGAAAGTGGCTCTCGAGCATTATTGGGTTAAGCCTCGCCTGCAGCAGCATCAAAAATATCTTGTCATGCTCTGGCGCTGCAACACTGGCGAAAAAGTACCTGCCGTGGGTTTTGTTTCGCTCTTACATCAGCAAGACGTCCGGCTGGCTGACGGACTGGCAGCGCGGAGAGGTCATGGCCACTGGCCATCTAATACCAGCGACTCACCCATCACCACCCACCGCCCTCTGTTATGCATTCGCCGTTGATTAGCCACAGTTTTCATTAGCGCTGAGTGACTGAGTGACTGGGCCAGCGTGTGGGCCGCAGTTTTCATCCGAATCATCGGAATCGGGGCCATCCGGCCATTTCGATTACGTAGCTGATTATCATTTCTCGGCGACTGGGTAGCTAGGCAACTGACTGCTCGGCAGCTCAGCAGCTGAGCAGCTCGGCAGATTCCGTCGTTGCCGAATAATTAATACACATTTAAACTGTTTCGGGTTGTAAACAAAAGCGGGCTTACATAAGGAACTAGCTGCCCGCGAGCGGGACTCCGACGCAACAATCTGTTGCCAATCAAAGCATAATGACGATCATAATCACGATGCTCCCGCGAACCAAGTTCGAACTGGGAGCAAAAGCACTCACTCGGCTGCATTTCAATTTCAATACCAAAAGAGCATCTCTCCACGGGGACCGCTGCCTTTGGCCAGCGAGGGCCGCGCTCGCGATGATGAAGCTGCTCTGCCGCCGCCACGATGACGGCGATGACTGTGATGACGATGGGCAACCGGTTGGCGGTCGCACATTAACATCAGATGCAACAAAGACGCACATCTTCCCCGTATTGCATAATCGTCCCGGGCTCGCGACTCGAAACTCCCGAGTCGCCGCTGCATCTTCACGCGGAAGCAAAGTCATTCTCAAAGCGCCCAAAAACAAAAAGGAAATTGCACACAGGCACAGAAAACTACTAAAAAGCAACTAGCAACGGGCAATGTCGTGGTTTTCCCAAAAAACCAGTTGCATCCCCACACGGTAAAAAACTTGTACTCAAATAATGCCAGAAGCGATCCTATAAAATTAGTTAGGTTAATCGCAAAATAAATAAAGCTATTCTGAGCTGTATTTTTTTATTTTTTAATCAACATTAATATGGTTCATAAGTTGTGATGTATGATATATGATGAAATATAAACATATTGGGAGAGGTTTTGCTTCACTATATTCCACTCCTCAAGGGTAATAATTCCGATAAAAGGAACCCTTCATTTAGGTCTCAACAATTCCTCTGAGAACAGCTCTTAAAGCAAAGTAAAACTGGAGTGTTTAAACTGCTGGCTTTCCTATTCGCCAATTGATGGCAAGTCTTACATTTTTCTGCTAGTGAATTCATTGTTGCAGTTGCAGTTGCAATGCCGCTGCTGCTTCGGTTGCAGTTGCAGCTGCGCAGACCTTTGCACAAGTTCAATGGTGACGGGAACGGGAATGGAAATCGAAATGGGATTGCTACTCGAAGCGGGGTTGCGGGGGCGGGGCGATTACGCCCCTCGCAGACGGAGGCACTTTCTATGCGGCGCTCTCCACTCGCTTCCTGGCTTCCTGTCCAAAAACAAATCCAATTGGAGGCTGGCGAGGCGAAAGGGAAGGCAATCCAAGCCGAATCCCAAGGAGAGCCCGAAACCGAATCCGAAACTGAAACTGAAACCGACACAGAAACAGAAGCAGAAATTGCACCGATGCGGTACAAACAAAAGTGAAAAAGTGAATCGGGAGGATTCGCATAAAGCGAGATGCAGCAGCAATTGCTCTACATATTTAATTAGTTTCCGCTTCCGTTCATATTCGTAATCCGCAGCTGGCAGCGCCTGCTGGCCTTTGTGCTTTGTTCGCCTCCCCAATGAATATCCTCCGCTGACAAAGGCTCCCACCGACCTCCCATCCGCCCACCAGGACCTCCCCCCTCCCCCTTCCCCTACCCCGCCGGCGAGCGAAAGGACAAATTGCGCTCTCTATCGGCGCCTGCAAAACGATTGCGTAACTTATGGCCAGTCGTCAGCCGAAACGTTGGCGTCCAGCAGAAACGCTTCCCATTTTCGATTTGTTTATCATTTATTTAAACGGCCTTAGGGTCGGCCTGTCTCGCCATTAAGCTGCTTCGATTCCATTCTCGTTTTATTGGCCAAGACCCAGACCCAGACCCAGACCGAGGCCAAGACCAAAACCAAGACCCAGGGCACCAGGCAAAAGGCGACCAAGCAATCGCCCAGCACACAACGAGCAATGCTATTTAATTATGTTGATGAGCAGGACTGGCCAGGAGGACAGGAGTCCGGGAAGTGGCAGGAAAAGGCACAACACGCACAAAAAGCAAATGCCTCCGCACTTCCCACCCCAATCACCCCAACCACTCCATCGCCGAATTTGTTGCCCCGCACAGTGGGTGGTTCCCCAGCAAAGTGAACCCGAAGTGCTAGCAATAACCCGATGATGGATGCTCATCTTTGAGCTTACAGCTTGTCCAACTTATATACATATTTTAAAATAACGCGAAATACTGGTTCATCTTCCACGATTTATGTAAAAACAAAACACCTCCGGCACAAATACGGAAATAACTGCCTCTAATAAAGAATAAGCATGTATAATTATTTCTTAGTATTACTAAAAAAAATAATATAAATGAATCGAGCTATTATTTTGTTCTTAGTGAAAACTTTACAAAGTAAGAGTTAAGAGTTTTACATATTAGTTAAGCCGTAAACAATATTTTAGGTGGATTAGGTTAGCTCAATGGGTAGCTCAATAACAGATGGAAATGCGTTCTTCAATGTGACTCCAGTACACCACAATCTCTGTGGCCACGACCACTGTGCACGACTTTCGCTTAGTTGGCGTGCAGGTGTCGCTGTCAGGAGAACGGAGGCAGGAGTCCCGCCCCCTGACACCTGGCCTCCTGGCCTTTCAATGCATATGCCCTCGGATACAGATTTGATGGCCTCCCATCCCCATACCCACCCCCAACTCCACCCAACGTGGCCCCACTCCCGCCGGACGGCTCAAGAATAATATTTATGAGGCCGGGTGGCTTGGAAAACTATCAATGGCAGTATCAGCAGGGCTTAGTGGTTCGGGACTCACCTTTCTCATCGTTGGACGCCGTTTGATCATCACTCATCTTGACTGATTGTCGTCGTTTGGTTGGTTACTGCTGCTGCTGCTGCTGCTGCTGCTACCTCTGGTTTCTGTTGGTCTGCGTCCTTGCTAATGTCCTTAGGGCAGCTGCATGGCTTGCTCTCTCTTGGCTTGCTTCTCACTCGATTTTCGAACACTGGTCTGCATATGTCTGTCTCACTTTTCAGGCGAGCGGATCGCTCAGTTTACCGTGAATATTGTCACCGTTCCCTTTGTTAACCATTTTGTGCGTAGTGCCTACTATTGCTAATGCTGTTGTCGTGGTGCTTATCACGCTGGGGGCTCTCATGGTGCCTATTGCTATCACAATTGCTATTGCTATGCTATGCAAATCCTACGACTATGACAGTTTCCAATAATGGCATTTGGCATCGCCTCGGCTCGCCGCCTCGCCTTCTCGCTCCTCGGCTTCTGCTTCTATTGTGGGCTTTGGCTTTGTTGTGTTGATTATTGCTTTACATTTTGCGATGCGTCTGTTTTGTAAATGGGAGAAATGAAGAAAAAGAAATTGATCTGAGTGGAGAGATTTAAGCTTATGTAAGTGGGGGGAAGCGAGTAAATTAAATCGCCTCTGCCCGCAATAGCTCAGCGTCGCATCGTATAACGGTAATTGGCAGCACGCTAATCCCCGAGAGCGCCCACACCCACTCACACACGTTACACTAAAAAACTGACTGTAATTTTTGGCCTGACTTAAAAGATTTATTTAATAAATAATCAAAAAAATATCTTTGAAATATAAACAAAAGTGCCCATTATTAAAAATTTTTGAAATCATTTGCTAAATTGAAGCAGTTCTAAATAGATTTTATTTGGGAAGTTAGATTATGGGCCAACTTGTTTCTTTACTGTTTTTGAACTCAATAGTTTTTGAATACTTTTGTGATGGTTATCCCTAACTCAATCACTTACCTCATAACAGATTATCTTAAGATTTTGAAAATCATTTTTCCCGAGTGCACTAAGTATATGAACCGTAACGACTTACTCGACTAATGTGCGTAACGGAAGAGATAAACACCTGAGAGGAAGGATGGCAGAGGGCCTGAGACGAGAGGCGGGAAATGAGCACTGCTTTAAGTCTTAAAGCTTGAGCGAGATAAAGTTAATTAACATTATGGGCACACACACAATCTAGCATCTTTCCGAACACGAACACACCCAAAGTAAGATACAAGAATTGATAAATGGGCGCCCAACAAAAAGCAATGAGGTTGCGTGGGCAGTGGCGAAAGGGAGGGGGCGTGGCAGGATGATGCTGCTCACTGCTCAGCGCTTTGTTGCTGGTGCTCCCGGCATTGTTGCGCCTCCCCCACATATATGAGTGCGGGTAGCTGTCTGTGTAGGCCTGTGCTTCCTGTTGTGTTTTTCGCAAACTTCTTGACACGTCTGCAAGCTACTGGCAGCGAAAATGGAAAAGCGTTAGATGAAGGCACCCATAAAATATTCAATATCAAGTTTCCACCTCCCCGTTATGGCAAGTGATGTTTGCTGGCGGAAATTCGCTGGCAGGGATGTGCCATTAGGCCCGGAGGCTGGGCCCCCGTAGAAGATCCACCTGCATTTGCAGGTGCGCGCCAGTACACACAAATCGGCAGAAACACTTTTATTACAACAATAAGAGCTGCGCTGGAGACATTAAACAATGTGTTGTTGGCTTACAATTTTACGGAGGGTTCTTCCCCTTGGGGTCGAGCTCCGTTTCTGTTTGTGGTACTGTTTCAGTTTCAGTTCCAGTTTCTGTTTCTGTTTCAGGGCGTGACCAGTGGTTGGGTTTAAAGTTGGCCCATAAAAGTGCGGCTGGCAGAGCTTTACCAGTTGGCCCCTAAAGTTGTGCTACAAATTTTGGTCCTCGATTCCCCACCGCCGTTTTTAGCGCTCGCACGACAGCAACGCGAACGAAGCGATACGAAACGAAGCAAAAGTGTGGCCGCCTAGTTAAGTGCACATCAAGAGCTAATTTATGGCATAAGCCTTGTGGTTGTGTTGACCCTCCCCCACACACACACCCACACGCATTTCCATGTTCGATTTTACCTTTAAACATTAGCCGTAGGTTGTTTACTCTCCGCTGGCTGCAGTTCTTGTCCTTGCTGGTGGATGTTCCGGGATGATAGCAGGGCTTTATGTAATCGCTTGTGTGCTTGCACTACGGCTATTTCTATTTCTATTTCTATTTTCGTATTTCACTTTCTTGGGCCTGCAACACACGCACACACACACTATTGCACTTCACTTTCCTTTCGCCAACCACTCTTACACTTCCACTTCTCAACACTGGCACACCTACTCTATTCCCGATCCTGTTGTTGCTGCTTCTGTTCAAGCTGCTGTTTTATTTGATTTTATTTTACATTAATTACATTTTTATTTAGTCGCAACTGTGCAACAATGTGGGTGGAATGGGGGTGGGCCAACGGCACCAGCAACAAAAACAGAAACAGAAACAACGCAAAGCAAAAACTTCGGGCACGCACATTGTTCGACACACACACACAAACACACACCAGCGGACTGAGAAGTGTTATTACAATTTACTGTTGATTTCTTTCGCTGTCCAAATAGTGAGTGCGAGCGAGACAGCCGAGTGCCCTCCCTGCCCGCGTGTGTGTGTGCGCAAAAGCGTGCGAAAGAGCGCGAAAATGTAGGTTAGTTTCAACCGTGGCCCCTCCCCCCGCCCCTCAGCAGCAGCAGCAACAACAACATGCAGCACACATTTCACTCTATTTTTGGGCGCTGAAGAATTTTCCTCGCACTGAATGCACTTGTGCTGGTAACGCGTACGGCTGTGTGTTTGAGTGGGTCCTTTCTGCGTTACTTTTCAGGCCTTTTCAGGCTTTTCACTGCTTTTCACCATTTTCCTTGGCTTTTTCACTTCACACTGGGACACTGGGCCACTGGGACACGTGCGCTCGCATGGCGACTGCTCGGTTCTAAGGTTCGTCGGCGACTGAGCTCGGCTAACGGGTTTTCCTTTCCGTTTGACGTAATCTGCAGGGCGACCGCGATGCAGAGCGATGAAAAAACACACAAAGCAATTTCCCCAGTATTCTGGCGAAAAAGGACTCGTCGGGGAAATGCTCTCTCGCTCCGTTCGCGAGGTACTTCCCCTGCGCCCTCGCGATTTCTTGCAGGTCAGCCGGCATAAACAAATGCCGTGCCACATGCCACATGCCACACGAGGACCGAGAACCGACTACACGCTCTGGCGAACTTCCCCCTATTCCTCCGATTCAAATTCTGATTTCCATTCCGAATCCTTTGCTGCTGCACCGCGGGCAATAGGACCTCCACCGCTGCTGCGCTCTCCCCGCACAGAAAATGTCAAAATGATTAAGCTTGAATATGGGCCACTGGCTAACAAAGCCAGCCGCATGCGGACGTTCGTCGGTGGAAAATCGTGTAGGGATGACCCGCCTACTGGCTGGCACACACAGCGTATACGTAATGTCAGCATCAGCACGTGACGTATACGCAACGTTTGCTCGGGGAGATCGCGACTGGGGTTCTTTCTTTCGCAACTGCAGACAAGCTCAGAGCGCCGGCCCTAAAGCGATAAGCCCGTAGCTTGACTAGCCGCGCAGTAAGAGTTTAGATTCCGCCAGAGTCGGAAGCAAAGCCGAAGTCGGATTATAACACACACACAGATAAGCTTATCGCGGCGAAACGGAAGCCAGTCCAGGGCCAAAATGCGGCCCCTGCTCGGAGTACCTCTTCTGGTCATCCTGCTGACCGTCTCGTTCGGGCACTGCAACCCCCGAACCAACCACTCGTCCGGATATGAGTTGGCCACCAAGCTGATCTTCGACAGGGCCACCGCCCGCATGCGCAACGTGTGGGGCCTGCAGCGCAGGATCTTCATGCAGCTCACGGACAAGGGGAAGTCGCCGCTGGGCGGACAGGTTGTCAACGTCAAGCAGGAGGTGGATGCCGAGACCTATCGACTGCTCTACGAGCTGGCGGCCAACTTGAGCGTGGTGCCAGTGGCCAACCTGGACGATCCGCTCCTGCGCAGGCGCGTTCAGCGAATGGCTAAGCTACAGCTGCAGGGCCTGCGACCGAAAGACTACGAGCAGGCCAAGGACCTTCTGCGGCAAACACACAACTTTGTCAGCGGGCCCCTGGTCTGCCTGCAGGAGGACTGTTCCGCCCACGGCCCGCTGACCATGTTCCCGCAGATCGTGAACAAGAACATGCGCAGCAAGCTGTACGAGGAGCTCTTCTCCAACTGGGTCGCCTGGCGCAAGGCCATCAACGAGAAGGAGACGGCCAAGAACACGTTCATCGAGTACGTGCGCCTGCTGAGGATAGCGGCGACCTACAACGGCCACGTGACGCCCTCGCGCACCTGGTACCTCAACTACGACACGGAGAACTTCCAGGCGGAGCTGGAGGCGGTCTTGTGGGAGATTATGCCGCTCTACCGGGAGCTCCACGCCTACCTGCGCCACGAGGTGCAGGCGGCTTACCCGAAGGCGGACACCAAGAGCGACGGCGCCATCTCCGCGCCCATCATGGACCAGATTTTGTCGCAGGCCTGGTACCCGCACCAGTTCTTCCGCACGCCCCACCAAGGCAAGCAGCACCAGCTGCCCTCGGTCCATCGCCGTCTGGAGGAGGTTCTGGTCACGCCCGTCAAGATCAACCGCAAGGCCGCAGAGTTCTTTGAGTCGCTAGGCCTCAACATAATGTCAGAGTGAGTCGAAGTCGAAGTCCTTTTAAAAGCTGTTAAAGGTTTCTGAGATCGTATAAGCTTTTACTTGATGTTTAGAAAAGAAGATTTATTTAGCTGAAAAATCCTTTAGATAACTTATTCTGAAGACTTCGCCTTGTCATTATCCTTAAAGACTACAAATTAAACTATTTTACAGTAACTTCTACGATCGCTTCTCTCGCCGGATGAAAGACGACGAGGGAGGGGCGGACTGCAAGTCGCAGGTGTACTACTTCCCGCCGGACGTGGCGCTGCGCTACTGCCCAAAACTGGACTACAAGAAGATGATGCAGATCCACGGCACAATGGCCGAACTGCAGTACAACCTCTACAAGGTGCAGCTGCCCTTCGGACTCGACTCGGAGCCGTGTCCTGGGTTCGGCGCCGCCCTGGCCGAAACGGTAGTCCTGGCCTCAGGCACACCGCGCCATCTGCACCACTTGCACATCCTGCTGAACGACAGCCTAACGGAGGAGCAGTCCCTGAACCGACTCTTTCGCATGGGCGTTCACACACTGATCGCCGTGCCGCAGTACTTCATCAACGACAAGTTCCTGGTGGACGTGATGGATGGTCGAATCGGAGCAAAGGACTACAACTGCGCCTACTGGGACCTCCAGGATAAGTTCGCCGGTGTTCAGCCGCCTTCGCAGCGCTACAACAAGGACTTCGATATGGACTTTAAGTTTTACCGCGGCATGAACCCGGAAACCTCCAACACAAAGTCTGCTCGCATTCTTTTTTATAGTTAGCCTAGGATATTCTATCCCCCTGATTCCCCCACAGGAAATTCCTGGCCGAGATCCTGGGATTCCAGTTCTATCGCTCCTTCTGCCTCACGAGCGGCCAGTACAAGCCGGGCGATCCGGATTTCCCGCTGCACAACTGCGACTTCTACGACAGCAAGGAGGCGGGCAAGAAGATGCGCGACATGATGCAGCTGGGGGCCACTCGACACTGGCGGGATGTCATGGAGATCGCCACTGGAGAACGGAAGTTGACGGGACGCGGAATCCTGGAGTACTTTGCCCCACTCTTCACTTGGCTGAAGGAGCGCAACAAGCAGTTGGACATCGAGCCGGGCTGGGATGCCGACGAATGTGAGATTGGAGCAGAAACCATAAGCTCTGGATTAACTGACGTTCGCTTATTTCTTTTCAGTGTGCCGCAAGGACTAAAGTGCCAAGTGCAGCACATAATTTACTTTTATCTAACCGTAAAGCGATAACCTCAGAATAATCAAATATATAAGAACATTCAATTCAATCAATTAGTAAACAATCGATCGCATATTTTAGATATTTATTTACAAAGGCACTTTGGTAAAACGACAGAAACTTAAGAATACAGTAAGCACTACACCTATCATTACATTACGGATGAAGTTTAAACTATCCATGTGGCTAGTTGCTCAAAAATAAATACGGTTGGGCGATAGCGATGGCCGTGATGATGGTTTTGTAAGACTCCGAGATCCATGGGGATGAAGGTTGATGCTCGAGGGTGAAGGCGGAGGACGGACTGAGCAAACACCACACACACACACGCACCTACACTTCACATCGTTGTCTCCGAGTCGGGCGGCGTGTGGTAGTTGAGGTTGTAGGCGGGCGGCCCGTTGTTGAGGAAGGCCATCGAGCGAATGCTCTCCCGCGAGGCGGTCCGCTTGGAGAAGGACATGGCGCTGACGTAGGCAGGCGCGGGGTCCATCGGCGGGGGCGGAAGGTACTGCTGCTGCTGGTGTTGCTGCTGCAGGTGCATCGGGTGTTGCTGGTAGAGGGGCGGCGTGCAGGGAGGCTGCGGCGGGCTGGCGCTGGCCCCGTTCAGTCCGGCGAAGACGTTCTCGCCAGCGGCGTTTCCGTAGGCGGTGGAGAGCGGTCGCGAGCCGTGGAAGTTCGAGTAGCTGGAGCGCACAGAGGGCGGCCGGTTGTTGTACAGCTCGTCGGGCGCGTGTCCCACGTCGTTCAGGTGGGTGGTGGAGTGCTGGTAACTGGGGTTGTAGTGGCCCCCGCCACCCGCCTGCAGGGTGGAGGCTGCGGCAGCGGACGGCAATGGCGGGGGCGGCGGAAGAGTGGGCGAGCCCGGCTCCTCCAGCGCCCCCTGGCCGTTGGTGTTGTAGTAGATGGGGTCCAGCGGAATGTTCTTGCGGTAGCTGTGGTAGTAGTGCCGGTTGCTCTTGCCCAAGCTGCCCAGCTGGCTGCCGGACGCGTTTGTGTTGTTCAGAATGTCGTTGTTAAGCGAGTGCAGGTTCGAGGCGGTCAGAGAGAGCTTGTCTTGGCGGTGGAAGGAGCCCAGGTGCGGCTGCGACTGCTGCAGCTGCTGGTCGATGATCTTGGTCACCGGGCTCTGGTGGCTCTTCCGACGGGAACTGCGGGTACTGCTGCGCACGTAGCTTCCGCTGCTGCTGTCCGCTCCTCCGCCGTGTCCGTGCTTGGATCGCAGGGTGCCGCTGGAACCGTGGTGCGAACGCCTGGTGCTGCTGCCTCCTCCGCTGGACTGTCTTCCTTGGGTGCCGCGCGCCATCACGGACCGCCGCTTGACGCGCCGGGGTGTCATCGGCTTGGGACTCAGCTCGCCGCCGTCCTGGTCGCTTCGGGGATCGCCCAAGCCCAGTCCCATGGAGTGGGCGCCGTGCCGGATGGTGTCGCTGCTGCTGCCGAACTCAATGGAGTAGAGCGACTGGCGGTGCTTGGACTGCTTGTTAATATGCTTCACTGCGCCGGGGAGAACAATATTGGATCAGTAGGTGAAAGGCAGGAGCACTTAGCCGTGGGAAAGAACGTTTGGAGTTACCTGGGGTTAGCATTGAGTTTGTGCTTATGATTGGGAGCTGTTAAACAAGTTGGATTAGCTACGTTCGGAGAGAGACGAGAGTTAGCGGTTGGTTAGAGCCACAAATGCTACGAAAGCCAGCTACCAGCTACCAGCTACCAGTGAGGAACTAAGAAAGATAGGCGGCTACGAAAAGGAGTTCCGAGTTATACATATAGAGATCCCGCAGTTTGGTGTAAATGAACATTTTATTGGAAACGCTTCGAATCTCGTCGGGAATTGGCACCAATCAGCGAAATTCGCATGGCTAAAGATCAAGACCGTGGATCTATCTAAACAGTTAATAGTGCCTACGCTACATGGATTTCGATTTGGATTTGGATCTGCTCTGCTAATGCATGTGTGGCTTAAAGCTTAATACTAGACTTAACAGTTCTATAAATTTGTTTCTTTACGTTTGTATAACGAATCTCGCACTTAACTCAATAGGCAACTTTTGTTTGTGTCCGACAACTAACGTTTGCATCGTAGTGCAATGGCATTTCGCCATTTATCGTAAATATGTATGTATGTATAGATCGTATATTAGTAAACAACAAAAGGCAGCTCTTGGGGAGGCTGCGCTCTCCCGCACATAACATCGGTATATATTATATATGTGTTGTATACTCTAATCTCTATTCCGTCATTCACCGAAGGCATTTCGTTGCAATTGGCGCTAAATTTCATTTATCTCGCTTGCGTTCTCAACAAATTTTCATATCATTCGCTTGATAATGATTTTGTGACATTTTCGTTTTTAAATAATCGTTTTTCGCTCATGTTTGTTTTCAGTTATCACAGATCAACATAAAATTGTTAGACTTTCATTCTGCTGCGACTTTTCACGCCTTCTATCACAATTCGGGAAAAGTCTCTTAAAACTGTTTGCACGTGTTTGAATGGTTACTAAGTTTTACATAATTCAAGTCAGCATCAGGCATTATCCGAATCGTTAAACGCACGCTCGGGAAGCTAGGGTTAGGCCCTATTCCTGGCCACGTTAGCAGGCTGGTTAGGCACAACAAAGAAACAGCAACATCTATGTGTATGTATGTATGAAGGGTGTGTCGGGACCGAGTGATCCTGATACAGTTAGTAACAGGCATCCTGCCTAGGCAGAGAGCTTGAGCAAGAGAGAGACGAGGAGCAAGTGCAGCGGGACGTACTTAAGTCATGGGAGTTCTTTAGTTCTTTAGGCCTGCACGCCCACGATCGAGTTACAAAAGGAGCGGGGACGTGACTTCTGTCCGTTGGCAGTGCGACCACTCCGGCGATTCACGTGGGGTGCGGCCTCAACTTCCGCCTGTTCTACCAGGCGATCGTCGCTCTGTGCCCGCACCACGTATCCCGGCGGAGGAGCGCGGATTTGATCGCAAAAGTTCACGGGAATCGGGGGCCTTGGCCGACGGTTACTGCGACGCACCATGGGGGAGCCATGTGGGACGGGAAGGGGCATCTGGACAGCCGACGGGACGGATCCTAGCTTGCTGGGCATGGCGTAGCGCTCCGCCACCTCCGGCGAGAGATCGAGATAGGGCGCCTGGCCCAAACGCTGATGGATGTGCGGCCGTGCCACCGGTGGAGGCGGGGGCGTTAGCATCTGGTCTTGATTTAGCTCCGCATCGCCGTCCGCATCCTCGTCGTCCTGCATTTCCAGGCAGCTGTGCAGGGGCACCGTGGGCAGGGGAATGTGCGTGGGCCGTCGCGAATTTGAGTTGGGTCCAAGCCGAATCGGGGAGGGCAGGCCGTTCTGGTCATAGGGAAAGGCGTTGTTGTTGGGACTGGGGCGAGAGTTGGAGCGGAAGACGAGATGGGGCTGGGCGTTGTTGTTCTCGCCCAGGAATAGGCTGTTCGGAGTGGGGCTCTGGAAGGGGACGTAGGTCACGCCGTGCTCGCCTGGAGCGAACTGCTGCAGCGAAAAGTTGTCCTCGTCCTCCTCGAGATTGCGTGACAGGCGCTCGAGCGGACGGACGGGCGAGGCCATTCCCAGGCCGGGAGTCGGATGGGAGTCTACTTCTCCCAAAACAGGGACGCCAGACTTGGGCGGCTTGGGCTTGTGGTGGATGCGGGCGAAGTGAGTCGTGCCCTGGAGCGATTCGGGGCTCTGGAAGATGCTGTAGTTGCTGTTGCTCAGCGAATTGCCGGCCAGGTAGGGATTGGAGTTCTGCAGCGAAGCGTACGACAGCGAGGGTGTGGTCTGGGCGGACATGGGACTGGGACTGATGGGTGCCTTGGAATGGTGGTGCCGGTGGCGACGTAGACTGCTGCAGTTGCTCCCCTCACCGCCTGTGCGCTGGGTTAGATGGTTGCTCGAAGGGTGACTATGAAATTGGAATGATGCGCTGTGGTTATTTGTCGTGTCTGGCGGCAGCAGCGAGGACGCGCGCGGGTGTACATTATTGTTGAGTGTATTATTGTTGCTGCCGCTCAGCTGGTAGTTCTTGTTGAAGTGGTGTAGTTTGGGTTGCTGTTGTTGCTGATGATAATAGAGTTTCAGTGAGTTCTGCTGCGGCTGCTGCTGCTGCAGTTGCAGATGCTTGTTTGATTGCATGGTGGCGCTTGCGGATGTTGTGGGTATACTTGTATAGCTCACGTACATTGGGTGCACCACGGTGTGCTGTGGACTCTTCGCGTCGCCGTTCATGAAATCGACTGTAAACCAGAAATTGATTAAGATGCTTTAACAATAACCAGAAGAATACGTCGAATACCGCAGGACACTGTGCAGGGGTCACAAGTTTTGAACTAAATGCAGGTCAAACCCAAAACGGCCAGTGGTCGCTCGCTCTGTTGAGCGAACAATTGTTGGTCGTATATGCATACATTAAATGTATGTGTGCATAGCCATCACGTTTTATTTGACTTCACGAATTTTCCAATTACAAATGAAATTTAAAGTGATATTTTTCGGAGCACCCGTCCTGATGTTGTTCTACTTTGTTTTTCGCTGCACAGTGTCGCTGTCGATAAGCAAATACAATGTTGTTGTTTTCTTGATTATGAGTAAATGACTTAGACATAACATGGATTACAACACTAGTATATGGCATGTATGTATATTGTTTAGGCGTATGTAGATTTTCTCACAATTCACAAGAAAAATTCACAATGGTGGTTAATATAGGGCACAACATATAATATGTTTAAATCAGAGTCATTTTATATGGGTACAATCGCATTCCAGGGTGCGGGTTTTGGGTGGGGAGGCTAGAGCTTACATATCGACAACCTGATATTTCGACAATAACAATAAACATTCGACGGGCTTCTCAATGTCAATTCATGCCATCATAAGAATTCATTACACATAGGGGAAATTATGAAGTCAAGATGGGAAGGGATACAATTTACCAGACACAGTGCACAGTGATACCCAAAAGTGAAAGATTATGAGGAGGAAAGGGGTTAGCAATGACCGATCCCGGTTAGTGGGGTTCATGACAAACGAGCATGGTTCGTAATCAGAAAGCGCCACTTACATCTGTCGTCCTCATCAAGAAATATGCAACTGATCAGAATCGCACCGAGTATGCCGAGCATCTGTGGGATTGGACGAGACAATTTACACAATTCGGGGCACTTAAGCTAGAGGGGTACTCACCGCCAGGGCGCATTGCACCCCCGAGTGTATGATCTCTACCAGGGGGTAGTCCAGCAGGCAACCCTCAACATTCTCTGGCCGCTGGGGCCGGAACGGATCCTCTGCGGTCATGTTAAAGGTGGGCTTACAGCCGTATCCGTTCGCCTCAAACCAGGAGACGCTCCCGGTGCCCAGATTGAGCAGGTCGCTGTTCTAAGATGTGGAATTTGGATCAGGTAAGTCTGGACACGTTTTGATAGGTAATTTAACTCACCTTGTCCAACTGTCCCACATTCAAGTAGAAGCAAATGAGGAACGCGTTCCAGCCGATCCACAGGAAGTTCCATATTAGATACTGCAGGCGGACACACGGAAAAATTGGGGTTATCGCAGAGATATGGTAATCAGGCCACTTACGGTTATGATGTATTTAACGCGAAAATGGTAGGCGCCGTAGAACCCGAATATGATGAACAATATGTGGAAAAAGTTCACCAAGATGGGCGCCCACATGTACCCGAGGAAGTCGAATACCTGGCGCTCGATTATTGTTATCTGTGGATCGATGGGGAGTCGGTTTTAGAATTGGTCTTATCAGACCGAATCGCCGATACTCACCACTTGCAGGAAGCATATTGACAGCAAAAAGTGCCGCCGCGTACACGAGCACGAGCCCATCACATCGTCATTTCATTCAAAATTAGAATAACAAATAATTCTGCTCTCCCCTCGCTATCTGCTTTCCAGCTAGCTGCGTATTCCAGTCTATCGTCGCCTTATCGGGACTGGAACTTGTGGCTATCGGCGGCAGTAGCGTTGGCTCCTTGTGGCATTTCCGCCTTGCCTGCAGACCTGCTGCAAGTCAAGCGTGGCAAGTGCCGCACTGGATCTCTGCCTCTCGTTCGCTCCTTAAGAACGCAGGTGCAGGTTTTCAGGGGCAGGGGTGGGAGCGAGAAAGAATGCAGCTGCACCGAACAAAACCTGATCTGTGTGAACCGAGAGTAAATAAAGAGAAATTAAAAAAACGAACCGCGTTACCAAGATTAACTTTGGCCAGTCAGTGCTGGGAAAGTTACCAGTTTGCAAGTACCCAAGTGAATCAATTACAGGGAAGTTGCAAAAAAAAGCAAAATCCTATATTCGGTTTAAGGCAATATAAGGCTAGTCGTAGGGAGAAATGCTTTTCTTTATTTTATTAGGTACATAGGCACCTCCAATCTCAACATTGCTGCTCACGCACACTTGTGCACGATAATTCTCCCTACCACTACAAACACAATCTGACCGAGGGGCTCACGTAACTTAAACCAAACACGCACTTTTTCGCCCATTCCATTTAGGCGTTCATATATTGTCGATTTCAACAGCGTCTGCTTAGTGTCCAGGTCAAGTATGAGCAATTAATTAATTAGCACACAGACACAGCAGCGCAGCCAGAGAAGCTCCCGCATCTCCATTACGCCATGTCTATTTGTGGCCCCACATAAGCGATCAGCGATTGGAAGAAGACTCACTTGTACCCGGTAATCAAATTAAACAGTAATTCAATGGGCAACGCATGACGCGCTTTGTTTGTCACTGGAATATGACTCAAACACAAAACTCATTTCCATTTGTTTTCCGCTTGCGACACGGAAGCCCCACTCACACACGCACACAGAGGCACTGACCACCGCACATTCCACTGACTAACACATAAACTCGATGGGCCAAAGAATATGCGTTAACTTTCCATTAGTTTTGAGCCGATATCTAGCCCAGTTCACTTTACATAATACAAAGACACGACGTTTAATAGTTTTGGAAATTAATAACTTACGTACAGGACAAGTGCGCGAACGAAACGGGAAAAAAACAATTGAAAACTAAGAGGAGTGACCGTGTCTGGGTCGTGGAAAAATACTTCGAGATACGGCAGTGCATCAAAAAATACCAAACAATCGTACCAGATATTCAAATAATTGAATTTATACTTGCCGAGTAAAGATTGAAAATTAAATAAAAACGTTTATTGAAACTCAGACATCAAGAATGTTCATATAAAAATTTCTAATATGACAATTATCTAGTTCATTTCGACAAAAATGTTTTAACTGTTATCTATCAGCCTACAAATATCATAACTTCCCAGCAGTCAACACAACCAATAGTTTAGCAGACCCCATCCATAAAACCCAGAATACTGACAAACAAGGCAACTAAGTGGCGCGCGATTCAAATTTACTGACTATTGATTACCTTATTTTATTTCTAAGAAGCCATTGCAAAAAAAGGACAGCGCAGTTTTTTCGGTTAGTTTAGTTTATTATGTATGCATATTGTATAATTTGTGTTGTTACGGTTATCATACATAAATAAATTAAATTATGGTTTTTATTCACAATATATGTGGGTTCTCTGCTGCTCCGCTCGCAATTTCGCGTATCAAGTTCTCGATTGAGTTCGGACTATATTCTTGTGTCTGTGGAAAACACCATAAAATATATATTTCAAACTCAACATTACGCTTAACGTACATTCGTATGCTACGCGCATTTTATTGTGGCAAGTCAGTTTCGATTTTCAAATTCAATTTTCAATGCTCCATGATGCTTTGCATTTTCGACTAGTCAATAGTAATATAATTCGTGTTCTGTTTTGTTTAGCTAGTTTTTGAACTCGCAAGTTCTTCAATTCTGTTGTATTCAGTGTATTGTTTCGGCCGTAATGGTTCCTAACGTTCATTCTTCGCCCAATGTTTCATGTTTATTTACAGCAATTGAGAATATAATATAGTTAAATGTTCGCTACAGTTTCCTATAGTTGACTTGGGGTCTGGGAATTTTTTCCGTTGATAGTTTTCTTTGCTAATCTCTCACTAATCAGTAAATAAATTGTTTCTTTCGTTTCGTTTCTTTTTGTACAATAGACGCGTGTTTTCTTTGTGTGTTATCAGTCGTTTTTCATTTACTTTACATGAATGTGCAGGGAAATTATTGTAAGTTTTACTTGTAAATAATCCTCTTCTCCTCCAGTCGCGTCTCCTTCTCCACTAAATATGTTTGCTTGCATACAGGTTGGTTACCAGAATTGTATTTCTAAATTGACACAGATAATTTAGGATTGATCACAAAGCGTAGTAAAAATGAGAAAAAGATAGTACACCACTCAGACAGGTTAGTAAAAAGGTGTCCGGTCCGCCTTCGTGTATATGATACAATAATTACATGAATATATATCTATATATAAATATGTATGTGTGTGTATACATATATTTATAATAATATAATATGTTAGTTAGCTTTGGTTGGTTTCCGCTTCTCCTCAGCTTTTTTCTCCACACCTTAAAGTATTCCAACAAATCGCAGAGTCCAAAAAAGGTTGATATACAATAACTCTTCCCGCTGCTCCGCACAAGTGAAAATACACATCTCGGATCGTTATGGAATCAGCAGCGTTGTGCAACTGACAGCGGGCGGAAAGTGGGTGGATGGATATGGGACACACGGGATTTACGGTCCAGTGGCTTAGGCGTGCTGGGAGCTCTTATTACGGCATAGCGATGCGGTTACATTACAATACAGGACTTATGCATTTAGGGAAGATTAGAGACAGTGGACTGCGTGTCGTGTATGTGATTGGCTCCGCTCCTGGAATTAGATTCCCTGGACTATCTTTTAGGAATACATGCTTCTACACCTAGTCCGATCTGTTTCTGAATCTGTGTGAGAGGATGTGTCTGTTGGCTGACAATGGATCAGTCAAACTTTACCAATTGCCCCATGAGGGAAATCAAAGACCAGCCACCTTACTTCTTGCTCTTGCGCTTCTGCTTCGGCTCCTCGCTTCCGGCCGTTGCTGATGCCGATGAGGCTGCTGCAGCGGTGGCGGCGGCGTTCACGAGCTGGAGGTTCATGTTCGGCTTGACCGTACCCTTCTTCTGGGTAGCCGGCTGCTGGGGAGTGGCCTGCGTGATGTTGTTGTTTGTGGCGGCTGTCGCATTTGCAGCTCCAGCGGACTTCGACGACAAGTTGTTGGCTGGCGTGGCCGGCGTCTCATCCAGGAAGAGCGGATTCTTTACCTCCATTTCGCCGGTGGGCGCCAGACCCGGGCACTCGTACACCGTGTAGTCGCCCTCCTCGTTGTCATCGTCGCTCTCGACGTCCGACATGCCACAGCTGCCATCCGTGGCCTGGTTCTCCATTGCGATGATTTGCTGCTTCTGGTGCTGGTAGTGGTACATCTGGGCGCTCTGTGCCAGCTTCCTGTCGCCAGACGGCGAGACGTCCTTGTTGGGACCAGTGACTCCGTAGGCGGGATACTCCACGTCTGCAGCCGCCTTGTGACGATTGTGGAACCTGTCGATAAAGAATTTGTTACCTCTGCCGAGACTGTTATGCGTTTTAAGTTTACTCACCAAGTCACTCCGAGGGCCAGCAGCCCAACGGTCACTGCCGCACTAACGCCCGCGATCAGTGCCACTATGTACACCCCCATCTCACTGTTCATGCCCAAGTGCTGACGAAGCACAATCTGCTCCTGGGCGGAATCGCCGGCATTAACTAGGTTGAGATGGGTTGGCGACTTGCTCTGCTTTTGCAGTTTGTTGATCAGCGCATTGAGTTCGTGCGGCGTTTGGTCCTTGGTCTGGGGCAGATTAACTCCCGCCACGGCTGCGGCGGCCACAGACTGTGGCTTGATGCGGTGGAAGTTGGCGTTGGCGGCGTCCAGATGTTTTGGGGGATCGACGGGTACGGGAGCTGGCACTGGCGTAGCTACCTTGGTCTTGCTGGCGGTAGTGGCCACCTCGGGCGTGGGCTCAATGGGAGCGTACTCCTCGTAGTCATCCAGCGCCCGGGAATCCAGCTCCCCCGAAGGGTCGTTAGGGTTATCGAAGAAGCGGGCATCGTTGGGGCCCACGGCGAAGGGAATGCGCTCGCGGAGCACGCTGTTGCGATTCGGGGAGTTCCCAAGCCGGGGTGATTGGGCAGACTGGGCAGCGGTGGCAGATTGGGCAGGCGGGGCAGGTACAGCGGTGGACTCTGGACATCCGGCACCCCTTCTAGCGGACTGCCGTAGCTGGCCTCGGCTTCTGCGTTGTCGTATTGGTCGTACTGTTGATTGAGGCTGTTTCTGTTGCTCTCGTAGTCCTCCTCCGCCTCTCGCTGTACCTCCAGCTCCTGCTGTCGTTGGCGGTAGCGCTCCCGCTCCAGCAGCTCCCGCTGGCGGTCCATCTTCAGGTTGATCTCTTGCAACTGCTGGTCGAACTGCTGCTGGAGCCGACGCCGGGCGTACTGCTCCATCATCTGGGACAGGAAGGCGTACTCCTGTTCGCTCTGCGGATCCATCACGGGCGCCTGAATGGGTCGGCGGCGCAGTCCTGCAAGGATTGGGATTGGATCAATTGATTTGTGGGCGCGGGCGAGGTGATTAGGTAAATGCTAATGAGCCCGGCCTGCGTGTCAGCAGTCGAAAAATAGAGCCAGGTTGAAAATAGCGCCGCACGAATGGAGGTAACCCCGAAGCGCAAGAAAGGATTCGAAATAGACAAACAAAGGTCCGTTTTATTGCCAGAGGCTAAAAATAGACCAATTACACACGCGCCCAGGTCAAAGCGGCCAATCGCGGTAGAGTGAGGGAGACCAATATACAATCGGTGGTCTGGGAACTGAGGCCTGTGACGTGCTCGGAAACTTTATCGTGCTTGGTTGTTTTTGTTGTGGACTGTTGAGCACATCAAATCAAGGAACTTCCAGCAGGTTTAAATCTATTAAAAAGAGGCTATAAAAAATAGTTAGTTGATTTTCGGACACCTATTTTTGGGATTTGGGCCTCTTGAGATTTCTGATACTCCTCATCGAGCTCTACGAAATTCCACCTGTAAGGGTGAAAGCGCTTTGTGTGTTTGTGACGCTGCAATTTACTTGATTTTTAATTTCCCCGAAGCGGAGAGCGTGGGTGTTTTGGTTCGGTTCGGAAACACTTCGCAGGACATATACCTCGCTTAGACGCACACTATGCATGTATCTAGTGCAGGGGATACACAAAACGAGGTGACCCCCATTCGCCCCTCTTGCGCCATCCACCGTTCTCCAATCCGACACCACGGCTTGGTCTATGGGTGAAGTGTGCTATTTTCGGCTTACCTGGATAAACGGACATTTCGCATTGACCCAATATGCAGCAGAGCAGCGCTGCAGCGAGTGCGAAGCTAACGGTGATTTCCAGGCGGGCCGCCATTTTGCACTTGGCGAACGGTTGCACTTGCGAAATTTCTTTGCACTATGGCCCTTGTTCGGAAATTGCGAATGGAATCTGTCTAGCACTGCACGACCACTGCTGCCATATGGCCGGTTAATGGGGATCTGGCCAAAACGACGACGTCGACGTTTTTATTGATTTTCGACTCCCACACTCGCAGCTGCTGGTGGTTGCTCTCCGAACTTTTCGCCTCCCCTACTGTCTTTTGCACTTTTCGCGTGGGCGTGCAATATTTCTTGCAATTCCACTTGTTTAACGGCACTTTTCGAGTCCTTTGGTTATTTAAGTCCTAAGAGGGGGGCACTATGCACTGGTACCGACTGGTGAAAATGTCAAACGCTGCAGTTTTTCACAGATTGCAAGCGAAAACCCTTAGATGGACATATGGATGTGTGGACAAATACGGATGGGGACTCGACTTCTGGGAATGCGTTGCTGTGCCATCGACGTATACCGTTATACTGAAGAAACTGAATGAGCCTGGCGGCGGCAAAAAGTAGCAACACGAAGCACTGGGCCCGAGAAGAAGCAGAAGCTGTGACGCAAATGTTATGTCCGCCCCCGCGCTGTTAAATGTTGCGGGCAGCTTTTAGGGCAGGCCCCGCAGCAACAACAATAAGAGGGGGCACACAGTGTGAGAGGCGCCTGCGCATAATGGAGGTGGAAAGCTCGGCACGTCCGCGGCTCGTTGAGTAAACACGGGCATTCATTAAAAGCCGAGCCAAGCCAGCTCTCGGCCAGCTAGCAGGTGGCTGCCACTCGCAAGTCCCCAAGACCCTCTTGACCCCTTATCCGTCTTCCTCCTGCAAGGAGTCTTCCCTTTCCCGTAGCTTTTCGCTTGGGGTAGGGCGCGCTTTATTTTTATCAATGAATTGCCAGAGCAGAGCTTTTTTCTCGGGAAATGAATGTGGGAGTTATGGACGGTCCTTAACGGGAAAAAAGGAAGTTAAATGGTTAATACTAGGAATAAACTTTAAAATGGATCGCGAACTATTAGAATACAACTTGTAAGTCCTGTCGATTATCTTAATTTTGTTCCAGTATTTTAATGGATTAGCCATTCATAAAAGGGTGCAATACACCCTACTTATTACAAAAGCTTCTATTAAAGAGGTCTTGAGAAAGCTCTGTAAGCTTAGCTTAATCCTGAACCTCAAGGGAAGTAGCGTAAAATATTAGTTTTATAAATAATAAAGTGAATACACAGGCGGATCTCATGGTAAAATAAATAGCTACCGAGTCCAATTCGAATTTAATTCGATTCTCTTTTAACGGAATATACACAGTTTACTCAATACGGTATTTTTGGTATATTTTCTTGAGTACCAAATAGACAAGCGGTTTAGCTGCGGTCCCACTGATGAACTGGTTCATTAGGAGCTACGCATCTGAGTCATTTTTGGTAACGACAAAGGAAAAATTATAAACAAACACAATGGCCACTTTGAAAGGTAGTTATACAAGGTGCTATTATCCCACAACAAATGACTAACACTGCCTTTTTCCTCCGCCATTGCCCGAAACCCGCACCACCTGTTCAAAAATCACCGTGCAGCGTAAGTCTACGCCCACCCCTCCAGGCCAACCTCTCAAATGACTTCCTTTATCTTGCAGCCTCTTCATCTGCGCATTTCTCACGTGCATGGGTCTGACCTTCCTGATCCTGGCCTGCGCCATTCCCAATCCTAAAATCTTTTACCCCTTCTTCGTGCTGCTCTTCTACGCACTGTCCGTGCTGCCGGTGTTTATTGCAAAGCGGACGACTCCGGGCAACGAGACCAATCCGAAGTCTGAGTTGGCCCTCTTCCTCACTGCAGGCATGGTTCTAAGCGCCTTTGCCCTGCCCATCGTCCTTGCCCACGCATCGGTGGTGAGTTGATATTTGTAGCTAATAAATGGAATTACATGGAGTGTTATTTACCCTGCTCTCCCTTAAAGATCTCGTGGACTGCGTCTATCCTTACGATAATTAGCAACATCATCAACTATGGTACCATCCTTGGGTACGCCATGCGCGATGACGAACCCTACGGCAGTATGTTTTAAAGAGAACCCGCCGTCTAAAGGCTTATGTATATGACCAGTAATCGACGCAGCCGAATTAGAACGGAAAGCATTTACACTCTGAGGTTACTGGCTTTACCCATAAGCACTCATGCTGAACGCTTTTTTCGCAGTCATCACTCAATCTCATATTATCAAGTGTATCCAGAAAACATAAACACAAACGAAATAAACAAACTTAGTAAATAAAAGTCGGCTGCGTTCCGGTTCCTTGGTGGTTCGATAACCAAACCGCTCCTCGATAGCCAGTGGTTCAAAAAAAGGAACGAAGGGAGGGGGTATTGCATCCTTGTCCCTTTAGTAATTTAACTACGCCCAAGATCTGTCGGTCGATACTTTTTTCAATGCCTAGAGTACACTATTATTGACATATGGAGAATTAGATTAGCCTTATTTTTTGCCGTTAAAATGGATGGTATTGTAGGACCTATTAAAAAGGAGGATGTCACAGGAATTCCTTCTGTGACCCTGCATGAATTCAAGCAGGCAGACTACACTGATTCCGAAGCGGACATAGAAGAGGATTTCACGGAGGAGCACCTGGAGCTGGAGTCCAGTTATCAGGATGTCCCCACGGAGGACTCAGATGCAACCATTACGCAGGCCAAAAGTGTGCGCAGCCTGCCCTTGAGCAATACTCCCATGCGCAAGTATCCTTTCAAGTTGAAGCAAAACGATAGCGGGTGAGTGTGCGCGATTTCAGAACATCCCAGAAGGCTAAATATTCCTATTTTCCAGCAATATCCTAACCGTACATCACACTGTTAACGAAGGGGGTCAGCAACTGCGCATTCAGATCGCCGCTTGCTGCTTCAACGAACTTAGCAACAAACTGGTGATAATCGACAAGCGGTAAGCATCTCTGCGACTGATATAGGAATCCACTTATTTATGCGATTTTTACATTATTCAGTGGCAACGTCTTCGTGTTTGATTTTGTTAATAAACGCTACTGGCGCCTGGGATTCCGGATAGCCAGAGCCAAATTGGTTCGTCCATCGCCCTTGCACATGAGTGACTACATCGTAGGCAATAAAGTGGGCCAAGTGTTCATTATAGACGTGGATAACTCGGTTCTCGGCCCCCGCGGAGAGGTTGGCAACGCATCGTTGGAAGAGTTAAGCTGGAGCAATCGTTTTCTGAATCCATGCACCTCGAACGCTCTGATGCGCTTTGGCAGTGACGCTGTACTGGTGAATCTCCGTACACTGGAGGTCTCCCATCAGCTGGACTTCGATGAGTCGCGCTACACCCTGAAGTTTGCCGCCTTCCTACCCAACTCTGACCAGTTCCTTATAGGATTCTCTAACGACTCGCTGCATGTGTGGTCTTCCCATTCCTTGTGCACGTTGCGGATGGCTCAACCTATTAAGGCCAGGAACCGCAAGCTGAGACTGATGCCATCAGGGGAATCTGTTCCGGAATTTGTTCTTCGAGGCTCTGACAACAGCGACATGGAGGACGACTTGACTTTCGATTGCCAAGACCACGACTATGCCGATGGATTGCTAGTCAGCTACTGCTTCACCCCTGACGGCAACAAGATGTGTCTAAGCACCTTGGATGGATACCTCCTGTTGCTAAACGTGGCATCCTTTGATCTGGAGAAGCTCTACCGCTTAACCGACTTTACTCTACGCCAAATGGCCTTCCTCGCGCAGCCCAAGGAGCGCATAGTATTTGGGATAACGGCCAGGAACCAAGCGGTCATGCTAGATCTGACCAATACAGACTACAAGCTTATCGTGCAGCGTGAAAACGCGATCGATCTGACTCTTAGCCGGGATGGCAAGCTGCTGAGTGTAACCTCTCGCTGCGGAGAGGTGAATGTGTGGTCTACCTGCCGACTGTTCAACGCCTTGCAAGCCCAGGTCCGATGCCTTGGCCAGATGAAATCGACGTTTAAGCAATTAAAGCCTCTGCCGCCCTGCAGTGTTAGCCGAGGAGTGAACCAGGAAGTACGTCACCTGCTCAAGCCAGAGCGGCTTAGAGCCATGCTCAAGGAATATGGTTGCTATCCGGAGAAGTACAGGTTCCTCATATGGACATCCCTCTTAGAGCTTCCCTGCAACGGGACGCAGTTTCAGGCGCTCATCAAACTGGGCCCACCGCCCATGGTCAGAAACCAGGCCAAGAAACTTAAGATTAAGAACGAAGCCCAGCGGCGTGGCGTTATTAAGATCTGGAGCTGCCTAGCCCAGTGGTGCAAGGTACTGGCTCACGCTGACTTTATGCCGCATATCATTTACCCCTTTGTGAAGCAGCTGCCCAAGAACGGGCTGGTTTCCTTTGAGGTGATTGCTACTTTAGTTCTCAATCACTTTGAATTGTGGTTTGAGTTTCATCCCCTGCCGCCTTCAAATTATCTCGCTATGTGCGAAAATATCCTGCAGGACTGCGACGGGAAGCTATGCAGGTTTTACAAATCTCAGGAGATCTTAGCCAAGGATTTCGCTTGGTCCCTTCTGAGTACAGCCTTTTCGGAGGTCCTCGAAGAACAGCAGTGGCTTTCGCTGTGGGACAACATAATTTCGGAACAGCCTTGGTTCCCCGTGTTCCTGGTGGTTGCCTACAATTTAGTTAATCGAGAAGTCATTATACGCCTGCCGGACAAGCGATCAGTGCTCTCCTTCTTCCACGAGCAGAATCCGGTGGACGTCGGCAAACTTCTATCCAAAGCCCGCAGACTGATGGCTAGGTGTGAGCTCGCGTTACATCCACAGCGTTTTATGCATCGCTTTAGTGGCATTCCTAAGGGAGTGTATCCCAAGTTCCTGAAGTATCCCAGCGAGTGGATCGAACAGCAGGAGGATCAGGCAATCTCGCTGATAAAGCACAACCAGGAGATTGATGCCCGTATACGCCACCTCGAGCTGGAGGAGGTACAGATCATGGAGCGCCTAGAAAACGGACTTAAGCAGGAGGAGCACGCTCGTCGCCTCAAGGAAATGGAGAAGCTCTACCAGGACACTATTTACCGTGAAGAGGAGCGGATCACCTGCCAGCGCAAGATGCTTCTCACCTACCAAATGGAGGTGCGCCGCCGGAAGAGCGAGGTCATCACCAAGTTGCAAGAGTCGGAGCAGCGGCGAAAGGTTCTCGAGATGGAGAAGGAAATCGACCTGCTGATGCACAGCATCGAACGCGAGCGTCGTCGACAGAACCAACAAATGCAGCTGGCCGAGGATGAAATTCGCAACCAGGAGATGGAGCTCCTCGCCCAGCGCTACTACTCGGAGACGGCAGGGGCTCCGTTGGCCCAGAAGTACTTCGATAACATCCAAAAGCTGTGCAACCAACGCGATCAGCTGCAAAAGAACCTGCGTGATGTATGTGTTTGGCGAATATGTGATCTTGTAATCTTGATTGTTTTTTTTTCCGACAGATGACAATGGAGCACCTGCAAACTCCCGCCACTTCCGTGCAATTTCAGCCCCATCTTGTGGATATCGAGAACTCCATTCTCGAAATCCAGCGCGAGTTTACCGAAATTATAACTACTGAGACGACAGCTAGGGGATGCAAGAGCAATATTCTTAACTAACAACTAGCATAACAAATTGATGCCTTTTGTACAGACATATGTACATATAAAGCTAGGATTATTTACATGGCACCGAAAAATAAATAAATGAATAAGGCATACTGGCTACTTTTTGTCCGCAACGCTGCTGCTGGCAGACGCGGGCACTAACATGCTGGGTACGTTAATTAGAAGGTGTATGCTGGATGGAGTAATCTGCAGCTGGTTGGCCACCACTGAAATATAGACAGTTTAACGAATGTGTTCAGTGGAGGATGTTCTGGGCTTACCACCAGCTAAGCTGTGGGATTTGTGTTGTTGCAGCTCTTTTTCCAGTCGCGCGATTCTTTCAAGCAGCTCTTGGTTCTCCTGCTGCAGTTGGGAGTTCTGTTTAAGCAGATCCTTGTGCTCGTTTCGCATTTTGGTGCGGTATCGACAGGCAGCCGCCCTTCGCCGCTCCATGCAGTCCTCGTCCCGACTGCGATCCTTTGGCTTTGATGCCTTAGGCGGCGTGGAGAAGTGACGTCTCTTGTTGTTGTTGTGCAGGATGGCTTTTAATCGCTCTTTGATGGGCAGTTGTGAGGTGGGCGTTAGGCTGGCGCTGCTGGGCTCGGGTGGTGGGTTGGAGCCGACCAGAATGGGCTCAGGCCTTCTGCTTACGCAGCCCGATCCCTGGGCACTCGGCTTGGGCAGTATGTAGGGGCGATTGGCGCCAGTGGACTTCCCTCTCGGACAGTCATTTGCTGCCAGGGGAACGGGAACCGACTGGGCAGGCAGCACCCACGTGATTACCTGCGGCTGGATCAGCTGCAGGGGGAGGAGGACCCGCTCCACAGACGGCGGGGGCAGTGTCTCCAGTGGAGGCCAGCAGCTGATCTACATCCACGGTGCCGCAGCTGTCGCTCCGACTGACGGGATTGGCAGGCTGTACTGCTGACACGCTGGTCTCCAGTGGGTAAACCTGCGGCGTGTGCAGGGACTCTCCATCGAGGGGAGGACCCTCTGGACGATTGGGAGTGCCGCTGACGTTCTGCTCCGCCGCCCGCTGGAAGCCGATGTCAAAGGGATTCACGTGTTGCAGGTCCTCGAAGAGACCCACCTCGTCGCAGTTCTTGATCAGGCGCGTGGGCGTGGGCGTCTGGTCGGCGACGAATAAGTTCTCCGACTTTTGGCCGAGCGAAAGGTCCAGCGAGATGTCGTGTTTCCCTTGTGGCTGGAAGCTCTGGTAGCAGGAAATGTCCGCCTCGGTGGATTTCGGCTCAAAGTCGGCGAAAGAAACGCTGGCTAGGTCCTCCATGTCCGTGGAGGTGTCCATGGCCGGGAGTTGGATCAAAAACAAGTAAATAGACTAGCTTCAGTGCTGTCAAATCCGATATAAGAAACCCAGTTTTCGCCCTAGACTAGCATCACTAATAGCTAGTAAGTGTTATCGATTCCGTGTTGCCACAGAGCAACTCTGTGTCGAAGCCCGCGAATTTTTAAAACATAAACACAGCACGTTCAGCTTCAGCCATCTCCGCGGTAACACGATGCCTGATGTCTCTTACAGTCTGTCGTTCTGGGCCGCAACTGCCCTTTTTGTTGTTATGCAACTCTATCTAAGGCAGCCACTTTTGACATCCAGCATTTCCGCCACGAAATTGCGTATCTGCCATCGCATCCCAAATGCCGCGAGTCTTTCGCAGCACGTAGCAGCAATCATATGTGAAGAGGGGGAGAAAAGGCTGAAAAACAACGAAAACATTTTTGGCAGCCAAGAAAACCCCATAATTTAAAATTTGTATCTTTTAAATTAGATTTCTCATTGAAGGAAGCAGCATAAAACAGACAGCCAAGCACACAACACGCAAAATGTTTTCGAGTCGCTCGCATTTCGGGAAACTTGCACGCAACGAAACGGGCAATTTTCTAAAACTCAGCCCCACAGAAAGCGGCAAACTCGTCTTGTGGGTCAAGTTCAGTGCTCAAATCGTTCCCAGGCGACAAGATGGAGGCCCCCTCGCCTCCCCAGCCATCCCCCGCCGATTCCGAGGAGGAAGGGCCCAAGATGCACAGCACGAAATTAAGAAAAAGTGATGCGTAATTACAGTCATTCTCTTTCACTGCAGCTATTCCACACAGCTCTACCCATGGCATGCCCATGCCCATGCCCGTGGTTGCATGCAGCAGAGGCGCGTTTTTCGGACAACCTGGTCCATGGAGTTGGGTTCCTGCCAGGGACCGAGTCTGCCGAGTCTGGCTCCTAGGTCCTCGGCTCTCGGAACTCACTTCTCGGCTCTTCGTTCTGGGTTCTGAGTTCTGGGTTCTGGGTTCTCGGTTCGGGGACTGCGCCGCTGCCGGTAGAAACAATCAGTTTGAAGTTCGTTCGCATAATTATGGGCAATTTTCAAAGAACATGCGTTCCGACGAACATCTCTCTCCTGCTCGCATTCAAAGTATCATCCCCAACCCCGGTTCCATCATCGCCGCCGCCCGCCGTCCGCTCCTCGCCACCATCTCCCTGCAGCATCGCCATTTTTCTTGCCGTCCGTCGGTCCTCTGGTCGGAATCGAGTGGATCGAGCTGTCCAAGGGGGGATTCAGATTCAGATACAGATACAGCCAAGTCTCACAGTTTCTTCGCTTAGAGCCCAGCATTTGCAATCTCAAATTGTTTCCTAGTGTTTTATTGAAGTTGTGGTTGAAGTTGAAGTTGGAGTTAACCCAAACTCGGGTCCATAACTTTCGTTTTCACATTCTAGAGACCCATCAGCATTTCTCTATCCATTCAACTTTTTGCATTGCCCGTTGCCTAACCTGTTGCTATAAAGGATGGTTCTAATTTGGAGTTGCTGAAACTTCCCTTGAAGTTCGTCTAACTGCTGGTGTGATAATCATTCTCCTTCACTTTCAGTCGATAAACGTTTGACCGTATCAATTTGGCCAACTTGGCGAGCAGGCAGGTTGCCTGCCGCAGGACATCGTTAGCGAGGAGCAAGGACCGCTCACAACGGCATGTGCAGGACTCGAGATCCTGCCGGTCCGCCAGTCAGGGGATCTTCATTTTTTTATGAATATTCAAAAACCGAATGCCCCTTCGCTGGAGTTCCTAGAACGCCCAACATTTGTTTTCTCCTGCCCAAGTTCACTTTCCCGCTGCCTTTTGGACACATTGTTTGTTTGCCATTTCCCCAGGGGCAGTTTTGCATATAATTTATTCGAGTTCGCCTGCCTCATTTGAGCCTTTTCGCAGGAGCAGCGGGGCAGGAGACGGGGAGCAAACAGTTTTATTTATTTCCCGCTGGTATCTCAATTTCTACATCGAGTGAAAGAGCCAAGAAATGGACACCGATCGCTTTTAAAGGCCCGAAAAGGGGTGGCTGCTTCGGCGGTTGGTGGCTGTGTTTTGGACAACTTCCATGGCCCGGGGCCCGAATGAGACTTCCTGTGCCGCCGCCGCGGCCCGAAATGATTTCTGCTTTTCCGACGGCACACACAGAATCGCGGCTCCGAGCTGCAGATACACAGACAGATTTCGCTGCCGCCGCTGCTCGGCGCTCCAATAATAATTTCATAATTATGGGTTATCTGGCAAGTGGCATTCGTAAATAATAAAACCCAAGCGGCAAGAAACTACGAAGAGCCGGAGTTTGGTTGCGCTCCAGCGTGGCCGAGATTGATTGTCGCTAATGGGCGTGCGGTTCCAGCGAAAAGCCCTCTTCGCCGCCTTTCAGTGCTTTCTGGGCCAGTCCAAGTCCAAGTCTTAGTCCGCGTCCGCGTCCGAATCCGATTCCAATTCCGATTCCGAGTCCCTGTAATTGTTTTAATTGCCCTCTGCAGGTCGCACTGGAGCTGCGAAAGTAGACCAGGCGGCATTAGAAAGAGGCGGAGGCTGTGGTGGAGCTGTCTTGAACCGGCCCAATTAAACGTGACCTTGGAGCAGCCCCCAACCCCCAGCCCCCAGCCCCTCCAGCGATTATCTAACGGGGGAGCCATTAGCTCGTGCTGCGAACGCGCCGTTCCGTCCACCATTTCCATCTCCATTCCCGCTCGTCAGCCAAAGGATGGGGCCTTGTCGGCGCTGCTCTCATCGCGCCGTGATTCGCTGGATGATGGATTGCGTTCACTTTTGATGTATCTGCCACTTTCGGCTCCAAGTTGAATGCTCACGTCGGCGGGGCGCTGCCTAATTGCCCAGCCCGTCCCGATATCCCGATCTCCAGCCCGGTCCCAATCTCGATCCCGATTCCGATCCCCCCGGCACCCCTCCGCCATTTCCATTTCCGTTAAGGCCGCTGGCGAAAAGAGTTGGTCGGACTTTCGCTTTTGCCGCCTCCTCGGGTTTTTCCGCGCTCCTCGGCCGCCGACGGCTTCTAGCATCCTGCCCAGTTTGTGGCCAGGAGACGCATCCTTTGGCTGCTTTTGGCAGGCATAATTGGCGTCTGGGGCGGGTCCGCGGGCCCGAGACTTGTGTCCAACATGTGCCCGGCACATTCTGCTCCGAAGAAAGCCTGCAACTAAAGCCGCCAAGGAACGAACCCTTCAAAAGGGATTGGGAATTGGCTCTGGGGCATTTGGACCTTTTGGGGACCAGCGCTAACGGTACTCCAACTTAGACATTTGTTTAATTGCCAGTTGCAGGGCAACTTCATCGGAATTGCGAACCTCGCAAGGCACAGGCAACATGCCACCAAATCGCGGAGGTGAATCACAGAGGCAGGCAAACAAGAGCCAACTGAGTCCGCGGCTCCAGTAGGTGAGAGGTGTAACTATCTGCTAAATGGCCAAACTATTTTCACCCTCATTCACTAATTGATGGCCGCAGTCATAATGACTACAAACTGAGCCAACCCATTAACTCGAATTCAGCCAGATTTCATCAATGAATTTCATAGAGTTCTTCTACACTCGTTAGTCTTGGCCTACGAGGTATAATGAATTCATGTTAGTGCAATTTAAGTAGCTTCGTGTTGACCCCATATAGAAGGTGTATTTATGATCGGCAAACAGGCAAGATTTTGCGGCCTTATCCGTCTGTTATTGTGAAAACCTTGCCAGCCATAATTGAAATGTTTTAACATCTTGAGGCAACAACTTTATCATATCACTGATACCTATGATGTGATATACACTTCCTGTGCTGCTCAACAGCCAAATTACAGTGACAGTAGTTACAGGGTATTAAAAGGGCTACACCTAAATTATGACTTACTCGCATTTGATTTTCAGGGAAATACAATTCGAATCAAATACTAGCTGATCGCTCGTTTTATTTAATTGTGATGCTTGCTTGACACCTTCTCTAAGCTTTTGTTCTGAGCTGAAGAGCCGCCTGGACAACTCCATCGCACTCACCCCATTCAGAGATCCCAAGGCGGATTCTACGCACCCGAAGACCACGAAATACGCAGATCACGAAACCAACTTGCGACCCGCGGCCATTTCGCTTCGATCTCGACTCTCCGTCGGGCTCTGCCTTTGAGCCAGAACCAAAGCCATTGACAAATGATTGGCAACCAGGGGGTCGGGGACGGGACGGGCGGCCTGGAACGGCAGCAAAAGTCATCAATTAAAAGTGCTAATGGCTATCATAATGATATGTTAATATCACTCGCAGCTATGGCCATTCTGCTTTTGTTTTTGCGCTCTGGCTAACTGCGTTTTAGTTCAGTTAGCCCGGCCGAAAGAGCCGCAGAAAAAGGTAACACACAGCGGAACTCCGGGCCAGAAAGAATGTTGTTGCATGATTAATTATGGCCCGGCGACTTTTTGGCGGCCTCTCGACAGTCGCAGTCAAAACATATTTCCCAGCTTGCTTCATTAGCGCATTTCTTCCTTGGTGGCAAAAAGCCGAGGGTCTAGGGCTCTTCATATATTGTATGTCAAATTAATTAAGTTTTCTGGCACAACCGTTCTGTTCTGTTCTGTTGCGAGGGGTCAACGGAGCAGGTGACCGCTGACCGCTGATCGCGGATCGGAGCATCTGCCGAATCCCCGGCTGCCTTCTCCCCAAGTTCCAATGGATCGGCCCTGATTTATAAGCTCAATCAAACTCATGAATATGCACATCATTGGCAGGCAGCGCCCGCGGCACTAGGATATCTGATTTATGGCCTACATCGGGATCGGATCGGGATGGGGATAAGCAGATCCAGAAACAGCCGGGGATTCGCGGGTATGCAAAGGTTCCTCGCCATTTCCAGATTGATACGTGCTGGAATTCCCTCGGCGCAAAGAGTCGCAACTCGTAATTCTCCCTCGGTTGTCAGAGGTGATATATGCGTCTGCCCGGATCAGGGGTCGTCTTCGTGCGTAGGCTAATGGCTAATGATCGGTTGCTGATCGGGGTTAAGAGTTATGGTGAACTCCGCGGCGGATGTAGTGCATCATCCGCGAGCCGGCCATAATGATAGGTCGCCTGTCCACTGGGAGGCGTCGGCTTAGACTTAGCCTTTTAATTGTCCAGCTTATTTTGGAAGTCGAAATTTATGCATCCGTCGGTTCCGTCGGTTCCCTCAGTTCCAGCAAACGTCGTTTTGGGTGGCAGACAACCCGGATTGGGAACAGAACGGCCATAGGACAGCGGAGCAGCAGGAGTTGCGTGCCAGGAGGCCATCACCCAAAGCGGCGGCCAATTGTAATGCAAAGTTCTCCATGCCGACTTGCAACGCCAACGCAGTGCTCCCTGGCCAATTTCGGATTCGACTCTTTCTGCGGCTTGATATTTGGCCAAAAGTTGGCCGTCGTTGTCGGCCGACTGCCGCCGCGGCGGAGCTGGTAACAAGTTTGGAAAATTTGCGTTTCCGGCATTTGCAAATTTACAATTCGCGCCTTGCATTTTGACAGAGATGCATGCCCCTTGCGATCGAGGTGTCGAGGTTAAAGTCGGAGCTGCCAGTGATGAGCGGTCGGACCAAAGGTTGTGGTGTTTGCTTTCTAGTTAGCACAATCCAAAACCATCGATATACGTAAATCTAAAGCAGTAAGTTTTATAGGGTAAATGTTCATGCTAATGTATTTGATGAATGCAACTCTCTTTTAGAGAGCATTTCAATGAAATAGTAACTTTACAGGGAGTCACTATTTGCTTATATTTCTAAATCCATTTTATTGGGAGTCCAAGTGGCCCATCTCTGGCGGATTGTAGGCGGTGTTCGCTGTTTTCGCTGTTTTCGGGACCTGTCTGCGGTTGACTGAGGGCTCCGTTGGTTGGCTGCCCGCCTGCCATTTCGGTGGGAGTTGTGCAATGAGGAGGGGAGGGGAGGAGGGGGAGGGGTTGCCCAGCTAACCCGTTATGTAAACGTCTTTGCGCGCCTCCATTTGTGGTTTCAGCAGCTAGGAGTTTTTGTTTTGCCCGAGCAAATGTTTATGGGCTGTGGGCTAACTTCCTTTTAACATGCAACAATTTGTGCCGCCGTGGCTCAAATTGCATGCGTCTGTGACCCCAAACCAGGCAACCACCGCCCAGCCCCGAATTTCAGCGGCGGGCGCCATTCCACCCCGAATTTCGCACTCGAGCGGCGGCGGAAATGCTGACAGCTCATGGCATTGCAGCTGGGTTAGGCGAGTAAGCCAATTTCTCGTCAGACGGGCTGCCCAGATATCGACCGATCAAGCGATCTAGCAATCGGCGATCGTAACCCCGCGACAAGATCAACCGCTTTTTGCTCCAGTCCCGCTCCCATACATATAAATCGAAGCCCGCCGAGCCAAACAAAACGAAACGTCAAATTAAAATGCAAATTTAATTGATGTATCGGCCAACTTGTTTCCAGACTGTGTGTGTACTGTGTGCACTGAGACACCGAGAGGCCGATCATTAGACGCAAAAGCCGGGCTCCAGCTGAGGTGCTCCACGCCGCGCTGGACTCGCCAGCGGAAATTATACGAGCGAGTGCAATCTGGTTGCCGCCGAAGTTTGCAGTTTTCAGTTTGCAGGTTGCAGGTTGCAGTTTGCAATTTGAAATGGCCCGGCTAATTACACGCATTTCGCTAGTGGCCGAAAGGAGCGGCCCACGGCCAGAAGCCCAAGGCCTAGGATGCGGACTCCACCGCTCCTCGATCCTCGCTCCTCGCCCATTAGGTAATAGCTGCGGACCTGCAGCCTGCCACTGTACGTATAATAGCTCGAGCCTCGAAGGAGCCTGCTCGGATGACAGTGCCATTAGCCATTGACCATTAGCCATTAGCCGGGCTTGTCATTTCACTCACATCCCCGAGATACTTTGGCTAATAGCTCGTGCTGCCGATTGCAGTGATTGGGAATCGCAGATTGAATTGCAGCACGTGTGCCTCGCTGGGCTGAATGCGCCCTTTATTGCCCCATCTCATAACTTCCTTATTACGACTAATGCCCAACTACAGATTGGAGGAGGAACCCACCTGGACTAAACCCAATTCAAGTGTCAATAGAGACTCACGCAGGAACTCATTGGATTCTTTATTCACTTCGTGTAGGCCTGGCTTTTGCCTCAGTGAGCCGAATGTTCAGGGGAGTCGCTCGGAATGCCCAACTGCCAGTCGGCCAGTCAAAGTTCAAGCTGAGGAGTCGAGAGGTGTCGGTGTCCCTCAATGTCGGGAGGAGGAGTCGGAGACAAAGGCCTTCAAAGCGAATTCAAGCAAACATTGATCGATGCGAACTGAGGAGCTGCGGAGGAGGAAACGCGGCGAGGCAGATGCGGCACATCCATCCGGCAGACTCGGAGCACCAGCACCAGCAACAGCACCAGCGGAGAATCTGTCTGTCCATCCAGCTGTCTGTGTGTTCTTGAAACTCCAAATTGGCCGGGCTGCCGCTGCTTTCAGTTTTCAGCATTCAGCATTCAGCTTACAGCTCACAGCTCACAGCTCACAGCTTTGCATGCGAGTGCAGCTGCGGGTTCGGGTTCGGTTGAATGCCACAGACGGAAAAAATGGAAAGAGCTGATAAAATGGCTGCCACAGCCATGGACCCAATCCCAATCCCAATCCCAATCCCAATCTCAGACCCCAGTCGAGGCGGCCATGGATGCCATGGCTCTGGTCCTGTCCCGCTTATTTTTCATCTTATTTTGCTCGTTTTCTGGCCTGGCCGAGCCTGCCTCTCGTTGTGCTTTATCGTCGGCTGCAAATCTGCGCACGTTTTGGCCAGGTTATTATGCGCGCCTTTGCTTGGATGGCTTGGCTTTGTATCTTTCGGTGGCAGGGGGAATGGTAAGGAGAAGGGGCAGCAGCCCTTGAAGACCCAAAAGAGATACGACGCAGCGGGCTCTCCTCCATCTTGGCCGCACTGCAGTTGGTCTGCGCTTCACAAGAAACCTCGGCAAACCCGGCTAACCCCGCCCCCGCAAGCTGTCAGCCACTTGGCAGCGTGTTTGTTAACATACAGTGTTTTGAAGGCGTGGGAGCCGCATTGCAGCCGAGGTTCGGGCCAAGACCCAGACTCTGGTCGCAAGTTGGGGAGGGAGGAGGATGAAGAGGAGGAGGAGGAGGATAGGGAGGAAGAAGAGCAGGGGGAGGAAAACGTTTTAAAGTTTCTGCCTTTGTCTGCGGCAAACGCCATTTTCCCCTTGACTTCGTCTTCGTTTGCTTTTGGCCAGAGAACCCAGACTTCGACTGCGACTGCGACTCTAGTTTTCTAAGCCCGCTCGGCCGGCCATGTTATTTGTCAATGCATGACAATTTTATTGGCTTATTTCTGGGGCCCTGCCGCTTCGCCCTTCCTGCGGCTTTGATGGACGTTTTGCGGTCTGCAGACACTTTAATTTGGGCATGGCCAGCCGATCCGCCATCCTGCGTGCACAGTCCTAGGTTCTCTGGCTTTTGGGCCTTCGGCCTGGGTTTTGGCTTTGGGTTTTGGCTGCGGCTGTGGCTGTGGCTGTGGCTTTGGACTGGGCTCAGGGCACGAAGTAAATCACATCACGACAAAGCCTGCGATCCAATCGATCCAATGCGATCTGCGATCTGATGCAGTTCCAATCGAAGCCGCTTTGCATCGGCTAATTGCGGAGCTCGATTTGCGTTGCCGATATTTTCGGCGATTTGGCGTTAAGCGGCGAATCATGATCCACGGGGTGTTGGAAAATTCGAGGAAAAGCGCCCGCGGAAACCTTAACCCACTAAAGCAAAGGCAATGGCAATGGCTCCCAATGGAATTGTGATGGGTGCTTCGGTTTTTAGCCGAACTATTCTCATTCTCAGCCATTTTTCAATACGAGTTAAGACTCAGAAGAAGCTGTCTTTCTTTATTAACTTATCCAAACAAGAAGCTTTAACTGCAAAGGGGCTTATCTCCGCCTAAGAACCCATTCTGATTCCTGATTTATTTCCCGAGAGCTTAAAGGGTTAAGCTCAATGGAGATGACGTTGGCGTCTTCGATTGCCGTTGCCGCAATCGCTCAAGGAAAGAAATCACACGGAATCGTGCCAGCTTTTCCCCCTCCCCCTTCCCCTCTCCCACCCCCTCTCCCTGCCACCAGCTTATCCGCTTTCCGAGGAACTCCCCTGCTTTATTTTTCACTTTCGGTTAGCTAACTGCGGCCAGAACGCCCTGGCCTGGTTGGTTGTTTCCATCGCTTCCATCTACCCAACGTGCTGGCCACATCCACATGCACACTCACTCACATCTGCAGCCACTGCCCGAGGTTGCAATTCAATTCGCCATCGCCGTCGATTCTCGTGGCATGTATTTTGCATATTGACGCGCGGCATTTTGTAAGGCAACATTTCACATTGAAATTGGCATTCGACAGCCCAGAGTCGCAGCCACGTTTCGTGCCAAGATAACCAACTGCCGCACGGCTCTCCTTCGGCGAGTTGCAAGCGGGAAAACGGAAAAACTGAAAAACGGCAAATAACTCACGACATCTCGACAGCCGCAGCCCATGAGTCATGCGAATGCAAAGTCCGCAAATCAGCGCCAACACTCTGGCGGTGGTGGAGCCATGTGTGTTGCCTGGTGCACCCGTGGATTGGGATTCAGCTACGGCACTCCAAAGGCAACACTTAATAGCAATAGCAACAGCAACAGCAATATCAACAGCAACAGCAGTAACAATAACAATAACAATAACAATAACTGCTTCTGACATTTTTATTGAGTGTCTGTTTGATGAGTTGCTCGCCACGACAGGTTTTGGTTTTAGTTTCGGTTTCTGTTTCTGATTGAGTTTCCGATTCGATTCTAGAGTTAATTCCTAGAGCCGCCAGCAGAGCGTGTTGATCCAATCATAAGTCAGCGCGGAATGCAAGAAATGACAGATCCCGAGGCGTCTTAGTTCATTACACATGTCAGAAGTCAGAAGTCAGAGGCGGGGGAATGCGCATTCTATTCAAATGCTAAGTGGTTATTGCTGCACAAACTGTGTTGCAATTACTTACCACTTCGGCAAAGCAATCATCTTGTGGGAAGCTGCTAAAGATTCAGAGGATTCAAATGATAGCACTATAAACTGCTAAACGTTGTAATAAACCTTATTACAAATTATGTGGATATCCATTTTGAGGATTACAAAATACCTGCAAATAGCCAGGAGTGGATTGGGATTCGTTGCCATCTACTGGATTCACAAGAGTGGATAAGTCCAGTAATGGCATGTAAATACTTAAATCTGCGAGCCTTAAAAAGGATCCGCCTACAAGAACAGGGATTCCTGCGAGCTGGGGAACTTGCTACTCAGCTGGGAGCTCAGCGGTTCCCTCGAATCAATAACCATCCATCATGGACGGATGGCCTGCTCGGGATGCAGGCCGCTGCAAATTTCTTCATCGGACTCTGGCGGACCTCCTCCTCAATCGCAGCCCTTTGGGAGCCCCGATCGGCCCGTGGTATTCCGCGGATTCGTTTTGATAGGACTTTTGATTTATTACAAATTGAAGTTGATTTTAATCGAGTGTTTGCCAAAGTCCGCACGCTCCACGATCCGAACCGATCCGATCCGATCCGACCAAGAATGGAGTGGAGTGGACTGGGGCTGATTGATGAGTCGAGCAGCTGTCGAGCGCGTTTGAAATTTATGACAAAATATATGAGCCGCACTTTATCAGCTCGCGGTGATCGCGGCACGCCGCGAATATTAATTGGAGCGGCTCCGTAGGAAAGTGTTTTCCATTTAAATTGAATCCGTAGCTGGAGCTCGAGAGCTTGGAGCTTGGAAGGTGGAGCCTGGAATGAGGGACGCCTATGCCTTCCTGCGAGGGCATTGCATTATTTTATTATAATGTGATTATTTATGCTCCGGCCGAGACGGATGTTTGACACCCGACGATCGCTGCGGTCGCATGCATCGAATTGATTTCAAAATTACAGTAATTTTCACAATTTTCTAATTATTTAATCGATTATTGATTTTTGATGTGCGCTAAGTGGCTCACTTAGTGCGTGAGAAATTGATGTGCGGAACCATTTGGTTGCGCCTCCGCCTCAGATCTCGGCGAGGTGTTGATTTGCGAAGATGCAGCTGGGATCGCTCGTTGGGGTTCGGGGATTCGGGGATTCGGGGCAAGGGAATGCGGATCTCAGGATTGTGTGGGTGTAGCGAACGGAGGGCCAAGAGGTTGTGACTCTTCGGGGAGCTCTCCATTCCGCTGACTCACCCGTCGGACATTCCCCAAATGAGCCTACGAAAATCGATGGCCATCAAGGAAAGCGAGGAAAGTGAAATCCGAGCCGCGTTTGGCGCCAAGTGCCAATTGAGGTGGTCCGGCGACCAGTTCGAGAGCAATTTGAATGCCTCCCCCGTCCAGAGCCCCACCGCTCTCTATTGGTGTTACAAATTTGAGGACCCGTTCCAGTTGCGGCTCCTTCCCGCCTGCCAACCGCTTAAGATCGAATAAGATGTAATGATAATGCTCCGACGATGATGACGATGACGACCGTAATGAGCTGCAATTGCTGCGCTTTGGAGTGTGGAGTGTGCAGAGTGGATTGTGGAGTGTGCCACACGACCCGCGAGGAGGGACTCTGATTGCACTTAAGTGGAGTGGCCGGCGATTTGGATTCTGGCCGGGTTTCTTTCGCTCCGCAAAGTGGGCTGTGGTCGCAGTCGCAGTGGCTGATCTTGAAGATCGCTCCCCGGCTCTCGGGCTTCGATTCGGCAATCATTTCATGGTTAGCGTTTGCATACGCATCCCGGACCCACGGAGCAACTTTTCGGGCCATGAAATTGCTGAAATTATTGCGGTACAACTGTCACAGCGAGGCCATCAGCCATCAGACATCAGCCATCAGCGAATCGAAGCCAATCGTTCGGTTCGACTTGCTCTCTGACTCATTAGAATGTCAACGAAATTTCGCTGACGACGATTTGGTAAATTGCCCTGACTTGGCTGGAATCGTGGCACAAGTCAAGCCATCAGTCAGAAATGATATATCCCAAATCTCGTCCAACATACTTAGCTCTCGCTGAATCGATCGATTCTACCATATATTTTAGGTTGCATTACCTGAACTCCCAACTAATCCCAACTAATTCTTCCCAAAATATGTCAACAAAATGTGGATACAAGTTCCCCTCTGTACTTCTGCGTTCTTGGATTCGCATGACATCTGGACAGGTGTCCCCGCTCAGGGGAACTTTGAATAATTCAGGCCGCTGGACGTAACATTGGCAGGAGATCTGCGACTGGTGCTGCTTTTCCCGAGTCGCGACAGTGCGTATTCCATTCGGACTAGAATTCAATTTGCTTAAATTATTAAAACAATTGTGTGTGTCCACCGTCTTGCCCCCGTCCCCATCCCCGTCCCCGTCCCCGTTGCCATTTCCATTCCCATTTCAATCCAGTCGGAGGTGGCCCCCCATTGGATTTCATAATACGGGGAAGTCATAAACTTGTTCAAATATTGACGCCCAATTATAGCAATTTGCATTGTCCAGTCCGCATTGCTTATGGATAATTTTCATAATAAAAACCATGTGCAACGTGCTTGGCTTCCCCCTGGTTTCTGGGAAATACCAGGTATTGCCTTCGGTTTTGATTCTAGGAAAGTGCCTTCCTTTGATGTTCGATTCCACTTTAAAGGCTCGCCAATATTATTAGCTTGAAAGGTTTTGGCCGTAAAAAGTAATGAGAGACATTTTTGTCCTGACATAAATGTTCTTTAAAACCCCTTCCCCTCTAAACTTATTTAGATTTGCTGTTCTTTTAATGCCTTTCAATTCAAAGTTCCCGCCAATGCGTGCACCGCTTGCCAGATGTCCTGTGTTAAGCAGTTGGCAAGCAGTTATCAAGCAGTCGAAGCAGTGAAACGGTTACAAACGGGAAAAACGCACTTTTACTCTGTTCTTAAATTTGTGAAGTCTGCCCGAGGCCACATTTTATTTCCTGAGGAATATTAAAAAGTCTTAAGAAATGTCCATGGTAAGCTATCGGTTTTCAGTTAGTGCTCACTTTGTGTGACTCTTCTAAAAGAACAGAAATTCGTAATTGAGCACCGCAATGACTCCTAGAGTCGCCAACTTGCGACACTTTCAGTGGCTAATAAATTAATTATGCTCGTTAATTGATGCCCGACAACGGTGGACGCGATTTGGCGTGTGAACAAATTAGCTGGTCAGTCAGTCGGCCATCTGAGGAGCGGAGAGCAACTTGGAATCAGCCAGGTGTTGGGGCAAAAACAAGTCATTAGCCGCCAAGCTGGGCGGGATGGGGCTGCTCCGCCGGCAGGCGATCCCAGTTCTTTCAGCCGCCGAACTATGTGACATTTTTCAAATGCCCCCGCCGGAGGAACAAGGAAGAGTACGGTTACAGCTGGCCTTGTGCGTCTTCCCCATCCCCCTCTCCCCCTCCCCGCTCCCCGCTCCGCAAGAAACGTGTCGCAATGCCGATGGAACAGTGGAACAGTGGTAATCCAACCCGCCACTGCACTTGTAAAAATAATAGGTGAATTTTGAATCAAATGAGAGTGGGGATGGTTCATTTTCATGGCATTGCATGGCGTTTACCTACGATTAGTTAAAGTAGCAATGATTTACCAATAGGAACGCTTTTCCCCTTCGCAATAAATGTTCATAAACACAAGAAGTGACTCCCCGCTTTCGCGAATTAGTTGAAGTGGTGCTGCTCCTGCGCTCCATAGTTGGACGAGACCTGCCAGTTCTGCTGGTAGTTTTTTATGAGTGATGGCGAGCAGGGGCAACAATTCGGCACCGAGCCGTCAATGGTGTCACAATGCCGGCTGAAAGCCAATCCGCGTCCGCGACGAGATGATCGGTCGTGTTCTGGCGGCTCCACCGCATGTACTCACGCCTGTCGAAAGCTATTTGGCCAGCATTCATTCAGCTCGTCCTCCAGCTGGACGCGGTCCTCATTGAGGGGATCGCGGCTGCCTCTGCGACTGGCTGCAACCAGTTGGACTCCTCTCCAGCTGCCGCTCAACTTCAAATCCCAATCAAACGTCGCTGCCGAGGGGAATGGTGAGAATTTCCTTTGTGGCCGGCGGACGGCGTTTTGTTAACAACAAACAAGTGGAATGCAAACTTTCAGTTGCAGCGAAGGAGCGCGGGCAGCAATGGGAGGGGGCATCCAATAATTTCGGCCAGTCGGGCGAGTCAAGCGAGTCGGGCGAGTCGAGGACGAGGGCAAAGAAGTCCAGAAGACCAGGCCTGGCCACGTTGACATCTCATCTCTGCACTGGCGGCAGCACTTCAAAGCCACATTCGACTGCGAACGCGGACGACTCCGCTGGCGTTTCTCAGTGCCGTGGCACGATAAGAATTTCTCGTGCCCGCGCGGTTTGTTAGCGGTTCCTTCTTGCCACTCAGCTACTCAGCTTCAGTTCCCAGTTGCAAGTTCCCATCTCCCGGCCAGCTTCTCGGCCTGACGAACTGCTGACCAAGCTGCCAGGGCTTCCCCGCAGTCGACCGCCGGGTTTGTTAACCTTTTTGGCGATCGGGCACCGGATTCCGGCCTCCAGGGTCCACTGCCTATCGGCCATCTTCATCTGGCCAGAGCAGTCTGGCCTCTGACCGAGTTCCGATCGCCGTTCCGTTTTATCTTTCGACCTCCGCAATTAGACACAATGGCTGCGCTTAGCCACTAAGCCCGGATATATTTAGGAGCATTTGAATATTATTAGCGGCCGATAATTATGGACACGCACTCCCACACACACATACACGCACCCACGCACACACGCACAGTGGGTCAGGCGAGGCGAAACGCCAAGTGAACGCAGGCAGCGCGGCAGATGAGAGAAGCGGAGAGCAGAGGAAAGAGGAGGGGGAGATAGGAAGGAGAGGGGGAATGACATGGAAATGGGTCGCTCCTCGGAACTGGACCTTTGTTTACCGGCCGGCAGGCACAGTGGTCACAAGGCAGATAAAATCTATCCAGATCGGCCAGGGTTTCCCTCGGCAGAGATGCTACTTAAGATTGCCCAGGATTGCATTTAGCAAATCGTTCGAGTGTGCGATCGCTCGATTGATCCGGAAAAGGGAAGCCTTTGTGAGCTCAGTAACGCACTGTAATCATCCAAATCAAGCTGTGAGATTGATATTTCAAATCTAATCCATTTTCCTATATATAATATTTACTTGTGCTTTCATTTTATGGTTCATAAATTTCTAATAAATATATATAAATAAATAATTATTACATTGCATAAACACAAACATCACTTTCTGACATATAATATATATATTTAATTACTATCAATTGTGAAAGAAGTGCGATATGAAGAGATTGTCCCTACACGAAGAGCTACAATATCCAGATAAACAATTTAGAGTGACTTATTGTGAAGTCCTCGCATTCCCACGATCTGTGCCACTGTACTGCTCTCCTGCTGCTGCGGGAGTTGCCTGGCCTCGCACATTTCGGGTCCTTTTTTGGTCTATGGAAACCTGCACTCACGCAGGTAATTATAATAATTATCCGGAGGGATGCATGAATGAGCAGGGGAGAGGAGGGCGGGCAGGTCCTGCGGCCTGTCCTTGCGGCACATCCGCATCCCGGTCCTCGTCGTCCATCTTGTTCCCGGTCGCCCAGCCGGCCTTTGGGGGCGTGGCGATGCAGCACCGACTCACCGGCACGGCGACTGGCAAGGCAGAGGGCAGCCAAATGTGACTTCGCAACTGACACTAATTACACGGAGGCGGCGGCAGCGGCGGCGGCGGCGGCGACGTCAGTGGAGGTCCTGGGCATCCCCGCCTGCGCGCTCATCCGGAGGAGGCGAAGGCAACCTGTGCCGCCGGCTAATTGCGCCCCCGCCCCGCCCCCGCAGGACATCCTCTAAAGGCGCTCCGACGGAGCAGCTTCCCAAGATCCTGCCTCGCTGCGCACGTGCTGCAGATTACACGTTTCAATGGCTCTCGGCGGCAGCGAATAAAGGCAACAAAAGGAATTACAAATGTCTTACGGGGGGCGGGGGGTGGGGGGTATGGCCCCCTCCCCTCCGGAGTTCAAACGCCGGCGACTGCTGTTTCAATTTGCTGCCCATTGTTGGTAGTTGGTCGCTTAATTAAGTTGACGCCGCAATCAAATCAAATAAAAATCAAAATCGCACGCATATGCCGAGCGCCGCGGGAGCGAGGAGAGCGGCGATAGCCGTTCACAGGAGTGAGCGGGATGGCAGGCGGCGCTCAAGGACCTTCGGCATATGCTCCTGCTGCTTCCCCCTTTCGCTCGACCAAGCTGCTCCTGTGTCCCTGCAATCAGCGACTGCTCGTCAGTGGATGGAAGGTGGTGGGCGTGTGCAGTGGGTTGCCAGTGGGTGGCATGTGGGAGGTGGATGGTGGGAGGTGGGAGATGGGAGATGGGCGGACGCGTGTGGTCCGCTAACTCGCTTTAAAGCCTTTCAGGGTCGCTGGCTGGAAGTCGCCGCGATAGTGCGTCCTTGTTGACACACACAGCCTCGTCAATGACATCGTTAAGTAATTCGCTCCATTGATTCGCTCACTCGCACTTTCCGCGCTCTCTGCCTCCACAATAATGATTGTATTGTTCCGGCAGAGGGACTCAGATATATCCATTATGTTCCTCCACACAAATACGTAATCATTGCTATCAGCGTCGTAATCCTCTGGCCAAAAGGTTGTTGCTAGATTACGATGTTTAATTCAATATCTAAGCGGTTTCCAAATGGTTTCCAATCCATTCGAAATTATGATAAAGAGCCAATAAAAACGGGCGAAGCTATGATTTATTAATTGTACTTATTATTAAATAATAATCGTGCAATATCCTGTGACATTGGGAGTTTGGCAAGCCGAAGCTTATATACCCTTGCAGTGATCCAATATGTCGAACAAAATACATAAATACATAACACATAAAACCCATACAAAATTGATGGAAAACTATAAAGGAAGCTAACTTCGGTATTAAGAAGTTATATACCCTTGCAGTCATCAAATATGTCAATCAAAGTGTATAAAGGCTAAACAACATTTTAAATATTTTCGACTTTTGTTCATAAGGCAGCTATATGATATAGTCGTCCGATTTTGATAAAATATAATTCGTAATTCAAGAATCCTTAGAAAACTCTATATTCCAAAAGTCATGCACGTCTGATTATTTCCGTTATCTCTATATAGATTTTTCGATCTTTCCTATGGCAGCTATATGATAACGTTGTCGGATTTTAATGAAAATTTTCCTCGATTCATGGGATTAAAAACAACAACGTTATAATTTTTTTCCGTTATTTATGTATATGTTTCGATCTTTTCTATGGCAGCTTAAAGAAATAATTGTCCAAATCTTATGAAATTTTTTTTTCTTGTTTGTGGGGAAGACATATGAATATGCCGAACGCACAATAAGGTTTAGTTAATTTAAGTATATATTTTTTGGAGCTGCAACTCTTCGTTTTATGTTTTTTCGAAATATGTGAACAATGTAGGCGAGATAAGTGGTATGCTTTTTCTGGGGTGGCTACTTTATAAAGAAGTTTGCAAGAGAAGCTTGGCGACATAGATAATAAAGCTGATATATGAGATAACAAGAAAACGTTAGAGTAGCTTGAAGAGCGGACTAGAGATATCTAACTGCAGCGGTACACCTATGCTCACAAGATTAGGTACTGGCGGTCTGCTCCAAACATCTGTATTTATTAGAAAGTGTTTATTTTGCCGCCCCGGTAAATAAAATCTCCCCTTCGCCCGAATACCGAATACCAAACAAAGTGGCCGATTAGGTACTCCCAAAAAAAAAACAAAAAAACCCAAAAAAGAACGCAGTCGACATCTGCTGGTTTGCATTTGCAGGGCGGTAAAATTGAATTGAACTTTTCGTTTATAATTGAATAATTTTACAATAGTTAGAAATATATATGAACTGATATAAAGTTAATTCCCGAGATTAACATAGAAATTGCACAGACTAGATTTACATTCGTGGCATCTCTAATACAGACTCCCTAACAGATCAGTTCGTTCATCTTTAGCATTTCCTTCGGCGCGAATTGTTGGTTAATTGTTTCAATAATAATTCTGGGTGTTCTCTTTTACATTGTCAACATCCATTTTAAAGTGGATGGATGGATTTTGACAATGCGAAGGAACCTTGAACCTGCCCGCACCGGATAACTCTGTTCGATCCAGCAGATGTACTTATACCATGGTTCAAGGGGATCGTCGCCAGCAAAGTTGCGCGATTCCAGGACGATGAGCGGTAGAGGCAGGACAGGAGGTTCATCAAGCTCTTTATCAAACTCGTAAGATTCTTGTTACATTTTGAGGGGAGGTCGGCATAACCAAACACCTTATCTCGGTGGTTGGTAGATGGAGGAGTAAACGGATCAGGATCAGATCGAGGGCTACGAGCATATTTACAACCAAGGGATTGTATTCGATGTTTCCAATGGCAGTTATACTGTTCTAAATAACTCGACTTCTATCTTTTAGACGGATGCTCCAAGCTCGAGTTGTATGCGTAATGCTGGTCGTAACATACAAGTGTTTAACGACGAAAATGCTGAGGAACAGTAGCTGCCACCCATCACCAACTACGAACGTCGATGGAACAACCATTGAGATTCCCTCCAAACTTTGTGCCTAAATTTTTAATTTTCCTTTTAAAGTTGTTATTTTAATCAATTGAATGTTAGCAAAGGCCTTAAATAGCATTTGCCTATAACGGTAATAATATGTATTATATGTTTCAGAAACAAAAATATAAAGCTATAATAACAAAAAACGCAGGAATTGGTGTTCTTAGGTCCAAAAGAACCTAATTATCATTAAATTAAATATATAAAAATGGTCAAATTTCAAAAATTTCAGGTGTGAATTCCATCAGATTCGAAATTTTATTACGATTTCAACGATTGAAGCCATTCCTTATTTGGAAGAGTACTTGCTCAGATATTGCTAAAAAAAAACCGGGTTTTCTGGGCAACTTTATTTTGTTTTGGGGGAAAAAAAACTATTATGTCTATCAAGTATAAGTTGGAAAAAATAAATACATGTGCTGATATGAGTGTGTGGTTCTAAGAAACAAATGTAGGTAGTTTAAGATTAGGTAAAATCATCTGGTTTTATTTGTCTACATACTTAGAAAGGTAGCTGAAAAGAATGTGGAGGTAGGACTAGATTCTAATTATGTTGTTATCTGTTATTACTTTCCCACCCACAGCAGACTTCCGTGGCCTCCTGCTCCGGGCGACTACTGGCTGCCCCGAAACAAGATCGCCAATCATCGCATTTGGGAGAGCATAATAACCGAATTTACAAATTAGAGAGTCCTCTATGCCGCCACTTGAAATCCAGTACGGGAGTGGTGAAATATTGGACACTCGGCCGGGACGCACACCCCCCACCCAACACCCGATCCTCCCGCTCCCACTCCACCTTCTGCCAAATGCTAATTTGAGTGCTCCACATTTCCAAGGGGAGCGGGCGGGGAGCCTGGATTCGGATTTGGATTTGGATTTGTAATTGGATTCAAGGGACGCCTGATTGGACGGGGCACTCGGTGCTCCAAAGGGTTTGCTGGTGTCGGGTGGCCTGGGCGGGTGGACCGACCGGGCCTATAAGTAGGCTAGCATTGCTTAAAGGATCTCGCTTCGCCCGAGTCCTGCAAATTGGACGAGTGCGAGGGGAGGGTCCTTGCTCTGATGGAATCGGACAAACGGATGCGTAATGTCGCCTCTGCAAATGAATGAGTTCAACTCTGCTCCGTGTGTGTGTGAGGGTGTGTGTGTGTGTGTTTGTGGTGTGCGTGCATTGAATGTGGCTTGTTTTACACTCGAGCGCATTTGAATACGTTGCTAATGGGATTTTGATGATGACAATGTTGCCGTTGTCCCCTTCCCCTTCCCCCACCACCACCCCCTCTTCGACCATCCACTCTGCATGTTTTCTGTCGAAATGCCGCTCCACGAAAAAGGAGTCCATCCTCTGGGATCCGTCGGGGAACTTTAACCGCACTGGAGTGCCTCGACTTGTTCTTAAACAGTTTGAATGCCGCCCGTCCCGAGGAGAGCCGCATTATGTCGCCCTAGTGCGTACAAGTACATAATGGCCAGGAACCCCTCCCCCTTTCCATCTCCGCCTGCCCGCCCAATTAACCCCCGCAGCACGGCTGGCGAACCCGGCCGGATGACGACAGCAGTCCGACAACACGGCCACGTCGAGCAGCGCAGCATAATGTGCCACTCACTTCCGTTCCGGCGGAGTCCCCAAAGAACGGCAAAGATTCCGCCCCTCCCCCCTCCACCTCCTCCTCCTCCTCCTCCCGCTCCCGGCGAAGGACCTTTTTGTGAGGACACACACCTACACACCAACACACCTATACACCAACACACCTATACACACACAAACGCAGAGACAGCCGGACTACATAAGCAAACGCCTGTTCCTGTCACCGCTACCCCTCTCCCTCCCCCTCCCCCCGTCCCCTTTTCCACCTCTCCCTCTCTCATCTCCCCTCCCGCTTCCTCCGGACGGAAAACCGCTCCTGCTTCCACCGCCGCCACATTTGCGGTTACGTTTTCATGCCACTGCGCGCCATTGCCACACAGCCACACAGGCACACAGACACGCACGCACACCGGTGCAGGAGCTGCAAGGACCTATGACCTGCCACCCACCCCCCACCCCACCCCACTACCACCTCACCCCCTCGGCCACCACTCCGCTGCTGTTTACTTTTTACAGGTTGCGGCTGCGGTCGCTCTGCGCGCTGCGCGGTGGTTGGTTTCCCTCCGACAGGGTGGCCCCTGTACAGTAAACACCCTTCCCGCGTCGCGAACCTTTTCCATGTTTTAGTTTGCCGCGCCAGTGCAAGTTGTACAATTTGGGCGTGTCGTTCAAATACCGCAGCCCGTGGGTGGCCCAACTCCGTCCATTCCCCCTCCCCCACCCCCTGCCGTTCCCGAATCCTCCGCTTCCTCGCCGACTGCTCACGCAAGCTTGAAAGAGTCCAAAACCCAGGGGACTCGACAGCAAACAGCAGACAGCAGACAGTAGTGCTGCCCGAAACAGGATGGTAGGTAGGATAGCCAAAAAGGACTGGCTTATAAGGCTAAAAAGTTACTTGATTCAAACTTAACTCTAAAACAAGGAGATCTTGGAAAGACCTCTTAAACTCGATTGTATCTTATTCTATTGTTTTAATGAAATCGATCATTAAATAGTTAAGGTTTTGACTATAACTGATTTATTAGTCTATTAATCTATTAAACTATATGAAATACTTTAGTTAGTTTAGTTTCGGCTTCCTTGAAGCCGGTTTCTCATCGCTCATCGAGCCCCAGACGTTTGCACAGTCCTTTGTCGAGTTGCACGGGGTCCTTTGGCCGGGACAACTTTATTGGACGGCCGACACCGCCCCACCGGCCATTAGAAGCCGCTGGCGAGAACCACCCCAAAAAGTTGAGCCACCCCAAACCGCCGTAGAACAGGGAACATGGCTTATTGTCGGCCTCAGTTGGCTTCGGTGTTGGCACGTTCGATTATTTGTGTCTTAATTAGCGTTCGTTGAGATTTGTTGTTGATGTAATAAACTAATAAGCACCGCGGCGGGCTGCCCCACCTGGCTGCACCTTAATTGCAATTCAATTGTCGGTGGCCGCGGCAAAAGTTTTGTTCAATCTTTTATTGGTTCTGCCGGCGGTTCTGGAGGGGAAGCCACGCTGCTAGTAGGAATGCTAATTGGCCGGCATGAGCGAACGAGTTTAATAATAATAATTTGGCCAGCTGATTAGCCGTGCCACTCGGCTCGTTTCCACCCATTCAGTTCCATTCAGCCCACTTAGGCCCATTCACAGCCATTCGGGCCTTGGCTAATTCGAGTATTTGTGGCTGTCAATCTGTCGATGATGTGGAATCGGATGGGAGATCTTTCGGCCGCCAATCGCAGCGCAGAGTTATTAGCACCTTATTTTCGGAGCACTTAGCGCAAATTGAATTGGACTCGGGTGACACACCGCCGTTGACCCCGGACTTTCAGGCCTTTCAGGCGAACTGGTGCGGCGGAAAGGTGTCCGCTCGCATGGGATGTGTCGAATGGGGCAGCATTAACTGCGAACCCATTAAGTGCTCAATCAAACGGGAGCTCATTAGGCGCAAGAAATGCACTGGCAATCGCTCCAATCACCGATTGATAGCCCGTTGATTGGCCGCACTTGCGGTGCTCTACCGTTATGGAAATCGGGCTGTTTAGCTCATTAATAAGCACTTTATCTAAACGCATCCAGGGCGGCGAGCGGTCAGAGCGCAATTACAGAAATGAGCCGTCCGCTCGGTCCGCTCGATCCGCCGCTGTCACCAGATAGCTGGTCACTCGGCGCCGCAGCACGTGTTAAGTGGCGCTTTAACTGCACTTAATTTGCCTCGAATGGCGGCAATCAGTGCGACGGGATATGAAAGCTTGCCTGGCCGAGGTGACCCGTGCCACCCGTGCCACCTGTCTCACCTGTGCCACCGCGGTGGTCAGCGCCCAGTGATCGTTGATCGGTGGATGGGGCTTAGCTTCCTTCCGCCGATCGCTGGGTTCAGGAACCTTCCTGCCTCCCGTTCTGTTGATGGCCAATCAATGCAAATCGGAAGGCAATCGCCCTGGAATTAGCGCGCGACAACAAAGTCAACAGTCGGAAGTGGCCGCTCATCGATCGCGGGCCCTTTACCGCTCTCCAACGCACAGTGGGTCCCATAGATTCAGCAGCAGTTCAATTCTTGTATCTATACAGTTGAATGAATGTATAGGAATTATTTGAAATCTTAAAACCAAATTAATCACGTAGGGTAAAAATTATCATTACTTTTGTGTTCTGTCCAAGAGAGTAGGTTCCATTGAAAATATTAAACAAGCCTAAGAGTAAACTAAAGTAGATGTATTTTCCACACTTTTCCCAACCCACTGAGCACTGTGAATTATCTGCCAATTTACATGCGGCGGCCACAAAGCAATAGCTGATATCTTCATCGCCCATCAGCCATCAGCCATCAGCCATCGGTCATCCGGTTTGGGCCGGGCCAAGGGCTTCCTGGCGGCCAGCGACGGCAGCACTTGCTCCTAACGATTTTAATTAATATTTTAACTAACTATTAATAGCGGAGGCATCCGGCGCAGCTCCTCTACCTCCGCCACCCACTTCCCACTTGCCATTGGCCACTTGCCACTACTTCTTCATGGATCGGAGGATGAAGGCGCGCGCCCGGTGGACGCTGGTGTAGACGCCGGGGTAGCGGGCGTCGGCGCAGCCCAGGCCCCAGGAGACGATGCCGCAGAGCTGGTTCTGGAAGATCGCCCCGCCGCCCGAGTCGCCGGAGCAGCTGTCCTTGCCGCCGGAGCGGGCGCAGAAGGAGGAGGCGGAGAGGGAGTCGCGGTTCTGGTAGGCGCGCTGGCACTCCCGCTTGCGGATCAGCTGGATGGTGGCGGTGCGCAGCTGGTTGGAGGGGCTCGAGTTGCCGTAGCGGGTGGTGCCCCAGCCGGAGACGCGCATGTAGTCGCCCACGTTCCACTGCACCCGGCAGAGCGGCACCGTGCTGATCCCGCTGCCGGTCAGCGCGCTCTGCAGCCGCACCACGCCCACATCCCAGTTGAGGCTGGAGCTGCTGAAGCCACTCGGTATGAAGTAGCGCGCCACGCGCCGCACCACCCCCGCCTGGCTCAGCTTGCTGACCCCGCCCTGCACGGTCATCCTGCCCGGCTGGTAGCCCTTGAGGCAGTGCGCCGCCGTGACCACGTGCCTGCCGCTCACCAGGGAGCCGCCGCAGTAGAAGGCCCCGTCGTAGCGCAGGTTCACCACGAAGCCGCCCACCGCGGACAGCGAGGTGGCGGTGCCGCCCACGATCCTGGGCTGGATCTGCCCGCCAACCAGGCCGAGGAGCAGTTGGAGGATCAGCAGAAGGAGCGGCAGCAGAGGGCGCCACATGGTGGAGGCATCTGGTCGCCCGGCGGGTGGCTCTGCTGCTTTTATCGCTGGGGAAACGCTCTTGGGGAGGCAGAACTTTCAGCTGAGCAAACACCTTTCTTTCCACTGGAAGTGGGAGTGGGAGTGGGAGTGGGTCACAGTCGCGAGGTGGCAACATGTGCGCAATGACCTTGAGGTGTTGGCAAAAACAGATATTCGATTTGGGTAGATCTAGATCAGGCGAGAGCAACACGCACAACTGGGAAAGGTCAGGTGGTGATGGAGTTCAAGATGCTGGTTCTGAAAGCAGTGGCGAAAACAATTAAATAAACAAACAGCAAAATATATGAATGGCTCAGTTAAATAAAATACTACTTATTATACGAGTAGCTTGAAATAAATAGTAATATTTACATATTTTATTTATTTATTTTTCTCTATACTCAAAAGTTGCAAACTTTAACTTTAGACGGGGATCAGCCATATTATACAAGTATAATATCAAAATACTATTTAAAATACGAGTAGTTTGAAGCAGATAGTGCTACTATTTATTAAACGAGAATGTATATCTATATATATATATATTTATATTATTTTTTTAATTATACAAGTACATATAATATAAAAATACTATTTAATATACGAGTAGTTTGAAGCAGATAGTGATACTATTTATTATACGAGAATATATATCTATATATATATATTTTTATATTATTTTTTTAATTATAAAATTACATATAATATAAAAATTCTATTTATCATACGAGTAGTTTGAAGCAGATAGTGATACAAGTAAAGCCAGGGAAACCAACTTTCTTACCACAAGAAATTTCCCTTGAAGTCGACGCATTCCAGAGCCCATGAGCCGCAGTCCAGCTCCTTATCCGCCATCAGCACCTTTAGATCCCCACAAAAACCCAAATGGAGCCCGCGTCTGCTCGTTGTGAGTCATAAAACGGGGCGGATTGGCTGGAGATTTCTGGCGGCAGATAAGAATGCGACTTCGCAGAGTCGAACTCGAAGTCAAAGTCAGGGAGATGGCAGTGCCCTTTGGCTTCGCTTGGCCAAAAACAGCGCATTCCGCGCCGCGGAGGGAAGCCCCACCAGAAGAAGGGCTACCACATTGGGTTGGAGTCGGCCGACTCGGCTGACTTGGAGGCCTCCTGGCGTCCGGACTTGGCTGAAAGCAGGGCGTCTGGGCCGGGCTACACCTCCTGGCGGCCGGCGACCTTATCGCACCCATTAATCTGGCAGGCCGGGAAAAGAAATGAGCAATAACGAACCAAATGAGGCGAGCCAAGATGGTGGATGTCCCCCCTCCGCTCCCTACTCTCTGCTCCTTGCTTCTTGCTCCTGCGGCAGGCAACGTGGCAACATGGCGGAAACCTAATGAAAAGCAACCCCGCGAGGGAGAGCGGCGAGTTAAATATTATGACCAGGTCTGAAAGGCCCGCTTTTTGCACCACGGCTTGCCCCATACGCAACGCCAACAACAACAACAAACAGCGGGGAAACCAAAAACAAAAACAACAACCGAAAGTACGGAAACCGAGAGAGAGAAAAAATATGAATTTTTTACGATCTCAAGTCATGCAAAAAGCGAAGCGAATCAGAACGCGCTGCGCATTGGACGTGAGTCGCGAACGCTTCGTGCGGTTCGATGATGGCGGCCATGGAGGGTTAACGTCATCCCCCCTCCCCTCTCCCACCCCCCTCTCTATCCCCAGTCCGTCCCTTTGGGCCACGTTTGGGCTTCGGCCCGGCCATGCACTCCTTTTTCTTGTGCGCGAGATAAGAGCGATTTTGTGCCTTTTTCTACTTTTTGTGCTTTTGTGTTTCTGTGCTTTTTGTGTTTTTGTGTTTTTGTAATGCGGCGCGCTGTTGTATTTGGCTCGAATTCCGTGATGGCGAACATCACACAGAGAGCGGGAACCTCTGGCTCTGGCGGAAATGTTTGACAGACACGTAATGCCCTCGCCGCAGTCATACATTTTCTATTCTTTGCATACGTTCAGCGCCGCCGCCCCTTCTCCATTTCTAAGCCACCTCGGTATCGAACGCTTTTCCCCCTCCCCCCTCCGCCTCCCCATTCCCATTTCAATTTGCAACCTTCGGGTTCGGAAAAGCGAAGCTGAAGGAACTGCCGATGGAATTTTATAATGAACATCCAGGGGGCCTGACATTTTGTGCTGCTAAAGTGCAGTTAAGGAATAATTGTTGCTCTAAAAAACAGCAGCGAAACCCATAACTAAGGAGCAGCAGCAGCAGCAGAAGTGGAGCAAAAACTAGAGGAGCACATGGCACAATGGAATGGGCGAGGGGGAGGGGCGGGGGAGGTGTTGCTGCTTGCGAAGGGAGACACTCCAAAGGTCGTAGCATCCGGAGGGGGAGGGGGGATGCAACAATGCAAAGCAACCGGAGGCAAAGAAACATGAGAATTTTGCACAGTGTGTGTCTGCAATTTGAAAATAAATTGGCTTGCAGTATTAACAAAGGCCATGTGATGTGACGCCTCCATGGTCTCATCTTCCCATCGATTGGAGCACACAAATTCATAAGTATTCAGCTCTTAAGCGATTCTGAGTCTCGCACTAATTGTGGGCAGTCAACTGCAATTTTCAGATTCAAGATATTTAAACAGAAGTTGCAATTGTAAGAGAGGGCTGATGTACAAATGAGTTTTTCTGGCAGTACTTACACATAATGGGATCCCCTAACTCGCCCGCCTGTAAATCTGTAAATGCACTCCAGTAGAAATCAAACCAAGCCCAAAAATGTGAGAGCTCAGCGGGTTTTCCATGGGAGGGAGAGAGAGTGTCTGGCTGGCTGGCGGGAAGGCGGGAAGATGGCCGAAAGCACTCATACGCCCCGTTTTGCTGCAGCAACCACAATGGCAGCCAAACGAGCGGGCCATGTGTGCGAATGCGAGTGCAGCTCGAAAGCAAACTCGGGCACCGACCAGCAACCATGACACCAAGGAGCGGGGGAGTTCCTCGAAGCCGGAGGGGGAGGGGGAGGGGGCTGGCATATTCGTGCGCAATTTCGCGTTTGACGAAACATATAATCTTCGCACATTTCTATGGAAATGAATGGATTGGCGAATGCCTTGCTGGCTGCATTGATAGATGCAGGCCGGATTGATGGATACACGGCTGGTTGGCTGCCTGGCTGCCTGGCTGGTTGGCCAAATGGGATTGGTATTGGTTTCCCAACAAGACGGCCAGCCAGGGAAGGTAAGAGGGATGCGAGGGAAGCGAGGGGGGAGAGGCAGAAATAGGTGGCACATTTCTTTGCCGCTGCAGTTGCGTTGCAGCGTTCCCCCGCCGCCGCAGCATGCAAATGGGCTCCCCAGTCGGCTCCACGGGCCACACCCTCGAGTCCCCCTCCCCCTTCCCCTCCCCATCCCCTCCCCTGCCTCATCAAGAGGCAAGAGGCAGGCGCCCCAGCGTCGCTGTTTTTGGTTTTTTAGTCGTGTTCTACTTACGGAGCGAGTGCGCCGAGTGCGCTGGTGTGTGTGTGTGTGTGTGTGTGTGTGTGTGTGCACTCCGTGTGTTTTTCTGCTCTGCTCCTATGCAAATATGCAATTAAGTCGCCCGGCCGACTCTGCCATCGAGCGGCGTGTTTGCTGCCATCTAACATGGCATTCCGTCAGCAGGCGGACGAGGAGTCGCAATCGAAATCCGAATCAGAATCAGAATCAGAGTGGGAATTGGAATCTGAATCACAGCCTGAATCCGAATCCGCCGCAGACAGCTGCACCATCAATACGCTCATCGTCGCAAACTTGCCACAGTTGGCAATACGAGCGAGCCAAACCTGGGATTGGGGATTGGGGATTGAGGGTTGGGGATTGGCCATGGAATTGGAAATGGAATTGGAAGTGGAGGTGGAAGTGGAAGTGGGAGGGAGGGGCTGAAAGCCACCATGCGATTGGCCTAATGGCTGGTTCATGTGTGAGTGAAGTCCGACTTTGGCGATGGAATAGCAGGGGAGGCTGGACAAGATTATACAGATTGAAATGCCTATAATCACTGATGACCAGTATGCTTTGGTAGATAATGCAAACACTGTTTTGGGCTAAATCAAATAACTCTATTATTCATCTCTTCTAACTGCTTTAAGTGATTGCCAGCGTTTGGGGGAAAAGAGAAAGGACTCATAAGCGAATTTGGAACTTTCAACAATATTATCAGTGGGTAATCAAGCTATTTGACGTTCAAGGCGGCGTATACTTGATGTGCTTTTGCAGGCTTGCGTATACTTTATGTTCACTCCCCTCCTCCTCCGCCCATTTAACCCCTTATTCTGGATTAAAAATTTGCATCAAGTATGCAGGCTGCTAAATGCCCCAAGGTACAGAAATCGCAAAAACGAAAACAATGCCGAGTGCTTACAAAACGCTAAGCCCCAAACCGCAAAGAAGAAGAAGAAGAAGAGAGCGTGATGCCGCAACGAAAAACAGAAACAAAAACAAAAACAATAACAAAAATGCAGCAACCAAATTCCGATGAAAGCGCTGCTGCGTCTTGCGTCTTCCGTCCCGCCCTCCTTCCTTCCCTTCCTCTCTCTTCCCCGCTTCCTCTTTCTTTCTCTCCTTCTGCACGAGTGTGTGTGCAGAGGCGACGCCATGTTGCGTGCAGTACGCGTGCAGAAACATGCATACTCGCCTGTACATACGTGTATGTATGTATGTATATGTACAGCTGCATGCATATAGCAGAAGTTGCATACATACGTACTTATGTATGTAGGCACGTAACGCATTCGCATTCGCATTCGCATTTCGCATTATGGCCGACGCGAACGCTTGCGGCCAACATACATGGCTATCTGGCAGTGCGGCCATGTGGCTCTTTTCCTGGCTTCCCCCTCCACTGCTCACGTTGCTGCTTTGCGTGGCAGCCACCCGAGCAAAGCCCCGAAATCGGACACTCCGAAAAACCAATTCAAGTACGCTGTCAAATGTGTATTAAGGTTTCCCAACTTCACAATAAAAATAGTATTTAAAAGATTGTTTTAGAATTGCGTGTCCAAGTGCCACTTACGAGAAACAGGAGCACCACGGATCCCCAAAGATTTTTGTTCTAAGGATGTCCTACAATGTGGATCCTATTAAGTTTTAATATACCTCTGAAACTCTACTTACTCTAATGGCCGAAGATTAAACACGTATCGCGTGTTTTTTCTTCATGTGCAAGTGAAGATGGCGAGGCAAGACCGCATACAACTTACTTGGCTGGCTTTGCGGTTGAGAAGAAGCCGGAGTGGAGAGCGAAGAGCGGGGAACGGGGAGCGGAGGGGTCTTCGGGTGGAAAAGAAACCCCCGGGGGGCGGAGACCTGGGTGCAACAAAGTCCCACAAATTATACCCTGGATAAGCTGCACCGAGGTGCTGAGTTGCTGACTTACCGAGTTGCTGAGTTGCCGAGCTGTAGAGCTGCAGAGCTATTGAAGCCTACGCAAAAGCCCCAGAAAGATTGTGATTAATAAAGCTAATTTCGAGGCTCTCAGGCTTTTGAACTATTTCAAATTAGCTGCATGAAGTTTTCAATTAATTTCCAAGTTTCAATTTAAAGCCCGAACCTCTGGCTGCCGACTGCCGACTGCCAACTGCTGAGCGGAGCAGCGAGTAACGGCCGCCACTGAAAGTGTGATGAGAAATTTCGTAATGACTTCTTAGCCCCGTGAGTCCGTAATAAGTGCAATTAGGCCATTGATGGTCCGCCAGCTCCACGGCGACTCCGTCCGCTCTCCAGCTCCAGCGGATGTGGAGCTGAGCTGGAAGCTGCTCTGGAGTGGAGTGGAGTGAATCGTGTCGGATCCCAACGCTCCTGCAACTGTCGCCTCGCCTCGTTAGCCGGCCAGCAAATTTGCAGCGTCTAACATGGCCGGTCGCCATGTTTAATCAAATACGTGACTTGATTTCAATTTGGGCGCCAGTCCGACAGTCCGCCAGATGCAAACCGCTTTTCCACGTTCCAGAGTTTAACAGTTTCCGACAGATGCCACGTCGGTGCGTAGTGGATGCCACTTGGCGTCGAGGGTCCTCGGGAAAATGTGTTTTTAAAGTTGCAATAGCAGATGAATCTGTTGGCTGTAAAGTCACAGTATTGAGAATCTTGGCTATCACCTAAAGTTACATTGTAGCACCGATTCATGTTTTCGATTTCCCATCCATTACCAGCTAAGCGCTTCTCTTGCCCCGGCCAACCCGCCATAATTTTGGCTATCTCTCGGCAGCTCTGCCAAATTATACACCTGGCCACTGGGGCAAGGCTCTCCGATGTGCGGGCTAATTGCAATAGAAATTGACGGACAAGTGTTGGGCTAATTACGAGGTTAAGGTCTCCGGTTCTCGTTCCCAGGGAGAAGCGGACAAGCGGACGAGCTAACCTGTTCCGCATTTCAACAAGTCAATCAGAAGTCAATCACTTGGCGGCCCTCTGCCTCGGCGATTCGGGGGATTCGATCCCAACTGAAGGTTCGATGTTCCGCAGTTCCGACAACGAGTCTGCTGAAAGTAATAATAATAATACACGCCGTGCAGCAACAACATAATTGCAAATTGGCCCGAAAATAAAAACAACAAGCCGCAGCACAACGCGGGCCACAGCAACACGATAATTTAATGTTTGCCAAATGGGTGAACGGGACACACACAGATACACACACACACACGCGCACACACGCGGCGGACCGAGCGGCCGAAAAAAGCAAATTATAGACTGTCTGGTGACCTTGAAAGTGAAATGCCCCAATCCGTCTAGCGGGGTAGATCGCGTCAGCCGGGCGGCGGGCGGCGGGCGGAGGAGCGGGGAAGGTGCCAGGACTGGTGGCCAGAAATTAGTTACTCCGCGAGCAGAGTGGCCGCTCTAATTGCGTAATTGACTGATCCGACACAGCGGCGAACAAAGAGCAAACAATTGACAGACACTCAACTGCGTACTGGGATGCCAGAACACACGGGGTGCTACTACTACTTCGACTACTACTTCAGAGGTACACTGCTACACCGAGAGAAAATCGATCCGATCGATAAGCTATTACCTTCCTCGCCCACTGGCAGCATTTGGGGTAACTTAACGCACAAGCTATTCCAATTCGGAGTCGTTTGTATTTTCTCAAAGGATTTTGAAATGCAAATCAGTTAATCTGCTTTTTTCCAGTGCACCCTGCCAGCTTAGGGCTGCGAGCATCCGCAAATCCGAGCCAGGAGATGGCAATCCTGCGGGGGAGGGCGGGACGGTCACAAAGGTCCCTTCTAGAGTTTCGCTGCTGCCGCTGCTGCCGCTGCTGCGCATGTATCTTGCAGATACGCGGATACACATTTTCCTCTCATGCGCCGCTGCACCTTCGCCACTCACCGCTTTTTATGCAATTGTTCGGCTCCTCTCTCGCTTTTTCCCGCCCGGCTTTTTGTTCAAAACATTCGAATGGGCGTGAACCGAAAATACTGCCGCCGCTTTCTTCTCGAGTTTTGTGTTTTATTTATTTTTTTATTTTTTTTTTTGCCTGCCTGCTTGCGTTGCTGCCGAGCTGATTTCCGGCGCGTTTTGGATTACACAATGCCAGCAGCAGCGAGCGAAAGGTGAGCGGATTTTACTTGTTCAGTGCCCCGGCTCCGCAGAGGAGCAGCCTGGACGGACCAACTGGTGGCAGGAGGCAGGAGGCAGCGAGCAGCAGGCGAGTGGCGAGTTCCGCCCAGCGCCGTGGTGCACGATTCCTGTGCCGCCGACAGTCTTGAGACTGCGGAATCCAATTTGAATTGTCAATGCCCGTTCTGCGATTGCGACTGCTATTGCGACTACCCGGAAGCGCTCGAAACAAAGCCTTGAACTTGCCACTGCCACATTTGTTGCGCCCTCTCGAGGGTGCTCAAGGGTGCTTGCAATTCACTGGTTACCCCTTGCTGGAGTAACCCCCTCTCCCTTCGCTATCCTGCCCGCCCCAACTCGATCAACTGCTCGGATTGCCGGCTCACTCCCCGGGTGCTCTTACAATGGCAACTCCTGCATCTGGCGGAGGACCTAACGGAGCTGAGCAGCTGCAGGATTCAGCTCGTTGGACTTCGCGTGTCTGGTGACCTTCGGAGGTTGCAAACTCCAGCGTAGGTGGTGTAACTATGGATTCAACTTTCTGGATGGGAAGGGAAACGATAAGCTTGTTAATCCCTTCACACCAGAACTGACCTTGATTAAAAGAAGCTGTGAAGCCAGCTTTCACATAATCTTAACCATTTGACTGTTTTGCTACCCATGAAGGAACCACATCTTTAGCCTTGCCCCACAAAAGCGAGTGAGTGAAATCGAAAAACCTATTATTGTTTCCTGGAAGTTGGGCTAGCATGGCGAATTCGATTAGAGCGTCTGTCACAGAGGCACTCTGGATCCAAAATGGGTCCACCAGAACATAAGAATATAAAGCGTGGATAATCGAATGCGAGAGCCGCATCAGAAGCTTCCCCATTGCCACGAAAGGTGAGGAAGGCCGGGCACCGCACAGCGGGCCAAGTTAATCAAAACTAAGCCGGGCCAAAGCTCGAACCCATTCACACATCAGATGGGGCAACTGGGGCAGCTGGGGCAGCCATGGGTTAATCTGCGCCGAATCAATGAAGTGCCTGCTGTGTGTGGCGCGCTGGCACAACTCAAACGTCCGCTGAACAATGAAAGTGGCAATTAACCAGAAGCCGAGCATTAAATTACAAAATGCGATCGCAGCAACAGGTTGCCGATCGCCGATCTCCCGATCGCCATCAATAGATAGTAGTAATAATAATAAAACAACGGCAGCAGCAACGGCTGAATGGGCTTGACCGCGTGGTCGTGGCTGTAGATGTGGACTTAGACGTGGATGTGGACGTGGATGTGGATGTGAATGTGGAGCTGGAGCTGGAGATGGAGATGGAGCTAGAGCTGGAGATGGAGCTGAAGCTGGACAGGTTCTCCTCACTCGGCGACTCCAGTGGGCTCTTAATCGATTTCTGCAGCTTCTTGAAGCGGCAATTAGATGGGCCCGCTCTCTGTGGGAGACTGCAGTTGCGGTTCGGCCCGGTATCTGTCCCTCCCCTCCCCTCCCTTAACCCTCGATCCCTCGATCCATTGACTGCCCGCTGCGCCAATGCATATTGATTGAAAATTGATCCATTAGCAAAAAAAGTGCGACATCGATAATCCGCTGCAAAAGTGCACATGCCCCGGACAAAGGATGCGCGATCCGGGGGCGTGGTCGCCGCTCTCCAAATCCAGATGCACTCGCATTATCCGACCTGTGTTTACCAGTCCGCCCGGCAGGGGGCGCCCCGCACCTTGGCAGTCCCGCTCAGTTTGCTCAGTTTGATTGACAGTCGGCGACACCTCTTTATTCTTTATTTACCGCGCCTGCTGTTGTTTGTTACTGTTAATGTTATTTATTGTCAATGCCATCACGTAGTTTAATTTACTCGCTGCGCAAAGCAGCGTTCTCCTTCTGGCTGCGAAATGCAAAAGTTTTCATTTCAAACACATCGCCTGGCAAACGGACTTCCTTCCTGTGCGTCAAAGAGAACAGTGGCGGCGAAGGGGAGGGCGAGGGGGGATCGATGAGCGGCATTCAATGGATTTGCCATTATTGTTTGCACAAACTTTTGCGGTCGGCCAGTGGAGGTCGGAGGTCACCGCCGCGGGAGGGGGAGGAAATGTCATCGATAGCGAGTGCGGTTAGGCAATGGAATTTAATGGCCATATCAAATCCGATGGCCAGCAGGGGCTGCTTTAAAGCGGATTAGCAGCAAACTATTCTGTCACATTTACACGGGCTTTTAAGCCCTCTAAAATTAAAATGGCTTAATTGCAGGCAAACATCTACCGATTGGGCAACTAGTTTGGGACGAGCATTCATTACCGAAACTTGTAATTGGCTTTGCCAGTCATGAGGTTATGGTGGCCGTCGAGGCTCTCCGGAAAATCATTATTAAATTGGGTTGTCTGGATGGTAAACTGCCAGTGCGCCACGATACCCAAACACTTTGATTTGTCAACCGATTCGGCTGGCACCCACCGATTGCCGGGCGACCTTAGGTTCAAGTTGTTTGCATGAGCCACATCTTGATTAGCCCAAACACTCTCGGCTCGCATTGTTGTTGCCTCCCCTGGCAGTTGTGGTAATCGAATTGTTTCAGCGCCGCTCGGCAGTTGTCCGCAGCCGAGTCAATTTAATTGACCTCCAGAGGTCAAGCTGTTCCCTTTTGTCGCTGTGGCTGGCTTGGCTGGCACCCCCATGGAACGCTTTCTTTCATCCGATCCCCAATCGCAATCTTTATGGGAGTCTGGGATCCGCAGCAGCAAGCTGACAAAGAGATGGACGAGCGAGCCTCTTCCCTGTTAATGGATTTAATTGAATTTGGCTTGTTGCTGCGTTTTATTTGTCTTAATTGTCTGCGAAATAATCATAAATCAGTTTTCTGAGCGTCGGAGCGAGGGCCCAGCTCCCAAAGCCGGGCGAACTTGGGCACTTGGGTCAATCAATTTATGACATATCCCCAGCTCAGCCTCAGCCTCAGCCTCAGCCGCTCGAGACCCGAACTCGACCGATCTCAAGCCGGGCGGATGATGCGGCACTTTCCGAGCTGGGGAGATGGAGAGCTGGAGAGCTGGGAACCTGGGAACCACTGCTCCGGCTGTACAGTGTCTGCAGCACAGAGCATTGTTTCGCGTGGAGCTCCTTTGTCTCCAATCAGAGGGCTCGGCGGGATCAGCGGGCAGGGGGCACCCACAATTGGCGAGAATTTCAAACGTTTCCATGCGGGCTGGGCTGGGATTTAGTTAATTTAGCATAGCATGTCCGTGATCCGCAGATCGGGAGATCCGCAGATCGGGAGATCGGAGGAGAAGCCCCTGCCCTTCTCCCGATGGCCAGCGGTCCGAATCAAAGCCAGGCGAGGCCAGCTTCCTGACCATGTTGACAACTAAATAACACGTTAATGTGTTTATTGCGTATGCCCGATGTCCCCAGAGCCTTGCCTCTCAGTCTCAGCTGGGACCGGACAGAGCTCGTCCGCAGATGGAGATGGAGATGCAGTCGGACTGGAGCTGCGGACTTGTGTTAGGTGTCGCGGCCAACACATTCGATCCGGCCTGCTCTTGATCCGCTCGGCTCGCCACTTTCGCATTAAACATGAGGCTGGCCAAGTGGACCCCGGCCAGGGGACACAAAACGCGTTTCACGCCTGGCCAGAAGCTTGGGAAAGCGACTGGTTGCACTTGGGCTGCTCCTTAACATTTATTTATGTATTTATGAAAACGTCATGCGATCTCGCGGATCAGCGGTAATCGTATGCTGGCTGGCCACTGGCCAGCCCCCCGCCCCGCTTACACCCGCCCTAATGCCAACTCCATAAATAAAAGATTAGCTTTTGCGGAATAAACATTTCGCCAGTTGCTCGCATCTAACATGTGTCGCAATAAAGTTCTGAATTGTTTGTCCCGATATTGGGGAAATCGCCGGAAGCCTCCAAGGAAGGTCTATCAGATCCCGATATTTTACAATTTAGCAGGAAAATGATTGTGGTCGTTAACTTTCGTCGTCAGCTATTTAAAAAATCCTTATTTCCAACGGGAAAATTGGCAATTTTGGTCCAGAAACCACAAAAACTGACATATTTTGGAATGTTATGCCTTTTCGAACTCGTAATGACATTTCTCATCGACTGGCATTCAAATTTGAAAAATTTTATTTTTGTCCAATTTTTGCAAAAAATGATTAACAAAAATACAGTTTTGCGTTATCCGAAAATAGCGACGAAAATAGCCGTAACTTTGCTCTAAAATCCATAAAAGACATATTATGAAGTATTGTACCATTTTCAGCTCGTTATGACATTTCCCATCGACTGGCATTCAAATCTGAAAAATTTTATTTTTAGCAAAAAATGATGATGTTACAAAAAAATTCGAAAATTGGTTAGCTTAGATCATCAGCTGTAAAAATCAGTAATTCTTCTTGTTTAGCCATCCTATTTGGCCAAGATACGTCAGGGAATACCCGAGAAAATCATTTTTTTACTGGTTAAAAATATTGTTTTTGGCATTTCAATTGAAAACCATGTTATACCCACATGACTGTTTGTATCGAAAAGTGGTCTGAATAAATTGGGGTCTGGCTAATTGTAGTACACTTTTTGACCATTTTATCAACGAAAAACCCTCAAAAAAAAATCGTATTTTTGCGGTTTATTAGTTGGAAAAATCTGTATTTAGGCCATATTAGTTGAAAAAATGGTTCAGGAATGTAACATATTTCTGAGCTCGTAAAAACATTTGCAATCAATTGGCATTCAAATCAAAAAATTTTATTTTTGGCCATTTTTTGCAAAAAAATGATGATGTCACCCCTTATCAAAAATGTAGTTCTAATTTTGCTCTAAAAACCACAAAAATTGTCATATTTTGGAATGTTATACCTTGTTAAGCTCCTATTACCATTCTTCATCGACTGGCATTCAAATCTGAAAAATTTAATTTTGGTAATTTTTCGCAAAAAATGATGATGTTACCCCTTACCAAAAATGCGAGAATTAGCCCAAAATGTATTTTTTGAAATAGGCAGAAGAGTGATTGGGGTTGTTAGTTCTGGATGTCAGCTATATAAAAAAGTGGAGTCTTCAGTTTTGGGACATGTTTTGACCAAGATACGACCAAGAACGAGCGGGGAATGTTCGTATTACTCAACCAAAAATCCTGATTTCAAGTTTTGGATTTAACATATTTCGAAAAGTGTCTTGAGTAGTTAGCAAATTAAAGCCCGAGAAAATAGGCAATATAGGATCGGGCGATTAGATCCGCACTAGAAGGATGTGCTTCCCCCGAAATCCAGATTGAGTCGGGCAGCTGCGCTTCGCCTCCGCTGAGTGGGCCAGATCAAAGGCCGCTTTTCACGTGCCTCACGTGGCACGCCCCGGCTGATTAAATTAGCGGATTGTGTGCTCCGGCGACAATCGCCAGACATTCATATCTAGGCTTGGCGGAGGTAAAAAGCGAGCTGCAGTTGCGTCTAATTGCCAGTTTCGGATTTCGGCTTTCGGATTTCGTATACCGCGCAGGCGCAGCTGAAACCCCGCCCCCCGCCTCCCTTGGCCGAGGTGCCGCCGGGTCTCGTTACACAAGCCCACTCCGTTACAAATGTCAGGCGACCTTACGCACAACGGGTCTGATGTTCGCCGCCAAATGTCAGCGAGTGGAGCGGGTGAGCGGGCAAATTAATTCATTTTCAACACCTATTTTGACAGTTCATAAAATACATTTGTCATAAAATCGGTCAGAGACAGCGACTACTGCTCAGCCGGTCGGTCGGTCGGTCGGTTGGTCACTCGTTCGGGCCAAGATTTATGTGCCTCATTGGGAATGCAATTCAAGAAGGGCCTGCCTGCCTGCCACATCAAATTTGTCCCTTTTTCGCGGGAGCCTCGCCTCCCTTTTCCCTTCCTTTTTTTGGCCATTTGCCCGTTTGTTGTCTGCCCTGTGAGAAGCGGGCAACCGGAGGCCGGGCCCAAAGCGAGTTGCAAAAATCTTAACAAAGTTATTTTAGCAAACGGTACGACAAAAAATGTCATGTCCCCGAGCATTGCAACAGGGCAGCCAGCGAGCATCCTGCGACGTCCCCGATGAACTGGCGAACTGGGGAACTGGACACTGGACACTGCTCACTGCTCTGCAATCGATATGCGTGCAGATGCTCCACTTTGATCAGGTCATCAGCGACACATCGTTCATCATTCCAGGCGGACGGTGCGCAGGAATGCAGCGGGGTGAGCAGGAGGAGCGGAGGAGTGGAGCGGAGTGGAGGAGCTATGCATGACCAGTAGCCGAGTTCAAGACAATGGGCCAAAGCCATGAAAGGAACGCTTTTCAAGTTTTACGCCAAAGACCCAATGTCTGCGGCTGGGACTTCGCTTCAGCTTCGGCTTCGGCTTCGAACTCGAGTTTGGGTTTGGGCTTGGGCTTGGACTTGAGCTGCCGAGGATGAGGCTGGATGGAGCGGCCGAGGATGAGGATCCCAGGGCCAGGCCGCGACTTTGACGGATGAATTTCACAAATAACTTCAACTGCTGCTGCAGTGCAGCTCTTCTGTTTTTATTTAGCGGCTGCTGCCTGCGTTATTTATTGTACGAGTATTTGGCCTGGACTCGCAAACAAACCACTACACTCGGGAAAAAAGGGTGTGGAAGGGCTTCTATTGAATGTATCATAAAGTTGGTGAAAACATAAACAACCCAACTACCTTCTTGTAAATCTCTTTTGGAGGAGAATACTCATAAGTATTTATCTTCTCCTTAAAATGTGGCTTACTGGCTGCTCTTCCTAACTATAAAATTATTACGAAATGATGGAACTAAGAGCTGCGTTTCTCGCAGTGCACTCGTTTTGGAGCTGAAGCTGGAAACGCAGCCTGCAGCCTGCAGCCTGGACTTGGCATTGACACGAAACCTTGTTGAGTTTCGGAACGCAGGCCGGCGAATGACAGCAACAACGTTGGATGCTGGATGCTGGCTGCTGGATTCTGGATGCTGGATGCTGGACTCTGGACACTGGACATTGGACGTCGGACGTTGGATGTCCCCGTTGTGTCTAAGTTTGGTATGCGTCATTTTTACAAGGAAATTCCTCTGAGTTTGCGACTCCGGTCCGAGTCCACTCCGACTCTGGCCAGAGCAGTCCGCTCCTGCTGCTAATTTATGTAAACACGCTAAGTACAGTCCTAGCTGCACTTCACTCCCCCTTTCGCAACCCCCTCCCACCCCCCGCCGCCCCCTCAATTAGAGCCCATTGAGCGAGCACGCGGACCCCGCGAATTCCGGCCGAAGTTTTAAATTGAAATCGCAAAAAGCGCTCGCAAATGCAAAGTTCTCCGCTTCTCGCTGGAATTCCTTCGCCGGCCATTGTCTTCCGTTGGCCGTTGGCCGTTGGGTCGCAAAGGTGTTGATTTAATGAGGGCCAGGCAGGCGACCGCAGAACTCAGGGCTCTTGAGGCCTGTCCGATGCTCCCATGCTCCCAAGCTCCTATGTTCGAATGATCCAATGCTTCGATGTTGCGATGTTGCGAGTTCGTTCCCCCAAAGTGCAGGGAGCTGAGTGAATCCTCAGAATCTTGGGCTTGAGCGGTCGGATGCGGCGGTGATTGACATGGCTGGGATATTTCGGAATACTTGCGAGGCCCCCCTCCCCGGCTGGAACCCTGACTGGGAAGCCTTTTTCCAGCTAATTAATTGGCAGCGAATGAAACACTCGAAACACTCGCGCTGCGAAGATGCGAGGCGAGTAAATCAGTGTTTTCCCCACTTTGTGGGCAAATGGCACAGTGGGCCTCCTCCCCAGAAAACGATGTCGCGTCGAGGACATAATGGAACCATTCATGGGGCCTGTAAAAGCCCGTTAAGCCCGACTCAAGCATATCCTGTTGCGCTCTTTCATGATTAATGGAACAGATTTTCCAGCTTCCTTCCGCCCGCCACACAGATACACACACTCAGATCCGCCGGCGCACACAGACACGCACTTGCCACTTAACTCGTTCAAGTGTGATGCATTAATGTGCCGTCGGCATCCTTCCCCCACCCCCTTACCTCCCCCTCCCCTTTAGCCATCCGAAAGGACAGCCAATGTCCCTGGAAGTGGCCTTCTACTCCTCTCATACTCGAACACAGCTCGGTTTTGTATTAAATTTTCTTTATTTTTATTGTTTTTTTTTTCTCGCTTTTTCCTTTGTTTGATTTGATTTAAAAATTACATTAATTACTAGAAATAAATGTCTGGGGACTGAGAGGGGGAGGGGGAGTCGCTAGGCTTCTTTCGTGATTTTTTGTTGCCATTTTCTAGATTAAAACTAATTGTTTAAATGCTAGCACATAATGTTTTGTTCTTACGCCTTCGCCTCCTGTGTCGCTCGTAAGTTTGATTTGCTTGGGTTGTATCTTGAGTTCTGTGTACCATATGTACCATATTACGTACTAACAATCGCGCACCCAGACACTCGTTCCACGCACAGACTCGCACTTTAGGTGTAAAACTATCAATTACTTGCAGTGGCTGAATTAAACTAGAGTGAAACACACGCACTAATTACCGCTTAAACTAGATTACGTTAATCCATAATTACGGCTACAGCAGCGAGTCGGATTTCGAGTCTCTGAATTCGCCTGGGTTTCGGTTGTAAAAAGGGTAAAAATGGTAAGAAGGGTAAGAAGGGTAAAAAGGGTTCTTCCCCGGTCTAAAATGCGGTCTATACAAAATGTACACTTGAAGCAACTAACTGATTTCAACGAGAGACTATATTGCACAATCAAAAAAAGAACGAAATGGGCTCCTCTTCTACAAAGGTGCAATGAGACATACAATGGAAATGGAATACGTTCGGGGATCACCTGGGATCACCTGCATTTGAGATCTGATTTTACTGATTTCTGTTGCTACTCAAGAACAAAACGCTCGAACACTCGAAAGAAACTCTGAAGATCAACAGCTGATTTCGTTTGTTTGATTTCATTTATTTACGATGTACTTTACGCTTTATGCTTTGTTGTTGTTGCTCACTACATATAGTTTACGTTCATATAGATAGGTTTATACATAGTTAATTCGCTAAATTAAACAAAATAAAGGACACGTTTCATACTCTCTCCGCGCTTCTTCTGTGATTGAGGAATGTTTCTTCTGCTTAAGTATTTTTTGTTTTCTTTTTGTTTGTGTTTGTGTTTGTGTTTGCGTTTCCTTCTTAGCTAGACTACACTGTAGAACGACTGTATTCACGTTGGTAAACATATTCGATTACGTTTAAAATGTACAAATTCACGCTTAACTTGCCAGTGATCGCGCTTCTTCATCGGCGTTTCATATTCATGGATATTTTACAGGTTGCTATCATGGGTTATTGGCTAAGATATCGTGTGCTGCACGCCCCGCCCCGCCACGCCCCCGTCCATGCCCCCGCCGAAGGCCCCGCCCCCGCCGGCGAGGTCCTGCCGCTGCAGGATGTGCCGGGCCTCCGCTTCCGCCTCCGCCTGCTCCAGCTGCTCCAGCTGCTCCAACTGGTCCAGCTCCAGCTGGACGGGGCAGGAGTGCTGCTGCTGCTGATGGAGGTGATGGTGGTGGTGGTGGTGCTGCTGGTGGTGGTGCTGCGTCCAGGCAGCCCCTCCGGGCAGCTGGTGGGGATGCTGTTAGACCGCCGGCCAGACTCTGTGGATGGAAGGGGGAGGCGAGAGGTTAAAGGTGAGTGGTGGGCAGTGAAAGCTGGGAGCTGGAGTACTCACGTCACCAGGGAGGGATTCGTCTCCGGCTGGTACCAGTACTGCGGCACGTAGCCACCCATCTGGGGCGCCGGGTTGTGGTGGTGCGACTGCGGATGGAGCGCCGCCGCGGGGTGCGGGGGCTGCGGCGTCATCTGGGGCGGCGGCTTGTGGTCGATCCAGTGGGGCTTCTGGTCCCAGGGCGCTTGCGTCGGCGGACTGAGGCCCGTGGGTGGGAACTCTGTGGGCACAAATTCGGCGGATGATGATGGGTACTCTGGGTGGGGGTGGCCGGGCGGCAGGCGGAGGCAAACTCACCGGGGGAAAGCTCGGACACGGGCGTACTCGATGGCGTGGGACTGTGTCCGGGAGGTAGGTAGTGCGAGGGCGAGCCGCTGTTCGAGCCGCCGCCGTTGTTACCGCCTGCGAATTGAGAGAGATCCGAACAGAATCGGGGAATGGGGTTAGCTCTGGGGTTATCTCTAACTGCTCTCCCGATGGATGGATGGAACTCACCACTGTGCATCTGGCTGGGGCTGTGCTGGCCGGGATTGGGCCCTCCACCGCCCAGGGGCATGCCGCTGTTGGTGCCCGGGCCCTGGGCCGCCTTCATCATCTTTTTGTACTTGGAGCGCCGGTTCTGGAACCAGATTTTCACCTGCAAGCAGAGATCGTTCGATTAGTGTGGGCATTATCGTGGGAATCGGACTGAGAGCAAGTCACTCGGCTAATCCATAGCGACAGCATCCTTAACCGGGGCACAACCCGCTAACAGATTCATTTGCATCTACCAGTACCAGTGCATCCATGAGATACACGGACTGCGGCTGCGTTGGCAGCTTTTCAAACAGCCTTTCAGCTGAAATTAAGAGTGAGCGCTCGTGAAAAGCGGCTGGCAGGAAAATGGCTCTATAAACTTTGGATTTTGGCAGCGTGCGACACATACGAGTGCCGAGATGTGTTTCATCAGTTGCGAAACGAACTCGAATCCGCGGCCGAAAAAACTATCCGCAGATACTTTCGATTTCCATTCGAAGCTCCGGCGCTTCTAGAACTAATTGTGCGCTGAGCTGTGAGCTGTGAGTTTTGAGCTGGCACTTCACTTTTGAAAGCCAGCAGCTGGATCCGCACTCCGATCCGCGAGTGAGTCAGAAGTGTGGCTCCAGATACTCGTACTGGCAGTAACGGCGCGTATCTAATGCCGCTCGCGAGTATCTGCGCCTGCAATCTGCACGTTGACTCCGCCATGGCGTCCACGTAGAGCCGCCGCCAAGGGGCTTATGCACATGTACTTGTACCAGCACTAGCACTCGCACTCGCACTCGGCGTTATAGATACTATATATACAGGTATTAACTATATAAACCCGGCCAGACTCGCCCAAGGTCGTTCTTCGCGGTTGGCTGGATTTTTGTAGCGCCGCGCAGCTCGCTTTTTGTGTTTTGGCGAATTTCACTGACTTTGCGCTTGGCTTTTCGGTTTTTGCCCATAAAACATAAAGCAGCAGGCGGAGGAGACTCGGCTTTAATGAGCATTCCACCCATCGATTTCAATTAGGCGATAGCTACTACTGTCGGCAATCCCAATCCCGATCAAAATCCCAATCTCATTCCCATTGGGATCCATTGTCGGATCATTGACATTGGCAAACGAGCTTCGGTAGCCGAAAACACGAGCGATTTCCATTTCATTTCGCTTTGCTGCTCAATCAAGCGCGAATAGTTATGTCACTCCACAGAGCTGCTCTCGGGGAATACCTTTCGAAATGCAAAATTCGGCTTTGAACTCAAGAAGAGATCGAGAGGAATAGTCCTAGGAATCGCATTCGGTGCCCAGTGCTCAATGTGTTCGTGTGTTTTTTTTTTTGTTTGAATGTTACGCAAGGCAGGCCAAGCGAGAAATCTGCGCTCAATGGTAAACGCTGCCGAGGTCTCGAACAAATAGTCACTCTTTTGGAAACATTTAATCAAACACTTTTCTGTGTCATTTGCCAAATCGCAAAGCCAGCGAGTGTCAAAACTAATGGTCAGCAGCCTCTCAATTGTCAGCTTTGAGACGAGTGAGCCTCTTTATACATATAAACAAATAAATGCCCCAGCAGATAGCGTGGTATCAACTCAACAAGTTCCCCTCTTAAAAACGACGACGACAAAAGTTCGCATGAGAGTAAAAGTGTCTTTCGCATCGACCGACAGACTGTCAAATGTCAATCAGCCTTATGCTATGCCATGTTTCCCCCCCCCCCCATCCATCCCCAACCATCTCCTTCTAAATTTGTACCACTTTCGCATGAGCAAATATGGCAAAAACGAGGAGGAATTAGCATGTCACTGTGCCAACTCCCGGCAACCACAACCGATCGGAGCGGAGCGGAGCTGTCTGCCCGGCATTATCCTTTTAACCCACTTCTGCGAGCGGTGGTCAGATGGCCGGTCCGCAGCAGCAGCAGCAGCACTTGCTTGATCGCTTCCGCAACGTGTCACTTGGCATATAATTTATGCAGTCGAACGCACAATTGATGGCTCGCCAGCAGTCTGAGTTTCAGTCTGAGTTCCAGTCTGCGTTTGAGTCTGTGGCTGCGAGTCGGAGGCAGATTACAGATGGCTTTTATGACGACGCCAATGCGCTCCTCCTGCTGCCTGGAGAGCAGTGATCTGGGGATCCAGAGATCTTGTGATCTGGAGAACCGGAGATCGAGAGATCGAAAGAGAAGGAGCTTTCTAATTGCGAGCACTTGCCGTTGGAGCGATAAAAGCCGGCCACAGAGACACCTGCGTGCCCCGCCAACTGTTAACTGGCAACTGGCAACTGGTTCCGCGGGGCATTGCCAAATGTGTCCCGGGCCCCAGACAGACTCTAATTCATTTGACAGGTGAGCATTTAAAACGTGGGAAAAGATAAGCCAGTCCCTGCCCGCCGGCCAATCCATCGATTGATTTGTGTGGGAGCCCCGACCGCGAGCTTTTCCGCTTTCCGCGGAAACACTTCACGTCACCGCCGCTTTTCGTGCGTATTTTCCCTGATAAATCACGCCGCAACGAGCCGACCGCCCCCCTGCCAAGCCATAAACCCAAAGCCGGAGGAGCAGCCCCCTTTGACCCCACTCCACTGCCGAAACTTACGGCTTTATTAGCCGAGCGACCAGGGCGCTGGGCTAAGTAAATAGTGAAGACGGCGGACACGGATGCCTCGGCTTAATGGCACCGACCCCGCCCCCAAAATGGAGGGAGGAGCTCTCCGAAGGAAGAGATGCTTATGGGGCTCGACACCCTCTTCTTCTGGGGATTCCTGGGCATGTGGAAGGTCTTAAACTTCGTTTTTTTAGAAAGAGCAAAGAGAGTTTGCCAATGGTATCCCGGTTTTCTTGGCTTTGAGATGAGTTTCTCCCCTGAACGCACTCGAACCTCCTCCGATTCGATAGAGTATCTGGGCTTCCTCCTTTGATGGCCGACTATTCCAGTATTGCAAATGCATTTCCACTCGACCCGCCAACGACGTCTGACTAAAAAGCAACAAAAATGTTTATGGCTTTTCCCCGCCAGCAGCAGCAGCAGCACCAGCAGCAGCAGCAACATCAGCAGCAACAGCAGCAGCAACAGCAGGAGCAATAGCAGCAACAAAGGCGACGGCAACAACAATTGGCAAGGCATGAAATGGTCTCAGTTTTGTTGCCACAAATTTATGGCTACCGAGCGGAGTTTTCCCCTCATTGTTCTCAGCTTGTTGCTTGTTATGTTCGCTGATGTTGCTGCGGCTCTGGTTTTCATTCATAAATTCCGTGCAACAAGATTTTAGCATTTTTGCAGCACATTTTTGGTGCGAGAAATTTCAATTTGCTGGCCAAAGCGGTTAACATGAAAACACTTTTCGGCGGCTTCTTTCAGCGGTGGCTTTGAATTACGTCCCAAACCGGGGGCATTGTCTTAGCCGCTGATTAATGGCCGCCAGCGATTGCCCGCCCGGCCGATTGTCGATTTCCGATCGGCGTTTGCAGGCGCCAAATCTGGCGGAACTCGAGATCTGCTCCCAATTCGCTGGCCAAACGGGCCATTGCGCATACGCCCGGTGGGTCGCAGCCGCCGAGGATCACTTTCCGGATCAGCCGGATCACTTTCGTTCGCTGCGACCCAGCCTGATGGCCGCTTTATGGTCAACCACTTTCCTCCGGGCCGCGGCAGCACGCGCCACCTGGCCAAACGGTTTTAATCGCGCTGCAATCGCCAGCGAAACGCGCACAACCCGCGCGCGCGGCAATTTTTAATTTATGCACAAGAGAAAAATCGTAAAAAACACAGGAACCATAAAAATTTAAATAGGCGATAGAGCGAGAGGCCGAGAGCGAGAGGGAGAGGGACAGGTAAATCTGAGCTGCTGCGCGAAATAAAATTTTGATTTATGATCTTGTCGCTGAAGTTGTTCGTCAACAGCCGGCGACGGCAAGTAGCGTGTTTGTTGTTCTCGTTGTTGTTGTTGCTGTTGTTGTTGTTGTTGCTGTCCGGACTGCTGAAGCTGCTGTACAAGTTTGTTGGCGCAACAAGTGCTTTCGGCCAGTATAACTCACTCGCCGTCGGTCGGTCAGTCAGTCATTCATAAAAGCAGCGGCCGCGTGGCACTTTTGATTTTGTTGCCGTTGTCGTTGTCGTTGTTGTTGTCGTTGTTGTTGCTGTTCACTGTGTCTGTATTTCGGTAAACCCATGTTCATGCCTGATTTTTATCTGCGAGCAGTAAAAAGCGAAAAAGTAAAAGCCAACAAAACGCACTTAATATATATTTCCCTCAGCCCGAAACGATTGCAAACGCGCGATCGGGAGCGATTGTTGCTGTTGCTGTTGCTGCTGCTTATGTTGCTGCTGCTGCTGCTGCTGCTTATGTTGCTGTTGCAGCGACAACGGCAACTATTGCGTGTGCTGAAGGCAACTGGCTGGGTTGGGAACACCCCCAAAAGCGGCAGAAGAGTCGGAAGACCCCTCCCCCCCTCACCCTCCCGACCAGAGACACATCAGCATATTTCTTCCACCGCCACTGCTGCTTCTTGGCCCAAACCCCTTCTCCACCTCCTCCTCCTCCTCCTTCTCCTCCTCTGCATGCTCTTTTGACTGCCATGGTTGACGGATTACGCAACTTGCCGGCCGTAGCATTTTCATTTTATTATTGTTATTATAAACTCTCCGCATTGTCGGTGGCGTTTTCATTGTGCTTGGAAAATTTGTACATTGCATGCGATTGTTTGTTGTTATACGCTCCGCGGCAGCAGCAACAGCAACAACACCACAAGCAGCAACAGCAGCTCAGCAAAAAATTTGTTTATAATTTTGAATGCAGCAGGAGCAACAACAACAACAGCAGCAGCAGCAACAACAACCGCCGCTGGCAGGCAATGACTTCGAAACATACAACAATGCCATGTCGTGGCAAAAAATGGAAAAAACGCTACAAAAAGTTTTCTTTGAAAAGGTTTTTGTGTTTCCCGTGTGTCGGACCTGCCCTAGAGTCAAGTGTCACGCACACTCCATGCTCCAAGCTCCGTGCTCCATGCTCGATGCCTCATGCTCCATCCATCCCCAGTCGCAGCCTCAACTTTCAGCTCATTAAAGCCAGTTCAAGTTCGCTGCCTAAGTCTTTCGTTCTTGTTAGCAGGAGAGCGGGGGAAAGGGACGGCGATACGATAGCGATAGCGATGGCTTAAGCTGTTGTTGTTGTTGCTGTAGCTGTAGAGTGTGGCAGCGACTGTATCTGTGTATCTGTGGCAGAGCAAACAGAGTGGCTCGCCGTTGCGAAGACGTGCAACCAAAGTGATTTCCAAATAAAATCGTTGCGGGCTGTTTTGGGCAACGCCTTCCCGAAAAAACGAAAACCGAAAGCCGGAGCCGAAACAGTAGAAAGGAAAGCGGCAGCAACAGAGTTTCAACAAAAAACGCTCGAAGGCTTCAAGGCCAACAACGCAGCGCAACGCAACGCAACAACGCCTTGAATCGGCTCCGCAGCTCCCCAGCTCCCCAGCTCCCCAGCTCCCCAGCTCCACTCCACTCCACTCTGGACCAACTCTGAATCGCTGGCAGCAAATGAGCGCAAGTTAACACCGGCCGATCCGGTCTGCTCTAACCTGGCCTGGTCCGAACCCAAGCTGAAGCCTAAGATGCGGCCAAGCAAATTGAAAGCAAATCGATGCCACGTTCAAAGTTGAAACACGTGGCTGCACCACTGCACCACTGCACCGCTGCACCGCTGACCCGCAGCAAGTTGTGAACTCGCGGCAGCTCGTTGGCGGCACGCACGTGGGGCAGCTACTGTGGCCGTGCCACAGACGAATTAATTTCCTATTAGTGCAGCGCTCCAAAGTTCAGTGGGCTCCACTGGGGCTCAGTGGGACTCAGTGGGTTCCAGTGGGTTTCAATGGGCATCGGGCATTGGGATGCAAAGCATGCGGTCGACTGACCATTTTTGGGTCACCGCCACTGCGCTTTTCCCCGGGGGCAGCGCGAGTTGTCCCAGCTATGCCATTGATCTTTATCAATGGAGCCGGACAAGGAGATGGAGCTGCTGGAGTTGCCATGAATGAAGCTCCGAGCCCGGCCATCGTGGCTAGATTCATTAATTTATGCATATATAGGCAGTGCGGCGCGTAAAAGTTAGTGAGAGCAGAGGAGGGGAAGGGGAAGGGGGATACCAGATGAAGGGGATGGGGGGGCTGGCTCCTTGCCGGTTATGAGCTCCGCCGGCGGTGGCAGAGTCTGCTTAATAAACAATAAATATGCAATTAAGCAAGGCAGACGAGGCGCTGCAAGAGGACGTCCCTCCTGCTCCAAAGCCACTCTAACAGCAATTAACTGCGACTCCGACTCCAACTTGGACTTGCACTCGTGCACTTGGATGGATCCATGGATCGATGGATGGATGGATGGATGGATGGAGGGATGGACGGATGGATGGAGTGGAGCCATCGGCGGCTGCTAATGAGAATCGCGCAGCGACGAGTGGAACAATTTATAGACGGCCGCGTGTATATAAATAAAGATATCGATCTAATTTCTATATAGCCATGATTGCTCAATCGCCGGTCGCAGCATTTCACCAGCTTTGCGTCGAGCTTTCGACCCCAACTCGCTCGGATCATATTGATTATGTTGTCCGGGCCTCTTGGCTCATCAGCTGCCTTGGCTGCCTTGGAGCTGGGATTCTGGCTAAGTGGAGCGACAAGTGCAGCCGCATGCCAACTGCCAAACTGAGGAGCGGCCAAGGACAAATCGAGCATTATACTAACTCAATTAGTGCTTAGCCGGGCCGGGAGAATGCCTGCCCGCCATTTGGGGAGCCGGCGTTCAGGGAATCGATTACCGATCGATCGCCATCAGCTGGCAGTTGGCCAACTGGGATGTGGATCTCAATCTTGAGTTGATTCTGGAGCTGATTCTGTATTTGAATCTGGATGGGCAGCGTCTGCATGACGCTCATCCGGCAGCATTGTGCAACAAAGTGCTGTTGTCAAATCCGGAAACTGTTCCCATGTTCGCCGCGAATGGGAAAGGCTAAAAGCCAACAACTGCTGATCGCTGAAAAACGCCCCAAAGCAAAGGCAAAGCCGAAGCAAAGCGAGGCAAAGCCAAGCTCAAAGCGGTTCTGACTGACTGGCATGCAATGCGAACTCAAATGCGAACTCGAATGCGAACGCGAATGAGAACTTTGCTTTTTTGATTCACCTGCAAAGCCTTGAAATTTTGTAATTCTAATTCGCGCTGGAACACTGACTCAGTTTGGCTTTTGTAATCCATCAGCCGCAGCAGCAGCGGCAGCAGCAGAGTTGAAATTATGATGGAAAAAAAATAAGCAGCAGCAGCAGCAGGAGAAACAGAAACACTAGAGTTCGACTGACTCGCAGCTGACGTACGAAAATTGTTCAACAATAAATCGGCGGCAGCATTTGATCAGCAATTGTCAAGGTGAGATTCTAAGCAGATACAAAAACAATAACAGCAATCACGACAACAACAACAACAAGTGCAATTCCAAGTAGTCGCTCGAGGGGCGGAAGAGGGGCGTGTTCGAAAATAAGTTTATACATACTTCGGCAAAGATATAGTATATAGAATAGCCGCCTTTCGAGCAAGACTCGCTTACTCAGTCTTTCAGACTTTCTGCCAGTCTAAAGCGTTTTTGCCTTACAGTCACTGCAAAATGTTAGTCACGTCTAATTCGGTTTCTGGCTTGTAGCAAGTGGCAGTGGAGGTAATTTGGCCAGTCACCAACTATCAACTAACTTTTTCGGCCAGAGCTGCAGGCGGGGGAAACCCCCAAAACCCCAAGCCCGTTTAATATTAATGCGATTCCCCTGAATCGGAATCGGAATCGCTTGGACAAAGTTCTGGAGGCGAACAATAGAGGTGCATACGTTCGATTCGGGAAGTCCCATCGGAACTGGAAACTGGGAACTGGGAAATGGGAGCTGGGAGCTTGGGAAAGGAGCACCCTTTAACCAGCCCAGCCATCAGCCCCAATTAGATGGCCCAATTATGAGCGACCAGTGGCCAAGTAGCCGTGGAAAGCCGAATGCCGAACGCCGAAAGCGAATGAGAAGTGCACTCGAAGGGGCATTTTCCGCACGGCTAACCAGATTCGGGGCGAAATGAAGTGAGGAGACAGTGGACAGTGGACAGTCGAGAGTCTGACCCCCGTCGGCTGGAAGCAAATCGCTTCTGTGGTCAGATCCATCGGCCAGATAATGACAAACAAAACCGACCGGGGGAAAACGCTAACAAAAAAGTGTGGCGGCTAATTGTGCAATTTATATAATATAAGCGCATTCTTTTCAGTGGCTTCGTTTTTGTCCGTTCGACGGGGCTCGTAATTTAAATATTATTCGTTTTCTGTTTTTCGTTTTTTGTTTTTTGTTTTCTGTATTTCGTTTTTTGTTTTCTGAGTCGGCAAAATGAAATCATGGTCAACTGACTATTATTTGTCGCTTACACACAGTTTTCCTATGCATTTTCACAGCCCGATCATGATAGTGCTGTGTTGTTGTTGTTGTTGTACGCCAGTCCCCCAGCAACAACAAAAGAGTGGAAAAAAGAAAAAGAGCCGAGGGTTAACCAAGCGTTAAAAGTTTGTTGTCTCGCTATTGTTGTCGTTTCGGGGGAAAACCTCCAAGGAGAATTTAAGCCACGTTGATTTCCGATCTCCCACCACTCCCCCAACCCCCCAACCCCCACCCCCCAGTTTGCAGTCCGTAGTTCGTAGGAAAATCCCGCTTTAATTGGTGTCGGAGTACAGGCCATTTTTGGGTGGGCGGCCGACGGCAGGACATTCGAGCCCGGCTAATTGGCATCGCGTTTACGAGGCCAGCAAGTGCAGAAGGGTTGCGACTCTGTTTGGCTTAGTTCAGCTCATCCCTGCATCATCTGCAAATTCGAGAGCCAATTAAAATATGAAACCGCTCCGTCAAGGAGCCACCCACCGGAGCAGCTAAGCAGATACACTGGCTAACTGGATATCTGGCTATGTGGCTATGTGGCTATCTGGCGGAGGCATCTCCTGGCGCGGCCCAAACCAAACCAGTTGGCCGCAGCCTCCGCCGCCGAGTCGCGGCAATAAAACAATAATTATTATTATTATCGCATCGGAGAGATCGGGCAGGCCAACCAGGGGCATCCTTGGCCCCACACGGCCCATCTGGCCAGGCTTGTTTGCCTTTCCGCCGTGTGTCAACAAATGAGACCGTAATTAACCCCCGTGCTCTTGGCCAACAGCCAGTTATCCATCCATCCATCCATCCAGCCAGATAGATAGATAGCTGGCCAGCTACCCGGTTATCCATTCAGTCAGATAGATACCCAGCCAGTATGCCCGGCACTCCAGCTATGCGCAATAGTCGTAAAACTTTATTTATTTGAATACTCTCACTTGGCCAGGCCAATAACTGGCCCCCCTCCTCCCCCTTCCCCCATTTGCCAGCTGCCCCGCTGGCCAAGGCATTTTGTAATTTCCTGAGCGTTGCGTACGATTTTGATCGAGGCGCTGACGGATGGGGCAGCAACTGGAGTCGGAGCCAGTTTGGGCATTTTGAAAGCTGCCAATGTTGTGAATGAAACGCGAAACTGGCTCTCGCCGGAGGGACCTCCATTCGCTGTTTGCTGGCTGGCTGGAAAGCAAGTGGAAGCGAGAGGAAGCTGGAGTCATTGGGGTTTTCCTAAGGCACTGGCCTTAGTTTTCCATGGCAATGTTTTTAGCAAACTGTAACTAGACCTTTTGGCTCTTATGTGTACCTTTTGGCACGAGCCTTTCAGCCAACTGCGAAGCTCTTCTCGCACGCTTTGTGGGTCATCTCGTGGCTCGGATCGCTACCTGCCGCGGCGAATTGTGTCAACTGCAATCGAGATTGCACAACCACACGTAAACGTAAGCGCTCATCGCAGACGAATCCATCTCGGAGCTCTCGACTGGCGTTAGATTGGCTCTCTTCAAATGCAAATGCGGTCAGCGGAGAAGGAGGAGGTTCGAGAGGGAAGGAGAGAGAGGGAGGGAGACGGAGAACCGCTGGCGAGAAATTGAGAAACGAGCCCGCCTGGCATCCAGCTCGCCGGGCAATGCATCATTGTTAATGGCAACTTGTTGTGTTGCGCCGATGCTGCCGCTTCCACTGCGCCACCACCACCAGCATCACCATCGGAATCACCAGCAGAATCACCAGCAGAATCACCAGCAGCAGAGTCACCAGCAGCATCGCCACTGATCAAACTTAATTCAAAGTTCCTGTTGCGCGAGCAGCGCTGCGAATTTCGAAACGCTTGAGAAGCGGGAGGGGAAAAGGGGGAGTGGGATGGCGAAGGGGAAGGGGCAAGGGGGGGTGGGTAAGGGGGGAGGATAGCCGGCTATGTTGCTGCAATATGCGTGCGATTAAGACGCGACTGCTGCGGCTGCTTAGTTACATCGTATTATGTGCCATAATTTAATTGACATTGCTCGCGTAAATCAGGCAATCACCGAACTGATATACGATGTGTTGCTGCTGCTGCTGATGTTGTTGTTGCTGCTGCTGCTCATGTTGTTGTTGTTGCTGCTGCTAATGTTGTTGTTGCTGCTAATGTTGTTGTTGCTGCTGCTGCTGCGAAGCTGACCGCAGCATAAACGAACAACGTGAGCTGAGCATTTAAATGCGGTCAGCCAGTTTTTCATTTTTTCTCGCCTAGCCGTTGATACTAACTAGACACTTGTATTATTTAAATCAAGTTGTGCTAGTTTTTTTCTTAATACAATAAAAACGCGCGCATTTTTTGCCGCCGTCGCTGTGTGTACTATTTGATGTGGAAATTAATTTAATTTCGTTACAAGTATTTTGTTTGGCCTGGAATTCCAGCGAAGTATCATTTTGGGTTTTGGCTTTTCGGCTGTGGCTGTTTCAGTGGGTTTCTCCGCGAAGTCCATGACCTCTGCGCGGAGCCACAGCCACAGAGTTGGCCACGTCTCACGTTAGGGGTGGAGCAGCAGACTTATCGTTCCCGAGGAGCCGGCAGAGGAGCCCCAACCCGCCGCCGAGCGAAGGTGTGCACCGTGGGCGATGCGTCTGCGTCGTCATCAGAGCAAGTCTGCCTGCGATCGCAGAAACAACAGCAACAACAGCAACATCAGCAGCAGCAACATCAGCAGCAGCAGCAGCGGTTCAAGACAACACACTCAGGCACAACACACACCACACACAGCACACACACTCTCGCGGGCGAACTCATAAAGCAGGCGTTGTTGATTTTTGAAGACAGACCGGGGCAGAACCGAAGACCCACGGCAAAATGTTAGTGGAACAACAAGGAGCCACCGAACACCTCAGATATCAACAACATTTTAAGTGAGCTCTTTGCTCTTGAGGCATTCTATAACGAACTGATAGAGCAACAACTGATTCTTAAATGTGTCTTATTTAACTATTAAAATATTTAATTAATATACAATCCATTCCATTATGAACAATGCACTACCAACATTTTGTGTTGGCCCTATTCGCCTTTTCCCTTTTTTCGCCTTTTGCTCCCACAAGCGCCGTTTTGGCAGTTCGTCTGCCAAATCCTTTGTTTTCAGCCAGCGTGGCCTCCTACAAATTTCGTGGCTTTGTGGCCGTTGTCGTTGTTGTTGTTGTTGTTGCTGTTGTTGTTTCAGTTGTTGTTGTTGCGCCCTTCTCGGAGGAACCAGATCAAAATGCGCCGATACGAGCTCATAAACACGCAGTTTAAAAGTATTTTTATTATTTTATTCCACTTTGGCTCGCCGGGTTTGGTTCGCTTTTCGATTTTCGGGAGTGCGGATGGCGGATCGGGGATTTGGGATCGCGGATCGCTGAAAGGGGTTCGCACGGACTGTACTATACATGTCAGCTGAGTTCGGTTCTTGATTTTCGGGCAGCGGAACTTTCGGCAGTCCGCCACTCGGCGTTCTATGTAATTATTCAATTAGGCGGGGAACAGGGGAGCGGGGGAGCAGGGAGCAGGGAGCTTGCTGGGGAAACAGTAGCTGAGATTTTGCTCTAATTGAAACTTAATTACTTTCCGAATGCTGTGGCCGTACGAGTGTGCGGCACACGGGCAGGCGAGCTCATTAACAGTCACCGGATGCACTTTCAAATCGGGCGAACAGCAAGTGGCCGAGTGAAAGATGCAACTGGCAAACGAGTTTTTGCGCTGAAGACCCAGCGGCACTGGCGGCAGCGGCTAAATCATAATAAAATTACCATAATTATAAAAAAAGCTGTAAAACAGCAAGCAGTATGCCACAGTTTTCCACCGCTAATATTCTCGACTTCGGCCTGCTGCACTCGCTTTGCAAACAGGGGGGTAAAGGGGGGTGGAAAGGGGGGTGAAGAGGGGGAGGGGGGAACAGCTATTGGCCGCTGGTAACCGCTGTTGGCCAGCAGGTGTTGGAACGGACAAGTTGCTGTCAGCTGCGAGAGTTGAGAGTTCTGCAAGACGCCAAACCAAAAGCAAAGCCAAATTGTACAACACGCCCCGAAAAAAACAGAGAGACCACCTTACCGCCCACCGCCCCCCAGCCGAGCGGGCTGAAGGCCATTAAGCGGGCCTGGTGTTTGTGCAACGCATAAATCTTAGGGCCGCACAATGGCTTGTTTGCACGTCCCAAACATTGGCGTGTAGCGACTTCCAGAGACTAGCCCGTCCAGCGGGCCGGGTCCTGAACCTGGCCAAATCAATAAAAAACTTCCGTTGCCGTTGCCCCAGCGGCGAGGGCGGTTTTAATTAACGCCCGGCCGAAAGCCGAAAGCCAAGAGCAAAAAGCCAAAAGCAGGCGGAAAAGCGAAAGCGGGCGAGTTGCACCCCAAGTGCAGCCATAAATTCGGCTCCTGGCCAACCGCTTAACCCTTGGAGGCGATAGCGCCCGTTGATTGTGTCGCCGGGGGCAGGGGCGTGGCTATTTGCTTAGCCGCCTCGATTGACAGCTGCCAGAGTCGCGGGCTCGAGACTCGGGAAATCAGGGCTGCCCGATTCCGCGGGGCGGCCAACATGGCTCCGTCTTTGCCGGGAGAATTTATGGCACAGCCGCCGTGCGGCACGCCCGTTGAGGCCCGTTCTGGCCCTGCCCCGCCGATATTCAAATGTGTATCTTGATAAACAACTCGCGGCGGAGCGACACCCACGCCACCAATACGAATGCGAAGGCCCGCCAGCCACAACCACAATTGCAACCACAGAGTCGCGTTGCAGGGTCCTCAACTCGTTTTACTAGTTTCACTACTAGCAGCGACTCCCCCGCCTTGCCGCTCTCCCCCTCTCCCCCTCTGTCGCCTTACCGCCTCGTTTTTCGCGGAGCTCATGAACTTTCGTGGCACACTAATTCAATTAGGAAGCCCACGCCCACTATCAATAAATTTCTCAAAACACGAGACTCATTCACGGCTCTGTTTTGCGACTGTTTGTGCGGCTCATCTGGAAAGCCATTAAGTAGAGCAGTGGCAACTAGACTGGGTTCGGGTTCGAGTACTTGGCCTGGGTGGGTGTTGCCAGTGACAATGCCCCCCTCACCAGTTCCCTCAGCAGTTCCCTCCCCCAGTGGGGAACCCCCTTCCGTGGCCAGCAGCGCGTGCAGTGGCGGGGACAAAAACCGAACGGCGACTGAAAAACTTTTCACAAAACTGACATTGACACACGTGGAGGAGCAACAAAGCACTGAACACTGAACACTGAACACTGCCATATTGCACATACGCCCGAGTGGCGTGTTGTCGAGTGAGAGGGTCACAGGCGTAGGAGGTTCACTATGTTCACTATTTTCGCGTTGTTGCTATTGTTACGTCGCTGCGGCCGTTGTCTTGGCTCGTTTGTCAGTCAGCATTAGAGACATGTCAGCAATTCAATTGGGATATGCTAACTACCCGCGGAAGAGGCCCGAAGGATCTGTGGGGAGTGGGAGGGCACCCTTGCCGCGTGCACCCTGCATAATGAATACCTCAACTCCTGACTGCGAAACAAGCCAACATGACGCAAATTGGATGGATATGCCAAAACTATTTGTTTAAAGAGGTAATGTAACTCATTTGAAGAAGGATGAACGTTACTCACAATTTATGCAATTAAAATAAGATTAGTTTTAGCTGCTTCTGTATTCCCTCAAGTCAGTTAAGCTTATCACACCAAATAAAACTGTTCGAGTGTCGAATCCCCTTTTGGATATTCATCCCCAATATTTGGTGACCTCTCCTTAGAGGAGCATCCCTCAGTGGAGCACCAGACTCACCTGCGTTTGCGTGAGGCCCAGACTCGCCGCCAGCTCGGCCCGCTCGGGCAGGGCCAGGTACTGGGTGCGCTGGAAGCGGCGGTTGAGCTGCTGGAGCTGCAGCGAGCTGTAGATGGTGCGGGGCTTGCGCATCTTCTTGCCCTTTCCGTTGACGCGCAGGCCGGAGTCCTCGCACTTGTCCGAGATGGAGAAGTCTGCAGAGAGAGAGAGAGAAGGGAATCAGCAGAGATCAGATGGAGATGGAGTGGGAATGATGAGATGGAAGGAGCGGCGGAGACTCTCTGCATCGCTGTAAATGGCGGGCCAGCGGGCAACGATGAATTTATAATCGGGCTATGAAATTATGGCCAGAACGGCCCTTTTTTGCGGGCGAGCGTGCACCAAATGCATATTTATGAGGACATTCCCGCGGCAGCTGGAATGCATGAACTGCTGCGTTTATGGACTGAATTAATTGCAGCCGCATCGCTTAGAAATCGGCGGGCCGGCCCCCTCGGATCGGATATCGATTCGTTAAGTAACTTGTAAATGTCAGCGAATTAGCGTTAATTGCGAACCGAAAGTTCAGAGCTCTCCACTCGGAGTTGAAGCCCATGGAGCTCATAAAGGTGATGATCGAATGCCGCTCGAGTTCAATGAGCGGCGACAGAAACTAATTGTTCCGACCAGCACTCGCAGCCCCACGAACTATTATCGAGTGCCAAATATGGCCACAGGTGTGTGTTTGGCCGCCTTCCGAGTGCTGCACTCGCCGTGTATTTTTGGACAGCACGTGCTGCACACTCCGGTGACAAAATGGCCATTACAGAGCGACAGAGAAGGCGAACGGCTGCCATTAGTCACTGAATGTGTTGGTCACTGTGTCCTGTCCATTTGGCCATCGCAGCAATTAATTACGGCAAACGAAAGCCAAATTACTGCAATTACAGTTGGGCAGCCATCTGGGGATTCCTTCTAACGATCAGCTGCTTTGCAGATCGCCCAGCTGCGAGCGGAGCCCGATTCAAGAGCAAGTGCACCAAGGTTAATTGGCCCACGTTGCGTATGAGTGACGAGAGTCAAAGACAGCGAATCGAGGCTGCGTCTAGCTGAATCTGGCTGGAGCGTAAGCGTTGGCGTTCGCATTCGCATTCGCGTTAGCGTTGTTTTTGCCGTTGTTTCTGCTGTGCTGACGTTGTTCACATCCCGCGACAATGGCTCAAATGAATTGCTTTTCACTCGCCGAAAAGCGAAGCTGCTCAACCGAAACGCATCGGAAGAGCAACAAAGTCGTTCAACAAAATCGAGAGACTGCCGCATTAGCAGCAGCAGCGGCGAATTGTCACAGTCAAGCGCGCAATTATGCCAGAGACTGGGAAAAATGTTCCAAAAAAGCAAAAACATAAAGAACTCACGAAAAGCGGAGATGTGAAAATAAATAAAATGGGAAAATTGCCCGTACGTGGATGGGCAACAAAGAGGCTCCCACAGCTTCAATAGAATCCGTTTTATGGGAAGCAAAAAGCGACTTAAACGTTAACAAAAATGCAAGCCAAATAAAATAGTAACCAATGGGGGAAATTTAATATGCAAAACTCGGCTTTAGCTTTACCGTAAGTGTTGCACTCACAATCCAACTGAAAGTGTAATTATTTTTAAGGTGCAAGAACCAAACGAATTTTGGAAAATAAATGAAGTTGTCATACGAAACAAATTGAAATGAAAAGCAGATATTAGAAATGGTTACACAAACACAGTTGGAACGCAGAGGTACTTAAGAGTTCGGAGTAGGTTTTTAATGCCAAATGAAGCTATAATATTTGGATGTTCGCGATCCGACGACCAGCAAACTCAATAGCCGCCTCGAACGAAAACATAATAAAAGTGAAAAACAATGAATTCGCGAGCCTAATTGAGACGAGTCAAACTTGAAGTCGACGAGCAAACAAAGCCGTGACAATGGTGCTCGACGAGCGCTGGGCCCTCGAGTTCGAGTGTCGCCAAAAAGAGACAAGGAAGCCGCCAGCGAGATCTTCGAGGGGTTGTGGCCTTGGCGATCCACGCGGGGATTAGGGAGCAGTTAAGGGAGCAGGAACAGTATCGGAAAAGAAACTTAGTACGGAGTACTTACCATCCTTCGGCGGACTGGCGCAGGGCGGGGCGTAGCTGCCCAGGTGGTAGCCGGAGTAGGAGTTCTGGTGCATGGGCGGGAACGGGTAGCCGAGGGCACTGCGCGGACTCGGGAAGCCGGAGTCCTGGCCGCCCTGCGGTCCGAAATGCTGATAGGTGCTCCGAATGCCGCCGTACCTGGAATGCCGCACAAGCAGGAAAATAATCAATAATGCCAGTGGAAGTGGAAATGTGAAAATGTGAAAATGCGGGGAGAGGTGGAAATGGAAATGGAGTACTCCGGCTGTGAATGAATCGTGCCGGGGACACAACTTTTGCTCCTTGCGTGTTTTGTCTACACTTTTCACTATACACTATACACTATACACTATATACACTATATACTATTCACTAACTACTGTGAAATTCAAACGGACGGCCAGGAGAATATCGAAAAGTGAGCCCAAAATGTTTCATGTTTAATGCAGAAAGCGTCGAAACGAAAACTTTTTCTCTCACAACAAAAAATTAGGCTGGCGGAGAGGCAGGAAACTTTTGCCATGACTTCATTTACCAGGCCAGAAACAGAACAGAACTGAACACAACAGAACTGAATAGGACAGAACCGAACGGAGACCAAGACCAACCCAGAACCAGAACCAGAGCCCGAACTTGATGCGGCTTGATATATCAAAGGAAAATCAATACGAATGTCGGAGCGGAGTGCTCTGTTTTGGTTTCGACTTGGGCTCCGACTTGGGTTCCGTTCAAAGTCCCGCTCGCTTGCGGTAAATATTTTGTTAACACTTTGCGGGCGAAACAGTTGAGCAAGTTCCCATGCATTATGTTCGGCCCGGTCCGGCGAACTGCATGAAATATTCAATGCTCTCTTGGCCCCGCGAACACGGAAACGGAAGCAGCAGAAACCGCAACGGACAGCGGCCAACGGACAACGGACAACGGACAACGGACAGTGGGCGACGGACAGCGGACAAGATGGCAGCCAGTACAGTCCGGTGACGGGAAAGACAACTCCTGGGAGGGCTGGGCCGGCGCAGCGAAGCATTCCGAGCCAAGAGCCCAACACGCACAAGTGACAGGGCAGCAGAACGCAGAGCTCGGTGTGGAGGAAAACCGCAAGTCGAGAATGCAATGAAATATGTACTCGCATAATGAAAAAATCGAATCGTGCGTTGGAAACCATTTGCGGCAGCCAACAGTTCGTCGAGTGAGCGGTACAAGACCGCTGCACCTTCCCTTCCTTCTACCCCCATTGAACAGGGAACTCAGAACGCGGATCGGACCGAAACAGAACCCTCCGAAAGAGCGCTTTATTTGGCATTTGGCACTCGGACGGGAGCAACTAAACTTAATTGAATTTATTTTTGGCTTCCGTTTGCCGGCCAGGCACCAGCATGAACTGCAAGCCGGAAAATGCGGCTGAAGTGATTTTCTTAATCAAAAATAATAACGCGGGTCCCCAACACGGGTTCGATCCAAAGAATATCACCAGAGCTGGAGCGGACTCCACTGGAGTAAATGAAGTTGGAAGTGGCTGAGGGTGAGGCTGAGTATTTAATACTTGGATACCTAATGGTTTAATAGGAACTCATTGATTGGGAGAGAAACATAACACACTTTCAGTTAAACCTTTTTCTAAAGTAAAGCAAAAATGCTTAACAATACCTATTTGTAATCTTTTTGCACTAGAATATATTTATGGAACAGCTAAAAGTTGGTTATTGACTTATTTTATGAACAAGTTGTTTTTGGAAGTAAGTTATATATTCCTTAAGCACTTGGTGATATTGTTTGTCAAGGAACTAAAGGATTTAAATAAAAAAAAAGAATATAACACATTTGTCTCATATCTTTGTATCCAATATTAAAAGCTATTCAAATAGGAGTTGAACCGCAACTCCAATATGCTTAAGTGTATATATCTCTCTCCAGATTCATTAAAAAGATTCGAATTGGAGTTCGGGGAACGCCCTGGCAACAACTCCTTTGTTTTCGCTCGGGTGCGGCGAGTGCTCCTCAACGAGATTGGGTTCGGATAAGTCGGGCGAGAGGAGCTGAGCCCCAGAGTCTGTGGCCGCTCCAGCGGTCTCGGTGACACTCACCCGGCGGCGGCGTGCTGCTGCAGCTCCACGAAGGCGGACTTGCCGGGGATGTTGATCCCGGGCGTGACGCTGGCCGCCGTGTTCCCGCCGTCCATGTACTTGGGCGTGTGGGGGGCGTCGGGGGCGTCCATGCCCGACTGGGGGGTGCTGGGAGGCCCCTCGTAGGGGCTCCCTAGGTCCGTGAAATTGAGCGTGTTGGCGCCTATTGAGGCCACTTTATCAAGAATGTTGACGGCTTTTCCGGGGGATGCGCGCGGAGGGAAGGTTCGCAGATCCGGTGGCAATGATCAGCTATGGGAGTCCACTTCGGGTGGCGGCAGTTGGCTCGCAGGCAAAGTCTTGGCTTAGTTCAGTTCGGATTGTTGTTGGGATTTGAGGAAAACGAGCGCGTAAATCCTTTCGGCTGGCGGGGAGGAGGCACTTTTCTCGGCACTGGCACTCAACTTGATAGCACTTCCTTTGGAATGCTTTCTCCGCAGCCCGCTAGCTCGGCTTTCTTATCACTTGGATTTGTGGGTGTGCATATTCATGTAACTGTAACTGTGTAACTGTAACTGTAACTGCAACTGTAATTGTAACAACTGTAACACGGTTTCAATCAACTGCGATCCGGGATCGAACGGGAATCACTTTCGAGTCGCGACGGATCTCCAGCACTCGACGCAGATCGCAAGTAGCAAGTCGCAAGTCGCAAGTCGCAGGTCACAACAACGGAACAACGCAACGAATCGACGGAACTACGGAATCGGAATCGACGGCAATTCAGCGGCAACAACAGCGGCGACGACTGCCCACGAACAAAGTGCGTATACGACTAGGTGAGGTTTCAGCGGCGCGGTTGCGCGAGACTTCGACTGCTGCGCTGTCGCTTTGCCGCCGCGCTGCTTTGCCGCTCTGTAGCCGAGGTGTGCGAGCGGTGCGGCTGCCGCCTGATACGCGTGCGTCGGAGCGGGACGGCTGCTGTGGCCCGGACCTCTGGCAGGCGCTCTCGCGGAGCGTCGCCAATCGGGTGGTTCGCAACCGGTTTTCCCGGCTGCTCGGTGGTGTCTCTGTGTGGTGGTGCTCGGACCGCACCAATACCATAAATCTGCCTGCGGAGGGGCGAGCGGGGGTGGGGTGGGCTGGGTTCTGGGCCCGTTTGCAGCTCTCGTCAGCCTTGTCTAGGTCTAGGGCCGCATCGAGATTGAGGCGTGGCCTGGAGCCCCGCTCCCCGCTGCCCGCTCCAATCCCCGCCACCCCAGGGATTTTCGGGGACTTACAGCATTTATATGCAAATACCAGGGGGGACTGCCCATGGAAAGTGCAAATATTTTGACGTTTTAAATAATGTTGATTAAATGCAAAGGTCTCAATTATTAAATTGATTGTTGAACCTGTAATTTGACTTCTTCGTTAACCGCTGCCCGTTTCGGCTTTTATTTTTGGCTCAATCGAAACTGGCGCACGCATTTCGAAGGCTAATCAACAGTTGCGGACAACAGACGAATTAAGTTAATGATTTGTTTACGTTTTACAACTGCTGACCGTGCTTGTTTGCACGAGAAAAGGAGACTTGGTGCGTGGGTTACTCGGGCTACAACCTGGCTATTGAATGTTTTATAGCCCTCTAGGCTTAGCTTTAATTTTCGAGTCCTTAAAGATTGGTAAGCTTGGCGCCACCTAGTGTCCGTCTTTGGCAGCTGCAAACCAGTCTAACGGGCCAACCTGCTCACCTGTCAGACACACACACACAGCCTCGCACGGGCACACACATACCTGCGCACCAGCACGCCCCCTGCTGAGAGCGGAAGCACTCTCGCCCCGCCCCAGCACTCGGGAGAGAGAGATAGCGGAGAGCGCGCGCAGGTCCGATTCAAAATGGCGTCCTTTCACAGCACAATGTCGCTTTGTGGCTTTGGCCAAGCGACACAGGCCATTCATTCGAGCGGAGTTTTTCATTCACAAGACAAAGTCGCAGACCGGAGAGAACGCGGAATTTCCACCTTTTCGAGTTGGAGTTATCTGGGAGTTGGAGCGGCGGCACAGCGGGCTCCCTTCGGCCGCCCGCCGCCTCCCTTCCCTTCCACAAGCGGGGCAGTTGTCACCTGAGAAGGATTTCCGCTAGAAGTGGAAAATATGCATATTCATGAGTCGGAGCGGCGCAATTAACCCGGCCAGCGAGTGCCACAAAAAACCGAATGAAGTTTATTTATAAAAATAAATACATATATCGAGCATCCAGCGGTAATTGTACGCCGGGCAGACAGCCTGATCCGCTGACTGAAATGCTAATCCCCTCGTCCGGATCTGCTTCTACCTTCCACCTTCCGCCTTCCACCTTCCACCTTCTGCTGTTCTGACCTGGTCGGCACGGCCGCGGTGCACTAATTCAAAGGGAACAGTTCAACTGCACGTAATTGTTGCAATTACTTAATGAAATATTTATTAAATGCAAATTATGATTAGACCGGGCTCAGGGGCAGCTACTGTTCCTTTTCCCACTAAGGCGCCCGAACTGTGTGTGTCGCTCGGGCAATTGTGTGTGTAACAGTGCCCCTCTTGGGCCGCGATTAATTGGCCATAAATCAAAATCAAATTACCGCCACACGAGACACGTGCAAATATGTCAAACAAACACGTTTGCAAGTCAATCAGCCGCGCGAATTAATTTATCAACTTGTCGCAGATGAACCCGCGCCAGATCAATCAGCAGATATTGATCATCGTTAACATGGATTACCGCAATCAAGAAGTCGAGTAAACTAATCAATGTTCTTAACTTTAAATGTTCTTAAAGGCAGTTTAGGTTTAAGTGGTTGTGAGATTATCAAATATTACTTCAGAGTCCCTTCCTTACATTCAAAATGTGTTGTAGTAACTTTTGTGTTTGCGGGTTCTGTTGACCGAAGTAATCCCCACACTTGGGAAAATAAATTCGTTTGCTGTTTACATAAGAGGGTTTGTGCCAGTAAAATCAATATATTCACCTTATTGTTCACCTTATTGAAAGCAAACTTATAAGAGAGCAATACGAGTATATATTTTATTAGGACCACACAAATAGATTAGGCTAATGAACTATTATCTCGCCAACATTCCTTGTGACCTAGTCCACTTCCCCTCGCTGCCCGGCTATTTGACCTTACTCGTCAATTAGCCTTCCTCGTGGCCAAAGAACTTAACATTACGCCACTTGATTAAATTGAATGCCATACACAAACAGGAAGAAAGCAGGCCTCTAAGCTTTTCCCATTCTGATATCTCACTCGGGCGAGAAATCACGAGAAATCCAGAAGCGAGCAAATACGGAAGCCAAATCGATTTTGTTACCAAACAACATTAATTCCCAAATTAAAGCCAAGAGGGCATTTGGACAAATGAGACGATTAATTTTCCGGCACAGAAAGCCGAAGGAGAAGAACCGCTCAAGGAAAACCAACGGAAAACTCGAACGAGCGGCCAGAACGCCCACAAGTCGGAAAAGGCAAAGGAAAAGCAAAGGAAAAGGCAAAGGAATCGAGGAGAGGAGAGGAGAGGAGAGAAGGGGGAAAGCGCACGGAAACACCCACGAAACTCCGAGCCAAGAGAACTTTGGTTCCCGGCCGAGCACAATTTATCATTTAAATAATAATGTGCCACAAATGACGGGACGAGTGAGCTGAACCCTTGTGCGAGCGAGAGGGCATAAATCAGACAGAGAGGGCTAGCTTCTGGGGGGTTGCTGGCGAGCAGTTGGCCAACTCAATGAAATGGAAACTGACTCCGGGCCACATTCGATGGCCTGCTCACTTGACCGCCTCCGTCTCCGTCTCCATCTCCGCGTTCTCCTCCGCTTCAGTCAAATGAAATGCGAGGCGAGCGCTCAAATTACATTTTAATGAGTCCGGATCGGCGGAGGGTGAGCGGTTGGTCGGTTGGTCGCTCGATTCCCGGCTAGCGAAAATCAAACTGCAGGCTGACCTCACCTCGGAAACGGGGGAGCGAAAGGCCCAAAAGGAGCGCTGCCCATTCGATGCGCCTTTCAACGCCGCGAACGTGGAGCCCCGCCAAGTGCAACATGCGGTGGAAAGGTAGGGGGCAGGGGGCAGTAGGGGGAGAAGGTTTATGAATCTGTTTATGATGTACGAGGAGGCTAATGAAAGCGCCGCAGCAGGCGCCAAATTGGGTCAGGACCGCCTGCGGTTCGCCAGAGTCGGAGCTCCGTTTCGCCGCTGCTCGGCGGACCCACATGGAGCCAACTGGGGCTGTGTGTATTGACATTCAATTCGAAATAAATCAGGGTTTACGACTCCAGCGGAGCCAACGACTTCATCGCCCCACTCTTCCACAGTCGCTTCCAGGCGGCAGCCTTCAAAGCTCGACGCTGGTGGCGATGGCTTAGGCTCCGCTCTCGACAGTTGGCTCTCATCCTGGCGTTAATTGGCAGCACCGACACTGCCGGCCAATAAATTTCCAGGCCATCGGCAGCGCCGAACGAGTGTTGATGTATTCATTGAGCTCTAGGATTTGTGGCTCTTTTCCTGGGGAGCGGCGGCGGACCACGCGTGACTCGTTTGGGCTCGATTCCATCTTGGATCCTCCAGCTGCCACTGGACGCAGCACGGACTCCAGCCGCGCCAATTAGCCACCGAAAGACAATTGCCGGAAAATGGCTCCAGTGCAAAACTGGTTGCCCCGACGGCCTGGAATTTCGATTGGGTTTTCAGTCATTTGAATGGTGATGGCTTCATTCATCTGAGATTGGGGAAATAGCACGTTTTCAAAAATTAATTGGAATCAGTTTTTAAAATAACACCTTAATATTGATTCCTGCAGTGTTCAACTTAAATCTCTTAAATTGGAAAAATTAACGTCAAAGAAACACCAACCAAAACGAAAGACTTAAGCAAAAAAATTGATGGTCAGGCTACTAATTTAGTTCTATTTTGCTAACTTTAATCACCTTTGTTGCATTTACAATGTTTTGACTTATTGGTTAGTGGTGAATATTTGTACGCTGACATTAGGTAATATTACCTTACCACATAGACCCATTTCATGGAGGCTACGACTTTTGGCCGCTCGGATGTTACCCCAGAAACCGCTCGAATCGGCAATTTCACACTTTGGGAACCTTTTAAGCAGCGTCACTCGGAGGGAACAGCCACGGAGCCGCGGAGCATCAACAAAACCCCGAAAACATCAAAAAACTTAACACCGAACAAAAACGAAATGAAATGTTTGGAAATTTGAAAATAATTGTTGACACTTTATTATTGTTGCTGTAGTTGTTGTGCTAGCGGAGTAACAAGTGTCTGCTCCCGAACCCCTCCCCCTCCTCCTCCCCCTCCTCCTTCTCCTCCTCAAACTCTTGGCTGCACATGCGCAGGCCCGAAAAACTTCCGGCACAACAACAACAACAAGAAGAACAACAGGAGCGGGCGCAGTATGTAAATGGGAAAAATTTAGTTGTGTCACATTAAAAAGCAATTATCACCTTAAATTAACCGGCGGAGTCGGAGTCGCACTGGAATCCGGAGTGGCGTACATTGCCATCGGATCGGAGGGGGAGTACTCAAATTGCTCGACGCGACTCGACATTTTTTCTAATGACTTTCCAAAAGGAGCGAACAAATGGGGGAGGGCACTGCCCAAATTAACTTGTTGCTATTTTCAATTGGATGCCTTCGGTTCGGATGTTTGGGTTCGGGAGGTTTCAAACGGTTGCGCTTTTAATTCGTTTTAAATTATTTCGTGGCCGCGGTTTTTTTTTCGTTTTGTTTCGGTTTTAGTCGAACGGAAGAGCTCGTTGGCTCCTCGAAGGCAAAGTTTAATTTGCCATGGAATGGCACGGTGGGGGTGCTGATTTCGACCCGTTCGAACAGGTGAACAGTGGCCACAATACAAAAAATAGTTCTGAAATGCTACTTCACATATAATATTTATTATGTATTTTAATTCAATAAAAAACTGCTTGAACAAAAATGTAATTCTTTTGAATTTTTAGCTATTACTGCCATAATTTTCTATACATTTCGATACCACTGTGCCACCTTTTAGTTTTATTCGGCCTGGACTCTAACAAAACAAAATGAAAACTTTTTCTGTGTTTTGACGGAAACATTTGTCAGCGATTTTCCAGCGCCAGGCCCAAAAGCGCGCTGGAAAACATTTGAACAATTTAATTAGAAGCACCTAGGCCCGGGAAATTATCATGTGTGGCAAGAGCAGCGGGGAAAACGGTTTCCGACGCGATTTATGGCCAGCATGTGTGACATTTGTCGCCTCCATTGTTGGCTTACATCAGCGGCAATTACCGCGAGCTGCTTTCTGCTGACTGCTGACTGTTGGCTCACCTACAGCTGGAGCTACAGCTGGAGCAGCTTCACCAGGAAGAAGAGGAAGAGGCTCTCCAGGAGGGTGAACCACCAGGGCAGGTGCGGCTGCTTGGCGGTGACACTCTGCAGGGGGTGGTGGGGCGGACCCTTGGCGGAGAGGAGGCCCTCCTCCAGTTCGGCGCCACCTTCCCCCCGATCACTCCTTTCCATGAGCATCAGCACTGTTTCAGATCCTTGAGAAATACACCCCATGAACAGCAGACCCCTCAGTTGAGTAGAAAATATTGTAGAGTTTGGACCCTCCTCCGAAAAATGCAAAGTTTGCTTTGACTTTCGAACCCTAGGGAAACTCAGACCCGAAAAGGTGTCCATATCGGTGCTGCACAATTAATTAACAAAGGCAGCGGTCGCGGGAGGGGATGGCCTGCTCCTCCGCTCCTCCGCTCTTTTGTGTGCGAGTGATATGATTTATACTGTCTCCCTGGCCGGCGCCACATCCAGAATCCTCGGACGGGCGGTGTCTTTAATGTCTCGCAACCGAACATTCAGAACTCAGAACTGAGAACTGAGAACTCAGAACTGAGAAGTGGCAACCCAACTAATTCCCTGTGTGCGTGAGTGTTGCGAGGACCAACAGTGGCGGATCCACGGGGGGGAAATTAGGGAAATTTCCCCCCCTTGGAACCACAGAACCTGAAATTTTTGCTTGTTTGCTATGGTTGACTTTTCAAATATAACCACTTTGTTTACCAAAAAATTGGGATGGATAATTTTTGTTTTATAATTTGTACTTTATTTCTCGCAATAATAAGTTTGAACCTCAAATCGAAGAATAAGTTAAATTTCCCCCCCCAAGAATCGTCTCTGGATCCGCCACTGGGACCAAGCAAAGACGATGCCGAAGCTGATGCTGATGATGATGAGAGGCGGCTGCGCTTTTAATTCCAGCCTCGTCGACCCGCTCTCTGTTTCCAGTTCCCCGTTTCCCGTTTCCAGTTTTTCGGAAATTCGCATCGACTTTTCACACTTGCCTCGGCTACGCTCCAATTTCAATCGGAACACCAGAACACCCCGCTGACTGGCCGGCATTAAAAAGAGATTTGCCGGCTCGCTAATTATATTTTGGTGCACGGCGCAAACACCTCGGCCCTCGTCCTTTGTCCCGGGTTACCTGGGTGCCTGGTTGTGTGGGTGGGTGGTGGTGGCTAACGAGCCGCCCCGCAGGATGGAAGGATTAACCGAGTCTCAGCGGAACGGACGCCGAACGGATTTGGCTAATCCAAGGTCACTGCCTAGCGCCGGCTTAAAGTTCTCCTCAATTGGATTCGCGCTCGGATCCGGATGAGGATTCCCATGACGGATTGAGATTCGAATTCGGATTCGGATGTGGATTCGGGTTAGTGCGCAGAGAACTGGGCCACCGAGTTTGTGGCCCGATGCAAATGAGGCCCAATCTCGCGAGTTGGCTAACGGTGCAGCGGCAGCTTCTCCCCCTCCCCCTCCCCCTTCATTCTCCAATGTTGCACTGCTGCAATGCTGCACTGCAGCACGGCAGCAACGCCCCCTGGTAGATCGCTCCGGGAGTCCAACGAAGCAGCAGCATCTATCAACTGCGAGGAGGGGCAGATGCGAGATGCGAAATGCGAACTGCGAGTTGCCAGTTGCCAGATGCGGGATGCGAGTTGCAAGATGCGAGTTGCAAGTTGCGAGCCATGTTCCCGGGCATTATAAAGTGCATTGTGGCTACCAGTTAAGTGCATGTTGCTGGCCAGAGGGTTCGGCAGACGGAGCCCAGCCCCCAACTTCGACTCCGACTTCGCCTTCGACTGCTTCCCCGGTAGGTGTGTAAACTATGTTGCCGCTGCCCCATGTTGCTGTTGCTGTTGCTGCATGTTGCTGTTGTCGCTGGCGAGCAGTCAGCAGAGCCAACCCATCAACAGCCAAAACGCCACGGGGTAGGACCTTTTTCTTAGCTTTTTGAGCCAGTTATTTGGCTACTCTAGCAAAGAGTTCTTGCGATCAGGTACTACTGCAGCTAGGGAGAAATCTTGGATCGAGGAAAAGCCTGTTCAAATTAATTCCCCTAAAGAATATATCCCCTTGATATCGTACTTCTCCCAAAGTTTAGCTTAAAGGGGGATTGGTTTATCTGCCATATTATTGATTAAGGTTTAGATAGAGTGTTTGGTGCTTCGACTTCACAAAGTATTTCCCCTGCTTTCTTAGCTGTTCGGTGTTCGCTTGGCAGGCCGGCGGACTAACCGAGTGGGCGCGTTCACGTCCACATCCACAACCATGTTCACCTGATGCCGCTGCTGCTGCTGCTGCTGCTGCTGCTGCTGCTGCTGTGTTGCTGCTGCAGTAGAACGGCTTCTGTTTAGCATGGAAAACAGCGGGCTGGCCTGGCTTTCTTTCCATTCATGCAGTTGGGCCTGGCTGGCAACAAGTTGCCAAGCTATAATTACTGCATCCATGTCGCTGCAAGTTGCTACTTCATAAATTAGCATGCTGCTGTTGCTGCTGCTGCTGTTGTTGCTGCTCCAGTCAGCGAGCAGCGCTTTGTCATTGCCAGGAGTTGGGCCTAGAACGGCGCGCTTTCCAGGGAATCCGCGGCCAAACAGATCCAGAAGATCCACCCCGAGAGCACAAATCGCGAATCACAAATCACATGGCGGCATTAGGCTTCCGTGTGCTGTCTCCTGGTCTCCTGGAAGAGATGCGAGTCCAGAGCCGCAGACGAGGTCGTTCCCCGCCTCCGGGCAGGCTCCTCGTCCTCATCCTTCTTCCTTTCCTCTTTCCTCTTCCTTTTTCTGTTTCTGTTTCCCTTGAATTCCTTGAAACAACGGAACGCCCCCATGGCCAGTGGAGTCGCCCTCCCCTTTACCCCCTCCGTTCCCCCCTCGTTAGGCCCTCCCTCCGCACAGGCTGACCCACAAACAATTTGTTTTTGCATTTCGCTGAAGGGGACGCGGACCCCGAACCCCGAACCCCGAACACCGAACACAGAACCCCGACCATGATATGGCCGCCACCCCAGACCAAAACAAAAAAAAATAAGCAGCGAGAAAAACTGGCTTGGACATCATTATCACTGCGATCTGGGCCCCTTGCGTGTCTCTGGCTTCGCCGCTCGTCTCGTTCCAAGGTTTCGATTTCAGGAAATCAATCTTGTTTTGGCCAAACACTCGCACCAACTAAGGCAACTCCGCAAGCGGAGGGCCGTGCTCGTCATTAGTCCAGGGCCCTCGGACTCTGGCGGGAAGACAGGAGCTGCCAGATGACCCCGGGCGAAGTCCGAGACTGGTCAACACCCAGGTCCAATCGGATGCTCGGACTTGGAATCCGAATCCGAATCGGAATCAGAATCGGACTTGGAGTTGGAGTTGGAGATGGGTTGTGGCCGCCGCGGGCTGCAACTCGTAAGCGTTTTGAAGACCTCCAGTGCAGCACGCGATTTATGTACGAATATATAATATAATATGTAGCAGAGCAGACACCCAGGAAACGAGCCCCACAAATCGGGCCAAGACTCATTAACGATTTCGGTTGAATCTGGCTCGGATCGGATCGATGAAAAATGTGGTTTTAATTGGGATTAGGAGGGCAAACAGCAAACAGCTCACTCAGCGCAGCGCAACACGTGCAACTCGTTGGAGTGTTTGAAATGCTAATAAAAGATAGATTTATCATCCGCTGCGCAGGCGCTACCGCTCGGATCGAGGCAAGTACTCGGCGGGCAACGTCTTCACTCCGCTGGCAGCTCCTCCGAAAAGTGCTGCATCATGACGAGGGTTCCGGCTGCAGATGGAGCTGGAGCAGGGTGCTCCAGGAGTGGAGAGGGGACAGGCCAGCACTTGCGTGTGTCACTGCGGTGACGCTCAAGAGCGACTGGCTCTGAGCTCAGAGCTCCGAGCTCGGGCACCTGATCCGATCGGGGGTTAGAGGTGCCCGAAGGCACCGCCAGAAAGCGGGGCTCCCAGCGGAGCCACTGGCACCGGCATTCCCCACTCGAGCTCCAGTGGTTTCTCTCAGTGCAGAGGGGCAGCGAGAATTAAGCCATCACGTCGGGCTGAGCTCGAGTGAAGTAGGTGCTGCAAGTTCCCCAAAATAGAGACAGTCAGACAGACAGACAGAGATACATGCCTGCGAACCGCCAGCCAGACACTTCTTGACGAGATTTGAGCTCATCAGCCAAGTGTCTGGCGACTGTTTGCTACCTCCGTCTGGCCGAGATGATGAATGGGCCGAATGGGTTGACACATGAGGGTTTTAATCGTCATAGAAAACCTACGCATGCGATTCGAGCATTAGAGTTGGAGAAGCGTCCACCGCGGAGTGGAAATCACAGAAATCGAATTGTAGGAGAAGCGAACCAGACCTTTCAGCCATCGAAGAGGAGGATTGGATTGGATTGGATTGGAGGGGAATGGAATGGAAGGAAAGGCAAGGCCAGGCACTCCCACGCTCGTTATCCTGATCGCCAGAGGGAAAGGGGGAATGGGAAAGGACAAATTGGCGGCCTCCTTTCAAGCGGCTGCACAAACACTTGACTTTCGGCCAAATCATCTGCGCCGGGATCAATGGAGCAGCGCCTCCTGAACTCGTCAAAGGATCAAACGGCTTTCAACGAAGGCTTGTAAGCCTTTTGTTAGGCGCGGAGGTGCCGAAAAGAATCCAGAGTCGAGCGGGAAGCGGTAAGCGGGCAGCGAATGTCAGTCAAGGGGCATTGATTATGATCGTCAAATTATTGAGCGCCCATGAGCGGAGCTGGCACAAAACGCCCCCTTCCGCAGCGAAATGCCCGCTGATGAAGACGTGGACCACATCCACTTGGACACATGTGTCCGCTGCTGCTGGTGCTGGTGCTGGTGGTGCTGCTGCTACGGAAAACTGCTGACACAATCGCAGCAATTAAATCGTATGACGCTGCCCAATCCCAAATGCAATCGAAGTCCGATGAGGAGAGCCCATGAGGAGGAGAGTCGCATGGTCCGGTTACCCAAGTCAATCGAAGAGGCTTCGCCTCTCGAGGAGCGGCAGGCGACGATCTCGACAGCGATAAATTGTTGTTTTCGAGTCTTTACAGCCTTAACAGGTGAGAAAATGGGCTCAGTGGTTTCTTGGTTTCTTAGTTTCTTGGTTGGTTGGTTAGTTGCTGATCTCATGCCCCGTCGTCTTGAGCTCCAGCTCTCCACTCCCCTTCCCGTTCCCGTTCCCATTCCCATTCACCATTCATGAGTCCTGCTGGCCAGCGCTTCTAATTCAATTGCCAACCAATGGCGACCGGGAAAGGTATCTCCGATCTCCGATCTACGATCGCCGAACTCCAAACTCCGATCTCCATTTATTTCCACAGCTCAGCAAATCTTCACGAGCCGATTCTCCCGGCCGCTGGATAATTTCACCCATAAATTGAACGCAACTTCCGTTTGATTGCGCGCTCGCGATAAAGGTCTTTGGTTTGGGCTTGGAATTGGGTTTCGGTTTGGGTTTGGGTTTGGGTTTCGGTCTGATTTGGTCTGGCCGAGGTCACTCATGAATGGATTCCACGGATGGCTGGGGAGCGAGTGGTGCGGTGGATCCGCTCGATCTTTAATCTACTGCAGTCGAGTGGGATCCAAAAGGGTGAAGTTTGGACTGATTAAAATAGTTACACTACTCGTACAATTAAACTCAGTAATCTCAGCTGCCCCTAAAAATAGGCTCCATCCCAACTGCTTAGCATATAGAACTCAGTTATTTCAGCGGGGAAAACAAGCAATCGAGGTTTTCCATGACTCAACTGGCAAACTTCCATCGAAACAAGCGCTGGCAAAACAAGTTCCTCTCATATTAGTATACAAAATTCCACCAGCTGCGGATTCATTCAGAAGAAAAGCAGAGATCAAAGCGAAATCAATCAGTCGGCTGAGGGTTTATGTAATGGCCGAGTCTCACCGCGGATCGGGGCAATTAAACCAATTACTGGCCGGCAATCAAATGATAACACGGCACAAACTCCGATCCGAGGCGAGAGGGCACACTGTACAGGAGTACGAGAAGGCCAGAAGTACAGAAGTACGCAGTAGAATTGCCTTCTGATAGGTATTTTCCAGATTTGTGCTTTTCGATTTCTGTCGACTTTTCCACGCCGGCAAGGCTAGCGGCAAATTGGCGGCAATTTATTAATTCAAAATGGCCAGCGGCAGAAAGCCGGAGAGGGAAACGCAAATCCTATTTGTCAATTTATTTGCCCAAGTATGCGTGCAATCGCACAAACAACGAATGTCAATTGCTTGGGCAAAATTGCGCATAATTGACATTTTTCCAATTTGCTCATTCGTGCCGTTCGGCAGTCGAGGGTTAAGGGCTCAAGGGTTAACGCGGGGGGGAGAGGTCATTGTGGGAACGAACCCCCATCCCCGCCACGCCCCGCACCATAAAACTGTCAGCGGCAATGATTTAATTTCACAAATATTGTCGAACATAAATTCTGGAGCTGGAGCGGGCATCCTCGATCCTCGATCCTCGATCCTGGCCAAGTGTCAAGTGGTATTAAAGCGAGTTGCCGCCTGAGGAAGGACCGCGCTAAATCGCCGACTGGTTTACGGTTTGTTTGCGGCCACTCATTAGCCTGGCCAGCAGCCAGCTGACTAGAGCCTCTCCTCCTCCACAAAGGAGAAGGCAGGGACTCACCCTCGAATGTGTCGCATTGTGTGGCTGCCACAATTATGGGCCTTTGTTGCTCAATCTGCCGCAACACTTGTTGCATTGTCCTCGCCCTGTGGCTGTGTGGGTTCCATAGTTTCCGCCTAAAGGGATTTCACAGCTCATAGATAATCCCGTTGGCATTGGAATGGGAATGGGAATGGGATTCGGACTTGACTCCTTTGTCTACTCTTCGACAGACGGAGGCGTGGGCTCCCAGCTTCAAGCAATTCCAAAGGGATTTCCCCTCTCCATGGGCTCATTTAAAGGTGGTTTAAGGTACTTTCAACAGCTACGATTATAGAACGTGAATTTGTAGGTATTTGTATCCAGATAAAATATAAATATATTTCACAAACATTATATTTTAGTACAATATAAATTCAATCTGTTTTTAAGTGATGTATGTATATTTAAGTAAATCGGGAGGTACAGTCTTTTAATTGAACCGTACCCATGAGACACCTTTCCTTAGCTAGCTGACGAAGTAACCCCCTCCCCCTACCCCTTCCCCCCCCTTCCCCTTCCCCACTACGGAAATTCTAAGGCTGCGTGAGATGTCGTCTTCGTATTTTGCTGCCTCTGACATTGTCGTGATGGCGTCTTGAAAACATTGAAACGGAAACGTAGATGGCACACAAATACAATGTCTGACAAGCTGCCCCTTTCCGTTCCGTCGGCCCTCCCCCCTCCCCTTCCCCCACCCCTCTAACCACCGCCCTGGGCTCTTGGCCATATAGCGTGCGTGGCAGCGGCGGCGGCGGCGGCAAAAGTGGCCCCTATCATTATGGCTGTCGTCTTAGCCGAAATTGGTTGGGCCAGAGCAGCGGACAACAAAGATTTCTCGCTGCGGATGCTCTTCCCGAATGGGCGCCTCCCTTCCTCCGTTCGGGTCTTCTGTCTTCTGACTTCTGATTTTCTGATTTCTAGGCCTAAACACATATTTCGACTGGGAGACGGGACCAGTGCTCTTCGAGCGTTTTCCCCATTTTTCTGTTTTCGGCAGAGGAAAAAATTGATTTACGACTTCCGCTGGCAATGAAAATTCACTTTGGGGTTTCGAAAACACTTTTGAGCCACTTCTGTTGGCCGAACGAACGGCGGAATGGCGGCTTCTGGGCCGCGAGATCGCCGATTGAGCGCTAGTCGCCGCTCGGGGTGTTCGCTTTTATAGACTCATTTAAGGCGATTATTTAGCAATTTTTTAAGACATTTCTGTCGACGTTTTTCGCATACGGAGCTCGGCACTCGGCGACTGGCTCCTCGCCAGTTAGTGGCGAAATTTATGGCTCAGAAAGTGAATCATTTAAGTTAATGACTTTCAAACGTGTTTCACACTCAAGTGCGAGCGGGACGCACTCACTGGGATCGGGCGGGAGCGAGCGGGACGGCCGATGGCTGATTGACTTGACTCACTGGCCAAGACAAGTAGCCGCCGTGATTGATAATGCGCTGATTGAATTATGGCCATAAGTGTAGCTTGGCCAGTGGCGTAGCCAGCAAGAAGTTCTATTGCAGGTTCCTAAGTACTAAAATCGATTTCAATGAGGAGGAATCTATGACTGAATCACACATTTAAATTATGCAACTTGGAAGCAAGTATCTTTAAACAGTGTAGCGTGCATATATGTAGTTCCTTTATATTGTATAGTAAATTTGGAAAAATAAATTACCAACTTTAATACCCTTGATTTGTTTCTTGCCACCCCCCTTTTCTACGCCCTTGGCTCAAGTGAGCTTCTGATAGAGACGCTTGGATGGAAGCCATCCTAGGTCTAGGCCACCTATCGCTGTGTTGCTGTTGCTGCTGCTGCTGATGTTGCTGTTGCTGCTGCTGCTGCTGCTGATGTTGCTGCTTTTCCGCCAAACAGCGATCCCAAATGGAAGCCGGAATTTGTCTGCGGCCTGGGGGGCGTTTTTGGGGTTTTGTTTTCGGAGTCGAGCCGACATGCTTTGCGGTCCGTTTTGTCTTCTGTCTTTTTGGCGGCAAATCAAGCCGAGTTTATGAAATTGGCAAATTGGCTTATGGGCAGTCGCGTCGGCGAACCAAAGCGACTTGATGGACGACCCAGCTCCATCTCCTCCAAATGAGCCCCAAGTCGCAGTCCAAGTCGCAGTCGCAGTCGCAGTCCAATCCTATCTATGCGTGCCAAAGCGCCAATGGCGTTTTAATTTGAAGTTGGGACCGGCGTTTATGAGCTGCCTGACTGACTGACTGCCGGCCGCCGTTGACTTTTATTTATTTAATGTTTCGGCCAGCCATTCGGCTCTTTATTATTTTATTTGGCTTTTCCTGTCTTACTGTTGTGCCAGTGCGAACCTGTTTCGCGCCAAAGCCGGCTACCTGCCAAACGGGAGAGGAGGTCGATGCAAAACTGGATTAAGTCCCTTTACGCCCTAATCCGCATTGGAAGGGTCCGGGTCCTGCAGCCTCTGCTGCTGCTGCTGGTCCTTCCCGTAAGGCAAGACATGGCGCCAGTCAGTCAATCGAGGCCTTTGTCCGGCCGAGCTGGCCTAATAGGATCAGCAATGCTCTCTGCTGTCTGCTGTCTGAGCCCCGGCGTGAAATCCGCAAAGTTGTTTACCCTGGCCGAAAAAGGGGTTGACCCCTGACCTCTGCCAGCGCCCACTCGGAAAAGGAGCCACCCCGTGTGGCATGTAGGTGTCTCGGTGTTTATTTATTTGGACCTGGTCAGCAGTTCTGCTCTCGACCACTGCCAAAAACAGAGGCTTTCTGTTGAGTCAACAGAAAGGTGGTCTCGAGAGCCGAATGAGTTCGCATCGATGCCGATGGGAAAATCGGGCAGACAATGGAGCCGAGAAAGGCGCGCAAAGCTCTCGAGCGCCGAATCAAGATATGGTACTATATTTGTGTCTGGGCCAAGTACCGATCGGCCGTCATTATGGCTTTCGATAGCAATTATCCGCTACCGTTTAATTGCGCGCTTGCCGATTTTGTGGGCCGCCGCTGCTGGCTGGATTTTCACACGCACTCGCCGCTGGCCCGTACCCTTCCCCTCCCCTCCCCTTCCCTCTCCCTCTCCCACCCTCTCCCTTTGCCCAACAAGTAGCCCCCTTCCACCCAAGAGCGCTGTGAATGCTGTCATGTGTCTAATGAGTCGCTGGCCCAGTTCGCAACTTGGCCCGAAGTTCGCGTCCTCTTTGTGTAATTTGCACACTTGCATGGGCATTTTGCATTTTGCATACTGCAGTCTGCACTCTGCACTCCGCATTTCCCATTTCCACTTGCCATTTTCCCATTTGCAGCCGACCACGCACTCCGATGGACGGATGGGCCAAGCCGGCCAGAAACTTTGCGGGCAATTTGCATACGGAACTTTTAAATCATACCGTTCCTGCGAAGTCCACCTATGACACCTGGGCTTACGTCTACGACCGCAAGAGGAGCAGCTGTGCTGGGGAACACATTCATCAAAACAGGGGGCTACATTCCTTAGGTGACTCCAGGAGCAACTCGGGTACGATGCTGTTAACACTGAGATGTTCAAGAGCTGTCCCCATCAGCAGTTCTCTCATTTCTGTATCGAACCTGGAAATTGATTAAACATTTGTTAACTGAACAGGTACTCAATCTCAGGTGACTCTTCCCCTGTTTACCCCAAACGCTCGTAATAATGTCAGTAATGGTTACAGAATCATATCAATAATTTATTCAAGCGTAAAAGTATTCCAATTACTTCGATTCCTTGATCACGTCTCCTCCCCCAGATTTGCGTAGCAAATGATTCAGTGCACCTGCAAGTGCGGAGCTGAATGGTCTGAATGGTAGAATGCCTATAATGCACCCGCGGAACACTCATTTTCACCCATTTTTATGGACGCCACGGAACAGTTTTCAGGCGAGCAAACGAGGCGAGTCATCTCATCGAGTGGACAGACGCGATCACTTAATTACCTGTGCGAACTTTTCAGCCGCGTACAGTGGGCCCTCGCTAGGGCGGCGGTGCGGAGGGGCGGGGCAACCGGTTGCAGGTCGGACTGACATTTTCACCTTGTTAATTATGCGCACGGTCATGCAAAAATCGCGTAATGAGTGACGGCCATTGAGAGTTGCATTGTCAGCGGACGATGATAGTTTAATTGTGAGCGCTTCTGGCGGAGATCTGGGGGGATCGAAGGGGGTGGGGAGCGGGGATCCTAGCAGAAGTACAGGCTGGAGGGCTTCAAGCGGCCGTACTCCCCGTTCTCGGTGGCCGCCACCCGGATGCCCAGGATGCCGTCCCGCTGCAGCGTGCTCCGCTCCTCCAGGGTCGCCTTCACCTCCTGGGCGGTCACGGTGTACTTCTTGAGCAGCCGCCTCCGGGCGGCGTAGCGCAGGAAGTGCCGGTCGCCGTACCGCTGGCGGCTCTCCAGGTAGATCTGGTCGGTCCGCCGGAAGTGGCAGTCCTGCATCGCCGGGTACCACGCAAACGTCTCCTGCCAGTGGCGCGTGGTGCGCTCCATGGCGTTGCTGAAGGCTAGCTGGTAGCGCAGCTGCTCCGTGGTCACGATGTCCGCCGGCATCTTGTGGGCTTGTGTTTCCCAATCCTTCGGTTGACCCAAGAACAGTGGAGGCGGTCGTTGTGGTTGTTGTTTTTGGGTTGTTGTGGTTGTTGTTGTGGTTGTGGTTGTAAAGTGAATCCGACTGGAATGTGTGAAGTTTCTGGCTGGCCCACCTTGATTGGCAGCTGAGTCCCAAGCCTCGATTCCGATTCCTGTCCAGATCCAGAACCCGAACCCCTTGCTGGTGCCTCCCTAATCGCATTAGCAGCCACTTGACAGGCGACAGGTGCAGTGCATCCAGGTCACTCGGCCACCAGCCAACACCTGTGCAAAAAGGCTCTCGCCCTCCCAAGCACTTGAGAACCTCCATTTCTTCCATTTTGAACAGTTTTAAAACTCGTTGCGAACTCTGAGCTCTGTTTAAATTTGCTGCTTCCCTGTCCCTGATTGCATTCAATCAAATATATTATATGTTGGGCTTCTCTGTTCTTCGAAACTATGCTTTGTTCGGCTGTATTTCGTTTTTTGCCCAAGAAACACACAAAAATCATTTAAAATATGGAAAAAAAATTTTGTTAATAAAATCATTAAAAAGAATTTCATTTCTTGTCTCTACCTCGGTAAGTACTGATCTACATATAGAATGCCATACACCGATGGCTCGTAATAAAATTCTGGATCGGATGGCATACCCGCCTAAAAATTTTGAAATTTAGCCATTTTTCGCAAAAAAGGATAATGTTACCAAAAATGCAAAAATTGGCCAAAAATCGTTTTTTTTAAATCGTCAAAAAAGTTATTAGGATCGTTAACTATGGTCATAAGGTGCTCAAAACATTGTTCGGTTCCGCTGTAAGTCACTTTTTGACCTTATTACTACCGAAAAACCACTAATGTACGGTTTTTTACCAAAATTGTCAACTGATCTTTTCCAGATTGGTTTTTATCAACTAACTCAAGGATCAGTTAAATGGCAGTTAATCTGAAATCAATCGAATAGATAATTGGGCTTTTCTATTTTTCAAAACTATTCTTTGTCCGGCTGTAAGTCGTTTCTTGCCCAAACAACACACAAAAATCATTTATAATATGGAACAAATTTCATAAAATCATTTAAAAAAAACTTATTTTTTGTCTCTATCTCGGTAAGTACTGATCTTAATATAGAATACACCAATTAAGATGCATTGAATCAAATAGATTGTTAGGCTTCTCTGTTTTTCACAACTATGCTTTATTCGGCTGCAAGTCGTTTTTTACCCAAAACACGAAAAAATCATTAAAAATATGGAAAAAATTTTATAAAATCATTTAAAAAAAAAACTTGGTTTTTGTCTCTATCTCGGTAAGTACTGATCTTAATATAAAATAAACCATTGAGTTTTTAGAGTCTAAAATTTAGATCAAATGGGTACGGGGTCTTAGCAAAGTTTTTACCCAGCTTGAGCAACCGCTAATGCTATCAGAGTTCCACACCACTTCGTTTTCTACATACACACTTGGTTTTAAGCATTTCTAGCGACAGTCCCACTGTTGTTTTAATGTTTACGTTGGATTTGGCGGGATTTGCCTTGTGCATCGTTTAAACTTGAGAGAACGGGGAATTCAAGAGCTCAAAGATGCCGGAGGCGGACGGGGATCTAGCCAGGACGAGGAGCTTCCTTAAGGAGCGCCTTCAGCGGGACTACACCACACTGAGGGGCTACGCGGAGGAGCGCTCCAATGTGCGCCAGCTGCTGCAGCGCACCGCAGAGATGGGCGAATCCAACTCGCTTCTGCTCATCGGACCGCGAGGAGCAGGCAAGACCACGGTAGGCATCCTCGACTCAAGCCAAAATCTAGATCATTAACCCCAACCGCTATTCCGCTGCCCTAGCTCATCAACGCCGTGCTAACGGACCTGATGGACAACAAGGCGTTCGTGGATAATACGCTGATCGTCCACCTGGACGGGAACCTGCACACAGACGACCGCGTGGCCCTCAAGTCGATCACCGTGCAGATGCGGCTGGAGAATGCCGCCGACGGCAAGGTGTTCGGATCGTTCGCCGAGAACCTGGCCTTCCTGCTGCAGTGCCTTAAGGCGGGCGGCAAGCAGTCGAAGAGCGTGGTCTTCATCCTTGAGGAGTTCGACCTCTTCTGCGCCCACCACAACCAGACTCTGCTCTACAACCTCTTCGACGTCTCGCAGTCCGCCCAAGCCCCCATCTGCGTTCTGGGCGTCACCTGCCGACTGGACGTGATCGAGCTGCTCGAGAAACGCGTCAAGTCGCGCTTCTCGCACCGGCAGGTCTTCCTGTTCCCGAACTCAGAACGCTTCGAGGAGTACGTGGCCCTCTGCCGGGAGCTTTTGTCCCTGCCCACCGGCAGTGCCTTGCAGGCGGCGTCGGGGCGTATCAGCAGCCTTCAGAGACTACGATCGGAGGCAGTCTGCCTCGCCAGGAACCACTTCGACCCAGGTCAGTACGCCTTCTCTCCCAGAGTGCGGGAAACCTGGAACAAGCACGTGGCCAAGGTACTGGCCTCCCAGCCGGTTCAGCGCACCCTGCAGACGCTCTACGACTTCGACATCAGCGAGGCCTTCCTCAAGAACTTTCTGTTCCGCCTGGTGGCCCAGCTCCGACCAGAGTCCCCCCACATCAACGCCGAGAAAATGGTGGCCCTGGGCTCGCAGTTTGAAGGCGACGACAAGGTCGAGCTGCTTTGCGGGCTCTCCGTCCTGGAGCTGTGCCTAATCATCGCCATCAAGCACCACTCGGAGATATACGACCGCGACCCCTTCAACTTCGAGATCATCTTTGCCCGCTTCTCCAAATTCGCCAAGGTGTCCACCACGATGCAGGGAGTGGAGCGGTCCATCGTGCTCAAGGCCTTCGAGCACCTGCGCATCGGGGAGCTGATACTACCGCTCTCCGGCGGAGTCGGCGGCGGAGTAGGCAAGGTGCAGAAGGAATTCGAGATGCACAAGTTGGCGCTCACCTATGGACAGATCCAGCAGGCGGTGCAGCGCTACCAGGCGCTGCCCACGGAGGTGGCCCAGTGGTCGCAGAGCTCTCTGATCTAGTGGCCTCTCATCCCCCGGATTCACCATTTTCCTAATCGTTGTATTTATTTAATATGTATTTTTAATAAAGTTCAAACTAGAATGTATGGGTATCAGAAAACATTATTACATTTAAATTTAGTTAGATTTGAGTAAAGGGGAACATCAAAAAAAGGTAAGTACAGGTAAGTAACTAGAATATATGGGTATCAGAAAACATCATTACTTTGGAATTTAGTTAGTTTTGAGTAAAGGGGAACATCAATATGAATTTGGGTCAGGTAAGTACACTTCTTATCAGGTCCAAAGTAATCGATCGATAATGCTAATTCCGAAGACCGCCCGCATTTATTTGGGTCTCCAAATGGGGGACCATCCCTCTATATAAAGTCCATCCGTTTTGAAGCAGCAGTCAGGTTGGTTGAGAGCGGCTTTGCCATGAGATTCCTAGCTTTTCTGGCTGTCCCGCTCCTGGTAGCTCTTGTGTCCCTCGGCCAGGCGGACGACAGTCCAGGATTCTTCCTGAAGATCACCAAGAATGTGCCGCGTCTGGGCAAGCGAGGCGAGAACTTCGCCATGAAGAACTTAAAGACCATTCCCCGCATAGGGAGAAGTGAGCAGGTGAGTCTGCGCAGGAGTCGGCATTCCGGGAAGCCTTTACAAACCATTTACGACCTATTTCAGGCCTCTGTGACTCCTCTAATGGCCTGGCTCTGGGACCTGGATACCACCCCCATCAAGCGCCGTCTGCCCTCCGGGGACTCGCAGCCAAAGGAGCAGGAGCTGAACGTGGTACAACCCGTGAACTCCAACACCCTGCGGGAGCTGCTGGACAACAACGCCATTCCGAGCGAGCAGGTGAAGTTCGTTCACTGGAGGGACTTCGACCGAGCCCTCCAAGCGGATCCCGATCTGTACGGCAAGGTCATCCAGCTGGGCCGCCGGCCGGACCAGCACCTCAAGCAAACGCTCAGCTTCGGCAGCTTTGTGCCCATCTTCGGCGACGACCAGAACCAGGCCTTCATGATGTACAAGAACAACGAGGACCAGGATCTGTACGGCGGCGGGAGCCGCTACGATCGCAACTTCCTGAAGTACAACACCCTGTAAATGGAGGAGCCAGAGATCACCGATTATCTATTTGGACATGAAAGAGCGCTTAGTTTTTAATCGAACATCTAGAAGTGTAAAATCGCCTATACCCAGATTCATTAAAATGATCAAAGCAATCAAACTGAAATGTTTTTACTAAAATAGTGATGAGCAATGAAAAATCTGCCTTTAGCAAATAAAAATATTTGAACAAAGCTTGCTAAAGGACGCAAAAACAAACGTTTCAAGGTACGCCACTTTGAAATCAGGCCAAAATTAGTAGAGTACCAAAACTGACATGAAGAGCGATCGAAAACTGAACTTTTGTAGTTAAATATTTAGGGATCTAGTTTTAGTCGAATTATTGTAGTATGAAAATCCAGTCTTAGCTCCCCCGCAAGCGTTCAGAAACCATAAGTAAAATATCTGAATATTGAGCTGAACGGAGCTCTTTCTTATCGCAGTCCCGGAATAAATGGGAACAGGGCCTTAACGGCTCTTCCTCCAACAGATCCATCCATTCCGACGCATTGTAATCTGACGAGTCAACAACCTAACGGCTTTCGCCTTTCGCTCTCTTGGTCGCTGGGAGGCGGATGACTCAGTGAAGCCATCCCGGCCTTATCAAATTTATGGGGCCCGCTGATGTTAGGAATTTCCAGCGATCGCATTCTTTGCTCCCTTTTACCGACTTTTACCGGTTAATTGAATTAAGCGATCTCCCCGCGAATTGAATTCGCAAACAGGATCATGGCGCCGTCGCATTTTAGAATTTGATGTGTATATTTTGTTTAATTAGCAGGCCGCTGTCAAAAACCGAGTTGCTGTTGTTGACAAGAATTCGCAAAAATTTAGTGCTGCCCGCCGCCTGTAAACAATTAAGAGTTACAAGCCGGGCCCAGACACTCCGCGCTCCAACAGACGCGATGACGACGCAAACTTGACTTTGAAATTTTTGCAATGCCTCGCTGATGTTCGGCTCAGATGTGGTTGTTATTGCTTTCGGCCTTTCGATTGTTTGCTTTGTTTTTCAATTTCTATTTCCAGTGCAAGCGTAGAACAAGTTTGCCCAGAGAGTCCAGCGGCTTAGCCAGACACGCGAACGGGGTGTTGAAGGAGCTCTTTTACACAAACTACAGACTACCGTTAGTTTGACTAACTGTAATCGGAACCATTACTCAGTAAGGTTGAGTTTGTTGCAACTGCTTTAAATTGCTTTAAATGTTCATTAAAAATTATCTGAGTTTTCTATGCCTTCTGTTCTGAGAAGATGGGATCCTTCGCCAAGGACTCTCTGGCGGGACGCCATCCCCGCCCCTGCTCTCTCTCTGGGGGGCCCCGCTCTCGCTTTCGCTCAGTGGCGCTTTCGCGCGGGGCTACCGCTCTCTCAGCAGCTCTCCGAGCGCCAAGCCGCTCTCAGCGCTTAAATACGTGGGCCGCGCCAGCGTCGTCCGAAGACGACTCACAAACCCCGCCGCGATCGGTTGTGCTTTAGACCCAAAAACATATACGTAAATAGCTTGGAATTCGCCGTTTTCGTGATCGAGTTGTAGGCGCCTCCCCCCACCACCGCTCCCCGCTTTCGCCCAGCAGCAGATGTGTGAAACAAGCTTTTGCGTTTCGAACTGAGCCGAACGCACACACTTAAGACCAAAAAACAGCGATAATACGAATTGGCCACGCTCGTTGTTTGGGCTAATTCGGTTAAGTGCGTCGGAAAGAAAGTCCACGGCGCCAGCCCCCGAGACCAGCTGATAACCCACTGAGCGGCCACAAAGGCGCTTTTATTGGGCCCTAAAAAAGAAAGTCGCCGCACAGAGGTTACACAACCGGGGCGTGCAATTGACCCACGGACAACTTACACCGGCCAACGAGCAACGGACCCCGGATCACGTATCCCCTGAACTCCTCGCCTGGTGTGGAGTACGCAACAACAACGCCACTATGACGACTGCGGCGAAAGCAATCTTGGCCTGCTGCCTGCTGGCCGCCTTCCACATGCAAATCAGCTCGTCATCGGCCATTCCCATTTGGGAGTTTCTGACCCGCAACGAGAAGGTAAGAGAAAATCCCCCCAGATTGCGCATACGCAGCGTGTGCCGGGTGCAGGTTGCGCATACGCCCCGTTCACTCCACTTACATGCGCCAATTGTCCTTGGCATTGCGCATCTGTCTAGTTTGCTAAATCTGTCGGGCTTGTCGAATCTAGCGCACATCTGAATACTTGATCAGCCGAGCATTATGGTCGTTATTAATATTGATATTGAAATTGATATTGATATGGTGATGTTGTGATAACTTCAATGAGTTCGCATATTAACGGCGTTTTGCCCGCTTCTGTTTTCTTACGCTTCGCTCTGCGGTCCACCGAAAACAAAAGGAATGAATATGAAAATGGAAATGAATATGAATGGTTGACAAGACGCGGTTCATTGTCAGTGAGCGGTATTCGCTGGCTTATTTGCATAACTGTACCGCGATTGGCATCGTAACCAACAAAATAACACAATAAATACTCGAGCCGAATAACTGAAAAAGAACGGTCCTTGGCATAAATAGACGCCTGCAGAGTGCGGTCTTGACATTGGGCGTTATCAGAGTCTGGCGAGGATTGCGGTGCCTGGGAGTACCGGTCTGGCGGACCGGCTGGCTGCCACTTGACCACGCGATTTCGAGCGCGTTCGAGACGCAAGCAGAGCCACAAATATCATCGGCAATCTGGTTTCACAACCGATGGAGCGGAAAGGTTATGCTCGTGGGGCTTTGGATCCATCGGCGATTAGTCAGCCGATCCCCCGAAATATGCGAGTTCAGCCGAGCGCGGAGCAAACATTAATTTGCATTTATGAAACAACGGTTTCAGTTTACATTCGCAAGTGCTGTAAACTGCCAGCAAAAAACTAAAAGCTTTTCACTTTTCAGCGCAAATGTTTGTGCAACAAAGCGTGACAACGTTGTGGCAATTTTCTCCGCAGTTTTTGTTTATTTTATGTTTTTTGGTTAATGAACTCCCAGCCGTTGTGGTTTTTGTTTTGTTATTGTTATTGTTCGCTTATTAATTAGCCGATGGACTTTAATTTATATATAGCAATTTGCCAGTCATTAGATCTTTTTGCCCGCTGCCTTTGGCTGGCAGCGCATCAATCTGAACCGCTTTTTCGACCGCTAAGCACGCGAACTGCGCCTTAAAAATCCCGCAGATCGAGACAATAGAGCCCAGAATAATGTTACCCGATCCAGCCAGAAGTGATTGAAAGCCACATCCGGCACCCCCACACGAGTCCGCTTAAACGAGAAAATAATTTCTAAAAAGGCAATTAAGAGCCCAAAAGTAGAAACGCAATTTGCGGGCCTGCTCGCTGATGATACTGGCCTGTGGTGTCCGCGTCTTGCAATTAATGTACATTTCTAACGATATCTCGCCTCGGAACACTCACTTATTTATAGAAGATGCTTCAGCTTCCTGTTTTGAGGTGATTTTGTGCCGCTTCCCCCAAGTGGTCGCTGCTATTTAGACGCTTTCGATTTTCGGTTGCAAAAATAAACAACAGATTAACCGTTTTTGTTGCCCTTTATGTTTTTATGAGTGCAAACGCGTTTAGCCGGTTTGCGGTTCGAACTCCAATAAATAAATTATGTTCGCATTACTTTTTGTGTTTACGTAAAGTATGGCGGGATATTCGTTTGTGGGGTATGGCAGGGGTAGGGTAATCGCAATGGAAGCCCGCATCGGAACCCTTTTCCCAGTGATACCCAATCGAACCGGAGTCATTACGGCCTCTCTCTGCTCTCCGCCGCTTTTTATTTTGGTGTTATGAAATGTTTCATTTTCGTGGCTGCTTTTTGTTGATTTCTTTTGCTGGCAATTTCGATGTTTCGATGTTTCATAATGTAACCTGCGCATATCAACAGGTTATTGAACTGGTGGTCCGTTGGGGATGGCATGTGGAATGGGACGGGGGCTCGGGGATGGGGCTTGGGGAGATGGGGAGAGTTACGCCCATGCTTGCGGTTCGGGAAGCGACCACGCAAGTCAGCTTAATGGACATCTTCCCATCTTGCCAGCCAGCATCGCTCTTCAGGTGTTTCTCTTCGATCGAACAGTTCCCATGCCCATAAGGAAGTCTAAGATCAGATATTGTTTTTGGCCAAGATCTGTGTTTCTGTAGCCAGCCTCTCATTGATTGCAGTCGCTGTCAGCTCAGTCACTTAGCTGGAAGGCTAATGAATTACAACCTGTCCCCGACGATCTCCAATCTCCATATCTTTATAAATACGAGCGTATATTATATAAGCAAATTAAGTACGTGACTTTGACAACTCCCGCTTTTTGGAATTTCTGCCCGCTGAGCCATAAATAATTTGATATATTTTTTTCGATCTCCTTCATTCGAGTCTTCAATTCTGACTCTGGCGTACTTTTTAATTGTGCCAGGGCCCGGACCATTGAGTCTTGACGCAGTTACTCGAATCAGATAACGCACTGCTGACGTATGCGGCTGGCATGTGGAGGGTAACAGCATGCCTCATAACCGGAGGGCTGAACAGTAAGAATCACAGCGAGCTTTAACTAATCGTTTGCCACACACAAAATATTTAAACAAAAGCACACACAAAAGGGGCGAGGGGGTGGGGCGATGGTATCAATTGCATTTCACAGTTTGCACACGTTTGTGCGGCTGCCCGGGTAACGGTAATTGGTAATGTGAGCCAACTGGCCAACTCCCCAACTTTGGCCCCGCCGCCGATACGATCCGATGCATTATGCAAACGGCGTAAAATTGTAAAACCCCAGCGCTGAGAGCTGAGAGCTGAGCCAATGCAAATGAAGCTCTTCGCTGGCTCCTCGAGTGGTGATGGAAGCAGATCAAGGGTGTATCTCCAGAAGAAGCGACTTTGCAGCGGTGCGGAATCGGACACTCAGAATCCAATAATCCAATGGCCCACTTTGGAACGAACCTTCTTTGTTCTGCTGTTTGCTCTTTCACTCATCGTTCGTTTGTCTGCCACTCGAGGTGCTAAATCGTGAGAAGTGCCGGATTCGGAATTTCTGGGGAGTTTCTGCGTTCGATTATCGCTGGATTAGCAGCGGGGCAGATCGGCATCGATCTGACGTCACCGGCGATCAGAGAAATTCCACAGAGCCAGATGTGTCACCGGCGTAGAACATTCGGCGATAATTAAAAGTCCATTCAACGCTCCGCTGGCCACGGAGAATAGACAATGAGCTGCTGTTTGGTTGCTGAACCGTAAACCCATACCCATACCCATACCCATCCGAAGTGGGGCACATACCCGACCATCCAACCCGCGCCCTGGGAGGCGGTTGCCCAACTGCCAGGCCGCGCTGTCGAAATGCATTTCGTTTGTGCAACGAAAGTGCAATCATCTCCCCCTGACACACGCACCTTGCGAAACCCTCCCACCACCCACCACCCAGTGCCCGGGGCTCCACCTCTGCCTCCTGCTCACCCATGGCCCCATAATTACCGCGATCGCTCTTCGTCACACAGCGAGAAATTACTCTTGACTTTCTCAAGATCTAAATCGCAATGTTCAGTGCACATATTGTATTAGGTTGCCTTATGTTAAAAACCATCTATTCTTAGCAGGACTTAGTTTTGTGTAGGTCAAAAGATGTGGGATTGCAGTTTCCCACTCGCTTCTGAGTTTTTTCAAGCAAAACCTTACCGAATTCGCTTTCTGTGCAGATGTCCCACCTATACTCGACGTTCGCCCAACTGGTTAGCGTGCACTGCAAGTCGACTGCCGCCGTCGGAGGACTGCCGGTGAACCAGTGCAAGCACAACCTGCTCGGCCACGGATCCGCCAAGCTGCAGACGCTCTCCGACGCCCAGCTGGAGGTGCTCGATCCGTATCAGCGCAACGCCAACGAGCTGAGTAAGTGCCCCATCTGCGTGGGAGATCGATCGAAAGATCGGAGATCGGTTTCCGCGTCAGAACTTCCGCAGTGCGCAGCCGCGACGTGCTAGACGTGAGATTTCGATCTCCACCTCGGTCTCGATCTGACCACCCGCCTCTGCTCTCTCTCTTCCGCAGTCTGGGCCTCGATCATGCGGGATCACCCGAGCGGAGCCAGCCTGGTGACCACTCGCCAGCCGCTCCAGCCCCTGCCCACGCCGCCCGCCTCCTCGCTGATCATCCTGACCCGCCAGCAGCTGCCCCACGGTGCACAGGTCCAGAGCCCCAGCCACGGAGCCAACCCGATCTTCGAGAGCGGCGAGCAAAAGCACAAGTACGCCATGGACATGGACATGGCCTACGGCTACCCTTCCGTGCAGCAGTCCAGCAGCGAGCTCCCTGTGGCCGCAGCCCTCACGGCAGAGCCGCCGAAGAGCTTCCTCACCGGTCCCCTGGTGATCCGAGTGCGGCCCGACGGCTCCCCAGTGGAAGAGGACAAGAGGATCCCCCTGCCGCGCGACGAGGACCTGCCCTACTTTCGTCTTGGGCTTGCTGCAGCCCAGCCCAACCGGCACCGCAAGATCGCCACCATCAGCGCCCTGAAGCAGCAGCACTTCGCCTCCGTCCTGCAGCGCGATCTCCAGCCACCCCACCAGGTGCAGCGGCGCCTCTTCCGACAGCAGCAGGCGTAAGGTCCTCCTGACTGGAGGACCCCTAAGCTTAAGTCCGTGTGGAGTGTGGAGTGTGAGTGAATGTGATGGAGCGCAGGCGTCCTGGCGTTCTGCCTCACGAGTGAATGATCCTGCTAGGTTTAGTTGTTTGAGGAGTTTTCTTGAATGCACTTTGAGCTTTAATGGAATTTCGTATCGTATCTGTTTAAGTTTTCTTTAATTTTATTTATTCGCGTGCATTAGCCGTAAGATCAAATAGAGATTCTTGAGTAATAAACCGCATGATGATTATCATTGCTGCGAACGTATTAATTCTGAGGTGGGGGGATGGGGATCTCTGCACAAAGCCAGCGAACCGGTTGGTTATGGTAATAACGAAAGTCGCATCTCCACAAGCCACCAGTTCCTTGTCGCGGGTCTCCCTCACACCCATATTTAGCACGCGAAAGCCTTATTAACCCACATCCACCGAGTTGAAGCCGAACAATGGAATCGCGGGATGGGGGCACTGAATCCGGTTTGGCGGGTTCAGAACGCATTCCGCCCTCCTAAGCCCCCTTATTCCCGGCCATTAGAATCCGCTAAATTCGGCAATTACAATGGGCTGTAATTTCGCTGGCCACTCGTTTATCCGGCCTTTCAGGACGGGCCCATCAATCTTGGCCCTGCAACAAAGGCAGATCAAATGGAATTTACGTCATTGGGGTGAATGCATATTGCGGGGGTTTTCCAAAAGTCCCTTGCAATTCCAGCAGCTTTATTTGCACGCACCTTGTGCATGTTAGCCGCAGAGATGAGAGAAGACTGTGGGTTTGAATTTAGATAGGCCAGCCCGCTACACATTGATACAAAATCGGTAAAGCAGTCGAGCGGAAGTATATTTCTTAACAGCACTCGGTCACACTGGCATCAGCTGTTTAATAGCTGACAAAAATAAGGTAAATACAAAATAGAAGCTAATCAATACGCAGCGGAATACGCGAGAGGCTTTTTAACGTGAGTAGTTTCGATCAGAAAAGCCCCTGTGGAGTGAACCCCATTAGTAGATAGTGGGCTCTCCTCATTTCTTTCTAGCTCAGTAGCACCATGATTCATTGCCTTGTTAATCACAAAAATACAAATCTATTTTTCATTTACATATATATCATATCATTTGTATTCCTGTGTACATCTGTATTTTCAGATATACACTCGATCCCAAAAACATTTGTCGGTGTTTGGCTCTGCGGATTTAACGAGTTCTCAATCTTGTCGCAGACGATTTTTAGAAAAAGGGGACTCCCAGCATATGTGCGGCCGCAGTTCACAGATCGCTGATGATAAAAACCAGTCAGTGCTACCACGACAACGAGACCAGCATGTCGGAGGAAGAGTCATTCGTCATCCTAGGAAGCTCGCCGTACTCCTCGCTTTTGCCGGACCAAAGTTCGCTGGTGTATGACGGTTTGGACGACGTTGAGGAGGCGAAGGAACCCATTCTCTCTGCAAGCATTCAGCAACCATCTGAGGCCAATGCTCCCACCAGCATGACCCGTTCACAGCAACCGAAATCGCTGGACTCCGGCGCGTCCCAGCACCAGTCCCTAGCAGCCAGTTTCATAATGGGCGAAGTGCAGTCCGACGTCCTAAAGGTTGGAGTATGCTTACTCCTTGCTAGCGTCTAACCCCATTCGTCCATCTCCCCACAGAATAGTGTTTACTCGCAGTTTCCTAGCCTCTGCTCGCTCCAGGCTTCCGCCGAGGACGTGGTCAAGCTGCAAAACATGATGACCGAATATCTAGCATTGAAGAGTAAGTGAACCGCAACCATAAAATAGCTCTTCAAAGTTATCCCATAACTATCCCGCAGACACACTTGACAAGGTGAACCACACCATGCTGAACTACCATAAACAGACGCAGCAGTGGCGCCAGGAGGCCGCCGACAGGGAGCAGCAGTACAAGCAGCAGCTACAGGCTTGCCAAGAGCAGGTTGAGCAGCTACGTGAGGAAAACCAGAAGCTTAAGGAAGACCTAGAGACCAAGATGCTTCAGATCGAGTTGGAGCAGAATTGCAGCCAGAAAGAGCAGAGTGAGCTGAGGCAAAGCATCTCCGCGAAGACATCATTGATTGACAACATGCGGGTGGAGATCGATAAGCTGCAGCAGCTCAAGATGGTAAGTAGACATGTTGATTAATCGCCACTATAGTGCAAGTCTCCGGACAGCTGCTGAAATTTCTCAGCCCACTTCCATATCTACAATTTTAACTGCGCAGTACGAATAAAATAACCGCAGAGGGGGCGTTCCGCCTTTCCTTCTTTTGATATTGCAGCACTCATTTGAATTTGTACCTGAGGACGGAGGCCAAACAGAACCGGACCCAGCCAAGGCCTTGAACTATGTCCAGCGGGACGAACATGACCGTCAAGTGATGGAGTTACAACGTCAGCTCTCTAAGCTAATGGCGGAGAATCTGGAGGCCAACGACATGGTTTGTACTTTTTGATTAACTATTGTGAGTAAAACAACCACCTTAACGCTATTTTCTGTACAACCTACAGAGGAAAACCTACATTGAAGAGATTGACTGCTTAAAAGTAAATCTGACCAGTGCACAAGAACTAATGGAGAAATTGCAACGTGACATCAACGAACTAAAGGCCAAGGACATCCAAAAGCAGGAGATAATCGATCACCTTCAGACCCAGAACGATATATACCGCAGGGACTTTGAATTGGAGCGGGCAGATCGCGAGAAGAACGCCGGCGAGAAGGATCAGTATTTGATGGATCTGCGGGCGCTGCAGAGGAGAAATCAAGAGCTTATCGAAGCTCTAGCCAAGACCAGCAAGTCGGCCTCGCCTGCATCTTCTTTGAGTTCGAGCAGGAGCAGTCTGAGGGAGGAGCAGAGACCAGTAAGAGTGAGAACTTTGCTGTTCACAACGTACAAATCTAAATATTAACTATACTTTTCAGGTCCTTGATCCAACAGGCGCCGCCTCGCGGACTTCGGAGGTCGGCCTGCGCTGTCCCATCTGCTCAAAGTCCTTTAACGTTCTCAGCGTACTTCAGAGTCACGTAAACGATTGCTTAGACAAAAATTAAGACAATTATCAATTATTAAAATATTTTTGTAGTAAACAGTATATTGTTTAAGCTTAAAGAATAGCCACTTGGCTGATTGCCCACATTTAATTACAGTTACGTTAACAATACAAAGCTGTGTAAATTCCTTTAAAGTTTGCTTCGAATGGGTGGCATCTCCAGAGACCACACTCGATGCACGTCTTGGCTGGCCACCAGATTGCTGAGCACCTTTACATCTAAAGCGAAATATGATTAGGATAAGGGATTTAATGACCACTCTCTACTTACCGTTGGTGCGGGCAAACTGCTGTAACGTATTTCGAATGTCACAAATAGGAATGGCTGTATTAATATTTGGGTAGACAATGTCGTCCAACTTTATGTTAGACACACACACACCCAGGATGCAACCGTTTTGGTCGAACATGGGCCCTCCACTTTGGCCTGCCTGTACGCTGCCGTCGGACATGATTGCCCCAGTGTCGCACTTGATTATTCTTCCTTGGAAAATAGAAGGATTGAAGTCGTGTTTAAAACTGAAGTTGACGTAGTACGGAAATCCCGCGTTGTACACCATCTGACCAAGGGTCGCTGGACTTTTGGCAAGGCGCACACAGTAGCGCTGCGGGACATCCTGGGGTGCTGTGAGAAGCGCCAAATCGAAGGGCCGATCGCTATCCGGATTGCACCATATCACCTCCGACTGGAATTCACGATCGGCAGCCCGGCAATTAACCCTCTCGTTGCTCTGTGTGGAGGTCAACAATTAGATGGCCCAAAACAGTGGGAACCAATATTTACCTGCCCCACCACATGCGCGCAGGTGAGGATGAAGTGTTTGTTGTGGACCCGCACGAAAGTGCCGGTGCCTTGTTGACCCGATGACTCTATAACCACAATCGTGCGCTCCCCTGGGCGGTAAATACATATGTAATTAAAATGACGCAAATAGATGTTATTAGTCTATTCTCACAGGCGAAATTCGAGGGCGCTCGAGTAAGCTGAAGCGTGGCAGTGGACATGCCCAGCTGCTCCATAAAGTTACGCAGCAGGTAGTCAAAGTTCGCGGCCAGTGTGAGGTTCACGTTCTCCTGCTGCCGTTGAAACGAGGTACATATCACAATGCCTACCAGTCGACTGAAATAAGAATATTAAAGGAATCCATAATGTCTGTTACTCATCATTGCATACAGCTTGTTGTTGAACACAGCGGATCCCTCACAACCCAAGGGTAAAGCGTTTGAGATAGCAAACAAGCAACCACTGCGTCCCATCACATTGGACACCTTCCCAATGCTGATGGTCTTGTAGAAGTTTTCAAGGCCAAAGGGCGAGCACATGACCAGGACGTCGTCCAGCGTCTGCATGGGTTGCAGGTGTCGCAGGTAGTGGCCGACGTGCGCAAGGAAACGCTTAAAGGAGCCCTCTTTTTCCGGCGTGCGCATGCCCAGCACCACAAAGCTGGAGCGAAGCACCTCGCTCTCGTCAGCGGAGTCCGCTGTGAGCAGGATGCGGTGCAGGTTGCGGGAAACTTCTGCAGCGCAGAAAACATACAGCGGATGGGCCGTGAAGCGGGACAGGATATGCGCTTGCCTGGATCCCGAGGCACCGTTCTGATTCTGCTTCGGCCGCCGTTGCTGCGGATCAAAGGTGACCAGAAAGCTGAGCGACCGTATCCGTCCAACGCCTCCCTCCTCCTCACTCTGAACATTCAGCAGTTGTCCCCTCTGCAGTCTGGCAATGATTCCTTTGTTTTCCGCGGCTTTGTCCCCATCTAAAACCAAATGGGGCTGCAGAATGCTCCCTGAACTGATTATCACATCATTGTTGATTATTATTGCGGATTGCTTTGTGGCCGGTGGACTGGTGACTTCCAGAAGCGCGTGGCGTATCTTCAGCAGCATTATCTTTAACTTGATTGGGATTAGACCGTCGTCATGTTAGGCTGCAGTCGATTATACTATAGATCCGCAGAACACCCTTTGTTTATACTTTTGTTTGCCATTCTCAGCGAAACACAAACAGCAGCTGACTTTCGGCCCAAACTATTTGGGCTTGCCATTCACTGTGCGTGAAACAGCTGATGACTCCAACCTCAAAAGTTTCGCTATGGGGATTTAAACTCTTGTGGAGCTTTGCATAATGTTGCCTCTGCGCTGGAGTTTACTGAAACCACTTCAAGATGGATACCGGCATGGACGACGCTACCTGGCTCAAAAGAATCTCCTGGAACTCACGGACCGAGGATTCTTCCAGGGCATTTTTCCCGACACAGCGGCGTTAGTTCTGGGACTGATCCAAATACAAAAATTTTGTGTATAAAAATTGTTTTCCCGTAGGCCCAAGATTAAGCACCTTTTTACCACTAGTCAGCAAAGCGTTTATGCTGGCTTCGATCCCACTGCCGACAGCTTGCACGTGGGCAACCTGCTCGTGATCATGGGTCTCCTCCACTGCCAAAGAGCCGGGCACCGTCCCATTGCCCTTGTGGGAGGAGCAACTGGGCTCATCGGTGATCCAAGTGGGCGGAAGACGGAGCGCAATCAGCTGGGCGAGTCGGTGATCGAGACAAATCTAAGGGCAATTGAGCAGCAGCTGAGACAGGTGTTCGAGAACCACGAGAAATGCCTGTGGGACACGAGCAAGCACAAATCTCTACTGCCCCCTTTAACGTATGTATATTCCCGATGTTTGAGAGCCTTAATCCATAGCCGTTATCCGCAGAATCGTCAACAATGCCGACTGGTATGCCGACCTGCATCTCATCGACTTTATAGCCAACATGGGACGTCACTTCCGCATGGGCTCCATGCTCTCTCGATCCTCTGTGCAGTCCAGGCTGGAATCGGAGGACGGCATGAGCTTCACCGAGTTTACCTACCAGATCTTTCAGGCCTATGATTGGCTTCATCTTTTGCGCAGGCACAACTGCTGTTTTCAGATGGGCGGCTCCGACCAGACTGGCAACCTGATGACGGGGCACGAGCTCATCAGTCGCGTGGAGCGCAAGCGGGAGGTCTTCGGACTCACCCTTCCTTTAGTGACAACGGAAGAGGGCGACAAGTTCGGCAAATCTGCGGGCAACGCCGTGTGGTTAGACGGAGACAAAACCTCACCCTTCGCCCTCTACCAGTTTTTCCTGCGCATGCCAGACTCTGAGGTCGAGAAACTCCTAAAGTTGTTCACCTTCATTCCGTTGCCACAGGTTGAGCAACTAATGAGGGAGCACACAAAGGAGCCGGAGAAGCGCAAGGCGCAAACGCTGTTAGCTGAGGATGTAACGCTGCTGGTCCATGGAGGTACTACCAGGTGTGTGGCTTAATGATCTGAATTTAATGCGCTTTGGTCTTGCAGAACACGGCCTGAAGCAGGCAGAGCGAGTCACCAATGCGCTGTACAAAGGCAATGTAGAGGGTTTGGCGGAGCTAAACCTCGCTGAAATTCAACAGACTTTCCAGGGAGCCACTATGGTGGATCTACTGACTGAGCCTGGAATGTCCATTCTGCAGTTGGCCATGAAAGCAAAGTGCTTTCCTACCGAGAGTGAGTACATTGAGATTCAAAATGATGTTTTCACTAAATGCTTTACCTTCTTCAGCTGATGCGGTGCGCATTATAAACGCAGGAGGATTCTACGTTAACCAAAAACGAGTACAGAATATCGCCGAGGTGCTCACCACCGGAATACACATCCTGCGAAACGGAGTGTCTCTGTTGCGCGTGGGAAAACGAAACTTTTATATCGTGCGCTGGCAGTAACCAATTAAATCCTTGTTACTCGGTTGTTGTAGCTTGTAATTCGTGTTTAATAATAATAAGTTGGCTTACATTTTAAGAATTGAAACTATTTATGTGGGCCTGGGAGCAGGCTTCTTGCGCCACCTCTTGCGTGCCAGCATCTCCTTGGCCTTTTCCTTCTTTAGGTCCTTGTCGTAAAACTTGCCGCTCTTAGTGAAGGTTTTTTGCTCGTTTCGCATCTCTGCCAGCTTCCGGTTCTTCTGTTTAATGATATTCTTTTTGTTGGCCGACTTCTTCTTGCCCGCCTCAGATATTTGTACCTTAATGTTGCGGCCCTGCAACTCTGTATTATGTAGCTGAAAGGCCTTTTGAAAACTGGGCAGGTCGGTCATCTCCACGAAGGCGAAGCCCCCTCGCCGCTTTTTGGGGATGCGGATTGATTTGACTGTGCCCGCCGCTGAAAAGTGCAGCTCCAGGTCGTCTTTTGTGGTCTCAAAGTTTAGGTTCGTCACGTACAGAACGTGTCTGTTGGTTTTAGAGGCTCCCCGCAGCAAGGAGCCTAATTGTGCAGTTGTAATCTGGCCGTTTTCCGCCGCATCTCCCTCCTCTTCAGAAGCAACACCGCTTTCCGCTGATCCTTCTCCATCTGACCTTTCTTTCTCCTCGCTATCGCTGCCCTCCGAATCACTGGGATTCCGGCCGTCCTCCTTATCCACATAAGTGCCCTCAAAGATTTCCTTGCGCTTCTGGTCGTCGAAGTTGCCCAGCAGGTCGGCACTGTCGTCATTGACTGTCCGTCGCACCCGTTTGGGGTTGATGAAGGACTCTACCTCGTAATCGCTGCCAGAATCGCTGGCCATAATGTTGTATCTTTGATTAATCTTTTGGGTCCGACTTCTCAATTCCCTCCACTTATCCAACACGTGAGACTTCGCAGCGAATAGCAAAAAGAGCTGAAAATCAGTATTCGCGGCGTTATCCAACACTATCGAGCGCCCGCCCTGCAATTCAAATCCCAGGGTCATCGCATTAAAACCGGTTGCATCCGCGGGAGCCAAAGTGGACAGATAGTGGAGTTATCTCCAAATTATGCTAATTTGCGATAACATCGAATGAATAGCAATTAATTTGCGTTATGCGGGTGACCGGTTTGCGCTTATCAGCCGAAAGCTGATCGTGCGCCGCTGACAATTGATGAACGGGCCTGCAAAACGGGAATATTCGCAGAGATCCCTGCAGATAAGTCCAATGAATATGATACTCCGAGTGGGGCGATAATTAATGCATGCAGAATGACTGCATCAATGTCTTTTGTTTAATTAAGACTAACGTCCGTTTGGAGCCAGTTATGAACAAAATTTATGCGATTGGACATTCTGGTCGGTAAAATGTCAAGAAAGAGCTATAAAAGCACAGTTTTTGGATGCATGTAGTCAGATTTCTTTCGCAATCTATCAGCACACACATCCCTTATTCAACCATGAAGTTCGTGGTAAGTGGCTGTATTAAACAATTCGAATATTTTTTCTCTAATAACGTTTTATAAGATTGTTCTTGCCTGCCTTGTTGCCTTGGCTTTTGCCAACGAGGAGGCTGATGTTCTCAAGAGCGATGCCGAGGTTAACGTGCTGGACTTTAACTACGCCTATGAACTATCCAACCACATTCGTGCTGTCCAGTCTGGAGCTCTGAAGGAGCACGACAACTGGGTGGTTTCCGGAGAATACGAGTACGTCGCCCCCAATGGCAAGACTGTGAAGGTCGTCTACACCGCCGATGAGACCGGCTACCATCCCAAGGTCGTCGAGGCTTAAAAAGACAACCATGTTCTTACCACGAAATAAAATGAAAATCCTTTGCTGCAACGAACTCTATGAATTTCCGTTAAATTTGTGGTTTTGTGTGATTTCTACGCGAATGACAGTTCTTTTTTGGTTTGCTAGAAAAATTAGTGTTGGAAAATTATTTCCGAATTGTATACAATACCAACAAGAATTTTCGCTTGGTTTAGTTTGCTAAAATGTATCTTTACTAATAAGCTTACAGTCAAACACAATATGGCAACGAAGCCAGCAGTAATGGAGTGTGTAGAGGGCACTGAAATCCCAAATGAGGGGGTCCAGCAATTGAACGCTGAAGAAGTGCAGAATGCCGGCTCGTCGGCGGGAGAAAAAAAAATTGTGTTGATTCCGCTATGCCGGAGGAAAAAGAATGCAAAGCTGCGGCTGACGTAGAAATGGAGGACTTGTCCCTGGGCAACTCACCTCCAAACAGCCCATTAAAGGTCACCATAGAGAAGCCAGATGAGGTTAACAAGGAAGAGCAAAAACCTAGAGACAAGGCCGAGGAAAATATCTGTATCGACATTGCCAGTAGTCCAGTGTTCGATGAAGGTCCAGAAAATGCTGCCGACAACGCTGCGGATAAGGCTCTCCTGGAGGTTGATTCAGATAGTAGTGTTGAGCTTATAGAGAGTCCAGGTCTGGTTAAGTCCCCCTCCTCACACGACACCGTGGAGGATCAGCCAAAGTGGGATAACGTTGAGAGACCACTAAAAACAGGAGCAAAAGAGGCTGATGAGCTAGCAGACAGCAGCATCGAACTGATCAGCAGTCCCACCTCCGAGAGTTCCCCCGAAAAAGATGCAGAAGTCAAGGAGCAGCAAAAACAAAACGAGCTGCGTAAAGAGATTTCTATCATGGATGTAGATCAGGAGGACTCCCTTAAAACAGCAATAAGGATTTCTGAGGATACAGAAAGCAATGAAAAACCAAAAGAAGCGGCAGCCCAAAACGTAACTCCCATGGAAATCGACAAAAGTGAAGACATCCTTAAGGTGGAGCTGGAAAAGGCCATTGACCAAAAGGCACAAGTTGAGCAATTAGACGATCTGCCGTCCGATGGGGATATCTTTTACGGCAAGGACTGCGTCAACTGCAACTGCAAGCGGCTCCACAAACAGTTCGTGATTGCCAACATGGCTACATTGAACTTTTACAAGGTTCTTCGAAAGACGTCGAAGCAACAGTTTCTCTGCATGGAATGCCACGACAACGCCATGGACTTATATGAGGTTAAACAGCTGTAAGATATTTGAAGGGCTTTTTATAACGTGTCTTTTATAATAGGACTATGCGGGTCATCTGGTAGCCAAGCAACCGCTGCTTCTAAAAAACTTTCACCAGGATCACGCCGATTTTGTGGCCCTGGACAGCAGCGATGATGAGGAGGAAGAGAAGCCGCCAGGTTCTGCACTTAAAATACCCTTACCATAAAGATAATCGTTAAGCCTAATCTTTTTTTTACAGAAAGATCCGATTTTACCAGGGACCAACTGCGGTTAATTGAGGATGAGCTGGAGGATGCTATTAAAGGTGTGCTGGACAAGGTGGAAATTAATAACCAGCTCTCCTGGTCAAAAACTGTTCTACAAGCTAAAGCTGACCGCCTTGAGCGCCAGATGGCATTGGCAGATGCAGAACTTGAAAAGGTTCAGAGCACCGCAGACAGGATGCACTGCGCTCTGTACAATTCTTGCCCGGTGGTTCACAAGCACCTGCCGGTCCTTGATATTGTGCCGAGCGTAAATGACTATGCTGTGAGTCGGTGAAAATGCAGTCTGGCCCTTGTTTTAATGTTTTCATTTTAATCCAGCACCAAGTGCCGCCTGCTGGCGAAATAGTTCGACCACCAATCCAATTGGGTGAGACGTACTACGCGGTGAAGAACAAGGCCATCGCCAGCTGGGTTTCCATCAAGGTAATAGAGTTCACCGAGAGCACCGCTATTAACGGAAACACTATGAAAAGCTTCAAGATTAAGTACCTCAACACGCCCTACCAAATGATTAAAACAGTGACTGCCAAGCACATTGCCTACTTTGAGCCGCCGCCAGTGCGCCTGACTATTGGTGAGTTTCCGGTGGATCAAGTTTTCCAGCTAGCAGCTAACTTATTTTCTTCTTCTTTTGTTCAAGGCACTCGCGTCATAGCGTACTTCGACGGAACCACCCTTTCACGGTGCAAGGAGAAGGGCGTTGTGCAAAGCGCCTTCTATCCGGGCATAATCGCCGAGCCGCTGAAGCAGGCCAATCGGTACCGCTACCTTATATTCTACGATGATGGCTACACGCAGTACGTGCCGCACCGGGATGTTCGCCTCGTTTGCCAGGCCTCCGAAAAGGTGTGGGAGGACGTACACGCCGGCTCTCGGGACTTTATACAAAAGTACGTGGAAAAGTACTCCGTGGACCGGCCAATGGTCCAGTGCACCCGTGGCCAGAGCATGAGCACCGAGTCAAACGGTACCTGGTTGTATGCCCGCGTCATAGACATTGACTGCAGCCTGGTGCTGATGCAATTTGAAGGGGACAAGAACCACACGGAATGGATCTACAGGGGCTCCCTGCGACTGGGTCCGGTTTTTAAGGAGACCCAAAACGCACTGAACAGTGCAAACGCGCAGCAGATGCGGGTCCCAAGGGTAAGTATCTCATTATTCAGATCAATCAGACCCAATATCAATCCCTGTGTTTGCAGCGCACTGAGCCCTTCATTCGCTACACCAAGGAGATGGAATCCAGCAGTCAGGTCAACCAACAAATGCGAGCCTTTGCACGAAAGAGCAGCTCCTCGGGGCAGAATGCGGCATCGGCCACGCCCGCTTCCTCGTCAGTCACTGCTCCCGGTGAACGCAGCGGTCCTGGAAGTACCAGAAACAGTAACAGTGGCAGTACCGTGCGCCACCTTAACAACTCCACCATCTACGTCGACGACGAGAACAGGCCCAAGGGCCATGTTGTATACTTCACGGCTAAGCGCAATCTGCCTCCAAAAATGCACAAGAGGCACGAGTGCAACCCCAACTGTCTCTTCAAGATTGTGCACCGCCTAGATAGCTACAGTCCTCTGGCAAAGCCGCTGCTCTCCGGCTGGGAGCGCCTAATCATTTTCAGGAAGACCAAGAAGCGCGTGGTCTACAAAGGACCCTGTGGCAAGACCTTGCGCAATTTGGCCGAGGTGCACATGTATCTCCGTGCCACCGACAACGTGCTGAACGTAGACAACTTTGATTTTACGCCCGATCTGAAAAGTCTGGCTGAGTACTCCATCGATCCCTCGATCGTCAAGGACTCGGACATATCCAAAGGTCAGGAAAAGATGGCCATTCCTCTGGTCAACTACTACGACAACACGTTGCCGCCCCCCGTGCACCTACGCCAAACAGCGCATTCCCACCGAGGGCGTCCATCTGAACCTGGACGACGAGTTCCTTGTGTGCTGCGACTGCGAGGACGACTGCTCAGTAAGTTGATAATTACCTATGGCTTTAATCAGCACTCTGATCCACCACGTTTCCTTCTTAGGACAAGTCGAAATGTGCCTGCTGGCAGCTTACCGTGGCGGGCGTACGGTACTGCAATCCAAAGAAGCCTATCGAGGAGATCGGATACCAGTACAAGCGGCTGCACGAGCACGTGCCCACCGGAATCTACGAGTGCAACTCGCGCTGCAAGTGCAAGAAGAACTGCCTGAACCGGGTGGTGCAGTTTTCGTTGGAGATGAAGCTGCAGGTGTTTAAGACCTCGAACCGGGGCTGGGGCCTGCGCTGCGTAAACGACATCCCCAAAGGCGCCTTTATTTGCATCTACGCCGGCCACCTGCTCACCGAGACAATGGCCAACGAAGGCGGTCAGGACGCAGGCGACGAGTACTTCGCCGATCTGGACTACATTGAAGTGGCGGAGCAACTTAAGGAGGGCTACGAGTCGGAGGTGGAGCACTCGGAGCCGGAACAAGAGGAGGACAACGGTGGACCCGACGCTGAAGACGACGACGACTTCCGGCCCAATTACCACTACCAGCGCAAAATCAAACGCACATCTAGGAGCAACTCAACGCAAAGTAGCGAGTTGGATTCGCAGGAGCGGGCGGTGATTAACTTCAACCCGAACGCGGACCTGGACGAGACGGTGCGTGAGAACTCGGTGCGCAGGCTTTTTGGCAAGGATGAGGCGCCCTACATTATGGACGCGAAGACCACTGGCAACTTGGGCCGCTACTTCAATGTTAGTTGCATTGTGACATCCTATTGTTTCTTAATGTTGACGTTCTGCTTCCCTTGCAGCACTCATGCAACCCAAATCTCTTCGTGCAGAACGTTTTTGTGGACACTCACGACCTGCGCTTCCCCTGGGTAGCCTTCTTCTCGGCCTCGCACATCCGCTCCGGGACCGAACTGACATGGAACTACAATTACGAGGTGGGCGTGGTGCCTGGCAAGGTGCTTTACTGCCAGTGCGGAGCCCCTAACTGTCGAATTCGATTGCTTTAAACTCAATTCTAAGCATAATGTAAAACTTCCCTATTAAAAGTTGATTTAAATTCGATGGTTTCATATTAATCGGTATCAACGGTTTGTACAGTGTTGCGTAGCGTCACTACAGCTTTTAAGAGGACCGTTTTCTGCCGAACTGCAACTGAAAGTTATCGATGGTGCACTTCCCAAACATCAATAGTATCGAAAAACATCGGTTTTTTCCAGCTCTACACAAAAAGGCAAATTCGAGGCGTTTTAAAAATTCGAGAGCAGCTAAATCTGGGGCCAAAATGCATCCAGCTCACCTGTAAGTGGCTCTCGCAAGCGTCGTCGCAGGTGCACAGGTGCGAGGTAGCGCGAAATCCGCCGATTGCTGATTTAGAGCACACATCCGCCCCGCCAGTGGGAAGAAAAATCGATTTTGTGATAACAGGCTTGCGCTTACGAGTTTTCGCATTGCTAGTCAGAATTGGGTGGAGGCCTGATCCCAGACCATGAATGTGGACTTCGCGAAGGTGTGCAGCAAGCACATACATGTCTACGAGGCCTACTACAAACTGGTAAGCACCACGCCCCCTTGCCTAGCGGGTATCCACCCACCGATCCACCGACCATCCAACCCATGAGCCCACCCCCTATCGATTTTGCAGATTGACCCCAAAGGCACCGGGGCAATCGAGGCCATGACGGCGGCCAAGTTTCTCAAAAAGTCGGGCCTCAGCGACGTTGTGCTCAGCAAGATCTGGGACCTGTCCGACCCAAGCGGCAAGGGCTTCCTAGACAAGCCGGGCTTCTTCGTGGCCCTCAAGCTGGTGTCGCTTTCGCAGGCGGGCCAGGTGGCCAACATGAACAACATCTACCTGGAAACTGCCAACCCGCCTAAGGTGGTGAGTAGCGAGTCGCTTATGCCCAAAGCGGGAGACTCACCAATGCCATCTAATCACCAGGGTGAACTGCCGAAAACGCTGCCATCGCGCATTCAGACGGTACCGGTGTCCAGCGGAGGAGTGGCCAACGGGGACTGGTCCATCGGTGTAATCGACCGCCTCAAGTACGAGCAGCTCTTTGAGTCGCTAAGCCCCCACAACGGAATGCTACCGGGCAACAAGGTCAAGGGCGTATTGATGGACTCTAAGTTGCCCATGAACATTCTGGGCACCATCTGGGACCTCGCCGACCAGGACAAGGACGGCAACCTAGACAGGCACGAGTTTGTGGTGGCCATGCACCTGGTCTACCAGACGTTGCAAAAACGCACCATTCCCAGTGTGCTGCCGCCCGAGTTGCGGAAGCCCGGAGGAGCCGGTCTGCCACCCAAGCCCGCCATGCCCCCGCCTCCGGCAGCCGCCGCCATGCCGCGTGCTCCAAGTGGCGAGGGCTTCGGGGACGGTGGCTTCGTCGCAAACTTCCCCAAGGACATCGCTCCCCGGCGGCCATCCCACCGCTCCCGGTGGCCGTGCCGCCCATGACACGCATTCCTCCAGTGGGCGCAGTCAGCTCCCAGCCCCTGATCCAGACGGATCCGCTGATACCCATCGGGGCTCCGCCGTCGGTGACAGCGAACGCCGACTGGGTGGTCACGCCGGCGGAGCTAAGACGATTTGAGGAGATCTTCCGTCAGTCGGATCTGGACAAGGATGGCCTGGTTTCTGGTCTAGAGGTGAAGGACATCTTTATTAAGTCGGGTATACCACAGCGCAGTCTGGCGGACATCTGGTAGGCATTTTGTTCTTCGAAGTTGGAGCTGTTCCTCGTAACACCTTTTCGCATTTTAGGGCCCTCTGTGACACCAATCAGTCCGGTAAGCTGACTGTGGAGCAGTTCGCCCTGGCCATGTGGTTTGTGGAGAGAAAGCAGCGCGGCGTGGATCCGCCGCATGTGCTGAGCGCCAATATGGTGCCGCCCTCGATGCGTGCCACAGTGTCCGGAGTTGATCTACAGCCACAGGAGGTGAAGCCCACCTACTCGAACCCGGAGCTGGAGATGATATCTAAGGAGATCGAGGAGTTGGCCCGCGAGCGTCGCGTCCTGGAGACGGAGATTGCCCAGAAGGAGGCTGATGTGCGCATCAAGAACGGCGAAGTGCGCAGTCTGCAGGTGGATATAGTCAACTATGTGTTGTAATAACAGAAAAATAATTTCAATCTGCACCCTCAGAGCGAACTGGATACTCTTACCGCCACCCTGAAGCAACTGGAGAACCAGCGAGGAGAGGCCCAGAAACGGCTAGACGACCTGCAGGCTCAAGTAGTTATATGCATGAATTTTTGGGTGCTTTTGGCTCATTCGCCACTGAATACCTTTGCTTGCTCTAGGGTTTTAGTTTTAATTTAAATTTAAATTCCAACTTTGGTTTCCTTTCTTTATTATGTTCCCCCGACACTCTGTTAACAATTGGCTAAACCCATACTAAACTGGTGAATGCACTTACACTCACAATTACGATCACATAAGGTTAGCCACAATACGGCCGTGCTGGCCAGCGTAAGTCTTGATATTTCGCGCACCAACGACCAGGTTTGTTTCAGTTTCTCATGATTTCTGTATATAAAAGCTTTGTGTTCTGTACTCGTTCATGTGATTTATGTTTTGGCCTCAGTGTTGTGCAAAGTGCTGGATCCAGTGGCCGTTTTGTAAACAACGAAATCCGCTTGCTTGCAGGTGACCAAGATACGTGACCAGTGCCACTTGCAGGAGGAGACCATTAACGAGCAGGAGGGCGAACTGAACGCCAAGCGATCTGAGCTGCAGAAGCTCAAGGACGAGGAGACGTCGCTGCAGAAGGAGTACGACAGCAACAACCGCGAACTCTCCAAGCTGACCAATCACCTGCAGGCCACCCAATTGCAGATCAGCTCGGTAAGAGTTGCAAATACCTTTGGTAACCAGGGATTGATGTTTTCCGGTTCTAAAGGTCCGGTCAATGGTCACCCAGCTGTTGGAGACGCAGCGCCAGATGACCGACGCCTTGCTCATCTGTCGGGCCGCCATGGAGAACCAAAACGCCGAACTGGTCTCCGAGTACCAGCTGAAAATCGAACCGGACTTCGACGAGGCGCGCAAGACACTGACCAAGGAAGTGCAGATGCCCAAGGACGACCCCTTCGAGGAGAACAACAGTGGGGCGGCCAACCAGGCCACCAACGGTTTTGGAAATGACCCCTTTTCTAGCCAGCAGACCAGTAAGCCGGCAATCTCCACCGGTTTCGATGACAGCTTTAACTCTGGCTTCGACAGCGGATTCGATGCCTTCGGCCAAAGCGGAGCGGGCTCGGCATTCGGCCAGACTCAGCGGGATCCTTTTGGTTCGGACGCCTTTGCAGCCAACAAGAGCAGTGTCATCACTCCAGAGGTAAGATTAATTGCCTACAGAAGCTGGGATTTTGCGATTAATGATCAACATAAACAGCCCGGAAAAGACGACTTCGGCAGCGATCCGTTTGCCGCCCTGCACGCGCCAACTGGCCAGGGTCAAGTTCTTAGTCCCAATACCCAGAAGTCGGGTCCACCGCCCAGACCGGAGTCTCCTAGTCCAGCATTGCCGCCAAAGAAGTCCAAGGTGCCGCCTCCGCGGCCAGCGCCACCACGGGCAGCCCAGGTAAGCCGAATAGGAAACACCGTCCCGTCGAATTATCCTAACCTAACCTTTGTCACACAGCCCACAAGTGGTTTCGGAGGCGGCGGCGGCGGCGGAGGTTTCGCCGACTTCGACGACTTTGACAATAAGGTTGGTACCCCACAATTCAGTGTCCGCTGGGATCGGTGGTAATGCATGCGCCCCGCACCCGCACCATTCAGTATGTTGTATATAGCTAGCCGACGTTGCGGCAGTAATACTTGGTTTTACGTTTAACTAACACCTTTTAAGTTTTGTAGAAATAAACCGCTTTGATTTGATGCACACTTTAATAACGTAGAACTTGAGTATTTTGATTTTCCCACTCGCATTTGGTTTGTAGCAGTTTGGTTCGCCATTAAAACTAAAACTTCCGGATAAACCCCACCCAGATCACCTCACAACCCGAAACCACACATCCCGTAGCTTCTGCCTTGGTGCTGCCCGTTTGAAACTAACCGTTTGGTCTCTCATCTCTGCAATTCTCTACTTTCAGTGAACATCTTAAGATAACCCATTCTATATACGATATATACCAGTACTAACACACATACTCAGTTAATGAATGGCCTCCTCTAGCAGCATAACGAAACAAATCAATTTGAGCGTACAAAGCTACTTGCAGCAGCATATTAACGTACATATATCAGTCACGGTGCATGGTATAATATCTAGAGGACGCGCATTATCGTTCATGCCTAATTAGCTAAATGTACTAAATCAATTCAATCGAAACTCAACCAAACTCAAACCAATTTCAAGCGTTACGTATCGTGTTATAAATGTAGTCACAAAACCAAAGCAAGCTGCAGGCGGAAGGAAACCCTAGAGTCTTAACCGTTCGATCCCCGAAGCTGTGCAGTATCGTATTAGCCTACTATTATTACTATTATGGGTTCACCTCAAATCGTTTGAAAGACAGTGTATTAACCCGGATAGTTTTTGTGGGGAGAGAACTCTGTAAGGAATTTAATACAAGTTGTTTGTTATTTCTGCATATGCGAATACTAAAGTTTTAAGCAATTATACAGCCGTACTATATTCTATATTACCATAATTTTACACTCGAGCTCCACGGGCATTTAAATATCGATGTAACTGCCGCGAAAGTTTGAGTTTTACCCGCGGGCGAGGGCAATCGGACTCCAGAACGGGACTGCCCACTACTATTTACCAGAACCATTTCCCGTCAGCTTATAGGGCGGTGTAGTGTTCCCCGTTAGGAGCGCGCCACAGTCTAGCCAGCCATTCGCGATTGGGCTGGGAGCTCTTTCCCACTCAACTATATTAAAGTACTCATATATATATATTTGTCAGACCTTGATTATTATAGCCACACACGTACGAACCCCTCACCGAAACTAATAAGCTTCCGTGCATTCATTTACCGGGAACACATGTTCCGTGCATAAATACATACTTATAGAGAAAACTTTAGAGAAGCCCCAGCCTAACCGATACAAAAATGTAACAGACACAACGTTTTGCATTATTAATAAAAAATATCTATGTTCGACATCATTCAACTTGAGCGCCCATCGAAGTTCTTCTACGGCGGGACCGCGAGTCCCATCGGGTCTTATCTGGGTTCTGGGGACGACCCTTACACATAAAACGCTTCGTCATACGTGGCTGCTTAAACGCTTTAGTTGACCTTGTTTGATTTCGGTTTCTACCCCTTGCGTTACCCACTTTATTCCGCTTAATTTGATTCCGTTTTAATTTAATTTTGTTTCGTTTCACTTCTATTTCCCCACGACACGACGCACCCACACAGCTCCACAACATTCCAAGCACACCTACGCCCACGACCACGCCCCTGTCCCTGCCCCCGCTTTCCCTGCCGCCCCCGATTCCAGCGTCGGTCTCCAGTGGGTCATCGCTGCTCGACAGCTTCTCGCTGTTTGATGATCCCGGCCAGATTCGAAACAAGGCGGCCAGCACACCCAATCCCACGCTTTCAACCTCCACGACATCCACCGCCCCCACACTGCAGCCCTTGCTCCCGACATCGTCATCCACACCAGCAGCCCCATCCCCGGTATTAGCGTCTCTCTCTGCGTCACCAGCGGGATTAGTAGCGGGAGCGGGAGGAGTTCTCCCCAGTAGCACCACCATCACCACCGCCCCCAGCTCAAATAACCAGCATTTGTCGCGTTCCAATACACCGCTGCAGAATCCGGGCGCGTCGGGATTGGTGCCAAAGTCTGGCGTTTTCGATGCCTTTGGAGCGAACGTCAGCCAGAAGACGCCGACTGCAAACGTTATCACTGGACCAACCGACTTTAAGGACGATCCCTTCAAGGACTACCGCTACGAAGACCCCTTCAGCATCAAGGACCCTTTTGCCGACGACGAGGACGAGGAGCTAGCTGGAGCTAAGAGAGCGGATCAGAAGAAGAGCTTTGCTGAGGACTTTAGTTCGGATGGTATGTAAGACCATGCAAAACATGGATCAACCCTTCTAACTCAGTACCTTATCCCACAGACGAGATAAAAACTGCAGGCAACATCGCGAATAACAACAGCAGTAAGCCCAAGGCGACTACGCCCCTAAACCACGACCTGCTGCAGCAGTTTGACGCCTTCAACTTAAACCCGAGTCCGGCGCTATCGCACCTCTCAAATTCCTCACACCACTCGAACACCAAGCCGAACCACCAAAAGGCGCAGGATGCATTCGCTGATTTCGACGACTTCGCAACTAGCCTAGCCACCACGGGAAGACATGGACCTGGAGCAGCGACCACAACCACTAACAACACGAAACTCAACGATTCCTTCTTCGATGCATTTAATGACAACTTCGGTGCCGGCCAACACTCATCGCTTTCCACTGAGGTTGTCAAGCCCACCGATCAAACGTCCAAGGTGTTCGACGCCTTCAACGACAACTTCGAAGATCACTTCAAGATGACCCCGAACTTCGCCAAGTTCGAGGCTTTCGAGGCCCACAACTTCTCCAGCGACTTCGGGAACTCCTCGTTCGAGGCAAGCAAGGAGAAGCAGAACGGGCAGCTGGCCAAGAAGGATTTAGGCAAGGACCCTGCCAAGGACAAGTTCGCGGCGGACTACTCGAAGCCGGAGAGCTTCGACGCGGATCTGGAGGAGGCGCTGAAGCGCAGCGTGCTGGACAACTAGCTAAGATTACCTTTTCGAAAGGTGCAAGCAGATAATTGTGATTAAACCACGAAAACTCTAATGACACATGCAATGTTCCCTCTATTCGCACTCGATCCGATCTTTAGTGTTAGTGCTTTGTTTCCGTTTCGATCAAGACGCCGTGGGGCTGGACTATACGACACCCCACGGTATTTACTCCGTACTCCTAGTGCTCAAGGATCCCGGCGAATAGAGAATTCCAACGGAGCCGCAGCTGGTATTACAAGCTATATACAGTTATATATAATTTCGCGTAACCACATACTCGTAGAGCATAAACAAATTACGATTTAACCTGTACCAAATCCCTATGAATAAACGTATGAAATAACATCATGGTTATGGGAAACGAAGAGAGAAGCAGAGAGCGGCCATAGAGCGGCCCCACTCTCACCCACACCTTTGCAAATTGGTTCTCAGCAGAGCTACTGGCAGAGCCAGTGGAGCCTCTATATAGTTTCTCGTTCGCGATTCAGATCGCGTTTGGACTTCGGAGGAGACGTTCGCTCGCCAGTTCTATATAAAGCCAATATAGTTTGTTGTTTGTTGCCAGTGGTCACGGAACAGTGTGAGTTGCGAGTGGAGCATGTGTGTGTAAACTAATCTCAACGCGCTGCGCAAAATCAGCCCCCCTATAAAAACAAACCAACACAAGCGCTCACAAATTGCTGCATTGGCACTATAAAAACAATTTGCCGGCGATTGTAAACACATACACGCACACTGTAGGGGGCGCGATCTGTATGTGTATGTGCCGCTAATTACATTTATTTTTTAAACTTAATTTTCAAGTCGCCAACAGTTGGGAAGGCGGAATAGGAGGGGCGACGTTAGCCCCTAGTAAAATCCTTCGTTGTGTTGTTGCCATGTTGAGTGCTCTGATAAGTCGCAAGTTATCGCGCTGTAGATGCGGGGTTATCTGATATTGCTGTGGGTGCGACACGGATTCAGTAGTGCTTGCGGCTGTTTGCGGGTATGGGTAATGGCATTGGAGTGGTGTGAGTGCGGTTAGCAGTGCCCTGAGCTTATATCAGATCGCTTGTTGGGGCACTGCCAGAGCGAGGGTTGCTTTTGGGTTCATTAAATAGAGTGCCAAGTTTAGTCTAGCTGAGGACCCCGATACAGCTTCCTCCTTTATGAATTCTTTAAAAAAAAGTAAAGACTTACAAAAATGTGGGGTTTATGTATCTACCTTCTAATTTTCGAGATATGTATATTTGTATTGCAATAGAAAGATTAGGATTTGAAAATTAAAAGCTAATGATTACATATTTCTTGTACGAACCCTTTTGTAAGAAACCTAAAAACTATTAACTAATAAAAGATTATGAATTAGTTGGTATAAAAACTTTGATTATCTTATCCCCTAGATTTAGAGATTCCACCATGCCGAAACCAGCTCTGTATTACGCCACCCTGAGCCCCCCATCCCGTGCGGTTCTTCTCACGGCCAAGGCGATCGGACTCGACCTTGAACTGCGGTAGGTTCCCACCATCCGCACACCGTGCCACTTTACTCAATTAACAAGTGTCTCCGTCCGAAACCAGGCCAATTAACCTGCTGAAGGGTGAGCATCTGACGCCAGAATTCCTCAAGCTGAACCCCCAGCACACAATCCCAACGCTGATCGACGGCGAGGCCACGATCATCGACTCGCATGCCATCTGCGCCTACCTGGTGGAAAAGTACGGCCAGGATCAGCAGCAGCTTTACCCCAAGGATCTGGTGCAGCGCGCCAACGTAGATGCCCGGCTCCATCTGGACTCTGGCCACCTGTTTGCCCGCCTGCGCTTCCTCTACGAGCCGATTCTGTACTACGGGTCCACGGATTGCTCCATCGACAAGATCGCCTACATTCAGAAGTGCTGGGAGATCTTGGAGGGATTCCTCAAGGAGCAGCCCTATTTATGTGGCAGCGACCTGACCATCGCCGACTTCTGCGCGGTGGCCACCGTGACCTCGGTCAACGATGTTGCCCCAATCGACGAGTTTAAGTTCCCGAAGTTGAACGCTTGGCTGAAGCGCCTCGAGGAGCTGCCCGACTACCAGGCGGTGAACGGTGAGGGCGCCGATGAGCTGAAGGCCATATTCAAGGCCAAGCTGGCGGAGAACCGCGGCAAGTAGGCGGCTGGTCTTTCATTTTTGTTTTGTATACACACACTCTATACACATATGTCTTGAATAAATAACTTAGTTCACAGGACGAATTCAGCAGTTATAGCGACTTTAATCGATCCTTTATTACGTGGACTTAACTTACATTTAGCAACAATATTACTTAGACGGTAATGGAAACGGAAATCGCCTCGGGGACCGAAACGCTAAAAGGCAGGGCTGTCAGGAGGGACGCATCCCTTGGTGACCTTCCTCTAACACTGGGTGATACAAACACAAACGCTAGCGAGGATTATGTTTCTCAACATAGAAGCGTTCCGGCAGGGTGTGTATTGAACTGGTAACTCAAACCAAAGTACAAAATATATCTACAGAACGTACAAATATAAAGGTCAATGAACGGGCACTTCACCAGCGCTGCAGGCGCGTAAAAATATATAGGTAAACAGACTATCACGACCCAGGCTCATGCACACTTCCTCACACACGCAGCTCTCATTCACACACACTGGGCCCTATTGCATAGAGCTAATAGGCTCTAATCGCGGCGCAGCAGGAATCTTTTGATGCTCTCCGGTAACGGCAGCTCGGTAATCACGTCCTCCGAAAAGTTCTCCAGGATGACGTTGCGGCAGGCGCTTTGCAGGGAAAGAACTGCACAGACAGAGGGTTAGATGAGGTGCTAGAGACTATTTCGAATAATGCCACTTACTGCCCTCCAGCTGGATGATCCTGATCTGCTTAGTGGTGCCATACACGTCGATAACCACGAAAAGAGGCGCTCTGTTGAGCGGAATGTCACGTGAAACGGGGCCACGATCCACCCCGTTGATGATGAAGTGCAGTTCGCCCTTCGAGGCACTATGGACCGTGGGCACGTATATGATGCCGATGCGAGAGCCCCGGTCCGTGAGCAATATGTCCGAGTCGTTGCCATTGCCCATCGCCGGGCGAAGAAGTCTCTTTGGTAGCAGGCCGCGAGGCGTCCTAACATGCGTGGCATCGCCCAGAAGGTTTCCTGGCAAAGATAGACTATACAATACAAACGTGTTCGAAAGCTCAACCGTACGTACTGTGTGGCTCTTCATCCGTCTCCGGCTCAATGATATCGTTGGCCTCTTGGCGCTGGTTCATCTCGAACTTTGAGATGGGGTAGATCCAACTGTTACCCAGGTTGGCGAGGTCGGGCAGCGCGAAGTGGGGAAGTCCCTCGCTGCTAGTGCGAATCACATTGGGCGCCAGTTCTGTCAGGCCCAGGCGCATGTGGCCCGACCAGCCGCGTTCTATCTTTTCGATCTCCACCAAGAAAATATCGCCCGGCGCCAACGGGCGCTCCGAGAAGGTGAGGGCGTCGGCGAAGCTGGCTCTGCGGTAGGCGACGGTGGCGTCGTCACCCAGCTGGATGTTGGAGCCGTGGTACGGGTGGAAGCGGCTCAGCTGTCGCTTGCGACTGCTTACGGCAGCGACGCCCTCCCACAGTCCCAGGGGTAGGTCCCGGTTGCGGTCCTGCTCCAGATCCGGGTCCTCCTGCTCGACGGCGTCGGTTGCTCTGGGATAACCGCGGAGAGGGCCCGCCTCCACCGCCTGGTCACTCTCATCGACTGCTTCCATGGGGTGTTCAGTGATCCTGGCGTGCCCGCAGGTTGCTTATTTACCTTTTGTGTATATTTTCCTCAATTTCGGTTTGTTGTTCGGCGACTAGGGTTGGTAAATGGCAGACAGCGCGCAATAGTGCCATTCGCCGAGAGGGACGCCGTTCAGTGTTGGGCAGCGTTCGTGACGTAACCCTGGAACAGCTGTTTGGGCAGACAAGTTAGAAATTACGAGGTAAGTAAAAATATATAATTTTGACTGAAAACCTGGCAGCTGCTTACCCAAAGTATTCTAGATGCGAGTACCCGGAGCCCTTTTTGCCGCCCGCGGCCGAGCGCCGCAGAGCGAGAAGGACGTGCCCTTCCAGGAGATTTTACCGCTGCGTCTAAAGAACACCGTGAGCGGGAAGGCGGACTCCGGAGCGGATGTGGCCTGCCTGCAGGAAATGGGGGGTGCTCTTCGCCTGCCTAAAGGACAACGAGTTCGTGGAGAAGTACTGCCACAAGGAGATTAGCCAGTTCCAGAACTGCTACAAGTGCTACATGGACCGCAAGTTCGAGGCCAAGAAGACCGTCAACCAGGGTATTGTACAGCCGGGCACCAACCTCAACTACAAGCAGCTCAATAAGTACATGCGCCGCTACCCCAATCCTCTCTAGCTTAGAGTCCTTTGAGTCTTTTAATAATATACTATTTACAAAGTAAAATGCAACAACGGTTCAATTCTCAGTAGACCACATCGGCGTCTCCCAATCCAGCGGAGGATTGGCTCACGGGCGAGGGCTGGCTAAGTCCAAAGTTAGAGATGGCACGCAGGAATTGCGAATGGGAGTGCTGTGGCTCGTAAAGGTCCGATAGAAGCGGCTTGTCTCGTACTCGGCTTAAAAGATCGGACATTTGCCTTGGTTTTGGAACAGCCGGCGTTGGCAGAGCTAGGTTGATGTGTAGTGGGTAGCCGCCATGCTCCCAGGTGTCTGCCAAGGTCTGAAGACTTCTATTTGCCTCTAGGACCCGGGCCCGTTGGAAGTTTAGACGCTCCTGCTGAAGTTCAGACCACTGTTCCTGTAAAGAAGTCAGAATTAGAACAAATATTTCAAAGTTGCACTGTGGAATGCTTACGGATCTGGTTCCCAAGCGGCCAAAATACTTGATTTGCTCCTGGACGTTAAGCACTTGCTGCATATACCAGTCGCGCGCCTTCTCTACGCCGTCCAATCCGAAAAGAAGCAGCTCCCGTTGCTCCTCCAGCTGCTTCAATCGCTTCAACATATTGTAGTCAATGCCGTGTTGGAGGGTGTGCCTGCGGGACTCCCTGCGCTTGCTGGACTTCTTGGGCAAAGCGGGAAGGACTGCCATGCTCCAGTCGGTGGCCGAGGCGGAGGTGGATGAGGAACCGCCGTCCGCTGAGCCACGGTGCTCCAACTGCTCTCTTGTCTGCGGAAGCTTGGGCTTTCCGGAGTCCGCCATTAGGTTCAGTTGCCAGTTTTGCAAAGCATTTCGTATGTCCGCCTTTCCCAGGGGAGGCGAGGTCGTGGTCACCTGTCGTGGCGGCTTGGGCGGGGGCGCCGGCGAACTGAACTCCGGAGCGATGTTCACCTGGGAACGAGGCCGCGTCTTTAAGTCTCCGACTGCCTGCTGCTGGTTGCGTAGCAGGCATAACTTCAGACCGGCGCAGAAGCGTTCGAAGGAGAGCAGTCCGCTGCTGGGAGTCACGCGACGCAGCGAGTCCAGCACCCCACGTGGCAGGCCCTTGGATCCGTCGTCCTGCCAGCCCTTCTCGATGTCCATGAAGCGAACGTAGCCGCTTTGCTTGTCGTCCAGAATATCGAAGAGCTTCTTCATTGACAAGACAAACTGCTTGGGCAGGGCGTCCATGTCCAGGGACTGGGACTGCGTCTGGCCGAGATTGCCTGCTCCATCGCCGGTGCTGAGGTTCAGCAAACTGATGCTGGTGTTCTGGCGGAGCATCTTCTTCTGCCGATGCTGCAAGATGGAAAGTGGCTGGGATTACAGATCGTCCCACGCTTGGTCCCAATGCATAACTGAATATTCATGCGAACTCATTTGCATGGGTGACTCAAAACGGAATGTGTGAATTTGGCACGCTCAAAATTTCCGACATTTTTGAAATAGAAAATACATAACGAAGACCCACGACTCGAGTGGGGTCGTTTGTTGTTTTTGTTATCACATCCTTTTGGACATTTTGGTTTTTAAGAAATATTTAAACTGCCTGGTTAAATTAAGCCACCAATTTTATTTTAGGTTTTGCACCATTTTTTTGAAAAGGTAAACTATCAAAGTTATTGGGCAATTATGTATAAACTTTTGCTACAGCTTGGCTTTGTCACATCATTTGTTTATAAACAAAGAGTTTGCCCTCCGATTTCTTGACTTACCTAGGCTATACGTAATTGCTGACTCCTGAGATGAAAGCACAATCCAGTTCTTCCGTGCGGCTCTTCTGGCAGCCTTTTGAGGCCGTTCGTCAAGGCTTCTGCGCAAGATCTGCACCTATTCTCTGTGTACACAATGCAGCTTGGCGCGTTTGCCAGGCCGAAACACCCAAACCCAACCAACTGGTTATATTGACTGCACACTAGAGGCGCGACTTGAGGTTTTCGGCCCGAGTCTCGCACGCATGCGCAACTTGCGCGACTGGTTTCTGTGCTTTTTCGGTGGATCTTTCAGCGGCTACCCACACAGACGCAAGTCGGAGAGCGCCAGGAGGCCAACACACACAACACACAGCCTAGGCCACAGCCAACCAGCCAACCCATCGACAGAGTCCCTCTCACGAGATTTGTGTAGAAACGTATTTATTAGTAGAAATGCATTGCGCTTGGCTTAATCAGTCGGAAGAGGAGCTAATCGCCTAGGTTAATTATGTATCTGGTAGGTGTATCTGGTATCTGCTGCGCGAACTGCAAACTCTGCGTGATCCAATGGGCTGCGGCGCCCCTTGTATGGATTACTAGAATGAGCCTTTCGTCTCAAAGTTGGGTTCCACTAAGTGCTAGGATTTGATCGTATGCTAGGGGTCTCGCTCGGAGTCCGTTCCAAGGAGCACCAAGTGCTCACAAGTCGGCCACCGACTTCCGGCGCACGTACTTGGCGAAGTAGTCCGGACGCCAGCACTTGCAGGAGCCCGGGATGAGGAACCAGTCGTAGTAGAGACGCACCTGGAAGCAGCCCAGCTCGTCGTGTCCATCACAGTGGGCGTCCGCAGAGGCCGAGGCGGCGGATGATCCGGAGGAGGTGCCGTCGGAGGCGGTGGCGACGCCAGCCCGCTTCTGTAGGTACTGCTGGTAGGCCTGGAAGTCCTGCACCGAGGGCGCCTGCGTGGTGGTCGAGCTGGTGGGCACCGTGTCCTCCGCATTCGGGTAGAAGATCTCGGCCACCAGCAGGCTCACCCAGCGCGGGGACGACAGGCAGCCGCCGTCCAAGTAGTGGCAGCGTGCCTGGATGCAGCGCGTCACCTCCACCGTCTGGGTGAAGTAGCCCTCGTAGGGAATCTGCACCACGTAGCGCCAGGCACCCTGGTAGTTCTTGGCGAAGACGGGGGTGGCGTACTCCACCTTGGCGGGGCACGGGGTGGGCGGACCCTCGTACCGGATGGGGCCCACCTCCTCGCGACGCTCCGCAGTGGGCGTCGCAGCGCCGGATCCCCCGGTGTCGCCCTGGATGGCCCTGTACAAGGTGCAGAATCTGTGGGATAATTTCGGATTTAAATTGGGGGTTAATTTCAGAAGGGTGGAGCTTTCTAATTTTTAATTGAATAAGGAGTTGAAGCTGATGGAGCTGGAAGAAGGCGAATAACTATTCAACCATTGTTAATCCCCTCATCTTAGAATTGGAATTCCGGTTTTAATTAATGGAGTTTTGCCATATTAATATTTATATGGCTTACCATAAGGAAAGTGAAATGGCAACCTAGTTTTCTTTTTCGGGCTGTTAAATATTTTGTTTGCGATGATGCACGCTTAGAGAAGTTGACCTCCTTAACCCCCGCTCTTAAATTACTACTCTTCCCTCTGGTTAAAGCAATGAACTTACACTCCACCGCCGTCGCAGAATTTGCGCGGCTTCCTCTCCTCGGCGGCCCTTCGCTGCTGTAGAGTGGGCTCCCTCTGCTGCTGGCTGTGCCGCTCCTCCTCGTCCAGGGCGGGGTCGAAGTAGCTGTACTGGCCGTCGGTGGACTCCACACCCTCCGGCAGGCTGCGGCGCACGCGGGTGGCTCCTCCCGCCGGGTAGGGCCGGTCGATGTTGTTGCTGTCCAGCTGCTCCACGGGGTCGTCGCGGATGATCTGGGTGACCTTGGGCAGGGTGTCGTCGGCCTTGAGCACGGGCAGGGTCTTCGAGAGGAACTTGAGCGTCTGGTTCCGGATGAGTTCACTGCGGGCGACAAGTTTTTATAGATATGTTTAGGATGCCCCAAGGCCTGCACTTCACTTACAAGGGATAGGGCTCCCCGAGCACGTTCTGTCCCAGCGGATTCTTGGGTATCTGGCCCTTGTTCAGGTCGCCGCAGATGTTGTGCACGGAGACGGCGGACTTCTTACCGGCGGCCACGTCCTTGCACTCCGCGTTCACGAAGGTGTAGGGCGGCGGCCTGACCTTCGGGGGCACCGCGTTCGGGGACTCCACGAAGGCGTAGTAGCCTTCCGGCGGCTGCTCCTCGCCGTAGTCCGCCGACGACTGTTGCTGCGGCTGGCCGAAGCCCAAATGGGCCAGCAGCAGAAAGCTGAGAATTTTCTGCAAAGGGCCAAGACAAAAGACAAATGACGGTCACGGTGGATGTGGAGGTGAAGGTGAAGGTGGAGGTGGTGGAACAAAGCGTTGCGCTTGCCTGGAGTCAAATTAATTGCTCCGAGACTCGGCGAGCGTGAATGGCCGGCATTGTCCGGGGAAAAAAGCGAGATCTTTTGGCCCGGCCAGAAAGACACTTTTCGAGGTTTTGTGTTTGGCGAAAGCGCGAAAGTTTCTGTCTGTCTCGGTGAAGATAAACAAACCGAAGCCGAGGCGCGACTTTTGCATCTCTCTGCTCCGATCACTTGACCATAATTGTTCGGGGGAACTTTCCCTGAAATTCTGGGCAGCGGCGACCCAACGAAACCAAAAGTTCCTCGGACTCTGCCAGAGCTATTCAGGTCAGGTGGCCGCGCGCTCGGTGGGCGGATGCAGGGCCAAGAGGCTGTGGAATTTCTCCGCTCGCGACACGGTTCACAGCGCGATTTGAATGCGGGTCGGGGCAACCTGAAATTGGGTCAGTTTCCGAGCTCGTTCTTTTGTTTTTTCCCTTCTAATGGGCCCGAAACTCGTTTGCCCTGCGAGAGAGTGCCCGAAACGGAGCCATGAGCCATGAGCCATGAGCCAGTCCGATTTGCATAGGTAAATATCGGTAGCCCAATTGCGGATTGGAGGCTGAACAGCCAGTCGTTCTGCCCAGAACAGAACCCGTTGGCGGTGTGTTCCCAATATGCGTGCCACACGACTAACGGGAAAGTTGCTCGGCACCCGGCCAAAAAGCCAGAAGTTAGAGGAGCGAACCCGAAGGCGGCCAGAACGGAGCGGAACGGAACGGAACGGGGCGCTGCTCCACAGTTAGCTTAATTCATTAGCATGCTCCAGAATCGGGCGGTTCCCAGCGACTGGGTAACAGTAAACGGGGGGAGCGCTTGGCTCGCCAATGTCAGCGCATTGCAAAACAAAAGACTTGGGCAACGAACTTGCCGCAGATGTCGTCAATCAGTAGACAGCAATGAGCAGTAAGCAGTAGGCAGTAATGATGACATACCAGCACTAAGCGATAATCCATCTCGCTCGATCGCTTGTTTTGTGGACGGTTCTTGGTCTCGGCTCTTCGGCTTGGGTTTCTTCTTTGGCGACTTTCGATCCGCAGTGGGGAAAACAGAACCTGGCGCGTCAAGTGCAGCGACTGAACTGATTCTTTGGCCGAGGCGCTGCAAACGTTGAACCTCCTGCCCGGTCAACTAGCAAGAGCATGAGAAAGTGGAAAGAAAGAAAGCTTTACCTTGAGTTTGGCGTGCTCCAAGAGAGCCAAGCTTGCAGATGGCTTTCCACCCAGAGGCATACTTTCGGGCTGAAAACTCTTGGAAAGACGTGTCCCAAGCGAGCAACCAAACTCTTCCCATCGACTGATGACTATAGTTTCAAAACTATTTTAAATAAGTCGTTATTAAAACCGAAAAACCACTAATAATATAGTGTTATTAGACTTTTCAATTAACAAATTAACCCCTTACCAAAAGTGCTCTTTAGATTTTATTTTGTCGCTTCAAAATCGTATTTTATATCCAACAACTTCACGTTTATTTCCGAATACATTGAACGTTTTACACCGTAATAAAGTTCCTTCTCTCCAGAAAACAGTGTGGCAGAGTTCTCAAACATCCGTTATTAATATATTGTTTGGTGTAATGCTTTTCTTCTACATGTAGAATACATTATTCATAAAGTAATATTGCAACTATCGTATATATGAGTACATTATCTTAAAGTAAACAGAGTTGTATAACATCTTCATAATGCTTTTCGCTCGGTAGCTCCGGCTTAGAAATATCATATAAAGTAAACTTTAGGCTTATGGCTATAGTGCGTTTGTGTATGTTCTTGTTTCGGTTTCGGTTTCGCTTTCATTTTCGGTTCTCCTTCTCTGTGCCCATGCGGCCTTCGCACCTGAATATTGCGTCGCGTCTAATTCTTGGGCGAAACAGTGATAAGTTTGTGTGGCGTCACGGGGGATATCTGCAACATTCGAATTAAGGCACTTAGTTCAAGCTATTCCGGAGGTTCGGCTGCTGATTTCACTCACCCAAAGGGACCGGCCCATGTATGATTCGTCGTCGTCCTCGATCAGACCCGCCGTGTGGTGGTGACTCTGCTGGTCAATGAACAGCAGCGTGTCCTTGCTGCAGGTGTTCGCCGACTTGCGCAGCAGCGACGACAGGGTCTCCGTGTAGTTGGAGCTGGTGGAGAAGGAGTGCCGCAGGTTCAGGCTGGCCGCCGTCTGCTGTTGTTGGTGGTGCGTGGCGTTCTCCACCGCCGACACGCTGCTCCTGGATCCGTGCCAGTTGTGGTTGTGCAGCACCTGCCGCGAGAGCTGCAGGCTGGACGAGAGCTGGGGCGTGTTTCCGTTTCCGTTTCCATTTCCATTGAGCACAGCCGGAGCGGCGGCCACGTGGCCGTTGATTTTGCTCTGCAAAGTGGACGTCACTGAAGTACTCAGTGATCTTGGCGAGGAGCGCGACGAGAGCGAGCTTTCCGAGGAGGAGGAGCTCGACGAGGGGCTCGCATGGCCATTGGTCTTGACCTCTGTGGATGGCTGTCCTTCTGGTGTGGCTTCCGGGAGGTCGGTTTCGTCCTTAACGGGCTCTACCTCCTTCTCAGGCCCCAGCTCAGTGCAGTCTTCATCCATGGCAAATATGGGCGTAGCTTCCTCTGCAGCGGTCTTCTCCGGTCCATCTTTAGTCGCTGGCGGTTTCTCCGTCTTGCTGGTCTCACTTAAACTGGTGTCCACGTCGGCATCGGCATAGGCCAGCTCCTCAATGTTGAGCTCGTGGGTAACAGGCGGTTTCTCCAGATCCCCGGTTTTGGGTTCCTCGGCAGCTGAAAGAGACGAACGGCTGAGATTTACCTGCTCGGCAGATCGCTAAGTTCGGTTGGCCTTACCTTGGTCCTCCTCCTGACAGATTTTGGGTATGTCGACTGGCTTGGATTGAGCCTTCTCTGCCACCGCTGTCGCCGGAGACTCTGTGGTCTCGCTGGTATCCAACTTGGCCGGCTCCTTCTCCTTTCCGGAGGTTGAGGAGGCGGAGGACGATGGTGCCGGGGCGATGCGCGATACCCAGTGGTCACCCGAGTTGGAGCTGGATCCGGAGCACTCGCCGGCATCAACACTACGTCGCTGGTAAAAGAGCATGTAGGCCTCGTTGTTGATGATGTCCTGCTCGATGTCGTCCTCGGGCACCTTGCTCACGCGCTGGTCGTCGAACTTGTACCACTGGCGGTCGTAGGGGTTCTTGCAGGCGGCCGTGTAGTGGCCCGTCTCCAGGGTGTCGCCCTGATGGTAGCACACTGCGTACAGGTCGTAGCGCGTGTCCTTCGGCTCGCAGCGCGAGTTGAGCGTGGAGGAGCGCGAGTCGCCGGAGCGGGCCCGCTTCCAGGGGTTCGCGCTGAGCCCGAGCCCGAGTCCGAGTCCCATCCCAGCCGCAGCGCCCATGCCCAGCGAGCTGCTCGCGCTCTCGTGGACACCGCGGGCCAAGTGGGGCGACATGTCGAAGGCGGTGAGCGGGAACTTGACCATGGTGGTCAGCTTGGCCGCCTGCGGCCCCTTCGACTGGTGCTGGCGGAAGCGCTTGAAGTGCACCACGAGGATGTCCGGCAGCGACCACAGGCCGAGCGTCTTCACCACGGGCAGGTACTGCTGGCAGTGCGGGCAGCGCCAGGCGTCCTCGGCACTCAGGGTCTCCGCCTTGGTGTAGTGCTCCAGGCACTGCTCGAGGGTCAGCGAGGCGGTGTCGCTCGGCTTGCTGGCGCTCAGCCGCGCCACGCTCTCGTGCTCGACAACGGCCTCCTCCGCCTCCTGCTGCTTGCCAACGAAGTGCTCCTCGGGGGCGCTCCACTCCAGCAGGAGCTTGATGTGCTGCGGCCCCGCCTCGGAGGAGAGCACGGAGAGCGCCATGTCGATCATCTCGGTGAGCAGCGGGTGCTCCACCTGTTCCAGGTAGGTGTCCGGGTCGGCGGAGGGGTCCTGCAGCCGTATGCGGAACATCTCGGCCGGGGGCGTGGCGTAGGAGAAGACCTCGGGCTTGAGCAGCGGCGCCATCTCGCGCAGCATCCGCTTCTGCAGGTCCTGGTAGGAGCAGTCGCGCGGCGCCTTCATGCTGAAGGGGGCTCCGAATCGGGTTATGTCCTTGCCATCCTTCGCTCGGTACACGTTGGCCACCAGCAGCAGCAGGTCCGCCTGCGATTGCGTGGCTGCAGGAGCAGTGGCAGTGGCAGGAGCAACTGCAGCGGGAGCGGCCATGTCCCTCCCCCTCTGGCGGGGTGGTGGCCTTGGGAGGGGGCGTCGCCTCCGGCACCTCGATGCAGAAGATGGTCTCGATGCTGGCCAGCGTCTCCACGGGCTGGGTGTCGTAGAAGACGCGGGAGAAACCCTCGGCGTTCAGGTCCACCAGCACCATGCGCGACCCCTGGATGCCCGTGTCCGTCTGCAGCTGCTCGCGAAGGGCCACTATGGGCGATCCGGCCGGCACACGCAGGCCCATCCGCACCTGGCGCGGCAGCTGCTTCATGTAGACCACCGTGACGAAGATCGTCTGCTGGGTGAGCTGCGGCAGCTGAACGGAGATGCAGTGGAAGGGGTCGAAGGTGTTGGACTGCTTCTCGCAGCGCGGGCAGGTGAGCGAGGAGCGGAACTGGGCCTGGAACACGGCCTGGACGAAGCTGTTGTTGCACCGGATGTGGTTGGCCAGCGTTTCGGCGGCGATCACCTCGTCCGAACGGCCATAGGAGTTCTGTGTGGATGGAGTTAGTTAGTGGATGGCCATCAAGCCAACTGGAGGTGGGGACCCTACCTTAAGGCTCTTGTAGCGCCGCTTGCTGGCCATGTTGAGGTCCTCGTGCACCTTGTCCAGCAGCCAGAAGAGGAACTCCTGCGCGTCGTGCTGCGTGGAGCTGCGGAACTGCGTCCCGTACCGATCCACCACGGCCTTGAAGCTGGTGCTGTGGTCGCTCTCGTTCCGGCAGGTCCACAACGCCTTCAGCACGTTGGCCAGCTGCTCGGTGAGCTCTCCCTTGGTGCCGAACTTGCGCGAGTTGATCTTGTTGCGTCGCTTGAGGTCAGCCTGCGTGGGATTAGAGATTGGGGATTAGCGAGAGCTAGGGAGTTACTAGATGAGTTGGCAATATTCACCTTGTACTGGTCCAGCACAAAGTACTCGGCCAGGATGTCCGTGTGGCTGAGGCACTGCAGCACCGCGTTCATGAAGCACGTGTTGCCGTGGTTCTTCAGGCCCATCACGCCCGGCGTCTGGTCCGGCGGCCACTGGTAGCCGCCGATGGGGGGCACTCGCTCCCCCCGCCCGGTCCTGCTCCGCCGCCCGCCGCGGATCCCGGGCCCGCCGGATGGCCATGCTTGTTCGCCTGCGGAGGGGAAGATGAAGAGGAGATCTGTGTTAGTCGCCTGGGAGTACAAATTGCTCGCTGGCCAAGAAACCCGTTCCAGATCTCACTGGCGTGCACTGGAGTGCAGTGGGGTGCAGTGGAGTGGCCGGGCCACTCTCTGGCGATTGGGTTTCAATTTCGATGCCAATTAAAAATTGTTTAGTGCTGCGCGCCGACATCAATTTGCGGTAAATGAAGAAATATTTAGAAAACAAGGCGAAAAAGAAAGGCCTGTCAGCCTCGAACGAATAGTAAATGCGGTTCGGCAGAAGTAAATCATCAGCTGGCGGATAATAGCGATGTGTAGATAGTCAAAGGCTTCCGCGAATTGGCTCCGCCACAATGGGAATGTTTAAGCTTCCAATTAGGAGTGCGTGTTTAATGCGAGCTAAGGCGCTGGGTAAACTACGGAGGAAGTGTGTTTGGGCTCAATCGTCTGGAAAATTTCGGTGTTAATCACCAATGAGATCGAAATTGCTTCAATGGGATGATGTGGAGGTGTGTCTGGGCGAATCTGTACAACTGAAAAACTTTCCACGAAACAAAGCGAAAACCAAGAACGGAAAATGGTGGAAACTAGCCTCGGCCTCTCGATGGATAATCTGTGGCGTCTGACTAGGTGTTTGCAATCTTTTTTTGTGCAACTGGAGCAACACCTCTCCAAGGGGCCGAGCATGAGTTTACGATATTATAAACAAGCTCTGGAAAGGCAGCGAATGCAAACGGAATGAGCTGTGGCCGCGACTGAGGCTGGTGGCAGTGGCATTCTCGATGTGGCCGAGTGGCTTTAACGGCTTCGGTTGCGTTCAGCAATGAAAATTTGTGGATTATGAAATTGGCAGCGGGTCGGGGAGTGGGGTGCCCACTTGGAGGTCACTCGACCGATGCGGGGTCAATGCTAAGTGGCTCTACTTCCCGGTTTGCCAAGCAGACCCGCTGACGAAGGCAGACGGACTATGATGGAGATGAGTAAGACTGGTAACGTCATCGTTCGAGTGTGTTGTTCGAAAATATCAAACAAAAGCCAGCGGATAATGGATCCAATAGAGGCAACAAAAAGTGGCCAAATCAGCGACCGAAAGAAGCGCAAATCGAACAGAAAACCCGTTTTCTGAAAGCGAAAACCCACGCAAACTGAAAAGTGGCAAAGAAATCGGCGGCCAATGGTAAATTGGCCAGGGGAAATAAATCTCTGTGTGGGATGGGCGTTGGTGTAGGGCTGGTGGTGATCATGACACTACAACGAGCTGGGCCTATGGCACATGGCCCACTGATTAGATTGGTACCTCTTTTCTGCGCCAGCATCCGGTGTAGAATGGCACGATTTCAATGAAGGCGATGCGACTCGCAGCCGAGTGGTGCTCCTCCGACTTGAAGACGCGGCATTTCCGGGGAGAAACGTGGAGGTTGGTTAGAGGTTAGAGAGACAGTTAGCACAGATTTTCCGCCACATCACGCTGCAGGAAGGTTCCCAAGTCATTAGCTTGTCCCGTTCTCCCAAGCGCAAGCTCTGTGACACCATGGTGGCACCCCCTCGCTGGCTTTGAATAATTGTTGCTTTTGTTGGCAAATTGACATTGAACCGACGTCCACTGCATCGACCAAATGCCATTTGAATTGTCTTCTCGGGGAATCGGACGGGGAATCGGAGGGCGGGGGGAGTGACCGCATTGACTGGCGGCCAAGTGGCTGCTCGAGTGCTTCCCGGACAAAGGAAAGATGCACGGACTGGAAAGGGCACGGACTGGGGCCAACTTTAAGAGTCGTCACTCCCGGCGCTTTAAGCTTAAAGCTGAATCCCGGAGCAGCCGGCACTAAGCCGATTTTCTTAATTAGAGGCGCCGCGCTAAGCCGAAAGGGTTCTTCAGCTCAGTTCGAGCAGCTCAGCCCATTAGCCGAGCCCAATTAAAATGGCCGGCAGTGATGTAAACCCAGCCGAAAAGCATCGCTCGTAAGAAGGGGTCCACAAATCCACGGTTGGGACAGGGCCTCTCCGAATAAATTGAGTGGAATTCCTGCCCGAACGCATGTCATACACATCCCTTGCTCCCGGTCCGCTGACCTAATCGCGGTGCTCATTTCTCACACAGCTGGAAGCGAGGCAGCAGACTTCGAGACGTTGCGCATACGCCGCGTTCGCCCGGCCTTTCCCAGCCATTCGTACGTTTCTGGCTGGCGGCTGGTGGCTGGCGGCTGGTTAATTGAGCCAGCAGCGCGGAGGCATAGAATAAAAGTAGCCACTGGCCACTTGTCTCAATTTGCGCCGGCAATTTTATCATCGTCGTCATTATTATTTATAAATTAAAGCAAATTTCTCCCGTTTTGTTTGCCTGCGAGTCAGCAGCGGCCAGGCCAAGTGGCCCAAATGTTTTTCTTTATACGTATATCAAGTGTCGCCCGCCTCGAGTTGCTCCCCAGTCCACCCCAGTCGCATCGTGGCTTTGTTTACATTTGCGTATTCCGCTTAACTTGATGTATCGAATTATTGTGCCCGCGTCTCGAATTCTCGCCGCTTTCCAGCTCGCTTTTTCGATTCAGGCAGCAAAAATTCCATTCCGCCGGAGCAAGTGTGTGTTTGCTCGCCCAGATAAGGCAGCGGGGCGCTGGACGGGGGAGGGGCGAGGGAGCGGAGCGGAGCGGTAGCGCGCCAGATAACTTATAAATATTGCACTGCACTCGAGTATTTGCCCTGCCTTTACGTAAGCCACGACGACAAGCCGCTCCAGATGCAGATATACGTATATCTGTGGTGCAGTTACGTTTGCGTTTTATTAAATAATTGTAAATAATTGAGGATAATTGCTGCTGATGTGGCTGCCACTGGGTTGTTATTACCTACGAGATCTTGGCTGGAGCATGAATGAAACTGCTTTTTGGGCTGGGCCCCGGAGAGCGCAATCCCGGCGAGATCGAGAGCGGCCGATCTAGCCTCGGCCGCGTCTCCTACCGGTTGGACGGCATTTCATTAATGGATCGCTCGAGCAGACTATTATTAGAGCCCGGCTGCCCCCTATATCTCCCCGGCTAATCGCATTCGATGCTCGGTGCTATTCCGAGTTTAAACGCAGCCCTAAACGATGAGTTCGACCCGCGAACGATCACGTGACAAGTACGGGAATGTATAAGTGAGGTACAACCTTAGCGGTTCATTGATTCCACCGCTCGCAGCGATTTAGTGGGAAGGCGGAGTGGATCGCGAACATTTCCCCGGCTGAGATTTGGAACCCGCCAGATAAGGCATTGAAATAGCGTTTGGCAAACATTTGGCTGCCTTTATGGTTTTATTGCCTCCGCCAGACGAGCAATGTCTCCATCCCGCTTTTTACCACCCAGTAAACCGATTTGATCCCCCACATTATGTTAGCTGGAAGAGAGTCGCACGGGGCGGAAACCACGCCCCCTCGGAAGGGGCGATTACGTGATGGAGCCGCAAAGCTCTGTCAAGGTTGCGCCCGCAAAGGGGATCTAATCAGGCCACCTTGCAAACAGGTCGCTTATCAGATACGAGTGCTCGGTTCCCCATATCTACATGCACAGTGCGCGGCACCAGAATAGATCGGTTGTGGCTCAAAATAAAAACTAGGGGTGGAAAAAAGATCGATTATTGGGTTAACAGCACAACCCATTCGGGTGATAGCAACTCCACAGGTGACAATACGTATTCTTGATTGCACTTGTTCAGCCAGCTGTCATGATCGCTCGGCGATTAAAGTAAATACGTAAGACAGGCATTTCGAGAACTCGAGTGTTCCGATGAATCAGTTGAAGGACCCACTGAACTCGCTTACCCGCAATGCGTATAATTAGGCTTTTATTACTGCTTTCTCGATCATATCAGGCAGGGGATGACTTGATTTATCCGCCCCACTCGCACCTACACTTGTGATCGCCGCTGTTGTTACGACAGCCCTTATGACTTCTGTCAACTCCAACTGATAGCACCCGTTCGGCTTGGACCCACTGACTGTTTTGGCCAGGCCTTGGCCATCGCTTGAATTTGCACTTTTCACACATGTATAGCTATGTATGTACATACGTATGCTATTACGGAAGGGAGGCCCCAGTGCAGAGCAGAGTTCTGCTGCTTGGCAGCGGTTTTGGGGCTCTTTATGGGACTTAAGGCCGTATATCATGGTGGGGCCACCTGGGCGGTGCGTAATTAACTCCGAGTGACGTGGATAATTTCCCGCTGCCGTCTGGGAACCGAGCAAACAGAGAAGAGTAACGGCCAATTAGACGGACTAAGCGCTGAACACATAATTCCCCGATCCCCCTTGAGTACTCTACTGTAACCGGGCGACGGGGTCCCTCGAGACCGAAATGTGAATTCTAAAATGATTGTTTATGAAAATAAACGTGCCGGGCCATGGAAGTACGAAAATAAACGCAAAGGCTAAAAATTCTGAAAACATTTTTTCAATTAGTTTGATCTCAATTGATTTTACCTTGAAAGCGAATTCAGTCAGAACGGCAGAGCGAGAGGGGCGATGGGGAAGGGGAGCGGGACGGCAAGAGCGAGTGCAAAACGTGCGAGGCAACCCCAGCGAAAGCAACAACAACAATAGAGCAACTGTAGCGCTAGGAATCGCACTGCGAACACAAACAACCATAGACAATAATTCGCACAGTTGTACAACAGCAAAGGTTACGTGTGAGCCACCGGGCGGAAATACGGAATACAAAGAGTACGAGTGCGCGAAAGGCCCCTTGGACCCCTCCCCCTCCCATCCCCCATCGCCAATTGCCACCCCCTGCCATGCGGAATACCCCGTTCGTGCACTTGAAATATCATAGAAAATCAGCAAACAGAGGCGGACGAAGGCGGTGGGCTTGGCGGGGGCGGGACGCTAATGTTACGTACTAATCTCGCCATCAACAAGTGCAACAGCAACAACATGAGACACGGTTTTGTGGGTGGCTAACGCCAAAGCTTACGGAAATAGACAAAACTGTTGCAGGCACTGAGCGAAAAACAGGCTGCTCATGAAGCAGCTTTTGGATGATCTCCCGAGGTATTTTAAGTGGATATTAGCGAGAGTATTTCGTGCATCACTTGTGCGGAATTTATTTATTGTCTGATTAATTTATTTAAACAGTCAATTTAGTGGAAAATTTCAATCTTATTTTTTGTGCACTTGCATGTGCGCCTTTTCACGTGTTGTTTGGGCCGCAGTTGTTGTTGCTCAGATCGTCACACAGAGTGTCACTTCTGACTTTTATGCCGTCTCCCCCAACTGCCCAACCACCCAACCATCCCCTTCCCCGTGCTCCCCCTGAACCCATTGGCATTTGCAATTTTTGGCATGCAATCTTTAATAAGCCACATCATTGCTGGTGTTGTTGCCGCCGTTTCCCAGTTTTTCTCGCAGTTCTCGCAGTGCGATTTCATTTTTCTTTTTCTTTTCCTTTCTTTTTGCATTTCGCTTTTCCGCTGGTTGCGCTGCTGTTTTTTTTTTTTTTTTTTTTTGCTGTTTTTCTGCAGCTATTCAAACTCAGCTTCTGAATAAAATCAATGCGAAATGCGCGAAACGAGATGCCAAGTGCCAGCGGCATGATTCATAAATCCAGCAATTGTTTACAATGAGGTAATCGCCCAACGAGCACACCAACAATGCTCAATTGCCACATAATGTCATTAAGAAAATACCCACAAACAGCGGCAGAAGTAAGTACTTGTTGCTCAGCTTAACGAATGTTTTGCCTTTTTCTGTCTTTTGTTGGTGAAAGGTGCCAAAAGACAAAAGGTAAGGGGAACAAAAAGACCAACTCTACAGCTGGACGCCAATAACGGTACAGTTAAAGCTTGCAGCAGGCAAATCAGTTGAGCTTTCCGTTGCCGTAAGTGCAGCCTCCCCCGTTTCCACTCGTTTTCCAATCGGCGAGCGGCCTCTCAGTTCGAAAACAACAACGGAAGAAACTACAGATACTGTAGTTTTCATTGAGCTTCACGTGCTCCACCCACACCGCCCCTTCACCCCCTCCCGCTCACTCCCCCTCCCCCTCCGCCTTCGCTACTCATTGCCGCATCGCTTTGAATGAAATTAAGTCTGTTTTCGTATGCAGTTATCGTTCTGGAATTCGAAGCGCCGAAAGGTCAGCTGCACTACGTCCGTCAGGTCTTGCCCTCTACAATTAATCAAACTCGCGCAGCAATAGTTATAGAGTCACAGTAAGGCCTCTGTTTATCGATCATCATGAATGTTACCCCAACATGGCTACTACCCGTTTCTTTTTAAGAAAATCGTAATATTGAATAAGGAGAGAAACCGTTCATAAGCACCATAATTTATTTCTTTTAGTTTAAAACGCATTTTGTGCTCTTCCACTGAAGTTCCACTGTGAATTCCAATTGATACGCACACTGTGGGCACCCAATGCAAGTATTATTAGATCAAACTGGTTCCAGAAGCCACGAGTGTCTGTTGCTATCGCTTTCTGGAGAGAAATGGAACGCCTGGAGGCCACGGGGTGTGTCATTGCGCCCTGCACTTGTCTTCAGCTGTCGCTTTCCCCACTTTGTTGCGCTGTCTTCTCGGACAAAAGCGTGGCACACATTTGTCGGCTTGCGCCTCCTTGTTGGGAGTTGAGTTCCCCCGTTGCCCGTTTCCCGCTCCCCAGAGCTTCCCGATACCCGGCTCACCCCATCACCATTAACTTGTGTCTCGCTCCAGCAGCTCGCGACCTGGAAAACTCTTGTTTTCGGGCTCTGTGTGTGCTTGCTTGTTTGTTTATTATAGCGCGAACGGAGCAACAAATGTTGGCAACATTTACACAAAATTGTTTGAACAATTGCTGTCTGCGAAACAAAAGGCGCCCACCTATACCTAGTTACAGACCCCCGAGCACCGAGCACCGCACACCGTTCCCCCGACCACTCCAAGCACCACAAAAATTATGATAATAATGAGACAGCAATTGTTTAAAAATAAAATTTATTTCCATGCCCCGTCCTCGAGTATGGTAATCGTAAATTGGTGCTGAAGAGCGTAGAACATTTGAGATTCACTTCAAAAAGCGGAATCCGATGTATTTATAGTTGTGTAAACAAAGGCTTTTATCCGGGAGTGGAATGTGTGAACAAAGACCGGGCTGCCATATAGATTACCATACCGAAACTCCCTGAAGGAGGCCAGCCAAAGTCCCAATAAGCCGCTTTTCGGACTGATATACACTCGTACGCCTCCCTTATCGACGGTCACGCAAAATGTGACTCAGCACGGGAGCAAAACAAAAAGACTGGCTGAGCGAAAGCAGAAACGTGGCAAAGGGCGATTCGTGCCGTTTCTCCGCCCAGTGGGTGGTGAGTCCATGCGGCACAATGAGAGGACAAAACGGTGCCAAATCGGTGGCAAAGTCAGAAGCAATCGCAGTTGAAGATGCAGATGCAGATGCTCATGGTGATGCAGATACAGATACAGATACAGATACATATGCCATGTGTCCGGCGAGACAAAGAGCAAAGAGCAGCCGCAGACACGAGCAAAACAAAGCAGCCGATAACGCACTAAACGATGCCTTTCATGCATGCACGGCTCTGATAAGGAGCATTATAGAGCACGGAGCATTGTAGGGGACTCGGAGAACGGGGAGGACGCTGCAGAGCTAGAAGCTGCAGTCTAAGCAGCGCGCAAACAAAGGAAGAAAGAAGGTGTACTAGAACTGCATTGACTACGTTTATGCGCACTCCCAAATTGCAAACAAACGGTTTACGAGCGGCAATCGCGTGTTACAATTTCCTATTTGCAGGTAATTAGACACAAAGACCATTATTATTATTTAACCGAAGTACGAGCCCTGAAAAGTAAACAAAGGATCGTATAACACATTCGTAAGAGCAAACAAATGTGTTTAAGAAATATAGACTCCTATTGTCAGAATAATGCTGACTTGAAAATTTTCCTTTGCCTCTTCCCGTGTTTTCGAGTTCGCTAAATTGATTTTTTCTGATCGTTTGACTTTTTGTCGCTCTGCTGATTTATATTTTATTCAAGTTAACACCTTAACATATTAAGCTATTCCCCATTTACTATTTGAAAGTCATCTACAATTTTATTGAACTAGACACCAGTGGGTGAATTCGTAAATTGTAACAACTTGTGTAATAAAGTTTTAAAAACACAACTGTGTGATTAATAGGAATAAGTCATTGTTCGGTATCAATACATTACAATGATTCACCTTATTCTACTTAAATTTTTAAGCCTTGAAAACAAGAATCTCTGGCAATAAATGTTTTTCTAGGGCTTACCACATTCACTGATGAGCTGAGATGCTGAGCGATCCGGTTGAGAAACTTCCTGAAGGACGAACGCCTCAGCGCACGTGCCCTCTTGTTGTTGTTGTTGTTATTGCTGCTGCTGTTTCCATTGCTGGCGGTGGTGTTGTTGTTGTTGTTGTTGGCCATGTTACTGTTGTTCGTGGTCGAGACGGGAGCCTCGTAGCTGCTAAGTGACACAATACTGCCACTCCTTCCCCGCCCCCCGCCGACGCAGGACGAGATGGCCGTGTGGCTGCCACGTCGCTCTCCTTTCCCGTTATCCTTGCCGCTTCCGTTTTCCACTCCCGAGGACGACGACGACGTAACGGCTGCTGCCGTTTTAAACTTGCGCGACCAGCGGAAGGGATTGCGTGGCATGGAAAAGGCGCGGCGAATCTTTTTGGCGGCATTCGTCGTGGTTGCTGTTGTTGTTATTGCTGTTGAAGCTCCCTTAGTAGCTGCCGCTGCTCTTGTTGCTGTTGTTGTGTGGGTGGTGGCGGCGTCGCCCTCGTTCTGCTCTCCTCGCTCCTTTGCAGTGCCCATGTCGGTCTCGCCTTCTCTTTCTTGCTCGCACACACTGAACACACCGATTTCGGTCACATATATATGTATTTAACGTATGAATTGCACGGACGTAGGACGTACTGTACTAATTAACTAGACTAACTAACGCGAATTGACCTTTTAGCAGTGATTTTTGCGACCTCGTTAATGCACTTTTTCCGATTTTCGCTTCGCTTTTTTGTGTCTGCCTCGCCTCTCTTTCTGCGCCGCTGCTTCTTCTTGCTCGCTGACCCACTCCCACTCCGCGACTCTTTGTCGCGTTTCGCATGCAGAAATACTTTCACTTTTTTGGGGCGTCAAATGCGGCGGTTAAACTGCAGCCAAACTGACGGACAGTCGCGCGATCAAACCGTTTTTTGTTTTGGGGCCGCGAATGGCGATAGTATTATTAACCGAAACAAGAGTGTGGCCGTTTTGGGGTACTAAAAAAACACTTTTGAAATATCGCCTTAGTTTTGGGATGAACGCAACATACCTCAAAATATCGATTGCCATCGATAACTGCTGTGGTTGGCAACGCGGTATTTATCTGAAAATTGTTGTCTGGGATAACGACCAACACTACATTGCTCTCTGACAGAAGTTAGCTGATTTCAGACTTTGAAACGTTGGTAACGTAAGAAGCTTACGTTTTATTTAAGTAATGTAGCATACTTTTGATAGAACGTTGTTTGGTCTCGTCAAACATAAAACATAGTATCTACATGAGATTACACACGAAAATACTAAATTTATGATTTATCTGCTCCTTAAAAAATCAAGGATTCAAAAAGCACTGAAAATCTAGTTTTTCGCCAATAAATGTTAGTTCATTCTAATACCTACCGATATATATTTCTTTCTAGAATACAAATAATTTTTTTTTGGATTTTTTTATGGCTGATTTTGCACTTATTTTTTATTGGTTTTTATTAAAGCAACGTATTTAAAAACTTTGTTACTGATCCCAGAAAATAGTGTATTTTATAAAAGAGAAAAAATATTAATAAATAAGTGGTGGCTTGCATTTGTTTAAAAGCAGGATTTTTTAACTAAAGCTGTTGCCTAGGGCTGTTTTACTTATGCACCTTAATATTGTATGACGAAAATCGATATTGTATGAAAGTCGAGAAAAGTTTCGACTGAATTCCCCTAGGGACATCCAGTAAACCCAGTGACGACTTCATTCACCCTCCAACCTGTGCACTTATCGCCCATTTCTGCTCGCAGCAAGCTCTGCTGGGTAAAAAATTAGCACGTCCTCAGCGCAGATAAACGCATCCTTAGAGCGGCCCCTGCCCCTCCCTCCGTTCCTCCCGCATCCTGCATCCTGCGTCCTGCATTCCTTCGCACAGAGAGCGGCCCAATTAGTGCTGCAGTAGGCATTTCGAATCCGTGCCCACAAATCGGCTAATCCGCTGCCACTGCCTGTTCGGAGAGTTCCGAGAGTCCTGGCTAAATGTTGACAAATACCACACCTACGATACAAATAAAATTGCTACAGAAGTACCACCTAAAAACGGGCACAACCGGAACGACTTAATTTGCCCAAATTTACAGGCTGCTCGCAGCAGAAACAAGAAGGATATCTCGACGCCGCCACTGAAGCTGTGGGTTTGCTCCTGCAGAGCGAGTCCAACGCGAGAAGGGGCCCATTCGGAGTCCAGATACCGGAGTCTGAAGCGGAGTAGCCAGAGTCCTGCAGCTCACTCGAAACCGCCACTCACCGTGGCTAATTGCCATCAATAAAGACCCCGGGCTGCGAGCGATTCCTCCGAAACCAGAGCCAGAGTCTTCCGTTCCCCGGCGAAGATTTCGTCGAGCAACCAAAATATTATGGTGTGTCCCGCTGTTCTCGCACAGTCAGCGCAAATTTGCTGCGGTGAATCGATGTCGATGGCGATGGCTGTGTTGTCCTGCAGGACCTTCCCCTCCCCCTCCGCTGCGCTGCGCTGCTCCTTTGGCGGCACTGTGTCCTGTCGTCGTTGTTTTTCCGTGATTTGACATGTCTGTTAGCAGGACGCCTGACCCTGAGCCCGGTCCTCGGACCCAGTGTTCAGTGTTCCACTTTGATGCGATTCGTCAGTGCGGTGGACTGCTACTGCTACTGCGCTCTCCCAGGACTCCGTCCCGAGTCCTGTGACCCTGCAATCTGCGGCTTTCCAGCAGCGTTTGTTGGCGAATCCGAACCCGAGCTCCTGCTGCTCCTCCGCAAGTTGTCCTTCGCCCGAATCGGAATTCGGAATTGGTCACAGGTTCAATCGAATTGCCTCGGAGACCGCAATGCGCTGTATTTATAGTAAACGTGTCCGATTGATTTGGCCCCCGTGGGGAGTCTGTCGCAGATGCCCCAATTTGCATCTATCAAATGGCTTTTCTCGCCATTAAAGTACTCCACTCACTGGTCATTTTACCTCTTTTATTAAGTATTAAGTATTAGGTATGAGCTCTAAAGGAAAATAAAAAAGTATGTCTAAATAAAATGTTTGCAATTCTGTTATCATGTTTTTTAGTTTGGAAGTTGATGAGTAAATTGACTGAGTACCAATATTGGTATTCTACCGAACCCCTCAGTAATACAATTATTTGATCAGCACCACTTGGGACTACAATGCGATCCCTGAGTTCATTGATAGATCCCACGGACAGCTCCTAAAAACACCTCCCTCCCAAAAAGGCGAGTCCTAAAAAAGAAACCGCTCATCATCGGGCGCACAAAGAGCGGACAATCGCTCGCCTAATTATTTGGCCCGATTGTGAGTCCTGACAACACAGGACTCGCGGCTCGTGGACGCTTTTTGTGGCCTCTTTTTGTTCGACAAAAAGCGAGCCAATTTTTTTCTTTCTGGGCCACTTTGTTGCTCTTTTTATGAGTTTTTTCCATTGTCACTTTTTCCGGGCAGCGGATCCCGAGCCTCTTTCGCCCTACAAACCTCCTAATTACGGCAGTTAGTCGTTGTCCGGCGGAAGGACAACGTTTATTGCCCGCTCGCATTTCCACTAAAAATTGGGCCGAAAAAACTAGGTAGGAGGATCTGCGGAGGAACTTGCTGGCGAGCTGGCAGAGCGGACGCGCCTTTTTATTGGTGCACCTTCGGCGGAACCGCAGGACAACGAGGACGCAGGATCCTCGAAATCAGGCCGACCTCGCTGCATTAGAAAACTAGATCAGTTTTTTGTTCTGCCCGCCCGATTTTTGTGCTTTACGGTTTATGGCCCCGTTTTCCATTTCCATTTCCACTCCCATTTCCACTGCCATTTCCTTTGTCCGGCAAAGAAACTCTGGACGAATTATGGTATGCAGATTTTTATGGGTCGGCGATGTGGTTCGCGGAACGGAGTGTCCTGCCGCGAGGACCTCCGCTAAGGTCCGCTCGCCGGTATTAGGAAAGTAGATCACGTTTTTTGTTCCCATTGTCCGCTTTTTGCGCTGCGCTACTTTTTTTCCCCGAACCCAGCGAACTGCTCTAATTTTTTAATTCTTCACGGGTTTTTATTTGGGCTCCTGGAAAACGCGCACAAGGTTAGCGCTCTACTTACCTGTAATTGCGGCCATAACTCGCCCGCTCTCGTTTTTAAGATCCGTTTTTACGAGGTCGAGCATAACAACAGCACAAAATATGATACTTTGCTATGTTTTCCCAATTATTGGAAATTTCTGTTTTGATTGGGCGACGCTTTCCCTCGGAAAAGAGAAGATTCTTTCAGAGGCTCTTTTGCATTCCCATTGAAAGCAGAAGCAAATAGTTTCAGGAGGGCTTTTACACTCCTCACATAAATGCCGCTAATTCGTCGATTGACTGAAAAGTGTTCCCCATGCTTAAGCACTTTTTACGATGTTTGCTGGAAATTAAATTACTCATGTTTTTATGCACTCCTCAGGCATTTTATGGTTATTTGAGTGCGGGGAGTCGAGTTCCGGGCAAAGTGGAGGATGGCAGCCACCACATTTATTCGGGGGATGATGGTCTCTCATTCCTCCTCCCTGCGGGTGGAGTGGGGGGAAAACTCTGGAAAAGGCGGAGCGGAAAATCACTACACAGATCCGAAATAGAATGGTTGCTTAAAAATGTTCCTCCTTCAAGGAAATGTAGGAAAGCAATAAGTACTTAAGTGAGTTCTACATTCACAATTCAGTTATTTAAAAAACTATGTAGTTCAAAACCCCAAAAATCCCCCCAACAATGGAAACGAACACATATGAGTACGCATTCAAGAATGAATATATTCCATATATACTCGGATAGAAAAAACAGGGCCATCCTCAGCTGGCACTCAACCCATCGCAATCACCATAAATCGTCGGCCTTTGTTGTAATTGTTTTATTGCAGAAATTGCTCAATCATCAAGCATAATTCCCTCGTTTTCGTAGTTTTATTGCCAATTTTTGCACCGCCTTTTTCCGCGCCTCCTCAGCGTTTTGCGATTCGAGCCTTCCTCAGTGTGTTGGCCATTTACCATTTACCACTTACTTGCCATGATGACGGGCATAATCAGCGAGATCGGCGCTTTGTGAGTGCAGAATGCGGAATGCAGAATGCAGAATGCAGAATACATGGGCAATAAAGCGGGATTCGCTGCCAGCGTTCCGGGTATTGAGATGCGGGGAAATGCGAAAGTGTTCGCGGATCGGTATTGGGATCGAGGAAAGCAGGTACTCTGCTGCTCGGCGGACACTTTCGCTGGGCAACACAACCCTAGGGCCGCCATAAAGGGTATTTACTGTCGCTGCCGCAGCCCCGCTTGACAACTTAACCCAGCGGCCCATTCTCCGGAGTCCGGACGGAGTCAAAGACAAAGACTCCGGCGGCGCACAATAGGCAAGGTTGTAGCTTGTGGGTAGGGTTCGAGCCGAGCCAAGATTCGGCCAAGAAGGCTTGCTCGGCCCTTTCCTTTGCAGGGCATGCAGGTAGTCGCCGTAGTCGAGTTAATGCCGATGCAAATTGCGGCGCAATATAACCCAATAATTCGAACCAGCTCGCAGAAGCGGGAATCCTTCCCGTTTACCAGGTTAGCAGGCTATATGGTTATAAGGTTATAAGGTTACCAGGTTATAACCAGGTTACCCGGTATTGCAGAACAATGGCCTTTCAAACTGGGCCAGATCGAAGGTCTGTTGCCGTGTTAATCCGTTTGCCATCGGGATCGGCCAGATTATTAGTCAATCGCCGAGTTTCGCTTTCGAGCGCTTCACTTTCGAGTTAGATTTTATTGCGGCATCTTTGGTAACACGCTGAGTTGCCCGCCGTTGCCGTTGCCGCTCCGCTTTCCGCCGGATCGATTGAGCGGCCGAGTTAGACGGAACCGCCAGTCAGGGTCCCGCCGACTACATGTGTACATAAACAGATCCCGAAAGCGGGTTGCGGAGTCAGGAATTCGATCCGACTCGATCGCAGAGCCCTGTTTGTTTGTTTGCGGGATTAGCGGGGATTGACTCGGACTTGGAACCCGGCCCCGCACCGCCTGCGTTTCATTAGAAAGTCGTAAAAACACATAATAATGATGTCGAAGGATTAGCACATTCGATCCTTTCGAGGCATTCCAGGCAGCGCAATTAACGGACTAGCGAGCGGACGGCGGATAAGTGGGTTATTTTTTGCGCGGACTTAGCTTGATCCGCCGACTTAACCCGTTGCCCAAAGGAGGTAGCAGGTAGGAGGTAGTTGCCCCCTCGCTCAGCTCCATCCTGGCGAGGACCACCACACAGGACCCTCTGCCCGAAGGGCGTACAGTTGCGTACAGTCCGGCATGATTATATCATCATAATAAATGTTTTGCCAAACGAAACCGAAAACTTTTCAAATTAAGTCCCGCCAACTGCGTCCTTCCCCCAAAAGGCGGCCATTATCCGCCGTGGCAGCTCCCAAATGGTAATGCTGTCCCCTCCCCCTCCTCTTCCCCTTCCCCTTCCCCCTCTCCCTTTCTTTGGGGGGTTGGGTTCTCCAGTGTGTGGGGCTGTTAAACGTGCGGCATAATATTAAGACTTCATAAAAGCGCAAATAATTCGCTGGCAGCGATCGATAAATATATGTGTGTATATAGTAAATGCCCGGTTGTGTGCACCACCAGTCGACTGAGCGGCATTATGCCATATCATTCTTGATGAAGCCGATAAAATCCCATTATTAAGGGGGCCGCCCGTCCCGCTCGCTCCTGCGGAGCCTTCGCCTGCGGGCGGGCGAGACAAAAGATTCGCTCATCCGCTATGAATACCAAATCTGCCTCGCTCTTCCACTCCCTCTCTCTCGCTTTCTCGCCTTTTCGCTCTCTCTGGGATGCCCCACTGCTCCCCCCTGCTGCTCCTCCTTTCCCTCTTTGTCCCGCCTCGTAATCGCCGCTCAGCATCGCAGTTTGGCAACCAGGCATCGCGAAGCAAGGCTCTCCGCACCGCAAGATTAGCACCGCTCGTGCTGTCCCGCTCGCACCTGCCTGCGCGACTGCGATTGGCTGTTCGCGGGAACAGGCGGCCATTTGCCTGCGCGAAGCAGTGGTATAAAAGGGAGCGGGGTGGCTGAGAGAGGCACACTCGAGCTGTGAGCGCCGCACAGTCGACATCGCATCCCGAAACTCGCAACTCGCTAGCAACTCGAACCAACTCAACTCAAGTCGATCTGGAAACAAAGACACTCCGCCGCAAGATGCACGGATACCGAACCTACAACATGGAGAGCCACCACGACGCCAGTCCCGTGGACCAGAAGCCGCTGGTCGTCGACCTTCTGTCCAGCCAATACGGCAAGCCGCAGACGCCGCCCCCCTCGCCAAATGGTAAGTTTAAATAGAAGCTCCTTCCCAGTGGCAAGTTACTTACTCCTCCTTTCTCTTCTTCTTTTTGATTAGAATGCCTATCCAGTCCTGACAACTCGCTGAACGGCAGCCGCGGCTCGGAGATTCCCGCCGACCCGTCCGTCCGGCGGTACCGCACCGCCTTCACCCGCGACCAGCTGGGCCGCCTGGAGAAGGAGTTCTACAAGGAGAACTACGTGTCCCGGCCGCGCCGGTGCGAGCTGGCCGCCCAGCTCAACCTGCCGGAGAGCACCATCAAGGTGTGGTTCCAGAACCGCCGCATGAAGGACAAGCGCCAGCGCATCGCGGTCGCCTGGCCGTACGCCGCCGTCTACTCGGACCCCGCCTTCGCCGCCTCCATCCTGCAGGCGGCGGCCAACAGCGTGGGCATGCCCTACCCGCCCATGATGCCGCAGATGCCCCAGATGGCCCAAATGGCCCAGATGCCCCAGCTGCCGATGGGCATGCCCCAGTTGCCCCAGATGCCGCAGATGCCTCAGATGCCCCTCGGCCATGGCCACGCCCACGCCTCGCCGTACGGACAGTACCGCTACTCGCCGTACCACATCCCCGCCCGGCCGACGCCCCCGCAGCCCGCTGGCCCTCATATGCACCCGCACATGATGGGCTCCAGCCCCTCTGCCTCCGTCTCCGCCTCCGCATCCTCGTCAGGATCTGCATCAGCATCAGCATCTGCAGGAGCAGCCTACTCAGCGAGCCTGCTGGGAGCCCTGCCCCCCGTGGCCATCTCCTCCTCCGCCTGCTACCCAGGACTGGGCCTGCCCAAGACGCAGACGCCGCCGCTGGACCTGCAGTCCTCCTCCTCGCCGCACTCCTCCACGCTCTCGCTCTCGCCGGTGGGATCCGACCACGCCAAGGTGTTCGACCGCAGTCCCGTTCCCGTTCCCGCTTCTGGTCCGCTCCCGCTGACCACCACCAGCCCGCTGCCCGCTCCCGGACTGCTGATGCCCAGCGCCAAGCGGCCCGCCTCCGACATGTCGCCCCCGCCGGCGACCACCGTGATCGCGGAGCCCAAGCCGAAGCTCTTCAAGCCCTACAAGACTGAGGCGTGAGTCCAGGAGGATCCCCCGAGTACCCTGGTGTCCCTTGAACCCCTGGAAGATTGTACAAACTAGGCTTAGTCGCCCCGCACTCCTATTTATTCCCGGAGATTGTAAGATACTCTAGAGTTACAGTAGCTAATGTTAATGTTAATGTAGTGATAGTGATAAGCAAGACTCGAATCGAAATCAAAATAAACCGAAAACACTGAAAATCATGCGACACTTCTGCTCCTTGCGACTACCTGGGATGAGGGATGAGGGAACGGGGAACCAGTTACCTGAGCTGCCATTCCGGAGTGCGGATTAGCTGTGGAGAAACCCCCGACAGCTGCGCCTCCTGGCATGCGACCTTCGGCGGAGAGTGTGCCTGCGGAAGAGAGTGGCCTTCGGAGGGGCCACCCACATCCTCCTCCACGGGGAAGGTCCTTGCCAGATCCCCGGGGGATTGGCACAAGCCGTTGGTCTGTTAATGCGATCGAAGCGGGGGGCTCCGAAGGGCATACTCTTCTCTATAGAGCTCTTCTTCCATAGAGCTGCAGAGCCACCCGCTGGGCGGAGTCCTTGGGCAGGAGGAGGAGGGCCACCCCTGGCACGCGTCAGGTTGCATCGATTGCATTCCGTTCCTCGTGTCCTCGGATTGGATTGGGTTCGGCTAATTAATTGTCGCCTCACCTCATCGCATCACGAAATATCTCACCCGTGGCGCAGTTCCGCTGGCCTTATGTTTGTTTTCGGAGCGATTGTCATAATTGAGAAATCATTGGGAAGGACGAGCGAAAGAGAGAGCGAGAAGGTCCTGGCGGAATGAAATCCCTATTTAATTGCCGGCAAAACATGTGTTTCAATTGCTGGTGAAAAGGGGTGTCAATTGCTCATAATCCCGCAGCTAAAAAACCAGAGTCAGCAAGTCAAAGTGGACGGGGGATGAGGGATAAAGGGATTTAAGGATACGCATACAACAGATACAGATACAAATACAGATACGGATACAGATACGGATGCGAAGTCACCCCAAGTACAATATCTAATTGAGCGCAGGGCATCAAAACATGTTTTGACACTTGCCAGGCGAGGCATAAAAAATGGTCCGTGAAGTGTTATCCTTCGGCTGGAGTGGCGCACCCTTTTCTGCCCGGAGTTCCAACTCCTCTCCGGGAATCGACCGTGATTTCGCTGGGGGGATGCGAGCTCACAAGTGGCAGCATTTTATGATTTGATAATAAAGATACACGCCACGCTCGCGCCCTGGGGAATTGCCATCCAGAAGGATTCGGATTCGGATTCGGATAGAGTAAATTAAAAAGTAGCCAAGCGGGGAATCTCGACAGGATTGAAGCCGGGGGATGCAGGTTGCGCAGGTTGATAATTAATCATGTGGGGATTAGGAGTGTTCCTGCTGAATGCTGAAATGTGGAAATGCGGAAATCATCAAGTTGTTTATGGCTAAATTATGCGACGGGCTGCCGAAATGGCTGGCAGGAGGATTAGCCTGTCCGGCGGGCAGCTGGGAACTTCGAACTTCGAACTGGGAACTGGGAACTGGATGGTGGAGAGTGAAGAACTGCTGACCCTCAGCTGCTCGCCGGCGGATGAAAGAGTTAACTGGCTTCGGGCGAGGGAGCAGATGCGGCATTATTATCAATTAGGCCGAAGAGCCCGAGAAGAGCCGAGCTGCTCCCCGTTTATGGGGCAATCGAGCTGGCTGGGAATGAATGGCCTACACTTCATGCGAACTTCTCCCACAGAAAACAATGCATTATTCAACAGGCGCGACTCCATTCCTCGGCCATATGATGTGCAAACAGAATTAGGTTTTATTGGGGCGTGATGAGCGAGGAACTAGGGTTTGCTATCTGTGTTTCAGTTTCTCGGTTTCTCAGTTTCTGTTGCTGTTTCTGATTTCTTTTAATAGTGAATTAGCACCTCGGAATGGGCCGTTTATGGTCCAGCTGCGGAGCCGACAAAAGGCAGCTTTTGTGGCCAAGACGACCGCAATTCGGCCCTCCTCCATCCTCCATCCAACATCCAACATCGATTTATTGCCGAGAGTTTCACACTAACTGTCAATGAACATAAAGCGATCATCAGAGGCGAGGGAGACTGGCTGCTTGGCCACTCCAACGGCGAGATCTGAGGACGATCTCCAATCTCCGGGAGAGGAGCCTCGGGTTCCCAGCCACTCCTCTCACGGAGCAATTGCAGAGCTGCTAAACGAAGTCGAAAATGCTTTATGGCCCCGCCAATAGATGAACCTCTGCGGGGAGCTGGAGGAGCGGGGAAAGGGGTTTCGCAATCAGCCGGCGGATGAATAAACATCTTTGTAAAATGATGATGCCAGCTCTGAAATAATTTCACACGTTTCCCGCACACACAGCATTCAGCATTCAGCATTCAGCCGAACAACCTCCATGCGTCATGTTGGATTCAAACAGATTTGTATATACATATAGATTGGTGGATTGGATTTTATGTGGCTGCCATGACAAGTTGCCGATTTGCACGCTGGCCATTAACGGACCATGCGCCGTTTATCGGCCCGTTCCGCCCGTCCGTCCCGCTTCCCATTGCCATTGCCACGCGAATTAACGCACTGATAATCGCGACAATCGAATCTGTTTAGCCAACATCTCCGTTTAATTTCCGTTCGGGGGAGGGTGGCTCGTCCACTGGCCAATTGGTCAGGCTTCACTCGAATGTAATGCGGAGCGGCAGTTGCGGCCTGAATCAATTCAGCCCTGATGGATGCTGCGGCTGTCCGGAGTTCCAAATGGGAAGCAGGAGGGGGGCTATAAATCTGCAGGCCAGATAATGAAACTAGAATGATTGCGGCAATCACTGGTGTGGCCGGCGGCGAGTCCTCTGCGCATGTCCTGCACACACAGGGTCACTCGCATAGCGATGGATACAGATGCAGATACATTTACATTCACAGATACAGATACTTGTACTGATACGGAGCTACTGGGATACTGGGATACAGACTGTGAGGTACATAGACGCCGAGGCACTTTACATTATGTGGCGGAGGACCTCCGATTACCGATTCCGCAGTCGAGGGCCCGACTTTTCAGATCCTGCGCACGACGTGTCAACTTTATTGCGGTTTGACTTCGAGCCTGGAACACCCTGAATCCTGAATCCTAAAGCCTGAAATCCTGTATCCTGGACCCTAAGTCCTGAATCCTGAATCCTGAGTCCGTTTAGCCGCTGCCATGATTTACAGCTCTCGTTTTTTCGCCTTATTTTTTTAGGGCTCTAATGGCGGTCGTAAAGCCGCGGGCGGACCGCCCTCCGCTCACATTTCGCGCACTGATTCTAAAAAATGAAGTCATTTTTTCTCGAATTTCCCGGAGCCTCTCGAGCGGGACGCTTCGTCCTTTGTCCTCCGCCGTTTTTTTCGGACTTACCTACGCCCGTTTTATGGCGCAGATGATATTCGCCGGGCTCTGTTCCGTTTTTTAGGCCATAAAGATTAGTCGGCATAAAAAAACTGCATCGGAATCCTAGTTCTAGTTTCAGGTTTTTAGGTTTTTAGGTTTCCAGGTTCGCATGTTTCCCTGTTTGCAGCCCGAGAAATTCGCACTTCGCGGAATTCGGAAGCGGAAGAGAACGGCGGGACGACCTTGCCTTTTGGCCGGGCCGTAAAAAAATTGACTCACTGCGGTGCGCAGTGTGTTTTTTAGAACTGACTTTCCAACGATCCCGCGATTTCGATCCCAATCCCCTCGAATCGTAAAAAAGAAGAACAAAGAGCGGATGATTCCGCTGCAAATGATCTGTTAATGGCAGGCTGAGAAAAAAGTAAGTCACAAAGTCACAAGGTTGTCACAAGGGGAATTGGTCCGGTTGAGGATGAGGATGTGTCACGTACCGGGAAAGCCGCAGGACTCCCGCACTTCAAAGCTCCCACCGCCAGAGGGATTCTCTCGGTTCCAGAGATTCACACACGAATCACAGGGATCCCCCTTTGAAATGGACCGCCGCACAACGCAAGTGACATGCAAATTAGGCGCGTTAATTGCGGCCAGCTGACCTTGCCTTTGCCCCCTCCCCTTCCCTCCCCCTCCTTTCGTATCCCACCCCACAACCCCTCTCTCATCAGAGGGCACCGCCAACGGCAGCAGCGCACCACCGAAACCAAAACCAAAGGCGAAACCACCGAGCGAACGAGCGAACGACCTTCGACCTCCCGCATTGTCCTTTTTTCACAGGCCATTTGCGATCGCTCCTGCCTGTCCGGCGAGTCCTTTTTAGCATGCTAAAAATCGGGAGATCGCAGATCCGCGCGACGTTAGCCGGAATCCGAGACTCCGGATTAGCCGTTTACGGCCCTCGCCTCAATCCTCCATAAAACACTAAGCGCTTTCTTTCGCCTAATGTGTCGCTGGATCTCTGAATGCCTGCGGATCTGGATGCGTTTATATCTGAGTATCTGGGTCTCTTGTCTGCATCTCCATGCATATCTGCGCATCTGACAAATAAACAACTGACTAATGCCTAATGCAGGGCCACTCGGAAATGGCTGCTCCCCCAATGGCAGCTGGGAAGCTGCTCCGGAAGACGGGAAGCGTCCCATGGATGCCATCAATTAGCATACAATTAAGCAATTAAAGAGCGCTTAAGGAAGCATCGATGGGCTGTGGGATGGAGTGGCAGCCACAGAAGCAGCCGCATGTGAGTGGCAGGCAGCAGATCAAAGCGACGACAACATAATTGCTGCTCCACTTCACAGTTCTCAGGCACTTGAGATTTAGTCAGGATGGATATATGCGCATATATGTATAATATATCTCCTCTTTCCGTCTGCCTGACTGACTGACTCACTAACTAACTTACTGACTTACTTGCTGGCTGACTGATGGTGGCCTTAAAAAGGACTCTTAGATGGCGCCTCCTAAATGGCAAGCGGCGATCCTTGGGCGGCCACTTGAGCCGAGGAGCTGAGGAAGTGGAACGTCCGGAAGTCCTTGGGAATTAGGAAGCTGGAGGGGATGATGCGCAGAGCCTGGTACCTGCACTCCACTCCGATTCGATTCGATCCGATTCGATCTGATCTGATTTGATCCCAGGCAAGTCCGAGACTAATCCACAAATATTGTCAACTCTTTGGCTCTAATCTGCGCCCTAATCACTTCCCTGAATCGCATAATTGTGCCGCGGCTCTTGATTCGCCAGCAGAGGGAAGGGAAGGGAAAGGAGAGAAGGGATTCCTGGTTAGAACCGCAGCCAAGTGGCAGCCTGGATCGGCAAATCCGAGCCGAACAATGCCGCAGAATGGACAACAAGTAGCGGCGAATTAGCAATCCTATCATGCTTTTATGGCCGCCCAACTCTTGCCGCGCATTCGCCGAATCCCGAATCCTGAATCCTGAATCCCGCTCGGGATGGGATCCTGTCACCCCTTTGGGCGCTAATCCTTCTAAATGTTTGCATTAATTTCGGGGCGTGACCGGATTAGGGCGGCACCCGCAGCAGAAACCGCGCTGCCTTCGACTGCCGCTGACCTGCGGCTAATCCTTTCGCATTTGCGACTGACTTCTGCTCTGGCCCCGCCTGCAACTCCTGCAAGTCCTGCGAGTCCAGCGAGTCCTGCAGGAGCAACCAGAGCAGCCGGATTAACTGCGATTACCCCAGATGATCCGCAGAAAGTCAATCTGGTTCGGGCCTAATTGTCGGCCCGGTCAATCCTTTCGCCCCCGTTCTGAGTCCTGTTTATTTGTTTGTTTTCGTTTTCGTTTGTTTTGAGAATTTCTGGCAATTAAGTTGCCGATTGGATGCGCGGGGGCGGGTGCGGCAAATCCTTTCGGCATACCTGTCCCGCCAAGGATGCCGATTCCTTTTTTTACCAACTCAGCAGCTCAGCAACTCCGCAACTCACGCCTTTGTGTTGGCCAAGTTTTTCTTCTGGCAAATTGCGGAGATGATGCGGGAATTATGCGCTGATTGCGTGCCATTACGGACATCCTGCGAGGCGGGAGGAACTTCCTGCTAAATCCTTTCAGCACCCCTTTGTCTCCTCTCCGGCGGAGTCCTTGACGGACTACCGCTTGCAGCAGCTTGCGTAAAATTTCATAACCCTACGAGCGGCAGTTCCGCGAAAGTCACGGATCCTTTATTCCCTATCCTTTATCCTTTTTACCTCTTGCCAATCCGTTGGCTAAAAAACAGCTCCGACTTCCGCGTAACCGCTTCCCAGGTAGCATTGCCAATTCCGCCAAAGTTAGGTCCGGTTATATAACGGGTTTATATGGCCGCCAGGATGCGAGGAATCGAGGAATCTGCAGGAGAGGCAGTCCCTGTTTTGACTCTATCAGCTTCAGTTAATTGCCGGCTGGCCGGTCAGCGATTGCCGGCAATTATAAAACAGCGCAGATGTGACGCAGCTACTATATCTATATCAGCTATATCTGCTGTATCTGCTTTATCTGCTGTATCTCATGCCAAAATGAGAGGGGTGGGGGTGCGGGGGTGGTTGGTTCAACGGGTGATAAATGTGCGTGATTTGGAATGAATGCGCATCGATTAAAACCACAGGGCAATCAATTTAGCGCCTTTTACGCCAAATTGGCTCGTACACAACCAATTAATGTCAGCGGGTGAACTGACACCCACACCCCCTTCCCCTTCCCCTTCCCCCCTCCTCCCCCTGCTGGGCATCCACCCCCGAAAAACAATTACGACAACGAACAGAGGAGAAGAGAAGATGAGAGAAGGGAAGGGAAGAGGAGGGGAGGGGAGGCGGAGGGACGCCGCAGATTCCGCTCAATAAACCTCCAATAAAGCGAGTCCTGCGTGAGGCGTCGACGTCTAATTGCTGTTAACTCGTCAACTGGGAGAACGGAGAAAGGAGAAAGGAGGAATGGGCTCGGAGCAAGGATACCTTCCCTCCCCCTTTCGACTGCCTGATTAAACCCGGCGGATAAGTGAGTGTTATATACAGTCAGGCGTCTGAAGCTCCAACGAATTTGTATCATTTCCTACTGAGAAAATTGTTTCAGCTCTGTCTCTTAGTTATATAATATTTAATATAGGTATTTCACAAATGTATTTTAATTTCGAGACAAACAAAAATGATTCTTAGATGCTTCAGCAATGCTTTCCCTCAAACCACTATTTGTATTAACTTGTCTTACAATTGTAATTTTTTTTAACCGCTTATTTTGTATTCCCCGAAAACTCTGAAAGCGTAATACTCCCATAATAAAGCTTGAGTTAATACATTCAACTTATTTGCACTGAAAGTTGTAGATTATGAAGATTCAGTCAACCAACCATTGATTTCCATTCTGTAAACTCCACACAGAGCGACTTGTGCGAAGTGGATTACAACATTTTTAATAAATTCGAGTTAAAGGCGGACGACTGTACGCCGAAGCCAAGGAAAGCGGGGCGGGAAAGGGGGGAGGGTGAAGGAGGAGGAGGGAGGAGGGAAGAGCTCCGTTTGCATCATACACCGCAATGAATGAGTGCCCCATAATTGTGACTTCGCTGCTCTTTTCTCTGCCCCTTGGCATCGTCGGCCATCTTTGTACGCCTCCCCTCCTTCTGAATCTTGACTCCAAACTGGTTTCGCTCCACACTCTTTCGCTCCGTCTCTCTGCGCAAACGCTCTTCGGAGAAAGAGAGCTGCCCTCGATTGGTGGACCCGGTGTGGCCATCTCCTGGAGCCAGCTCCCATTTTCCGGAGCAGCAGCCACGCCCAACGGCGCGTTCTCTCTCTCTCTTCTCTGCCAGCGTCGCAGTCGCTATCTTCGGGAAAAAGAAAAAAATGAAAGCCGTTCTTAAATATTTATGTTCATTTTGAAACTGGACTTTTAATGTTCTTTCAAAATATTTTAACCTGCAAGCTGTTTAGGAACTGAACTTTTTAAAAAAAATTATACAAATTTAAATTGAATATTTTATTATTAATTATATATTTTTTAATATTTATATTTAATTATATAGAGGTGCAAAATGAATCGCTGGCCTTTTGAGTATTTTAAAATATACTCCCAAAATACCGACTACTGAACGGTGCATACCTAACACCATTTTTACATACATTCTACACGATAAAAAGTATGTTACACTCTTTGCACGTGCGGGTCGTCCTTACGTAGTGACAACATGTAAGTTCTGTAACAGCGAAGTTTTGTTTCTAATCAAAACACAATTTTTTGTCATTGAACCTTTATTTAAAACAAAACATTTAATATGGCGCCTGCTTGCGCGACTTCTTCTCCTTCTTGACCTTCAGCTTGTCACCGGCGATGGCACTTCCTTCCGAGTGCTGTGTCCAAACCGTAACGATGCCGCATTCCCCTCCCGTTACCAGTAATCCTCGTTTGGCGTCGAACAGACTGTCCCTTACGATCTGCTTATTTCCCTGAAAGTTTGCAAGCGGCTGCAGGGTATTTTTGGAGGTGACGCTCACGGAGCGCATGATCTCCCTAAAAAGAGAAGTATTAGTTTCGGCGTAGCTAAAATCGGGTTCAAAACGCACCCCTTGTTGTAGTTCGTGCCCGCGAGCAGAAAGACTCCTCCGTCCTCCTGGTTGTGGGCACCGATCACGTTCAAGTTGGCCACGTTCTTGCGCGCTATGGCCGTCGTAATGGCGGGCCTTTCGAAGGAGGCCAGCTCGTCGCCCTCCTCGCTCTCGTAGCTCTTGAAATCGCACGTGGTTGTGATGCAGGATACGACGTCCTTGTCGTACACATTCCTGTGCCACTGCAGACGGGCCACGCTGCTCTCCGTGTTGAAGGTGTTGAGCAGGGCCTCCTCCTCGTCCGGCTCCTTGACGTCGAACACGTTGATCAGCCCGTCCACACTGCCGGTGCTCAGCAGATCCGGGTTCTGGGCATGGAACCGCACCGAGGTGATGTCGTCCTCGTGGCTGTCGCAGTAGACGCCCATCTGCCGGCGCTCTCGGACGTCGTAGAACAGAAGGAACACATTGCTGTGAAACTGGTTGGTGCCGCAGCAGATGATCCGCCCGTTGGCGTTTCTGTCGAAGCAGGAGATTGACTTGGGCACCGGAGCTACCTCAGGATGCTGGGTGTAACTGAAGCGCGCCTGTTCGCCCTTCAGCCGCAGATCGTAGAGCCGCACATAGCCATCGGTAGTGCCCACCAGTATGTTGTGTGGTCCCTCATCGAGAAAGCGGACGCCACAGGTTGTCACCTTCTGACCTTCCGAGGGCGGCAGGAAACTGAAGTTGGACAACGTGCCAGCTCCCGCATCCAGATTGTAGATATGCACGGCGGAACTGGACAATCCGGCGGCCACACGCGTAAATCCTTGGTCGGCGGACAGGCTAAGCACATACTCCCGCTGCAAGGACACGCTGGCTTCGTCTTTCGGCCTGTACTGCAGCTGAAACTGGGCGGCCAGATCTTGAGCGCTACAGGTGTCCCCATCCCCGATGTCTTCTTCCTCCTCCGAGTCGGGCAGCTCCTCGGCGGCCGCCTCTGCAAGGACCAAGGATTTAATTAGCTGCTTCTGGCGGATCCAAAGAAAATTTAACCTTGGCAATACTTGTTAAAATCAGCCATCAAACGAACAACAACTTTTTGTTGATTCGACCGCACGTGTGTCGATTGACGGCAGCGATAGCTATTTAGACTGTTTCTGGCTAGTCCAATTGTAGCTAAAAGTTAAAGAGATAGAAATTGATGGAACATCTTTAAAGAAAGAGAGAGAGAGAGAGAGATGATTGCTCAAGATGTTTTTATATTATTAACTAAAAACATTAGGTAATATGCAGCTAAATAAATTGTAGAAATTCTAGAAAAACTGTGTATTTACTTATAATTATAATACCGTTGACTATTCTTTTTCAAGTCAAATCAGCAACCATTGCAATGCTTCTTTTTGCCGATATAAACAAAACCATTCACAACGAAACATATACTATTTTCATTAAAATAACACTCCCGGGTATTGGATACCCTATAATTAATAACTCAAGAAATTTTGGCCCGATTTGAAAGTGGTTTTATTTTTAGAACTCTGTGATTTTGTGTTCTATATGGTCATATAAATATATATGTACATATATGTATATATATAGGTTCTGCTATTTTATATTCAACAAAGGACCCAAATTCCTGCGCAGCATCTCTAACAAGAAGACTCTTCAACAAGCAACTATGTATTCAATAATTATATATATGCGGGCTACGGTAGATCCTATTCACATAAAGTCGTCATAATCTTCGGTGAAGTCATTGCCGTACTTTTGGTAGCCGTCAATATCCTGCAAATAAGTTCAGTTATAATGTTGCGATCTTATGGACGATTTAGGCACTCACGTCGTTCTCGGTGCGAAGCGTGACCTTGCCCTTGCCCTTTCCAGCGGGCTTCTTGGCGTTGGCCTTTTCCAGCTTAAGCTTTTCCGAGTGCAAGACCTCAACGTTCATTTTGACCTTCTTGATGTCAGCGGCGCTCACTGATAAGGGAAAAACAGATCAGATTAAGACTGAGTAGGCGTGAGCCAGGCAAACACTCACGGTTCACGCATAGGCTGCGCACCAGATCTTCTACGAACTGGGGGAAGTACTCCGACTCGCGGTACTGAGCAATTTTCCAGCTAAGTGTGGCGCCGAACTCCTTGAACTCCTCCTTGCTTTCTGGATTGTAGGCTTCTAGGCCGCCGGCCGTACTCGTTACTCCGAAAGCATCCTGAGCGTGCTTAAGGTCAGAGGCTTCCTGGATCTTTTGCAGGCGCAGTTTCTCGGCCAGCTTTTCCGCAGGAGAGAGGTTGGCCAATCGTTGCTCTTCCGCCTCTTCCTCCAGACGCTGAGGAAAACAATAATTGATTATTGTAAGGAAAAAGTTTTGGTTTAGGGAATATCCTACCGCCTGCTGCTCAAGTTTGGCCTTTAGCGCCTTGCTCGGTTTGGTTTTGGCTGGAGCTTCTGTTTTCGTGGGCTTCTCCTCGTCCTTCTTTTCCTCCTCGTCTTCCCAGCTGTCCTGTGGGTGCGGAAACCAAAGATTGGGTCAGTCTGCTACTGCGAAAGTGCACACGTGTACAGCGAAATGAAAGTGAAACGGAGTGCAAGAAACAAGTTTTGGACTGTAGCTTGTGTTGTTGCCCGCTTGGCCACATCTGCATAAAGCAATGCTTGTGTCTTCGATTGAATTTGGTGCCCACCTTGATGTCCTCATCCTCGTCCTCGCCTTCCCACTTGTTTACGCTGGCGGCGGCATTCGGCCGTATGACCACCTCACTGTCCGCTGCGGATTCTGTGGCGTCGTAGGATGAATCACGACATGAAATGCAGGAAAATCGCAAAATTACAAGGGTTTCGAATACGGTTAGATGGCAGGGGCTAAAAATACTCGTCAAGGCTGGCTGCATGGCTCTCCAACAACAGCAGCAGCAACAACAACAACGTCGACCGACCACGTTTATTGTCCGCCGCAGATGTCCCACCGCCCCCGCACCCGCCCACGTCCCAGGAACTTACCCCAGTCGTCGGCCATATCTGCGGTTTTGTATATATCTGCGGGGTTTGTGCTTTCAGATTGATTGTGCTAGGATCGACTCGTTTCCAGTCTCGCAGCGATTTCGGGAGGGGAATTTTCCAAAACCAAATCCACAGAATACCTGTAGAGTGACCAAAGCGCGGGCGGAGGAGAACGGCGCGAACCGTACGCCCGATAGTCAACGGTATCGAATATTTTTATAACATTCGCCCTACCCGGTCACACCACGTACCTCGGCAGTCCTAGAACTGCCTGCCACATCAGTTTTTCAAAACTTTGTGTACTGTTTTTTTTGAGTAATACAATGGCATAGTAAATTCAGAGTGAATTGTGATAGAAACACCGAAAGCAGAAGCTCGTGTCGGCACGCTTCCTTGTAGAAGTGGCTCCGGGTAAGCCCTCACAGCTCCCCAAACCGCCGCAGCATCCGAAAACGAATCTCGAATCAAGTGGAACGAATGCGAAGACACATATACCATATACCACTTGTAGATCGAACACAAAGGGAAAACGAAGAGTCGCAGATTACATCTGTGAAGCGTCACTCGGGAAAGAGGCGTTAACGGACTCGAAATGGCTCAAACCAGCGGCAACCTATCCGGCAACATGCAACCACCACCGCCAGCGGGAGGCAGGTTCTCCGTGGACTTTCAAAGGTAAGCAACCTAAAATCAAGAATGTTTTCAAATTAATATTGCGAATACTCCGCAGCTTGACCAGCCTGTCGAACCTGCCAACGCCTATGCAGGTATTCCAAATGGTGCGCAACTCGCTGCGACCCTGGACCGTCTTCTTCAACATTAACAACTTTAAGTCGGCAGTTAGCATGCAGCGCCTGAACAACCGGGTTGTCAGGAATCTTTCCTACTTCCAGGCAAACTACGTGTTCATCTTCTTCGTCCTGATGATCTACTGCCTGTGAGTGGTCCTAAAGCCTGCTAGTGCTCATTGTTCGACAGTAACCTCCTGTATTTTTTTCTAGCATCACGGCGCCCTGCATCCTGCTGGTCATCGTGGCCGCCGCCCTTGGATGCCACAAGCTGCGCATGCGCAACAGCAACATCACCGTCGTCGGCCACCAATTGACGCCAAACCAGCAGATTATCGCTCTCAATCTAGCCACAGCACCCGTGCTCTTTCTGGTGGGTGCGGGCTCAGTTCTTTTTTGGACGCTGGGCGCCTCCTGCTTCGTTATCGCCTTGCACGCGATCTTCTACAACATCGATGCTATCGTGACGGAGGAGAACGAGGGTTTCCTCGCCCAGGTTGTCTGACCGTCAGCCAGAAGTTTTTTTCTTCTGGTATCTGGACAACTCCATGCGAGGTCGACGGGCAGATATGTTCGCCACTATGGGGCCTTATTAGTCGATACAATCAACTTGCAATATCCAAATATTTATAAAAACTTCTAGTTAAGTTTAAGCCGCAGACATTAAATAAACAAAGTACACAAACTATGACAGATTCATAAGACTATATTTCATTTGGCAAATCAATCGCAATAGATTAGGCGCATTCGGCAGAGCGCTTTTAAGTAAATGCCTTAAATCAATCCAAAACTCAGACCCCGATTTTACATGTACTTCCGGTACAGTTTCTAAAATAGTTTCAAAATACTTGACAGAATAAAATTGCTGCTCTCAACTGGAAATCTACGCAGAGTGCACCAGTTGGAAAAACAAAAATCACAACTCAAATGTACACATATATAGCTCGAGTACAACTTAATCTGTAGTTCAATGAGGTACAGGTAGTTAGAACTAGGAATGCTTCGTTAGCTCGTATAAGTCTTGGTCCTTTCCCTAAGCGAACTGGGCGCTCGCCGGCGTCGTCGCCTCCTGCTCCTCGTCGCTGGCCTGCTGGTCCAGCTTCTCGAATCCGTTGCGATCTCGATCGAGCAGTCCGCCCAGCTTGAAGCCCTCGCTCTTCTCCCACGCGTGTCGACGACTCCGAGCTCCGAAGGGAAGGCAACCTGTAGAAAATGTGTGGATTATGGAATTACTAACGATTGCCAGAGATTCGCCGCATAAAACTCATTCCCCCTTTAGTTCATGCATAGATCTGGGAATTGGCGTCCACTGAAACAAACCGAAGGCGACAACATAAGACACTTAAAGATAAACGAAAATTGTAGAGGAATGAATATGTATTTGTATAAGGGGTTTGTATAAAATGAACACTAAATGTGATACAAAAAATTAAGTACAAGTATAATGCAAATGAACATTTTAATTTTAATGTAAATCGGAAGGTCAGTGCACCAAAATGCGGGGATGTAGTTGGATCGGGAGATTCATCGGTAATCTTGAGCCAATTCAAACTTATAAGTACAGAATTAAACAAAAAGTTTGTGAGAAGAACAGCACAACACAGGACATTGAGTGAGGAATTAGCACTGAGGATCAGCACAGACTCTGGGTTGAAGCGGTTAGCTTGCGGTAAACTAGGTCGCTGGGAGGTGCGGAGCTCATCGCTTGGTTACCTCGTTTCCTTCGCCGCGCGAAGATCAGAGCCAGGGCAAAGGTGGAGCCGGCGAAGAGCAGCATGAGCGAGGCCACCAGAATCGCCTTGCCGCTGGGGTGGTGCGTCGTTTGCAGCGGCGTCTGCTCCTTCCCCTCAGCCCTGCTGATTGCGCTGCTGCTGGAGTCCTTGGTGGCAGATAAGGACATCGGCTTGGCTAGCGATCTGTGCACGAACTTGTGGATGCGCATGGGATTCAGCTCAGCCACGTAGATTTCATTGCCGTCTGTAGTGACGGCTACGTCGTGCGGGTTCTGGAACTCCAGGTTGTTGGGCCCAAACTTCGAGATCAGCTGCTTGCTGCGCATGCTCAGCACGAACCCGTGCACCTCGTTGTAGTGCTCGGGATGGATTCCCAGCTCTGCGGTGGGTCCGTTCACAATCACCAGTTGTCCACCTGTAGCAGAAAAGGGACATGTTTAGGGGCTAGGAATAGAAGGGCTACGTAAGAGTAATTTGATTATTGTAATTTTGAAAAGCGCTTCGACACACACAAAACATTGAAGTGTCGTCAAATTGCCGAAAGATTCTTGTGGCACCTCATGAAAACCGATATCAGGAGAAGATTGATCCACTCACCCGCTGCCGGGGTGTAGGCCATGCTGAAAAGGCGGTCGCCTATCAGCTGGTTGTGGTACTGTGAGTGGAAAGTGCCGTTGTGGGAGGAGAAGCACTGCACGCGCCCGTTTTCTCTGTCCGCCGCGCAGAGCAGTTGCAGCTCCGGAACAAGGGTGAGGGCATGAGGAATCGCGAAGTAGTTTTGGGGTGCCACGTCGTAGGACACGCCAGAGAAAGAATTCTGCCCCCAGGAGAGAATGAGCTCTCCTGTTGGCGAGTACTTGAGGATGCGGGCATTGCAGTATCCATCGGCCACGAAAAAGTCGCCGTTGTCCAGTACCGCCACGGAGGTGGGCTTGCAGAACTTCCGACCCGTGCCGGGTTGAAAGACCTCGCCGAGAGTGAGCAAAGGTTTTCCATCTCCTCCGCGAGGAGGAAACTTGAATACTTGGTGCATGGCCACATCCGTCACCCAAACGTTGTCCTCGGGATCCACAGTCAAGCCATGTGGCATGTAAAAGCTATGCGCGAGAACGAAAAGTAATTAGCTCCATGTAATCTCTTCCTAAACATTGCATATACATTTAGAAAACTTTTTGACTGAACACAGAAAATAGTTAGGTGATGAGTTGATACTTACAAGTTCTTTCCCCAATCGTATTGCACTTTGCCCGTCGCAGGCTCCAGCGCCAGGATGGTGCTCTTCCCGATGGGGCCGCGGTACTTCTCCTGGTACTGGTTTTTATTATCGAAGGTGGTCTGCCCCCAGACGCGGTCCACGCGATGGAAGATCACCACGTTGCCGGCCTTGTCGAAACTTACGGCTGTCACAGCGCCCAACTTAACGTTGTTTGCCGGCCAGGCGTTCTGGTACAGGTAGGCTGTGGACGGGATTTAAAGGCTTTACACGGCACTTGGATATCGGAAGATGCAAACTCACTGCTGTTCAGTTTGGCCAGCTCAGTCTTGACGTCGGGAATGGCCTGCTTGGGCGGCTGTGGCCAGTTGAGCTGCGTGACCCCCGATACCGCTCCCGATCCCTTAAGAATCTGCTGCAGGCGGTCGTTGTTGTTGTCCGCATTGTGCAGATAACGTGGCGAACTTTGAGTCTAAGAATGGATTTTGAGATTAAGATAAGCTTTGCTGTGAATAAAATGCCACGGAGCATTAACTCCCACGCACACATGCGAAACACGCATTGCAGCAAAATCGATATGCCAAACATCTGTGCACACATTGCAAACATATGTTTGTTGTCCGAAGAGGCGATATGGCTGCAGCGATAGTGGGGTAGACCGGAGTAATCTTGGGATTTACCTGTGACACCGTTGGCTGAGGGAAGAGGAAGAGATGCAGGAGCAGGCAACAGATTGCCAAGGACTTGCTGCCCAGGCGTTTGTAGCCGTCGGTGGAATGCATTGTCCAGTAGTTCCTGTGAATATGTTTTCCTGCCGAATATCAGGCGGAGATCCAGTCAGTTGTGGCTGTGCTCGTAAACAAACGTCTCGTTTTGGAACTACAAAACTACTTATGACGCGGCCATCTTTGCTTGCGATTGAGATGGGATGTGGCCAAGGGCGCAGGTAGAACGGATTTCTGGGGGTCGATACCAGCCAGGTTTGTTGGTGTTCAGTGTGACCATTTTATAAACAGAAAATTTGTGGTTTTATCAAAACACATTTCATTGTTAAACTGTTCTTAAACATTCAACATTAAAAAGCAAAGCATCTTAATTTCGAAGGCTTTAAAGTATCAATATATTTACCTATAACATGCATAACAGAGCCATTTTTTTGGAATCCCCTTTCAGGATCTTCTTTTCACGCCTCTGAAAAAACAGCTGTGCTAAAGGCGTTAGGGCATTTTTGAGTCGCAGTTGAATTTGTTTGTTTACTTCTGCGTTTATTAAGTAAATCGAAAATATGTCGCAAGCAGAGCTAAATAAAAGCATTGAGATAATTGCCAAGACCGAGGAATTGGCGGACAAGATCTTGGCCAACAAGCAGGAGCTGACGATTATGGACAAACGCCGCCAAGAAACGCGAGAGGCAATGCGGCTGATGGAAAAATCAGAGGATAAAAAAGTTTGGATCACAATTGGCAGCATGCTGGTCAAAATGGAGCGGCATAAGGCCATAGATCTGCTTAAGAAAGGTGAAAATCCAGCCTTCTTCTGAATCTATTTATTAACTTATAACCCTTGTAGATCAACATCAAATCGAGCAGCAAATCAACCTTATTTATTCAGATCAGAAAGTCCTGGTAAACAAACACCGTGATTTAGAGTTTAAATCGCCCTTTTCGGGTACACACCTTAAACCCCTGGAAAGAAAGGAGTTCGATGCCCTGAAAGCTAACCTACCATTGCTGTGAAAATAACCAATTATGCAAACTTAAACCTGCTGTTTTGTTTTGGCTTGGTTGTGTGACCTCAGCAGACCGGGGAAAAATATATAATTCATATGATTTAATCACGATTCCATTAATTTCAAAAAAGAAAAAAATAAATATGTAGGCAAGAATGGAGAAAAATGCTGCAAGGAATTGGATGTAGCTTTTGTCTCGATTAAATGTTGGCGCCAGAAATCGAATCGATATATCGACACACTGCCACCCCCCAGGTGTGACCGTGCTGAGTGTGACCTATCCGCGCAAAGCTCCCGCAGCACATTTGTTGTAGGGCTCCGTGGTTGTTGACTTGTTTCGTCGCTCCGCCAGATTGAATGATCAGACACCGAATCGATCGCATTGATTTCGAAACGCAGACTCTTAATCGGAAACTAGCGGAATTTATAAGATCAGATCGAAATACCGCCGACTATATCCATATTCCTCGAACTGGCCAAAACGTGTGCTCTTACGTCGGTCGCGTGAGTGTGTGCTGTGTGTGGTGAGTTCTCCTTTCCCCCTCCCCTCGCCCACGTTTCGCTCAGCGCGCAAAAGTAAATTTTAGTGCAAATAAATTGCCTTTGCTTATCTCGAAGCGCGCGCTCGCATGATGAACGCAAGTGTGTGCGTGCGTGTGGGGAGTGAGTGTGCGAGTGTTGTTAATTAATTTACAAAAGTCGCTCCTGTTTGGCGAACACCAGAAGAAAACGAAAACAACAACATAAGCAGCAGAGCAAAGTGCGAAGTCGGGAGAAAAACAAAAACAAGAACGGACGAGCTAACGGTAGTTGCATGTGGGCCATTTCACCAACCAAGCTCCCCACTCCACCCCCTGCAGGCGGAAAACGAAAGTTCTTTTACATGTAACGCGACAACAACACTTTCGGAGCAGAGAGAGGAATAGACCCACGCAGAGCGTGAGAGAACGAGACGAGAGAGCCAGGGCGAGAGAGAGCCACTTGGCCTTGAACTTGCGGCGGTAAGTTGAATTTAGCCTTTCTGTTGCAGCCACTTCTTCCTCTTCTTCGGTTGAACTTCTTGCAATGTTAGGTCCAAAGTCGGTTGCAGTATAATAATGGGCGTAAATGCTCCTGTATCTAAGCAGTTCAAACTGGAAGTTCCCCCTTAATAGATTGTTTTGCATATCATATCGGGTTATCCGAATGCAGCATAGAATTAAGCGACTGTTTCTACATACTTTTCTCTTATTTTTCCCTCCGCCAATGCAGCGACAATTGAGAGGAAGACTAAGAAATCGGAGAAAAAGAAATATGAATCAAGAGGGGGATATTGCCGCCCCCACTTACACTGCGCGAAAAAATGCAATTATTACCTTACACACTTGCATTGTGCTCGGCGGGTGAGAAAACCCCAACGAAATGTTACAAAACAATTGCTCGGGTAACTGGGTTTTTTTCGTTCACTTATTTTAATTGTTTTATTTGCATGCTAAATGTTAAATGTAAAGATTTTACTATGTCTGGAAAAATCATTGGTCCGCGAATTAATTTTAAGTAGTCATGAACTTTGGAATTTCCTAATCAATATTTCCGTTAATATCTTGGGAGATGTTTTTTTTTGAAAGACAATAAGATTTGTGGAATCTTTTCAAATTCATAGTTAAAATATTTGTATGAATACCATCAAACTTTTTCCAAATACTGCGCATGATCTTAGGCAAGAAATATTGATGAGATATTTTATTTTCTTAACAGCAAAACTATTCAGTTGATAATTACAATTTTGATAAGCAAACAAAAGGTTATAAAAGAGCTATGAAATAATTATGAGTCTGGATTTGAACTTCGAAGTTGTTCACAACAACTTTTTCCTGTTAGCACATTCAAACATCGCTTATTGTCATTTTTATGCCATAATATAATTGTTCAATAAGCTTACAAGCAACGGCAGAGCAAACAAAAAGCAAATAAATAAAACAAGTTTTTAAAGTACACGAAAAATTCAGAATGGCTATTTGGTTGTTGTTGTTGTTGGCGTCGTCAACTTCTAATACTTCATTTGTGTATCTACTTACACATATACATATTTATTTGAGCTTTAATATAATTTGTAAAAATGTGCGAATTAATGTTGCGATGAAGAGAAACGAGTTTTAACCGATTTGCTAGAATTTTGTTTGTGATTAGGAAGTGTGCTATTGACTCAACCGAATGGAACGCAGCAAGTGCCAGGGAATTGCACGTGTTATTGGCCAGTTGATAAGGCCAAATTGGCAAAATGGCAACAAAGTGTAGACATTTTTGAGTTAAGGATCTGCAGTGACTCCGACTTGGGAGCCGTTGAGGAATTTTCGTTTCGCTTTTGTAAAATATTGCCGGCCAAGCCTGATTAATTATGGCTTGTCCGCTGTAGTTGTCGTTCAAAATGCTCAACTAGACGTGGTCCATAGTGTGTGTGTGTCTTGCTGGCAACTGTGTGTGAGCGTTTATTGGGTGTGTGTATGTGCGAGGGGCGGGCGTCCAGTTGAGTCCGGTTTCGTTTCGTTTGGCAGTTGCAAGTGCAGCACGGCGCTTAAAATACCCTAGCAAAGGGTATTACGGTTGTATTCAGAAGTTCAAAAAGGTAAAGGTAGTAAAAGCCATCCTCATAGTTATAAAATTACGTTTAGTTCAGCGATCAACGTTAATGTTTCTCTAGCAATGAATTATATGATGTTCATTTTTCGCCTCCACATCATACTAGTTTTGAGAACCATATAGAAGTTTATAAAATAAAAACTTGTAAGGAGCAGTATTGGTAATCCATATGTTATTGTAAATTTGATAAATCCAAATAAAATAAAACAAAGACCGAGAATGTGCCCAAACTAGCTACATATATTAGCCTTAGTTCTCACAGATTGCGCCTTTTTGAAAATCTCTCTTTAATTCGTAGAATGCCTAAGGAACTAGATTTAATCCAATAGAGGGTATTTCAGGCATCGGTTGGACTTGGCAGAGTATCTCCCTGGTTCCGCATTGATTTTGATATTGCATTTTTGAAATTTCAGGCACGTTGCAGGTAACTACAATGGAGGCAGTGAGTGTCGTTGCTGCCGTTGTCGTTCTGCATTTTGTGCTTTTTGTTTTGCTATGTGGCGAGTTCACTTTTTGCCATTTACCATAGATGAAAATTTTCCATGCAGTTATTTTCCAATCTTCCGCTTTCTATTCTCCGTTGGAGACTTTGATTATTAAATAGTACGTAATGAATTTGCCTTAAATACGACAGCTGATTTGGCAGCTGACTGTGAAAAGAGAGAGAGGGAGAGCGGAAAACAAACATATTTGACAGACTAACTGGCGGAATTTGTTTTCTATAGCAGGGGAAGGGTGTTGAAAAGGAGGTGAAAAAGTGGGCGGTGGGCGGCTGTTCTATCAATTTCTGCGCCGCACTTTACACATGCGTCACACACACGCAGGCAATTTTCGAGAAATTCAATAATAAAACGCAGAATATGATAATCAGGCTGAAAAGAGGGAAACAAACTCACCACTGGCTGTTTATCAAAGAGAGCTCGCGGGAGAGTAAGCTCCACTTCTCTGACACACAGACACAAAAAAGTGAATTGAGTAAGGAGCTGTTTAACCCCCCTCACCACCCATCACCCCCTCTAGTCCAGCCCACTCAGCTGGGCCACTTGTTGATGAGAGAGCAAGAAAGAGAGGGCTCTCGCGCGTGGCGAAACTCACCACATTGGGGGCATCGATTGTGGTGGCCTCTCCGCCGCCCTTTTTCGCTGCGATAGCGAGAGGACCTCTCTCTCCTGCTCCGTTTCGTACCGCTCCCTTCCCGTGCTCTGTAAAACTTATCAAGGTCGTTGGTTGGCTTGGCGTCGCTGTTGCTTTTTTTTCGCAGCTGTAAGCGGGTTTTTCTACTTGTCCGCCCTCCCCCTGACCACCCCCTTTGCAGGTTGGCCATCATCCTTTGGCGAAAAATTCTTTTGCTTTTATGTTATTGGGTTTCTCCTGCTTTTTGCTGTTTGGCATGCCTTTGCCTTGTTATTCGTTATTGTGCTTGTTGTCGGCTCCCTGCTTCTCCTTGCTGTGCACTGAAAAGAAAAACCCGTAAATAATAACCCCATCAACCAAGTGCAGAAACAATCGTAATTTAAACTATTTATACTCTTTTCGTTTATTAACATAAAAATGAACATGTTACAACACTATTATTTACCAAAAGTTTGGTAACAAGAACAAGTTTGTTTTGGTTGTTCTGAGTGTATGCTGCCTGTTAAAGTGTTTCCTCTGCGCCCCTCCGCGCCCCCTGTGTCAACGCCCACTGTGGGCATTTCAGTTGTTGTTGGGCTGTGTTTAATTTACTTCGTTTACCTTGCCCGAGCCCTCATATTGCGCGTGTCCCTGATCCTGGGTTTTCCCACCTCCCCACCCCACTTCGCTCCGCGCTGCGAGTACTTGCTTTATGTAAACAGCATGAAATGCCACTGGAACTTAACTAAATTGTTTGAAATTACGCTCGCTAAAAGTTGCTAGGGATTGCATCAGGGATTTCCTTCTTGTTTTTGCTTCTTGGGGGAGCTCGTTTAATGCGGCTAAAAAGTGTTGCCATGAAAATGATTTGGACCAACTCTCAAATTACTTCTTAAGCCGGAAAATATTCCATTGATTGGTAAAAGCAGTTAGTTGTTGTAAAGAGTCTGGCAGATGACTTCTCAACGTATTTCAGGTGCTCTTTTTGCAGTTGAGGTTCCCTAAGATAACCACCCATTCCGATTGGACTTCCCCCGTGGAATTCCTTGATCCCTCCAACTGAAGAATACCTGTTTGTTCTGCTTCAAACCCGTCACTTTTGGCTCGTAACTAGTGCAGTAGCAGCATTGCGATCCGCGCGATAACCAGATTGCAGCAGATGATTGCACCACGGTGCGTATGCGTCATGTGTCGTGCTCCTGTTCCCTTGCCCCTGCCTCTTACTCCGGTTTGCTCTCCATCCACTCCACTGTGCCACAGGTTAGCGCGCTTTAATGCCGCCATCTATTTTTAGCCATTTCTAATGAGCGGTTGCTATTTTTAGGCCAGGTGCTTGTGTTCGAGCTTTCGCCCCGCCGCTTTGCGATTCGGCTTTGGTTTCGTTTTTCACTGCAGAAGTTGGATGGATGGCTGGAGGGACTGATGGACGGATGGAGTGGCCACTTGATTGTCGATCTTTGGCTCTGCTTTGTGTTTTCGGCCGCTGGTCTTGCTCTTGCCTCTGCTATATAGCGTTCTTTTTGCCAGATCATTATCATCATTGCCGGGCATTGCAGTTTCGTTGTTTGTTTGTGGGAGGACGGGGGTGCGAACTGTTTTGGCCAGCGCTGGTAATTGTCTTTTGATGGCATTGATCACTTGAGCCCAGATAGTTGAACGGGTTTTTATAGTTTGAATGGGAGTAGGGTATGGAGTACTGCTACTTCTCGTTAACAATAATACTAATAACGCAACCTATCATAATAAATGAAATTAATCAGGTGGCGTAAATATCCATTGATCATATTTAATTAATTGGGAATTCTGATTGATATTACAAGCGTCATTAATACAGGTGGGCGAACTTATGAAATGTGTTTGGTAAGGGCATTTGAAATTCACAAGACCACGAAAATGCCCCTTTGAAATAGACGAAAGGCAAAAAACAAACTCGAAAAAATACTTCATTTGTTCCACTTGTGGCGTTGAGTGCCAAAAATCGCCAACATCATAATGTTTGATGACTGTGAAAGTTTCCAAATGGTTCATTAAGCCGCTTAAATAAGCTCCGCACAGCTTGTGTGTGTATTCATGTGGTGTGCAGGGTACAGTTTTTTCTCGGCGGTCGATCATTAGAATCTGAGCAACGGGAAATGGCCAGAACTTGGGCATTAGACAGGCCCTAGTTAACCTAATGGTGCAGGATGAACCACAAATTTGCTCGGCTTCCACCAACAAACACTTTGGCAAAACGTCGTGGGCCTGACTTTGAGTTGGATAAAATACCACTTTTGCCGCCAACTGGTCAACCTTCAAATAGACATTTATGTATCTAATTTTAGACCGGATAAATATAGTGGAGCAATTAGAGACCAAACATTGCACGTGGAATATGTCGATTCAAATGACCATTGTCAAAAAATGGGAAACAGAAGGAAAGGTAATGAATAATCTAAATTATAGGTCATCCGTAAATGCTTGGGAGCCCAACAGATGCGGTCATTTCCCTATGATGACATAAAAACTGACCCTAGCCCTAAACCCGGTAAACATCGAAGGACCTCTTGACCTTCTTATTATAATTGAACACGTTCGTTTAACGAGCTCAAAAGTTTATTACCCAATGAGGGGGCTTAAGGATTCACTGAAAAACCATTTCGAGCCTTAAAAGCGGCATTTGTACAAATCAAAACTATGCCGATTTTTAACTTTTACTCAACTGAACAAAATTTCTTATAAACAGGGCATGAATAATTTCTTAATTTATTAACTTTATTAAACAAACCTGGAAAGAAAGGCTCGCGACTCCTTTTTCTGACAAATAAATTTGTTGGGCAAAGCTAAGTTTTACCACTGCCAGCAAATTCAATTGCCGCCAAAGCAAATTGTTACTTTTTAATCAGACAAAGTTTTTATTACATAAACACACTAGAAATAAGTGCCTTAATTTGCGCTGGTGCGTAAAAAGCTAAAAAATTTGTGGATGGCATTTCTCGAAACCTTTTAAGGAGCCGGGCACTCGATCAAATCATAAAAATTACAACTCATCTTTGTACTTAGGCTATTCAGTTAATAAGTTTCTAGTGCGCCGCAAACACGACTTGGTGTCCAAAAATTAAATAAATAAATATTTGTATTGCCAAAAAGTTCTCTCTCTCCAAATACAGTTTTTCTTTGTTATGAATTTATAATCGAAAAAGAATAAATAAATAAATAACAATGAAGCAGCTGAAGTATTACCTTGGGATCATTAGCAATTCGATGAGGTCGTAGAGACAGCTACAGTGAAGACTGAGGGTTGGAAGCGGAGGAGGTGGCGGTTTGCCACGTCATGGCTCCGCTTGAAATCTTCGCCAACCGAACTCGACTCTACTTGATTTAATTGCTTTCATTGGGTTAACCATTATTAATGGATAGGAAGAGTTCTCTTTTTCGCTGTTATTATTTTGTTTGGCTAACTGGCTGCTGTCTGGCAGATAATCGAGATAACAGGATTTTGCTTCAGATAACTATTTTTAGTGTGGTATTTTGGATTCCAGAGATTGGGGCTAATCTCTAGTTAACTTTTTATTTCGTCTCGTTTCTGTTCTCTATTGTCTTGACGTCATTGGGGAGTTCTTCAGCTGTCTGACAACCCTCCAAAATCTTTTCCTCAGTCCGAAAAGCTCTCGAGTGGACTCCACTGAACAAAGCAAACATTGCCAAGATGAAGTGCTGAAATTGAGAGTTCTTCTCTGGGGGATACCCTACAAAAAAAATAAATTAATAATACTCTATCATTTTAAGAGAACAAAACAATACGGAGTAAATTAACAGTTTTCTAAAGACAGAAGTTCTTGATAGGCCCAAGGTCGTAATAACATCTCCAACCGATTGGTATTCAAATCTAAAATTTTTTATTTTTGACCAATTTTTCCAAACTTTAACTTATCAAATATGTGAAAAATGGGCAAACTTTTAATTTTTTTAGATGATCCAAAAAGTGACCATGGATCGTTAGCTTATTGTAAAACGGTTTTAAGCCGAGTTATGGCTAAAAAAACTATCATCAAAAATTAGTAGTGTGGGAAAGGTTAAGTATTTTTGTCATAAATATGCACAATTATTTTTCATTAGTCAAAGTCCGATATGCCCATATTGTTCTTGAAACCAACATATCAGCAATAATTCAAATGACGCATATTTTCTAGCGACAGAATCCCAATCATCGAGGCACAAAGAGTGGCAGAAACAAGAAGAATTCTCTGCTTTGACAGCTTTAAGGCTTCGGCGTTTGGTGCTCGTCGTGTCCCAGTGATTAAGGTGTCAATTGGGCAAAAAATGGAAGAAGAAACCTCGCGGGAGGTACGGAAAACATACAGTAAACGCAGTTAAGCTGACTTCGAAATCACATAAGAAATGAGTTTTTAAACAACATCTCCGGTAGCAGCAGCAGCTAGGGGAAAAAACAAATAAGACAATAAAATAAAAATCTTAATCAAATAACGAAAATGGTTACGCACAAGGCCCCCGAAAAAGCGAATGTGTGAGTAGATAGGGCTTTGATGCCAAAGGGGGCCGGGAAGGGAGGGGCGGGCATGATAAAGCAGCTAAGCAAATAAATCAATAATGAAAATATTAGAGGCGACAGGTTCACAAAATGTTTTATATGATTTGTGGCCCACTAGCTCTGTCTCGTTCGGCCAAAAAAGAGACACTGGGAATAATAGCTAAGAACAACAAATAGAAGACAACCGGTTCTCAAGAGATTTCACGCGTGAGTCGTTAAACGTCAATTAAAGCTTAATGCGATGTCCGAAAAATGAGCACCAGAAATCGGGGCCCGAGTTTTTTTTGCTTAGCACGTGAAGCTGAAAATTCACTGAGAGTTGCGCATGCCCGCTGATCAGTGGCAATACGATTGCCCCCTCCTCCCACCTCCCATCCCAGCGATCGAGCGTTTAACTGTTAACAAATCGTGCACACGCTGATGTCATATACCGCCATCGCGCCTCTCGCTCTGCCGCGCTATCTCGCTCTTATCGCTAGTGTGATGTCATTATGCAGCCGCCACTAATGCACTGTAAAAAATCACCATCGATTTGGAATTCGTCCAGCCAAGGCGATGATAACAACCGTAGAGTCTGTAGTATTTAAGCCCTGTTGTAAAGATAATAGCATATCGCCCGTATTTTGTAACATCTGCAGATTAAAAATGTAATCAATCTAGTGTATGTTGATATGGCAAGGTGTTTTTTTCAGTGGGATTGCGATTATCGTTGCAAAAATTCACTCTCTCTCGGGGGATCTTGCTCTCCGGTTCCCCAGCGCTCTCCCGATTTCTCTCTCAGTTTATTCTAATTGGATTGTGTGCGGTTCAAACCGGGAATTGTTGACTTTTTGTCATGTTTGTTTATCACTTTTGTAGTTTGCTCTGCTTGCTTTACAGTGCTGCCTGCCTAAGAGCAACGCAATGGTCAACCGCAATGGCGACGGCTCGAGTGACTCCTGTGGCCCGTATCACTTTATCTGCTCATTATACTTGTCTCACTGGCAATAAATGCTAATTTACAGCATTTGGAATTTACACGTGACTTTAGTTGAGTGTCGCTGTCTCTTTTTTCAACATTTGGAAATACTTGTGTGTGTCATGTGTGTTGATTAAATGAGTTGTTGTTTGGATTCCGTTGTTTGCTCCCTTTGTTATTGACTCTTAATATTACGCATACGACGCGTGTGATAACACAAACAATCTCACATATGGAGTAATGTAAACAAGCGTTATTTAATCATTAAGATTTGTATCCTTTTTTCCCGTTGTATAAGTATGTATAATATCGAAGGAACTTTAACAAAAGTGTTAATCTCTTGTAAGCCTTTATTGTATAATTTGAGTTTTCTTTGTCTGAATGTTCCTGCGTAGAATAGTAAGGAATGAAAACCCCAACCCTATAAATTCCACAGAGTAAACAATCTATTGCTTAAGTGAATCAGTTTTTCCGCCACTTGTGGCCGTTCTTATCTAATTTTCCTCACAATTTCCACGCATTGCACAACTTGTTTGTTGTGAAAAGCCATAAACTAATTAAACAGCGAGGCGAGGGCTGAGGAAGAATGCAATAACCAAGCGTTGTTTATTGTATCACCGAATTAGTTTAGTTTTCCCCGGATTCCCGCCAATTTTCTGGCATAATTGGCCATTCCGCTGCAGGGAAACAAGAGCCCTAGGCAATCAATCGTTCGGTGCAAAGGTTGCTTTTATACGTTATCCCCTGCATATTATCTGCAAATTAAAGAATTTGTGACGCGCTGGCTTTAATTGCCGCGGCTTACCACGCCGCCTTTTGCAGCTGGCGGGCTCTGCCGCTCTCTCTCTTCTTCTTCCCCACGCTTCGCTTCGTGGTTATATATTCAAGGTCGCTGGCGACAGAGGGTGCAGATTGCATTGAACTTGAACCGGGGGTTGGTCGACTCGCTCACTGGCTGCCGACCGGGGGCGTGTTCTCTTTCATTTTCGCGGTGCGTGCCCACTCACATAGACACCCACACACATCCACACACATCTACACTCCCACACACCCATGCACACGCACACTTTCACTCGGAAAGTGCAAGCAGAGAAGCGCTTGAGCTGAAATCTCTGTGCTTTGCACTCGACGCCTTTCGGGTATGCAACGGAATTCTCAAACACCCACTTCTGCTGGCCGCGTGTGTGTGTGTGAGTGCCTGCGAGTGTGTGTGTGTCTAATGCATAAATTAATTGAATATTCAAATATTGCACTTTTGCAGCCGAACGACTGACGTCAGCAGGGGGAAACTCACGGAGGAGGCGGGGGGAAGCGCTTCAACTTTAAACTTTCGGGCTATATTTAGCACCTAAAAAAAGAACAAACAGGGGGAAAGTTGCCGTACAGCTCCTAAAATTGTTTTCCTGTGTTTTCGCTTTTGGCGACGAGCAACCTCGAAAGCGTTGCCTATTTTCTGGCGCCACTTTCGGGCTTTCTTTGTTTTATTGCTGCAGGCATACTATGGCAGCCGAGGAGCGGAGAGCTTACTTATCATAACACTTGATTCAATAAAGCCGCAAAACCGCGACGGCAACAAAGCCAAGCCGCAAGACAACCGCAAATCCCATTTCCTGCGACATTTCCACAGAAACTGCAAGTGAAACTCGAAATTGAAACGCAAGCCAAAAGTCAGAGCTCATTACGAATGCAAAGGGCATGCCGCCTGCATTTGACGGCATTTAGCAGGGAGTAGACCTTCCTGCAGTTCCCCTCCATCTTTTCAGGTCTTTCTGACTTGGCGGTCAGCACAGTAGCCTTGATTGACAACAATTTGTGAGGCAAGTTAAAGGGTTGCAATAAACCAATATATTTTGAGTTTGGGATTGGATGAATAAAATGTAACTCTTCAATTACAGAGTTGAGTGAGGTTCATAAAATCAGTGTTTCATTTCCCCAGAGTGTTTCGCCTTCGATCACTTGCACTCCACCCACCTCCTTGACTTTATTTGTCAATTTGCAACTGCCGCCGCAAATCGAGAATGCGAGGCACAAAGGCAAAGTCAAAGTCAGATTTCGCCACCTGTCAGGGGCAGCGATTGCCACACCGCATTCCTCCGCCCTGCCCAGTCCCTTTTCCAATCCCTTTTCCAAGCCCACTCACCTGGCCATTATGGCCAGCTCGTTTCAAGGACATTTCGTATGCGTCAAATGGCGTAACGTTCGTCCGTCCCCCTGTCCGCTCGAACTTTTAGCATTTGCATGGGAAAACTGGCCACAGCGAAAGTGAAGTCACGCCGTTTCGGCCGTGGTCTACGACTATATTACCATGGCCGGCAACGACTGAGCAATGCATTTGCATTCAGAGTTATTCCTTTCGCTCTTCTCTGACTGTCGCAGCGGAAATTCCCCAACCCTTTCCCGTCTTCCACTTTTCCACCGATTGATTGACGCCGCACGCAGTTTGAATATTTGATGCCCTGGAAACGGCAAATAAATTGCTTTATCTAACCAAAACACACATAAATGTTTTAGTTGTTTTGGCCATAAAAACAAATTGCTAATTTTTCGCTGCTCCCGCTTTCCGCTGTGCAGTGCGATTTTCACGCTTCAATTTTCAATCTTCATAAATGGGCAAATTCGAAGGGTGCCAAGCACCTGATGGTACTTCAGCATAGAATCGGGTTACCTATCGCCTGTATCTCGGTGTCCCTGTGTGTGCGCCTGTGTGTAAATGTGTTTCACATCCACTCTTTCTGTGCGGTTTTGACAGGCAATGTAAGTTATTGGTTTTTAATGCGCCTCTCGTGCGCTGGGAAATCGGGAAAGGGGCGTACATACATATATGTGTTTCTGAAAGGCCCATCAATAACGATGATGGGTTGCGAGGCAGCAGCGGTATCAGAAGGCATATTATGCAAATATGCAAATTCACCAGAATTTCCCAAAACATATTGAATTATGTATTTCGACCTTGCGGGGAGCTGTAATGTGTGTGTAATTTAAAACTCGCATTTCCCAAAAACATTTGGTTTGTCGGAAGTAATGTTGAAACTAGAACTTCTGTGGATCTGTAATTTTTGGTACTTAATTAGATTGTGGTTCAGTATAATTAAGGCCCTGCAAATTTGTTTGCTTTGTTAGTTGGCGTCCAAAACTCAACCATTTCGTTCGCCCATTAAATCGACCTTCTCAATCCGGTTGGAAAATGATGGTGTGCCTTTGGTACTTCTCTGCTTACTTCACTGAATTGATTACAGCAAATGCCCGGAGTATAGAGCCAGGGGGCGGGGGGGCGTGGCTAAACCCTTTGGGTCCGATATTGTTAATGCCGTCGCAAGCTTCCAGTTCAATAGGGCGCGAAGCGAACATTCTCTTCGTATTTAATCATTTAACGCCTCATTAATTCATCACTTTCAATCAAATTTTACGCTCATATACATTTTTCCATAGCCGTAAACGCAGGTGGGTATCCTGTAAGCTGTATCTTGTATCCTGTATCTGTGTGAGTTCCCGCGGCGCTGTGTGTGTGTGAGGATGTAAGTGCGACCATGACTCGCTTCAGTGCGCCCAGTAAGCCGCGGGGAAGTTCTTTTCCCACAGCTGCCCTCGCGGTTTTCCGGCCAAGCTCACTGAGTTTTCCTTTAATTCTTCAACTCTCGCAGCTCTCCGTTTAACTTCGGCCCTTTCCCAAAAAGCGCTGCATACTTGGGGGCGCACTTTCTTCGAGTGCACGAGCTCGGCTCACACGTTTTTCTGGCCACGTGACAAATGGGCCAAGAGTGACTTACACAAGCAAGCGTGGAGGTTTCGGGGAATGCGGCCTCTCCCCGTGGATAGTTTTTCCGGGAAAACCAAGGAAATTATAGCGAAAGCAGGCTACTTTCGACCCGTTAACACATTGACTTGAATGAAAGGATTTCCTGCCCGGCACTCGACACACAAGTCGAACGTTTGGCATTCGCTATTGCGGATTCTGGCAACTCAGCCAGCACATTTCACTGGCCGCCTTCTGCTGTTTTAAAAATAACTCCTTGTTTTGTGGAATTCCATGGAAATCATGCACATCGGGAAAAGTAAAAATATTGATGTTTTCAGTGCTAATTTTAACTGATACTCTGCGGCCGGCCGGCCGTCGAGTGGGAAATAAACTCGACCATATAGTATCAGGGATCCGCGGAGGATAGGATACCATATAGAGTATATATAGTGCCCAGTGGATACTTCTGCGGACCTCGGCGAGGTGAGCGGCTTGTGGGAGGCGCTGCCCCTTGGCCCCTGGCCGTGGTTATAAAAATAAGTGAACTTATTTTAAATCATCGCACTTCCAATTCCAATGCAGCAGCCTCGCCACGAAAACAGATGCTCAGAATTTCCTTTCTTTAGTCGAAGGAGATCGCCGGCCAAAGCAACAGCACTCGGCACAGAACACAGAACACTGAATAGCACCGAGTAACACTGAACAGAAGCAGAAGGCGACCAAAATACTTGTGCAATAACAAAGCAAGTCAATACGAGGCGTACCAAGCCCAAAAATAATACAATTCTAAAATATATCTCTCAGTGTGCGGCTGCCTGCCGCTGTGTGTGTGGCTTCTCGATTTATTTCCGAGCGATCGGTCGGCATGAGCAGTTAAGAGCTTTATTAGCAAGCCGATCGACCAGTCAAACGCGCGCGTTTCTTACCTCCCTCCAATTCTTCGGCGGTTAAACCACAATTAAGGAAGATAGCATACGTGAATATTCAATGGAAATGTTTACAAGAATTTATACGCTCAGGGTGAATAATTGTTGTACAGTTTTGATTGAGATAGGAAGTACAGTAACGTAGGAGGAGTAATCCCCATTTTATGGTCCTTGTTCCGAGTGAATTTTTCAACCCGAATCCACGCTCCATTCAAACGCCTTGCTCGCTTGTTGAATACATAATTGGCCGCTTAATACGATTTGGCCATAATCTGATTAGCTTCTTCTTGGCAAAACATAAAAAGGCAAACACAGGTCCCCGTGCAGCCGGGCCTCCTGCCCCGCTTTGCCACTTTGGCATCCTTGAGTGCCGCTCAAAGAGCCGCCACAAGCCGGCTAAGGAAATCCTTTGTACACACACTCCCACGAAGGAAAGCACACGCACACACGCACACACACACCCGCAGACTCAATCACTTCCATGAAAACGCCATTAAAGCGATAGAAGAACGCTTTGGCGACGCTTAACTCGAAAGCTCATCAAAAAGAGATTCTGCACGGGATTCGGGGCGGGGAATCCCCGTCCTCCGGGGGGGGCTTTTGGGCTAAACAAAAGATGATTTCTGCGCCTTGTTGGCGGCATTATTATCTTATTTCGGGTTACCTCTAATTTTAAAATGGCTCAAACGCAAACAAACAAACGCGAGATGAACCGAACTGAACCGTACAGTACAGAACAGAACAGAACAGAGCAGCACAGAACAAAACGGATCCGAGCAAAACGAAACGGAACAGCAGCAGAAGAAACAAAAAGCGTTTTTTATAGAACATTTATTTATAATTATACATTCTCGGTGTATATGCGATTTTCTGCGCCAGTAAAGTGAAGTGTAGGAAATATACACACGTCTTTACCTCCGCGCACGTATAGATTCTTGTACAATATTTTCATTTCCAATCCCCAATTCGAATCAATCGGCTCGGCTCGACTCGGTTCGGTAGTGTCCCTCATATCGTTCGAAGTCGACAATCGAAATAATCGGAATCGATCATCGGTCAGTGCGAGTGAAGGGTGGCGGGTGGCGGCAATTAAACCCCGAATATCCATATCCAGCAAAGTGCCATTTCTCTGTCATAAGTCGTGAAATTTCCCAAAATAAAGTGAAAACATCTGTTTGCGAGGGAAAGAAAAGAGAAACAAATAAAGAATCGCGAGAATTCAACATGTTGAAAGAAGTCGGCAACATGTTGCCAGCGAGTGTTGTGCCGGTTCGCCGCCAGATGCCGCTCTCTTCCACGCAGTCCGGCAGATGGCGGCAGTCCCACGATCGCCTGCAGCTTAGCCCAGTGTCCAACAGATGGCGCCAGCAGTGCCGCCCAAGAATGTAAGCAAATCGAAATAAAAATGCGGATGAAAATGGTCCCCGAAAGAAAGGGAACCGGGAAAACCCCTCGAGGTTTTGCCACAAAAGCTGCTTAGCTTGAAGAGCTTATCACCTAACACCTCTGGGCTAGACTGGCGACTAGCAATGCGAAGCGGGGCGAAAGAACTTAAGTCGAGGTCGGATTTGGGGCTGACTGGGGGCTGACTGGAGGCTGAGTCCTGTCAATCACTTCTGATGGCGAGCGGAGAGCTCTCGAACGATTTCCGTTTCCGCTGGGAAATTTAATATGCCCTCTAGTGTGGGTTCCCCCTCCTCACCATACGTACAATTATTCTGTCCCGACGCTCCGTTCTATATGCTCCCATGTATATCTAAAAATATTCGATGTGCCCCCTTTTTTTCGCTACTCATTTTGCTTTCTGCAAACTTCGATGCGTTAAGTTCTCCTCGTTCCCCCAAACACACTACCATTTTGCACTTTTGTTTTATTAGTAAGGTGTAATGCCTATTGGAACCTATTTCGAAATCATTTCGGAGTTACACCCGGTTAGGTATCAGTTCGTTCTAATTGAGAAATAGTCAGACATTAGGGTATCCAACTCATGTTCTAAGCCAAAAATTTTATTATACGTTGTTTGTTTTTTCGTTATGTTGTTTCTAAATTGCAAAAAGTTGTTTATTTACGCAAATTTCTGTAGACTTTGGCTGAATGCCAACAGTGGCAAACGCTAAGAATTGAAAAACTGAAAATGGCACGAAAAAACCAGCCAATGAGTTGCCCATTTTGCTTTAAAAAACCACAAAAACAAGTAATAAAATTCCGACTGATTAGAAATCAGAACTCAAAAATATATATGCAAATAAATTGCTTTTTAAATCATCGAGAAGAATCGTCAAATTAATTCTGATTTTTTGACACCGAAAGAGCGCATCTCAAAGTATAGACAATGAGAGGTGGGCGTTAGGGAATGCTGAAGGTATAGAAGATATATGCCATCAGTAGGGAGGGCGGGGAATGGGGAGGGGAGGCGGCGGGAAGGATAGAACGAGCTGGGAAATGTGGAAAAATATCGAGGGGAAATTTATGAGAGACAACTGCCAGCTGAATCTGTTTGATGTTTACTTTTTCGTATCTGGGCAATGAAGACTTGTTAATACCCTGGGCCAAAGGATTGTGCCTTGCAGTCGGCAGAACTCATCTGAAGACGCTTTCCCCTTATTTGGCCTTAAAGCATTCGGAATTGTGTTCGTTTTTATTGTGAAGTTTTCATTTTTATGGAGTAGCTAGCCACGGGAGGCGGCAGGCGGGGGCACTCGTAGGTAGTCGCTCGTTGAAAGTGCCATGGCAACGCAACAAAGGCAGCACCACAAGCACACGCTCCGCCCGGGAAACCCATGGGGTACAGAAAGCTGATCAAGTCTATGGTAACCCAGGTGGACGGGGGTGCAAACGTGGAGACGGGGAGACGAGAGGAGCTACTGCTGGGATGTGATTGTGGGTGTGAGTCTGGCTGAGGATGTGATGTGGATGCTGCCGTTGTCGCTGAAGCATTTCATTAGCCACCCACGCATTCTGACACTCGCAACCAGAGCCCACATACATAGATAGCAGATACCACATACAGATACGCATTCAGATACGAATACAGTTACAGATACAGATACAGATACAGATACAGATACAGATACAGATACAGCTACTGGCGCAGAGATACTCCCGCCTTTGTGTGGGCGATTGTTGAGCACAGCACGCGCGCATTTCCCTCAACGCAGGAGAATCCTGCAAGTGACTATCTGCCACCCAATGTAGCCCTCCCCCTCCCCCTCCCCCTCAACCCGCTAAACCCCCTCAAACCCCTGAAGCCCAGAAAGCCCGACTTGTTGCACTTGTATAGGCTCATCACTGCGGGGTGCCACATTTGCGCACATTTCACCTGAAAAGATAAAAAGGTACTTGTGCAATGACTAATCGTATATATCCCCGTTTTACTTGCAGTTATACAACCAATCCCAGGTGGAAGCGGCAGCGTCCACGTTGATGGCAATTCCCAAGCTGCTTACAATAAACCCATTTACAAGTCCACAAATACGCGGGTTTTTATCACTTTACACGGACATCCGCAGGATGGCAGTTGAGCTCAGGCCGTAGATATTTTTTGAAGACAAAAGTTGCGGAGGCAGGTAACGTATTCTTTATAAGTTTTTAGTTTAGTTGTATTGCTAAGATTATCATACTACCATTTACCATTTTATTATTTCTTATAAAGAGTTTTGAGTTCATGCAAACATTCCTCGCAGAAGATCCGCTCTTATTTCATCTTCTAGTAAGAACTGGTGCTTTATGGCGCTGTTTTAGGTTTCCATATCGGCGGGGACTATATTTCTTGGCTCTCGGCTACCGGATCGAACAAGACCTACAACAACAGCTGCGAATGCTCGATACGCACTCACTGCACAGCCATTCTGGCATCCGATTCACGTTCGCAGGGCTTTCAATTAACGTGAAACATTTTCGCCAAGAATGTTTCCTTCGCCTCGCCATGGAAACCACGAGGTGGGGGAACTTTAAAGGAAACAAAAGCATTGTGTTACATAGTTCTGGGCAGATATCGATGGTTTTGGATTGCAGAGACCCAAGAAGCATTCGCTGCTAATTAAATCCGAGAGGAGCTTCCTCTGTGTGTCAGAATTTTCCTCTGGCATCATATCGAACGTCATTGAATGGCGTCCGTCTCGCTCTTTCTTTGTATTATATATTCGGGGGATCATCAAGTATTCAAGCACGCGTCTCCCAAACGTATACACATCGGAGTGTGTATATGCATATACATACATATATGATGAATAATCTTGGGAGTGGGGGGCCGGAAAATTTCACCTGAAGAAGATGAAATTTGTTTTCCCGGCCCTGCGGTCGCTGGCTCCTTTTTGTTTACGCTCGATAATTGCACTCGACGACCGCAATAAAGGGAAATTAAAGTTTCCCTTTGCCAGAGCCCCCACCTCCCACCCCCCATTTTCCAACCCCCTTTGAAATTTGTGCAGTTTTGTCTTGACGTCGTCGTCGTCCCGTTCTCTGTCATTTCATTTGCAGCTTTAAGTATTTTGGCCGCGGGCCAAAGTGTTTTTCATGTCTTGTTGTCGCCATGCCGCAGCCACAAACACACACACACACAGATACAGATGCAGGCACACATCCACACACTCACCGGTAGTGATTAAGCGTGAAAATATCAGATCCATCCCATCCATGGGGTACAGCAACCGCAGCAGAAAAAGAAACAATTCTCGTTTTCTGCAACATTTTCTGCGACTCTTGGTCTCTGGTTTTTTGGCTTACTTTTTTTCCCTCGTTTTTGGTTTTTGGCAAGTGCTGCATGCAAATTAAAATTGTTTCAGCGTAGATAAAATGTTGTGTTGGAAGGAGTGAGCTAACAGAAATGAATTTAATTCACTTTGAAAGATCCAATAGAGCTGCAAGGGAAAATTAAGATTTTTCGGGGTAGAAAATCGAAATTTTCGGAAGTGGCTGGCATTTCAATATGACTAACATGCGACAGAGATTCAATGACAAAATACATTTTATTATTGACACAAAACCAATGAAATTGGTTTCATGCACCTGAAAATCTTCAGACCTTTAGGAACGCAAAAAAAAAAGCATTTCCCAGTATGTTTCGCATACCTTTCCTTGTTCTTCACCAATATCGCATAGCTTTGGATCGTATATCGATCGGAGAAACGCAGACACATAAGATCGTACATATACTATATGTACAAATGGACTTTACGATTTCCATGTGCTTTCCCTGGCGGGATTATCCAGCTAGCCAACGCCGAGAAATACGAGCAAGGGGGCCAACAGAGCGATGTGGCCCCAGCGAAAGAAGATATATACACAGATATTTGTTTATACGGAATGTCAGTACAACAAACACTGGCATCCTCTCGCTTGCTCCTTTCAATACCGATGTCTGTATCTGTATCTGTATTTGTATCTGTATCTGTAAGTGTATCCGCTCGTATGTGTATCTGCAGCTGCGCAATTGGCGACGACAGACAACAGACGCTGTTAGCTGACATGGACAGCAACTGGTAGAGCGGACAATATACGCTGGGTGGAGGGAGGAAGGGGGGAGGAGGGCGGTCCGCATGTGCCTTCTTTTCGCAGTTACACAGCGAGGCGCTTTCGTAACGCATTTTGGCAGCACCTGTCTTCCCCACCCTCGAAGACCCCCTCCTCTCCCCTCTCCCCTTCTCTCTCTCTCTCTTCCCCACAGCAGCAACAGCAGCCATTGCAAAATCTTGTGTAGAAAGATTGGAAAATTTCGAAAGAGCATGTCTGAAGAAAACTGAAATTTAATCAGCGGACCCACACAGACGCACTTTGGCAGGGGCCGAAAGTGTACGTGTGGGCAGGAAAGGTGTGGGGAAGGCTCACACTCATGCACCCATACACACACACAAACACGGGAGAGGGACCAAAGCAGCGCAGCGTAATGTGAGCACTCACACCAGCGCAGATCGGCGAGAGAGGTGTGTAGAATTGGCTGAAAGGGGGGAAGACTGGCGATCGAGGCGAGCGCTTTGTCTATATTTAGACCGAAATGCAAATGGCGTCAGCACACTCACACTCACACAAACATACCGCCTACGGCAGAGGAGAGAGGTGGGTTCCGCTGAGGTGAGTTTTGAGATTTTTGCGCATGCGCTCCTCCCTCCACCAGAGGCCGCCATTTTGAAAGTCGCCGATCGCGATACAGAAAAACGAAAACAACTGAACATCAAAATCAGCCAGAGAAGAGCAGATGATCTGAAAATCTCTGCAGATCTTTATAGATTTTCCTCGTTGGCCATAACTAAAATTAAGATTTTGTTTTGGTTTTCGATTTAAATTTAACCTGTGAATGAATGAACTGGCCAGCCGATCAGAGACAACAACAGGTCGCCACCCCCTTCGGAGCCCCCAAATATTATCAATTTTCTGCAGGCGCCAAGTAAACAATCGATTTGAGCCGAAAGTGTTATTGGCCCGAGTTTTATTTTTACAGACTGCGCGCGGGCACGTGCCGCGGCAAAAATCGTACGGCGAACAGCTATATACCTATAGCTATATATCCACAGTCGTAGATGCGGTTGTGGATCTAGTTCTCAGCGCTTGCAGCAGTGTCGTCGGTAGTTGCCATGTTTATTTGGACTTATGCTTGCCTTTGTTATTGGTTCCTGCATACTCGTATGTAGTATAGTATGTTCCATAATGCCAGGCTGTTTTGCATTACTGCTGGGTGGTCCGAAATGCAAACAGACGATCTGCCCGCCCACCCATTCGGAAAACGGAGGCTCGACTGGCTCGCATTGTTGTTTTGTTTGGAAAACATGTTGATTTCATCTCGTATGAGTAAATTATAATTTGAAAATCCAACACCATATAGCACATTCGTGTGTGAAGGGAATATCCGTGCAAACCAATGGTTTTTAAAAAATTTAACTCGGTGAAACTGGAATTCTAAATTATTCTAAACTCAAGAAGGGAGGGGAATCCATCGCTCCTTTCCAGATTTAGTTCCCCCCGCCCACCGAGCAATTGTTTTCCTATTCCATTTTCACCGGTCCCAGCTGTGTAACCCCAAACCGAAAATGACAAACAGAATTATTGAAAAATTATGATTTCTTGAGCATGGCGTGACGAAAACACGAAACCGTGGGTCGGGGCACGAAGGTGGGGCACGGAGAGTGAGGGGAGTGGCCAAAGGATTGTCTGTGCTCCGCGGTGCCCGGATCCCGAGTGCATTCCTCCCTGCCGAGTGGATTTCAGAGCACAGAAGAGTCGTACCAGTCGTACCCCCACTAGAAAATGCCACGTAGAGCACGCGTGGTGCGTTGCTGGCGGAGATTTGCCACGGATTACCCTCGGCTTCGCTGCTCCTCGGATATATGGATGGATATACATACTTATGTATGTGCGCCGCTCAGTTTACTAATTGCTTCCGTTTGCCCGATGCTACGGGGGCTACGGCTGCCGAAGTTTTCAGGGGTCTTGAGACTCATTTTAATTGCATTTCTTTTAACGGTAACATCAGTGGCAGCAGTTTGCCTCCTTCCCAATCCCCTTCCCATTCCGCTTCCCATTCCGCCTTCCCACTCCGCCTTCCCATTCCGCTTCCCCTCCCCCTCCTTTCTGGCTGTCGGTTTGGGCGACGGTCTGTCGGTCCGCCGGTCTGAAATTCTGAATTTCTGATATTCGGATGCCCTGCCACGTCAATAACATTTGCGTACGGCTGAGATGCGTGTCGGTGAACCTATCCGTGTTTGTGTATCCCTGTGTGTGTGTGTGCTGCTCCAGGGGTGTGGGTGAGGAGGGATCTGAAAGATTCCCTGAACACACTCCCCAGAAACTCGTGCTCCTTACGAACTGCAAAGCCCATTGGCCTGCGCCTCTGAATTGGCTTTGTTGTAGTTTCGGCTACCCAATAAGTAAAAAAATCAAAGAAAACAGTGCGAGCACTTGCATAAACCTTCAGACATACAGATGTACATTGTGCGTACTCGCATAAAGTACACTGAGAAAATAACTTCTTGAGCTGAAGTTTATAAGATTTAAAGCAAGAGGGAGAAGGAATATCAGTTCAAGTCACAATTTACAAATTGTTAAGAAATCTCAATGCTTTAACCTCTTTAAATGATAAACAGAAATCAGTTTCGAGGTCAAAAATATTTTATAATTAATTAGAAATATCCCTAATAAGAATAAAATCCTTTAAAGAAATATATTTTTAGTAATTGCAAGGCTTTTTGCGCAGTGCAGGAAAAACCATAAGATGTTTCTACATCGATGCGCCTTATGGCCGCTTCTGCCGCTTCAGTTGGCTTTAGGTGAGAAAGACAACAATAAAATGTGGCTGCAGGCTCTGCACAGATTCAGATACATATACAGATACAGATGCAGATACAGATACAAACACAGATTCAGAGACAGAAGCGGAAAGAAACGAACACGCACACGGGGCTCAAGTGGCCTGGCCGGGTCCTCCATTCCGATGCCCAGACATTCTCGCCCAGAGATTCGGCACTCGAATAGAATGTTATGCTAGCTATGCCATTTGGCTTCTGCCTCTGCAACCTCAACTGCAGCGGCAACCAGGAAGCGACTTCGCCGTCCGATTCAGCAGCCAAAGGATGCGGCCACTTGAGACTGAGTCCATCCAGTGCGGGGAAATGTGCTCCATTGGGTTCGAGACTTCCTCGAAGGCGTTTATGCAACAAACATCTGATTACACAGAGTCTGAGAATCTTTTCGGTGGTGGCGAGGAACAGCTGTAGACGGGGTCCTAACGACTTTAGAACTAATTTCCAATAAACGTTTGGTGTAACAAAAAACCCCTAACATTATCCAACCAGCTAAATTGTCTTGTTGGGCAAAGGAATGTCTATGTCCGATCGAACTGAATTCGAAGTGGTATACCGTGGGTCCAATATATCACCACCCCGTATCCCCATTTATTTGCAATCTCATCTGGCTGCGTCACTTGTTGCGCCTCCAGTTGGCCCATCTGCTCCGCCACCCTTTCCCCACCAACATCCAGCATCCAGCACCCAGTATCCAGTACCCGGCAGCCTCGGCTTTGTCTGCGGCTTCGGGGAATGTCGCTTTGCATCAGCTTACAAGATTTATGGTATCCTTTCAACTTTAAACCCGCTCTGCTCACTTGTCGCAGCTTCTGTTCTCCGCTCTTCAGTCTTGAGTCTTCTACCGCCAACTCGTTCTTGAGTCGACTGGCTTGAAGTGGCAGGGGTGCAGGGGGTGGGGGCATGCCGCACATGTGCGGACTCCGACTTTGCCACCGGCTTGTGGGGCTTGTGGGCTTGTGGGCTTCTGGGGGCGCAGAGAACGCGATGCAGGAGGTCAACGCAGAACGCGTGTGCACTGAACTGAGCGTCATAAATCGCGGGCGACACGGTCGCGTTTTCGGGGCGTTTTTAGTCGCCTCGAGAGTTTCCCCACTTGTCTAATTTCCATTTTCCCTTTTGGCCTCTTTGCAGCGAGTCCTTTGTACCTGTTGTGTCGGCCAACTGCTGAAGGCGAGCTCCCGGAGGTGAGTCCTTAGATCCTGTTTTGTTTTCGGCTCGCTCCACCTTCTTGTGAAGCACGTGCCACGTATTACGAAGCTGGCTCACACACACGCACGTATATATGTATGTGTTGGCGTGTGCGTGTGTGCACAAGGCAAATATTTACACTCAATGGAACATAATAAAGACATTAGGGAAATATTGTGTTATGCGGGGGCATAACTCAAGTTCTGTGGGTGGAAATTGTATAAAACTTATCAGCCCACACCGCCCCCCTCTGAGTTTCCCTTCCCTCCCTTTCTCCCCCGCTGTGTGTGTGTGTGTGTGTGTGTGTGTGCGGGACACTTTTCTTTATTGCTCTGCGAGTTGTCAATTTCCGTGTGTCTGCCTGTCTGCTTTCCCACAAGCTTTCCCCTCCCCCTCCTCTTTTCCCTTTCCCTTCGCCAGGATGCTCGGTATTGTTTTCCACGAGCTCAGGGATTCGGGGTTTCGGGGGGAAGGGGAGGGGATGGGAAAGGAAGGCAGTTGCCTGTCTAGTGTTTACATTAGACTGCACACTAAACAACACACGCTCGACTTTATTCGCTGCCGAACGAAGGTACACGGGCAACAAGTTCCCTTCTTTATGATCTCCGAATCCCAATAAACAATATTTCCAATGAATACACAAAGTTTCTCTTTTTTAACAAGTTGTATATCTTGCGTGCAGGAAGCGGTAAAAGGATTCTGGGAATGGATTGCTACAGAGAGATGGAGATATATTCAGTTTGCATAGTTTCCGCGTTAACATTTCAGTTGTTCAGAGCCAAGAGATAACAGTTCGAGCAAAAACTGCTCATCCCTTGGATTTCCGCAGCACATGAATGTTTTAGTGTGTTGTCGAGCTGGCTCCACTGTCAGCTGGGATATGCATAAATAACGTTGATTGATCGGCCACCCACACGAAGTGCCGGAGAGGTATTCGTATTCGTATGATTCCAAAATGATTACCCAACTCACAGTGACACGCCACTTAATAGATATAGATACTCTGGCAGATAGAGACACTCTGCTTGCAGATATGAGTCCATCAATGGACCAACTTATGAATGAACCGCGGACGCAATTAGCTCACCTTGGCTGCCGCCATCCGTTTCAATTATAAACCTTTTTGCAGCTCGTCCTTGCCCCAAAAAAGAGTTTTCGCATTAAATATGTGCCACTTCCTCACTTGCCGCTTCCCGCTCTTCCTGAAAGGAAAAGCGATAACTGTGGGGCAGCAAGGGAAATGGCAGGAAAATGGTGGACGGTCGACGGTGACAGTTTGCGGAAGGAAGGTTAGCCCGAGCAGTTGGAAAGTTTGTGTTTGTCGGGCAATGCTAATTGCAAGTCGGGATGACAGTCAAAGCCAATTAGAGGCAGAATCAGAGGCAGTTTTCGTATTTCTAAGCCAGGTGAGAGAGCAAGTGGGGTGGAGTATCAGTTCTTCCCTGGGAACTTATCAGTCATGCAAACAGAGAAATGCTTTCACCGTCGCCGAATCCCTCGATCCTTCGCCTCCGCAGTGACACACGTGTTAAGGAGGAATTATTCAGGCTGACAGCCCGAATCGAGGCTGAGGCCGAGGAAGCTGCTCCGCGTGGGCGTTTGGCCTCCGGAAAATTGATTAGATTAGGAAAGCTCGCAGAGCGGAGAAGGAGCAGAGAAGGGTTCCCCTTTCGGAGGCCTAAGCTCGCGTTTAATCGCGTTTAAATTGGACTCGATGCCCGGGAAATTGATTGAGATTTTTATGAATTACTCGGCAAGTCGGGACTTTAAGCCCGCTTAAGTCGCGCAATTGAAATGTAATTAGGCAATGCTAATGGCGACACCTACCCTTCCTTTCGCCTCGAAGACCATAGACTCCCCAGAGACTCTTCAGAGCCGAAATTACTTGAGCTTAACTTCCTTTCTGGTTTCGAGGGCCGGCATTTGCATAATTGATGCCACCGCAGACATTTTTCAATTTCGAAATCTCGGCGGGCAATTAAAAAGATGTTTTTCCCGTAATTCCGTGTGCTTACATCCCTCCGTTCTCAATTGGAACTGGGTACTCGGTACTTTTTATTTGGTACTGGGAACCGTTCTCCAATTCGAACTCAAACGCTGCGTATCTGCGAGATGCGCAGGAAGGCGGCGTGGATGGGATTTATGGGATTACCTACGCAACGTTACAGAAACTGGAGTGGAGTGGAGTGGATGTGGATGTGGATTGCAGTGGAGAGGAGTTTCACGTGGTCGCTTGGCTTGGGGTGTCTGAAGATCCCCCGAAGATCCCGAAGAAACCCCTGCCAAGCAGCTAAGTCCGACTCAACACATTGCCGCTGCTGCTGCCGCTGCCGCTGCCGCATGGTGCACATGTGTTGAGTGCCTGCACATGCAACATGCAGCATGCAGCATGCAGCATCCAGTGTACAGGGAACCGGGTACATGCTACATGGTCATGCGCAAATCGCCGGGCGGCGTTTATTGAATTAAGACTGTCGACGACTGTTTGCAGTTGGCAGTTGTCGCACCCAGTGGAAGCGTTAAAAGTCACAAGGACACTGCAACCGGGAGTGGCACTGATCGGTTGGTCGGGTGATGTGCACACATGGGCCGCTGGCCGCTGGCTGCTTACTGCTGGCTGCTCAGCCTGCAACATTGTGGCGCCGCCGAGAGGCGAGGGCCATAAAACGTAACGGGTAACGTGGTCGCGCTGCACTTGGAATCGGTTATGCGTGATTTTTACAGAATCCATTCAGTCGGAGGGGAAGGGGGAATATGAATATCTGTGGCATCTGGCATTTGCACATTACCCGCGAGTCACGTTAAGTTGCGCCCATTTAACTGCATCTGCAAACTGGGCATTCCTTGAGAGCCCGAAACCCTTCGTCTGGTTTGGCATATTCATTTATACAGTTTTCAAATCGCTTCTTATTTGCTGTTGAATATTTGTTACGAGTATCACTTAGGGGAGCTAACCACATCCTGGTTGGTTCCCCCTGCAGAAATCGATTTCGATTATGCATAAAACGCTATTGAGTTCAAGTGAGGGTACCTGTGTCCCCAGTTCGCCATCAGTAATCCTGCGTATCCTGTAGAATAGAGCGTGTTTGACGTAAATAATATCCCGCTTAGCGAAACAATCGACAGGCTCTGGGTCACAGGCCTCGATTCCACTTGGCTGGGAGTCGCATTTACAAATTGAGCCCCAACTTCTGCCACGTTAGTGCTTTACCTCTGTCTGAATAGGCAATCATCAATCGAGCAGAAACAATGAATGGTTGGTTGCCACACACCCAAGGATCCCAGGATCCCTACGCTTTTTTCGTTTTCGTTCAAGGTGTTTGTGTTCTGTGTGTTTATTATACCAACTTTCTGGAATATTAATGGGGTATGTTGCGATTCTTAAAGTTTGGAAAAAACCAACAGGAAGTATTTCCGATTTTATTAAGAAATAAATTGAAAAACGTTTTAAAAAACCTCTGATTGGATTGTGTTTGCCAATATACCATCCATATACCAAAATATTGCTTAATTGGTCGATTGCCTTTCACTATTGTCCTGAAGCCGCCTTTGGGTATGCAGCACATTTCGTAACAGGGTAATAAGCCGTTAGTATCCCCGCAGAACAGGACTCCTCCTTGCTTCTTTTTCCGCTGCCAAACGCAGGTCAACAAAGTTTTTATTAAGCTGCGCCGGGGGGGAAACTAATGGCGGGTGGGTGGGCGATTGTTTGTAGAGAGGATCCAGTGGCAAGGACAAATAAATTAAATACACACAAAAAACAGAGGGGGAGGTCCTGGGAAGCGGAGAGACACGGATACAAAGGAAAAAGGAAACCAAAGCGATGTTTTGGCAGGGGGTTAGTTGGGGGAGGGCAGTTTGGGGATAATTAACATTTATGGGGGGCTGCTAGAGCGGGACAGCGAGCTATGCGAGCGAAATAACTGTAACTGTTGCTGATTGATCGAATGTGAGTGTGTCCGTGTGTGTGTGTGGCTGTGTGTAACTGTGTGACTGTGTGTCTGGCTGGGCACAAACAAAAACCATATGTTTCTCGTTCGACTCCCGCACGCACTCACCCACGTACACTCACTCACCCCCTCTCCCACTCTTCCACGCTCCCCCTCCCCCCTCCACAACTCTCCCACTCTTGCTTTCGTTGCGAGTGAAAACTCAAAGCCAGCGCCTGCGCACTCTCTCTCCCGCTCTCTCTCTCGCTTTGGGCATGTGTGTGCGATATTCTGTTACACAAAAAGGCGAAAACAAAAGGCACCGTTAGAAGGTGAGCGCGTGTGAGTGAGTTCGTGAGTTCACCACGAAACGAAAATCCTCCTCGCCGCTGGCAAGTGTGTGTGAGTGTGCGACTGCGGCGGCGGCGGCGGCGGCGGCGGCGGCGAGAGAGCCTGCCTGTATCCGCATCTGTGTGCGGCCGTATCGGTGTGTGCGTACTTGGCGTTACGACGTCAACGGCGGCGTATCCGTCAGTACGTTTGTACGCGTCCGCAGCGCCGCTTCTTCAGCTTTTCGGTTTTCGGTTTTTGGGACTCCGGCAGATTCAGATCAGATCCGTTTGCGAGTTCGATATTTTCATTCCGAGCCGATCCGATTCCGCTAGCGATCCGCAGCAGATAGAGATCCTAAATCGAACGCGCGAGAAATTATGCTGGCCCGCTGCTCTCGCTCTACGCGCAATAATTTATTTTTACTCCATATAAACAAATTCAACGTCTATTTCCAAAAATAAATGGCAACAATAATAAAAATAACAACAGCCGTCGGACAATTATAAGTTTTTATTTTTAACTTTTATTTGCGCCCGCCGTCGTGAGCCCCGCCCCGTCCACTTCCCGCCCCCCGGACTTTGTTTATATTTACAAAAGCTAAGGCACACGACAAACATAACGGCAAACATATCACTGACTGCATTTCGCCCCGATGTTTATCGAGCGAGCGGCGTAAACAAAGCCCGAATTCTGAGTTCTGAATTCTGAATTCAAACAACAGTTCAATTTGCATCTCAATTGCGAAGATTTTCGTGTGTGAGCGGAAACATTTGTGCAAACACCTCCCGAGCGACCTGGCATCCCGCAAAGTTCAAAACTCGTCGGTTTCTATTGAGCAGCCTTTTTGGGAACCTTTCTTGAGGAAACGGAAGCTCTGCTGAAAAGCGAATCATGTAAGTTTTTCCCCTTTCGAGGAATGTGCTTGAGTTTTCGCGAATTCGAAAAAAATAAAGAGTTTAAACTTGGTGATTACAGTATAATTGAAAATATTTTAGATTTAGAAACAATTACTTTAATAAGTCAGCTGTGTTACTCATGTACATATGTGAATGGTGCTCGCGAGAGAAGTATTCTCAACTAATTGTAAATTAACTTTCAATCTTGAATAAAACAAATGATTAATGCAGAAAAGACGACCTCACCACACTTGTGGTGGGGCTTTGCCCACTGACTCGCCGTTGCTCCCAAAGGCTTAGTGGTTATTTACAGATCTCGCCCGGGCTGTAACCCCTCCTTTGAAGGGCCGATAGGCAATTTGATTATCTATAATTTACAATTACAAACACGATGGCAGCCGGCATGTCGGTAACGAAATCGGTAGACCGATGGCAACTGACGTCACCGCTGGCCAATCGACTGGATTCCGCGGAAGAGCAGATATCGTCCGGGCCTTCGACTCGTGCTCTGTCCCGGTTCCACTTATGGTATTCCCTTCAATTGATATCGTTCGATGTTCGGTTTCGGTTTCTTTCCCGCGACTTAATGCTGGAAGTGGCTGCCACACACGGGGGAGCGACACGCACATACTGAGAACACTGAGTTCGCTCGCCTGATAAGCGATTTTCGTATCAATTGTGAGGGAGCCGCACTCCTCCGCGAAGTTCAAATCCATTTCCCTGCTATCAAGTTATTTTGCATGTAGTTTTATGGCCAACCGACCAGCCGACCAACTGACGGATCGACTGGCTGGCCGATTGGCGAGCCTGCTGATAATCGTCTGCACTTTGCTTCAGCCATTGGCGAGAGGAGAAGGGAGAAGGGAGAAGAAAGCGCGAACTGCGAGTTTCGTTATCTCGCTCGCACTCCAGCCAGCTGGACATGCGTGCAATGCACTTTGACACCTCGCAGGATCCGCAGGAGGGGCTGGCGTTGCGGGGGGCAGTCGGCTCAACCAGCTAACTAAGCAATTGAGGGGCGATTATCGCTCCCGATTTGCCTTGGACTTAGCCACGGCGATTGGCTATCGATAAACGATAGCGGGCGCTCGGCAATGCAGGCCCGAGATAACGGGATCCACCTCTGATCACGTTCTCGATTACGATCGATTACCTTCGAACCTGAAACATGTTTGCCGTAGTCACGTTTAAGCCACGTTTTCAGTTTCAGGCTAGTAATTACTAAGGAATTTCAAACGTAAAGTCCTACTAAACTACTTAAACTTTTTTGTTATTTGGGTTTTACTTGATTTTACTTTAAGTTCTAAACAAGAATTTGCATTGTGTAAAGTGACGAAGTACTGTTATTTTTCAAGTTCGAAGTCAAACAAAGAAGTCAATCCAAAACAGGAAAACCTAACTAACATCTTATCAGCAGAAAATAATTTGTTGGCAAATTTTTCAACGAAAAATAGTTGAGTTAGCTCCTCGTTGTTGTTGTTGTTGTTATAGTTGTTGTTGTTGCTGCTGTTCGGGGCTTGATAAAAATTCGCAATCAGAATTTGTTTTATTTGCCGTGCTTTGTGCCGCTGCTCCACTATCTGCCATCGAGAGCGAGAGTCTTTCTTATCACACGTGTGTGTGCCTGTGTGTTGGTGGTGGTGGTGTTGGTGGTTCTGGTGGTGGTGAAGGTGGTGGAGGTGGCGGGCTCACAGCTCACAGACAGGCTCATAAACACGCCGGCTTCGCTGTATGGGTGTAGTTATTAAAAAATAAATGTTTTTTTGCCATTTGCCGTGTTTGCGGCTCTCGAGTGTCTGTGATAATTATGGTTATTGCCGCCGCTCTTCCCCACAATTATAATTATTTTTATTATTATTATGATTTCTTCTGTCGTGTCCGTTGTGTCTGTTTGTGTTTTTGTTTGGCCCTCTCTCCCACAATCCGCCCGGCGGAGTGCGCCTGTGTGAGTGCGGGCGATAAGATAGTAGATGGTAGGTGTACCCGTAGGTGACTCGGGGCCCGGGAACTCGAGTTTGTTCGACTACCTTAACATGGGACGCGTGTTTCGGGCCAAAGAAGCAAACCTTGGATTCGGGGAACTGCACTCCTCCCCCTTCGCTGGCCTTTTCTGCTTTCTGCAATCGGAATGTTGATAAACAGGCTGCAGGAAGGCGGCCAGATATCGAGGGGTACTGCAGCGCTGGCAGAAATATTGGAAATCGAAGTGTGCAGATATCCCGCCTTCTTATAAACAAGAGCAGGCTATCGCATAACACTTCTTCGGCCACATAAAACCGCCACGAGTTCAGAACAATGTTTACGGAGTCTGCAGAAAAGCTGAGATTACTTCTGGATATAACATTACATTCAAAACACGAGAGGTAGATTGGAAAACCAATAGTGTAAGGCATTTGTAAAGCCAAAGGTACAGGAACCCTTTTTAAATGGCTCAATGGATACCCAATAAAAAGCACATTAGATCAGCTCTACTGCCAACATTATATTGATGGGGTAACCCCAACTTCTTTGTTCGGTAATTTACAGTTCTAAACTCAATTTCCGACCACCAAAAAGTTCCGCCTCAGTGGCCGCTCCAAATGACGCGTTTGTGGCGCGTTTTCATCGCGTCTTAAAGCGCGCGTGTCTTTAATTAAGTCAAGATTTATAACCGAGTCCCAAGAATGCGTTAACTGCGGCACATTAACAACAGCACAGCAACAACTAAGCCCGGGGGACATTGACAGATCTGCGGCAGATGAAAAAAGTGAAAGTGAGGCGCAAGGCGGAAGTCGGAGCCTCCCAAAGCGACGATCTATTGAATTAAGAAAAATTATCAAGTACCTCTAATGCGTTCACAAGTTGGGCAAATACTATATAAAGGCCCCTGAGCTTACATTATTCGAAGGCAGGTGATAAATTGCGAGTTTCTTAAACTTGAAATTTGGCCGGGCAGCTGCCATAAAAACTGAATTTATGAAAGGTTTGCCGCGATCTCCGCCGCTCTAATTGAGGCTGCGCGACTCGGACGGTGAGAGATTGCATTCAGATCGGCTCATCTCAGGGCGGCCACAACTGGTTTCGCAATCGGTTCGGAGTTCATTCCTCCAAAATACGGAAAAGTTTAAAATTTGCATAAATTTGCCCGCAACAAATGCTAATTGAGCGCAATCAAGGCAGCAACAGAAACAAGTTTTCGCCTTTTTTAATGCCTGCTCATCGGAGAAAAAGCCGCAGAGCGGTGAGTGATTCACTAAATCAAATCGATAATGTGCCGCCGCCTTTGTTGGCCAAACGAAACAATTAGGAAAACACTGTATAAAGTTGCCAAGCGGAGGGTTTCGAGGGATTCGCGATTCCGGCAAAAAACACCCACATTCTTGAGGCTTGTTCTTGGCCATTTGCCTAATGATGTCGCCGCAGACTTTGGGCCAATTAAATGGAGAAGCAGGCAGCAGGCAGCGTGCAACGTGGCGGCAGCTTGCTTCGTTTTAATTGCCCGCTCGCAAGACAAATGTCTTGACACACATCCTCCGATGGAGCGGACTGGGTGCATCCTTGCTCCATCCTCTTCCGTCCTCTTCCGTTGTCCTCAAGTGCCGCCTTTGCCGTTGACCCAGTGAAAAGTTGCAGCCGCAAATGGTTGATTGTCGCAATGAAAACCGTGTTAAGTTCTTTCGGCCCCCGGGCCACAGATTCATTCCGCACATCCTTTGTTTTCCGAGACGTTCCGTTGCGGTGATTAGCCCTCCTTCCGATCCCGAGCACCCCGCCATTTCCCCACTTTCTGCCCTGCAATTAGTCGAATATTTCAGCCGTCATTCTAGATTGTTTTCGTGGGCCCACACCTGCACCACTTCAAGTGCCGCTCGACCGCGCAAACACAGGCCCATTAATGTTCTCCGGATGACGCGGGTGTCGCGGGTGGCCGTTTGATTTATAAAGAGTTTTGGCAGCTTGAAATTCTCGAGATTAGATACCGGTGAGCGAGTGCTTCTCCCGGGCAAAGAATGCAGATTTCCGATAGCTCTTGAGTGGGACTTTCTGGCCATCGGACTAATTATGACTGATAAAAACCAACCGCTTTTTACAACAGAGAGATGTAAAAGAATAACATATTATAGTTGAAAAAGGGGATCCTTGATTGCCGTATTCTGCCCAAACCGATTGTAAATTCCCTTTTAAGTGCAAAATTAACCTTTGAAGCTGTGACCCTTAAAACTCCCCCGCTTCAGCTGCCTTCCAGCCAAGTCCCGAGCAGCGTGGGTCCAATTCAATTGCAGACGCTGATAAGTATGCTACAAAAAGGACAAGCTCGTAATTCGAGCACTTGGCGTCCTGCTGCCGTCTGCCACATGGCCTTGCGTACTTGCCACCACCCCGAATCGCGGCCACTTCCCAGTTTGCAGCTGATGCAGTGACAGATGTGGCATGTTGCTCCTAACTGACTCACTTGCGGTGTGATAACTGGTTCGCCTGTGTCACGCCTTCAGTTATTCATCTGCGCCACTGACGCACTTCTCCCAAGATTTGGACTTCTGCAGCTTGGAGTCTCGATAGGAGCACAAAGACCCCAAAAGTGACTGGAATCAATCGCAGGCTATTTCCCGGATAATCCGCTGAACGGCAATCACAAAATGGTGAGCGGCACGTCCTAAGCGGATTAGGTGTCCCTTAATTATGGCCCAAGTGCTTAGCCGAAACTCAAACACGAGCAGACAAACAGAGAAGAGCAGCAATTTGCCCTGTTGGATAGAATTTTCCAAAATCTAATATTGATTACTAAACGGATAATTATTGATAGCGGGGCGGGGGTCACCACTGCGTATACTTGATACTCTGTCTCGCTGCTTCTGCTTTTCCATTCGGAGCAACACTTGTCCGTGGTCATGCCATTAAATCCCCGAAGGAAAGTCACCGAGTGAGAGTGGCTCTATTCTCTCCACGATGTCTCCTGATTCTGATTCCGATTCGGTTGCCAGCGAATCAAATGGTAACGTCATCAATATCATTATCGATTCATTCCTTATGCTCGCTCCCCGCCTGCTGTTTGCCTCCGTTTCGTTTCTTTTCCATATCAATAATGAATGCTCAAGTCACCGAGCACAAAACTCACGCATAATCATGGAGGGTCGCCCGAATAAAGGAAGGCGAATGGGAAAAGCAGGGAAATGTATCGAGTTTGTTGAGTGTGTCCTCGCTGTTGCGAGTGTGTGTGTGCTGGCTGTCACACATACTCGTCAAGGCTAAGACCCCTCCCACCCACAATAACACCACCCACTTTCTCCTCCCGCTGGCAGAACTGAAAGCTGAAAGCTGAGGCATATTGCGTAGGTCGCTGCGTGCGTCGAGGAAAAGCGATGGGGGAAAAGGAAAAAGGGAAAGCGTTGCCAAGGCACTTTAGTTGTTGCTGTTGTTGCTGTTATTGTTGTTTTTGTTGTAGTAGCAGTCCTGGCCGGAGGACAAACAACAGACGAAGACGAAAAGGAAGACCAAAACTGAGCCAACTGAAATTCATCCGCCTCGATTTCCTTTTACTAAAACACGGAGAAAAAATGTATGCATTCAATATTGAAATTTCGGCAGAGCAGCGGTTTATTTGTGATAAAAATATATCCCGAACTTAATTAAATTTTTGCCAACCTACGTGATGAGACTTCTGTCTCGGAACATATGTTCTAAATTTAAAAGAGTATAAAAATATTGCTTATTGTGGCGCAGGGCTGACACACTCTGGTCTTCTCGGTTTCATAGTTCATTGCAAACTTGATCAGGCCAAGTTTTTCGCAGTGATGAAGCGATTGGGGGACACGAGGATGCTTTTGCTGGCTCGCGTTTGCCAGCCACGTGCCACTGCCGCAGAGGGGAAGGGCTGCGAGGGGCGGGAAAAGCGTGGAAAGCCGACAGAGACCCAGCTTCCGCCGGAGCTCCTCAGTGTTGCCGTTGCCCCGGGCGGGCGGAAAACGGGAAAACGGGATCTGGAGTGCCGCTTCCGCTTCCGCTCTCGCTCCTCGTCTCTCGCTTTAAAGCGGCTTGCGAGCGAGTTGTCGGCACATCCTCAGTGATTCGGTGCGTGTGAGGAGGGAGCTGGCAGGACATCAAAGCAAACCCGCTCGGCTCGGGTCCAGGCTCCCAGGGTCTCCCGCTCCCAGGGTCTCCCGCTCCCAGGGCCTCCAGTGGAGGCGGAGGAGCAGCGCTTATCTAATCATGCGTGGGTCAGTCGACATCAATTAGAGACGAGGTCGGGGCAGGAAATAGGTCATCGTGGGCGAAAGGTGGCTGGTGGGTGGTGGGTGGTGGGCGTCACTTGCTCTTCATTAGCGGTGCATTGAACTTTCAGCGCCAGTGGAGCGACAATGGAGCAAGTTGACCGCAAATCCTGCCCCGTCCAGCTGGAAGAGCCTTTTGAAGTGGCCAGCTAAGTGGGTTAAATGGTCAGCCACGGGTTAATTTACGGGTTAATTACTCCCACCCATCGAGCCAGTCAATCACTTATTGTCTCCCCTTCTCCTCGTTTTTTACTCGTTGCAGTTACCTGAGGACAATTTATACGGAAACACAACAATTATATAGATCTATATACACACCTATATACACAAGAGAATTTGCCGTTTTGACAAGCCGTCCACTTATACACACAGCGAGAGGAGGGATACTATATAGGCAATATATATAACTATGCCCCACGCCTGCCGCCCGAGGAAGAGCCACAGCAATCCGCAGGGCAGCCACTAACAGTAAGAGAGTTTTGCAGTTTGCAGTCGGGAATCCGGCGAAGGAGCAGGAATCCAAGCCAGCAGGACTCAGCCAGCCGAGCCCAAGGACACCGACGTCTCCGTTTCAGCCGCAGGAGGAGGAAAGCGAAGCTGTTGCCATGGGTCGCAAAAAAATCCAAATATCACGCATCACCGACGAGCGCAATCGGCAGGTGAGTGTCAGCAGGTCCTCCCATCCCCGGAACTCCCAGCAATCCCAGCAATCCCGGCAGTCTCGGCAATCCAAGGCAATAGTAGCATTCCATCCCAAAGGAAGCAGCAATTGTTCGCTTCTGCTTCTCCATGGCAATGCAACTCAATTAAGACGCTGATGAAGCACGGGAATCGACTTACGGTTGTTAAACTGAAATCGAACCCGCGTTACGCGGAATTTCCTCATTAGTCAGGCTAATTAAATGTCTGATCGGTGGTCCGTATTCCATAGTTTGGTCCGCTGAAGTTTAAGTTTAATCTAGAATGCGTAACTTCCGATTGGGCATTGTAATAATTCTTAAAATATATTATCCGTGAGCAATGCTCATTTTCCACAACAAGTAATTTCCCGAAAGCATTATCTTCCACTTTGTTATTCACTGGAATTATAAATACGAAAGTGAATAAATAGTAAGCAATCTTAATTTCAAATTGCTTTGCCCAATGGCTTTGTTCTACAGTTTAAGGCAGTTTCATTCACTTTTCTACTCTAATCATTTTGGGCCACAAACCATCCTGCCAGCAGTGAAAGTTTTTCACTCGGAAATTGCCTCCGCCATTCCCACTTTTCCGCTTTTCCACTTTCCAACTGGCGAGCGAGCGTGTGTCGTGTCATCGCAAGGTTTTCCCACCGCTTTTCTGCTGGGCTGAGGCGGTGTCTTGGCCAGGCCATAAACGCGTCATCGCCCGGCAGTAACAACTTGTTTATTGTGCTGCCCCTTTGGCCTTGACTCGGCCGTAATCGATTCATTACCAACTAGCCACCAATCCAGCTAGCCAGCTTTCAAGCTTACCGGCTAGCAAAGGAGACAGAGTTCTCTGGCCACCTTTCCCCTAATTACCTTTGAGGCGCATAAATATTTGAGCACGGGCCGCAATTGAACGCACTTCCGCTTCCGGTTCTCCGCCCGCAGGTGACCTTCAACAAGCGCAAGTTCGGAGTGATGAAGAAGGCCTACGAGCTGTCCGTGCTCTGCGACTGCGAGATCGCCCTCATCATCTTCTCGTCGAGCAACAAGCTCTACCAGTACGCCAGCACCGACATGGACCGCGTCCTGCTCAAGTACACCGAGTACAACGAGCCGCACGAGTCGCTCACCAACAAGAACATCATCGAGGTGAGTGCGGGGAAATTGGGTGGAAAGCGGGGGGGAAATTGGGGGGAGCGACGTTATGCAAAACTCAAGTGAGCCGTGAAAAGCGCAGCAGCAAAGGGATAAAAACGGGGGGATTGGGGTTGACGGCTACAGTAGTAACCTGGCTCTAAAGGAAACTTCTTCATTTGATAACTATTCTCTCTTACTGAGTACTATCTACGTTTAAACGAATAGTAATTCTAGTAGTTTATTTAATTTATTTTAAGGGAGTGTAATCTAGTAGGAGTCTTTAATAAATCTATTCCAACGGAAGTGCTGCAGACCTTTAAGTAACCGGTTGAGTCTTTTGGCCAGGATTAAAGCCACAGCGACTGCAGCATTTAGTGAAGGAAGGGGAAACAGGGGGAGAGGGGGGATGGTTAGATGTCACCAGCGCATTTGAATTTCTAATGCGGCGTCGCCGTCCCCGCGCAAATGGTTCTGTAATGGTAATGCTGCAGGCGGGGATCGGATGGCAGGACGCGATGGGCATTTGCATAATTCAGCACAACAGAGCGCGAAGTGGTCCGAAAGGAGTAGGATAAGGAGAAGGAGGGGCAGGAGGAGGAGGAGGACTCCACGTCACTGGGCGACTTTTCTCACGACTCTCCCTTTGCCCGCAGAAGGAGAACAAGAACGGCGTGATGTCGCCGGACTCGCCCGAGGCCGAAACGGACTACACACTCACGCCGCGCACGGAGGCCAAGTACAACAAGATCGACGAGGAGTTCCAGAACATGATGCAGCGCAACCAGATGGCCATCGGCGGTGCGGGGGCGCCGCGCCAGCTGCCGAACAGCAGCTACACGCTGCCGGTGTCTGTCCCGGTGCCGGGCTCCTACGGCGACAACCTGCTGCAGGCCAGCCCCCAGATGTCGCACACCAACATCAGCCCACGTCCATCGAGTTCGGAGACGGATTCAGGTGGGATGTCGCTGATAAGTTAGTACAGTGTCTCGCGCGGCTGCACACACATTTCTATCTCTATCGTTCGATTGTTTCTCTGTTCTGATCTTCCGTTCTGTTTGGATTTGATTTCTGATGTGATTTTAAATTGATTTCCGATCTGATCTGCATGCGAAAGCTAACCATTCTAACATTCTATTGGTTACTTACTGCTTATGGTTTCTGTTCTCTGCTAACCCACTCACCATCGCCATCTAACCTCGAGTTGCGTGCCAAGTAAAATACTTACTAGCGATTGCCATCCGGTCTAAACGTGTTGCATATTCTTATCTTCTCTATCCCCGGAATATCCATCAGTCTATCCATCGGGTTCCATGCTGGAGATGTCGAACGGCTATCCGCACTCGCACTCGCCGCTTGTGGGATCACCGAGTCCGGGTCCCAGTCCCGGCATAGGTGGGCATAAACCTCATCTATTCATCCATCCATCCACTCCACTCCACACCAGTCCACCCCGCACTTAACCATCCATCCATCCATCCGAATCTAACGTCATCCTGGATGAATCCAAATCCAAATGCAGTGCCCCACTAACCGAACTCTCTTGCAGCCCACCACTTGTCCATCAAGCAGCAGTCGCCGGGCAGCCAGAACGGCCGGGCTTCCAACCTGCGGGTCGTCATACCGCCCTCCATCGCCCCCTTGCCGCCCAACATGTCCGCCTCCGACGACGTGGCCTACGCAGATGTGAGTACTCCAGGAAGCCAAGAAGGCAGACCTCCTTATATCCTCCATCCTCCTTTTATCTCTGCAGCAACGACAGAGCCAGACGTCGCTGAACACGCCGGTGGTCACGCTACAGACGCCGATCCCCGCCCTCACGAGCTACTCCTTCGGGGCGCAGGACTTCTCCTCCTCCGGCGTAGACATCATGAGCCTCAACACCTGGCACCAGGGCCTCGTGCCGCACTCCACGTAAGTTTCCTCTGATCTGTTCGCACTGCTTTACATTGCTAACCAATTCGATGCTCTCTTCTGCAGTTTGTCGCACCTGGCCGTCTCGAATAGCACGCCGCCGCCCGCCACCTCACCCGTCTCCATCAAGGTCAAGGCCGAGCCGCAGTCGCCGCCGCGGGACCTCTCCGCCAGCGGGCATCAGCAGAACAGCAACGGATCCACGGGCAGCGGCGGCTCGAGCAGCAGCACCAGCAGCAACGCCAGCGGTGGCGGCGGGGGAGTTGGCGGAGGAGGAGGCGGAGGCGGCGGAGGGGCAGCCAACGTGATCACGCACCTGAACAACGTCAGTGTCCTGGCCGGAGGATCAGCGGGCCCCGGAGGCGGCGGCGGAGGAGGAGGAGGCGGTGGCGGTGGCAGCAACGGGAACGCGGAGCAGGCGACCAACCTGAGCGTGCTGGGCCACGCGCAGCAGCACCACCTGGTCATGCCCAACTCGCGGCCCTCGTCCACGGGCCACATCACACCCACTCCAGGTAGGCTTCGATTTCCGCACCTGCTCGCTGCTCTTCCTTGTTCTCTGTTCTCCGTTCTCCGTTCTTTGTGCTCTGACTTCTCCTCGTGCTCGAGGGACTTCCGCTTGCACTTGGATTTTCTGCCACTCGTCTACTAATTTGTCCAGAGCTGCAAATTTGAAATTTGGAGTGCCTATTGCAAAAATTAAAACCTAATGCGGCATGTTTCCGGCGCTAATCGCTCTCCTTTCCGCTAACGTTCAGTTTTCAGTGCCCAACGGGCGTATACTTAATGCCCTATTTCGTATTACGTATACGCTGCGTTGCCCTCGGAGGCACTGCGATTTTCTAGCTACATACTTTCTACCAACCTGCAACCTGCCGTTCTAATATTGTTACTACTTAATACGATTGTCTTTTTTTGCATTAACCCACAACGACAACGACAACAACCACATTGTGTGATAATTTAGGGCATGATAAGTATGAAGGATATCCGTACCGCGCGCTAATGGGACATAATCCTAGATGGAATTTTGCCGGTAAATTGGCCACAACCGAAACTACATCAAAACATTCAGACACACACACACATACACATAAACACGCATACCAACACCTATAAATACGCATACATACACAACTGTAGCAAAATTGTTGTAAAGCAAAGAAATTCCATTTAACTTAGGGAAGGGCTTGAGTTCGGTTCAGTTTGAGTTTCCTTTTTGAGGGGGTCCTTTAAGATTGTGAAATTCCAAAGAACATTTTGTTGCCTGGCTTTGTTTTGATTTCCCCCACTAACCACACAACCAATCGACTTCCCTCTAACCAGAAACACCCACTGCAGCTTCAAAGGTCGCCGAAACGCACTCGTGTGTGACCTTTGGAGCTGCAGGACTCATATTCACGAGACACACACTCACACTGGTCAGATGCTCCGAGTGATCCGAGTGTCTGGCCACGCCCCGATCGCCCACCAACCCGCCCGCCTTGAATGTCCGCCCGCCTGCCTTTGTCACACACACGCGACCTGGAGCAAATCGACTAATGGCTTAACAGACTTCATTATCCTTAACGCAGGTGCGCCGAGCAGCGAGCAGGATGTGCGTCTGGCCGCCGTGGCGGCGCAGCAGCAGCAGCAACAGCAGCAGCAGCAGCAACACCAACAGCAGCAGCTGGGCGACTACGACGCCCCCAACCACAAACGGCCGAGAATATCGGGCGGATGGGGCACATAGCCGGCACGAGCTGCCGGAAGCAGCCACTACAAGCCGCATCACAGCAACAGTAACAGCATCAGCAGCAGCAGCAGCAACACCAGCTGCCACAGCAACAGCAGCAGCAGCAACTCCATCAGCAGCAGCAGCAGCAACAAGAAGCCGGCGGAGTGCGACGACCTGGCGATGATGCCGCCACCGCCGCGGAAGGAGCTGGCGAGGAGCTCCTACAGCCTCCTGCAGCCCGGCTACGACTGCTACGGGCAGCAGCTGGCGGTGTCCTACGGAGCGCAGCAGCTCCCGTAGTCCCTCGGCGTCCTCCGTTCCCGCACCAGTGCAATAGTTGAGAAACGGGAAGCGTGAAGCGTTAGGCGTTAGGCGGGGGGAGCGGGGGCTTTGTTTTGTTTTCGGTTCAAGCGAACAGTGACAGTGTCATATCTATAGTTATTGTAACTTAAATGAATTACGAGTACAGCCTACGGTAATAGATATAATTTTAAATTATGATGCATGGCAGGCAGGAGCTCTGCCGCGCAGTTCGGGCAGGCCGGAGTGTTGAGCTGATTTAGTTTAGTTTTAGTTACAATTACAATTACGAGTACAGTTACGCGTATGGTTAAAGATAATGTTAAATCTAGTTAAGGCAAGTGCTGCAGACGAAAAGAAAGAAGAAGAAGAGGAAGGGGGGAACACATTCAGAACGGAATGGAACGTAACGTAACTTGACGTAACGTAATGGAAACGGAAACGGTTGGGGCGAGCTCCTTATGCTGTAAATATCACACAGACCCCCAGCAGACGTACTCAGTGTTCGATCATAATTTATAGCTTATCATTTTGTGCAATTACTGTCTCTTCAGTTCTGTTCTATGCACACACTCTTTTGGCGGTTCGAAGTCGAGCCCGGTTTGTTTTTAGCTTACGCAATTATACACATAAATATTATACACACTTTACGATTATGATTTAGTCCTGATTTAAGCGATTATTTAATAGACACTCTTCTCTTCATCTCTTAAGCGAAACGAAGTCATATTTGTAATTTACGTTTAAAGTGGATTTCTATTCAATTTGAAGTGCTTCAAATTCTTGTCCCTAAGTTTTGTATTTTCTACATTTACATGCATGCAGTTTGTAAAACAACAACAATCGCAATCGCAACCGCAACAACAACAACAACTCAACAAAATATAATTTAAATAAAATTATTCGAGAAACTCTTGTGTTCGCTTTTTGTTTCGGTTCTTGTTTTCGTTGCCAGTTTTGTTTGATTAGTCCATATCTTTATTTGCTACCCGCCCCGGCCCCACTCGCCATGTTTCCGGCCCTGTTTGAACAGGCCAGTGGGCGTGTGGGCGTGTCTGCGTCTGTGTCAATGTCAATTGCCCATTTCGAAATTGCCAATATTTGACTAAGGGGTAAACGCGCCCGCCAATATTTGCTCTGGCCGCATGACCTGTTGCACTTTATACAGCCGCGCGCGGAGCGCAGCAGCAAGAGCAAGGTATTTATGTAAATTTGTATTTAAGACGGGCTGCATCAGCTGTGCACATTTAGGAGCAGAATGCTTTCTGCAAGCTGCAACTGCAACTGCAGCCGGAGGAGAAAGTGAAGAGGAGCTAGCTTACACTCTACAGGTTTCCCCATTGAACAAGCTTTACACGTACATATTTAAGCATATTGAAGCGGATCGGGCGGGGAGTGCGAAGCGAAACGTCTACCAGCACGCGAAAGATATTTTATAGCCATATTCGATATACACATACACTAACAACTAAGCAACCAGCCGAGGTCCCCGAACCGAAGCGCACTTTTAGGATGAGAGACCCTGGACGCGGTCCATTCCGCGGCGAATCTCCTCCAGTAACCCCGGGGATGCCCGGAACGGGCCGCTCCCTTCTTTGTTGGTAACGTTATATATTATATATATTGTGTACATATAAGTAATTCGTGGATATTGTGGTTATTCTTGTTGCACCCCTGAATGTTGTGACCCGGACCCTACATGATTTTCATATTGTTTGCGAGGACTTTCGGACTTTCCCACACCCCTCCTCCCTCAATTGATTTGGACCTCCTTCTGTTGGTGTACATAGATCCTGGTGTATAACTTCACTGTGTAGTGTTGCCTTAAAAACAGTGCCTCTTTTTGATGAACAAACAAATACATGGAGACATACACACTTGCATACCTGCATGTTGTACTAATGTTGATTGCAAATGATAATGATAACGAACAACTTGATGGTGAAAAATTTCAATACAGGTGTTAATTGTGCTACTTGAATAAGCGTAGATAAATCTGGATACTTTAATGATAACCCCAATCGAACCTAGTGAGTCCCGAGAGAGAGATAACCTCCACTAAGCAGCACGTAATGTACAAAGGGCGTTTCAATTGGCATCGGACAAGGAAGGCTTACCCCGAAACCCACATAGTCTAGTCTATTTAAACAAGAAGTTGTTAGGAGTAATATAGATTCGGTGGACTCGTTGTACAGTACAGACTGTCTAGAAGACGTCCTACGGTCACAGGGACCACTCGCAGCACGGAAGCAGTCGGGAAGTGGGATCTCCGGATCCAGGGTGTACATTTGTATTCGCTGTACCTTTAGGATAGTACCTAGATAAAATGTTAGGCCCACGCACTGTTGTAATGGGATTTATGTGGCACCCCACACGCATCACGTACACGTACTAGTTGTACAAAGACTTGTGCTTGGACTCACCTAGATAGTATTGCGGCTCGCCCCAGATAGTCTGGCGAGACGTGCGGATCTGCACAAGGATTAGGAGCATTTCGGAGAGAGGGTCACCCACTAAGTGTATCCATCGATGTGTCTGTTCAAATAACCATATACATCTAATCTTAACGCTAAGCTAAGGACATGCAACCGTTTTGGTGAAAAACAAAGTAGAGTATACACACGCATATATGTGAACTATATAATGAGAAACAAGTTTTATCCGTGCACTGAATACGAAAGGTTTTGACAAATTGACAAATTGATTGTGGATTCAATATTTACCTAATAAGTTGGTGTTTTAAACAGAAAAAGCGAGGGCTAAACCGAACAATGATAGTAGAACATTTTAAATAAAACCTTTTTGGCAACTGACTCTGGTTCTTTTATTTCAATTTTATTGCAACTTTAAGCTTACTTCCGAATCGCGGGTTCAAATTATCAATTTACAAACTAGAGAAATGCAATCGCGGTACACGGTACTCGAACGGGCTGGGGGCCGTTCCCTCACATCCCGTTGTAGGCGGGGCCGCCGCCCCCCTCGGGCACCACCCAGTTGATGTTCTGCTTGGGGTCCTTGATATCACAGGTCTTGCAGTGGATGCAGTTCTGGGCGTTGATCTGCAGCTTCATGTTGCCGCCCTCCTCGTTGGGCACGTACTCGTAGACGCCGGCGGGGCAGAAGCGCTGCTCGGGTCCCTCGTACAGCGCCAGGTTGTGGTCGACGGGCACCCGGTCGTCCTTGAGCGTCAGATGGGCGGGCTGGTCGCCCTCGTGGTTCGTGCCCGTGAGCGCCACCGAGGAGAGCAGGTCGAACGAGATCTTGCCGTCGGGCTTGGGGTAAACGATGGGCTTGCTGGAGCTGGCCGGCTGCAGGCACTCGTGGTCCTGCGGCCCGTGCTTCAGGGTCCAGGGCTCGCGACCGCCCATGAAGATGGAGAAGCCACTGAGGACCAGACCGCCGTACAGGCCCAAGGGATTGTGGAACGAGGGGTGAACGTTGCGCACGTTGTAGAGGTCCTTCCACACAAAGGAGTCTTTGATTCTGGGGGGAAATGGTTCGGTTACTTGTATTTCCATCTACTGAGGACTCCTCACTTACTTCTCCGCATAGCTAGTGGGTTCCACGCCAGCCGTCGACTGCGTGCCCGCACTGATGGCCTCCAGCGCACTCTCGACCGCCAGCATGCCGCTCTTCATCGCGTAGTGGGAGCCCTTGATGCGGGGCACGTTCAGGAACCCGGCGCTGCAGCCCACCAGGCAGCCTCCCGGGAAGGAAAGCTTCTGCGGCAGACTCTGGAAGCCGCCCTCGTTGATGGCTCGCGCTCCGTAGGCGATGCGCGTGGCGCCCTCGAAGACGTGGCGCACTTTGGGGTGCGTCTTGAAGCGCTGGAACTCCTGGAAGGGACTGAGCCAGGGGTTCTTGTAGTTCAGGCCCACCACAAAGCCCACTGCGATGGTGGGAGTGGGTTCGTTCAGGTGGTACAAGAACGATCCCCCGTAGGTGAACCGGTCCAGGGGCCAGCCGATGGTGTGCTCCACCAAGCCGGGTCTGCAAGAGGGGATATTCGCGTGAGGAGATGATCGGTAGAGTATTGGGCACGACTACTCACTGGTGCTTCTCGGGGGCAATCTCCCAGACCTCCTTCAGTCCGATTCCGTAGGTCTGCGGCTCGCTGCCCTCGTTCAGGCCGAACTTCTGCGTGATCTGCTTGGTCAGGTGACCGCGGCATCCCTCGGCGAAGATGGTGGTCTTGGCGTGCAGCTCCATGCCGCGGGCAAAGGTGTCCTTCGGAGCCCCGCTCTTGGCGATGCCCACGTCGTTGGTGGCGATGCCCTTGACACTGCCGTCTTCGTGGAAGAGCACCTCGGAAGCGGCACAGCCGGGGTAGATCTCCACCCCCAAGGCCTCCGCCTGGTCGCCGAGCCACTTGACCAGGTGGCCCAGACGGACAACGTAGTTGCCGTGATTGTCCATGGGCCAGCCCTTGAAGACGGGGATCGAGATGCGGCCGGAGCCTGTGAGGAAGGAGAACGTGTCCTTGGTCACGGGGGTGTTCAGAGGAGCACCCTGCTCCTGCCAGTCGGGGATGAGTTCGTTCAGCGAGACGGGATCGATGACGGCGCCGGAGAGGATGTGGCCGCCCACCTCGGCGGACTTTTCCACCACACAGACTCGAATTTCCTACAGATGTCGAAGATAAAATGTGTGTGGTCGAGATGGACATGCAGAGGCCAACCCACCTGATCCTTTTCCGCAGCCAACTGCTTGGCCCTAATGGCGGCGGACATGCCGGCAGGCCCTCCGCCCACGATCACCAGGTCCACCTCCTCGATGCAGCGCTCCATGTCCACCTCCGCCCATCGGTCGTCCTTCTCGCGGGGATTCAACGTGTAGTGGGTGGTGATCCTCGGATACTTGGCCGCCTCCGAGATGCTGCGCACCAAGGAGGGCCTGAAGAGCCGCTGGACTGCGAGGAAACAGATTGCGGTTAATCTGCCGAGTTTGTGGGGCTAAGAGGTCTCCCCGCGTCTTTGCGGTTATGTAATGCCAGCCATTGGGATTCTGGGAACACTTACCTCTGTGCATTTTTAGCAGCGCCGACATCTTTTATTCCGTTCCCAGCTGATAACGGTTTAGAAGTGGGAAGAGTTTCAGGAACTCTTTAAAAACTCTTCCTAGATATGTAGATATGTATGCTGTTGTGTTTACTCTGATCCCAAACACAACACTAACAACAAGATCGGTGCAACAAGTTGGACTTTAGACCCGTCCGGCTGATGACGTAGCGCCTTCCAAAGTTCGTTGGCAATTAATACCGTTCGCAAAGAAGTTTTTTCGGATTGTGATTGCCAACTTAAAAAGCAAATAAACTGATAAATAAAATGGCAATATTAAAAGTGTTTGCTTTTGATTCTCAAGTAGCGGTTTTTATGCTACACAGCTGGGCGATAAGGAAATTGGCACTAAAAAAGGCCTTATAGCGTGGGCGCGAACCATCTTAAAAAAACGTTGTTGAGATTTTTGTCTCGAACAGAACCTGCTGCCTTTGCAGAGTTGACAAGCATTCAAAAGCCGTTACCATCCCAAATTAAAATTTACCCTGAAAAGTTGGTTTTTAAAAAAGTGGTGCTGGCCAAGATGGGGACGGCGGATGTCCTGCTCCGGTAGGTGACAAGCGAGGACGAGGCCTATATGAAACGCGGTGAAAAATTTAGCTGGGGAAGAAGGGTTGTCAATTAAATTTAAAACTTTATCAGTTTTATATATACATATTATGTATATAGAGAAGACAAAGGCAAACACAAATCATTCTGATAGTAAAAGTTATCGGTCAATTTTTTTTGGCCGTCCCATTGGTATAAAAAGCTGCACTTTCTTTTCGGTCCGACAGAAATCAAGTTAAATTGTAATGGATCTGCGTATATTCACACTTCTCTTTGCTTTATGCGGTTGGCTGCACATTCCAGAAGCAAATGCTGAAGAGGTAAAAAAATAAACAGTCGAAGTAAATGACTATCTCCTGCTAAAAAAGTATTAAATTTCAATAAAAAATATTTAGGTTGAGTCTAAGATTCGCTCACCAAGAATACGTGTTTTAAACATTTTATCAAATACTAATCTCATATTTTCTAGTGTTCTCTGCATCAAGTAATAAAGACGGGTGAAAAGTACGATATACGGACTCCCCTATATCCAGACTTCTACAGAACGCCACCTATTTGCAGGTGGCATGCACATGCACAGGGGTCAGATAACGTAATTGACCTCCAATGCTCAATTGATATTCCATTCGGGGTAAGTACTTTCCAAGCAGTATATTTCCAGAATCTTGATTTTTAATTCGTAAAAATCCTTGTTTAAGGGACCCAATTGCAGGTACAGTTACCTTATGGTGTTCGACGACAATTCTCCTGACTCTCCAATGGTTTTCTGTGGATTTTCTAAATACCATAGAATTAGAATGTCATCGAGATATGCCCATATAATATTTTCCGGGTTCGGAAAAATTTATTGTGAAGTAACGGCTGTGCGAGCTTCGACTCCTTCCGAAGAGACCTAAAGTCTAATACTTCCCTTCAAAATACAAGAGCATTAAAAACTAAAATGGGCTTTTTATTTCAGCCGCTTCTTTGTGTTATTTTTCTGACCAAATCCCGGCTAGCACATCCCCTCCCCAACGCCATGCATTTCTGACCTCGGAGTACAGTGGAGCAATCTTTATTTGGAACGTTTCACGCCTTCCGATGCGTTCAGATTATACTTATAAACGATATATATATAGATAAGAACTCCAAAGCGCAGTGAATTTTTAATCCAGCCCTCATTAAAAATTCATGGGTTCGGCGTTTGTCGGGAGTTCGAGTGGTGTGAGGGGCGAGGGAGTACGTATACGTATGTCAGTTACGATTAGTGGGATCCTTTGTCAACATCTATTTACAAGGAGGACCTTTCAGGGAGCACCGCTCACTGGCCGAAGAACTGCTCCTGCTCCTGCTCCTGCTCCTGCTCCGCGCTGCCCTCGTCCACGGAGCTCGCCTGCTCGCCGCTCTTCGCCTGCTGCTCCTGCTGCTCCTGCTTCTTGAACAGCTCCGACATGGCCTTGTCCACGGGACTCCGCTCGCCCGGCTGGCCCGCCTTGGTCTGGTTGGACTCGGGCTGCGCCGGCTTCACGCTCTTGCCGAAGCGAATGAAGTTCGCGTCCATCTTTCCGGAGCGCACGAAGTCCTGCTGGGCGGAGCGGCCGAAGCGCATGAAGTTGTCGGGGCGGCCGAAGCGCATGAAGTCCTGCTTGGGGCTGCGGAGCTCCTCGTGAGGACTGCGTCCGAAGCGCATGAAGTTGTCCGCGCGCCCGAACCGCATGAAGTCCTCCGCCGGAGTGCGCCCGAACCTCATGAAGTCCTGCTTGGGATCCCTGCCAAACCGCATGAAGTCCTGCTTGGGATCCCTGCCAAACCTCATGAAGTCCTGCTTTGGATCCCTACCAAACCGCATGAAGTCCTGCTTGGGATCACGTCCGAATCTCATAAAGTCCTGCATGGGATCGCGACCGAATCGCATGAAATCCTCCTTTGGGTCCCTGCCAAACCTCATGAAGTCCTGTTTGGGATCCCTACCAAACCTCATGAAGTCCTGCTTGGGATCCCTGCCAAACCGCATAAAGTCCTGTTTGGGATCCCTGCCATAGCGATCCATGACGGACCGCTTGCCCACGCCCTCCAGCTCGGCGGAGCCACCGAAGCCCCCGAAGCCCCCGTCTGGCGGAAGGAGCTCCGCCTGCCGCTTGCCGAAGTGCATGAAGTTGTCCTGCAGGGACCTCCGCTTGGCCTCCAGCTCGGGGTCGAGCTTGTAGCGCGGCTTGCGGCCGTGCTTCTGGAAGCGCAGCACCAGGGCGTTCTTGGAGTAGTCGATGCCGATCACGGAGACGGGGTGCCGGAACTCCAGCTCCGCCTGCTCGTCCTGGTCGCCGGCGAGGAGGGCGTCCACCAGCTCGCTATCCTGGGGGGCGGGAGGCGCCCCGGAGTCCTGCAGGGAGTTGCCCCCGAAGGCGGGCGTCTCGATGATCTCGCTGTGGATGGCTGACTGCATCTGGTACAGCGCCAGCAGGAACATCAGCGCGATGCCCATCTGCAAGGAGAGGAGGAGCAGGGAAGGCGAAGTGAGCAATGGTGGGTGGTAATTACCTCTCGCGTTATCTACTGCAGCTCTTAATCACATTAAGGCTGTTCGTTTTACCCGGCGAAACAGTAGCCCCAACCAGGAGTCAGGACACTAGACTTCAGAGCAGAGTGTCCTGCTAATTAACCATCAGGATATTTATGGCCAGATCTGCTGGGCGGCGCGTAAAAAGTTAACCGGCCGCATTAAGGCCACCGCAAGGACAATGGCTCCCACTCCGCCCACTCAACCCACCTATGACGGGTTTACAGGCACTAACACTTGCTCGCCTCGGAAGGTGGGCGTGGCAGGGGGAGGGGGCGTTGATGTATGGTGTCCGGGCGACGACAGAGCAGCACCATTAGAGATGCAAATGATTATGGCTTTTGGATAAGGTGACGGCTCAGCCTGCGGAGCTGCCGAGCTGCGTCGCCTCGATGCGAGTGTGGCAGGTGCAACAGGTTGTGGGGCAGGGGGAAAGGGCTCCTCACAGCCGAAGTTGGACTTCAAACAAAGAAGCGGGGTCACCGAACACCTTTCCCTTTCAGCTTGTCAAACAGTAAGTACTATTTGCCTTCCCCATGTGGCCATAATATTCCCCCCTTCCTTTCCGCAGAACTTTGAAGAGCAGTTTGTGGTTGCAACAAAGTGCCAAGAGAAGAACAGCCAGTGGGGTTTCCACGGGTTTCCCAAGCCCCTCAATCAGCGGCCAATTAGCACTTCTGCCCAGTGCTCCGCTCGAAGAAATTAAAAACTTGGCCAGACAACTCGCGACGAAAAACTTGACCTCCAAGTCGGCGGCTGATGAGCGGACTTCGCAACGCGCGCATTAACATACTTTCGGCGGCAATCAGACTCGCATTCAGCCATTCAAGTGTCGGAGTGTCGGAGTGCTGGAGTGTTCAAATGCGGAGATGGCCCAGACGAACCGTCTGAAGATTTGCATACGCACTTCTCACCGTTTCCCAACCGACGGCAATCGCATTCGCATTCGCAGTTGCATTTGCAGTTGCAGCGAAAGATTGCAACAGGTTGGGACTCAAGGGTCCCATAAAGAGGAGACTGGTCGGAGGCGCTTAATTTATGGGCTCCAACCGGAGTTTCGCAAGGCGCCTGCTTCGCCAAAAAATATGACAGACAGCCTCTCCAGAGGCAAGGAGTCGGAGGAGTCAGAGGAGTCTGAGGAGTCAGTGGATTCAGCGGAGTTGGCGATGTGAAGTGCGCAGACAACAATTGCCAAACGTCTGATTGATTCGCGATGCCGAAATGTGCATTTATAATTCACGAGTGCCTGCCTGCCCAACTGCCTAACTGCCTGAACGACGCCTTCATAATTCTGGAGGTGGTATCGATGACACACTCGTTAATTCGCTTAGTCGGCGCGTGGAAGATGAAACCCGGCACTCGGGGCTAAACTGATTTGCATGGATTATGCGATACACCTGGTGGGGCAGGATGCCTTTGAAGTAGCTGGAGCTGCCTGGCAACTCCTGGCTGGCAGGATGGCAGGATGGCAGGATGTGTGGAGCACATTACCCGGGCGGCATTTAAATATCATTTGTCAGGCAGGAGCAGCCAGGCGGGAAAGCGGGACAGTGGGACACTCGGAGACAAATGATGGCGCGGCCATTTCAGCTGTCCGGTGTCGGCGATAAATCAAAAATTGCACACGCTTCGCTTTGCACTTCTTGAGCTTCAGCCGAGAGTGGAGAGTGCTGCCCCTCCTCCCCCCTCCCATCCTCACCTGTGCCACAACAGGTGCGAGTACGGATGCAAATGGAAATCTAGCTCTGCTCTGGGCCCCAAAAGTGCACTCATAAATATTTCAATTTGCCTTCATTAGCCGCAACGACTCCGACTTTTCCACGAGGCTGCTGGGTGCGGGGAAACTATTTGCCTACTTCCTGGTCGCATTTTCCCTACCCCAACTAATTTTCCGGGGGGCGAGAGTCGAAAAGTTGACAAATCCGAATTAGTTGCTCTCAGTTTGGCCGCACACTTTGGGCCAATTAAAAATTACTCCCATTCGAGGATTATGAAATCACATTTAATGTTGATATTTGAAGGGCAGCTGGGCGATAACTAAAAATAGTATAAGCTTTTTAAATACAGACACTAAACTCCCATAAGGAGATGTACTATAACAAGACTATTACTGCTTTTGCCTCATTATTTAAATCTCACAAATTAACGAATTTCTTAAAAGTGAAAGCCAAAACCTCTTACAATTTTATGAAACAAGATTTAAAAGCAAACTATTCCCTATTAAAAATGAAATGCATTAAAATAGCATTTTAGTCATTAACTTTGACTTGTAGGCCACCGATTCACTTCACCAATCCCACTTCGCACTAAATAGAATTAACATTCCCCGAATAGCTCGTGTTTGCTTCCTCAGAATTGGTAACTTTCGAGCACTTTGGATATCTAGATGGCCCTGCCTAGTTGATTGCTCAGCATTCGGGGATGCCTTTGAAGCCCCCTGTTCCAAAATCTCACCTTCTAAAGTTGTTCCTTGGCTGCGGTGGGCACTCGGAACTGGGATGGAGTCGGGAACGGGGATCCTGGTCGCACACACACTTGTTGCCCGGGCGAGTGAGTAACACTTCTGTGCGAGTGCCTGCCGAAACATCCTGTTTTATACGCTGTCCTTTGTGGGCCTCCAAGGAGGCTGCTGCTGCTGTTGTTGCTGCTGCTGTTGCTGTTGCTGTTGCTGCTGTTGCTGTTGCTGTTGCTGTTGCTGCTGCTACTGTTGCTGCTGCTGCTGCCGTTGAGGTGTCGTGTGGGCGCGAGCAACAAGTGCTGCGGCAACATGTTGCAGAGGACTCTCGCTGGAACGGGACTCGGGGCTCGGAGTTCGCCGGCTTTGTTGCCACTGCACTTTTTCAGCACTTAGGCGCTATTCCGCGGCAGATTAGCGGCTGCATAGTCACTGTCACAACAATAAACCCTGACATTGTCCGGTTGTCTGTCTCTGGTCAGCCGTGATATGTTTGTTTCGCCTGTCAGCGGCTGTCAGTGGGACAAAGGCCGAAAGCAGCCGCATTCAAGCTGGCTTATTAGCCAGCAGCCAGGAGCGGCAACAATGACGTAGCAACATTTCGTCGCCAGCCTGCTGGCCACTCGAGCCCAAATTGTATGCAAATCGCCCACAATTGTTATGTTACGCCCACTTTTAAGGGGCGCGGAGGGGAGCGGAGGGGCCATCCTGGCCGGGCACGTCCAATTAGCCCGCCAGCCAGCCAGCCATCCAGCTAGCCAGCGGATCGACTACGTGTCCGTATGCGTTATAATTTGCCCTTGCCGTCGCGGCGTTTATGGCGCTTTATGGCCCTGTAACCTGTAACGGGATACATTGTGGCGCCTCTGGCACCCACATACCATCTTCCCATCATCTGGATCCATCCACCCCCAGGGCCACCCCCATCCCATCTTTTGGGTGGGGCTGCGAAACTGTTTCAAAGACGGAAGTCTGTAATTACGGCCCGCAAAGGCCGAAGTTTCGGAGAGCCGTCTATCAATGGCTTTTGGCCACCTCGCATGACTTGGCAGAAATGGGTTTGTTGGGCAGGTCCATTGTCATTGTGTCACTGCGTCACTGCGTCACTCCAAGATCGCATAAAACAAACACCAGCTCGCTCGATAGATAACCAGGTCTGCGGATGGCTCATTTGCATAGGAGGCTGGCTGGCAAAGCGAACTGAACTGAACTGGAATCCGAAGTAGAGATGAGTCGAGAGTAGCTCAAGTTCAAGCACGGCTCCGCGCTTGGGTTTCTTGACCAGGCCAAGTCGTGTGCCAGTCCCCCAGTTTAAAAATAGAGCAGCTCCGCCGTCCACGTGGCTGTGGGATCTGTAAAGTCCGTCTCGAAAACTTTGTTAATAAGGCATTTGCATTCTAGTTCCTCTTCGAATTTGAATAAACTAAAGAAGCTCTGAAAGGTGTGTAAGCAAAGCTGACAGAATGGACTCCAAATATTATGGTTATCCGAATTTAAATCATTACGGCATAGGGTTTTTTATTTCTAAACATTATTACTCCATCTAAAAACCATTTGCTATGGCTTTTGTGTGACAAGAACACAAATCTAAAGGCGTGAAATACCTTTTGATACAGTAAATATAATATATATGATAAAAGAGAGCGCCTAATGCAAGGTGACCTGAGGTCAGCTTCGCTGATGCCCCTCCGAATGCTTCTCTTGGCCACTTTGATTAGCCCGATTAGCTGCAGCCCTGGCAGAAATCAGAAATCAGAAATCAGAGCCAATAAGCAGATGCTGAGCTTTGTTTCGATGTCAATGCCATTGCCAATTTGCGGCTACCTCTCTTTCAGCTGCTTTGAGCTTCTTTTGCATCTCGTTTTCTGCCTCGCTTTTGGCCCGCGTTTTGGCCAACAACTGTAACCGAGCAGGTCCGCCTAATTAATGGCCAGCGCAATGGGGATTTATGTGTGCCATAAAGCCAGCTCAGCCGCTTTCCGCCGATCCACCCTCCGATGCGGTTCGCTGGCATTAATGGTCGAGCCACGCCGATTTCCCTAAGCGGACCCCACTGCGTATGCGCAACGCAACGCGGTGCTGGCCTGAAAATTGAATTGTTTAGCCGGGCCAAATTGCATCACGTTCTAAGTGCACTGGCTCCGAGATTAAGTGGTGATCGTTGCTCACCCAGATGAATTTGTATGGTAACTCCGTTAAGCAACTAGACTTCAGTTCTTGAGTTGTAAGCCTACGCAGAAACTATTAATTGATTTAGTTAAATAAAGTAAGGCGTCAGTGCCCAGCAGTTTAACCCCAGACGAATGGAGTTAGGGGGCTGAGTGGGGTTAAGGGGACTGGAAGGGGTCGAGGGGAAGCCCCCCTTCCGGGGTTTTGAGCCCCTGCTTGAGTCTCTCTCGCATTCGGTTACGTCTGCGTGCAGAGAAAGAAAAAGTGTACTTGTTTCTACCTAGGAAAAAGCTACAAGCGCAAGAATTACTAACTAAACTCATTCAGATTAAAATCATACGGAGAATGGGATGAAAGTGCATACGCAATTCCGGCGAGATTTAAGACCAAGTTGTGATGCAACGAAAAGAAATTAAGTTCAATCCCTATCACACATTGGATGCAATAATAGCGTAAAAATGTTAATTCCTCTTTGACCTGTCACGAACCTGTTTCTCTCTGTGTGCCAGCTCGGAAAGCAGCTACCAGATCTCGGATCTGAGTATCCGAGTCCGCAGCTGTGTGTGCGCCAAACTAGTAGATGCGATACATAGTTTGGCCCAAAGTTGTTTTCGTTTTATTTTCTATTAGGTTGGCTGGGAGTGCGAGGCGCTTTTCGCGATCAGTTTGTGTTTAGCATTCGGCGAGCGCGGGTCAACAGTATCTGAATCCGAATCCGAATCCGAATCCATCTGAGTATCTTTCTAAAAGGGTCTGCCAGCGTTGATAAGTGAAGGTGCGAAGCAGTAGTCAAAATCGAAGACGTTCCAGTGGCTCTAATGCAATTAGCATGCGAATCAAACTCGTTAACAAAGGCCAAGGCGAATATCCGAAGATATTCATGGGGTTCAGTTAAGAAGACCTGGCCGTAAAGTGTTCGAATAAGTTTCCCAACCACTGTATGTACCCACCATCAGCTTCGTGACTTCGTCCAGCTGCTGCGACTCCTTGATTTTATTATCGCATTGTTGACATCTCTGCCTGCTCCAAACTGGTTGGCTGTCCCCAGCGGAGAAGCGGAAAAGCTGCTCATGCAAACGGACCCAGGAGCAGCAGGCGCTGCTCTTTTCGGCTGTTTTTTTCCAAATGGGGAAACTGCCAAGTGCCAGCCATCAGCCACCTGGACACTGGCAGTTCTCCCAAGCAAGTGCCGCTGTCGTCGGGCCTGCCGCTGATTGCAGATCAAATGCTGGGAACGTTGGCCAGATTCCCATGACCGGCGCAAGGGGCGGCTATCCGGAATCGCTTGCTTCCCGAGCGATTTAGATGCCAACTCGATTGCCCACGGAGCAGATCTAAACTGCGGTAATTGCCGCTCGAGTGTGGCAGAGCGGAGCTGGCCGAGATTAGCGGGTCAGCGGTTCAGCGGGCCGAGTGTGGCAAGCCTGCCCTTTCCACTTTCGAAACTCACGTTCGCCGCCTCAGTTTTGGCACTCGTATCAGCAATGAACCGCGCTCCATGGCTGCGATCTTGGCCGCAGGCTGGCCATTCTAGGCCCAATGCTAAAGCCATTAGCGCGATTAACTGGGGCCCAGACACGCGGAGCCGCCATAAAACCAGAGCTTTTATCGCCGCGCTTGGTCGTTCGGCTTTTTTATACCCTCGCAGTGGGATAACCACTCTGGTTGGGTTTGGCAAGGCCACGCTACAAAGTATAAGAGTATATGGTATACCCCTGACCAGCATCATCTAGGCTATAGATCTGGCATCGGAATTATCTAGACTCATATGTAAATAACTTTCTTTTTTGAAAACCACTTATAGGTAGTCCAAGGTTAAGCACTTCTAGTTAATGTGCTGTCCGATTAACTTTAAACGGTGTTCATGCGCAAGGGTGTGTAATCTTCGAGCAGCTGCAGTCTGCCAAGACCCACTTGTCACCCCAACCCCAGCTTAGAGGGGCTGTGCTCCGCCAGCCAGAAGATTACAGGTTGCCCGCCTTGTTAGCCGGGTCCAAGTCCGCGCGTCTAATAACCAGGTTCGCGATGTGCCGAATGCGGGTCAATGTGTCAGCGGATGAAGGACACAAGGTGCTCGGGTATCGGGGATAGGGGATCGGGGCTCTGGACACGCTCCACCACCCAGCGCCACCGGAGAGCCCGTGGTGCGAGTCGCGGGGCATGCGACTGGGACACGGTGTGGCAATCTCTTAATTGGTGCCGTAACGCCGAATCGGTGTCGCTCCGCTTGCCCACTCGATGGCCACCGCGTTGACACTCAGCCGGCCAGCCAGCCAGCCAGTTATGTGGCCAGTCAGCCAAACGTGGCCTAATCTGCAATTGCCGCTCCGCCGGCCAACTGGTTGGTTGCCTCATAACCGCCTTTACGACCAAGATCAAATGAAATTAAAAGTGCACTTGGCGGCGACATTCGTTATGTGCTCACCGCTCCAAAAGTGACCGAAGAAATCCCCAACAATGTCAGCGCGACTTTTGGAGATCATGTTTCTCTGATAAAATGACAGTTATCACTGAGAGTTGTTTTACCGAGGAACCACTTTAAACCACTTACAGATCAAATGGAGTTTTAAGGGGATACCAAAAATCTACTCTAGTTTACACTTGGGAAACATTTCCATAAGAATAGATTATAGAACGCCATTACAATCCGACCTTTTCAACTAAAGCAAATTAGTTATAAGAAGATAATATCAGCTTATTAAGACCTGCACTATAAAACCCATGTTCAATGATTAGTAAACAACAATTACTAAATTAACTCACCCCTCACCCCTTCCACCTGCATTCAGCTATCCGAGATGACCGCCAAGCCGAAGTTCGTGTACGAGAAGGACGACCTGGGAACCATCGGGGAGGTGGACGAGGGCGAGGTGGACCGCATCGCGGAGTGCTTCAAGGGACGCAGCCTGTTCATCACGGGAGGCACTGGCTTCCTGGGCAAGGTCCTGGTCGAGAAGCTGCTGCGGTGAGTGGGCGGAGTGGGGGAGACTAAGCGGAGCGAGGGGGCGGGGCAGCTCTTCCGTACGTGGCCCCATTAATCCCAATTTCCGCCACGGCTTATGCAATATTATTAATTCCTGCAGGTCGTGCGGCGGCCTCAAGCGCATTTATCTGCTCATCCGGCCCAAGAAGGGCAGGGATCCGCAGGAGCGCATCAAGGATATTTTCCAGAACGTGGTAAGCAGGGCGGGAGTTATGGAAGCAATGAGAATTCATAGCCGAGTCAACGGATTAATCAAATTACGTGTTGTTCGCTCTGTGCGCAGCTGTTCGACCAGGTGAAGCAGCTCCGCGGCGAGGAGCACATCCTGCAGCAGGTGGTGGCCATTGCCGGCGACGTCCTCTCGCCCGGACTGGGCATCTCCGAGGAGGATCTGGAGACGCTGCGGCAGGAGGTGTCCATCGTTTACCATTGTGCAGCCACAGTGCGGTAAGCGCAATCCCTTTCATCCCTTATGATTACCCAAGGATACGACAGATTGCAAAATATAGATTATATCTTCCAGAACTATAACCCCATAGGAATCTCGCTTCCAAGGGTTTATGGTTTAATTCGTGAAAAAGGATGCATTTTCAAACAGTTAGGCATTGTAAAGTGAATGGTGCTTTCCCCTCTTCTCCAGCTTTGACGAACCGCTCCGGAACGCCGTGTTCATGAACACACGCGGCACCAAGTACATGCTGGAGCTGGCCCAGACCCTGCGGCACCTGGACTTCTTCGCCTACTGCTCGACGGCCTACTGCCACCTGCACGTGAAGACGCTCTACGAGAAGCCCTACGACCCGCCGGCAGACCCGCACAAGGTGATGCAGGCCTGCGAGTGGCTGACGGACGACGAGGTGGCCACCATCGAGCGCAAGGTGCTGGGCAACATCCCCAACACGTACGCCTACACCAAGTCGTTGGCCGAAGCCCTGGTGGTGGAGAAGTTCGACGAGCTGCCGGCGGTGATCCTGCGGCCCTCGATCGTGATCCCCATCTGGAAGGAGCCCATTCCCGGCTGGACGGACAACATCAACGGCCCCACCGGGCTGCTCATCGGAGCCGGCAAGGGCGTGATCCGCACCATGTACTGCAACTCTTCGGGCTACGGCGACTTCCTGCCCGTGGACGTGGCCGTCAACGGGATCCTGGTGGCCAGCTGGCGCAACATCACCGCGGGCACGGACACCACCAACCGGGTGGCGCACATGACCTCCTCGAACGACATCAAGGTCTCCTGGGCGGAGATCATCGAGCTGGGGCGCTGGGTGATCGAGAACAAGGTGCCGCTGAACGGCGTGGCCTGGTACCCGGGCGGCTCCATGAAGTCCAACTACTGGGTGCACTTCGTCTGCATGGTGCTCTTCCAGTGGCTGCCGGCCCTCTTCGTGGACGGTCTGCTCTGGCTGCTGCGCTACCCGCCGGTCCTGTGCCGCGTCCAGAACCGTATCTACAAGGGCTTCGAGGTGTTCGAGTACTACGCGAACAACGTCTGGAACTTCGACAACTCGGAGGCGGTGAAGCTGCGCAAGCTGATGAACAACCGGGAGCGGCGCACCTACGTCATCGAGAAGATCGAGCTGGACCTCATCGACTACTTCACCAACTGCGTCCTCTGCGCCCGCCGCCTGATCCTGAAGGAGTCGGACGAGTCCATTCCGGCGGCCAGGAGGCACATGAAGGTGTAAGTACAACCCTGGTCAGCTTTGTTAAAACCCCTCTGAACACGATCTCTTCTCCGCAGGATGTGGGTGGTGGACAAGGTCTACAAGGGCCTCTGGATATTCGGCATTCTCTACATGCTCTACAGGTGCTTCTTCGCCGGCTGAGTCCTCTTTGAGGCGACGCCTAGTTAAGTGCTGGAGACCAAATGACGTGCCCTGTCCCAAGCCGTAGTTGTTATGTTTTCCTTAGGAATTAAGTCTTCTAGTTTTAGGCGGTTCTGTTGAATAGAAACGTTGTTCACTTGTTTTGAATGGCAGCGAATAAATCATTGGTTTATGTAATGTGACAGTTTTTTATAGAGGCAGAGGCGTGATGAACCCATGCACACTCAATTGGAATAGGCAACGAGGAAAGGATATATTTGATTTACGCGGTAACTAATAAAGTATGACCATATTTGTTAAATTTGAATTTATTTCAACATGTACTGAAGGCCTATCTAGCTTGCTCGAATGCCTATCGGTAATCGATAATAACAGTGTGGTGGGGACGTACCGGTCGGTGGATAACAGGAGTCAGAAAATCGTTACAATCGTTCGACAAACCGATGTTATTGCAGCCCTAGCGGAAATAGAGTTGTTGAATTTATATCGTATCTACAACATATTCTTGTCCAAAAACATATCAAAATGATATTTGGCTCATCACTTAAAAAGTATTTGTTCCCAAAAAATAATTGTAAATATAAAGACACCAAGAAAATAAAAATATTATGAAACGAGATTCGAAATTATTTCAACACTTGTTAAATAGGATAGTAAGAGGATAGCTATTAGATTGGTCAACCAAACATTCAACTGTTTTACAAAAAAATTGTCTTCACTTAATTTTTAATTTCAAAGGAATTCAGTTATTAAGTGACAAAGTATCGTACAACACAAAAATCGTATTCTGGTATTTAGGCAAATAAATATCCCTATATGTAAATGCATGACTTAAAAATATCGATATTTTGATATATTTTCAACAACCCTATTTTCTAATCGAACAATTTCAACTTGTGAGACCGATGTTTTTGTTTTCCAAGCGAGCGAAGCTGCTGTGACAGATTGCGGGTGCGAGTTGTGGAGCAACATTGCGTCATCATCGGCTCCTGGCCAGATAAGAGCTCGCAAATCGAGCCAAGCGATCGCCGGCGACACGGAACGCCACTGGGGAAGAAGACGAAGACGGATCAGTGGAGGGGGAGGGGGCGGTGGTCGAGTCACGGGAACTGGAGGACATGGCCAGCAGCGGTGGAAGCGCTCCCAGCCTGGGAGTCCCTGCTGGTGCAGCCGGAGGCTCGGGGGCCACTGGCACTTTGGAGGGCACGCTGAGCAAGTGGACAAACGTAATGAAGGGATGGCAGTACCGTTTCTTCGTGCTGGACGAGAACGCCGGACTGCTGTCATACTACACGGTAAGTGACCGCTGTAGAGCGAGTGACTAACCCCAGAACCCATTGCCGCGGCTGTGGCCTTATCTTATCTGCACTAGGTACATTTGGATACACACACTTGTTGGTTGTGCACTTTTATTGCGAGATTTGTTTGCGTGGGATCATTTCCCCACTTCGGGCGAAGGAGACAGATTCTTGCAGCGCTGCGAGCCCTGGTAGGCACTATTGTAGAAGTCCAAGAAGCCGTAAAACATGCCCACAATAACGGCGGAGAAGTAAATGATTTGTAAGGGCGGCGTGCCGCAGAGCACGATCTGACAGGCCACCTGGACCAGGATTAAAGCAAACTGCGTCATTTGCATCACCGTGATGCTCTTCTTGACAGGCCACAGGGCCTGCACTATCTTTTTGTCGGCTACGGCGGCCAAGAAGTAGTAGGAGTACATGAAGACGTGGACGATCGAGTTAAGAAACACGCTGAAATAAGCGGCGTCGCCTGTGGAGTATTGGACGCTTTAGAAATAGATAATACGTAAAGAGGAAAGGACTCGCCATTCTCGTTGTGGTTAATAAGCAAGTATACCAGCGTCACCGTGGATAAATGGTGAAAGATGTGAAGCTTGGACACCTGCTTTTGCTTTTTGCGCAGCACGAAAATTACGGTTTCCAGGAGCTCCGAGAGCTTCAGCCAGAAAAGGAAGTAGGCCAGGCTGTAGTAGCGGCGCACATGCTCAGGACTGCTTCCGATATCGCGGCACTTCCAGAAGTACAGTATGGTGTTGTCCGTGATAAAGAAGACCTACGGAACTAGAGCCATCAGCCGCTGCTGCATGGGCGTCTTTAAGTCCAAGCTACCCACCTCCTTGATGACGTAGACGCAGGACACCACCTGGATCAGGTTATGCGCGAGGATCAGCCGCTTCAGCTCGTAGGCCTTGCGGAGCTCCATGAATCTGCAAAGCGCATGCGATTAAAAGTTTGTTCTGGAGATTTTGCGTAAGCGTGCAAACGAGTGCGTTGCCCTTATCATGTGGACTTACTGGGGACCCGCCTTGGTGACGAAGTAAAGGTAGAGGATCAGTATTGTTATCATATACCAGGGATCCGTGTAGACCCCCGATATCTGCACAACTGCCGGCAAACTGGCACCTGCAATGCGATTGGACACATCAAAACAATCTGGCTGGTTATTTAGTTGGTTGAGGCTCACTTTTTGACGCCTCCATGTTAATATATTTAAGTGTGCTCTGCCCCGTATCCTTTAGCTCGCGAGGGTCTGTCGGGTTAGTTGCTGCTCCACCGCTGGCGCAGAATTAAGCGCGAAAAGTCCACTGACCACGGTTTTTATATTCCCCGGCATTGATTAGAATTCATGAATTTGTAGCTCGCGTTATAACCCTTGACAGCAGCATTTTTGCTTTAATGAGGTAGCCTAATTCCGTCTGTCCTTCTTTTTCAGTCGAAGGAGAAGATGATGAAGGGCGTGAGGCGGGGCTGCGTGCGCTTAAAGGACGCGCTGATCGGGATCGACGACCAGGAGGATAACACGTTTACGATCACCGTAGACCACAAGACCTTCCACTTCCAGGCAAGTTTTGAGTAGAAAATAGAACAAGCAACATTTGCAATTAAAATAAAATGCGAAGGTGAATAAACGATCGTTGAGTTGCTGTTTTTCCGGTGTAATACTAAAAAGAAAACACCTTGGAAATTAGAATTTAACATTGTTTACTTGATGAACTCATTCCAAATTAAACTTTCGATTTCTTATGACGACCAAAAGTATACGTAGGCAACAATTGGATCGAAAAGACAGACACGTTTATTTTTCCAATGCGCAGCGTCGAGGCAAGAACGTGTGTGCCATCCTGACCCCTTGGCAATCAGAGCTCTGTTGTACGGAAAACAGGCGCACAATAGTCGGAGAAAGCGTATTCGTTGTGCGACCTGAAAACCTCTGTCTGGCCATCACGTTTCTCCTTTTGTTTGACTTTGTTGCCTTGATGTAACGATAAAACTTTTCCCAATATCCACACACACTAGCGAGAAGGAGCCCACTAAACTTGCCAACTTTCCAACCGTTTGCAGGCGCGACACAGCGAGGAGCGGGAGCAGTGGGTTCGCCGACTGGAGGACACCATTCGTCGCCACGCGAACCGGTCGCGTCTGTGGGACAGCCAAAGCGCCTTCTACATCGCCGGCGGCTACACGAGGGAGGTGGGCGGACCCGGGGCAGGCGGCAGACGACCCAACCACCTGGAGCTCTTGGCGCGCCGCGTTTCCGAGGCGGATGCCTACCTCCAGCTGATGATTGAGCAGACGAACGTGAGTACAGTGCCACGTAATGCAGGCATTATGCAATTTACTGTCACTTCGTTTTTACCCTGTTCTACTCAGTTGCTGGACAAACGCATTGCGGAGCTGACCGACCCGGCGGAGCAGATCAAGTGCAAGGCTCTGCAGGACAACGCAAGTGTAAGTTGAAGGCGGTTAATGCCGTGCCGGTGGAGCCTGGGTCCGCGAGCGACACCTCGAGGTGCAGTTCGTCGCGGAAGTTGTTAGACAGCTTCGTCACCTCTGCGTGAGACAGCGGCCAGTAGTTTTCGTCGATAGCCATGAAGCAGTCCGTGTCCTGGCTGGAGCTGACCTGCCGAACCCCCACCACGCATTTCGCCCGCACAGCAGCATCCCTGCCGCTCAGAGAGAGGGTGGCGCTCAGCTGCAGCCGCTCGCTGGGAGTGACTAGCCAGAGGACGTACACCTGATCGGAGGGCAGGCCCCTTCGCGGAAGAGCCGTGTTCCTCAGAGCCGCTGGTGCCGCTGTGCGGCAAATGAGCACCACAACCGGGACGTGGGCCTCCAGATGGAAGTGATCCTGTGGCAGAACGCTGTTACAGACCTCCCCGCGCCGAAGGGACGCTGGGGAACGCTGCTCCGGCAGGCCACTGTAGGCCAGGAGTCCCAGCACCTGGTTCACCCGGAACTCGCAGCCCTGCGGCCGAAAGGAGAGCACTGCCCGCTCACCCTCCACCAGCGGCTGGCAGCGTTGAAAGGAGGCGTCCTTGTGGTCGTGGTCGCAGAGGTAGTGCAGCAGGAGCAGCTGGTTGTCCACGCGCCTCTGGCAGTTTTCGAAGAGGCACTTGCTCACCCCGGACTTGATCACTAGTTGCGACAGCTTGGTACAGCAGTCCTGGGCAGAAGAGTCCGCTTGGCCCGCTGGAGCAGACTCGATGGCCTCGTCGCTGGTCGCCAGTTCTTTATTGCACAGCTGACTCTGCTGCTCTAGTTCGAGCTTCTGCATCCCTGCCCGGAGGGTTTCCATGGCGGAGTTGAGCTTCTTAAGATCGCCATCCAAGTTGAACTTGGACTCCAGCCTTTTGTGCAGCTCCTGCTGCTCCAGCTGGTGTTGTTTTTTGTACTCCTCGAATTGGGCACGCACCTCTTCGAAGCTGTGGAGCTCAGGATCAAGGAAATCCATGTAAATGTGATTCTGTTCGCTGGCCAATCTGGGAATTTAGAGAGTCGGATTGCTGGAATGTGTGTTCGTTCTCCCAACGGAGTTTGCCAGGTGAACAGTATTGCCGGGCCGACTGGGCCACCCACCCGTATCGATTTCCAATGCAAGTTCAGGGTTAGCAGGCGCCCGGATGCAAACGCCTGGGAGAATGCCCTTCAACCGGCAGCTGGCCACCAGCGGCAGCTGCTCACTTCCTCAGCGAACTTTGGCGAGGCCATATCGACGTTCATTGCCACCGCGCTCGGCTAATCGCGCGTTCTCGTTTCAGGCCATGCTGGATCACATCAAGCACTCGATTGTCAGCCTGCAGATCGCCAAGAATATGGCCCACCCCATCAACGGAATCTACAACGGGCCGCCGGCCACTGCCTCGACCAGTTCCTCGGCCAGTGGAGCGGCGACCACGGGCAGCAGCAACAACGTCCAGGCAGGCGGCCTGAAGGTGCCCCTGGAGGGCGCCAAGGGTGAGCTGGGCGACGACGAGGACGACTCGGCCACTGAGAACGGTGAGTGGTGCTCTTGGCCCAGCAACCGGTAATCCAGCCAGGGTCAAGATGCCATCGAATTCGATTCGAGCGCCCCATTCCGTTTTGAATCACACCCCTAATCGCTCGTCCATTTCTCCCCCAGCCACCACCGCTCCTCTCGGCCTGGTTGTGCCGGAGACCTCCTATTCGAGCAGCGAGGGCGAGGAGGACTTCTACGATGCCTACGACGATCCCTTCACCAGCCTAGGCAGCTCCCCGATTGGCTGGTGAGTGGACCACTTGCAGCTCTTTCAAGCAGCAGCCAAGGCAGCAGCCCACTTGACCAAGTGAGCCGACTGGCCATCAATCAGATGCCAGATGCGATGCGGCAGCCGGCGAGCGTGCTGTGTAATGTGTAATGTGTTGTGTGTTGTGTGTGATGTGAGCTGCGTGCTAAAATTACGCATTCATTGCCCTCCGGTCCGGAACCCCCATCTCCTGGCCTGTTTGCCCCGCTCCTTCTCCTTCCCCCGCTCTCGCTCCTGCTCCTCTGGAGAAGCGCATGCGCATAGGCAGCGCATGCAAAATGCAGTGCCGAAGTTCGTCGCAGTCGCAGTCGCAGTTTCGGGGCAGCCTGTAATTTCGGCCAAGTCGCGTGTAAATAATAAATACAGGACCTCCTCCTCCGGTTCCCCGGCTCCCCGGGCACTCGTCGTGGCTCTGTTGGCACAGCTGACACGGCTTCGCGGTCGGCGCCTCGCTTCGTCATCGCCTTCGCCTTCGCCATCGCTGTCGCCATCCTTCGGCCTAGTCGTAGTTACAGTCGCCATTGTGTGTGCCTGTCAGTTGTAGTTTCGTTCGTCATCGGGTCGCAGTGTCAGAGCGCTCCTTTGGGTGCAAGTTGCCCCTTCCCCGCTCCCCGGTTGGATTTTTCAGCAGATTCTGCCTCCACCAGTAATGGCCTAGCCCCTTTGGCGGCTTTTCTCCAGGCTTCTATTCGAGGGCTTCCGCTTCCAGAGCGAAACTATGCAGCTGTTGGCAGTGCAGTGAAGCATCCGGCCAGCATCAGAGTTCGCCGTAATGTTCAAGAAGTGGGTCCGACGCGTGAGCCTGAGGTGAGGATGTACTACGTACATGGGCGCCAGGGCCGTAAGTGTTTTCCCCCATCAATTGTTAATGAAGCGAGCAACAGAGCTCGCCGAGAAGGAGAGGGGGAGCCGTTGTGGAGGCTGTTGGTCCCAGTGACGCACACGCACTCGTACACGCTGACATCACGCCTCTGGATTTTTGTCGGCCCATTAGTTATGCCCAGACGCCGCAGGAACCCCCATCAACAAGTCCCGATCTGATTCCACTTCACCTCTCCTTTCCCGTTCAACAGCGCCACGCGTGGCTTCTCGGAAACCACGTCGCCCAGCCACGAGAAGGGTCCGGACGGCTTCGCTGGCTGCGAGCCAGTGCTTTCGGGCGAGCCAGCCGCCCCCCAGCGCTGCCGGAGATCGAGGAGAGCGCGGCCGATGCGGATGCCAGCATCAACACGGCCAGGACCGCGGCCAGCTCCCGAAGTGCCAGCTACGATAATGGAATAGACTACGACGCCTTATACGAGGAGGAGGAGGAGACGGACCTCAGCATGGAGGCGCACGGCTCGATGATCACGCACCTGCTGTCGCAGGTCAAGATCGGGATGGACCTCACGAAAGTGGTGCTGCCCACGTTCATCCTCGAGCGCCGCTCGCTGTTGGAGATGTATGCCGACTACTTTGCACATCCCGATCTGTTCTTGAAGTATGCGTTTAGAAGTCTCACCCAGTCTCAACCCATTAACCATATTCCCCCACAGAATCTCGGATCTGGAAGATCCGCGCGACCGCATCGTCCAGGTCTGCCGTTGGTACATGAGTGCCTACCATGCGGGTCGCAAGAGTGCTGTGGCCAAGAAGCCCTACAACCCTATTTTGGGCGAAGTCTTTCAGTGCCATTGGGACATTCCGGGTGGGTGATGCCGAATCGCTGGTATGTGGCCTCCATTTACGTTTTATTTCCAATTCCAGGGGAGACCGAGGATGCCCAGGAGGTGCGCGACGGCCCAGTGCCTTGGTGCCGCCGGGATCAGCTCACCTTTTTAGCGGAGCAGGTGTCGCACCACCCGCCAAGTAATGCTCATAGAGAAGCCTCTTCGAGTGGAGATACTCACATGTTTACTCATTGCAGTTTCTGCCTTCTATGCGGAGCATTACAATAAGAAGATAACGTTTGCGGCCCATGTCTGGACCAAGTCGAAGTTCTTGGGCCTCTCGATCGGAGTCCACAACATTGGCGAGGGGGTTGTCACCCTCGTAGATCGCAGCGAGGAGTACATAGTGACCTTCCCCAACGGCTACGGCAGGTGGGCGCTTACCCCAGGAAAAGCTTTAACTGAAAAACTGCATAACCATCCATTTGCAGGTCCATTTTAACGGTGCCTTGGATTGAGCTCGGCGGCTCGGTGGAAATCAAGTGCCCGCAGTCGGGCTACTACGCCAACGTGGAGTTCCTCACGAAGCCCTTCTACGGCGGCAAGCGCAACAGGGTCTCCGCTGAGGTGAGTAGCTCCTCGAATTGTGCTGGACGTTGTACTGACCCACAGAATCCGCAGGTCTATGCGCCCAACGAGAAGAAGCCCTTTGTCTCGATTGCCGGCGAGTGGAGCGGCCTGATGGAGGCCAAGTGGCACGACAAAAACGTAAGTCGTAACGTAAGATCTGTGCGTTACACGTAGTTAGCTAGTTACCGTAAATGTTGAACCTTTTTGTGTACTTTCTCCTCCGCATACCGTGCCAAAACGCTGCAACAAACAACGCCTCGAGTTGGCAGCCACATCCACTCTCCACACCCCACCTCTACCTCTACTTACTATCCACGATTCTTCTGCTTCTCTCTTAAATAGCTCGGGAGCATTTGCTCTGTGGGACTACTTTGTTTGTCTAGAAAAGCGAACCCACCAACTACTCCCCTGCCTGTCTGTCCAAAGTTGTGTTTCAAATTGTTAATAGCCGTACTTATGTTTATTATTGTTGTGTGTTGACCATTAGACCGATACCAATCAGCTTGAGCGCCTAGTGAACCTGAATGAATCTCTTGCATTTTCTAGAAAACCGAAGTATTCGTCGACGTAAATCGCATACCCATATTTAAGAAACAAGTTCGACCAATCGTTGAGCAGGATGAGTACGAGTCGCGACGCGTTTGGAAGGAAGTGACAGCGGGACTCAAGTAAACAGCTCACCAATCAGCCGATTAATCTTTGACCCCCGAACGCAAGGCAGACTAATCTGATATCTTGTTCGTTGCTCTCCCGCAGGTTCAACGACATCGAGCGCGCCACCACCGCCAAGTTCGTGGTGGAGCAGCAGCAGCGTGACCAGGCAAAGGTGCGCAAGGAGTACGATTTGGCTTGGGAGCACAAGGTAATCTATTCGTACCTCTTCGGATGCAGCTTACTAACCAGAATCCCCACAGCACTTCAAGCCCGTGGGCGACAACTGGATCTACGCCAAGCCGCTGAGCCAGCGCATGTATCTGCAGGAGAAGGAGGCCAAGAGATAATGCCAGCGCCGGGCGTCGAGAGCAACAACACCAAAATCGCCTATATATATGGATCATATCAAGAACGAGCCTCAACTGTATGTTTAATTCCACAAGTGCGCAAACCCCTGAACACTGGCGAGCCAACGTAACGAATGCAGGAAAAAATGGAGGGAGGACGTGGTCTCCAGTGTCTGTTTATTAATTGTAAATAATGTACACGAACAACCAGGCAGCGAAACAGAAGGAGCTCTGCTCATAAGGTTGAAACACGAGTAAAGCTCGACAGCTCACCAGAGACAGACAAAACAAAGACACTCACAGTTTCTACACACAATTAACGATTATTATTTACTACTAAGTACTAGAGTGTTTCAAAGGCAATCGCAGTAAACTGCAACACAAGAACACCTATTCAATACCTTTTCATACTAACATTTATTAACTAGCAACAATGAAGAGGAAAACCAATACATAAAGGGATATATCAAAAGTTGTAGATTACGAAATGATAGAGATTTAAGGATAGAAATTCTATTTTTGAAATAAAAGACTCTGCTATAGACGAAATACAATACCGACACGCTAGTATCTGATGGATACTGCCTCTACGTTTGTTTCCCAGACCCCAACAGACATCCAGAAAACGGTGCACAATGATTTTCCAATCGCATAGTTTTAATCAAATTCAATTATACGATTACCTCTAGTATTATGTTTCGAATTCCACTTGTCACAATGAATAAAGCTTTACTAACAGTCCGCTGCTAATACTCCTTGAGATATTCACAGACAAACTGTAACTTTAATTTTAAATCTATGAGCCTACGAAAGGCCAACACCACCCACAACCACAGCAAAGCTACCGAATACTCTCACGCAAAGTTAACGCAAATGAAACGAATAAAGTAAATACGCTTCGATATCTATTAAAAGTAATATTTAACGAACTAGTTAACCCGTAGAATAAACGAATACAAGTCCTAAGAACCCAGATTGGAATCTGTATCCACTCCCGGGTGCACAGAATCTGTATATATTTTTTCGATTTCCTTTTTAACCAAAGTGTTAAACGAGAAATAAAGCAAATTCCCCAATCAGAATGATTGTAACGAAGCCCCAGATACAATTATTGCAAATAAAGCGATTTGTTCTTACAGTAGATGGTATGCATTTTAATTTCATTTTATTTTTTTAAGGAAACAAAAGAGTTTCTCAAATAGGAAAGGTTGTCCTTGCATACATTTTCAATTTAAATTGTAACGGTCTTCTTTTAGACATCGACATAGATATGTAAATTATCTCTATCGATATATTAAACTTTACAGACAATAGGCGACCAAGCGCAGTGCCACCACTATTTTAATAAAGCACGGTCACACTATTGACGTGGCCTCAAAATTTTTTGTTCTCTCCGGATAATGCAAAAAGTTAGCATTTTTTAATTGTGTAAAACTCGTCACCAAGTCCACAGAATCCGCCTGCTAGTCCAGGACGTGCCCGCACTTATCCGGAACACGCGGGGAGCGCTAAAAATCGCGAGAGAAAGAAAAGTTTTGAGCGGAGAGAGTGCAAGGGCAGTGCCGTGAAAATTGTTTAAATCGCCTTCGGAAGAAAAACTGGCCCAGGACTCACCTAAATCCATTTGACAAGTTCCCACCCAGCGGTTTTCTCAACTCCCGCCGCCTTTTCACGTGTTATAAAGCGGAAAAGCCAATTCGCAGCCCGCAGCAAAATCGCCAATCAAGGGCGCAAGAAGAAGAGGCAACTACAAAGTGCAAGTGCTGGTCGAGAAACTACATGCCACTGCGGCTCGGACAGGTGATAAGTGACGGGTAACAATGATATGGACACCCCATTTGATACGCCTTGATTGCCCCCAATTAAAATGAGTGGGTGGTGGGACGGCGATTGGTGGGAGGGGCGGGATGACTTTGCCAATAGGCACGTCATCAAAAATTCGCTTTGTTACGGAGTTGGTTCCTTCCGCTTCCGCTCGCTTTCGTGCAACTGGGTCACCACCCACTTGACCCAACTCCCAACGATCACTGGTGGCGAGGTCAAGTGCTTGAGGGGCTCTCACACATCACAACCATTACGCTCCGCCGTTCAAGCTGTTTAAACAGCCGAATGTGATACAATTACCAGGTTATTTCCGACTTACTGTTGACGTAGACACACTTCTGTAAACATTGGCTGGAGATATTTACCTACGCAGCCAGCCAACTGAACGATAAAGCCGCGTAATACCACCTTCTCACATTCCAATTGTTCAGGTACCTCTGCATTCGATGCAGCTACCCGTCAGCTGGAGAAGCTTTGATTGCTCGCATCTTCAAGCACATATCTGCTGCACGTTCCGCTCATGTAACCCGCTTTTTTGGCATTGAATGATAAGATAACGCCTAATTTCGTGTCGGCATGATCGGCAGCAACCTTCGCGGGTGATAAGATAGCAACTAACAGAAAATAACTCTCCATCTTTCAGACCTCGAACTTATGAATTAGTAGCATGTCGGCTTACAATCCGAACCTCGTGCCTCCCGCCCACGCTCCCATGCCTCTTAACGGCAACAATCTGATGAACGGCCTGCCAGGTGCCACCCAGCAGCCGCAGCAGCAGCCAGCTCCTCCAACTAGTCAACAGTATCTGCCACAAAAGCAGCCACAGCAGTTCCAGCAACCTCCGCTTGCAGCAGGATATCCAGCAGCTGGACCACCGGCAAACCTGCCACCGCCGCCGCAGTTCAACAGCGGCATTGCGAGCCAGTTCTTGCCACCCACGTCAGGAGCAACTCCTCACCAGCAGCAGCTGCCGCCCAGCACGCTTCCGCCACATCTGCGTCCACCCACTGTCAACGGCCCACCCCTCACTAACGGTAGCAATGGGGCGTCAAGCGCCAACTCTTCGCGCACTGCGTCCCCCAGGCCAGTGGGAGCTGCTTCCCAGTATGCCCAAGGACCGATCGCCGCAACGCTAAACAATCCGCCGCCGGCGTCAGGACTGCGTCCCACAACCCAAACGGCAAGCCAGCCCTTGGCTAACTTGACAAGCAATCTGGAGAACCTTAACTTAAACCCCAACCGGACAAACGGAGGTGCCAGCGCCGTAGCAGCGCCAACGCAGCAGTTTCCGTCTCTGGCGCAGAAGGATTACAGGGGCGTGGCCTCGGCGCAGACGGGACCGCAGCAGTTAAACGATGCTGGTAGTTTGTTAACCGTCAGCGGAGTGGTCCCTCCTGTAGTTTCCAATTCCATGGCGATGCCGTTTAGCGGACAAAAGCCTCCCAACTTGGCTCCGCATCCGGCAAAGATGTTTGGCAGTGCAGCAGGACCCGTCAGACCCACGCCGCCCCCAGTGGGCGGTATCCAGAGGTTACCCTACGGAGTGCCTCCTCCTCAGGCAAACTCCGAACTGCAAAACCAGCAGAACAACAACCTGCAAAGGGCAGCGCCGCCCCCGGGAGCGGGAGCAGCCTGGCCGCCCAGTTTGCCCAAGGCAACGGTGCCGGGAGCCCAGCCCTTGCTGCCACCACCGCAAGCGCAGCCTTATCCATACGCCCAGGCGTATCAACAAGCGCCTCAACAGCAGCCGCCTCCCCCTGCGTCTGCAGTGCAGCCACCTCCTCCAGGAATGTTTGGAGCACAGCCAACAGGGGCTCCACTGCAGTACCAAGCCCAGGCTCCTCCTCAGGCTTATGGACAGCAACCCCAGCATCCACAGGCGGCTCCAGGCGGACCTTTTAGCACTGCTGCTCCAGTGAGCGTTGCTCAGCAGGGATTCAGCCGGCTGTGGGGTCAGGATACGATCGACCTGATGCAAAACCGGCACATCCTGTCGCCGGCCACGCTGCCGCCCCCAAAGGTGGTGCTGCACAACCAGTTCCACGAGTCCATCAACTGCAGCCCGAGCATCATGCGCTGCACTCTGACCAAAATTCCCGAAAGCAACTCGCTGCTGCAGAAGTCGAGGCTGCCGCTGGGCATTGTGATTCATCCGTTCCGGGATGTCAATGTGAGAACAATCATAAAAACCCTTCTAGTTTGACTGAGCTTATATGTATATTTAATTATCTTCTACAGAGTCTGCCCGTGATTCAGTGCATCAATATCGTGCGCTGTCGGCTGTGCCGCACCTACATAAACCCCTTCGTTTACTTCGTGGACAGCAAGATGTGGAAGTGCAATCTATGCTATCGCGTCAATGAATGTAACTTAATAGATCTTTTAAAACTCCAAAAGAGTAACTAATTTATTAATTCTTGCCCTGCAGTGCCGGATGATTTTCAATTCGACCCGGCCACTAAGACGTACGGAGATGTGACTCGACGGCCCGAGGTGCGTTCCAGCACAATCGAGTTCATCGCCCCCTCGGAGTACATGCTGCGTCCGCCGCAGCCGGCCATGTACCTGTTCCTTTTCGACGTCTCGATCATCGCGCAGCAAAGCGGCTATCTGGAGGCGGCCTGCGCCGTGCTCAACCGGCACTTGGACGAGATGCCCGGCGACGCGCGCACCCAAGTGGGATTTATCTGCTTCGACAGCTTCGTGCATTTCTACAGCATGGCCGAGGGCCTCAACCAGCCGCACGAGATGACGCTGCTGGACATCGAGGACCCCTTTCTGCCGCGCCCCGACAGTCTGCTGGTCAACCTGAAGGAGTGCAAGGAGCTGGTGAGGGATCTATTGAAGCAGCTGCCCAAGCGGTTCGCTCACACCCACGATCCGGGTTCGGCCTTGGGGGCTGCTCTGCAGGTGGCCTTCAAGCTAATGGTGAGTGGAGCTAAAAAAAGTCTCAGGAAGTGTTGACATATCTTGCTTCCGGTTTTTCCAGCAAGCATCTGGCGGCCGCATTACCGTCTTTCAATCGTGCCTTCCCAACAAGGGACCCGGCGCCCTGGAGCCGCGCGAGGATCCCAACAATCGATCCGCCAAGGATGTGGCCCATCTGAATCCGGCCACCGATTTCTACAAGCGTTTCGCCCTGGAGTGCTCCGGCTATCAGATAGCCTGCGACCTCTTCCTGATGAACCAGCAGTACAGCGACATGGCAACCATCTGTGAGAATCACTTGGTTAAAAGAACAAGGCTATCGGACAATTACACATCTTTCCGTTTTTCTAGCTGGCATTAGCAAGCACAGCGGCGGCTGTGTGCACCACTTTCCGCTCTATCAGAAGACGAAGCCGCACATGGTGGACTCGTTCCGGTCGTGTTTTAAGCGTTACCTGACCCGAAAGATCGGTTTCGAGGCGGTGATGCGCATCCGGTGCACGCGCGGTCTGCAGGTGCACACATTCCACGGCAACTTCTTTGTGCGCTCCACAGACCTGCTCTCGCTGCCCAACGTGAATCCGGACGCGGGCTACGGCATGCAGATCTCCTACGAGGAGAGCCTGACGGACGTGAAGACAATCTGCTTCCAGGCAGCGCTGCTCTACACGAACAGCGAGGGAGAGCGTCGCATTCGGGTGCATACTGTGTGCCTACCGGTTACCGCCTCGCTCCCAGAAGTTATGCATTCGGCGGACACGGAGGCTATCATCGGGCTGCTCTCCAAGATGGCTGTGGATCGCTCCGTGGCCTCTAACCTGTCGGACGCACGAGACGCCTTTATCAACGCCACGATCGACGTGTACAACGCCTTCAAGATCGCACAAAATCTGCCGTCGGGGCAGTCTGGTCAGCTGATAGCCCCGCGCAGCCTGGCTTTGTTGCCCCTCTATATCCTGGGGTTGCTTAAGCATGTGAGTATCTAACCGGAAGACGAAACTTAAACACCCCGCCTAACCCGCCCGTTTTTTCAGCCCGCCTTCCGCGTGGGAACCAGTACGCGACTGGATGACCGCGTCTTCGCCATGGACTGCATGAAGACGCTGCCGCTGGACCAGCTAATGAAGTACGTCTACCCGGAGCTGTATAAGATCGACGCACTGATCTACCACGCCCGCAACTCGAACGTGAGTGCGACGCAAGAGGACGATGAGGAGGAAGACGAACCGCTGCCGGAATTGCCGCGCCTGCAACTTTCCGCGGAGCAGTGAGTAGTGGTCACTTTGATCTCCTTTCGGATATTCCATTCATTCTCTTACAGCTTGGACTCGCGGTCAATGTTCCTGATGGATTGCGGCACGCTGATAATGATCTACGTCGGGCTAAATGTGCCGTCTGATGTGTTGGAGGCTGTGCTGGGTAAGACACCTAAATCCGTGCGACCCAAGATCAGTAGCTAACGTTTCCGCATTTTAGGCATTAGCTCCACCGCGGAGCTGGGTGACTATGTATACGGATTGCCAAACGTCGTAAGCAACGAGAACGATGTTCTAAAGCGCTTCATCTTGCGACTCAACTACGATAAGCCCTACTCGGCGCTGGTTCAGATCATTAGGTAAGCCGAAGGCCCATAATTAAAAGGAAGTTCTCTTTTGCAATAATTGTTTTCCAATTTCAAGGGACACGAGCACGGCCAAGGGCCAGTTCATCGAGAGATTAACCGACGATCGCAGTGAATCTAGTTTGTCATACTATGAATTTTTGCAACACATTCGGGCTCAGGTTAAATAGTACATAAGCAGGGAATCCCTTCACTACTGTATGCAACATAAATACGAGTTTCTTAGACCATAAAGACTCAGACTCTGGTGACTAAAAGCAAAAAGCGAGTGCAGGCGATGAAGGCCACAACGGGACACACTACCACTGGATTCCCCCACCCTCCCCCGGTAACCCATTCTTCACCACTCTCTCGGCTTAGGTAATTTAAAAGTGCATGTATTTATTTATTTGTTGATTTGTTGCACTAAAAAAAAAAAGTTAAATCAATTAAAGAACATAGAGAATGCGTGAGAGCTGACTTGTCACAACCGAGACTAGAAATCGTTGCCAGTTCGAGTTAGGTGAACATTAGTCAAAAGTCCAGCTAACCAATCAGTAGAGCTCCCCTGCAAGCGGATTGCGCTGTTATTTATTATAGATATTTTATGCGATAATATAACGAATCACTGTTGTAAATTATAATTTAACGCGATTTTTGTTCGTTCCAACTGCTTCAAACATTCTGCAAACTCTGAGCCCACGAATTGTTATAGCTTATCCGTTTTTTTGCTGTTTTGCGTAGTATTTATTTTCGGAACCCAAAAGAACCCATCATACAGTCTATTTATTCTTAAGTAAAAGGGAAGGCGCTTTGTTGCACTGTAGTTAGCGAACTTATTTCAAACGATTGTACGGGAACAGATTCGGTATTGTGTATTGCATTGATTGGACTGCTAGGAAGTGAAAGTCTTAAACTTAGAAGGATTATTATACTGTATCAATAAAGAGACCCCAAACCCTGTACTCCAGGTGACACAGTTGTCGTTCTTTGAGTGGGCTGACTAATCGAAACCATATACATATTCTGTACTATACTTTATACACATACGAGTACATCAATATATAAAGCGAAATACATTTTAATTAAATCATAAAGGAATGCGTTTTGTTTCAGCGGGATTGCCCTCACGTTCAATAAACTTCTTCTTCGAGCCTATTACAGTAGAATCCTGTTAAAACGACTCCGCTTATAGTGTCCCTCCGGGTATTGCGACGAAAACTCGATGGCTTGATTGGTCAGACAGACCTATACTCTTAAATCCTTTTACTTAGTGCGTCTTCCGGGTATAACGACGAAAACTCGTCGGTCCCTTGAAAGTCGCTATAAGCGGATTCTACTGTATTTTCATTTGGCGAAGAGCTCTAGGTTAAGATTCATACTTGAATAAAATAAGTAACCATGGTTTCGAAGGTATATATTGATACCGTGTATTTACAGAGTTTCTTCACATGAAAGATTGGTCCAGCCAAAGATTTCTAAAAAATTTAATTTTTCAATTGCTGAATCGTGGAGTATCTCATCTCAACTTACGGGTTAAAGAAGGGGGAACGCGGCGGATACTTTCTTTTAGGTGGTGGGAGTAGGATGGGATCTAGCTCATCGTCGGCGGTTAAATCAATGCTGATGGGCTTAGGATTCTCCCACTCCGACGACTTCTCTGATCGAAAGCGGTCGGTCGAGTGGTCCAACTTCACATGGACTTTAAGGTGTTCCTGGAGGAGAAACATCTTATCGCAGAGCTGGCAGGAGAAGTGGCCGTCCGTGCTAGGCACGTGGGCCTCATGAAATCTTTGGTAGTGCTCGTGCAACTCCAGGGAGGATCGCATTCCGCGTCCGCAGAGATCGCAGTTCTGGTTCCTGGCCACCTGCTGGGGAAAATGTGTGGACAGGTGGTCGTTTAACTTGTCCACGGAATCGAAAGTCTGGTCGCACAACAAGCACGACAAATGAATCTCCGGCAGGACGACCTCCATTATTGGCTCTCTCCTGAAAGTTTTAAACTGGATTTGTGTACTGTGTTGTATTATATTTTGAGATCTACAATGTAAAAATCTGAAAGACAAGTTGTTCGCTATACAAGCGATCACTCTCAGACAATCACAAACAGTTCGAGTACGTATTATTGTATTACAATTACTTATGAACATTATAAACCTACTGCAAGTTCCGATCTTTTGTCACACTTCGTGATGTTGAAGAATTTTGTTTCCACGTTCACCGATCGGCGCCCTTTCCCGACATCACGAAAAACTAAACTGTTCTTTTCCCAAACAATCGTTGACCCTACTCATGAAGTCAGAAAAAAAAGAGAGTGAAAACGGAACATGGAGAGCGTTGGAGAGTTCTAGAGCTCCCGTTTCTTTTGTTTATCAACTGTACCTAAAAAGACGAACAAACACCTGTAAAACACCCCTATAAATAAAAATATCCTGATTATTATTAGAGCATATCTTTTTTAGCAGGTGCGTAAAGGTGCGTAAATGCGAGAAAAATAATTTAAAATTCAAAAGCAAAAACAGGATCTGAATTAACGTCCTGACAGTTCAGATGTTACAGCAAAGAGCGTGGCTTGTGAACCATCTGCTTATTAAAAAAGAAACGTCGTCCGTAAAAATTAAGACGTAATTACAAAACAACGTCGCCAATAGTTTAAAGAATGACACACAACAAAGCTCCCTGCAAATTTGATGTGTTTCAATTAAATTCTTATGTGATAAATAACAAGAAAGGAAGCTATATACCCTTGCATGCATCAAATACTCAAAGCCTAAACGACATCGAAGCTACGACGACTTTTCTATTAATTTTCCATATTTTTTCGTCTGATTTTAATGAAATTTTATTTATTATTCAAGAGTCGTTAGAAAACTCTATATTCCAAAAATCATGATTTTCTGATGAATAACAACGATGTTATAATTTTATATCTGTAATTCTATATAGATTTTTTGATCTTTCCTATGGCAGCTATATGATATAGGTAGTTGTCCGATTTTTATTACATTTTTTTTATAAATCAAGGCTTGTTACAAAACTTGATACTCAAAAAAGCATGGTCGTGTGATAATCAATGACGTTATCAATTAATTTCCATTAATTCTATATAAAATTATATTTTGATCTCTCCTATGGCAGCTATATGATAGAGTTATCCGATTTTAATCCAAAATTCGACAGTTGTTAATAAACACTATCTGGAAAAAATCAAGTCGATGCGACTTGAGATTGAGAATTTTTTTCTCAATCTCTCGTATGGGAGCCATCCGATATAGTTGACTGATCCGGCTCGTTCCGACTTATATACTGCGTGCAATAACTACACAACTTTTGGGAAAGTTTCAGCATGATAACTTCAAAACTGAGAGACTAGTTTCCTTAAAAACTGACAGACGGACAGACGAACAGACGTACAGACGTATTTGGATTCTGATCGTTATGCTGATCAAGAATATATATACTTTATGGGGTCTGAGGTGTCTCCTTCACTGCGTGGCAAACTTCTGACTAAAATTATAATACTCTTGGCTCTGCAATGGTATAAAAATGAAGACGTAGTTACAAAACAACAACGCCAATAGTTTAAAGAATGACACGCAAAAAAGCTCCCTGCGGAGTTGATAAGTGTTTCAACGGGTGCTTAACGGGCGAGCGGAAGTTTAGATACCCCTGCAGTCATCACAAATGTCGAATAAAATGCATAAATTAAGACGTAATTACAAAACAAAATCTTGAATAGTTTAAAGAACGACACACACACAAAGCTCCCTGCGGTTTTGATAAGTTTTAATAGAATACAAGTGTATATAATACATAAAACAAAAAAATGTCATGCTTTAAAGAAAATACACACTTACAGACCTTATTATTAATTAAGAAAAATTTCCTCTGCTTTTAAGTAAGCTTATAAGTAGCTTTAAATGTATAGCAGCGAAAGATAAAGACTCGTAATGTAAATCTGAGTTCCCGATGGTCCCTTTTCAACGTTTTAAAAACACGTGGGTGTCACATGTCCTGGACTTTACAGGGACTATCAGTAAAATCCCAGCGGGAGACTGCTATGCCTTAAGTGCTGCGTGTAATCCGAGAAATCCTGCTGAGAAGTACCGTTTTAATGGATCCTCTAAGAGTTCTGCAGGGCACTAAAATCACGTTATGCTTGGTTGTTTACACACAGCTCTTTATTTATTTGTTCTTTTTTAAGACACACAAGACCAACGGTCTTACTTTTGCTTATGAATTCTCAAATTTCTTTGCCGAGCTCAGCGAATTTATTTTGTTTTTGCGGCGTAATCATTATTAAAGCTATCCCTTTGGGACTCGATGTCGAGCTCCAAAGTGCTGAGACGGCAGAAAATATCGCTAACGCGAGCGATATTGTTCGTGAAATTCTATATGTGCGCTGTACATTGTACATACTTTGGACGCTCCATAATATGAAGTGGTTTTCGAGTCTTAAGTAATCGGTCGGCCAGCTCGGCTGATATCCGCTCGGTGGCTTTATCGTCTCCGATGAGCTAAAATAGTTAGAACAGGATATTGACTCTCCTCCGATCCGGTCCAGAGCTCCCTAGAGGTTTGCGTCGCAGTCGAGCCACAAGTCGCTGGAAAGAAGGACAGATTAGAGGGCATGGAGGGAGCTGATAAGACCGGTCTGGACGTACGGATTGAAGAACGGCGACCGCATCGGGTACGTCCGCTTCGGCTTCACCGCGAATCCCGATTCCAGCTGCGGAGCACTGAGATACTTGTCCGCCCGTTCGGTGGCCGGTCTGTAATTGGCTGCCGCCACTGCATTGGAGACCCGTGTGCTCCAGATCTCCCGCTTTAATTCCCCGCTCGGGGAGACTGGGGAGACGGCAGCCTCCGGGGACTTCGATGGTGCATCGGCACCCTTTGCGCACTCCCGAGCGGGAAGCGACCTGCCTGCGCTCGATCCCGTGACCCCGTGCTTGACCTTCATGTGCATCAGAAGGAAGGTGCGCCGCTTGTAGCGCTTCTTGCAGGTGGCGCACTTGTGCTGCTTCTGCACATTCCGGCCACTCCGGTCCGAGGGCAGCTCGTCGTCCGAGTGGAAGTGGCTCTCGTGGTACTTCAGAGACTGTCGCGAGCTCAGCCGCTTTCCGCACCAGTCGCACTCGAAGAGTCCGTGCGAGGAGGGCTTCGGCTTCGCCAGCACCGGCACCGGCACCGGAGAGCGGGATCGCGGTTGGACTGGCTCCGGCGACAAGGGTCGCGGTTTCACTTGAACCACTGGCTCCTGCATTGCCGCGGAGCTCCTCACTGGCGCGGAGAACCTCTGCTCCAGCACTTGAATCGGTAGCTGGGGCCGATGCTTTTCAGGAAGCGAGTTGACCACGGGGAAACCGGGAAACTCGAGCGGGGATTGCGGTGTCATGGGTTGCTGCATTGGGAGTTGAACGGGTCCGGGTCTGGGTCCTGGGAAGCCCAGAGCTGGCTGTGCCGGCAGTTCGCAAAGCGAGTGTTGGAGGGAATAGTGCACTGGAGGCGGGACGGGTGGCTGTCGCTGGAGCGGCGGCATGGGAAACTGCATTGGATGCGGTATGCTCTGTTGAACGGGAGGCGAGTACAGACCCAACGGCGGCTGGGTGGTGAACTGCATGGGAACGGTCATGGGCAGGGCAAGCGGCTGATGCTGAACCAGGGGCTTGAACATCGGCGACGGCTCCTGCACCCGCGCACGCGTGTTCCAGGCGTGGATCTCGGCCGCGTGCTGCGTGAGGTGCTCCTTGAAGGTTTCGATGTCGTTGAAGGGCTGCTGGCACAGGTAGCATGGAATGCAGAGCACGAATCCCGGCGGCACATTTGCCGCTCCATTGCGGGCCAGGAGCTCCTTGAGCAGGGGCATTTCATTCGAATTCGGGTCCGCGAATGGCCAGGGATCTTCGTTGGGCGAAAGCGGTGGCGAAAGCAGGCCACACGGGACTTGGAAACCGGCGGAACACTTAAAGGGCTCCATAGGGAAATGGCGATGATACCGATTCTGATCGATGGGAGCCTGATCTGTCTCAATGATCTCCACATCACTGTCGTTCTCCAGAGGCATTGCGAATGAACTGAATTCCGAACTGAAGCCAACGAGAAATATAAACTCCGAACGACTGCACGCTTCGACGACTCGCAGAGAACTGACTATTTCACCGCATTATTTTAGGTTCGAGATGCTTGGTATTCGGTTGATGGGCGGTTTAGAATCGATTCCCAGGCTAGAGATAAGGAGCCTCTTTTTTTGCACAATAACACCTTTTTTAAGCAGACGACCATTTTGCGATTGTGACTATTTAAATTTGCGATAAGGCATTGATCATTTTTTTAATTTTTAAACATTTTAAATTTTTTTAATTTTTAAACATTTTAAACTTCTACATCAAGCAGGACGATTCTGTTCTTAATGACAAGGTTTTCTGGGTTTTAGAAAAAGAAGGTCAACCAGGTAAAAAAGGACATATTTAAAAGATAAGGAGAAACGTTGAAAGGAGAAATATTTTACAGGTCCAGCCACGCTTCAGTGTCATAAATTTTATTTATGGATGTTGTTCATACGGATAGTGTTCGGATAGTGCACAAAAGTACAGGCTGTACCTTCTGAACGGAACATTGAGGTTGTATGAATTCAAATGGATTTCGAATGCTGAAATATAGAATTATGTTTTTGATGTGTGCCGCAAGTACAATACCAGTGGCAGAAGTCGCCGCAAGAAGTAGATACAATACAAATTGGGCTCCGGAGAAGTGAATACGCCAAGAGTTCTTTTCGTACTAATTTTATTGAGTAAAACTTAGGCTTTATATAGATGCTTCTGGGTTAAAGGATATTTACTTAGGTATATTCTAGATAACAATTATTTGTTCCATTGCTTAGCCTGTAAAAACAATACCATTAGGACACAGATATCTTAGAGAATAAATTCCTACAGATAGGAATGAAGATGGTGTGAAGACGTGACGTGATAGGTCAGAACATATGGATGCAGGCCGAAATCGTCCTGTGTTTGACCGATATCAATAAACGAACCTTATCTAAGTTAACCCATAAATACCGATCCAGCTGCGAGCTATTTTCTCCTTGACGAAATCGTACAGAGGTTTGAACGAACAATAACCGAACACAAATATTATATAATGATTAACATTATTTTCTTGCTGTTTTATTACTTTATTTGATAATGCTAATTAAAATCTAAGCATCTAAGAGTAGAAAAGAAAACATTTAAAACCCCATTTCGGGTCGTGAGCGCTATCTGTTCTGTTATGAATGGAGGCTATTATTTTGCGGTTATCAGTATAGGCTGACGACAATAATATTTTATATGTATATGTTAATATGTTAATATACGTTTATAAAATATAAATTAATAATAATTTGCTGTTCTTCGCAGTTTTTAAGTTCGTCCCGCCATAACATTGGGTTTTACTTGATTTTGGAGATAGGGACATTTTTGGTTGCAATTTTGTAATCAGTGTATCGCTGTTAACTCCTCATATCAATGTCAGTGGACAGGATCCATTCGTATAACCTGCAGGTGTATACCTAACAGGTTATCGTTCAGAAAGTCAAAAGATGATTTATTTATAGCAGTGAGATAATGTTTTTGGCATCTATTCTTTTATTGCTCTCATTAAAACCTTGATTTTAAAACCCGAGACTATTTATTTTGTCATATTGTCATTATAATTAGCACTTTAATGTGTTATCAAATGCTCAGGATCCACAGCCATTTTGGTGTTTGTTGTTTTTGAAACGATAATACTCCATACTTTCATAAATATCAGCCTTTTCACAAAATCAGTTTTGATAACTTTGCAAATTATCCTTATTTTCTATGTCTCTATGATCTTATTTAAATTTAATAAAATTACGAGGGGAACCCATTGAAGTTCCTAGCCCAAGGGAAGTACAAACACTTAAAACACTTAACATAAAAAAAAAACTAATAAGGGTTAAATTTTTTTCTGGTTTTGTATCGTGGCAACATCGCTCAGATTAGCCACCTTAGGAATGGTCTACCGCAGTGTTTCCCAAACTTTTCGGGACCGCGACCCACCTATACAAAAAATTGCAAGATCTATATGACAATTAGTACCCACCAAAAATCTACCCGCGACCCACCAGTGGGTCGCGACCCACACTTTGGGAAATACTGGTCTACCGGGTTGCACATTTAAAAAACTATTTAATTATTACATTCATATTCGTTAAGGAACGTGAATTAGCTCTTGCAAGCAAGTTTATTTGCTGTTCAAAACGATACAATTTTAAATGACTAGCTAGTAATGTGACATTGTGGTAAAATATCTTTAGTTCAATCTAAACTAACTAAACTTTAGAAACGGGCTTGCAGGCTATCATATAGACCGGAAAGAGTCCCTTAGGAAAGTTCTGTTGCTTGACCTTCCGCACTATACGAAATCCGGCTTCTTTAATAAAACGCTCATAGCTGTCCAGAGGCCTGGTGACTGAGGAGTCCTCCTTGTCCAGTATCGCCTGCTTGGAGCTGCTAACGTTTTCTTTCAGGCAGAAGAAGGCTCCCGGCGCCAGACCCTGCTTGATGCGCCGGAAGAAGGCAACAAGGTCGCGATCCGTGAGATGCCCCAGCACCCACTGGCTCCAGATCAGGTCGTACTGCTGGGAGGGAGCGAACTTCTGTAGTCCTACGTTGTAGATCTGACCTACCTTTCCGGGGCCCACGTCTTCAGTGCCACAGTACTCGCGAGCCTTTTCCGCGAAGGCGGCATCCTGCTCAACGAGGTCGACGCAGCTGAAGCGCGGGATCAAAAGGTTCCGGGTCACCCGCCCGATTCCAGCGCCGCAGTCCAGGGCCAACTTGTTACCCGGCACGCGTATCTCACGCAGGAACACGTTGGAGCCCTGGATGTCAATGGCACTGATGTAGCCCAGGCCACCGAGCATCCCGTTTACAGTTGCCGGTACCTCGGACCAGTACTTCTGTGCTTTGTTGTAGAACTCGGGTTCGGGAGCGGAGGTCTTGGCAACACTAACGGTAGGAGGCGGTGACGGTGCCTTAATATTGGATTCACAAAGTGTCAAGGCGGTTTCCTCCTGGTTCGCCGGCTGCTGGGCGTTGTCTTTAGTGTCGTCCATCACTTGCAACTTGTCTAAGAGCTGCGCTTCCAAAGTCGTGGTCATTTTTGTCAGGTCTTCAAGCTCCGCATGTTGTGTTTTTATTTGGCCAACCAGGGCTGCAAAAGAATCTGATTCCAACTGTGACATGCCAATAGGTGGCAACTCTCTGCAAACAGCTGGACGACAAAGCCCACTTTTCGTTTTGCTTGTTAGTTTTTGTTTATTTTCCCATTTGTTCAAAATGACGCTTGATTTTGATGGAAATAAAAAGGACGACAAGCTGCTGATCGCCACCATCCAGCAGGAATATAAAATTCTGGCAGAATAGTGAGTTGCTTTGGTGTTTAGTAAATGAGTAAAGACAAACTAGTTTCTATATCTTTGATTCTAGCAAAATGATTGAATCAGAGAAGTTAAGTGGCTTATATGTGATACCCAGCTATGCGAATTCATTGCGTTAGTAATCCCACAGGTTTTCTATATGAACCCATTGTCTAATTTCTACCTTTTGTTCAGAGTGGTTCGGGGTCCTCTTTGGACGCCAAGGATTATATGCTGGAGGCGTATTCCGCTTCTCGATTCTGCTGCCCGATCGGTTTCCCGAAGACAAGAGCCTTCCGGTGAGTGAAATCAAGGTAAACCAAGGAAATGCTCATCAACATACCTCCGCAGACCGTTATATTCCAGCAGAATGTGCTGCACCCCCACGTGTGTCCGTACACCCACAGCCTGGACGTAAGTCACGCCTTTCCGGAGTGGCGCTGTGGCGAGGATCACCTCTGGCAGCTGCTCAAGTACGTCCAAGCAATTTTCGCCGACCCCGTGGATAGTGTTCGCGGCATTGAAGTGGACAAAGTTAAAAACAGCGAGGCTGCTCAGCTGCTGCTGACCGACAAAGACGAGTTCGCGACCCGCGTCCAGAGAAACATTGAGGAGAGCAAGGAACACATCTTTGACACCCCACCCACAGAGGATCCGCACTACATAGTATTCGAAAAGTTCCAGCCGGATCTGCACGGACCCGTTCTCGAGCGAATAAAGGCTGGCAGGAGCAAGCAGGCGGAAACCTCCGCGCAACAGGCCAACGGAGGCCACACCACTGGTCTCTCCTGGGTGAAGGAGGGGGAGTTCAAGCCTCTCAGTATTGAGTAGAAGCAATTCGTCGGCCCTGTAAGTTCAAAACGTAGTACTAACGTTGTCTCAATTTTACTCCATTAAAGTTATTCGATTATATACACTCCTCGTTCATGGGAAATCGCTGGGTGTTGCTAACCCATTCGTTCTCCAGTTTCAATCGCTCTCCGTTCCACTGAAAATGAGTGGGGGAAGCCTCACCAGCCGGGAACTCGAAGTGCTGGCTAAGTTCTATGGCCAGCTTAGAGCGGACCAGGCCGATTCCACCCACCTGTGGCGTGGTTGGGTGATAAACCCTTCCATTTCGCGGGTCCATGTGCAGTTTGTGGGGCTCGTAGGGCAGAGTCAGGACCTGACCCGAGTGCGCATAGCTGAGCACCTCTTTATCGTCCTTTATCAAGTGTTCCGTGAACACAAGAGGCGTATCGTCGCATCGTACAAAATTCCTCTCCCGTCCGCAAAGGGAAATAAACGGGAACTCGCTTTCATATCTATTCGTTTTGTTCACCCGCAGTCGGTTGAAAAAGAACCTGAGAAAATCCTTTTCCTTAAAGCAGCTGGTGAAGTTTTTCATTTTTGCATCGTCCAAGAAGAGCTGCAATAGTTATTGTTTACTGTAAAGATATTTTCACAGTATGAGAACTCACCATTCCCTCATGGTCAATGTAGTAAAAATACTCTCGAATTTTTGGCTCCGGGGATTGACCTTGATTGTATTGCAAATAACGAGTAGCTAGACTTGGGAAAGCATTCACCTTCGGCCTTTTTGGATACCTAGCCAATAGTACAAACATGACTATAACCACTGCGATGCAGAACGAGAGACAGCTGACTTTTGTTTACTACTTAATATGTTGTACATTGTACTGATTCACCGAATCAGGGGTTATTATTGCCCCTGAATCATTACTGAACTGATTAAGCTTTATTGGCATGTCCTTTCTGATGTTGGCACATACAAAAATTGCCTAAAATGTGGACAACCTCTTTGAAAAACGTAATTAAAAAATTTGTTTTATTTAATATTAATGTGGCTGCTCTTTCAAAGTGCAATTGGCTTTCTAGGTCTTTTTCTACCGTTGGCCGAGAAGTATGCAAAGCTTTTTTGCTACCTTACAGTCAAATGTAAAATTCCTTCCAGTAAAAATGATTAACATTTAAATACCTTCTACACATCATACTTGGTTTTTAATTTTCGATGTAAGAGATATGTGAATATGGATAAAAAATGAGTATGTCTCGCTATATCGGCAAATTTCAAAATACAATACATTTAAAATAATAATATCATATTATATGTGATAAATTATCAGGACAGGACCTACAGACCTTGGCCAACTGCTACTGCTTTTAAAACCATAAATCCGGAAAGACCTTTATCAACCTCAATATTTATCTTGTGCCAATGAAATTCAAAGCACCAAAATAAGCGGCACGTGTATAATAGTGCCACTGATATTTTGGTACCTATGATTAAAAAATGAACTCCTGTTGGATGCTCTTTTTTATAAAAAGTAGAAAAATCCCATTTGTTTTTTCGGACGGCAGAAAAAGAGAGAACCCCAATCGGGGTAGGGTATTATGGTTTAATTCCCCGCACTTGGAGCTGATAAGATATTGACTGTCCGGTAATTATTGTGACTGCCTATTTTGCACCATCAGCTTGATAGCTTGTGAAAGATTTCCATTCAGACGGAGGCGTGGCCCTTCTTATCAGCTCGCCAATACGTGATGTTCGTGCGGAATCTTTTCTATAGTGGTAGGTAGTAAACCAAATTAGCTGCTAGATTTGTTTAATCTAATCTTAAGGCTTCAGCTTTAATGATTTTTTATTTGTATTAAGGCTCTGACTGTTGCTTCAGAGTTCAAAGTTTCTTAAAATGAGGAGAGATTCACATTTTTTCCATTTAATTTTATAAATAATCTTTCGTAGCTTTTGTCAATTAAATAATCCTTATATTCAGCTAGAGTCGACTCAAAAACGTAATGCATTATGTTTAGTTGGTAACTATTTGCACCACTAACATAGTTTCTTTGGGGTGAGGTCATTATCTGGCTCCTATATCTCCCGACGCGGGTACACAACATCATTTTTGTCGGGCCCTCTGTCGGTCTGGCGATAAGATTCAAAGTTTTATTATTCCCCAACCGCGCGTGCCGCAATATATAAATAAAAATCTCAAAACTTCCGATATCAACGTGCATGCATACATAAGCTCCAAGATGTATTTTGAGAGAGAGCTCCCAATAAATCCAGCTGATACCGGCGATAACAGAAACTGAGAGCGTAGGCGAGCAGTCCTCTCTCTTCTCTTTCGGCCAAATCAGCGCCAAATCTTTGTGTCGTACGATTCTCCCGACTCTGCCAACAAGTCCAGAAATATATAGACACACCGGCTGTTCATATAATAAGTTTCACGCATTCGATCCCAATGGCCATAGCACTAGATTCCCTTTACAACAACAAAACCAACAGAACAACACAGAGCTAAAAGTTTCCACGAGCATAATAGATTTCAGGGGTTGTGATGCGATTCCACTACTTTTAACCAGGCAATCGTGGCAACCAAGGGTATGCTAAAAACATTTGTTATGAAAACTTGAAATAAAAATCGGATTTTATAGTCGATTTTATAACTATAGGATAGAGAATCATATAATTGAATATTGAGAATGTTTTTTTTTTTTTATTGTTGTTGTATTTAATTTATATATTCTGGTGATAAGGTGAACCAACAATAAAAAAAACTTTAATTTTTTGGATATTCATTTTATTATAGGCTAAGTAGTCTTTTTTGATTTGCCGATCAGTCAGTTTTAAAAATTCCAAGTGCTTAGATTAATGTAATTGCCGTTTTTTTTTCCCTTGTCGCATTAAAACACGTTTGTATGTCAAAATTTGGAAGGAGTTAAAGTTAAGTGGTAAGGTCGGGCTTAAAGGGAGCTCTCCGATTTGGGGGCCGGTAACCAGCTGGCGCTCTCTCTCGAGTCGACGCTCTCCCTCTCCCTGTCTCCCGATTGACGACCCGTGTCAATAGAAAGTTCTCTTGCGACCGGCATACGGCGACAAAAACAGCTTTTCCACTAGGACAAAGTTCGATGTTGTCTCAGTCTCTTGTCCAGGTACTTCTCGAGTATATTAGACTAGAAAGCCAAAACAAAGCCACCTCAATTACAAAGGTTTTGATTTAATTTAGGTTTGAAATTTTTGAGATGCACCTTACTAAAAGTAAAAATAATTGCGGTTAAACATTAATTAGAGAAGAGCAAACAATGACATTTGAAAACCGTTTTCAATCTTTTAATTGTGGATATTTCAGTTCGGAAAGTTTACCCAGGTGGGAATTCTTAATCTTAACAGCTGGGAAGTAGGCTCTTGTGATTTCTTATACTTCTTAGCGCGCTACCAATCCATCCATTTAGTGAGTCAACCCCAACTGAATGAGTAAGGGGCAACTGAAAGTCCACGCGTTTTGCCCGAGAACAAATCATTGCCGGCGGGGAGCATGAGAACGCGCAGGCCTCGAAAGTGCGAGAGAAGCCGCGGAGATTGGGGGAGAGAGCCGGCGAGAGGCCTCCACGGAACTTGTCGAAACTTTCGAGTTTTTCAGCCCGGCCAGTCCGACGGACAGCTTCGAAGTGAACGGTTCGCGATTTCTGGGCACGAGACCGAGAAGCAGAGTGCAGCCACCGTTTGCGAATCCGCGCTGTTCTACCTACCAAACCCAGACCCGAACCCAAAGCGAGCCCACAGGCAAACCAAAAAACAAAAAAAAAAAACCGAAAAGAGGCCGACTAGTTGACAAACGCCACATCTGGGAGCCGTGAATTTGTATGTGCCGAGCCTTGTGTGCAAGCCAAGGAACCCACGTTGACTCACGACTCGTTTAAATTGTTTTGTAGTGCTGGAGCGAGCGATTACCCACCACTTGGAGCCGCCAGGACCACGCGGATAGGCGCAGGACGCCCCTTTCGGACCTTTTGCCACTAAAGTGAGTCGGGGTCAGTGGACCCAGCCAATTTGATTTCGCGTATCGATCAGCTGCATGGCAAATTAATTGCATAAGTTCGCTCAATTTCTTTTCCACTCGGTGCGGCGATGGGACCTTCTCCCCCGTCCCCCGCCTCCCGCTTATCCAACCATCGTAATTCGCCTTCGTCACTCTCTGGCAGACATGTGTTAATTACATTTTATTCTATTCCATGGCCCATGCCCATACTTCCGACACACACCCATACCCATGCAGAACGCACCATCCCAGAGAGGGAATGTGGCTGTTTTATTTTCGGACTCATCCTACTTTTTCTGCCCAATATTTATGACCTTCTTATGGTTTCGCCATCGGGGGAAACGTGTTTGTCGCACATACGCCAAACACAGATCCGTAATCTATACGTATGCGCATAATTCAGATATTGGCCCGCATTGGCAGTGCGAGGTAATTAAAGTGTGATCTGTGAGGGGATCGGGGGCACCGAAATTTAACCAGTTTATGGGACAGTTTAATTTGTTCGATCGCGTTTGATTTGATTTGCCCGGCACGTCAGGCCGTAAAATATGTGAGGAGCTGGACCCGGACTAGTCAATGTCAAAGCTCCTCTATCAGCTATTCATTTGGCGCGATAAGGTCTAGAGTCTAGACGGGGTGCTCAAGTGAATTGAAAAGTTTTCGAACAAATGTGAGAATGTGTAGTTCCCTTTAAAGGGGAATATTTTTGAAGATGAGAATTGTTGAGCATATTTATACAAACGAGTGGAACAAAGTCGCAGAAGCTTATTCCTTTACAAATTTGGGCGAATTTAAATACTTTGATCTGGTTGGACAAAGAAACTACATTCTAACCTTATAAACCGAATCTTCCTCCAAAGTCGGAATAGTGAAAGTATAATGATATCCTTTCCATCCTCCATTTTTATTTGCGGAAAAATCAATGTACGACCTACATAGAAAGGCGACTCTGACCTTAGCAGCTTGTCGTTCAAGATCATACGTTTATTGAGCAAAAAATCAAAGCACGCACATTTCTCTGAGCAAAGTTGGTGAACAAAAGCGAAACGTTCGAGTGTGCTCCATTATTGCTACTGTTGCTCGATGTAGTTAGCTGGGTTATCATGCTATTATTACATAATCGCTCATTTTGATGGGCAAACACAATCGGGCTTCGGGGTTGGTTTTTGGTTTGGGTTTTGGTATGCCGTGTCAACAACGTTTTCGTGTAATTGCATGAGATTGGACCGAACTGCGCCCTCCTCACCTTTAGAAAATAGCGGAACACGCCCAGAAAACAAGCCGAAGCAACAGGATAATTGATCGCCTGTAAATATTGTCAGAAGTGCCGAAGGGGCCGCGTGGTTATTCCAGAAATTCCAGAAAATATCTGTAGTTTTGCATGCAAAAATACGTGTTATTTTCACAACTTGCTAAACAATTTGTTAGACTGGCATTTTATCACATTTATTAAGATGATAATGCGCTTTAATTTTCAAATAAAGAAACTCAATAGGAAATCCAGTTCCTTAAAAGCTTAATTTCTGATTGCAAACTAAGCAATGGGTTTCAATATTAAGTTAGATAAACATTTTTATCGCAGATCGATTCTTAAACTATTTATGGCAAGTCCTTTTAATTTCAGAGGGTAGTGATACCGAAAATCTTCCGATTATAATTTCCGGTTGGCCAGAGATAAGATTTGCCTCCAGCGACTTAACTTGCACTAGAGATAAACACACAAGAATTTAAACTTTCAAAGACTTTTTTTATTTCAAAGTGACCTTATAAGTCAAAGAACATTTATTGATAACTTTCGCTTTCGATAGGTGACTGTATCTTCATCAACTTCCCGAGAATCTTTTAATCCGCTTTTAATATTTAACCAAACTGTTTAGATAAGGGAACTAATATAGCAAGTGACCTAAATTTCCAAAATACTCCATATGCTTCAGTTGCTCGTTATCTTGATTTAGATACAAGCCATATTTTGAAAACCTCGAGAAGGATCTTGATATTGGATTCGTGAACCGTGGGATAAAAGTTCCCATAGTTGCATATATCTTTTGCCATACATAGCGTTCTTCATAATACAAATATTGCGAGGTGATACTGGACAAGTTTATAATATTTGACAATAAATAACATAATCGTGAGTTATGCGGTGCCAACTAATCGAATTAGCAAACGAAATTAATGCTAACACAGGGGAATTTAATTAGAGTGGATCGAACCGAAGATTTCCATCACTCCGCGACTAATTATAGCTCCCAACCAGTGGGCCCCCAGGAGTTTCATATGAGCGCACTCCCACCGGGAGTGATAATGTTTACTCTAGTCCGACCTCCGATGTGTTAATAAAGCAAGCTTATCGTGGCTCATTATCTGCACCTGTGTCAAACATCCAATACAAGTGTCAACATTGGTACTTTATTATCTGCGGACCCCAGGAATCCGCTTTTGTAGGGCATGCACTTCATGTGCGGGTGCGAAAACAACCATTTATCATAAGTGCATCCAAAAACGGTAAGCCTGCTGGCCGAAACTAAAAACTAAAGGGGTCTCTTAACCGAACTCCGAGGCCAGACCAACTCCTTGAATCTCAGATCGACGATCACCTGACCTGATCTCCCAACTCGTTTCAGTTTTTAATGAACCCTAGGCGGATTATTTCGTAGAGTCATAGGCGGTATAACCAGTCATCAGGTTTGCGCAGACGAGCCCCCACAAATAGAGTACGATTTCAAGAGTACTCCCTGCGCCGGTTATTGGAACTCAATTTGGGTCGGAATCTAAAATGCAAATCACTCGTCTGGCTAACAAACCCGGTCTTCGGCGCACCCTTGCACCCTTGCACCCGTAACCGCGTCCGTTGATCTGTCCCATCGACAACGGGGGCTACAACACCCATTTGAATCGATGATAATGAGCTAAACAAGCTCAAAGCTAACAGACAAAAAACAAATAAAATATTTAATGGCGTGTGCGAAAGGAGCGAGCCAACAATCGACGGACTGCGAATACTCTTTAGAAGACGAGTCTTAAATGCTTATTACATTGTGTCATCCATTTATCAATTTAGGGTGCTTACTAATCCTCCAGCCATTTGAAGTCGCAATAAACAAAAGCTTCAACTCAGTGAAATGAATCGAATTCCCAATAGCGCTTTTTAGAAGAAATAATTCCTGACCCTCCTTGATCCAAGCAGTTAGACCCTCCAAGTGCGCACGACCATTGGGTAAACTCGAAGTGCGAAAACGTGCTGGAGTATTTCTGCCAGTGCAAATATTTGTCAATCTATTACAACCTCTGCTTTTATAAGTAATAGTTCCTAAACAGGCAGCTTCAATGTTTCAATCAAGTGAATCGTTTGGATTCTAAAACTCGGAATATGCAATAAGCAAAGCGTCACTCAAGCCATATAATTTAACAAGTTTGTCGTAGATTTGATGAAGCCCGCTTTGGATTTTGATCACGTGAGTCAACTCATTTTAATGAGCAGACAGATCGCCATTTATATGGAATAATACCTAAACAACAGACGATCGGACTTTGAGCCGCAGATTAAACTCGCACTTAAGCAAGCAGATGCGGGTTTTGTGATGCCGAAACCCAGGATTGCTCTTCCTTAGCTTTTCACCCAATCAATAACTCCACGAATAAAACACTATTTCGTTGCAGTAGTTTTCGGTAAGAAATCGGTTGTTAGTTTTAGATTTCCAATTGCATCAACATCAGACCTTCCAGCAGCGCTTGTTGTTTGCTTTTCGAAAGCAATGTCGATAACCTTAGGCATTTGGCAATCGAGCTTTTGAAATTAGCAGATAATTAAGGCGTTAAATGCAATCTCTCGATCGAAAGGCAGAGCGAGCTGAGTGCCCCTCCGTTCCCTTCTAAACGACCCAAATGAAAATAAATATTCACGAGCTGTAATGCTTGGACATACTGGCTTGTTGACAAGGCCGTAAATTCTTAATTGAGTTCAAGCTCTTAAACCAAATATTATGGTAAATCGTTTCTTAATAAATCCCTTTCTTGCAGATAAATTCGAGTCCTAGGCGGGATCACCATGTTCATTCCGGCCGCACAGTCCGCGTACAGGACGCTGCGCAAGACGCAGCCGCGCGTCCGGCTCAACTCCCTCTTCAAGAATGGATACTCCAGCAAGGTAGGTACCCCCGTATCGGTCTCTTTCTCGGATCTGTAGTAGCGGTTATCCTCTTTCCCAGGTGGAGTACAAGCCCATCCGGTCGGTGCTGGTGGCCAACCGCGGCGAGATCGCGATCCGCGTGTTCCGCGCCTGCACGGAGCTGGGCATCAAGTCGGTGGCCGTCTACTCGGAGCAGGACAAGATGCACATGCACCGGCAGAAGGCCGACGAGTCCTACGTGGTGGGCAAGGGCCTGCCCCCCGTGGAGGCCTACCTCAACATTCCAGAGCTGATCCGGGTGTGCAAGGAGAACGACGTGGACGCCGTGCACCCCGGTTACGGCTTCCTCTCGGAGCGCAGTGACTTCGCCCAGGCGGTGATCGACGCCGGACTGCGCTTCATCGGCCCCTCCCCCGACGTCGTCCAGAAGATGGGCGACAAGGTGGCGGCCCGCGTGGCGGCCATCGAGGCGGGCGTGCCCATTGTGCCGGGAACCGACGGCCCGGTGACCACCAAGGAGGAGGCGCTGGACTTCTGCAAAAAGCACGGCCTGCCCGTGATCTTCAAGGCCGCCTACGGAGGCGGCGGACGCGGCATGCGCGTCGTGCGCAAGATGGAGGACGTGGAGGAGAGCTTCCAGAGGGCGAGCTCCGAGGCAAAGGCCGCCTTCGGCAACGGAGCCATGTTCATCGAGAAGTTCATCGAGCGACCGCGCCACATCGAGGTGCAGCTGCTGGGCGACAAGGCCGGCAACGTGGTGCACCTGTACGAGCGCGACTGCTCGGTGCAGCGCCGCCACCAGAAGGTGGTGGAGATCGCCCCCGCCCCTCGCCTGCCCATCGAGATCCGGGACAAGATGACGGAGGCCGCCGTGCGGCTGGCCCGCCACGTGGGCTACGAGAACGCCGGCACCGTGGAGTTCCTGTGCGACGAGTCCGGCAACTTCTACTTCATCGAGGTGAACGCCCGCCTGCAGGTGGAGCACACGGTCACCGAGGAGATCACGGGCATCGACCTTGTCCAGTCGCAGATCCGCATCGCTGAGGGCATGACCCTGCCCGAGCTGGGCTACACGCAGGACAAGATCCAGCCGCGCGGCTACGCCATCCAGTGCCGCGTGACCACCGAGGACCCGGCCAACGACTTCCAGCCCAACACCGGCCGCCTGGAGGTCTTCCGCTCCGGCGAGGGCATGGGCATCCGGCTGGACAGCGCCTCCGCCTACGCCGGAGCCATCATCTCGCCCTACTACGACTCCTTGCTGGTCAAGGTGATCTCGCACGCCAGCGACCTGCAGAGCTCCGCCTCCAAGATGAACCGCGCCCTGCGCGAGTTCCGCATCCGCGGCGTCAAGACCAACATCCCCTTCCTGCTGAACGTGCTGGAGAACCAGAAGTTCCTGCACGGCGTCCTGGACACCTACTTCATCGACGAGCACCCGCAGCTGTTCAAGTTCAAGCCCACCCTGAACCGCGCCCAGAAGCTGCTCAACTACATGGGCGAGGTGCTGGTGAACGGACCGCAGACACCCCTCGCCACCACACTTAAGCCCGCCCTCGTCACGCCCCACGTGCCCGATGTTCCGCTGGGTGAGTTTCGGCCTTAGGTCTCCCAGACCCCAGGTCCTGGCATGTGCTTTTCGGGTTCTCGCTTGCTTCTTTGGCTTCCACTCACGGCAGTCGGCGCTCTCCGAATGCTTCAGCCATCCGGGTCAAGCGGCCTAGATCCTGGATGAAAGGTCCCTACACGAAGTTTTGCTTTTTGGGGCGCCCGTCTGGTGACCTTAATTGCGCATTTAGATCTGCTGCATTGCTACAGTAGTTTAGGATGTTTAAATCGGAGTTTCATACTGCAGACATGAATTCATTGCTTCGCATAGGAACCCTAATTGTCGAGGCCCACAACCCATAACTTTGCAGTTTTAGTCTGATTCCAAAGTGACATACCTCTAATGTTTGTAATCGCATCCTTAAAGAAACTGCGTTCAAAATTTTCCATTCTCCGATGGTCGAAATTTTGCCCATGTTCATGTCGGATTTACTCTTGTCGGGTAACTCTTATAATTAATACAAAAATCGCCATAGCTTTGATTTCGTTTAAATAGTAAATATGCTCGGCTCGCCGAAGCCAGCTTTCTTTCTTGTTTTACTTGTGAATTTTATTCAAAAGTGAAAACTTTGTGTAAGGGACCTTTCGCTTGGCAAAACGGATCAATGATCTTTTAACAATTTAAACTGATTCATTGAAGCCCTTTCTACCCAAAATAATCGAAAAGGCATGATAGTGAATATTTATTAGCTTTACGCATCTCCTGTGAAACGTTCTTTGCTTTTCTTATATGCTTTAATCGAACCTTTATGTTTTTACTTTTCAACTATCAATTTTGTTGCATCCGTTATTAATCAACCAATACCGAAACCGAATCGAAACCGCGATCGCAATCGAATCGGCAATTGCAAACACCAAACCAATATCACACACCTATGTTATGTATCAACAACCAAACAACAACGCCTCAAAATGCACAACACGCCCACCAACAAACCCACGACCACGCCCACGCCCACTCCGCCCCGCTCATTCGCGACCGTTCTCATGATCGAACTCATAACCAACGGTCCGTAGACCTGTCCCCGGAAGCTCTAGAGCGCGAAGAACGCGGCGAGGCCAAAGGTACGTTGAAACTGAACCCGAACCCAATGGGGGAAGGACCCCATTTCCACACAGGACATTTGTACATACGCTCATTGGTCACTTCGGTTTATGTCCACAAGGGTTTCCCAAGGTGACTTAACCCTTTTTCCGATTCTTCAGTCGCTACTCTCTAACTGAATTGCAAAAGATATTACACTCGACTCGGAACACTGACCGACACAGAATAGAAGTTAATATACGTATATATGTTGTGTGCTTGGCGCTTTCCTTGGATTATGTAATTATCATTTCTGGGTATAAAGCTAATTTCATTCAACGCACCTAATCAATTCGATACGTTTGTTTGTTAATGCTAATTTTGGTTTTACTAGCTTTCGATGTTCAGTTTAACCGAGTTTATGTTTTGGGGGTTTGGTAAAAGTATCTGAAACCCTCCATTAATGTCCCAACCTCAAAGATACATTGCCGCTATGTTAATCCTGTAGATGCGGGAATGTATCGAACCACTTGAAGCCCCGAACTAACGAATCCTTGTGATCTAGTTACGGAGCCGCCAAAAGGACTGCGCGAGGTCCTGGTCTGCGGGGGTCCCGAGGCCTTCGCCAAGGAGGTGCGCAGCCGCAAGGAGCTCCTGCTGATGGACACCACCTTCCGCGACGCCCACCAGTCCCTGCTGGCCACCCGCGTGCGCTCCCACGACCTACTGAAGATCTCCCCCTTCGTGGCCCACAAGTTCAACAACCTGTACTCGCTGGAGAACTGGGGCGGTGCCACCTTCGACGTGGCGCTCCGCTTCCTGCATGAGTGCCCGTGGGAGCGGCTGGAGGAGATGCGCAAGCGCATCCCCAACATCCCCTTCCAGATGCTGCTCCGCGGCGCCAACGCCGTCGGCTACACCAGCTACCCCGACAACGTGGTCTACAAGTTCTGCGAGCTGGCAGTGCAGACCGGAATGGACATCTTCCGGGTGTTCGACTCGCTCAACTACCTGCCCAACCTGATCCTCGGCATGGACGCAGCCGGCAAGGCGGGCGGCGTGGTGGAGGCGGCCATCTCCTACACCGGCGACGTCAGCGACCCCAAGCGCACCAAGTACGACCTGAAGTACTACACCAACCTGGCCGACGAGCTGGTCAAGGCGGGCACCCACGTGCTCTGCATCAAGGACATGGCGGGTCTCCTCAAGCCCGAAGCAGCCAGGTGAGCTTGCTTGGACTCCACTGCCGAGTGTTCTGTGTTCTAATCGACTCTGATTCCCCGGCAGGCTGCTCATCACCGCCATCCGGGACAAGCACCCCGACATACCCATCCACATCCACACCCACGACACCTCGGGAGCGGGAGTGGCCTCCATGCTGGCCTGCGCCAACGCCGGCGCGGACGTGGTTGACGTGGCCGTTGACTCTATGAGCGGCATGACCTCCCAGCCGAGCATGGGAGCTGTGGTGGCCTCCCTGCAGGGCACCCCACTGGACACGAACGTGGACCTGCGCACAGTGTCGGAGTACTCCGCCTACTGGGAGCAGACGCGCACGCTCTACGCCCCCTTCGAGTGTACCACGACGATGCGGTCGGGCAACGCCGACGTCTACCTGAACGAGATCCCCGGCGGGCAGTACACCAACCTGCAGTTCCAGGCCTTCTCGCTGGGCCTGGGCGACTTCTTCGAGGACGTGAAGAAGGCCTACCGCGAGGCCAACCTGCTGCTGGGCGACATCATCAAGGTGACGCCCTCGTCGAAGGTGGTGGGCGACCTGGCCCAGTTCATGGTACAGAACAACCTCACCGCCGACCAGGTGCTGGAGCGTGCCGAGGAGCTGTCGTTCCCCAAGTCCGTGGTGGAGTACCTTCAGGGCTCCATTGGCATCCCGCACGGAGGCTTCCCCGAGCCCCTGCGTTCGCGCGTCCTCAAGGACATGCCCCGCATCGAGGGACGGCCGGGCGCCGAGCTGCAGGACTTGGACTTTGACAAGCTGAAGAGCGAACTGAAGGAATCTCACTCCTCCATCACCAACCGCGACGTCATGTCGGCCGCCCTCTACCCGCAGGTGACGAACGACTTCCTCCACTTCCGCGAGAAGTACGGACCCGTCGACAAGCTGGACACGCGCATCTTCCTCACCGGACCCAATGTGGGCGAGGAGTTCGATGTGCCGCTCGAGCGCGGCAAGACGCTGAGCGTCAAGGCCCTGGCTGTTTCCGCCGACCTAAAGCCCAACGGCATTCGGGAGGTCTTCTTCGAGCTGAACGGCCAGCTGCGAGCAGTCCACATCTTGGACAAGGAAGCCGTCAAGGTGGGTGCAGCCTCTACTGTTGCCTGGGCACTCGCGTTTACCCCTTTTCCTTCCTTTCCTTCCGCAGGAGATCCACGTGCACCCCAAGGCCAACAAGTCGAACAAGAGCGAGGTGGGCGCCCCGATGCCCGGAACCGTCATCGATATCCGTGTGCAGGTCGGCGACAAGGTGGAGAAGGGCCAGCCCCTGGTGGTGCTCTCGGCCATGAAGATGGAGATGGTGGTGCAGTCGCCGCTGGCGGGCGTCGTGAAGAAGCTGGAGATCGCCAACGGCACGAAGCTCGAGGGCGAGGACCTGATCATGATTATCGAGTAGAGTCAGAGCCTCGGAAGAGTGCCCCGGGCCACATTGTAATGTCCAAGCTGCCACCGCACACCTTATGTAAAATTAAGTAAAAACAGTGATAATGTAGGGATCCTGTCGTTTGACAGACCACTAATTGTCCACTCGCCTGTGTCTATTTTAATATGTGTCCGAAGAGCCGCAGGCGCTCTGTCGGACGTGTTTACGTACCTCCCGGATTACCGACCAACCGCTAAATCAACTGGAATGGAAACGGATTGCATACGTAAGTGCCGGTACATATTTGTAAATTCATTGTAGACACACTTCCTCAAAACATCTGAATAAAAGCTGTACGATTTTTGAATTTTAAATTCGCAAAATCTCCGTCGAGATTCGCCACCTCCAGTAAATATGTTAGTGGTTATAAATGTTATATTTACTATTGTCTAATAAACGTTATACAAAATACAAGAATATGTTTTCTTTTCCCTATAAAAATACAACAATAAAAACAATTAGATTGTACGTTTTATTTTCGTATAACTAATTTAACTCAACTATATTACTGCAGTGCTCTAGTCTACATGCACTTGACAATAAACTCCAGGAAGGCCAGCTCCTTGTTCAGCTCGGTGACCCTTTTGAAGTGCCTCTGGACGTAGGGTGTGAGCACCTCAACCATGTTGCCGTTATTGTAAAACCGCGCCTTGGGATCCTGCAAAGCGTCGCCGATCAAGTGCTTCAGGATCAGGTTGCCCACCTGCGAGTGTCGCGAGTTGGTGGTCCACGCCTTGACGTGCTGCAGCAGTGCCACACGCTGGTCCACGTTCAACTGCTCCACCAATTGGCGAAGACCGGGCTCATCCCGCTCGCGGACAAATTGGTTGATGATGTCGAAGCTGGCCTTCGGCTTGTTCAGGTTCAAGGCCAGCACAAATGCCTTATGCAGGTGCTTCTGGGCGTGCAGGAGGGAGTGGAGGGTCTGCTCCTGCTCCAGGACAGCCTGCCGCTGATCCAGCGCCTCGTTGCGCGTCGCCTGCGTAACGTCGCCGAAGCGAATTAACTTGGAGTCGGCTCCTCCGGTGTAGAAGAAACGGTTGCTCCTGCCGGAGACCGCCAGAGCCCAAACGCGGTCGTTGTGCTCGTCCAGGGACTGCAGGCATGTACTGGTCTTGATGTTCCACAGCTTGAGCAGACCGTCCGAAGCAGCGGAGAGAATGAACTTCCCGTGGTCTAGAAACTCGGCTCTCAGTATAGTGCACTCCTGGTCGAAGCGCTTTATGCAGGCAAAGTTGCTAATCGACCAAAGGCGAAGACTGCAGTCCGAGGAAGAGGTGAGAACGATTTGGTCCACTGGCGAGAAGCGCACACTCCACACTCCGCGGGTATGACCCCTCAGCACGCCTTGCAGCGAATTGGAATCCGCTAGCCAAACCTTGGCCGTCTTGTCCTGCGAAGCGGTGGCTAGCAGTTTGTTGTTCGGGGCATAGGCCACACAGTTCACCTCCTTGTCGTGGGAGAGCGCTGCGTAGCGCAGGTTGAAGGAGTACGAGTTGCGATCCGCCTTGTCCCTGGCCAGCTGCCACACCTTCATGCTGCCATCTTGGCTCACGGAGGCAAAGCCGGTGGCTCCGTTGTGCGTCATGGCCACGCACCCAATGGTGGACGTGTGGCAGTTCGCCTGCTCTGCCAGGGCCTCCAGCGAGCAGTCCCTGTCGTGCTGGAGCCTCCACAGCCGGATGCTGCAGTCCTTTCCCACCGAAATGAGCAAATTCTGGGAGGCAGCCAACGACATGACCGTATCCGAGTGGCCCACGATCAGCTTGCAATTCATATCGTGTTCCGTGTCGTAAAGCTTAAAGTGCTTGCTGTTGGTGGCCACGGCCAGGTAGCGGTCGTTATCGCCCATGAAGCACATGTCCAGGATCTCGTCGTTGTAGCCCACCAAGTGCTTAACGGGTGTCAGGCTCGCGGCGTCGAAGACAAGGATGTTCTGCTCCGTGGTGACCAGGGCGAGCTGGTTTAGTTCTCTGCAGTGCAGCAATCGGCTGATCTGGAAGTCAGACTGAGAGAGAATCTCCCTGATTTTCCAGGTCTGGGCATCCACCTGTTGCAGCTTGCCCGCTCCACTGGCCACGATAATCTGGCGTCCCTCATTCACGAAAATTAGTCCCTCCAGCTCGTCATACAAGGGAAGAACCTTTAGCTGTTTGCTCTCCAACTGTTCCTCCAGCTGCCAGACGATCAGAACCTTGTCCCGGCTCACGGTCGCAACCTCATTGCAGTCTGCTGCGGTGCTCCTGAAGCTCAGGCCCGTGACCTGCGAAAGGTGACCCCGCATCTTGTGCAGCAGCGTCTTGGTCTCGTAGTTCCAGGCATAGACAGTGTTGTCCGCTCCCGCGGCGAAGATCTCCTTGCGTAAAACATTGGGGTGGAAGACGAGGAGCCAAGCGGGACCCGGGAAGTCCTTCAGGGCGCCAAGGCAGCTGTTGTTAGAGTAGTCCCATAGCCTCAGAGTGGCGTCCGCTCCGCCGCTTGAACAAATAAGGCGGCCGCAGGGACTGAACTCCACCCGAATGACGGGTCCTTTGTGCTGAGCCTTCCACAGTTTCACCAGCTTGCCGGTGGTCAATTGCCACAGCCTCAGGAGCCCACTTCGGTGCGCAGTGACCAAGTGCTCCTGCGACAGCCCAAAGCAAGTGATGGTGTCCTCCTCTACCTCAATGTTGTCAACCTCAGCCGTCCGTTTATTTTCGGTAGACCCGGAGGATGTTCCGAAACTGCACAGGATCTGAGAAGTTTGCACATCCACTTGGTTGACAACGGCTCCGTTCAAGCAGTAAAAGAGCTGGCCATCCGCGCTCCAGGCAATGTCGCCACCTGCATAGAAGTTCGTGTAGCGCGCCTCTGCAGCATAGCTAAAAAACATAATAATTATTAATACTGCCTAAAAACTTAGCATTGATCTTACCTTTTCTCGCTTATATTCGCCAGCATGATTTTATTTTCGTTGTTTATAAATACAAAAACCGCGTGCGCCGCGGGTTGTAGCTAAAAAAAAGGAACTAGTTCAAAATGGTACTGGTCAGAACACTTTTAGGATGTTTTATTTGTAGTGACATACATAGGGGTTAAAGTTTTAAATTAAAAAATACTTCCACTATTTTCATTGAAGAAGTTCGATGACCCCCTGTTTTTATTATTATCCGCACATTTTTATTGGTTTTTGAAACAGTACCCTTCCTTGTGGGCCCCGTAAATCTTAAAATTTAAGTTCTATTCCAAAACCTGCATTAAAATATTTTCTTAAATGAGAGGGATATAGCGAAGGATCTTGAGTTTTTTAGGTATTATTTTTAAACTGTCAATGCTCTGAAGATTCAAAAATTTGTTAAAGCTTTGCGACATCTACTCGTTTGGAGACGTTGCTCGCAAACACACTGTCGAAACCTTGGCAATCGATAGGAGACATTGTTTTGTCCATCCCTAGCAACAAAAGCCGTCAAATCATTGTCGTCTAACTCATTTGACTCGACATATTAAGCTAAAATTTGCGTTTAAACTTTTAATTTCGATCGAGGCTTCACAATGAGTACTATTGGCACAGGAGTAAGTAGCTATTGATCGAAATCTCGGATTGATTGATTCTAAAGATGGGCTTTTCGGTTGCAGTACGACTTGTCGGCCTCGCAGTTCTCGCCGGACGGCCGCGTTTTCCAGATCGACTACGCCTCAAAGGCGGTGGAGAAGAGCGGCACGGTGATCGGGATCCGAGGCAAGGACGCCGTGGTCCTGGCTGTTGAGAAGATCATCACCAGTAAGCTCTATGAACCGGACGCCGGTGGCCGCATATTCACCATCGAGAAGAACATCGGAATGGCTGTAGCGGGCCTGGTGGCCGATGGAAACTATGTCGCGGACATCGCGCGCCAGGAAGCTGCCAATTTCCGGCAGCAGTTCGAGCACGCCATCCCACTAAAGCATTTGTGCGAGCGGGTCGCCGGATACGTCCACGCCTATACTCTGTACAGCGCTGTACGTCCCTTCGGGCTGTCCATCATTTTCGCCTCCTGGGACGAGGTCGAGGGTCCACAGCTCTATAAAATCGAGCCTTCTGGCTCCTGCTTCGGCTACTACGCCTGTGCCAGCGGTAAGGCTAAGCAGCAGGCGAAGACGGAGATGGAGAAACTGAAGTCTGACATGAAGATCGACGATCTTGTGAAAAGCGCCGGAGAAATGTAGGTTTACCCCCGCAACTCCTTTCATTTGTTACTGATTACCATTTCTATCCTGTTTTTAGCATCTACAAGGTCCACGACGAACTGAAGGACAAGGACTTTCGCTTCGAAATGGGACTGGTGGGCAGGGTTACCGATGGTCTGCATCGCATAAATCCCCCAGAACTGACGGAGAAGGCGCGAAATGCCGGAGATGCCGCCAACAAGGAGGATGACAGCGACAATGAGACGCACTAGATTGTTAGTGGCAGTGAATATAATTCTTGGCCTAAATGCATAACGTTAATCATATATTTCCCTAAAGCGAAAAATGTATAAAACAAATCGGGTGAACAAATGGCTTTTTTCATGTAGTATTGGGGGGAGCAACTGGCTTGTGCATCTTATATACATAGTTTTAAAAAAAGCTACTCTTGGAAATAAAGTAAAAAACTATTGCGCCCTTATTTAAAAATTAAAAGTAAAATGTTATCGGAACGCGAGCTAGTTCAAAGATTTGCTATCAGAAACAGCTCGATTACTACAAAAATTGTGCTATCGCCCACAGCTGACGCAGTTCGCGCCAGAAATTGTTTGTTTATTCGACTTGAATTTGGGAGTACAATGACCACGCTAATCGAACAGTTGATCAACAAAATGGGACTGCAGGAGGAGTCCAACGCGTTGGAGTAAGTCTAAAATCGTGCAAACATACAAAAGATATATCCTTGTAACCAAATGCTTTCCAGGAAAACCACAGAGTTGGTGCGCCTGTTGGAGCTGCGCTCCACAAATGTACCCCTGCAGATTAACGAGTACGGCAAAATAGTCCTATGTGCGGACATCGCCTCCTGCCTACTGGGCATCGGGTTCGATAAAGAGCAAGCCCTCAAGTTGTCTGGACTCCGCAAGAGCCACTACCAAAACAACAAGCGGATGTTTGAGAAACTCCTTGACCTGAACAAACTGGCCAGCGTAAACGACATCTGCGTGCAGCTGGGCCTCAACGAGGTGGCCCGCAAGGCGGAGGAGCTTATGACCCTATTTCGCGGCGTTGCTGCCACGGAGGACACCGACACCAACCATCCGCAGTACGCGACCATGGCAGTCTTCCAGGCTTGTCGCCTGCTTAAGAAGAAGGTTTCTAAGACGAAGCTCATGCCATTCAGCAATCTGCGCCCCACTCAGTTCCAGCAGCTGGAGCAGCAATGGGATCGCATGATAGCAAAGCACTACAAGGAGGTAAAGCTGGGACCCAGCTTCGATCTGGAGGGAAAACTTAAGGAAAGTCAGCAGGAGAACATCAAGGGCCAGGAGGCCAATAAGGCACAGAAGCCTCAGGCAGAGGACTACGAGAAGTGGAAGGCACGAATGCTGTCCGCGGCCCAGGCCAAACTGAAGGAAATGGAATCAACCCATCCTGAAGTCTAGGAGGCTTTTACCATTTTAATTTTTATATCTTTTTACCATGTCCAAGTGAAAACCAGTTTATTCTGTTAGTAAAACTATTTATTACGCACAACATTCTCTTTAGTTATACAAATGTATATAAAAAGTAAAAAAGTTTGCTGCTATCATACTTATACATAATATGTCGAGAATGGTTATTTTTCAGGAATATTTAAAGTAATTTCTCGCAACTTAAGTTTTGTCTTTAGTTTTTAGACTTTCGGATTGTCAAAATTTTTGGTTTTATTTTCCATTCGAGCTATAAGCAAATCGCCAACTTCAACCAGATTTCCCCTTTCATCATGGGCTGCAAAAAAAGGATCAGAAAATGTGTATGCTGTTAGAGAAATAACTGCAGGTATCAATATATGTTTTTAATTTGTAGGTTTTAAGTTTTTTTAAAAATTATATATCCGTTCAAGAGATTTCAACCCACATTTATAGATTATAAGCTCTACTTCGTTGCGGGTCTCAGGCCATGTCGTAACGAGCTCCTTCAAGTGCTTGTAAAACTTTAGCCAGATTTCCCGCTTCAATTCGCGCATCTGCCAAGTGGTCGACAAGTTTGACTGCATGGCTTCGAAAAAGGAAAGCATGGGCGTGGCGCCCTCGATGGCAAAGTAGTAGTGTTTGCCGTCAACCTTTTTATTCATCCTGTAGACAGCGTGCTTGAAGGGCCGATTTACGCCGGCCCGATTAATGAACTTTGTTTCCAGGGGCTAAAAAAACATTAAGTTTTCGGTTATAGGATCTACATATGTTACTAAAGAATATTTAAGGCTTTACATCAGCTTTTTCCAGCAAATCGCTTTCGAGTATGCCGTTCACAAACATTTCGTCGGGAATAAGAATAACCAAGCGGTCTATGCCGAAGGTGATGTTGTTCTTGTCCTGGAAAGTTCGAGAGTATTATTGCTGTGTACCGAGCGAAGTATCACCCTACCTCGTAAAGGGCCATTCGGTGTTTCAGGCCATCGTCCTTGCGTTCCGGCAGCGAGAGCTTTAGGTAGCCGTGAAAGTAATTGGAGGCCATTCCGGACGCATAGTCCAGTCCATGCGATTCCCGGATCCAGTGAGAATAGCTCAGCGTGCTCCTGCCCAGGTCGCTGAAGATCCAGTACAGCGGCATTTGGGCCAGGAAGACGGCAGTGGGCACTACAGTCTTGAAGTTCCCTGTGACCGAAATTCGAGAGAGAGCCAAGAAAAGGAACGCAAGCAGGAGGTAGATCGACTTGTTGTTGTAAGTGAACGAGCGCCGCAGGATCGTCTGCACCCTGTCTTCGGGCAGATAATACCGGCTATAGCGGACATATTCGACGATAGACCGGTACAGGCGCTGCAGAAAGTCAGCCAGGAACACGGTGGCCACAACGCGAACAGAAGTCTCTGAAGTGAATCACGTCTGTATAGTCTATGGCTCCTTATCAGCCGTCACTCACCTATGTAGTCTCCAATCATTCTCTTCAAATAAAAACATTTCCGGCCCTCCTCCTTTCGAACTGTGTGTTCCGCTTCTTCTGCGTCGTTTGTGATTGCCATTTTGCCCAACATATGGTATTTAGGTTGCCAGACTGATCTTGAACTTTTATAAAACAAAGCAGGATTTAAATCGAAAATAAAATAATAATTTCACAATTAAGATTCGTTAAATTATTATTATTACATTTCTAAATTAAATTATACACAATTATACAATTGAATTACACTTGAGTTTTATCACATTGTATAACAAAAACGAAATGTTGAGATGAGAGAGTTTAAGCTCAATAATCATTTACTGCTGTAAAATAGCAGATCACATAGCGAAAAACTTTAAAACTGTATAATTTTTTTAACCAATTTAAGCCAACTTCTACAGATAATAAAAAATATGATTTATGTACATATGGATGTGGTGGTATGTGTACCCTTTGTGATAGTCCAGTAAATGAACGAACACCCGTTGTTCTTTAGATTTGTGATATTTTTTCTGTTTTTTTTTTTTTTCAAAGGAATCGTTCGCTAATTTTGCATTTTTAATTCACTAAGTTGGTTTAAAAAGTCTGCGCTTTGATGACGGATACAATTTTTTGTTCCTTTTTCGAAGTTAAAGTTTTTTCATTACACTTTTTTCGAGCTACAGGCAAAAACACACACCCAGCTGTAATGTACACATTCGTATATGCAAATTGCAATATTGATGACCATCATGATCAAAATAAATGAAAACTTAACATTCCTGAACACGTTTCGAATGTTTCTAAATGGCTGTTACTTGTATACATACCTTGTATGTCTGCCCAAGACTACGAACCTCAACTGAATGATCTCAAGTTTGAAACTCACAGCAAATATATGGTTTACTGATTTCCATTCTGATTACAAACATCTGTTTAAAAACTCGAGCTTGTGATTACGTAATCCTCTGAGTAGTACGTCTAAAATGTTGGGATTTCCCTGTTTCATTTCCAGAAAGGCATTAAATGAGTTAACCAAATCCAAATAATAATGAGACCGCCGAATACATTTTTAAAAAACCTATTGTTCAGAGTGACCGTATCTTATAATACCTGACAACAGGGCATAGATGCATCGGCAGTGGACCCTTTATTCTCCGCCTCTGATTTGTATAACTGCATCGCATTGTTGTTCGAATTAGCAATACGAAAATTAGAATAATTTTCCGATTTGTAATGTTTTTTCGTGAGTGCCAAGCAATTTAATAAACTGCTGTTCCGCAATCGCAAAATGTAATGCCGAAGTTTTCCTAGGAACTAAAACTAATTGGATAAACAAAGCAGGTTCTTTATATATTTGTACATATATGTATTATATATCAGTCATGAGTATCACTTTTGTTTTGTGACTATAGGCCCTGTTCTAGTCTAGTCGATACTAAATCCATATTTTTTAACTTCTCAGATTCCGAGCGCACGTCATCCGTGACTATTGTCGATTCCCCGATAAGCCAAACAAAGCGGGCTGAGGAGCTGAAGAGCCGAGGACAGGAAGTGTCGAACCGCACCCTCAACAAAGAAGAATCTGCGGCTCCACCATGCCGATACTGTACAGCGTAATATCACGGGGCACCACGGTGCTGGCCAAGTTCGCGGAGTGTGTTGGCAATTTTGCCGAAGTAACGGAGCACATAATCGGCCGGATCGGGGTGCACAACCACAAGATGACCTACACACACGGCGACTACCTGATCCACTACACCTGCGAGAACAAACTGGTCTACATGTGCATCACCGACAACGTGGGTGAACGAACCGAGCCACTGGCCCAGTTACCGGTTACGCGTTACCCAATCGATAACATTAAGTTTCTTCGTAGGAGTTCGAGCGTTCCCGGGCGTTTCTCTTTTTGGCGGACGTTAAGCAGAAGTTCATCCAGACGTACGGCCTGCAGGTTGCCACGGCCATTGCCTACTCCATGAACACGGAGTTCTCCAAGGTCCTGGCCCAGCAGATGGTTTACTTCAGTCAGTCCCGGGAAGTGGATACAATTTCGCGGGTTCACGGACAGATCGACGAGCTAAAAGACATAATGGTTAAGAATATTGGTGGGTAGCAATGTGGATCCTAGAAACTTGCACTTCCCCTGATAACTCTTCATCCCAATTGCAGACAGTCTGCGAGATCGCGGAGAAAAACTGGAGCTGCTGGTCAACAAGACCGAAAACTTGAGCAATAATGTAAAGCGACCCGATACAAGCTTCGTCAAGTTTTTACATCTGCCTTTTTTTGTTACAGTCCGTTGCATTCCGAAAAGCATCCCGAAACTTGGCGCGACAAATGTTTTGGAAGAACATCCGCATCTACGTGGTGGTGGGCCTGGTAATAACCTTTATTGTATACGTTATTGTGAGCATGGCCTGTGGCGGCCTCGCCTGGCAGTCCTGTGTTTAGGACCCGCTTAAAGTTGTTTGTATTGTTATAAGCTCATAACACGTGTATATTTGCATATAAAACTCTACGGTACTTTATTTATCTATGTTCTATGTAATAAACGTGAATGTATACAGTATATAATGTTAAAAAGCCAACGCAGTATTTACTTGTCCTCAACATAAACCACATCGTTTGCCTTAACCTTTCCTGGCAGCCGAAGACCAAGATGAATTCCCAAGGCCGGCGAGCTGAGTTTAAACAAACGATAGCTCCTGAGCGTCTTCAGTGGCTCTCCGTCGGGATCGCGTTCGGCCGTCTTCGCATTAATGTTCGGTAAGATGCAACGAGTGCATGGCGCCACCGTACGAAAAACAGCTTCGTCTCCAATGCGTACCCACTGCCAATTGTCCTCAGCATATGGCTCGTCCACATCCATTTTCAGCTCAAAGTTGCCCCGAAACTGCAGCGCATCAACGGGATTCTTTAGCCTGGTGTTCAGATCATCCACCGACGAAAGGTTCATCAGCATGAAGCTGGTTGCATCGTTGAAGGTTCCCTGTAAAACGTACAAAAAGGGATAACGCAGGTCAAACTTTCAAATTGAAAACTGAAAAAAAACTTACAGAATCCTCCTGTCTTATGAAGGGCATATCCTTGAGTCGCGGATTAATGCTTTTTACCGGCTTCGGATAGGGATAGTGGACCAACTTAAGGCCACTCTCTTTCTTCAGGATGGCCTGCGAGAACCACTTGTTAATCCGGTTGCCGCAGGGCATCACTTCTACAGGAACGCCCCAGACTGCGGTGCGCAAATCCTTTTCAGGACCCTCCAGGTTCTCGAAGTCCACCTCCAAGTCGGGCAGATCCTGCGCGGAGAAGACCAGCTTGCTCGGCGACACCTTTCTAGAGTGAATCTGCGTCATGTGCGGATACACCCGCGCAGTAACCATCTCGTTCTGGTCGTTAACCACCATCAAGGTCCGGTCCCGCATTCCGTCGAAGGACATGCTCAGGACATCGCAGTCGTACTCCGCGTTGGGCTTCGAGATCTCCAAAGGAGCACAGGACTTGACCGGAAAGAAGTGGATTCTAGCCACGGTGCCCACGCGTCGCCATTTTTGAGGCATCAGGTCGCGGGTGAGGTGGCGGTACAGTAGGTAACTGGCCCCGCCGACCACCGCCAAGCCAACGCCCACGCCAACCATGGTCTTGGGGCTGAGTTCAAAGCTTGCATTGCTTCCGCCAACTTTAGGATAGTCTGCGTTACGGGTGGATCTCAAGGGCAAACCCAGATTTTCACTTACCTGCCATCTCCTTTTAATTTACAGCAACTTGTTGCTATCTCCGCGATGAAAGCTCCACTGATCGGGTTTATGGGACAAAAGCTTTCCTCTCATGATCTTTCCAAGGCTGGAAAATATCCACTGCCATTTTACACCTTTAATTGAGAGAGAAAAAGTTGCTACGAATTGCAATTGGGGAATTATTTACCGTGTTAAAAGTTAATTAATCCAGTGTAAAATTATCAATAAGCTTATATTCTCCTGTTTTTGAATTACCATCCCTTTGGCCTCCCGTTCAATCGATTAATGTTATCGGACAGCCGGTGAATTTGTTTACATTTCTTTAGTAAATAAACACACGAATATCTAACTTTCAAATGGATCCGATAGTGTCGATGGAAGCGACGTTCAAAAACCCCGAATTGGATGTGTGCAGTGACCAGTTTAACCCCCTTAGAGCCTTGTACGAACCCAATTATAAGGTGACCGATGTGGTCCCCAAAGTCCTGTACCAGAATCTCGCCGCCTTCGACAGTGCGCTAAAGAAGTTTGGCATCTGGCAGTTGAACAAGCGACAGAAGTCGGAAACTGGGGGAGAAGCAGGAGACGATGCAGGACCTAAGAAGGCCTTAGCTTCCAGGTCTGCAGACATCGCAGAGGCCCCTCAGCGGCGCTTTGAGCTGCATCAGATGCCCACGACCAGCACTTCGAGAAAGAAACACAATCGCAACATTTTCACGTACATGGATGCGGTTGTCGGTCCCCTGGAACTGCTTAAAAGGTGCATTTCTCGGGAGAGCCACAAGGAAGTCAGCGAAAGAAGGCGTGTTCGGGTGGTGCTCCGCAAGCAAGGAGCAGTCGGTGGATGCGTGGAGGGTGATCTGATCGCCTTTGACAAGCAGTGGAATCTCCTTTTGAAAAGGGCCACCGAGACCTGGAAGCGACGCAAGTACGGTTACGGAGAGCAGAACATATGCGACACAGCTTCGGACTGCACAGACCGACTCAAGCAGTTGGGAATTACTCTTCCCAGATTCCAAGTCAAAAGTCTGAACCGGAAAAACGTGGAAATTACGCGGGATCTTCCACAGATCCTTATCCGCGGTGAAAACATAGTTTTCGTTAGTTTAATAACATAAAAAACAATTTAATTATAAAATATATTTTTGAAACTGTAACTACGTATTAGAAGTTGATATCTTAAGAGAATTAAAACAATCGTCGATAAAATAAAATATAAAATCAGGCGGTTATGCCCCTTCCCCCAGTGTGACCAAAGTCTTTCAACGTCTTTTTAAAGGCAATTGTTATCGATAAGCACTGTCGCCCAATCGAATTCAAATGTGAGCTTAGACTTGCTCGAGACCAATATTTGCTTTGGCTTTTGTTTTGATGGCCTTTTGTGTGTGAACTCAAAGGACAGGCTTTGTGGCGAACGCACAAAAAGTGCACATTGTTTGCCCACAAAGCGGGTAAAAAAAGTACGCTTTCATTCATTAAAACCGGCATTGTTGCTGCTGTGGTGTTGCTGTTGCTTTTGCTTTTGGTGTTGCTGTTGCCTTTGCCTCGATCTCGGGCTCAGTTGAAAACACGTTACGCGCCTGTGCAGAGCGTTTTGCGCTATCCAAACGTTTCCGATCCGAACCGATCCGATCCGATCCAAAGCCAGCAGATTCGAAAGTTTTGAGCTGCGTGCTGCAGCAGCAACAACAACACCACAAAACAATCTGCATAAAGCAACAATAACAATTCGTATGTTTCGTTGGTGTGTTCAAGTTTTAATTTTTATGCAAAGCAAACGACAGACTTTTCGGCTGGTCAACAATTTCTATTTTAATTGGCAGCGCCCAGCAATTTACCATAAGCGAATGGAAAGCTGACAGAAGTGAACAAGTCACCGACTCTTATTTATTGTGCATAATTCAAGCCAATCAATGTGTTTTCTTTTATCCGTTTTTGTTGCCATTTTGCCATTTGCGACAAGACCGCGATCACGCAGTGGCCAGAATTTTGGTTCTTGCGACCCAATTCGTTAACCACCGCCATTATGGCATAATTGCTTAGAATTAATAACTTTTAACGAACTGCGTGTGCCAGTTTTTTGCGTGTTTCTTTCTCGCAGTGTACGCAAATTGGCAAGCGCCGTTAATTGGAAATTTTCTTTGTCAAGGTTGCGGGTCCCAATACGAATCCAATCGGAATCCGACTTCGACCGCGACTCCGGCTCAAGTGCACGTCCATTTGTGTTGTGTGTCAATTAGCGTGTTATTCAACCGCGCTCGCAAATAGATCATTAAAGTAAAGCACTCGGCGGCGTAATTGTAATGATGTGCAAACATCGTCTGGCGAGCTGGCAGCGGAGCTGTGGAATTCTGGACTCTAGATTCTGGAGTCCCAGTAATTAGCACATCGATTGGCCTCTGGCCAAAACTGGCTTCCTCCGCTCCGCTAGGCGAAAACTGGTCGACACAGAAAAAACACATGTAGGGGAGAGTGGGGCATTGTCGTCACTTTTTTTTTAATTGCGTAATTTGTTGATAAAATAACTTATTTTTATCATGTAATATACATGGTTGGATTCGGAAAAGATCTGGCTATAAAATGCAGTAAGTATTTCGGACATCCTCTCACTTGTTTATTAATACGAAACTGTTATCTGAAAGAAGGCAAAATTGGAAAATTGAAAAATCGTGGGGCAAAGTCGTCACCCCCCTGGGGCAAAGTCGTCACATAGAATAATGAATGCAAATATAGGTACCCATGTGCACAAAACTATTTCAACTTGTCAAACACACATTTATTGATATTCATACATATAAAAAAGTGGAACACTATACCTATTTTTTGCAAAAATTTGACACATTCAGATCTAAGTGAAGGATAGAAAGCAAAAATCAGAATTTCTTAAAGTTTTTTCTTTGGGCGACCTCTTTTTTAGAATTTTATTTTTTTTGAAGAACATTTTGGAGAAATTATATTTTATATTTAATACTTTACATAAACAATCACAAAACAATAATAAATTGATACGAGTTTGTATTTCAGTCTGAGATAATACAGTGACGACTTTGCCCCACCCGTTGAGTGACGACAATGCCCCACGCGACATTTTTTGATAAAAACATGAATAACAAATCGAAACTCGAATCAGGTGTTACACAACCTACCATCTCGTGTTCGCCAAACATTTCTCAACAATAATAACTCACCTTTATACTTCTTTGATCAAAAATGTACTTGGAAGAAAAAAAGTTCTGCGCCGGAGAAAAATTACTTTTGAGGCTCCGAAACACTTTCTGATGAATAAATAATTACACATAACCTATAATTCTACCAAACTCCGTCGGTAATGTAGGAATAGTGCAATACACTTACGCTAAAAAAATTGGGTTGGTAGCCCTTATATTTTTTAAGATAATAGCGAGTGACGACTTTGCCCCACTGACGACATTACCCCACTCTCCCCTATTCATAGTTTTTTCAAAATTAGCAGATCAAGATTTCATCAGTCAAAAACTTTATATAGATTTTGTCGCCTCAATTGTTAACTAATTTGTTAACAACAAGTCATGAAAATGATTTATAAATTACCGTACTTAAACTTACCGCCTTATCAACCCTAAACATTTTCACTTTGATTCGATCTGGGATACTAAGCTAACAACAATATTTCTTCAAAAGAGATTTAATCGCACTTACTGGAAAATATCCCCAATCGATGACCTATATCTGCGGTGTTTTTTCTCTGTGCCGTGTTACCAGTTTTCCTGGCCTTATGATGGCCAGGCAGCATGTATATGGGACATTCGTTCGTTTTCAGGCCAGGCCACTCCCGTGGGCACAAGTCAAACGGCTTTCCCACTCCACCCAAATCCACTCTGCCACATCCCGCCGCCACTCCCCCGCGGTTTTCACGGCCACCGGGGAGGTCGTCCGACTTTGGCGTTATAGCACTCACATTCTCGCTCTGAACCGCGGAATCGGAATCGTGTAAACGGAAAATACACTTTGCTCTCGCTATCAGCGAAGTAATCAAACAGCGACGAAAACACAACACCAGCTCATAAAATTTCGGTGTTGGCAAAAGTTATCAAACCAATATGGCTTCGTGTGTTTATTTTCGGGAACTCTAGTGGTGATGCGAACTTCAATACCGGAAGCCCAAAAAGTGTGTGAAAAATATAGCAAATAGGGCGTCAGACTAGGTTTTTATTTTCGGAAGCAAAAGATTTGTTTAACTAAATCGTTAGTGTATTCAAATTTTGTTTAACAGCACCAACTATGTTCTGAGAGTATTTATTGACATGAGATTGCGAAGCAAATAATAAATGCTTAACAATATTTTTAATTACTGGTGAAAAGTGATCTGTGGTTCTTTTTCTGATTAGATACTCTTTTATGATTCAGTTTATATGTACAATTGCTCACACCTGACAATTATTCTTAATTAAAGTTCACGATAAAAATTTTATTGTGTTGTCTTAAAAATACTATAAGAATTCGTAACTGAACGACTCTTATCTGCCCTCATATACATTTTATATTGCATCGATTTATGGAAGCCAGAGAGAGTTTCCACACGAAAGTTGAACACTAAAATTGATTCTTCTCATCTGTATCGAGGAACTTCAACCCATTGCAAACTAGTGCACTCTGCACTTTGTCTCCTTTTCAATTAATCGTTACAAAAGCCGATCTATAAATACGCCGCAGTTGCAGTAGTCATAAAGCAGGGCAGCGGGTGATCTTCCCGCCCATTGAATAACCGCGTAACTCGCGCAAGGTAAATACACATACGTGTCTGTCTAGAGCAATTGTCCCGCCGAGCTGACCTATTGGGCTGAGAAAATAATCAGTGGGTGAGTCAACGACAAGTTGTTCCCGTTCGCCGCGCAAATAAACACATTCGAGTAGTGCTAGAACGCAGTGCACATTCCAGATCGCGGATCATGCGACTGCGGCAGGTGTGAGCTCCGTCAACTTATTAATTGCTTTCCGAAGCCATTTAGGCCAGTTGGGGGCTTCTTTCGTTCCGCCCGTCGGAAGTGTCCACTTTGGGGAGTCCAAATGCACAATTTGCCAGCAATTAAGTAATGTACACACACACCACACTTTCCGCTCTTTTCAGGGGGTGTTGCGAAGCGCACCTTTCACGCCGGGCGCCTCTGGGGCATTTTTCTGGGGGCTCTGGGCCACGGCTATTAGGCGCCAGCGGCCACAGCTCTCAGGCACTGGGTGCTTGGCGCTCGTGTTTGTTTTGCCAGCCATGTAGCCAGCTGTATGGCCAGCTATATGTGCCAACTTTGTGCGCACGAGCAGAGCGATAACCGCCGACGAGCGACGACGATGTGACTCCAGGCGTTCGAACTTCGAAGTTGCTCGCTCGGCTTTCAGTTTCCAGTTTTCAGCTTTCAGCTTTCAGTTACGTTTTGGCGTTTTACGGTAACGCAGCGGACAGTTAGCCTCCAATTATAGGTGCGTCCCCATCCCCACCCCCCTAGTGTGTGCCAAAATCCAGCGGAGTAACGCCAATACTTTGCGAGACCTGCGAGCGTGTAAATTTCGTCTGAGCGCCTTACGATCGCTCATACGCCGCGTTGGCCGCTGCGAAAAAGCCGCTTACGCTCGGCGTTCGTGACTTTGACATTTGGGGCCGTTAAATTGCCATCTATATCGAATTGCCGCGTATCTCAACACGTTCTACGGCGTGCATGTGCATGTGTGTGTGTTGTGTGTTGTGTGTTGTGTGTGTTTGGGCCCTAATCGAGGGGACCCATTCCCGACGTGCCTGGCTTTCGCGGCACCTCATAACCATAAATCCCATAAAACGTATAAAAATATTTACAACTAATTATGCGGCCAGACGGCAAAACACTCTCGCCGGAGATCCACCGCGGTGCCTTGAACTCGGGCTCTGGCTCAAGCTTTTCTTTCTGCCAGCCGATTTCACTTTCTTTTCGCTCTGTCTAGGGCCGTTAATCACATGATTGAGTAACACTCGAGTGCCCAGTTCAGTTCCCAGTTTCCATTACCTATTACCCATTACCCAGTACCCAGTACCCAGTTCCCAGTACCCAGTTTCCAGTTTCCAGTTCGAGTGGCCTTATCGCGCGGATTATGCTGCCCGCTTATCAGCCGATTTTGGCGATGTCTCGATAAGATTACCGCCCGACTTGGCACCCTTTCGGCTGATGTTTACGGGCCCAAAGAGCCGTCGCTCTTGGCCAAGTCGGCCGCAGCAAGTTCCCAAGTTCCCAAGAGCTGTGAGCAGGCTGCAATTGTTGTACTCGTTTTCAGTTCACACAGCGCTGACCGAGTTTGTCTGCGACCACAATACCATCAGCCCAACGCGGGTGAGCCGAAAAGGTTCAGGAAGGGGCCGCGGGAGCAGCGAGATCCGCCGCGTGATAGACGCACCCAGCTCACGCAACTCGAGCCGGGGAGCTGCCAAATCGAATTTCTGAGGCAGCCGCTCTTTTATGGCCGCGGGTCTCATCTCGCCCTGAAGCCCAAGATGCTAGGAATTCAGGTGAAATGGGCACAAGAAAGTGGCCATTCCCGCGCATTGGGGGGAATTGGTAATATCTCGATCAACGAATGTTTGGCTTTCGCTCCAAGATCAACAAAAGATGCTTTATTAAGTTCGAATGTGTTGTTGTTTTGCCACTTAAATGTAGCAACACAAAGGGAGAATGATTTAACAGTCAAATATTTGTATTGACAGCGAACGTATGATTCAAGAATGTTGTTTGCTACTTAAATACAAAAATTCCACAAAAAAAATTCAAAAAGTAGCTCCTATTTTTACAAAAGTATGATTCAAGAGAATTTCGATTTATTTTATGACTATAAATCGTTATCTTTTTAAATGCGTTTAATCAGCAACTTGTTGAAAGAATGGTTGGCTAGATTATTTTATTGTGCAACGAATTGGCGCACCAATGGTGTTTCACTCTCGCTCACCTTATGCAAATTGGCAACGAAAACAGCCAGCAGTGCACTTCAAGCGGCTGTACAGTGTACACAACAGCTATTTCAAGGCCAATTGGTTGAACGCGGTCCGATTGCCGGCTAACCAAAAGCGAGTAAGCGAGTGGGAAACGGCATACAAACAGCTAACAGCTAACAGAGAGGCGAAATCGGAGTGCAATTGGGAGTGTGGGACAGCGATCTCAGGCAGCGCTTCATCCCAGTTGTGCGCAATTAGCACTCCCGCAGCCCTCGAAAAAAACAAAACAAAACAAAACAAAACACACACATTGGCCGGCTAAGCCAGGCGGCAGAGTTGAAACACTCGGCCACAAATTCGTTTACGCTCCGCCTTTATCAGCTCCAGACATTGTTTAATTGTTTGTCACGGGGCCCACAGCAGGTTGGGGAAATATTGTAATAAACTCCGCTTGACGCACTCAATTAAGTTAGGGGGTCCGTAAAGATCTTGCTCACGGCATGTGACTCACTCAAAATGGATAATATTGCCAAGCATTCTCCTAGAACTTAAAAGCTGATAACTTATATAGTGTAGATAGACTTTATCATTTAATTTTAGTTGACCTTGTCCCTTTGCAAAGCTGGATTCAAAACTTTGTGGAAGCTATTTACTTGTAGGCAGGCAGTGCCATTACCCTAATTAATTGGTTTGGCCCAGACTTGCGCCTGATTAATGCGGGGCAATCAGAAAGCTGAAATCAACGGCCAGCGGAGAGCTGACCTTTCCCTGGCCAATCGAACGCGACTCGAATTTACGAGTGCCGGCGATGCACACGGGCCATAAATTGCAGCTCTTAATTCAATTACCTCGGAGTGCGGCGGGAAATGCCAATGGAAATGGGCTGGTATTCCGCTCCTATCAGCTGCGATCGCAGCCTACGTGCGCTGGTCAACTGATGGGTTTTCGGGGCAGCCGTCGTCACGAGGTCGTGATCGATCTGGATCGCGAGACGGATTGCCTTCCGGCGGGCAACTGGCTTCCACTTCGCCGGACAAACCCACGGCATTCGAGTGCGCCACCGATCTAATTGATATTTAAGCAGCTCAGCTTGGTCAGCAATCAACCTGTGCTCGCTTGGGGCCTCCCAGCTCAGTACTCGGTGACCCTGGAATTCTCACTGCCAGCGGAGTTACGTAATTACGCATACGCCGTGTGGAGAGATTGCAAGTCGCTCGCTTGCGAAAGTGAGTTGGCAGAATGAGTTATTCGTGAGTGCCGCTATCAACCGGATTGATAGATTGGCGTATGATTTATGGGGAAGAGGTTCCACATGAATATATGAAGAGGGTCTCCTCCCGAGTGCTTTCGATTAGATTCTGAGGAAACCCCCGAAGTAATTGTAAGCTTTGGAGGATGAATTATTCATCAGAAACATTAGTCTTGACAGGCCAGAATATATTAGTACGAGTGAATGACTCACTGCGCAACTAATCTAAAGAGGTTGTGAAGAAATCTAAATAACCGAACTAAAAGTTGGGTTCTTGGCTGTAAATCGATAAGATAGCATTCGCCACTAATCTACAGCCAGTTTTTGGTTAATCAAACCTGCGAAATCGTTGCAATTAGCTGGCCGCTTTTTCGCGTTTTCTCAAGCGCTCCTCTCTTTCACCTCCGGCGATTTCGGATGGAAATTTGCATGATTGAAGCCGAGCGATTTAATTTTGCCATCCGAATGAAATTATTAATTTGCTTTGTTCGTCTTCCTTTCTTTAACCCGAAAACAGCGACCGTTAGAGTAGCGACGGAAACGGAAAGTAAAAGCCCCGACCACGACCACGACCACGACCACATTCCACATTCCCAGGCAGACCGAGATGGCCGAGACACTCAACAACAAGCCGAGCATCCAGATCCGGAGCGGACTGCCCTCGCCGCTGCCGGACAAGAGTCCCTCGCCGGCCACCAAGCTGCTGATCAGCCACGGCAAGCCCAACTTCACCATTCCCCGCTCGCCGAAGGCCGATGAAAATGGCAATGGCAATGGGCAGTTCAACCCCCTGTCTGCCCAGCCCAACGCCAACAACAACTACAACGCCTACAAGAGCGCCAACAGCAGCGCGGTCGCCAGCCAGAAGTTCCTGGTGGGCACCAAGTTCAACGGCGTCTTCAAGCCCTCCAATGCGGCGGCCACTTGGGCCACCAACGCCAACGCCAATGGAAATGGAAATGGAAATGGCAACGGAGCAGCGGAGTCGGAGAACGAGGCGGCCAAGGTAGTCCTGCGGAGGCCCAAGCTGGCGGACTCGCCGCCGCCCGCCGAGGGCGAGGACCAGGACGTGCCGGAGTTCATCAGACGCCAGCGTCGCATCCAGGAGCGACTGGCCAAGGAGAACGTGCTGGACTTCGAGAGCCGCCGCAGCGGCTACTTCACGCACGTCGTCATCTCGCCGGACTCGCCCAACCGCACCTCGTTCGTGGAGACCATGGCCAGTCCGGCCATCGTGCCCGCCCTCGAGATCCCCGCCCCGGTGGCGGAGAGGCGTGAGGAGGAGCTCCCCGAGTCGGAGCAGCCCGCTGCTCCCGCTGCAGCCACAGAGCAGTCCGCCGAGGTGGCCCCCGAGGAGGTGGCCCAGGCCATCGAGCAGGTCAACCAGGCGGTGGCTGGCGAGGAAGAGGCTGAGGTGGAAGCTGCTCCAGAGCCAGAACCAGTGGCTGTTCCAGTGGCTGCTCCAGTGGCAGAACCGGAGGCTGCTCCAGTGGCTGCTCCAGTGGCTGCTCCAGTGGCTGCTCCAGTGGCAGAACCGGAGGCTGTTCCAGAGCCCGTTCCAGTGGCTGCTGAGAGGAAGGCAGAGCCCGTGGTGGAGGAACCCACTTCTGCTCCCGCTCCCGCTCCTGCTCCAGTGGAGGCTCAGGTCGAGGTGGTTGATCCAGTGGCGTCCACCAACGGTCAGAAGGAGGAGCAGGCAGCTCCCACCACAAACGGCCACAAGGAGGAGGCCAGCCCCGCCAGCAACGGCCACAAGGAGGAGGAGCAGCCCATTACCATCTCGCACACCAATGGCCAGAGCAGCGACGGCCCCAGCCTGCCGAATCCGGACCCCAGCGGCGCCCTGGGAGTGAACTACGAGCCGAAGACGGTGGTCAGCTTCTCGCAGGAGCTGGGCGGCGGGGAGAACCACTACCCGGACACCGTGAAGGTGGTCACCGAGGTGCCCTCGCAGGCGGAGCCGGAGCTCCAGGAGCTGACCAAGCTGAAGTTCGACATCAAGAGCGACGAGCAGAACGAGGTCCAGGTGACCCCCGTCCTGCGGGCGGACTAGGATCGATGAGCAGGATCGGGGATGAGGACGAGGACGAGGACGAGGGCCAGGAGCAGGAGTAGTGCAATTCGTTTGTCCGCCGGACACCTTCAACTATTGTATTGTATTGTGTTAGCTGCTAAGTTGATTACCAGAAATGTTGCCAAATTTAATTTTATGCTTCGCGCATCAGTCAGTATCGAGAGTCGAGTATCGAGTACCAAGTACCGAGGGGGTATCGAGATGGGAGTATCGGGGGAGCATCGAGTGGTGAGCCCAGTTCCCGAGGAGCCACCCAAGGAGGCCCGGTCCCCAATAGCGCGTTTTTGGGACTTGCTAAACCAAACTACGTTGTTGCAGTAGACACCACTTGCTTTATTTAAATAAATTATTATTATTGAGAACGCGACTTTGAATTGGATCGGTAGATCGGTAGGTGCCTATAGCTGCGATAGCTATCTACAGCTTGGAGTTGTTTACCCCGCTGACTTGTTCCACAGAGATAACGCTGTTTGTTTCCACGGACGGACGGCAATTGTCTGCGGGGAATGTTGTCTCAGAACTCGAAGGGTCTTATATAGCGAATTGCCATCGCGATAGGGAAATTGATAGATCTACATTCCAGACCTCGCTGGCTAATTTGGCCGACTTGCTGCGAGTGTTATTTCTGTAATTATTCGGGGTAATGCCTGCTAAGTCGGGAGATACCAGGTAGGCCAGCTATCTGAACTGAACGCCCTGGGAATGTCGAGACCACGAGCTCAGGGAGTGGGCGAACGAAACCGAAACCGAAAGTGTTTGCCGGGTCTGGCATTGAACCCGAGCCGTGACCTTCGCTCCGGTGAGCTCCAGCCGCAATCAGGGCCCTCCGTGATTGATTGCCCCGCTGCCACTGGTCGTCCCAATCAGTGATTGATGGCGGTGCACGAACAGTAACTACGTAACGAAGTAGTGGTTCGCTGGAGTGGGACTGGAGTGGTGAATCATGGAGGGGACGCGACACCTGTTCCGCCGAGTGGGGGTGGGTCAGGTGTGTTCGTTGAGTCGTTGAGGTGGTTGAGCTGGTTGAGGTGGTTGAGGTGGTGCTGTAACCATGTCAACTGCCCTCGGCTTCGGGGGTTGCAGTGCTGACCAACATCTGACCCTCGTGGCGAGCACATGCGTTTAATCGATACGAACGGTGGCGGTTTCCGCTGGGCGCAGCCAACTCCGGGAGAACTGGAGTCAGTCCGGCTCTAAAGGCAGTAGGCGATGGCAACTAACTCAGCTACTCAGCCGCCAGCAACCGTCTAGAATCCAGATGCGGGCCCAGCTTAGAAGCTATTATGGATCTATGTCTTAGGGGCTCGCAGATCAACCTCGCCGCCCGCCAGAAATCGAAGCCTAAGCTCGCCGCTCGCTCGCTGACGACCCTCCACAGCCCGTGTCCACACTTCCGGCCCCGCTCGGCCACCTTCCTGCAGCAGCGCAGCCGCTCCTCGCCCTTCCTGGGCAGACCGCAGTCCGCGGACCCCAAGTGCGGCCGTCGTCTGGGCAGCTTCTTCGTCGACAAGGAGCTGCGCCACAAGGTAGGTGCTCCCCACTCCCCACTCCCCACTCCCCATTCCGTTCTTCCCACTCCCCGATTGTTCAGTGACGTAACTGACCCTTCCAGCGACAAGTGTCCTCCAACGACCTGCTGAAGTCCCTGCTGGAGGAGCCCATCAAGCGCAGCTGGCTCTGCCGCAGCACCTGCAACTCCTCCGAGTCGGACTACTCGCTGCACAAGCGCACCCCCGACAGCAGCGAGGAGGGGGAGCACCTGGAGCACCTGGTGGCCATGGCGGCCTCCTTCCCCTCCGCGCAGGGCCTCAGCAGCGGGGCCCTGCTGCAGCGCACCGCCAAGCCGGACCTCCCCGGCAGGGTCTCCTTCAGCAAGCCCAACGTGCACGCGGACCTGGACTCCAGCGACTGCGACAATGACAAGCAGGAGGTGCGGCCCAGCATCTCTGCTCCCGGACCCCTCGCGCTGCCCAGCTTCCTGGGCAAGGGGGAGCCGGCCGACTCCGGCGGCCAGAAGAAGTCCGTGCACTTCGGCTCCTCTGCCGCCGCCGAGGGGGAGGTGCTGGCCGAGACCTACGAGTACCCCAAGTGCCCCTCGGAGAACTGCACCTGCAGCACGCGCTCCTCCTCCACCACGAGCACCACGGAGGCCTCTGCCTCGGAGGCCAAGTGCGCCTGCGACGCGCCCAGCTGCCGCTTCGCGGAGTCATCCTCCTCCTCCTCCCCGGGGAAGGTTCCGGTTCCAGAGACAGTTCCAGAGGCCCCCACCCCGGAACTGAACGTCATCAGGGAGTACAAGCAGGCCGTCCAGGTGGTGAAGAACCACCTGGGAGGCGAGACCCTCAACAACATCGAGCTGCTCCCCAGCTGCAACTTCCTGGACAAGTACGCCTCTCCGCCGAAGGAGAAGCAGAACAACCTGTCCGAGACCAGGAACCAGGTCACCAGTGCTTCCTCCGCCAACGGCGGGGCCGCCTCCTACAGATCCGCCTCCAACCAGAGGAACTTCGGGGCCGAGAGCAACTTCCTGCCGGCGGTGCAGGACGACAGGAGGGCCTTCGGGAGCGGCAGCTCCGAGTCGGTGATCAGCAACTACCTCAAGGTGGCCTCCACTCCGCCGTTCGTGGGCAAGAAGAAGGAGAACGTGAAGCCCGCCAGCGCGGACCCCGTGGCCAGGAGCAGCAAGTCCAGCAAGGGGACCAAGCCGGGATCGGCCCCGCTGGGGAAGCTGAAGAAGGCCATCAGCGTGGGCAGCCTGCGGGAGGAGCGCAAGCTGACGGAGTACAACCTGGACAAGGTGGACAGCTGGATGAGCATGCAGGAGCAGAAGCAGTTCGAGCACAAGCGAGGCCTGGAGGACTTGGACGAGGGCCAGGACAACGACTCCGCCTCGCAGCTCTCCTTGAAGTCGAACGAGGACTCCAGGGACTCCACGTACGACGAGATCGTGTCCGTCATCAAGGAGATCGAGGAGGACAAAAAGAGGGGTGAGTTGGGGGGCGCGTGCGGCTAAGGATCGGCTATATTCTGCTCTTCTCCAGACAACTTTTCAGAGCGCATTCCCAGTGAGCTGAACCTGAAGCTGGATTCCCGATGCGAGACCGCCGAAACAACGACCCACAGCGAGGGAGCAGTTCCCGAGAGCGGAGACAAGTACAAGTGAGGAAATAACAGGGATCTTCTCCCGATCATCTCACCTTGAACCCTTCCCAACAGGGACATCCTGGCGTATCTGAACAACGTGGAGAGCAGCTGCGACAAGACGCTGATGGAAACCCGTCGCTCCATCCCGGACAGCAACCGATCCGAGGTGGAGTTCGTGGTGGAGCCCGACGTCACCGACGAGGTGCCAAAGTGAGTGAAGACCTTAGAGTCCTTAGCTATCTGATCTATCTCCGAACGCATTGCCAGGCTCTCGGAGCTGCTGATGCTGCCCAACCACCAGCTGGCCAGGCGGGTCATCGCCCTCAGCCTGCGGGCCAACGAGCTGGCCAACGCCATCCACCTGTCCAAGGAGCACGTCCTGCAGCTGCGCGGCGAGAAGCAGAAGAGCCTGCGGGCGGAGAAGTCCTCGGCGGCCGCCAAGCTGCGCGACCAGAAGAAGCACTACGAGGAGGTGGTGACCCGCCACCAGGGCTTCATCGAGCAGCTGCTCAAGGACAAGGGATCGCTCTGCGAGAAGGTGGCGGCGCTAACCCGCCGCCTGGAGAGCCAGAACCAGGCCTGGGAGCACCGCCTGGAGACGGAGCTGGCCAGGACCAAGGAGACGACCATGGCCGGCGAGAAGATCCGGCGCGAGCGCTGGGTGCGCGAGAACACCAAGAAGATCAAGGTAGGCGGTTAGGAGGGGTTCCCTCTGTATCTAATGCCTCATCTATTGTCCCTTTAAGGAGCTCACTGTCAAGGGATTGGAGGCGGAGATCAACAAGATGAACTGCGACCACCAGCGCGAGGTGACCGAGCTGAAGCGCGCCCACCAGATGCAGCTGCTGGACGCCCTGGAGGAGGCGCGCACGAAGCACGAGCAGATCGAGACGGGCATCCGCGAGAGCTGCGCCCAGGACCGCGAGGCGGTGATCGAGAAGGAGCGGGCGGCCATCCGGGAGCGCTTCGAGCGCCAGCTGGAGGAGGAGCAGCGGGCGCAGGCCGAGCAGCGCCAGAAGCTCACCGAGGAGTTCGCCGCGGAGCGGGAGCGCCTCCAGGCGGAGCTGCGGCAGCGGGAGAGCGACCACCAGGCGCGCCGCCAGGAGGCGCTGCGGGAGCAGGAGCAGGAGCTGGAGCAGGCCAGGTTCGATATGCAGGAGCGCATGGCCAAGCAGGAGGAGAAGTACCAGAACCGCGTCAACACCATCGAGCAGCAGTACCGGGCGGACTTCGAGCTGTGGAAGGCGGAGCACGAGAACCGGGCCAAGCTGGCGCAGGCGGAGAAGGAGAACGCCATCAGGCAGCACTACCGGGCGGAGCGGGACCGCCAGCTGGACGAGCTGGTGGTGCGAATGGAGGCGGATGCACTGCAGCACGGCGAGGAGCACGAGCAGAAGATCACGTGAGTAGAGCCAGCCTTAGGATTGAATTGGATTGGATTGGATTAGAGATATTCCTGTTTCCGGTTTCAGTCGGCTCAAGGAGAAGCATGAGAAGGACCTGGCTCTGGCCGAGAGCGTGGAGAAGTCGCTGCGGGAGAAGTACGCCGAGACGCGCGGCAAGCTGGCGGAGGCGGACGCCCAGGTGCGGAACAGCCAGGCGGAGGTGCAGCAGCTCCAGCTGGAGCTCGGCCACAGCAAGAAGATGTGCGGCGACATCATCATGGAGCGGGACCGGCTGCGGGAAAACCTCAACGCGGACATCCAGAGCGAGCTCGGAGTGCTTAGCGAGCGGCACAAGCAGGAAATGGAGCAGCTCCAGAAGCGGGTGCACCAGACCATCCAGCGGCAGGAGGAGACCATCGAGATCCTGAAGGGCGACAACGATGCCCTCCGTCAGCAGTGCCTCAAGCTGAACGCGGTGATCAGGCAGCAGCGCAAGGATTACTGCGTCAAGTAGACATCCCTTATTCATCATTAACCCATGGGAACTCCAAGCAAAGAAGCTCAAATATTAATGTTAAGAACACTTTAAATAATATCAATAGACTAAGATAAATTTCTTAAAGTTCTACGGAACGTATCTAAATAATGTATCTAAAGGATAAGCTAATTGCTAAAGCTAGGTAGTAAAACAAATATAGGCGCTCGGAATCAAAATAAAAGAGTTTTCAATTCCAGAAGATTTAATAATAATTATACATTGTAGCATTTTTTTAGCTAACTTGATTTTCTTTGAAAATGATTTAAAGTGTAACGGATATTATTTAAGCCACTCTACGATCGATAAGTTTGGGTATATTTCGTATTTTTTTAGAAACCTACGGTCACACTGCGAACGGTACAAAAAATAAAGAGTGTTTACTTTAGATTTAACCGCGAAATATGGATATTTTAGAGGTTTCCGACAGATATTCGCACATCGGCAACAGCTTCGGCTTAGTTTGTAGGGTAAGTTCGTAATCTAAATTCATGCTGATTAAATTAATCAAGATCTTTCATCCAGACCATAGAAAAGCAGTGCGGAGTTCAGCGACAAGGATTGGTTGAAAAATTCGAGTTTGAGCAGCTTCTGAAGATCCTAAATGCCAAGGAGAAGGTGAGGAGTTAACATGATAAAGGTTCAAATTCAAACTTTCTTTACCTTCAGATGCTGGCCGCCAAGTTCTTTTGCCAGCTGCCCACAAATGTCGGAAGCTTCCGGGTGCTCCTTCAGCTCCAGGACCTCGGCTACCTGACGGCCACTGAATACATTCTCTGGTAGGTTTGGCGCTGTAAGTAATCATTAACTCGTCTTGTCATTTATTCACAGCAAGAAGGACTCGGATCAACTGCAGGTGGACATGATTATATTCCTGGAATCTGAGTTTAAGCTTCTAGAAAATATTTTTACATATGCGGCTTACAGTTTGTAGTACGCCAATCCTTATCACTTTCCCTCTTAAACTTATGTCCACCTTCAGATGTCGACTCTGGGTTGAGGTTAAAAGAGATACTTACTGCTGCTTTGGGCAACCTCTACTCCGGCCTTCTCAACAATCCCAAAATAAGCAATTTGGGGTACGTAGAACCTTTACGAAAAGCTCTACCTGGTGTGTAATTCTCCCTAGTCCGAGTCAATTTTACCTAATAAGTTTACACTTTTATTAGATAAAGCCATAAGTTTGTGTATAAAGATGCATTTAAGCACCTTGCTGGAGCTTCACCGAGCGGAGAGTATTACCGAAGCATTCGCAAATTTCAGCGCATGGATCAATGAGGGCGTAGACGAACTTACTTTTGTGAAGCATCTCTGTGAAAAGGTTTAATGATTTTATATAACAGAGTAAAAAAATGTTCTTACTTGCGTTTGTTATCAGCTCTTTCTTGAACGTCACGAGGAAGTTCTCCAATACCTTTTTAAACAGTCAAAGTCGGAGAACTTTAAGCACTGGAGGTTCTACCTAATTTTAGTGCAGTCCATCGCCATCTCTGAAAACCCAGAAACCGTCTTGTTTGTTAAAAGTAAAGGTTCACCCCCTAAGTACTAGCTTTTTTATATTGTGTATATTTTTTCAGAGTATTTGAAAAATAGACTTTTGCAAACCGCTTCTACTGGCTGTCTGACATCCCTGCTCCACTTGCTGCTGACTGCAAGGGCTGCCACGGCATCAACGATGGATATTGAGAAAAATCTGGACAATTATGCCAAGTGGTACAAGCAGAACATTGGTGAAATGACCTACATCCTAGGAGCGGAAAAGTTTAAAATCACTCTGGGCCTCTTGGAGGAGTGTTTGCAGTACGAAAGAGAGCTGCAATATCTGGAGGTAAGAGACAGTGCACAGCGTGAGACAAGCAATTCATTGCCATCCTATCGCCCACAGATTCATGCCTTAATTGCCATTTCACCAGGGGGTCGACTGGTTCAGGCCTACAAGGCTAAGTGTCGAGCACGTGTATCTCAGCTAAAGTCAGCAGTCAAGCGAAAAGCCTCCGGAGTCTAAACGCTAGGTAGGATAACGTATCAATTGGAACCTTAACAAAGCCCGCTTCACAAACTGAATACAGAGGCATACAAATATTATTTCCTCAGCATTTATTGCGTGCTTTGAACTACGATCTACGAATTAGAGGGCTACAACTTGTTTCTCCTCTTCGGAAATGGAACAGTGGGACACTCCATGCCTCAGGTTTTCCCCGTCGCACATTTCGGTTCTGCTGCAGATGAACCTCTTATGGTCGAAGCAGTCCGCAGACGCAAATTTGTAAAAGCCGCGTTCGTGCTTCACAAAGGCGCACTGTCCTTCGCTCGCGAGCTTAGAATTCCGTGGAGCGTACTCAATCGACTTGTTGTTGGATACGTATCTGTAGGTGAATTTCTCGTGCGAGTTCAAGCCGAACCAATACTCGTGGTCGTCTGGGTTCCACTTTTCTTCCATCTGGATCAGGGTGACTTCGGTGCTTAGGTCAGCCAGGCACATGCGATAACTTTGGCAGACAGCTAGGGCCTCAAACCAAGAAGCCTGTTGCACGTTGTTGCTAAACTTTGAATGGCTTTGAGTTTCTTTGACGAACTTACTCTTTTTTCGCTGAGATAGAGACATATTCCCTTGGCATTTACCTCCTTGACATGCAAGTGGAGCAAAAGTATGGGAAGGCAGCAGACAAATCGCACCAGTCGACTCATTTTGTTCTGGGTTCTATGTGGAAATGTAATGAGCGGATTTTGAAATTAGCTTAAACTGCTGTGGAACTGATAAATCCATTTTGCCATGGCTTAATCAATTTCATTCTAGTGACTGCAATTTCCATTTGATTATTTTTTTGTTCTAAATAATAAATATTTATTGCTAATCAAATTATTGTTTTAACAAAATTCTATCATATGTCTTAAATTAATACACGTTAACGGACTTTCACTTCCAATTTTTTCTTCCAATCATTTTTCTTGGGTGTAGTCCCTTAACGTTCTGAATATCGGTTGGAGTGTTTGGGAAAATGTTGTCCAATGTTAAATATCTGTTAACCAGCAAAAGGAAAGCGCCTCTAGCGGACGACAGTGACTGCCGAATCGGTGGTTCGGGCTCAGCCCGCTGCCGCTCGGGTGGCGCTCGCAACTACCTTACTTATTCTACCATGCTTTCGCTTACAGTCTATACGAGTTTATAAGTTTCTTTGCTCTCGACGCAGTCGGACGTTTAAAAATAAACGCGCTCCTCCGAAAATAACAAGCTCGCTGGCCGCAAATTCCAAAGCGATCTAGTACAGAATCCGAGAATCAGTTCCCCCGACTCCAAGGACCGAGAAGCACCAAAAGTTCCAAAATGTTCAGCTCGATTTCAGGTAAAGAAAGCCCCATATCGCCGATGTGAAAGTTTCGAAATTAGAAATCTTAGGTCTAGCATACGTATGTACCCATTGTGTGCAGCTGTGTATGACATATATACACATATATATATATTACTACGTGCAGTGAGTGAGTTAATCGTGGTAGTTCATGACAGCATTGCAAGCAAGGATGGCCGTAAACACCAGTTACATCATCACCGTCATCAGCCAGGAGTCGGAAGCCAGGAGTCCGAGCAGCTGGCCACTGGGGACGTGGACCGGACTGGACTGGGCGGGGCGGCCGTTCGGGCGTGTTCGATCCGATACGGGTGGCAGTAGCTAAAGCTAATTGCCGCTACCGTTGCTGCCTGGCTTTTGGCTTGGCTCCGATGATGGTGATGGTGATGGTGATGACGACGCTGCGGATGATACGTAAGCCAATTATGGCGCAGTTATATGTAGCTTCAAACGGACTACAAGTTGCCGTTCTCGCTGGCACATCCCACACCCCAAAGATGATGATACGTATATATAATTATAGCTGCCTAGATACACACTACGCGCTGTGTGGAAACATATTATATATACGTACATATACTCCGGGTCTTCAGGGGCCGTGCTCCGTGGTGTTCCTTGAACGGAGCACTTGGCTCTTTGAAGTGGGTGCAAAAACCAGAGTTCTAACGTCCGTCTTGCTTCCGATTTCTGAAATTCTTCTGCAGTAGATTCCACTTGAAAGCGCTCACTCAAGCATCGGCACTCGAGATAGGCGTCTATTTCTATTATACAGATCATATGCTAACTCTATATGTACCTAATACTATTATCTGTTCCCACTCAATGCCAAACAGATGCGTCGAAATGTAAGTAACCCCCACTGGTGAACTTTCCACGAATTTAGCTTACTTGATAATGTTATTCAGCCCTAGACATTCCTCACCGACTGCGTAGTTCAACCTTAGTAGCTGCATCTTTTTATTTGTTTTTTTTTTTTAAAGCATGCCTGGAGATTAAATAATTTATTTTATAAACTATCCAGAAATTATTGTGCTTTGGTTTTCTTATAGAACCTAAGGAATTCCATTCGGAACTTGAAAACAAATTGAACACATTCTTTGATAGGTGATTCCATACCTGGGGAATTTTTTGTAATTTTTTGCGGCTAATCAGATTTGGTTTTTAAATAGAATATTTTCTTATACACAAAATTAAGATGTTTTCCTTTTTTACAAATCCCAAAGTGGTTAATTTTATGTCGTGAACCTGTTTCCAAACAATGTTCTCGTCACAATCAATAATCCATTGATTAGAATTCGATTTTATTTTGTGAAAGCTCAAACATTCTTCGATCGCCGAGGTGTGTGTTGCTGTGGGTCAGCCGGGTGGGTGGGTCGAGGTGCTCAGGCCGGAGCTGCTGTGGTGGCTCCTCCCTCTGCCGGCGGCGCCACAGCAGCTGCTGCCGGAGTGGTGGCCTCGCCGGCCGGGGTTGCCGCTCCCTCCGCCGGAGCAGCTGTCCCTGCAGCGGCGCCTTCCGCCGGAGGGGCTGTGGTCGCCGCTCCCTCCGCCGGCTCCGTCCCAGCTCCCTCTGCTCCCTCTGCCGCCCCGCCCTCCGCTGGCGCACCACCCTCACCAGCAGGCGCCGCGCCTTCCGCTCCAGCTTCCGCATCCGTGCCCGCCCCCACCTCTCCCCCCTCCGCCTCCTCCGAGGAACCGACCTCCGTTGAATTCGAATTGTCAGCTGGCCGCGAATCGCTCTCCACACTCGGCCGCTCGGTCCCCGCCTCCTGCTTCTCCTTCTTGGCGGCGTCGTGGTGGAAGTGGTGCAGATGCTCGTGGCTGTGGTGCTGCCCGTCGCCAGAGGTTTCCTCTGCGGGCACGGCGCACTTCTCCTGGCTGCGCTCGCAGACGAAGTACTTCTTCTCCTGGCAGTTCACGTCCAGCACGACGGTGCGGTTGGGCCGGATGCGGATCTCCAGGCAGTCGTCCATGTTGGAGCGGTGCGTCGGCTCCACCATGCCGTCGTCGCCCATGTAGCGCACCAGCCGCCCGCTGCTGATGTAGGTGAAGCGGCCCTCCGTCTGCAGGTCGTTGCCGCCGAACCAGAAGTCGTCCATGCCCACCTGGGCCTCCATGTGGCGCACCAGCGCGTGGAAGTCCTCCGGCGTGGACACGTCCGCCAGGTTGAGGCCCTTGCGCAGGCAGTTGTTCTGGGCGCCGAACCAGTTGATCTGCCAAGGGATTCGGGTTTAAGTTGAGCTCTCCTCGAGGCTCCTCGGTGGCTTCTCACCTTTTTGACGGCCACGTAGTAGCACTTTCCGTTGATCTCCTTCAGGAAGGGCTTGCCGCAAGGACCCTTGTCCTTGGTCCTCTTGGACTGGCGGCGTGCGCTGCCCGAGTGGATCGCCATTAGGGCCAGTATCAGGATTGGAAGGATCCGCATGGCTGCCAGACGAACTGAGCCACCTGTCCAGCAAACTGTTCCCATGCGGGCCGCCCCCTGTTCTATATATACCCTTCTGGGGGCGTGACATCTGCATTAGCGGATGACCAACTCCCTTCCCGAGTTTCTTGGTTTCCCACTGCACTTTCCTCCACTGATTAGGTTCGTCGAATCGATTGGCTGCGATTTGTGATGGTGGTGCGCTGGTTCGCTACTCGGTTGGTAATTGCTTTACCACTGCCCACCAGTGCCACAATTATGCTGGTGCTCGACTGGCATTCACATCGGAAGAAGATCAGTTGTAAATGAGCGGGCCCTTCTGGGATTCTGGATAGTTCAATTGCTTTCCATTGAAACCTAATTAGTCTGAGATTCACTATATTCACTTGTTTGAGAAATAAGTCATCGGAAGTAACCAACTCATTGCATTCGATGTTCCTTACATGTTCCTCTTAATCACTAAAACTGAAGTTGGGCTTTAAAACAAAGAAACACACAAATAGTTTTTACTGAATTTCAATTTATTAAAGTCAAGCCATGGAGTCAAGTGTAGTCAGTAGCGAATCCAAGTTGTATTTAATCTAGCTTATAATATTCTCAAAGATCCCAATTTATTAAAGTCAAACCATGAAGTCAAGTGTAGTCTAGAAACAGCTTCCAAATGCAATTACAGTGACGCATCCAAGTTGTAGGATATTTAATCTAGTTTATGATATTCTCAAAGATCTGTTCTTATGCTCGGCTCTCGTTTATTTGTGATCGTGGGGAGGGACGGGATTGGATGGGGCGGTGCTCCACAGCTCAGGCTGGAGCCGGAGTTTCGGCGCCAGGAGTCACTGCTGCTGCGGGGGCTTCTCCTCCAGGGGCGGGGGCGGGGGTGGCTCCCTCGGCTACAGCCGCCGCTGCTGTGGTGGCTTCTCCCTCGCCGGCAGCCGCAGTGGGAGTGGCTCCCTCTCCGGTCGCAGGGTTCTCTGCTCCTCCGGGGGCTTCGGTTCCCGGAGCTGGCGATCCGCCAGGCACTTCCGGCTCAGGTGGGACCTCCACATCCGGCACGTCCGGTGCTGCGGCCGCCGCCTCCGAGTCCTGCTCCTCCTGCTCCGCGGACCCGCTGGCAATGGGCTCCTGGCGGTCGGCCGCCTCCTCCTCCGCCTCGCCGTCCCCGCTGTCGCCGACGTCGTGGTGGAAGTGGTGGAGGTGCTCGTGGCTGTGGTGCTTCGGCTTCTTGCCCTCGTCCAGCTCCTGGCAGTAGCGCTCCGAGCAGATGAAGTACTGCCGCTCCTGGCAGTTGTCCGCCGATACCATGTTGATCTGGGAGCGGACGCGCACCTCCAGGCAGTCGTCGCACTCGGAGTGCTCCACGGGCAGCACGTTGCTGTAGTTGCTGTAGTAGCGCACCAGCCGCCCGTTGCTGATGTACTGGAAGCGGCCCTCGTGGTACAGGTCGTTGCCCCCGAACCAGAAGTCCTCCGTGTTGCCCAGCCCGCTGAGGAAGCCCACAGCCCCGTCGAAATCCCGCTGGTTGCTCAGGTCCGCCAGGGTGAGTCCCTTCCGCAGGCAGTTGTTCAGTGCCCCGAACCAGTTCATCTGCGAAGGAAAGGAGGGGGTTTCTCTATTGAGTGAGTGTCCTGGGTAGTGGATAGTAGATCCTGGGAACCCTCACCTTCTTCACCGAGAAGTAGTAGCACTTGCCGTTGATCCTGCGCAGGTAGCGACGCGGACAGGGAGGTCCCGAGCCCAGGACCTCGTCCCGCGGCAGCAGGCTGAGCAGGGTGACGAGTGCGGTGAGTAGGTGCTTCATCGCGGCGGCCTACAGACTGTCCGGAGCGGCGGTTCCACTCCTCTACTTGTATCCTCCGCCGGGCGGCAGTGCGTCCAATCGATTGGACTCCTCTTGCGGAGCATCGGGCATCCCTAACGTCCGGCTAATTCAATTACGAATTACGAGTTCGTGGCTCCGGAGGAATGCCTGAGTAGCTGACTAGCTGGCTCGCCAGTGGGTCAGGTTTAGGGTCATTCAATTTAATTGCCTATTGGCTACACTCGGAGAAAACAAGCCGGAAAGCGTATGTAACAGCTGGAATCACAAGTATCTTCCGCCATCATTCCATTCCGCCTCAAGAGTCCATTTGTTTTAATTCTGTCGAATTACTCTACCTATTTCACCCGCTTAATTCACTGGCAAGGTCGGGGCTAATTGCCTTAGCGGGAGGCGCCAGTGGCTCCCACCCCTCCCAAAGAGCAGCGGATAGCACTCCGCGATTCGATCAACTCCAGTGACTTCATAGTCATTAGCATAACCCGCAACCCGCAATCCGCAATCCGTAACTCGTAAATAGGGCCGATGTCTGACTCCGACCTGCCCTCGCTCTTTCCGATTATCGATTTACCTGGCGGGCCATGACATCAGCCACCAGCCATCAGCCATCGTGGATTCCCCCTTGGACAGGACACGAATCCTTTGGCCTCCTGGCTCGCTGCCAGCTGACTCAGGCGACCTTCGAACGGATGACGACTGCCGAGAGTCGGCACAACCGGTTGGTAGGTTGGTTGGTTGGTTTGTTGGGCGTGCGAGTTCCGTGCCACCGCTCTCTGCCACGCGCTGCTAGTGTTTGCTGTACGAGCACACACACACACATTGTGTCTCCATTCCACTGTGGTGTCTCACATGACATCATCAGCAACCGAATGAACGACAACAACAACAGAGAGCAGCTCCATCGATTCGGATGCGGAGTGGGCTCTTTTGGGCATCCAGAACTGGTGTGGAACGCGAGTCGGCAGACCTCGAATCGCAGTTACTCATAGATATTCATCCGGCGATTCATTCTCTGGCGGCAGGGGTGTTGGTATGAGTGTTGGCATGAGTGTGAGTGTGAGTGTTAGTATGAGTGTGAGTGGGTTCTCGTGTACTGGCTACAGGTTTTCCTCTATTCAGAGGCTTCTGCGCATTATCTGCGGTGCGGGAACGACGTCGAAAAAAATAAAAAAACAAAAGCGACTGAGGCTGCGAGAGTGGGTCCGGGCTCTCGGCCGATTGTGTTACCTTGTGGCCCTGCTTCCAGCCGGTTTTGGCACTGACCACAAGCTCTGTATCTAACGAAGACCGCTCAGAACCAAATGCGTCGTACTACGCAAATGCTTTGGGTCGTAAAAGTGCGTCTTTTATACGCACGAACTTGGCTAGACGCAACGCAAATGGGGAGTTTGCCTTATAGATGCGGCATTCCCTTCAGATCCATTTGAATTTAAGTTCGCAATTTATATCTCTCTATAGCGATATAGCGTGCGAGTACGAGTATATTTAGTAAGATTTTAATTTCGAAAGCAGCACACACAAGAATGACCCTCTGTACATAAATATTAGTAGTACAATGTAGAATGCACGATTATTCCACCCGAATTCCTGGATTATTAGCAAGTTCAATGCCACACGCGTTCCATAGCCATTAGAAACCATCAAATTCCTCTGGAGCACCCCGTTTCTTCACCGAGTGAAGACTGTTTTAACACCTCCACCGATCCCACATTCCCACATTCCTCAATCCGATACCTCTACACGTATTACCTTCGCACAAATCGCAGCCTCCGCGGAGGCGTGTGGATCATTAAACGCGGCATGAAATTGGCCGCAAACGAACTATTTCGAAATGGGCCGAGTGGCGGGCCATTAAAGTATCTCTAGCGAATTAGAACAAACACATTCCCGATCGCAATCAGAAAGCGTGGAGAGTGGTTGCCCACTCATGACATCACATTCGCCGAATAACCAAAATATTTGCATACACGGGTACATAGTATCCAATATTTGTAGACAAAGAAATTCCGCTTCCGATTCGCCATTTCGCCCGGTTGCCCATTCCCCATTCCCCATTTGGTGGCACAATGTTTCTATTTGAGGGGGAGCTCACGTCACTCCAAGTGAATGCATATTCGAGGGACTGAAAAAGTGGCGCTCGTTAATTCTTATTAAGTGCGAGTAGTATTCTGAGCGGCTAATTTGCCTTAAACTCGGGGCTGACGACATGGGGCGCTCGATCACGATTTGAGCAGCCCCTAGTTGCGCAGTTTCTATTAATATAAAAAACTGTCCCAGTCCAATCGATTCGGTAATCGATTCGGGTTCGACTTGAGTCATGTATATAGTTCATGCTTCAGCTGATTTGCTTCTGATTATGTTTCGGCAATTAGCAGCCTGGAATTTGGAATCTGAAATCTCGCATCCGATCGGCGGCCAATCCCGCTGATTAAAATCAGGCTATAAATTATAATTGGCGCCAGCCCAGAGCTTAGTTAGCATTCAGAGAGCCAGTCAGCATGTTTCCCAGCCGCCAGAACCAAAGTAACCCGACTTTCCCAGCCGCACCGAGATCTAATCCCTCCCTTCCTCCCCAGCCTCGTTGAAGAATTTCGGCGACAAGACGGCCAACCTGTTCAGCAAGAAGAAGGACGAGGCCGAGAAGCTCGCCAACGAGAAGGCCTCCGAGGCCCAGAAGCTCGCCGAGGAGCAGGCCAAGAAGGTCGGCCAGTCGGTGCAGCAGACCAAGGGAGAGGCCGAGCAGCTGGCCGCCAGCACGGGTAAGCTCAAAAAATCATATAAAATAAAATAAAAATTAAATGCATTATTCAGGAAGATTAACGATTAACAATCTGCAAATGTATATCATCTTAATAATTTTTAAATTCAAACTATATACTCGTAGAAGAAAAGCCAAAATGTTAACTGAGTAATAACAAACAAGATCATATACGATTTTACAAGCACCTTTCTATTTCGAAAAAAACTTGTTCAGAAACATCTTTCATAAATAGAATTGATCTAAAGAAAAGAACCACTTTGAAACATAATTAATGGATTGCCAAATTGACCCGATGACGCAACTCGAATTTCTCAGAAATGTTTTTGCGCTTTAGATAACGTTTTCAAATAATGCTGAGCAGCTTCTACATTAAAAGCTATATATAATATACATATGTTTCTTTCTGAGATGTTTCTTGAATTCCTGAAATGTTATTGCATTATTAACTACTTACTAAAAAGGACCCATATTAAATTGCCTCCTTGCAGCCAAGGAAGCCGCCGCTCTGGCCTCCGCCGAGGCCCAGAAGGCTGGCCAAGCGATCGACCAGGGCGTGAACCGCGCCGCCGGAGCAGTCAACCAGGGCAGGCAGGCGGTGGACAACACGGTGGCGCAGGCGCAGGCCGTCGCCCAGAACTCGAAGCAGGCGGCCGCCAACGTGGCCGAGGCCTCCCAGCGGGCGGCGGCCAACGCGGTGGACCAGACCAAGAAGGCGGCCAACGACGCCATCAACAAGAGCGTGAAGGCCGCCGAGACCGTGGCGGACCAGAAGCTGAAGCAGGCGGAGGGCGCCATCGACGGGGCCCTCAAGCAGACCGGCCAGGCGGTGGACCAGAAGCTGCAGGAGGCCAACCAGTACGTCGACCAGAAGCGGCAGTCCGTCGAGAAGAGCGTCCAGGAGGCGGCCGGGCAGGCCCAGGAGTCCGCCGGGCAGCAGGCCAACGCCCTGCTCGGCAAGCTCCACCTCGGCCAGAAGTAGAGGGGAGCGCCTCCGCCGGGCAGCTCGCAATATCTCGATGTGAAGTGCTTGCAAACGGAACCGGAAACAGAGGGAATTTGCTTCAATGTAACGAGTGCCAGTAATGTGATGCTAATCCTCGATTGAATATATACACACACATATTTTTGAAATCTCGCTGGTATTGGTAGTAGTCCTCCACTTGTATAGGAGGCCGCTGCTTTTGGTGTGAGCGTTTCGCACATCTCTGTCCGCACAAATCGCAGCTAACCCTTCGTTCCCCTCGGTTGATTTACTTTTACTGTTACTTGAGGCCTTTGATATTTTACACTCGGCGACGTTGAGATGCTTTTATATACGTATATTCTGTTTATGTAAAAATGTATGATTAAGTACCTTTAGCTCTTGCACAATACATTGCAAATGTGTTTTTAAAATATTGGACTCGCAAGAGTTTTGACTTTCAATTGGCGGCTAAAGCGGAAGTGAGGCTCTTATGGTAACAATACTTTACCCTACATTTAAGTCAAGCGCGTAATCTTACAGAATGAGTTGGTTGTTTCTTTACATATACTTACACGGTTTCTACATGCTGTACAGCGCCATCTATCTATGGGACTTCCGTCTTCTTTATTTACTTCCTGCATTTACACGCGTAGAGGATGTTTGAGTTCCCGAACTCATCTTTCCGTTAAATTGTAATTTTATGTTTGATTATTAATAGAATTGCTGGACTTTATATCATTTGGTGACCACGCTTATGTTCCCCGCCTTTGAGATTAGGTAAATCCTGCAAGCTGCTCAATGCAAGAGGTTAGAGAAGGGTAATAAGATTGAGTGCGAGAGATAAGATCCAGATTGCCATCGGTAAGTGGATACGAGTTCAGTTTTAAATAAATAGTAGTTTCGAGCGAGTAGGGTTTTCAGCAGTACAAATTAGACAGCGCTTCAGTCGCGTCTCTCTTTTGGCGAAGTTACGACGAAGAACACCGGGAAATTTGTTGCGAAGGAAATAATGTCGGTATTGTTTTCTACTCCTGTCTCCTTTCTCCTCCCTCCCCCTACAGTTTCCATTGCTTTGTCTCATCAGCGGACCCTTTGAAATATGCAACGTCGCCATGTGAAACTTCCGCACAAAGGTGGACCAGTTCCATGGAGATGGATGCGGACGGGATGGATGGGATCCATACAAATTGACCGAAACATGCTGAAATTTGCTAATAGAAGCTCGCATTTTGTCCTCCGATATGTCGGGGAACTTTTCGCCAGGCACAGGCCAGAAGTTGTGTTGGCTTTTAATTATGGGAAAAGTTTGTTGCTGTTTGTGGCTAACAAGTGGCCCGGCGCATTGCAACGTCAATAGGACACACGACTTCAAAGGACCAAGGAGCGGCGGCGATGTGTGCGAAGTATTGGAGCCAGAGTGCTGACATAAATTCAGGTGGAGCGATTTTTAATTTCAGATAAGCCCTGCCCGCTGGAAAATCGAGTGATAAATGCATTGCCACTGCCAACTGCAAGTGGAGTAAAAGTGGCAGTGGCGCCAAATTCAAATCCACGCGGACCACGGACCTCGGACTACGAGTCGCGCCAATTAGGTTGGCCAAGGGAGTTGATTTAAATTTAAGCGACGCCCGCAGCGCGATTAATTACAATAACTGTTTATCAACACGTATTAATCATGGTTCAACATGCTCGGCGCTCGTGTTTGCCCAAGCAAAATGGCGTGCAGCAGGTTCCGGTCATGTGGTGGCCACCCCTCACTCCCTCCACCCCTCCATCCCTGCTCCCCTCCCCTATGTGATTTTGTGGTGTATATTTTTAAAGCTGCTAAAACTTCCCTTAAATCTTTAAGTGCGCCATTCGAGCGGAACAATGCTTTCGGATGCGTATTTCGCGTTTATTTAGCATTAGTTACCTCACCGATTACCATCTCTTTGGGCCCGCACTCATGAACGTGTTTTACAACTCCATCCAGAAAACTGGCCGACGGCGCTTACTTTATCTGAAAACTTAAATGCGAAATGCGAGCGTGTGTGGGCAATTAGGCGAGGATATTATCGGCAGAGCGGCGGAATCGCGCGGAAGAGAAGTTTTAAGCGACAGCCACTGATTGTTGCCGGCGGGGAGGTCCTTTTCCGCCGCACTCACACTCCGACAGCCTCACATACACACTGGCATACACACACACATGCAACGAGCGCTTTATTGCCGAGCAGCCATTAGATCCTTGGGGACTCAATGGACGCTGACGCGCGTCTTGCCAGCTGCATGCTAAATAAACATCCTCGCCGAGCAGCCGAATCGTGTGCTCTTGGGGTTCGACTTGGGGATACTCAGTGGGTGCACAGAGCAGTTTGTACTGCAATTAGTCATAAGACCTAAAGTAATGTGGTTCAAATCCCATTAGTTTCTGAAATCTTTTAAAAGAGTATTCCAAGTGATGTGCTGTTGGTTGTGCCCCAGAAACCAAGCATGCCCCCAAAGAAGGCAGCAACGCCGAGCGACAGCAGTTACGGCATCGAATGTGTTGTAATTGTCAGCTGAACGGACATGCAAAGAGGGCCAGCTAAAGGGGCAGGGAGGAGGGAAGGGGAAGGGGGGGAGTCCGGTCTGGAACAATTGGTTGGTGCTCAATTTGAGCCAGTGGCGCGTGTCGCAGAAGACGCAAATAAAGTCGTCCATCGTCCATCGAACGTCGAGCGGAGGAAGAAGAGATGGGAGAAGGAGGGGAAGGGGAAGGGAAGGAAGGGGGGGGCAGAAAAAGTGTTGCAACGGACGTGCCTCGAACGCCAAGGTGCAGCGACAAGTGGCCCCAAGAGCCGCAGCCGAATAATTGGCTTTCTGAGTCGGACGGCAAATGAAGGGCTAAGCAAATTCGGGCGTTCGGTTTGTTGGGGCATTAATTGCAGCCCGGCAGAGGGAAGCCCCAAATCCGTTCCATTCCGTTCGAAGATAAGGGGGCGGTTTGCTGAGGGTGCCCACTGCATGATGCGATAAATTGCTGGCAAATCCCTGACGAACGGGCATTGAGACAACTTTGATTGGCCTGCCGGTGATTTATGCCCAAGCTCATTAATTATGGTTGTTAGCCCGATGTTGATGTAGTCACCTGGTTATGTCCTGGTCGCCTCCTGCCCAAAGGAGAGGCACCAGCAGGGTCGCCTGTCCGGCTAACGAGGTTCATAATTAGCAGCCCCTGAAACTGGATCCCTCCATCGGTTCCCAGATAGCCAGCCAACCGCCGGAGCGTGACGATTGACCGAGCGAGGATTTATGGCCTCCAAGGAGTCCCTCGAGCATGTAAATTCTCCACGCAGCCAGCGGTCCACGATGTTAGCAAATAAATCGAGCGCTGAATCGCCGGCAATCGCCTTTTAACTCGTCTTGGCCAAATTCAATTATTCCCTCGTCCATTCCGCTGCACTGGTAATGATATACACACAAAGTGGTTCTGGAGGGGATCCGGCGGAGGAGGACGCCATCGAAATTGCATTTGGGTCGCCAACTGTGCACGCATTTTATGCATCTCATTGGACCGCAGGGAAAGGGAAAGGTTTGCACCCACAGATAAAGGTATTAGATTAATGTTAGGACAGATTCCCGGCGAAATGAGATGGAATAATTGAGAGGTTGCAGAGCGAGGTCCCTGCGCTAACTGAATTCGAGAGGGTCCTCCAATAGCAAATAGCTAAAACCCAAATTGGTTGCCAAAACTACAAAATTTGCATTCTAATTTGGAAGGTCGTTTAATGCTAATTACATTTTACCACCCTGTTGGAAAAATAGTTTGAATTAATTGTGTTTTTCAAATATTATAAAATATAATAAAAAGGCAGGTCGTCGACTTATGACATTCTTAACCTTTACGTTTTGTTTGCAGGCCTTGGGACTTCACAGGTATGTGGCTAGGATTGCTTGAATAGCAGCCCGGAATTTTCGGGGTGAAGCTCATAAAATATGCTCACACCTAAGCTGCTGCCACGTATTCCTAGTCAGCCGCAACTCCACTTCAACCCGCTTCAGCTAACCGCCTTTGGACGGCGACGTGTTTTGTCGTTTGGCTCGGGCGAAACGATTGCTCGGACACCTCTGCCAGAAGGGAGTCCGCAGCTTAAGGCGCCTGCCGTTCCGGGAACAAAGGCGTCCTCGCCAGGACTCGACCACCCACCCGGATCGCCTGAAAGGAGGGAATGCATAATTGAAATCTGCGATTGCAACTGCTGTTCCCGCAAAGCTGGCTGCTTTGGCTGTTTTGGCTGCTTTTTGGGGCCATTGAAAAACGGCTACAATGTTTTCAAAACGACATCCACTGGAGCAGCAGGCGCGTGCGCCGTTTCGAGTGGAACCCATTGGGCCACCGGGTTCCGCCAAAAGCGAGCTGCTGTCCCCGCTGAGGCTCCAGTGCGACATCGGCTGTCCAACGAGGCGCTTGGCTGCGACTCTGGGCAATCCTCTATCCAATATCCAATATCCAATAGCCGACATCCGAAACTCGACTCCAATCTGAACTGGCGTAACGGTCTTTTGAATAATTGAGGCAGTGCGTGCCGAACTCGATGCAAATTGATTGCCATTCGTATTGCTCATACGCCGCGTGGCCCGGCACAAAGGAAGCGAAAATCGAAATCGCAATAGCAATAGAAATAGAAATAGAAATAGAAATGGAAATTGTTGCATGCTCTCGGCGGCGCAATTGTTGATTGATATTTGTTGGTGCAGTGAGTGTGTGTCAGTGCGATTTGTGTGCCATTCGCCTCGAATGCTTTTTTGATTAAAGCTCGCGCGTGAATAGTTTTCCATGCAGTCGGAAAATCTCTTTGGCCGCCCAAGCCCGCTAATTGCTCAATGGTGTTAGCTCTGTTCCGGCTCTCCGAATCGAGGGGTAAGTCAAGGGGGAGGCGGGCTTACAGGGTAATGTGTCATATTTGTGGTGCCAACAAACAGGCGTTGATCCCGACGAGCCCGCAGAAATAACAGAAAGTCAAGGACGACTCCGAACCGTTCTCACTCGGTTTAATGCTCCTCGCTGTTGACTTTTTAAGGGCCATCTTTATTGCCAGGCAACTGGCAGGCCGATGCCCCCATCCCCGCTTCGCTGCGAATCACTTAGCAATTTGTGGCCCCATTCGGGAATCCTTTTCAGCTTTTCAACATTTCAGCTCCTCAGCTCCTCAGCTCCTCAGCTTTTCAGCTCTCCCTCCTTTCTGCGGCTGTCATTGTGCAGTCTGTTTAATTTCACAATTCATTTCATGTCAATCGAATTGTCTGGGGCTGAGGCCCAGGCACTGCCATCCCCACTTCCCCTTCCCCGATCCGACAAGTGTCGCTATCTCGGAGCCGCAAAGGGAGATAAGGCCGTGGCAAGTTGGCTGTCACGACGCTTGAGTTTGATGTATTAACGGTTCCGGACTTCAGGCTTGCCTGCAGCTGGAAATGGACCATAAAAATGCGAACGGCTCGCATTAAACTCGCCCGTTCTGCGTCTGGTTTAGCCAGCGATAAACCTAATAGTAAACACTCCCCTTTGTTGACTCTATCTATTGGATTATGTTGTCTCCGACACAAAGCTTAGATGCTCGGCGTTTGGGCAACGACATAGTTAAAAGTCCGTCCTTCGAGGGCCCCCTCCTCCTGCCGAAAGGAGGATAAATACTTTAACCAAGCCTGCTTTTAGTTTGATTTGAAAACTTCATAAAACGTGTTTAAGCCACTCGGATGTTGGACCGTAAAGTCTTTTAAATTGCTTGGTGCTATAAAGCCGACTGGAGCTGCAAAATAGGTGTCTTTAATTTGAGTAGCTCTACTTATTACTGCTTCTGACGGACGAACTACTTTGCAAGAAGAGGGAAACGATTCAGATTAAACAGCCTATCTAAATATTTTAATTGTGAAGTGGTTCCTCCACATTGAACTGATAGTCTATGTGCTGTTTGAGTAGCTCTCTCGAGCTCTGTCCTTTAAGTCACCAAAACAATTTGGTTGACAAGGCTGACAGGCCAGGAGGCGAACAGGAAAGTGGCTCGCAGCTCGCAGCCGCGGTGAAGCGAGGCGAATCGGGGCAAATGGAGCGGACAACGGGGCGTATGCCTAATCGTTTTTCACACGGCCAACGACGGCAACTGCTGTTGTCTGACGGCCTCGGCTCGGCAAATGGAATATTCATATCTTGTGATAAACATACATCCAAACATAATCCATTGTGAAGTACCGAAAGTACTTCAAACAAGTTGCTTACCTAACAAAAAGCGCCGAGGATGGAGGATAACTGCGCGAGTCCTGGAGTCCTGATTTCTGCCTTCGGAAGTTCGCGGCGCAACGCCTACTTTTCCGTGGCGGCTTTGGCCGGCTTTACTTTTGCTGACTGCTATTTTATGGTGGCCATTAAAGGAAATTGAATATAATTTTGTTTGCTAAGCTCTTCCATAAACTCCCAGAGGCCAAGTGGCCTGAGCCTTGGTGTTGCCGTATGATTCCCCACCCTCCGCCCCGCACTTTTCATATTTCACCGGGTTTCGGGGCGCAAAAAGGTCGGTGGTCCGATGGGCATTGGCCACGGATTCGGGTGCAACCGGAGCTCAGGCCGCTGGCCAGCGCCAAATGTGATTGGGAAATCGCACGAGAGGCGGCAGATTTCGCAGCTTAAACTCGGCACTGCCCTTTGACCTCCGAGATGACGGATGAAGCACCCGTTCGGCCGAACCTGATCGAATGTCGAACGTAGAACGTCTTGCCATCCTGACGGCCAGTCCACTCGGATTTGTTTGCTGTCCGGTTCCAGTCGATTCTGTGGTCTCTCTCGGCCACAGCTCCTAACTTTCGGCATCTTGGGCCGCCTGCTTACCGACTCCATTATTTATTCGGTTCGTAGAGACGACCTGCATATTGGCACTTTCGGGGGGAAATCACAAATAATAAATTGTTTCTGCGGCCGTTTCGCCCACGATCCCTTTGTTGGCTCCACTCCACTGTCCTCCACTCCACTGCCCTCCACTCCACTCCACTCCGGCTGTTTGCTTTGTCTTAGTCCCAGTGTGCTGTTTGCTGTTTGCTCTGGCTGTTTGCTTATCTTCGGGGCTTTCCCATGGATTTGCAATCGGACGGAAAACATTGTTTTCATTTAATTTAAATGCTTTCGTATCATCGCCGCAGAGCCCTTGGAAAACCATTTGTTACATTTGCTGTTGTTGTGCTGGGCATTTGCTTTGGCTTTTTTGCACTGACGGATGTAAATGATGGACGGCCATGGTGGCGGAGGGGAAGTGCAAAAAGCCCTTTGCGGAAACAGAGTGTATTCAAGGCTCGCAAAAACCACAAATATATTCGTAATTTTGTTGTTTGATTGATCAGTTGGTTTTCCATGGCAGCCTTCCCATTAAAGTCAAGAGTAAACGCAAAAGAGTTGAGGCTTTGGCATTGTGCAATGCTTTGACTTGCCCGTGTCAACAAATTGGATTTATTGTGGAATTGATCCAGAAACCATTAAGTGTCGCCGCTGACAGGTGACTCTTTTGGCACGGCTCAATCGAACACTCCCCCTACTCGCCAGGTGACGAGTGTGCGAGTGTACGAGTGTGTGTGCGACAAGAAATACCCGAACATTTGGCCGTGACAGCGTCATCAATCAATTTCGCAGATAACTCCCCCAAACGTCATTGTAATTCGATGCAAAAGCCATCTCCTCGTTGTTGTCATTGCTTGAATAAATAAATGCCCGCTATTCCGGCGGGAGGGCGAAAAAACAACTCACATAATTAAGGCAAACCCGAGCTTAAATTGACATTTCCAAGAGAGCGCACCGAAAAGCAGAAAAAACGGAAAAGCGGAAACATTTTTTCCGCTCCCCTCGCCGGATGATAAATTGAGTGATGACGGGAGAATTCACTCTCGACCGAAAGCGAGGGAAACACTCACCTGGAGCCGCATGATGTCCTGCTCCCCAAAGCGGCCATTGTAATTTTGATGAGTGTGGAGGGGGAGGGGGAGGCGGCGAGGTAACCCACTCAAGGTCAGCAGGACATCACGCATACGCCATGGTGAGCTGCGGTTAAATCTAATAAAGATTTCCGGCTTGCGCACGCATGAATCTTAATGCCTCCTGCCTGCCAGCCAGGGTTTAATGTACTAGAAATTACGTCCGGCCCCGGAGGAACTTAAAAGCGAGACATAGTTACGGGTAGCTGACAGGCAGTCAGTCTGCCGTTTTCCGGAGTCAACTTCCCCGGGCGGTGGCAAAGATTTGCAGGCAACTTTATTTGCCGAAAGATAAATCCACTCGACTCGGAAGTTGGCCCGTTTAGATGGAAAGATTTGATGCATGTGCCAAACTCAAGCAGTTGGGCACTTGAAAGGGGTCCCAAGTGCCGCTGGTCATTCGGGTTTGAAATGGATTTCCCCGGAATTAAATTAGCCAACTTAGCCAAAGGATATTCAGTGGAGGCAGGCACTTGCTTTTCGACTCCCAATTAACGGCGAGAGTTTAAAGTTCCCTGTTGATTTTTGCAGGCTGTTGTGCCAACTACACGTGTTTAACAAGTCCATGATGTTCGTCACAAACTTTGGCTCTTTTTGTTTTCCCTGCCAGCTGGCAGCTGCCATCTGCGGCTTTCCCATTTCCCATTTCCCATTTCCCTGCGACCAGTCGCTGTCGCTCTCGTTGCGTTGACGACATCCGGCGACATTTCTTTTCACTGCTCCTCGCTCCACAGGCATTTCAGGCTGTCGCATCTGATTCCTCGATGTGGGCACTGTGGGCGCAGGGTCATTAAAAGCAAATATGTTCTGTGGAGCGGAGTGTGCTCCTTCGCCTGCAATAATGTTTATATTTGCGCGAGGAATTGGTTTAATCAAACGATCTGGGAGGACCTGTTTGGTATCAGTACGGCTTAAGTAATCTCAGTTAACAAATATTAAAGGGAGGGATTTCAGCCCAGGGAGAACTTTAAGCACCAGAAACTCATAAATGGTATAGGGACAATAAATAAGTGAATAATAAAATACGTTTAAAATATGTTTGTGCTCCTTCTTCGCAAATATGTTCATGTGGACAGATCTCTGCACTTAATTTGTGGAATACCCCGCATGCTTCCCAGCAGCAAGGCATTTCCTTTTAATTGTGCGAAGGTGGATGCCTCAACCGGGGGTTCCCGAAACTCCGCAAATGAGTCGGCAACCTAATGGCCTGCCCATGCGGCTGGAGCCGGGATGCCGTAGTTTGCGTCCCGTGGCGTGCCAGTTGGTGGTTCGTTCGTTGTTCGTTTTGACCCATGGTGCAGGATCCGGGATGACAGCCAGCCATTGTGATGTCGGTTTTTGCCAGGGAATGCCCTCTGATGGGCCGCTCCAACTCCCCTCCCCCTCCCCGCCGCCGAGTGGTGGCCTAATGTCTGTTTGGTTTCTTGGCACGACATGCCTGGCGTCTTGTGATGAAAAACTTATCATAAAACTTTGGCAAAACTGCAAAGTTGTCAAGGTTTTTGTCATTCGCCTGTCTCTCTATTCTGTGCACTGCTTTTGAGCTGTGGCTGGCTGGAATAATTATAAATAACTTAGCTCGCAAAGCGGCAGGCAAGCGGCAAAAACCGAGAACCAAAAGCAGAAAACCGAAAACCGAAAACCGAATACCGAAAACCAATAAACAAATCCCCTTCAGGCAGCTCGCCCCACAAAGTATGCAATGGCGGAGCACGCGATGCTCGTATTTAATTTTTACGCTTTAATTGGCACTGTAAACAGCTAATAAAGGCGGAGGCACTCCACGTCAAATGGCCAATCGATAGCTGAAGAGCGGCCACTCCGGCGAACAATAAAAGCTCGAGCCAGGACATGGAAGTATCCGTCCGACCGACATGTACATTGTCTGCCGAGTGATTTGTTTGCTTCGCGGGGCTCCTGCCATTGACAGACTGTCATAAATATGAAACACACAGACGGCAGGCGGCAGGCGGCAGCCGAAACTACTGAATACAGAACACAGAATCGCAAACGTCCTGAATCGCTTCGTGCCTGTAGTTGACATCCAGGCTCGGATCGGCGACCATCGACATAACAAACTGTGCAGGTACACGGATCCCGGCGAGTCCTTCGCCAAGGCAACGTTTGATAAAAGGCCGCCTGCCTACGGAATGCTTTTCCGCCGCTCGAGTGGGGAGGAATGGCTGCAACTTGTTGTCGCTCGATTATGACGAAAAAACCTCTGGAAAGATACGATATTTATATATATACGGATATATGGCAACATCCTAATTTTTCGTCCTTGAAAATTACTATTTTTGACCGAGTTATAACAGAAAAACGCTTGGAAAAATACGATATTTTGGCTAAAAGTCCAAATTTTTGAGGGTGCGACTCCATCTATGCTTCCGTTTTAGTTTGCAGTCGAAAAAAGATCTAAGGATTAAATACAGCCTGAGCAGTTCTTGTACTTCCAAAGGTTTTGTCTTTCCCCCTATTCCATTAAAAAAACCTAATTATTTTGCCATAAACCTAAAAATAAACCAAAAAATAAATAAGTCGACTTCACAGCTTGTTTGGTAAGGTTGTCATACTTTATTCTGGAATGTGTTTGTGTGGTGGCATCGTGTGTCTCTCTGGGCCTTATACATTCCCGTACTACTTACTTATCGTAGCTCCAATAGCAATACCAGCGCGTCTTGGTTGCTCCGTCTGTTTACAGGTGAAGCCCTCAATTAATTAGACTCATCGAACGGGGGAGAGTCCAGGGCAGTTGTCAACGAATTTTAATTAGCATTAGTTCCACTTTCGAGCCATTTCACTTCTAATTAAATACATATTAGCATTGACAGAGCAAAAAATGTGAGTGCCACATTATTATACATTGATTTTTAATTAGGTTTCAATTAGCTTTCAGGTAGGCACTTGTAAAATCGTTGAATATTATCGAATTAAATTGAAATTATTCATATTTTGTTGACTCAATGCAGTGGGAAAACAATGTTCAATAATAATTTAGGACTTAGCAAGCAACACAAAATTGTTGCCCAATAAAAATGTAAATTCCCGGCAATTGCTTGGCGATTAAGGTAAACCGAGACTCTCTGAACGAAACATTCGGAGCTGAATTTTTATGTTAAGGCAAACTCAACACATTCTGATGCCGTTTGTGGCCTATAAAGTTCGGCTGTAAATTTTTACAACAATGAAAGAAGGACACAAGTGCCGAGCAGATCCGGCCAAGTGCCATTCAAACTAAATCACTGGCAATCTGTTCGCTCGGCGGGGGAGCGGAGTGGAGTGGCTCTAATTTATTTAAATAATTTAAAATTCGGGCCGGGAAATAAACAAAGGCAGGTAATAGCCCAGCAGCTGTGTCTAGTCGAGCTGTGTCATTGCCGCCAGATAAGAAGAGGTCGCGGGTCGGCAGACAAAGCGTTCTTGGCCGACAAAAGGCCAAAAGTTAATGTGTGCCTAAGCAGAAGTCTCTCGGCTGTCGGCCATTAAATCGCAGCTACTTTGGCCCGCATCCGACAAGTGGCAACTGCCACCCCCGCCGGATCCTGTCCCGTTTTCCCCGTTTTGGCCAGGCCGAAAGCCCGGGCCTTTGTCTGCGGCCAGTGCGTTGATTACCTGGGGGAAATGTGCGTGAAAGGCACGCCGTGTTGCCGTGTTGCCGTGCAGCTGGCTGTCGCTTTCTGTTTGCCGTCTGCCGCTCAACTTCCGTTGGCTGATTTATTTGGCCACCTTCGGGTTGCCCACACTCGCACAACGCACTGCTCGCTGCTGGGCTATGATTTGCGCTGTTATTACGAGGCCATAAATCATCGCATCCCCGGAATAATAAGCGTAAATTGTAATAAAACCAAATATTTGCTTTCCATCCGGATTTGATGGGGGTTTCCAGACTTGAGAAACCGTTTTGGTCCCAGCTTTGGAGCTCTTTAAACAGCCCATGCATTTTGCATGCCCTTTAAGGCGCAGAGGATCCAGACAGACTAATGGACTCTGACCAGCCGTCATTTATAATTAAAATCAAGCGATTGCAACGGCAAAACTTTCCGTTTCGCTTCTTCACGAACGCCATTTAATAACAGCCTTAATCGACTTTAATGGCAGCGATTAATAAGTAATCCATCTTAGGTATTCATGATTTTTTCCCTATTTACGATGACATGTGCATGCATCATAAATAAACACTTTTATTGGCCGCCGCCGGAAGAACAATATTTTAAAAAGCAATTCACTGGCCTTTTTGTGCGAAATCACTGGCTCGTTTAAGCACAAATTAATTCCATTTACATTCAATATTGGTGGCTGCGGCATTCGATCGATGGAGCGCATCCACTCCGGCTGCATGGGTTTCCATTACGCATTACGCATACGACCCGTTGACGCGGCCATAGTGTCTCATTATGTTTGAGTTGTGCTGGAAAACAATGAAATTAAGCGGGGCGGACACTCGCCGCCGACCACTTGAGCGGAGAGCACAAAGCACATTCACGTCCATGTGCGAATGTTCAAGTTTGGCCATTAAAAACGCATTAACACGGAACAATGGCTTGACAAATAACTCGAAACGCATTGGCTTTCCGCCCGGCGTTGCGCATACGCCGTGTGTTCGCCCGGCGAAGCGGAGCGTAAGCGAGCGGCCTTTGTGTCGCCGAATGCGTTTTATCGGTGCAATTAGCACGCCCAGCTGTCCGTGCAGCAGACGTCTTCATTAAGGCGGCAGTCGGAGCTGTTCTGCGGTTCCTTCTGGCCGGGATGCGATCCTCCCTTGGACTACTATCTACCTTACTATCTTCTGAATACTCGATTTCGGAGTGGAAGCTCCCCTCACTTCCCCACCCGACAACACTCCAACATCACCCAGTTTATCCGCGCAGCAGGAAGCCTTGTTTGCCTCCACAAATTACTTTAATACTTTGCGCCCCATGTTCCGCGGAAGTGTTCTACACACACACACACAAACAGCACACACACATTCCGGGTAACTTTTTCTTTCAATCATAAAATCAGAGCTGCCACCCTTTGCGGCATAATCAGTGCGAGTGTGCCACACCCACACACACCCCCGAGAGAGGGAAAGGCGGCAAAAGTGCCGCTGGCTGCAATTGTCTTGTCTTTTATAGTGCCGCCAGTTGGCAGGAGCCACTGGAGATGGCAGGGCGACACAAAAAAGTACTTTCTCGGCACGAGGAGCTCGGTAAAAAGTTTACAATCTCTGGCACGAAATCGATTCCCCCTAAAAACGGATATTGTGGCCTGAAAGGGTTCCAGAGCTCGCCCTTTATGATTGCCAAATGGCTAACTACACGTTAACTAATAACAACAATAACGCATTCCCCCCTCCTGAAGAGGAGGTCATCTAATTTACGACGGTATTCCTTGGCCATCTCTTTCGGATTGTAGTTCTCCCCGAGGGCAACTCCGCTGCCATTTAATTCGGCCCTTAAGCCCCGGGCTGGGTCCGCTTTTTATTGCGAAAGGGTTGCCCCTCGTAAAGCGACTGTTTCTGGGTTGGGTTGTACCATATACTCGAAGTTTTATTGCTAATTCAGCGCTAGCCGAAGATATTGTCATAGATTCTCGCCCAGATGCTGCTCCGCCGGAAGAGCGCGTTGGCGCGGTCCTCCTGCACGAACAGCTGGTACCGCTTGAGGGTCTGCGGGTCGGCGGGTCCCCAGTCAGGGAGCGGTTCGAAGGCCTTGCGGACGCGCTCCCAGAGCCCGAGGTGGGCGGGCTGCTGTCGCACGGCGGGAATGGCCCAGAGGAGCACCTGGCCCACTCCGAAGGCGCTGAGGCACCAGCCGAACACTGAAAGGCGAATTCGGTTAGCCAGGTTTTGGAAGAGGGGAGATTTCTCAGCTTACCGTACACCCCCTGCTGGTAGGTGTAGTTCTTGTACTGGAGCGGCTTGTAGAGCACCAGCGTGTAGACCAGGATGGCCAGCATCATCAGCGGGGTGACCACCGCCCAGCAGAGGCGGTAGTAGAGCGAGGTGCGGACGCCGATCATGAACTCGACGTCGCGGCAGAGCCTCCTCACTCCGTACACCCAGGCGACGGCCAGCAGCTCGAGGATGGCCAGCACCAGGGCCACGAAGGTGGCCCCGAAGAAGTCGAGCAGGTTGAGCACGAACTGCCCCCGGGGGTGATGTAGAGCAGCCCGAGCAGGTAGCCAGCCACCGCGATGCCCGCCACGATGGCCCAGCTGCGCAGGTGCGTGAACTGGTCCTTGATCACGGTGGCCAGGCAGGAGGCCATGCCCACGTTGCTGCCGATGCCCAGCACGAAGAGCATGAGGAAGAAGAGCACGGAGAAGAGCTGCGGTAGCACCTTGAACTTGGCGATGGCGTCCGGGTACGAGATGAAGGCCAGTCCCGGCCCGCCGTTCACCACGCTGGCGATGTCGCCGGTGCTGTTCTCGTGCGCCAGGTTGCCCAGGATGCCGAAGATGATCACGCCGGAGAGCAGCGAGGTGAAGGTGTCCAGCGTGGTCACGATGTTGGCGTCCCTGTGGATCGGACAGCCCTGTAGCTTGTAGTTCTTGATCCCAGAAGTGGACAGCTGACTCACCTGTAGATGTTGTGCCCGAAGCGGTTGTAGGAGGCGTACATGATGATGTTCCCGAAGCAGATGGCCAGCGAGAAGAACACCTGGGTGACGGCGGCGTACCAGACGCCCGGCTCGAGCAGCTTGTGCCACTGCGGCCGCAGGAAGTAGAGCACCCCGTCGAAGGCGCCCGGCAGGCTGAGCGCCCGCACGAGCAGCACGAGCATCACCACGTACGGGAAGAGGGCCAGGAAGTAGGAGGCCTTGCCGGAGCTGCGCACCCCCGGTACAGGATGCCGGCGATGAACAGCCAGGCCACGGCGAGGGCCAGCGCCAGGCTCCAGCTGGGGTAACCGATCCCGTCGTCGATGCTCGCCTTCTCGCGCAGCACTATATTCCTGCGAAGGAAAGGGAGGGAGGTGATTAGTTCCACCTTATTCAGGTACCTCCTGCTTGGAGCCTCACTCACGTGAAGTAGAACTCCGCCGAGGTGGTGCGCACCTCCGAGCTGTTCGAGCTGCTCGTCCCGCCTTCCTCCTGCGGCGCCGAGTCCAGGCAGTCGGGCCCCCACTCCGGGCGGCAGTAGCTCCACGGGAGCGTCGGGTAGAAGGAGTCCACGAAGTAGCGCAGGGTGAGCGCCATCAGCGTGGCGTAGTAGGTTGTCACGATGCCCGTGGCCAGCACCTGTCCGTAGCCGATGCCTGTTGGGGGGAGATAGGATAGGAGTTATCCCCTGATTTATCACACTTCCCGGGCTTCGCCGCCTGAATTCTTAAACGGCTTGAATATTCGATTGCCCGGAAGGGTAGATAAACGGTGGTGGCTTGAAAACTGGCTACCATAGGTTACTGGTGAGTAAAGTTTCACACTCTGTTACATTTTCATCTCTTCAATCTGAAGTAGATACTTCAAAACCTGATTACCTAAATCAGCTTATTTATCCACTTGTAAGCGGTGTTGATTCACAGGGAATTTACCTAAACTCATTCACTGAAATGCTGTTTTTACTCACCCCGCAAGATGGGCGCGAAGTCGTAGACCTTCACGCTGCCGCGACTCGAGAACTGGCCCAGCAGCATCTCCAGGTAGTAGACGGGCTTGCCCACCAGAACCAGGACGATCAGGTAGGGGATCACGAAGGCGCCGCCGCCGTTCTCCAGCGCGGTGAAGGGGAACCGCCAGACGTTGCCGAGACCCACGCTCAGCGCGATGCAGGACATGAGGAACTCGAGGTCGTTGTTCCAGCTGGCCCGCTTCTTCCCCGGCTGCCCCGCCTCCACCCCGGCGCCCTGGCTGTCCCCGGGTGCAGCTCCCGTCGATCCTGGCGAGGATCCCTCCGGGATCGCCTGCTTGCCATTCGCGGACTCGTTCGGCTTGTAGGCGCCGGGGATCGAGATGGTCGAGGTGTTCAGCGAGCCCACAAACGCCTGATTCATGTACCCATTGTTGTTGTCGCTGCTGTGGTTGTTGTTGTTCGTGGTGGCGGCCTCCATGTTGCAGCTGCAAATCAATCAGAAATGTGATTACAGCAGCCTTCAACTAAGGTTACCTCCGCCGGTGGTCAAGTTGTGAGGCCCAATTATGGCCACTGGCCACTGGAGCAGGCCAATCACGATCGCTGGCCAGTGGAGTGGGACCAAAAACAAAGACAACGACAAAGACAAAGGCGGAGACAAGTCACTGACCCACTGACTTAGACGATCAAGAGTTGCATAACAATGGAGAGGTGGCGCTGCCGCCTTGAGGCAGCCAAAACTGCACCAAACTGGTAAGAGGTAAGTGCAGCAGGCAGGCAGGCGAACAAATGCTGGCAATTTGGCTGCCAAGCGACCGAAACCAGTTTGCTGGCCTTTTCAGGGAAAGGTCTCCGAGTGTTTGCCATTTGCGCCCCATTCATAACAACATCTCGGCTTTCTCGCCTGGCTCCGATGCGGGACAGCCAGCTTTCCTGATATCTCGGGTTTCGGATTGATTTATTGCCCCATCCCTTCTCCCCTCCCATAAATAACTCTCAAATTGATTGGGCTTTTCAAATAAGGCAGATATGAATGACACTCCCCAAAAGGATTCTAAGCTGTTTATAGCTGTGTAATACTGAAAGTGGAAGTGATTAGCGCACAGTCCAGTTGCACCGGCCTCTTCCTGATTAGAAACCAGTTGGCATTGGCCTTGTTATCGCAACAGCACTCGGAACAGGTTAACGAGCTGTTACAGACAGCTTTCACAGCGGATTGATGTGGACATTCTGTGACTCAGCTGAGAAGGTGGAATGTTTTTGTAGACTAACTCTTGGCTGCTTCAGCTGTAATTTTCCAGCCACTCAACTTTGGATTAGCATACAAAACAGGTGGGTAGGGTATTCAGTCTGCGACTTTGGAGCCACCTTCCTAGGTTTGTTTACTTCTTGGGTGACTCTAGATGCCACTAGATCGCGCCAGACTGTTTTGAGTGTTGCGCATGCGCAGCTGCTCTTTCGATTGTTCTTGCGGCAATAATGGAAAGTTATGGCACACAATGCAACTGCTGCCTGGCTGGCATGGCATGGCTCCAAAATGTCAGGGGAACGTGCAAGCCGCAGTTACCCGCCAACTTGGCCCAAACGAAGCAAAACAAAACAAAACGAATCGATCCCAACCAAAACCAAAACCGAACCAAAACAAAACAAAGCGTGAAGTACGCGCCACAAAACTCGATGGCACGTTCCCCCGTTTCTGGTTTTTTGATTTTTGTTTTTCGGGGGAGGTTGCGGTTGGTGGGGCGATAAAGCCTGCAGCGCCACACGTTCTAAATGAGTTTTTATTATTTTATATTGGCAAGAGTCAATTATTTAATTGCGCCCGAGGTGCTTTCCTGCCGCTGACAGCGCTTTGTGCAAACGCGTTGACTGTTGCGCTTCGGCTTTGATTTATCGCACAGTATGTTGAGTCCGACTAATATAATTTTGAAAAGCAATCGGGTTATGGCCCGCTCGCAAAAGTGTCTTCTTGACTCACTTTCCCACTTATCTGGCTGGCGGAATCATATAGTTTGCAGACGAATTGCAATGCGAGAATCTTTACGGCGCGTCAATAAAGATATTGTGAACGAGAGGTGTTTCGCAACCGAAGCACTCGGCTGAACTGGGAACATCACTCACAACTCTCGTTGTTGCCCGGCGCTCTAACTTGTCTCATTGAAAGAGTTTTGGGACAGACTTATGGTACCCCATCATATCTTGTTGTTTGTAGTTTGCACACGAGACATATTTAATGGCATGTTTCGCTTCTTGAACACACAAAAGAAAAAAGCGGGTTGGCAAACTTATGAAATTACTTTCGCTCCACTTTCGTCCGGATTTATCTTTTTTCAGGAATGCGTTCTCCGGTTTTCGGGAAGCCTTGGCATTTTCGGCTGATTTTCCTTCTGAGAATCACTGTCGCGGGCACAACTTTGTTTTTCAGTCATTCAAATTCGATTTTCTGTCTATTCCGCAGGCACTCCGCTCGCAAACAATTGAATTCCGCCGAGAAACGAAGCGAACCTCTCACCGCGAACGCCGAAAGCTCACTGAGCAGCTCTTTTTGCCCAGCGTGTCTGGCGCTATTTGCCGGAATAAAAACAAAGAAAGATACGGCTCGAAACGAAAACAAACTGCGAAAACACAAGACGGCGAGTCGAGAGTGTTTGGGAGCTGGCCATTAGACTTGACATAAGCCAAGGTAAGTGAAAATATGGAAATTGAGTTATTAACTCCGCCTGCGCGGCGCACTTATATACGAATCACTTCTTGTTGGAAAGCCGAGTGGACGTGCTTCGGAGGGTCAGTGACATAAGCTCTGTTGTTAAGAAGTCGCTATAACGTCGGTTTTATAATTTGTTTTCCCTCACAAATTAAATTATCTTTCATTACATTTCGCCCACGGCAAACAAATTATTTCGTAACTTGAAAAACTACTCTTAATTTATCTCGAACAAATATTGAAACTACCTCAACTGCTATTTCGTTGCTCATTTCACCTTACTACTTTACATGACTCCGATACAAGTTATTTTGGCTTACTGAAGCAGTTGCGCATCGATTATAGTCGATCTTATCTTGAACCAAAATTAGAAATACGGGTTTTATCAGAATCGTACACAGAACTAATAAACAGTCCGTCGGCGGAATGACTTGTCGAAGTAGAGAAAGAATGTTCCTGGAAAAGAAAACCCCTCTGGGAGCCCCGAACTTGATAAGAAACCCATATAAGTTTATGATGGCGACCCGGATTACAACCTAATTGCAGTTTTCGGTCGGTGGCATCTCCACTGGAGCCACACTGCATTTTGGTCATGAAAGTAAGCCTCGTGCTGGCTGATGTGTTAGGGCAAACATTTTAATTGGATGCAAATTTTCGACACTTGGCTGCTGCGGTTCGTTTACCGACTGCGGCTCACTTTTGAGAGGAAGGGGGATTGCTGGGGGGAAATATAGAAATGGTAGTAGTGGCAAACATTTTTCGGCTTTTACTGGCATTAACACGCAAATTGACCGCAACAAATTTACAGCATTTCCATGCGAGCAGCTTCGGTGCGTGGGCGTATTGATCGCAGCGGCAACAATTCAATTAAAATCTGAACGATGGCAAAAGGCTCTAAATCGCATTCCCTCCCAAATGAATTGCTGTAATGACATTTATTTTTACTTTTCAATTAAGTGCCCCGGGACAGCCGTTCGGAGTTTGGAGTTTGGAGGAGGCCGCAAAATTAAATCTTCGCCCATTGAAAGTGTAATTAATTTTTAATGCTCGCATGCGGTGACGTTGACGGGTTTAATCTGTCTGTTTATGGAAAAAATTCGCCCCGATTATCCGCTCTGCATGTGTTTCTGTGGTTTACACATTGCCCATTGGCAATTGGCAATTGTTGCGATGCCAACAATGATTCGGCCTGCTGAATATGCAGTTAATTCGATTAATAAAAGCTAACGAGTCTGTGAGTAAGTGTTTGTTGTGTGTTGGTTGGTTGTGTTTCCCTCTGCGATTTATTTGTTTTAGTTTTCAGGTTTTTTTGTCTGGATCTTCACATTTGGAACTGAATTCCGTGTCTCCTGTTTTGTTATCCCGTTTTCCATTTAATTAGCCCTTTCGGCTGGTCACTATATTTAATTTCCTCCCGGTTGCCGGGTCAACTCACCGACAATCGCAATTACGGAAATTATCTAGAATTTCTCTAATTTGCCGGGCTAATTTGGCGTTTTAACGAGACTCGGCCGCCGAGAAAATGACAGAGCAGCAGCGAACTGTGAATTTATGGCCAACGAGCTCTGCTCCGATTCGTACTCGTACTCGTATTCCATTTGACAAAAAGTGAGGCCCTCCCACAAGTTTTCCCAGTCATTTATCAGGCGCTAGCAGCGCATAAATCTCGTCTAAGCAAATAGCGAAGTGGCAGTGACAAGCCACTAACGCAGTCCTGGCCAAAAGTCAAATCCAGGCCGTGGCCATAATGCTCCGCGGCACGCAATTGTCTTCGGCGGCATTAAATTTTACTGCCTTCGACTGTTGGACAATAAAACAAAGGACGAAAGACGCAGGACGAAGGACAGCGGATTGGGACAACAAATACAAATGTCGCGCAGACAATGAGCCAGGTTAACGTGGCTGTTACAACGGCCTTAGTTGCTGTTTAGTGGCATGTGGCATACGGCGGAGGCACGTGGCAGGTTGCCAGTCGGGTTGATTTATGCAGTCGAGTGAGATGAAAAATTGATGACTTAAACCCGGCTCTTCGGGAAGCGGAATGCCTCCTTGGGGCCTCGTTTTCGGGTGCGACTCGGCCATCTCGATTGATCCTTATCCGTGCTAACTTAATTAAATCCAAGCTACCTGCCAGAAAACACGAATCTGAGCCGCAACTTTCACATCGAGATGCGGCAACTTCCGAATTAGTTGTGTGGCAATTAGCCGGATTACCTGGCCGGCAGAGTAATTGGAGCGAAGTGCAATTTAGTTGCTATCTGTGATCCGGAAGGCCGCAACTCGTTGCCAGAACCACAGGCGAGAATCTGATGAATAAAGGGCTTTCGAGTTGGCTGCATTCCAGAATGGTATCTCGATGCTGCCGCCACATGGAACGCCACAAGTGTCGGCCACTCTATGTCAGCATACTTTCGGGCGGAGCCATTTGAATAGAAACCACATTAATCATACGCCCTGTGGCCCTCCCTCGGAGCCGAAAACTAATTGAGCTGTGGTCGCTGCATTTTTCGCCGCCCCTCTCCCCCGATCCGCTGCCTCGCTTCTTGGCACATCACGCATACGCCGCATTGTCCGCATATCAGCGTTGCAGTGTATTAAGTCATTCCTCCGCGCCGTTTGACAGCCATGCACATGTGTTTATGTATTTACATGTCGGGGAGCTTGTTAAAGTCACGTTTCTGGCAAATTCTATTATATAGCAAAGCGCTCCCCACTTGCGCCAAGTGGCAAGTACCAAGTGGCAAGTGGCAAGTGGGAGGCGGCAGCTGCCATCTGGCAGTGCGCTGCATGCCATAAAAATGTCTACGGCACACGCAACTTGACTCCGGATCCGGCGAAAGGCGGCTCCCATCGCTCCGGCCGGAGCGCATTTCGTGCGTACGGAAACAGGACGGGGCAACAAAAATCTGCAATTCATGCAATTTTCATGGAAAATTTGCCACGCCAAGAGAACAGAGAACACAGAACACCGAACAGAGGACAGAGGACAGGCGAGCAAGGACACCACCACACAGCTGTGTACATATTCATGTGTATTAGGATCTGTGCTTTGAATGTCAAAATATTTGTGTGTTCGGCATTTCGAGCGTTAAATTTCTGCTGTCAACGCTCCGCCCGGAAAACTCTCCATCTCCATCTCCATCCATCGGGAGCAGAGATATTTTGAGGTTTCCCAGCGCTCTGTTTTTCCGATTTGGGCGAGTTCACCGACGGAATCCAAATTAATTTGCCTAGCACGTGGGCCCCAGTGATTATACTCGTAGTACGTTATGTCTGGCTGGCTGGATGGATGTGTGTGTTTTTGTTTGAACTTGTCTTAAGTGCCAAAGTCCCTGGCTCGATGCTTTCGAGATTACGGCTTACGTGAGCCATCGCCCGACGGCTGCCACTTCCATCGGGACACTTGATACGGCGTTTAAGGAATACTCCTAATGAATTGCGGCAATTATTCTTCGGATGCCAAGGAGATTGGCCATCTTTGAAGCTGTAATTCACAGAGCCTCCCTAAATGTGCAGTACAAGTGCCGAACAAAGGGAACTCTGTCACAAAAGACATGAGAATTAAATTTAACTTTGAATGAAGTGCATTTACACTTTTGTTGTCCTTATTAAAGAGCTACCTTTAATATTTATATCGACTGCTCAATGTTAGTTCAGCTTTCTCTTGCCACTAGCAAAGTCTTCCTACGATGTTTTCGAACACTTTGGGATGTGTCCCCCTAACAAAGGCTTACCCAGATGGGAAGTTCTGGTGCGTGGAATCCCCAGACTTTCGTTAATCCCAATGCTTTAGGCTCCTTTTGGCTCCTCTTCCATTGGCTTCGAGTTGCGCCTGAAAATAGGAAGTGGCAACGAAACAGAGGAGATAAATGGAGACCAAGGCAGCAAACAAGGCAAACCACCTGCCACGCCCACCGCATCCCTTCGCCTCTGCGGCAGATTTGCGGCGGCAGTTGAGTCTAGAAATATGCCGCCACCGCTAGCCAGCCACGCCCCCCTAACCGCCCTCTCCGCCCACACGTGATGTTTGCGGAAAGCGACGTCGGCGTGTTTGCCCCGGCTGCATGTGGAAAGTGGCACATAATTAATTCAAATTAATTACGAATTGTGTGGAATTAGTGCTTGTGGCAACTCCTGTTGCGAGTCCCAGATCCTGGCATCCTGGCAATCTGGGATCCTGGGTCGATGCTCGGCCTACATTGGCAGCCAGATTTTTCGGTCGGTCCCCTTCAGTTTGCGGCTGCTTCAGCCGGAATGCTAATTCCTCGCCGGCCAAAAGTCGGCCATGGAGCTATCGCCATTGTGTGCGGTGGTGTTTGTGTTTGCCTGACCCAATTAGGCGCACTGCAACAAAGTCATAAACTGGGGCGGGCGACTGCAGACAGCAGGGGGCGTGGCATCTGATGGCCCGCCGTTTGTAAATCAATTATGCAGCGATTGCACGCTCATTAGTGTCAAACTCAATTAACGCTCCGACAGTTTGGCAGGGTTCAAGTGGACAGACGGTCGGCGGACGGACCGACATCGGAACAACGGACTGCGGACGACGGGCGACAGCCGTGCGGATTGGGGTCACTTCTCCCCGGCTGTCCGGTTGTCCGTTTTCCGGCTGACCGGAGGTCTACTCAAGTTCAAGCCCTAATTGGCCCTGTCGACCCGGAACTCGGGAACTCCGGACCCCCTGAAACTGACAGGAGGAGAGCGCCGAGGGATTAGCGAGGATAATGAGTCGAAGGCGGTCAATCGATTGTTGGCCAACGGAAGTGATTTTGCGCGGAATATTCAGTCCCCTGTCGTTTCCCTCTGCCAATTATGCATAACTAAGCGAAAAAGTAGGGCAAGCTGGTTGGTTAACCATGCTTACGAGATGGTGAGCTCGGGCACTTGAGCATTGAGTTATCAAAACACATCCGAATGCAGTTTCTGCCAGAAGAAAGCAAACTGGCTATTTCACAGTCAAGATGACCCTGTGGATAATCTCCTGGCTTGCAGGGCTTCAAAAGCAGTCTTTAGCCGACATCCTCCTAATCTTCGACTGGCACATTTGCGAATCTGAAACGACCTTGGCCCAATCATCAGCTATGCTCTTGGCTTCTGAGGCTCCGGGCATCGCGGCATTCAGCGGGAGCGCAGACAATGCCGGCCAGGTCCATTCAGCTATCTGGGCCCATTTCCAGCTGCGACCGGTGTTCTATATCATAATTGCAATCTCGCATAACTGCGAGCCGCCCGACGGCTTCAAGTGCGCCAAATGAGAGGCGAGTGTTTGCGATGGACTCGTCGGTGGGTTTGTGTGCGCATCCTACACGTATCGGTGGCCGTGTTTGTTTGTCCTTCGGATCGCCGTTTTAGTGTGCGTCTTTTTTACAGCCCCGCCGCAGCAGCAAAGGCAAAAGCAATCCCAGGCAGCCATCTATGGAATGCCCGCCTGCCATCATTATCATCGTCATCGTCATCGTCGCTGGAACACGTGTTTCCCCTCCCGCCAAAACAAACCAGCCAGCCAGCCAGCCTCGCCATGTCCATGACACACTTGCTCCACAATCTGCGTGTGTGTGTGGGTGTGAGCTAGGTGTGTGGTGTGTGCATATCTCGGTGTTTGCATCTGTGGGTGGCCACAGCCCCCATTCACCCCTCCACCCTGCCACCCTTCCACCCTTTCAACCAGCCAGCCCTCGGCAAACATGTGTTCTCCGCCCTCCGAAACGCATTGAAACGCGTTCTGTTTGCTCTGGCTGGTCAGCAGAGGAGCATTGAGGTCACCCGGCCTGCATGTTGCCACCCACAGCGAGGTCCCAGGGTCCTGGATTCGCACCCCCACCCGATTTCTTTCGCTCCCCACCACGCCAGACCCATTAGCACTCAATCACTGGCTGATAGCAGCGCCACTCGTGCGTCAAATTAATACCAAACACCGAGCGAAATGTCATCAATAACGCTCCTCGCCTCAAGGAGCCGCAGCCCCGCCAATCCCCCGCCACTCCCCTCCAATCGCCAATCTCCGCCGGCCACGTGACCAAGTTAATTTGGCGTCCAGGCCACAAACAATTAGTAAGCAAAACAAAGCAATTACAATAGTCGGGGGAGAGTGAGGCGGGAATCGTTGCGGGGGAAAGGATGGGAGTCCCCCGAGTTACACTCGTCATCGGAGCATTCAGCCGGGAATTAAGTTGCGAAGCTGGAAAACTTGTGAAATCAAATTCACAAGAAGGTTATTAGTTGTGTTGTGTAACAACAGCATTCGTTGGAAATTAATCCCCCTAAAAATAAGTTATTAGTAGGTATCTCCTGTGGTATTAAATTCGATTCATTTTGCTTTTAGGCTTCAACAGCGATTATGGAGTTCTGCAATCATTAATGTTTGCAACGCCGGGCTTTGCGTGTTCGGAAAATCCCCGGGATCCGTTGTTGACAGCTTTGAGCCCCGTTTATGTAGACCAGTTTCCGAGCGTTGAGTGGCCAGACCCATTATTGCATTCGGTGGCATCCAGACTCACACTCGCTTCGGGAGTCTGGCCGCTTAATTTGGGCACATGTCTGCGTTAGTTGGCTCAATTAAAACACTCGGCGGTCGGTTTGCGGTGCTCGGCCTGCGGCACTTCTGCCCGCTTTTGTGGCGCAGGAGTGGTGCAGGATGTGCAGGCCCAGCCAACTAATCCAACCGCTGGAAGAGATCCCTTCATATCCATGCAAATCGCCACGACACTCCACATATCAGGGGATTAGCTACGATCTGGAATGTTTTTAATGGCGGCGGGACCTGAGACAAAGTGCGCGTAAAGTGCATTCAGAACGGCATTATATAGACGTGATTCCGGGAGCGAGTTACGGGGGGGTCAAGGGTCAGGGGGCAAAGGGCGGAACATCAAAGCTGACTACGTGCCACGGGCTTTTATGCAAATTTGCGCCGCCATCCTTTCGCATGCATTTTATGCATGCCCTTGCCATTTTCCGCTTTTCCACTTTTCCTTTTTCCTCTTTTCGGGCAGTCTTATCCCCCGCTCAATTGGCTAACAATTCGATTTTATTTGATTTAATTTCGTTCTTTTATCTCGTTTATGCCAGCCGAGAGCGGCAGAGAGTGAGCGGAAACTTTTTGCTTTAACTCGGCAAAGTCAATTAAGCCAACTGGGCAAACATTTGTTTACACATTCAGGGAATGTGGAAAAGGGGGAAATCGGGAAAGCGGGAAAGCAAAAAAGAGGAGGTGCAAAAGGGAAAGGGGAGGGAGCAGGACCTCTGGACCATTTGAACTCGGTGTGACTGCAAACTGCCATTGGCAACGTTTTGCTTAATTAACATTAAATTGTGTTGTACTACAAGCGCCCAACGTAACCGAGTCTTGAGCCCCTCCCCGAAAAGAGTTAAGACAAAGGCAAATTGCCACTAAATTGGCACTTAAGGAATTCGCTGAGCTGGCCAAAGGACGATGTCCTCCGGAGCCCGGTGCCCGGAGTCGGTGCTCCGCCTTCGACGACTGTCAATTAAAGCCGAACTGATGTTTAACAATTTAATTATGGGAGTAACGAGTTTATGTCGGACTTCTGCCCCCAGCTATCAGCTATCAGGCTCAGGTTTTTCCGATGGCTGATTAAGAAGCCTGTGAATGGCACGCCAGCTGCCCTCGGGCCAATTATTTAAGACCCAGCCTTGTCAACACAGTAATTGCGGCCTAATTTGTAATGAAAATCTGTTCTTAAGACTCACTTTTAAACCTTTAAAATTTAATTGGCAGGGTGTAATAAAAACTTTCCGCGAACATTGTTAAGCTTCGTAACTTTAGTTACCTTCCTCAACCCTATTCACTCGAAATTGCAATTATGATATTCAGCAGCTGATTGAACCAATTTTGGCCATTAGCCAGAAACATCTTCGCAGCCTTCGCCCTGCGATTCAACCATTCAGCTTTCCCGGCACAAAGGAAGCCTTCATTAGCAGCCAAACGACTTTTAAATTTGCTTCTAATTATTGTGCATTTGTTGGGCAGTTTTGCATTTTCCCGCTCGACTTGGCCAACCCCCATCACCCCTCACCCCGCTTTCCCATTTTTTCCCAGGGTTCTGCCGTGTATTTATGGGCCAAACGTTGCATTTGTGCAGTTTTTAATGAGTTTTGTTGTTCTGCCACGCCGCCCGGAAAAGTTGCCAGCGCCCTGCCACTGATGCCCACTGACTGACTGGCTGACTGGATGACAGACTGAGTGGAAACTCCGATGGCGGACCGCGTTGCACTGCAGGCACTCGAAAAACTAATCAGCGCGGCCAAAGTTTTGCCGGCCAGCTGAAAGGAGAGCTCTGCCACTGCGATCCCCGGGATGTTTTTCCAGAGCTCCTGGCCGAGGACTTTACAACATAATTAAGATTGTTGCGAGCGACTTGAGTGCGTTTAATGAGGAACGAGCAAGCGGCCAAGACGCCGGGAAAGGAGAGCTCCACAGCTCCACACTTCCACTGGCTTTCCGAGTTTACTTGTTCTGGGAAAAGTTTGCGAGCGGGGAGCGAGATGCGCTTTCGGGCTCGTTACTTATCTCGCTCGTTTCCTCTCAGTGCACTTTTGTGCCGGGCATTAACATGGTCATTATAGCCCGGCTCCTGCACACAACATCCGCTGGCCTGCACTTGCCAGCCACTTGGCTCGCTGTTTTTTCGGCCTTTGTTCCTTTGGTCCTAATAAGAGTTACGAGCGGCGCCCAAGTGTTTCCCGCACTCGATTGCATAATCATAATCGTATGAATTTCCCGCTCCCCCTCCCCCTCCCCCCGACTGGTTGTACTTTCGAGTACCTTCCCGAGGAAATCCCCATCTGAATCTGTTGATCCCCGGCCGCCGCTTCTTGTTTCGCACCTCCGGCCATAGGAGCATAAAACCAACTACTTTCCGCACTTCTCGGCTAATGTGCCGAAGTTCAGCGCACGCTCCAGTGCTTTTACGGCTCCGAAAGAGTGGAAAACTGGATGGGAAACTCGGGAAAGCCTTATCGGACCCCTCCCTCCGGCGGACCACTAATCTTGGAGCATTTAGTTTTCATTATAGGCACTTGACTGCGCAATTCTATTGTGCTGCTTATAAATAAAGCTGCTCCTGCGTTTGCTCTAATATGTTGCTAATTTATCTAGTTTTGTGTCACGTTTTAAATTTCGATTCGGATCAGTTGCTATTTTAAATTCGCTTTACCCTAGAAATAAATAAAGGCAATCGTTGTTAAAACAATACGGAATGGCAAAAAATGGCAAATCGCCAAAAAAGTGTTGACGATTCGCCCTCAATTAACAGCCAACATGCAAATATGGTCCGAATCAAAAAATCAACTCTGCATTCGCCCTCCTCCCAATTTGCTCATTTAACACGATGTACTTTTCCGCCACGATGTCCTTTTTGTCCTTTTTGTGCGGGTTTTTCAGCGCTGGCTGCTAAGTGTCAGCAATGCAATTAAATCGCCAATGACCAGATGGCAGGGGGAATAGAGAATGGAGAGGGGGGAGGGGAAGGGGGGTTCTCCAGGGACGGAAAGCGGATTGGAGAAGAGCTTGCCGGTCGCGTTATAAAATTATGAGGCGAAATTGCATTTAAAAACAGCCAAGCTGTCCTCTCCTACTCTCCGGAGGGCGGACGGAATGAGAAATGTTAGCGCCATTAGCGCCATTTTCCTTGGATGTCCTTCTGCTCCTTCTGCTCCTCCGCTTGCTCCGCTCCTCCTCTGCGGCTGCTGCATTTGATGAGTTGAAAATTGTAATTAAACTGCGTTTGTTGTCATTGCATTTAAAAATAATAATAATAAATAATGCACAAAGCCGAGTCTGCAGCGAAGGAAATGAATGGAAATAAGGCGGAGGAGGAGGTGAAGAAGAGGGAGGAGGAGCTCTTGGCCACGTTATCCCTGCCTGCAGATGTACTTCACTATTAAAACTTTGGCGGGAACTTCATGAAATGACGTGCGAAAAAGAACGAGGCGAGGAGCAGTGGGATGAATGAATCCGATGAAATACAAAACGGAAAGAATATTCCCCGGCTGAAAAGGGTTTTGTCAGCTGCGAGGCTGAAAACGCTTTAATTAAAGTGAAACGCAAACATTTCAATTAAGGAGCGCCTGTAAGCTGATTTCAATCTGGCTAAAAGGGATAACTTCCGGCAGACATTTCCCAGTGCCTTTTGCCCTCTCCAGCTTTTCTGGCTTTTCCGGCTGGCTTTTCCTCCTGCCTCAGTGTCCTTCGCTCGCTTAGATGTGTGCGTGTCCCCGCCGGAGTTCAAATGTTAGGTCACAATTAAGAGGGCATTGGCATTTCCCCGGAGAGGGGGCTTTCTATAAGCGATTGACATTAATTTTGCATTAGCCGGCGCCTTCGTCCTTTGTTGCTTTGTTGCTTCGTTGCTCATACGCCCCGTTGTGGGCTGGACTAAATTATGCGCGCTAGCCGTAAAAAGGCTGCTCGAGTGGCCATTGTTTCTGCAGCCAAACGGTTTCCGGCTTGGCGCAGCTCCAGTGCCCCAAATCCGGAATCCTGAACTCGCAATCCGAAGCCCCGAGCCAAACCCCAATCCAAACCAGTGCCCGTCTCTGTCTCGGCTTGTTTTATTTTCCAATTAAGTAAATTGCGTGTGCCAGCCGAAGACGCCCATTCTTCGCCTCAAAGGGTGGCTACAAAAGAATAAATGTTTTCCCCGGGGTTCCTCGTCCCGGATTCCCCACATCGATGAATGTTGCGTGCCGCCCGATTCTCCCAGGGAGCTTCAATAACTAATCTCCGGGTTTCCCGGCTTTAATTGGTTCAATGTCTAAATATCCTAAGCGTATTACCCAGCCGCCCACGAAGTCAGCTCCATTACGATTATGGACTTTGATGTGTGAAGACTGAATGGATGGAATCGGGGCAGTGGGAGGAACCAACCATGTGGGTATTCAGATGGTGCTCCGGCAGACGGATTTCAATTTGCCACTCTCCACCGCCTCGCCCAATTTGTATTACGCGCTGGCAGTGCGGACTCCGCATTGTTATCATTTTATGGCCTAATCGATGGGATCCGATAATGAGCTCTTTGTGGGCCAGTCTGGTTAAATGGGGCTTTAACCATGTGTGGTGCAGATTTAAGCTCCCTCCGGAGTGGAAATCGATATTCAAATGGAGCGGAAGAAAGTTCGAAGGGGAATAATGACTTTCTGGGATTTTGCTTATATATTTAAATCGTGTTTGCCAATAATGCAGATTTATTAACAATCCAATTACCACAATCCCATTGTGTTGCTAAGTAAATGCAGTCACGTATTTTGGTTCAGAGTCGCAAAAAACGCTAACTAATTACCTCTTATTTGTTATCAGTAAACTACTTTTTGCTCCTCAATCAACATTGGAGAAACATACTCATTCGTCTGCCATTTTGTACACGAGGCTGGCCACCTGGCAAGAACAGAAAGCTATGGGCCTTAAAGAGTGGCTAATTAGATTAAGTGAAGTGTCAAATTTAGTGCGCTATACTTTGTGTGCGCTTAACCTACTCCCAAGTGCACTTCAACGGAAGCAGCGAGGCGGCAGCAGAAGCAGTGGCAGCTACTGCAGCAGCAGCAACTGCCTCTGCCTCTGCCACTGCAACTGCAACAATGAGAATACCGACTACAGCATACAAATGTTTTCAATTACAGGCACTACAGGCTGCACTTCGGCGAGGAGGGAGCGGGCAAACTGGCACAACAACTTTAAAAGTACAAACGGCTGGGCGGAGGAGGGTTCCACGGAGTGCGCAGACCGGGAACAATGCTAAACGCCACGTCAGCAACATTGGCAGCAACAGCAGCAACAACATCTGAGGCAGCAACATCATCAGCCAGCAGCAACAGTAGCAACTGCGGCAACAACAGGAACTGCAACAAAAACGAGTCAACGACAGCTTAAAACATAATACGCTTGCTGAAGGCAACAGGCGGACAGACGACAGAAGACAGGCGACAGACAGGCGGGAAGGCACAAAGATATAGGGGCGATATAGGGCCGACATAGAGGACAAAGCGGCATTGCGAACGATGAGGAATCGCTGTTGCAATTAGTGAGCCAGGGGTTCCGAAGCCATGAATCAGGGGCTCTGCCGCCAGCGGGAACGGAAGTGCTTGCTGCAGGGCGAAGGCAACGGGAACGGGAACACGGAAACGGAAACGAAAACTAAAACGAAAACGAAAGCGGAAGCGAGAGCGTAACCGGAAACGGAAACGGAAACAGATACGGAAACAAGACGCGGAGGGAGGGGAGCAGCAGGTGGCCACTAAATGCCATTGAGCGCAGAGCGATCATGTCCGACGTTGAGCAGGCGATCAAGGCCAAGCAGCGGGAGCCCCAGCCGGAGCTCTCCCACGACGACGAGGCGGCGGCGGAGGTCGGAGCGGCGGAAGCCGGAGGATCGGAGGTGGGGGCCCGGACCACCGCCTCGCTGACCGCCAAGCCGGGCAGCGGAACCCGGCGCTGCTGCGGCCTCCTCCTCAAGCTGCTGCTCTCGACGCCCGGGCTGGTGCTCCTGGTCGTCGGCTACTCGGTGCTGGGCGCCCTCATCTTCCCGCTTCTCGAGGCGCCGCAGGACCTCAGCAAGTCGGCGGCCATCGCCAAGAGCCGCGAGGACTGCCTGCGGGAGCTCTGGATCATTACAGGTGAGCATCGAACTGGGAACCTATTCAACTTATTTATAAACTAGAATAAGCTATATAACCCCCGATAATCAGCTATCGCAATCTTTTTGAGAGTGCTGCGAATATTTTAACGCTTCGCTGGCGGCGCACGAATTTCCGCATAAATTATTATGACCGCCACATTTTTGCCGCATCGCCCGTAAATTTTCGGCGAGCTTTTCACGCTTGATTTGCCTGCAAATTGGCAAAGTAATTCGGACATTAAAGCGACAGTGTTTTGTTATCGCCCAATAATGCCAAGTAAATAGTAGCGGTTGCAGGAGCAGAGCCAGCACAAATATTTTAATTATAAGTGCTGGCAAACACGCCCCCCTCCCCACTGAAATCCAAACAAAAGGCCGGCTAAATTTCATTTTCGCAGCTATTTATTTGCATAGCCAAATATTTGGCCGGGCGCGGCCATTTAATTTCCTTCCGCAAATGCGATGCGATTGGACTGCTTTGTCGCAACTATTTTGAGCTCTATTTGTTGGCCTGATTTATGAGAAATTAATTACTTGTCGCACCTGCCAGTGGCACTCGATTGGAGGCCCAGGAGGACTCCTATTCCGCCGACGCAGCGGCACGTGCGTGTGCTCTAGAGCTGATGTTTATTTAATTAAAATTCCACATAATAAATAAACCAATTAACTCGAGCTCATCCGCGGCAGAGGCGACCCACCTGGCGTATGATTAATTCGATGGCCCAGCAGCAGATCCTAATGATGTGCTGCACTCGTCTCACCTTGCAGCCTGGCCCTTATATCACAGGCAATTTATTACTTGCCTCAACGAGGGCTCCGCGATTTAAGGGTTAGTCTTGTTCAGAGGTAAATAGAGCCAACAGGATCCCTGCTTTAAAGCTTCATCCAGCCATGTCTTAAGGTAATCTCATTAAATCCAGAAAAACAACCCATAATCTTTTAGTTAAAATTTAGTCAGTTAGAATCATAAGAATTTTATGTTTTTCCGAAATTTACAACTTACTGAAAATTTACCATATTAACTACTCCTAAGCCCATTACTTTTCTTATTTATATCCGATTTTGAAGTGACAACCTCTAAATGTTTTTATTTAAATTCTGTAACCAACTACATTATTAGTTAATGTTTTATTTTTTGGTTGATTTTTGTTGAATTTTTGTTACTAATTTTTAATTTTGTTGCCTTTTTTGTTTTGCTTTACATTTGTGATGACTGCAAGAGAATCTATGTAAGCTTCGGCTTGCCAAAGTTAGCTTCCTTTCTTGTCTTCAAATTGCTGCTTGCTGTCTGATTCTTGATTCTAATCAATTTCAATCACCGAAGATCAAGTATAAAATGCTTAACTAAAAGTTCATACTACTTTCGGATTGTTATTCATTGCCAATTAGTTTCTTATAACTCTTCAGTTCTGAATCAGAGGGGATTTTCCGAAATCGGTCGATTAAGTGAAAAGATTGACACAGAAAAGCGTTTGATTTCGGCTTTGTTCTGGCAACTTGCTCCTTGCTCGATGGGACTGGGTGGCTGCTGGGTGGATGATCTCCGGGGAAGTGCGCCCTCGAGGCTTCCGACTCGAGAGCCCTGCCACCCCAACCCCTCACACAACCCCCATCCCCCTTTAAGCCCCTCCCAAGGCCAGGGGGCGTGGCAGGAGGGCAAGACGGCAAACTAGTCTCGAACTGCTGTCAACAGCGACCTCTGCAATTTGCAAGGGGCGTGCACCCAGCACCCAGCCGAACGGAGGCAGATTCCTCAAGACAGGCGACCGACTTCGAAGGGAGGGATTGGGGGAGGGCAAAGGGGCCAGGGGATTGCAGATTGGGGACTGCGGATTGGGACAAGGTGAGTCCGATTTGTCGGCACTTGTCGCCAGTGTCGATGGAGGTCGAAGGCTGTCGTTGCACTTGGCATGCGATTGCGACTGCGACTGCGATTGCATAATTACGGAAAGAGCACTCAAAGCTATCCGATTTAACCTCTTCCCACCTTCCTCCTCGTTTCTTGCAGAGAAACTCAACGTGCTGTACGAACGCAACTGGACGATGCTCGTCCACGAGCAGCTGCGCCGCTTCGAGGGATCCATCGTGGCGGCCACGCGCCAAGGATCCGCTGGCTCCCCCGCCGGAGCAGGTGGAGGGGAGGGGGAGGGCAGGACTCTTCCAGGGCGGCAGTGCCAGCGCCCTGGGCCACTTCGGATACGACGCCGGCGACTCGCAGGGCTGGACGTTCAGCGAGGCGCTGCTCTACTCGGTCACTGTGATAACGACAATTGGTGAGTTCCGCTCCTGTTTCCCGTTTCCTGTCTCCCGTCTCCCGTTTCATGCTCCCTGCCACCATCACTCCACCCCCGAATTACCTAAGCTACTCCGTGTTTATCTTGGGACTCGGCTGCTTATTATGCTTTCGACCAGCCAGCAACTCGTGCTGGCCCACAAATATTTACTCTGCGGGGGCAAATAGACCTCGACATCCGAACGCCTTCGATGCAAACTAAGCCACAGGAGCGGACGTTGGACGCTGGACACTGGACGCTGGAGTGCCAGGACATTGGACATCGGCCGTTGTGTATACGCCCCGTAGGCGGGGCTAAATATTTGCATATGCTAAACGACGGGCCATCCTTGTGGCTACAAATTAACTGTATCCCTTGGACCTTGGCTTTAACGGCAGGCCAGTTATCCGGAGAGAGTCCGTCGAAGGGCATTTATATAAGCTACGAAGTATGTCGCTAAACGGATTTATTGTCGGCAGTTTGGGCAAACAATAACTGGGTTACACTAGTAAATATTAGCCTTAAATTGAGTGCTTGCGAAGTTAAGTACTCGCACAGAGTACGAATGTATCCCTTTAAATTAAACTTGTGCAATTTACACTTCAATCAGGCATTTAATGGCTGATTTCACATTCCGAAGGAGGGGGCGCACATTAAAGATACCTATGTCCTTTGAAAAGCAAAAAGCCATTCCACTGCAGACTGCGAGTGTCCCCAAGGTTCCTTCCCCACAGCCCCATTGCCCAGCATCCTAACCTCCATACATCCGATTAAAAGTACATGCATTTAGATTAGCCCGTTCGTGCCTCCCATTACCAACCAACCATTCTAACCGGATACCGGACACTTTCCCGATCCTTGCAGGTCACGGCAGCCTGACCCCGCGCACCGCCGCCGGGAAGCTGGCCACAATCTTCTACGCCCTTGTGGGCGTTCCCCTGATGCTGATGTGCCTCTCCAGCCTGGGAGCCCTGCTCGCTGACGGCCTCCAGTGCACCTACGTGCGGCTCTGCTGCCAGCTGCACAGGCACCGCGACCCCGGGAGGAGGAACCCGGTCCAGAACGCCGCCACTGCGAGGGAGAAGGAGAAGGACAGGGAGAGGGGCTCCAAGCGACGAGTGGTAAGCCATGGCGTATGATTAATATCGCTGAAGCGAGAACAGCAGCTGCTCCCCTTTACTCGAAGTGTATTTTAGGATCCTTATATTATCATGAACTACTCTCCATTCATTTTACTGAAAGAAAATGAGATGTTTAGGGAACTCCTTTTCCTGCTCAATGCCAAAGAGTGCAATCCGACTCCGCCTGCCGCATATTGATTTCCCCACGGAGAAGAGAAGAACTCCTGGCAGCCGTGGCGTATGATTGATAATGCTGAACGGAAAACAGCAGCTGCATCCAGTTCATCAGCAACTGCAACTCGAGAACATTTTTATGGGTCCTAATTCGATAGTTGAAGGGACATCGGCCAACGGACAATGGACAACTTACTTACTTACTTACTGCTTACTTTCTGCCTTCCGCAGCAACTGTTGCTGCCGGTTGACCCGAATGGAAAGGGGTCCAAAGTGTTTTGCTCCGCACTCCGGTTCAAAGCAAACTTTCGACATTGTTCCGCGTGTCCAAAGTTGCCGGGAAACTTTCGCTGGCTACTCCGCTGTTTTACGCATGAACTTTTCCCACTACTCACTAAGTGTTTCGCTTGTAGTTTTTCCAGCTGCCCGCTCGCCCGCGAAACTTTTCCGGCGGCAGGGTCAGATTCTGCTGGCTTCAGCTGGGCAGAGGGAAAACCCAGTCGGGTTACCCGCTCGGCGAGGTATGGAAATGGCGAACGGGCTCTTGAGCCAGGATGTGATGGGAATCTTCGATTGCGAAGGGTTCGATTCTCCGGACATCAAGCTGCACTGGGTCTCGAATTACGGCTTTTAATTGCGACAGCAGAAGCCTTTTAAGTGGACTTGGCCCGGAACTCCGCTCCGGATTTCTATTAACGCAAGCTGGAAGTTTGTAATTGATTTGGGCAAACAACAAAGAACTTTTCGGTTGCCTTTTTGTTTGCGTTATACTTTCCAGGTCTTCCCACTGCAGACTGCTGTTTTCTGGTTCGGATTCGGGTTTGGGTTCGGCTTCGGTTTTTTCCTGGTTTACTGCGTTTATTTACACTCCCCGCCGTATACATTATAAATAATTTTTAGGATATCAAACTCCGACTGGGTTCGCCAGCGAGCCCTTTTTGTGAGCCCTGCTTGTTTGTTTGCGTGCTCAGAGTTCTCTGTTCTGTGTTCTGAGTTCTGTGCATTCGTGCACAAGTTTTGTAAGTGATTTGCTGGCCTCCCGTAATGACATTTCTGCTTTTGGAGCGGGCTCCGGATTTCCCGGGTTCCCCGGCTTTAAAGCTTTAAGGCACAAAAAGCGATTCGCTGTTTGCACTCGCAGCCTTTTTTCAATTGCGGCCACTCATTTGTCCGCGCGTCCTGTTTGTTTTGCCTGCACAAATTTCTGTTTAATTGGCAATTTATGGCTGGCGAAAAAAGAGAGAGCGAACAACAAGGTCCGATAAATAAATAAGTGATTTTGCGGTGGCCTCGCCACTGCGATGGCTGTTTGTCATTCTGCGGAGCGTAGGGCAAAAAATGCATTTCATAAATTAACATTTACTTGGTCGACACTCTTAATGAACTCCCCGCTAAACTTGGCCCGTCAAACTTGAAGTTCCTCGGGGAAAGTTGGCCTCTAAGCGGGAACAAGGACCCCTTTCGACACTTTAAGAGTTGCGCAAACTTTAGTTCGAGTTCGCGTTCGAGTTGGAGCCGGGTCAAATGGCGGCGGCATAAATTTAATTTTGCCGGCCAAGTGGCCGCGTTTCGCGATTCGTGCCAGGTAAATTGAAACGAGTGCGAGCCACTTTAATGCGGCGCGCAAAAGTTTTCCCCGCTCAACAATTACACTTCACCACAGTGGTGGCATGCAATAACTTCTCATTTCCGGCACTTTTGGCCCTAATTGATTTGATTTGGCCGCGACTGCGGCTCCGCGTGGCAGGTGCCATCGAACCTGAAAACTAAAAACAAGAAACTAGCAGCTAGAAGCTAAAACTTGCGCATTCTCCGACTGAAGTGGTAATCTACTTGCCGTGTTCCCAGCCACTCGAGCATGGCTTTCCTTTCAGGACGCCAGTTTTCCAGTTGCCAGTTGCCAGGCTGCACTTGTTGAACAGGATTTCTGCATTTGCCAGCCGATGTTGGGATCCATGTGCATTCAACAACTCATTAGGACGGCATCCAATCTCGCAGCAAGTGGACTTTTGGGCTTTGGACCACAGGATGCGCCTGGCAATTGATAAGACTGCCAGCAGATTGCGGTTGCCTCCGGGGATGTGCACTCATCGGTTGAATTATTATCGCCCTCGTGTCGACTGCTGCCATTTCGGCTTGGCCCTCTGGCCTTTCCTTTGGCTTCTGCTCTGGCGTCGTCTTTGCAATTATCATGTCGCATGCCGCAACGGTTTTGTCTCCGGGTCTCCGGGTTTTCCGGCTCAAACCGCAACACTAGCAGGGGGCATTTCACGTTTCGCATTTCCCCAAGCTCCCAGCTCCATTTGCCATTTGCCATTTCCCTCATTTCCATCGGTTGTTTGCGTGTGTGTCATTAGATTTGCCTGGCATTTGATGATGATGCCGCAGAACCGCAGAGCACATGAGACGCCGCCCGCTCGGCCGCAAACAGCTTTTGGGGGCGGCGGATCAGGGGGCGGGGCATCGGTTTCGGGTCCCAAGAAGCCAGGGATTGGGCCTGCAAATCACGTGTTTTATTGCCATCACGACAATTGCCCACAGTCCGGTCGTTTGCCCAACCAGTTCTCATTAGATGATGCTTGAAATTACCCCTAATTTGCGCAGAAAAGGTTGACTCTTCATTTGGAATAGCAAGCCATAATACTTTACATTTTATAATCATTCTAAAAAAGGCTACTCAAAGCAATGAACTTCCTTTTCAGGCCAGCTGCAAGGGCTGCAAGTACGATGCGGCCAACAGCGAAACGAGCTTGAACGACTGCCTGGACTTTGGCCAAAGGGAAAAGGGGAAGCTGCCCCCGGACAAAAAGGAGGGAGGTGAGTATCGCATTGTTGCATTGTTGCATGCTAATTGTGATGTCAGCACAATCGCAAGTCGTTAATCATCCCGAACACGTCTGTTCTTTCCTTTGTTCCGTGTGGTCAGCAGACGGCTGTCAATTGCTGCGCAACTTGAATCAGCAGCAGCACTTTTACCAGCACCAGCACCAGCAGCAGCAGCAGCAGTTGCAGCAGCATCAGTTGCAGCAGCAGCCGGATGTCATGCTGATGACAACGACATCGGGCAGCGCCCTGCTGAAATACACACCGCAGCAGCAACTGCAACTGCAGCAGCAACAGCAAATGCAGCAGCAATTAGCGACAGCCACTCTCCCGCGACAACACCACCAACTGCAGCAGCAACACCAGCAACTGCAGCAGCAACACCAGCAACAGCAACTGCAACAGAACTTCGTGGCGGTGCCCAGCAGCATGCTGCGAATGCCGCTGACGGTGCCGCCCAACTGCTACGCGCCCGCCACCGCCACGATTTACTTCCCGTTCGGCCCCGCCCCCTCCGCCCCCGGCAGCCCTGCCCACGCCCACGCCCATGCGAATGCCAGTCCGCTGGGGAGCTGCGCCCTGAGTCGCAGCGAACAGCCGCTGGTGAAGTACCACACGATCCACTTGCAGCCCGCCTCGGGGAAGCACCGCGTGCTGGCCTCTGGACTCCAGGAGGCAGCTGGCCCGGGAGGCGTCCGGGAGGGATCCGAGGCAGCCGCGTCCGCGCTGGAGGCCATCACGCTGCCCCCGCCGCCGGCCTACCAAACAGCCAGTGTGCACGGTGAGTAATGAAGTTGTCCCCAGATGAGCAGTCGCGTCATCCCGAAACGAATTGACGACCCACCCGCGTTGCATCCACTCAGGAAATCAATTTCCTCGCAAAAGCGCTCTTTGATTTCGGTTTCACGTACTTCAGGGCATTTCGAAGGGGCTTTCGGCGAGAAACATTGTTTGTTTCCCTTCAAAGTACGAGTTGAAAATCCGTGCATGTGCTGTAAAATAACTGCAGCAAATTGCCGGCATTTGTGAATTGTTAATGAGAGCTAATGCTAGGCGGCATTAGAATTTGCATAAATCGAACAAAGGAAAATCGAATTTAATTGGACGGGCAATTTGCTGGCAGGCCAAACCAAAAACCGAAAATGTTCTGCTGACAGCTTTGGCTTAACCTGAGCGAACTGCGAAACAAGACCGAACAGTAATCAATCAATCATACGCCCCGTTGTCGCAGGATGACTCCCCCACCCCCCTCTGCTCCCTCCCTTCTCCCTCCCTTCTCCCTCCCTTCCTCTCTTCCCTTCATGTGTCGTCGCTCATTTACGCTTTCAATTATATAGCAATTTTCGTCATCATCAGCAGCTTGCAGGCTGCGGAAGCGGCGTCGTGTCGAAATGACAGAGTCATTTCAGGCAGTCACACACTCCGCCGCATTAAAAGTTTCCAGCTCGAGCTGCCTGACAAGCCAGGACATGCCAGGACATCCACGGCAGAACAACAACAACAACGGGGGGATAAGGACAACATGCACTTGAGGCAACTTGCGACATGTGCGACACTTTTATTGACGATAATGATGACTTGGCGCAAAGCAGACGGCTCTCCGCTCCGGCTGTGCAACGCATGCAAAACTCATTACGGCTAACAGCTCTTTGCAGCGCGGCACGTGACTCGATTTGGCAAGCCGTTCCCCTCGATTCCGCGGCGAGTCGTAGCGTGGGACTTGGCCATTTGTCGCCATTGATTCCATTATGCATGTTAATTGTCTGCGACTGTCACTCCGCTGAGGAAAATACCAGCAGGAGCAAGAACAGTAGCCGGAGTCCACTCCCCGGAGTCCGAGTCGCGGCGAACCGCACCATTAAAGCCAAAGGCCAAAGGCCAAAGTTGCAGCTGCAACGACCGCAGGAGCAAAGTGACTTTCCTGCGAGTCCGGATATATAGTGCCGGGCACTCTAATGAATGTCCTTGTGCGCCGCCTGTCCTGCCAGCCAGCCAGTCAGCCAGCCAGCCAGCCAGTGTGTGGTGCCCAAGTTTAAGTAAATATTTCCAAATTGGCCATGTCCGGAGCAGGTCCTCCGCTCCAACGCACTCTGCACCGCGACTTTCTGGCGTCCTGCTGACAGCTCCAAAGCGAAAGAAGCGCTCCTCCTTCCGCTCTCCCCGCTCCTCCTCAAGAGGGGAACTATTAACTCAGTGACAGGCACAGTGGTTGCGATGGATAGTCTCTGCACATTCGGTTACTTACCAGTTGAACAGTGAGCAGAAAGAGCTCCAGACTCCAAACTAGAATATATTAATACATATGAGCTGAAGTCTAATCCTTGGTTTCAGTTGTAAAATCCATTAATGTTACTTTTAACAACTTGATTCCAAATCATGCTAACATTAAACACAGTCCTTGGCTAACCTATTTAAACGAGTAATGGTTTAAAGTGCGTTAAAGATGCAGTAATGCCCTCAATGGCAGAAATTTCAAATTTCCACATTTGTTCGCGGAACGCGATGCATAATTTACCGCAGTGGCGAACTACGAGTATTTCGGTGGCGCCGCCAGATGTTTCCGTGCCCCTGACTTCCCGATTCGCCACTGGCAGCCGCTAATGAAAGCTAACGCCAAACTTTTGGCTCTAAACTCTGAAGGGCAGAAGCGGAAACCGGGAATGGGAATCCGAAACGTTCCGCCACTTTGTTGCATTGTCGGGCGAACTTTGAAAATGCAAAGCAAATACTTTTCGCAGTGTGTCCCTGTCCCGGCTAAATGCACAACTTTTCCGGCTTTTCCGCTGCTGCCACTCCCACTGCCACCCCCACCGCCACTGCCACTTCCGGCGGAACTAACGGGCTAAAGGGATAATCTAACCGTGTGTGGCAGTTGCCGGAAGTTGTTTTGCCAATTTGTGCGGAAACTTTTTTGGCCGTGTGCATCTCGGTTAATGCCGGTATTGGAAGCATTCTGACCCGTGTTCCCTTCCGTGTTTTTCCCTCATTTCGTTGCAGCTGTGCGGCGAGCCAAGTTCGTGACCAAGCCGCTGCCACACGAGATCAGCGCCCTGATGGACTGCGGCGCGGGATCCCCGGACTTATCCGGCAGGCGTGATTTATTGCCGCCGGCCCACTCGGCCGCCACCAGCAGCCCTCAGCTGTCGTCGGGAATCAAAGGAGCCACAGGGACAGAAACAACATCAGCAGTAGCAGCAGGAGGAGCAACAGGAGGAGCAACAATGGCTGCCACCAGCATGGCCGATAACAGTTTTATGGCCGCAGGTGTTTGTGGCACACCAGCAGCAGCAGCAACATCGTCATCGCCGGCAGTAAATGCAACAGCATCCTCGGCGGCGGCAACATTGTCGGCCCTGCTGAGTGCCACCTCCACGGGCACCGTGGACATCATGGAGGACGAGGACGAGCAGGAGCGGGAGCGGTTGAGGTAAGTGCCCCCTCCCCAGAGGAGGAACAATCCTTCCCATTCCAGGTTTCTTCGACTGTTTTTGTTTCCCTTAGCTTTGAAACTAGTTTATCAGAACAAAGATTTGTTTGTTTATTTTACTTTAATTAAATCCCTGGCTTGTTGCAGAGAATTTATACAGAGTTATCTTAGCTCAGATTATCATTCAGTGCCGACGGCACAGCTGCAGGTATTTAAGGTGCATCTGATTAAAGCCAGCTAAATCGGGAGCCAAACGCTGGGGGAGAACTGTTAATTTAATTTCGAAAACAAACTTTCTGCCAGCCAGCAACACTTTAAATCAACACTTCAGAATCTGCATGCTGCCTGCTGCACACTGCAGGCTGCCAACCCCTCGACCCACTAGCCACCCAGCCACCCACTTTTCCCTTGAACAGCCTTGCGGATTCCCCTCCGCTGCGGTGGCTGCCCCTCCACCCGCCCATCCGCCATTTTCCGCCAGAGTGAAGAGTGCTCCGCTTCTGATGATGGTTCCTTCGCCTTTTTGAGCGCACAGTTTGAGCATTTTATTTAATAAAAAGCAGCAGCAGCAGCAGCAGAAGCAGCAGCAGCATCAGCAGCATCTGGTAATTAATTTTGACAGTGAACCTGGCACGCGTCGTGGGTGTCCTGTGGCAAGTATGCTCGTGTGTACGGCCTCGGCCTCGGTTTGGGTTTCGGTTCAGTTTCAGTTTCAGTGCCAGCCCCGTTTCGCTCTGTAATTAATTGTAAGCCGAGCCGGGCACTCACTCGCAATGAATCGGGCCAATTAATCGCAGCCCCGCCCCCTTAACCACTTTCATCTCTCCTCCCCTCCTGTCTTAGCCAAACATGCACTTGGGAGCAGCCCAGCAGTCGATGTGCTTATTGATCGCCGCCCAAATCGGGAGTGCTGCTCAGGCACTTCCCGGCCAATCGCCCTGCAAGTGCAAGTGCATCTCGAGCGAGTGTTTGCCCAAACAAGGGCCCCACTTCCACTTCCACCCAAGAGCTGTTGGCCAGGTTCAATAACTGTTCGCCAAATTGGTTTGACAGAGTGAACTCGCCGGTCGGAAGCCGGAGTGCGGCATCGCACTTCTCCGGGGAACTGTTGCGGGATGTCGAGACCCTCGTTCGGCGACTCAAGGGGCTTTGGATTGTCAATCAAATCAGTCTCGATTCGGGACTTGAACTTCTCGACAGGAGAGATTTCGAGACCTGGTTAAGCGGTTGCTTGCCGGCTTTAAGGCGGATTGCTCGCAAGGAGTCTTTAGTTTACTGGTTTTACAGGTTTATTTAATAAGTAGAAATCATGTTATGTATGCTTTTTATGTATTTAAATGTTTACCTAGGGGTACAGCAGGGCTTCTCTGCAGTTCCCGCAGTTGTAGTTTCCCAAATATCGCGCATACGCCCGGTATTCCCATCCAGTTTGGACCACGAACACGGACAGTTTAATGTGTTATTGATTGATCGGGGAGGCAACGCACAGCTATTTCCTTTTTACGGCCCGGGTTGCTGGGTTGCTTTTTATGCCTAATTGATTTGTTTTATGGTCAGCTGCGGCGCAATATTTATGTCCACCCATGTTGTTTTTTTACCGCCCACAGCAACTGCCCGCACGGAACGCCCTCGCGAGTGCCGCTGATAGCGAGTCCTGTGCGCGTGCCGCAGGACTCCGGCCCCGCCCCCTTGGCCGCAGGACCCTCCTGCTGACGAGGCGCTGCCACCGCCACGCCACCGGAACGCTGCTCGAGGGCACGGCCAACAACACGGAGACCTCCGAGGACGAGGAGTTCCTGCAGCACGGCGGCGAGCAGTTCGCGCTGCGCAGGATGCGCCATCGCTGCGGAGCGGAGGAGTGTGGCTTCGGAGGCGGGGAGGATACCGAGGAGGAGGATGAGGATGAGGGAGGAGGCGGAGGGCCGGCAGGTGCCCATCAGCCTGGTGCTGCTCATCCTGGCCTGCTACATCTGCGTGGGCACCGCGCTCTTCGCCCTCTGGGAGAACTGGTCGCTGGTGGACGGGGCCTACTTCTGCTTCGTGACCCTGTCCACCATCGGGTACGGGGACTTCGTGCCCGCCCGCAGCTTCAACGGACCGGAGCTGCAGCTGTACGCCTGCTGCGCCTACCTGCTCCTCGGCCTCGTCCTGGTGGCCATGTCCTTCAGCATCCTGGAGACGCAGCTCATGTGGAAGTGCCGCCGCATCGCGGTGCGGCTGAAGCTGGCCCGCACGGAGGGGTAGTCTCCCTGCGCCTGCGTCTAGCTAGCCAGCACCCAGCATCCTGCACCCAGAATCCTGCATCCCGCATGGTGCAACAATCGAATCTGCAATCCCACTATCGAACCTAGGCTAAGCACTCTGTAATTACTAACCTCTAGCCGTCGTCTCTGTGTACATTGTCTGCCTAGCGAAGTAGTGAGAGCTCGAGCGCCGAGTTCGGAATCCGGAACTCGGAACTCAAGTGAACTTGTGTAAATAAAGGCGATTTTTGGAATTTTCGATTTTCTGCTCTTGGCATTCCATTGGGTAATCGGATGCGGATACGTGATGGCCAGGAGTTCGCGCACCGGAGCATGAATATCAGGTTTGCATCTGCTGAACTACGTGGAGCCTAATCACATTAACATACATTACTGCCGCAAGGGGCAGGGGCAAGCGACATTTATACTTGCTCGAGGCACCGCAGGGCGGGGAACACTCGTAATAATCGTAATACCTGCGTTTATCCGGCGAGTGTCAGCAAAAAACATCGGGTTTCATGCAAAACTCACGGACCCCCAACTTTGTCCCCCGAAAAACACACACACGTACGGCAACTTGGGGCGTTCCTCATCTTTCCGAGGCACTGGCCGCATACAAAGTGAGCTCCGAGTGGCGCATAAATTTCAAAAGTGCCACGCGTCATCAAAATCAAATGCCAGCCGCAGTCGACTCTTCCAAGGATCCCTGGAATTCGGCTGGCGAAGCGGCAAAAGATGCGGCCCGAAATCAATTGATATGACATCAAATTGAATTTATAATTCCCCTCTTTTCGGCCCCAAAGCGTTTATCCGGCGACTTGTTTGTGTTTAAGTTTGTGTTTGTGCCTCAATTGCCTTTGAAGCTTCCTGCTTGAATGCGAGTTCACGCACGCTTTCCCCGGGGAAAGTTAAGTCCCGGGGGTCCGCATCACCCGGGATGCTTCATCGGCTGCAAGTAACCGGGGGAAGGAGACAGCAGAGCCCTCATTACATTTGCCTAAACAACTTTATTCCCTGTTACGCATAATAGACGGATGGATACAAGAGAGGCGCTGCTCGGAAGGCACCTTGAGTAGCCATTCCCAGGGAGACTTATGGCCCGAGTCCACGCCACAATCACATTCAGTTGCGGTGCCTCGGCCGCTGGGGACTCGTGCTGGCTATGGAGCTGATGTCGGACACGTTGTCCGCGGCCGTGGCCCTGCCCGGGTGACCTCCCCGCTCGTCCAGGTCCACCACGTGGATGTCTATGCCATCCGATGCCATCCGGGAGCGGCCCCTCTCCACGGAGAAGGGCGTGTGGGCGGCGGAGGCCTTGTAGCTGGGCGGCGGGGCTCCAGTCGGGATGGAGGGAGCCGCCTTCTTGGGGGGATTAGCCGAGGGAGCGGGGTTGGCAATGAGCTTGCTGGCGCAGAGGGGCAGCTCCCGGCTCCGCAGTTGGGAGACCGCACTGTGCTTGGGCGTCTCCACGGGAGTGGGAGCCGGACTGGCCGAGGACTTCCGGCTGAACTTCAGCTCCGGCGCTGTGAGGGATCGGGTGTTGTTGGAAGCGATGGCCCTGGCGTGCACCGACTTCAGAGGAGGCCGCCAGGTGGGCTTCGCCTTGGGTCGCTCGCTGTCGCTGATCTCCGCGCTGATCTGGTTGAGCAGCTCCAACAGAGTGCTCGACTTCTCGTCCTCGAACTCGATGCGGATGGGGGACTCCCGCCCGGAGGGACATCCCGGGTTGAGCATGATGAGTCTGCAAGGGAGGAGGAGTTACTAGGGGGAGAGAAAACTAATCTGACCCACCTCTTGGCCTCCTCGATGGCCCTGCCCAGGTTCTGAAGGCTCTTCCGCTCGCTCCGGGTGCAGCGACCGATCTGCGAGTCCTGCGCCGCCCGGAGCACCACGTTCCACCTGTGGGCGGTGGACTGGAGCAGCACGGTCCTGGCCACCCGCTGGAACCGCTCCCTGGCGGTCTCCTTGGCGGGCTTCGAGGGGATCGCCTCCACCTTCACCTCCCGCATTTCCCCCTGTCCGTTCACGTTTCCAAAGGCATCCGCCTCGCAGCTGCTCTGCACCGGCGCCACCTGGAAGCCCTTCATCAGGCGCCGTTCCCAGACCTTGATGCGCCGCGGTCGAGGCTCTGCCGAGGATTGAGGATAGAGGATTGATGGTTGGGTGTCCCATAAGGGATTGAGGAGCACTTACGCCGCTCCTTCTTGTTCGCCGAGGAGACGTCCATGCCGCTGTTCTCGAATATCTCGAGCATCTCGTAGCGCATCGTGTTGATCTCGCTCTTCACCTCGTTGATGTCGTCCTCGGAGACGGGGTTGTCCTCGAACTTGCGGTGCATGGCGGCCACGTAGCGCCAGACCAGGGAGCGCATGATGTTGTCGTACTTGCTGAACTGCTCCTGCTCCTGTCGCTTCTGCCGAAGAAGGGGATGCTGCACTTCACTGCAGTGGTTTTAATACTCGATTGGAACCCACCTTGGAGCGCTGGCGGTCGATGGCCTTGCTCGACTTGCGGAACACCCGGATGAGCCACTTCACGGAGGGCAGGACGTTGAAGGGCGGCGGCAGGGTGGCGCTGTCCTCGAAGAAGCTCATCCACAGCTTGGTGCGGGCGAACTTCCACTCGGTGTCCGAGTGCTCCTGCAAAAAAAGGGGTTGACTGAACCAGACGGGAAAGGGAATGGGAAGGGGAAGGGGAACCGCACTCACATCAATCATGGCGTACGAGTTGGACATCATGGCGATGAGCAGGTTGAGCAGCACAATCACGTTGATGACGCTGTACGAGCCGAACATGAGCAGTCCCCAGAAGCGCGTGTACGACTTGATGCCGCTCAGCTCGAAGTCGTCCAGGCCCACCATCCCGAAGCTGGCCCAGAACAGCGACTGCGAGGATTCGAACAGGCTGGAAAGATGAGGAGGAGGAGGAGGGGGAACACATGTAACACGTGTCGAATCACCACGATGAGTGGGCAGTGGTCAGTGGGCAGGGGCAGCGCTTAATTGGCCCGCTGACTGGACTTACTTGCCAAAGCGGCGCCACTTCATGCAGGAGTCCCCGTGGGAGCCCCAGTCCGCCTCCCCGTTGGGCAGCACGTAGCACTTGCTCTTCTCCAGCGCCGCGAAGTACCAGAGCAGCTGGTTCAGACCGCAGGCGAAGGCGAACAGCACCAGGGTGTAGATGAAGAAGAACTTCACGATGTCGATGACCATCCGGCCCAGCGAGATCTGCAGCGGCCCCAGGTGCGGGTTGATGCTGAACAGGTGCACCAGCTTCAGCGCCGAGAAGACGTTGGCCGCCGCGAAGAGGCCCTCGGCGATCAGCTGCGGGTCGAAGTCGTGCCACTTCTCGCGCGGGATGTACGCCATCTGGGGGTCCCTGGCAATCTCCGTCGCCTGCTGGATGTAGGCAAAGGCCCTGATGGGGAAACAATAGGAGAGGGATTACCCTGTGAACTCAGAAGCATTATGCTAACTCACCGCAGACACATCACGCTCACGTAGAGGCTGTTGCGCAGGAAGTCGATGAAGTTCCACATGTTGCGCAGGTAGCTCTTCAGTCCCACCGCGAAGATCTCCTGCACCTCCTCCCACACGAAGCCCACCACGTAGAGCACCACCACGAGCTCCAGCTTGCTGGGCGGCTGGCCCCGCTGGCGCAGCTCCTGCTCCGCCAGCTCCTTCCGCATCCGCTCCGTGCCGAAGATCCGCACGAAGTCGTCGTCCGCCCGCTGGGAGACCAGGATCAGGATGACTGCAAAGTAAGTAGCAACCAGACTTTGTTACTTCAAATAAGGTATAAGAACCTTCTTTCCAAATTAACTTGTTTTAACCATACAGCTCAAGAAGTCAACCCAAGCTGTCCACAAAAAGAATTTAAAAGGATCTGAGGACCAATGCTCACTCCGCTGGTTGGGTCCTCCGCAGGGAGGTGGGATACTCACACAGGAAGAAGAGGTAGGAGGAGGCGTGGACCAGGAACTTCATGAAGGGCTTGCGCATCAGCTGGCCGGTGCGGCAGTTGGGGGCACACATGTAGATGAGGCAGTAGAGCGGGAAGAGCACGGCCACCTGGCCAATGCAGAGGACCTTGTCGACGATGCTCTTACGCCGGAACCCGGGCAGTCCGTCGTACCAGATCGAGGACAGCAGCTGCTGGATGTTCGAGTGGGCGACGAACTGCGGAGGAGAGCTTGAGTGCGGGGAACCTGAGTGTAGGAACCTGAGTCTAGGAAATACCTTCTTCTGCTTGTAGGAGATGGCCTGCACCAGGCGGGTGAGGCTCATCCGGTCGCCGGGCTCGTAGCTGGACATCTGCGGGTCGTGGTTCAGGATGATGGCCAGCTCGCTGGAGGTGCGCGTCTGGTCGAGCAGGTCCACCGCGAACTTCTGGCACTGCCGGCGCAGCTCCATGTACTCCGCCTTGCACTCCTGCTCGGTGAGCGCCAGGTTGCGCAGCTCCCACGACAGCTGGAAGGCGGTCAGGATGGGGTCGTTCGAGGTGAGGCAGATCAGCGAGGGGCTGCACAGCGCCCGGTAGATGTTCACCCGCGAGAGCGAGTGCCGCAGCGAGTCCTCGGTGGTCAGGCGGACGCACTCCTCGCAGCCGCAACTGCGGGGGACTTGGTTCATGAGGGATTCATAGTTGGTGCGACAGCTCCACTTACCGAATGTCGTGGGGCACGGGCACCGCCGCCCCGCGGTCCAGCAGGATGCGCAGTATCTCGAAGTTATTCTTGTGGGCGGCCAGCATGAGGGGCGTGATGTCCGGCGCGAACATCGCCGTGTTGATGTCCACCTTCTGCCAACTCTGCGGGGATAACCAAATAAAATAACTGAATGAATCCTAAATTTTCTACCCCCATTATAGTAGATAGCCAAGCCATGATGAAATATCAATTTACCTTCATTTATTCTGATACCATACTTTATAAACCTAAATCCAAACCTATTGTAAATTTATTTCCTTACTTTTTTCTGACTTCCCCCTCTGACCAACCTACACACCTCATCAACCTCGGATGCTGACTCCCCGAAAGAGGACCCGAAATCACTCCGCAGTCCACTCGAAGCGCGTTGTCTCCGCCGCTCGCCGGTGTTATTAAGCCTGTTAAACGTTTTATTGCATATGCGCCACAATAGTAATTTTCAGGCTCCAACGGCGCCCAATGGCTGCCTAATGAAGCGTGCCTGTGTGCATAAATACGAGCCTTGCCGACGGAAGCCCAGACGACTTTATTTGCAATAAGCGTAAACCTCGTGGAGTGGAGTAGGGGGGCATGCGGGGTATCCTGCCTGTCCTGGAGGAAGTGGGGGTTCTTGGTCGTTGGCCGCTTATCGCACACTCCCAATCACTCGAGGACCGAGATGCTGCGAGTACGTGCCCAATGGCGAACATGAGCCCGATGGGTGGCGCACACCAAGTGCTCCAAGTTCCCCTCCTCCCACTCCCACTCCCACTCGGAAACTGATTAAAATCGTGTTAGCTCCAACTTACCGGGCCTCAACGCCTACGGACGATAATGTGGGCCACAAATTAGCTGAGCACAGCAGACAAAACAAAGGGCGCACAGGGAGAAACTGAGCTGACTGAAGTGAGTTCCCCTTTCGAGGCAAAAAATGCTTAAAGGTAGATGGCTCTACTCCGAACTTCCATGCCCAGAAAGCTCCCATCAGTTTCTTCGAGTGCACAATGACTTACGTAGGGCTCGCCCTCCTTGTAGATGAGCTCCTCGTGCTCGAGCAGCAGCTCCACCGCCTCGACGAACTCCGCGTTGATGGCGTGCAGCAGGGCGTCCTTGGTCTCCACCCCCATGACGACGAGCAGCTCGGCCATCTCCAGGTTCTCGTTGTCTATAGCCAGGGTGAGGGCCCGCCGGCCCAGGGGGTCCATGCAGTTGATGTTGATGTGCTGGTGGCGCAGCGCCTTCTGCAGGATCCTGCAATTATCGGAATTTACTTAACAACGGACCGCCAACTTTTCTTTCCTTATTTTGGGCGACCCTCCCTCCCCCCTGTTCCCCCAGTCGAGTCAAAAGTTGGAGCCAAAGTTTCTAATTACATCGCTGCTGCTGCCGCGGCCGCGGCCAACAGAAAAGTTTGCCAATCAATCGGGTGCCAAAAAGGAACTCATATCGGGTCCGTTTTCCCAGCTGGCGGAGAATGAGGTCGAGAAATGGGTCTTGAGTTGAGATTTCCCCAATTAAGTTATGTACATGGCACGAAGCGGTTTTTTTTTTTTGCAACACTGCCTGCCAATTAATCGAAATCTAGTTACCCTGGAGGCGAGCTGTCACCTTTTGCTGGCACCTGCCAGTCAGTTCGGGCAGAAATCTCTCATTTTACGATCGTTCGTCAACATAAATTGTTGTACTAAATTCAAAGAAACGGAGTCCGCTTTTCAAGACGCGATTGAAGTGAGCACATAGCACCCCAACATTAGGCGATTAAATTATTCGTAAGCCCAGTGGATCTGCAAAATCGACACCAAATGGAAGCCGTCGAGGGTCAGAGCCTGGTCATCAAGATGACCCAGAAGAACAAGGGTGAGTACGCGATGGCCGATCAGTGTTCCCCCCAATCTCCATCCCCGTCCATCTGTAATCCAAATCGCACTCCGAATCCCGCAGAGACGCAGACAGTGAAGTTGGGAACAGGCGCCGCACTGGGCGACAACTGGTACAACCCGGCGGCCTACGGAGCGGGGGCTGCCCCCTTCGGGGCTCCCCCATTGACGCCTCCGCCGGCGCCTCCGCACCACGCCGTCTCGTGCCAGTTCTACATGGACCGCGAGGAGCAGCTGTACCGCCGCGCCTGCCAGATGAAGGGCATCCGCGTGGAGCGGCTGAACGAGATCCGCGAGAAGGAGGACGACTCGAACGGGTCCGAGGAGGAGCCCCCCGAAGGGCATCCGCTACCGCTACACCCTGGACGAGATGAAAAGCTACAACCCCTACCGCTACATCAACTTTTGAGAGCCGCCTCGCAGCAGCCGCAGCCCCACCCACATCCACCGAATCCACCGGATCCAGCACTAGGATTAGCCCCCACCACAAGCCAGCGCCCACCAGAATCAGCACAAGAAGTAGTAGTACCGACAGGAGCCCCATCGGCTCAGCAGCACATTCCACATCCCACAAGAGACGCCAGCTCGTGGCGCCACCATGCATGCCTCCAACCCGAGAAGGGAACCCCGACAGGAACGGGAACCGAAACAGGAAGAGAATCAAGGACACCGGACACCACAAGCTCGTTCGTTGTCAGAGTTTTGCCCCACCAATGAAAACAATAAAGAGTTGTTCATAAATGACATCACCTTGCCTTTTTTACCAAAATTGTCAACAAATCTTTTCCAAAGTGGTTTTCATCAACTAACCAAAGGATCAGTTAAATGACAACTTAATTGCATTCAATTGAATAGATTATTGAGCTGCCTGTTTTTTAAAACTATACTTAAGTCGTTTCCTGTCTAGCCAATTTGTAATAAAATTTTCAATCTAATGGCATCCTTGCCTAAAAATGTTGAAACTTGGTAATTTTTCGCAAAAAATGATGACGTTACCCCTTACCAAAAATGCGAAAATAGACCAATAATCAATTTTTTAATCGTCCGAAAAGCCGCGTCCGAGTAATAACCAAATTTTTATGTAATTGTTGTTGGCGTTACAAGAATTAATTGTAAATCTAGTTTAAATTGATCAGCTGATCGCTTACACTCTCTTAGCGGCTCTCTTCATACATAAGAACCCTGCTGCGCATTCACCTACTTCGAATTTCTGTTTTCCTGGTATTTGGCGTCTTAATATCAGCTCAATTTGCTTTCCAAATCGATTTTATGCACCAGGCCAACATAACTCCATAGCAGGTTGCTGCTGGTAAATCTGATCTTACTCAAATAACGGTTCTTTTTTTTAATTGGCTGCACTTGGAGTGAGGGGAAACACTGTTCCACCAATCAGAAAGTTATCTCGCTGGAAGGTACCGTTTCTTTAAAGTAAGTATCAGACCAGAGATGCGAAACCACGCTGATTCTTTGCGCGTGTCACGAAAGTGGCACGCCACTCACGAGTAATAAATAAATTTCCATGTGGTTGTTGTTGGCGTTACAAGAATCACTTGTCACGCGCTCAACACTGAACAAGCCAAATTTAAACTGATCAGCTGATCGATTTTCACCTGCTAAGCGATTATGTTTGCCTGGTGTTAAGGTTTAGAAACGTCCAAATTTGTATGGGAAAAGTGTTGTTGTTTTCATACACAAAAGCGCTGCTGCGCATTCACCTACTTCGAAGTTTTGTTTGCCTGGTATATGGGGCCCAAATATAGCCGATTTTTCTATACAAATCGATTTTATGCACCAGGCCAACATAACTAACAGCAGGTTGCAGCTGGTAAATCTGATCTTATTCAAATAACTGTTCTTTTCATAAGATAGCTGTCCTTGTTACGCTTCCCCTCCCTGTCCACACCAATCAGAAAGTCATCTCGCTGGAAGGTACCGTTATTTAAAAGTAACCATCAGACTAGAGATGGGAAACCACGCTGATTCTTTGTGCGTGTCACGAGAGGGGCACGCCACGCACAAGTAATTAATAAATTTTCATGTGGTTGTTGTTGGCGTTACAAGAATTTGTGTCACGTGACCGTCACTAAAAAACCTAGCTTAAACTGATCAGCTGATCGATTTACACCTGCTAAGCGGTTATGTTCGCCTGGTGTTCGCAATTCAATTCAACACAATTTGCCTGCGGAAAGTCTTCTTCTTTTCATGCATAAGAGCGCGCAATTCGAAATTTGAATTCCGGAGTTTCGGCTTGAGAACCACCAACTTTTGTAACTTTCTTTTCTAAATAAAACCATAACTTTCTGAAAATAATTACTTGTATATATACTGGGATTAGAAGAAAGGCATTTAATAATTTAAATTTTGTTGAAAAAGCACAAATTATGTCTTAAATATTGGTTTTACGTCCACGAAACCAATTAATTTGCTGTGGATTTAAAATTTTTAAACTGCATCTTATCAAAAAAGTAGCCGAGAATGTGCGGTGGATCCCTTAACACTTTCCCTGTTATAGTAAATATAAGTTAAGGCTTCCGGAACTTGGTGGCTAATCTGGTAGAAAGCCACCTTCTGTATCTGTAAATTGGGTAAAACCCAATTAATTATTATCCTAACATTAAAATCCAATCTTTTGGAAATTCCCATTGAACTTAAATTTATGATTTGATCTTACTTTAATTGTGCTGTTCACCCTGCATTATTTACATTCAATTTAAAGGCGAAAGTAAATTCGAAGAGGACTGTTCCCTCACTTTCTTGGACGAGCTAGCGAAGAGGCGCGAGTACCTTGTCTCGTATTCATTGCCAGCGAAATTAATTGTACATTTATTAAAGTAAAGCCGTAAAGGAGCGCGAATGGGCGTATGTGGGTCGGATGAGTCCTTACACTGCTTATTAAGTGGCGTGCGGATGCGAGTTAGCTAACCATTTCGGGGCCCACAACAGTGGCGGGCGACTGAGCAAATAATTGAAACCACCTCCGGCACCACAGCCAAACATCCCGAGGTGGCTCCCAAAGGGGACCTGTGCTTCCTGTCGGCCCAACCCAGTCAACACCTGTGCTTCCCCGGGGACGACGCCTATGGATCTCGTGATACCGCGCCACAGGAGTGGGGCTGTGAAATCGAGGAGGGTATGTCTGCACTCAGCGGAATCGGGTAACAGTGTGGGTGGATTCAAATACTCGGAGGGATAGTTACTAGTTACCACTTATGGCTTGGGTTAAATCAGTTTTGCAAGGATGATTCACATCGAAGTATCACGCACTTTAGAACAATATATAATTAACTTCAAGACTTTCTTTGCTCTAAGTGTATGCTCCCTTCCCCTGGTAACGCCGCCCACCTGCGGAAAAAGCGCTACTCACCTGCGCACGTTCGGCATGTCGCCCCGCTCGACGGCCAGCAGGAACTTCTTCTCCTCGAGCAGCAGGGGCTGCGGCAGTCCCAGCGGCACACAGAACCCGCCCACCGACTTGGGGGCGGCGGCGTTGCTGCCGCCAGACGATACCTGCCGCATTTCGAGCAGGTGAGTCGGCGAAGGGCAGCACATGTGTGTGGGGGGTGGGGAGTGGGTAGCGGGGAGCCGAGAGGGCGGATTGCAAATAAATAAAAAATAACACACGCAAAATTAAGTGCAAAGTGGGGCTGCTGGGCGATGGGGCTGATGGCTGCCGGGCGGGATGCCCGGGCTCCTTCTAGATGGCGGGAGCGTTTAAGGAAGCGGCGTTCTAGCAAAGCTTGCGGCTTTTGGTGCGGGGGTGCTTCTGTATTGATCGACTCTGGTTGCTACTTACGCCCGTCGGCAGCTTCTTTTTGCGACCCATTCCGGGAGGGAACGCCTCGCTCGACAGAAGGAGGCAGTAATTAATATTCCATGTACACTGTCCGGGTTCAGAGTTCAAAACTCCGGCTCCGAGTCGCAGGGCTCACACACACGGCAACTGCACGGTATTTACATACAGCACATATAACACATATAGTATCACACATACGAGTATTCACAATGGCTAAGCCAAAAAAGTCCGATATAAGCCGGGCCAAATGCAACTTTCAAGTTGATTTCGACCTATAGTTATGTCCAACTGAGTCTGGTTCTGTGTGTGTCTGCTGGGTTTCGACTTGGTTTATGGTTTCTGGTTTCCGGCTGGCAAAAAGTTTCTATTTAAGCTGTTTATAGTGTTTTTAGTTGGCCAGCTAAGCCTTTTTCGAGTGCCAACTGCATGGAGTCGAGTTAAGTTTGCCAGTTGATTAGGAATGTGTTCGGAATTCTTGACCCCGCGGACGGATTGGCAATGGCAATGGCAATACAAATTGTGTTTCGCGAGCACTGATTTCCCTTCTATTGCTCAATCACTTTCTGTTTCGATTTATTATACATTTTCCCGATGGAAAGCATTCCCATTGCATTTCCCTTATTAGCCACGACCAGCTGCATTTTTTTTTTTTGGATTTTTCGCTCTCATTCGATTGTTTACATCACCGCCAATCGATTTCCCATTAGAAATAATTTTCAGCGGCTCTTTGTTCCGCAATATTTTCCCAGGCCCACGCTGCGGATATTTTTATTTTGCCGCTCCCCTCCGCATGTGTGAACAATGCCAAAATGAATATTTAAGGAGGTTTTTTCGGCAGCGTCGACCGATCGGTAATCCGCAAAGAAAAAAGCCACTCCGTTTACATGCTTTTGCTTTAAAATGGCTTTATGCTCCTGCTCATGCGGATGCGGATGTGAGTGCGGATGCTGCAGATGCATTTAAAAGTGTTTGGGTCGCTCATAAAAAATGCAAGTGCTTTGCATACGCGGCCAAAAAAAGGCAGGGCTCGCTCCACCAAAAAACACTTCCTGTCCGGACAAAAGGCTCTCCGAATGCCACGGTGGCCGATGGTGCATTGTTTAATTAACTTAATAGAAATATAAGTGCGAGGACAGGTGGAACCGCACAGCAGACATAAAAACGTCACAATAAATTCGGTTTTATCTGGCTCTTCATGGCAAGCGTTTATAAATGGATTTATAGCCCTTCGCCTGGAGCAATTGCACAGGGAAAATTCCACCGAACCTTGCAAACCCACGGAAAACCCAACACGAAAAGTACAAGTTTTCGTTCTTTGTTTAATATTTACACCGCTCTGTTAGGCAATCAAAGCTCCAGTACATTTTTGGTTCATTAAAACTTTAACCATTTGCATTCGCATGCAGCAAGGGCTTATTACGAACTCCACATTCGGAGACCACAAAATCCCACAAAATCACACAGAGGCACAGACTCCACAGCCAAGGAGCCAGGGCTCCCTGAATGAGGGACACAACTACGTAATTCAGCCGGCTCTCGGACTGCACTTAAGCCACTTAAAGCCGCACGGATACACGGATACTCGGATACCCGGAGAATCGGATACTCGGATACGTACTTCTTGCATTCCGGCACATAAAAACGTGTGCAATTGTTCGACTCGCTGGCACAATGGACGCTGAAATTTCATGGGACCGGCTTAGGTGGGCTAAGAATATGAGTTGTGTGTGTGCGAGTATTTTATAACAATACGCCAAGAACCGAACGGACTCCCGTTTTTCTGCTCCTGGTCCTGAGGAATCCCGCCGAGTTGCGACCCGCGACTGCCACCTGCGAAATTTACACGCTGCGACTGCCGCGCGGAAATTTATACCTTTGCCGAGGGCCGAGCGGCGCTGGGCTAATTTAATTAGACTAAAACGTCAAATATTTGTCGGCCAGCGCGTGGATCCGCCCGGAGGTGGCAGCAAGTGTATGAGCTGCGGGTCGAGGGCTGTCCCCAGAGCCAAGCCACGTATGTGGCTGTAGATACGATACATATAGCCGCGCAGTATCAACAAGTTTTCGCCGGGCTCCTAAGGGGATTAGGAGCCCAACCAGCATGGGGAATGGAGGGCGGAGGCAAGGCGATTCAGACGGCGACTGTCGGCAATTGAATTACAACTAATTTGCCGTGATTTGATTTGCTGCGCCAGCCATTGTTGGCCAAAAGAGATTCTGCTGCATACTTGCGGATATTTCCGATGTCGTGCTGCCCAGTGCAGCGTGCCTAACTTGATTTGCTGGATGCCATTGACATTGCTTACCTGTCGGCCTCAATCTGTTTCAATAACTCTGATTGTGACTCTGGACCTGGCCATATTTCATACCGATGCAAAACAGATTTGTTTTCGTCTGCATTCGCCCTTTGGCCCTCCAATTTGACCTGTCGCAACCAAACGCCCACTTCAATGTTTTCCAACGCTGAACAAATTGTTCAATAACTTAATTGTTTCTATCAATTATTTTGGTAGAGCCCCGAGAGCAATAAACGGATTCAATTGAATGAATTTTATTTAGTTTCTTTCGTATTTTAAATCAAAGTTGGTAGAAAACTTAACTTTCAGGTGGACTTTAATAGCTCAAGCTCTTGATGTTACTGCAGAAATGTATTTAATTGTTGACATTTGATTGGAGCACTCAGAGATGGAGCTCTGTTTTGATACAGCAAATGCTAGACAGTGCTGGAGGATCCTTCACAAGTTCATGTGTCTCCGGCAGGACAGCCTTTTGACGGCCACAAACAAATTTGGCTGGCAAGTCCAAAGCCAGATAGAGTACACATGGCATGAGCAGAAACCGACTGACTGGCGAACAAAAGCGGAATTAAATCAAAAATCTTAAACTGGATTTTGATGAGATAGGGCGTGCAGTGGGCGGTGAAGGTGGCGGTGGTGGTGGTGCTGGTCCTTTGGCGACAGACAACAATTGAAGCAGACTCCAGCTGAAAAGTCGGGGTTTGGGCCGGAGTCTCGCATGACTGCACGTAAACAGCAAAGCCAAGCAAACAAACATCCGAGGGGTTTTTGGACTGGCAGGGGCACCTCCCACCACCCACCACCCACCTTCCACATGCCAGCACGTTAACTCATTTAGTGGCAGGTGGGTTGCCATGACTGCGTCTTTTATCAAGCTGCATGCGGTTGGCAAAAGGCTCCACTCCGGAGGAACTCGCGATGCTCAGCCAGCGTTGGGATGTACACGGGGTTTTCCCGTTTAAACCGAATAGCATAGTAGTATCCCTCCTGTTTTGGCCAGGTGTAGAGAAATCATAAATACTGAAAAGTCACTAGCGGTTACTCCTTAACTCAGGCCATCAAACACGCAATTCTTTTATTGGGGTTGGCAAACCATTTATTTTCCTTACAGCCCAGTTAAAGTAGAAAGGGTATTTATGATTTCCAAGACTTGTACACAGAGTGCACTCGTATTTCTCGCTGTGCACTTGAGAGCGTCTGGCGGAGGCAGCCCCTTAAGCAAACAGACAGTAAGTAGCATAGTTACACGCACGCCCTCACACATTCCGCAGAAGGTGCTCCTGGAGGAGGAATCCTTCCTTCTTTCTTTCGGGGGGAATCCTGGGGAGCAGGAGCCGCGGAATAATATGATGCATCTCCATAATTCACCCGGCAGTTCGCCAAACGCTTTGCTGCTTTGGAGCATCGCTACTGTGTGCGGCAAATAAAATTGCATTCAATATTTCTCCCGTTTCGCTGCAGCTCGCTGATGAGATTTTTTCCCAGGACACCGGCCTGCCACGCCCCCTTTTCATACTGCACATTGTTTGGCTTGCATTAAATTTATGGCTGCTGCCGCAATCGCCCCAAATTGCGTTTTGGTTCTATTATTTCAAGCAGCACGCTCGCATAATAATGAAACTTTCAGGTTAACTCGATGAAAATGTGTTTAAATCGAATCGTTTAATCTGGTTACCAGCAAGTCCATTTGAGGTAATGAATTTACCAGTTATAAGCTATTAAAATATCGAATGCTGTTCATGCTGCTTTTCAGCCATATTCCCTGTATTTCGATTTCCCGCCGAATCGCTTTTCACAGCCGACTTTTGGGCGCCGCATTCGTTGTGCATTTCCCTACATTTCCGCTTTATTTTCTCACGCCTTCTCTCTCTCGAATTTTCCCCCAGTCGACTGCAGTCGCTGAAATGACGCCATCAACTGGAAGTGGCGGCCTTTAAATATTTATTCTCGAATGCCAAAGTGCTGAGGCACCTTTCCTTTAAACAATGCGAAATTTCAATCAATGAAATGAGACTTTAAGTTGAACCGAAGGCAAATAAAGAAGTGAACCAAGTGGCTGGCCTGCCCATTGTTGGCCAAAAGAAGTCCCCGAACGCTCCGCAGGCAACATCAAAAAGCAGTCCTTGCGGTAAAATAAATTCCCTGCAATTCATGACAGTTCAGCTGAGTCCTGGGATGCCAGGTGGAAGTGGAAGTGGAACTGGCAATGGAAATGGAGAGGCGAAAGGGGAAAGAGGGGAGATCCCGGAGTGAAAAGTGGGCGTGCTGGAGCGTACGTGCCGAGATACAAAACTTGCCGGAACGGATTAGAAAGTCGAGTGTACGACGCACGTTCCTCCGTCCCCCAACGCCACCCACTCCACCCGCTTCTGCTCCCCCTCAAAGGGTTTAAAAGGCAATCAAAATTAATTGTTTTGCGGTTGGCCGCAGAACTTCTCCGTCTCCAAACTTTCCATGGTCCTCCGCCTCTGCCTCTGACAGTTGGAAGCGGCAGCAATGGACCTTCGGTCCCCCATGATAAACGAGGCACTCAGCTGCCAGACAGCCGGCAGAAGTGCCAATTAAATGTATTTACCATCTACGATTTACAACTTACCAGCCGACGCAAATCAGGCAGATGAAGTGCCGCATCACTGACGCCACCGATCCGATCCAAATAGGTCGTGTCCGGCTAAAAATACGACTCACCTGTGCATTTGTTTACGCGGTCGGCAGTTAGACGTAAACAAGTCCGCCGGAAGTCCACGAAGAGAAGAAGAGGAGAGTACACTAGAAAAAAAGACGCCGGACTTGTTGGCAAATCAAGTCATTGCCCCACTTGTCGCAAGTTCAAGCTGCAAGGTCCGTCGCACCACGCGATTCCCCTGCGACATTGATCTCCGGCTGTCAACGAGCCGTGTAAAGGCCAGCCGTTTATTTTCGACGGCGAGATACAGCCACGGACCCCAGATATCATATACGTACGAGTATATGCCCAATGGGAAGTGTCATAAGTCTTGGCGCCAGTCAACGACTCGCCGACGACCTTAGAAGTCAGAACAAAGCGCTCTACGGCTGTCTTGCTGGTGGCATCCACAGAGCGGCTAATTTGGGACCACGCACTGCGATCGCTGCGAATCGAATCAATATCTGCCTTTGTCTGCGTTCTCCGCATATTTCCCACTAATGACCCAGAAACTGTGGACGGAAAACTGGACGCGAGGGCCAAGGGGAAAGCCACCAAATTGATTTGAAGCGATGGCTAATTTCGCTGTGGTCGCTGAGTGGGTGGAATGCAGAACGCAAGGCTGCCGACTCGGCGGAGAGCAGAGTACAAGAAATCAGAATGTATTAACGCGCTCTGGCCAAAAATAAGTGATAAATTCCCAAATGCCACAACATGTACCACCCTCGGCCAAAACATAGCGTTCCTTGTTTTACTATTTTCAATCCAATCGTGGTGCGTCATTTAGAGAAATTGCAAACACATTTCCGCAGTTTTACTGCTGGTCTAAGACCAAGTCTAGAAACGCTGCTCCGTTAGGACCACGACGACCTCCAATCCCCCGAAGACCACGTCGTCCTTTCTAATCGTGATGATGCACTTGTTCAGGCCCGTCTTGCCAAAGTTGGCCCAAGTGGCGCCGGACAGGTCTGCGTTCCTTACGTAGTACTCCCCCTTCTTGATGGGGCACGACTCCTTGTCGATCGGGAAGTTGGAGTCCTTGAAGGAGGGCGCGAAGTAGGTGGCGTAAATGATCGCGATGTAAGTGCAGGACTTGTAGCAAACGCCGATGTTCGAGGACCTCCACTCGCCGCGCTGAAGGACATACAGCAGGGTCGACACTTCGAACTCGTCGGACAGGTCAGCCAGGAAGTTCATGGATCCATTCGCCAGATTGTCCCGTCCAATGACCCGCAAGTTGAACTCGAACAGCGTTTCGGTGTCTCCGTCGATCCTTTTAATCGACTCCAGTCGACTCTCATATTTGGCTCGCACCTGCTCCTTGGGTTTAAGTTCTTTTCAATTCGAGTTTTGGTTGCTTGATTGCTTACCAAAGAAGCGAAAAACAGCAACAGTGGAATCCCAGGAAAAAGCATTCTCCTGCAACTTGTTTGTTCTTAATAATGCAAAACCAACTGAATGCATTGGGTTTTATATCTGTTCACTGCGTGTTGTGTCATCATAAAGCGATATCTTTTAAATCTCCAAGCATTCTGATACAATCTGATCATCAGTAGTTGATATTACTTGTTCGATTACATCGATAAAAAATAAATTAAAAGCAAAACAATTTAATTTTATTTTCCTTTGCCGAACAAGGCTACACAACATGTTTTTCTATCGAGCGCTTTGGAAGTAGAAATGTTTGCCTGCTTCTCCGCACGTTTGGCCAAGGAAAAGTACTATACACCGCCTCCCACATTCTGAAAATGGAAATGGAAAATGGAAAATAGAGAACGGGGCTAATGGACCAGCGATGCGTTGTTGCACTGCCGAAGTCCGATTGTCGGTTGTTGCCGCTTGTTGTTTGCTGGTTTATTATTAGCACGCAAAGAAGTTTAGCGAGGTAAACACATTGACTTCATGTTGCGCCGCGGAAAACTCGGCGGAAAGCGGGGGGAAATTTCGAAACGAACGCGAACGGGAAAGGGAATGGGAAAGGGGTACGAAAATAGCGCAACGAGGCGGTGCCGAGGGCCCAAAACTAGACTGAAATTGAAATTGAAAAATATTTTCGAGCATTCCGAAACAGTTGCGCGTGCAATGAGCGAGAGGGAAGACGAGTTGCCAGTTGTCGGCCGGCGGAATTTGTCAATTTTCCAAAAAATCAAGCGGAGCGGCAGTTCGCACTGATATGTAAACATTCGCAAGGTGAAAAGTTTTCGACGAAAAATTCGGTAAAAAGCCATGGCAAAGTGAAAATATTGCTGCGTGGGCACATCTAAACAATTCGGTGCACCCCAAAGCGGCAGCAGAAGCTGTGGTGCTGCCACAACACCGGCTCCCAATAACGATGGCCTTTTCACCTGGCCGACAAGGTGCGAAGTCGGAACAAACCCAAAAACAAACAGAAAACAGGGCAGAACAACATAAACTGCAGTGACAACGACAAGCGAGCGAAACACCAACAAATCAACTAAATTGTAGTGAAAAGTTTTCCTCGCTCTGTGAAGAACTCTCGTTTCCCTTGCCCGAGATTAGGATTTAGTAAAATGGGAGGAAACTAATTGCACTACTCCCTATTCCTGTATAGATATTTTGGGGATTGCGTTTATAACTTCATCTATCTTTTAATTTATCCAAACAAAGTGATTTGCAATGTATACATACACATATTAATAGGATATTAATCGATCTCTGCATAATAAGTCAGTATGTTGTGCAACATTCAAATATCAAAGTGTCAATCAAACGAGTAACTCAACCCCAAGGCAGAGCAGTTTCTAAAACAAAACGTGCCGCCAACGCAGTTTTCAATCGAAGCGAAAAAAACGAGAGGAGGAGCGACTGCCAGCTGCGTTTAGCGCATTTAAGGGATTTGCATTATTCAAAGCGCAGCCAGGAGCGGAAGCCCGTGACGTGAAAGCGGGGAGGATTGGGGCCCAAACCAATTTCTGGCCAACAGCCCTGACCACTTGGCCTGCTGCAAATCAAAACGCAGCTTAGCGCGCCAGCCGCTCTGTTTGCCTTGGACTCTGGCCGAAAACTTTAAGGCCTGGAGTGGCCATCTGTGGGTGGCTGGGCTAGTGGGTTCGGGGATTGGGGATTGGGGTTTCGGGATTCGGAATTGGAGGAGTTTCGGGCACACGTTTTCCAACCACACACCGTTGTCCGGGCACGTTCGCATCAAGTGGCTCGACCTGGCGGCGTTTTGTTTTTTTGCCTTTGCCTCTGCCGCCGGCGGAGGCGACTGACCGAATCGGCGGAGTGGAGAGAGTGCGGGGAAAGTGGGGAGGGGAAAGAGGGGAGGGGAAAGTGGGGAGGGGAAAGTGGGAAGCAGAAAGTGGGAAGCGGAAAGTGGGGAGCGGAAAGTGGGAAGTTCTATGGCTGCAGCTGCCAACTGCGCGTATACGTAATTTTATGGCCAAGGCTTCGGCTTGTTCGCTTTCGGCTCAGCCTTTGTTATTGTTTATGAGGCACTGGCACTCTTAAAGCGATTTAAGCCATCCCACTACCATTCTCACCCACCGCCAACCAATTAGACAGAGAGTCAGCCATGGAAACAGAGTAGGAAATACAAGCCATTGGCCATCAAAATGTTCGCTATCACAGCAACCTAAAAGCGTATGTGAGTCTGAATTTAACTAGGTTTTTAAAAATTCGATAGATTCGATATATCACAGCAAAAAGTTTGCTTACTTCTCGAAATACTAATAGCGGGAAAGAAATACCTTATCTGGCAGAAAATCCACTCCCAAGCGGCGTACTTGGTGCCACTGTGCAATCTATTTATGTTTGACTTCGTGTGCGACCATGACGCATGCCCCCCGTTCCGCCGACGGGCTTTCTTCCGTTTGATAAGATACGGAACAGTCTACGGCTTCGGGAAAGACGGGAACCACGTACCCGTAACCCATATAAATATAGACGGGCATAATTTAATAACGAGGCTGGATAATTGCCGGCTTTGCCATTATTTATAGTTCACACCTGTAGCAGACACAATGGGAAACATGCACTTTCGGGAGACATGGGAAATAGTGGCAGGAGATTGGAATGCCAGAGATTTACGGCTGTGTTTATCGCGTTTCTTTATGTACCCAAAGCTCGCAAATGAATTCTTTTATAAATGATGAGCTGTAAGCAGCTTGGAATGTTCCTACAATCTTTGAAAACGGGCGAATAAATGCCCTATAAATTTGTCTCTGTTATTAATTGTTGTACTCAATTAATTTGTTGCCTGAACACCTACATTAGCAGCTAAAAGTTTTTAGTATAAAGGTAGCCAAGAAGTGATTTAGCCAAATATGACAAGCACAGGGCAACAAGTTGCTGATGAGTGACAATTGGGAATGGGAATGGGAATCGGGCGAGAGCACTGAAAAATCTGCTAGAACAGGAACTCATACTAATGTCGCATTTAGCCGTTCTGTTGCCAAAAAGAATACGGGAAAAAGTGTAGAAAATGCGGCAGGCGACAACAGGCGAAATGATTTTCATTCGCGTACGAAAACAAGCCGCAAACGAGCGGATGGCCAAGAGAGCGGAGCGAACAAATGGCTCTGCAATTTATTTTTATACGGAACGAAGCCAATACAAATAGCCGTGTGTGTGTGGATGTGCGGCCGAGGTTTGCCCCTATATTTGCGCCTGTGTTTGTTTATTTATAGACGCGAACGCGGAGAGTCGATCGAGCGTTTCTCTCAGTGCGGCAGTTATCAGGCGAAAGCACATCAAACCACAAAGGAACCGTATTGGCAAAAGGCAGCGGCAGAAGCGGCAGTGGCAGCGGCAGCGAAAACAGCTCAAATCAAATAGTGTGGGCCAGGCCAGAACAGTTTGAGGCAAAACGCTCGCTCGCGATGACACAATAGCCATAGCAATAGCGAAATACCGAATAGCGAATAGCGGATAGCGAATAGTGGCGCTGGCAACCGAATTCTGCGCTAATATCAAGCATACGCAACGTGGTGCGCGCCGACCAGCCATACCAGCTATAAATAAAGAATCGTTCTTTGTGCCATTTTTTAAGTGCGCAAAACCAAGTGGTTCGGCGGAGTCCATGCAGCCAGTGAAGTGAAAACGCAAACGCGCAAAATGTTGAGTGATGAGTAATTACAGAAGCCATTAGGTATTGTGAAAAACCAAGCGAGAAACAAACACTAAAATCAAGGGAGTGAGTGCGGGAAAGTTTCGTGGATAATCCAGTTCAGCCAGCAGCAGCACAACGGGTCAGCGATTGCGGGTAGCCGGCGGCAAGCGACGCAGCAACATGATCTACATAGATGACTCAGAGCCGGAAGGTGGTAAGTCTGCAGCTCTGCAAAAGCCGAAACCCCGATAAGGGCTATAGTATAGCGAGCTGTGATAAGAGTCGTCGTCAGCGATTCGCTATATGTGTACTCCTAACTGATAAATGTGTCAATCAGCCAGTGTAATTATTGTAGATTCCTTGCCAGAGATTGGGGCGATAACTCTTTCCATTGCCTCTTCCCCAAAGTCCACATAAGCCAAACTGCAAATAGACAAATCAAATCAGCCCAAATCTACGGCTTAGCAGCTGTTTTCGATCCCTCCTTTTTGGCCATTTAACTTATCAGCAGCTAACTACGCTTTAATACAGGGCCAAAACAATAAACATTTCGGCCGATGATGCCGATGGCGATGGGAATGGCGATGTCGATGCAAAACATTAACTTTTATGCACAGATAAAAAACAAGCCGAGCACAACTGCAGAGCGGATCTGGCGAAATCAAGCTGTGAATGGTGGAAACAAATGCTTAAACGATTTAGAGCCGCATCCCGGGCAGTGGGCTTTTAAAAATACATGAATTTCAATAAAATACGGCAGTGAGTGCTGGGAAAAGCGGAAAAGTGGGGGCGAAAAGGGACCAGATAAGGCGAACTGTGATCAGGAAACATTTGCGACGCCGTTCCCATTGTCAGAAGCAATAAATTTCACGCATAAAACAAAAGAGGGCCGAATTTATTTTTTGTCTGGCGAATTAAAGCTGAACTGAAGCCGAAGGGAAGGGCAGACGATGAAGGATAAATGTCACACCCGATGAGCGTTGGGCAACTGCGGTAACTGTGTTTCCAGTGGCTTAGGCGCTCGGAGACAAAGGCGAGTGGCAGAGAAGCCCAGGCTTCCGAGGGGAAAAGGAAGTGTCAAGTAGTTGGGCCACCAGGAAGGGGAAGTGGGCGGGGGCGGGGGCTTCGGGTTGGCATGAAAAATGTCCAGCGTCGGGCAATTCCAAAAATGAAAGGAACCCGGCCCGAAAAAAAACTCGTAACACGAGCGGAGCAGAACCCGCCTGATTTAGTGCCATCCAATCCACACAGTCGGCCGGGAAAAGGGTAACGCGTTTGCAGTTTTCCCAGGCAGTTTTCCAAAATTGGCATATAACAACAAACGGAAATGCCTGTCTACCTGCGGCAAAGGTGGCAACCTGACCGATTGGCCGACCTTTTCCCCGGTGAAAACACTTTTCCGAGTGCAGGGCTATCTTGGGCTTGTCTCAGCTGAATAATGTGCTAATGGCGCATAAGCCGATTTCTCAATTTCCTTTCCCCAGCTCGTCTGGGCAATTAGGGCAAGTCTTCGGAAAAAAGACTCTTTAACCGGAGAGGAAATGAAAGCATTACCAGCGGAAATTGCCAAACCGCAGGGAAAACCAACACGTGGACTTTTAATAAAAATATTTTCACGATTTTTTCCCCTTTTGTATACACAAACTCTAGTCAAATAAATCAGACAAGCGGCTCCTATTATATTTTAAATGTAGTTCGTTTTATACATTTTCCAGCGTTTATTGTTTGCCCTGAAGGCAGGGGAGCACGCCGATATTGTATAAATATTTAAACAAGAAATCTGCATAAAAATGCTGGCCAGCGCCTGATTGTAGCGTCATTAGATGAGCGAAATATACATATTTCTCTGCTAGGAAGAATTCGCTGCACACAGTGAAGATTTATAAGAATGAATAATATATTCGAATTGAAAAACAACTGGTCCCGAAATACATTATAAACATTTCCCATTCAAACAATCTTTGGAAACCACTCTTCGTTGCAAACAGTGAAGTCTATTAAAATATTATACATATTTTAAATTCCGCTCTATATCCTTGGATATATACTCACTTACAGATAAAACCAACTGAAGATTGGCAGAAGTGGGTGTGCAAAATCGATAGTCAATCAGTGATTTGCGAGCCCTGGCCCTTAACTTATTAACGATGCGTTCGTTTTAGGGAGGCCTGCCGGTTGGAGGGAAGCATTTCTCATTTCTTTTTTTCGCCACCGCCGACTGAAAATATTCAAAAATAAACTCGTATTTTGCTTTGGATTCGAACTGCGCTGCCAAGGTGAATGCTGAATGCTGAATGGTGAATGTAAACCAAAGCAGCGGCAACGGCGGGCCGAAAGAATCTCTCAGTGGCGTCTTGAAAGTTACTCGCCCGCACCGCGAATCCGCGAATCCATCCGATTTCCTCGGAGAGGCGGCCGAGTATATAGATCTGGTGGCGTATATAATTGAGATAAGTTTATTTTACGTCGCATTTCATGTTGAAGGTCGTTCGTTGATATTCACTTCACTTGACGTGGCGCATTCCTCGACTCTGCCTCATCGCGGGGTCTCTGTACTCGGACTCTACTCTGTACTCTTGGGCGCTCGGGCTTTTAATGAAACGCGGCCAGAACTCGATCATTTGTGGTATTTAGTAATTCAGTAATTATGTAAATGCCGCGCGTTTCCTGATTTCCTCAGATCATGTCAGACATTTTCCCTACCCCCTCTAAATTCCGCACATATACGTATGAGTACTGCATTACGTTTCGTTTGCTTTTGGCCTGCAACCAAATTTCTGAATTTATGTGTGCCTCCACGGCGACCGAAAGGGAATATTTATTAACCCGTCTGGGCGAAGCCAGATTAAGAGACATTTAATTTGCTTGTATCTGGGGAGCATAACAATTTGCAGAATATTTAATTTGGCCCCAAGGCATTTCGGCACAAGTGGGCAACCGATTGCGAATCTGCCTCAGATGTGCTGCCCGCTGGAAAGCAAGTCCAAATCCATTTTTGTGCCCGACTCTCCTGCAATGTCGCTTAAATCTTTAATGCGAAAGTATCTCCGGCAGCTTGTGGGCCGCAGCTGCAGGTGGATTGGATTCGAATGGAGTGGAGTGGAGTGGATGGAATGGCAGTATTAAAAATGCAGACACGGCGTGGAGTGCATGTATGCAGGGGCTGTGCGATTATAACGCATACGCCATGTGGTGCAGCTGCAGATGCAGATTCAGATGCAGGACGCCAGTGCCGCATGCTAAACAAATTAAAATTGCAATTTAATGTATTGGCAGACGGGCGGCAGGAAGCCCTGCTAAGATTGCATTTGCCAAATGCAAACCAAACAAACAACTCTCGACGGTCGAACGTTCGGGGGGGAAAGCTGAGCTGAGTGAGCCGAGGGGATCTGCTGCTGCTGCTGCAACTCAATTTGCATGTAGACACTTCGCGCCCCAAAATGACAAACGGAAATTTCCATAATGCCAACGGGTTGGGCAAAACCGCAGCAAAACAACCCCAAAGCAACCCAAATACCAAATACCAAATGCCGAATGTCGAATGCCAAATGGCAACTGCAAATGTTATTCGGGCTAAGGACACCGCTCGCATCCAGCGAAAATAATCAAAATTATGTAAATGGCGCAAACCGGTGTGTTTTTATTTATTAGCAGCCTTGCACTCGCCTTTGCCCGTCATGCAGGTCATTCTATTTGCATTCCAGCAGTAAACATCATTCGTTTGGTAATTTCCCATGCCGCTGATTTATGGGCAACCGAGTTCCATGGGACCTCCATTACGCAGCCAGCTCGTCAGTTTCCCAGCTAATAAAGTGCTGACAGCCGAATCGCAGCTCTTTGGCTCGGGATCCCTTGATTGTTGCGATATTGCGATATTTAATTGCCGACCAGCCCCTGGTATTTAAAGTCCCATAACTCGTCGGGTGCTCCCAATCCCCTCCAGCATCCGCGAGTCGCTCCTGCTCGGTAATCGCCTTTATGTGGCCAAACAGATCGTTAATTCAGCGCTTTTCCCGTTCGGACTGAAATTAAATTAAAGCCCATAAACTGTAGCAGCCAAGAGTAATGCGCTGGTTGCCACCAGCGGGATTCTCGAGCTGCAAGTGCGAGTATCCTTATCCCATCCGCGAGGGCGGAGACTGACGAAGGACGAAGGATCCTGCCGCCTGTCGGAAGCTGTCCTGTCAATCTTCGTCCTTCGCGAGGGGCTGAAATGCAATTCGAACTTGTTGAGAGGGTTGGAAATGAGGTCGTGGTTCCAAAATGACTTCAAATAGATTCTCTCTTTTATATCCTTAATTCTTAGTGCTATTTAAAAGTTCGATGACTAGTAACCGCATTTTAGTTATACTTTATGTCCCATAAAACATTAAGCAGCTCTTGTCATACTAATATCTTATGACTGGTTTTCTATATTTAAAGTACTTTCTTCATAATATCATGAACTCACTTGCTTCAGTTAAGCCATAGCGGACTTATATCTTGCTAATCGCTTCGATAAGATTAAACCAAAACACAAGCGTTCCATCGGCTTGACTTGTAGTTAAACGGACTAGTTTAAGCCATTAAAGCGGCACTTTAACCGACTGCCGGACATTGGCTGCCGGTCACTGAATATTTGAGTGCTTGCAGCGAGCGTATTGTATAAATAACCTCAACACCATTAAATTGTCAAACGTGCCCCACTGGGTGTTCATCTCCCTTTTATTTTCCCCGCATCTGTGTGCGTGTCTGTCTGCTGTATGCATGTATGTGTGTGTTTGAGTGGGTGTGAATGTGGTGGGTGTGTTGGCTGTGCCCACGTAGCCAGCAAGTGCAAACTTTATTTAGAGATGTCAAACTGTCGCTCAGCCAGGACACGGATACAACTGCAACAGCACAGATACATTGCCTTTGCAGTTCCACGTGTCAGCACTTCGAGGATGTGCAAAAAGGCGGGACACACGGTGAAAAAAGAGGAGGAACCAAACGGAAAGCAACTACAAATCCATTTATCGCACCCAATCAATTCTATCAAATCAAGAGATACAAACTGCGAGTGCACAGAGTCGGGTTCAATCCGATTTTCTCTCAGTGTACGGGGACGAATCCAGGGTAGACAGTCGGGCAGTAAATAAAGCGTTAAATTTTAACAAATTGTTGGCAGAAGCGCGTGCGAACATGCAGCATGTGGCCGTCACTGAACCGATGACCTTTCAATTACCTCGCTGTGTACTCCCGATGCCACAGATTCCGATCCACTCGCACTAGAACCTGCATCTTGATTAATTGCTTTGTTTTTGCCGCGCGTTAATTGATTTATCTTGCTGACGCCGCAACTAATTCGCAGAGCTGGCCAATTATTTATGGGCGGGCACACTCCCCCCCGCAGAATATTCGATATGCCATATGCTATATTCTATATGCTATATGCTATGTGCTATATGCTATATGCGATATGCAGACATGTGTAAGCGGCACTTCCACTTCCGGTCGGCATTTTTAGAACGCCTCGCTCTCCGCCATTCACAGTTGTTATTCAATTATGCCCCGAACAAGTGCAATTCGATTTGAGTGCAAATATGTGTTCGCACTGCTCGGCACATTCGCAATCCCCTCTGGGTTTTCCGAGACAGCCGCACTCTTCGCTCTGCGTCTTTGATTTATGCGACCATTCCCAGCGGGAAAGTGGGAAGTAGGTTTTTTTGTTCTGAAAAAACCAGTGGAAAACCTACTGCTTTTAGCAGGCGTAGGGGTAGGGATAGATGAAAACCTACTTCTTTTGGCAGGCGTTGGGAAGGGGTAAATAATTTCGGACCGCTAAATGGGGTGGGTTTCTGAATATGACCATAAGTTACAACGAAGTTGTGACTAATTATTGTCTTTCTTCGGAATGTTGTTATAAATTATGTTATGATGCACGGTCACATCAGTATAAAATTTCGTGCAAAAAGTGTAAAAACTGAAAAAACGTTGTGTTAATCTTAAAAAACAAGATAAAGGTAAGTTATAACATAAATATTTTTGTTTGTATGTATATCCTTATTTCAGCGTTACGGATATGGTGAACATAGGCATTTTTCCAAAAACTACAATTTAGCCGCCGGAGGCGTTTGTCAAGTAATTCATATAATAATTCATATAATAATAAAATAATAATTCATTTAAATTTATTTTTCAATTTTAAAAGAACAAACTATGTTTTTTTTAGGGTTTGTAATAGATTCGACTTCAAAGATTCTGGCCCTTGTGTTAATATTAACGGCAAATCTGAACAGGCGCAAGCGGACAATTCGATTTCGTCATTTGAAGAACTCGGCCATTTGGACTCCGATGCCGAAGCCAATCCAGAAGAATTTGTAAGTACTCACTAAATTTTTAATAAGTTTCAACAGCCCTGTCCCCATGCTTTTTACTATGTTTATTACTTATTTTTCTAAATTTCTCCATTTTTCCCATTACTTTTTATATATGTATTAATGTGTAATATATTAACATATTATGGTTTTTATTTTCAGAGTCACTCAGAAACGACAATTACAGTCTTCCCCAATATCAAGATGATCTGCGTTCACCGTTCACAAAGGCAAATAATAACATACAACAATATTTATGATAAAGGACCTTGGACTGTAAATAGATTAATAAATGCATATACCAAATTAAAAAGTATTATTTTTTATTGTGGAAATTCTGTAAAGCGGGAAGGTCAAAAAGCAGTGGATTTTGTCCTGCGTTAAGCAGCCAGATTTCCACTGTTTTTTTCAGTACAAAAACGAGTGGATTTTGCCCTGCATTCAGCAGCTGTAGGTCCACTGGATTTTGTCCTGCATTTAGCAGCTGTAGGTCCAGTGGATTTTGTCCTGCATTCAGCAGCTGTAGGTCCACTGGATTTTTTCCCTTTACCCCTTCATTTTTGTGTCACCCCCGTGTATTTTGAAAGGAGAGACGGCAAAAATGTAAGGGGTAAAGGGGTTTTTCCACATTCCGCTTGTATGAAGAAAGCACAGGAAAATAGCATATTTTCCACAGGTTTTTCCCGCTGGGTTGGCCTACACACACACTCTCGCACACACACACACTCTCGGCCGGGAAAAGATATAGAAAACACGAATATATCTCTCGCAATGGCTGCCTTTGTCTGCTTTTTAATCCATTTGTTTTGGCAGCTGCTCCGGTCCGAGCCCTTAAAGTATTTGCGGTTTAGGGATTTAATCTGCGGAATGCACGCCGCAAATGTCTTAAATTCAGCCCAGTGTGCCAAGCCTTTCACCGAATTTCCCAGGGAGAACGGAATGCTGCCAGTGGCAGTGGCGCCGGCCTTTGTGTTGCACTCATAAATTAATACACTTTGAACGGGATGCCATCGGGAGCCGATAATTAACTAAGCGCCCGTCGCTCACTAACCGCCATCAACAGCGACCATGGATAGCTAGTTTATTGACAAAATTCGCAAAATTTCAGAATTTTACGCTAACGAGTTCAGCTGATGCCTTGGACCCAACCCACCTGTCACCCAAATCCACACGTAGTTCGGTACAGCAGAGGGCACAGGAATAGTAACTGATTAAAAGAGATACTTTATTCACTATAGGAAATAATGTGTAACAGGCTGGGTATTAGTTATGTATATTAACTTATATTATTAATGTCATTATTATTATATTATCATATTATTTATTATTGTAAGCGCTGGTCACACTTACGATCTTTCGAGAGAGGATGTGCTCTCTCGAGAGAGTAAGAAGCTGAACAGGCAGTTCGTTTTGAAAGTTATAAAAGAACACAATAAAGAAGATCCTGATACAAAGCGATTGTTAGAGTTTCAGCAAATGATTCGCATATGTTGCTTGTAATATTTGAACAGTGTCGAGTTGCAGTTCAAGATATTCTAATGCTTCGACCACGATGGTAGGCATGAACAGCAGGCAAATGGCGAGTGGCAGCGGCGAATGGCGAATCGCAAATGGGAAATGGGAAATGGGAAATGGGAAATGGGCAAATGGGATGTGGCCCAGGAGCCGGGGCAGAAAGTCATTTATGAGCGCTGGCAAGAGGTGTCTGCGGCGGCCTCACGTCGCTCATTAAATTAATTAAACGCCGAGTTGAGTTGCCGCCAGCGAATGCAATCGGCTCCTTTTCCCATTTGAGGCACTCGCCGTTGAGCTCAGCAGTCAAACGGTTTTGAACTTCCATCGCAACGCGCTCTTTGACGCCGTTTTGTTGCAGGTTGCAGGTTGCAGGCTGCAGGCTGGGTAGAAAGTTTTAATGAGTTCACTGCGGGGTGCGTCGTTAGACTGGCCTGAAATTGTTTTGCATTTAGAGCAGGCTTTCCCCGACTTCCCAGATTTCCCCTTCCAGTTGCTGATGACACGGCAGAGAGGCCAGAAATGCTTGTGTTTATCCTTGGAGCCTGCAGTGCAGAGGTCCCCTTGCGATGTCCTTTGGCCCATTGTTGAACTTCGGAACTGGCTCGGAATTGGCTCGGAATTGCTGTGCTCACATCGATCAATTAGCAGGCACTCTCCTGCAGGCTCGGCGTTTTTAGGGTCAGTTTAAGCTCGGCACCACTGCAGTGCCCTTAAAGCGTCGTCGCACCGCTCGACTTTCGGTGATTAAAGGGAAAACAAAATGGAAAATCCCACACACTCGCGCTCCTCGAATGGCGGCGTTGATTATAAGCGCGAAAAGCTCACCCACACAGCCGGCCGGAGATTATGTGTGTGCCCACAAAAGCCAGCGTAATGAATGTGTAAAAGGATAGCCACGAGGACAGGGGGTGGTGGGCAGGGAAACCCTCGGAAAAGCGCCACAAAGCGATCCAAGAAAGGAGAGGGCCGCACCGTCACACAGCGCGTATGGGTGATGTTCGGGCGACTGATATTTCGGAATAACTGGCTGGTCCTCAGCGAGCAAATGACTAAATTAAAAGCGAAATAAGCTGAAATGAAAATTCCAATTGAATGAGCCTGGTAATGGGATAAAAAAATAGGAGCGCGACACATGCATACAAATTTCTAATGCTAATTTCATTGTGTCAGAGCTGCGAGAGCCAGCGAAAATGAACTGAATAAAATAAAATAAAATTGCATCAGCAAGTAAATTGGCAGCGAGAAGGAGCCAAAAGTGACATCCCCTCCTCTATCCCCTCATGCCATCCCGTTAGAAAGACTTTGGCATAAATTTTGAATGGCAATTGCCCAATTAAAGTGTGCCGCAAAAGTATGCAGCATAAACTGGAAATTGCCGCGGCGGGCGGGGAAAATGTGGAAATACTTTGCACTGCATTAGAGCAGAGAGCTTTACGGCAGTCAGTTCTCGGGAAGCGCTCAAGGTCTCCACACACACATACAGAGAGACACCGACACACCAGCACACCCACACAAACACACGCCCACACTGATTATTACTTTTCATTTTTCCATAACGATTTTCATTTTGTCCCTGCGCCCCGCAGATGAAAAACAGGGCGTTGTCGCAGCGGATTTACGCTTGGCGTGCGGGAAAAAAATGATGAAGATGAATTGCCGCCGTTGAGATACTGCCGAAACATTCGATATAGATATGCAGGGGGATTAATGCGAACGTATAATATTTACGTATACGTATATGTTCGCACGCAGGATAAATGGATACACGGTATTGATTTGTCCCCTGTCATCTGGCCCAAACGAATTTGTTTAAACAAAAAACGTGGGTTTAATTCCGCAAGTTTCACTTGTCATTTATCATTTATTGAATTGGTATCGGCGAGCGTTTAACACATCTAAAGTGTGCACTCGCTCGAGAGAAATAAATTGTGCGACTGTCTAATCAGATGGCTTCGACAGGAATCACTGGATTCTAAGGGCTCGGGATTGTTTCAGGACTTGAACTTATCTCAAATATCTAGTTACTTTTCTCCAAGCGAAGCCCTTCTTTCAAATAGGGATTTTTAAAAAGAAATACGAATTTCTGGAACCTCTCCTTTTACATCTTGTTTCGAAATGACCCAGTTTCCGATGAACAATCTTAAGCTTGCTTCGGGATTGACATCCTGCTTTGATGTGGCATTGTATCCAGGCTTACAGTAAGTGTGAATCCCCCTTTCTTCTCCTGCATTTATGCATGACCATTTGATGGGGGCTGTATATGTGTATGTGTGTGTGTGTGTGTGTGTGTGTGGGCAGACCTGTAATAACCAATTTGAAATGGCACCGTAGTCACAGCCGAGGCAAATTTTGCATTTTTTAATTCTGCCACCACACACTTTCAGCCATGCTCTGCCATTCTCGTGAATTCCATGGCATTTCCCAGGCACTTAGGCTGATTAAAATGCACAGACATCCCGCAGCATCGTCATCAGAAGCAACAATAACTGGGAAATATCCACCGGCAACTGGCAACTGGCAACTGGCAACACAAACACGTTGCAACAGTTTTCGCCTTCAGATAGCTCGACATCATCAACTACGTTCGGAGTCGAAGCGGAAATTCAAAAAAGGAAAGAGCCACCGAAATCAAAATCAAAGTTTGGTGAATAACACATTTATTTCTGCTTTATTTCGGCTTTAAGCGAAACCCAAATTCCTACGAAAGCAGAAAACAACCGAAAATTACAACACTATTTGACTTTCATTTATTCAGGGAAAAATACAAAATGGATCAATTGTTTATTATTTATTACGTGTGCTAATAATAATTATATTTGCTTTCAAATAGTGCTCTGTGCAAATGTGAAATAAATTATACAATCAATAAAAGAAATACAAGAAAGTTGGCATGATACTATTCCAAAGTGGCATACTTCGAAATGCTTATCAGATTTTTCCAAGATTTCCGATTTTTTGCCAATAGGAACCCTAATTCTCGAGAACTCCGATGGTCGAAATTTTTACCCCTGTTCATGTCAGATTTTTCCCAGTTTCCCGACAGGAGATTCTCTGCCTTGAATTCAGCGAGTGATTTACTTAAGAAACAAATAGCGTAATGCGGTGAGATTTCTGTGGCGACTTCCTGTGTGAAATGTATTAAAACGAATTACTATGTGCGCTTTCCGTCTGGCCTTGCCATTAAATGCTCGGAATACTTGTAATAAAGTGTTTTTAAAAGCGAATATAAACAATGAGGAAACGCCAGCAGGACTCTCGTGATTGCGTAACGTTGGCTCGCATATTAAAATGCCGACGTCTGGCTTGTGGTTTTTTTTCCGCCTTTGTTGCTGTGTAATGTGTGGCACATTGACATCCGCCGTTTGATGTGCAACAGTTTGCATTTGCCGTACACATTTTCCCTGCTAACTCACGTGCCCTTAAATTGTGTTATTAAAAAATTTCATTAAGCACATAACGCAATTTTTATGACAGAAACAAATTGCAGCATCAAATCGACGGGCTGTGGGTGGGGGAACATTTTTCGCTTCCGCTGGGGATTCGGTTCGCCCGGATTTTATTTTTAATCTGAAAGTCGGGAAAGTCGGGAAAGCCTGGCAACAGTTGCCGAAATGAGCGGGGGGACGGGCTCGACTGCCAGGTCCTTGACGACCGAAGGAGCAAAGGCAAATCAAAGAAAAATTTGCTGATTTTCATATCAGAAAAAAATTGCCATCGTTGGCAAAAAAATGGTTCGCCATTTGCATCGGCAGCTCCAATGGCACTCCACTGAATGAGCTGTGCAAATATAGTATCTCCGACTCCCGCCCAGCCATTTTTATTGATATTGTGCATAAATTAACTTTATAAAGTTTTCGAATTGAATTTGCAACGAGTTGCACTTTTGAACGAGCCCCACACATTGGCCCAAGGAGGGAGGGAGATGGAGATAGCGAGGGAATGGGAGAGGGGAGCGGGGAGAGGATATAGACGCCGATAAAAGCGCTTCAGATTAAGTGATGTCTGACACAATTCAAACTTCAGACGAAACCTATTTAACAGCCAACAGACAAAAATTGTTCGGGATGAGTATCATTAATATCCGTGGAACAATTATGAGTGGGTATATATGTAGCTGGATATTTTAACTATTATTAATTGGATAAATGTGAGAGGGAGTAGCTCAGACTTTTAAGTGGCTAATACTACTAGGTATTGGTTAGAGTCTGAATTAAAATTTGAAGAAGCGGTCCCTTAAGTAAAATTCGGAATTCACGTATTTGCAAACCGGAGTACTTGTACATCAATATTTTCACTCCACTTTCTCCGAATCCCTCGCATCGAAGCGAGTATTATATGCACATCTTGCAGCTTAATGGAACTGAAATTGATTTACGAAAACACTTCAAACGGCTCAAGTCCAATTTCGATTGCATTTGGCTTGTGCATCGGGGTCGTCAGCCCCCCGCAGCCACGCCCCCCGCCTCCTCAGAGCATATGGCCGTGCCCCGGTAGCCCCCTTCGCGCCAAGTCCCTGGATAAGCGGTGCGGTGCAAATGCCAAGCGGAGTCGGTATAAATTCATTTATTCATGAGCCCGAACCAGGAAATGAATGGGAACTACCTGCCGCCCCCTCGCATGCGTTTGTGAGTATGAATATGAGTACACGCGAAGAAAAGGGATTTTAATACAAGTGAAATTGGAAAGGTTAAGTTGACTAACTAATTTAGGTTATTTTTCCGTTGCTTCATTGCCCGAATTAGGAGGTTTAATTCTCTTGCTTACTTCCCATTCCTTCCACAAACATCACACTCAAATATTTTTCGATATTATAGCTTCGAGGAGATTTTGGGTGAGTGTGTGTGCATAATGTATGTCTGTCTGCGCCCATGTTGGAATTTCATGAGCGATGAAACATCTCGAATCTCGTCGCCCCTTTCGAGTCCTCTTTTGTGTCCTTTGAATCATGAGTTATGGGCCGAGAAGTTGGCAACTTTTCACCGAATCTTCCATTCAGCGCTGGCCCCTTCAATTTTCTTCTCTAATGCAAGTGTTTGGGCGTGTTTGCCGAAACTTAAATTGTGCGCATTATTGGCAGAGTGCACTCAACTGCACTCACACATGCACTCACTCACTCAGCGAGTCGCTGCATGAATTTGCGCCAAAAAGCGTTTAAGCGGCATATGGCCAGGGGGCGTGGCCGGAGAAGGGCGTCAGGTCTCGGCAATCGCAGCAAATGCATGCATACACACTCGTAGACTCAAGTGCCTCGCTGCACACAAATGGCGAAGGAACGCTCGCCCAGCTTCCATTTCTATTCACAGTAGACGCTCAACTTTCACTTTGAATTCGCCAAGTTTGGCCACTCCCCCTCCCCTCTCCCCTCTCTTTCTCCTCTCTTCTCTCCCCTTGACTCGCAAAAGTCTCTTACTTTGCCTCGCCTTTGATTTAAAGATTTATCGTGTTTTCCGTAGCATACTTATGTGCGCCATTTACATATTAATGGGACAGCTGCCGCGCAGATGACATCAATTCATAGGCGCTCGCTAACAAGTTAACCCCTTAAATGCCACAGTCAAGTGGGGGTGTCTATGTCGTATAATTTTGAATCCTTTGGGGCTGGAGTACAGCCATTTGGTAATTCCCAACCATTAGGTGAAAGTGTGTTTAAAGCTTAAACATCTCCCAATATAAAAGTGTTCTTTAAAGTAGTAAAAACTTTCAAAGCAAGTATTTCCCTCTCTTAATATCCCATATTTTAGAGGTCTACTTTGATTTTCTGAGCACTTGCAATGAGTGGGTTAATCCCCCAGAACGACTGGCTGACTTGGTTAACTTTTACCATGAACCTTTCCCGGATTATCAATAATTCCGACTGCAAATTTTTGAACGCAACCGTTTCCATGCCTTCGATGAAATCTCGGGGGATTATTGTGGTCGAATGTCAAGTTGAAAACTCTCCTGCGTAATGGGAAAAAATATGAAAAGCCGAACTCAGTTTGGTGACCACCTCGCATAGCTCCCCGCCCACAAGCAGACAAGAAAAGCCATATTTGTCACAATATTCCCACTCGTCACTGTTGTTGGCCCCATTTCATATCGTTGCGCTGCACAAATTCAATTGAATCAAGTCATTTCTGTTTGTTTGGCAACTTGTAGATACACACAACATCGAATCGAGTCCTGAAAGGGTTTCCCCCGAACACAACAGGAAAACTTGTGTGCAATATGTCCTGCAAAATATGTGACAAGCACAAACTGTTGTTGAGCAGTCGGTGAGGGCCATGCCCATAATAGCCGATATTAAATGCACTCCGAACTGGCTCGGGACAATGGCAATGATTGAAATGCCATATTGCCAGAGCAGCACTCCCCACTCGGCCTGGGGGGCACTTGGAGTCCCCTCTGCTGGCCAGGAACGGAAAATCTAATCAAATCACGCAGTTGAGGTCTTAATCAGACCGAGACATTCCCAACCAAGGAGCCCACCTTGTCTGTCAATTTATGGCAGTCGACTGATATGCTGATAAGGGGGTGCCATGCAATTGCCAACTGATGAAATGGCAGGCGAAGCCAAAAATTGTTGATTTCGAGCACATATTGGTGCACTGTTGCGTGGCCTTAAGGGAAAGAACCCAAATGTGCCAATGAAATGGAAAACGTGTAAATTAGATATCGTTTGCCCAAACTTATAATTACCTTTTAGTATCCCATTGTATGTCTTATGGACATTATTATATTATATGAAAAAAATTGAAGAATTTTGAAGGCCTTTTTCATATTCATTTCTTCCAATAAAGCTATTTAAGAAAGGTTCTTGCTGAACTATTTTATAATCTCCTTTTAATAGCTTCTCTTCTTTTTCCGCAGTTTTGGAGCCGGCGTTTCCCATGCGCGATGTGACCATAAACCGGAACGTCGACGCCCACAAACTCTACGACGTGCTGGGCGAGGTGGGACGGTGAGTATCCCGCAGCCTCGGTGGAATCGTTGAGTAATCAAATGTATCCCTCTGCAGCGGGAAGTTCGGCACGGTGTACAAGTGCAAGGACAAGGCGAACGGGCTGCAGCTGGCGGCCAAGTTCGTCCCGATCCCGAAGAGGGAGGACAAGCGGAATGTGGAGCGGGAGGTGGAGATTATGAATTCATTGCAGCATCACCTCATTATCCAATTGTACGCGGCATACGAATATCAGAAAATGATGTGCGTCGTCCTGGAACTGTAAGGATACCGAGATGCCGAGGCGTCGCGACTGAATGTGTTGATTTGCTTGTCTTGTCTCGTGGGACCGACTTCCTTTCTGTCTTTCTGTATATTTGTTTGGGGGTAGATTACGCTTGGTAACCAAAACTTAGGAGGAGGCTCTAAGCCATGCAACGATACAAAACTGGAAGCCAGAAGAGGAGAATGCTCAGAGAAGAGAAGCATTTTCTATTAATTTAAAGGGAAATCCAGCAGTAAAACGCGGAATACGCTCCGCAAATCCAAAGTATAATTGAGATCTTAGAGGGCCATTGCCTTGAATGTATTCCTCAGCATGGCTCACTTCTCCCCAAGTAAGTTTTGGTTACCAACTCCGGGTCACCCTAATGAATACTTTCGCACTCAGATCCACTATTCGTTCAGTTTGTTCCCCCTTTGTTGTTCGCCACTTTGTTGCCGGGACACAATATCTTGCAATCAGTGGGAATGTGCATAAAATGCGATTTACACGTACGCACATTATCGTAAACTAGTAAACTTTTCTGCCACACCCAAACACAAAGCACTCACACAAAGTCCGAAAGAAAAGCCTTCAGCAACAGGTTTTCCCTTGGCACGCAGCATTCACAAAAATTTACAGCAACTTTTATTCGCCTCGCTAAAGTTTTTCCCAGCTCTTTGTTCGCAAATGAATGGAGACATGGGTTAAGGCCCTAATGGGCCATAAAAACGATTGAGGCAGGTGTTTGGCCCACTGATTAGTCGACGGCCTTGACCCACATCCGCCACCCAGAGGGGAAATAAAAGAAACACGAAACAATTTCGCTTCGTTTTCATAGACCCAAAGACAAGGCCCGAAAGACTTTGTCAACTTAAATTAATTTCCAACAAAACAAGGAAACTGCAGTTTGGACAACTTGGGCTGTTGTTCTTGCCGCTCTTGTTGTTCTTGTCTCCTCCCCAGGAAAAGTTAATTGTTGACTGGCATAGTTATCCTTGGCATATTCATAACAGAATGTTCAACTACGGGCAGCATATTTTCCGAAGAAGAAAATTCCTCGCACCGAGACGAGCTGCAGGGAAACTTTAAGCTCAAACAAAGTGTTACTATTTCATGTAGATTTAAATCGAAAAGTAATATCTTACCAGGAATACCTAAACATTGTTGTCTACGGCTTAAAAGTTTCAGGAGATATTCTTTGCTTAAATATAATCTCATTTCGGCAATGGAATTGAGTGGGATACTCAACTATCTAATAATTAGAGAGAATTTATATCAACGTTTGCTGTTATCCACTTTGTGTAGAAACATTTGTTTAGCCTTTGAATACTCTTAATTGTAATCAGTTTGTGCACAACATTTTTTTCAATTTATTTGCTTTGTAGAATATTTGTATTAATTTTTAATTGGACTACGACGGACTTACCAATTTATTTCGGACTGTGCCTGAAGTGCCGCACTCGCCAGCAATTGTCCATCTGGTAATAACAGTATTCCATTTCAAACTGGAAATGCACAAAGGTCCACATGCAATTTTAATTTACTCAATTTTGGGGTGAAGTGCATCAACTAACTAACAACCCGAAAAAGCAGAGAAAAACTAATGCACTGCGGCTTTTCTCCTGTTTTTTCGACATTTTTCATGAGCATCCGATGGAATACTAAAAGGGGTTTTGTGCTGTGTTTGTCGAAATTCAATGGCGAATCTCGGCTGACGTTTGTTCGAGTGTCTGAACATAATTCCCCCGATCCAATCCGCATGCTGTTAGTTGATGCCCGTCACTCGGCGGATGGATGTTCATGGATTATCTGATTTTCGTGTCTGGCAGAGCAATCGGTTCTCTTGTAAATAACATAACTAGTTTAGAGTGGGCAGTCAGGTAAGGTGACTAAACACGAAGCTAAAACCTATGGTTAAAAACGAGGAGGAGACACTAATTGAAAGGCGATAACCCTGCTTCTGGTGCTTGGTTTGCATGTTTTGCTATGTGATTTTTAGAGTTCGCATGCCCCTTTCCCTAATTTCCTCGTGCCTCCGATTCACCCAATTTTCTTTCAATTTTCAAAGCATCGAAGGTGGCGAGCTCTTCGACCGCGTGGTGGACGACGAGTTCGTCCTCACCGAAAGGGTCTGCCGCGTCTTCATCCGCCAGGTGTGTGAGGCCATGGCTTTCATCCACGGCAACGGGATAGTCCACCTGGATCTGAAGCCCGAGAATATCCTGGTGCTCACACAGAAAGGAAACCGCATCAAGATCATCGACTTCGGTCTGGCCCGTAAGTTCGATCCTGACAAGCGACTCAGAGTAAGTATCCATCGCTTCGAAATACTTTGCACGCAATCTCTTATTTTACCTTGACTGGCTTTTAGGTTCTCTTCGGCACCCCAGAGTTCGTCGCTCCAGAAGTGGTCAACTTCGACTGTATATCCTATGGAACCGATATGTGGAGTGTTGGTGTGATATGCTATGTGCTGTAAGTTTTGAAAACATTCTAATATAATATCCATACACGTCCTAGCAATTAAATCATAGCTTGTACACTCGACACTGCTCATTAAATTAAAACAAAAATTCTTCCAAAGATGTTAATTTTACCGCACCCTAGATTTCGGGAAACACAATGCTTTCGAACCGTTTATGGGGTAGAGCAGCAATTAGAAATTTAATCAAGCCCCGCTCTCATATCTCAAGGGTAGGTGCTTGGCAGGAAACCAATTAAAAATGTGTTCCAGCTAAAAATGTGATAATCAAAGGGGGCGGTTCGGTATCTCCCCCTCCCCCGTCCTGGCAAATTTAATTTAGTTAATTAAGTGTTGGTTTTGTGTTTTTATTTATTCTGCTTACGCTGCCTTTACATTTCATGTTTATTGACTCTCCCACACCTCGGAACCCACACACTTGGAACGCCGCGATTCCGCACGATGCGATATGTGTGGCTGAACCCAGCATCTCAGGACTGTCGCCTTTCATGGGCGAGAACGACATTGAGACAATGTCGAACGTAACCATTGCGAAGTACGACTTCGAGGACGAGTGCTTCAACGGCATCTCCCCCGAGTGTCTGGATTTCATAGCCAAGCTGCTGGCGAAGGACCTGAGGTGGGTGTTCGCAGTCTCCCTAATTAGAGCCTGCCGCTAACCCTCTCTATTCCGATTCCGATTCCGATTCCCCAGCACTCGGATGACGGCCGCCGAGTGCATGAAGCACAAATGGCTCCAGCAGCGGCCGGCCACCGCCGCCACGGCCACGCCCATCACAAAGGCCGCCTCCGCGGCGTCGAAGTCGCGGCTGAAGTCGGTGTCTCCGGTGACGGCTCCCTCGGAGTCCTCCGAGGACTCCACCGAGACCATCGAGGACGAGGACGACGAGGAGGAGGAAGTGGAAGTGGAAGTGCAGGCGGAGCAGGCCAAGCAGGAGGCAGCCCAGCAGGACGAGGAGCTGGCCAAGCTGTGCAGCTCCGCCGACCTGGAGGTGAGCACATAATCGGAACGACGGGAAAGGTGTCAGGGGAACCAAGCACCGACTACCGAGGTGTCATATTCCCAGAGATGTCGGGGTTGGCGTACTTTGTACACGAAAAGAAGGGTTACTTTAAATGCGAATCAGTACTCAAAAATGTTGTGCACTCTATTTAAATTCAGTGGGGTTTTAAGATTGATAGGTACAGATCGAAATAGCGCCCAAGAATGGTTAAATATACTTTTGAAATGCAGAAATATTGCCCGAGTACCTATCGACTACTGTACCCCGCACCACTGGCTCTTTGCAGGACAAGGAGCTGGACGCCACGAAGGACAACCTGAAGAACTTCATCGTGCGCTGGGAGACGCACCCGAACAGCCCGTACGTGTTCGACGTGGAGGGCAACGTGATTGCGCCGCTGGGCGAGACGAGCTACCCGCATCCCCGCAGGACCCACGGCCAGGACAGCCTCTCCTCCTCCCGAGGTGAGTACGGATCCCAGCGACAGCGCGACCGACACGCCCTCATCCACGGCAAGTGAGGCATCCGCATCGCACCTCCGACTGGATCGACTTGTATATTACACGATTAACTTGTCAGACTAATTGTTGTTCTTAACTTGAATGTGGACCAGGCTGGCCAGCCCCCGTCCGCCTCTCTCGCCTCCGTCTCTGTATTAACCCCTGTCGTCAGTTACTTTTTGCGGACGCGGGGCCCGGCTGGCCAGCCAGAACTGTTGTTTATGTTTAAGTAACCGTAGCCGTAAGCAATGTGCCCGGCGTCCTTGTAGCGGACGACCAGCTCTTTAACCACTTGACACTGTGATAATGACAGCCATTGACAACAACTACTGAAATATATATATCCAATATGTAACTCAAACTCCAGCACAGCGGTTCTTCTCTGTAGTTTCTTCGCGATGAGAAACCGAATTCCATCCAAACTCTGTCCATTCCCCATTCCCCATTCCCCATTCCCCAATCCCCCTTCCAAGCCCAAATCCCTACCAGAATCCAGAACTACCCGACTCCCAGTTCAGGTTTCGATCAGCACACATACTCGTAACGCCACGGGTTCTGGTCCGCCAGCCAGGTAAGCCCAACATCCAGCTCCGAACTCCATCATCCTCAGAGATCGCAGTCAAATTCCAAAGTCAGCCTCATGTTCATTTGTGGTTTGTCCGCCAGGAAGAGTCAACTTCAAAGTCTGAGAATAACTATTTCCTTGTGTATAAAAGCACTTTATTTATCCTTTTTCAAAACAGTAATTCTTTCGTATGGATCAATTATAATACAACTATTTATCAAGTAAGGCAGTAAGGCAGGCAGTCGCTTTCTCCTTTTTTAGTTTGAGAATATTAAGTTCATTGCCTTATCAACGTGTTTTAAAGCTGCCTAATTATCCTTTTCTGTAGATGATCACTCACTAACCCATTTGCAAGTTTCGATGTTACCAAGAGCCACTCTACACAACTCTCTGGACTCATTAGCATGATTTCCGTGTGTGAATTACCATTTCATGTACACTAACGTGTCTGTTAACTCTTTCGGCAATAAACCCACAACCTCTTACTGACCAGATGCTCCCAAAATGCCAGTCTAAGACCCATCTCCACTTGCAGTTTGCTCGCCCTCGCCCTGCGAATCCATCGCCACTCTGACGGACGACGAGCGCGGCGAGGAGGAGGAGGAGCTGCCCGAGGAGGACGAGTCCCGGAGCGCGGACAACGAGAGCCCCCACTCGGTGGCCACGCCCATCAACGAGTCCCGGGAGAAGCTGTTCCCGGCGGTGGCCACCTCCAGCCCGGCCACGCCCACGCCACAGCACCTGTTCAACGAGAACTTCGACGAGTTCTCCGGCAGCCAGTCCTCCGCCCAGCAGCAGCGCAGCATGAAGAGCTACCTGCACACCTTCGACCGGCGCAACTCGGACACCACGTACCTCCTGGGTCGCCGCAGCTCCGGCGAGCGGGTCAACCTGGCGGACGAGATCCGCAAGCTCTCCGACCACCTGCTCATGCTGGCCGAGATCAACACCAAGCTGGGCGATGCCAACAACAACGGCGGCAGTGCGAGTAACAGTGGGAAGTCCGATCCCGACCCGCCGGCTCCTCCAGCCCCCAGTCCCTCAACTCCGTCCGGCAGCAGCTCCAGCAGGACCTCCGAGGTCAACCAGGAGGGTGGCCGGTGGAGCAGCAAGAGCACCGCCAGCAGCAGCTGGAGCCGGCCGACTGCGCGGGGAGGACTCCTAAGCCAGGCCAGCAGCAGCTCCTGGAGCCAGAGCAGCTACGACGACGGCCAGGGCAAGACCAAGGTCAGCTCGCTGTCGGTGCGGCTGCAGCAGTCCATCGAGGAGACGCCCAAGCTGAGCAACGGCAGCAGCTCGGCCTCCAAGTCCCTGGTGCAGTCGCAGCGCAGCAAGTCCACCGTGCAGACGGTGAGCAGTTCCAACGCCAGGAGCACCACCAGCCAGCATGTACAAAGAACCAGCACCACCTCCTCGAAGGTGATCTCCAGCAGCAGCGCCTCCGCCTCCAGCAGCTCCAGCCACCAGATCTCCACCAGCGCGGGCCACGAGTCGGCCAGCAGTCGGCGGGCCAAGTTCCGGATAAACCAGATGAGCCGGGACGTGCCCGTCGGCCTGCCGGACACGCATCAAACCGTGAACCTGGAGGAGGCGGCCAACACCACCAAGGACTGCCTGCTGCACCTGCTGGAGAAGTACAACGAGACCCGCATCCGCAGCCCGATGGGGCGCCACCAGAGCATCAGCGTGGACTGGCACGTGAGCGACAACCTGGAGTACCGCTCCATGAGCTCCATCAACGCCTTCTTCCAGCGGCACAACCACACCGGCGGCGGCCACAACGTGCGGCACATCCAGGCCCAGCTGGAGGAGAAGGCGGCGGGGAAGTAGGCGCCCTCCCGGAGTCCACTGTATATATCCGGTTTGTATAGATGTATGTAGGCAGAGATCGACTTAACGGAAGCTAGGTAAAACTACGAGGTGGCAAGTGGAACCATTTAATATTTATGTACTTGATGTAAGCGATAAATGAAATTAAATTATTGAATAAAAGCAAAAACATGAAAATCTCTGTTGCCCTGGGTCGGGATGTCTCTCACAAATGTGCAAGAAATAAAACCATCTTCACTTACTACCAACTAAAAAATCAAAAACAATTTATTGCAGAAAAACAAATATTAACTTATAAAATGTACAAAATCGGTTGAATAAACTACATTTAATAACTACGTCTACAACCAAAGCAATGGATAGGAAGGAATAGAAGTGAATCGGTAGCAAACATTTAAATAATTGTGTGTTTTTTCTGTTTTAAAGAGCATATTGGGCGATGTTTTGTTTTGTTTGTTTTATGTTTATTGAAGTATAAGTTTGCGTGTAATTTAAATATACATAGAGCATCTATCTATACATATAAATATTAGGAGAATACTTTGGATTTGTTCTTAGTTAGGCTTACAAATAGAGGCTTTGTATAACTGTTATGAAGAATAGGCTCTGCCTATGTGTATAGTATAGTAATCTAGCATTTGTACATGATAGTTTTAGGCAAAACTGTTTTCATAATTTGCCCAGAGATCAAAGCAAATCATAAGGACATTTTACCACTGGTTAAGAAATGAGAGCGCGACAATTCGTGCGCATTTGGCGGCCGTCGAACGAACGCGGCATCCAAACGCGCAGAAATTGAAGTAAATAATTCAAAGACATTCCTTTGTTTGTTTTTCCACTGGTCGAATTGGGTACAATGTTAGTGGGTCACAAAACAAGGCAGCAATGAGCCGAAAGCAGGCTCATTGGGGCTCCGTTTTAGCGCCCTCAAAGTGCAACACGGCACCAACGACAAAATTCAAATCTGCTCTGCCCTGAGTTGCTGGTTTTCGGCAAACTAACAAGGGCAGAGAGCAGGGATGAGTTTTGTTTCCTGCCAAATTTCAAATGCAAAAGTTGCCGGAGAAATTTGAAAGGGTTTTACAAAGTTATGTAAAGTTAGCATTTCATCGTTATAAAGGTTAAATTTCGGTTGGCTTCAACATAGTTAAGACTAATTCCATTTAGCTTGCGGTCTCTCTCTTCTAGTTCAATAGTTGGTTGTTGTTAAGAACTAATCACTTAGTTTATGGCATTTCTCACTAGAGAAATCTAAAAAGTTTCATGTAGCTCGAGCTTACTGGTTGGCTTACAACTAATTACTGGTTACGAGTAGTTGAAGACTAACGATTAATATTCGCAACTGTCGCCCTTGCACTGCATAAAAAGGTTCGTAATAAAAATTAGGAATACTACACAATCGCAGTGGCTTATAAAAAATCGTTTAAAATTACAAATTGCAATTCGGTGGGGTTGGCCAGCGAATCCGAGCGTTAGTTGTGGCGCGGACGCTTCAGCATCGCCCCGAAGTGCGTCCCCAACCCGATTCCCCGCTGGAGCTCGAACTGGCGGATGAACTGGGGGAGCTGGTGCGCAGACGCTTTGCGGGGGACAGTTTCTTGGGAGCCTGAGCCAGGCGCTTGCGCTCCTTCATGAACTCTGCAAACAGAAGAGAAGAATCGTGTTATTAATCTGTGTTACGTGTGATCGACAAATCAAAGTCAGCTGCTGCACTTCCGGTCGTCCCTGTTGAGAAGTCATTGATCCCTGAACAGCAGGCGCCGCCTGTTTTTGCACATTTTGATTTCGGATTCGGGTAGATCCCAGATTGTGGCACGTGGCCGGCAGCAGTTCCCTGCAGAGGGTTGCAGATCCGCACAGGGGTAGCAAATAAGTGCCAGACGGCAGCCAGACAGTCGGTCCCCAGCCGGTTTTCAGGTAGTGCGGTGAAAGCGAGAGTGGTGGTGCATAGCTGCATAAATTACGCGCTCCAGCTTACTGACCAAAGTAGCAAAAAGTACACCCAGAGCGCTGCGACTCTGGGCTTTAGGGCTTCAGGGGCTTCCCGACTGACCACCCGATGCGGGTGCATTTATAATGCCCCGAACAGACACTTTTTACGATTATAATTGCACTGCGTGTGCGAGTGGCATATAAAAAGCCGAACACAAAGCAATCAAAGGGAGGTTTGATAAGGCCTCGGACCCTGGATGGTGGTGCATTGAAAGCCGATCCCCAGACCCCTTCTCTCCTCGTTTTCTGTAATGAGGTCATGGCATAGACAAAGCCGAGTCACAGCTGTGGCATTTATAGATGCAGCCAGCCAGCCCGCATGCGATCGATCTGGAAACCAACCCCCGCGTAGCCAAGGATCAGCTCAGAATAGTTTGGTTTCGCCGATGAAGAGCTGCGGCAGCTGCCAACAGCTTTGAAGTTGCTAACCCTTTTTAAGGAAAATAAATCTCCCACAAAACATTCGCTAATTGCTGTAATTTGGGTTTAGTTGCACGAGATACGCCCACTTCAAAAGGTCCCAAGTCCTTGTGAAAATAAACAATAAAAGATGAGGGAGTGCTGGCAAACAATATGAAGAACCAATTAATACCCCCCTTTAAAATTTAAATAAATGGCGTCTTTGTTTAACCAAAAAAAATTATCAACAGTAAAAATAAATGCAAAACTCAAACTCAAAACTGAAATAAAATGTTTTGTAACTGCCTAAATTAAACAGGTCACTCCCTCAACTTCCGCCTGGGAAAAACAGGAAAAGAGCTCAAAGCTATGGGAAACCAATTTGTATCGCCCACCGAAGTGCAATGAAGCTTGACCCTGGGAACCGTCAAGCCTGGCTGATCAATCCGTTGTGGAATAACTAAGCCTGAGTGGGAGACTCACCTGTGATTTTGGGCTGTCGCTTGCGCAGGACTATCGAGGAGGTGCTGGCCAGGCTGGAGGAGCTGAACCGCGTCGTCAGTGACTCGTCCTGTGAATCGTAGCAGGAGTCGTTGTCCGTCGTGGACTCCAGCGAGGAGTTGGCCAGGTTGGAGCCGAAGTTCTCTCGCTCGGAGCGCTCGTTCACCAGAACATCCATGTCGCTGGGGCTGCAGTCGGCGGAGGGACGAACATGGGCAGCTCGGGTGAGGGTGTACATCTCCGGGGCGAAGCTGGACTCCTGGAAGCTGACGCGTTCCCAGATGAAGGGCGACTTCTCGGCCAACGGGCAGCCGGCGCGGAAGTCAAAGCCCCACTTTTGGGTGGCCAGCTCCTGGTGGCGCTCCAGTTCGGCATTAAAGGGTCTAAAAAGATGTTAAGTTAGTTGGGCCTGTATCAAATGGGGGTTTTCGCAAACTCACGTTTTGTTGGCTGTACCCTCGGTGGACTTGGAGCTGCCGAACAGGTCACGCTTGATGCGGTTGAGCTGGCGACCGCAGGGCAAATTGCGACTGAGCGCGGGACTGCTGGTAATCTTGCAGAACTCGCTTAGCATAGCAGGATTCAGGACTCGAGCACTGACCATGTTGACTAATCTTAGACTGCGATCCGATTCACTCGACTTTTTCTGCTCTGTTTTGGGACGCAGTTTCCTCGCCACTTGTTTGCGAAACTCACGCCAAAGCGAACTGTCAAACTTTTGGCGCCAAAACTTTGTTTTCGGGCAGCCCCAAAAGAGAACGAGAGAGAGCAGTCTCCACACAAATACAAATCACGGTCTCCACACTTTCGTGAGTGTGGGAGATCGAGTGTGCGTGTGTGAGTGCGCTGTGGAGCAGCCTTTTTGCGTTTTGCCTTCAAAATTGAAATTTCACACTGCAGTTGTTTATAAAATGATTATAAACAAAGTTCTTAGTTTAACAGCACTTGGTCACGGTTTTCGGTTGACGGTTTGGCACAGTACACTGCAATTCTATTCACAAAACGGAACGTTTGTGTGTCTTTTGATTTTTTAACTGGTTGTTGCCCTGTGGCAGCACTTCTGGTGTCTTGTGTGTTTATACAACTTGCAAGCGTTGTAGCAGCGAGGTTTGTTGACTTTTTCGGGTGTTGTGTTCAGTGCACTGCGCCCTGGGGTTTAAGATATAGCGCTTCCGATCGGGGCGAACCTCTTTCGGCGAACTCAGAGAAACGAATAAATGATAAATAAAACACGGAGCAAAAGCAAACGTCAAACAACCACCACGCGGAGTTGCCGGATAGTAGACAGAGCGGTTCGCGCTCTCTGTCAAGCAACCCTCGAATTCAAAACGATCGAAGCGACAGCGAGCGAGAAGGAGACGGAGGATGAGAACTGAGCGGTTCTGTTTGAATGCGCTTTTATTTTGTTGTTGGGCACGTCGAAGGGGCAATTCACTTCTTGGGCTCGATTATAATACTTGATAAAACTCAAACCACTAAGAAATTAACATTTTGTTGTTAAAAAGAAAGTTTAATGAGAAGTACAAAAATGGAAATACTAGATTCTTAAACAAATAAGCACCACACATATTTTTTCAATTGGAAAATGGAAGCGTACAAAAAGTCGGTCTGACTCCAATGTCTCTCTCACTCCTTTCTCCCTCTCTCTTTCTGACTATCTGTCGCTCTCTCTTTTTCCATCCGAGTGTTTGTTGTTGCATTGGTGGAGCTGTACTTTTGGTTACGATTACGATGGGAAGATACAAAAATAAAAATGCTTTGGCTTCGGTTTGTTTGGCTTCAAACTGGATTTTTAGCTGTCAAAGGGGCGTGGCAGGGGGCAATTTGGGGCAGCGATTCTTTTCACTTTCCTCGTGTTGCCAAGGGGAAAATCGCGCATGCAATGTGGGGCACTGGTCCAGTGTATACAGACCCAGTCTAGATTCTGTAATTTCCTCGTGCAGTTGCCATAGCAATGGGAATTTTGAAATTTCCGTTAAGGCTCACTTTTTTATTTCCAAAGTTTTCTGCTTATTTTATGCTGCATTTTCCATAAGTTTTTCACTATTCATGTGCAAAATCGTAAAAAATTAAATTACACTACCAGAAGCAATAAAACGAGATTTATATTGTTTGCACAAATCCAATTAAATAAGAAGGAAAGAAAGGGAACAAAGCCCTGGAAGTCAGATTCGAAGACTAAAGACATCATTTGCTTTGTCCTTTGCTCTCGACGAAATAATGTGAAACCTCTTGGTTTTCCACATAAAAAACCGAGAAAAAACGAGGAAAATCGGAGTGCAATCACCCCAAAAAAGGCAGAGATCGTTTGACGACCGTTCGATTAGGCAGCATCATCCATAATTCTTCCCCGAGCACTCCCATGCGATCCGAACCCTTGTGGTTCGGTTTCTGTTTACGGGACACACCCTCCCTCGAGAAGAAAAGCGACGTGAATTTACACACTTTATTACAAATTTGAGAATTCTACCGGCGTTTGGTGGCAGTCATGCCTGAAAACATAAACAACTCAAGAGTTTTTCGAAAGGGGGAAGAGTTCGTGATCCCTTTAAGTAATTTCCTCCCGAGCAGGATATCCTGGCAACTACTTGTAGTATATGGGTTGTGTCAACACACGCGGAAAACTAAAAGGCGTAGAAAGGAGGTGGAAAAGCGGTTTCAAGTGCCCGGCTATAGGGGCCGATCCCGAAAGGATTGTCCTGGAACGTGCGGGCACTAGATGACACTCAAGGTATTCGCTTGATTGGAGTCCATAATGCTGGTTGGATCGAAATCGGTTCTTATCGGACGCTCCCTAATACGCACTTAACTATCCTCTGAACCGATAAGAGCTAGGCAAACATCATCAGCAGTTCCGTGGCGAAGGTCGCGGTCTGTAAAACACTATCTCGTATCTATTGAAACCTCAACAAAGTCCGGTCCTGCCTCGACATGAATGTATAAAAAATACGTTACACTCATTTCGAATGCAACGCGTCTTATCGCCCCGGCACTCAGCTCACAATCAGCCAGCCCAGTCCACCCCAGGAGGAGGTCCAAGATAGCCCACTCTATAAAGCATATAGGACCGAGAACTTGGCCCGACCTGCCACGTGATACGGTGGTGGGGGTGCAAATGTTCAGCGAGCATGACCAACCGGCTAAGTAACGCTCGAAATTGCCGTAAGATAGTTTTCAAACACTCTCCGCTCCGTAAGAAAATTACCATAAAAACTGTCCAGCTCACGGAACTGTGACCGCAATTCCGAAATTTTGCCAGGCAGGTGTGCTAAGACTAGGGATATTTCGAGGGTTCAAGCCAATTTGTGGGAGTGTTTCATTACGTAATAGCAACCAATAGACGGGAGGTATAATGAACTGCGAGCAAACGTTTACTTGGTTAGATTGGCAGAGAAATTAAGGAAGAAAATATTATCGTTTTATAACAACTGGAATCTTTGAAACGGTCATAGGAATACGGATCGAGATATTAATTATACTTGTATCTGGTACCCTGCTCAGAGTCGGGAAACAATCTGTACATCTCAGATCGCAACCTTAATCACAGGGATCCCTATCCCGAGTGTTAGCGAGCAGTTACCCTGGCAAATGACCCATCATTAATATTACCAAATCTCTGGCCAGGACATTTATAAATGACTTTCGCTCATCTGGCATCTTGTGCTCGGACAAATTGCGGTCAGATCGAGGAGTTATTGATGGATTTCCTCAAAGTGGAGTGCAAATAGTCGGGCAGTATGCAAATATTTGGACTGGCTACCGGGCAGGCTAATCCTTTGCTGATCCTGCGGCTACTGTGCTACTTCCACTCGACTCATCAATCACGGCAAGGCACTTGTGCTGACCGCGGACTAAACTGGCATGACAACTCATTTTATTGGGACAGTCTCTCGGTGGACAAACACCCGAGGAGGTTGTGTGAAAAGGTTCCCTGTTCCTGGTAAACGCGTGGAAAACGTGTTTGGGAAAAATCGTTGGCTCAGCGTGATGCGAGGAACTCGTTTTTTCGGCCGAGACTATAAATATTTATGGAAAACCATTTGAGGAGAGCGGACCCGAGGAAAGACAAACAAACAGAGGCTTGGAGTCAAGAAGTTGTCAAATCCCAAGGTATCTTAGGTCAGGAAAGCAGATCACCCAGAGATGTATCTCTCGGATCTCGGATCTCGGCACTCTGTACTCGTATTTGTGTACGCTATCTGCGGCCGAACTACCCCAAAAAAGGAAGAAACCTCAGTCACTTTTGGATACATATTCGGTACATTAGGGGCCCTGGCACCCCGACTCCGCGACTCTTTGACTCCCCGCCTCCCAGAGCAAACGCAACTCAAATAATAATAAAAACGCATTTATGACTGCATCGGCGAGAAACGCCATAAAGCAGCGAGGCAATCAGCGTCGGCGATCGTTCCAATGCGAGAAACAGCCGAAAATCCTTTTGAAAATCATCCAGAAAACAGGTTGGGAAAGAAGGCAGGTAGATCGCCGGCCATTTGGGGTTTTCAATCACAAGACGAATTTATTAGGGAGCAAGAGACGTGACCCTTTCCTTTTTTTTTTGGTGATGGGGAACAGAAACAAACCAAACGAACAACAAACTCGAACTAAGGCAGTGTACAGTTGCGCAGGGGTTCAGGGGTTCAGGGGTTTAGCTGATGGACTCGTCCTCCTCCAGCTCCACGTCCTCGTCCCAGGAGCTCTCGCTGCTCCACGGACCGCTCTGCCTGGGCAGGTTGTGGCGCCAGAGGACGGTGGTCCCATTGCTCCTGGCGAAGGCGCACACGTCGCCGTCGGGACTGAACCGCAGGGAGCACACCTCGCCGCCTCCGCTGCCTCCGCCGCAGTCGAAGGAGTCCAGGAGCGCATCCGTGGCGAAGTCGAACTTGTGGACGTGGCCCCGACCATCCCCGCAGGCGTAGCACTCCTTGCCGGGGTGCAGGGAGGCCGAGGTGACCTTGAAGGGCAGCTTGCGCTGCCGCAGGACCTCGAAGCGCCGGCAGTCCAGGAAGAGCAGGCTCTCGCCGTAGGCTATGGTCACCGTCTCGCCGTCGGGGTGCAGCTCCAGCGACTTGGCGTGGTGGGGCAGCACCACCGAGTGGCTCCGCTGGCCGCTCAGGCAGTCCCACAACTGCACGGTGCGGTCGTAGGAGGAGCTGAGCACGCAGCGCTCCCCCAGGCAGAAGGTCACGTCCCTCACGCCGCGCTGGTGACCCCGCATGACCACCAGGGCCGTCTGCTCCTTCTTCTCCTTCTTGTCCGGCCTCTCCAGGTCGAAGAGGCTGATGGTGGGGTCGCGGCCCAGGCAGCCGGTCACCAGGTGCCTCCCCCGGGCGTCCAGGTCCACGCAGGCCACCGTCTCCGGGTGCGAGAGCCGCGTCAGCTGCCGCCCCAGGACCGCGTCCCAGATGCGCGCCTTGCAGTCGCCCCCGCCGCTGGCCAGGATGCCGGCGTCCTCGCTCAGGGAGACGCTCCACACCTCCGCCTCGTGCTTCCGCAGGGCGCCGATCCAGTCGCCAGTGGCACCGTGGCGCAGCACCGCCAGTCCGTCGAGGCCGGCGGAGGCCAGGTAGCTCCCCGATCCGCGGTCCCTGCTGAAGGACAGCTCCACCACTGCGTCCGTGTGACCCTCGCACACCACGTCCGACATCTCGAATCTCGCTGCTTGAAGCGCTGCTAGGTACTTGTGGGGATCAGTTAATCGGGAAGAGCTTCCAGCTGGAATCTTATATTTCTAAATCGGAAAGCTCGGGGGCTACTAGATGAGACAGTGCTGAGTTTATTCTCGTTAGCTGCTTTTCTATCTGTCAATTGGCTTTCCTCCCTACAATTCAATGCTCTTTCAGCTTCCTGAATATCCACTAGGCAAAAAATCGGGAAAAATCCGAACATGATGCTACGACGGATAGAAACAGAGTGAAAGCGCTTTAATTTTCGTATGCTTAGTGGAAGGTTTTCAATATAAATTTTGGCACAGCTTATCGCAATAGGAATCTCTGCAAATACATATATTTTAAGAAGAAACAAGAACTATTACTAACTAAGCGACTGATATCGCAGAAGAGCAACTTCTGATCCAAAACCATTATGGTTAACAAGTTAACTTGTATATTTTGTGGTTTACAAAAATCCCATGAAAGTTACAGAATAGGTGTATTTTTCTTTAAAAATTTCAAAATAACACTGTCCGTTTTCTTATCTCTGTTCCAACAAATGCCAAAAAGCCTAAATTACATACCAAGCATAAATAAATGTTCTTACTAACGTAAATAAAATAGCATTGCAGAATAGTTTTATCAGCTTAAGAGAAAAAGATATCAGCAATGGCAAAATCGAATTATCACGTCTTTTTGGGGGCTTAGAAATTCTTAAATTGAAAGGCTTATCATTAATTCGATTAAGGATGCTTTATCGACACGACACAAAGTCTGCTGCTTAAGCCGAAAATCGAGTGGCCCAATAAAGCTTGCTCTTTGTGCCAGAAGCCAGCGGCTTCCTCCGCTCCTCCTTCGCCACTTTTAATTTAATAGAAAGCACACAACCCCAAGGACCTGGGCGGGATCCCGGTATCAGTCATCACTTGTTAATCTCACTTAAACGTTTCAGCGGATATTGTGTGGCCCGCGCACCCGAGCATTTTTCGGCAAACACGGAGGATGGCAAACTACTTGCAACTTTGTTGGCAGAGGAGCGCCAGGATATTAGCAAGGTGCCAAAGGCGGGGAGCACGAACGCGTAATGTATATTAAATGCACTCGAGGAGATTCAATTCATATTTCAGGACGTTTTGCTTTCATTATGCGGCGAACAAAGGGCGCCCGGCACGAGTCCTTCGCCTCGGGAGGATCCGTTTCACCTGCAGGACGACACCTGAGCATACACAAGCGGGCCGACACAATGCTGCTGCTCCTGGCACCTCTGACTTGGTACCTGGACCACTTGTGCGGGCACAGGACCAAAAACCAGGAGCAGGAGTCCCCGGCAACCGCAAGACTAACAGCACACGCCCGCAATTGCGTCGATTTCACTTTCACACAAAGTCGGAACAGCACTCCTTCCAAATCATTGCACTGAGGAAAAAGAGGCTCAGCAAAATAGTTGCGTTCAAAATAAAAATACAAAACAATCTTTTAAGGCGTGTTTATTTTCAATAACCCCCCACCTTTGGGCTCCGAATGCCATTGGTATATGATTGGAAAGTAAATCAGTAGTATTATTATTCTATGTGTAGCTTCTCGAGGAGGAACATTTGTCGCTGAGTTTTTGGGTTTAGGGGAAATTAAACGGATTTCCCCAAGAGCCTGACTTGACAATGTGTGATGTGGAGTTGCCTGAAGTCATTGTTGGAGCAGATGCTAATTAGATTTGGGCACAAAAGAAGCTCGCAAAGAAAACCGCACTTGAAGGAGACGTCGGATACTAAAAAGGTAAGTGTTGTATGTACTTTGTAGTTGAATCTTCAGAGGTTGGTAACCAGACAACTTTTGTTCCCATAACCCACTGTCCCGGATTTCCTGAACTGGCCCACAAACACACAAATCATTGAGCGATTTCCCTTTTCGATTTCGGTTCGAAAGAGCATTAATAATAATTAGTGCGCAGAGGAGTTTAAAGGAAGTGCAACTCATGTCCGTAATGGTCTCGTTCGGAAAGTGAGTGGCATCATCAGAATCGGGGCGTGGTCAGCGGGAAGTCGGACTTCATTTGTCAGTCAAGTCAGAGCGTTAGATAATGGTGCGAAGTCAGCGAAAAGCAGACTTACGAAATTATTTTTCTGCGAATTCGCGGCCATCAAAATATTTACTGGGCCCATAAAGTCGCGTACTTTACGACAATTCAACGGAAAGCATTTGCGCGTAATTGGTTATAATTTTTATAGGAACATCGGGACATTGGGAGCAGGAGCCTCAGCCTCAGCCTCAGCAAGGGGTAAGGACCACTGAGGGAAGGGGAGTGGCGGAAGGACACTCCCATCGATAATGCGAGCAGACAGCAATCTGTCCCGGACGCGGAGGCTCCTTTCGCATCCCGAGTCCGTCCTCTGCCAAAGTGTCAGGACAAATCAATAAACCTCTCATTTTATTGCGAACGTCTCAGATACCGATCTGTCACTTTCCATTGTCGCCCTGACAATTGATATCTCACACATCATTTGGCTCGAGTGCGCACAATGAGATTGTTTATGCCATTTTCGGGTAGTAGCAGAGTCTTGCGAATATTTCCCCGGCTCTGCGGACCTTCTCGCAGGGGTTCTTCTAGGTATCGGCTTTTCACCTTTCCCATTTCCCTCGCGGAGGCTGCTTTCTCCCGTCTAGGGGTTGGCTCAACTTGCGGTTTTCCCTGAGAAATGGACGTGATTTTTCCGCATTTTCTGCCGGCATTTTGTCCACTTAACGCCGCTCTGTGGTCAGAGTTCAAATATGGGACCATTGACTTATGACAGTTGTCCGCAAATGTTTGCATAATCCTGCGATCCGATCGGATCGGCTTTTCCGGGTCAATGTGCTGGAGAAAGCGGGCGGGGGACTCGGTGAAAGGTCCTTGGCCCACAATGGGGTTTATGACCTACTTAGCTTACTCATTTCGAATGAGATTATCTGAGGGATTATGTTCGATGACCAAGTGATATAGTTGCTGGAAATCATAATAGTAATAATTTAATTTATGCCTATAAATCACAACACATTGTTGTAAACTAGTTTTTTTCTCTAAACTCTTTTGTACATCTCTAGTTTCGCCTTTCGCTGCCAGCTTTCCCATATCTAAGGACCTTTCCCTTAAGTCCCTTGTAAGAATCGTGTAAACCCGAACTAAGTTATGCAAAAGCCACGCTCTACATCATGTTGAGAACTCGAGTGATCAATCCCGGCGGCTCCGAGTGCCTGTCACTTCTGCTGGCAGATCCTGGCGAGACAATGGAGAAAGCGAGTCCTGTACCAGTTCCCCGATTCGCGACGCCTGTCGCAGGAGGATGTTTCGCTTTCGCCGATCTGCAGATCAATCAAAGTTGGTCACGCTGTCGGGAATTATGTCACTCGCTCACTCAAATTGCAGGATTCGCAGGATTCGCAGGACGAGGATGACGAACTGACGGTTGAACTGATTTGCATACGAGCAGCGGAGAGTTTTCCTCGGCAGCTGCGGTTGGGTTTTCCCAGTCGTTTCCCCAAGGGGGTTGTCGGCAAACTTGGCTTGACAACGGTTGAAAGTTTTCCGCGTTTTTCCTCTTTTTTTCCCTTTTTTTTCATTCTGATGCTCTGTCATCGCATCAATCATGCACTTTATGTTTGCGTCTTTTAGGCAAACTATCCTTTGTAATTAAGTAAAGTCCGTTTAAACGGCTGCCAGGTTATTCGATACTTTTCGGGGCTTACCCTATCCTGCTATCCTGTTTTTCAATTCATATGGAAATCCGGCGGCTGAAAGTTAATACTCTGCGCCTGCGCAGATGTGGGAACTTCGGCAGGGAAAACTTTTAAATGAGACATTAGGTTTTGGACGAAAATCAGGCCAGTTCTCTGGATGTTCCCCCTGCCGTAAATCAATCAATTGTCAGGGCCCATAAACGATTTTATAATGGCCACCGATGGCCAGCTGGCCGAAAGTGATACAAAGTCATCGGACGGGCATGCCAAAATCGCACTTTATGGCCATATAAAATCGGGATCTGCTCACGAAAAAACAGATGTGCCACTGCCAAATTAAACCCAAGATTCGTGTAAGTCCACAAGTTATGGCTCACCCTCGAATCGGGCTTCCTGTGTGCCGCCGCTCCACTAATTGCTCGAAGGATGCGACATCGCCGGCACAGGAAGCGGAAACCAAAGTGGACGAGAAGAGGGAGGAATGAGGATTAGGGGGTGGGGGACACTTGGTCGTCTAACTAAGCGACTAGCCAGCGGCAGAAGTCATAACAGCAAACAAAACACACGCAATCTCCTTAAGCAAATTTAAATGACGCTTCTCCCCGGGTGCATTCATTAAAGTCTGCCCGATAATTAACGCCCTTATGTCCGGGAAGAAGTCCACGAATTCCTCTCTCGGGAGGAGGAAGGGACACTTCCACTGAGCCATTGTCCTGCCGAGGGCCATTGTGACTAATTGATTCGCCCAGACAAATGCCCGTCGCTTCCCTCGTCGGTTCCTCGCCTTAATTTTGTATGGAGTGCCATTGCTTGTCTGGCCAAAAGAATTTGAATTTGCGGCGGATAGTTAATAGGGCTCTAATGCCGACTTGAGCGGATTTCATTTGAGTGAGACAATGGGGCATTCGTCATGGGAAGGGTGCATTTCAGCATGAAATATTGCTCACACTTAAAAGACAATGGAGACTTTCAAATCAAATCTGAAAGGAAGCTTCATTAACATCATAGCATTGATAATAAAGCACATAGATACTCCACAGATTAGTTCTCGATTTCAGTTTCTAGTTTAATATTAAAGAAAATTCCCAGCCTTATTGCCAACTGAAAATGTTGTGTTCCGAATCCTCCCTGATTAGCAGCATCACAACATCTCCGATGCAAAGTTTTGCCAGATTTCAATAAAGTTTCCCTGCACAGATGAGTTTACCTGAGTCACCCTTTCGTTTCAGAATGACCATTTCCCTGTTTTCCTGATCTCGAAGGACCAGAAAAACCTCGCCCAGCGTCAGAGTTGTGGAAACAAAGGGGCTTGCAATCGGAAAACCCTTTTGTTTTCCCACATGACACATAAATAAATACGAGTATGTAGCTGCAACTGGTCAGCCTCGGCTCAGCTGCCCTGTTAATTGAATCATTAGGGTGGTGCAACCAGAGACAATGCCTCCATAATCATTATGAGTGATTGCAGGCAGGCCGAAAGACAAAGGTCTGTCCAGAGCGCATTTGAATAAGTCACCAGCTGGCCATTTCACTCGTGTAACTCCAGATGCGATTCTTGTAATCCGCTCAAGGGTTTCCCCTAGTCTGGAACCACTTGAGGAGCGGGTTTAGCCGATCCGCCAGTCGGGGAGGATGTGACTCGGGGATTTTTCGGACTGATGCACTCCAGTACCTCTCACGGGTCAATAACTTCCTTCCGAGTGCCTTGGTCTCATTTCCAAAAGGGCAGAAGCTCTAATATTTACTAGTCTGCCTCAAGAGCAAGCAAGTTGCCTCCCAGTTGCACATTAAAGTAGAGTCTACCCATCAAGCAAGATAACTGAAGTACTCTCCTTAAGTTCTGTCCAAGCTTCAATGCATTAAATTGGATAAAGTTAGTAGAAAGCAGGATCTTGGTTATGATGACGACTCCGCATTACCCAATGCTGCCACTTTCTTTCGGCTCGGGTTCACTCCTCCAGCGGCACAGCTGTCTTCCAAGCTCGGTTTCGCATCCCGGAGTCCCGGCCGCAGTGTCGGCTTACTGCGGGGATATCATGTCAACGCTTTGGCTGGCATTTAACTTGCCCTTGTCGCCGTGTTTCGCCCAGGCAGCAGCACTTAGGGCTTAAAACTTTAATTAAAAGGCGCAGGAACAGAAAAGGACGAGCACAGCTGGGTCCTTAGCATTTGATCTATGCGCTGACAGGACGGAGAACGGAGAGCGGAGAACGAAGGACTCGGCCTGGTTCCCAGTGCATTCCGTAATCGGATACTTTTATTGCTGAAAGGATAAACCGCAAACTGCTTGCACGGCCATCGCATAATACATTTTATGGGAGTTTACCCGCTGGCATAAGCAGCTTAAAGTCGCAGCGGCACCGAAACTTTACGACAGTTGTAACGATTCCTGCGCCTTTTTTCTCCACTTCACCACGGCTTCTTTTGTTTCAGGAAGTGTCGCCTTTGTTTGGGGCTGATCGCAAATAAAAATAATAAATATTCCCGGCTGGCCATAAAATTGATGGATTCGTTGCGCGGCGGGCTCAATAAAACGTTGCAGCGGAATGAAGCAATGAGAGGCGCTGCTGCGGAGTATCAGAAAGACATTAAAGCCGGGATCCCGATTCCCAGACAGGAAGTGCTCAGCACACCTCGAGACGGCGACTAAGCACGTTAAAGCGTTAACTGGGCATTATTCAAATGCCAATGCAGTAATGCCGCAGTAATGCTGTCCGCAGTAAGCACATTAAGCGGGATTATGTATGGGCAATAAACCGAGCCAAGACTTCCTTTACGGGTATGCAAAGTTCGCCCGATCCTCGCTGCACTCGGTGGTGGCACCAGGGGACTGGGAATGGGGGTCGCTGAATTCCCCGATTACACATCATCTGCTGTCAGTCGTTTTGCGAGACCCTTTGTCTTCCTCCCGGTTGAAGGGAATCCTACTATACACGTAAGTAGTTGCCGAAGGGGTTGCAACTGGCTGTTGTAATAAAATGTTTACAAATTTCTGCAAAATGATTTTGCATGTGCCAATTGAATGAGGAGGATTTCTCGTTTGATTTATCGCCCGCTGAGTTTGTCCCGAGTGGGAAAATTCAAGTAAACTCTGCTGATGGCTTGATCAAACCGAAGGACCAGAGGAGTGAGAGCATTTTCATATAATTTAATAAGAAAAATGTAACATGCAACCGAAAATATATTTAAAATTGGCAAAGTTCTAGGATCAAACTGACTGTTTGAAACTAAATTTAACTACAAACCATCAGTGGTAGGTCACTTTGGAATCGGAATAAATTGGCAAAAAAAAATGAAAAATCAAACCAATTCCAAAGGCAGCAAACTTTCCCAAGCACCTTCCTAATGTTGAACCCATTAATCTATGTTGAATGAAATTTGAATAGTCAAACCCCTGGGCGATAATGAAAAATGACTCGCAATTGAAAAACGACGCCAATGGAGATCCATATGCAAATTTACCAGGAGACAAACGGCTACAAAAAAGAGCTGAGAAATGTGTCTCTCGATATTCGCGCATTAATTACAAACGCAATATTTACAAAACAAATGTGTCGCTTTGTGTCCTCCAGTCCTCCTAAAAAGGCAAAGGCAAAGGGGAGGGCAAAGGGGGAGGGAAGGGTAGGGAGTGATTCAGCTGCCCGCTGTCAACCCCTTGGAGTGACAAAAATTACAAAGATTACAACTTAATTTCGACTTTCAGCCCTTTGGGTTGAGTGCCGGCCGGCATTTACATACATAAATCTCGGATCTCCGCCTCTTCGGCGCTGCAAAAGACACTCGAAATAGTTGAAAATATTTTGTCGGGCCCTCCATTGTTGGGAACCCCTTCTCGAGATCCAGGTAAGTCGGCATTTGCATTTCCTGACAGCTCCGATTCGTCCTTTCACACCTTTAAGACTCGAGTTTAAGCCTGCAGATCTCACACTCCGCTGCACTTCTAAATGCTTTGATTGCGTTCGGTGGGACTCTTCGGTGGGGCAGGAGGGCTGTACTCCGCCCAGATACCAATTAGCAGCTGCACTCACCTGTGGCCAACTGTCCACGCCCTCGTACCTGCAACAATGCCACCGCCGCAGGGCCAAATCAAAATTGCAGCCAGCACTTCCTTCGGGGTTTCCATGGTCTGAGTTCCTTCCCCCGACTTTCACACGTTATTCAGTGAGCATAAAGCGGCGCGTATTTAGGCCAGAAAAAGAAAATAGGGGAAGACCAGCAGCAACTGCAACTGCAACAGCAACTGCAATCCACTTGACCAACTCGCTGGATGCCAAAAGCCAAGTCGCCGAAGCGTTGGATTTGTAACGTATTTTCCATTTGGGAAAAGGCAGAGGGGACACTTCTTTAATTGTTGCGACTGTTAATATTTACGCCGGGTCTTCTTCTCGGTTTTCTTCTTTAACTCGTAGATGGTGGCTGTGCGATAGTGCACATTTTCCCAGACAATTAAAGTAAGGGAAAAGTCGTCGTTTAGTGGCAATAGAGCTGAGATGTTGATCGCCATAAAAGATATATTTTGTCTTTAGTAAGCTGTCCGGGGTTAGTTAAGGAAGCAATTCTTGTATCTGAAAGGAAGCCAAAAATTAAGGAAACGATAGCGGATGTTCGCCATCTGAGAGAGAAAGGAAAGAAATGCAACCAACGTAGCATGTTAAGGATGGTATTCTCATTGGTCTAATAACAACTTACACTAAAGGAGCACCAAATCGTTATCTGAAACATCGAATCTGAAATGTTTGACATTGGCCATTTGCTGAATTCGGGAATCGGCATAGCTGTTCTGTGCGCCGTTGACAGCGCGAAAATTAATAGTGCCAGCTACTTTTTACCGAGTTTTCATATTCAAATTACATTCCAAATTGATTAATGGGCCAAAATTTGCATAGGGATGAAGCGGCGCCATATGCGATGAGGCTTAATTAGGGAAGGTAGCAATGCTTTTCATTTTTCCCCGAGTGAACGTATCTCTTTAAAGGCACGCGATGCAGGATATTCGGCGGACAGATGGGCAGCAGGACACCCCCGCTCTGCGCAGGATCAGTATGCTAATTTGTCCAGGAGTTTAGTTTTACCACGCGACAAGGCCTTAAACACACCGCACGCGATAAAGTCCGCGGCCAGTTTTCGTTCCTATCGAGATCGAACTAAAATTAGAGCCCCGAAAAGGGGAAATTCCGAAAACGGGAGCAGTTTTTCGCGCAGCTGTAGGCGTAAATTAAAATGCATTTTACGCAACTGTGCCACGGGATCCGGGCTCAGATCCTGCAGCTGTTGCCCCTCGAATTTTCCTAATGGCACGCTCTCAACACTTGAAAAGGACACCCCCGCCGCACTGAAGACTGGAATGGCTCTGTTTTTCGTGGAAATTTACGCATTTTCATGCTCGACTACCGTTGCACAGAACGAAGGACCCCGGCCGAAAATAGATTAGCCGCTCTCAAAGGATATTGAACCCGGCAGGGACGGAGGGACGTAGGGACTCTCAAGGACTCGCTGCCGGTCAGGGAGATGGTTAGACAACCGGAGCGCGTGCCACGATCTAAATTTCGGCCCAGGATAATTGCCTCAAGTGCCGACAGATTGACGACTGGTAAATTCCGATGCAGGATATACATAATTCAATTTACGGCTGACGGGTTTGAATTTGAAAGATACGATTTTAAGCTATCCTTTTGCTTTTAAAACAGAACCTTGCTCTCAACCGTTTGACCGATCTTATCCAACAATACCCGATTTTATGAAGATTGCTTTGCCCAGTCCGTGTGGCTTGATGGGCTGCTAAGTATTCGTGGGGATAATGGTACCAGCTGGGAACTTATATTTCTGAAGTCGGAATGAAGCTACTTGATGTGGCAGTATTAAGTTTATTCTCGTCAAGTCCTATTCTGTTTCTGCCTGTTTTCCTCCCTACAATTTGGTGTACCCCGCCAGCTTGTTGAGTATCCACGGCACGTAGGTGGGCACGTCCATGTAGTAGGCTCCAAGGCCAGCTCCGCAATCCTGGTGCCCAAGGCTGACCACTCCGAACTGGACGAACCGCAAGGAGCCAAGGTATTCGACCGACTGGGTGAGCGGTCCGCCCGAGTCGCCTGGGCAGGTGTCCACGCAGTTTCCGTCGGCGCAGAGGAAGCTCTCGTCCCTGCCGCCGAGGCACTCCTTCGTGTTTATGGAGACCTGCATGGTGCTGTTGGCGAAGTACCCTTCCCTGTCCGACCCCCAGCCCACCGCCCAGTAGGCATTCCCGATGGTCGAGGTGTACCCAAGCAGCTCGTCGGAGAGGGGCAGACAGATTGGCTGAATGTGCTCTGAAGGAAGGCGGTTACTCCGGGCCTTGGAAACAATGTTACAAGCAGTTACCTTTAAAGAGCGCTGGGCGGTTCAGTCTGATCAGGGCGATGTCGTTCCAGCCGGAGGAGTGATCGAAGTACTCGTGGACAATCCACTCCTTTATGCCGAACTCCTCCGCGGGTGGAGCGCACACGCTTGAGTCCCCGTCGCAGTCGACATCGGAGTTCAGGTCCAGCTCTCCCAGTCGCACTCTCAAACTGCTCGACAAAGGGGATTAGAAACCTATATGTCGAGGAACATGCCTAGAAAGCCTTACTCATTTTTCCGGGCACACAATACGTTGCAGTGGGCAGCAGTCAGAACGAAGCCTGCGCAAAGTGGGAGTTTGGATGGGAGGGGTTTTTTCCAAATATTCATTGCTTACGCGGTGAGATAAGGGAGCCTCCGCAGCGACAACTCTCGGTATCATCTGGCAAATAGATGAATGCCATCCAGGGCTGGGACATAAGTAAGGACTTTCTGCCACCGGTGATCCTTCGGAAGAGCCTTGGTTGGGGCATCAGCAGCGAACGAACTCCGCAATGCTGTTGCTTTAGTTTTTTGCTCACCCCGTGATGTACGAGCTTCCAAATTTCCGGACATGCTTCAATCTGCGAAATCGAAAAGATTGTACAAACTAGGCACAAAATCGGGAAAAAACTGATCATGATGCTAGGTCGGATAGGAATAGACTGAATGTCTTAAATATATATTTTGGCACAGCTTGTCGCAATGGTAATCACTGCAAATACATATATCAAATTTCACATATTTCAGGAAGAAACAAAAAACATTAATTATCAACTAAACAGCTGATAACACGTAAGAGCTACTTTCGATCAGAAAAAAAAAATGAATCATCAAATTAACTTGCAAGCAAGTGGGCTTCTTTTCCTATTTCAAATTACCACTGGATGTTTTCTTATATCTGTTCACCTTAGATGCCAACAAGTCTTAAATAATAATAATAATTAGAGCGCCGAGGAGTTTAAAGGAAGTGGAACTCAGGTCGGTAATGGTCTCTTTCGGATCGGAAAGTGAGTGGCATCAGCAGAATTTTTTCAAGTTTCCCGATGTTGTGCCAATAGGAACCCCAATTCTCGAGGCCCTCAACCTATAACTTTGGCAATTTTAATCCGATTCCAAAGTGGCATGCATACCTTTAAATGTTTGTAATCGCATCCTTTATGCAGCTACGCTCAAGATTTGCCATTTTCTGATGGTAGAAATTTTGTCAGATTTTTTCAAGATTTCCGTTAATTTAAATAAGAGACCCAAATACGAACTTCCCGATCCATACCTCCGCCAATTCTAATCCGATTTCAAAGTGCTATGCCTCTAAGCATTTTTGATTGAATTCTAAAACAAACTGCGTTAAAATTTTTAATTTGTTTGTAAATTGATTTTCTGCCGTAATGGCCGATCGTTAGCTGGCAATCCGTTACTCTTTATATATAGTGGATTATTGCTGATGCTGATCTCTAGTTGATGTTGCTGCACAGATTAGTTTAAAAATACCGGGTTACTTGTTGTATTTAGCAACACTTATTTTAATGAAACGCTGCCAGATCATCAAAAAAAGAATGTCGGTTGAAGTCTCTGCTATCTTAGCCAGGGCACTAAGCCGCTGGTTTTGAATATTTATTTTTCTCGGCCAAGATTAAATCCGCTGGCTGGCCTTTGTTGCCGATGGAGGAGGGATTTATACATTTAAGTTACGTAATCTGTTTTCCCACCGCCACTAATTTCTGAGAATAGACCTTTGGTCAACAATTATCGTTTTCTACTGGGTATATAGATTCGATAGTATCGAACAATCATCGATTTTTGGTACATCTCTATTTCATTTGCATTTGCCAATTCTACCTTGCCGCGGTCACACTTTTGCGAATTCATACCAAACCCGATCGTGCGTGCTCTGTGTTTTTGCTATTGCGTTGAGTGAAATTTCGCCGCAATCAGGACCTCGCTGTCCTGGAAACCAAGTGAACACATCGGACAATTGCCGTCAGTACGCTCTCGCGTGTTGTGAGTCCAGCCGTGTGCGTGTGTCGCCTTGCAGCAGTGTGCGTGTGTGCACGACCGAGAGGGAGAGAGCGGTGCAGCCGCATCTGGGAAACTCGATTGCCAATATTTCATCGAGGAGGCAATGTCGTCGAGCGGTCAACAATTGATGGCCGATTCGCCAGCCTGCAGCTCCACCGACCACTCGCCGCTGGCCAAAAAGAGGCGATTGGAGCCGCTTGGCGAGGGAGAGGGAGTTGTAGAAGCCGGTGGAGCAACGAGCAGTAGCGGCGGCAAAAAAAAAAGCAGCAGGCGGCGTGGATGTGTTAAACATGTGTCAGAACGAGACGACTAGTGAGCGCCAGCTGGAATTGTGCGTATCGTCGTCCACCTCTGACACGTGCGGTGTTAACGCGTTGGCGAAGCGAGCCGACAAGCAGAGTCAGCAGCAGCAGAAGCAGGGAAGCGACGACGTTAGTACTTCGTCAGCAGTGGAAAAGGAAGGAAGCAAGCGCCCAGAGAAGCGCAATTACTTGGACACCACCACCTCAGAATCGCAAGAAGCATCCTCCAGCGGTCAAAACAACAGCAGCGACAAAGTCAGCTCCAGCAACAATAACAACAATAGCAGCAGCAACAACAACACTAGTGGCAATCGGCACCTGGAAGGAAGCAGCAGCATGGCTGGAAATAGTGCCGCCGCGGGCGGAGATATCGATGAATCGCTGTACTCGCGCCAGTTATACGTCCTGGGCCATGACGCTATGCGCCGGATGGCCAACTCCGACATTCTCCTGTCGGGACTTGGAGGACTCGGACTGGAAATCGCCAAGAATGTGATTCTGGGCGGTGTGAAATCGATCACCCTGCATGACACAGCAACTTGTGGGGTATGTGTGTGAGGCGAAGAAAAAAATCGATAATTTTCCAGGCTGACGCGGGAAATGCTAGGGAAGGCGGTCTTGGCAGCCCTGGTTTATGTGATTCATTTAGAGTTTTTCCTCGCCTAAATTTTAGACTCGGCGCGAAATAAGGTTAGGTTATCTCTATTTGCTTGCAAAAAAGTGTTGTGTGTGTAATTCGGTTTTCCTTCTTTTTCTATTTGCCTCAAAATGTCTGCGCCAAGCTGAAAGTGTGCGTGCGAGCGGGACGACGGTATAAGCATAGCGGGACTGCAATTGTTTTTGCATTCTCTTTTGTTCGGCTTATCCGCTATTGTTTTATGCACTGTAAAAAAACGTTTGTCAATTAGTCGGTTCTTAAATCTCTTTATTTGTTGGCAAAATATTAACTAAGTTCGTTTACATCATCAGTTTATAAACCCAGTAGTTCCGGAAATCCGCAATTTTTTTTGTGCATTTAATCACGCAACAAATAGTCGTTTGTTAGTCATAGTCTCTTGCTCAACTCCTCCTCTCTAATTTCACCACATTTCACAATATGAACTAATTAAGCCTTTTTGGTCTTGCAGCTCCAGGACTTGTCATCGCAGTTCTATCTTACGGAGGCCGATATTGGCAAAAACCGGGCGGAGGCCTCCTGCGCTCAGTTGGCCGAGCTGAACAGCTATGTGCGCACCTTGTCGCACACGGGACCGCTTACCGAAGAGTTCCTGCTCAAGTTTCGCGTGGTGGTGCTCACCAACTCGGATGCGGAGGAGCAGCAGCGGATCGGCCAGTTTGCCCACGAGAACGGGATTGCCTTGATCATCGCCGAGACGCGCGGACTGTTTGCCAAGGTGTTCTGCGACTTTGGCGAGAACTTTACCATTTACGACCAGGATGGAACCCAACCGGTGTCCACCATGATTGCCAGCATCACGCATGATGCCCAGGGAGTGGTCACCTGCTTGGATGAGACGCGACACGGCTTCAACGATGGTGACTTCGTTACCTTCTCGGAGGTGCAGGGCATGCAAGAGCTCAACGGCTGCCAGCCTCTCAAAATCACCGTGTTGGGACCCTACACTTTTAGCATTGGCGACACTAGCCAATTTGGCGAGTACAAAAGCGGCGGGGTGGCCACCCAAGTAAAGATGCCCAAGACCATCAGCTTCAAGTCCCTTGCGCAGGCCAACGATGAGCCCGAGTTCCTGATCTCCGATTTTGCCAAGCTGGACCACCCAGCTACGTTGCACGTGGCCTTCAACGCACTGTCCTGCTACCGCAAGGCTCACAGCGGAGCCCTGCCGCGACCCTGGAACGAAGAGGACGCCAACAGCTTCCTGGAGGTGTGTCGGGCCAGCAGCAGCTCGGAAGTAGACGAGAAGCTGGTGCTGCAGTTCGCCAAGATCTGCTCGGGCAACACGTGCCCGCTGGACGCGGCGGTTGGTGGAATTGTGGCCCAAGAAGTGCTTAAGGCTTGCAGCGGCAAGTTCACTCCGATTTTCCAGTGGCTGTACTTTGACGCCCTGGAGTGTCTGCCCACGGAGGGCGTGGCGGAGGCCGATGCCCAGCCCGTCGGCTCGCGCTACGATTCTCAGATCGCCATTTTCGGCAAGAAGTTCCAGGAGAAGCTAGCCGATTCCAAGTGGTTTATTGTCGGAGCAGGAGCAATCGGTTGTGAACTGCTGAAGAACTTTGGGATGCTGGGCTTGGGTGCCGGCAAGGGCCAGATCTTCGTCACCGACATGGATCTCATCGAGAAGTCGAATCTGAACCGGCAGTTCCTTTTCCGGCCGCATGACGTACAGAAGCCGAAATCCATGACGGCGGCCGCCGCCATCAAACGCATGAATCCGGAAGTGAATGTCACCGCCTACGAGCTGCGTGTTGGCCCCGAGACGGAGAAGGTCTTCTCCGAGGACTTCTTTGGCAAGCTGGACGGCGTTGCCAATGCGTTGGATAACGTGGATGCCCGTATCTACATGGACCGCAAGTGCATCTTCAACCGTATCCCTCTGGTCGAGACCGGAACGCTCGGAACCTTGGGCAACGTCCAGGTGATCGTTCCGTTCCGCACCGAGTCGTACAGCTCCTCGCAGGATCCGCCCGAGAAGAGCATTCCTATCTGCACGCTAAAGAACTTCCCCAATGCCATAGAGCACACTTTGCAGTGGGCGCGCGACGCCTTCGAGGGCGTCTTCAAACAGTCCGCTGAAAACGCTGCTCAGTACATCGCTGATCCGCAATTCACCGAGCGAATTGCCAAGCTGCCCGGTATTCAGCCCTTGGAGATCCTCGATTCTATTAAGGTGAGGGTTTGATTTCGTTACGGTTTAGTGCTTGACTAACTCCTTTTTGCTGTAACTTTCAGAAAGCTCTGATCGACGACAAGCCCAAGAGCTTTGCTCACTGCGTGGAATGGGCCCGCCTCTACTGGGAGGATCAGTACGTTAACCAGATAAAGCAGCTGCTTTTCAACTTCCCACCCGATCAGATCACCTCTAGTGGTCAGCCGTTTTGGTCCGGTCCCAAGCGCTGTCCTGATCCACTTGTCTTTGACGTCAACGATCCAATGCACTTGGACTTTATCTACGCGGGGGCCAATCTGCGAGCACAGGTCTATGGCATTGAACAGGTACGCAATCGCGAGACGATTGCAGAGCTGGTGCAAAAGGTTAAGGTTAGTTTCTCGAACAAAGCCGGTCGAAGGCAGTCGCTGATTCTTTTTGTCGCAGGTGCCAGAGTTCAAACCACGTTCGGGAGTGAAAATCGAAACCAACGAGGCAGCGCCGCCGCCGCCTCAGCTAACAACTTCGATGATGGTGAGCTGGATCAGGATCGCATGGACAAAATCATTAATGAGCTGCTGAAGAACGCCGACAAGAGCTCCGTGATCATGCCGCTTGAATTTGAGAAGGACGACGACAGCAACTTACACATGGACTTTATTGTGGCCTGCTCGAACCTGCGCGCTGCGAACTACAAGATCCCTCCAGCCGATCGCCACAAGTCCAAGCTGATTGCCGGTAAGATCATACCAGCCATCGCCACCACCACGTCGGTGCTTTCTGGCCTGGCTGTGCTCGAGGTGATCAAGCTGATTGTGGGCCACCAGGAGCTCGAAAAGTTCAAGAACGGATTCGCCAACCTGGCGCTACCCTTTTTGGCGTTTTCCGAGCCGCTGGCCGCTGCCAAGAACACCTACTACGGCAAGGAGTGGACGCTGTGGGACCGCTTTGAGGTGACCGGCGAGCTGTCGCTGCAAGAGTTCCTCAACTACTTCGAGGAGAAAGAGAAGCTGAAGATCACGATGCTGTCGCAGGGCGTCTCCATGCTGTACTCCTTCTTCATGCCCAAGGCCAAGTGCTCCGAGCGGCTGCCGCTACCCATGTCGGAGGTTGTGCGACGCGTCTCCAAACGCCGCCTGGAATCGCACGAGCGGTCGTTGGTCTTTGAGATCTGCTGCAATGACGTCGACGGCGAGGACGTGGAAGTGCCCTACGTCCGCTACACGCTGCCCTAAGCCCATACATATTCCTAGTTTACCCATTAAATTATTTTACTAACCCGTTTTGTTGGCGCCGCGATTCTAGCTGTTTGCATTTTAAATTATAGAACACCACTACGGGCAGCCCAGATCTAGAAATTATATATATTATGTGTGTATCCTCTAAGGAATGGCAAATGAATTCGCAACGTACGAAATACAAAGACTCGACTTAAAGCAAAACCTAACTGCATACGAAGAAACTCTCTGCTCAGCATAGTTGTAAAAGAACCGAATTATTGGAGATGTAAAGCGGACGGTCTTTAATGCCATTGCGTAATTGGAAACTGGAATCTGATTGAGCCAGCTGGCAAATTTCACACTTCTCATATATTTTTTTTATATGAAAGCATAAACTAATTACGTCATTGTATTAAAAAAGAGTAAAGCAAATGAATAAAGCTGTATATTTCATATGGTAATCGCCCGCGAGATGACTCAGATAATTTCGTTCTGCACTTGACGTTAGTAATCGCATTTCCCCCGCCAGTTCAGAAATTAAAATTGTAATGCATACTGCTCAACTGCAGGAGAAGTATATAAGGGATGCCATCTATCCGTACGCCAGTCAGTTGGAAGAAAGTTACGTGACACAATTAAATATTTTATGCCCTCTCAAGACGTTTATGCCACCCCCAAGGAGGCGGCTGCCACCGAAGTGCAATTGGCAAGTGCCGTAAAGTTGCACTGCTCCCGAAAGCTGTGGGCGGGCAGAGGGCGGCGTCTTATAATTAAATATTACACGCAATGCAACTGAAGTATGGCCAAACTTATGCAGTTTCGCCTTTCAGTTTTGGCCTTTTGCGGCTTTCCGGGGAACTTGCTTGAATAATGCAGTTAATGAAACAAACAGGCGGAGTGTGTGAGCTGGGTTGCGGATGTGGCCGAAACGGATACAAGCGGAATCCCCGTGGATCCCAAAAACGGCTTTCTATTTGCCAAACAAGAATGTTTTCGGCAGGCTAATCAAAGTTTGTGGGCGACGTCCGTTTTCTTTATCGTGTCTTTAAAAACGAAGTTCAGCATGTATTAAAGTTGTGTGACAAAGGAGTACTTAGGGGTATTTAGGTTATGCTAAAATAATGTCACAATAATTTCTAGCAAAAAAACCGTTATTATTTCAGATTTTGCAATTCCATTGTATGAATTTTACGTATGAATGTACACATCCAAAGTGCTTTCTTTGTGGTGACCGTCGTTTTCTGCGTAATTCGTGGGGATGAGCCCATAGATTTAAATCTCTGCGTTTTTACGTAAACGTTTGAATAGTATGCGTCAGCTTTTTATCCAATGATCACCGGACAAGCGCCAGAGGGTATTGACTCATGGGAAAAGAGGACCGCTGGAGCGTTTGTTCTTTTTGGGGAATCTCTCATCCGTGGTGCCGCTTTCAGGTGTAAAAAAAATATGCGAGTATTGTAGTCGTAAATTTGGATTCGAACTTCAGGCTTAACTCAAATGCTGATCGAGCTAATGTTCACCAGTTGTATTTCTCGATGTTGGGATCCCAGGCAAGGGCACAAAAACTTCTCTCAGCGCCAGTCGCAAATTAAAATCTTTTGTTTTATGCCTCGCAATCTGTTGCTAATATACGAAGTATGCGGGCCGCCCATTTTTCAGATTTTTTGGTTGATGTCTCGTTGTTTTTCATGCAAATCGGATATGGAAATAAAATGTGTGGCGTTCTCTATATTAATTGTTTGTTTTCTCTTGCAATTGATTGAGCGAATTCAATAAATCGCCAGTTGGCCGTGTGACACTTTCCGTGCGATAATGAGCCAAACTCCGCCGAATGTGATTAATGGACCTGTTAAATGGAAATGCTGGGTGGCGTTTCTCAGATGGACACATCAAGGCGAGACGAGAGCAACGCACGAGTCCAGGGAAAGCACAGAGCCGAGTGCACTGGATGCATATTTTAATTAATTACTCGGATACAGATACATCTGCCTGTGGGCGGGGAAGGTCAATTGGGCTGGCATTTCCTGCCCATTTGGCTATATGTCGCATTTGGGTGTGCGTCACGTTGAGAAAGTTTGGGGCTGTGTAAAACACAATTAGTAATTGCTTTGATTTCCTGCCTGCGGAGGAACGTGTTCGATATCGCACGCTTGGGAAATGGTAGTATGTAAATCGCATGTCCGACCAGTGGGTCGCTTCCATTTTAGACCAGTTGAACATAGACTCAAATTGAGTCATCGCACAGTGGGAAGTGCGATCTCCTAGCCACACTTTTCTGAGTACACTGAGGAAAAGATATTATCCACTGCTCATCGAGTAACTTCGCCTTTTGGAAATTTATTTTTCTGTTGCCTGGTAATTATAATTGTATGTTAAATGTTAGTAAGCATAATATTTTTTATTTTTGCATGCATTTTGTCAAATTATTATTTGCAATTACAGCCGCCGAGCAATGTAAGGTAATTTTTGAATTTGGTTTGAAATATTCGAGTGTAAGTCGCATATAAATAAATAAGTTTCACCATATCTGTCAGACGTCCGTGCCACCACCCACTCAAATAATGCAATATTGTGCGAGCAGAGGCGACAGGCGGTCGCAGCGAAGATACCCGTATCCGTATTCGCATCCGTAACCCGTAGTCGTACATTACCAGACAACACTTCTCCATAATTGATTTGTCACGAGCTTGTCCCCGGCCATCCGAAATTGAGGACTGCTTGGATGCTCCCGACCAAAGCCACATAGTTGCATGGAAAGCAAAGGCTAACGCTGCAGATAGGCTTATCAGCGGAGAAAAGGCAATAAACAAGATAATGCCCCACTGAGTCAGTGACATAAAAGTTACTAACCTTTCGCATTATCAGCGGCCTTTCCATCCGCAGGAAATGGTCGATAAACAATTCTTCGATCCTGACCATGGAAACTCAAGAAAAGTTATATTCACGGATAACTCCCTGAAAGTGGCGTAAGTCCCATTGAGTAACTAGCATAAGTCGCAAGAACTGATATGAACACTGACTGCATACCCAAGTTTCCAAAATATTACGCATCTTTGAGGGCCCGACCATGTGTCATGTATGTTGGGTTTGTCATTTGTACTTTATCTGGGTCAACTGCAAAGCAAAAGGGGGTTTTGCATTCAATTCGTGTCCAATTAGCGATTGAACTCAAGACCTCAGTCTAGGTTCAGAAATTGCCGGCAAAATGTTTCGGGTATCTGTGGCTACAGCACAGAACGATACCATAAGATCACAGATTGTCTATTTTTACCAATATGCAAAAATTCGTACTTAGGGAATATCTAAGAAATATTTTTGACCAAAAAAAAATATCTGCGATACTTCTAATAATATTTTCATGATTTGTACTTTTCATTTGGCACATTTTTTTACCTATGTATGTATGTACATACAAAAATTAGGTTTGTTCATTTTTCCTTATAGTAATTAATACGCATGTTCGCTTGCTCTTGATTTTAGATTAGTAATGATTAAGAAATAATAAATTGAATTTAAACGGATATTGATCATGAAGGTTATAGAAAAAATGAACATACATGTTATCATTTATAATTGTTTCTAAGAACTTGTCAGTTTATTCTTGGTAGTGACAAGCAGTTGGGACCTAAAAAAGGTGTATGACATTCATGACTACCACGGTGAGCAATCGGGTAATGGCCAATATTCGTGCGTAAAATGATTGGCCGGCCATTCCGAAAAAAATACCGGATTTATCAATGAACCACTAAAAAATGTGATAACAATTGAGACAGTAAAACCCCCAATACCGTATCTTGACAACAACATAAAAGTCATTGATAAAAGTCTGAGTTTATCTCGGTCCCCAATATGCACTATCTTTTTCGCAGACGTTTTTATTTATCATTTGCCTTGAATTTATTGGGCAATCCCGGCGATCTTTTTATAAATGTGTTAGTATTGACAGTTCTTTAAGTGACCTAGAACACAATAGCCGGAAAACATATCTACATAAATAAAGAAGAGAAGACACCACCTTGCATCATTAGGCGCTCTTAAAAACTCTTAAGAGTAACCAGTACCTTTGCACTTTAGAAGAGATTTAAATTTTTTCGTTCGGCTTAAAAAAGTTAAATAGGTATAATAGGAAAAAATTAAAAAAAAATTTAAACAGGTATATGATACAAATGGAAAATTCGTCTTTATTTTTAACAAGATCAACCCACAAAGTCTATCTTTTTTTAGGGCAGCTTAAGAGAGGGGAAGATTAAAACTTCGCGATTTTAATGTTGGGGCTGATCCTTAATGGGCAACGGCTCCACCTCCCTCCGATCGCGCTCTCTTTGGGCTCTCTTTATTAAACGCGCGGGCTGTGTGCTCTTTGTTTCGATGGCAAGTCGCATTGGAGCGCCGAAAGTCAACTCATTTCCAGTCAAACAGCCGCGCGAAGCGGTGTATCCGCCGCTGTTCTCCAATCGGCGGTGTAACGAGACTTTTCAGTTCGAACAAAACAGAAACAAGTACATAAGTGCAAAAAACGAAATCAACGAGATTTATGCTCAAACGAAACTTGCGAATAAAGAGAGTGCCGCCCATTTCTTTTCTTTTCTTTTGTGGGGCGAACAAAGCCACCTAACGGTCAACGGGCAACGGGAATCGGTATCGGAAATATACTAAAAAACGGGAGAACAAGGAAGCCTTCTTCTTTGTGCAGGCACTGCGTGCTAATCATTTGTGTTCCTGTAGCCCAGTGGTTAATGTGCATTCGATATTGGATTTGAACTTAAATTAAATCCAGCCCAGCCCATTTCAGCACCCCCTGCTCCTGTTTCCCACCATTCGTATGCGTCATATGTAAAAGAGCGGAAAAGGGGCGAAAAGGAGAGAGAGCCAACGAAAGAAGCAGTAGCCACAACAAAAGCAACAACCATCACACAACACAGAACAAGAAGCGGAAAACTGAGCCACGACACCCCCGCCCGCTCCTTCCGTTGTTTTTGTTGCTGCTGCAGCTGTTTATTTGCTGCCGGCTACTTGTGAGTGTGTGTGTGTCGCCACTGCGCATGAGTGTGTGTGTCAACCCCCGCGGTCAAAAAAAAAAAAAAAATAAAATAAAAGTGAAAAGTTCAGTTCCTCATTACATTAGGAATTGTTTACTTATTACATCAATTATTAAGCTTCCAAAAGAAAGCAAAGATAAATAGTTATTGAAGTGATCATAGTAAAGTGCCAAGTTGTTGTGTTCATTTTCACGCGAAAGAAAGTCGGCACAAAAGGCTACAAAATGTGCTCCACACGTGTCGCCTCCGTCCTGCTCGCACTCGTTGCCCAGACATTTTGCCTTCAGGACCTGTTCCTCCCCCAGCGGAGTTTCCCGCCCACTTCTGAACAGCTGGACATGCAAGCGATCAAGCCCGGAAAAACGAAGAACGCCGTTTCCGAGGATGTTATGGTGAGTTGTCAAGACCTTCGACCGAAACTTTTCAAATAAACCCTATTGTAAGGCGGGTGAAAAATACTTTCCCATGCATCTATGAATTATTCACCTAAACAAAACACAAATATAGTTAACCCATGCTTTGCTGGTGATGAATAATTGAACAGTGTTTGACACAATTGCCCATTTAAATAAAAGGGCCTTATTGATTAATATTTTAACACTTGAGGAATATAGTCGTTGAATGCTTGCAATAAAAATTATGTACAGCAATTACTGCTTCTGCGACATAAATATTGAAGCATAATAAATTTGACAACTAAAACTTCACTTTACTGCATTCACTAAGGGGAAAGGAAAGGGCGAGAGGGTCAGTGGCAAACGTCTGAGAATAAAATCTCCATACGAAAGGAGCCAACTCAATGCAGATGCAGTAGGTAGTTCCAGATACTCAATCCGAATCCGTACATACGGGAGCAGAGAGTAAACCGAGGGGCGGGGATGTTTCATCGAGATAAGGCTGATCCGAAGGCCCCCGACCACCACCTCCTCATTCCTTGCCTGCTCATGCTGCTCATGGCCCCAAATCCCAAAATGGTCTACATATGCATACACAGTGTGAGACATAAATTCAAAATGTGTATATCTTGTTAGAGAGTTAACAAAAGATACATAACATGAAGAACACTATAATGATATCATTTGATTATGTTCCATATTCAACTTTAAGAATAGTTCCATTTTATTCAATAAGGTTTATTTCAGGTCAAAATACTTCAAGGTGGTAAGCATTCAAGTAATGCTAGTACCGTGTATTTCTCTTTTCGAAACGCACTGTACGTGTGTGCACTCAGCCGCCGCGAGACGGGGGCCACCAGATGAGTAGTCTCGGTTTGGCCACTGCAGTTCGTAGTGCACAATGCATGCTTATTGTTTGGCACCATGCATCCCGTGGCTCTTAATGCATTTGCGGGTCTGGCCCCCGCTCCGGTGCACCGAACCCCCTTCGTCGCCGCCCATGTGGAGCCCTCGCCACTAGGACATTTGCTGGCGGATTGCTGCACTTAATGAGCGCGGGCGCCTTTTTAATCAGAATAACAAAATATGAGCAATTTACCCATTATGCCTGCCTTTTGCTTTTGTTTTTTTGTGTGCCAAGCAGTTGTGGTGGCATTCTTAAAGGCGCGCCAGGACATTGAACCCGATCCGCTGACTCAGCAGCTCCAGACACGCGAGGCGACCAGGATGAACTATTTACGTACTATGTCCGTCTGCCGTCCAGCCAGCCATTCAGGCGGTTTTGCTCATTTGGCTGGGCCGAATATATTATATTCGAATTTGAACAAATATAAGCCCAGTTTCATAGCTACAAGCCTATTGGTTATATTCTCTATCAGAGATATTCTTCAACTTGCGAACGATATGCGGAATTTCCTAAGTCCCTTGCATTTATTTTACTTAAGCTTTGATATCGTGTCAATGTTTTTTTATTTGCTGGCTGCTTTCAATGTAAAAGATAATAGAAAATAAATGGATATAAAATTCTTTTAAAATTAAATTAAATTAAGGGTCTGTAGATGCTCCCTAAGATGGCACATTTCATCCCTGAAACAGGTTATAGGATGAGGTCTTTAAGGGCCCGCATGTTGGTTATTGGGTAAGGATATCGAATGCGATGGATGTCGCCGCTCTCCAGCTGCCCGTGGAATGAGCGAAGCGAACATATGCTATATAGAGATAGGTCTGTGAATATGTGGCGCACTATATATAGCGGCGATATGAGCGGAACCGAAAAGAAAAGAACTGAATCAGTTGAGTTGAGTTTGGCTGGGTTGAGTTCGGCTGAGTGTCGCCAGCTAGGCGATGCCATTAAGGCGGTTCAACAAACGCACCCCTCCCCCTCACACACACTCTCCGAATTGTTCGCATACACTCACGCAATCGCGCTTATGAGTGGCGTGTAATCAAATAAATGATGAAAATGGAGCCAAGACGAAGCGCAAGATTCCGTACACGGGGAGAAAAGCAGTATAAGTCCTATCCATGACTCAAAAAGTTTGCTGGAAATGTTCAGTTTGTGAGTCGAAAAGTAGGCAACATCATTTTTAGGCCAAGGACACACCAAAATTTTTACAATTATCTACATTTTGATTTGCGATTTACTGACCCCAACTTGTGGACTTTTGTGTACTGTGTATTCTTGGGAGTGTGGCCGGGAGGGAACGAGCAGGGGTGCCGGGGGCAGGGTCACGGCACTGCAGTGCGGTTGCATGCCCCAGCGGAAGTAGTCCGGAAAATATACATACACACATAGAAAGTGAAGTGAAGTTAACTTATCTGCACGCGCACAACCACACACATTTGCATGTCGCCACGCACAAGCGTCTATATAAGTGTGGATATATCTGTCTGAAGGAGAGCGGTTTGCCGGGATATATATAAACTCCCGCTGCCACTGACACTGAGACGGGGACAGGGACAAAAGGAAGTCAGAGAGGGATAGACAGCCCTAACAAAATGTTGCAATTTGCTTTCAAGTTTTCGCAAAATACTAATTGGAACTATAGGAAACAGCAGAAGGAAGCGTTGTCATCCGCAGACTTTGGGGGACTTTCAACTTTTGTGTTTGTACTTGTAATTGCTATTTGCGGCCAAGCTCTTTCTGCCACTCGAGGGTAGTTTTCTAATGAATTCAGCAGAAGAAAGCACAAAGAAATTTTGGTCAGCGACAGGAACAGGTGTTTCCTGTTCTTCATGGAAACTGAAAATGATCGAAGCATCTGCGTTACTCATTTGCAATTTGTAGAACTTGAAAGGAATCCGGTGTACTCTTAAAGCATATACACAATTTTATTTATAATTTTTTGTGTTTATAACACTCGTATATTTGAACTGCATTAGTTACACTAATATGTAATCAGTTTATTCAACATTCAAAAGTTACTTTGAATGGTTATACAAATTGAACTTAAATAGTGTATGATTAACGAATGCTTTCCAGAGATGAAGCATTTCCAGAAAGAGAAATATTTCTCGATATGAGTTCCTGGCATGATGCACAATCTGACGTTTATTTATACTCCCGATGAAGTTATTTGCAGTTAAAGCTTTATTACTCTTTTTAATTGATCCACTGTCAGGACCACCGAATTTCTTAATATTCTTAAATTCCTCTTTTCGGAATTGCAATTAACGCAGTTGCAACTGATCGAAGTCATTCCGAGCATTTTTGTTGATTGTTTTATGGCTTCCTGGTAGGAGGGCCAGTTCCCAGTTCAAAATTGACCCCTCCCCGATTTGTGGAACGACTTTTATGGCGCACTCAAGGCAGGGCAGCCCCAAGTTTCTGACAAAAACAATCGGCCTCTTAATAGGCTTATGACAATTCTTGGAGCGCCAGTTGAATGCGCCAAGCGGGACAGTCATATGACAGCAGCCAGATCAGATCGCATAATTTTTAAATGCCAACTCCATATGCGATAATCAGAAACAGGAACAGCGAGGGAGTAATCGAGTCAGATCCGACTTGGAACAGATTAAATTTGCAGCTATTAATTAGCTGGCGACGATCTCCAGTCGCATTAAGTCAAGTCAAAGCCGTTGATTCAGTGGTGCTCCAAAGCCAGGAAAATGAGGGGGACTTTAATAAATTGAGCAACTCATTAACGTTATTATCAATAACAATAACAGATATTTCCGGCCGAATCGTTGACACGATTGCGATGCCCGCTTCTCAGTAATAAATTAACATTTTTAAGGTAATTTGTCAGTGAATGAGTGCGACCCACTGAAAAACGCCGCTTGACACCTGTAAAATGCGTTAATAAGACCTGTACGACTACTTGGGCGGCAAAATTAATGAATCGAGAGTAGGAAATCCCAGATCCCACATTAAGTCAATGACTAACATCATTACACGATTTTGTTACGTATCATGGAAATATCAAAATGAAAGCCGTAGAATATATACATATTTACTTTTAAGTTAATGAATCACCGGTCAAGTAAGAAATATAAAACATAACCATTTGAACGTGTTAATTCAGCCTTTGGATCCAACTTACGAGTCGTTATTAACACAAAATTTAAAAGAGGCAGGCCAGAAAAGGAGGACCCTTGAGTAAAAGTAATTTTCTTAGGCTCTTTTTATTATTCTCAACTTCTTTCTCGATTAATTTCAAAAAGGTATTCCTGGTTTTGATAATTTAGAGTTTTAATTAGAGTAGTGGGCAGTCTAAATTCCAATTGGCTTGAAAAAATGTAATTTCTTATGGAGTAAAAGGACCCTGCTCACTGTCGCCCCCTGGTGGCCAGTCATGCAACCTGCACATGCATTTACTTTACTAAAAAAGCTTTTTATTAAATTTCGCTTTCAATACATAATACTGCATTCGCTGCGGGCTTCCTTTCTATTTATTTTTTTAATTGTGTCACGTAGGGACCTATAGAAAAACCAGCTGCCGTTTCGGCTTTGCTTGCTGGCTGGCTAGAAAAAGGTAAAATAAACTACATCCGATACGTGTTTGTGTGTGTACTGCAACTCACACGCATTGAAATGCAAGGAGCGGAAAAATTTTCGAGCCGAGCACAAGAACAAATAATGCCCAATTTGCATTGGCAAAAGAGCGGAATACAAAAACCCCGCTAATACCAACGAGAGGTTTATGCACTAAAAAATATATATGGGAGTAGGGAAAAGGGGAGTTATATGATATGTTATCGAGATTTTAATATTCTTTTTTTAAAGTCTAAATTGGCATAGTTAATTCAAAACCTAAAAAAAATTTGCTTCTACTGAGGTATTTTACATTTTGTTTCAAATTAAAACATAATACAAGCGACTTTTGTACTTCGTCCCACCTTACGATTACCAGGCATCAACATGAAAACGTGTTCGTTTCAGCTAAAATACACAAAAGCAAGTAAATAGGAAGCACTTCCAATAATTTACACATTCGAATTATATACTTAATTAAGCTGATAACCCAAAAAACGTTGCTTCGAAAAGGAAACACTCAGCTGGGCGATAAGCCTGCAAGCAGAAGCATCAACAAAGGCCCCCCGATTTCCATTGTTGTTGTCTTATTCATTAATTTTATGTGCCATTGATTGATTTTTAATGTCATTCGGGGATGGGGAACGGGAGGCAGAGTGGCTGAGAGGAGGGGGCGATTGAAGTGTTATCGTCTGGCCAACCCACGCAGCGTATGATTGATGCATTTATGTTGATTTTCCTTCGCTTTCCGCTCCTTTTTTCGTGGTCTCGCTGCATTTTATGCATCATTATGGCTGCGTACCCAAAAATATGAGACATTTGCTGTGCATACACAATTTCTGACGGTCCTCCTGCCAGTCAAACTCAATCTGTATGCACATTAGCCGATGGAGCTAGCGCGGTGCGGATGGACAACCAATGCGCTCCCCGAAAACTTTTTGCAACATGCACATGTGTTCGCTGAGCTCTCCTCAACTGTGTGGTTGGTAATTTCTATGATTCATGCAGACAAAGGGCCAAGGAGAAGTAAGTGGAATATATTAAACGAAATATCAATGGGATGATGGTTTCAAGGGACTTAGGATTTAATTAAAACGTGGATGAATAGGTACCAACCTGATTAAAGCAAATGGTGTATGTTCAAGAACATTCCCAAACTGATAGGTTACTCAAGTGGGGCACCCAACGAAACCCCCAAGTGGCATTCACATAAATATCCGACATGCAGATATGCATTTATGTTTTTACCATTCGTGCAAATCACTCAAGTGAGTGCTGAAAAACGAATAATGCATTATCGGAATTGCACAATTCCGATTGTCATTGTGTGTGTGTGGAGTTTCGACTCTATCTGCTTTGCATTTCACTCGAGCAGAACCCAAGAAGGATTGAAAGATATATGCTGGGAGCCAAGGAAGCGGGGAGTGGTGAAAGGAGGTGGGGAGACCGATCCGGAGGTCCAGCCATTGGCAAAACACAAGCACTCACACTTTAGAGCCCGTATGCAGATTTGTTTCCAACGGTCTATAATGGCGGGAGGAATAAAAGCGCAATAAATCCAAGAGGTTGGCGGTGGCAAAGGTGTAAGTGCATAAATAAATACGAGCGTTTAGCCCAAGCCAGAAATTCGATGTTGGAGTTCCAAGAGCGCCACAAAAGCTCCACAAAAGAAAATATAAACAAAGTATAAAGCAATTGTTTGACCCAGATTCATTGCTGCCGTCTGTTCCCGTCGATTTCCCCTTATTTTTTTTCGGCTTGTGCATGTATTAATTATCACATTTTTGGGCCCCGATTGCAGAAGCACCAAGAGCAACAACAATCGGGAGCGAATAAAAACAATTTATTATCGATTTATTTGTTCTGGCTTGGCTTTATTTGGGGGAACCGAAACAGAAATGCCGAGAAGCACGCGAGCTAACGGGAAATGTTGGGTCCCAGCGAGGGGTACCATCCCATCCTCCTACAGAATTTGTTCAGGAACCGAGTGGCAGCGGCAGAATGAAAAAGCTTTGACATTTTGGCAGGAGGCAGAACGCCAGAGCATCAGAACGGCAGAGCGGCGGAGTCTTGATTCCTTGACTTGATTTTAATGATGCACATGGTGCTGCAGCTGCTTGGCCTGGCCTTTTCCAGAGAAACATCCAACCAACCACTGGCATCCAGCAAGCGGCAACAATGGCAATGACAACGCCTTTTTGGGCGACATTTGTGCAGCGAGCAGGTTTCCTTTTAAGCGCTGAATGTGCCATCAATTATGCGGCATGAAGCCAGATCAGCGGCCAAAGCTCCAGCGCGAGATCCAGCTGCAGTTGCAGCTCCAGAGCTCGACTCCAACCCCACACCCAAAGAAGGCTCGAAAGGAACAACAAACACGTAGGTGTTGCTGCGCGTGTGTCAGTCATTTGTGCACAGAAAGAATTAATTAACCGGTTTGGAATTTAAACGAAATAAATACACAACAAATTGTTCATATTATATGATAATATTAATCAAATTGTAGTTATTGATATTATTAAATATATTTTAAAGAGCCCGAAGCCACATTGAAACAATATGGGGTTTTGGCAGTGTGATGCTCGACGCCTTTGCTTACCTGTTTGCCACCGCTGCTTTGAGTCCAGCATTCTGACTCAGCGACATTCCCTCGAAGCTCTTTCTGATTTGTGTCTCATCTGCGTTCAAAGTGCACAAATATTGACCAGCTCATTTGGGCGTTCGGGGGTTTTATTTTTCCGCTTAGCCACCTAATTTTGCCACACTCATCAGCGATTCAGCGACTCCGCAGCCAATTTCGTCAAACGGTTGGAAGGCATATGACCGAAACTGGTTTCAGCAGTGCCACAAAATTTATGTACGTGTGCAGCGAGATGGCGGCGATGGTAATCCAGCTAGGCCAGTCAAAATAATAGCCGTTTGCTGCAGGTTTCTCGCCTGATTTACATAACCCATACAACTGGCGCCTAACAACCAGTAGCTCCGCAGAAGATAACATCTTGTCTCGGTCTCTGTAAAAATAATTTCGAATGGACTTTATCCGAAGGGAATCAAATTACGGGAAGAGAAAAAACGTCAAGAATGAACGATTACAAAGGCTTTAAATTGTGAAACATGATTGTACACTTCATAGATTTCGTTTCCAGATTTCAGATAGCATTACCTATTTTCTATGCCAGTAAAAAAACCATGGACATTAGACCTTATTAGATCCCATCACTTCCCCTCCTTACGTTGCTGCACATTTTAAGTGTTCTGCAAATTATTGCTGTTGCTAGAGCGGCTTTCCAAGGAAATAAAGTCGGCGGAAATATGGCATCCTCAATTGAATTATTAAGAGAATTTATGCACTGTCCCCTGAAAGCCGAGTCGAAACCACGGGAGGCGGGGGGCTTCGACAATATATCACCGGCCGTATCGAGTGGCCGCCGCCTTGGTGCTCCGTCTGCAAATGGTCTTAATGTCACAAGTTAAGACGGAACGCAGCGAACCGTTTTAGCCAGGCTGGTTGTGGGGTTTGCATACCAGTGTAATTGGACAGCCATATGCTGCGGCTATTCCAGATCTCGGATCTCAAGGCGCTGCATGTCCTCACATCGGTTTCTGTTTATTTAACTGTCATGCCGAGTCATTGAACGCAAACTTGGCAGCTTTGTTTTTGAGCGGAACGCAGCGCCAGAGTGCGCTGATATATATAATGATTTATTTGTTTATTGCAAATGGCTCTCGGACACAAAGCGTAGTAATCAAGAGTGCAGTTCGCCTTGGAGTCCAGATTCTCCTGCCGTTTCCATTTCCATTCTCACATCTTTGCTATTTACGCCGCCGCCTTCTCCGCCGGGGATTGAACCTATTGTGTGGTGTGGCGAGATTGAGGGAGTGATTGGGGCCGGGATGATTGAGAGTGGGAGTGGGAGTGGAAATGGGAATGGGGATGGTGTGGGGTGGGCGCCTTTAATGACTTGTTGCTCGGCTCGGCGACAAAGTAAACGCTCGAGCACCGAGAACCTGGCGGCTGGCAAGTGCCGAGTATCTCATCACTTTCCCATAAACTCTGGGGCCCAGATGGGGCCGCCAGGGGCCGTGGGCGGGGATATTGCAATTTACGTCCTGCGGTCTAATTAAAGTGCAAGCACAAACACAAACGCAAACACAAACGGCAGAGGACCAACTCAACTTGTGGCAGGTTGAAAGACGGACCACGAGCAATTCGCCAGGCGCATTGAACGTTGCGTGTTTGCAGCTTTGCGGTCGGTTCATTTGATGGGCTACACCGGAAGAAAAGCGTAGTAGGTGATTGGGAAATCGATCAACATACCTCTTATACCAGAACTGACCTTTCTCATTTCAAAAGAGGTTTATTAGAAGTTACCTCCCTAGTTGGTACAATTACTTTGAATTGGAGGTACACAATCTACCACCGCTTTTTCTCTCTGCACTGGCCAACAGAGCAGCTTTCAATAATATAGTATCCAACCCTATCGCTCTGCCCCTTTCTTTGGCTTCGTTGCTTTTCTTATCCCACATTAATCATGTTCATTTCAATTAATTTACCCATTTCTTCACTTTGTCCAGCCTGTTGAAGGAGAGTGTGTCTGTGTGTGTATGTGTGGGTGGGTGTGTTTGTTTTATTAAATGTTCGCAGTGGTGGGCGTGGCCATCACTCGAGCCGCTAGTTGGCACATCCTTTTTATTAAAATTCGCAGTCTATAAATTGCCAAGGAGCATCGGTGGGACGGATGAACGTGGGATTGGTTGCGGAAGGCGATGGTGATGGTGATGGTGATGGCAATGGAGATGGTGACGTTGACGGTGTTGAGAGTTGGGATGGGGATGGGGATGGGGAAATGGGTCCGACTCGCGCACATGTTTCCGAAGACGTGTGTGTAGCCAAGACTTTTATGAGACAGCAACAGGAAATGCACGGAAACGATCTGGGCTGGGCCCAAAAAGAGGGAGCGTGTGTTTCTTTAAATGGAGCAGGTCAGCCGAAGAATGTGGCAGATGCGTGTGCGGCTGAAAATAACTTAGGAACGCTGCCTAAATACATTCGAAGAAGCTTAAAAAGTTATTGCTGCATCACATTACACATAAATACACCTTTATAAAATGAGTCCCAACACCCCCCTTGACTCCATTTGCAATATAAACCAAATAAAGCCATTAATATGATTGATTTAGAATCCATTTCACACACTCACTTGCAGTAAATTTGTTTGTGGCGAGGACCTGTTGTTCCGACGACACATTTAGGTCCATATCCTGGCAATTTGGCCTCGATTTCAGGCTCCTTGTGGTTTCTCCTTCTCCAGTTTCCTCTTCCCTCAGCTTTTTTGCTCCTTTGCGGAATTCACAGAATTTGTGGCAGGCTCTGAGGCCGTGTCCTTCTTGGCAGGCGGCTTATGGCAGGAGCCAGAATGCATATGTCTTGTGGGGGGTTTGGGGGCCTAGTCTTATAGATGCGCTCGTTTGTTGCAGTCGCCTGTCATTTTTATAGGTTTGTTTGCCTGCCGATCCGGCGACATTTGTAGATGATTTTTATTGGCCACTGTCGCATGTGGGGCAGAGAGTTATGGCCAGCATATGAACCATTATGATTTGTTTTTGCGGTTCTCAATGTTTCCAGAAATCTAACTTGATTCCTAAATTTTAAGGTTTCATATCCCCTCTCCTAAGAAAAAAACACTTTCGCTTCGGACTTAATTGAATTAGGCGCCCCGATAAGCCCTTTATTTTTATTTCTGTGTGACCCGCTCGCGCGTAATTATAATCCAATAAAATAATAAACATATCGCCCCGTTCATCGTTCAATTTACTTTCACACTTTCACCAGCAGACGGAGGCGAGAAGTTTTCCTTGTGACACGCCAACTTAACTAAATTAAGCCCCACAATTATTGGATGGCAGTGGGGAAAAGCCACACACACACACACACACACTCGCCCCCGGTCGCTCCATTCGCACTTTTCTCAATTGTTTTTCGTTATTGCTTTTCGTTATTATATTTTGATAACATGATTTTGTTTACACGACAAATACTCACGTAGCAATGTTTTACTGTTATTGTTTCTGATACGATGCTCACCTCTTTTCCCCCGACTTTTTCCACTCCACTGGCGCTTTTCTATTAGTCAGAATCATGGCTTGGCCACGTACGAAAGCCCCTTCCCGCTCCTCCCCCGATTTTCAAACACGTAGCCTGGGCCACAAATTTCCCATTAAAAACGCAAAAGGCCAATGCATAAATGATTGATACCGAACGGGGGGGAGATCGTGGCTTAAAAGCGCTTGGTGGCTGGTGGGGGGTCAAGTGCGAGCACTTCCGTCACTCGGAGACCTGGCAACTCATTCACATGCCCATCCATCCATTCATCCATTCATTCATAACTGCGGATTATAGTTTATCGTGGTCGTAAATGCCCTGGCCCTGCCATTTGGCACACCTTTGCAACTTCGTAAGTACTGTTTACAGTCCGGCAATACTTCGATTAGCCAAATTGACTAGTTGCCTCCTCCCGAAAGCAACTCGAGTCCCCCTCCAACACTCAGCTCCTCGGTGGACAAGTCTTCCATTCATTAAGAAACTTGAGGCGTCTGCTGTTGTCTCCGCCGACCAGACATTCGGCTTCCGCTGTGTGCCACATTACTCTTGCCCCACCCTCAGCTTTTCACAGGCAAACCTGGCTAAGGTGGAACTTACTGTTGATAATGGATTAAAGCAAATATTTGATTTGCCTTTTGAATCATATATGCATAGCAAAACCTGACAAGTTTAATCAACCGAAGGCAGCGGTGAGTCACTTCACTTTATGGGGTTTCTACTGTAGCTGGATGTCGCCTTTGCATTTCAGCATACATATATTAATTGATATCGTTTTCGTGTAGTCATCGGTGGAAAGCGGGGCCGGGGACCAAGACAGGGGCGCAGACAGGGGGGTCACTGGCTGCGGGGGTTCGTTATGTGAATTTCAATTTGCTAGTGTGGGCTTTCTTACGTTGCCTGGCGTTACGTGTGGCCGGTGCCGTGCTGACGCGTTCCGAGCAACGTGACAACCCGTGAAGGGACGCGCTCTGAGCCAACTTTCTGTGACGCACACCTGGCCGCAATCTGTGCTAACACCAGCCTGGGGTCACTCCGGCTTATGCAGCTCCATCCCGGAGTCCAGTGGCAGTGGCTGCTCCTTCGACCTTTATTGCCGACCTGATGCACTTGCAGCGCTGCGGGAGTTACGTAAAATAATAAATAAAATGGCTAAGCATACGAAATGCTGCCCTCGGCCATTCCAAGAAAGTTTCCTTCGGTTTAAGCCATAACATGTCGTTGCTTTAGTGTTGCTTTTGTGGCCTTTTAAATGTCGCATTCGAGCGAAAGCCACAAAAGTGGAAGCAAATCTGCGGATTCGCTGGGCAATCAACCTCAGATTGCTTTTACGCTCCCCAGAGAGGAAATAATTAGAAGAAAGGGGTACTTGCTGCTTGAGTTCAATCCGGACTTTTAAAGAGCCATGAAAGGCAGCGAAACAAACAACTTTCCTTGCCAAAAAAAGTTAAGCCATGATTCCTTAAAGGCCAGCAACTGGAATCTGATTTGTGCATTTGTATGCACCGCACATAGCTACTTTTCAGCACCTAAACACGATGTAGAAGGGCCATTCATCACTCGAAATAAATCCCAACTAATCGCCACACACCACGCTGCCTCTATAAGAATACCAATACCAATCTAGCCACAACTTTTGGCTAACGATTCTTTTCATGAAATTTGCAAATCGTTTGGCCATTCAAAACTTTGTATATAATATAATACGTATACCTCTTCTTTTTCTTTTTCGTGCACAATTTTTAAGCGACTGACAATAACAAGTAAGGCGAAAATCGAAGCGTTCCGGGGGGCGATGGAAAACGTGGTGCGAGTGTGACAATTTTCTCGTGTGTGTGGGGAAAACGAAAGAGAAAATTAAATTTGCAGGTCACGTAATTTGCTGGTGTATGTGTCAAGTTTGCTCTGCGTGCCACTGTGTGCGTTAGTTAATAAATATGCGCGCACGCGATGTAAAAATATGTAAATCCAGAAGCAACACACATATGGCCACTGGAACGAGTCGATATTCGAGTTGGGTTCTATTCTCTATTCTCGTTCTGTTTTCGCACTTTACAGTTATGACCCAGTATACACACATACATACATACTTTGGGTCTGAACGTAATTCCCTAGAGAAAACTGGCACTCAATAGGGCGAATACAGCTCGAGATGCTGTGGTCCCCAAGGGGAAACCTCAAAGCAAAAGGTTTTCTAATGCAAACTAAGACAAAAAAGTAAGATATTCAATAATATTTAATTGTAATCAACGGGCTAATAAATATAAGTATTATTTAAATGGTTTACAACCCGAGCTATGTTCAAAGTTAAAATCGGCTTACCAAACTTGATTGATACTTCTTAAATTTCTATTGCTGGCCCTTTAAGTAGCCAGCGCTATGATCTCGGCCAGGAGATATGGAAGTGGTCCACATCCATTGGCTCTGCCAAGCTCCTTCCTTCGAGCACTTCTCCATCAGCGTTTCCTTGCACTTTTTTGCTGTGGCACACTTTTCGGGTTATTAATGTTAAAGTTTTTGTTGCTGTTTATGTTTTGTTGCTGCCGCCCGCCGTCCTATCTGGCGTTGCTTTTATCATTAACTTTATGCAAAAAGTTTCGGCTCTGGTCCGGGTCCTGGTTCTCGTCCTTTTTTGGGGAATGATGGTTTTTGTTGATGCTGGCAGGCTGGCAGTCAGGCAGGCAGCATCATTTGCAAACGACAAATAGTTTGGCTCACCGAACCGGCCATATGGCAGACGGGCCATTGTTGAGATACCCGTTCCTTGGCACTTGGCACACTTCCCTAATGCATCTGTATCTACCCATCTCTCCTTGCAGTACAATTACCTCATGCAGTTTGATTATCTGCCCAAGTCGGACCTGGAAACGGGCGCCCTGCGCACCGAGCAGCAGCTGAAGGACGCAGTCCGGAGTCTCCAGGTGAGTTCCTCCCCCCATTATGCTCAATTTCCCCACTAACATTACCGTCTGCACAGTCTTTTGGCAACATTCCAGTCACGGGCCAAATCGACGCGGCAACGGCCCGGCTAATACAGCGACCCCGGTGCGGCGTGGGCGACAAGCCGTCCGCGTACAGCTTCTCGCCGGATAACCTGGACCACGACGGCGGCTCCGGCGGACGGGTGCGGCGCTACGTCCTGCAGGGACCCAAGTGGTCGAAAAAGGATCTTACGTGGAGGTGAGTCGCCTTTCTGTACCCCAAGACCCCGGCTTGAAGAGCTCTTGGCACGGCCTCGCTCAACAATAATGTGAATACCCCTCGAAGACATCGCAGTATCGCGGAACGTTTCTCCTATTTCTTTGCGTTGCCCTGCAAGTTTTCTCGATTTTTATGCAGTCCCGATTCTCCTGCAAGACCCGTGATTCATGATTATGCCGCCCTCGGCGAACCCCATCCATCGACCGGCTTGCCGCTCCCTCCGGCGGATGTTCATTTCAATTAAACTGCATGCAGTTCATTAATTTTGCAGCGTTCATTTAGATGCGAATTTATAATTTTACAAGGAGCTGGGTGGCGGGAAGGGCTCCTTTTTCCTTTTTCAGACAGTCCTGCCCTCATTTCCCCCGCCGCGTTGTCCTGTGCATACGCGCTGTCAATTAATTCAAAACTCAAACGTTGCGTAGCTTGTTAATTTTTATTACGGCCATTGCACTCGCCCCCAGAATGGGATTGCATAATTTCGAGTCCGGAGCGCTTGTTTTTATTTTTATGCAAAACAATTCAGTGCGTTCCGAACCTTAGTTGGCTGCTGTTCCTCCGCCCGCTTGTTGGCCAAGTTGACCCGCTGAGCGCTGAGCGGGAAAACTTGGAAGCGGGTGGCAGTCGCTTTCATTAAACACTTTGCGCCAAATTGAATTTTACGATGAGCCAGGCCGAGGCGAAGGAGCTCTGATTGCAGCTGTCACTTTTAGTGTTGTGTTTGATTTTTAATGCGCAGCTGCATAATTGCGCTTGAAATATTAAGCGGGAGTCTATCTCATTAGGAAATTTTCCAATTTAATTTGCATAGCTCCGGGGAGCCGTTCTTCGCCGGCAAACTGCATACTTTCGGGCTGAGCTGCAAAAGTTGAGAGCTCATCGCCATATCGCCGAATAGCCACATCGCACATACGCCGTGGTGGCCCTTTAAGCTGCTGGCTTCGCTCCACTCGGTTCACTGGGGTTCATGCAGCGATGGCTATTTAATTATTTCTTGTGTCGTCTACCCTTAATTGGCCATTAAGTGGCAAGCGACCAAAAGGGGCAGAAGCAGTAGCAGAAGCAGAAGCAGCAGCAGAAGCGAAACGGCAGGACAATATTGCGACTAAATTAAAGCATTACGCAGCTTCCAGGAGCCAGGACACCGGATCCCGATCACAGCGGTGGCTGCCCGCATCAAATTGACTCTACATGAAATACGCATATGGCGATGGCTCGGGCTGGGACATCAATATGTATTGACCTGCTTTTGGCCTAGCTGCATGTGTTCTCCTTAATTGCGGCACAAAGCGCTGAGGAGCTGAGGAGTCGAGGTGGCGAGGAGGCGGGTGGAAAAGGGGGTGGTCCGCCTGATTGTGTGCCGGCAAGTGTTTTTCCATTTCCGCTCAGCATGGAAATTGTGGGACGGAAGTCGTTCTTAGCAGTTTTGTACTCATTTCGTTTTCACCGCATTTTCGCGAAAACACACAATGACAACATCCTGGCACAAAGTTGTCGCCATCGCAGCATTCCTTGAGATATTAACTGCTAAAATTGCTGTTACACAGAGAACAAATTCCACAGTTGGGATTGATAATCTATCTATTCTGAGTAAGACTAAAAACTTAAGGCAAACTTAGGCATCTTAATTGAAATCCTCACAATAGGATGCACATTGCTTGTTTGATTTTCATGACCTGTTGAAAGTACCCTAAAGTTATTTCCTGTGCAGCCACAAATCAAGTGACAGTAGCAGCTTCAGCTCCAGCGGAAGTGACCAAAAACTTGCACTTTGCGCAAATGTTTAAACTAAATTGGCAATTGTCCTGCAGGAGAATGGGGAGAGAATATCTGTTTGGCAATGGCAATAGTCGTAATGTGGCGTTTGCTTGGCTGCAAATTAAGCTCTCACACTTTCCCCATTGTCAAGTGTTGACTCTTCTTTCCTCAAACTTAAATCTGTCTTAATTAAGTCAGTTATGCAGTCGGTCCTGCTGCCGAGTCAACTTGTCAAATGGCTTTTGAATGGAGCAAAAAATGCTTGTTCTTCATCTCCTCTGTTTAAGCTTCCATTTTTCATTTTCCATTTTCCATTTCTCTCTTAATGCATCGGCAAACAATTGTCCAGCCAGGAAAAGTGTCAATAAACGGAGAACTGGTCCTCGCACCTGTTGCTTTTCCCATTTACCTTTTGTTATAACTTAAAGTGTTCTTCATTCTTTTTCCTAAAAGCTTGGGAAACGTTTGAAAAATTCTCTGGAGAATTTTTCGCCTAATTGCGGGGATGCCTTTTCGCCAGTTTGCGCTCGTTTTGCGGCTTTCTCTCTATTAACAGCAACAATGTGGTCAAGGGCCGGCCATTAATTGCCCGTTTTTGTGGCATTAATAAACCGCAGCGAATGTGCATTGCGCACTTGCTGGGCATTTGTTAGATTTTTAATAACATTAATAAAGTGCACAGTGAAGTCAAAGGAGCGGAGCGGAGTGAAGGTCCTTAACACGCACATTCTTGCGTTTGCGTTTACGCTTATTAGCGTGCATGCGAGCCATTAACACGATGCACTGGGAGAAAAAGGGGGCGAGCACGTGGTCCAACCTTTTAGCTGCTGCAGTATAAGGGGACGACGTGAACGGATGCCTTTGACAGACGCCATAAAACTGTGTGCCACTCGGCAAAATATCGTAGAGACAAAGCGCCATCTTGTTGTCCATGTTACAATGATAAAAAGTAATTTTATGACGGCCACTCGCACGCCCACAAAGAAGAAGAAGAAGGGCCCGGATCCTTGGCCAAAGATGCAGCTTCACCTCGAGTTGCACTCGATGGCGGTGGGCCATTGTGTCCTTGGCCCGCTTGGAGTCGCAGCTCCTGATGGAAAAGCTTTTAACCAAAGGATGTAACCGGAAACTCCCGGCGAACCCCAGATCGTGTTTGGCTCCAATCTTAAAGAGCTGGGTTGCTTAAAAGACTATATATGATAGGTATTTCTTCAATTAAACCTGTTTACTCAAACGAATTCGGTTGGGGAATAATGATTTAAATGAAATTAGTAGCAGCTGTGCATTCCAAGCAAAAAGTAAAAGAGGAATCAGTTTGTAGTGAAGTACTCAAGGTGGGTTGGCTAAATCAATGTTGAATGGTGGGAAAACCATAACCAAGCTATTGTCAACTGAATGGGACCCCCAAAAACGAAAATGTACTTTTCTGCACAACAACACCCCATTTGGCCCTCTTATGTTCCCTTTATTTATAACCTATTTTTTATGATTTTTAATTTGCATAAAATAATTTGCTGATCAGCGCCAGTGAGCGTTTTTCTCATCATAATTTATTCGCCAGGCGGAGTAAATCACACGCACCAGGCCGAAAGAGATGGCCGCAGTGGGAGCGAGGGAGATGGGTGTAGGGAGAGAGCGAGAGGGCGAGAGGGGTCATTTAATGCCGCAAACAGAACATGGCAATAGTTTTATGCTGCTTCAGCTGCTGTTGCTGTTGCTGTTTATTTTGCAGCAGTCATTTGCAGAGTTGCCTTTACTGCACTTTGTCCTTTCATCCTGCCCAACCCCCACCCAACCCCTCCACTGTCCCTGTCCCTGTCCGCAGGACTCTCCTGACATTCCTCAGTCCTCGTCCTTGGTCCGTCCGCTGTGCATTTTTTTCGGGGGGCGGCCAGGGCTAATGGGCGTCCATTGGCCATAGTTTTCTGACTTTTCGTATGCTGTCAAGTGCTCGGCACTCGAAATTATTATCTGCCATTAATCATGGCCATAATGTTTGCCAGCTATAAAACGGAGCAAGTGCAGCCAGAACTGCACTGCAACAGCGAACCGGACTGTACCCAATAACTGCTGGCAGTAAGCAACTGCCAGAGGGCGGCTTAAAGGAACTTCCCTCTGGTAAGTAAAAATAAATTTGGCCGTTGGAGATTGTTATTTGCAAGGAGCAGAACGAAAGCGAAAATGGTTTAGGATTTCTCTTCAGATTTATATATTACGGAAAAAACTTAGTAAAACATCGCAACTGGAACAGTTAAATTCCTACATTTTAAATTCGTATTACCTTTCTATATCTCTGATTCTGAAAACCCTTCGATCTACCCTCCAGCGGGTCAGTTATAATTTTGTGCATTGCTTTATTACTGTGACAATTATTTTAACTGCTGGAGATTTTTATTATTTTTGTTTTTTCCATAGGATTCCGTGTCTGTGTGTTTTTTAAGTCGGTTGTCTGGTCGCTTTTTATGGGCCGAAGGAGAGGGTATACCCAAAACACGGGCAGTGCAGAGAAACAAAAGTGCCGCGTACAGTTGGGAACAAAAGCTCCTTGAGGTAAAGCCAGCTAGTATTGTAAACTAAGCTCGTGCATAAATAAAATCCTCAATTTGGGTTCATATTAAAATAGACATTTTGTGCTGAGCTCAGACGGAGCTCAAGGAAACTGTGTCAACATCTGTCTGTGTGTGCGGGCAGATCCTGTGAAAGGATTGCACTCACACAGCAGAGCAGCAGAAGAGCCGAGGCCCGTGATATGCCAAATTTATGATGTGGCATATTTTCTTATGCTGGCTAGGGCCTTTGAATTTTGCATGAACTTTGATAGCATATAGGTTAGGGTTTCCTGCGCCGACACACATACACACATGTACGTGCTGCACGTATCCTTTGTCTTAGCGATTACTCCTTGAGTCGGCAATCCGATACCGCACAAGGTGTAGCATTTCAAAATTTAATAACCAAGTGGGCTGCAGAACTTGCCACCGCACAAATGCCTATAAGTCCCTCGCTTCCTGTTCGAGCTGCGGGCGAACCGAATTCGAGCCATCGCATTAGAGGAGGGGCTTCTGGGGACGCAACCCATTGAAAACCCATTTGCCAACCGCCCGCTGACACAGCCGCAAAAACAGCAGCTGGCGGGGGAGGAGGGAAAGGGGAAAAGGGTGGAGGAGCGGATGGCCGAGCGGTCCGCTTCTTTGTACGTGTCAATTCGGGAAGCAGAGACTGGTTTGTCCACTCACAAAAAGTTGTCTTATGTTAGCATCCGTTAAGTCAAAAAAAGAAAGTGAGTAAGAAACTTTTTAAATGCTTAATATCATTGAATAATTTATCTGTTGGTAAATAATCATTTGGTAAAAGCTAATACCTTTCTCAGATTATTTGTAATCAAATTTTTGCTCAGTGTAATGGGCAGGGACTGTGTTTTTCCGCTGGCTAGCAGTCAGTCAGGCTGGGCATTTGGTTTTGTGCCACATCAGTCACTGCGCCACAGAAACATCACGAGCAGCACAAACACACATCCGCCGTTGCAGAACGTCCTTTTTGGGCAACTTAACACTCGCAGGCTGTCGCTCGGCTACCCGCTCACCCGAAAAACCACCCAAAAAACCACCCAAAAACACCCACTCAGCTCCCCGGATTGTGCTCCGGCTGGGAACCGTTAGTGCATCAGTTTTGTGTGCTAATTTAGCGTCTAATTTTCCATGGACAGCAAATGAGCAGCTTCAACTGGCGCTTTTGGCTGCCTTTGGTTCTCTGTTGTGTCAAAACCATCAAAACGAGATGACGCTGCAATTGGAGCTGCGAAAGCGATTGCATTTTGTCACTTTTGTGATTCGACACCGAAATTTTCCTAGCAAAACTTCATTAAAAGTACGTAGAATTTTCAGTGGAAGCAACCCAAAACCTGCGCTCTGCCGCCAAACCTAATTTGTATCCAAAACAACTAATTGTAAGTTGAAACAAATGTGCAATTGTAGGTCAATAAATCCATAAACAATATGATTCTTAGGTAAACAATACAACATAATAGGCAACAAAAGAAGCCAAAACCCAAAGCTCTTCTATTTAAAATGCATTTCGAAACTGACATAAATTTGCAATGCCAAATTATTCTGCCATAAATTCACCTCGGCAAGGAAAATTCGACCATGACGCAAAGCCAATGACGCTGCCCGGAGATACAAACACACTATACTCAAACACATCCATACATATGTTGTGTATTCCTGCGTTTGATCCTGCTATATTATTATACACGACCGTGGAGCATTGGCATCCGCGTAATTATGTTTGCTTCCGTGGCCGACGTCGCCAGGAGCTCTGGCAGCCACAAGGATGCGGCCGGCCAGGATGCGGGGTCCGGGGATCGGAGACAGAGCCAACAATGTGTGGCTTGAAATTTGACACTTTCGCAGTTGGTCAGTTGATTTGCTCGCCCCTCGCCCCTAACCACGCCCCCCGCCCCCGCCCCTTTCCCCGCTCCTGCAGGCTGTCTGCATTTTGTTAGATTAATGTCCTGTTCAATCATCAATGGTTCAGCGTACAGCGCCATCTTTGTTTGTATACCACTTGTTTATCGCTGTCCTGGATGAACGGAGGGATAACGGTGCATTGAGAAAAACATCGACCAATTTGTTATTATTTCTGGTTGTTATCTTTGGGTTTCAGATATTTATGGCTTCTGTAAAACTTCTATATTTTTTTCAGTAAAAAAAGCGTTTGAATACAATTTTTAAAATCCTCTAAATAAAGAACAGCGGAATGCAATGCTCATTTTTCTCAGTGTAGTACTGGACATCGATAACGGTCATTGCTGGTGTGGCTGTGTGCGTGAGTGAGTGTTGGCTGTTTGTGTTGGGTTTCATCCTTGTGTTTCTGCTCTTGCTTTTCGGTTTCCTTTTCGGTCGCTCCTTTTCCTCGTTTCCCGTTCATTTGCTCCTTCCATTCTTTCCCCGTGTCTCCTGTTCTTCTATTTAATGTTGTGCCCTGTGCATTCATCCTTTGCTTTGTTCTTTCGTTTACTTTTAATTCATTTGGGTTTCGTTTTGATTGATGACCACTTTAATTGCGGATATTAAATGACAAGCGCCAGAATCAAATCGAACCGAAATGCAAAAAAAGGAGCCTTCTAATTTTCTGGCATTTTTCCCGAATAGAACTTCTCCTTCTAACTAGTATGATTTGCAGTAAACAAGGGATTTAAGGCTTTCCACATTGAGTTAATCATAGAGGGAGAAATAACATGCAGCTAGTTTCCAAGAAGAAGTGAAAAAAGAGAGATATGTGTACACGGCAAAAGATTTCCTATAAAGTTAAATTGGAAACATTCGTAATCCCTATTTACTTTTACTTTTGAACAATAAGAATTTTTGTTGGCATGTTTACTAAAACACATCTTACTTTAAATTAATTTGTGTAATTTTATGCGTTCACCCACTTCCTTGAGCCTCTCCGTGAACCCTGCGCTACGCATGAACCCAAGGACCTTTGATTAAAGGTCTCTTGTCCACACAATTTTGCGCCTTTGATGTGGGCGCGATATAATGCTGTTGATACAGACTTGTGGAGGGCGGGACGGAGGGCGGGGGAGTGCAATCGCAACTGGGTTATACCCGCTGTAACTACATAATAATTCTAATGAAAAATGTCAGGAGGCAAATTTGATTACTTGCTTTGATTGTCAATTAAAGCCCAACAACAATTTGCCGTGCGGTGAAACCTCGTTACGTTTATATGGCCGCCAAGTCGCCCGGCAGACAATCTATATACTTTGTGCACACATATTTATGGCGCTATGTGTCGGGGTTGATGATGAGCGAATCCTAATTAATTTTGCAATACATATGTGTGTTTGGGGGAGCCTTGCATTAAGTGACACAGCAACGAGTCACAGTTCGCCTGCTCATTAGCCGCATTAATTGATAAATTGATATTGGCTTTGGGGCAGCGGTGGGTGGGATTGGGAGGAACTGGCTGGTGGAATTGGGGAACACTCCCGAGCTGCCGGCCATGCTGCACTGGCCTTCTGACCGCAAAGTTTCCACTCCGGGCTTAAGTTTCGGCCGAATCGGAAAGAACAACACCAGTTCCGGGCATCCTTTTCGACCGGTCTGTTTGTCTGGCTGTCAAATCAAACTTTGATTTGATTCGATATAGCAACTGGCCGGCGTCCGAACTTTTATTCAAACTGACAAGTTTCCTGGCCGCAGCAGCAACAATCAGTTAATGCAGGCGGCTTGTTGGCTTGTTTGGCTTGTTTGGCTGTTCCTGAGCCCCAGTTGATTAATAGACGGGAGTTTTAGTGTCACAACTGTCTTGATTAATGTTTGGTCCTGCGGAATTCGCTTGTTTGTTGGCCCCGGAAAAAAGTGAGGCGGCCAATTGTTAATTGTGGTTAAGCGCTTTTAATTTTCACATGTGAGTCGAGCTGAGCCGAGCCGGCAAGCCGAACTCGTTCGCCAGCCGAGAACCAATTAAGGATGCGCCTGCGCACCACTCTCTTATACTCGCTCGAAAGCTCTGCGAAAAAGCTCCGAGATCGAGCGGAGCTTGGCCAAGGTAGAACCGTACTCATGGCAGCCACTGATAACGGACTGAACGACCCGAGAGGACTGCCTTATACTCATTCTACCATGAGCTTGGCGACACTTTTCGTTTAAATACGGCGGCACACTTGGCACGGAGCTCAGTCGCTGCCAAGTGAGTGGTGCTCCAGGGAGGAATCATCAGGAAGTGGAAGTGGGAGACCCGAGGAGGAGGAGCAGCCCAAGATCATCTGGGAGCGACAACGATAACCGAAACGGGAAACAAGCAACGGGCAACGGGCAACGTGCAACGGGCAACGGGAATGGGAGCGGAAGTGAGCCACTCCAGACGCGAATCCTGCGAATCAGCGGCGCATTCAACGTCGACACGTAATCCCCGCAAGGACTCAGCGTCGGCGTCGTCGTCGTCGTCGAAGTGGAGGCATCACAATAATGCCCCCGATTAAGAACAAAAAGCCAGGCTGAAGTGCTGCAAGTCATTTGTGTGCTCATTGTGCAAACAGATCCCGGGTCCTTGTGCCCGCTTCCTTGCCCCCGGATCCTTGTTGCTGCGCCGGAAACGCTTTAAGAGCCACGGCAGCCGAGGGCTTAGAGCCGGCACATAATGTCTGCTAATATTTGAAGAGTGCGTCGCATTAATTGACATGAAAGAAAGTCACGAAAAAGAATAGGACGACCCGGCCGACCGAGTGCAGCCGGCAGAAGGGGACGGACGTGCCCCCTAATGAGTGCACGACTAGGAGGAGCCTTCTTGACGGGTAAGTGCCTCTGGCTAAGACGGCTTGGCCCCACTCCTCCGGGAGCCGTGATTTTACGCAGTGATTTATGAGCCAATAAATGCAGGCGGCCACAAGACATTAATATTAGATTGCACTCTCGACCATCTGCCGGGCCATATATCCTGGACCAAAATTAGCCTCGATACCCCGATACCCCGATACCCCGATACCCTGATACCGATACCCTTCGGGCCACCGATTCCCGACTCCATGTTAATTAAGTGCCGCAAGAATCTCTTCATAAATTACACAATTTTCGCCCGCTTTTCCGGCTACGGCCATTAGCCTCATTGGCATATGCCAGCAATCAATTTGAAATTATACACCACAATTTCTCATCGCTTTGTTGTTGTTTTTGCCGCTGTCAGCCTGCCAATTAGGGATATATATATATGTATGTATATAGCACTAAAATGCAAATAGGTCTGCTGATTTTTTGTCCCCACTTTGTCTGTCCGCAATCAACCATCAATTGTCAAACATTTTCTAGTTGATTACGGGCTTTTTTTGTGTCCCATTTCTAACGATTCCCACTCTTTGCTGGTCGTTCTTGTTTGTCGTTTTTTAATATTTTCGCCAATACTGTATTAATTGAATGCTTTGTGAAATTAATGTCATTGATTTCGATGCGGGATTTTCATAGAGTAATTACTGATTTGCATTAACTATAATCTCATTATGTTTAAGTCAAATGTGTGTTGATTGGAATGACGAGCACTTGTTAAAAGGTAAAAAAAAGCCTAAGTCATTGTTTTAATAACACTTGTATCAAATATCGAATATGCAAGACGAAACCAATAACTCCCTAAACAGAGTATCATTTAATTTAACCAATATCAGGCTCTATGCTCTGTTGCTGGAAAACTTTCCTTTCAACTCGTCCGCCCTCCTAATTCTCCGGCTTTGTTTATGGCAACTCGCCACAAACAAAACCAAAAGATTTTAAGCCAAAAAGTCAACCCTCCTCCGCCTTTTGCCCGTCAGCCCGGAGACTTAGCATCTTTTGTAGATTTGCGAGAAAGACAAAGACTGGCTAAAAATTCAATTAAACAAAAAGGAAGTGAAAATCGTTGTCGCTGGCACAAAATGTTCCATATTATATTTAAATGGAATTAGTTTTAATTAAGTCCCTGGCTAGGTTAGGCGCAGCCACAAAGAAAATTCCCCGCCTGGCCAGAAAAATGGCAACAGACTCAAATTACCAACTCAGAGGCCAAATCCCGCCCAAAAAAAAGCAGCGACCCAACTAAATTGAGCAACAGCAACAAAGTGAAACCAAAATGTAGCCGCTGAAGGAAGTGATTAAAATTTTACCTAGCCCCAAAACCCCAAAAACTCGGACCCCAGACCCTGAGGCGAAGACCAAGGAATCCCGCCGGGCTCTGGCTCCCTTTTACCTTTTCCTGCAGTATATTTTTTCGTAATAAGTATTAATTAATGCAAAAATGAAGACGAAACGTAAGTAGGGCTTCTGATGATTTTGCTGCCGCTTCTTGTTTTACAAAAGGGGAGCCGCTTCGCAGTTGTTTCCCTCTTTTTAGTTCGTTTTTTTGTACTTTTTGTACTTTATTTTTTGTTGAAATTTGAGCCCTGCCGTCCAAGCAAAGTGACGCAAATTAGGAGAACCCCTGGTCAGGAGCAAGTCAGGCAGAAGCAACTTAATGAAAACGAAATTGACACCTAGCTACCTGGAGCGGGATGTCTGAGCAGCTCCGCAGGCTTCCCGACCGCAGCGTAAGGTTATCCGCACGTCTGGAGTTACGCAGTGAGACGGAGTCACGGAGTATGTGGTATGCTCCTTCATGGAAGGGCGCCCTTTCCGGGGAAAGGACACGTCAATAGCTGCCCGCTTCGCACTTCCGGTGACAGTCTGCTGCCCGTCATCGAGTCACGCCACTCACTTCCTCGTGTCCTGTCCGGCTGTGTCCTGTTCCGAACTGCTCTGTCCTCTGGCCCGCTCATAAATCTTCCGCTCGCACATTCCTGGGTGTGTGTGCTTTTATCTGGCTTTCACGCTTCCGGGCGCTTGCAGGACCTCCAATCGGGGAACCCGGATCCAATACGAAAACCGAAGAGCCGAAAAACCGAATTGTGTCTCCAGTTATTTGAGTTTCGTTGTTTAGCTCATAAATCTGCTTATCTGGGGAGTCGGATCCACAGGCGATGGAAAGGGCTGGGAGTTCTGCCAGCCTCGGTTTGTTTTCCCAGCTTTCCCCGCAGCTGCGTGGCATTAAAGGCTAAGGGCTTTGCAACTTGACCCTGTTGCAGTCATGCATAAATTTCTTAGATTCCCAGCCATTGACAAGCCGCACAAACAGTCCGAGAAATATAAATTAAAATATGTTTCGGTATTCGGCAGTAGCCATATTGGCCCAAAAGTTATAAATATTTTTGGGAGAATTAATTAAGCCCTTGCACGGGCGGCAAAGGAAAGCCAGGCCGAAGTATGCACAAAATGAAATTAGAGCCGAAAAAAGATAAAAACGTAATGAAATGAAATGCGGCCTAAATGTTTTCAGACATTTTGGGATTGTCGCAGGCTGGCAGAGACAACGGAGGGGCAGTGGATTGGCACTAAGGAGCGAAAGGGGGGAAATTGAAATATGTTCGGCCTACAAATGGGTTGGAAGGATGCTGTGTGAACTGGAGTGTAAAGCACGGGGTCCTAATGAAAGATTATGGCTGCAGGTTCGAGATGATCCATTGTTATCGGCCGAGAACAAGTGGGGGGACCCAAATCGCCACAGTGATATATAGTGGGTGGGGAAAACTGAGCTGGAAAAGGTCGGAAAGTCAGGCAGGGAAAACCCAAGTAATGTAGCGTTAATTGCGAAAGAAAAGAAGACGAAACTTACGAATTATCTTGAGACGTTTTGCTTCTGATGAGATTATTTTAAAAGCTTTGTTTAATTGAATTCGGCTGTGACATTCCTGCCAATTAATAACTAAGCCTCCAATTAGCCCTACAACAAGTTGGGCTCTCGAAAAATCCCAACAAACGGAGCATTTTCATTTATTTCGGCCCTAAGCCTTTAATCTTCTCTGCTATTTAAATTACATTTTGATGTGCGGTCAAAAATTCCTGCTTGGTCATATGCGACCATTCCTTTCGGTTATTTCTATTTTATGTTGTGCACGTATTTTTTCCTTGGCTGAGCAGCGGGATGCGGACAGGATGCGGACAGGGCGCACTGCAGGACACTTTCGGCCTCGGCTCTCGATTCTTGATTCTCGGTTCTTGGCTGCAGTCTGCAGTCTGCATACGTCATCGAACTGTTGACCGAGTTGGCGGCGGGCCAACATGTTGCCTGTTGCCTGTCAGCACAATTTCCAGATAGGCACGGACTCCGAGCTCCGAGCTCCGGACTCCAGACGCTGGAGGACCGGAGAGATCCGGGACCCGGTGCAGGGAAGAAGGGCCAGTTCACGCAGCTAGGACACACTGTTTTATGCATGGCAGGCACTAAGGCGCAAAGTGTTGATAGAGCACACCCATATCTAACCACCCGAACCACCCAAGCCACCCAACCCACTCCCCTCGACAGCAACAGCGACTCCGGCACGGACAGATGCAGATTTCTGCTGAGGCTGCAGGGGATGCAGGATGGGAGTCGAAGGATCCTGCAGCTGGCCCCGTCATAAAGGGGGAACTGAGCCTGGCCAGAGCCCACTGCAGTGGTCACAGTGGTGCACACAGGGAGCAGAGGCCTCAAAAGTCGGGAAACTGTTTGCTTAAACAAAGAGTATTTTGATTGATACTAATATCTGCAACCCTTCCAAAAGCCTTCCTAAAATCTAATCAACATGGAAGCCAAATGATTTCTATTTATTATCACAATATTTTTGAAACTTGTCCACTTTTTATCCAAGTCTAATCATAACTATGCCTCAAAGAATCGATTATTTGGTATTGCTTGTTTCTATAAAACCTCCTCGCTTGCCATATGTTGTTATTAAGTTGTTCGATAAGCGGAATGGCAAGTGCGATTTGTTCTTGATTCTGCAGAACATTTCCCGAATGTAAACGGTCCTGGGAAACCGCAGAAAAATGAGTGGCAACCAGGTGGCCACTTCCACTTCCACTTCCACTTCCAGCTGACCGTCCACCTGGATGCCGCGGCTGCCGTGGCTGCTGTTCCGCCACTGATGACGCCGCTCGGTGGCATCCATCAAACGCCGCCATATTGAATCAACGCAAAATAATTGCTTTTTAAATGGGTTTTTATACCGGCACCGGCACTGGCACTGGCTCCGGCGAGGGAAGGAGTGGCGGGATCCAGGACGCGGAGGCAGGCCATAAATTCGAGGTATCGCCACCTTACAGCCGCCCTGCCACAACTGCCCCTGGGGTGAAGTTTTTCTCGACGCGAATCATCGGAACTCGCTTTTCTTCTTGAGTTGCCGCCGATTTGTGAGCTTTAATTTTCAGATTTATGCCCATGGCTGCGAGGACATTTTTAATGAGATTTCGCTTGGATGGTCCTCCAAGGATCGGGATGGGGGAACGGGAGGAGCAGGGAAACAAGAGGAAGTGGCGTCCGAGGCGTTGACAGACACAGATTATGAGAGATATGCCAAAAAGTCAGTGCGGTTAAGCAGCTGCTATGGAGAACCATAAAAGGAGGACGAGCTTGGCCCAGAAGTGGGCTGCATGTAAGCCAACTTAAGTTTGCCATCGGATGATGAAAGTATACATAATTTCCTCCATCCTCCAGCCTCCTCCTTTTCCTTCAGCCACGAAAGTTTCTCTTGTTTTCAGTAAATTTGAGTTAAGCGAAGTGGCGAGAGTTTTCTATCCATCGCAATCGCCTCTTTTCCTCGCCGGGGAAATGACAACATAATTAGCTCATTTATCAACTGATTGTGTTTTGGTTAAGTTGGCTAAATCAAAAAGAAGGAAGCCTTTAAAGGTTGTGGGTTCTTGTCTTCCTGCTTACCATTCGTATTCAGTAAAAGTATCCACTTTTAAATTTACTGGAACTTAAAGAAGAGAAACCAAACCGAAAACAAGTTGAATATTTAAAAGCGAAAACCGTTGGCGAGCGATGACAGCAATCAAATGCAATCTGCCCCACGATCGGAGGAGACTCAAGATCGATGGGAGGGTGGGGTTTATGGGGAAAGGGGGGACTCGAGCGAGTCATCGAGGTTGTTTGTGCCCGAGTCTAATTGAGTTCAACTGCAAGTGTCAAGTCATGTGGCCGAACTTCAATGCGCGGTTCGTACGCAAATCGAGAGCAAACTAATATATATATTCCTTGTATCATAAGAGAATACTACCCCCATGAAAAAGTATTTTATGGGCAGCCAAGGAGCTCATATCGCTACCCGATAATTGCACACATCTGCAGATCTGCAAATCTGCAGGATAAAAGATAATGTCTGGCTGTTTACGAAGGGGCGGAGTTGGCAAAAACGCAGCGCTTTAGCGTTTCCGTTTTGGCACCGGAAACGGAAGTGTAACTGCCGCAGAGGCGCATGCGAGGGCTCTTTGTCCTGCGCTCCTTGCACTCCTGCCACGCCTCCTTTGGAGCCGAGGCGTAGTCGGTTGCATTTATAATTAACATAATGATGGCATTTTGCTAAACACCGTTTTCCGCATGTAACACACACGACCAAAGAGATAGGTTGAGTGGCAGGAATGGAATGGGAGGATGTGGGGAAAGGGGCGGAGAGGGGGATGGGGAGGGGCAGGAGGTGGAGATGGAGATGGAGGGGGCACTCAACAACGGCTGCATAGTTGACATGAAATGCCAACTTAATGTCAGAAAGTTAACATGCCACTTGAAATTAACAAGCCGCGCAGAGTCCCTCCTCCTTGCCACCTCATCAACGGAATCCTTTCTGCATTGTTTTGCGCATGCACACACACACTCACACACACTCACACACGCACACACTCGTCGTCGTCCTCGTGTGTGTCCTTTTACCCGCGTATGTGTCCTGCTGAAGTGCCTGGCCCGACTTGACACAGACGACTGGCGTGTCAGGTGAGGCGCATTAAAAATGTAGAATTTCATCTTTTAGTCAGCAATTGTAGCGTTTTTTGTCGAGTGTTTTCGGCCCTGTCTAAGCTCCCGGCCCTCGAGAGCCAGGCCTTCGCTTTGGAAACTGTCGCGCTATTAAAACCGCTTTCGCAGAAAGGCCGTATCCTTTCGGCCTGCAGGCCCAATAACTAATTTATTCGCCACACACAACACACAACGCACACAGACTTTTTACATAACTAATGAGGCCGGCTAACCCGGCTGGGCAAATGTTGTGCAACAAAGGATATATTTTGCACAATGAACTTGGTCGGCAGCCCAGGAGGATCGCGCGGTTCATTTGCCGACCCAAAGTTGATTGGCTGTGAAAAATTCAGACCGCTCTGCCAACCAATAATGCAGTTTATGGAATTTACCCGTTTTATGATATCTGCGGTATTCGCCGTTTAAACTGTCAAACGTGTCGCCATTATAGGTGTTGTTTTTTATTTTCAGCTGCTAAAAACACATAGAATTCCTGGCAATCTCGCGGAATGCCAAATATGTATTAATTAAAATGGCCACTCGAATTCCTGCACTGAGCACACAGGTTTTTCCTCTGCCAGGGAAACCCGAACGCGCTTTAAAATACATTTAATTTAATATTCAGCGTACGGGGCATAAGCAACAACAATGGCTCGAAGCGAGATATTTTAGGGCCCAAATTGGTCGTTAGCACATTGGTCGGGGTGGTGCCTTCTGGGTGGTGAATGGTGGATTGTGGGTGGTGGCAGGATGGAAAGGTCGCTGCAAATTACACGTGACATGCTAAATGCTTGTGGGTTGGGGAAGGGAAGTTGGGTTCGTGGGCGGAAGAAGATGTTCCTGGGTTGACAGCGGCACCAATTCGCCGCCACCCTCGCTCCTTTCCTGCTTCGGTTGCCGTGCCAAAATGATCATAAAATTAGCGCACAAAAGTAAAACATATGAGACGCGATTTGAATTTGACGCCATTACCTTCGTTTGGGCACAGCCAGCAGTAAAAAGTACAGTGAGAGAAAAAATATCGGATTGGAGTAAAAGAACAGATGCATACGTGCAATAGAAATCCCACGAGATTTAAAGTCGAATGGAAAATACTCCACAAATTGTGCTATGCTATTTAAACCTCTTTTAAGCTTGAAGAGATTTCTTCGATAACTTGTAGTTTTTTTTTAAATAAGTAACCAGTTTCAAAGGAGAATTTCCCTCTCTGCACTGGGAGTGACTGGGGGATCCAGACTTTGGAGCGGCGGCGGGAGACACGCATAATGACGCACCAGGCGCCAAAGTCATTTGCATATGCCAACCTAACCGAAAAACGGAAAAACGGAAAGGCAGACGGGTGGCACATCGCAGTCCTTGCTGAAAGCCCAAGGATGCGGGTGGTGTGTATTTTTATTGGCAGCTGCCTGCGCCGGAGACTGCGGCTGCCTGTCTGGCATACTAAGTGGGCTGCCACCTCGTACCGCCCCCTCCCCCCCTTCCTTCCCCCCCTTCCCCGAAAAACAGCCGATAATAATCGTACATTATAATGTGTTTGCCGCTGATAGCGTTAATTATGCAGGGGCCGCAGCGCTAATTATGATTTGTAAGCTGGAAAGTGCTGCGAGCTGCGAGCTGCCTACTTGCAGGCGCCGCTTTAATGAACCTGCCGAACGTGTTCGCCGGCCAATCAATGGGCCATTGTTGAATGAATTCGGGCTCCCACTGAAATGTGCGCAATCTACAATCGACTACAATCGTTGGGGGGCTGGCCGAGAGGGCGGCCAAAACGCCACTTGAGGCGGACAAAGGATGCGGCGGCGGCAGAATGTATCTGCCGGATGCGGCAGTCCCGCAATTATGCTGCAAAACGCTGCAATTAAGCAAACTGTAACAAAGGCATGACCGACCGGGCTGTAACTAAATATGGCATCGGGGCGAGAGCAGGAAGAATCGGGAAAACAAAAAACTTCCGCTGTCAACGCCGTTTCAAACCCCCCAGTCCCCCATCCCCGAATCTCCATATCCCCGTATCTCCGTATCCCCGTATCCCCGTATCTCCGGATCTCCGTGCTCTCAAGTGCACTCCGAGCTCGACAACTTGGGGAAATTCGTACTGCATTGTGTGTGTGGAAACGTGTTCAATTGATATTTCTGAGCGTCGAGGAAAGTTATAAATAGCAAGAGCAACTTGAGCCGAACTGCAATATTGCTTTTCTTTCGCTCCTCCGAAAAGCCAGTCTGCTCTAAAAGTACAAACGAGATGTGACGCCAGGAGTGTCGGAGTGCCAAAGGGCAGGAGAAAATGGTGGGAACGGGGTCACTTGAGGCCACCTCTGGGCTCGAAAAGCTGGTGGGACGGAGCGGAGCTACTTTGCCGCAAGTGCTGGCCGTCTTGTCTCGGCCAAGAAAGCCAAACAAGTGGCTGCTCCAATATTGATTGCTGAGCCAGCGCTCCAGGCTGCACTCGAGTCGAGGTCCCCAACTCGCACGGACTTTTGCACTTTCGTTTAGATGTCGCACTCACTCGCCGACCGACACCGCTGAGCTCCAAAAACCTGTGCACTCCGAGGAAAAAATTCTAAAGCTGCGAGCTTATCAAGTAGTTGAAGTTATCATGGGTCTGCAACATTGAATTTCGCTTCATTTTGCTTGATATCTTACGCTTATAGAAGTTGCGAGTCCCCAAGGACATCAAACCATTCTCTGCGTTGAAAAGTATGCTATGAATTATATTCCGAGGTGTTTTATGACTTAAATACTTTTTTTTCCATTGAGTAGGTCTATGCTACTATTTATCTTCGCTGCAAATGCAACTCTAAGTACAGTTTTAAATACTTTTCCATTGAGTAGCTATATGCTACTTTTTATCTTCGTTGCAAATGCAACCCTAAGTACAGTTTTAAATACTTTTCCATTGAGTAGCTATATGCTACTATTTATCTACGTTGCGAATGCAACCCTAAGTACAGTTTTTAGAAAGAATAATCAGTTTGTGTTTGCAGTGTAACCCTGCTGACTCACCGGTCGCCACGTTCAAATGACTTTTCCGAGCTGCATATTGAAATTTTATTGCACTCGGCCCAGAGGGGCTGAACGAGGTGTTAAGGGGGTGGGGGCAGGGGGAAAGTGGGGAAAGGGGGCGACTGCAGAGCCAGACTTTCGGGGTCGGCAGTCAAGTCAGTCAAGCGGCACAAATTCAAACATTTGTATTGCTGAAATTGAAAAGGTGTCGGGTCGAAATGAAAAATTATCCCGGATGGAGGAGGATTTGGCCGGCAGTCTGCCGACTGGCCGACTGGCCAGTGGTGATAGCAGAGCTGTTTTGTCTTCATCGGCGTGGCCTTTTGGGTCTGCTGATGGGATGACCGATGTCTGGCCGACTTGGTTCGCTTCGGTTTGGTTTGGTTTGGTTTGGTGAAAACAGGAGTTAACCGTTGATTGGCCGCTGCTGGCAGCTCAATTGTTGTTCACCAGCATTGCCGGGCTTAATGAAATGAAACACCAGCCTTAATTGATCGATTACACTCGCATATAGAAAAACGTGTGCGGCGGAGTTCATTCCGGGGAGTCTCGCACTGCGGTGCCATAAATCATTGCCCCATAGTTGCAAGTACATAAATTAATGCGATACAAAGGGAGAATTGTTCGCTCGGTTAATATTTATGACTTTCCAAAACTATTAAAACCGGTTATTAACTGTGTTGATTAATCGGGAATCGGGTGGCATGTGCCGATGCTCTATATCAATTGATTTGTCGTTGTCACGGGACTGCGGATGAGCTTTCAATTATTTTCGGCTGTAATTAAAGCGGCTCGCTTCTTTAATGTGCAACACATGTGCTACTCCAGTTGCATCAACTCATAAAATCCCATTTCTTACTCCGTGATTTGCGGGTGTGTGCGAAATTTATCTTTCGTTTTGACGCTTTTGCTGATGCCACATTGGATTTTATGCAAACATATGCGGCGTGAACAGCAAAAGTCGCGATGCGGCTTCGTGGAAAAAAGCGTAGACATGCCAAAACTTTTTCCTGCCTCTCTCGATGGTTGAAGGGGGCGGGGAAGGGGGTGTGAGCCTCGGCCAGACAGCTGTCAACAGTCAAATATGCAGGCAGCAAACAGTGCAGGGCCAAGGGAAAGAGGCAAAAAAAGAAGCTTGCAACCGTGGCCAGAAGAGCGAAAAACCTAGGCGCGATTCCATTTCCAAATTCCTGACTGAGGATGACATATGCGAGGGATAATCAAACTGGTGTGGGCACATTCTATTCTGCTCTTTCTCTAAAACTGGCCGTTAAAGGCCTCTGGCACCTCTTTGGGCCAAGAATATGGGTATTTAATGTCCGAAGGGCCGCACAATTTATTATTCGGGCGTAAGCCCCATTAAAACAGCTGACTCTAATGTCAATCCAAAACGAAGCCATGGCTTAAAGCAAATTTCAATAATTCTAATTTAGCAAGAAAAACACGGAGGATGGCTAAAAACGCTCTGAATGTTTACTGAACGCAAACAATGCCCACAGACAGGGGATAAAATACCAAAAAATGGTGAAGAAGGAGATGCGGGGTCCTCTCATCCCCGGGAAACGTGCAACTCACTTGGTCGTTTTGTTATTTTGGCTTTTTCATGCTCCATTTATATAACCAGCGCCGGCTGCCCTGGCAGCTGAGACGGCTCCTTGGTCCCGGGTCCTTGGTCCTTGGTCCTCGGTCCTTAGTCCTTGCCCTTAACCCACCGATTCCTCGGTCTGGCCAAGAATTTGACGTGTGCTCGTTTATCATTCATTTTGCGCTCGCTTACATTATTCGAACGGAACCTGAAACATTAAATTTTAGCACGTTTTGCGCTAACGTGCGCTCATTTCTACTTTGGCATTACGCACGCCATAAAGCTTAGCCTTTTTCACCGCCACCGCCCCCTCCCCCAACCCATTTTCCTTCGCCATCAGCCATTTCCCCCGCTTTTCATGGACTTGGGCATCAGCCGTAATGAAGTTAAGTGACGGCATTCTGCTGGCGGCTTAACAATCTTGCTGGGAGGGGCGGATTGTTAGCACCATCGTTGTAAAACAAAACAATAATGTTGAGTCTGAAATCCTTGAACAAATGGATTTGAGAAAATTACGAAAACCCCTTGATCGGTTAGCTTTTTTAGGGGATTTTCAGGAGTGTTCGTAATCCCCAGGGATGTTTATGTGTAAATCCATACCTAATAAGTACATTTTGGGGAAAGTATTATTCTACGAACGAATCCAATAATCCGTTTGATAAGTTTTTAATTTGCTTCCCAAACATTGCGTTTAATCCCAAACGACATCTATGTATCGACTATTAATAACTTTTAAATTCACATGCGATATCGCCGCTTTTTGTCACTTTATTTGAGTCATAAATTTGTTTTATTAACGAACATTCATTAAGTTAGTTGGGAATCTATTTGTAAATGGATTTGCCGCTGGCTTATTGCTGTTGCATTTTTTGCGCCACTTTCGATTGGCTTTTATGTCAACATATTTAGTTGCGGCGCAACATTGTTTTAATGCTGTTTGCCGGTCCCTGTGTCCTCGTCCATTAGCCCCTCATAGCAGCTGCAATTTAATTAGAGCTCAGCGAAAATAGCCCTGATAATTTATTTATCACGCACACACCGAAGGAAAAAACGGAAGCGGGGCGCATGGCTTTAAAACAGGTAAAATGTGCCGGCCATTTCCGCTTTCCGCCGGGCTAAAAGCCAGACAAACCCACCCCGGGTTAAGCGACATTTAAAATTCAATAATCATAATTAAATAGCCGAAACGCCAAAGGCAGGCCAAGAATCGCTAAGAGCTCGCCGGCAAATCCCAGATCCGAAAAATCAGAACCGAAATCAGAAATATGAACCGAGGCGGGGAAACAACAGAACGGAGTGGAATAACTTTTAATGTTTCTAACTACTCGGCAAGCAAAGTTGCCATAGCCGTTGCTCCATGCTCGACGTGCAGCCATATAATGGAAAACTTGTTTAAAACTTTTAAATTAATTTTATTTTCGCCAGCCATCCAGCCATACAGCCATCCAGCTCTGCGCTCCGACTTCAGATGCAGCGTTAGATTTAGTTTCGTTCGCTTCGCTCCGTTCGAAATGGCAGCCCGCTCCCATTATTTCCTGTTTCATTTGTCTGCAATCTGGAATCTGGACTGTGGACTGTGGCTGCTGGCCCGCTTTTGTCGCAGTCCGTGTCAGTCCGAGCCAGCAATTAAGACAACACAATTGCACACAGCTCGGGTGGCACATCTCCGTCTTGGTATCTGCATCTGCTCCTGCTCCTCTGGTCTTCTGGCCGGCATCCATTCGCATCCATTGAGCCCTGGCTTTCGCCCGTCCGCAGTTAGTTATTATAATTGCACTTGACTCCCGACTCAAGACTCGGCTATTCGGCCAGGGAATCCCCCGGAGTGGAGGGGCTCATCCGCTGGGAATCTTGTTTAGTCTGCATAAATTTATAAATGGCTTAGTTTTCTTCGAACAAAGGGTTTGGAACAGTCGCAATTTGTTCTTGATCTCCAGCCACAATAAGTGTTTACTTAAGCATTATCCAACAAAAGGTTGACTCTCCAGGACTTCCAGGCATCGATTGTGACCTCACCGGGATTATATTATATTTTTTTGTTGATTAGTCACACCGAAACAAAAGACAAATCAATGGCAATTAATTATATCCGATAGCACCACTTATATTGATATTTATGTAATGGCAATTGCATCGTTATTATTGATGGGTAATTAGGCCCCGTTCCCCTGTCTCCCCTCAGTTGTATTGAATTAGATTGACGCAGATTGACTCCGTCCGTCCGTCCGGATCGATACTCAGTGGTCAGCAGTCCATTTGGAAGAGGTGGACACGCGAACAGCCCTTGGCAGGATAACAGCAGTTAACCCACAGCCCGGGGCGTGGCTGTCTGACCATTTTGCCGGGATCCATGTTCCATGTCCGGGCTTTTTGTTTGTTGTCGCGGTGTCGCGTTAACGTTAACCCATGACACCCGTGTCCACATGCGCGCCTATGTACACAGACCCCCGCCAAGAATGCTGACTGATGAACACGCACAGTGTGTTCAGGGAAAGGGGGTGGGGAAGGGGAGGGTCGACAGAAAAAGGACGCCGCTGACCAAGTATTGTTTACCGAAAACAAAACAGCAGCGAAAAGTTTTCAAATTACATTTCGTGTTTTGCGTTTCAACTTTGTTGCGCTCCTCTATCTCCACAGAATCGTTTCAGATGCGTTTCAGAAATAAGCACAGTTGTGGTAATATATCCTTAAAACGTACTGTTTAAAATCGAAGAACCATTATGGCAGTAACCCCAAGTATTCCACTGAAGGACGGAGCTTAAAGGCCATGTCCTTTGGAGAATGTCTTTGAGCGCCCTGCCAATTAACAAAGTGAATTGCGTAACTTGGCCAAATGGCCGTGGGGCGTCCGCCGACTGATATTCTACTAATATTTTCCCCTCTCCCCCTCTCTCGTTGCAGGTATGTATCTATTGATAGGAGCGCTTAGAGTGGCAAACGTCAAACGGCGAACAGGGCGCCATTTTCCGCTGCGGCAGCGGGTTTTCAACTTTTCACTTGGCAGCGAAAGGGCGAAGCAGGGCTAAGGACGATGGGCAAGGACGATGGGAAAGGGTGAGGCACGGGGCATTCGCAACATGCTGTCGTTATGGCCAAGGCGACAGTTTTCCGCTGCAGCAGACTTGCTCCATTTCGGCTGCACTTGCTCCTTGCTCCCTGCCACTCCTGCGACCCCAACCCAACCATCTGACTGCCTTTAATTTCTTGGCGTTTATTTTGTGCTGCTGCGCTGCGGTAAGTTTTTGCGCTTGCCGCTTGCTGCTTGACAAAGTTTCAAGTGTTCGCTTTCTAATGTAATTAAAATGCTTACAAATGTTTGCCAACGGCGATAAAATAATCATTTGAAGCTGCCACAAGAAAGCAAAGAGATGGGAGATGGGAGGTGGGAGATGGGGCTGGGAGCCGAAAAAGAAGCAAATGGAATTATGTCCTAAGTGGGGCAGGCAGCGCTATCAACATCTAGTTTGCAGCATCAAATAAAAATCAAATAAAATTATCAGTGCAACGTGTGAATGCTTAACAAATTGACGAAAGCCGGGATCCGGGATCCGGAATCCTTATACTTTCATTCGCTGGCGAGCTTCGCCTCCAGTTCACTTGTGCTCCCAGCTCACGTAGGCGATAATGTTTGCCTGCCAAGTGAGTCGGGTGCTGGCGAGGATGGGTCCCGGGCCAGGAGTGGGATCCCGGCGGAGGCAGACGCCCGCCCCAAGGGTGCCGTGTCACGTTGAAGTGGGAGCAAAACGGCAAAATAGTGCGACGTGTCGTACGTCGTGTGCTGTGCTCTCAGTGTTTCCAGTGTTCCCGTGCTCGTACTCGCATAAATCTCTTGGTTTTTAACATATGCGGGGAACACGACCCGCATCCATATGTAGCCACATATGTATCATATATGCTCTCCATGATGTCACCGCTTTGCGGGCACAGCCAAGTGGAAGTTCAGTTTTTCAGCAAGCAAAGCTTATTATTCATTGACTTGTGTTGCAGTTTCTCCAATGTAATCAAACCAATTTGTTCATTAAAAGTGACCTTTTATTTATAAATGGCTCAACATTTCAATTAAGTATGGACGTTGTTACGCAACCAGGGCGAGTGATAAAAAAGTAATGAATGCATGAGAGTCAAATGGTGACAGTGATCCCTGGCAGAGAATTCAATGAGTACAAAATGCTTTCTATCTTAGGTATCTTCATACCATAAATGCTTTCCAAACTGATGGAACTTAATTATTATTTTGATCTCAAGTAATAAAACTGTATGTGCAGTGTGCATCAGAAGCCACAGTGCACTGTACCGGCAATAAACCGCTCTCGAGTGCCAGGCCGACCTATCTCTGGGCCACTTGGCCTACCACCCACCCTCCCACTCTTTTGGCCATTGTCACGCAACCGCAAAACAAAGAGCGGAAAAGTGGGAATACGAATACGAAAACGGCCATAAAGCTGCTACAATGCCAGATATTTATCTGGCTTTATTGACAAAAGCGTTTTGTCGATTGTTCAAATAAATTATGCCTTTATCAATAAAGTCTAGGCTCCCCGATCCTCTCACGCCGCAGGGTTTTCCCCGCTTTTCCACCAACGCGGCTGTTGCTACGTGACGTTGGCTGTAACTGGGGCGAAGATTTGTTATGGCCATAATTCAGAGCAGACCGAAAAAGATGAGGCGAGCGAATCCGAAGTCGCGAGAGCTCTACGCGTCTATTTATGGACTGCGGGGCCCAGAAACTCCATAAATCTTTAAGCAGGAGGGCGGGAAACCAAGAGCCAGCCAGCCAGCCAGCCAGCCAGCCAGCCACCCAACAGGCAGGCAAATCAAATACCAAATTGTTTAAGTGATTTTTCATTTTGCGCTTTCACCTTGTTACCGTTAACATAATTTCAGGGCAGCAACTTGGCCATAAGTGTTCCGCCCACCCGCTTTTTTGCAGCGAGTGTGAGTTTGTTGTTGCCACTTTGATATAGATTGTGCCGAACAGGAATCGGGGATGTGCGGCACCAGCCGTCATTTAATTTTATCGTGCGGAAGTTCTAAGTGCAGCCAGGTTGTTGTTTCTGTCAGCCGGGGAGCAACTTGAACCCTGCTTAAAAGCCCGCTAAAATGTTCAATTTACGCGTGCTCCCCGCTTTTTTGCCGCCCTCATTCGAAACATTGAAAATAAATTGGAGCTGCTGGCTGGCTGTTCGACTTCTCGCCACGAAAAGCGAATAAAAGGTCCGCTGACAACATGCGACCCATCACGCCCATCGTGTGTAATATAAAAAGTGTATTTATTTATTATGATTTTCCATTCCGTGCACAGTCGGCAAAAAATTATAAATTGGCACAAACCCCGCCCTCCGGCGCTTTTCTCCATTTGCCTTAGCCCCTGTGAAAACATTTTTCCCCTTGTTTAACAATTGGGGTGGCGAGTGGACGGGTGGGGAAACAAAGTGGAAAAGGAATTAATAAAAATATTTAAACTGTCCTCGGGGCCAACGAACATGGGAGAACACAAAAATAAACCGACCGAAACTAAGTAAACATTGGCTACATGATAGTGCAAGGATGTTAAGTGGGGAAAGTGGGGAAAGTTGGGAAAGTAGGAAAAGTCGGGGGTTCGGTCATCGAAAAAATAGGTTTATCACTGGCTCCTTTGTTTTATTTCGCTCCGAAGAACTGCAGCAATAACCATAAATGAGCTCATTGCTCATGTCGGTCGAGTGTACTCGTAAAATGTAAATTCGGTGTATCTATCGCAAAATCCGCGCCAGAATATAATGTATACGCCGAAGTTTCGGAGCGCGGAACATACAATATATCAAGCAATTTTTCAGGGACTTGTTCAAGTACAAAGTCAGTTCAGCTGCAGTCTCGCCTCCTCCTCGTAGTCATCGTAGTCATACATTTATGGACGTGTCCTCGGCAGCCAAGCAACTCAATAAGCCGGGCCACAACTTCCGCGCAAAAAACAGGGAAATCGCTGAAAAAATATACATAAAAATAGCAGGCAACAAGAACAACTTTCAACAAATTTCTCCGCATTTTGTGCGCATATTTTAACTACAGCGCATTATGTTTTGAGTGATTTACGGGCTACATCGGGGATGGGGATGGGGAGGGGGAGGGGTAGGGGGGAGGGGTAGGGGGGAGGTGGGAGTTTCTAGGGGGTGGGTGGATTGGCTGCGGAACAATAGCAGGGAAGGTATAGGAAACAAAAACAAGGATCGCTCCTCCGTCCGCGTTGTTCTGCACTTGAGCAAATGATTTGCGACGCCGGCCAAGGCAAATGCTAATGCGGAAAGTGAGCTACGCAATCCTGCCACTGCCACTGCCACTGCCACATCCTCTGCCTCTGCTAATGCTGTAGTGGCACTGCCATTAGTGTCGCCAACTAACTTTAGATAACTAATTAGGGAGCGAGGCAGACCCGCTGACTTAACTGTAGTTCTGTGTTAACCTTAGCGCAGCTAATTACATTTAATGTGTCTAGTAAGCAACTTGGCAGCGCGAATTGTGTTACTTTGAGGGGGCGGAAGTGGGTGTGGCAGTGGGCTGCAGCCGGCTTATTAAAACACTTGGAGGCGGCACGTAGAGTGCTCCGGACTCCACACTACGGACTCCGGAGCAACTGAGCAACTGAGTAAAGGAGCAACGTGTGCTCCGACTTAATTATAACTAATTTGTAGCATATGTGGGCCGGAAGGCGGGATGCGGGATGAAAAAGTGGCCGGAACAAACCTCAACTTTTGCGGCTCAAGTGGCCATTAAAGCATTAAAGCCATTCCCGAATGATACAGCAATTAGCCATGTGCACGTGTTATATTATATATGTTGTTTAGGCACTTCAGGGAAAATCTGTACTCAAATCTGTGACTAAGAAAGCCTCTCTTAACTTATGCTGCCACTACAATCAAATCGGAAGTAAATTGGAATCCTTTTTTTATGATTAAAAATACCTGAAACAATAACTCTTTTCTCAGTGCAGGTATAAAAACATATGCGGTAAATAAAAATCCGGGGAATCTGTTCCATGCTAATCGCATTTGTGTGCGCATCGCCCTCGCATTTGCATAATTATTAACGCTGATTTTCAAGTGCCACTCCAACTCAACGCCCACCGCCCACCGCGAATCGCCCACTTCCGGACCCTTTGGCAAAAACCAACTAACCAACCAACAAACTAACCAAGTGAACGAGCCACCGTCCAAATGATTGAAATTAAAACCACAGGCGAACATAAAAAATCGCTTACGTTAAAAGCTCATGCAAGAGATACAGTGTGGATTGGTGGAAAATCGGAGGGGCGGGGGGAGGGGTAAACCCACCCCCGCCCTCTAGGATGCGGCGCCACTCGAATGAATTCACGTAACCGCATAAAATCAAACGAAATAAGCCAAGCGCCGTGGAAAAATGGCAACAAAATGCACTTTATGCCGAACTACAAGGGAGCACCTCCACGTGCCACTCGACACCAGCTTCACCAGCTGCACCACTCCACCACTGCACCACTCCGGCGATCGAGAGCGAGGTGTAATAATGGCCAACGGCACGCACGTTGGACCAACCGCAGGAGCCACGGACAAATGTTCTCTGCGGGCTTCCGAGTTCCCGGGCTTCAGAGTTCCGGGCTGCGGGGATTCCGCTTCACCAGAGCTCAAATGCTCCGGAGGAGCGGAGCACGGGAGGGGAAATCCAGGGGATGGTGGGCGGAACGGGGTGAAACTTTTAACCATAAATGTAGGTAGCCACCCAAATGGCCAACCGAAAAAACACTGCGCCAGGAAGAAATTGCCAGAGCAAATACGAAAATCAAGTTGAAATTCGGTGAGCTCGAGTGCGAACACAGAGTGCCGGATAGCATGACATTGGGGGTGGGAAAAACCTGGGGATAGGGGGTGGGGGAAAGGGGAAAGGAAGGGGGGGCAAGGTGGCACAAGTGGCCAAGCAGAAAATATTTAATTTTCCAGCAGTAGTGAACCGAGATTGCGTTAAAGTTTCCATTACAAGCACTCCCGCTTAATGGCTGAATAAATGCAGTGCTGGGGAAATATTTTCGCAATTTTCCGAATTTCCCGGAACTCATTAGCACTATAAAGTTCAAGCCAAATTGGAGTATCTCAGCTGAGGTCTAATTACCAGATTTATTGAGGGGAAGCCAAGACACTCGATGCCACTTATTTTCGCCCGAAACTGAAGTATCGATTCTTGGCTCGGGCTTATAAGCCGAAATTGAGGCATCAACAGCCTTGATCAGAATGCATGAGGCATACGGATAACTGAAATGCATTTAATAAACGGCAGTATTTGATGGGCCATTAATCAATCAGGCAATCAGGTGATTGACCCCATTCCGCCTAATCCCTCTTGTGTGAGTCGCCCAAGTGCCACGCAAGAGCCATAAAATCGAATTATCTCCAGGTGTGCCGATGAATGTTGCAGCCAAAGTCCCAGGCTAATGCCGAATTGTCAAATGCGGCTGCAGCCAATTGGCCATGCACGGCTATCAGCATTCAGCATTCAGCATGCAACATGCAACTTTCATTGCCGGCGGCAAGGACTGCTGCTCCCCGGAGCCCGAAGCCCGGTTCGCCTGCATTTTCAATTCCGAGTGCCACTGGAGTAGAAAGACAATAACCCAAATGCAACTGCCAATATTAGTTACGGTTCGCAACAGCTTGCCTCTTCCTGCGCAGAGTCGCATCGAATCGAATCGAATAGAATCAAATCGAATGGGAGAATGCTGAATGGATTGGCTTCGAGTGGCTCGACAGATGGAGTTGGCTCGAATGGAGGGCAGGGCCGGGCTAACGACATAAGCGACATAAACGACACATACGTGACGGAGTCGCAGCACAAAGCAGCCGGAGCAGGCGGAGTGACAGCCACCCGTCAAAAAGTAAATATGCAACAAACAATGGAATTATATAACTTAAAGTGCACAGCGCTTTTTCAGCGCCACTGCCACCAGCCACCAGCCACCAGCACAATGCCTCGGAAATCGGATTAATGCAGCTACTGCTGCTACTGCTGCTACTGCTGCTACTGCTGCTCCTGCTGAAAGGCGGGAAACCCAATCCGCAATCCGTAGAGCTGCTCCTCCGCTAAATACAATGGCGAACGGAAAACTGGGAAACTTCCACCGAAAAGCACACACTGCCAATAAACAAAAGGACAACTGCGACGCGTCGCGCCGCCCCAGAGCCAATCAATCGCTATGGCACCCCAGGGGCTCACAGTCCCCTCCCGAACCGAAAGGGGGTTTCGGGTGAAGGGGGTGAAGGGGGTGAGAGGGGGCCAAGGGGCGGGGTTGGGGGCGAGGCTATTGAACGCAATCTGACACGCGACCAGTTCAATGCTCGCTGCCCCTCGCGTAGGTCAAAACCCAAAAGCAGCAGCAGAGTAATAGATTTTTGTTGTACAACGATGGAATCGGAGAACGGCGAGCAAAAAACTGTTCTAAAAAACAAGAATCCCTTGAAAAATGTATCATTTTTAAAGAGATTGAATACCAGTTAAAAAATAGTAGAAAATGTTATCTTCAAATGTGAAATCAAATAAAATACTCGAGAACAAAGCTTACATTTCAGTTCTCAGTGGAAAAGCTGCGTGACGCAAGCCTTCCAGCTGATCCATACCCTCTAACCCCGATATCTGCTTCATCCCAATTAAGCCAATCAGCTTACCACTATCGAACCCCGAAGCTCATCAGCCATCAGCAGAGCAGCAAATCCCCCTCAGCTGCGATTAATGGTGACTCATGGCGGCGGCTTAAGCCCGGAATCAGGGGCGTCGGAATCCCCCCAACTTACCCTGTAATCAAGCGGGTCGTTGTCTCTAGTCGCCTAATTCAATTACATAAACCGAACCCAGCGCAGACAGTATTCGGAAACTTTAATTTGTATGCAAAGTCAATGCGAATGGGGGATATTGGTGGGCATTGGAGGTTCAAGGGGTTCGAGGGGTCATACCCACACGTAGATGCATCGCCGTGCTGTCATGTCCTGGCGCACTCAAGCGCTTAATCCTTTGAAATTGCCACGCAGCATTCGCTGCATGCATGCGGAGTGGCGGGACAAGGGGGCGTATGAATATTACGCATACGCCGCATACGCCGCGTGCTGCAGCCACTCATAAACAAACTAGACAGCGGAATAACATTCAATTTTATGCAAAGTGTTGCATAATAAGATTACCAGCGCTAACTGGCGGGCGAAATCAGTTGAAAGCCAGGAAAAAGGGCGGCGCGCACAGCTCTCATTCATTCACAAATAATATTCGGCATTAAAATTGCATGGCATAAGCGGCGGGCGAGCGGCCCGGCCCTTCGTCCCCCGAGCTGAAATATTTTCTCATTTCCGCAACGAGCGAAAAATATTTCTGCGATTTCCGCCCGGCCATCGCAGGGATCCCTGCGTTCCGAGTCCTGAATCCTGAATCCTGAATCCTGAATACTGAATACAGAATCCAGAATCCTGATCTGAACCGTGGTGCGGCGGCCCAGCATGAAATATAAATACAATACAAATAAACGCGTGTCGTGCATATTGTACATTCTGCAATGTTGTATTTATTTACCCGCCAACAGCGCTGGCAAACCGAATCAACAGCGCAGAAATGGCAACAAATGTTGGCTCTTTGGCTCCCTTGCTGGCTGCCTGGCTGGCTGGTTGGCTGAATGGCTGGCTGACTGGGTGGCCGCGCGACAATTTGTCAGCCGCCCATTTGGCCAAGTTAGGGCCACATAAGCCGGGCAGAGCGACGAGCGCCCATGAAATGCCTGCAAATGTGCTGTGAAAATTTGTCGCGCGCTGCATTAAACTCGTGTGCAGAGGCCGAAACGCTGGCAACAATAATAAAATGGCTCCATAAAGTATCTGGTGGGCAAGACACTCCCAAAATGGGAGTGGGAGTGCAGTGTGGGCAGACCCTGGCGGCTGATTTAGATTTAGATATTCATGCAAGCGAGTGTCTGAATAGTTGGGTTAAAACGAGCAGACAAACAAGTTTTCGGATATAGCATAAACATATTTTAAACCTTGCCTTAGGAATATCTATGATATTACATTGTCCTTAGCTATTAGTTCATTTGAATTAAGGCGAAGTGAACCTAAAAAGAATTCCCAAAATACCCAGCAGAACTTGAACTTCCATGGGGATAACGAAATTGTCTTCTCGTTTTTGATGTGCAAATATTTGTCGTGAACTTAGGAAGTGTGCTCCAAATGATATGCACGTCTCTCCTGCCGGCATAACCCCTTCGTCATCCAGTTTAATTTTCCCCAGGCAGGGAAGCCGTGCAAAGGGCAAAGAGCGTTGAAGCAATGAAATGAATTTGCACGCGCTCATAAATATTTTACATATGCATATTGGCCAACTCCGGGCGCCGTAACTCAGTCGGCAACCTGAAGATGCTGGCTGCCGTTGCTGCAGCTACGTGGCATGAATAGACAGACGGGCGGAGCACGCTGCCACAACGAGGCTGCAAATTATTGTGACATAAAGTGCTTTGACAACGACACCAGTCCCCACATTCTGCGGATGGAGCACAGCTCAGAACACAGAAGAAAAATAACCCAATGTTTGGTGGCATCTAATGCATCATTGGAATATATATTCAGGGATCATTCATTAAAGTTATAGTGCTTACTTAACAGCCTAGGTGGGAGTGGGGATTTATTGGGTAAATTGGTTAGCTTCAGCAGATGCCAATGGCCAATTCCAATCCCAGATCAGGCTGCCTTTCTTCCCGTGCAGATCCCGGGCATCCACATCCTGGCTGACATTTAAGCTGAATGGCGCTGCTGTTTGTGACATTCATGCGCTACATATTTCATTGCAAACTTCGTGGGGCGAGGGAGGGAATGGGGGAAGGGGAAGGGGTTGTACGGGTATGTTGGCATTGGAAATTCAAATGCTGCGCCGTGTGATTAGGCGGGGTGTCGCCGGAGTTGCTGTGCAGACGACATATTTAAGTGGGTTATGTGCCAGCAGGCAGTGCTAACATTTTTGCTCATTAAGCCGGGGAAATAAGGGGGGAGGGGGAGGGGGAGACTGGGGAGATGAAAAGCTCATAAGTCCTCGACAAATGCAGCACGCACTCGCACAGACAGAAGCAATTACTGTCTGCGTAATCGTCTTAGCCAGGCAGTCGCCTTATTGCCTCGTATGCATATGAGCCAAATGCAAATTTATCCATTTATCCAGCCACACTCGTGTACATTTAAGGCAATTTATGCTCGTCCTCCAGTGTTTTTCCACAGCATAAAGTGCCAAACTAATTACAATTTGGCCAATTTATTGAATTAGCACAGACCGAGTTAGGAGAGCGCCTTCGTTCAAATTGCCGTCTCAATTTGATTGCCAACTGTGAGGAGAAGTTTGACTCTTTTGCGGAGCGCCTGCACTTGTTCGCTCGCCAGACTGAATAGCAAACAAACCTAAGGCTTTAATCACGGGCAGGCAGCTTGTGATTAATCACGCTGCTAAAGTTGCGAGCGAGAAGTGTTTTCCTGCCAACAAAATGCCTCGATGTCGGCTAATGAGATCAGCACCGGCCCATTCCATTTGCTTACGCAAATCACTTAAGGCGGCGGAGACAACTGTCAAGCACTTTTCCCCGGCTTTCCACGGCCATTTCCCAAGTTTCCTCGTCCAGGACACTTGAGCCCCGTGCCAGCTTAATTTTTTCGTTATTTCTTTCACTTTGCCCGATCCAAAAGCAATTATTTCCCATTCAGCGGAGCCCGGTGATAGCAGCGAGGGTCCTGGCCGGGGGATTGAATTACGCGCCGGACTTCTTTCTTCCCAGTTCCGAGTTGCGAGTTCGGAGGAGGAAGCCGCAGGCGCGGACGACACTTACAGTTGCCGTGTTGCTTTCGGAAACCGAAAAACACAACGATATTTTTGGGAGAGGCGACGAAAAAATCATGGAACAATAAGTGCCGCCGGCGACGCGTCGAGGTTTGTTGAGCGCCGCCATAAAGCGGCTCAGTGCACTTGATCGACGTGGAAAATGGCTTTCGAATGGCTTTCCCCGCTCTTCGCTCTTCGCCCTTTTGGCCGGGCCAAAACGAACGCCTCGCTGGCTTTGTATGCGTCACTCAGACCCGCTTCTGCTCTGTGCCACATTATGTGTGCCATATTTTGTCCGTACTTTCCACTCCGCTCCGGCATTATCCGATTCGTCTGCTCCTCACGCCGTTCCTATGGCCTGCACATTATAACAAATTTCTCGCTTGCATAAGCAACACAATCAACATGCACGTGTCTGTGTGTGAGTGAGTGGAGTGTGCGTGTGAGTGTGAGTGAGTGTGAGCTGAGCGTGGATACTTTCCAGAGGTGTGTGCGTGAGCTGAACATGATGGATGACTCACTAAATAATTGAAAAACCTTATTAAATACACAAGCATTAAAGTTTACCCTTTGAAATCCTGAAACTACGTTTCATATCGTTGAAATAAATATATTTTATTTATTAGTTGTGTCATCTACCATTTTTTATGAGTCTTGTATCAGTTTATCTTTATTATCGAATGTAGCCGAGTTTCGTTTCCCTATTAGCCGACCCAATCTGTCATCCTGCTCCGGCTTATCACGCACTCATCTCTAATGGGATTGTTATGTAAAGCGCACAAAGAGCTGCTAGGCTAGCCTGATGCCATATCACTGCATAACAAATGGCCCACACAGACACGCATACACACACACACACACACACTGGCGGTCGGGCACTAACACATGCTTAGGAGGGAAAGATGGCGGCAGTCTATAAAAATGGAACGGAACTGCAAGTAAATTAACAGGCAGGACGCATGAAGATGAAGGCGGCCAAGTCGGCAGGCGAAGGCGTGTCCTGCGAATCTGCATGTGTGGCACGAGTGGGCGGGGATGTGAGCCTTACATAAGCAACATGCCCCCACCCCATCCCCTCCTGCTTCGCCATTTCCCATTCCCCATTCCCCTTTCCCCATTTTCCACTTGCCACTTCCCACTCCGCATGCCGGCTACTTAAGTTACACAATGACATTTTTCAATGTGTCAGAATTTTATTGTTGCAACTCGGGGCATTGTTGCTGACAACTGACATCTTTCTTTCTGCAGCTGTCAGTCGGCTGCTTTTGTTGCCTCCGTGGCTGCTGATACCGTAGAGCCGTTGCCACTGTTTCTGCCGCTTTGCTGTTTTGTCTTGGCTGGGAAATGTTGACAACTGTTTTGCCACTTTTGCCGTAATTGAAAAAATGTATTCAAATACTCCGTCCGCTCGGTGTTCGGCCTGGGCGAAATGTAAATACTCGTACACAGGGCTGGGGAAACACGATCAAGTACGGCAGAAAGTTGTACATTCAGCAGAATAATCAAATGCAGGGCGAAGCGAATAAATTCCGCTTGCTACTATCGAACATTTAACTAATTTAAACAGCTGAGATTAGTGAGCTCTGATTGAATTTAAAAATAAATCATTTAAAGATTCTTTTCTTTGCACTAAGATATCACCTTGTCCCAGCTATTTGATTTCCAATGATATTCCTCCGAATCCGCCTCCAACCGCAATATATTTTAAGCAAACAAATCGGACATGGTTATTGTATTTTTTCCGTCCGACTCGTTTTCTTATTCGATTTGAAGAGGACTGCTTTGTAATGCGGCAAAAGTGTTCCCAAACTTTGCCGAAGAAAGTGGCGGCGAAAGGGGTCGTTAATGGATTAAGCCAAGCTGTACAATGAATAAATTTGTCGGATTGCATGACAGGAAAGGCAGCCACAGACCGTTTCCTTGGAGATAAAGAGCTCCGAAGTCGGAATGGGGAGTGCTCCCGATACTTTCGCACTCTTGACATTTTCCTCGGCCCTCTTAACTGTTGCAAATGCCAACTGTCAACTTTCTGCGTGGTTTTTGTTTCGAAACTTGACTCCTGCCGACTGGCCCACCGCAAAGGGATAAACCGAAGGTATTTGCCACAGCACCAGAACCCGGACAGAACGAATTCCCCGAAACAGCCGGTTAGTGGGCACTTTGATCCGGCTTTAAGCTGTGCGTGGGCCCAAAGGCCGGCCGGCCACTCGAATATCCAATTTTGCAAATCAGCGTGCAAATTACCCGAGCAGAGGCAAATTTGCTGAGCAGCCCCCGAAAATTTGCTCGGTCCGTGTAGTTGGCAACTGTATTAAGTTCATTTTTCATCTGGCACTCATGCATTAAGCAGCGCAGTGAGAGGCCCCAGGACTCGCACAGTTACACAGATACAGAATACACAAATACACAGACACAAACGCACTGGCCAAAGACACATCCTCTGGATGCCGAGTTACTTTTTCACTTAGGGCTTTGTGTGCTGCCTTTTGGCATGCAAATAAAACGGGCAAGGCAACCCGAAACCGAGACCAAAAACCAAGCCAAGTTAAGCCCAACACGTTAGAGAACACAGCGCGCACAATTTGCTAGCTCCCCCCCCTCATTTCCCCCCCTTTTCGCCGCTCATGGAACAACAAGAAAAATGTTCAAGTGCCAGAATGTGTGCGAAGAACTCAAGTTTGCCGCACACACACACACACATGCGCGGAAGGACGAGGCAGGACCAAGGAAAGCAACTCCAAACTCCGACTTTGGTCCGGCTTCAAGTCCTTCTGCATCTTTGGGTGGCCACACTGAGAGAAAAGCTGGTTGGGGTAGTGAGAAATTCACTTTCACAGCAGACTCACGAAGCTGTGAAGCTGTAAAGTAAATGAATATTTAGCCTGTATTAATTTCTCGCAATTGAAATACTAAACCTTGTCTAAGGCGACTCGCTTAAGTTTTTCCAACTGTGCATGGCATTGTTTCGCTGCATTTTCGCTCGCTTTGCCGCCTGGAGATAATTTGAATTTTTCCCATTTGCTTGGCTTGGCTGGCTGGCGTTCCTTTTCGGAGGTCCTGCGCTTTCCTTTTTCCATTCTCAGCCCCATTTGCTGGTGGCAGGTCAGTTCGGTTCAGTTTCAGTTTCAGTTGCATGCCCCGCCGCTTGGCTGTTTTAAGAACTGTAAATTGCTTTAGTTGGCGCACATTTGCGGCGCGGGGGAGCGCGGGTTTGCCGTATTTATGGATGCGCGGATGGCAATGGCTCGGCGGAGCGGCGGCTCGGCTTTGTTCCGCTGCCAGTTATACAAGAAACTTATAGCATGTGCTTATCTATGCAGTGGAATGGCGGCAGTCGGATCCTTCAGCTCTCGCCCTCCCATTTTATTTGCTCACAGTTGCACTTTTTCGCTCTGGCATGTCCTTTCGGCACTCGGAAAATGTTTCGTTGAATTTCTTGGGCAAGGAGTTGGCTGCGCTGGAAATTAATTTTCAGCTTTTCCTGGGGTCGGCCCCTCAATAAATATTCCATTTCGATCCCTTAAAATGCATAAATTCCATCTCTCGTGCTGTTTAAATTGCAACGCAAGCTGCCTGGCAATTCGGTTATGGCTGTTTACTTTCGAATAAAGTTGATTAGCAGCCGCAATTCCTCGGAGGCAAAAGTGGGCAGCTACTGCTGCAGTTGTGGCTGTTTATTAGAGTCGAAACATAAATATTTCCGAATGGATTGTATGGTTCACATTATTTGCTTACGGCTGCCGTACACATTTGTGTTGTATTTGTATTTGCATCTTAGTATTGCCTACTTTCCGGCCGAAATGGCCACGCCTGCGAAATAGCTGCTCCTCGCCGCTTGACAGCTAATGCACTTAAAACTTCAGCAATGTCTTGTCAATGTTTGAATATGGCACCGGCAGTACCACTGCAACACCCCACCGGCGACCGGTGGCACCTGCAACACGAGCGCTGGCGACTTGAGTGCAAAATTCAATTAACTGGCTTAAGCACAGACACATACAAACCACACCACACCACGCTGCACTCACACACTCGCACACCCGCACACTCGCACCTGCTCATGTGGGTGAGCTATCAATTTCATGTCCAATCAACCTGGCAGACAGGACACCCCGCCCCCGGCGCAGGACCTCCAGCTTCTGCTTCTGCCGGAGGCCAGGAGCTCAGCCATGGCCCAAAACCCCGGGCCACTTAAGCAGATGTCAGCTTGATTTTGCATATGCGACAGCGCTGGGAGCCACTAGTATATAGCCATGGCTATGGCTATAGCACCCGATCGAAAAAGCCGGCGTGATTTCATACTTTCCCAGCCAAAGGACTCCTTGCATGTCCTGTCCAGCCTGCTAATTGTTTTGCGGTTCATTGTTTAATTATTATGTGAGTGTGTGTATGCGGTATTCAGGGCAGTGCAGTCAGTTCATTGTGAGGGCTCTGTTTCGGCCAGATGGCTCCTGCGGAGTGCTGGCCGAACTCTAATTAAAGCGCTTTGTATAATAAATCAGGCGTGGCTGCGACTATAATTGTGGCCCGGCCTGTGGTCGCAGCTGTGCGCTGTAACGTCGTGTCACTGCCAAATGGCCTGTCAAATAAGAAGGCATTTTGTCCAAATGTTGCCGCTGCCAGCGCACGAACAACTGGAACGGCAAACAAGTCAGACATTTTATGATATGACCACATTGGGTGGCCCCCCTTCCCGAACCCTTGAGCCACCCAACCACCCAACCACCCAACCAGCCAGCCAACCAACCAACCAGCCATCCTTTAGCTGTCAATTACATCAAAATTGTGAAATTCTCTCGTTATGCATTTGACATTTTCGACTCAATATAAAACGGAAATAGCTCACAAACACTCGCACACACAGTGGCTGCACGCTCCCTCAGATATATATATATACCTATATATATATACATATAGATATACAATTGAATCTGTCAAACAGCGCTCTGTACACCTTTCGCATGCCATAAATAAATAATCAATGGATTTGTGCCCATTTCAGACCGTAGCAACCTCGCAACATGCGACGTATACGTAATGTGCTCAGCAATTTGTTTCCCTTTCAGAGGATAATTTCACTTTGTTCTGATTCAAACAACAGAAAGTGACGAAGAAAGAATGGAAATTGGCATTCTTAGAAACCGATGGAGCTGAATTGAATTGAGTGGCAAGTGGGCGATAAGTCGAACAGCTTTAGGCTGCAATATTAATGCCTAAGTTTTGGCTTAACAGCAGGCATTCATAACACATTGCTCAAGGATTTCGGGCTGCGCAGGAATTCATGTATAATTTACAGCGAGATTGGAATTCATTTGATCTCAGTGTTTTCGCCTGGAGGCGAAACTTAGCTTTGACTGCGCCAAAAACTGCATTCAAAGCCATTCAACTTTGCGACAAAACTTTTGACAAACTCTTGCTCACGAAAAGAAAAATCAACACCAGAAACAAAAATGCTAAGTAAATATGAAAGTCCCCCTGAGCATAAATTGGAAAATAGGAGAAAATTAAAGGAAAAGAAAAGCAGTGGAAATAAATGTTAGAGTAAATAAAACCGGAATGAATGGATTGGGTGAACTCAAACTATTGGTTTTTGAATAAGTTAGGCAATGGCTTAAACAGCCACGCTTTAGTTTCCCCGTTAAATAGCACTCATCCTGGCTAATGCGAACTCCTTTATCCTGTTTCGGGACAAATTCTATCCGCTTTCTTTCGGATTGGCTTTCGCCCGCCAGTTGTTTTTCCCCCCGGCTTTGGTTTAGTTTTCTCCCGTTTGCTTTCGCCTCCGCCAAGTGCAAGCAAGCGAACCGAAAACCAAACAGCCAAAGGATAAGGACGAGCGGAAGGAGCAGAAGGAGCGGCGGCACAAACTCGTGTTAACTACACATTTGGGTATTTGTGTATTAACACTTTGCCAGGACCGAACAGAAGGATCCGGGATCGGAGTCGGAGTCGGGTTAACGCAAACAGACAGTGGCCAGCAGGCCATCGCACTGCTGCTCCCGAGGTTCATGGGCCAAAGTTTAATTGGCTAGTTTAATTGTCAGTGGGACCTTCACACCCACACCCACACCAACACCCACCCACACACACTCCAGTAGAAACAACAAAGAAATTTAATCAAGCGACGAACAATTGCAGGGGAACATAAATAAAAAGTGCAAACGTTTATTGAGTTAAACGAGCGCCGTCTGCACTCAGTCTCTCCTGAATATCCTGCCCTCGGATCTGTGTGGGTTTATCTGTGTGTACACGAAAGGACTTTTAGCGGTGGGGAAAGGGGAATTGGGGAATGGGGAATGGCAACGGCAGCAGCTTAATTTAAATGTCACCTGCACTAAACAAATACGCTAAAAGGGCGGCAATCGGGGGTCGGACAAACAGAGTATGATATTGTTAGTGACACTCTTTCAGCATTAAGTGTGTACATGACAGGCACCCCCCATCCCCACCCCCCCCCCCACACACACACACACACACAGAGAGCCGGGAATGCACTTCAGAAGCCACTCAACACTTCGACCAGCCAACCGGACGGATAAACAAGGAAAGCCCAATTGATAGGATGGCTTTTAAAAAGTATTGTAGCCAAAGGCTCTGCAAAACCCATGGGACAAAACTATTCACTTTGGCCCCATTGGAATAATTTTTTTCAGTTCGAGATCAATGGGCTTTGTGCCCGTAGATGGGATGAACGTCTGATCTTTTGTTCAGTTAGTTAGCTCTCCTAAAAGAGGTGAGGATAATCAGCCCTGAAAACCAGTGAGATTGACACTGACTCGTCCATTTACTCCGCTTCCTGCAGCTGCTTAAATATTTGGATTGAATAAAATTAAAATAAACAAAGTCCCCTTGACAGGACTTCAGCCAGCTCCGTTTCCAGCGCCATTATCGCAGCCAGAAATCATAATGATGCCAATAAAAATAAATAATTGACAAGTCGGCAAACTGCGGCGATGACACTGGCCATTTGGCTAAGCAGGAACGTCAAAGTGGCTGGCAGTGGGTGGTATTTACAGATGGGTGGGCTTACGTAATATAATGGCAGGACCCTTATCCCCGATCCCCGATCCCTGTTCCCAGTTCCCAGTTGTAAGCGTGTGGGTAATGGGCCGCGTCTCGCGTCCCATATCATTATGCATCATTAAGTTGATGGTCTCCCCGGCAGCGAGACACTTCGATTTTATGGACGCAGCATATGGATGGCGGTCGCTGGCCAACTGCTCCGCCGTTGCTATTAACCACATATTACTCATCGAACAATGTCCTTGTGGCCCCTCGATTGCCCATAGTTTTATGTGGCAAACTACGCTCTGCGGGACTAATATTTTGATGGTATTTGGGGCCTGACTTCTGAAAGTGTCCAGCTGGAACAACAATCACTCAAAAGAATGTGGAACTTAGCAGAGCTCAAGTTTATATGGGGCGAAAGAAACTTAAAAATAGTCATGGCTTATTTCAGCAAGTACTTGGTAGTAGTTCCCCCGCAGAGCTCATTACTTGGTAAACAAATGCCATATTGCGCTGCAAGGGCGATATTTTACGCAACCTGTTAGGTGGAAACACTAGTTATCCTTCGGCTGGCTGACGTAAGTCCTTGCGTCACTGCATTAAGCATTCTCGACTGTACTCCGTTGTTTGCCTTCGACGCGCTGCTCCTGCTCCTGCTCCTCCTGCTCCTCCTGCTGCTCCTGCTGTTTCTGTTTCTGTTTCACTTCAGTTTCAGTTCAGTTTCAGTTTCAGTTGCCGTTCTGTTCGGCTCTGTTTGCCTTGCCCTGTTTGTTTGTTTGCTCGCCATAAGTTACCCATTGGCTGGCATCAACTTTTGGCACATTTGCTTGACAAATTGTTTTGTTTTTTGGCCCGGCGACGTCACTCGGTAATCGATATATGAGCTCGCAGGACTCAGGACCCACACCTCACCACACACTCACCAATCCCCAGTTCCGAGCTCAGAGCTCTGAGTTCTGAGTTGTCCCCGGCAACCAGTTTTCGCGTTGCTTTCGTTGTCAGCAAAATAAACATAAATATGTATATGGGGATACGTTTGCGAGGGGGGGGGCGGTGCTTTCCCTATATACAATTGACTAAATTTCAATTTCTTTCTCTGGTTTCTTTGCAGGTGAGTTTGGGTTGCGAGACACTTGGCGCTTGGCTTCGCCTCCGTCGACGGGTTGTAAAATCAAAGTACGTACTTCGGCTGACACCTCCGCCACTCCCCGAAAGGCGCAATCGAAATGGAAGGCGGCGGGTGGCTGGAATCAATAAAGGCGAACGTATCCGGCTGATAGCTGTTTAATGTTTACAATATGTCTCTATCCTCCTCTGCCACCCCGTGACTTTGACTTTACCTTGGGACCTTGGGCACTGGGAGGAGGGAGGTGGCTTCCTTCATGCAAATGCTTCGCCATGCGATCCGAGCGTTATGGCCAGCTGCATCTGCAGTTGTTATGATAGCCCTGGGTGCGAATCCCGGGCAGGAACCCAAAGAATCCTAATGCCAAACAATTTAGTGCAGTGTCGACGCCCCGGCAGGAAAAGGTATCTCCATTATCCGATTTGCATTTAGGTGAATGCGCTCAAATGTGCAATTCAATTTGAGCAAACTCCGTCGCAAACAAACAGGGCAGTACAAGCAGAGCTGTGCACTTGAAAAAAAAGTGGAGAAGGTTCCGAATAGAATACTGTGTACTTATGAATTGCTCTAAACACAAGTTTCCCAGTTCTCGTTGGAACTTCTAGTGAATTTATTCAATTTTAAAAGTATATTCCCGACTTTTCTCGCTGTGCCTTTTAGGAGCAATCCGAGGACACGGGTTCGGTATGCAGTTAACCAGAAAAGCAGCGCAGAAAGCAGCTTAGCCCGCCTGTGAACCGGAGGATACCGCTTGCCGGGGTCGACCTGCCGCATAAAAAATTCAAAGTCAGTGAAACGCAGCTTAAGCTGTTTTTTACACAGCCAAGCCAGCAGAACACACAAAGGGGCGCACAAAATCGGGATAAACACACATGTACAACACAGATGCTTTCGGATGATGATGGGCTGGGCTGGTTGGGTTGGGTTCGTTGGTTGGTTTGGTTTTTCCGGGGGAGAGGCGATGGGGAAAATCCCACGGAAGAGCGAATGGCAAACGGATGGGAAGCTGCAGCATAAGCAAAGTAGATTAAACACCGCAAAGCAGTAAGCGCCCAATGAGTCGACAGTCGCCAACAGTAAACAGTAAATACCGGCTAAAGTTGCCTTTCGAGGCCAAAAGGGAAGGCAAAGGGAAAGCCGACAAAGCGCGCTTAAAAGTGTCCAAAGCGAACCAGGTCGTCCTGGACTGTCCGCTGTCCGCTGTCCGACTGATGGAATCTCTGAATCTGCTTTTGGCCAATCCCCGCGGCTCACCGAGCTTAAATGTTTAGCAACAGTTCTCGGCCAGGAAGTTTTCGGGGAACGGCAAAGTTATGGGAGCCGTGATATACGAGTATGCTTGATATTTCTGGCCCCTTCGGGAGGAGCTGTAATAACGTAATTAAGTGGCTCACTTGTTGAGAGTTTGCAGTTTTTTGGCCACTACATCGGAGGCATCGGAGGCGTTGCTGCAGCCAGCCAGTCGCAGTAATAATGAAATATCACAAACTTTCTAATGAGTTGTGGCAAATATTTGTACTAAAACTGCAACTTTGGCCAGCACAAAAACAGATTACTATTAAAATTGTTTACAGCTCATGTATTTTGTGAATTCCTTTGCCGTGCCATTTATTTCCGCAACTACTTGTCAAAGTTTATAGTAAAATATATTTAACTGTGCCTTTTCCCGAGAAGCAACTTTAACAAAAAGGTGATTAGTTTGCACAAATAAACAAATGTAGTTATGATTTGTAAACCCTTACAGAGGGTATTATGGAACGCCCGGATCGGGCGACTATATCGGATAGCCGTCACATGAATTTTATGATTATGAAAATTGACCAAAATTCACTACTTCTGAGGGCATAACTTTTCTTATTTTTTTCTTATTTCTATTTCAATTCTGTAGGAAATTTCCTACGTTTCTATTTCATTAGGAAATTTCCTATTTTTTGGCCGATTTTTTAAAATTTTTATAATTTACAAATTTCCAAAAAATGGGCTTGCTGAAAATTGACCAACATTCACTTATTCTAAGTTCATAACATTTCTAATTCTAATCAGATTTTAAAGTAGACTACCTCTAAATGTTTGTATTTTTTGCCGAATTAAATATTATTTATTATACTATATAGTATAGAGTATATAAATTACACTATATCATATAGCTGCCATGGGAATAATCAGGAAAAATAAGGAAAAATAAATCGAAAAATCATCATTACTTCGATGTTGTCTAGCCTTTACGCATATTGCTCGATTTCAAGTTTACTCCTTAATTTATCATTTTTGACATTATACAAAGTAGTGTCTAATCATATTAACCTTTTTTAATCACTATGCCTTTCAAGTCCAATGCAGCTTTCCCTCTCATCAAAACTGAATTTCCGAATTTATTAGAAGCTTCGCTCGAGACATTTTAATTGCATGTATTGATGGCCCCAAGTTATGCAAATTCATTTAAGCGTTTGCCACTGCCTGACACACAGATTGCATATTAAATATGCATTAACCGCAGTTCACTTTGTGCCTTTCCCTGCTCCTTGGCAACCGCCGCATCCGCATCCGCATCCGCATATCCGCAGGATACTCCTTCCAGTTGCGGCCCCAATTTGTGTGCTACACTTTTCTCCGCTCGGTAATGTGTTAAATTTTCACAGTTGAATTTGTGTCTGTGTGCTGGGTAAATTTGAATTTGATTGAAAAGCGTGTGACAGCGCTTCGATCCTTTTACCTGCTTGCGCTTACAAGGGTCCCCTTGCCCCTACCTCCCCCCTCCCTTTGTAAACCCCGCCCCCTCCCAAGAAGAACCACCCACATTTGTCGAAGTTTAGATAACGCTGCGCATCATTTGGCGCCCGAGCTGACTGCTTACTTTGGCCCGATGCGGAGCGCCTCGCTTGTCGAATGGTTTTGTGTGGATTTACCCCTCCCCCTCTCCACCCCCAGCCCCACTCCTCCCCATTATCCTGCTCCGTGCACATCTATACGCCTCTGTACGTTTTTGTGACAGCTTGTTAGACGTATCCTGGCAGTTGCAGGAAAACGGAACAGCAGCGGCTCGAAGTGAATGGAGCATTGTGTCCTGACGGCGATGAATGTAAGCGATTTATTTTATGATTTATTGCGTATTCTTATTGTGTATGCTGTCCGAGGATCCACTGTGTGGCGCATTTATCTGTGCCCCATTGTTAACACTTGCAAATCGCCCGGACTCTGCCTCTGATTCTCCCTGTCCGCCTGTCCGGGCGGAGAGAGCGTTTAAAAATTTCAATTCAATCAAGTGTCAAATTAGTGCGGATTCTTAATTTAAGCAGCCATTCCACGTCGGGGCCCTCGCTCGTTCTTTTATGTGTTTTTTACCCTGCTCCGTTCATAAATAAAACATGCGGCTGCCACTCAATTAGGGCGCCGGTCTGGGTCCGGATTCCGACTCAGATTCGGATTCGGATTCAGAATCGGTACGGGATCCCGAAGCAAGTGTCCAAAGCCGGGACTTACAAATCAAGAAATGTATAAAACATGCAATTTGTTTGCCAAAAGTCATGCGTAAGTGGTCCCTTTTCAGTCCCTTTCCCGGACCTCGAAGTTCCTGGCCTCGAAGCAAAAGTAAAACTGTTGCTGTTATTGCCCAAGTGCTACTGTTTTCCTTAGCTAAGCCCTGGCCAAAGTTGGCAAATGAAGTGCCAAGAGCTGCCCGTCTAGACAAAAAAAAGTGAAATCGGTGCCGGGGCTAGAGCATTTTGTCTTGCTTTGACTCACTCAACCTGGGTGTGATGTTATTTCGATATGGTATCCATCACAACCTCCTTGAGTGAGCGATAGCAGGACAGAGTACCCACGGATCTAGCCAAGTCGGTCAGTGAAAAGTGTGATTCCCCCTCTCGAAAGCAATTCATTGCCGGATGTTTGCTTTTTATTAAACTTCTCAAATATTTCTATTTGCTTGGCGTAAGTGAATGAAGTGTATTAGGCAAACAAGAGAGCTCGGGCTTTAAACAAATTCCAGGATTCAGCTAAACAACCAAGGAATTCAGAGGCCGCGGGCCAAATTCAGCAGCATGTCAATTTAATAACGCTTAATGGCAAGAATCATTTTGGGCAATAAATTTGTAAGTGCATGTGGCACTCGCTGGGGGCGTGCCACTTGATATCGCCAGCCCAGGAGTTCCACCCCTTCCCCTTCCTCTTCCTCTTCCCGTTCCCATCCTGGTTTTGGCTCCCCGGGGCAAACGGATGGCATGCCATTCTCGGGGCAGCTTCTTGTGGCAAATATTTACCTTTTGGGGCCTCCGGCATCCCGCATGTGTCGGTCGGCTGTCTGGATGTCTGGATGTGAGCTCTCTATGAGAAAATAACATTTGCAATGTGTGTCAATCTCCGGCATCTCCGGCTAATGGCAAATTCCCATTTACTGCGCTCCCGTACTTTTTCGTCATTCGTTATTACTCTGGTGGCTGGCTTGCGATTATTTATTAATTAAATTTGTTATGACAACGCAAGATGCAAAGTCATTTGTTTCCCCGCTGCGTGTGGGTTTCTGTGGCTTTCGGCCAAAAGCCACGTGGAACTCGAGCGGACAGGCTGCCCGGCTATTATTTCAAGACTAAGCCGGGTGTTTGTCCTGCTTCTAAGCTATTTTATTGGGTTTTCCACCCCGTCCACTTCGTTGTCAAACCCTTTTGGCCCACACACACTGCATAATAAAGGCTTAAATTTTTAATGTCGGGCAGACGGTTAAGCATAATTATGTTTGTCGATGGGGCGGAGTCGAGATTTTCGACCCCGAGCAGGTGTGCTGAAGTTTAAGCAGATGCCCTCGAACTCGGTGCTGGCTTTAATGCCCGGAAAAGTTCCTCCACTCAGCTTAAAGGACCCCGAATCGGAAGCCAGGGTAAGCCAACTGGAGGTCGACACTTATGAGACACGCTGCTGCCACTTTGCACTTCTGTGAAGAAATGGCTCCTGGCCCGCAGCAATTGCGTCCAGCTGAGATCTTGGATCCCATCAAGAGTTATGTAATTGACTCGAAATACTCGCCCTACATTAGAAAATTTAAGGAGGAGCAAAGTTTTCGCGCGACGACAAGGAAAAATTGCGCAAGAGGAAGATTTCTTATTTTCCAAGCGTTTTAATTTGTGCGAAATTAAGCAAAAAATAAACTCATTCTGCCCGCTGCAGCCGGAGCAGCACAAACATGGCGAAACTTTTTCGATAGCTGTCTGACAACAAAGCGAAAATCTAAAAAACGCTGCGAAAACTTTCGGCGGAAGTTGATGGCAGGAAAACTCGAGTAAAATGTGCACGAAATTGTCTATGCGCGGAAGAAAAATCTATGCGATTGAGAAGAAATTGCAAAATTCAATGCCCGCAGCCGCTGTCTGAGCCTCCGGCCTTTTCCATTACGGCGTCTTTATTCCGGCCACGCCCCCCTCCGCCACCTGGCCGCCCCCGCGTTTCGGCACTGACTTTGGGCCGACTTCATGCAAAGCTTCCAACTGCCGACTGCCAACTGGCGAATGGCAACTGCCGATGGTGATTTAGTTGTTAGCCTGCGGACAAACATTTCATGGCTCGATGTGCTCGATTCAATCAATTGCCGTCGACAGACGGGGACTCCCTTGTCCTTGTCCTGCTGTCCCCACATCCTGTCGTGTCCTGTATGTCCCGGTGCAATTTTAATCAAAATTCGCATGTGTGTGCCGGCTGATATATTGCGACTGGCGCTGCCTTCAGATGTCACCGGTTGGCGTAATGGCGACGTTGCCGGGACGAACAAGGATGTCGGGCCAAGGATTTGCTCGCGGTGAAGATATCAACTGCTCACGAACGGGTTCAGGCCCTCCTCAATTGATATTTGGCCGGTCGGGTCTGTCAAATAATTTTAAAGCTCTACGAGTTTCCCCGCTTTGAATGGCAGTGCGGGAAATATGATTATTTATTTTTATTTGGCCAATAAAGAGTTGATTTAAATTTTAAGTGGATAAAATACATATCTTTGATAGTGAAAACTTGTTAATGAGTACTGTCTTGAAACACTTTTACTGCCACACTCCATCTTCATCACAGTGGAATCGATGCTTGAGATGCTTGAGTGCAGATCCCTCTGAATAGGTGGTAGTGCCCCTTATGGAATTCGTGTAGTTGGAGAAAAGCTCCAACGCATCAGCTCTACTGGGATCCCTTTCCATCTTTGTTTTCATTTCATCCTTCCAATTTTGCTTAAAATCATCCGTAGAGGTTATAATTTTAAATAGGAGATCCGGGACAACTATTGATTTATTCCGAGCAGCCATCGCAAACTCTTTGAAATACTTAGTCTTTTCTTCGTAGGGACTAGCAGAAGTGATGGAATCCCCACGATCTGAGTGTTCTTTGAGGAAAGCCACATAGTCTGCCTTCTCCGGGTCACCCAGCGCATCTCTGATCGCCTCAGTTAAAGATGATTTCAATAAATTAACATAATTCTGGGCCAAGTCCGACCTGTATGCCTCCATGTCCTTGAAAAATTCGCAAAAGCTTTCCCTGTCCGTTTCCAAAGTAGCACTCCTGACTAGAGCCTGGAATTCAGAGTAATGTTAATCTACTTTCATATTCTACTTGTAAGATTTCACCAGAGAAGCCAGGAAAAATGCGAGGAGAGAGAAGTGCATTTTCTGTTAGGTTGCGTTGAACTGCGACTTTCTTGATTTCTTCCTCTGTTTTATAGGAGTCCATGGTCAGAGATTGTTTCAATATCACCATACTCTATTAATACCTAAGGGCAATGGAATATCAAAATGGAATTTCAAAAGACGTCACGCTTTATAAAGTTGTGATAGGAGCATTTTGAGATAGCTTGGCAACCTACCTTCTTGTGGCTTTATAACATAACTTTTGCATAAGGAAATTTATAGTAAAAAACCTGGTTTTGGGACATTCACATTTCCGTACTCTTTACACATAAAGGATTCTGGGAGAACTCGTCTGGTGGTAGCCAGAAATGTAGTACGAAATGCAGTTGGCCGGCACAAAGGCTCGCACACAACGCAGCCAAATGATTTCCTTTTGTTATGCACAGACCATAGAGAGGAGCTCCATCCATTTGGCTAATTGTTCAGTTTGTTTTACGTGTAAGGCTACAAATTGGCCGAAGCACACGTTTTGCCAGCCAGCCATCCAGCCAGGCAGGTAGAGCACTCTCCGCCCGGAAAAGCCGGGGAAAGCGTCCTCCGCCTGTCGGAGTCGTAATAATTTAAATGCTGGGCACACAGAGTGACATGGCAAAGACAAACAGAGGTCAAGCTGCACCGCTGGGGCCGCTGCAGCTGCAAATGGCTACGTGACCGGATGCACTGCAGCGGTTTGCATTCAAATCCAAGGGCGGCGGCAGCAGAATTAGCACGACAAAGGGTCGCCAGTTACCAGTTGCCAGTTGCCAGTCGCCAGTCGCTTTGGGTTTGTGTTTGGGAGTCCTAACAGCCGGGAACTAGACAGCGGGGGGAGCTGGAAACTGGGAACTGGGAGCTGGGAGCTGGGAGCTGGGAGGGCGGCTTGAGTTAATTTGCCCTGGCAAGCAAGCAACAAGCTCTGCGCAAATAGCAAAGGACAAACGGACTGGGTCCGCAGCCACTCCAAATCCGAGTGGAGAAGGCTTTCGGATCAACTGCCGGGCAAACAAATGGCGTTGCAATTGAGCACGTTTTTGTCGAGCGATGGAAATGAACTGCGACACGGTGATTCGGCCTGGGCCAGGACCCGGACCCGGAGTCAGAGATCGGGCTTAAGTTCTGCCTGTCCGAGTTGCCCGTCCGTGTGGCAGGTCAAGTGGCATGCGGCAGTTGACAGTACGTGCGCCCAAAGACGTTTTCGCAGGATGTGTGTGCCACTAAGTGAGCCGGATGAGCGGAGGCTGAACTGCGATAAGTCCTCGGACTGCCTTCAAATGGGAAGCTAAACTAACAAGTCTCTGGCAAAAATAAATGTGCCATAACCGAATACCTAAGAGTTACCTTTGTCTATCGGCTGACACTTTTTAGAGTTTCCTGATCCCTCGGCAAGACCATCTGCCTTTTTCCTGGCTCAAAAAATGTAATTGGAATCGAAGCAGTTTGCTCGAAACGAGGCCGTCCCTTTTAAGCGATTTTAAGCGATTACTCCGCCTGCAAGTGGCCACTTGCCCCAATGCATACTGAAGAGCTCCACGCACGCGGACACGTGGAGAGTCCTGGCCAGAAGACGATTCCCGAAGTCAACCTGCGGGGAGAGAAAAAACTGGCTGGCAAATTGGGAGGAGAAAGCATAAGGCAAGCCAGGAGTGAGCAAACCGCAAAAAAGGATCAACTTTCGGTCCTGTATTTTTTCCACGCTAGTTCAGAGGCGGACGGGCGGGTCCGGCATAAAAGAAACATAACTAATTTGCATAAAATGCGGAAACACGGCGGCAGCACACAGATATCTCTGTTTGCCGGAAGGGGAAGCTGGGAAGCCGAGAAGCTGGGAAGGGGAGCCGCAAACTTTGTTGACGGAAATCGGGCAAAAGTCGCCAGTGGGGAGAGCGCTGTGCCCAAAAGCCAAACCCGCTGCGGTTTCCCTTCGGGTTCGCAGGTACTGTGTGTGTTTGCCAAACTTTGCGCAGCATTTGCAAAATACTAAACTAAGTGAAAACCACCAAAGTCCGGCCCGCCCACGTCTTTAAGTGAGCGAAACTTTTGGCATGACAAAGTGAAAGTGGAGAGTGGAGTGGGTGGCGGGCGAAAGTTGGCACTGGCCACCATATTAGCGGCTACGAAATACTCCAAGATAAGCCAGAGACACAAGGAAAAACAGGTCACCGTGATATCTTATATGGTTGGGATGGGTTCTGTATCATCGCGTTGCAGCATTCTGCAACCAGAGTCTTATATCTCTTTATCGCTTTACTAAAGTACAAACTAACCTTTCTTTTCTCCCTGTGTGGGTTAACTTTCTTTGGCGTTTCGGATTATGCAAAGGAGGGAACCCTTGCAGAGCGGAATATCTTAGCATGCTGATATCGTCTTTCTGTCTGTCTCCTTGCAGCCTGGTCAACCAGACGATGCCCGATGCCCCGAAGGTCCGGATGATGGTGAGCCGAGCCCTGAGCGTGTGGGAGAGCAACTCGAAGCTGACGTTCCGCGAGGTCTACAGCGACCAGGCCGACATCCAGATAGTCTTCGCGAGGTGCGTACTCGAGGCTCCGCGGGAGCAATGGGAGCGGGCACGAAGGGCGAAGGGGAGATCGTAAAAGCGGGTCTTTAGTGCCATAAACAAGCGCACATAAAACTGCACTTAAAACCGGCGAACGATAAATAAGCCAAGTATTAAATCCACCGAACGACAGCGATGATGGAATGCCGCCGATGACAAAGTCGATGGATCCCGAACCAAACCGAACCGAATCGAATCAAAGAGTTTATGGTGCAGCTGCTTGTTCCTAGATAAGCTCTGAATATGATTTCCCCGTGGCCGTGCTCGTAATTCGTTGAAACACCGGACTAATCCCGGGGAAACCCACTCCTCTCTACCTTTTCCTTGTTCCTTTCCAGGCTCCAGCACGGCGACGGCTATAAATTCGATGGACCTGGTCAGGTGCTGGCCCACGCCTTCTATCCCGGCGAGGGGCGTGGCGGAGACGCCCACTTTGACGCGGACGAGAACTGGAACTTCGACGCCGATTCGGACGACAGTCGCGGTGGGTGCAGTTCATCAATCCCTTGGCCAAGTCCCATAACTTCGTTAGCCCTTTGAAGAGAATTAATTGCATTGCATAGCAGAGTTTGAATGGCATTTTTGGGTAGACTCTAGAGTTGAAAATAACTTTTACTTTTTTTTTAAATTCTTCAAATATGGTTCACAAGAAATATTAGCATGAAAAGGTTGTTAGGCTCCCTAAAACAAATTCTTTATTTGCATTCAGGTTAGATACTTCCGTACAGTATAATTACCTTTTGTTTAATAGCTCCCTTATGGTGAACAATGGCCCCATAATCACAAATTAGTTGGTTTAATTTACCTCATTGTTTGAAGAAGGGGTCGGCGTGAAAAACCGAAACCACACGCGAGCAAAATCAATAAACGCTGCATACGCTGCGGTGGGAAATGGGAAATGGGTCGGGAAGAACAAGAAGAAGGCCGAATCCGGGGCCCTGGGGAAAGTGGTAAAGTGGGAGGAGGGACGAGGACTGGCGACGGGTTGCCTGCAGCCAGTAGCTAGCAGTCAGCTGGTTGCGTTTTGTAATTTAGCACAATAAATCGCAGGGCCAGACCCGTAAACCCCGAACCCCAAACCCCGAACCCCGAACCCCAAAAACCCCGCAGATCCAGGGAACTGCGCTTCGGCATTTTTAATGGTTTTTAATGCCAATAAAAAGTTGTCAGCATGACGCGTGACGTTGGCAGCCATTTTAAAATGTTGCAAGCGTCGCCATTTTTATGCCACTTACAATGTCGTCAAGGCTGCGAACCCCAACCCGTCTTAACCCCCCTCCTCCGCCTCCGTTTTGGGCCAACCATTAACCCGTCAGCGTATTTATGTTGCATTCCGTGCCGCGTCGTTGCAGGAACCAGCTTTCTGAACGTGGCCCTGCACGAACTGGGCCACTCGCTGGGCCTGGGCCACTCCTCGGACGAGAACGCGGTCATGTTCCCGTGGTACCAGAGCATGGAGGTGGACGGCAAGCTGCCCGACGACGATCGCAACGGCATCCAGGAGCTGTACGGCGCCAGGGAGAAGACCTGGGGACCCTACTGGCCGCGCAACACGCCCCCGACGACCTCCACCACGACGACGACCATGCGGACGATGAGCTACTATCCCGAGAAGCCGGTGAACAGGCCGCAGTACAACCCCAACAGGGATCGCGAGCGGGCCAGGGAGCGCCAGGAGCAGGAGCGCCGGCGCCTGGAGCAGGAGCGGCAGGAGCAGGAGGACCGCCGCCGGGAGCGGGAGCGGGAGCGCCAGTGGGACCGGGAACGTCAGGAGCGGGAACGCCAGCAGCGGGAGCGGGAGCGGCTGGAGTGGGAGCGGGCGAACCGGGAGCGGTGGAGGGATCGGGAGCAGGTGACACAACCACGACCCACAAGCACCACCCCGAGAGCCACCACCAGGCCGCACGCCACCGGGGGCCACCGGCAGAGCCACCACCACAACAAGCCGCGCAAGCCCAAGCCGGACACCTGCAACACCTACTACGACGCCATCTCGATGATCCGCGGCGAGCTGTTCATCTTCCGGGGACCGGTAAGCCCTTAGCCCCTGGCTATTCCCACATAAAATATATAACCCGTATTGGGTCTCCTCTGTAGTACCTCTGGCGCATCGGAGCCTCGGGCCTGTACCCCGGCTACCCCACGGAGACCCGGCGGCACTGGGCCGCCCTGCCCGTGAACCTCACCAAGGTGGATGCGGTGTACGAGAACAAGCAGCGCCAGATTGTGTTCTTCATAGGTGGGTAGAGATTGTAGAAGAAATTACTTCATATAAACTGGATTACTGGATTACTCCTAACCCTCTCCTTTTGGGTCCACAGGAAGCCAGTACTTTGTGTTCAACTCGGTGACCCTGGCACCCGGGTTCCCCCAAGCCGCTGGCCAGTCTGGGCCTGCCGCCCACGCTGACCCACATCGACGCCTCCTTCGTGTGGGGCCACAACAACCGGACCTACCTGACCAGCGGGACGCTCTACTGGCGCATCGACGACTACACCGGCCAGGTGGAGCTGGACTATCCGCGGGACATGAGCATCTGGTCGGGCGTGGGCTACAACATCGACGCGGCCTTCCAGTACGTGGACGGCAAGACGTACTTCTTCAAAAACCTGGGCTACTGGGAGTTCAACGACGACCGCATGAAGGTGGCGCACGCCAGGGTCAAGTTGTCCTCGCGCAAGTGGATGCAGTGCGCCCGCAACGCCAACGAGGTGGACGACGAGCAGCGGTGGACGGCCTCCCTGGTTTCCGGTGAGACCGAGGGCTCCGAAGGCGAGGGAACGGGGCGGAGCGGCGCCAGGACGAACGGGATCAGCCTCCTCCTCCTCCTCCTGCTCGCAATCGTCCAATTGGCCTCGACGGTCCGGCGGAGCTAAGATCGGACGGAGGGCTTAGACTAAGGATCTCTAGCACTAGGAGCCACGTTTCGCCTCGTATTTTTTATAAAGTAACGATTTTTGTAAGCGATAAGCGAAGAAAGGTGAAGATCTGTTCTGGCTCCAATTTTCCGGGACTTAGTTTGATTCGAAAACTTTTTAAAATAGTACTGAAGGAATACCATAATTTGATTTGAAATAAAATCGAATCAGTTGTGGCCAGAACAGATCCGATAGGATCTAAATATATAGCAGAGCGCAACTGTGTGACAGTCTGGCGCTTAAATGCCCAAAGACGACACCGAGCGGCCTTTCCGTGAAGTTATCCTTGATTTCTTCACGGACACTTGCCAATGTGCACAATGGCGCCCAATTTTAAATACCTTATACATAAGATTAACCCCCAAGATTAATTGAAATACATAGAGTTACAAGTACATAAGTACAGCAGCGCCGAAATTCCAAAGTTGAAATTCGAAACCACAACTGCCTTATAAATAAGATTAGTATTGCTTCTATTGACGACAGAAGACCCCTGCTCCGCCTTTCTTGTTCTGACTAACCTTTCTAACTATTTATATATGAATGTGATATTATCATAAATTCAGAGCGATTGCGAACGAATGATCAACTGAGCAAAAACAAAAATCGTACTTTTGGTTAGTTTTTAGTTTAAGTACACTAGACACTTAAGGTGCGGAATACCTTTTTATATACACTTCTACAGGAACGAAATTCAATAAATAAATTTAAAAGCGAGTATCGTCACAAAAAATAATGAGTTTTTACTAGTCTCCGATATGGTTTGGATATGCCTTTTGACACAGCCACGATGACGGAGCCGAAAATGAAACGAAAAGTGGGAGCCCACCCGATATCGTCTACGTATTATCGTAAAACAGGAATAAACAAATGTATCATTAGTGATAACTTCGTTATCTCCGCATATAGACAAGGCTGAGGGAAATCAGAAAAGTCAGTGCTCCGATAAAAACGCCGGGTGTCAGGCAATACTCGGACATACTGAATGAGATGGTGCATGTCCACTGAATGGGCACTTCCTGTTCGGCGGCTCATCTTTGGAAAAATGTTATTTGGGGCAGTGACTCTATATTCCCCACCGATTTCAATGGCATTGTAACGGTTACATCAACGTTAATTGCCCCGATGTGTTTATCTTATCGCCGGCATTAGCTGCCGTTTGACACAAGGTGTGAATTCAGTGTCGCAGTCACCAGCTGCTCGAGTGGGGCGATCTCCGCCTGGGTTGCGTTCCCAGAGCTCGATTGCCATTACTTTATGCGTCAGCTCGTCTCACAGCCGTGACGTCCACACAGTTCCACAGTTCCACCGGCCCCACAACCAGAACCATACCCAAAATCGGCGATTCCACGGCGACTCGGTGACAGTCGCGCGCCCACAGTCAAAGCCAACGGTTCAACACTCGATTTCGCGAGCAGGCGGCATATATCGCGCACATTATAAATATATACATTCATATGCATATATGTATATAGAACAGCCGATATTAAATTGAAGACAATTGTGAGTAGAGGTCGCGACAACGCAGCGCTAGACTCGCACGGTTGCTTGTGATCCCGGGCAAGACACTCCGATATCTGGGTTTTCGAGCACTTGAAACTGATTCGCGATCCCTGCCGATAAGCGCTATCTTTCGGGCGGCGAGTTCTTGGTCTCCCATTGTGCCTGAGCCCCCGTGCTAAGTGCTTTCTAATATACTCGCCGTGACTAATCGGGATAGTTTAGTGCCGTTTGAGTGCAAGGTAATCCACCTCAGCGAATCCCCCCGATAGGCCGTATCTGTTGCGTCGAGTTTCTGTTTCCTTATCCCTGTTTGTTGTTTGTTGGGACCAGGTGCTCCATTAATATTTTGATCCCCGCTAAGGCAGTTAATCTAATCAATGACATGGCAAGCTAAATGCCTTTTACGACTGTGTTTAAATTGGCTAGATAATTATTCACAGAGGTTTTCGGCTATGACCAGCCGGGAATCCGGCAGAGATTCAGATCTCCACTTCGGTGGCAGCACTGTTTATCTAATCGAAAACAAGACTATGTCGAACTTTAGTGACGAAGCATCGGTGGCCATATGGCGAGGGCATTATCTAATCGTTACTGTCATAACTAGGCGGAAATTCGGGGCCAAAAGTAACCGGTTGACTAATCGCACCTGGAAAAATTTCAATAAATCAAACCTCTGCTTTGGATCGAACAGGTGTTGATAAGGAGAGCCCAGCCATGTCGGACGCCCCCTCGAATTCCATCCGGATCCTGAGTCCGGAGCTGGCCAAAAAGGCGCACGACGAGCTGGGGGAGGTGCCCGAGCGGATCGACGAGGACATCGAAACGCTGCGCACGTGGATCTCCAAGCAGCCGCACCTGAAGGCGCGCCAGGATGCCCAGTTCGTGGTGGCCTTCCTGCGGGGCTGCAAGTACAGCCTGGAGAAGACCAAGCTCAAGCTGGACAACTTCTACGCGATGCGGGGAGCGGTGCCCGAGCTCTACAAGAACCGCGTGGTGGGCGACAAGCAGCTGAGCATCCTGGAAACAGGGTGAGTTGGGCCAACCTCTGCCCCGGATATCCAGTAGTAATCCCCGTCTCGTAACAGCTGTCTCCTCCGGCTGCCGCGGCCCTTGCAGCCAGACGGTCCTCGCATCCACATCTCCCGCTACGGGCAGTACGACTCCAAGAAGTACTCCATCGCCGAGGTCATCCAGGTGAACACAATGATCGGCGAGATACAGATCCGCGAGGACGACAACGCCATGATATCCGGCTTCGTGGAGATCATCGACATGAAGGGCGTGGGGGCAGGTCACATCTTCCAGTTCGACGCGGTGCTGGTGAAGAAGCTGGCTGTCCTGGGCGACAAGGCCTACCCCTACAGGCCCAAGGGCTTCCACTTCGTCAATGCCCCGGCGAGTGCTGAGAAATTCATGTCGATCGCGAAGAGTCTGATGAGCGAGAAGATTCGGAAAAGGGTGAGTTCTTAATAGAGTCTCTCATCAAACACGAGAAGCCTACATGGCACTTCTTTCCCACAGTTCCACATTCACTCCAAGCTGGAGAGCCTCTACAACTACGTGCCCAAGGAGTGCCTGCCCGTTGAGTACGGAGGCAGCAACGGAACCATCCAGGACGTGGTCAGCACATGGAGGACAAAGCTCTTGGCCTACAAGCCCTTCTTCGAGGAGGAGGCGTCCTACGGCACAAACGAAAAGCTGAGACGGGGAAAGCCCGTCAACGCCGAATCCCTGTTTGGGATCGAGGGCTCTTTCAGGAAACTGGATATCGACTAACATAGACACCGTTATAGCAAATAGTAGAGTTTTATCGTTAACTTTGTACAAACACAGACAAATCGGAACTAAAAAACTAGAAACAAAGTCAGCTTTAATAACTACGCTTAGAACACCTCGAGTGGAGAGCCCCTTTCAATTCTTTTGTGGCAGTATTCCAGTCCCTACAACTTTGCAACAGTGGCCTGTTTTGCCTTGTGGTTAATGAAGGTGAGTCCCTCGTCATGATATGGATTAGTGGCTTCTCTGACCCGCTCCAACCACTTGGCCACTTTCGGGAACTTCTTCTCATCCACTTTGTAATGACAGATCTCTGGAAAGGTATAGCCAAGACTAGTTACATAAACTACTCTGGGTGGTGGTAAAACCCACTCAGTTGATTGATTTCCGAAGCGCCCATAAGATCGGCCACGGTGAGGTTCGTTCCCGCCAGAAAGTCCTTCTCTAGCCAGAGGAGCTCCAGGAGGCTCAGGTTGGATTCCACGCCCTCAATCAAGTTCTGAATCTGTTCCGGCTTGGGTTTGGGGGCCAGTCCGTTGATGGGGAACAGCCAGACGTCGCGGAAGAACAGGGAGCAGGCCAGTCGGATGTTGAGGTGCTGCCACTCGAGGAACTCGTCCACCCGGGCTCTGGCCTCCACTGACTTCGGGTAGAGCCTTTCGTCGAACTGACCTTTGTCAGCGAGATAACTAAGGGAGCAATGTACGTGGTAAGTGAGTATGTGGATAGGGAGTGCGCGGATTTCTTACCGAATGATGGCTATGGTCTCGGCCAAGTGGAAGTCTCCGTGCACGATGGCAGGCACCTTTTGGAATCGATTGATCTTCTTGTACTCATCGGTCAATTGCTCAACTAAAAACTCACAAATTAGCCGGCGAAGTAGAAAGGCTTGGCTCTACTCACATTTGCGGAGGGCAATGGGGCAATACTCAATGGGCTTGTTGCCCAATTTTAAAGCCAACCAGAGTGCGCGGCTGGGCGGGGACAACAAATCGTAATAGAATCTAATTGACTTTGACATGGCGGTCCACTGCCTCGATCCTCAGTCAAAACTGCCGAACAGCCGGCGACTATGGGAATATACCATCTGGGAAAAGAGAAAATAAACAAAGCTCCAGTCCAAAGATCAATAGCGCCACCTTGCAGCACTGGTTGGAAGCTATTAAATAGTATAGTTGTCCCGCTCTGGAGGGTAAATTCAAAGAGGTTTTAAAATTATCGGGCCCAGCGAGCCAGTTACTCATGTAAAAGACTTAATTCGAGTTTGAACAAAAGAAACATATAATAAGGCACAGTCACGTGAATACAGTGATGTCTTAAAATTTTTATAAATGCAAACAATCAACGCGAGCTATGTTTAATCAAATCTTGGCACTGGCCGCCTGCTTGGAAGCCTTGTACAGGAAAGCGTGGGCCTCATCATGGTATGGGTTAGTGGTCTCCCTCACGCGTTCCAGCCACTTTGACACTTTCGGGAACTGCTTCTCATTTACGTTGTACTGGCAGAGCTCTGAGATAGGGAAAGTTAGATATTAAACTATGATAATTGTTTTGGCCTCAGACTTACTCATTTGATTGACTTCCGAAGCTCCAAAAATATCTGCCACAGTGAGTTTATCGCCAATCAAAAAGTCCTTTTCCAGCCAGATGCGTTCCAAGAGGCCCAGGCTGCCCTCCACGTCCTTAATTAGCTTTTTCACAGTCTCTGGTTTTGGGGCGGGTGCAAGTCCTTTAGCAGGCAGCAGCCAGACTTGGCGGAAAAACAGGGAGCACACCATGCGGACATTAAAGTGCTGCCACTCCAGGAACTCATCCACGCGGGCACGGTCCTCCAGGGTCTTCGGGTACAGCTGCTCGCTGAAAACCCCTTTGTCCGAGAGATAGCTGCAATGTGAATGATATAGTTGATGTTTCTAAACACATTGAGGTGGAAGCCTACCGCACTATGGAGACACTCTCGCCCAGCTGAAGTTTGCCATCAACGATGGCCGGCACCTTTTGGAAGCGGTTGATACTCCGGTACTCGTCGGTCAGTTGCTCCTCTAGAATAGGAATACCCAAATATTGTATCAACCGGCTTCGTGGTTACTTGACACTTACGTTTTCGCAAGGCTACCGGGCAGTCTTCGAAGGGCGTTTTGCTCAACTTCATCGCAATCCACACCGCCCGGGAAGGCTGTGATAGAAAATCATAATAGTACCTAATTGCCTTCGACATATTGACAAGCTATTGACCAGCTGGAACGAAACAACAGGGTAAACACAAAACACAAAAATACAGCCCCAGGTGGATTGTCAAAAAGCTTTGAGCGAAAGCTATATATCAGTCCAAGGTTCAACCTCGTCATCTTTCAACACTATATGTTCACAAAAACGTATAGCCATCCCGCTCTAGCAAGAGATCCGAAAGGGCGGGTAAAAATACAAATTCAAATCGAAAGGTTTGCTGGAAATATTCTCAATCAATCAAACCCACTGTTTAGCCTTGTATTTGGCACTCCCCTTTTGCTACTTATATCACTTATCAGTTACAAGTCTTAGTAAAATCAAACACACAGATACGTCAGACAGACATCGGACGCGTTTATCTAGCCCAGATAAAGTATATTACCCCTAGCATTTAGAAATGAACCCCGAAGTAATACATCTGGGTGTGTAAGTTATAATTGTACCGACATTTAAACAAATTCGCTTTATTTATTAACGCACTCAACATGGGGTCTACAATACATTGTCACTTTTAACTGTAGTCATATAACTATGTATGTATTATCCATAAATATAGATGCATGTATATGTGTAAACTAGTATCAAAAATTAGTAGAAACGACACTTAACCAACGGAAAAAAATTATCGAAAATATATATATATTCATGTACCGTATGTATAAAATAAAAGCCAACAACAACTTAGCACGCAAGTAGAAGACGTTTAGGATTTCATCATAAAAATGCATTTTGGGATCATGGTAGGATGAATCGTGCGGGTATATATGTATGTACATAAATATACATATGGACATACATAGTTTCCCTCGCGACCGGACGTTAGAATGTGTTTAAGTATGTGCGTTTGCGTTGATAAGGACAACAATAAATTAAAATCGAAAATAATGTGAGGTTTTTATGCCATTTGATGGCGTTCCATTTTCTTCTTATTGGTTTTAGTGTGCACTTGTTTATCATATTGTTCAATTTGCTTTTAGTTTCGATGTTTTTTGTGGTTGCATTTATAAAATATCAGGTTCTGCTATGACCAAGGATCGCGATAGCGCTGTAGTGTCTATACATTCCAGAGTGTATATATGTTTGTGGACCGGGCTGTGTGCTCAGAGGGCGTTCATATAGGAAGTGCTTCAGAATATACAACTAGCTGCCGGCCAGCGCCTCAATCGAAGTTCAGCTTCCGGAAGGTTCCGTCGCTCGGAACGCTGGGCACCAGCGGAGCGGCCTGCTCCTTCTCGCTGGCCGCCCGCAGCTTCTCGTCGACGCCGTACCGCTCGTCTTCCTTGAAGTACTCGGCGAAGCTGTTGAGCTGCGTCTCGTAGCGCGCCATCGCATCCGCCAGGGCACCGTTCTCGCCGCCCATCTCCACGGGCAGGTACTCCTTGCCGATCGCCTTCTGCAGGGACTCGATGTTGGAGTGGATGTGCAGCTGCAGGAGGGAAGGAGTTACTGCTGGAACATAAGAGGCCAACCCCTTCGGACTCACCAGCTCCTTCTGCTTCATGACATTCCGGACCAGCCCCAGCACGAACTGGGTCTCCCTGGAGGCGTTCACGATGTGGGTGGCCACCAGGTTCGTCGGGATGCCGTGCTCTAGGAACGCGTTCATCCGCTTGAACATGCCCGGGTCGAACTGCAGCAGCAGGGAGTAGGGGATCTTGGTGAAGTCGATGATCTCCACCACGCCGGCCACGTTCCAGTTGTCGTCCGTGTTGAGCTCGATCTCGGCGCGGAAGGCGTGGAACCTGAATATGTCGCTGACGCTGTGCTTGGAAGGCTCGATGTGACCCATGCGTGTGAAGTGGATGCGCGGCCCTCCGGGGCCGATGGGGTTGGGCAATGTGGCGAAGATACTGCGGTGGAAAGTCGATTAGAGTGCGCGCTCTCAGATGTCAGATATGGGGGAACCCCCGAACTCACCCGGAGCGAGCCAGTTCGAGCAGCTTGTCGTCCACCAGGCGGCTCTTGAGCAGCTCGCGCTCCTTTGTCTTGTAGGTGTAGTAGAAGAGCACCCGCTTCTTGGCCACGTCCACGTCCCAGTGGCAGAAGCGCAGGAAGGCCACCAGGAACTGGTCGTCGGTCCGCGCCTCCAGGTAGTTCTGCTCGTTGATCCAGGTGCGCAGGGCCTCGATCTTGGCGACCACCTCGGAGGAGTCCTCGCCGAGCGTCGTCCTTGCCACCTCGGCCAGCTCCGGCACCAGGGGTCGTATCTTGGCCATGGTCACGGGGATCTGCAGGAGGATGGAGTCACGCCTTAATTTTGAGCTTCGAAGCCAAAGGTTGAAGGGTTCTGCGGTGTGTGTGCTGTGGCCAGGTGCGAACACGACTAATCGAAGCGACGCTGCCCGCCTGCCTGGACTGGCCCGGAATGGGTTGGGGTGCCGATTGGCATTGGTATCGGAGCGGAGCGGAGCGGGACGGCGGGCACACTGGGGCAAAGGCACCCGAAAAACAAGCTCACAGTGACAAGCGAATTGCGGCGCCTGATTACGCGATATCAGTGACCGATAGGGCAAACACAAACAGCCATGTTTGGGAGATATGATAACTTCTCTACAGCGACTAGCTCTGCCTCAAATTGTCATATTGTTTGTAAATTAAATCATTATTCAATTACAGTTAATTAACTAAGGAGGAACTTGTGTAACCAGCTTATAAAATATATTTAACTTTTGGTTTCAGCTTCGAATTATTTTCATTTTTCACCTATAGCCCATGTGGCTACGATCTGAATGGTTTTCGATGTTCAAAAGAGTATTAGCTATTGGTTCTTGAGGTCATCTGAACGGGACCGCTCCACCACTCGTAAGTCCCTAAGCACTGGCTACAAGTGTACGCATAAAAATCTTTTCTCTCAAAATAGCACCAGACCACTTGAAAAGGCATCAGCTCTTAATAGCCATAATTTGGTAATTCCAGCCAACTGTGCGATAAGATATCGCCTGCGTGGTTCGATCTCCGGACTCTGGATACAGTTTCCCCGGCAGCTGCACAAAATTCGCCGCGATACCGATGCAGGTGCTATCTAATCTGTACCGCAGCCCGATTCGGGTTGGATCGAACGGGAAGTTTGGCCAAGGGAGCGGCGCGAATGGCGGAGTGGCTATCAGCCGAGTGAGTAGCCATAAAGGCAGTAGATTAGCTCTTGACGGCTACGTTTCGGCCGGAGATTTCGACTGGCGTGCGATTAGGCGGCGTTTAGTAGCCATCCAGCTGCCACGAAGCAAGCGACTTCCCAGAAATGGCCGATCTGCGTCCCCTGAGCGCCGAACTCCGCCAGATAGCGGAGAAGGAGCTGAACGAGGTGGAGGACCGCCTGCCCGCCGACCTGGCGGCTCTGCGGGACTGGCTGGCCAAGCAGCCGCATCTGAGGGCCCGGCAGGACGACCAGTTCCTCGTCGGCTTCCTGCGCGGCTGCAAGTTCAGCCTGGAGAAGACCAAGTCCAAGCTGGACCACTTCTACACCATCAAAACGCTCATGCCGGAGCTCTTCGGCAGCCGATTGGTGGACGAAAGGAGCCTGGCCCTCTGCCGCACGGGGTGAGTGGAGCTCGGATGCGCGAATTGGGGATATAACCCGAGCCGAAATTCCCTTCCAGAACTTATGTCCGACTGCCAAAGCCCTGGGGACCCGGTGGCCCCCGGCTGCAGCTCACAAACTACGAGAAGTTCGACCCGAAGCAGTTCAAGCTGTTGGACCTCTTCCGCTACCAGACGATGGTCTCGGAGCAGGCCATCCGCGAGGACGACAACAGCAACGTCAGCGGCTACGTCGAGATCATCGACATGGGCAAGATGAGCCTCAGCTTCCTGGCCCAGCTGGACTTCACGCTCATCAAGAAGATGGGCATTTTCGCCGAAAAGGCGCAGCCCACCCGCCTGAAGGGCGTCCACCTGATCAACTGCCCCAAGGAGGGAGTGGCGCTGCTCAACCTGGCCAAGAGCCTCATGCCCAGCAAGCTCCAGCAGCGGGTGAGTAACCACCCGGCGAGCAGCCGACTAGTTGAAGCCACTTGTGCTAATTTAGTTTCGCCGCTTATCGGACACTTCACGGGGATTATCAGGCAGTCTGGCAGGCGCTGATAAGCGTTGGAGCGCTCACCCTTGAACTGTTAATTAATATTTCACAAATCACAGCAATTAACTTTCGAGCGACGCTTGGGCATTGCCTAAGGTCAGTTGACCACGCACATGTTCCCTTATCTTCGAGGCGCTAGCCCGAGGCCCAGAGAAACATATATCAGCACATTTTGCAGGCAGGGCGAAGCGCGGGAAGATATATCACCAGATAGCAACACAATCCCCAACTCATGATCTTCTCCCTCCGCAGTTTCACGTGTACAAGAACCTGGACCAGCTGAACGAGGTGATACCCCGCGAATACCTGCCGGAGGAGTATGGCGGCAGCAACGGACGCATAGCCGACATCCAGGCGGAGGCGGAGCAGCAGCTGCTGGCCTACAAGAGCTACTTCGCGGAGGACTCCCGGTTCGGAGTGGACGAGCAGCTGCGACCGGGGAAGCGGGTCAGTGCCGACTCCATTTTCGGCGTGGAGGGGTCCTTCCGCAAGCTGGACATCGATTGAAGTCAGAACTCTCTGACTGCAAACAAGAGTTTTTCGAAATTAAAGGCAGCATCTGCAATCCTGAACGAAGCGTTACTTGACTTTTGGAGCGACATATGGCTGGATCGCAGAGCCATTAGCTCTTAGCGGGCACTATCTGTGACACTTGCTAATGGCTTTGTCAATCAGCCAGCGGACTTATGTGGGATCAGTTTTGGGCCATGTTAATGGGCTGCACGCGAGCCAGTTCCTCAGCGGAAGGCGGCCAAGCAGGAAGTCCACGGGATGTCCTCGTTCTCGAGCAGCGACGAAGTGCGTAGCAGCCAAGCCTCCAGCAGCGGAGAAGTAAAGTCTGTCTGCTTAGTTCGATTTCAGCAAGTGGGACTTCCCCGCGGAGCGCATCTGGCTGCACAAGTCCGACGGGGAGATCACCTGGAAGATCTGCACCTTCCTGCCGCTGATTGCCTTCGGGCTGTACGGGAACTTCACCATGGTCTACCTGATAGCCGCCAACCGCTCCCTGCGCTCGCCCACCAACCTGATCATCGCCAACATGGCCGTGGCGGACCTGCTGACGCTGGCCATCTGCCCGGCCATGTTCATGGTGAACGACTTCTACCAGAACTACCAGCTGGGCTGCGTGGGCTGCAAGCTGGAGGGCTTCCTGGTGGTGGTGTTCCTCATCGCCGCCGTGCTCAACCTCTCGGTGGTCAGCTACGACCGCCTCACGGCCATCGTGCTGCCGCGGGAGACGCGGCTGACGGTGCGCGGAGCCCAGGTGGTGGTGGTCTGCACCTGGGTGCTGGGCATCCTGCTGGCCTCTCCCCTGGCCCTCTACCGGGTCTATAGGGTGCGCGTGTGGAAGAACTTCACGGAGCGGTACTGCAAGGAGAACACCGTGGTGCTGCCCAAGTACTGGTATGTGCTGATCACCATTCTGGTGTGGCTGCCGCTGGGCATCATGCTCATCTGCTACGCTGGCATTTTTTACAAGGTGAGCAGAGTTCGTGAGTTCGTGGGGTTCCTTCGTAATAAAGCAGTTCATATGCAGCTCGATCGGTACGAGAAACGGGTCCTGAGTCGCGAGAATCCCCTGTCAGTCAGCTACAAGCGCTGCGTGGCCAAGACCCTGTTCATCGTGGTCGTGGTTTTCGCCGTTCTCCGGCTGCCCTTCACCATCCTGGTGGTCCTGCGGGAGAAGTACTTCGACGAGGACGTCTCCGTCAGCAGCGGAATGCAACTCTTCTGGTACATCTCGCAGTACCTCATGTTCCTCAACGCCGCCGTCAACCCGCTCATCTACGGATTCAACAACGAGAACTTCCGAAGGGCCTACTACCAAATCTCCTGGGTTCAACGGTGCAGAAACGCAGCCAAGATGACGAAGGAATCCAAGACACCGAGTCACTGCTGCTACTGTGCCTTTATGAAGAAGGGACAGCCGAAGGCAGAAGAGCCGGAGCGGCCAGGAAACGTTGGGGAGGACGTTGGCAAGACTTTATCCACAGGGGAGCCAACGGCCAAGTCAACCGAGAGAGCTCGAGATGATCGGGCAGAGCAACTTGTTTCGGAAATCGAGGCAGAAGGGTTTATATGAAGGAAATCGTATATGAACAAACATAACTATATAACCCACTTAAGTACCTATGTATATGTTCTAATATACCCACTATCGTATGGGAAATCAAAACAGCTGAGCATGATTATTAATCAGAGCTTTAGGAACCGTTCAAAAATCTTCGCTCGATAGTAAAAACCAATTAGTGCACGTGGCACGGCTTGTGTTTCGTTTAGCAGCATTTAAAAATAGCTAATTATATGTGTCAAATGTGTCGCGTTCTGTTTGTATTGACCCTCTTGGGTTTGTTTGCCCCGGGTCGGAGTTTGGAAGTGACCTTCCAGGAATCCTACCCCACACACTTGTTCAATTCGGATCAGGAATCTATTCCGCACAAGCGGGCGGCGGATGTTCCTCAGTTTTTCGACCAAGGTTCTAAGTTAACTCGCATAACAAACTTTATTTACAATTAGAATTTCGACGGCCAAACCGCTCAGGCTAAACCAAACAATTCAGACTTCATGTAGCCAAAGCCGTGGCTCTCGAGGAACCGGATGAACTGGCCCATGTTCATCACTCCCTCCTCGGCGTTGAAGAGCTGCTCGCTGAAGTCCTCGAATCCGCGCTTGCGCTGCCGCGGTTCCGTTCTCACCACGCTGATCTTCTGCCACCGAAGCGCCTTGATGGTGCGCCAGAACTCCTGGACATTCTCGGACTCCCCTTCGACACATATGATGCCTGGTTTGCCGGGTCTGCTGAAGCCAGTGAGCTGCAGCTGGCGGGCCTGGCGCACGAGCTCCTGCCGCTTGGCGGTGGACTTGATGTGGTGGGAGTAAATCCACATCCGCTCCAGGTGGGAGGGCGTCTTGTGGTTCTGCGGGGGATCTTGTGGTTCTGCGGGCTGCACCACAAACTCGGAGGCGGGGCGCTGCAAGAGGTCCTCGATGTGCTCCTGCAGCCAGCTCAGCAGCTGGAAGATGTACGGCTCGGCGTCCTCCTGCCGCCTTTCGCTCTGGAACTGCTCCAAGTCGCTCTTCAGGCGCTGCTCCCTGGATTTTCCCAGCAGAGGAGTATGCACGCTGACCCGTGCCCACTCCAAAAGCGGATAGAGGTGCGGCAGCTCCACTCGGACCTCCACGCTCTGCTGGGCGGGCAGGCTCAACTTGACCACGTACTCCAGGTGCGAGAGCAGATCGGCAGCGGGCCGACCCTCGTCCGCCGCGAGGAACTCACTGAAGTCGGCCACGACCCCGGCATCGAGCATCTGCAGCTCTCCGGGTGCGCAGTAAATGGAGCTCAGCAGCTCGAGCTCCTCCAGCTGCTGGCCGATGCAGCGGCGGTAGGTGATCAGCTCCTCCGCGGCCATGGCTGACGGAGAGGTAGAGAGAATTGTTTGGTTTAGTCAGCGGCGGCGCTTTGCTTACGATCCTATCCTATAGATGAAGGTCAAAATGCAAATGGCTGGCGGGTTATCTTAGCGAATTGAATAATAATTGGAGAATGTTAATCTCTGTGCCACTCCCAGCTAGCTTTAGCTTCGACGGACTGACGCGGGTGGCCTCCGTGCCAGTGCCCTTCCCCCTGGACATCTGCATCCTCCAGTTGCCGACGGTCAAGTACGCCACCGCCTTGCACAAGAACGCGGACGGCCTGCGTCACCTTGCAGTGTATGCCTGGCGTGCAGCGGAGCAGGATTACCAGCTGCTCGTGCATCTGGCCGCACCCAAGGCGGTGGCTCTGGACTGCCTGGCCTTCGCTGGAAGAGGCTATGTGGCGGTGAGTTACAACCTGTCCGAGCCCGTAGGCCAGGCTCGAGAAGGATCGCCCATCTACGAGCTCTCCCCGGAGACGGGGATTCGCACGGTGCAGTACTTCTCGGGAACACGGCTGCGGGGAATGTACCTGCGGATCAGCAGCCAGGAGCTGACCCTTCTGCAGGCCTTCGACGCGGAAGCCAAGTGCCCCTACTTCAAGTGGACGGGCTCCAGTTTCCGGCGGCTGGGAGCGATTCCCTGCAGCAACGCTCGGCGATTGGAGGCCTTCGGCATCGACTATACCGACTACGTGGCCGTGGCCAACTACGCGGACGCCCAGGGCCGCACTTCCACCCGCTCGGAGATCTTTAGGTGGGATGCCGCGGCCCAAAGGTTCCGCCTTTTCCAGCAACTGCGCAGCAACGGAGCCGTGGACGTCAAGTACTTCAGTCTGCCGGTGAACGAGGTCAGCCGGCGGCACTTCCTCGTCCTGGGAAACACAGTTGGCGGATCAAGCTCCGAAGCGGGCGAGGCCGACACCGTGATCTACGTTTTCGAAAAGGGCCAGTTCGTGCCCTACCAGCAGTTAAGTTTCTACGCCCTGGAACGACTCTTGCCGGTTGAGGTGACTTGCGCATTAAATACTGAAGACATTCCCATAATTCCCAGTCCTTTAGCACTCCATCTCCGAGAAGTTCCTGTTGCTGGTGGCCTGCAACAAGCAGGACGTCCAGATCTACAACCTCAACGACTGGAGGTTCGAGGAGTCCAAGGTGCAGTTCACCGAAGGGGCATTCAGCCGTGGAGTGGCCAGGATGAGGAGCTATGAGGAGGGGGGTCACAGCTATTTGGGTAGGCAATCATTCGGAGTTGAGACGTAACACAACCGAGTTTCGCCTTTTCAGTAATTGCCAACGAGAACATGGCTGCCAACGAGACGAACATCTTTCAGCCGCTCTACAAACAGGATGAGCATGCCAACATCCTCCGCCAGCAAATCATTGACTGGGCTCGAGAGCAAATAAAGCGTCTGGAGCAGGTGAATGTGGATCAGCTGTTTAGAAGACTGCAGGTAAGTCAACTGAACTTCAAGATTCCGTAACACGTACATCGCATTTTAAAATAGGAAAAACTGAGGAAACGCGAGGAGAAACTGCAGTGGTCAGTCATAAACGAAGTAAACACCGAATCGGTAAGGCTGCTCACTGAAATAAGATAGATTGATACCAGCGAGGTAATTATCCCTATAAAGTTTGTAGACCGCCAGATGAATCTGACTCCGAACTACTGGAAGGCTCTTGAGCTAATTACGCAGGCCTTAGATGTGCTCGAACGCAAAGCAATCGAAGCAAGCACCAGTCATCCCGCCAAGAGATCCGCTGACAAGCCAACTGAGGAACTAGACTTCGAGGTGGTCACGGTGGACACCCTGGTGGTGCACGAGACCGTCCGAGCAGATCGTATCAACGGAGTTAATACGAAGACCCCTGTTTTTGAGTCCATTAGTGCCAGCAAAGTTTTAGTGAGCGAGGAGTACAGTGAGCCCGCAAGGAAGCAAAAAAGACCGCGCCTGGAGAAGCTGATAGTAAAGAACCTGACGCTGGAGGGCAAGATCAACGGCATCAAGTGGACAGATCTCATGGAGCAGACCTTGAAGCGCAGCGGAGAGGAAGTGCAGTTCATAAAGGCACCCGCAGACCTCGAACGCCTGCAGGCCGAGGCTGTGCAGGTCAACAGCAACGAGGTCAACGACCGGCCGCTGAGTCAGCTTATCCCGGTGGATGGCGGCGACTTTATTGTCCAGCAGGACGTCCAGTTCGCGCAGCCTGTCCAGGTGAACCGTCTGCTCATCAACCAGCGGCTGAACCACATCCACGTCGATCGCCAGCGCTTCGATGCGCTGCTCAAGGAGGCGAATTACACTCAGGTCATCGAGGGTCCCAAGCGATTTGAGAATGTCCGCGTCCTGGAACCGATTACCATTGCGGTGGGTATCTCAGATAGTGCTTGGCCAACTTTCGTATCGACTACGGTCTTTTCAGGGACAAATGATGGGCGCCGAATTGAGGGCAATGTCGCCGGCAAAGGTGACCCACAAATCCGTACAACTGAGTGGGGATTTTGTTATAGACGGCGATGTAACCATAGGACGGCTGCTGCAAATGAGCGATTTAGTGGATCAGGCCACTCAGAGATCAGCAGCAGATGTATTCAGTCGAGGCCTGCGGGTTGACCAACCGCTGGATAATGTGAATCTGAACTTTTTGCAACCCCTGTCGGCTAACAACACAGAACTGAGCTTCCTGAATACCCAAGACCTGCAAAACCTGGTTAAACTGAACGTGGATGAGGTGCAGTTGGTGCAGGCAAAGAAGATCTTTCCCCAGGGTCTGGAAATCGTGGATGGCTTCGGTGAGGTGAAGTGGCTAAACGGTATCGATACGGAGAGACTCCCGGAAATGCTGTTAACCAAGAGCGGCAACCAAACCATTTCGACTTCAATTGAACTGCAGGGTTTGGAAGTGGAGTCAGTGAACTCATCCCTGGTGCTGTTGAACGGCTACGGGGTGGAGGACTACCTACAAGTTGACCAGGATCAGAAATCAAATGGAACGCTCTATGTTAAGCACTTGGATGCTGGGGAGGTGAGCGTGGAAGACCTGCACTTGAATGGCCTCCTTTTTGGCCAGCCCCTGTCCTCCATCTACGCATATGGTAGCCAATCCCTAGACAGCTGGCACCTGCCACCCGACTTTAAGGGAACACTATATGCCCAGAATCTGTGGGTCAGCGGAAACATTAACCAAGTGAACGTGGCCCAAGTGGAACATCAATTGCAGCAACTGGCGGGCAACATCAAATATGTGGGCGATTTTAGCTTCGACCATGAGGTGAACATAAGTTCGCTTAGCTTTGAAAACTCCCTAAACGGAATTTCAGCCCACCAATTCGGTCGCTGTTGGCTAGAATCCGAAGGAGACCAGACATTCACTGCTCCGCAAAAGCTTTCTTCGCTGGTCAGTGATCAGGGCATGTGGCTGGATGGAAAGCTGAACAACCACTCCCTGGAGGATCTTGTTAGCCGTAGCTACAGACTCAATACACCGGAGCACCTGCAAGCAGTGCGATTTGGTGAGTATCAGGAGATCCTTTTGTATTAGAAGGAGGCTATCGCTTACTTTGCTTCTCAGAGAATCCCATTGTGTTGCAATCGGAGCTCCAGTTGGGTAAAATAAATGGCCTCCGAGTGCCGGAGGATATGATTTACCACGACGGTGGAGGCTATCTCTCTGCCCCAGTTAGCATAGACGGTAACTTGGAGGCAGCTGACTTCTGCAACATTACCAACCTTAATGGTTACCCTCTGGATGCGTTGGACGAGTATTTAAATGGAAAACCTCAGCACACATTTATGGCGGAAAATGTAAAGTTTGACGGGGCGCCTTCGTATCACCAGCTAAATGGTTATAATTTGAGCAAGCTGCTAGATGAGGTTTGGCTAGACAACGAGCAGATTGAGCTACGGGGATTGAAACTTGATTCCGGGGACGTTGAAGGCCTGTTGGAGTTCCAGGTGGGCGAAAAAAAAACACAACAGAAGCCCATTGCGTCTTTACTGAACCATTTTATCACAGGGAACTCTTAATGGGCTTCACGTAGAACACATCAGGCAAAACTATTTCAGCAAGACGCGCAGCAACCGAATGAAAACTCCCCTGCGTTTCCTGCATGACGTCACGTTCGCCCAGCCTCCAGCAGCCAACAACGTGGAACTACGACGTGGCAGCTATGACGCACTTGTGGAGTGGAGCGCCAGGTGAGCGAAATTGGCCAAGTGATCGCGGGGCAAAGGGTAATCGAAAGGGGTTTATTGGGTATCACGTTTCACTTTCGCAATTGTTTACGCGCTAACAGTTTTAGAGTCACTGCACCTGCACAAGTCAGCTGTGCATTCCGTTTTGCCAGGTGAAATTTCTGTACACGTTTACAGTTTGCGCGCGAGGCTTGGGTAGCACTTGTTAAAAACACCTGCAGGTGTGCTTAATTACCTCGTCAATTGGTCGCTGATTGGGTTTGGTTAAATGCACTTTTTACGGTCGGGCAGTTTCGGCAGAGAGACGATTGTGTTTTGAAACAACAAAAACGCTTTCGATGGAATCCCAAACGCCTCTTCGTTAGCGATGGTAGAAGCTTCTATCCGTAAATCGTTCGCTATCGTCTATCGACAAATAACCGTTAAGCCAAATTTTAAAATTGTACTTGAGATACTTTTTTATTTCAAATTATAAAAAATATATTTTAGCAACGTCTCGCTGGATTTTGATAAATTTGTAGCCAACACCTTAAAAACTTCCGGAGTTCACTACATTAGTGGAAAATGGGAGCTGACAGAGGCCACAGTTTCCGGAGATTTGAATAAAGTCCTTATAAACCAGTTGAATTTAGTTGATGATATTGTAAGAACGCCCCAAGGCAACGACAGTAATGCTCCCGTGATTGTTGATGGCCTGAAAATTGTTAGCAACGCCACGATAAATCGCTTGCATGTTTCACCTGAAAGCCGAGTGGCCGAGGTTCCCGTGGCCAAGTGGATCAACGAAGCCGCCTATCTCTATGGAAATCACAGCATTTCTGGAACCACCCGCCTGGAAAATGTAAACCTCTACAACGATCTTTCCGTAAGTGGCACTGTCAATGGAGTTCTTTGGCATCCGGATAATCTCCTCTTGCGGGACAAGGAACAGGAGGTGCGGGGATCCCTGGTTATGGACAATAGTCTGCCCAATCGCAGGCAAATCTTTAGCAACAATGTAAAGAATCTCTGGGTGGACACAGTCAATGGTCTGCCAGTGAACGAGTTATTGGCCAACAAGGCCCAAAACAGGCCTAATCTTCACGTCAAGAGCCAGCTTATTTTCACCCAGCCATTAACCGTGGGTCACTATGAGGTGGAGAACGTAAATGAACCTGTGGATAAATTCTACAGAAGAAAACGGGGCATTAACACGAACACCATTGAAGCTTGGAAACAGTTTCAGGAAAATTTGGATGCTTTAAAAAGAGATTAACCCGTAAGTAAAATCAAACATTAAAAATAGGCATTCTTCTTAATTCTTTGATCTCACCCACTAGAGCCACCAAAGGTGCTGAAATACTTTGCCTTGCTGCAGGAGCTGCCTCATAAGGATTCAAAACTAGAGATCATCTCCTCGGGAGGCGGTGATGTACTAACCATATGGGAGCAGGGATCCAAGGAAATAATTCCCTATACTTGGTCTAGGGACAAACAGCGGTTCAGTCGTAATTCAAGTAAGTTATGTAGATTTATTTGCATATGAACATACATTCGACAAATTTGAACTTAAGCTAGGGACACACGAATCCGGCATGATCGCGGTTAAATCTCAACCCTAAAATTCATTTAAAACCCCACGTTTTGGCGTGCACAGTGCCAGTTTAAAAAAGTCCAGAAAAGTTACGACGATCCATGTCGAGGGGAACAGTGGGCAAAAACGAAGTGCAGCGACGCAACGCAGAGGGTTAGACAATAATACAATTAATACAAGAAGGGACTTAGGCAGGCTCCAAATCTACTTTCGAGTTCGTCTACTATTTTAGCTGAGTAATCATTCAAATTGCGAGTATCAGTCGGGCTACTTCTCCAGTTCGTCGCACTGCACATCGAGGATGGCGCGTAAGATGGCCAGCTCCAGCTTGGCGGAGGCGCGCGAAGAGAGTCGGTTCATCACATTGGCCACGTACAGGCCGAGTGACTCGTGTCGCGACGAGTTGCAAAGATTCTTGAAGAAGGTCGGCGGCAGCGAGTTGTCGAAGTTGCCCAAGTTTATAATCTCGGGCGTGTTCGAGGATGCGGCGTTAATTTTCGAGTCGAAGATGATGTCGTTCTTAAAGTCCAGCTCCTCGATGTGCGGCGAGAAGCCATTCGTGGAAGCCACTGACGTGGAAGCAATGGTGGCGGCCGTCGACGAAGTGGGCCCTCCCCCGATGCCACCGTTGATCTGCTGGGTCGGCGGAATGGTGATGATATTGATGCCCGGCGGCGGTGTCTGGTTGTCCTCCCTCTCCTTCTTCACCTGCATCAGCTGAGCAGTGGTTGTGTGCACCACTCCGGCGGATGGCTGGACCTCTGGTATGTTAGAGCTTGCTGGAGTGGTGGCCGCAGCTGCAGCGGTCTGTTTTGGGCTCGTGGTCTTCAACAGCTTTTTGTGCCCCGGAGAGGCAGTGTACTCTTCGGAGAGTTTGCGCTTCAGGGACTCTGGCAGCTGGATAGTGGTGCGCGACGAAGCGGATCTCAGGCCACTGGCTGGTGGCTGCTGACCAGATGTGGACTTCGGCGCAGTCCCTGCTGACGAACCGGGCGCCTTCTTCACGGTGATGCCCTTCTTCTGGAGTACAGCTGCGGCGGCGGACAACGAGTTGCTCGTCGTGGAGCGCGGTGTGTTGTTGGCCAGTGTGTTGAGCAGCTTCTTCTCCTCAAAGGCAGGACGGGGTGTGTCCACGTTGGGCCTGGAGTACACCCGCTCGTCCTTTTCTGGCGACCCCGTGCTGTGCGACTTTGTCGGACTCTCACCGTCGGAGGACGCCGAACCGGTGGAGTTGGCCGGCTGCCCGTCATGGTGAACGTCGTCGTCTTCCTCCGGCTCCTGCACCTCTAGCATCTCGTATTCCTCCACCTCGTCCAGGGGCCCTTGATCGCTGCGGGGAATTGGAAAGCCGGTTATTCTATGGTCCTGCACACTAGAGCAACTACTTACTCTTCCTCTTTGATAGAGGGCCTGGACTCCTGATGAATCTGGTGCATCAAACCGAAGAGTTTCCACGCAGAGTTTCCCTTGAGCTTTTCCTGCTCGTACTTCTTCTGCAGAACGATGAAAATGGAGCGTGACTCGTGTACTGAGAGCTTGTTAAGGCGCCCAATCCTGGCCCACGCTTCCTCTTGCTCTTGCTTGCTTGCGCCGCCATTGTTTGGATGCAAAGCCTTCTCCTTGGCGATGTCCTGCAGAATCTTGTCCAGTTGGATCGTCATTTTGGTCAGCGACTTGCGGCCCGCTGGTTGCGCGTTCTTGTTAATTTTGGAGGCTGTTTTGTTTACAACGCAAGTCACAAAAAACAATATTAGCTAGTTTGCTGCAGAGCCCTTTTCGCTTGGTTTTTGCACTCCGCTTTTTCGCGTTTCTCTGCTTCCCTCTCCTCTTCTTCTTCTTCTGTATTTGGCGTCGGTAATTTGGCGGAAAATGTGACCGTGTCTAGCGAATATACCGAGATGCAATCGAACTGTAACGTAAGGGTCATTTGAAATGGGAGAATATTGACAATCAAATATACATACAGTACTCTCTCAGAAGGCTAACCTGAATAGTTGAAGAGTACTTTATTGAAAAACGAATTTGATTATATTTATTAAGTTGTTATGATAAAACTCGTGTTTTGAGTAATTTCAATATTTCAAGAGCCAGAACATCAGGGTGGCCATATCAGTTTTTATTTCTGTCGCTACCCAACACTAATTTACTAGGGACAAATTCAAACTAAAATTTTATTGAAACCCTTCTTAATAATGCATCTGTTTACAACGACACTACGTTTACTTTTTCTGGACCCGGGATGCACTTGACCGTTTCTAGTCGCGTGGGCTCATCCGGCCTTGCAGGACTGCTGACCATGAAAGGGAACTCCTCCAACCCGTAGCAGGCGGCCGCATAGTTTCCCAGCCGATCCACTGCGATAACGGCGCCCATAAATTCCTTGTGGTGCTTCAGAATCCGGCGGAGGCCGGTGGCTTTCCCGCCCGCATGGCCTCCACTGCAAGGAGCGAGGGCAGAAAGCGCATCATTACGTCCCCGTCTCCCGTGGCCACTGCTGCTCCCACCTCGTTATCCGCATAGCCGCCAGCTCCCGGGATCGGGGAGTCCCCCACTCGGCCGGGGATTTTGTGACGCGCCCCGTTGGTAGAGGTGCCCGCGTGGATGTTACTCTCCACATCGATGGCAATCATGCCAATGGTGTCGTGGTTCTTGCGCCCAATCTCGTACTCGTTTCGGGCCCGATCCTCCTTCCAACGAGTCAGCGGCGTGGGCCGCGGCTTGTAGGGGCCGCAGGAGACCTTCGGGTCCGGATGCACATTCCTCCAGAAGTTCGGCTGACAGTTCTCCGCTGTCCACTGCTGCCACATGTCCTTTGACTCCGGCGTAACCAGTGACTCGGACTCGAAGCCCATGGCATTAGCGAAGGCAGAGGCTGCGTCGCCCACCAGCATGGTATGCTGAGTGTGTTCCAGGACATGACGGGCCACCTTGATAGCGTCCTTAATGCGCCGCAGCCCGGCCACCGCGCCCACGTCCAATGTGCCACCGTCCATGACCATGGCGTCTAGTGTGGTTTCGCCCGACTCGTCTGGCGATCCGCCATAGCCCACAGTTCGGTCGCACTGCAGCTTCTCGCACTTGGAGCACCCCTCGACGACAGCGTTCCGCGTCTGGCGGAGGCCGCCCTTGCTCTGCTTGAGGATCCGCCAGGCCAGTACGTTGGCGGCCGTAAAGTTCCAGGTGTTGATAACCATTGGTAGGAGCTGACCCGTCGTCCGAAGACCAGAACCTGCCTGGGCATTAGCACTAGCAGAACTTGTGGACTTGGAGCTGCAGAAAGTTGAATTTAAACGACAAAGGCTTGCAAACCCATTGCTGCTCACCCGAACGCCGATGCCAACGTTGGTTTCGGTGAAGTTGCCACCGCCAGGCTGCCAGTCGCCATGGAAGTAAAAAAAGCAGCCAGAGGCATCCTTTGAAGCGCCTCTCCATTGTTAATTATGATTGCACTAGGAGTAGACGTCGTTTTTATTGCAACCAATGCTGGTACACTGCCGTGAAGCGCATAAAATCTGCTTTTAAATGCTTTGTGGCCTAACCTCACTCCGTTGTTTTCTTATCTGTTGTTTTCAAATACCCTTTTTAAACAGTCTTACAAATGTTACATTGACTTTGAAAAATGAATTCCTTCATAGAAAATACTGATTTCTAAATTCACTGAAAAAATGTATGCATTTTTCGAATTTAGTTCAGGAAGTTAGTTTTTCAAGAAATTATATTAATAATGCGTACATTTAAAGAACCGCTTTTTTATTCGTTGCCCTAACTATGATTTAAAGGAAGTGTATACACAAGCTCACAAAACTAAATTTATGTAAAATTTGTTGTTTTAGGCTTGACAGCACTGCCACAGCTTAAGCAACTCATGGATAAATATACTCAGGACGCAGAGTCCACTACAAAAATGGAGTTCGGAGAGCTCAGGTTGCAGTGCGGAGGAATCAAAGAAGAAAACCAGATAGTAATCCAATGCCAGGATAAACAAAACCACAGCAGGGTAGCAGTCGTTGATGGACGGAATGCAAAACAGCTGCTGTTAGTCGCCAACACAGATGACATGCCCATTTTGGTGACGACTTCCAAAGCTGTGGAGCTTTGGAGGTTCAGATATGGCAACTATTCGCTTGTGAGTAGCTTGCAGGGAGGGCAGGTGGAACACATAGCCAACATAGAACGGAAAGCCGGCATGGCAAGCGGTTTTACGGCGTTCCTGGCTTCATCGCCAGCAGCAGAGATCCGAATTTACAGGTAGATCCTTTGGAACTGATTTAGCGTTGGATTCACAATGTTCTATCCATTCCACAGCCACGACACCAGGGAATTTTATCTGGAACAAGTGCTAGGACTCCCAGATTCAAAGCTGCCGCGCGAAATGAAATTCATGTATCTGCCCGAGTCGGAAGACCTGCTCCTGTGTGTTTCGAATGTGCTGCAAAACCAACCGCTCACCATCTACCAGCACCTCGGGGCAGCCGGATTCCAGCAAATTCTCGGAGACAGTGTCCTGCCGGAGGCTCGTGCCTTGCAGGTGCTCCAGCTGCCCGACCAAAAGCTCAGCCTGCTTTCCGTGGCTACGGGGAAAGCAGTCTACTTGGTGCAGCCACTATTTAACACTCTTTAGATCACTTTTGTTTCGTTTTTCCTAATAAAAATTACTTTTTATTAACCGTTTTTGCGTGGGCCTTCAATTACACTGCTTAGTCGTCGCTGGACTCGACGTTCTCGGTCTGCAGTTTCTTGAACGTGGACACCGGCACATAGGTCACGTAGGTGTACAGCTTGTTGGGAGAGTCCTCATCGTCGTTGCGACGACGCGCAAGGCGCACGCGGATGCGGAATGGAGTGGACCTGCAAGGGATTAGCGGGACCGTTAGAGAGGATGCTCTTCAAAAGGTTTAAGCTGGTTAACGCACCTGATACCCTTGGACCAGATGTGCTTGTTCAGACGGGTGTCGATCCTCACATCGGTGGTGCCCATCTCCCGCTCGGCAAACTTGCGGATCTCCTTGATGGCGCGAGGCGCACGCTTCTTGAAGCCAATGTTGTGGACACGCTTGGCCAAGTGAATGGTGCACTCGCGGGTCACGACCTCGTTGATCGCCGATTTGTTGATCTTCTCGCCCTTGGTCTTGGTCATTGTGCTGTTAGGCCGCAACGGTGCAATTCAATATCCTGCAAGGTTACAAAGCGTTAATACTAGACTTGCAAAACAATAACAATATATATGCGGAAAACATCCATCCTCCGAAAAATTGCACAGGAACTAATGCACAGGGAATTATTTACACGTGGTTTCGGGTTTACACATTGTGCACTTTATAACTCGGAGTCTATTCTGTGAAAATCTTCAATGTTTCTTAAATAAAAAGCCAATTTGGCAAATCATGATGTTTATTGCATTTATTCCGTCCAAATCCTCGAGTTTTGTCGATTAAAAACTTAAATTCCGAATTTACGAACCTCTCCGGAAATGAAAGCCTCGAAAAAGAAAGAAGAAGAGGCGTTAGAGGTGGATGCAGCTAGGTGGAGCGGGTAAACCGGCTCTATCGGTATATCGATAACTGCTTATGATATCGATGTTTTGTGCAACGGTCATACTGCTTCTTTTTAAAATCCTGCTTAGGCAGCCATATGAATTCCTTGAAAAAATGTATCAAAATTATCCAGATAATCAAGCGCTTATAAAATGTATAGCAATCTATTTTTATGATTATTATCATAGACATTATTAACGGAGTTCCCCTTCTTTATTTACCAATTATTATGATACTACGAAACAGCTGTTCAGATATAAACAAAACCAATGCTGGGGATTGCTGGTAAATAAATTAAAATATTTGCTTGTGCCGAGAATATAAATGAACTATATACTTTCTAGTACAACTTCTTGCCGTGGGCATGCTGTGGGGCATCACCAATCCGTTCATCCGCCTTGGTAGTCAGGGAATCGAGACGCTTCAGGACACGGGCTCCAAGTGGAGGAACTTCATCCAGGAAGCCCGAACAATCGGCAACCGCTGGCGCTACTGGCTACCCTTTGGACTCAACCAGTGCGGCAGTGCTTTGTATGTGTGGACTCTTCAGAGTGCCAGCATTACGGTGGCGGTTCCGGTGGCCAATTCCCTAAGTTTCGCATTCACAGCCATAACCGGTTTTGCCCTGGGCGAAAAACTTCCTGGAAAGAGTAAGTCCAGCGAAACCCCACAAATATATAAACTTTACATACTCTCCTTCTCTTTCAGAGGTTATTTTAGGCACACTTCTCATCTGTTGCGGCAGCATACTGATGATCTATGACAAGATCCTGCAAGAGCAGTCGCAAGACCGACTAAATATAACATTCCGATGATCTTACCCTAAACCCAAGGCCAATTGTCTTTATTACATTCGATAAAAGCATAGTAAACGATAAGTTGAAAGGAGCTGGCGCTTACAAAGCCTTGTGCACCGCCTCCACGAGCACCTCCATGCTTGTAATCGGCGTCTGGGGCGTGATGCCGTGCCCCAGATTGGCGATGTAGCGCGACTTGCCGAACTTGTGAACCATCTCGGTGGTCAAGGTGCGCAGCTCGTCTGGGTCGCGATACATGTCCATGGGATCTAAGTTGCCCTGCAGCGTAATGTTCGGGCCCACCACACTGCGCGCCTCTACGGGATCCACAGTCCAGTCCAATCCGATGACGTCGTAGCCCAGTTCGCTCTGCTCCTTCAGCGAGTGTCCAGCGCCTTTAGCGAACAGCGTCTAAAAAAGTACTCGAATTCAATAGAAACTACCGCAAGCTTTAGCCCGACTTACGAGGGGGACCACCGGAATCGCTCTCTTGGTGAGACGGTCGACCAACTCATCGCGTATCCTTTTCAGGTAGGGCACTCCCCACTGCAGGAACTCCTCCTTTGAGAGGTGCTCCGCAGAGGACTCGAAGATCTGCAGCATTTGGGCGCCAGCCTTCACCTGCATTTCCAAATAGTCCACTATGGCGTCGGTCAGCAGGTTGAGGAAAAGCTTCGTGTCCTCCGGATAGTCCTTAAGCCAGGCCTTGGCCTTTGACATGGTCTTGCTGCCGCCGCCCTCGATCATGTAGCCCATGAGCGTCCAAGGTGCGCCAGTGAAGCCGATGAGGGGCACTCGTCCCTCCAGCTTGTGCCGCATCATGGTGATGGCGTCGCCCACGTAGGCGAGCCGGGACAGGGCTCCGTCCGGAGTAAGGCGCTTCAGGTCCTCAGGCACCACTATCGGCTGCGGCAAAACTGGACCCACGCCCGCGTGCATCTCCACAGTAAGCCCAAGAGCCTGAGGAATGACTAGGATGTCCGAGAAGATAATAGAGGCGTCCAGGTCAAAACGACGCAGCGGTTGCATGGTCACCTCGCAGGCCAGCTCCGGGGTACGGCAGACGGTGAAAAAGTCGTGCTGCTTGCGCAGTTCCTGAAACTCCGGCAAATAGCGGCCCGCCTGGCGCATCACCCACACAGGCACGCGATCCACCACCTCGCCTCGGGCGGCCCTCAGCAGGTTGTCGTTCTTAAGCACGGGAAAGGGCTGCAAATACGGGTTTCGAGTATTGGTGGTCTGTTCCGCTCCCACGTGCAGCAAGAGCCAGCTGCAGAACATCAGCCGAAGTCCAACGACAGACATGATGTAACTGTGGGCGCCCTTGCACTTTGCCGGGTAACTCACCTTGGCGTCCTTCATTCTGACTTTTGGTTGCCGGGTAACTTGATTAAAGATCGCTAATTATTAGCAGTGACTTTTCCGTCCTAATTTGACGAAATTTATTATGGAATTCTGCAATCCTGCATGAGTGTGCGTTATGCCGCACTTTGTTTACGTTTTCCCCTGGTGATGGGGGATCGCAATAATCGCAGTTTATCGATAGCCCAAGTGAAGCAAATTTTTCTGTTTATTCAACTCAGAAATTTTTTATCATGCTTATTCTTAATTGCCTCATTTAATAATTAATTTTTACCAAAAATTGTGAACTAAGGAGCGTACAGGAACAGTTTTGCCGATACCGACTGGGTGTTTGTCCACTTCTACAATAGAACAAAAAATCCTGAAAAGCGAAACTGCACCTTTTTGTACATATGTAATTAAGAGCCGGCAAAAATGGAACGTTTGGCCAAAGTTTTTTCGAAGCAAGACGAACTGATCGATCTTGACGGAGGATTCAAGGATGAATTTGAAACAATTAAGTCCCTGGACTCCCTACCTGCGGAAAAGCTGGAGAGGTTTCGCCAGCTGACCCTTAAATTGCTTAAGGATTTGGAGCAACCACACGACCGAGAAAAGTGTGCGGAGAGGTCAAGGATTCTGCGCGAGGAAGGAAACATCGTATTTAGGGGACCCGCCACCGAAAATGGATCTTCCCAGGACGCAGAGAGAGTGTTGAAAGCTTGCAGGCTTTACACGAAAGCCGTTTTTGAGGCAGAGGACGCGGTGGATGAGTTGGCTTTAGCCTACGCCAACCGAGGAATGGCCCTGCAGGAGTACGGATTCTATAGTGAAGCCTACGACGACTGCGCCAATGCGCTGGAGTGCGGCTATCCGGAGCGGCTGAGGCATAAGGTGATCATGAGGCAAGCACACTGCGCATGGAAGCTGCAAAAGATTGGGCCTCTCGAGGCGCATATAACAAGTCTGGAGCAGCTACAACTGAACGAGAACTTTTTGCAACAGCTCAATAACCTGAAGGAGAAACTGCAGCTTCTTAAGAGCGAGCCCGAGAAACCAAGCACGAAAGAAGAAGGCGAAAAAAAAACCCTTGAGGAAATGTAAGTTCAGATCTCTAAGTACATGTCATTTTCTGACTTCCTGTGTCACAGCTCTACAGATCCTGGCCCGCGTGGTCGCTATATGGTGGCCCAGGCGAGCATAAAGCAGGGCCAAATCATCTTCTCCGAGCGAGCCTCTTGTTTTGTTCCCCTGGAGCAGCGCTTGATTTGTCAGCAGTGCGCTGCAAGCTTGATGAGTGCACCAATTCCTTGCTGCAAGTGCCATCAGAGGGTCGTTTACTGCTCAAGAAAGTGCCGAGAGGCCCACTTAGGCATCCATAAGTATGAGTGTGCGGCCTACGGAAGGGATCTTCTCAAGCTGCTAGGTGTTTCTCACTTGGCCTTGCGTATGCTCTTGGCTTACATACCCCTAATGCTGCCGCAACTGCAGGTGGGCACAGACGCTCAGCAGATTTGGGAAGGAATCATTAAGCTGGTTAAGACACCGAACGGTAGAGAAACCGCGCCAGAATATTTGCTAAGCCTTCGCATGGTCAGCCATCTGGACCAGGCATCTAAGGCGGAGCTAGTCTACCACGCCCTTTGCGCCAATCTGCTGCAGGTTTACTTGAAGGAGCACACCGATTTCTTTGATCAGTTTCACTCCTCGTTGGCCAGCACAAAAGAATGGCAACAGATTACATCGGCACTGATTCTTCGATTTGCCGGTCAGCTCTTGGCCAATGGCCATGTTGGCGATGCCCTCCTTCCAGTTGGCTTGGAGCCGAACGAGTTCGCTCTGCTGCAACCGGACATGTGGGAGAAGCCACGACACCTAAAGGTTGGTCAGTTGCACAATATGGCCCATTCGGAACTGATCACGGCCATTAATCTGCCGTACTTGAGCCTGTGCAACCATTCCTGCGTCCCTTCGATTCGCACCAAGTTTGACGGTTGTTCTGTTGTTAACTACGCTGCGAATAACATCTTGGCGGGCGAGGAGATATTCAACTGCTATACGAGGGACTTCAGGAACAGCCTGAAGCTGCAGCGATCCGAGCCCTTAATGGAAGTCTACAAATTCAAGTGCAACTGCGACAAGTGCTCCCGAACTGATCCCGATCAGGATTATGTGAGTTAATAATGGATTTTGATATATTCCTGTGTCGAAAATTTTATGAAAAGCAAACGCTAAAGACAGACTTAACCGTTAAATATTTTACTTTCAGCTTACTTTCCATCAGTATCGCTGCGAACAACCCAACTGCAGGAAAGTTTTCCTGCCGCAAATTGAACCTCAAAAGAGTAATCTTCGCTGGTGGCTCTCACCTAACGAAAACCACTCGATAATTTGCACAGTATGCAAGGAACGGCAACTTTTCAGCTGGTACAACGGGTTCCTTGACCTCATCGAGAGCTGTGCGGACCCGTCAAGAAGGCAGGCGCTGTTCCAAGCATTCGATGATCTGGACAAATGGTTGGTCGACCATCACAGTCTTAAAAGAAATCTGGCCGAAGAACTAATTACGGCCTGTTTTGTGGAAATAGACGGTAGGCATTACTCGCTCGCTATACAATTTTTGAAAACTGAAGCATTACATTTGTAAGCAGAAGGGACTTTGTTGGATGAGTTGGAGTACAAAAAGCTGGCAAACATTATTCGGCGGCAGCTAGAAGGCATTGCTGCCCAGTGCGGCGACACGTCTATGGAGTACATCGTGCAGATGACCTTTCTCATGGATCTCATTGCCCTGAAAAAATGCCAAAGCAAAAAAGAGGAACTTTTGGAGTTGAAGGAAAAGCTGGAATACCTGGCCAACGAACATCGCGCAGTTTTTTTGAACTATTACAACGATTTTATTGAGCAACAATGTAAATAACAATATACACGAGGTAAATTCACTAGTTTCGAGCTACAAGCAATCAACACTGGCACTTTTTGACCTACAACTAAGGTGAGCTTCTTAAGAAACGTTATTCTTAACATTCTCTAGATGAAGTGGGAGGCATATTCGTGAGGCATCACGCCCCGTCGAGGATAGAAGGTGTGGGTGGTGGAGAACTTTAGCAGATTGGTTATGTCGCTGGTGTAGATGTCGGCAAAACGGAAGAGGCGTCTTGAGAAGTACGTGGGGTTGTGGTATGTGCGGAACACGCTGCCAAACTGCTCGTTGAATACGTTCTTCGTTTTGTTACTGTTGACAGTTCGATAATTTGTTAGGTAATTTAATTTATACTGGCTTGACTAATATATACCGCAACTGATCTCGCTCTTCCATCCACTCTTTTAGGCAAATCTGGGCGGCCTCACTCTCGTCGTCCTGGGTCTCTTCAATTAGCTGCGTGAGCATCTGTAGCCAGTTAGCACTCATCTTAAAATCCTTCCGATTGAGGGTTTTTATTTCGTGCTGTAAAATAAGGAGACCTTTGTTGCAATTATTTGATGGCAAGGCGTAAGAAACCCACCGCCAGTTCACTGATGATGGCACCTGTCCTCCAGCTGTGCTTGAGAGTAACATCAGCCAGATCGCTGTAAGGATGATCTCCAAAGTAAAGTACCGAGTGACCGCGCCAACCCTTGAGCTCTTGCAGCTGTTTTACAGAACCCTGAAGAGCAATTCAAGATTCCAGTCCATATTACATTACAGTTAAGCGAAGGAAAGACTCACCTCGTAGTAAATCTTGCCCTTTTCGAGCTTGAAAACACGATCCCACAGATGCGACTTAGTCCGCTCATCGAACAGCCTTATTGGTCGCGACTCGTCAGTGAAAAATTTGGGCTTGCGAGCCTGCACGATAACAACATCGAAGAAGTCGCGCCAGTTGGAGCCCACCAACCAGGACATTCCGCAGTTTCTAAACATTTGCGCAAAACAATTTGATATAATAAGATCGATTAATAAGTGAAGATCAGTTCCTTACACAAACGAGTATGGACTGTTGGTGACCAGAAAGAGATTCTTGCCCGCCTGCTGCAGTTTCTCGAAGAACTTGACCAGCTTCGGGTTGCGTTCTATGTACTTCTCGGTGTCAAGCATAACCTTGCCGTGCATTATGGGATGGCAGGAACCCATGGCGGTTCGTGTGTCATGGAAAACAATCTCCGGATTATAGTCGATGCGATTGCGCTCAAAATATTCGATGACGTTGCACAGCAGGCACATTTCAGGTACAGAAAACAGGTCGGCTAGTTGAACCATTTTGGAGTTGGTGTTGTGCTGGGAAATGGAGAGGATAACGAGATTGTAAATCACAGATTGATAGAGCAACGATAAGATACAAACTCGGTAGCTGTTGTTGGGTCCCTCCACGTAGGCGATGGGCAGCAAGCGGTTGTGGTACAGCTTCAGCACCTCCTCCGCCTCCACCTTAGTACGCCCCCGATAAACAGAGCCGAGTTGCAGCTGCAGAAAGCTGTCCAGCTTCACCAGCAGTCCCTTCTCAACGTCGTAATGCAGGCCGCGCACCGCGAAGTTAGGCTCATACTCAAGTTCAAGGATGTCCTCCGGGTAGTGGAACCTTTTTACCAGCATCTCGCGGGCGAGGTTGTACAGCAGGTCCTCCAGGATGGGCTTGTAGCAAGCTAGAGTGTAGTCATAGTCAAATCCATACACCTGCACCTCGCTGAGGTCCAGCTCGTTGCAGGCGAACACTGCATCCGGATGCACGTCCGCCGGCAGCTTTTTGGCTGAAAAGGTCAAGCGGTCGGGAAGCGTGGGCATTACTAATGGGACCACTAGGAGGACGGGTATTTATAGATCGTGCACATACTACGCATATGCATACGCCTGCGACTGGTTGAGGCTTACATTGGAACTTCTTTTTGGTGGCTTCGTGAAGCTTTTGGAAATCACTCACTGTTTTTGGGTGCGAGATCTGGCCGGGAGCAGCTGGAGCGCCAGCCAAAGCCCCAGCGTTCGACGAGAAAGCCCGGGACTCGCGTCTATAGTTCGGTTTGCATGGCGACAGCATGGAGTCCCGGCTCCGGAGAACACCACTGCTCCGGAGGAGCACATTCTGCCGGAGAAGCACACTGACGATGGGACTGCCTGCCGCGCACATTTAACCCGCTACTAATTTGCCAATTAAGCCCGTTGGTTTGTTATGTACACCAAGTGGGGGCGGAGTGGGGTGGATGTGACCGGATGGGGAGCCCCACAAAATACCGTTTGGCGGATTCCTACATCTACGACTGCTTTTAATTTAAGAACAAGTAATTTGTTGGCGAAAAACACAAAATCAATTTGGATTTTTATAGTTAAAAATCTATAGTGCTACAAATGAATATTTTGTGTACATATTTACATCTTTTGCTTTGGTAAGTGAAGTTTAAATATTGGATACAACCGTTAAATATCAAAAAAGTTTTGGAGACCTTGCTATACATTTTCTGGTATTTATTGTTTTATTCAAAATACCGAACTGTGTGTGGATGGCGTTAGGGATTTCTTTATTTCGAACACCGAATCTGGGTGTTAAAAACAGTTTCGGCTTAAAATAATAATCTAAAAATTTGCAGTGATTTCCACAGCAAGCGAAGTGTGTGTTAAGAACCAAATTACAAACCAAAAACCCGCACAGAAGTGGTCCAAAGATAACGAGGAGCAACAATATTTCTCCCACTGCCTGTGTGTGCGTGCGTGTATGTGGTAGTAGTAGTATTTTTCATTTCTGTTTTCGCTGTACGTGCGGATTGATTCATATTATTTTATTACGTGAGCTATTGCAATATATATTCGATTCGGCCGAGGACAAAGCCAAACCGATTTCACCTGGCCCTTGAACCCGACCTTATTGTTTCTTTGATTTATGTGAAAACAGATGCCGCCTGCGATGTAGAGCTGCTGATGGCCCCTTTTTCACGGGGGCCGCGGCTAATGATTCCACAGACCCTAAAAAGAACAAAAAGTAAAGCAGAGACAAAAACAAATTACGCCGTAGATGAAAGGAAAAGCGCCAAGAAGAAGCAACAGTGAATACGTCAAATATTTCTAATCTCCAATACCAGTGCACTCTAAACGTGTGTGCTCAAAAATTCTGGTGGCCCCAAATACAACAAAAACAAGAAACATCCGCTCAGGAATTGACAACTGATACGTAGAATTATGAACGTTGAGAGCCAACTGAAGACACCGCTAACGCACATACGAAATCTGGTCAAGCACGTGAACAAGCGAAATTTTAATGAGAGCAGCGAGCAAATAAAGCAGGTGAGTTGTTACAGTTTTCCCAGCAATTTCATGATCAATCCATTTTTGTCAACAATAACAACAACAAGGTGATGAGGTAGTGCTGCCAATTCGTAATAATATCGCACCTGGTCGGCCAGAGTTGCCAATTGTTTGCACTCACGACTGCCCGAGTAACTATTGCCATTTCACTCGCTCGTGCATTTTGCCGACGCCATTACAGTTTTTAGGTAAAGGCAGCTGAAAAAATTTCTCTGCACGGCGTTGCGCGTTTTGTACCCAATTTGATTAAGCTAAAAGTGGTTTAGAATGTGTAAAACGAGGCTTATTGGGTGCGCTTAGCCACGCACTTGACTCTAGCGTGGTCGGCGGTGTGAAATTGGCAGTGTAAAAGTGTGGAATAGAGTATAAAAACCCGAGTGGGAAAGCCCAAGCCAAGCGAAGGGCTTTTCAGCCCCCAAAAGTCTTTCTTTCTAGTGGAAGCCAAAAAAACAAATTTAAATAGTAAGTTAAATTGGTATTTTTCACGGAAACACCAATTGCGGCCGCTTTCTTTTTGCTGAATTTGCAATATGTCGCACTTTTTCCTGTGACCCCCTTCCTTTCTCGCACCGTCATGCTCTCCCCTCTTTTCTCTCCTCTTCCATGTAACGTTTTGCCAGTGAGTGCGAGCGAGAAGGTGGGAGTGTAATTTGTTGTGGAGCAGCTGCGACGGTGGGGTCACAGCTGTTGTCTCGCTCCCGCGAGTAGAGAGAGGCCTTGAGTCCGGACTCCGAACTCCGGATCCCGTATTTTGAGCAGTGATGGATCAAAAGGGGGTTACTACTTGACACCCCCTCCTCCTTCCCCATAAATTTTTTCCCACAGTAGTACCACATTAAATACTATGTTTAGTTTAAATAAGATTGTGCTGTTTTGCCAATAGGTTTTAAACGCAACTTCCTTTGTGTGTTACTAATTACCAAATCAGAAAACGTAATTGGCAACTTAGCCTGGCAAAGGGCCTCAAACTGAATGAGTTCAATCTTCGAAAAGTTTCGCATTAAACCTCCCCTGTACCTCAGAAAATACACTTCCCATTAGGGCAGTCAAGGATTGACACTCGCACAGAGCAGAACCTATCAAAATTTTCAAGTTTGCGATGAAAACCACATAAAAAGTCGGTCACTGCACAATCCCAGAAATTGTTTGAACTGCCGATTGTCCACCATTTACTGATATGTGTCCCAGGTCGCGGACAGCAGCTGCCAGGGCGCTTTTACTGGCCAATAGGACCAGGCCAATGCCTCTCGCCAAACCCGATACTGATCGCCTCTTTGATTTCTTGCAGTACGTTAAGGAACACGGCCTGGAAGCAGATCGCAGCAGTCTGCGCCACCTGTTCTCCGTAAATAACTTTAACGATCCCGCGCCATCGGTTACCGCCCAGCTGCAGGCGAAGCTCCTGGGCGCCCAGTTGCAGCGCCAGCTGCAGAGCTCGTCGTTTGTGTCCAACATCTGCTACGCTTTCGACCAGTATTTCGTCAGCAACCAAAAGGTGAGATTACCAGCAGAATCCTCTATAGCATAATGTTATCACTTACGAGAACTCTTTTCTATCAGTCCCTTAAGCCCTCTGCGGTAGCGGACCTTGTTAGCCAGGTCGCCCGACTCACTGGTATCAACAAGCTCTGCGAGTGCATCTTTGCCTTGGCCGTGACCCATTCCTCGCACTCGGAACTAAGACAGTCGGCCAGGAACAACCTAAAAGGCAGCCTCAGTGAGCTGATTGACTCGTACCTAGGCAAGAACAACAGCAGCCCGGCAAGCACCGGACTGCAGGAGATCTCCTTTCATCTGTTACAGTACCTTCTCTGCTGCTTAAGCGAGTACGTCAATCCACAGCTGGAGGCGCAGTTTTTGGTCAAGCTTCGAGAGGAGTTTCCTCGCCACGCAGTGCCGCTGGTTTTAGCGCCGTTTCTGTACGGCTCGACGACGGCGACGATTGCGGAAGCAGGTGCCAGCGAAGCGGATGCTGAGGCCGAAGCTACGGTCAGCGGCAACAGCGCCAGTTCCGAGGCAGATGCTCTGAACGAGGTGGGAATCGAGGATATCTATGACGATTTAAGCGAGATAATTTTCACCAACCAGGTGCGCACATAAATCTATGTAATGTCGATATTTTGCTAATATTTACTTTCTGCTGCAGGGCAAAAATAATATTATGGACACATCCTGGATAAATCTAATCCTTGAAATCGGTTATGAATTTACATCGAGCGTTGAAGAGTGCAAAAACCATTTGTGTTCCCGCGAGCGAGATCGCGCTGAGCTCCAGCCCAAAGATGTCGCCAAGATCGTGGGACTCATGTGCCGTCGGCACTCATCTCTGCTCGATTGTAATGTAAATTTACCGACACCGGCGAACTTTTGGCCAGGCCAGGGGCAAGGTCAGGGACAGGGCGCTGGCAGCAATACCAGTGGCTCCTCACAGGCACAAAACACACCGCAGCAGCAGACTTCGGGCAGCACCAACAACAACGATGGCAGCGACAGCAACTCGTCTAGTGATAAGAAGGACAAGAAGGAGACAACGGACGCGACGCAAACATGGAAGCCGGATGTCTTTGTGCAGGCTCTCAAGGAGGTCGTGCCGCAACTTAACTGGAAGGACGTGTGCATGGGTAATGTCCTGCCAACTTTAAAAGTTATTTTCAACCAATGCAACTCTGTCCTCTTTTTCTTTCAGAACTCGATCATCCTGAGTTTGTGCTGAAGGATCGCATCGGCTTGGACCTTCTGTTGACCATCCTGCGGCTGGCCACTGGCTCAAACATATTCCCACATCCAGAATGCATTTACCGACACTGGGCAAACACAGAGGGTCAGCTGTCGCTCATCGCGACGATGCTAAAGAACCCGGATCTCTTTTCCTTCGCCGACTTTGTATTCAGCCAGCCAGCGTTGGATGTGCTCAAGACGGCCCCCGATGCGGACAACAAAGAGATCTCGGCCTGGAAGTCACTGCACCTGGTAGAGGTGCTGCTTTCCATTGCGGACAAGGGCTACTATACACAGGTGCACGAGCTCTTGAAGTTTCCCGCACAGAATTGTCCCGATGTGCTATTTTTGGCTTTGCTGCACATAAGTCCACCTATGACCCCGTTGCGCCAGGATCTGTTCAACCAGCTAATACCAACGTTTCTGGGCAACCATCCGAATTCGAACGTAATCTTGGCCAGTGCCTGGAGCTCGACAAACTTTCAGCTGCGCCCCAACATCATGAACGCCATGTCCGAATGGTATTTGCGCGGCGGGGACTTTGACCAGGTGAAGCTGTCGCGCATCCTTGACCTTGCCCAGGATCTCAAAGCGCTGTCCGCCCTCCTCAACGCGCGCTCGTTTTTGTTCATTATCGACCTTGCTTGCCTTGCCTCTCGGCGCGAGTACCTGAAGCTGGAGAAGTGGCTAACCGATAAGATCCGCGACCATGGGGAGCCCTTCATGCAGGCCATGATCAAGGTGCTGCTGCGACGCTGCCCGCAGGTGGTCAACTCCAAAGTGCCCGAAGACTTGTTGCCTCCCAAACAGGCCCAGCTCTTGCCCGAGACGGTCACCACCATGGTCAACTGTCTGCAGGCTTGCATTAACAACTGCATTGTGCCGGAGATGGTTGAGATGATCATGCAGATGACCGCAAACGTGGCGATCATGGCGAACAAGGCACGTGCGCAACAGCAGCAGCCAGGGCTGGTTCCGCCTCCGCCTCCCAACATTCTGCGCGGTCATCGTGGCATGGATTTGCCTGGCGGCATCGTTCCTCCGCCTCCGCAGCCAACGTTTTCTGGCAACCTCAACGCGCAGATGTTTGGGCTTGGAATGGATCCGCTTACCAATATGTCTAACAATCTGGCCGGCCTTAATCTTAGCGGCCCGAACGGAGCTTTTAACTTCGGCAACATGCTAAGTAAGTCGATGACTTTTGTTTTTCCACAATATAAAACATCGATTTCATTCTAGCCTCTCCTTCCCGTCTAATGACTCCGGGAGCCAGTCCCTATCCGTTGAATCCCATGCAGATGCCGCAGGCTCCGCCGCCACCCAATGTCGGAAATCTCGGCCGTATGCTGCCGGGTGGTCCACAACAGCAGACACCCACGCCGACTCCAACAGCCCCTAATCTGAACAACCCCGTTATGGCCGACCTGCAGATACCTGTATCCAAGGAGGTGGAGGATGAGGTGAACTCGTACTTCCAGCGCATCTATAACCACCAACCGAATCCTACACTGTCCATCGACGAGGTGTTGGACATCTTGCAGCGCTTTAAGGAGTCCAGCAACCGACGAGAGCAGGAGGTCTTCCTGTGCATGCTGCGAAATCTTTTCGAGGAGTACCGCTTTTTCTGTCAATACCCGGAGAAGGAGCTGCAGATTACAGCGCAGCTCTTTGGAGGCATCATCGACCGCAATCTGGTTCCCACTTTTGTGGCTCTGGGTCTATCGCTGCGGTGTGTCCTGGATGCGCTTCGCAAGCCGGATGGCTCCAAACTCTACTATTTTGGTGTGACGGCACTGGACAGATTCAGAACACGATTGCACACCTACAACAAATACTGCGAGCATATCCGCTCCATCCCCCACTTTTCGGACTTCCCTCCACACCTTATCCAATACGTTGAATACGGAATGCACGGTCAGGAGCCACCGCCGCAAACGCTAATTGGTCTCAGCAATACGATCCCGTCTGCGATTTCCACTGGACCACAAACCGAGGCGCTCTACAGGAGTAACTCAATACTAGGTAATCATAAGTTAACCAAACTTTGAGCGAAGTCTTTCAGTAATAACAGCCAGAGAATAACGTATTTTCTCCCCCATTTTGCATAGGTAACATGCCCATAGCCACACCCGGATCGGGACCAAAATCAAGCGCTGCGGTGTCGCATGCCACGAGGATGAAGTCCATCGCCAACGCGACTAATATCGACACCCTATTGGTGGCCAACCAGGAGGAGAAGGTGACGGTACCGCCGGAACCTGTTCAGGACAAAACTGCCTTCATATTTAATAACTTGAGCCAACTGAACATACCCCAGAAGTGCGACGAGATCAAGGAGATCATGACCAAGGAGTACTGGCCCTGGCTAGCGCAGTATTTGGTTCTTAAGCGAGCCTCAATGGAGTTCAACTTCCACACGCTCTATTACAACTTTCTGGATGCCCTCAAGAACGGCGAGATCAATCGATTCGTGACCAAAGAGACGCTACGCAATATCAAGGTGCTTCTGCGATCCGATAAGGGAGTTATTAACTTCTCTGATCGAAGTCTCCTGAAAAACCTCGGTCACTGGCTTGGCATGATGACCTTGGGGCGCAATCGGCCCATCCTTCAGTTGGATCTGGATCTGAAATCTTTGTTGGCCGAGGCATATCATAAGGGACAGCAAGAACTGCTTTTCGTAGTCCCCTTCGTGGCGAAGATCCTTGAGTCATCCGCCAAGTCGCGCATTTTCCGCTCGCCAAATCCCTGGACAATGGGCATTATGTACGTGCTGGGCGAGCTCCACCAGGAGCCAGACCTCAAGCTGAACCTCAAGTTCGAGATCGAGGTGTTGTGCAAGACACTAAACCTGGAGCTGGCCAAACTGCGACCAGTAATTTACCTGAAGGATCCCAGTCGCGCTCTACTAATTGAACAACAGATGTCGCAGCCAAAGCCAAAGCAGCTGGAGCCCGTGGCACCTGCGCCCTCGCTGCCACGTGAACAACAATCCCCGGCACAGCCGCCGCCGCCACCTCAACAGCAGCAGCCACAACAACAACAACAGCAACAACAACAAGCTCCTCCACCTCCACCATCTTCGGCGGAAGTGGACGCCCAGAATGCGGCCGCTATGATGATGGGTTCGGGCGGAGCCAGCAGCACTTCCGGATCGGTCTCCTCGCCAAATCTGCCTACCGATCCTAGCCAGGTGGTGCTGCCCCCGCCGGAGCCACGCTTCTCCTACGTAGACGTGAACGTGAGCAACTTCCAGCTGATTGCCCAGCAGCTTATTCTGCCGCCCAACATACCTTTCCTTCACGCGAATCCCGGCATCAAACACATCGCTATCAACGCCGTGGAGCGCACAATCACCGACTGGCTGCAGCCGATCGTAGACCGAAGCATTCGCATCGCCTGCGCCACCACCGAGCAGATCATCCGCAAGGACTTCGCCCTAGATGCTGACGAAAATAGGATGCGCACTGCCGCCCACCAAATGGTACGCAACCTGGCCGCCGGCATGGCTATGATCACCGGCAAGGATGAGATCGCCCGTGCCATTAGCCAAAATCTGCACAAGGCCTTACTGTCGGCTCTTTCCGGAATCCCCAGTATGACGGAGATCCAGGCCGCCGCCATGCAGTTGGCCAGCGAGAATGTCGAGCTGGTGTGCGCCTTTATCCAAAAGACATCTGCTGAAAAGGCTGCCGCCGAAATCGATAGGCGTCTGAGCACCGATTTCGAGACCCGAAAGATTGCCCGTGAAGAGGGCAACCGCTTTGTGGACGCTCAGATCCTCAGCTACCAGCAGGAGCGTCTTCCAGAAGCAGTGCGCATCAAAGTGGGCCCTGCTCCAGCTACACTCTATGCTGTGTACTCGGAGTTCGCCAGGAGCATTCCTGGGTTCCAGCAGATGAGCGACCGGGACATTGCCCTGTCCGTGCCCAAGCCACAGGATTTGTCCCAGCCAAATGTGTTCGCCAACGATGAAAGCAGCTTGGTGTACGCGGAACTTGCCAGCAAGATGGAGGCCTTCATGAACACGGCCATCGGGGTGCCGTCGCTGCAGGTGCAGGCCAGCAAGATGCACATGCTCCTCAACGCCCTTATGTCCACGCGCCGCCTGCGTGACCAGGAGTCTGCCTTCAATCTGCTGACCCGTGCCGTCGAGGGTTTGACCGAGGGACTGGTGAATATGCACGAGAACATGGAGCAGATGAAGCTCTACCAAAATATCCACCTGCGTATCATCGGCCTGCTGCACAACAGCTTTGGCGCTCCAAACACGGAGCGCGCAGTAACCAAGTGCTTCTTCGATATCCGCGAGGAGGTGCGATACAATGTGGAAGCAGCTCGTGCGCTGATTACCTCGCACTTTGTCAACCTTAACCAGTTTGACGGAATGCTTCGCGACTGCATGGACAACGGCAACAACTACGTGGCCATCTCATTCGGTATCGCACTACTGGAGCGCCTCATCATGGACGATCGAGTGATAAACATTGTGTCCGACAACGAATTCATGGCCACCGTAGAGCTTCTGGGCAGACTTACCCAGCACCGTCATCGGTATCCGGAGTGCATCGTCAACGCCATTGACACGCTGTGGAGCGGAAACTTCAACTCGAGCAGCGACTACAGTCCGTTCAACGCGAGTGAGCGCTACCTGGCGGGAGCCTCCCACTACATTCACTCCGGCATGCATCACGTGAGGGTAGGGATATCAACAGCATTTCACTAAATCTCTTTGTCTAATAGCACCGCTTTTTATGTTCCCATAGTCATGCGATACGGATGATCCGCCCGGACTGCAGGAGAAGACCGAGTTCTTGCTTAAGGACTGGGTGGCCCTGTACACCCAACAGAACCAGCAGTCTACGCGCGATGCCCGCAACTTCGGTGCCTTTGTCCAGAAGATGAACACGTACGGAATCCTGAAGACCGACGATCTGATCACTCGCTTCTTCCGCCAGGCCACGCACATTTGCACAGATGTGGTCTACCGAATGTTCGCAGAGCCCAGTCTGCCAATCAACCAGGCCAAGAACAAGATATTTCAGTGGGTCGATGCGTTCGTGCACCTGATTGCGATGCTGGTGCGACACTCCGGAGAGGCAGGCAATCCGACCACCAAGATTAACCTGCTGAACAAGGTGCTCGGCATTGTGCTGGGCACACTGCTCAAGGACCACGAGATGCGCGGCGTGAGCTTCCAGCAGGTGGGCTACCATCGCTTCTTCATGATGCTCTTTATGGAGCTCTGCTCGGCCGACGTGATCCTCGAGTCGCTGATGCACAGCATTGTGTCGGCCTTCGCCTACACCTACCACCTACTGAATCCCAGCGTGGCTCCGGGCTTCTGCTTCGCTTGGCTGGAGCTCATCTCGCATCGCGTCTTCCTGGGCCGCATCCTGGTCCAGATTCCAGGCCAAAAGGGTTGGCCGCTGTACGCGCAACTGCTGCAGGATCTGTTCAAATACCTTGCGCCCTTCCTGCGCAACACGGAGCTCGGTAAGCCAGTCCAGCTCCTCTACAAAGGCACTCTGCGAGTCCTGCTCGTCCTCCTGCACGACTTCCCCGAGTTTTTGTGCGACTACCACTTTGGGTTCTGCGACACCATCCCGCCCAACTGCGTCCAGATGCGAAACATCATCCTGTCGGCGTTCCCTCGCAACATGCGCCTTCCCGATCCTTTCACGCCCAACCTGAAGGTGGACATGCTGTCGGACAGCAGCAACGCACCCAAGGTGCTCAGCAGCTACATCATGAACATCCAGCCACCGAACTTCAAGAAGGACCTGGACTCCTACCTTAAGGCTCGGGCGCCGGTAACATTCCTTTCGGAGTTGCGTGGTCACTTGCAGGTGACCAGCGAGCCAGGAACGCGTTACAACATGACGCTGATGAACGCTCTGGTCATGTATGTGGGTACTCAGGCGATTGCTTTGATAAGGTGGGTCCTAAGAAGATTCTCACTCCCGGAGAGTGGTTGATAATCTATATTAATGCTTGCAGAAACAAGAACTTTGTGCCCAACACCTCCAACATTGCACACAGCGCCCACATGGACATCTTCCAGAACCTGGCTGTCGATCTGGATACGGAGGGTCGCTATCTGTTCCTAAATGCCATCGCAAACCAGTTGCGCTACCCGAATAGCCACACGCACTACTTCAGCTGTGCTGTGCTGCACCTGTTTGCCGAGGCCAACTCGGAGGCTATTCAGGAGCAGATCACGCGTGTTCTGCTGGAGCGATTGATCGTGAACCGCCCGCATCCGTGGGGACTGCTCATCACGTTCATTGAGCTGATCAAAAACCCCATTTACAAGTTCTGGAACCACGACTTTGTGCACTGCGCGCCGGAGATTACCAAGTGAGTTGGCCTGATACATAGCCTTTAAACATATTTTTCTCCGATCGAATAGACTTACACCATATTCCTGGATCCATGATCAACAAAACACTGGCCACACAAATGTAGTTTATAGTAGCTTTGCAACGCACCCGACTCACCCACTTTCTCACCTAACTTACAATTATCATCCCTTTTGTTTTCAGATATTTCGGTGAATGTTTGATTGTAGTAAAACGTGTTGTTTAATTACAATTTAATTGGCATTTAGTGTGCGTCGTAGCAAGAGAGCAAGTTCAGGCCTCAAAGCGAACCCACCAGTCCCATCCCACTCATTTTGCATGTTAACCTTATATTCGTTTGTAACCTCCCATTTTATACATTTAGCATTAATGCATGAAAATATAACTTTTTAGTAAGCAATCGAATCTCTGGCTGGCTCTCTGGTGCCTTATCCAAAGCAAGTGTTGATATTAAACGATGTGCTCTGCTCTCTGTATTTCGTAGGCTCTTCGAATCGGTGGCCCGCTCCTGTCTGGCCAAGTCGAGCGTTACTCAGCAGCTGAACATGCCCGTCGTCGATGGCGAGGGCCAGGAGGTGGCCAACATCAACTGAGAAAACGCCACCGTCCGACGCTTCTGCCTGGAGGTCTGTGCAAGACCCAGACGCAGGCAGTAGCAGCCTGGGCAGGCACACCACTCCACCCGCCCCACGCCCCACTCACAGCACAGCATTCATTGAATTCTACTAACCATCATTGTGTTTAGTTCTTAGTAAATCGTTTTAAGGAGACAGTGAAATCCGACTTGTATTTAAACGAACGGAAACGATAACATTTTAAATGCCTCCCCTCGCAGGGGAATGTTACAAATTTTTAATTGAGTTGTATTATAAATGGTAGATGAAGGCGTTAAACTGTTGATTACAGATAATGTGTAAAGAAATCAATCAAACAGATAGAAAGAGAATAACGAAAAACGAAACACAAACAAAAAAAAAAACAAAACAAAGAAAAAAAATGAAAATCGAAAAAGGAAAAACATTTTCTACAAAAAAATTGCAATGGCATATGTAGAAAGCGCGGAGTGGATAACAGAAGAGGAAGAGAGTAGAAGAAAGCAGCAAGGGCTAGCTTTCTAGCCAAAGGCCCAACTCATTTATAGACTAATTCCGTTTGCAAAGGCTAACAAGTGATGTATATGATGTATGTACAGACATGCGTTCACCGATCGACCGACACAATATATACATTCATAACAAAAGCTGCGACACAAGAAACCACAACAAATCTACATTGATAAATAATAATCCATTACAATCGAAATAAGTAACACTATGCAGTAAGAGAACAATATATATAAAAATAATATGTATACAAAACAAATATTAAATGTATAAATGGCAAAATTTTAAAAGCCCTGCGTTTGAGATGCTTTCCAGCCTTATGGCCATCATGTGTATCTCAGTGTGTGTGCGTGTGTGAGCGCGCCTGTGTGTGTGTGTGGGCCAACACTTAAAAAAGCTTGTTTCATTGGAGCAAAGGCCCCGTTTATATACTGACAGTGCCCACCCGTACATATGTAGCCCATTTCCGCACCCAGGCTTACATAACCCACCGCCCCCTCCGCCCTCCGCTGGTGGGGCGCATTTGGGTTAAGTAAACACAAATGTCGATAAGTGCGGAGAGAGCGGTTTCAGCTCGGAAAACTGAAATGTACGGGTGTATCTATCTATTGTGCGACACGAATTCAGCATTAATTGAAATGCTGCAGTCATCGCAGTGCCCCCTTACACCCCACCGACCGCCCCGCAGTCACCCGCTTGTTTTCGTTGCCAATTCACATGAATTTGTCATAAGGCTGATAAACGACGGTTGTGGAGAGTGCACTCGTAGAAATAAAGGGGCTTTTTCAAAGGTCTTCGGAGTTTTTTGTCTCGTTTTCTAGTAGTAAATAAATCAATGCAAAATTGAATATTTATTATTTATGAAATTAAAAAATGGTACTTGGATTTGAATATATAAATTGCATTTCATTTGCTTTTGTTACTTCTTTTTAGTACAGTGTACAGTGTAGAGTAGAGCGAATGTGAGTGTGTGTGTGTGTGGCGTATCTGTGTGAGCGCTTGGAAACAGAATGTGGCACACTTAGCGCTCTGCCGACGTCGCTGCGCAACAGCAAAAAATTCCCCTGCTGGCTGGCCGCACATTATGTGGCCCCCAATCCGCGTCCCGTCGCAATGTATCCGAAAGATACAAAACGCTGCAGCTTTGTGGCTCTACATGGCCATTTGAATCGGCTTAGATGTGCGCGCGCGCGCTGCCGTGCGAGCGAGATGGCAATGGGGTTTCGTCAAAAAGCTCTCCAGTCCGCTCGCTCCAACACAGTCACGTGTTTTGTATCTGTGAGCGCGCGTATCTTTGTATCTTTGCGGCAAGCTTCTTGGCTGAGTCAGCTAAGCAGCGCCATTAGTTGCGAGCACATTTTGTGTATGCTGCCATTAGTTTTTTCTTCTGCTCCGCGAGGTTTCTTCTTCTGGCCCTGCAGATACAGATATACATAATTGGTAGCACCCCCCGTTGGTGGAGAGCCCAAGAACCAGGCCGCAGCTGCATTTCTTTGCCCTTCCCTTCCCCTGCCCCTCCCCCTTCCCCATTCCCCCTGCTGGTGACCCAGTTTCGCTTTCTCAAGGCCCGCTGCACCGCCTCTTGGCCAAAACTCTGCGACTTAGCCCGGTCCAGTCGCAACTAGGCCCTTTCGGCCGCATAAATCGAAACTCCGAGCATCTCAACTGAACTGAAATTGCAGCGGAAATTGCCCGAAAATAAAAATCTGGTCCAGACCAAGCTGAATCGGAAATGGAACCCAATCCACTGCCAAGTATTCGCTTTCGCCCCTGGAAATCGTCAATCATCGCATGTTGACACTAAATGGAAAACATAATTTAATCATCCAGCAGGGCTACAAGAATCGTTTGTGGGCACCTTCCTGTTGGCAGTGGGAGGTTTTTCGACACAAAATATAATGTTTCTAGGAGATAATAACAAAACTAAGCTGGTCAGTATTAATACTAGTCACTAGGTAGGAATTCTAAACGGATTTTTGCTTTGGGTATGAGCTCTTTGAAATTGAAAGTGGGACGCATTCGCATACAAATTCGTGGACTCCTTTAAAACCGACTCTTCCCGATGGACTCCCAAATGCCATCCCACATGCATACCTTTCCCGGCCTTCTGATGGAGCACGAGAGGAAGCTCCGTTACTTCTGGCCGCGATTTTCACTCCACTTGCCACTTGCCACTTGGCCAGCGAGCACCTGGGCAATTGGCCGGCCGAGAGTGATTGCAACTGACTGATTGGGGCTGCCTGCAGGTTGTCAGACGCCAGATGCCAGTTGCCAGTTGCCAGTTGCCAGTTGCCATTGCAATGGCCATGCATTGGTAGTTAATTGAGTTCGCCGTCAGGTGGCATTTATCGAGGAGCACGGCTCCGCAGGAAATTGCACAGCTTGCCAGTTCAATTAGAAGGAATTTGATTTGCCCCACCCCACACAAGACTCTTTTCGGCTGCGATGCACTTTATTGGCTTGCCCCGACCAGGAGGCGGTATGCATATGCTGGGGAGGGATCCCAGATCCTAGGCGTAGGGTCCGATGCCGGCTGCCCGGGCCATCAGGGCCGGGATGTTGCTCTGCTCGTAGTTGCCGCTGAAGAACTGGGCGTAGGGCCCCGAGGCGTAGACCGCCACGTCGTCGCCCCCGTGGGTCTCCGAGTCCAGGGGCGCCAGCGTGGGATACCGGTACTCCGAGTCCGTCACCAGCTTTTCCTTCAGCAGGGTGCGGCCCTCGGCGCGGTTGTAGGCGGAGTAGTAGCCAGGCCCGTTGGCGTAGGAGAGCACCGTGTAGGGCAGGTTGTCGTCCGCCAGCTGGGCCAGTCCGGTGATCTCCTGGTCGCGGAACTGCCAGAGGAGGATGTTTGTTGATTAAACAAAACCAATTTACGAGGACCTATCTATCGATCTATCGATCTTCCTTATGGCATCTATGGCATCTCTACTCACCGGATAGCCGTTTATGGACATGACGTGCGCGTGGTCGGCGGTCACCACGATCAGGGTGTCCTCCTCGGAGGTCAGCTCGCGGGCCCGCTGCACGGCGCTGGCGAACTCGGCGGTGTCCTCGAGCGACCGGCGGGCGAAGGTGTCGTGGTGGGCCATGTCGATGCGGGCGCCCTCGACGAACAGGAAGAATCCCTGCTCGCTGCGGCCGAGCACCTTGATGGCGGCCTCCGTGAGCTCGGTGAGCGAGGGGTCCGCCAGCTGGCTGCGCTGCCTCTGCCGGTCGCCGTTGTAGGGCAGGTGCGAGCTGGCGAAGAGGCCCAGCAGGTAGTCCGTGCTCTCCAGGTCCACCAATCCGAGCCCCTTGCGGCTCCACACGTAGCTGGCCGAGGCGTTGGCCGCCTGCTTCTGGTCCAGCCAGCTGCGGATCAGGTGGCGCCCGTCGGTGCGCTGGCCGGGGATTCCCTCCTCGTCGTTCACGCTGGCGTTGATGAAGTTCTGGCGACCCCCGCCGAGGATCACCTTCAGCCGCTGGCCCACCGGTTGTTCCACCAGCTGGCGCGCGATGTCGACGGTCTGCTCGGGGTCGCAGCCCCCGTTGGCCACCTCCCAGTCGTTCTCCCAGTTGCGGTCCGCCGTGTGGGCGAAGACGCCGGCCGGCGAGGCGTGGGTCACCCGGGCGGTGGTCACCAGGCCCGCGTCCTTGCCCGCCGCCTGCGCCCACTGGGCGATGCTCCACACGCGGTCCTCCTCCCGCTCCGCGCCCGAGCAGCTGTACCTGGGCACGTTGGCGTTCACGCCGATCGTCCCGTAGTTGCCCTTCACCCCGCCCAGATAGGCGGTGGCCGTGCAGGCGGAGTCGGCCACCTGCCGGTTCACGCAGTACGTCTTGGCCATTCCGGTGTGGGGGAAGCCCTCGAAGGAAAGCTGCTCCGCGCTGTCGCCCAGCAGGTTGCGCGTGGCCGTCGTCGTGTGGACGGACATCCCGTCGCCCAGGAACAGGATCACGTTCTTGGCCTTGTTCGTGTGCACCGCCTGCGCCTCCGCCAGCTTGGCCAGCAGCTTCTCCTGGGCCTTGTCCACCCAGTACTGGCTCTGCTGCTCCTCCGCGTGCTTGATCGGGTGCGACTCGGCGTCGAAGGACCTGCCACGAGGGTGGTCTGAAAGGTTCGGGAAACAAACGGGGGTTTTATCTTTTCTATTTGCTACTTTCTCTGAATTCAAGCACATCCAATGGACGGACATACGTTGGTTAAGGAGTATAAATCAATTAAGGCTTAGTGGCTTTCGAATACATAATATATCAATCGGATTAATCGACTCTTATCTCCACGCAGGGTTTAGCAGCAAACAAGAACTTGAGATAAGATGAGGTTCCAAGAATTTAATCTAAACGTTCTTCGTCCTAGAAGCTCTTATTACCAACCATAATTTAGTTTTAGTAGTTAGAAATTAATCCTTTGGTTCTTTTATTTTAAGTTTTATATATTTAAACTTTACTATCGATCATTTGGCATATGCAAATGGTTTGCCATTTATCTTTTGGATTTGAATATAAACTGCTTAGTTGGTTAATTTACCTCTCTGCCCACTGGCACTTCCGCTCAGCAAAACGGCGGCGAAGAACAGAAATATAATTGGCTTTGCCATTTTCCGGTTATCCCAGGCTAACCCAGTGACTTGTGAGGAGGTCAGACCTTGGTTGAAGACTGAACGGACTGACCGGCTGCCGAATAATTGGCTTCGGACTTATCGCGCAATATCAGAGTAAATCTAATCAGCGCAGGCCAAAGAAAACTAATCTAGACTGTTCAATCAAATCATCATTTATGGCTAACCACGAATGGGTTGACAGAAGTCGTAGAGCGGAGAAAAACCAATGCCAACAAGCTCACGTGCCTCTGGCCATAAAGTTTACACGCCTTCGAATCTCTCCCCATAATAGATTGCGTATACGCAGTGTGTGACCGAACTGAAGCTGTGCAGTTTCCTCTTGCTTTAAAGTTTTCTTACCACATCTCTTCTACTTTTGGTGACTTCAGGGGCTTTGTTCAAACGTCTTACTACTAAGGTTTCTGTGAAATGGCAATTGAATGTAACACTTGAACCCTTGACCCTTGGAAACCAATTGACTTTGAGTCTGCACGACTGATTGTCCAGATTGCATACTTTCGGGCTAGCCTAATACCACGGACTAATTAAAAGAAAACCCAAACAATTTCAATGTATATTTGTGCTTCGATTTGCCGCTTTTACAATATAGTTTTGGCCAGGGCCACGATGGAACCTGTAAACTTGATGACCTGAAAGGTGTGTTCGTTAGTTAAGTAATAAAAGAGCACAGCAAAGAACTCACCGATGTGAAAACTGGCAACGAAGGCGCGAAGAAGGGCACCCTCACCATGATGGGCCGTTGAGCTCGCAGGATGATGAGGAGCGCCCGCCGCCGGGTCTCTCGATCCCACTTGTACCAGGCGCTGCTGTAGGCAGCCTCCCCCAAGGAAAGACTCTGGAAGAAGAGCAGGAAAATCACTGATTTGGATTCGGAGGATTCGGGTACCCACCTCAGTGGACATTTCGGTGCCTCCGTAGCAGTAGAGGAATATGGCCGAGGACACAGTGAAGGTGTACACCACGTAGCGGATGATGTTGTAGCCGGAGTACTGCAGTGACAATTCGATTAGGGGAATCTGATATCTCAATAGAAAACAGATCTCACCAGCAGTATGTCAATCACACTGGTGGCTATCACCAAGCTGGCCGACACAAAGTGCACGAAAGTGGGGGCTGCCATGATGCCGGAGAACACCTGGACGATCTCCTCCACTTCGTTGTGGCGATCCACAATCTCCGCCAGGCGCTGACAACACCGCTCGCTCTCTCCGGCTGAGGGATCTGAGGGATGATTGCTGCTTTAGATGCATTGATTGTGGCCGCAACCCAGAAACTCACCCTCCACTGGCCTCAGAGCATCCTGAACGTCGAACCTCAGGGCCCGGAGCAGGAAGGCCATGTAGAGGGTGAAGCCGAAGAAGAAGCCATCGGTCCCGGCAAAGGCGTAGACGGTGACCTGGCCACTCCAGGTGGAGTAGAGGTAGAAGACCGGGAACCAGGGCATTCGGTGGGCGAAATCGGGGAAACTGTGTGCTCAAATCATATAAATCATATACTTCCGATCCGATCGGGTAATGTATTTCACCCACAGCATGCGGAAGGGCATGTCGAACTTGAACTCCTGCCGCCGGCGGGCGTACATCTCCCACAGGGATCGCAGGACGAAGGCCCCGGTGGTGATGCTGCCCAGGGTGAAGACCAGCATGCCGCACCGGGTGACCATCACGTAGTAGCTCCTCTGCGCGGAGTCCCTGCGGGGGTCGCGCCTGCCCTCCTGCTGCTCGATCAGCAGCCGGATGCGGTCCATCAGGGCGGCAACCTCCTGGCGGCGCCACCACATCCAGCCGAGCTTGAAGAGCGTGGTGAAGCTACAGGCCAGCGGGCAGAAGGCGTCCATCGCGTCCACCGGACTGCTGCGCAGGTGGCTCCAGCCGAAGACGAACTCCGCCTGGCAGCAGTGCGCCAGGTTGAGGAAGTTGAACAGCAGCCAGGAGAGATGCAGCCAGGTCATCTTGCGGCCGAACCGCAGGCCCAGCAGGCCGAAGGAGTACCTGGTCACGAAGAACAGATGCTTCGCCAGCGGATAGTTGCGGTCTAGGAATCGCGGATACATGACTTCTCCAGTCTTCCCAGGGGGACCTTTCTTTTATATTCCCCCAAAGGAGCTCCTTATTGCTTAATTACTGTTTTCAGCCCAAGGAAATGCCACCTGGCCATGGTTAATGATGGGATTGGGTAATTGGGTGGGCGACAGACCCAATACGCCCCCAAAATATGTAATGTTTGTGCTCTCAACCTAGCAATTAAACTCTTACCCCTATCAAAACATTATAAGCGGATCAGCCAAACGATTAGTTCTTATACCCTCGCAGAGGGTTTTATAATTTCAGTCAGAAGTTTGCAACGCAGTGAAGGAGTCACCTAAGACCCCATAATGTATTATATTCTTGATCATTTTTTGCAATTTTTTTCACAGTTAAAATGATTTATGTGTGTTGTATAGTTTTGTAAAACAGAGAAGCCTAATCTAATCGATTGAATGCAATTTAATTGCAATTTGACTGACCCCCTGTCCCCTGACCCCTGTCAAAAATCGGTAAATGTTTTTTTTTTTTGGAATTGTCTTAAATCTATCACCAAAAATATAGAATCTTAATAAAACAATCAACATAGCTTTTATGTTGTTTAGCCTTTACGTTGTTTGTTCGACATATTTGATGACTACAAGGGTATATAAGCTTCCTGTCTTGTTACATAAAAAATTGTTTAATTGAAGTCCAATCCCAATTCAAAGGTAATTATAACCTTGGATTCAGAGTAATACAATAGTTATACCACACAGAATAAATAAAGCCTTTTTTCTATACAATTTATATACGATATACAAAAAGTTGTTTGTTTTCAGAATTGTACTTGTGCGAGCATATCGAAGTGGAAAACAGTTTGGTGATGGCAGGGGCTCCCCATCTTCTGTATACCCAATTTAGAGCGCTCCTCGGCTTGCGCCAAACCAAAAGGCATCCATAAATATGAGCTCCGCTTGCTGTGGGCTGCGAGCATAAATTTGTGTTTGCCCTTTTCGCTGTGTTTCGGCTTGTTGTGGGAAGTTTGCCGGGATGCCGATGAACCCGCGCCAGATTCGAATTTCAAATCAGCCGGAGATGTGGGTCAGGCGAAGGGATTTGCATGGCATTCGCCGCACGGAGAGTGATGGTGATGCATGCACCGCCCGCTGGCCTCCTCTCCTTGGGTGAATCACTTTTAATTAAGTTCTTTGTCCGGCTCACGTTGCGTATGAGCGATATCGATTTGCAGTGGGGCCCTCTCGATTACGACTTCTTTGGCAGGGGTGGGTTGGGCCGTGGAGCAGCCAGCTCCTTGCGGAAAATCATCCACCCCGGGCTGATATCATCACTCCGCTCCACGAACTGAACTCCCACAATTGAGCGCCTCGTTTTACGGTTAACCACCCCCGAAAAACGGCAACAAAGGTGACCCCGACACACCCTGTTGAGCCACCCAGCCACCCAACCACCCCGGGAAAATCTCGCCTGGAAGGCCCCCTCATTACGCTTTCCCGATCCCGCTGCGGGAAATGGGGAAAATCAGCACAGCGCACAGCAGAGCCAGCACAGCAGAGCAAGTGGAAGGCTAGGAGTGCCAGAGCTGGAACGGCGAAAAGGAGGCCAGCGTGTCAGCGAGTCGCCAAAAAACAGTTGCAGAACCCGAACGAAAAACCCGTTTTCCCACCAGCACAAAAGACACGCCGTTGGTTGGTTGGTTGGCCCACATTCGGCGAGTCGCTGTGGAAATTGGAAGCGAGTTTTCCCTGTTCCGCGCGGGGAGGCGCCTCGGAACAGGTTGATTTTCCTGCAGCCGCCGCTGGCCATTAGCCAAATGGGATTTCACACGCTTCCTTTGGGCTCCACTTGGCACTCCGCACTCCGCACTCCGCAATCCGATGCGTTCGCCGCACGTCATGGCCCAGTTGGAGTTGCCCCCGCCGGAGTCGCTGGCATCGGTGCCTGTCAGCACCACCATTCAGTGCTCCATGTCATACACGGAAAACATAAAGGCTCGACAGTGGGTCACCCATCACCACTCCTATATTCCTGCAATATAATCTTTTCAATGGGTAGAAATTGGGGGTTTTTTCTCGCTGTGCAGAGCACCTCCATCCACCGTCGTCGTCGTCCAGCTGCAGGCGGGATCAATTATTAAGGCGCCGCTCGGGATGTGTGCGACAACCTGATTGACAACCTGCTCAGAGGCTTTCAGCACGTCATCCGAGTGGCATAAACTCATCCACAGTTGACAATCAGTTTGGCTGAAATAAAAGCCCGAAATGGGTCCAAAGTTAATACACCCGTGAGTGTGCGTTGCAAATGGTGTGGAGGTGGCAGAGACTCATATTGATTTGAACCCTTGGTGACATAAGAGCGATTTTACGGATTGGATGTACACCTTTGACAGTACTATAAAGTTATGATGGTTCTACAGATTGAGAATGGAAGTTCTTTCATTTGATTTTGAAGAAAATAGCCCCTTTTTACTCACCATTACTTCAATTGTTCTCAGAGCCATTGCCATGCAATCAAGATAGAGATACGAAGCCTTAGCTTTCGCCTTGGGTTTATGCGTTTCTGACATGACATTCCGGTTGGGAGTGCGTGATTATGGAGACAGTTAACCCAGTTGATTGTTATCAGGCCGAAGGCATTACTTACTAATAATTTCCGATGCCCAGCGCTAATCCGGAGCAACTATTTCGGATGGGGGTAACCAGAACCCCGCGGACACTTCGCTCTTCGCTGGTTAATTTACAGAGCTGCGTTAATTATAATTAAAACAGGCGAACTAAATGAATAAACGTATAAATAGCATGTACGTGACTGTGTGCCAGAGCCATATCTATATAGCGATGAGTGGCTATATATATATATACACACACATATCTAGCGGACTAGTGGGGCTATATCCCCGTTCGCATGGCCGCAGATCGAGCGTGACACAATACAATTTGAGGCGCTTTGTTCTAAGCGCTCGAAGCCCCTCGCTTTGCCCCGATTTTCCCCGCTTTTCCCCGCTTTGGCAGCTCGGCACTGAGCGAGCAGACGTGACATAAGCTAAATTGTTTTAAATTTTGTTGAATCGCTTTTCCAATGACTGGCGACTGGCAAGCGTTCTCAGTGCGATAAATTGGAACCGCCTCGCATGTCATGTGGTCGAGTGGATGTTGCTGGTTCTGGATGGTCTGAGGTCTGCGGCTTGCGGCCAACTTGGCCGGAGGAGATCTTAGGGCCTACACCCACACTCACACACATGTGAGTATCCCAGTCAATGGGGCAGCGGATAATTGCGGACCGAAGGGAGCTGTCAGCTGACCGCCAGTGGGCCAAACGGACAACCACTTACCCCTGTTCGCCGAGCGCCAGCAAACGCCCCTGATTAATGACAATTAGCGCGGATCGATGTTGGATCGGCGGCGGCCTCCAGCTTGGCCACATTTACAGACCGAAACATGAGCACTCGCTTCCTCCGGTTCGAAGCGACAAATGTGCTGACATCAACATGTCCAGCATAACAAGGCCGCAAAGCGGGAGGGGAGTGTCAGGGGGAGGGGGGCCCAGTTGACATTAATTAGTGCCATTTTAATGGATAATTGTAATTTATTCAGCAGCATACTTGCTTAGTGTGGGACTGTGAGTGTCAGCAACACTCTAAATTCGTATTCTGGAATTCTGGAAAAACCACATCAGCTCATGACGTTTTTCAGAGAGAGATCTCAGGCGGTACGAGCTGACTCTTTAATCTCCGTGGCACCGGGATTATTCTTAGGTAACCAGTGCATCTAAGGCGAAAAGCTCAAAGCTCCAGGGAAGCCGAGTAGAAGTCCGACCGAAGAAACCCCATTAATCACACAACTCGGCACAAAGTGCTGTGTTCTGGTGTTCTGGTTCTGGGGCTGAAGTGCGGCTCAAAAGCCAAATCCACAAATTTCAAACTCGTTGCCTTCAAGGCCAACTTCTTATTAAATGCCAACTTGTGAGCCGCCGAATGGAGCCGCTTCGAGAAGTTGCAAGGGGCAGGCAGCCAAGCAGAAGGACTATGATTTCGCACCGACCAAAGATCAAACGAGGGAAGAGTCGCGACTAGTTCCATTTACTGTAGGATAAGCTTTCAAAGATCAACAAATGCACGATGGCGTCACTTCACTTGACATCCGATGTGGGGATTTGGAGCCTACAAAGCAGCAACAGGATCCCGCCATTAAATAATGCTTTTCATTTTTGCTGCGTCAGGATGAATTCTGGCTGTCACTGCACATTGTGAAATATGTATTAGAGGCTTTCACTGTTGAATATTTTTTTAATTGCCCGAAATGACTATATTAAGGTAAAGGGTTAAGGTATTCGAATCGGGGAGTGTCCGCTAAAAGGCGACACTTAGAACAAACTTACTTCTATAACGATAACATACCCATATTTACTTAAAACTGCAGGCTTTTGAACAGAAAACAGGTTAGTGATTAATAAAGACTTTAAGCAGTAGCTTTGTTCCTTACATTTTCCTATTATCAAACTTCTATTTTACTTTTCTTTTATTTATAATATTTTTTGAAAACCCCATTTTGTATAAGACTGCACATATGTAAATTGCTTTGTGTACATCGAGTATTAGTTCGAGTTATGGAAGTCGGAATGTACATATTATAGACAGATCTGTATTTACTGTTTCCCGTCTCTTTCCAACCGCTTTGTTTACCCGTTGGCTTTGTCTCGCTCTCAAGGTCAGCTGCTGCAGGCGTTAGAAAGAGATAGAAAACCGAGCCGCGACTCCGGACTACAAAGTCAAAGTTTCGAATGCAAAAAATAAATTATACATTGCGAATAGTAATAGTTATTGTTTGAATTTCCAAGGTCCACAAATCGTTCTGCGAACGCAATTACCTCCGACATTGTATATTGTATACTAATAAAAATCTCTAATCGAGTTGCTGGCATGACATTCCGTATATCTATTTTTTCCAAGCGAATGATTCGTGTAATGAGCACCTGAACAACCAATTTATATAATTTTCGAAAAATAATTTCAGCGGGAATTGCATCACCAGCAATTGCAGTTCTTAGTCATATCCCCTTAATTAATGGGAAAAATAAGTGTCAGCAAAAGTCCCATGACAAATGAAGATTGTTTATTAGTCTGAGATACTTGTTCTGCGAAATATGATTCATTCCTCAGATAGAAACTTGATTTTCTACTTCTCCTTTTCGAAAAAAAACTAGAAACATAATTCTCTCACACACACACGGATACACTGGCGCGTAGACATGCGTGTTTACGTAAGTTTCGCTTTTGTTGTAGTTCGTAGCTCCCCTCTCTCTGCCGCTCTCCCCCCGCTGCCCATCGCCGTTCATTGTACAGTTTCATTTGCTTCCATACAACACACACACATCATTCACTCTTGGCAACAGCAAAAAGACCAACAACAAGCACGCGCTGTCGTAACGGTTCTCGGCGCGCCCTCTCCCTCCCACCCGTTAGCTTTGCCGCACACACATCCGAAACTTGGGTCAAAGTGTGCAAGTGTGCGTGTGCGTGGAATGATAAAACATAAAACGTGTAATGAAGTCATTGAAGAGGAGAGCAGAGCGAAGAGCACTCACTGGAAAGAGGCAAACGGTTGCGGCTGAATAACTGCTGCTGGAAATATAGAGGGCATTTATTTATTTCGACTACAAATGTGTGGCTGCTTAGAACTATGATTAATTTGTGGCACTCTGCCCATGTTGATACGCCCGCAATTTGTATAGGAGAGAGAAAAAGACTGACTATTTAATAAGCACAGTGAGTCCCCGTCTCGCTCCCACATAGGTTGCAGTACGTTGCTGATAGGCTGATAAACAGCAAAAACTAGTCCACTGCTGGCTGGAGAAAACACTCGCGGGCGCAAAAAATTCCATTAGATTACCGCGAAGCGAAGGAGAAGCGAAACGCGCGGAAAAAACGCGGCCAGCTTTGGTCGCTGTGCAGCTGCAAATGACGCGAGTTGACGAAGCGAAACCAAGGCAACAGACTCGACGAAGCCGAACTGAACGAAGCGAAAGCGCTTTGTTAGAATTCACGCGCTCGGACGTGTGTTCCATAAAATATGACGTCGCCGGAGCTTTTCGCTCTCTCCGAATTTGGGTGAAAAATATGTATGTGTGGATTTTTTTTTTTTCCGACTTGCCGTCTGTCTTCCGATAATGAAAAGCACACATTCACGGGCCTTAGAAACACGCGAGCGAGCGGGACGGCAACGGCGGCAGCGCCATTTGCAAGTTGCGTAATTGATTCAGAAAAAGAAATGTGTCATCCAGTTCCTGCTGCCATCTCCCTCTTTTGACTTGGCTCCCTCGATATTCCTGTTCTTTACGTAATCCGCGGTTCGCCTCTGTGATTTTAATTGTCCGCTTTCTTGCTTGTTTGGCTGTTCCCGGTCTGCGGCTATGCAGGCAAAGTTCACTAGGAAAACCACCACCAACTCAACCGCCGCGACTATTTTCGACGTTAGCAACAGCGTAGGACGCGCTCTCTCAGCCAGTTCTCCTTGGGTTTTCCCACTGAGGGTTCTCCGTTACTTTGTGTTTTGCTTATTTCCAAGTGAAGAGCTAAACCGACCGCACTGGTCGACGTTCGACGGCGAATGAAACGCAGAACGGAAAAACGCGAGCCAAAGTCGCTTCCCAGCGCGCGAGTGGAGAGTTGGCGTCGACGTCGCCGCTTGGAGAGTTGCGCGCAAGTACAGTACAGCGCTATCTGCTCCGCGCGGGAGCGAACGGGATGGGAGGCAGAGCTTTCGGCGCTGTACATAGGCGGCATGTTTGTGTGCGTGCGCTTTGTCGCTGACACACATTCAAGTCGCTGCTCACTTTTGTTGCTGCTGGTTTTCCATTGAAGTGTAGCTTTGTCGCCGTGTAGCGCACTTTGATGAAATTTTCCGCGTCTCGATGTTTTTCCATTGAAAGGCAAACGTAACCATGTAAATTACGAAAGATAAACCTGCAATCTAATTAGAAATCTGCATGTTGGCCAAAGAAAGTGGGTTAGTTTGATTAGTTGTAAGGCACAAACACATTCTCAGCGCCCCAACATGTGTGCAAAAGTGTGTCATCACATGTTATGTATCTGAGTATGTATGTATGTATGTATGTATTTTATATACGAGTTTTTCCGCACACACACAGACAGTTCTTTGTGTGCAGTAAGTGCCAACTAGAAACGGAAAACTGAAAACTAGGTTATTGGCGCGCGAATCTCCAACTTGCCACTGCCCCCCTCATTTTCTTCCTTCTTCACCGATTTTCCACTTGGCACGCAAAGCTGCAGCTGCACCATTGTTTTTGTTTCTGTTTCCAATCTTTTTTCGGTTGCCAGGCAACGGGATCCGAGGGGCTGGCTTGGAAGTGGGCGGAAATTGATGCAATTTTTGGGGTCTTCGCGATGACGACATCAGAAAATAAATTAAAACCAGTTCGAAAGCGAAACAAATTTTCGGCGATGACGCCACAACTGCTGCTGCCTTTTGCGTTTTATGTTTTTATGCTCAAAAATTAAAAGCCACACGGGAAAAAACCATAAGCCCAAAGCAAAGCAGAAGAAAGCTGTCAAGAGAGCTATCGCCATCCCACTCGCTCTGCAGACGTGAGTTGCATGTGATTTCTTTTAATTTTCGTCTCTGTTTACGTTTTCTTAACCGCAAAACAGAAACCGAAAAGACCAGAAAATTTGTTCGTCTTTTTTTGGGTTAAAAGTTAATGCGCTCCAGGCACGAACTTCTGTGTTCCCCCGATTTTTCGGATTTTTTGGAGAGTGTCTTTCAATTACTCCGAACACGCACAAATTCTGGTTAAAATGACTTCGGATCAGGGGCATCTAAGGCTTTCTGGGGTAAGGGGAATTTCGAGAGCATTTAAGCTTGAAATCATCTAAGGAATGAAAGTATAAACATTCAAGGAATGTACTACGCATACATACATACATACATATGTACATACAAATGTACATACATACATATATTGTTATTACTACCCCACACCACACTTTTTGTTAACTCTCTTCAAAATCATTTCAAATGGTTTTCAGTGTATTCTACTAAGAAGAATCTTGTCAGAAACCGCTCTTTCCGAGCATTACAGTGGTTCTACTGGGCAGCTTCGGGAAAACAGGTTTCTCTAATCCCACAACATAACCACTTTTAATTGGAGGCGAGCTGCAGCCTTGTGGACTGAGCTTTTGAACTTTAAGTTCTAATCCATCAGCTGGGGCTGGGAACAAAAAGCCGTACACCTTGAACAACCCACACGTATGTATTAGTGACTAATTAGAGAGTCCGACGCCGAGAATAACTCGAAAAATCGATGGCGAATGATACAGCCGAGAAGCGTTCGCTTGGCTCTGTAATTTTATGCAATTATTGTGCTGCAGGTCGGCTGCTTGCCAATAGCTATTAATATTTAATGGCTTCTGCCCCGACATCTGGCATCTGGTCCACAGTTGGACTTTAAGCCTATGCGATTTGGTTCTAGTGTGGGGCGATGTCGATGGAAGTAGTGTTATCAGCGAGCCGACACTATGGGGTCAAAATTCCACAACTATGAAAAAGGTTCTGAATTGAATTTTTTTGTTAGCATCTTACACTTTTAACATTATACAAAATTAAGAAAAACATTTGTATCACCATTGGTTCTTGAAAATGGTTTGTTCCTTTTAAAATGTTTGTTCAATCACACAAGTATGTACATAGTTGGTTAGGCTGGTAATATAAAAAGTCCATTGAAGTTACCGTTATTTTGTCTACAAGATTGTGTATTACAAAGCTTCACACTAGCACGAATCGTTTTTGTTATAAAAACTTTGAGAAAGCACCCATAAAACCCATTTGAAAGAGAGTTCCGCAACGGAAAGTCCCCATAACTCGTCTTTCTATTTGTCAGATGGCTCGACTCAGAGCTCCCCGGCGGCCGTCCGCTACTTACTTGGTCCAGATTGTCCAGAACTGGTTTATCAGCCAACTGATAAGCGAATTCGCGCGCTGCACACCATGGAACGCGTCTAATGCCAGCGGATCAGGATTGGCGAATGGCCCATCAGACTCCAACTCGCTTTCTGCTCGGCCGAAAATCGTTTCTGTACTTCTACGCTTCTATATGCGTGGCGTGGAGCCCACGAAAGCCGAGGCCCCAGCACATGGCCATAAAAGTGTACATAAAGTGGGGTCTGTACAAGCTTTTCCATGTACTCGCTGGGGTGGGGGGCTTTGGGGGTGTGCCAGTGTGTAGGTCACCGAGGCACGGCGTCGACGTCGCCGTCGCTGCTCGCCGCTCGCGAGGCCCCCAAGAAGTCTGCGGCAGAAGCTCAGACCCCGAAAACCCCATTTAACGCTCTTGAAGGGAAAATATCTGAAAAGCCGCGACTGGGAATTGCGCACAAAGGCGGAAAAACTTGGCCAGCTGCTGCGCAGTTGATAAGCAAAATGAAAACTTAGTCACTTCCAGGCGATAGACGCACTGCTGTTTCCGCCTTGGGATTGATTAGGAGCAGTGGTAAAGCCGATCTCAAAAAACCAAGAAACACAAAACTCGCATTTTTGGAATGTATGTATCTTCCGTTTGGGAGAAGGGAGTTGCTTTGATATTCCTCGCAAACAAATTCCGATGCAACTTCCTTACTGGGACCTTCACTTCCCGAAAAACCCAGTCACCCCCGGGCTTTTTCCCGCCTCGAAACCTCAACCCACCCTGGAAAGTCGGCCAGTACTGCGCATGTTTCCACATTCTTTTGCAGTTTCCTTTGTGAAACAATTCATCCGACGCACGGAACATTCATACAACATATAGGGGCAGAAAATGTCTCTTTGTTTCTCATTTTTACCTGGCGGCCAAGGCACTTTTCATTAGAATGATAACTTGGCAAGAAATTGCGCCTTATCAAGGGGCTTCCACTTCCTTTGTTTATTTTCTTTTTAGTTTTTCCCGAATGCAATTGCAATGTTTGGGGAGGGTATTTTGAAATAGAACCAGTTTGCTGACATTTGCATATATGTATGTACATATATCTATGTATTTTCATATGAGTGCACGTACATATTTACAATTCCTTGGCAATTGGATCTTCTAGTTAATGGTCTGATCGCCAAATTCAGGAAGTTAAGTTTGAAGAGAATGTAATCAGCTCGTTTCGTTTATTGCTGGATTTTTATGTGTGAAATTATCCATAGGATTTCCGTTCGAAATTATTATCCGAATGTTCGCTACTGCCCACAATATTAGCAAATATGTACATACTTTCGGATGTTTGTACATATGTATTACATTTTGAAATATTTAAAAAAGAATTCCTTGTCTGATGACTTAAAGATTAAATTCATATTTTATGTTGTCTATTATTCGGGTCAGACAAAGTACATGCTAATGACTAATTTAGGGATACTTTGTTGGCAGTTTCTGTTTTTCCTGGCCGCAATCTTGGCCAAAGGCAGACAATCTGCGCCTAATTGGTAACCAAAGAGCGCGCTGGCTCTGAATAAATATAATTAGAAGGTCTTCAGAGTTTGAATTACGATTTTGGGTCTGAGTTTTTTCCGTATCAGTGAGCTCGTTTGGCTTGGGACTGGGGGAAATTCTGTCAGGTCAGGTAGAGGTTGCGAAAATGTAAACCGAAACGGTTTCGGGGATGAGAAGGTCGTTTGCCCGGCACTGGGCACTTTTCCCCCGGAACGAGTCCGGGAATCCGTGACACGGAATTTCCATTTGGCTCCCCACATTCCCCGGGAGTGTGCGGCGTTAATGAAGGCATTTGAGCCAAACAAGTTGCAGTCCCCCCTCCCCGAAAGAGGAAACCCAAAAGACAGGAGAAACTCCGAGTGCAACTCCGGAAAGTCGCCGTCCAAAAATGAGTGAGAGAAGAAAAGGCAGCCGACACACAGCGACAATGCAGCTAAGTAAACAAAAAGAGGGAGCCAAAAGAAAAGAGGGAGGGACGCAGAGAGAGAGCGAAGAAAGGAAAACATTTACAAAAGAAAGTTCATTGAACCGCTGTGGCAGCGTTGTTGGCTACTTCATTTTTGAGCCATGGATGTTGATGACGTCTTGAGGTTGAATTTCAAACCAATACTTCAAATAGCCGAGCAACGCAGAAATTTAATCGTCAGCGTCAGTGACCCCCGCTACTTCCCCAACCATATGCTTTTCAGAATCGGAAACCAAGTCCCCAAATGGGGATCGTTTACTCGTTTACCCAAGGGTGCAGAAACAAAGTTGTGATTTTAAGGAGTTAAATCGCACTAAAGTAATAGCCGATTTGGAAATGGAACAGCAACTCGATCACAAGATCTTCGACGAAGAACATACATATATGTATATGTATGTATGTAAGTATGTAAGTACATATGTACATATGCCTAGAATAGTCGACGGTTAAATTCCCAGGAAAAAAATAATACTTTTTATGAGGAAAAATAATTGAAGCTCTGACACACATACATATGTATGTACATATGTAAGAAATTCAGAGTCAGAGAATTTTCGTTATTTACAGCTATTTTTCAATGCAATATGGGAAAAAGGTAGGGGAGTGAGCGATCGGTCTTATCTGCTAGCTGTTTGAAGCGCTGCTAGTGCGAATTTATCAATAAACAATCAAACAAACTTACGTGCAGCGACACGAAAACAGTAACCGCTGCATTTACATACATACGAATGTACACACAGCCAGCACAGGTAAGTAGGTTGTACATACCAAGGGTGTGGTTGAGATTGCTTTTTGAGGGGGTTTCAAACAAGAAAACTTCCATCAATGAAAGATAACAGAACGGTGCAAATATTTGAAATTTTTAAAATTAATTTTGAATAAAGTTAATAAGTTACGCTTGACCCCTTTTCTACGGCTGCCTACTCCCTTGGTTCATACGCCGTTCGTTGAGTTTTGCGAAGCCGACTACGAATGAACGAAACAAAAACGATGAAGAACAAAACGCGATGAAACCCAAACGAAAACCGTATGTATGCGTGGCGTTCGTGCGAGTGTGTGTGAGCGTGAGGGACGGGAGAGAACGCGCCTGTTGCAAAAATTCAGTGTTGCACTCTTATTCGTGACGAAAGGATGTACGCCCGGTTGTAGTCGAATGAATCCGTGTACATCATCGCCCCCGCACATGCCACGTGGCTCTGGATCGGTGGAAAACTCCACGCTGGAATCTCACGGCTTGCAGCTGCTGGAGATGCCTGGAAAAGAAGATTACGAGGAGTTGCGCGAGCTTCTGCAGTCATGGGACGTCGCTGATCTGCTGCCCCACCTGCAAGGTATGTACATATGTATATATGAACGCCTGTACATACATATGTAAACAAACCAAAACACAAGCGCCGATAAAGAGCGGGAGCAAAGAGAACGCGACTTTAACCCTGAGTGTGTCGCCGGGGTTCAGACTTGGCTGTCGAGTCAAGGTCTTTCTATTATGGGGTTGAAAATAGTTATTAATTATTAAAAGAAATATATGTATACATATATACAAAATATTATTAATGAAAAAAAACATAAATATTTATTATGCTTTAGCTTAAAAAGCAGATTACCCAATTTGTCCTTACTCTTCTCCAGATGAGGCCATCAACGTGGACGAGCTGCAGATGATAAAGCGCCACCACGTCTCCGAGTTGCTGCGGAACTTCCGCTTCGGAACGCGCATCCGCTTCGAGCACCACTTGGAGCGCTGGCGGCGCTGGCTGAACGTGCCCCTGCAGGGCGGCCAGGGGCAGGGATCGACGCACTGCTCCGGGTGCCGCTGCTCGGAGGTGCAGGCCCAGGCCGTCTGCCAGGGACAGACGCCCCTGGGCATGGGCCACGCGGCGGAGGGGTTGGAGGAAATGGAGAAGACCGTGGACCTGGCCAAGGCGGTGCCGGCGCAGTCGCTGTTGGCCAGCAGCGAGCCCGGGGAGATGCCCGTGCCCTTCCAGATGCCCATGGAGCAGACTGTCCCGCAGATGGCCAACGAGATGGCGCTGGTCAAGCAGGAGCTGCTTCCGGCGCAGCCACAGCGGGCAGCGGAACCGGAACCGGGAGCCGGTTCCTCCGGAGGAACCTCCGCCTGCAAGGAGGAGCCAGGAGCGGTGGCTGACCAGGAGGTCAGCATCGTGGGCATCCTTCGGGCCTCCGGAGCGAAGTCCCAGTCGCTGCTAGAGCGCATTGGCCTGAACGAGCCCCTGGACGCTGTGCAGCGGCTCCTGCTCATCCAGCTGGTGTGCAGCTACTACGAGGAGAACCACTTGCACCTGACCCTGCAGCGGAGCCACCTGCTGGAGCGCGAGATCCTGCAGCTCTTCCCGCAGGAGCAGCTCCACTACTACCGCACCGAGAGGCGCGGCAAGATCTACGTGCGGTTCACCAACATGAAGCGGAGCAAGCGGCTCAGCTCCTCGCGCCAGGAGCTGAAGCGCCGCCGGACCGAGCTCATCAGGCCGCTGCCCGCAGGACCGGCGCCGAGTGCCAACGCGACCTTCGGCCCGGACCAGATCTCCAGTCCGGACCGCTCCGATTGAGCCGGTTGAACAGCTAAGCCCAAAACCCTAACGTAGTGATAATCTTAGGCTAAGCTATTCTCTCGGTGTGTAATTTCTGTGTGTTATATCTGTGAACCGACCATTTATAGGGTACTTTGCGGGTCGACCCGATCCGGCGACTGACGAAACTAAATCGAAACTGATTTTGGTTACATGGCTGTTTTTCTGTTTCTTTTTTTTCAAAGGGGGTTCTGTTCTTGCTGAAAAAGTGATTACATCAGCGGCGAAAATAGCCGGTCGACGGCGTGTTAACAATCGGCAAACACGGCAAGCGCGGCCAGCGACTTGCTGACTAACTGCTAAGTGCGGCCAGAAAGTATCTGCACTGCGGGAAAACAGCGCTTTGATTTGCGAGCAAGATTTCAGCTTTCGGTTGTTTCTAATGCTTACTAATGACGGCATTTTGTTTTTTGTTTTGCTAACAATACTTTTCGTTTGGACTTATACGTTTTTAGATACTTCTTTGATCAATGAGAAATTGAATAACTTTTCAAGTATAAATAGTTTTTGCTTCCCAAAGCATGCTTATTGATGCATTTAATTTCTCAGTTCGAGAAAAGGGAGTCTTCGATACGAGCTGTTTTTTATCTGCGCGAGATACACGACGAATTGCAAGGGGCGTTTCGCTCGAAACTAATTAATTAAGTTGCCGCTTAGAGCTGCTTTTCCAGTACTTTGTCAGCCGTGCTGGGCGCCTCGCTTCGACTTCAGCTCGGCCCCACATGTTCGTTGCTAATTGCCTTTATCAGTGTCGCGCCGGAGAGCAAACAGAACTATCTGAGGCCCCAACAGATAGCGGGTAATTGCCCGGCGGGCTCCATTTTAGCCACCTTTGGGGGCGGTGATGTTCGCATTTGTGCATTTTCAGCGCTCTTCGATTTTCGGCCAGCGCATTCCGACAGATCTCTCGGAAACCCCTTTTGGTGTTCTCGAGCAATTGTTCTGTGCATGTATCTAATGGATACGCCGCAGTAAATAGGTCGGCGCCGCAAAGCGACAAAAGTCGCGCGCGACAAACTATTTGATTCGAGGCGAAAGCGTATCTGCGAGCTTTGCCAGCCGCAAAAGCTCCTATGTACTTCGTATCTGCGAGATACTTCTTACATTGTTCCTGCCTTAATTACACCAATTCTGGGTTATTACACACGATCGCCGTTCCCGCAGCCTACATACATACATACATACATACGTATGTACATCAAAGCGACTTTGTGAGCAACGCCGTACTTGTTTCGTTTATCTTATCTAGGCTCTGTGCTTTTTCAGCCGCCTCTTCTGCGCGTTCCACTCGCTCTTTCCTCTTTCCTCTTTGCACTTTCCTCCTTCCCTTGTTTCGTTTTTCTATGGCATCCGAATAGCTGGACGGGCCACTCACACAGAAACACTTTTTCGAGTGGGGAAAGTAGGTCAATTACACGTGTCAGTGTGTATGTACATACGTACATCTGTGTTTTGTATTTTGTGTTTGGTATCTGCGGCATACAAGGTACATGGGTTTTATGCTTGGCCAGCATAATCAAACAAGCGCTTTGTTGTCGCTTCTTCGTGGCCCGATCAAAAGTCTACTATTTGCCCAGTTCTCCATTCTCCATTCTCCGCGTTCCGTACTCCGTTCTTTGTTTTCTCTTTTTCCACTGGTTTCTAGGCCAAAACGCTGCAATGGGCGTACTTCTTGTTTATCTTGTGTGGAGTTTTATGGACGGAACTCGGACTGAAGATAACCTGCTAGAAGATAAATGGGTGGCTCTGTTTTGGGTAGAGATTGGGAAATCCCAAAAGTATTTGAGAACAGCTTAAAAATCATTGAAAACTGAAGAGATAATTCATCGTTAAGAACTCTCCAATCAATGGCAATCTTCAAATCTCTCCAAAATACAGAAAAAGTTCTAGGAACCTTGAACTAAAGTTTTGCGGCAATTCGAACGTTTTATTCTTAGGTCTCTCCCCGTAAAAATAGTCCTCTCCGAAGGCGAATTTTTCCCGTGTGGAAAGGACGTTGAAAGGACAAGAAAACCGTTGGAATGTGCGGGGGTGGATACAAATTATATACATACTGCGAATGGCGCAACTTAGTCGGGGGGGAGATAAAAAAACGCCCGACTATATATGCCCGCAAATTGGGTCAATCGATAAAAGAGGCAGCGACGGAGGCGTCGAAAGCGGCACATGCGCCAAAAGGGGGCGAAGGTGGGGTGGGTGTGGCGCCCAAGGAGCTTTTCCGACGTTTTTCCTTTTTCCGAGAGCCTGTTGTTGGTAATCCAATTGTAGGTGGGCCAGCAGCGTTCTAAATATATGGGGCCATGTAATGTGCGCATTACACATAGGAGTCATGTGCTCTGTTCAAATATATACGAGTGTAGTGTGTGTATGTATGTATATAGTACCCTTCCTGCGTTACATGGCTCCAGCAATATGGATTACATCACACGAGGTTCTGCAGCCCGAATCTCTGTGTGTGTTTGTGTGTGTGTGTGCGACTTTTAATATTTTATAGGGCAGCTGTCACTGCTCCACTTCCACCCCCCGGAAACCCTCTGAAGGGCCCCCGGAAACCTTCCGAAGAACCCCCAAAAGCACCCACTAACTGCGGGCCCGTAAAGCGGAGTTTGGGACACATTTTCGTTCCAAGCTGATAAAATAAATAAAGGACCCGTAATGAATGTTTTTCTTCCAGGGCTGATTAAATTTTTGCAGGCTGTTCTGAATATTTCTTCCCACAAGAATGTTAAACATTGCGGGGAGGCAAAAGTTTTACTGGAACTTGCTACTTTATTCTCGGCGGTCTAAAATTGATTTTCTAAGTGCTTTAGGCCAAAAGTGGCTACAGGAAATGTTGTACTTCTTTGTAGTTCTCTTTGTTTTATGTTTTCCGAAAAGCGCTGGCCATGTTTTATTTGCATATACTTAGATGACTCAACAAAAATTCATTAAAATAGTTTAACACTTTGATGTTTTAACTATGTTCCAAGAAAAAAAGACAAGCGGTTACTCTTGACTAAAAAAATAAAAGAAACCGAAATTATACTATGAATTGCTCGAAATGATACAACATATCATTCAGAACTGAAAAATATAAAAATTTAGGTATTTTAATCGATCTTAAATGTAAAATAGAGAAATCTTAAATAGAATTGATTTAAAAAATAATATTATTGTCACGGACCCAAACCATCTTACATTACTTTACATACATTCACTGCTTACCTTCTTTACAGATATAATTTACAGAGCCTGTGTAGAATGAATAGCACTGCTTGGATTTCGTGAGGCAACCCTCGAAAAAGGCGGGTAATTTAAAAACCTAGAAAGAAAATATTCTTTAGCTGTAACTTGTCTCGATCAGAAAAACTCCCACAAACTCAGTTCAACACGACACTGGCTGATATTATTTGAAATATATTTTATTGGTAGGCAGTTTTGAAGAACATTTGTAATGACATTTATATATAATGAACATGTTTCAAATAATCATTTTCATCTCGCTTTCATTGCGCTCGACTTTCTCCATTTGTAATATTCTTCTATGTATGTATGTATATAATAAATTTATTTACTTTGTTATTATTATATTTTTCCCACCTCACCTCTAATCGTTTACTTTGTTTAGTTGCTGCGGTTGCGTTTTTGTTGTTTACCTTTAATGTTGCTCTTTGTTGTTGTGGTTGATTCTTAATTTGGTTTGTCGTTTGTTTTCTCATATACCTTGTAAACTTATGTAGTTTCATATATGTATAATTTATATATATGTGTGTATATATACTGGCTTACTATAAGTTACTTAAAAAACATTATATAATAAATATTTACTCGTACTTTATGTATGCCTCCCCTTGTTCCGTTCAATTGCCTACTCCTGCTAAAGTCCAGTGCTCAGATCGACAAGGTTTGTTCGGATCACAAGTTTCAGTAGAAATCGGGTGGCAGAGCTTAGAGCAGGATTCGAGCACAGTGTGGCCAAAGCTATTGGTGACTTTATCTAATGACCGGTCACACTGCGCCAAAGCGGCTATTCACCTTCCGAAAAAGTTGCTGTTCTGAGTACTGGGCTTTACTTCATATATTTGTATAATATATGTATGTGTATATATATATATATCCTTTTATTTTATTATATTATCAATAATTATTACCAATATCGTAGATCACCAAACTTGTTAAAAAAATGTTTACACGAAATTGTTGTTCTTCCTTTGGATTTTATCGTTCTCTGTGGATATTTCGGTATCGGTATCGCTATCGGTATCGGATTCGGCTTTGGGACTTGGTTTCTGGGCTACTCTCCTGCTCCGCCCCCTCCTCTCCGTCCGACAATCCGGCTATCTGCCTATCGGCCTATCTGGCTATCTGGCTCTCTGGCTATCTGACTACGATCTCGGCTCTGATCCTCGATGGATGATGCTGTGGTATCTATATAATTTGCGCTCTCTTTCCATATCTGCTATGTATATGTTTTGTATCCGTATATTCCTATATTCATCTATCGTATGCTTGCTCTAGTCGTAAGTATTATATATATATATATATATATAGGTCTATGTACAGAGAAGTACACACTGGGTTAATCTTCGCTTGCATTATCGGTAATATAAATTCATTAATCTGCCGCCGATTCTCGCCTGATCTTCGGGTCTGTGTGAGAGCAAGAGTGCCTATATTGAGTTACAATTTGCTAAATTACATTATTCGAGACTTGGGCTTGCTGTGGATTCAGATTTTGGTTTACGTTTACGTTTGTTATTTTCGCTAGACTGGTATAGAAAAAGTTATCGAAGCTTCCTCGCTATCCTTTAGTTTCGTAATCGTATTTGTATTTGTATTTGTATTTGTATTTGTATTTGCATTTGTATTCGTACTTGTATCTGTATTTGTATTCGTATTTGTATCTATAAGTAGGGTACACGACGGCGGGGATAATATGATTAAAGTGTACGGCAAGTTCTATAAGTAGATAGACCGTTAGTTCATGTTCTTATTCTCAGCTGGTTGCCACTTCTGCTGCTGCCGCTGCTGCTGCGTTAATTGAGACTATCTAGGCTAACAATACGATACGTGGTAAGTTAAGTTAAGTAGTAAAGGCAAACGTTCCGTCCTCTATAACTGGAAATCGAAGTCGAGATCAAGATCGAAGGTGACTGAGTGACGAGTGACTGAGTTGGTGACCTGTCATCAGGTTGTCCCCGGTTGACATGAGATTAGCGCTATCTTGACTCAGATATGTTGGCTTTCATTAGCTTAATGGTCTTGTTCAAAGGTGATTCCGGTTCTTAGTGTTCAGTGTTAACGTGTCTTGTGGGTGGTTGTATTGTCAACGTGGTGTGTCCTTTGTGGAGTGTCCTACCGCGAAGTTCGCTCGCTTGATTTGTCGATAGTTAATTGTTCTCGTGTTCTCAGTGGTCTGCGTGTTAATCTGGCTGATGGTTAATCATATCGTATATAGTAGACTTTCATATATTATACAGCTTCTGTCATGCTTACATAACTAGACACCTATGTACACCTGCGTCGAACGTGAAGATGCCACCGATAATTACTTGACTCGCGAGCTCTGGTTTGTCTGGTTTTCTGCCCTTCAGCTGCACCGAAAAACCCGGGGTTCCTGCAACTTAGGAACTTGAGGGGGAACTTCCTGGCGAGAGAGGACCTAACTTATGTACACAAATCGAACGATCGCTGAACGGAACGCAAAGCGAGAGTGCAGCTCTATCGTAGTTACTTGGTCGTTAATCGATTACCTAAGAGGTGGAGGGCCTCCTCTGTCAATCCCACAATCGATCCCTTCTCATTACAAATGGAAATACATAGTTGGTAGGGGGTGGGGACCTACTGTCCTTCGTTCTGGGGTTATGATATAGGCTTGTATGATATGATTGTGTTGTGTCTTCGCTGAATGTCTTCGTGGCTGGTTTCACACAGTAACCGAAACTCAAGTGGTAATCTAATGACAGGCCCTAGGATTAAAGACCTCCCTCTATCAATATTCTTGCTTACACTGGCAGTGATAACTCCGTACTTCCTCCCTCCATATGCTTCCTTCTAGGTAAACCATACTGAACGGAAATACACTCAATGGACCAACTAATTCCTGCTAGTCAATGCGGTACTCTACAGTTTGTACACTCTACTCCTCCGAGGCTATATAATATGCGTTACTGGGGTGCGTCCCTAAGTCCGATAACAATAACACTTCCGCCTGCATCCGAACCAAAAGCAACTAGAGGAATATCGATCTTCTACGAGACTCTATAAGCACTAATGCGCATTCACAGCTGACTTGGTAAAGCTTGCGTAAGGGACTCGTCTATTTAGTCGGGGGAACGGGGATCGGGGGCTAGGGGCATATCGTGTAGATTTGACTAATTAAAATAGAGATTGCACTTGTGTAGTTGACGTTTATCGATAATATCCGTGCTAGCTGATACGAATGGTAGTAGGTAGGTAGTCCTCCTGGGTCTATATTGATAGTTCTTTGGTACACGGCTAAAGGCTAGGCAATATGTATAACTTCATCGCAATGCATGTAACTATGATTTACATATATACTCGTAACTACGCTGCTATTATCTGTGTTTATCCTTTATTGCTCTACGTATTGTGTCCTTTCCCTTCTGATTCTGAGTCTGATGCCAATGCCTATGTACAGTGTGCTAGTGAGGCGAGTGATGTTCCGATCTTCCTGTCTGACTAACTATAACCATATATCGACGATAATTGATGGTGCCCGCTGCACCTGTTCGGGTCCAAAGCAGCTCTAACGGGATGGTGGTCCTACGGGAAGGATTATGGGGGCCGAGGACGTAGTCTACGTTCTTCAGCTCCGACCGACAGAGAGAAAGTGGGGGACAGAAAGCTCGCGGGGGAATTCGGGCAACAGGGGGTCCTGGCTAACGATAAACTTTAAGTTGAGTTCGAGTTGAGTTCGAAAAAGGATCGAGTTAGTGAGTTAGAGAGAGTTAAGAAAGTTTACAAAGTACGCTATACGAGCTGACTTTTAAATGCATCCACAATTTGAGTATAGCGGCAACCTAATTACACAATACACATAAATATCAAATAATTGCAGTTTGCATTTACATGGTGTCATTTACAAGTGTGTGTCAGTGTGTGTGTGTGTAGTTTGTATAGTGTGTGTGAGAGTCGTAGAAATACTGCATAGTTGGTAGTGGTAGTGGTATCGGTATCGTTATCGGTATCAGTATTGGTATCGGTATCGGTATCGGCATCGGTAGTATACAAAATAGTAGACAGTGCTTTTGGTAATTTGTTGCTCTTTTGGTTTTCCATTATCGCTGTTGGGTAAATAGTACGGGTGTATTCCTGCCGCCTCATCTGCATATTTGTTTTCCTGCTTTTCGGGGGCACTCTTTAGAAAAAGCTCTTCAAGAAGCCAGCTGGCCCAGCCTGAAAAAGATTCCCAGTTCAGATACCGAAGTATAAGCTAACAAGTTGAGGTGGACTTACATCCTGCTGCTGCTGTTGCTGCGTTTGTGCTTGTTTGACTTTGGCTTGAGCGATCTTTAAGGCTCTAAGAGAGGGAAACGGAAAAAGAAAGGACATAAGAAGGACTCCGCATTAAGGAACACTCTATGCACTCACTGTTGCAAATCCATGATGGTCTTCTCCTTGGCGTTCTGCTCCTCCTGCGACATTTGTACCAGTTGCAGCAGGCGCTCCGTCTCGGTTGCCGCCTTCTTGTGCTCCTCCTTTGTGTTCTGCAGCTCCTTGACGCATCTAGAAATGGATTTGGGTTATGAGGGATCAGTTGGGTAAAAACAAAAGATCTTCTAAGGATCCCAATCATTGATATTGGAACTTTAAGCGAAAAGAAAAGGATTCAGATTGTTCTTTGGAGTCTTATTTTGCACTAGTAAATATAATTCCCAACCGATTTTGGGCAGACTTACGCCTCCAGCTGGCGCTGCGTGTCCATGAGCTTCTTGTTGAGCTCGCCGGCGGCCGCCGCGCCGCCTCCCTGCGTCTGGAGAGACTTCTCCAGCTGGTCCATCTGCTCCTTGCGCTTGCGCAGCTGCACGTCGAACTCGGCCATCTTCTTCTCCTTGTCCTCGATGTCCTTGCGCTTGGCGTCGATCTGCTTGCGCTGCTCGTCGATGATCTTGCGCTCGCCCTCGGTGGCCTTGGCCTGGTTGTCGATCTGCTTGCGCACCTCCTCCAGCTGCTGCTGCTGCTGCTGCAGCTGCTGGCGCTGCACGTCGGTGGCGCCCGCGCCCGCGCTGGCCGCCTGCTGCAGCTGCTGCATCTGCTGCTGCAGTTGCTGTACTTGCTGCTGCAACTGCTGCACCTGCTGCTGCGACGCCTGCAGCTGCTTGGTCTGCTCCTGGTTGGACAACTAAGAGATGTTCCTGGTTAGCCAAATTCAACTGGAAGCCTTTCGCGAGAGGACCCACCTTGCTCTTCTCCAGCTCCGTGACCAGCAGCTCCAGCTGCTGCTGGAAGCGGTCCCGCTCGGTGCAGGCCGCCTGCAGCTCGCCGCGCACCTTCTCCAGCTCCTTGGGGTCCGCTCCGCCGGCTCCTGCCGCGCCCTGCTGCTGCGCCGCTTGCTGCGCCGCCTGCTGTGCCGCCTGCTGCGCCGCCTGCTGCTGCTGCTGCATCTGCTGCTGCATCTTCTGCATCTGGGCGTGCTGGTCCTTGATGTGTTGGTCCATGAGCTGGGATACGAGTTCGGGGGATTGGGTTTACTCATCGTTTACTCAGGGCTGTTAGCCATTCAACAACTGAATAATTCGTAACTCAGAACCCAAATGATAAAGTTAAGTACTTACTTATCGACTTAAAATGTGTGGAAACAAGTGATTACTGTATCGAAAGTGTTCTCGGTAATGTGAAACGTTGACAACTCATGGTAAAGATTTAACAAAATAAACCAAACAACTCGAAGTACTTACATATCGAGCGAAAAATGTGTGGAAACAAGTGACTTAACTTAGGAAACTTCAGAGTGTTAATTCGTGTTGGGAAAAGAATCCTCGGAGACCCGCCCGCGATCCTCACCTGGATGCGCTTGTGCATCTCCTGGGCGGCCTTGTCGGCCATGTCGGCCCGCCCCTTCTCCTGCTCGATGACCTTGCGCCACTGCTCGATCTCCTCGCGACTCGCTCCCTGCGCCGCCGCGGCTGCCTGCGCCTGCTGGGGTCCTGCGGCGGCCAGGGCGCGCTCCGACTCCTGCAACTTCTGCTGCAGCGCCTGGATCTCCTTCTGCATGGCCTGGATCTCGGCCGGCGAGGCTCCGGGGGCGGGGGCGGGTGCCTGGGCGGTCGGCGGGGCCTGGTGGCCGTTGCGCAGCTTGCGGTTCTCCTCGCGCGTCTTCTGCAGCTCCGCCTCGGCGCTCTGCAGCTCCTTCTGGAAGTTCATGAGGATCTCCTGGCTCTTCTCCAGCTGCAGCACCAGCTGCTCCCGCTCCACGGCCAGCTGCTTGACGTCCGCCTCGAGCTTCTGCACGTGCTTCTCCAGCTGCGGATGGGGGGCAGCGGCGCCTCCGCCTCCGCCGCGTGCCGACTGCCGCAGCGCCTCCCGCTCGGCCTCCGTCTTCTCGAGGCGGTCGTGCAGGCGGCCCAGCTCGGCGCCCATCCGCTCGAACTCGATGCGCGCCGACTCGGAGTTCTCCTGCTGCTTGGCCAGATGCATTTGCGCCTTCTCCAGTTCCTTGGCCAAGCGACCGGCCTCCAGCTCGGTGGCGTCGCGCGACTGGAGCGCCTTCTCCAGGCGGTCCCGCAGCCGGTCGATCTCCTGCCGCTCGCCGGCGGTGAGGGCGGAGAGGGCGGACGAGGAGCCGCGCACCGGATCGCCGGGGCTCACCGAGGACTGTTGCAGGCGCAAACGATCGACCTCCTTGAGCAGCTTCTCGTGCTTGTCGCGCGCCTTCTCCCGCTCGATGTGTGCCCGCTCCAGCTCGGAGCGCTGCTTGTCCTGGCTGGCCAGCATCTTGGCCACCTCGCCCTTCGACAGCTCCAGCTGCAGGCTGGTCTCGTGCAGCTTCGACTCCAGGTTCTGCACCTCCAGCTCGATCTTCTCGTACTTGTCCTTGTACTTCTCGAACGACTCCGACTCGTACTGCGACTTCCCGCGGATCGTCTCCAGCTCCATGAGCGTCTTGTCCAGCTTCTCGCGCAGCCGCTCGTTCTCCTCCTTGAGGCGGCGCGTCTCCCGTCCGAAGGTGTCCGTGTCCTGCAGCTTGCGCAGCTCCGCCTGCGCCTTCTCGTAGCGGTCGCGCATCTTCTCCAGCTCCACAGCGTAGTGGGCCGCCTCCTCCTTGGCCGCCTCCGCACTGGCGCCGGCCTTCGTCTGGGCGGCGTGGGCGCGCTCCAGCTCGTAGGTGACCCGCTCCAGCTCCGACTGGAAGTGCTCCTTCTCGCCCTGCGCCCGCCGCACGTCCGTCTGCAGCTTGTCGAAGCGGTCGCGGCTGTGCTCCAGTTCGCTGCGCGCGTTGTCCTCGCACTCCTTGGCGCGGCTCAGCTGGAGGGCGGCGCGGTCGCAGGCCTCCTGGAGGCGCGTGCTCTCGTCCTGCAGCTTGCGCAGGTCCTCGCGCGCCTTGCCCGCCGCCAGCCCCGATCGCTCGGCCTCCACCTCGAGGCGGGCGCGGTCCGCTTCCGCGGTGTCGCAGCGCGACTGCAGGCGGTAGATCTCGTTCTGGGCGCGGTCGTACTTCTCGAGCATCTTCTCGAACTCCTTGTTCGAGGTGTCCTTCTCGTCGATCAGCTTCTGGCTGGCGTAGAGCGCCTTGTCGAGCTTCTCCTTGAGTATCTCCACCTCGGTCACCGCGTCGTCGCGCTCCATCTGCAAGAGCGAAAGAGGAGCAGGGTTTGGGGGGTTAGGTGTGCGGGGTCTACCTATCGGGTTTCGGGATGCGGAAAGCTACAGACTACACAAACAGCCAATTTCTCTGCGTTTCAGATTAGATTAGATCAGATAGTTCTTAGTTCTTAGTTATTAGTTCTTAGTTCTCATGCGCTTTTTCAATCAGATGCAGTACAGACAACGAGCTTTGGTTAGAGTTTAGTGGGTTCGGTGGCCAATTGTTTCACGGGTTTCGATTGCGATTGCGATTGCGATTGAGGTTGAGGTTTCTGCCGGGGTCTCAATTACCTGCAGTTTCTGCTGTATGGCGTGCGACTTCTCGTAGCGCTCCTTGAGGACCTCCAGGTCCGTCTGCATCGCCTCCCGGTCGCGGGCGGCCTTCATGAGCAGCGTCTGCGCCGACTCCGAGCGCTCCTTGAGCGTCTCCAGCTCGTCGGAGAACTGGTCGCGCTCCTTCTGGATGCGGCCCAGTTGCACCTGGCGGAGCGCATGTGAGTGTTCGAGTGGTTTATGTGGGTGTAATCAGTGGTCGGTGGTCGGTAATCAGTGTGGTTGGGTGGTTGAAAGATAGTTATAGAAAGTTATGTACACAGGGGTTAGGGGGTTAGGTTAAGCTAGGCAGTCACATCGAGCTAGGCGGATTAGGGATTGTTAGTGGGTTTGGTGTGTTGGTGTGTTTCAGGGGTTGGCACAACACAGATACGTCACAGACAGATTCTCGGCTAGCTACCTCTCAAGGATGCGGAGTGTGGTGGTGGAGAGACGGGGGTTCTTGGAAAGGGGACTTAGGTTCGGGTTGGGGGACTGGCAGTGGGCATACCTGCGTCTTCTCCAGCTTCTCGCGGATGCGGTCCGTATCCAGGGAGAGCGTTTCGCGCTCCTTCTGCATCCTGGCCGCCTGGCCGAGGGCCTTGTCCAGCTGGGACTGCAGGTTGTCGTAGTCGTAGGTGAGCTTCTCCTTCTCGAGCACCAGCCGCCGGTTCTCGGCGCCCAGCTTGTCCAGCTTGTCCTGCAGGTGGTCCACCTCGTTCTGGGCCTTGTCCAGCGAGTTCTGCAGCTTCTCGTGCTGCAGCTGCGACTTGCCCAGCGTGGCCTGGGTGCGCTCCATCTCCTCCTTGATCTTCTCCACCTCCGAGAAGGCCTGCTCGGCAGTCGGCGATTGGCGATTGGGGGAAAGGGTCTGTGAGGTCGGTACTGGTTGGGATTGCTGAGAGGTTTGCCTACCCGGTCGCGATCCGCGTGGATGCGCGAGACGCCGCTCTGCGCCTTCTCCAGCTCCTGGCGCAGGCTCTCCTGCTCGCCCTGGGCGTTCTCCAGCTTCGCCTTGAGTCGGTACACCTCGCCCTGGCTCTTCTCCAGCTTCTCCTGCAGGGCGGCCGCCTCCTCGCGGGCCCGCTCCGCATCCGACTGTTTTCGGAGTTGGTATCGGTATCGGTATCGATATCGGTGAAGGTATCGGTTTCGGTCGGTTTTCGTTATCGATCAATCGAGGGGTTTCATGTTGGCGGGGGCAGAGTGGATGAGGATAACGGATATTATTTACAGGCCATTATGGGGGACAAGGCTCTTAATGACTGATTCGACTGACTGACTGACTGGCTGAATGTCTGGCTGATTAGTAGACACGAAACGAGGGTTGAGGTGACAAACAGAACATCAAGTGTTACGACAAATAGTACTTAAATTACGATAACGATTACGAACACGATCACAACGTCTAGCGAGCGATAGAGAGCGATTAATGCTGCGGCGAGCGGCTGACTTTGAGGGGGGTATAAAGCTTGGGAGCAGGGGAAATCAGAAGGAATGGGTAAAGTCTTAAGGAACATAACAGTATTGCGATTAAAGGGTTCAACATATTAATAAACAAGAACAAATATGAATAATTAGATAACTTTACAAATAAATAAAAATAATAAAATTAATAAAGCCAAAAATCAAAGGATTCAAGGATTGAATTTAATGAAATAAAAAAAAAACATATAAACAAGTGCAAGTCCAAGTAATCGTTTTGTTGGTAACAAGTTGACCCTACCAAAATAAAGGATTTTCTGGGACTTAAGTTTAATAAAACTAAGCAAAACATAGATAAGATGGACTGGCTAATGGCTTGAAACAAGGAGACGCAAAAACTGGACCGACTTCTTGATGGACACATGGCGGGCATTGGCGAACGAGTTCGCGATGAATGGACGACCACAGATGGCTCATTAGTGCGGGAGAAAGTGGGGGAAAGTTGAGAAAGTGCGAGAGCAAAGTAGGCAAAGAGTGCGTAGAAAGCTAGCGGATGTGTGGGTGTCAGTGTGAGTGTGTGTGTGAGAGCGAGTGATGGTTAAGTCAATTAGCCAGGTCGAGAGCGCCTTTCCGCTTCCGTCTCTCCTCGCTGCGTTCTATGTGTGGGTGGGCGAAAGTGAAAGCGAAAGTCCGGGGAAAGCGCTCCGGGAGCTGAGCTGCTCGAGGTCACTTTGTCATACTTTGCTCGCATCCGGCTTTGGGGAAGGTTTTCGGAATATACACCGGAAGTGGGGAGATGATGAGCTCGAGGCAATATACAATATCGTACAAGGTCAATCGATGTGTGTGCGTATGCTATATTTATAGGCGACTGTTTGAAGGTGTGAGTGTGTGTGTAGATGTGTATGCTGGTATGGCAATGGTAGTACATCAGGCAATGCAAGTTACATTAAATTGAACAAGTGACAGATTGCAACTATCTTTGATTATCTTTTGGTTCTTTGGATCTCTTTGGTCAGATGCAGTTCGAGTTGGCAATCGAATTCAATTAGGGTTAGTTGCGTTACTAAAAACTTGTTTGATTGATTGATTGTTGGAAGCGGTTACTCACAAAACGTTTTTCAGTTTCGCCCTATATTTAGAGAATGAATGTAAGCACAACGGTTTGGATAGAGTTTGGTTTTAGTATACATGTCTCAACGGTGATATTCGCAGAAAGATCTTTACAATTACAGTTTACAGCTTGCCAATACGATTACGTTACAGTTAAGGTTAGAGTTAAAGTTAAAGTTAAGTTAGGAAAGAAGCGAAATTAAAAGGAGTAAGTCCCTAGCTTTGGTGCTCGGGTTGTGTGTGTTTTTTTGGGATGGCGTTGCAGCTGAGAAAGAATGTCGGTCGGTGTGGACAGGTGGACAGTGTGGGTCCCTCGACAGTGTTGGTGGTGTGGGTGTGGAGGGGCTCCTCATTGCCAGGCGGAAGTTGTCCATCAACAAAGCACACGCACACCGAGACAAATCTTTGTACAGAGTCTTTGTACGCCAAGAATACGATACGATACGGTAAGTAAATCATAAGGTAAGGCCAACTGAAGAGCATTCGGAATGCATATCGATATGTATATATGGCTGTCGCGGTTCGCAGGCAAGGGCGGTGGGCGGTGGGTGTGGTTTGGGCCATACCTGCGTGACTCTCAGCTCCGCCTGGGTGCGTCGCAGCTCGGCGGAGGCCTTGTCCGCCCGCTCCTGGGCGCGGTCCAGCTCCTGGGAGGTGGTCATCGTGGTCCGGCCAAACGTGGTCTTTCGGCGAAACGGAAACGGGATAATTAGTTCGGTGGCCAGGAGGAAGGGGGTTAAGGTAACGAGTGCAACACAACGATCAAGCGGTTCAAGGCAAGCAAATGTGTGTTCTCAGATATCATGTGGACTCGATGGCGGATAATGCATAATGGATATGGGATGATGGATAATGCACGATGACTGACTGATGTTGAATGAGTCCAGCAGGCAAGCGGATTACATGGACCCCGTCCACGAAGCAGTGAGTGATTCAATGGGAGTTTCGCGTGTTCGGATTCGCTGGCTTTCGGTGCAGTTGGCGCTTGCTTCTCTAGATTTCGCTATGGAGCTGCTATTGCGGTTGGTGGACTATTCTGGGTCAGCGGACGGGCCGACTTACCGATATCTTGCCCGTTTCGAACATTAACTTTTGCACGTTCTGCAAGTACGATACGATACGATACGAACAGGTTATATCTTAGTCTCGGGACTCGCTTCTGCGGATGTGCGGACGTGCATGCTCGGCGGCAATTCAACTTGTTCACACCTCCGCTTCCTGCAGAGCGATTAAATCAAAACCCAACTAGGCGAGTGCTGCTAATCCCGTCTAAGTATCTAAGTGATATGTCGGGCTCTATCGGATCGGAAATCTGGGTGGTTTTGGTGGTGGTGGTTCTTTAGGTATTGGTGGTGCCAGCCTGCTGGCTCTAATACATGTATATGGTGGTTCTAAGCGGAAGTTCGGTGGGGCAGGCAAACAAAGTGGTACGTGTTCTGGGTGAAGAGTGCAGGTTGGTGGTTGGTGGATGTTAGGAGGTACGATTTACGACAAATGGGATTGCGATTTACAAATGGTGCGAATTTGCATAACAGCGATGATCGAAACGCTTTCGACGGGCTCTAATTACGTATCCAAAGTGAATCCAAAGTGATTATATTCAATGCTACGTTACTCGAAAACTACGATGCTCGATATTATGCAATCTAGTGGCAATTGGAAGTCGGAACTCGGATTTTCGGGCTTACTTTGTGTAGTGTGGTCTGTTCTTCTAGCTGCAGCTATTTGGTTTATGTTGGGTGGTGAGTTATTAATAAGTAGTTATTATTATTGATGTTGTTGTTGGGTAGTTGGTTGTTGGTAGTTGGTTGTTGGTTGTTGGGATGCGTAACGTGTACATGTAAATACATAGTCAGATACAGATATATAGATATATAGATATGTTGTATAGATATAGATGAATAGATAGCACATAGATATGGCCGCAGATCGATAGCATCGACAGCAGTATGTAAGTGTGTGCAGGTCCCCGACTAAACATGTATGTACACGGCGCCACATACTCGTACATACATACGGTTATGGGACCGCCCATGGCTAGTGACTCTGCTAATTACTCTGGTAATGACTCTGGGGAACTGGCAATAATGCACGAGTACCTGCGAACGCTCCAGGTCGTGCTTCAGCCGCTCGTTCTCGAGCTCGAGGCGCGCGATCCGCTGCTTCGTGGACTCCCAGTCGGCGCTGCTCCGGCCCATCTCGCAGGTGGCCTTCTCCAGCTCGGCCTTCGACTTGCCCAGCTCGCTCTGCGAGGCCTCCAGCTTGATCTCCAGCCGCTCCCGCTCGGTGACCGCCCGCTCGAGCCGCGTCTGCAGCTTCTCCACCTCGCTCTCGGCGGCCCGCAGCTTGATCTTGTAGTCGGCCACCTCGCGCTCGTGCAGGTCGCGCTCCTCCTGCTTCTCGTGCTCCGCCCGGTCGCGCTGGTCCCGCAGCTGGGCCATCTGCTTCTCCTTGTCGCCGATGGCCTCCTCCAGGCTGGTCAGCGCCCCCTCGGAGCTGCTGTGGTGCGCCTGCATGGCGGACAGCCGGGCCCGCGCCATGTCCACCTGGTTGTCCTTCTCCTTGAGCAGGTCCTCCAGGTTCTCGATCTGGCGGAGAGAGGGGTGGGGTTGAAATTGGGAGGGATTTCTTGTTATATTCTCTAATGAATTACAGAAGTCTTTACAGATATGAAGCTCTCTAAAAGGTTTCCAAAACTGTACTACAAAGTGTTTCCAGTTAATAAGTATTAGCATGTATTTTTAAAGCATACTTTTACGCGCCTTTTTCAGTGGTTTTAATTAATAGGAGTTTTTAAAGGAAAATCAAATAACTTTAACTTCCCTAAGATGAACATTTAAATAAACTAGTATAAGTAACTAGTAGCTCAAGCTAATTGATGTTTTGGGTGAAGTCTAACCTTGCGCTGGAGCACGCTGATCTTGCGGTCCTTGATGTCCATGTGGTCCTTGAGCTCGGTGAGCTCGCTGGTGAGCCGGTTGCGCTCCTGGACCGTCTGCAGGGTGCCCTGGGTCTTCTTCTCGATGAGGCGGTTCTTCTCCTCGAGCCGGGCGCGCATCTCCTCGACGTCCGTCTGCAGCATGTTGTAGTGCTCCTCCTTGGCGCAGAGCGACTCCTTGAGCACCGCTATGTGCCGCTGGTAGTCCTGACGGGAATTACGTTACTGGGCAAACGAAAATGAGTGCGCCGGCGGGAATTTACCTGGTGCTGCTCCTCGAGCGTCTTCATTTTGGCCGCCATCGCCAGGATCTCTTGATCCCTTCTCTGTATTTCAAGACGGAATTCGTCCAGCTGGGTTCGGATCAGTTCGGTTCGGATGGGAGTGGGTGGTGGTGTGGATTCGAGTGTAGAAGGGGGTGGAAAGGAACAACAGAGATATCATTAGATCAGAAGGTGCTGCCTCACGCGCGGTTGCCTGATCCTTAGCCAGGACTACGAGTACTTGGTGGTGGTGGTGGTGTTGGCTGTCTGCTGTCTCAGGGATTCTTTGCTGGTGCCTGTTGGCTATTGGCTGTTGGCTGTTTGCTATTTGCTGTTTGCTGTTGCAACTGAGTGTGGAATGAGCGATTGGGTGCGACAGCGAGCTTACGCCGGGTGGAGAATGAAGTTTGTTGGGATGAAGGGATGGAGGGTGTCTGGGCCCCCAGCCCCGAGTATCGCCCTCTTTGGGTGGTGTCTTCTTCGTGGTGGGTGGTCGTGTTGTTGGTGTTCGTTGTGTCCCTGTATCTGTATCTGTGTTTTATTCTGTATCTGTGTCTTTGGTTTTACTGGGGGTCGAGTGGGTGGTGGGTGGCGGGTGTTCTGAACTAGTTATCGGGCGGGTTTCCCTGCTTTCGGGAACGACGTTCGGTTTTCGTATGTAATTTTATTGTTGCTTTCGAAAAGTTCCATTTATAATGCTTACAGCTTAAGTTAAGTTAACAGAGTCGAGAATATTCTTGCTTGTCGGAATTAAGTCTGAATGCAATCTTAATTAGGTTTACAGTTAAATCATTGTATAAATAGTACGTCCCGTGGGACCGTAAATGTATATGCGTATAATCAGAATATTAACCATAATTATTCAAATACAATACAAGTATATAGAGAGTTATGTATAATGTGTATATCTTATATCAATATTCAAATGCCTCGTTTCTTGTTCTGTCGTCGTCTTGTAGAAAAGGTTACAAATCAACTGAGTCGCAGAGGAGAATCAAGTTTGGCTTTTGGATTGAACAAGAACAAAGAAGGGATAGTGGAAATTGGAAAGTGGAAAGTGGGATATAGGACTCTACTTATCTATTCACACGATCGCACCGGAATGCTGTCTTTCGAGTTGGCTAGTGATAAGCTTTATCTTTCGGTACACTCACTTTCGCTGATTACATACGTACGAGTATATATGTATATAATATAAACAATTGAAAAAGAGTTATCTATGAACACAATTTCTGTTTTGTTCTGCGATTGCTGCATATTTCGGGGTCTCGATCTACGAACTACGACTAGGCAATTAGGGTAACTCCAATCCGTTCTCGTTCCGATTCATCATCTAGTATATATTTAACCACTACTTTAACAAGAGTTTTTACTTTCTTTTAGAAATATCTATGCGTAAATTTCGATTTCGATTTCGAGTTCAAAGCACAAAAAGAAGTTAGGTAGTAAGCATGCGTTCACCGTGAATTTTGAATTTGGTTTCTTGGGACACAAACGAGTAAAATGTCTGCCAGAGGATTGCTATAGGTCTTGTATACTTGTAAGCGCTCTTCGAATACGAATACAAACACTAGTTGAGATACATAATAATACAGTATACGAGTATTCGCATAGACACATTTTGAATGCTTCTTCGTTTCACTTTGTCGGTGTCTCAGACACACAAAACTAACCTCATCCCCATTTCGATTCGATTCGATTCGATCCGATCCTATTCGATTCGATTCGACTCGATCCCCGCCTCTTGGGCTCTAGATTGCACATATAAATTTCCACGATTTCGTTCATAATTGACCTTCATTGCTAATCACACGCTAGTTTGTTTATAACGCTTGCTTTTGCTTTGCTTTTGCTTTTGCTTTTGCGGGGGAAGGTTGGAACTGAGTTTAGTTGCAACGGGGAGGCGGAAGATGATGGATGCCACTTGTGGCCACTAATGCGAGAGAGAAAGTCGTAATTGGGTCACTAGGAGTAGTTAGTGGCTGGGACAGGAGGTCCTTGCTGGCGAGGAGCTACTGGTACGCTTACTTTTAGATAGAGAGTGTGTCTGTGCTGCACTAACAATTGGCTAAGTTTCGAATGTTCATACTAAGTACGAGTTACGCTATAGGTTTTGATTTAATAAATTTTAAGCTTCGTTTTCGTTTTTCGGTTTTTCGTTTTCATTTTTCGTTTTCTTTCGATTTGTCAGATAGACAAGTTTAAAGTAAATGTTATTTCGTTCGCACACACATCCCCTTGTGTTGTGTATATATAAATTGTTGTTATTCGTGAGTAAATCTCGTTAGTTTTATATACAGTCTTTTACTTTGAGAGTCAAGAGCAAGGTTCTACGGTTTCCAAAAAACATCCACAACAATTCGAATGCCCTGAGTGCTCTATGCAAAGAACAGAGTAACGTAAATCAGTTAACTGAAATCGAGAACATGGTTGGTTGCTCCTTCGCTTCCTGTCGCTACTTTAAAATGGCACATGAAACAATAGTTCTCCCCACAACATCCGCCGCGAACTTCTTAGCCTAGTCTACTGAGTATCCACGTTATTATCGTATATGTTGTATATTGTATGTATAATACTTGGTGTCTTGTCTTCTCCCTACGCGAGAACTGCCGATGCGGAGGAAAGCGTTAAATGCAGATCGGCCAGATCGGCCAGATAGGCCAGATAGTCTATATCGCGGCTATCTGACCTCCAATTGGATTCTTTCGTTCGTTCTCTGATTGTAATTATAGGATGTTGCGATGCTCATTCTGATTCTGATTCAGATGCTGATGCCGATGCAGATGCAGATGCGAATGCAGATGCAGATGCAGATGCGGATGCGGATGATGAGCTTTTCGATGTTATGGGTGGTCAGGAGTGGGTTCTTTCGCTTATTCGATTTTTTGGTTTTCTTTTTAGGAGTCTAGGGATAGCGTGTCTACGTCAAATTTAAAACTTACTTGTCGCTTATGCTCTTGCGGCAGTTTCGGGTAATCTAAGTCTAGTTTCGAGTATGGCAGATGGTGGTGATGGTGCTGCGGCTGCTGCTGATGGTGCGGATGCGTATGCGGATGCGGATGCGTATGCGTATGCGAGTGCGGATAGGCCGCATGATGCGAGGATGCGTGGTGCGAATGCGGATGCGTATGCGAATGCGGATGCTGGTGCGGATGCGGATGCGAGTGGGCCGCATGGTGCAGCCCGTCCACGTAGTCCCTGGCGCTGCTGGCCAGCGTCCCGCCGAAGGGGCCGCTCGTATTGGCCAGTGCCGCCAGTGGGTGCGTCTGCAGGTGGTTCTGGTGCTGGTGCACGTGGTACTGGTACTGCGGGTGCATCTGCTGCTGCACGGACGCCTGGATGTGCGAGTGGCCCAGCGGCGGGCCCTGCGCTCCTCCCCCGTAGTGGTGCGTCCCGGCGAACTGCTGCTGCAGGTTGTAGGCCAGCGCCGCCGCCCCCGCTCCCCCTCCCCCTCCCGCTCCGGCTCCTAATCCCGCTCCCAATCCCTGGTTCTGGTAGTACTGCGAGATGGCGGGGTTGGAGGCGTGCAGCGACTGCTGGGCCATCAGCTGGCGCTGCTGGAAGCTCGCTAGCGGGTTGCCGTATCCCAGGTCGCTCTGGTACGGATAGCCACCGCCGTACTTGCAGCCGTACAGCGACCCCGTCCCCACTCCCACTCCCGCCGCCGAGGGGTAGCTGGACACGAGGTTCGTCACCGAGTAGGCGGGCCGGAGGCGGGCGGCCGCCGCAGCCGCACTCTGGGCCGCCGACAGCTGCGTGGGCAGGAGCTGGGCGGGCGGCATCTGCGCCTGCGCCGCCGGCTGGAAGTACATGTTGGGCTGCGAGGAGAAGCTCGTCGACATCTGCATCAGGTTGTCGTTGAGGTACGGCGGCGAGGTGTCGCCCGGATGGAGCGTGGGGTAGCTGGACACGACGCGGCCCAGTCCCGCGCCCACGCCCACGCCGGTGCCGAGGGGCGTGGTCACCAGCTGGCCCAGCTGGCGCGCCTGGTTGGTGAGGTTGAGGATCTGCGAGCTGCGCGATATCGACTTGTGCGCCTCGTTGAGCAGGTTCACGATGTTCGAGGAGCTGGTCTGCTGCAGCGGGGGGCGGGGTAGCCGTACACGTCGTTGTACATGGTCGCCGAGGGCAGCCCGGCGATGCTGTAGCGCCTGCGCCGGATCGGCGAGGTCTGGCAGGGGCCGTAGGGCGCCGGGTCGTACAGTCCGTAGCCCGCTGAGCCCGCGGAGGTCGAGGGGCCGTAGAGGTCGTAGGTGGTGGCCGGGCCGTAGCCATTGCCCGCTCCGTAGGAGAGGGGCCCGCTCCCGGACCCGGGCCGTAGTACTGCCCGATTATGTCCGGCAGGGGGGGCTGCTTCCGCTGGCGCCCGCGAAGTTATTGTACATCTGAAACGGCGATTGCAATGGTGGTTGCTGTAACTGCTGGCTGACTGACTGACTGACTGGAGTTGGGTTATTCGGGTTAGTCGGCTCTGATCTGAATTAGATTTCTTATTTCTGGTAACTGTTTAACTGGTTACTGGTTACTGGTATCTGGTATCTGGTATCTGTGGTTAGTGGTCTATTGTCTGGTGTTATCTGTTATCTGTTTCGGCTCTCCGGCTTCGATGCGTTTTGGCTCACACAGCTCTCGGCAGCTTTTGCCCGTGACCTCGTGATCATGATCGTGGCTTAACAAACATTAGCTACACATATACGTATACATATACACATACATATATTTTTAGTGGACATTCTCGGTTTGGCTTACAGTTAACATTGCGATTGCGATTGCGATTTTCACCCGAACACTTACGGACTATTCTGGCCCCATGTATTATACTTGAAACTTGGTTAATTTGCTTAGTTCTGGTTATCATTATTTTTGTTGTTTTTCTACAAGTTATTCAGCCTCGGCTCGATTACACTTTTGCGCTTAATTTACAATAGGGTTTTGTAATAGAATGAGATTGTTGATTGTGAGTTATGACTTTTCGGTTCTCTTCGTTTCGTTTTCCATCGGTTAGCTTTCGTTTGGCTTTATATGGTTGGTTATACAGTTAGTTCTGGGGCGCTTTCAACGGCTCTTGTTGGCACCCAAAAAAAGTTCAACAAGGGCGGGGAGTTGGGCGTGTTGTGTGTGTGTGTGTATGTTATGCGTGTGTTTGTGTGTGTGTGTGTGTGTGCGAGAAAGGGGGTGTGGCGTCGGGTTTGGGGACAGAGGGCGTGGGGCGGCGGGGAGGCGCAACATGAAATGTGTGTCACTTGGTTGACAGCCACGAGGATGTCGCTGCTTTTGTATCTATTTATGTGTGGATGGCTGTATCTTTGTAGCTGAGAGGGTGTGGGTGTGGGTGTCCCTGTGGTAGTGTGTGTGAGCTTTCATGTAAGTGTGTCTGTGTGTCGATGCTTCTCTTTTGTTGTTGGTTTGGTTCGTGTGATCAACGTGGCATACAAATGCAACTCGGATTCTGATTTCGTATTTCTCGGGTATATTTTTCGGGTATTTCGGTTTTTGTTTGTACAATTTGCTTTCGGTATTTGTTGTACGCAGAAAAGAAACATAAATATTCGTATAACAATATATAGTTCAGATGCATTATAGAAATAACGTGCAAAAGTATATTTGTTAAATAATTTGGTTCGGTGTGTTGGAGAAAACAAACAAAATATATATTCATATAGTTGTTTAGACAGACAGTGAGAGAAAGAGAGAGTGTGTGTGAAGGAGACAGTCAGCGATTGAGTTGAGAGTTAGAGAGAGACGGTACAAAGAGACTTAGAGAGATGGAAAGAACTCAAGTTGTGTGTGTCAGACAGAGCAGAGTATCTTTTCGTATCATTATCCTTTCTTCACAGATAGTGTTTCTTTCAGTGTACGTGTGTTGGTGAGAGAGGGTCGGAACTGTGTGTGTGTGTGTGTGTGTTTGTGGGAGTGTGCGAGTGGAACCCATCATGAAGAGAGTGTTCTTGTTGTTGCATTGCGTGTTGTGTGAGAGTTGAAGTTCGGTTTTGATTTCGATTTCAATTTCAATTCAGAGTGGATTCGGTCAACGTTCGTAGGATTAGTTAGCAAGTTCGATATTTACAAAAACCAAAAAGTAATATATCATACACAAACACGAGCACACATCCAGATGTGCACACAGACACATGAGATTGTGTGTGGGTCGGGTGCAACGACACGGCAACAATTGTTGCCTATTTTCCGGCCTTGAGGTGGGCTTGGAATCTCAGGTTTTCGGTGGGCGGTGGGTGGTGGTAGGTGGGTCGGAAGATCGGGGCTTTGGGCTTAAGGGTCTCGGGTCTCGGTCTGTCGTAAGCGAAATAACGCAATCAATATCAAAAACAACATACTGCAGAGTAACATATTTATATATATAGTTGTAGTTGCTGATATTCGTATATATAAAGAGCGACAGAGACAGAGAGAGAGAGAGGGAGGAAGAGAGAAAGTAGTGGGAGAAACAGAGACAGAAACAGACAGGTAGGAGTATATATTCATATGTTTGTTAGCCATATTGTGGATATATATACACGTCGTAATTGTTTTATCATTTTATCGTCAAAGAGTTGTCAGTAAATGAAAGATTTGCTTTCTTCTTCTTTTCTTTCCTTTCTTCCGTCTACTCGAAGTATTAATCAATTTGTTATTGCTTTCCCTTTGGTCTTTTTTTGTTTGTTATATTTATTTTGATATTATTTTTTTTTGGTATCGTGCGAAAATATTACAAAAGCATATTGTAAATAGTTGCATACGTTTTTCGATTCTTTGTAATCAAATTCGTTTTATATTCGTCATTGCATTTCATCAATTGTTTTTTTTTTTTTGGTGATTGCTTTTAGAACAACAACAAAATATATGTTTTAGATGTAATTAAAAAAGATCAATTCTGGAAACAAATATATATTTTGAATTCATTAATTGTCGCTTGATTTGGTTATTTATTAGTCAAGACTGATTGCCTACGTTTTAGACGATTTTGTGTGGATTTGATTTTGGTTCATAAAGCCAATTATTGGAGCCATTACAATCGATAAGTTTCGTGAAAAAATCATCTGCATCTTTTGGCAATAAAATGACAAAAGAATTATTCTTGTATGCTAAACAGATCACAGTTCACTAATGGTTTGTTAATTCGTATCTGATCATTTCAGTTGGGATTTTGCTTTCTGATTTTCAATATTTTTAATCTTGATTTCTAAGGTTTGCTCTTTGGTGTGTTGGTTAAATGTTATATATTACTTTTTGATTATGTAAGAACAGTAAGAAAAAGGAGTTCAAAAATCAGCGTTCCGTTCAAAATGCTAAGTTTAAAGTTTAACAAACATTGTGTGAGTGTGTGGGCGTGTGTGGGTCATTAAATGAAATCAAAGTACAAAGCGAGTGTAGGAAACTATATTAAATACTATAATAAAACGATTACACAAACAACATTAAGACACAAAACGCACATTTATATAGTTTATGGCTCGAAGTAAAACAAAGATTATTATAAAGATTGGATAAAGATGCCAAGTGAGAGAGAGGCAAGGAGAGAAAAAGAGAGAGAGAGCGCAGGTGAGCAGAACACTTAAAATAATGCCAAGAACTTTTGCTCACCCACGCACACACACAAACACATGGAAATGGCGGACCGAAATAACAACATTTTGGTTACAAGGTTACGTATACGTCACGTGTGTTTGTGTGGGACTACAATAGAAAGAGAGAAGGGGCATAAGAGAGAGAGAGAGAGAAAGAGAGAGAGAAAGAGAAGGGACAAAGGCAAAGTAAGAGGTGAAATCAAAAGCCGAGTGGGTGGTTGTGTGTGTGTTTGTGTGGGGTAGAAGTGTGTTAAGTGCCAAATACATGTAGCAGAGTGTATTTTCTGGCTTTTCAACCATTCTGTTGCTATTTTCGTTTGTTGCGTGCCCAGCGAAAATCATAAAATTAAAAAACAAACTCATAAAACGGAGTATTGCAAACTGAAAAGAAAGCTGGGGCAAAACAATTTCAACTTTTATGACTCCTTGAAGAGGGGAGAGAGCGTGAGGAGGAGGAAGACAGAGAGAGAGAGAGAGGGAGAGGGAGTACGAGAGAGGGGGGAGACTGTACCCCACGACATTGACATGTGAGCACATCACGCAGAACAAAGAGAATGCAAAACATTAAAGTGGTCGAGGGGAAGTCCCGCTTTTCAATGGGGATCCCCCTTTTTCCTCGCGTTAATCATGACAAATCATCACGTTCACGTTTCGTTTCGTTTCGTTTCGTTGTTGCCTGTGTTCTGTGGGCAAGGCCAGACAGAGTCCTTTTCCCTATTGTGTCCTGTCTGCCATCCACTACCCATCATATCCACCCAACCCACCTCTTAACTCATTGTCGCTGTTCCATCTTTTTCCCCACGCACGTGCCTGATGGAAATGTATTTCAAGTGACATCTATGAAGTGCATCCCTGTCGGTTGTCGCTTTTTAGAATTTCGGTGGGCCTTTCTGCTAATGAGCACGGACGCCAAAGGGTTAAGGCGAAAGGGTGTTAAGGTTACATGCGCCTGTGCTGTCTATGCTTCTTGCACTTTTCTGCAAGTTCGCCCTGTTGCCGAATTTCACTAATTACGCAGAAAAGCAGGCAATGCGCTTTTCCCTTTTTAGCCAGCATTGGCGCGTGAGTGTGTGTGTGTGTGCTAGCCTGAATGCCTGTAGGTGTGTGCTGATATGTGCCGCTGTATGTGAGAAATTTAATTTGCAACTCGAGGCCACAAAAGGACAGGCTAAACAGAAGAAGTTTAACCAGTTTTGTTTGTTTTGCGTGTTAGTTGCTGCACAGCGAAAAAATTTGGTGACATGACTGCACATTTTAGTAAAGAAAGTAGATACTTATTATCTGAAATAATTCTCAAACATTCTTTTGACTATGTCTCTTCTAATAGCAAGCTTCTTCTCTGTTTTGCGTAGTTAATATACTAAATTCCCTTGATTACTATTCTGCTTTAAAACGAAACTCTTTCAACTTCAATAAGCGTTTTTCTCAGTACTCAGCGTTTTTATAGCCTTTCCCTCTCTCTCTTTGTGTTTTCTTGGTTTCCCCCATCAACCATCCCTCCCCGCCCCCTCGGAGTTGCTCATGTTACGCCTTGACAGGACATTTAAATGGCTTTTGGTGTCTGGGTGCCTGCAGCGCCTATTGGAAGGGGCCATTGATGGGGCTACTTTGATTCACACTACTGATTTACACTACTCCCAGGGCGCGACTGCCCCCTTGGAACTCCACCCACAGACATTTCGGTTAGATGCATTTCGTCGGTTTGGTTTGGTTTGGTTAGTTTGTTATGCGAGTTGCCTTTCGGCTGATTGACTTTTGAATGGAGTTGAAGGTTGTAAGTTCTGTGTGCTGGTGATGAGTAATGACATTTCGAGCTGGCTGATTTGATGGCTGGATGATTCGCTGGTGGTTTTCGTGGACTTCAGTTGCCGCAGTTGTCTGACTCTGACTGACTGTCTGATTGTCTAATTGTCTGACTGACTGACTGACTGGTTGGTGGAGTGACTGTTTCCGGTGGGCGGTACAATACCTTGTAGTAGACATAGGCATTGTCCATAGGTTTCTGGGTCTCTCGCCTGGGTCTTTAAGAGCTAATGTCGCTGCAATCGCAATGTTGCAGTGTTGCAGTATCGCAGTATCGCAGTGTTGCAGTTCTGCCGTGTTGCACTATTGCAGTTCCGCAGTTCGTTGTACTTGGGCTTAGTGCTGCCTGGCTGCTATTTATGTAATTTGAGCTGGCCGCCGTTGGTGTGCGCAGGTGTGTGCTATTGTAATACAATAATAGACTGCCTCCCCGTTACTTTCTGCCTTTCCACGGTCGTTGTTCTGGGAGAAGGCTCCTCGCCGTTTTCTTCGGGGCGCGCTGCTTCCTGATTCTTAGCGCTGTCTGCCTAATCTAATGCAGTGCGAGTGTGAGCGTAACCTTCTGGCCCACCACACACACACTCGCACACTCCCAGTGGCCGAGGGGCTCACGCACACACACACACGAACACTGCCGCACAGACAGGACGACGAGCTGTAAAAAGAAATTGTTGTTTTCCTCGCCGTTCCCCCGTTGTTGCTAGTTAATGTTTGCTGCGAAAGATTTTTTTGGCTGCTGCGGCTGCTTAAGCAAAAATTATTGATTTTATGCTGCCACTGCTGCTCTGCTTTCAGCTTTCTGCTTTCTGCCTTCTGCTTTGCTGCTCTCCTGCTCTGCTGCTCCTCTGCTGCTTTGCTGCTTTGCTGCCTTGCTGGTTTGCTTCAGCTGCTGCTGAACGACGGGATGCAGGGATTGAACAAATTGCACTGGCACTCTCGATTTAAGCTATTATTTTCACACAGACACAGACATTTACAGGTAAAGGCACAATAATGAAATGCTCGACATTCCCTTTATCTACATCCTTTTGCGGTCAAGGAATGGAATTTTCATTTGTATATCCTCTTTCTTTTTTTCTCGCTTTTCCGCAGCACACGCGTTCGCGCCACGAACGGGATTTTCAATCGCGAATCCAGCGGATGACAGAGGGGTTCGTGTGGGATTCTCGTATCCTAGCACAGTCCTAATTCACTTGGCTCTGGCTCGCTGCCCACTACACAATTTTTTGCCATTTGCCCGTGCCAAAACTTCTTTCTTTCTTCTGTGCGATTCGCGACGCGCTCTGCTCGAATCTGGCTTTGGTCCGTATCTCGGCTCGACGGCTGAAGCGTTGCGTGTACAACTGTTCGCGCCTGCGGAGCTTTTGCGACCACGAGGCCACTCAGCAGCGCGGCACATCGCTCATCCGCACCGTCGCTCGGCCACTCGGCAGCTCAGCTTTCACTCGTTCGCTCTGTGCTCCTGCCACTCATTTTTCGTCACCAACTTGCTCGGCTTTGCGGAACTATTCATTCATTGAGCTGTGCGAAGTTGAACTTCTATTGAGTTTCGGCTCCAGCAAGGCCTTCTGATATTTAGATTCTTGAGCTACTTCTCTTTGCAGTGGTTTTTTAGTTTTGTTTCATAAGTTGTTCTTAAGACATTGTTGTGACTTTCAAATTATTTATTTATTTATAAATAAATTAAATAAATACATTATTTTCGTTCCATTTCTGTTGTTTTGTTTTCATTATTTCATATCTCGACTGGTTAATGCAAAACCCGAAGGGAACTCAAATTGAATGTGCTCCATGTGCTGCGATTTTATATTTTTTTTATATTTGATACTATTTGCTCATCTCAATTTGAGTTCCTAGACTGCGTGTCACCTAGTTTTTCGTCACTAAGCTTGGGCATAAATCTTCACTCTGTTTGCTTGCCAATTGTAAGCTTTTGGTACTCAGTTCGCAGTCAGTTGTCTTTCGGCACTAGGCTAAACCACTCGTCCTCTCCTCTTGCGGCTCTCGGCTCTCAGTCACTCGTCCCTCGTTCGTTTGAGCCCTTTTACCGTTTCCACTCGCGAGTCCAGTCATGTGGTCTGTGCCCCCTACGGAGCTTTGCAAGTCAGGCGAGAGCTTTTACGCTCGTTTACGCTCAAAAGCTGGCGGCAGTATTGATTGCTTGCCAAAGGGCTCGAAAGGGGGAGGGGCTTGGAGGAGTTGGGCGAACTCGTTTACAGCTACTCGCTGCAAGCTTAACCCTGCACTGGCTGCGGCGGTTGGAAAGGCCGTTCCTGCAACTGCAACTGACGGACGGCCTGCGCATGGCACGGACTGCACTTCTCGAGCAGCTGACTCGCGGGCGGTCCACCGCCACCCCCTGACCTGCACCCCTTGTACTTGCCCCAGCCCCCACCACAAATGGCATTCCTGGCCAGTTGGCCCGCAAAAGTAGGCAACACTTTGCATACTAAGGCAGCCTCCATTCAATTATTATGCTAAGTGGGCAACTCATTAGGCAGTCATTTGTTTTCGGATATGCCGCTTCAAATTGAATTCCTGGGCGCCCGGCCAATCGATAAATCGAAGAAGAAACTCCCCCAGTTGCTGCTGCTTCGCTTTAACAGCACTTGCTTCTCCTTAACGCACTTACTCTTTTTTCCGTGCTGGCAAAATGAATTTTGCGGTAGGCCGCGTAATTATTTTATGCCCCCGCAAAACAAAGAGCTCTGCGACCGCCAGCCAGCCAGCCAGTCAGCCAGTCAGGCAGCGGCATAATATATCAGCGTTGAGCGAGGCCCACTGGCAGCCATAACGAGTTGCCAGTAACCAGCACCCAGCACCCAGTAAGCAGTACACATTGCCCAGATCCCTTTGAAACCCGCTTGTGCTCCGTGCCCCATGCCCATTATTATTTATGCGTATGCATAGGACTCAGGACTCAGGGCTCAGGGCTCAGGGCTCAGGGCTGGTTCTCCGGCCGGGAACTTTATGTGCGGGGTGGCGTGTGAGTTTTATTTAGTGACCTGCGAGTGAAATGCCCGCCGCAATCGGTGGCCGCTGCTGGGGGAGTTTAAAATAGAGCTGGCAGTGTTTTATGGTATTCGGTCGTGAGTTGAAGCCAGTATGTTTGGCTTTAAATTTACGATATGGCACAATTTTCGCCGCTTTCCCGGGGTGATTAATCTATCGCCCAATTACAGCCAGATTTATGTTTCGGCTAGCGGCTTTTGTGGGTGCCACTTATGATGGAGGGGCTTCTATAGAGGTCAGAATTATTATTTTTAAGTATCGCACTGGACCCCCAAAAACTAAATCCCTTTTAAGCTACTTCTCCCCTAGAATTGTCCTACTCAAGATCCTCCTTTCAGGTCCTGCCCCAACGCACTTGAGTCCGCTCCTGATTTGGCATGTGCCAATCCCCGTAACACATCTAGAGCCCCCGCTTACCCCTTTAGGGCCTGGCTTAGGCTGCTAATTAAAATTCAGCCATTGGCATCGTTTTGCATAGTTTCTAATTTGCCAGGACGTTGTTGCAGAGAGATGGAGAGAGAAGGGGAGAGAGAAAGAGGGGAGGAAGGAAAGGGACAGGATGCGAAACCGAGTGAGGGCGAGCCAAACAACATGAATATTTGAATATGGATTTGTGTGGTCTGGCATACTGAGCAGCGTACTAAGCTTTGGTCATCGGCAGTCGGGGGTTAAGGCGGGTCGGATTGGCCCTAAGAAGGTCTTTAGCTCGCAGTCTTATTTTTGTTTTTTTTTCTTTACAGTAGCAGTAGCAGTGTACAAGGCACACACTCACCCTCACCCCCTGCTCCTCCTGAGCGAATTTCTTGATTTCACGCTCCAAATCAAGCTGTCTCATTGTTGTTGTTGTTGCGGTTGTTTGTTGTTGTTGTGGTGGTTGTTGTTGGTGTGGTTGTTGTTGTCGTCGGGTTCACCAGAAGTGAGAAGGTTGAGTATCGCATAAGTTTGTTAGATTTGTGTACATATTATATGTGTAAGCGTGCGAGTGCTCGGGAGGGGGCGGAGTGCGAGCCGAAAGTTGGGCATCAGGCAGACAAAGTGGCGTCGGTTAAATGGCCATAAGAAGCAGACAATAAAGCCACGAGGACTCTCGTAAAAAAATATTCGCATATTCCGGCCGAGATGTACATACGTACGTAGATGCGTGAGCCCGGGCCTCTGGCTTATGTAAGAGGGCCAAAAGTCGGGCGGCCGGAGTGGAAAAGTCGATTCAATGCGGCCCAACTTGGCCAACTGCTAAACAAGATGAATTATTGAAAGTTTTTCGCCCCGAAAAAGGGCCAACGGGGAAAGGGAAGGGAAGGGAAACGGGGGGGAAACTGCAGTTCGCAATAAATAGAATCTGCACCGAAAATAGGAAATGTAAAACGCAGTGACCTCGAAAGAACTGCGCCAGCCGATTGCTCTCTTTCCCGGCCCTGTTAACGCGGCGTATACGCAACAACTTTTAATTGCTCGCCCGGCAGAAAAAACATAAAAAAGGGGCGAGGCGAGGCGAGGCGAAATTTGTTTTCTTTTGTACGGCATGTGGGCGGGCGGTTGTTTTTCTTCAGTCCGGTTTTGTGGGCTGATTTTTAATTACTGCTGTCCGGGCCGAGCAGCTATGCCGCATTTCCTGCGACCATTTGTTTGCTTTATCAGAGACAAATTAATTTCGAGCCTCGCCAATCGCCGGTCAAGGCGCCTGTTGTCCCGCGTTCCATTCAATTGGTGTAATATAATAGCCACCGCCGGCTGCGCACAGAGTGCAGGGCGTTACGCAGAAATAAAATGCGATTCCCGAAAAATGCCAGTGGGCGCTGAGCCAAAAAAGCGGGCAAAAAACGCAATTTGAATACTTATTGTGCGGGGAATTCCATAGAAATGGGGCCCCGAAAAGGATGTCGGGCTTATGCAAATGGCTTTAACGCCACGGGGACTCAATGCAGTGCGCAGATAAAATATGAAGTTCAGAACTCAGCCAAGGATAGTGGCCACTCTCGGATAGTATCTGTCATTCTTGATGGCCATTCATGCGATACACTCGCACAAAGCGCACAGAAAACAAGCGCACTTTGAGTTTCGGAATGGAATTTCCCACTCTTTTCTGTTGTAGATTTCCATTACTGGTTTTTAACCAGTTACCAAACAAAGAAACCCAAGTTTCCGCCAGGCGTTTAAGCCGAAAGCCAATCGGATAGCAGCGGTATTCCCTTTGGCCTTTTCTCCGGCCGTCGTCTGTTGTCCCTAAATAGATTTGGTTTCTGTATCAAGGTTGCCCTGCCGCCCACTGGGAATTGGCCAACTGTCTGACCATGCTCTGGAAACGCTTTCCCGCTCCCCCACTTTGCCGCTCTACCCCTCCCGCTTCTTGTTTTCCCAGTGTTTTCTGTGCGCTCCGCTGCCTTTTGTTCTGTTTGCGCCCGATATTACGCATACGCCGTGTGTGGCTGTGTGGGAGTTTAGCTCGGGGCAAACATGTAATTAGGGGACGGGCTCGGATCAGTAATAAGCAGTTGGTCGTTGGTTGCTGGTTGCTGGTCGCTTGCCACGTCCTTGGGGAGGTCGGTGGCAGAAGTTAAGCTGCTGCAAGGCGAGCTGCAGCACTCCAACACTACAGCACTCCAGCTCTGCAGCCCTGTTTCAGATTGATTTCCCGGGGGAGGCAGGTCGTCGCCGCCCCCGATGAATAATGGCAGGCAACAGTAACAGAAACAGAAACAGCAACAGAAACAGTAACAATGGGGAAATGCACTTTCCTGCCACGCGAAGATGCATATCCGTCCATTGTGGCGCCGAAAAGTGTGCAACAAAATCGAGATTTTATTGGGTGGCGAACAATGAAATGACTAAGCTGCTGTCTGAGTGTGTGTGTGAATGTGTGGGTGTGTGAATTTATGGGTGTGTGAATGTAGTGGGTGTGTGGTAGTGCACTGCACTTAATGTTAATTTGAACGACGTTCATTGATGTTGACTGCCTCCACTGTCCTCATTCTCGTCGGCACAAAGTTGCAAATTAATTAAGCGACAACGGCAACAAGAACAAAACAGTAAAAATATGCAAAACATGTAGCAAACTGAATGAAACGTGTCAGGCTTTATCTGTCTATATGTGGGTGTCTGTGTGTGTGCGAGTCTGTATGTGTGTGTGTGTTTGGGAAATGAAAAATCAACAGTGGAAACGGTGTGGAACAGTGGGAAAACACTACGAACAACTCAAGCTTCGGTTGGCATAAAAGCGAACATTTCTAGGCTCTACTTTCTGTTTAAGCTAGATTGTAACGGTTATAAAGCGGTGTGTATATATAGTTGGTATGTGTGTGTGTGTGTGGGTAGGTATATCGAGTATATAAGGCTTGGCTTCTGCGTGTGTGTCCTGGGTAAAATAAAAGCTGGCAAAGTTCTGATGTTGCACCAAATGGTTCGAACTCAAGATGCATAATGTGTTTTTTGTTTTTTGATTCGTGTTCAGAGAGAAAGGGCGGGCGGGGAAAAGGGGAGGAGGGGAAGGTGCTCCCCCTCCCCCGCTGCCCGTGTACGAAATCATTCTCTAGAGCATTGTTTGCCGAACGAAAGAAATTAGAGAGATAGATTGACAGAGATATACGTATAAAGTACGGAGGCATTCGGAGGCGGAGGCAGAGACTCGACCACTCGCCTCTTCCGGCAGGGAATGTGGCAAGGACTCCAAGGACTCTTGGCGGGTCTTACCTGCTTCTGGGCCATGGCCTGCATCTGCTGGAACATCTGGCGCTCCTCCTCCTTGCCTGCAATTCGAAAGGAGAGCTCCGGTCAGCGGATCAGTTCATCTAGCACTCCGAAGGGGCGAGACTCACCCATTCCCTTGGCCTGCAGCATCTCCAGCAGCTTCTTGATGCTCTCGTCGCGGGCGATCAGCGTCTGCTTCTGGGTCTCCACCCGGCACTCGAGGTCCTTGATCGTCTCGCGCAGGATGCTGATCTCGCGCTGCAGGTGGTCGTTCTCTGCGTAGATCGCCTCCATCTGCTGCTGCATCTCGAGGTTGGGCTGCCGCATCCGCAGGCGCAGCTCCTCCTCCAGCTGGCGCACCAACATGGCTTGTTTCTGGAGGAATAAATAATGTAATTAGTTCTTCAAAGAAATGCAAAATATATAGGGTTGAAATGGTTGACATTTAAATTAATCCTGGCTATACTCCAATTCCTTTCCTATTTAATATATGTGTACGTAATTCAGTTACCTGATTCTCCGTGCTGAGCAGCTTCAACTGGTCGTTGATCAGACTGTACTTGGCGCTCTCCTCCTTGCGCAGGGCCCGCTCCTTCTTGAGCTCCGGCGACCAGAAGGTCTTGATGCTGTGCATCGAGCTGCCCAGCTTCTGGTTGGTCAGCTCCAGCTCCCGCTTGAGGTTGCCCAGCTCGCGCTGCAGGTCGGTGTTCTGGTGCTGCAGGTCGCCCAAGTAGGCCCGGTCCGAGGTGGGGCCCATGCCCGTGTTGTAACCGCCCATCGCGCTGGGGCTCTGCCGCGCCGACCGCCCGTACAGCTCGTCCTCTAGGTAGAGTCCCCGCTCGAGGGACCGGTCGCGGGAGCGGTCGCGCGGCTCCCGGATGGGGATGAACTCGCGGTCGTGGGGGTCCACGAGTCCGCCGCGGTCCAGCGATTGGTAGCGGGTTCCTAGTTGGGGTTTATACACTGTTTAGTTTATGGATTTGAGGTGGCGGGTAGGCAGCTCAGATCTCTGGTGAAACTAGCATTCTGGGAGGTCAATTTAATACTGGTGATTTGGTTACCCAACTACCCAATAAAAGTATCAAGATATTTTAGGAACTAATCTGATGGGTTAGGACCACGATTAAATTGACCTTCTTTTTGTGAGCCCCCTTGGAACGGTCTTTACTTGGATAGTCCATGGCGTGGGCCATCGGTGGTCTGCTGGCGCTCCGGCTGCGATGGTGACCCGCTCCGGCCGGACTGGTTGGCTCATCCATGTCGCGGTAGTATGGACTGCCCATTGCTGAAATTCACACACACACAGAATTCATGAGGATGACCAAATGAGGATGACGAACGGGCGGGTGGTTGGTTGGTGGCTGGTGGGTGGTTTATCTCTGGTGGCTAATGGTGATGGTGGTGGTTCGTGTTTCGATTCGGCTCCTCTTCCGGCCACCAGGACAGAGGGAACGCAACCAAAAGTATACAAAGTGTTTTCTAGAGGTGGCAACTAGTGCAGTGGAGCCTCTGCCCCATTCTTCGGTTTTCTTATTTTCGGTTAGGCTAGGTTAGTGGCAGGTAACTCAAAAGTGGATAAAGGAGAAGGAGGAGGGAAGAGTGTTTGTCGTGTTCTGGCTTTTCCCCGCCCACCCACAAGTCGAGACCCGTCTGTAAAGCAGCTACTTTGTGAGTCCTGGCTCCTGGTTACTGGTTACTGGTTCCTGATTCTCGTATTTCAGTCCACCCTCGCGGGTTGTTAACCAAGTTCGCCCGTCACGAAATCATTTTGCACGGCAAAGGCACGGAACAAAGTTTGCGGTTCTGCCAACGTCCTCGTTCGTCGGTTTCTGTTCTGCTGTTCAGTGGTCGCCGTTCTGGCTCAACTCATAAACGGTTTATTAAGCCCCCCGAATGGCGGCCAAATGCTAATTAGCTGGCGTAATCATGAGCTGACCCCGTTCAAGTGCCAAGTGCAAAACAGTTTAGCTAACCATAATTGTAATCCAGTTTGAGGCTTTGATATCAAACGCGCTGCTCCCGGCGAAGTTTCAGTGATAGTTTCAAGGTGCGCTTTTTCGCAGTGGTTTTCTTGCGTCGCTGGCTCAGCTGAGGGCCATTTCCCAGTCGCCGGTTCCCGGTTCTAATGCAATTTCCCGGCAGCTGCTGGTCCCCGTCCAATCCCCGCACGGAATTCAATTTGCATGTGTTCAAGTGTTCGGGTGTTTGGGTGTTGAGTGCCGTTTGTGTGGGTTAATTGAAATGAAAATCGGTTGAGATTCGCAGGATGAGTGAAGCGAAACGAAATACGGATACGGAATACGGAAAACGGAGTACGGAGTACGGAATAAATGAAAATCGAATCAAGTGAAATGAAATGAAATCAAATTCATGTACCATGCGCATGCGTGTGATGTGGACAGAAATAATAGACTTTAGTTAGAATTGCATTAGTTGAGTCGACTACAAATAGTACGAAACGAAAGAGTTATAATCTATGGCGGTTACAGGAGAGAGCTAGCGAGCGATGAGCAATCTGATGGATAATCAATTTTGAATTTCGAATTTGGAATTTGGAATGGCGTCTGCTTGGCACAGAGTCAGTGGTTCTATCATAGATCGGTCTGGGCTCAGCCAATTGATCGTGGTTCGTGGGGATCACTGATCGCCGGCTCTCGCACAAACAGGATACTGGCCAGGTGCAGGACTACGTAAGTGCTCGTTTGTTCGTTGGGTTCTGTTACAGTTACGGATCAGTTCGGTTTCGGTTTCGGTTGCGGTTGCAGTATCGGTTGCGGTTGCGGGATGGATGGGGGCATTCACCTAAAGGACTTCCGCGAGGAGCGCCGTAGTCCCGGGATGGGGATCGATCGACCGTCGGCAATTCCTGGAGACGCCGCACGCGACCCGGACTGCGCACACCAGAGCTATTCACTGGATTATAGTCGTCTCGTGACATAATCCGCGGCTCATCCGCGGAGAGCAAGTGGGTTCGGTTGTGCGCCCTGTCCGGCGGACAGCTTAAATGCAACGCTGGCCTTCGGCTTCCCCTCGGGTTCTCCTCCGGTCGTCGGAGCTGGCCGCTCGGTTGATATGCTCGGTTTTGATTGATTGCCTGATTGATCTATTCGCGACTCTCTCTTGTGCGGCATCTGCAAGTGGAAGAAGTGAGAAGAACGAAACACATACACACAATAGTACACCAAGCACACAGCACACTGCACAGGTTGCGCGACAAACAAATCCTGCATTACGTATACGCCCCGTTGCATCTTTGCTTCTTTGCATCTAAATTGGCTCCGGCCCGACTTGCATATCCTTAACCTTCTTACCCAAATCCCAGCCAGGAGCTGTCTCTCTGCCGGCCCATAATCACATAAACAAATACCATAAACAGCCTCAAAAGACTCAAGACTCGAAAGGGTCGCGGGGAGGACATCTCGCCGAGCATTGCATTACGGCGGCTCTATGCAAATGCGTCTTCCACGGCGACGGCGACGGCAGCAAATCGCATGCAAATTGCCACTTGAGCGGTTGCCGCTCGGCTGAAAGGAAACCTGCCGCGGAGGCTGAGGGCCCAGTTTATGCGGTCCGCCTTGCATCGATCTTGGCCAGACTTTAATATCATTAGCATTGCTATTCATTAGCAATAAGAAAATTATAGCAAAAGAGTATTACAGTGATTTACTTGGAACTATGTTATCTTTATAGGAATCCCCTATGCTTCAACTAAAAAAATATTTATTTTGATGAACTGTTTTCAATTCATCATGGTTTCTTTTTGACATATTCATATTCCATGGCTTGAGGGTCTGTGAATGTCATGAATGCTAAATTGCAATCACTCCGCCCGCATAAACAATGGCGATAAGACGCTGCGGCATGTTGATGCCTCGGTTGCAGTGAATGGGCCAAGAGTGCGGATGCGGATGCGGATGCTGAGGGGGATAGCAAGTGCAGCAAGTGCGGACAGTGCGACAGCTGCAGCGGCTCAGATGGGAGCTAAACGAATCAGCAAGCCGGAAGCCCATTCACAGCCACCAGAAGGAGGTCTCCTCCTGATCCTGTTTCTGCCTCCTTCCCCCGTCTGTGTGTGTGTGTGTGACGCCACAAGGAGCGCCGGCAGATGAGGTCAGGATACGGCAGACAGGCCATAAAGTATCAGGCCCAGATTCGATTACATCGCCATGCCATTAGAGAGCCGCAGGCACAGCACTTTGCTGGGCAAACACATCAATGTGTGTTTGGGTGAGTGCAAGTGTGTGCAACTTGTGTATGCGGAGGCCGAGACAGATTGCACTTTGGGCTGCATCCTTGGGGACCTGCAGCCCGTTCGATTGTTGTCCGGACTCGGGACTCAGGACTCAGGACTCGGGACCTCGGACATCTTATCGGGAGCTGCCCGCTCCGGAGCCCCCACCCCAAAACAAACATGTTGAATAGCCCGAAAATCGAAAAGCGGAAAACGAGAACCGAGAATCGAGAATTGAGAAACGAGAATTGAGAAACGAGAGGAAGCCGGAGAGAGAACTCACCACACGGGGCAGCGGTGGCAAGTGCGCAAGTGCGTGGCATGCCACCAGGCACGGCGCTCGGCGCTCACAACAATAGCGTCATCGTAAAACGTTTGCCGTGTTTTGTTGTTACCACTGCCCCAATGTAAGCAGTGTGTGGATTGGCGGCGTTTCTTGGCCCGCAAACACACACACAAGCGCACAAGCGGGTGCCACATGTAAAATAAGGTTAAAATTTGAAATCAATAAAAGTTATTCGACTGATCTAAAATTAGAGCAGGCAACTCAAATAACAACCGAGGCAAATAAATAATAAAGGCAAACACCGCAGCATTGGCACGCGAGGGGCGGCCATAAAAACCCGAAAATCGGAAAACGGAAAGAGCCCAAGAACAACAAAAAAGCTGACAAATCATGCGAGCATTCGAATGCGTTGGGCCTGCCCCAAAACAGCCCGTCCACAGAATCTAATTACGAGTTTCCGAATTGCTTGCCAATCTCCGGGTGATTGATTGATCGACGGGGCGTATGGGTAATGCATGGAGAGACTAAACTAAGCTAAAGTTTGTTATTGGCTACGTTCTATGACTCCAACTAGGTCTAGGCAATCGGGATCTTATGCGAGTATATATACGTATGGGGGGAGCCCTTCTACCGAAGTTACAACAGATACGAACGAAAGATACGGGATACGGGATAGGGAGTTACAGAGTTACAGAGAGAGAACGGCAAAGGCAGGCAAAACAGATTACTCATAACTGATTACGGTTAAATTATGGCGGCTCCTGTTACACAAGGCATACGCACAAATCACAAATCAATATCGCTTACGGTTCACATCACAAATTGAAGTTTTTTGCGTGTCTCTGTGTGTGTGTTTGTGTCTTTGTTGGTGTGGGTGTCGTTACGTATACGTTATGTGGTTAAGTAGCTCACCCGCTTTGCTTAGGCGATGAATTTTGAATGATTTTCCTTAACGAACTGCGGCAAATGAAAAAGTCTCTAATCCGCTGCTGCTGCTTCCTACTCCTCTTCGCGATCCTCCTGCTCCTGCTCCTCGACTTCCGCTTCCGGTTTTCAGAGCCCGCACACACTGACGCACTCGCGCTGCCACTACATGTGTGTGTGGGCGATTTGTTGCTCGGCTTTATGGCCGCTGCCAATGCAATGCTGCTCGTTACTGCAACTGCGACTGCAACTGCGAATGTGTGGGTGGAAGTGGCTATGGCTATGGCTATGGCTATGGCTATGGCTGTTGTGGTCGTTGTCAGGCGGCTCAATGGGCATTTCCGGTTCCGGTCGCTCGGCTAGCTGCTTGCACTAATTTAGTTGATGACACTGGCTTAGTTAGTTTGTTGACTTTCGTGGCGTGCGCTCGCTGGCTGGCTAATTGCGTTTTGTGTATGATTTAAACGGCTTTTGTTTTATGTACATGGCTGTGTGGGAGGATAATTAAACCGCGTGAGTTTCCCAGCTAAACTAATTAAAGTCTCCGTTCTTTGTGTGTGTTCTTGTGTTTTTTTCTGCTCTCGAGTGGTTTCGCTGGCTCGTGCCCAACGAGGATATTTTTTACACTCGCTCCCGCTGACACACATTCGAGGCGCACACACACACCCGCACTCACTTACACACACACACACAGCGGCGGAGAGATAGGGAGTTGAAGAGTGCTCCGCAAAATGGAGTGGAGAGTGTTCTACGCACGAGTTACGCTCACGAACAACGTAAGCTTCGACGTAACGAAGGGGGTTGGAGTGGGAGTGGGAGTGGGGGGTGGGGGGTTGGTGTGGCCAACATTATGCTGGCAGCACCCACCCCGCCCTCTGCCCTCCGCCCTCAGCCGACCGCCCACCGCCCTCCACTTCATTCGCTCGGCTCTAGGCTCTGTTATACAGCTTATGGCTTTTCAAACTTAATGTCTCTTTGTAGGCGTATGCGTGTGAGTGTGTGTGTCAGTGTATCAGTGTGTCCGTGTGGGTGTTCGACCGCAAGTGTGTGTGTATAACTCGCATGGCTTATATGTAGGTTGAAGCAATTTATAATAATTTTTCTGCCTCTGCCCCAATCGATAGGCAGCGTTTAGTGGGCCAGATTACTCCTTTTGATTGACAGTGTGTGCTTGTTCGTGTGCCCCATACACACACACACTCACACACACGAATATATGTACACGGGGTGTATCTTTAATGGTTTCTCGAGTTTGTCACACGATTTGGGCGCTGTAGGCGGCTTTTCGGGCCGCTCGCCTTGGTTTTCGACTCGCTTTTTTGCACTTTTTGCAGGAAATCACTTTTCTGTATCCAGGGAGCAGCCTCTAGCGCAATTGCTGCCACTCACGCACACTCACTCGCCCGCACACACACTCACAGCGATACACACACGCCAACGGGAAACTTATGCATTTTATCGGGGCACTTCGACAGTCAATGGAATTTTCTCGCGATGTTTTTCACTTTTCTCTGCTGCGAATGCAATTAACTTGGATTTTTCTTGGCCTTATACATTTCTCAGCCAGATACATATACTGCGCGAATATATATGTGTGTTTGTGTGTGTGTGTGTGGGCATGCGAGAGTGAGATGGTATTGGTGTTCGTGTGTCTGTTCCTAACCCAAAAATGTATTGTGCGGCAGCTGAGGTGGCCCGTTTTCGGCAACGCCGTTGTCCAACTAACTACCCTCAAAGAACTGAGCGCCGCTCGTGCGAGCCAGTCGCTGATATAGTCGCCGATTCGCTGGCAAGTGGTGAGTTTTCCGACTTTCCCGCCCCTTCCCCTCCACCTCCTCTTTCCCTTCTGTGGTCTAGCTCTAGGAATAGTGAGGTTGCGAGCGAGCGGGAGAGCGCGCGATTGCAATCAATGAATTTTCCTTTCGGCGCTCGCGCAGTTCGCCGACTGCTGGCATTTCGAGTTTGCGGTGCGAGCCAGCCCAATGGATTCCGGAATTCCAATACCAAAATATGGAGCCAGCACATTGCGTTACGCCGGCGGAAAACTGCCCTTACGTACCGCTCTTCATTTCCACCTGGCAATGCTGCGCGCCAACTATTTGAACCGCCCTCAAAGTTGCGCTACGCTTTTTGTGCAGCGCTGCGGATCGTTCGCTAAAAATACTTTTTGGGAAAGTTGCTACGAAAAATAGAATGATGAAAACTGGGATACTGATTTTTCGACAAACAAAATCAATGTTTTGGGCACAACTTGGAAATAAATGGTCAGAAACATGAATGTCATATCTCGTTGAGCTCGTAATGACATTTGCAATCGATTGGCATTCGAGGTTAAACAATTTCATTTTTGACCAATCTTTGCAAAAAATTATGATGCTACCCCTTATCAAAAATTCAGTTTTGGTTTTGACTTATTTTGGAATCTTATACCTTTATAAGCTCGTAATGACATCCCTCATCGATTAGAATTCAAATCCGAAAAATTATATTTTTTGCCAATTTTTGCAAATTTTGACGATGTTACCCCTTATCAAAAAGTGAAAAATGGGCGAAAATTGAGTTTTTCAGAGTCATCCAAAATGTGATTGGGATTGTTAGCTGAGGTCGAAAAATGAAAATATCAGTTAGTCTTTTAGTTGTAAGTCGATTTTTGACCGAGTTATGACAAAAAGACCTCTGGAAAGATACGATATTTTGACTAAAGGGCGACATCACAATTTTTGGGCGAGTGACTCCACCTAGAACTCCGTGTTAGTTTGCAGTCAAAAAAAGGGGCGTTAGGATTAAATCCTGCCTGAACAGTTCTTGTATTTCCTTTTGCTTTTTTCCCCCTATTTCATTAAAAACCCCCATAATTTTGGCACAAACCAACAAATAAATAAGTCTCCTGCACGGCTTGTGTATGTTAAGTTGTTATACTTTATTCTGGAATGTGTCTGTATGGTGGCGTCGTGTGTGTCTGTGGGCATAATACATTCTCGTAATACTTAATTAACGTAGCTCCGATACCAATACCAGCGCCTCCTGGCGGCTCCGTCTATTTACAGGTGAACTCCTCGAAGCTCTCGTCGCACTCGTCGCACTTGACCTCGCAGCACCAGCGGAACTGACAGCGGCACTGCTTCGTCCGCCGGATGTGCTGGGTGTCGTGGCCACGCCCACAGCAGAGCATCTCGCAGCTCTGGGGGCCGTGGCCGGTGCGCTGGCAGCTCCTGCCGGCGGTGCCCAGGCTTCCCGTCTGCAGACTCCGCTCGCAGTAGTTGGGCGACGCCTCCAGGTAGATGAGCTCCAGGCGCTTCGGCCAATCGAGGACCGGTTTCTGGGCGCGGGCGGTGCCGGCATGCTTCTTTCTGCAAACGAAAAAACCAATAAATAATAAATAATACAATAATATACAATACAAGAAATGAAGATATTTCATGATATTTTGCCTCCTGTTTGCATTGCCCCTTCATTGCTTGACTTAGTCATCTGTCTGATCTCACCTGCTTAATACTAATCTCAGTCCACGTTTGCCTTTGACGGCTTGAACAGTTTTGGCTTTTTGATACTTGGTCATCAGCCTGTCGCCGATCAGGCGAAAGGGCGGCAGGCTCTTCCAGCAGGTCTTCATCACGCAGGAGCCGCTGACGCCGTGGCACTTGCAGTCCGTGCGCAGCATCTTCTTGACCAGCTGAGGAGTTGGGTAAAAGGTTAATAATATATATAATGTGGTTGTTAAAATGTTAACACACCGTTCTCCCCGCCCGGTTGTTGTGCAGGTTCATCAGCGTGCGCGCATCCCGCTCCAGTTCGCGGGCGTCCATGAAGCGACGGGCGTACCGCATCCCGAAATCCACGTCCGCCGAGCAGCCGCCCCACTTCCAGGGCTCCTCGGGCGTGGCCCCTCCGGTGGGCGTGGCAGCCCTGTGCCGTACGTCGCAGCCGCAGGTGGAGATGTTGCCGCGGGCACAGGCGGCGGTCACCGCGAACGCCGCTCCGGCACTGGCTATCGCATAGGTGAAAGCGGCCTCACGGGAAGCTGGGGAGGAAAATTGGGTTGGGAATATAAAAAATCAGTAGTGATTACAATACGTTAGGTACAAAATGTCTACCAGTAAAAGAATTCTTTGGGATATAATAAAGGTTGAGAGCTGATTTTAAATATTATGCAAAATGTTTGACTGAAATTATAATGCCCTCTGGCAGGTTATAATAAATCACTTGCAAATCACAAAAAAAGTAAAGGATGAATGTCTTCTCTGAGATTTCTCTGTACGAATATGCTGGAGAAACCCTATTGATTATGCATACCAATTATCACATCAAATCGAAAATCACATTTGAATCTATAATCTGTAAGCACGACCCCTGCGAGGGCGTCTACTTTGCGATCGGTGCATCTCCAACTCCAACTCCAACTCCACCCAAATAACTCACCTGTGGGCATCACATGGGCGAAGACGCTGCGCTGCCACACCTCCGAGCAGTTCCAGCGGTGGCCCCGGAACTGGTGCTGGCACTCCTGGGCGCCCAGCTGGTGGCCCTCGCCCAGGGCGACCAGGGCGTCGGGCATCTCGCGGCACAGGCTCCGCTGGCCGGGCGTCAGGCCCGGGATTCGGCCACAGAGCATGGCGGATGTAAAGCTGGACACTAATCTGACGAGAAGGCAGAGCAAACAGAGCCATAAATAACACCCTGTAGAGCCGCGGTCAATGAATAAACAGATAAACAAACAAACAAGTAACAAACGAATGCCGATCGATCGATCGATCGTTCGATCGAAGGCGAAGGCGATGGCGATGGCGATGGTGATCCGATTGGCAAAGCTGAAAAGCTGAAAAGTCGTGCGCAGCAAAAGCCGCCGGCTCTTTTGGGCTGGCCGAGTGCATTTGCAATGCGACTGCCATTGGAGGCTTCAGTTTCAGCTCCGAGCTACGAGCTCCAAGCCGCCAGCCCGAGCTCCAGATCTCAGCCAATCGAGTCGATTCTGGGGCCAAGATTAATGTGTCTGCCGCACAGGCACAAATTTATTTGTATTTTATTAATCAACTGGATAGGTTGCCCGGGAAATAGGTTGAATTCAAAAGGCATATCGATTTCGCAGTGAGTAAGCAAAGAGATTTGCCGGATTGACTGTTCGGCAACTGTCACTCTGATCTGATGCACTTCCTCCCGGAGATCCGAGATCCATGTTTTCTCCCCGTGTACCTGCGGCAGGTGGCAGGTGGCTGTGGGCTTGGGCGTTGCACTGTCAGCTTAAGTCAAACCCGGCCGCAGCTGTATTATTAGCCATAATTGCACGGAGATGCAGACGGAGCACTCGGAGCAGTCGGAGCACTTGGCCATCCGTCGTGACTCGCTGGAGTGTCTGATCGAGTCGCGTTTGGCGCAGCTCAGCTCCACCTGAGTGGTCGGGTTAAATGGCGCGGCTAATGCTCACAGTCAAAAACGGCAAATGGGATTAATGAGTTTCGACAATGAGTTGCAAATTGCCAATTGGCAATCGCCAATTTCGGATACTTCTTTCCCAGTATCCGCCCAGCCATGCAGCCATCTAGCCATCCAACCATCTAGCCGCCTCCCACTTGGCCCCCAATCGCCACCCACTCCCGCGACGTGTCGAGTCTACCTGTCTACCTGTCGACTTGCGGCTGCCAAGCCAATCAGCATCAAACAGCTGCGGCAATAATCATGCCATCGATCGATCGCCTGCTCGCCTGCTCGCCTTTTGTCCGTGGAGCGGGCCAAGTCGGGAAAGCCAGGCCAACACATCCCCGGGCCAAACAACTGGCGCACGGGTGGGCAACTGCAATATTGAAACACAGATGCAATTGTTGCCCAGTTGCCTGGGTGCACAGGAAACCATGAATGGTTATTAATTTAAAAACAAAAAAATACATAAAATTAGTGCAGCAAACTATGCCCATTTCCTTATTGCCGTTTACTGCTCATATTCACTTGGCCTAACAACCTCAAATGCAGACTTCATTTCTCTGCGTGTGCACAAATCCAAATGGCTTTCGCTGCCCGCCACTCGAGTGTCTCCAACTCCGACTTAAGCTCCAACTTAAACTCCAACTCAGACCGCAGTCGGAGCCCCACAGCTTACGAGGCACTCTTAAACGCAGCAATTAAATCAATTTACAGAAATTACACATTTTACCTGCCGCAGAGGAGCACGAAGACATGAGCTTAAACCCTCGGCGAGACGTCGATTGCTGATGGCTGATGGCTGGTTGCTGATATGCGATCGCTTTCGTTGTTGCTGGCTTGTTGAACACGCTGTTAACATGGCCAAAACTGGGGCCGAGCGTCGACGATCGACGGCGAAATTGGTGGTTAAACTAATAATTAGGCCCGTTTAACAGGGCCGAAAGCAAGGGACCACAAAACCTTCAACTCTGCGGCCGCAGTTGGCCCGAAATACGCGATCGATCTGTCAGCGCATCCGCTCCGCCAGTCCAATCAGTCAACCAGTCAGTCAGTCATCCAGTCAGTCAGTCAGTCATCCAGTCAGTCAGTCAATAGCTTTTACGTGCGTTCGCCCAGCGTGACCGTCAAGCCTCCCGCTCCTCGATAAATATGGCTTGGAGTACTACTCGTACTCGTACTCTGCTCAACAACCAGCCGGCAATCAAGGCGGCCATCTCCATCTCCTGATACCCGCAACCCTTTTGTTTTTAGCTGCTTTATTTAATTTGTCGCTCGGCCCGCCCGTCTGCTGTTTGCCTGTTGCATGTCAACGCCGACAATTTCATCATCGTCATCGCCATTACCAGAACAGATTTCAGCTCCAGACCCGTGCACAGTGAGAAAAACTACTAACAGCAGTTTATTTATTGCTCAAATTGTTAGCTTAGAACAATTCAAGTTCAAATGGTGCAATGATTTATTACCAGTTAGCTTTACCTGCCATTTCTGACAGGTTTAACGTTCAACTGTATTTTGTTTTGTAGAAACTGAAAGTTTTTTCAGCTGATTTATTTCTCCCTGTGCATTCCCGATCCACTCCATGATCTTCAGGCCCTCGAGCAGTCAGAGTCACGTGTGCTTGATTTGCGCTTTGTTTTGGTCCCCTTTTTGTCGTAGTCCTGGAACTGCTCTACCTTTGTATTATCTCCGCTTCTATATCGGGGTTCTGCCGCTTCGTGACCCTTTGTGCTGCGTGAGAGCAAGGACCTGTCATGAACTTGATACCACTTCCGCCTCCGCCACTCACCACATACCATCTACCATCTACCCATATACCATTTACCATCTACCATTTACCATTCCCCAGTGAGCCAAAATAGAGCTGGCACTTGCAAAACGACAAACTAGTTCCATCGACAGTCTTATGGCTTCTGCCGGCCGACAAATTGGTGATTCCTCAGGCACTAATTTGCACAAAAATATTTGCCCCGACAACGCGCACTCATTAAAAATGGATTAAGCCGGGCGCATAATTCAGCTGAAGTCGGAGTCGGAGTCGGAGCTGGAGCTGGAGCGTAGCCACTTTGAGTGGAGTTGGCCACGAGCAGCACACTTTAATATGCAGCCAATATGCAGCCCAAACCAGCAGCAGAAACCACGAGAAATGCCGACTTAATGCGCACTTTGGAGCCTCATAAAAATATGACTTTAATATTTTCACGCGCAGGCGTAGCAGCACAAGCCAACTGGCTATCCACGGTGCCCAATCTCCGATTCCCAATCCCCACTCTCCTGGATCCCCCCGGCTGGGTCCGGGGCCCTGTCATAATTGTGCGAATCTAGTCGGCCAAATAGTTTCGACCCACCGCTGCGAAGGCGGCGCTGTTTGGGCCTCGCTCCTCGGGAAGGGACGCGGCTCTTGACCAGTAGCGCCTCCAATGCAGGCAGATATATATGGCCGGCGCTCCGTCTGGTAATTACATGCCTCGCTGACATGTTCATGGCCCCCTCCCCGGACCACTTGGCCCCTCCTTCGCCGAACGGGCAAGCGCCAATTGGAGGCGGAAGCAACAAAGGCGCTTTAATCCGGCCAAAACAATGCGTTGGTCCGGGGAACAATGTTCGTGGCCGGGTCCCTCGATTCCTCCATCCCCCAATCCCTCCGTTTTGGGGGCATTTGAAAGTTTTGTGTGCGCTGATAAAACAGCCGCTCTACAGCTCCACAGCTCCACAGTGCTACAGCTGCATGTAAAGTGGGCGGGGCTGGGAGGAGTGGTCGCGGTGGGAGCGGACAAACCGAAAACCCATAAAGGCTGTTCAACATGCCATCAATAAAACACAAATATTCCAATGGGGCGGAGGCAGAAGAAGAACGAGGAAGAGAGGAGCAGTGGAGCAATGGAGCGGAGCTGACCATGGTCATGGCCAAGAAAAATGTCGCTGCCACGCTCAGACAAACGGCCAGCAACAATTGCCGGCCATCCTGGCCACAAAAACGACGACGTAATTGACCAGAGAAAGACATATGTACGAGCACCGCGAGAAACGGGGGGGTGAGAAGTTTTCAAGAAAAGTTTTTAGCAGTCTCTGGCTTTAATGGTGGATTTCGTTATTTTATTATAGCTCTTAAGCTTTGTGATTGCGCTGTAAATGCACACTCAATGTTTATTCAGGTTGAGCTTCGGCTGCAACTATTTTTCCAAGACTCCTGCACTTTGAGTAAACAGTAACCAATCCCTCTGTTTACTCAGCTCTCTTTCGCTCAGTGTACGCTCGCCGCGTCCATGTAACAGGTAAAAGCCAAAACGGATCGTTCGTCATGGACAATTGGCAGAGACCAAGTGGTCGAATGGCCACTCAGGCAGTTAGCCAGTTGGCCAACCGCACTCGCACTCGCCCTTGCCATCCCAATCCCCATTCCCATTCCCATTCCCATTGCCATCCCCATTCCCATCTGAATCCCATCACGCCCTGGCAAACAGATCAGCGCAGATAGTTTTGTTTGGGCTTTGAGCTTTGCAGTCGATCACTCATCCATGGCCGCAGAAAAGTGGTAAGAACCGAGTGGTAAGAGCGGCAACAATGCGAGTGGCTGGCTGGCCAGCAGGCCGCGGATTCTTCGGCCACCGCGCCGACGGCTCCCGCGCAGAGATTTCGCAGGTTGGCCTGGGAAACAGCCAACTTGCACTGCCAACTGCCAACTCTGGCTCTGGCAACAGACAACTGGCAAGAGTTTAGGCCATTTGGGGCTTGTAAATGCAGCCACAACTGGCGCAGAGTGATCTTGATCGCAATTTGAGCGTTTGTCTGCACGTTCATGCGTTCCAATTGTCCATGTACGAGCACGAGCACGAGATGCTCTGGAGGAGATGGGTTGGAGGAGGCAGCTGGTTTCCTGCCTCGAAATTGCAGTAACCTCAATTACACGAGCCGAGCATTTCTGGGTTAAGACCCTTCGAAGGTTTTCTTTTCGGGTTCAGTTCTGCCCACAAGACCAGCCCACTGGCGAGAAGAGCAGGAAGAACCAGAAAGGAGGCTAAGTTGGGAAGTCAGAGGTCCAAATACTCTTTCACTTGCTTGAAATAATTATCCATGAATTGGAGATAATTCAAATATTGTAACTAGTAAACTAGTTAAGTATTAAACAGAAGGGAAGACATATGTTGACCCACATCGATATCTCCTTTCGAACTTCCTAATGAAGTTGTAGTACCCTCTGCTAGAGTGCAGAAAGAAGCACAGAAAGTGGAGGGGGGAAAACACGGCGTATCTTCGAGATACACTCAAGTTATTGCAACTGCAACTGCATCGGGGCAATTAGATAGCAGTCGAAACACACACACACACACATACACACACACAGAGACGCGGAGACACGGAGGCAACGTTGATGAGTTTATGGCAAAAATTGATTTCCAGTTGTCGTTGCCCCGCCCACTGCCCACCGACCGCCGCCCCAATCGGATTTTAGCCGCGGCTCTTAGCTTTTAGCTGCTCCTCGCTACAAATGAGAAACCGCTGTCTTTCTGTCCCCTACCATAACTCTCGATCGGGCGGGCAGCAGCTATATAGAACGAGGCGTTCGCTGAATGGGCGTTCGATAAGGATTTACATACATCGCGCTGTGGCTCCGCAGATAAAATTAGCGATCGTGTCCGGCGATGTGCGCGATATGCCGAAAGGTAACGAAAGAGTTGTCAACTCGTGCAGATCTGTCAGCGATAAAAGAAGCCGAAGGGGAGCCGAGGAGCTGCAGGAAACCCGGGTTTTCCAGGGGAAAAGCGGGGGAAAACCCAACCCAAAAGCGCCCGGGGATCGCGGCTACATAACTGTGCGGCCGTTAAAGTTAATGGGAATTCCGTTTATGGGCTACTATACCTTATTTCCATAATCCAGAGCATGTAGATTAAGAGCTTGTTATGTATTTTCCACATGACGATGCAAATCCGAGGCGCACAACACGAATTCGAGCCCGGCAGCTGGCACTATCATCATATTCTATTCGCACTAAAAGTCTCAATACTCAATGCATTCGAGGCTTAATTTCTCTTCCCTTCCTTTCCTTTTGCTGAGCTTAGCAGTCTCCGGTTTCCGAGGGCCGAGCTCCGTTCCTACCCATAAATCGCAGCCATGGGAGCCAGCTATACGTATATTGGAAGTGAACCGAACGCCTCCGTTGTTATTCCTATTGTTATTGTTATTAATGGGGCGAAAACGCAGACGGCAGCACTCGATACCCGCGAATACGACCAGGCCCGATGAGCGAGTGCCGAAATACAAGCCACTAAATACAAAACACGCGAGCTCTTGTCCATTTGTTCGTATGCTAATTAACACCTTCTGCCTTCTGCCAACTGCTGCTCCGGCCAGCGGCGTTTCAATTAAGTCATCGCGATCGGATCACCAAACAGTTTTCGGCAACGCGTGCGTTTCATTCATGCAAATCTCCGACTCCGACTGACTTGGCCCGGCCATAACTCAGACCCGAACTGCCATCGGCGGCAGCATCATCCATCAGTGGGCATCAGGGGGCGGAGCTGTCCAGCGATCCAGCGGTCCCTCGCCGACGACACGACTTTTTAATTTATGATAAAGCGCCTCCGACTGTCACAACGGAATTGCGGCAATAACCATAAACGGCTCAGCAGGTGAAAACTACCAAAGCACCAAAAAAGAAGAGCAAAGAAGTGCCGCGATGAAGATGCCCCGACTGCCCGACTGGGGAGATCCGAAGACTGGGAATCGTGCAGCGCTTAGACGTCCCGGGTGCGGAGATTAACATAAATGCAGCTCATTAGTGACGCAATTAAAGAGCCGAGCCGCCAAACGGATTGTCCAGGAACCGCGAGATGGTTGGATCGTTTCGGGTTTAGCGAGCGGAGGTTCGGGAGATCGCTCGACCGTCGGCCGCGAGTGTCGTATAAGAACTGAGCGGACCCGAAAAACTATCCCAGCACTAGTCGGTAGTCACCTGGCCAACAAGTTGCAGTTCGATGGGGTTTCAAGTTGAAAGGTTTTTGGAAAATACTTCTGGGGTATTTAAATCCTAAAGAACGGAAGTTCAAGTAAAGATTAACAGCAAACCCAAAGGCTATTAAGTGTAGTCAAGTAATTTAAACCTGATTTTATACTTGTAAGTTTGTCAAAATAGAGAATAATAGAATAATCTCCACTTAGAAAGCCATTAGACAAACAAAAAATAAACTGCAATTATGAAAATCATTTTAAATCAATTTGATGCTCTAAAATTGTAATCAGATAATCGTTGAATATACACTTAACTTTTTAATGAACATTAGTATGGGAAGAATTACGGATCTACATCAATCTAAATCCCCACAACGTTTGAGTTCAAACAGGACAATCCAACTGCAACTCAGGTCGCGACTGAAGTGCGGCAGACATGTTCGCATCGAACATGTTCGACAGCCGAGTTGGTGAGCCCTGTTTGGAGCTGGACCAGCAGGCCAGCTCTCAAGAGACTCCCAACGATGGCCAATAAGCGATCCTGCACGTGACTCGGGCTCTCGGCTGAATGATAATGACGGAGACCTCGATTTGATGGTCGGGCCTTTTTGGGGAAGCAACTTTCATCGGCAATCAAATCAATTATTCGGGTAAAAGTCGTGGCTCCCCCGTCCGCAGAATGCTTGGAGTGGCCGAGGGCAGGGGGTCCTCTGCGGAAACCTGCAAGCTGATCGAATCTTCATGGTCCATGGGATGCGTTCGGCGATTTGTCAGCGTGTCGAACAAAACACAAATCATGTTCATCAAAGTGTGGCTACAAATGTGTGTTTTGTGGCTTTTTTTGCGGCAAATTTATAACTTGTTGCGCCGACGACTCCAGCCCCCAACTGCAGTTTGCAGTTTTACAAATTGTTTTCGAACATTTGTTCAAAGTGATTTATTGTCGGTTATTTACAGTCCGCCTCTTGAGCAGTGGGAAAATTGTTCATTTTTTATTTTGCACGCCACCTCTTCATTCGGTAGCCAGGCGGCCAAGAAGGAGGAATGGCTGAAACCTAAGGCCAGCCAGCCCAGGCAGGCCAGTCTAATGCATTTCTCGGATACGCGTGTCGCCTTAATTGATATGTCATTTATGCTAATTCCTGGCCAGAGAGCAGGAATTCGCTATCTCGACGGCTACAAGATGTGTTTAGTGCAGTTGGAGTCGAGTAGCAGTCGATGGCAGCCTATTAAATGCAATTAAGTTAATTTAAACAGTTTTGTGGAAAGCGATGACAGCCAGCAATAAACAGGTGCCCGCGGCTCTGGCCGGAGAACAATTGAACAACCATTGTTGTTTGCTTGGTTTTAGCCAGACCGAAGTCTGAGTCACTTGGATGACACGACGCTAGTCCCAATAATAGTTGACGTCAATTATCGCCAATTGCCGGAGACGACTGGCTGGGCTAAGTACTCGTTCTTCAATCGGAGCTCAGCCTGACCCAGATTGCGGAGTCAGACTCTTTGCCGGAGTACCGGAGTACACACATTATTGTGTGCCAAGACTTTTAAGTTCCAGGTATGTAATTGCTATACGGCCCCTGCGAAGTCGCTTTATGGCATCCAATCGATTGTTGATTAGCCGCAGCAGCGTGAAAATGTCTATGGCAACATTGTAGCTCCGCTCTCGAGGATGTGGGTGTCTCAGCGGGAGGGGTGTGTAATCAGGCATTGTCTCAATATCTCTGTAATTTACACTTGGGCTTAAAACATATCGGGGTGTTAGCAGAGCACTAAAACGTATTTTTATGTTCCAAAGCAGTTATTAAGGCTTCAATTTGCAATTGGTATTTCCCAACATTTTACAGAATGCCAGTTTTAAGGCCAAGCCATTTATGCCTTTAACTTTTTCTTCAGATTTTGTAACTAAAGAAATCCAAGTTTTTTGTTTAAGTCTTTCGTTTTCCTATTATCGATCTATGATCAGGGAGGGAATAAATAAAATGTTGGTAATCAAATAAAATTTAACAATGGAAAGTTGTGAGTCAAGCCTTTTGTTTTGGTTCTTTTGGTGATTGAAACATTTCACATTTTACTAGTCCAACCCAATTACTGGCTGTAAAATTAGGAGCTGGAAAGCCATTCAGAGTTTTATTGGCTACCTTTGGCCTCTGAATGAATCGGAGCCGGCTTACGCCACTCCAGTGGCAGCGGCACTCAATGACCATAAAATAATGCACAAAACACACAAAAACAAAGCGCTGCCATCAAACAATCGAGAACGGCCCGAAAATTCCACTAAACAACAACTTCGCCGAAAAGCGAAATACAATAAAACCGGAGAGAGGAGAATTGCTTTCGGTGTTTATTGTGGCTGTTGTTGTGGCTGGAAAGCGCTAACGGAGGGCAACGCTTGGTTTCACATTACCCCCAGCTTCCGCTGACAGACCGAATGTCAAGCAGCTAAACAACCGAACAACTAAATAACCAAATAACCAGACAGCCAGCCAGCCAAGCGATCCGGCCCCCGAGGAGCGAGAAAACCGCAGTCGGAAAATGATTTTTGGACCAAGCTGCGATTGCCCATAAACAAGTGTAAATTGAGCTGGAAAAGCGGAAAAGGCAGCTAACGCATCCGATTTCAGGCAGCGGCAAAGGTCGAGAGCAGGCCGATTTATTAACGAGACACTGCGAACGCCTTGGCATTTTGCATTGTGCTCGTAATTACGAAACAACGCAGCCAGCAGATACAGATGCATCTCCGTCCACGCCCCATTAGCTCATCCTCCTCCTCATAACCATCCTCACCCCGGCGCGCAGCAAGTGTTAATTGAGCCGAAACAGAAAAAAAAGGTGGAAGGGAAAACTGGGAGAAAGGAAATGCCCGCTGACCCGAGCAGCTGGAGGTTTCCTTTCGTATTTTTGTTACCTGAAGACACTTTCCTTGGCCGATAGGGTTAGCGCTAAGCGCTAAGGACCGTCCATTGATAATGACTGGCGCCAGCTGGCTGGCGGCTCACTTAGACAAATTGATTACTAATTGGTTTGTCAGGTCGGCAAGAAGAAAAAGATAGCCGGAGCAACTCAAGGACCAAGCGCTAAAGTGTTGAATTAAACTTTATTGGATGTAATTACAATTTTACAGAAACTGGAAAGTCGTTTTACAATATATATATATAACTCTATGTTTTTTTGTGGTTGGGTGTATCAGTGTCTGTGTCTGTACATATATAATACGTTGATTTGTTAAACATTCTTTAGTTTGCGGATATATGTGTATAGTTCATGCTAAGTATCCCGTACAAGTAAGGTATAATATTTAAAAAGATTAAACTCTAGGCATATTTCGCTTAAAAGTTTAGTTAACAGTTTCATATCCGTTCCTATTTGCTGGTCTACTAAGCCTTAAGTCGGAAACAAACAGTTCAATCGCTGAATTTAGGACTCTGGGGGCAAATCGGATGGTTAGTTAGCTAGTTGAAGTTGAAGAAGAATGCTTGCTTCGTACATGCGCCGCACTTAGAAGTTCTATTAGGACGAAGAGGTGTAAATTATCTAACAGATATGTGGTTACCAATTATCCAATTACGTTTACATTAGCTATAATAGTTTCGTATTATTTACTTTCGTTAGATATCAACAATTTGGTGTTGCGTTAGAATAAGTTCAGTTGTTGAAGGAAAAAGTTCGAACAAAACTAGGCCGGGGAATTGCCCTACGATCGCAGACACCGCCACTTCGATATGGACACTTATGTGAGTCCGTTCTAGGTATTTATAATTTTTTGTTAGATTAAGTTTAGTTTTAGTGCCAATTGGCTTAAGGTACTTAAGTTTTCTCTGCCTTTTGGCCTCCCTCTATCTAAAAAGACTCCTTCCATTAAAACACACTCAGGTTGCTACTTTGAGGTTTATAAATTGTGTGTTGTGTGTTGTGTGTTGTGTGTGTGTGTGTGTCTGGGTGTTCTTTGTGAGCCAGAGCATGTCTTGTGTGTAGTATGTGCAAATATTGCAATTAATTGGATTTAGTATTCAGCTGGTACATGTCTAACACCCTGCCTAAACAGTTAACAAAATTGATTGCAATTCTTAAGTCAGTTGAGTAGTGAAATCGTATTTAGTCTTCATTTCGAATCAGTTGATCAGATTTATACATAGTTAAGTTAGAGCAAAATGCAATCAAAGTTCGTAGAGTAATAATAGTGCGAATTAAGTATAATAGTTCGTAGTTAAATAGTTAACAATGTGATAGATCCTAATCCCACCCTCCTCAACAGTAGCTTCTGCTTCTGGTTGTGACAATCATCGTCGCGTAAAGTCAACTTACAGCCCGTTTGCACATCGCACTTTGCAGGTTCTACACTCTCGCACTTGGAGTTGCTCTATTTTGCACTTGGGTTCTTGTGAGTTTGGTATTTGTGGTTTGGGCCTGCTAGAGGTAAGAGTCCCGATCCCGTGTGCAGGACACAGGATTCGAGCTGGTGTATGTACATCCGTCGTCCAACTGTCGCCTGTGTTCTGTTTTATTAATTCGAACTTGAACGATCCTTTGAAAGAGTTTCTCGAATTGTCGATCGAGTATCGGCTCCTTCTATATTATATATTTTGTATATTTGTAAGTATATATGTTCTTGTTGGTATGTTATGAAAGCTAACAATGTGGACGGACAAAAATAATTTACAAAAATTCATTTATTGTTACATTTAGTTTAAAAACTTTTCTCTCTTGTATGTTTGGTTTTTGGCTGTGACTTCAAGCAGTTAAGATTGACTGGCGCGGTCAATCAGTTAATCAGTTGGGGAAGCAGCAGCAGAAAGTCGGAAACTCCAGGCTCTGGATCCTCCACCTCTCTTCTGGCTGACCGCCCACAAATTTGTGGTGAAACATGATCCACTCTTTTGATTTCTTCTATCATTAGCTAAGCTTAGTCTAGGTAGTCAGATAAGTTAAGACTTAGTATTAAGTACTTTCGTATTAGAAATTAGAATAGGGTTTTCTTTCTTTGAAACATGATAGATTGGTAGCTGCTGCGCACTATCTGATTTTAGAAATCAACAACAACTTGGACTTTCTGTGGAGTCTTATGCTTAAGCCTAAGGAGCAGTTAGCAACTAGTTAGGATCGAGGATTAATGCTTATTTGGATTTGCTTTAGAGACAAGCTTAGTCGCATCGCAGAGCTTGGTAGTACTTTAAAATAGACTAGAATTCAGTTAGTTAGGCAATATCTATATACAAATGTAACTATATAGAGGCATACACATGCATAATATTGGTTTAAATAGTATGTATATAATATGTATATATTGCAGGCTACGTTTTCACTACAATTGGAGTTAAAAAGTTTTCAAAGGCTTCGGTAATAAGTTCTTTCGAGTTGACAAATGGAAAAATTGTGTTCTTATCATCTCCCTGGAGTTCGATCTTTAGTTAAGATTAGGTTTAAGTAATACCATAAAAGAGCATTAACCTAAGCTACTTTCACTTCCAAAAACGACATCTGTTTCTATCCATAGGGTCCTAAAGTTCGTTAGGCAAATGAATCAAGGTGCCGGTAGTTGCTACTAATTCAGATTGTGTGTGGTTTGTGTTATAGAGAGTTTGAAACAAAGTTCCACTACAGAGGTGCTTGGGATTGTTTTTCCAAATCGGAACAAATACGAAAGTAGAAAGTTTCACTCGGTTGTTAAAGCTATTCATAAATTCTTATGGAACCGTGCAGCGTGTTCCTATCTTAAAAGTTCACTCAGTTGACCCTCACTGATTGGATTGCATTTGGTGTAGATTGTTGTTGTTGTTCGCATTGTTGATGCCACTGATCGGCGCAGAAATGCTGTGAAGGAAAGCCATTCATTAGTTTGCAGTCAGTAAGGAAACCGAAAGAGGGGCTCGTCTTACCTATTTTCGGGGCACACCAACATTTCCTGCTGCCCTTGAAACTGCAAGTTTTGAAGGTATTCCACCCTGCGTTGGTGCACCAGCTTCTCTTTTTCGGCTCGCTCTTTCTGTAGTCTGTGGGTAGGAGAAAAGTAGGTTTTAAACAAGATAGTTGAAGATATCAAAAGTTTAGTAAATCAAACTAGAGTTAGGTAAAACCGAACCAAAACTATACACACGTTCTTACCAAAGTCGTCAAATTGGCATCCCAAATGCTTGCGTGCAATTACATTTCCCATGAGTTAGCTTAGTGTTAGGTTAATCCCAATAAGTCGGATCAATTGGCGGTACTTACTTGATGCGTGATTGTCTCATAAACTGTTGTATTTTTCTGGCAGCCTGATTTTGGGTGGACTGAGAATAGGTTCGCCTGGAGATGCATTTCGGATTAGTAAGTGAATGCAGACAAAAAGAAAAGCTCTTCCACTCACTTCAGAGGCCCCGAGGGACTGGTTTCCTTGGGAGTGCTGGGCTGGGAGCCCATCTCGTGCAGCTGCTGCTGGTCCTGCTTGTAGTGGTCGTAGAAGCTGGACAGGCACTGCGAGTTGCTGCTCACGCTGCCGTGGTCACTGGAGCTGCCCAGGCCCAAGCCGCTCTTCTTGAACCGCTTGTTCCGTCGATAGGAGCGGTAGCCGTGCTGGATGACCAGGGCGGCGTTCGTCATCTGCCGGTAGTAGGCGTACTGCTTGTACCGCCGGTAGTAGTTCTGGATCACGGTGGCCGCGCTCCGCTCCTTGTTCTGCTCCTCCAGCTTCTGGCGGCCCTTGTACGAGCGGTAGGCCTTCTGGATGCACTTGGCCGCCTCGTACAGCTCCCGCTGCTCCGTGTCCGTGAGCGTGAGCTTGGAGAAGTCCGCCTCGAAGGGGTACTGCGAGATGCTGGAGGCGTGCAGGAACTCCGTCAACTGCTTGGTGGACGGCGGGGGACTGGGTGAGCTGACCGAGGGGTCCGTGCCCAGGATCGAGTAGCTGGCGGGCGACTGCAGGGGCCCCGAGCTGGCCGGGCTCAGGCTGGAGCAGGGCGTGCTGACGTCGTGGTAGCGATAGCTGTGGTCGTGGAAGTCGAAGCTGAAGTCGCTGTCGAAATGGGTGTTCGGCAGCGAGTCGAGCAGCGGGTCCATGAAGCTGTCCGTCAGCGCCGATGACTCCGAAGTAAGGGGTTCTGTTAGGGGGCTGCCCAGCACCATCATTTCATCGGCTTCGTTCTGGAGAAGAATAAAGTAGTTACAGAAAAAGTTATAGGTAAATTCCTTATAACTGCTTACCTTAATCCTTTCCGGCATGGCGGCTATTATGTGTTCGGCTAGTGTCAGCACTTTGGCATCCGAATCCCCTGAAAGCAGGCGAGAGAGTTTACAAAACTAGTTCCACCACAAACGCTCATACAAATACATGGCAAACGAGTCTACATAATTGAGTTGGACACTTTGATGTACAGATTTACAGATTTAGTTTCATAGCTATAATTTAATTTGTCATTTAGGCTCAACTAGTCAGTCAAAAGATGCGATTGAGCTTAAATCGAGCAAGCTACGTTAATGACTCTCCAAATTGATCACGATAAACAAGGTCGTTGGACACGGATAATTATTATTGTATCATACACCGACAAGCATCGGCCTTTGTGTTCAGAGTGTTCAGCTAGCTATTTACATACACCTCGGATTCATATTTACAACGATCAATTCGCGGCTGATTAGGCGGCGAGTGTTTGTTAGTCAAAATTAGTAATCGGTTAAATGTAGACATCGATAAAAGCGCCCATTTGGGACGCACAACCAGCAACCAATATTAACAACGAACATTTACATTGATTAAACGAGCACCCCGCCCCTCCCCAAATACACATGAGTACATATAACAACAAACAGCAATAGCAACAACAACATCAACAACATCGATAGCCAGCCCCATATGTTAGTTAGTGTGTTACGGTAGCTACGGTACGGATTACGGGTGAGGTGGTTCGGGTTGTTCGGGTGGACAGATTGAGACTGGATTGGATTGGTTTGGATTGAGAGTGGAGCTGGGCAGGTCCGCCTGCCTTCACTGACCTACAACGGCATCGGGCAGGGCCAAGTCGTTGCCAATGGTCACGTCGGTCGCGCTCGTGGAGTTGTCGTCGCAATCGATGTCTTTGTCGTGCACGGGACTCGATTCGCCCGTGGACACCTCGCCTGGTTTGAATTTACCAAGAAAGTTTGAGCATTTTGTGATTGCATAATGTCTAAGCTAGGAGTAGGGTCATGCAACAGCCGATCCCCACACTTACAGAGGGCAAAGTCCATCTTGCGCAGCGGCGACAGCAGGCAGTTCGTCCCGGTCAGCGAGTCCAGCGGCGAGTCAACGCCCAGGGCATAATTGTCATGGCTCTCGAAGTTGCTAGAGAGGTTAGAGATTTAGATTAGAGGAAGAGTCGAAAGGGTTCGTTCGGAATAGCAACCTGTGAAGCCGGGCCAGCGGTTTGCCGGATTTGCTGCGAATGTCCATGTTGATGCCACTGTCAATCGAGGAGCGTTTGGAGTACCGACTGCCGTTATTCGGGGGACTCTGATTGCTGTGGATGGAAGTTAAGGAGAGTAGTAACCAGTAATAAACTTGACAGTAATTTGAATCACCCTACCTGAGCACAGCAACAGGTCGCAGAAAAACGCCATCGTGCTTGCGTTGGAGCTCCAAGTCAAAGCCACTGAAGCTCTGGTGCTGCTCCACCTCCGTCTCCGCCTCCAAGCCCATGTTCATAGAGAGGTTGGCCAGGCCGCCGCGCAACTGTGGCTTCCGGCAGCGCTCCTTCTCCAGGCGATACATCTGCGCCAGCAGGTGCTTGTGACCCCGCATGCTGGCCAAGTCGAGGGGCGTCTGCTGTGCCTGCGTCTTGATCTTCAGCGCGTTGTGGTTCCACTTGTACAGCAGAAGCGAGCACTCTACATGGCCTCGCACGCACGCCCAGGCGAGTGGGGTGAAGCCATAGACATCCTGGCTCAGGGCGTCCAGCTCCGTTTCGAGAATGATATGTGGGTTCTCCGAGCGCCAGTTCAGCATGGCGCCCACCAGCTTAGCGTAGCCCAAGGCGGCGGCCAGATGGAGCAGGGTCATGCCCCGCAGGCCCACCGTCCAGGAGGCCACTGTGCTGGGCATGCTCCAGGCGTGCTTGATCAGCCTGTGGCAATAGGCCACCAGCTTCTCCTCAAAGTTCGGCTCCAGATAGAGAGCGGTGTGATCGGTCTGGAAAATCAACCAAGCAATCATAAGTGAATTACAAACCTATTATATAAAACACATTCTGTACGCACCGTGAGCTCCTGCTCCTGCTCGGTCTTCACCTGCAGCTTCTCGTCGATGGTGGAGAGGCGGTTGAGCAGCGTGAACTTGTACAGACAGTCGTTGGAGCTGCTGGCGTCGAAGGGAGCGTCCGCCAGCAGCGACAGCTTGTACTCGAACATCACGGAGTTGGAGACGAGCAGACCGCTGCAAGCCACCTGCAGGGTCACGAAGCCCGCCTCGTGGGCGGGGCAGTAGCAGCGGAGGACTCCCTCCTGCACCAGCTGCGTGGGCACGGGCTGGGCGTCGAACAGCACCGTGTAGGCGCCACCGTTGGCGGACGTCCAGGGTCCGGCCACCAGCACCTTCACGCCCCCCTCCGTGTATGACCACTCGGGGCTGAAGTCGCATATGTTCAACACCTTGCGGGGCTGCGAGGGCGCCGCCTCCCCCAAAAAGGAGCCCTGCTCCAGGGCGGTGTTGTTCAGGGCCTGCTTGTCGTCCAGGTCCAGCTCGGGGAACTCCACGAGCATGTCGAAGGCGTCCAGGTTGGCGAACACGTCGTCCGTTTCGTCCTCCTCCACCTCCGCTTCGGGGTCGGGCTTCTTCTCCGCCTCCTGCTGGCTGCTCTTGGGCTTGCTGCTGCCCGCGGACATCGCCGCACCGGGTGCCGCTGCTCCGGCTGCTGCCGCGTTGTACGGCATGTTGGCGATCAGGGTGCGCTGGATGTCCTCGTGCGAGAGGTCCAGGGTCTCGTTGAAGAAGCTCAGCGCCTCCGCCTGGGGCTCCTCCTCGCTGCTGCTGCTGCTGCTCTGGCTGCTGTGCTGGTTGTTGCCGCCGAAGCTGCTGCTCTCGTCGCTGATCTGGCTGCTGTTGTCGCTGGAAGCACTGAAGGTGGCACAACCGTTCTGGTTCTGGTTTTGGTTTTGGTTTAGGGGCTGAGCCAGCGCCTGGCTCCTGACGAGGGCTTCTGCGGCCTGATTGTTGAGCGGGGTGCCCTCCTGCTGGCGAATAAGTTTCATTTTAATCAACATAAACACAATGCTTGCAGGCGATTTGCGGTTGCACTCACCTCAGAGGGCGCACTGGCGCTCATTAAATTATCACAAGGTGCTGCCGTCGCCGTCGTTGTAATTTGTTGCTGCTGATTGCCATCGATAATCGATTGTAAGGAACTCGAGGTGGACGAGGTGCCCGACGTGGGCGTGCACATGGAGATGGACGAGGCTGAGACTGAGGCTGAGGGTGTGGGCGTGGGCATGGGAGTGGATGTGGGCGTGGACAGGGAGGGGGCGTTGTTGCCAGCGGAAGACGTTGCAGTGGTGGACGACTGGCTGCTGCTCCGGTGCTCGGGCGACATGCACATGGCCTCCACGGGGGGTTGGGGTTGGGCCAGGGAAAGGGGTGCCACTTGCGCCAGAGGGGGTGGCTGACCACTGCTCGGGGTTGCCGTTGTCTGTTGCAATTTATAATAATGTTGCTGTTGCTGTTGTTGCTGCTGCTGCTGGCTGCTGTTGTTGCTGTTGCTGGAAGCATTGAGTTGCTGCTGTTGATTGTACATAAAGTTATTGTTGCCGGTGTCGTTACTATTTACGACATTTAATTCGTTGTTTGTTTGGGCTGCTAATTGCTTGCTGGCATTGCTGCTGCTGCCACTGCCTCCACTGCTGCTGGAGCTCGTGATTTTGTTTGCGGTCATGTGGCTTTGGTTTTCAATTAGTTCCGTGTCCATAACACTCGAGGCGGCCGATGCAGTCGTCGCAGGATCTCTGGCAGTGGCCGTGATCGTTGTGTTGGCTATCTGCAGCCTGTGCTGCTGGTTCAGGTGCACCGAATTCTGGCTCTGGCTGGCAACGAATCGCTGCAGGCTCAGCTGCTGCTGCTGTTGTTGCTGATGGTACTGCTGCTGCTGCTGCTGCTGCTGCTGCTGCTGCTGTTGGTGTTGCTGCTGCTGCTGCATCACCAGATTACTCCTTGCTGCCAGCATCTGACTGGCTCCTCGGTACTGCTGCTGCTGCTGCTGTTGCTGCTGGTAGCTCCCTTCCTGCTGCTGGTGTTGCTGCTGCGGCGGAATGATCTGGAACTTGATGGCCGACTCCTGCGGCAGCTGCTGCGTGACGTTGTGGAACTGGCCGTGGTTGTCGAGGTGCTGCCGCGGCCGCTCCGCCCACCGGGAGTAGAGCTTGCTGGCCACCACCACGTTGGGCGTGTTCCCGTTGAAGGGCTCGCCCAGCCGCTTCTCCTGCACCGAGGCCTTCAGCATGGCGCCCGACCGCCGCATCACGGGGTGCGTGCAGCTCTTCCCGTCCGCACATCCGCCGTCGCCGCAGCCGCAGTCCAGCTGCTTGACCAGCGCAGCCTGGCGGGACAATCGCTGCTTCTCCATCAGCTGGCACACAATGGACTCCACCGTCTCCGCCGTCTGGGCAGGAAAACCAAGTGAGATTACTCTTGGCTTCGTTTTATCTAGCTCTGCACTCACCGATATTTCAATGTCGTTGCCCGAGTCGGAGTCATCATCCGAATTGACTGTGGAGACTAAGGAACGAATAAGAATAATGATAATAAGGTTAGTGGGAATGAACCTTAATTCCTCAAAGAAATGAACTATAAAACTTTTGAGCATTTAAAACTTTTTTTTTAGAAACAATACTTAAAATGTAGACCTACGCATTGGTTTCAGCTGGCTGACCAGCTCCTCCTTGGTCCACTCCTTCTTGTCGCCCCAGAGAGTGATGCTGGGCGCAATCACGGCCATTTTATTATCATCCGGATACGGGACGTTCAGGTAGTGCACCAAAACAATGTCCGGATTCTGTTGGCAGGAGGAGGGGAAGTGCTCCCGGGATTAGAGTGGGTTAGGCGGAAGGGAGATGGCCGACTTACCTGCAGCAGCCAGTAACATCTGCGATGAAATGTGGGCAATATGGCCGAGTGTACGTAACAACCATAGATGCACTGTGGAAAGGCGGAAGGAATCGAACGAAATTCAATTTATCAACCCGGCAACACAAACAAGAGCATAAAAAAGGGCTAAAATCCGGGGAATCCCGCTCCAGGCTCCACTCACTCCACCGCACGCAGCACACTTTCCCCCGTGGAGAGAAATCCATTTAATTGGAAAACATAAAAACGAAGAGCTAGTGGATCCCAAATTAAATTACCAACCGCCCACGCCAGGGGGCGCCACTCGGTCCTGGTAAGTGCCAAAAATCAGGACTCAAACCCCAACTCAAACCCAAACTGAAAGTCGAAGCGAAAGGCCAACGAATCGAAACGGAAGAGCTGAGGAAAAGGGTTTCCCCGACTTATAAAGCATCTCGCTGCGCATTTTTCTTGTTCTCAAGACTTTTTTCCCCCCTTTTTTTCCGTCTTAGTTTATTTTTTGGGAATTTCTTCTACCCGCTGATAAATTTGTTGGCTCTCGTTGGCCGCGATATGCCGCTGACTTCTTCAGCTTCGCCTGGCACTTCCTTTGCACTATCTGCCTCGTTTGGGCCCAGTTATCATGTAAGGAGACGGCACCCCGCCTGCGCTGCCAACTGCATAAATCTTCGCCGGCCACGTTCGCTGGCGAATGTATTAAAATAAAAATTAAAATAAAAACAAACGGCGGGGCGACTGTGGAAAAAATTGGCGTGAAATTGCCAAATGTTTTTATGTTTCTGTAATGGCTTGGTGGGGGGACAGATACTCCATCCGACCGACCGACAGACAGACATTATAAATAAGCTTAACCCTTGGCAAGGCTTATTTCATTAGCAGGCAGCGGCGACGTTGCACACATCCTTGAGCAAACACTTGCCACGGACGGAATGCCCGGAAAAAAACGGGGAGAGCACCGTCAGTTTCTGTCAACTTCCGGCGGGAAATCATAACTCACCCGAAGGAACCCCCATACGGTCAAGAGCGAACAGAAAAAGATAGCAGGGAGCCCCAAGAAAGTCCAGGCAGTTTAAGCCATTTCTTTTTAGCTCCCTGACAAATGATGGCAATGGCTGGAAAACGATTCGGACTAATTGCCTAATTGTGCAGCCAGGAATGGCCCTTGACCAGAAAAAAAAGGAACAGGAAGAACTCACCTCAGTGCCTTGTACTTTCAGTTTCATGTGATCCTCGCGCGTGGTCTTGCCATCCTTGCGCTTCTTCCAGCAGTAGCCATCGCGTCTGTAGCGCACCTTCTTCCTGGAGTAGAGCAGCAGCGATCCGCTCTTGGGTCTAAAATAAGGTAATACAGAGTCAGTTTATACAAGCTATCAAGGGAAACTGCATAGGAGATCATTGAGTTAGGAACTAGTAGTACATTAAATCTTAAATTGCTTTTAATTATTATGGTCGTGTGACTCACCTGGTTCGAACCTCCTTGGACTGCCACTCGCCGTGCTTATCAAAGCTGATAAGAATCGCAGCGATTTCCTGGAACACATAAACAGAACCCATATTAGATTCTCGAATATTTGCATACCAAATACATCTTGGGGAGAATATTCGCAGATAGCGCGGACGGCCTTCACTGGGGGCTTATCATCGCTGCGACACTGGAAAAGTTATTTCCCATCCTCCATCACTTCTTCATCGCTTCCCCAGCTCCCCCGCCGAGCTGGGCTAACTGACCTTAACTAACGTGCTAACAATTTCCGGACTTAATGGCCAACGGCTCCGCTGCCCAGTCACGGAACTCGCGGCATTTCCTCCGCCAAAAGCTGGAGCGGCGGCATTTCTGCGCCATAAAACAAAGGAAAGCATTTTAGAAATTTCATTTGACCGCAAAGCGGACACCACCACCGAAAAAACGGGGCCAGAGGCGGTGGCCGTGTGTTAACCACAATTTACAGGTGTCGCCGGCAGTTGACACTTAACCAAGTTGGTGGCCCGAAGGCTAGAAACCAGCGCAGACGCATCCCGAGTGCAATTTGTGTGCATATTTGAAGTGCCCTGTCACCGAGGAATACATCCTACGAGCGGCGGAGAAGCTCCAAAAGCGATTCGAATGCAAATCACACAAAGCCAGCGAAAGTTCACAAGGAATTCGCTCGATTTAGACATTTCATTGCATGTTTTGCCGATAAAGTTATCAATTTGTTTGCTTCCTTGACGTCGCATGAATAATGCAAAGAGGCCATCCATCCACTCGGGCATCCCCAGCTGTGCAGCCAGCAGCCAACAGCCATCTAGATGTGCCTCAGCCTGGGGCAGATATCGCAGCATTTGCGAGTGTCATAAAAATTGTATATCGGAATAGGAAGCGGGTTGAGCAAATCACAGGCGCGTGTTTGTCAAGTGGCAAACGTTTGCATTTTGCAAAATTGCCCCTGACTTGGCTGTTTCGCCGAGGAGCTGAGGAGCTGGAAAGCTGGAGAGCTGAAGAGCATATGGAAGGACATATGGAAAGATGGATATGCGGATGGATGGACGGATGGCTGTTGCTAACTTATGCATGGCCCGGGCGACCTACTCCAAGCCCCTCCCCCTCGCCTCATGATGAATTCCAGGCACATACCACGCGGGGCGAGGCATTAAGAATTTATGCCCACCTCGGCGCACAGCCCGCTCCCTTTTCTATGGGCGTGGTCCTAGGCAAGCGTTCCTTCAACACTTTCACCCGGCCGAACGCCGGATCAATCGTATAGGAAGTTTATAGATTTAGCTTGATAGATCTGTTTAGGTTTGCAAACCGTTTCTACTATGTTACATTTCCTTGAAACAAACAGCAGGGTCTAATTTAAGGCACGCCACTTAATCATTTCCAGCCAAGTGGTCCTTTTGCCGACCAACGCAGAACGGCCAGTTCGGGTCACCCAGAAAACGAATGGGCCGCAAAAATTATACATAAAATGCGACTCATTATCAATTTAACTTTTTGATTTTTAAGCTGCGCCTTTTGCGACCACGCGGACACACACGGTCGACTGTCCGTGTTGCTATTATTTTGCAGTTGCTTTATGAGCTGGGTCGAGGGCTCTGGCCCCCGGCTACTGCTTAAATGCCAAATTAAAACCATGTGGTCAGGCGGCAGTCCCAGGATCGCCATGCCACCTCGCCGTGCCCCCATCTGCCCGGTTTTCCCTGTAAGCAGACTAAAATAAGCGTGCGTAATTTTATTTATGCCCCGTGCACGGCTACATTTTGTAATTTTTGCATGCTGATGCAGGGGAGATTCTGTGGGTAGTTCGGCTCGGGAGTCCTGCTGCTGGATGTAAGGTTCTTCCCTTTTCAGTTGGTTAACTTTGTTTTAATCAACCAGGAGATTCCCTTTCTGGTGCAGGAGTTCCCCAACCACATATTCAGATATTGTAAATTTCATTTTAAATTAGGTAGCAAAGGAATCCGTTAAACTGTTTTTCTAGGAAATCGTTTTTTCTTTTGTCTCCCATTTCTGTTTAAGTTAGTCAGCTATAGTCAACGATAGTGTGTACAAAGCCGCTCTTCGGATAACTCCACCCGTAGCCCCAAAAAAACCCCTCCAGTTTGAACTTTACAACTGTCCAAATGAATATTTGCGGTTGCGCTTAATTCACAAGTAAAACAACAGGCGAGCTCGTTGCGAAGAATCTCCGCTGTTTTTGTTTTCTCATTTGCCGCGAGTGAAAACTTTTATTGCAAACCGAACGGGATCCCGGGAAAAATAGTCCAGTGGCAGGGGAAAACGCGGAAGCGAACTTTTCGGCGACGCGTGGTCAGGTTTTTAAGAGCGGGTCCCGAGCAGATCCCGAAGTCCTAGTTTGCTGGTGTTTGCATTATAGTTTGTGGCGCAATAAAAACGCCGCGGAGCCTCCTAATGGACTGGCCACCATCTCATTAATCTGCATATAGACCCTCACAAGTGTGTGGCGCCCCAGGGAAGAGGGGAGAAGCCGTCGCCGAAGGCTGTCAAAGTGTCCTGGCGAAGGACTGGCAGGCTCATCCGCCTGTCAACTGTCCAAGGGCCGCCGAAGTCGTCGACTTCCTCCGGCTTTCACTCGTCGACTCCCCCGTTTCGACAATTTTATGTGCAATCAAATGCAAATAGAACACAAATACGAACTCAAATACAAACCCAAGCAGAAACGGAAAAAGCAAACAGAAATACCAACTTAGAACTAAAACTGACCTCATTTGTATTCCAACGATGGCGCTGTGATGGAAAACTGTCGGCTCTTGGCAGGCTCTCCAAATTGTCGGGCAGCTTGATGGGTTCGCCATCTGTAAGCGGGCAAAAAGAAGTTGATGTAAGTGCACCGAAAGCGCAAGTCGGGAAATCAATTTCGCATATCTCAACCCACTCGGAAAACCCTTTCCACTTTTCACTTACCACTTACCACCCCACCCGACACCCAATACCCAACAGGTGCAACTGTCGGACATTCATAAATGCGACAAAAATGTAAATCAGCTTAGAGCGATGATTTATAGTTCGGCCCACAAAAAATAAAGGAGGGGGAAAAAAAAGGGGGAAGCCTCCGAGGAAAGAAATCCCATAATGTCAACCTTAATAAACGAGTCTGTGCACTTATCCATTTATCAAGCCGATCCTCGGCATTAGCTCGCAGAATGCGTGGCAAACTTTTCGGTTTTGAGTCATTGAATAATTACCCACACTCAATGGAGCTTGCAACGTAAATCGAACCAACTTTCGGTTTATTAAAACGCCTCGCCACGCAACTCGCGAGGGTAAATAAACTTGCGGCCGAACTGTAATTTAGCAAAATGTGTAATAAAAGCGGACACATCTACGCGACATCTACGCTCCCCCCTCCGCTGCCCACTCGTCGTATATCAAAGAGCCAATAGGTTGCACTCGAAGAGCCATAAAAAGTATTTGTACACAATTTATATAAAGTGCTCGGAGCGGAGCGACTTCGCTGCCAGTTCGCCAGTTCGCCAATTCGCCAGTCGCAGTAAAGGCCGCGTAACCGAAATGTGTTGCCAAATTGCAAATGCCAGACGTTTGCTGGCGGAAGGGGTGCTTCTTCGGGGGGTTCGGGGGAGGGAAGGGGCGGGGCGGAGCAGACAGTGCGTGGGGTTGGGCTGGCCGACCTCGGAGGAGAGGTGAGCACACACGACCAGGGATGAGCTAGGGATTTCATGATCACACTCTCCACTCAATAAATTGGGTGTATAAATAATAATAAATACAGCAGATGTAAGCTTGAAGTACATTTCGGATGAAGACTTTTCACCGAATTCCAGATTCAAAGAAAATGATTTGTTAGCAAACAAAAATGCAGCTCGAACCCCTCTATAGTTTTATTAAAGAAGTAATACCAATATTGAAACCAAAAATATGACAAAGAACCATCCTCGATAGAGAATAAATTCCTCGGAATCACGCACGCATCCCTGGCGAGGCAAGGACTCCCAGGACCCCCGCACCACACTTCGCTCGCAATGATGACGTTGATGTAGTTACTTTTTCAGGGCGTTGTTGTAGTGGCAGTTGAAGTTGTTTATGCGATTTTTATATGGCTCACGTTTTGGCAGAGGACACACTCTCGAAAGGCGGAAGGAAGGACGATTGTGCAGGGGGGCACATCGGTTGAATCGGCGACGAATTGCTTGCTTTGATCGCACTCTCCACTTTTATGGCCAAACTAATTTGTCATCGCTGCCTTGAGGCGGCACTCACCCCGCGGACTCGGTGGGGAAATGTTCGAGCGATAATTGTCAAAAATGTCGAAACAATCGGAGCACCTTGCCCCCTCCAGACAGCCCTGCACCTGCCTATTTATAATGCAGTTGCTGCCATTGTTGTCAAAAGTGAGAGGGGTGCGGTGCGGGGGGAATAACTCTGTTTGATTAATACAAATAAAAAGTTTTTTAACTGCTCTCTGCATATTTCATGGCGAAGAGCTTCAAAAACTGACGTTGCCCGCCATCATAATAGACTCGCGAAAAAGGGCGGCCGAAAGCGAAGGCCCAGCAGCCGGGACTGCCAAAAAAATCAAAAGGAGGCAACCGCAGGTGAGGGGGTTGCAAGTGGGAAAGGAGGGAAGAAGGGAGGGGCGGGGCGGGGGTACCGAGGTCCCATGTCGCCAATGTCGATGGCGACGTCAACGTGGCAGAAGTTTTCGCTTTTCTTTTATTTTTCCGGCGGTTTGCCTTGCCCCAACTTTAACAGGTAAGCGGTGACCCCTCCGTGATTTTATCCGCCGCTTAATTGTGACAAATGCGCTTTGGTACACACGATTTTCTCGTAATTTGCCCGAAGAATTTAAGCAGCAGCAGCAGCAGCCGTTAAGCTCTGGGGAAGGAGAGGAAAGGGAAGGGAGGCGGTTTCGGTTTTGGTTTTGGGTTCCGGCGGTAACCTCGGCCATGTCCCTCGAATTGACACGGCAAATAGCACAAAAGAGTTGATATAAATAATAAATTTCCGTTTTATGAACCCCATCTAGGTGGACCGACTGAGTCGCCGCGAGAGCTGCCAATTTGAGCTGCCTGCCAAATTGTGGCTAATAAATATCTCACCGAAAAATGCCAACATGGGAGGACAGCCTGGGTGGGCAGCCGCAGCCGCCGCTCCTCGGCTCCTATAAAACATACAAAAGAAAAATTGTTTTCCACTTTGGCCGCCGACGTCGCCGAAAAGTCAGCTAGTGTGAAATTACTTTTGTTCAGTTACACACTCTTGCCACAATTAAAAGCCATTAAAGTGTCTCGCAAATAGCTACAAAACAACTGCGAGGCGGAGACCATAGAATGAAAAAGGCCGCTACGCAATTCTTTATCGCTGAAGAAACGGTGAAATAAATATCGCCGTGGTCGGATTTTGGAGATAACGCATGATGACGTCTCTGAGGAGAAATAGCTGCTGAAAGCACAGACCAATAATAAATAGAGATAGCCGAAGAGGCCAGAGCAGACGTCATGGTTGGGACCAGTAGCCAAGAAAGGCGAAGTAAAAGTCTTAAAGATAGCGAGCACAAATATTTAAGAGCTTAGCAAGACTGGGTAATCGAAAGGCTAACATGTTATCACAACCGACAAAGTGACGAATATTACTCATAGAAGCGGTAATAGTTTGCGATTTCTCCTCGAAATACTTTTCCCAAGTGCTGATCAGTACTCCCTTTGGGAGCCAAGATTGTTTAGGAGACGTCACTGCCAACCAGATACAAGACTCTGGCTCCCCGCAAAGCAAAGTCCTCATAACTGACAGATGTGCGGATGATTTATGGGGCGAGCAAACCGAAAACAAACACAACGCTCCGCACGTTGCGGCTGATAAAAATCACATTTTGGCAAACGGCAACGGCAACGACCACTTACTACTAAGTCACTCGCTTTGCATTTCCCGGCTGTTGTGGCACTGCAAGGAAACATTTCTCATCCAGTTTTGCATATTTCGCCCCGGCGAGCGGCAAGAACAGCAATTAAAAGACACATAACAGCAAATATGCATGTCAGGCGCGACGGGGCCAAACAATAATTAGCCCAAAAGCGGCAGAAAAATGCAATTTCACCTCAAATGAGGAGTATTTGCGAAAGTCATGGGAGCGGCGGAAACACAAAACACAGAACAGAACTGAGCACAACTGCGATTAACATAAAAATGCAACAAATGGGGCGAAACGGGAGGTCTGAAAGTCATAAAAGTCCTATTAATGAATGAAATCTAAACAGAAATACGGCGAAACAAAGCCAAAGCCAACAAAAGTTTGCAAAAATGTTATAAATTATTTACAAGTTATGGTCGCGCGGGGGGAAGGGGAATCGGAGGGGTTTAGCTCACATTGTCATCGTCTTTTGTGTCTGCGGGCAATGCAATTACGTGCGGATTTCATTACTTTTCCCCGTTTCGCCAAGGTAATAGTGTTCTTTGTGTGGGCAATGTACATTTTTCAAAGTATATACATATTTAGAAAACAGATTAGAAAGTGGGAACTTAACGTTTATTGTGGTTCAACAGAGGAACTTTAACAGTTTTCAGGCCTTCCCTTTGCTACAAAACTAAGGGACTTCGATAAGTGTATCCCCTTTATTAGCTTAACCCTCTTTGTTTTCCTCAAGGAGGGTGGCCCTCGTGGCTTAAGAACCTTGGCATAAGCCGCGAATAGAGTGGAATAAAAGGTTGCCTTCCTTGTGTCTGATTTGCTGACAGGAGGGCAAAGGACGAGGGGAGACACTCGGTTAGGCTGCCTGCAAATTATATTAATATCGGGGCTCTTCATATCATATATTTTTTCCGGATTCACTTCACATTTTTTCGCCGCGCCTCGGCTTGCATGCAACGTTTGTGTAAGTCTCCCCGATCCCGACTCCTTTTTCGGTTTTTCGGTTTGTTTGAGTATATTAAAAATACTTTTTTCTACGTAACTGCAGGGGGGAAAGGGGAAAAGCGGGCTAAGCGAGAGCTGTAATTTATTTTAATGCCGGGTATTTATCATGATACACATACGTTTCTCAGGCTGCAAAAAATGTTATTTCTATACGGACATTTTCGGTAGTTTGTTTTTACATAAATTGTAAATTAAACATTTAAAGTGCCATGAAATTGGCACCGACTAACTGGCTAAACAGCCCCCAAAACACATGGCCCCCGGTAATGCCGGGCAATGGTTCATTAAAAATACATAAAATCGGAGCACTGTCCATGCCCCAACGCCGGATGACTCGAAAACTAATATTTATCTAACAAAATTAATATGGTTGCACGCCAAATAGAGGCGGCGGGTGGCGTGCGGCGTGTGGCGGGCGGGGACCGAAAACTGTTTGTCCAACCAGAAACAAACGACCGAATGTAGCACAATTTTCGGCAACGCATCCCACCGACCGGAGGCCAAAATCCTTTGGAGCGATAAGCCAAATAAATAACGCAGGACCAACACGGAGGTTGCAGAGGCAGGCGGACAGAGGCAGCATCATGCAACAACATCGGGCGTCGGTCGCATTGTTCAATAAATCTATTTGGCCCCTAATCGAAAGCACACAGAGGCGGGGACTCCTCCGCCTTTCCACCTGGAAAAGGCAACAAATTGCCATTGGATAGGCACAAGACCGGAAGCAGCAACAACATATTAATCCGAATTAGCATCAAAGTGATTTAATTGCTTGGAATTTCGGCGTTGGCAAACACTTTTCGACTTTTCGGCCCGCACGGACGCATGGACACTTGTAAACAAGGCCAAAAGGTGCAGCCCCACCTGGCTGCATTTTGTCAGCATTTGGCCATCGATCAGGCTAAACAGGACTCGCATGCACCATATATATCTGCTGCAATTTAAGGTCCTCCGGAGTCGCTTGAAACTCCGGCAGCGAAACGGGCCATAGAAGCGCTCATCCAAAGCCCTTGGCACGATTTATGTGGCTTTTAGTAATATGAGCAAATATATTACGTGACGGATCAGAGCAGGACCTGGCCGAAGGACAACTAATTGAATTGCTGCCGCTGAAAAGGAACAAACTCGAAATTAATAGGCGCACATCAAACACAAAAATGAGCGAAGGCCCAACGCCCACCAGCTGCCGGCGAAATTAAAGGGCCGGCCGTAAAGGCAGGACATTAGGACTTGGCCGAAAGGATAACAAGTGTAGCCAACTGTGCGCGGCATTCGAAGCCTGAGTAATATTTATTGAGTACGTGATCTCCTTCCTGACCAAATCCGAATGTGAGCGAGAGTTTTGAATTTTTTATTGCGCCCCGGGATGGCCGGCACACACCACCAAAAGTGTCCTCCGTATGGGTGTGTGTGTGTCCCGGCAGCTGCCAACTTCTGGCTTCCTTTGGTCGGTCGCCTCTTTGGCATGCAAAAGGCGGACGGCAAAGTGGCTTATTAAAAATTTTGTCAACTTGCGAGTTTGCTCCGGCTCTCTTACTTTTTCATGACTTTTTCACACTCCCTGGCCACATGCATATATTATATATTAGATGAAAGATGCCTGGACTCTCGGCTTACTTTCTAGGAAATGGTTGGGGCTATCTTTCAGTTGTCTTACAACTGGCTTTAAATGCAAAACGTGCTATTAAAGACGATAAGTTCTGCGGGAAGACAACGAACTCCTGGGTGCCACAAAAACCATCCAATTGACTGGGAACAACAATGGCCTCACCCACACAGTCGCAGACCTCCGCACTTGTTGGTTTTGCACAGCCCCAAAAAGTGTGCTACAAAAAATGAGGCGCATAATGAAGCTACTCATAAACGAGGAGTCTCTGTGTGGTGTGCGTGTGGGTGTGTGATGTGTTTACTTGCAGCCGAGTGCAGCCACACCTACACCCACACCTACGCCCACACGTGTGCCCCGAGAAAGCCATTGTTCGTGCCACCTCGCATAAAAAACACTTAAAACGCCGTTAAGTTAAAATAATAAAGTTAAGCGGCCGCCGGGCAGCAACAAAATCTAATGTGACAATGGCCGCACGGCAGCAGCGATTTGAAACAACAAACACAAACAACACAACGAAAGTCGCAACAATCGCTGACATATTTCACAACGTGCAACAAAAGACGAGGAAGAGGCGCAGGTGAGGTGACAAAAAACTAAGCCAGCACAAAAGCTGGAAACGAGTGGAAAAAGACGCCGAATGTTGGGCATATTTTGCATTGTTGCCCACACACACTCACACACGCACAATACCCACACACACACACACAATCACACGGAAGGGAACGGAACGGAGAAAGGCTTTCCTTTGGGCCTCCTTTCGGTGGCCTTTTGTTTCAATTGTCTGTAGTTTAGGTTTTAGGCGTGCGAGCCTCGTTATAGGTAAACGTAACTGTAACTGTAACTGTAACTGGTTACAGCGTGTCCGTACACGAGTCCTTGTGTGTTTCAGTGTGTGCGTGGAGTGTCCTTTGCGAACAATAAACGACTGTCAACGTATGCGCGAGCCACCCGTGCACGCGTCTCTGGAATGGCGTGCGAATTATTGCCCAGGAAGATATGACATAAAATTTAATGAAATGTTCAGAAAATGCTAAACTCCATGTTCTCGGCCCCCATAGTGTGTTTTCCGAAGGGGAGTAACCCGAATGGAAATCGAAATCGCGGCCAAAACACAGTTTAAACTTGAGTGGACTGAGACTGAGTGTTAAAGGGATTGTGAGTGTCAGTTGAAGTGATTTTTGACCGCTTTAAAAGTTCACTACAAACAGAATACAAAGTGTAGAAAACGTAAGCTCAGAACGTGGGTTTCATTCTATACACATAAAACACAAGAACAACATTTAGAGTATGATATTTCTACTGTTCTCCGAGTTTCTCTTCGAATATCTATACATTCGGAGGAAACACTAGCACATTGAGAAGTAAATATGTTAAGTATACACAACATCGATAGGAAAAACACTCGAATAAGTACTGAGCATGCAACACCAATGGAACAACATATCGATGGCTATTGAACGTTGGTAAAGCGATTTCTTCGGAGGCTCTTTAGTCGCGGATCATTGGCAATAACGATTTGACTTTAATTAATCATGTTCTGGTACTGTTTAAAAGGAAAGCAAACAGAATTATGCAATATCCCCCGCAGGATAAGTGCTGAACCGATCACTGATTTCTCCGCTTTACCAACTTCAACAGCCACAGCATCAAAAGACGTTATCCAACCTGGAATCCGACCTCTTTCTATCGACCTGCCACGCCCCTTGGAGGGCGCCGCGGGAGGACATACTTACTGACACTGAGCGGCATGAGGGCGCTCTGCAAGTGGCTGAAGATCTGGCGGTGGTGGTGGTGGTGGCCCAGACTCGCCCCGCTGAAGTACAGGTGGTTCTGGTGCAGCGACAGCTGCTGGTGGTGGTGGTGGTGATGGTGGTGGTGGTGCTGTTGCTGCTGCTGCTGCTGCTGCTGCTGCTGGAGTTGCTGCTGCTGCTGCAGGTGGAGGTGCTGCTGCTGCGCCACCGAGTGCTGCTGGTGGGTCATCAGGTGCTGCATTTCCTTGGACTCTTCCTTGGCGGTGGCCGTGGCTAGAATGTGATGATGGGTGGTGGTTGAGGATCGGTGCTGGCTCTGAACCGTATTCAGGCTGTGGATGGAGGCGTGCACCGCCGACTGATAGATAATACCGTTGTTCGACATCGCCGTCATCGACTGGTGGTGGGCGTAGGCGGCCATCGTGGGCGGCACCCCGCCCATCGTGGGCTGCACCGCCGCCGTGGCGGCCACCGGAGCCAGCGGCAGCGACCTGTAGCCTGCCATGGCTGCACTTTCTCTTTCTACTGTTAACTGTTAACTGTTAATTGTTCACAGATCACCGATCACCGATCACCGGTCACTGATCACTGATCACGGATCACTAGTCACTGCAGGCAGCACAGTTTATGTTGCACCGAAATCGTTTTTGTCCGCCAAGGGCGTCTGATCGCTGGCGGATACGTGAGTTGACTGAGTGGACCGACCGGACCGGAGCGAATTATTTTCAACAATTTTCGTTAGATTTGTAAGTTGAATCGCCTTTTTCTCAGCCATAAATTCGTGGGAGGAGTGGGTTTTAGGCTTAGTTCGGGTTGATAATGTCACTCCGTGATGCTGATAAGTCTGCCGGCTATCTTGACATCTCCTCTTTATGTTCAGCCCGAGTCGTGTGTCAACACACACAGATCTCGGAGCGGGTGGCACTGAAATTTCACTAATTTCCTGGACAGCCTTACAAACTGTGCAAATGTTTAGGTATTTCAGCTATTTGTGTGTGTCTCACTTGGCTTTAGCTATTACAACTGCTGGCACTTCCCCCTCGCGAGCTCTGAAACCTTGAACCACGGTTCAATCTCAATCGAGTTGGCCAAGCCGCGAGGGAGTTTTGCCAGTTGAAGAAAACAATTTGTATATTTAGCCGACTTATCAACTGACAGCTGCCAGCTGAAACTAGACCCAGATAAGCCCAGTCTCGTGTCCCTAAACGGGGTCCAAGAATTTCGTGAATCACAATAGTCAAAAAGTGTTCTTATCTACTTTTCCTTAAAATACATGTCGTACAAGCGAGGCTGTTTACGCTAAGACACCAATTAACAACATCAATCAACCAATAAATCACTACGTACATAACCAAAGAGCACATGTAGTACAAAACACACATAGGGTCCGGATCTTAAGTACACCAATTTAAATTGACCACACAACATCGACAGAAACAACAACAACAACAAGAACGGAAAGCAAACAACAAACAGAGTCGAGGGCTTGAGCAAAGAGTAAACAAATTACATAAACAAATTGAGGCAAATTGGAAGATCCGCGAGCGGGCGAACTGCTCCCGATTAAATCGTGTTTGTGGAAACCTTATTGCCAGATCAACCAGTCGGCCTGCGGACACTTAATGCCGCTGCACGGGCAAATAATGGACTGCTGGACGATTGGACGACTGGAGTATCGGAGTATTGGATTGGCCGTCTTCACGTAAGCATGGCGACGAAGTACGTAGAACGGCACGTAAGCGTGGCTGGATTTTCCGGAGGCCCAAGAGAAAGCCACGTCCGACAGGCTTGGCCAAGGTCTGGAAACTGAAAGCTGAAAGCTGGCGACCGCCAGCGGAAGGCCAGGACACTCGGCTGGCCGACGGGAGCCGAGTCCTGACGCTCGGGCCGGGTTTTTGCGTTTGGGCCCGGATTCGTCGGTTGCCAGCAGTTTGGGCCCAAGCAAGAGCGAGCGAGAGGGCCGACGAGATGATGGATATAGTAGGTGGTGGTGGTGGTGGTGGAAGAGGGCAGCTCCTTAAACACTCGCTAAGTGGGCGGAAGGCTTTATGTGCGGCTCCCGAGATTCGCCTTAAAACTCGAACTTATTTTAATAAGTATCTATCAGCCTTCGAAGCAGGGGTTATCAATATTAATGCAAGACATACGAGTATTCCTATCCTGTAAGTGAAGCACCTCGGCAAGAAACAAACGACATTAGCCTAATTTCGCTGGAATGCCAGAAGCGCTGTGTGGGTTGGTCCACAAAGGCACCTACACTTCTATTGCACAACAGCATTTAGGGGTTGTTCGCCGACCGTTAGAGACCTGCGCAATAGATTAACCCCCTGCCCACCTAAACCGGAGGGGCTCGTCGTCGGCTCCACTTGGTCCTACCCCAAAAGGCAGCGAAACCAAAACAATAACAAGTCCAGGAAGCAAAAACAAAAGCGTGAAAAGCGGAGGGAAAGGCCGGGAATTGCACGTGCCTGGAAAACCTTTGCACACCTTCCGGTGGGCAGTCAACTTGGCGCTGGAATTTTTAATCAACGCGAGGCGCAACTATGCAACATGGACACGGACGCACCTGCGACACACGCCACAATCCTACGGATTTATTTAATATATATTTTATTATAAGTATATTTCTTGGCAAGAAATTAATATTAGGCAAATATTTGGGTTATTGACGGGCAAATTCTTTCACAAAATTTTGAAAATCGCGAAACACAAAATTGGGTTAGCCACCCAAAAATAACTGATGCATTAAATATTTGAAGTGGACAGCCAAGAGAGTCACACTAGGTTTTCAGCACTCTTAAAATATACATCGACTGATTAACGAGCTGATCAGTTAAAACGATTAGAAGAAAAGATTTATTTTTAATTGCTTAGTAAATCAGTTTTTTTCTGTCTTTTTTCTATTTTATGCACCAGTTGCCACACAATTTAACAGTTTGTTTCATCTTATTTTTAATTGCTTAGTAAATCAGTTTTTTTCTGTCTTTTTTTATTTTATGCACCAGTTGCCACACAATTTAACAGTTTATTAAGGTTCATTTAAGTGAATGCGCTGGATATCTGGATATAACGAGATGAGATATTTAATTCTATTTAATTGAGAAATTTAGTTCTCTTTTCGACATCCAGGAGCCATGTAAGCACTGTTAATCTTTGGACTTGTGCTTCTGTCATCTTTGCAGGTGGATACCAAGTTCAAGAGTCTCCACTGTGCTAACTACGACAAGTCTTTTGGCGAAATTATACTGTACAAGATCAAGGCCATCAACCGAGACAGGAACTCGATAAATATTCAATTCAGACAAATAAGGACGATTAATAATGTGCCCGTAAATTATATTTCTTATCATGTCCTTTACATTTTATTATACCCCCTCTAGATGCATTTGGAGCTTTTTAAGCGAGCGAATGGTTGGCGCCCTTTTCTGTACAATATCACATTCAACCTTTGCGATTTTCTGTCCAAGAGGAACAACTTGATAGTGAACCTAGGATTCGAGTATCTCAAGCCGGACATCCCGATAACCAACTACACGTGTCCTTTCAAGGTAAACACACTTCACTAGTACAAGATATAAGCTCCTTGGTTCCATACTTTTTCAGAAAGGAGCTGGAGTTTGACATCAAAAAGTTCAGAGTACGTTTCCCGATAGAAACGGGTGAATACGCTCTGCAGCTGAGTTTCGTTGTCCAGAGGAAAGTCACTTTGACCTTTCAAAGATCGGCAGAGTACTACAACTATCGAGTTTAATAATTATTGCAAGGGCACCTGTTCTTTGTTATTTACGTGGGCAAAAGGACATTAAGTATATGTTAATAAAGTGTATATATACTTTACTGTTGCAAATCAATTTAGCATTAACGCCCTTACAATATTATAATTGGTATAAAGATAATTTGGTAGCTCTCTAAATTGAATATTCCACCGAACTTAGCTAATGAGATTTTAAGCTGTTCTAAAATTTCCATCTGATTCATTTTAGCGTTTAAACCAATTCAGTTTTGCTTTAACTCTACAGTAATCATGTTGGCTGTGTTGATTTTTAGCCTTTTGTTTCTGAATTCGGTTGGGGTGGATGCCAAGTTTAAGAACCTAGTGTGCACAGTGGATAACGATGGGTTTGGGGAATTTCTTCTCTGCAAAATTAATCCTATTAATCGCTATAGGAATTCAATGACTATACACTACAGACAGAAAACGCTCGTTAACAAAATATATGTGAGTTATGGATCCTTTCAATCTGTCCCTTAATAATATGTCCCCAATAAATAACCGCAGTTACGCATAGAGTTCTTTAAGAGGGCTAATGGCTGGCGACCCTTTCTGTACAACTTTACGTTTAACTTGTGCGAGTTTTTAAACCACAAGGACCACTATCTCTTCAGCCTTGTTTACGGCTACGTAATGCCCTATCTCGGCAACAACTACACGTGTCCCCTTAAGGTAAGTTTATAAAGGCAATCCTTCAATTTTATTTCTGTACTCTGTACTTTCAGCCCAATGATGAAGTCCAATGTAATAACTACGAAATGGATTGGGATAATTTTCGCAAACGGTTTCCTGTCGAAACGGGCGAGTACGCCCTCCATATCAGTTTTATCACGCAGAATCAAGTTAAAGTATTGCTAAAGGCAACTTCCGAATACAAGAACTACAGAGAGCACTAGTTGCTGGATTTTTAACAATAAACGTCGATTCACCAGTACTTATCTCTAAGTTTATTGGCATAGAGGACATTCGATATTGTTGTTGGGAAAGGGAGCAGTCCTGACAAGCAGCAAAGGCTTGACAAGACATTAGTTGCATAGCCAAATCTATTAGCCAAAATTACATTTTCAGTGGAATTTCACCGTGGTTGAATGGGCAGGCGGACAAATAATATGTGATTAGAGTTCTAGAATGAAATGCGGCACAGATGGCCAAAGCAAATCAGGGCATGGCAAACACGGATTGAAAGTGGGTAAAAGACCAAAGAAAACAAAACCCAGGACTTTGACACAATAATCAAACGAGGTGTCTGTCCGCTGTGTGTGTGTCTGCAAAGGAAAAACAAGTGGAGGGCTAGGGCGGGCAGTGGGCGTGGCAGGTCAAATTAGGCCCAGTGTTATCTAATTAGCCAGCCACCTACGGCACGACACCGCTCCGCCCGCCCGCCCTCCTTTTGGGCCTGTGTGAAGTGGTGCCAGGCGCCGGCCATCATATTTTGCAATTTAACTCACACGAAAGATTGTTGTCGGCCCTTTTGTCTTCTTTTTCAGTCAGTTTTTTTCACTCACTTCTGGCGCTCACTACGTACATGCTCGTCCTTTTTTTTTTGCACGCGCTCAAGTTTCATAACAACGGAAATGCAAAAGTTTTGTGCAAAACAAAGCGCCAACTTTTTTATTTCTCTTGGCAATTATGTGCTCAAGGCAAGAGACAGGGAAACGGACTCGAATAATGATAATGAAGCACACAAGGCTCGGCCAAAAGGATTTTCGAAGAAAAATGCACAAAAAGTCGAAAGCGAATTGTAACGCTTTTTCAGATTTTTTCGACGGGATTTGCATGCAAAAGTATTTCACGGATCCACATGTGTGTGGGGGTAATTTGTTTAATTTGCCTGCCTTTCGGGCATAAAAAAGTGATAGAAGACCTCGGCGAAAGGCGAATTTCGTGGCTTTATTTCAGCTCTCTATATATCTCTTTTTTTCTGAAGGTTGGCCGCCTTTTAGCTAATGGCCATGGCGAATATGATAGGATAACAGGAAAACAGCACGGTTGCCGAAAAACTAAAGCCAAACTAAATTAAAATATTTTAAATCCGGAGCTGGCAAAGTTTTATCAATAAAATGCAAGCGGGCAAGTCTGTTGGTCTGTTCGTTGATTTTTTCGCTTTGCCTTGCATTTGTTTAACTGCAAATCAGATAGAGATCTCCCAAATGTCTGCATTCGAGACCACACACATGTGCACTTGGTCCGCCGCTCGCTCGGCAATTGAAACATCAGCAATACTTGAGCCTCGCAATAAGCCGGCAACTCGGCAGCCGACACCCCCACAAAACGGGATGTTGCCTCTAGCCATAACTCGAATCTGGCTTAAAAATCACTTAGACACTTCTCGCCTCGTTCTGGCCCGTCAGCAGAATCGCCGGCCAAGACGACACTCATGTATCGAGTGCAATAATCATCCCCACTCCCTCACCCACCACCGGATTCCCGAATGCGACTTTTCTGTGGACCTCAGCAGATTGCCCGTTTCCCAGGGCGTTGCTCGCCAATCGTTTTCCAGTTGTCAACTTGGCTAATCTGCACTTGGATCTCTGAGGAATGGCTTTAACACTTATAAGGCGATGAAAAAATGCGTGGGCAGGACCAAAAAAATACTTAAGGGGACTCTACTCATTTTCAAAGGGTGCGTAAGTTTCCAAATTACATTCTTAAACTGAATTAGAAGGTTATACATCATGCTTTAAGATTTACCAATAGTCTAACACAATTAATTCAAAATTAAAGTAGAAAAAGATTTGCTTGAAGGAAGCTACTCAATTCGCAAAGTTAACCTGCAACTTTCAATTGGACTGAAATGGAATCATTGAAAGTCTTGAGCACTTTACGCCCAAACGAATTGATTTGTTTTCAATTTTTTGTGTTCTTGGGAAGTCATTGGGCCGGACTGGTGGAAACTTTCTGATAACTCGTAACTTGTTACTCAGCACACACAGCGCTAATGAAGACGGCACACAGCCACTCTCCTCGAGTTGGCTGTTTGTTTTGCCCTGCCCCAGAGCAAAACACCGGACACCAGGGAGCAGCCGACTGATTCGGGTGTGAAAATCAATGGCATTCACAGCCGAGTGCAGCTGAGCCCCCGAGGGGGGCGGCCAAGACGCTTCTCGACTTAATTGAATAATTGTTAGGCAGGCCACGTCCGCGAATTCCTGGTAAATCAGCGAAATTTCGAAACTAAACAGCAATAGAAGCCAACCCGAAGCACTGCCCCAAAATAGGCAACAAAGACGGCGTACAAAGCCGAATCTGGCGAACCTTCCGCCAGGAGACTGCGTCAGGCTTTGTTTTCGGTCCCGATGCAAATGCACCTGCAGCAGGAAACACCTGCTGCAAGCCCCGCCAGCAATTTATGCGCCGCATTCGAAATTCGGCGATACCGAATCCTCGAGACTTACCGTTCCCAAGCGGCACATTCGTTTGCGATGTTGTCGATTGTTGCTGCTGCTGCTGCTCGCTTGTCACCGCGCCGGACAATTTATTTGATGTTGTCGTTGTCGTTGTTGCAACAGCACCTGCTGTTGTTGCCGCCGTGGTTGTCGTTGCCTCCAGCTTACTGCCGCCGTTAATGGCCAGAGTGGTGGCGCTCTTTCCCAGCCTCAAGATCGTAGTGGCCGTCGACGCTGTTGCTCCCGTGGACGTTGCCCCTGCGCTCGCTGCTGTTGTTGCTGCCGCCGCCTTGAGCTTGTGCAGCGCCCCTGCCACGCCCTTGGCCGCCTTCGAGGTGCGTGTCACGCTGAGAATACTTGAAGAGGTCAGCCCGTTGCCGCTTGGAGGCGAAGTGGCCATGGAAGAGTTGCTGGCGGAGCTGGTGCCAGTGGAGTTGCGGATGACCAGGATGGACTGCGACTTTTCCAGGCGCTTCAGCGTCTGCAGCACAAAGGGCGACTTGCTGTCGCAGTTGCTCTCGGAACTGAGGCTGCGCGAGGCCTGCAACAGAATGAAACAAATCAGCTACTGTGTAAACACCAAACAAGAAACATTCTTACGTGTTTCAGCATAAAGGGTCGCTCCACCAGCTTTGCTTGTGCGGCATTCTGCTGCTTGGAACGCTCCTGGGCCTTCAGAACGCTCTCCAACTGGCTGGCATTGATGGGCGTTTGCAGAAGGATCGTGTTGCTGCTGGACTCCTTGCTGTTGCCGCTGGCCACAATGGAAATAGTCGAGTTGCTGCTGCTGTTGCTGTTACCGCTGATGCTGCCACCCGAGCTCTGCACAATGGTCTTCCTGGCCACCGTCGTGGCTGTGGGCAGTTGGTTGAGCGTGATGGCCGTGGACGGGTGGCCCTTCTCCTGCTGCTGCTGCTCGCTGAGCAGGCTGAGGATGTCCTGCTTGTTCTGGATGATGATCTGCCCATTCTCGTTGCGCGTGCCGCGCAGCAGGATGATGTTGCTGCCGTTCGTCGGCTGTTGCTGTTGCTGCTGTTGCTGCTGCTGTTGCTTCTTCTGCTGTTGCATGGCCCCGATCTTGAGCTTGGCCGCTCGCAGATTCGTCGTTGTACTGGTTGCTGCTGTAGATTTAGCCGGTTTTGCTTCATTGCTGATTAGCTTGCCACTGCTCTGCGATCGGATTAGTACATTTTTGGAATTTATTTGGCCTAAAAAAAACAAACGATAAAGTCTTAAGTAGCTGGCCTTTGTACACCTGCTTTAAAATCTAGTTGTCGGTTAATATTCTTCTTTTTTGCGTTAAAAACACTTCTTATATATATTTTTTTAATTTATAAAACTTGGGTTGTTTAAGATACATTTTGTTTTGGGTATTGAGAGCACGAGCTTGAATTGAACGTTTGCGGCCCCAAAAAAGCGGACAGCCCCATTGTATGCAGATTCAATGGAAACTTCATGAGCGGCACAAGATTTATGACTCCATCTCGATCGAGTGGCGAAAGCTTTGCATTAGAAGCGCATGTGACAGAGCAGGAGGCGTGGCTCCATTGTTGCACTTTCCCAGAGTCCAAAAAAAGAAAGAGGGGCGACGGGCATTACGTATACGCGGCGTAAGCCTAGAGCGGTCAGTGGCTCGGACACTCTATTTTGTTGGCCAACAATGGGTGGACGGAGACGGGGGCAGCCAAACGCTAAATCAAGCGAAAGACGACATGTTTATGGCAGGGACGAAGGACTACTTAGCCGAGGAACCCCGGCACAAAACGCAATAAAAGTGCAACAAACAAACAGCGAGTTGCCAGCCAAGAAAGGAGGAGAAAGTAGACTTGGGGGTAGATTCAAGGGGGTGAATTTAGGGACTGAGGAACGTGGGGGTCTCTGCCCTGCATGCGTTGCCAAATATAGACTCTCAAGGCTGAAGGCGACACGGAACGTAAAGTGCGCGCCGGAAACATTTCGAAATGTAGCCTAAACACTTGTCCGGCTCCCCTGCTCTTCCACCTCCCACCTCCCTTCTCCCCCTTGCCCTGCCAGCTTTCCTCACCCCCCTCACCATGTGTGTTTGTTTTCGCAAAAACGTGCGGGTCATAATTAGCCGTTGACGCCGCCTTCATTTGGCCGTGCTTCGGGAAAGGCGAACCAGCGGGCCGGAGGAGCGCCACATGCGGCCATCTGACCCCAAGTGGACAAGTGTCTGCGCCCCTTCACCCGCTTTGGAGTGTCTGTGCGGAAAGGTCGCCTGCCGCCAGGCAAAATAGACCGCCCGAATCGGACCAGGATCGGAATAGAATAGGTGGGGCTCGGGCAGTTGGCTGGCCATCCTTTCGGGCGCACATACTTCATTGTAATGTATGGCGGGGCAGCCACAACCCAGGGATTCGGGGATCAGGGGATCGGGGGATCAGGGAGCCGCGTAACACATAAAACACTCTTGGCTGAAGCTTGGCATATTTTTGCGTTCGTCGCGGCTTTTGATGTTCTACGGTCCACGTACTGTGGGGTTAAAATTAATAAACTCTAAGACCTAGGTTTACTTCAAATAACAAACATAATCAACAAATGAGAAAATGCAATGCAGACATGACTAAATGTTTTTTTTAACTTAAGGGGCACAACTAGTGTGAAGTTTTAAAAAAATCCAAAAAATTTTTTTTTCATTTTTCGGTAGATTAAACCTTTAAAAATAACATATTAAAATTTAAAATCTATATCTCAAATAGTTTTTGAGTTATAACAATTTAAAGAGCAGCCGCTCTCATAACAGTGCAAACGATCATTTTATCTTTAAACGCGTTTTTCTCGAAACAGCATTTCCAAATTTGCTGCAGTGATAACTCAAAAACTAGTGATCCGATCACTACCAAATTTTTTTTACATGTTCTTTATATAGTTCTACGTACCATGAACTATCGGATTTTTGATCCGATTAAAAATTGAATTTTGGCAGGCCAAAAACGACCAAAATTTTGGTTAAAATTCGATTTTTTTTTTTTAAACGCTGCCATTTTGTCATTTTTTGATATTTTTTTTTTATCGTAGTTCATGGTATGGAAAATATTATCTAGTTTAATGAGAATTTTTCATTTTTTGATTTCGCCCACGGAGAGGGCCGGAATCACTGCAGCAGTTGAGGCACTTTTTTTTTTAGCGCCGTTGGAGATCGACTATAACTTAAAAAATATTTAACTTTTTTCTTTAAAAATTTTACTATACATTCTTAAAACATGTATAAATATATTCTGAAAATTTGAAAAGAATTGATCAAGTAGTTTTTTTTATAAAAATTCCCAAAAATCACCATTTTTTTAGGCCGTCACACTAGTTGTGCCCCTTAACATTTAAATACAACTTATGATTTCGATTTCCTTCGCACCACAATATTTGAAGTTTGTCCCACTGTGCTGTACCACGTGCTTCGCCCTGTTTGCTAAGCAAAGAGTAAAGGGAGTACACAAGTTTCTGGGTAGCTGAACAAATTGCAAGTCTATTGAATTTTTATTAGAAGCATAAATCAAATGAACGTTAGATATGCCAGCTGGGGAAGGAGTTCGATAAAAACGCCAATAGATTCTGGGCATAGATTGCCACCAAAGGGTTAAGAAAGAGGACAAATCAAAAAGAATAGGCCTTAACAATTCCTAAAGTTCGAATGTTGATAGTTGTCAAATTGATCTGCCTTAACTGATTGTAGTGGTCTAGACTTCATTTGCGCCCATTTTTAATTAATTTTCATTTTTATCAATTGGTTAGATGGTAATTTTTTTTATTTTTTTGTTAAGGTGTAATTATTAATCGAAGAGTAAAATAAAATGTGTGTAATAGCACACAACTTATATCATAATTTATTGTGCTTTTGGGGAAATTTTTAACGAGCTTAATTTAGCTTATCTTATCTATACCACACTCTTTTACTTATGGAAACCAAACAGTAATTTATTTTTAAATCTAGATTAATATATAAAATCATAAATAAAATCAGGGCCCGCGAAGGTTTTTTTCAACGGAGTTGCCATATCCTTGAGAAGCAAGAACAGCTGATCACGACTATAGGAATTTAGAAGAAATAAACTTACTATCATTGAAAGTCAAGTAAATCCATAAAATGATGAAAAATTATTACGTTTTAAGCAATGCCAAAACTAAAGATAATACCAACCCTAGCCACCAATGGGTTAATGGCCCAAAGAAACCCACCAACAACGTGAAAACAAAAAGCAACGCAAAGGGAAGCACAACAAAACAAAAACTAATTGGAAAACCAATATGTTATCAGGTCGAAAATCGGGAGATACGGTCCGTCGCAGATACAAAACATTGATGGCGAAGGGGGGACTGGTGGAGTTAAGGACTACTCACTTTGGAGTTTCAGTGCGGAAGTAGTTGAAGTTGAAGAAGAAGACGAAGTGCTGGTGGAAACATTGGACACATTTTCCATGTGCGCAGCTTTAGCAACCAATTTTAGAATGCGCTACTTTTCCTTGGTTGGCACATTTATTTTATTTTATTGAGAATGCATTTCCATTTTTGCACACCAGCTCGCACACACACGGGCACTCTTACACGCACACAGTGACACGGAAATCGCAGAACTCTGGGATATCGAAAAAAGGTAAACAAAACTTTTTCACTGCCTTTGTGTGGGAAATCCGTAAAGTCTTCCAGCGGATTTTGATGTGTCTCGGCTGGCCGATGCATTAAATGCAATTAAAAATCAATAATATCACCGTTTCACACACGAAATTATTAAAAAAAAACCATAGCGAAAATATTTTGAGTTACTCCAAAACTGTGTGCATGTCAAACTGCGCACAGTGTTGTTAAGTGCAGGGGCCTTATGGGGTCTTTCAGTACTGCTTTCTATCGATGATTAAATCGATAAATGGGAAGTGCCAACTCGCTTACAGGTTTTGTTATCTGGATGGCGCTAATTTCAGACACATTTCAAATTATCATTGAGTGTATTAATATGAAGGAATTTTAGAGTTTTAACATACATATTGTCCACTTTAATATAATTCTTAGTAATTGAGTTTCTAAAGAAAGTTTTCGAGTGAATTACCAACTTTTATGCGCTAGGTAAGTGAAGTGTCATTTTAATTCATATTTATTTTATGGCCTTTTTGATTAGTAGGTTAAGTTCGCCTAATAAATTCCCACTTAACGATTTTTGGGCGAAAAAGGGGAATAAACGACGTATTTACGGTTTAAAGGGGTTGTTAATTTGGTTGTTAAAATTGCACTGGCTCAACTGAATTTTTTTAACTATTATTGTTTAACACACAAATAGACTTTTAAGCCATTCTGTTGTTACCAACACAAACAAATTCGGCCCTTGTCCGCCCCTTTTCTTGATAATTCCCGACATTCGCCAAACTTTCCTTGGATTTTTCCAGCCCCAACACCGCGGCTTTCCGCCCCCGCGCCTTAGGCCAGCGGAAGTCTCGGGCTCTATCAAAATCAACGGGCGGCGAGGCGACTGAAGCGAACACAGAATAATTGCTATAGCTGTGCGCCAGTGCCAGTCAGTGCCAGTTTGAAATCGACGACAACATCAGCAACAAGCATTGCAACAACAGCAGCAACACGGCGATAAGTCGGCTTGTTATTTTATTGTCGCTTTTGTTGCACATTGAAAATAATACACAAAATAATTGAATTACTCGAAATGTGTGCATGCCCGTATGCGTGAGATTGGCGTATGTGTTTCGTGTTTTTATTGGGGGCGTTCAGGGCCCCCCTGATAAGCACTGATCAACAGCTAAACGAGATAAGCGCTGCTCATTTGCATGAACAGTGGAAATCCCCGTGGGTAAACCAGCTTCCAAATAAATTACGTGTATCTCATGGATACTTCCAAGAATAAAGCATTTCGAAATCCATCATTCTAACTTGCATTACTTCCACTCAGTTCCTTAGAATTGACCATAAAATGATTATAGCGTCCAACAAAATCACGCTTAGAAATAAATTATAGGAATGATTTTACTTTTATCTAGGTTTGGATCTAGGTTTGGACTCCTAATATGGAAGCTCGACTGTATTTTCATTAGCAAACTAAAGAGTTTTATTGAGGTTCGACTGTTCTCTATTAAAATGAGGCATGCTCAAAGCAATAAAAATTAAAAGAAGATTGTTTTTAAAATGGCGGCAGTTGTCATCTCATTTTGATTTTACTTCCGAATTTGTAACATAAAATTAATCTTTGCCAATTTAAGATTTAAATTTAATGTCTTGTAAAGCTTATATCCATGCATGCTCGATTTTAGAGTCTTTAAGAACCTTTGATTTTCTCCGATTTCTACAATACTACAAGTGTTTCCCCCTCAACGACATGTGATAAGGAGCGTAATGTGGAAACGTGACTCTCGGTTGGACGGGCATCGGCACGTAAATTATGCTGATGACACCGGCTCCGCACCCAGGCTTAAGTTAAAAGCTCAAAACTCAAATGAGAACTCAAACGATTGCGCTTCCAAATACCAGCACGTTCCTAAGAGCTGCAAAGCAACAAGAATAACTGGCTTCGGCTGCCATTTGATCGCTGCACTCAAATATTTACAATACCATTTAATGTCATTTTGCCTTATAAAACAATGAGTAAAAAAAGTATTTTCTGGTTTCATGCATTTTATTTGGTTAATTGGGCCTTTGAACTCTATTGCGACGATGATGAAAACGACGCCAAGATAAAGTCATGTGCGACGAAACTTGATTTAAGACAAAGGCTCCTAAAGTCCCCGCAGTCCTCCCCTTCACCAAACATCCGCTGTCAACGCCCCTTGCCACGATAACAATTTTAAAGAGACCCCCATTCAAAATGAAATTGTGAATCGTAAAGGCCATTATTACTTGCAAATAAGGGGGCGTTCTGACGCCCCCACAATCAATGCATAAAGAACAATGTTGATTTCTGCAGGGATAAATTAGCAGTATTCTATGTTCGGAAAAAGTCTATTTATCTTTTTGATAAAAGATGATTTGCCCGGCAGTGGGACTCCACGGAACTTGCGGCTTGTATAAAAGTGAATAGTTTTAAAATTCCAATATACGTATATATATTTGTCTTAAAAACAATAACTTTAACCAATAGCAATGAAAATCAAATTCAAATAAATTACCTTTCTCCGAGTATAAGTGTGCACGGGTTACCCTGTCTCTCTGAGGGAAAAATCTCTCAATGAAAAGCCATTCGCAGTTTTCTTTGGCCGGCGGAAAGGAAACTGGTAATAAAGTTGCAGCGGGAGAGGAAAAGCCAATAATAGCCGCAATATTTTCTGTCAGCCACGCAGCGAACAGCCTTTAACTGTAAATAGCCAATTTTGAGCGGGAGAGGAAGGCCGAAACAGGAGCTTATAAGTCAGGGGGAAGAGAGCGAGATCGTTGTTACAGAGAGCGGGTGTGAGAAACAGTATGTGTAGATGGCCACGATACTACAAGAAGAGCACCGTGGACAAAAACGCAAAGTCGGTGGGGTGTGCTAACCACCCACAGTGTCAGCACTGTTTAGGGACTTCCTAATCATCTTCCACCCTTCGAGAAATTCCAACTCTAATTTACTTACATATTTAGTACTTTATGTTCCAAGCCACATCGGTTTCTTTGCAACCTATTAAATATTGTATTACAACTTTCAGTAACTATTTGCGGAATTTAAGCTTTCACGCCAATTTACAACGCTAAATGGCATTTACGTTCCACGGTGCCGAACTTAAACTCCAATTGCAGTTGCCCCACACACTTACAGCGACATGCCTCCTCACGCACACTTCTTTATTTTAAGCCGGTTTTTTTAAGGGGCAGGGGAGGAGTGGGGGAAGGGACTGCAGTCAAAATGTGGCAAAATGCAAAAGGAATATGTGTACTGAAAAAATGCAAGGCATGCAACAAAACAATAGCAACATCACAGTAAAAGCAACAACAGCAGCAACAAATAAAGAAAGCAATAATCAAAATCCTGGTACATTATTATACGCTCGACTTGGGAAACCAGTTTTATTGCAATTTGTATTTGAAGCGGCCAAACAACCCCAGAAATTACGTATCACAAAAATAAATATATTTTTCTCGAAGCTGCTTCTTCTTCGACTTCTGCTGTAAATAAAAACAAAAACTACAGCAAAGATGTCTTTGTTTTTACACCAGGTCGAGATTACAAACACACACACAGGTCCAAACCAGATTACATACACATCCCTGTGAGAGCACTAGGCCCACCTGTTGTAATTATAATTGGCTAAAAGCATTTCGGAGGAGTCCCGAAGCCGTGTATTCTGGCAATTGTGGAAAAATCTTTTTTCTGGCCAAATGTAAAACAATTGAAAAACAACAGGTAAACAATCAAAAAACCCACACATAAACACGCGAATTACTAAGCTGAGGCGGACACATGTTTGTATGGGAGTGGGGCTCCAACCGCAAAAGAGAAAACTACAGGAGATCACCTACGCTGGATCTGGTCGGGTTTTTGAGTGCAGAATTGTGAGTTGCAGTTGCCCTTTGTTAATGTATTAAAATATTTCCCAGCAAAGCATTCAATTTTTTACAATTAAGTCTTAAAATCGATCAAGATCAGATGAAAGGAAGATTCATGCTGTGTAGGGGGCTCAGCTGTTTCCCCCTGGCCGACTACCTGTCGCCTAACTAGTTTTACATCTGTAGCTCTCTCTCTCTCTCTCGCTCTCTCGAAGTGCATCCAAGCCGGAGAGAGACCGACCCGCCGATTCCGACTGGTCGCAATCGAAGCCAGCTCAGTCAGTTTTTTTGTGGGCTCGCGATCGGTAAATCGAAGTAGCGGACCGTGAAGGTGCAGAGGATATTTCACATAGCACACCGTTGTTGTTGTTGCTGCTGCTGCTGTTGTGTTATCTTGTAATTTTGCGCAGTTCAGCTAAAAAAGAGAGAAAGAGAGCTCGCGCGATAAGTAAACCGTTGTTTTTGTAACTCAGCATCCCGCCATTGCTGCTGTTGTGGTTTTTGTTTTCGCCTCGCGTGTAGCCAAAATATAAGAAGTAGTACATTCAGTTGCACTAATTTCTTCAATCAACGACAAGGCATAACGAGTGAAACTAGCGAAAATTGTTTGGCAGGCAGCAAAAGTAAGTGAGCGATTAACTAAGCCTAAAGTCGCGCTTCGAAACGTTATTTTGTGCAGAGTCATTAACGAAAGGCAGGTCAAGAGAGAGGGAGAAAGAGAGAGAGAGAGGGGAAATGAGAGGAAAAACAGCTGGGAGAGCTATAGATCAAGACAGTCTTTGTTAAAAATTTAATGGCACTTAAAAACATTAAAATTACAAATCACCAACCTCTCTTGCTCTAATCTCTGCAATTGTTTATCTCTCTCTGGCGCTCTCTCAAGTGCTTTAGCGAAACGACTTGAAAAAGTTGGAGCCCAGTATTTTGTGGGGTATTCGTTGGCATCTCCCGTCGCGTTCGTTTGTGTTTGGCGCCGAGGCGCTCCAGATATAGCGGTGAATTGTTGTGACTGCTCCTACACATCTTCCTCCTTCTACTTTTAACGGTATGAGTGCGTGCAGAAAAAGGAAATAAAGAAAGCAAAAAGCAAAAGTGCTCAAAAAGAAATTACCACAGTAACCACAGAAATTAACAATTTGTGTGCCAGTGTGTCTAATGAAATCCCATGTTGTGTTTATTATTTCGCTCTGCAACATTCGTGCACAGAAAAAAACGATAATATATATATCAAAGCATTTATTTTTCCCTAAAAAAACGTTTAACAAGTAATATTTTGAACAGTTGTTAGATCCCAGTCTTGGCCACCATAGCCCGAGACTGTTCTCTTACATACTTTTATAAAATCAAAACTAACTGTTTGATAAAGTTAAGCTCCTGGTTTTTTCTGTGTACCTTTAAAAAATCAGTCACGCACAATGGCAAACAAACACGCAAGGTCCGCGTGTCCCAGCTTCTCAGCTTCGGCTTCTGCTAATTATGAAAGTTGAAAAAAACACCGACGCTTTATTTGTTTGTTTTTGTTAGCCTTGTGCAATGCCTTGTGTTGGCCAAACACCTGTTGAATACCGCTTAAAAAGGTCTGCAAAACGGCAAAGAAAGTGTCTGACAAGCATGAAAAGAAAATGCTCATAAACACATGGCAACATTTTAGCCATAAAACAAAATTTCAAAAACCACAAAGTCAGCAAAGAGAGTGAAAATGGAGGACCGAAAATGGTTCAAAATAATTTCACAGTCAGTGCGCAGGTCCAATTGAATTTACATTTCCCCCCTTTTCTGTTTTCTGACCCCTTTTATCCACATGCTCTTACCGCATTTGCATATTTAATGTGTACTTTACGACTTTGTCTAATCGCAGTTGGTAGTAATCTCAGTAACAAGTGTTGGCAGGTTGGCTAATTCCTAGACAAAGGCAGGAAGCCATATAATACTATACTTTCATCTGGATTTCCAAGTTCAAAGCATTTAATATCCTTTAAAAAAATCTTTTAAAAATCACACCATAAAATCTTTTTTTTTATTTATGTCTAAAATTCTTTTTAAAATTGATACATTCATATGTATGGGGACAAAACTTATAAGCTTCCTCTAAAATAGCTGATTGCAGGCTTCCAAGAAATCTATCTGCAAAATTTCTTTAAAGTACAGACATTGAGAAATAGTGTCAAGTTGCTCTGGTCCGCTAATATCAATTTAGGCGATATACATTTTGTACGATCGGGTACGCAGTCTGCATATAAATAATGCGGGAAGGATTGTGGGGGCGGATCCATAAGTGCGATGAGATGCGGAGAATGACTTCCGCGACTTGGCATTAATTTGTTATATTTATGTGTGTGCGTACATATAAGCAGCGACTGGTACCTAAACATACATATGCAAACCGCGGCTTAGTCGTCGACATTATCTTTTGTTCGTCGTTTGAAAAATGTGTGTAGTTGCTCGGGTAATTGCGCACAATTGTCGGGAAACAGGGTGTTTCGGGTCTTGATTTCAGCTTCAAAAGCCAAGCGTTGTGCTATTTTCGAATTTTGTATTTTATAACTCGGCTGTCGTCATCGGCGACGCTTGCCGTTTTTGGCCAATTTAGCTTTCGCTTTTGTGCGATTGCCTAACAAAACCCCCATTCCCAAAGCCCCCATCACTCTCCCCCCTTTTTGGCCAACTCCAAAATAAATCAAACTTATAAAAACACACATGCGAAGGCAAAACAACGAAAAAGAGAGCCAAAACACAGCAGAGCTTCATTAATTTTTTGCAAGATTTTTCTTAATTATGAGACGGCACGAAATGTGAGAATTGCACGAAAGAACTCACAAAAGATCCGTCCCTCACATCATCTCTGTCCGCAAGGTGTGACTGTGATCCGATGTGAGCTCAGCTTAGCTGGGCGACTTTGTTCTAATTTTGGTTTACGTTTTTTTCCCGTTTGTGTGGTTTTTATTTCTGAGAAACTGTTGCCTTATTGTCTTTGCACAATAACGTCTGTTTAGTGCAATCTTACATCCATACAGTGCGTTTCCCAACTGGGGCTTGAAAAAGTGGCTCTAGACAATACATATCACGACCGCCTGAAATATTAATAAACCAAATCAACTATAAGTTTGGCCAAAAATGTGAAATAAGAAAAACAAAATTTAGTTTCTTTTCATTCGTCTACATTCGACATATAAACATTTGTACGTAAGCCTTGCGAAAACCCAAGCCAAACTATAACCAATAAACTACATAACATTTTTCAATTTGGGAGACTGTTCTGAAAACTTTATCGGAATGTTGATGGTTTTTGTACCCAAAAAGAAATCGTTTGAGGTTTTGATTTGATTTTTTGTATAATTACAAGACTGTGTGGATGATTTGTTTATAGAATTCTCTAGGTCCAAGTGCACTGGAGTCGACAGCTGACGGAGGCAACAGGTTTCCCTCCGTGGTGACGCAGATGCCAATGGAATTGGCTTTCATGGACCCGAATCTCCCCCTTCTCGCCATTCGAGCATTCTAGATACTTTGCTGTCCCTCTCTCGGAACACGATTTGCAATTAGCCAAAAGAATACATTCAGATTCAGTGGTTGTATAACGATAATTAGCAGTACAGCGACAGCTGGAATTTGTATGCACATTATATTTTATACTCGAGAGATTCGAGAGGAAAAACCCGACGCCGGGCAAAGTTCAATTCGCAACTCATTTGTCAATTCCGATTCAACTTGCAGCTCCCTCAAACGCTTAAAAACGGCGCCGACAACAACAATGCCTTATCAGCCAGCCAACAGTGGCGGGACGTCTGGGGGCAGCAAGGCGGCGGCCAAAATGGCCCAGCTAAAGTTTTGGAACAAGCAGAACAGCAGCAAGCAGCAGCAGCAGGACAAGGACAAGGACGCCGCCGATGGGGGCAACAACATCTCTGGCGGCGGCACCGGCAGCAGCAGCAACGGCGACTCCAAGAGCGAGGCAAAGAGCGGCAAGCGCAACTGGCTGCATACGCCGGAGCAGCTCATCAGCGGACATGCGGTCTATCTAGTCAAGGTGAGCGATCTGAGGAAAATCACACGACTTGTGACGACCCAATTTATATTGAGTTAGCCTTAAATTATAATTTAAAACCAAACTGACCATCGTTCCATCGTTTCAGTTCTTTGGTAACCTGAGTGTGGACCAGCCTAAAGGAATCGAGGTGGTTAAGGAAGCCATTCGGAAACTGCAGTTCGCCCAGCAGATGAAAAAGGCGGAGACGGGCACTCAGGAGAAGTTCAAAAAGCTGGAGATCACCATCAGCATCAAGGGCGTGGCCATACAGGAGCCACGTACCCACAAGATCCTCCACCAGTTTCCGCTGTACAACATCTCCTATTGTGCGGACGAGAAGGGTGTGAAAAAGTTCTTCAGCTTCATTGCCAAGTCGGTAAAAACGCGGGACGGCAGCGATGCGGCGACAAATGGCCATGCGAACGGAAACGGCGATGGCAGTGCAAAAGTGGAAGAGAGTCACGAGTGCTTTGTGTTTATTTCGAATAAACTGGCCTCGGATATCACGCTGACCATTGGGCAGGCCTTCGATTTGGCCTACAGGTTAGTAGCCTCGCCGTGTTAAATTAATCACTTCAACTTATCAATGCCATTTGTCTCGCTTTCCTCAGGAAATACATGGAAGGCACTGAGAAGACGAATCTTAGCAAGGCGCAGCAGCAGATAAACCACCTGCAGCAAACCGTTAACGTTTACAAGGAGCGCCTGCGCGAAGTTTCTGCCAAATTGCCAAAGGCCGAGCTGGATGCCATGCTCTTCAATCTGGGCATCAAGGACATTCTAGAAGCGCCCGTGACAGAGCAGCAGAACGGGGTTGAGGTGGCCACCGAAGCCCTGAGCAACGGCAAGCTGGGTAGGTTAACAATGTTTTTTTTAATTCCTTATAACTAACTCAATCAACACATTTCAGATGATGACAAGTTGCTGATTGACACCAATTCCACTACCGCATCGACCCACTCGTCGTCACCCAGCTCCTTCTTGCCCATTGTCCCCCCACGGAACAATTTGTCCAGCCAGATCAGTATCGGCGGCAAGAGCAACAGTCAGAAGATGGACGAGCTGCTGCTCAACTCCGATTCCGACAGTGATTTTGATCCGCGTGCGGATGAGATTCAGGACAACGTGAGCAACGGCCGTAATGCGATTAGCAATGATTTGTTCGGCTTTGAGCCGGCCAAGAGTTTTGGGCAGCAGCTTTTTGTCAACAACAATGACCACAAGCTGCAGAATAACAACACGAACAACAGCAGCTTACTGATCACAAGCAATAATAATAGCATTAACAGCAGTGGCTTCTCCAGCGAACTGAACATAACACCACCATTGTGTATGTTTTAAATATTGCATTATTAGTTAGAAATATTATTAACAATTATGTGATTACCGATTACAGTGGCGCCGCCGCCAAAGATTGCTGCTCCCAGACGCCTGAACTCGGTGACAACGGGCAATGGCCTAAATGGCAACACGGACCTTTTCGGCTCGGATCCCTTTGAGATGAACAATGGTCCGGCCATTTTCAAGGTTAGTTTAACAAAAAAAACCACAAGTGACTCAATTTTTGCTAATATGCAATTTCCCCTTCAAAGCAAAACCAGCTGAATCTTGATGACTTCTCGCTGGAGAGCTTGGATCCCTTGCGCAAGTAAAGCGGTGCTATAAAGGCCATTTTCACACTTCAACTTGATTGAATCTAAGGACATCGCGAAAATTGTCCATCGTTTATCCTTCTACGTTTCTCCGTTTCGCATGCATTCCAATCCAATTGCAATTTGATTTATTTAATGTGTATTATTGTTTATATATTGTATTGTATTTATTATCATTGATTTTTGTCGATTTTATATTGCATATTATGATTTCTACTATTATTATAATTACGTTTATTATCTGAGGTCGAGATCTAAAGAACACAACAACCAACTTCAATGCACTTTGTTTAAACGTATCAATTTGTTGATGTAGTTAAATAGTTTAATTGATTGTCGAGAAAAGCAAATGAAAAAATGTTAATAAGTGATATTGTGAAAAACGCTAATGCTAACTAACTGAATGTGAGAAATTTGTATAAAATAATTATAAAGACAACCGGAAGCATATGAATCAATTATTGTATAGAGCCGAAGAAGGAGGAGAATCAAAGCTAAATGAACAATATTTAATGTTATCGATGCAATATAGAGAAATATTATTATTACTATTATTATTGTGTATGTAAAGAATAAAATGTAGTGCCTAAAAGAAAACTATCGCTTGACCTTTAACAATTGCATTATTTATTATCCAACCGTTTTTTTTTTTTCAATAACAACACGATAACTACTCATTACTGCCATGAATACAAATTTGAGTTGCTTGTGATGGTGCTGCCGTTTGGGAATGTTTGCCTAGGACTAGTGATATATCAAGATTTGAGTATCCGAAGGTGGCTTCCTGAAACGTCCTGAATCGTGAACCTGTATAGCGGTTACCAGAGGACTTCCTTTAAGCATCCTGAATAAAGTCACATCGTTTTGGTATGCTGGCCGACAGCTGACGAGCGTTCATATCCGAGCTCTAGAAGATCAGAGAGTTTTTTGAGCTTAGTGGTTACCGCATAATACGATAAATGAAACCAAAGAACTGCAAATGCATCTGGCCGGATACAGTCTTATAAATTCTTTAAAAAACCATATAAATAACGCCAACGATTGGAAAAGTTCTGAAAGAAATCATCAGTGGAGAGAATTTAAGTATAGAAATGGCTAACCGAAAGCAACATAAATTACCACAAACTCTTAGATGGGTTAATAAGTTATATCAGGGAATGAAAAGAAAAGAGGAAATGCAGGTGAAAGTCATAATGCTCAAGGGCTTAACAAAATCCAATAAATTATAAGAAACATCGATTTCGATGTATATGTATCGAAAAAAAACTCAAACATGGGTTGACAAATCAACTAGTTTTGGTGTAGACGTTCCAGTTTATTTGTTTAAAATTGTATTTCTTAACCAATAAATTTAAATAATGTGCTTAAAAAGATAAATGTAATTTAACGTTGCATGCAGTTCGGGCTTTAGCCCAAATAAAATCCACAATTTAAAGCTAATTTCGTAAATGTTTCAAAACATCTGTAAAAGTTAGAGTATGTACGATTTTCGTGTATATATGTGTGTATATATAAATATTTTTGGATTTTAGTTGCTACAAACGTAATTATAAAGCCAAGGGCGCTGCGCCACTCGCTTCCCAACAAAAATTAAAAAGAACTTAAGCCCGCTTTAAAAAGGCCAAAAATGTTTGTGGAATGTCAAATGTTAAATGACAATATTTAAAAGCAGTTTGCGAAAAACAATCGGTTGGGGAAGTTGGGGCACATACAAACAGAACTCGTATTTAACATTAACATGACATTAAACAATAAATAAACACTTTTCACTTGACTGGGTTGCGGGTGTGGGAAGAGGGTTGCTGGCTTGCTGGGATTGGGTTGAATTCAATTGGTGCAGGGTGGCGCAAACTTTTTACACAGCCAGGCGGGTTCGTTTCATTTCCAATCTCATTCTTGCTTTTTTCGTTATGGACTTTCACACGTCTACTGGCTGACAGCGCTCGTCTTCTTCTTCTTAGGGTGCTTTACCTGATTGGACCAGTCACCCGTGGGCACGGTGGCGCGATAGAACTTTGAGCTTGTCTTGTTGAAGATCGGCAGCAATTCGTTGGCCTCGTCGGACAGAGCCTGCAAAGGATTGGTTCATATTGGTTAATAAAATTCGTGGAAAATTTCGTTCTATATGAAGTGTACTGCAAATTACGTTCAATGGTACAGAGTTCGAAAGGACCTTATAGAACGCAATTCCTTCCTTTACTTATTCTATATTTTTCAAATATCATGACCAGATAAGTCATAGAGTAACCAACACACCTTTAGATAAATGATCGCGTCGGTGCCGAATCCCTCACAGGAGAGCAGCACAATGTCACCATGGAAATAGCGGGCGTACAGCCTTGAGATCGGCAGACCATATCCGTAGCCCGCCAGAGGAACCGTGTGCAGATCCGACTTCGAGGGCTGCGGTGCCGTGCTGTACATGTACTTGAAGAGCTGGTCGGTCTGGGAGCGGGGAATGCCGCCGCCCTGGTCAGAGATCTTCACGCAAATGTCTTCTTTGCCTTGGCAGATGGCCACCTTAAGCGGGGGCAGGGTGTCATTGTTGTCATGGTTGTGGTGCTCCACCACCGCTCTCATGGAGTTCTTAAAGAGCTCAAAGAGCATGTAGTACAGGTGCGATGGCACGTACACTGTGCGTATGGGCAGGTTGTCTCCGGGCTCGCTGCTGTGCTGCTGGATCTCCAGCGCCGGACTGGTCAGGTAGTACTGGTCGCACAGGAAGCGGGCGTTCTCATAAGCATCGCGCACCACGTCCGACAGATCGCAGGCGGGGTCGAGGCAACCGATGTGCCGGCCACCCGCGTGGGGATTTCCTCCGAAGAGCAGGGCTTTGGGCAAGAGAAAATACAGTCAGTAAGCAATACACTTGGCTAAAATGCAGGGAACTTACTGTGCTGGTTAATCAGCATTCGAATGCTGATTCGCGACATGTACAGCCTATCCAAAAAGTACTGAATGGAGCTCTCGGTGGGAGCGTCCACTTGGCCCCCCTCGTTCTCCTTCATTTCGATCACTCCCTGAGCCATCGTCTGCACCACGTCGTTGTGCCTGTTTCTAATGAGATCTAAATCGGCCACAAATCTGGAAGGCAACAAACGTAAGTCAGAAATGTAACATTTGGACATCGTCATTCTTACTTTTGCAGATTGTCATGCGTTGGCTCGGCCTTCTCGTACACCAGCACATCCTCGAAACTTTTGACGTACCAGGAGCTCACTTCGCTCACGGACCTCGTGTGCAGAAGGTTGTCTGGCAGGAGGGCGATCTCCTTCATGATATTCGCCAGTCGAACTGGGAGCTCCTTGCGCAGAAAAATGTAGGACTTCTTTTCGCATGCATTTTGACCTGTTTTAAAAAAAATTAAGAATGTGAGTTGTGATTTTGTTATAATAGATCTCCCTAATTTAAAACTAGTTAATTTTTTAGTTTCTAAATATTTGTCTGCTTGATGGTTTAGATTACTTAAACTATTTTCCCGGGGGGCTTATCAATGCAGCTTGCCCCATTCGGCGATCATGAGCTCATGAGTGAAAACCTCGTGGAGACGAACAAGCTAGCCAGAATAAACAACCTTGTCGCACACAGAAGAAAATAATTCTGAAACCCACATAAATTCAATTGGATTAATTATCAGGAGAGCCCACAGTACTTGAGCCAAATATGTACATATCTACATTTGCTGTGTTTGTCTGTTCAGCTTTTGTCTGTACTTTTTATAAACAAGCTAAGTTCAAAGCTCTCGGGCAAATGTGAAATAAATCAACCGCAAAAAACTTTGTCCTCGTCAAGCTTTTGAGTTTGCCTTTGTGTTTGTTATTTTGACGGGTACTTTGTATTTGCCGTCGATTCTCTCAGTGTGTGTGCCTGTGTTTTTTCGGTTTGTTTGTCCAGTCAGCAGTTTCGTAACAAAAAGAAAACCAAGAAACTGATAGCGAGGAATCCACCTTATCGATGAGGCCTCGACCAACCGGTAAAGACACGCCTCCATTTCCAACCATTTCTTTTCGCTAAAAGTTAATGGCGATAATAATCATCAGGAGTCCGAAAAACATCCATGGTTAATTAAAATTCCAGACAACGCAAAAACAAACTAGATATATGTATAAATACGTGGCTATAGCGAGCAAATTGGACTGAAACCGCTTTATGAGTCAATTGTAACGAATTGGCCAAACAAAACAGAATCAATAAAACGAGTTATAAAGCCGAGCAAAAAATACGGAAAGAGAGGCGATAACCTGATGATTCCACTTATAAGAACCTGCCAGAAAACGATCGAAAAAGCTAGAGATCCGAGTTAGAGATATGGATACGGAACGTGAGAGATAGGGGGTCCGAAAACGCCCCTACATGCGCCTCCCTCGTTCAGCCCAACAAAAGTGCCTAGTGGATGACCTCAAAACAAAGCTTTTAATGCTTTGTTTTTGTTTACTTGTTTGCCATTTCAGACCCTCTATTTTCCCCTATCTCTCTCTCTCTCCTCTCTCGCGAAGTATTTGCTTGTTTTGACTGTAGTTGAAAATAAAAAAAAAAAATAAAGAAACCTCCAGACTCGATCGGCCCGTCAGCTGTACACAAAACTCGTCTGGCACTCCAAAACATGTAGACTTTGATGCATTGCTTACTCGTTTGATAAGTCCCACCCTCGCTTTCATCGGCGATAAATTGGCAAAGGCGTTAAGTGTCCTAATCATAAGAGCTATATGCACTTACGAAATTGCCCTGCTATAAAAAGGAAGTTGAGCCACAGATAAGAAAATGTTATTAAAATAAGGACGGGGAAGTAGTCGGACATACTGTTAAGTATTTTTTTGTACTAGATCTAGCAACAATAACAAATATTTCTTCTATAAATCTAACTTTTAACACCAACAAATTTACAAGTATAAATCAAGAGCTAAAGAGCGATAAGAAGTGTTATGGCTATAGAACTTAATGTCGGAACGAGTTGAAGCATATTCAGCTACAACAGTTATGTTTAAATGGCCAAAACTGGTTAAATTGTTTTAAACACAAGTGGAGTCGCCGGCTTATATGCAAAAACTGTTGCGTGCTAGTGAAATTGAAAACTTAGCACCCCACAAATTCAATACTAGAGCTTAGAAACGAAAATTGGATGCGGTTTCAATTCAATCCTCATTATCAGCTTGAGCCATTCAATTGGCAAGGCAGGGTAATGTAGTCGTCAATGGCGCATTAAATTATTTACAACACATGGCACGCAATCAGCTGAATCGGGCCCAGAGAAATGCAATTTCTGCAACGACTCAATTGTCCACTCACTGTGCCAGAGCAATTACATTAGAAAGGGGTATTTTATATATAGAACTACTGACGTCACAGCTCGTCCCTCCTTAAAACCATGACCATCCCCTATTTTCAAAAAGCAGCTGTTCTAGCACGGTAATAGCTCTCTTCTATTGCATCAGATCACTTATTGGCACCCAATTTTTGGAAAATGTTCTCTCAAAGAGTCTTTCGAATATGTATATTTGACTCACATTCGCCCTGTGACAAAAATACGGCGCGTGCGAAAGACTACGTCTTTATTATCGCCGGGCGCTCACTCTTTTTCTGGCCTTTCGTTTCTGTTTTCTGTTTATTTCGGCTAACTGTTGACGTCTGCTGTTTTTCTTTTCTATCCCAAAAGAGGTTCCAAAGTTCAGGTCCAAGCCGTGGGTGAAATGAGGTGACAGCATCTTGGACTTTGCCCGAAACGGTCACGGTGATCTGATCCATGGAAGCTTCCATTATACAATATACATTTGCATTGTCAGACATTGCGTTTTGGCTTCCCTCACCCTCAATATATGTAATTGTTTCTCTTTGTCACAAGAAAAGTTGGCACATGATCAAACTCATAATCAATTCCAAATCGGGCAGCTAAATATATTCATTCGATATTTTCCATTGATATAAAAACTTGGCCTTCAGATATTTGCTCGAAAGTATAATGAGCTCCGCATAAACAATGTAGGTCGCCTTACAAAATAGACTTTATACCAGACTTTATAAATAAGGCCCAACACGCAGACGTGAATTTTAGAACCTTAGGCTTAAAAGCGCTAATCGATAGCTAGTCTGAATCATCACACACTCGGTTGCACGATAGTTTATTAACAGTGTTCCAATCCAATAACAAGTCACATACTCGATAGATATAAACATAATTACTCAAATTTTATGGACCCCAACAAACACAAGAAAAACACAATTAAGTACTGGGTACAGTTTAGTGCAAAACAAAAACGAAAACCAACCTTATCTACGAACCGACATCAAAGTTCAAGTATAGGCAGGTATACATTAGTTATTTGTTTGGTTGGTTCAATGAGGGGTGGCGATTTGGGCGGCTATAAAAGCTTGTAAACTAATTCTGTTGTTTTGTAGCTCATAAATAAAGCCCAAGACTGCTTAAAAAAGGCGATGCACGAGCGCCCTAAAAGGGATAGAAGACAGGCAACAAAGCCTGTTGTTTAAGTCTAAATTTAGATAATAATAGCTCAGCCTCCGGAGGCCAACCTTTCCCACATTTTCCCCTGCTACTTTTCAGCCAAGCCACTTGGCCTGGCTTTGTTTTTGTGCTCACGTCAGTTGCCAGTTTTTCAACTAGAACGTCCTAGAAGTTTTCACTCAAGACTGCTTGTGGCACTGAAAGATTTTAACCCTATATACGTACGAAAATTCTGTGATATTTTTTTTGGATTGATATACCATCTTTGAGTAATCTAAATGCTCAGTATTCGATTATTGGGATAGGGTAAATTCCTGGATTTTGGAATATAGTCAAGAGGGTGGTGGGTTTGACATTGAAACGTCATTGAAGGCCACGTGCCGCCTGTCGGCGCTCAATGAAGTGTGGGCGGAAAGAGAGCTTTCTTGCCCATCCTCATGTTTCATTGACGAAACTTGTTTATGAATTCAAATACGGCCACCTCATAAACAAGTTGAGTTGCTCTAACTTCCGTTTTTGCAACAGGCTGTTGGCTTTTGGAAGGGGTGAAAATAGGGGGCTGAGGAAAATCCAAAGCCAAGCTGAATTGAACTGGGCATTCAATTGTTTATACTGCAATAGTGTGTCTGCCTTTACGCCTCGCTTACCGACCACAGTCTGCGGACACAAAAAAATACAAATGCAAATGCTTAATTGACAATTCAATGAAACGAAATTGGCTATTAGATAGCGGGAATTTTGCGCAGCTTAGCAGTTTAGAAAGATCGGGTTTTTATAAATTAAAATCGAAATTTTAGACTTACTTATATTGCAAGTATCATTTTTCTTGGCCTTCATAAATTATGCAATAACGTACACAAGAGGTGGGTAAATATAAACTTTTTTAATAACATATGAAATGAGTACACTTTTCCAAGACGGTTGTACAATTTTCGAAACCGCTTTATTAGGTAATCTAGAAAATCTTTAGCTGTTTAATTGCTTAATAGCTTTTTGATAAGGCAATTGGAACGGAACCGGCGGTTCAAGAACCTCCTCTAGGTAATTACTCTACCCATTACTCACCAAAGTCCATAAACTGCTTTATCGAGAGGGGCGACGGGTTGAAGCCAGAGTAAAAGTCGAGCATTTTGGCCAAGCTCGCCATCGAGGACGAGGCAGCGGAGAATCGGACTGGAAACAGGCGCATTTTGGCTTATTTTTCTGGTTCGCGGGGGATTACGTTGCTGATTACGATTGCCGGTCTTTGGACCTTATCTTTAACAACTTTTTGCCACTTCAAAATTCCTCTGTATTTATTTGGGGAGCGGCGAAGAAGAAGAGGCTGCCGGTGTCCTTTCGCTCACCTTTGCTTTTATCGCCTTCCCGCGGTTTCTCTCTACGCAGGACGTTGACCGCGCTCTCGCTTTCGTTTGACGAAGGAGGGAAGAATGGGAAACGGAGGGCGGTAGAAACAGCTGGCAACGTCTTAAGAAGCTTGAAAACTCTGGCAGTGCGCTCGAAATAAATCAATGGAGCGTTTTTTAACCATACAAAATTGATAGGAAAAATATATGATTCTTGTTTCAGTTTTGTGTTAGCTCTGTTTCTGGTTGTTGTTGTTTTTGTGTTGAGAGGCGGGGGCGGCGGGGCGCTGGTTTTTCCTCTTCTCCTGGCGCGCCATAAACGTTTCCGATTTGTACGGTATTTGCTGCGTTTTTGTTTTCTATTGTCTCGCGGTTTCCAACTGCAGTTCCTCTTGCGATAATTATAATTGTTGCGCGACTTAGAAGCGAGTGGTTCGGCTTTTATACTGGGAGTGCGATTCTGGGGAACTGGCTCTCCAATCTAAAAACCCAGTGCTTGCATGGCCCAGCTGCTTAAACATCGGTTTCACAAACGATAGTATCGTGATAGTGATTTGGACAAGTTTGTTCACCCACCATAAGTTTCTTGATACAAGATGAAAAATCTTCACCCACTTTTAGAAAACTTACAGCTCACATTTTAAGAAAATTTTAGAAACATATGAAAATATCAACCTTGTGGTGCTTTTGATTACCTTAATTAATTTGTCCGCAGTTATTTAATATGCTCCCTGAAAGAAAAGGCTTTTGCTGGGGCTCCCTAATAGTGCTGGAAAACGTTCGAACCGTCTTAGAAGTCCGGCAACTCCGGATCTAACGAACATTTACGGTCTTTACTAAACTTTTAAACAAGTTTAAATATTTTTCTACAAAAAATCACAAAGTCCCCACAAATCCAGATGAAAACAATTTATAAATGCTGTGAAATTCTAACAAACTAAATGTATTTTAATATGTATAATTTAGTAAAACTACGCGTGTGCGATTTTCTAGAAAAATATACAACAGATTACACAGAAATCCGAAATTCGACACACGGCTTTTCCCCAACAGATTGGTACATAATAATGTAATGTTAACGACTAAAGATTAATGATAGACTTTTTTAGGATGCAGGAAATGTGTTCAGCAGATAGTGCCTCCGTCTCGATCAGCCGACTGGCTCGCGCACACACACGGAATGAAATGCAGCAAAGTATACGGTTGTTTTTGCTTTGGAATAATGTTTAAAAACATACGTCAGCCCGACGCCTTCGTTTCCTTCCTAATAAAATCTGCAGTCCGTCCATTCCAGAGAGTCCCGCTCAGCTTGTCTTCAGTTCTTTACGGAAAAGAGTTGCGCTATCTTAGTGGCGTGGCACTTGAAGAACTCGTATCCCACTTTAGCAGTGCTCTTCAGCGTTCCGATGTTGTTGTGATTGCTGGATGAGTTGGGTGCGGAGGTGGTGGCCCCAGGAACTTCAGCAACCGAGGAGGTCGGGGTCACTGCGGGCTGGTGGTGTCCTCCGCCCACCAGACTGTGCGGGAACATACGCCGCAAAACGTGGTTGAAGCCATTGGAAGCCTTGTTGCCGTTGGACTTAAACCGTTCGATGCCGAAAGCTCGGATAGCCCGCGAGAATCCAAACACCTGCGAGCTGATGTAGGCTCTTCGCACGGCCAGGGTGCTGCCGTCCTTCTGTTCGCTGTAGACGACGATTTCATCGACTTTCTATAAGGAAAAAAGTAAGGCGATATTAATAGTTTTTAATTCATTTCGGAAATCTCAAAATACCGATGTCTTAAAGCCCCTGCAAAAAATATTGTAAAATGGAGGAAACATATTACATCTTAAATTGAAATGCAATTAAATTTCTAAAAGGCAAAGTTTAGAACTTGACACGTTTTTCTAGTCCCTCTCAACACATCAAAACGTATTAATTGTATTTTACTTATCCCCTATAATTTTACGTAAACTAAATAACCCAATTAAAATTTTTAACTTGGCGCTATGACAACTTTTGTAGGTTAAGGACTTTTTCTGTTTGGGACTTAGATCACTCGATGCTACAAACAGCGTTCACGGATCCTAGTAGGTAAGGGACATTTCTGCCATGGTATTTATAATCAGCTAAGGTAATATAGGCCACTATCACTTGCCATTATCTTTGTCATGCCCAGATTCCTGGTGAAAGTGGTGAAGGTCTTTTTAACCGGGTCCAGCACGGAGTCCTCTACAATCTTGACTGGAACATTGTTGTAGAACCGTGCTCCCCATTTGGGCACAGGATTTGTCTTGGAGAGCAGGCGACGGGAAAAGAGCTTGCCGTCGCGCACCTCCCGCTGAATGGTGTCCTCCGTAAGGACGTGAGCGCTGGAGGGATTCGGGTAGCGGTTCCAGTAGGCGACCACCACGTGTTTCCAGCTGTAGTCGAAGACCGTCTCCGTGCGACAGGTGGATGCTGCGACGACCATTGCGAAGGCTGATCAACGAACCCCTCGGCGATTCTAAAAGTGAAAGCCGCCGTGTCCCTGAGCTGAAAAGTGAACCGATAATCAATTGCTCTCGCGTGTTCCTGTCTAAAAATAGCGCCGATCGATGGACGTACCTTCGCAGGGGGTCGATAATCGGAGGCCTTCCGGGTTTCCGAGCTTCAGAGTGCAGTGGTGTGTGTGGACCAATTCACTGGCTCACGTTGATTCAGCTAGCTTGTTTTTGCCCCGAGTTTGGGCGCCTACTGAGAATTTTGTTGTGTAACTGCGTCACAAACTCCGCGCACAGGGTGTCTCGGGCTTGGCTTCACCGATATCTCGCAGTGTGCTCAATCCGTGCCGCGAATCATTTGTTACCTCGTCCTTCAGTGCCCCCTTCTCCTAGTTATCCACTGTTTCATCGTTTAATTCTGCGCGATTTTAGCCAATTCGGGTCCAATTAACGCCTGTTCAAAGGCCATCCGGAAACATCTGCTGCCAGTGTTGCCAGATGTTCCCAATCGAAAATATACCAAAAGCGCACCCCTTTCGATAAAATCAAATATTATTTTCCTTTTAAAGCTTTTCGTCAGTCTAAAAACTACTATTTTGTAAAAAAGATTGAAAAAAAATTGTAAAAATTCTGTTTTCAATACACAACAAATGTAAAAATAAAAAGGTTATAAGAATGAAGGACACTTCATTTCAAAAAATAATTGTCTGCACTAAAATTTTGTCAAACAGCAAATTATAGTTTTAAACCACCGCGCCTTGGTGTTGCCAGATAGTTTTTGCTACTGGTCGAAGGGATTTTTGTTTTACCACTCAATGGTCAACTAACCACCTTTTACTACCAAAACAAAGAACCAAAAAAGTTAACAACTTAAAAAATGCCAGTGGATTGGTTCGGTTATGTGTACGCAGCTACGGTGGCCGCCGGTGGGATAATGGGATACGCCAAGGCGGGTAAGTTAAGATTCTCTTGTAGAATCGGACTCCCACAGTATTGTGCAACCTCATGTCTCCCCAGGTTCCATTCCCTCGTTGGGTGCCGGTCTGGCCTTTGGAGCCCTTCTCGGCTACGGGGCCCACCTCAACTCCCAGGAGACGCCACGCCCCCTGCTCCAACTGGGCACTTCCTTGTTCCTGGCCGGATTAATGGGCACTCGATGGAACCGATCCGGAAAACTAATGCCCGCCGGCGTAGTCTGCATGCTTTCCGTTGCCGCTTTGGTCAAAAACTTGGTCACCTATAATCGCCAATTGCTGCCCACCAGCACAAAGGGTGCCTAAATATCCATTCCCAGCCGACCCTGAAATGCTGGACTTGCCGGGAGATTTTCTACCTTAATTCTTCATTATTTGATTTCGTTATTGGTGGTTGGACCTTGGGTTAAGAGCTGTGTCACTTTCTAGCCTGCGATAAGAATTGTTCTTGTTGGCTGCGAATAAATTTTATCATCTATGCTTTTATCAATCTTGCTAAACTAAAACCTTCGTATTTTTTTAATGCCTTGTCATTTAATAGATCTTTAAAGATTGCATACTTTTAGGCATAACACATAATCAAAGAGCTGCCAAATTTCGCATTTTTGGTAAGGGCCGATTTTGCTAACCAAATCGATTTCTGACACCAGGCCAACATAATCAATAGCAGGCTGACGCTGGTAAATTTGAATTAACTTAAATAACGGTTATTTTTTAAGATAACTGTCCTTGGCACATTTCCCCTCACTGTTTCCACCAATTAGAACGCCGTCTCACTGGAAAGCACCGTTACTTCAAAGTAAGCATCAGATCAGAGATGCGAAACCACGCTGATTCTTTGTGCGTGTCACGAAAATGGCACGTCGCGCACGAGTACTTAATAAATTTCCATGTGGTTGTTGTTGGCGTGTCAAGAAAAACTTGTCACGCGCTCAACACTGATCAAGCCGAATTTAAGCTGATCAGCTGATCGATTTACACCTGCTAAGCGGTTATGTTTGCCTGGTTTTGCAATCAAGAAACTTTGAGAAATGTTGCCTACATTTGAGCGCTGCTGGACTATCAGGATGGGCAACCACCTATAAAGTATTTTTATTTTCCTGTTATTTTTTTTTTTTTTTTTTTTTTAGTAAAAAAGTAAAAAGTGTAAATTTATTAATTAACGGGTATACTGCTACCTATGTGGCAGCTTGAGCAGGTTGTAACTATAGGGGATAACAAAGGGTTGGTATACAGATTATACATTAAATCTATTAGTGTGTAGTTTAATTATATCAGTCTTCAAGTGTGTTAAATGTGTCTTAATGGAAGGTCATGTGGGTGGAACCTTTTAAGTCTTCTTCTTCTTGGTCTCCTAATTAGCCTCTTCGCCAGGGAGTTAGGATGAGAGCCAAGGCGTCTGAAGTAGCTTTCAGCATGTGCGCGACAAACATCGCCAATCTTAGGGATTTTGAGATCTCTTTCGATATCTCTCGTTCTCATGAACCAGGGGGCATTGCAAATCGATCTCACTATCTTGCTTTGCGCTATTCGGATTTTATTTAGGTTCGACTTAGACGCTATGCCATATATTTGTAATCCATATTTCCAGATTGGACTGAGAATCGATTTATATATGCGAACTTTGTTCGACAAGGAGAGCTTATTATTTGACGCAAGTAGCCAGGACATGTTTGCTGCCTTTGAGAGCACTGCCTGCTTGATCATTGTGGTGTGCCTCTGGAAAGTAAGCCCTCTATCCAAAATCACACCAAGATACTTGTAGTAGTGCTCGTGACAAAGTACAGAACCGAGCATTGAAATGCCTGGGCAGTTCTTTGGCCTTGTGGAAAATGTGACACAAGCACATTTGTTTATTTGGCGTCTTAAAACTAGCCAAATTTTTGTGCGAAATTGGCACGCTACGCACAAGTAATAAATAAATTCAATTATAGTTGCTGTTGGCGTGACAACAAACAGTTTTGTGAGGGACATTAAATTTTAATGTGCGCCAGTAATTGGGTGCGCAGCAGATGATCCGGGACAGGATCGAACTAACAACAGAAAACAATAGGACAAAAAATTTTTTACTATGTACATATATATTTGTAATGAATGCAAAGCTTTCTTGTCTTGTTTACCCCACATTTAGAAACCATTTTTATTAAATAGGAAAAAATTATTTTATACAAATAGATTTTCTTTATATTTATTTATTTTTAACCTAGTTTTTTCTTTTTTTTGTGTGTGATAAATGTACAGTTTCATTTATTGTAAGATGTTCAGTTAACTACAACTAAAACTTAGCTTTTACATTTTGTTTGCTGTATAAAAAAGAGCATTAGGCTAGGTGTAAACGTAGGGTGATGATTTTTTTTTAGAATTTGGATTTCTAATATTAATACAATAATTAAATGAACAATTTAAGTTTTCTTGTAGGCAAAGTGCGGCAAGGTAAGTAATTGAAACCTTTCAAGAAAATTTTTCACGAAAACTGATAAATATTTTGTTAAGTAAAGAGTACAAATTATATATGTTTATCACATTGGAAAGTGGGATTATTATAAATTTCCTTTCAATTGATTTGTGGGCCGGAGAATAATTTATGTTATCTGCCAAAGTGCGTGTGTAATGAACTTTTTACAGAATAATATGTACTAATATACAAGATTTTGCATTAAATTAAATTACATAATATATGCATGTATTGAACAAAACAACATTGTTTTGTTGTTTGGGTTGCATTTAACAGACAATATTTTAAATTAGTTGCGGCTAGAACTAACAACAAATCAATAGTTTTTATACAGATAGTAATAGTAATAAATTCTAGCTAAAACACTTTTAACTGCAAACATTTGTTCCAATTTCGATGGCAGTGCCAGTTCCAAACGCTCCCCAATGTTGATGCATTGCACTTTTACTAGAACGGAAACAGCTTCCAGTTAACCACTGCAGAGTCCGGAAATGGAGGGGAAATGGAACGAAAACGGAAGTGGGGAAGAGCAAAGAGATAAACAAAGAAAATTAGTGATAGCGTAAATACTATTCCTATGGGGCGTGCAAAAAGAATGAACTATATATTGGGATTATTTTAAATGCAGTTTAGATATATTTTTGCAGACGCCGGCCATTAAAATTGTGTGGGTGGTTGTGTGGTATGTGCGTGTATTCCACTCCATGCGTTTCCTTCTGCCAAATTACTCTGTTTCACTTTTGCCACTTTGCCGTCTTATATTTAGTATGCAGAATGCGTTTCTGAATCCATGCCACTCTTGTAGATCAAATAAATTACTTAATTGCTATAGTTAAAGATGTTTGGATATAGTTTCATTTGGTTTTGCCTTCAAACAGTGTGTATGCATGTGTGTGGTGTGAGAGAAAGAGCGTGTATGTTTGTATGCTGGTATGTGTGTGCATGTTTCAATGCCAATTCGTTTCAGTTTCGATTTTACTGTTTATTTAGGTGTGTGGGCGAGTGTTCGATGCATTTTGAAAAAAATAGCGAGAAATTAACCGCGGAAAAATAGGAATCAGCTGATGAGATTCAAAATTTTATTTCAATAGAAAGTGGTATGAGAGTCTTTCGTCAAGCATGCTTTATGAGGTCTGCGAATGTGTGAATGCGAATGTCCTAGTCAAGGCCTGCCTGCCATTCGGAGACAATGGGATTGGTTGGAATCGAGTGGACTGAAATGATATACTAAGTTATTCTTAGGTCATGCCAAAATTAAGATTCAAGAACTACTGTTTGGACCGCCGTCAAAGCAGATCGCACTACAAAATTAGGTATGGTCGATGCAATGCCAGATGCCAAATGCTTAAAGTACGAGGTATCCATATTACAGCTAAATGGACCGTCACGCATGAGTTAGCGCTTGCGTTTCGATTCGTCAACCTCAGCAACCAGAATTATGTTCTTATTCAAGGGCAGGCAGCGTACAGGATAAGATACTACTAAAACTATCGCGTATCCATGCTCTACTGTGGTTCGTAGCATACTTTAGGGCAAGCTTTAGACTACTGGGGGAGTTAAGAACCCGTCATGAATGCTGGATTGGTTTGGGCTTACCGCACGCAAGGATAACGAATCGGTAGCGGTTTCGATCGGTTTGGCATTTGCTTGTGTGTGATGCGTGTTGCTTTGTTTAGTGTGTGTGGTTGAGTTGGATGTTGTTGGGCAGCCCTCGGATGTTGGATGTTCGGTCTCGCGAGCAGCTCTCTGGATCTGTGTTTCTGGCTGGCCAGCAGTAAGTAGTAGCTTATGGTAACTGATTTCTGGGTTATCTGCCGACCGACTGCCTCTGATCGGTTACATGACTCGTGTGCGGCGTATGAGTTTCTGTGTTTTGATTTTGGGTTTCTTTGCCGTCTCCGTGGTGCTCGCCGCACTGCTATTGTCCAACACCGCTGGCAGGTTGTTTGTGGTGTCGCCAATGTAGTTTGTCACGAGCTGTTGCTGTTGGGGCTGACTACTGCTGTTACTACTACCGCTACTACTAGGTTTGGATGCCTTAATACTACTCCGGTTTGGCGTACGTTTCAGGAAGGCGCCGCCGTCCGATTGCTGATGTTGCTGGTGCTGCTGCACGTGTTGCTGCTGCTTGCCGGACGTGGCCGAGCTCACTGACGAGGTCACCGAGGTGGATGTGCTGCTGGCTGATCCGCCATCGTGCAGGGCTTGCAGTTTTTTGAAGTACGCATCGAGAAACGATGAAGTTGTTATCGGCTTGGCGGTGGTTGCCGCAGTTTTTGTTGTTGTTGCTGATGTGGGTGTTGCTGATGTCTTGGCAGCATTGGCTGCTGTTGCAGGTGGTGTGGGGAACTTACGTTTTTGCCGCTCAATCGCTTCATTGCTCTGAATGCCGGCAGTCGCCTCGTTCTCCTCGTCGGGCAGCCCGTCCTGCAGTTGCTGCTGCTCCTGCAGATGTTGCTGTTGTCTCTGGTTCTCGTCCTTGCTGTTCGCTGGCTGTTGCTTTGCCCCGTTGCTGTTGCTGTTGCTACTGCTGCTGCTGCTGCTGCTGGTTACACTATAATTTGTAAGGCGTTTTTGTACCAAGGGGATTTCGACTATCGACTGTTGTTGTTGTGACTGCTGTTGCTGTTGTTCTGGTTGCAATTTGGTAGCATGTTGTTGTGTCTGTAGCATGTGTAGGTAGTATTCGATCTGTTTGCGTAGTTCGTGTGTATAGATTTGGAATATGTTCGGTGTTTGTGTGGTGGTTGTTGAGGTTGTTCTGGGCGCGGGTGTGGACGTGGGTGTGGTTGCCACGGACTCATCGTTGCTCCTGCCACTGCTGCTGCTGACGCTGCTGCTGATGCGCGTCCTGACCAGCACTCCGTTGTCCTGCACCCACTGTCGCTCGGGCAGAGTGCGGTGCAGGTAGCCGAAGGACTTCGACCTGGGCTTCGCGGTGCTCCTCGTCGTCGTCGGCGTTGTCGTCGTCGTGCTCGTCGTTCTCGCGGTTGTCGTCGACGTCACAGCAGCGGCGCCAGCGGCAGAGCTCTGCTCGATCTTGTTGTCCTGCTGGTTAGCCTCCTGCTCCTCGCTACTAGTGCCGCCCTCATCCGTCTCCTCATTACTCTCACTCTCGTCCTCCTGGGACTCGGCCTCCTCACTACTACTCTCAATATCCTCGGCTGCATCTTGCTTGTTGTTGATTTTACTATTGTTGTTGGGTTGTTGGGTTGTTGTGTTTTGGTGTTCGTATTGTTGTTGTTTCGAATTGGTGTAGGGGTGTAGAAGTTGTATATTAAAAATTTGCTTTCTGAGTGTCTTTGTGTAACTCAAAGTTTGTGTGTTTTCGTGTTTTTTTTTAGTAATAGGAGAGGTCTTAGCTTACACAACAAAACTACTGGAAGAACAGTCTTTTCTAGATGGGTTACCTATGCTACTGTACTCACTTGTAGACCAAACGGTAGTTGTGTCCGTAGTCGGGAATGATGTTTGAGGGCAGTGGTGTGCAGCGACCATCCAGGCAGTGCTAAGTGGTGTAGTATAAACATTTAGTTGTTTTAAGATCAAATACTCGAATTCGAATATGCTGAACCGCTAGCTCCCCAACTACTTACGAAACCATTTCCGCAGGCCGAACCCTCGGCCGCCGGTCTGTAGGCCACGCAGTATCCCGTCTGGGCGTCGAAGCAGAAGAGCTGGGCGCACACCCTCTCGTCCTTGAAGCAGGCGTACGTGCCCCGATCCCTGCGGCACTGGGCGTCCAGCGAGAGCAGGGTTCCTGGCAGCGACCTGCCCAAGGCGCTGTCCTCGTGCGGGGCGTTGTGCAGGCAGGTGGCCGTGTCTCCACTGTGAAACGCAAAGCAGTCGTTAGGCCAACTCTGTCTTCTGTATTCTGTGTGCTGTATTCCGAACTCACTTGAGGAAATGGTGGAAGCTCTGCACCGTGCAGGCGGACCATCGGAAGCCCCGCTCCGTGTGGCGCAGGTCGGACATGATGTAGCCATCCTCCCAGCGGCACCGCTGGGCACCTGGTCCGCCCAGGTAGCTCGGCGGCGGCGATCCGTCATGCACCGCTCCCAACCTGCGGAGCGAGCGGGGACACATTTTGATTAGTGGGGGAGAGGGGGAAATGTTAATTGATTAATTGCACGGCGAATGATGTCAAACGGAAATGCAAACGAGTTTCAATGACCAGTTTTCAGCTGCGGAAATTATTCATGTTTTTTATTGGATTGGGCGCCAAATGAAAACCGAATCGAGACGCTAAATAGTTTGACTTTGCTGGAGAAGTAGTTTCGTTTGGCCAACAGCCGAAAAAGTGCCAAGATCATCAAGCTCATCATTCAAAGTCTACTCTTGCGAACAAATTGTTTAAACAAAGTGTAACTAAAATTAAGGGAAATCCGTGTTAGTACGAGTTCTTTTGTACGATAAATTTGATCGCTTTTAGAAAGCTTTGTCATTATAACTCGAAGCGCAGTCAATGGTGGTGTTTTCTCCAGTGCTTGGACCATGGGGTACTCACAGATGTCCCACTTCGTGGGCCGCCACGATGATGCCGCTGAAGCCGCCGGTGTCTTCGATGATGGCCACGCTGTTCACCTTCTCCAGCCGCTTGTTCACCACGCATGCGCCACCGACGTAAGCGAAGCCTTTCCGAAAGAAAACACACGACCGAAATTAGGCAATTAGTGGGTTGTTTACTCAGTTGCATTTTTTGTTTCTTGTCCAACAGGAAGTTGACAATTTTTTTTTGAGTCTCCGTCGCCGTTGCAGTTATTATGTGAAAAATCTGATGTTTCTTTCGCCATCGAGCAATTTGTTTCTCTCTTATTACTTGCAAACATTGTTTATATTTTTTACATAATAACTGTAGCCGCTGGGAGAAACTGGTCGCTTTGGCTTTATGTGATTTGATATGAGAGAGAAATTAATTAGTAGGTGCTTTTGATGTGTAAACTTAGTCACAATTACCATACCTTATACTCGTATATTTAGTAGTGTGTCCACAGCCCATTAAGTAAAGTTAATTATGTATTTCATGTGCGGTTAAAAGTAGGACAATGTTTGTCAATCCAGCACCGTTTTTTTAGTTACTCAGTTAGGTTCAACTTAAAAGTTAATCTTCAAAAATAGAGAAGCTTACAACATTGGCTGTTTCTGTATCACTTTTTTATGATTAATAAACATAACATAACATTTTTACTCCTTATAAAGGAGCCTTAAATGATCACCCTTCCTGGGGAACTCGAATCTCACAAGGTGTTACTCAGACAATCCTTATTCAAAAACGTAAATCTGTAATTGATAAATATTTACACACAGAACAAAGGCAGGTCGATAGGAGTGAGAGAGACTGTACAGTGATGCTCGTACGAAAAGCTGAATTGGAAAGGTTCTTGCGGGCAGTGTTGAGAAGTACAAAGTACAGTTCGGGAAGGAAAATGGCGCATGCGCAGCCATTTCCTGTTCTTGTTCTTCTCGCTGCCCAGAAGCCGCGTGCGACACAAACAAAGACAAAGACAAAGACACATACAGTTCAGTTGAGATTATAGTTTCCAGATCTCGGAAAGAGAGAGGTGGAGAGGTGGAGCAGCAGTAGAGTAGAGAGGATAAAAATAGAGACAAAGAGACGTGCATGAAATTCAATTAAATTTGCTTGATTTGGTTGATGATGGAGCGACGCATTTTTGGGTTCGGCGGTGGCCGCCTTTAATGTTATTTATTTTTGACGCGTTTGCTTAACTTCTGTGTTTCTTTTTGTATCATTTTTGCATTTATCTGTACAGACGTTGGCTAACAAATTGCCAGCCAGCGGTTGGGTCTTTACCTGCGGTGCCGCGGTTACATTCGCCATAAGCGGAGGTGCGACGGCACATATCGAGTCTGCGGGCGAAAATGGTTTAAAAATGCGTAGAAATTTTAGATTTGGTTTCTTTCGGGGGTTTTCAGCTTCGTTTAATCAATTATCTCCTCTCGGTGCTTGATTGATAGTTGTTTTCTCGTTTTGCGGCCCAGCCCAATTAAAAATCGGGCAATTGCGCACACTTATTTTCGGTAGGTTGCAGTTTTGTGGTCAAGAGCAGTAACAAGTAGATTTCAATCTTCGGACACCCGAAGTTTCTTCGAGGCTTAAGTAAAAAATAAAATAACTACTCGCAGATACCTTAAAATAAATCAAAGGCAAGAATAGGGATTTATGGCCAATAAACTTTAAAGTTCAACTTTTTGGGTTATTTTTACCATAAGAAGTGTCCGATTTTTTAGGCGCATAAACCAGAATTAAGTTCTAAACCTTGATGTAAATGTTGCTTCAACCAATGAGACCTTTAAGCAGATAAAATGTACTAAACAAATCAACCGGTTTTATGCCTTATGGACCGACCCGCTACTCAAATTAGTCGAACGCTTTAAGATTACCTTTTTTCCTTAGCTTGAGTTTTGTAAGTTTGGTGTTTTGTATGAGTATGTGTGCAGTGTAGTTGTGGTGGTAATTTACTAAGGCCCACACGCAGTTTTAGTCAACTTTACTTGGGTTTTCAAGGGTTTTTTGTAGCTTAAAGGTGCAAACTAAGAACTCAACTAAGGTATGTTAAACACCCGCAATGACATTTGTTCCTTGTGTGTTCGTGTTTGGTGTGAGTGTGTGAGTGTCGTGAGTCTACTACTAGGATTGGTTTGAATTTCTTGAAATCTTTTACCCGCTGTGCCCTTGGTGCAACGACCTCCTTTTCGCCTGCGACACATATCATACCTAGACACGAGTAGAGATTATATATACGTTTTCGGGAAGTCTTTGTTGGGGGAAAGGTCAAAAGGTCAAAGGGGGTTCAATAGAGAGGGAATCGCGCGCTGGGAAATCATCTGCCGACTCTGCAACGAGAACACAAAGCACAAGGCTGGCACGAGCCAGCTATCCCGCCCACTCACTTGGTTATGGCCACGGCAATATCGTAGACGGGCAGTCGGCGTTCCCGGAAGAGATACTTTCCCATGTCCGTGAGAGCAGCCGCCGAGTCGATGGCATCGCGACCCACTCGGTTACGTTCCAGGTAGGGAGTGGCATCACGCCCCTGAAAGTGCAAACAAACGTTTCAGATTAACGAGGAGCTATTCATGCAGAAGATACTACTAAAAAGGAAGTAAAGGCAACCTTTCTAAACCAAACAAACACTTAAAACTAAGTCATGTGGCAGCTACTGGCTACCTTGGATCTTTTCCTCCTCCGATCTCTGCAATGTAACCCATTCAACTCCCTCCCTCGGGCTGGCATTTATGGCTCGTTAAGTCCCCGGCCAAAGCCCCATTGAACCCTGCGACCCACATTAGAATACTGTAGGCCATCACCAGGCAGTAAAAATGGCGAAATACTCCCCAAGGAAGCTTTCAATGCGGTGATGCAACCGATTTGGCATTTGACTGGATGAGACGGAGCGAATGGAAGGCTCCGGGTGAAATATTTATGGCCCGCTCGTGGGGAAAATGCAGCTGGAAGCCGAAGTCGAAACGGAAATCAAGTGAACGTGAAAAACGTGCTGCTAAACCAAGCCTAGCGATAAGGCTAATGCAGCAGATGATCGTCGTTAGCTGCACTCGAAAAAAAGAGTACATAATACAGTATTGCATAGTAAACAGGTTGGATACGAAATATAGTTATAACGCCTTTTGGTGTAGGATAGTAAAATCCATTAAATAATGTTTATCAAAATGAGTTAGCTAAGTGAAACATGTTTCTTGGAGTGTACGGATGATGATCGCGCAAGGCAAAGTCAAAGTCGTGTGGGCTTCCTTTGGAAATTCGTAGCTTTTGATTGTTAGGCTGTCCCACTGGAAACCAGTTGCAATTGTGCGTTGCATAATTGGAGCTGAGTTGCAGTGGCAGTTGCAGTTGCAGAGGCAATTTCATCAGCTGTGAACGTTCATCGGAGGGCAACTTTCAGCACTCGTAAATCCACGGGCTCGTAAGCAGTCACGTCGTGACCGAAGGGGCGTTCAGATTTACCGAAGTGACAGGTACATAAATTAAAATAACACAATTGTCAATCACTTTGAACCCTAGGCAAATCAATATGTTAATGCGGATCTGGGGATAATCCGTGTGCCCGGACCAGTTGCAGTTTCCACTTCCAGTTTCCACCGGAGGTGCAGGTGATAAAACCGAAGTTAAGTGACAATCCGCACTCGGTTGACACATTTGATTTGCGGCCATTTGCCAACTGGAAACAATCTCGCAGATACTCCGCTCGCAGCTCACTTCTATCTCAGCTGGCGAGCCGAAGCCGTAGTCGAAGTCGAAGTCTTTTGATAAATTACCAACTAGTCGGACAGACAGCAGATGTCTAGGAAATGAACACGGTCTGACAAAGTGATCCAAAAACACACTGCGCCTGAGTTTTGAAATCTGCAGGTTGCCAAATGAGATGCAAAACGTATCCGCTGGATTGGGTGTATCTGTATCTGAATCGGAGTCTTAATCCGAAGACATCCACCATTAACAGTCCGCACTCGAGGTCTATCCGTTTCGTTTCTGCCTCGATCCCGTCTACTTTTCGACTCTTGGACTGTTGGACTGACACATTGATCATTTAGAAGTGCGGGCACGTCGTTCTCCCGAAAGAAGCCAAAGCAAAGAATCGAATTTTTGGCCATTTTCGACAGACAAAACTATCAAGAATTTTAAATGCTTCGATTGCGGCCTTGGGCCGAGTGCGAAAGGCAGCTGACTTAGATTGGAATCCACAAATTACAAATAATTATTGTGGAATTGCAGTTTGAGTGGTTTATTAGAGCAGTCTCTTGCGCTGAAGATGCTTCACTCGAGTGGTTTGTTGATGAGCTTGATTCGAGCTGTAAGTTGTTCGTTTTATAATTGAGTAGATGGCGAGGCTTTCAAACTTTTGTTGTAGATATTACGCAAGGAACCGCTTCCTTAATCCAGCCAACATGCAAACAAATTGTCTTGCGGCTTTTTCTTACCTAGATGCAAGCCTGTGAGATTCCCAGGGATCTGTCGGCCATATGCGACCATCAACGTCACACAAGTTGGCATGGGAAAAACAAACCTTAGAGAGAGGTAGACCACCAGACCACCAGACCACCAACAGACAGCCCGACACATATACTCGAAGTGTCTCCCAGGCACAATCTCCCGAAACCACTGGACCACGGATGACCTGGCACATCTTTGATTACGGATTGCACAATTCCAGTGGCGGTGGCGGTGGTTACCCCAGCGATCCGGGCCGAAAAAGCATTTGTCAAGCAGTCGGGGAAAAAGGCAGGCAAAAATAAATTATCAAAGAAACTGTCAGTAGGACCTAAAATGTAACCGAGCCACTAAAACCGGGACCGGTTTGCCTTTCGCCCAAAAATTGAAAATAAAGCAAAGCCCCGCGACAGTTTTGCAATAGCCTTTTGTGCGTAATTAAAAGCAAATCGTTATATTTTAATTTAATTTTCCTGTCCCGCCTGGCTCTCAGTTGGCTCGGCTCCTTTCCCTGGGCCGGGCAAATAAATCTCGCGGCAAAAAGCAGAAACTGTCAATGCAACTGCTCGTAATTTCTAGCATTTCGCAAGGCCCACTAAACTATCCAACGGGGCGGTGGACAGCGAGGCGGCGCACACCCACTCGGACACACACACACCCAGGCGGGGCCGCCCCCTCCGCCCCCTCCGATGACATATGCTCCGACTTTCGGCGCCCACACAGCCAACAAAGTAAGTCGGAGCTGGGCGACAGGCGCCCGATCTGGCCACCACCCACAGAGCCAGCAGGCTTTTGGGTCAAGATGTGGGATACTTTTCCTTTTCCAATACCCTATGAATGGCCATAACAAGATGATGGGGAGCCACACTGCAAATACGATACCCTAAAACTGTCTAACCTTTGTGAGAGTTTTGTAGGATTAATGTTTAGTTCTATTTCAGTGAGTAGATTTGCGAATTCTCGAAAGATTACCTAAGCTGTGCCCTTAATGACTCAGTGGCAACCTTTTAAAATCGATAACATTTTTATTTCCCACAATAAATTGTTTAAAATCGTATTCTTAGTCATCCTATCTAATTCCATTGGCTGATGAATGTCTGCTTTGACTGGTGAATGTCCAATTAATTTGATTTCTGTCTAGGAAACCAAGCAAACATGTTCCCCAGAAATTATGATGAAGTTGCCCAGAGTCTTCGTGGTATGTGTGTCAGTATTTAACAAGTTGTACCATTTTTCGTAGAAGCTACTTCCCGTTAGAGTGTCGAACTGCCCCCCAATTCGCAGCGACTTTTCCGGCTTTTCCAGCGCCCCTAACCACCATTTGTTTGTTTGTTTATTTGTTTGCCTGTCGCTCCGCTTCACGTTTCCATTTGCATTATTGCAATTTATGTTTGTCTGGCACTTGCGATTTCGGCTACCGGCACTCCATATACCACCCGCTTATATGGAAATGGACGTGGATATGGATATGGATACGGGAGTCTGGGTATAGGGGAAATGTGCCCTGGGGGCGACACCTGGCCTGCCCTATCCCGAACTTTTGCAGCCCAGCTTCGTTAGCCGCGGAATTTGTTATGACAACTTGCAAATATGAGAACTGGCAAAGGCATTTTTCGTACAATATCTCTGGGTCCGCTGGGTGTGTCGCTCGTGCATTATTTGGCATTTCTGTGGCACTTTAGATAAAGTCGTCGAGATAAGAGTGAGTGGAGAATGTCGATTGGCGCTGAAATTGGGATAGCCCAGCTGGATTGCCAGAATTCTGGCGAGGAACGGGCAGCCGGCTCTTTCTTCGGCTCCACCCAAGCGGATCGATTAATCAAGTGGCTGGAATTCCTCGGGCTGATAGCACTGCGCAGGTGATCACAACAAGCCGTAGATATAGATTTATAAAGCCAACACTATATATCAGAACAGATCAGCTCGGATCGGATTGGATCGGAATTGGCGTGGGGGTAGCTTAAGTCGGCTACCGACTTGACTTGAACCTTTATCGGTGACACTTAATTAACATTTTAATTAATTGCGGGCAACTTTCCGTTAGAAGCTAAACAGCCCCCCCTGTTTCGCCCCGCCCCCCGATTGTGCTACAAGTGTCGAACGCACTGGCGCTGCGCTTGCGCCACACACATTTTTCAGCGCGGCCAACTGCTGCAACGTTGCGTATGCGCAATTTATTAGGTGCGTATCGTGTGGCGAGCATGGGGAAATACGCCAGAGCTCGACGGGTTGTTACTCAGCATTGGGTTTTGCTCTGTAGTGTCTTGCCAAATATTATTTATTAGTTGTTTAACTAACCGCCAACTAATTACGTTATCTAGCTAAGTTTTTACCAACACCTATATTTAAAGGGTTTTTTTATGGAGAAACTACTCCCAAGTCGGCACACCCTCCTCTGCCCATTGATACTAAAAGCCACTTAATATTCCCCTGGCAGAATGTAATTTGAGCGCCGGCCACTCGATTAGAATTTTCGATTTGGCCAAGCTTCGCTTTTAAAAGTATCTGGGTTGGCACTCGATCAGAGCTCATTGTTCTGCCTCCGCGGAAAAAAAAACAACGCTTTTGACCAGGCTCGACTTGCAGTTTCCAACACCTTCGGACCCAATCGAACTCAGTCGAGTTACGCAGTTTATGGCTTATTAATGCTGCAGCGTTTTGTTGTCATTTTGCTGCGGCTTATTTATTTTCGAGTCCGAGTTAGAATCAATTAATTGAACAACACTCGTAGACCGCGGCTGCGGAGTTTCGGCCTAAGTAATTCTCTTAGTTATTTGTCAATTGGTGATTAATTTATGTGGCTGGCACTTCGAGCATTAGGTGGCTTTTTGTTTTATGGAATAAACGATTGGCATTGGGGTCAAGTGGCTTGGGTTTTCAAAATTGGCACTCATATTTCATGGCTTCATATGTAAAGTGATCGGTGGAGCTCCCGTTGGCCAAGCGATTTATCAGCACAATCTCTTCCGATAACGTGACGCAAAAATCCAATAAAATCGTTCGGAATTCTTGTTTTTTCCCTGCTCCAACTTATCGGATATGTGTATCCAATAATTTGTTGCCCAACTCAAATTCTGAGTAATTACCCGACTTCCATTTCTCACCCGGCCAGAGCGGCGTTAATTAGCGTCGCGAAAAATGGAAATGGAAAATGTTTAGCGACGGATGCCGAGATACATTATGAACCTGCATCCACCAGATACGCATTGCAGCGAGCGAATAAGCGAGTGAGTGTGCGAGTGTGTGTGTGGGCATAGAAGAGGAAGTCTCGAGTGTGTGTTAAATTGGGCACAGAGGAAAATAAAAACATGCCAGCCGAAAAAATCTGATCTGAGTCAACTGCCGGCTGCAGTTAGCGTGGCCCATTAGGTTATGTAACCGACAGCAGCGCGGCCAACACGCAGTTGCAGCGCAGTTGCGCTGTTGCATTATTTATGCGGTCTGAAATAATTTTTTTTTCCCTCTGCCTCTGCCTCCGCCGCTAGAGCCGAAAAGCCAAAGCCAAAGCCAAAGCCAATTGACGTACTTAGGGTAACCGTCGACATCGTTGTCTCCTCAACGCGGCGGACTTGTCGTGTGGGCAGCCGATCCAACTGGCTGCCGCAACTGCTGTGGCTGCCACTGCTGCAGGTGAACCACTCTTGCGGCAGGCAACCGCGGCGCAGATCCCCGGACTGTGCCAATTTTCCACTTTCTTGGCCCACTCTCTCTGCTCTCCGTTCTCCACTCCACTCTCCTGGCCAACGACAAATGGCTTCCTGAAGCAGCGCGAACTGATTTGTGTGAGAAAGTCTAGCCGAAAGTCTCCGCGCTTTCGGCCGGCAGTATTGAGACAAAACGAAGCCACGATGCTATAATGTTGTCAAAGTGTTTTATGGTTTTCGCTTACGCAATCAAATTAGTTGAACGTTGATAAGTGAAAGATGTTAGCAGACATCGCGCAGATCGCTCACGACAGCGGCCATCGATGTAAGACAACCAAAAGGTATTTGTTCATGAAACATTTTTGTGGCTTATTAGGCTTCTAGAACTGTTGCAAAATAGTTCGATATCCATTACCTGGGGCTTGATTTAACCTTAACTTTTGGCCAACGCGATTCACGTGCCCATAAAATATTTCTGCCGCTAATTTATAGAAAAGCATTTAGCCAGGCTCGAAGAGCTGGCACGGGCAAAAAACTTGTTAAAATTAGTTGGCCCGGCTTTTTGTGTGCTTTGACCAAGCAAATAACCAAATTGATTGTTCACATTTTTTCCAGCGAATCGAAGCGCATGCGTTGCATGTTTTTCTGCCAGTTTTTTTCTGCCAGATTCCCAGATCGTGACAGTTCATTTGGAGCTGAGTCGGCCGGGCTGGCTTGCGGCTAACTGGGCTCGAAAGAGGGCTGCCCGATTGGCAAGACCCACTTTGGCCAGGGGTTAAAGTTTAGCTCCCCGAATGGATTACTCAATTAGTCAAATGAAAGTTGAATTGCTTCGATTGTGTAATGATCTTGCTGGAGGGGAGATTTTGGAGTGCAGGCAAATCGGGGAAATATGTTTTGAAATAGCAAAGAATTCTCCACTTGATACTATACAATAACTAGTTTACTTACCCTTGAAATAATAATGCCGGCTATGCTGATGCGTATTCTGGGACCCTTCAGAAGGCGGTAGCGCAGATCCACTCCGTTCCAGAACGAGATGAAGTAACGCTTGACCTGGTTGGAGACACGAAATAAGTTAGCCAAAGCTTGCACGTTTGTCTCCGTCAGGTAAATTCATCACCACAGCACAGTAACTTTCATCTGAGCCGCATCTGTGTGTTTCTAGGTATTATTTTCAGCTAGAACGCACCCAGCTCGGGCAGACAAATAAATCCTGAGCGAGAGTGATGTGCATACCAATTAACATCGGCCACCACTTGCAAAAGAAGAGGTAAACCCAACACTATACCTGAGTACAGATCAGAACTCGAACGTTCAGATAGAGCTAATAAAGTGTTCAAGCCAGAAATGATAAAACTGTTTATGAAAGTTGCAGCTATTGCCCCAATAAAACAAATCGCCTTAATAAATCCGCAATTCCCCAAATATAATTCAGAGCTGATCGTACTCGCCTCCGGGGACTCGAGTCGCATTCGCAACCAGATCTATCTGTCCATCAGTGTCTGGCCGGCTCAATATCTACACATGTTGCGGCGGGGAAGCGAACAAAAAACAACTTTTACAAATCCTCGGACCGAAATCCCCTCCGGGTTGGGTTGGGTACCCGCTCGAAGTCCGCAGACACGCAGAGGCAATCCCGAGCTGTCCGCAATGGCCGAAACAACTCCATTCGGGCCCGATTATGTTGCCTTATTTTCTCCCGTTTTCCCCTTGCTTTCAAGCGCTCCTGAACGTCACGCACACGTACCTGCAGATTATCGCCGCCGTGCAGCCGGTAGCCGTCGTAGTCGACGATGACCAGGACCTCGGGGTAGATGATGTACGGCGCCTGGCGGCGGGAGCGGGTGCGGGACTCGGCCACTTGGGGCTCCGCCTCGAGGGCGCCTTCGTCCTCGTCGTTGAGGTCCTCGAAGTCGGGACTGCTGGGCGCACTGCGTCGCTGGCGGCGCTGCAGCCTCTCGAGCTTCTCGCTGGCCAGCAGATCGTCGGGTTCCATGAAGGCTGCACCCAAAAAAAGGGAAGGAAAAAAAGCGATAACCGGAAACGGCGAATTAAACACAATTAAGCAGCCGAGAGGTGGTATGTCTTTATTACGAGTGTGACTCAAGGAGCTGGGCAAGTCAGGTAGCCGCACACTTAACTGTATTGGGCATAATTTTCGGGGCACTTCGCCGAAAAAGTAAGTGTTCTGCGGGCGAGAAATGCCAGACGTAAAGTGGATAACTTATAGCGATTATCGCTGGAATTTTGGCGCCACCGCAACTGCAGCTGGGGTAAATGCATCCAGCGAAGGGCGAGCAGTCGCATTGAACTCTTCGGGTAAGCGATTGCATATTTCGCCGCCGAGCAGGAAATGCTATCGGCATCACGTCGATCTCTCTCTGGGCGGAGATTTATGGGCCGCGGCTTAGAGCGGGGCTTCTATGCCGTTCTTCGGGTCAATGCGCCCATTAAGAACGTAGCCTGCTTCTCAGGGGCTCGGCCCCCTCTATCTTACCAAAGTCACTCAGTTGGTCTTCTGCTGCGGACGCCTCTCTCTTGAAGATGATGTGGTGGGACTCCTCCGGGTTGGGGCTCAGTTCGTGCGGCAAGGGCTTAATCACCAGGTCGTGACCGATGCTGCCCTCCTACAAGTGGAAGCGGGTGGAAAGAGTGAGTTAGTGAGTCGGGCCAATTAATCAGAGGGAAGCAGAGGGAGGCATTAGGGACTGTTGCGTAATTAATATGGATTTATTGCAGGCCGAGTGCTTAGGAATTAACACAAGCAGACACAAGAACATTAGGCTTCCACCGACATTTGTCAAACCACTGACACCGGCGAACTCCATTTCGGGCAGGCCATTTAGATAATTTATTGAACTCTTTTTTACCCAGCATTCTTGGTGTGCGAGCGGCGGAATGAATGCCGTATGAATATGAGTTGCGTTTGAATGACGCTGGCCAAGTCATAAAAATTAGCTGCAATTTGCATAGTTGAACATTTTATGCAAATAGTCTGCGATCTAGATAAGCAGTGTTTCCACACTGTTCTCGGTCTCTCGGTCCGTTTTTATCGCCTCTGTAATTGCAATAATTATTGAAGTAAAACAGAGCCAGCGGACGTAACCTTGAGAAAGGTTAGCTGCTGAAATTGTTGACTAAACATTAAGTCACCCAAGCGCTTTCAATTCAATTTGCCTGCGATTTCGTTTCGGCTTTAATTGGCCTTTTGTTTATCGATCATCGAGCGAACACCCACTTGCGCCTAGGCGTGATCAGGGCTAATTAAGTCCCGGCCATAATGCTATAATTAACGTATTAACAGCGAGCAAGCTGGCTGGACACCAGAGCTACTGCGAGAACTGGCCACCAGCTGAGCTCGGGTTTAGCATAAACACATTAGGGAAATCGAACCGTAATTGTTCTCGAGCTGAGTCAACTGCTGGTGTGTTCACTCAATGCTCCTGCCGACCGGAATCCATGGGATTTCACTCAGGTTGGCTGGGCAACTGGAGTTCCCATGGATGCAAATGGCACAAAAGCTTTACAAATCAGCCAAACGAATGACTTAGGCAACGAACTTGATAATGCCCCCAATATATTTGAGCATTTATTGAAACGCCACAAAATTCGAGCAAGCACAAAGCGGCAAGGTTCAATGTCCCCGCACACGCGACTTAACTTAAATGTCAGCCAAGCAGCAGCGACGTGGGCCATAAACAAATTGCTGGCAAAGCCAAGCAACAAATTGCCGCAGATGACATGGGCCAAACAATCTCTGCACTGAGCAAAAGTTCCAAATTAAATGTGAGTTTAAATATGATATTCTGATTATTTTAAGGTTAGAAAATAAGAAATAAGTCTACATTTTATGATGTGAAGATGTGCTGCTTTAGAAAACAGAAATGTTAAGAAAAAACATTCATATGTTTTCGACTTATTTTCTTTCTCTGTGCGAATGCAAATCGAGTGCGATTGGAAATTGTTGGAGCAGCCTCTCTCCTCACCCGTTGCAGCATCGCTGGGCACTTGAATTACGATCAATATTTGCGTTAGCGACACTTAAATGGCTTTTGGCACACAGTGCGTATGATAAATGTGCGCGATAAATGCTTACCATTCACATTGAAAGTCAGTTGACAGCAGAGAAGGTGTCAAAAGCTAAGCAAACAGCTTCATTGGTAGCCACAGATTTCTTCACTTTTCACTGAGATAACCATTAATTCTGTGTTTGCCACAACATGCTCCGAGATTTATTTTACTCGCGGGTTTGGTTTTATTTGCCACTTGACAGATCTTTTAATTTACGCTGCTTACTGCAGTTTTTCTCGGCATGTGGCAGTTAAGCGAGTGCTAGTAACAAATTTTTCGTGTTCCACTTTGCCTGCGTTTTCCGCATTTCCACCGAAAAGCCAGCACAAACACAGCCAAGGCGTTTTGGGCGTGTGCTGTGCTGATTTCAGACTTACTTAACATTTGTTTATGCGACTCAAGTTTGTCTCGCTTCAGAGTTCTGGTACATGTGTTATGTAACTGCCCAACTGAAACAGGCTGTTATTTGCGAACGCCTTGCCTTGAACGCAATTTACGCGAGAAAACCAATTAATAAACTTCCAAAATACAACATATATTTGCCTCGCTCGACGTGTTGAAAGTTGGGCCCCGTAATTGCCTTTAATTGTAGGCGAATAAAAAGCTTTTACTTCGCATTCGAAGTCGGGCATGGAAAAGCTGTCGAATTGGGAAAGGAAGTGAGTTTCGAATGGCTTGTTAATAACACAATTTAAACGAAAGGGATCGGTAAATCGATTGACTCAATTAAGTTTTGGTGTGAGTCTATGGGGCTCCATCTACAGAGTTAAAAATCTTTTGCATTTGTAGCCATTTATCTTCGATCTCTAGTTATATTACCTTTGATTGAAGCAATCTCTAATATATAGGAAGGCACTACTACATTTTGGTTGGGTGATGAGATGATTAATCTCTCCCTAGCTTATTCCCAAACCTACTTGGCCGACACTAAGACCCAAATACTTTTCGATAATCATGAACCTTATAATTTTCCGGCTGTCGGCAAGTGCTGCCAGCCCAATTACACGTTGTTCAAGCTGGATCGGGGGGATAAAAGCATGGGGATTGGGGGGAAAAACAGCAAATTGCTTTCAAATCACGCAGCTCACACACCGAGTGTCCATTGGCCACGAGTATCTGCTTTCAGCTGGCCGAAATAGAGTTGTCCGAGTTGTCTTGTTTATGTAATCACCCACAACACGATTGTTGTATCTGCAGGAGCAGAGCTGATTGGGAATTACGTTTACGGCTCTTTCCTTTCACACATTGCGAACAAGTGCGCGTATCTGTCAGATACAGATAGACAACTGCGATTGGCACCTGCAGAAACGCCCAGCGATCCAGTCAGCCGTCCACTGACAATGAGCTTGATTGATTTGTGATGATATTTTCGTTCGCTCCTTCCTTTGTTCAATTAAATGTAAAGATTTTATAATATTTCCCCGCAACGATCGCAGATAATCGCGGCGGTTGCATAATGTGACACGCCACAAAAGAGTTCAGTGAACCACAAATTTACTTACAATCAAAATTAACACCTATTCGCATTTGGCGCTGTGCGCGTATTTGTTTTTGCCTTTTTTTTGGCTGTGCCCAGAGCATCAAAGCGTTCGAATGTGCAAATACCAAAAATTGGCAGACAGCGAAACACAGCAGCGGCAAATAAAGCAATACAGAAATCACTTTGCGGTTTGTAATTTCGGGAAATTAGCATAATTTGTGCAAATTCATGACACGAACACTCGCCGAGTGGAAGAGTGGAGCGGCGATCGTCATTATAGTCATGACGGCTGCTGTTTGCTCAAGTCGGTGGTGTTACCGCCCAAAGCGCCAAGAAATTGATGATAATACGAGCAGAAGTCGTCCGTCTTGCGGGGTGTTTGTTCAGGCAGTTTGCATGTAAATTGAACTGGAATCTTCGTATCTGGGTGTCGTTTATATGAATATCTCGCACATTCAGAGTGCTAAGCAGTCGCCGCTGCGAAAACCTTGATTCGATAAATAATTATGCTCTTCTCGATGCGCCGTCAATGGAAATGCGTTTAGGTGTGCTTTTTCGGTTATCATCTTGGTCAAGGTTGAATCTAATCGCCTCTTAAGATCGCTGTTCGGAGCGAGTGCATGTAGTCGTAAACTACACGGTCGACAATGAGAACAAGAACGGGTACCAATACTCCGATAGCGAGTGGCTCGAAGGGGAGATACCTGCCGTGTTAACAGTTTGTTTACACAAAGCAGCTCGTTAAAAATGCTCCGAGCCCACTCAGCTTTAGATTCTGTATCTGTATCTGCATCTGTATCTGTATCGGTGGCTCGGCTGGTCAATGAATATTTATAAAAGAATAAAGCCGGCCGAGCAGCGGTGGCCACCGCCCATGGTCATTGGCCAATACCCAATACCCAATGGCCAACGGCTAACGGCCAACGGCTAAGAACCTGGCCCACACAGCGGTTCTCGCTCGCCCGCAATCACGGGCAATCAAAATTAATTTGCTCACAAAATGTATCTGCCACCAGAACGCACTTCGCCTTGTCTTTTTGGTCTCTCGCGGTTTTTTTTGGCATAATTTGTTGTGATGTTTGGTGCGTTGGTGCGGCAGCAAGTTCAATGCAAACAGGGATCGTCCAAGGGGGGCGGAAAGGGGAGGGGCGTTCTTTCAAGTTGCCGCCCCAATAACTCCAATATATATATATGTGTATAGATGCATACTAGGGTGGCGGCAAGTGGGCAGGCAGCCAGGCAGGCGTATGAGCCAGGCCTAATGAAGTTCGAGCCGCGTGTCAAAGTCGAGTGGAGTCGACATCTACATCGCAAGCGGGTTTGACTGACTGATCGCAGGTTATCCTTGCACTTAGAGTGTCTCAGAAGTGAAGGCCTCCCAAGGCCGGCGGACTGGGTGTGTGTGGCTACCTCTCTACCTCGCCGAAGAATCAGTCTTTCCATCAATCAATACAAGCATTGTCCCCCTAGTAAAGCTTTATCTCGATCTGGTTCTAGATATTTGCATTGTAAAACATATCTCTATTAGAAGTAAACGGTGAGCAGAGCATAGTATCTTTCACTTTTATCGGGTGTCGATTTCTTCGTATCTTGATTAATGGTGTTCCCTTTCATTTGCCACCGATTAATCCGCTTAATTGAAATTTGATCCCCTGGCAGACGCCAAATTGAATTCCCATCGGCGGGCAACACCGAATTCACCTATCTTAGCGTGAAAATACCAGACCCGTGCTCTTGTTCCCCTTCCCCTTCCCCTTCCCCGGAGAAACTCTGATCGGCGATAGTTTGTGTATGGTTGACGTAACCGATACGGCCGTTTATTAAAATGCAGTATGCAGCTTAAGTCTTCGAACGGCACCCGCCAGAAATGTTGTTATCATCTGGCGCTTGCCACACCGAGCTGCACCAATTAAAAAACATTTTTCACGAGGAAATTGCGGCCACAACCCAAAAAACGAGGAAAAAATGTGCATTTTGATTAAATAATACGAGCGGCAGGGAGTAATTGAAAACGGTTTAACGGCGGTGTCTAATCCTTTGTGTTCGGGGCGTGCGTGCCCCGATCTTGCTGGAGCCGAGATCGTGATGGATAGGGGCGTGTTTCTGCCCCCAGATCGTGTCACGCTGCCATCTCCTGCTGCAGACTTGAGTACAGTCCAAAGATCCGCAGATCTGCAGATCTCTATATGGCTGCTAACCAAAGTTGTCGGCCTGCCGCCAGGCACTTATGAATATTGCTAACACGCTCGTCGTTATGTCGACTCGATTTAGCTTCAGATCAGTTTCCTTTCGGTCAAGCCGAGCACCCTGCGGCTATCGAGTAACCGCAACCGAAACCGAAACCCGAATGACTTAGGCAACAAACTCGTCAGTTGGGGGGTTGTGTCGTCCGAACATGCCGAAATATATATATAAATCCAGGGTGGGGTGTCCGAGCCAATTTGCAGACTATTTTGCATTAATTTGGCTCGGGCCGAGACTGTGCACATTGCACAATGACCAGAGCCGGATCAAGTGGCTGGAATGCTTCGGCTTTAATCAGCCAAAAGTCGGAGCGAATAAAGCCATCAAATTGTACAACATTTGTAAATGTCGGCGGCGCATAAATTGCACTTCTCCGCCTGAATGTCAAGCCATCTCCGCCGACTTTGGCCCATAAATTGTGCAATTTGAACGCTTGATGACGAGGCTGCCGAGGCGAATGCAAATCAAATCAGCGGTCAGCCGAGTATCTAGATATAGAATTTCCATTTTCCAGCCGAGAAGAACAACTATCGCATATCGCACATAGATAGTGCGCTTATGCATACGGTGAACTCTTTGTAAATATCAAGGCTGGCAATTAGCTGGGAAGGTGAGAAGCCGTTGGCTGCGAAGAAGCTCTCTCGAGACGAATAAAAACTTGTTTGGCACTTTGGACATGAATGTTGCTTAATGATGACGCCGCGATAGCCGTCTAATAGAGTTGGCCAAAATGCTGAAAGCCGTGTCCAAATGTCGCCTGCGCTACCTTATAATTCTGCTGTTTGTTGCCATTGTTGTTGTTTGCTCGATTACGGATTTCTGTTTGTTCAAATGGCAATGCACATATTGATATTTCCACTGCTGTCAAATGCCAAGCGGCTCGAAAAAAGGGCAACTGCATTTTCGGGGTGTGACCGATAAAGTTCAAAAGAGGCCAAATAGCGAGCCAACAATTTATGAACAACAATAAAGCAATATTCTGCAGACAAATAATACGAGGCAACTACCAAGCAGTACGTGCAAATACGAAAGACTTAAGGCACGAACCTTATTTAATGTAAATTTCAACTGTTACATTGGATCAACTTGTGAAAGTTCAACTATGGCTAAATGAGGAAATTAAGGAAACCCACCAATTCAATTCAAATTGATCAACTTTGTGTTAACCAACTGAAGATACTTTTACTGCAACCTTACCAAAGATTTCCAAAACTCATTAATAGAGAGATGCATATCACGTGTGCTGCATAATTGCGCTTACGTAAGCCGCTCTCTCGTCATGAAAGGTGGCTGAAATGAAATGCATTTCATGACTTTCGTGGATTGCTTTTCAGGGCCAATCTCTTCGGAGCAGCGGGTGATTAGCAGTCGAGGCTCAGGCATCGGATGCACAACTCACATCACCTGCATCCAATTCATCAGCGGCCGCACGCATCGCCTTTTGACTTGACTGATGTCGGCCGCAATTAGCATTTATCAAGCTTGGTTACCAAGACCCCCGCAAAATACATTATTTGTTCAAGTGCATAAACAAATGACCGTAAACATTAAAGGCGAAGAAGGTAAGACAAGAGCCAGAGTTATTATCGCAATTTGTTTGGCTGGGCAGGTTCCCTTGAGCTCGTTTCGTTTTGATAAACTTCCAGAGGGGGAGGCTAATGTAATTGGCCCAAACAATTAGCCATCTCCAAAATGGATGTCATCAATTTCGGATACACTCGCAAGGCAAACAAACCATTTGGAAGAGGCTCGGAATCCGAGAGTAATTGGCCGTGAAATTAATATTCGCATGTAAGTGTTTCTCTGTGTGAAATTACGAGTCAATGTCAACATTGATTGGGTCGAATTTGGCTACATTACCGCGACCATCAGTGGGTGGCTCACATAATGGATGTGGATGCTCAAGTCCAGGTCGTCTAAGGGCACTTGGGGCGACCTTCAACTTCTGACATGTACGTATTAAATCAAATTCGATTTCGGGGTTTGTTTCCCACACTATCGAAGTCAGTTGAATACCTTCGGCTTTGGGATGCATCGTTTTCAAGTATGAGTGCGGATTGTGGGAATGGTTTTGATCGCAGTTCGTGAAGAACCTCAATTCCAAGCCCACTAATGAAGTTTATTCAATAGCTGCAGACTGTTTTTAACAAATGTTTCGAACAACGAAAGAAAACTTTTTAAGTTTTCAATGGTTTTCAGCATAGTGACCCTAAACTGGTCTTTCCGAATCCATAATTGTATCAATTTGTATGCGATTTTAAATGGACATATCATTCAAAATTTTCCATTTTCCGATGGTCGAAATTTTCACCCCTGCTCATGTCAGATTTTTCCAAGTTCATAATGATTTTCAGCATAGTAACCCCAAATTGGACTTCGATAACCCACAAAATGTCGTTTTTAATGCGATTCCAAAGTGGCATACCACAGACTTCGAATATCTTATAAAATACTGCGTGTATAACCACTCTTAAGTAAGCTGTAATTAAATTAAATCGTGGAGCCTGAAATTTCCTTTGAAAATGTTTTGCAATGCGCAGCAGTTCGAGTCTTGAGTCTCTCGCACAGTGGATCGGTAAGAGATTTGCTGGCTTTAAGTGAACTCATTTGTGGAAAGATCTAGGTGGCAGTTAAGTGCTTGTATGTTCCCGCTGTGATCATTGATTCATTGATCCAGCGAAAAAAGCCTTTAGCCACGAAACAGCTCTATCCCACGGTGGCCAAATACCTCAGATACTTCCTCCGAAGTTTGTAAGAGGCAGCAGATATTTTATTTATTTTTATGGTCGACACTGTTTAGTGGTTTAGTTGGGCCTAATTAAACGGCCATAAACGAGGCGGCGGAGGAGGAGGTGGCAACCCCTCAATTTGTCGGCATTGTTTGAATAGTGGACCGGAATGCCAGGCTAGAAGTGTTACGCAACTTCGGCCATCTTCGACTTCTTGTTAATTACAAGTTGGCAGCCGCAGCTCGGCGCGAGATGCTCGAGAGCCTGTCCGTTTAAGGTCAAAACCGAAGCCGGAAGACCAGTGGATTTGGCTGGCACAGCTGCGTCTCAGTGCTTTGTGCTGAGTGCTGAGTGCCCATTGCGAAACTTTTCGCCGGCCTCTGCGCCTCGAAATGTCAGCCAGCAAACACTTTTCATGCTCACATGTGAGCTGGTGTTTTCTACATATTATTTATGAATTTTTCTGTTTCTGTTTCTCAGCCGCTGCAGCGGCGCACTTGGCCATAACAAGTCGGTCAAGTCAGACCGGCCAGACATTGCTGTTTGACCTTTTATTGGCTGTCTGTAATTATTATCAAAAATACAAAAATACATTTTTTTCCTATCCGACTTTTGTTTAACAAATTAAATCCAAGCAGACGTCAGCGGAGCTCAAAAATTGCCAAAAATAAAGGCCCGAACGAATCGGAGGGGCAAAGCTGAGGCCCCAAGACTGTTGTTTATTGACCTTATTGTCTGCCAATATTTGTTGGCCATTTTCAGAGTCCGACGCTTATTTGTTTGTCCGCTCGGCTTGCTGATTATTAATTTGCTTGAATTGTGACATTTGGCTGTGCGATTCTCCATGCAGGCAAAGCTCTAAAGGTTCCCTCCTCGGTTCTTTTCCCACAAGATCTGTTACCTGATCTCGATTTCCACCCTCCGCGAAGAAAGAAATCCCACTCACAATGGCCGGTAATTAAGGCGGACTTCCTCCTTGCGAAACTTGTTCCTTCACATTGGGCTTCATTTCCGCTCGGGTAATTGCCAATTGTCTTTAAGTTGAGCGTCATCAGAAGTTATCTGATGCTAGTTGAGTACCAGCAAGAGCATTAAAATTGGATATTAAATAAAGCATAAACAGAAATGGCACATAATACCGAGAATTATGGCGACCTTGATATTTGGCGGTGAGGAAATGCCTTATAATTGCAAAACATTTGTTGGTTTACTGAATGAAAAGAGTGAACTCAATCCACCCAAGAATGTTCTGCGGCTGCTGGTTGCCAAGGCCCCGGGTTATCAATGCTGTTTATAAGCATATCTGTGGCTAAACGATTGTGTTTGTTCTAACATGGACTTTTATGGTCTGTTGCAATATATCTTGGCTGTATCGCCCATGCGCCATCGCAGTTTTCACTCTTGTCAAATTGGCCAAGCTGCTCGACAACGACAATGGCAAAAATTCGTGAAAGGTGTTGAAAGGGTATATAGGATTGCCAATTAATTTATGAATAAACGGGTTAACCAGCCATTTTTAACAAACTGCTAGAAAATTATTAGAATTATCGTTAAATCCTGAGTTACCATTAATAGAAATCACCCAAATTAAATTGGCACCTGCCATAGGTATCCATTAGTCGTCCCTGAATGTTCTATAGCTTTTTGCGTTGGCCATTTACATTTACAGCTGCCGATCGGCCTGAATGGTTTTGCGGCGATAAATTAATGCTTAATCAGCAAAAATTGTCTAAATCCGCAAATTATCCGCCATGGCTCTCAATGCCCGATCAACGGGCGTTTAATTGTGGTGCACCCAACTGCAAAGTGCGACAGCCAGCAGTTAACTTGGCCGGCAGGTCCGAGACCAAAACTGACCGTAACAATGGCCGTCTGTCATAACAAGCAAAGAATAGAGCCAGAACAAGAACAAGAACAAGAATAAAGTCAGAATCGAAGACAGAAACAGAATCAGAATCAGAAAAACGGTAACAGAACAACGCCAAGAACAAGCATTAATGGACTGCGCTAATTGAAATTCTTGCTACACGTTCATTGATCGCCGTGCAACACGGTGACCTTGCAAGGTGGGTGGCAGCAGGGGGCGGTAGTGGGGGCGGAGCTGTTGATCTTTGGCCACTTACCATTATCAGGTCGCCGGTCTCCATGTGGCGCCGCATCAGGATCGCAGCCATGTTCTTCTCATCCTGAAAGACTTCTCCCACTTCGTTCTTGTGGTGCTGTAAATAGGAAGACAAATAGAGTTATTAGTCGATATCGCTTAATAAGTCTCCCAACAACGGCTTGTTTACTTTATTACTTGTTTACATATACTAATAATTTTGAAAATCGATAAAGTATAATAGAAACATGCTGCCATAATCCATTTCATTATAACTAAACTCAAAGTCATAACAAGTGCGCTTGGTAGATTAATAAATGTAAGACAGCTCTGCGGTGATAAAAATAATTTGTTTAAAAATGCAATTAAATACTATTTTACATTTTAGGGGTCCGAATTCCGCACATTCCGCGAGATGTAAAACAAATACACAGCTGTACCACAGCTGGCCATAACTAAATTTAAAGGCAGTTTTCGTTTTGTTTTCGTTCACAAACGTATGTTTTGCGGGCCCGCAGCTGAGTTGGCCAAGACAAAACGCGTGGTTAGCGGGTAGGTTTAATTAAATGCAGCTCTGGCCGGCCGGAGGACTTGGTCACTTAGTGGGGAGCGTGGGGCAGCCGGGGCCGAAGCTGTAGCGGTAAACTGAGCTTTGATTTATGCCCGTGGTCGGCAAATGTGACGCCTCAGCATGCACGTCACTCATACGCCGTGTGGACTGACCATGAAAACAGCGCTGCTGGCCGGCTAAGCCTAAGCTTCTGACATTTGGCCAAGTGCTCTAGTTTCGGCTAAGTCTCTCGGTCGTTCTGCCTCCAACTGTTTTCCAATCCTGTGGCAGAGACATTCATCTCGGCTTTTCTTGTGCTTGCCACTCAAGGGAGCTGCCAGCAAATAGCCCGGGGATATTAGTCTCGCATTAGCATAAATTTCAATTGCAGCGGCTTATCTTCGGTCCTTCTACGGTCGAACTAATTAAATTAATTGCCGCTGCTTAGCCTGACCATTCAATTCGATTCCGTTCAATTGAGTTGAGTTCTGTAATAAATATCGAAATAAATGTAATCTGACACTTGACATCGGCCGCAGCATTTGGCATTGGACCGCGGACCATTGGAGCCTCGAAAACTTGTCGTGCCGGTACTCTATCAAATTACAAGCATAAATCATAACTGCCCGCGACCAAATCTACAGTTACTAATCGCAGTACGCTCGACCGGAGCAATAAATGGCAGTACGTATTTGTGCTCGTATGCATCAAAGTAACGTAAGCCAAGTGCCAAAATCCAACTTGAAGCCGGACAAGGAGCCACTGGCCTTTGGCTTGATGAGAGCTGTCAGTCAGCAGCTAATCTAGATGCCTCCGATGCCTGCGGCCAAGATAAAACATTGCGATTGCACTTCGCAGATCCAAGTTCAGGGAACGTAAGTCCCATTAGGAGAACAACAAAAGTGGGTCAGTTCATAGATTGCAGATATCTGAAAGATATTTAAGTGCATCTGGCTTTGGCTTTGCATAGGCCAAAAAATATTTATCTAAGCCCAAAAGAGATGGGAATCAGTAATGAAAATTCCCCCAAAAATTTGAACTGAAATGTATGTGCTTCCCAGAAATGCTGGCCAGAACCGAGCAATTATTTATCGCTCCGATCGAATTACTGAGCTGTCCAGAATGGGCGGGGCTCCGGCTAAGTTGGCTAACTGACCGCCAAGCGTGCGGACACGCAGCCGCAACAACAAAAACAACAAACAGCAACAACAGCAACAACAACAACAAAAAGAACAACAACAACAAAGACACACTCAAACTTTTCATGTGCAGCAGGCATTTATGGCTTAATTCGTTGTTGCTGTCGTTGTCGCCGGTCCGTTGTTGGAGCGTTGTTGTACTTGCTAGTTGGACACGGCGACCTTGTGGAAAAATAAGTTCAAAGCAACAAGTGGCAAGTGGCGACCCCCACGCCACCACACGTATTTCGGCTGCCATGAATCCGAATTGAAGCCAAATCCGAATCTGAATCTGAATCCGATTCCGAGTCGAAGTCGGAGACTAAAAGCAGCGCGGGTTGTCACCGCTTGGAGCCTGGCCAAGTGTTTTGGCCATATACTATTTATGAACTGTCAGTCGGCCACTTACTGCAGCGCACTGTTTGCTCTTGACCACTTTGCACGGACCAATTGACAATTGTCGTTCTCATTTTGACTTATTTTGTTCTCTCCCGCGGCCGCAGTTTTAATTAGTTGACTTGCAAATTGTAAATTGTTAGCTGTCGCGCATTTTTTCTTCGGCTTTTTCACTTCGATTCCATTTCCATTGAAACTCACTATGGTTATTTTTTTTATTTATGGCGCCGTTAACTTTTTAATTACAAATGGCTACAAGACATTATGCAGATATCTTGGAGGAGATTAGGCTCTGGCCGGAATGTTTTGTGACTTTTTGTTTGGCCGCCATTTGCAGCTATTGTCTTACGTAAGAGGCGAATTTCTCGGCTGCCCCAAGGGTTTTGCTTCGATTTCTGCCCATAACTTTGTTCCGCACTCAGCCTAAAACCATTTCAATGAATGCTTTTTGTTTGACCAGAGAAATGTTGGCGAAAGGGAAGCCTTTTATTTCTGTATTTTGTGGAGTTTTGTTTCGAAAAAACATGGTAAAATACTGTTAAATAGTTTTGGGCTGCGGCATCCAAAGGATGTAGAAAGCAAAGTACGTTGAAACCAAACCCTTAAAATGCTTCACGTCAGCACTCTGCCTCCAAAGTGGCTTAAAACGAAAGTAAAAGCCCCGAGAGCTAACTACTTCCTGGGTAAAGCAGTTTAGCCCATTTTCTTTCGCTCTTTCTTTTGGCGATTTTGTTATGCAAATTAAGCCGAAAATTTGAGAGAAGAAAGACACAAATGACCCGGAGCGGCGAACTTGGCAAAGTGAAAATTAGCCTCTGAACTCTTTCAGTTCGCTTGGTGGCGAAGCGAGAAGGAGGTTAAACTTAAAGCATTAGTCTCAGGCCCTTAACCCGGCTCAAACGCGATAATTTGCCATTGTTCGACGAAAGTCCGACCTTTCGAATGGAACGTTTATCCCACACACACTCTCTGTGGGTACGCACTGTGAGTCCACGAGCCATTTAGCCAACTTAACCGACAATTAACGCATTAGACGAAGTGTGGGCGTCGCTGTTTGTTCGTTCGTTCCATTTGCTGGTTTGTTTGCCCGCCGATTTGTTTGGCGTCGTTACGCATACGCCGCATTGGCCGCTTTCGGGCTGCGCATAATAATAACGTCGGACTGTCGGTGCGTGTGTGTGTCCGCTGATTTGCTTTGGCAGTTAGCTTGTTTATTACGCACCATTATGCATTGTGTGCGAGTCGCGTCGAACTGGATTTGTTGTTTGCAGCTCGCCTTTGGCTTCACGACAATGCCAAGGCTGCAACTGGCCATTGTTTGCCTATTATCCGGCCAATTACTTGACCCATTGAGTTGTCAGGCGACTGTGATAAGCCCGAAACCGTTCGGGCACCTCGATAAGCCAGCAGTTCCTCATTTCTGGCCCTAATGGCTGCAAGAAGGGAGTGAGCGGCCAGCTCGTTGCTGGCTACAAAGCGAAAAGCCGCTCGGCGCTAACAATAACTGCAACATGAGCATAACAACAACCACAGAAACTGTCAGGCCGTGGCAGCAACTTTGCGGCATTATGCAACCGATTGCAGCCGCACGAGAGGCCCGCGAGTGCGAGCGAGACGGAGAGCAGCCAGCGAAATGCAGCCCGAACTGCTTTCTAAGCCGCAACGTTTTCCTGCTACCCCTCAGGTTTTTTTTTTATTTCTTTTTGCGGAATCGCAACTTGCATCGCCCGCACACTAAAAAAATGGATAGAGATAGAGAAACAGAGAAAGAGAGAGAGGGAGAGAGGGAGAGAGGGAGAGGGAGAGAGGGAGAGGGAGAGGGAGAGAGAGTGTGGGGCACAGTGAGCTAATTTCGAATTCATTCAGCTGCCAAATCGCCAGCTCATTAATCATGCTTCTCCGCCGTCGACAACAAGTTGGAATCGTTTTGCAATGACAAGATACAATTTTGCGTCTTGTGAAACGAGTGCAGCGGCGGCATTTGTGTGGCATGCAGCTTTGCAGTTTTGCAGTTTCATTACTGCCGTTTTTTAATTATGCACTTCGCGTTAGCACCCATCAAAAGTGCATTTTGAAAACTTAATTAGTTTGCTTTCGGTTTTCCTTCGACTGCCTCTGCCTGCCTGGTGGGAGATATCGAAAGCGGCTAGGGGGTGAACACCACTAATGCGCGCTGGATGGCGCGTTCGTTGCCTAAGTCTTTCGTTTGTGTTTGCGTTTGCGTTTGCAGCTCCCCTTAATGGTAATTGTCGATCGTCGGAGTCCCGAGTGGGCAGGTGGCCAAGCCCCAGTCCCCGAAGGGGATTGTTCTTCTCACCGCAGCCGTGATCCACGAGCACAGTCTCCACTGTCTGCAGATCGCTATCGAAGTACCTTGGTTACTTCATGAAAACCCGGATCGGCGGCCTCTGTTTCGATGGAGAAGTCGAAACAACCTTTACGGATACTTAGGCGAAGTGCACTGCTGTTGCATTCAATCAAAAACTTAATGGTGTTTCAGCATTCGAGGGCTCCTAATAACTTCTTATTATCCGGTCTCCCTGTTTTATAAAGCTTTTAAGCAATCTCGTCCTAATTCTGACTCCATCGAACCAAAAACCAATATTCATTTGAAATAAAATTGCGATTGCCTGCAATTTCAGGTACAAATACCCCGCTTACTTGGCTCAGCGCTCCCCTTTTCAATTTTGCGAGAAACCTGTGCGACTTTTGTTTCCATTTCGCTTTATATTGCGGCTGCACTGACCTTTGTGTGGGCCTATCGCCTTAATCGATTGAATGCGGCAGTGGGAGTGCCGAGCAACGCCCCGTGTTTGCCTTTTAATTCCTTGGAGTGTCATGGTACTAGAGTAAACCGAGAGTATCCAAGTGGAAAATACAGTGTTACCGGGCGGAGCTCCAAACAAGGTTTCCACCTTTTCAGCTAAGCAGAGAAATTTTCACCGCAAAACAAAAGAGATTGCATTTCTGCAAATTTTTTAATTTAATTTTAATTTCCGATCGAAATCGAAAAACGCAGCATTTTCCCGCAGCTCGATGGATTTGTCGTTATAAAAAACGTATCGGGGTCAGTTTTTCGGACCCCGACTCAATGGAAAATATTTTTGGGTACTTTTGCGGTTGCCAAACAATAAGGCAGAAAAAGATAAAGAATGGCAGAAATTAGAATAAATGTTTTTCATGGCGTTTTTGTCCCCCTTGATTGCTGTTGGAAGGTCTCTGACAAAGTGCCGCCATTACCAAAAAAAAAAGAGAGAAAAATCCGACATAGAAAACATTGAATTTGCTGTAGTTATGTGGTCTATATCTTGAGGCCATTTGTTTGTGGCATGAGTCCGAAAAGCGAAACAAAAATAATTGCCGAGTCACAAGACTCAAAGGGGAAAATGCCTTTGCGTGGGCCACTCGAAGTCTTGTGCCGAAAATGCTAAAAAAAAAACACTGCTGCAGCTTATTTCGTTTTAATTAAAAGTGAAGACAAATCCCGTAAGAGATGAAGGAAAAGCCAAACGAATCTTTCCGCGTTTCGTGGTGCCGAGCTTAAAACCGAAATTATCACACATAAATCACTAAAAAGGCAAAAGCAAGACACAGAAAAACTCCGCAGTTGGCAAAGTCCAAAGACATAAGAGTTCGAGTCGCCGGGTTCATTTCTTTTTCGGCTGTCGCCTGACATGACATTTCACTTTCATTTCCGAAGTGCGGTGTCTTGCATTCAAAATTATGCTGTGTTTGCGATCTGCTCTCCCCCGCCGACGTTAATATCCGCCGAATATAAATCTCGTAATTTAAAGTGCGATCAATTGATTGTACTTCGCAGGAAAAAACACGCCCACCGCAGCGCCAAAAACAACACGGGTAATGGGTAAATGGAAAAATTAAATTACATGTACAAACACAGGCTGCCCAAGAAAAGGGGATCGATGCCAAAAGAAAGTGAACTTTGTTGGTAATTGCAATCAAGTCACGTTCGCGGCTCGACTCAACTAACTGAATTTTGTAGGAACTTGTGGGCGAAATGAGTAAGTGTCTAAATCCATTGTTACTTCTGTTTGGCCCGAAATATATAATTGCCTGGCATTATGATAAGTAAGAAAAATAATAATAAACCTGTTACGCGTCGATCTGCTAAGCTGATTTCCGTCCGTCCTTGACTTTAAGCCAGATTTCTGACGTATGCGTGATGTTTCAAAGCTTACACACAATAAACCGCCGTCGTAACAGAGAAATGTAATTAAAGTGAGCTCTAAGTGTTGGTTTAGGCAAATAAAATCTTTTTATCACGTGGCCAATTAACTTCGATTAGATACGTCCGAAAGCAAAGGCAGACCCAACAATAAAATAGTTGAGCAGCAAGGCAAACGCAGTGCAGTAAATGAAAAGAAAATCAAACAAACAATAAACTAAGTCTGAAACGAAGCGCCGATAAAAGTTGAAACAAAATATGTGCCTACCCCAAGCGGAAGTGTGTTGAATCGACAAATCAGAAAACGTACAAAAGCAAAACGCAACAAAAAGCAAAGTAATCATTTTTTCACGTTACCCGCCATGATGCAACCAATGAAAGTGCAGCAAAGGAAAGACTTGTTGGGGGAAATGTGCAACGAAAACGACAATTTAGGGCAGGAAAATACGTGGCATTAATACGACTGCCAATAATATTGAAAATAATGTAGGTAGTTACCTGACTGACGGAATGACTATGCTTAATATTTTTATCCCTTTTATAAATATTATATTTACTAATTGTTAGTTATCAAACTTAGCTTTCATTTTACTTTAATCCTATGACTCCTACTCACATCCCAATTTCCCAAATAGACCTAAAAGTAAGTTCGTATCCTAAATGAAGATATAAGAAATGTACTCACCTCTTCGTGGGCGATCTCCTGGAGGTCAAGGCCGTGGGTGGCGTTCGGCTCGCTGCCCACGGTCCACATGCGCAGCTGGTGGGGCGAGTCCTTGAAGAGTCCTTGGGTGGCGCGCAGGCTGAGGTTCAGGTGCTGGCCGAAGGCGCTGAAGGAGACGTTGTGCACCTTGATGGCCGCCACGTCCGGCCCGAACAGGTGGTTGCCGCCCGAGGAGAGGGCCTCGTGCTTCAGCTCGCTGTAGTAGGCGTTCTTGCTGAGATCCTTCTTCACGTGGTGGGTGACCTTTGGCCTCTCGCCGCTGCTGCTGCTGCTGATGCTGCGCCGCCGGCGGGAGTGCTCGTCGTGGTGCAGCAGCTGGACGAGCTCGTAGTGGGGCACTGCGTCGGCGCTGTCCACGTGGAAGACCGACTGCAGCTGCTCCGGCGACATCTGTTTGTGCAACTGGAGTTGAGGGTTGGGTGGGAGAAAACAAAACGAAATGAATTCACGTTAGCGATCGATCGCACGCACAGGTTGCCGCGGGCAAAGGCTACAAATTGTAGCAATTGTCGGGCGGATAATTGAAAAATTATCAATAATTCAATGCAATAATCGAGTGTTTGCCAAGCCTGCTGGCTGGCTCTCTCTAGCGGCCGCTCGGTTCGTGTTTGCATTGGACCTCAAGAGCTATCCGGAGATTAACGACTAAGCCAGGCCAAAGCCAAAGGCAGCGCGGCCGGGTTTTGAGTATCTTCGCCAACTGGGTCAGGGTCAACGCGGCGATTGATAGATTTATTTATTGTGTGCAGACACCCATGTCTTTGAGCATTTCCGATTCGACGAACGAGCCGAACAAGAAGCCAAAACGAATATCGAGTGCCAGTCTTATCCGAGTTGCGTGTAAACTTTTTCTCTATAAACACATTGTGCGCTGGCCATAATTGCGAATTTCAATTAAAGTCCAATTAATTTCATATTGTTATTAATGGACTTTTAATCTGCGCGCTATTGTTGCAGCTTATAAATAGTTGTATTCTTCTGTTCGGCCCCATAGCATTCAGTGGGAATTCCGAACATGGTTTATTTTTATACGTGAGGTAGTTCGGATTTCATTCATAAGCCACCTTACCGCTTCTCGAAATACCTCTTCAGCGGCGTTCCATTCTAAACGGCATTCTACATCAATCAACCTCAAGAGTTTTTGTTCTTCCACTGCATTTCCGTTTTATTTATCTGCCAAATCTGCATCTCACTTGCAATCCAATCAGCGGCAGCAACAGAAACAAGATCTGTTACAGGGTCAGAGCAAGAGTAGAATTTCCTTAAGCAACGGCTAAGCGCAGGCGCAAAAACAAAAGACTCTGGCAGCGAACCAGCGAACTTGCTGCCAGCAAGCGGCCCGCAATTTAGGCAAATTTCTTGCATTTGCTTTGCCCAAAAAGGTCTAAAGTGAGTCAGACATGGAGTTGCAGCAGAGCCGAAAAAGCAGCAGGCGAAGACCGAGACGAAGGCGAACGAGATGGCCAGCTGTCTTGGCCAAAGTGCGGGCCTCACTTTTACAGTTACACCGCTAAGAGAGGTGCTGAGCTGTTGATGATGACACTGCCGGGCATAACCGTAAGCCGAAAGCCGAGAGTCGAGCTCTATAATTCTTTTATAATTGAAACCTGGGCGAAGAGATGGCAGGTGAACAAACGCGAGAAGAAAACCAGACGCTGGCTCAGACGCACGGCACAATGCCAAAGAGTTTTACTTTCATTCGAAACGTGTTTTGGCCACAGACCACAGACAGCAGCAGCAGCAGCAACAGACAACAGGAGCCAGCTGTTGGGGTCGCATTGAGCAACTTTTGCCATCGCGTCGCCCCATTGAAAGTGAAACTGCCGCTTGGGAAAGGAAAACAGACGCGAGCGGCTACTCTTTCGATGAGGCGTTGAGTTTGCCACTCGAGTGCAATTGTTGCGTTGAGGTTGCTTCGCTTTGCCTGAGTTTGCTTAAGTTTGCTTCAGCTGAGTTGAGTTGAGTTGAGTTGAGTGGAGTGCAATCCCCGGCTTAGGGCTCTTGGCTGGCCACATTTGGAAAGTTTTGCACCTGCAGCAATTTATTCTTGATCGGTCTCCCCTCTCTCCGTATGCAAATCTTTCCGACCGACCGACGACCACACCCAAACACCAAACACCAATCGGCACTTGGCACTTGGCACTTGGCTCTCCGGCCCTTGCGGCCAATTAATCGCAATTAAAAACAAATGAGAGAGAAACAGCCACGATCAGAAATAGCGAATTATGCAAAAGATTACCAGCGTGGATTAGAAAACCAGGGTTGCAAAGGTCCATAGCCTCATGGCTTAAGGACCGAAAATGGGTGGCAAATTATGTAAATCACAGATAGGAATCGCAAATTAAAGCTGACAAGCTGTTGAAGAGTTGACTAATAAATGAAAGACAGCAGGGCTTAAAAGCCGCTAGAATAATTACGGCTATCTTGTTAGACATTATCTTCAGTTGTTGTATCACCTACAGTAAAACATTATTCTCTTTAATTGCTTTTGACTAGGCATAATTTGTTCCGAATCTTTTACCAGCAATGATCATCTACAGGCCTGCTGTTTGTGTTTCCTAAGACCATCATAAAATTGCAGTTTATTAAGAACCAATCTGAAATTAGCCAACTGCGTCCGGAAGCCCAGCGAAGCGAATCTAGCCCTAGCTGAATTGTCATTCGATTCGATCGGCTGGCAGTGGCCATTAAGTTGCTGTTTACCCAGCTATTTGTCCGAGCTTACTCCTAGTTTGATTTTATTTCGGTTTTCGCCGAGTGCAATGACGGATGTTGTGAAATTGGCGCTGATCGTAATTTGTATGGCTAGCTGGGTTGCTGTTTTCTGTTTTCTGTTTGCTGTTTGCTGGTCGCAGTTTGCTGGTGCTGCTGGTACGCGGGCAATTACTGAAATTGTGCGATATTACTCATACGCCCGGTGAACAGCGCTATAACCGGCATGACGACGACTTCGATGGCGATGGCGATGGCGATGGTGGTGGCAGTGGCGGTGGCGACCAAGTGCAATCAGAGTCAAGTCAAAGTAAAAGGTGTAGCCGCCATATTAACGCGAAAAGTGTGCTTCAAATTGGCTCTGGCTGAGGCCAATACACTGTTTATGGCAAGAGCGGCCAGCGGTGTTTGTTGAGCAATTGGTTTCCCCTCCTCCAGCCGGTCAAAGTCAACAGCGGCAGACGCTCGGAAGAGTGTCACTCGACCTTTCAGTCCCGCCGTCAGTCAAACACAAAGAAATTATTCACTCTTCACTCGCAAGAGCCATGGATTTTGGTTGAAGATTTTGGGCTGTGGACGGTTAACTATCCACTAAATTGCGAACTCGTTGGCGTTCGCCGCCTCTCCTCCCAGTACTTCTCCTTCCATTTCCATTTCCTTGGGTGTGTTGACCTTGTCGCCACGGCTGACAAGCGGCGGAAATTAGCAACCGCTTCTGTCGGCGCTAAATTTTCAGGTTTTTTCCTCGCTCATTTGGGAACTTTGTGTTTATGCCAGCGATTAACAAAGTGCGAAAAGTTCAGGGTGTTGCGACACCTTTGACATGCGCTGTGTCTAATGCCAACTACAATTTTGGCTGACTTATTTTTTAAGGAGGATGGGGGTGAAAACCGCATACTACATATTGGTCAATGCAACTACTCAATGTAAGGATCTAACTACCACAAGGGGAGGAACACATATAGTACAGATATCTTTTCAATGATAAATGCTAACCTTGGTGGAAGATTCTTTTCATTTTTTAACGATAACCAAAGCATTATGTTTCGCTTGAGTGCTGAACTTTTCCACTTCGATTGCATAATCTGCTAATCGACCAGCAATTACTCATTCGCTGACATTCCTCCGATTTCCTATAACCCCACGCAGCACACACACAGAAACAGCGGGGAGAACGTGACCCGAGAACCCGGGCTCAAAAATGATTAAAACAAGAAACAAAACCGAAACTGAAACCGAGGCAACGTGCTGGGGACTGCAGACTGCAAAACTCGAAAGAGTAGAGCAGTAGTCGAGAGGAAACGACAGCGGTCCCAGGAGCAACGACAAATCGTGAAACAAGCCGTTCTTGATTTCACAATTAAAGGCTTAATTTATTTGGCCGGCAATTGATAGCCAGCAAACATCTGGATACCTCATATTTTTTCTGCACTTCTGACAGCACATAAAAAGTATAAAGAGGTAAAAACAAAAGCAAGAGCTGACTCATTCGCGTTCGTATCGATATTCTGCTGGTGTTTTGCATGTCTCGCTTGGCCCAAGTCGGTTTTTTACATCACTTTTTTCATGCTCGGCTGGGATTTGAAGGGCCTCGTCAAAGTTGTTGCTGGGTTGCTGTATTGCTGTGTTGCTGTGTTGCTTGTCGTTGCTGTTTGTGTTGTTGTTGGTGTGGCGTGTCAACTTTAATTGCAGTGGAAAACGGAGACGAAGTCGTTTATGGGGCACATTTTCTGTGCCAGCGCCATTTATGCGACCACGGCAAGGCTAAGGGGTCGAAGTCTCTCAGCCAACACGAACTCGCACCGAAATCAGCCCGAAAATCTTGCTCTATATTTAAATCTAGTCTAGTTAAGAGTATCCGTACACTGAGTAGTAATAATGACTCGCTTGCTGTGAAGGGAAAACTGTATGTAGAAGTTTGGCTTACAGTGGCTAACAATTTCTCCAAAGCAACTACAACACTCATCACTTCTCTAATTTAAAGACAAATCAAGGGGAGGAGCTGCGCTTCTCGACGGGCTGCTCGGTGAAGAGGCCCTGGATCTCGGCCAGGGAGGGGATCTTGTCCAGGTACTTGCTGAACTGCGACTCCGGGAGCTGTCTGCTCTGGCCGACGAGCTTCTGGGCGCAGAGCTTGAACAGCCAAGGGATTTCGAGGTAGTTGCAGCCCTCCATCAGCTCGCAGAGGGTGTCCATCTCCACGCGGAGGAACTCCTTGTCCCAGTCGGAGGTGCGGACCTCCATCTCCGAGGACATGATCGGGTCGCTGTTGGCCACCCAGGCGGGCTCCTCGTGTCCCTTGTGGAACTCGGCCCACAGGAGGATCTTGAGCAGCACCTTGCTGCGGATGCCGTGCAGGGGGAGGACGAAGTCACCGTCCGCCGAGTCCTCGCTGACGCGGCACATCTCCCGGATCACCAGGGAGCGGTTCAGCAGCGTCAGGTCCACTCTAATCCTCCTGCCGTCGCTCGTCTCCAGTAGCACCATTGTCAAGTGGAATTTTGGGAAACTCGCGATAGCAGAATCAAGGCCTACCTTGACGAGAAATCAACTCCAGTTTGAACTCGTATTTGAAAAAAATATCTCCCTAGCTTGGTCACTTTTCAAAATCATTTTAAAACAACATGCAGTGTTTCTCTGCGCAGGAAATCGAAAACGGACTTGAAAATGGAAATTAAGCCACCTTGGACCCGCCTCGATCATGGAGTTTTCCTCAGTCAAAGCCAAACCATAACCTCCGCAACAGCGGAAAGCAGTGACAATGAATGGTAAAGAGAAAGAGATGGAGATGGAGGGGAAGGCGGCTTACAGTTGGCCAACGACAGCAAAAAGTGGTGGCAGCAAAATAAACAAACAGAAAGGGGGAGGAGACAGACAGACAGACAGACAGACACTCACTTGAAACAATTACAATTACAAGAACTTTTTACGTCTGACCTTGGCCATAATTTTGCTGGCCGAGCTTTTTCTTCAAAACAAAACGAAGCCAACAAAAGCTGTGTGTGTGTGTGTTGGTGTGTGTGTGTGTTTCAATGAGATACCCACACAAGCGCACTCGGAAACCCGGGCCAAAACACAATGCCAATGTTTTATTTCTAACGTCGACTCTCTTCGGCTCTCTGCTCTGGTTGGTAATTTAATTAATATACAAAAAATGTTTTGTATTTCTTGAAATGCTAATTACGCACAATGCGAACGACAATGAAACCGCTGACTGGCGGCCGTTTGTTGCTGGTTTTGTGCCCGTTAACAGCCGACTTTAGCCGCGAGTGCCCAAAGGTTACTCATACCGCATTGAATTGATTGATGGGTTCTCGGACTCCAGCCGAACGTGATCCGAGCGCTGGCATTGGACCTCGACGGGTACTTACTTCTGGCAGGGCCTGGCACACTGAGCTCGCCAGGAGGAGCGCTGAGATTAGGACCAGTGTTGGGGACATCTTTCTGAGCCGGCCTCCTAGGGTGCTAAGACTATCCTTAAAGTGCTTAAACTGCAATAAAATGGAGAAAGAAAAATGTTAAATTAGAATGAAAGACATTAATTGGTAAAAACGATTAGTAACTTTATTAACTGTAGTAAATAATAATACTAGCACACTACCCCACCTTTCCCAACCTTTTCAGGCAATCGCGGCATGCAAAGTATTTACTATTTACTTCCAAATAATAATTTTACCACCTCGCGTTAACAGTTTTCCTGCCCACAAACCTGTCTCGGTCATGCTCAAATGGGCATTATGTTTGTAAAGCGAGTGCAGTAGGCATCTGTTGTTGCAACTCCAACACTAGTTGCTGCTTCAATTAATATTTACTTTTAGTTTTGCAGAAAAACCTAGTTTACTGCCCCGCTGGCTGAGTAATTAATTGTTGCATAAGGCCAAGAAGCAGCCTCGGGGCTAAAAACAATCTTGTCGGCCCTGCTGATTGTTGTTGCTCGTGTCGCTGCTGCTACTACTGTTGTTGCAGTTGCAGTTGCACATCCGCCCGGCATCGAATGCGGCTAATTGTCAATAATGATGCAGCGATGCGTGGCAGGAGGCGAACAGCATCCATCGCAGCCATCGCATCGACGGCAACGACACGGCCAAACCTTTTGACAAACCAACCAAGAAACAAACAGAACTGACCAGCGGCAACAACAGCAGCGACAGCGACAGCGGCAGCGGCAGCTGCAATCGCGTGTTGCAACTCCTCGGCGGCATTTACGACAAATTGCATGACATTTTGCATCCCCGAAGGTTTGCACAATTTGCATGCCGCGTGCTGCAAGATCTGCCGTGGCCCACTTCGGTTCGAAGAAAGTCTCGCCGGCGAATCAATCATCATCAATCCTAATGAAATGCTCGGCTGGCCAATTGCCAAAAATGGGTGGAACGCAGCCCAAGGGCAGTGCCACAAACACTTGCTCATGGATTGCAACAAGTTTTATGTATTAGTACTTCTCGTGCCAAAGAAAGTGCAGATTCCAATGCTATATGCTGGGTAATTCGGAGCGATACCTGAAATGGTAGCAATCGTGGAAAATAGTATACTGTTTTCCATTCAGGAAACAAATGACTTGGACCACAAACTTGGTTTTTTAAACTTGAATAAAAAAGAGTCTTCGAAAGCTTTATTAAAATGCTTGAGACTTCAAATATATGAGACCCACTTCCAACTTGGCCAAAGGGCACATGGCTTGTGCCGGGGTGCAAAGCATTCATAAATGCATAAAAAACCACCAAAGCCATCGGTTAGCCGAAAGTGCAATTTGGCAACCTTCAAGGCAAGACTTTCACCCAAAAACGAAAACGAATCAAGAGCACTGAAGAGGGTTTAACGAAAGCCAACAAATGTGCAGTGGCTGCAGCCAAATTATCAGGAAATTTAAATGCTCATAAACAAAACCGAAAACCGAAAACCGAAGCTTGGGCAAAACGTGACGCCTCCTCGGTGACCGCAAACATCTTGTTTGCAGTCCGATTCATATTTTACAATACAAAATACAAAATCCACAATCGGACCAAATCGGACGAGAAACAGTTATGAGGCAAGCGAGGCAGGCCAAAAGATGGCAACAACATTCGGTCTATCATTTGCATAATTAAGGTCGATTAGGGTCGAATCGTTCGCCATATGTGTGCATGCATAAATCTGAATCAGAGCCAGCTCAAGGTTACGGCTATGGCAAAACTGTTGTTTGATTTATATTCAAGCTTGCATAATTCCCGTTCATATTTTATATAATTACGGCTTACGGGGGAGGGGGGAGGTTGAAACAAGTGAAAAGATCCGCATCATCGAATGTCAACCAATTCCAAACAGAAGCTGGCCCAAAAGTGTGGAAATGGAAATGGAATTGTGCCAAAAGCCGCCGAAAGCCGAAACGAGGGGACAGCAAAGCAAGTTGCATTGTCAGCTTCCGCATAATTATGCCGCCTGGCCGTGTATTTCGCTTTTTCCCCCCGATTTTGTGGCTTTTGCTTTTACCATAAAGTCAGCGTCTGTTTCGGTTTATGGGAATTTTTTGTGTGTTGCTGCTGGTGTTGGCTTTGGCTCGCTTTGCTGTGCCCCTCGCTTTCTCAATGAATTTGCTGACACAACCCTCGGAGCCGGGTCTGTTGTAAGCTTGTTGTCTCGATCTTTTCGGAGGGCGTCAGCGTTTTGCTCTAAATTGACATTGACGCTTGGGCCACCACTCTCTTTGGATCATCAGACAAACAGCTGCTTCTGGCGAACTCGTGTGTCAGCACCTGAGTCAGAAGCTCTCCGCCCGGCTGATAATGAACCCATTTCCCCACTTGCTGCTTTCTGCCTGGCCACCAGTCGACCAGTGACATTGGCTCCAAGAACGGAAGCCACGGAGCGTATGAGCAACGCAGGAAATCAACCCACTTCTCAGGCAGTCTGGAGCACAAAACTGGATCACACATAAATCGGCTCAAATGTGACATAACAAAGTTCAACTGCGAACGGTTTGCACAAGAGATAATAAATTTTCTGATATTTCACCGACAATTCCGCTGCAAGTTGCAGACAACGATCAAGTGGAGGTGGAGATTACGTAAAATGTCTGTGACCTGAACTTTTTGCATTTGCTCAATGTTGCTGTGTGCCTGAGTATATGCATGCATATGTGTGTGTGTGTGTGTGTGTGTGTGTGGAAAGGGCGAGCGAATCTTTTGGCCATTGTTTTATAATGATAAAACAATGAATGTGGTTGGGAACCAGCACCTTGAGTCTTGAGTCTTCGCCTGCTGAAAGCTCGGCAGCGGCGCTGAGCCGAGGAAACAGCTGTGCAAATGGAGTTAACGACGAACAAAAAGAAGTAAAGCGAGACCAAATGTCAAATACCAATATTTGAATGAGCCCAATTTGAATTCTAGGTTCGCTGACATAATCCATCGAAGATCATGGCTTCTTAACTGGTTTCAGGGCCGCGGCTTGGATGCCTGTCCAAGCATCTGCTCCTCGGCATATTATTAATTTATGTATATTAGATGGTAGATGGTTAGCCATCTGAGTTCTGCAGACAACAATGGCATGGTCAGCCCCACGGTGCGTATACGTAATTTGCTCGGGGGAGGGGCAAACAGCAGATACATCACCGAAAACGAGTTTGATGGGTCTCGCTTCTTGTCCCCCCGAAATATTAATTAAAATGCCATTATAAAATGCGCAAATATTGAAAAATTGCAAGTCAATGCGGGGAAGAGGAGGCAAAACAAAGGCAGCCCTGCGTATACGTAATATGCCAAGCTAATTAAATTTAAAGATGAGCCCGCCATGACAGTCACTGGCAGGCGAAAGAGCAGGGAAAGAAAACGAAATAAATATTTGCCAAAGAACATGCAACATCACACTCCGAAAAAACATAAAATATGCAATTCGGAATCGAATGTTTGCTCCCGTATTTCGTTGTTTCTGCAACTATTGCTGCTCTTGTTATAATTTTTCAGCTGTTGTTACAACATGCAATACCGCCAAAAACAACTATAACAACAACAACAACATAAACCACTTGCACTGATTGCGTGCTGCGTCAGCGTCGCAGTTGACGTCGCAGTCGCCGTTGCGGTCGAAGTCGGAAAAGCCGTAAACCACATGAAAATGAAAGTGAAATTGTAATTGAAATTAAAGAAGACGTTGGCTAAAATCTGCGTTCAGCTTTGCTTCGATTTATGCGATGGTTTCATCATAAAATTATGAGATTATATATCTAAATAAATATGTTAAATATAATATAAATATTTTAGAGAAATATTATATATTTGTAAAGGAAACAAACCTAAATAACAACGACAACTATGAGCAGGCGAATAACAAAAATCAACCCGAGTACATTGACTACCCTGACAAACTATTCCATGAATGTTAAACATACTGAAGTCGCAACAACAACTACGTAAATTGAGTGGCTAGGCGACTGAAACAACACCAATAAAAAATAAAAACAAACAGGTTACTCGGGTTTCGTCTTCGCCGATGTCAATGAAAAGCTAAAAAGATCCCAATAAACAAAACACGGTTTAAAGATGAATTGAAAGCGAGCTGAACTCGGAATCTGATGAATGATGGCTATCGGGTGGCACAAATAAATGGGCGATTATGGGAAAATACATAGCGACGGAAGGGCTGTTGTTGCGGGGATCCGTTCCAAAGAATATCAATGGTTAGAAAGTGTCAAATCGGTGGACATATCCAGACAAAGGCCGATCCGAAAGCTCAAAGCTCTCGCTTTTTCTCTCGCCCTCTCACTCTCTTTGTTGAAACCAAAACTGCAATAATTGCAGCGAAATAACTAAAAAAAAATAAAAAAAACAGTGCGGAGAGCAAAGCGTAGCGGGAAATAATAACTGTAGCAATATTACAAAATCGCATTGGTCCGAGCCTCGCAAAGGCAGACTGAAAACTCAAAACTCAAAACTGAAAGCTGAAAACACACCAAAAGCCAAACTCACACAACAACAATGGGATAATAAGCCCACAAAACACCAACGACAACAACAACAACAAATCGGCACGAAAAGTTGTTTCAGCGAAACAAAAATATAAAACAAAACCAGCTCAACTGAACTTAAAACTGGGAAACAAGCCCATTTTGTGGGCTGCACTAAGAGCCAGACAAAAGTCTTGTATCGTGAGCATGTATATATGTACATATATATAGTATCCCCGCCTCAAGATCCTGCTCTAGAAATCTTGTTTCCCGCTCTGCAGTTTTGTAGGGCCAGCAGTCCCTTCCTGCCCCACCTTTCGATATCTCTGAAGCTTGTCTCGGTTATACTATCATGCCCAATCCTAGATATGTGCCCTGTATCTCTCCCATTTAAAACTACTTGATTCCGCAATTAGCAAGTTCAAACCAAACACACATGTGTGGTAATAATTATGACCCAAAACTTGTCTGCAAATTAGTAAAAGCCAGCACAACAACTTTTGGTTTTGTGAGGTAATAATCAAAAATCAAAGATCAAAGAAAACTACGAGGTTTTCGTAGCTCTGTTCGGTTGACATGTGCCTAAAGGTTTTTATTTACTGCTGGTGGAAAATTATGAAGAGCGGGTGATGGTAGCATGTGATAATCGAGTTACAAGTTTTAGAACTACGGAAAAACTGCATATGGAGGAAAACACTTTAAATCATCTTGATTTGACAAGACACAACTTGGATATTCTGCTACCCCTTATATAAAGAAGAAGGGGTTTTGTAAAATTTGTTCTCCCCTTCTTAGTAAGTAGAATTTTTGTCACTGAACTCACCTAAGTTTGTTCCTGCTTTCTTCACTGGCCAAGCAAATGCTGCGAGCCAAACGGATTTTTACGTAACTTTCAAGTTTTCTATAGCACTTTCATAGGCGGGCACAGAGCACTATCATTATCGGTGCGAAGTGGTTTGAATTTCTCGAGTTTGGGGAAAGGAACCTCCTGCGATTTCTGCTCGGGAGCTGCTCCGAATCGCAAACTGCGGCGGTGGGGAAACGCGCGATCTCCAGAACACACAGCCCGGGAATCGAGACTCGAGGGCGGGATTTGGGAGTGGATCGGGGTCGGATTGGATCGGTGGCCGTTACTGGGGTAGAGCCGGAGCAATATGGCCAGAATCGGGCACAGAACACTCGCGATCGCGATCGGAACGGAAAGAAAGACGAGCAGCGATTAAGCTGGAGGCGGTCAGTGAGCAAAGATTAAATACGGCGTGAAATTCGCTTGGCAGTAAATTTTTTTCTTCTCATTCGCTGCTGATTTTTTTCTTATTTTCGCTTTTTGTAAACGAAATTATTTTTCACTCAATTTCGTTTCATTGCGAGCGCATTGCTTTTACTACCGCTTCCCCGCCTTCTGGGGGAAGAACACAAAAAACATAAACAATGGAGAACGCGGCGACAGCGACGGCGGCGGCGGCGGCGGCGACTGCGACGGCGACGTCGACTGCAGCGGTACGAGCTGCTGGGCGTGCGAGCGGGATGCCGATGGCAGATTCACTTATTTAATAACTCTTTTTTCGCTTGCACGATGCGATTACGATTACGAAAACGGGGTTTGCGGATTGTGGACTGCGGATTGAGCTTGGTTTCGCTGGGGAGTTGCACTTTGAGCCGCCCTGACGTCACGATCTTGTCACTGCACCGGGATTTTGATTTTGATTTCAGATGAGGCTTGCTCTGTGGCTTTGTGGCAGCAGCAGTCACTTTGGGGACGCTCGAAATCGATTTGGCGATCTGCGTACCGTGGCTCGAAGGCAGAGTCCAAGTCGGGGCTATGTCTTTGACGGTTTTTTGTGGCCGTCTACGGAAACAGGTCGGCGCACACTAAAGTTAACGCTCGCTGGGCCCGCTCGACGGAGTCCAAAACCGATCCAAAGCACAGCTGGCGGTGCGAGCGGGACGGCTCTGTCGGCTATGTCGGCTCTGTCGGCGGTCCGAGAGCGGAGCTTTGGGCCAAACTGCTAGACGATCTGGTCCGCCACGAGCTGGCTGCGACTGTGAGCCAAAGCCTTGAAAGCTCCAACGAAAGCGAAAACATAAAACACTTGCGTTTTTCGAACCATAGTTCGAGCTTCGCCTTTGAGCCAGCTTTCGAGTGGCTTTGGGCCCCGTTTTCCGTCTCCCTCTGCGTGAATGACTCTTTGAGTGAGGTCTGAGTGGGGCTGATGTTGCACAGTCTCGGCTCAATTAATCTCTGGGCGGGGATCTTCGCACCGAGAATGTTACGGGTACTCCGAACATCTTGACATTGCTTAATCGGCGCTCCCTGGGTGCAAAATTAATTGGGAAGGTGTCACTTGGGCATTGACATCGCTGATGCTCAGTACAGGAAACCGACTGGGGAAATCGGAGAACTAGTCACTAGTCAGTTCTCAACCTTCGTGATCGATGTTAACGGCTGATTTATAATGGCAATAGGTCAATCTCGCAGCTCATTAGCTGCAGAAAACCAAAATTTGGTTCTAAGCCAATCATTTTCTTTATAGATTTCAATTTAGGTTTCATTAAAGTGGCAATAAAAAGTGTTTTTTTTTTTTGTTGTGCTGTTCATGTAAATGCCCAAGTGCACTTCGAAGGCCTTATCCGAGAATTCTATGCCAAAATCTCTTAATGATTAGCCCACTCTGGCAATCTAATCCGAAATTCCATTCGAGCCACTTCCCCCAGTTATAGCACAATCGAGACAAAACAAACAAAAGCCATTTTTCAAAGGTGTTAGAAAAATTGTTTCGTTCACGCCGAGTTCAATGGCAGGGCGGCTGCTGAAATGTTTATGTTCGCATTGATAAAGGCTCATTCGACTCCCTCGCGAGTGCGTGTGTCAGATAAAATATTGAGATCCACTCGGCCCGTTCAAAGTGGGCCAATTAAAAGGTAATTGTCACACATCGCGAGATCGATGTGGGATCTGGGATGTGGGATGTGGGGACCTCAATGGGCCGGGTTCCGACGCCACCGGGCTCAGTGACCCGGCCACGTACGTCCGGCAGCTGTGGCATCAGGATACCCGAATGCTTTGTGGGTGAAACGGCAACGAACCGAGCTCCCAAGCTCCGGATCTCGGGTGACTCAACGGAGGCGGAGAAGCAGAACCCATCCTCCCACAACCCACACAGTGAGTGGAACTCATCGACCTCGTTTGCAGGCGGCGACAACCCGTGCAGATCCCATATCTGTGTGCATCGCGGAGTGCCACTTCAGGCGACATTTAACTCGCAGTTGGAGATACCCATCTATTAATGAGCTGTGAATTTCCTCCCCTTACCCTGCCCCTTCCCCTTTTGACCACCGATCCGTGAGCGTTGCCGAACGGGTTTCGTTTTGGCAATTGAACTCATTACTTTTATGCGGATTTCGTGTTAACTGCTTTGCATTTGTTTACATTACCCTTAAATTGCGCTGTTTATTGGCCCAAACTTGCCTTTCTCACAGTGCATCGCGTTCGAGCGCACTTTGCATGCATTAAATATTATTTGACACATTTTCCTCTGCTTTTGGCAATTGTTCTCGCTTCTGTCAGGCTCGAAATTGTTGAACCCCCAACGAGTTTTTTTTTCTGGGAAGCGTTCGGATGAGTCGCTGCGAGAAACACTGATTTTCCTGGGAGTCGTGCATTCTGTAGACTTGGGAAGGTCATCGAAGAAAAATAGCTCCACAGTTGGCCGATTAATCAAAGTGTAGTTTTTCTCCTCGCCCATCCACATCTCGTACACGTATTTATTTATCCGTGTCAAGGGTCAATGTCAATCAGCCCGCATCGATGGCACTAACATTCACAGCCAGAAGAGGTGGAGAAAGACCGTTGCTCCGTTGGTCCGTTGGTCGTTGGGCAACCGCAGCTGAGGCGCCGATAAAGAGGTTAACAGATCATCGGATATGGCTTGTTATCGCCGCGACTCTCCCACTCTCAAATATGGCAGAGTTAACGAGCCGTCAGCGTACACAAATGATACATAAAACATAAAAAGAGAAGTAAAAAACGAAACAAAACCATTTAAAAACACATCCCAGCTGGACTCAATTCATGCGTCCCATCCCCCCAAAATTTCTTTAAAAACAAACAAAGAAAAGCCATAAAAAATTTGCATAATTTTTAACATTTCACGCTACTTTGTCGTTGCTTTTGGAAGTTTGTTTGGAAACCTCAAAATCCGCCAACGAAATATTTACGAAATTGTCAAGCCAAACGTTCAGTTTATTTAAATGATGTAATAAGCATCGACAGCCAAACAAACTAGTCTTGTTTAAGTGGGATCACGGGTTTATAGGGGAAAATCAAACAAGTGGAGCGGATAAACTTAGTCCCGATTAAAGCTGAAGAAATGTTCATAAATCTAAGGGGCAGACAGGCCGAACAAGTTGACCAAAATTGCAACCGAGTCGATTATATTATTATTTCCATTATGTCAGGTCGAACTATCCGCTGGCGACTACCGAATGCCCAATAGACCAGCTTCACCGTTTTGGCCAAAAAGGCGCCGCCATTAATACAATCTGGCCCATAAACTGGCTCTCTTTCTCCCCTCCTTCCCTCCGGTTTATTTTGGTTTGTTAGTCGGCCAAACAAATCTATAAATATGCATAAAGCTGGCCCGAAGACAGGCGCACACACGCGAATACCCATGGACGCGGCTCCTGGTCTTGCGAAAGCCACAGGCAAAGCCCCAAGGCACTTAGCCTGGCTCAAACCGCCGCCAGTCCGCGCTGCCACTGATGGCCAAGTGCTGGCCACAGATTTTTTGATTGCTCCAAGAGCTTACTCTAGGAAGTGACAAGGAATTATTTGATTGTCTCTCGGCTGCTCGAAATGTGAGCACAATCATTATAAACCATTTTCAATGGGAGACCAAAGTTTTTCCGACCACATAGACGATTATTTTTTGCTCTCACAAACTTCGACTATCACGTCGCAACAGGCCATTCGTATCACTTATTCCGAGCTTATCCAACACATTTTAAGGAATACAAATATATGTTTTTTTTTGTAAATTTCTCTTTTTTTACTCGATACTATTTTAATCCCAGTACTGGTGGAAAGTTAGCTAACAGCCAAAGACACTCATCGTGACTCAAGAGGATGCTGCGCCTAATGTACATTTACTATGGCGCTCTCTGTCCCGGATGGTCCACCCTGCGAGCCTTCAGCCATGGCCAAAGCCACTTCATCGAGCTCTGGCTGAAGTACTGGGTGATATACGCGCTGCTCCAAGGACTCGGAGTCCTGACGGACGTCCTTATCGGCTGGCTTCCGTTCTACGCTGCCCTCAAGCTCATCCTCTCCGTCGTTCTCTGGTTCAGTGCCCCGTACAGCACCAACCACCTGTTCAATCTGATCGGAAAGTACCTGTTGAGCAAGGTGGAATGGATCGTCGACCAGGGCGACCACTGGCATCAGGCGCTCGGCAAAGAGGTATTCCGCACCCTTTTGCAGTCGCCGCTGGTGGCTACGGTTATCCCGAAGGATCGGGAGGACCAGGGAGGAGGGCCCCAGCTCAACGGCGACCTCTTGAAGCGGGAACTCTCGGAGCTAATGGCCGAGATCGAAAAGGACGAGGCCTCTAGGTGCCAGCAGCCCAGAATGAGTGGGAGGAACCTCCACAGGCCTCAGTTGGCATCCGGCGAAGGCCTTCAGAGCACCAACGTGGACAACTTTATCGGCTATCTGACCCAAAGACTGGAGGATCAGCACTCGGAGGAGGACAGGCCTTGGCACTCTCTGCGACGCAGTAAGAGAATGAACCCGGGCCATCCCAAGTAGATTTTCGAACTCCATTGCTGTTGTTTTCGTGCCCTTGCCAACGTCAGTGATTAAATGCGGAATCTGATCTGATCGGACTGTCCGGTACCTGGTGTTGACTCATTTCTGGGGAGTTTACAGAAGCAGCTGCCGGTGCGACCTCCCATTAATTATCAATTAGAAAAGTTCAATGCCAGAGGACGAGCGTGTTAATTGATTCATGGGTCGGCGCCAGGAATCGATGATCCGGCGATCAGTAGCAATTTGTTGGCCAATGGCCCACATTGTAATTACAAATTGGCGAACAAAACTGTGTCCGATAAATTGTTGAGAGCGAAGCAGAACACTTACACGGAGTTGAGGGACTGCCACTGATTAATTGAGAACGGCAGGCACAAACAAAAGACTGAAGCAACGAACTTGATGCGGCGGTACAAACGCGAGCTGCGACTTTTCAAGGAATGCTGCTGGCGACAATCTTAATGCAATTAGCACACTATTAATCTTGATCAAAATCCGAAATTCAGCAAATTCGCAATAACAACCGCAATGTAAATGACTCATTCGTCGCCCCATTGTAAAGCAATTTGTTTCGATTTGTTTATCGATGATCTTTTGGGTCTCGGATTCAGTTCATTGGGGTCTCAAAAACATCTTGACGGGGGTCAATGCAGATTCTAAAGCCAAGCAAGTGAATATCACTTAAAAACATTTGTTATTTTATTAATTTCCTGCATATAATTTGATTATCCGATCAATAAATAAAAGCAAGCGTTCATTTGGCTTAGCAGGAAGGAAATTTGCTTAGCGCGTTTAAATTATCAAAAGGTGACAGTATGGCAAGGTTTATTATCACCCAATGAACCCCAGTAGGATTGATTGGTTCTTATTTTTCAAGGCACAATGGGTCCTCCATTTCAATTCATAATCATTTACATTTAAACACAATTTCATTAGCTGACAGCACCCACATCGAGATGTCAATAGCTTCTTACAAAGTTCCTTGGCCTTTGGCCGCACTTTTCTCACTCCTCAGATTGAATGGAGCTTGGGGTAAGCTCCATTTAAATTTGGGTTAATCAGCGATAAAGCGCGCATTGCCATTGACAGCGTCGAACAAAAACAACATGAAGAACGTCGGGCGAAACAGAGTGCGAAAAATATATTTTCATTTACATATATTGTAAAAAAATAACAATAATAATAACGTGCAATTAATAAATCGGCTTTGTCTCGCATCGCTAATTGTTCGTCATTAATTTGCATAACAAAATTAATTGGCGGCATTTATGCAAATCCCGAAATCCCACAAAAAATCACTTCCTAGGCGATGTGCCAAAAGATGACACCCCAGTGGAGCTCAGAGCCAAAGCCTCTCGAATTGAAGTTCAAGTTTTTGCAATTGACCCACAAATTAATTATGCATGCATGTTGGTAACTGTGCTTTTGCCTTTTACAATCGAACACGTAATGCTCCCCGCCGCCCCCTCAATCTCCATTGTATTTTGCGTTATTTCCGTCAACATTTCATTTATTAGACACAATTACAATTGATTCGGGGCTTCGGTTTCAATTGCCGAAATGTCGGTGAATTGTATGGGAACCTTTTCTTGATGGCTTTTTGAATGCCTATCCAAAATGTCATGAGCGTTCAGCGGTGGGCAGGGTCAAAACTCCGACCTTTTGGGTCTGTTTGTGAAAGAAATTTCCGCCGAAAATCGATCTGAATCAGAAGCCAATGATCCTAACCCTGGAACAGCCAGAAATCGTTTTTCAACAATATCCATTCGCACGTGTCAGGAGCATCTATATATTATATTAAACTGAAATAAATGCACACATTAATAATTTTAATTAAACCCCGTTTATTACAATTACAAAGGGATAATCAAATCGGAAAGCTCTTTTACGGCCACTTAACAAATTTATGGCAAATTTATTAATTGGTTTATTGCACCGCGACTGATGTTTATTACAAATGTTCGACTCTTGTGTATCACTTTATTAGCGGTATTCTGTAAGTGTAAAATACACCTTAACCTGAGCTCGTTCCTTGCGACCGAAGCTAAAGGTGGTGAACAGGCCGTAGTCCCCGGACGGAAGGGGCATAATCTCCAACACCTTCACCGGAAATCGAAAGTGATCCAGAATAATTTCGGGCTGAGGAGAGCAAAGAAAGTTACAAGGACAGGTTAACCGAGATCCAACCTACTGGTACTGGACATTTGTGCACATTAGTTCTGTTGCCGAACTGGTCGATAATAATGTTGACAAACGGATGATTCCGTTTCTCCAGGTATTCACACACATCCGACTGGCAAATGTTGTACAGAAAGGGCTTGTAGCCACTGGCCTTCTTCAACAACTGCATGCGCATCTGTAGAAAAATAGAGATCTATTAGTTTTAGAGGCTGTTTATATTCCGAATTTCTGGCGTGGCTGACATCTGTTTTGGAACTTCAAAAGTGTTGTTGTCCAGGGAGGCTGGGCCTTTTACTTAAAACACACCAGTAGATCATTGAACACGATTCACAACGAACAGTTTTCTGCGCATACATAACAAATTCAGTTTCACCACATGCATTAAATTCGGAATTGTCGTAAAAAAACTACTCATTTTCGGGCAGACATTAGTCGAACCACCTTATTTAGACTCAGACTTTGGCCAGGCTTGATGCAGATCGAGATGTGTATATTTAGTCTCGTTTCGCGGATCCTTTTCTTCGTGTACGGCACCTTGGGGCCAGCATGGCACACCTACAAGACGCTCAACAGCGGGGACGACGAGTTCCTGGGCTGGGTCAAGTACTGGATAGTCTACGCCTTCCTGGTCACCTTTGAGGTGCTGGCGGACGCCTTCCTCTCGTGGATGCCGCTCTACATGCCCACCAAGTTCCTGCTGGTTCTGTGGATCGTCCTGTCCGCCCCGGGGGCCAATGTCTGGATCTTCGACGCCATCCTCCGCCCCGTGTTGGCCAAGCGGCAGGAGCAGATCGATCACTTCCTGCACCGTGGCAAGGACAAGCTCCTGAGTGACGTCTTCGCCGGGATGTCGCAGATGGTGGTGCGCAGCCGCACAGTTGCGATGCCGTTCGTGTCCCATCTGTTGACTAGGTCGACCACCTCGCTCCCGCCCCCAAAGGATTCTGGCGTTGCAGCGGACCTACCAGGAGGGGTGGCAGCTCGGGTTTCGGAAGACTCGGATTCGGCTTCCGCTTCGATTGGCAATTTCGCTCAAACCCGGTCCAGCTACTCCAGTCCCGCCGGCAGCTCGATAATCCTCAACGATGACGAAGAGATTCATGTGGAGGCTTCGAAGGCCACCACCCATTTGCACGCACACCCATCCCTGAGCGAGCTGGCCAGGAAGAACAACATAATGAGCCTAGAGCCCTCCGACATTCTTAGTCGCCGGATTCAACGCAAGCCCAAAATGACCAAGACGTCCGCCGATGAGTCTGCCACGATCTCAAAAACCAAGCAGCCCGCTCAGAAGGAGGAGCTCCATGACGATGTTGAGGATCTGCTGGCCAAGTCACAGATCGAGACTGCCGGCCAGGATGTCCGTCAACAGCGTCAGTCCGTCAACCGCCGTCGGTTGACCCTCGCTAATTCGTAGTGCGCACTTCTGGCGTACGAACAGATAGTAAATGTTATCAAGATTTGTTAAAAAAATGAGGGTTTAATTACTAAGTTGCTAGCAAATATAAATTTAAATTGTATGCACGATAGTTATGCGGCCAAGAAAAACAGTCTAGCCAACCAGATATTCTTAGCACCCTTAGGCACAATCACATTGAAAGCGTACTCACCGAAATGGGACCTTTGGGCCAATGCAAAATGTTGACCCGCAGACTTAGTTCAACTACATCCCTCTTGATGGCATACAATCGGCACAGGGAGACGCTGGTAAAGTTTTCATCCATGCTCAAGCACTCAATGTTCGTGAACTTGGCCACTGCTTGCACCTGATGTGGGCCAAAGATTAACCTTAATGCCAACCAGCTTAACATAAGACTTGCCTGCAAAATGCACCACAGACCATTCCAAAGGAAAAGGTACCTCAACGTGGCCATAACTACAAACTCTGAAAAACGATTTTTGACTGACATATGTATGCCGTCATTTCATGCGTAGCAAAAACAAGTCAACCGAAAAATTTTGGATAAACATCAAACATTATGGGCATTTATCGATTCTGTTTAATTACATGAACTTTCGATTTGTTGTCGAGTTTTATTTAGAAAACAACTCTTATTGGTCTGTATCCAACAGCAGCACATAACTAGAACTAGGGGTGTATAAACTAGATTTGGGGCATGAGTGAGTGAGACGTGTTTGTGGAATTATCTGCTTATCTTTATTGGCCTAATCACTGGCCTCATCTTCCTCATCCTCATCTTCATCGCTAGCATTGCTGGCCTCCTCGCTCTCCTCCGCCTCGCTTTCGCTCTTCGCCTTGCTCTTGTTGGCATCGCCATCGGATGTGGAATTATTTTTTTTCTTGGAGGGCTCATCATCGGAGCTGGTAGAGTCGTCGTCAGATATATACTCCTTGCTCTTGAAGCCACTGCCTGAGGTATTGGCCTTTTTGCTTGGGGAAGGCTCCGACTTGCGCTTTTTGGGCGATTTACCACCCTTTTCGTTGTCGCTGCCGCCCGCTTCAGGCTTGTAGTTGCGCATCTCGTCCTGGTAGCGCTGCTTGTCCTTAGCGGCCGCCTCCTCCCACTTGGACTTGTCTTTCAGCTCCTTCCACATCTCGCCGCCCTTCTTGGCAATCTCGGTAACCTTAATGCCGGGATTGTCTTTCTTGATGCTCTCGCGCGTGTCGTTCAGCCAGAGCATGAAGGCAGTGGTCGCACGCTTCGGTTTCCCGGAGTCCTTCTTCTTGGTGGATTTTTTCTAGTGTGATACAATAAAATGTTAGGTAAGACTATATTTACTACTCTTCTTGCTTACTGTTCGATCCTTCTCCTTGTGCTTCTTCTCCTTTTTCTCCTTCTTCTCGGACTTCTTCTCCTTTTTCTTTTTGGCGCCGTCGCTATCGCCATCTCCGCCTCCACTTGCATCGCTGTCGTCGTCCGAATCACTCTCCACATTACTGTCGTACTCCTCGGCCACATCGGACTCGTTTTCGTTTGGCTTGAAGTCCTCATCCGTGGACTCCTCGTCCGAGTCGTCACCGTCATCGTCGTCCTCCTCCTTTTCCCTGGCCTCGGCCTTAAGGCGAGCCAGGTAGGCATCCGGTTCGTTCTCGTTGTCCGAGTCGCCGAAGTCCACGTCCTTATAGCCGCTCTTGTCCTTGCCCATGTTGCTCACATGCAGCTTCTTCTGTGTGATGAAGTCAAAGAGCTTGGCATACTCCTCCTTCTCGATCGAGGAGAAAATGTGCACTGTTCCGTTCTTGAGAGTCACCTCAAAGTCGAAAGAGCGAGTGGAGCCGCCGCTGCGCGCGAAGTTAACCGAACTAATCTCCTCGAAGCGGATGTGTAGTGGTGGCTTGTGGATATAGATGAACCCCCGCTCCAGGGGATACAGATATCCAGCGGCTGCCTTAAAGGAGCAGCCGACGGCGGCCGTACCCGAGTGTCCGATGAAGTTGCCGGGTCCGGTAATCTTCCGGCCGATTAGCACCTTCATCACCTTGCCCATTACCTCGTACACAGGTCCAGAAATCTCCTTTTCCAGCTTGCCCTCGTACTTGTCGCGCAACTCGGCCTCGGAGAAGGGCAGTTCAATAGTAGTCTCCTCATCGGAAGCGAACAGTAGTACTAGGTAATGATAGCGAGTCTGTCCCTGCTTGATTGGCGGATCCAGGGATAGCACGAAGAACATCTGCCGACTATCCTTGTGCGGCAGCATAAAGAGCCGCAGCACCGAGTCCATGGGGATCTTGTAGTCGAAAGTTTTGCCGTGCAGCTGGAAGAAGGTGGAGAAGATTTTGATGTCGTACCGACCGCGCGGCGTGAGGATCTGGATCTCCCTGAATATGGCAATGGACTCGCCCGAAGCCGAGATGACCGAGGCCTTGCTCATGACGTTCTGGTGAAACTTGTCCACCGGATCCTCCTCGGCCGACTCGACGGCGGGAATGTGAAACCGCATCTCCAGCAGGCCCACAGGGGCATCGTCGTTCTGATGGAACTCAAGGGTGACTTCGTTTTTTCCGGTGACGCACTGCGAAACGTTCGACAGGGGCACTTCGAAGATGGTTTTATTTTCCTTATCGAAGCTCAGGACGGAGCCCATGAAGCGGGCAGTGCCCCAGTTCCAGCCCTTGACGCACATCTCCTTCTCGACCATCTCCTGCGAGTAGGCGTCCTTGATGAACTTGCCCAGCTTCTCGTGCTCGCTGTCCCGGAAGCCAGTGAAGCGGTGGAGCAGCCCGCTCTTTGTAAACACCCTCAGTCCCCAGGTGCCCACAAACTTCTGCGAGTTGATGAGGTCTATGTCCTCCGCAGAGATCTGCTCCACCTTGCCGGTCTTTGTGTTCTTGAATATGATGTTCTGGTCGGTAAGCTTTAGACGTCCTGAGGACTTTACGAAAAAAAAGCCCGGGGTACGAGAGCCTCAGTCAGAACAAATGTGCAAGAGTGCCGGCTGCTTTCGCAACTTACCAAAACACCGCGCATTTCGGCGTTTATGTCGTTGTACTCCAACGAGTCCGTCATTATGCGGTCCTTCTTCTTAACTAATTAAATAAACAAGAAATTACGTCGCCTTGCGAAATTGTCTACAATTTTGCAAAAACGTCGGCCGACAAAAAAACAACACTGCGCGCCTAATTTTAGGTTAGACGCCAAACCGAGACAAACAGAGTTACCTTGCTTGGAATCAAGCAGTATATTCGGTATATCGCTGAACTACACAGTAATCATGCGGAATACCCCTAGTATTTTAACCCTATATCGTAAAGTTATGAGTTCATACGCTCGGAAAATGCCGAATATCCTGTGGTTATTTGTAAAATTAAATTTGAATGCTTTAAAATATTTTAAGCCGCCTATGTAGAACATTTACCCTACAAACCAGACTTGTTGGAATTACGAATATCGTAAATAATTTCCAATTTGCTTTTGATAAGCTATATACCAAAAAGAAATATAAAACAGTTTGGTATTTTGAAGTATAAAGGTACATGTTAAAAAACGGTCACTTAAAAATTTTGTTTACTAAATAAGCGGCATATGTTATTGAGAGAACTTTTTCTTAATTAATTAAAACAACGAAGAAAATCACAAGCCATGCAGCGTGGTAAAATATCCTTCGGGAAGATCCAGCTGAACGTGAACAAGACACCCGCCGAGCCGGAGTCAAACGAAACCGCCAAGAGAGATGAAAAGGAATCCCCTAATACCAGTGGAGGGTTCAAGAAGATGGACAAGCAACAGATGATCAGCCAAATTGAAGATGTGGTCGTAGATCTGGAGAGCCAGCACCTTAAGGAGGTGATGGGCATCAGCGGATTTGGGCGCAAGGCGGCCAAAGTATTCGACATTAACGAGCAGATCGAAAAAGCTAGGATAACCCGACCGGGACTAGACAAGAAAAAGGAAGAAGCAAAGTTGGAGGAAAATGAAAAGGGGAATGAGGTAGAGGTGGAAGACGTAATCGGTCCTTTGCCACCAAATGCAGAGGAAGAGAAGGGAAAGTCCACGGAGGCGGCTTCCAACGTCGAAGGTTCCGATGATGACTCCTCCGATGAGGATTCCGACGACGAGCAGAGCTTGGCAAAGAGGATTCCCTACACACACGAAGTGCAGATGCAGCACGGATCTCGGGCAGTCCTGGCCCTGGCTGGCGATCCTTCGGGAGCCCGCTTGGTTTCCGGATCCATAGACTACGACATGTGTTTCTGGGACTTTGCCGGCATGGACTCGGGCATGCGCAGCTTTCGGCAGCTACAGCCGTGCGAGAATCATCCAATACGTTCTCTCCAGTACTCCGTGACCGGCGACATGATCCTGGTCATATCGGGAAACGCACAGGCCAAAGTGCTTGACCGCGATGGCTTCGAAAAATTGGAGTGCTGCAAAGGCGACCAGTACATTTCTGATATGTCACGCACCAAGGGGCACGTGGCGCAGCTGACCTCGGGCTGCTGGCACCCCTTCAACAGGGAGCAGTTTCTAACCGCGGCTCTAGACGGCACCCTGCGCATCTGGCAGGGACTAAGGAGCAAGGAGCAGGTGCAAGTGATTAAGACCAGAGCGCAGGGAGGTCTTCGCACGAACGCCGCCTCGTGCAACTTCAACAGGGACGCGACACTCATAGCGGCTGGATGCGTGGACGGATCGATCCAGACTTGGGACACACGTAAGATGTATGTGAACACAACGCACTGCGTTAGAGAGGCTCACCAGAAGGGCACAGAAATCACCTCCATTGTGTTCTCGTACATGGGACAGCAACTGGCCACGCGGAGTAATGACGAGACCATGAAGCTATGGGATCTACGGCAATTCAAGAAGCCCCTGCACACCTGGACAAATCTGTTTTCCCGCTACGACACCACAGACTGCTGCTTCAGTCCGGACGATCGGATGCTGGTCACTGGAGAATCGCTGCCCAAGGGCCAGGCCGAGGCCAATCTATATTTCTACAGCACAAAGAGCTACGAGGAAGTGCAGCGAATACCCGTGTCCAACTCGCACGTTATTAAGACTCTGTGGCACCCCAAACTCAGTCAGCTGTTCGTAAGCTGCGGCAATGGAACCATTAAGTGCTATTACGATGAGCAGCGCAGCATCCGAGGCGCCAAGTTGTGCGTGGTGAAGACGCATCGCAAGCGGCAGCCCATGGAAATGGTGGGAGTCTCCCAGATCATTACTCCACACGCCCTGCCCTTGTTTCGACAGGAAAAGTCGCGCACCTCGCGCAAGCGCATGGAGAAGGCGCGTATGGATCCTGTAAAGTCCAAGCGGCCGGACTTGCCCATCACCAGTGGACAGGGTGGCCGCGTGGCTAGCTCCGGAGGCACTCTCTCCTCTTATGTTATCCGCAACCTTGGCCTTAGCAAGCGTGTGGATGACGACCAGGATCCTAGGGAGGCCATTCTGAAATACGCCAAGGACGCAGCTGAGAATCCGTACTGGATAGCCCCGGCCTACAAGCAGACTCAGCCGAAGGCCATATTCTCTGAGAAACTGCCCGCAGACGAGCCGACCACCAAGAAGCCCAAGACGGAGGCGGAAAAATAGGTATTTAGGTAAATTATAGATGCCAAGAAACAGAAATAAACTCGTTGCCGTTAGAAAACATAGCTTAACTTTAATTATGCATAAAAAATTACGAGTTCTTCGCGGCTGCCTTAAACCATTACCTCCTGTAGGCGGTAGCAGTCAGACACAATTTTCCATTTGTCGTTCTCGGCGGTCACGACAAAGGTCTGCTGAAAGTTGCGAGTTGGCTGGTGGGCAAACTTTACGGTGCCACTGGCCAGGACGAGATAGGTGAGCTGGCTGGCCACCGCAGGGTCGAGAATAGGCTGAGCGTCCAGGGTATTCATCTGGTGGCTGGACGTGGGCAGCTCTAGGAAGTAGCGCTCGATCATCTCACGTCCGGTCGCCCCGTTTCCGTTCCAGCTAAAAGTGGCGTTGTCCAGGTAGAGGCGACCAATTTGCTGTAGAGCACCGTTATTTCGTTATTCCTTTTAAATGCCGGCTCTTCAAAGGGATCTGAACTTACATGGCGGCGATTGTCCACTGCGGCGTAGTATAGACGCGTGAAGGTGTCTGCTGTACGGGCGCAGCTCTCAATCTTAGTTTTCAGTTCCTGTAAGCCTAACGATTAGTTTATTTTGAACAATTTTGCAAATTCAACAACTCACGTTATTCATTTCGTTATTTCGCGCAGTTCTGTAATCAGAGTGACCGTTTCACTTTAAGCAAACAATCCACTCATACTTTTTAATACCAACTTGTAGAGTATCTCAATTTGAAAATTTAATTTTGACAACTTTGAATAATCCGTTACAAATACTAACTTTGTTAATTTATTTAATTATTGATTTTTTAAGGTGCGGTAATAAATGATTTGAGGTTTTATGACCATTAAAAATAATAAGAAAAGCATTGACATGAATATTCGCCTAAACTGTTGTTCTGCAAATATATTATTCAATAAATAATAAACAACAATAAAACACCAGCCATAATTATAGCAGATTTGTATTTCTATTAATAGTTTTAATTATCAATAAGACACAATTTAAAGCATAGCGATCACAATTGGAATTGGTAAACATAACAGTTGAAGATTCCCTGTCGGTGGTGCCAAGCTTGGGACACTGGAAACTCGAGCGACTACCAGGCGCAGTGGCTAGGACTATGAGAATGCCTAAGACTATCTAAGCTAAGAGCTGAAGTAAAACTATGACCCCGGATTATGCGTCCGTCCCCCGATCGTTCTTGTTCGGCTGCAGGGGTTGCAAGTTGACCGTCTTGTAGCCGCGATCCCGCCGGAACCACAGCCAGTTGTTCCCGTTGAAGTAGTCCTCGATGTGCTCCAGGCTGCGACCTTTCGTCTCCGGCTGGAACATGCACATGAACGCGGTGAGCAGGAAGCTGGATACCCCGAAGACCAGAAACACGCCGCGCATCTTGAGCGCATTCTGCAGAGCGGGAAAGTTCTTCGCGAAGAAGAAGAGTGCCACGTTCATGGAGGCGAACACTCCGCCCGCCGTTCGGCCGCGGATCCTGGCCGGAAACAGCTCTCCGATCATGATGCCCGGCATGACCATCAGAGCCGTGTTGAAGATGATGTAGCCCAGCAGGCAGCCACCGCCCACCAAGACGTCGTAGGACATCTTGGGCTGCCCGAATGTGGCATACTGGTAACTGCTTAGGGCCAGGCAGAATATTCCGGAGCCGATGCCCGACACGATCATGATCCTGCGGCGGCGCACAAAGATCAGGATAACGCAGAAGAGCATGCAGCAGACTAACCGCACTCCCGCCGTCACAATCGCCGCCTTCTTGGAGTCGAAGTCCACTCCAAACTCCGCGATCATGTCGATGGCGTAGAAGATCACAATAAAGGTGCCGGAGAACATCTGCAGGAGGGAGAACACGATCACGATCACCAGGGGCTTGATCGCCACCCGCTGGCAGCAAAGCCGGAAGATGTTCTCGTTGGTCCTGGTGGTGACCCGCTCCTTGGCCAAGCGCTGCTTCATGTCGTTCAGCTCCTTTTGGGCGCTGATCTCGCTGCCACGGAGGAAGGTCAGCGCCTGCAGGGCGCGGCGTTCATGGCCGTTGCGGAGCAGCCAGGCCGGAGTCTCCGGGATGCAGAATATGGACACCATGGCGAGCAGGGGCAGGATGTTGGCGCACCAGGCCACATTGCGCCAGTACATCATCGATCCGAGGAAGTAGACCAGCAGGATTCCGCTCGAGTAGGCCACGTAGGGAGCGCCGATCAGCAGACTTCTCAAGTTCGGCTCCGCCGTTTCCGCAATGTAGACCTTGGGAAAGGGTAATTACAATTAATGGTTATAAAAGTATCAATGTATAAAACCTTTATCTCTTTTTGGGGCAGCCCTTTAGCCAGTATAACTAATAGCCAGTGGATATATGTATTACCTCCTTACCCAAATATTAAATAAAGTCCATTTAGAAACCCCCTCATAAAACCTTATAAAACAAAATTGTTTTTTGATACGTGTTAACCCTGAACCCAGCTAGAACTTTCGCCAGCAAAACAAATTGATATATTTGGGGGCCACAAAAGCATCAACATCTCAATCTCTGGGAACTCTTGGATGGTAATCATAAAATCGTAAATCACGTCAGTCGGCGAGCCATTAATGAAAACGAAACCCGCCGGGAAACACGCGCAGCAAGTCAGCCACCCATTCATCCATCCATTCTCCCCGACAGTCCGTCCACCCGAGAAACACCCACAAGCTGCATCAACGAAATTATAGACTAAGGTCAAGAATCCGGAACTACTACGCGTACTATATAAAGCGGAGCGTGGGCTCGTGTGTGCGGAAAGCTTTGCTAATGCAAATGATGCGCTGGCCATTTAAAGTCCGGGAGCGATGACGCCGTCGAATATCGCTATCGCTTTGGCCGCAAGATAAGTCACGGACATATCCATAAGATACTCGTAAATAAACGGAATGAATAGCGCCGGCTGACGACGCGTATTAGCGTAGACACAATGGAACCGACCGGAGAAGCCGGATAATTTATCTAGAATGGAGCCTCAAGTGGTCAATTGACGGCTGTCCACCTGTCACGGCTGCTCTTTTCGCTTCCCCGGGAGGTCCACTTGCGGGAGTTCAAGGCTCTGCCGATTACGGTTAATGGGTCAGTCGGACAATCACGTACGGTTCCGGGTACTCAGAGTGTTCCGCGTGAACGAACCCCTGGCCAATGGCATTGAATTCTCCGCACTCACCTGGCCGGGGCCACCCAAAATTCCGGTCGCGAATCCGCACAGGAACCTGGCGAGGATCACCACCTTGACGCTTTTGGCGATCGCCAAGGTGCTCCAGCCCAAGAGAAGAGGGATAACCGACAATATCAGGGTCTTGCGGCGACCCAAATAGTCCGCCAGGGGTCCCGAGATCAGGGATCCAAATGGGGTGGCCAAACTGTGGACACTGGCTGCAGAAATAGGAAAAGTCAATGGGTTTCCTGCTGGAATGGGCTGGGCAAACTCACCAATCCAGGAACCCGTGTCCAAGTCGATGGGAATCTCGGTGGAGTTACTGTCCCTCAATTGGGGCAGCAGGATAGTGGAGTACCCGATGGGCATGCCACAGCCAGCAGAAAGCAGAAGAACTGCACAAGTGGCCAGAATCTGAAACGAAGTCATAAGTTCTGTATTATTGGTAGCTGAAACGCAAATATATTAACCTAATGTCTGCTACATTTGATACCTGATTGTAAGCAACAGTATCTTGGGTTTAATTGAATCAACATGATGTCAATGTTGCGGCGCCTGTCAACCAATTGCCAGCAATGAATGTTACAATTGCATCACGGACAACTTTAGTTTGATTTGCACTGATAGTGACAAACGATCTGCGTTCGCTGCCCACTGATTACTATATAGTGATCACTGATCAGTTCAATTTGTGACGTGAGCAGGCTGGACGCGGACTCACTGGAATTGAATGACTTTTGTGCCATTCGCCGCCATTTCATTCGAGTCAATTCGAGGGCCCCGTCACATGTCCGCCACATGTTGCCCCCAACAGAAGCGTTTTCTAATCATTCCGCGAAGAAAGTTCAATTGCGTATCTTATCATTTTGTCCTTCATGGAGTATTTAGTATCTGTCACGCATGTCTTGCGAAACCCCGGAGATGTCCGTAGCTCGACAAGGGGCTGCCAAGATTATGAACAAACTTCGAGGTTTGTTGGATTGGCAACATGGAAAAACCTTAAATAGGGCACTATTCAGAAATGGTAGTAAGATCTACAAATTTCTTCGCAACGTTGTTAATTTGATAATGTACAGGTATTTCCCAGAAGAATCCCTCAACAGAATCATATCTCTAATTCCCCAGTTACACATCCCTTTTAACTCACCTGGTGCATCATTCCCTTTCTATTGGCCACATCGTCGTCCTGCTCGTCGATGGTCGATAGCTTTCTGCATTTGTGGCTGCCCAGTTTGCACTGAAACTCCGCTCCAGGAACCACATGGTATGACTTTGAGTGGGGCACAAACTTAAGGTATTCGTCGTCTCTATTTCTTGGATAAAACAATAAAGGAATCAGAACTCGTAACAAGTTATCAGCCAATAAAGCGACTTTGCAATCAGTTATTTAATGATATATTAGATTAGGTGCTAAGTAACAATAGTTTGATGATCAATGAGTTGTAAATGGGTAATAACAAATCGATTTCACACCCAGATAAGATTGTCCAAATGTGTTTGAATGAATAATGCTGTATAATGTTTAGAGCTTCAACTACTGGTTAACGTAAAATATTCCTCTATTAGGTGCATTTATTGCCAAGGTACTCCGACACTTTTTCAGGCTAATGGGCCTAACGACTCGCAATTATTGGCAATTTCATGGTCACTTGGGAACAGTTCGGATCTGCGATACAGGGCAACCCTTTCACACGCCACTCAAATCAATCCGGTTGCATTCCCCATTGTTGTTTCACCTATTTCGTTGCACTTTAATCCGGGCAATTGACTCACTGACAAACTTTGGCGGGAGGCGGAGTGATAAGGGTCCGCCGGAGACAAGAAATACGTCACTCTGGGAACCAGCTGTGGTTTCAGCTTGTTTTGGCGCTGCGATAAGAAAGAAACACAAGAAAAAACAAAAACGATCGAGCAATTTGCTGAGTTTTTAGCAGCGTTTCGCTCTCTCGCTCTTTAGCTCGGAAGCTCTTGCTTTGTTTGTGTTTTTAACTGCTTAAATAATGTTAACGTATATTTTATCGCTTGCCAAGGTCAGTATGGAGTCACGTTTAATGAACCGAATCAAACTTTCTTCTGTATCGAGTTTTGCAAGGCAATAAAACAAAGGGGGTGCTTTTAGGCCTACATATCTGCCACTTCCCCTTAGCATTGATCTACAAACTGCAAGCCTTGGACATCTAAAACTCACTCGTAGCATTGGGTATACCATAAGTCGGTTAATCGTGATACGCATTTCAAAAAATTAAGTAAAGCAAGCTAATTTTGGCCCAACTTCTAATAACAAAACATTCATTCAGGTGGTCATATACAATATTAATAACACGGCAGTATCGCAGGTGGAAATCGTCTGCGATTGAGGAAGTACAAAGATAATGCCAACGGTTCAATGTACCAAAACAGACTTTTCCCCAACAATGAAACGCTGACTGCGAAAATTCTTTGAAATTGACATCTTAATAAGCTTCTTATGATCTAAAAACTTGTAGGTAAACTTTCCAATCACAATGAGTCGGCGTGACTGAAGTCCAAGTCTTCCTATTAGCCTATCAATGTGCTGATGTGTGAATTGAAAAAGTCGCCTGCACGACTGGATGGCTTCTCCAAACTAAAGTGCTCACCCACTGTTGACACCACAAATTAGATAATTTATAGCACATAGGCACACACTCAAATAAAACAATCATTGGGAGCATGTGGCTGCCAATCGAATGGCCAGTCAACAAATGATTTGCCTAATTGAGACAATCGGTGTGGAATAGAGGGAAACTCAGTGGGCTGATGGCGCCATCTCCAGCTCTCCGTCACGGATTAATTTCATAACTGGTTGTCATGGAGTTCCAGCCTACTCGGCGTATGCTTGATAACTAAACTGATTCCTACAGCCGCAGCCAAATGCCAAAACGCCAGATAAGAAAAGCGTGGAAAAAAGCCGAAAAATCAAAAAATCTCAGTAACTGGTTGAGGTAATTCAAAACGAAGGCAGTTGGCTCTTATCGCCAATTAATAGCCAAGTTTAGCAATCCAATTAGGGAAATTCAAAGGAATACCCAGAAGAGTCTAGCCCAAATTTCACAATATTGATTAAATACTTTTCATGAGTAATTTGAAGTCAATCAATATTTTTATGTAAAGCATGCGAAATGGAGGGCTCAAAGTACTTAGAAGGCAACGCAATTTGGATTGAGTTATGCATGTAAATTTGTCATTGATTGATGTGGTAATCAGCCTAGAAATACTTGGACTCATCGTGAGTTTTGATAAGCTTAAAATAACCTCTACATTCATTTCAAAACAATGCACATTTTCGGTCTATAAATTAAGCTGGGCGCCAAAAAAATGTACTTTTGTTTTCAATCAACACGTGTTTTGTCTGGTAAATACCCCATATCTAATCTCTGTTTGAAACTAATACACAGCGAAGTAAATTATTTATTATCACTCAAGAAAAGAATCTAATGGAACGGAAATCATTCCCTAGGGAGCACCTTGTACAAAAGATCTGCAGACATTACTGGCAGTTCAGTTATGTTGAGATAAGGAATATTTAGCTGGCATTGAAACGCGCCTTGAACTTATCAAAGGGCGGACCAAACTGATTCTAATCTCGCATCGGGAACACTTGAGTCCCTTTCGTCTGGACCTTGGCAACACAAATGCACAAACTACCCGAAGAAAGCCGAAAACTTGTTTATGGTGGCTGGGGTTTAAAGTCGAAGAGGGTATTTTTAGCTGGCCAGACAGTAAATTCGCAAAAAATGCTGATGAGTGGACACAGTGTTTAACACAAATGCACGAATAATCAATGTTTTTTATTCTTTTTTTTGTTGCTTTGTTTTGATTTGTTTTATTACCTTTCGACACTCATTTTGGCCAGCTTAATGTAGGCAAATTATTTCAAGTAGTTTGGGAATTAATTTATGGAATTCCTGCGTTTTTTGCCCTTTATATAACTGGTCGCGACTTAGTGCGCTCGCTTCAGATGCATTTGCTTAACAGGGCACCCGATCGCGTGGTCAATATATATATCTCCGATCTCCGGCAAAACGAGACACTGGAAGAAAAGACGAGCGACTACGGAGCAACGACGGTTTCATTTCATGCCAAAACACACACTGGCTGGCAAAGCGGTTCCGATGCGGCTTTTATTTATGAGCGATCGGTTCGCGCTCTCCCTCTCTTTTGCACGCCGTTGCGAACCGCTCGCTCTTGCTGTCTCGCTCACAAGCGCCTGCTGCGCCAGCACGCTTGCAAAAAAGGTTCTTGCTTCGCTTGACCAAGATCTCAGCTGATCGTGCCATCATGCACTATAACAGTTATGTGGGCTCCCATTTACTCTCTTTCCCTCTCTTCTGAGCGAGGAAATCTTGGCAAGAGCTTTTCGACTAGCCAATACTAGAACCAGAAAGTAGATCGCCGGTGTCAATTTATGGAATCTAGAAACGGCTAGCTCTACATACGAGTAGTTTCCCAGTTAGGAACGCACACAAGGGCGCAGAAAATAACTTACCCAAAATTTAGCTGATAAGGACCTCAGTCAGGATTTGACTAATGATCTAGATTTTCAAAAAGCTTTTATTATATTAAATTTGAATTATTTCCCAGACCGAAGATCTAAATAACGCTTCCCCTTTTTCTTATTTTCCTTTCGTTTTCTCTCATGCTTTTCTAAATTTTCTCATCGGGAGAGAAAAAAACAATCGTGGAAATTACCCGAGGGTTCGACCAAAGCTGAATTGGAAGAGCTTTTCATTCATAACCTTGCACAACAACAACGACAGTAAGGCTAGCATCAACAGCCATAAAGAAAACGCAATGAACTGTTTCCCAGTGGGGAAGATAAAATGGCCAGGTAATTGGGGAAAACTCATTTAAGCATCCAGCTACGCTGGCTCACTTTTGAGTTTCTGGAAACTATGGCTAATTGTGTAAACTCTTTTCAGAGGAAAACTGCTTGAAACTGTTTTATTCCCGTTTTTTTCGAGAGCTTTCGTAAGCGGCTTACGATGCTCGACATTCACCGCTCCCGCCCACTCCCGACTTTTCTTCCACTTCCGTTTCCTTTCGCTAAGCTCAAACACTTGCACAAATAAATGTATCACCCGGAGCGTCGGGAAAAACGCTCTCTCGCCGATTTCCCTCTCTTTTTAATGCTCCAGTGTTTCATTGTCTAGGTCGAGGCAGCTTTTTCTCCTGAAGGTCGCCTGGCAAACAGTTCGAAGTGTCTGTATTGGATTTCCCCCTTTATTGCGACTGCTACAATTGCAGAGCGGGCGGAAACTATCGACCGACGGCAAGGGATGCTCATAGAGTCAGCCAGCGGCAAATGAAGTTAAGCATTGACTTAACCACCAACCCTTTTTAACCCAATCAAATATTTGCCCAAAAGCAGGAAGGCTTTTCTGCCTGCCAAATTGGCTGACTAATGTGTTTCTAATGAAATTATTAAATTTACAACCAATCAATTGCGTTCCGATACGCGCCTTAATTGTCAATCCGCGCATTGTTTGTCGTCTGAAAACTGGACGCCCAAAACGTCCACATGCACCCACATGCAAATGCATAATTAAGTGAGTTATTGTTCAAGGACGAATTCACTGTTCACTAACTGCCCCCAACCACCCACAAAAGTATGAAAAGCTCGTCGACGCAGTGTAAGGCAATCACTGAAAAAAATTTCCGATACTTAGTAAGGGAGTTTGGCAAGATATTTGGTGAAAATGCTTCTTCCTTACATTACTGTCTGGCAATAAAAAAAAACAACATATTTCTTACCTTTTTTAGGCATAAAATTCACTCATATTATTCACGAGTTAATAGATTTTAAAATTTGTACTTTACAGTATACCTCTGAGGACATACCTATTTTCATTTAATCCTGTCCCTGTGTTTTCGCTCAGTGTTCACATGGCATTACCACTCCCACTGCCTTATTTCGTATTTTGCCCACTCCATTGGGCCGTAAATCAAATTGCAAATCAAAAGCAGCGCCCAGCAGCTGCCATAAACTTTTATGGCAAGCGAGCGTGGGAAGAGCTTAAACATCCGAGAGCTTTCCACGCTCGCGCTCCCGTAAAAGAAAAGCGTTCGCATTTCGCCTTTCGCTCTCGCTTTTCCCGCTCGCTTTTCACTTTTCACTATTCGCAATTCGCACCCACACTCGCAGCGAGATTCTCCTGCTGCTGCTTCCGTTTCACTTTCAGTTGCTTTCGAATTGTCCGCCAAATTGGACGCTCCAAGTGCCCGTAACTTTCGATCCACCCACGGCAGCAGGCTCAGAAACAACAACAGCAGTGGGTGTGCTAAGACCGCAGAACAACAACCTCGGCTGCAAATCCCTCTTTGTGACATTCGCCAAAGCTCCTGACCAAATTGATCCTCGCCAACAGTGCAGAAAGTGAAGAAAACCGCAGGGAAAACCGAAAGCCAATTATTAATTGTGTAAGTCACGCGTAATGTACGCATGTGTGTGTGCGTTTGTGTGCTCCGTGTGCGTGTGCGTGTGTGTATTGGTGGGAGTGTCCTTCGAGTCCTGCCAGTAAATATTAAAAACAATTAAAGCCCGACGAGAACGAGAAGAAAGCGAAAGCCCTCACCAAGGTCCCGCAGGACCCGTTGACAGCCCTAATTAGGCGGCATCCCGTCGCACGTCCTGCGCGCAGGATAACTGCATTGCCTGGTTAATTCGCCGTAATGCAGCCTGATTACAGGCCATCCTGACCAGCCTTAACCCGAGCTGCGTTCCTCTGTTCCGGAGACAGATGGCCACTAGAAATGGCCATGAAAATACGCAGCTACTGCAACAATTTCGTAGTCTACTTTTTCGGAGAAACTATGAGTGGAGTAGAGCCTTGGTTTTTAGCGAAAGATTACCCGAATTATACAGGAGGAATTACCTTAGAAGCCCGCCAACTCTAAACAACAGTTAAGCAAGCTTAAAATCAATTAAACGCGAAGAGACCCAAATGGTTTACAATAACTTCTTAGTAAACTTCAGCACCTAATAAAATATAATGGCAAATATATTACAGTTTACAAGAACTTTTCAATTGCCAGAAACCTATTATCAGTTAAAGTTAAATTCAAGCTTTAAGATGGGCACGATTTATGCCCAGATTAAGCTGAAATTGAAACCTGATTGGAAGCGTAATTTTCATTATCTCGGTAGCTTGTCCAATAAATTTGCATGTTCATGTCGGGAGCTCCGCAACCACGCCTCCCCGCCCCGCTCCCCGTTTGCCGGCCCACGCCTCCCAAATGCAATCGCTCGGCTGGGCATCAGGTGCATCCAATTCCGGGCCGAATGGATACTTCGGGCTGAGCAAATATTTGCCGCAAGTTGGCCAAGAGTGGGGCCCTCATCCCTTCATCCCGGTCCTCCGCTCAAGCCAAGCGTGGATGAACGCAAAATTAATTCCAGCTTCCACCCACTGAGGTCCTTTCGGCGTCTTCAGCCCGAGTTCCGATAACTTTTTACAACTTTTTGCTATCCTTTCGCTCCTTCGGCCTAAGTTTTCTTGCTTCCTTTTCCCAGTGAGGACTGTTCTTCGCTTTCCTTTCTCATTGTTATTGGAATGTCTATGTCGAGTTTTTTTTTATTGTTATACAGACGAGCTAGGCAGAATATTCCCATTCCCATTCCCATTGCAACTGTTTTCTGAAGGACCCGTTCAAGGAATACCTTCTTTGGCTCCTGAACGAACGTAATTAGGCTGGCAGGAAACTAAACAGGAAACTGTTTTGAAATACCTGATACCCAAATCTTGATTTTTAATGGTAATGTTCTTAGTTGCATTTGCCTTAGTTCAGGTTTCCCCTAAATGCTTTCACTTAGTAGACCCTAATTCCAGTCCCACTTTTGTATAGTTATTGCGCTCGTTGTTCTCGCTACCTCAGCATCCTTGCCCTTGGCGCGCGCTTTTCTTCCTCCGCTAGGGTCCTTCCCCACCCTCCCTTCATCCCAGCCCCCTCGTCTTTCGTCCCGCCGTGTCGTTTTTGTTCCTTTCCTGTGTGCCTTGCGCCTTCCTTCCTGTTCGGCATGAACGTGCGTTGTTTCCTTCGCGCTCGGGCTTTTGGCATTGGCCTGTCCGTGTTTTGTGCGTGTTTGCCAGGGCTCAGGCTCAGGCTCAGCATTTCCAGTTCTCGGTTTTTTCTGCCGCTCGCCTTGCTATTTGCTATGTTTTCAAGCTTAGCTCCCAGCACTTTTCCTTTATGTGTACGTTTAAATCGCAATCAAATAACAATAAAAACTTCAGCAAGCTGGCTAAAATGATCGGCGACATCGTGGTATCCAGTGCATTAGACTTGAAGCCAAATTTTGATGGATGGCTGGATTTGGCCGTGTTTTGTCTGTGTCGCCCACGGCGTATACGCAATGTGTTGGATGTGTTGACTTATCGTCCGGGGAACTTGTTGAGGGCTTAGGTGGCAAATTGATAATTTGAAGAGGGTTTTTGGAAGAGCATATCTCTTTTTGAATCAATGTTGTACTTTTTCTCTTAGTTTTCGTGTATTATAAAGCCAACTTTGAAGTTCCCTCAAATATTTCTGCGATGATTTCTTCGATTTTTTAGCAGGAAGAACAAAGCGAAGGCGAAATGGATTAGATGTATTTATTAATTCAAACGTGCGGGATTAACTAAAGAAGCCGCGACAGCAACTGCTACGAACTTTGACCTTTGACTGTTTGTGGTGGAGGAGGGGGGAGGGGGGAGCAGGAAAAGCTAGCCATTGCTACAGCAATAAGCTGTTAAACTGCTTGTGCATGTCAGCAGAAGCTTTCCCTGTTTTCCCGACACTTCCCGCTCCACTCGCTCACTATCTCTCCGCCGCAGATGTTGTTGCATTTCCCCGACAATGCAACTGCCAATATCCGAGGATGTGGAAGGCCGATTGTGTTGGCTGTGTGCGGCTAACATTGACATTTGTGTCCATTTGAGCGTAAGACTCCTTCAAGGGAAGCGCGCCCGATGTAACATTACAATTAAATTAGATTGCGTAAACAGACAGCCGCACGTGGGGTGAAAGTAGAGATTTTCGTACTGAGGTTTTGAAGAATCTTTTTGTTGGCGACACAGAAAAATACTAAAATTAGCTTATCAAATATTTTATACTGGTTCAAAGGGCATTTGATTCAATAGTTCTCTTCATCACATTTTTCTTTTTTAACGTTATTTTGGAATGTCTGCTGGCTTGCGTCTGCCTCAGTATCAGCCGAAGGTTGCATTCACCTGACGAATTCGTGCCAGGGATTTGTGCTTTTGCCTGCGTCAGCACTCGGCCACCTCCTGCCACTGCTGCATGATCAGGCCCTGCAGCATTTCCCTGGCCAACATGCATCCGTGGCACGGGCAATCCCGGGAATTCGGAATGTGCTCGGTCCGCAGGCTCGTCAGCTGCAAGCGTCGCTGCGCCTCCCTCCTCGAGCGCTTCTTCAAGGTCCTCACTTTGCAGACCACACAGCAGTAGATGGTTATGCCTGTGGGGATAGCTTTATCATATTATCAGTAAATAGAGATACACAGCAGGTGTTATGAACAGAACCCCGAGCATTTAGAACAGATCATAGATTTTCTTAGTCAAGTTCAAATTACCAACTCCCACAACGGCGATATGCAACAGAAGAACCATGAGAACAAATCGGGCGAAGTGGCGATGATGCTGCAGCTCCTCCAAGGGAACTTCAACTTGGCCATTGTGGCTGATATTGGCAGCCGTTTGGCCAACACTCGAGGTGACCTCCAGCTCGGTCGCCTCCACATCGAATTCCGTGGAACTCTCGCCAGTGTTGTTTTCGATTTCGAGCTCGTTCTCGAACAGCAGCTGCGTCTCGTTCAGCCAGTCGAAGTCTTTCCGGGAATGCATAGAAATACAGATCCGATAAAACAACAATCAACCCGCTTTCAGGGGCACTGCACCTACCCGTAAAGTCGTCTTCGGCTCCGAACAGGTGAGCATGGGAACAGAAGGTGACCAGCAGTAAGATCCACCTGGCCAGGTTTCCCTGGACGGAAATACTCATGGTGCTTCGACGATCGCTGTAAAGCAACTGAACAAACCTCAGGCATTCGTGCCCGGCCGAGACTTATCAACAGAAAGCTGTTTGTGGGCCAAGAGAATTCGAAACGTAACAAAAGGAAAGTTAGGGAACTTGCACCTAGATAAAACATAGTCGTAATTGTAGAATAAACTCGGCTTAAGTAAGAGGTCTGCATGTATAATAATATATTTGAGAGAAAAGGCAGTCAGTTGTAGCTTGGGTGAATCTAGTTCAGTGGCATCCACGCTTCTAGACACACTGTGCGATGACCCCGCAGGATTCGGTGCAGAGTGAGTTCCTGGCGAGGCGGCAGTCGCCACTCGGACAGGCGACCTTGGGGGTGTGCAGAAAGGTCACCTCCAGGACGCGGCCCGACTCCTGGGGCAGAGTGGGCCACACGATGCTCTGTGTTCGCGGGGCGTAGACGTCGAGGCCGTCGGATGTCGATGCCGTGGCCGCTGTCCGGCGGATCCGGCAGAAACAGCAGATACATCCTGGGCAGGAAATCAAAAATCTCCGCTCCGTGAGTTGATCAGGCGCTGGGGGGCATTCGAACTTACCCAGAAAGCCCAGCAGAATCAGGAGGCCGAGGCCCAGGACAGTCAGCAAAAGGACTCTCATCTGAGCCTCGGCCAACAGCGAGTCCTGGCTCGCCTGCTCCCGAATCCGAATCCCGGCCCCATGGCAGTGACGTCGGTCCACTAAAATGCAAAGTGCAATGACGACGAAAGTGCACCGAGTGCCCGGCCCCAAAGACATTTTGTTAATGGCTTGCTTCGCCTTTCAGCCAACAATAAACAACTCGAAAGGGGAAACAAACGAAAAGAAAACAGCTGCAAGCAGATGGCGACATCGCCGTAAAACAGCAACAATCGGCTTGCAAACTTCTTTGCAAATGAAAATGTTGCCAGTGCTAATCGGCTCAAAGCTTCTTTGGGGCATTTTCCTTCCGCATCCTCTGCTCTCGGATGCCGAATGCAAAATTTGCTAACCCCGTTTGAGGTGGTTACTTATTCTAATTGAATGGGAAGTGGCCAATCCGAACTCGTTCAAAAAGTGCTGAAAAATATAATATTTTAAGTATGGAACGTGTAATTTATTTTGCCACACTGCCACAGGTCCTCACGAGCCATGAACAACCTTCATGGGTGCCACCAGCGAACTCACCTTGCCACCTCGGTGCCGCCCACTTGTCTGAAAGCATTAAATCTGTGCGTTTTGCCTGGGTGTGCATTTGTCATAAACCAAATAAAAGTAACCCATTTGCCCTGAGAAATTACATTTAAATTGCAAATTTAAAGTAACAGAAACAAAACAAAACACACCGCACCCAACACGCTCGACAGTCAGCTGCACTCGAAAGCGTGAAATGTATGCAAAGGTGGCCACCCACAAGGAAGGAGGAAAGCTGTGCGAAATTCAGGATAACAAGAAAAAATCATTTGCAGACATAATTCACTTAACCGCCAGCTATCTCTGCTCGTCCTTGTTTATTCATTTCCACACACTTCGCTCACATGCACTAATATTCCTGCCACACTGCCACGCTGTTTGAAATTCAAAAATGATTTTACACGGTGTCCTCAAGGCAACTGCAAACACGAATGCTTTTAGTTGGCGTAATTTTTAATCAATAGTGGGGCAATGGATTAAAAATAGGCCACTGGGGAATATGTGTGTGCCCTTTGTTAAAGTCGTGAATATAATGCCTTAAATTGCAGCAATTTTCCCTGAAATGAATGCCCCGCACTTGTTATCCACTTAAAGGACTTTAAAATGCAGTTCAATTAGGGTGACAAAAAATTTGATTACTGTTATGATTACTATTCCTCAAGTCCCAGGAACTATCCTTTTATCGAGGAACGTAAGGCCGCTGGCAACACGAATTTACTCTGTCCTTTGCAACAATTTAATCAACAAAATGATTTGCAATTTGAAATTCATAAAAAAGAGGCGAATCACTTGAAATGCCACTTTACGCGCATTTTGATTGTGATTTAGCGCTGAATTTGCGATTACCAGGACGATGACAGCGAAGGACGACAGACGATGACGAAGTAGATGAATATTTAATGCGGGGGCTCGGGACCCCAAGGGGCGCAAGACGAAGGACCCTGAGGTGCGGAGCCGAGGAGCCGAGAAGCCGAGGAGGTGCAATAGAACGTGAAAATCTGTTTTCCACAAGCATTTTCCGGGGGCGAGCGGAGGGGATGGTAGCAACTTCGTTGCATCGAGACAAATTTGTATGCGTGTGCTTTGGCCTCCGCCGATGGTCATGTTGCCGCTCCGCAAACTGAATAATCGATACTGCCTGTCAAGCACTTGAAATAGCACCAGTGGCCCACTGAACGACACCAACTGCGGAAAAAGAGGCCAGCATCATCCGCTCTTTTTGTTCCTTCCGATGCCTCCATTTGCATCCACTTCTCCAAGGGGCAACACTCGGAGCTGCATTATTATTCAAGGCTCTGATGCTCGCTGACGGACGGATGTTCGATTGGGCAAAGGATTCAAACACCAATCGATCTTTAAAGCGTTCATTCTGATGTTTGAATACCAAAGTTTGACAATTTAGCCCAGCTATGGGTTCAAAGCGGGTATTGAGTATTGGTGTAAGTCTTTCGCAGGCCTGCTTTACATGTCCTGCGCCCTCCCTTCCACCTAAGCCTAAGCCACCCACTCCCGCCCAGCGGGCGAGGTCACCCACTCGCTTTGTTTGCCGCTTGCGGCAGCCTTCGTGGGTTCAAGTTCAAGTGCTCTGAGTTTGCCCCTTCATAATTGCCGTGACTTGTGCAACAACGGAAAGTACAGATGGGGCGGTCATGATGATGATGATGGGGATGGGAATGGAAATGGGTATGCCGATGACGAAGGTCCCTTGTCTCGCCTTGGGCTCCCGGCCCAGGGAAATTTAACTTTCGCATAAAAATGTCAAAAAAGGGAAAATTATGAAATGCCAAAAGGCGGAAAACGCTGTCGGCGGGTTGATGGCAAAAAAAAAGGACAGGAAAACTAGAATGCAGCTCGTGTAAGCGGTACCCCGTTGCTCCCGCTTCCCCCGCTGCTGCATTGCACATTCCCAAGGTCGTTAAATGCAACTCACCCACCTCCCAGCTCCCACCTCCCATCGCCACCCGTTCGTTTTCATCAAGCGTAAACAAGCGAGCGACGGCAGAAGCTCGAAAACATTTTCACACTCGAATTGACCAAACACAAACAAGCCGGAGAGCGAGGGAAGCGGAATGTTGGGTGGAAAATGGAGCAGGAGTTCGACTCCCACTCATTAGATTTGTTTTTTCGCTCACACACGTGCCAGTTGAATTGTTAATTGGTCGCTTTATCCACTGACGATAGTTCCATGGAAACCGTTTTGAAGTTCAACTACAAATACCTGATGATATCTTTAATTGAGCTTTTCTCTGAATTGTTTTAACCCGTTTAATTCGCAAACAATTTCTAGTAGTTTGCCATTCAAACTCTGAACTAGAGTACAAGTACAAATCGCTGAGTAAACATTCGCTTTACAATTTCGTAAACATCACCGGACGAGTATGTTATTTCAAGCAACTCTCTTGCAGGAGGAGCAACCCAGTTACTTGGCCCACCGAAATGCCAAATGTTTGTGCGGACTCTCGTTTCTACGTGCCCGGAATAATCGGATTGCTCGCAATTCGCCAAAGGGAAAAATGTATAGACTTTCTCGGGGTGCTAAAGCGTTTTCGCTTTCACCTGACCGATGCGAGGCACAACTTTCCTGCCACTTTTCACGCTTTTCAATGGAAACTTTGGCGCTTCCGCCTGCCAACTCTCGACTCGCATTGTCAGCCGGTTGTGTTTCAACCGTATCCCGAAACTTTTCACAAAGCTAAATGTTTATTTGTGCTGCAGTTAGTTCGCCGCCTGTTTGCTGTCTGTTTCCCTGCTTCTGTCCCCCCTTCCCCGCCACTGAATCGCATTCTTGGCCAGGAATCATTAGGAACTATTTGCTAAGCAAATGCCACCGGCATTGCGAACGGGTCGAAATAGTTGCAGGCGGAATGCCGGACCGCAGAAGGGAGAACCCAAAACCAGGTCAGGAGCACAGCAACCTCGCTCGAAAATGGCATTGGGAATTGGGCATTGTGGTTTTCCCTTTTCCCTGCGGCCTTTTCCGCTCGCAGATGAAATTCCCTGACTCGAGCCGTTTTCACAGGTTCGCTGAGATCATCGCTGGCACATAAACGGCATCATTGGCACATTCACTTGGTTAAATACACATTTAGTCGCCTAATTACGAGGCTGTCAACGAATTGCCATAAAAAAAACATCGCCATCTCGCCCAGAAAAGGCACAAAAAACGTGACCAGCCAGACACTCAGGCAGTGCAAAGAGCTGGAAATGGAAAACCCTCTCACATCTCATCGCATTTCCCCTCACACCATGTTATGGCCACTACAGAAAGTGTGACAGTCGGTCTGAATAGTGTATGTACGGGACACACACACACACATGTGCGAACCAGTGAGCCAGTGTGAGTGCCGCCCAGCGTCAAGTGCCATTGACGGCGCGTCATTTTCTTAAGTACTCATTTATCCTCGGCGCACCGTCTAAAAGTCGCGTTTGCCTGTGTGTTTGATAACCGAAACGGAAATCAAGAAGTGTGTTCGCAGATGCTGAATCCACTGAACTTGAATTGAGATTAAATTACCTGGCTTAGGGCAGTGCAGGTATATTGTAATTATTACTTGTAATTATTTTTAAGGTGAATGTTTTTTCTCACGTTCGTTTCAAAATTCTTACTTCCGCTTCTGATAATTGAATACAAATATTCATAGCGTGAAGTTCACACTCCAAAGTTAATTGAGAAATTTTCCATAAAAACATTTTCAAAATTGTTTTTAGAACACTCGCTTCAATTAGATTTATTTAGTAGGAAAGCTTCTCAAAATCACAACTTTAAGCAAATAAAGTGGAATTATTTGACTCTCAGTCTTGCCCTTTAGTGGAATGTTTATCAGAGCCAATTTATGCATTTTCATTTTTTCTGTTCAGCAGTGTTTATTTAGCTTTTGGCGTTTTAGCTTGTGACCTTTTCAATTGCATCCTTTGGCTTCAATGGAGGTCAGTATAATCCATCAAACGCTCTTGGCCAGCTGTGAATGTTGGCAGTCGGCCAAACGGTTGTCACCTGTGGAAACTGCCTAATGAATTCCAAAATATTTGCATATTCAACAGAGGGTCAACCATCCGCCGAGGACTGCCACCGGAATGGGGCAGAGCAGCAAGTCTGGGTCTGGCGTAGGCGGAGGCGGAGGTGGAGGGGGCGTGGTCTGCCCCTCGACCGCGATCAGTGGCTGTGCCTCCGGAACGGCCCTTATTCAGCTGGATGCCTCTCGCGGCGCAGGAGAGTCGGAGCACGAACGTGGCACTTGGACGGGTCGCTTTGACTTCCTTCTTTCACTTCTCGGATATTCGGTGGGCCTGGGGAACGTGTGGCGCTTTCCCTACCTGTGCTACAACAACGGAGGAGGTGCGTACCCCCAAAAACTGAAAGAGTCATCCTTATGGGATCACTGACTATTTATTGCAACATGTAAATCTCCGCAGGAGCCTTCCTCATCCCGTTCACCATAATGCTGGTCATCGCTGGACTGCCGCTGATGTTCATGGAGCTCTCCTTCGGCCAGTACGCCGCCCTGGGTCCCGTGGCCGTGTACCGCAGGTTCTGCCCCCTCTTCCGGGGACTGGGCACCGGCATGATCCTGGTGTCCGCCATTGTGATGCTCTACTACAACCTGATCATCGCCTGGACCATCTTCTACATGTTCGCCTCCTTCGCCCCGGTTCTGCCGTGGCAGAACTGCGAGCCCGCCTGGAGCACAAAGTGTGAGTAATTCCCCCGAGACATATTATGATGGCTCCAATTAATTAATAGGGCAGAACACTCAAGACACTGAGGGCGGTTGGGGACAGTGGGTGCCAGATTCGGATCTTTTGTTACGTTTTTCGGGTAATAAATTAAGCAAATTGCAAGTTGTCAAAAGTGGAATTTTATTTTGCTTTTCTCCGGCTTTGTTTTTGTTTGTGTCCGTCGCCGGCACGTGGCTCGGTTCGGAAAACACATGGCCAGGACAATGGGAGCTGGGTGGTTGAGGGTGGGAGATGGGGGCGGGATGTTGTGTAACCAGCAGACCCCGGAGACAATTGATTCAGGACAACGAAGATGACACGACTGAGGCGAAGATAAACACACACTGGATGCCAGGGAAACGTCCAAGGAAACTTGCAAATCATTGCAAAAGTTGTAATAAAAACCCCGACAAGTTCAAAATATATCCAAATAGTTAAAGTTAGCATAATTCCGTGGGGATCAAAAGTTCATCATTCTCCTGGCCCCCAGAAATGAGGCGGCCCGTTGTCTTCTGCCCTTCACGCACACGCCAACAAAGCGAAGTAGGAACAAACTTTCGCCGAGAATTATAATAATAAACAAGATGGAACAATAACGCATGGGGAAATCCTAGGCGCCTTGAAGTAGGCAATTGTTTTTTTGCCTCGTTTGACATTGCGAGGTGAGAGCTGCGCCAGTGTGAGTGTGAGTGCCAGTGTGTGTGCGGGTGTGACAGTGTGTGTGTGCCTGGAAGGGCGTTCCACTATGGGGCAAATGACCAGTTTTTGTGACATTAATTAATAACTTGAAAACTAATCAACATTTTTGGGATCTGTTTTTTGATTCGAGTTAATAATAAAATAAGGCATGTATTTTAAGAAAAATAGGCGTGGCTCCGCCCATTTTTTAGTTAAAAAAATTTTTTTTTAATGAATAATATTAAAAAAAAATTTTTTTTTTATTTTCTAACTAGAATTATTAAACAAAACAACTAAAAAAAAAATTCGTTGTCCTAACTTTTTTTAAATAATTATATCGACTTTTTTTGTATTTTAAGGAACACTTTTTAAGACCCTGTAACAAAAAAGTATAAAACTTTACTTTTAGTTAATATGTTTATGTTTTTCTGACTTATTTTTTATGGTCCACTTGGTTCTTAGCGTTTTTTATAGTAACAAATGTTTGCGAGCTTAGCCAAGTGCCATGTCTTCTCTCAAACTGTGTTAAACTTCTATTGCTAGGTTAGCACCTTAAAAGTTAAATTTTGAAGAAAGTGCGCAAAATTGCACTTTTATATTAACTGAGTATAAGGAGAATTGATCACTCTACAAAATAAAACAAGTTTTAGAGCTGGACTCCGCTGGACTCACTTTGTTGCTCCATTTAAAAACAAAAATGTAAGACTACGTTTCAATTTTATGAGGTTAGAACTTACACAAGATTATAGGGACGCCACAATCAATTTTTATAATTTAAGCTCACAAACACATAATCCAAACCATTCTGAATCGACTTCCATTCACACATTTTACAAAAATTGGTTTTAAATGCGCTTTTTAAACATTTTAAAGTTTGAACAAATACAAACGATTTTACAGCATGTGCTTCTGTTAAAAAACAGCTGACTTTGACAGCTGATATCTTAACAGTGGTGCGGTCTGTTAAAATTTTAAGTACGTAACATTTTACCTCAATGTTATCTTAACTCATTGCGATTAAAAAAAAAATTTTTTAACGACTTTTAAAAAATGGGTTTCGGCCACCAAATGTGGGCAAATGCCCCATAGTGCGTTCTCATAAATGGGTCTGTCTGTTTTTGATTTCCTTGCCCGAGCACAGACACAGGGACACTTTAAAGCGTTCCGCCACGCGAAACTCATAAATCTTTAACGAGCATCGAACGCCAGCACTTCCAGGATTCTGGAATAGAAGATGCGTAATTTACCCACTTGGGCGGATAAGCGTGGAAAAGTTTTTATTTAGGTCAAAAATGATGACAGCCCCAACAGTATTCAGTTAAGCTCTTTGATACATTAGGCATACCTAGATTTCCTCTTCGGCATTAAGTATTTATAAATATTGGGGCTTATAACAAGCGAAATTTTGGTCAATCATATTGTGCTACCTAATATTTTCAAAAATCCACGTCTTCGACTTAGTAGTAATTCGTGATACTTGGTAGAGATTTAAGAGGAAGGCAAGTAAGCCACCATCTTCGCAAGGGATCTAGAAATTAAATCAGACTTATTTCGCAAATCGACTGCCATTTCCGATGTTTTAGCGGGAGCCCAGAAATCGATAAGGGATGCTATTGAGAGGCCCCCGTCGCGTTCTTTTCTCGTATTTCACCTTCTGGGTGTTCCACACGGCAGCTTGAAATTGTTAAAATGACAAACAATTATGTCTTAACTGTTTTTGACACCCAATCGCTGGCAGTGGAGCAGCAACCTTGTGCCAGGCTTTGGCCTAAGCTCTCGGGACACGAAACGAGAGAAAGTTGAGTTGAGGCAGAGGAAAATATTGTGTATTCGGCGGGGGAGGGGCGGAGAGCGCCCGGCAGACAAGCAATTTCTTAAGGATTTTATTTATTGACACTTTCGATGCTCCTCCGAAGGATGGCAGCCTCTCTGACCTCGTCGGAAGCCTTTGTCCTCGTCTGCCCGGTCTGTTTTAGATGACAAATGTTTACGTTTAGTGTCACGATTAAAATGTGTTTAACTTTGTTTGTCTACGGATTGAATGTCGCACTCTGTTTGGCTTTCCACTTGCTTATGTGTTTGTCTTTTCTCAGTAAATATTCGGATAGAATTTATGTGGCTAATAACGAAAATAAGCTCACAGGGCGTGCGGCTGACGATTTACAATCCATTTATCAGATGCAAGAGCTCCACATCATCACGACATTTTGTTTTCGGGCCCGAACAACTCATCAAAGTTCGCCATCAAACTTAAAGGTCAGGAAATTTAAGGCCAATTTCCTAAGCCAGAAGCAGCACTCAAATTGAATAAGCAACTCGGGGCGTGTGTATCCTTTTGCCACCAGGACATGTATGCACACACACTCACTCACTCACTCACAGGGATTTATTTAAATGTGTGAACCGCCCGAATTTGTTAGGCAGTCCTCGTTTCTTTTTTATACCCTTTCAGAGGGTATTATAATTTCAGCCAGAATTTTGCAACCCAGTGAAGGTGACACCTCGGACTCCATAAAGCTTATATATTCTTGATCAGCATTACGATCTGAATCGAAATACGATTGTCCATCTGTCTGTTTCTTTGTCTCTCAGTTTTAAAACCAACTTGCTGAAGTTGTGTAAACAGGGAAGCCCAACCATCTATTTGCTTCAATGCAAATTAATTATCATTTACCTGATCCTTCAGTTAGTTGATAAAAACCAATTTGGAACCAAGAGAAGCCCAACTATCTACCCCACCGAATGGAATTTAATTGTCGTTTAACTGATCCTTTAGTTAGTTGAAAAAAACCAATTTGGAAAAGATTAGTTGACGATTTTGGTAAAGACCACTCTATTTTTAGTAGTTTTTGGGTTGTAATAAAGCCAAATAGTGACTAACAGCGAAGCCAAACACGTTTTTGAGCATATTATTTTTGCACTTTTTTCTCGATTAAAAAAAATGATTTTTGGCCAATTTTTGTTTAGCCTTAATGTTGTTCGTTCGACATATTTGATGACGGCAAGGGTGAAAAAGCTTCGGCTTGCCGAAGCTAATTCCTTTCTTGTTTTCAAATAAATTCTGTTCCGTTTCCTATGATTCGCATCTGGGGGCTGCAGACACGCGAGTGTGTTTGTGTAATCAAATTAATTGCGATACAAACAGATGCAGACAGGCAAATTAAACGGCGTGTAAACACTTTGAAGTTTTTCACCAACCGCCGACCGCCAGCCACCGAATTGTTCTCAAATTTATTTCCCCGTCGGAAAATGAAGTTGATGAATTGGTCTGATGGATGTGTGTGGGGCCGCTCGAAATTCAGCCTTGATTCTGGCTCAGAGTTTCGTCTATAATTACCAAGGCTTTTTTCTGGTTTCACTTAAGGAAAGCGGAAACGCGGCGTATGAGTAATTTTTATTGACAGCTGCTGATCGGGCGTGAAAAGGGTCTTTTTTCTCTGACTTATTTGACTATAAATTTAATAAATAAATTCGATTCTCCTCGCGAAACTTATTCAGTTAGGAAATACTGAAAGCAGTTCAAGCATTCTGTTAGTCATTTTGTTATTCTTGGGGGAAAACTTTGAATGTGACATGTTCTAGATGACATCCACTTTCGTCAGCTCACAACGGTCAAATGTAGCAACCAAATTTGGAAGTGGAGCCAAATTCGGGTAAACACACTTTGCGGTTGGACAAAAAAGCGATTATAAAATCTCTCGTTTTGCTGAAAATATTAGCCCTATTAGAAGTTTCTTTAAGGGCATTCGTACCGAAATGCCGTCATACGAAGGACTGAGAAGTGAAAGTACCGCCGAAAAACAGGAAACCAGGACAGATTGCTCTGATATTGACCTTCCACCTCCCCGACTCTGGGCCAAAGTTACAAGTTGCAAGAAAAGGGTTGGACAAAGCCTTTAGCCAAAAGACTTTCCCATTCGCAGACCCTTTTTTATGTTTGCCCTGGCCATCCATTGTTGTTGGGGCTGCCCTTTTCTGCTCCCCCGACTTGCTACTTTGTCCTTTTAATTATGTAGCCGGACACACGGAGAATAAAGTTGCACAGCCGACCGACAAATAGTTCATAAATATTAAAGCGGCGTTCGGCACTCATGCATAATTCAGGGGAGGGGTTTGAAAGCGGATCGAACTGGCTGACAGCCCAATCTCTTGCAGACTGCTTCTCGTACGCCCAGGCGGACCAGTGCGAGGCCACCAACGGCACCTACTACCTGCGCACCTGCCACAACGCCACCTCCGCGGCGGAGAACAACATCACGGCCCTCGCCCTCGTCGCCCTGAAGCGCCCGCCCGCCGAGGAGTACTTCAAGTGGGTATACCAAGTAGTGGGAGAGGGCTTCCAGAGAAACACCATATGATTCTACCCCAGCTGATATCGCAACCAATGACTAATACTCGTTTTATAAATTAAAAGAACAGCCTAACCGAATCAGCCGAACACATCGTGTTTCTTATGGCCTTAACGCAATTTGAATTAATTTGAAGGGTGAAGTACTTTGCTTTTGCTCTACTCCCTAAAGCAATCCTATTGAGCCCTCAAATGCTGACAATTTTCAACCATACGTCAAATTGCATATTCAACCCACTCATTCACGCTAACTCTGCCGACCTGTTAACCTCGAACTCTTCCCTGTAGCAACTTCGTGCTGGGACTCTCGAAGGGCATCGAGGAGACGGGCAGCATCAAGCTGTCACTGGCCGCCTGCCTCTTCCTGGCCTGGGCCATCGTGTTCCTCTGCCTGTGCAAGGGAGTCCAGTCCTCCGGCAAGGTGGTCTACTTCACGGCCCTCTTCCCCTACGTCGTCCTGGTGATTCTCTTCGTCCGGGGCGTCACTCTGCCGGGCGCCAGCACTGGCATCCTCTTCTACCTGACGCCCGACTGGAAGCAGCTGGCGAACGCCCAGGTAGGTGATTGTCCCTGCGGGCAATCTGCTCCTCAGATCTGCTCCCTCATTCCCGAACCCGTCTTGCAGGTCTGGGGCGACGCCGCCGTGCAGATATTCTTCGCCCTCAGCCCCGCCTGGGGAGGTCTAATCACGCTCTCGTCCTACAACAAGTTCTCCAACAACTGCTACAAGTAAGCCCATTCCTAGAGCTTTCCTCTTGGAAATATAGATTTAGTAGAGTTCAATTAAAGTTACTCAAGCACCAAAGCAAAGAAGTAACCCCAGAACCGATCTCTTTGAAGGGACTCTCTGATCGTGGCCTTCTGCAACATAGCCACCTCGTTCTTCGCCGGCCTGGTGATCTTCTCCATCATCGGCTTCCTGGCCCACGAGCTGAACGTGGACGTGGAGAAGGTGGTGGACCAGGGCGCGGGACTGGCCTTCATTGTCTACCCGGAGGTGGTCACCCGACTGCCCATCTCGCCGGTTTGGGCCGTTCTGTTCTTCGTGATGCTGCTCACCCTGGGACTGGACTCCCAGTTCGCCCTGATGGAGACGGTGACCACAGCGATTCTGGACCGCTTCCCCAACCTCAGGCAGTACAAGATCTGGGTGGTCCTGTCCGTCGCCATTTTCGGCTACCTCGGTGGCCTGGGCTTTACCACCAATGTGGGTAGTTAGGATCCCTTAAGTTCCTCAATTAACTGTTTTCTGTCTTGATTTTTGGTTCAGAGCGGCATGTACTGGCTGCAACTGATGGACAAATACGCGGCCAACTGGTCCGTTTTGCTGATCGCCATTTCGGAGTGCATCCTGATTGCCTGGATCTACGGATCGCAGCGCTTCCTCAACGACATCCAGGGCATGATAGGCAAGCGATCGAGGTTCTGGAACTTTTTCTGGGGCGTCATGTGGCGCTACATCACCCCGGCCACTCTTCTGGTGAGCTCTTTCCACTCCAGTCTAATCCCGTCTGGATTACCTAACCCAGCATTGTTCATCGGCAGTTCATCCTCTTCTTCAACTGGGTGGAGTACAAGCCGGCCAAGTACGGCCACTACGTGTACCCCATGTGGGCGGATGCCGTGGGCTGGATCGTGGGACTGCTGCCCGTCCTGGTCATCTTCCTGGTGGCCTTCCAGGAGATATGGAAGGCGCCCAAGAACCTCAGCTTCCGGGAGCGCATCAAGCACCTGCTGCAGCCCACCGCCGAGTGGGGACCGGCGGGAAGACCCTGCGTCAACCTGCACGCCGAGCGGTACCAGAGCCAGAACTACGACGGGGTCACCAACACCCAGATCCTCATCGAGGACGACGCCTCGCCCAAGCAGAAGGCGGGCAAGAAGCCCGAGCAGCTGACCCTCGACGTGGACCTGGATGTGGATGTGGACGTGGACGTCGAGTGCCTTCCGCTGGCGACTGTGGGCAAGCGGCCAGGTCCCGTGAAGTCAGCGAGCAAGCAGAGCAGCAGCAGCAACCTGCAGACCACTGCCAAGAACGGCGCTCACAAGTCGTCGCCCGAAGTCAGTCCCAGCAAGCAACCACTCATTGCAGCTGAGAAGGACAAGGAAAACAAGGCCGCCACCACAAAAGTCCTGGCGGCAGGGACGCTGAGCAGCGGACGGGAGTGCACCACAATGTCCACTTTCGCGGGTGGTGGGGAGAAGAGTCAGACAAAGGCCAATTCCGCGACAGCAGCGACAACTGTGGCAGCCACGCCGGCCGCCAGCAACACCCAGTCACCGGCCATTGTTGCTACTGCTACTGTGGGTGCAAACAAAGCAGTGCCATCAGCGACAAGTGTTGCACCTGCGACAGCAACAGGTGCTGCTTCGGCGAACGGCAGAGCCTCGGCTCCAGGTGTAAAGATGCCGTCGGCCGCAAATGTTGCTAGTGCTGCTCCAGCTAAAGCAGCGCCATCGAATAAGGCGGCGCCACCCAAAACGGCAATACCAGCCAGTGTTGCTGCCGCGGGAGTCACCAAGGCATCGCCTTCAGTTGGTGTGGCAAGTACAACTGTGGTCACTGTCTCCACAGGAGCCACAGTTGCTGGTGGGGCAAGTGGCAAAGCAGCCAACGCTGCCAGTGCTGCAGCTCAGGTCAAAGTATTGCAGTTGGATAAGACGACTCCACTCAAAACGACAATATCATCAGCTGTTGGAGTTTCAGCTGCAGCCAAGTCGAAGGCCAGCTTGACTGCCACAAAGGACCCAACAAATACCACTGTTGCCCAAGTAAAATTAGCACAAGCAGTGAAAACCACACCAGCAGCAACTGTTGCTGCTCCTGTTGCTGCTCCTGCGGCAACTATTGCTGCTGCGCTGCCAGCGAAGCCATCGGGCTCGGTGCCGAAAGCAAGTATTGACTCTGGCTCCAAGCCAGCGGCTCCCTCACCAGCTCATAAGTCGGAGGGCAAGCCAGCAGCAAGCGCTGTGACGACAGCAGCAAAGGCTAATATTGGCGGGCCGGGTGGAAAAGTCAACCCGAGTGCAGCAGAACCGGCATCTGCTGTAAATACCACAACAATTGCACAGCCAGCTGCTCTCCAAAAGCAGACGACAGCAGCAACATCAAAGCCGCAAGCGGCAACTGCAATAGCTACATCCTCCAAAACTGCCTCAAATGCCAAGCCAATTGCCACTGCAGCGGAAAGCGGTAAGCCTGCCGCTTCGGTCGATCTGTCCGGCAACAGGGCATCGGATCATCCATCGGCAGCAAGTGGCGCGACCACCAGCAACATGTCAGCAAAGTCTGCGAGAGCTGGGAAAACAAAGTCGGGTGAAACTAGCCCCACAAAGTCCCCAGTAAAACCCGTAAGGCCCGGCCAAACCAGCCCCACCAAAGCAGCGACATCGGCGGCCGGAGCGGTGAAGACAGGAGCGATCGCCAAGCCAGGAGCAGGAGCAACTTCGGGTGCAGCAGGAAGCGGCAAGAAGGCAGCAACGTCTGGCAGCCAGGCCAAAACGAAAGGCAATGCATCGGCGGCAACTAAGAAATAATAAGCCCTAGGAATTCCAGGTAGGATCTGTTGGGGTCAAAGAAGAAGGTTGAACGCGTGGTTCCCAATATCGAAAGCTATTTTTATAAGTATATATAAATGTGTATGTGTATGTACCTAACGAGCTAAGCACCCACTTAAACTGTAAACTGTAAACTGTAAATGTAAAATGTAAAGAGTTGAACTAGGCGACTATGTAACCGGTCACAAGCTAAAATCAAATATTTTATAGCTGTTTAATTTTGATTGGCCAGGCGAGAATGGAAGAACGAACCTTCATGTTTCCTATGCGAAAGTACCTATTTATCAGTCATCACGGTGGGATTGCTGTTCCTTAGTACCTAATTTCAAGTCGATGGTGATGATGGCAGGCAGGACGACGGCGGAAAGACTCGAATGTAATTACCAAACAAGTTAACGTAGAATTTAGGTCAGGACTCCTGGTGTTTATTTAGTTTTGTGTATATCCCCTTGGACCCCGTCAGAGGGCCTCAAGTAATTCGAGAGCAATGTTAAAAGTGCAATGGAAAACGTTGAGTTTTAAAATATATAAATTTATATACAAATATACACGGTTACAACTAATCAATTTTTACAAATGAGAAATCGTTCGATTGGTTTTTTACGGTAAATATTCTTAAGACTACTTTGGAGGGACAGAACATTGGCAGCGGAGTTGGTTTTTCCGTTTTGTAAGTGCGTACATTTGTTAATAGAACCGTATACATCACCTGGAATACGCAAACACAAACCTTTTTCTGCAGTGTAAAAAGTATCTATGTGCTCACTCTGCTCTATGCTTTCTGTGCTGACGAGAGACTCATGTACCTAAATGTTAATCTAGTTGCATCAAATCCCTATTTGTGTGCATTTCTATAGTTAAGGCAAAATATTTAGAAATGTTTTATGTGTGGAGTAGAAGGAAGCTAAGCCGAATAGGAACAAATGCTCACTAAAATCAGAAAAAACAATAACTACAAGTAAATTTCTAGAATTTATATAACCATTGTTGTGTATTCATGTTGAAAAACAAATTATATAAAATATGGAAATATACAAGTATAGGAGCCGATATAATATTCGTAAATATTTATATGTGTTTGTACCTGTAGTTAGTTGGATGAATTAATATGCCACTTGTTCAGAAACGATTTAATCTGAAGAAACGCATACTCTTATTTCTGTTTGAGTTTTATTTAATTTTTGCATTTTTATCACGTAAAAATCGAAAAACAAAAACACTTTTAATAAAGCCCCTGAAAATGTGTGATAAATAATTTGCTCCGGCTCAAAGTAATTTTCAATTTGTGTCAAACATACTTTAGATTTAAGTGGAATAATTGGAAACAGGAATATATATTAATATGCTAGTTAAAATTGTTGTAATTTGAGTTTGTTGTTGTTAATTGTTTAGCGCAGTAGCTGTGACACAAGCCAACATCCATACATATGTACCTATAGGCTAGACTCTAAAGCCAAAAACCCTAAATCAGACATATAACGATATACATATGGGTATTTGGAGTAATGAACTAGGCCATCAATGTTGCATGTTTGTTAGTTGAACTGGATGTGTACCTGTAAAATAGAAACGGAAAATAAATCAAAGCGGAGTTATCAAATAAATTTAGATAAGGAAATATGTAATGGCTGTTTAAAAGGTAAAAGTATAAATAATAATACGGGCATTTTCACACGAATGCTAATGTATTGCCGCAATTTGCTCAAAAATAAAATAAGTCGCAAGTAAATTTACGGAAACATAAACTGTCAATTCGGACAAGATATTTTAATTTTACAAAATAACGTATTACTCAATTGGCATGTAAAATAGTTACATAAGAAGAGTTTACTTTAAAAATTCAACAAAGGAGCTTCAAATTTTATATGTAACTTTGGGATGAGTCTTAAGAATTCAAAATATTTAATGAAACTGCAAAAAATAGGCAAGAATTCAAATAATAGCCATTCATATCCCTGTAAGCCGAAATAATCCTGCAATTAACACATCAGATCAATGTGCACATTAAAATCAAAGATCGAGATATTCATGATCAAGGTCAAATTCGTATAAATAACGAGCCAGATATTTTTAAGCAGAAAATCTTTTTAGTGTTTTCATTTTAAGCAAATGTTGCAACCGTACATAAACGAATTCAGAGAGTATGGTAAATGTTAAAATTTTTCTCCGAAGAGCATGTTTAGTTAATGCTAACCATCAACACGACTCCTTTGATTTTTAGTCTTAATTCTCAACCACAAGATCTTTGCCGAGAGTTATACATATAATCAGGAAAGCTACATATTTTCAGACGTAATTAAAAGGATGCACAGTAACTTACCGTACTGATTAAAAACCAAAAAATTTCAGCCCATTCGTTTAATTGAAACTGCACACCACAAACAAGGGGCTTGCAAAATATCTTATTAAATAGATGTATAACCTTTTTGCTGTTCTGGTAATCAAAAATGTATGTTATGTATATCAAAATAAAAGTGTAAGCAAATATTACACATATTCCACAGATGCCAAAAACTACATAAGAAATCATTGATATTTATGTTAAAACTTAACGATAAGCGAAAGAAAACAATATTCCTGAATAAATATTTATTGGTTTTAACAAAATAAAGTTGTTCGTGTACTGTTTATCCAATAAAAAATTGTGGAGGGAAACAAGGATGATAGTTATCTCGTGGATTTGAAACCAAGTCGAGCACCGAAGGCGTAATCCCCACCATTCCTCACTCTACCTTCTCCTCTTGCATATACGGAATTAACTATAACAAGAATTAATCCGGCCAAATAGAGGGGCATTTTCAACAAATAAAAGTTTTTTCTACCGGTCCCAACTCTCAACGCGTAACGCCATTGACGACACTAGATGGGGGTTGTCTTAATTTCATATTGTGTACTTCTAAGAACCCGTTTCGCCGCCCTTAACATGAGCTATATTTTGCGGCGGCTGGCTGGCACTGTGGCGCAGAGCGTAGTGCGCACGACTATAAAACAATGCTGTGCGGGTTCGAGTTTCGCTGCTAACAATAAATATTTGTTTTTTATTTACATACATATGTAAATTTTTTTCAATTCTCAATTTCTTACGCCTTTTAAGTAAAAAGTGATTAAAATTATAACTGCGTAAAATTAATTTGTCATGGAATATATTGTGTCCACTCAACAACGTCAAACGTATTCATAAACAACTCAGAATATTAACGCTAAAATGATTTTCATAAATGTTTTTATTGTGATTATACTGGCCGGGCTCATCAATAAAACCACGGCCAAAGGATTTAAGGGCTACAAATGGTGCACGGTGGCAAGAGATGGAATTTGTGTAAATTAACATTTTGTATTCAAATATATAAATAAAATGTGGTTTTTACCGGTGGCCATATGAGCCGAAAAGGAATTAAATGGATTTCACCCTCCTAAAGGTGTATAAACACATGTACCTTGATTTCAAGGGAACGCATATGTTTTCTTATCAAACGATAAGTAAACAAAAAATTGCTTTGAATTAAACATCAATTTAAAGCATTCGCTAGTTGTTCTTTGAAGCGCATCGAAAATGCCACTTCGACCAGGTATATGTTCGGCAATAGTATTTTTTATAGGGGTCTCTTACGACGAAGCTTATTCGCAAACTTTTAAGCAAAATGTCCTGAACATATTTGCACAAAACACAAGCATCAGCGACGACACGTTGCCTATGCTGAGCAACTATTTATGCCCATTGCTCCTGCTGTTCTTTTGGATGGTCTCCATAAGTAAATATATCAAGTTTCTTTATGCCAAGCTTTATAATCCTTTACACCTCTAGTCGTTGTAGTGTGCACCTGCCTGTGTTGCAAGTTCGTAAAATCGGAAACGTCAACCACCTACGACTCGAATATCTTTGAAATGCAGGAGGTTCATATCCTGGGTCCCGATGTTCTTCATGCCAAAGCATGTGCTTGTTTGGAGTGTCTGCATCGTCAGTTAGCTAAGGAGATGAAGCTGAAAAATAATACCTAAGGCCTAAATTGTATTTAATGCAACGAGTACATTTATTGGTGGATAGTATTTAAATACATTATGCACCAAAAACTTATTTTGTATATCAAAAAATAACTTTCAGATTAACGTCTTCATAAATCTAAATCGTACATAACTACATATGTATGTAAGTAACCAATCTTTGATGTGAAAATTTAGTCCGATTTCACTTCCATCTTCGACAAAGTCAAAACATCCTTGTGAATAGGAGACAGCGTAATTTTCAAGTTGTGCTTCTTGACCAGAGTACAAAGCAATCCAAACTGGGCCTCTGAAAACATTTTGCGGGAAATTCCCAACGTTGACTGGCTAGAGGTTTTAAAGTCCGTAATAATCGTCTCAAGTTCTTGCTTAAAACCCTGCTCCTTGGCTTGTTTCTCCAATTCAGATGCTGTTTTCGGGCCATCTGATTGAGAGCCTTTTAGAGAGAAGGCGCGTTCCCAAAGATCCCGACTGGCTTTTTGGTATTTGTTGATCCTCTTGTCCATGGTGATAATCTCATCGCTGATCTCCTTGTTTACCGGTTGCTTGGCCTGTGCCTGCAGGAAGACCTTGCGGGCTCTATCGTATTCGCCCAAAGAAGCCAGCGCACGACCCTCCTGAAAAAGCGCCTTACAGGAGGGATTGTTCTCGGTCAAACGCCGCACGGACTTCATCATGATGCAGGCTCGCTGCGGCTTGTTGAGCTTGTTGTATACGATCATAAGGTTTTGCTAAAAATATTTAGTCATGTTATGCAAATATATATATATACTATATGAGTTTTTATTTAAGCTGTCGGCAACTTACAGACAAAGTAATCAGCAATTCGGTTTGCCTCCCCTCCTCCTCTTCATTGGCCAAACGGCAGTAGTTCAAGGAATTGAATGCCTGTTCAAAGGCAGTGGCCGCATTTCGATAGCGCCCGCGCTTCACGCAGTCCTTTCCGTGCAGGTGCAGATCCTGCGCCTTAGGATAAACCACGCAGAACTTGTCGCGGTCTTCCTTGGCAATCGCGTTGAGAGCCTCCGAGTCGCCAATGAGGGAGTAGTCGATCACTTCCACTTTGAAGAGTCCATCCGCCTTAGGCTTGATCCTAGGCGGGCAGCCAAGTTCCCGGAAAAGCAACTGGTAAGAGATTATGAATTCGGCCTGCTCGTAAGGGCGCATGGTGCGCACTGCAGCCTCCAGGCCTTCGATAACCATGTTCTGACCCGTCTCGAACTCGAACTTGGCCCCCCGAAGCATGGAAGAGTCGAAAGGAGCGCCCTCGCCCTCCCAGTAGCCACTGTATCTTACTGAGACCCTTGCTTTCTGCGGCACTAAATCCCGATCCACGTGCCCCTCTCGTGTAATCCGCTTATAAATGAAGTCATTGACCTTGGTCATCAGGCAACGCAGCTCCTCGAATGACAGCATCCACGGGGAGAGCAACGCCTCGTTGTCCACACCCTCTGCGTCCTCGTAGTCGCTGTCTCCGTCACTACCTAAAAATTCGGTGGCGGCGGTATCTTGACGAAACGTGTCCACCTCGAATTCCGTGCCCTTCTCCACGAGGTCCCTGCAGGAAGAGCAACAGGTTCATGGCTATGTGTTCTATGCTGTATGCCTTTAAATAAGGACTTACGCAAAGGACAAGGGTTTCTTAAGCACCTGGGGAAGGCTGGAAAAATAGGAATCCTCCATTTTTGGAAATGTTACTGGTTTTATGTGCAGAAGTTATAAAGTGCTGAAATTGCGGTTTATTTTATAAGGCAATAGTGCTGGAAAGCGAAGGAAAACTTTATCCCCCAGGCCATTTCCAACACTACCACTCCGAGATCAGAACCCAATAATTTGATCGCAAAAGCATTAGCGAAAGGGACAAAAATCCTTCCTGAATACTTTTTAAATTGAAATTGTAAATCAATTGTAATTGAATTGTAATATCTTAAAATAAAACAACTCAATTTAAATGTATTTGCAGGAAAGAACTAGATTAATAAAACAACTACCAACAGTAGTTTATTCTTTCACCCCTATAAAATTATTTGAAATTAAAAAGACGTTTCCGTGATTCATAATTCAATTCTGAAAAATGCTGCATCAGCATCGTTTAAGATAACAAAGAAGCCGAGTATGTACCCTTATCCGTTTTCGCTTGACTTCTCTTTTGTTTTGTATGCATTTTATTCAAAACTGGACACTTATCGCTCTTTACCGATTCGTGTAACAATAAAAAACTAAAAAACAATGAGGAATGCATTTGAAATGGCCTAATGGTGTGCTCCAATCATGCGACATGGTATAACTATGATCTGTATATTTAAGGGAGGCTATTCTATGAATGTATCGCGACGAATACGGGCTCACTTCTTCAGAAGCTTGCTCATGTCCTTGTTCTGCTTGTGAATCTTCAAGTCAACGTCCTCGATTTTGTAGTTCATATTATCCAGCAGTTCGTTCTGCGACTCGATTTCACCGCCCAAATCAGTGGCTAGCATCTTGAGCACCGACAGATTACTGCACATCTCCTCTAGATTGGCGTCAATCTGGGCCTGGAAGGGATTGCCCGTCTGCCGCTGAGGATGATAGGTGCTGCTGGGGTCACCGCGCATCTGGCTAACCGGGTGATTTTCGTAACGCTCGGCTGGTGAGAGCGGTCCAGGTGGGCTTACCCCGCCACAGGCGCCCAAATCAATGTTGCTATTTGCCTCCTGGGAGGACTGACTAGCGGTAGGTGATCCAGCGGCAGTGGAGGGATGGTCCCGGTTACCGGAGAGGTAGTTTTTCAGTCCGCCGAAGACGCTCTTCAGCCCAGTCAAGTGACGCTGGCTGAAGCGCAACGTAGAGTTGATCTCATCCAGTTGGTGCGAGGTTTTCTCCAGCTGCTCCCGCTGCTTAGCCAGCTCCACTGCAGTGGCCTTACCCACCTCCTGGGTCTCGTAAAGCAGACCTGTGGATAGCACTCGTTTAAGTAACGCCCCTTGATTGATTGTCAATAGACCCCCTGTTACCCAAGCTCTTGTTGGTGGAGTCCAGAGTTCGCTGCTCGATGGCCCTTCGTTTTTCCGCATAGGCCAAACGTTGAGCGGACACCGAGGGCGACATGGTTAACTCATCATCGTCGTCGTCCTCAATCTCGAAAGGATTTGTGCTCCTCTGCTGCGGAATCTTGGGAGCTCCAGTTCTTTTGTTTTGGAGAAAAAGGTCATCGTCGACATCCTCGAATCTGTCCACGTCGTCAAAGTGGTCATGTACTGGCTGCAAGTAGTTGTGTGCCATTTTTAGGCCGAGAGAAACTTCCTAATTGTCTAATTTTGATGTGTTTTGATAAACTTATTTTTTCTTTGTTGTTGTTCGTCGATTGATAGCTATCGATTTCACCAGCGATGGGAAGACTGTAAAAGGAAGAAGTGTCTTGACATATTTTAATTGCATTGCCAAAAAGAAGATAATAAACTAAATATTTTACAATTATTTTCCCGCGAAGACATGTCTTCTCCCCATGTTAAATTAGTTGGAGGAAGCCCCTCATTGTCGATTTGGCGGGAAAGAAGTGAACGGCCATCACTGACGGATATCGAACCAGAGTTTCTATCAATTTTCCAGCAGGCGTCACAGTTTTTTGTAACTTTTCAACACGAAGAAAGGAAACGTAGTTCAATTTAGCAAATTATAGCAGCCGGTCGTCCAAAGTTTCAGAAAACTCACCGGCGATTACGAACCCCCAAATGCTTTGCAAATCGCTCCTTTTGACCGCGCCATGTACGGTGCTGCTTCTGCTGGCCGCAGCAGCGCAGTCGGCGGCTGCGGCGCAGTCAGGACTGCAGCCAGGTGGCAAGTTAATCGAGTTGGACGAGGACAATTGGCACCTGATGCTCCAGGGCGAGTGGATGATTGAGTTGTAAGTGCAAAAGAATAGCCCCAACCTCTTGAAACACACGTAGCCCCTGACGTAACGCAAAAGGGGCGTGGTGCCCCGGCTTTTTTAAGCCGGCAAGCTGGATTTATTCATTCCTCAGAGTCCCAGACACTCCTTTCTTCGCAACAATGACTCATAGCAGCTGTTTAAAGACGTTTATTTTTCTCTCAAACTTGCAGCTTTGCCCCGTGGTGCCCGGCCTGCAAGAACCTGGCTCCCACCTGGGAGCGCTTTGCCCGCGTTGCCAAGGATGTCCAGGTGCAGGTGGCCAAGATCGATGTCACCACTTCGCCCTCGCTTAGTGGGCGCTTTTTTTGTCACTGCCCTGCCAACCATCTACCAGTGAGTCGCACAACCCTTTTCGGGCCAGAAATTGCTTAGTATAACCTTTACCTTTTCATAGCGTAAAGGATGGCGAGTTCCGTCAGTATCGCGGCGCCCGGGATGGCGATGCCCTCCTGTACTTCGTGAAGAAGCAGCAGTGGCAGAGCATCGAACCCTTGTCCGCCTGGAAAAAGCCCGATACCATCCACATGTCCGTGCTGTCCTACTTCTTCAAGCTGTCCCACACTCTAAAGGTACGTTCACCTATCCCACTTATCACCTCAGTTCATTGCATGAGACACAAGCGGAAGCTTATCGGCAGACTGATCCCGCTGACCCAAAGATTGTTGCTCATTACTCATTACTATGGTCTTTGCTCTCTGCTATTTGCCTCGTATATTGGGTTCATGTACTAATAGCACACGCAAAAACTCTTTAAGGACTTCAACGGGCGGCTTCAAGAGGAGTACGGACTGCCCACGTGGGGCTCCTACGCCCTCTTTGCGATCGCCACCATCTTCGTTGGCGCCGCCCTGGGGCTGCTGCTCGTGTGCCTTGTGGACTTTGTGTATCCACCCAAGAAATCGCAACGCCAGAGCTTCTCTGAGTCCCAAGACAATCTTACTGAAGGTCTGGAAGATTTAGCCACCGAGGAGATCGAGGACGATGGTGAGGTCGAGGAGAACGACGATGAGCAGCGCGAGAGCGACGAGGAGGAGCCTGAGGACGATGAAGAGGAAGAGGAGGATAGCGAGGAGCAAGCGGGCGATTTGGCATCTGAGGGGAAGGAAGCCGAAGGTGAGCCGGAGAAAACCGGAAAAACACAGCCCAAGCAGGTTGGAGATTCTGCGCCCGAGAAGACGGAACAAGTGCGCAAGCGTAAGCCTCGCAAGGGCGACTAGGGGCAGCCAAATTCCCCAGGATCACCAGGATCACTAGCCTTAGCGATCAGAAGCGGCAACAAAAAGACTAACACACAGAATCGAGAGAACACAACCTCTTACCAAGCATCATTCGAGCAGATTTCCTGCTTTGCCTTCGCGCACAAAACTTATGTTTTCCCCACTTAATCCTAGCCTGATACTGGCAACCCATGTATTTCTTAATTATGTAAAAGAAAATTATAACCCGTTAAGCAAAAACAAGCGTAACAATAACTAAATTTAAATGTAGTCATACACTTTTATTTTCTTTTGCCAAGCATTGTATTCTCTTAAGCATTTCATTTGTAATTGCATTTCAAATTGCAAATTGTATTAAATTTTCGTATTACAAAATAAACTAAAGACCAATTAAACTGTGGTTATATTGCTGGCTGGTGCTAATACATGAAATTGCATATCCGTGTCTAGGTAAAGTTTCGATGCTTTTAAAAAAGATATACAATTCTCGAGTATTAATTTTCTTTATTCTTCAAACCCCAAACCGCAAATGGTTTCGTTATTCCCAATTTACTCCCAGTTATAATTATTCCATTAATCGTTTTAACTAAAAAGTGTTCATTTATATGGTTTTATAAATTTATTATCATTTTATTGTAGGAGAATATAAAGTAAGACAAAAATCCCTGCAATTTCGTTGTGTAAAACTACAAATTATTGGTATAAGATGGGTGTGAGTGCTGTGGCCAAAATAATTCAAATTTTTAAATAAATATGGTTTTTCAAACGAAAAAAAAACGGTAACTGTAGCTTAAAATAGTTTGCTTGCTGCGGCATACAAAATTCATGGCTACCTTATAAAAAAGAGTACAAGTGATTATACAAATATCTCTATAAAAACGTGATTCATCTTCAGCGTTGGTTTGCCTGATCTCTTGGCACTTGTGATTTAAATCGGAATTAACTGGATTATTAAAACATTTTGATTGTTAAACAAATAATTAATCTTTCAACAAATTGCTATGGCTATTGTTAGGTTTATTCTGGGGTTTCGGGGATAAGGTACTTGTGGTGTGTGTGTATATAATAATTTCTTTGTATATAAAATATATATTATATATATATTGTTTGGTTGTAAAAGTTGTACTATTGCAGCGTATGGAGGAAGTTTGTTGGGCGGTCTGGTGAGGAATAGGGGATGGGGATAAGGATGCGATTGGTATAGTTGGTTCGTTTTGGGCTGTGTTGTGTTTTCAAATACTTTAAGTAATTGTCGGTATGAGAGTTTGGAAATTTTGCTGGTGCGAATTTCGTGTTTGGGCTATTTCAGGCTTCAGTTAATTCGTATTCATACAAAATGGCGAGATGTCAACAAAAACAATTGTTAATTTCTTTGAAATATTCAAAAAGCAATCGAGGTGCGCGCTTAACTGCAGCTGAAAGCAGATTCTCCAACCGAGGAGGTTTGGAATCGCTTTCAGCCCCAGATATTTGTTGTAAGATTAACCTGGGGGCAAACTCCATAACAAAGGCGCACTTCAGGCTTAAACTACTAAATAACTTATTGAGGTATGAGTGTGTCCTTTTGCAGAACTTGATTGATGAGTGGAAATTTTGACAGGGCCAAAAGCTGGCTGAATTTCGTAAACCGGTCTATTGCATAAAATTGCAGGTCTTCGTCCGTCTCCCAAAGAGCACGGACAAGTAAAAAAGCGTAGCAAACTAGTCGAGCTGAGGAAAAGGACTGCTAAGCCACGAAATCGAGCGGCCGGTTGAAGCCACCCTTGCGATTCATGTACTGGCGGTACTTTCGCTTTAGGATTACATGCACTTCTCCGACATCGTTGCCCTCGACCTTCCTGTTCTTGGTGGTGTCGAACGTGCAGAATCCCATTGTCTTGAGCATCTCGACCTCTTCCGGCGATTTACCCTCTAGGTCCGCCTCGTTGATCTTGGGTCGGTCGGCAGCTGTGGCCGCCGCGTTGTTCCTCGTCGTCCTTCGCGACGTCGATGGTCCGGAGCTGCTGTTGCCGCCGCTGCTTCCGCCGCCTCCTCCTCCGGCGCCCCTCGACCGCGATCTGCAATCCGTGAATTGTACATGATGAGCTTGGATATTATTCAGATGGTGAGTAACAGGACCAGTCGCAATTGCACTCAAATTGCAACGAGCCTGGGAAATAACTGGGGCGACCTTGAGCATTGTGCACCCAAAGTAGCAATTTGAAGTTTTAATTAGGCGAAATACGACACTTTGCGACCGGTCGGTCGGGTTCATTAAAGGTCTTATTAACGTCTTGGTTTTTGGTTGACAATCTGAACTGCGATTCACCCATAACTATTGAAGGGCCCAAACCCGCTAAATATTCATAAATGCATCGAAGAACCGGCTCGTAAGGATGTGAAAAGAAGCTGATTAAGTGAATCCTAATTACAAAATAACTGGTTATTGATGTATAACTAATCACATGCCCAAGAACTTATTTTTAAGTAGAGAAAGGGGTTTGCTAAAAATCAGCATTAGTTAGATTAGTTCACCCAAAAATAACTGCCGACCATAACAACAAAACTATTTTAGACTCGCTATGACTATAATATGACTGCAGCTTCACTTTTATGGTTTTTTTTTTTGTATTTCGTTCTTAAATGACAATTCGTAGAAGATAACAGATTATCGCTTAGACCAATCGTAAAAGGTTGATGGTGTCTAGATGCCTAGGACATGTCCTCAATGAGGGCGGCTCGCAGTTTTGTCGTAACCGTGGCGGGTTGCGCCTGGTTCAGCTTGAAGACGCTTTCAATCACCGAAATCTCTGTGGCCGTGGTGTTCATGCCCACAAAGGAGAGCCAGTCGTTGACCACCATGCCAGCGGCGAGCACCTCGCTGCCTCTGTTCACTGTTCCCGCAACAAGGGGGACCTGCAGCAAGGACGACAGCTCATCCTGGTCCTGTATGCTGGTTTTGGGGTGGACCATGCCGCCCTGGTTGCTCAGAACGGCATAGGAACCCACTAGTGTGTTGTCCGCGATGGTCTGGCGAAAGACCTCCACTTTGAGCACATCACCGATGATCTCCTCCGTCTCCTTGTCTAGATCAGGGTGCACTAGGGCCACATAGTCGTTGCAGGCTATGACGTTGCCCAGCGCAGAGAGGCGTTCTTCCACGCGCTGAATCTTCACGGCATCCGGCAGACTGTTGCGCAGGTGCTGCAGCTCCTCGTCGGTGGTGGAATTGGGCACCAGCAGGCCGTTTCGGTTGCCCACCGTAAGGCGACCGATGATTCGGCAGCCGCCCACGTTGGCGTGCACCACAGGGATTGTCTCGGCCAGCTCCGCCTCGAAGGCGCTGTAGAAGGTTTCAGATCCCCCGATGGCCACCAAACAGTATGTGTTAGTTAGCTTGGTAAAGACGCCGATGTCGTCGTTGTTTTCGAATTGCACTCGCAGCGCCATGTTCTCTGTGTGTTTCGGGTTGATTTTCTCTTGGGGTTTCTATTTGATTGGATCTGCTGGCCTGACTGAGTCCGAACCCTGTGATCCTCTGCGTTTGGTTTAAATTGCCGGAAATTTTTTAAACGCCGTGATGAAATTCGCACAATTTCGCTTCACGTGGTAATTTTTTGTTGAGCGGTCAGAGCTGCATGGCCGTCGATTGCCTGCCTATCGAGCCAAGAGTTTATCGATACGTGCAAGTAAACAAACAAGCGTGGGGTTGAAGAAGTATGAGGAGGTTCTTTTTCCCACCCACACAACACCTAAAGACTTTCAAAATGCAAACTCCTTGTTTTTAGCTTAACTAATATTTTCGAGTCAGTTCAAAAAAAAACACACTGAATGTGACCCCAGGTACGCTCTATACGTATGTACTGCCTATCGGTATTTGCCGGTATACAAACAAGTTTTTACAATGGAGTATATTCTCCCACAAAGAATTTAAAGATAAATCTATAATTTATCAACCCAGTAATGTTAATCTGCATACGTCCCAGACAAACTTACTTCTAGGTTTTAGCAACTAGTTGTATACTTATCATTTCTTGGCTTTTGGTACACTACACTTTGTTATTCACCTAGAACGCCTGCCCCGAGCACGATCGCGATCCCGCTCACGTTCCCTGCTACGACTCCGGTCACGGCGACTTGATCCCGGTCCTGATCCTGCGGCGGGAGCCACTCCGATGGCCTCCCTTTCCCGGGAACGGCGTTCCCTGCGCTTCTTCCGCTCGGATCGCTCCTTCTCGCGCCTCCTATGCGCCGGCGATGCGGGACTTCGGCTGCGGCCCATTTCTCCGTTTCGGTTATGCTTCTGTGGCGGTTAAGTGCTAGGTGTTGTGCCTGGTCATAAATGGGCAAAGTTATTTAAAGCCCACCAGGTGTTGCTTCTTGGCTCACCGTTGCTCTAGGCTGTGTCTCGCATAATTTGGGCGACACCGGCGGTGGGAAAAACGCGCTAACTTAAAACTAAACGGAAATAAACAACGCGAGTTCGCGACGCCGCCAACGGAATGAAGAATAAGGGATGTGATGGAATCTTATAAAAATACCTTTATATATCGATGTATTGTCGCAGTGTTGAAAATTTAGCTACAAAGTAGCTAAATTTCGATTTTGAAATCAAAATAACCTGCCTATCGAAGTTCGAAATTCTGTTGCAAGATACAAATGCATATTGTTATACAAATATGGTTAACGATTAATTACATTTCTTAATTTGAAAACCTTTTAGTTTAATTCCTGATACAGTTTTACGTTATTGCATACAAAATCTTGTAATATCGTCCAAGGCATTTCTCGATTATCACTGTTTCCACGATCGCAGTTCAAATGAACCACTTTACACATTTCTCCTGGTTCGATCTGCGATTGGTGAAGGGGCTGCCAACTCCCTTCGGAATAGGGAGAAAATGCATTTCGAAGATTAAGATACACACAACCATCCGTAAGTGCGTCAGAATTTTCAGAACCCGCGGTTCGCTGAAACCCACGAAACAAGGAATTAAATGTTTGTGTACACCTGAATGCCACCTCATAGTAGTTAGCCTTGTGTAAAGCGAAGAAGCGATCAATCAAGCTTTTTAAATATGTTGTCGGGCCTGCGAAATACCTTGGAGGCTGTTGCAGTTCTGGCTTCTTTTGGACTAGGACTGGTTGTGCTGATATTTGTGGCGACGACGCCGAACGCGGTGGAGGCCACCCAGTCGGGAATTTATATAGACAATGGCAAGGACCAGACGGTCATGCACAGGGTGCTCAGCGAGGACGACAAGCTGGACGTGTCCTACGAGATCCTCGAGTTCCTGGGCATCGCCGAGCGGCCAGCGCACCTAAGCAGCCACCAGTTGTCGCTTCGCAAGTCAGCTCCCAAATTCCTGCTAGACGTTTACCACCGCATCACGGCGGAGGAGGGTCTGGCCAGCGATAGCGACCGTGAGGAGAATGATGGAGCCTCCTACGAAGGTCACCGGTCCAGGAGAAGCGCCGATCTCGACGAGGACGAGGGCGATGATCAGCAGAACAATTTTATTACCGATCTGGACAAGAGAGCCATCGACGAGAGTGACATCATCATGACCTTTCTGAACAAGCGCCACCACAATGTGGACGAACTGCGTCACGAGCACGGGCGACGTCTCTGGTTTGACGTCTCCAAAGTGCCCGATGACAACTACCTGGTGATGGCTGAGCTGCGCATCTACCAGAACGCCAACGAGGGCAAGTGGCTGACAACCAACCGGGAGTTCACCATCACGGTCTATGCCATAGGGACCGGAACGCTGGGTCAGCACACCATGGAAACGCTGTCCTCGGTAAACACCACGGGAGACTATGTGGGCTGGCTGGAACTGAACGTGACCGAGGGCCTGCACGAGTGGCTGGTCAAGTCGAAGGACAACCATGGTATCTATATCGGGGCCCATGCTGTGAACCGACCCGACCGCGAAGTCAAGCTAGACGACATCGGGCTTATCCACCGCAAGGTGGACGACGAGTTCCAGCCCTTCATGATCGGCTTCTTCCGCGGACCAGAACTGATTAAGGCGACGGCCCACAGCAGCCACCACCGAAGCAAGCGAAGCACCTCCCACCCGCGCAAGCGCAAGAAGTCTGTGTCACCCAACACTGTGCCCCTCCTGGAGCCAATGGAAAGCACGCGCAGCTGCCAGATGCAGACCTTGTACATAGACTTCAAGGACCTGGGCTGGCACGACTGGATCATCGCTCCGGAGGGCTACGGAGCCTTCTACTGCAGTGGCGAGTGCAACTTCCCGCTCAACGCGCACATGAACGCCACGAACCACGCGATCGTCCAGACTCTGGTCCACCTGCTGGAGCCCAAGAAGGTGCCCAAGCCGTGCTGTGCTCCGACCAGGTTGGGGGCGCTCCCGGTGCTCTACCACCTGAACGACGAAAATGTCAACCTTAAAAAGTATAGAAACATGATTGTGAAATCCTGCGGGTGCCATTGAATTCAAATTACCACTTAGGCTAAGAAATATAAAGCATTTCTGTGTAGATGTCCATCTCTGTACTAATCTCGAATATTTTTTATAGAAATATACAGCGCTGTACCTAACTAAAACAAGGTTCATAGTTTTTTCTTGGTGGTAAATTGTGGCCAATGGCCGAAATTTTGTAAATAATTACAGTAAGTTTTAAGGTTCATTATTTTATTAAATGGTTCGGTTTAATTTAAATAACAAATATATGCATACAAAAAAGTATTTAAGTATTTTCGCACAAAATCTTTAAACTTTCTTCTATGTTTTTGAATACGCCATTTTTTGATTCTGATCTTTATGGTTTTCCACTTAAACTAAAAGTGTTTTACTTCCTAACTAGTAAAGTAAGTAATACTTCGGTTTCCATAATACATGCCATTTTGATTAACTCTTAATTCATCTTAAGTTCAATAAAAAACAATATTAGACCCTTGCAAGCCAATTTATGCTAGTAATTCATACATATTTTCAAGCTTGGTTTTGACCAAGTAAAAAGCAAAAACAAATCAAAGCCTTATTCCTTATGAATCCAATGATGACGGAAGGCAAACAAGTCCATAATTAAGTTACCGATTCGTTTGTCAATAAGGCAAGACATTAGGCGACCATCAAACACTGGCGCGTTTACGTTTATCGACATACAGGCCTCTCTGAAAGGAAGCACATTAGAATAGGACGTCATCAAAGCTGTTTCTTACTTACACAATTTCAGACACTGGAATGGAGTTTCGAAAGTATTCCTTTAGCGTAAATTCGCCATTAATTGTCTTAGCTCGACTTACGCTGAGCATTACTTTCGGATCCTTTTTGTACAGAATCACAAAGATATGCCTGTTGGGAGACTCGATGGGTCTGACAAATTTTCCGAGAACACTTTCAATATAGCCCGCTGTGCTGGCGCTATAAAATTCCTCGCATTCGCCCTCCGAAAAGAGCAGGAAAAACTGCCTCTCGACGAAATGAGAGTTGAATTGCTGCGGTTTTTGCAAAAAGTGCCGATTCTCTTCTTTTTCCCGGATCCAACTGAAGTGAGCGTTGACGTTCAGAAGGTAGGAGGCCGGCGTCTGACTAGTTGGTAGGTAGGTTATGGGCAGGGGCTTGGAGAAGCCCACGGCAGATTCCTCGCTCTCAAAGATCTTCGAAAGCGTTTCAGTTAACGTCGCGTAGTGCGACCCCGTTGGTGACTCGTTGCGCCACCTCTCCTGGTCGCTGCAGTGCTTCAAAAATTCGTAGTACATTTTAAAGAAATACTGACGCGTTCTCATGATCATCTCAGCAGAGGTTTTGGAGGTCACCATCCATATCCACTCATCTAAAAAGATGTTAACGTCGTGATCACTCGAAGTTACTTGGCTCTCACATATTTGGGAAAGGCGAAGACGGGGACGCCCTAAATAATAAAATTTATTAAAAAAAAAGAAACAAAATTAAAGGCTTTAATAACTTGAAGTTCACTTAGATTACCAGAAAATAATGCCACGGCCAGCGGTACAACCATGGTGGCATAAACAATTTGGTTCTTTTGCTTGGTGCACACAATCCAGGACGTGCGGAAATTCAGAGCCGAAAAGTTTATTGGCTGCAAGAACTCGCGAAGCACTGTGCTGGGATGCAGGTAAACAGTGCCGGAAAAAGCTGATTTTAGTAGGTTTAATCCGTCGTCTACGACACAAATACTGGGATACATCCCTCCCGTCAAGGCCGCCTTGACAACTTGCCAGTTCCCGGACATTCGGTTAAGATTCTGGATGGATAGCTTCCCGCGAGCGTGGATCAATGTCGCGGCCCGGAGGCTGCTCACAAGCTCGGAGCGCGTATAGCTAAGTTGTTCCATTAACCCGTTCAGTACAAAGTCATATTCATCCGTGAGATAAAGCGGAGCCTTTTTGTTATGCAGTCCGTTTTGCCACTCCTGAAACAAACGCACGAAGATAAAGTGGTCGGAGAACTGGTCGTCGGCCAGACGAGCCCGCTCGCTTTTAATCCTGTTCTGGATGTAAATGGTGAACCTGTCCCACAGGTGGTCAATGTCCTCGTTGAACGGGATTCCCAGCGGATCGGCCGTCAACAGCGAGCTCACTATTGTCAAAATTGGGTCCAGGCATCGCAGCAGAATGCCAAAGATCAGCATACGGCCGAGTTGGCAGGGAACCGGGATGTCCACCAATCGGCAGCCTAGCCAGGTGACATCCTCCACCTCATCCAATACATCTATTTTCTTGAGAAACTGCACGGCATGGTGCACGTTAATCAGTGGCGGTGGGGAGATGGTGAAGCTCAGGTATTCGGTAATAACCATGTCGGGCGAGAGCAATTTGACCGCCAAGCTGATCTTGTCCAGCTGCATGGTTTGCAGTCGAGGCATGCTCGTCTCCCCCAGCTCCTCGAAAGCCTCTTTTGATATTAAACGGAAGCATTGAGCATCAGCAGCTGCGGTCGAAGTGTTAAGGAAACCATTTACTTCAAATACTGAGACTACAAACCTTTCGGATCAAGAATCAACTCCCTTCGCCGAAGGCAGTCCTTCGCCACCCATTCGTAGCGATCCTCTCCGCTGTAATTGGAGCTGTCGTATACGTTGGTCAGCCGACAGGCGGTGTCGATTTCGTACTTGAAGGGCACCTTTAAAGGCAGTGATTCGATTATGTCCGTGGTCAGGACAACCATCACGGTATCGGCGGGTGCATTAACCAATGCGTCGATGTAATCCTTTCTCATGTTCTCGTGCAGCAGAAATATGGAGAGCTCCTGCAGGTTGCCGGTTAGACAGTGACTCAGTATCATGTAGTTCAGCTTGACGATGTGGTAGTAAGTGGGCAAAATGATGAGGATGTTGCCTGCAAAGCAATTTAAAACTAGTAAAGCTTTTCATCTATGCTAATAATATATATTACGGAACATATGTAGATTCAAATCGATAACAAAAATCCTTGCTTTAAATGGGTTCAATTTATTAAATCTGATTTACAAAGTTACCTATATATAAATAAACGAGCCACTCCTGCATTCGTATAAACTAGGTTTCAAGATAGACACACATTAATAAAATAGATCGATATTACTAAATGGCTTTGACATCTTCGGCTAAAACTAATACAACTATTTAACAGACATAGGCATGTGTATGTGTTTCTTGTAGAGGCGGCTCGACGTCTGGTCGTTGATTTGTTCACGAGGTGAGGATATAGCAGTATCTGAGTTTATTGGGACCTGGGGGCTACGATCGCGACTCGGTTTCTAACGCCTTTATTTGTCGCAGGATCTCCGCCTTCTTTTTTACTTTGTCCAGCTGATCCTTGTCCAGCTTTTTTGCTCGCCAGCTTCAATCCGGGCTTCTATTTGCTCGATTTCGCGGATCTTTTTGCGCAGCTTTTTTAACTGCTTGGCGGAGTCCACCTCCTGAGATCCGTTTAGGCGTAGGGTATCCTCGAGTGTTTTTGCAACCGAGTTGACGTCCTGGCTGCCAGATGACTGCTGGTTAGGTTTTTGTTGCGTGTGCGTGCTAGGTGGCATTACCAGGACGCCGGGCGTAGGCGCTTTCGTCTGCCTGGCTGCTTCCTTTTCTTGCTTCTTGGCCTTGGACCGCTCCAGCTTCTCGCGCTCTCTCTTAGACTCGGCGGCCACCAGGGGACACATGCCAGGCGGCACTCCGGCCTGGCTCCGCTGGGCCACGAACTGCTTGCCCTTGCTCTCGTACAAGGGAACTTCTTCTTGCGGCACGTAGCCGTCCTTAACTCGGCGCGCCTTGCGCCAAGTGCCGTCCGGCCTCTTTGTAGCAGGGATGAACTTGCCCTCGCTGCTTTGTAGATAGGTGCTCATCTTGCTGCTTCTAAAAAAAACAATGCCCAATCGCCAAGCGATACTAATCGATAGCTGCCGTTGCAGATGGAACTTTTTGCGCGGCGGTGAAAGCGTTACTTCCCGCGATTAATCGCATTCAAGCTTGGAGGACGAGTCACTAATGGACCGTTACTCAACCGAGGTTTTAATTTTTGATTTGTCCTACAATCAAAGATACTTCTGTTAAAAATTCCTGAACGAATACCGACTAAGCCGAACCTTACAACTACATATATCTAGTTCTAGTCCATAAACGCTGTTAATCGTAAAAATAATCCTTAATTTCCAATATTAAGATCTTAAGCACTCACCTGGCGAATACTCCGGCTTGGTACGCAAAAGATACATAATGTCTATTATGAGATCATAATCCACAAAATCCGGCTTGACCCTTTTCACCACGAAACCGTGCAGGCTGTAGTTGTTAAGGATGTCGATGCACTCATGATTGCCATTCATGGCCGCCAAAGAGATGGCGTTTTGGTGGGACATATCCATGATAAAGGGATCGGCGCCCATGAAAAGCAATAAGCGCAGATGATTAGCGTTGTTCAGCTCGGAGGCGATGTGCACCGCCGTTTTGCCGTTCATCGAGTGGCGGTAGTTGACCGGAACAAGATCGTAGTTTACGGCGTACAAAAACGGACGAATGGCCGTATCCGTTCCTATCTCCGCGTAGACCTGCAGGCATTTGTCCATCTGCTTGTTTCGCTGGCTCTGGCCGCGGAAGCCGTCTGGAATATCCTTGTAAACGTCTGGACCCTTGTGGATCCCCGCCAGGGCAATGCAGCTGTGCAGCTCGTTTAAGTAGGAAATGCGCGCTCGAGCCATCTGCGATTGCTCGCCTAATAAGTTTAGCACGGTTCCCTCAAAAAAATATTCCATGAACTTCCTGGGATTTCTCATCTGCGAAAGCAGGATCACCCTTAAGTTTGGGTAGCTTTTCAACGCTTGGCGAATCTCGCTCAACAAAATATCGGTATAGGGATCGTGAAGGTGAACATCGTTTACCAGCAGGTGGCTGATGTTGCGGAACTTCTGGTTAGCCAGGCAACGAAGGAAGAACTCTCCGGTAGAGAAAATTATGTGGCTATTGGAGCTCAGAGTGCTAAAGTGTGGCAACTGCACGCCCACCATCTCGCCAAGCCGTTCTCCGAAGAAGTTAGCGATCCGCTGGCTATTGTAGAGGGCCACAATGACCTCCCTCTCAATGCAGATGATCTTGGCATTGGACTTCTTAGTCTGGCAGTCGTCCAGAATAAGAAGAGGCAGGAATACGGACTTGTCCCATGCGAGTTCGGCGTTAAAGACGATTACCCGGTGGGCATACAACGCGCTCATGATTTCACTGCGCATCGGGTGGCCCGGAAAACTGGCCAGAAAATTCCGTTGTTCCTCTGTCCAGAAGCGCGAGATCGGAGGACGAATATCAGGCAGGGGGAGATTAAGGTGCGGCATACTTGCTGCACTGGCCTTCTGTGGGACCATGTCGGCGGTGAGCTCCATGTCCTCCCTGCCCATGAAGGACTTCTTGGCCAGCAGCGTGAACATGTTCAGCTTGGCCCCTGACGATAAAGTGAGTAGCTTGGGCTTTTCCAGGTAGTGGCGACATGCCTGCTTGTAAATCTTTACGCTGCTATTCCCGTCGCTATGCACAACCTGAGATCGGAGCCCCAAGGCAGTGGCGCAGTGGACGAAGGCTTCGTGTTCGCTGGACCGAAAGGTGCACGGAAACTGCTGGCAGCAGCGTCTGCCGGCTATAAAATACAGCAACTGCTGCGGGATGAACTTGTCCTGAATTATCTTGTTCATTTAGAGACCAATCGCTCCGACTTTCCACTAAAATTGCAAATCATGTCTCGACTTCCTCGTCGTAAAATAAATCCGTTATGTCGGTCTTCGTAGAATTAAAATGGTGGAATAAAACAGCCAGTGTTGTATTCTTGTTAAAGCAAAGCTTGTCCGTTTGGGGTATTCTCTAGACTTTATTGAATGTGAAGCACCAAGTATTGATTAATGGTTTTTAAAAACGGATAAAAACTAACTTTGCTTTAAGATTATCTTATTTTATTGGGCATATCTGTATTTTCTAATATGTAAATGAAATTGCTTTTTCAATGTAATTTTAATTTTGTCTTTGTACATACATATGTATATATTAGGAAGGTCCTTGGCAAAATGATATTTGTGCCCGCCAGATTTATAAAAAACAAATAAAATACAACAAAATGTGCTCTAAACCATAATTTATTTTACTCAGGGTTCTAGGTATAAATTGTATTTTTCTCCATTGAGTGTCATCATTACTTGTACTTATTAAAATATCTAGCATGTTTATATTAAATACAATTCTTAATTTCTTTAATTGTAGAATACATATATATTTAAGTAAGCTACAGAAGTTTTGGTTAAATCAAAGTTATTATGAACCACAGTTAATGGTTCCCAGTAGTGCTAATGTTACAGCCTTAAAGAAAGTTTGACTTCTCCACGGAGTTTTGAGAGCCACTGCTCTGATTTGACCATCCCGTGTTTCCATTCTAGAATTGTTATTGAAATTTAAAGTAAAACAATAAATAACATATTTATAAATGTATATAACCACCTGTTGGTCATTACATCCGGTATTGTCGGCCTTGCTCATCCCATTAGTGCCCGGATTGTTCGGGTTATTCGATCCCTTACGGCCACCAAAGTTGTTGGCGTTGTTGTGGCCACCGTTCTGGGCCATCCACGATAAAAAATTTCCGCCCTGTGAAGGAACTGAAAGAGTTTTTTGTTTGAAACAATGACGGAATGTCGATGCTTGCCTGCTGGTCCTGGTTTTGGTTCTGTAGCTGGTTGCCTACCAGGCTCCACTGGTTCAACGCAGCAGCTACCAGGGCGGGATTGATCGGCAAGGAGTTCAAGTTAAGCATCGACTGGTTGCTCATGTTCTGGCCCTGGTTAGAGGAGCTCGATCCCTGCGAATTAATGCCCAAGGCCTGCAAATTGGGCATATCCAAGTGGCCCCGGTTCATCCACCCGTTGCTGCCACCCACGTTTCCGTTGTGCTGCGGATTCATTCCATGGAAGTTAGCCTGTCTACTGCTGTACTGCGTACCACCGTCCTGACGGTTCACGTTTCCGCCAGTGGAGTGATTGCTGCCGTTGTGATAGCCCCCGCCCGAGTTTCCGCCGTAACTGTTGCCACCCATGCCATAACCAGCCGAGCCGTTGCTACTGTGATTGTTGGCGATGATGGTGTTCTCACTGCCGTGAGCACTGTGTTGGTTATTACCTCTGTGGTGTCCATTGCGGCCCGTATTCATGTGGTTGCCCTGTGGATGATACGAGTGCATGCCGAAGCCATTGGTGGAGTTATAATTGTAGCTCTGCGCCTGTTGGTTCCTGTTCTGCTCCGCTTTCGGGGCGGCATTCGACACATGCACCGAAACACCTACGAAAAGCACCTTCGTAAATGAGACTTCGCTTTGAACCGTACCGACTCACCCTTGATTATATGGTCCTCTCCGCAAAGAGACTGCGCCACATCGGGATCGAGAAAGGTGACAAAACTAAAGGCCCTGAAGGGACGGGGAATGAACACATCCGTTACCTCTCCGAACTTGGAGAAATACTCCCGCAAGTCGTCCGAGTTGATGTCCTCTGTGCAACGGCCTACAAAGACCTTACAAGGCACCTGGTGGCCCATGCCCTGAAAGATCAAACAGATTACCTGGTGAGGAGTTCAGAAAGATTTTTAAGAGATCTCACCTTGGAGTTGGGCACCTTTACCTCGCACCAACGACCATCGATAAGGTGACGGTTGGAGAGCACACGCATCTGGGCATCATATGACCCAAAACGCACGAACCCAAAGCCCTTTGACTGCCCCGACTTTGTGTCCTTCTTGATCTGCGCCATCAGCACCTCACCGTAGGTCTCAAAGTACTCCCGCAAACTGTCTTCGGTAGTTTTCCAGGGCAGACCAAGAACAATAAGATCAGTGCATCTAAGGCGAGTCTCGATGCGTTTGGTCTTGGCCGTTGAATTTTCCAAGTTGTCATCACTCTTGCGCTTGTTTTCTGTGGGCGGTAAAGCTGGTTAAGTTGAAAACATCGAACTTTTGGGGTAAGTACAGGTCTTACCCTTGGGAAACACACAGAAGTACAGGTACTCCCCCCAGCCACAGTCCACGCTGGGGGGGAACAGTCTTCCCTCATTAGAGCGAACTCCGCGCACCGCCTTGGTTTCCAAGTTGCGATACTTTAGACCACAAGATCCGGGAAACTGAGCCTGCAAGGTTGACACCAACAGGGTGCCGTCTTCCTCGGCCGGCAGCTCGATGGGCTCGTCACCCTCCTCCTCCGATACTTGAACGAAATCCATTACAAAGGGCCTTCCTGCCGGGGATACTGTTAAAAACGACACAGAGTTAGGGAATTCAATCGCCGCACTGGTCGTACACTTCGCTCTAGAAATGATCCACCATATCATTCAATCAACTGAAGCATCCCACAAATTCTGCCCTGCATTCATGAAATGCACTCACTCAACTCAATCCATCCGCTCTTTTCAGATGCGTTTCAAAAAATGAAATTAAAGTCACCTTAAGAAAAATAATATAACCCCAATAACTTGACACTCTTACCTATACCTAAACCTACTTTGAACTTTTATAGGAACTATCTTTCATCAAATTTAAATCAGAAACATTTTACATGAAAATGAAGCTACACCAATTTTGAAAAATTATTTTTATAATATATGTATGTACTTGCTGTTGATTTATGTACATTTGCTATTGACCTACATATGTATGAAACCAGCGATGAAATCGATTATTCTATACCATACATAAAAATAACGAAGGATACCCACAACAGCATAAACCCCAAAATATAGAGTTCTAATGTTTGTGTGTATCCAAGTGTACGGCACACATACACGCTGCACACACACAAACACTCTGGGAGTAGACAAAATGGAAAATCCAGTTTGACGGTCCTAAAAGGTGATTACACAACAATTCTTACACTATTGATAGGGGTTTTTGGAAGCTGCTCTACTTGACACAGCTCACTTTAATATATGTTTCGATTTCTTGCAGCGCCCACACAATATTCTTGATATACTTTATGTGGCAAGTAAATTCAGATAGGCTCGCACGCTCTCTCACACGTATTCGATTCACACTCAGGCAGAATTCAGAAGTCACTTTACGTTCCACGCTCGTTTTTCGACTCAACACACGCTTTTTATGCACATCCACTTTCAATCCGTGCGAAATAAGAAACAGGTAATATTTACAATTGATATTTCAACATTATTTCTTTAGAAAAGTGGACCATATTTTCAGATTTCAGTTCGGATCCGATTTTTCCTGTATGTATCGCTTGAAGTTTTTCAGAAGTGTGACCAATACGGATACGGTCAATATACCAACCGACAGAAAAAAAATATTGGAAATAAGTGTTAATAAGCTCATTAAAAATAAGGTAATAGTTAAAAGTGAGATTCACGGTAAAAACGACTTTAAAAAAAAAAAGTAAAATACGCAAATGATTCGTCTTTTTATAAAACAGCGAAATCCGTTGGCCTAAAGTGAAAATATAGAATATAATTTAAATCGGTACATCCCTAGCGGAATCGTATTTTATTACCAAATTGTATATTTTATTATTTCATTGACGGTCACACTTTAAATGTTCTAAATTTCAAGCGCCTTATTTTTGACGGTTTTCCGAGCTTTAGTTGCTGTTTTGTAGGTTTGTTAATAATTTACAGCGTGTATTGGATTACTAAAAGAATTTATGGAATACTGCTCAACTCAAAATAATTTTTCATTCGTGGATGCTTATCGGGTATCACAAATTGCAACCCATGCAAAACGGAATGAGGCCCGGTTAAATTCACGTTAAGATAAGATTAGAATCGTCGGCTTTTCCTACCCTAACCATTTTTTTGTTTAATCCTTTTTCAGGATCATAGTCACTGCTAAGGAAAGCTGTGTCAAAATCTTCAGAATCTCTGCGTTTTCCACAGTTTTTAAAGTCTTTTTAGAACCTCTTCAATACAAATTTATGCAATTTTTTTTGCGTTGGATGTCAATAGTAGTAAAAAAGTTCTTCATCTTCCATATCGAGATTATCACAGTTGGCCATGTTAAATATATTCAAATTGCTTAAGAATTAGATTGCCGTTTCTGTATTTTGCTCATGTTTTACTTCTTTTATGTCACTATTTGATTCCTCATATACTGGGTTTCCCTTGAAGCCATTTTGATCGGGAATGGGCATCTTCTCCGAACAGTTTCGTGTGGGAATAGGCTTCGGAGTCGCAACTAATTTACGCTTTTTAGTATTCCGCTATGATCTCTGGGCTTCGATGGTAGACGAATGGGCGTGACATCCCCTCCGCAGCTGATTTTGGGCGACTCAATGATAGGATCCATGCACTCTGTGCTGAGGGCGAAGTCTAAATGGAAAGTAGAATGAATTATCTCACTCTTAACTGTTTTGACGCTTTACCTCTTTTGCTGAAGTCAACATCTGTTCCGACTGTCATTGTGTACCTTCATAGAGCTCATAATTGGTAAAAATCTACCTGACTTACACTTGGCGGCGTGGCCAGCGACGAATTCGAGTGCCTCTGCAGTAGTCCAAGCACCCTGGAGGACCGGAAAATTGCCAGTGGTTTGGGTTTGGGAAAGCAGTTGCTGCCGGATGAAGGAGGCTGTGGTGGTTCCCCGCGGGTTCGCACCTTTAATTGTTTATAACAAAAAAACTGTGCAATTTATTTATATTCATTTTAAATTATAAAAACCTGGACATCACCAAAAAACCCTTTTGCCAAAGACCAGTTGAAGTGCTGACCAATCGGAATGAACATTCTTACTTGGCAGCCTTATTTGCGATGATAAGCATTTCAATCTATAGTGCTTCCTGAAGGAATTATTTAAAAATAGTAAAAACTATCCCAAGTTACTAGGGCACATTTTTTTTTTCATGAAAACATCAAGGACTTTATTAATGAATAACATTTATTATTTACAGCTGAAGTTGCTCTTGCAGACCGCGATTGAATGACAAAATGCATTAGTTGGTTTCGAAATATCAGTGATTGGCGGTGCCGACTTTAACGTGAGCAGTCTAACAATTATGATACATTACTATACACAATAAAAAAGGCATCGTTGATTTGCACTACACAAATATTATTGTATTTTCTCGTAAGATTAATAAAATCACAGTGAAATATTACTGCACGCCGTAGAGTTGAAAATGTAGTTTTGGGCCTCTAGAATGTGCATTTCAGTTAAACAGATTGCAACTAACAGGATTATGTAACCGCTGTACCGAATTGCACGCAAAAAGTCCCATAACTTATCGCAGAAGATGCTCAGCAGGACGCAGTGAAGCAGGGCGTGCACGTTGACGATGCGCCACATCCAGGCGACGCAGAAGAACCACGACGACTTAAAGACGTAGTCCTGACAATGAGACTGACTCCCGCTCACATCCTCCCGCTCCAGCATGTTCTGGTACACGGCTATATAACGGTTCCACGCTGTAGAGCTTAGTAGCAGCTGTCCAGTAAAGCTGATCACGTTCTTGGCCACCTTCCTTGTGGTAGCCTTCATTTTCGAAATCATCATCGTAGGCTCTGGCAGCTTGGAGTCGCTCATCGGGATAATGGAGTAGCCCCTTCGCGGCGGGTTGTTTTTCAGGTAAAAGAATATACCCAGCAGTAGGGCAATGCATCCGAGTCCGTCGCACAGTCCATCCACATAGTAGCCGGATGTGCCAATCTCTGAGCGCTCGCCACGTATGTGCTTCCTCACGCGCGCCACATGGCCGTCCAAGTCATCAAGGAAGGTGCGGATCTGGAAGAGCAGCACGCCCAGCCGCCGGTAACCGAGACTGTCCGATGCCACCAGCTTGCCCGCCAGACAGGCCACCCCCACGTGGAAAAACGATATCATGTTGGGCGTGATGAAGGCGGAGCGCGAAAAACCGATCACGTTGTCGAACATGGTGGCCAGCGGGGCGAACAGGTAGTGGTTGGTGTGGTCCAGCAAGATGGCCTTCACGGTGACATGGCAGAGCGGATTTATATCACAGGATATCCAGGTGTGGTCCTCGTAGGACGGCTGCCTGTCGGCGGCGGTGGGAAGTTTCGTGCTACTACCCCCGGTTCCGGTCTCCGAAGTGGTCTGTCCTCCGGTAGAAACAGGCGAAGAGATGCTTTCGTTCGTATGGTAATTCCGCTCGATAGCATAGTTGTGAATGCGCAGGTAAAGCTCAACGTCCATGAAAACGTAAAATATGATCAGCAGGAACAACAGGGTAAGCAGGATCTTGCTGATCTGCGAACTGGGCCCGATCATGGTGACACTTTGAGGTAGCCTTTAATACTAAATTCTTGTTGAGTTGATTTTCAGGGAGTGACTGCAATGACGGCGAAAAGAAAATTTTTTTTTTTTGGAAATGAAACAATTATAATAAAAACATTATATTTTCTTAAGAAAACAGGTCTATATGTAAATATTTTCGTGTAATAAATTTCAAAATGCTCTATCCTAATACATACATAAACTAAACTAAACCGAAAACTATTTCAGAACGATTTTAATATTATTCCTGTAATTAACCCTTAGCACTACATTTTCTTATCGAAGTGATTTCTGGGGGCGACTGTAGTGACGAAAGAGGGAAAAGATATCAATATGGTCTAATGGATGAATAACCGCCTATTTGGGCATACATACATACACATCCCCAAGAATCAGTCCACCCGCTTGCTATCTACACGCCTGAAATACCTTCAGGTATTTGCTAAAGCTTTTAGCGAGGCACTACAAATTAAACCTGCTATTAGTTATCTTTTAACTGCCAATGACGATTAACGGGGCTTCTATTTTGGCTTCGGTTGTGTGTGTGCACGCACCAATCAATCATACATACATACATAAATATTCGTGTGCATGTATTTATGTGGGGTCGAAAGATAAGGGGCATATGGTAATATTGCCCATTTATTAGCCCAGAATTGCGAATCAATCCCTCATAACTGAGGCAATCATAGTTCATGGGATCACTCACCGCCTTGCTGAATCATTGCACTCGAATATACACAGCATTAAAACATTCTGGTGTTTATCACGCTGATTTGCAGAACTTCATTCAACTGGTTGGAGTTTCGTCCTGCAGACACTGTGGCACTTAGACGTAGTCAACAACAGCACAAAAATATATTGTTATTTTGAAAACACACAGATCAATGTAAAAGTTTATGTTAATTGTTGGTAAATTTCGTAAATTAATAGGCGATCGGTGTGGCCAACGCAGCGCAACTATCGTGGGTCTTGTCGAACTATCTGTACCATTTGCGGGGTGCCCACCTCGACAAGCCTGGTCACGCTGATCTGATAAACTTTTCAATTCCAGTCTATTTTGTTAGCTTTAAATCGTTATTTATTTTTATAATACAAGAAGATGATTGCGAGGACCCTGACGGCCATGAGTCGGCAGACCCGCAGCATCTTGTTGCCGAGGTGCACTATTTGCCGGCCATTTCACGCGAATTCGGGAAGTTTAAGCAAGGCCTACGACCACGATGGAAAAACCAAAGTCACAATTTTCAACACCGAAACGGATCTGGGTCTTATGGTCACTGGATATAGCCAGTACGGTTTCAGGCTCAACAACGACATGGTCCTCATCGGACCTATTTCCGTGTTTCCAAGGTTTGTGGCGGAGATATTATTAATTATGTAAACAACTGCATGTGGTTTATCTGGTGGTTTTCAAAGGTGCCGCTTTTCAACTTCGATTACTAAAGTTATTAAAATAATTTTAAAAAGTTAAAGAGTTTCACTAAAAAAATTGTAAAATGTATGTCAATGAAGCACAAAACACAAATAAAACACAATGTACTTCTCATTTTAGTTTCACATAAAACTTTTTACCGTCATTATCTCAACATCTACACAACAAAAAGGTTAATCATTCAGAATTACCAAAACTTTCTTACAAACATGTTTATATTTTTAGATCAGTTCTCTCCTGGAACGTTAATAGCTTCGAGGACATAAACGAGGAAAGTCTCAGTCTTTTTCCCACACTTGAACCAAAAATCGACGTACTAATTATAGGGATCGGCGACCAAGCTCCGCCTCCAGCGCTCTCCAAAAGAATTATAGAATTCATGAAGAAATACAAGATTAACGTTGAAGTTCTTCGCACGGAGCAAGTAAGTGCCTTTGTTGTGGAGATAAGTCCTATTTGTTCATTAGTCACTTTTTCCAGGCCTGCGCCACCTTTAACTTCTTGAATGCTGAGAACCGCATGGTAGCCTGCGCTCTGATACCTCCATTGCATCTCACATATAATGAGAACGACATTCTGCAGACAAAACTTCGGCAGAAAGAGCTCTACGAGACCGATTAGAATTACTTAGGTGCATCTCATGTTGGTGCCTGTTAGGAATTAAACTGATTTTAAAATTCAGATTTCTTTATTCGTATAACCAAAGTTCTATAGTTTATAAAAGCTAGGTAATCTCGCAGTCACACTGCACTCTCTTCGTTGTCGATTCAGTTGCGGTTTCAGTCGGCTGTGGCGCCCGGGTAGCGCTCAAGAAGCATGGCCACACCCTGTCCCCCTGCGGCGCAGGCGGCAACCACTCCCAGCTTGCCGTCCTCGCGGACCAGCCGGTTGGCCGTGTGCATGCAGAGGCGGACGCCAGTGGCGGCAAACGGGTGACCGATGGACAGGGAGCCGCCCCAGTTGTTCCACTTCGATAGGTCGGGGGTGCCGACCTTTTCGTTCAGACCCAAGTACGTCTTGCAGAACCATTCGGAATCGAGGGCCTTCAGGTTGGCCACGATCTGTCCGGCGAAGGCCTCGTGAATCTCCCAGGAGTCGACATCCTTTAGAGTGAGTCCGGCTTTCTTAAGCAGCTTGGGAATTCCGTAGGCGGGACCGAGCAGCAACTGGTTGACGGGATCCTGGGACACGTACAGGAAGTCACGCAGATAAGCCTTTGGTTTTAGGCCTAGTTGCTTAGCCTTCTCCTCGGTCATGATTAGGCAAGCAGAGGCGCCGTCTGTGAGGAATGAGGCGTTGGCAGCTGTTACAGTTCCGTAGGGCTTCACAAAGGCGGGCCTTAGCTTGGCCAGACTCTCGGGACTGGAAACGCGGATTCCATTGTCTTTGTCTACGATCTGGTCCACCCCGGACACCTTGAACGGCACCAGATCGGTGAAGTAACCCTTCTCTTGGGCTTCTTTAGCTAGCGTGTGCGAGCGCAGGGCGTACTCGTCCTGCTCTTTGCGTGAAACATTGAAGGCAGAGGCCAGGCGGTCTGCCGAGTGACCCATCGTCTCGCCTGACGAGAACTCCGCCACGGCGGGCAATTCGGGAGCCAGGAAGTCAGGCCTGAAGGTCGACAACAGAGACAGTCGCTGACCCAGGGTCTTGGCCTTGTTTGCTTTCAGCAGCAAGGAACGCATCTTGCGGGAGTGGCGAATGGGCACGTCTGACATGAACTCTACGCCGCCTGCCACAATGACATCGTACGTATTGGTGGCAATCAGACCCATGCCCGTGGTGATGGCCTGAAAAACTGGAGTTGCTAAATCATACTCTAGGAACAACTTTTGGTGGGATTACCGCATTAGAACTAATGCAGGCCATGGTGACTGTGTGGGCGGGTGTCTTGTTGCTAAATCCTGCTGCCAAAGCTGCCTCCCTGGCAATGTTCGAGGTCTTGACCTCCTGGATAACGCTGCCGTACACAATGTAGTCGATGAGTTCCTTGTCCAGGCGATTCTTTTGCAGCAACGACCTGTTGATTGGGGTAAAAAATGTCAGACTCTTTACTATTGGCCCACTAATTTTATTTAGGAACATACAAAAGCGAGTGCCTGGCCAGCTCGTGAGGCATTAGTTTGGAATAGGACGTTCCTGAAGTCAGAAAAGGTGTCCGGACTCCATCCACCAATACGATGTTCTGACTGTTTTTCTGCTTGGGTTGCGGAATTGCAACCGACAAGGTGCGGCATTGAACTGCAATTAAAGGTAGCATGCAACTTCAGTTTATTTATAAAAATGATGTGGGGTGAAATTATTATCTTTTCGACTCCGACGTCACTGCTGATTTCGATTTGGACTTTGGCCCTTTTGTACTCAGCCGCCGGCTGCTGCCACAAAGCGTTATGAATTATCAAAGGCAAAGTCCAACTGGTGCAGTCCTACTTAGGATCGGAACAAGATCATTGTAAAGTTTTAAGCTCACCTTTCCTGGAAACGTTCAACAGGTTGAAGGCATTGCCCTTGCGGCAGACATTTTGAAGGCTCATTTTACAAAAGTTTTCGGATTCGCCTGTCTCAGATTCGCGACGTTGTTTAACTTTTAGTTTGCAGTAAAGTGTAATTAAGTGCGCCCGTATACCTTTTCCATATTTATACCGTTTCTTTATTGCACACACTTTTTAGTATTTTATATTTTTAATTTTTAAATAAAATTACAGAATCTTAAAAGTTTTTTTTTAATCAATTCGGATGTATTCATTTTTATATAACTTAATTGTTTTTTAATGAAGACTTGCAACTCCATTATTTTCCACAATTTTTATAATTACGAAAACCGTTCAATTTAGAAAATTTTTTCTTTACTCAAATGTATTCAAAACATTCGGAAAGACATAAAAGGATAAATGTTTGCAGGGACCTTGATCCTCGCTGCGTGTCGATTAATGTCTAGTGCACAACGGTTAATGTCCTGTTTTCAACGTTTAACAGTCCGCCCATTCGTCACCTACAAATTGTGCACATACCCTTTTCCATAACAGAAAACCATTAGTCGTGTCCTTGAACTCGATTAACTGATTACGGCAACCGTCAACGGAATCTGTATGCAAATGGAAAATATATTGTTTTCAAAGTTTATTTGTTTTAATAATTTAGCTAATATATTTTATGTACTGAATACTTTAACTGCAATATAAAATATATTTTAGTTTTTGTATCATCCTAAACCCATTCATTTGCTTACAAAATAGTTTGATGCCAAGGGAAAATAGGTTCAAGGACAAGTGTGATTGTATTTTAAATGGGATAGCAAAGGGTAAGATGCAAATGTAGGCGGCGTGTGCATTTCAAATTACCGATCGTTAAGGACTCACAATGGAAGCAAATGTTGAAAGGATCACAACTTATTGGGGATCAAGGTGAAATCTTTTATAATACCAAAGCCTTGTAGCCGGTTTCTTCAGAACTCAATAATATAACAACATATGTATATTACGGATGATGTACAGAATTATATTATGTATATAATAGTTTTACATAAAAATTAAATAAAATGTTAATGTTTGCCAAAAGGTTCTGGGTGGGTTTTGCCCTTTTTTCCGCGAGTTATTACAAACTGCTTTGAAATCGATAAAACGATTTTTGTGTTTTTTAACTTATGGAATCAAAAATTTAGAAAAATCGTTTCTATAAAGATAAATGTAGTTTTGGTGAAAGCTTACTTTTTGGCGGGAAATGTGTCTGAACTGGTGGCTCTCACTCTCGTTTCCGCCAAGCGGTTCGCTCGCAGACCAAGCGAAAACCCATGTACATATATACATATACTCACGGAGAGTCAAACGTTCGATCTTCGGGCCAAGACTTCGCTCGATTTTGTTGCCTCGAGACGGAAGTTTCACTGAACGTTAATGGACTGGACCCGAACGAATTTGCACCCGACGAGACTACCTTATACTCCACCATATTTACCGATCGCGATTCCATTGCGTTTTTTCATTCGTTTTCCGAATTTTATAGCGAGCGGTTCTGCAGCTCCGTCTTTTCGAAAAAAAACTAAAACCAAGTGAAATAAGAAATAAAATAGAAAATAAAATATTTAACAAAGTAAAATAAAAAAAAAAATAACTCTACAAAAAGAACTGTGAAGTAGTTACAAGAGAGAGGCCCGACAAGAGATCGGATCTCTCACTCACACTTGCAGCCGCTCTCGCGCCAGAAAAAGTTTTACCAATCAAGTTTTTTATTTCGCAATAAAACAAAAAGAAAAAACAAAACTTCAACCTAGTTAAAGTTAATGTTGCTGTTGTAGTTGTGCCGTTGTATTGAACTTGTGTGAGTGTGTCCGCGCGCATTGGTATTGTGTTGTGTGGATTTCGGTGTTTTAGTGTTGGTGTATATTTCTTGCGTAGCGTCGCGGAAGAAGAAGAGTCAGCGGCAGGAAAAGCCAAGAGAAATTAGGCATTAAACACGTAAACAAGGGATATAGCCGACATATAAACAAACATGATCAACGAAACCGAAAGTTGTCAATTGGGAATCGTTTAATTGTTACACGGAAGAAGCAATCCAGAACCGAACGTGCGAAGCTTACTGACTATTTCGTCCTGGCTTTAACTAACTGCTGAAAAACCAACTTAATGAAAGAGGTAAGCTGGCTTTTCCGTTTCTGAGACTCCCACATCTCGGCATTGCAACATCCAATTAGCTAGAGACACGAAAACATGCAGATAAAAAGTAGGGGTTTAGGTCTTTTTGTTGATTTGTACGTGTTTGGCTCTTTGTGCACCTAAGCACACAAGCAGCCAAGGTCAGAAACTAACTTAATAGTGGTAGAGAAAACAGAAAACATTCCAAGCTCGGTTTTGGTATCCAAAACTTGCTCTAAAGCTTTGGATTCAATCTTCGCCGTCATGAACATCATTAGCAGCAGTACAATAACAACACCAACTGGAGACAAGAAAGGCTTAGTGACCTTCATCGCGTGCTTTTGTCTGCGTAATACCCTTCGACTGTGTGATGTATGCATGTCATGAAATTTGAAGACATACATACACACAAGCATTCGACCAACTTAACTGCTTTCCAATAAGAGTGAAGGTGAAAAAGCACACTATACATATAAGCACACAGACAGACAAAAACATACTCGCGGTTACAGGGCGATCGCGCAGATGTTACAAAATATGCTGTTAGCAGGGGCAGGGGCGTAGGTATTTTACCAAGAGGTGAAAATCAAAAGATTGTACCTCTAACGCTGCTTTTAGCTTGTATGCCAAAATGGTATGCTGATTTTAAGTTCTGAATTAGACAACCCCTTTGCTCCTCGGCACTGTTTTTAAATCTTGCAATTATGTAGCAGCTAAGTAAATGCTTTGATTTCCCTGAACAACAGATATTTTAAAACGTAAATCCAACATGAAATATACATACTTAGTTAGGCATTATTAAACATTAACAAACCTCCGTGATATCTTTCTCCGTATCGACCAACTTATGGAGTTATGTAATTCAAATTTGGGTCACTTTTACGAGTGTAGCATTTACAACAAGTACGACGGCGGCTCTTTGCGACTCTTTGCCATTTTCCCTAGCTTCTTTGCCAGAGAGCTTTTCGTGAAAGGGAAAAGAGCGGCAGAGTGATAGAGAGGGGTAGAGAGTGCTTAAGAGGGACCGAGAGGGAGGAAAACGAGTTTTGTGTTGCCCGCTCCCTTTTTAACTTTTTACCTTTTACGAGCTTATAATACTTTCAAAATCACTGTAGCTTTCTCTTTTGAGGCCTTCGGTCTGAAACGATCCATGCAGTTCCAGTTGTAGTTTTAGTTCCCGTTCTCTTCCACTGGAAATAGACACATGTGCTTTAAATTCGTAAACACTCACGCAATCTGCACACACTTATATGTATGTATACAATGTGAGAAAGAGTAATTGTAAAACTACATTTACATTACATCGAAACGATGACGACGACAAAAATCGGAAAGTGTAGAAACATACAAACTATTGCGTTCTCTGTCTGTATGTCTGGCCGTTTGTAGATTTGTTTTGTTTAGCCTTATACCCCGATCTTTAGACATACAGACAAACACAAGCATAGAGAGAAAAGCTTTTTGTGAAAGGTGATTTTATGTTTTTTCTCGCTTCTCTCAATCCTCCTCGTCTGCTCTGTCCCTTACATTCTCTTTTCCAGTTTGCCATTGTGTTTGTGTTTCTGTGAGTCTGGCAAAAAGAGGAGAAATGTTAAGAAATATATCCCTACATGGACTCAATTTAAGGAATTGTTACTGTGAACTTTCACCTTTTGATTGCCTTAAATGTTGTAATGATCTTAAGTCATGCTTTGCTCGCAACCGATTGCGAAACAACGAAAAAACTTGTAGAAAGTGAATGGCCCTGATTCATAGAAGCATGAATTAGCCAACCATCCATTGGTTCATGTCTATGCATTCTATCAATACCGTTTTAGAATTTATCTAACGTTAGAATGAGCACACAAGATCCCCCTTTCCATCTCCATCTCATTTCCCATTTCAGCGCAAAAAACCGATCCATGTTCAGCTTTCGCTTCCCATTCCCATGAAAAAAATACAACATTCCCCATTTCCATTCTCTTGCTCTCTGCCAAGCCAGTCATTCAAGTTTTATTGAAAGTGAACGTTTCGTTTCGTCTCCATGCAAAAAGGAGTAGTGGAGCCAAGAAGGGGGAGGAGGAGTATGGGGAGACGCAACTGAGCGTAACAAAAAGCAAGACTATCTTTCTGACGTTTTTTTTTGTTCGAGATCTGCTGCTGCTGAACTTTAGCTTCGCTTTTTGGTTTATTATTTTTTGTGGGGCCATGCAGACACTCACGCACACAGGCGCAGTGAAAAAAGAGCTTACAAGCCATGCTCTTGCACAATCCAATAATGGTGGCCCCCCAATAAACCCACACTTACAAAAGCCCCACTGCACTACACACACACTAAAGTGCGCAGACCTTACACCGATACTATCAGATACAGAGGAAAAAAAACTGTTCGAATTAAAAGAACAGACCCATTTTTATTAAATGTTATGGTTTTTAATAGCCTTTGTTTTGAGCCATCTTTGATTTTCAAAATACCTTTAAACTACTCAGAAAATTGCAAAAAACTATAATAAAATGTCAATTTTAAAATGGAAACCATAGGAAATTGTACTGAAATTTATATATGATCAGTTTTTCTTTCGGTGTTTACAAACACATACAGCACAAGCCAGTGAATTTCAGTGTAACAATTTCATCGCATAAAAGAAACAAACAACAATAATATTCAACACAGCGGGAAAGCTTTTTTGTAGGCAACACCAAAAACACTAACAACAATTTAGTGGAGCTCCATGAAGTAAAGCTTTCATCTTTTTCAACAAAGCACTCTCACACATATGACGATTGTGGGTTGCAGTATTACAAAAACACCAAGTACAGAAAAACCTAAAAACCTGATTAGTAAAGATTTACTATTGCTTTATGGGAAGTTTGTTAATGCCAGCACACACACGCACACTATAACATTCGCATGCTGAAATTCCACTAATGTGTCGTATTTAACCGCTATGGAAAGCACTTTCGAATCTTTCCACGATCCTTTTTCTAACACAAAGCGTTGTGGCGCTGTATGAGTGTATGACACAATCGCAAGAGAGGAAGAGAGAGAGAATGTAAATGGGAAGAAAAGAGAGGGCTACACTTTCGGTGAAAGGCGGATTGTGTAATAATATTAAAGCAAAAGTAACAGACTCAGATGCAAACTTCCCACTTCAAAACTTTCTAATTCACTGATATTAATTTTTACCACATGCTCCACATATGCATTCGTAAATAACCGCAGTTAAACAGTTAATCTTCTAAATCCCGAACTTATGATAAATTTTATAACGCCCATAACTTTACCAGTTATTATTATTTGTATAATATTTCATATCCGAACCTTTAAGAGGTCGAACTTTCTTAGATATTTTGGTAAGGGGACTTATTGAAAAACGATAATTTTTTTTTCGGATGGACAACCTTTTCAGTTAATACAATTCATAATGTTTCCTTTTCCTCTAAAGAACATCTTAATACAATTAATCGACGGTGAAAAACAAAAGTATTGTAACGATCTCCATAGTTTCTAAGAACTTAACCTTACTTAAAAATCATGTCTCAGTATGGCAATTACGGAATTGGGGCTCTTATTTTTGTGGTATTTTTGTGGGACTCCCGGCCATTTGAAACCCATGATTCAGGCCAAAAAAATAGCAGAAATCTAACGATCCCTACATGCTTGTTTGTCCACTTGCAGTTTCAAAGAATGTTGATGTTGCAATACAGCAAGCATGGCGAGTGCATACTCAAAGAAATCGGAGCAGCCTTCAGAGGAGAGCACCCGGCGGACCTGACCATCGTCTGCGAGAACAAAGTAAAGCTGCATGCCCACAAGTTGGTCCTGGCAGCAGCCAGCCCGCTGATAAGGTAATCCCTTCAAAGCCAAACCTTTGAGTCCGGTAATCACTTTGCATACCCACAGGAACCTCTTGGAGGAGACCCACCTAAGCGATTGTTCCACCACAGTGTACTTCCCCGACGTGAATGCCACCTACTTTAAGTTTCTGCTGGACTTCCTCTACTCTGGGCAGACGTGCATCACCTCGAGGGACGTAAATTACCTGCACGACCTGCTGCTGCTGCTGCAGATCAAATCAGACAGCTGGAAGACCACCGACTCCGCCTATCTGAGCAGCAAGTGCGGTAGCCATCGGGATCGGGTGGATCGGCGGAAGCAGCAGTACGCCAGCCCGCAGAACCTGGAGCCGGATCAAACGCTTAAGTACGAGGTGGACAGCGTGGACGAGTCGCGAAATGCAGCTGACTTCTCATCAGCATTCAACTCGGGTGACAACTGCGAGAGTGCGCCCGAGTGCGAGCGAAGTGCCGGGAGCCATGGCAAAGAGGAGGAAGACGACGACTGCACCCACAAGGACAACAAGAGCGATAAGGACACGGACGAAATTGTAAACCTCTCGAACGCCCCGCCCAGCGGAACTAGTGGCAGCAACAGTAACAGCAGCAGCAACCACCAGCAGACGCACCACCACCACCACCATAACAATAATAACAACAACAATAACAACAGCAGCTCAGCTATCAATCCCGTCAACCTTTCACTGGATCTTCGGACGAAGATCGAGAGCTCGGCGAGCAGAACCATGGGCTCCGGATCCGACCACAGCGGCATTGACCTCGCAGTGTCAGCGAGCGAGAGCACAAAGCGCAAGGGCCTTTTCTTCGACTCGCACAAGGACGTGATGAAGCCGCTGTCAGACGGGTCAGACATTAACAGCTCCCCGGAGAACTATGTGGTCACGCCGCATCGAAAGCGGCGACCCGGATTCCACAATACGCAGAGTGACAACCAGCCGTTCACCTCGTACCCACACAGTCTGCTGGAGGAACTTCGCATGGCCAAATCGACGACGTCGCCCATTTCGGGTTTCGGCTCGGAGAAGAACATGCTGGCGCACCTGGAGGACGGAGCACTTAACGGCGATACTATGACGCCGGACCGAAAGCACCTGCTAGATGCGCAGCGCAACCGAGCACAGAGCCCCGAGATGCCGATGCACCTAGGTCCCCAGTTTGTGTACCAGTGGCAGTCCAACCAAAACGCCGCCATGTCCGCTATGCCCAATCTGCAGTCGCGACTCTCTAGTCTGTCTCACATGGGCCTCAATCTGGACCATCCAGAGGGTCGCAGTGGCTCCGCCGCGGTATCTGGGACGAATCTGGCCGGCAGTAACACGCATGCCTCCTCGGTGCGCGAGTACCGGTGTGAGTACTGCGGCAAGCAGTTCGGCATGTCGTGGAACCTTAAGACACATCTGCGCGTCCACACCGGCGAGAAGCCGTTCGCCTGTCGCCTCTGCGTGGCCATGTTCAAGCAGAAGGCCCACCTGCTGAAGCACCTGTGCTCCGTTCACCGGAATGTTATCACCACCACTAACGGGGCGGACACGGAGAACCGCTACAGCTGCTGTTTCTGCTCCATGTGCTTCGAGTCGGTCCAGGAGCTTGTTCGCCACCTGTCCGGCCACCACAATAACCTGCTGCTGACCAAGAATCTACGCGAATAGTGTCTGGGCATCGGTTACCAAGAGTATCCCATCTGTCCGATCCGATTCGACGCGATCCGCCGGACGGACAACTGCAAAGAGACCTGAATTTTAAATATATACAAAACAATCGTACGGTAACAGTAGCAGATTTAATTGCCTATTGTGTATAAATATGTAAAGTTTACTTTTAAATTTTAAGTTTACCAACAAATCAAACACATTCACGCGACTTTGCTTGATAATGTTTCACCCAACGCCAATAGCCTGGAGCTCCACATCCGAATACGCATGATCCTCGATCTATGTTTGTGCGCGCACCCCGGAGGCCACTCAAGTTGATTTCTCATTTAAATTTTATTCGACATAAAATCCAACTCCTGCAAACGCACCCACTACCACTCCTACTAAGACCCCCACTCCTTTTAAGCGGCTGGTCCATGCACAGTGGAGCACTTATATTGTAAGCATATTTTTATACGCAAGGTATTTTAATTTCCAACCTGTCCTTTATAAGCTTCATTACCTAAACCTTAACCTAAATATTTTTTTAGATTTTTATACACTCTTTCATGTTAAGATTTTACATATTCCCTCCTAAAATCGCAAAGTGTGTAAAGTGTACAGTATAACTTCGCAAGCTCGTAATAAAATCAGAAAGGCATTTCCGTTTTGTTTATACTCTTTGAACCATTTTTAGAAATATATTTTATGTTAAAAAGACCCTGTATTTTGTATCAAATTCAATGAGGGGGGAAAGGATTTTTTAAGCGGTAAGTGCTTGTCAAACGTTAACTGAATTTTGACGACTCGAAAGTCCGTTAATATGTTGGTATTTTAAATGTATTTTTCCTGGAGTTGATATTTTTACTTAAGCCTGAGTTGGCAGCCCCTTAAATTTTTAACAAAAGCTTATACTAAAAGTGTACACTTTTAATAAATAAATTAATGAAGTATATACTTATTTTATATTATTATAACTATATTTATATTCTTTAGTGTTGCTTTACTTAATTATATTTCAAACTCTAGATTTTAGTGACAGAAACCGCCAATCTTAGCTGATTTTAAACATCCTCTTTGAAATGTAACGAAGTTTGGCGCTCTAGTGGCGCTGTCATCGAAACATGATTGCAACTGAGTCGACGGTTATAGATAATATTCGCACTGTTGGTCGCTGAAGTATAACAAAACAAGGAGCTAACTGGTCAGACCGTCGAATACGTATTTTCGACTGTGGACGATTTCGAGTCGCTGGAGTTAACGTTAACTGCTATTTTTAGTTAAAAATTGCATCCGATAAGTCGGGAACGGCGAGTTTAAGTCGCGACTATGTGGTGTATGGGGACAAGCATCCAAGAGCGTGGAATTTAGTGACGAAAACTCGGAAATCGGGTGAAAAACTCCAGATCGAAAATCAACATAGCCCACACCACTGCACCATATGCACAACACACATTCGAAAGATTAAGTTTACTAGCGGTAGTTCAGTGATTGTCAACTTGGAGTAAAAAAGGGATAGCCAATCAGGAGAAAGGATAACGCTAAAGGATGGCTTTGCCAAAGAAAATTAAATGTTTTAAATATTTGGTTTACAGTTATGTGGTGCTCCTAGCGGTAAGTTGCATGGGTATTCGCTCGAACGAGGGCATAATTACCGTCAAATTACATAAGGTAAAAGTTAAAGCAGCACGCATTTGTGTGTGTGTGGACCACAAAGCAGTTTCCATTTTCGATATGAAAATCGTTAAAATCCAAGTAATTCCGTCAAAGAATAGGAAAGTGCCCACCCTTCCCTTTTATTTTCCCAAAAATACTTTAATTTATTTACTTACGAAAGTGTGTCAAATCTCTGTGTCAAGTCCTGTACTTTTACTTGTGTAGAGAACGTTATTGATACATGCTCCTAAGTGCATTTCTACGCCAGTAAATTCCTATATCCTATATGTACATACATGATACAACGCTGTCAGGATAAAGCCTCGCGAATTGGTCCCGACTTGGCGTGACCTTGAGCTACTTAAAGCTGCGTCTAAGTATGTATGTGGAAGACCACTTACACACACATGCGTGGAAATCAGGCTCCTTGACATGTGACGTCAAAAGGGAGTAGACCCCATCTATACAGTTCGTAGTACATCCCGAATACACACAGTGCAGTTAAAGCCTCTCCAAGGACACCGAATGTGCGGGGCCTTGAGATGAAAAACTCGAGCCTTTGATAACAGCAGCACCCGAATTATCCTTTTTTCAGCTGACCGGAGCTGCGCAGATATTTCTGGGCACATCCCTGCTTTGGGGCCACTCGGTCTACTATGGAATTGTGCAAAACAAACTGTGGGCCCCGGCTGCGATCCTGCTCTGCCTGGGACCCGTCACCTTCATTCTCTGTTGGATGGGCTGCCAGGCCACCAACCAGCGGAAGCGCTGCCTACTGGGAATGGTAACAGCCAATCGGGCCCTGTCCATTGACCCTACTAACGAGTATCCACTGGACTTGCTTTCAGTTCGCCGCCCTTCTGGTTGCCTGCATCTGTGTTCAGTTCATTATCTGCGGCTGGTCGCTGGCTATGCGGGAGAATCTCCCCACCTCCGTGGAGATCTTCATCGACGACTCCTTCGTCGAGTTCCTGGACAAGTTTTCGCGCACCAAGGTGGACAATCTACACTTGTGGAATCGGATGCAGTCGCAGGTAAGCTTGTGGCGGTTACAAGTTCGTTAAGAAAACAAGATTTCATTATTTTGAAATATATTCAAGGTACTCTTAATAAATAAATAAATTTTTAACCAAAAAGAAAAACTAGAAACAGAAAAACTTAAAAGTTTAGATTTTGAAATTTGAGAGACGTGTATCATTTAGCAATTTCTTAAATAAAGATCAAAACCCACAAAATTTTAAATAAAAAAAATGTGAATATAAGATTTTAAGGGCTTGATATAATACTTTTTGAAAATCCAACTAGTTGCAATGCTGCGGTGTGGACGGACCCCTCGATTACCGCCGACTTTCGCTGCCCTGGTCCTGCTGCTCGCGTCCTGAGCACGCCTACGAGTCAGCATGTGATACCCACTATAAACGCGGCTGCCTGGCCGTCGTCTCTGAGCAAATCAGAAACCGCCTGCTGATCACCGCCTTCGGAGCTGCCATCATAGCCATTTTCCAGGTGAGTCTCCAAGCGCTTTTCTTTAAGTCCAAGATTTACGCATAAAGGATTATCCCTCACAGAGCCTGGGAATCTTCTGTGCTGTTCACCTGACCATTCTGTTCGGCAAGAACGACAACACCCATCCCATCAACATGAACCGGAAAAAGAAGCAGCAGCAGTTCTTACCGTTGACCATACAGGACAAGCGGCATGGGCACGACATGCCCTCGCCCATCAATCTATCTCCTTCGGCACCAGGGCAGCGGGTTTTAAAAACTGCTCTGCCCTCGGCCATGCACAAATGACAGACGATTAGCTTTTAAGATTGCAAATTTATGGAAACTCCAAAGAAAAAGTATAAAAAAAATGTTGTAAACTGAGATGGAATGAATATAACTGTGACCCTCAATGTTACGTTATGGTAATTTTAAACAATTTACTGTTCAAGAAAAGAAACAACATTTGAATTTGGATTAACTCTCCAGTAGTTTAATTAAAGCTTAAAAACAATTGGATCTAACTTGTTTGTGGCCAGGTCTTGGGGGCATCAAGTTAGGCGTTGTGGGTGATGTTTGGCGGCACGTAGAAGGTGTCCGCTGCCTTAGGTTTCTTTTTCTTGCCAAACCACCGCTTGGGATAGTACACCTTTTTCTTATAGATCTGGATATCGATGTCGTCCTGATTCTCGAAGAACCACAGGTTCTGGCGCTTGGCTTCCAATTCGTCGAGCGTCTTCTGAATGCTGGCTTTACGGTTAGACAGATTCTTGGCTTCCAGTTGGTGTTGAATTGCGTACTCGAACTTCTTCGCCCACTCCTCATAGGACCCAACGTAGTCGGCCAACAGCTGCGGCTCAAACTTCTGTGCACTGCCTTTAACAATGTTCTGCATCAGGTCATCGATGGCATTGGATTTGTTACTCTTGTTGAGGGTTTCTTCTAAAGATTTTAGCAACTCTTCTGAATCCTCCAGCTTCAAGATTTCCGCTACACTTCGAGCGATGGTCAAGGTTTCCTTGTGAAGAGCAGCTTGGTTTTTGGCAAGAAAATTCAAAGCTTCAGGTACCTGTCCGCTGAGGATATAGCCAAGTAAGGTAATGTTTTGCTTTAGCTCTTTTAGGGTCCCATCGCCAGAAGCCAATCGAATCATGGCGCGACCCAATTTCTTTTCTTCGGTGTTTTCTCTGTCATCTTCGGGATAGTTGCGAATAAACTTGACTCGAACCTTTTCCTAGAAGTTAAACGTAATATAAGTTAAGTAAACTTACTTAGTATTGGACATAAGTTTAATATGTAGCTAAAGCTCTATGTTAATTAATTTCTAGACCTAGTTTGTCTTACCACTTCAGCGTTTTTGGCAGGAGGTTGAATTTGAGAAGACTCAAATGGCTTAAAGTCTTTAGCAAAGGTCCAGAACGACTGGAGGACCAGGGCCTCAATCAGTTCGTTGTTGCATAAGTTTCTATCTACGAGAATCGTGGCCACCTGAGCCGCTTCCACCGCATGGCTATTGTGAAGAAAATAGTCAAGCAGGAAACATCCCGAGAATTGGTCCACGAACAGGCCGTATTGCGTGGGATTACGTAGGATCGATACCGCCTCCTGGGGATTTGTGGAGTCTAGTAGTTGTTTGACCAGAACACTTGGCAGCAGTGGCACCAATGTTGCCTCTTTTTGTTTCCTGCAACGAGTTTTCAGATTATTGTCATCATATCTTTAGATAACGTCTTTACCCACCTGAGCTTAAGCAGCCGGTCCACTAGATCCATGGGTCTATTATCCGGATTGACAAACAGATCCAAGTCAATGCTTGTTACGGCATGACTGCTGGATGTGGCAAACTTAGCAGGTCCCTCGTTTGCCAACTTTTTAAATTCCTCCGAGAAGTACGATACCCATCTTCTGTTTGATAAGGAGCAGAGAATCCTCGATCTCAACATGTTAAAGATATCAATTTTAATTCATTAAATAAAAGATAAAAAGGTTTAACCAGGCCGACTTTTAGTGCTGGAAGTAAGGCCATTCGATAGTATCGATGTGTCTTGGTTGTGGCATTTTACAACCCTAGGCAGAGTGTGTGTTGAAGTCCCAGCTGGGGAGTGTAACTCCGCTATGTCCTGTTCAAAACTAAACTAAATTTATATTATATGCAATTAAAAAATTTTTTTTAAAATTAATATTTAAGAAGATGTATGGAAATGTTATTTAAATATCGCGTTCTTAAAGAAGTGTATCACTACTCAATCCGATGTTTGAAATTTAAAAATGTAGGTGTATTAGCAACGACTTTACTTCTCTTTTTGTAGGAGTAAGCGGGAAAAAAACCAACTTATTTATATATGTATATATATATATATATGTATATATTTTTTAAATTGTGCAAAGGGATTTTCTTTATTTAAAAAGAAAATTTCTTTTATAAGTTGAGAAGTTCGATTTCCAATTTAATAATTTGCCTTAAAGAGCCCTCTATTTAATTTTTTTCCTCAATCAGGGGTCTATTAGTAATCAAATGTAGGGTAGGATATTTCTCAATGCGATATGTATGAATAAGTACATATTAAATTGATAGCATAAACTACTTTCATAAAAATTCCAAATTTCAGGGAGCTTCGATTTTACTGGTTTTTAACTGGTCTTTTAAAACAATAACGTTTTTATTTGCCATCTTATCTTTAACCATATCCTTAAATAATTATTCAGTCAAAAAATAGCTGTCATCGACTTTTTATTCAATTTACTCCGATTTAATCAATTTTCCATGCAGTAATTGGATAACAATTTACAACAAAGGGGCGTGAGATTCGGTACTTATAGATAGTGACCTTTCAACCCCCATTAAACCTCTTGTTTTGTTTTCCACAGGTTCAGACCAGCTAAGCCCTCAACAGGGTGCTAATCCAGCTGTCCGATATAATATGGTTTTTGGTTCCCAGAAAAGAGCAGCGGTGATACACAGATCTTATTTATTTAACGCAAATTCGCTCCAAAACATTCAGTAAAAATAATATCAAAATAATTGGTTCATCAAAATGTATACTAATATTTACATAGATATTAGTGGTTTCTATATTTGATCATATAAGCATTTCATTTGACGGGTACTCTGCGATCCCTTAAGAGATGGACCAGAATACTTTGAGCCGGCTGCAGAACTCTTTCGGCTATCCATTTTAATGGACTTGTCTTTCATTATGTAAATTGCATGTCTCTCCTGCTTTCGAAATTTAGCTCGTCTGTTTTGAAACCAAACCTGAAATGCACAAAATCAACTTGTAAAGGCTATTCAAATATATCAATGAAACATATTATGTAAAATCAGACAAGCCTGAAGAATCAATTTTTCTCACATTCTATTTTAATTTCGTCTAATTGTGGGTCTGATATTTGAAAGACGAACATTTATGAAAATTTAGCGCTTATTTATTGTTATATGTTTCGATTGTTATCTGTATTAAGCATCTAAAAATAAAATTTTTATCTTTCAACTTGGTTAATAAATACAATAATAAAGACGCAGACATATATTGTTTTAATGTCTATTAAAACCCAGTATTCATTTTTTCTGGGTTGCAACACTTAAAAGACTTTAAAAGAATACCCTGTCTACTTGGGTCAATCATCATCGCAAGTTTTTGTTAAGTTTTATATTTTTTAATAGTCTCAAATATAACTTTCTTCATACCTGAACTCGGGCTTCTGTTAAATGAAGTTTTGATGCGATCTCTTCTCTAGTATAAATGTCTGGGTAATGGGTTTCTAAAAAGATTTTTTCCAGCTCGTTTAGTTGGTTGGATGTAAATGTTGTTCGAATCCGTCTCTGTTTTGATTTATCAGTCAAGCTTAATCCGTCATCTCCATAAGACTTTAAATGGAAATCTATTAAACGAGGAAAAATTGGTTTAAAGTTTAGAACTTTAAGCGAAATATGAAAATTGCCACAAAAGCTATTTTATGCAATAGAAAAAATACAAGGTTTGTTCCATTTTATATTTTACCTGAGTTATAAGACGCAATGTTATGAGTTCCAGGGTAAAATTCCGAAACAGTTGTGATTTTGGAAAATAGTAAGCTCGATTCCTGGTTGAGTGAACCTCTTATTGCAGTCTCGTTTGCACATAGCTTATAGCTGGAGTCAATCATTAGATTATAGTGATTCATGTGGTTAGCCACGGAAAGTCCTCCATTGGTGCTATTATTATAGAAGTCCGAGTTCGCGTTGTACAAACAATCCTTGTCAAAGTTCGCCTTGTTGATAAATGAAAATTCCATCGCACCAGATGCTTATACATATACAGCACTTAATAAAATTTACTGCCCGTTAATGAGTCATTCGCTAATAAAACACATAGTTGTGGATAGTCTCGCAGAAAACACAATTTTTAACTGCCCTTGAATAAATAAGCTTCGATTACGATTGTATCAACTACAGAATGTTGGACGAAAAAGGATGCTGCACTTGTCTCGGGAGAAAGGGACGGAAAATTTCATTCGTTTCCGCGTTTGGAGGCGGTGCTAACGAGCTCCACTCGACATAAGGGTGGAAATCCGACTTTCCGGCGCGTGTCATGCACTGTGGGAAAGCCAAGTATCGCAAGCCCTGTTTACTAAAGAAATCTTAACAAAAAATAGTTTTAGCTGCTTAAATTTATTTGGTAGCACATCGGATTTTCGGAAGCTCAAATTATGTCGCTGGAGATTTTTAAAATGATCTATTGTTTCCCAAAATTAAACAATTCATAAACCAAGTCACTAGTAAGTTTTTCTTTGAGTGAACAAATTTTCACAGGCCTCAAAAAGCAACACTCAGAAGATTAAATTGGCTCGTTCCTCAACGATGAATTACATATGTACTTTCCTTAGGAAAGTTGAGAAAATAACAACGTTAAAGAATTAAAAAACAATAATATAAAACACTATTAAGTTCAACATAAAAATAAAGTTTATGTATCATGGAAATTTTTAAATTTAAAAAAAATTCGAAACATCAGTCTTTTCAGTCAGAAAGGGTATCTGGGGGTGTACTATTCCGATTACCGCGCCGAAGCAATTTTATTAAACAAATGGTGTTGTACCTAACACAATGAATAACGGGACACCTTACTATCTTTTCATGTTCATAATATTAGGCTGATTGAAACGTTGTTTATAAGAGCTTGGAGGGTGTAACCCTATTTTAAACACAGTTGTTTACATTGCGGATTATTTCGATTAGTTAATTTTCGTAACCCGAGTTCTTCTTAATTTGTATTTACTTTTTGGAGAAGTTTGTTTTCGGACACCCTAATTCTTGATGAGATTCAAAAAGGCTGCAAATGTTGGGGGGTGTATAATCGTGTTATTTATATATCAACGAAGTATAAAATATGTAATCTAAGTTATGAAATAAAATGTAATGAATGTTCAATAAATATTCAGTGTATGTGAACTTTTAGACCCAAATGTAATTTTTTCAGAAATCTGACGTTGGTTGTTGTATCTCGAATCAAAATTATCCGTTTAGGTGATTTAAAGTAATAAGAAGACATTTTAGTGATCGGGTGAAAAATTTCGAATCTTTTTATATTTGTATACCTTCTTGGTTATTATTTTAACTGCTATGGTAAGAACAGTAAAGTGTACTGTAGAAGCAAAAAATGAAACCAATACCAAAGGCGATAGATGGCAATGGTATCTTTTACGACTTTATAAAAGTCTTTAGAGAGCCTTACATATAGTCTTTACATACTTACAGCCTTTATTCTTTTCTTATTCAGCGGGTTGGAACGAGGCTCTTAGTTTAACAAAAATAGTACTACACTAATGTAATACATTTTACACTTGAAAATTAGTTAACAAACTTTAAAGAAGTGAGAAGGAATTGTATCCTTTACATAAATAATTATCTTAAAATTTTAAAAGTATAGAAAAATCTTGAAGTAACATACTGTAGCAAAAACGAAAGACTTATCAAAACTGATGCTAAGATTTCTTAGGGTTTTAAGAAAGACTCCGACATAAGTTAGGTTTTTTTCACGTTTGAGTCAAAAGTTTATGTACCTTGTAGGTAAGCAAAAAAGGGTTTTATAACGTGCTGCTACAATAGTATTCTCTTTTTTCCTTTCTTAATCAGCGAGTTGGAACGAGCAACCAAGTCTTTACAAAAGAAATCTACTTTCTTGATAAATGTGCATCGTTCAGTTCAGCCAAACTATATCTAGCCAAGTCTAGACTCAAATCAAGAGATCTCAATATATTGCGGTAGTTAAAAGTTTCGAAAACGAAACCATTTCAGGAGATTTAATAATCGTTGTTGCTATGGGGACAAAGTTTTTTGAATATTAACGGTGGCCAAGTCCCCGACTACCACGGGTCCTTAAGGCCTTGGTTCGACGCCCTGCCAGTAAAGGAATCCCATGATCGGTCGGGAAAACTGAACTGGCTATCGTTAGTTGTAGGAGTGGGCCGAGAGAAGCCGTCGACTGGTTTTCAAATATGCAACGGCAGCTAGGAGCAGCGGAGAGTATCGAAGCGGAAAGGTTTTCCAACCCCCACACATGCAGGGCTATTTACTATGGCAGCTGCACAGTGATCTCCCCCGAAGCGGACCCACTAGCACATGTCCACACGATAATGGTTCTCCCGAGAGCCAAGCACAAGTGGCACGGGCTAAAGACCACGGCGTTTGGATCGTGTGCCAGAGAGGAAGTGCCGGCATTATCTCTGCCAAATACGAATATGTTTGGTTACGCTGGGTGGGTTTTGGCCAAGAGCTCTCGAATTGTGCTCAGTTGCTGTAGTTATACCATGCCGAGCGGACGGCTGAGTTGGGATCACCTGTGAAAGTCCGATTTACCGCGGTGGTTATATGAGGAAGTGTAAATAGACCGTTATGGAGCCTCTTCTTATTGTCCTTCTTGCAATCGGACTATTCCACAGAGGTATATTCGAAATATGCGGCGGTGTAATGAATCTTTAGCATTGGAGAACTATTTTTAAATTAAGAAATGAAATCATTTCATCGGGCAAAAAGAGAATATAAACTTATACGAATACAGCAAATGTACATCGTACAAACCTTGAGAAAAATAATGACAAATCGGATATCTATAAATAAGAATGTATAGCTAAAACAGTTTTGAGTTAACATGTGCATTTAAACAAAATACAAAACAACTGGTGGCTGCGAAACTCGGATATCCTTTTTGAACTACCTAGGATTAACAATTCTCAATAAGTTCTTGGCTGCCTGAGAGGAAGTGGAAGTAGTTAACTAAAAAAAAAGTGTAACTAACTCGTTTCAACAATCAACAAAAAAACATAAAGTTCACAAACAAAATATAGTTAATAGTTACAAATCAAGAGTTAAAAACTGGACTTCTCCAGTAAAATGTACTTTATTAAGAGACGTTCCACGCATTTTGGCACACATGAAAAGCTACCAAATGAAAAATGTTAAATTTTTCTAGCTTTTTGTTTGTTATTGGTTCCTATTTTTAAACAAAACAGGCATCTGTTCTCTTGCTTTCGTGCTGTTTCGCAAAATTATATAGATTTCCCACCTATGTGTTTGTATACGTGCGGTAATGAATGTTATATGGATTTGCCTACAAAATGCTCCAGACAATGATATACTCGTACATTCTGTAATAACTTTCTAATAGGAGTTTCGATTTTGTTCAGATGCACTGTGCTATCCCACAAAAGATGAGTCCGACGTTAAGATTGTAGTCCTTCAAAACGAAGAAATGGAGCCAACGATTTTGGAGTGTGACTATGAGGTCGAAAGGGATCCATCCTTTATCACTGTAAAGTGGTATAGAGATGAAAAGAACATATATCAATGGATCTTTGGAAAACCTCCAAATGCTATTGTGAGTTTGTAAAATTATTGAATATTTTTGTTTAAAATAATAGCTAATGTCCCATTACAGCCTGAGTTTAGGGATGAAATAGACATCTCCTACGAGGGCTCTACGGATCCAAGCAAGCAATACAGCTCGTTGGCTCTCATAAACCCCACGATCAACACCACCGGGGACTATAAGTGTTTGGTTCAGACCGAACTGAAGACGTTCACTAGTCACCAGAGGGTGCAGGTCATAGATGTGAGGAACTACACCCTTGAGCTGCTCCACAAACCAATCCACAACGAAACCCAGCTGGAGTGCATCGTAACCAACGTGTATCCCAGACCCATAATAACGATCCTGTAAGGAGTCCTTTTCTATTAAGCGCATCAATCAGTACTAACCTGTATGTTTTACCTACAGGTCAAATGACCAGGACGTCGTGAAGCGTGAGCCCAATGTTAAGGAGAACGAGGACGGGTACTTCAATGGCACTGCGGTGGTGGCGGTCTACGACATTGACGATGACCCGGATGCCTACCAGTGCATCGTTTCATTTGACGGCTACGCAAATAACCTGACAACAGTAGCCACATCCGCATCGGCGGGAATTAGCCACGCTGGCCTGAATCTGTGGCTGTTTTGTTTTTTGTACTACTTGCTCTCTAAGCTGGGCATCTTAATATAAATAAAAATGTTGTTATTTATTGTTACTAAAATTATGTTTATTGAATTCTGTTTGCCATAAAAATTCTTCTCTACGTTCTTTCGACTTACATATCCATTTTGTAAATAAATACGAATACTTCACAAAACCAACTTTGTTAATTACCACTCAAGAAGTAAAGGTTCATGCATTGGCCTGAACTTGATCTGGAAATGGCAGCTTCTAGATTTTCAATCTAAAGGGGGCCAACGTCGATCTTGTCTAGTCGGAGACATTTTATTTTGTTAGCTAAAAGGCTGCGAATTCCAATGTAAAGAAAAAAGAGATGAATTTCGGAAATGTTGGGTATTACAGTTTATTGATATGTGGGACTGGAGTCGAGCAGCAAATTGGAGCACTTGTTGAGATAGGCTTTGTACAGCTTGTTGGCGAACTCCTTATCGTTCTGGATAAGGTATGTGAATGCCTGAACGAATTGCGTCGAATTAAGGGGCTGCTGGGGTTCCGGGTTGCCATTGTTGGGCGCGTCGAACATGGTGGGCGGCATGAGAGCCGGCCCTGGTTTGTCCCCGGCCAGCAGTCTCCGCAGGCACTTTCCAGCATCGTTGTTGGCTCCCAAGGACGATGAACTCGGGGCCGTGGTCGGGGAAGGCGGCGTGGCGAAGCTCTTACCGATCTTCAGGTCACTCAGGAGCTGGGTGTTTAACTGCTGGGCCTTCTGAAACGGGGACAGCCGACTGTCTTGGCTGTCCCTGCCCGCCAAGGGTAGTAGGTCCTCGCCAGGAGTGGCTGCCCGCTGCTGCTTCTCCAGCTGGTCCACGGACAGTGGCTGGACGCGGTGAAAGAGGGATTCCGCCGTGGCCTGCTTGGCAGACTCAAAGAACTTAAGCACGTTGCCGGCCGTCACGCTCTCCGTCGAAGGCGTCTTCGGCTGGCCGCTCACCTGGGCGTTGTAGTCCTTTTGCGCCTTGCTTAGCATATTAAATATGCTTGCGTTGTCCTGCTTGGGCAGCTGGGGCACAGGGCCATGCCGCTGGGACTGCCCGTTGGTCCCCTGCTCCTTGGACTTAAGCAGGCTGTTAACCAAGCCGCTGATGCGGTCGCACTCCTCGCTGTTGTAAAACCAAAAGCCCCGAATGCGGGAGCGCTCGTTGCGGTAGAGCAGAAACGGCGGCTGCGACTGCAGCTCTAGGCTGCCGGTGATGGGCTCCACGAAAGACGTAAGCGTCAGCCTGTTGTTGATGAAGATGCTGTGAAAGGGCTCGGCATTGCGGTGGTATATGAAGAAGGCGCCTTCGACGTCGGTCTTCTCCCACTCGTTCTGCGCCGAGTTGAAAGTGTAGAACGCGACGTGCGATGACGAGTCCACGATCTCCTTGGCGTAAGGGTCGATCTTTTTAATTGCCGAGAGGTTCATTCGCGTGATGCTTTCGTCAGCCATGGTATCGTCGCGGTGCTAATTTCTCAGGCTATCGTAATTATTTGTGAATTCAACAATACCTTACGTATATATGTAGTGTGACCAATCTGGTAAAAGTGTGCAATATACTAAACCGCTCTTATAACATACCAAAATCGTACCACCAACATTTAAATGCATTTACTTATTAAATATTTTATTATTCTTACAATTATATTTTTATTTTATTTTTTATATATATATAGAAAGTCAAGGGAAAACAATCTTTATGTTCTTAAAAATAGGGAAGAATGTCCTTGGCACAATAACTTATATCCTGGATATTTAAGGATTTAAATTATTTAATTTTGGGAGCTAAGATACACAAATTGAAAAACTTAGTAAAGTCAATGGATTACTTGATAATTTATCTACTTAAATAAAAAAATGTTCTGTATTGGCAAGATTAGTGTTTTGTCCCTGCACCGTTAATCACACTTGGTCACACAACGTTCAAACTGGCGGGAACCAATTTCTAATAGCATTCTAATTTATATTTCCGTAAAAGCCATTGCTATAAAAATGCAAAAGTCTATAACGTAAGTAATTAGTACCAATATTGGTTCCAGTTCCGCATTTAGCAATCCCCTGCTTCAGCTCCTTCTTCAAGAAGAAATCCGACACCATCGACAGCCCCTCGCCACCAAAAAAAATTCCAAAGTAAGCTGCCTTAATGTTTCATAAACTTAATTTAATTAAAATATTTTATAAAGGATCGAGGCGAATTCAGAACTGCTAGAAAAACCCATCATTAAAACTGAAAATGTCTCTCCGAAAGCTAAGTCAAAAGTTCAATCGATGGATGCCGACTTGGAAAAAGAGACAAGTCCATCGAAAGATTTTAAAAAGGAGCAAAATTTTAAGAAGGTCACAACCATAGGTTTAAATTCCTCCTCAATTAGCAAGGAGGACATGGAGAACTATGATCCCTCAGCCGATTCCTATCATCCACTCAAAAATGCCTACTGGAAGGACAACAAAATGTAAGTAACGTAACTTAACGCTCCACACCTCCAAATACAAACCGAGGAGACCTTTTCCAGCACTCCTTACTTGGCATTAGCCCGCACATTTCAAGTAATTGAGGAAACTAAAGGCCGTCTTAAGATGATCGACACGCTAAGCAACTTCTTCAGCTCTGTAATGTTGGTCAGTCCGGAGGACCTGGTGCCAAGCGTGTATCTCAGCATTAACCAACTGGCGCCTGCCTACGAGGGACTGGAGCTGGGCGTGGCCGAAACCACTCTAATGAAGGCCATTTGCAAGGCTACGGGCCGCAACCTGGCCCATATTAAATCCCAAACGCACCTTATCGGTGACCTTGGTATTGTTGCCGAGCAGTCACGCGTTTCGCAGCGCATGATGTTCCAGCCTGCTCCCTTAAATGTGCGAGACGTGTTTAGGAAGCTGCGTGAAATAGCCAATATATCCGGTCAGTCCAAAATGGATCTGGTCTATAACATGTTTGTGGCCTGCCGGTCGTCTGAAGCGCGCTTCTTCATTCGATCTCTGATTGGCAAGCTGCGGATTGGCATTGCCGAACAAAGTTTGCTCACAGCATTGGCTATTGGCCTGGTTAAAAAGAACCACATTGATGACTGCAAAGCCAGCAAGGTTCCCGATGTTTACAAAGATGAAATTGCAGACACGACATTGATGCTTAAAACTGCATACAGGTGGGTCTCAGTTTGCAAAGCAAATTAATCGTATTGACCGATCTATTTTAGCCAATGTCCCAATTACGACATTATCATTCCGGCCATTCTCAAGTACGATATTAAGGAGCTGCAGGAACGCTGCCCAATGCATCCTGGCATGCCGCTACGGCCCATGCTCGCCCAGCCCACAAAAGGCGTTCACGAGGTGTTCGAGAGATTTGGCGGCATGGAAATCACTTGCGAGTGGAAGTACGATGGGGAGCGAGCCCAGATTCACTGCAACGATAAGGGGGAAATCAGCATATTCTCCCGAAACTCTGAGAACAATACTGCCAAATATCCGGATTTGATTGCCAGAAGCAGTCGGTTCCTTAAGGGCGAAGTGAAGTCCTATATCATTGACAGCGAAATTGTTGCATGGGATGTAGATCGAAAGCAGATTCTTCCCTTCCAAGTGCTTAGCACTCGAAAGCGAAAGAATGTCGACATCGAGGAAATCAAGGTCCAAGTCTGCGTCTACATCTTCGATCTTCTCTACATTAATGGCGCCGCGTTGGTAACTAAAAACTTGTCAGAGCGACGCAAACTTTTGCTGAAGCACTTCCAGGAAGTTGAAGGCGAGTGGAAATTCGCTACTGCACTGGATACCAATGATATTGATGAGGTGCAAGCGTTTCTAGAGGAATCCATTAAAGGTTTGATTTTTAACCTACAATACATACATTTAGTTGAATGTCATTTTTACAGGAAATTGTGAGGGCCTCATGGTAAAGACCCTGAATGAGGAGGCTACCTATGAAATCGCCAAGAGATCGAGAAACTGGTTAAAACTAAAAAAAGATTACTTATCTAATGTGGGCGACTCACTGGATCTCGTGGTGATCGGCGGCTACAAGGGAAAGGGCCGGCGCACTGGTACCTATGGAGGGTTCTTACTTGCCTGCTATGATACAGAAAACGAGGAATATCAAAGCATATGCAAAATTGGAACAGGTACTTCCGTTTTTTTTTTATTTGAATGTATCCAACGTCATCCTATATTTACTTAGGCTTTACCGACGAGGATCTTCAGTCACACTCTGAGTTCTTGGGCAAGCATGTGACTCCCACCGCCAAGTCCTACTATAGATACGACCCTAGCCTGGAGCCCGATCACTGGTTTGAGCCTGTCCAAGTGTGGGAAGTCAAGTGCGCCGATCTTTCTCTCAGCCCGATCCATCGGGCAGCCATTGGCATCGTGGACGGCGAGCGAGGAATTTCTCTGCGGTTTCCCCGATTTATTAGAATTCGCGAGGATAAGAACAGCGAGAACGCGACGGACGCCAATCAGGTGGCCCATATGTATCAGTCACAGGACCAGGTTAAGAATAATCAAAAATCATGTACACAGGTAGAGATGGAGGATGAGTTCTACTGACCTTACGGTTCATTTAAGTGAGCAACGCTTATTTAACAATAAATTTCCTTATCGCTATTTTACACTATTGCTGCTTTCCGAGGATTTTGAAACGCGTCGGTCTTCCAGCTGGCTCTCCTTGGTTTCCTTGGGCTTGGATTTGTTTCGCCGATTGGAGCGCTTGCCTTTCTTACCCGATTTTTCTTCAACTACAGAAATCTCGCCATCCGAAGCATCTTTGCAACCCACACTTTGGGTCAACTCTTCCGATCCTAGGCGGATTCGCACCTTAGGTTGATAAATAGCAATCGAGGGACGATCCTAGAATAAATAACTTTGAGCTAACAAGGAGGAAAATGGTATAACAAACAATCAACCTTGTTGCGAATGCGTCGCTCCTCCGATGCCCGAAATTGAGCCGCCTTTATGGCGTCCTCGGCAGTTGATTCCTGCGAATTAGCCGCAGTATGTGCTTCCCCGCTGGCTTTTTTATCCTTCTGAACTCCGGCAGCCTGCACACATTTTTTTATAGCTTCTGGAACCTCGGTTTTTTCATCTACCAACACTTTCGAAGAAGTTGGCAACTCCTCACTATCGTTTGCCTCAGGTTTGTTTTCCTTTTTAAGAATGACAATGTCCTTGTCTTGTTTGCCCTGTCCCTCTGGCTTTTTCTTATCTCGTTTGGCCCGATTGCGGGCCAATTTGCGTTGCTCGTGCTCCTCCCGCCGGCGCTGATCGCGCTCCGTGCGGCGTTTGGAACGTGAAGTCTTCGCAGCTTCGTTGCCTTGAGCAACGGTTGACAAGGTCTCCTTGCCATCCTTTTTAGCGTTGTTACCGACAGGCTTTTTGTTGTCTCCTGAAGCACCTCCCTCCTCCCTGGGTTTTCCCGCGTTCGACTGCTCCGCCAAGCGCACCTGCTTCTGCTCCTCGCGCTGCTTGCGCTTTTCCTCGTTCCGCTTGCGGGCCTCCTCCCGACGCTTCTCCTTCTTGTTCGCCAGGTACTGCAGTAGCGGTGTGGATTTGACCTTCTCGTCCGCTCGCCGGTCAAAGTTGAACTCGATCTTGACCTCGCCCATGCGACTGGCCTCCTCACGTTCGTCAGCCAGCCGTTGGATGAACTCCTGATAGTGCGACTCGCTTTCTATGGTGTTCACCTTGCTGTCGTCATTCCGCGCCTTGTTCTTTAAGAAGCACTGGAAGGGGGCATACTCCACAATGGCCACGTACTCCACGCCCTTGGAGTCAACAAAGACATAGCCGTCAAATCGGTCTCGGAACTGAAGCACCTCGGCAATGTCCTTCATGGACATGTCGATATAGGCGCGGCAGGTGGCCTCCTGGCCCAAGGACCAGTCCGCAGAGCAGTAATAGTAAGAGTCGTTTTCTGGCAATGGACCAACCTGGTCCAGGAAGTCAGCCTCTGTCATGGTGGGCGGTAAATGCCGCATCACAATCTGCGTTTGGAGTGAGCTCAAAAGTAGGAGGGAGAATTTTCATGCTCTGGGTCTTACCTTGACGATCTGGCTGGTCTTGTCCTTCTTGTCCTTCCGTCTGTTTCCCCTAGATTTATCTTTGGGCTTCTCGTCAGCTATTGTTTCAGACATTTTCTGATTATTTTGTCCAATTTGAAATCAAAACAAAACAAAAATACGAGCAAGAGCAAGCATGATGTGGAGTCAATAGAGATGGCACATTAAGTTCGGAACTACTAGCGTTTTATCGATTCTTAATTATAGGCCCGCTACCAGAAATTTTTTTAAATGTATATTTTCATAGAAATATATGTACAAACTTAAAAATATGTTAGAACGACATCTTTATTGGACTTGAACCATTGAACTAGTTCTCCGTAAGCTGACTAGAGGTACGCTTAATTACCCAGACCTGCTAAACTTTTAAAAGTATTCGGTTAAGAAAACGTTGTAAATGCGCAAATGCCCGTTTTTTAAAGGACTTGGTAAGGCTATTTAAAAGTGTATTTAAGAGCTTGATTTATGCATTAACCACACGACTTGCAGGAATTTACTAATTGAACTATGACAACTTTAAAGCCTCCATTGGGATCGTCCCTTAAGTGTTACGTTTGCGTTTACAATGAAGCGCAGATTTGGAAAGATATATTGATATGCAGCCACGAAAAATTGAATCATATGGAAGATAACCTTTCAAAGCTACAGAAATTTCTAGAAAGAGGACATGTAAAGGCCAAAGTTGTTTGCAGGGGATGCAAAATGCAGCGCTATTGCGGCGTTCCCCATCTTTTGGCGGATCGTGCGGAACACCAACCCATTTGCCAGGTGCTTAGGGATCTCCAAAAGATAATGAAGATCAACCGCCCATTGCTCCTGCAAGGAAGGATTTCGGATCGCAGAAAGCTGCAGCTCGTCATTTCTCAGCTGAAACTGATCCTGTCGATCAAACTAGACAGACCTCTTCTTCCGAGGGAAATTCAACTTATAGGGAACCCAGCCGTATGCGAGATTTGCTTCAGCACTGGAGACCTGGAAGCCTGCGTAGGATGTGCCGGTGTGGCGTACTGCTCAGAGAAGCACCGTCATCTAGCCAAGGATACTCATAGCTCTATGGATTGTCGCACTCTAGCTCTGATCTCTACAGCATTCCGACAAATGGACTGCCTTATAAGCATCAGGAAATTCTACGAAAGCAGTCCTTTAAAAGAATCTCATCTGATTGAGGCTTTTATTAAAGCCACCTCCCTGAAGATAAACGATAAACCATGGACTGATTTGCAAGAGTACTACACATTCGCCAGTTGTTCCTCTTTTAGTGGAATCGCCAGCCTTTGTCTGGCTTTATCAAACATTTCCTGGGTCCATGATCCGGATAAAGTCGTCATCATTTATGTGGTGGGCGCCACCGAGGAGCATCTGCGATACTTTCAATCTATTCACATCAGGTTCTTGTTCCTACAGTACCCAAGCATTCGAAATTTGGAGTTGCATTTTATTGGGAAAGAACTAGGCAAGATCGAAGACGTTGAGGCGATTTTCGATCTCAAGAACTTAAACCGAACCGTACTCAAACGTTTTTACTCACTTACTTTTTCACAATTCGCAAACATATATAATGTGGATCCCACCCTAATTCTCATTCTGCAGCCCGATTTTATTAACACAGGGAAAATAACCCAGAGCCTTGTCTGCGGGCTAACCACAAAAAACGAAGATTCAGATCAGTTCGACTGGCAGGAATGTTTATCTATTATCCTTCGATCTTTTAATGTTCCCATATGCTACACCTCGATCTCAAAAATTCAGGCAATGTCTGATTTGACGGCCATCAATACAGTGGCCAGAAATAATAACATCACCGTCCAGCGAGTCTACAACATAACCGAAAATCCTTACCGTGAAATATTACCTGTACACAATCCTTCCCCTGAGGACACTGAAAGGGTTGTGTATGCAAACAACTACCTGGAGGTAATTTTTACAAATAACAAAACGATGTAAACGTAAAAACATCAACTGTTAAGATAACCAAAGAAATGTTGATAGTCCTTATTTCATTATTTGCTAATCCAAAAAAAATTTCTTTCAAACTATAAAGAAAAACATTTTGGTATTTTAGTTTTAAACGCGGCTTTGAATTATCGCCTTTTAATTAAACATGGATAAACTTCCATTTACATTTTTGGTAATTGTTTAGAAATAAATTCTTTACCTAATTTATAGCCTACGTTTGTAATAAGTATAAATGCTCAGTTTATCAATGCAGCCACTTATCTCTAGGAGGAAAATGGATACAATAGTTCAGAGGGTATTGTGTAGCGTTTGGAAGCTTTGATCTAGAATGTCTTTTTTGATATTACAACGATTAAGTCGATCAACCAATAGAAGGACTGGTGAAGATCTCCCTCGCACAAGTAGGGCGCCTTGGTCCAAGACTCTATGCGAAAGCCGCAATTCTCAAGCAGCTCCATGAAACGGGCAGCCTCCTCCTCGAACGACGCCACGCGACCATTGCTCTCGAGAAGCGGACGCAGAGGCAAATGCGAAGTGTTCGTCTCGACGTAGTGCATGTAGGGAAGTACTAGGGCAACCACGGCCCTTCCATTAGGAGCGAGTGCCAAGTGGATATCCTCCAGCAGTTTAAAGGAATCGAAGCACCGGTCCAGCACGTTAAGGCACAGAATCAATTCTAGGTTCTGCAGGCTGCTGATCTCGGTGATCACGTTAAAGTTCAGCTTCTTTAGGCGATCTCGCATGGTCCAACTGGCCTCCGTGGCGAAAACCTGAAGACCTGCACTGCCACTCAGCTCGGAAACGGTGTTGGCCACTCGGAGGGAGATTTCCCCGTCGCCAGCTCCGATGTCTAGTATCGTAACCTTAAATGCGGAGGATTAGCAACGGCGAGCTGCAGAACAGTTAAGCTCACCGGTTCATCTCCAGAAGCAGGTTGAAAGCCACCCGCCAGGAGTAGTTTTCGGAACTGTTCCTCCGACAGAATGAACATGGAGCCGCGCTTCAGAAACCCGTTGATGTCAGTCTGGGTCATAAAGAACTGTAGAATAGATCTGGCCAGAGCGTGCCACAAGTGGGTCCAGATATTCGCTGACAGGGCCTTGGTGCGTTCAAGCCAGCTCACCGTCGTAGCATCTGGCTCAAGCGGCACGAACATGGCCTGGAACCTTTGCGGCAGTTCGTGGTTTAAGGAATACCACTAAACGATAACCAAATGCTCATAAATCTACTGCTCATTCCAAGGTTAAAAACAGATTTCCTACCTTTCGAGTGTCTATGTTTTCTAGGGAGTTGTCGTTGTGAAACTTGGCATGGATCACCCGTGCTAAAGTGCCTCGAGGACGATAAACAGCCATCTTTTTTTTATTTAATTAATAAAAGTAACTTTTTATTTACATTTTCTGAGTTCTAAACAAATTCTTTTTTTGCGGCCAATAGGGATGGGCGAATGCTATCGATAACAAGGCGTGAAAACCTGTTATTGCGTTAACGAAAATGTACATATAATATCAAACAAATATTGATGCTTCTGTTTGATTTGTACATCAGTTGGAATGCATTATATTCATAAAACTAAAATATACATTTACTTACAAAACAAATTTGAAATTAACCTGAGAACTAATGTTGTACCAAAATAGATTCTTTCATTGCAAATCGCTTCCGAAAACTTTGTCGGCAGTTCGATAACTTAGGGCACACTGCACGCTTACATTTTATTTGGCTGTCGAGTAATGTATACAAAATAAGCGGCGGCTATTTTGTGTTTTTTAATGAAACTCAGTGGGTTACGATGAGCACGAACGTTGTTGCGAGCATGGAGGAGAAGGCGCTGGTCGACGACTTGCCGTACTTCCCGGAAAAATTTCCGGGCAAAGTGTGCTGCTTGTGCCACTTAGGAGAAAAGAGTGCCTTGGGCCAGGGCGAGATTCTTCAGCTGAAGGGACCCGCGCCCGTTGAACTCAGGGATAAATACCCAGCGGATCGGCTAAAGGAAGATGGATCCAGGATGCACTACGGCCTGAAACAGGCCCCTTTCAGCGGGGGCGAGTGCCACTACGAGTTGGACAAGATCGGACAGCTGGAGGTGGTGCACCCCACCGAGTTTCTGGACGAGGGCTTCGTTTACGTGCACCGCATGTGCATAATGTGGTCACTGCGAAAGAGCCAACTGAGCGACGCGGACACTGCGTACTTTGCCATCCACTTTGGCGAGTTTCTGGAGCAGAAATGCAATTTTTGCGGTCGCTATGGGGCCTCCGTCAACTGCAAGATGAACTGCCGCCAGGTCCATCACTGGCCATGCGCTGCCGCCGCCGGGTGCCTTCTCATCCTGGAGAGCTTTACGGTCTTCTGCACGGAGCATTTGAGCCAAGTGCCTGTTATATGTAAGTGGTCAGTTTCTAATCTCCCCCAGAGGTTAATGGTTCGACTTGCAGGCAGCGATAACAACGTGGAATGCCTATCGTGCTCCTCGCTAGGCGACCTTTCCAAACTAATTATGTGTAGTACCTGCGGGGATCACTTCCACTCAACTTGTATTGGTCTGGCCAATCTGCCGGGTAAGAAATGTCAAATATTCGATCCTCTAAATATCACGATAACCGCTCCTTTACTAGATACCCGGTCTGGGTGGAACTGCGCCCGCTGCACCAAGTGTCAGATTTGCAGGCAGCAGGACTCGAACGACACCAAGTATGTCAAGTGTGAGCAGTGCCAAAAGATCTATCATGCCTCTTGCCTGCGACCTGTTATTTCAGCAATTCCGAAATACGGCTGGAAGTGCAACGTAAGCATAATATTAAATATATTTTAATTGGATTGCCAACGAATACTATACTCTTTTTAGCGTTGTCGCGTCTGCACAGACTGCGGCTCGAGAACTCCTGGTGGCGGGAGTTCATCCCGCTGGCACAGTCACTACACAATATGTGATTCTTGTTATCAGCAGCGGAACAAGGGTTTTTCGTGCCCTATTTGCCAGAAGGCATACAGAGCAGCTTCCCACAAGGAAATGGTCAAGTGCAGTTGGTGCCACAAGTACGTTTTGCTCGCTTCTGGCGTATTAGATACGCATTCACGATTCTCCATGAATTTCGATTTCAGATTTGTGCACAGTACATGTGACGAGGAGGCGGATTTAACAGCTTACCACAAAAAGAAGGAGCAAAACCCTGACTATGATTACGTGTGCCCCAATTGTAAGAGTAATTCATCGAGTTCAGGGCAATCGCAACAAGCAATCGACTCAATCGTGTTGTCCGCCATGGATTCGTCTTCTGAGCAACTGAACCTCAAGGAAATAGAACTAGACCCGCTGGAGGGCAAACCCTTACTGGATCCATCTAGCGATGAGTTACCGAAGTTGCCCACCGTCAAGAAAAAAGTGTGGCTTTCAAATGTACGCGGCAGAAGCGGAAAGTTCGTTTTGCACCGCATGGGTGTCATGTCGCAAATCAACAAAAAGCGCAGCACGCGTGGTAAGGGACGCCAGCTCGTTCTGCCAAACATCCCAAGCGATCGATGCCTCAGTCGCACCATGGACACTGATTTAACGAGCGACAAAAAACTGCTGCTCTGTTCGGCGCGGGACAAGTTCATTCAAGCCCAGGACATCTGCGTGATGTGTGGTTCGCTTGGCATCGAGAGCGATTCAGCGATGATCACCTGTGCCCAGTGTGGCCAATGCTATCACCCTTATTGCGCCGGGGTCAAACCATCGCGGGGCATTCTTTTGAAAGGCTGGCGTTGTCTGGACTGCACTGTGTGCGAGGGATGTGGCAAGAAGAACGACGAGGCCCGTCTTCTCCTGTGCGACGAATGCGATATTTCTTACCACATCTACTGTGTGAATCCTCCACTTGAAACAGTGCCCACAGGCAACTGGAAATGCTCGTTCTGCACGTTGTGCCAAAAATGCGGACGCAATCCGACAGAGAAGAACGAGTTCGGAGACTCGAACATGGTAGAGTGCCTGCCCTGCTCCAGTCAATCGTCTTGTTTCGTGTGCAAGAATTCGTACGCCAACGGCGAGATGATCATCCAATGCGAGCAGTGTGAGCTCTGGTCGCACTTTTTTTGCGACACCATCAACGCCCAGCTAACCATAGATTATTACGACAATAATGTGTACAAGTGCCTGAAGTGTCGCTGCTCCACGAAGAGCCCGTTGACCGTTTTAGATGCCAAGTTTTGCAATGACGACACACTTGCCATCGGTTCCCAGTCCAGCAAAGCATTGGTGCAGATAACAGCCTCCGGATCCAGTTTCGATGCGAAGAGCGGCATCGAGCGGTCTCATCTTTCCTTGTCCGGCGATTTGCCAGATGCTGCCCCAGAGGCCCTCCATTGGATTGACGGCGTGTGCCTTAGCGAGAGCGGATTGGGCATGATCAAGTCACTGTCCACGGAGATCAAGCGGAAGCGCAAGATGCGACAGCCCATTGGCAACGGAAAGGACGGACTGCCGGATGGCGGCGCTGAAGAGACCCTTGAGAAGTACAAGGACGGAATGATCTGGGATGGAACGGAGAACGCAATTCCCGAGGGCTTCACCATCTCCACCAACGACGAGGGAGTTCATATTTTACGTAAAAAGCGACAACGCAATCTGCAGAAGTTGGGCATTGGAGGGTTCTCCGTTCGCAATCGCGGTCTAAAAAAGGAAAGTGAGGAGACGACGGCGGCTGATCAGTTAAATTCGATGATGGCCATGGACAAAAAGAAGAAAATCATACGGAAAAAGCAAAAAAACAAGCTCATTGAAGCCTATCCTGTCTATCTGCAAGAGGCGTTCTTTGGAAAGCCTCTTCTGGAAGGTGGCGAACTTATCATGGCCGAATCGGATTCTTCTGACGAAATCGATGCTTCCATGAAGGTATATTTCACCCGACCCGAAGGCAAGAGCCCTGCTTACCAAGAGTCTGCCACGGTGAATAAGAGTCCAGCAAAGTCCCTAAAGAAAGTCAAATCTGAGCAGAAAACCGACAATAAGACCGTATTCATTGAGCAAATGCCAATGGCTAATCAGCAAAAAAACGCAATTGCGCCTACTTCGAATGTGTTTGGTAATAATTTGAACATTATCTTGATTACCTTGTCAGACCTAATCGACGAAGAAATTTTATTACAGATCCTTTACATACGGAAATCTCAAACACAGTGTTTGCCAATAGACACCCCTTGGACATTTTGGCTTCACCAAATATTTCAGAACTAGACCCAGCAAACCCAGTAAATGCGGTTCCATCATCAGAAATTATTGAAAAGCCAATGCGGTAAGTCTTAAGGGCTTAAATTATTCTTCCGAAGTTGAATTTTATTTATTTTGCTATACAGGGAGTCGCCAGTAATGTTGGTCGATAATTACATGGTGCCTAACCAGTTGCCTCAGGATCAAAAGTTTCATAACCAGCTTTACTTGCCGGGAAATATTTCGGTGAATTCCGCACAACAGCTTCACTTCCGTCAGCAGACAGATCAGTTAAAGGCACAAAATGTTAATAAGCAAAATTTGCAAACTATGATGGGGCAAGTAGTTTTGGAATCCCAAAAGAGACCAGAGGATGAGCCCAAGGTTGCGGAACCCGTCACAGAAAATTTAAATGCTGGCACTCAAAAGACAGCAGAGAAAATGCGCAAGGACGAGGGTACGAGTGGTGTTAAAGAATATCCGATTTTTTACTTAATTAACTTTCTTTTTCAGACCTTGGTCGAATGGCTACCATTTCTGCCGTTTTGTATGCCAATACGGAACATCCGGACCTCAAGGACTTGTTCCCCAACTGGAATGATCGCTGCAAGCAAATTTTAAAGAGGTGGCGTTCGCTGTGCAACGAGAAAAAGGCTCCGTTCCTGCAAAAGGCAAAGGACAATCGCTCGGCTCTTCGGCAGAGGCGTGAGCAAAACAAGATTCCAATGCCTCCGAAACCACAAAAGCAGGAAGAAATTGGGAGAGTGTGGAAACAGCAGCCTAAATTGAAGGAGGATCAACCGAACATGTTTGTCACGTACAGTGAGTACTTTATAAAAATCCTTAGAACGTTTTATTTATTATGTATTCGTTCAGATGGAAATGCCTATGGCGTAGCTACCTATGTGGGTAACCAGGCGCAGCCAACGACCAATAACCCTAATCCGCAAAGTGTGATGCCAAATGTCAACGATAATTTGGTGATAAAAGCCACGTCGCAAAGGACTCAGGTGCATGCAACAGCAGCTGCAACTTTGAAAATAACACCTGTGGACAATCGACTGTCATTAAATACGGTTTATGGAAACGAACCGATCGGTGATAAGAAGCTACGCAATCTGCTGCAAAAGAACAGCACGGAACCGATGCTAATGGGAGCCAACTCTGACCTGTTCCTACCAAATGATGTCATGCGGCTGGGCGTGATGCAAAATACCCCGATAACCCAGAACAATCCAATGTTGAGCATTAGTGGGAAATCTCAGCCGCCTGAAGGCAGGGCCTTGGAGCAGGATGTGAAGATGACCGAGCCGCAGGAGGCCACATCTTGTGCCGTGGAATTGGAAAACGTTGGATTTAGCGATTTGCTAGGACTCGGCGAAGGCGACGATGATGACCTCCTGAAGTCCCTTACTTCTGATATCGGAGATGACTTCAATATTTTGGAGTACGCGGACCCCGAGCTGGATGTAAATGTTCTTAACTCACTGGATTTTGATGACAATGAAAAATGTTCTACTTAGGAAAAGAGAAATAATTTAACTGGAAATAAAAAAGAATGCAATACCTAATAATTTATTCATAATGATTTCTTCTTCGGAAACAACTGTTCATGCATTTATTAACGTATAATTTAATTTCTTGCTCGAAAGTCATGCTTTGGCGCCAAAACTGAATCTTAATCGATTACCAGTATCCCACAAAAATATCGATCTGGCTCAACATAGAAAGCATCATTGGGATCCCACCAAACTGGTTTTGTGAAATTTGTGCCAGCATTACCTTTTTGCCATTTGTAAATAACGATGCATTTGTTCAGTGCCTCTTCTTTAATCTTAAATATTTTAACAATTCAACTTTTAATTAATGGGATATGTTCTAAACTTAATCTTAAATATGCTATTTTGAGGCAAAAGCAAGCAGCTTATTCAAAAAATGAGTCTTTTGGTGAGAGATTTAAAGAAATTACAAACTACTATTAACGAAATGGTAAAATTTATTTTTAAGCCTACCAACAGAGAATCAAATATGAGGCCCAGAAGACCATGAAAGTTATTTTTTATAAGAACAACACCAAAACATTGGAAACACCAGCTTATGACGATACCTATGATCTCAAGGGATCCGGTTGTTCACCTTCTGAAAAATTCGCAATAGTTTTACATGGGTGGATTCAGAGTTGCTCGGACGAATGGGCATTGACTCTTATTGATAGTAAGAAAAATGTAATGTTTAGAATTTTTCATTTAAATATGTAAACAATTTTTAGGGCTTAGTTTCTACCGGGGCGGTTGCGTTATATGCATTGACTACAGTGTAGTGGCCAGTTCTTCATACATGAGGTAATCCCACTGCAATACAAAAATTCCTATTATGATTCGGAAATATTCAAAGGTTATATACAAACTTCGACACCCTTACTGGAGCCATATCGTCAATAATTTTAACGCTTTTTAAGCAAGGATTCGACCCAAAACACGGCTATATGTTTGGCTTTAGCTTCGGCGGACAACTGGCTTCAGCAGTGGGGAGATCTTTGAGGCCTAATCACATAATCGAAAACATTGATAGTAGGTATTTAAAATATTTTCCAATTTGTTCCTAGTTTGTTAAATATTCATTACATTTCAGCGTGCGATATGGCTGGACCCGGATTCGATCCTATTGCAACTGATCACTCGAAAGCAGGAAGACACGTTCAGTGTTTCCACTCGAGTAGGGATAAAGGCACCTTTGTGTACTCGTGTCACCGGAACGTTATGCTGGGCAGTTGTGGTCTCAAACAGCCCTCGGTAGCCAGTCAACTTCATTTGGGAAGCCATGGGCTTTGCGTCGACATATACATCAATACCTTTGACTATCCCTTCTATGCTTTAAACTCAACGCCTCCAGAGTGCTTTAGCTGGCAAAAAGCAGCCAAGGTACCAGACGGTTATACAGTTGGTTATGACGAAAACTTCGACACTCAAGTCACTGGACAGATCTTTGTCCCAACTAGCTTGCACTACCCATATAACCTGTCCAAAAAACAACTTAAGCTGCTGGTAAAAAATAATAGTTAGCGCTATACAGCCGAGTTACCCCTTGCATTGTCAACGATAATTTAAATCCATTTCTTTTTATACTCTTGCAGAAGCTATTATAATTTCAGTCAGAAGTTTGCAACGCAGTGAAGGAGACACATCTGACCCCATAGTGTACATATATATTCTTGATCATCATCTCGATCTCGAATACGTCTGTACGTCTGCCCGTTTCTTTGTAAACTAGTCTCAGTTTTAAAGCTATATTGCTGAAAAGTTTTCAAAAGTTGTGTAGTTATTGCAGGCAGTATATAAGTCGGAACGGTCCGGATCGAGCGACGATATCGAAAAGCTCCCATACGAGAGATCGAAAAAATTCTCACGCCTTTGTTTTTGATCATATTGACTTGATTCCTTCCAGATAGGTGTTTTAGCTACTATCGAATTTCGGTTTTATCAAAATCGGATAACTATATAATTTAATATATTATATATTAATCAACGAATTTTTTTGTTGTTTTTTAGCAAACAATCATCATTTTTGGAATATAGTTCTCTAACGCCTCTCAAATTTCGAAATAAATTTCATTAAAAAGCAGAACTAAGTGGCATAGATTCGACGTTGTTTAGCCTTTATGTATTTTGTTCGACATATTTGATGATTGCAAAGGTATATAAGCTTCGGCCCGCGGAAGACAGCTTCCTTTCTTGTTATACATATATTTAAAATATGCTTATATACATGATTTAAATTATGAGTTCACACAAATTAATGACAAATACTTGAGAAGATATAATTTTAAGCCTCAATGAACGAGGTAAAAATCCTGTGCGGTTTATTAGAATTCAGCTCATAATCATTTGTATTTACTTTTAATTCACCAAAAATATATTTCAAATCAAATTTGAATTATGTATATACATTATATCGGTAAACCATCCATATCAATATGCCTACTGATTCGGGCAGTCGTTGGGCGACTGTTTCTTGTTGCCGGTAGGTTTGTTTGGGCCCTTTGCTGGCGGGGCATCATCATCGTCGTATTCATCATCTTCATTTTCGTCAAACTCCTCCTCATCTTCGTCGTCCTCATCATCAACAATGTCGCCAGTATAGTAAAGCACCGCTTTTGGAATAATTCTGGCGCGCAAGAAGTGCCCAATTTCGAAATCGGTTGCCAATATCTTTAACGTGTCAAAAAGTTAGCAGCATGTCTGGAGTTAATTGCTATCGGGGCAAACATACCTGTTGAGATTCGTCATCTATTTCCTCCTCGCCGGTTGGAACCTCTGGTGGATTAAAGAAATTGAAGAAAGAATCTGTTGGAACCTGCTTGACAATGGTGCGCACAGCGCCACGCTCCTTGTGTTTCTGCTTCTTTCGGATGGTCTTGACGGTCAGGTTCATCTTCTTCTCCCAATTGATGGTGCAGCCCTTTAACAAGTTTTACTATGAGTAAGCACTTAGAAGGGTTAGCTTGTCAAGTTTCTATACCGTGCACTTATAAATCTCTGGACCTTCGAATGCGAACGGGTCGTCGGGATCCACAGTAGACTTCAGCACGTACTGTTTTGTAAGAACAGAGTTGGTGAAGTACTCGTTCTTGTCGAAATGAAACTCCAAGGTATACGAATGCTGGAGAAAACGTTTGTTAGTTTGCAAACAAACAATTAACAGTACAAAACTTACCCCAGTGTCGTACTTAATGGATATGTCGGTCAGTTTGCGCATGGCCGGCTCATCGTGGGGCTGCACCATTTCGGAGAGAATCTCAGTGTTGCGGAACACCGTCAGCCAGAAGTCGGGAATGCCCTTGGCATCCTGGGGAATACTTTTCAAACTCTTGAGCGCCTCGCGGAAGTGCTCAGCATCTGCTTCGTTGTCCGTCAACTGCTCTGGCTCCTTCCAGTTGGGTTTCTCCTCGGCGGGATCTACCTTGCCCTCGACGACTTCCCTGCGCTTGTCGAACAGCGGCTGGTATTTGATCTGGTACTTCTGCTCCAGCTTGTAGACCTCCTCAAAAAACTCGGCCTCTATTTTCAGGTGCTCCAACTGCAGGTTTTTCAAGAACACAATACGATTCTGCACCGGAGCTGGCAGAGACTTGACCATTTCTTGAAGGTATTGACGCCTCAGAACCGAGTTCATGTAGGCCGGCCTGTGGGATGGTTCGGATGTTATTTTATGTCCTTGATTGGCTGCCAAAATGTCGTCACTACTCACATCGACTGGCACTCGGAACCAGACTTCTCATCCTCTATTTCGTTGCAGGACTCGGGGTCAACGTTTCCCTCTGGCGGAGCGTCCATTCTTTAATAAATGCTGATTTCACTGAAAGATTAAAGTTTTCTTAGTTTTTGAGTAAAAAATTTAATTTCGTTTTGCAATTGATGTAGACTGATGAACACATGTGTACATGCATACATACATTGCATATGACAGGCATACAGAAAATTACAACTGTGAAGGAATCCCAGACTGAATGCCTATGCAAAACTTGAACTACATGTTTATTTGTGTGGCTAAATATTATAGAACTTAGCATTTGCACACACCGAAGGGCGTTTTTAAAACTAATACGCCATTCGTTCGGCAGGCAAAAATGTGTGTGTGTGCATGTGCGATTCAATCAAATTACCACACATTGCGTTCTTCGAAAACACGTGGTGAATCAATTTGCACCGTTGTAAAGGAAACTAAAAAATTTCTGTCGCCTTTATCGCACGGGACTTTACTCATAAGTAGGCCCAACGAACTGCCCCTTAATTAATTACTTATCACACAGAAATACTTGTTAAATCCAGCTTACCTTCAGTTGGACCAGACACGATGAGCGACGCCGAAACGAAAAAGAAATGGCATAAGTTCGCGGGAAGCACAGGGTCGCTCAGGCGACTCGGGAAATCCGCAAGCACACACGAGTGCCCCTGTACTCCCAGCAGCTTTCTCGCATCTAGAATCTAGATGGTGTTATCGATTATATTTATATTTATTTTTTAAATTTTTACCGAATATATTTACTTATTTTTTTTTATTAAAAAACCTAGACTTACAATTGTTAATGGTAGTAAAACTATTAAAGACATACGCTTGTCTAGCTTCTGCCAATACCAATTTGTGTATCGATACTATCGCAAGACTAAAAATAAGAAAAGCTGATTATTCACTTTTAAATTTGAATAATCTAAGTTTATTGTGTAATATTTAATCACTTAGTCTTAAATAAAAAGTCCTTAATTATTTTGACAACCCTCTAGGCAATGCGATTAAGGTGCCCCGAATAACTATTTGTAACTATCGGTTAAAATGCGCAATAATATGTAAATATATAAATTCTCTACATTTAAAGAGTTTTGCTTGACTAAAACCATGGCTAATGTTTTTTCCCACACAATTTATTTTGATTAATTTCCAGCCCAAAAATGACAAAAAATATGAAAACACTGTACGTCATAATGCACAATAATTCACGATAAGTGCAAGCTGCGCCATTTATAATATAAAATTATACATTTGTTTTCCTGCGACCAAAATTTCTATCCATTTATACACACCCACATCGTATGCATTTATAGCCACTGGGCGCATTTTAACTGCCTTATAAACTTTGCTCAGAATCAGTAATTTTTTGCGTTCACAAACAGTGAGAAGGAAATTATCATAAGATGGTATCATGGGGATTTGGGGCGCTAATTGCAATAAATATATCACTGGCGGACTTTTTTCCAAAATACAATCGGAATTCATGCGTCCCCTATGCGTTACATTTGATTTCAATTAGACTTTTCATTAATACAACAGTTTCCCCCACTCGCGATTCCAAAGTATATACAGTGGAAAATCATTTTGTATTACTCATGCGCCTTTAATATGATAGTTTTATTTTATTCGTACAATTGAAAAGTTCACTAAAAAATTGGCTGAAGAGTGGAGCTCATTAAGAAACAAATAAAAACCGAGAAAGGACGTTAGTTAGCACAAGTGGATCGACGGTGAAAAGCGAGTTGTTCAAGGCGCTTGCTCAAGTAAATGGAAAAAAATTTCGCTGCGCGTAAACATTATATTTTCCCCGAGCCAAAAGCATTCCCGACTTGTTCCGTACGTATGTCTGATTGTTCAGGACTGCAGGAAGTGATTTCCGTACATCCGCGGATCGAATCGAACCCTTTGGCCTTAAATATATATATTAGATAATATGCGCTTTCCAGTCAGTTTTTGGTTTTGGTTGTGGTTCCGCAGTATTTACGTTAATCTATGGAACGATTTCGTGTGTATGGGGGTACTAAGAAGCCCCCAATCGATGAGAACAGATTTATGCACTTATCAATGAATTAGACCCCCACTTTGGCCATCTGTTCTGCTCGTTTTCAAACCGAAATCGAGATGCGACCCGATCTTAATAAGCTCTGAGTTCATATATGTACATATATACATGCGGATTGAGCAAGTGTGTCTAGATATTGATAGCTCCAAATAATCTCCGATGCTCTCCCAAATTTCTCTGCTCGTGCATGACTATTTTTTTGTTTATTTTTCCTTTATCAGTCCAGGCTAAAATTACAGTGGCGCTGGACATTTTAAATGCCGCCAAGGTGTTGTTCAAATATTCAAAATGAGACCACTGATGAACGATGAACTGAAGTTATATAAGTCTCAAAAGCTGAAATTCTTAAACCCTATCTTTGATAGAAACTAAGTCATATTTTTTATATCAAAGAACGTGACATAACACCCGAGAATCGTACTAAAAGCTCTTATCTTATTTTCACAATAAAAGAGTAAACCGATTAGCGCGAAGAGATCGAAAACAACTTTTATCTTACTTGGAAAGTGGAGCATAAATCAAAGGTGTAATTTTTTTCGCACAACTTCAATAGTCATGTGACGGTAATATATATTATGCAAATAATGTGAAGCAGCTTAAAGAACCCTCGATCACGGGGTACTAACTTAACAGGGTGAGGCTGAAAAAACAACTGTCTCAAAAGATTATTGACTTTTAGGTTTATGTGAATGCGAAACAAGCCAAAATAGTATTCTTATCGGCGAAATGTTAACTACCCGACTTACAAATCCGGAACCAATATAAGTGGAATAACGATTGTCGGGAATGCTTTTGATGTTTGACTTTCTTTTTTATAGGGAAATACCTTAATTAATTCCACTGCTTTCAGAGTGCCTTATATTCAGAAATATGCCAGATAGATTTCAAGTCACAAAAGCAGACGAAGACACCGTATTGGACTATAATCAGGATGAATCTGCAAGTGGAAAACTTCTGGGTGACATCCACGACGAAACCCTAGGTGAGAACTATGGGTCCTATACTGGTAAGGATAACTAGTGTTTTAAGAAAAAAAATAATGCAAGAGGTAACCTCTAAAAACAACATTATTTGTTACTCTCATATAATTGGCAATGAATGGGGGATGTATATTAAAGTTATAAGCAAAGATGAAAGTGCTGGCCTTATTGGGCACTCCTTCCCTCGAGTGCCCACTGTATCCCCGGATAGAGCTTGCGGGCCTGCAATCCTATCCTGCGCTGCCCCAGTTGCCCGAGTCCAAGATGTCCTGCTGACACATTTCGCGGCAGCTGTGAGCCAAAGCTCCTTCTACCTGTGGAAAGCTCCGAGAGAGTGCCGCCCAGGCAAAACAGCTTTTCGCTTGGATTTCCCTTCCGCTGGAATGGAATGGATGCTGGGCGAGAGTGCTGGGGCTGTTGGTCGGATGTGGGGCTGTGTGGATGGTGAGTCCTGGCCAAGGCTCGTTGGCTCAGTGGGCTGTAGGAGAAGAAATGTACACCTGCAGTGGCGCTCTCTCAGCATCGCGTTCGCTCACGAAGAAGAGTGTGTGTATTAAAAATGTGTGTAGACAAAAGCTTTCGATTTCATCTCAATTGAATGCTCAGGGTCCTGGGCAACATAATTTTTATTCGGCCGAATACCAACAGTTTTCTTAGTTTTTCTATTAATCCACACGAAAAGTAGCATACATCCGAGCGTTTTCGCTCGCCGAAAATAATTAAAGAAAGCATCTTCTTTCAAATAATAATAAAAAAATGAAAAACCAGTTCTTTTTGAGTACCTTTAACAAATAACATACTTTAAACAATCGACGAAATTCTAACAATAATCAAATACATGAATAAAAGTGCGTTCCATTGCAAAGTGTGTGCATTTCAGAGGCGGAAAATTACTAATTTTTATCTAGTTCGGGAATTCGGCCTGCATTCCCACATAGAAGCGCCAAGCCATTCATTTCGTAACAGTTTTCAGCAGCGTTCGCTTTTTTATGCATTTTGCCAACTCGAGAGCCGCATTACAGTGAAAAGGAAGACTTAACGGCATTTATTTACCGCCCCACCATGGTGGCCTGAAAATCCTTGACCTAAATTTATCGGTTACATACTTTTCTGTCTGAGCTGGCACAATTTCGAAGCTGCGAGTGCACAGCATCCCTCCTTTCCCCGCTGAATTTTGAATCCGAAGGCCGCGGGGCATTTCCCGATTATGAACTCCTTTCCGAAATCTCGAATCTCGAGTATATAGGTACACGTCCTTAGGCATGTGAATATACACCGAATCGGCCACGCCTTTCGGTTATATAATGCCGTCACGTAGAGCTCATTCTAAGCTAAGCCCATTTAATTCTTGTCCGCACTCTAGTGTTACCTAATTTTAAGTGAAAAAATTGCAATATAGAGCAAGGGTTTGAGCCAAACATAACGTTAACATGCAAAATAACAGTGCAAAAGATGACTCGGATGAAATGGAAATAATACCATCCGAACACAATGGAACATCGCACGACCCAAAAAATGAAGGTATGTCCGGATTGGTGTGATGGGTCCTATGTAAAAAGAAGGTTTCCTCACGTTGTTGCGAAAGCTAAGTCCGAATGCTGTCATTAACCATGGGCAACGTTCGTCTTCTTCTTCCAGACTCAGGTGATATCCACAGGGCCGAAGAAAACCAGAAGTCCAATATCGATCCAAATCTCTATCTGTACGATGATGATTTGGAGACCAGGCCCCATATATCAACGTTCATTTCATCAATTGCCAATTATGAAAACACGATACCAGCGGCCACCGATCCCGATGCAAAGCCGGCAGCTCCATCGGCTCGAATGGGTATGTTCGCGGCGAATTAATTAACTTGCTTGTTTCTTGTTTCACATTGAAAAGCACTCGAAGCAGACAATGGACTGCAATGTTCGCAGCTCGAGTGAGCTGTCGAAGAATGATTGCTTTAATCCCCTTAAAGTGGTTTAACCTTCACTGTGCAACATTAAGAGTCGCGAAATACTTAATAACTCTGGCACCGAAATTTAACTAACGGTTAACCGTCCCCAAATTTTAAAGGTACCCTAATTGGAGTGTTCTTGCCATGCATTCAAAATATCTTTGGTGTCATATTGTTCATTCGATTAACATGGGTTGTTGGAACGGCCGGCGCCGTGTGTGGATTCTTAATCGTGCTGACCTGCTGCTGTGTGGTAAGAGTAGTTGAAGGGGATGTATTCTTCGGGTGTTCATACAAAACATGTTTTCCAGACAATGCTTACTGCGATCTCGATGTCGGCCATTGCAACGAATGGAGTGGTTCCGGCGGGAGGAAGTTACTTCATGATATCACGGTAATCATATGAGGCCAATAATCGATTCAAATCTAATATCTTCTCGAAACAGATCCCTTGGTCCTGAGTTCGGTGGAGCGGTGGGAATGCTGTTCTATACGGGAACCACTCTGGCAGCGGCGATGTACATTGTTGGTGCTGTGGAAATCGTATTGGTTAGTTGAGAGCCTACCTAAATGTTAATGTTAATTATTGCCTCACTTAATTATTCACTGCCTTCAGACATACATGGCGCCGTGGGCATCAATATTCGGTGATTTCACCAAAGATGCCGACGCGATGTACAACAATTTCAGGGTCTACGGCACTCTGTTGCTCATTTTTATGGGTGAGTTATACTAAGCCCTCAAGTTGAAGGCTGTAAAGTTAATGTCCTTGCCCCCATCCAGGTCTCATCGTGTTTGTGGGCGTGAAGTTCGTTAATAAGTTTGCAACGGTGGCCCTCGCCTGTGTAATCCTGTCAATAATAGCGGTGTATGTGGGAATATTTGACAATATCCATGGCAACGACAAGTTACAGTAAGTAATTTAGGGCTCCCTTAAATCTGAATTCTAAGCTCTGCTCGATTACAGGATGTGTGTTCTGGGCAAGCGACTCCTGAAGGACATCCCCATTGCCAACTGCACAAAGGAGGACTCTTTTATGCGCGACATATACTGCCCGGGTGGAAAGTGTGAGGAGTACTTCTTAGGTAAGGATTTCTTAAGAGATGTGTCCCCCGAGCGAATCTACAATACTTTATCCCGGGTCCATAGCCAACAACGTGACCCAAGTGCAGGGCATCAAGGGTCTGGCTAGCGGGGTCTTCTACGACAACATCTTTCCCTCGTTCCTGGAAAAGGGTCAGTTCATAGCATACGGAAAGAACGCGGTCGACATCGAGAACACCAGCGGGCAGTCGTACAATCAGATCATGGCCGACATCACAACGTCGTTTACGCTGCTCATCGGCATCTTCTTCCCCTCGGTGACAGGTTGGTGCCTTCAAGAGTTCTAGTGCATGGTCTCCATGATATGTATACATCCTTCTGAAACCAGGCATCATGGCTGGATCCAATCGATCGGGTGACCTGGCTGACGCCCAGAAGAGCATTCCCATCGGAACGATATGCGCCATTCTGACCACCAGCACGGTTTACTTGTCCAGCGTGCTGTTTTTTGCCGGCACAGTGGACAACCTCTTGCTGAGGGACAAGTGAGTAGTGCCCTCCTGCCCAACATATTCTGATTCTAAATGGTATTCCCCTTTAGATTCGGTCAGTCCATCGGTGGCAAGCTGGTCGTGGCCAACATCGCCTGGCCCAACCAGTGGGTGATTTTGATCGGCTCCTTTCTGTCCACCTTGGGCGCTGGCCTGCAGAGTCTGACTGGAGCACCCCGCCTGCTGCAGGCGATTGCCCGGGACGAGATCATCCCCTTCCTGGCTCCCTTCGCCAAGTCCTCGAGTCGCGGCGAGCCCACGCGGGCCCTTCTCCTGACCATCGTCATCTGCCAGTGCGGCATTCTGCTAGGTAAGCTCTTAATTATTCCGATTTCGTGGCTATATCCCCAGAATGCCCGCAGGTAACGTGGACTTGCTGGCGCCGCTGCTTTCCATGTTCTTCCTCATGTGCTACGGCTTTGTGAACTTGGCCTGTGCCGTGCAGACTTTGCTTAGGACGCCCAACTGGAGACCGCGCTTCAAGTTTTACCACTGGAGCCTCTCGCTGATTGGCCTAACGCTCTGCATATCAGTCATGATCATGACCTCCTGGTACTTCGCCCTGATTGCCATGGGAATGGCAATAGTCATCTACAAGTATATCGAGTACCGAGGGTAAGTCGTGTGGTACACTTTGCAGCAAACAGCGCCTAATCTCCCGATGACTTTCAGTGCCGAGAAGGAGTGGGGTGACGGCATCCGTGGAATGGCCCTCACCGCCGCCAGGTACTCGCTCCTCCGCCTGGAGGAAGGCCCACCGCACACGAAGAACTGGCGTCCCCAGATCCTGGTGCTCTCGAAGCTCAACGACAACCTCTTGCCAAAGTACAGGAAGATATTTTCCTTCGCCACCCAGCTAAAAGCCGGCAAGGGACTGACGATCTGTGTGTCTGTGATAAAGGGCGACCACACCAAGATAACAAACAAGGCCGTGGACGCAAAGGCCACGCTGCGCAAGTACATGACCGATGAGAAGGTAAAGGGATTTTGCGATGTGTTGGTCGCCCAGCAGATCGGCGAGGGCCTTAGTTCAGTGTAAGTTGGATAGGGGATAATTTATTATAGGACTAATTATATAATTGTGTAATCAGAATCCAAACTATTGGACTCGGAGGCATGAAGCCCAACACCGTTATTATCGGGTGGCCTTACAGTTGGCGGCAGGAGGGCAGGAACAGCTGGAAGACCTTCATCCAGACGGTCCGTACAGTGGCCGCCTGCCACATGGCCCTCATGGTGCCCAAGGGCATCAACTTCTACCCGGAGTCAAACCACAAAGTAGTATTATCGCACCTTAATCGTAACTTTCCTGCAGTAACGGGAAGTCCTGTTTTAGATTGGTGGCAACATCGACATCTGGTGGATTGTCCACGACGGTGGCCTGCTCATGCTGCTGCCCTTCCTGCTGAAGCAACACCGCACCTGGCGCAATTGCAAGCTGAGGATCTTCACAGTTGCTCAAATCGAGGACAACTCGATCCAAATGAAGAAGGATCTAAAGACATTCCTGTACCATCTCCGCATTGAGGCGGATGTTGAAGTTGTTGAGATGGTATAGAATCCCTAGAAGGGTCAATCGAAACCCCTACTAATTCATTTTTTCTTATTTATGCAGAACAACAGTGACATCTCAGCTTACACCTACGAGCGGACTCTGATGATGGAACAGCGTAATCAGATGCTGAGAGCATTAGGTTTAAATAAGAAAGAAAACTCCAAAGTGGTAAGTGGTCAATATTCGGGTGGGCTGCCATTCACGACATCCATTCTGCATCAGTAACACCTCAAAACGAAGAGGCTCATACGTTCAACTCATTCTTGTTTTATTTACACGGCCATAATGCACATTTAGTCTTTCATTTACTTTTATCTTTATTAGCATAGTTTTATATTCGTTCGTTTTAAAGGTTGCGTATTTTGATTTGAGTAACAGTTGAGAGGAAACCATCTCACCCTTTGTTTCTCATGTATTTCGAATCTCCACATCATTTTACTATCTGAGATCCAAATTAAAATTTTACACTTTATATATTTGAAAATCAAAAGGTTCAGACTATTATGGACTTTAAGGAAACACCCAGTGATAATAAATTATCTTTGGTAAAGAGTATAAACAGAATGATTATATTGATATATCAAGATACAAACTTTTCATAGCCCGAACTTTGTACGAAACCTGATTATGTGTGTCTCATCAGTGCATTTTTTGGCGGGAGCATGTGAGCTCCTTTCATTCTCATACAGATCATTAACTCCCTTTGTGTTGTGTCGATGTGATGTTGCTAACGCTCACCCCTATCTATTTTAACTGTACCCACTCTAAATTATTCTCCACACTTACTATCGGAATTTCTTTATGAGTAGCCTTTATCAGCAGACTTACTTTTAGCTGTCTGAGCCCAAATCTATCTGAGAATCTCTGTCAAAATTAGTCAATTGTGTTCCTATCTTGTTTTGAAATGCTTCGGTGCATCGAAGAATTGCCGTTAAATTATAATTAAAAAGCTTTTTAAATAGTCAATACACTTGCTTAAAGAATAGTAAATGCTTCGGTATAAACTTTATTTACCCGAATAATAAAATTTACCTGCTTTGCGAAATGCATCCCGAGAATAGTTACTTCCTCCTCTAATATTGGCCTCTCTACTTTTCTGCAACCTATTTTCTCATACTCCTCATGGTAACATTTTCAGGTTCAAACAATTGTAGACCACCATTATGACGCCACCAAAACGGCGTCTAAAGTTCGCTTCGCCGATCCAACTATAGAAGAAATACAACACCACGTATGTACTGCTTTTAGATTCTTATTTATAATTGTCTCTAATCTCTCAAAAATCCACATGAGAACATATATACATAAATATAGAGTTAAGTGAGAATAACGAGCTCATCAAATGTAAGCCTGAAACATTATAATATAGACCATACCTCCATAGTAACATCCCTTTCTGAGTTGACATAAGTTTAAGTTTAAGTGATATTTTGGCTTCTTACCATTGATTTTACATGATGTTTTGAGTTTCCAAAATCGACGGCACTTGTCATTTCAACTCGAGGACGTGAACAGTTTTAGATTTCTGATTTAATTTTTAATCATAACTCTGCAGGATTCTCAGAACGACGAGAAACGTAACTCAATTGATTTGGATGGTCCCGAAAACGCGGACACACCCGAAACTACTTCTAACAAGGATGAATCGACAGAGAAAGCCGACGGAGACTTTAAGTCCAGTGTGAAACCGTATGGGAAAACTTTCTTTTACTTTACCATATGCTAACTAAATCCGTTTCCACAGGGATGAGTTCAATGTTCGTCGCATGCACACAGCAATAAAACTAAACGAAGTTATTGTAGAAAAGTCACAGGATGCCCAGTTGGTCATAATGAATTTACCTGGACCTCCTAGGGAAGTGAGAGCGGAGCGTGAAAGCAATTGTAAGATCCTGATAAGGTCGATCGTTTTGCAAGCCTAACCATACTCTGCTCGTTTTAGATATGGAATTTCTGGAGGTATTAACAGAGGGCCTTGAGAAAGTGTTAATGGTTCGCGGAGGAGGCCGAGAAGTTATAACAATTTACTCTTAAGAGCATTAATCGCTCAGTTTTATAAGAGTTCGCAACACTAGACAAGTTTAAGAATCAATCAAATTTTTAAAGAAGGTTATTAATTTGTTATATTCAATCATATGTCCAAATATTTTATTTTTACGTAAATAAAATATCAAAAAATTGTAACAATAAGAAGTGAGTGCTTTCGCTTGGGAGGTTTTTAATTGCAGGGAGGAATTAATTTACTTTGTTGCTTTGGCATTGTCGCTTGGAAACGAATTAAACAAGTTTGTTTTTATTTACCTAAATCCATGGCAAATTCAACAGTCGTAAAATAAGAGACATCTAGAAGATTGCCCAACACTGGGATTGAGTAGTTTCTCCCAACTTTTGTTATTTGAACCGTAGCGAGTTGTACGTTGCATTACCTTCGATGGCTTAGAAACTTCGTAGGCTAAATAGATCCCAGCGAAGAGCCTGGAAATACTGGAAAACCACTCTAAATACTCAAAAGATCCTCCCAAAATACTCCATTAATGAATTCGGAAACGAGAGACCCGGATTTGAGAAAGGTTTGTTCGGCGCATTTGTGTCAGCGGCTCCTCTGTTTATTTTGAACACGCAAGCAACTTTTGGTATCTATCAGTAAAAGCCAAACAAAAGAACTGAAAATATATGCATTTGGGTTGATGCGAAAGCCGTGTTTATTGACCAGTTTCTCTGCCACAGGGCGATGTAGAAAGACCGCACTTTGAGGCAGTGACCACATTGGCGGACTCCCAGGCGATCCGGAGCGTCGACTTTCATCCGAATGGAAAGTTGTACGCGGTGGGCTCCAACTCGAAGACCTTTCGCATCTGCCAGTACCCGCAGCTGTCTAAGTTGAGGTACTAACAATTGTGCCTCATTCAATTTGTATTAATTTTAATGGGTTTCTTTTGTTCCTGCCAAGACATGGCCAGCAGACGGTGTTTCCCCCCTCGGTGCTCTGCAAGCGGACAAAGCACCACCGGGGATCCATATACTGCACCTGCTGGTCGCGGGACGGGGAGCTCATCGCCACCGGATCGAACGACAAGACCATCAAGTACATGCGGTTCAACAACGAGACCAACCAGCTGGTGGGCCACGAGATGGAGCTGAACATGCATGACGGCACGGTGCGGGACATGTGCTTTCTTGACGACGCGTCCACCAAGTCCAGACTCCTGGCAAGCGGCGGGGCGGGCGACTGCAAGATTTACATAACAGACTGCGGCGCTGGCACTCCCTTTCAGGCCTACGGTGGCCACTCCGGCCACATTTTGTCGCTCTACAGTTGGAACAATGCGATGTTCGTGTCTGGATCTCAGGTGGGTTACTAGGATACACCATAGAAATTTTTATATATAGTGGTCACTTGCAGGATCAAACAATACGCTTCTGGGATCTGCGGGTAAACGTTTCTGTGAACACCCTTGACAACGAGCGGAAGGATGGTGGCCTGGAAAACTCGGCTGTAACCGCAGTTTGTGTGGACCCCACGGGAAGACTCTTGATTTCCGGACATGCTGACAGCTCCTGTGTGCTCTTCGACATCAGAGGAAACCGACCCATCCAGCGCTTCTATCCCCACAGCGCAGAGATAAGGTAGTACTTTGACAGGCAGATTCCTTATAACTAATCTGGGTAACCCATGTGGTTTTAGATGCGTCCGTTTCTCCCCATCCGCCTACTACATGCTGACTTGCAGCTACGACAACTCGATTAGGCTGACGGACTTGCAGGGAGACCTGGCCCACGAACTCTCCTCCGTGGTGGTGGCAGAGCACAAGGACAAGGCAATCACCATCCGGTGGCACCCAACCGAGTTCTCCTTCATCTCCACGTCTGCGGACAAGACGGCCACGTTGTGGGCCCTGCCGCCCTCGTAATTGCCAAATTACGCCCCATAAACGGCTTTAATATATCGTTGTCAATATTGTATTTCTGCAGAATTGTTCAGACTGATCTAATTTATTAAACAACAAACCGAACGCTAGGCTGAAAAATCAGCTAGTTAATAAAAACACTGCATTATATATTTGGTATATATTTATTTAAATCCGTTCTTACTAACCCACAGTTCCATTAATGTTTTACTTTCTAAAGCAAATAATTGATTTATGTTGGATTTAATGTTGCAGTTGCAAGTAACAGGGCTGGCTTAGCGATTAATACACGAATGATAAAGGCAGAAAAATTTGTCCTCCTTCACATTCACTTTCACACTCGTATCGGCTTAGGTGGTCCAAACCTCTACATCCTGTCGACGACGACTTCAGGAACTACATTTTGAGGCGAATAACGGTGGCATTATTACCAGAGATTCTTGTTCGGGGGCAACCAACGCAAGAGCAAACCAAAACTCGGGGGTAATCGGGATTTATTGGGCTTGGGATTATCAAGCATCATCAGCGATCAGTGATCAGCGATCTGCGTCTTCCGAAGCTCTGGAATTTAGCAGACCCGGTGGGCTCATACTTACAGCCTAGTGGGATGGGAAATGAATGGAGCTACTCGGAGGGGAAAAGTACACGGGCTGGTTTCGGATTTCTTCTTTTATTATTTCGTTTACGTTTAGATATCTTACATGCTGAATTTCAAATCTGTGTGTTTCTCGTTCATGCCGGCGAGTGCGGTAATGTAATAGACCATAATGTACAGCAATTGTTCTTTTCTACATTCACACCAACTCGGCGCACTCGAACATAATGTAATAACTGCACGTACTTTTCTAAAGCAGGGATGGATTCAATTTGTGTTATGGTAACTAATCGGGGTCCAGTTAATGAAATCTGGGGTTGACTGTATAAAATAAAACAATAGTTCATTGAGAGATGGCGAATAGGTGGTGGAGAGGTGGAGGAATATCAAATCTTCGGTAGTGTCTGCCAAGAAGGATTCTTTCGCACTAACGAGTCACGTGCACGTGCAATTAAACGGAATTAAAATGATTAACTAGCAGCAGCGAACATAAGCTTTTTTGGGTGGTTTGGGTCCTCGTCGTCGGGGTTCGAAGAGCCAGCACGTTTTAGTTCTGCATAATTTATTTCTTTAATGTTATGTGTAGGTAATTTTTGTTTAATCAATTCACAGCGTCTCTAATTGTATAACAGAGTAAATTATGTATAATGTTAATTTAATAAGGTATTCTCTAAAAATGCTAGAGGATTACTTAATTCCTTACAACTGAGGCTGACATAAGTACACAATGAATCCCTCAAACAATTTCGATTCGATTGCCGCATCGCCCGAACTTTTGTCGGGTGGCTGCCTTATGCAGTGTGCACGATAGTCAGAAACCCTGTTCCTAATCATTTGCTCATATATGTACATACAATACAATACAAATGGGCACGGACACCGAACTTGGGAGTTAACTGTGTACCGAGACATGTGATCACTTAATATCTTGTGCTCGAAATTATTCTTACAATTATGGAATGAATTAACCAATATTTGTTTTTCGGTGCGAGTAGCCATATGACGCAATTACGGGTAAACAACCCGTAAGCAATGGTACGCTAGGTTGGGGCCTGCTAAGACATCAAAGTACAATTAGATTCGATTGGAAAAAGTTATAGTTTTACCTAAACGGATTAAACAAAAATTGTTCATGAACGTTTATCTGTTAGAAAGAATTTTTCTTTTGCATGATTTAGCCTACACTGCAGTATTACACAGAGACGAAGTTGTGAAGTTCAAGAAGATTTGGTTTTCTACAAAAAGACATCAACTTCTAGAGATAAGACCTTTTCGAAAAGTTTCCTTTGGCAACCCACGGGAAATTGTTTGTCGAAAACTGACTAATGTAATTGAAAATACCGGTGTAGAACTCTCTTATTTGTATATGTAGCATTGTATGTACAAAAAGCAATCCTGCTAAATTTAATAATATACAAACACAAATATAGATTTAGGGTGTACGCGTGTTAGACAAATCGTTAGCTCAAAGAATGTGTTGATCGTTTCACGCTGTTTGTTCATAGCCAAAAGCCAGGAGTGAGTCAGTCGGCCCATCTTTTGGTGTCACCAGTCAATTCTGTGACACCGGGTGGAAATCAGTAGTATTTGGGAACAAACTTCATGTGGGTTAAAGTCGTTACGTTAGATGTATATAATTGTGGGTTTCTTGTTCTGTTTATATTTAGTAACATTTTTATACTAGAAATTAGAATAATGAAGTTGGGCTTATGGATTATAATTATATTCTTAAAGCATCATAGCGTACAGCAGGCCAAAGAAGACAGCCCACATTAACACAATCCCATGCATCTTATATATAGGACTCTCACCATCTGCGATTTTTCTAGCAACAAACTTCAATGTCTCATCTAATAAAACTACAGGAATTGAGAATTTCATCACAGTTATCCATTCCTCTGCAGACAACGGTGTCACTTGGAAGACGGTCTGTGGACGACAACGAAGTTAGCTTTTTGAAAAACGAGGCTCTAATCGCCTTGCACTTACGGAGAGGACATCGACGTAAAGAATAACAAAGTGAAGAGTGAAGGAGAGTGCCATTGATCCAATCAGCCACAGGTTGCACCATGGAGGCATGGTAATCAGCGACTGGTTTTCAGACAAGCTGATCAAGCAAAATAAGTTTAGTTCGTGTCTAATGACTTAGTTGTATCCGTTACGGTTTGACTCACCTGTTCATTGCGTTCAACATTTCGATTGTCACCAGCACGGACAAGGCCATGGTCATCGCGTGAGGGTCGCTGAAGATCTTGCAGTCCACGCCCTTGAACTCGTCACCTCCACCCAAGCAGGCCAGATGATGGGTGAGCTGCCAGTAGGACAGTTTGGGGCCCTCGTCGGAGAACACAAACCACCAGGCGGCGGCACCAACTGTAGCAGCGCCGACGTAGAAGCCGATAGCCATGTAACTGAATAAAGCAGAAGCAATAATCCTTAGCATCAATTTGAATGGGTTTATGTGCCAGTAACTCACCGGAAGAACAACCATCCAGAGATGAGACCCTCATCGGCCTTCCTAGGGGGCTTCTCCATGATGTCTAGATCAGGAGGGTTGAAGCCCAGAGCGGTGGCTGGGAGACCATCAGTAACCTGTGGAAAGTGCGCCATTACAAACCATTCCGGATAGATTGTTGGGCAAATAAATATTTACCAAGTTGACCCAGAGCAGCTGGACGGGAATCAGAGCCTCGGGCAGACCGAGGGCAGCAGTAAGGAAGATGGAGACGACCTCACCGATGTTCGAGGAGATGAGGTAACGAATAAACTGCTTCATGTTGTTGTAAATAGCGCGACCTTCTTCAACGGCGGACACGATGGAGGAGAAGTTGTCGTCAGCCAAAACCATCTCGGCGGCAGACTTGGCGACAGCGGTACCAGAGCCCATGGCAATACCGATTTCGGCCTTCTTCAGGGCGGGGGCGTCGTTCACACCGTCACCAGTCATGGCGGAGATTTCGTTCATGCTCTGCAGGAACTCAACGATCTTGGACTTGTGCTGGGGCTCCACGCGGGAGAACAATCGGGATCGGGCAACGGCGGCCTTTTGTTCGGTGGGGGAGAGGTCATCAAACTCACGACCGGAGTAGGACTTGCCGGTTGTGTCTTCGTCTTCGCCGAACACACCGATCCTGCGGCAGATAGCTTCGGCAGTGGCCTTGTTGTCACCGGTGATCACAATAACGCGGATACCGGCGGCGCGGCAGCGCACAATGGAATCGAACACCTCCTTACGGGGGGGATCCAGCATGCCCACAACTCCGACGAAAGTTAGGTTGACCTCGTACTGGTAGAACTTGGTAGAGTCGCCGAGATCCATTTCATCGGGCTTCATGGGACTGTCGGCGACGGCCAAAGCCAGGCAGCGGAGAGTGTCGCGTCCAGTGCCATACTGGCCGGTTAGCGCGAGGATCTTGGCCTTCAGGGCCGAGGTCAGAGGCACCTTGGTGGTGCCAACACGGGCGTGTGTGCAGCGCTCCAGGACTCCCTCGGGGGCGCCCTTAACGAAAAGCTTGGGGCCGGTGCCCAAGCGGGAGGCCTTAAGGGGGGTGCAGTACGAGGACATGGACTTGCGGTCGCGGGAGAATTCCAGGGTGAACTCCTTCTTCCACTTGGTCTCGATCTCCCCACGGCAGGCGATGGCGGCTGAGCGGCGGTCCAGGCCAGACTTGTTCACGCTGAAACTGTTCAGCTTCTCGGCCAGCACAATCAGAGCGGTCTCGGTAGCCTCGCCGACCTTCTCGAAGGCTTGCTTGAACTCATTGTAGTCGATGGCAGAGTCATTGCACATGATGCAGATGGTGGAAAGCTCCTGCAGGGCATCGTGATCGGAGGCCTTGACGCGCTGGCCGCCCAAGAAGACCTCGCCGATGGGTTCATAGGTAGAGCCGGTCAGCTCAAACTCCAGGAAGCTGCTGTCGTTACCCTCAACCTTGTCGAAGATGAACATGCGCGAGACGGACATCTGGTTGGTGGTGAGTGTGCCGGTCTTATCGGAGCAGATGACGGAGGTGCAGCCCAGGGTCTCCACAGAGGGCAGCGAGCGTACGATGGCGTTCTTCTTGGCCATACGGCGAGTGCCCAGGGCCAAACAGGTGGTGATGACGGCAGGCAGACCCTCGGGAATGGCTGCCACGGCCAGAGCGACGGCGATCTTGAAGTAGTAGATGGCGCCCTTAATCCAGGAACCTCCGTGGGCGGGGTCGTTGAAGTGGCCAATATTGATGGCCCACACGGCCACGCAAATGACGGAGATGACCTTGGAAAGCTGCTCACCGAACTCATCGAGTTTTTGCTGAAGAGGCGTCTTGATCTCCTCGGTCTCGGACATTTCGGTACGGATCTTGCCAATAGCGGTGCTCAGGCCGGTTCCGATAACGACGCCGCGGGCCTTGCCGGCGGCCACGTTGGTGCCGGAGAACAGAATGTTCTTCTTGTCCTGGTTGACGGCGCGGGGATCGGGGATCGCATCCGTGTGCTTAATGACGGACACCGACTCTCCGGTAAGGATGGACTGATCAATCCTGAGGGTAGTCGAGTAGATGTGGGTGATGCGGATATCAGCTGGGATCTTGTCGCCGACGGAAACCTCTACGAGGTCTCCGGGAACGATCTCTTTCGCGCGCACCTTCTGGATGCCAGACTTGTCCTGGCGCACCACCTTGCCCATCTCGGGCTCGTACTCCTTGAGGGCCTCGATGGCCGACTCGGCGTTACGCTCCTGCCATACTCCGACCACAGCGTTGGCTATCAGAATAAGTAAAATAACTAGGGGCTCTACAAATGCAGTGAACGTTTCCTCGTGTTCTTCAAAAAGGGCGAGAACCTGGGGTGGAAGATAATAAAAGGGGTTTACATTTTGGGGGTGGTTGTCGGTGCACCATTGTGGACTTACAAATGAGATGATGGCTGCTAACAGCAGAATCTTCACCAGCAGATCGTCAAACTGTTCCAAGACCAGCTGCCAGATGCTCTTTCCTGTGAAATACAAAAATTAGTATTGAAACACATTCGAATAACAAGGTGGGGGTAGAGAGAATTGTCTGATTCGCACCTTCCTCGGTCGGCAACTCTGTAACGATAAGAAAACAAACACGTCAGTCAATTCAGGAGGCCTTTGGGGTTAGCAGGCGATTCTCACCGTTGGGTCCATATTTCTTCTGGTTCGACTTGATCTGATCGAGGGTTAGGCCGCGCTCTGCGTCCGTTCCGAAAAAGGTGAGAGCCTGTTCGACGGTTTTCGAGTGACCGTCTTCCATCTTGATTCGTTATCCTCTTCGTTCAGTAGCCTGCATCCAGTTTTTTTTATTCAGATTTGAAAGAAAACGCAAAGCAAGGCACTTTTTAGTTCTCGAGGCTCTATGGGTTATTTGATTCTACGGTGCTACGACTGACTGGAATAGCAAATGTGTATGTATGTACGGGGCCGTTTGCAGTTAAAACTACCTCATTAGGTTCTGAATAAGTGTTTGTACATACGAATGTGCATGTGCACACGGGTACTTTCCAACATACATGGTCACATACACAGGTGCTATATGCTAATTTCCAGTGATTCTGGCCACTATAAAATAGCGCAGTTATCGCGCCAACTTTGGATGGGATCGGGACGGATCAGACCGACTAAGAGAATATGCTGGAATGATGGGATTACCCTTGCCAAATCGCTCCGCTTATGAGATTCACACACGTGTCACTTCGCACAACAGACGCAGTTTTCAGGTTCTGCGTTTTCAGACAGGCAGATCAATGAGGGAATTGTGTTCCGGAAGTCGGCTCCTACGTTAGCCTCGCAAACGACGCACTGCGTGTGTTAAGTACTTTTTTCCACAGATTCTCTATATATTATAGGCCATGGCGCTTTTTCTGAATATGGGTGCTGATAACTATTGCACTAAGTCTCGGGCCGCGCATTACTGCCTATCGGCGTCGTTTCTACCTGACATGACACGACATTATTCGCCTCAGGGCTGAATTAAAACGTGTATCGCAATTTCGGCGATGATCGAAAGAGTTCTACCTCTTTCATCACCCAAAATTAAAAGGCTGTTTACCTACTTAATATATATTAACTGCACCGCTTAATTTAACCGCTGCTGCAGCGGTAAATTTGTGCAATCGAATACGATTGTCGGCACTATCGATGTTAAGTACAAGGCTGCGATAGTTAATTGGTGAGTATCCAGTTTTTAAAACTGTGGAGAGAAACATTTTCAAGTGTTATCAGAATTGCAAATTTCATAAAAATGAAAAATGCAATTTAAAATCCTTATCACACATTTTTCAATTCATTTTTTTTTAATCCGGTGAAGAAGTGAGACTGCCGTTCTGTCCACCACATCGAGACCAAGACTACTTATTTTCTGCCAAATTAATGAGATCAAGAGCCCACAATAAATAGATCTGGGTGCCAGGTATTTGCTGGCAGCGACATTTTTAAATTTTAATTTTAATCTTTTCGCGAGCAGACACTAGATTCAGGCCATACGGGGAATTTTGAACGGCAGCCAAATCGCATAATACTTGAATATTACGCTAGAAAAAGCACAATTAACATACTTAACTGCTGATAACGAGAGCTGGACAGTTTCCCGCCTTGAAAATACGTTTTTTTTAAAAGATTGTCAAGCAATGTTCGCGAAAGCCACTTATTTTTGAGCGCATAGACGTATTTCCAAAAACATCTATAGGCCGTTCAGTCTATATATCTCTAATATACTAATGACACATCTTGTGCTTGTGTGGATCCATACGTGTGCATTATGGAGCAAAAAATCGCCTCTGTCCGAGATGGGCTAAAAATAGAGTTCTAGCACCCGAAAAATACTAGCTCAATTTTGAACATTCGTAAATATATAAAGATATATACTAGCAACACATAAATAAGCGTGCACATATATTCAGAGAGACGATCGTAGGGAGAAATATTCTTTTCGGTTATATGTATGATTTAACAGCTAATGATATTTCGAGCACAGATATCTGCATTCTAATGGATGTCGACATTTTTGCGAGATGTTTCCCATGTCCCTGATCCAATAATTCCGATTGACAAGTCCCTCTGATGAGTTGTATAACGTTTTAAATGAGTTAAGCCCGGTAAAGAAAAGGTTTCTAGGGCATGTTTTGTCAAAGGACCTGGGGAGAACGAATTTATGATATTCTCGATGCTCCCCAGCTTGGCTTTATGTCTTTTATAAGGGAAGCACTGAATCAATCATTGTGTAAAATATGCGGATAAGGACTCGAGGAGACTGCAATGAGCATGTGCGGTGATTACATTGGGATAAAGGCATATACGTATTTCCCAGCGGTTGCATAACAAGATTTTCAATCACAAATACAAAGACCTCAGGCACTTGGGGAAACTTTACATCTGTGTCGGATCTATTCGTGGAGTGCTTTCGTATTGGTGACATTCAAAATTTTCAATTCGACTCCGGAGGTCGAGGTCGCTCACTGTTTGTGCTCCTTACGGGTATTTTGAAGTTTTTTAGACTTTGGGACAATAGGGAGAGTGATAACCAAACTGGGAAGACACTTTAAAACACGGTTTTTTTTGGGTGTAAGCATGTTCGTATGTAGATGTGGTATAACTTTTTTATTTTCCAGGTTTTCTATTTTGCGCGCGGTAGAATTTTAATATTTTACATTGCTGGTTTTATTTTTTCCAAATCCAATGGAATTCGGAACAAATCACTTTGAATTCGCTTTGGAATTGTTGCAAAAAATCAACAAAACTTACAATTATTATTCCTAGTAAAAATTCCGTTATTATATAATAAATTTATTTAAGTCGGAAGACCAAGAGCTAACACAAAGATCGCGCTATTATAACGATCAACGGCAACTGAAAGCAAGGAGAACGCTGCTCGATGAGAGTGTCTATTTGAATTACAAAATTCATATATTTTGGCAAAATTCCCAAAACTACATACACTCTCTATTTTGGCCCGGGAAAATACTTTTAGCACGCACAAACTTTTGAGCACTTACCACCTATCCTATGCGATCAGAATTGTTGGCGGTTCTGATCTGCTCGTGTTTTTCGTATCTCGCTGAAGCAAATTATACTGTGGTCCCCAGCCTCAGAGATATATGCACATAGGTGGGAATACCACAAGCACACGAATATATATATCCAGATCGGCGGGAGCGCAGATACTAAAAGTCTAGAGCAATGTGGGGAGATCACTTGTGGCTGTGAGTGTAGACTTATTTCGAAAAATGCACGTGTGTTTGTCTAATATTTAGAAAATGTTATTTTTAAACCAATCTAGGAAAAATGTGTTCGATTAGATAAACGGTTTGTCACCTCTAGGGGTCTGTGCCCCTAATATTAATTAATTATTAAGTAGTCATGTGCAAACCATGAAAGGAAGTTTTTATTTTCCATTGACAAAAAGGTTTCTATATTATCGGTAACATACTTTTTTGTTTCAGCTCCCCAAATAATTCTTTTTTGATTCATTATTAATTTTTCCTAATAGTTTTCTTGGTGCACATAACAGCGAATAGTGTATGCATCTATCGGCTTTCTGTTTTAGGATTCTTTCTTTGGCTTTTCTACTTTTTCCTTAAATTCAGTAGAGACTGGCAGCCGTCCTTTAGCCGCATAAAAATAGTCTTGTAATGCCTCTACGGTCTCTCAAAAGTTGGCAAGAGCGCTCTCCGCACACGTTTTTCCCGTATGATATCCGCCCTGTGCAGAAACTATTACGACTTTTCATAGAGACCCATAAATATGCATTTGGCTACTATTTTACCTCTATATGTCTAGGCCAGAACTTTTATAAGCTACCTATATATTTAAAAATATTGATAAATGACAATACAGCCAAGAATATTATACTATTTTAAGACTGCGAGATCTGGGGTTAATTCTGTTGTCAACCGCTGGATAACAAATATTGAAGAATGCAGTTGGCCACACTAAAAAACCTGCAAATTTTACTAACTAAAATTTTAACCATTTATTTCTAATAAAAATAATCTGATTTGCTTCCTCTTTCTTTTCATTTTAAAATAAGATTTGAAAGCATATAAAAAATCGATTTGTTCAAGTTATTTTTGAAACATAATTTACCTGTAATTGCCACAGTTTATTACACAACTATTCGCCAATTATTCATTTTGTCATATTTCTGTTTTACGTAACAACAAAGAGAAGATATGATCTAGATATAGGCGGTTGGAAACTCTTAACATTAGATCAATCACCAACCCAGTTCCTCATGAAAGCTTTACGTCACAAAAACATTAAAATACAAAAATAGATGAACAAGTGAAGAACTATCACGAATGTTACTGATTACTATGCTAAAAAAAATATTTTTTAATTCAAAATAAAATATGTACATATTTTTCTTAGTCTGGTATTGAAAGCAATTACGTTTTGGTGGAAAATAAGTAAGAATCTTTTTTTCCTGAGGTCAACTTGACGGCGTTTTCGCTTCCAACAATGTTACTTAAAGTAAGCAAGTCATATTTTGTGTACAGGATATTGACGGACATTGCTTCTCCAAATCCATCACGCGGGTTTTGATTGGACTCAAGCATTAAATTTATCATTTCTGAATAAAAGTGCGGAAAATTGGGTGGCTGATACATAATCAAATTCCGGATGCCCTTAATTCGGGTGCGCCGGAAGAAGTGTGCTCTTTCCGAGTACAGAAGAACAGATGCTCCGCTGTGGAAGAATATATCTCTCGCCCGGGAAATTTTTTCTTTCTTCGTATACTCATTGATCTGCACAAAGCTGACCATTTCGGTTTTGAAATAATTTCGTATCCGTACATAGTCAAAATAGCTGGGAACGTACAGCATGCAATGAGAAAACCCTGGCTTACTAAACTGGGGCATAATATTTTTTACAAAGTACTCGAATCGATCGTCAAATGTGGACTCCACACTTGAGCAACTAATTCGGCGGAAAACTTGCTGAAGTGGTGTAAGCACATTGCGGATGTCTCCGTGTTCCACTTGATTTGCAATTCGTACTTTTCCCTGGTAGTTTTTGCATTTACTATTAAGCACTGCTCGAAACTCAGGAAGATCATGAGATGAGAAAAGCAGGGTTTGGCGGTAGAAACTTGAAGCTCCACTCAGGCACCACGTTCGAACCCGTTGACAATTTGCATCGGGCAGCTTTTGCGGTTGCAAATGTAAATGGTCCAGAGAGTGCAAAAGGTTCTCCCAATTCTGGGCCAAGAAGAGTTCAGCCTGGTCAATTACAAGCAGCTCAATTGAGTTTAAAAAGTCAAAATCGTTGTCTTTGTCCGTGACTAGCATTCTTAATCCCAACGGAGATGCAATTAATATATCCGACAAGTTCATATCGGAGAAAAGGGACATGGTTTTCTTGGTAAACCGAATACCCAGCTTAAAGTTGTCATCTGTGTTGCCACTGAATGTCTGCTCATAGTCAACCGGCTTGGGGTTGGTTTTTGGGAAATAAATTGTGTTGCCAGAGTAATCTTGTAGAAAGCGTTCATAGTTGGCAATAGAAGTCTTTCTGGCCTGATCTGTAAAATACGTGGGTTAGATAAATATTTTATTAGCTTTTTCTTAAATTACTCACCGTCTTGACCGCCAAACAGTAGGTCCCCGATAATATTTACTATCTTTAGAGCTGATTCTCTGAAAGGCACTATAAAAACTACCTTCATTCGCTTTAATCCCTGGTCTCTAAAAATTTCTGGTATGGAGATTTCGTTAGGTGACATTTTCTGGGTCTTGGCAAGAACGGAGACCTTTTCATTGTTTCGCAATATCAGAGATCTGACTTTGAGCATGTGATTTAGGGCATGCAGACAATACACATATCTGATATCCTCGCCATTACCATGCGTTCTTTGGGGATAGTAAAGATCCTGATAGTTGTTCGCAATGTAGAAGAGTTGGGACTGCAGTGCGGTGAGTGGAAGCTTGGCGTTTCCGGGAATGGGCATTTTTACCTCCAACTTCTGGAGATCTGAAGACTGAACAATTTGCTTGGGCTCAGTGCAGTCCGGCTCTTTAAATTCTTTAGACAGTCGTGGAAAGTCAAACTTCACCTTTCCCAAGGCAGACCAATCGCTCTTGGTGGTTTTCACATCCTTACCGGCAATTAAATCGTTGATATTGTCTGTGGACAGCTCAAAATCAAAGCGTTTCGAAAACGTGTTGTATGTTTCCAATTCTGCACATATTTTTTGAGAGCATTGTTTCTTTTTGGCTTTAACACTTTTAGTAACAGGATCAATTTCTTTATCCGGATTTGAACCAAGAATTTGACCTAAAAACACGAATTGTTGGTAATAAACCGTTTGGATTAATATCTTATCAAACACATACTGGTTGGGATGTGACTAAAACCAGTCACGAGCTGTTCATAAAATCCAGTCTCGTCCTGAATCTCCGGCAGGAGTTCGGCCACGGGCTCGAATTCCTGTTTAGGCACTGTCGGTATCCTTTCCCTCCGACGCGTCTCCTCCATTTGCTTGCTCCTCTGGATGTAACTATAGTTCTTGGAGAACTTGTCATTTCGACGCGCAGGCGTTGGTTTATTGTAGGGTTTGGCCTTGTTTTTCGGATGTTTATGTTTCATTTTGATCAGAAGTATGTTTTACACACGTGCGGCAACATAGGTCTGTCGAGCTTGATCGAAAAAATCGATAGTTCATAGAGATGGTATTTGTTAAGCCCAAGAAATACTGTAAAAATCAAATTTAACAAACTTAACGGTTCTGATAAGCTTCGGTCTTTGCATAATTTAATTAATAATGAAAGTTATTAAATTAGATCAAATTTTCTGAATTTAAAAATTTTAATTTAAAGTGGTGAATGTGGTTCGTTCTTTGGTTATTAATGCTTTACATTCAGGAGTGTAGTTTAAGTAAGACAGTATTATCAAAAATGCTGACATATTTATTAAAATTCAAAATCATTAACATTTAAACTGTGATTGCGTTCATATCACTTGCTTTCGTTTGACAAGTCGAAATTGATTTGAAGAGTTCTTGTAACGTTTTGCCTTAAACCAACGTTGGTTGATTTCAACAATAAAAACCAGGGCTCCAAAAATATCGATGTTTCAGAGCATCGATGCATCGAACAATTCCAAATTATCGATACTTAGCGTTTGTGAGTCCAATTTTTTTGTCTTATAAGTCGGGACATGGGAAGTGATCGCACGTTAAAAAAGCAAAAGATGTCGGTTTTACAGGAACTTAAGAAAATCACCACCATTGTTGCTGACACCGGCGACTTTGAAGGTAAATATACAAATATACACTAGAATTCACTAGTTTTATATTTCAAAGTAAAGCTTAACTCTTATCAAAGCCGGGAGTCTTGAGCCGGGTAATACAAAAGTGTGTGATCCCAGGCCCATATACTTATGTACACATGGTCAAATTTCGACCATTTACATATTTTGTTATTTACAGAAATTGATCTGAATGATAGACAAACGTCATGGACCCTTAAGCCATAGAAGTTTGTCTTATCTACTGCAGTGAAGATCAAATAAAAGTGAAAAAATAAAACGAAGCTGACTTTAGTTTGACCTTAGGTGCTTACGTGTGTTGGAACTGTGACCGCTACAGTATGACACACTGATAAGGTTTCGTGCGAAAACCTGCTCAGAAATCAAAAAGTTCAAAGACATTTTCGGTCAGGCGATTAAAAAATGAAAGCGGCTCAACAGGTTTTCGTGTTCGCCTAGAATTCGCAATGTAATTCAGTTGCTCGCCCAGTGATTATGCAAAGTTTCAGGCTCTAAACAGTGTTTTTACTTTCAGCTATTAACATCTACAAGCCCACAGATGCCACCACGAATCCCTCTCTTATTTTGTCAGCTTCATCCATGGAGCGGTACCAGCCCCTGGTGCAGAAGGCAGTGGACTACGGCAAGGCAAAAAAAGGGTAAAGAGGTAAATCAAGAACTCGAGACAACATACTCAATTATACATGTTTTCAGCTCCGTGAGTGAACAAGTAGCCGAGGCCATGGATTACCTTTGCGTGCTGTTCGGAACGGAAATCTTAAAGGTCGTCCCCGGTCGGGTTTCCACTGAAATCGACGCACGTCTTTCCTTCGACACCAAGAGGAGCGTGGAGAAGGCCCTGAAGCTGATTGATTTGTATAAGTCTCTGGGCATTGGCAAGGAGCGCATCCTGATCAAGCTGGCTTCTACGTGGGAAGGCATCAAAGCGGCCGAGATCCTGGAGAACGAGCACGGCGTGCACTGCAACCTGACACTCCTCTTCTCGTTCGCCCAAGCCGTGGCCTGTGCAGAGGCTGGCGTGACCTTGATTTCCCCTTTCGTGGGCAGGATCCTTGACTGGTACGTGGCCAACACGGATACAAAGAAGTTTGAGGCCCTCAAGGACCCGGGAGTAATCTCGGTAACCAACATCTACAACTACTATAAGAAATTTGACTACAAGACACTTGTTATGGGGGCCTCGTTCCGGAATGTGGGAGAAATCAAAGCTCTGGCAGGCTGCGATCTGCTCACCATTAGTCCTTCCCTGCTCAAGGAGCTGGAGAACGAGACCGAAACGGTCACCACTTACTTGTCCGTAAGCAACGCCAAGCTGCAGGATATCGAAAAGATCACCGTAAACGAGAGCCAGTTCCGCTGGCTGCTCAACGAGGATGCCATGGCCACCGACAAGCTTTCAGAGGGAATTCGAAAGTTTGCCGTGGATACCGTCAAGCTGGAGAATTTGATAAAGACCTATCTTAAGTAGAAATTCGTGTTTCTTTTTGCAGGTGAAGGATACATTTGTTTAAAAGATAAATGCTTTTATAATTAAATAAAAATTATAAATTATCAAAATATTGTCTTTTCTTAGAGTCTAATAATCAATTTAAAACCAATAGTTGACTATAAGTTTCGTTTTACATTTATGTAAAAATGTATGTAAAACCTTTGTATGTAAAATATTCGTAGTCATTAAAAAATCTTCTAAATCTAAAAAGGTATACACTTATTTATTTTAAATAATTCCTCAAATTAAATAAAACATATAATCTTCCATCACTTAACGCTAATGCTTAAAGGTATCTGCAAAAGTATCTTTACATTCCGCCCGCACAATCCGATAGTAAGTTAAGGTATCGATAAAAGTATCTACTTTGTTGCATCCCTAGGTTGATACATAAAATAAAAAATATATAAAAAGTGAGTTAGTACTGGTATTAAAAGTAATTTTTAAGAAACAAATTTATGCGTTACGACCACGCACATATAGAGAACATTGGTTCACTAAAAAACAGAGGCTGTCGCGTGTAGTGCCATAGAATAAGCCTTTTTCAGCGCCCGAAAGTCGCTCCCCAAACAGAATCGTGCTCCCATAGTTTCAGCCCGAAGTTGCTCCCATGAATAAAAATGTTCGGTAATTTCACGGTAAACAATAACCATTGTCAAACATAGGGAATAAGCTACGTTCAAATACGTAATTAGATTCGCGCTAAGATGTGATTGATTCGCGAAATTATATCTATTCTATTCGATTCAAATTGATTCGATTATACTCGAGTCCGACTTCCTGACGTCCTATGTCCTAAAACCTGAAATCAGTGAAAAATCGTTCGCGCATGAATATTCAAAATACTATTCTCTCCGAATCACGATGGTATAAGTATAATATAGTTTCCCAAAGTGTCAAAGAAATGGCAAATATTCGGAGGCACGGAGCACATACGTATTGATATATGTACATACATTTATTTATGTACATCCATTCACACATGCGAACCGAGAACTTGTGTATATATCTAAATACATACGAACGTATATACGAGTAGATACACAGCGGTGTGTACACATATCTGTGAGATATATATGCGCCCGCTTAGATCCCGATGAATTTATTTAAATTATTAATTATTTACATTAAATCTGCAGATCTACGGCTATATGTCCGTTAGATATATATTTTCCCGAATTTTATCGATCGTCGGGCGGCAAAAATTAATAGATTAAAATATAATTAGTAAATTCATGTTGGAGAAAAAGTTTTATCGAATTTTTGCCTAATATATGTAGATTTTCGCAAACATTGTACCGCGGGTACATACAACCATCCGAGTTATAACTGCAGATGGAATTATGTTGGTATCTCTATATATGTACATGCGTACCTGCCCCTTAGTATGCGCGAAAATTCCACCCGCCCTCTTCTTCACCTGTTACACTACGCCGATGTGAATATGAATGTGAATTTGATGAATTCCAATCGCCCGACGAGAATGTCGAATTTTTGCGTGGAGTAATTTTGATACCCTTGCTAAAGGTACTATAGATTCAGCCCGATTTTGGCAGTATTTATCCTTGCTCGAAATTAGCAGCTAATCCAGTCAAGCTCGTCGTTTTTGTCAACGCAACCTTGTATTTAAAAGATTTAAGTGTACTTAAACTTTGTCTTGCCAAGCCTAGATTTAGTTCTCGTAAATTTCGGCATTGATTGCACTCGATAATAGAGCCAGCGTTATTTTCGGACTCGAAATATAAGTGATTCATTCGGCTTTCGTGGGCGGCAATGTCAGAAATGTCGTCTTGGCTTTGGCGGCTATTATGGGCGATAAAGGTGATATAGGGGCATGATGTTTGTTTATAATCCCTTCGAGTACCAACCTGCTTGTTGAAGCCCAACTTATAATTAGGAATTGACAAGTAAATGCATCGGTTGTTGCCAATAATGTAGTTCTTATAACAATATTGCAGTTTTAAAAGCTCCTTACTTACGTTCCTTTGTCAATCCCAGCTTGCTAGCGAGATCTGCTGAAGCGCTGAGCCAACGGTGGTGTCACTGAGATCGCGGACCTAAGGTGTACATAAGCACATTGTGTATTGATCCGGGGAACTCAGCTATACTGGAGCAGAACGGAGAAAGCACAAGGGGTGCCGAGTCACCCGACGCGAACCAGGAAAACCGAGCGACGTGTTGGTGGACCCCGTGGGCTGCGATGGGTTGCTTTGGGTCACCCACCTCAAAGCAGTCGGACGTGAACTCGGAGGACTCGAAGAGCCAGAAGCGCCGGAGCGATGCAATATCTAGACAGTTGCAGAAGGACAAACAGCTCTACAGGGCCACACACAGGCTGCTCCTCCTGGGGGCGGGCGAGTCCGGCAAATCAACTATAGTCAAGCAAATGCGAATATTGCATGTCGACGGATTTTCTGAAACAGAGAAGAAACAGAAAATTGATGATATTAAAAAGAATATTCGAGACGCTATCTTGGTAAGTTCCAACAACTTGTTTGTCTAAATAGAAATTGTAGAACAAACGCACTGCTTACCACTAACCTTCCTCCTTGCAGACTATTACAGGAGCCATGAGCACACTTAATCCACCTGTAGCTTTAGAAAAGAAAGAAAATGAACCCAGAGTGGAGTACATTCAGGATTATGCATCTAGTAAGGCATTTAGCCTGCTTTTTGGCTGAATTACCTCAAACACAAGTTTTTTCCCACAGGTCCGGACTTTAACTATCCTCCTGAATTTTATGAGCATACAGAAGAACTATGGAAAGACAAAGGCGTTCTTCAAACCTATGAAAGGTCGAATGAGTATCAATTAATTGATTGTGCGAAATAGTAAGTATTGACCTTGTTTTGAATACCAAAAATCGATGTGGTCAGCCGAAAATTTATTTTTGTAGCTTAACAATTTTGTTTATCAATTCTAAAAGTGCATGTCAATCATTCTGATAGCTTAACTAAGTGTTTTTCTTGGAAGTGACTGAAGATTAAGAAAATTCGTTGGATCGAAAGTATGCATTTACTAATTTTAAAAAGTTAATTCGCTTAATTTAATGTAACTACTTACAACTATGTTGGCTTTTTAGAAGATTGGCAAATTTGCCTCTAAGAGTAAACTTGTTCCCAATATCGGTATTTTACTCTAGGCTAAGCAAATTCAAATTAAATAGACTCAACAATAGTATGAGCTCGGCACTAAAAAGGTGTATGTAATCCCTACTCCTACTTACTTTACTTTTTATATTTCCCATTAAAGTTTCCTGGATCGAGTGAGCACAATCAAGAATCCAAACTATACCCCTAATGAGCAGGATATTCTTCGGTGCCGTGTTTTGACTTCTGGAATTTTTGAAACAAGATTTCAAGTGGACAAAGTAAATTTTCAGTAAGTATTTCCGAAGCTGGTGAACTGAACTTAGTCAAAAGTAACCTTACCTTATGTACGTGTGCAGCATGTTTGATGTCGGAGGACAGCGAGACGAGCGTAGAAAATGGATTCAATGTTTCAATGATGTAACTGCTATTATATTCGTAACTGCGTGCTCAAGTTATAACATGGTTTTGCGTGAAGATCCCACCCAAAACCGACTTCGAGAATCTTTGGATTTGTTTAAGAGTATTTGGAACAACAGGTGACACGTGACGCTCTATCAACTAGAAACCTCAAAACTAACAAAAGTTTTTTATAGATGGCTTCGCACGATTTCTATTATACTATTTTTAAATAAGCAAGATTTGTTAGCAGAGAAAATTAAGGCTGGAAAAAGTAAATTGTCGGAATATTTCTCCGAGTTTAACAAATACCAAACGCCAAGTAAGTAAAATAGCAGAACACAAGAATCCGCCTAGCAACCCTTTTAAATATCACGATTCTTTTTGGCTCCAATATTAGCAGATGGGAACACTTTACTTCCTTAACTGCCAAATACAAAACACTTTTTAAAGGTGTAAAAGGAAATTAAATACAAATTTCGTTTAAAATTAAAATCCATACCTAAATTAACTTAAGAAATTTAATGGATAATATGTTTTGTCTAATTTCAAATGTGCTGTCGACACAGGTGACGCAATAATGGAATCCAATGACGACCCAGAAGTAATACGAGCAAAATATTTCATACGAGACGAGTTTCTGGTTCGTTATCCTGCGCTCTCTAAATAATTTAACAAACTAATTTGTTTAATTTCTGTTATTCAATTAGCGTATATCTACTGCTAGCGGAGACGGTAAACACTACTGCTATCCACATTTCACATGCGCCGTTGACACGGAAAACATTAAACGGGTGTTTAATGATTGCAGAGACATTATTCAAAGGATGCACCTTCGTCAATATGAATTGTTATAGGTTATCCCCATCGCCGTAATGCAAGTAAATAAAAATATTAATGACTTACTGTTTTAAATATAATTATCAAATGTAATTTGTATTTAAATAGTCCCTTGATTAAACAAAAATTCGCTGCATTTAGATCTGGTATGACCTTTCACAAAACTCAACATTACAGAATAATAAATAAACATGTTAATAACAGGAATGGTTGTTTTATTTCTAGTAGGTATTTTCTGGCCTGCCCTCGATTTCAAAGACGATACCCGGGGACGGAAATCCAGTCTGTCGAAGCGACAACTATAAATTGTCCGCCTTTTCGTCGTTGCTGGTAGAGCGCTCCCATCTTACCATCTTATGGGCCTGTACAATTGAAAAATAATATAAAATCATATAAGAATGGATTTCCGCATATTTCGACATAAGCTTACACAAAATGCGACTGGGGAGAAGCTTGGCGAGTTCTCGTAACTCCAGATGCCTCGCGGTTGAGAACTTGCGACTCATATTCGTCAGAGACACAAGGGTTAACTAGTTGGTGTGCTTGTGGTAATGGCTTAATGGCATAAGAAGCCCCCTTTTTTTAAACGTGTTAATAACAGAACATGGTCATTTTATTGATAGTAGGTATGAGGATGCACGTTTTTTATTTTCTATAATCCCTTGACATGAAGCATTTTAAGAGTATATTCGTGATTTTAGCGGTGTCCGTGTTCTTGAGCGTTTACAGTGGCTTGGACGTGTATTACTAGACGAGTTGGTTGAGAATGCTGAAGCTGGCGGAAGCCTTGTCGATCTCATCGAAGTTTCTTTTCAGTTTACTGTTCCAGGTGTCCCTGTACACCGGGTCCATTCTGACCAGGTACGGAACCAAGTCTCTGTGGTGACTTGCTCCCATCTTTCCAGGCATAAACCGATCTCCGCAGGGTTTCACAGAGTACTTCGCTTTAAAATCAGACGGGCTGCACTCGTAGCAAACGACTGATTGTCCATTTGCAGCGGAAATCAATCTTTAGGATAGAAAGACGGGTTTTATGGGAATAATTATACAGTAAACCAAGTCTGGAGTGGGTAAATGGGGACTTACCTTACTATAAAGGATCCTTCGTACTTCTTTGAGCCAGCTTTTCAGAACGAAGCATGTGTTAGCAGTGATAATAAGTTAGTAAAGTTTGATGGGATTTTATATAAACTATAACAAATGTCATCTGTGTCTTCTTTTCAACAAGATTGGGGAGCTAGATACAAGCTCTAAAGAAAAACTATTTATAAATGCAATAATTTATTAACAATTAGGTAGCTACATCATTTTATATGTACATATAAAATAGATCTCATGCTTTTTATTTACATATCCGTTTCATAACAGTTTCTTCGGTGGTCAAGATATGGTCAAAGTAAATGATGTGGTATAATTCCTAGAATAGCTCAGTCACTTAAAAGCCGTCTATTTTCAGTCCTTTTTATCAAGTGTCCTCCTCCAATGCTGTCTAAACCTCGTTTTGAGACAGCTCGAGACAACTTCTCTTGTAAGCCCTCAAAATTTTTGTTTTTAGACAGAAACCGATTCACATCTCTTAAAAAAAGTTTGTAATAATCATTTAGCAACGGCGTTGCGGTTAAATCGTCGCTGTTGCCGTTACCGAATTGTCTTAATGCTGAAATATCTGTTAAAAATAATAAAATACGAAATTAATTGCTAATTTACAAGCAAACACTTAAAAAATATAATAATGGAAGAATAAATTACAAGTTTCAAACCGTTTTCGTAGATCATTTTCGTTACCTTCGCAAAGATATTTTCCATCCATTAGTTCTTCATTTGAAATATCCTTTAGTACAACAAAAATTTGAACTTTATTTTCAGCATAGTTTCGTACAAAAAAAAAAAACATTTTCGAAATCAAAAAATATAGACATACCACGTTCGGGGCTGCTTCAATAAAGTTTAGGAACACGGATACCACCACAAGGACAATGAGAATGTTCATGTTTCCAATTGCTGGCCTTTAGAGTGGTCCACTTGGAAAACAGAACTCGCCGGAGTTTTAAGCAAGACTGGCGCTTTTTGCTGCCGGGGTTCGTTTTATATCCGAATATCTTCTGGCTTAAACAGGGTGATGGGAAATTTATGATGCAGATAACTAACGACACCCGTTATTAACAGCTTAGTGGTTGTTGGGCGGGCGTGCGGTTCCTTTATGCTCTTAATGCGTCACTTGCACCGTATTTGTGGCAACTAATGGTAAATACTCTTACAAACAGACCCAGAGTGGTGTCAAGATTTCAGCAAACATACGTGCACTCAGACATATGTTCAGTTATTAGATTTAGTTTTCATTTATACAAGAGTTGGCGGTCCCTCTGTGTCCTTTGCTTTCGTCATTTGCCGGTTAATTAAGTTAACCGCGAATTTAATTCAGCCAGAAACTTTCAAGGTTTAACAAATGGTGCAGATGAAGAGAAGCGTGTCTAAACCATTGACGATAACCAGACTTTGGCTTTAAATATTTAAACTTTAATTGTACATTTTTTTGGTAATGGCTGAAAAAGTCTGAGTAGGCCAAAAACTACATCCTAAACTTTGGATACGAAGGCCTTGGTCTTTCCGTTAATCTGTTGATTCCAGATGGGTGCTTGCACATTAAGGTTTTAAAATAGACCATAAAGCGCCAAATTGAAATTATATCCTTCATTTGCATTTTCGCGATCATTTGCGAAACGGTTAAACCGTCCTCATTAAATGTTTAAAATGGCTGAGTCAAAATACCCCTAACCCAAAATAATCGATTTCCATGTGACATGAGCCACCCTGTTTGTGGACTATCATAATGTTTTCTTTTTAGTATTTTTTTAACTTTATCCCTCTAAAATCGGCACACATATTGCGAAATGTCCAGATTTCTCTTGAACAAAAGATTTGTTCCCAGTTTGGTCCAGGTGTGTGCTATATGTTTTGATTATTTAATGACATAATAACTCCCCCTAAATAACTGTACCAACAGCAAGACTTCTTGCTAGCCGGTTCATGGATTCCGTCACAGTCTCGGAGGGGAAAGGCCTCAACCCCCATAAACATGTGTGTTATGTTTGTGCCTCAGCAAGAGGTAGGTGTCATTGCCAGATCAGCCAAGAGCCGCTCACCCAGTTTGTTACTCCTTGTTCTAGGCCTGGGTGGTGGAGCGCATGGGTCGGTTTCATAGGATTCTGGACCCCGGCCTGAACATTCTGGTCCCAGTGGCGGACAAAATCAAATACGTGCAAAGTCTAAAGGAAATCGCCATCGATGTCCCGAAGCAAAGTGCCATTACCTCCGACAACGTGACCTTAAGTATCGACGGAGTGCTTTACTTGCGAATCATCGACCCCTACAAAGGTGGGACTTAAATCCAATTGTATCGTCTGCTTCATTTGTTATATCACCACAAAGCATCTTACGGCGTGGAGGATCCGGAGTTCGCTATAACACAACTGGCCCAGACGACGATGAGATCCGAGCTGGGGAAGATGTCCATGGACAAAGTCTTCCGTGAAAGGGAGTCTCTGAACGTCAGTATAGTGGATTCTATTAACAAGGCCAGCGAGGCGTGGGGAATCGCCTGTTTGCGTTACGAAATCCGTGATATTAGAGTGCGTTGCGATCTTAAGCTGACTTAATGGAGCTCAAAGGAAAACTAATTCTTTTTTTTTTAGTTGCCCACCAGGGTTCACGAGGCGATGCAGATGCAGGTGGAGGCCGAGAGGCGTAAACGAGCGGCTATTCTTGAGTCGGAAGGTGTTCGTGAAGCTGAAATCAATATCGCCGAGGGCAAGCGAAAGTCCAGAATCCTAGCCTCCGGTAACCTTCCTTAACTCTTTCAAAATGTATCCCTAATACTCAAGATCCCTGCTCTTACAGAGGCCGAGCGCCAGGAGCACATCAACAAGGCCAGTGGAGAGGCGGCAGCCATTATAGCCGTGGCCGATGCTAGAGCACGCAGCCTGCTGGCCATCGCCAAGTCCCTATCCCATCTGGTGAGTGTTGCTTAGAGAATTGAGTAAGGGCAGTTAGAATACTAGGCGTTCCTTATTAAATCGTTTATGATTATTGTACACCTTAACAAGCAAAACAAACAAATGTTAAAATTCGAAAATGTTTCAACCGGAGTACGAACAGCGCCTGCTTCCGGGACTCCTGGATTGCAGAAAGGAGCAGCTGGATCTTCGCTGCATTCCTAGACGGGCCGGCAATCAGTGGGCCCGCAACTATGCCCTAGCACCTGACAACTCCAGCGAGTTGTGCGAGAACTCTGCTTATGCATGTCTGCTGCGCAACGAGTTCCTGGACACGGAGATCACTTCTCTAGATCAGAGTACGCAGGGCATCTATCGGTTTGCCAACAAGAGTTCGCTATCTTTGCGCACGCCATTTGCAGACATCAGTGAATCTAGCCACCGGTTGCTAAGCTCTGCCAAAAGACCAGTGCGTCGACTGCCGCGACTGCCTTACAAGATACTCGATGCACCGGAGCTGCAGGATGACTTCTACCTCAACCTCATCGACTGGTCGTCTGAAAACACCTTGGTCGTGGGCCTGGGTTGCTCTGCTTACCTGTGGAGCGCGGTCACCGGTCAGGTGACCCGGTTGTGCGACTTCAGCCAGGAGGACAACCTGGTCACGGCGGTTAGCTGGCACGGTGGAGGCCGTCAGGTGGCCATTGGGACCCTGTCTGGTTATGTCAGCATCTGGGACGCAGAGGGTCAGCAGGAGCTAAACCGACTCGATGGCCACTCGTCCCGGGTCACTGCGCTTGCTTGGCGCGGAAACAGCTTGGCCAGTGGCTCCCGCGACCGTTCCATTCTACAGCGCGATGTTCGCAATCCGCCGAAGCACATTACTCGTTGCTTGCGTGGCCACAAACTCGAGGTGTGCGGCCTCCAGTGGTCGCCTAGTAACCGCTACTTAGCCAGTGGAAGCAGCGACAACCGCCTATTGGTGTGGACGGAGAACTGCCCGGAGCCGGTATGCGCCTTCAAAGAGCATAAGGCGGTGGTGAAGGCTTTGGCCTGGTCACCACACAAATCCGGTCTGCTTGCCAGTGGCGGTGGGTCTGCCGACCGGTGTCTGCGGTTCTGGAACGTGCTGACTGGCAAGATGGTGCAATGCGTAGATACTGGCGCTCAGATTAGCAACTTGGCCTGGGCGAGAAATTCCTCGGAGCTAGTTACCACCCACGGACAGGCGGAGCCACAGATCATTGTCTGGCGCTATCCCTCGCTGAAGCAGGTGGTCAAGCTCACCGGGCACACGCACCGCGTGCTCTATTTGTCCGTGAGCCCGGACAAAGAGTCCATAGTCACTGGCGGGGCAGATGAGACTCTTCGATTCTGGACCGTATTCACAAAACAGAAGCCGCCCAAACTGCCAAACTCTGTGCTTAACCTGTATCAGCCCATCAGATGAGAACGAAATTACCACGTACCCCTTTTGTTCCTGGGAATTATATTTTTTATTACTTACTGATGATTACTTAAATATCACTTCTTTTTTTAAACGGTTATCTATCCTTGTTATATTTTCTAGGATGGCCAAAATGCTGCTTCCCTTACGCTGGCCGAGCAATACATTGGAGCCTTTAAGAAGCTGGCCAAGACAAATAACACCATGATCTTGCCCACGAATCCCGGAGATGTTAATGGGTTTGTGGCTCAGGCCCTGGCGGTGTACAACCACGTTTCCAACTCAAACCAAGCCACCAAGTCTTCGGAAAACATTAAGGGCGTCGGTGCCTGCTTAAACGCTAAGAACGTTGAATACAAGGAGTTGCAGGAGGATAAAAACAGTGTAAAAATGAATATTGAATAGGAATAAATAAATGGTTATTGCTATTAAAGTCGCATCACTCATCGTTGTTATGACCAAATCAAGAGGAGCATTTTTTAAATAAATAAGCGTTTACTTTGAATAAACAATTATTTATTTTCAATTATTTTGGCAGATACTTTAAAAATCGCACTTCATGGGATAACCATAGGGCGAAACTCAGCAGAATAAGCGATCCAGACTGGTGGGCAGTCGCCAGTGGAACGGGCACGTAGTTCAGCAAGGTAGTTACTCCTAGGGTGGCTTGAGTCCAAGCCATGGCCACCACAGCATTAATGGCCCAATTGGCACGCTTGGGGAGCTGCATCCTTCTGGTCGCCAGCCACAGTGCTGTGGTCAGGGTGACTGTGCTGATCCCCAGAATGCGGTGATTAAACTGCACCGTCGTCGGGTTCTCGGTTATGTTCTTTTGTATCGGCTCAAATTGCCACATGTCATCGGGTATCCAGCTGTCCCCCATCTTTGGAAATGAGTTGTACACCAATCCAGCATCGAGCCCGGCTACAAAAGCTCCAGAAACGGCTGTCAATAGGACCATTGCCTTCGTGAGATGGGAAAAGCCTTTAATATTAAATGCATTTTTGGCTTGGATTACGAAAGTATTTGTTGGAATCAGCAGAGCCATGGCTCTCGACAGCGACAGTGAATACAGGATAAAGGCAGCTGCCAGGTGGGAAGCTAGTCTGTATTGGGATACTCTCGGTACGTCATTGGGATTTTGGAACCGGTCCTCTAGACCGGATTTAACCATGTACCAGCCCATCAGACCTTGCAGACCAATCAAGGTGCCCAATAGTAATACACTCTTCTTGGTCTTTGCACAAAAGTATCCCTTTCTCCAGAAGTATACGGCAGGCAGGAAAAAGAATCCGCCGATGGCGCGACCCCACATTCTGTGCATGTACTCCATCATAAATATGAATTTGAACTCTTCCACTGTCATATTAACATTTTTTCTAAATGAATAAGACTTTGTCATTGTTATTGGACATGGAAGATGGAATTAAACTCACAGCTTATACTCTGGATATTGCTGATAGAGAGTGAACTCTTGAATCCACTCCTCCTGCGTCCTGGGCATCCGTTCACCCGTAAGTTTCCAAGTTACCATAGAAAGTCCGGACTCTGTCAACCTGGTAACTCCACCTAAAATAGGTAAGCCCTAATAAAGAACTATTAACTTGTTAGGTAAGCTAAGTTAATACCTAGACCAACTGCCACAAAAACCATTCCGCTGACCCCGAGAAACCATCTTCCCACAGTTTTTTCACTACTTGAAATACGTATTGGTTTTATTGCAGGGATTTCCTGAAAGATATGTAGGGTATAAATAAGTAATTCATAATTATAACAAATCTTTGTAGGGGGATAATATATTTACTACATATATGTAATCACTATGATAAACACGTACCTTTATCACCGTTTGCGAAAGAGTTTGATTATGCCGCGGACCAGGTACTAACAGTTTTATTAGACTGGTTCTTTTCTGGAGGATTCGCAGCATTATGTTAATTGGTTTACGAGTCTTGCCCTTGCTTATAACAAAAATAGTCAAAATATGTAAAAAGCCGCTGGCAAATGCATAAGCAGCTGATGGTTTAATAAAAAAATATACTAAACATTGTTTAAGTACCGCAAGCAAAAAACTGAAAGTTTTAACGTTTTATCAGCCTGGTCACTCTTTGATTTTATTGTCACCAAATAATACTTTGCTGGCTTCATATAAACAATTTCGGTGATTGAAATGGAAACAATATTAAATACGCAGTTCGAGCAGCTGCAAAAGGCCATCGATGATATAATGGAGGCAAAGAGCAAAGTAAAGTGTGATCGTAATGTCAAAAACACCACTTATATCGTATTTCTTATGAACAGGGACTGTCTTCGGACGAAGGACGCACCGCTGCCACTTTGATGTTCGTGGCGCTGAAGCACGCCAACCGCGATGTAAAGCACAAGATAAAGGCTGGACGAGATAAGCTGCACCTGGAGAAGTGCAAAGTGGACCTGAGTCGGCTGCAGCTGCAAAACTTATTGTACGAAGTGAGCCATTTGAAGAAGGAGATTGTGCGCTGTCAGAAGTTTAAGAGTCGGGATACCAATCTTGAGCTTCTTTCGGAGGCCGAGTATGCCAGCAAGTTACCGGACATGGCCAACAAAAAGGAGGAGTTGTCCAGTCACAAGCAGCACCTGCATCGCTTGGACTGCGAGCTTCGCTTGCGGAAGGATCTTGACAAGCAGTACAGCGCCCTTTTGACGTCCAAACAGGAACTGCTTCAGGACAATCTTAACCACGCCCAAAGGTACATCTCATTCGCGCCTGCCCTGCGAACGTTGCTGGGTGCAACAAAGCCGTTGCACGATGCCCTCCAGTTGTCCCTCGACGTGGAGTGGAAGCTAAGCGCCGTGGTCAAGTACTTGCCCAAGCCCCTCTACGTATTGTTCATTAACCTGCAATCCCTGCAACGATCATGCGAGGACCTAGCCTACACCGCTGAGGTAGTGGGCTACGAGAGCGAGGCTCAAATGCAAGAGTTGCTTAAGGAAAAGCAGTATGCAACATTGCACCCTGAAAAGGAAATTGAATCGCGAAAGAATCCCATAGAAAAAAGTTTGGAAGATACACTGGCCCCCCATCCATTGCACATTCGCTTAACGGTAAATAAAGGTTTCCTTTATATCGTTGTCTTCACATGTATCCATTTTATAGATTGGTACAGCCGGAGCCAACCAGCTTACCCTGCAGATTCGTTATTTCGACTTGATGAAATGTGTTACTGTTTGGGGCCATTTTGACTCTTCCAGCAATGTCAATAGCCAGTGGTTGGTATCAAATATTTTTAAGAAATATCGAAATTAAAAAGTATTTTTACAGTGATACCAATTTTGTCCATCACCTTTTGCAACATTTGTATGCCAATGACTTCGGAAATGAAATACCCATTCCGGGAATTAATTACGAGGTAATACCTTAAATAACTTTACTTTGCCAATATAAAAATCAATTTTTTTAGCTTCGTAATTTTGACTTAACCGCTGAAGAATGCTTGCGCTTTCTGAAAGCCAAAGACTTTGGAAAACCTTTCTGTTGGCTGCAAAGTATGTGCTCCATTGCAACCGTCAACAGTTCTATGCTTTACAATCTCGAACTAAACTTGACAAAGAACACTAGGGAGATTATTCTTCGCATTGCCAGGCGCTGGAACTCTTGGTTGCGTTTAAGCCAGCAAATTCGGGGGCTGACATACAAGGACATTGATTTGTCAACCGTCAAAGAAAACAAATATCCTGCCGGCCTATCATGCAGCCTCGTCCAATGGACTGCCATTACTCACGAGGAATTTTACTCGCAGATCTCCGATGTGTTAAAAATTCCATCGGACGACCAGGGTAAAACATACAACTCTTACCGCGCCGTAATCGTCAGGGGCTCCGCTAAGATGGAGTGTTTCATCAGAATACCTAGTAATTACCCAATGGAAATGCCTCTTTGGATTCTTAACGTGCACTGGAACGGCTGTCACACCTCGCAAAATAACTCGGCCATTAAGGTAAGCACTTTTATTTAAATTAGCTTATACGTCATTTAACTTGTATCATCTTCAGATGATGGAGTTTTGGACCAACTCGCTGCAGCCCAAACAGCTAGAGGCCAATGAACGCTTCTTGTATTCCCAACTTTTCCGCACCATCTACAGCTTCGATATATTCCTCGAAACAGAGGGCTCTATGCAAAGTACCGTCGAGTACAATAAGGAAAAACCCTACATAAGTGCTTTTGCCAAGCGATGCCGTTCGCGACCGTACAAATATATTAAAAAGGGATCGGTGTACGCCTTTAAGCAGTGAAGGTTTCAACTCCCGTTTTAAAAAAATCCTCAATGCACTTACTAAACATTTTAGAGCTTCAGTTTATTACTTTTAGTAATACAATAAATAAGTAACATTTAAAGCTAGCAACGACTTTATTGGCAGCTGATCTTCTGGGAAGAGGTCGCCGCCAGGGATCCGGGGGGCAGAGCCGTTGCAGAAGGGTTCTCTACCACCTCCCGACTCTCGTCTGGCATCACTTTGTCGACAATATGTTTGGCGATGAGCCCATCGTCGCCAAGGTAGCAGATGGAGTATCCATCGTACCATGCTTCCTGGTCCTTTAGTACTTCTTTTAGCTGCCAAAGCTTGTATTTCCAGAACTGGAACATGACCTTCAGTCCGGAAATGCCCCTCACTCGCCACCTTATCCTCACCGTGTAGTCATCCTGGTGCTTTGTAATCTTAAGGACCTCGAACTTCACGTAGGCGTACTTTAGATGTCCCACCGTGCGCAGTATGGCGATCTGTTTGACGTAGTGATACAATCCCACCGTGTGCTTACCGGTGATGTTGTTCTGGAAAATGAGGTCCGGGCTGTATATGGAGTAGTCTAGGGGCTCCACGAACAACTTGGGCAGCGTGGTTCTTAAAACTTCGTAAGCTCTGTCCAGGTCCTCGGGCTTTTTGGCGTTTTCTTTGATGTTGCCGGGCTCTCTTTCCGCATTAGTGCTCTCGTGTAGACTTCGACATTGCTTAAGGTTATGGCATTTTAACGACTTCTGAGGGCATGCTGCAATATCAGGCACTTTTAGCCACAGGGTGGACATCCACGCCCGTTCCTTAGAGCACCAGTGGGTCATCCAGCTGCTCCTCCTAATTGATAACATCCCGAAATTTCGCATCATCTTGCAAGGACTTTGTATAACACTTCCTTTACCGGAAACTGATTTCCCCAGAACAGCTCTACCTTGGCTGTATATTAAACCATTCAAATGTTACGTTGACCCAGGTTAAAAGCTGTTTTTCTTTGGCGGCCTGCGGAAATTCGTAGCACTCGCTCGTGTTTAGGTAACAACATTTGGAAACAAAATGCTCGGCAAAAATCATATGGTTGCAGTGTTGCCTAACTATTTATTGTTTTGAGCAGAAGCACCTGTGCGCAAGGGTAGGGGTACTCCGGAAAAAATTGGAAATAAATCAGAAATTATGTCGTTGAATTTAAAAATCACATTAAAAACATTGAATTTCTTAAGATATTGCCACGTAAAAATGTTTTGTTTACTGTTATTTATGAAAGATAAAGAGGTTGTCTTTTGGCTTTTAATTAATTCTTGAAAACTGGTTTCAAATTCATATGACTTGGATCTTAACATAACGGTATCTCAACAAATATTAGGTCTTCAATCTCAACGGATTTTTGACTTAATCTATTACATTTTACAGTACTACATGGTTCTTATGCGCAGAATTTCTGCGCAGACCAATTTGTTACAAGCTCGAATCACACACAAATCTGGGAGCATACATATGTATGTATATATTCCTACAAATAAACACGTTGTTTACAGACACCTAGCTATATATCAGTAATTTAAGCAAGGAGCTTTCGTTGCCTGAAAAATCGACTTTTATTTGAGCTTAAACCTATAAACCCTCTTACTATGACGCATTAATAAGTGACGGTATTATTGAGTGCCAAATACTTGATTTAGTTTCGATGTTTATTCGCTCTGCTAACCTTAGTATTGAGAAAAATCAATAGGAAGTAAATAAAAATGTTACACGTTTAAAGTACGATTTGTGGATATTTAAAAAAACAATCAATTTTTTTTACAAGGAATTGTTGTTTCCAAAATGTACGGAATCACTCAATCAACAGTAAACGTAAGTTTTTGGCCGGCGCTGGAATGACTTGCCAATTTACTGGGCAACAAACTGTGGTTGCCTCACCTTAATTCTTTTGCGATTATTGATTGTCCCCGAAACTTGATCAATATTGGCTTCCTTGCAGAATCAACGCTTTCGAGTTCGTGATATGGATAACGAGCAAATCATGTCGACTTTTGGAAACATAGGACACCTACTGAACATCGCTGTGGAACGATTTATAACAATTGGTGAGATAATTGCCGAGGAGAATATTGACATTAAGGGAGACATGTATGAGGCAGCAAAGGAGGCCAGGGATGCAGGTATATATTAACCCTTCCTATCCTGAGTATTATATTTACCAGTTAACACCACTGCACAGGGAAATCAATCGAACGCCTCTGTGATATATCACCGTTGTGTGGTATGGAGCTTCGCCACCATATCGAGCCCCTAAAGGACTATGGCGCCATTATTCTGGCGGCCAGGTCGCTGCTGTCCTCTGTCACGCGAATTCTACTGCTGGTGGACATTATTGTTGTGAAGAAACTGCTGACCGCTAAGAAACGCGCCTCCGAGAGCCTAGAAAAACTGGAGTCGGTGATGAACTTTACCGAGTTCGTGCGGGCCTTCTCTGTTTTCGGCACGGAGATGATCGAACTGGCCTACCTCACGGGCCACCACCGCAACTCCTTCAAGGAGGAGCGGCGGCGAGCCCAAATGTTCTCGGCGCGGCAGATCCTGGAGAAGTCCATTGCCATCCTGCTGACGTCCTCAAAAAACAGCTTGATCCACAGCGACTGTGTGATCGTAAAGGAGAACCGAGACACGGTTTTTTGCCAGATACGGCGGGCCATGGACCTTATACACTTCGTGGTGAAGGACAGCATCTTTGACTCTGCAAAGCACATGCCATTTGACAAACAGGCCAGCAACCCGAACTATGAAAACGAGAGCATCTACACGACTATAAAGCGCATCGTGAATCTCATCAAGCGGTACAAGTACCAGATGAGCTACTACGAAAGCAACAACGAGGGTAACAATAATGCCGACGCCTACTTCAACTTCCTGGACGACGACCCCTGGAAGTCAGAGAAGAACCTGACCTCCTCGGCTGGAGGCGGCCGTATCGTGAACAACACTAACTTCAGGAAGCACCTGAGCTCCGAAAGCATGGATCTGCGCGAGGAGCTGTCGCTGGCCTTTGAGAAGCTCTTCGAAAAGGCGCACGACTTCACAGACTCGCCGTACATCAGCCACAACCACCGAAAGAATATCCTATCCTACTGCGACAACTGCAAGCTAGAGTTCGACCTGTATCTAAACACCATCCTCAAGGACCCGCTCGAAACCGCAGGGGTGCAGGTAAAGGGGCGCGACCCCGAGCTGGGAATGCTGAGCAGCCTCGAGGAGCTTTGCAAACAGCTAGTCGTTTCCGTGTCTAGCCAGATCGAGGATTTCAACGAGTCGCTAAAGATCTGCGCCAAGCTGGTCAAGTCCTTCCACGTGCTGGCCACAAACTACGACATAGACAACCTCAACCAGCGCTCCACGAAGTTCCACGACTGCTGCGACCACATTTTCGACATTTGCAAGCTTCTGCAGCACATCGCGCCTACGGAGCGGCTGCAGGTGCAAGCGAAGTGTCTGGCCATTAACCTGCGCATCTACGGTCCGCAGGTCTTCATCGCGGCCAAGATCCTGTGGAAGTATTCAAATAGTAGCGCGGCCAACGAGAACTTCGAGTCCTTCTCAGACATGTGGAAATGGCTGACTAACGAGATTTCTATGATCGCCAAGAAGATACTGGTATCAATTAACACGACTAAGAGCGACAGAGAAGTTGAAACTGAGGTGGGTCCCCTACCCTTTTTTGAGTCTTTTCTTCCTAACAACTCGAATCTCTTTCTTAGAAATGCGAAAGCACAGATAAACTAACGAAATCCGGTGTACCTGCAACAGAAGACGGAGAAATGGTCGAGTATTCTGGCCTTGAAGGCAAAAACAATGGAGATCTAAACACATATCAATCAAAATGGAGCGAAGACTTGTCGGACGATAACGACATATTAAAGAGAGCTAAGAACATGTCAGCAATGGCGTTCCTGATGTACCAGTTTACAAAGGGAAACGGTTCTTTAAGGACAACTCAGGATTTGTTTACCCAAGCCGAATATTTTGCGGAGGAAGCCAATCGACTTTACAAAGTCCTCCGACACTTTTCATACCAGGTAACGTGGTTCCGTGCCTTTTTTACGCTTCTTAATTACCCATTATCCTCCTTAGGTTCCCGCTAGTGACAACAAAAAGGATCTCCTTAACATTTTAGATAGAGTGCCGACTTTTGTCCAAGCACTTCAATTTACAGTCAAAGATCACACGGTTGGCAAAGCTGCCACATTTGTGAAAGTTGATCATGTCATCAGAGAAACCAAAAACCTTATGAATGTTATAAATAAAGTAGTATCGAAGTGCTTTGAGTGCGCAACTAAGGTAAATAGATCTAAACCAACCCATAGAGCCGTTTCTTATAATTAAGACTAATTTTTGGATGTGTATAAGTTATATGATTTACTGTGATATTAAAGCATGCTTTATTACAGGTATGATTTAAGAAGTTTTCATTTTTTTCCAAAGAGGGGACAATAATTTCTTCGTTTCATATTATTTAAGAAATGATTTCGTCTATTTTCAATCTGATTTAAAATATTTCTTTATCGGTATATTCGATGATAATGTAAACACTTAGTCAAAACTTTAGTAATGACAGCTATTTGTAAAAATGTATGCATTTATGAACCCAACTCTTTTTCTTGGCTATTGTAGATTTTTGTAATATTGTATTTTCAACATTTTTTCTTGGTTCATGTTTTAGAACTTTAGTTTTTCTAAAAAACTCTAATCAGCTTCTCAAAAACCCTCTGATGACCAAGACTTATTAACTTACATATTACGAATTCCGTCCCTTCAGTACAAACTAAATTTAACTGGGATAACTGGAGGACTCACTTCGGAAAGGACTAACGAAAACATGGCCGGTGGAATGTGCGATTCCAAGGGAACGACGAGCAGCAGCGATATTCCTTGACATTACGGGATGGCTCGAAGAGCCAAGGGGGATGCGCGGAGGACGAGGGTATCATTTTTACTGTTCTGAGTCCAAATCTTTTATTACTATAGTGTGAACACTATTAGCATTCTTAATAAATTACATTTTGTGTATTAGTTGAGGCCGCTTTTAGCGATGATTAATGTCAAAAACTTTATTAAGAAAATCCAATTAGTTGTTTTAATAGCACGATCTTATAATGCATATATTGTTTCGCTACATTCGAAAACTAACGGCAATAAAGGTAATAAAAGATGCAGATATGTATATGGATTGCTTACATTGTGTCTACAAATCCGTTCGTAAGTATTTCTTATTTGTTTCATTTATAATTTGTGTTTGGGGACTATTGTTGCAGCAGCTCGTCTTTGGTTCTTGGGACAAGTGATACACTTTCAGTGCCACTGTTTCATTAAGCTGCTCTGTTTGGGCTGTAGAATTCTTCAGTTTAAGCAAGTTTTTAAAAAACATCAGGTCCAGAGCAAACAGAGTCGCGCAAATAAATGAAAGGGTTCCCAACGAGTAGGCGTAGACTAAGAGATTCTCAGGTAGTTGTTCAACAGTGAAAAATATTAGTAGCCCTAGGAAATTAAGTTTTAAAGTGGTGTACGTTGTATTGTAATTCATGAATTACCCTCTATGATGAAAAACAGAACTCCACAGGTTAAAAAAATTATTTCACAAGTACCATAGTTCGATGTTTTTTCCGTTATTCTTTAAAAAAAAATTAAATTAGCTCCAATTTTTCAAAGATGTCTTGGTTACCTGGTGAGTAGTAAAGCTGATGCCACAAAAGTGTATCCCACAAACGTGAGAGTGCTAAAATCATCGCCTTCCTTTGACCAAGAAAGATTGTTCAAAAGAGTCCATTCCCTGGATTGCTTTTTGTTAATCAGAAACAATCTCTCCGAATGTTTGTCTGACAGCCTTTTTACAATCAACGCCGCCACAGTAGCAATCTATCAAAGAATCATGTAGGTTTTGATAAGGTATTTACTTTTTTAACTTTTGCACTAAATAAATTTACATAATCAAACAGAATAAGTTCAAGAAAATCACTTTGAATAGGAAATTTGAAAGATACTTTCCAGCTGAAGAACTTTCAAGCATATACAAGCGCTTAGTCCCATGTTAGACAATCTTAACGACAACTTTAATACTGAATCACGTAGGGGCAGAATTTACCTGAGCCATGCAAATTTTCTCACATTTGGTTTCGCTGTTTAGTGTGGGAAAAGCCGAAGTCAAAGAATTGACTGGGACAAGAAAAACATATAACTTGACCTCTGCGTTTCTGCCAATTATAACCATTACCTTGAATTGTACTATCAAATGAGCACAGGTTAAGCTTCTGTAAATATTGTTGTTTTATGCTCGTACTCTTATCGGCAAAGTAAATATCAATAAAATAAGTATAAGTGGAGGCCTGATCTACATATATATTAGCCTATAAACAAAAATAAATATAAGTACAGAAGCTCAGCGGAAAATATTGCCGTATGCTTATAATGTTATCAGTACGATTACAATTAACCCAATGACCTCATTAAGTTGCGAATACCAAATGCTCTTATATTACTATATTGAATTCTTTATATGGTGTCAAAATTAATTTCTTTACCTAGTTCAAGTAACTTGTAGTGTATTTTCTTATTGTAGATAATAAAGGCTTGATGTAGTCAGCCTAGAAATCCAAGTACCCCGATTTTTAAGGGGTATCAACCGCGGACCAGCAATTAAGTTCATCACGATGCGATTCTCAGTTTCGTTAAGGCAAACAGAGTGTAAGAAGCGTTCTGGAATCGCACCAAGAAACATTAACAAAACTAACACGATGAGAGTTTGCGTAATTGGGGCCGGAACAGCGGGACTTTGTTGTGCCCGACACTCGATTGATAATGGTTTTGAGACCACTGTATTTGAACTATCTGACAGAATCGGCGGAACCTGGGTTTACAACGAGGCAACAGGTGTTGTAAACGGCATCGATGTTCACAGCAGCATGTATGAAAATTTACGGTAAGTATTATTTCTGATAATTAAATTTTACCTTTCTTATTTGAGATTTTTAAAAAAGCACTAATCTGCCCAAAGAAGTAATGGGATACCCAGATTTTGAAATCGCTACAAACGATATGTCTTACATACGATCTGATGAAATCTGTGTTTTTCTAAACCAATACGCTAACCATTTCGATTTAAAAAAGCATATCAGGTTTAATTCCTACGTTATTCGAGTTCTTAGAAGAAATGAAAAGTGGCAAGTAAGTTTAATCACTCCTAAAATAGTCAATATTAAAACGTACCGATAATAGGTTCTTGTTAAAGATGTGGCTTCCAATAAGGTAGCGTTCCATTACTTTGACAAGATTATGGTGGCCAACGGGCATTATCACACCCCAAACTATAGTCAAATCCCAAATATGAATCGTTTTAAGGGCGAATACTTGCACAGCCATGACTTCAGAACGAGGAAAGTTTTTGAAGGTGACTACAGGTCATTTAGAGTTAAGAAATGTTACTAATATCTCTCATAATCATTAAGGTAAATCTGTTCTTGTTATTGGAGCTGGGCCAAGCGGGATGGACCTGTCCAACATCATTTCCCGATCGGCGGCACGAGTTACAATTAGTCACCACCTTACTGATATTGGAGAAAACATATTTTTTGAGAATGTGCAACAAAAGCCCGATGTTTTGGAACTTGATGAGCAAGGAGCCTTTTTTGTTGACGGATCCTACGAGCAGTTCGACACAGTTTTCTTTTGCACAGGATATAAGTATAGCTTCCCCTTCCTGACTGTTAATTCCGGGATTTATGTTGAGGACAACTACGTCCAAACATTGTACAAGCAATGCATTAACATAAGGAACCCATCGATGGCCCTGATAGGACTACCGTTTTACGTTTGTGCCGCCCAGATGATGGATATTCAAGCCAGGTTCATCATGAGCTACTACAATGGATCGAATAAGCTGCCATCCACAGAGGAAATGCTGAAGGACACCCAGGATAAAATGGCAAGGATTTGGGAAGCGGGCTACAAGAAACGGCAAGCTCATATGCTGGGTCCTAGACAAGTGAGATTTTTTTTTCATTTATTGCAGTACTCAGTTAAAAAAACTTTTTGTTTTGTTTTCAAGATCGACTACTTTACAGACTTGTCAAAAACTGCCGGAGTGGTGAACATCAAAGCTGTTATGACAAAATTACACAACGAAAGCAGCCAATGTTTTAACGACAACTTGCTCCATTTTCGAGAGGATAAATTTGCTATTGTCGACGATGAAACATTTGTCAAGTTAAATTAGAGTCTTGATTAAAAATTGCGTACACGCCCTGTGTGATATCCATGACTCAATAAAATGTACTTGTTCGTTGAGAGCATGAAGTTTATAACGGTTTTTTTAAATTCGTAAAATGGTATTTTTCGTTTGCATATCATCCACATAATAAGTTTAAAGGTAAATGTTCTTCATAATGGCATCTTTCAGAGGTTTTTTCGATGGGAAAAACATTTCAAGCAACCAAAAACAAATATTTGTTTGAAAATGTTTGTTGGTATTTTGCAGGGATACATCTTGTGCAAGTTAAGGAGACCAAAGTTTGGACTAATCTGGTCACACTTTCGCAGCCACATTCTTGCATAATTTACGAATTACACCTCAATTCACTTTCAAAGTTCGCTGATTTAGGTCGGGTCTTCAAAGTGAAAAAGCGCCTAGTCATGCAGTGTCCGTTCCTGAATCGCTTCACCGCCAGCTTCCTACGCAACTATGCGGAAACCCTCTGTCAATCCTACGGGATGCACTGCCCAGTGGTGGGAAAGACCTTGAGCTCGGGCGAAAAGAAACTTTCGCTCGTCGCCGCAAGTGTTACAAGGTCTTTCTCAACTGGGGCGGGGGGCTGCGGGAAACGGCCTCGGAGCTGACGTAAAGACAGCTCCCGCTGAAAAGGAAAAAGCCCCCTCGGAGACCTTTCCCTACGAGCGCTTTTTTAACGAGCAGATTATGAAAAAGAAGCGGGACCACTCGTACAGGGTCTTTAAGAAAGTTAACCGCCTGGCGGGTGACGGCCTATTCCCGCACGCCCTGGAGTACTCAGAGCGGACGGAGAAGCCCATCACGGTGTGGTGCTCCAACGACTACCTGGGTATGTCCGCCCATCCTAGTGTTAAAAGGGCTGTCCAGGAAGCACTCAACATGCACGGATCCGGGGCCGGTGGCACCAGGAACATCTCGGGCAACTCTCTGCACCACGAACGCCTCGAGCGAAAGCTGGCCGAGCTGCACCAGAAGGAGGCTGCATTGCTCTTCACCTCGTGTTTTGTGGCCAACGATTCGACGCTATTCACGCTTGCAAAGCTTTTACCAGGCTGTCAGATCTTTTCGGACGCGGGCAACCACGCCTCTATGATCATGGGCATCCGGAACAGCGGGGTGCCCAAGCACATCTTCAGACACAACGACGTGGACCACCTGCACCAGCTATTGAAGCAGACGGACAAGAGCACGCCTAAGATCGTAGCCTTTGAGACGGTGCATTCCATGACGGGGGCCATCTGTCCGTTAGAGGAGCTACTGGATGTGGCCCACGATTACGGTGCCATTACGTTTATCGATGAAGTGCACGCCGTAGGGTTGTACGGCAATCATGGAGCCGGAGTCGGTGAGCGGGACGGGGTGTTGAACAAAATGGACATTATATCAGGAACTTTGGGCAAGGCGTTCGGTAACATTGGAGGCTACATAGCTGGGTCCGACAAGCTGGTCGACATGATTCGCTCGTACGCGGCTGGCTTCATCTTCACCACCTCCCTGCCGCCGACTGTACTATGCGGAGCCCTGGAGGCCGTTAACATCCTGGCATCGGAGGAGGGTCGTCAGTTACGGCACATGCACCAGCGAAACGTCTCCTACCTGAAAAACTTGCTGAAACGAGAAGGTAATATGTAGTCTTGCACCTTGTGCTATTATGTAATTTAAGGTTATTCTCGAACTTTCTTTTTATTTTCGGCCATAGTTAGGATTAAACAATTAACGAAATTTCAACGCTCTTTTAATTTTATTGACAATATTTTTTATTTCGCTTCAGGTTTTCCCGTCGAGGAAACACCAAGTCACATCATTCCCATCAAAATCGGAGACCCTTTAAAAAGTAGTCAGATCTCAAACGTGCTGATCGAACAATTCGGGCATTATCTGCAATCGATTAACTACCCAACTGTTGCTCGCGGTGAGGAGAAACTCCGACTGGCACCCACTCCCTTTCACACTTTCGAAATGATGAACGCCCTGGTTACCGATCTAAAGAAAGTGTGGGAAATGGTGGACCTCTCAACCAACGTCCCGCTTTCGCCAAACGCATGCATGTTCTGCAACTCGGAGAGTTGCTGGCACCAGGATGCCTCCCCCGATCTTGAATGTGGAATCCCCAACTGTCCTCGCTTGGAAATCTCCGTTGCTGCATAGTATCCCTCTCTGAAAAACCTCTAAAAACTAAAGCATTCGAAATATTTACGTTCTACAAATTAACTGGTTTTGGAGAAAAAAAAATACAATGGTTTTGGTGCAATATATATCATGTAATTTTTTTATGGGTTTTATGGGCTTATGGGTGATAATTCATGGCTTGAATGTCACCTTCAATAACAAGTTGCGTGTTTCACGAACAAAGTCCATGCAAATGGCATTATAATTAAGAATTTGCATGGAAGACGACTCTTTTAACCTCCACCCAAAGTCAGAAGCAGATAAACATTACTAGAATTTTTCATTTTGGAAACATGGAACTTCCCCTGAGCTATCGTTATTGTTATCCCTTTAGGGGCTTACCATGTTTGAAATAAATTAATGAAATTGATACGCCATTACTTTTAGCAGAGGCAGGGTGAGTCAACAAAATTGTTGCTGATAACCATGGCCTACCCATTATTGGTTTAATTGTATGTTTGGTCAATTTTTGGTGAAATTGATAACAATATAGTTTGTAAACACTTCCTTTATTTCCTAGGCTACGAAAACAGCTGGAGGTTATAAACAATGATTCTACCAAAAAGATCTGTACTGGATTCGAAGACCAACTTTATCTTTGAAGAAGCTTTCTGCCGGGCTGTATCCTTAACTTGAAACACCTGAGATGAGTTGATATCTTCAGGATAAAATGGCTCTTCATGTAATTGGACTCCGTCAGTGGAATAAAATATCACTCTAGATTTAAGGCCAGCGAATCCTCCTTGAAATTGCAAACTAAATCCCGAAATGTTTTGTGGCTCATCTAAACTCACGGTAATCCATTGGGGATTTCCCTAAAAAATTAGTTGGAAGTGAGATTTTATCAGATTGGCTCAACAGTTATGGATTCTCATTAAAATTAAGTTTTTTATTTTTAAATTATATCAAATACCTCATCCGAACTCCACGAAGTGTCTTCTTTCTTGTCAAACATGAATTGTTTTCCATATTGCTTTACTTCTTTGTTCAAAACCGAGCTCACCCTGCAAAATTAAAGGATTACGAAAAATAACTAAAATGTTACTTAAGTAATACCTGCAAGTAAAGTTAACTTCTGATAAAATATTCATTGTTTTCAAAAACAATAGAAATAAACAAAACGAGAACCGCGAGGTTAGATGTGTTAGAGATGGAAAACCATGCGAATACATTCGTAAATAAAAAATTAATATTCAAATAGTTTATGTTTGCATAAGAGTTAATACATTGTATATTAATATTTTATTGATAATACATTTTAAAAATTAATAGAATTTATTAAATAAAAAGTAAATTTTTGGGATATCGATGTTTATTGAGGTATACCAAGGATTGACTTTGAAGCCCTGGTCGAAAAATCAAAACAGCTGGCAGTTTAAACAACAATTACATTTCTTATTTGACTTATCATACAACTTGAAATGATAAAGGCTATTCTTGTTTTTAATAATCATGGAAAGCCGAGGCTATCCAAATTCTATCAGTACTTCGTAAGTGTTTGGTGGTATTATCAAAATTTTAATAATCATTCACTTTGGAACCACTCTGTAGGATGAAAGCATGCAGCAACAAATAATCAAGGAGACTTTTCAGCTAGTTTCGAAGCGGGATGATAATGTCTGCAACTTTTTAGAGGGTGGAAGGTGAGTAATACTTTGCTCAACGCTCAGAATATAAAAATCACTTATTTTAATTAAGCTTGATTGGCGGATCGGACTATAAACTTATCTACCGCCATTATGCCACGCTTTACTTTGTTTTTTGTGTGGACTCTTCAGAAAGCGAGCTGGGAATTCTCGACTTGATTCAAGTTTTTGTGGAAACGCTCGACAAATGCTTTGAAAATGTCTGTGAGCTGGACTTAATATTTCACGCCGATGCCGTCCACCACATACTGTCAGGTTCGTAAAAACTCCCATGTCTTTCAAGTTTAAATCATCTAAACCTTTTTTAGAACTGGTGATGGGAGGAATGGTTCTGCAGACGAATATGAACGACATAATGGCACGCATCGAGGAGCAAAACAAGATCGTTAAGCAGGAGGCGGGTATTTCGGCTGCTCCCGCTCGTGCCGTTAGTGCTGTAAAGAGTATGAATATTCCGCAACAGATTAAGGACATTAAGCTTCCTGATCTGCCACAGGCAATTAAAGACTTTAAGTTCTGACAAATGTATGTTTCATAAATCTCACAACTGTCTATAATCTGTTAACACTAAAGCTCGTCCGCTGTAATAGATCGACGTATTCCTTGGATTTCTTTTTCCGTAATATAAGGTCCTATTTATTTAATGTATCTCCTCCACAGAATAAAAATGCAAATTAAATGCCAATAGCATGATTTCTGTTTTATTTCGAATGATGCTTAAAATGTATATACAAAGCATCTATTTCTCAAGGCTTTTTTAGTGATCTTAAAAATAAATTTTATAACGAGTATCGACTACATTAATTCTTAAATCAACTGATTGCACTTGATTGATCCAGATCATCCTCTTCCCCGACTTCTAGCATAACATGCATTATTTTTCGTTTCAGCCTTTTGCGTGAATTTTCAGAGTTTAGGTTTCGGAATTCACTGGCTATTAATTCTCCAAAGGCGTCCCACTGATCCCGACATGGGACATGGACAGGAGCTAAAGCTGTGGGTGCCTTTGCTAATCGAGGTGGTATAGACGGTTTGGAAGGCAGCTCTGGTCGCTGGTCGGCGGTGGTCCTTGGAACTTCGCTATTTAGTTCTACACCTTCGCCAATCATTGATTCCAAGCTGTCTATTGTCTGACCGTCAATTCGACTCTGGTTTTCTGCATCCTTTTCAGGGTAGTTAAACTTCAGACTTGTCATAAGTTTCTAAAAGCAAGAACGTTTGAGAACTTAAGTGCTTTAGATAAAGATTTTTGAAGCGCACCTTGCATTGGGTCCCCTGCTGGTATCCTGGTCGGGGTTCAATAACGGAACGCAAAAACATGAGGGTTTTGAAGTGCTCCCATCGACAGGTCTTCTCGGCCGAAGAACCTCCAGATTCCTCAAGACGTCGCTCCAGTTTTTTGAGTTCCGAATTGAATTGATTACGCAGGTTGTGCACTTTTTTGCCATACTCGCTTTTTGTTATCCCAAGATCCGCACAAATGGATTCGATGGCTTTTGCACGACAGTCCTTGTTTTTATACAACTCGGAATAATGGTTCCATAAACAATCCGACGAGCGATACAGCTCAATAAGCTTGGCAATCTTCTCCTTCGTCCAAATTGTCTGCTTTCTTCTCGCGCGCCCTTGTCGTTTGTTCAGTTTATTATCGTCCGTTTCCACAGCACCGTTTGGCATTTTAGTAAATAATTAACGACAAGTAAAATACATTAATACATTAATGCTATCGAATAGCTCGTTACTATCGATATCAAACATCACTCGAAGCAGCAGTTTTAATAATTTTTCAACATGTTAACTTTATGAAAAACTCTAGTAAAATACATATTTTTTAATTTTTCAATTGTTTGGGGACAAACAATATAAAAACAAAACATAATATATTATTTTGCACTGCTTTGCCGATAGTTTAACCAAGCGCATAAAGTTGCATCTTTACAACAATCGACTAGTCGATATATCTCATCGCAATTAAATAGATGTAATCCAGTATATAAATAAAATAAAGTAAAATAAATAAGTCCTGTAGAATATGCATTCGCGCTAGCCAAAAACAACTGGAAAATGTGTACAAAGCACCCTGGACAAATGTAGACTGTGATCCGTACTGGCTATGGTGACGAGGGACCACATTTCTGATAAATCCGAAGCCGACGCCCACTGAACGTAGTTTCCTGTACAGGAGTTTAGTTTTGGATAAACGCTAATTGGGTAGGTTGGCGGCTGGAGTTGAGCGTCTGGGTTCTACAGCACCTGCCCTTTTAATTCGACACACTTTGGATTGGCCAAAACCAATCCTCAAACGTAAGCGCAATGTCACAAGTAATACCACAAAACACGCCCACACCCCAAATGCTGACGACATCAACGCCCATAGAATCCATGAAACCACCACCACCAGCGTTTCCCACGCTAAGCGGTGCAAACATACACGAGCAGTCGTCCGATATGATAATACGGGCATCCACTATTTTTGGAGACCTCAAACACGACGAGGCGAATCTGGAGAATGTGCCCCATGGAGTAGAGACTGAGCCGGAAGAGAACTCACCTTACGGCGGAAACGGGAACTCCAAAATCAGGATAATGCCAAGCGTAAAACTGATGGCTTCGCCGCAATCGTCAGATCCCAAGCGCAAATTCGTATGCCCCTACGACAACTGTACAAAGAGCTACGGAAAGAGCTCCCACCTGCGGTCCCACCTCACTTGGCACACGGGCATCAAGCCCTTCGTCTGTAGTGAACCTAAGTGTGGAAAGGGATTCACCCGCTCGGATGAGCTTAACCGGCACCTGCGAACGCACACAGGCGAGAAGCCCTTCGAGTGTATCCAGTGCACAAAGAAGTTCTCGCGCAGCGATCACCTCACCAAGCATCTAGCCACCCACGACCGCCAACTAAAGAGCACCACACCGAAAAGATCAGCGCCCAGTAGCGCAGTGCGACTCAAGCCCCCAAAGAAGCACGTTCAGACAGAATCGGACTCGGGGTTTCACTTCATGGCAGCCATGGTTGGTTGCGGAGAGCAAGAAATGGAACACCATCATCAGCAGCAGACTGCGGACATCGTTGCCTGTCAGCACAAGCCGCTGAAAATCAAGCTGGAGCGACCAGAACACAGTGACAAGTACCAGATCGTGGCCCCGGAACTCCAACACCAGAATCAGGGTCAGAGCCAGAGTCTGAATCAGAGCCAGCTGCCATCTTTTCTCAACCAGGCCAAGCCCGAGGTGAAATATGAGCCAGTCGACGAAATTGTAAATACCCTCTCTCAGTTACCGCCGGCGGACGGTCCCGGCACCTACGGCATGCCCCAGTTTGTCCAGGACAGGCCATTTCGCTGCCGGCAGTGCGAGAAGCGGTTTAAGCGGCAGGACGACCTCAACCGCCACATACGAACGCACACTGGCGAGAAGCCCTACGCCTGCCCTCAGTGCTGTAGAAGATTCGTGAGAAGCGACCACTTAAAAAAACACCAACAGACGCATTTGAAGATTCGATAGTTTCCTAGTTATAATCCTTAAGTCGCTAGCCATCGGCAACCAGTTTATATTGGCTAAAACGCGGGCGTGCGTCGGGTGACGCACACAGTACAATAAAATTAAATAAATTCGCAATCTAACATTATTCCTATGCAAGTTTTACGCTGGCTCTTAAATCTCAATTTTTATCTACATATGTAAATAAGTTGTACGCAATTTTAATTTGTACTTTTTTGTGTTTGCCAAAACATGAAGATATATTTTTAAACCTCTTGTTGTTTTTTTTACGTTTTGGCTACTGTTTTGCATCGATTAGAATAATTTACAGCGGTTATTTGTCTGGATTGGGAACTGGAAGAGACCGTCTTTGATTAAAAAAAACAAAATTAATCTCAATTTTCCTGAAAGCTATAAACTTCGATGTTGTTTAGCCTTTATGTATATTGTCCGACATTATTGATGACTGCAAGGATATACATATAGGTTCATTTTTTTTGTTTTTTTCGATTATTTCCGTTAATTCCATATAGATTTTTCGATCTTTCCTATGGCTGGTATATGATATTTTCTAAAAGTCATGCTCGTGGGATAAAAAATGTTTACCATTATTTACATAGATATATTTCAAACTTTCCTATGGTATCTATATCATATAGTTATCCGATTTTTATGAAATTTTCTTCTCGATTCAAGGGTAGTTAAAAAACTAGATGTTCTAAAAATTATGCTCGTGGGATAAAAAAAAAACATGTTATAATTTTTTTTGCCATTATTTGTATATATATTTACGATCATTCCTATAGCAGCAATATCATATAGTTTTCCGATTTTGACTGAAATTATCATATCTTCTGCAAGGGTATAAAAATACTAATGCTAAATAAGAACTCGTCTATCGATATGGGTGCCATGTCTCATCGATACCGGCAGTGTCAGCCCTATTTGCAAAAGTGTAGGGCTGTTTTTGTATTTCATTTTAAAAGAAATAATGAGCGACTTTGATGCTTTGTGGGTGGATGTTCTGAAAATATTTCCGGTTTTAAGTGGAGGTGTAAGTTCATACCTTAGTTTTACTTAAAAGAGTTGTTTTTAAATTCGCACACCTTTTTTAGAGCGCGGCTTTCAGTAAGCCCGTCGAGGAAAAGGTGTTTGAAAATGTTCGCCGGCACCTCAATATCTTGGGCAGTATAGACACCTTTGCGGCCATAATTGATCTAGAGGTCCAGTCGGCCATTCGAAATGGTCTGGTTCCAAGGTTCTGGAAGAACTTTCACTCCGGCTTAGTTCCGTCCGAGCTGCAAGGCGGGATAAACGACCAGGCCTTGGCCATAGAAGCACTGCCCGACAAAAACCGCTTGTTTACCCAGTTCATAGATGCCATTAACGAGCTGCACAACGGATTCCAAAGACTTATGCAGGTTAAGCCCATGTTGATAAAACTTATTGGGAGAGAGGGAAAACCAGCTCCGAATTCGGTAAAAGTAATGCAGGAAGATGGGATCAAGAGCTGCCTAAGGGACTCCTTGCTGGCCCAACTTCCGCCCACATTCAGTGTGGTCGTGGGCGCCTTCTACTGGGTGCATTTCAAACTCTTTACCAAAGCTTCACAAATCGGATTGGCCCCAGTTGGTATGGATCATAAAAAAAAAATTTCCACATTTACTCAGTTATTTATTTTTTGTAGACTCTGATGTTTTTGATGAACTTCTATGCGTCGGCTGTAATTTCGATGTGGAGCAGTGCTGTTGTCAAAGACTCACGGAAATGGTCAATAAGACAAACATGAAGATGTTCGAGATGAACCTTATCGATCGCCTAACTGGTAGTGCTCTAACTGCCCTTATCAAACTCAAAATCAAGGAGCATATTAACGACACTTGCATGGGAATATTTGATAGAAGTCATTTAAAACAGCTAGAAACTGTGAGTAAAGCACCACATAAGAAGTTTATATTATTGACGTATAACCTTTGCAGTGGCTGTCGGATGTTATTATGTCCTGGCTTACAAATATATTCACGGAATGGAAGTCTAAAGATAGTATTAACGGGCAGGAAGTTCCAGATTCTGTAAAATCATTTAAAGTAAAACTGACTTACTTTATGTACGAAACTTTTGCGCAAAGCGTTATTGGTCAATTCTTTAGCATTATAATAGGTAGGATTTTCAAGTTGTTGAGGCCATAATTTTTTACATTTTATACTTGGCAAATAGACTATCCAGACTCCATACCTGCAATAGATGACCTAAAAATTTGTATGGAGAAAATTGATATGCGGGCGTACCTCACTGAATCTCTTAGAAACTCTCTAGAAGCCCGGATCTTGCATCCTGGAGTTAACACCATGGACATATTAACCGGGTACGTGGCGGCGATAAAAGCTATTCGCCATCTTGATAACACAGGAGTGATCTTGGAGATGGTTACGGCCCCAATCAAGGATTATCTGCGCAAACGTAACGATACCGTGCGACGTGTTGTAACTGGGCTGACTGAAGAGGGACCAACTGATTTGTCCGAGGAGCTCGCCAAGGGTGAGTCGATAAAAGAAGGCAAGGACTCCGGTACGGATGAGTTCAGCAACTGGGAGAATTGGGTGCCGGACCCCTTTGGAATAGACGCTACTATTATGCAGTACAATAGCTCAAGGAAGATGAGATCAGCTGATATAATATCAATGGTGGTTGATATATACGGCAGTAAGGAGCTGTTTATGACGGAGTACCGCAATCTAATGGCAGATCGACTACTGGCTCAGCTGGATTTCAATTCAGAAAAGGAAATTCGAAATCTGGAGCTTTTGAAGATCCGCTTCGGAGAATCTCTCCTTCACAGCTGTGAGGTGATGTTGAAAGACGTCACGGACTCCAAACGAATTAATGCACACATTCACAGCGATAGTAACCGCACTGAAAGTAAATAACTTTTAACCTTTTTACGTAATATTTTGTTTAACAAATCTTTTTATATTAGATCAACTATTCGACATCTCCTCGCTGATAGTATCGGCACAGTTTTGGCCTTCCTTTAACAAAGAGAGTCTTCAGTTGCCGGAAGAGATCGAGAATGAGTTCAAAAAATATACAAAGGCCTATGAGGCGTACAAGGGAAACCGAACTTTGAACTGGCGAACGGTGACTGGCCGTGTAAACATCGAAATTGAGATTGGGGATCGTACCATGGAAATGGTTGTTAGTCCCACATTGGCGGTCATAATATACCATTTTCAAAACAAGAGTAAGAACCATTATTTAAAATATAAAGTCCATGCAGTGCTAGAATTAACGGTTTCAGGCGAATGGACTATTGAGGACCTGAGCTCTATTACAAAGGTTCCACCATCTGCCCTACGACGTCGGCTGAGTTTTTGGCAAAATCACGGGTTGATCTCGGAAACAACGCCAGGAATATTTAGTCTTTTAGAGAAGGAGTCGGAGAAGTCTCAGTTTGAAGACATGAGTTTGGCAGAAGCCGACGAAGAGGATTTGGAATCTGCAATGGCTTCAGCCAGTGATCAAAGGGAAGAAGAACTTCAAGTGAGTATTAGCCAAGTTATATTTTATAGATTTGTACAACATATTTTTTCCTTTAGGTTTTCTGGTCCTATATTGTTGGCATGCTCACGAACCTAGACTCCATGCCAATAGATCGCATCCATCAGATGCTTAAGTTGTTTGCTTCTCACAGCGGAGGAGTCGAGTTTACTCAGGATGAGCTAAAACACTTCTTACAGCGAAAAGTCAGGGAGCACAAGCTTATATTCTCGGGTGGAGTTTACCAATTAGCGAAATAAATTTTGGGAGATTATCAAAATTAAATTGAAAGCGACTGATAAAATAATTGAACAAAATGTGCATAAAAGAGATAACGTTTTTAAAATTTACTGTTCCATGATGAACAATAATTTTTTCCAACCATCGTCTTATCTAATTCTATTCATGGCTTATCTGTTTTCACCGTACACTGCAAAGCCTTTACCAAAAAACTTGTTTTCCGTAAATGATTTGAAGATTCTAAACAAAAAGCATGCAAAACACAATAAACCAGAAGGTACGTCTAATGCTTAATTTATTTAAAGTTATGTTTATAATATGCTAATCCTGTTATTAACAAATTCAAACATCTAAATGTTTTAAAACTAAGGGCGAAGAAAAGTGTACTTGTTTTTTGATATACTTTACATGGTTTAACAGTTTTTGGTTTCAGAAATAAATCACGAACTCAGCGGCTAAATCGATCACTTTATACATACACGCAAACAACTTGTGCTTAATTTAATTTTGTAATCGTTTAAAACTGTAATCTGTACATCAAAAGTTACTTCAGGTTAGAAACAGGCTCCTCCTCGGGCAAGAATCGAGCATGGTAGACGCTTTCGCGGTGAATTGGAGTAAGGACGGCGTTTAAAATGGGCGAAATGCGCTTAATCCTCTGCTGAAAGCGGGCTCGATCCCGCGCCATCACCTGCCACTCGCTCTTCCTGGCAGCCCGATAAGCGTAGTCCCAAGCGAGCATTACGTGAACTTCGGGTTTCATGTTAAATCGAACCTGTAGAAATCAAAAGTTAACTGATTAGTATTGCGCTTCAATATAAGTCGCCTGTGGGCAAACCCACCTTCTTCGCCGTTGTGGTGCTGTCATGGCTGCATTCATACGCCTTGGGCTCCTCGTAATCCTCATCTTCACCGCACACGAACTGCACGCTGCTGTCGTCGTCGTCATCATCATCCTCATTGTCATCCTCTTCAATGTCATTTTCATTCTCTCCTTCGGTGTCGTCTTCGAAGCAGATGAAGCTATCCTCGCTGCACTCCGAGATGCTGCGCTGTCGCTGCAAGGAACCCTTGGCAGGCGATCCCCCAGAGCTTCCCGAATTGTTGTTCTTGTCACTGGACACTTGACTAGTGGGGAACTCATCTGCAGCCTCCTTGAATCCGTGACGCGGGTGAAGGTCGATAAAGAAGTAGCAAGAAGAGGGGACGCAACGGCGCAGAGCGTCAAGCTCGAGTCCCGCCATTTTGGCGCACGGCGGACTCTGCGCGTTAACACACTTGTGAAGGGCGGTCTGCATCTGGCTGACCACGTCCATAGCCATCAGTTTGAAGGACATCATGGTGGCGAGCGGATCCATGGGATCTGGCTGTATTGGCGGTATCCGTAAATCCTCGGACACCTCAGACGGCTTGGCAGCAGGCTCCTGATGGCCCTTGCTTGGTGTCCACAAAGACGCAGTAGGAAGGGGACGCGACGTAGGTCCGCACCGATAGTGCTCGTAAATTGGGGAACTCATGTTCGCAATCAGGCGGAGAACAAAGATGAAGGGGTCAAACAGCGCGCCCATAAGGGTATGAAATCTCGACATCTGAACTTAAAGACACAAGTATGTTGTGATGGGTATCCCTTGCGAAAAGCCATTTTTTTCTGTTTGGCTTTGGGTGGCATTGTGGCCAGCTCAATTTGAGGCAGACTTATCCATGACTACTGCGATTAACTAATGTGATGGGGAGTGAAATAACGCACATATATGGTGAAATGTTACGTATATCTTGCATCCGATAGATTGTCCAAATGTGTTTTTCAGTTGTAAGCTAGTTCTGCTTTCGTTTTGAGCGTATATAGCGAGATATAAAGTCCAGGCACAATAATATTCAGAGTTTTACACGTTTTATACCAGAATAGTTCCATACTTTTTCACTAGAGCTGAAAATTTATCGATTACAGTTGTTGAATCACCTTGGGGAGGTTGTTGTTATTGTGACCACTCTCCCGCGCACCCGACAATATTTTCACATCCATGCCAAAAGTAAAGCATTGTAGCTATAATAATATTTGGAAACCGTGATTAAGTATTATGTTTGAGTTTTATAAATAATTTAGTATTTAAAATAATATTAAAAAACAATTTAACATTAAAAAATGGTCCCAGTGAGTGTGGTCAGAAAGCCAATTTCATTCATGCCAAGAATGTTGTTTGTATATATTATAATTCCGATAAACTAACAATGAATAAATATTATTTATGCAAGAATATTTTATAAGCTGTATTGGGTGACGAAACACATATATAAAAAAGGATTATTTTAGTTAAAACCTAGAAACATGGTCACCCTAATAAAATGTTGTGACTGCCTAGAAATTTAGTAAGACGATAAAAACCGATTTTTAGCAATAAATTTTTATTTAAAAGCTTACTTAACAACTTCTAAATATACAATTTCTATTTAGGAGATAATATAAAGGTAAAAACGGATGTCCTTTACGAAGGTCAGCTAAAAAATAAAATATTTAACCAGTGTTGGTCGTATTTACATAAATTAAAGTGACAGTCTTGTAGATCAACTTTAATCACTAAGAGTCTAGTTAGAGTGTATACAAATTTCTTCATTTATTTGCATCTTAAAAACTTAAAAAGAAAAATTGCGGTCGATGCGATCAACAAGATTACTTCCGTGTATTATACATTTACGTATGTATGTATATTGTTCTTTAGCCGATATTTATACCTGACACTGTATGAAAATGCAAGTGCATGTTCCGCTTCGTCATTCTATAGATAAATATATATATACTCATCGAACTTGTATCTGTAAACATGTATGACATCTAGAATATAGCAGCAGAGTCAGAATATGTGAACCAATACGTATTATATCCATGTATTATTCTGATTTTCCGTACTCAAAACGTTCAGAACTGTCTGAAATAAACAGAAGCCAGATTGATATTCATGCGCACATACTTACACGCGTATATACATATTCACGTCAGTATATGCACACAAGCACACGTACAGATTAATCAAACAGCCATATGATTAAAACACATTGGAACAGCTGATTCATAAGCGTCGAAAATACATGTATATATACCCCGCCCCTTACCCATGTGTGCGCACTCAGTTACTCACACACCAGCTGGCCATTCTACTGCAACAGTTGATATCAACAAATCCAGGGGCGGACTGCAGGTGTCGCCTATTTGAGGGGCGCTTCTTAGTTTTAAGGTATCAAAGGAAAGCCACTATAATATATGATTATATTAGTACCCAATTACTGAGATGCTGCTTAAAAATACAAAGATGTATATCAATTTAATATCTTAATCACCATTTAACTGCTAGGCCCCACCTGGCCAGTTGAGGAACTCTGTATGACTGAGAGTCATGAACATACACACGCGCTCCAAACCTGCGCTCTCTCTCAGTTTCACGCACACACCCACAGCTAATGTATCTGACGCTGGTATGGGTGCATGTATCTGTATCTACGTGCTGCGGACTCAATCGTAAACTTTGCAGTCAGTTCACTTGAACAGCTGTGAGCGATCGACGTTGGTCGGGAACCAAACACACAGACACCCCATATAGACACGCATATACATTTGTATATGCATAATTACATACTTCGCAGTATATGGGGGCTGCATAAGAAACAAGTACAACAAAATCAGAAATATACACAAATATACAACAAAATAAAAACGTAAAATCTTTTGCGTAGTTTATTCGCTCGCGTCGTTCACATCGTTTCGTTTCTTCACTTTACTTCACTCCAATCCAACTCGTATCTCATCGCTTCGTTTTTCGTTGCGCTGCGCTGCTTTGCGTTGTGCCGAGAGTTGCGTTGCTTCTTCAGTTCAGTTCAGTTAAGTTCGATTCGATGTTTAGTTTAGATTGGCCTGGACAGGAAGAAATGCCCTGGTCTCGCGCGACTCGGTGAAGATATAAGCAATCTAGAACCCTCAAATAACACCCACTAACTAAATCTAGTAACGGAAACCTGTGTGCATAAATCTAGTTGTGATTTAAATCCCCCAGATAAATAAATAATACCTGATCCCCGCAAATACTTATTGTCAAGTGATAAGACAGAAACATTTGGTGCCAGCTGAATTTCAAACCAATCTGCACCAAAACATTATCAAAATATTTGGTGTTTCAAAATCAACACGTAAAACAAACACAAACACTAACGCGAGTGCAGCAGTATTAGTGGAGCACTCAAACACAGCGAACGTAACATAAGTGCACCATTATAGACGGGTGTAAACCTCTGCACATACATAAGTACGAGCCAATCTATTTAATTCAGTTTCAGTGCATTTATAAATTAATAAAATGTACAATAAATACCCAGCACGAGTGTGAGTGAGAGACACGCGTACGTATATAAGCTCATTACACAGACGCAGCGAACGTGAGTCTTGGAATATTGCAAACACAAAACAAAAAATAAATAAATAACGAGGAACCAGTTTCACCTTGAGGAGCAATACCTAGTGCACACTCACACTGAGGCGAACGCGAGTATTTTGCTAAATAAAACAGTCCGATCAGACCGCGACTGCGAGTACATAGTGCATACATAGTGCATCTAGTACTCACTACATAATTCGTGATAAAGCCCCGGAGGAACCGAACCCTCCGCACTATCGGAACTCCACCACTGCCTCTGTTTTTGCGACTATGTTCGAGCGGCTATCGCGACAACTGCCCTGGGAAACCACAGACACAGACACAGAGTGTGCGACGCAGCAGTCCTGCCAGATATCCCTGACACGCTGAGAAGATGATAGCTAAGCCCAACCAGGCTACCACCGAACCACCATTCAGTTTTCGCCCCGGAACAGTGCTAACGGTTCCAGCAACCACCCCAGCGAGCCCAGCAAGCGCTAAGAATCCAGCACCAAAACCGGAGCCACTTCCCCGCACCGCACAGACCCCCAAAGTCCGAACACAAAGCCAGTCAGCTATTACTCATCCAGCGGCTGTGGCTTCGCCTTCCGCGCCTGTTGCTGCAGCTGCGCCGAAGCCCCGGCACCCCCGGAGCCCCACCGCCCACACCTCCATCCATCCGGATCCCCTCCACCTCTTAGCCCCCGAGCTCCAGACCGAATCCAATATGGACGGCGAAAGATCTCCGAGCCACAGCGGCCATGAAATGGCACTGAACATAAGCGGCCCCGATTCCAGCCTGGTGTTCGGATCTGCACGGGTTCCTGTCAACTCCAGCACCCCGTATTCGGATGCAACTCGAGTGAGTAACACAGCCCCGGCGACACTGGGGGAAATCGGGTCGAGTTCTGGGGTCTTGCTTTGGGGGAAATGTTTCGTGTATATTATTGAGAGATTAGAACTTCCATTCCCTGGCTTATATTATAACAAACTGAGACGAGAACATTTCTTAAGCAAATAATTTAATATCATTTAATTGCCGTGCAGGCAGCGATTCATTTCGGATGACACGTCATTCAGCCTTCCAAATTCCACTATCTGGTGGCCTGATCTCGTCTCGATAGGAAGATGCGTTTTATCAACACCGTAAGTCGGTGTGCCCACCCGTCCGAGCCGAAACTTTAGCCAGCGATGCACTCCTTATCAGTTATAATGGGAACTACTTAGATAAACACTCACAGCTGTCGCGTCAAGGCAATCGCACTTCACATTCGGCAGAGAGACCTACATATAAAACACATACAAATACTTTTTCCAGACCGGACAGGTCAACAAAAAGTTTGACTGATAAGATTTCCTCCAGATTAGAATCAAGTTTTTTTGCGATTATTTTCTTTGTTTACAAATACAGGCACGGCAAAACAATTAATGGAGATTAGCAATCGAATGGACGTTTGTATTTATTACGCTTGATCGTAAAAGCTGAACTTCATTTCTGACTTATTATGATGAAATACCCAATTAGGTGGATACCCACAAGATTGATGGTTGATTTTTTTGGGCTTGAACCCCGGCTGCACTGGGCTTTCGAGCATAGATTCATTCTCTGAATGCGTGGAAGTGCATTTTTTGTCCCCGTGCCTTTACGGGGCGGTTGTACTCGCGTTTCGCTTCCCTGATGACTCACAATATTGCCGAGCTTGCATATATACACATGTAGATATGTATCTGGTGGATGTGTTGTTCTGGCGGATAGTACGTCCATATTTTGCGCCGCTTAACTGTGACCGATACATATTTGTTTATATTTCTATACGCTGATATGTTTTTGTCAAGGCACGAGTTCCTTATGGCGATCTATTGAAACCCGGAGAATATCTACTCGTCATCTTGTTTACCACACGGCTGAGGAAAACAGCTAGCCAGAACACTTACTAATGCCTCTATTTCAATTCGTGTACCAACTCCTATCCAGAGCTAAGCGTATGTAGAATTTAGCGAATACACATTTGGTGCATTGACCTTGCTTAGCAGTTTGCTTTTTACGGTTATTAGTGCGGACGGATGGCGGAGGCAATGGCTGCCTTTTGCCTTTGGCGTCACGAGCAGAACTCAATTGCGTATTACGCGCACATATAGAACTGAGTCGTTGACTTCTGCGGCTACATGTTTATCTTTGCTGCAAAAATGTGTTTAATATAGTATTCGAGCTGATGACCTTAGGATCTAAGCGTGCGGCAGGAGCGGTTAAAATGGAAAGCCCCGACCTCAGTTCCCAGTACCCAGTTCCCAGTTCCATTTCATCACTTTTACTTGCTCCCCATCGCGTACATACACGGGTCTCTGTATATGCGCCTGTCTCTGTAAATGTATCTGTATCTGTTGCTGTATCCCACGGATGCGGGTGTCTGCAACTTCTGGCCGCCTCTGTATGAGTGTGTGTGTTTGGGCCGGGTGAGAGTGTGTTGTGTCTACAAGACTCGGCTGCTTATTAGACTTGAACTGAACCGTCTGACTGACGGCGACATTGAGAGTGAGTCGGGTTCGGAGCAGAGTTGCGAGGGCAAAGGCAAAGGCAAAGGCAACGGCGATGGCAGAGGCGATGGCAAAGGCAATGGCCGATGGAGCATCGCATCCCGTCGGCCCCAATACCATCTACCCATCCATCCGAAAGTCTGCTCCAATCGGCCGCTCCGCTTAGCTCGCTCCACGCCAGTTCGGTTTGACTCGGCAGTGCCAAGGGTATCGCCTCGACTTCGGATGTGGATGAACTCGCGAGGTACACGAACTGCTGCAAGGTCGAAGTTAACGCTATTAATAGGTAGTTTCTGCCGTCTCTCGCGGCGAGAATAAAACGGTTATTCACATTGACCAAGCGACGCGAGACGCGTCACCGCAGCCGTGCTATGACCTATTCCAAGTGCACCGTTCGCTTCCCGGGATCGGGTTGTCCGGATCAAAGGGAACCAGGAAGCTGGTGCAGGCCCAGTGCCCCGGCTACTGGTCCGCGATCCCAGCATTTAAATACAGCAAACATTCGAACGCAAGCCATATTTCGTTTTAGGAGCGTTTTGTTAACCTTGGCGCGGGACATTGAACTTCAAACGCTGCGAATACGTATTTTTGAACAGATACAAGTGCATACATACCGACATAGACAAGGCGATACACGAATTGCATATATGTCGGCGCACACAGGCGTCCGGATGGACGGCTATAGGTATACGTATAGTACACCTCTGGTGTGAATTTTATTTCCTAACTCTTTATCTGCGATACGTTAATATGCAGCGAACATTTATATACGCAAATGTATAATAGGTAAATGTGTTTTTCGCATGAACAAATTAACGGAGCGTATCTACCTACATATTTGAGGTTTTTTCTACTTAAGGGAAGGAGATTTAAAAAACAAGGGAGTGTAGTAATTTATTTTCTGGGAATACCGGAAGCTACGTTGAATATATGTAAGGGAAACCTATACGTTGCTGTCTAAAGCAATGATATTTACCATGTTAAGGTTAATAAACAACTTAATAACAATATTAATACACAATTTAACTTTTTAAAAAGAAAAAGCAATCTGGCAAATATGTATATTTTATTTGCTTGTTTAAATTGTTTGTAAAAAGTAAAAGTATCTAAGCCCCTGTCCCTTTCTTTACAGACCAAGAAACATTCTCCCGGCCATATTAAGCGCCCCATGAACGCCTTCATGGTGTGGAGCCAGATGGAGCGGCGGAAGATCTGCGAGCGGACGCCGGACCTGCATAACGCGGAGATATCCAAGGAGCTGGGCCGGCGGTGGCAGGGCCTCAGCAAGGACGACAAGCAACCGTACATCATAGAGGCCGAGAAGCTGCGGAAGCTGCACATGATCGAGTACCCGCACTACAAGTACCGGCCGCAGAAGAAGCAGGCGCGCTCCCCGGGATCGCTGAAGCAGAACCAGGACGCAGAAGGCTGCGAAGCTAAAAATGACACTCCCAACCACTCACTGTCCACTCTTGCAATCAATGGAACCACCACTGCCGGTCGGAAAAGCAAACGATCTACCTCTACATGTCAATCGGGTTCGGGATCCAGTTCGAAGCGAATAAGGACCGACTCGGGCGACGCCTCCAGGCCGAGATTCGAGCTCAAGGCGGAATCCGCAGAGCAGCACAGCTCTGTGGATATCATATTGCCCTCGGCGGACAACCTTCTCAGCTACCAGTCGTCCGACTATTTACCTCTCAGCACAAACAGCACCGCCGACGCCGACGAGAAGCTGCACTCGGACTTGAGCACGGGTCCGCTGGAAGCGCGGGAGAACCTGCCGGACGTGGTGCACGGTCTGCTGCCGCTCTTCTGCTCTGCGTCGCACGGCCACCACAACCAGTCGGACCCCACGGCGGGCCTGATGGAGAACATCTCCGCGATCAGCCCGATCAACGAGCCCCAGGAGCTGTCCGCGGAGGAGCTGTCCGCGTTCCTGCCCTACCTGGAGGTGAATCCCTCAAGCGACGGGCCCGGCCTGAAGGTGGAGTCCAGCCTGCTGGACGGCTCCGGGCTGAACGAGCCCGTCTTCGACTCCGAGGACAACATCGTAAATGACGCCAACCTGCACTCGGCCAGCCATCAAATACCTCCCTACGTGCCCGACAGCCACGACTGCTTCGCGGAGGACTGCGGCGGGGACAGCTCCTCCCACCAGGCGGAGTTCGAGGTGCGGCCACAGACGGTGACGATGACCATGACCTGCACCATGCCATACGGCGGCCCGGACGGGGGGCACACATTCCAGAACGACGACTACAACCCGATCCCGTCGGCCGCCGAGGACAGCGACTGCAGCATCCTGACCAGCTCGAACTCGCCGCAGATCGGGTTCGCCGGCGCCGGCTTCGTGGAGGCGGACGCCATCGGCAGCACGTGCACGTACACCCAACAAGACTACACCGGAAGTGTAATTGAAACACACAATGATCTCAACTACGCCGCACACGACAACAACGGAGCTCTGCTAGCCTACACATTTGAGGACTTGCCGCCTCAGCCAACCGGTAGTCATCTAGAATTTAACACTAACAAGTACGAGTTTGCAAGTTATTACAAAATGTGAGAGATATTTAAGTTTGTGTAATTTATAACTAATATAATTGTACGATTATAATTTTACACCAAATTATATATATGTATGTATGTATACAGATAAATACTATATATTCCATAAATTCTATATACAAAAAAAAAAGCGAGAATAAAATGCATTGCATTGAAAACATTACGATGGAAGTTTCGTTTAACTGCGTAGCGGAATTCTTTCTATATACGACAAACGAGCGGGGGATTAACCTCGTTGCTAATTGTTTCCAAACTCAATCAATGCGGTTTTCGTTGGGTTCTCGCGATTTATCTACATATGTTTATTTACACGCACAAATATTTTACATAACTCATTGGGGGCCAACAGAATAGGATACAGAATGATGCTAGGCCATCATCACTTGGTACACACGATAACATAATCCAGACAGTAAGGTGGTATACATTCGTTCACTTTCCGCAGCTGGTTCCGCAGTTTACAAGGTGCTCGCCTCGATATGTGGGATGTTGTGTAGGCCGGAGTCAGGATTGGACCAGTAGTAGTAGGGAGCGCCCTGGCTGAAGCAGAACTTCGTGTTCAGGGTTTCGCCGTGATCCACGTAGTACATGAGGTAAAAATTGCACATTTCGTCTTCGTTCGTCGGTCTTGAAATAAGTGACGTGAGTGAGTTTGATTGATTAGGGATATTGGACATTAAGGATCTGCTACTCACCCCACTTTGGTTATCCGATGTCGCGTGCTCTGCAGAGTGCACCTAACAGCGATCTTGTCTCCTTCCACAATGGGATCCCTGTTGCTAACGTTGTAGAACATCTGGGGAGTGAGGGGATCCCTCTTACCCAGCTGCAGCCACTCCTGTTCGCCCTCGCTGTTCGTCCTGACCCTGTAGCCGGAGACCACTTTTCCCAGTCCGTGGGTATGCACCCGGTATGCGAACGGATGCAGGACCTTCTTCTCGCTTATCTCGCAAGCAGTTTCTAGGTGCTCCGTCTTCATTGCCGGAATCATTCCGTCCGTGCCCATCAATAGGGTTCCAGCCAACTTTTTCTGACTGTCAGGAAACAGTTTGAGTAATATCAAAAAATATTATTTGTGTTAGGGACTTACGGCTCCTCTGTATAATCCAAGAAAACTCCTGAGTCATCGGTTGAACCATCTGAAATAAAAATATACATTAGATTTCATTTTTTGAGCGGGTTTTACCACTCACCTTTAAATTTATCGATGTGGGCATAGTGGACCTGCAATACCAAGTACTTGGTGGGCGAGTTTTTGCCCACCTTGAAACCCACTCCTTCGGGCAAATTCAGTTTTTGTGCGTCTCTGGCCCAGGCATATAAGATCTGTAAATAGATTAAAGAAATGGTTCAGTAAATATTGGCAATTTGAAACAGTAGTTATTTGCCTTGATGATTGCTTGTCGATGACCGAGTTCAAATTTATGGATTGGAAAAAACCAATTGTAAAACAGTTATTTATGATTACCATCGGCTACCAAATCAAAAACTGGACTCAACAATGGAGGCAGCCCCACTAATGTCCAAATAGAACGCTATTCGATACAAAAAAAAAAAATTCTCGAAAAAATAAATTATCTGTCCAAAGGCCTAAGCTGAGCCATGTCCCCTTCCATTTGCTGCCGTTGCAACGAGGAAATTTGGCCCCGGGCCATTTGCAGCTCCGGAAAGGCATACCATCCGCACCATTTTACCTGCAGGAACTGCAGCCTCGTGGTGGATCCTGCTCTGTTTTTCGCGGTAGATGATGATGTGGTTTGCAGCGAGTGCTACTTGGGCAACCATGCCGCTCGGTGCTCCGCTTGCCGGACTCCGATTTTGGAACGCGCAGTGGCCGCCGTCGGGCGGAAGTGGCACGAAAAGTGTTTCCGGTGCGTGAGCTGCGGCAAACCGCTGATCTCGTCTGGCTTTTACGAAGTGAACGGATACCTCTTCTGCAATTCACACTTCCGGGAACTGTTTTCGTCCCGCTGTGCCGGTTGTGCCGGGCCCATCGAAGAAAGAGCCGTGGTTGCGCTGAGCACCAAGTGGCATCAGAAATGCTTCAGGTGTTCCATTTGCCGTCAAAGGATCGTCACCGGAGAATTCAGGATCGTTTGCGGACGGCCGATCTGCCTAGGCTGCAAGCCCATCGTCTTTGGTCCTCAAAATTGCATGTGTCCCGAATTCTAAGTGTCTAGTGGTCTGTATTTTAAGTTCGTTTCGTACCTGGGAATGCGAATGGAGTCCGCAGGGGCTAGCTGACTCCTCGTTGGAAGCTCGATTCATCTCTCCGCAATTCCTGTTCAAGGGAATATTAGGATATCAGTGGGTTATGGTAGCACTCCATCTAAAAACTCACCAAGTGTTTTTTGTGGTCCCGGGCTCTCCGCATCCGTAGAGCAGCATATGGTGGGCCGTATTCATGGTGGCATTGGGATTGAAGCCAACTGTGTGAAAATTGACAAATTAGATTCTTATACCTGAAGATGTATCTGAACATACCGATATAGTAGGTGGTAGTTGGATCAACTTTAACAGGGGTGCACAAGTACAAATCCGGCTGTATATTATATGTTATATTTTGTTAAAAGAGAGTGAAAATATTAAATTGGATTAGTCAACAAGTTAAAAAACTAAATAAGTGTGTGGCCTTCGCAGACTTTTTTGCCACCCCCTAAGTAGAATAACGAATGTATCTACGGCGCAGGTTCGAGAAGTGCAATCTACAGGTTTTGGATCCAAGCCATTACATGTGGGTGTTGAATCGTGTGTATTCGAGGCACCTTACTAACCATATGGAGCAATTTTTACAGTATACAAATCTTTTTCGCCGAACACAGAAATGATGCACATCCCACATAGAGTGCAAACAAAAGTAATTACATTTTTCTCTGTGTATTTGCGCATTTTGTTCATTAAAAAATATATACGCACAGCTGGGGGAATTTTTTCTTCCATATGGGTCAATCTATTATTTTAAAAGGGCACTTACGGTTTGTGGGGAAACCTTGGGCATCAGGAACGGAAAGGAAGCCGTGGTGCCTGTTGCCGAATTGGTATCTAGATCCTGCTGATAGACGGAGTTCTGGTAAACCCCCATTTTTACAAGGCCGTCAACGGTTATCAGGTTGAAAAGTAGGAGGATTCCCAAGGGAGCGCAGATTTCGGATACACGCGCCATTTCGGACTTCTCTTATTCCACTAAGCACTGAATGTCCTTTTTAGAAAACGAAACAAAAACCTTCCTGAGCGGAAGAACAATACGTTTCGTATTGCCCCTGATATTTTTCCACACGTAGCTAGGCCCAGCTTATATATATATGTGTTCTGGGCTGTTATCGATACTTAGAGCCGTTATATCGATGGTGAAACCAGGGGTACAAAAAGTTTGAAAGCGGTGCATTTTAAACACCTCAAAAATTCACTTGTTGGGTTGAAAATGCAGCAGGAAATATAAATATTTCCAGCTAGTAGAGGTTTTTTCTGTGAAAAACACCTGTTAACAAATAAATGAACATTAAAAACATGGCGTTAAAATACTGCTACACATGCTTCGACATACTGGAGGAATTCGTTGCGCGCATGCGTCAATCAATTGATTTTTTTACAAACAGAGTTCCAATGTTTATGGAGCGCTCTTCAAGATATAACTGTAGGCCTTAAGTTGAATCTTTTAGGATTTGTACTTTACTTGACGTTTAAATGGAGGATCTGGGTGATGTGGTCGAACAAGGCGCTGGTAAGCTGAGTAATTCGAAAACCCCAGGCCCCAGAAGCCGATACGCTAACGGTAATTCTTGTTTAACTAAGTTAAAGAACTGAGTTATTTACCAACCGTTCGAATTATAGATGACCCCGTTGGGAACACCCAGCAGTCACGCCAGGACTCGTCGAGCATGCTGAACCTGATGGACACCAGTTCCTTCAGCATGCCGCCTCCCAATCTCCACTCCTCAAAGGTGATCAATCCGAACAAGGCGATATTTACTATAGATGCAAACACCGGGCAGATTTTCATAGTGAACAACAAGGCCTGCCAGCTTCTGGGCTACACATCGCAGGAGCTGAGGAATAAGGGATTTTTCGACCTGCTGAATGGCAAGACGGAGAGCCACATCTCCTCCCTGGCGGAGATGCAGATCGAGGGCGACGAGGGCAGAGTGGTTCTGTTGAGCGGCAAGGTCATCGAAATGAAGACGAAGTCGGGAAACAAGATCCTGGTTTCGCTCTGGATCCGTCAGATCAGCAACGACGGGAGGCACATAGCCGTCGCCGAGCCCGTGGAGCGGCACATCTGTCACATCAGCACCGATCGTCTCGGGGTAATAACCTCTGCAGACTCCACCACGGCCACCATATTTTTTTACGAATCCACCGAGGGCGTCGTGGGCGTCAACGTAACCGCACTGATTCCCTTCATAAAGCTCCCCGATCCGGACAGCAGGGAAATACCGAAGAGCCTGCGAAAACAGCGGGCCACAGGACGAACCACGGACAACGTCAAGTTCCCGCTGTGCCTGCTCATCGCTCTGGACGAAAGCGTGGTGGCAGGATACTCCAATCCTGGCCACAGCGTGTTCAATATTACCGTCTGGGTATTTCAAAACCTCAGTGGACTTATTGTGGTGGACGATGTAGGGAACATCCTGATGTGCAACCAGCCCTTCTCGTTGCTGATGTTCGGCTACGGCCAGGATAGGATCACGAACATGCATATATCCGCCATACTGCCCAACTTTGGCAAGGACTCCCGCGAGGACAAGAGCCCCAATGTGTCGAACACCTCGATAACCAGCAACGACTGGGAGCCGGACACGGATCCCCTCGTCCTGGACAACGACTCCTCACTGCAGTCCTGCAAACGAAACTCGGCTGGTAAGCAGCAAAACAACGAGCAAGCGGCCAACGAGGCCCACTTGGGCTGCCACCCGGAGAACAGCGGAGGACTGTTCTGCGATCTGCGTCAGCCGGATGATTGCACAATAGATGATATCCTGACACCAGTGAATGCCTCGAGTAGCTTCCCCGCCGACGAGTTCGAAGGGGGGTCCCACTCGCACACTAACGATATTGATTCGCTCGACAAGGCGAAGTCCGCATCCACGGAGACTTGCGATGGGTCCGGCAGCAATCCCGCCACCAGACTGCTCAGCTCCATCAACGGAAGCTTCGTGGGAGAGGCCATCCATGCGGACGGCACGGTGATCGAGGTGGTCTACTCCGTGCTGCTGCAGACCCTGCCCTGCTCCAACCGGGTCTACTGCATCTGGGTGGGCCGCAATCCCAGCACTCGGCTGGACGGGGAGAAATACAGCTACGCGAACCTCACGTCCACGTTCAACAGCATGGCCAGCACCATCGAGCAGTCGCTGGGCCAGGTAATAAAAACCACGGCCGCCCAGAACTCCAGCCGCCCCAACTCCCTCTCGCTGGTCTGCAAGTACGATGACGAGCTCTACATGGGCGAGTACAGCAAGCACTACACCTCGATCAGGCAGATCGGCCGAGGGGCCTACGGGTACGTGAACATGGCCTTCCGCAACTCCGACCGCCTGCTGGTCATCACCAAGTTCATCCTCAAGGAAAAGCTCTGCTCGCAGTTCATGGTCAAGAGCCGCGACTGCAAGGAAGTTCCTATCGAGATCCACCTGCTGCAGACCCTGAGCCACAAGAATATCGTGTCCGTGCTGGACGTATTCGAGAACGACCTCTTCTACCAGCTAGTGATGGAGAAGCACGGCTCCGGCATGGACCTGTGGACCTTCATCGAACGGAGGCCCTTGATGGACGAGAAGCTGGGCAGCTACATATTCCGGCAGGTCGCCGATGCCGTCAACTATCTGCACGAGCAGAAGATCCTGCACCGCGACATCAAGGACGAGAACATCATCATCGATCACAACTTCACCATCAAGCTGATCGACTTCGGATCCGCCACCTTCATGGAGGAGGGCAAGTTCTTCTCCACGTTCTACGGCACGACGGAGTACTGCAGTCCTGAGGTCCTGGCGGGAAACAGGTATGTGGGGCCCGAGCTGGAAATCTGGGCACTGGGGGTCACCCTGTATGTCCTGATGTTCTTCGAGAACCCGTTCATCGACGTGGAGGAGACCCTGAAGGCCGAGATCCAGATACCAAAGGTAGTGTCCGACCAGCTGAGCCGCCTCCTGAGTTCCATGCTGAACAAGGACCCCAAGTACCGCTGCACCATGCACCAGCTGATCAGTGACCCCTGGCTGACCCAGGAGGTGAATCCCTCGGCGTTTAGCTTTTCCTGGATAGTGCCCTGCAAGGCGCATGAGGCCAACCCGGACCTGTACTTCTCCGGCTACCTTTACTCCAGCACCTCCGTGCTGTCCACCATTTCGCCGCAGGAGAGCTTCTCTCACATCGAAGAGTCCTCGATCTGCGGCAGTGATGAGGCCAAACTGGCCGGCCACAAAACCGGGTTCAAGTTGTGTGTCAATGAAGGTGAGCTAGGAAGTTATTGAGTAAAACAAACATTCATCCCCTCCTCCTCCAGCCAAACACAACAAGATGGACACGCTCTATGCGAAACAGTTCCAGCTGAACACCTCGGTGAGCAACCACGAGCTGAGGGCCTCGTTACCTGACTCCAGCCACCCCGAAATCGGGGGCTCCATATGCTCCTCGAAGTCCGAGAACGACATATTCAAGAACAAACTCGAACCCTGCGTCTCTGCCTATAACGTAGTTAGCTTGCACGACGTGAACAGGAAACCTAAAACGCTTGATATAAACTAGAGTTCTATATCTGTTGGCCATGTGTAAATTTAATCTAGACATACTGTCATGTGTAAATAGCATCTGTGAAAGGACAATGGGGTGGGCGGAAAAACCAAAGAGTAGAGGAAAATAAATCAATTTTATTGTTACATTACAGTGCTTTTCAACTGCCCAGAATTCATCTTACCTTTTCACCGTACCCTTCTTAGTAAAAATCACACATTCTTTTGCATTCTTTTCTTGCATTGCTGCGCAACAAATAACTGAATAACACTTTAATTGCTTCGTATGGAATCGTCACGAGTTAACAACTATTTATACACACACATAGGGACTACCAAAAGTAAGCGTTCAACTAAATGTATATATGCATGCTTGTGCGACTTGATTGACTAGAAGTCAATGCAATAACTGATCGCTTCAATGGAAAGTCATGTTTGCCAGTTATTGAAGACTCCTAACTTCGAACAGCTCTTAAACTTTTTACAAATATGTATACGGTTAGCATAAGCGATCTACAAAACGTATCTAAAATATCGTGTCGGTGTTCTCATATTTGCGGTCCCAATAGCCTCCGCTGTACAGCCAGTCGTCGGACTTGGTAAATGGGTTAGTTGTGAACTTGAACCACCTGGAATATGGATTACTTAGTGAATTAGTTAATCAACTAGGGAAACAGCCTTACTTCGGAGTCCAGTCATCGCTATTGGCGAATTTTCTCTGCTTCCGCGTGTGCCTTTGTTTCTCCTCGAGTCGTGTTTTCTCCTTGGACGCTCCGTCCAGGTTTCCTTCCTCTAAGTATAAAATATCAGGTCGCAGTCGCGAATCGGTAGGGCAAAGTGTTAGCGGTGGTTTCATGTTACTATTCATGGCGTTAAGCTGCAGCGCAAAATGCGTAAACTGGTAATACTGGAAGGACACAGAGGGCTAAGCAGCCGAAACTAAATTATTGAAAGGGCAACTCCCACCTCGTTGCAGTTGGAAGGTCTGGGCTTGCAACTCCACAGTGTTGTGGAGTCCGGTATGTCAATCGAGTAGGCGGAATCACTCTTCGGTATGTCGCCCTCTTGCTCGAGCGGAGGATAGTTGTCGTTCTGAAATGTAACAATTTTTGAGATACTCCTTGACAGTAACCCAAGAAAGTCTTACACTTACGTCTTGAATGGACAGGCTGCGGAACGAGTTCAGCTTAAAGCTGTTCAGTTTCGAAAACATTTTCTTCGGGGTGCCATTAGGCGAGCCGTCAAAATCGTCGTTCTTTCTGGTTCCCTGCTTAAGATACTGAATGTAGGACTCGGCGGAACAGCACTTGATAAACTCGGTCCATTTGCCGTACAGGAAGTAAAGGTTTGTTTCACTGCAAAGGCATATTCAACTTGATAGCTTACACTCAAAGTATCAGTGAGTAGGTGCCCACCTGGCATCCTTGACGAATCCCTCGACGCGATGTAAGTTCTTAGCTCCAGATCCGGCGGACTTGAAGGTGAGGCTGGCCACATGGCCAGTGGAGTGGTTGGTGATCTCCATCTTTCCGTACTGCTCTATCCACAGTCTGCCCACAATAATATTGTGCACGCAGCAATTGACATTAGTCCAACTGTAGGCTTCGTTCCATCTGAGAAAAGATGTTGTTACACTGCGGTTACCATCCAAAACCTTTAAAGCAAAGATATTGCTTACCTCGGGAACTCCACGGTGACGGTTCCCTTCGGGTTCACCTCAACACTCTTTCCCCAAAACTTGATTTTTGGGTTGATTGTGCCGTGAAACTTAAAGTCCTTGGATTCCGCATGGAAAGCAGATACTGGCGGATGATGGGAGACTTGTTCGCAAACAATTCGATAGTCTCCGTTCTGCAGCTCATACGTTTCACCGAGAAGAGGGTTAAATGGTTTTCCCAGGCGCTCCCAGTTCGAGGCTAATGCGGATACGGCAAACGCTGTTGGATAGTTAAATGATATATTAGTAAATAAGTCATGGGTTAATTTAGTGATTGGGGTTTGTGGTTCAATTCATTTCAATTATAGTCAATGCAATCGCATTGGTCATTGAATGCAAAAGCGCATTGGCTGGACAGATAGTGATTACTAACCACAGACAAGTTGTCTTTCGAGTTGCAGAACTTTCTGGATAATTGGACTTATCAGTGTTTAACGACTTGAGGAACACCTGTTTGCCGCTGATAACCTTTGATAGCACTCACCTGCTACGTATTTCATCCGGTCCGCCGGGGATTCCTGGTGGGCGGCTTCGGTGAGAAGTTGTGCGTATTCCATGTACTCGCAGAGTCGCTGGAGGAAGCTTAGTGGCTCGTTGAGCATGACTGGCATGGTGATCTTGCTCAGGTCCTTGCCGATGCAGTTCTTAAGGATGGCCCAGATACTGACCTCCTTGCGGGAGATCATCGGAGCCGGAAGCCCAGTGCTGCGGGAGATAAGATACGGTGTTACTGGGCGCATGAGTAATAAAAGTACTCACCGTTCCTCTTGCTTTGCCGAATGGTCGCCCTCTGCCATTGCGGGAGTCAGGTGCAGCTTTACCCGAAAAAACGATTGCTATTCAGCGCTTAATTGACTGCCAGTTGACCCTCTGTGTAGGTTCACACTTGGAAAGACATGCGGAGAGCGAGACTACGTGTTTGCCAGTCCGAAAACGAAAAGGTTTTGGGCCTTTCAAGTGAGATTACTCGAGCACTTCGATTAGAAGTATATATATACAAGATCTCGCTGGCTACCGAGCACCTTTTGTTCGTAGTCGCGAATTCGATGGATTGTAATCTTGTGACCAGCGCTTGTCACTCATTGATTTTTCTACTGCTAATGAACGCTGGGAACTCGGTCGCTGTGTGTGTGTTGAGATCTGCTTTATTTTGATTCACATTGTGACTAAACAGTGTTTTGTGTTGTACTAATTGAGGTGTTTGCGTGTTGTACCTAGCACTCACTCTAAAATATAAGCTTCGGAGGAAAATTTAATCAATAGTGATAAGGAAGCTTTGGGCAGCTTTCGAACGACAAGCTTTTCGCAGAGTTGATTTCGGCGAACCGATTTTCGGATTTTCTGATTCTGATTCGCGGGTTCGGGTGCCTCGCCTCTCGACGAACACCTATGTTTCAGAGCGATTCGTTGGCTCGAACTGGGGATACCCTCCACCCAAGTTTAGTATTTTCCCAATATTCCATCAGAGGCAAGCGGAAAACGTTTCTCTTCACAAGCACCTGAGCAAGAGCGCTATTTTTGGCCCTGGCATCAGTTTCTTTTGTTGGTGAAGGTCGCTCGCACTTTATTGATTGGCAAGGGCGATGAGTCGTGGGCGTGTCTGTCAACAGATTAAAAATAACACACCGCTTCGAAACGTTCGTTTAATTAACCAGATAATATATTTATATATATAGAATTTAGATGTTGTGTAATTATTTATATTCCATATATACAAGAAATAAAAACAACATTCCCTTAACACTACTTCGGAGCTAATTGACTAAAATGTTGTGAGCAGTTCCTCCTGGATGCTGTTCGATCGAAGTAGTTGAGTAGGAGTGGGTCCCCCTGCGACCGTGTTCAAAACCTTGGATGAGGTGGCCGTGGCGTTCTTTAGGTCATGGTACTCGTCGCAGAACGTCTGTTTTTGGGGGGAGACAACACCATGAGACATGTCTTCTTTCAACACGAAATATCGGAATTTATTACCTTTAGACGGCTGCCCAAGAAGATGGCACGTTCGCGTTTCCTAACCATGTAGTCGGAGGACATGAGCCACCTGTGCTCCAAGCAGTCCTCGGTGTATGGTCGTTTTCTAGATTGATTGGCGAGAGAAAAGTTGTCAAATGGCTGGCAATATCTATCATAAATGGCCCTGTTGCGGAATTGTTATATTAAACAGCCTTCTATTCCTAAATATATTTTCAAAAAAATAATTTACATGTTCTAAAAGATTTCTTTTAATGTTTGGCAAAATCTGAATATGGAAAATTCAACAATCTATCTCCCATCTTCCGTTAAATATTTTAAATATTTTAGCTTCAAGCGTTTAGATTTCTGCTATTTAAAATCAAAGAGAAATGGCGAAAGTTTTAGGCTCTGGAGTGTCAGTTTTTTCTTGCAACCCATCGGAAAACTCGAATAATCTTAATAATTGTAGGTATTTTAGAATTATTTCTACAAAAGCTTGAACTTATGCCCTTTTGAATCTGCTCAAGTTGCAGAATTTCGAACCCATCATTTGAGTCCCACATTTTACTCACGTGGGGTGGCGCTTGAAGAGCAGCATGATGAACCGCGTGGCCTCTGGGGTGACCTCCTTGAAGAGGTTCTCGAACCGGTAACGCACGAAGGAGATGTTCTGCTTGGTCTCGTACTCGTCGGCGCCGCGGAATGGACTGCAGCCGGACAGGAGCAGGTAGGTGAGGGCTCCCACCGACCAGATGTCGCTCTGCGGGAACACGGGCTCGTCGTTGATCATCTCGGGCGGCTGGAAGTCGAGCGAGCCGCACGGGGTGACCTTCACGCCCAGCTTGTTGACCTTCTTGGCCGCGCCGAAGTCGACCAGCTTGACCTGGATGGAGCGCACGGAGGCCATGACCACGTTGTCGGGCTGGATGTTTAGGTGGCAGTAGCCGCGCCAGTGCAGGTACTGCAGGGCGTCCAGCAGCTGGGTGACCACGGTGGCCACCATCTGCTCCGAGTACTCGTGCCGGCTGCTGAAGTAGGTCAGCACGTCGGCGCCCTGCAGCTTCTCCATCACGAAGATGGCGATGGGCACGTTGAGGGGCTTGTAGGCGCTGAACAAAGCCGGGATGCGCTCGTGGCGCAGGGTCTTGAAGTTGTCGAACTCGGCCACCACGTTGTCCTCGTTCTCGTCAGTTACCTCGAGGATCTTGGCCACCACCACGGTGTCGGTGGACTTCTGGATGCCCTTCACGATCGTGCTGAACTGGCCGCGCGCGATCTCCGAGATGAAGCTGTACTTGTCGCTCACGGAGGCGTCGGTCACCCAATTGGGCGGCTCGCGCTCGCAGTGGTAGTCGGTGTGCACGCGCTCCTCCTCGGGCAGCACCTGGTGCCCGTTCTCGGTGAGCTGCTGTAAATGCTTCATGGCCTTGGTGATGTGGATCTTGGGGGCGTCCGGGCCGGCCGTCGAGGCGCCCACCGGGATGCCCATCTCGCTCCAGCCGATGCGGTTCTTGGAAGCCAGTCGGAACTGGTAGCCGGTGTTGGGCTGCAGGTCGTGCAGCAGGTAGAACTCGTGGTCGATGTTGTCCGCCACCGTGGTCCAGGCGTCGCAGTTGGCCAGCTTGCTCTGCAGGCTGTAACAGAGCACCGTGGAGTGGCCGTCGTCGCGCGGCTGCTTCCAACGGAGCAGGATCTCGGTGCCGCTGTTGGCGGACACCTCCGGCGAGTCGGGGGCGTCGGGCAGCGTGGCCACCACGATGCGGCAGCGGGCCACGGTCTGGCCCACCTTGTTGCGGGCCACCACCTTGTAGACGCCCACGTCGAAGTGCAGGGCCGGCTCGAAGCGCAGGATGGAGCGCCCGTCCTCGTCCACGGATATCTTGATGCGCTTGCTCTCGGTCAGCACCATGTCGTTCTTGAACCACTGCACGCACGGCTTGGGGTCGCCCACGGCGAAGCAGTGAATGTGGCTCGGCTGGTTCTCGGTGATGGCGATCGTCTGGGGCTTCTCGCGGAAGAACGGTGGGTAGCCCTCGCGCTGGGTCTCGATCATGGCGTCCGCCTCGGTGTACTCGTCCAGACGCGGGCCCAGCTCGGTGCGCAGGCGCCTGATGGAGTAGGACTCGTTGGCCGCGTACATGCTGATGCGGCTGCGCGTGCGCTCGTCGTCGATCTCCTCGTCCATGATGTCGGTGAAGCGACGTCGCTCGCGGATCACGGGAAGCTATCGCCAATTAACCCAGTTATTACTCCTTCGGTTGCAGGGTACTCTAGTTACTTACGGACCAGTCCACCGAGTCGTTAAGGGCGAAGGAAGGCGACCGACGGTGGGCCACCTTCATGTACTCACGCAGTCTCACCGGGAAGTTGACGTCGCGCAGTTGCAGGAGATAGGTATCGGGTCCATATTGGTAGCTAAAAAGGGAAAGAAAGGAAAGAAAGCAAAGTGATTTAAAGAGAATCGCCACAACTTAGTGACTCATGACTAAGTTAGTTGCTCATACTCACTGGCTCTCGGATTGAATCAGGCCCAGCTCGTAGTCGGGATGCAAGTACTTGGAGACCACCTCCTCGCGCTTGGCCCTGATCCTCGGCTCCGGCAGAGGCTCCGGGGTGTTCTCCGGCGTGTAGACGTGTCCCGGGGGATAGACCATCTTGGAGGGGTGCTGGAAGCAGCCGCTAAGCCGCCGCCTGCGGAAGTAGTTCTTGCAGGAGGCGTTGGCGTACCAGTCGCGGAAGTGGTCGTAGTAGTTGCGCAGGCGGTCGGTGCCGATCTGGTAGTCGTGGTCGGTCACCTGGCGGTCGAGCATGAAGAACCAGGGGTGCTTCAGGGCGGTCTTCACGTCCATCCGCTCCTCGGGGCTGTACAACAGCAGGCGGCTGATGAAGTCGCGGCCGTCGTCCGAGATGTGGGTCCAGATTTCGTCCTTGAAGTCCCAGCGGCCTTCGCGGATCTTGGTCAGCGTCTCCCGGTCGTCGATGCCCAGGAAGGGGTTGTGGCCGCCGAGCAGGACGTAGGTGATCAGGCCGACGGTCCACATGTCGTGCGAGAAGTTCACCCCCTCCTTGTTCACCACCTCGGGGGAGACGAACTCGGGCATTCCGTAGTCCAGGGTCGACAGGTTGTGCCTGTTGATCTTGCGCGACAGTCCGAAGTCCGACACCTTGATGAGGTCACCGCCGACCACGGAGATCAGAAGGTCCTTGATCTGTTCGTTGAGCAGGGATTAAAAGTTAGTGCAAACCAGTGACTAGTGTCCACTCCTTACCGTGAGACCCATGTGACCCACGCCCATCTCGTGCATGTGCTCGAGTCCCCACAGCGTCTGCCGGATGTAGTGGGCGATGTCCCTCTCGGTGTAGTAGTCCCGCCTGAGGAGGTTGTCCCTCACCAGCTCCCCGCCGGCAGCCAGCTCCATGATCAGGGTCACACTGCGGTCCGTGTCGTAGGCATCGTAGGGTCGGATCAGGTTCTTGTGGTTGAACGTGTTCATCATCTCCAGCTCGTTGAGCATGAAGGGCCGCAGCTCGGGCCGGCCGTACATGATCTTGGCGGCGTAGTTGTCGCCGGAGGAGCGCTCCACCGCGTGGTAGGTTATGCCCTGGGTTCCGCGGCCCAGCTCGTCTCCAATGTCGTATTTGTCCTGGTAGCGCAGCTGCTTGGAGCGCACATACGGGTGTCTGCCGTAGGTCTTGTAGATATACTGGTCCTCGTTCTCCTCGATGTGCACGGTCACCGAAGTGCTGATGGAGCCGGCAATGTTCCTCGCACTGATGGAGTACAAGCCTCCGTCCTTGATTATCGAGTCGTGGATCGAGAGCACGTAAATGTCCGGGTCATAGGAGCTGATCTGAATGGTTTGGAAATGTATATAATAGATTTTTCCCTCCTTCTTCTTCTTCCACCGCTAAAGTTACCTTAATGCGGGAGGAGTCCGCAATGGGCTTCCAGTCCTTGAACCAGTGAACCTCCGGCAGCGGAATGCCCACCAGCTTGGCCTCGATCCTTCCGTTCTTGCGGGCCATGATGAAGGTCTCATCCGGGCGCTTGAGGAACCTGGGATGCTCGGCAATCTCCAGTCTCACCCGCTGCCTCGCCTCTCCATGCTCGTTGGTGGCCACGGCCTCGTACCAGCCAACATCGCGATCCAGCATTCTGAAGACGAATTGAAGTAAAGTAAATTGAACCTTAAGTTGGTTTTCTGTAACCTACTTGTTGATGAAGAGGGTGGCCTGTCCGTTTCGGGTGTAGCTCTGGTCGAATCTGCCACCCGACTCAATGAGCATGTCGTCAAAGTAGTAAGTCATCTTTGGCTTGGGATAGCCGTAGACAAACCACATCAACTCAGTATTGTGATCCTTGACGCCGTAGCTGACGTCCTGTTCGCGCAGAAGGAACCTTAATTGAAAAGAGTTAGTCTCACGAAAATAGAAACAATTCGAACTGCTTACTGAGGAGCCTGGGCCAGTCCATCGTGCGGCGGTCTCTCAATGTCAAAGTCCTTGGGGAAGTAGGGAGAAGTTTCCGGTCTGAAGTCAGTTCCAGGTGGCAGATAGGTGTAGGTTTTCGGTGGCTCTGGCACCAGTTTTTGCCTGCAAAGTTATGTCAAATGGGATTATAGTTTACCTAACCAGTAAATTCATTTGTTTCAACCTGTAAGTCTGGGTGTAGGGGCTGGGATCGCTGACACCGAACTTGTTCTCCACTCGCACCCGGAATCGGTAGTCCCTGAAGGGCTCCAGGTTGCGGATGTCACAGGCACAGCTGCGAACTCCGGTTCTCAGCGTGCGCCAATCGCCCTCCGGCAAGTCCATCATTTCGACCTGTGATTTGGCCAATAAATAAGTGGCATGCATCTAAAGAGACGCTTTTTTTGGTAGCTCACCTGATAGGTTATGGGATAGCGGGGAGTCAGGGGCACCGAGGGGTTCCAGGAGAGGAGCAGCCCGCGATCGGTCATGCGGGAAATGATAGGACCCTCCGACAATGGCGGAGGTGCGCCGGACTTTTTGTACTTCTTGAAGTCGGTGTACTGGTCCTCCAGGGGCTTCTGCTGACTGTCCAGAGCTGAAAGGACCCTTTAAAAGCTGTTCAAAAAGTGCCCGACTTGACTTACAGTCGTAGAACAGCTCGGCGTGGCAGATGTCGTCTCCGTACGGGTTGAAGATGCGGCAGGAGTAGCGGCCCACGTCGTACTCGGTCACGTTCTTGATGGTCAGCCGCAGGAGGCCGTTGGGCTCGACGTCGATCAGGAAGCGGTCCGAGGGGAAGAGCTTCTGGTCGTTCTTGAACCACTCGACCTCGGGCTCCGGGTATCCGGTGGCACAGGCCGTGAACTTGGCCACCATGCCCTCGTAGATGTCGCAGTCGCCGATCTTCTTGAGGAACACTGGTGGCTCCGACCGCGAGTGCTTCTTGCTGCAAAAACAACCTTGGATTACCCCATCACTCGTAAGTATCTAACAGTTAACACCCACATCTCGTTCACGATGTCCAGGCGTCCTTGGGTTATGTCCTTGCCCTCCCGGTTGCTGGCGATGCACTTGTACACGCCCTGGTCCTCCTTCTGGCAGTCGTTCACGATCAGCATGTGGTGGTCGCCGTCGTTCTTCACGCTGTACTTGTCCGACTTCGGGATTGGCTTGTCCTGGAAGTACCACTCCAGGTCGGGGTAAGGAACGCCGGACACGGTCACGGGGATCTTGGCGTTGTTGCCAAACACCTGCTGCTGGTCGGAAATCTTCTGGGTGAACACCGGCGGCTTGTAGACCTTCCGCACGTTGGCGTTGCAGGCGGAGGTGTCCTCGCCCAGCGGGTTGGCCAGCAGGCAGCTGTAGTTGCCCGAATCGGCGGCCTCAGCCGGCTTGATGGTCAGCCCGATGTGCTTGCCGTCGCAGGTCATCAGCAGGCGCTCGCTGGGCGCCAGGGTAACGCCGTCCTTTGACCAGATCACCTCGGGCATGGGGTTCGAGATGAACGGGGCGGAGAGCACCAGCTCCTGGCCCTCGTCCGCGTTCACGTCCCGCAGGGCAGAGACGAACTGGGGCGCCTCCTCGGCGGCCGTCTCGTCGGCCTTGGGCGCCACGTAGAGCTTCGCCTTGGAGGCTGTCGATCCCTCGGGGTTCTGGGCAATCACCTCGTACAGTCCCGAGTCGCCGGGCACGGTCTTCTCGATGATGAGACTCGTGCTCTTGTCCGGGTTCTCCACGATGGCCACGTGGCTGGGATCCGGCTGGATTTCGTGGCCGTTGTGGAACCACTGCAGCTTCGGCTTCGGGTTGCCCACCACCTTAATGTCCATCTTCACAGGGAAGCCTTCGATGCTGGAGGCGTCCTGCAGCTCGGCCACGAACACTGGCTTCGACTCCTTGGGCACGATCTGCACCTTGGACACTCCCTCGAGTTCTCCGCCCTTGTTGGCGATCACGCACTTGTAGACTCCGGCATCCAGGGGCTGGGCGTCGTCGATTCTGGAAAAGAAAACACCATGTGAATCTGGTTATCTGGTGTCACATCTGGTGGACTCACATCAGGCCAATCTGACCATTGGGGCTGTTGATGAAGTTGATCTCGGGACTCGGGCGCAGCAGCATGCCGTCCTTGTACCACTTGACCTCCGGTGCTGGGAATCCAGTGACCTGGGCCTCCAGCTTCAGAGGCTCGCCCACGACGACAGTTTGACTGGTGATGGGCTTCAAGAATTTGGGCTGCATCTCCTCAGCTGAAGGTTATCGAAGGCTTAACTTAGTTTTATTGGATATCTATAAATTTCTTACGTTTAACAGCCACGGCACACAGGGCCACCTTTTCGCCGTGAGGATTGGAGATTATCAGCTTGTAGGCTCCCGAATCATTGGGCTGGCAGTGGTCTATCTCCAGCCTGACCAGCCCATCCGGATTTGTGGATATCTTAACACTGAGGATGGGAAAACAGTGAGTATTTAATCGCAACTTTAAACAAATGAGTCACCTCTCGCTGGGTTTAACTTCGTCGCCATCCTTGAGCCACTGAACGGTGGGCAGGGGACTTCCGTCCACGCAGCACTCCAAGACCAGGGGCTCGCCCTGCAGGACATCCAGAGCGTTGTCCAGTTTCTTCACAAAGCTGGGCGCCAGAGCCAGCAGTCCCAGCTTGAAGGGGGCCTTGGTCACGCTGATCTCATTGGTGGCCACGCAGGTGTACTAATAAATAAATCTTGTTAAAGAAACTCGATTTTTTTAAGCTCTTGCAGTGGGTATTATAATTTTGGCCAGAAGTTGGCAACGTTTTTTGGTTTGGCGTTTCGGTTTTTTTTTTTTGTGTGTTGTTTGGGCAAGAAACGAAAAACAAGGAGAGCCCAACAATCTATATAATTGAATGCAATTTATTTGTAATTTAACTGATCCTTTAGTTAGTTGATGAAAAACGAATTTGGAAAATATAAGTTGCCAATTTTGTTAAAAAGTACTATATTTTAAATGGTTTTTAGGTTGTAATACGGCGGAATAGTGACTCAGAGCGGAAGCAAATGCTGTTTTTGGCACCTTATAACCTAAGTTAACGATCCCTATCCCCTTTTCGACTATTACAAAAAAAAGATTTTTAGCCAATTTTCGCCTTTTTTGTAAGAGGTAACATCATCATTTTATGCGAAAAATGACAAAATTTCAACATTTTTAGGCGAGTATGACATCCGATTCAGAATTTTATTACGAGTTCATCGGTGTATCACTTTTTATACTTGGATCAATGCTTACTGAGATAGAGACAAAAAACGAAAATATTTTAATGATATTTTTCGAATTCGATTTCAAAGAAATAGGAGGACTATAGCATATTGCTGTCATATGAACAATCGTCGAAAATATAGAAACTTAATATAAAAATTTTATTGTCAAAGATAAATTTAGGTCTTACCGCGCCCACATCGTTTTCCCTAAACGTTTTGATATCGAACACACTCTCGATTTGGTCGGAAGCCTTCTTGGTGTCCTCCTTGCTGTACAGCTTGTCCTTGCCGGGCTTGTTGACCGCCTCGTAGTTGATGGGCTTGTCGTCCTTGAGCCACTCAATGGTGGGCAGAGGAACGCCGTGCACCACAACCTTCGTGGAGACTGGTCTGAAGTCGTGGATGCTCTGGCTCTCGGGTTGCACGATGAAAGTGGGCTTCTCCACTGCATGTTGTAGTGAAATATAGAATAGGTTGCATCCCAAGGGAAGGCTACGTACCCAGCACTGCCAAGTTGAAATCGAATGTGGCCCTTCCCTCGCTGTTTGTGGCCGTGATGGTGTACTTGCCATCTTCGCTGGGGGCAACGGCCTGGAACACCAGTCTGTACTTATCCGCATCCACGTCAGCGATAACCTCGCAGTTCTCGTGGTTGCACAGGTTCTCGTTACCACGGGTCCAGGTGACCTTGGGCTTGGGATTAGCCTGGACCAGAGCCTCGAAGCAAATGGTGTCGCCCGGCAGGCACTTGCGGTCGTCCAGGCCAGAAATCTCCGGCTTGGCCAGCACATCGATCCAACCACTAGTGGCCAGCTCACCGTACTTGTTCTTTACCTTCAGTTCGTAGCGTCCGGAATCCTTAATCTCAGCTACAACAAATTTGGTTCCCATTTTGATTTAAATTATATCAAGGTGTATATATTTGTTAATACCTTCCAAAATGTTCAGCGTACAAGTGTACTGAACCAAACCATTCTCGGCGTCCTTCTTTTCCACCTTCAGCTTGAGATTATTGCTCTCCTTGACGGGCTGGCCATCCTTGAGCAGAACGATTTCAGGAGCAGGATCTGCGGTGAACACAACTGGCTCGGAAACCTTGTCTCCCTTGTTGACCTTGATGTCCTTCAGGCCAGGTCCTTGGGTCAGGATCGGCTTGCGGTACTCAGCGATGCCTTAAATGGAGCATTGATATGTATATTGATAAGGATGCTGCTTATCATTTGACCAAGATTTTCTTACCCGACAGAGAAAGCTCGCCCTGATGCGATTTCTCGCCACACTTGTTCTGCACAACCACCTTGTACTCTCCCGCATCCACGAGATCGAGCGACTGCACCTCCAGTTTGTAGTGATCCTGTGGGTGTTCAAAATGTTATCCTCAATGCTCGTGGACTTGTGTAATGAAAACCAACCCCATCCACGGTGATAGCGGTGTGCTTATCGGGGGAGATCGGCTTGCCATCATGATACCAAATCGCTTCCGGTTTGGGAATTCCCGTCGCAATGACTTCGTATTTGAGGGGAACGCTTTCGTAGCTGTGCTGCTGGAAGACATCGACGTGCACGATTTCGGGAACAGCTATAAGAATACAGTTATTCTTTGTTATTATCTTTGGCGAAATAAGTGAGAGTCCACTATTAGATTTCTGTACACGGTGAATAGTTCATTCGGTTGGTTAGTGTTGGCAGTGCATCACTTACGATATCTCCAATATCTGATATTTTACACTATATATATTTTACATTACTTATCACCTATCATATCATATTCAGACACATCCAATGCCAAGTTCGTAAATGTTTAGTCGGATTAAAAGATTTCCGACTTGGCCGTGCGAACAGATTTAATTTCCCAATGATCGTGCAAATTTTATACACCCCTCCACTTACTTACTACACTTTGTTATTGTTCGTCTTTTAATTTAGAATTTCTGTACAGTTTTGTGATAAATGTTTTGGGTTAAGTGTGAAATGTGCTTGGTATGTACAATGAGCGTGCACCATTTAATTATTGTGCAATGTTCACGGTTACTTGTCTTATTCAGGGTTAATACGTTTATATCTAAAATTATTTGATTCGTTCTCATTCATGTGCATTTCCCAAGTATTTTTAGTTGTGCTATAATTGATGCATTGAAAATGGTTTTGGTTTACCCCCTTCTTCAGGTTCTTCGGTGGTCGCAATCATTGTTTTTGTGACGGTCTGTCCCAGAGACAAAGCATCGCTAGCTGCATCAGAGTTTTATATTGGAGACGGGAGATTAGGTTAATTGATGTTTCATGAGGGGTGTCCAATACACTTTGGTTCAATGAAGTGCCTGCTTCCCTTTCGTCTTTTACCCTTTATCAAATTACTGTTTCGAGCCAACCACATACTTACTTAAAACAGCCACCTTGCAGGTGGAGGTGGTCTCGCCAATAAAGTTTGTGGCCTTCATCTCGTAGGTGCCCGCATCTTCGGTCCTGGCCAGATTCAAGGTGAGGTAGTAGTTCTCGATACGCTGGGTGTCCCGAGAGATTTTGATGCGGGCATCTTCATAAATCTCGTGGCCATCCTTGAACCTACATTAAAATATAGTCAGTTACCAGTCCAACAAAACGTCAATAAGTCAAAAAGTTACCATTTGATTTTAGCCTCTGGCTCGCTGTACACCTCCACTTCCAGAGTAAAGGATTTGCCCTCCTGGACTTCGATGTTCTTCAGACCCCGCTTCACCTTGGGCTTGCCTGGCATAAAATGGATTCATAAGCCATTGAAAAGGATCACATGCTGGCCACTCACAGTTCACGGTCACCACGCAGTTGTCCTCCAGCTTGCCGTAGTCGTTCATGATCTTGCAGGTGTAGTTTCCCTGCATGTTGGTGGCCACCTGGTTCATGATCAGCTTGAAGTCGTTGCCCTCCTCCACGTGGCGGAAGTCGTTGCGCTTCTCGTCGATCTCGATGCCGTCGATGTACCACTTGACGTGCGGACGGGGATAGGCGTCCACGCCCACCACCAGCTCCACGTTGGAGTCGCCTTCGGCGACTGTGATGTTCTTCAGCTTCTGGGTGAACTCCGGCGTGCACTTGATGAGCAACTGTGTGGAGCTGGTGGCCGACCCGTGCTCGTTGGTGGCCTTCACGGTGTACTTGCCGGCGTCCACGCGGGTGGCGCCCGAGATCTTCAGGGTGTAGGCGTTGCCGTCGCTGGTCACGGTGTACTTGGCGTCCGTCACCTTGATCTCCGTCTCGTCGTGGTACCAAATCAGCTTGGCCTCCGGATAGGCGTCGATCCGGACCGTCATCTGCACGTTCTCCCTCTCCCCGTGGATGTACTCGCTCTCGAAGTGCTTCACGATCACCGGCTTCGACTTGACCGTGCAGCTCCAGTACTCCGAGGTCTGGCTGAGGTCGTTGGTGGCCTTGATGGAGTAGTTGCCGGCCTGGGAGAGCTTGATCTCCTTCACCTCGACCACGACCTTCTCCAGACTCTTGCCGATCGAGCTCGTGGAGATCTTAACGTTGCTCTCGGCCGTCACGTCCTTGCCGTTGTTGGTCACCTGGACGGTGGGTTGCGGGAAGCCCTCCACCTCGATCTCCATCTTAATGGTCTCGCCGGCCGAGCAAGTGATGTCCGTGATCTTCTTGATCTTGGGAGGAGCTTTAGGTGGTTAAAAATCGTTAAGACCGCTTTAAAAATTATACAAATGAATTTGGGATGTAAGGAACAAGATAAGAAGACAACAGTTACAGTGGAGATTCCTCTGCGAAAGTCGCTCCCTTTCATGAGTGACTATGACTCTGTGAATAATCACTTGGGAAATTGAAGAATAACCGGCGAAAAGGTGTTTAAATGAAGTATAGTGGAACCTTTTTAAATCGAACCACTTTGAATTAGGAAAGCTCGAACTATAGTACTGTACCTTTCACCACCAAGTTGATGCTCGACTCGTCCTGGCCCAGCTCGTTGATCGCCTCGATGGTGTACTCTCCGGCGTCGACTGTGTCCACGTTCTTGATCACTAGGGACATGGTCTCCTCGTCTTCGTACATGAACTTGTGCCTGTCGTCCACCTGGATGACCTCACCGTCGTGCTTCCACTGCACCGCCGGCTTGGGGAAGCCCTTGCACTGGAGCTCCAAAATAGCCGAGCCGCCGATGCTGGCGTTCGCCTCGCGGTGCTCGATCACCAGGGTGGGCTTCTCGGGCTCCCGGTTCAGGGTTTGAATAGCCCCCTGAACCGAGAGCTCGGCACTGCACGAGATGTTTCCTGTCGAGGTCTGGGCCACGCAAGTGTAGATGCCCGCGTCTTCGGGCTTCACGTGCTGGAAGACCAAGGCCAGTGAGTCCTCGTCCTCGCCGAAAAGCACCTTGAACCGCTCCTCGGGATCAAACTCCTCGCCGTTGCGCTTCCACTGGAAGACGGGCTTCTCGCCTGCTGGCAGGATTTGCCCGCTAAGAGCTCCGAAGGGATTCTTATCCTCTGTGAAAATAAGCAGTTTTACACCATCCGATATCCAATACTGCAGGTTATATTACTCACCCACTGTGGTGGCTACAGCTTCGCAAACGGCTTCACCGTATTTGTTCGTGGCCTTACACGTGTAGGTTCCACTGTCGGCCTTCAGCACCTCGGCAATCACCAACTCATAGAATCCCAGATAGTCCTTATCGCGGATTATTTGGATTCTGTCATCGGTCTCAAGGATTTCCTTTCCATCTTTGAAGCTGATTAAAACAAGTAACATTTATTAACGGGTTATAGGTTTTAATGAAAACGAAACCTACAATTTTACTCTAGGCTTGGGATCCCCTTTAATTTTGATCATGAATCGGAAGAGAGTGTTCTCAATCATCTCGGCATCCTTTAGGCTAACCAGGAAAGCCGGCTCCGTGTTGGTCTTCGTTTCATCGTGACCCGGAGCTGTAATTAGGAGCTGTCATTAGTAAATAGTGGTGGATTTCTTGAATACACACTAACCCTGTCCAACTGCCAGCTGAGCCGATAGAGTGGTTGTCTCGGAGGCAGACTGGGCCCGAATCGTATAGGTCCCTGCATCAGTCTCACTACGTAATTAAAAAAATCATTTACATGTATGCAATTTAGATAAATACTAGCTAATCGTGTGCACCAACCTGCAGTTCTTGATGTCCAATCGGTAGGAATTCATTGGGGCCGCGGTTTGGGTGATCCTATCAGCCAATCGATCCTCCAGGGGCTTGTTGTCCTTCAGCCAGGTGACCAGTCCGGGCTGATCCTTGAATTGGATCTCGAAATGCGCAGTCTCTCCAGCTGTTTTGGGATTAAATTACCACTTAGAAGGCTAAATTCTAGCTAGTTAATGTGATAAACCCACGGTCAACTTGCACGCTCTTCAGCATCTTCACCACGACGGGCTTGTCGACGGAGCGAAGGGGACGATCCTCTTGGAGACGGGATGAAGACCGGATTCCAGCACGCGATTCAGCCACCGAGTAGGAGGCTCGACTCTCAGCACGACTCTCGGCGCGACTTGCGGCACGACTTTCCGTGCGCCCAGTGGCCAACAGAGATGACCGAGCTTCTACCTTGTCAACGGAACTGCGATCCCGGCGGGAGCTTATGCCATACTGGGATCGCTCTACGGTGCTGTCGTAAGAGGTTCCCCGGTCGTAGTCCCTCGATTTGCCTTTTGCGGGTGGCGAGGTTAAAAGCAAAACAGTATAAACATTAAACTTATGCCCAACAGACTGATCAAAATGAGGGGTGTTCCCAGAACCGTAGCTTGTATTTTTTTCTTTATCCAGCCAAGAGTTGTACAGATTTTAAGAACACACCTCCATTAAAGAATGCTCAATCTAAACTTGGATATAGCAAGGATTGGAGAAAAGTAGGATTGAATTCAGGAAAACAGGTAAACATAAGAATTAGCAACAAAGAAAGTATCTAGACATTGAAGTGTATATATTGTTCAACAAAGTTATTTACGAGTAACTCAATAGAAATATGTGTGTGATGATAGACGTGACGAATGGGAAAGCTGATCTTGAAGACGCGGACTTGGCTTACAAGCAGTCTTGCGAGGTTACACTGGAAGTTCTCTGCTAGTTACGGCATCCCAGACATTGAGTTTAACTGACATTCAACACGGGCATCCGGCGGTGGACACAAGAACCGGTCAATACACAACTATTTGGTGGCGACTGGCCGGTCGGCAACTTACTTTCATAGCGACGTGTCGAAGCCCTCGAGTAGCCGGAATAGTAATCATCCATACCAGCGACGCTTTGGCCCCTGGCTTCAAAATCGGCACTTGGCTCCCTGAAATCGTCAGCAAGAGACTCAGTATACTCGCCTTCGAGCTCGACTATCTCGTAAATGGGTCGTTTCTTAACAGGCGGCGTGAAAATGTGCAGAAAGTCGCGGGCCTTGGCCTTCTGCACGGTGTCTTGGGCGTAGTTGGTCGAGTCCTTCGACTTCAGCACCGTGTTCTTGATGCTGCGGATCTTTTGCTTGGCGTTGCGAAGCGAGGTGTCCGAGGAGGAAGCATCGAAGATGCCCTCGAAGAAGTTCTGGGTCTTCTGCTCGAGACTTTCAGTGTGGACAAGGACGCGCTTGATGGTCGGCGGCGGCGGGGGCGGCGGCGAGGGGGGGCGTGCCTTGACGATTAGTATCTCGATAGTGGTCTCGTAAGCGATTAGTGGAAGCGGTTGGAAGAAGCCGGGCATGCGCGTGAAGCTGGGCGGAATGGGCGGTGGGGGCGGTCCAGCTCGCTGCAAGTGCTGGTTAAGACCCCCGCGGTCGCCGGCTATGTTGGCCAGCCGGTTGTTCCAGACGGTTAGTGAAGCGTGGTCGGTTATGTTGGCGGAGTAGCCCTGGCCCTGGCCCTGCGATCCCGATCCCCCGGGAACGGTGTCGCCATCGCGAAGGGACTCGCTGTAGCCAACGATGTCCTTCAGCTCGATGGGCTTGTGCTTGGGGGTTATCACAGGGGAGTCGCATTCTACGGGTCGGTAGACTTGGATCTTGGGAATCGAGTAGGGTGACGCTTCGCGCTTGAACTCTTCGACTTGCTTACCGGCCGAGGAGCTCTCCTCAGTGACCAACAACTCCTCTTGGATCTGACTAGACTGGCTCAATACTTGCTGAACCACAACAGACTCGATTGCGGTCTCGGTTTTGGACTGGACTTCCCTGGGAGCTTCGACTTCCTTGGAATGTGAAGCGGACTCTACTTTTGTGGCTGCCTTGACAGGAGGAGTAACTTCCTTCGGCTCCACTTGAGGTGGTGGTGGAGCAGCTACCTCCTTCTGAGGAGTGGCCTCCTTTACAGGAGACGCAAGCGAGGAAGGCTCTGGTGGCGGTGGAGAAGCCACCACCTTCGTGGCAGTAACTTCCTTTACTTGCGGCTGTGGTGCAGGCGGAGGAGTCAGTACCTTCGCTTGGGGTTGTGGAGGCGGAGAAACCACCTTGGTGGGAACCTCTTTAACCTCAACTTTGCTGGTTTTCTCGTGGGAGCTAGTAACCTGGACCAATTCGGTGGTGGAAGACGTTGTCTTGGAGGACTGCTGCTTCTTGTACAGCTCTATGGCCTCCTGTTCCAGTCTCAGAAGCTCCTGCTGCTCGAGCTGAAGACGCTCCTTGGTCTCCTTGCTCAGGAAATAGTTCTCTGCCACGTCAGAGGGTCGGACACTGGGGTTCGAGTCGTGGGCCTCGGCCCTTTGCGGGAGGTGGAGGATGAGCTCACTTTCGGAGGCGATCTGGGAGGAGTCGACCTTCAGATCATCGGCATGGTGCTCCTGCAAGGTGACGTCCTGGTTGATGTGGCTGGAGATCTCGTTGAACCAGGTCAAATGCGACTCCTGCCCGTGGGGCCTAATGCTTATGGGCAAGAACGAGCTGGGATCCGCTGTCTTCAGGCTCAGCTGGATTTGCTTCTCGTCGGCCTTGTGCTCGATGTTGCAGAGCGGGAGCTTCACGATGTTCTGCAGAATAAACACGGACCTGTGCTCGGAAATCTTCCGGACCTTGGTCACCAGCACGCGCGACTTGAACAGAAAGCAGTAGCGCTCGTGTGCCTTGCCCTCCTTGTCGGTCACGTTGCACCACTCGTGCAGCAGGAGGCGGCCCAACTTGTAGATGTTGCCCCGACAGCCCTCGATGCTGGAAAGAAACCTATTGTCGTACGCTCTACTGGGCACACTTAGCATCAACTCTAGGGCCCTGTCCAAGTCTTTAACGTTTTCTTTTAAGCTTAGCGAGTACTTAATGAAGTCCTGCGGAAACAAACATTAATGGAGCTTAGCAAGCGGCAGGTGGTTAGCTTAAGTGGTTAAATAGTTGGCGGTTAACACTAAACAGGGATATTCTGGTGAGTCACCAAACCTTGAACAGAAGCTGGTAGTCGTTTATCCTCTGGATGGGTAGCTTCAGGTGCTCCGAAAGCGATTTGTCGTCCCTAAGCTGTTTTGAAAGTTCCTGCAAGGCAAAGTTAACAGGTGTTTTAGTAGAGCGCCAACTATATAGCTGTGTGTCAATATATCTCAGGCATTGCAAGGTCGCTGGACTGCGGTCTGCCAGATTTGAATGTGTTGGGAAATGAAATAGTAATAATTATCGTTGGTAACAGATTGGTGGTTTTCTGCATCAGAATTCGAATTTGCGCCCAGCGAAACGAACGTACGAGTATACATTCAAAACACGATTTCCCGATCTCTCGCTCTTTTGGGGTTATTTTTGGAACGATGTTTAAAAATTTATCACTTGTTGCAAAAACGGATACGTGTGCGTGCGTCGGTGAATGATTTTCTATAGGCATGTACTTCGGTTTGGAAAGCTATACACATATGTACGCCACATACGTATCCCAATATTAGTATTCAAATGTTTGTTCGGATATTTTTATTCACTCAAGCGCCCTGTTCATATTCACCAACTACGAATATTCACTGCTGAAGCAATTTCGAAACGAACGAGTAGAAGTGAACTCATTAAAGTCAATGTTACAATATTTTTGCCAGTATATATTCAAACACTTTTAGATCTGAGGTCGAAATATGTGGGCTGAAGAAAAATTGTTCACATATATGTATTTATAAATGTATACGTATTGGCGGATCTTTTAATAAATATATTCTCGCACAGTAAAATTTCGGAAATGTTGCATAACGGGCAAACGTCACAAATATTCACAGATTTATTTGAAAAATGGATTTTCCAGCGACTTAATTGCCCCGTGCTGGAGTTATTTCATGTTGAATGGCAAGCGATGAGCTGAGATTAATTTTTTAAGGAGCACCGACTTTAATGAGAAGCTAACCGTTCTCGGACGAAAGTGGGTCAGAATAATGGTATGTCCAGTCAATGGGTAGACAACTTCAGTACCTAAAGCGAAACGGTTACGTATATGAATAATTAGCACGACACGACCGCGAACACTACTCGGAAGCAACTGAAAACTGCAAAAGCTTTAGAATTGAAAAGCGTCTGCCTTTAAAAATAAACTGATATTCTCGCACATAGCACACGCATAATATCTGAAGACGATTCCAACGTTTGCGCGGCTTCAGATTTATTTAATTCTTTACTCTTTATTATTCTTGATTTTAACCCACAATTACAATAAGTAAACGAAAACGTTTAATTTGGCATGAAGCCCACTGTGTTGCCCTATGTTTTTTTTTGTCGTGAGTTTGGCCGGGAAAACTGTTGAGACTTTTCGATACTTACTTGAAAGTACTTCTTGGCGTCGGGACTTGAATTCAAGTAATCCTGCGCCAAGGGCTCGTTTTGGCAATACACCACATGCTTGTCGAAGTCCCTTTCCAGCCGTAAAAAGGTTTTGGCCACCATATTGGGCTGATTACTGTAGCACTTGAGACCCTCCTTCAGCACACTGAAATCGGAAGTGTTTTTATTCCCTTCTAAATAATAAAACCGGGGGGTGGCTTACTTATTGTGGAACTCGGCGATTTGTAGGAAGTTACAGAATATTATATCCTTATTATCGCGCACGGATCTGGGCACCACCGGTTTATCTATACCTTTTATATACTTATCTACCACATGCATCAGATCCCTGGAGAATTCTTCCTCAGTTTCCACCAGTTCCCTGAGGATGGTTCTAAATTTTCAAAAATTACCGCTAGCATTATGTCCCTTTCACTATTTTTAGAAATTTCTTACTGCTTTCTGAATTCCGCATCCCCAACACTCTCCTTGCCGTTCGAGCTACTCATTGTGGGATTAAACTCAAGTACTTCGATGGGCACCCAGCCTTCTTTGGGGGAATCCCCACTGTCGAATATTCTAACAAAGCATCTGAAAGGGGGCATGAACAATTAACGAACTCTCTTGGGGACCAACGACGTACCTTGACTTTTCCGAAGCTTTTGAACTTATAAGTTCGACCAGATCTCCCCGCGAAACGCTGATTTCGTCGGTGGCCATCGATTGAGCCTGGTAATCCCGATTTACAAAAACAATATCCGCGACCTGTTGATTAAAACCGATTTTGATTTTATGTTCTGCACCACACACATTTCCTTCAGCCATTTTCTCGTTTTCAACAAGTTTCTCAATACTCTTAGCTCAGATACACTGTTATTTTCTGAGGCCGGACTTCCGGCAATTGTAATTTTTCAAATACGCCCGGTATTTCTCAATGATCAGCAAGACTTATCGATTTCCTCCCAAAACACTTTCAAATTCAACGTATACAAACAAAAAGTGGCTGTGCAATATTTAGCTCGTTAGCTGAAAGTCTATTTTGCGTTGACATAGACACGCGGGCTCGGCTATTTATTCCGATGTCCAATTTTACTGAGTGAAAAGCTTGCGCAGCCAAAGAATCAGCTGATTATCTCCCTCGAACAGGGTTCTTCACTTCGGGCCAATGATCCAAGACCACAGTAAAACCGGATATGTAGAACTTTAAAAGGTTGTTTTCGGATATCTTTTTGAAAACAGTTATATATTATTTTATCCAAATTGCATAAAAACAAGAGTGGATTTTAAAACACAAGTTTAGATTTCATATTTAAAAAAAAAAAACTGCATCTAATAGTAACATTCTAATTATTGATCTAGCCAAAACTCCAATTTCTGTTAATTAATTAGTTTTTATTTTTAAAAGGACAATTTTCTTTGTTTTGCACTTCATACAATAATTGTACAATAATTACAATGTGGATTTACCACTCTCAAAATGGGTAAAAAAGATTGGTTCTGTAAGTCACTTTTGTTAGCAAAGTCAGCCACTGTACATTTTTGACACTTGAATTTTGTTGCACAAATGTATTAATAAGTAAATCTGGCACTGGTTCTTAAACCGATTAATGGGTAGTTTTGGACACGCTTAACTTACGGCGTCCATTTCGGCTGATTAGATTGATTTCGTATCACTCGATTAACTTCGCACACTTCATTTATTTACGCACATTGGCACGTATTCGAAAATGTATTGCATAACTAATTACTGAGAGCAATTTCGAATTTTATTTAATTTATTTGCACAGGATTTTAGGCAAGATCGGGACCGAAAATCGATCATTCAAGCACTAAATTGAAAGGAACTCGGATTCGTTTGTCATAATCCAATCTGCGCTGAATTTTCCAAGGGGGCCAGTCCAATTCAAAAGTGGAATAGGTTTAAATTTAATCTTCCGTCGTGTGAGAAATAATAGCTACTTCGTGCGGAAACCAATGATTTTAACTGCATCCCGACAACTGTACGACTGATCGATATTCGCTGATCACAACAAAAGCTCCCCTCGAAAATCGTTTTACAATTTAAAAATAATGCACATGCAGCTCGGCCATCTGCATGTGCATAGCCATGTGCTCCTCGAGATTCTCGGCTACTTAAATACAAGCGGACACCAAAAGTTTATGGCCGTCACCGGAGTGCATATAGATTTCGGCACCAAGAGTGCGCCAGCATACGTATTTAATTAAGTATTATAATATATGCGCGAAAAGTTTATTTATACGTGCATATGTGTCATGTTTATGTTCTCGAATAATGACTTTTATAATTAATTTGCAAGTGCATTTCCTCCTGTCACTTGAATCGTAATGAAATGATGCCGAACGCCGACGAATAAATAAGGGGAAAATTGGCTTTACAAAGTACGAAATCACAGGATTATTCGATACACTGCATGGGATTGGACTTTCAGAAAAAGAAAATTAATCTCAATTTTAATTGCAATTTACCATCAGCTCTTTCGTAAATCCTAAACCAAAATATTTGTGCTAAGCGAACAAAAGCTTTTGGCTTAAGAGCTTTGTTACTTTGCAAAAAGACTGAGACATCTTATTTTAGTTCTCACCGCCAAACCACCAGCAAAGAATAGACTTTTAGAATTGGTTTCAGATAATAAACAATAAACGGAGCCCAAAACTAGGCAAACTTATTAGAACTCCTCAAAAATGATAGGACGTCTTAAAACTATTAAAATCTGATAATAATTTATAATGATCGTAAATTAAACCTAATGATAGCCAACATTTTCTCTGGGCAGAAAAGCGCAGGCTATGGAAGCCAGTAAGCCCACAAGGGCATAAGTCGACAAGGCCTGAACTCTGGATGAATCCATCAAAACTTGCGCCACAAAGGGGGTCATCATGGCTCCAAGTCTGGCCAAAACAGAACATCCAGAAACTCCCACCGATCTCAGAGCGGCGGGATATATCTCCGGGGTGTACACATAAATGGCTTGAAAAATCCCAGATATCGTTCCTCGTGCAATAAAAAGAGTTAGGGAAGTTGAAAACCGACTAAAATGTAAAAGAAAACATTAGTAGTTGACTAAAATATCTGTTGAAAAGTATATCCTACCTGGTTACCGACATTAACACTAAAGTGCAGAAGACAAGAACCAGATACAGCAGAACGATCGTTATCTTCTTGCCAAAAAGTTTGATGACCTTGATTGTCAACAGAATGCCCGGAAACTCGGACAAGGTAATCCACAACATGTCCATAAAATCCGATGTCATGAAGGTAACGCACTCGTTACGATTACTCTCCTTGTTTCTGGCCACCAAGAGCTCAGTTGTGACCAGGACCAATCCGTAGTAACAGAAGGCCGAGGCCAGCCATATAAACCACAACAGTAGAGTGGTCCGATAAAGGTTGGAACTGAGCAGAGATCTAAAGCTTTCCGTAGAACTTGGCTCTTCGTCGGCCATCAGGCGACCCATCAACATGTGCCGCTTGTTATTATGAGCTATCTGAAAATAGAGGTTCCAAAATAACATCGGCTTAGTAATACTATTTCCCCATTATGTTTACCTGCTCCAAGACCTTTACGGCCTTGTCGTTATGCCCATTGTATGAGTAATAGCGCGCCGATTCGCTGAGCCACTAGATTTATTTAAAGCAGTCATTAAAGAACTTGAGCAAAATCTGTAAGGAGATTACCGGTGAGAGGATCGTAAAAATTAATAAAGGCGTAGCTGAGAGAGCCAAAAGTCCGCGCCATCCGTAATAGGGATACACAACTAGGGCCAGTACGACCTCAAAGCAAGCTCCCAAGGCCCAAAAGCACTAGAACAAACATAAATTCCACACTATATTGTATACTTGAATAACTATATACTCACGTCCATTAGTACTACGCACTTTCCCTTGTGTTTCGTGGGCAGAAACTCTGCATATAAGGTGACTCTTTTGGGTTGAAGAAAGTTTGTCATTTGGAGTATTTCCCAACAATTGCAATTACTCACGATTGGGGAACGCAGCCGATGGCAAACCCCACTAAACCTCTTAGGGTTAACAGCCAGGCATAGCTGGGGGCCACTGAACTAAGAATGCTATATAAGACTAATAATACTCCAAACAAAGTGAGGGCCTGAAAGTTGAATACTTTAACTAGATATATTAAGCAACAGGGCTAACAAGTCCTACCGACTTTCGACCATATCTGTTGCTTAGCTGGGTCCAAAAGCTGGAACTCAGCATCATGCCCAAAAAGACGATCGTTGTGACGGAAGCCTGCTGGAATTTTGTGACATTCCACTCACAGAACAAAGCCGGTCCGAGGATACTTAGGATGGCCATTTCCATGGAGTCGGACATCCAGCAGAGACCGACCAAAAGCGAGAGCTTAACGTGGAACCATCCGAAACCGAAGGCGTTGATCGCCTGCTGGACAGTGTAAGTGTCTGTAAATGAGTTATTAGTTTGGAGTTTTTCCAAGAGTAAAATGCTATTAGCAGGCACTCACCATCCGGATTTATAGACACGCTTTTCAACTCCAAGGTCGATGACTGTGTCTCCCTTTGGGCGAAACTCCCCGCAGATGGAAGCGCAACAGTCTCGTTATTTAGATAATACATTTTTGGATCAAGCCTTTGTTGCCGCAAAGTGCGATGAACTGACCCTGCCCAAATAACTACTGCAAGCGATCCTAAACTTCAAGAGTATAACCACAACATAAAATTAAAACGAAATGGTTGGCAACTACATATTATAATGGCCTAAATTACCTATTTCAGTTGTAATGAAAGTTTTTTCCCAAAGCTACGGGTTTGATATTTGTATTCGAAGGTAGATACACAGAATTTGTGCCATTTGATTTCAACGCAACTGAAAAACTCGCTTATTAAATTTTAAACAATAACTCAACTTATAAAACTCGTTAACTGCTTCACTAACAAACAACCTCTTTCTTAAGCACTTTCTTTTTGCCAATAAGAAACCGAGAATCAGGTGTATTGGTAGCAACACGAACTCAACAACAAGAAATTCTCATAAACCGGTTTAAAGGTAACGACCGAAGACTGTCTACAAAGCTAGTTGATCGATAACGATAGAAGGCGCTCAAATTCAACATTCCTTTTTTTAATTTAAAAAAAAAATCAAATAGGCTGTTTTTTGATTGAATATTTTGTCAAACAGAATTTTAACGTTCTCCCAGATCAAATAACACATATTTTTAGCGTTTATCAACTAGAGTTTCACTATTATATTACAATGGATAAAGATTCTTGCCAAAATTTCTCATTGGACTCCACGTCCAGTTCCCAATTTGCACTTCCGCCTGTTTGCAATCCCAAAAAGAAGAGGCCGGAAAAACAAAAGCCCGAGACAGTTGCTGAGGAGAGTTCTCCCCAGTGCTCCAACGTAATCACATCGTCGTCCTCTTCCTCGACGACCACCATATCGATAGGGGCCTTCGACTCGCAATGCAACCTCCACAATCCACCAGTTCCCGATGCCCCCAATATTGGCTATGAACTGAACGTGGCCAAGTCAATTCTTCAGAAGTACAGCACTCTCAGTGGCGACAATTTGTGAGTATTTATAGCCTACATATTATACATATACAGTATAGAATCATATTTTGTTTTTACATTTAAGCAAAGCAATCAGGAATATAATATTGTAACCATCCTAACAGATACGACCACTTGAGTGACATTATAAAACGGGTGATAGACGAGCGTCCTCCCAATGTAATAGACTTCTTCGAGGAATTCAGCAGGAATGTTCGTGAGCAGAAGTTCCATTTGCCAGAGCGTTTTCCTCCAAGCGGAGTGTTCGACGAAGTTCGTACTTTCCGGGTGGCCAAGCGGATTCTCCAGTCCATGAAGGTATTAAAAAATCTAACCCACAAGGATCTGACACTATCCAGTCTCCCCTCAGCTGCCGTATATAATCGAAGGTGAGGACCTGGTGGGCGAGGATATGTCCGTAGAGGATACAAAGACAAACGAGGAACTGCGCATTGTTATCGACGACTCCATGCGGTACTTCGTCACCTTCAACGAACGAGTCCAGCAGCTGCAGTTCTACTGGACGCAGTGTGGATTCAGCATCTGCAACGACGACATCTTCCAGCTGGCCAGCGCCATGAACCGCCTGCAGACCCATCCCTCGATCATGCAGTGCAGGTTCTGGGGCTGTATCAACGGGCTGAAGGCCTCCTATTACATAGTCGAGGCCTCACTGACCCGCGAGGAGATTGCCTCCCGGTTGGTTATGATGCAGGACGAGATGAGGGAGAAGCAGACTCCCCTGAAGATGCGCAAGGACAGGGAGGACAAGCCCCTGCCTGCGCACATCGGTCCGGAACTCACGCCGGGAATCTACGGCTGGGAGGAGTACCCGCCCGAGGAACTGGAGAAGATGAGACCCAAGGCTGTTCCCGTTCCCCTGGTCGAGGAAGCGGAGTTCTACGACATTCCCCCAGAACTGATTGGGCTCGGCTGCAACAGGTACTCCTACTTCGTGGTGAACTCTCTTTTCGACGACTGGATCGAGTTGCCAATAGTGACACCCAGGCAGATCGCCGTCTCACGGCAGATAAAAAAATTCCTCACTGGCGACCTAGAGGCAGATGTTGTCTCGTACCCCTGTTTTCCCGGCAAAGAAAAGCACTACCTGAGGGCTTTGATAGGTCGCATTACGGCCAGCACTTATATTGCCCCCGTGGGTTACTACCGACGGATGACCAAGAAGGAGAAGCGACTGTTCGACGGCGAGGATGAAGGCGAGGGCGAAGAGGAGGAAGAGGAAGAAGAGGAGGAGGAGCTCAACGAAGGCGAGGAGGAGCAAATAGAAGGTGCGTTCATAAGACACCACAAATGCCCTCCAAAAATCCAATACAAAATATTTTAGTTCAGCTTCATAAGGCCCTTATTACATAATCGTTTTGATCATCGCAATTACAGATAACGACGTAATGCTGTTGAAGAACGAGAAGTACGAGGAGGAACCGCTAGGATCTCTGGCCACTCCGGTGGCCTGGGTCCACGTACGATCTAACATCCTTAATCAAGGGCGGGTAGTTTGGTACGATGAGGAAAAGGCTCGAAAGGAGCGGGAGAAAGCCCTCGCCCTCTACCTGAAAATGCAGTTGATGGGCGAAATGGAGGATGAACTGGAGGAAGAGGAGGAAGAGGAGGACGATGAGGAGGAGGGCGAGGAGGAGGGTATGATAGAGGGCTTCAATCAGCCCGAAATCGGACCCAGTATCCTTTCCTCCTGTGCCAACGATATGTACGCCGAGGTTCCAGTTCCCTGGTTGGTACGGCTGACCAGCAAGTACACCAACCAAAAGGAGCGGATGCTCCTCATGCAGTCAAACATCTGGCCTGGCGCCTTTACCTTCATCTTTGAGAAGACGTGCGAGTCTATATACTTGGGCTGGGGCCATAAGTACTTCGCCCGAAACATTCCTTTCAAGCACTTGCCGATAATCCAGGAGGAGTACCCCCACGAGCAGGAGGACTTCATTGAGGCCAGTGATCCCACGGTTGAGGAGGAGGAGGCCTACAAGGCGTGGCTTCTGAGAAAGCAGCAGAAGGCCGCCTACGTCGCAGAAGACATCGAGGATTACGACGATGACGAGTTCGCCGATCAGTACGACGATGATTAGAAAAATCCTGTTAAATTTTGTGTTTGTCTTTACATTTCAATTCTGCAATAAAATGGATTTGCAGTCCAACTTTTGTTGGCTTTAGTTTGACTTTATTATGTGGAAATAAAATACATATCGTGTACTGTATCTAATGTGAATAATATTGGACTTACATCTTACTTCACTCCCTTATGTACAGTTACTTTTCTAAAACGGGCTTTAAAGTAAACTTAAATGAAATCACACGTGCACTTGGACATCCTATATTTCGTCGTTAAGTTAATAGCTCTTTGAACCTTATGTACATTGCAGCTTTCGTGTGTTAAATGTAATTTAGTTATCGATGGCTGTGAGTTTGTCACATGGAACCCATGAAGTCTTAATGGCTAAACACGGAACGAAAAAATTTGGTAATACAACAGGCACCACTTGGGAAAGGATTAGCTTACAGCTTCAAGGGTTCCGTTAGATTTACTGTGGCATTTGCAGAAGGCTTTATAAATTCCTGCTTGGCGGCGTTCATTTCAGGCTGCAAATCAGAATGAAAGGTTAATAAAAGATAAGAAATTTTACTATCGAAACATATACCTTAGGTACTGACGGCCTATCTTCACTGCTGGGTGTTTTTTTGTTGCCCATGCTCTGAATGCAAAAGCTCTTTAGCTGATCCATTGAAGCAGCCAGCAAGATATTCTTGCTGTTTGTTTGCGATAGCTGGGGTTTATAAATATTAGTTAATCTTCAGATTCTGGCCACCGGAAATCCATTCGACTTACCTCCTTCTCAATTTTATCTAAAGACTCATCGAAGCTGGCTACTTTCTGCTTGTATTCGGGCCAACTATTACTAATTGTGGCTACATGGGACGTTATATTCTCCGACCGATCCAGCAAGTCGTCTATTTTTGTCTGTAGTGAACCAAAAAAAATTAGAACCGATAACGCACACATTTTCAAGAGATTACCTTATGCAGAGATATTTCTTCGCTGAGCATTTTCGTTGTTTGGCTTAGGGTATTATTCACATCCTTTAGATCGTTGGCCAATAGTTTATAGGAATTTGAAATGGTTTTGTTAATGGCTGAAATATCTTCAGACAAATTTGCGGGGAAGGCGCTGGCTTGAAGCGTTGGTAGGTTCGAGAGATTGACCTGCAAAGAATTTATATTGTGAAATATCTCACATTACAATGAAAGGGACAAGCAATTTAACCTTTAATGCTTCTGTCTCGGCCTGCAGAATTTTCTGAACCTCGGTGTATTTATTATAGTGTTCCTTAATGGCTTCTATATCTGTGGCAACGGCTTCGATCTTAGCTCCAAAGTCAGCCACCAGCTTCTCTTCCTTTCCATGGTTTCTCTGAGCTACCACAGCCACCTCCAAATTGCTGAAGTTGTTGCGTAGACTCTCCATAGTTTTCTGCATTTCGTTTATCTCCGATATGACGGCGGTTTGGTTCTTCAGGAGGTAAGACGAAGTCTCGTGCCATCTCTGCAAAGTGTCCGGAAAATTTTTGCTCATGGCTGAGACTGTAAAATTATGTAATTAATATACTAAAAAGGTAGTAAACAAACAAAACAGTACCCTCCTCGATCTTCTGGCGATAGTCGTTCAGCTGCTGGCGTAGATCGAAATACAACCAGTACAAAATCGCCACAACTAAAATGCCAATAATTCCCAATAAAAGTGGGCCGCACATGCGGAAGTAGGCAATTTTCCGATGACTACGCCGACTAGAACCAGCGACGTTTGTCTGGAATGAAGCGCAATTTTATTGTGAAACCGCACATTTCATTGTTTCATGGTTGGGTAAATTAATTTCAAAAGAGTAAGTATCTTTAAGAAGTTTTAATTGGCAGGTTTAGATACACAGATACAAATACAGCTAACCTTGTACTTGATCGAGTATGTGAATGCCTATTTAAGTATAGTAAATGCCTTACCCATGCGTAATCCTCAGGGTCATCGGTGGATACCGAGAGCAGTTTGTCCTGGGAGTGTGTGGCTCCCCCGCCTGGGGTTCTTCGATTGGCTCTCTTCGACGAGGACGACTGGGAGGCTATCAGGGCGTCCAGCTCCCGACGTTTTTTCATTTTCTTTCCTGCCCGGAGGGGCACTTCAATGCGATGATGGCAGTCCATTGTTTCGCTGCTAAAAATGCTCGACTCGAGGGAAATTCTTGCAGGTCGGTCGAAGAGGGCTCTAGCTTTTTACATTTTTCCAGCGTAGGTCCAGTGGCTTTGTAACTCTGGAAGAACCATAACATGTACTTATACTGATAAAAAAAATACGAGTGCGCATGATTGAGATTTGTAGTGATTAAGGTTTAAGATACATCTATCGGTATTAATCGATAAATTTATTGAGTGAAATTAATTGGACATATACAACTTAAATATGAAATCCTTATTTTACGTTTAACTCTCGATATCTGAAATATATTTGATATTGTGACTGAGAAAGTGGTGCCGGTCGATATATTCGGTTATTTTCGGATATCTAATAACGGTCTTACTGCCCCCAAAAGACTTGCATTACGCTGTGCTTGCTTTATCGATCTAGTTTAATTAAGTTTTAAGTCGGTCCGAAATGTTTTGTGCGCTTTTGCTCATCTGCTCCGAGTTTCCGTTTAGTGTGTTCTAACGTTAGGATGTAAATATATGATATTTACCCGTTGATGAATTGTTACAATAGGTGCGCCGCCTCTGATTTCGAAATGGCCAAGAACAGCTTTAAGACTTTTATCAGCCAGAAACACAAAACGTTTCCGGCGGACCAAAACATGTACGGGATGAAGTGCAAATCGCAACTGTTGGAGGATCAGGAGAATGTGACTCTGATCATCAATCGAAGAAATTCAATTCGCCAGAAGCCGAAGAATTGGACGTGGACTTTTCTGCGTTGCAAGTGGCAAAAGAAGCTAGTTTTGTTGTTAATATTTATATGTATGTGCGTTCTAATTGTTTTCGCCAACACGCATCTTTTAGTTCGCGGGAACATCCTGTCGGCTTTCCTTTCCAGTCGGCTAAATAAGCTTTCACATGCAGAGAAACAGGAGGCGAGATATTCGGACATCCAGGCGACGACTCCTGCGTTTCCTCCGGTTCTGAGGCCAACGCACTATATGCTTAACTATTCCTCCACTCAGCTGGAGTTGGACGCCCACTTGAATGGCTTCTCCTCGGACTACAACATATTCGTCATTTACACACGGGAGAACTACCATCTAAATCTGAAGTTTGATCTTTTCGCGCACAGTTTGCTGAAACACACCAATGCCCAGTTGCACTTACACGTGATCACGGACAGCGAAAGCCAGACCTCGGTGTTGGAGATCCTGCAACGGCAGATCAGGAGATTCCGGAGAACGGTGATATACACCATATACGACGTGAAGGTCTGCTCCAGCATAATACAGGACATCGCCGCCAAGCTGTCTCCTTACTTCAGCTCAACTCCCAACTCGTACTACAGCGACTCCCTGTTTTTTCTGTCGCTTGGCCTACATAGAATCGCCGATAGAAGCCTAAACAGAGCCATTTTGCTTGATTGTGATATAGTCTTCCGATCCGACGTGCGACTGCTGTTCAACGAGTTCGATAACTTTCTGCCGCACCAGCTTTACGGACTGGCTCCAGAGCTCACTCCCGTGTACCGCCATATTCTTTACCGATATCGCGTGCGCTATCCCAAGACCAGTTTCGGCAACCCTTACTACCCGATGAACAACGAAAAGGGCAGCCAGCACAGCCATATTCACCACGGCTATCCTGGGCTCAATTCCGGCGTTGTCCTGCTCCTCCTAAACCGCATTAGGAGCTCGAGGTCCTATCTAGAAAAGCTGACCCACTCGGAGGTGCACACCCTGGTCGCCAAGTATTCCTTCAAGGGCCACCTGGGCGACCAGGACTTCTTTACGCTCCTTGGGTACGAATACCCCAACTTGATCTATAGACTGGACTGCATTTGGAACCGTCAGTTGTGCACATGGTGGAAGGACCACGGATACAGCGACATATTCGACGCTTATTTTCGGTGCGAGGGCAATATTAAGATGTACCATGGCAACTGTAATACGCGAATTCCAGAATAAATAAACTTGTTATAGTAATATTAAATTAAATATCCCTTTGTCTTTTGGTGGACTATTGAAAAACGACGTTTTTTGCTTGAACACACGTTTTTAATTTATAAACAATTCGAACAGGAACTTTCCGCTCTCGTCCACAAACGCTGCTCTGCAAATGTTAAAAAAAATGATACACTAAAGCGTGGTGCAAAACCTGGGAGGTCGGAGACATCCACCCGGTCGGTGGATTCAGCGAATAATTTTAAAACATCGATGCTATCGGTTGTAAGATCGAAAACAGTTAGTCTTAAAAACAAAAAATTGTTTTAATATTGTAGCTTAGTATTTTTATTATTAATTATGTAACGAACCGTAAGTTTTAACAGCTACAGATGTAAATTTTATAGACAAACCCAAAATATTTACACCGCGTCGTTTTTTTAAGAGTTATCAAAAACGAATGATGCATAAATATTGGTTCTGTTTTAAATTATATTTAATCATCTTGTTAAATTTTACTTTAAAAAAAAAACAAATGAAGCTGATCAATTTAGTCAAATAGCCATGCCATATCGAATGATTTCTTGTTAACGACTTTTAAAAATAGCCAAATTTGACGTGAAAATAGCTAAGTCGGCAACAGTGCTCACAGAAGCTGATAAAAACCACGGCCTTCCGTTTTGGCTTGCTATGAATTAGGACCCAAGTAATCACTCGAGCATAAATTGAAAACGATGGCGCCGAATGCAGCTGCACCAGTGGAGCGTTATGAGCCCCAAAGCCTTGGAATCAACGCCATTCTGCTGGGTCCCCCAGGCTCCGGCAAAGGAACGCAGGTGGGTGCCAAGTTACATAATGTGTGTTTTTGTGGCACGGACACTATGTCGTCTATAAATAAGTACAACGTGTTCAAATGGTCCGGCATTTTTTGGTCAAACTAGGGAAAACCAAGTTTTTTCTTAAAATCGGTAGTTAACTAGCTTATATAATAACGTGCATGTGAAAGTTATGTATGTATCTACTCATAGGAACCTTTGTACCAAGAATGTATTTGACCCCGAGAACAAATAGAAGATGGGCGAGATGAAACGAATTAAATGGGGACACCTCGATTGCAATCAAGAGGATATAATGCAGCATAGCTATTAAAAAGCTTCCAGAAATTTCTTTGCTAGCAATAAAATGCATCTTATCTAGCGAGTACCTTATTGCCCGCTGTTCTGATATGAGCGGTGCCAAATTGATTAATTCGTAATTCGTTATTCGTAAATAAGTTTATCAATGTTTTTAATTACGCCAATACTCTAGGCACCCCTCCTGAAGGAGAAGTTCTGCGTTTGCCATTTATCGACTGGCGACATGCTGCGAGCGGAAATTTCGTCTGGATCCAAGTTGGGAGCTGAGTTGAAGAAGGTCATGGATGCTGGTAAACTGGTCTCGGATGATCTGGTGGTGGACATGATAGACTCCAATCTGGATAAGCCAGAGTGCAAAAACGGATTTCTCCTGGACGGATTCCCCAGGACTGTCGTTCAAGCCGAGAAAGTAGCCTACCTTCATCTTTAATCTTAAAATATCAAACTGTAGCTATGGAATCACAATTTCAGCTCGACACATTGTTGGATAAGAGAAAAACCAATTTGGATGCCGTCATTGAGTTTGCCATCGATGACAGTCTTTTAGTACGGCGAATCACTGGCCGCTTGATTCATCAGGCCAGCGGGCGTTCGTATCACGATGAGTTTGCCCCTCCTAAGAAGCCAATGACGGATGATGTTAGTGCCTCGTTAAGATATTTACAAGAACCTAATGCTTATAGATCTTATCCAATCCATAGGTCACCGGGGAACCTCTTATTAGACGCAGTGATGACAACGCCGAGGCTTTAAAGAAGCGCCTGGAAGCATATCACAAGCAGACAAGGCCTTTGGTCGACTACTACGGTCTAAGAGGTCTTCACTTTAAAGTGGACGCCGCAAAGAAATCCAGCGACGTCTTCTCAACCATTGAAACCATATTCCAACGCAAGCGCCCCGCCGTTCAATTATGATCTGTTCCGGCGCAATAATCCATTACTGATAACTGCCTCCTGACAATTTATTTCGAGACCCACACAACGTTTAAGCCTAAAGTTAAAGATGCTTATAGGAATCCTAAATACATACCATGACTCGAGAAGGGTACATGTTGACTACTTTCCTTGTACAGAATTCTAAAATGTATAAGTTTTTGTGAATTTTTATATTTCACCATTTGTAACTTTAATACAACTAAATAAAAAAGGTATATTTTATTCGATCCGTTTATTTTTTTACTTGGTGAGTATGCTTTAGTGTCATCCTAAACAGCCAAAAATGCCCAATAAAACTTGGAGTATTGCAAGTTTAAATGTTTTCCATTGGTGCTACTGTACCTAACTTTTTTAACTAGATGACTCAGATTTGAATGAAAGACGAATGGAAAGCTTATAGTTGTTCGGAGAACTATTAAATCAATCAGCCTTAATCAACTACAGAAGGGTCATTTTGCACACCCCTCATGTGTAATAAATGAGAAGTTGCTAATGGAAATCCAAGATGAGATCGTTAAATTTGATACACAAATAAATTTTATTATGTTTACCCGTAAATAATGGTTGCGAATCCCTCACAGTCCGACTTTCGATCGCCACTTAGTACACGTCAACCGCCTAATGTTCATGTCAAATTAAGTATGTATAACTATCGCATATATTATATAAATCTATAACGACAATTGACTAATCACTGGGTTGACTTTTCAGCAATAACGATTTGCGCTTCAAAGTCTAAAGTGTGTGCAGTTCCATATGGATACGCCTCAAGCCGGAATACAGGCTTACTCCGTGATGTGTGTATTACACTTGAAGTTCAATCGCAAGCTTGACCAGGTATAAAAGCCAACCACATAGTAATATTCCTCAGTTAGTTCCAGCACCTGCTTTGCTTCACATCTACTTCGAGCCGTTTATAAGCCTAGCTCCAACGTAAGCCAATAGTTTTAATTTTTTGGTGCTGATCGGATCGGGTATCCACATATTCGAAAACAAATAAAACTGATAACCAGTTTGATCGTGTGTAAATAGTGACTCTTTTCAGTAGTTGGGCAGTCAATAAATGTGTTTCGGATACGCATACAAAGTGGCGTTTGCCATGCATTAATTTGCATACATATCTAATAGATACATTTTGCGAATGCAGCCCCAAAAAGATTTCCATTAACAGCGACTAAAGTTCCCCAAACACAAAACTGGTTACCGAACGACCGACAGACCTACTATTCCATTATAAATAATCGCTTATCTCAATTTGGCCGGAGAGCCTTTCAAAATTTCACGAAAAATAATTGTTTGTCTCTATTTGGCCATAGACCCTTTCAAAATGAAGATGACACTTGCGCTTCTTGTCCTCGGACTCATTCTGGTCGCAGCTGAGGAAAAATACACTACGAAGTACGACAACCTGGACGTGGACGAGATTTTGAGGTCAGACCGCCTGTTCAGCAACTACTTCAAGTGCCTGGTGGACACCGGAAAGTGCACTCCCGAGGGTCGCGAGTTGAAGAAATCCCTGCCAGACGCCCTGAAGACAGAATGCAGCAAGTGTAGTGAGAAACAGCGCCAGAACACAGACAAGGTCATCCGCTACATCATCGACAACAAACCGGAGGAGTGGAAGCAGCTGCAGGCTAAGTTCGATCCCGAGGAGATCTATATCAAGCGCTACCGTTCCACCGCCGCCGCCTCCGGAATCAAGGTTTAACTTCCGATCCAGATCCCTGGAGCAATTTGTTATATGCACTGTTAATTAGGTCTACGTAATTGTTTTCATCGAAATTCTGTCTAAGATCGTGCTCCGAATAAAGAGATTTGTTTTGTACTCGATGCCTTGTTTAGTCTGAATAGCATATGAATTAATTCCGTTCAAAGCGGTAATTAAGCCAGTCTCATGACTAATCTGAAGACAATTAAAGGTCTAACAAACCAGTCTCAAGATTAGGTCTAGACCTTAATATACTGTTTAAATATGGCAAGTCCATTTGCATTATTATTCTAAGTAAAGGCAGCTAGGGTTAATTGGCAAAAACATCGCGTGTTCATTTTGCTTCTGAGTTATTATTTATATTATTCTTTAAAGGGGCAATGAACGAAACCAGTGGCCGTCAAATTACTCAACCGTGAAATGCTGTCCTTCAAAGAACGAACAATGTATACGGATTATTATGTCACGGCAAGCTTACATTGTGAATCAAAGGAGAATTAAATTTTAAATCATTAGTTTTTAATTATCTTATAAATGTACAAAGCTTAGTGATATATTGATGGCAAAACATACGAGCGTTTACGTTAATGTTTCACCTTGGGCCACACACGCCTCTAAATAATCTATGCGCCTTTCAAGGATCGTTAGTTTTTCATTTAGTACCGCCAAACGAGAGCGACAGGACATATCTGGGAAAGAGGAAAAAAAGGTTTTATGTTGAAAAACATTTTCGGAAAAAAAATTAAATTATCGTTAAAATAAGGAAATAAAATTTAGCTAGAGCCACATACTTCGTTTGAAATTTGTTTAATAGTTTTTTTTTCAGTTAATATTCTTTTTAAAGGAAAAGTTCTATACCTATTATGTATTCTAGTACAAGCTTTTCTATTCAGATTATTATTTACATATCTGTTCATATAAACATGTATGTAACATATGTATGTACATTCATATATGACTTGAAGATATTCACCGTATTTTGCCAAAAGCCGATTTTTATCTTGCACACACAAATACAATGTCATTCCCAAGTTAATTTTTCGAACAAGCCGAAAGTTGTGTTTGCTCTTTATCGGATTTCAATTAGAGTAAATAAAGTCGATGGCAATGGCAGAGATTTCTCAATATTTTTTTACGTTTACAAACACAAATGTGAACAAATAGACTCACACAAAAGAGACTTGAAGTGCCCGATGAATATGTTTTCTTACCGAACGAGTTCAGAAAGTCTGTGATACGCTTTATGCTGGCAGTTATCACTTCAATATATTCCCTGTTCGCCCAGTCCTGGTGGATTTGCTTTTGGATCGCCTCTCTGTGAGCTCCACTCATTTTTATTTTAATTTATTGCTTAAATGTTTACCAGCTTGAAGTAGTTCTGGGCAGTGTGACCGAATGCAGAAATTAGGGCGTAACAATATATACCGACATTAAGGGATTTTGTATAACGATTAATTTTTTAAAATTAAATTCTACATATCTATGTTTAAATATTTCTCTGTTTTTGTTTTATAATAAATGTCACAGAAAGTAATTTTAAATCACTAACATAAACAATAAAATTAAATTTATAAAATATACTAAAATTCAGCCCAAGCCATTTTTTGTTTCGATTTCTCTCGTTTCAATCGCGTAACGATAGTTATTGATGCTACACACATGCACACAAACATACACTAGGTGGCCCGTCAACTACAGTGTTTTTCATTTAGTAAACAAAAATGGACTTTATAGACGACTTTATAGAGGAATATAAGTGCAATCCGTGCCTATGGAAGGCGGATTCGGCGGACTTTAGAAACCGCAGTCGCCGGCAGGAGGCCTATGCAAAACTGATAGAGGTGGCCACCAAGCATGGGGAAATGTACAATGTCGAGCGAACAAAGCAAAAGATAAACAATCTGCGTTGTGCATTTCGTCATCAGTTAAGGAAATACAACGAGGTCAAGAAGAAGGGAGAGAAGTACGAGCCCTACTGCCCAAAGCGGCGATATTTCGAGTCCCTGATGTTCCTGAAGGACGAAGAGATTCCCGACAAGAAGTGCAAGCGCGAGCAGTCGGGGTGTTTGGAAGGCGGCTCCGTTCAGCTAGTGCAACCGGAGATCTGCGACGAATTCTCCGACGCAGAGAGTCTTTCCAAACCTGCAAAACCTTCGACGGATGCGATCAAGTTGTCGCCCAATAACAGCGCTAACGAATTTTGTGCCAACATCTTCGAGGAGGCCGCCGCCGCTGACCCCGTTATCAGTATTAAGTCAATCAATCCAAACAACCATGCTGGTGGCGCCACCATCAAGGAGGTTGAGATCGTGGTGCCCGCGAACAACAGGCTGTTGTCAGCCCGAAGAAAATCCGTCCCGGACTTGGTCAAGTCCCCTCATGGCGACCCCGAATCGCCTAGCAAGCGCATTGTGGTTCACAGCCAACAAAAACAGAACCATAATCAGGTCCAAAACCACATCACCCGGAAACGTTCTTCCTCTGTATCCTCTCAAATATCAGAGGATAACGAGCCACAGCCTGGAAAATTCCGAGCGGACATCTCCACTATCGACTTCGACCGACTTTTTTCGCTAGCACTTAAAAGTGCGGACAGCCAACTGGACGATCATTTCTCGAATTTTGGAAAAATCATCGCCCACAAGTTGCGATCGATGGACAGCACCCAGGCTATATATGCTGAGAAGATTATCGCCGATGTCCTCTATCAGGGACAGATGAAAATGCTATCGACGCTGAGTATACATCAGTTCTTGGGTGTGGACAATGCCACAGTCTATCTAGAGAGCCAAAGCAAATGATGGCCCCCTTAAAGACGTACTTGTAGAGTTTATATAATGATAAGGTGTAAAATACATTCGTGTGTATAAACCTGTGTTATTTTTATTTAGGGTTTAGAAAGATTTTCCACTACAAATTTCAGGAGAAGGAGCCCATAAATAAAAAAGCCCAGTGCCGGGAGTGATGTCGAGACTAATTTATTATTTTCGATGCATGAGAAGAACATTTAATTGCCACGTTCAGGCACTATCGTACTTTCTTAGAAGCATTGCCCAAACGTCCGGGTATCTAGTCTGCAAAAATGTGGTTAGCTTTTGCGCCTTTTGAGCCTGTTGTGGGGAGCAGTTCCTGCATTTTCTGGTTATGACTTCTGGGAGGGCAGCTGTTATTAAAAAAAAATTAATTTAAAGTTTTTATACGGAAATAGGTATAAATTAAAACTGGAAAATGTTAAAAAACTATTTATCCCGGCACTTCTTTTTTATAGAAACTGAACTGGTTTCCCGTTTGATTACCTTTGAGTTGTAGCCCCAGTTGGTCGCATTCGCTTTTTCCCAAGATGCACATTATTTGGCGACTAACCACCACCTGGTTGTTAAGTAATTTATTTATGTTTCTCTCATCTGCTTGGACACTCGATGACATGAGAATAATTAAGAAAAGAAAATTAAACACCAAAGAAAGCGCTCGGTTTTTATTTAGAAATAGCATCCTTCTTAAACGCGCGACTGTATAGTATAACTGAATGTGGAGCAGAAACTGTGTATCTGTATCCCGCAGATATTCGTGCATGCGCAAAGGAGCGGGACTTTGTAAAATCATGGGTAGGGTATGCAATGGGTAAATAATGCGATTACAATCCCAACTAAATAGACGGCAATGCCACGTCTAAAGCTTTAACTAGAGAAAAGAGGAGTTAAAAATAATACCTTTAATACATTTACATTCCCATTTCATTTAATAATTACTATATAGGAATTTGTACATATTACTTTTGTTCCACAGGCAATCAAGCCCTTACAATCGGTAGAAACTTCAAAAAACCCCCCAAAAAAGGTCAGAGCCTGCTGATCCATACGAAAACATGTAAAAAAAAGAGCTTTCAATGTTTTTGCGTTGTGCTTAAAAGTAATGTTTTACTAAAACAACACATTAAGTACTTTGCAAGGCAGTCAAGACAGAACAGAAATATCCTACGCTACAATTATATAATAGATATTATGAATAGAATAGAGGACTTAAAGTACAATTAAATAGATTTAATATGTATGTATGTATGTCTTATATACATTTCCTAAACTTGAAAGCTTTATTTAAATATTTTTACATGCAAGTATGAAAATACATTTGACAATATAGCGAATTATTAAGTTTTTATTAATTTCTATTGCGATACAATGGGACTCTTTTTGTCTATATCAGATATATTCGCGTTGTTCTGCGGGGCAGCTCCGTTCCCAGGGCTGGCCGGGATGGCTCCCGCCCGATCGATGCTCCACGGATTTGAGCCGGAAATGGGCGAGTCTGCGTGCCCGAAGCCGGTGTGATTATCGTGCTCCACGGCATTGGTTCCGTCGTATTGCGTGTTCTCCAACCTGGTGATCAGCCGCTCGTCCTCTTCGCCGAACTCGCCGCCCATCAGCGTCGGTTCGCCAACCACCATCACATCCTGGGAGGATAGGGAGAAACTGGGGCCGGAGGGGGAGCGCTTTTGGTTCGTCACGGGCGGCGTGTTCGAGTTGTTACCGCCGCCCGAGTTGGAGCCCTTCCGTTTGCGCCTTTTATTAGGAGGTCGCTGAGGGTCTTTTTACCAGGCGGGGCCACCATACGCTGCCACTTCTGGAACAGCGTTGTTTTCAAACAGTCACGCGGACTCAGAGCGTACGCCTTGTGCCGTGACATCAGCTCCTGCATCGGCTCAAGAATGACACACAGGCGCAGATAGTTCAGGGTGGAGTTTGTTATGCCAGCCCGCGTGATGTTCTTGGTAATTTGATCCATCAGCATCGGATCGGCCGGCATACTGGTTCCGATCACGGACCTTGGAATGAGCTCGCGGTGTCCTTTGATGGTCATATGCCACGACTTAATGCGCATGTAGTCGTCGTACATGAACTCCAAGATCAGTCTTGCGTCCGCGCAGACCTTCGTGAAAAAGGGCTTGCCGTGCTGCGTGATCACTGTGCACTGGTCACAGTCCAGCGTAATGGACGTGTTGTGGAACGACTCCTTGGCGTGTTTCAGCTGGAAGTACAGGTCCGAAACGCCGCCCTCGTATATGCTGCGAAAGAAGCGCGGGATGAGAGTGCGCCCGATTGTGTACCGCTTTGGACCATCCTCCAGGCAGAACAGTATCGTCAGCCGGGCGTCATCCTCAAAGAACTCCGTGGTGAAGGAGTCCCACCAGCAGTTGTCGCTCTCCTCGTTTCGCTGTTGCAGACGCTTGTTTAGCTCGAAGACGCGGTGCTCCGTGTGGCTGAAGTAGGAATTGTGCCGCCTGAAGCCTTGATCAATGCGCTCCATCTGCTGGGGTCCTCCCATCATCGGGTGGTTGCCTCCGTGCCCAAATGGCGATGCGGGCGGCATCGGGTTGAACTGCCCGCCAACGCCGAAGACCGTGGGCGATGAGAAGTGCCCGGCCTGGCCGCTGTTGAATGGAGTGCCCGAGCTGGCCGGCCGACTGAATTGGCCCAACCCAGACGAAGGCGAGCCGAAGGGTCCGCCTACGGGACCGTTAAAATTGCCCGCCGTCGCAGACTGTGGATAGTTGCCGGGAATGTTCTGCGCACCAACAGGTCCGGGTGTCGATGAGCCTGAGGGAGCAGGTGAAGAGGTATACTGAGGTGTGTTCGAGCCAGGCTGGTTGGAGTTCTGGAACACGATGGACTGGTTGCCAGCTGGTGAGGATTGGCCGGCGGGTGGGTAGGGATTGCCGCCCGAGTTGTACGGCAAGCCGCCCTGCGCGAAGCCGCTCTGATTGCTTCCGTCCGGATTTAAAGCCGCTGAATTGGACGCAGGCAGCATCGATCCACCCTCCGAAACCGCCTTCCAGCTGCCGTCGTCAATGTTCGCTTGAGAAGTCATCGTATTGCCAGCGTTTAAACCCCTACGATTCATGCCTGTGGTCAGTTGTATCGGGCATTCGCGTCAGCCTAAAAAAGAAAGCAAAATCTTTAAGTTTCCACGCAACATTTTGCCGACTACAGTTTGGTATATTTTTATGGTGGCACGGTGCGTATGTGTATGCACTTGTCTATATGTCGCACTGCATTTACAAATTATGTGTGTACACACACACTTTTCACACTTTCGCACTGAAAATGCCAAACGATGCTGGGAGGAAAACTCGCCATCGATTGAGAACAGGTAGCTTCCGTATACGCACCTTTGCAAAAGGCATACAATATTTTAATTCTTAAAGCACAAACACATATAAATGTATCTACAATTTAAGAAAACTGATTGGCCTCCACCGATAGTTTGCCATCGCTTTCCAAATAGCCAATTTCGATAGAAATGGAGGCAAGCAAAGTGTTAGTTTGTTTTCTGGAACGACAGGGAAGGAACGTAAAGCGGTAAGTTTATTATTTATTTATTTTTCGTTAAATACTTATTTTGAATTTTTTATATTCAATTTAGAATAAGTTTACATTTACTTTTTAATGGTGTGAGCAATGATGCACTGCACCTTTAGCATGGTCAAAGTGTGGTATCTAACAATTACTTCACAAAAAAATCAAGCGATTTTAGTTGAGAATTGATTGTAGAAAAATTAACAAGTCATTCAACAATCAATATAAAACATCCAATATTTAATATACAACCCTCAATAAGCAAATTTTAGGTTAGGACGCGTCCAATGTCCCAAGCAACATACAACAATGCAACAAGCAACATACTACAATTTAACAATCATACACATTAAACGTCTCTTATGTTACTACTACTACTACTACTACTACATCCCCAACGCTGAATTAATCAATAATAACTAAAAATTTAGCCCAACTTTTCTTTTCGAACAAAATATAATATTATCTTTTTGAATTTTTAAACTAAGTGCAAGTTAGGACATAACGATACTTCGACCCGATGTCGTGATTTTTTGTATGTTTCATTATCTCCGTTCCAGTTGATCTCTCGCCGCACCCTTGACTTAATAATTTAGTATGTGCCGTATAAATTTGTAATGTAATCAAAATATGGTTGTAAGACTGTTGCTTTAAACTCTGTAACTTATTTTATTTTTATGTAATTATCGTACACATTGAGTGATGCGATCTTTTCTTAGACTTTTCTATATCAGTGTATTTGTATAGGTAAGTTATCTCTGAACGGCGTTAATATTGCAAATTTGTGCATGTTTGTTGTACTATAAACAGATTAATGGTAATATAGCATTACGGTTTGTATAAATACTTGTAAAGTACGATTAACTGGCCAATGGGCCATTTAAAACTTACTGTATGAACTGGAGAAAATGTGTTTCACAATGCAATTTCACATATATAGGAATTTGTTGACTGCAATGTATGCATATAAACAATTTAAACAATTTTCTGTCTTTTGCAGAGCGAAGGAAAATGTCAACCGAGAGCCTTAATAGTTTGAGCGACAAGGAGCTACATAGAAAGCTAATCCAGAGCGGTTTTCCCAGCACCCCGGTCACGGAGACAACAAGATCGATTTTAATTGAAAAGTTGAGGAAGCACACCCGAGCGGACAAGCTTAAAAAGCGAAGCAGCAAGTACGTTCTGTATTCCAAACAGCAGTTGGAGTCGCCAGGCTACCCACAGTTTCCTCAGTACCAGCCCCCTGGATACGCGAATGGGCTAGACAATAATAACGACGTAGAGCTGAGCCGCAGCTCCTCCATTTTTAATCGAAGTTTTGACGAGAGCGACTCGAGTCCGCTACACTTGTCTGCTTCCAAAATGTACGCCCCACCGCCTGTGGTGGCCTCCAATTACGATGGGGAATGCTCGCCCCACGGTTTAGGTCTTAATGGCAAGTACCGACAGCAGTGCTCATTACCGTACACTGTAGACACTTCGAATAATTATGGAAAATCCAGCGGCAAGGTCAAGATGTCCGATGGAGGCGTTGTAAACAGACTGCTCAGCTTTAGGGATACAACTTTACAGCGAAAAATCAATTATCCAACAACTCAGGCGTCGAGAATCCCGCCTAGGAGCGAAAGACTTTCTAGATTCGGTTTGTCGGACCTTAAATCGTTTTTTAAAAACCCTGACAACCGACCATACGTAATACCAAAAGTGCTCATTTTGCTGTTCTTAATATTTTTGACAATAATAACGGTTTTGTATGTGGGAAAGAGGTTCGAGCAGAGTTCTATTGACAAAACCGCTTTAAAGTATACATTATGTAACCCCAACGACTTGCAAATGGTCAGCGAAAGTGTTAATTGCTTAGCAAAAGACTCGCTGAAAGGTGCGCTGGATTTAAGCGAGGAACTCTTTAGACATCTTAACGAGCGAGCCAGGCTTCATCACTGCGAAGATGCCAGTTTGTCGCCCACCCTTGAGGTTAGTGAGTTTGTGAGAGAAATGGTCAGCAGTCCAAAGACTCACAGGGGAAATCTGCACAGCAACCTCTTAGCTGCCAAATATCTTATTGCTGAAAATCCGCAGTGGAGCATTGAAGTGGTGGAGTCTTCTAACCACATTGGTCAGGGGGCATACTTTGAGCTCTCCGAACCAAATCTGCCCCTCAAGTGCATTGCCAAAAAAAAAAATGACCCGCTTCTTCGCCGTGATCGGGACGTTGGTTCTATTGGTAGCTGCTTTTCTCGCCGTCTACTTTGCGGTGGTAATTTACCGAGTCAAGCAAAAGGAAGCATTGCTGGCGGTTGATCAATTTTCAAAGGACATAATCAACGAGCTGATTTACTTAAGTTCCCAGTCCGAGAGTCCTGAGGTGATCATAAGTCAGCTGCAGGATAAATTCTTGCCCGCCAAGAAGCGCACTAAGAACCTGTCTGCGTGGAACAAGGCTCTCAAGCAGCTGGAAAATAACGACAGCCGTGTGCTGTTTGGAATGGTAAATCGCGACGGAAAGGCGATGCGCACGATTGCGTGGAACCGGAACCTGGACAAAAAGGATCTGAGTCTGGTGAAAAAATGGCAGAGTCCCGCCTTCGACAACTCAAACAAGATTGTTAATCCACCGACGCCTTGCCTAAAAATACGACACATGTTTGACTCCTCAGAGGTCGATCAGGCCAACCTTAAGCAGTCCATTGTGGAGTCGATCATTGAAAAGGTTGGCTCTCGCTGCAAGATCTGTGACGTCCAGCTAGACATTCAGTCCTGCTGCGTATACATCCGATGCGCCAGCGAGGAGGACGCAGGCATTATTCACAACGAGATCAACGGCTGGTGGTTTGACAAGCGCCTGATTTCGATTAAATTTCTAAGACTTGAACGCTATTTAAGCCGTTTCCCCAAGCCCTCAACAGAGCCACTCTACTTTCACACCAGCGCGGTAGCAAAAAACACTCACTCATAAACACACAACTCTACACTAGATATTTAAGTTATTAAATGCGAATTTGTTTTACATGTACAAAGGGAGTTTTAATTGGCTATTTACGATCTAAGCTTTAAACGTAACACGTCGGCAGATTGCTACTTTGTTATCGAATTCGAGGACAGAGCACTTTCTCCGGTTTCCAGGTGTTTGATGAGCCGGTACAAGGCGGCTGCTTCCTTGATCTTGCTGAAACCCACGCAAAAGGCTTCGATTTCAATGAAAAGTTCCTGGAAACAGCCGGTTTGTTTAAGTTAACTGACTGAACTTCAGCAAATTGTAATTACCTTAACGTTAACAATTTTGTTTCGAATCAAGGACTGGAGAAATACGCAAACCAGCCGCACGAGTCGGGACTGCATGTACTTATCCTTTACTGTTTCACATGTAGAGATGCAATTGCTTATGTATAAATGGATAAACTCCGTGGGCAGAGGACCCGACGTGGTGAGCCTAGAGAATGAATTATACATGACAGAGGTCTTAGGTATTAACATTTGATCCAATATACCTGTTGACCACTTCCATGGAGTGAAGCGTTATATTCATATTAACTAATATGTTGAAATACTCTGTTATGTCGGTGGTCATCATCAGTCTTAATAAAATCTCAATGGAGATAAGGGGATTGTTCTCAACCAGCAAAGGTAACTGCAATTCAAAAACTGTTATGGTTTTATTAGTTTGTGGATTCAAAAACGTACTTTAGCCGGAGTCAATCCATACTGGCGAGCAATGTCGGTGTTTTGTTTTAGCAAGTCGTCAAACAAAATATGTTGATCCTGCAGACTTAGCGGCTGAAGAAATGCCTGTTCGATAAGGTGTTTGGTATTGGGAGTAACATAGTTAGACTTGTCATATAAGATCTCGACTTTTTCGCTGTTCGACTGATTTATCCACAACAGCTCGTCTTCGAAGTCCATGAGTGGCGGTGCGATGGACATAAACATATTGTCTAAGTTTTGTTTATATCGCAACTTTTCAAGGGATTTTTCCCCCTACAAATTTACAAGCAATTTTCGTGTTTTAGTGTGACCCTAAGGGGACTGGCAAGCGAAGAACGTGATTTAGCTTACAACAATTCCGTTGTTTCAAATTAAAGATATCGCACAGACGCCCCAATGCGTTGGTAGGGGATTGCGCGTTTCAAAATCTTCGGTCACACTACGTCGCATTCGTTGCAATCCGCAAAATAAAAATGGACCGCGGAAAAGGCAGCGGGTCGAATAGATCCCAAAAAAAGGTACCGCTGGGTGGAGAACTATTTGCCCTCGGCACCAAGAGCGTTCGCGATGATACCAAGTCCAAAATCATGCCTATTAAGGCAATATCCTCGTCGGACAGGAAGCGCGAGGCCCCGTCTTCATTGGCCAGTTCGAGCAAGAGATTTCGAGGCAATCTAAAGGATGCGGGCGCCACGGATATATCCTCCGGAAGTAGCCAATGCGAAACCTGGGAGCAATTCGCCATCGATTGTGATCTGGAGACAGTAATCGAGACCATTTACGTGGCCTTGGAGCAAAACGACAGCGAAACTGTGGGTCGGCTGGTCTGTGGCGTTATTAAACAGACCACGACAAGCTCCTCGCGTTCCAAGGTGGACAACATAGCTTTGTTGGCCCTTATATACGTTGCCAAGCTGCAGCCGAGTATATTCTGCACTGATATTGTAGCCTGCGCGTTGCTATCCTTCCTGCGGCGAGAGGCCAATGTGAAAATGAGGTTCAACACCAATCTGCACATCCTGTTTGCCAACTTGCTGACCAGGGGCTTTGTAGACATTCCGCAATGGCCGGAGATCCTTCTTCGCACGTATATAGACGATGCGGTCAACGAGCGATACTGGGCAGATAATGACTTGTGCGCTCCTTTAGTAAAGAACATTTGCGCCGCTTTCAAAACCCGAACTCCACACATTAGTCTCCTCCGCTGGGATGTCAGCACTGCCCTTCCTTCAGGCCAGGCGCACAGGGATAGCATGACTGTGGACGACGACTCCGGGGACAACTCCACTCAGAGCCTGGATGCCAGTCCCCTGAACGCCGAATCTGAGCCCATTTCCGACGCAATGTGCACCACAAAACCCAGGTTTAGCGATGCCGTGGTTCAGAAGCATGTCAGCGACGCCATTCGCGATCAGCTAAACAAGCGACAGCAGCAGGATAACTACACCCGAAACTTTCTTAAATTTCTCTGTACTACCTCCGGTATAGCAGAGGTGCGATGTCTCAGTATCTCGCGGCTGGAGCTGTGGATTCACAACGGAAAACTGGTCAAGTTCGCCCAGCAGCTGCTCTCGTATATATGCTTCAACATAAAAGGGCGCAATACGCAGGACAATGAAGTTCTTCTGGTTCTGGTGAAGATGCGGCTTAAAACAAAGCCCCTGATTAACCACTACATGTCGTGCCTTAAGGAGATGATCTATCTGCAGCCGGATATCTTAAGTACTGTGATGAAGCTGGTCGTGCAAAATGAATTGTCCAACACCAGGAATCCGAACAATATGGGAATGCTAGGTAAATTATCAAAGTCCCCATTAACTTTATATACTTATCAGTATTAAATGATTTTTAACAGCCACAATGTTCCAAACGTCTTCTGATCAGTCCGCTGCAAATCTGGCTGAAATCTATCAGGAGTTTTTGCTCCAACGGGACGATTGTCTGCGGACACTGCGAGTCTTTCTAAGGGAGCTTGTGCGGATGCTGCGCTTTGATGTGAACTTGGTCAAATTTTGCAAAACCTTTCTAAGTGAACGGGAAGACCTCACACCGCAAATAGAATTGTTTGAGTTCAAGGAGCGCATCTTCCACTCAATGGTGGACATCGTGTGTCTCTGCATGTTTCTTTCGGCCACGCCACAAGCTAGGGAAGCCAGTTTGTCTCTGAAAACCAATCGGGACACGAAAAACAACCACGCTCTGCTCAAGCTGTACAACCAAATGTCGCAGATACAATTGGACACAGTTTCGTGGATGTACGAAACCGTGCCCACTATCTTCAAGATTCCTGCCGCCGAATATCACCAGGCATTGCACAAACTGCTGCTGCTGGACAGCCCGGAGCAATACTCGCGCTGCGATCAGTGGCCCTCGGAGCCGGAACGTGGGGCTATCCTGAGAATCATCTCCGAGACGCCAATTCACGAGGAGACTTTGCTGCGCATAATCCTGATTGGCATTACGAAGGATATTCCCTTCTCCATTGCGAACACCTTCGATGTGCTGTTGCTGGTTATCAAGCGAGTCTCAGGGATGAAGGCCACCAACATCCCGGCTGTGCAGGCCAACAAGTTTGACATCATCGACTTTCTGTTCAGCATGTCGGAATACCACCATCCAGAGAATATTCGCCTGCCCTCAGATTATGAGCCACCTAAGCTGGCCATCATTGCGTTTTACTGGAAGGCCTGGCTCATATTGTTGATGATATCTGCGCACAATCCCTCTACTTTTGGAGCCTTTTGCTGGGATCACTACCCAACAATGAAGATGATGATGGAAATATGCATAACCAACCAATTTAACAATTCCGCAGCCAACAAGGACGAGTTGCAGGTACACATTTAAAAAAAATAACTGGTTGCTGTTTGTGTAATAATAAAGTCTTTTTTTTTTAGATAATCACAGTGGAAAGAGACCACATTCTGCAGTTCGAAACGTACTTAGCTGCCCAAACATCGCCACATGCAGTTATCACAGAGGAGACGGCGATCCTCATTACCCAGCTCATGCTGATGGACCCAATGGGTACGCCACGCAAGGTACCCTCCATGGTGTTAGACCAACTGAAGTTTCTTAACCAGACCTACAAGCTGGGCCACCTGTTCTGCCGCTGCCGCAAGCCAGACTTGCTGCTGGACATAATCCAGAGACAGGGCACAACACAGTCCATGCCCTGGCTTTCGGACCTAGTCCAAAACAGCGAGGGTGATTTCAGTCACCTTCCAGTTCAGTGTCTGTGCGAATTCCTGCTCTTCAACGCGCACATAATAAACGAGGAAAACAGCCGCGATGCCGAACTGGTTAACTTCCTGCGAAATTTGATATTCGACGGGAATCTCAGCCACCAAATCGTTTGCGAACTTTTGGATTACATATTTAGACGCTTGTCGTCTACCGTGAAGCAATCTCGGGTAGCTGCTCTTTCGGGTCTGAAGATCATTTTCAGGCACTCGGGAGACTTTGAAAACGAATGGCTCCTAAAGTCGATACAACAAATTCCCCATTTCTTTGAGGTTAAACCGTTCATTATTCCCCAGCTGCGGGCAGCCTGCCAAGTGGAGAACTGCCCGGAACTGATTATGGCGTATATCCAGTTCATTACGGCCCACACGCTAAACGATCCGGTAAACGAAATGCTGGACCATGTAATCGATATGGCGCAATTGATAGTGGAGCGCAGCACAATGTTTCAGCACATTATTATTTCCCAAGAGGACTACGATTACGTCCCAGACGAGAACCGCATTCAGACTCTCAAATGCCTGTTCGTCATGTTTAATAATTATATCATTAAGCTTAGGGAGTACCACGAGCCGTATGAGTGGACCGAGTACCCGGACCTACTAATGGTACAGTTTGACGACGGAGTGCAGTTGCCCCTGCACATAAACATAATCCACGCGTTTATAATCCTGCTGACTTATTCAAACAGCAACATGCCCGAGTCAATACCCATTTTGGACTACTGGTTCCCGCCAGGACGACCGGCGCCCGTTGCATTTTTGCCCAGCATGCCCCAAGAACAGGTGCAGCTGCTGCCTGACTGGCTGAAGCTAAAGATGATACGCTCTTCGGTGGACAGGCTGATCGAGGCTGCACTTTACGACCTGACTCCAGACCAGATTGTGCTGTTTGTGCAGAACTTCGGCACGCCGGTCAACTCGATGTCAAAGTTATTGGCCATGCTGGACACCGCTGTGCTGGAGCAGTTCGACCTCGTAAAGAACGCCATCCTTAACAAAGCGTACTTGGCGCAGTTGATCGAGATTCAGCAGGCGCGGGGGGCGAAGAATGGCCACTACACCGTGCAGGCGCTCGATCTGCACTCCCATTCGCAAACCGTGCCGGATCTGCCAAAGATCAGCGTCATGATCCAGGAGACTGTGGAAATCGGAGACTACGATACCTCGGAGATGACTAGTGGTCGCAGCGATCTTTTGGCCACCAAGGAGGTGGCCCAGAGCATTCTCACGCAGCCCGATCACCTGACTGCACAGAGGGGTGACTGTCGATCCTTGATTCAGAAGCTGTTGGAAATGCTGGTCAGCTCTAATAGCAATGGAAATGATTTGGTCACCGCCATAACAGAGGTAATAGCAATGGGATGTGACGTCATTATGAGTCGGCACGCCTGCACATTTCTAAGAACATTTTTTAGCTGCATGTTGCACAGCGACAAGTACCACATCCTAGAGAACACGCTGCAAAAGAACTTCAGTATTTTCAAGCACAACTTCACCGACTCCAGACTACTGTATCAAACGGAGCTGTACCACGAAAGCCTCGTGTTTATGTTGAGAAATTCCCGAGAGATTTACGTCCAGCAGTTTAAAGCAAATACCGCCTTATTGGCAAGAAAGCGGATCGTCAGGGGCATCATAGAGGGCTTTGATCAGAGCAAAGACTGCAAAGCCGTTGCGAAGACCAAAAGCGACCAGCTCTTTCACAACGGTCTCTTCATCGACTGGCTGTCCGAAGTAGATCCCGAAATCGTTTCCACGCAGCTGATGAAGGAGCGCTTCCTGTTCTCAAAATCCTGTCGCGAGTTTAGGTTTTACCTGTTGTCATTGATTAACCACCAAACCAACTGGGACACGATCGAAAGAATTGCCGAATATTTGTTCAAGAACTTCCATGGTGACTACGATTACGCGACGGTTCTGAACTACTTCGAGGCGCTGACCACAAATCCAAAACTGTGGAAGGGTCGCGAAAAGTACATGTCGAAGAACGTTCGCCCGGACGCATTTTTCTTACTGAAAAATTCGGAGCTGGAACCGTTTGCTCACTTCATCCTGCACGAGGGCCTCTCCGAGATCAAAGCGGACAGCAGAAACTACGACTTCAAACTCTGTTCACGAATGAACCTTTTGTTCAAGCTGACGGAGAAGCGGAGAGACCTAATGGTCCGGGTGATGGAGCACGTGGAAAACAGTGCAGTGTCGGATTACCTTAAACTGCAGGCTTTGCAGCAAATGTATATTATGTATCCGCGCGTAAAGTTCCTAAAACGGAGCAAAACCAGCGAACAGGCGTACAAGTTGCAGAGCTTGAAGGGCTGTCAGGCGGATAAGGTGTCCAATAATCTGATCACCTGCCTGGGAAGTCTTGTAGGCAAGAAGGACTTTGAAACCCTGTCATCGGACACAGAGTTGCTTCTCCGCAAGCTGGCCGCCTCCCACCCTCTGCTCTTTTTGCGCCAGCTGAGTGTTTTGTCGTCGATTATGCAAGGCCGCGCACAGATGAGCATGAAGGCTCTGCGCGAGGAGCACCACTTTCACCGATTCGTCCAGATTCTGAGGACCCTAGAGCTCCTTCAGCCGACAATTTTCGAGGACTCGTACAAGAACGAGATCCAGAATACGCTGTCGTGCTACTTTAACTTCTTCAAGCACCACAGCTCGGTGAAGGAGGCCTGTCAGATGCTGAACAAGTTCGTGCAGATGCTGCAGGCCTACATCAACTACAACCCGTCGAGCGCCCTGCTCTTTATCGAACAGTACGTGGGCATCCTTAAAGAACTTGCTGTGAAGTATACTTCTCTGGGAAAGCTGCAGGTTCTGGTTCAAGCAGTGGCCCTGCTGCAGCACAAGTCACACTCGGCCTCCGAGCTGGACGACGAGGAGGTGAAGTACGAGTACGACCTAGACGAGCACTTCGAAGTGAAGCCGCCGGCCACCAAATCCACTGTGAGCGAGGAACTCGTCGAGGGGAACCCGCCCACGCCAATCGATGCTGGCGGCAGCAGGGGTTCCTCTTCGGCTCTTACCTTAGGATCATACAGCAGATCAAACTTTACAGACATATCCCCGCACTTCCTTGACCTGATCAAGATCATTAAGCAGGCAAACACAGAGGACGTGGTTTTGGGACCCATGCAGGAGCTGGAGTGCCTCACTTCCAAGAGATTCGTTTTCATCAACGAACTTTTTGAGCGTTTGCTGAATTTGATATTCTCACCGAGCGCTCAGATCCGGTCCATCGCCTTTATCATACTAATCCGACACCTCAAGCACAACCCCGGTAACTCGGACATCAACCTTTGCACCCTAAACGCCTACATTCAGTGCCTGCGGGACGAGAACTCGTCGGTGGCGGCGACGGCCATTGACAATCTGCCGGAAATGTCGGTGCTGCTGCAGGAACACGCAGTCGATATCCTGATGGTAGCCTTTTCGTTGGGCCTAAAATCGTGCCTGAATACTGGCCACCAAATTCGAAAGGTCCTCCAGACAATAGTGATTCAGCATGGCTATTAAAAGTTCAGCTTATAAGATTAGACTTCTTACGTATGCATATTCTTAACTCCTAAAAATAAAGTTTATACGATAGTACAAATTTTTTAATGTAATGTGTTTTGAAATGTCAAAGTGCAAACTTATCAAGTTAAATATTTCATTCTTTATTTCTACTGAAAATACAAATTATGTAGAAAATTCTCATACAAATTGGCGATCTCAACAGGATACGTGTTTCCATCGCTGTTTCATGCATGCCTTGTTTGTTAAATGCAATGCACAATGCTCGTACAGTTTATTGGCGGTCGGTGGCCCGGAGTTTCTCCTCAACGGCTTCCCGGGAGGCTTCGGAAAGATCAGTGGCTTGTATGTACTTTTGCACGCCCACCAGCGACTTCTTTAGAGCATCGAACGAGCTGGAATACAACATCTTCTTCTTGACCTGCAGTGAAGTTCGTTAAATTAGTTGTTGGTATTACAGTGCTTTAGATGGTAAATATACCTTGGCAGTGTCGGGGCACCACGACATAAGGAACAGCTTTTGCTTCTTTGAACTTTCAGAGGTGCCTTGACATTGGTGCATGTATTCAAAGTCGAACAATCCATATCTGTAAATGAAACATACGTTTAAAGCAATTTCGTTCAAATCTGCTTAGTAACTTCTAATAATATTACGGGGATATTGGCAATAAACTAATAAAATTAATAAAAACTTACCGGCACTCTCCAGGACCGCATTTTTGGATGTCTTCTAGAAACTGATCGTATTCAGCGTTACGATCTGCCACAGTCTCCACATCAATCTGCTTCTCATCGCGAATGTAGAAAATGACATAGCGATGTTTTTTGTCCTTCTTTATTTCTTCGTATGTAGTCTTGCAGACATCAGACACAGTTACTCCAGAAGCCTGTGAAGAAGAAAGTAGAATAAAAATATTTTGAATTTTAAAAGCGCGCATAGCCTTAGGCAAAAACAATGCGCACCCTGTCCACAGGGTGCTCAACTTTCCTGCCGGATTTAAACATTAAGCTTAGCTTACTTTATTTAATTGACTAGCCAAGAGTGAACTAATAATTTTTTCGACAAAAAAAATATTTACAGGGATAATAATTACTAAAGTTTCGGTTGAAGTGTAAGACACCCTGTACATTTGTTATAGTGTGTGAGAACAACTGCCGACATAACTGCCCACCTTTCAGCTGACAGTATAGCCGTCCCTTTTTAGCTTTGCAAATTTTATTTCTTTGATTGCCGGCAATAACAAACAAAAAGGCATACCATTTATGCTTTTTATATGCGTTGCCACCGATTAACTTTTACCGGTTTCAAACGGTAGTTGGTTTTATATATAATATATTTTATTTGGGAGTGGTGGGCGTGGCCCCTTTTACAGTCCGTTTACATTTCTCACCCGGCGCTCAACGAGTTCAAGGGTAAGTTCACAAGTGCCGGCAAGTTTAAGGGTGAGACAAGAAGACGGAGAAATGGGAGAAAAAAAATGGGGAAGCGGCAATCTGATTGTAAATTTCCCCTTATACTATCGTGGGACCACAAGACAGAAGAATATGCACGATTTTCCATAATATTCGGAAAGTGCCGACCATATCAAAATCATACATACAGACGTCTATGGCCTACACACACATACACCCTCAGACACATGCATACGAAGGCGGCAAGGAAACGATCACACCTTAAATATGTATGTCTGCAGATACATATATGGATATATATTTATACATATTTCTGTATGGTAATATAGTTTTATGTACACACATTTTGCGTCTGCGAGAAAATAAGCATTTCCCGCAGCTACATACATATGTACATACATATTTATAGCCAACGAAATATAAAAAAAGCGGTATACCCACACACCCTCAAGTGTGTAAAAATATATACACATAAAAATTCAAACGTGTGTGCATTTCTCTTTCCAACATTTTAATTTTAATCGCTCCATTCTTCCAGCTGCTTTTTTAAACATTATTTTGCGATAGCTGTTGGCGATTTAACCATTTAGGAGTTTGAGAATTGATGAAGAGTACAAAAACACTTCAATAAATGAGTAATATCCGCTGTTACCAATGACTAATTTGGTTTATATGTATACGCACACATTCATGTCAATCTATATATGCCCGAATATGGCCAACGTACATATTAGCAAAAAAAAAAAAAAAAAAGAAAAGTTGAAATATATATGTATATGATTGGTATATATACACACTTATCTAAATGTATGTGTATACAGATTTCAAAGGAGATGCTTATATGATTCATCGAATCAAAGACACTTATTTGCACTCCTACTCGCTTCCATTGGCCATTAATTTACTTTAACCATCTGTTTTCCTTACTGAGTGTGAATGGAAGTCGCAGTGGTACGTACCATTTTTCCTGTAGTTTTTTACTTTCACAATTTTCAAATAGATTGCCAAGTATATATTACAAATACTGTTTAACCTTCCGCCTTCTTTCACGAACAACCGGACGAATCAATTTGGTCGGTTATTTCGCATAGGTAAGGAGTTGCCAGGCCCATGGAAAATATCAACATGCGTCATGACGCGTCATTAGCGTGAACCCTTGGTTTGGAACGATGAAAGGGAACACTTACAGTTTCGGGTAAATCTTATTGCTCTCAATTTAATAATTATAAAGTTTGCTCAAGAAAAACAGTATGTAATGGTTTTATTAACGTTACGTTCAATTAAATTACTGTCTTATTTACCCTTAATAATTTCGGGTAATTGTTTACAAGTGCGGTGCACGGTAAATACAGCTTAAAAAAATAAAGTAAAATATGGAAACGATGTGGTTTTTCCTAAAACTTCGAAATCCGTTGGCGGAGAGTGAAAATTTTGCACCGTTTTTTTGTTATTAACAATTAAAGATGCGATTTGTAGTACAAATGTGGATCTGAGTGACCGTATTTGCAATAATCCGCCACCAGACGACTGCAATAATCGGCACATCACATGCAAATACGGTCACTCAGATCCACATTTGTACTACAAATCGCATCTTTAATTGTTAATAACAAAAAAACGGTGCAAAATTTTCACTCTCCGCCAACGGATTTCGAAGTTTTAGAAAAAACCACATCGTTTCCATATTTTACTTTATTTTTTTAAGCTGTATTTACCGTGCACCGCACTTGTAAACAATTACCTAATTTCGCATTCTTTACAATAAACTCAATAATAAAACTACACAATGCCAATTTTTTTTTAACATTATTTTTTAAATACCACATATTAATGTATAATGCTTAAGAAGAATATAATACCTTGATTAAAAAATCTAACTCAATAGAACAAAAAGGTTTTGATTATTTTTGTATTTATATTTATTTCTTAAGGTATTTAGTACAACGATATTTTATTAATATTTTTTGACATATTATATATTAAAAGAGGTTTTATTAACAACAAACATGTTTTGACTATTAAGCAGACCGTAAATTTGTAATAAAATTAGCATAAACCTCCTTCGTCTTCAGCATCTTGAGTTTCCTTAATAAAGAAAATCAAAAATTAGTATTAATGCTCTTATTTTAAAACGCTCTGTGCAATCGATAATTAAAAACTTGAATTGCGAAATAGTGGAATGAGGCGTAAATGTGTAAACCAAATATGTACATATACACAAGTTAGACCTTACAAGTGAGTTTACAAAAAAAATAGTACTTACAATTCCAGTATTATCACTGGCCTTTTTCTCCAGTTGTATACCTTGAGGTAATGGAATGTTCTTGGATAAAATTGCATACTCAACATCCATGTGCCGGATAAATGGTGATGCCAGCATTCTTGAAGCTAACTCTGGGTCTTCATCATCAAAAGCTTGCAATAGCGTTTGCAATGTGGATACTTCCTCGGGCTCACAACAATTTCCCCACTCTCTGAATGTCTTTTCGGCTTCTACGGAGTCTCCGCGTGCCAACTGTACCATTACCAAAGCCACAACTAAACGCCCAATTTGTCCATAAGATTCCGTTTGCTGATTTAGGCTTATCTCTTTTTTGAGCGCGTTTGTGGCTTCCTCGTACCTTAGATATTAAATTGTTGATGTTAATTATAATTAAAGATGATTTGATATGAGGAAAGCTTACCTTCGTAGCTTCACCAATATTCTTGAAACTTTCGATGCGTATTCAGCTGCTTGACGGACAGAATCCTCAATCTAAGTACAGCGGTAATAAACAAAAATAAATAAAAACGAGGGAAAAAACTCAAAAGCACCCACCATAATAACTTCCAGAGCGTGTTGATAGAATCTCAATGCCATGTCTGGATGCTTGGACTCGGTTAATTTTGCGGCCTTATCAAGTGCTGAAGCAGCAGCTTCTGGAGACCCATGCTGTTGATATAAGCTTGCAGCCTTGTTAGCGAATTCCTCAACTTCGAGCAGCTTATCAGAATCCTTGGACAGCAAAATAATCTACAACATACAAATATTTTTAAGTATTTGTTAAAGCTTTTATATTCGTTTAACCCACCTGCTCATATGATTTTGCTGCGTGGAACCAGGCCTTGTTGTTTTTGTAACAGTCAATGGCCTTCAGAAAACAATCCTTGCTTTTATCATAACTCTTGGCTATTCGGTATGCAGTAGCTAAAGGGATTGAACATATTTAATTTTCTAATATTTAAAAGTGTGTAAAATGGTCAGAGCCATTATTTTTTGTGATTATTAACACCTCTACTGTTTCTTACATAAATGTGTACACCAGGCTTACGAAAATGTATGTATCACCCAAAAATCTTATCCGTTTAATGGCACTTTTGGGAGAAGATATATTTCCTTCTTATTTTTGTACATTTTTAATGTTATAAAATTCGTGAAATATTAGTCAAACCAACTCACCAGCTTTGGAATACTCATCCGCTGCGCTATCGTAATCAGGTACCCACTTTAACATAGACAATTTCAAGCTGAAAAGACATTTTGGTTTAATATAAAAATCATTATACCAAGTAAAATGCGTTTTAAGTACCTCTTCTCCGCTTGCTTCACCAAATCCTCCGCTTCGGCTATCTTTTTAGCAGCAACTCCAGACATTTTCGTCAGCTATTGTTTTGCAGGAAAAATCAATTGTTTACATTTACAGATAGTGTGACCGAACGGAAAACAGTAAAAAAAGAAGGATTTAGAAATCACGGTGTATGTAAATTTTAAAAAGTGACTAAGTACGCATGCCCACAAGTTTCTAAAAGCAAATAAGGCTTGAAAGCACTTAAAAAAATAATATTTTACAAAGTTCTTTGTTTTATAATAAAGTTATGGCATATTTCATATCTTATCATATCTGTATAAAGTAATTCTTTTATCCAAAGTTCAAAGGTTAACGACAAGTTTAATTTTAAATATTTGAATGTTTATTTTTAAATTTACTTGACAACGCTTAACATTTAAGTGTATAAGTGATACGTGTTTGATTTGCAAAAAAGAAAATAAATGTGCATTAGGTAAGATTTTGATATTTCGGATTATAAAAATTCTGATTATGTGAAAACTGCAGACCTAGCGCTGCTTTTGTTTTTTTGTTTTTGTTTATTCAGCCAAAAGAGCTTTCATCGCGTTTGTTTGTTTTTAATTTGCACCTTTTGTGTTCCTATGTTTTGCAGATTTAAAAATGTCCCACAAGTCTTGCGTGGAACTAAGCGAAATCCGAAAATTGGATAAAATAGTGCAGCAATGCGAGCTGTACATGTCTAACAATAATGTACACGATTCCGCTATAAAACCGCCTTTAAAGGAATTTAAACGAAATTGCCTTGCAAAATCCAATAAATTTGTGGAGAGGGAACTCTTCTCGCTTATGTGCAACCTCAATAAGATTGAAAAGAAACAAGTTTTTGTTTCAGATATATTGATAAATGCCAGTATGTTTGACGACAAGAAGGAGAGTTTGTCGAGATTTCCCAAAAATGTAACAGATCATAGCACTCTGGTCTATCACAAATTCCTTCGGACTAATCCCACTAATGATATGGAAATAATTGAACTAAAGACCAAGTCAAAGTCCAAGGAAAAGCATTCAAAGTATTCAGGGGACTGCTTCTTTTCGCCTATACTTTTAAAAATCACCAACAAAAGAGAGTGTTTGAAAAAGGTTAAGTCCAGTAAGGTTGAAAATCAAATCGAGCAGAACAATATCTCTAACGAGCTTAAATCAAGTCAACCTAAAAAGCACACTAGTATTAAAGCCTCGAAAAAATGCATTAAATGTGATAAAAAAAAGCTGTATATTAAAAACTATCAGACATTAGCCAGAAGGGATTGCGATTTGCTTTGTTCATACGATCCATCGCGTAAAAACAACAACGACATTTTTCAAGCCCACAAGGGAAATTCCTACGAGTGTATGTTTAAAAATTTAAAATACAAACAAACCGAAAAAACGACAGAAAATGTTTTGGGGAGTTCCTTCGATGATATGTTGGACAAAGAAGCTCTTCTCGGCTCTAAGAGCGAACCCAACATGCAAGACCCCAACGACATGGTAAATTATAAATCGTCATATAAACTACATTCTTTGTTAAAACTTTTCTCTTCAACAGATTACTTCGCTGGGGGGAAATATACTTGATCAAAAGTTACAGAATAACTACTACCATAAGTGGACTTTGCTGCACTATTCGCCCTTCAAAGCTGTTTGGGATTGGGTTATATTGATCCTGGTGATGTACACTGCCATTTTTACCCCATACGTGGCTGCCTTTTTGTTGGGGGAACAGGATTACCAAAGACGAAATAACAAATACATAAACTCTGACCCTATTGTAATAATTGATTTAATTGGTATGCTGAAAAGTTACTTTTTATGATTTCGTTATTAAAGTATCTTTTTCAGTGGATGTTACCTTCATTGTCGATATATTAATTAACTTTCGAACTACCTTTGTCAACGCACAAGATGAAGTGGTAAGTGGTAAAAACAATCAATTTGAAATAACAAATCCAAAAAGAAATACAATTAATACAGGTTTCCCATCCAGGACGTATAGCAGTCCATTATTTAAGCGGTTGGTTCTTAATTGATCTAGTTGCAGCTGTTCCATTCGATTTGCTTTTAGTTGGAAGTGATACCGATGAGGTGAGGTATTCCCCCTCTCTTTTTTCTGTAAATAACATGAGTTCGCAATTCCAGACCACGACCCTGATAGGACTCTTGAAAACAGCGCGACTTTTAAGACTGGTCCGTGTGGCTCGAAAAATTGATCGTTATTCGGAGTACGGAGCTGCAGTTCTAATACTACTGATGGCAACGTTTATTTTAATTGCCCATTGGCTGGCCTGCATATGGTAAGTATAGTACAGTACACTGTTTTTGTTGAAAAGTTGGCTACAGGTCGAAGGAGGCACTCACAACTTATATACACGAGGTATATCAAATCTTGATCAGGTTCAGCAGACTAGTCGATCTGGACTGTTTGTCTTCTGATGTCTGTATGGACATTGAGATTCAAAAGTAGCAACGCCTATTGCCAATTTTCTAAGTAACGGGTATCTGATAGTCTAGGACTCGACTATAGCGTCCCCTCTTTCTAAAACTAAAAATATATTTCAAGGTATGCCATTGGAAATGCGGAAAAATCTATCGCGTCGAAAAACATCGGTTGGCTGAATTCCCTGGCCTACGATATCCAGGAACCCTATTTTGACAACCGGACTGGTGGACCCTCTATAAAAGTAATTTTTTATTTTGACTTAAAAAAGCGGTTGAATCTAATATAATGTTCTTACAGTCACGATATATCACCGCCTTGTATTTCACATTTACCTCGCTCACCTCCGTTGGCTTTGGGAATGTGGCACCTAATACTGATGCCGAAAAAGCATTTACGATTTGCGTAATGCTTGTTGGATGTAGGCGAAATTCACACTTTCTTTAAAATTATATTTTACAGAAGAAATTTTACCTTTTTCAGCTCTTATGTACGCAAGCATTTTCGGAAACGTCTCTGCAATAATACAAAGACTGTACTCGGGAACTGCAAGATATCATACACAAATGTTACGCGTTCGGGAATTCATTCGATTTCACCAGGTATCAAGGACCCCAAACTTTGTAAACTTTTTGGACTCTAACTTCTTGCACTTCCCTTAGATTCCGAACCCGCTTAGGCAGAGACTGGAGGAATATTTTCAACATGCATGGACCTGTAATATTCTTAATGATATACTTTCCTTTTTGTTGTTAATCAATTGATCTTTAAGATACGAACGGAATCGATATGAGCTCGTTGCTTAAAGGTTTTCCCGAGTGTTTGCAAGCCGATATTTGCCTGCATTTAAACAGAAAGTTATTAACAACTTGCGCAGCTTTTTCGGAGGCCAGTCCTGGTTGCTTAAGGTGAGTTTGAAAAAAGCCACTGAACCATTTCTTATGGTATTTATTTTCAGAGCGTTCTCTCTTAAATTTAAAACAACCCATGCGCCGCCAGGTGACATCTTAGTTCATAAAGGAGATGTACTTACCTCCTTGTTTTTCATAGCCAGGGGATCCATTGAAATTCAAAAAGCTGGCAATCACATTATCGTTTTAGGTAAGACTTATTCCATCTGAACTATAGCTGCAGTGGCAAAAAAGGTTTTGTTTCGCTACAGGAAAGAACGACATTTTCGGCGAAAATCCATGCATATATCCAACACTAGGCAAGTCCAATGCAGTGGTTAGAGCCCTGACATATTGCGATATTCACAAACTACACAGGGACGACTTGCTGGACGTTCTGGACTCGTATCCTGAATTTCTGGACAGTTTCGTAAACAACTTGGTTATAACGTACAATATGAGAGATGTAAGAGGCAGCACCATGGTTTTAACGAAAATGTCTAAAGATTCCGCACTTTTCAGGACGAACACGGAGGAGTTGACATCAAGCATCGCTTTTTGAGGGCCAAGTCATCCGATAAAATGAGAAGCTCTCCTGACATACCCTCTATAAGGATGTAAGTTATTATAGCGTTTTCCTGACACGCAATGGATGACATCTTATTTTTAGAGTTGGACTGCGGTATAAGAAGCAAAATGTCAACACTTCTGTGCACAAAGTCAAGAATGACAACTCCCGTGACCTTAATATTTTTATAGAAAACGAAATTGCAAACTATCATTTAGATTTGTTTGAGAACAATAATTAACCGCAAACAGCACAATTTGAAATAAACCATTTAATTAGCATTGCTGAAAAAAAATTCATTTAATAGCTTTGTGGTGTTCAAAAACCTTATGCTGCTGCTGCTGGGGAGTTTATAACATTAAAGGGGCTAACATACAAGCAATTGTTTAAGCTTTTTTAAAAAAAATGAGATCACTTCCAAAAGGTTTAACAAGGATGCGCCGAAGAAGAGTCCAATTACACTTCCAATGCCAACTGTTAATATTAAGGTAGTTTTAGTGTTAGTCTTGATAAGAGATTTTATTAATCCTACCTATCAAATCAAGCTTGGTTTGGGTCACTGTCCTGTAATATCTAGCGGTCGGGGGAGATGCTATTTGAATTTCCACCACTTGAGCGCCGCTGCTGGTTCTGTTACTCTTTTCCTCTCGGGACCTGTAGCTTTTGGGTTTTACAATTTTAACAAAACGCTTGCCATTCGCTTACCCAACAAAGCTTATCTGTTGCTCAACGCAGGATGGCAGGCAAGCCATATTAGACCCAACATAGTGCTTTACCTTCTCGGCCAGTTTGCCTAAAATAGTATGATTATATTATTGCACTCGTGTAATTAAGAGACGATTCACACACTGAAGTCCAGGCAGGATATTTCCCTGAATCCACAATAGTCCTCAGAACCTAAAAGGCAATGCGTTGCATATGGTGATCATGATGAACTGTCTGGCTTACTTGAATCCTTATAACTGAATAAAGTGCAGTTGCAGAGTTCCTTCTCAATTTGACTCCGAATAATGGACATACATGTTGAAAAACTGTAAGATCATGTTGCCAGAAAACGTACTTCTTCCAATTCATTCCAAAGCAGACTTACCTATAGGGAAGTCCTTTAATAGTACTTTCACTGGGAAATTTACACAGCCGTTGAGAAACTGGCTCTTTAATGACGTCTTCGTGATTATGAATCTCCTCTACGTTGAAGCTGTGGATCACAGGATCGGCGGAAATCGAATACGTCACGGCATTGAAATAGGGCAGATCCTCTGGACTGTGAACGTACAACTAAAACAACAAACATTTTTGAACGTCGAAAATGTCATTATCTAGAAGCTCTCACCTCGTAGCTAAACACCATTCCACTTCGCAGGGAAACGCGTAAATTTCGGTGTTCGTCCAGTGAAGAATATTGCAAGGGCATATTTTCAATACTATCACTAAAAAATATTCAACTAGTATCTAAGTAATATGCAAAGTACATATATGGTTGTTCGGACTTACTAATCCATTAGGTTATTTGCTAGAAAACAATATCCCATTTCTAGTTCATGAAACTTGAATATTTGTTCACAGTCCGGAAGCAATTTTTCAGCAAAGTAAATTTCTTGAAAAAACTTCGTGCAGCTTGTCGGAAATAACTACCACCAAAAGGTACTAGTATATTAGTTTAAGAATAAAAATGAACATTTTACCTCCTTTCTCATTCCTAAAATGTCAACTCCGCAACTGGAATTTAGATTCTTGCAATGATCGGATTTCATATACAAGTTGTTTGGGTTTATAAAAAGGTAGTCGTATAAAGTTCTTAAATAGACGAAGTTTATTTTTTCTCCAGGAAAACGTTTTTCGACCGCACTTGAAAATTCTGCATTTGTCCGGCTTTTTGACAAACATATTGCAATCGATGGAAAGGTGTTTGTCCACCGACTATAAGAGGTAGAGACTCCTAAGCTAGTGGAATCGGTTTCATATCTATTCTTAAGAAGAATGAAAATTGTAACCATGCTCCATCCCGAAACGATGAGCACAGGTATATAAAATAGTCTGCAATGATAAGAAAATATCATTATTGAATTTGTCCACGACTAATACACTCAAAATTGAACCAAAAATTCTTACTTTTTATTTTGAAGAAGATATGATATTGATCGTATAAAAACCTTGACTGTGTTTCCCGACATTTCGCTTCGTATTGGCTGAATCAATTTCACAGTATTCTGTTGTTAGATGTGCATGTGCATAGAAAATCATTTAATATATATTATACATACATATGTCGCAAACTGGCACGCAATTTTGGGTTCCAATCCCTTATTTTTTTGTATTTAAAAATGCATGCAAAGTTTCAGTGGCTCGCTCACAAGAAACAAGGACGAAACAAGTCAACAATAAGCACACTTAAATATAACCGCCAAATTGGTTTTTCTTGTAGATTTTATTGATTTGAGAAAGCATGTACAAGGCCCATCAAAGTATAAAAGAGAACTACATTTTTAAACAAGAAAGGAAGATTGCTTCTAAAGTGCATAGAGTATACATATATATTATTAGCGACTTACTAGTAAAAAAAATTGAGAATCCATTGGCCCCACAATTATTTCTTGGACCTTAAAAAGGCATAAGGATAAGTAACTAGCTTACTCTGGTCTTTGTTAATAACTTAAGGTCAGTTGCAGAAAAGCATTTCAAAGAAACTGCAAAACAGAACTACAAAATATGTATGACTATTTTTACAAGCTCTAAACAAGGACTCGCCCATAATATAGCCTTTTATAGTTCCTTCACATAAACTATTTCTAAATTGAAATGATTTTGGAGTTAAGGCTTAAATCCATTAAGGCAGTGGTCTGCTTAAGGAACCGAAAAAAGAGCGTTTTTTCAACAATTTTTTTGAAAGGGAAGGAAATGATTGCGGTGAACGAAATTTTGAGACGATATAATATTATATTTAAACTTTAAAAAACAATTTTTATTATTGCAAATAATTGAAATTAGCGGAAGTTGTAACGATTTTTCTGGGGCGGCTAGAGTGTGCACTTGTTAATCGGTGCCGGTGATAGAGTTCGTCCGATGCATCTGAAACAGTGGAACCAAATTTTTTTTACTTTTTATAAGTTCCTTTTCTATATGAACTAAAAAAGTCCGAAGAAATTACGAAATTCCAAATTTTTTCTAAGTTTGAAAAAAAATTCACTTTTTTGTAATTTTTGTAAACAAGTAATTTAAATAGTACTTTTATCCATTTTTTTTAGTTCAAATAGAAGATAATTCAATAATGAAGCTAGATCACTTTGGTTTTTTTCGATCGGACATATATTTTTTTTACTATGGCCGGCACCGTTTTCCAAGACTTGTGAAAATAAAAACTCGAGAAAACGGGCTGTAAAGTCTGCCCGAGCATACGAACCTGCTCGACGCTTGGCCACTAAAACTGATCTAGCTTCGAAAATATGTCGAATTGGCCTCTAAAGTTTTGAACACATATTCTTGGATAGTTTTGGAATAGATTTAAGAAAAAAAAAAAAATCGATTTTTTTAAGTCTGTAAAGCAGACTACTGCCTTAATGAGTATCTACCAGGTCCAAACCGAATGGCTGTATTTTTTTGGGAAGTAAACGTACCTCTTGAAAGTGTGTTTAACCATACGGCTGCACAGATGCAACAATTATAACAGCAAGATGAGCTTGTCCAAGCGTTGATTTCTATGCTCCATAGCACACACGCTATGGTTTAGATACAGCATCTGAAGACTACTTTATTAACAATCATTCACAGGGCAACTTTAGTTGAAATAACAGAAGACTATGTTACTGTTTAAGAACATTTTGCTTACTCACAGAGGTAAATTTAAAAGCTAATGAAGCTTAAAGATTTATTGTTATCATATAACATACTTAGGTTTTCTCGGGAAACATTTTATCTCAAACCATCTTTGCGTGTGAATGATTTACAGTTTCTGCTTAGTCTGAAGGTGCATCGAAAATGAATTTCGATCCAAGTATCCAATAATTTTGAAGAAAAACGAATGTTAGTAGTCGTTGGTTGTCTGCTGTAAAAAGTATTCAAATATTATGTTGGGGAAAGTGAAACCCAGAATTGTTGTCATTTATATGACAATAGGTGAGGCAATTAAGTGTAACACAAACACAATCTAAACTTTTTAAACTCCTTTAGGGTTGTTTTACATATTGCTTAATATTAAGGCATCTTCCACGTTCATGAGATCAAAACGACAGGTAAATATTAAGAAATATCTTTACAAAAAAAGCGATAGCGAGTCCCTTCAATAAACTTTTAGATGTGGTCTGTAGATCATCCATCGATTGTCTTATATCGACAACATCCAAGCGCTATGCGAAAGTTTTATTGGTATAACACCAGGACACCAATTTTAGTAGGAAAAATGAGACTGAAAAACTATATGCGCAGCATGCATATGCTGCCAAGATATATGCCTTCACCCGCTCAATATCACGAGGCCTATGCCAATTCAAAGAGGTATACACTTTATATATGAGTGGTACTTTATGTGCTTAATTAATCCAATTTTCCAGAAGCGTCTTTAGAGACTTGAATAATGTTCACGGATTTAAAGTAACATCAACGCCTGCTACCACAGTGGATTACGTTGCAGCGCCAGTTAATGTCATCGAATATAGTACAGCTCCAGTAAGCCCTCCTGTGGATTTTAATTTCCCCCCCGTTAACGCCTTCATACCGCTAACGGCTAAAACACTGTCAAATTCAGAACGCTGGAATCCATCCAACTTTTCCAATGAAAATTGGAAAAAGTGTCCAGATCAAATCTATACAGCTGGTAGTGTTTCGGAAAACTGTTTTAAAAACACTTTGCAAGATATTCCAAAAGACCAATATAGCTCGCACACTATAGAATTACCAGTCACTACAACAACTACAATGCCCTATTTTAATTATGTTGCTCATACCTACTTTACACTTGACGATGTAATTTTACCCCATTCTTCATCCAAGTTCCATAAGCCTGACACCAAAGATCAACACACATTTCTACCCAGTCACCAAGTATTTACTACAGAAATTCCCCAAGAGACTTTTACGGAGAGATTTCAGCGCACCACAGAGCCAATCCCAACCACCACTTCAACAACCGTAGAAGCTGTAACACCAACAAGAACAACTTTTTTGGATAAGAATTATAGCACCAGACCAAGTTGGTTCAGTCCAACCACCTTTACCACAATCACAACGACAACAGAACCGTCTGCTTTTAAGAACCCCCCAACCTGGACCACGTCGGAACCTGTAAAAATTACCTATCCCCCAGCGAATGTTACAAAAGAGTCTTTCAAACATAGACTAAAATCCATTAAGGCTACTAAAAACTATTCTTCAAATATTGAAACAAAATTGAAACTGTTAAAGCTTCATTTGAAAAATCTCGTTACCACAAAGGAAACCCCTAGAATCATTCAAAATCTAACCACATCAGCTGTTTTCGATAACACCACAATGCCCGATTCTACGACCACTTCAACCCCCGTAACCAGACGAACAAATATCAACCGAAAACTAAGAAAACTCCGGGTTTCAGCTTCAACTAAAAAGGTTCCGATCCAAGTATCAATTAACTTACCAAATTCCAATGCCAAAATAGAGCAAAAAAAATCAAAAAGAATTTATCAAAGACGCAAGTACTTGAATACCACTGCAGCGCCAGAACCAGTGAAAAACACAACAATTGCTAGCACCTCGATCAACAAGTTCAGGCGCCGAACAACAGCCACCTCGCGAAAAACAGCAATTGTCGATGAAAAGTTAGCCGTTCGAAATTCAACGAACGTATTCAGTCACACTATTGCAAAATCTCGCTCCGATGGAGTACCGGAGGAAAAATCCGCCTTAGTCACAGAATCCGCCATTATGACTATTTCCAGTGGCAATGTAAAAATTAGACAGCCATTAACAAAAGTAAACCGGAAACAGCACAGCGCCAGAAAAATTAAACATTTGGATAACGATAATTTTATACCGACTCTGCCCATTGAAGTATATTTTAAAAAAGTAAATCAACAATAAATACCAAAGTTTTGAAGAAATGCTTATAAATCTTGTAAATTAACTAAAAACTAAAAAAATATTATTTATACATTAAAAACATATTTGGAAGCACCAATAAACTTTGTCTTTTTTGTAAACGTTTTGCCACCTAGGTACTTTGCAGCAATAAGAGAGTGACTGCTTAAAGCTAAAGTGGCTCTAAAATTATTTTGCCAATAATAAATACCATTGTGGGAATTATTAAAAACAAAGAAAAACAAATAACTTTATTTATTGATATCGTGATTTTAAACTGAGTTGACAAGCTACATATTGCTTAGCTAGAACTTTCCCCTATTTTAATGTTTCAATTCCACAGTTTCAAAATTAAACGACTTGATTGCGCTGAAATTTCAGAGTGCTAAGATGCATTCCTGCCTCTATTTTATTATTGACCGGAAACAAAACGTGGGTTTGATTCGATAGCAGGGTTCTTTCATTTTACATCTTCGGTTGGAACAGTCACTGAACTTCGCAAGTAGGTTAGTAATTTGCTATTTTGCGGACAAAAAATTTGCAAATTAATCCGAAAAACACCGGAAATGTGTGTTTGCACTTTGGGCTTGACCAAACAGTGGAAACATAGTCGGAGCAAGAGAATTAATCTCCGGCCGCTGGGCTCCTTCAAATATGTGCGAAAGAAAGTATTTACATACACACAAATCTGCAGTACACAACTTTCAAGTGCCGACGTCTAGATGACTTTGCCAATTTAAATGTTTGATCATTAAAGTGTTTGGGTGTGCATTTGGCATACGACATTTTGAATACATACGTATAGGCACCGACGTTTATACATGTGTGCATTTTTTTCGGCTTGCACACATTCGTATTTACATATGTGCGAATCTGTCTGTATGTACACCATAGAACGCCGATGTATATAATGTACTCTTACATTTCTTATTGTGACTTCAATTAATTTGCAATTAATTACCAAATATCTAATCAAATCAATTTATTATGTGGTGACAGAAATGGCTGATTTGGACTTGGATCAATTCGATGCAGTGGATTCCGGCGCATCGTCCACCTATCCCATGCAATGTTCGGCATTGCGCAAAAACGGATTCGTCATGCTAAAGTCCCGGCCATGCAAGATTGTCGAGATGTCTACTTCGAAGACTGGAAAACACGGACACGCCAAGGTTCATATGGTCGGCATTGACATTTTCTCCAACAAGAAGTGAGTATTCTGTGGCTGCAGTACTAAGAAAGCATCGTGGGCTCATTATTATTATCAAAAAAATTTATAAGAAAATAATCTTATCACGGACTAATATTATCAATGAACTTGTGGTGGAAACTTGGAGTCTCCCTAAGGCTTTATGCAAGATGTCTTACGAAAAATCAAATCCACATATTTTCTCTAGGCATTCATCCCTTACTAAACATTTCTTTGTTCACGAACTTTGCAGATATGAGGATATTTGCCCATCTACTCATAACATGGATGTGCCCCATGTGAAAAGGGAAGATCTTCAGCTGATCGCTATAAGTGATGATGGCTTCCTTACATTGATGACTGAAGGCGGAGATTTGCGTGAAGACTTGAAGGTTCCGGAAGGCGAGTTGGGCGATCAATTACGTTCAGACTTTGATAATGGCAAGGACTTACTGGTGAGCTTCCTCGATCAATTTTGAGTGCCGGATTATTATTATTATTTATCTTTATTGATTGTATCCATTTGTTTATCTTCACAGTGCACCGTTCTCAAGGCGTGCGGAGAAGAGTGTGTTATCGCAATTAAGAACAATACTGCTCTGGACAAATAAGCAAAATGTGTCGCTGTAAATTTCTGTTGCATTTACATCTGAAACAAATTTATTCAAAGATGCTGTTATAGGCTAGTTGGCTCTACATCTTAAATCTGGTTCTAACGATTGTAATAAATATAACAGAAACTCAAAGCATCCATGTTTGAATAACTAAGTAACAAGATACACGTTTGCCAATAAAATTTTTTACCTAAACGTCATCCGTAAAATTCGATTCGTTGTTTTATTTGGTACAGACGCCTGGTAAAGATGGAACTGGCGTTACTCACGGGATAGTAAACAAAAGGCTTGATTGGCGCATCAATAAGTGGCGTCACTTATCAAGCTATCAGTAAACAGGGCGGGAACTAAATGGGGTGATGCTACTGTGTTTTAATCAAAAAATTGTATTTAAAAATATTTCCGTTGGTTCATCATTTGGTCCAGAAGAATAAATTTTTCTTTGTACATACATACATCCATTTTGTCTTGTATGTGTTGTTGAGGCAGGTCAATCTTCATTTTATTGATCGATAAAAAAAAAGGCAATTTTTATAAACTGTTTTGGAATGGCTAAAAATAGGAGAATGGCTACAACAGAGTCAAATATTCGTTTATTCAAATTAAATCAAACGATAGTTTTTACTCAGACTAAACGTCATACCATCGATATATGCTAAAGTTATCTATCAAAAAAGTATTGGGTTGGTAAAAAAAAATTTCAATAAATTTTATTACTGGCGTTCTTGTGAAAAGCACTTTAACAAAAGTTAAGTTAACTTCTCGTCTACTTAAAACCGTAATCACTCCGAATATATGTATACATACATATATATCTATTTATAATATATAATAATTTACCACTTAAGGTATTAAAAATGGCGGGAAGTTAATTTACATAATATATAAATATTATATACAATTTATTTAATATATAATATTTATATATTAATTATATTTTTAAAATTTTCCTATTAAATGAGGACATATAAAAACATGTTTCAATTCCACGTTTCATTTAAGACCCTTTTCGTTCCGATAGCTCTTAGCGATACGTACCCTGCACACATTCCTGCCGGAAATCGATAATCTTCTTCTTTCTTTTTCTGTGTGTCTTTTTGCGGTAAAGTACAGAGCCTAAAATGTCTTTAAAAAAATCGGGAAATAATAACGTAATCTTTACATTGCAGCGACTGTTCAAGCCAAGATACCACCATGCCTCCCAAATTCGACCCCACGGAAGTTAAATTGGGTGAGTTTTCAAATGTTGATAGGAAGAGCCTGACTTCTAAATCAACAGAAGCGTTTTAACAACATACTAACTTATTATACTAAAAATTACAGTGTACCTGCGTTGCGTGGGCGGAGAAGTGGGAGCCACATCATCCCTGGCCCCTAAGATCGGTCCCCTTGGTCTGGTAAGCATGGAACCCGGTTTGTTTACCTGCCCACTTGTGTTAATGAAAAATTGTTCCGTAGTCGCCTAAAAAAATTGGTGATGACATTGCCAAGGCTACCTCCGACTGGAAGGGTCTGAAGATCACCGTCTGCCTAACCATCCAGAACCGACAGGCTGCCATCTCCGTGGTTCCCTCCGCTGCCTCTTTGATCATCAAGGCTCTGAAGGAACCTCCACGTGACCGCAAGAAGCAGAAGAACAGTGAGTGTTTCACGATTTTCTGGGATTAAAACTGCATTGTTCGTATAATAAAAAGCTTTCATGAGGGCCTAAGCAATGCACTAAAAACCCGGATCTCCAAACTGTTTACCAAACGACTAACAACCATTTTTACTTTATTTTTTCAGTCAAGCACAGTGGAAACATCACCTTCGATGATATCCTGGCTATCGCCCGAGTAATGAGGCCCAGGTCCATGGCCCGTGAGCTGAAGGGAACCTGCAAGGAAGTTTTGGGTACCGCCCAGAGCGTCGGCTGCACCGTTGACGGAAAGCACCCTCACGATGTTATTGACGAGCTGAACGAGGGCTCCATTGAAGTTCCCGCAGAATAAACAGTTTTTAATCAAGAATTAATAAATTGTACGCGTTACAGTCTGTAATAATTGACCCTATCGGAAAGCATTTTACTTTGAACCGAATTTTTGCCGCCAGTGTGCTTTCAGATAAGAAAAAGTAGACCAGTTATCAAGCGAAAACTGGAAATTGTAATTTTACTGAAAGTAACCAGACTAGAATATATCGGAGTAGATTTTGTTTCAACTGCATTCATTGATTAGCTAGTTCAATAATGAAAATGCGTAAGGAACTCTATTTAAGCGCCTGCAGGTTTTAATGGATGATACTTTGGAAGCACTTCCCAATAATCCTACTTTCTGTGATTGAAAGAATTTCAGACGTATATCCCCAACCAACCGTATTGCGAGAATGGGGAGATTTTAGTTTTCGGGGCGATTTAATTTTAAGAACATTTTTTCATAGTGCGGGCGAAATTACTTATTGCACATATTTTTTGAGGAACTTGCAATATTCGCGGTACTTTGGCCGAAGACGGTCACTTTATTTTTATAAAAACAAATTTTTCAATATTACCCAAAATATGTCCTAAAATCGCCCCGGAAACTAAAATCGTGCCGCGAGAATAAACACAACTGTTTTAATCCGAAAATCGAATTTATTTCATATCTTTTCAAGAATCTTTAGCATTCCAATAAATTGTGGAGCTTCTGGAATCAACAGCTTACAACTTCAACTTGGTACGCCTCCAGTGACGGCGCTTAGCGTTGTAGCTGAAACGAGAAGAAAAAATAATGAAATGACATTGGCGCCAGATAATTTTTTAACTATATTTTTGTGCATTTAATTGTAATTTATTCGTATCCAACAGTTATTTGGCATTACTTTATTAAGACACCAAAATTTGTTTTGACAAAAATGCCGGTGCACAGAACGCAACATATATCTTGATCTTGTATAAATAATGATGCGGAACTTTTACACTCTTTTGACCATATTAAAAACAAAACTTCTACCATCTTCCTATAAATGTAGCTCAAAATTGAAGTCGAAGTTTACTTACCGAATTGTGTTGCCAGTACGTAGACGAACCCATTGGGGAACGGACCTGTTCTGCTTCAGCTTCTTAGCCAGCTTTTGCTTTATTCTGAACGACTTATGTGCAGCCTAGTAAAGAAAACCAATAAGAACTATTTAGTACCGTGAAAATAAAAAAATTTCTTATGATCTCAAACAAACATTTAGATTTCTTACCATTTCGTCCGATCTATTCAACGAGCCACACCGGAAAGAAAGAAACGTTGGTGATGGGCATACCTCGATAAGTTAACAAGTTGAAAAACTCGTTAGATTAGGAACGACTGAAAAGTTAATAGAAACAAATATATGTTAAGCTTAATAAGTTCATTAATAAATAAAACAACTAAAATTTTTTTGCCGAAAATTCTATTCTAATACAAAAATGTAATAGCAAAAAATATTATTGCTAGCTTAAGAAAGTTGACGCGTTCCCATCGAAATCAGAAATCAGCTGATTGGACTGCAAAAACAAAAGTTTTTCCAAAAAATTTAAAGCTTTCTTTCTAGAAAAAACATAAACTTAAAACCATAGATACTTTTTCGGAAAACACTAAACACGAATTTTAATCATGAGGCGGCTGTCATTTCCAAATAATTAAAAGTTTTTAATTTCAAACTTTATTTTTAGAAAGTTAAGTTATAAAATATATGAATAATTTAGTTAGACTAAATATAAAAAAATATAATGTAGGTGTGAAGAATGTTAAGTTACATATAATGATAGTATAATTTTTGTCAATTTAAAGTTTTTGGGTTTTGAAGCAAAGAACTTAAACTTGTGCAAAACAGGTAAATGGTATGATATAAAACTTGTAATTTTATATTAGATTATATATATAAATAATATATATATATATATGAATATATTATAAATACATTTATTTTCTTTTATGTAAATTTTGTTTTATCCCGAAAGTCCGATATCATGCCTATCGATGACTGAAACAATTGTCGTGTGTATCTGCCCCTAACATTTTTGTTCTAAAACCATTATTTCATTTCCTCTATACATATGCATCGTTCCATTTTCCATAAGTGTCAGTGTCATCATTTATCAATTATCATTTGATTATTATATTTTACAATATAATATGTGTTTAGGAGAAATGAAAAACAATTCATGCTGAGGACGATGAACCAGTAGACCGCAGTCTTGCAGACGAATTTGTGCATTACGGGCATTAAAACGCAATGTTAATCCATACATAATATTTTGCTTTGTAAACGGTTTTAAGTTGAAATACATATACACAAATAGTGTTAAATATAAATACGTACAGAACACACATTTGCAACTATATTGTACGCATCGAATAACAGAAAAACTTATTTAACAATGCGCGAATTTAAAGTTGTTGTGCTCGGGTCTGGAGGAGTTGGTAAATCGGCCCTCACGGTGCAATTCGTCTCGGGATGCTTTATTGAAAAGTATGATCCGACAATTGAGGACTTCTACCGCAAGGAAATTGAGGTACGTAAACCGTTTGTTCATATGATATGATGATATCGGCAGGCATAATCAATTTACAAACCCAAACGCAGCACACACGCTCAGACCTACATACATATATATGTATGTACTAAGCGTAATCGCGCACATACATATAAACGTCTGTGCTTACAGGCACATACGGGCATATGTATGCATATATATGTAGATACATATAATGGGCGATTAATTATATATATATGTATGCATAGTAGTTCTTGTAGGTGCGAAATGTGATCGTGTATGTGTGCTTATGTACACAAGAGGACGTTACAAGCCCACATAAAGTATGTAATTCATGAATTCACTAGTGTATATGCAATGCAAATATGCATATTTGAGCATAGGCGTGGGTGTTGGTGTAAGGATTAATGGCCATGCCAATTCCGAAATGATTCATAGGCGTAGTTTCTTGCGGGGTAAATTAAATATTAAGCGGAAGGCTAACCTGCACTGTCCCCTTAACTTTTCAATCATAAGACTGCAACTCTTGTTTAATTATGCCTTCTAGACTTGTTCGGTTGCCATATTACAGTGTGCGTTGATTGTTTCTATTTCGTGTTTACTCAAAATATGGTTGAATGCCTTCCATAGAGTCAAGAAATGGTAATATTTCATATGTATTTTTGAATCCTGGGGCCCTTATAAATCTTTTGGAATAAATATAAGAAACGATTTAATCCAAGTCAACAGCCCAGTGTAAAAAACACAAAGTGTCACATGCATTCACACTATCACAAGCGTAAGTTCGTTGGATATCCAATATTTCATGAATCTCCGAAACGAGCTTTTCGTTCTCAAAACCAGATGCAAGCGCATAAAAGCCGCCTTCGGCAAACACAAAATATATCTAATGATGTTAAAAGACAAAGAGCAAGCATTTCTTCCGCATTTGCACATGCCCACAGTTGTATATATGTATACTACCCCATTGTACTGAAAGCACTTGCACATCCCCTAATACTGCAGCCTTACTTACGAAAAAATTAAATCTATTGACAAACCCTTCGAAAAGCAAATAACTATTTAGGGATATCCGTCCCAAGTCAAGTAAATATTTATCTAACCAAGTATCTAAGCAGACAAGTTCATCGACCCAATTCAATTCTACTAATAAATGAAACCCTTTCTTTGCAGGTGGACAGTTCTCCATGCGTTTTGGAAATATTGGATACCGCGGGAACAGAGCAATTTGCATCAATGAGAGATCTCTATATCAAAAATGGTCATGGTTTTATTGTAATGTATTCACTTACGAACCATCAAACATTTCAGGTATGACACGGTTTTCATTTATGGTCATTGTGTGTTTTTCATTACAATTTTTTCTTTAATCAAGTTTATTTAACAATGCTCATTAATATGTCTGCTTTGTTCTTTAGGATATATCTAGTATGAAAAATGTGATCACTCGAGTTAAAGGAAGTCAGCCAGCACCCATCCTACTAGTCGCGAACAAATTCGATTTAGATTGCCAAAGAGAGGTATCCACCGCTGAAGGTAAGGACCTTTTTTTGAAAGTCCAAAGGTTTAATCAGCTTTGGCAGACAATTATAAATTGTTCCTTTAAGAATTTCAAACAGGTGTACTAATGAGCTTTCTTTTTAATGCTTTGTCCATAAAGGTAATGCATTGGCACAACTGTGGGATTGTCCATTTATCGAAGCATCAGCAAAGGATCGGATAAACGTTAACGAAGTATTCGCCACCATCGTTCGAGAGATGAATTTGACGCAAGAAAACCGGCAAAAAAAAAATTACTGTTGTTGTACGCTTTTATAGAAATTTTGTAAAATTGTAAGATTATTATAGTTAAAAAATAAAATTACTAATATTTAATAGATAACGAAAATATGCGCATCTTTTTAATCGCTGGGAAGACTCATGATTTTGTTAAGTTAGAACGAATTTTTGTTTAATGAGAGTGATTCACAGACACGTACACTCTATAATGTCTTTTAAGACGGCGGTAAAAAAAAATCGAGCTTGAAGCCGAGATTAGTTTGCTTTAAATGTTAAAAAATAAAAACATCTAAGGCAGTATTTCCCAAAGTGTGGGTCGCGACCCACTGGTGGATCGCGGGTAGATTTTTGGTGGGTACTAATTTTCATATAGATTGTGCAATTTTTTTGTAAGTGTGTTGCGGTCCCGACAAGTTTGGGAAACACTGATCCAAGGAGAATTGGAAGAACGTAAGAGTAATGATTTATAGACCAGTATTAAAAGAAAAGCACACCTTGGTGACCTTAAATTTTTTATCATCCTTAGTTTAGTGTATATTTTTCAATGTTAAAAAACCAAAACCAAAAAAAAATTTAATATTCTTTGAAAAGGGCTACTGCAAAAGTTAGTGTAAATACGTAGTTTTAGCTAAAGTCGAGAATGAGAGCCACCAGGAATTATTTTTTCAACCAAGGTTGATGGTTTTACGTCTTTATTACAGAAGTATTCTGTGTTTTTTTTACCCGCACTTTACCAAAGCCGAGGGGTGTGCATATATTTACATGAGTCATCGGCACTGACCACACCTTCATACCACTTGAAATCTCTTTGCTGATCGAGAGTCATCTGAAATACTTAGCCATGCAGACTTATTCACCTTAATAAGCCTCGCTTATTTTAAATACTTACATATATGTAGACGCGGAGCAATCGACCAACACATAAACCCCCGCAATGATGAACGTACTCACAAAATTATGTATGTAAAAAAGTACTATAAAATTTGAAAAATATTTAATTTAGAATAATACAAAATATAAAACTTTTAGGTCTAATACAGATGTATACATTTGAATTAATTAATTTTATACCATTCCAAATCGTCAGGTTTATGGGAAGACGGCGGATTTACAATGGCCTGTGCGTCATTAAACAAGTTACTGCAAAGATTATCCTCAATCTGAAAATAGTAGAGTGGTGGAACTCGGCAATCAAAATGTGGCTATTTGAATGCTCACCTGAAGGGAAGACACTAAGTTATCTGGGCAGTCGAGTACGCTAAGCCCAGATTCTGCAAAGATATATTTTAATAGAGATGTTAATAAAGGCATGAGAAAGATAAGGAATGTTCAGCCTCTATCTCAAGATCAGTACTCTAGTGAAAGCAGAGATGCCATGGGAATTACGTGATCCGCCCCCCGCCCACTGCGCATTCAAGTGTTATCTAGCGATATCTCTATGATATCTATGTGTCTCGTTGTCTTACGCTAGTTGGGGTGTTGGAACGAGACTTACGCATTCTGGGGTCATTCCATGAAGTCGTTCGATCAATGTGATTTATAAAGTAAAGATCTCCGGACTCGGTAACTGCCTGCTCCCAACCATCCGGCAGTGGACCCAAATTGTTAGCAATGGTCGATGTGGTAGTTTGTTTTGTAGTTTGCAAAACATCTATCGAACAAAAACAATGAATTACAAACCAAAGTAAATTAAAAGCAAATTAAAATAGGTCTAAAACGTAATGCTGCAGTGTAAGCGGGTGATGTTTGAGGGGCACTAGCGAACAGCATGCAGCGCATTAAAAAATCAATTTCAGAAAATTTTAATCTATATTAACCTCCACTTCCCGAATGCCAAAATGATTACACTCCAACCCAATCGCAAACGTGTGGAACTACATTCCACTACACAAAATGAAATCCCTAAGATTTGTTCTTATGCTGTTCATGCCTTAAATGAAATGAGTTAGATCCTATTTTGTCCCTGCCTAACCTAGAGCATTGATTAGTTCTCCAACGAATGTGTTTAATGGGTTAACAATGAAACGTAGCCATAGGCAGTTAACGATTTACTTATCTTTAAGCTTGAAGTAACAAATGCGACCTACCATTTTGCTTTATTCGCTCAGCCATTAAGATTTGCTGTTGTTGGCGAAACTGAATTCTTGGATCCTCCCACTGCGTAGATTTTGTAGTATGGCTGGAAGTAAGATATTTTTTGTTTAAATTGTTAATGTGGTTATTATACCTAAAATTTTAAAGTATTAACCCAACCTAATTTAAGATTTAAAACCATTTCACATTGATGAGGCTACGACCAACAGGTTTAAATTCAATGGATACTCACTTCAAGTAATAGATCTGGCCATCGTTGGTCTTGGCCTGCTCCCAACCCGGTGGCAAGGCGCCCAGTTGACGCTGCAACTGAATGGGGCTTATCACGTCGTAGGAGCGCTGCTTCTTGTGCACTGTTTGCATAGACATGGGCATGTCTTGCGACATGCAGGTGTTCATGGCGTCCAGATCAATAGAGCTGGCCGGGGCGCCGCTTGGGAACTCTTGGGCACTGTTCTCTGGGAAAGTGGGCCCAGCGGTCGGCTGTTGGCTGCTCGGATTGGCGTTCGGATTGTTGGCAGCGTCGCTCCGGGCGGCGCGCACATTGTAGTTTTGCTGCAGCGAAGCAGGGCTGCTGCGGGCACGGGAGTGATGTATCGCCAGGCGACTGTGCTGCGCTGACGGCTGGATCTGGAGCTGGGGGATGGCGGCGATGGGCGACTGACCATCGGGACCTCCTGTTTGCTGGACGGCCTTGCCACTGATGTTCGACTGGGAGCCCGCGTCGTAGGTGGAGTCGGCGCTATTAGCTCGCGAGTGCGAGGGCGCCGGGGGCGTAAAGAAGGAGTTGGGCAGCTTCCGCATGCGCAGGGGCACCTGGAGCGGGCGCTTGGCGTCTCCGGGATTCAGGACGGAGTCGAACAGCGCCTGCAGATTGTCGTCCGTGTCCTGGTTGACCCGCACCACCAGATTGTTAGACTTGATCGGCGACAACATGTCCTCGTCGTCAATCTCCTTCTCGATCAGGCTGTTTGTATTGCTGCTGGCTGACATCGTCGTTAACATATAAAAGGCACTTATTGTATACAAATGACAAACTACATAGAATTATCTTAGCGATTAGGTACGCGCACATATATGTTCGTTCATATACATATCACTCCATCGCTACGCGCTGGGCGAAACTATACATTAAGGTGTTAAAAACTAAACTTCGTTGCAATAAATAATAGTAATAATAATAATTACGGAACTGCCAACATAAAACAAACACACTTGGGAACACCATCCACTTGTCCATTCCGATTCCAGTGTTCCTCGGGTTATCGGTTTCGTGGCTGCACCTGCGGAATGTGAGGGGTATTCCTTAGATTTATTTTGCGGTTTTAGACTATTTGGGGATTTTGGATGCCAAAGACATTAGTTTAATAATTATTTATTTTCAAGCCCCATAACAATTCATTTTACCTTAAGAATAACGTACTTAAAAATCAGGGTACACACGCTGCTAGATAAATTGATTTGGAATTAATTATTAGTTTTACAACACCACTGCAATATTCGTGATGTACCTATATCATAGTCTATTATCTGTGTTTTCATTGCATAACTATTTCTAAAGTATCTTAATCGATGCTACATTAAGTAGCAATTAGTACTTCGATCAAGAGTAAATACAGGGTTGTGGTTTTCAGAAAATCGTTTACAAGATTAACGCTTTGTTACTGCCAGTCAAATTTAATTAATTTTTACTAAAGAATTCCACTTTTTATATTGTGCCAGCATTAATTCTAATTCTTATTAAAAAATGATGATATAAAGTATTAAAATAAAATTCTCGTAGAAACATGCGTAGGCTGTTTCAACGTATTCCGCTAGCTATCAGATCTTTAAACGTTCCTATTTTTATCGGCTTACAATAGAGATGTACACTTGCCAAGTAAGAGGTAGGATTTCAACACTTACAAGTACCACCACGGTTTCAAATCATCGATACTATCGTTTGTAAATACGATGATTTTGCAGCTCAGGTAACACTGGTATATATTCGCACGACCAATTCGGAAGCGTTTTGCTCTAAAGATAATTGTTGACAATAACCAATGTTCCATGAACCAAATGTAAAATGATCGGCGCGATACTGGACATATTCTGGATTCCCATTGGGGGCTTCCTCTCATTTTTGATATTTATTTCCGTCATAAATAAGTCCATCGGCGTCCGAAAGGCGTACGTGAGCCTGCTCCTAAGGATATTCGAGGTAAAAATTGTTTTGCCAAACTTGTGAATAAATACGATTCCCACTAGTGTGTTTTTGTGCAGTGATTGCTTTGCTAAAGGTGCTGAGTTACGAAAGTTAAGGTATTCCAAAGTCCATAAATATAGTCAGCTTTACAGCAAAAGTATACACACGTCTATCGAACGCATTAACAATAACGTAAACGTAGTCGCAATAATTTTGTCGCAATAATTTAGCAAAGAATTAAGCCAACTATCCTAAAGAAAAGTCAGAAAGTCGATATAAAATAATATAATCAGTACATATAATAAATTTGAACTGTCACATGTAGTCTGCTAGTCATAAGCTCGCCTGATTATGATATTCCTTATCTTAAGATAATCCGTACTACTAACTTGGTAATAACTGATCAAAATTAATTGTGCCTTTACTTTCAGTATGGCCGAGTCAGTATAGAGACAGCATCCAAAGAGAACCACTTTTCCTCTCACAATCCCAAGACTGATGACAAACAGGGAGTGCAACTGGTTGACGATACTGAGTCCAAAGAAGGCACCAATGGGGCCACTTTGATCACCAGAGATGCAGTACTCTTGCCCCAAGCGCAGGAGCCCGCGCCTGAGAAACCAGTTTCCTCCACGAAGGTAAAAGCGAATCACTTTACATGACCCCCCAAAATGAACGTTACTCTTTGCATTTCAGGATGAGATCAATTTCGATTTTGAGAAGTGTTTGGACTACGTTAAGTCAGGCGTAGAGGCCATAATCGAAGACGATGTGACATCGCGTTTTGAGGCGGAGGAGCTCAAGAGCTGGAATATGCTCACTCGCACCAATCGCCACTACGAATTCATTTCCTGGAAAATAACTGCCATATGGGTGTTTGGCTTCTTCATTCGATACGTAATCCTGATGCCGCTGCGAGTGCTGGTCTGCTTCGTTGGTGTGAGTATCAACGGCTAACTAAGTGCTCTTTTTACAACTGACCGGCCTATCCCGATTCCCATGCATGTAACTAATTGCCCCACGAAAAATAATCTCGTTAATATTTTTTCGTGAAACCACAATCGTGCATTGGAATTGGACTGGCGGTTACTTTTCCCCATAGTAAACAAAAAGAAACTGACAAAACAAACTTGGACTGGTTGAAATGTATAACAACCATGGATCGTTTTTTACAAATAGTTATGTGAAATTTAGGTAAAACAATGGGATAGTAAATTTCAGACAAAAAACTATAATGCTTGCACAAAATTTTACTTTTCGCCTCGTCCTGTTGATGAATTTCGTTTTAACAGAATTGCAGTTTGAAAACTGTTTATTAATCACTAATTGTTTTCCCCCATAAGGACTACAAATTTATTTATTTCAAAACTTCTCTAATACACATTTATAATTCCTAGGTTTTATTTACAGTTTTATCAACTCCCTTTTTCCCCCATAACGATTACAATCTGGTTTATGTTTTGTGTCCGTCTTTTAATTCAATACTTCTCTAATATACATTTTTAATTCCTAGGTTTTATTTGCAGTTTTATCAAACTTTATTGTGGCTTGTTTACCGTTTCAATTTTTACGGCTTTTCTTAGCGAGCTTGTGTTTCAAAGTTACGTTTCGCCTTATTGCAAGTTCTATGTCTTCCTTTATCAAGTTCCACAATAAACAGTATAAGCCCACAGTTTCTGGGTTTTGTGTAGCCAACCATACCTCTCCCTTGGATGTGGCAATATTATCGACCGATTGTACCTATTCTTTGGTGAGAAAGAAATTTTATCAAAAATGCTTCACATAAAATTGGTTTCATTTAAGTTAATTATTCATGCATGTGATCCCCGAAACCGCATCTTTGTGTTATATTTATAACTACTAAATCCTCTTACTAAAAATCAGTTTTTGGACTTTTGTCAACAGCCTGGTAACTGCAGATAAATTGTTCTGGGGCTTTATTAGTTTCGACCAATGTTATCAAAGTTACCAAAGTTGTATATGCCTTCTCTGATAGCCATTATCTTTGTATACCTGAAGTTTAGACCCGACGCATAATAACATACCTACAAGCATCGATAACTTTCGGTCAACCTTGCTGGCATAAATTATTTTATAACAACCTGATAAGTGTAACTGAGTTCGGACAAATAGTCGGTTCGAGAATGCATGCATGAATTTCAACAGGGTTTTAGTTTTAATTGTGGTTATTTATGTTGCAACATTGGCTTTTGTTATCGTACTCGCGTCGTGTGTGTCTGTAACGTTAAGTTTGGCTGATTTTAAGTTCGATCGTTTGCTGTCCCAGTATCCAAGCACGCAAATCAGGTAAGATAAGCGCCACGGGGATCCAATTAATGTATTATTTAATTTATTGCCATAACAGCTGCCCGTCTACTATTCACTTCCTATTTTTCCGCTGACGATTAGCTTGAGTTGTTTTGTGTGGTTTCCCTAAGGATTTTGGTTTTGGGGCGGGCTTGGCGGAAATTACTCATACCGTTTGTGCTATGACCCGAAATGTTGACCTTCAAGCTAAAGGACTGAGTTATCACTTTACTTACAGCATATTCAATGAATGCATAGGTCGGGAAATGTAGGCTGACTCTAAGGCAGATTGAAATGTGAGTCAAGAAGCCAGATGCAAAGATGCCTGCTTAAACCCCACTCCAATGAATTTCAGTTACCTTACCTATCCAGCCTGTGCCACAGTCCTTGAAGCTCTATATAATTGAATTCCCTCATTGTTCCCATTCTCGTTTTGTGCAATCTTAGGTAGTGTGGTTAACAGTTTGTACGGCGGCAGTGGGATACTTGAAGGACGGGCCCTACAAACGCAGACTTGTGAACATGGTGCTCGGGATGTGCTTTGGCGTTTTGTCCAGCGCTATCTCGGCGGTTATAACTTACCACAACGAGGACAATCGGCCGTCGTCTGGCATTTGTGTTGCCAATCATACCAGCCCCATCGACGTGCTGGTCTTGATGTGCGACTCGACCTATTCTCTGGTAAGGCAGCTCTGGAATCTGAAGATACTAACCACTGTATGGAAATAACCACAATCCTTTGTATCGGAATTTATTATTTTCTTAGTTTCCTGTAGAGCCACACAGAATTAACAATGTCAAAAACACTAATTCGTTTTGGGCATTATCCTAAATAAGTTACAAATGGTTTGGGAACCAGTTATTGTTTCAGCCACTGGGTTTTGAAAACAAATATATTTAAACCTTTTAAATTAAGCCTTAGGAACTTAAGTTAAAGTGGGATAGAGATATCCGAATCCCATTCAAACTGAAAATTGGCTTTCCCTTTTGCACGTGCAGGTACTAACCCGAAATTAAGCTTGCTGTGGTGATGGTTTTTACGTGTTGCATGTTTAATGTTATTGCTTTTGTGTTTGCACTAGCAACATACTTTGCTTAACCCAGATAATAAGCCTCAACTGAATTTCTAGATTGGCCAACGCCATGGAGGCTTCCTGGGAGTTTTGCAAAGAGCTCTGGCCCGAGCATCTCCCCATATTTGGTTTGAACGCAGCGAGGCCAAGGATCGGCATTTGGTGGCCGAGCGACTCAAGCAACACGTTTCCGACCCAAACAACCCACCGATTCTCATATTCCCGGAGGGAACCTGCATCAACAATACATCGGTTATGCAGTTCAAGAAGGGAAGTTTCGAAGTTGGAGGTGTGATCTACCCGGTGGCCATAAAGTGAGTAACTGAAAGTGAAGATATGTCGAAAGGGAGCCACGTTTTATGCAACCATCTGACCTGTTTCCCTCGTCTTAAGGTACGACCCGAGATTTGGCGACGCCTTTTGGAACAGCGCAAAGTACTCGATGATGCAGTATCTGTACATGATGATGACCTCGTGGGCCATTGTCTGCGACGTATGGTATCTGCCGCCGATGTACAGGCAGGAAGGCGAGTCAGCGATCGTCTTTGCGAACCGCGTAAAGAGCGTCATCGCCAAGCAGGGAGGCTTGATTGATCTGGTCTGGGATGGGCAGCTGAAGCGAATGAAGCCAAAGAAGGAATGGAGGGAGATCCAGCAAGTCGAGTTTGCCAATCGACTGAAGTCGGACTCAACCTAAATTATCATATTTCTACAGTGACTCTAAACTACATACATTATTTTGCATAATTTGTATTGGAGCAACTGTAATTTGTATAAATTACGATTAACTATTGGATGGTTTAATAAATGATGAAGTCAAATGTACAATTATAATAATTATTTGTATATGAATTAGCTTATCTATTTTATAAAAAATAAATGATATCTGATAAACGTGATTATCAAAACATCTGGAATTGATTGCTGTAAATTCGTTTCTTTGTCATGCTAAACGCCTGCCACACTTTTTCAAATAATAGCTTGAAGGTGAGGCCTTCTTTGTCAAACGAAGGGAGACCAGGTCAGCGGCCTATAGTCATTTCTTAAGCTGCATACTTTGGCTGAAAAAAGATACGCGAAACCAAAGAAATGGTAAATAATTAAATTACATATTCATAATAATGCGCGATGCGGTTATTAATATAAATGATTCAGTGCTGCGCCACTTTTCTATTTTATATTAATTGTCCACCCGTAGAGCCAAATAAAATGTACTTCCGTGATTTTTCGGGGCGATCGAGTGGATAATTCCCGGCATTCTTGCTAAATAACCCTGAACTGTCGCCAAAATAATGGTCGTTATCCGATCGACAGCAACACAACAATGCGGGTAAGCCAGACTGTGCTGTTGAAAATCACGAGTCAATAGGTCTGGCCTTCATAAATTGTTAGGCTCATTGCCAATCGCAAGTGAGCGATTTACAATTAACAAACACCTATAGACCCGCTTATTTATAGATATGTTTATACATGGGCATCGCATCCGATGATGAAAAAAAGCTTCACTTCCATATGCATATTTATTCGGCTCCCGATGAAACACTTGTGGCTATCCGATCCACACCCACAAACCAATTTGCGAAAAGCTGGAACGTATTTTTGAGCGCTTGAATCCGATTTCGATCGGTATCGAACGGCGATATCTGTCACAGATCAGATCAGCAACTAATGTACGCATAGCGCATTTATTTATGGATTTGGGTTGACCAGTTATGAGCTATTTTTGTATTCCTAAGACTAAAATAAGGCCATGAATGTACTTTGATACACATCGCAGTGGTGTGCATATATTTTTAGACTACAAACATACGTATTTACATCTGCGCGGATTTTGGTGTGCGTGTCGAAAGCTAATAAATTAATTGTTGCGTAAAATCGGATTACATACACGGAGGGGGAGTGGGTGGGGGTGGGGGAATTAAGTAGAGCCTAAGGCGTACGTGGAAAATAGCTGCTTTGATTTGTATTTTTCCCAAGAACACTTGCACGCAGCCCAGTCGAGAATGCAACAAAGCAGTACTCCGGATTGGAGAACCCATAAATGGCTGTTGGCGATTCCTGGTTACTAAACTCGGCTGTTACCATCCTAGAAATGAGACATCGGCGTGGATATAGCCGGGTACACACATACAGCCATGGGCACTGCATGATAAATAATGATATATTCAGAAAGTGCTGTTTTTATTACGCAAACTGTATTTTCTTAGTTGTGCCGTGTGCATCCACAAATATAGACTACCTGTGTACAGAATCTTTCCAGTCTAGTCCGCGGCATTTCCGACGAATAGGAACTACTTCACAGAGTACCTCCGAGGTATATATCCCGGGGATTAAATATACACACACTACTTCCCACCTCCAGCCGACAACCACTGCAGTTTACTAACCAGAGTTTCGCCCCATTCAGACACACACGCACTCAGATCACAATGCCTTTTGTTCCCGTGGAAACCCCCAAGTGCCCCGCGTGCGGAAAGTCGGTGTATGCCGCCGAGGAGCGCGTTGCCGGCGGCTACAAATTCCACAAGACCTGCTTCAAGTGCAGTGAGTATTACGATCCACAGGACCTGGTCTTTCGAGCCGGATCGTCGACTAACACGAAAACCCCCACTCCGTTTCAGGCATGTGCAACAAGGCCCTGGACTCGACCAACTGCACGGAGCACGAGAAGGAGCTCTTCTGCAAAAACTGCCATGGTCGCAAATACGGTCCCAAAGGATACGGTTTCGGTGGTGGTGCCGGCTGCCTGTCCACGGACACTGGCGCCCACTTAAACAGAGAGTAAGGACTAAATTAAAAATATGTTTTGTATGAAAATTGTGTAAAATTCCTTGAATTAAATGTGTAGTTTTGCTTTCTATTAGAACCTGTATGTTTTAAATGTTCTCCACCCCTTTCAAAAAACGCCCAAATCAACCCCAAAAATCTTCCATTTGTCTGTGTAAAAGTATCCAGTTTCTAATTCCCTGGAAAAATTTCTCTAACGATACCGAAGAAATACACATACATTGTGGTCCCTGGTGGAAAATACCTTTGTATCTTTATTTACAACGCCCACAGACTGTAAATTGATAAAATAAAATGTACAATAAAACTAAGTATTTGTAAGATTATTCATGTGTTATTTATAGCCCCTGGTCGCTGTCTATGTGGATCCGCTATGTTTCCCCCACTTTGTTTTTTGTTGGGGCACAACGACCGACCTTTCCGTTCTGTTTTGTTAGTGTGTGTGTGTGTGTGTGCTTGTGTGTGACTAAGATGCTCCCCTAGCGAATGTCCATTTCGAGCGCTATAATTGAGGGAAGCATCTGAATCTTTTTAGATTTGTTCAGCCCAAGATTCCCCCCAAAGCACCTGATGGGCTGGGCTGTCCGCGGTGCGGCATATATGTATATGCTGCCGAGCAGATGTTGGCCAGAGGAAAGGTGACATTTCAAAGTGATCTCTGGTTACTCGAGTTAATGAAGTGGTTTATAGGGATACCATAGGAGGTGCTTCAAGTGCGTTCAGTGCAACAAGACTCTCGACTCAACTCTTCACTGTGATGGCCCCGATAAGGATATTTACTGTAGAGGTACAGCTATATCTGCTTAGTTAGAGGGTGGTCCTTAGGAAAAGTATTACAAGTATTACAGGTTGCTATGCACAAAAGTTTGGGGCTAGGGGCTATGGACACATTGGCATTTCGTCATTGGGGCTAATGTCCGACATCAAGGACTGCGAATGGCAAAGGTGAGATCACTCAAAACACTTAGTTGGAGGAAGTTGGTAATAGAAATGGTGGTTTCCAGCGACATGGCTCCCAAAGCCTCTGCCATAAATGTGGAGCAAATTCAGGCGCCTCTCGGAGAAGGATGTCCCCGATGCGGAGGCGTGGTGTTCGCCGCGGAACAGGTCCTCTCGAAGGGAAGACCCTGGCACAGGAAGTGCTTCAAGTGCCGGGACTGCACCAAGACCCTGGACTCCATCATTGCCTGCGATGGTCCGGACAACGAGGTCTACTGCAAGACTTGCTACGGAAAGAAGTGGGGTCCACACGGCTACGGATTCGCCTGTGGCTCCAGCTTCTTACAAACCGATGGCATTACGTGAGTAGTATTTATTTTATTATTATTGATTTATTTTTCCGCAAAGTTATATAAAGTTGTAATACCGGAAATACCTTATCGACGGTTCTGTTTGGATTTGGTTTTACCTTTGCAATTATCATTTCTTTACAGCGACGAGGACTTGGGGTCCATGCGCCCCTTTGTGGCTCCGGACACTACTTCGATCATGGCTCCGGACGGCTGCGGGTGTCCCCGCTGCGGAGGAGCTGTGTTTGCCGCCGAGCTGCAACTGTCCAAGGGTAAGATGTGGCATAGAAAGTGCTTCAACTGCGCAAGGTGCCATCGTCCGTTGGACTCCGTGCTCGCCTGCGATGGTCCTGATGACAATATCTACTGCAAGCTCTGCTACGCCAAGATGTACGGTCCGAAGGGATTCGGATACGGCCACACTCCTACTCTTGTGTCCACCAACTATGAGTACACGCCCAGCTGGTAAGTGTTACTGATAACTGTGTAAGTTTGTTGTCAAAATTAATAATCAACTTTAAACTGATTTTGAAGTAGAATAATGATAAAGTACTATCTTAAAAAGTGGCAGTCAAAGCATTCGTTTTAATGATAATCCTATCCTGTGGAAGAATTTCCAATAACCTAACTATATTCATTGACTTTTTATTCAGCTGGGGAACCATTGACCGCAACGGGCAAAAGTCAGAGAATGGGTGTCCCAGGTGCGGATTCATGGTATTCGCAGCAGAGCAAATGAAGAGCAAAAACAACGTGTGGCACAAGCTGTGCTTCTACTGCTCGGAGTGCCGCAAGTATCTGGACTCGACCAACCTGAATGATGGGCCCGACGGGGAAATATATTGCCGATCGTGCTATGGCAAGTTCTACGGACCGAAGGGCGTGGGCTATGGTATCGGAGCTGGCACACTGACAATGGCTTGAAACAACGACCAAAAAAGCGCGTTCGAGGACTGCCCCCGGTATCCAATGAGCTCCAAAAATTCATATCGGGGCTTTCAGCCCTCGAACGCCCATATTTTTGAGGCTGACGATTAGTGTAGTATTGTAATTCCACATATAAAATTTATATCTAGCTCCAAAAGACAACGACATTTAATTAGAAAGTATAAGCGGCGTCTAAGTTAGTGGTGATTAGTTTAAAAATTGTATGAGACTCGAAACTAAGTACCGAAAGGCATTCTAAGCTCCGGCTGAACTTCGATGTGTAACTTGTGAAAACGAAAATTCCCAATTTTGTGTTCATGTATGGCGGTCGCAATGACAATCCAATATCCTATATGATACGAACGACTAATAAACGACAAATGGCAAAGTTTGTACTTGTTGGTTCTGTTTGTTCAGGTTTTTATTAACATAAGTAACGGTAGGACAGATTACTGACAGAGGGTCTAAGCGGTTTTATTTTGCGAGATCCTTTTATTTAGAATATATTAACGATAAAGCTAAGGGTACATAGTATTGGAACGGAAGTTGCGATCACCAGAGCGCTGCCCGAGAATGTGGAGTTGCAACAATCGGCGGAGAAGACTAGAATTTTCGGGTAGAGCGTTTTCCAAAAGTTGATTCGCTGATTGTTGAGCAGGTTGTCCGTGTTGAAGCTCTCGTCGATCAAAAGCACTGAGTCGTTGTTTGGGGTCATCGAGTTCCACTTCACGTACACATTTGACTTCGTGGGGTTCGAGGTCTTCGCGAAGTTTGCCCACAAGGTCATGATTATGTCCGCGATTTTCTTGTCCGTCGACTTCCAGTCCACGGAGTTGGTCATGTAGGGGTTGCCCCAGACGAAAATCTGGTCGAAGTGCTTGGGAACGCTTATCCAACTAGGAAGATCCTGGAGAACAGACCTCGGCCGCATCTTGAACAGATAGCTATAGACCTGGCTCTCGTTGCTGATTAAGTCGGCAAAGGTTTGCATCGGAGTGATGTAGAACTTCTCGGTGTGGGCGCTAATGATGTGCTTGTTGGCCTTCTTGGCATCCCTGTCCGAGTCGTTTGTGTACATAAAGTTGATTGCGTCGGAAATCAGCTCATAGTTAGAGCACCACTCGTAGTTCCTCACAAGCTTGTGCATGTCGTTCACAGCGATGTCGTTGTAAAATCCCTCCAGGTCCGTGGTGCTTATCTCCGTGTCGAGGTTGTCCTTGAACAAGGTCAGCACCTCCTCCATATCAGTCACTCCTACGATGACAGGGACCTTGTGGTAGCTGCCCTTCTTGAAGAGGATCTCCGGCTGGTTCTCAATGAAGGGATACGAGGTGTTGCTCAGCCCAAAGTCCACCACAGGTCCCCAACTCACCGACGGCAGATTCTCCGCCAGCCTCTTGGCGTCCAGTCGCTTCAGGCACTGAATAAACAGCGAGGTTGGCCTTCGCGGACAGCCGAAAGTGCTCGACACCTGGTCCAGGGATCCCTCGTACTCGTACGGCATCTTCACGGGGTTCAGGGGATTCCCCGACATTATAATGGCCTTGTGGAACCCTCCCTTCGACCACTCCCCCGATGTCATGTGCAGCGCCACACTAACCGCTCCGGCATCGTGCCCCATGAGGGTAATTCGGTTGGAGTCTCCTCCGAAGAAGTTTATGTTCTTCTTTACCCAGTAGAGGGCTGCGCTCTGGTCCATCAGCCCGTAGTTTCCCTGGGCCTCGCCGTCGTCGGTGGTGAAGAACCCGAAGATGTTCAGCCGGTACGAGAAGGTCACCACAATCACCTTCTGCTTAAACACCAGTTGAAAGGGCTCCACGTCCGCCGGACTGCCGGTGGAAAAGTCGCCCGAGTGGATCCACACAACGACTGCGTATCCATTGATTTCGGGCAATCCTGGGTGAGAAATCCCAAGTTAAGGTAAAAGGTGAACAATTTTTTATATTGGTAATTCTTTTTTGATCTATTAATATTTTCTCAGTTCACAACAAGTTTTTTCAAACTTAAAAAGCTGTATTATGTACTTAAGAAAATACATTCAAACAACTATTATCACAAAAAAATGTATATTACTAATCTAGGTCAATTTTAAATTAAAAAAATACTGTTTTACGGAAGAGATTAAAACACAAGTTAAAAAAATACTACCTAAACCAAAAGAAAAAGTGTACAATAACCCCCAAAGCTGTACAATTTTGATTTCCCCTTCCATTTATGATATAAATCCTCAAAATAAATCCAAAAAAGTTCATATATTTGTAGCACCTACCATCAGGTACAAAAACGTTTAGATACAGGCAGTTTTCTTCGTACTTTCGACCATTATCCTCGGAACCCGAGTCGGAGGATATGATTTTCAGAATCTGCTCGGTTTCTTTGCCCACGGAGGGCATGGCGTTCTGCCAGCAGTCCGGCTGGAAAACCGTTGCGTTGAAAATCCCCTTCCAGGGTGTTAGTTCGATATCCGGTGGCTGAAATCTTCTGGCATGTGCGTACCGAATGCCGAGGTAGGCCTTAATGTTTTGGGTTCGAAACATTTTCAGATAAGTTCCGGATATCACTCCGTTGCCCGGAATGTGGATAAAGGGCGCGTCCACGCATTGCACACAAATTAAACAGTAATTACTGACTAGGTGGAACAACAAGGCTAAGGAAGCCAGAAAGTTTCTTTTGCACTCCATGATTCGTCCGTTACCTTCACATCTTTCTCTGTTTTGGACTTATGCGACACTGCTCGCAATCTTTCGAGGCACGCGACGTTTCCGGTTGCCATGGCGAAAATACACAAAAATATTGTTGCCTAGGATTTTGTAACTATGGCAGTCATCCATCTCCTTTCGCTCAGGCTGCTTTTATTTGTTTAGCCTACGTCACCATTGGAATGCTGTTAACCCCTGAAAGCACTCTTTTTTTTTTTTTAATAGACGATATTAAATAAACCATATTAAATAGAAACATCAAATTTTTCGGCTATGCAGTAAATTATCGTTTCTCATACTCTGTAGTAGAAAACCGTTTGAAGATCATCTGCCCTTCATTTGGATCAAATGTCACACTCCCACACACAAAAAATACAAATAACTTTCGAAATTTTTTAAAATACCCTTCCCACCAAAATGTCTCATGAAACACATAGTACCGATAAAGAAGTCGAAAAGCAGGCTCCAGTTCTGGCAGCAGAGGACATTATCATGGACAAATGCTTGGCTGACTTTTGCCTGAAGGGTGGAAGTGGCCTGGTAATCGGCGGCGTTTTCACCTTGTTTTTCACGCGACCACAAACGTATCCGATTTGGCTGGGACTGGGCTTCGGTATGGGCATGGCCTACGATTGTTGCCAGGCCCGTTGGAACCAACAGTGATTCGAGCTTCAACAAACAAATTATTTATAAAAGTATCACGATCCTCGAATCCATAAATCGATTGTATTCTATTCTTGGGAGTTTTTATTTGCATAAGTTATTCGTTTTTACCGGGCTTTAAATATGCCAAAGCTTTTAACGGGATTTAGGGCAAATGTTGTTGTTTTAAAGCGGTAAAAAATCTGAATAAAAATTTACGAAAAGGGTAAATTGTTGATTAAATTGAAAACAAAGGTCTAAAGTCTTATCAAGCTATTTGTTTTTTATTAACATTTTTTTAAGACCTTTTACCCCTATTTTGCTGTTGCTCAGTTCGAAAGAAACTTTTTCGAATCGGCGGATCTCTTGCCTTCATAAAGTTTACATATTCCCACGGCGTATCGGAACGGAAAAAGCAAGAGTGCCAAACTGGTTTTGAGCTCGGATTGAGCCACCCTACTGCTTCGGCCAACCACAATTAACGATGTTGACGTTCTCTTCGAGACTTGGACCTGGTGCGCATGTGTGCAGGCCATGGTAACTTTTGGATTCGGAGTCACTTCAGTTTTATGCTTCGCACGGGACTGAACCTTTGACTGAACGTCTATTTGTTACAGTTTCATAATTGTCTCGGCCAACAGAGTGCTTTAATGATTTTGCTCGGAATATGTTTTAATCAGATCAGAGCCCCGTCGCATCGAATTACTGCGTGAATAAGTGATTAAAAATGCATTTATAGGCGTACATATGTGGCATGTTTGTGGCGAACATAAAAATATGAGTTTCGATTGAAAGAAACCCACACCTTGAACGAAGTGTAAGTGAATTATCCCGTTGCGGAAAAGAAACTGAATTTATTAACTTTTGTTGGAAGTCCAAAACGCAGCTAAAGCCTTTCTCTATTGGATATTTCTCAATGACCTAATGTTTCATTGTCTTCGTGTGCAAGTGTGCGTGTGCATAAGCTGAATGGTTACATACAGTGGGTGAGAAAATTGCTCGCACTCCACGGCTGGTTTCAATGTTTTTCAAAAGTGATCTGACCAGTTCTGGGAGGCAAAGCGTTTTGCACAGTGCCTTTGAAATACCAAAGTGATCTGCCGAAAGATTACATTTGTGTTTTATCATTGCGGGTCACCCTACCTAGTTTTTACCCATTCAATGCCAGAAAAAACAGGGGTCGATAAATAAACTTAACCATACACGATCTGGCTGTCAGCAAATTGGCTCAAACCAAATTTTGTAACTAATGATCAATCACCATTCGGCCGTACGAAATCCAAACAAAGTTAACCGTATTATGTTGGGCACATAAAACTTTACATAACAGACCTACTTGCAATGGTAATTCGCTCAATGAACAACACTCACTTTTAAGCCCACATACTGGCCAAAAGTAATCACACATGGCAACAAGTGCCTGAGTGGCCAATTAAAAATCTTATGGCAACTTAATTGGACCCTACGCAATAAAATGTAATAAGAAGTAATCATAACAATCTCACGGAGTCCAGCTTTAAAAGCGTTAATTAAACGTTTGTGTTTCAAATTAAAATCAGTTTTATAAAAAACAGTTAATAAAAACGTTTGTTTACCGGAATCATTTTAAGTGAAAGCTTTTAATTGTTTACTGACCGTTAGTAATTTAGCGAATATTTATTTCTTTGGCTTTACAGATTTTTTTCAAATTATCTTAAGTTTTTGACCTGTACAGTTTTGCAAACATGATGCGTTACCTGCTAATACTCTGCGCCTTAAGAAGTGGTAAGTTAATAAGTATATACTTTTACAACAAACTCATTGGCACAAAAAAACTATAATAGTATCAAAACTTACCAATACATCTCCAACTTTTTTTAACTGAAAGATAAAACATAGAGCTAAGACCTTGTTAACATACGAATTTACCTATTTTACTTTTCGAATAAATTAACTTCAAAGATTTCACATACATAAATTTTAAAAATGACCGATAAAAATGAATCTGAGATTTTGAATTCATTGCGAAAAACCGGTTTTTAAAGAAATCGTAGTTTTTGCGTTCAACTCAAAGGCACTCCCTCTAATGCATATAAGTTGGGAGAGTTTAGGTATATAAAAATGAAGTTTAGTTTTAATATGCTTTGATTTAAAACCTTTTTGTTTCTAATTTAGTAATTACGCATTAATTAATTAATTGTTCTAGCTACTTGCGGAGATGTTGAGTTACTTACCCAAACTGTTTATGGATTCCTGGATTTTACAACTACCATTGGCAATACTGTTATGGTTTTTTCACCACAAAGCTCTCCAACCTTCGGTAAGTCTTTTGCTGGGACTTTGCTTGTGACTTAAATTTACGTAAATAATGGGGTGTGCATGTTTTTTTAGAACTAAAATCCAACAATACTCACGAGATTATAAATATTATTGAAACTAAACCGAAAGTTACTAAAAAAGAAAAGGAAAAGGTTGGAATCAAGCCAACGCCTTTAATTGTGACTCACTCGAATGTCCATGTCGAAACTAAAACATCCGAGATAGAATCTTACAACAGTAGCCTTTCGATCTCGCCCATTGAAACTCTTTTAAATACTCCCGAATATGACCTTCTGTCCCGGCAACCCGAGCAGTTTGCGGAGGAAACCTATCGCCTGGTTAACTTCAAATCGAAAAGCGATGCCGATCGCCAAAGGATATATCAGTCTAAAAAAGAAACTATTAATGGGTATCAACCGAGATCCAGTGAATTTAAGAGCATTATCACGGCGACGAAGGATACGGGTAAATTCTCCAAGGTTTCTCAGGTGCACCCTGTGTCGAGTGCGGAAAAGAAGAGTAAGCCCCGGCAGACGCGAATAAATAAGCCATTGGCGGCCTCAATTCAACCAAGTAGAACCCTGAAGGAGTCTACCTCTCAGACCCAGCTATCCACTAAGCCTCCTCGCAAAAGCCAAAGTGGTCGCGACAACAGGGGATCATCGAGCAGCAGAAAATCTTCCCGACCCAAAGGAAAAAGGTAATATTAATGTTTCACTATTCGAAGTTTTAATAGCAACTGGCATACATAACTAAAAAGTATTTTTACCGCTTTTGAAATACAATTTCTTTACTAACTTCATTTTCAGGAGGAATAAGCACACCCAAAGTTCCAAACTGACCATCACTCCATCAGTAACAGAAACTACCTCTCGTCATTCATATCGAACGAAGGCAATTGCAAATGCTGTACAGGAGGAACCAGTGTCGGTCGTCAGTCCCAACTCTTTTAAACTGAATAGGCGCCCTGGAAGGTGGCAGTACAAGTCCTCGCCAAAGCCCAAAGTTAACATAAGAAAGAACGCCAGTCCGAATGTCCCGACGACCGTACAAAACGTAACAGCTCCAATTGATGATATCCCAGTGGAAATCATTACCAATCAGGCTATTAACAATGGAAGGGATTTAGAGGCTTCCGGTTCCCAAAACGGTCCTGTTGCGAATAATAATAACGACGATCCTAACTCAAAATACTTTGTGCAAACACTTAACGTTGAAATATCAACACCGCAGCCATTTATTGACACTTATTATGAAATTGCCACCATTAAAACTCCGTTTATATTCCAGGTAATTCTTCGTTACAATTTTTCTATCAAATAAGAAAATATAAGTTTTAAGTAGCTTTTTTCTGACTTCTGTGGTCCCCGTTCACTCTTCTAGTAAATTATTTTTTTATTTTCAGGCCGGAGTGGTTAAGAAAACACGTTTCTTGACTGTAACATCAACCATAGAAAAAGTTATTCAAGAAGAACACACTAAAGAATACTCTGAAGACGATGGTCCTTTAACGGAGAATATTTTGGAGGCTACTGCCAGCACCGAGGATAAAACTTTGTCGGGAAGTGTTACAACTTTAAAAACCATTTATCTGGGAGAGGAGACGGAAACTCCCAACTTGGAGACAATAACAGAGTCCTTTTCTATAACCCAGACTAAACTGAAAACCCAAATCCTGCCTATTGTGTTTGAAAAACGAAATGAAACTATCCAAGTGACGCTTGTTCAGACTTACGATTATACCAGCTTGATCACAGTAACGCAGACCATATCCCCGTTAAGCGAAGATTTTAGTCCGTCAAAGAACTTTAAGGACTTTGAAGGAAGTTTGGACGAGGCTGGTTCGGAGATAAACTTGGACCTTGAGTTCGGGGACGAAGATAATACTGGAAAATTTGACGCAAAAATCAAACCAAAAAATAAAGTGGACATTAAAAGTAATGTAACCAACCCACTAATACCGGATTTGGTTAGCTTCCCAGAAACCCAGCAAAACAACTTGATAACATCAACGCGACCTGTCATAAAACTTGAAACCCTTTGGGAATCCCATGTGGTTCCCCTGGTAAGAGGAACCGAGACCATCATGAGGACTCTTTCGAAATCAATTGGCGTTGTTGAAAAAACCGAATACGTTACTGATGTGGCTACAATATCCATGCCAGTTCCATCATCGCAATATCCATTCTCTATTAGTCCATTCAATCCGTTTAATCCAATTTTAGCCATTCCTCCACAGCAGCTTATTACATCTACTGAAGTCCAGCAATCCATGGTTACCGAAACGAGTTCCAAAGTTTTGAAACTGACTTTTGGCGCAAGAACCGCTTATACCACAATATTTTCGACTTCCGTTGTTCCAACAGCTGTTACAAAGCTCATAACAGCTACGATTCCCATTCCGGGCCAACCTGGTCAATCTTTCCCGAACTACTATCCGCCACCATACAATCCCTTTGCCTATGTTGGTTAATTTTTAAATCCATTCAGCGCACCCAATCTACCATTACTTCCCCTAATTAGGAATCCTGTATTATAATTAAGTCCATGTGCAAATATCGAAAGGCGGTGATACAAAAAGAATAGATTTTATTAGTTTTTATATGCAATTTGTCGCAAAAGTTGTTGATGTAAATAATAAATTAAGCATAAATTAAGATTACATCGATTTTTTTGGATTGTAAGCTAAGAAAAAATGGTTGTAGTTTGGTCTAACTGCTGTTAATAAAGTTTTGAACCCTTCCTTTTCTGGAGTTAATTATACCTATTTTTTTTTAAATTTGGTTGTTGATGGATTTTGTTATTAAAATATTTTTAAAAAGTAAGCTTGCGATTTTTCGTATTCACAGCAGTTATATGTTTGTTTACGCAAAAATAACAGGCATTTCAGTTCATCGTTTCAAGCAGAAGAAAAATCCCGTTTCTCTGCGTGACTATAAGTCGGTACAAATGTATGTATCGATATAATAAAGGAAAATAAAATTAGCTTTTAAAGTTAAGTATTTTTTACGATAGTCGATTTCAAAACATCGCTTTATCGATTGCTTTTGAACACGCCGCTTTACACGTCTCTAGGACATTTGCGGCATGCACACATCTCTAGCCATTGGAAAAAATAAAATTGTCGGAGTTTTTATGTGCTTGCGAAGTAGTGTAAGTAATTGCTATTTTTGTGCTCATTGCTTGCCGGTAGTAAACAGTTCATGTGATGTTCGCTGTCCTGCCACCTTGAATACAGTTTAAATCTAGTTAAAAACAGAACTAGTCATTATTTTGGGTCAAAACCTATGTGTACATATGTATGTTATCGAGTGTGTATTTTTATGCACATGCAATTTATGCTGTTAACATAATTGCAAAATTAGTGCAACGCGTCACTTTGCTAGAAAAAGTGCCTATATGAAATTATTGTTATGACGTTAGGAAATAAATTGGCGGATTGCTTTTGCAATTAAACGATTTTTCGTGTGTACATATATAAATTCTTATGTTGGCATAATTGTGCGTGAATCAAATAAAGTGAAACTAATCTAGAAGACCTTCATGTTTAAGCTAAATTGGTAGAAGCCAATGGCTTTTATTACCAAGTATTTATACCGAAGTTCGGTCAAAATATGTGTATGTTGTAAAGACCTTCGCACTTTAAAGTTGAAATTATTTTTTATAAGGCAATGTTTAATGGTGGTTTTAATTCCAGCAGTTCCCTAAAACCTCAAGCCCTTCGTTATGTAAACTGGTCTATCTGTTTGTTTATTAAGATATTTATGGAGTGTATTCTGGGTCTACCTGTGTTGACTCTGATAACCAAATTGCCTTGGACACTAAAAGATAATCATGTTTGATTTCTACACCGCAGAATTCATCTTTATTTAACTATGTCGGTACACTATAAATTCAAGAGTACCCTCAATTTTGATACAATAACGTTTGATGGACTTCACATTTCCGTTGGTGACTTGAAAAGAGAGATTGTGCAGCAGAAGCGACTGGGAAAAGTAATCGACTTTGATCTTCAAATCACAAATGCTCAGAGTAAAGAAGGTTTGTGCGTCGTAACCCAGCATTTTATCTGTATAAAAATTGATGTACTTTTTCGCAGAATATAAGGATGATGGAGTACTTATTCCGAAAAACACCACCTTGATTATTTCGCGCATTCCAATTGCCCACCCCACAAAGAAAGGTTGGGAGCCACCGGCAGCAGATAATGCCTTTGCAGCGGCGCCAACCAAGCAGGACAACTTCAACATGGATTTGTCCAAAATGCAAGGAAGCGAGGAGGACAAAATCCAAGCCATGATGATGCAAAGCACGGTTGACTATGATCCCAAGACGTAAGTAACTTGAAACGTGCAACGACCTTTTATATCGCATGTCAATCCGTGCAGGTACCACCGCATTAAGGGGCAATCTCAAGTGGGTGAAGTCCCAGCATCCTACCGATGCAACAAATGCAAAAAGAGCGGTCACTGGATAAAAAACTGCCCCTTTATTTTGGGAAAGGATCAGCAGGAGGTCAAAAGAAACACTGGAATTCCGCGGTCTTTTAGGGACAAGCCTGAAACTTCAGAGAACGAATCCTCCGATTTCGTTCTGCCTGCTGTACAAAACCAGGAAATTCCTGAGGATCTAATATGCGGAATTTGCCGCGACCTATTCGTAGATGCAGTCATGATACCCTGCTGTGGAAGTTCCTTTTGCGACGACTGTGTTCGCACTTCGCTACTGGAGTCTGAGGATAGCGAGTGTCCCGATTGCAAAGAGAAAAACTGCTCACCTGGCTCTTTGATTCCTAATCGATTTTTGAGGAATTCTGTTAATGCCTTCAAAAACGAGACTGGATACAAAATAAGTGCGATTAAATCAGGTAAAGTATTAAAAAAATAGTTCGATGTCAAACACAATCCATCAACTCTTCTTCTTCAGCTGCTGTGAAAAATGAGGATAAACCTCTTGTTGAAAAGGATGTCGAGGAAAAGCCGGTGATCGCCGAAGAGGAACCCGAAGAGAAAGAGGAAACAAACGAAAAACAGGAAGAATCGGGAACTAATGGCAACAATCTGCCGAAATCAGAGTCCCCAGAACCTCCACCAAACGTAGAGCCATCACAAAAGGAGAAAGATAAATTTGACTCAGACTATGAAGATAACATAACCATCAAAATGCCCCCATTTTCTGCAGATTCTACGTCAGTTCCAAGCAAGGTGAGACAAATCTTTTCGATTTATGGTTCGATTTGTAAAATTACTTATTTGAATTTATTTGAATACTATGAATTCAGAGATCTCCGACTTATTCCCAAAAGACGAGTGAATCCTCTCACCGACGAGAAGGACCGGATTACGATTTGGAACGAGATCACAAGCATCACGTGTCATCAAAGTCGGAGACTGGCCACAAGGAACGAAGTCTCCTGCCCACGCCCATTGGTACAGTGCCCAGCTATCCGGGACACATGATTGGGGAATCGGAGGAGGCTCGCCGATCGAGTGCCTATAAGCCACCGTACATGCAAATGCAACGGGGTCCGCCTCCGATGCACATGATGAGTCACCACATGCCGCCCTACAACAACGGGTATAACAACATGGGACAGAGGCCTCCTTTAAGGTAGGTTTCTATAACAACCCTGCGGATCACGCCACCGTGTGGATTGAGTGTCCAAGCCACTGGAAATCCGAGGCTCTTCATGAATCCTTAAGCAGCCGGTCCTGCCCGATCTCATAATTTTTAAGTTTTAACTGAGGCCAGACACACTAAGTTAAGAGTATTTTAAGCTTTAGGCTAGCGAGCCTTTACGCTTTGTTGATCATTGGTTAATTGAAATATTCTTCATTAAAACAGTATTGCTTACAATCAACGTTAAGCTTTTTGAATTGTAATTAACTTCTAAAATTGCAGCTATGTGCCGTACCAAAACCAATCCGTACACCCAATGCGTACGCCGTACGGAACTTCAGGCGGAAGTATGAATATGAATATGTCACAACCCTTTCAGTCCCCAAATTTAGCCTCGATATATCAGGGCGTAGCGGCCAAGGTCGGTTCCGGGTAAGTCTAGCGTGGGCAATGGCAAGGAATGTATTATCATGCAAATACATTTACAGTCTGATTGACGACCCGCTGGAGGCCTTCAATCGCATCATGAAGGAGAAGGAGCGGAAGAAGGTAGATCGATTTCGTAGTTCAGATCACCACAGGTCGAGGTCTCCTGACAGGCAGCGGCACCGCTTCAAGTCTCCCATGTACGAAAAGGATGGCCCCAGGGACAGCCTCAAGGACAAGAGACCGCGGTCCCGGGAAAGAAAGAGAGAATATAGCTATGAGCGGCATATGCGACATCCTCGTTCTAGTCGCCAGACCAGCGATGGCTCCAGATCACCAGGCAGCAGAGGCAAAAGGTAGTTTTCAGTGATTTAAACATACAAACACAATTTTTAAATCGGCTTGGTGTTTTTCATTCTGTTTAGATCCAGTCATCGCCGCTCTGCGTCTCCTAAGCCGGCCTATAAGAGTGATTACAGAGACAAGCCGAGGTTTGCTCCAAAACCAGACCCAGTTGAGCCTCCTCCGCCCGGATTCGAACCGTTGCAGCTGACGGATGACGAAGGCTATAAGAACAAGCACCAAGCCAGCTCAGAAGTATTACATAGTAGCGGCAGCAAGGGCGGAAGCTTAAAGAAGAGTGAGGATGGCAGACACGAAGAGGCGCCTCGTAAACGCCACAGGTCCCGCAGCAAGAGCAAGGACTCCAAGGCGATCGACGGCAACTTCAGAAGCTTGACGCCGCCGGCGAAGATCACCACTCCGAAAATGACGGCTGTTCAGTTGCGAGAGCGCGAGTGCTCACCGAAAACGCCGGAAAGGGCCCACGATGATTGTCTTGAGGCTAAGGCTAGAGTAGTTGCACCGCAGCCTGCCATTAACGATTCGGATTTGGGGGCCAATGTAGGAAAGGAAAACAAGGCAAAAAGTCCTTTATCAAAGGAGCGCAAAAAAAGAAGAAGGACAAGGCTGAACGAAAGAAAAGTAAGAAGGACAAGCGGGCTAAGAAGGAAAAGAGTGAACGTCAGAAAAAGAGTTCCTCGGTGAATCGATCTGATTCAGATATAAACAACAGATCACTGGTAAATGATACAAACTATAGGGTCTTGTTGTCTCCGAAGGCAAGTTCTAACTTTGAAATTGAATCAGCTGCAATATCCCCCGCCCACAACACTTCTGAAAACCTTAATCCCAAAAAGAGCCATGAGCACTTAAGTGGGGATTTTGTCACTGACGACAAACTTGGTCCGAGAAGCAAACGCAGCGAGGCTAATTCCATCAATTTGTCTAAATGGGAACTGGAGGAGAACAACTTAGGCTTGGAAGACTCTTCCAAAAAATCTGGAGCGGCTTTGGATGACCAGTCCGAGATAACATCGGATGTGCTGCGAAAAGCCGAAAATGCAATATTTGCGAAGGCTATAAACGCCATAAGGCCGGTGGAGTTTCAAGTTATCATCAACTCCAAGGGCAACAGCAAGGAACGTTCTGTAATCAGAAACGACAAGGATCGCACGCCTTCACCACGGCGTACCAGCAGCAGGTCGGTCAAGGAGAGGCTGGGCATCAAGGTTCGGAGTGAAAGAAGCCGTTCCCCGGACAGGTCGAAAGCCCGGCGAAGGGAAGCGACAACAAAGAGCTCCGACGACGATGCAAACCGGGGCAGAAGCGATCGGCATGGCAGCCGGAAAAGGGACAACAGGTCTCGGGACAGGAACACGGGATCCGACAAAAGACAGGAGCGTTCTTACAAGCGGAATACACCGGAGGACGACAAGCACGGACGGCGTCAATATAAAGAGCGTTCCGACCCCAAGCTCGCCAAATATGATCAAATCAATAGCGAAGACTCGGAACGTAGGGGGGACCGAAGGAACGCGAAGTCCAGCGAAAGCCGAGTGGTGTCTTCCGTTACTGCTGTGGCAGCTGCTCCCAAGCCCTGTCGACCCGACAACCCGTTCAGGAAGTTCGTCGACAACAGTTCGTCGAGCAGTTTAGTTGTAAAATATGATAACACGATACAAAATGAGGCTGTGTCCTCGGACAACAGCCTGGAACATAGGAAGCAAAAAGATAAGAAACTGAAGAAACAATCTAAATATTCGTCAACCGAGTCCTTGAGAAGTGAAAAACGCAAGGAACTAAAAAGCAAGAAAAAGAGCAAGATTTTGAAGAAGAAGAAAAAATCAAAGAAGTAGGTTACGCTAGGATATGGATTAAGGAAATTATAAATATTGAAGATTTTTCTGTGTACAAATCAAAGATTTTTAATGTATGTATTTATCATGCAACTAAGTATGTATACAAATAAAACAGACCTACTCAAGGAATATAAAATGGGCCGGTTTATTTGATGATTTAAACGTACACTTGGCCATCGAATTAAAACTCAGAGGATTGATATTCGAGAAATTAAATATGTTTATTACAAACAGTTATCTTAAAAAATCGAGTAAACTACATATGTAGAGATTTGACTGAAACTAATCGTTATTGCTCAAGCCGTCCATAAAGGACGATGCCATTGGACTGGGGGTTCTAGAGATTATATTATCATTGCCATAGTCGTCAGAGTTTGCATCCACTGAAAGTAAATAAAATTAAATATAATTGATTACACGAGACACGGTCGTGCACTAAAATTTAGCTTGCCTTGATCTAGAAAATTTGATTTTCTAGTTTGGGGTATGGAACTCAACGAATGTATTATTGGACTGCTGGCTTGATCGGCTGTTTCGAGAGTGGTTGGTAAGTCTAGGAGTCGTTGATTTTGAATGCCATCGCCCGGCCCCATATGAGAAATGTGATTGAAATTTGTTGGCGCAGATATCATCTTTGATCTACGATCACTACAAGAATACAAGGCGGTTATGGATTTGTTGCGCTGGTTTTTTAAGTAAATCCCAACCTTTTGATGGTTTTGTTAATCTCTCTAATGGAAAATCTGCGCTTTATACTCGGAAGTCCTTTTCGATTTCCATCGCGATATTGCAGAAGGCCCTCTGTAAGAAACAAAAGAACTTTGTAAAACTGTCTTAAACAACTCGGGTCCTACTTACTCGTGTGAATATTGGATAGGTAAACAATTAACGGGGTGTCATTTACTGAAGCCAACACCACATTTCCCAGATTGTTGAGGGGGAGTGATTGCTTCAGACCAATCGATTGTACCCATTCAGCAGTCTGAGTGTTGAAGATATCCAAATGTGTATCCGAGAACACCAACAAATGACCATCACAAAATGCTAGAAGTATACACAAAGCAATTGAACAAAGCGAGTCACTAAGAATTTGCGCCATACTTACTTATATACGTTGGAAAGGCCGGGTACATTATTTCCCTGTCTCGTGACTTTCGGCCCTGCAGATCCACGTAAATGGCCAGAGTTTGGAAGACCAGTAAGTACTCTCCGAAGTTGCCACCACTCGGACAAAGAATTTCAATCACCCTCACTGCATCGACTCCAGAATAGTTCAAGAACGCACATAGCTGGTTTTCCGGGTGTACCAACGCTATAGAAAAAGAACTCAAGATTACGAAATCACTGAAATCACTTCACTACTAACACATTGCAGTGGCTTCTCCTCTTAAGAAGTAGGCGGTAAATCCACTTTGATGAGCTACAACTAATCGCATATCAGACAGGATCTGCAGATGCTGGGCCATATAGCCAATGGTAAATTCGCAAGTCTTCTGGTGTCTTGTGCGCGTTCTGTTTATCTCGTAAACTACGATTTGTGTGTGGTTATTGGGTCGCTTAAGCGCGATGATAAAGGAATAAACAATGTTGGGGAAACGGCGGATAATTCCGGTGCAAGCAGATATGCAGTTTTTCGATTCGACTACTTTGATCCACTCAACATCACTAGCCTCTAATGCTCTGATGGGTAACAGACGCAGATTACGTTGTTTTCCGCACAGAATAACGAGAATCTGCTCCTCTTCAATGTACCATAGCTGAAGAATCTTCTTGCTTTCTCCAATACGAGCGATTTCTGCAATACAAGTAAGTTGCACTTTTCATACTGGCTACAAATATTAAAAATATATATTCACTTACCGTACTGGTCTAAATTTATGTAGAACAGGCCATCTTCTGTTCCCAGCAAAATCTGATTTGGGTATATGATGACAGAACACAATGCGTTACGTATTAATGACAGGGTATTGTCCAAAATCTCATTAACTTTAAATATAGCAGTATTTGGTAAGCTGTTTCTTTTCAATATTCGATGTAGTTCGCCCAGGGCAATAACCCACTTGGACTTTTCCGACTCGTTGTCGGCGAGCATAAGGGTGTTTAACGACAGTCCGCCGTCAATAAGGGCGGTTTTTATCTGGAACGCAAAAATATTTAAAATAAGGTTTTAAACATAATAATTTCAGTTAGCCTACCTTGAAAATACATGGCACATCTTTCTTGGCGGCATGAATGACGTCGCTTTCCCGCACACTTCCCACAGAGAATTCTGGATCCCGCATATCCAGCACTTGGGAGACACTCACACTGGGCAATGCACACCGATCGGGTGAAATGTCGTAAAGGAACAACTTGAAGTCGCATACGACCACAAACTGACGAATCCAACCGCGTTTGATCACACCCGATTTGGGGACCTTGACGTAGCCCTCGTATGCGGTGCCGATTCCCCTGGTGGGATCGATTCCCAGTGGCCGCTTTGTCTGATCCATGGGCACGGGGCACGTGGTGGGAACCTTCTGGCAGCAAATCGTGTGACAGGCGAATCCGCAGATTTCGCAAACAACTCCCTGCCGCGTAAGTCCCACCATCAGGGAGGTGCAGTGATTGCACTTTGTCGGGCTGCTGAAGGTACGCACCAGGAACTGATGGATCGCCGTGTTGCCGGGCACTTTCTTCTGAGATTCCTTGACCAGCAGGTCGCTCTCCTCTCGCGACAAATCGCTGACCGATACTTCCTTCACGGCCGAGCTGTCCTTACTGTTCTTGCCTGCATACTTTGGCTCGTAGTTAAAGAGCATGCCCGAATTGCCGGACTGGAAGAAGTTGGGCGTGAAATTGTCGCCGGACTCGTTGCCATAACTCTCGGCAGAGTCTATGATCTCGGAGTTCTTCGACATGTCGCGGAAGAACGCGCTGCTCAAACCGTGATGGCTTGATTTGCTCAGGAACGACTCCGAGTATTCCAAGCCTCCCTTCTGCAAATCCCGCAGCTCGGTCTCCTTTTTCTGAAAGTCGTGCAAAATGGAATCATATCGTTTTTTGTAGTCCCGCACCTCCTTCTGCGTGGAAATTAGGTCCGATCTGGTCTGACTCAGCTCGTCCGATATCATGGCCTTTGCCTGGATCTCCCTTTGCAACGCACTTTGCAGGTTGAGCAGCTCCATCTTGTCAAGCTTCTGGGAGCGACGGTTCCGCCAATTTTTATTGTCCACACCGTTGTTGTTGAATGTTCCGACGTGCTTTAAGTACTCCAACTCCTCCGTCATTTTGGTGGCCAGTGCCTGGAGGTAGCCACGCGCATCCTTCTCATCCGAAACCCACTGAATGATCTCTGCCATTTGTCGCTCCCACAATGTTATGGCCTCCCGCTTCATGCGCAGCTCCTTAAAGATCTCGTCGTCCTCGGCCTGGAGTTCCTTCAGGCTCTTCGATTTAAGATTCACCTCGGAGCTCAGCCTCTGCTTTTCCTCGATCCAGGACGACTTTTCTAAGTCGTGCTGCTTCTTCAGTTCCAACAATGTCTCGGCGGAATCAGTAATTGATTCCAACTGGGTGAACTTCAGCCTATCCTGTGTTTGCTGTAGCTCATTCTTGAGCTCCAAGTTGGTGTTCTCCAACTCGCTAAACTGTTCACGCAGTGCTTCCATCTCCATGTTGTGGCGCGTCTGCTGGTGACTCAATTTCTCCGAGAACTGCAGCTCCAGTCTTTCGATCTCGTACGAGGACATCTCCGATGAAATACTCAGGGGCAGGGTGGTCTCCACGCTCGAGGATCCCTTTCGCAACTCCATCTGCAGCTGCCTGCAGCAGTCCTCCGCGTGCTCCCTTAGCTTCTTTTCTTTGGCGGCCTCAATGACGGCGTCCTCGATGTGCAGCTCCAACTCGCGCCGAGTTTTGTCTGATTTGCGCAGCTCATTCCGCAGACTGTCGTTCTTCTGCATGGCTCCATCGAGTTCCTCCTCCTTGTCCCTCACCTGCCGCGAAAGCTTCTGCTTCTGATTGCGCAGTTCCGAGAGTTTCTCAGTGACCTCCGAGTACTCCATCATAGCGATGTTTCGCTGGGAAACTGCGTCCTGGAGTTCCGCCTCCTGAGACTTGAGCCTCTCAAAAATTTCGTTGTGTTGCTTCGTTAACTCGATCTTTTCCTGTTTTATAGCTGCTAGCTGCTCGTTTAGGGCCTTGACCTGCTTTTCTTGAACTGAGTCCACTGACGCCTCCGAGTTGTTGCCCGGAAGGATGGCCTGCTGCGGACTGCTTATGGTGTCCAAAGTGTCGTCTCCGAATCCAGAGCTCTGGTGCTTCTTTGAGTCCAAGGCGGAGCTGCTGCTAAGCGAAAAGGTGAATCCTATGAATGGTAAATGAAAGCCGGAAAAGGCGGGATTGGCCGACGGAGGAATGGAGTCCGTTAACCGGACGTCATTGTCGTCCACATCAAAGTTGGAGGTATCCGTGGGACTCGACACTTCCGGCACATACGGAGCGGGCCCCTGTCTTATGTTTTTCCAATCAATTCCTACGAACCAGGGGTGATCCATAAAGTCTTGAATGCCATTTTGGCCGAGCCGATTCTCGGGTATACATATCAGTTTGCAGAGCAAGGCCTGCGACGTTTCCGATACTTTGTAGTTAATGGTTTCTTGTGACGGTAAGTTAAAGCAGTTTTGATGATTCATAATCTTGCCGTAGGTCTCCACCAAACTCTCTGCGTAGAAGGGCGTCTCCCCGTACAACATTTCGTACATGCACACTCCGAGAGACCACCAATCGCACTCCGTTCCGTAGCGCCCCTTTCCATCCTCCATGGCCCGCAATATTTCCGGAGAAATGTAGTCGGGTGTGCCAACAGCCACATTTGATTGCACGGTGCCATCCTTGTCCAATCGAAGGCAGGATCCAAAGTCTGCCAGCCGCACATGACCACGTTTGTCAAGAAGCACATTATCAGGCTTAATATCCCTATGCACGTATCTAATCTGGTGAATACTGTTGATGGCTAAAATCATCTCTGTTATGTAGAATTTCGCCATATCCTCGGGAAGCTTATCCTCGAATTTACTAAGGAGCGTCAGAAGGTCGCCGCCGCAGTAATAGTCCATTACTAGATACTAAAACGGGAAATCCCATGAATTTTAACGGAGAAACTACTAAATGAAGTATGTACTTACCAGGTTAATATTGTCTTGAAAGGCGTAGTGCAAGTTGGTGATCCACTGACGGTCCCCGAACACCAGGACATCCCGCTCCTCACGAAAGCAGGCCGTTTCAGCCCTCTTTAGCATCTCCCACTTGTTCAGGATCTTCATAGCATACACCTTTTCGGTGGATATCATCTGAACCACGCAAACCTCTCCAAAGGCACCCCGCCCGATAATTTTAAGTATGTCAAAATCATCGCGGCTCAGTCGAAGTTTTCGCACAATGTGCACGAAGGGTTTGGCTTAAAGAAAAGTGAGGTTCAAAATAAGAAGCTCAAAGAATTTAATCATAGTTACATAGTTTGAGGAAGTCTGAGACCCCTTTTTCTCTGCGCAGGGAGGAGTTGCTGCACTCGTCGTAGAGAACGATGAAGGTGTCCAACAAATAGTCCAGTGAAAACTGATGTCCTTCCGTGTCTTCGCCGAATTCGGCTGCCCATTTTTGATCGTTTGTGGTATCACTTAAAATATATTTCAGAAATGTAAGCCTTTTCCTGCAGCTTCCTGTGGTTATATCTGAAACAAAATGGGTGGTTTGAAAACAGCTGAAGGTAAACAGACAACTTTTAAATATTTAGTTCTTAACAAGAAGTTATCTAGCAAAAGAGACATGTCCTACTTTGGCCAAGATTGTCAATTGTTGTAATACCCGAAAAAGTAGACCGTCATCGCCAATATTTGCAAGCCCCATTAAAATGCCGCACCCACTGACGTCGTAATCACCTGGCTCCTTCCATCTCAAAAATGTGGCTCGGGGGGCACAAAATCAGCTCGAACGGGCGGGTTATCATGGAGACTGAAACCGAAACGTGTGGAAACACAGGCTTGCAGTCTTATACATATATGTACTTTGCTAACAAATAAGGGGAGAAAATAACCGACAATTGAATGCGATTGAAACAGAGCCTCTTCTGAAATAGACTTCAACAGACTATAAAACAAAAAACTTATTTAATAAATCATAGTGGCCTTTCTATTCGTATTGGTAACCATTATTAACAAAGCATATCCAGGCCGTTTCGATTTTTCAAATATGTATGTGAGGTAGTACATATGTATTGGCCGACCCCCCGTGCAGGGTGTATATTAAGCATAAATCCATACACATGTATCTAAGCGTAAGTACTTGTCTGTTTGTTCGCTTATTCTTCCGCACAGATATAAATAAATAATTGTTTATATGCATATGTATGTATATTTGACAAGTGCGAGAAACAAATGGTCAACAAACAACAAATAACACAATTGCACGCTTCTTGATTTATATGTCACTGAACTAATAGTATTACCACTAATTTCGGAAGATTCGTATTCCATTTTGATTCTATTTTACTCGGACTAAATCATATTTATCCAAAACAGTGCAAAAAGCCGAACAATAATCCGTAGAAGATTGCTTTTTCGTCCACTGGAGGCGCTTTCAGCTAGCTGTTGACTAACAGAAATGCGTAACAGAATATAGATTTTTACATTGTTGAAAAACACTATCGATATGTTTGGGAGCCTAAAAATATTGTCAAAAATACTGATTATTCTTTCTAGATTTTAACATCATGAACGGTCATACTGGGGCACATAAAAGAAATGGACTTGAAACGTTAAAACTGTTTGCTTAAATTTTACCTTAATTTAAATATACTTTGTACAAGAGTGTAATCGTCACCTGGTCAAAATGCTAAGCTGGAAATAATTAACTTCAAGGGTCAGTGTTTGTAACTTTATATCGTAATCTAGGTTTCATATTAATGAAATCTAACAATATTTAATAAAATTATTTAAAGATTCCTAAAATCACTATTACTGCTTATTTATTTATTTAATTGTTCATTTAAATGGGTTGGAGTATCGTTTCATTCCGTCATTCCAAAGTTGCCGCCTTGCGAAATAGCCGCATTTTTGTTGTGGCAAAGTGTAGATGGGCCCCTTTAAAGCCTTCTAATACTCGGGAATCGAACTTCATTGCAAAATTACAATTTGTTATTGTTTTCAAGATAATAAATGTCTTCAGACGCGTTAATCGTAGAGTTACTAATGAAGGGTTGAGACAAACTCGCAGTTCGAAATACATTCGTGCTTACTTTCATCATAACTGAAATAATAAAAGTATGTACATACGAGCATACTGGCTTGCTTATGTATCTAAATATGTGTGTATGCCGTAGAATAGTTTTTGTTAGGTGGATACGTACATAAAAAATGGGATAGTTGTAGCGGAACTGTGTGATCGAATAGTGTGAAAGCCATGGTTACAAATTATTAAAGCTGAAAGCGCAAACTGAATACACTGCAGTTGCCGGAACTGAATATGTGCAAAGGGAAAAAGAAAGGCGACCAGTAAATTCGTATTCCTGCTTGAGTGTACTAAGAAAAATAGTGTTTCGGACAAATAATACAATGCGGGTCAAGCTATCTTGTCGATCAAAGATACGTACGTGCTTTTCAACGCATCTATAGGATGCATTTATCCTCAAACAATATTAAAATGTGTGTGTGTTACTCGAGATATCGGTTTTAGTAATATTCGGTAATAACTAGTGCTGCTATACTTAACAATCCACGTTTTTAAGTTTGGTTTTGAAGAATAACATAAATCCAAAAAAATTAATTTTGAATGCCTTCTAGTAAGCCATGATGAGGGAGTCGGCTCACGATATAAGCATGGACACCTGGAAGCAGTGGATCCTCGAGGCCATATCGAAGATCAGGTCCCAAAAACAAAGGCCCTCAGTGCAGAGGATTTGTCAAGCGATCGGAACCCATCACAAATTTCATGAGGACATTGTGGCCGAGAAACTAGAGAAGGCAGTCGAGTCGGGAGCAGTTATTAAAGTCTACAACAAGGGACTCCACTCCTACAAGGCTCCAATGGCCAAGCGGCGCATTAAAGTAGACAAGAACACCAATCTGTACAAGCTAGTGGCCAAGGCAGTCCACGATTTGGGCGAATGCGAAGGGTCCACGATTAAGAGCATAGAGAACTACATCCAAAAGTTCAACTGCATTGATCTGTCGCCCAATGTAGATTTTAAGGCCGTTATCAAGGCGTCCATTAAGAAGGCTGTGGATGCCGGCTTTTTGATACAGGAGGGAAAACTATACAAGAAGGGTAAATCCCTTACAACGCCGCGAAAATGTGCGCCTGCTTCAGACGTGGTCATAAAAGGCGAGGAGAGTTGCACCCACTGCTCGGGCAACTCGCAGAAGAATCTCAACGGCATCCCAGAACCCCTGAGCTCTTGCAAACAGTGCGGCATTTCTCTGCACACTACCTGCGCCAATATTGCCGGCAGATGTAAGTCCCAATCCTACGTGCTGCTTTACATGCTCGTTACCAAGGGCACTAATTGGGATTGCCAGAACTGCGCCGACTGCGCCGTCTGCAAGATGCGAAACCGAGGACCTTGCCTGTTGCAGTGTTTCGTGTGTAAAGACCACTTTCATTTAACATGTCTCGACACAATTCCAGACAAGAAGCCCAAGCATCCATACAGGTAAAGCCACATTAAATTTAAGATTTTTTCCGGACTTTATAACTGGCAATTTGTTCACAGGTGTAAAACATGCTCCAAGCAAAGCATTGACAACCCTAAATTGCTGAAAAGGGACAATGCAAGAGTAAAAATGGAGATTGGCAATGAGAGGTACTGTTAGTTTTCTTTTAAACTCGTCCACCCATTTTAAGCCAAAACTTATTATTTCAGGATGACCACCTCTGACAAATATGGCTCCAATAAGCGGCAAAACATCAAAAAAGAGGGCCACATAGACAGTCCATCGACCTCGAAACTTTGCGTTTACAATGACGGCAATGGTCAGAGGCGAAAAATTGCCGCCAGTTTGAATTCGAGAAAACTGAATCACAGCGGAGATCAGTTCGAGTTCCCCGGCAAGCAAAAGAGGTCGCATGTATTACAGGGAGGCTACTTGGCTAGCCAGGAAACGCGGAAGCGAACCTTTTCGGACCTTTCATCGACAAGTTCGTCGAGCGAAAGTGAAGATGACGACGATGAGGACGACGACAGGAACAGAAATGGCGACGACAACGACCAGGACGAGAGCACATCCTCGGATTCGTGTACTTCATCGAGCTCTGACTCGGACTCTAGCGAAAGTTCCAGCGACAGTTCCGAATGCGATGACGAAAACGACGAGGAGGATTATGACACGGATCGCAGTACTCTAAAGGGAAAGATCTTTGAGAACGAGAAGGAGAGCTGCTCTAAACTTAACACCGGCGAAGGTTTAAGCTCGCCTCACAACAGTGAGGTGGCAAGTGAAAACTGGGGCTTCGCAGCCGTGGCAAAAAACCCAATTGACATATTTGTTAAATCAAAAAACAACACCAGTGCCAAGAGCATTGCGTACACCAAGCCAGCAGGGAACGCGTTCGCGACGTCGCCAGCTGCCAATCGGACGCAAAAGAGCACGCCAGTAGCTTCTTCTACACCTGACAAAAGTTCCACGCCCATAGTCGGAATGACCATAAGACGGTCGACCGTAAATGGCCAAAAGAAAAAGATTATTCCCCTGAAGAGCATGCCCCTTGAAGTGGGCAAGTCGTACGAAAAGTGCGAAGACGACATTCCGTATTTAACAGAGGAGACTGTAATGAAGGTTCAGCTCATGGAAGAGATTGAACGATGCAGAGAAACCCACAGCGAAGCCGATGGCAAAGCAGAAACAAACAACGATGAAGATTCGCCCGGGGAAAACACAAAGCGCGCCAATCCTTTCGAAAACCAGCCGCTGCCGCCTGGAGTAACAGCTACGGATGTGGAACTGTACCAAGAGGTTCTGCACAAGGCCGTCGTTCAAATGTCCAACAATCACGTCGAGCAAGTAAATGACTTAAATATAAAACCCGGACAGAACACCCAGAGTCCCAAGTCAATCCAAATTGGAAAGTGGGACATTGAAACCTGGTACTCCAGCCCATTTCCGCAGGAGTACGCCAGGTTAATGAAACTGTTTTTGTGTGAGTTCTGCCTAAAGTACACAAAGAGTCGCTCTGTGCTGGACAGGCATCAGAACAAGTGCATTTGGAAGCAGCCGCCTGGCACTGAAATATTCAGACAAGGAAACATATCGGTGTTCGAGGTGGATGGCAATGTTAACAAGATCTATTGCCAGAACTTGTGTCTGCTGGCCAAGTTCTTTCTTGACCACAAAACTCTTTACTACGACGTGGAACCGTTTCTTTTCTATATTTTGACCAAAAATGATCAAAGTGGGTGCCATTTGGTTGGTTACTTCTCAAAAGAAAAGCACTGCACTCAAAAGTACAACGTGTCGTGCATTCTAACGATGCCGCAGTACCAGAGGCAAGGATACGGACGGTTTCTAATCGACTTCAGTTACTTGTTGAGCCGCGAAGAGGGACAGTTGGGAACCCCAGAAAAACCGCTATCGGATTTAGGTCGTCTCTCGTACTTTTCCTACTGGAAATCCGTTGTGTTGGAGTACTTGTACAAATATCGCAACCATACAAAGATCACCTTTAAGGATATAGCCATTAAAACTGGTCTAGCTATATCCGATATTGCCCTGGCCTTCGAGTTACTGAACTTTATAAAGCTACGGAAAAATGACGGCGACATAAGGTATCAGATTAACGTGAAGATTGACTGGAAGAAAGTGGTTGCCCATCATAATAAAATGACCAACAGTAAGACTCGAATAATCATCGAAGCGGACTGTTTGAGATGGAGCCCTTTGCTGTCGGTTTCGAAAGTGCCCAACATAATCAAGCCGATTTCGAATCGCGAATATTTGAACAACCAAATTGAGAAGAAATCCGATTTGAAGGAAACGAATGAAGATAATAAAGTGGTCGTAAAGCAAAGTGTGCCCACTGCCCCGAAGATGCATCAGGACAGTCAAGAGGTTCAAGCAAGGAATAGGGGGCCTAGCTTAGAAAAGCTGCAGGAAGATAGAGAACACCACAGAAAACGTGCGTGCCCGGAAGAGTTCCTTAAATCGGCTCCGAATGAGGCAAAAAAACTCAAGGTGTCTGCACCACAGCCGCACCTTGAGGATCAGTCGCTTGGTGAGCAGTCCGACTCATCTGACTCTAAATCTGCTAAAGAACTGTCGGAGCATCTCACTAAAAGGGCTCAGCGATTAGCCAAACGCAACGACATAATTCCCCCACCAACAAACGGAAACATTTCGACCGACCATTGGAGAGCAATGCTTTTTCAAGCGACCAAAATCCTCCGGTACAGAGTCAATCGGAAGTTTGTTTACCCGACGGTGAACCCAAGTTGGAAGAAACTGCTGCCAAGGAGATAAACAAAAGTGTTCTGGAAAAGGAGCACGTCGACAAACCGGTTAACATCGTACCCAAATTAAGGGGCAAACAGTCCAATGGAAAAAGAACAGAGGAATCTCAATTTAATGGGAATACCACTTCGGATCCTGGTGATGTTTCTTTACTAAGTCCAGCCAAGAAAACCACTAAAGAATTGGTGCAGTTGACGAAAACTGAGATTTCAGAGAAAAGCCAGGATTCGGCAAAGACCGAGAGCGAAGCCAGCAGTGTAAGCGAACAAGTGCTCGATGCAGTGGCTAAGAAAACCAAGAAGACCTTATTCTCCTCCGATGTTACTTCGTACAATACTGAAGATGTAAAATTTAGTGCGCAGGATAAGCCAGTGGTTAACACTCCGCAGGTAAAGGAGACATCCAAAGAGGTCGAAACAAAGGAGGTCAAGCCGCTTGAAGTGCCGGAACAAAAGCCCAAGAGTCCCGAAAAAGCGGAACCTGTTGTAGTGGCTGCCCAGCCCGTGGAGCAGGTCAAGGTTCCTGGGAGTACCGAGAACGCTAACAACCCCGTGGAGGAAAAAAAATGGAGCTGGATGTGAACTATTTGAAAAAATCCCCGGCTCCACCTACAGTGCTGCCAGTGCAGAAATCAGTGCCTGAGGCGCCTGCCCCTTCTGTTCCGAAGGAAAAGGACAAGGACACCGTGATCGCTCAGCCAAGTGAGGCATTACCAAAACCGCCAGAAACGGAAAGAGTGAAGAAAGTGGAAGTCCCTGTGTCGAATCCACTTGTTAACCGCGCAGATGCTTGCTCCGCTGTGGAGCAACTACAAGCACAGCCGGTAAAGGAAAAGATCGCACCGGAAAAATTAGAGCTGCCAGTGGCCAAGGAAAACGTTGATGTCAAGGAAAAGGCAATAAGGAGAACAGTGTCGGAGGCAACTGTTGTGAAGCCGGAGATTAACAGCGTGGAAAAGAAATACGAGCCCAGCAAGGTGGCAGCTGTTGCTGAAAAGGAAGTAATCAAGTCCGACCAGCATCTAGTGCAGGTCAAGGAGGAGGAGAAGTCAATTGCAAGGGCACCCTCCGCTCCCATTCCCATCCGAGACAAAATCCAGCTGAAGGGCAACGAGCACGCCCAGCTGCAGAACTCGATTCCCTCCCAGTTCCCACTCAACCAGATGCCGAACTACCACGGCTCACAGTATTGGCAGTGGGACTACTACGGCTACAACCTCTCGCACCTGGACGCCGCCTCGCAAAAGGGCCAAAAGCAGTTCCACAAGGACCTGGCCACCACCATGGCCTATACGCACAATTTCACGCAAAACCTTTACCAATCCGCCAATTTGGCCATGCAGCACGCCCATCACCAGATGCACCAGACCAAGGAGAAGCACAAGGTGGAGCGCAAGAACAGCGGCAAGAAGGAGGAACACTCCAAGGTGGTGTCTAGTGTGTCGAACGTGGTCAGCTCTGCCCGCGAGGAGGTGCACGTCCAGCAGTGCAACGAGTATGCGGGCAACAACCAGGCGGCCATTTACAACCAGAAGTGCGTCACGCAGCAAAAGCAGGCGCAGCAGATGAAGGCCCTGGCCAATGTCCAGAATCCAGTGCCACGACAGAGCAAGGCAAACCCGAGCGAAGCGACAGTTCTGATGCCCAATCCAGTGAACGCCCAGTCAGGAGCTGTGCCCGCCAAGCAGAAGGTGGAGCACGGTGTCAACGCGGCTTCAGTCATTTCCCGCGAGGGAAAGCTTAATAAGATTGGCCACCCCAACATTCACGCTTCCGCACAGCATGCTAATCTCCAAGTGGGCGGCGGCCAGTCCGACGTAAACCCCAATCTAGTATACAACACTGAGTCCTCGACGAATGCGACCATGCAGCACTACGATTGCGGGATCAATGCCCAGATTAACATGGAGTCGCCGGCCAATATTGGCTCTGCCATCGCCCATGGGGCGCAAGAAATCGCAGCTTCGCCGAACGTCCATATGCACCAGCCGCACAGGCAGTTCTCCGACTGCTCCATGCAGAACCAGCCCGTGACCACGCCCATGCACATGTCCATCCAAAACTCGCACATGCAGCAGCAAAACAATCTGAACATTAATATGGCGCCGGAGGGCTCGTCGAACATCAATCTCCTCAGCAATCCGCAGCACCAGCATCAGAATAGGAAACTGAATGCCCAGGTAATATACCCAAATCGAATTCCTTGATAATTGTGTAATAATTCATGGGCACTCTCATTTTCAGGCGGAAATCGCGGTCAGCTCTCCAACACCTTCGCACAGAGCCACCACGCCCAAGCAAATTCGAAGCGGAAACACGACTCAGCAACGGGACGCCAAGAACGCGGCGCCCGCGACAACCACAACGAATACTCATCATCAGATTCCCCAGGGCGGGGCCGCGGCCAATATATCAAAGTCGCACCACGACTCCCTGCACAACCTGCAGTTCTCACAGCACGGACACCAGCAGAACATGCAGCCAATCGACTATGTGCCCATTCCGCAAATCAGCCAGAATTTTTCGGCCAATCCCTCGAACTACGACATTGTGGGCATCCAGCAAAGGATGTCGCTCAACAGCTCCGTGCACTCGTTGGCCAATAGCCACCAGCGCATCGATCAGCCGTCATCGGCGTGCGCCGTCAACAACTTCTACTTGCAGAATAACATGCCCGCTGCGGAGAACGTGCCGCGGGTGCCGGTATCCAGTTCCCTGGGCGGACCGCCGTCGGCGGGCAACAACGACCAGCGGCAGGCTGGGCAGGAGTCGATAACGTCGACCAACAGCGCAGGAGCCGCTGCCTCCCTGGCGGGGTGCAGCATTGCCAAGCTGCAGCAGCTGACCAATTGCCTGGAGAGCCAGCCGTGCAACACGTCGCCTGGAGCCCAGGTGAACCTCGCTCCCTCGCCGCATCACCCCATTCCACCGAACTCGATGACCCCCCCGCCGCACCTGCTGATGCAGAACAGGAACATCTCCACCCCGCCCAACATGCTGCAGACGCAGGTGACGCCTCTGCAGTACAAGTACTATCCGGGCAACATGAACATCCCGCCGATCGCGTCGGCGCAGAACGCGAGCCGGAACACCCGCAACACCCCCTCCGCCCCGGTGCAGCACACCTCGACGTCCATGAGCAGCGGCAACAACCAACGGGCCAACGTGCACATCAGTCCCAACTTGATGGCTCCCTACGGAGCTATCAACAGCTACCGCATGTCACCGCAGCAGTCCCCGCCTACTGGAAGCTACAGCTCGGGAAGCGAGTACCCCAACTCGCAGATCCCGATGCAGATGATGAACATGCCATCGCAGTACCAGGATGCCTGCGTGCTACAGCGGGGCACGCCCTCCAACCCGATGTACCCCACGTATTCCCCCTACTTACCTCTCAACGGTTCTATTCGCAGATAATAGATGCGCACATTTTATATGTTACTGTATTGAGTATGATTTGTATATTAATGTGTGCTGTAAATAAATATATAATACGTCAATTTAACAATTCAATCCGATCGCCTAACTTTTCAAATAATTAGAAGCCAGAAGCGATTCGGTTGTTTAATACTTTTTCTTTATTGCTTAGACCTAACATTGTTTAATCAAAGCTTTTTATTATTTCGAATGTGCTATTATCTAGGCTAATGTCAATGTTTTCTAGTTTCCTTTTCGGGGTATTGCTACCTTTGTCCGAAAGGGAGACCAATTTCGAATGTTATTCCGTATGAGTTGTTCTATTCATGGGCTTTTAAATTAAATACAATTGGGTTGAACGATTGCTTAAACAGTATATTACGACCTATGAATATTTATTTAGATTTTGTTTGTATTTTCTGAATGGAAACTAATAACTTATCGTAATTATGCTTTAAAAAAGAATTTACTATGATAAGATAATAAATAAATTACATGAAAATAATGATAAGGAATAAAGGCCGAGCTCTTTTGTCCAGTCAAGGTAACACCTTAATAAATAAGCCTTCCAAATGATTCAGATTGACAAGCCTTAAGAACTTTATGGGTAAAATTGAAGTTTAATAAGTATAGGAAGCATTGCGTGTGGTTTTTCGATCAGTTATGCGATCTCATTAATTGTCTAGTATAATGATAATGCTTTAATAAGACAGTTTGCTTCTTAGGCGTTTATAACTTGCGAAACGGCTAAAGCTCCGCCTAACAAGTCAACATTTTAGGCCCTTTTTTAATACATAAAAAATGTAAACTAAGCGATTAAAAACAAACTGTTCAAATACTATTTTATACAGAAAGCATCGTTTAAAATTGAGCACGAACAAAACAACACAGTAAACAGTTTCAAGCCCTCAACTGGACACGGAGATATGGACCTAGGCTATTTACACTCGCTATTGGGACGACCATTCGTTGATGGGGTAATTACTACCAATGTACGATGGCTGCCGAATAGCTTCGTTTGACGCTGGTGAGTTTACAACCGAACTCCAATGCTGTCGCGGGAAGACGTTTGAGTTGACGTATGACGACGGAGCACCGATGTAAGCTGCCGGAGGATGCAGATTCGAGTGATACGGGGCGAAGTTCAGATTGCCGTACGAGGTGTAGTTATTGATGTGGTAGCTGGAAGCAGGCGGTGCGGCCTTGTGCTTATTGTCATAGTAATCGTAGTACTGGGGGGGATATGTGTGCTGGAAAGGCTTGGACTGAAAGTACGAATTGTCCGCTGAAGTCGCCGCTTCTCCACTTGGAGCTCCAGGATGCGGTGGTAGTGTCGCATTGGGCTGAATACTGTTGGCATTGTTGTAGCCCTCGCCAGCATTCGGCAGGTGATTCTGGTGTTTGTACGCCTGTGAGGCTTGCTGCTGCGGCGGTTGCTGTGGCGGTGCTTGCTGCTGCGGTTGTTGGTGCGACTGCGGCTGAGTTTGCTGTTGCTGCGATTGCTGTGGGTAATTCAAATCGCATGGCAGCTGATGCTGATTTGACGGTATGGTTAAAGTACTATTTGGTTGCGTTTGCGGCTTAAAATTTAGCATGTTCTCCGTCGACTTTCGATCCTTGGCTGAAATCTCTGGCCGGCTAGTGGTTGCTGGTGAGCATTCCCTGTTTTTCACTAAGTGTGGTTCGTCATCAGCTGTAAGATCTTTTACATCTGAAATCATATAAAATATGTATCAAGTACGTTTTTTTCCAAAACTGACACCCGTACCTTCTTCCGGAGTTTGCGGCTTTGCCGTGTCAGTGTCGCAATCGGAAGTAATGTCGATCACGTCATCCTTATTTGTTGGTTTTTCTGGTTCAGTTTTTGCTGTAGTCCTTATAGCAATGATCTTCCCGCTATCCAACTGCATGTAAATACCTTTAGCCGACTTCAGGACCATTACACGTTGGCCTGCCTTCAAAATTATATTGGCTTTATCGGCCGAATTTGTGGGAATAACAACGTCTAAAAGACAGTTGATCAGTAAAATGTTTGGTATTGAAAAAAGTTAATTTACCAAGTGGTAGCGTCATTTCTTGGGCAGTCATTCCCTGTCTTTGCCAAACGTCAGCGGGAATCCAACGAGTTGAACGTCCGCCAGTAGAAGAGGACGTATTGGTCTTAATTTGCTAAACGTATCAAATAAAAGTGTAAGATTTTGTTAATTTTTTTACATTAGTACCTACTTGATTCATTGGTTTTGTAATTACAGTTCCATCGTTATTTACGACCTTATAGTGCATTTTAGCAGGAGTATATGTAAATCGCTGGTTGACGGCGGCTTTCTTTTCCAATTCGTAGCTTCGATGAGCTTGTCTTTTTTCAGCTTGGGATAGCTTTCTGTCCTTTTGATCAACCAACAAACTTTCGTGCAAGAATGGTTCCTTTGTCACACAGTGTCTGTGCAATTCGAGAATGGTGTTAATTATTGAGTCGGCATGAACAATATTCTCCCGAACATCATCTTTTTCATTCTTAATTGGTGATTGAGAAGCCCCATTTAGTGTTTGATGCTCAGTTTGATCGTCTGCTGGTTTATTTTGCCCTTCTTCCGATTTTTTTGGCTCATCTGACGACAAATTAGTTTCGTCTTCCTTCTTAATGCCGTTCTCCGATGGCGAGCTTGGCTTACTCAATTCGTCTGCCGTCTTGTTCAATTCGTCTCCAGTTTCTTCGTCGGAGTCATAGTCGTGGCAGAGATTGGTAATGTCCTTCATTGAAAGATGTGCCTCAGGATTGCATTCATCGACAATTCGATCAGACATTCCCTGCTTTTTGATTTGCCTATCGTATATCTTTTTCTCCAGACACTTGTCCATTACAATTCTGTACACGAAACAGGGCTTTGTCTGTCCATATCTGAAAATGGCGGACAGCATTTAAGTAAATGTCCTGGCGATTCAATTAATTTAAAACTTCTTTACCTATAAATCCGATACACAGCTTGTGTATCGTGACAGGGATTCCAACTAGCGTCGAATATTATGACGCGGTTTGCTCCAGTAAGGTTGATTCCCAGCGAGCCGGCTCTTGTAGATATTAAAAAAGCTTAACATTACAATTTGCATTGAATTCATTGACTAGCCTTTCCCTTTCCTGCGAAGAAGTAGAACCATCCAAACCTGAAACAAAGAAATTCGATTTGACAGAGTGTTATCTAATCGGTTGGCATACTTACGAAAATAAGAGTTGTTTTTTGACCAAAGTTGATTGCTTCCAGGGACATAACTAGACTTTAGATACACTTCAAGTAGGTTTAAGGTTAATAAACTTTGGCTAAACAGCAAAATACGATCCCCTAACTGCAGGCTCTCCTTCAAGATGCAAAAGAAAATTTCCATTTTCGGCGAATTTGATATTAGGCCCGACACATAGTTCTTCATTAAGTCAACGGCCCACGAGCATGAAAATTCATCGTTTCGCTGCTTACTCTTTAGCAACTTTTTAAACGGCTCGGCGGCAACGCCACTAACGTTTTTAATGCCCGGGGCACTCCATTCACTTGCTTTGCTCGAACTGCACTCATTTTCTATTTGATTGTTGGAGCACGGCGTTTGTATTGTCGTCTCGACAGTTTTTATTTCGTTTGTGTCCAGATCGACGATTTCTGAAGATCCCGTAATACTTTCAAAGTTGTTCGACATGTTTGTGTCTGTTTGCTTTATGACTTCTACGCATCCCGGCTTTGGAAGAATACTGGATTCCATCCAGTAGTTATTTTTTCCCTCGCTGCCGAAAGTTCCATAATTAAGTGGCTCTGGCTTTTCGTCATAGAAACTAGGGCTGTAAGTATTATAAGTAAATATAAAAATGACAAAGTGAAGAAGCGAAAACCCTACCTCTTGTTTAAATATTTAGCATTCAAATCCGATGTTGCAGGCATATTAAATAAGTTTGGTTGTTCGGCTTTGGGCAAGCTATCAATACTATTGACCGTTTCGCCGGATCCATTGATTTTCTTCTCGAACAGTGGCGAAGCCACACTCAAGGAATTTTCTGGACTGGGCTCGACCGTCGGGGTGGGAACGACCTTGGACACCTCCTCGTCGATTTCTAAATCTAAATCAGTCTCACATTTTTTCAGAAAGTTATACAGAACATCCGGATGGTTCCAGATCTTGCAGCAAACGGCGAAGGCCTTCAGCGGATTAGGAAAGGCTTTCGTGCGCACCACGTCGGTCATGAAGGTGTCGTAGAGTTTGCGCTGGAAGGCGGTCATTTTGGCCAGAATGACGTATTCGTACTTCTGGGGAAGCGTCAGCTGGAGCACCGTGTGCGAGCGCCGCTGTACGAATCCCAGCAGCAGAGAGTGCAGCACGTGCGCTCGGTAGCGCATCAGCTTGATGTCGTCCGGAGTGGAGTCCACACACTGGCCGTTCTGGATGGGCCGCTCGAACATGTTGCAGAACTCTGTGCGAGTGCCCAGGTAGTTTGGCCGCACAAAGTCTACCATGCACCAGTACTCGAGCAGGTTGTTTTGCAGAGGGTAGCCTGTCAGCACAATGCGGCGCCGTGTCCGGATCTGCTTCAGTGCCAGCGAGATGCCGGCATGCGAGTTCTTAATGCGGTGTCCCTCGTCGCAGATTACCAGGTCCGGCCCCGGCTTCACTAAGGCTTCGAACACCAGATTCATGAGATCGCTGCTCGAATCCATTCCGTCGGGTCGGATGACGCTGCCCTTCCGCTTGCGCGTCTTGACCAGCTTGAGTGCCAGCAGGCGGAACAGCTCGTAGCCAATGAGCAGCACGCCGCCCTCGTGCACCCAGTTGAGGATCACCTTTGCCCGGGCCGTCAGAGTCTTCTGCTGGTCGTTCAGCACGTAGATGTCGAAGTTGCGGGCCCGCACATTACCATCTGCGGAATAGCGCGGCACCCACATGTTGAACTCACTCAGCCAGTTCTGCAGCGTGTTTATGGGCATTACGCACAGCACCGTCTTGGCCGAGGTGTGTCTCAGGAAAATATCACAGAACGAAACGACCTGCAGTGTCTTGCCCAGACCCATAGAGTGGGCAAGGATGCAGCCGAAGCCGCTCGACTTGTTGTACCTCCGCGTGGACTCGATTATGTTGTCGTACAGGAAGCGCACGCCCCCGATTTGGTGCGGCTTTATCACCTTTGCGATCTGTGGAGCCAGGTATAGGGTCTCCTCGCCCTCGGGGTGCGCTATGTTGACCACCACCTGACCGTTCTCGTCGGGGACATTGTACGCGTCCTTCACATGCATGCCGCTGTTGGTGGCATCGTCCGACTCATTCAAGTCCTCGTCCTCGTCTTCCGCCTCCTCCTCGGACAGGAGGATGCAGTCGTCGTCGGAACTGTCATCGATTGTGACCACCTCGCTGGGCTGCTGCACGCTGGCCTCCTTGTGCAGCACGTCCTCAATGCTGCCGCCGCTGAGGCTACTGCTGTTCGACTCGTCGAATGTGTCCGACGCGATTTCCTCCTCAGGAAAGTCCACGGAAGGGATGTGGGGATTCTCGGGGGGTTGGCCACCGCACAGCTCTCTATGCCCTCGCTCTCGTCCAGCTGGAGAATGCGGAAGAACTGCTTGTGCACAACCTGCTTCTGGATCTCACGCATTGACTTCTGTTGACCAGCAACGCGAGCCAAGCGCTCGGACTCCTCTCGCTGCGCAGCCAGGGTGGTGGTGTCTAGGTTGTTTTCGTTCATCACATCGCGGATGTTCTTCCGCAGATGACTGTTTTTCTTCTCCTCGGCGGCCGTCAGGCTGATCTTTTTGTTTGCAGCCTGGTCGTCTGCCCCGGAGTTTTTCCGCTTGTGGGCATTAGGTACTGTGTTCTTGGGCACCTCGACCAGGGGATTTATTACCCGGTCGGGCTCCACATGCTGGCTCATTTCCGGGCAGTATTCTGGCATTTTAGTTGGTAATTCGACGGCTCCGGCGATGGCTGTGGGTATGGGTATAGGTATGGGTACTGGTACTGGTACTGGTACTGGTCCTGGTACCGGTATGCCGGCATGCAGTTCTGGCTGTGGCTCTGTGGAGGGATTGTGGAAGTACCGTCTCGGGTCCTCCGGATACATCATTGAGGGATGAAACTCGTTGACGATGGGCCAACCCTCTGGCTTCTGTAGTCTTTGGTTAACATCGTAATTGGGATTTGATTCTTCCATATTGGCTTCTGATGTATCCCTGTAAAAAAGGAGGACATTGATTAGATTTGCTTGCTTTTATTATTTGTTTTAATTATTAATTTTTTTATCGAGTAACAAATCCTTAATATGAGATTTGGGGTAATCAAGAAGGGGAATACAATAAGCAGTATATACGCAACAACTGTAGCACAATCAATTAATACATTTTTGGAGCCGGTGGCCTTGTAATAAACTAAATCTCCTTACCTCAGATATTGGCTATTACATTGGTACTTAGGGATCGTCTTTAGTTGGCATGAATAAATTTAAAACTTGGATGCTGACACTTATCAAATGCCGCTGTTTATATGTAATTACATACAAACAGGTGTAAATGTTGCTAGCCTCTAGAAGGCATTTATAAAACTGTTCGTAACTGCAGGGGTTTGCCAACAGATTTCCCATATAGTAATTGAACGATAGTGCTCTTACAACTACAACGTTTAAAGAACATTTAAACTTAATTTTCCTTTTATAAGCCACACATGTATGCACGTTACATACTCATATACCCAAGTACATACTAAAACTGTAACCGGGACGGATTTTTAGCCTTAAAGAGGGTAACTCAGTCCTTAATCGGCGTGGAAATAATTTATCAAAACAAATGGGATCACCAGACATTATATCAAAAACTAATTAATTTAATTGTGCACATAAACTGTCAAGATTTTTTTCTTTGCACAAGTTACAAGCAGGTTTTTCTGTAGTTAGTTTTGGTGATAAACAATCTTACGCACATTACATTCAGCCGGCGGTTATGCTTTTTAGATGAAAGAATTAATAACACAGGTTCTTGATAATTGTTATTTTATACATATGGGTGTATTTCTATATGCACGATTGGAAGGTTATTTTTATTGGTGTTCGGTTTTGAGATTCTCGGTTAGTTACGTCTGCCACTTTTATTTTGAAGACCAAGCTCCTTAGTTTGTTTTTATATTAATTTAAAATGTTTTTCTCGATTTAATATCTCGCTGTTTTCAACATGTATATTTGTATATAATGAATACATTACTCTACATAGATATGAACAAAGTTTTGCTCTGGTGCACGGTCAGGCTGCATGAAGAGTGACCAGTTTATTAGGGGTCGTTACACGATAGCTCTTCGATATTTATCGAAACATCTGAAAACGAACAACCGATTCTGGAATTAAAACTTAAATAAATAAGTACTTAAAATTTGGTAACTGGTTTTGGAATAAGTGATGAGAATATATAATTACATAAATGTAAAAACATAAAAATGCAGTATTTTCGACACAGTTAAAAGACTAAACATTTATTTTTCATATTCAAGGCTTCGGTCACACTACAAGGACCTTTGGATTTTAACGTAATATAAATATATAAAGAGTTGTTAAGGTTGTGTTTTCCTAATAAATACCGATTTTGTGATATTTGTTCTGCACGAAAAATGGTAATTTAAAAAATGAACTTTAAGGATATCTCAACATTTTTACTATTTTCACAGTGCCATATATCCAACTGGAGTTCTCTGAAAATTGTGTTGGCCTTCCTGTCGGTCAACATCTTTTGGCTTTTGAAGGTGTATCCTCCGGCAGGGGAAGTACCACAAAAATGCCAGACTCTGGAACCGGCTTCTCGAAGTCCTGCCACCGCTGAATGTCCCTAGCATTCGGATGTCGCCTACGCACTGCTGCAACCTCTGAACAGTTTGGACGGCTTTGTGATTCCGAATAACTCGGCAGTGTTGGCATTTGAGCACATCGATCTTAGCTTTGGCCGCTGGGACAATCAGCAGCTGTACAGGATCAAGGACTTCGCATTGCTGGGCGATCAGTACATTGACTCTTCCGATGGCAGTTTGATTTGCTTGGCCACACAGACTTCGGTGGAGCGCCTCAATTCTCTGCCCCAGGTGGCTGCCAACTGGCAGGGAAAGATGTCCGTGGCCGTTTTTGCCGCTGGTCACGAGGAGTTCTTTGTCCTGCAATATTTCGTGACCTACATGCGTCTGTGTTTTGCCAACATCCGCGAGAATGCCACGTTTCATTTGCTTACGCCCAGGGACTACGATAAGCTGCCCCGAGTGGAGGCACTCCCCCTGAATATGAGAGGCAAGTTCGACTGCCAGTATCCGGATAGAACGCTTAAATCGCTGCTCAAGTTCCGATCTTTAAAAACCCTGCAGTGGCGGCAAAGAAACACCTATCCACAAAACCACATGAGGAACTTGGCGCGCAAGGGCTGCCAGACAAAGTACGTCTTTCTCACCGACATCGACATTGTGCCCAGCACGAACAGCGTGCCGCAGCTAAACCAATTCTTCAGGACAGCAAACTGCTCCAAAAGTTGTGCCTACGTAATCCCTACTTTCGAGATCGACGTTAGAGCCACGTTTCCCCACTCCAAGAACTCTTTGCTACGGTTGATAAGAAAAGGTTTGGCCCGACCTTTCCACGAAAAGGTGTTTATATACAACCAATATGCAACCAACTTTTCCAAGTAAGTTTAGCCAATTAGTTTTTAAACGTATCTCAACAGTATGTGTTTTATTTAAGATGGTTATCCACAAACGCAAGTGAGACGGAGGTCTCAGTAAGCCATATCGTAACAAACTTTGAATTCCTCTATGAACCATTCTACATTGCTGTAGACAACGCACCCGCCCACGACGAAAGGTTTCTGGGCTACGGGTTTACCAGAAACTCCCAAGTGAGTTCCCCAGTTTATTTAAGAATTTAATTGCTTACAGTCTATTATTTTCCAGGTGTATGAAATGCATATAGCTGGCTATCAGTTCTATGTATTGTCTCCAGTTTTTACCGGCCATTGGGGATTACAAAGGAAGCAGGCGAGACCTGCTTGGCGAGAGCAGCAGAACAATGCGAATCGAAGAAAGTTTGATGTTTTTAAAAGCGAAATATTTGTGCGGTACAAAAATGACCCCCGTCTGCTATTGAAATCCAAAAGGAATCAAATCTTAGTTAAATAAAAACTTTATTAGTTGATAGCATTTATTCTGTTTTACTAATCTAGCAGGATTTTACATAAGTTGCATCGAAAAACAAGAAAGGAAGCTTAAAGTTAGTTATAAAAACTTGGTTTTTTGTCTCTATCTCGGTAAGTACTGATCTAAATACAGAATGTCATACACCGATGAATTCTTAATTAAATCCTGAATCGGGGGTTCTAAACGGAGTGAAGGAGGCACTTCAGACCCGATAAAGAATATATATTCTTGGTCAGCATCACGATCTGAATCGAACTAAGTCTGTACAACAGCATATTTAGGTTACTTGAAATGGTAATATTTATATTGCAAAGGCTGCATAAATAGGTTTTCCTGACGAGGGATCGCATCATCCGTGAGCTTTCCCTTTCATGCGAATGTGGAGCCAAACCAAAATGGCCGAGGATGGTCCGTGCGAAAGGAAGCCGAGAGGACAAATGCCGGAAGGAGAAGCGCGCAGGCGCAGGACTTGCGCAAACTTGGGCGCTCCAAGAAAGCTCAACAGCCGTTGCAGGACAATAAAAGCTCGGTTCCTCGGCCAGCTTTCCGCAGTCTGTGGCAGTCAGAAGGCCCAGAGGACTTTAGTGAGTGCTAGTGCTAGAAAAACTGAGTTTAACCCAACACGCAATGAGGCAAAGTGATTGCCATCTGAGCTACTGTGCAATCGGGAAATCGAAGGACTAGTTCTCGACCTAATCCCCATCCGATCCGGGTATAAATTTCCGCAGGTAAGAGTCTTGTTCCTCGGTCCTGGGCGCTTCAAGGCTGCCGAGTCCTAGGCGCCTGTGTTTTCGATTTTTCATAATGGGACCAGAACACAAAGGACAATGCGGGTGGCAGGGGAAAACCAGCCACGACTGACCCCCACAAGCCGAATTAAAGCCCCAAGCTGTTTGCTCAATTCGGTATCAGCTTTCCAGCGGCAGACGCACTATCCTGTCAAACACTCCGACATATCCCCTCCTAATGGCGATGATGCCATGCCCCACCAGGCACTTCATCATCGATATTGATGTCCTGGGGCTGCAGGGACCCCTTATCAGGCCGGCTCACCCAGCACCCACGTTTGTTTACCTGGGCGCCCTCGAATGTCCACTAATTGCGGTTCAAGTGTCGGCCGGAGCAGCACATTAATATCCAATTTGTGTAATTGTGCCGCACCCGCTCTGCGCTCGAAACTCGAATGCCATTGCCCCGAAATCCACAAGGCACTCTGCCGAGTACTTGGGCGTAAAAAACGCAGCTACACATTTATTTCTCGCGGCGAGGAACGCGTCTCAATAACGGCAAAGAACTTACTTTTCGAGCGTTTTTATGGCCGGAATTCAAATGGAGTGCAGAGAGAAAAATATCATAACGTTTTCCTTCGATCCTGAAGTCTTTGGTTTCCAAATTCAAATATAGAGTTGATCAAATTATGTTATGTTTATCACTTCATCAAGGTTTATCAGATATTGGGGGCCTTATCGCATCTATTTTAAATAAAGAGTTAGTGCGCACTCTTAGTGCCTTAAAGCAAGGTGGGTTTCCTCAGTGTACATTTTATGCTGATGGGTAAAAAGTGGTCACCGATGGAGCTTCGACGAGGGTGAGCGAATAAGGACATTTAAACATCTCGGCCGTTATCCACTGTCGCAGGGAAAACGCCGAGAAAGTGGCGGGAGACGAGGTTCTGGATTTGAAGCGACCTTGCTGGCGTCAACTGCAATGCATTTGCGTTTGACAGGACCTATGGTTGTTATTTTGGTCCTGGCAGCAGGACAGAACGCCAACAGGGCCTCCACAACAGGCAACTGGGTCAAGCTACCATAACTATTTTTAAACGGCATTGGCCGAATATTGTCCAGGCATCGAATAACGCTGGGAGGAGCTGCAACTGGGCTCCACGGACGAGGCAAGTCAGTCAGGTTTTAATATCCTTGTTTACGACCGCAGCAGGGAAAACAATTCACTGCAGGACGACACGGCCACGTAACCAACTGTCCGGGCCGTAAAGCTAGGGAGCGATTCCTGCTGTCTCCCGTCTGCTGTCTGCTGTGAAATTAATGAGAATGTCAAACGCTCTGCCATTGCTCAAAGTCAAAAGTTTCGATTAAAGATTAAGCTGGCTTCCATATTAGAGCAGCCATTCGCTCCAAACTCGTCTGAAATCCCGCGACTCATTGCCAATTCATAAGCCCTTTCTCGGAAATGCATGTGCATTTAAGAGGGAAGAGGCCCCACCCAAAAACCAACTGTTGCTCACCACCAAATACCTTGAATCGTATACTGTGGATATAAAACCAAGTTGCTTTTTTTGCGGTTCCATCCGAAATTTAAGAAAAATTTTGGAGTCAGGAAATCCCACTAATGTTCGTACAGGACTTTAAAACAGGAACCGAGAGAGTGGAATGTGTTCTCCCAAAGTAACCAGAAAGTGGCATTGGAAAACGACTTTCGAAATCAAATTCATAGATTTTTTTTTATTATTTCTTTTTTTTACTGGGTTGTGTTTCAGTCAAAAAAAAAAACATTTGAATAGTCTGTTAAAACCATAGCTAAATAATCTTTTCCCCCAACCCTCTCACCAAACAATTTCCAAGAAAGTCGCGCACAAATCGCTCAAAGTGCGGGTGGCTTGGGGGGACTGACTCAAAGTGTTCCCCGCAATTATTCGGCGACTCCTCCAGATGGGGACTGGGGTGCATCCAATCAGCAGTTCCGTGTGAATCTGCTTGCTGAGTCAACACCGCCAGTTTTCAGTTTATTGCCGGCAAATATGGAAAGATGAATGTTTGCGGAATTAACTGAGGCCGTCCTTCACCTGCTCGGCGGTGATGGGCTATCAATCAAGAGTTGATGGGTATCGTTATGCAAATAGGCGAAACACTCCGGCTTAATGGGGATGCAGGCACCCACATGGGGCGCATCCTCCAAGGACGTTTCCAAACAAGACTTAATGAGCTTCCTCGGCGCAATAAGCATAATAATAGTTTGCCTGCGCCAAGACATACTTTGTGCATCTCGGATCGTTTGGATGGGCATGCGAAAGTGGGTTTTGTGCAATCTGCATAATAATGACAAAGGGGCGCAAGGGGCGTGGCCGGAGGTGGTGCACCAATTTCGAGCAACTTGTCGCGCCCCAAAGAAACTATAAACAGCTCAGGGGTGCGGCTATAAAGGCGGTCACAACAATTGTGGAGAAAGTGATGTGGCCACTACACACTTTAAATCAGAACAAGTAGGCGATACTCAGAAACGATTTTTGACTTATGTTTCTTAATTAGCTCAGTTTACATAGCAAATACTTAATTATATATATTTAACAGGGAACAAGAAATAGTTCGGGTATATATTTTTGAGTCAATTTACTGAACCACTCATCCCTCCAAATATGTTACTCACATTCGAAATGTTTTTGTCATTCAATTGCAGGCCACTGAATTCGGACAACCAGGTAATTTGAGCTGTAAGCTGAACGATAATTAAGCTAAATCAAAGCCGTTGCATGCCACTAATTAAAGGCCAGAAGAGCTGAAAGCAAATCGAATTAATATCGATGTAAACCTGATGGAATATCTGTGTTCACTTCTCTCTGTTCGTAATTAAGTCCGCACCTCTGATATAGAATTGTAAATCCGCTGTCCCTCCTCTTCCTTCCTTTCCATCCGACTCTCTCACTGGCTCGTTTCTGTAACTTCCGTAATCTTTGTACCTTTTCCGTAATCTCGGTGTTGTCAAGTCTGGCGCCGCATCCAATGCCTGATTCGAGTAGAAAGCCCTCGCAGTAGAACAGTAACCATTGGTGAGCGGCAGGCGAGGAGGAGCGGGAGGTGGACCCGGACCCACATGGCGCCGTTCAAGCTTAAGTTCCGGATGGGCGGTTCGCGGAGCACCTCGCAGGAGCACGACCCGGACCCGCAGGTCAACGAGGCGCTCCTGGGCGCCCAGAGCCAGCAGCAGAGCCAGCACCTGCAGCCGCATCCGCACCCACACCAGCATCCGCATCCGCTGCAGGAGGCGGTGGAGGCCAGCAGCAGCTCCAGTCTGGACCTCGCGGACTCCGGCAGCCTGGCAGGCCAGCTGAGCAGCGAGCGGAAGCTGCTCCTGCCGCCCGCGAGCAACACCAACACCAGCATGCGATTGGGTAAGGACGACACAGTAGCCACTGCACACTGCGAGAAATTGCCCAAACCCAAACAGGGCATCCATATTCGGATGCCACACAATAGTGTGCGATCAAGAAACTCAAAAGAGTCTAGTTACACACTTGTCACACATTTGTTAAAGAAACACAAGAGAGGCTAGTTACACATTTGATATTCACCACCCATTAATATTTTTAAACAATTTTGAAGGGATAGTTTGGATGTGACTTAGAATGCAAGCCGAATTAGATTATTGTATTAAGCAGGGAAATACTCGTATATATTAAAGATATGAATTAATTTAAAGCAAATAGAATGAAACAGAGTCTATAAAAAATTAGTACAACACATTTGTAGCTAGGAAAACAATTTATATCTTATATCTTTATCAGATATTTCAAGGCAATACGTAATTCTATGGTAGCCCTCTGAAAGTTTTTTTTTTCTGTGTAGTATATTGCATGCCCACGCACACAAGACTAGGTAACAAGTAGTTACAGATGGTCCCATAAGTTCTACTCCACGCACGAATCTTTCCACCGCTGTTGCACAGAACTTCTCTTTCGGAATCTCCTAAATAAAATACGACTAGCTGCATTTACCCTTGTTGTTGGGACACCCATGTTGCTAACCCTGCCACCAAACCAATTGCAGGATACCTTAACCAGAGCCGCACTCCGTGCATTAACGAATCGCTGACGGATGCGGATGCGGATACCGTGCCCACCACCCCGCCGCCTTCCTACGAGCATGTGCTAGAAGAAGTAAGTTCTGGGTGGTTAGGAGTCAGGAGTGGGTTGCTCTGTTGAACCTTTAAGCTAATTTAAATGAGTGAATTGCTGCTCTCCCCTTGCAGAACACACGGCTCTCCCAGCACCAGCGACAACTGTCCCTGGACAGTGCCACTCCGAACCAGAACAGCCGGCGCAGCTCGGCGAACAGCTCGCGGCACAGCGCCGCCCAGCTGAGTGCCGCCTTGGAGCAGCTGGCCGGAAATGGAGGCGCCATCTGCAACGATCCCGACTGCCGGCAGAACCTGAACAACAACGGAGCCACCGCTGGCCACGGCAACCAAGCCAACCAAGGCAACCACAGCCGGGGCAACAACCAGAACAACAACAACGACGACGGGGAGCAGGTCTTCGAGGGAGTGACCGAACTGGAGCTGCGGGCGGACAGCGAGGAGCAGCTGAGCATCAACGAGTTCCTGCTGGAAACGGAGATGGCAGCTTCGCCCTCGCGCCGCCAGGAGGAGCGTTACGCGGGCGAAGGGGAGGGAGGCGTGTGCGTGGAGGACCAGGACCAGTGCCAGGACGACCAGTGTGCCCAGTGCAGCGAGGAGCGCGGCGAGGCGATCTTCGACGGGGATGCGGCCAGCACGAGCAGCCAGGCGGCCTGCGGCGCAGGTGGCGGCCACCACTTCTACGATCCCCTTCTGAACCGGGGAAGCTACGGGAACTACAGCGATGGTGAATGAAAGCAAAACTCAATAACTCAATCAAACAGGGAACTCCGTTTTTTTCAGGCGGCAATGCGAGTGTGGGACCTGGTTCCGGCAGCGGCCAACTGTGCCAGGAGGCCTGCTGCTCCGGCTCCGCCTCCGGATCGACTGCATCCCGGAGTGGACGGGGAGGAAGGAGGCAGCAGCAGCAGCAGCAGCAACAGCAGCAGCAGCAAGGCTGTAACGCCAGCCTGCTCACGCCGGAGATGATGAGCAACAAGACGAGCAAGGAGATCTACAAGGACCTGGCCAAGCAGTGGGGCATCACCTGCAAGATGTCCGAGAGCTGTCGCTGCATGGAGTGCCAGAGCCACTACTTCGACTGCGACTACGATGACGTGAGTGGCACTCCACGTATCCCCGATCACTCCATACTTACTGAGCATTTCCATCCGCAGAACGAGCACCAGAAGACGGACGGCGGACTGGGCGCCGGCACGCCCATGTTCATCAGCGAGGTGATGCACGGATCCGGGTGCAACATTTTGTAGGGACATCCGAGCAAGCCGATGTGCCCGAGATTTGCTGAACAACAACAATTATTTATCCGTATTGTAAATGTTTTGGGAGAGGCGTCTTCTCACCTATCTAGCACTGAATGTTCGCACATTATTTTAGGGTAATGCTGCACTGATATACGTTATTATAGGGATTTGGGAAGGAGTATTTATGGATGGCCAAGTGGCCATCGGGATCGGGTAAGAGTATATTTTTGGTGTTAGCAGTAGGACTTAGGGAATCGGCATGGACAATTAGGACGCGACAGAATCGAGCAATGAAATTAATTGATAGGTAATAATGCCCACCTGCAGATGAACATCTAAATATCCTTGAGTGTGTTCTTTTTCTAGAGGCTTTAATCGCTTGAGTATTTGGAAACTCGCTGTATCTGTCCCATTCGAGAGGCTCCCAACTACCAAATGTATTGGCCAGCCTTTAGAGCTTGTCATCCAGAAATTTACATACTTACGTATTCCCCTGCTGCTTTGACCCCCTAAAATTTATATCCACGTATTTTTCTATTTGTACAGAAGATGTGCAGGAGATTGAGGGCGAAGTGAGCGGCTTCCCAGTGCCGAACGAAGCCAGAAGCTTTCGCAACAGAACTCTAGGCGTTTCCAAAACAAATTGTTGATGTTCCAGGCGAAAGTACTGGGGTATTTCGGGAATGCCGCAAAGTCGACACCACTCAATGTTATCCACATCAGCATCAGCAAAACCGTAGAGTAAGGAAGTCGGCACTTTTGTGCCCGTTTTTAGACCGAAATCATTTCAGCCTAGGCACTTTCCAAATGCGAAAGTGAGTTAACTGCATCGAATTGATACCTTAATCATGTACTCGAACAAACGAATATGCGAAACTTAGTCTGAGGGTTAATGTGGTCCTGATTTATAATGTTTAAATGTTTAACATTGGCTTTACGTGCATGCTGGAGTGGTTTTCCCAAGATGAAGCTGGTTTCACCCGACAAATCCACTTGATTTTACCAGAAGAGCACGAGCGATCGAAAAGCAAGAACCGACTAAGTCTGTTAGCTGTTAGATGGAATTAGAAAATTGCATGTGAAGTGCGTAGTAAAATGCAAATCGAACAACCATTCAAGGAAACTTAGTACATTTTCCCAATAGCTGTGTAAGGAGCAGAGAGCCCAGAACTCGCATCAGCGTAGAAATAATTTCGAGAAGGACCGTAGGATTGTAAGGATTGTATTTCGGATTCACAGTTGGTCTCCTGTGCTTCTGAACCCCTAGGCAGGAGCATACAAAAATATATAAATGTACGAACATATTAAACACCTCACAAACGGACTTTCATTCTTGCCCATCGTCCTGATCCTCCGCATCATCTTTTATTTTTTTATTGCTGCCATGGTCCTGTGGAGTACACATTTAAAATATGCTAGATAAAGAGATCGCGTAATTACCGGGGGGAAAATCTGGCCATTGTTCTGGCACAAATTGGAATACTCGGTGCTGCCCGTCGTGTCCCAGTCGCCGCAGCCACTGCTGGGATCCCCGGCTTTGTACACATACGATCCGTTCAAGTTGTTGAAGTCGAAGTGGCAGGTAAGAAAGTGGCAGTACCTAATAGGGGTTTTCTTCAGTGCTCCTATTTATAGTTTCAAACTAAACAACACTCACGTGGTGGATGACCCGTACCGGCAGTTGCTGCCCACGGCGATACCACATCCCACGCGAGACACTCGATCGCTGACAATGATGGCGAAGTGGGCGCAATCGTCATCCCTGCAGGAGGATTACTATTCGGTTACCCTGAGCTCGCAGATTCAAGTGCCCCAGCTCACCTGTTGGAATCGAAGCCGCTGAGGAGACCCTCTGGATCCAGGACGTTCTGATGCTCGTTAAACATCTCGCGGAACATCTTCACGAGGATCTCGTGGATCTTGAGCTTGTGCTTGGGGGTTATCATGGCCAGGCACTCGCCCACGTAGGGGAAACGCTGGGTGGACCGGCAATCGGAGTGCTTGAAGGACAGGGTGGAGGCGTGTCTGCGGGCCATGTAGCCCAGTTCATTGTCCCAGATCAGGCAGCGCATCCTTTTGGCCTTCGAGAAGGTCTTGTTCTCGCTCGTCATCAGTTCCCCCGCTGCGAAAGAGTCTCTAAAATTGTTCAGAATGCTGAGAATATCCTCTCGCAGCTCTGGAGTATCCGGAACCATGGCGTGAAACTGGGTACTGCCTCCGAAAGGGGCGAATTTGTTCAGTCGGCACATGAAGTGCTCCATGCCGTTCTGGACGCAGCTATGCGTCTTGTTGTTGCAGTAATTGTAGCCGGAAGCCAGCGCAATGGGCAATATCACTTTTGTAACCAAAGTCCAAATCATTTCACTTTGAATTTATCGAGTGCTGAGTAATAATAGAACTTTTGACGTAATACTAAACGAACTTTAGACTGGTCAACATAATCCAGTATTTTGTTAGGAAACGCAGGGAAGAAAGATTAGGTCTTCTTCCTCAGTCGCCTTGATTCTGCACAGTACATCTTTAAGAGAAGATCCATTACAGAAAAGTGCAAACTTACCGGCGGGAAAATGACGCCCAGGTTTTGGCACAGATTGGCGTACTTGTAGCTGCCCACTCCGTTCCAGTCGTCACATCCGGCGGCGGGCCTTCCGGCCTTGTAGACATAGGAGCCCTCCAGGTTGCTGTAGTCGAAGTGGCAGGTGAGGAAGTGGCAGTAGCCGACCTTGTTGTCCAAGTGGCAGTTGGAGCTCGCGGCTATGCCGCATCCCACCCGGGAGACCCGATCATTGGCGATGAGGGTGAAGTGGCCCACGTTGGAGTCCCTGCGGAATCGGAGGGCTGGCTTCAAAACCGGCCTCGCATCAAGGGACGGCGGCTTACCTTTCGGAATCGTAGCATTGGAGAAGTCCCTCGGGATCCTTGACGTCCTTGTACTCCTCCAACATCGATTCGAATGACTTTGTCAGGAGATCCATGACGTTACGCTTCTTCTTGGCGGGAGGCAGCAGCGCCAGGAACTCGCCCACTACCGGGAACCGCAGGGTGGACCGGCACTCGGTGTGCTTGAATGACACGGTGGCGGCGTGGTTGCGTGCCATGTAAGCCAGCTCCTTGTCCCAGATGATCCTGCGCATCCGCTTCGCGCTCGGGAACGATTTGTTCTCCTTCGTGATGAGATCCCCGCCGGCGAAGGTGTTCCGGAAGTTGTTCAGGATGCCCAGGGTCTTCACTCGCAGCTTCGGCGTGTCCGGGAAAACGGCGTGCAGCTTGCTCTTGTTGTCGTAGGGACGAAGCTCCTGCTCCAGCTGGCACATGAAGTGCTTTTTCTTGCCCACGTTGCACACGTGTGATCGGTTGTTGCAGTAGTTGTAGCCGGAGATCAACGGCAGGAGCAACACCACCCGCAATGCCAAGATCAAAGCCATTTTGAGCTGGGACTTACTTCGAATTTACGCAGTGTTTTATACGTTTCGGAGCAGGTGTGAAGTAAATGTGAGAACGATGGAGAACCCCCCACTAAAACAAAGCATAGATTTGTCAAAATTGAATTTATTGTTTTTCGATAGGGGGTTTTGTTAGGAAGAGCTGCCACTAAATTCATTCGGTAATAGTATGCAAAGTTATGTAATAAAATGGTTTGAGCGAAGGTTGTGCCTAAATGGCCTTAGTCGAGTTAAATTTTTATTATCCATCGGTCTAAATACAAAGAGTTTCCTCTTTCGATTTGCTGGCAAATGGTATTTACAGAAAGGCAGTCGGGACTCGAAACGTTAACGTAGGCACGAAAAATACGCATATGTAATAAACTATTTAACATAGAGCAAAAGGTACGTGGTTCCGCTTCCTTACAAAAATATCTCGAGTGGTTTCGATTGTTCCGGGATGCTAGCAACAGGTAATCAATAGTAACATTTCAACATATCAGCTTTGGGACTCGGTGCTCGCGTAGCTTGGGTGGGTGGGATGACAAGTTTGCTCTACCAACTGCGGTTCGCTCTTCCGCCGACCATGCACATTGGATGGGGGCGAGGAACCTGGATTCCTGCGACTCCTGTCTGGTAAAATTTGAATCAAAAACGTTAAGTTTACAACCCGTACCAGTCCTGTTCGATTTATTATGTTTCGCGTTATGCTTAGCTCGGTTCTTCGAATTGAAATCGCTTAAGTTACGGCTATAGGTGTATTATCTATGCAAAGTTCGGTATATACGCTTGGGTTCGCCAAGAACTTCTATTTACTCTGATTTACTATCGGAAATACGTATTGTGAATGCAACTATTAGTATAAGGTATATAATTATCAGTTGATTTCCTAGAAAACGTCCAAGTTCAAACATCACTCTCTCTCGCATTTAGCATTTCGCATTGCGATTTTCGCTTTTCGCGTCGCATGCACACGTACAAATATATAAATGTCTATATGTGTTGTGTATATATAGATGACTTATACAGGGAGGCACGTAATTTGAAACAGAAGCGCCCTTAACAATGGGGAAACAATCTAAAACTAATTAAAGCGTGTGTTTACATGTAGGGGTAACTAATTAGAATACTTCTATGTACAGGCTGCAGACAAATCCCTCCCTCCCTCCGCAGCGCGATCCGCTCTGACCCGGGGAGAAGGGATCCGGATAACAAAGGGTTGACGGCCATCGGACGACGACTACGAGACTAGATCTTGGAGACACGCGCACAGGCTTACATTGGTTGTATAAAAAATATATATATATCCAGCTCTACACTTTTTGTATCACTAACGAGGGTCGCGGCTCCCGGCTGCCGGCGAGCGTGCGTCCTTCTAGACGCAGGTCGAAGATGCGTGCGACACGCTGGTTGCCGCCGCTGCAGCAGCCGCTGCCGACGAGGACGCCGCCGTGGCGGCCTCCAGGTTGAAGTCCTTGCTGCGGCAGCACATCTCGCAGATGCGCTTTGTGTCCGGGTTGAGGAACGTGCAGAAGCTGCAGCTCCACTCGTTCGGGCTGGTTACAATCAGCTGCGGGGACACGGCCGGCGGCTGTTTGGGCACGGTGCCCGTGCGATGCCGCGATGCGCTTCCCCGGTTGTCCACGACGGCCGTCTTCAGAGCGGACTTGACCTTCTTCACGCCGGCGCTGCTGCTGTTGGGCAGAGGACTCGGCGCCGCGGCTTGGACCACCTTCACCTCGCGTCGACTCGGGCCGGTCGTCTTCTTTTCCAGTGTGCGTGCCTTCTCGCCGTTCGTCGGCTTTGCGGGCTCGCGTCTCTTTTCCGCCGGAGGAGCGGCTCCGCCGTTCGTTATGGCCAGCGAGTCCAGATCTAGGCTCTGCACCAACAGGTCCTCGCGGTCGCCCAAGTCCTTGGTGTAGCCGGAGCGCTCGAGATTTTTAAACACATAGTTCCAGGACTCGAAACTGCCGACGCCCTCTTGCACTTTGGGCATGAGCGGTGGCGAGCTGCTGTCCAGGGTCACGAAGCCGTCCAGACTGGCCGAGTCGTAGCTGTTCAAGTCGGAAATGGTGGCGGGGATATCACGTTCGTTGCCGGACCTCTTCGCAGGCGCCGTTCGACTAGCGCGCTCCTTCAATTCCTTGTGCATCTTGCGATTATTGTCCATGGGGTTCTAAGTTGAAAAGAAGAAACAATACTTATGGACTCAGATAACAAGAAAGTCATGCAGCACTCACTGGCTTCTCCGCTGATCGCGGATGCTTGTCAGTCGAGTTGATGCCCCCCGCTTCGGCAAGGGCACGCATCCGGCTGCTCTTGGGCACCGGCCTAGCGTAGATGTACATGTCTTGGGCCGTTGGCGGCGGGGCCTGGGGCAGCGTGGTGGGCAGGTCGTAGCCCCCATAGGTGGCGTACATGCCAGCCGGGTTTCCCCGCATGCTTGGCTGCACCTGGGTCCTTAGCTCGGCGTACTGGGGATCGTAGTCGTGCGTCCCGAAGTCGTGCTGCGTGAGCTGCGCCCGTTCATCAAAGTCGATGAGGTGGTGGTCAGGAGGGTAGGTGCTCTGCCGGTGCTGCATGGCCGCCAGAGCGGCCGCGGCAGCTGTGGAGCTGCCCGTCTGTCGCCGGTGGAAGTCGCAGCTGTGGGCCGGACCCGTCTTTCCCAACGTGGCGTACATGTTGACGGGCTCGCCGCTTCCGTAAAGTTCGGCTGGCGAGGCGTACGGCGCGTTCAGTTGGCTGGAGATGTTGTAAGGGAGCGGGTAGCGGTTGCCCGGAGCATTGTAGGCCCCGGCGACGGCCGCGTAGGATGCACTGCTGCCCAGGCTCAAGCCGTCGAGGCAGTCGTAGGGCGCCTCGTAGACGTGGGGCAGCTGGCACTGCTGCTGCAGCTGCTGGTCAAAGGAGTGGCGGTGCGGCAGGTGGGCGTGCGGCTCCTGGTAGTGCTCCAGGCTGCGGGAGTGCGTCATCAGCGGCCCGGGCAGGTGAGGCTGTTGCGGCGGAGGAGCTGGGTACGGCGGCATGTACTTTCCCACCTCGCTCAAGCCGTTCGGATGCAGGGCACAGCTGGCGGAGCTGCTGGGATGATGGGCCATGCTATGCCCGTGCATGACACAGCTGGTCGGCGCCACTGTCGCCACATTGCTGTACGTATTCTCCTGCACTGGCGGCTGCTCCTTGCGCATCCGTTTCTCACTCAGGTGGCCGACCATCTCCTTGATGGTCCTCGAAGGGCTGCCCACGATTCGCTCGCGGAACTGCAGTACGTCCTTCCAGCTGCAGCTGTATCCTGCTGCCGTGACTCCCGCGTAGATGTGCTTCATGATCTGGCACTCCACGTAGGCAGCCATGGCATCGCGCGACACATTTGTCACCTGATCCGGACAGATGGGTCCTTCGAGTACGAAGGTGTCCTCAGAAACCCTGCGGTATCCCATGGCCACGAAGAGCTGTTCGGCGTCTATCAGGCGGGATTGAATGTCGTGTTGAAAGCATCCCGAGTAGGTCTGCAAGCAGAAGGTGTCTCAGGTAAGATTGGGTGTCAAGCAAAGTAACTATTCGGTATTACTTACCTTGAGAGTGCGATACTCCTTCCGCCAGGGCTTCGTGAAGAGGTTGTTGGCATACTGGCTGATGGTTTCGAAGGCCACGATGGCGTTCTGGGCCGAAAAGTCGGGCAGTTCGCGCACCGATCGCCGCAGGACTTGCCCAGTCTCCGGCAGGAAGAACTTGCGATCGTGCTGCACCACACAGAGGAACTCCTTGAGACAACCTGCGGAGACAACAAAGCGGGGTCGATTAGTTCCACTTCCGACTGAAATTGAATTCGAAGGACTGAACTCACCCTCCAGCTGCTTGCGCTCTTCGAGCTTCTGTATGCTCTCCTCCGTTTCAAGGAACATCCAGTGGCGCCGGAGAATCTCCTCCCACAGGTCGGGGAGGTCGCGCGGCACGAAATCTGACATGTCGGGCTAAGGACTCTCATTCAAGGCGCCTCCGGCTCCTGCAAAACACAAGGCAGCAAGGTTACACTACGGCAAACATCTCGAGAGCAGAGCCTCGAGCCCCTACTATTGATTTTCTACCAAGAGTATGAGGATGCACTTGTCTGGCATGAATCACCGCCAGAATCGGAATCACATCTTTCCCCCGGCATGACGCACGCAATTGAAACGAGCATGCAGCAAATAAATAAATAAATACGCACCTCTGCTCGTCGGTTCCTATTCGAGTGGAGTAACAATAACTGGCCAGATAAGAGCCAACAATGGGCCTCTATTGTGGCCCGTCATCGATAGTGGCATTCCCGCAGGGCTTATCAATTTCCTCCCAGCCAGAACAGAATCTAACCAGTAGTTTAGTAACCCCCTCGATGACAAAAACAGTTGACAACAAAAAAGCTTACCAGAACGCTTACCTCTGACTACTAAGTGGGAACCATAATAAAGGCAACAATGTATTCCACAGCGGTGCAAAACTGAGTCATACGGCGGATTATCTTATAAAGGGAATATTTGAGCTAATAGAAGAAACTTGCATAATGTAATACAACTAATTTCATACCTAGTGCAGAAATCCCTTGGTAAATATGTCAGGGAAAAAAGCTTTAAAATTTCTTATCTTAAAGCTCATTTTATCAACGTAGTCGGTATATTTTAAAAAACAAATGCTGAAATAGGAAAGGTAGATATACAAATATTAATCTATTTAGTCACAAGTATTTAATGTGACTGATTAGTAAAACCGCAAAAAAACGAAAAACTTTTTCGCAATGTTTAGTTTGTTTTAAGTATAGAAAGCTATTTCAAAATATAGAGGTTAAAGATAAAAGAGGTAGTTTGCCCAAACTCCCCTTATTCTAGGGAATATGTGTTCCTAATTGTAGATAACGTTAAATGCCTTTGCACCACCTAATTACTTCGCATTTCCACCCTTTACCTCCTATTTAGCTTTAATTAGCAGATTATCTCGGATGTGACAAGGGTTAACTCGTGAAAACCAGTACAATAAAGTATTATTCACTCGCTGACCTGGAGGAAAGCCCACAACTGCTCAATAGGAACGCCCGAAGCCCCGCGACGACACCGATTCGCTATATCTCTTTGAGTAAAAATAAAAAAAATAAGAGAGCCACTTGCCTGGGAATCTTGATATCGGCTATAGTGTAAGACAAAGATCGTCCGTTGGCCTTTAGCATTCGATATACACATACACCACACCAAGTCGGGGCAAATGGAGAACTTGGGGAAAGAGAGCTTCGTTTAACAACCTTGGGGAGTGACTCACTTGTGACTCAATAAGACCCAAAGCGGGCGCGAAAAAACAAGTGTAATTGCAGGCACATCCAACTGAGTAAATAGCGAAAAGGAAGCAAAAAGAACTAAATAAATCGAGGTGTGAATGGGCGAGCAAAGTTTACAGAACATCAAATTAATTTAAAGTGATAAGAGCTTATTTGAAACCAAATATAAAAAAAACGTTACTTTTGTCCTAGAGTAGTAACATACAAGTATTGTTTTTTGGATTCCGATGAGAATAAACTTAAAAAGAAGACCAAAACTAATATGACTGCTTTTTGTTTGAAATGCTGATGTTGGCACAGTGTTCTTTATTTAACTTAACACTTGATAAACTGACAAGTTACTCCACACCTTTTCTGCTTTTAACATGAAATCCATACATGGATAAAATCTAAAGAAGTGAACATTTAACCCAAAAATGGGATGCAAACGCCAAATAAGAATGCAATTGATAGCAACCCCCCAAATTGTTTGCTGTAGAAAAAGCAAAGGAAAATCAAGAAAAGAGGCAAGGAACTCCTTCCATTGGAAAAAAATAAATTCAGTGGCAAAATAAAGCAAGATGATTACAAGATGAGTTAAAATCAATAGCCCGCATGCAAGTAAAGTAATGAGACATCGTCAACGAAACAGATTGAGTGAAAATGTGGTCAGTAGATGTGTTCATTTATTTAAATACAATAACTGAGAACCGAAAGCCTTGGCAAGTGATGCACAAACATATTCGCGCACACGTATCGGATGATAATTTTATGGAATTTCGGCTGGCTGCATATCGGGTAATTGAATTTTCAATATTTATTGCCGGCCAGTCAGTTGAGGCCGCAGAGTGGACCCATAAATGCCTGAAGCCGAGTGAAAATGCCTTTGGATTGGATGAGAATGTGTGCTGACATTACAATGGACGCAATATGGCAGGGATTTGAGGCGTTTTATTGATTTAGGCAGGAGTCCGAGCCAAATTGTGCAGAGGAGGCTCTGAAAGTATCGATTGGCCATTGGGGCAGGATAAGCCATGCAACAGCTTCAACTGGCCAACCCAATAATTTTCCCAAGTTATATACGGATACTGCAAGCTGGCCATCATGGGCGATTATACAAACATATACATATATAGTATATATTGTACCGGCAACCGATGGCAGGGTGCTCCCATTCTTATTTTCAGCACTGCGGCACTAAATTTAGCAAATAAAAGCTCACCCGGCTCTTTGGCAGGCAGAACCGAAAACAACCGAAAAGTGGGGGCTTCGAAGAAGTGTTACCTTGTTATTGTGGCTACCAAGTAAAGTCATTGATAAGAGTTTGCTTTAAAAAATCTAAATCTGTTAAAAATACCATTGTTTTAAAAAGAAGATACTGTTCAATTCAAAAGATTTTAACATTCGTCACATGTCATACTAAACCAGAGAATAGATCGTCTGTATTTATTTTTACTGATTATTAACCTTGCTGTCGTTCACCTTATAGCTGAGCATCATGAAACTATTTTATTCAGGGGAAACCCCTTATTTGGCCGTACTCACTCACAAATCAACACTGATACCCTGTAATCCACAACCAGGAAGTATCCGCGCCAAACTTACGCAAAATCCCAGTTGTCGTCTGCTGGATGCTCGAACTCTCATTTTTGCATTTTCCTCCGAAAAAGTCCGCGCGCTGGAAAAGTCAACACAAGTTCACCTTCCCGAAATTGTGCGTGGGTGTGGGTGAATTGTGGGCGGGGGTGTGTGTGTGCGAGGGAGCGTGGGTGGGTTTATTTTTAGCCCTCCGACGGAAACGGGCAAAACGATAAGTCGAATTCTGCTTCCGCAATGTTGTTGTTTGCGATGCTGTGATTATTAACAAATATTACGCTATTTTTGCGCTCTTCTTCTTGCTTGTTTGCGTTGACAAATCTTGCTGCGCTTTCACAATCGGGTTTGAAGTCAAATCAAAACTCGTTTTTCCTCACGTTTTCCTTACATCACGCTTTCACCCACATATTGTTTGTGCTTTTGGGTAATTGGAAAGTCTCAGTTTTTCACACGCGTTTATCACAATGGTAAATAAAACACAAATTAAATCAGTTAAATCAGTTCGGAGAACTTTTAACTGTGAGAGATGACCGCAAACTGATGTGGCGGAAATCCCGGATATCAAGGGAAGCGAAAATACCAAAAAAAGCTCGGTTGTCAGGGGCTTAGAAAGGGGATTAGTTCTGACGATTATATATTTTAATTTTTTTGCAATTACGTTTTAAGCTTTTTTTTTTAACTTGTAAAGAAATCAAAAGATGCTAAGTAAGTAAATTTAATATTATTAAATAAAATAATAACTAATTTGCAGTCTGCATACTAATGTTGGTACATTTTGCATGTTTCATTTTCTGGCGATCTAGCTGCGGTCACACTGAACACGAGTTTTTAAGAATGGAAATTGACTTGGGATTCGCTGAAAAAAACGACAATGCCGCCTGGCTGAGTAACCGATACTTTCCCAGCAAGTTGGGTGGCCAGCCCGCCTGGCTAGAACTGGATTCTCTGCCGTCCACATCGCAGCTGCAGTGCAGGAAGTGCCTAGCACCAAAATCCTTCTTAGCGCAGTTGTATGCTCCCTTCGATGACGACTTTAACTTCCACCGGTCGATCTATTTGTTTCTCTGTCGAAATGCCAACTGCCAGGAGGCACAGAGTGCAAGGTAAGGTACTCCGAGGTTTCCTACAACAATAGTGACTAATACTCTACCCTTTTAGCAATTTTACGGTGCTGAGATCTCAGTTGCCGCGGAAAAACAAGTTTTTTTCGGAGGAAGATCCAAGCGAATTGGGAGATCCCTTGGTAGGAACTAAAACTTACAACGTAAAGATCTTAAAAATTAATACTAACTTTTTACAGCCCGCTATTCCCAGCTCGAAGAAATTGTGCGTCGCCTGCGGCTGCCATGCTCCGCACACTTGCAGCAAATGCAAGGCCATCCACTACTGCTCCTCGGAGCACCAAAGGGCACACTGGCCACAGCACAAGCCAAACTGCGGAGCAACAACAGGATCCCATGCCAAGCCACTAAACCACATCGTTTTCCCTGAATTCGAGATTGTGATGGACAGTAATCCAGTGGAACCTGGCGAGGATGACAAAGATGAGGATGCCCGCTTGGCTGAGTTCAAGGAACTGGAGGCCAATGGCAAGACAGGAGACCTGAGTAACGTTTCCGAGTCGGAGATGGACAAATATTTTGCGGACACGGCAGCTGCGGACGACAAGACATTCCGTCTGTTCAAAAAGCAAACTGCCGCGGAACCCGATCAGATTGTGCGCTACAAACGCGGTGGTCAGCCACTGTGGATCACCAATATCGCCAAAACAGTGGAGGATCAACTAAAGGAGTTGCCGAACTGTCCTCTTTGCGGCGGAGCCCGCCAGTTTGAGTTCCAGATCATGCCGCAAGTGCTGACGCTGCTTGAAGACGAAAACCTCGACTGGGGCGTTCTGGCGGTCTACACTTGCGCAAAGAGCTGCCCCATCGAGGGATACGCGGAGGAGCTCCTAATTAAGCAGGATATTGTGGCAGAAGAGCAGAGTTGACATTAAAATGCATACATTTAAATTTTATTCTTGTCAATTACGGAACACGAACATCTACTTCAGCTTTATGATGGGAAAGTAGCTATGCTTCGAGAAGTCAAACTCGGGCTGGCGCTTTACTTCCTTCTGGTGACCGCGAGCCAGCACATTCATTACCACAAAGTTGGTTCGCGCAATTTGAAGAAGGTCGAGCATCTGAAGAAGAAAATGTTAATTTAAATACCTAAAAATAATTCTTTGACTCACCTCCTGATCAGGGTTCTGAATGCTCTCGAGGACATTGCGGGCCTGGTCGAAGTGCTTAGCCGCATAGGTGTACAGATCCTCCACGCTGGGCCGCATCATGTGCTCCCGAATGTTTTTGAACTCCGCGTATGAGACCGGAGGTGGGCTGGTGAGCGTGGCGAAGGGCAGGAAGCGACGGTTGTAGCGGATCTCCTCGTTGTCGAACTTGGACAACGGCAGTCGGACGCGTCCGTCTTTCGTTAGGGCGCCCATGGCCTTGTACATTCCGCCGCAGAGGCTGAGGAGGGCGTGGTAGAAGACGATCTCGGCGCGGTAGGGACGTTGCTGCTTCTTATTTTTCTTCGGCTTGGCTGCTTTGCGGTTCTTTGCTGCTCCACCGCCGCCCGACAGGATCTTGCTCTGGTGCTCGGCGTACTCCTCCTGGGCCAGCAGGATGTTCTCCGTGCGTGTCAGCGCGGAGACCAGGAAGCCGATCAAAAACTCGTATGGGTACCAGTAGATGTAGAGGAACTCGTGCACGGCGTACAGTTCCAGTTCAAAGCCGGACATTAGGAAGATCAGCATGGCACGGAAGCAGTTGTACAGCACCCAGGTGGAGAAGTGGGTGCTGTGCTTTAGGGCGGTTGCCATTGTTTCGTTGCCCTCCATCGCCCGTTCGTTGGCCAGTTGGTTCATCAACGAGTCCAGCCGCGCCGCGTCTACTTGGATGGTGTCAAAGTGCTCAATCAGGCGGGCCAGCTTGTCGCGCTGCCTAGCGCGATTGAATCCGCAAATGCGGATAAATTGCGTGAAGGTGTTCATATTGATGCAGTAACGGAAGAAGTTTTCAAGGTGCTGCTGAACCTTGGGGTCGGCGGACACGGGATGCTTAATATTTAGCACGGGCGGCGAGTTGAATGTCTGCACTGAGTGGCGCAGGAACTGCTTCATGGGAAGCTTCCCGTGCGCTACCCTCATGTTGGCGCTAAACAAAGTCTGCAGAACGCTTCTGGACAGGATGCACTGGCCCGACTTTTTGCTGTACTCAATGAAGAAGTTCTAAAAAAAAAACAATGAGGTTTATATCCCCCAAAATACAAAATGAAAACCCAACGCACCAGTGCCGAGTAGTAGTCCTTGTACTTAGTAACCTTACATGCGTACTTGAAGCGCGAAATCATTTCCTCGAGGAACTGATAGCTGGCCGGACGATCTCTGATCTTGATGCTTCGCGGAAAAGCGGGCGGCTGACTACGATCGTGGATTCGGGGTGAGAAGCCCATGGGGTTCGGGGCTTCAGCTGAACATCAAAGGGAAAATAGCTTTAATTTATATAGGAGCGTACTCTCGCAGTCAACTTACATCCCTTCTCGGGTTGGGTGCCCCGATCCAATGTGTTTCTTATGCCCGGAAGCATTTCCGAAGCCACTAGCAGGATTTTGTAGATATCGACCTTATCGTCTACCGTGTCGGAGCTGGCCATCTGCTCCACGTGGTAGATAACCTGGAAGAGGTGCCGCATAAACCGCAGCCGATGAACCACGGCCATCCAGTCCTCCGTGGTAGTTAGCTTCTTGCACTTTCGCACCAGTTCGTCTTCCACTTCTTTGAGCAAACTGTAGACCGTCCCCGGCTGTGCCTTCTCTGCGGCCAAGAGAGCGGAGTTGCCGTACAACTGGAAGTCCTCCTCTTCGTTGACGGCTGCCACGGCAATGATGTTCTTGATGACAACGATGAGATTGCGCACGGCAGTGCAGAAGACGCGCAATGCCTTATCCTTGATCTGAGAGGGAGCGTGCAGGTAGAGGCAGGTAAAGAGCACCTGGTCCATGGAGTTGCCCTCCAGCCAGGACACGAGGCAGGAAAACAAGGCATCGTAGATGCCGATCAGTTCGGAGGGCGTGAGATCGTCCAGCTTGATGGCGCCCGTCTGGATTTAAAAGAAAGTTGAAGAATGTTGATCTGGAAGTTAGTTAAAAATAGGAATCCTACCGCAATGGCTGCCTCAAAGGACGGCGGCGGCAGGTCCAGCTTGTCGAAGCCCATGCCCACGTCCATCTTGGGATCCATGATCTCGATGGCCGACATGGCCTCAAAAAGACCGAACAGCATGTCCTGGGCAAGTTCTCCGGGCTGCAGCTCAGCGCAGGCGTCGTGAAACTCCCGGGTGACGTCCACCCAGCCGTGCATTGGGTACTGGGTAATGTCCTCGGCAGCACTGCCGCTTCTCATTGTGCGCTGCACATCGGGATCCAGAAACCCACACTCGCCCACGCTCCACTCGTCCTGTTCCGCACTACTTGCCAGTGCAGCTGCTGCCGCGGCGGCAGTGGCCGCTTGGAAATCCGTAGGCTCCGCAACGCTATAAAAATAGGGATATATGTAAATATATAGATGAGGTTTACTTTATGGATACATCTGCGGGATTTTGCCGGCGGATTCACCTTCCATTCATTGTGCTTGGTTCCTTCTATCGTGAAAAAGGCAGAGGTCGAAATATTCTATATCCTATTCAGGCGGTACAGCTGGAGCGACCTGTGGCTCGATTTGCCACCAATTCTCCCTTATTTATAAAAGTTCTACTTTTTACGAATAAACATATGTAACTGTTAGTGTGACCGAATCTCAATTGACCATGCATACCTCGATTAACGAAAAATACCGCTAAATACCATAAGAATTATGCTTTCTTTTTAATTTTTTATGAGGTTTGTCTAAGTTTTGTAAATGTGTAAACTCTTCAAGAAAATCAAAAAACTTAGAATCCTTGCAAGAACAACTGATTTTTCATTAATTGACTAAACTTGTGCTGATGTGGTTTATGTATTAACGGTATTTGGGCTATCGAAATTATACAACACTAATGCTGTTATTGTTAACAGCGCACAGACGTTATTTCTGTTAAAAAGTTTAAAATTCAAAAATACTTCATATTGGTAGATTAACTATGTATTAAATAAAAATTGGCAAGACCTGAGCTCATAAATATATGAACAATACTTTATATTTCCTGGCTCTGGTGATTTGTTTATACTTTTAATTTGAAGAGCAGCCAGACTCTGCTACTGTTGCAATGTTTAAATGCTGAGTAAGGTGAAAATTCAAATAAACAGGAAAACCGACTAACCCACGCAGTTCATTGGACTGGCGAGTGGCTCATTAACTAAACCAAATGACTGAGACTGCAAGCAAGCGTTTTTCGAGAGCCGCACAACCGTCAAACCCGAAACAGAACAGTTCCGCAGCTGATAAGAGACGGGCCCGAGTAGGAGAAGTGTTTGTTCAGAAACTCACAGTTTTATATGTTCGCCTTGATAAGGCAAAAAAGAATATAATATGCTTTGAACCAACAATCTTATCTTCCGCAATTGTCACCGCTCTTATCTGAAACGGAAAAGCTTCCCGACGCTTTCACTCTGCAGCTCCACTCTAAACCACGAGTAACTGGGCGCCCTCCCTACGGTTTTTGGGGTAGTCCAACCACCCGTGTGTTACAAGTATCCAAATTACGAGTGAAAAATCAGAATCCGAGGGGTTGGATTGGTTTGTTTACAGCAGAGGACCCCCGTTCTCTCGGCCTCTCTCCCCAAGTCGTTATCTTTCTCTCCCTCGGCTCCAAAATCTCTCTTCTTTACTCAAATTTGTGCTCAATTTTTAGTTCGTGTACTCATGTTAACTAAAAGTCCGAATGTTCATATTAACAGTTCTTTAATTCAAAATAAATGATACATTTTATCAGCACCTCATATTTTTTGTAATAATTCAATACAAAATATTAAAAATTGTAAGAAACTTGGAACAATAAAATTCCTGCAAATGAAAATATTGTTATTTGTTCTTATAATTTTAACAATATTCAGGGACTAATAAACATATCCTGTCGCCATCAAAAGATATATCAAAGGATATACAAAGTCTGCATACTCCAATAAATCCTCCGTTAAAGCGACCGAATCCGCTGTTAGCATTGAGTGCTCGGCAGAGAGAACTTTGGTACCCAAGGAACCCAAATCCACTCAATGAATGAGCAGAAAAGATTGGGAGAGAGATTGGAAGCGACTGAGTTCGACCGGCGAACTATTTAAGCAACGCTCATTTGCCCATTGCATTTCAATGTGTTTTCGTTTGCCATTAAAAAATATCACGAAAAAACTTCGGTAGCCGAAAATCAGTCAGCCTAAAATCACGAAAAGAATTTCTGGCTCTTCTAAAACAACATTGTTTTTATAATAGTTCGATACATATAAGTTTCGCTAGCCTGTAAAAACTTTATTTGTTCGAAAACGTGCTAACGGTTCATTTGGTCGGTCGAATTTGAACGAATCGGGCGGAAATCTTTAACATAAATTTCGACGGTCTGCAACAAATAACCCCAAAACAACAAACCGAAGGAGACGGCACATTAGGGCCCACTTATTAGCCAATTTCACGCGTAAGTTGCCAACGAAAATACATTTTTATTTTCGTTTTTAATTATAGAAGCCTGCGTTGACATTTACTTTGCCGCCAAGTGTTTTTCATTTCAAGTTCGGTGGAAATAAAACAAGAAAAATTCACTATAAACTATATATATTTGTCGGACATCGGTCCATAGTGTTTCCCAACGGCGCACACGTCCTAATTAAATGTGAACAGCGACTATTTGGCAAGCGACCAAATTAAATTATTGAAATTGACGAACTATACGAAACCACACAGAAACACAAGTATTTACGTTAACAAATGCACAACGCTGTTTTAGTTATGTTTCTTAAAGGAGAGGGAACAAAATGATTTTAGAAATTAATAATTAATTCAAGAACATTGTTTTCTTAGAAAAATGTTCTAAGTTCGTCCCCCGATAAGTTTAAAGAGTCTTCCTCGATTTTAATCAACAAAGTAACCGCCTGATAACGCATAAAATGTGTTTGAAGGGTGAGCACCTTAGATAAGATATTTTCCTTATCTCCCAGAGCAATCAGACCAAAAAGGTTACATAAATAAGCAATACTACCCGCAGATACGTGCATACATAAGACACTAAAGTGAAGAAGTACCAGGTTTTTCGAATCGATTCAGGAATATGTTTGTTAGTTAACCCGTTGTCAAGGCGAACTCGGCGGTCAGCTTTAAGTTTCCGCCCCTCGAAAGCCCTCCATCGCTGACCAGAGGGCGTGACAATTGACCAAATTTAATCGTGGCCCACACGCACGACTAAGCTGCCAATAACAAGCAGACAAATAAATACAAGGAAACCGCACACGGGCAATGAAAATCGCAGTCCTTGGGCCGTAGGAAAAAGCAAATATGTGGAAAACAACTTCTTTCCACGACCCCCCGAACCACACACAGCCATCACACACAGGCAGACCATGTGTATCCTATTTATTTCAATTGATTCGGGGGCAACGTTGCGTATGAGCAATGCCGCAGCCAGCAAAAGAAGGGAATAACAGAAATTCCTGGCTTCGGGCAACAGGATTCTGCTGGCAGGCACGTTCTCCTTCCCTTCCGCCCCTCGACCTTCCGACTTGATACAGTATTTTGTATCGATTTGATTTGATTTCATTCCATTTGATGCTCCTGCCGAGCGGGCTTTGTGGCTTTTTAATACGCTCCAATAAAGCTGACTGAGCTCTCTGGACGCCCGACTGGCTCCCAAACATCAGCCCCCTTAATTGGATTTAATTACAGTCGAACTTGGATAATTCAAACTGAAAAATAGTTGGACCCTTTGGGGGAGAATAGAACCTAGACTTTTCCTGATCCGGAATTTCCAAGCTAGGAAAAGTGTACTGTACACGACGCTGTAAGGCAAACAACCAATGGGTGAAATGCGGAAAACTCTGCTTAAGGATTTGCTACAACACAGATTTCCGTGATTTAGTTTCGCTGAAGGCGGAAAAGTTTCCCCACTTCGATGGCTGACCAGAGCCCCTTTTGTGTTGGCTGCTTGAGTTATAGAAGGCCGTTTCTCATTCAATTAAATAAATGAAAGCGCATGAATATTTCAGGTCCATTCAGAGCGTTCATTAAGTTCGTAAACCCATGGAAGAGCCTTTGCCAATTAGTCAAAGCGCTTCAAGAGCCAACCAATTAGGCTAAAATGTTTGCTGCCTCTTCAAGCGCACTTGATGCCCCGAAATCAGCGCGGAAAAGCACAGCCCATCTCCGCTTTATTTTATAAGGACCCTCAGCCAAACAATAACAATGAAAACACATCAAAATCAATCTGTCAACAAAAGTCGAGCAAAGTGCTGACAACAGAGACGCCGCCCCGGGAAAACTGACAAAGCGTCCTGACTACGTGCCACACAAAAGTCCTTTTCATCATGATGGCGTTCTGAAGGAGCGGAGACGAGTCCCGTCCCTGAAGTATTTAAAACACCCTTCAGACGACAGAGCGGCTCCCACTCCCTCCCACTCCCTCCTTCTCCCGAACCCAATCCCATTACCCTCCTCAGTCAAGGATGTCGTTTTATTACAAGAGGAAAGACAAACAGCAAAATGGCGCCAACATTGTCAGAGTGTCAGCTTGTTGCCGTTCGCTTTTCTGTTGCTCCTGCTGCCTCTGCTGCTCGAGGCAGTCGAGCGGCAATGCCCATAATGAGGATGCTGCTGCTCCTGCAGGATAATCACGGCGCCGATGATGATGCCCACTGGTGCACGACTTTCGTTTGGCTTCCTGCCAGCAATTCGCGCTCTCCTACGTTCTTTGTACAGAGAAAAAATGTGTACTCTAGTTGGATTATTCGTTGGTCGTTATAACCAACATTGTGAGAAATTTATCAGGGAATTCACTAATACAATACTGAACTACTGATACCTGGAAAAGAAGTCCCTAGATTGCCCGTAAACTTCAACTTAACTCTATCGGTCTATCAGCCGATAAGCTCGTTTATTGGTTATGTATTTCTGAGAATATTTATTTCACAATAACGACTTGATAGGCGGATATTCGATTGCCTGGTATTTCTCAGTGCTTGTTCCGCAGGGCGCACACGGCGAATGCGCAATGTGTCGTCGTCACTGCATCCGTTGGCTTGGCGAAAAACCCCGAGGGAGAAGGGGTTCAGGCTGGCGCTGGGAATGGGGCTGTATGTGCCAGCCAGATTAGAGGAAGCCGGAGTTTATTGTTCACTGTTGCTTGCAACAACAGCATCTTCTGCCCCCAGAAGTCCTCCCTCGGTTTTTGCGTCCTGGCAGATGGCAGAAATTATCAGCTGCCTGGCAGGGATTTCGCATTTCAATGGTAACTAGCCCAGATTGAATTGGTTGGGCATGTGGACTGGAATCTCGGACATCCTTTTCAGCTGCGACCGAAAGCAAATATAAATGGAAATTCAGGGCGGGGAAATTGCCCGGGCCTGTGATGAATTTAAATGAAGTTTGCTGTTGGAATGGGGAAAATGCAATTTACAACCGAGATGGGTAATTTGCAGATGGGGCTTAGTTGGGCGCGCTCGTTTATGCAAATAAAGTGCACCGCATATATGCCATATCCGATGTTGAGTTAAACGAGCAATTTGCATTAAATTGAAATGCTCAAAAAGCACTCGAAGTGCTGCTGTAAATAACCTGATAAATAATTTAGATCGTTTCTGTTTCGCCCGCTCAAACAATTGTGTTTGCCACTCGTGCGCTTTGGCGAGATAGGAGGTGATTAATTCTAATGTGTTTAGAATGCAACGGAACACCACTTAGGAGGCGGATTTGACCGCTCGAATTTAGTGAACCGACTATTTGCTACTCAGCGAACTAAAGCCATCCCCGATAGTATGCTTTACATTTTGTTATCAATTTAAATCTGTGTCGTTGAATTGATAAATTATATTTTAGTTGATAATTTATATTTTTAATAAATGGGAAAAGTTGCATCTAACTAAAAACTTCTACATTTTGACATTTCTATAAAGAAATAGATTTATAGAGCTTGTAAAAATAATTATTTTATAACCGTATTTTAGCACAACAAGCTTTGAACTGCCTATAAATTATCTTATTTGATAATTTATATTTTTAATAAATGGGAAAAGTTGCATCTAACTAAAAACTTCGGCATTTTGACATTTCTATGAAGAAACAGATATATGAAGCTTGTAAAAATAAATATTTTATAACCGTATTTTAGCACAACAAGCTTTGAACTACCTATAAATTATCTTATTTGGAAAGGTATTTCGAACCTAGATCCAGCATACCCTTTAGATCCGCACAGGTTTATAGAACTTAAGACCGGCTGCACCACCCGCAAACTGGAATCCAGACTGGCAGCCAACCGGAGCTACTGCCCCAGACTTGGGCAGTGGACTGGGGCCCATCCAGTGGATGGTGGCCCGACTAATTCGATTAGGCGGCTTTAGCCGCTTTGGAGTAAAGTTCTAAGGCCGAATCAAACTTTCAATGTCTCGACCCCTCCCCCTTCGCGTATCCCGCCCCCAACCAGCTACACCGGCAAATCCGATGTGGGCTTTCGATTTCCAGTCACGAGTTCGGGCCGAAGTTGCCCAGCTTCAAAATCCGCACTCCGGCTTCGGTCGTGGGCCACTTGACCAAGGCGCCGTAGGAAATCAATTCCGCCTTATGGCAGCTGTCGGAAAAGCAGAGACCAGCCTGCCAAGTTTACGGCCCAATCACCAGAACTATTCGAAGCTGTTTTTACAGATCCCAAAGCCAGTGGAAATGATTAATGGTAAATGCAAAAAAAAAGTTGTAATTTATATGACAGCGGCCACCAATTGTGGGTATGTGACAGTTCCGTCCGCGAGCAAAAAACTATTGCGAATTTCTGGGAATATTTGCATATTCAAATCGACTCTTACACGTGTAATTGATCTACAACATTTAATAAATATTAATTCATAGCTTGAACTATAAGCGTGTATATATAATATATTAATCGACATTATAATGTCAAGATGGATGACTCCGAGTCCAATGGTGTTGCTTACCAGCAGACAGTGAAAAATCTACTAGTTCTCATTGGTTCGCAAGCATTTACATCGGTAGGAGGACGCCCACTCATGATATGAAATCTTAATCGGCTTGGCGTTTTCCTTAAATAATTGTTAAATTAATGCTTGAGCTACCTATTAATATTGATAAATGACCCAGGTGCTGACACCTGACGTTGATTTGCATGCGACCTTGGGCTGAGCTAGTCTAACTAAACAATTAGCTTTTTAAAACCAACCCAAAGTTCTTGTGGAAAGTAACTGGCTTCAGATTAGGTGATAAGACAAAGGGGGTAAATTAGTTTTCAGCTAGAGATAAGCCAGGAAAACATCAAATCATTTGATTGCTTTCGAGCGTTTAACGAAACGTTCAATCATTTTGATTCTGTTTACAAATTGCCAGCCATCTCGTTGCTCACTTAAACGGCGTTAATGTGATTTTAATTATCCGTATGCAAACAGAATCGCAGCGAGGCGATGACGGCGGGCAGTTCAGCACTTTGGAGTCGTTAATAGCGCCGGAATATCACTCATTCGCACAGTGGGTCCCAGAAAAATGCAACATAATTAAGCCGTTTAAATAAAAAAGTGAATACTTCTTTTTCAATGTTTCGCAATTGAGTAGGGTACCTGAAAAATGAAAAAATTATTGCCAAATATTGAATGTTTTTCTATATCTCGAAAACACAAAAGCATGGGAACTTCACCCATATAGCTCTATATAAATAAAATTAAAATTAAACTGGGAATTTCACACAGAAGCAAATTGTTTAACAGAAAATTGTTATGGCTGTATTTTCCTCTAGTAATTAAATCTGAATAAAATCAAAGCAACACACGAATGATTTGTTAAAATCACACCTTAAGTACTTACTCGACTGTTTATGAATAATACTGGGGGGTCGAACAACTATTTAACTTATGCGTATTAATAAGTTATGGTGCCGTAAAACATTTGTAAGTGTCAATTAATTCGATATCGACGTGCATAATCCGCAGACCCCACTGAATTGCGTTGTGGTGGTGCAAACTGGTTGTGGCCACCGTTTGGCAATTTTGGCAGCTCTATAAACTCGTAGATCGCTTGGAAGATTTATGGAGGATCATTAGGGGCATGACATGCGCTAAGTGGAGACTGCGAAGGCGTGGCGAGAAGTAGATACAGAAGTGCAAGCGGGCTGAATTGCATACCTATTAAACCAAGAATAATCGAGCCGGTGCGGGTTCCTTAATTAAAATCGCGTAAAGTTTTAGTCACTCGCCGGATGCAGAAACAAATGCGGTTAGATTTATAAATACCCGAAAAATTGCACCTGCACCCGGCCCGTTAAGAATTGAGTCATCCCACAAAAAGAAAGGAAACCTTGTAGCCGGCGCAATGAAAAGAGGCGCGACTCAGGGGCTCTGAGATAAATTTAGTACTCCACATTTGAGTGGGCCAGATCAGATGACCGAAAACGAGTTTCCCGCCCAAAAAGCCGCAAAAAACCAGACAGAGTGAGAGGGCGAACCGCTGACTAAAATAATATATAATGTAAACAAAATTACCCATGAAAAGTTTCCAACGATTGTGCATGATAAACAGTTTCGGCGACAATTTGCATTTTTTGCCTGTTAATTGCGGGCCACAAACCACATAGTGCTCGACCGGTTAAATAATCCACAATCAAAATATTCCAAATCGGCGAGGTTTGCCTAGGAAATCGAGGGAGTTAATAGCCTGCATAATTCCGCAATATTGGCGTGGAGGAATCGGAGAGATCCCCGCATCATAGGGCGATAATTGGCCCGAGAGCGCGCGCCAAACTAAACAAACCGATTCGACGGCGAAGAATGTAAATACGCCCCGCCGATCCGTCCTATCCGCCGATTTCTGGGGAGAGACCTCCACAATGGCTTTTGTGTTTCTTTCTTTTGTCGCATATTAATTGAGCCAGCGGCGTGCGCTCCGTTTTTGCCCGTTTGCACGGCCAAAATAAAAAACACAATACGCGACAGCTGCGAGCGGAAAGTAAACAAAAACAGAACGGGCTGACTGGCCGGACTGCGGCGGGAAAATCATTCACGGACGGAATAGTACGCATACGCCGTGTGGGTTTTAATCGCCAAAAGTTTTGGGGGTGTGCCCCATGGATGTTTACATAACGTTCTCCTAGGGCAATCCAAACACTCCGAGTGGTGGCAACACTCATACGACCCGTGGGCCCTAATGAGAAAACAGTCGGGGAGTGTTCCGTGTCAAGTATTAAGTTATTGGTATTTGAATATGTTATTGGGTTCATTTTTTATTTCTACTCAAACTGTACCTATAATTATTAGAAAGGTTCTAGTTACTTTCAACAGTTTGCTTTTTTATCAGTGGGTTCTCGAAAGTAGTTGTTTGTCACGGTAACTCATCATTATAACTCATTATTATAACTCATTATTATAACTCATTATAATAACTCATTATTATAACTCATTATTATAACTCATTATTATATATTTGGAAATTGGAAACAATTGCCAACGTAACCCAAGTTAGGAGAGAGCTCCTCCTTTTTCAATTGATCGGACAGCAGCCGACCTTGATAGTTAGCACATTTAAGACTCGATAGCACTGCACCAATTTCGAACCTGTTTGCCTGGGCTTGTTTATGCTTATTTTTGTTTAAATCTTGACAAGAGGAAAATGTCAAGAACCGCAGACCGCAGACCGCAACACAAACAGAACTCAGCGCCCTCCGCATCGGAAGTGTCGGCGGGGAAAGGCCCATCTTGGAAAGTCCAGGAAGCGGCTGACAAACTAGACTGGTCTCGAAAGAGAGTGGCAACCGGTCACGATTCCTCTCCCCGGCCGAGAGAAGCGAGCAAATAGACTGCTATATAGCCCATATAGCCGACCGATCGACCGGCGACGGTTGGCTTCAGCCAGCGCTTCTTGCTTCTCTCAGTCGCGAATAAACAGCCGGCGGTGCGGGCTTTTGTGCCAAGATCGATTCCACACATTCTCGCCACGATCCGCTGGCTATATAAGTGCGAACGGGGCCGACTCACTCGCATTCATTGTTTGCTCGCAGGCGCATGAACTCAACTCAGTCGAGGACCAAAGGACTTGCGACTCCACAAATTACGGGCCATAAATTCGCTTCATTCATTATTAATCTTGCTCCGAGTCCGATTCCCAGTCTCGGGAACTGTGTGTGTTGTGTACTCTACTGTTTATCAAAGCAAAGTAAAACTGAAAGCCAAACAGCGCCAAATACAAACAACGATTCCTCGGCAGCGAAATAAACAAAACTTCGCAAAACGTGCGCGCCAACAAAAAACGGCAACCAGGGAAAAGTTCGCTATAAATTTCCCCGATTCAGACGCCCGTGCCCCAATAAATTGTTTGTCTACGTAGAACAAAAGAAAGCATTTTGCAATAAACAAGTCCCGAAAGGCCAACCAGATCAACATGGAAGTGCAGAAGCTGCCGGATCAGTCGCTGCTCTCCAGCATAATTCTCGATTCCAGATGTGGGGTGAGTGTGGCTAAAGACCGCCGATCTGGATCTGGATCACCCAGACCCACCAGCAGCATCCAGCAGCCGCAGCTGGGTGGCAGTGAAAAGGTCTATAAATACCAGCGGGGCATCCAATAATAGATAATAGAGGTCTCGGGTGAAGAATCAAGTGGGAGTAAACAGAACTCAAAGGCCACTTTCCTGGGGGCAAGGTATCCACATTAAAAATATGGCGTGTGCGAAAATTTCAAACATTTTCGGGATCGATTTTATGGCCCATCTGCTGTGTGCTTAAGTTAATGATACGTGATTTTATTGCAGGCATTTTTGAAGAAATGCAATCGCATTCCAAGTTTAGATTTCGGTGTTTGTATTCATAATCAAACCATATAATCCAGTGATCAGTCTTCAAGCAAAAGCAAATATTATTAGCAACAGCTGTCATAGCAAGTTGTTTATTAATATTTGGTGGCTTATGCCTTCCCTTTCTTTCTTTACTGTTAAAGTGAGAGAAAATACAATGAGATTAAGGCTTATTTTTGGTATTCACCCATCTTGTCATATTACTTATACATTTTATAAACAACCTGTATCAAAGCTTTTACGACAGGCCAGCTTAAGATGTTTATAATAAACAGAAACAAGCTGTACAATAAGAACCCTGTCGCAAAATGGACGACGACCAAATCCCTCTGTTTAGAAAGTAAGATGCCTCGCTTTTATAGAGTATTTTGCGACTGCGACCTTAATTTCAGTTGTATAATTTATGGCGTCTGTCCGTGGTGTACATGAAAACAAAATTTGAAAAATATAGTCGGGGAAATTGGAAGTGAAAATGAAAATGCACGGGGATAGCGTCGCGTCGCTCTACATGTGCTACAAAATATACAAAACAATTTAAAATGCCTTTCATCTAAGAGCCATAAATAATACTGTTTTCTATACGCGGTTCGTCTTTCCCCCACCTCAGAGCCTCAATCTAAACGATTTGTTTTGTCTGCTCCGCATTTGCAGCTGAACGACTTATATCCGATTGCCCGGCTGACGCAGAAAATGGAGGACGCCCTTAGTGTTTCTGGGAAAACCCCGTCCGCCGCCGCCGCCGTCGACAAGGACTGCCCCTACACCATCGAGCTGGTGCAACCCGAGGACTCGGAGGCGGTGATCGCCATGCTCAAGACCTTTTTCTTCAAGGTAAGTGCGATCCCCTGTTCCCACATTGCAGAAACATAACGCATTGTATTGTAATCGGCGGGGAACTTGGATGCAGATTCGTTTCCATTTCATGGAATTCAATAGGGCCGAACACCTGCCTTTCTGATTTGGGAGTTCTAAACTTATTTATGTATCGTCTCGTATGACTGTCGAATAATTTAAATCGAAAGGCACAAAGGTGAATTTGAATAATGTTCCAACGAATTTCAATTAGCGAGATCACGTGCCCCTTCGATCGCCCTAATTGGGCTTTAATTTCGTTCGAAAGTCGCACACTAAAAGCTGAATTAATTAAGCCATGCGTTGACTAATCTCGGGTATTTCTGCTTCCCGATTCCCCGGAATCGAAATCGTTCTTGGGACTGGTATAAGATCTTAGCGAAGTATTCGGCTGTCGTGAGGCCTTTTGACATGATCCATGTCACGGCTAACTTTCAGGTGGTCTTGGATCACGACTCTTGACGGACTGAAACCAATATGCTCGGTTGATCTTGACTTGATCAGGTTCTGGTTCCAGTCGCCCAATGAGACTGTCCCCATGCAAAGAGCAAAGACCTATTGGATAATCGAAACCTATATTTATATTAAAAGCGCGAATTAATATGCATGCCACGCCCCAATTGCCCCGCCGCCCTCCGGTGATAATGGCAATATGCAAATCGAGTTCCGTTTTTGCAATTCTCAAACTGTCTAATAAATCACTAGAAAATCTCGCTGCGGCAAATGCGTGCATAAATCATTTGAATTGCTGATCAATTCCACGATCGTTTCGCGTAAATGCGCCCGCAATTTGTTCAGCTAATCCTCAGACTGATGATCGACTCAACCTCTAACAACGTCTTTACTTTTCTTCCCAGGATGAACCGCTCAACACCTTCCTTAATCTGGGAGAGTGCAAGGAACTGGAGAAGTATTCCTTGAAGCCCCTTCCCGACAATTGCTCATACAAAGCAGTCAATAAGAAGGGGGAAATTATTGGCCTGTTCCTAAATGGATTGATGCGACGTCCGGTATGTGGAACAATAAACCATCTTACCTTTCGCTTACTAATTTTTCTTCATCAAATAGTCGCCCGATGATGTGCCCGAAAAGGCAGCCGACTCCTGCGACCACCCAAAGTTCAAGAAGATCCTCTCGCTGATGGACCACGTGGAGGAGAAGTTTAACATTTTCGACGTTTATCCCGACGAGGAGCTGATCCTGGACGGCAAGATCCTGTCGGTGGACACTAACTATCGGGGTCTGGGCATCGCCGGACGGCTCACCGAACGAGCCTACGAGTACATGAGGGAAAACGGGATCAACGTGTACCACGTCCTGTGCTCCAGCCACTATTCCGCCCGGGTAATGGAAAAGCTAGGCTTCCACGAGGTGTTCAGCTTGCAGTTCGCCGATTATAAGCCGCAGGGCGAGGTGGTCTTCAAGCCGGCGGCTCCGCATGTCGGCATCCAGGTGATGGCCAAGGAAGTGGGGCCTGCGAAGAAGACAGCGCAGACGAAGCTCTAGATGATCTGAATTTGGATTTCGTACTATGTGATTCTTTAGTTTGTAGTTCGGTGGCGGGTTCCGGTAGTTCCATGTCAAGTGTCTCCACTTTCGATTCATAGTAGCATAAACAAACAGTACAAGTTACGTATTTATATAATTTAATTATCCCTTCGCGACGGTAAGCTTAAGTGTTTTGTGTTTAGAACGGCAATAAATAAAATGCCTTTAAAATCAGTTTTACAACAATTTAACCCCTCACCCGTCGGGAGTTAGAGCTTCGGTTGTTCAAGCGCTTGGCCTGGCTGCCTCGTTTTGCTTGGGCCTTTTTGGCACTCAGCTTTCTGTTGCTCTTGCTCCTGGCACTCCGGGATCTGGTGCTGCTAGTGGTTGTGCTGCCTACCCGAATCCTTCGCACATTCGAGTACACGAGATTGGACACGTAAACATTCTTGGGAGAGTCATCCGATGTCGTACTACCAGAGCTGGGAGAACTGGTCTGCGCCCTTGAAATCTCCATGTTGCAGAGAATGAGGACCACGATACAGATGCCGCTGATCTCAATAATTGACTTCATGTTTTGAGCAGGTTGGATGGGAATATGATTCGATTGATGCGGCCGCAGAGTTTAAGTAGTCGCCCTGTTTGTTTGCACAGTTTGCAAGTCGGCTGCCAAGGTCGACAAAATTGTTTAATTTTGCCTTGAACCAAAAGAAAACTATCAAAAATATCTATCTGCTATCACGTTTAATTTGGTCAAAACGAAGAGGATTTCACTTAGCCGATGTTTGGTTGAAAGGACTCCTGGACATTCGGTCAACCATGCGCCGTACCTGCTCCTCGTTTCCGTACTTTTGCGCATCTGCCACAACGGCTGCGTGGTGGGAATTCGCCTCTGCGGAGATTTCATCTTGGCTCTGGCGATTTAATCGAAAAGAGGTCCTGTTAAGGTGTTAAAACAACTCCAATAAAAGCAAGTTCAAGAAACTATCATCCGTTTACTTACCTGACGGAGGTGAAGCCAAAAACAGCACCTAAAACCCCGAGAGCCATTAAAACAAGCGCAACTTGCCAGTTAGAGACCCTCTTTAGACCCCGGATGCCATAGTAGGGTCCTGGATTGGGATCATAGTTAGGTTTCACATCCCACGGCTGGCCGGGATTACCGGTATCGCCTACAGGACTTCGATCCGATCGACTCGGTTGCCACAACAGGCTGTCATCGTAGTCCCTTCGCTTCTGCGGCTTTATCAGGGTTTTATAGGCCTCAGAAATCTGAACAAACCGAGCGGTTCTCTCAGGACAAACAGCATTGCTCTTGGCATCTGGATGATACTGAAGGGAAACTGGGATTAAGAGATGTAAAAACAATTCCCAGAGGTACCTACCAACTTGGATAGCTGGACAAAGGCATCGCGGACTTCTCGGGAAGTGCAATCCCTACGTACATTCAGAACCTCATAATGTGTTTCCGCTTTTTTTTGTTTTTCGTGGGAAAAACTGCGCAGTGAAAAAATTTTAACTTTATATAACAACAATGTGGCCAGCGAGTCCTTACTTACGCATATAAGAGCCACCTGCTGTTCGTGGGGAGAGACACAACCTCAGCATTGTTAGCTAGTTCCTATTAATTATTTTTATCTGTGGCAAAAACCATAATTTTAAGCCAGATTTTTCAAAACAACTTTATCATAACAAAAACAGCTGTTCCCAGGGCTTTTGATGACCGATTACCGATATAATTATCGATAAACTGAAAGTGGTGTCACATACTCTGGTTAATGAAACAGCAACTGCCGATAAACAGTGCTGCCAGACCATTTAAGTAAGCGCTAGCAACAAAAATAACAAAAATTGTCATTTAATATTTGTCAAAACTAAGAGAAAAAGAAACCAGGATGAGTGGACAAGAAAAGGCCTTCGAGTTGCAGCGACAGGTGCGTCAGAATGCGCGGGAGTACCAGAACTCTGTGAAAGAGCTGTATTCGTGGGAGCAGGACATTAAGAGTAAAGAAAAGGAACTTAAGAATGCGCCGGCGTCTGCCGCCAATAAGGTAAGTACGAAGTTGCTGGATTATTCCTGGAAAATATTAAAAGTCAGTCCATTTCCTGTAGGACATACCAGTGCGCAGTCATGGAAAGTCAGACAAGTCACAAAAGGAGGGCTCGAGCAGCTCGGCGGCCAGCACCCCCACGGAAAAGCAAGACTTGCCATTGGATCCTGTGGCCCAGCAGCACAAAAAGGCCAACGATATAAAGGATCGCGGAAATAGTTATGTAAAGCTGGCGGAATACGACAGGGCTATCGAGACCTACTCCGAGGCCATTAACGTCTATTCGCAGGATCCTATATATTACATAAACAGGGCACTGTGCTATCTCAAACAGGAGCGGTAGTAGTGTTCTAGAATATTCTGAATCCTTCTTTACTAAGCCCTGTATATTTTGCAGCTATGACCTCTGCGTGGAAGACTGCGAGGCAGCCATTTCTCTGGACAAGCTCTGCGTTAAAGCATACTACCGACGGATGCAGGCCAACGAGTCCTTAGGAAACAACATGGAGGCCCTTAAGGACTGCACCACTGTGTTGGCCATCGAGCCCAAAAACATCGAGGCCAAAAAGAGTCTGGCTCGGATCAACGATCGTCTGCGCAAAAATGGTAAGCAATAAATATAATTGCCGTTTTATTTTTTAAACAATTGCAATATTTTGTATCCAATCGGTATACTTTCAGCCACCAAAAGCGGTCCAAACTTCACTCCTGATCGTCCAGGACTGATCGACATCTTGCCCTTCGATAAGCCCGCTTACAAACGTTCCAAAAAGTCAATGCGACGTGTGCCAATTGTTGATGTGGTATCCCCTCGCGGCACCAACGATGAAAGCAGCAAACTACGCATCTCAGATGAGGACATAGACAAAATTTTTAATAGTAACTGCGGGTCGTTCGAGGAAATCAAAAAGGCAGATGTGAAGCAAATACCAGCAAAGGAGACCCTTTCCAAAGCTGAGCCAATTGTTAAGGCCTCAGTTAAAGAAAATAAGCAGAATCCAGCTAATGTAACTTCATTAATGGAGTCCACTAAAGAAAAAAAGAGTAACTTAGAAAGAAAGACAGAAACTGAGAGGGGGATAAAACCAAGCTCCTCCCAAAAAGCGGCTGTCGAGACTGCAAAAATTCAGAGCCCTGACCCCTCACACAAAACTTTCGAAAAACCTGGCACAGATGTCAAGGCGGCAAAAGTCTTTGCAGGTAAAACTGAAAAGACTGAACCTTTTTCAAAGGACAACGAAATGACAGTCAATCAGTCTGAGGTGAGCTAACTTTTAAAAAAAAGAATAAATTATTATTAAATCATCCCTTTTATAGCGCTCATTGCCGCCAGCGCCTACCGGCACAGCTCAGTTTCATGTCACTTGGAAGGAGTTGACTGCTTCTCAGAAGTACCATTACTTAAAATCCATTGAAGTGCCGCATCTGTGCAAGGTCTTGGGCGCTGGGTTCGATTCGGATACTTTTGCGGACCTTCTACGCACCGTTCAGGACTATTATGTACCAAATAAGGAGCCAACCACGGCAGCCGTTCTCCTGGAGATCAGCAAAAATGATGAGTTTACCATTTTGGCAATGCTAATGTCAGCCGAGGAAAAGAAAAGTAAGCATTTCACCTAAACTAAAATGAAATATTTCTTTTATAATAATCTTCTGTCATCCCCTTTTACAGTGGTATCGTCTATTTTAAGCGCCATCAAAAACTGGCCTGATAAGAATCCGGCTTTGCTGGATAAACTACTGAAGGCCTACGATGTAGCCTAAAATGCAAATGTTTATAGTTTAAATGTACTTATGTTGCTTCAAATTGTTAGCATAAAAAACAACATTACAAATATAAAGAGGATGTGTAGATAGGATCCCCAACATGTTACACAGAATGCATGATGGAATTTATTTCAATGGTTATTAGATACGCCAGGTTTGGATCTTTGGCATTAGTTACGCTAGTTGCGAATTTCTATCATGTGACTCATGTTTTAGCTTAGTTTTATCCAAAAATTTAATATGTAAAAGACCATTTGAACAAACAGAACCGTTCTTGCTTTGCCAGACCATGAATATTAAGTAACCAATTGAGTAATACGAATAAGTGTAATTTACATAAATCAGGAGATTAATTCAATCTGCGAAGCCACCTAAAATGGGCTTTCCAGCAAGAACAACAACTCCATTAAGCGACGTTAAGTTGGAAGCGCTGATCAGTCGGGGGATCCGATCCGCGCACATATCATTACAGCGACACCAGTCGGAGGAGTGGAAGGAGGTGACACCAGAGTCCGGAGGGGTTAAATCCGAGCAGAAGCTCATGCCGGCGAGTATCGCGGGCGGTGAGGACCGTGCGGTACGCTAATTGCGTGAGAGCTGGTGCACTAAGCACAGGGGCCGGGTTTTACTTAAGCCCATTGTTGCCGCCGCTAGTTATAATTTAATTTACATTTTTTCTTAACAAACGCTGGCTGCGATTTATCAATTTCTCGCTGCGAGAGAACCTACAAGAGCGATTATCCAGGGTTGTCGGTGCTTTTGGCGCCAGTAAAGCTGCAAGTCGTTTCTTGCCGAAGAATATTTGCCTACAGGGTAGCAAAGACGAGGTAGCAAAAACACCTGTTAAAAGTTTTTTTACCCTTGCAATATTTTAGGAAATTTAAGTAAGGTTGATCTATAAATTTAGAATTCATACTTTTATTGAACTGGACTGAAATAAATTCTTGAATCTTTTAGAAACACCGTTGCCTCAATCTGCAGATAGTTTAAATATTTGTGAATAGATCACAATTAAATTCTAAGATCATAAAGCTTCCGGTTATTTCTCCTAATTTAAACAATCATTTGCTAAATGATAATGTATGATATTTAAAAAAATTGTTATTTTTTAATCAACTGGGAGAACCGTTGCACCGATCTGCAGTCGCAGTGGCAACCCCTGAAGCCGCGCTTGATCGACCAGAGCGGCTTTCGGGAGAGCCCGAACTGGAAGTGAGCGGACGGCGTAGCGTGTGGAGACCTGAGCGATCGGTTAGTTGAGGTCTGCACTCCAACGGATTTGGATATAGTCGCTCGGGCGTGAGAAAATCGCGGTAAACCGGGGAGAATCGAGAGAGGCGGCGATTGAAACCGAAAGGCAGAGTTTTTTGTAAGGCGCGATCTTAACAGCAGCTGCATCGAGTATACGGAGCGTGAAACACAAATAATAGTTACTATAAAACGACAAACGACACAACAAGGCAAAAGATTCGTAAACAATCAAAGTAACGGCAATTTGTGCGAGTGTGAGTGTGACTAATTTAAAGGCGACTTTAGCTAAACTAAGATCTTTATTAACGAAAACGAAAACCAGGGGAAGACCCGCCCCTCCGCAGCGATCAAATATTAAAACTAATATTAAACAACCATACTGAAAGAGAGCGTCTGGAAAATACGCAAATTCTAAATAAAAACCCAGTTAAACCTGTGCAAAACGAGTGATTTAACGATTTCACTGGCGTGCAAGTGTGTTGGCAGCCAGTGCGGCGTATACGTAACCCCAAATCTTGTCAAATCTGTAAAGAATAAACCGAAACAATGGGCCCAGCCTCCCACTGAAAAATCGAAAAGCGTAGTTCGCCTTTCATTCAGTAACAACAATAAGAATGCGGCATGGGGTTTTTCTGAGTTATTTATTTGTTTTTCTTTGAGCTTCGGCTTTGTTTTTGCCGTCGCCAAGTGCACGTCTTCATTTCATTAGTTCGATCGCCATGCTCCGGGTTCCAACCACTCTAAGATTACTTCGATCTTCGTTTCAACCTGTGCCAAGCGCAAAAGCACACAAAAAGATCAGGCAAAATAAAGGCAAACAGCAAAAACGTGTCCCATAGCCCAAAAAGACGCTCGCAACAGCATCGGGCCAAGACATAAAAGTCGCCCGGTTGGTTCAGGTTTTCGAGCACCAGCAACAGTAACAGAAAAACAAACGAAAAAACAGAAACCGAAAGAGCAGACCCCCCTAAAGACCCCCGGTCCACAGCGTAGCGGCAATAATATGTAAAAGTTGAGAAAAAAAATCAGGCAAAACGCGCGGCGATACTTATAAATAACAATCTAGATGGCTAAGAAGAGCCACCTCGGCTCAGAAAGCTGTTTAGCATAGTTTATTTTTGCGCTAATGGGCGGGGGAGGGGGTTCTGGTCGGATCCGTTTAACTGGAATCCGAAAAAGATGCTAAATATGCGATCAATAACAAATGGAATATTCCGTTCCTGGCATTGGCCAAGCCTCGACTTTCTTTTCTCGCATCCGGCAAATTTGCAATTCAAATTAAATCCTAAGAGTGGTTTGCTACATTTTTGATTTTGTCAACTGTGTTATCACTTCTTGAGTAATGTTATATGACGCACTTCCGTTAAGGGATCTTATAGACCGTCCAAAAATCTGGTGAAATATGTGCTTTCGAGTGCGATCACTGCTCCGATATTTGGCCATAAAGTTAGGCAGTCGGTGCTAATTCCATTAATTATTGACGCCTTTGCCAAACATCTTGATTATCCCAACTGGGCTGTGGGTTGGGCTCGCTGGCCAAATTAAAGTCATGGGTTCGAGATTTTGGCCAACAAATGAGTGCTAGTTATAATTGACTTGTTGGCCGAGTGAATCCCATGCCAGCGGCAATTAGCACAAAAACAAAATACAATTTATTCATATTTATGGCTCAATTTGACCGTTGCTTACGTGCAATCGCTTTTTTTTACCCCGCCGCACGCCATTTTTTAGAGCGCGAGATGTCGTACAGTTTGGTCTCGCTGGATTTATTGAAATGCTAATAAAACGCTAAATGCTCCGGCATGATGAGCCAGCCAATTTGCGAATGCCAAAGCCCCAAAGCCTCAAGGATGAGGTTAAAGCCACGACGCTTCGAAAAGCGAAGAAGTCAAGCGCCCTGCAAAAAGCCACGATGCCAACTTCCGACTCCGTAATAGAAACGGCGAACAACAAATCAATCGCCGGACAACTACAGGTTTTTTCTGCCATTTGCTGTCATCTTCAAGTGAAACTCTCGTCACGATCGTGATTCTGGTTTTCGGTTGGATTTATTTTTAGTTGCCCTGCCGCCGACTAAATCAAATCACTTGAGCATTTCATTATATTATTATAGGAGGAAGCGTTCTTTATCCGACGGGCAAACAGCCCGTCTACATGTCTATATGTATGAAATCCAAGGCGTTAATTCAATCAAATCATTGCGACAAAACAGCCATGACAAAGCGGAGGCAAAGTCTGGCTTCAGAAACCACTTTCAGCCGTCAGCGGCTATCGCATCGTATTAGGGAATCGAACCAAGGCTGTGCGTAGTTTATTACGAATTGAATACACCTACTTTTTCACTCGAAAATCTTGTTTTAGGCCACTTCTCCCAGATCCCTCGACATTGCGCATACGCCAAGCGGGACTGCCCACCTTTTGTTGCCTACTTTAGAGCGTATCTGCGCAGGAATTCCCCTCTAGGCACTCTATTTTAGTTTGCATTTCTAAGTAACCCAGCAGTGTGTCACTTACGATACAATTATGCACTTCAAGTTGAGTGTCACGTGTTGGATTCGATGCAAATGAGTTGCTGCTGCACAACGGATCAATTCGTGTCGTTTTGCGGCCCCCACTGAAAAGCGGATAATGCTGCGGATCAGACGTCGCAGAGTTGGAATCGCGAATTGCTTATCTGGCACTTGTGTTTTTTGCGTTCTTCCGATGCCAGACATTGAGATATCAAGTCTGCGTACACACATACATACACATTTGCCAGTGTGTTGCATTGAAGCAGACATATGTATTTGCACGCCGATCTATGCATTGTTCTGAGTAAAGGGAAGGTTTCCTTCAACAAAATGTTGCACAATTTCTTTTATCTTCTTTATAAAAGGGTTTATTTTAATACATTAACTAATTTTATAATTTATTTATAATTTATAATTTTAACTCTAACTTAAGTGTGGATATATACAAGGTGAAGCAGAGCATTCCACTTTAAAATTATTCCGCTTCCAAATTAAGGATTATAAAGTTTAATGGCTTAAATAATTTATTTTCTATTGATTGTTTATTAGTCACGATCTGCGTTCAAAATTTTTGGGATGGTAATAAATGAATGATTTTAAATGCATAGTTGTTTAATTCTTTACCTCGGATTCTTCGAACGCGAACCTTAAATAAACTCCGAACTTGACAGGGGAATTTTCCACCAATCTGTTTGCTCTTTTTTTAAAACATTTATCGTTAAATGAAAAAAATATTAAAAACCCATTTCAATAAATCTCTCTTGTGAGCTGATTCTACGAGGAAACCTTACTTCTGATATGTTTAGAATAAACTGGGTTTGTTCTACTTTACGAATGTGATAAGGCTAATCTTGCTATGTTGTCCAACTTCAACACTTCCATCAAATTTGGCTGCAATGTCAGTGGAAATTTCAAGAGGCAAGGCCGACGGCTCATGGGCACATCTCTCTCATTTTTTATAGACCGATCACCAGTCATGCTGTAGCCACGTAGACAGGATGCTTCTGAAGTGACCCGAATATGGACCTTGATTTCTTCGAACTCTGTAAGTAAAACCTTTCGAAACTCGACTTGCAAATCCATTCAATTACCACAAGTGTTTATGTGCATATTTTCGGCAAGGATAACTAATTCCAATTCAAATGGGGTCCTTGCTGTGGCCCCGTTGAAGGCTGGTTCGACTCTCCTCGTCATTGACAACCAAAGTGGCTACCGAAAATAGATATAACAGAGGAAAGGGCCATCCGAAAATTATAGATACTCTAACCAGCAAGCGCTTAAAATACTGTATTCGGATTTCTAGATTAGGAACTATCCATTGAGATGGCAGAATAAGGAATACCTTTAAAACGAAGACGAAGTTTTTTGGAGATGTATATAGTTTGTCGCCCTTAGCTTACATTGAAGATTCTTTTCATTTTTTCATTTGAAATTGTAATTACTTTAAGATTTAGCAAGGGTATCTAGATTTGAATTTTGACACTCTGCATCTCGTACACCCACAAAGACTCAGAATGGGACAATAAGGCTACATGATAGCTGGAATCGTTTAATACATTTCTGAACAATTTCGGCCCGACTGGCTGGGATTTGCATGCCACTTGTGCGGCACACGAAACGAGCAGGTTGTTTGATCAATAACCGACTCCGGGGGACGGAAGCCCAAATATTTGCACTCCGGTTATGATTTCGTTGGCCGCAGTCAGTGCTCAGATATTTCCAATCCACATCCGACGTGTCGCGAAGTCACAAAGCCAAATAATAAATGCTTGCAAATTAGTGACAATTAACCAAGTTCCGAGATTGTGGAAACAGTTTTCAGTGAATAATCAAGGGCATGCGGAGGGCTGCGAAAGCATTTGTAAAAATATTGATCTGAGAACAATTGCATAAACACTGAGTGCGATTAAAAACCCTGTAAAACGATGATCTGCTGCTGGGGTTTCGCCAATTCTAGGGCTTTAATTTTTATTCCAGGCAATTAGGTTTCGTTTTCATCGGCGCTTTCAGCTGGTTACCACGCCGATGTGAACCGCTCTTGGTTTCGATTTGGTGTAAGCTGGGCCTCATAGTTGGGCCTCATAGTTTGATTATTAGTTTTTGCTCGTTTTCGAGGCATTTTCACTGCTCAGCCAGTTGTGAAGAGTGCATCAACCGTATGCTCGCTCATACGTGCGTTAGATAATTGTTTTCTCGGCTAATTCGGAACGGCAGCAGCAGAATGCATCAAAACCGAGGAGTTACTGAAACCGAAACTCCATTTTGTTTCCATGGATGCTGGCAGCCAGCTTTCTTGGCCATCAGTGCGATTCGTTTGGGCTGCCGAGCTGTGGAGCGTTCGTGCTGAAAGAGTTTTTGGTCCTGCAGACGCCACTCCATAAGTCCTGGCGACCGATAACCGAAGTATCAACTATGGACTATCCCAAGACTTTGAACGGTAAACGCTAACATAATCCCCCAAGCAGCCGCATAAATTACACAACAATTTACATTCGGCACGTCAACAATTTATTCGGCCAAGTATCGATCAAACAGAGCGGGAATTTCAGGGCTTATCAGCGGGCTGCTCCCTGTTTTCACTGTTTTCAGTGCCCCGAATCTGTTTATTTAACTATAATTATCTCGGGGTATGGTAAACGCCCCCACAAAAACGTGCGATATTTAATTTCTCTATAAGTGAATTGTTTTTCTGGTATTTCGATTTGCCGTCTGAGTCGCTTGCGATTCCCGGACTTCGCTCTACTCTGAAAGATAATACAAATCGCTCCGATATTGGATGTCATGTTTACTCCTTAATTACGTAGCGGGGGAGTGGCTTTCGCACTGATTAGTTTATTATTTAGCTTAGTTCTTTAGAACTCATTTTGTACTTTAGATTCTTTGCCATTTTTTGTATAATGCATACCCACCTACATTAGCTAGGTCCAAAAATATTTATACCCGTATCTTTAGATTGTGTTGCTATATCTATACTATATATTTTTCCTCCTGGCAAACCGCCACTATTTGGGAAAGTTAAAGAACTTATTCCTCTGCTTCAATTTCGTTCGGACTAATCAAAAGTTCCTAAAAACAAAAAACTATTAAAGTAGATTACAAGATTTATTTTGTTCTCATCTTAATGCTAATCTTAAACCGTATTATCTCATTTGATTTGTTAACTTCACTTTGTGGTTACAGCTCCCCAAGATCTGGAAGACATAAACAGCGATGGCATGGACAATCTGGATCTGTTGATGCAGGGAGCCCTCGACGACAGCATCCAGCTGGGTCACAATGCCCACCTGTCCGCCGGAGGAGGAGGGGGAGGCGGAGCAGTCCACTCCCACATGGGCTCGCCGCACACACCGCCCATGAACGGCCTCGATGCCCAGCTGGGTGGCTCCGGGCGTGTGGGCAGCGCGCCGGTGGCGACGCAGGCGCAGAGCCACGTGCACCCGCAGCTGCCGGAGAGTCCGCCGGACTCGCAGCCCGCCTACAGTCCGCTGGGCGAGGCACACGGAATGGCGATGCCGGGTCGGGAGCTCATCTACCCGGGGCTGCCGCCCATGCAGCACCAGCCGGGCCTCCTGCAAACGGACCTGGGCCAGTACGCCTCGCCTCCGCAGCACCAGCAGCACCACTTCGCGGCCCCGCAGGCCGACGTGCGGATCAAGCACGAGTCCGGACTGATCATGAGTCCGAATAACTTGCTGTGCCACCAGCAGCAGCAGCAGCAACAGCAACAGCAACAGCAGCAGCAGCAGATGCACCAGCAGCACCAGCTGAGCGAGCAGCAGTTCGCCACACATCCCCACCAGCAGCAGCTCCAGGAGCAGGACCAGATGCTCTACTACGACAGCGGAGTAGGGGCGGGGATGTATGCAGCCGGCAGCTACCAGAACCTGTCCACCTGCACCCTGACCTCCGCCCTGGGACTGGACGACCGTGTCCAGGTGATCGGGACCAGCCAGCTGTCCCTCAACCGCGTCTCCGCTCCCTCCACTCCGGTGCACTCGTTGTCGCGGAAGCGGAAGATGTCCACCCAGCTGGACTGCCCGGACTTCGCCCCCACTCCCAAGGTGGACGCGGGCCTGCAGATGAGTCCCCTGCGCGCCTCCCACCACTCCTTGGCCACGCCCACCCCGGCGCCCTCCCACTGCTCCGCCTCCGTGTCGCCAGCCCTGTCCGCCGTGAATTCGCAGGCGGAGAACAGCCTGGACGGGCAGTCCGGCGGAGTGGCGAACGGAGCGGCATCCGGAACGGGTTCGGGATCGGGATCGGGTTCGGGGTCCGGAAGCGAGGCGGGCGACCCGGCGGGCGGGCAGTGCATCCGGTTCAACGGATTCCAGCCGGAGAACTGGCATAAGCTGTTCGACCAGAGCCTGCAGGAGCTGTCCGTGATCTACTACCGCGTGGACGCCGACAAGGGATTCAACTTCAGCGTCTCGGACGACGCGTACGTGTGCCAGAAGAAGAACCACTTCCAGGTTACTTGCCATGCGCGCCTCCAGGGCGATGCCAAATTCGTGAAGACACCGTCCGGCTTCGAGAAAATCAAATCCTTCCACTTGCATTTCTACGGCGTCAAGTTCGAGGCGCCCAACCAGACGATCCGCGTCGAGCAGAGCCAGTCGGATCGCTCCAAGAAGGCCTTCTACCCAGTACCGTAAGTAGAGCTCCACCAATCCAAAACCAAATTCCTAAATATCAGAAATGCAAGTGTAGTAGCTAGATGAACATGTAAAGATAATGAATTGATTAAACATACAAAGGGAATTTTAGTAAATTAAGGATCCGAATCGCAAGCTAACCATTTCCCGTCCTCCCACAGCATCGATCTCCAGAAGCACATCGTCAGCAAGATCACCGTGGGTCGCCTGCACTTCTCGGAGACGACGAACAACAACATGCGTAAGAAGGGCCGCCCCAATCCCGAGCAGCGCTTCTTCCAGCTGGTGGTCGGCCTCCACGTGCACACCATCTCGGGCAACTTCCCGGTGGTGAGCCACGGCAGCGAGAAGATCATCGTGCGCGCCTCGAACCCGGGCCAGTTCGAGTCGGACGTGGACCTGTGCTGGCAGCGCGGGCTCACCCAGGAGTCCGTGTTCCACGCAGGCCGCGTGGGCATCAACACGGACCGGCCGGACGAGAGCCTGGTAGTGCATGGCAACCTCAAGGTGTCCGGCCACATCGTCCAGCCGAGCGACAGTCGCGCCAAGCAGGAGATCGGCGAGCTGGACACCTCGGTGCAGCTGCGCAACCTGCAGAAGATCCGGATCGTGCGGTACCGCTACATGCCCGAGTTCGCCGTGCACTCGGGTCTCCGGCGGGAGAGCGACACCCGGGAGATCGAGGACACCGGCGTGATTGCGCAGGAGGTGCGCGAGGTCATCCCGGACGCGGTGCAAGAGGCTGGCAGCGTGGTGCTGCCCAACGGGAACGTCATCGAGAACTTCCTACTGGTCAACAAGGTGGGAACTGTCCTTTGCTCAGTGCCTTAAGCCCCTAACCTTAACCGCTTACTCCCTTTAAAGGACCGCATCCTGATGGAGAACATCGGAGCCGTCAAGGAGCTGTGCAAGGTGACCTACTCGCTGGAGTCCCGCATCGAGCACCTGGAGCGGGCCAATGTCACCCAGAACAGCCTCCAACTCCGTGCCAAGGACCTGCTGGAGCCGCGCTGCATCCTTCCGGAGCGCGCTGCCATCCAATCCTTCGGCAGCCGCAAGGACGGGTACGAGGTCTGCTCCAGTCGATCGCTGCAGATCGTCATTTTCCTGCTGATCATCGTTATGGCAGCCTGGTGAGTGGTAACCCATCGGGTTCTCCAATTAATCCTTCTTTTGTATGTGTAAGAGTCATTTTTGTTTTAAAGTATACATTGTGTTTGAATCCTCTAATAACCTAATAAATTTTACTATAATTGAATCGTTTTCCTATTATGATGAATTAATTAATTGAACTCTTTTTAAGTTGCCAATTCGATATTTATAACCTTTTTTTTATATTCAAGCCTGGCGGCGGTGTCCACGCTGTACTTCGTAGAGCACAACAAACAGCAGCAGATGGACGGCTACCCGGTTTTCGGCAACGGACTTTTCCGGCCGGAGACGGGGTCCACTCACCTGAGCGACGAGGAGCGGCACTACTTACACAACCTGCACACGCTGTTCAAAAACAAGACGCACGGCCCGTGGTCGTCAGGCAGGATGTACGCAACCAGCACCAGCCGACCCCCCGGATCCCGTTCTGGAAATGAGGAGGAGGCGGAGGAGCTGGCGGCGGTGCTGACCAAGCCGCAGGTGTCCAGCAGCCAGCAGCAGCAGCAGAGCCTCAAGCATGGCGTCATCACGACGACAGCTCCGCGGTTTGCCAACAAGACCATCAACAGCAAGAAGGGCAAGTGGCCGCCCACCCAGGAGGTACTGCGTCAGGCGGCGGGTCAGAAGTTGCATCTCACGGCGCCGGTCCACGTGGCTCCGCCCGCTCCCGCGAGGAGTCTTCCTCCGGCTTCCCTGAACGACACAATAGCATCAACGGAGAAGCCGTCCCAGGCCATTCCCCTGCCGCAGGACTTCGAGAACAACTCGATCGACATCGATGCCCAGCAGAAACAGTCGCAGCTGAAGCTGGACGAGCACATCGTGGTGGTTGGCACGATCGCCAGCCCCGCCTCCGATGCCTACGACTCCAGTGCCCCGGCCCCCGCCCATCCCATCCGGAAGTTCAACCCCGGAACGGTTTACACACATGTCTACAAGACGGTGTCGCCTCCCACGGCGAACTTGGCCCTGACCACTAACAAGGTGAGCACCGAGCCCGCCCAGAGTCCGCTGACCCAGGCCCTGGACGTTCCGCCGCCGGCTATTCCGCTGCGGAACAGCAGCGACAACCCGGACGCCCTGGACCTGCAGAACCTGAGCAACACAAACGAGTCCGTGGACAACCCGATTACCGGGGTTTATGGCTTTGAGTACCAGGCCTCTGGACTGAGGGAGTCCAATGTGGGAAGGCGGTCGGCCAGCCAACGGAGTCTGGACTGGATTAGACAGAAGAGCGTGAAAACGGCGGTCTTTGGACAGCCAGCCGAATGCAACGGCGACGAGTCGGTCAGCGATAATTGTCAGGTAGGCATCAACTGGCATGATCGGCCTCCAAATTAGTAATGCATTTCGTGTTATCCTCAGTCCGTTTGCTTCGAGGAGCTTCCTCCGATTCAGACTCAGCCAGACAATGTGGACGCCAATGTGAAGGAGCAGCACGTGGAAGATGATCTCCAGTCGGCCGAGGAGCAGGATCAAGATCCGGACATTGTTGAGACGCAGCCCGCTGGGCCAGCTGGCAACGACACTTTGGCCGAGGCCCAGCCAGGAATACAGGGCAAGAGTTCTCATAGCACCGATGCCCTGTCGAAGAAGTTTTCCCAGGAGACGGAGCCGGTGGTCGCAGCCAATGACGATCCGGTGTACCAGCTGGTGCAGGCCGCCTCTGTTCAGAATGAGGCCCCGAAGGATGAGAATGTGCTGCCGCCTTTCCAGCTGGACTGCTGGAGTGTGTCTAGTTGCGTCCTGGCCGCCCAGTACAATCGCACCATTGACATGGAGCAATTCTGTCCCACTTCGGGCACCTCCCTCAACGTCAGCTACACAGTTCCGGTGTCGCGTTATCTGCAGGCCAGCAGTCTGGAGCTCCACCTGAGGTACAATTATACTCGTGTTTATATGTATATCATATATACATAAAACGACTACACTCCTTACAGCTCAAACAAACCGCTTCAGTGGTCCATCTGTATCGACGAGGACCAGGCCAAGCCCAGTGCCAACGCCCAGCTGAATGAGGACGACGAGGCCACAGCCACCAGCGGCGTGAAGATCCTCAAGCAACTGGGCAAGAACAAACTTAGCCTGGCCCTCGATCTGCCCGCCCGCGGCTTCTTCCTGCGGGACTTCATGCTCCGCGCCAGCCACGACTTGGAGCAGGTGGGTTTTTGGGCTGTACTTAAGCTTATTCAGTGAATCCTCTACTCTTTCAATTGCAGCAAAAACTTTGCGATGATAACGCTCACCTGGCGAACCCCATACTCCAGTACAACTTTAGGATCGTAAGAGATTGTGATTAGTTTACAGCTTAATTTATGGCACGGATCGTGTGTACTGCATGTTTGTCCTGGCACCCAACACGGAAAATTCGTTTAAATTAGGAAAATGAAGAGATGAATAAAAAAAAAACTGTTGATCAGCGCGTGGAATATGAAATGAATACATTTATACGTTAAGAAACCAATTCATTAATAAATACAAAACAATTACCGACCATTTAAATAAAATATGTAGCGAAATCTTTTAAAACAATCTTTCATTTATCTAGATTACCCAATTTGAAAGAGGGAACTAGAATAAATATCTGAATATTGAAATATCGATTGGTGAAGGGTGAATGACAAGGTTTGTCTAGTGCCGAACATAAATTCAAAAAATGTTCTTATCTCAGGTAAGTAATGCATTTTACTTTTAAACGAATAGAAAACTTAACAGATAAATGACACGACTGACGATCCTCTACACGGCGAAGGGCTGATCCTTGCCATCCTCATGGTACTTGATATAGGTCTCTCCGTGCGTAAAGTCCTTGGTTCCCTCGAGGCGACCTCGTGGCGGAGCTTTGTCATAGTTGAAGGCCTTCTCGGACTTGCCGAACAGCTGGTTAGCCAACTCGATGTCGTCACGGTACTTGCCCACCACTACCTTCTTTCCAGACAGTGGATCGGTTATGTCACCCAGCGGGTAGACGACCTTTTCCACGTTGTGTGTGATGAGGCGGGTAAGGCGCTCAGGGAGTTCCCTTATTAGGACCACGTCCCCGGTTTTGCACACTTTCTGTGGATCGTGGGCGAAAAAGAACTCGTCCTTCTTAAAATACTGCAAGGCCAACATAAAGATTTAGAATTTTTTTTAGGAGCGATTGTGCTAATGCTTTCCTACCATATTCAGGTTCTTATCCAGTTCCATTCGGCGAATGCGAATCTTTGATGCATTTTGCTTAATACAAGGAACGCATTGGCCCATAAGTAGTAGTCCTCGCCTCGACATGATCCTACAAGGCTTTTATTCAAAAATCTTTAAAAATAAACAACTTGTTTCAAGAAAAAGAAGCCGGTGTGACCAAATAGACTACACTAAACAGCTGGTAACTATCGATGAGAACAGCTGTTCCTGTTATTTTTTTTGTAGGGCTGACACAATTTATTAAGTATTTAAACATTTTTATTTGTTGTACAGAAATAATTTTATCTTTAAATATTAATGTGCCTTAATAGAAAACTTAAGTTTACAAAATTTTCTTATCAACAAATTGGTCAAAGCATATCGATAACTTTTGTCGTTGCAATGCTGCGGGCTATCGATGAACTCGCGCTCCACGTGTTGTCTCGTCCATTTTTTCGTCGCACGCAACACGTGCAGAGGTTCTTTCATTTACTTGGAGTTTTTCTCAGACAAACGCATATAAAATGGCCGACGTGGGTAAGTCGAGAAAGTCATGAATGAAAATGGGACTCCAACTAAAGGAATTAAACACCCGTAGAAGTGCGTAAGGAAAAGAAAAAGAAGAAGATCAAGGAGGAACCCATGGACGCAGATGATATTGGTACGCTGCAAAAGCAGGGTAACTTCCAGATCAAGCCCTCCTCCAAGATCGCTGAGCTGGACACCTCACAATGGCCGCTTCTCCTTAAGAATTTCGATAAGTTGAATATTCGCTCCAACCACTACACACCGCTGGCCCACGGATCCTCTCCCCTGAACCGGGACATCAAGGAGTACATGAAAACGGGGTTCATCAACCTGGACAAGCCGTCTAACCCTAGTTCGCATGAGGTGGTGGCTTGGATAAAGAAGATTCTCAAGGTGGAAAAGACGGGTCACTCGGGCACGCTAGATCCCAAAGTCACGGGTAAGTACGGCGAATGTTTTCCAAGCGCAACATAACCTCAATTTGTGGCCGCGTGTTTTTGTTAGGTTGCTTGATTGTCTGCATCGACAGGGCCACTCGGCTTGTGAAGTCTCAACAAAGCGCTGGTAAGGAGTACGTTGCCATTTTCAAACTCCACGGAGCCGTAGAGTCTGTTGCCAAGGTGCGTCAGGGTCTGGAAAAGCTTCGTGGTGCTCTCTTCCAGCGTCCTCCACTCATCTCTGCCGTAAAGCGCCAGCTGCGCGTTCGTACTGTTTACGACAGCAAGTTGTTGGACTATGATGAGAGCCGCAATATGGGTAAGTCTGGCTTTATCTACATATTTACAATCCTTTTGAGCAAGTGCGTCGTTGCCGGAATAGACTGTCTGGCAGAGATGCAGCTAGCTTGTGCTATTAAAATCTTAGTATTTGCAAGCCTCCGCAAATGCACAGTGTACATTTTAAAAAATAATTTTTTTTTCCCCACTGCCGCCTACTCACGATCTTAGGTGTTTTTTGGGTTAGTTGCGAGGCCGGCTCCTACATCCGTACTATGTGCGTCCATCTAGGCCTTGTCCTAGGCGTCGGTGGCCAGATGTTGGAACTGCGGCGCGTCCGCTCAGGTATTCAGTCGGAGCGCGACGGCATGGTGACCATGCACGATGTGTTAGACGCCATGTGGCTGTACGAGAACCACAAGGACGAGTCGATGTTGCGTCGCGTGATCAAGCCGCTGGAGGGTCTGCTGGTCAACCACAAGCGCATTATCATGAAGGACAGTTCGGTAAGTTAAAAAACTGGGACTTAAAAGTCCCACCTACCCCATGATATTAAGCCGGCAGGTGCTTGCAATCCCCACGGGCACCTGTGACTATGATTGGGAACAGTGAAGCCACTGATGTGTGTATGTTGGGCAGCGCTTTTTTTCTGCGTGCCCGGCAAAGAATATTCGGTCGACACTTTTTCCATCCAAATATCTGTCTTAAAAGCAACTGACCGTCTGTCTATTTCCCCAGGTAAATGCCGTTTGCTATGGAGCCAAAATTATGTTGCCCGGCGTCTTGCGTTATGAGGATGGCATTGAGATCGATCAAGAGATCGTCATCTGCACCACCAAGGGCGAGGCAATTTGCCTGGCAATTGCCCTTATGACCACAGCTACCATGTCTTCGTGTGATCATGGAGTGGTGGCCAAAATAAAACGAGTAATTATGGAGCGCGACACTTATCCACGCAAGTGGGGATTGGGACCCAAGGCATCGGCCAAGAAGGCGCTCATTGCCGCCGGCAAATTAGACAAGTTCGGTCGGCCCAATGAGAACACGCCCAAGGAGTGGCTGACTGGTTTTGTGGACTACAGTGCCAAGAAGGCAGTGTCTCAAGAGACTGCTCCCTCAAACGGCTCCAGTGAACCCAGCAAGGTAGGCCTCTCTGATTCGCTTTCATTATTTAACATTTACTAAAGAAAGCATTATTTATTCAGCGCAAATTGAGCACATCCAGTGTTGAGGAAACAGCGGCACCAGCTGCCTCCGAAGAGACTCCTTCCAAGGACAAAAAGAAGAAGAAAAAGAAGCACAAGGGCGAGGAGGAGGCGCCAGCTGCTGAGGAGGATGCGCCTGCCGATTCAGAGCCAGTAGAAAAGGAGAAGAAAAAGAAGAAGAAGAAGGATAAGGATAGGGACAGAGAAGCTCAGGAATAGAAATCGAACGTTTCTATAGGATTAGGTTTTATAGAAAACTCTACGGTTCTTTGTGGAGACGCCTACAAATTTGCTAGCTGTTAAGTTTAAGGAGTGTTTTTATGTGTAGAAGTGCATACAAATTACAAAATGCATTTAAGTGACATTCGCAATGCAATAAATTGTATATTTTATTGTAAAAAAGTTTAGTTTTTTAAAGTTTAAGTTTTAGCTCTGCAGTTAGAAAGACAAGTCCACTAAAACGCAAGGTGAGCTTATTATTACACACTTTTATATGTTTAAATGAAGCTTTCGTCTGCGTTATCTGATGAACAATAACTTTCGCCCCTAGCTGAAAAATGAAACTTCTCATGTTGAATGCGAGATTGGTCTTACTGAAGGTATAACGCAAGCGAGCACATTTAAGTTAATATATGTATATATCTACTAACCTTGACTACGAAAATTTATTTAAAATACCTCTCTTATTTTAGATGGCGAAACAGCTTTAAGGACAGGACATGGTGCGGGGAAAGGGAATAAAAGGTGAGTCTGAATGTAACGGTAAATTTTCAGTATTATTTGTTTTGATGAGCATTAACTTTCGCCCCTATCTGAATTTGAAACTTCTCTTGTTGAATGCGAGATTGGTCTTACTGAAAATTAAAATTGTCAGAACGATATGGAAATTATTTAAATAACGCAAACACTAATTAAAATTTTTTGTTTTTTCAGTTTTTCTAAAAAGCAAACAAAACAATAAACCGGACTCTCGTGAGCATGTGGTCCAAGGTAAGATAAAGTTTTTTTTTTGTACCTCGTAATTTGGCTTTTTGTGATGAGCTTTAACTTTCGCCCCTATCTGAAATTGAAACTTCTCATGTTGAATGCGAGATTGGTCTTACTGAAATTGCTCCTAACTAATTAACGTAAAAACATTTAGCTCACGTTTACTAAGTATATTTCTTAAATTTTTCAGATTGCTGAAGGAAATCATTCTATCAAAAAGGATTCTTATAAAAAGGTAAATATTAAAGTTTAAATATATCAAACTAAAATAAATTAAGTGATGAGCATTTACTTTCGCCCCTATCTGAAATTGAAACTTCTCCTGTTGAATGCGAGATTGGTCTTACTGAAAATGATTCCATTTAAAAAAAGATCAAAAATCTTATTTACAACCCTCTCTAAACAAATTTATTTATCTTTTTTCAGATTTTTTAGTCGCATAATCAATACACGGATACCGATGCTTTATTAATAGGTAAATAAAAACAAATTGGCTGATTGTTCTTCGCCACTTTTGACTGTTGTTTTCCAAACTTTTGTAAAATACTAATTCCTTACCTGATGAAAAAACTAAAACTGATTTATGTGGTATGATTTGCACATTAACCGCAACAAATCCTACTCCAATAGGTCCTACTGACAATTTTGGCAAGAAACAAATTTTTAAATTTATTTTTAATATCCACTAACTGCTAACTTTCTTTTGCGTTTTTAGTTTGCCAAGCATGTTGTTATTTTACCAAGGTAATTATAAATTACATATTTTTAAATGTTTTTTATTAATGATGAAAATAAGTTACTGAATTATGTGGCATGATTTACGCATTAACCGCAACAAATCCTACTCCAATAGGTCCTTCTGACTATTTTCAAAACTACTTAATGGGATTATATTTATAGCCTTAATAATTTTACAATTTTTCTTTATTTGCAGTCGATGTCTTTTCCTCTGATTTGGTAAACATTGATAACTCGCGCTGCAAATTTATTGAGAACAATGTTTTTCCAGGTACAGTACTGTTCAAAAAACTATTTTATTTTTAATGCGCACCTAATTGCGAAAATAAAAGTAAACAAAGAACACGTGACAGTTATTTTGTTGGATTGGGTCATACGTGTGTATAACTAAAAGTTCAGCTGAAATCTTTGACATGGCTTTTTGGGCGGGCTTTCGTTTTCAGGGGTGCAAGAAAGCGCCAAATAAGAGGTGTAGAGCTCATTATTTTGACAACTCAATTAACGCCGGATGTGTGGATATCAACGAGATCCGATTCTGATCCTCGATATAGTACAAATTTCTGTGCTTGCAGCTGGCTGTGCAAACACGTTTTTGGCGACCTTAAAATATCAGCGTGTGGATTTTTTACACACGCAGCCCTGTGTTTCATTCCGTCTTCCACCTTGGCGCGCTGCCTATCGGACGCCATATTGGAATAATCGCAGAATATTTGTCTGTCACAATTTGTGTATGTATTCGGCTATGCTTTTTCGACGTGTCGTCAGCACGAGTTAAGTTAATTGTGTTCATTTAATCAAAAATTGCGACTTGGTTAAGGATTTGTTGCGCCGACGAACTAAGAGGCTATCATAAATCATTTTTGGGGAAGGTAAGTGGCCCCTGAATTGTTTAAAATTGCATTGCAAAAGGACATCGCCGGCATAAGAATTTGTGCAAAGTGTAGAGGGTGCTTTCTAGTGACGCATGCGATCGTTTGTGTATGTATCCATTGCGACGCCATCTTCCATTTTTAGTTTGAGGTTATTGATTAGTTTTTGTATGAGCGATGCTTTCGTTTTCAATAATTTTGCGAAGATAAATAAAAGAAGCCAATGTAAATTTGTAAAAAGTTTAATACATTTGGAATATTGGAATAAAGTAGTGCGCAAGAGGAATTGTCGTAGTTTTAGAGTGGGCATTATAAGGAACATTAAAAATGAACTTTCCCGGCTGTCAGTTTTTAGATTTGTTTGGTTTTCGATATATTTTGAGTGCTTAGATATATTATTTTAAAAGTTTAAACTAATTGAACCTAGTGTTGTTAAACAACCATTGTCCCTAAAAAAAAAAATTAATCTTGTGTTCTAATTCACATTTATACATGATAAATTGACTCTTTTTTGAAGGCTTTTTCGATCGTTTTTCGTTAAAGGTAGCTCTCTTCAACACCTGCCTGTCCATCTTAAGTGTTGTAAAATCAGGACATTTTTTGGATGTTCTCTTCTTGCCTTTTGTTAATGACTTTTTACATAACACAGTTATCGGTAATCGAAAGGCGCACGTGTGCCACCCCCGTACCGTTTCCCTCTCCTTCTAACACATGCGTAAACAACAACAACAGCCGCTAGTCTATTCCCATGTGTTCCTCGGAAATATGTGAAAAAGCGTCCAGGGTTCATACACACACACTCAAAAACATGTATTTGACGTTGAGTCGGAGTCCGGATTATTTTGTGATCTGATCGCAGCGCCGTCTTTTAATTTTACTCTGTCATAGAATAAAATTACTTTTCGCGGCTGTGCATAATTGTTGTGCTCGGGCGCGCATTACTGCCGACGTTTGTAGTCAACATAAGGGCGAAAATAAAAGTCTTAAAATGTTTTGACTGTGCTCTTCTTTGCAACGCGAGGTTGTGTTTGTGGGTGTGCGGCAAAAGGCGCTTTAACCACAAACTAAACATATTACGTTTCTGTGATACTGGGCCTGTTTCAAAAAGTACGAAATGAATTTTATTAATGAGCCTTAAATTAATTCCTTTAACTCATGGGCAGCCAAAAAAATGATGTTGCAAAAAACTCAGTTTACCTCTTGTGTTGTGTGTATCTGCTGATTTTCATGGCAGAGTGGTTTAATAAATTGACCTGCATTAATTTATAACCTCTAAATAGTTTAGTATTTGAGTTTTTTATGAAAAGATCGCTAAGATTTAAGGAATTTTAGTGCTGCCTAAAGTGATCAAAACATGTTCCGGCCAGTGTTGTTAAAGACTAAAAATAATTTTGTTTTGAGGGTAAACTTTTTCCACCAGGTTCTAATGATATTTTATCTGTTCCCCGCAGCATGACTTACGAACTGCCGCCAATCGTTTTGGAGGGCAAAGAACTGATTAAATACCGCCACCTAAAGCGCAAGTACCCTGTGTCCACGGCCTTCCTGCAGCGCAACTGGTGGAATGTAAAGAGGTTCATAGTGTACGCCCTGAGTCCACGCTGCGTCATCAGGAATTATGCGTGGAGGAGGCGGCGCAGCACACACGTGCGGATCGTGCGACGAGTCCGGATCCTGCTCTTCGATCCGCGTCTTAAGGCGATGATTAAGCGACGCCTTCAAAACGTGAGACAGTGGTCCAGGACTCTGGTGGGTTATTACCGAAAGCAGGGTAGGGTCGAGGAGTATGAGGAGACAGAGGTGTACAGCGTCGCCCAGCCCCTGGGAGCCGAGGAGCTCTCCAAGCAGATGAAACAGCAACTGGAGTTGCTTAAGACCGGCAAAAGAAGTCTGTCCCTTATAGAAGACTCTATTCCCAGTTTGGAGGTTCCAGCCAAAAAGCTTAAGGACCATTCCAAGATCTCCCAGGTGACACCAGATGAAGCCATCGATGATCAACTGAACTTAGACCTGGCATCTTCCAAGGAGGCTACAGAAAGGACACCCACAAAGTCACCCGCCCAAACAGCCGCCTCGGAGGATGCCCCAACTCAGGCTACTCCCAGCAAGGAGCAGAGCGGGCAGATTAGCACATCCTCTAGTGCAGAGAAGTCGGAAAAAGCGGCCGGCGGCAGCAAGTTCCTGGATATGCTCATCAGCAAGGTGCGGGTGAAAAACTTTGCGCGGCAAGAGAACATACCCACAGAAGCCTCGGCGACTTCCTTTTTTGTTTCCGAGGACGATGGCAGTGAGGATTTTGTGGGCTTTGACGAGAGTGTCCACCAGCCAGGCATGCTGCTCACGCCGCTCGTCCCTACTAACTGCCAAACCACGGAGGGAAACTGTGCCTTCGTCAGTGAATCACTGGATGCCTACATGCGGGAGCATCACATCAACGACTTGGACTCACGGCAGGACGACAAGGACAAGCTGCTCGAACCGATGGGACACGATGGGCAAGTTACATCGCACAGTATGCCGCCGCCGATGGACATGCCAGCCGTTCCGGAGGCTTTGCAGCGGCTGCGAACGGTGGGGGAACGGCGACAGTATCTGCAGCGTTGCAAAAACCATAAGATGGGCATTATCAACAACGAGGCAAACATATACAGGGAGTTGCAGCGAAAGCAGAGACACCTGAAGGTCAAGATCGGGGCCATGCAGGGACTGCAGGCGCCCGCCTCCCAGATGCCCTTCTCCCGCCAGGGTTGGCAGGCGGCCAGTTATGTGGCCACGGAGGACTCAAATTACTATTATCAGGTGGGACTTCAAAAAATTATTTTTATTTGGATTCGCCCTTAAAATCCCTTGCTTTTTAGGTAATTCAAGTGGATGGCGAGATGGTGCGTCTACCGGGCGCGCGGGGAAATAATCTAAAGCGTGAGAAGAGCCCGTACTTGAGCAAACTAACTTGCGAGGAGAAGAACAAAATGAAGTGTCACAGTCAATGCTTGGATGCCCGCATCTGCCGGGAGCTGAGAGTGATTCCTACGAAAGTTGATCCACCGCGAAACCCCAAGATCCTCAACCAGTTTCCGCTGCCGTCCATCTTTCGTCCCTGCCCGTTGTCCAAGAAACCGCTTCAAAGACCGCTGGACGATGATACCGCCGCGTTGCTCTTGGCCGGAGGTAGTATGGCTGTGGTCAGCATGCCGAATGTGCAGCTGGATGTTATGCCTCAGCTGGGGCGGCCCCTGGACGAGATTGCCAAGCGATATCTTCAGCACATCCTGCCTCATCACGACATAACGCGCGAATGGGCCGAGTTCAGTGTGTCTACGCTGCAAGCCCCGCCTGCCTGCATGAAAGATGCCGAGGAGCAGGCTGCCCAAACGCCAGCTGGTCGTCGAAAAAGTTTTACCTTCGTTATTCCCTACCTTAACGATCGGAATCATATACTAGTACGTCGAGTGGTGGACCGATCCGAGCAGCTGGACAATAGCTTTAACGAGGAGCCCAATAAACTGCAGGAGTTTGGCTTCCGGGCGAAACTTCCCACTCTGCCGGATGCCGAGATCCTGGCCTGTGCAGACATGATTAACGACATGATCAACACCGTTGCTATCAGCTGCAGCGAAAACAGTTTCATAAGCGAGGATCCAGATGCTGCAACCAACAGTGCTCTCAACTCCAAGTCCTCTGAAGTAAGCCCCGCGAAAGAAGAGGCTGGTAAGGATGTCGAAAAGTTAAACGGCAAGCCAAAAGGACTGCCTAACAAGCAGAAGCGCCTGGCTAACGAACTGAGGCGATTGAATGCCACCATCATTGACGCTGCTGCCAGGAACACAGACGGTAAGTAGCTCTGCCTACCTGTTTTTGGAAGTAATCTATGTATATGGATCTCCCTTGCAGCCAACAAGCCGTGTATTAAAGACTTCTGCCAGTTGGGATGCATTTGTGCCAGCTTGGCAGGTACTGAGTTACCTGTACGAGATCACTGCGGAAGGGCAGAGTGTGTCCTGGATTGCCGTTGCCTGGGCGCGGAGCAGGGTCGTGTAATGCGCGTGGACGCTGCAGATGTAATTATCAGTTTTATTTCCTGCTCTTTTATCCTAATTTACTATCTAATCCTAAATACAGGGACGCGGTATATCAAACGAGGACGCGTTTAACTTGCGCCGCAAAGCCACTGCGCGTTTGGCCAAGATGGAGAAGGACTTCACGTCCACCTTAGTGCTTACCGACAACGAGACGCTGTTAATCAACGAGTCGCAGGGCGACAAGAAGCGCCGCTGCACAAAGGCACCCAAGCGCTACGAAGACTTCGACGACACGATGTTTGACGAGGAGGAAAAGAATGTCGTGTCGCCTACCTCGAAGAAGCAAAAGAAAATAGCCGCTGCTGCTGCAGCTGCAGCCGCCTCTGCTGCTGCTGCTGCCGCCGCTGCCAGTGCCAAGATAGCCGCTCCTGCACTGACCGAGCCCGTACTGGTGAGAGACACGGATCTGGCCAAGCTGAAGCACTGCTTAGTGGGGCTGCGCCGCTTGCCGGACATCGACAACTTGGCCATTTTCTGCATGACCCACCAGCTTTACAAATGCTTCTGTGGTGGCGACTCGCCCGATGGCAAGCCAGTGGTAATCGAAAAGGAGCAGTGGAACACACCGGTGACCCACTTCAATCCGGATCTGGCCACCAGGGCGCACTACAGCTTTGAGAGACCGGCGGAAGAGGTTCCAGCGAAGAAGAAGGGCAAGGTCAAGGCTAAGCTAGAGCAGAAGCCGGCCGAGGATGATCAGAAACCGAAGACTTCATCGGAGAAAACAACTTCGCCCACGACTGAATCAAAAGGAGAGCCGAAAGTAGACTTGTTTGACGATGATTCTCCCTTGCAAAGGTCATTTGAGCTGGATACGATATTCAACTACTACCGTTCCCGGCCAAACTTTTGCCGCAGAGCCATCTCCGTGCCTAAGAGCTCCTACCAGCGCCTAAACAAACGTCGAGCTGAACGCTTGCGTCACTATACGGCCCGCCAAGAGACTCCAGAAACGGTAGAACTGCTCAAGGCCCGCATTCAGGGTGCGATCACATACTACCGCAAGGAGCTCGATCGTCAACGCAAGCGGGAGCTGACTAAGAAGAATGCAAACGCCCCCCGTCATAGAGGTGCGAGATGACTCCGACGGCAGTGAGGTCAGCAACCGGCAAAAGAGGAGCGGAAAACCGGCCAAGGGGCCGACTCCGGCAAAACGGATAAAACTGCTGTCGGATAAGCTTTCGCCGCCGGAGGAGGAAAACAAGTTGGATATTCAAGTTCCCCGTATTGCCGCCTGTTACTCCCTGAACTCGGCCTCTGTGGATGTTCTGGGGTCTGGAATGGCAAATGCAGCCGCTGCAGCTGCAGCCGCCACTGGTGCGGCACACTGCCCCTCCGAGACAGACTCTCCCAACTTCCGATCCTTCTACAACGAGGTCGTGAAAAACATGAACACACTGGTCAGCAAAAAGATGCAGGATATAGACCTCGCTCTGCAGCGCGAAAGCAAGATAATTCCGTCCCCCAACGAGGAGATCCTCTGCATCATCAAGTGGACCAACTTTCTAGCTGCCTATGAGTCCGGGTTCGTGTTCATTTGGGACGTGCAAATGAAGAGTCACAGCTTTCTGGCGGCAACCACCGCCAACTTGATGCCCTCAGTGTGCGGCGCAATCGGAGTGGTGAACACCAAGTTTGCGCCAGATCCGCAGGCACTGCCTCTCATGGCTAGAATGCTGATGAATTCGACGCGCAATGAGAACACCAACCGACTGGCGGTGGTGATGCAGGGAAGGCAGAGTTATTGGCTCGTCAAGGGTTTCCTGAGGCACATGGAGGGCAATGCCTGCACGAAGCCCACGCCGCAGACGCACCCGCTTCTGACCAAGAAGATCAACGTATTGTGCTCGCTGCTGGTGAAGCAGCGCATTAGGGAGCATCAGAAGAAGCTCCAGAGCGGTGACGGCTCGCCCTCAGACAGTTTGGCAGCAGAGGTTCCTCCACCGAGCTCGTTGCTCTTTAGACAGCGCTCTCAGCGCGAACAGAAGGGGCCCAAGAGCGCAGAAGCGTCATCCAGTTGCACCTCACTGGAGAGGTTGCCAACAGTATCACCTCCGTTAGGTTTTACAAGTGTATCTCAGCCTTTGCCGACCAGTAGTACTCCAGGGTCTAGTTCTGAATCTGTTAAATCCTCTGCCGTTCCTGCCAAGATCGTGTCTCCCGCTATAAAGCCCAAGTCCAGTGCTTCTGGAATCCGCAGCAACATCGAGTTCAGAAAGGTAAACCACTGCGATGTGGACGAACTGCAAATACCCGAACTGCACAAGACCGACCACCGTTGGGTGGTGCTGGACATCTTTGACGACTTTTCGCACATCTTCGTGCCAGCCTTCGGGGACATAATCTCGTTGATCAGAATCTACAGCGTGATGCAGGTGGCTCAAGAGACGCAAAAGGTTGTGAAGCTGCAGTTTTTCCCCAATGCGCCTTACGATGCCTTTGTCACGCCTTCGTCTAGGAAAAAGATCTACTTTGGACCCCTGAGTCTGGATATGCCGCCGCCGGTACTTGTACTCCTGCAAAGTGTTGACCGAAAAATGATGCTTCGCGAGGTGTACCAGCGGGAGCACTCCATTCCCGTCCAGCGGGACCGTCGGAGTATGGCCATCTGGGTACTGCACGTAAACGGGCAGGTGCACTTTGAGATCGACATGGAATCTACGGTTAAGCTTGCGGCACAACAGAAAGATTCTACGGCAACGTCGGGTCCTAATGTGGTCAAAATACCGTCGCAACTGTCGGTGGAATTAGAAAATAATAACGATGAAGTACCTCCGGTGGTGATTATCGACAGTGACGAAGAAGACGATGATGAGGAGGATCAACTTGTGATTGACGAGCAGGCGGACCAGCAGCTGATGGCGGATATTAAGGAAGAGCAGCTGTCGCGCACAAACTTCACAATTCAGACAATTCCCTCTAGTGGCGCCCTGCAAATCACTGCCGCAGAGTCGGCAACCCTTACCTCACGACCGCCGAGGGAGGCGACCACCTGCCACCTTTCTGGAGGGTTTATGCCCTACATTGCAAACGTTCCCGTTAAGAACGGGGAGGCCCCGCCCACTACCCAATACCTAACTCCCCAAGTGCAGCTTACCACGTCGGCAAGTGTTTCTGGAGTGGTCTTGCCCAGTTCCTCCGCCCAACCCCCTCCAGCGAAAATCAGTCGTTTTTCGGCGACACCCAACAAGATCAACGAATCATTGCAGGAGTTGCTAAGCAGTGGGAATAATATAACGCCGGGTAGCATAACGATCACCAAGATGGACAGCAAGGAAAAGAAACCGATCAGCGATGTTGTCCAGACTGATAACAAACGCTTCAAAATTGCCAAGCGAGCAACTAAGGCTTTACCAGCACCCGCCACAATGACGTCCGCAGTCGGACAACTTGGCAACAGACCTCTGGCGGGGTCTCTTGCCAAGGGCATTCCGGCAATCAGGCCCGTGCCAGCAAGTCCAAGCACTTTGGTTAAGCTGTACCCCAGACCGGCTATGCCCACCAAGCGGCAGTCCACGCCGGCAAATGCTAAGACGACGGTCCCGCCGATGCCTCGTCAGTCTCTGCCAGCCAAGATGGGAATCTCCAGCAACAAGCCATCTCCGGTGTGCGCCACGAAGTTGTCCGGGTCCGCTGAGTCAAGCATACATCAGCTGCCTTCCCGTCAATCTTTGCCAGCTAAGGTGACTGCCAAACCCATGGTGGCAGCTCGGTCGGATCCAGATCTATCTTCTAGCCGACCGGCAAGCAATGTGTCTGCAGCTCAGCCCTCAACCGAAGAATTCTGCCATGGCGTCATTTGCGCCAAGGGTTTGCCGCGCTTTCGCGTCAAAGTGCAAGGCTCTGACTTTATGGTCAAGATACCCGAGGACGGCGTCCTGCGCTTCAAGACCTTCGGAGCAGCCGCCAGCTATCTCAACCGGTGAGTTTCAGCTGATTCTCTTCTTGATGCAAATATGCTAATTTCAGTTTTCTCTTTTACAGCCACCTTGTAAAAAATCCTCAATTCAAGTCACTCTTGCCGGCGCAGTGGAAGTTCCAGTCATTGGACCAGTCGCGCAACAATCAAGTCTCCATGGCGGCTATCAACGCCTCCCGTGTGCCATCTAAAAATCAGCAGCCCCCGGCCGCCATCGTAATCGAAGATTAAAGCGTCCTTTCCTTTGTTTGCCATTGCACTCAGTTGTTTGTTTATTTACGAAGGAGTGTTTTGAGGCAATGCGCTCAGCTCAGCAGTACACTCCTTCTTTCCGGATACATATTTAATATGTAAACTGATTAGGTTATAGTTATAGTCATCACCATGTAATGTTCTTATTGAGTTTAATAAGGATTAATTATTTTATTAAATTGTGTAAAGCGTGATAGCAATGCCTGCCACTGTTGCGGCAGATTTTTACGGTTCACATCCAATATTACATATAGTATTGTAATGTTAATTTTGTATAATCTGATATTTAATTCCAAGTTTAATTTTCTGAAGATTGTCATTTAAGTAAATCATTAAACAGAAAAAATTAACTAAAGAAAATACTTAAAATTGTGGAAAAACGAAGAAGGTTTGTTTCGATAAGTTTAATACAAACGGTGCAACATTGTTGACTTTGTCTGGGTATTTAAAAATGTGCGCGAATATCAGCTGTTTGTTAGTTCCAATTCCATGTCGTTTCGCCAAGTACAGCTGATTCTCAACGACATGAGACCAGTGAAAAGGTACGAAAGATGTCTTTTTTAAACTAAAATCAAATGTATACGCAGCTGGTTGCCTTTAGGGTTTGGACATAATTTATATAAATAAATATCCTGTCATATCAACTGACTGTCAAAGCTGATAACAGTCAACACTGCACGAATAGCAACAACAATTGGCAATAACCAAAACACTCATTCAAGGTCAGCATTAGATATAGAACCACTAATACAGACGATGGGACATATAAGCGCTACTAATTCGCTTGCCTAAATAATTTGCAGATACCGCTGGCGAAAGCTCGGAGCGCATTTTGCTGGATCGGTTTCAACAGACCCCAGATATTCATTCACCGTGATCAGAGGAAGACCTCTGAGCTGCTGGACAAGAAGACTACTCAGGATGGGCTGTGACGAGAAGCGAGAGCCCGTTGGCGGGCGCCTCCGGGTCCAGGATATTCCTGCACTAACCCAGGACCACTGCCGCATGCGTGATCCAGCGAAAGTAGAGCGCATCATCAATGAATTTGTTTTTGGCGGACCCGAACGCATGCAAATAGTCTCGGATTTTGACTACACTATCACCAAGCAGCGTACTGAGGACGGGGGAGCAGTGCCCTCAAGCTTCGGGATCTTCAATGCCTGCAAATCGCTGCCGAATAACTTCAAGGAGGAGACGGACAAGCTGTACCACAAATATAGACCCATCGAGATCGACCCCCACATGCCTATCTCCGAAAAAGTGCAGTATATGATCGAGTGGTGGACCAAATCGGGGGAACTGACTAGCGGGTTTGCCTTTGACCAGTCGGAAATAGATCAGATAGCCAGCAAATACAAGCATGCGCTACGTGACCGCACACACGAGTTTTTCGCGGACCTGCAGCGCCTGGAAATCCCTACGCTGGTCTTCTCCGCTGGACTGGGCAACTCGGTGGTCTCCGTGCTGCGTCAGGCAAACGTTATGCACCCGAACGTGAAGGTGGTCTCGAACTTCCTGCAGTTCAAGAATGGGTTGCTAGATGGTTTCCAGCAGCCGATGATTCACACTTTCAACAAGAACGAAACAGTGCTGGATGGCAGCGAATACTACGACCTGGTACACTCGAGGGACCATATTATCGTCATGGGCGACTCCATCGGGGATGCGGACATGGCCTCCGGAGTGCCGGCGTCTTCGCACATCATGAAGATCGGCTTCCTGTTCGAGCACTTGGAGGCCAACATGGAAAAGTACTTGGACACATTCGACATCGTCCTCGTTGACGACCAGACGATGGATGTACCCAGGACACTGCTGGCGCTAATCGAAAAGCAGCACCAGCTGAACCTGGAGGCCTCCAAGCAGAGCTCGCTCTAAGTCTCGTCGGGATGCGAATTACCTCCAGCTGAAATGTACTCGTAGCTGCTCCTGCTCTCTCACAAGGCAAGCTGCTAACTGGAAAACAAAGAAGCTACTAATTAGGTGGTTTAGGCTAGCCGTTTTACTTATGTATCTTTACGAATGAATGTTTATTTCATGAATAAAATCCTATTAAAAAACATTGTTTGTTGTCATTGTCAAGAGTTGTACAAATAATTTATAAATCGATTTTTAAACTTCGTTAAAATTTTTTTATTTATTTCATTTTAAAGATTTCAGTATGATTTTTACGTTATGTATCGAACGGGAATTGCCAAGCCATAATTTTATTTAAAAACAATAAAATTCGAAGAATTTTCGAATTTGAATATTTAGAAAGTGAAATCAAGAATGCCCCTTTTTACTAGGGGTGGGAAACGTGCTCAGTCATTCCAGCGCAGTGTAACACAGCTGTCGATAGACTGTTATCGAAATATACAAGAGAAATATACAAATCACCAAATCACTTGCGAACTGGGGTTTTACGCATTTTAAATTCGTGCGTATTGGGAGGGAAAGTGTGTAAAACCGTAAATTTCTGATCGGGGAGCAAAAGGAGCCCAGCTACCGTGAAATCGCAGTATTCCGCCCACCGCACCAGCCAGAAATAGAATGTGGAGGAGTGTTGACTGAACGATTGGAATCTAAAGGCTGGTGGAATAAGTCCACTCGGGCCAACTTAACAACCGAAAAACGCAGCGTCATGTTCGGATTTGATGGGGAGTACCGCCGGAGACCGGTACAGAGTCTGGGCGGAGCCTCGCATACCTGCGACCGGGACACCGTAATCAGAAAGGCGGCCCAGGAGCGCCAGAAGCGAAACGAGCTGCGCCAAAAGGAAAATGGGGCGGTGGTGCTGCAGTCCTACGCCCGCTCCTTTATCCACCGTAAGCGGCGCAAGCGAGCGGAGCGAGAGGCATTCGACGGCTACCTGATGGCCAACAAGGATCGCATCTCGGAGGACGAGAGTCTGACCTTCTTGTTGAGGCGTCTCAACTTTTTCTACAGCAGCCGCGAGGCCAAGGACGGCGAGCGATTGGTGAGAAGTTAACGGTGTTCACCAGATCATCCTCTTATGCCTTATCCAAACCCCACAGATCGAGGTCTGCCAGCAGATCCTTCGCCAGCCAGCTCGTCTTTTGCGACACTCTTCCCTGGACTCGATATGGCTACTGAGGCTCTGCAAGCTATTGGACACTTGCCTGCTCCAGCTGAGTCTGTCGCACACTGCTCAGGCCATTCCGCTGCGCATGCTAGAGACCTTCACCACCGTATCCTCTGTGCAGCGCTATGTGGAGGAAGAGGCTCTGCTGTTCCAATACCTGGAGCGCGTCTTTGGCTTCCTTATTGCCCGTAACTACTATCAGCGCCTGCGGCGACTGCTGGACGACAAGTGTCCGCCGCTGGACGGTGAAACTTTGCAAGCCCCAAGTCCGTTGGCCGAGGCTCTGCTACAGTTGCTGCTTCGTCCCTTGACGGTGGCCAAGAGGGCCTCCGCCGGCGGCCAGGTGTCGCCTATGTCACTGGCCGTGTGCCAGCATTTCATCCGGGACATTCTCGCCTCGCCACACACAGATCCTTTGCGGTACTTTGTACTGCCCTGTTTTGCGCTCAATGCCGACTTTCCTTTCGACTTGCTGATGCGTTCGCTCTTCGACGTCATGGAGATAGCCGGGTCCACAGAAGCGGATAGCATGTCCAGCCGTCGCAGTTTCCTCTTTCATGAAGCGGAAGTAGGCCAAAAGAATAAGCGCATTGAGTCGCTGTTTTCGTCGTTTCTACTCAACTCCCTCCTGGTGCTCGATCGGAGGCAGTTGGGTAAGTAGATTAATTTCTTGTAAACTTGAATCCACAAATAATAATACTCCTCATACAGCTACTCTGCAGCAAAGTTCATTGCTGGTTGTCTACGTGCGCCTCATCGCCGAAATGATGCCCAACATTCTGCAGCTGCCCAAGTCAACGTTGCGTGGACATGCCAATGCCACGCATCGTCATCGGAACAGTGATGACGACTCCGATGACTCTGAGGAGGAAGAGGAGGAGGATCAGCCGTCGGCTCGTACGCTGGACTACGATATGGAGCAGACTTGCCGAACCAGTGGCGAACTGAGTGTCAGGGAACGTGACTGTCTGCTGGAGTCCATTGCCATACTGAACGAAACGGAGCGGGTGGACTTTATTGTCCAGCAGCTGGATCCGCATATTGAGAATAGTCTACTTATATATGCGCTCTGCGAGATTTGTCACAACCTGATGATCTACAATAAGCATGCAGTCTTTGAATACAAGTAAGAAGCTCTTAATATTGAGTTTGAAAAATTCTAATTCGTTTTTCCGTTTAGGTTACTTTATACATTGGCTTTCACTCCTAAGTTCATTCGTGCTGTGTGGTTTAAGTTGGCTGCAGAGTCCAGCCAACTAGGCTTCTCTGCTCCACTGACCCTTATTTCTAAAGGCGTTGTGCGTGAGTATTTGATAGTCATTATGAATATACATATTTTCTAAGTAGAATTTCCTTCGACAGCGAAACAACAAGGCGTGGATCGTACTATCCCACTCTTGGCCACTTTCTGCATGCTTTTCGGACGCCTACTGCCCACCCTTCACGATGTTGAGTTTGTGGAGAACAAGCTGTTGCTGCAGGTGCAGACCACCATTAACCATGTGCAACTTATGCCCTTCTCCATTGCGGAAATTGTGCAAATGTCTAAGACCCTAAAGGACATAAGCATGGGCCTGGTGGAGCTGGCTTTTCCAGAGACTCGGAGTAACTTGGCCAACTACCGAAGTGTGCTAGGGCACACGGAGGCTGACGACAAGAAGCTGCGACACCAGAAGCAAATCTGGGCCAATCTGCTCAATGTGGTCGTCTTTGTGCTCAACCAGATTCACACACGAGACCTGCGTTTGGGATTCTGTCCGGAGGCGCACTGGACGGTCTCCCGATTGGACTTGCCTCTGGACAGGCCCACCGATCTGCCGTTGACCCACAGCAGTCGCCTTCGCGGTATCCGGCCTTTTCAGCCAATTCGAGACTTTACTCGGGAAGATTTTGAGAACGGACCGCCCATGTCCACCAAGCAAATTCGCTCCATTACCATTTTGCGCGAGATTCCCTTTGTGGTGGCCTTTAACAAGCGTGTCAGCATTCTGCAGGGCTTGGTGGCGGCAAACAAGATGCGGGTGCAAGGCAATCTGCAGGCCTTCCTCCAGGGCCCTTCGGTTATGATTACTGTGAGGCGTTCACATCTTTACGAAGATGCCTACGACAAGCTTCGTCCGGAAAATGGTGGGTGTTCTTTTACATATTTTGTTTTGGAGAGATAATTTTTTGTTCTTTTAGAACCAGACTTGCGCTTCAAATTCCGCATACAGTTCGTTTCCTCGCTTGGACTCGATGAGGCTGGCATCGACGGTGGTGGAGTTTTTCGGGAATTCCTTTCGGAGTTGATCAAAACATCCTTCGATCCAAATCGTGGATTCTTTATGTAAGTAATAATGAATTTTTTGTGATAACCGTCTTAAATGTGTTAATTTTAATTACAGGGTAACCACGGACAACAAGCTTTATCCCAACCCAAACGTGGCCGATCTCTTCGAGGACTATGAGAAGCACTACTACTTCATTGGTCGCATCCTGGGCAAGGCCATTTACGAGAATCTGCTGGTGGAGCTGCCGTTGGCCGAGTTCTTTCTCACCAAGCTGGCTGGCAAGTACTCGGACGTGGACATCCATCAGTTGGCGTCATTGGATCCTGAGCTGTACCGCAATCTATTGTACTTGAAGGACTATACCGGCGATGTTAGTGAATTGAACTTGGACTTCACCGTGGCGAGCAGTTCGTTGGGTCAGACGCAGATTGTCGAGCTAAAGCCACAGGGCCAGAGCATTCCGGTGACCAACTCGAACCGCATAGAATATCTGCAGCTGATAGCCGACTACAAGCTCAACGTGCAGATACGTCGTCATTGCAACGCCTTCCGCAAGGGTTTGTCAAACGTCCTGCCTATCGAATGGTTGTACATGTTCAGCAACAAGGAGCTGCAAATACTCATTTCGGGTGCCGAGATACCCATTGACCTGGAGGATCTGAAGAAGTACTGTAAATACGGCGGTGAATTTTCTCCGGAACACCCGTCGATCGTGGCGTTTTGGGCGGCTCTGGAGGGATTCGATGATCTGCAGCGCAGGCAGCTGCTCAAGTTCGTCACCAGTTGCTCTCGGCCACCGCTGTTGGGTTTTAAGGTTCGTATATCATCACTATTGGCTTTCCAATAAGCACAGTTGTGTTCTTTTCATTTTTGCAGGATCTGGACCCTCCATTCTTGATCCAGAATGCCGGGGACATGGAACGATTGCCCACAGCCAGCACCTGCACCAATCTTTTAAAGCTTCCCCCCTTCAACAGCGTGGAACAAATGCGTGAAAAGCTGCTCTATGCCATTCAGTCCGGCGCTGGCTTTGAACTCAGCTAAGCTATCCACCCTCGAAAATCCCAAAACATATCCACTATCACAGCCGCCAAAAAGAAACATAGAGGTACCCACAAGTTTCCCACCTGGAAAAAAAAATGCAAAATAGCAGGACAGCTGGTCGGCAGGCAGGCAAACTATTCCAGTTAATTTACAACCAATGTACATTTTGATTAACGTAATAGCTTAGTGTAAAGTATGAAGCTTATGAGGTCTTTTTATCCAAGTTTTTCTTTGTAGTTCGTTTGAGTTTGTTTTTCATATAACAAAATATAAATGTAAATCAATGCGAGCTAAGAAGATTTCAATAAAGGGCAAGCGATGTCAGTTCGCACTATTGATGAAACTAATTCATTGCGAGAAAGCCGCGGCTTGTGCCCGTTGCTCTCACTCATTAACTGGCCTGAAGCGCCACCGCTGCTGCGTCCAACTGCCAGCCCTGTTGAATTATTCGCTCGTAGACCATTTGCGGGGCTGAGGAGGCGAACAGAAAGTCAATGTGATTATAGCCGGGCACCTGATACATCTGCGTGATGCTGTTTCGCAGTTCGCCGACCAGGCGCTGCACATCCGCCTGACTGGACAGCGCGTCCCGGTTGCCGTGGAAAATCTGGAGCTGCAGGCGGACATTGGCCAACTGATACGAGGGGGGCGTGGTTTGGCCATATCGCAGCGCATTCAGTCTCGGCGAGCGGTAGTCGTACTGCTGGAACTTGCCTGCGGACGAAACGAAAAACCCATCAATGGTAATTCCACCGCCTCCACTTTTCTCCCCGTCACTTGGGGTTGGCATGCGCAGGAAAAAATCGGAAGAGACTGGTAGATTTTTTTAAAAGCCACACCAGCACATAATAATAGATGATAAGGAAATTCTACTATTGAAAGCACTTCGACTGACTTAAATATTTTGTCTTTCTTTAAGGCAAACAAAAGTTTATAAGTTCCGATTGAACTAGCAACATTTTACAGTGCATCTGTGCATATGTCAGCAGTCCGCTGTGCGACTTACCACTATTGATGAGCTGGCCAAAATGCTGCAACTGACCCCGCGAAATGCCGGCCGGCGTCGTCTCCAGGATCCGGGGCAAGATGCTCTGGCGAAAGGAGCAGAGGAGGTCATTTTGTTAGGCTTAACCTCCCGGAACGTTTAAATTGTATGAGCAGAGCAGCCGGAAACGAGACCCCACCTCCCCTCGTCCGCTCGCCCGTCGCCTGACCGCTCATGTGTGTATCGGTGTGTGTTCAGGCTGCTATTTCCGTTTCATTGCGACACAAAGCATATGCGGAAGTGCACACAGGCACACTCACACGTACGCCCACTCACACATGAACGGGCACAGGAGCGAGGTCCTTGGGCCAAAAGGCCAAGAGGTCCTTGCTTTGATCCTGCGGCCGGGAAGTTGAATTTATATTGCGAGTATTTGTTTTGAAATTAGCTGCTTATTCGCCTCAGCCCCTGATTAAGGTAAGTGCAATGAGCTTTTGAGTTTTATACCGAGATTGATATTGATATTGTTGAAGCCCAATGGAAGCAACTGATTGAAATTGCCAACGGATTTGAAAGGCATGGCATTGAGAAGGTGGGCGAGGTAAAGTAGTTTTCTAAAGGAAATATTGATGCAAGGATAAGTAGCTCGAGTTCGCCTTTACACCGATGTTACGGCTATTTTGATGTTTTTCTATTAAGTGGAAAATGAGTTTAACTCTGTTTGCTTTTCATAGAAGTTTTAGGCGCCGTTTCGAGGCAACTTCCGGTGAAGTTTAAAAACAATAAGAAATTACTGTTTTTCTAGCACGAGTTAATGGGCCTCATTCGACTTCATACATTCAACTATTTAATTGCTGGGTTTTTCTCGTAAGCCCTGTTTAAAATACAGTTTAAATCCAAGAACCTTGATTTAAACACTGCATCTGCAAAAAACTGTTCACTTTTTGCGGGTGTGCGGATGTCTGCAATTTTTTGCAGAGTGCGGCAACCGCTCTTCAGTTATAGAATTTTATGTAAATCGTTCCGACTTTAAATTGCCATGACAAGCCATTGAAACGTTGCATGCGTCCTGCGGCGACATATTTTTTTTGTTTTGATGTTTATTTGATTTTCCGCCTGGCCGTTGCATTTCCCCATTTTTTCTCAGCTCTGTTTCCTTTTACAGCCAGCCAGCAGCAACTTGTGGCAAATACTGGCAATTTTGTGCCGCCAGCTTGTTTGTGTTTCCCCGAGTTCTTCTTTTCGTTTCGTTTTCTTTGCATTTATTTTTCTTACATCTTGTGTTTTTTGTATTACCCCTCGAATCTTATTCGACGCAGTGCAGTTTTCCAAGAGTGTTGAACTTTGCGGGGTCGTTGGCGAGGTTTCGTGGGTTACGGGGGTTACTAAATATGCACAAATATTTATTCGGACTTCTATCTGTGTGGTGTGGCATGTTCGGCAGTTGTCGCAAGTATCGCCTCGCATCATTTGCTCAAGCTCGGCGTCTTTTCACTGTGTTTGCTTAACAATTTTTCGCTGCTGGTTCTGGTTTGTTGACTTTTTTATGAAAGTTATGACTCTCGCATGGAATCTCCGGGAATCTGTTATTTACTTGCCTCCGTTGGCATTGGGAGTTCAACATTTGCGTCGGAAACAAAAGCTTGTAAATATGTTAACTTTCGTTAAAGTTTTGAAAATCATAGTACTTAAAGTAAGGCCGCAGTATTTTTCAAGTTACCTTAAATTGTATTCCCGATTAGATTCCTCACTTAACCCCTGGATTATTCAGTGCTTGAAATGCTTATTTATGGCCGCATATGTAAAAGATTTAAGAACTTTATCCACGGGAACTTTCTAACCTTTTTCCCTGCTATTCCGGCAACTATAAAAATTCCAAATCCAGCTACTGAAGCAGAGTGTCCAGGGCCACAGCCAATTGGCCGGAACCCCCACTTTAATAACTTACAAGCGGCACTTGGCGCCAGGGCCTGACCCCCAAACACCCGAATACGCCCCAGAATCACCAAAAACACACCAACAACTCACTTCAGATGGTAAGCCTTTTGAGCACGCGCCCCGGAACACTCCAAAACACACAGATAAGCCATAAAGTTTTTTCTTTCGTTCCACGGACGCGATTTATTTGCCATATTTCACGGCAAAACAAAATTTAAATGTACCGTGTGCGCGGGAAACAAAAAGTGTTTAAGGCAGCGTGGCGTATACGTAATGTGTGTTATACTCTAGTTAGCCGCCAGCTGCAACGGCATTTTGTGGGCGGAGGGGGTTGCGGGGAAAGGGGGGAGTTCGAGTAGTTCACGGCGGGCGGGAATATAGGTTAGAGCACCGCTTCGTCGCACATAACAGCGGGAATTTCGGTTACAGTAGAGTCAATGGGGCAATGTTCTAATTATTCATGTAAATTAGATATTATTGATGTAGTCTATTGTTTTAATAGGATGTTAATTTCTAGTTTAAAATTTTAGTTATGTAAGTTAAAGAAGCAAAAATTACAGCAATGACGGTAGTTCTTGTAGTGAAATTATTGTTTCAAAAATGACATAATGTGGTTTTTAAATTATTCTTGAAAAAGGCGAACTGAGTGATACTGCCAATTAACCTTTTTTTGTCGAGTACAAGGCCTTCTCCCCCTCCCCTTTTTTATCCAGCTGCACAATAGTTCCGGCCTGACTTCCAACCAGGAAGCTTTGCCCGGCAGGAGCAGCTCGTTTACGCATTTAAATTCAAATAACTTTTATTACCGAAACTAAGGCCTCCGCCCCCTTAAACCCCTTTACCCCTCCCCCCTCGGACCATCGAAACTACGTATGTTTGTCTGTTTCTGGGCGCTTTTGCGGGGGTGGAGGTGGAAACGCTGGGCTCGCTCCAGAGTGCAATAAAAACTTTTGCATACAACAAGAAAAAAGTTTTCTGGGCGCTTTGTTGGCTAAATTATGGCCCGCATATATAATCGTACTCACACGATCCAACGGATAGTCGCTGAAGCCCACGTAGAGGGAGGTGAAGAGGGTGCAGAGGGCGTAGGTGGGCCGGGAGGCGGCGCAGAAGAACTGTCCGCCCACCTGGGTCAGCGCCGTCGCCGGCAGAAGTTCGTGGAGGCCAAGTTTGTTGAGGAGCAGCTGTTCGGGAAAAAGGCATCAGTTTTAAATGGTCACACGAACTTTGCTTTGCGTTTGGACAGTGTTGTTTGCAATTGAAATTAGTAACGACAAGAAAGGAAGCCAGCTTCGGCGAGACACTGCCTTTAAAATTGAATTATATCGGTCAAAAAATAAAAAATTAACTAGTGAATAATTAAAGAATTAAAATAGAAACTTGTAAAGGCATGCCACTTCAAAATCGGATTAAATTTGGAAGTGTTAGGGACTAAGAACTATTGAGTTTTGCTCAATGAAAAAACCTATTTTTTGGAAATTTAGAAAGGGGATTAAAAAAAACCTGCAAAAAAAAAAAAAAAAAATAGCTAATAATGCATTCGTTAGAGAATTGAAATATAAACGTTTAGATGTATGCCACTTCAAAATCGGATGAAAATGGGAAAAGTTATGGGCGTAGAAGAAGTGAGTATGTGCAGTGGGACAGTTGCATATGAAAAAACACACAGAGATGTTAATCTCCCTGAGTGAACCTTTTCTCTAAGTGACTGGGGCTTATCACTTGTTCAGCGCGAAGAGCACTTGCCAGCAATCCCATCAAGTATACGCACCGTGACCGCGGAACTGTCGCTGGCCAACAAGCGGAGAGGCGGGCTGCTGAGGTGCTTGAGAAAGGCCACAGGCGCCATTAGAGCCGCATTGGCGAACCGCGAATTGTACTCGGGCCGCTGGGCGAGTAGCACGAGGAGCACCGTGGTGCCCTGGGAGTGGCCGACGTAGTGCACTTGCCGGCGGCTCGTCCTTCCCAGCACGTAGTCCACGATGGCGGGCAGGTCGTAGACGCCAATCTCGTGCCAGCTGAACTGCCAGAAGCGGGCGTCGCTTGTCGGCAGAGTGCGATGCTCGCGGGAGTAGGTTGTGCCCCTGGCATTTCCCATCCAGACGTCGAAGCAGCGGGCGTGGAGCTCCAGAGCCAGGGATCTGCCCCTTCCCCCGAGACGAAGTCCCCCGCAGATCCGAGGAGGCCGTGCATCAGAAGGAACGGTCGCAGGTGCTGGGGACACTGCGGATTCCGGGGAGCGGGAATGCGGTGCACACTCAGTAGGTAGCCATCGGCGGTCTCCACGCGATGCACTTGGCACTGGAGTTGCTGCCGCTGCACCGCCTGGCACACGGAGTCGATCAGCGGCGAGCTCTGACCCCCGGCCAACTGGATCCAGCCGATCGCTGTCGCGACAGTGTAGATAACTAAGCCGAGCTCCATTCCGTTTCGATTCGGAGTGCGGCCTTTAAGACATGACTGATGCCACGTGACGTGCGAACGGATACTGCGGACGGCGATGCACTCGCTTTCGGGTTTTGTGTTTGCGTATACGCAATGTGGGCCGAGAACGTGGCTTTCGGGTGGCGCGGAGGGGCTCCCTGAATGGGAGCTATAAATAAACACATTTTCCGCTTTTGTTGACTGACAATCGATGACTACTGCGTAGGTGGCCTAGAAACGTAAAAATATGCAGCTTTCGAGTGCCTGAAGTTACTACTCAATGTGTTTCTTTTGGCTTTAAATAACATTTTATGCTTCTGGCATAATTACTCTTCAGCACTCCACGTACTTGATCAAATTAGCCACCCGGACACTTATGTTCTAATTAGCTGGATTAATTTACTCGCTGCTTTTCGCCGATTTGGCGCTATATTGTTGCCATGCCAGCGGTGAACTGAAGAGCAAACCGCAATCTGCTGCACAATGCACAGGGAGAGGAACTCAAATATGTACCAGCGTTTGAGTATATATCATGTATAATGAGCGACTGACCGAGCGAATGACTGACTGACTGGGTGACTGACTGACTGGGTGACTGACAGTGGACAGCACATGCTGGGCAGCCTATGTGATTTACAATCTGAATGGCTTGGACGTGTTGAAAATGCAATCGTGCTAATTAAAACGACCGCGACACAGGCGTGTGAAATTATTACACAGCATAGATGTGATGTCGCCGAATAATGGAACGGATCGGAGAACTGTGGTTTGTCTGGCTTTCAATGGCAGCAAAGGCAATAATAGACTGTGGTCAGGTCAGTCGAAAATTCCGCCCCTCAGCCATTTAATGGGTTGAGGCTCTATAAGCTCCTCCTTCTGCCGTTTCTCGATAAAAACCGAGTCGCAACTTGACCCGAAACCGCAAAACTTTTGGAGCCTGGCTGAAGTGGATCTCATCACATATTAAGCGTTTTAAGAAATGAACTTGTGAGCCAAGTACGCCAGACCTATGGAAATTCATTTCTCTCGAATAAGAAAGGAAATTGCTGGCAAATGAAAATAAAATCAGGGCGAAACCTTGGGTGGGGGAAAACATGGCAACGGCAGCATTGAGTTAAGTAAATATGATTCAAGGACACTTGACTGGCTGTGGAATCCCTTTGGCCACTCACTTTTGTGCACAGATTTCCGCCCACCGCCCACCGCCCCACCGCCCGCTGCCACCGCCCCTTCCACCTTCTGCACTTCCTTGGGACCCATTTGAAAAAGCGATTTTAATACTTTCTCGCACAAAAGCTACTTAAAGTTTGCCCTGGCTTGGCGCTTAATTCGTTTTCGTTTTTTTTTTTGTCAACAGCTAACAAAACAAGCAAGAAAAATAGAAATAAAAGTTTTTTGTAAATCGAGTTAAGTTAATTTTTTCTTTGTTTTACCAAGTTCTTGGCTTATTTTTTTGGCAGCGGGAAGTTTGCGCTTTGGTTTGCCTAATAAATGTGCGTGCAAACAAAGGGCCAAAATGGCAGCCAGTGAGCGGGAGTGGGATAGTGGCTCAGACAGTTGTTGCGACAGCCAAAGGATAAAGGATAATGACAGCCATTAGTATTAAGTGCGCGTTGGCTACTTTGGGTCCTCCCCCGATGTAGCAGGTTTTTTTTTCAGCTCCAGCTCCTTTCTTTCTATCCCCTGCTCATTAAAGTTGTTAAGTACTTGGCGTAAATGTGGCTTTTCGAGGGGCCGAGAGAGCTGTGCGTTCCCGAAGTTCCCGAAGGACGTTGGGCGGGTCCTCTGAATGGGCCCGCTATTAAAGTTAATTTAAATGCGCCTTCAGCGCTTTAACTCAATCCGATGGCCCTCCAGGCAAAGCGAGGGGAATGAAGGGCAGCGAAAGAAAAACCATATTGCATCTCTCCACTCCGAGATACTCAATCACTCACCTGCTTTGGCACACAAAATAAAACCGCATTTTTGACTTTGTTTTTGCCTCGGAAAGGAGCCACATCTCGGGCTCCACTTTCGTTTCATGGCAAAGTACAAAAGCTTTGCAAAACAATTCACGGCACAATGAGTGACATCGGGTAACTAGACGAAGGGGTTGATGGCAAGGGGGAAGTGAGTGGGCATTCACTCCTAAAAAATGTTGTTAAATAATGTATACACTTTATGTATTAAACACCATTTCCATTATTTATTACGTGTTGAGTGTTTGCTAATCAACCTCGCATGGGGCAATAGTCTGGTAGTTCTTTATAAACCCTTTACTATTGAAGGGTATTTTGACTTCGTTATTCATAGTTTCTGATTCTGCTCCTTTATTTCTCCCCACCCACCTTTTGTTGGCTCTCTTTTGGCGGGCACGCCACATTTGCGTTCAATGAGCATGAGATAATGTCATCATCAACGTCGTCCCCATCATTCATCGCCAGACAGTTCTGGTCAGGTGAAATGTGAGATGCAGGGCGAGTTTTATGTCTGCTGTCTGGCATTCTGGCTTGGGAAAATGCCTCTTACTATTTAATGAGGATTGCATTTTTAATTAATTCCACACTCGGCCAAATGGGTGGCACGACCAACCGAAGAATACGAGGCAGCTAATGAGTGCGATAAACTCTCTTGATTAAAAGGGTAAACACTCCGTTATTAAACGATTTGGATATTAACTATTGGCTCGGGCGTTTTTAATTTATAATTCCTTAACATTTTAATTTATGCTTTGTCTGTTAAACTGATTTAAGGCAGCTCAGCATTTTCCAATCAAATTAAGCCCGTGCATACACTTGTTGTGTTTTCCTTGGTGGTGTGCGGGCTTAATAAAATAATATTCAATAAAGCGTTCGCATTTCAATTTGCAATTTCTATGGCTGCCTGCGAAATAATTGCATCTCGCCCGCAGTGAAAACCTTGCCAATTCAATAGCGGCCCAATTTTTTGCGCATTTTGTTTCATGCAATTAAATTTATATTTACAGCAATGTTTCACACACAGCAGCCGGTGGATAAATCAAGCCAGATATATAGATATATGATGCAATCAAGTGCCTTTGCTCCTTTTTATTTGTTTGGCATTTGCATATTCGGTTTGTTTTTTGTTATTTATTTGTCGCCGGTACGTATTCTTTTTCTATGATTTACATGCCAGTTTTTTGTGAAATGTACACATAAAATATACATACAAGACTTTCGCTTTGATTTGATTTTGCAACGTATAAACATTTATTTTTCATTTATTGCCGCTGTCAAACATTCACAAAGGGACTTCAATTGGGGGATAAAGCTCCAAATAAATCCTACTTAGTAAGTCATAAAGAAAATTTCGGCTCTCTTTAAAGTTATATATTGATAAATAAATCACAATCAGGATGCGCCGGCGTTGCCTCTAAAAGTAATCTTAAGCACGTATTTTCATCTCCGCCGCACAGCCAAAAGCAGACCTGCTCGGCATATCAATTATTTATAATTATTGTTAATTTTCAAAGAAAGCAACCAACCAAACAAACTGAAAAAAATGAGCACGACTACAAAAAACCAGGAAAACCACAAAGAGAACCTCAATTAAAATTCAAATTAGAGCGCTTGGGAAATTCGCTCTGCCTGGTGGCAAAAGTGCGAAAACTTAAAACCGCAGGGAGGTGCACCGTTCACCAGCCTTTCCGCACTTTCCTCCGCCGCCGGAAAACTAACTGCCTAAAATGAAATATGAACCCTGGGCGCCGAATGTTGATGAGGGTGGAAATGTCGGCGAAAGGGGGAAGCCAACTTCCTCAGCCATGGACTACTAATAAGAAATTTGTGAACTTTGCAAATTTGCCATCATTAATTCTGGGCGGGGGGCAAGTGAAGAGAAGCAGGGGGGGTGCGCCCCCATGGTAAATTGTCGAACGGGAACATTTTTCATTCGGCGTCGTCCTTCGTCATTGTGTAATAATTGTCAAGCAATTTAAATCGAGGCTCCGAGCGTAATAAATTGTCATATGGCAGGAGGCGGCGATACGCCCCCACGGCCTCCAAGGCTGCTCGAAAAAGTCCTGACTTCGCCGATGAAAAAATAAGGTAATGAGGAAACGGAAATTGTTGCCGGAAGTTGGGAGCCAAGGCAAAAGGCGGAAGCTCATTTTGCAATATTCACAGACGACTGATTTCGATTTCTAGCGACGGCTTTTTCTGGGCTTACACCATGAATTGTAAATTGATTGAGGACGCAAGCGAAAATCTTCCAATTTTGCTTTGTCCCTTCAAGACTCACTGTTATTTATCATTAATAATAGTGGCCTGTGGCTCTGGGCATAAATTCGTGGGGAAGAAGCAGCTCAAGGAAGTTGTTTTTCGCCTCGTAAAAGATTTCTGGAAGAAACCAGAACCTCAAATAATTTCTTCTTACTGTTACTGATTTACTAAATCTAACAATATTAAGACATATCTTATGCAACCAACTAAATTATGTGTTGTTTCTAGTTAAACCTAGGCCCTAATGACAGTGCAAATAATTTTAGTTTTTGCAGCACTTTACTGCTCTGGTATATTAGTGAAAATATACATTTCGTGCCTCTTCAGAATTTACCGCTTTCATTTCCTTACTCGCCTCGGCTTTGCTTGACTCCGGCACTGGATTTTTAGCCCTTCGGTGCTCAAGGTTTAGGCCATGTCCTGTGACAGGAGCGCCGAGTGCTGAGCCGTTTGTCTGCCAAGGCAACGAAATGGTTGCGCGAAATGCGCTCGTAAATGCTTCCATGTTGCCAAGTTCTTGTTTGTGAAGAGCTGTTCAAATAAGCACCGGAGCAGCAAGAACAACAGCATCATCCTGAGGTCCTGGGGTCCTGGGGTCCGAAAGGTGGGGTGTTTAGGGCGAACGGGGCGAACCTGCCTGACGTTAGTTTCATTGTTGACATTGCAGAGGCAACAGAAACGGCAGCCTGGCAAAAGTGAGCTGGAAAAAAGGCAACAAAAAGCAATTAACTTGGCTTACATCTTTGTTGAAAGTTGAAACTGAGGGCGCGATTTATGCCGCCGGCGCATCGGAGGCAGCGGAGGAGGCACAGGAGTTGCAGGTGCATTTTCAGGCGGGCTGAAGTGCCCACTCGTCCTTCCTGCTTCGTCCTTGCCCGGAGCAAGCGAAACAAAACTGAAGCGTGAGACTCGCACAATGATAGAAGTTAATGGCGTGGCGCACTTCAGGGGTTAGATCTTGCTTTGATTCCCCGCCGAATTGCCAGGGGCTCCATGGAAGATTGCTGGGTGCCGAGTTAAATGATTGAATATGCACATAAAGACAAATTAAAGTTTTTACTTTTAGGCCGGGGTTCATCTATTCGATGGGGAAAATAATTGGCAAAAAAAAAGGGAAGGTTTTTCTTTTGCCCAACCTTGAAACTAAATAACCTACCCAGACTTTTAATGTATTTTTGTATTTGTATTATATAAAGCCAGTAAATAATCACGCCCAATACTTAAAATATTATTGTGATAATTGTAAATCCCTTTATCCAGCACTTACCACTGTCAACACCCTCTTTACACCCACTAGATTCCCACAAAAATCATTTTTATCTGCTTTCTTTCTTTATTTTCAATGTTTTGATTTCTCATTTTCAATTGCATACTGCCGACCTTTGGGGTATTTATTTTCATTACCGGCTGAATTCGCATTTTTTGCTTTTGATTTATGCATTCGCATTAACATCAACGTGTTTGATTTCGATTAATATTTTCATTCGCATTTCCATCTGATTTGCTGTTTGTTTTGTTTTCCGCTTTTTCTACCAGTTTAGCTTATCTCTGTTTTAGACTAATTATGCTCGCTTACATCGCTTAAATCCATAGAAGCTTAACATTAATTATTTCCCAATGCTCACGCAGCACGGGGTTTATACGTTGACTTGTGTTGGCTATTTAAAAATGTTTAAATAGATCTACAAAAAAGCTCATGCGTGTTTTTGTTAGATTTGTTTTTAGGTGTTGGACATGCAGCTTGAAGCTGGGGACTCGTGTCTTTTGTTTGTTTTTTTAAGCATAGGCGCAGAAATGTTTGCTACACACAGAGAGCAAGAATCTCACACTAATAAACATTTATACAATTCGGGGAGACGACATCGATTTGCGTGTGTGTGGGTAGAATTCTTTCGTTTGAGAGTGTTTTCTAAAAAATAATTCGCTTTTTCCGAGTTTTTATTTTCGTCTAATTAAAATGGACACCAATATTTGCACAGACATAATTGCTTAATAAATATTTGTGTATGTATATTCATGTTACTTTTGTTTATTTGGTTGTTGTTGTTGATTCTGGCAGGTACCTGATACTTAAATATCAATTAGTTTAGGAGTAAACTGGCAGGGGAGATCTGTCTGAAGCAAATGAGAGATTCAAGAGGTTTCCGGCCTTATTCGCTTGCGTGTAAAAGCGCCTAAAAGCGAGCTATGCGAACTACAGCAAAAATGTTATTGTATACGTAATCGCAATATAGATATATAAATACACCGATATATACGCAAAAAGGTTCAGCCTACACACAAATATATAGATATATAGATTCATATTCTAGCTTGTAAATATTGATTTTTAAACTATCTTAACTTAGGCTACGTTGAGTTCTGACTTAGCTTTGGTTTTCTTTACGTTTTGGTTTCATTGTTTTTTAACACTTAGGGTTTTTGGCAATTGGAGCTCCGGCCTTGCCAATTTGACACTTGGCAATTTGTGGCGCCTAAAGTCTCCAATTATTGGACGAATTGTTGATATACGTTGCGTATCATGCTCAAAGTGAGTGAATGAGTGGGACAGAGCCGTAGCATGAGTAGGTGAGTTGGTGAGAGAGAGAGATAGAGAGATTTTAGGACATAGTTTCTTAGATTAGCGTAGAGTTGGCAAACTTCTTGGACTAGTCTAAATAGCTAAGGACACTATTCAGCAGTTCTTAAACTTTTAAACACAGATATTCAAGGAATAGAGACCTAAGCTTGAGATGCAGTGTGTCTCCCGCTAAAGATAAGCCAATTTGGGTTGAAATTGGTCTAAAGCACCCCGTTTTACTCAAAAACATGTTTGTCTCCCCCAAAACAGGTCATTAAATAATTAATTTAAATGTGCACTTGTTATCAAACTGCTGCTTAGTGCCTCTGGCCATCGCCTTAAGCTGTTGACTTGTTCGCCTGACGTTGAGTTGTGCTTATATTTTAAAGCTTAAAGGCAATAGGTTTCGCAAACATGGCCGTTAAAGTACATAGTTGTATGTTGCAGAAAGGAGTGCCGGCTCACACACACAGCGTCTCGCTCGCACGCACACACTCTCGTAAATATACTATAGCAGCTTATAGTGGAGCACTCACAATCACATGCTTCGACAAGCACAAGTTTCAATTTGTTGCACTTTTTTGAAGCATTAAGTAGCTGCCCAAGCTTAAGTGTGCAAGTGTGTGAGTGTGTGAGTGGGTGCCTGTGTGTATTGGCGTGTGTGTTTGTGAGAGTTGGCAAAGCGGTTTAGTTTCATTTAGCATTTAACAGTTACTAGTATTTCGTTTTTTCGCTTATTTTTTCCGGTTTGTTTCCGTTTTTCATATTACACAACACTGAAAGCACACGTAAAGTTTTTGTTTTGGTTTCCTAACTTGCGTTTTTCTCGGTTCTTGTTGCACATTTAGTTAACATTACAATTTACGCCCTAAACATGCAGAGAATTTTCGTAAGTAAGGGCAAATGCAGTACTTCCTTAAAGATCCTTTGAGTCATTAGTTTTTCGAAGACTTACGATCTAGTGGCTATCGGATTCTGAGGCCCTCGCAAATTATGTTACATTTCCTATAGATTTTTCAAAATTTATTTTTGATTTTAATTCGAGATTGCACAACAAACATTTGGCTCTACTTAAATGCTAGCAACTTAATTGGTATCTACTGGGTCTCTTTCCGTTTTCACTTTCAAAAGCGCAAGAAATCGAATGGGAAACTTTTTGAATTTAGAATTTATTTATTGTAGCATACGGCAAACCTGAATTTTATCCAAAAGGAAATACCACTGGTACCAATTCCCCACAGTTTCTGATAGTGTAAACAGCAAGAGACCTGTGCATAATTTCATTTCGTTTCCAACTCGGAACAAAAGATCGGATCACAATACAAAATTGGGGTTCTGGGGCCTTAGGAGTTGCCCAGGTTGGACGGCGACGGTGGCCACTGGCGCTTGATGACCGCGAAGTGGGTCATCTGGAAGGTGTTGGTCACCTGGCAGCGGCGCTCCACGAATCCCGTGAGGCAGTAGCCCATGTTGTAGTCCTCCATCGAAATGTTCGACGTCAGATACAGCTTGAACTCGTCGTTCCACGCCGGCGGCGACTTGTCGCACCCCATTGAGCCCGTCCGGACTGCAGATGCGCCATTGTGGTTGGCAGGCGTCGCCGGAGTGGGCGTGGCAGCCACCGAACGGAAACCCGGTGCCCCGCCCCCGCCGGCGAGGAGGCGCCTCCTGCGCCCGTGCCCGCTGTCCGGCGAAAGTGTCCGGCAATCAGGAGGGAGCCCTGCTGCTCCAGCGGCAGCATCCGCGCCTTCGTCGCCCGCCGCTGGGTTCCGGAGCACTCGACGATGCGGCAGCGATTGGGCTGCCAGAAGCAGGGCGTGATGGTCCAGTAGCTGGACGAGGCCGTGCGCGCCCAGCCCTCCTCGGGATACAGCAATATCTGGAAGGGCAGAAAAGATGAAACGGAAGGTGAGTGCACTGGGAGAAAAAGAGATTTTATTCCCACTTTTAACATTTCTAGCTTTGAATTAGTTTGAGCATTGCTTTTGCTTTTAAATAATGTTTGTATTAGTAACTTAACTCATAAACTATATTTGTTTTTGTCTTTTTCGAAGGTCATCAAGTATTGGTTTTTGATTGACTTTAAAACCTTTTTTTCCGTGTGGGTCCTTCGTTCCATCGGAGCCAATTGCAAATTGGTTTTCTGTGTCGCACTTTAATTGAAAATCGTAATTAAAATCGAGCAGATTGTTTAGCCAGGATTTGGAATCCGATTCGGTTTCCACGGAACTGCACCTTAATCAAGTCCAATGCGAGTGTTTATCATTAAGTGGGCAATTATTGTTAAACACGCTTTCGCTTAATTTGGTCAAATTAAATTGGCATAAAATTAACATGAAATTGCTTTCGACGTTTTTATAGCGCACTATTTTCCAGCACAGCAGAGCCTGGCTACAGTCGTGTGTGCTTTCGGATTTTAATAATTTACTTTTATTTCGCCCACTCGTCGTTTTTAAACATACTTCCCTGTTGATTGGGCTGCTTCTGCTTTATCCATTCCATTTTCATTTTTCATTTCCATATCGAACTGACATTTTCGCCGCTGGCAACCGCACTTGGCCAACAGTGGCCATAAATGAAATTCGTCAGTTAGTTTATCATTGCCAAAATGCCAGACCTCCGCTCGGCTTCAATTTCATTTACCGATTTTGTGTGCGGTTTCTGCGGTCAATGCACGCGGCTCTTTTATAATTAATACATTTCACAGTCGCTAAATGCCAGACATTTCAAATATTTGCACACAACGAGGCGTATGCTTAATAAGCAGCCGCCTCACAGGATCACAGGCAGAGAGAACTGAGAGCGGCAGCGGGCTAATCAAACATTGAACTTGGCTTAAAGGCTCCTGCGCTTCCGGAAAGGGAAAATCACGCTGGCAACTCGAAAGAAAACTTCAGCAAAGCGTGCAACAAAAAGGAGGAAAAGCAAATCTGGAGCCAAAGTGGGTGAAGCGGGGAAGAGGGAAAGGCCAGCGGCCAACGGCCACCGCAGGACACGGAACATAACCGGCAACCGGGAGCTGGTGCTTTTGAAATTGAAGTGGCGGCTGGCTGCAGCAGCAGCAGGAGCCACAAGGATACTCGCCCCGGGGGCCCAGCTTTTTCCCGTTTCCGGCATCGCCTTTGTTCGCCATCCGACTTTAAAACACAATTTCGCACATGCCTCGAAACTCGGTTCGGGGCGCTCGGCAGGCAGGTAAATTGTTTAAAATTAATGCATCGCTGGGGCACTTAAAAATGCATCCATTTACGTTTTATTTATGCTCAGCTCCGGCTGAGCGAAAACAATGAGAATGCTCGATGCGATTGAGAGTTGAATGGAAGTGAAAAGCCCGGCCACGGCACATTAAGCTGGAAATGGAAATCCCCTTTAACGTTAATGAGTATTGAACGCTTTCGCAAGGCTATGGCTGCGTGAAAGTGCTCCTGGTAAATACCTGGCGGTCATTTAAAGTCATTTAACCAATAAATGGATGGAAGCAGTAAAAACTGTTTATTGATCATTACAAGGATGGTAAAGATTTGTAGATTTTGTATAGTGAGTTTAAATCCTACTGTTTCTCTACTCCGAAATAATCATCTGCTTAAATTCAGACATCTGTTTAAAATTCCAATTCCATTCTGCCAGTTGTTTTTTCTAATTAAAAGCATATTTGACACGCTATCGCGCATAATTGGATGACGAAAATCAGGATTTGTGTTCAAAAATCAAGCTGCTGTGGCTGCACAGATGACACATCAATCCGGAACCACAAACTGCCCTTCTGGGCCAAAACCAGAGCACGTGCTGCGTATTTGTCAGCTCGCCCCACATGACGCGATTGGCTTCCCTCGAACTGCTGCCCGTGTTTGGAAATCATGGGCATGGAGCATGGAAAATAAAACCAGCGAAACTCACCGGAACGACTGCCTAATAAGCTGCCAAAATAAGCTTTGCGTCGACAGGTGGAGATACTGATGGGCTGCGATGGCTCCTCGACTCCTCCGACCCCGATTGCCTTTGCATTATTCAAAGATGCCAAGAGTGCGCGCTGCGAAATTGAAAATGCAACGGCAGCCACCGATGCACGCAACAAATCGCTTGCCACTATCAAGGGTCATAAAATCCTTCACTGCCACCGCGCCCCCTTTGCCTCTTTTGCTCCTTTGCTTCTCCGAGCTGAGCACACATATTGGTTGTGGGGTTTATGCGGCAAGGACTCGCTAGTGGTGGCCCAGAAGTCACTTTTGGGAAAGGAGTCACTGGAGTAACCCGTACGACATAAATATTATTTTGTACACTTTCGAGGCGGCTAATCAGCTCAACAGAAAAATAAAAATTTAACATTTGTTCATCAAAAAAAGAATCGAAAAGAATTAAATATTTTAGAGGTCCTGCAAAGGTTATGTTCTCTGAACTTAATGGCATTCACTTCAAGGTTCCATGTTTGAATATCACGAAATGTAGGTACTTAATATAATTTATTTTTGTAATTTATGTCACAGAGCGTACTTTAATTTCGAAGTAACTGCTTTCTCCCAACACCAACAACCTCGGCCACCCACGCACACACTCTTGGGGAGAAAGAGAGAGAGCTGACACGTACACGCTGGAAAATCACTTCCGCTTTTGAGCTGCAACGTTGGCAATTTCGCAGAGGAGACCAGATAAATGGGATGCGGGGTGGGGCAATTGGGGTGGACCAAATCAAACCAAACCAAACCAGACCAGAGCAGACCAAACGGGCATCAGGTGGCGAGTGCCGAATGGCGAAATCGAAAACGTGGCCAAGACTGGGTCGTCGGTTCGCAGAGAACTCCTCCTTGAGGCGTCTATAATCGATTTCTGCGCCGGGGACCCCGCGCGACTCCCATGGAATTGTTTGTTGACTTTGGGTTTTTTATTGCGTGCCATTTTATTGCCACCACAGGTCCACGGCGACCCTATTCCGAGTTGGCTTCTCAGCTCGGTTCGGTAAATAAAATGGCAAACGGCAATACCCAGCGCCGAGGGCAACCTCCATTGTCAGCAATTGGCAACTTTGTCTATTAATTTGCTTAATGAGTTCGGTGACAAATATTGAACGGCTGCAACTTAACAAATAGCTGCCAAGTTTCCTGAGACTCGTACTTGGGTACTTGGGACCCAGGAATTCAGTACCCCCAGGAACCCTCAGCATCCTGATCCCCGAGCACAGAAACTTTTCTCATTTGGCTCGCCCGTTCGCTTGGCTCGACATTAATTAATTAAGTGCTGCCGCAGACATTTCAACACTTTTACCAGTCATTCAGTCAGTCAGTCAGGCTGTTGGTCCGTCGGTCTGTCATCGACTCAGGCATTACTTAGGCAAATGGTTCTTCTATTCGCAATGGAGGGGGCGCATGTATATCTCTGGGCACTTTAACTTAATTACCCGCCCTCATAAGCATACTGCGGATGCGGGAAAGTGGAAAAGCAGCCGGCGGAGAGCCAGTCGCAGACTTCTGCCACCAAATCCAGCATAAGCTCGAAAATCAAAGCTTCAACACGATTGTCTAAGCACTTGAGGAGACCCCCACCAGTCCACCCATCTTGATGCTTCTCACCATTCATCCATCCAACCATCCATCCAACCATCCATCCACCCAGCCACTCATCCTTCCTTGCACGCAACGCCACTTGAAGGCTCCTCGAAGATTTTTATGAACACTTCTGACGAGGAAGGGTAGACCAAGTTTTCCGCTGAGCAGGGAGCTTGGGAGTGGGACCAAAGAAGGCTTTCCGAGAGATTACACGTATTCACACACAGTTCACCAGTTTCCAGATAAAAGTATTTTATACAGGTTATTATTCTTCGAATAATTGCAGAGCTTGAAATGCGTTAGTGGAAATTTAAAACACTTTTCAGCTAGAGAAACAGATGAGTTACCTTTCAAGATCTTTATTATCTCAGACCTTAAAGATCCCAATACAAAATAGAAGTACTAGAATCCACGTACACTCGGCTTTAATTATTTACAAACATTCCGCTGGTCGGTCATATTTGAGAAATTTTCCCCTTCCTACCTTTAAGCAGAGGCTTTTGTTTCATCCGCTGAAAAGTACGCTTTGGAAAACCCGCCCCGAGTTCTTTACGCCATTCTTACGTGTACGGAAAAGCATTCCATTGAGTTCGGGGAAATTGGAGTTTTCCTTCGATTCATTTCTTTGCCTTCCGAGAGCGTAAATGAGTTTTTTGGCTGATTGTAAAACTTATCTGTTGGCTTCGACTCCGGCGACGGCTTTGTTTTCAATTGCCAGAGCCAATTGTATCAGTTATTTCTGTTTGTGTTTCATTATTCGCCTCACGCGCTCCACTATCCGCATCCTTTTGTCCTGAGTCCTGGATGCTGGATCCTGGATGCTGGATCCTGGTTCCTGGCTGGGAGGTGAGTGGTAGGCGGATGGGCTGGCAAAAGTTTTAATAAGTTGCTCATTAGCAGAGAAAATGAGGCCAGCGCTGCGGCAGGCAGACAAAATAATTTACACGCCGACATCCGCTGCAATTAAACTGCAAAGGAGAACTTAAATTTCCGGGTTAGGAATCGCCGCTGGCGGCCCGCTGCCTTGGCCTTCTCCGTCTTGGCCAAGTTTATGGCTGGCTGCTGTGCAAATGTAGATGTCAACGGATGGGCCCTCCGCGAAACTTTGCCCGCCAGTATTTTCTAAATTTAATGAGTTGTATTACGAGCAACTTAAAGAGGCGAGAGACTCCGCCACCTTCTCGTAGCCGCAACTTGGTGTAAACTTATATATGACAAAGTTTCCCTGCGAGTCCTTGCGGCGTCGCAAGTAATGCTCAAATTAAAGTTCTTTGCCAAACTACACGAGGCAGTGGCTGCTAAAAGTTTCGTCCTCGGCGCTAGTTGACATGTTGAGTCGCACAAGGATATGCGTAGCTACAAATTTGATATGTTAGACAAGTCCCGCTTACACGCGCAGCTCGAGGGGCATGGAAATGGGTGATGGGGTGATGGGAAATGGGACTCCGGCATCCAGAAACTAGCATCCAGAATCCACTCCAATCCTCCAGTCGCCTGCACCATGGGCGATAAATGCCGGCAAACTTTGTGGAAGGAAGCGGCGGAGAACTATTGCCACTGCCAGAGTTGCCGGGTTAATGCAAGCGGAAATATAGATATTGCTTTTAGTTCATCCATGTAAGTGACGTCATTTATTAGGGGATTTCTGCGAGGGAAATGGGTTTGCGATTCTTAAATTATTTTAAATACCTGGAAAGTAATTTTGAATCGTTCTGAATCACACTTTTTAAATCAATTTACACTCCTTGAAGCTGAGTCTTAAATCCTTAAAAAAATACATTATCGCATTACAACTGAGTTGAAATAATGTTGAAAGCTTCTCAGAAAAACATTTATGCCTTTCCCCAACAAAACTCATCTTTTAAAGATATCTTTATCTGCTAGCAGGAAAGAAGAACTTTCTCGTCGAAATCAATTCCACTTCCTACCTCAGCAGAAACGCATTAAATTTAATTTTCATAAATTTTACAGCGATTCGGCATCACAAAAGTTGCTGAATCCTCAGGCAGCCAGATTTCGCTCGAGTTCGCAGCGGAGCACACACTGTCAGCTCCTCTTGGATGGGGTTCTCCGGTGTAAAAGATTAAGCACATTTATGTGACAAGTGCGACATCAGCGGAGACATCGTGGAGCAGGGGAAGCCCAAGTAGGAGGTGGGGTACGGGGGTCCTGGGGAAGGATAAGAGCGACAGCCACGCATGTGCCACAATTTTAAAGTTGAGCGCTAATGAAATTTTAGCTGCCGCTTTCGCAGCTGCCAGGCAATTGCAAGCGAAGTTATGCAAGTGCTCAGCGCAAAAGTGGCAGCAAAAGTGGCAGCAAAAGCGGCTGATAGGACGACTTTTGGCCTGATACTCCGGCTTAGAAGTTTGCCGGAGTCCTGTGTCCTGTGCCCGATTAAGGAGAGTCAGAGGTGGCAGCTCAGGGTCCTGCCGAGGCATGCCTAATACAAAGCAGGATTGTCTCATTAGGGGCAGAGGTCCCGGTCACGCTTCAATTCACCGACTGGGCCCGAAAGGCGGGCTCAAAACTCTGCCACATTGCCAAGTCACCGAGCAGAATAGCTCATCAATAACCCATTTGTGCGGCACTCAATGGGGCGGACTGGGTGGCCGGGTCACGACCTTGCCCACGGGGAATCGGAAACAGCTTTGAGCCCGATATCCTCGAGGATTTGAGCGGAGAGCCCCGTTTATTCACTTTGCCATTCATACGGAGGCCCATAAATCAGGTCGAGCGAGCGTGGAGCCACCGTCCCCGCCCCCTCGAGCCTATAAATCTCCCACATCTGCGCTTTTCATTGGCAATCAACGAATCAGCGAGGAAATGCTTCTCCCAGTTATTTTTAATGAGCGACAGCGCCTGTTGAGGATTCAGCTCCAGCCCCCCGTTGGCAATCGCATCATCTTAAAGCGGCGGGAAATGCTCTCGGATTGGGAAACTTCTGCCGGGGCATGCAACATGTTGAGCGTGTAATGTACGCCAATGCCTGACAGACGAAATGAAATGAAAATTTAATAAAATAAAAGTATACGACTTGGACCCGCTGCGAGGCGAGGCTCGTCGGGGCTAAAGACGTTCGCTTTAAATGAAGATGTATGCCAGCCGGGCGTATGAGTAATATGCGCAAATATGCGCATAAAATAAAGCAACTTGTAGCAATTTCCCCAGCTCTCGGGTCCTTTTCCTCGGATTTCCCCTCGTCCCTGAGGGCCAACTGACTGAGACTGACTGCCTTGCGCTGCCACTTTGGCGTCTTTGCCGTCTTTGGCTGGCTTCTTGTGTTTAATTTAGGCAGCCATAAACGTAATGCGGAGCCTCAAGTACTCGGATCCGAGGAGTCCCCGGCAAACCGAATTTATATGGCGGCACATAAAAACCGGGTAGCCCCTACCGATTACCTCCCCCTTGCTGCTAGTCTTGTGCTTCATTTCCCGAGCATGGCTGACATAAAATAGAATTTTATTCGAGACTGTTTTAAAGGCCGAGATATTGTCTTTCTCTCCAGGCATTAACCCATTGCTCGGCTAGAATTTCCGTTCCGGAGTGGGGTAAAGTATATCAAAGGTGGCATCCCATAATTTATAGGACTTTTTATGTTGAAAGTAAATAAACAATTTAATATTGTACTTAATGTCTTTATTACGGTCGTTCCCTTGCAGACAGTATTTAGATCGTGAGATATGATTTTTAACTTGAGGTAAAATGTACCTCTCCTTGCGCATTTTATTTTAAACTAAGAAAATAAAATAAGGATTTAAATTTATGAACTGATACCTTGGAATTCAAAGACTTGCCTTCTTTGAATTTGTTTTTAAATGGTTCTGAGTTCGCGGAAGGGTTCAATAGAAGGGGATCCCTGCGACTCACAGAAAGTGCAAACAATTTCCAATCACAAACTTGAAAGCCCCTATCATTGTGTGCCGCCAGCCCAAACGCCCGATCCCATTGTCTGCGACCCAGTTGTCCCATTGTGCGATTCGAGGTGCTGTGATGTGAGTGCTCGACATCAAAGGCTGTCCTGGTTGTCCTGGCTGTCCTGGCTTCCCGGTGTCCTTGGCTGGCACTCGCACTGGCATTCTGTTCGCTGCCAGCACGTTAGCATATCGCCGATGCGATGCCATCCATCAAATATCGCGCGTCCCACGCGGGCCTTTCGCGTGCCTCGAAGGACTAAGGCTGGGGGTCCTGCAAGTGACTCCGGCCCTCAGCCGTCAAAATTCGCCAGAGGCTCCACCCCCTCAGCCCCGCCGAAGCCTTTTGCCGGGGCTGTACCGATGCTGGAGTGCGTTTTAAAGCCGATACCCTCTGGAGCCCATGAAATTTTAACCTACTTCGTTGCCCACTCATTGAATTAGCCCTCGCTCACACGAGCGGAGACAATAAATTGAATTAAACCGATGCGCAAGGAAATTGAGGGGCTGTCTTGCCAAAGGACCGAATTCATTTAGTTCTTGGCTCAAATGTCTTTTTAATTCGCCCCTTGCTCTCCTCCTTGTGGGTGGCCCAATATGGCTGATGTGGTCTGCAGGCCAGAGCCAAAATATTGTTGACGGCACATGTGGCACATGCCAGGGAAATTGTTTCTTTCGGGGCTAATCAAGCGGCAGCTGTGTGCCAAGTGGAATAATGCCACGGGGATAAAGTCGATATGCACTTGTACCGACCGAACTCTTGAATTCCATAGCCCTACATTTCGGTCTTTTCATTTGGCATCAGAACTGAGCTCGGCCCGAAGGTAGAGCATACTTTTCAGGGCCTGACAGGTGGGCTAAATAGATGCAACAATAATTAACTGCAGCTGAGCCGAGGAGCGAGATAGAGGGCCCAAAGTGGAGAAGGTCGAGCAGCTTTTTAGCCCCAACTTGCCGGCTTGCCGGCAGCTTAACGTGGCATTAACGCAATTTGTCACAGCAGAGCAGACACCAAAAACCCGACAGCTTAGCTACCGAAACTTTGGCCTTGCGAAAGTGAAAAGGAAACATTTTGTTTTATGCGAGTGTGTACGGTACGGGGAAATAAGTAGGCGACTGCAGGGCCTGCGTTCCTGTTTTACTTTTCACTTGGCAGCATTGAGCTGACAGGTGAAATGAAATTGCGTGGGCTGCACTTCGCATTCCTTGGCAGCGCTTTCCTCTCCAACTTTGGCTTATCCCGCTCCGCTCAGCTCCACGTTTTGAATACGGCATGGGGATGAAAAAATTCCAGAGAAAACATTGACAGCCACAAATATATGTAGCCATGAATTTTCCATTCCCGTTTCCTCCTGTACTTGTAGTTCGGAGCTACAAACTGCAAAATGACAGCACTCTGTGGCTTAAACAAGAAATGCCGGGCAGGTAAGCTCCCGAAGGAAGCTTAACAATGATGGCTGCCGACTCGAAGGTATTTGCCCAGATTCGACTGAAAATGTAAGCCAGGACTTAACTACAAGTTTTTGGACCGGTGGCACTGGCTTTGCGATTGATGAAAGATTTTAATTTGGCAATATGATGGTGCAGTTTCGGAGAATTTGTGGCCCCGAGCTATTGCTTTGCACTGGGCAAACATGACAATTTTATTTGAAACAAATACCTTAGCTTGAAGATACTTTAAAGTCCACAGCCCCATAAATCCTGCTGACCACGTTGCAGTCGACGCAATTAGAAAACCTGCCACTCAGTTGCTCATTGATAGCTTTAAGCTGGCAGTGCCAGTGGCAGTGCCAGTGGCAGTCGCCTACCACCTCCCACTTACCACTCGCCACTCGCCACTTGCCACTTGCCACAAAGGAGCGGGGACCAGTCAGCAAAATCGCGCATACGGCCCGTGGCCAGCTGCATCAGCTTGAATAGCAGCAAATCGCCTTAGCAGCTTGCGGGAAAACCCTAATAATTTTTCATGCCCGCCATTCGCCGCTGTCTCTTGGCAAAGAAGGAGGCGCCTCCGTCGCTTCTTGCTACAAATCATGATAATAAATTCCAATTTTATTTAGTCAGTGAGGCGGCAAAGCACCCTTGTCATCGTCATCGCCAGCGAAGGAAGCGAAGGAAACGCGAGGAGGAAGGGAAGCTCTCGGCCAAATAAAGGCAGCCGAACCGCTTCATCTGGCTGGGAAAAAAAGGGTCTGCGTTTCAACTACTTGGATTAACGGTTCAGTTTTATGACTTTTTATTTTATACAGATCCCACATTTAACTTTCCGGCTTCTCCGCCCGTCAGTGCCCGCCAGTTCGCCAGTTAGATAAATACACTCCCAAATTGACTTGGCCTGCTTAACTTTTGGGAAGGACATAATCAGGCCTGGTTATAATGAATAGTTGGGGCTGGCCAAATCGGCAAACAACGAAACCAGAGGCGTCACTCAGCCGGCCAGCTCATCAGTCAGTCCGGGAAGTGCAGTTGGAGAGGACCGCAAAGCCCTCGTTATCCCCTCTCCGTTCTCCACTCCCCATTCCCTTCTCCCCATTCCCCGCATCCCGAATCCTGCCTTCCGATCCCTGCATCCTGCTCGAAAACTGAGAGCGACGAGCTGGTGCAGCATCAGCGCCAGCCAAAACACATTAGCCGTGTGCTAAAAATGTCGCACAGCCCAATCGGCCCAACGCACACATTTTTCGAGGGGAGGGTTCCTAAAATTCACGACCCAGTTTAAATGGTAAATGGTAAATGGTTTAAAATAACCCCTTATTTAAACTGCTTTGACTTGCTGACTGGAACTAACATTGTTTTTATTTTGGTTAGATACTTGATTAGCAATAATTTGTTTACAGCAATTAAAAAAAAAATTTGGTATACTCGTAGATATCAATTTAAGTTGTATTATTAAACGAATCTTCTTTGAAAATAATTATTACTTTCAGTCTTGAATTTAACTATCAGAATCTTTTTGAATTTTGTTGTTAATTCGGAATTTTACGAGTAACCCTCGGTAGCAGTGAGTGACCAGGCGAAGGGTCCTTTTTTTCCGTTGGATCTGTGCTGGCAGGACATGTGGCAGTTGGCAGTTTGCTGCGCTTTCCCCGCCACGCCCCCTTACGCCTCCTGCTTTTGGCTGTGGCCCTTCATTGCCTGTTGGCAATTACAACGTTGCAATGTTGATGGCATTTTCTTCCTTTTTTATGCATATGTATGCACACACACCACACGCCGCACACACACACACACACACGTAACGTAACGATGCTCACAGACAGGCAGCAGCTTACAAGGACATTCGGAGGGGGCGGGAAATGGGCTGGAAGGGGCGGGCCAGTGGCTAGTCACTTCCGCCTTGCCTGAAGAGGTCGTTCATTTTTTCATAATACTCTTCCCGCTCTTTGAGTTGCTTGGGTCCTTGATTGCATTGGCCTTTGTGGATGTGAAGCTAATTATGGAGCACAAAGGCGGGGTGATTAAAACTAAATGTGCGGATTAAGAGATGGAGGATATTGCATTAGCCATTGTTGCCAGTCAGATAAAGGGGTGATACATACAGGGGTACCATACATCATTCCCTAACTTGATCGCTTCAATTTTAATTCGCATATGCCCCGCGATTGCCTGACTTCGAAGACACCTTCCCCCACGAACTCGGTTGTTAATGTAAATATATCCTACAGCATTATCGCATTCGGTTAAGAGGGTAAACTTCGTTCGACAGATTTCACTTGCAACATTATCCGTAAAAATATGTACATTCGTCCGGGGGTTGGTTTTCCGTTCCGTTTTTGGGTGGTTGCAACCGAACACAATTTATTCCGCACACAAACAGTTTTTGTTTTACCTAAGCAATCGCTTCATTATAAAATCGATGCGGGGGCGGAGTGCAAACTACCCTTTGGTGCGGAACCGGGGGTAATCAGATTGTCCATCAAAGGAGCCGAGCTGGGCGCTCTGGTCCTGCTGCTCAAAGCGGTTGATTCAATGACCGAGTAAAGCTTTTCGAATTGAATTCTTCGGGAGCGGGAGCCCCGGAACGTCTCCATCGCTCCCCTGGACTCGTTGTCAACGGATTGGTGTTAATGTCCTTTGGCATTGTTGCACTGCCAGGAGTTCCGGGAGCAGGACGAGCAGAGCCACAAGTCGACTGTGTGCAAAATAGACTGAAATTGATGATGTCACTTGATAGGGCGAATGGGTTTTTCATTTTTCACTTCTCGCTCTCGCATGCACCCGCTGGCCCCTGCCCAATCTTGGAGGTCCTGCAGATCCTTCGTGTTCGTGTTGTTTAACAAATTCATCCTGTTGCTTGCGCTTCAGTGCGTGATGCCCAGCAGATTGTGGTGTGAGTGTGTGTGTGTGTGTGTGCCGAATGTGCATTCGATTTCCACACTCTCGTGCAGAGAAAGAAAATGGGGAAGAACAAATTCGGAAATCAAAAAGGACTCTAACAGATGAAAACGGAGTGTTGTTAATCGTTCAAAATATTGCCTTTGAAAGGTTTCCCCTGATAAAATTAGATAAAATTAAGGCAAGACAAACCTTTAATTATCTCGATCGAAAGATAAGTTATCAGTTCAAGTGAATTTTTATATTTCCAGTGCTATGGCTTAATTGAACCCCTCCTTGCTGGTTTTTGAAATAGAAGCAGCACACAGCCATTGTTGTGCATCGAATTGTTTGATTGGCTTTTCTTTTGCACGTTTTTAATTAGTGGGAATTTGCAGAGATCGGGCGGGAAGAGGGTCCTGTTCGGCAGCCACGGTCCGTGAAACGAAAACGGAATGTTGTCCTTTGGCACATTAAACAAACGAAATATTTCATAAGCGCATTGCGCTCTGGCCACAATGCCAAATGATTTATATGCAAAGTGGCCTAAGCACACTCGCACAACTGTGTGTGTTGGCCCTGTTTTCGCAACCCCTTCCCCCTACCCCCTACCCCCTACCCCCTCCCCCATTCCCCGTTCCACTTTCCACCGTTTTTCCCGCTGCCTTTTACCTAGGCCAAAGCCAAACAAACCGGTAGCAATCGAGCGAACTTCACTCCACAGCTTTGGCTACAAATTTTCCAAAATTTATAACAAAGGCCCACACACACACACACGTGTATCGTTTTTGAGCGGAGGGGTGTATGGCGGGGGGGTAGAGGGACCCATGGGTATTGGCTACCTTACGCTTGAGTGGCTCGTGGCTCATGGCTCATGGCACTTTGGCGCCAGCGCTTCGGCTTTGGGGTCTTTGCCTCGCAATGGATGACAATGTAGCCAGGAGACTGTAAAATTTATGCACTTTTAGGATTGTTTGCAGTGTGCTCAAAAGGGGAATTGTTCCATTATGCGATAAGCATTGGGATTCTCTTTTAAGGTGTCTTACTGTACGAGAAGGGCTTCGCAAGGCATTCCTGCTGCACTGGGTCAAACTAGAAATTAATTATCTTATTATGCTTTTCTGTAGAGATCTAAAGTGGTGGCAGCTTGTACCAACTTATTCTGGCGAATGGGTTGTCTTAGAAAAGTTTATTCATCTTTCAGCACTCTTCCAAACCAAATACTTTCAAGCTAAGACCCTCCCAAAATCGATTCCGGAATAAGCCTTGATTATTCCACTTCAACCCGAGTGAATGCAAGAGATTCGCGAGCTAGGATTTCATGCGCATCTCGTGGAATCACAGATTCTTTTGTTGGGATAAACCAATTGAAATTCCCCGCATTGCCACTCACCTTGTTCGAATTACCATTGAATTTCAATAGCTTCTTGCAGGACTTGCCGCGGCTCTCGAAGTAGACTTCCTGCGGCGTCCTCCGGCGTCCTGTCGTTGAGACGGCTCCCTTGCGCTGCAGCTGGAGCTGCGAGATGGGGTCGCTGCCCGCCACCGATTGCGTCGCCTTGTGGCGGCTCACACAGAGGAGGCGGCCCAGGATGCCGCAGCAGCCGCTGGGAGGCGCCTCCTCCCCTGCCGCCGTGCTGGCTGCCCCGCCTTCCGCATTGTTATTGGAGCAGCGGGCGGATATGGTCATTAGGTTGCCATGGCGGCCGGTCGGGCGATTAACGTCCATTTCCATCTTGGCCAGCAGCGAAATCGTTGCCTACTTGGCGGCGTCGTCTTCCCTTGTTGACTTTCCTCGGCTTCCACAGTTTGTTTACAATTTTTGATTGCGGTTCCTCTGACCGCAGGCTGTATTGTCCTTTCCCTTTTTATCTGTTTTTTTCTTTTTGCGAATGCTTCTGCTCTGCTGTTGTTTACTGGTGGTTAAAGTCTCACCGAAAAACTTGGCGCCCTCACGCGGACGCACACACACGCGCGCAAAACACGTAGCACTCACACCAATAGCGAAGTAACGGGACTTCGCAGCACTCTCAGCGCGACGAAGTTCACAGGACAAAGTCAGCGAGCCAACTGATAAAAGCCATGGCTTTTGGCTCCGAAACTTGCGCTCTGCAGGGTTGCCAGGTTTTCGCCAGAAGAGAGCGGAGCGGGGCTGCCGGACGGCGGGGCGGGCGAAAGAGAGAGTGCGCAGGCCGAGTCCTGCGGACATGAATCACCTTGTGTGCATGAATGAAGCAAAGTTATTACGGTCTTCCCCCGGTTTCCATTTTTTGCGCTCCATAGTTCTGTAGTTCTTGCTGTTTACGTTTCCCAGGGTCAAAGTTGTACAGCCTCTCGCTTTGTGTTTGTAATTGTTTGTGCGGCAACCGAGCGGCGCCTCATGTTGCACTGTGAATTTTTCGGTTTTCGGTTGTCGGTTTTCGGTGGCGAAATGCTCGAGTGGTAATGGGTAGCAAACGTTTCATTAGGCTTATAACAAGCAATTAATTTCCATAATTGTCGCCCGCAGAAGCGATTTAAGATCAAGATTAATAGAATGGTTTGAGCTAATATGGGCGGTTATTAAAATTAATAATATTTAATAAATAAACTAGTTGAATAGTAATGGTGCTGTTAACAAGCAATTCAATTATGCAACTATTCAATTAAAAGCAACTATAACACTAAATTAAACGACCAACAAAAGTGTTTAGCTGTTAATACCAACTGTTTTGTGTTATGTGAAAAGTAATTAAACAAATTTACGTACACTAAGGGGTGCTAAAAACTAATCGAAAATCAATTAATTCTTCTTTAATGAAATTTGCTTTCGAAAAAGTTTGTGCATTGATGATAGTTCAGTAATTTCTAGTTGAAAGCAAAGTAAAAAAGGGTAAATCAAAACTTTGTTTAATATTTCTGATCTTTTACCTTAAAAACAAATTACATAGTTCATTAATGTATGAAAGAACTTCACTCAATACTTAATTGATGAATGATTAAAATTGATTTCAAAAGACTTATTATATTTAGCTCTATACGATCCTACACATTGCTGCACGACCTCAGCCCAAAGCCATCGGGAGTATCAAAAAGTTGGGAGTGCAGGCGGAAAAACAATTTAATTTCGACCAGCAAGGACATGAAGAAGAGCCAGCGCATGTCCTTGTGTCCCGTGTCCGTGTGAGCGGCTTGTGTGTGGTGGTGCCTGTGACTATAAGTGCTTTCTGCTCTAGACGTAATTTCAATGTTTCAACGTAATCTTTGATTTGATTATGCTGTTGAGCTGCCCTCCCAGGGGGCGGTTCGTGAGTGTTTGCCAGTGTTTGTTTGTGGGCCTGTTTGCCTGTTTGGCTGTTTGTACGCTTGTGTCTGGACCACTTCCGGGCAGAGCTATAAACGGATTATAAAGTAATTTAATGCTTTTTGTTGCCGAGGATGCCGGGCCGCCCCGAATGCGGATGTGCACATCTACGAGTGTGCCTTTGCCTTTAGTGGGAACGCATTTGGACAATAAAAACTTTTAATGTCTGTTGTTTGTCTCTCAATTTATTTAGCACGCGTCACGCATACGCCCAGTTGGCTGCGCCAAGTTGCGAGCTCCTTTAATGAGTTGGCGGTTTTAGCCGAGCCTGGCCAGAAGGCAGCCGTCCCGTAATTAATGTCGGCCTCGTCATTTGTGTGAAACTGCGAGCGGGCCGATCGTTTTGGCAACATGTTTATCTGGCCCAATGCCCATATATTAATGTCCGCACACACGGATACACGCATTCCCTTAGATTGTCACATTAATTATGTACGTTAAGCTGTCAACGTGGGCAATATTTTTGTATCCCAAAGTCCACATCCTGTGAGTCCGTGTGTGTACGCTACCGTGTTTCTGTGTGTGTGTGTCCACCGCAATTCCTTTGCCATTTTTCTTGCTTTCATCTGCGGCGATAAGAGCGTCTTAGTTTATCTTTATGCCCGGGCTTGCCGACGTCGTGTTGTGCTTACATCTTGCTGTTTGCCAAATAAATACGCTTGATAATGCGACACGACCATCATATTGATGAGGCTTCCGCTTGCTTTGCGTTAAATGGAATGAAGTGCCAAACACAAGTTCAACAAGCAAATAGATTACACGGGCAGATACGAGTTCGTATAAGTCGATCTGCAGGTGGGCGAGGGTAAAGGATGATTTTCTAACCGAGTTGGAGGCAGTCAAGTCTTTAAGGCATTCAAACTGAGCAAACTGAAACCAAACTACAATAAAAGCTATTTGGTATAGCCTACAATTCCGTTGCCGAGAATGACGATTTCCAAAATTATTTGTTACGAAAAAATTTTTCTCTTGAAGCCATCATGAATCGAAATATTCGTCTGGAATATACATGAAAAAATCGGCATTTCCATTTTAATAATTTTACCCATGCGAGCTCCGACTCATACTCGTAATTTAATAAATATTTCTCTTCAAATGTTCCACATAAAAAACCACCTCAAAAGGCTGTTATGGCCTCCGAAAGTCCTCTTTACATTCGGTCTCAATTACGCACCAATTTCTGTCCCTCTGTGTGTGCCGAATGCTGTTAGCAATGAAAACTCTGCAACTGTGGCCGAAAATGAAAAGTTCCATTGCATTTGGCAAACTAAAAGAGAAGTAAAAAAGAAATGTACTCGTATAGAACAGTTGCCTAATTGCAAAAATGCTGCCGGCCAAACACAGAACCGAAAAAACTTTTTTTTTTGGCCAAATGGAATGGAATGGGTAGCGCCGTTCCCCTGCAACCCCCGAAAATTTCTCCAAAAAATGGAAACTACGCTAAAAGCTTAAACAAAACCTCAATAAAGCCGTGGGGCGGGGCGGGAAACACTGGGAACTATTGAGGCGGCAAATGGCAAACGGAAAAGTTTGCGACGCATGCGCAAACGGACCAGGACGACGTTGGCAGGACTCAGGGCGTCAGGACACCAGGATACTCGGCTGCCACGATGGCAGAATGGCAGGATGGCAGGACGAGTGATGCAAGTGCAGCGACAACTACAACGGCATGTAAATGACGCTTTTATGCTGCAATCACGTTTCTTTTGCTCCTTTTTGTACCGCTTTTATGGTTTTTTGTTTCATATGCAGTGAAATTTTATGATTATTGCCAAAGCGACAAAAAAGTTGTGCCGCAAACTTTTACAGGCGTGTGAAAGAGGATGTCCTGGAAATGGGCCACAGATACCCCGCACGCGTCGGTTTAAATGTCATGCTCCGATGCCTTCATCAGCCACGCCCACCTGCCGATCCACCGCCCCGCCCCTCCCCGCCCCTCTCCATCGAAAGAGTCAGCGCACTTTGCTAAGTAGATGAAAATGAAAATGACGACATCGCCACGTCCGGAGTGCATGAAATTTATGCAAATGCACGGAATTTGTATGAAAATTGTTTTATTCCATCGCGTCATTCCCTCACCCACACACACGCACACACACACACACACACGCGCGCGCAATCATAAAGCACGCTGGTTGTCTTGTGCTTAAGCCAGAAATTACTCATACCACATGTTGTCCGCCGTCGCCGGTGTCCCCACGGATCCCTATTTCCTGTCCCGTCGCCAGTCGCCAGTCGCCCGCTGTGTGTTTTATGCAAATTTTACCGCTGTGCGCAACAATGTTATTAAAAAATGATAACAAGCCAAGCACAGAGCAGAAAAAATGGTTGCCGGGCGAAATGTTTTCCAGGCAGCGCGACTATTTTGTATCCTATAGGCAATAATGTGGGAAGTATGTCATTAATTGATATGGAAATGATTTCTTAAGGTTGAGGTGAAGTGAAATTATCAAAAGATAATTAGAGTAGTAGATCGGTTTGTTTTAGAATAACTAGGGTTGATATATTAATTAGTAATGAAATATAAACTTCGTAAAAGGTAAAATATGGAGCCACTTCTTTAAAACTTCTTTTAAGCAAAGCTTTGATAATATTTCAAGTGGCAGTAAGTAATCTTAGGAAGCCTTTAGTCACTCCATTAACTATGAGCTGTTTCACTTTAACAATACCCGATATACCCTCTTGAACGAGCTATAGATAGTGGGACCCAACGACAACTGTCAGTTAGACGTTTGTTGCGGCTTGCCCCTTGTCAACTTTTTTAGTGTTGCCTGTTTTTGCCGCTCGTGATGTTGCTGTTGTCATTTGCATGCGTTGCGAGGGAAGAGGGAAAGCGGGCAAGCGGGAAAGGGGGAGGGGGAGAGGGCAGCAGTCACATCAGCTAAGAAATTATGCAGTGAAATATGTTGCCACAGCGAGGAAAAACAAAAACAACCGACCAAAAACGCACAAAACAATGGGTGGAATGGAGCCCAGTTAGAAACACACACAATATATATGCGCAGAATGTGAATATATTTTATAAGACTTAGGAATATGACAGACTGACGGCCGAGTTGCCAACATGCTGCCAGAAAGGAGGTCGACCCGAAACTCTTGCGTTTGCCGCGGAAGTCAGGAGTCGAAGGAGATCCTTGTTGGAAATGTAAAAGGCATGTCAAAAATTTCCAGCTCGCTTCAAGCGGCATTAGTTTTGCCGTTTGAATGGCAAGCATTCCGGGAATCAAGTATTCCTGTTCGAAAGAACAGGAGCCATTAACCAAGAAGGCACTTGGCAGTTCTCCGACCTCAGCAGTCTGAGGTTGGCCTTTTAGTCTGCATTTATTGCAGAATTCATCATTTCATTAGTGGCTTGTTGGCTGGTTGAGTGGGAACGCTGGTTGATTAAGATATTTCTAGTAAATCATTTGTTCATTTCACCACAATGTTGTCTGACTTGAATTGTGATGGGGATGTAATTTCTAATGGGACTTATGAAGCTTAGGTTTTAAGTTCTGTTTTTAAGATTCTTTGGATATTCATTTTAACGGAATTATGCACAATTTAAATAAAAAGAAAGGTGGAAAGTATATTTAAACACATTTTAAAATCAGATAATGTAATCCTTGTTGGCCCAATTGAAGTATTAGATATGCTTAACGCTGCTTGTCGTTTGTTTATTCAATTTATCTGTAACTATCCTTTAAAGCGATTTGTCAAACAGCTCTTGCCATTTTATTTGCCGAATCGAATGCTCTTGACTGATAATTATCCTAAAATATTCCCGCATTTCACTGGCATTGTTTCGTGCTGCCGAAGCGTTTAATTTTTGGCATTTCGGAGATACGTTTGCTGCCAGGGCTAATTACAATGTGCAGTTTCGAGGCGCTTTTTGCCGGATTTGTGACAGGCTTCATGGCCAGAAAATCTATGGGTCTGTGTGACTGCGATAAGCGCAACTGCCAGAGATTCGGGGCAATCATTTCATTACACACTCTCGTCTCCACTGGCCACATGAACGGGAGCAATTTAACTACAACTTTATTGTTATTGTGAGCAATGTTGGCTGTAATTTTGTAGCTTAAACCAAATCCAATTAAGTAACAAGCGTAAGCCTTTTTGGCAAATGTCGACAACGACGACACATTGCCTCGTTTAACCCATTTAATGTTGCACACACTGAGACCGAGAGCCAAGGGGCGGCAGGCGACGGGCGGCAGGGGGCGTGGCAGGATGTAAGGGAGACAGAGACACTGGCATGCCAAAAACCAAAGCTGATAATTTCAATCAATTTTAAGCCAGAGACAAAGCGACATAAGGGTAACCAATTTAGCCGTTTCGCAGTTGACTGCCTGCAATTACCAAACTGGAAATTCAATGGAAATCGAGTTGACTGCACAACTTTTCGCAGGGGAAAACTTTAAAGGGCGCGTAGTGATTTTAAATAAATAGTAAAGGTGAGCAAAACTTTGTGAAATTTAATATCTATCCGTTCTTTTTTTGAGCTAGATAAAAAAATATTTTAAGTTTGGAATATAATACCTTGTTGAGTTCGTATAAAAAGTTAAAATGTATGGAATTGTACATTTTTTGGCCGAGTAAAAAACCATCATTAGAAGTTATTATTTTTTTTTTTTCCAAAAAGTCACTTTACAGAAACATGAACGAAACATGAAACTTGAAACATGAATACCTCGTTAAGCCCATAATAACATTTCCAATCGACTGGCATTCAAAACTGCCAGAAAAACCTCTGGAAATGTACTATGTTTTGGTTAAATGGCAACATCCTAATTTTCGTGCTTAAAAAATCACTATTTTTATCATCAAAAGGCAAACAATGGTCAAAAACATGAATCTAATACCTCGTTGAGCTCGTGATAACATTTCCAATCGGTTGCCATTCAAAACTGAAAATTATTGTTTTTAACCAATTTTGACTATTTTACGTTGTCTTTATCGTAAAGCATAGTTTTCCTTTTTGAGTGGGGATGTGATGTTTATCGTTACCTTTGCTTTCTTTGTAAAAACGCTATTCGCCAAGTTACCAGGAAAAAACCAGAAAATTTTCGCAAGAAAGCCAGACCCAAACCGCAAAAAAATCCAGGAAACATGGTTAAAAACTACTCTTCACAGCATAAAGTCTCACAGGGTTGTGCAGCTGATAGCCAAATTCTTAAGTTCTCGTAAATTATCTTTACTAAGCATAAATAAAATAATCACCAATTAAACTAATTAGATTTTTTTGACCCCGCTGAGTGCCCTAATCAAATGCTCTAAAACTTGAACCCAACTCAAAACGCAATACCCGAGCCAATTAGCCGGACCTTTCATGTGATAAACAGTTAGGCCAGAAAAGAATAAAACCTAAATCGGAACGAGGATGAATTGGAAAGTCAAAGATCCGAGCTTTGCTGCTCCTGTGTTTTGTTTACGCAATACGGACCTCCAACGTGTTCGCTTTCGATCGTGCCTGAACCACAAAATAAAGATGTTTTTTTTCCGTATAGGGTTACGACTTTGCGATACCCGTCAAATTCCTTTTAATAGAGCTTAAAATATTTGATTAGGATTGACCATCATAATATAAGTGTAGGCATAATATAAGTGATGCTAAAATTCTAGAGTCAAGACATGCTACTGTTAAGTTTTTGTTATAAAATAGAATTATTTTCTGAATTTGTAAATTATTCCTCATTAATATATTCCTTGGCCAAGTTATTGGTGATGGGTATTCCTTGATTTCAAAGAGTCCTGGGATTGCGTGTGTGTTTTGGGCCAATTCTCGGTTCTTTGTTTTGATCCCGATTCCGAGAGTTTTTGTAGGTTTGGCTCCTCTGTTGTTGTTCGTGCCTGCGGATGGCTTAATAACGTTATTTTCCCCTGGTCATTGTACTTTTAATGGGCAGTGGCAGCAGGAGCAGCGCAAAATCAGCGGCATCGGCAGCAAACAAATCAAACGCAGACGCCGTTTTGCCTTCGGGCCAGAGTGCTCCTATTGCCAACATTGGCATCGATCATGATCATTTGCAGCCTTTTTTTGGCTCCCCAACGATGCCGATGATGACGGTTATAATGATGATCGATATGGGGGTTGTCCCTCTTCACCGGGATCGGAACTCGGGAGTAGGGAGTCGGGAGTCGAGGATCAAAGATCGAGGATCGAGGATCGGTTGCGTGGCGGCAACAACTTATCAAGGAGGTTTCTCGGGCGGCCGACAACGATGATCATGATGGTGGCGAATCGATAATGATGATGATGGAATATGTAGGCTCTTATAAACCTGAGCTTCTGGGTGGCGACGCATAAACCATGAGCCCTGAAAGCTCTTTCATCGCATGACAGCCGGCCGAAACGTTTAAGCCAAAACGTAAAAAAAGCGGTCAGCAAGTTGAGCAAAACAAAAACCAAACCAGAAACACACGTATAAATAAGTAGTGAATCTGCGCAGGTGTGTGTGTCTGGCGGAGAGTAAACATCCGAATTAAAATATGCAAAACTACCACACCGTATTGCATTGTTCATGCACAACAATCAGGAAATATCATTAACAACAAGCGAATTAAATTGTTTACATCGTCAGCATGACAACAGAAAAAAAAACAAAGATAAGAAAAGTTTTCGTTTTTTTGTCGGTTGTGTTGGCAAGAGTTTTGTGTGTTGGCAAGTGTTTGGCTTTTAATTTGGCACGAAACTCGAAAAAAGTAATCTTGAAATGAAAGCAAAAGTTCCTTTGATGCAAGATACAATTTCAACTGCAGATTTGAGCGAGTCTTGTAAAGTTTCGCATAAATATCTGAGGATGATTGCCAACAGAAATAACTTGCGTTATTTGTTTTCGCTATACTTTAGACATATGTTGCTCACTTAAATATTCGAATAACTCAGAGCTGGAGTTAAAACTATTTTCATTAAGTAAGGCCTCGCACCTAACTGGATTATAGAGTCATTTCTGATTTGAGCAGAAATTATTCAAAAGCAAGCAATTGAAAAGGCACTTTCTTGTCCTTGGCTTTTGTTCTAGCCTGCCTTCATTTCGATCCATCATTAGCATAAGTAGCAATATCCTTTTGCCTTTCCTGGAGAACAAAACGAGAGGAAAATGTTGGAAGACGTACAATGGTTCGCCCAAGGCAAATGCACCACTCTACGTTAAATTTACCCCGCCTTTTCAATTTTCAGGAAGAAAGAGGAACGGAGCCTAATGCAACTTTTGTGTTGGCGATGCTAAAAGATTTTACGCTGCAATTTCCACTGGAATGAATTGCTTGCCAATAATCCGCTGCGACAGTTGGCAAAAATGCAATTAAAAAATTTCCACTTTGTCGCTGGCAGAAAAGGGAGGAACGCTCTCGTCTCTCCTTTTTTGCAAGGCGAGTGTGCGTTGGCCTTTTCCGATTTGTTTTGCGTAAGTTTGACAGCAGAAACAGCAGCCTCCGCCTCTCCCCACTGCTTCCCCAACCAACTGTAGCTAAAGAAAATTCTTTCATTTAATAAAATGCGTGCCAAGTTGACAATTTTCACTGGGCTGTCACTTGGGCATAAGGGATAAGCCGAAAGTTTTGCAAGTTTTTGATTTCGCCCGGCCACGCCTTCGCCGCCTTCGCTGTCAATCAGAATCGGGGGGCGGGGGGCGTGGCGGCAATTTGTCCAAGCCGAAGATCCAGGTGTTTTGAGCCTTCCTCGGCCCGCGGCAAACTTTTCCATTCAAAGGTGTTGTAAGGTGCTAAAAACTTGAGCGGCTCCTTTTTTTTTCTGCCCGCCGGAGTTGGCATGATAATTCACTGAACGAGGGATGGACTGGGATGCGGAATTTATTTAGAATACATACGGAAGAAAACAGAGCAGCTGTACACTAACTATATTGAATAATTGTTTGCTTTATAAATCCTGTCCATTTAACCGACTCTACATTCCGCACAAACTATCCCTCAAGCATACTTACAGAAATGAGGCAAAATGTATTTACAGAATATGAGGCAAATACACCTGAGAACTGGTAGTTTTTTGCACAGTTCCATTTCAGTTAAACTCTATTTGGGCTCTGGCATTAGCATTCTGGTGTCCATCCCTAGTGGCTCGATTTGCGGATGCGTGTAAACAAATAATCTAGCTCCCAGGCAGCGAGAAGCGCCCAAGTTCAAACGAAGCCAAAGCCACCGAAAACATGTAAAAAAACGAAAAGCCGGACCACACACGCCACAGATCCTCGAGGAGGAGGAACAACAAAAACTCGGCCAGGTCCGGACCCTCCTGCCCCCTCTGCCCCTGTGCCACTCCCCCGCCACCCGCCTCCGTCCTCTTGGCCTGGCCGTATTGATTATTGTGATCTGCCGTGTGCTCCGCTCTGGGGGTAATTATGCAGCCAGGGGACTCTTTGCGGGAGTAGGGTTTTCGACATGTCGGGGATGGGGATGGGGATGGGGGACAGGGGGACAGGGGATTGGGGACTGAGGGCTGAGGACTAAGGACTGGGAACTGGGGTTCGGGGACCGGGAAACAGGGGCTCGCCTGTCATTTATTTTAAACGATTCCTTTACACATGTCGAGGCTTTCGCCGCCAACGTTGCCGCATTTATTGTTGCCGTTCCAGGGTTCCCCGCTCCTCGCTCCCCACTCCCCGCTGCCACCACTTTCGGTTTGGGCTATATAGCTCCTGGTTGGGCTATAGCTTCTGCCTCCGTCGGCTGACGTTGGCATGCCAATCATTTTGCGTTGATGAAGTGCGAGTGTGAGGCAAAAATGTTGTACCAATAAGTTCGGTCGGCGGTGCTGAATGCCAAAACGCCAGTCCATCGGTGGCTCGGTACTTTAGTTCCCGGCCAACAGCTCCCCAAATCGCTGATCGATTGTCGGGAGCAGCGTGTTGACTCTATCGTTACACAAATGGAGCAGCTGAAGTATTGTGTCAACAGCGAAACGCACTCAATTTCACTCACGCGACATTTACTGGCTTGTCAGCAATTTAAGGAAAATCAATCAAAAATTTGTCGAAAAGTGTGGGCGACCGAAAATATTTGAAAAATTAAAGGTGGGCAAACAAACCGTTTGAAGGATTGCCCTTATGAAAGTATATTTTAATTAAAATGAATAATTGAAATAATATTTACTAAGTGCTGAACGTGAAAGTAAAATATTTTAATTGGAAAACACTTTAGCAATACAGGCTTTCATTTTCTAAATTTTAACTAAAGAGAAGATCTCATTTCAGACCAGGTATTGGTAAGGTCCTTCCAAATAATCGCTCAACGGCCGTGGAACAGGGGCACCTTCTGCTCGGCAGCTAAGTGACTTGTTCCACCTCTTCGCCAATAATTAATTTGTTGAAAATGCAACGCCGACTCTGGGCCACCATCAGCGTCAGGGAACGGGAATGGAGATGGGGATGGGGATGGAGATGGGTTGGCTGCCACTGAGTTGGGTTGGGGGAATGGACTTCTCCGGACACAGTCGCACTGACAGGCGGGCAGTGGCCTGCATTATGCATGAGATTGGGGCTCGGGATGGGGCTCCCGAGATGGAGGACGGGGATGCGGACCCTTGAGAAGTGCGCGGCAGGGGCGCCTCCAAGGTTGGACCTTGTCAACTCTCGAGGCTCCTGCTCCTGCTTCTGCCACTGGCTCCGTGCCCCTGCCCCGAATCCCCTCCTGCCGCAAACTGCCGCTGATTAAGTCACTAAAACTGCTGGCTGCTTTTCTAACTAATTTGCTGTTAATTTGTTGCTACGCTACGGCCAGACGCAACTCATTTCCTTCCTGTCACAGGGCGAAAATGTTGTTTTACTTTGTTTTTTTTTTGTTTTGCGCTCGCTTTATGCCGCCAGAATTCCGGGAAAACCCCTGTGCTCAAACTCACACAGGTGAATGGGCGGGGAAAAGGGCGGGAGCACAGCAAAAAGCAATTTGTTTATATCAGCAAAATGCATATTAATGCCAGCGAGAATTTCATAACAATTTCAGCTGGCATTTATGAGGTTTCGGTTCCGCTACCTCTAAAATTACAAAACAGGAACTGTGAGAAAAGTTTTCTAAAACGAGATGAATCTAAAACAGATGCAGGAATATGAAAAAGGTGAGGGGTTGTAGAAATTATAGTAACAATTTGGCTTTACATTTATTTTAAACTCAAATGTTTCTTTCTTGAAGACAATGCCGATTCCACATTTTGAAGTCGGACAATACAATTTTCCCAATACTATTCTTTGTATTAGTATTGATAAAAACTCCATGGTAAGCATTGTTTTTTTTTTATCATTATTGCTTAACTCTTGTATTGAGTAAGATAGGCAATACCTACTATAAAATGATGTGCGAATTGTTGCATGTATTTGTGGCAATTAGTGAGTTAATTTAGCTTACTTAATTTGCTGCAATTGTGCCCTGTTAACTGATACAGCTGCGCCCGCTGCGCCAAATCAGATTAAATCACTTTGGGACTACGTGTAATATACGAGTATCACAGCCAAGCCCAGCTGCACTGGCACTCGAATGGACCAACACTCGAGTGTCAAAGCGATTCCAGAGCAGCGCCCCATCGCATGTTGCATCCACTCCGCTGCCTCCGCCACTCGGATCTAATGTTTATCTTCCGTGTTTCGGGCAGCTCAGATTTCACGAGGGGCACTTTGCATGCGGCTGGCTCACGGGGATCCCCTTCTGGATTTGCTGTGCTACAAAGATGCGGCCGAGTGGCGCTCAATGTTTCCGCCGAAAGTCACGTGCGGCACATAAAGAATCAACGCACATCATGTTATTCCACTGATTCCGATTGCGGCCTCTTGTTCTTCTTGTGTTTCGCTCTGTTCTGGTTTTCATTGAAAGCGAAATTCAAAAATCAAAATGTTGGCGCGACAAAAAAAAAACAACACAAGCCATCAATGGGACAGGCCCAAAGCAAAGGCATTAATTAAGGGAGAGCAAAAGTGTGTGTATTGTTTTTCTTATTTTTGTATCCGCTAGTCACAGGGTAAGTGGGGTATGTTGTATAAGGGGATCAGTATGTAACAGGGAGAGGAAATCCTATTAGAATGCTTTTTGAGAAAAGTTATATACCGTTATACCATTTCTACACTCATTTATTGTAATATTAACCCATGTAAGTATGCTACAATTAATGTTAGTTACTTATGATTATTATGCATAAATTATCTTTAGTAATCATTTATATTCTTACTATATTAAATCACCTTCCAACCATATTATTTGTTTAAAGGATGACCTTTAAGAAATGGCTGTCAGTATGCAAACTGCTTTATAAAAAGTCCAAAGATACTGGGTATCTGAAAGTCTTCCCATTCGACTTCAAAGTTCTGTTCGCTTTTTTCGGGCCTTCTGTGTGTGTGTGTGTGTGTGTGTGTGTGTGAGTGGGGGAGACTGGGACTTCGGGCCGTCTTCGGGATTTCGTTGGGGCCTTCTTCGTTCCTTGGCATCTGCCAGCGTCGCTGCCTCTGCCACGCCTCTGCCTCGGTCGGCGTCGACGCCGGCGCTGGCGGCGCAGTCGCCTCTTGCTCTCGACACTCGGGCTTTTTGGCTTTCTTTGCGCACGACTCTCGGGCATTTTGCGTTTGCACGTCAAGTCAAACGGACGACGAGCGTCGACGGAAACGGCAGAACGGCCAGAACCTGAACTTCCGCACCCGGGAAACGAGTCGCGTGTGCTCCGAGTGGAAAATACGGACGGGGTGTGCCGGCGCCGCAGAGAACCCGGCGAAAAGCCCGCTAAAAGAATCCCAACTATGCGTGCGGCCACAAATCAAAATACGAATTTATGAAAAGTGCTTTCGCGGCGGAAAAGTAAGAGTGCTCGTGCGTGGGCCATCGGCTAATTGCTCGTGTTCAGCCACAGGTGGTGCTTCTGCCCCGCCTCCTTTGCCCCGTCTCTCTCTTCTGCCCCACGCCCACGGGCCAATTGTTGCGGCACACGCAAATTCACAGAACTTTAATTAAACGGGGGCCCGAGGGAAAGGTCAGCGGGCAGCCGCAATTAGCAAATCTAACAGTTCCGAGAATCGATTCACTGCAGCCCCCAATTAATTGCTCGCCCCAAACAGCCAAAGAATCGAGCCGAAGAGCCGCAAGCAGAAGCTGAAACAGAGGCACCGACGCACAGCGCTGCTCCCCTAAAAAATACATCTTCGTTTTTTGGCAATATTGCGGCAGGCTGAAGAAGTTGTTGCCGCAGCAAAGGACAGTGGGCGGACTCTCGGGGAGGAACAGAGAAGGCAGGCGACGTGTGTCAAAGGTTTGACAGGCCTTAATTGTGCGGAGGACAGAAAATCCGGAGAGGAGCCGAGGGCTGGGCTCGAGGAGAACGGCGGGCTTCGTGTCTCGGGATTTTCGGATTTACGGATTAGAAGCGAAAAGCATTTTTTCGGGGGAGCCAGGGAATTAAACGTTGTACAGACAGAAACGTCATATTTCGTAATAAAGCGAATTTATTAGGCAAGCTTTTGAGCAAAACAAACTTTCTAAACAAAAACTATTAAAGTAGAAGAGATAAGAAGTGTAATAATTCCAAGACTAACAAGGAGCTCTAAGCAGTAGAATGGAGCGACTAACGAAATAAATTGCAACTTTAAAAGTTCGGTTCAGATAGCATTAGTCGAGGGGCTTACCAAGTATTGCATTGGCTTCACTGTCAAAAACCGAAAGTTTGTAAACTTATTCTCTGTTCTTTTCAAAGTAGCTAAGAACTCCGACAAGGTCAATTGACTGCTCTAAGCGGAGCTTATTTAACGGAGACTGTTATGCGAATCTCAGCATTTATGTCTACGGACACGACATACGTTGGCGGTCAATAAATTTTCTTCTCAACATCAATTTATGAACCCCAAACAAGAATCAAATTTAATTTACTGACAAGTGGAACTATCTAGTAATTAAAAAGGTATTTCCCGCCCAATAAAAGCAATTATCTTATTGGAAAACCAACCCCTTGCAGACCAATTAAGCTGCACACTGAACACGCACTCAACTCGAAGGTTGACTTACCTAGACGAGCCAAAAATAAGAACAAAAGACATTGTCGGTGAACAGTGAAAATCGAGTGAAGGAAACCATGTTGCCGGGAGTGGAGCTGCTGCTGCTGCTCCTGCTCAGCCCGCCGCTCCTCGCGGAGATCTCCCACCTGCCGCTGGCGAGCAACCGCGTCATCCTGGACTCCACGGAGCTGCTGCAGAATCCCCTGGTCCGCGAGGCCGAGGTGCCACGGGCGAAGGCGACCCCAGGACCGCCGCGGAAGTGTCCTTCGCTGCAGCGGTACCGCCAGATGCTGAAGGACATCGACGACCTGGAAGACCTCTACGTGGATGTGTCCGTGCACATCGCCTTGGCGGAGCGGAAGCGAAAGCGGTGGGTATTCGTACGGTTCCCGGGTGACGGACAGCAATTCGGCTAAGTGCGATGGCGACGCCGCCTGCCTCACAAATCAAATTACGGCCGAACAAATGTCAAAGATGGCCAAAGCCAAACTTAGGGGCGCCTCTTGCGAGGAGAATAAGAAGCCAACAGGAGCAAAAAATAATTTATAACCACGACGTGTGGCTGGCCAAACAAAAAACCATCCACAGCCAGATTTTTTACAGTCGTCCTCCAGTGTGTGTGTGTGTGTGTGTTTTAGCCGCTCTTCTTCTTATTTGTCTAGTGTGCGAGCTTTTGTTGCCACCACAGCTGCCACCACACACTGCACACTGGATTCAAACCGAGATTCTACACCCAAAAACCTCCTAAGCGGTGGGAAATGTAAAACTTTAATATGGGAATTCCTGGGGAAACCGAGAACAATCATTCTTGATAACAACGAAAGTTAAAAATACCTTAATTAAAGTATACGTTACAACCATTTAGTTTCTATACCCGAAAATACATTTTGTTTTCCGCCAGGAGGGATTTCCGTGACAGCTCTGTATCGAGTTTCACAAACCTTTTTTAAAGCTTTCCTTTAACAAACTCGATTCCGGCTTTTCCCCTAAACCACTGTTCCCGCTGCGTTGCACGTGGCGTATGAGTAACGTTCTTTTTTTACGATTTCCATTGGTTTCCGTTGGTAGGCAGCTTGGGCCTGGGTCAAAAGAGGCCCGTCACGTTTTCGCTTAGGCTCCGAGCTCCGGGCTCCGGGATTTCGGTTTTCAGTTTTCCGTTTTCATCTTCTCCAGTGAACGTGCGAACCATCGCGGGCTTTTTTGGCGAAGCGGGGAAACTGGAAGCCCCTGACTCGTATAACACTCGATCACTTGCCACAGAATGCCAGCAAACATTCAAATTAATGTCGTGGTTTGTCGTCAACTCCTTCTTCGGTTCGCTTTTTCAGTGCTTTCCTCGTTTTTCCTCCCCACTGGATGGCAATTTAGTGTTTAGTGGGCATCTCGGTGTCGCGCGACCCAACGAGAGTGCTCCGATTGCCCGGCTGCAGCTCGAGTGACCAGCTCGCGGGATTGTGGAGCGCGGAGATCCGAGATGCGAGCTCCGAGATCCAGAAACAGAGTACGTGACGTTCGGCTCGAGTTGCCCAGTTTGCTGAGCGTGTGAAAAGGAGCGAGTTGCTAAAGAATCTACGGCGAAATTCGCGTTTATGGCGCGTGCAGCCATTAAGCGTTTTGCTAGAATCAGCAAGCCCCATTCCAGTGGCCAGTGGCCACTTGCCAGTTGCCAGTTGCCTGCTGCCAATTTGCAATTGCCAGTGGCCCAGTGCGTATCCTTCCAGCCCGCCAATCAAGGGGAGCGTTAATACTTTGCACAAACAAATCATAAATATTAATTTTACGACTTAATTCGACGGCGCAATATGCGCTCCCGTTCCCATTTCCCAATTCGCAATTCACAATTCCCGATTCGCATTCGCAACTCGATCATTCTGGACGCGGATGCCACTTGCGGCCACCTGTGGCATTCGGCGGATAGTTGTGGCAGCCAGTCGACCAGTCATCCAGTCAGTGGCCTGAAACCAAAACAAACCCCAAAACTGGCGGAAAGGTGATTGTGTGAAAGTAAATCACACGACTAGGGGATACCTCTTATGAGCGATTTAAAATCAAATCAAATTTCGCGAAAAGTAATGTGTTCTCTCTAGAACTTTCCAACTTGGTGTTTAATTTGTTTTTGAAAAGTGAATTTATAGGGAGCAAAAGTAGTTTTTACTTCGTCGCATACTGACTTCCCCCATTTAGTACAGGGAATGGAGGCAAAATGTTGTTAATATGTTGATGCTGTTGTTTGATTGTTGTTGGCGTTGCATTTTTATGTGCGCCGCAGGCTCGGGCGGTGTAAACAACTTTTATTGCCCGGCCGACACTCGAACTCGGTAGTTCCCGCCCACGCCCCTCGAACGCCCCGATCCGCGGCCTTTATGGCGTGAAACTATTTATTTGTAAGCGCATCAAAGGAGCCACAACAACAGTAAAAAGCGGCAACAACAAATTGCCATAAAATGCGAGGCATAATTCGTTGTGTGTTCTGCTTCGTTTTGGGCCTTTTGCCTCTCGGGTTCTGGCTGAAGCCACGCAGACCTTGCCGCGCAGCGAATTTCGCACAATGACCAGTGCCCCATCATCGTCAAACGCGGCAGCGTCGTCATTATTTTGCGCCGCCAGAAAAGATCTCCTACGAGTGCGGTGGGCCCAGTATTTTTAGCACTTGACAGAGTACGAAAATACGCGGCGAGACCGAGTCCGTCTGAGGCTGGGGCCAAGGAATGGGAATCGGAATGGGAATCAGAATAGGAACTGCCATCGGTGGAGCAATCGGAGGAGCCGCAACTACAAAACACCGAAACCAAAACCAAAGCCAAGCCAAACCGAACAGAACAGAACCGAAGCGAACTGAACAGAACAGACAGAGGGGCGTCGCTCTTGGTCAGACGACTTCGCATCAGCACATCAGCGGTTCAATAGTCTAAAATTTCCCAAAAAATAGACGGAGGAGCGGAGAAAGTTCGGGGTGAAGGGAAAGCCATTTTCAAATTACAGACACTAAGTGCTCACTGTGCCCATTTCGGTGTGAGTAATTGAGTGTGTCTTTGTTTGGCATTGTGCGCGGCGTGAATCACTCAGAGTCGCACAATCGGGCATAATAGAGATATCAAATAATTGTTGTGTTCTTGGCCGACACAGGATCACAACTGAAATGCGAACCGGGTCGGGAAGTGGGTGGTGGGTGATTATATATACACTCGACTTCCCCGACAGCGGATGAGTAATTCCCGGCACTCAATGTCAGGCATAAGATCCATTAATGAAACCGATGATAAATTGTCTCAACAAGTTGCAGGGGAATTTGGGGAATTTTAAAAAAGCGAGACCTGATTTATGGAATATCTAATATGGAATTTGAATTCCTACAGCAAATATACTTTCCTCAAAACGTATTAAACATGAGTTATTAAATTTGAAAATCCAAATAAACCGGCCATTTATCTTGTTTTCAGAATGAGTATAAATGGGTTTCCTCCAGTCTTATATTTATTAATACCATCCAGGCAGTGAAACAAAAAGATATATTGGTGTTTTGATTTATTTAATAGCCTTAAGAAGTCCGTTCTACAAAATTATTATTATTAAGCTGGAAATCTAAAAAACAGTTCTGCTTCCTCCACAAGTCCACCACCTATCAAATGAAAATCCGAGGGAAATTACCGAATTTATATCCCGTAACTCACATAATTCCGAGAAAGTTTTCCCAGCTCTCCGGCGCTGTTTCCAATCTCATTTGGGATATTTTCGAATCGAAACTTGGGCCATCCGATATTGGCGCGATATTTGTTTGGCTGCGCTGCAGTAAAGTAACCTCCGTCGCAATCAGCGAATGCGCCACTTATGGGAATATCTGCTTAACTCCCTCTTTATCTCTGTTTTTCGCTCGCAGTTTTCCGGCAGCAGTGCAGCTGGGAAAACCGAAGCTGATTGTCAATTTGCGGGAGGGGGGGCGAGGGGGTCCCAGTGGCCGGGGGCCGGGGGCCCAGACTCCCCGCCGTTGTTGTTCGCAAAAATAGAATTTTGTCTCTGATTTTAAGTATTTCGCGCGAAAAGCAACAGAGGCGACCCGAGCGGCACGGCTCGGAACGGAACGGCACGGCACAGACCATAGACCATGTAGTGCAGACTGGGGACCAGACAGGAGACCAGACCCAGACGTCGGTTAGGAGATGGGGAAAGAGGATGGGGTAAGGGGGATGGGGAACTGCCAGCCGGAGTCACAGTCAGTGTCTCTCAATTGCAAATTTATGTGGATTGAGTCAATTTTATCGCAGCCAGCTTGCGAGTTAGTTGGGTTAGTTTACTTTTGACTTGTTTGTCCCTGCAAAACTTTGCGTCGTTTGACTGGCGTAAATCGTACGACTGGAGCCACTTGAACTTGGCGCAGCCACTGGCCATCCTTCGTGTTCTTCCTCTCCTTCTTGGTCCTTGGCTTCCCCCTCCTCCGCCTCCTCCCCATCCTCCTGGCGGGCTTGCCCTTGTTGGTGACCAGCTGGCACCGCCAGTGCCGGGTCATTAGCTCGCCGAGGAACGTGAGGGCGGCGCAGCAGATGCCCACCACCAGGATGCCGAAGGGTCCCTTCAGGTGCTCCGTGGTGAGGACGATGGCGGTGTCCGCGAACTGCGGCCGCATCTTGTTGATCCGGTTGAGGTAGGTGTTGTTGTACCTGAAGTCCGCGTCGATCTTCTGGAAGATGCCCACGTCGCGCATCAGGCGGATGATGCTGTTGATCTCGAAGAGGAAGGGGAAGCCCGCCTTCATGATCATCTGCAGGGGGCTGCTGAATACGTTCTGGGGGAAGGCGTAGATGTCGTCGGCCAGGCGACTCTGCATCGTGTACATCCGGTTGCTCAGGATGCACCGCTTGCCCCACCGCACCGCCTCCAGGTTCTTCGTCTGCGGAGTGAACTCCGGCGAGACGTTGTACCCGTTGAAGATCCACATGTCGTCCTCGTTCTCGAACCAGTCGCGGCTCTCCTCGTGGCCGCCGTAGGGAATGCCCGCCGCCACCACCTCCGTCAGCTCGTCCAGCTGGTGGAGGTAGCCCGGGTCCTGGAAGGTGGCTATCATCTTGGAGGTGTAGGTGGCCACCACGTTCAGCCCGTAGAGCGTGAGGCCCATGAAGAACACCCTCGTGGCCTCGCACACCGGTCGCTCCTGAACGGCCACGCAGATCGAGACGGCCAGCGCGTTTATCGCCGTCAGACTGAGCTGCTGGTAGTACCTGGGCTCCGGCAGGAGCTGCACCAGCGCGAACCAGCTCAGCCAGCTGAGCACCAGGATCAGGAGGAAGCCGATCCAGGTGTAGGTCGCGAAGATCCCCACCATCGCCTGCCAGGCGGGCCTCCGCTCGGCCACCTTGACGTACCAGGTGTGCGCGTCCTGCAGGTAGGTGTCCGATCCCCAGAAGAAGTCGGCCACCTCGTTGTCCGGGTAGAAGCCGCCCATCACGAAGTCGCACTCGTTGTCCGTGACCTTGCCCAGCAGCCCGTTCCAGCTGCCCGCGGAGTCCATCTCGCCTCGCGACTCCGTCGTGCAGGATTGGTTAACCTATCAAGGGATTGGGATGCTCGTTACTTCTTAATCAAAAAAATTCATTAAAGTAAACTGCGAACGTATTACTTGTCAAGAAAGAAAAAAAAGAATATTTTATAGTATGAAAAAATATTTTCTTTTAACTAAAGAAATTGAAAGCGCATATTTATGTTTTGACCAGTTATGATTAGATAGCTTAGCTGTTGGTAATGCTAATATTCGAATAAAGTTAGTAGCTTGCTCACATAGAAGTTCAGGCGGTTCTTCATGAATCCGAGGATCCGCATCTCGAGGCCCAGGATGCAGTCGGCCTCCACGAAGGGAGCCGAGACGGAGGCGCAGACGAGGAAGGTGCAGTTGCGCGGACTGAAGCCCGCCACGTAGTCCAGCATGGAGGCGTGGACGGCAGTGGGACTGGGGTACAGCTGGCCATCGTGGCATTGGCCCAGGCTCTGCACGTTCAGGATCCGGCAGTCCACGTTGCTGTAGTAGTCGTTCACCAGGATGTTGTAGTCCGTGGAGGAGTTGGCGTACAGCAGGGCCACGCGGTGCACGTAGAAGCTGTTCATCAGCTCGTTGAAGATCTGGGAGGCGACGCGCCAAGGACGATTCCGCAGCTGGGGGTTGTGGAAGAGCACCAGGAAGCGGGCGCCAGGGTTCCAGGAGCGCATCTTGCTGACATACCGGGCCATCATGCCGAGCAGCCGCTCCACGGAGTCCACCACGAACACGTAGTTGTCCGCGTAGATCAGCTCGCCCATGTAGCTGCCCTTCGAGTGCCTTCTGTGATCGGTGACCACGCGCATCTGGAAGAGCTCCTGGCGGAGGGGCTCGCCGGGATTGGTGGCCGCCTCGTTGATCAGCTTGCTGAAGCCCTCCTGGATCTGGTCCGCCGGGCTGGTCAGGTTGAACGAGTTGGCCAGCATCAGGTTGTAGGCCCTGGTGAACCTCTCCACCGGCTTGCGGTAGAAGAAGATCTGCGCGAAGCTGTCGAGGCAGTCCACGCCGGCTTGCCAGACCTCGGGTCCGATGTCCTTGGCGGGCAGCATGAAGATCACCGTGTTGGCCGTCTCGTTCGCCGGATTCACAATTCCCTCCACGAGGTGCAGAATCAGCCGCAGGAGGATGACACTAAGATGATTCCGCCACATTGTTCTGTCTGTCGCGTTGCACAATTGCGAATTAACTGCTGCGGGTGTGAATTTCGTCAGGGATATTATGTGATGAGTATCCTTACCGCAAATGGTACGGCATATTGGTTAACCAGAGCTTGGAAACCAATGTATATTGTCTGGGAAACCCCTTCAATAAGGCATTATGAAACGCATTAGTGGCATAATAGCAGCCCTTGCGAACCCATTAAACACTCACTGCAGCCCGGCGAAAACGCATTAAATCATTTCCGAGTGCCCGGGAGCGCATTCAACTTTCGCCTTTGGCCGATGTTTGCCTTGTATAATTGACTGCTGTCATCGTGCCGACAACAAGGATGGCCAACGGCAAACAATCGCCGTTGCAACATGCAAGGCTTAAATTAAAGCAAATATTTGCTCAGTCGCATCGGCGCCGCCGCCAACAATGGTCGAAATGCATTAAAACACTCCATCAATCCGAACCTTTTGGCAGGGCGGCCAAAAATACGACTATATGACTATATGTTATTGGAATGGCGCACTAACTTCTGTCCATCCTTCTGTTTTGCGGGGGATGACGATGGCCCTTGCCGTTGGCCGGAAGTAGCCGGTCATAAAAATAAAACTCGAGATGGCCGGCCATAAGCCAAGTCAATGAGTCATTTGCTGCAATGCTCCCCGCTCTCCCGTCCACGGCCGCAAATTGCATCCTTGCGGGGCTCTCGTGCGCCAGAGTCCTTGTGGGTGTATCGGCGAGCTCATTTGTCTTAGCAGATTGTCATTAGAAGAATTGCTCGTAAATTTCGCATTTAATTACAATACAAGACTCGGCGAGTCGCAAAAAGAAAAGCTGGGCGGGGCCCAGGGGACTCAACTCAATCTTTGGCTGCAACAATGTTGCAGAGGCATCAGCGAGATGGATAAACAAAGTTGGCCCAAGGATAACGAATGTCGGAGGGGGAATACTCTTTCAGAAAATATGCCAATTTATCTATTGCACCTACAAATCATATAAATTTATATAAAGACAAAATTAAGCATTATTTATCAGATTGAATTTACTTATCTTTTATCGGTTTCCTGGTACTTTCTTTTTACTTTTACAAATTGTACCTCGAAATCCGTAAGTTTTCCTCCTGAGTAACCTCTTGTCCAGCCGACTGACCCTTTGGGCCAGAGTATGGCCAAAAGCCGCTGACTCATTTGGTTCAGTTCGGCCCAGACAGGCGGCAAAACAAATTGCGTGTGATAATTTAGTGTCATCATTTTTGACAAAGGGCGTTAACAGCTCACTTACTCCGCCCCTCGAAAGCCGCCTTCATCTCTCATCTCGTTTTGCAGATTTGTGCTGAACCTGAACGACTCGACGCCGCTGACGATTCGCTTCTCGGAGCCCGTGGGCCGCCAGATGTACTACAATCAGACAGGTAGGCCCGCCCCCTTGTCTTCCCTTGCACCTCCACTAACCCCCCGCTCCCCTCCTCCTCTCCTCCTCTCCTCCGCACAGGAATCCTCCTCCGGCCGGCGGCCGTGGCACCTGGACCAGGTGTGGCGGTGGGCAGCCTGGTGCTGCCCTGCGCCCTCCGCGGCCAGTACGACCTCTTCGTGAGGGCTCTCCACTCCGGAGCCCTCCAGGTGGACGCCCTGGCCGAGCACCCCCAGCACGCCTGGCCCCCCATCAACGCCACGCACCGCGTCGCCCTCCGCAGCCAGAACCGCGTGAGGAAGCGCGAGATGATCGTCAAGTGGGACAGGAGGTGAGTTGGACGGTTGCTTGTGAGTTGGGGGAGTGCTGATCAGTGGGGCAAAACAGAAAGAGAATGTATGAATTAGTAAATTAATCTAGGTTTAAAGTTACTTTGTATATAAGCAGGTGTTGAATTTTGAATCGCATCTTTAAACAAAACAGCTTTTAATGCATTGAATAGCATTTGATATCCCAATTCAATTCCATACGTTATATTTAATAGCTAATAGATGTGAAAATATGTTGATATATTATTTAATGACTTTGTTTACTGAGGAACAGGGAATAATAATTAATTGTAGTTTATCATAGATATACCTCATTTATCCTGTATTTCAGCAAGTTTGACTACCACGTAATGCACTACTGCCTGGTGATCCAGCGACTTTCGGTGGACAGCCCCAGGATAAACTACGCCAACTTCTGTCAGGCGGTCTCGGCCTTTGTGGGCCAGCGAGCCTCGACTCCCAGCTGCTCCAGTGGCAATCCTCTGGACTCGGTGTGGGGCTCACCCCCTCAGCGGGAACGGAGGCTGAATCCCCGGCAGAATCTGCACATCGTCTGCACGGGGAAGCGGCGGCAACAGACGCTGCGTCGCCTTCTGCCGAGGAACAGCTACCAGTTGGACCTCTTCGGGGTGCACCAGACCCGGCAGAACCTCACCCTCCGGCTGGCCAGCCACCAGGTGAACTTTAACCGCAGCCAGCCGCTGGCCCTGAAGCAGCAGGCCCTGATGCAGCTCAAGATCGGGGGGCAGCACGGCAAGCAGGTGTACAGCTTCAAGGTGCCGCAGACGATACTCCGGGCGGAGGAGCCCTTCATGAGGCATCTGCTCATCCCCTGCTCGGGCAGCGAGATCCGGGTGAAGCTCCTCCGGCAGCGCAACGAGGTGGGCAAGACCGAGGCCTTCTGGAGTCCCACGTACATCCGGCAGAAGGGCGTTCTCCCGGGCGAGCGCTATCTGATGCGGTTCGAGCCCAGCAACGAGGACGAGGCGTTGCGCGCCCAGAAGGTTATGGTAAGTCAAATTCATTAAATAAATACATCAATCAATCTTAAATACATACCATTTTCAGGTGGCTCTGAGCAGCGAGGCTCTGTTCAGGGATCTGCCGGAACTGCCGCAGAACACCAGTGTTTTCAATGTGCGAACGCGGTGCAACAGGGCCACCATCGCCTGGAATGGCTCTCCAGATGAGCGAGAGCTGAGGTAGAAGCTCAGAGTTATTACTTTGATATAGTATACTATATATGATATCCCTTACTTGCAGCTACTGCATCATAGTGTTCAATCTGCCGCAGAGAAACCGCAGCGTGGTGGACTCCACCAACTACTGCATGGACTTTGTGCCCAAGAGGGTGATGCAGTACAGGAACTTCGAGTGGATGACCTGTAGGGAAAGGCAGCAGAGGTATGTCTACCCTAAAAAATAATAAGGATAGATCATCTAAAAAAGAATAATCATTCTCGACAGCCCCGACAACATCGAAACGGAGACCATCCTAAACCTGATACCGGGCTCCAGCTACCTGGTCTACGTGACGGCCAACCTGAGCATGGGCAAGCCGCTCCCCTACCAGGCACTAACGCTCCACATGAGCAGCCAGTGCCTGGACGGATCCCACGAGTCCTTCTACTGAGCGCCACGAGGACCGAGGGTGGAAAGCCCCAAGCAAAGCTTCGCTGCATTTTCGAATACAAAACACTGAACTATCCGTCGTTGTAAAGCTACCTTATCCGATACGATACTACTCTATCCCAAAACTACGCTGGTTAAAAGACTATACACCTAGCTCCATATACTCTATATTATATATACAGATACATATACAGATGTTCGTGGCAAGTGTTGTGTGAGCGAGTGAGTGTGTGCGTGTGACTTCTGGTTCTGATTCTGATTCTGATTCGGGTTCTGATTGTGTTTGCCATTTGATTCCAAGTATTCTCGAGTGCTTAGTTCTGTAATTTAGCTAGCTAGCCGTTAATGATTGTATAAACTGTTTCATTGGTTCCCCACTCCGCTCGTTTTAGACTTAGCCTTAGCTCTCCTAGTTTAAAGTTAGTTTTCGTAGGCTTGCTGTTAAGTTTTAACCGTAACAAGGCGACGAGTTTTGAGTAGTTCTTTTGTACATTAAGCTTACATTAGCTCTACATTAGATATATGTATATGGTGTATCCATTACGAACATACGAGCGTTGAAAGCGTTGTATTTTTTGAGGCGAACTTATGCAACCGAAAGGAGGACAATAAACAATAAACAATGTGCTGCGAGGGAGGAGAGTGTCGCAAATAAATGTGAAACCACTGCTAAAGAAAACCGAATTCGCAAGGTGTTTTATTCTGTGGCATGAACGAGTGAATGGATGAGCAATTACCGCTAATACCATCATCATCGTCATCGTCGTCATTATTGTCATCATGATGATGATGATGATGGCGTGTGCAACGAGGCGCGCATAATAATGACAGGGGATAGCAATCTGGGCGATAAGCGGCACCCGATAATGAAACATTAAAGCCATCGGTAGTCGTGGCCATAAATCTGTCGCCAGTCTGTTCGCGGAAGCTTTCGGCCCCGGACCTTTCGCGGCATACTTTCGGGCTTTTCGGGCTGGAGATGGCCCTGCTCCACTACACCCTCGACCAGTTGGAACTGTATATGCGATGGGCCTTCGCGGAGCACGGAGAGGCTACCCCGAGTCCGGCGGTCCACCCCTTCCCGGGCGTCTTCGTCGGCGATCTCAGCCAGCTGAACCGGTTCAAGCGGAACGCCTTCTCCGCCATCGTGGGCATCCTGTTCTTCTTGGCCTTCGCCGGCAACCTGGGCACTTTGTACGTGAACACCCGCAGGAAGCTGCGGCCCTTCTTCAGGGCCTGTCTCATCTCGCTGGCCTGCAGCGACCTCGTCTCCAGCGTCTTCTGCACCGTCTCCTACATGGCGCAGTTCCAGGCGGAGTACCTGCAGCTCTGGGTGAGTTCGATTCCAGAAGTGTGGAAAAAGGTAGTACCTTTACTAACTACGATTGAGTACGTCTTTCAAAACATCCTCTTAACAGAACATGTTGTTATTGAAGGGGTTCTTTACTTTGTTCCTATAAAGGATGTGAATTTAATTATATTAATCCTTGTGAATATACTTTAAAAGTATTTTAAATAAATGAATGGTTTGCCAGACTGGTTTAAATATGATTCGAAATGATAAATGATATTATATATTACATTCCAGACCATTGGCGGCTTCATGTGCAAGTTTGTGCCCTTCATCACCACCACTTCGGTGCTGTCCGGCAGCTTGACCCTGGTGGCCATCGCCCTGGACCGCTACCTGGCCATCATGCGACCCGTGCTGGGGTTCTGGAACCCCGACGTCCGCTTCAGCAGCCTGTGCATGCTGCTCATTTGGGCCTGCTCGATCGGGGCCTCGGGTCCGCTGCTGGGGATCTACGACTACGAGGCGATCTACCTCCTCGAGGTGGAGGACTCGCCCGAGGAGAGTGAGGAGGCGGCAACAGTAGCGCCCGAGGAGCTGGTGGTCACCGAGCTGGAACTGGTTCACATGTGCCTCGCCGGGGACGTGAGTGAATGACTAGATTATCGCCTCGTTCCCGACAGCGATTAAGGGGATTCGGGAGGGGGAACGTGACAGTTGTCGAATCAATGTCCGGATTATCTTATCGGGCGAGTGAAAAACAATTAATGCAGTTCTATTAATATTCCGTTTCAGCACGACGTCGGACTCTACTACGTCATACTGTTCACCCTGATCTTCCTGCCCTGCATCGTCTCCTTCGTCTGGCTGAACGCCACGATTGCGCGCCAGCTTTGGCTGAGGAGGCACTACCACCAGGAGCAGCAGGTGCGGCAGCAGGAGCCCAAGGAGGGCCACTTCAAGTCGATGCCGGGAGGCGACCTCCTGATGCCCTCCACCCTGGTCAGCGCCGTGGGCGTGGCCCTGCCCTTTGCGCTGGAGAAGGCCGAGCTGCCGCCCAAGAATCCCCCCGCGAATCCCGGCCAGAAAACCACCGCTGCTGGCTTGGCCCGGGAGGCGAGGCACCGCCGGATGGTGGTGGTGGTGCTCCTGATGATGGCCGTCTTCATCTGCCTCCGCCTGCCTGCCTGGGTCTTCCTGATCATGCGGCTCTTCGGCTCCTACTCGGAGCCCATCGACTGGCTGCTCTACTTCAGCTTCGGCATTCTGAACCTGTTCAGTTGTGCGCTGAACCCCATCTTCTACACCTTTCTCACCCAAACCATCAGGACGGTGTCCCTGGTGAAGCAGAAGACCCTCGGGTTCCTCGGCTGTGGCCCTGACAAGACGCAGGATGCCATGCCCGAGGATCACATGGACAGGAGCCGGTGCTGCTGCGGCCTAAGGCCTCCCACTTTTAAGTGGCGGTGTGCCAGGCAAATGGCCGCCACCACCGTGGTTCGCGATGACGAGCCACCGGACCATCGGATCTCCGGCGGAGTCCAGCAGGATCCGAGCAGCCTGCGCCGGTTCCTCAGCTTCGAGAGGGAGGTGTTCACCATTTACAAGCAGTGCGATGACTCGTCGAGTGCGTCAATCGAGTCCTCCGCCTGATAGCCGCCGGCCATAAATCACCCGGGTGCACTTGTCGGATACGGGGGCCAACGGTTAGCAGAACTTGATTGATGGATCGGATCCAGCCCCCACCGTTCGGCCGCAAAAAGCGGATTGTCACGGTGGGATATCGTGCACAGACACACAAATAATCACACATATTATGTACCTCATTAACGTGTATAACTGAGGAACATAGCGCTTGGGTGTTGCCAGCCAACTAACCATTAACACTTACCATAATCGAGATTTGGAAGGTCCAAGTCGTTATAGCAACTAAAACTGAAGCCGAATTAGAGTCACTTTGAAGTGGCTATAATTAAAGCTGGCTTTTATGGAGAACTTGGCTGAGCAAGAAACTAAATCGTATTTTAAACATGTCGGCAAACTCCTCATGGTACTTATAAATTCAAAGTTGTATTTACGTTTGCTAAGGAAAATTCATTTAATAAAGGAACCAGGTGGTGGGTACTAAACTTATCAAATAGAAAATCATAAGAATCTATTTTTTAATGAGTCATAAGCAGCTTATGAAAACTACTACCATTTAAACACTTTGCCTAATTTGACTAGTTTTAGCCATTATCAAATGAGTTAAAAAGTTGTGCACACTCAGTTAAGTTGATTAGGAAATACATACAAAATTATGCTAATACCATAGTCTAATTTTTACTAAGAAGTCGTCTGACTAAGACACTCATTATAAAGTCAACCGATCGTGGCCGAAACAATGCATCGTGATGTGTAGATCTGATTCTATAGTAGATACTTCCGTTTTAGAACAATGGTTGGCAAATGTTCACGCGAGATAATGCTGAACCCAATTAAATGTGAAATGTTGGGCACGCCAAACGTAAATGGCGAAAGCTCTCTCGCTGATTGTTCCCACCACTCTGGGGCCTTTCGGATCGAAAACTACTCTCTCTTTTCAGCCGAGAACCATGAACTTTTGTCAGCCGCAGAGCCGCAGAGACGCAGAGCTCGAAGCTCGACTCAAAAGCTGTGCTCTGCGGTTGCAGTCATTCATTGTCGGCGGTTTGCGGCGAGCGGTTGGCTTTTCTCAGCGGAGGAAGCGCGAAATCTTGTCCGGCGGGTGAAATCTTCGGCCGAAGAAACAAACAACAGAGCGACAAGTGCGTAGTGCGAGCCAAAAAAAAAAACAGAAATATTTCGCGATTGTAGAAAACCGTGAGCCAAACAAATGAATCGCGAATAATCGAGGCCAGTCACCGAGGCAGAGCCGCGAATTATGGCACAATATTGCCTATAAATAGTGTGTCCACAAGAAAGAAAAAGTGGAGACCGGAGAGCCGTAAAAAGGGAAAGAGTGAAGACTCGAGTGAAGAAATCGGAAACCGAGACAGAAACAGAAAGAACAAAGGCGGGTTCGTTGTGGGTCAAGAACGAAAGTTCGGCTCGAAGTGCCCGTTGATTGTGCATTTTTGGGAGAGGTAACTATGCGAAGTCTGCGGCTGTGATCAATGTTTTGGTTTGTTTCGATTTGGCTTCGGTCCGTGGAAAACCAGTTGTGGCGGTTGCTCTTTTTTCCTTTACTGTTACACATTTCGTCAGAAGCAACGCGTCAGGAAAAACACGTTTGCGCATTTCACTTTGGGTCTCTTGGCTGGCCGCGCATGCGCAGTCCGTCTTGCAAAATCCGCACCTGTTTCACTTTTTGCGGCCCATTCTAAGTTGGCTGAGCTATACATATGCCTCGGGCTCCACCCATATCCGATCTGCTGGTTACGCGTTACGCAGCCTTACGCTTTCGTTTGGCATTCTACAATATTTTCCGTTTCTATTCGCGTGCAGTTTGCTGTACTCGCGGTGTCTGTGTTTTATTTGAGGTGAGGTGTGCGGCCAAAGGCTGCATGTTTAATTAGCCCCCGCTAACCAAAACGCTCGGGCCACAAAAACAAATAAATAAATAGGCCAGTATTTGGACACGACGAGGCTGTTCCATTGGCCACCGGCCATCCCGTACATACGAATGGCAAATAAGACGCAGGCACTCCGGAGATTGACCATGAATATCGAATCGGTAGGAGGAATGTCTTAGGGGGAGATCGAAGCAATCTACTTTTCCGTCACTTACGTGCCCGAAATAGCAAGCAATCCCTAATTATCAGTGGCCCAGCCAAATGTCAACGTGTACGAGTGAACGTGAACGTGATTGCCCGGGGAAAATGGGCTAATTCTGGACAACATTCTCGGGGCAAAGCTTTCTTTGGTGAAATCAATTAAAACCATCAATCAATCGTGGTAAATGACTCAAAAATTTCCATGGGCCACCTGGCTGCGGGAAAGGAAAAGAAACCGCACTTTCGTTTTCATCGGCTGGCGCGACTGCGCTCTCCCATCTCTTTCCTAATTATTATAAAACCAGAAATGTTCATTAAAGCATTACATGCAGCGTGACCGAGGCTGCAGCATTATACAATACCGTAGGCACTAAAAGCCGAGCCAACAAGATTGGTCGGAATGACTTAAGCCCTGGCAGCGAGGGGACTCGAGATGTTAATGGTGGATAGACTGGTGGCTGGGTGTGGGACCCACTCCATTTAGCACATGCCCACTGTTTTTACGCTCCCCGTTCGGACACCCGGGGCAACAAAGGCGAGGGAAATAAGAAATTATGTTATCAAAAATAATTTCTAAAGAAAGTGAAAGTTTTCGGGCGCGACTTACCGTTGAGAGGCCCTTTTTTTTGGGGTAATCGTGCCCTGAATGAACGAGACCACGCATTGTGAATGAGAAAGCTGAACCAAATGCTGAACGCAGAACTTCGGCAGATGCAGATGGTGTGTGTGCCAAAAATCCATTTTCCCATCCCATCCGATCCGACCACGTGCTGCAGGTGGAGCCGATGGAACCGGTTTGAATGAAACCAAACTTTTGATAGTTTTGTAATGGCTTTCGGTTGGCTGTCGGGTTGGCGGGTTCAGGCGCTTTTGATGGCTGTAACTTGACCTGCATTCAGCTGGAAATTAGTGTTGTCCTCGGTTAACCTTGTCCGCGAAACGGGTTTGCTGCCCCCATCAAATGTGTTAATAATGCATTTCGCCGAGCACGCCGCCCTAGAGGAGACACTTTCGATTTTCGCTCCAGTCGCCGCGCAAATAAAAAGTCTCCTACCCCGGAGATTACAAGACGCCGACGATTTCACTCCCGGGAGGCCAATGTACCTTCGCGCGACACTTGTCCCTCCGCTCGTCTTGCCATCTGGCCATCCATCCATCTGTCTGTCTGTCCGTCTGTCGGTCTGTCTGGCTCATAGACGGGCATTGTCGGCCGATTTGTGGGGGGGAATTCGCCAATTGGACGGCATTGAGCCGGCTGCATAATGTAGCCCGCACACACAACACGAAACTTAGGCTCGACACCACAAACAAATCAATTTGCTTTAGTTGTTTTGTTTACTCGCACTTGATTGCTATTTTATATCGAGTCATGTGATAGCTGTTTGAGTGGCTAAACCTTCAATTGGTTGTCTGAAGATGAGTCAGGGTCAAAGGCAAGGTCAATCCTGCTCTGATTACTTAAATCTGCGAAGATTTGATTACCAAAGGCCTATTTAGCAAAGAAGCCCTTGGTGAGTCATTCTACGGCATCCCATGTAACTTATCTCAGCTTCGACATTCTCTTGCTTTAATCTTGTTACCCCCTCGTAACTCAAATGGCGTGTTTACCTCTTTATATAGTTCACACTGATTAAGTCGTTTCCTCCAACAGCCGCTTGATTGCCCAGCGTTAAAAAATAAACACAGCAGCGAATGAATTTACGATTCGTCAAAACACATCTGGGCAAGAGATGCTGATAAGGCATTCCGATAAGGCCATCTCAGCAGGAAAACAGTAAGCAAGCAAAGTAAATAGGACCCAGGGGCCGAGATATTTGAGAGCGCTTTAAACAAACAGCACTCGATATGAAGGCGGAGACAGCAGTAGCAGCAGCAACAGTCAGCTACAAATGTATCTGTCAATCCAAATAAAAGCGCTGCAATAATTCCATCTAATGCCAAATGCATCGGGAGGTGGCATTTCCCCGATTGCCGTTGACTTTGCTCGTCATGTTGCTCGTGTTTGTTGCCCGTGTTGCATCTGTTCCTGGTGTTGCTGCTGTTGCTGGTGTTGCTGCTGTTCCTGGTGTTGCTGGTGTGCTCCACATATTGCTGCTGTTGTTGTGGGTGTTCAAACATGTCTGCCATTTACAGCTAACGAGATTTTAAGTGCTGTCAAATGTTGATGAAAGCGGCAAACGCCCGCACACAAATTGAAATTTAGATTTTGTATCCCTAGTGACGAGCCATCGGAAAGGTCAAGTGGTCAAGTGGTCAGGGGGTGTGGATGCGGCGGGGTGGGGTACGAATTGGGGTTCGGAAATTGCTGCAATAGGATTTGTGGCCAGGCAACATAATGCGACAAAAGCCAGAAGGCAATTTATGGGGGTGCGGCAGAGATACTCGTACCTTTATGGCTGAATAAATAAGCAGGATTAGCAAACATCACTCGGACTTAATATCGGGCCATCAAATGTAATAGCTCAGTCCGACAGAATTTGACCTATGGCAGTAGATATTAGACATATCATGGTGTACTTTAATTTAAAATTCTGTTCCCCATGCTGTATCTGTCCATGAAACATCTAGATGATTCGCTAGTTAATGCGGTTAAGATTACGAGTAGTTACCGAAAAGTTATAGCAGCGACCAGTTAATTTGCGTTACATAAATGCTGATGGCTCTTGCCATAAATCAGAGGAGGGAAAAAGAAACTGCATACCGAAAAAGCAAAACAAACCGAACCGTTGATGAGCCACTGCACATACTCGACTCTTACCTAAAAGAGCGGCGTAATGAAACTCGTTCCACAAAATAATAATGACTCTCCAATTTGCTGTCTCCGCTTGCTTTTTTCGGGTAAACCCTGCTATGTAGGTCAAGCCGCCAGTGGAGCTCGGTACCTGGCTAACCTGGCTTACCTGGCTTACCCGGCGTAGCGGAGTCCACAAGTCGGCACCATGACGCAGCAGCAGCCTCCGTGGCCGAGTCCCAGGGGAAACTGCTGGCTCATCCTCGCGGCCCTTCTGGCGGTTCTCTCTGTGGCAAACGGTAAGTGATGAAGTGCTGTCATCCGAGGAGAGAAGCTCTAATTGAATTGGTTGACTCCGCCGCCAGCCCTGCCCTTCCTGTTCACGCACATCAAGCCGCAGATCAACTGGACGCAGCCGGAAATGGAGCGCTGGGTGATCGAGGAGCAGCCGCGCAGCATCCAGCCGCACTTGGAGCCCGCCGAGCACCCGAACCGCTCCCATCGCACGCTGCCCTCGGACGCCTCGGACTCGGAGTTCCTGCAGCGCCTGGTGGACATCCGGCACAACCAGACGGCCAGCTCCCGGATGCTCTGGTACGACGTGGCCGGCGGAGACGGCCTGGTGTACCCCCCGTTCGTGGACAAGGCGCTCAAGCTGCTGAACCTCAAGCAGGTGGCCTTCGAGATCGAGAACAGCGTGATGTCCAAGGTGACCTGCACCGCCTGCAGAGCGGGCGCCGGCATGCTGCAGCACCAGATCCAGAGCGGCAAGACGGACGCGGAGCTGATCCGCATGATCAGCGACTACTGCACCAACCTGAACATCCAGAGTGCGCGGGTCTGCCAGGGAGTGGCGCAGCTCTTCGGCAGCGAGCTGATCTACGTCCTCAAGCGGGTCAACCTCAGTCCCGACGAGCTCTGCAGCTTCGTGATCGGCGACGGCTGTGCGGACGTGTACAACCCCTACCACGAGTGGGAGGTGATCTTCCCGCCGGTGCCGAAGCCGCCGCGGCTGGCCGACCTGCCCATTCCCCTGGAGGCCGCCCCCTTCTTCAAGGTGCTGCACATCTCGGACACCCACTACGATCCCCACTACGCCGAGGGATCCAACGCGGACTGCAACGAGCCGCTCTGCTGTCGCCTGAGCAGCGGTCGTCCTGCCACGCCGAATGCGGCGGCCGGCAAGTGGGGCGACTACCGGAAGTGCGACACCCCCAAGAGGACCGTGGACCACATGCTCTCGCACATCGCGGAGACGCACAAGGACATCGACTACATCCTGTGGACGGGCGACCTACCGCCGCACGACGTGTGGAACCAGACGAAGGAGGAGAACCTGGCCATCATCAAGGACACCGTCAAGCAGATGGTGGAGATGTTCCCGGGCATCCCCATCTTTCCGGCCCTGGGGAACCACGAGAGCGCCCCGGTGAACAGCTTTCCTCCGCCGTATGTCAACCAGGTGGACATCTCCATCAGCTGGCTCTACGACGAACTGGATGTCCAGTGGCGCCGCTGGCTGCCCCAAAGTGTGACCCACACGGTGCGACGGGGAGCCTTCTACTCGGTGCTGGTTCGCCCTGGCTTCAGGATCATCTCGCTAAACATGAACTACTGCAACAACAAGAACTGGTGGCTGCTCCTCAACTCCACGGATCCCGCCACCGAGCTGCAATGGTAAGAAAACTCGTGAAAGCAATTTCAATTCGATTGGAAATGGTTGAATAATAATGCTCTTTTTGTAGGTTCATCTACGAGCTGCAAAGTGCCGAGTTCTCCAACGAAAAGGTGCACGTCATTGGCCACATTCCCCCAGGACACTCCGACTGCCTTAAAGTCTGGTCCCGCAACTTCTACAAAATCATTTCGCGTTACGAGAGCACAGTGACTGCCCAGTTCTACGGACACACGCACTACGACGAGTTTGAAATGTTCTACGATCCCCATGATCTGAGTAAGATAGAGTCTTATAAAATAGATATTCAAGTTAATTAAATTTCCTGACTTTTCCAGACCATCCGAACGGAATCGCTTACATAGGACCCTCTGTTTCGCCGTATTACGATCTGAATCCTGGCTACCGGATCTACTACGTGGACGGCGATCACGACTCCACCACGCGACTGGTCATCGACCACGAGTCCTGGATAATGAACCTAAAGGAGGCCAATCTGTACGGCTATCCCATCTGGTACAAGCTCTACACAGCACGAGCGGCCTACAACATGAAGGCTCTGCGTCCCAGTGACTGGAACAACCTGCTTAACGAGCTGACCAACAACCAGGAGCTCTTCGAGCTGTACTACAAGTGGGTTTCTGTGCAAAGGGGTCTTACTCTTTATAAAAGACTCTCTTTTTACTAGATATTACTGGAAGAACTCGCCGGCGAGACCAACCTGCGACGCCGAGTGCAAGAAGCGACTGATCTGCGACTGCCGAAGTGGACGTTCCCACGACCGAAAGCACTTCTGTGCAGAGGTCGAGTCCAAGATCGACGAGGAGTCGTCCAAGTCCTGGAAGTCCTGGTTCTACAAGGGACTGACCAACTCGTAAGCGCTGTTCAGTTTATACTCGTATTCTTGTGTTTTTGGTGCTGGTTGTCCTAACCCAAACCACTTTGGAATTGTGTTGAATCACTTGCTTGTAGTCCTTATGCTGTCACTCGTTTATTTGTCCGCCATTTCGCATTCACATTTTTATTTTACCGATAATAACGAATTTTATTTTCTGCACTGGTGTGGTTCATGCAACAACTAAAATCGAATATCTTATGAACGAACAGAGGAGAGGATAAAACAGAAGTGCCGCCTACCTCCACCGATGGTTATGGCCCTCTCGATGTGGTGATTGTTAACGTTGGTGGTTGATTGATTAAGGCCTCTTTATACTCGTATAAGCTGGTGGAGCGACTCCTTAGTTTTAACGACAATAAATGACCTGGACACTTACCCCCGAAACTCTTTTTTGTCCCGAAAAGCTATAGCCTGCTGTCCTCCATCACCTACCTGCCCAAATACCTGCTGGGGTATCGCTGAGCTAAAGGATCTGATCCGTCAGTCAAGTGCGAGTCAATGCAATAGGAATGAGAGAAGCCACCTACCCCATAAGTTTACTATGTGATAACTAGTGCTTAAATCCCTCTTGTCTAAGTTTGTCTAAACACAATGATGTCCGGAGTGGCCTGCCACCAAAACTGCGACTTAAAAAACTTAGAACACGCCCCTCGGAATCTGAGTCAGTGAAGAAATAGTCATTTAACTGTAGTCGATCGAGTCGTCGTTGCTGCCAATGCTGCCGCATTTCGGGGCGTGGCAGGTGCGCCCTTCTACGTAATGGAAATTGTTGAACAAATTACCTTTTAGACACCTAATTGTAACGCTAATTTAGGGCTTATCTTTAACATCTTCAATAAAGTGCAATTATTTTTATAAAACCAGTATCAGATAACTTACTTTAAATTCAAATTTGAATTCCCAGTGCTGGACAGCATTGTCCTGTGGCGTTACTCAACACCGCCTTCAACTTTACAGAGCATTAACATGGAATGGCAATGTTAACTTACACAGAATCTATCGATAAGCTAGAGCCTTACACAGTGGCGACTATCAATTTATTGAATAATGGCGGTTGTTTTAAAAACTGAATGCTTGATAAGGGACACTTTGATTTGAAATAACAACATTTGATAAACCAGGAATGGTTTTACAAATTTCATTTTAACTGAGAAAAGGATACAAAAATGTATTAACTAAACAAAAATAATTAGAACATTTTGTGTCTAATAAATAATAACTATCAGTTTATTATTATTCACTCAAGATTATGTGTCAAGCGTTTATCAACAAGTGCACGAGCTACTTGTCACAATGCACTTTCCCTCCGGAGTTGCGAACTCCACCCTGCAGGATAAACCGACGCAAGTCCTTTGAGCAAACTCCAGCACACATCGCAGGAAGGGGAGAAGGTGGGCACGTCCTCCCTCGTCGTTGTCAATACGCCCGGTTGGCCGTTGCCTTGAGCTTGTCGAGCGGCCGTGCGTGTTTTCCTTCATTGGTGATAAGACACGCAGCGCGGCTTGTGTGAGGATGGGGAGCGAGTGGGGATATCCCGGCTGCCAGTCATTATCCCTTTGTCACACACACACCCGCACGTTTTCCCACACTCGCCCACCCCCACACACACACGCGCGCATACACACACACACACCCACAGCATCGGGCGGGCAAAACAATTCCGTTTACATTTCCCACATCTCCTGCGAAACATTCAACCCATAATACACACAAATGGCGTGCGCCGCCTTCCTTTTTTCCCGGTTTCCTGGTTGTTTTGTTGCTTTGCATACTTTTAGGGGACGCTGCCGCTGGGAACCGCACATGTGTGTGTGCCACAAACAAACAAACAAACAGAACAACAAACAAACAGAGACCCAAAATAACAGCAACAACACCAGCGGCGAAAAGTACAACAATGCAATGCGTGCAAATTTTTAGAAAAATATACAAACAAGTTGGTCGGGGGGCGGTGGCTGAGGAGGGGGCGTGGCATTATCTCGTGTGGCAGGCACATTCACGGGATCTCGATGCCGCGCTTAAATGCCGCTTAACATATTTGATTTTTCTGCTTTCCCCCATTTTTTTCGACCTCTTTTGTTGGCCTTGTTTGTTTTGGTTATGCGATTGTTGTTGCTGTCAAGCTGGCATACAAATTTGCATTTCGACAAAGCGCGAGAACTCGCACATGTTAACCCATTAATGCCCGATGTGTGGCTAGCTGCGTCCAATAAAATGGGAGCAAAAATGCATTCGAAGTTCTCCATCTCTAGCATTAACTGACTGTGAAACTGTTTTGGGTTTGTGCAGCTTAGTTGGCTTGCGCTCAATGGGTTAATTGAACATTGGTGCCTTCATTTGAATGCCAAAACACGTTTTTAAATAAATCAGCGCATTAATTATTCCCGCTAGCATAAATCGGTTCGCTGTCGATGACTGCCTGCCCCAGAAACATTTGCTCCGGCCCCTCCGGCTTCGATTTTACTCGGGCCCCCTGCTGCTGCCAACACCTCCGCACATTTTTATTAGCTACGCATAATTGCTGCGGCAATAAAGTTGTTTTTCTTCCCCGGCCCCGCTGGCCCAAAAAAGGACGAGCACGAGCACGAGGCCGCAGGACGCAGGACGGAGGACACGGACATGGTCAGGGGCAGATCCACATCCACATCGACATCCACGACCAGAGCCACATCGACGTCGCGCGTGACCCGACAACATAACGACATTTAAGTGGCCACCGCAGCAGGAACAGCAGATTCAGTAGTGCCAGCCGGAGTCCTTCTGCTCCAGGCTGTGGGCGTGGTTTCGGCCATGTTTGGCAACATGTTACAAAAAATTGATGCCATTGCTGTTTTTCGCAGCCATTGTTGCTGCAGCTGCACACAGTATTTATTGTTACAAGCTGGGGAGGAAGCTCGGGAATGAGTGAGATGGTCGAAGCAGATTTGCAACATCTTTCCGACAAAAACTGCAGGGACCTAACAAATTTTTCGCATCTGTCGAACGAGAGCCATATTTGCTTCAAATAATAAACGCAATAATTTAATTAAAGCGTTTATTAAAAAAAAAAACATTTTTTAATGAATGTCTATCAAGCATTATAAAATCATTAAACAAATAGCAAATGTGGAAATTTAGAATAGTTATTAGTAGGAAAAAATATGTGTGTGTATTCTGTCTTTAATTTTAAAAATTCTTTACCCTAACAGACTTCAAAGCAATCATCTTCTTCGCATTTGACCCTGACCTTCGTTTCGTTCTCCGAATCGGTGCAGTCATCTTGCTCGTAATTACTTAGCCATTTTGGTGGAGCCTGGGAATGATCCTGCTCGTCGATGCCCAGAACGTCGAAAATGTCGTCGAACGATGGGGTTTCCTTCACAAGGCCAAGATTGCCCGGCACTTGGAGGCCCCGCAAGCGCATGCAGATCGCCTCGATGCTCCGCCACCTTATCACGCTGCTCTGGGAAGGATCAAGATGTGGAATTTCCCGCAAGGAGCACTCGCACAGGTTTTCCCTGTGCCAAGCACTCTGCGGAGTTCGCTTACTGGCAGACTTCTTCACTGCATCCCGTTTCCTTTTAACCGGACCGCTCTTTCTGGTCAAGGGAACCGAGTTAGTGCTCAGCATTTGGTTTCCCATTTGAAACTTCGGTCTAGGGGGGTACTTATTCGGGGACAGCGGCAGCAGCGCGGGCATCTCTATCCCAACTCTTGAGTCCTTGAGTCCTGAGTCCTGACCCTCAAGGAGCGAAAAACCGCTTTCCTCTCTCTGCGGAGCAATCCATTGGGTCTGCATTTCCCGATTTGCCGCACTGGATCGCTGCCAAATTCCGGAGAGCGGCAAGGTGGAGTACGCATTGGGCATCACTGTCTTCACGGAAATCTTGTTATCCAGGTTCTCATGGAAAACAATGTCCTCGGAACGCTGGTTGCTCCAGATTGAATCCACCAACGGATTGTCCTTATGCGGATTATATTGACTTGGCTGCAAGGCGAAGGGTTTATGCCTTAACGATTTCTTAGCACAGTTTTGTCTGATTTTTAATTTCAAAGGTTTTTTTATGGCTTTCTTGCTCCGATCAGGCGAACACTCTTTGTCGCTCGATATGTTTATGCTTCCTGAGGGATTGTCCCACTTTGGAACCTCAATTGATAGCTTAGGCTTTTCTTGATAATTTTGTAGATCGAAATCCTTGCTTTGCAATGTTTTTTCTGAAGAACTTTTCTCATTCTCCATGCTGTTCATTTCGCTAAAAGGCAGCAGGCGACTGTCCCACTCCGAAATATATTCCGATCTCTTCCTTACTGAGAGAAGTCGGCCAAAGTGGACGTCCAGTGGGTCACTGGGGGGCTGCACAGCTGGGTTTACCTTCATGCCCTCTGCATTTTTCTTGGGTGTAGAAGTGCATCCGTTCCAAGTCGAGAGCTTCTCTGATCCTTTATCTGGATTAACCATCTTGATGCCGCCTATGGGTGAAAGAGTGTCCACGGTTAGTTGGGGTCCCCATCGGCTTTCTCCTTCGCAATTGTCCTCCATTCGGGGTCTTATTTCAATAAATTCGCTTCTGGGCAGGCGAACCGAACTCCGGTTGCTCCGGTGCCACTTGTGCTTAAGCTGAAAAATATCAACAATGAATTACTACACAGTTCAAGCTTTTTTTTTTTAACAGCTTCTTACCATTTCGGTCCGTTCAAGACAATAGTTCTAGGAAATAATTTATCGATCAAAATTCTCGGAAGGCAGAAGCGCATGCGCGCACGTTGAATTAGTCGCGAAAAAAAAAGAAAGCTTGACAAGATGGCGAAAATCACGGCCGACGGAAGAATCAGAATTCCGCAACGCTAGTATTGCGATTTATATAAACTTAATAGATTTTACATAGTAAAGCCTTTTGTTGCGGCAGCTTCTTTGTTCAGATGGAAGAATTTTATGATTAGGAAATGAGCATTTCGAAGGAATTACAACGACTGCCAGGCTGCCAACTTGCCTTGCAAACGTGCTTTGTGATCGGGGGTGCCAGATAGTTATAATAATGTGCTAATAACTGGCTTACGTTGTTTTAAACGTAACGTAATGTAAACAATATTTACACACATAATGATTTCATTCATCGAAGGACCTCAAAGCGAATTACAATTCGGGTAAGTAACTTCCCAATCGGCAGTTGTCAGGCGGCCTTAACCATTCCGCCGTCACTTTCAGCGGCTGTCAATGCTGTTGGCGCTTTTGTTTCGGGCGGCGTGTAAGGCGCGGAAGAAAATGTTATTTAATTACTCAAGCAAAAGCATGACAAGTGGAAATGTCGCCGGGCGAGGGTCCTGCTCTCAGGGAGCCGGCATCCGGGCGCTGGGAGCCGGGATCCGGGATCCAGAGTCAGGCTCAGCAGGCCTGTCAGCTTGTCAGGAGCAGGCGCCATGGAAAAGCCGCCGGAGGCACATTGGTCACTCTTGTTGCTACTGCCGCCGCTGCTGCTGCTGCTGCTCGCTTTTGTTTAAATTTAAATTCTATAAATAAATCTGCACGAGGGCAGGAGGCCGGCGTGCTGGCCATGGGCACCAGCAAGTGGATTGCGCCTGCAGTTGGCACCGCAGTTGGCCACTAAACAAAAGCAGGCGCTGTGTTGTCCCCGTTTTGCAGACCATCGCACCGCCCGAAAATCGCAGGACAGCTTTTTTGGAGGTTTGAGGGCCTGGCAACCCTGGGAGTCCAGTTTCTGGCTGTCTGCTCGGGTCAGTTGTGTAGCTGTTGTTGCAAAAACATGTTCCTCTGTGTACTGTAATCAAACGACGCAGATCCAGCTAAGTTTGAGTTGAAATGTTGAACTATTGGCCAACTATTACAAAAAATATGACACTCCTTCAAAGATGAGATGCACTTTTGCTTTGACGTAACTACATTTCCCCCAAGCTTTGTTTCATCCACTTTTTCGAATTCCTTTGGCTGCCCCTGGACTCCGGCTGATTCCTACTTCCTTTATGGCACAACAATTTGTTGTCCTGCAACTGGAACCTAATGCATGCGGTTCGACAGACTCGAGCGCCTTGAGCACAATGTTAATCCGATGTAAGCTCGTGTCCAAAGTCCACAGATCTCCACGTCATGCTTCAATTGTTCCCGACATATTGTTCTCGACAGCATACGAAGAACCGGGAAACGGGAGAGGGGGGGGCCGGAACCATCACATGTGCTCACCTTTGCCGTCAGAAAGCAACCACAGGGAAGGCAGGACGAAAAAAATAATCACAAGGATGCGGGGCGAAAAAACGACGTCGGTTGCTCCGTCGGTCGGTCGACTGTGGAAATAGTAGTAGAGATAGGAAAGCGAGCAAAAAAATCTCAGCTGCAAATGACTTGTGTGCCATTGAGATAAACCCAAAATTTATTTATTTTTGCCATAAACCCGAATGCAGTCAAGGCAAAAAGGACTTTTGGCCAGCCATTGTGATTGTGTGTGCGGGTGTACGTGTGTGTGGCAGGCATTTGTTGTGCCTGTATTTGTGTTTGAGCTTTCGACAGCAACAACAAAAGCGATGACGATGGCAACTAACTACAAATCCGTAGGCAATTAATTTGGCTAGAAAGCCCAAAAATACAAAACACCGCCCGCATACTCGTGTGTGTGTGTGTGTGTGCTTGCGGGAAATAGGCGAAAATATTAAAGGGGGCGTGGTGGGGGGTTGGGGATGGACGTGGGCGGAGTGGAGTGGAAATGGAAATGGAAAAGCGCCGCGCTCGACGTCAGCGTCAGTCACTCGCAAAGGAAAAAAAAAACAGAACGCTGGGAATCTGGCTAAGGAAAAAAGCAGTTTGAATGGAAATTCAATTGAGTGACATGAAAATGGAATTTTTCATATTCCTGCCCGTGTTTTTGTTGCTCTCTGCTGCGATGAGAGAGCTCGTGTTTGGCTGCCAGGCACATCAGAAACACAGTTTGTTCTTCATGTTGCTGCTGTTGCTGTTGCTTTTGCTGTTGCTGCTGCGGCTAACAACAACTATGGCGCTTTGCTATGGCCTGGCAGCCGAGCCAGCCACATCCTCGCACCCACACACTCGCAGTCGGAGAGTCCTGGCGGAGATTATACGCCGTCCCTGTCACTGCGCCACCTCCCCTCTCCCTCTCCCTCGCTCCCGTTCGCAACAAAAAAACGTTTGCTTCTGACATTTTCATAATTAGGTATTCAAAATCTTTAATAACGGTTACTCTTGCCGGTTGTTGCTGCTATTGTTGCTGTGGCTGCTGCTGCTGCTGTTGCTGCTGCTGAAAGCTGCCAGTTGCCACAAATACGCATATTATCCTTATAGAGTTTTTGTGTCTTTGGGGCATACGAATGCCGAGGTTGGAGCTTGTCGGAAAACATGTTGCTGCTGTCGCTGTTGCTACAACTAGTTGTTGCTGTTGCTAGTTCTTGCTGCTGAATGCTGCTCTTAATTTAAAACGTACGAGTGTTTCTAATTCAGAGCTCACTGATGAGTTCCTGTCAGCCCGTTAAATTATTGGGAAATGCCCACAACTGTATAATTGCGGCTGCCACGACTTTCCCACCGTATTTTCCCAGAGCGCTCCGCATTGTCCGCACTTCACTTGCAGCCGACGTTTTTACGCTCTTCACTTTGGCCGCCCGGGAAAAGTCCTTTCTTGGCTTTTCATGTCCTGGACAGGACAGAGCCTGTCGGCTTGCCGCTGACGGCGACAATTTTAGCGCGTCTTTTGCCTCCGGACAGGACGACCGCTGAGCAACTGTCTTCTGCTGTCTTCTCCTGGTGGAAAGGACGAAGGACGGGGCTGGGGACCAGTCTAATAAGCCGCCCGGTGGGTGGCCAGTTCCCAGCAGTTCCACAGCAGCAAACAAGGCCATTACCATCCGAGGAGTGTTATCTGCCGACACTCAGTTGCCGATTCCCATATCTGGCCATTGCCAGTCAGCCAGTCAGCCATTCAGGCATTCAGGCAGTCAGAGAACCCCGCCCCCAAAGGCACACAGAGGCAGGACGTCCGAGCAAACAGCTTCATCCTGACCTGCTGGCCTAGAGGACGCATCAAGTGGGTGGCACTCTGGTTCCCGCTGAGCAAACAACTTCCTTATCGCTGCGATACACGCTGCCCTCGCCAGATAAACACGGGCGACAAGTGACGCATGTGCAGCAGCCACGTTGCCGCAACTGCTCCACCAGCAGCAGCAACAACAGCAACAGCAACGGCAACAGCAACATGTCGTGTCGTTCGATGTTTAAAATAAAAATTAATAATTCAATTATGCGTCAACAGTGCTCCGTTGTTTGCCCTCCCCTCTACGTTCGATTCCCACCAACCCATCAACCCATCTCAACATCCCACCATCTCCCCAGCTCCTCCTTTCAGCGACTGGCCATTTGGGAGCGGACTTTCGGTCCAGCTTGGTCGCAGCTGCCGCCTGCCGATGTATGCCACTCCAAATTGCCGTGATTTCATTCAATTTGTCGCAGCGGCAGCAGCAACAAATGTTGCCACTTGCCAGCCAGCGCGGCCCGAAATTGTTTTCGTTTGCTACGTTCCACGAGAGTTTTCCCGACGCCGCCGCTCTCCCCTCTCGTCGCCACTCGCCCGTGCGAAATGCGCATAAAAAAACGCTGTGTCCGACGCCCACAGCCCACAGCCCACAAGCACCCGAATGCCACCCAAACCACCCAATCGCAACCCCCGTGCCACACCAATTCCACTCGAATCCCCCCAGAAATCCCAGACGACGACGACGACGTCAGGCTGGTGTGCCAATGCACAATTGTTGTTTGTATGAGAAAATCTCGCCTAATGGCGTTTTACATTATTTGCCGCCTGATGCTGCTCTTCCGACGACGACGACGACGTCGACGAGGACGAGGACGACTACGACGACTTCGCTGCCATGGCCAACTGCTACCAAGTGGCAGTAGTAAAAGAAGAGCGGCTCTTCGGCCTTCGCCCACCCTAACCAACCCAACCACCCACCCCCACCCTCTGCTTTCCCACTCGGAGTGCCAAATTTGCCTCTCCCCCTGCGCCCACGTTCAAGTTTGTGGTTTAGGGTGCTCGGCTTTCGGCTGTGGCAAGTTTTGCTCATCGAAGGTCGGTGGATGGGAGGAGAGGGGGGGAATCGGGCAAGCTGCGGCTGCTGGACAAGATGAATGGCCACTTATTGGCCAAAAGCGGGTTTTGTTTAAATTGTGGTGGTCAATTTGTAGGAATGTATTGAAACGTCTTCGCAGGCGTAGATTGATGGTGCCACCAGATGGCCGGCCGATATGCATGGGCAATCAGGGAGATATGTCAATCGGTGGCTAATTACTGCGGCGCAGGAAAGGGAAGCTTGGAGGGACTGGATTTGGTTAGTAAGTGGAAGGGTTATGGGAGCAAACTATCCGTTCTTAACTTATTAAATATGTACTATATAGAAAACAATTATCATAGTAGGCCAGGGATAATTTCGTTTGATTTTTCCTGCTATAAAAGGAGCTGGATTTCCAGTAGTTAGCCAGTTATACTTGACAGCTCGGTCGTGAAACACCTCAAAAATAATAAGAAGTGAGTGAACAAAAATTAAAAAATTAAATTAAGTGTTTATAATTTAAAAGTGCTAATTCAATCATAAAAAAATTGTTAATTTAATCAAATATTTTTTATAGGAGGACAATCCCAACACAGGAGAATCGCTCTCCTCGATGCCAATTTGCGATGGTATCTTCGGGGTTGTATTCGTCCTGGGTTGGATTCATCCTCTCTGTTTCTCTGTGAGTATTGCGAGGCGTTGGACTACAGGATGTCCTTCATGACCATCTGTACTTTCAGGACTGCCATCTTCATCGTCACTTGCATTATTTGGATCATCTGGATTCTGGTTTCTCGACTCAGTTATCATTATAATCAGTTTGAAGTTCTGGTTGAACTCTTGATTTAACGTGCATTCATGGTTTAGGTTTTACATATTTTGTATACTATATACTTTCCACAACATATATTTTGTACCACCTTTATATTTTATGAAATATATTTTGTATCGCTGGAACTGAACCAAGTGTGAGCTGTTACTTCCTCGACTAATTGCCCTCGAACACTGATCTCTTGCGTCCCCGATAATCGCCCATCTCCAATTGGAGATCCCGCACCAAATCGCCTCTAATTTGCCAGCTCGTTTCGGTGGGGTGGACCACATTCGAGTGGCTGGGGTGGACCTGAGCATTTGACATGGTGTGAACACGCGCATAAGGCCCTCTTATTTTCCGGGTAGGGGGAAGGGGAATCCCCGGGTGTTCGAGTGTGTGAGTGTAGGTTTGGGCACAATTGGTTGGCAATTTATTTAAATATCGGCACGCAGTTGGGAACTCGAGCGCAGTGCCAACTGGAATGCCAGTGAAACGAGAGCGAGACGGCAACAGCGAGCGAAACGAGCGGCTGCCTCTGCCAAAAAGGAATTTCAATTCAGCTGCCGCCGAGGAGAAGTGGCAGTGGTGGGGGCAGTGCGGCACAACAGCAGCTGATGTTAATAGCCCACCGAGTGTCTGGCATTCGTTTCTTGTTGTTGTTGTTATTGTTGTTGTTGCCACAGAGCGGACCGGGGCAGGCGGTACAGAAACAGCTGTTCCATCTGCCACCGCGCAGGCGCCTCAGAAAACCGAGCGGAGCGCTCGAACATGTGCTACCTGAACTGAGCTGAGTCGAGTTGAACTGAAATGAAACGGGCTGCTCTCACAAACAAACCAAACTTCCAACTGGTCGGACGTCCCTTCAGTTCGCATCGCATCGCATCGCATCGCACTCGCAGTTCGACTTCCGCGTGTTCTCGTCGTCCAGCGCGCCATTCAGATACACGATCCGAAAGATACTTTCGCATCCGTTCAGTCGTTTGGCATTGCTCCGAGATGCCGGTTCGCGAGTCGCACTCCCGCCTGCGTTTCGATGGCTCGATGGTGAATAATGCAAGCAAGCAACCGGTCGCGAAGTGCTAGGTCCACGGAAAGCATCTCGAAGATAGCCCACAAGGCAGTTAGCAGTCAGCAGTCAGCAGTTTCCCAGAAGCACTCTCCAGCCACAGGGCACCCGAATCGAACCAGAGATCTGCCAAAATGGTGAGTCCATGCAAATCGGTTGTGCGATGAGATATGTGGCCAACACATGTTGATTGCGGCCAGCTGTCTTCTGCCACTCAAAGTGTCTTTGGCCTTAAGCAGTGCAGATATACGCAGAATGTCTGAGTATCTGGGTATCTGGCTATCTGAGTATCTGAATATGCGAGTGTCTGAGATGGCTGGTCGCATCTGTTTTTTATTTGCCGGGCACAATTGCAGATACAAATTCGTTTGTCAAGTGCTCGAATAATAGTTTAAGACGGACGGAGCACGGAGTGCCAGTGGGAATCTCGTTTGCTCCGCTTTGTCAGTTTCACGTGCGAAATTATAAATTATTTGCCCTCCCTTTCCCCTTCCCGCTCTCCTCACCCTTACCTCCGCTCCATGTGGCAAAGGGGCCGGAAGCAACATCCAGTGGGTTTTTGGTCCATGACTTTGGCCGCCGTCTGTTTCTGATGGCCTTGTGCGCCGCGTTGCCGGCAGAAACAGAACTTCCAACTGCAAATAATTGCAGCTGGCTGCCATGTGTCGCTGCCTCTGCTGCCTCGCTGCCTCTGCTTCTCTGCTGCCGCCTTTCGACTGTGCCCCGCCACCGTCTGTCGATTCCATCTGCCGCCGCCGTACGTCAGTGGCCCGCAGTCCGCAGAGCCGAACTTTCCTTCCCAAACAGCCTCACGGCCTCAAACGGAATTGGGAAATTGGAAAATCGCGAAAGTCTTCGCCCAGATGGGCCTTTTTCCCGGCCAAACTTTATGGCCGATACTAAAGTTTTGAGTGCCGCCAGGGCTAATTGATTGTTTTGTTGGCCAAGTCAGGTCTGCAAACAGTCTGCAGCCCAACAGTTCGAAATCGTTCAATGTAGTAAATAAACACAAAATATTCATGTAAATAGTGATCAATCAAAACGGAGATATACGAAGAGTAATATTTAAATAGTCTTGAATTTGGAATGCCAATTTTAAGCAGAGGTAAACTATTGATAACACCAGTAAATGCTTAAGCATAATAGATTCTACCTTAAATTAAATTAAATATTCATTTAGTAAATGTTATAAGTTTAATATAAAATATTGTGCAAGAGATTATTAAACAAAGCTTTGAATAATGTGAATGTCGAGGAATGATTAATTATTACGGTCAACTGATAACTATGATAGCTTCTGAAGTTATTTATGGAACCCTCAATTATCGACCACATTATCATTATTAATCCTTTTACAGAGGAGCGCCTGCTAGGTAGACCAATAATATATTCGTATTCGGCGCACCGGAATTATTGGCCAGAGATCGCTGGGTTCTGGGGATGACTCGGCATCTGGGGATCTCGGGACAGGGCTTCTGCCTTCTGCGGCTTGTGACTCAGCCTGGAAATGGAAATCACATGGCCGATCTGGCCTTGGCCCGGCAGCTGTTGCTGTTGCAATTGACGATCAAACGGGGAAAGAACTTCGGGACTGAGGCGAAGAGAGCGGGATGCGAACAAGTGTGAGGCCAGCTGCCTTTTGGCCTTTCTGCAGTTTCTGCTGTTTCTGCCTTTTCGGCCTTTTGCCTGGCTATTGTTATTGTTATTGTTATTGCTATTGGCACTGCGGTTGCTATTCCATCTCGGCCATCTCTTCGCCGATCGTCTCCTTTCAGAGCGCCGCTGTCATTGGCATGACACCTGCATAAACATTTTAACAGCTTGTAGGCTCAGGCGCGGTCTGTATTGAGTTTTGAGTTCTGTGCGCTGTGTTTTCTCGTGTTTTTTCCGCTGCTCGTTAAACAATGCTGCGCCACCGCAAAAAAGGCGAAAACGTCTCGAGAGTTTGCCCTAATTAGGGGTTGGTCTAATTGATACCCAGTTGCATGATCACTGCGAAGTGACATGAAGTGGCGAGCGCAGGGGATAATTCGATAATCTAAATACCCGCATATGGTAATTTGCCAGGCGAAGGGAGATGTTAAGGCTGCACTTATTATCTTGTAAAGTGTGTAATGATAAGCCCATAATATTGGCAGTTAATGGCTAGTGGTATGTCATTCTAGGTATATTATTCCCTTTTTAATATACTCGTAATTGTTTCCGAATCACTGGAAATGGAAATGCCCGCAAGCAAAGTAGACAGCTTAATTGCAGCTAGCAAATAGCTCCGATATTCCAGCCAGCCTGCAACCCAATTAGTGTCAGCGATTTGGTTTTGTTTTGGCCGCTGGGCCACTCAGCTGGCCAGTCCTGTCTAATCGGTAATCAGCGGGCAATCAGGCATTCAACAAAGTCCTATTAAATAATGCAATGCCTCTGGAAGGGGAAGGGGAAGGGAGAGGGGGAGTGGGGCACTTCAGGAGCCGCTGCACATGGTGATTGAATTTAAAATGGACAGCGGCGAAAAAGGGCAAAGTTATTAGCGTAATAGTCGGGCCAAACAAAACACACAACCTGAACCTGAGGCATGGAGGCACCGAGGATAGGAACAGGTGAAAATGCACATGACAAGTGCAGCTGTTGGCATCAAATTAGTCCGTGCCACATGTGCCGCAAATCCGAGTGCCGCCGCCCAGCCAGCGGCAATCCATCAAGGGCTCAATCAATCATTAGCAGTGCAAACTTTGGGCGGGCGAATGGTGAATGGTGGATGGCGAACGAGGAACGAGAAACGGCAAACACCCAAAACAAACAGAAAAACTTTGGATTTTCACACCTTTTGCAATTAAGATGCCGCCTAGACGACATTGACTAATGAGACGCCATTTTGTTTGCGGCCTGGCGCAGCTGAGCCAACAGACAACATGGCGACCGGAAATAAGTCAATTTGCTTATTAGACTGACAGCGTTCGGGAAGGAAAGCGGAGCGGAGCGCTGGGAAGCCGCTCGAATTGCGAGCTCAAACGCTGAAAGAACGTCCGAATAAATACGTCTTTCTTTGTTGAGTTGATATTTCAAACTGATTTTATTTAAGAATATGTTCTACTTAAATAGCTAACATGAGATTTACAACTATTCTTATCTTTAAGGGCGATAGAGGAGATAGCAATTACTCCGATCGCACTTATCCCTAAACATGTGGTGACCACTCGCAGGGGGTCATTTTACAACCTTTTTATCTCGTTGTTTTAGGTATGCACACATGTGAGACATTTGGTGCGGCTACAATTCCGCTACCTAAATATACATTTGTATATATGCGTGTTCATGTTTGAACATACTGCCAAAGGCCGGCAAGAATGATATATTTTTAATATATGAATAGTTATGATTTAACGATTTAGTGGACTGTAATTATTTATTCAATTTTATTTTTTAAACTCAAATCTTGCTCTTTTTGTGCATATATATTTTTCAGCTTAGACATGTAATTCTCTTATAGCTTAACTCTAACATTGGTTTGATTTATTCTTTCTTAAATAATAAAATACTTCGTGTTCTGATGAACATTCTGCCAAAGGCCCGGCAAGCTTTACAATTATTTTTGACTATTGTGCAAACAACGGTTTAGTGGACTGTAAATTTATTATTTTTCAATACATTTTTTTTTTTTTAACTTAACTATTTTACTTTAAATTCCTTGCAACGGGCCTGCGAAAGTTATGGCTTGTAATCTTTGCCTAACAAAACATTTTTTCACAAGGTATATTATAAAAATTCCCAAAACTATTAATGACAATATAAGACCAGCATGTCCGGAAATATGATGGAAATGTAAATCCTTTAATTGTGGATGGTTTTCTTTAAGCTCTTTAATTTCTTCCTTTAATTTATCAATTTCAATTGTATGATTTAATGGCGTTAACTTTAACGGATCCCACATTATTTTCGGAACTTCACTAACCTCTCCTATGTATGGTGTTGACAGTGTCTCTTCACTTTCCGATTGAATATTATGATGGGCTATAAACATTTTGTCATCCGTTCTTGCTGTACAATACGGTGCAATACTTAAAATCCCTTGCTCAGGCAGTTCAGACAACTCCATTTGAGACCCAGTACATTTTACTCTTATTTTAGTACCTATCGGAACCTTAAACAACCAACTACTTTTCTTTTCCAACTCTACCCAGTAACTTGTGGTATCCACTACTGTTTTGTATACACAATTCGAAGCTCTATTTGGTTTTAACGGCTGAACTTCACATGCGTTGTCATTCGCGGAGTTCCAGGGCCAACTTCCTTGGCATATCCTTTTATTTTGTTGCCATTTTTGACATTGATTTAAGGTTGCTTCGCTCATTATGTGATACGAATCGATTTCAAAATTATAAATTAAAAATTCGGAAGTTATGTGTACCATTATTATTTTATCTACATTCCTAATAGGCAACGGAATTAGTCTAAACAATTTAGACGGATGCCTACTGAACAAAGGCACCTTTGCAGTGATGACTAATTTATTCTCTATAAACAATCCTCTCGCTGTTAATAAGGTATATACCTCCTTTAGTTCCGTTCCTGATCTTTTCCCTGGAATTATTAGATTTTCCGACAGATTTTCCTGAATCTTGGCAATCTCAATTTTTAGCTGATTTGGCCTAAGTATGTTTGTGTTTAGTCTGCCGTGATTAATATCAATTAAAAGGCTTATAATCCCTGATTGAACTTTTTCACCTTCTTCAATCAAGGAGTGAAGCTGTTTAGTTATCATAAAGAATTTTATCGATTCTTTGTAAACATAGTAACTCTCTTTAAGAACTTCTGTCATGTTTTCAATTCTTACTTGCATACTTTTAAAATTAGCGTTAACATCCTCGGTTGTTCTTTTTAATAAATTAGTAGTTGAGTCAACAACTGACGTTTGCTTTTGAACCAATTTATCCATGTTCCTCTGATTATCTAATAAGTTTTTCATATCTTCCTCTAACTGTTCCCTGTCATCTTCATCCATTATACCAAATAAAATATGATACAACGAACCTATAAACTCTAAGGGAGCACGTTTGGTTCTGGATCTTGGTTCCATCATAAATAATTTATTATTCTCTTCTAGTTCCATTAATTGGCTTTGCATATTATCCAAAACTAGATTGCATTGATCTTCGAAGCCATGAAGTTTTTCACAAACTCTTCTCATTTCCTTTATCAATGCTTTACCTTTATAAATCATTTTAAAATATGCCTCCATGTTATAATAAATCACCAAATTCCAAGACGTACTTACAATTTCTACATCTCCTAGGGGATCTAAATATATTGCCGCAGTGCTATTAATTCCTTGTACCTCAAACCCATCCTTTTTTGTTTTTATCGCTGCGGCACTTGACATCTGGCACAACAAAGCAAGCAAAACCAATATTACCATGCTACTAAGCTTAGACCTAGGGGAAACTCTTTTTATGGTCGGAGTTGCAGTTGCATCCTCTGCTTGCTGTACACCAATTAAAGGACAAATCTTGGTAATCGGTCTTGTAAATGATGCTTCTGAGGTTTTTACTTTGACAACCCTAACTTTGTCGTCTCTACCTTTATGAACTTCCTCTACTTTTGCCATTGGCCATCTAGCTGGGTGACAATTTTCATCTTTTAAGAGCACTACCTGCCCCTTTTCTATATTTTGACTACCTTTATTCCATTTATACCTCTGCTGCAACGTATATAAATAATCCTCCTTCCATTTGACCCAAAAATCTCTTATCATTTTGCGAATTAACCTCCACCTATCCAGGCTAGGAACCTTTTCATCATCATCTATTGACTCCACTATATCCAACGTAGGTCGACCTATTAAGAAATGTCCGGGCGTTAGCACCTCATTATCATCGACATCTTCTCCCGTCGTATATAGCGGTCTAGAGTTTAGTACTGCTTCGATTTGGCATAATAAGGTTGACATTTCTTCGTATGTCAATATACTATCTCCAATGACTCTTTTTAAATGATATTTAACCGACTTAACACCTGCTTCCCAAATACCTCCAAAGTGAGGTCCTGCCGGCGGGATAAAATGCCACTGAATTTTTTCGGTTTCCTTTTCTGCAGCTACTCTGGAATTATATTGTATGGCTTTTAGTAATTCTTCATCTAATTTTCGTGCAGCTCCTACAAAATTAGTACCATTATCCGAATATATATTGGCACATTTTCCTCTTCTAGCTATAAATCTTTGTAATGCTGCTAGAAATGCATCAGAAGTTAAATCACTCACAACTTCTAAATGAATTGCCTTAGTTGCCATGCATACAAACACTGAAATATAACCTTTAAAAGTTTTTTTGACCTCGATTTTTCGAACATTTTAGGTGATACGGCCCTGCATAGTCTATACCTGTATTTAAAAATGGGTATGCTACATTCACTCTGCACTTCGGCAGGTTACCCATTATTTGTTTACCTGTACATTGCCTATATCGCGCACAAGTGACACACTCTCTCAATACTTTCTTCAGAGAATCCCTTAACCTAAATATCCAATACTTCCTTTGGATTTGGTTTCTCATTAAATTGATTCCACCATGCATTGTCTCCTTATGAGCCTTTTCAATTAAAAGTCGTGACACGTGGCATTTATCTAATATTATCGGGTGCTTCACATCAAATCGTAACTTGCTATTTTGCAACCTACCACCTACCCTTAGAATACCATCTTTGTCTAAGAACGGATTCAGCCCTATAACCTTACTTTTCTGCTCTATTTCCTTATCGGCTCGTAAGCATAATATCTCTGCAATAAAATGTCGTTCCTGCTGTTTTTTAATAATTAATAATCGGGCCTCATTTACAGTCAGCCAATGTGGGTATGACATCTTCTTGACTTTCATGGCGATAAATCGTAATATCCAAGCTACGACCCGTTCCGACTTTTGAAAACTTGAATATTTATCCAGAAACTTAGAAATGGTGTCTTCGGATTTTACTATCACCGTATTTACTTTTACTTTATCATCTATTTGTAACTTGTGCCAGTTGTCCTCCGGTGTTGAGAGCCATTTGGGCCCATTCCACCACAGCGAACAATCTTTTAATTTCGTAGCACAGATGCCTCTTGAGACAATATCTGCTGGGTTATCCTCAGATCTTACATGATTCCATGCTGTATCTTTTACTTTTAAAATTTCGTCAGTTCTACGTCTAGTAAATTTATCTTTGCAGTTCTTATTTCGTATCCGTAACCTTTCCAAATCCGTACACTTGATCATAGTTGCTACTATTGAGTTACTGCCTTTTGATTTTGTGCAGCCTGACACTATCCACCCGAACTCAGTATTTTGACCTAGGAGTCCGTCTATTTTCTTAACTCCTCTTTTAAAAATGTGCGCGTTTAGATCTGCACCTATTATTAGGTCTACTCTACTTGGCTTATGAAATTCGGGATCAGCAAGTCGGTATTTGTCCCACTTTGTCGTGTCAATCTTAACCGCTTGTACTGGTAGTGCCTTCATTAATTTTGGAAGAATAATTGCATCTACTTTCAAATTATTTTTATTCTCTTGATTTGTTTTTATTTGCAAGCTAACTTTGTGCCTTGAACTGCATGTTTTTACTGAGGAAACTCCACTAATCTCCGTATAATTTTTAATTTTCGGTAATTGGAGAATTTGTGAAGCTTCCTCTGAAATTATAGTACTTTGAGACCCACTGTCAATCAAAGCCCTTAATTTTTCATAGCCTCCATTTTTTGATTTGACCTCAATTATGGCTGTGGCTAATAATACGTTCTCCGTTGTCCTGCATGTGTTCACTTTTTCTGGAACTTTAACATGAAGCAACGTATGGTGAGGTTTGTTGCAAGTCAAGCAAAGCTGCTCGCTTGTGCATCTCTTAAAACTCTTATGTTTTAAACATTTTGTACAAATTTGATTTTTTCTTGCCCAGTCAGTTCTCTCTGCTGGGTTCATTCTTTTAAATTTGAAGCACTGGACTAAATAATGTCCCGGTAATTTACAACACGCACAATTTTCGCTGTTATTATTCTGCGTTGTATTTACCACTTTCTTTACAGGTTTCTCTCCCTGTGACAATGATGATATGGAATTGAGCCTTTGCTCTAAAAATTCCATCACATCCGAAAGCGCTTGGATTTCTTTTGTCTTTTTGACATGACTTTCATATAAATTTAACGATTCTTTGTTAAATTTCCGAAGGATTATGTGGGCGAAAATGGCATCCACCTCTTCGGACAATTGTGCCTTCAATTTCATAATATATATTGACTCATTAATTGAGTCAATGAACTTTTTAATCTGCCTATCCGATTCTAAATTTAAATTGGGCATATCCAAAAGCCTATTCATATGTTCCGAGAATATCTTTCTTTTATTCTCGAAACGCTTGGTTAAAAATTCCCAAGTGGCTTCATAATTTTCGCCCCCGCCTAACAATAAATGAGTGACAACACTCCTGGCTTCACCTTTTAAGGCTGACTTTAAATAATTAAATTTAAGAGATGGACTTAAATCCTCTCTTGAGTGGATTAGCTCTGTGAAAAGTTCGTAAAACAGATCCCACTCTTTGGAATCACCAAAAAATGTGGGAATCTGTATTTTAGGCAGGGTTGGTAATTCCTCTGCCTTCACCACCATCGACACGTCAGCATGCCTATTGACTACGCTGGATCGATTTTTAATGGCCGTTAGTATATTTTGCGTATCAAACTCGATATCGCTTATTATGTCGTCAAACACAGAACTCTCGAAATAGGTATTACCCTGTTCAATTAGGTTCTGTATCTTACTCCATAGAAACTCAATTTTGTTTTTCCTTATCGTAAGGAAATCTGGACTATTATCTATGAGAGTAGACGTCTCATCTAAGTATGCTTTCAAAATGCCTACCTGACTTCGAAATGTCTGCTCTATCCTGGACGCGTTTGAAGTGCCTGGCAACTCGATCTCTATTTCCATATTTTTGGTCTTTGAAACGTTTGCCGTGGGAATAACCTGTCCCTCTGGCTTATTTGTCTGAGACTCTTTTTCAACCCTTAATTTTATCTGAGCCAACACCATCATAATGATATCATACTGCTTGGTATTAAAATACTCATGATCGACAACGCCGATCTTTAAAAGGGCAGTATGGTTAGTAATAAAGAGTTTTTGAAGCTCTTCTAATCGTCCTACGTCTAGCTCTGTTAGCCCTATTTTTGCCTCTAAACGTCTTATTTCCAAAATAATCCCGGACTGCTTCTTTAGCAAATCTATAGTTTTTTCCGAAATCATTATTATTATTTTCTTAGGGATATATGTATATGTAAAAAAAAAAAAAAATTTTATTGTGACTTAGCTGCTTCCGTTGCCGTCGCCAGAGTAGTCGTTTTTTGCTGTTGCTGCTAAGGTCGCCGCCGTTTGTCCAGTCGCCGCTCTTCGTTGCAGCGGTATTTTTTGTTGCTGTTGTTGCTGCTGAAGTCGCCGCCGCTTGTCCTGTCGCCGCTCTGTCGTTGCAGTGGTATCTTTAGTTGCTGTTGTTGCTGCTGAAGTCGCCGCTGCTTGTCCTGTTACCGCTCTGTCGTTGCAGCTGAAGGTGCTGCGTCGCTGGTTTTTTTTTTTTTTTCACTTTTCGTTTAAATGCTTAATTGCATTTATTTCCCGCACAATGTCGCTGATGTTTAAGGGCCTCAAGCACGCCTTACACGACACTGTTAATTTTTAAGCTACCTTTAGTTTATTACTACCAGAAGGTGCTTTTTTTGTTATATCTCTGTTCCTTACCTCGGGTGGGGGGTAACAAGAGATTTTTTTATTTTCGCTACCTTAAGCTGCGTGTGTCTAGCACTACATACAGACTTTCAGGTGCTGGTTGATCACTCTGAACCTCTTACCACAGGGGGGAAAGTTGCAGAGTTTCGAAGGATCAAAATGATCGGCTCGATTGACCAAAATGAAAGAACGTCCGAATAAATACGTCTTTCTTTGTTGAGTTGATATTTCAAACTGATTTTATTTAAGAATATGTTCTACTTAAATAGCTAACATGAGATTTACAACTATTCTTATCTTTAAGGGCGATAGAGGAGATAGCAATTACTCCGATCGCACTTATCCCTAAACATGTGGTGACCACTCGCAGGGGGTCATTTTACAACCTTTTTATCTCGTTGTTTTAGGTATGCACACATGTGAGACATTTGGTGCGGCTACAATTCCGCTACCTAAATATACATTTGTATATATGCGTGTTCATGTTTGAACAAACGCAAACATTCGCAACCGAACGAAATGGATGGCATTGTCGAGGGCAAACAGAACGGGAAAAAAGAGAAAAGAGGGAAAAAGCCAAAAAAGCGCGAAAATGTCACACACAGAACACAGCAACTAACGGCGCCCCGGAAAAGCGGAAAAGCGGGGCTGCATACGCTTAATCGAAAAAGTCAAAAACAAAATTCGGTGTCGCTCTCATCCAGTTGCCAGTTTTCCTGGCTTCCTACTCCTAGTTCTTCTGCTCGCCTGGCTGCCTTTCTTTCCTCGTTTTTCCCCGATTTTCCCCCGCTTTTCCTCCGCTTTTCCGCACCGCTGTTGTGGCTTTTCCACTGCCAAACAGCGAAATTGTTGGCGCTGCAAGTGGCAGCTTATTAAAAAGACGTGGGCCACAGCGAAGCACAGAATGTTTTGGGGGCAAGCAAAAATGTCATAGGAAAGCCAGCGCAAAAAACCGATTTTTTGTGCAGAAACAATGGAGAAAATAATAAAGCGGGTTCGCAGTGCCAGGGATATACTCGTACTCGTGTTTATTCAGTGGAGGAAGCTCTATTGGATACGTTTTGATTCGATTGTTCTTCCCCTGGTAATACATCTATTTCGGATAATTGGTATTCGGTACTCCTTCCAAAATGAAAACTAAACATATCCACTGACCTTTCCGTTTCTGAACTCATTTTATTTTGGGGTGTGACGTTTCTTAAATGTCACATATTACTTCTTATGCTTTGATAATCATTCATGATATGAAATATCATCTAATACAAAAAAATATAACTGAAGTATAACAATTATCTAAATTTGTTGTAAATATAATTAACTCTATAAAAACATTCTCTTTTAAATATTCTGCGGATGCTGTGTCACTGATTTCACAGTTTAGTTTATGCCAGAATCCCAGTCCCAAAAGCCTTGGTTGAATGGCAAACACTTTGCCGTGTCGCAATATATTTCAACGTCTTAACCATTAACCTTAGCCCAACCCCACCCGCAGGCAACTCGCACCCGAAATGTCAGCTGCAACCCTCGACCCGCACCCTCTTATGTTTTAAACATTTGCGGGACAAAAAACTGTGTCCACGAGTGCCGCATGTCCAGTACAATCGCCGAGCAGCCGAGCAGCAGAGCAGCAGAATCGCAGACGCCACTCGCTGGCAAGCTGCCAAAAGTCCGTCGGTCGGTCGGTCGGTCGGTCCGCCTGGCGGCATTTGAATTGGATTTGCCAGGCGGTACAATGCGAGTACATAGCAGCCCGGCCCTAAATCTCCAGCCTCAAACTTGGCTGACCTTGCCCCGCACAGTCGCACACTCGCTAACTCGGAAAAGGAAAAGGAAAGCAGAGGCAGGGGGCGTTGGATAAAAACGACAAACGAGGCAGCTGGCACAGCTGGCGCAATATTTCTTGCGCCAGATGAAACGCAGATGATGCCGCAGGAAAAGCAGCAGCAGCAGCAGCAGCAGTAGCAGCAACACAGTCCGCCAAGTGGCAGCAGCTCTGCTCCTTGCTCCTTGCTCCTTGTAAATTGTCAGGACACAGTTGTTTGAGCTGCTGCCTCGAGTGTCTGCAACAGATTTGTGCCGAAAAAAGCGGGGGGATTGCTGCTGCAGGGGCATGTGTTGCTCGAAGGAGAGCAGGGAGCAGCGTCCATCGATTTGTGCACTTCGAGATGGAACTTCCCAGGTATAGAGGATAGTCATCCGCAGAGGAGAGGAGGGACTCCTATTAGAGCGCACAGGTGCACCGCTCGGCCATCAGGAGCACCTGCTGTCATTCGCAATTTTTAATTGAAAACGGCAGTCGAGAGCAGGCTTTTGGCCAAACGACGTCAACGTCGACACGTGCCAACATGTGTTGCTGGTTGCCCGGGTTGCTCTTGTTGTTGCTGTTGTTGGTGTTGCTGCTGTTGCTGCTGCTGGCAGACAACTTGGCAAAAACTTGAATGGCGTCACGTGCTGCAAGGCTGGCAGAATGATTTTCCAATCAGCGGAGAACAAGCGCCGCCAGCCGTGGCAGCTGGAAAATCTTCAATTGCAACACACGCTGGAAAATTGCATCTCGACAGCAGCAGCAACAACAACAGCAACTTTAGCAAAAGCAAAAGCAACAACAGCAACATTGGCAGCTGGCGGCCATCAGCTGCTGCTGCTGTTGCTGGCATAATTGGGATGCCTAAATACGTTTTGTGGGCAACATGTGGCAGCCAAATGTTCACCCCTCCCCCATCCACTCCCCTTTCCCCACTCCCCTGCCACCAAAAGCCTGCCCCATAAAGCAGTTCGTATCGGAAATAAAACAGACCATAAAGCCGATTAAGCGCGACACTCGTTCAACTGTTTTTCCCCGTAGTTGCTGATGTTGCTGCCCCTGTGACAAGCCATTATCTTATTATGCCCCACACAGGCTGCAAATGAAGGGTGAATCGAGGGGCGGCTCTACGGCAAAAGGGGCGTGGCAGGGCAGGAGCACTCGCACGTGCGGCCGAGTAGTGCAAAAATGTTGATGTTGCTGCTGCTTCTGCTGCTGCTGCTGTTGTTGCTGTTGTTGCTGTTGCTGCTTCCCCTTTTCCTGTTGCTCCTCTTCTGAGTGTCTGTGTGTGTGTGTGCGTTTGTGTGATGTGTAATTTAAAATGATGCTGCGGCACGTTGCCAACAGACAGACAGACAGACATACTCGTACAGACACTTTCGCAGACTGAGAGGCGCTTAGCAAATAGTTGACGAGGGTTGCCGCTGAAGTTCTTGCCACTGACTCAGCCAATTATGTAATTTTTTAAGGAGCTTAATGAGAGTGAAAAAAAGTGAATAATTTGTGGTGCATGAATCAGCAGGGATTAGGTTTAGCATCAAGGAAGGGTACAAATGCATTAAAGGGATTTCAGAAAAGAAAAAATACAATTTTTGTATGGTTCTTAGCAACTCAACAAGTGCGTTAAGTTAGGAATACAAACCACTTGCCTATAAAAATAAATCAAATAAACTTAAGTCCCGAAATACTAGTTATTACATTTTAATTGCCAATCAAAATTACAGCTCTCTTCTACCAGAGAATCCCTCAAATCGATTTTTTCAGTCCTAGCCCATCGGCTATTAATCGCTTTGGCACATTTTCTCACATCCCATTCAAAAGCCATAATGTTCGAACGGCGGAAATTGTTGGCGCTGACTGTGTAATTAGCCCCGAATGCCAGACGGCCCAATGCTAATTACCCAGCCCAGAACTCTTCGCTCAACCCGCTCTTCTCGGCCGCGCCAGCATACATTTGTAGCCCATGTGTAATGAAGCAGCTGACGCAGCAAGTTGCAAAAAAGTTTTAACTGTGAAACGATGTTGCTGCTGCACAGGTGTCGTCGCCAGTAATCCCTCCCAGCAGTGGAGAGCGGAAAGCGGGCGCCACTTGCGCATAATGACGCACAATGCGGACTCCGCAATACAAAGTGCCCGGAGTCCTGCGAGTCCTGCGAGTCCGGGTGTCCCGGAGTCCCAGGTTCGAGGTCCGAGGTCCAGTTGGTTGTCATTCGCACACACACACATATGTGGCAGGAAAGCGGGGAAAGTGGAGGGTGAAAAAGTGGCAGGGGCGGGGGAATAGGAAAATGGGCAGCTTACGAGGAAAGCACTTGCAGCTGTGCTGTGATTTCCCAACCTCTCATCCCAACCACCTCGTTCTCGGCTGGCCTTCAACCCCCTTCGCTCTCCACAGCCTTTGCTGTTGTTGTTATTTCAGTTGGCGCGCCTTTTCGTTAACCGCTCCTCGTCCTTTTCGTCCTGGCCCATTTGTGTGGCTGTTTTTGTTGGCAAAAGGGATAAAAGTATAAAATGCTTTGCTGTCCAGCACATGGCTCTCCGGTGCCACGCCCCCGCCAGCAACCCCGCCCCCCACCGGAGAATTAAATGAATGTCGTTTAAAATTTGTCCTTTGTTTTTTATGATTTTGCCAGCCTAATTGAAAATTATGCAGTGAAAATGTATTTTGCCGTCGCCATTCATTTGTCAAATCGTCGAGCACGGGCTGCTAATAGTTGATATTTCCCCGGGGGTGAACTGGTGGCCAGAGATTGGGAGAAGTGGAGAAGTTGAGTGGATTCAACTCCAGAAACAAGCCTGTAGTTCAAATATTGAAATTCTAACATTTCACAAGTTCTTTGCCTTCTGCTTAAGAGGTCCTAACTGCTAACTGGTGAATTAAATAATAATAATAAAAATAAATAAAAATAAAAATAATAATAGTAATAATAATCTTCTTTACTTTACGTTAGTTTAATGGTTTAATGGTTGGTCAAAACTATCGAAACCTTTTTAAAGTCTAGGGAATCGAACTCGTATTAATTCCCCAAAGCAAATCTGTAATGGGGGCTCCTATCCCACTGTGCTGGCTCCGTTTAAATAATTACTTTTCCTCTTGGCAATTTCGCCGGCAGCCGTCGCAGCCCCACAGCCTCCCGAGCCCCCAATCCCCCCTCTCCCCTCCGCCCTTCCCCTTTGGATCCTGCCGCCTCGGCTTCAGTTTCAGCTTCAGCTTCAGCTGGCCCAAGTTTTGTGGGAAAAACTTCTGCGGGCGACATTTTCCATTTTGCTGCGATGGAAGCTTGTGAGGCTCCCGGCTCTTTGAAGTGCTTGCCTTACACAGGATGGAAAATTGGTGGGCGGAGGGGGGCGAAGGAAGAGGGCATTTGGGGCGCCTTCTGGCGACGACAGGCGACAGCTGCTTGAGCGACAACGACACGACTGCTCCTGACATTTGATTCATTCGTCATAGCCAGGCCAAAAGCGGCAGCTGCTGGCTATTAAGTGAGTCAGAGAACCACCATGGCACCATCGCACCACCCCCCCAGTGGCTCCCAGTTCCCAATTAAGCTCACCTGCCGCCTTTCACAAACACTTGTTGTTGTCTGCCCCCTCCCCCTACTCCCCACTCCCCCCTCATCCACATGCACGCATGTTTTGTCTCCGGGGTTTGGGTGTTTTTCGCAAGCTCTGGAAGGGAAAGACCTCGCAAAACACTTGTCAAGTGTTCGGCCCGAGGGATAGGCCGAGATCGAAGTCCGGACTTTCCCAGCGGAGGTGGGGGGCAGAAAAAGAGGGGCTGGGTCGTCATTAGTCGCAATTCCCCCCACCATCTGCACCACCACCCCCAACCGCACTCACTCAGTTTTGGCAAACGGCAGCTGCCGGCGTGTCAAGTGTTTGTTTTTAATAGAATTTCATTTGCGGCATTTGTGTGTAATTTCGCTCTGATGCCAAACAGCTGCTCCAACTGCTCTTTCGGGGGCTGAGGGGACTGCGGGGGTTCCGGAGGCCTCGATGCCCCCTCCCAAGTGTAAATACTGGCGGGCGCGACGATTGACTTTAAACAATTGCTCTAAACATTTCTTGCACCTCGGCGCAGAGCGAAAACGGCCAGCAGAGATTGATCGAAAACATGAATGAAAATGAACAGGTTTGCGGGCCACCGTTTCCCCGTTTTCCGTTTTCCCCTTTTCCGCACTCCCCACCCGATTTTCCCGGCTTGTTTACGCAGGGGCACGGCAAGCTGCACAAACTCCCACAGTCCGCAGAGGTATTTACATATTTTAGTGATAAAAATCAACACAAAAGCGTTTCCCCATGCGAGCTGGACACGAACAACTTGCAGGTGGGGTGTGGAAAGTGGTCGCTGGGTGGTGGGTGGTTTTAGGTAGTGTTTTGGTGGGTGGGTGACCGGATCTCCCCGGCGGCAATGGGTCGCGATGATTGGTAAACAGGAAGTGCAGTTGCCGAGTCAATTAGCAAGGCTTCGATCTCGAGTTCCCCCCCCGAGGAACCCAGTTTCTCGATGGAAATTCATTTAGTTGGGCGTCTCGGAGGAAAGTTCTTCAACTCAATTACGGAACAGGTGTTTACGGCGTGTGGACTGTTGGCAGCTGTCGTTGTTTTTTTCCCCCAGAATCGTTTTTAGCCTCTGCCATTTGGGGGAGAGAAACATCTCAAGAATTTTTAGAAATTTGTAGGAATGACATGCTGGCATCTTATCTATACTAATATTATAAAGAGGTAAAATTTGTTTGTTTGTTTGTTTGTTTGTTTGTTTGTTTGTTTGTTTGCAGGGAATAGGCTCCTGAACTACTGGTCCGATTTAAAAAATTCTTTCACCGATAGAATGCTATATTATCGTGGAGTTAAATAGGCTATAATTTATTTTGAAAAAAATTAGGGATCCGTAAGAAAATTGCAATATTGTCGCATATAAAGTGAGTTGCTACCTCATCACACTGACAAACACGCTCCCATAGCATTTTAACTCAATTTTTGTGTTCACTTTGAAATTGTGAAAAAAAAAGAATTTTTATTCAATTTAAGTTGAACTGTGAAAATTATGTGGATCGTGCATTTGAGAATAAATTCACCACTCTGTCCATAGTCCAAAATGCTTAGAGGACGACGTGCAAACATTGGCCGCAGACATCCAAGCCAGCAGCCAGTATATTCACAAAACTTAAGCGAAGAAAGACAAATGAGCACATGGAGATCATTGGCATCATTCAATCGCATGGCATTCCAATATGACCCCACTGCGAACTACAGTGATAATGAAAATTTAGATATTGGACCAATGGCGACTATATACCGATATTGCAGTGCGTTAAGGTTTAAAAGAGAAACGGCTGGATTGTGCTGCGCAAGTGGAAAAGTCAAACTGGAAAAGTGTTAAATCACCATCTTTCTATACTTCCATATATTTGAAAAAGGTTGCAACATTGACTTTTATGTTGTTAAATTGTGTTGACCAGCGAAGCGGACACAGGCCCTCTAGTTGAATATAAATTAATGAACAAAGAAACATTTTGAAGTGACGCTCAAGGCAATAAAAGAAGCAATAAATGAACGGAAAATTTATGTATACTGGTATGTGCAGAAAATTAAATTAAATCTTAAAATCTTAAATCTTTATATTTAGAAGTTATAGGATATATAGAATGAATAGTAATTACACCATAACCCTCAAAGCAAGCACCCATATGATTATTTCCTTTAAGAACCAGAATTAAAGCAGCAAATAGCATATTTAAGGGACTCAAGGGAATAAAACCCAAGTCTCTAATCATGCAGCTGGTTTATTATTGAATGGAAAGTGCATATTTAAAATATCTGCACTTAAACCTCTTAGAAATGGAAGCAATTTGGCCAAATTAAAGCGGCAGCTGTTCTTTCCTCTCCAGGCGAACAAAGGCCCAAGGTCTTCGCCTTCGATTGTGTTTCAGTTTCAGTGCGGGCGCGCCCAATTTGCATGTCAGACAACCATTTAATCAAATTGAAATCAAATAAGTTGAAAACATAATGTGAGAACTTTGTCACTTGATGTTTTCGTCCATCGCCGCTCTGGGAACCCGTGCAGTCTGCCCGGGGAAATTAGCCGGGCGTGGGCGCCGCTCCCTTCCGTTCCGTTCCAACCGCCTTCTAACCGCTTTTCCCGTCCGCTTTCCCCACTTCTTCCAGATGGCGCTCGACGGCAAGGCGATAATTAAGGAGGAGATTACCGACAAGGACGCCTACGAGGCAGCGGGAGCCGCTCTGGCGGTCTCCACCGCGGCGCCCGTCCAGGTGCCGCCCGCCTCCTCGACGGCAGCGGCATCGGCGGCAGCGTCGGCGGCCAACAACAACAACACATCAGCGGCGGCAGCCACGGCGGCAGCAATTAGTCGCCGGCTTAAAGGTGAGTGGAGCATTTCTCAAGGGGTTCCTTCCACAGCGAGAAAAAGAGCGGGATCGGAAATGGCAATCTGATTTCTACACTGAAACTAAAATATAAAATAAATGATTATACCCATAAAATGTATAATTACTAAATTAGACACCCTAATCTTCAAACACATTTAATCTGTAAATTATTCCTGTAACTAGTTTTTTTTTGAACAGTGAGATTTGTTGAAATGGATAATTACAATGGCTATTAGTAATTATAATTATTACGAAAGGGGCTGGCGAGGAATTAGAATATAGCGATACTAAAAAAAGAGTTGGCTTAGCCAATCGATCAAACTTTTACCAAAAATGTTGTGCTCTTTCTTTGTGGCTTTCTTTTGTTGGTGACAAGTAATGGTTTTAGTTTTGGAATGCCAAACGCTTCCCCGAATCGCTACTATTTTTGTTGTCCACTTAATGGTGTGAATTGCAGCAGCTGCTTATGCTTAAATCCAGGGGAATCTGGACCCAGATCCCAGTCCGAACTCTTCCTCGGAGTCCCGACTGGAACTGCACATCAGAGCATCGGAAATTCGTTACTTTTTAAATGGTTTTCCGAGGCCAAGCCAGACCACAGGCCGCAGTCGGAAACTTCACGAGTTTTCGAATGAAAAAGGCCAAAAGCATTTTGCCAGTTGCTCCCCGAAAAAAGGAGGAAAAGCAGAAACCGCTGCTGGCATTGTTCCCAGCATCAGAAGCCCGCACGCAGACGAGCATTTTGTTGCCTGCTTTTGGGGCACTTTTGGGTGGCAGGAAAGGGGGGAGGGAGTTGGAGAAGGGGAGGGGATCATGCGGCTTTGATGGCTGGCAGTGCTACCTGCGCCAGTTCCCAGGCCAATGATGTGTGGCCCAGCATTTAAGTCGCTTGAATTTCTTTCCTTTTCACCAGCAATTAGCATTTTGCGGGTGGCGGGGAGTCTGCCCCCCTTCCCACCCACACTCCCCCTCGCCCGATGATAATCAGAAGCAGTGCATGATGAATATTTGCCAAAATGATTGTTTTCCCAAATGACTATGCCAGCAACAGCAACAGCAACATCAATGACAGCAGCAGCAGCAGCAGCAGCAGCAACAACAGCAGCAACAACAAACTAAACTTGCCAACGTTTCGTTTTGTGCGCTCGACTGCAATCTATGGGACGCAGCTGTGCAAATTCTGTTGCCCACATAGAAGTAGATACACACACACACACTCACACTGGCAAACACACAGGCGAGACACACACTCACACAGAGAGAGAGATGCAGGACCACGCTGCGTATACGTAACCTTAAATCGATGGAGGGAGCTCATGATGTTGGACCAGCAGTTCGTTCTGGTGCCCATTCCTCCCCCTCCTTGCCCCTCCTCCCCCAAAAACATTATGTTTTAGAAAATATGTGAATTGTCAACACAAAATTTTCGTAAATAGTTTTTCGGTTTTGCGTGGGCTCCTTGGCAGCAGCTGCCGCTCGGACACCAAACTTTGGGTCAGCAGTTGAGGCTTTCCCACAACAGGACCAAAGCCAAACAAACCGAAACTTTTAAGCCCGGTCAAGTGCAATATTTTACAATTGTACCCGACGGCGGAGAGGGGGAGCCAGCTGATGTGGCAATGCTGGCCAATTAAGCCAGGAAAAGTGGGCTGCCCCGGAGGACAGCCTGTGATCCATCATTGTCTATGTTTGGCGTTTGATAAGAGCCGCCGACTCGGTTGACTGATGCCTGCGACCCTCCATGTGTCCTCCGTTCTGGTGGCGTTTTGCTCGGCTTGCTTGGGTTCCCGGGTGGTTGGGTGGTTTGATGGTTGGATGGCTGGATGGTTGGGTTGTTGGGTGGGTGGATGTTCGCCCTTCGATTGGCATGGCGGTGGCGTGCCTGAATGGCTGTGAAAACACAGCCAGTTGCAGCTGTATCCACAATCATTATCACAAAAGCAAACTGTGCAGCAGCCGCACAGCAGCAGCAACAGCAGCAACAGTAACAGCAGCAACAGCAACAGCAACAGCAGCAACAGCAGCAGCAACAGTGGCAGCAGCGGCAACATCAACTGACTGCCATTCCCATCGTCGTTGTCGTCATCATCGTCCTCATCATCATGGTCATCAGCAACATTCGCCACCCACAGTGTCTGTCAGCCACCCACATATCCATCCACCCACCAGTCCACCATCGCACCAACCCACCAACCCGGCAATCCAGCAACCCGGCGACCCACACCCATAAACAATTTCCATTAGCTTGTGCAAACAAAGTTTGTGTGTGTTTGGTCGCACAGGCGACGAGTGCGTCGCAAGTCTTTTCATTTGTTTTGTGTCACAAAAACCTTTTCTACTTTTATTTAAAACCAAACAATCTACTAATGTTAGTGAATTCAAAGCAATCAAGAGCATTACTCACATATATTGTTGTAAATAAATACTAACATTTCCTAAATCAAAAAAAAATTAGTATTGAAAAACATTAATAAATTATAAACACGTTTTTGGGCACCTCATTATACTTATTTTATAATTTATTTTGTATTTGAGTTGAAGTACTTTTCCGAGCTACTATTTATAATTTAGTTCCACAATTTTCGTCGCCTGACAATCAGTTTCCCAGCAGCTTCTCCGTCCAGCTGCGCTCTGCGGATTTGCGTTAAGCTTTTCATTTTTGAGCTACAGCATCGCTCTGCCAGGATCATGGATGTGGATGTGGATGTGGACGTGGAAGTGGATGCGATGGGACAGCACGTACCGCAATGTGTTGCCCCATCTATAAACCCATCCAACCAGCCAACCACCCAACCACCCATCCATCCAGCTCCTGCTCCACCCGATGGCAGTCCTTGCAATTAGTGCGTTATGTGGTGCTTGATTTGCTTGCCTGACTGGGCCCAAACCACACAGCACACACTTCGCAGGGCCAAAAATGTTTGCTAATTTATTTCCCATGTTCAAACAAATTTGTTAATGCCGGCAGTTGGTCTGCTGAGCAGTGTGTAGCAGTAGTGTAGTGTGTAGTGTGTAGTTTGTTGTGTGTACTGGCCAGATCTGTGGGACAAGTGCTGTAGTGCTGTAGTAGTGCCATGGTGATGTAGCTTGTTGTGGTTAGGCGGCACATATATTTCCGATCCCGCTCGGCTTCCCCTTCCTTTGGTTTCTGCTAATGCATTTGTAATGCGCCCGGGCTGCACATCCTGTCCTGGTCTCCGACTTGGACTCGCTCGTGTTCGCCTTGTTCGCCTTGTTCGAGCCCCGACATGCCACTAATCCTCCTCCTCCGCCTCCTCCTCCTTCTTTGTATCCTTCCAGCCAGCAGCAGCGGCGGGGACAAGAGCTCCTCCTCCTCGTCGAGCAGCAAGGACGGCACCACACACACATCCTGCAGCAGCAGGGGCGAGCGGGAGCGGGAGCGGGAGAGGGAGCGGGACAGGGAGCGGGAGCGGGAGCGGGAGAGGGAGCGCCTGTGCCGCACTCCGCCGGACTCTCCGCCGGACAGCTCGCGCAGCCTGGCCCCCCGCTCGCCGCACTCCCCGCTGCAGCTCCACCAGCGGCCGCAGCGCACGGCCAGCGTCTCGCCGGTGGTCAACGGCTCCTCCGTGGGCTCCTCGGGCACCTCGCCCACGCCCACCGTGCCCGCCGGACAGCATGCCGCCTCCCTGGCCGCCGCAGCCGCCGCCGCCGCAGCAGCCGCCCACGTGGAGCAGGCGCGGCTGGTCGCCAAGATGAGGAAGTTCCTCGGGGCGCTGGTCCAGTTCTCGCAGGAGCTCGGCCAGCCGGAGGTGAGCGAGCGGGTGCGGGCCCTGGTGCTCTCCCCTGTGCTGCGGCAGCATCTCCGTGGAGGAGTTCCGGCTGGCGCTGCAGGAGGCCATCAACCTGCCGCTCCGGCCGTACGTGGTGCCGCTGCTGAAGAACAGCATTGCGCTGGTGCAGCGGGAGGTGCTCGCCCTGGCCAGGGCCACCAACCAGTCCGCCCTGCAGTACGTGACCAACAACGAGCAGGCCGTGATGGAGTTCGCCCCCACGGAGTGGCCAGCGCCGAGTTCGGGGACATCTTCGTCCAGCTGGAAGCGCCCGCCGCCAACGGAGGTCCCAGTGCGGTCTTCAAGCGCCGCTCCTCGGACTCCATGATGGAGCACGGCGGCCACAACGGCCTGCAGGAGTGGAGCGAGTACATGGCCAGCGGCGGGGCGGGCTACCCGCCGCCCAAGCGGCTCACCCTCCACCCCGCCCACTCGGTGGTGGCCTACGGCGACTACGGGGTCACCTCCGCCGAGGGACTGCCCGCGGCGGCGGCCTTCATGCAGCGCGACGAGCGGGATCTGCGGCTCAGCGAGGCCCAGGCCAGGCACGCCGTTCCGCCGCAGCGCAATCCCGGCAATCCCAATCCCAACGCCAACCCGAACCCCAACGCCAATCCGAATGCGGCCGCCCAAGGAGCAGCGGGTGCGGGCGGCGGCGAGGAGGAGTGGAAGAACATCCACACCATGCTCAACTGCATATCCGCGATGGTGGACAAGACGAAGCGGGCCATCACGATCCTCCAGCAGCGGGGCATCGAGCCGCAGCACCCGAGCGGCGGCCAGGAGGTCACCCCGGCGGCCATGGCCGAGCTGCGCCGGCAGACCGAGGAGAAGGTCGCCGAGTTCAAGCGGAACGCCGAGGACGCCGTCACCCAGGTGAGCAGTCCATCTAAATTACTTATAAAATACCATGCTGGTTGCAAAGAAATTTCTCAATGTTTATAATTTAATTATAGGATATTTAAAAATATCTTTCTTTAACAATATTCATTTAATATTAGTGAATTATATATATAATCACCCAGGTGAGCAGTCCATCTAAATACTTACAAAAAAACCATGTTGGTTGCAAAGAAATTTCTCAATGTTTATAATTTAATTATAGGATATTTAAAAATATCTTTCTTTAACAATATTCATTTAATATTAATGAATTATATATATAATCACCCAGGTGAGCAGTCCATCTAAATTACTTATAAAATACCATGCTGGTTGCAAAGAAATTTCTCAATGTTTATAATTTAATTATAGGATATTTAAAAATATCTTTCTTTAACAATATTCATTTAATATTAGTGAATTATATATATAATCACCCAGGTGAGCAGTCCATCTAAATACTTACAAAAAAACCATGTTGGTTGCAAAGAAATTTCTCAATGTTTATAATTTAATTATAGGATATTTAATAATATTTTACTTTAACAATATTCATTTGATATTAATGAATTGTATATAAATTTTAATCTAATTGTTGCATCTTCAATTTCCAGGTGAAACGCCAAGCAGTCATTGAAATCCAGCGGGCAGTGGTGGCCGCCGAAACCCGGGCGGCAGAGATCATGACCCAGGAGCGCCTGCGCATGGAGAAGTTCTTCATGGAGATGAGCCGGCACTCCAGCGGCGAGCGGGATCTGGACAACAAGTCGCCCTCGATGGCCACAGCCCAGAATGTAGGTACACCCAGGAGAGTTGTTCGGATGGTGTGTACTTAGTTGTTCCTCCACTTTCAGGGAAGCAATCTGCAGCAGCAGTGCTGGAACTGCGGTCGCAAGGCCACGGAAACCTGCTCCGGTTGCAACATGGCGCGGTACTGCAGCGCCTCGTGTCAGTACAGAGATTGGGATAGTCACCACCAGGTGGGTTTCATAAGCAGTTTATTAATGAAACTTTGTAAAATGGAGATTCGTTATACCCCATTTCCTATAACCTAAGGGAATTGAATACCTTCAACTTCGATTCCTGATTTTATCTTATTTATTTATCCTATTTTAATGGGGTTTTCTTCTGTGTGTTCCTTGCAGGTGTGCGGCAACTCGCGGGCCAGCGAGCTGAGCGCCAAGCACCTGCACTCGGCCAGCAGCCTGCGCAGTGCGATGGCCACCAGGTCCCCGCCCACTCCCAACTCGGCCGCCCACCTGCAGGCGGCGGCGGTGGCAGCGGCGGCTGCTGCGGCGGGAGCGCGGGAGGCGGTCAGCGCTCCAGTGGGAGGTCCTGGTGCAGGAGTGACCGGAGGAGTGGCACCGGCGGGAGGCGGTGCAGCAGGCGGCGGAGGAGGAGGCGGCGCGGGAGCAGGAGGAGGCGGCGGCGGCGGAGGAGGAGCCTCGTCGGTCGCTGTGGCCGCCGCAACTCCGGGCGCTTTGGTGGCCAACGGGTTGGGCTCCAAATGACGCATTCGCATGATGAAACCCAAGAAGAAGTACTTGTGCTAGTCAAATTAGAGGGGGGTGAACCACAAACATATACACACACTTAAAGTTATGCAGCTAATATAGAGTTATCCAAAAACCAAAAACGGAGGAGCATCGTCGCTAAAGACACGGAATACTAGGGGATGCCCGACATCCAGAACTCATAAATAGATACAGATCGATGTGCATTTTGTCTAGAGTTTACACACTTCAATGTTTTAAACAGCTAACCATTAATGATCGGGTCGAAGGGTATAAGTAAAGGATAAAGATATATAACTTAATTCACTCAAATGTACTTTTTAAGGAACTTATCCTTCGATTCTCAACCTGTGACTTAATGTACGGAATTCCATTTACCATCGGCACCTTCACAAGCTACAGAAGATACATAAATATTATTAACGTAACGATATGTGCACGCTATTAAAGATTACATAAGCAAGTAAAACTAAAGCCATCAAATTCAATTGGATCAGCAAATCAGTAAATCAGTAAAGTTCTGTAAGTAAGCAACCCAAAGCGAGTAAAAACAAAACTGAACATAGTAGATTTTATTCATACAATACAGTATATTACTACGGATATGATTACGATTACGAGTATGGCTAATTTATTGAGCGAGTTTAATTTATTGATTAGTATTTATTGTACTCCCTAAACTAAAGCGTAATGTACTTTTATCATAAACGAATACCGAGTAAATGTTACTTACACCTAAACCCAAACCAAGGCTGCAAGGCTGCGACAAAGAAACCCAAGAAATAAAGTGTTTTAAACCAAACCAAACCAAACGAGAACGGTGCGATTCCTAAATGCGAATTGGGGAATAACATTTCGATTGGCAGCCTAAAAGAAGGCCATGAAAAGCGCATTAGTGTGGGTGCGAGAGTGTGCGAGTGTGTGTGTGGGTGAGTGTGCGACTGAGTGTGCTACAAAACCACAAACTACTGTGATGAAATTTCAATTATCGTCACTCAGCTGTGTCCTGCGACTGCCTGTGTGCGTGTGTGTGTGTGTGCCAGGACGAGTGTGTCTGTGTCGGTGTGTGAGTGTGTGGTTGCGTGCATGTATGGCACACCTGCTGCTGTCGCATTGCAAGCTAGCAAGTAAAAGCTCGTTAGCCCACGCCCCCGCTCCCCTGCCTCTTGCCACTTGCCACGCCCCCTGCCCCAAGGACACCCACAACATTTGTTGCACACCCCTCCACACACACAAACACACACAGGCAGACAGACGGCAGCTTGCCTTAACTTCGCCTTTGTCTAGATGCTGTGCGCTTTTTTGCAACCCTTCGCCCAACAACAATTCCAACTACAACAACTACAACTAAAACAACAACAACGACGACGACGATGATGATGATGATGGTGGCATTTGCTACCTGAGTGATTTCCCAAAGCCCACCTGCAATCCCCCTCCCCTCTTCCACCCTCCACTTGCCACTTCCGGTTGGGAGCGAGATGGCTGAGCATTCAAATGGCTGCACGTCCAGCTCTCAGCTCTTCGTTCCCATCTCCCCGGGGACTCCCCTTCTTTTACTCCCCTTTCGCCTTTCCCCACCCCCCACTGGCCACTCGATTACCCCTTTGTGCCGACTAGCCTTTCGCTGGCTTCTATTTAACATGCAGTTATCGTTTGTTATCGCCAGCAGCCACAAGCCAAAACCCAAAGCCTCGAACTCCCACTGAAAGCAGCTTGTCAACAGGGGAGCGACGCGGAAGAGGGATGTCCTGGCTCCTGCCGAAGCGCAGATGCCCTGCGAGTCCTTTACTGCGATAGATACGGGATGAAGCTAAGCTGCAGATTCAGCAATCAGTTCATAGAAAATACAATCTCTCATCTAGGTTAGCTACTCATGAAGTAAGTAAGCTAAAACATATTCAGGAGTCTGTTCAGATCAGGATTGAGATGTCCTCAGATGTCTTCATTATAATAGATACTACCTCCAATATCCTTATTTCAAATGTATTTTACCAGAGAATATTTATACAAATTGGTTTGGTTTTATTCAAGCGTGGATCCAAGAAAATACTTTCCAAGTCCCATGGAGTATTGCCAAATTCCATTCCGCCAAATGTAGTAATGTTTACTCACCCCCTCTCCCCTTCTCGAAACTCCCTTCACCCGCGGTGTATTGTTTTCCAGCTCCAATCGATGCCAATGCATTAACATTAAAACTTGGGCGCTGAAATTTTAATTAAAATGTGACAGGCAACTAGCGCACAATGAGCCCGCTCGCCGGATATCTTGGCCAGGACCAGGACCTCTTGTGTGTGCGTCTGGCATAAAAATATTCAGCATAAGTGGCGGCCACCCGGCGCTGCTCGACATTACAGAGCTGCTGAGCTCCGAGCTGCGAGCTACGAACTGCGAGCTGCCTGGCTGCTGAACTGCCGAGCTGGCAGCAATTGTGCCATTTCAATCGACATCTGTTACTGATTTCAAAGAAACTTTTGTTGACAACACAAACAAATGCCAAACACAGGGAGCGGGGGAGCGGCAAGGATGCCGTCGCCTGGGGGTTTAAGGTACAAACCGTTTGACGCTTGCCTGCGCACGACTTCACCGCCCCCCAACGTCCTCCCCTTCCCCCTTGGCCACCCCCTTTTGGCCCTGAACCAGACCCAGAGCTCACGTGTGGCCCAAAGTGCCGCACAGCTGACGTTAACGTTATCAGCAAGCGGCTGTGCCGGTGAATTTGTGTGGGTCTGTTTTCATACCCAGCAGTCGTAGGAGTTTGGGGTATGCTGGACTCGTTGGAGTTCATGCCACGAAAATACCACTTTCGGTAGAAGAGTACCTCTATCAAAGAGTTTTCTCTATAACTCATCCAAAATGGGACCTACAACTAAAATTCTGACATATACAGCTAATAACCTAGGCTATCAATCCATGTCATTTTTTGGATCGTCTCAAAAAATTTAAATTTTGGTGATTTTTCACATTTTTGAAAGGGGTGTCATCATAATTTTTTGAAAATTTTTTTCCAAAAATTTTTTTTTATAGATTTGAATGCCAACCGATTAGAAATGTTATTAAAAGCTCAACCAGGCATTAAATTTAACATGTGCCAAGGTATTGGTCAAGAGTTTAATTTTTTTTGATGGAAAAAACTAAAATTGATGTGCTTATTTTTATTATAACCGAAACTTGCAGTTTTTAGGAACCTTTAACGATTTATTATACAAAGGGATATTGTATATTATACAAAGGGATTTAGGTATATTTTAACTTCCTTACAACAGGATATCCAACAGCCGCAACTCTCCACGTTCTTTCCTTATCTGTGTGGGTAAGCCTGCTTCTGGGCCTCTCCTGTGTGTGTATGTGTGTGTGTGTGTATGTGTGTGTTTGTGTTTTTGTTTTCGCCGGCTACAAACAAAGTTGACTGAGGCTGCCAGTTTGCGTGTCTGCGAGCCTGCATTTGAAGGCTGTGCAGCAAAGGCATCTGACGGCATGAAGGAAGTCCAGGATAACAGGGCAAAGGGAGCGAGGGAGAGCTAGAGGGGGCGAGGGTGTGCGACCGGGAGAGGTGGTGTGTGCAGGGCTGTGGGTGTGTGTGTGTGTTTTCGGCGGCGCCATTGTCGATAATAACGATGGACTGAGCCCCGGGTCGCAGGCTTTTGTGCGCGTAACATGTGTCAATTACAGGCATCCTCACACACACACACACTTACAATCACACACAGAGAACGGCAGGAACAGCCGGCGCACGAACACAGGCACACCCAAGCACACACACACACACCAGAACATGCATATGCGCTCACTTAGTTTCGCTCTCACACCGTCGATAACTCAAAAAGCTGCCAAAAAGTATGCGCACATTTTTTATATGCGCCGCCCGAAAGTATGCACATATTTTTTATATTTGTGCTGCCGGCATTTGACAGCTAAGCGACGCCGGCGTCGACGTCGACGCGAGCAGCGCCGTCCTATGTTAATTTATTTTCACACAGCATTTTCCTCTGCTGGTGTGAGCGAAGGAGAAAGCGGGGAAATTACTTCGCAGCCTTGTTTTCGTCGCGAGTAAAAATCCTTAATTAAAAATTTCAAATCGCTGTAACAGGTGGAATGGCGACTGCTAAGTGGGTCGACTTTTGACTTCGCGAAGGAATTTCGATTGGAGAGGGTTTCGAATTTCTAAATGTTCTATGACTACGTATTTAAATAGTAAAATATTTAATTTAAGCTACGATAGTTTATGAGGAAGGAAAACATAGTGCACCCATTATCGCTTAAATAGGTTTTAAAGTATTTGATTTCTTTGCATTTTTCATTTAAGTACTTAAGATTATTTTTTTCAATTAGCGTGCAAATATTTGTTTTGATTATTTTATTATGGTTATTGGGAAGTGTTTCGATGTATTTTGCATTAATTTAGTATGTTATGAATACTATTGTTTTTCTTCGCGCTGTTAACCTTACAGCTTTCGGCGGAGATCTCCGACTTTTGCTATTTGCAAAAAGTTGTGGAGGCTGTTTTTTAGCTCTCAGCCGCTCTCCGTCTCTCTGGATTCTTCGCAACTATATAGACTCTCTCCGAAGCCCCAACACTCTCGACTGGGGTATAAAAACCAGCTCCCAACGGCAGCGCCAGTTATTTCTACGATCCGGCGTCGAGTGCTCAGATCACTCGCTCTATATCTCTATCCACATCTGTTTGTTGTTGCTTTCCGTGCAGAGAACCGCTGGTGACCGTGCGAAAAAAGTATGTCAAATGGGGGCGCCGAGGCGACATTGAAAAGTGAATTACCCTGATCGTGGGTGACAGTCAGAAAAAATAATAGAGCCATGTAAATGGTTAGCAGTTAGTAGTTCTCATTGTCAAACCGACGTAACCGGTGCCAAGAACAGCGTGTGCGCAGAACCGACATTAAACCTCTGTGCCCGGCATACGGAATAAGTCAAGGTCCCCAACATAGACGCCACATAACATTGCCTCTGCGATGGAAGCCCGACTTGTAGAGATAGACCCCCTTCCCCCGCCCCCTCATGTCGGCATAATCGCAAGTAGCAATGAACTTTGAAGCCGACGCGTCACTTGATAGCTTTCCTAACCCGTGCTTCTGCGATTACAACTTTTACATTACATAGTTTAATATGTTTTATAGTTTCGATCTACCGGGTGACTGCCTTAGGTGCCCCAAGTGTTCTGTTCTGTTCCGGCCACCTTTCCATTGTTTGGCGCCTTTCGCGATAAACCGGCAAAACAAAGAGCCAGTCGCTGCGATATCAGCTGTTCATTGCGCCAGGGCAGGTTCACCCTGTACCAAAGTTGTTACGGACTGATAAAGCTCTAGGGGCTCCACTTGTGACAGAGATTATGGTCGAGTGTACCTAGTGATCCAAAAATTTCCGTGCAGGCGGCCCTCCAATGTGATGGCGTCGCTATAAAAAAGGCATTAGCTCAGGTCGTAAATGCTGGCTGGCACTCGGGTGAAATAATTAGCCTTTTACCGTGTAAATTTTTTAAATGCATCGCATGAAAGATTATATATTTAACCTATTTTTTATGCAAGTAAAAGTATACTTTCCTACTCCTCCAATTAGTGGTTTTCTCACAAAAACTTGGTGCCTTTTTTAGGCCTTAAAATATGGTTTATTTTGAAGTTAACTGGCCTCGAATAATTTGTTTATAGGAGTCGTGTGAATAAGGGTATTGCAATGCTTCAAAGTACAATTGTGATTGCAGACAGTTGCCACAGCTGTTTATCCAATCTAGTTGTTCCACCTTTCCCGCTCGATGATGTTGCTCTACTTGTGAGCTGATAAATGTTTTCGGTGCACACCTGGGATTTTCGCACTTGAGACCCCCACAGTCCCCCCTTGGGAGCCACTCGTAGTGCTCATGGCGGGTGATAACAACTCGCGACTTGCGACCCACAAACGACATAGTGAATCGGTATCGGACTCGCCCACTCCGCTTATCACTCAGTCGCTCCCAGTCGGTTGCCCTAGGCGCAAGTGGAAGGGGAATCGGAGAGTCGGAGAAATCGGAAAACATATTCCACTCGGTTAGAACGTAGCTATCTGTAGTTGTCGCTGTCAGATCACTCGAACCCGTCCCTTTGCCTTTCTAATTCGACCATGTTTGCTTTTGCCGCCTGCCCTTCGAAGTGAGCGGGAACGAGGACCTGGAAGATCAGGATCGCCAGCAGGATCAGGAACAGGAGCAGGAGCAGGCTGGCGAAGGAAAGATGGAGATCCTGCTGGAGCTGAACCTCAAGCAGAAGCTGGCCACCCGGCTGGGCACCCTCCTCCTGGCCACGCTGGTCTTCGCCAGCTGCTGCTATAACAACGCCCTGGCCAGCTTGACCCTCGGAGCAGTGGTGGCCCTCCTCCTGCGGAACCCCACCTTCGTCTTCGCCCTGGTGATGACCGCCTCGAGGGATTTAAAGTGGGTAAGAGATGCCTGGCAAGGGAGTCTTCTAACTCGGCTTCCCTTTGCAGGGCCTTGCAGCGCTTCGTGGCCCTCAATGTCTACCTGCTGAGGAGGGATCGTGGCGGATTCACCGTGGCGCGTTGCTTCCAGGAGCAGGCCAGGACCCACCCGAAGAAGCCCTGCTTCGTGATGGACGATCGCCGCCTGAGCTTCGCGGAGGCCCTGGAGCTCAGCCAAAAGGTGGCCGGCTTCTTCAAGGATCAGGGTCTGCAGAAGGGCGACTGCGTGGCCCTGCTGATGGAGACCCGCGTGGAGTACCCCTGCCTCTGGCTGGGCCTCTCCCAGCTGGGCGTCATCACCGCCCTCATCAACTCCAACCTGCGGGGCGAGTCCCTGCTCCACTGCGTCAACGTGGCCAATGCCAAGGCCATAATCGTAGGCAGCGAACTCCTCGATGTGTTTAAATCGCTAAAAGACAAGGAGCAACTGGCCCACATTCCGGTCTTCCAGTTCGAAGGCGAGGAGTCGAGGGAGCTCCTGCCTGGTGCCGTGGATCTCAGCACTGCTCTGAGAGCCCAGAAGAAGCTGGAGCTGCCCAGCTCCAGGTCTCCCGAGGAGGCGCGCTCCAAGCTGCTCTACGTCTACACCTCCGGAACGACGGGGCTTCCGAAGGCGGCGGTGATCACCAACCTGCGGTTCCTGTTCATGTCCGCCGGCTCCTTTTACATGCTCCGGATGCGCAGCGAGGACGTGGTGTACAACCCCCTGCCCCTCTACCACACCGCCGGAGGAATCGTGGGAGTGGGGAACGCCATCCTCAACGGATCCACGGTGGTGCTGCGCAGGAAGTTCTCGGCCAGGAACTTCTGGGCGGACTGCGACCGCCACAACTGCACCGTGGCCCAGTACATCGGGGAGCTGTGTCGCTACCTCCTGGCCACGCCCTACGCCCCCGAGCAGATGAAGCACAGCCTGCGGCTGATGTACGGGAACGGGCTGCGGCCGCAGATCTGGTCGCAGTTCGTCCGCCGGTTTGGCATCCCGCAGATCGGGGAGATCTACGGCGCCACCGAGGGCAACTCCAACCTGATCAACATCACCAACCGCGTGGGCGCCGTCGGCTTCGTCCCCGTCTACGGCCTGAGGCTCTATCCCGTGCAGGTGCTCCGCTGCGACGAGCTAACGGGCGAGCTGATCAAGGACTCCAAGGGCCACTGCATCCGCTGCCAGCCGGGCCAGTCGGGCCTCCTGGTGGGAAAGGTGGACGCCCGGCGGGCGGTGAGCGCCTTCCACGGGTACGCGGACAAGGGAGCCTCCGAGCAGAAGCTGCTGCGGAACGTGTTCGCCCCCGGAGACGTCTTCTTCAACTCCGGCGACATGGTGGTGTGCGACATCCTCGGCTACTTCTACTTCAAGGACCGCACCGGCGACACCTTCCGCTGGCGGGGCGAGAACGTGGCCACCCAGGAGGTGGAGGCCATCATCACGAACTGCGTGGGTCTCGAGGACTGCGTGGTCTACGGGGTGCAGGTGAGTCACCTTAGTAACACATTACTATCATAAGATTTGAACACCTATAGAACAGAAGAGTTACTTTTGCATCATAGAAAAGGTCTATTTAACTTCTTCTAAAAGAGCCTTTCTTTTGTCATTGAAACTTAGTTCCATTTATTCTACTAGCTTATCTTCAACTTAGTATTACTATTTTGGGTATCATAGATCCGAAAAGAAATCTTGTTTTGATTACTATTTATTTGAATTGGAACTGATCATACATCATACAGAGCATACATATGCTGGCTTTCAGTTTCCCAAGTTTGGCCAAGGGAACTACCCATATCGCACTTAGTCACCGCGACACCTTAAAAAGTAGATAACACCCTAGGCACGCCTTGATTTTCACTATCGACCCGCTTATCTTGCAGATCCCCCATGTCGAGGGCAAGGCGGGAATGGCCGCGATCGTGGATCCCGGCCGCAAGGTGGACATGGAATACCTGTCCGTGGTGCTGCGGGGCAGCCTGCCCACCTACGCCCGCCCCCTGTTCATCCGGCTGCTGGACGAGATCCCGCGCACGGCCACCTTCAAGCTGAAGAAGCGGGAGCTGGCCCAGGAGGGCTACGACATCAGGAAGCTCTCCGATCCTGTCTACTACCTGAACCGGGACGGGGTCTACCGGCCGCTCAGCGAGGAGCAGTTCGAGGCGTTGCTCTCCGGGAAGGCGGGCCTCTGATGGGGCAACACCCTCCCCAAGATGTGTGAGCCACTCCTCTGGGTGCATATAGCGAAATGTTTGTGAGCCCCAATCTATTTTTAATGCTTTAACAACGACTGATACCAAAAGAGAAGCACCAGTGATGAAGTTGTTTCGCCGCGCGAGGGAAAGCTCGAGGAAAGCCGGGCGCGTTTCTTGGCCATAAAATGGCAGCTTAACCGATAATGGGAGCCAATACGTTTTACGGCCAGAAGATGCTGCACCGCCACAAGATATATCGAAAGTGTTAAATCCCCAAGATTAAGTTCTCGCTCATTGGCAGCTGCTGCAGCCCGCAGTTCGCGCGGCGGAGGCGAGTTGCTACTTTTGCAGTTGCTGCTGTTTCTGCTGTTGCTGCTGCTGCAACATTAACGCCATTTCCGCTCGCCAAAGGCAGCTGCGACTCCGTTGGCCGTCGCCTAAGATAAACGATGTGCAAAATCCATACAAAACAATGCCAAGAACAACAGGAGGTTGCAACCGCAGCAGCCCAGCATCGCAGCAACGCAACATCGCAGCATCGAGGCATCGTCGATGGGCCACCAATATCGATGTCGATGTCGATGGCGAAAAAGTTGTGGCAGGCAATCATAAAAAACGAAGAAATGGCAAACAAAGCTGGGTGCCATTTCGCAGTGGCTGAAAGTGGCAATGTTGCTCCTTCCTTTGGGTTGCCAAAGGTTTTTCGATGGCCAAAAGTGGTTTTTGGTAAAAGGAAAAGTCCAATTTAGAATCAAATCTTTTCCCTAGAATATATTCTAAAGGCTAGTTGCAGGTTGTCCTTTCTTATCCCTACGAACTAATTGAGACTTAGAACAACCCGAATTTTTCTTCGGATTCTGTGCAACACACAATGTAAGAGACGTATGCCGAAAATGCCACATAAAGTGGCAGCTGCCGCAGCTGCCAAACTCCCCCGGTGCCACGCCCCCCGCTCTACGCCCTTTTCGCGGTGCCATCGTCGATGTCATAAACAAAATGGCAGTTGTGGGTGCAGAAGTGCATGAATACGCTCGCATAGCTAATAACAATAAAAGCAACAACAGGAGCAGCCAGTGCAGCTGACACCAACATGCAACACTAACGTTGCTGTTGTTGCTGTTGTTGCTGTTGCTGTTGCTGCTGCTGCTCCTGTTGCTCCCGTTCTCGTCCTGTGTTGTTGCAGTTGTAACTTCGCGTGCGCCTGGCCTGCGTAAGTGGGAAAATTAAAAATTTCTCAATAATTTTTCGAAATGTTCGACAAGAACGTCGGTCGCTGCCATTGTGCGCTGTTCGTCCTGCCTGCCTCCTTCGTCCTTCGTCCTTTGTCCTGCGTCCTGCTCCTTTTTGGGCTCATTTAGAAAGCTTTCGGGTGGACAGAAAGGCGGTGGGTGGTGTTTGGTGGGTGGCGGGTGGCTAAGGCCGGTGGCTCGGCGACGGCGCCACAGCTGCCATTGGAATTCCAAAGCTATTAAAACGCTGCCAGTGGAGCTACGACCAAACGGGCACCAGTGCTTCCGCCTCCACTCCCCCTCTTCGGCTGCCCTTCGCCCGATTACCCTTGCCGAAATGGGGTATTCCAAATTGATTGCCCGCCTTAATCTGGGATTGGGAACGCTAGCTTTTCCGGGAAATTCTCGAGCAGAGAAAGCCTGCATGGTAAGTTGAAGAATCCCACATTTTCATGGCCTACTTCTAGGCTTTTTCGTTTTTATAACTAATGTTTAATCAATGTTGGTTCCTCATTATATTTATTTTATTTTTTTATCTATTCTTTAAGCTTTAAGAGAAAAGAAAACATTTTTAAGTTCACTCATTTAGGTTGCTTCTGAGCTAGAAAATGGACTATATAAGCAAACGATATATATGCACATTTCCAAGGAATCATTTAATGAAATGCACAGGACGTATATATTTTTTTTATTATATATTTTATACTTTCACTTAGAGTACCTCAACATTCGTCCTTTTTGTCCTGGCTTTGCCACTGCCACTTGCTGTGGCTGCTGCCATCGCTGCCATTGCTGCCGCCGTTGCCTGAATTGGTTTGTATCGCTCCGCTCTTGCTTGTATGCATTTGGGCTTAAAGGTTTTGCTTGCTTTTGTTTTTATGTTTCATACTGCCACTGCCAAGTGCCGCCCACCGCCCTCTGGCCACCACCCACCACCCAGCCCTCCTCCCTTGGTCCTTGGTCCTTGGAGCTTTGTCAGTTCGTGCTAATTACATTGCACCTGTGCATGACGTTTGATGTTGGCCTGTCGCTGCTGTTTGTTGTTGGTCGGAGTGTGTGTGCGCTTAGTTTGTTTGATTTTGGCCTTTTTGGGGCGCTGACTGAGCTGCAGCAGCAGCAGCAACAGCAACAGCAACAGCAACAGCAATAGCAGCAGCAGCAGCAGAAACAGCAGTAGAAACGGCAGCAGAAGGCAGCAAAAATTAATTAAAAGCCAACGTGCGGCGGCAATGCAATTAAATTCGATTTGGGCGGGCATTCGACTGCTGGAGACTCGGCTGCCGGCTCCAACTCAGCTGGACGGCTGTTGTTGACATCATTTAATACAACAATACGGCAAAATTATATTTCACATGCAGGAGCGTCAAAAGTCCGCACACAATGCAGCCAAAGCACACATGGCCCCTTGTTTGTTTGTTTTTTGTTTGTTTTCCCTGCGAATTTCCCTGGCTGATCTGCCTATTTGGCTTATGCCTCGCTTTCCCCTGCACCGCCTCCTCTGAGAGCCCGTTGATTCGTGGCACCTTTTGGCTTTGACAGTTTTGTAATTAACTGCAGTCCGCAGTCGGCAGTCGGAGCTGCATACTTTGGGGCGCCTCAAATCTCAATCGGCATTGGCATTTTGTAACGCAATTACTGCTGCTCTCGAAGTTTTCCTGTTCCCTTCAGCCGGCTATTGGCTTTTCAAAACCGGAAGTTTCCCCGAAGCGAGTTGATAGGGAGTACGTGACAGCTGCTCCAGTGGACCACAGGTCCTCCCTCACGTGTGAGAGCTGCTTTCTGCCGGGTTTTAGCCATTCCACTCCGAATGCCAGTGTAATGGCAGCTGGCGCTGCCCCAATCCCCCCCGCTGTTGTTGTTTTTTATGGGGCGACCGCTTTATGCGCCCGCATATTAAACAATTATTGCCAAATGGCAAGCGACAGCTGCGTTGTGTCGCCGATGTCGTTAGTGCGGGCCACTGCTGGAGTGTCCTGGAATCCCGGCATCCCGGCATCCCGATATGCCATCCTGGTATCCCGGCATCCTGGCTGGACGAATAGCAGGAGGCCTATGGACTTTTCCTTTTTTTCGAACATGCCCAGTAACGGGCGCTCCTGCAGCGGCTTACGGGAAAAGCTTTCGGCTGTTGCTGCCGGCTTTTTTTCGCGTTTCAGCGTCTGCTGCAATTTATGTGTATAAATGACAAAAGTACCGTTATTTATGGCCAGCAACCGCAACGCAATTTGGCAACACTTGTTGGCCAATTGGCAAAAATGTGAAGGCGGCAACTTGGCAGCGCTGAATCGAACGGAGAGCCGATTTTTTCCAGGCAATATAATGTTTACTATATGTGTAGCCGAGTAGCCACATCTACATATCCCTGCAATCGCACACATTATCTAATGCGAGAAAGTAGAAGGCAGTAGAAGAAAGTAACAATTCTCTCAGGGTTTAAATACCCTAGAGAATTCTGCCAGAAAACATACAAATATTCCAGTTACTTTTTGAAGTGATAAAAGTTGTATAACCTTTTAATATATAAGATATATTATATGCATTATTTTTAGAATCCAATCACTTTTTTACACCTTCAAAACCTTCCAGGAATGGAGCAACCCCGTGCTTGCAGGGTATTTATCTTGACAACGAACATTTTTGTGCGCTCTGTGCAAAATTTGAATTTTTATTGCTGATCGAAGCCTGCAGCACATTATATGACAGCGCCACCCACTCGCCGCCCCCCGAATTATGCGTATTAAGGTCGTTTTGGGGAGTGGCCCGATAGCTTGTTGCTGACATAAATTTGGAGCTGCTGCCGCCTCGCAGTCGCCCTGTGTAAATGTGCCAAATGCGCCGGAAGCCGCACAGGGGCTCCGATATTGACTTGACCCTTCTGTTTTGTTGTCGCGCCTTTTATTATGCTAATATTTTTAGGGCATTGCCAAGATTTATTGAAATTGCTGCGGCTGCTCGTCCATAAACGCAGGCGATATATATTCCCCAGATTGGCTGTCGGCGATGGAAAGGTGCAAGGACTCCTCGGGCAATTTGGGCCAGCGGCCACATGGCGTATGCGCGATTTCGGGCGGTGGGCGATTTAGATTGGTTCGGGGGCAGAACAATTAAATTGTCATTTCATCGGTGCAGGCGCTTGTTGCTGCTTGTCTCGCCTCGTGTTGCATAATTGGCAACGTTTTTGCAATTAAAACAACTAATTGGCAGCAAAAACTATTGGCCACTAGGAGCAGCAGATGTTGGCCGTTCGTTTCTGCGAAGGGCGAGCGGTGGTTCCATAAAAAAGTATGCGAAAAATTAGTTGCATAAATTTCTAGCAAAAGTTGCAACTTTGCGGCGGCGGCTAATTGAAGGGAGCGGAGGTACAAATTGGCGAACTATATTTTCAAAGGGTTCAGGGAATGCGAGAACACTTTTTGTTTCCCTGGATGTACAAAATTAATCCTTTTGGTTTCGAGATATAAAATGAAAATTCTACTATTGTTCAGAAGAGATTCCTTGCAGTACACTACACTTTAAACAGCTTATTGAGTGGCATGAAAATTAAAAAGAAAAGCTGAAAATGCAATGGTGTTACAACGTATTATATTTACATATTTACATGGTATACCTTTGTGAGTAGTTTCGCTACAAAACTGTATCATAATAATCATCATATCACTCTAATGAAAGGCCAATGTAATTTTTTACGGCAGTAGTTGCCCTTGCAACTGGTTTAATTGCCTCCTGATGGCCATCGAATCATGTTGGGTACTTGGCTAACTGAATTATCCGCGTGCATAAGCGGAGTGCTACGTTGTTTTCGATTTCCGTGAGCTTCGGGGCTTGTGTCCACAGATAAAAGTGTAGCTCCCAGGTCCTTCCACCTCCCCGGTGGAATTGTTATGATTTACAACAATATTATTTTTCCATCAACAACATCAGCAAAAATCAATCAAGTTCAATTAAAATGCTGCCAACGGACACAAAAAGCAACCGACAAAACGCCAAAAAAAACATATGCAAACCAGAATGCAATTATCCAAAATTAATTTCATATAAAAATGTTGTGTAGAACAAAAAGGTTTGTCAGTAACAGAAATTAAAATGCCAATTATAAATTGCAATTAAGAGATGAAAAGTTGGAAAAGAAATTAAAATATTCGATGTCCGGGCAAATCAATCAAACCTAATTGCCGACGACTATGTAAACACGATAATAACATTTACACTGTTGCACAAGCACATATAACCATGTATATATATATATATATATGTTTTATGCGAATAAATTTAACTATGGTAATGCGCAAATACGAAAAAAGACAAATGCTGGCTACAATTTTGTGATACATATACACTTTTCCCAAGTGTGTGTGTGTGGCTCTTTGTGTGCGTGTGGGTGTTTTTTGTGCGTGTGCAAAGCTTACATTTACACAAGTGCAAAAATTCCCAAAACACAAATCCTAAAAAAACATTTGTTACTTTTTGCGAGGGTCCAGGACGCAGGACGAAGGGCAAATGCAGGCCACCACTTTTCGTTGGTATTGGTCTGTGGGTGTGTGTGTGTGTGTGTGAGTGAGCTTTGTGTGCCGCCATAAGCGTAGTCCTGTCCGATTGAATCGCTTCGGGGGTGAGCAGGGTCCTTCTTTATTCACAAGCTTTAATGTAGTTTCCTGGATGGCAGCCTAATCTTCTAAGCTCGCGGAAAATGATAGAAAATGCCTAATGTCGAAGCGGAGTATATTAATTTAATGTCCTTTATTCGAAACAGAGTTCACTGGTAGTTTTAAAAATAAATCGTATTCCATAATGAACTAAGATGAAAAGTGATTACTAAGGAAACAGATCTTTATTTATTCAAGAAATGTTGTTGTTTAATTCAACTTCTTTTTTTTTGAACCCTTTGACTATATCCTACGCCCTTTTCGCACGTTTCCATTCCTATTTGGCCAACCAAAAATGTCAGCAATATCCACATTTATTGTGCGATGGTCCGATGCTCCGATGGTCCAGAGACCTGGACAAGTTCGCTCTGCTCCGGAGTCCTCTGTGCTCCCACTCCTTTCCAGCAAGGCGAGCGATTGTCGCCATTGATAGTTCGGATTGTAGTTCTCTTGTTGCGCATGAATGTATAACATTCTGTCTATTCAGCTCGTAAATTCGAGATTATTTTGTGGTGCATTTAAATTTAGCAAGACTGAGGGACACGAAATGCGGGGGAATACGGATAGGCCGGGATGTAAGTGCGGCCGGAGCAAACGATTCGCTTCACCATGCTTGTTTTGCCATCGAAGTTAAAGTGAATTCTGCGGTTTGGCTGCCAGGGAATGAAAATAGGCTGACAGAGGCACTTGAGCAGCCGGAGTTTTCCGCTTGCTCTTGGACTGCTCTTGCTCTTTCAACTTGAATGCAATTAGAAAGTAAAACGACTACAAATTGTCTCTGCCGGGGCATTGATTGATTTCCAAGGAAACGGGGAAATCGACGCCGCCTCTACAGATCCCAGATCCCAGATCCCATTGCCCAATGCCCAATCGCCGAGCTGCGCGTCGGAAAATCAGCAGCCGAGCGGAGCGCTGCGGAGTCTGTCCAAAAATAGCGTGCACCCTGCATCTCGGTTTTCCCGAGTGCATTAGGAGTTCCAAAAGGCAGGCGGAGAACACATGTACGTATAGAAGACGAAACATTTCTAATGACTGCGGTGACACTTTTGTGGAATTTTGTGCATACTCGCATAGGACTCAGGCACATAGATGCGGACACGGAGGAGTCGGGGTTGAGTGCATACCTGTGCATTCTGCTGGGTAAAATTAGAACGTGAAAGTCGCTGCAGTTGACAGCGTAAAAATGTGTGAACTTAGGAACAGGAGAGCGACGGCGGGGTGCCAGACGAACAGCTTAATGCCCCAGCAAATGGGAGTTTTTCTTCTTCGGCAGAACGGCAGCACATAAACCAAGTCAAAATTAATAGTGAAACCGAAAGGCTGCACCGATTTGCACTTACCATGTCTTGGGCTTCCCATATGGAGTATATCGTGACTTATTCCGCTCGCAAAACTTTTTATTAACTTCCGCTGATTGGGAAAAACTTTCCAATTACCAAAAATGATTTGAGACCTACCAAAGTAAGCCCCCTCCACACGGAGTATATTTCCAGCCCAATCATAAAACATTCGAAACTCTAAAATTAGAGACATTTATTTCTGGTACAAGAATTTGAGTTTCGAGAAACATGTTGTACAATTTTTATGGGTTTGCTATAAAATATTTTATTCACTTATAAGTGACTTTAATAATCAGAACTTTCACTCCAGAATGTATAAATAAAAGATTATATGAATTAATTATTACAGATATTAGATGTTATATAAAAACCTTCTATATATATTTATTTGAATAATTAATATTAATTAGTACAGTATTGCTGGTAGGAAAAGATTTATAAAATGGTACTAAGTAATGGATAACTCAAAAATCGTGCTTGCATTTCTTTTCTCTTTTATATGAACATTAATTGCTGTTGCCATGTGAAGAGCTTTTGAACTGAAGAGCTCGCGTTCGCCCCACTGTACTCCATGCACAAGTGTGCGTGTCGGCGCGCCACTGCCGGCTGTGTGTGTGATCTTGCCTCTCGCTTCAGCCGCCGGCGTTGGCAGGCACTCAAGTCGCAAGTCGCCAGTCGCAAGGCGGCTCGGCTGAAAATCACCAGAACATCGTCGACGGACTCGAGTCTTGGTCCGCCGATCAGTTGTGTCTTGTGCGTTGTGCGGTGAAGTTGCGCCTTCGTTCTAAAACCCAGCAAAGATACTCGGACTGTGCGGTGCATCCTCCTCCAGGTTCAGATCCAAAATCAGATTGAGAGCTCCGTTTCCAGAGTCAGCCGCATTCAGTGATTTGCCTTTGCCTTCTGACCCACAAATCCCGATCCGAAAATGAGAGAAATCGTCCATCTGCAGGCCGGCCAGTGCGGCAACCAAATTGGCGCTAAGGTAAGTCCACTATTTCGCATTATTCTCTTAACTTTTTTCTGGCCACTTAATTTATTCACATTGACCGAAAACGTTTTTCAATGAGTTTCCAAAATGATCGGGCTGAGTCTCGCGGTTCGATGTCGCCGCCTTTTTCAGCGCATTCAGCAATTAAAGCAAAAGAAAATTAACAACAAAAAATACGTTCAAATAAAATGCAAAGTGCAAAAAAGCGTACGAAGCGGCCAGAGAGATTTATTTCGAGACTGTCTGGCACTCGATATGCCCTTTCTGCCTTTTTCACTCGCCCAAAGAAAGGAGCAGCGAAAACGGGTTGGGCCGGCTGCAGATCACGAAAAGTGATTCATTGCGAACCCTCCCGAGGGAAATTGGGAGGGCATGTTCGGCTTTCGAGGAGAGTTGTGGCAGAGGCGCAAATCAGCAAGAAAACCCTGAGATTTCTGCAGTTTCGAGCTCCCTGCGTCGAGAAGGGAAATCTCTCGAATTATCTGACCGGAGAAATCTTTTCGCTTTGCTTGAGCTTCCTGCCCTCTCCCAGAAACCACAAATTGCCATAAAAATGAGTAGTTATTCGTACGAAAGTACTCCGCTGTATTAACCAAGAAATTGTACTTGATGTTGGCGAGTGGCAATCGCCTGCTGAAAGTGGGTAGAAATTCTCTCGAAGTAACTATGATCGCTTACCGAAAGGTATAAATATTTATGAGAGGCTTGAGCACAGAATATGTATATAGTACAAGGTGCGATGTAGTTTCGCCGAAACCAACGTGAATATTAACCAAAAACATAAATATTTATTAATAATTAAGCTTGAAAAGCTCAAATTTCTTCGCCTATATAATAATAATATAAACAAAGCTATCGAATTGCAGCTGTTCTAATCTGAAAACAACTCGAATCAAAAGTAGGGTATTCGATGACTGATGAGAATGTGCAGCAATAATAGCAGCTACTGGGCTTTAATCAATCGCAGTGAACGCGAAACGGAAACTTGAGAAATGCAAACGAATCACAGCAATTAAGTACTGATTTCCAGTCGAGCATTCTCAATTATCGCGTCTATATGGGATAGTCCACTCAATCAGCACGCCCGAAACACAAAGTGCAGCTCTTTGGCCGAGCCAAAGGAGGCAGGCAGTCAAGCGGCTCGCCGCAAAACCTCCTCTTTTTGGCAATACCAGTTTCGGATCGCGACTTGGCCAAGTGGGTCCCCGCTGGGTGCATTTTTCTGTGGCATCAATGTCAATGCCTCGCCCGCCCCAACCGTCACCCCCTGCAAAGTGGGTCACATATGCGGCGCAGAGTGAGCTGATAACTATAGAACCACAGAACACTCATTGAAGATAAGCCAGAAATCTTAATCATTTGATATGAGTCAATTTGAGGTGCGAGCGAGATGGCGAGCGGCCAGTCAGCAGCTTCAATTTAGCGGCTAACTCGCTTGCCTTTTGTGCTTCCCGGAATTTCGGCGTTTGGGCAATAGCAATGGTTTTATGGGGCAGAACTCGCGCAAACAGACGTTCGCGTTCGCGTACTCGAATGAGATATGATGGGAAGTTGTCTTGGTAATTTGAGCGGCGAACCTCCCGTAATGTGAGACCCAAAAACAAGAAACCAACAGCTGAGCTGAGTGGACATTTAAGTAAAAAAGAATGTGACAAGCGGTCGCCCGAATGGGAGTGGGACTCGGTCCCTCCGAAAACCGCACAAGTGCAGGGAAAAAGGAAGTGACTCACCGGACCTGTCCTTTATTGTATACAGTTACAGGATATCGGGGCTGCCTTCTATATGTGACTTCTGTTTCCCTTTCCAGCCCGCTGAAACTACGATTTGTGCATACTAAGTGCGCGGCCCCAGAGATTAAATATATATATTAAATTCAAAGGCCATGCAACCGGGAGCCAAAGTCAATAAACCCGCTCTTTCTTTCGGAATTCTTATCGCCTCCTCTCCTCTTTGGTTTTTTTTTTTTTGACACTCCACAGCAGCTGCGGGAAAGACAAATGGGAGGAGTGGGTGGTGTGGGGCTCCCCTTTCAATTAAAAGAATTTTCTTTTGATGCCAAATGTTTTATATCTTGTGAAAATGCCACTCTCCGTCTTTTGCATAGTCGGCGATCCTCGGCGCAGAAGAAAGACTTGGAGCCCGAAAGTTCATGCCCGAGTGGTTTCCTCTTCGCGAGACTCGAGACTGGAGACTCGAATAGAGAAGCAGTGCATCCTCGGCTACTTTGTGGCGGCTCCCAGACATGCAACTCTTAATGAGGGCGTCTCGATTGCCAGTCGCCAGATGATCGCATGCTAGAGGCGTGGCAGGGGCGTCGAGGGTCTACTTTGTAGGGGGGTTCGCCCGGCCAGTTGCCAGTTGCTAGTTGCCAGTCGCCAAGCAGCAGAGCTTTTGAAATTAATTACTCGAAAAAGAATAGACTCGCAGCCGTTTGGCCAGCGAAGTTGTTAGAACAGATGTTGCCAGTAATTGGAGAAGACTTTCATGGAGTAAATGCAGTGAGAAACTAATTGTAGCAAAGAAGCCATCTTACATTGGTAGTTTTAATTCTAAGTTAAGAATGAAATTCAATTTAAAAAACAATGTTATTTTTCACTCCTGATCTCCTCCTCCATTTATTCCATTTAAGGAACGCTTTGATTGTAATTAAAACCGTAAATGCAATTCGACACGAATTCTCCCCAGCAAATTGAATTCTTGCCACCGATCGTGTTTGCCCGAAATAAATCTGGCCAAAAAGCCATCAATCTATAATTGCATCTAACTGTGTGGCGTTTTTCCAGCCCCCGTTTCCCCTCCCCCTCCCCTTCCCCTTCCATTTTCCATCCGCTGCAACTGACATTCACCGAAAAATCCATTTTCCGACAAACCCATTATCTCCGAAGTGAAAAATTAGTCGAATGTAAAAGTAAAGCGATCAGCGATGGTCGTGCTGGAAGCAGTGAAAAAGTGGAAGTGCGATGGGGAGGGGGGAGGCAAGGGGGAGGGGGAGGTGAAAAACGACTTTTCACTTCAACAGTTTGTGTGCTAATTCGGTTTTCATATCTGTTGCCGCCGCCGAGTGGTTTTGTTTGTCCGACCATCCGACCATCCGGCCTTATAAACCGAGCTTTATTGTTGGAGCTGTTATGGTTAGCTTCATAATTGCAGCGGCCACACTCCAATTAAATTTGATGATCTTGCCAAGATTGCACCGCCTGAGATTCGTTTCTGTTGATGTAGTTTCTTCTCCGCCAGTCTCTTGTTTCTTAAACAAACAAAGAGTGCAAACGCCACGGGTAGCTCCACTCCCCCATTCCCCCCTGCGGAGTATCCAACCCAATCCAATCCAACTCAACCCAACCCATCGCAACCCTCTTCGCTGTTTACAGTCGCACACGTCAAGTTCAAGTGCCAAAGGGAAGAAACTCAGACGTCGGAGGAATGTGTCTGCGCTCGGCTGGGGAATCGCTAACATTTTTATTGCTTCCCCTCCGCCGATCTTTCGATCTTCGATCCGTGAGCCGGCACTGTTGCCATCCAGCCGCGATCCGCTCCAATGGAGGGTCTATTTGGGTCCCCAAAATAGTCGGGCTAATGAACAACTAGCGGCGCCCAAATTTGGTTCTTTCCGAGCACAGCACAACAATTGCAGAGCGCTTCCTCAATAAATCTCCGCGATGGCTGTGTATCCGCGATAAACCCAATTCATCGCATTTCGATTGGGTGGCTTCGCCCGTCTAATGATGGGTCGTTGGCCTGCAGCTCCCCGAACTTTCGGGTGGATCTTTGGCCCCCGATGAGTCAGCATCCATCCTACTTACATATACTATTCACTATATACTATACACTGCACAGGCAGTTCATCTTGCTGCTCCGTCCCACGGGCTGGTCTATTTTTAGGAGCATTTCTCCCCAGGAGCGGCGTGGCGTGGCGTGGAAATTTGTCCCATACAGTGTGAGAGGGCCACTATTTTTTACTGGCCCGGACGCATCTTTTAAATTTAGCACTAAATCAGGGCATGTTCGCCGGCGTCCAAAACTGACGTTCGGAAAACTAAACATAAATTTATTTCTCCCTTTTTTCGGGCAATCTGTCTCACTTTTGACTGCGGCATCGCAGGCCCCCTATATGGACAGGCCGCATACGAGTGCGTCAGTGGAATAGGAACATCCCATATATACACTCTGTGCCGCTGTATATTTATCCAAAAACTCAAACTTTATGGGCTGCGGCTGCGCCTTGTTGTTTGTCACATTGTCACATTTGCGGAGGAGGCAGGAACAGAAATCGTTAGAATTGTTCTCGGCTGTCCGTTGCTTTTTTGGGCGGTTTCTGTGGCTGCGGCCATATGTCAAGGCTCGACATGAACTCTGACACGGCTGGGTGGGCACAATTACTCAGCTTGATGGACGACTCCGGAAATATATGGTGGGGCTTTCGCCGACCAAAGAATCCGCAATAGCCAAGTGCCCGTTTGGGGTAAAAGATATCTTCTGGAGGGACGATAAGAATGAGTGATCTCTGCTCGAACGGCAGATAAGCGGACTTCTAAGATGCGGGCTGCAGCCTCTTATCTTTTATATTAGAGAGGGAATGGAAAAAGAATTAGCTGATGTTGCTAATTTCCATCTCGGTAATGCAAACCTCCGTATCTCTTGTGTATAAGGAAACACTAAATAAATATACAAATATTATTTCATGCTGCTCAGCGGCATCTGCTTCTCATTTAATTGAGTTATACTTCCAGAGAAATATGTTAAATGGCTTTTATTAAGCTAAACAGTGCTCATACTAATTACTACTAATTAAACCAGTTCTCTCTATAACTTGAGTGACTCCAGATTGTCAGCTTGCACTTGCTGAGTTAAGAAAGTTATCCGAAATGTAAATTAAATAAATCTTCTTGTATCTTTCTTTGCAGTTCTGGGAGATCATCTCCGAGGAGCACGGCATCGACAGCAATGGCATCTACGTGGGCGACAGCGACCTGCAGCTGGAGCGAGTCAGTGTCTACTACAACGAGGCATCTGGTGAGCCCTTGCCATCCAATAGATTCCGATGGGCCCACTAACACGAACCTACGAATCTCCTTCCAGCAGTCACGCGATCCTCGGGTGGCAAGTACGTGCCGAGGGCCATCCTGCTCGACCTGGAGCCCGGCACCATGGAGTCGGTGCGGTCGGGGCCCTACGGCCAGCTCTTCCGGCCGGACAACTTCGTCTTCGGCCAGTCGGGAGCGGGCAACAACTGGGCCAAGGGCCACTACACCGAGGGCGCCGAGCTGGTGGACAATGTCCTCGACGTGGTGCGCAAGGAGTGCGAGAACTGCGACTGCCTGCAGGTTGGTTGCTTATCCAGTTCAGGAAAGATGACCTGTACACGTTCTCCTACTGATAACTCCTTTAAACCAAACTCTTTCAGGGCTTCCAACTGACGCACTCGCTGGGCGGCGGAACCGGATCCGGCATGGGCACCCTGCTGATCTCGAAGATCCGCGAGGAGTACCCGGACCGCATAATGAACACCTACTCGGTGGTGCCCTCGCCCAAGGTGTCCGACACGGTGGTGGAGCCCTACAACGCCACGCTCTCGATCCACCAGCTGGTGGAGAATACGGACGAGACGTACTGCATCGACAACGAGGCCCTCTACGACATCTGCTTCCGCACCCTGAAGGTCTCGAACCCGAGCTACGGCGACCTCAACCACTTGGTCTCGCTGACCATGTCCGGGGTGACCACCTGCCTGCGCTTCCCCGGCCAGCTGAACGCCGATCTGCGCAAGCTGGCTGTGAACATGGTTCCATTCCCGCGCCTGCACTTCTTCATGCCCGGCTTCGCCCCGCTCACCTCGCGCGGATCGCAGCAGTACCGGGCCCTGACCGTGCCGGAGCTGACCCAGCAGATGTTCGACGCGAAGAACATGATGGCCGCCTGCGATCCGCGCCACGGCCGCTACCTGACCGTCGCCGCCGTCTTCCGGGGCCGCATGTCCATGAAGGAGGTGGACGAGCAGATGCTGGCGGTGCAGAACAAGAACAGCTCGTACTTCGTCGAGTGGATCCCGAACAACGTGAAGACCGCCGTGTGCGACATCCCGCCGAAGGGGCTGAAGATGTCCTCGACGTTCATCGGCAACACCACGGCCATCCAGGAGCTGTTCAAGCGCATCTCCGAGCAGTTCTCGGCCATGTTCCGGCGCAAGGCCTTCCTGCACTGGTACACCGGCGAGGGCATGGACGAGATGGAGTTCACCGAGGCGGAGAGCAACATGAACGACCTGGTCTCCGAGTACCAGCAGTACCAGGAGGCCACCGCCGACGACGAGTTCGATCCGGACGTCAATCATGAGGAGGTCGAGGGCGATTGTATTTAATGGTGTGGCCAGAGGAATGAGGGGCGTGCGTGACGGGGGCGAGGTGCTGTTTCTGCGCGGCATGCGCCACCAGCTGGCGGCCAAGCACTGCAGCATCCTCTGACCCCACTGGGACACACACACACACACACACCACTACTGCAGCACACACACACACACGGACAGGACGCAACAGGACTCCCAGACAGACAAACAATCAAACAGACAGACAGATAGACAGACAGACAGGAAGGTCAAGCGCAGTTAGAACATCAAACGGAAATGTTCCAAGAGCTCAAGCTTCCCCTGTTCCCTGCCCATCGCCACCCATCCATCATCATCTCAGCTCATCTCATCTCATCTCACGACTCATCGCACATCCTCATCTTTTTGTCCATTTTCGGCACTTGTCACCTCCTCTACGCTATTTACACTTTACACGGAGGCACGTCCATCGCATTTCTCGCAGCCATTCTCTTCATTCACTTCACCACCTTCCACTCCCTCACCCTTCTCTCTAATCTTAACCCCGCTTAATCTGACATCATTTGATACAACTATTTATATCGCAACGTCGGCAAGAGGGAACCACAGTATCTAGTATTCCGAGGGAATCGAATTTATGCAGAAATCTCGATAAACGTCCAATGTCCAGGAGTTGGCACTCAAGCACCCAAGACTGACGAACAGACGACAGTTTGGCAATACCATGCGTTTAGAGCTATATACGATACGATACGAGCTTATCCAAAGATAATCGATTGACCACTCTCAAAAGAGATCCTCCAGCAAAGGCAATTCTAAAAGCATCCGCAATTGTATTTACATAATCTTAGGGCACAATCTATTAATTTTGTATTCGTGTGCAGTACTTTCTCTTGTAGTCTTATATGAATAAAACATTTGTACCCAAATAAACGACTAATAATGGCAAACATTTTGACAAATAACAAATGGAATTTATTTAAAATTAAAAAGTGGATTTTTCTTTTTTTACTTTAAAAGGGGATGGTTCGAACAATTTAAGAAAAAGAAACTTCCAGCATTGTTGCGAAATATTTTAACATAAACAATTTAATGAATATACATAAGTTCCAAAAATGTTTGTTAGAAATGAAAGGCAGGATTTAAGTTTTGAAGAATGTAAAATTTGACATAAGGTAATGTCGTTGTAGAATGTAAGATATCTGTAAAACTCGAATGGCGTAAAATGTAAGGTAGCAATGTAGAAAACATATACAAAGTTTACAACACAGCGCCACCATTCACTATTATTTTAAAACTTAAACCTTTCTGGCAACGCTTTTTTTAACTGCCACTGAACCGTTTATAAAATCCGCATTAAATAATTACACAAATTGTTAAGCTATAACTAAGTGTATATAATAATTATCGGAAATAGTTATAGATATTTATTCATGTATTTATATAGTTATGAAATACTAAACAATCTCTTTTATTTTCGAGATAATTTTTTTTAACAAAGCTTTTAGTACCCTACAAATTATTTCTAAATTTCCAGACTGAAGTCTACAAAAACAAATTGCAAAAATTTTACAATTATAACGTTTACATTTGAATATTTTACTTAATAAGTGGAAATAGCATCCACAATTTTAATTAGAATAAAACAACAATTATTTAAGAACTATCAGGTAGCTAAAAGCTTCTCGAAAAATCCAACCGATTAACCGTAATTTTTCCACATAAAGTCACTTGCCACACGCGCTTGAAAAGCCCGGCTGCTACATGATAATCTCGAGCGGATCTCGGAGTCGCACAAACCTTTCCATTAGCTGACTCTCGCAGACCTCATATGCGACGATTCACGAGAATTAAAAGACATTAAACGACTTTAGCGGTCTCGTGACACAAACAAAGCTTTACCATACATAAAAAACCAGCCAACAACAAAGTCGGCTAAGAACAAACCCCAGACACACGGAACAAGAATGGAAGAAGAGGTAACTGCAAGAGAGAACCAGTTTTATTTTGTTTTTGATCGAATAGCCGGCCGGCTTTTCTGAATGACTGCGAGAACCAAGAACTGAGAACCCAGAACTGAGAACTGAGAGTTGAGAACCTTTTCGAAGCCGGCAAAAATATTGTAACTCGTTCTTCCGTCTGGCTCTTTAGTGGCCGGTTAAAGTGCGATTAACCGTTAGTTATGTCACCTGAGCGGGTCAACAAGAAGGTTAAGCGAGCGGAAGTTCCCCGTCCGAAGCTGAGAATCCGCCTCCGAAAAGTGGGCCAAAGATGCCATCATTAATCTACGATCCCTGCAAATGCAACTGCAGCTATGATGGAAGAATTCGGATTATATAACTTGCATTTATAGCAAACAATCTTCAGGAGTATGAAAACGATAGTTTCTCTTGTTTTTATCTCCCAAAAGAAGATATAAGAAGTTGAAGAATTAATGTTCGTCTAAGCCAAGTTTTCTGCACTGAAAACAATTAGCAGCGAAAAATCTTTCTTGATCTCAAGTATTAATTATAGATACTGGTACTGGTATAAAATTCCTTTTTTTCAAAGATAAACCTTTGCACATACACTTGTAGTAAATGCATCATCAGCACCATTTGACCAGCAGCCACATTTCTTGCCGTGCAGCAACATCGCGCAGAAATAGGCAAATGAAAAAGCAATAAAATAGTTGCCAACTTACACTCATTTGGCGCCGTCATCCAAGCCAGTCGGTCGCTCGTCCGGCAGAAGGAGGCAAGCAATCCGAACTCCGAAATCCGAAAACATGAAGCGAGGCAGCAGCAGTGATTGACCCAGTTTCCCGAGACGACAACAACACTCGCCTGCCTGCCTGCCTACCTACTCCTCACTCACTGGATCTGCTGGCTATATCTATCCGCGGCGCTCGGATCTCGGCTGGGGCTCGACTATCTGAAGCTGGAGACTTTGCCCGGGGAAGTGCATTGCACTCGCCGAGAAACTGCTGCGGAAAAAACTCGAGGAAAATCTTGTTTCTTTCAGCTAGTTGCCGATTCTTCAGAAAGCCAAAAAACGAAACCCGCTTGAAGAGTGCCAAAGTGGCGAGGGATGGTGGGGCTGGTGGGTCGAGTGGCTGGTGGTGCTGGAGGCACATGCAAACAACACGTCAATGCACTCTGTGGTAGCCGAAAGCCACCGCAAACGCCTCGACTAGTTTAGATTGGACTTAGACAACCCGATCTACGCTGCCTTTTGATTTTCTGCCATCAATTTTCTACGTGTTTCTCGGCTCTTTTTGGCCGTTGTCTTTGTGGTTTACAGACAAACACGAGTAGAACAACAATAACGAGACAAATTGCAGCTAGGAAAATCCGCAGACCCACACGAAAATCCACGCTTGACTTGGTCATTGATGCGACCGCACAGTATAGTACTCGTATGGGTATGGTGGGCCCAAAAAACTTTGGAAAAATCCAAAAGCGAAAACCCGGCTCATATGTTCGTTTTGTTTGGCAGACGTTCACTTGCGACGTTGCCAAGTTTCGCGGCAACAACAAGTGCTGCGACTAAGTGCAGCGGAAGTGCTTCAGGTGAGTCTTAACTTGGGCTGGGCCTTTTGGCCGGGTCTCCGCATTCTGCCCGGCCAACGTTTCCAATGAGCAGCCAACGGAGCTCTCAGCGCTGTCATAAACAAATGATATACGAAAAGTCTGAGAGCTTTGGCCCAGTACATGCAAATTACTCGTGTAAATCGATGCATGTAAAGTGATGGTTTCCCAAGGACGAATTAAGACTCTGACCATAGTTAATTCCGTTGATTGAAAGACTTTAAAAACTAATTACTTATCCAGATATACATTCCTTTGACTTAAATGTTAAAAACAATCATTGGTTCAGAACTCCATTATTCCTTTTTGCGGCTTCTTCTGTGGAGTATATCTTAATTTTTGATCGTGTCTTATTGGAAGTAAATATATTATGTTTATTTATGACTTAAGTATAAGCTTAGCTTTTTAATTTCTTTTTCCATTCCCCTAATTCACCAACGATGTCCGAATGACTCGCTTCGATTTGCAGATATTTGGTAGATGACTAACAGTTGGCATCGCAGGTGACTCAGGCATTCGTTTATCAGTCACTTTGCCTGCGATTAGCGAGTTACACACTCCGAGAAAGGATTGCATCACACTCACCCCGCCAACGGAGGAGTCAAGTGATCCGCGCAGAATATCTAATGCCAGCCAGCCAGCCATTCCCGCGTCTTGGCCAATTTCCCATCACGCCTGAGATTGATGCCACAAATTGGTTCACATGGCATGCCGGCTGACTCCTCTGCTCCATCGGCCAAAACAAAACACACAAGCACACACAGCGCCAATCTGCTACTGTTGTAATCTTACGACTTTAATTTCTGTTTTTCTGGGTTTTCCTCTCCTCTTTAGTTTTTGTATTTCGGCTAATTTCGGTGCATTCTCGCGCATTGAAGTGCCGACGTGTGTTTTGTGATTATTGCAAAGTTTTCCATCTTGTGTCTCGGCTTTTCTTTATTTGCTAGCTGGTCTAGGGTCTGCATGTGTGTGTGCGTGTGTGCTGGCTGATTGTGTGTTAATTAACTCCGGCATCGAGTGGGCAAATTTATGCCGTGGTTATTACAGTGGGTACTGCCGAAGAGCCATTAACACTTTCGGCGCTGCGATGTCCAATTGGCGGCCAAAACACTTGTACTTAGCCACCGGCCACTGTTGTACCAACTGAGATCTTCTGCGCACTTTTATTGCCAGCCAATTCGTGGAATCCCAAGTGGAGTTTAATTTTGGGCCGGGTTTATTAACCGTTGACATTTGTTAAACGCACGTCGCCGTCGCTGTCTCTGAATGTGGCTAACAGTTAACTCCATTTAATTTGGAAGACGCACAAAGTGCTGAGTGTGCCGTTATGGCACATTTTCATGTTTTATATTCCCAAGAAAGGCAGCTCGGCGCAGCCAGCCAGGCTAGCCAGGTTGGCCGGGCCAATCCGCCCCAGTTTTCTGGCTTACAAAACTGACAACAAGTGGAGATACTTTTTCTTCTTTGGCCATTTGTAATCGCGTTGCTGCAAATCAATCAAATCGAAGCGGCCAATTTGTCTAATGAGTTGTTGCCACAGGTAAGCAGTGGCGGCTCTCTGTAAATAGGTGCTAATAACCATTGCCACTTGAATGAAATGAAATGAATCTCGGGTGCCCGGCATCTCCCCACCGACTTGCAGCAGTGGCAGCCTCGCCAGATTGCAATGCGACCTGATGCAAATGCTAATTCGATTGTGCCGCCTGTCGCTTGATTGATTGCCTAGCCGCCGCGCAGATACATAGATATACATACAGGCGAACCGAGATATAGCCACTTAGATATAGATGCGGCAGAACCCGACTCCCCGGAATTAATGCGCATTTCGATGAAGCAGATCGCAGCAGAGGAAGCAAGTTCCTGGGCCTCTCGCAGTCGGCATATATTGAACTCTGCGGCTGATAAACAGAGATACCCAGAGCCTAAGCCGAATCCAGTGCATATTTATGAGCGATTGTAAATTCTAAACAGTGCAAGGTAGCAGCTGTAAAGTTTTTCCAGAAGAACGGCATGTTTCGGGTCCATTTGATTTTGCAGAAATGGAGATACATATTGGCATCGCTCAATAGCATTTAAATTTGTATTTTAAATCCAGCTGCATAGGATTGCACCAATTAAATGTTTATAGTATGAATAGTATTTACAGATTTTAGTTATTATCCAAAGAGCAATTCTTTTAAATATTTACTGCATAGCAACCCATTAAAATAAAGTTAAGCAGCAATCCCTGGCAAAAACTTCTCTCCCTTCACAACTGTTTTCAGCAAAAGACTCCTGGCTGAGTGATTCATTCGAAAAGCCACTTTAGGGCTCAAAGTTCCCACTTCGGTTTGGGCCCTCTCAAGTGGCCGACGTTTGACACTCGGAGCCACGTTCATAAGCTCACGTATCTGCGCTTTTGATTGTTTAATGTTGTTGGCTGCACTGTTTGCCGTTGTCACTTGTTGGCTTTTTCCCTGTTCGCTTTTTGTGTACGGCTGTGGCCTTTGTCTTAAACTAAAAACATTTGACATTTTCATCAAGTTTAACTGCATGTAAACAGCTCAACTCGGCGAGCGCTCTCTTTTCCTCCATGATTTAATGTGCTGGCTACGGATTTTTCACTCTGCCAACGAGGAACATAAGGCCAAATATGTTGAGCACGATCACATGGCTCTTATTTTGTTTTATGTCATATGTAAAATGGCCTTTTAACGCCACTCAATGATGCAGCATATTTCTGCTGCCCGCGGAATTGAGCACAATAACGGTTTATGTTTTGGGGCAGAGTTCACGAGATACTTAACCTAAATCATTTTTAATACTAATATAAAATCGCCTAACTCGTCGATGCTTGATAATGTTACACTCTGTTACTCTACGAAGGTGTTAAAAATAGTGCTGAAAACATAGAGTTTGTCTAATAATTTGGGTGTTTTGTAAAACTCCACTAATAAACAATTAATGAATTATCAAGTTTACATGGGAATTTTTGGGTAGCATTTTCAAATTAAAAGCCCACATACAACCCTTTCTAATATTGCTCCTAATGATTTCCCGATACCAATCTACCTTCCATGAATCGAGATGAAGCCCTCTGGGAATCGCCCCGAAATAAATTGAATATTTATCAACAACTTTCCCATGGCTAATGGCTTAGTTTTATTTATAAACTGTTGACTCGTGGCTCAAGGACGATGCTTGTTTACTCGTCTGAATCATCGGCGTGCGTTTCTCGAATGTTTTTACTTGGGCCTGCAGTTTTCGTGTAAGCCAAATCCACTTTGTGGGCTTCTGGTGTCATATTTTTGATATCTTAATGTCCGACTTTTAGCGAGTCGAACGAAACTTTTCACACGCAGCCGAAAAATCGCCGATTGTCTGTTACAGCAAAATGATAAAAGCCGTTCGAATGCAAAAAGTGGGAAAAAAATAAAATAAAAGACATTGTTGACTTTTCAGCCAGGCTTTTGTTAGTAACTCACACTTTCTTGTCAGGAGGGAAAAATAAAGAGACACAGAGACAGCGCACAAAACTCGAATTTGGGTCAAACATTATTCAAATACAGCGAGCGACGACGCACAACTGAATGAATGAATAGTGAGAGTGGGGCGAAGACTTGGGGACTGGAGTGAGGGGACCGGACTCGAACGATCCACCGATCCAGCGATCCAGCGATCCGCCGATCGGACAGCTGACCAGCCAAGCAACCAGTCGGCCACTCGGCCATTTAGCGCCGTTTGCCGTCCCGCCCGCCCGCTCCGCCGCGTACCGCTTCCAAAATGCATAAAGCGCGCGCTCGGGCTTTTGGCTCGGAATCGGGCTTCAGACATGGCTCTGTTGTGCAGAGAAAAAAATGTGAAACAAGGTGCATATCAATAAAAGTTTATATTACTTACAAGAAGAGATCCTCTTCAAAAAATTAATGAGATAAAGAGCAGTAGTATCACAGGAAACAATCACAGCAAATTAATATCAGAATTTATATAATTTGTTTCTTTTAAAAACAAATCATTGCATACCTCTTGGCGTCCTGATCCCTTTCTCTGATCTAAACTTAAGAACATATATTTCAAAGATATATTCAATAAATATTTATAATTTTTAACATTTGTTTTAAAACCGAGACAGATGAAAAAACCAATCTTAAAATGGGCAAAAGTGCGGAGCATTTCTTTGCGTGTACCTCTTGGCCATTGGAGACTCCCAAGTCGGTCGGCTGGCCTGCTGGTCTATTGGTCTGCTGGTCTGCTGGCCGACTGGAGCGAGTGCGACTCCAGCCAAGCGACCAAGCTGTTGACCATTTGGCTGCGGCACGTCGTAAGAGTGCTCGATGATATAACCAGGCCCGGGCCAAAAGCGCTAAACAAAACAAAACCCAGCTACTAGCAAATATGTATGCCAAACGGATCGGGGGATCGCGACCGAAGCGGGAGTGGGTTGGATTCGGCTGGTGTGGAACAGCGTGGAATAGCGGGGCTGGCTCGGAATGGCAGGGGCGGAGCAGCAAGGGGGCGGCCGCATACCGCCCGACAGACTGACTTAGTGACTTAGTAGCGACTAGAGATGCAAGCGATTCGGCACGGGGGCGGCCAGTGGATCGTGATTGGCGGGAAAGCAGTCACGCACTCGCTAATTTGGGTCACAAACTCTTGGCCAGCTATTTTGGTAATTCGCCGAGCCATTACGGATCGAAGGAAATAATCGAACAGTTTACGTGGAAAATACGGATAAGTCGGGAAATCAAATCGTTTAACAAGTAAACACTTTTTATCTGTCCTGAAATATTAATTCTAATTTTGGAGGAATGCTGATCTAGGTTTACATAAGAACAACAGAAACTAAGGAAATATATGTTCTTAATTGTTAAAGAGAAAATCTTTATGGTAGTAAAAGTTTTTTAAGTACCCATATGTTAGATTTACTTCTAGGAATCCTCTTTCGTGTCACGGATCCCCAGGATGACTGCTACCCGTGACTGTTCACGCGGCCATCGCCAAACGGTGACTGCGACTACGATTTGGCTTGTCTTTGGAGTATCTTCGCAGGCTTTCGCAATCGGCCGCCGCCGTTGGATATTTTTTGTGCATTTGGCAGCGCTTCGCTGATTTTTGCAGCTTAGCCAGTTAGTCCAGCGCTATATTGGTCGACGGTTGCTTCTTTTCGGGCTGCAGTTCTGCCCACTCATAGACACACTGCAAATTTGTTTGGCCTAATCACGGGCCCGAAATCTTCCACGCGCTTTCTTGTTTGGGCGTGGTTTTTTCGGGTCCCGGGTTGGGGCCTATCCTTAACCGGTTGCATAGCTCGGCCAGCACTTTTGGCGGGGGCAACTCCCCGATCCGAAATCCTACATGAGCTCCTCACCTCACTCAAATATCTGACCATTTGCCGGAGATTTGGCTCGGAGGCTTCGGCTTCGGCTTCTCCTGCTGCCTCCCTTTCGCTTTCCGCTTGTAATTGCCTTGTCACGATTTTGATTGTCTCCGCTATATCGCTGGATCGGTGGATCGGCGGATCGGTATGCCGGGGAGATCGAGGGATTACTTTGATTCCCTTTGTATTGCCGTTGACATATTTATCTATTTTGGCTTCTCTTTTCATTTGTTTTTATTCGGGGCACATCAATTTATGGCCCTCTCAAAGGTAAACAGTCGACAAACGTGCGCTAATTTCCACATGGAATTGATTTTTTCGGTACTTTGACTATTACTCGGAATCTGTATGGTTATAGGGACTTGCCAGTTATGCAATAGTTTATCCAGTGCTAACTTAAGGAAGCTTTGCTGAGGGTTCAGGGAAGCGGATGTCATGGCGCATTAGTGATATTTTCGATGGCTTTTAAGGGCTTTACTATTTATGATTATTGTGCATTTAAAGTTATCAATTTCATTTGTCACTCTTGAAAGTTTTACTAAACATTAGTTGTATCTTCCCCAAATTTTTAAATTAATTCAAAGCTATATAAAAGTTAACGACTTACCTTCACCCAAAAACTTTTCCCACTTCCCACTTGATCCAAACTGTTATATGATCTCTTTTGATTTATGTATCCAAAGACCATTAAAATTTATAATAATTGTTTTTGATTTTTGGAAAGGGCCACCCAAAAGTAGGATCGAAAGCAACTCTTTTTATTATTTTCACCCATTTTGGCGACGTGAGTTTAATTTGTGCCTCAATTTTTTATGGCTGTTTTTTATTTATTTACGTTTACAGTGCGGCGTGCATAATTTTCCCTAAATTATAATTCATTTGCCCGCCGATCGCCCTTCTTCGTTTATGTTTGAGTTGTTGTTGCTTTTATTGTTGTTGCTGCTGCTGCCGCTGGCGTCGCTGTCGACGGCGATTATGTGATTTTTCTTGCCGCAGTACGTTCGTCATAGCCATTTTGTTGTCGTAGTCGCCGTTGCTGCTGCTGCTGCTGCTGCTGCTTCGTTTTCACTTTCTATCGCTCCCCCGGCAGCAACAGCAACAGCAGCAACAACAGCAGCAACAACAGCACGGCAGCAACACCAACATCGCAGCAGCAGCAACAGCAACAGCAACTTACATGTGTGCATATATTTGTCGACACGCTGACCCAGTTTCTCATACCAATACCAGCGAGTGGAGAGGCACACACTGGAATTAATATTATTATGGTTGGTTCGCTTGATTTTCTTGCTGGTTTTCGTGCCTCGGCGTCCGTCTTTCCCCGTTTTCTTGTATGCAGTTTACGAGGGGGGAGGACCCTCCTCTGCCACTCTGCCCCTCTACCCCCCGCCCATTCAGATATTTCCATTATCAATTATCGTACGCCGATCGCTCGATATGCGGTATTATGCAGCATGTGGGCCTTCTGCCGCTGACAAATAATTGAAATCGAAGCTCGATCGGGGATCTCTCGGTTATGCATTTGCCTTAATTGGGCGGTCATCGAAAATCCGGCGAAAAGAAGGCGAGCACATGGCATCTATAAGGACGGCGGAGCCATGACTATGGAGTTTTTTCCGCCGGAGGGAAATGGGGACTGGGGCCGCATTTCTGCTTCGTTGATTATGTCTGCAACAAAAGCTCTATTAACTACGGAGACGAGACGCTCGCTGGCGATATCGATCAGAATCACGAAAATGTAATGCACATTAACTAAGCATTTTAAAATGCTATATGCGAAGAGTCCATCTGTTTAACAAAGAACTTGAAAAAATTAAATTAAATTCATAAATTGCCAATGGAGTCTTTATACAATTTGCATGCGATATTAAAATAAACTGACGTCAAAATCTCTAGTGTTTTCTATGACTCGGCTGTATTAACTTTATGAATCACTCCTTTCATGAATTTTATTTTGTATTGGATACGGATTAGTTATGTAAATATCCTTCTTATTTTTGTAAAAAACCAAAATACTCTGACTCAACCCCCTAATTTTGTTTGAGTTCAAAGCAAATTCCCTAAAGAGTATAAAAGTATTCGGTGCATCTCGGCGTTTTTCCAGTTTCTTCTTGCCGCTTTGCTGTGGTTGGCTGCTGCTGCTTTTGGACGGTTCGACGTTCGACTACCATATTCCTGCCCTACGTCTGAGCCACTTCACGCGTCAATGAAAGCGAAAGGAAAACTGAGCCACCAGCGGGGCTCGCGAGTCGTAGAAGAAAAAGCTTGGCCCGGTGAGGAAATGGTAAATATTGGGCAAATCTCGGCCATTTTGCAAGCGGCCAACAAAGAACCACAATCAGAGCAGCGTGACTGTCCAAATTGGAGAAAACAAGCGATGTCTTTGGAGGTGCTCTATATGCGAAAATATGTGCGTTAATCGCCGAAATTTGGATCCAAAAAACACAAAAATTGACATATTATGAATGTTATACCTTTTTGAGCTCGTAATAACATTTCCCATCGACTGGTATTCAAATCTGAAAAAAAAAATTTTTTTTGCTAATTTTTGCAAAAAATGATGATATCAAAAATGCGGATTTTCTTTATCTTAAAAAAGGGACGAAAATAGCCGTATTTTTGGACCAAAAACCACATACATTGACATATAATATTATGGAATGTTATACTTTTTTGAGCTCGTAATAATATTTCCCATCGACTGGTATTCAAATCTAAAATTTTAAGGTACATTAACGCGTTTATTTTCTGGGGGGAATCTGAAGAAGAAATAATTTATAACTGCAAAAATTAATGTCATACGCATAACGGTGAAGTGATGTAACCGCTGTCAACTCAAAAACTTTATGAATTTAGGCGGATGGTCGGAGCTTCCCATTTGCATATATAACCGCACACACTCGCATTTGTAGCCTGGCCAAAAAAGTGTGTGCGTGTGTGTGTGTGTGTGTTTAATATGCGAGCAACAACAAAAAAGCAGCAACAACTGTAAACAAGTTTGCCTATATATCTATTTTTTCGTTTAATAAATAAATAAAATTTTTGTTGCTTTTTCCGTTTATTTTTTTGTAGGTGAAACATGTTAGCATGCAGTTACAAGTGTGTACCCCACCCCTCCGCCAGCCCCCCTCCACCCCCTTCTGGGTGTCCGCTCTTGTGTCCCGTTCGTCCGTCCGACTGTCCGTCTGTCCGTTTGTCGGCACCGCTGTCTGTTTGTCTCGCAGTTGTCGATGCTGGTTGTTGTTCCTGCTGAATGTTTGTTTGTTCAAGACACTTCAGCACTTGAGTTCAAGTTTTTGTTGTGTTTCCTTTCCACAATTTTCACACAGAGCGCACTCCACGAAGTGCACTTTTCATCGGCTCCGGAGGGAGTTATCAACTGGAAAAGCGGGAGATGTCCATGGGGAAAACTAATCTATCCATAAATAATCCAGTAGGTTAGCTTACAATCTTTAAATTGATATGATAAAGGTATTTAAGATATTTCTAAAAATCTTTTTGAAACATTTATCAGTTTCAATTAACTATTAGTTATTCATAAAACATTTCAATAAAGAACGTTAAGTTCCCACCCTACTCTATCTGATCCAATCTTTTCTTGACCAAAGCTACACTCGACCTATAACTTCCGGCGCTGCGGGCGCATCCGTTAGATAAACGCGGCTTCCCAACGTAAACGCTCTTCGAATCGGCTTACGTAACTGACCTAAGTCAGTCGCTGTTGCGTCGCCAACTGCTTAACATTTCTTATATAACCCGCTAACTAACTGGCGAGTGGCCTATAAAACTGCATCCCATCCCATTCATGATTCTAGGGCCCGAGCACAAGCCCCCATGACGAGGCGAGATACAATATCTTTTGTTTGTTTGTTTGTTTGTCCGCCTCGGAGATATTTTATTTATTTCTAATTTTATTTGGTGTTCGACTTCCGTGCTGTGGGTCACATGCGTGACTCCCGATGTCTTTCTGGGTGTGTTCGTGCCTTGGTTTTATTTCTTTTCCTCACTTCTGTGTCTCTTGGCAGCGGACGCGTACTATTGACAGCGTTCGAAGCGTTTTGATTACGCGGCCTTGAAAGTGAAAAGGTGTCGACTGTGGCCCGGCCACTTTCGCTTTTTTTTTCAACCCAATGTAAGAGGAATAAATCAAAACAAAATTGCTGTGCATTTCTGGGTTTCTGGTTTGGTTTGAGTGCTCTGACAAGGGGACAATAAGGTGTTTTCGCGTTTATTTCGAACCAAACAAAGATACTTTTGAAACTATTAGGGGTGACTGATACATTTTTATAAATTATACTTATTGTATTTTACTAATCTACACTCTACACTCAATCGAATCAATAAGCCTCAGAGCAAAATAGTGTACTAAGCACTTCGGTTTTGATCTGCCGGCTGTCTGAAATTACAAACTAAACTGCAATTAAATCTGAGCGTTGATTCTGACACTTTTCTGAGCTGTTTCTGGTACTATCAAATGTCAAATATCTGTGCCCACGCGACACCCACTAAAATCGGTCTTGGGCTTAATTTTATTTCCCTTTGCGGCTCATTGTGCTTCTCGGGGCGGAGGGACTTCTATTTGGCCTGCTCTTGGGGCTCATTTACATAAAATCCAGGCAAAGGCTGGCCAGCTCTCGAGTTAATTGTCGAGGCAACCTCATTTCATAAGCAGTTGCATTAACAGTTAAAAACACATTTTATTTGCCGCTGCCGTTGGTTGGCTTAGTTTGTTAGTTTTGTTTTCGTTTTTCTCGTCGGCTGGAGGCAATTAAATAACACGGGGCAGTCATAGCTAACAGGGCGAGCGATTATATAAGTCAACGCTCACATACTTAATTGTCTTTAACTACCCCGAAAATATAATCGTAATAATATTACATACGCTTATGCATTTTTCTTTTAGTTCAGCCCGATTGCAACAGACTCGCTTAATTGTTGTCTTTCCCTTTTTTTCGGGGCCAAATGAAATAAGAGCCCCCTCAAATTTTCCTGCGGGTTGCAGTTCCGTTAACGGTTATTAATTATGCATAACGCTTCAAAACGAGAAAAAAAAACAGAGTTAGGCGACAACAGGTTGAGATGAGATCCGAGCCAAATGACTTTGAAGCCACCATCTCAGCTTTTCGCGTAATCAAAAGGCCGAAAAGCAAAAATACAAAAATCAAAACCCGTCGTCGCCTTCGTCATCGGCGCTGTGCCAGTTACATGGACTACATTTCGAGATGATCTCTCGTCTCCGGGACCCCGAATCGAATCTCCGCCGACCATCGGCAACCAGTTAACCAGTCGCAAACCGGAACTGGCCCGCATAACGGTAAACAGACAAAGCCCGATCTTCAGAGCCAGCAAGACCCCGTTTCCCCCTCCGAAAACTCTCACTCTCACTCTCACCTGGGAGTCTCTTGCATTATTCATCCGCCGCGGCGGCGGCGGCATCCACATCCACATCCACAACCGCATTGTTGGGGCATTTTCAAAGTCTTCCTCTTGACCTTGGACTCGACAACACGGCAACTTGTCGTTGTCGTTGTTGTCGTCGCCGCGTTGTGGCCAATGTTGTTGGAAAGCAGCGCCAAAAGCGTGTGCCACAAAAGAAAGCCAAACCACTTTTACTTTCAAGCTCAAGCCGCGTCGCGTCGAGCCGGCGAAATGAGGCAATGGCAAATGCAATGCTGGTGGCTGTGGGTTTATGATTTTGGCGCCAAAATCAGCTACACGCCAAATAAAAACAGAAAATTTAATGCAGTGTTAGCACTTAACTAAAAATATTTAATAATAAACGTTTTGCTTAGATGCACAGTATTACTTAAGCATAGTTGTGCCCAGAAAATGTTAAAAGTGTGTTATGTTAAAATCAATGAATATATTTTTTCAGTGCAGAAATCAAAAAGGAGAAGCAACGAAAGTGAATCTTAAGGGATTTACCAAAGCAACAAAAATGATTCATTGTACCTGTGAATCAGTAAATTACTGCACACAGGAAGCCATCAAGTAATTGACCCACTTAAGCTTTAAAGTCAAATAAACTCTACTGTTCCCTCAATCGACCATCTTTGTTATCATAAACCACCATTTCGCTTTTACAACTTCTCATCACGCCTCTGAAGATCCCTCATCTCAAAAACTGAAAACCCAAGAACACGCTCCACTTCCCGAATAGATGTGATATGAAAGCCCTATGTGATCTTGACATGTTTTACCGAGCATAATATAAAACACATGATTTAACGTCTAGTTTACATATACTAATTACATTCAAATCTAATTTATTTTATTTATTTATTTCGTTGGCAGCCCGTGGTCTCTTGGTTTTTGGGGACTTTTGGCTAATGCTTGTAAGAAATGCGACGCAGAAAATCACACATTTTTGTCGATTTTATTGTTTTCTCGGACGGAATGAACCTTTTTTTGGTGCTATTTTTAAGCGAAATTAAATGGGCGAGAGCATTTTGGGGATTTGCAGAGCCAGAGAAAGAAAGACAAATTCGTGAATAGCCAAGCAGATACGCATGGCCTAAGACAACAACTTTAGCTAAAATCAAAGGGAAAATTGATTGGAGTTTAAAAATGAATTCTATTTATGCTTCAAGATAGAAATTTGTTCAACAAGACATTATTTAGCGCTTCTGTTAGTGATCTATCAAGATCGGAAGAACCCAAAAGGAACACTTCCAATTTGTTTTATCTCCTTTCGCTATGGAAAGACACATTTTATGAAGTTGCTGCTGCATTGTTTAGACATAAAAGCCCAGAAACCATCTCTTTTTGCCATTACTAGCTGGTGTTACAACACACTGCGGATACTTAAAGATACGTTGGTGCGCTGCATCAGCTGCACATGATAATGAAAACTTCTTGGGATCGGGCCGTAAGTGCTGACCTACTTAACAGGCCCCCGGGTGGGGCGAATGGCAAGGGGCGGGGCAGGGTGGCCGGAAGGGGGAAAACAGGCAAGAGGAAAAGCGAAGGAGAAATACACACCGTCTAAACAGAGTCAAAGATCGCAGATACACATATCCAGACACATTCCACTGGCAAATGCACAAACATTTCTCTCTTTTTCGATTTGATTGCCTTCTTGGGTAGCCGGGGGGTGGTTCTTGGGGGCGGGGGCGGGGGTGGTGGAGACCCAGTCTGGTGGAGTCTATTTTACAGCTGCTGACCCACTTTTCCCAAAGTCAAGACATTTTCTGTTGCTCTGGCTGTTGTTGTTCCTGTAGCATAGAACATTTCTTTCAATGCGCCCAACAGAAAACGCCGAAAAATTGAAAGTGAATTCTGGTGTTGGGCTGCTGCAGCCCCTCCACATTCCCTCCCACTGCCACCACCCACCTCACCTCCCCCTGCAAACAACTCAACAGTGCCGCGAAGCAAACAACAAACGGCACCAACAACAATTAACAACAATTTCAATTTTAAGGGAGTACCATACACAGAGAAAAACCTTGCATATTTTGAATTGTTTTTATAAAATAAACATATTTACAATAATTATAAAATTTAATTGCTTACAAATAATTTAAGTGCAAATTTTCTTTTCTGCTTAACAATTTATTGAATGATCACAATTCTGAAATGGTAAGTAGTGCATACACTTTGTTTTCAGTGCGTATATACTTCTTTATGACTTCAGGGCGCATATTTAGGTTTGTTTGTATTGTGTTGTTTGTATCTGTGTGCAGTGAAGGAAAAAATTTCGGAAAATTGGGTCAATTTGTTGTTGCTGCTCTGTTTTGGTCGGGCGTTCTGCTTGCAACAAGTGTCTGGCCCTTTGGCAGCAGTCGCCATCTCTTTCGCTCAACGGACGCAGGTCTTGCCCTAAGATAAGTAACCGCCCCGCCCCCTCACCCGCCCCCTAGCACCCCCTCCTTAGATTGATAAAGACGGCGACGCCAACGCGCAACTGAAAATAGAAGCGCGCGCAGCTTTCTTGGAAGACTTCGTCTCTTTTTCGACTTTTTTTCGAAAAGGGCGCCCCTTGTAAATTTTGACGCACCAACACACAGATACGCGTTGATTAGCCATGTGTGCGTGTGTTGGCGTTGAGATTATTTTCTAGCATTTTTTATATTTTTATTGTTGTTGCTGGGCTCTGTAAGAAAAGTAGGCCAATGGGTCTTTGGGTGAGTGGTTTAGATTTAGTTTTCTTTTGTCTCGCTCTTTTCCTCTAGCTTTCTTTTGATTTTTTGCTATTTATTGGATTGCCTTTTATTGAGGGAGTGTTCTACAAACTTTACGTATTTATATTTGCACCTGGCTGGAGATTCATTTAATATAATCGACTCTAAAAAGCATTCGATATAATATTCAATATTTAATATTTCATATTAATACATAATATAACATATTCTTGGTTATAAAGGATTGTAATTAAAGTCACTTCTTTTTATTGCTAGGAATGTTTTTGAACAAACCATTATATTTTGGCCCTTCTACTACTGTTTTCTTTCCCCTTTCGCTTGACATGTAAATGCCCAACTAGGCCCATAAATTGTTTTTATATTCCCTAAGGGTGGGCCACTTTTCCCAAAAGATACTTTTACTATGCGTAAAATTATTTCTTTTTAATGTCCGCCGGAGCTGGGTAATTGTTTCAAATGGCAGTGCCGACTGATTGGAGCGAGAGAAGGTAGGTAGATGGATAGCATTTCCACTCGACGAGTTGCGTAAGGAAAATATCGAAGGGAGGCTGGAATATCATTTTCGTCTGTGGGTCACTTTGGCCGAGCAATTTGTTTGATGGTTTACCATCTGGCCAGCGCCACAAAATGTCTCTATTTTGCGTGGTACGCTTGATTTATAACGGAAAATTCGTTTAGGCCAAACAAAACGTTAAACAATTTTTGTGGGCCACGTTAATAAGCGCAACATAACGAACATAATATCTTAACTTGGTCATCAGGCAGAGCAGACAGCCCAACAAAAGAAAAGGCATCTTTAAAGCAGCAACAGCAACAACAGCAGCAGCAGTCGGCTATTACATAACCCCCACACTCAGATACAGATACCGATACAAATGCAGATACAAGATACAACGAGAGTGAGGCTGAATCTCAGCCAGAGTTTCAGAGCTTCGGTTTGGGCCTGGGTTCGCTTTGCGTTTGCCTTTGAGTTTGAGTTTGAGTCTGGGTCCCAAGACTTAGACTCTGCGGCCAACATGGCGTCGTCGAAAAGAAAATAGTCGCTGTATTGTGGAAAGAAAACAACAAAGCGCGAAGAAAAAGAGGTGAGCGTCAGTAGATTGTTGTAGCTGCACTGAGAGAAAAGGTTTGCCCTATAGGTACTGATTTTGTGATCCCATAACCAAAAGATTCCTTTTGCAGTTGCTTTTATTATTGGTTCGATCATGCACATAAAAGTTCCCTGTTGTCCAAGAAAAGCCTGCACAATTTCTCCCTGTGCAACTGGATGCCCCATTGTTGTTGCGGCGGCTGTATTAGATAGCAAAAGCAAGTCGCAGTCGCAGTCGAAGTCGAAGTCGGCATAGAAAGTGAAACCACTGTGTTGGCCACACGATCGTCGTTGCCAGGCGAACGCAAACACAAAAGAGAGGGAACGAAGCCCGGCTCTAAGATATAAGCCAAACAACTAACTATTACTCAATCTGTGCTAAAAAGAAAAAATAAAGATAGATGGATAGATGTAAAGTTGGTCTCTCTCTCCCCCTCTCTCTCTCTCTACTCTCTCTCTCTTTCGCCGTGTTGGGGCATGAAAATAAAAATGAAGTAACCCACTTTTTCCGTTATGGCTTTTATAGTCGCTGCAGCTAACTCAGAGATGAGGAGCCGCGGAGGCACAACAATGCGAAGCGGACAAAGTGGAACTGGAGTGTGAAAGATGGATTGGATGACAACTGAATCGAGATGGATCGGGAGTCGGGATCTGCAGCTATTCACCTCAGAAACCGAAAGTGAAGCTTATCGATGCGATCCAATTTCTCAACTTTAATAACCATTAAAATTGTTCAGAGATTGACTAATTTATGTAACTAACTAGTTTGTACAGTAAATAAAGTATTCTAAATCACTTTCAAATTGTAAGTTGCACCACAAAAATAACCAAGCAAATCAGACTTAAATAATTTCCATTCATGATTACTATGATTGATATAGGTACATATTTCAATACCCCCTCCCTCACTCCCTAAAATCGCTTTACCTCCTAATTTAAGTCCTGTCAACGTTTCTACACACGCCTCTTTCATTGGGGCAATTAGCATTTATCAGCGCGTCGCACAGGTAGACAGGCAAAAATTGTGCTTGCCACCCCATCCGCTGGTTGCAGTTGCAAATTTATCGCATCTCGCGGCCGCCGCTCATAACTCATACGCCTCGTGGTCGCTTGGCGCTTAGTTTGGCAGTAATTGTGCGGCAATTTTCGGTCCCCTGCCAAAACGCAGATGCATCTGCATTCCCTTTTCCAATCAGCGGGGAGCAGGGGCCACTTTCACCGTAAGCAGCTTAGAACCCTTATCAAAGTCGAGCTTAAAATTGAGGTTTTCTGGTTTTCTGGTTTTCGGGGGTTTGCGGCTACCAAGCGACACCCACAAGCTCAAAGCAATTTCACTTTTCGGCTCGAGCTAGAGTGCATGCGCAATTAGCTTTCATCAATCAAAGTACTCAACAATGCAGCTAGACAAATTGGGCGCACGCAGCAGCAGTTGACCAAGATCCGTTTACAGATGGAAAGAAAGTACGGCCACCGCCTTGGGTTTTCGGACCAAAAGGGCTTAGCTCGAGCCCAAATGTCTGTAAGTGATTATCTGCCTCAGGTCGGCTGGCATGCGTTTTTATTTTACTTTTTTCGGTTTTTGGTTTTTGGCTTTTGTTTGGGCTTTCTCTGGCGCGTTAATTTGTCGGTTTCTCGAGTTGCATTAATTCTTTGCGCTCTGTCGTTTATAAATTTGCTTTTCGTTTCGGGTTTGTCTTACTGTCAAATTGTGTCAACACGGCCGCCTCGCGATTGTCTGGCGGGCCGACACTCCCTTTGTGCCCCCTGCTGTCCCAGCTGTCGCGCCTGGCAGCCCGAATGCATTGCCGTGTCTTATTTGTCCCCCAGAAGACAGCCCACAGCCCAGAAGAAAGGCCCTTCCCCCAGCCTCCTCGTGCGGCGCTTCTGTGCGTCTCTTTCTGGTCTTCTGATCTTCTGATCTTCGGCCCCCAACGGACCGCTTTTCTCGCCTAAATATGGCCGACATTTTATTAGACATTTTTTGGCAGGCCTTTTCACTTCACATATTGTTTTGGGCTAATTGCAGATTCGGGGTGATTTGTGAAAATTAAAAATTAACCAAGAGACTATAATAAAGTGGGCAAGGCCATTAGGTTTCTTAAAACCATTCTTGTTAAAAAGTAATTACCAAGAAAATTTATTTTACTGAAATATAAATGGTGTATGAAACCTCATCAATGGGAAACCATATAAAGATAAGCATTTTTTAATGGGAAAAGTTTAACCTAAGAACTGAAAAGTAATAAAAACGCATGACAAACAGTTTCTTTGTATATTGTAAATTTTATTTAATTTATTTAGATTTGCTTTACAGTTTTCTTTGTTGTTTGTGTATATTTAATTTACGATATATAAATTAAAATGAGAACATTGCGTTGGCCTTACAAATTAATAGCATTCATATCTTCTACGCTCTCAGAGCGAGTCCCACCAGCTGGCAGGATTCGCAGGATATTGGATATTGGTTACTTGGGGGCAGGGTTTCCTCGGGGCTTCGTGCAGGTAAAGCGGTTTCCCGATCCTCCGGGCGGTCGGCTTAACAACTAAAGATTTGCTAGTGTTTGTGTCTCAAGCAGGGGCTGGCCAGCGGGAGTGGGCGTGGCATTAAGCATAGAGCAAAGCCGCACACCAGAATAAAGAAATGTACAAATTTGAATTAGATGCGTATAAATAGGTTTCGATTTTCTGTTTTCGATTTTTGTATTTTACGTTTTCTCTCTTTCCTGCGTGTTATTTTTTTACATAAATATTTTTAACATTTTTCTTTGGCTTAACTTTATGATAAGATATAATGTATACGATTATGGTATAAAAATGTGCGAAATATATGTTACAGTCGTTAGAATTAAGTACAAAAATATGCTTTACAATGATAACAAGGGGGCTTGTTGGGGATCAGAAGAAAATGTACAAAGGAATGCCAGAGGTTTCGGCAGAAGAACTTTCAGATGGCTGCAAGCTTTCCTCGGTTGCAACCAGCTCGAGAGTTTCATAAGTAGAAGAAAATGGAGAGCGGGATAAATGGTCCTTACGAGCTACCCACACAGCGTTTTGAATCTTTGATTTAACAGAGTCTCTCACACACACACGCACTTGCGCACTTACACAGGCACTCGGGCACTCAGGCAGTCACACATACACTCGCATCCTTACATCCTGGCATATTGGTATCCCGGCTACAGCGAGTGGTCGTTGGTGTTGAGGAAGCTGCGGCACACGCGACTCACTTCGGGGTTCGCGTGGTTCATGAGCTGCATGTAGATCTGCTTGTGCAGCTGCAGCTCGTTGGTCATCTCGCTGAGCTGCCGGATGAGCGCGTCCTTCTCCTTGAGCAGGCTCTTCACCCGCTCCTCCACCTCCCGCGAGCGCACCTTGGCCTTCTCGCGGCTCTTCCGCACCGCGATGTTGTTCCGCTCGCGCCGCCGCCGGTACTCGTCGGTGCCCTTGTCCACGTGCTTGTTGCTGTGCTTGCGGTGCTGCTGCTGCTGCTGCTGCTGCTGCTGCGCGTGCAGCTTGCTGTGCTGCTTGAGCAGGTGCTGCGCCCCCGCGGCGGCCGCCAGGTGGGGCAGGTTGTGGTGCGCCAGGACGTTGGCCGTGGTCAGGTTGGTGAACTGCCCGCCTCCTCCGCCGCCGCTGCTGCTGCTGCCCGTGCTGCCGTTGCTCCCGTTGCTGCTGGGCGTGGAGCTGCCCCCGTTGAGCGGGTTGCCCGCCCCCGCCAGCCCGTTGGCCGCCGCCCCGTAGCCGTTGTACAGCCCCCCGCCGCCGCCCATGAAGGCCGCCTGCTGGTTGGCCGCCTCCTGCAGGTGCCGCCTGTACTCGGGGTCGATGGGCTCCTCCTTGATCGTGCTGGAGTCGGAGCCCACGGAGCTGTTCTCGTCGCTCGAGTTGTTGTAGGTGGCGTGCACGGGCTGGGGCATGTAGGCCAGCGCCCCGCCTCCCCCTCCGCCGCCGACGCCCCTGTTGCCGTAGCCGTGCTGGTTGCGCAGCGTCTGCTGCTGCAGGACCTTCGCCGCCGCCGAGACCATGCCACTGGGCGGCAAGGTGGCCGAGAGGCCGCCCGGACTGGTCACCATGTCGCTGAAGATGCCCAGGGTCTCCGTGTCGCGGAACTGGTCGTCGATCAGGTGCTGCAGGTCCAGCGTGATCTCCTGCGTGGTCAGCTCGTCCAGGTCCGTCTGCGTGGTGTACTGCTGCAGCATCTGCTTCTGCAACAGGTTGTTGTTGTTCCCCAGCGCGGCGACCTGTTGCATCTGGTGCATGGCGTGCTGCTTCACCAGGAGGGCCGCGTCCTGCGAAGTGTTGTTGTTCGCGTCGGTCGTCTGCTGCTGAGGTTGCTGCTGCTGCTGCTGTTGCTGCTGCTGCTGTTGCTGCTGTTGCTGCTGCTGTTGCTGCTGCTGCTGCTGCTGCTGCGCCGTGGACATGGCCGTCAGGGTGATCTGGCCAATGGTGGCTTGCTGCAGCGGAGGCTCCTTCTTGAGGTCCAGCTGGGCCAATGTCTGAACGGCATCGGCGTACATCTGCGGCGACTCCATGTTCAGCATTTTCAGTTGCGCGAAGGAGGGTAGAATCTTGATGCCTTGTAGAGCGTTAATTTTGGCTGCTTTTTCGTTATCGTTTCGGCTTAGTTCAGATTTTGGATTTCAACTTTGTTTTTATTTATTTTTGGGGGGCCTGAAGCATTGCACTGAGGTAAGAGGGTCTTTGGAAATGTTTGTTTATCCGCGACTTCAGAACGCGCCAAGCTTCATTTTAGGCTGCCTAAGTGGTCACTGCAGCCGAGCATTTTTGCTTGATTTCAGTTCTTGTTGTTGTTGTTGTTGGTGTTATTTGTGAACTTTTTATTTATTTGTTAACTGCACTTCTCCGGCCGCACGCGTTCGAACGACTGAAGTGCCGCAGCAGTGATGCAACAGATTTTATACGAGACGGCCCGACGCTGCTGCCTTCTGCTGGTGTGTATCTGTATCTGTGTCGGTGTGTGTGTGTGGTGGTGTTAGAAACGCTCCTGAAGAACCGTTAGCTGAGCGAGCTTTTCTTTGGGGCTTGCTTGTGGTTTCAAGCGAGGAGGAGAGCGCGCGTCCGCCGCCGACAAATGGTAAATTGTAACTGTGACAAAATGCGAACGCGGCAAAGTGAAAAAGTCTTTGGCGCAGCGACGCAGCCGAAGAAAAAGAAAATGAGCGGACAGCGCATGTAACACACACACACACAAACGAACACAGCGCGCACACACACACACACACTGGCGCAGTACCGCCTGGCCATTAAAGCCCCAAAAAGACGTCGACGGCGCCGTTACTGCGCTGCCTTTACAGCGACCGAAAAAGCCAGAGCAGAGGCAAAAGCAAAAGCACCAGCAAAAGCAAAAGCAAAAACAACAACAGAAGGCAGCGGCTAAAGCAACTACCTGTGGATGAGAGCGAGAGCCAAGATCAGGTAAAAAAGCAAGAGTTTTTCCCAATCACTTTTACTCTCGTCGCAAGGCAGTTCACTTGACAAGTTCTTGTTTTTACTGCCGCGGGCAAAAGCAAGAGTGCAAGCCATTAATCGAAAATAAGATGGATATTGGGGTTTTGGTAGTGGCGCTTATGGTAAATAGAAATAAATGGTTTAAGGGGAAACAATTTTTTAACAGTATGTAATTTAAAGTACATATAAATATATGCGATGGTTTGATTTTCACGCCTATGATTATTTTATTGAAAAGGGTAATAGAGATCTACAACCCGATAAGAAACAAGTTTTAGTAATTCATTTGAATATCTCCCACTTATGAAATAAATTTAAAAAATATTATTTTATACACAAGAATTATTTTATTTAAGAATATACAAATATTTGTTTCTGTGTTTGTATGTAAATGTGGCTAAATCTTTAGTTTAAGCTAGAATTGTTTACCACTTGTGAAGCTAAAATATGCAGTTGTGGATTTCATCAAAAAACTCAATGCACCGTTATTCGCTCGATCGCGTGACGTCACACAAAGGGAGACTAAAAAGCACGCACACTCGAAGAAACCAAGAAGCACACACACACATTAACAAGAGACAACGCCGACTGCGCAGCCAGCGTCTTTTTTTTTGGGGCTCTCGCTTTCATTTTCGTTTGCTTTTTGGGAGAAGCGGCAGCAAGAGCTGCTCACTCGTGTACCAACAAAAAAGCGAAGGAACAACAACACCACGCCCGCATAAACCGGCGATCCACCCCGTAACCCCCGACCCCCGACCCCCCAATTCGGGGCCTTGCCCACTCCGATTTGTGTTTGGACTCTTTTTCGCCTTAAAAATGGAGAAGTAAGGCGCAGAAGTGCAGTTGGCTTTCGGGGGACTTGGGTTTATTTTGGCGCGCATGCGTGACTTCGCAGTCGCAACGCATCAGAGAGCTTTCACGTAATACGAATACGCAGCGTTGTCTTATTTAAATTAAAGTCGTGTTATGAAATTCATAAAAATTAGCACGCCTCGTAGTTTTGTTTATTTAAATGCAGCGATTTGTAAAAGCTGTCTCTGTCACTGGCTCTCTTCGCTCACATTTTTACTCTCGCCTCCTGAGTTTTCGTGTCTTTAATTTGGGTCAAGTTGTCGTTTACTTTCCGAAGGTGCGCCTCTTTCTTCCCTCCTCTCCTCCCTTGCTCCTCTACTTATTTTTTTTCGCTGTGTATCTACCTTTTGTTTATTTGGATTTTATTAATCATACGCCCCGTGCGCAGTTGCACGATAAGAGGGTATTCCGATGTCGATGACAGGACAGCCTCTCTCCTTTCCGTTATCAGTCAAGTTATTGCAGCGGATTGGTTGTATCGTCGATATCGATGACTACATCGAAGATTGTGCAAAAGTTGTGCTTCCTTGTACGTCCACAAAAGATATATAATATAACATGCGAGTGTTTCAAAACGAACTCAACTGCACCCTTATTGTTCTTCGGGGATTGCATTATGGGGTGATATTACCCAAGAATCGGCCGATATCGATCAGGGTTTATCAGCTGGGAAGGCTGATGAAATCTGTCATTTAAATGAGGCAAGAAGATTTTTGTTTTTATCTTATCAATCCATTTATTGCGGAACTACTGGTCAGTAAACCAAAGAAAGCTACTGGTAAAATGTGGTCTTTCACCCGCGAGTAGAAAATGATTCCTCTGGAAGTATTTGATACACATTAACTTTAATCCATTTGAAAGTTTTCAGCTTAGTTATTATATTTTGTGTACACTTAGAGCCTAAATAGAAAGAGATCTATTTAAACACACTTTCGTTTTTTTTAACAACTCAAGTTGCCTTTATAGAATGAAATATTTTAAAAACTCGAAGGTGTTAACCCTGATAAGATTAGAGTATGCAAATTCCACCCGCCCCCAAACAATTTCCCTTTGTTTATGTCTTTACGCGAGCAAACATAGATGCATTAAGCCTGTTGATACTAAAATCAGTGAAAGTCTAGCCAAGACCAAATATAAAACACCTCCTTATCTGCTTGATCTATTTCAACCCTTTTCCAAGAGGTAAGTCGTGGGAGTATTTACACGCCAGTCGAAAACGACCACGCGCAAAGTGCCCAAGAGTTGTATTTATATATTATATTTTGGCAAACGACTGATAAGACGGCCAAAAGCCGCGAACGCGAATGCGAATGCGCGTAAACAAAACAAATACGATTCACCACTCGAGTGGCGTTCGTTGCACTCCGCAGAAAGAGTTGTCTGACAGAGGCGAAAAATCAGACAGCAATTGTGTTTATAAACACGATCATAATTGGGAGTCTTGGCCACTGATTTCTAGGCAGCGTTTTTGGCTTTTGTTTTGCTTCGCGATTTGCTGTCACCTTATCTCGGTGACGCGTTACCGATTCTGCACTTCCTTAAATTTGAACCCCATCGCAATGAACTCGAGTCGATGGGCTGGATGACTGGCTCGATTTATTCTCACGGCCCTGTTAACGGGGAGCACTTTTCTAAGCACCAGGCAGCGAAAACTTTTCGCCGAAGAGCCGGCCAGCCACTTTCATTGGCGAATCGCCTTGCATCAGCACTAAATATTATTAATTTCTGTAGTCATCAGCACAAGGTGAACAGGGAGCGGGCTCGCTTTCTGTGGAAGTAGAGTCTGAAAGCCAGAAAGCCAGAAAGCGAAGTGAAGCACAGCCAGAGCCAAAGAACGAGAATCCCCTTTAGGAAAAGAGTTTGGGGTCGTCGAACTGGCTGCATTCTAAATGGTGTTAAGTACACTGCAATTAGGTGGAAATGGTCGGGGTTTTCGCTAATTGGGGCTTGGGGAAATATATTTGGAGATCCAGATGTGAGACGATGAGTCAATGGGAAGCAATATTAATAAATTAAACAATCTTTAAGCTTTGAGTTCCATTTAAGTAGAACATATAATAACATTCAATGTGTTCATATTAAAAAGAGTACTTTGTGTTGCTTTTGTTGAATGATTATTTGCATAGTTTTAAAATGTGGTTTTCAATTTATTCAACACAATATATATTTTAATATTAACAAAGTAAACTACGATTTGTATGATTTAAAGTAAGTTTGGCGCGCAATGTAAAATCGATAGTTTTATAAACTGCTTGCTTTGCTCAAGCAGTTCGATAAGCTCTCTGGCGCCCTCTATATCTGCGATTCCATGCTCAAAAGCAGTCATCTGCTTGTTTAATGGCGCCAAATAAAAGTTCAATTTAAAATGCTTATAATTTTAAAGGCTCAAGTTTGATTTAGATTCCATGGAATAAACTTATCTTATTTTGTTTCACGTATTTCCTAAAAATGTAAAACAATGTTTCTTTTTGATAAGTAAGGCTAAGCTAAGTATTTTATTTTTGTCATGTGAAAACTCATCCATAGCTTTTCCTCCTTGAGTCCTATTGCAGCCCCACCCACCCCAAAAATACCTCGAAAGGCGAAAGAGGAGAGCCCACAACTCATCCTAACTACCTTTGGCATGCGATCGATGGCCCGACGACAAACGCATTGATTGAAATAGTTTATTTGCAGGCCAGCAGTCCCTTGCTCCCTGGATTCGCGACTGTCTTGGCCTTTTTGTGTGCTTTCCTCATATTATTTGTGATGTTGGCAGAGCGCAGAGATAATGATGACGAGCTGCCAGCCAGCAGAGGCCAGCGAGGTCCAGCGAGGACCAGAGGAGCTGGTCCACCCTCTCCGCAGATTTTTGAGGGGATCGAGGATCGGGGATCGAAGTACGGGAATCGGGGGGATATAGTGGCCTGGCCACGACTGATTGGGATGCCTGGTGAAGCGACGTGCGCAGAATTGACATTTTGTGTGTGCATTTGTGCACAGTGGGCGCGATAAGGTCGCACAGTCCGCTTCCACGGCAATCGGCAATCCGCAATCCGCTGCTCTGGTTTCCAGGCAAAAGTGCACGGGCACAAATTAAAAATGCCCCACAATTGGCCGAGAGATCGGATCGAGATCGATCGACAGCTCTGCAGTGCCAGTGGAATTTTCATATGAGCGCTTGATTTCAGCAAAATTACATACTTGTAATTTTAAAATGCTGCCGAGTGCCGAGAGAGTTGGGAAGCAGCAGCCAGTAGCCAGCAAAAAACGCGCGGAATCGCAGAGTCCAGGAATTTTAACCCCAAGTCGCAGTGGCAGTCTGAACCTCGTTCTGAATCCGAGTCTCCATCGCAGTCGCAGTCGCAGTCGTTGTCTTCCAACTGATCACTTACGCACATTTTATCACAGCCAAGCTGGAGACATCGCTCAGTGGCCTCCTCCTCCTCCAACTCCTTCGCCTGGTCGAGTCCCCCAGTCCCCCGACTCTTCCATCAGCGCAGCTTGACAATAAGTGGACCCCAGTCAGGCGAGGAGATCCAATCGAATGATGGGTACCTAAAAGTAACCATACCATTTATTAAGGAATATATTAAATGGCATTGATTTATTCGATTTGTTCACTATGCTAAAATTATATAAATCAATAGGTGAATAGGTACGCTATCATTTACTTTAGAAATTATTTACTTAGAAATAAGTTCTCTATTTATTTCAAGCCCAATCTACCCAGCACACCGCTTAGTTAGCGGGTAGGAAAAAATAAGTTACCGTTCTACGCGCTGAAATTTGTTGTGCCGTCCGACGATCCGACGGATCCGCAGATCCGCAGATCCCAAGCTGCTCTCCTCTGCTGTTTTCTGCTGATTTCTGCCGTTTTCCTCCGCTGACGGCTTTCTGCGACTTCTGTCTGCTGCGACGATCCTCTTGTCTGCCATGATTGTTGTTCCTGTTGTTGCCATTGGCCAGGGCAAGAAACAAACTATAGATCGCTGGCAATCGATCAAGTATTTCGCGTACATTATCCGAGATGCGTGGGATAATTCTGTTCTAATTTGTAGAGGCCCCGAGTCCGAGTGCCCCGTTCCCGACTAAACTTGACTGCGAGCCGGGCCAAAAAGCACTTCCACGCCTCGGCAAGCCACTTCCATGCGAAGCACGCACCAATCCCCGCCTGCCTCTGACTTTCATAATTAAATATTGAGTGGATTGAAGTGCGCGGAAGGCGAGGAAGTTAGAACGGGGAAAGAGGAAGCTCCCGAACTTCCTGCACTTGTCGACGAAGAGTGGCCCTTGAATGCAAATGAGATTGCCGGACTGCCGGACTGCCGGTAATCAGGTGAAACGGTCACGACCTGTTAATCGTTTTATGATTGTAGCGGTGCTTTTGTTTCCTGTGACGGAACGGTACTTGCCCTGCGGCTCAAAAGAAAACCAAAGCCGAAACCCAAATCTGAACCTGAACCTTAAAGCCCGAAGAAGCAGAGAACCCAAAACCCCAAGTGATGTCTGCTTTTCCTTTTGTTTTCGCCCAGGGAGCGGCAATTTTATTTAAATTGTAACACAAACGGCCAGACAATTGCCCCGAAACCTCGAAAAACCCCGGGAACGAGAGCCCAGTCCTGATTTCGATTCCGATTCCGATCCCGAGCCCAATCCTTATGCGTTATTCATGAGGCAAGAAACATTGCGATCGCCTGTACCAATTGCCAATTGGTTCGACTTTTGAGCCGGCTCTTACCTCTTGGCTCTTAGCTTTTGGCTCTTGACTGAGGCTGAGGCTGAGGCTCCTCGGCGTTGGCGGCTTTCGTCAATCTGTGGCTTAGTGCGGCGGAGTTGGCTTCGCTGGTTAAGTGGTTCATTGTCACCCCAGCGCCCAATTAGACACCTGAGTTTTTGGTGATGCATGCCACATGTGCCCCGTTCTCGTTCGCGTATTCAATCAGATATATGTATGTATTCATTGGCCCGATCTCGGATCGCGTCTCTATAAGGAGTGCGACTGGGTGCCCGAGTGTGTAAATCAAGCGGGCTTGAGGATAATAGAATTTGATTTTTAAATAATGCCTGGGGAATTGTTTGCCGTGCTTTTCGGTACACAACATTTGCTTTACTCTTTGAGAGAATTACTAGGATGCTATAACTTCTTTATGAAAAGTTTGATTCACCTATTAAGAGCATAAGAGACATGAATACAATTTATTTGTAATTATGACTTTAATCTTTATAACAAAGTCTAAGTCAACATCTTTCTCCTCTGAGTCCCCAGCAAATCTCACACCATATTACAAATTCCAACACCTCATCTTGCAGATTTACTTTCATGATTCTAAAAAAGAGGCCAAAAAGAAATTTACATATTTCGACTATTTAAAACACTTTGGCTTTGGCTTAAGGCAAATGCCCAAGAAGCGCTATAAATAGTCAAAAAGTCTATATATAAAAGCACACATACGAGTATCTGGCTGGCTGCATGGGCCAAACCAAAACCAAAACAGCAAATCAAAAGTTGTTCGAGATCGTAAATGGAACAAACCGTTCCTCCGAGTTAAAAATATATTCGGGAGCACACCTATACAGTGCCCAGATGATCCGAGCACCGTTTTGAAGGTGGATTCCGTAAAGGAGGATTACGTAATGCGGAATCCAGGAACAGGAGCAGGAGCAGGAGCAGCGCTCCATCGCTGAAATGTCCGCACGTAGAACGGCGAGCGAAGGCTGGCAAATAATTAAGTATTAGAAATGTTCGCCGAGGAGAATTCCTCGGAAAGCGATTGGCAAAAAGCACAGCATGTTGCAGTTGCAGTTGCAGTTGTTCCCAGCTGAGCCAGGAGGCTTCTGGCCAAGAGTTCCCGGCCAGACAGGCTGACGTTCGCCTAGAAAGACAGCCGCACTGGAGCCAGCCAACTGCTCCTCCTCCTCCTCCTCCTCCTCCGCCGGGAGAAAGGGGCGGAGAAAGACCGAAGACTGCAGACTGCAGACTGCAGCCTGCAGCCAACTAACCAATTAGTAAGCGCTGCACAGAACGCGTCTACAATTGTGAGAACCTTAGACCAGGCCAACGAGCCAGCGAGTCGGGCCGTGTGAGTATGATGAAATGTCAGCAGGACCAGGAGCTCCATCGCCATGCACTGCGAAAGATCACTAAGGGGTGTTCTTAAAAATGTAATTTATTTTAATTCTCAATATACAGTAAAGATATTTCGTATATGATACTTACTACCTGAAAGAACAATTTAAATTTAATTTAATTATTTATTTGAACAACCAGAATGATATCTAAATGTATCCATATACAATATTCATCCTAGAACAATACAACTTTTTGATAACTAAAAACCACTGCTCTAGGAACTATACTCCCTTACATTCCCAGAATGAGTACCCAGTTTCTCTCAGTGAATCGAAGGCAGATGAACCCGCGATCGGGTGCCCGCTGCGTGGATCGATCCTTATATGATCCGATGCCAGCGGCAAACGTTCTATTTTGACAGTCATTATGATTAATTTAAATCATTAGGCAGCCCGGGCAGGTAGACAAACCATCGCGAGTTCCTATATTTCATTCTAATTAAATGCAGGAGGAGCCTCCCCGCGACATGGGACACTGGTTGGAGCTGCAGCTGGAGCTGGAGCTGGAGCTGGGGTCCTGCTCCTGGAAGCAGAGGCTGTGGATCCAAGCCGCAAGCTGCAAGCTGGCTTATTCGCGGAAGAGACAAGCTGGCGACAACGACACCGATGGCTGCAAAAGGCAACGATGACCATTTCCAGCCGGGGGAATGCATCTGGCGGGGATCGCGGGACGAAGGAGGAGGAGAGTGTATCGATTTATCTGGGCTCGCTATATAGTAGATCGGCTGCTATCTGTTAGTCACTGCACGTGGCCATGCCCACTGTTCGGCCCCACTGTTCCGCCCCCTCTCCCCCTCCCCCGGCAGATTTTCTTGCGAACCTCTATTTAAGGACATGGCGAAATACTCGTGCTCCTGTGTACAAGTGGGCCCACCACGCAAATCCTCTAGAGCATTCTGACCATATTGGCCGGCCTGAAAAATTCCTGGCATAGTTTAAGTGTATCGCTTCTTGTTGTTGCTGCTGCCATGGGGACCTGCAGTGGCCAGAAATGCCGGAGAGAGGCTGTGGGCTCTCGAATCGATATTGCAACACAGCAAATTAACCAAATTCACGGAGGCTGATAAGCGATAAAATGGCGTACGGGGTAATTACAAAACTCAATCACGCAGTTTCCAGGGGGAGGAGCCAAGAGTACTCCGCACCACGGGCATTTGTTCCCCCGAAATCCTCGATCTATGCGCATGCGCAGCGAATGAGTATGCATACGGGGGCGTGGCCATCTAATTAATTAAGCCATAAAGCCCAGCCGCCTCTGCAAAATGAAAGACGGCGGCACAAAAAACAAATAAATAAACTGGGTTTTTATGTACATAGTGCTCTTTCCTGCGATCGAAGAGAGCCGCGGATCTCTTTCGGGAAGAGAGAACCGGTTTGTCCAAGTTTGGAACCGAATCGTCCCTCGTCGTTGAAAACATGGTAGAATCGATCGGGTTATGTCCGTTAACGTTCAGAGCAAACGATTTATTTTCTGAAAGTTAACCCTTGAGTTAAAAAAAAATTATTTTGTGCAGGTATGTTAGCTCTAAATTCTTTAGCAAACCAAATTTTATGAGAGTATATTCTGCGGTGCAGCCTTGAATAAATTTCTAAAATTTAAAAACGAATTCTCCTCCTTGTTATATGACTTGCTGTTTCAATCCCCATGCCACGCAATAGGTTTAAACAAAACTTTGTATTGCTGTTTTCTTCGCACTCACTGGAAAACACCCTTGCACTCACACTCATTGTAGGCATTGTAGACGGACTGACGAATCCGACGAGACTACCTCAGGCCATATTATACCTTATACCATGGGTGGAAATACATACGCCTAAGTTTATTTTATTAGGTATTTGCACGCCATCTGAAGCACAACGCCAGCCGTCGATCGCAAGTTTCGTATTTGGAAAGAACCACAATAAAATCGCCACAAATAAAGTTAACAGTCCAAACAAGTGCCTAGCGACAAATAAGCAACTAAATGCAACGCATAAGGAACAAGCAGAAACACAAATATTTTCCATAACTGCACGAAGTCAAAACAATTTAAAAAAGGATTTTTTTTAAAAGACTACAGTTAAAACAACAAAAGCGGAAATTAGCAAGCGATATCAATCCGGAGCGAAACTTAAGCGGACGACTTCAAAACTTTTGATAAATTGATACAACTCACAAGCCATAAAAAACAACATAAAGGGAAGGAAGCAACTGGATGAAGGATAAAAATAAAAAACTTAAAAGAAAATCAACTTTAAATGAAAGAAATCAAACTTACTTAAATTCAACTACAAAAAGTCTTCGGCGCGCGAAAACCCTATTAAATGACCAATAGACTCTACAAAAGCCAAACTACATCGGGAAGGATAGAGTAAATCAGGAAGCCACTAAATCGCTTATCCCAGAACAAAAAAAATTAAACTCAATAAAGGATTAAAACCAACAAAATAACAAGCTGCAAGCAAGCATTAAATTACACTAAAACAAAAGCCATAAAGAAACTAGAAGCCATACTACAAGAATATAAAAGCTTAAAATAAATTCAAATACAAAACAAACAAGAACTTTAATCTCAGCCACACAAAATTCGAACTCGCGCGCCCTGCCCCTCCACTTTGCAACACTTAGCCGCTGTATCCCTGGCTTTCCGCCGCATTCCAACACTGCAGGACTGTCAGCTGTCAACTTCCTTGAGAGTGTGTGTGCGTGCGTGTGTGTTGCAAAACGTCGGCGTTGCACTTAAAAATTCGCGTTTCTGGCCAGAAAACCCGGGTTGTTAACAAACTAAACGGATTTTCTGGGCCCCAAAACATAGCCCCCAGGCAACCGGGCAAGGAAAACCGCCCGCAAAACGCGCTCGCCAGGGAAAACGCGCGCGTTGTGTGTTTTTGTGTGTGGTTTTATTTTTGGAATATAGAAAGAGCGACGAGATCTGAACAGAAAAAAAAAAAAAGTGTGCCGCGGCCGGATTTTCAGAGGCCCCTCGTGAAAATAACGCCAAGCAATAATAGACGCGCGCGGTGCCTTGGATTTTTACGGCTCCACGGTGGAGAACTTTTACCTCAGAATGGATCCTACGCGGGGCGACTCGCGCTACAACCTGAACTACTCGATGAGTAGTATCGGGTTGAGTCTGACCGATCCGGCGGATATGTACGGCAGTCCCGCCCTGGGGGCGGGCGGTCGGCCCCCGTCGGGGGGCTTGCTGCAGAACATGGGCGGCGGAGTGCCGCCCATGCAGCGGCCCACGGGCGGAGCGCCTCCCGCAACCCAGTGCCAAACGCTCCACAGTCCACAACACGCCTCCCAGCAGCAACAACAGCAGCAGCAGCAGCAACAACATCAGCAGCAACAGCAGCAGCAGCAACACCCCCAGCAACAGCAGCAGCAGAGGGGCCTGAAACGTTCCGGCAGCGACTGCTACGAGGATCACCACCGGTCCTCCGGAGGACTCACGCTCCAAGGACTGGACAACGTGGCCACCAATGCAGTCGACGACTCGGTGGACAACTACAATCCGCTGCCCAATAAGAAATCGCCGCCCGCCAATGGGAAGAAGACAAAGGGACGTGTCAAAATCAAAATGGAATACATCGACAACAAGCTGCGTCGCTACACGACCTTCTCCAAACGCAAAACGGGCATCATGAAGAAGGTGAGACCGAGATCGGGGTAATACCCGAAAGCTAATCCCCGTAAACTTAGTTGCCAACCGATCCCGACCACGATTGCTCCCTGCAATTGGGATGTTGACATTTCGGCCACGTTTCCAGCGCATGTGCAATTAATAAATGCTTCGGGGACTCAGTCGCACAGTCGTTTAGTTCGCCAAGAAATTGGCATTGTTCTGACTCTCTCTATAGGAAGAGCGTGGAGTTATCGGCATCTGGCCATCGGCACAGTGGTAGGGATTAGGGAAGGTGAACAATTTGGGTAACCACGTAGATTATTTTAGATTATACTCCTAGACAAAGTTAAAGTCTAAAAGGGGTAAACTTTTATCACAGATTCTTAACAATCACAATTTAGACAGAATGATGGGTTTGTAAGAATTAAAGCTTAAATATTATTAAAGCAGACAAAGATCTTATTCAAAACATATTTTACAATTTGGAGTTTTAATTTATAAAAGTAAATTCTTTTGATCTTAACCACTGTGTACGCGAACTTCCCTTGCTCTTAAAAGAACAGTAGCCGGAGATCCTCTTGTTTTGGCCAGATCGCGTCTGTTTGAGCCGACTGTTCGGTCGCTTTGGCGGCGTTGTGTAAGCGCGGTAGCCCACGATTCCGCGTTTCCCTTTGTTTTCGGCTTCATAAAATGTTAATTTGCCGCCGCAATTGCATTCAAAGGAGGCTGCCCACCAGTTGCTGCCCACAGTCCTCTGCTCCTCCCCCAAAACAATTGATGCGTGCTCCTCGCGGATTCCGGCCCACTCCTTGCAGCGTGGCCAATGCCTTGGCATTTTCAAATGACCAATTTTCACACGCAAACTTACATAATGCCGCTGCATTTTGCTCCTGCTGCTTTCCATCGATCTGGGGGCCGCATATGAAATTTTTCACATTTTTTAAATAGACTCTTTGGCCGCTTGGCCGAACCCCCGATCAAAATCGGACAAAAAGCTTCAACATCGCGGCGCTAAATCACGATCTCAGCACGATCTTTGCCAAGACACAAAATCTTATGAAATATTTGACCCAGGCGACCAAAGAAACAAAAACGTAGGAGCTCTAAAACCACAAAGGTGAATATATTGTCAGTCCGAAGTTTAAAGTACTCTAATTAAAAATACAGAAAATAGAATTCAAAGAAGTGAATTTTAATTATTGATTTTGCATTCTGTCGATATTTTTAGAACCTCTTTAGTTAAGTAAAAGTATGTGAGTTGGGTGCTATTAACCAAACACTTTGACACTTTTTCAAGGGTTATTTGATCCCAAGGAGATATTACCTCGTCAGTTAGGGTATCCGCAATACTTGACCCCTGGGACGTGGGCTCTGCCAGCTTGAGATTGTGGTTCTCGGGGGCCGAACTTATGACAGGCGCACGCCCGGGACAAGGGACCGCTTCTAAATGCGTCCCAAAAAATATCGATTTGGTGACTTTGATGCGGTCCCTCATCGATGTCCAGCCGGCGGACAGTTGACAGGCAGACAATGGGATTCGGGACTTGGCGCTACCGGGCAATCGCAGCAAAAAGCGCTGAGGAGGGCGATCTGCGATCCGAAATACGCCATCCCTACCAAGCGAACAAATTGCGGCCAATGAACTTGGCCCAGAGAGTTGTCGCGGCAACCTGTTGGCATGCTTTCCTCTGGCCAATTTTGGTCATTTCGATCTGGCCAAGAGCCGAGCTCCGAGGCGTGGGTGGGCGGTGGTAGTGAGGCCAAAAAAGGCCACAAAAGTGAAAAGTGAGCTAATGTCCAGAAGTGATCTCATTTGGCCGGGTGAGCCCAATTGCGTGGGCCGCATTATCGGATCGATTTGAGCTTTCGCTTCTGCATAATGCACGGCGAACAAGCCGTCGACAAGTTCCCAGCCAACAATTGGCAATGGCCAAAAGGGCACACAGGCGCAAAATGCCGCCAAAAGGTGTTAAATTGAAATCACGAGGCTTTGGCTTTGGCTTGGGAATTGTTTTCGGTGGCCCAGAAGCACGGAAGCCCCGGCTTCAGTCGCAGCTTCAGCCTCAGCCTCGTCGGCAGATTGTGGCCAGATAAGCCGCAGAAAGCCGGGCCAAGAGGCTCCGCGGCGGCTCGCCTTTTGGCCACATGCAACAGGCTGAACACAACACACGGGGCACAGGCGAACACTCGGGGCAAAACAGGCAACAATCGGCTTCTAACAAATGACTCTCCATCTGGACCGCGGTCTCTGGGGCTGCCTTCTTGTCCTGTCAACGCTTCCGAGCCCCAATCGTGTCCTTTTGTCTTTGTTCGAAATTCAAATTGACATGAATTGTTGGCCTGTTTGGGTCCAGGGTTCCTCGGCTCTTCAGCTCCTGGGTTCCTGGGTTCCTGAGCACCTAGGCACACAATCGACACCTACTCGGAATCAGAAACAGAATCGGAGTGAGAATAAGAATCGAAATCGAATCCGATTCAGATTCCGCTTTCGGACCGTGTCAATTGTTTGCATTTACACATGTTACACATAAAATTGGCAGCCAATCGATGTGTTAAGGGGTCGGGGTAACCCAATCCAAACCAATCCAATCCAGTACGATCGGATGCGATGCGATCCCCAATCGCAATCCCCACAGCCCAGGCTCGCCAACAATGTGTACAACAATTTCATTAATATTAATAAATGTTCCCGGAGCGTTTGCTTCTTGGTCCGCCAGTTATTTATGCGCAGTGCTTTCCGACTCGCCGCGGCAGAAGAGGCGGCGGGAAAAGCAGCAAAAACTGTTTTGCCCGCCAGACCGACAGCGACTTTATCGCTTTTAAAGTAATTACGAGCTGTTGATAGGCAGCTTAGGCTACCGTCTAATGTGCAGAAACACGGCTTGCGGCCCGGGGAGGTGTTATCGAGCACGGAGCCCCAATCGCGATGGTTGCGTGACTTCGGGTCTTGCGTGGGCGTTTCGAGAGGAAGGGACTCACTGATTTGCCTGGCGACGGCCACTCGGAATGGGTTTGCCCAGATCTTGGGTTTGCTTGGGCTTATAGAAGATTAAGGTTTCTTTACAAAAACACAGCTAGACACCTCAATTGATACGGGCTGATAAGCAATTAAAAGTAGGCCAAAAAGGAGTGTTTCGAAGTTTGATTTCGTGTTAACTATTACTTGCAATAAAAAAAGTATTAGATGGATTTTACAATTTATTAAGATGGGTATTATTGATTATTTTTAATCAAACCTGTGGTGGATTCCTCCTTTAAAGATCTGTATTGATTGCTATTTAACTAAAATATCCCTATTTGAAATCACGTTGCCATCTCTGGTAACCTAAGTCCGCCGCGTTAGCGCTTCTTATCGCTGCAACATAATCGCATAGTTTGGTGGGGAAATTTATGTGCCGCTCGGGCAACACACGCTTCGCCAGACAACCGATACCGAATTCGATACCATCGAGTACTTAACACGATCCTCTGCTCTCCTCCTTGCAGGCATACGAGCTGTCGACGCTGACCGGAACGCAGGTGATGCTGCTGGTGGCCAGCGAAACGGGCCACGTGTACACATTTGCCACGCGCAAGCTCCAGCCGATGATCACCTCGGAGGCGGGAAAGCAGCTCATCCAGACCTGCCTCAACTCGCCGGACCCGCCGAGCGTCGGCGGCGGCGACCAGCGGATGTCGGCCACCGGGTTCGAGGAGACGGAGCTCAGCTACAACATCGCCGACGAGGACTCGAAAGTAAGACAATTGATATACGGCCACCACGGGCACGCTCACCTCGGTCACCCGCCGGCGCCGCCCTCGCACTACAGCCTCGAGCAGAGTCTGATGCAGTCGGGCTACAGCGGCGGCCAGGCCTCGCCGCTCTCGCACGCCCAGTACGGCGGCCACGGGCACCACGCCCACGTGCCGCACGTGCCGCCGCCGCACTCGACGCACTCGCACATGACCCACACGCATGCGCAGCGCTAGGAGCTCTGGTCGGGATTCCCTAGGCAATGTCTGGCACTTGGTTGCCGCGGAGAGAGCGTCGGAGGTGGAAGTACTCGTTGCCAGTTCCTTGGCTCTTACTGGGCTCACGGGGTCCTACTGCTCGGAGGATCTGGCCCCCTGGTTTTTCCTTTCACAGAATTACATGATTAAATATTTAAATTCGAAATCCTTTTTCATTTAAACGCACAATTATTTTCCATATTGGCTAATAATCCCTAAAAAAAAATTTCAAACTAAATAACACTTTAATGTTTGGCAAACCTTATTTAGAAATATTCAGGAATTTCTAACAACTTCAAATCAAAGTCCCTTAAAAATGTATACAAACTCAGAAAAAAATATGATATTATTTTAACAACCCCCAAAACCTTCTGTGAAAGTAAAAACCAGCCAGTTTACCAAGCTCCAAAGGCCTCACGAGTGCGATAGGATGTCTTGTCCCCAACAAATTTTTCACTACCTTATTGGCTAAACAATCTGCACTACCAAAACACCACGCCTCGACGTTTTCCCGCAGAGAAACCAAGCCAGCTTAGTTAGACAGCAGTTTATATGTTTAGCAGATCCAAAGTGCAGCAAATGGCTTGATCGAACTGCGATACTCGTATCTCGTGCTTCGTATTTCGGATCCATGGCCAATTCGATCTCGCCGCTCGTTTTGTTCTTGTTTACCGCAGTGTTTGTGTTTTATTAATGTGTAATTTACATTTTTTACATTTTGTATACTAGTCAAGACTCTTACTGAAAGGCGACTGTGCCATAGCAAAGCTACAGCTCCTCCCAAGTACATCCCATAGCAATAGATCAATTGTCGCGTCCAGCTGCAGCTTCTAACCCAGTGCCATTCAACCGAACCACTAGAGACACAACGAGACACAGCCGAGACTGCTTTAGATAGTCCTTTAAGCCATAAGTGCAATACCGTACATAACTAGAAGAAAAAGGAAAAGGAAAAGGGAAGGGGGAAGGGAAAGTCGCTAGAGGAGGAAACTTTCCGCAAAGATTTGCTGTACAGAGTCTAAAAGGGTAAACAGCTCCAGTGCGTTTACGATGCTTAGTTAGCAAGTTTGATAGCAAATATAAATACAATGTCGAATGCGCCGGCGGCCGTTTTCCTGAGTGTGAGAGAGTGAATGCGTGTGTGATGAGCGTGCTCCGTAAGTTTAAGCGTGTTTTCCAGATTCGTCTAGCTTAATGTCATCAGTAGTATTTACCGCCCCTTAGTTATGTTTATTTGATTGATCCAATTGGCTTTTATTGACACCTACTAATTGGAATGTTGCATGACGAATTGCTCAAAAGGATCATCTGGCTAGATTCCCTAGCCAGACTATCTGCTCCGAATTAATCCGTGCAACAGAACCGCTTTGTACCGCCTTTGAGCTGTTTGCTTGACTCGCTCTTTCTACTAATATTTATTGTACATTTAAACTTAAATACCAAATTAAAAACAGCTCAAAGCAAGTTCTCTCACAGCAAAAGCAATTTAAACTTAATTTATTCACTTATGTTTACTGCGTTAAAGAAAATACTCAAGAAACACACATAATTTAATTACCGAACATACCGAACGTTTCTGTCAAACAGAAAGCCGAGTAATTTCTTTAATACTAGTTAAATTTACTATTTAATAGATCGTGCAATGCGCCCAAGCAGAACAAAAGACGTAAATCGAATAACCCTAAAGCAATTTACCGAATAAGCCATCAAAATATGTTTAAAAAACGAACCACAAAATAGTATCTATACGAATGAGACATAAATATATGCATATATATAATATTATTTAGCGCAATATTATAAATAATAAACATAAATCGAAAAAACAACGGATGCAGCGTAATGTAAAAGTGAACCCAAACCCAAACCCAAACACACTTCCAGCTGTTTCAAGAGCAAGGTTAAGAGCACCGCGATAAGCCCGAACCCAAAGTTTATACATAGTTTCTAGTTTCTAGCCTACACACGGTCGGTCTCCAATAATCCCAAGCTGGCGAGTGGGCCGCGCTCCTCGGCTCTCCATGAATGAATTTGTGTTTTTTTCGAGCACATATGTTTCTGTTTTCCTTTCGATGTTGCAAAGAGCTTCCGCTTCTCCCATGGAGACCCCGATCAAATGAAATGTTTTCGGCTGCGGGGGCTTCAGCCGTTGCTTGTGACGTCATGACAACAATGCCCGCGACGAGTTCATAAATCGATCAGAGCCACCACTGAATCTCGTCATGCACCAACAGTCAGTCCAACCAACCATCAGTCAGTCATTCAGTCAGTCAGTTAGTCAGTTGGCCAGCTCGCGAGTTAGTGAGTTCCCTCGGCTTTTTCTCCTGGCTTGGCATGCAAATCGCGTTTGCGGCTCGTACTTTTCAATGCCAAAAGCTTTTGGCGTAGGCACTACTGGCCTCTTGGCTGCCCCGATGACGTGTGCCACGATCTGCGTCCCATTCCGCTCCACTCAGCCCCCCTTTTTCCAGCGCGACTCAGTTTTTCCATTCAGCATGGGCCGATGAATGAAACCAAAATGTTGTGGGTGTGACACCAACGCCGGCTCAGGTCATCAGTTGTTGCTCTACACAGAAAGAAATTGCGATCTCCAACAACATAAACACTCTGAGAATATCCCAAAATCTTATTTTATTTGAACTCTCCAAAAAAATTATTTATAGTTTTTTTGAATTATAATTTTGTTTAAACCTTTTGGGTGAAGAGCTAACTCTCAACTCCGCCTTAATAGCAATTTGAATTCAAACACACCCAAGTTTTTTTTCGGTGTAGCCACTGCTGGTAGCTGACTGCCAGCTGACTGATAAAATAAAATCCATAACTTGTACCGCTGCTGCTGTAGGTCGTTCTGCCGCCGCCAACTCTTTGTCCAGCCAAGGTTAATTGCCGACTTGCAGTGGGCCGTTCGCTGTTCGCTGTTCGGGGTTCGCTGTTTGCCAACAGTCGCTGGCCCGCATTATGTATTGTAAATCTGGCTGGTATCGAGAGTGCGATCCATCAGTCTGCGCGGGTGTCTTGGCTACATAGATCGCCTTCTATGGTCGCTCACCTGCGCATCATCACCGAACCGCCCACGGAGCCCAACCATTGAAAAAACGCTGCAAGTTTGTTGGCTTTTGCGATTTCGTATTTATTTCGGAATTTGATGTGCGTTGACATGATTTCAAAGAGTTATTAGTACAGATGGAGCTGTGTTATTAAAATAACATTCAGTCTATTTTAATCTTTATTCATTCTTTGTATGCTTATTTGTACCTTTCATATTAAGTTGTATGCGGTTTCTATGTTTCTTAACCTCCCTGCAACAAACTTATGTTCTGATTATTACTCTCTTACCACCTCCTCATGTGACTTTTCTGCCGGTCTACCTGCAGGAGAAACAAAAACAAAACAAGGCGAACTTCTGGCCCAAGTTTCTCTCCGCGGCAGTGGGAGCACGGGTGCATATCAGTTTGAGAAATTAAAAGCATTTTGCGGTTTGGCTGACTATCGAAGCTGCGTGCCGCTCGAGCCTCTAACGACATTTCAATGATTTGCTGTTCGGCTGTTGCTGCTGCGGCTGCCGATGTTGCTGCTGTGCCTGCAACAGTTGCTGCTGCTGCGTCAGCAACATGGCCACGTGCGCAGCACAAGACGCAGGCGGAGGACAAAGGCACAGGCATTTGCAATGCTCGTCGATTACGTACGAGGGCGACCTCTGTCAGGCAGCGTCCAGCTGTCCAAAAGCCACCAACAACGCAGCCACGCAAGGAATCTCCAGTGTGGATTTTGTGTTTAAGCCGCCGCTGCGAGTTCTAACCGCATGCCGCCACAATGTCCTCTTAATTTCCTAGCCCGCGCTCACCACGCGATGATATCGCCGGCGATCCTCCAGAGGTCCCAGAACCCCATCCCCATCCCAATCCGCTTCTTCATCCCCATCCCCATCCGCCATCCACAGCCCAATCCCATCCAGCCGTCGTCCTCTGTCTGTGCGCTCGTTTTTTAATTCAACTGATTGTACTGCAGCTTCTGGAATTCGGCATTTCTTAAAGCCTTTGCGCACACACATTGTGAGTCGGCAACTTCTGGCGACCGGCAACTGGCAACTGGCAACCGGCCACTTGGCCATTGGCAACTTGCAACCGGGTCCCTCCAACTCCTGGTGCCTCCGCTTCTGCTGCTGCTGCTGCTCCTGCTTCTGCTTCTGCGCCGCCGCCTTCGCAATCTGAAAAGGTTAAGAAATGACAATTTGTGAGCGTTTTTTCTTTTCTTGCGTTTCGTATCGTTTTGTTTTTCTCTTATTTCTTTGTATTGTGTTTTGTGTTTTTTTTTCTTTTTCGGATTGTTTTTTTTTTTTTGGTTTGCGAGTTGGCCTGTCGCTGGGCCTGTTGCTTTCATTGTGATTATTTAAAAGCCAGGCACTGAGACCTTAACGAGGCGCTCTTGGCCTTTCAGCAGGACTCACATTTAGTTAAGCAATTATTGGGCCGCAATGCAAACAAATAATGCGTACATTGTGCTTCGGTGCTTCAGTGGCTGGCTTCCCAATCCCCCGCCGACTTACTCCACTGATTTTCCAAGTTAATCAAAATTCTTGGCTATCCACGTCGAAATCTCTGCGACCTTCCCCTTCCCCTTCCCCACCTTCCGCCCACCCCTTGCCACGGCTCTTCTAGCGCCGCCGGGCCACGCCCCATGCAACGCCCATTCAGTGGAGCGTGGCGGAGGCAGCGATTTGGAGGAAACTTATGGCTTTCCACCGTACCGCTCCCCGCCTTTAGCGACTTATATAGGCAAAGGCAGCTCCGCTTCACTGACCAATTTATGGCTGGGAATATTTCTTAGTTTCGAGCCTCGGTTGCCTAATAGTGTGGATTTTCTATGAAGATGTTTGCTTAATTGTGCCAGCGGTAAGAAAATGCTGGGATAGCAAGAAATTATCTTAAAGAAAACACATTAAATGTTTCGGTTTCAGTTAGAAATTTTAATCCATTAAATGTGTTTAAACTTTAGAAGACACTTTTGTTGAAAAAAATGGGAGGATATTTGGCGTTTCCTAAGATTACCATATTTATTTTGAGTATGACTTGAAATCTGTGAAAACATAACTTGTTTCTCACAATCTTTTTACTATCTCTGGTTTCCTTTTTTAGCAGTTTGTTTAATAAATTTTCAAATAACAAGACAATAAAGCGTTGACAAATATTGTCCAGACTTCATCGAAAGTTTGCTCCTTACGCAGCTTTTTGCTCATCTTAGTTTGTGGCAAGTTCGAGCGGAACTCCAGGCAAACTGTACTTTGAGAGAAGAAAACATGGGTAGCAATAAATTCTAGGCGAAACTTGGAGCTGGCGTTTGTTTTGTTTGCGATTGCGATTGTGCCCATCTCCGAATTCATTATATAATGAAGCACACGCGGACTTCCCACACGGCGGGCAAAAGCCGACTTCTACCCACAGTCCGCACGGTTAACAAAAGTTAACAACAATCGATGCTCGGCTGGTTCAGCTCATTTCCTGCCCACAATAAAATCAAATGTTGAAATCCACACAACCACGTGATACATATATGTAATCATAACCATTCGAAAACACATTCTCTTCGCTTCCTAAAAGTTGAGAGTTTTCGCTCGGCCAGAACTCGATGCCAAAGTTCCACTTGGCGCTAATGAAAGTGCCATAAATTTTCAATTAAAGCCTGGGCCAAGCCATTTTTTGTGATCCCGCGGACCGAGATGCAGACAGTCGAACCCAACCTCAGTCCCGTCCTCTGATTGGCGACGATTAAGCCATCCAGCGAGGGTTTTCTCGAAGCTGCCGCTGCAATTATTTGCGAATTAACATTTATAACACTTGATCCTGTGCGTATCCGTTGAAAGCTGGGCTGACTTGACGCTTCAGCGCACTTAAAAAGTATTTTTGTGCCGCAACAACAGCGGCAGCAGCAGCAACAGCAGCAGCAGCTAAAGTGGCAAGCAACAGCAACAGCAAGAGCAAGAAATATTTTGCCGCATTTTAAGAGTCGCAGTCCGTCCGTTTGTTGTATGTCTGTTATGCGGATTCATTGCAACCGCAGCCACTTGTTGCCGCTGCAGAGTGCTGATGTTGCTGCTGCTGCTGTTGCTGCTGCGTGGCCAATGTTGCTGTTGTGCTAAATTTCACACCAACAATGAGCGCGCGCCAACAATGAATGAAAACGAGCGAACTGACGGACTGGGATGACCGCCTGGTCCGCTGGCCTGGGCTAAATCGATACCTTAATTCAAAGGCACGCCAGACCGCATTTTTGGATAATATACTCCAGCTCCATCCGCTCCAGTGAGCCGATGTTGCCAGCGGCACGCGTGAGATTTCCTGTCTGCAGTTTTGGGACATTTCATATCGGGTTGCAGCCAAATTTGGCATCCTTTGTGGCACGCGGGGTTAAATGCACAGATATACATATACGAGTACCAACATCGATTCGCGGGCTTATCGGCCTGGGAATTGTGGAACGGGCGCTTATTGTTCTCGCCGTGTTGCCGGCGTTGTGCAACGACTCTAAAAAGCTGTTAACATGCGTTGTCATCGCTGCCATATGTTGCACGACGGCCGACTCCTGGTCGCCACCGACATTGCCATCGCACCGCCATCGATCGGCGATCGCTTTTGGGGCAGCAGGCAGCAGGCAGCACCACCGGCGACGGCGACTTGTCAACCAGCAACCACTAACCGCCGAGATCCAAGCGGCAACCACCTGGCACAACTGCACCACTTTTGTGACGCTTGCATCAACGGGCTGAACTTCAGATTGGCGGCAGGCGTTGGTTTCCCTCGAAATCTACGCGAAAGTGGAAACGCCAGCGATTTGCGTAGCCCGCAGCGATAGTTATAGCTTCCTCAGCTCACATGTGCCGTCCCTTATTTGGAAGCTTGTGTGCGAAGCGCAAAAATTATATGCTCGTATGCGAACTGAGCAACTCACACAGGCGAGTGGTTGGGAAAAAAACCAGCACAACAACATCAGTACACTCGGAGAAATACAACCGAAAGTGCCCCTTTCTTCTTTCATTAGAAAGCATCTCAATTCATCTGTACTTATAAGAAAAACTTCACTTGGTGAAAGTATTAGATACTTTGGAGTTTAAGCCCAGATATTTTTGTGAATATATGTTTTTTAAAAACCAATATTAATATGAAATACATTTCCATTAAATAAACATTTTCATCAAAAGAGTTTCTTTTATGGACTAAAAGGCCTCAGCTTTTTTTCTTAAATTTTTTTTATTTTGATTTCAATAAAAAAGGACTACGTTTTTGCAAGTGTAGCGTCGGTGGCCGAAAGCTGAGTCGCGTTCAGGTTAAAGCCGAGTGCAGCGGAGAAGTCGTCGCCACATTGGCTGACTTATGACGAAAATAATTGCTGGCTATTGCTATCTCTAACGGGCGATCGCGTCATCGTCATCGTTATCGATTATTCGCAGAAAGCCCATCGCAGTTAGCCCGTTTTCATTAGACCGTTACATGCGGCGTATGAGTAATCAATAATAATTTTATCGCCAGCTTTATTACAGTTTTCCCCGTCGCTTTTTCGCGACGTCTGCATGTGTGTGGTCCCAAATCGATTGCAATAATAATTTCACGCAAATATAGCACAGCAAATACAGCGACAACAGCTCCGGCTACGACAATCATCGTACAATATTGTAATTTACTTAATTTCGTATCGTTCAGAATACGCAAATTTTGCAAAAGCGAGAAAAAAAGTGGAAGAAAACATTGTCCATGCATTAGGTACATGTCCCAGTCCCATTCGTAGTTGTTTTTGCTATAGTTGTTCTTGTTGTTGTTGCTGTTGTTGTCAGTGCTTTAGATATTGTTGTTGTTTTAAAAGGCGACTGCGCGGCGTCTGTTTTCCTTGCTTTTTGGTTGTTTTTCAACTGCGTTTGATATGCAAATTTTGTGCTTTTAGAAAGAGACACAGAATTATCGTATCTGTCGGCAGTTGTTGTAGGAGGAACGAAGTAGGGGTTGCATGTGGAAACTTTACGTGTGTATGTGTGCTCGACTAGGAAAAGCCCAGGAAATTGTGTGTGTTTGCGGGTTAAATTTTTTTGCTCCTCAAAGTAGTACTTAGGTTTTGAAAAGAAGACCTAAATGCTCTCCTAGCGGCTCGAACTGAGGCGTTAAAGTTAAGCATCTCCTTTGAATTACTTTTGGGTTTCCTAAGTTTTTTCCAATTTACCTCGGCAAATATTCATAAAAAATCATGTTGGCTTAAGCACGGGGCGTATGCGCAATATTTGCGTAAGATCTTTGGAAATCATCTGGCAGTTCGGCTTTTCGCCGCCACTTACGCGACAACGCCTTGACATGCCCACACGTCCGGCGACAACAACAGCCAACAACTTTGCAACATGCCACCAAACTTTTGGAATTTTTCGCCGATGTTGCGGCGTGTGAGAATTCACAACCGTGTGTGTGTCTGTTGGCCGCGAGTGTAAAGGAAAGCCTTTAATAAGGGAGCCGAAAATTTATAATGTGGCACGCAATTAATTCACTGCCACAGCTGCCACACGAAGGCGCAACAATTATCACACCATTCAAATGACGCTCACGAATGTGTTTTGTTTTTCGTTTTTTTCTTTTGGTGGTTGATCGGAAAGGATTGAATGGCCACCGGCGGGCTGGCCGCCAGCAACTTGCAACATGCAACATGCAACAGCAACAGCAGCAGTCGACACATTTTGTTTGTTCCGAACCGTTCTCTTTGGCGGCAAACATTTAACAAGCTGCTGCTGTCCGCTGGGCCGAGGATGCCACCTAGAAAGCTCACGCTAGGCGTCCAATTGGCTGGAGTTGCCGCCGATCATGGTCATGCCACATGGCCGAGTGGCTTATGGCCGCATGGTGCCCAAAGTCACCAGCGAGTGGACAATGCCCGGGCCTTCGGCCGGTGGTCCTTTGTCTCGGCAGCGCTCCTCGCCGCCTGTCAGTGCTAATTTGTTGCTGCTCGTGCAGCTCGCAGCTCGGCTCCACTAAAAATATAGCCATAAATGCTGATCAATAAGGAGGGACGACAGAGAGCGAAATCTGCATGTCCTTAATGCCGGCAACGTGCGAGTTTTACAAATTACGAGCCGAACTGGCAGACGGGTCCACTCTTTTTCCCACGTCTCATTAAAATCGCAGTTAAAATGCAAGATGCTGCCTCCGTTCTTTTACTTTCTATCATCGTCATCGAGTCAGCGAGCCAGAGACGTCCCATCGTCATTATTGTCAACTCGCAACGAGTTGCCAATCGTCTGTCCCGGCTATCTTTCTGCCTGCCGTTTCTAGATTGATGTCTCTGCAGTCAGACAGTCGGTCGGTCCACCGGTCCATCGGTCCCTCAGTCCATCAGTCCAGCAGTCCATCAGTCCAGCAGTCCCGCAGTCCATCCAACAGAATTTTAAGAGGCGAATGCGATCGAGGGAGGAGCACGAGGAGGAGACGGAGGAGTGGGCAGAAGCCAACTTGGCACAGTTTGCGCACTTCGGCATTTCATTGCCCCTGCTGCAGATGGAATTTTCGGGAGGAGATTGCTCGTATTCCAACATGAGATAAGGGACGAAATATTCATTTTTAGGGCTGAAGAATTTTGGGCACGGGCAGTACTGATATGCCCCGAAAATGTATTTATTATTCACAGCTTGATCTGAATCTCCAATTTTTAGTGACTTTACCAGTTAGATATACTGATTGTCACATCCCCCATTCCTGAGGGAACAAAATAAATATTTGCTATTGATTTTTTGTGAGAATAATGTGATCTGTGGGGAAAAAAGCCACCAACTTCTTCTTATTTCCCAAGAATTAAGTACTCGATCATCGACTCTAAGGTCCGCTGTAATTGTGCAATTCTTTGTTTGATTTGGCCGCTAGTGCGCTGTACTTTTTAGCTGCCCACGATCCGGCTGATTGTTTAGCTGTTATTGCTGCTATTGGACGTTAATATACATTTGATTCTTGTTATATATAAAGTAAAAAGTGGCGAGTGTGTGTGCGCCTTAATTAAAAGCCGTGGCCCGCTGCTCGTAGGAGTTAATTAGACTGCGGAGGTGTACGGGCCCAGTTTCCAGCGATCCGTCGCGTTGTTCGCTTTCAAGTCAAGCCCCGGCTATTAGTCGCTCAATATTACGCGTTTGGCCGACAACATTGTTTTTACTTCTGCCCGCCGTGTTCTGTGATCTTGAGTTATCGACGGACCGATGGGTGGGGGCGAGGGGGCTGCGGGGCAGCTGCTGTTCACACGCTGCTCATCAACAATTGCTGTCACGAATTTTCCACTCGGCGCTTTTTGCGCGCGCTACTTGTTTGTATTTTAAAATTTATTTATTTGTGCAGTCCGCAGCCTCCACAGCCTCCACACACACACGATGGCGGGGATCCTCTCGTGGAGTGGAGTGGATCGTCCGCACGGAGTGAGTGTGCTCCTCCTGGAGCGCACTGAAGAATGCATTTGATCAGATAATGTAATTCGCATTTTAAATTGAGGCGCATTCCCAGTTATACTTCTTCTCACATGCATTTACCAGTGGCCAGTGGCCAGTGGACCAGCCATCATCCAGCATCGGCATCCTTGGCCCGCGAGGCGGAGGAGTGCGAGTGCCGGGCTGGAGGATCTCCAGCGAAACCCTGGAGGAGCCCACGACCACTCGGCCGGCATTGCGGGCGTTGCATTATTACGCACAAGTAAATCATCGACGACGTCGCTGTCGTCCTCCATCGAGCCCAACGGCTTGTTAAGTAATTTAGTTGGCCTTTTTTGCCCGGCTCTCCTCGGGCCATTTGGCTTTTTCTATATTGCATTTGGCATATTTGTTTAAAGAGCTGATTGTGAGCTGAATTTGTTATTGTTTCTATAAACGCAATAAATTGGCATTCAATTAGGCCAAAGGTGTTTTGCTCTTGGTGGGTAGAAGTCCCTCTCTTGGCAGATGGTCTGACTAACTAGATTTTGTGCATTTTTTTGGGTTCAGTATAGGTTTTTGACAATATCTAACAAAAAACCGATCGGACTGTCAAGTTAATCAAGATTAAAAAATTCAAAATATGTGATTACCAACTGTTTTGCAGAACTAATGTGTTTTCTAAACTTTGTCAAAATAGATTACAATTCTTTAATAATTTTTGGTTTTTTTATATATGTTTTTTACTGGTTTAAGTTGCTTAATAGACACTAAAATGTTTTTGGGGGCTTATTGAATTTAACCAAGATTATCCCATTTCGTTTGGGTGCCTTCATTTCCTTACAGAAAAAGTTGCAACGCCCCTATTTCACTTCCTGATCGCATAAAAAGTTTCGGCTACTTGACATTTCCAGGCAATCAGGCATTAGCATATCGGCCTTAAGATCTATAACTGAACCCGACGGACAGTTGACAGTCTGCTCCGCCCCGCGGACGGATCAGATCGCATCGGACAGGAGGGGAGCATACGGGATCCATCATGCGAGGAGAGGCTCGTCCTGCTTTCTAACGATTGCATTTTTGATATTTGTGACACGCAGATTTTCCATCAGTGTCAACAAGGCATTGTTCGGCGAACGTCAACGTGGTTGGTCCTCCATCCCGGACTCCCAGACTCCCCCGAATCCCCCGACTCCCCGACTTGCAAACCCCGGACTCCCCGGATTCCCCGGCTCAACTGACAGACTCGATCGGCCGTCCGATCGTCGTCGATCTTTCAACATCTCAGACCGAACTCAGGCCAAAGTCGGGCCAATGCAAAATACAGCGAATGCAGCGCGTACATTTGCATAGACACAAAATTATATGAGGCCGAGAGACCCGGGACCCACAAAACGCAGCTTCCTGGTCTTTTTGTGTCTTTTCGTCCGGCCTCAAATTTATGTACCCACACAATGGGGCAGGAAAACAGTTGGGGGAATCGCTGGGGCCCGTCTTCGATGCCGGAGCCTCGTGGCCCATGGTGTTGGCCTAAACACCATTCTAGCGGTTCGTTTAGCTTGTTTATTGGCATGAAAATCTATCAAAAATGCATCATGCATTTTATATTTATTGTACGTAAAAACAAAAATAATGTGCTTGACATTTGACCCGGCCCAAACGACAACGTTACGGCCGAGCCACATGTTGCCCGTTGCCAGTTGCTCGCTGTTTGTTGGCAGTGCCTGTTGGCCAAGTTGCCTGCGAGTCGGCGAATCCACGAGTCTGAAAGTCTGCCAGTCCCCCGACTGATTATGAAACGGCTTTGTCGGTGTCTCTGGGATATTTGGTTATTGTCTTCGATTTTGCATTCTAACACAAATCAAAACGGGCCAGCAGCAGTCCCAACACTCGCCACTTAAATGCTCGTTTATAATGTTGTTAAAATACAATAAATAGCCAGGATTCGCAGCAGGCGGTTTTCACTGGCTCTCCGAGGCGAACACATTTCCCTCGTTCGCTCATGCTGATTTATGAAATGTGGACGCCGAAGTGGCGGCCCACAAACGGATCCCCATCCCCGAACCCCTTTGGGCCGAGTATCTGGCCGGGCCAAGACTCGCTTCCCGGGCCTCTAACTGGGCCCAGTCGGCAGTAGCCTGCTGGGCTACTGTTTGCAGTTCGCTGAGTGGCTTATCGCGGCGGTGCATCGCGGCCATTCGAACAGGCTGGCATTACTCTGCCGCCTGCACTTATCACGGCTTAGAAGGGGTCAAGGATTGAGTGCTACACCGAAAGTGTCTTAGCCGGTAACCCACACTATTAACTCTTAGAGAGGCCAGTCAAGGCACCGCAGAATATAGGTAGTATTTTAAGCAGACGGTTCTAATTCAAACGGACTAAAAAATAACGGTTTAGAGAATCTTCTACTTTTATATAAGTAATCTCCAACTGAAGAAACTTTTCCAATTACCAACAGGCACGACTTACGGCAGACTATCTTGTACAAATAAAATCTTAAAGTTTCCAAGTAATTATAGTTACTGATATCTGAATATTAGCGATCAACATTTATTCTCTATATCAAAATCACTGATTCCAATTCACTCCTCCACACGTTTCACATTTTTACTTACCCATATCAAAAGCTCGCTTAAGACAGTTCTTCCGTATATCTTTTCCAAGATCATTGATCACTGCGTGATCAAGTCTCGGGTAATCAAGTCACCATCTTTCAATGTTCTCGAACTAATTTTCTTCACACACTTTTCTAGTTCTCGCTGATCGATTACACTTTTCACGTCTTTCAATCCCCAAGAAAAGAAACACAGATCGCTCCTCGATCGTCGTGCAGGTCACGCAATCGCTCACAGACTGAAAGCGAAGCCCCAGCTGTCGGAGCTCTTGGGTCCCGCCGAGGAAACCTGGCAAGGAACTCGTTTCGGGGAACTTAAGAGTAAGATCGCCACTGGGGGCGACGAGTGCGACAGAGAGGTTGCATAGCTCCGATCCGCTCGCACCTCAGAGCTGCACTCTTTGGCGCTCTCTTAAGCCGCGCTCTCGCAGGTTTTATTAGGCACTTATATTTATATAGCCGAGCATATAGCGCCGATCTGTGGGCGGGACTTGCTGGCCGCTCGTGTGCGTATTAGATTTTATAGACTCGCTTTTGACTTGCTCACCAATTCCATTTTGGGCCGGGCTTTATATACATTGGCTGCGTGGGGACAAATAAGCAAACAAATGAGTGGTCCCCGGTTGCCCGGGGCATGAAAATTCAATTTACACCAGCCCGCCACAAAATGACGTATCTCTGCATGTATTTATTGAAATGTATTCCATTATATACGGACAGCTATAGTGGATGTTCTTTCTCCGTTCCGTTCTGCAGCGATTTGTTGGGTGTAACCAGTTTTCGCGTAAGAAATATGAAATCAGCGATTGAATATTTGTTATTTCGCTGGTGGGCGTGGGCACGCTCCGATCCTATAGATGGTTTTTGCTTTGCTTTTGTTCGTTTTTCTAAAATGACACAATTTAATGAAATCCAAACAGTTCTCGACTTGGACTTGGTCTTTGACTAATGATGAAGGCGCTGGTCGGAGTGCTGGAACTGATTTTTCAATTAGTTTTGGAGTCGGGCAGTTTTGAAAGTTTTCCTATTAGATTTATAGTGTGCTAAAAATTAGCACAGATATGACAACTTTGCCGGTCTAGGCTTTAATCAATTAATCAATGTAATAAACAACTCAAATAATTCTTTATTAAAAAAGAAGTTTCTTAAAATCTCCACACTAGTTTCCATTGCTGATAATTTATACGAATATTAAAACGAGTTCAGTTATACAACTCTAGGCAACCAATAGGTTGCATTAAATTTAATCGCTGTCAGTGGCTCGAGATTGTTTGCCTAGTTAGGGGCCTTCTTCGGATTGGTAAATCTAGCTAAACATCGAACTCAGTTTGTCCGGGCACCCACATCAGGATCCCCCTCCTCCTCCTCCTCCCAGTCCATCGGTCCACTTAACATACGCCGAATTGAGCTCTTGTATTCGTATAATTGCAATTTCCATTCAACTGTTTGTTCGCCCGCCGGATTGTGTCCAACTCCATTTCATTTGTTCGGCTAGTTTTGCGGTTGTTAGTGCCCATCATAAATTGCGGGAACTGGGGTAGGGAGCTCCCCTCCAGCGGCTCAGGATGTGGCAAGGAGGAGTTCGCCGAGGGAGCGGCACAGGCTAATCGGTGCCGTTTCATCTGCGACCCGCTGTCCTGTTGCCTCTTGTTCGCCTGTCGGCGCACGCATAATTAGGCCCGAGGACAATCGCTTTACTAGCTCCACTGCGGAAAATAGTTGGGCAACCCCGACTGAGTCCCTTAGATGCTGGACTATTTCTAAAAATTATCCAAGCTTACCATTTATTTTAGTCAGAAATGGTAATAATGTATTCATAAAGAGCGTCTATATTTAAATATTTTCGATCGATAATATAATTTTACAATTTGTACCTATGTACATTTTAAAATACTTTACCATGTTTGAGTCAAAATAGCAATATAAACCTTTTTTTAATCAAGTTTTATATCATAACCACTAAGTGAAAAAGAGGTAGCTTTTACATGCAGTGTAATTATTGTCATATGTTTTTCAGGCTTGAAATTTTCGTTAAGTGCTTAAGCAGCAGGTTACCCCTCGCAATTTGGCCAAATAATTGGTAACCGAAAACAATAAGCTCGTTTCTCGTACTCTCCCGGCCAATCGTGGCATCTTAATGCGGCCCTGACATTTAAATAGATGCTAATTCCCATCATAACTGACTCTGGCGTTCTGGAGTTCCCGTTTCGCGGGTCTGAACTAATGAATTTGAACCCGCCACTCGATTGAGGCGGCCCAGACTCACGACGACCCGACTGCCAACGGCTGCCAACTTCCTGCTGGCCGCTTTCTTTGCGCGTGAATCCGTGTAACCGCAGCCCGCAGCCGAAGAAAAGACACAAAACTGTGATTTGCCCAAAAACAGAAAGCCGGCAAGAAAGCTTCGCCTCGCTTTGCTTTGCTTTGCTTTGCGGATATAAACGCTTTAAAACTCCATATTGCGGCCTGGCCCGGATGCGACGACAATTGTGAAGACGACCAAATGGCCAAACTCCCAGTTTAGCTGGCAAATGTCTACGCAGTGTTGTCGCTTCTGCCGCTTTTGTGCTCTCCACTGAGCTGATGTGGTTGTTGCTTGTTGGTTGGTTGTTTGGCTGCTGGTTGCTGGTTGTTCGCTTGTTGCCGCTCCGTGTCAACTGACTGGGGCCTTAGCTTTCGGCTTTCGGCTTCTGGCTTTTGTTTCCACAAGCCGGGCCGCCCCATTTTGCTTAGCCAGTTGGCCAGAGCCATCCCATAACATTTGCCTCAACGTTTCCTGTTCAGAATGTTTGCCGCTGTCCTGTGGTTGTGATTGTGTGAATCCTCCTACGAAATCGAGGAACAGTGGTTCGGGGAGGTGTCTTGGATTTGTAAAATAATATTTACAATACTGTTTTAGGAATTGTTCAATGGTTTCAAACCAAATCCCTTATCTCACTATGTAAAATATGAAGATCAAACATTCGGTCTAAAACATTTTATGATATGCTTTATGAGCACCTAAAGGAGAAATATACATAACTATCTCTTTTTCGGGTTCAATAGACTTGTATACATTTTTTATAGAGCCTAGAATCACCTTCATTTGTTTCAATAAAGTGTGTAAAAGGAACACACACTCCCACACCAAAATCCATTTCATCTTGTATTCCTACCCTTTTGCGCCACTGTTTTCCTTTTGGCCCGTTCCCTGGGCAATTGTGCGTTAGATTTAAGTGCTTTCGTTTGCCAGGCTTAATTTGCATTTTTATTTTTATGTTTTCATTGAAAGCGCCAGCATCAATGGAGCCCGCTGGCTTCGGCTTCAGCTTCAGTCGAGAGCACATTTGGCTATTCCTTTGTTTCGGCCCAAAGTTATCAGTGTCGGTAGATGTACACGGCATCAACGGTAGCAGCGGCAACAACAGCGGAGAACAACATGCAAAATGCAAATGTTTATTGGCCAAATGCTGTACGATCTCAGCCAGCTAAACTGAGAATGGGCTAACACTGCTGGTCCTTCTCGGTGTTTTGTTTTTGCTGCTTGGCGTTTTTTAAGCCTTCAAACGGTTGAAGCGGGTGCTGACTGCCACAAAGTTGTCGCCTTTTGTTGTGGCAGCAACCATTTTGGTAAAAACAACTAATCAATTGGCAAATGTGCCATCCGTCAATCACCGAGTCAGTTGGCGGTGGTGTAGGTCACACGACACCACACGATCGGTGGTGCAGTGGTTGCTGCTGCTACTTATGTTGCTGCTGCTGCGACTGCAGTTGCAAGTTGCAACTGCTGCAGCGGCAACAGCTAACAGCAAGCCACCGAATTGACTCGCATTCACTTTTGGGGCACATAAAATGCCACCTTGGTTGTGAATGTCAGTTAGCCAATTTGAAAATTCATTCATTCGATGCTTTGACGACTCGCTGACTGACTATTGCCAACATTTATTATTAGCCTTTCCCAAACTGACTATTTTTGGAGCTACCGATGGCCACACAGCAGCAACAACAACGCCAGCAACAACAACATGCCGCACATATCACAGCAAGACAAATTTCTATATAATTGCATTTGTCGCAGGCTCCGAGCCTCGAGGTTCGAACTTCGCAGCCACCACTGGCGAGGCCAGATCGGCCAGACAATGCCAGGCATTATTTTTATATAAATTGCATGCCATTGGCCCGGCCAGTTGGCATTCCATCCAGCCAATTGCCAGCCAACCGAGAGCCGGGGCAGGGTTTTTCGCTCCGATTGTATTTTTTGCCTCGCTTTTAGCCGGGCTCAAACTCTAATTGTCATTTAATGAGACACGCTCGGCATTTGCGCACGACACACGACTATCAATTTGGCAAGTTGCAGTTGGCATCAGCAGAAGCAGCAGCGGAATCAGCAGTGGAAGCCATCGATGAAACTGTTCGATTCGCTGACAAACACAACTTGTCGTCCTGCCTCGCTTCTGGAAACGTAATGCGAAATAAATGAAATAGCATTGCCCTTAACATATCATTCGAGAAGGCACTATATAAAATTTAATAAAGTCGAAAAAGCGCCATCTCTTTTGTTTGTCTGTTTCAATTGAAGCATTAAGTTTCTCGGGTGAAAATAGACAGTTTTAGTGCTTGTCAGAAAACAAGGAACTTCAGTAATGCTATTATTGGCAGCCGAGATAAGCTAGCACTTATTATTACAATCTTCGCGGCTTGATAATCAGCCTTCTAAATGATTTCTATATTTATAGCTCAATTTTCTTGGCAGAGAAACGGTAAACACAAAATTTCTATTAATTGTTTTCTTTGTGTGCTGCAAGTGTCATATATTTATTTGAATCAAATGCCAAAATAATCATTACTCAACAAATTATACCACTTTTGAAAAGATCAACCCCCTTAATTTAGTTCATCCCTGTATTTATAAAACTCAAGAAGAATAATGCTCGGTAATAGATCTTATTATAATGGAATCAACCCCTGAGATGATGTCAGTGGGGAGATTAGCTCAGCAAGCAGTTGAGGGATTTATTTTCCGGCGACTTCCAAGAGCCTCCGTGGCGCAATCGGTTAGCGCGTTCGGCTGTTAACCGAAAGGTTGGTGGTTCGAGTCCACCCGGGGGCGTATGATTTTTTTTCTTTTTTTATTTACCTCTCTTAATAAGCATTTCTCGTTAATAAAACTCATATTTATTACTTTTGTGTTGCGAATTTAAATTGCATAATTATCGCAGAAGAATCGCAAACATAATGGGTGGTCCGTGTATTTGGTTTCGGCAATAAAAAACAGATTAGATAAGTAGGAGGTTTTTATCGGGGGATAAATATGAGGTACTACACGGATAATTGCCAGCCTTATACGTTCGCCTTAAATACAAGCCTGGGCACAATGTAACCTTTACATGAACAGCTCCGCTTTCAGCTGCCTTCTAGTTTTTCCCCTTTTCCACTCGCATCTGCTGCAACTGAAAACCGCGAGCGTAACAACGGTTGCACATGCACATGTTGGTGTTGCCGCGGTTGCCAAGTATATCATGGCAACTTGGAGACAGTTTGTCGTCGGTTGGTTTTGCTAATTAAAATGTCTTGGTGCTGTCACTCAAAAGGCGGTCGCCTGATCCACTGGCCAACTCGCTCGGTTGGCAGCAGCAGACGACGTCGGCGACGGATGACGACGCCCATTTTAGTCAGCGGCAACAATGCGATTTTGCCTTTCGCGAATTGTGGCTGAGGCAGCTTACAGCTGCTGCTGCTGCTGCTGTTTATGCTGCTGCTGCGGCTGGTACAATTTCATTGGAAGTCCGCTGATGTGGCAGGGGCACGCGGCGTATGCGCAATGTATGTGCAATTTGCGATCTCCCTCGCACAAAATGGCGATCGCATTGTTACAGTTTGCAATTATTTTGATTTATTTTTTGTGCCGTCCCAGAGGCTCAGCCTCTGCTGGCACTAATCAAAATTAAAATGACGCTCGCGATGCCATCCAAGGCGATGCGACGACGTTCGCTGGAGAGTCAGAAATCAATATTCTAAATTCTTTAACGCGTGTGCACATTTAAGGCAACGCCAGCTCATTGAGATGCGTGCCGGCGAACAGCCTGGCCAGCACTTATACGCAATTTCGCGCCATATTTGGTCCAAACATATTGGATTTTTTTCTTTTTTTTTTGTTATCTCGTCGTCTTTTTGCTCCCTGCACTTGGCTGGCATATAGAACAGGCCCCGGAGCAGACCAGAGATCCCCGATCCCAATCGCGACTCACTCGCAATCACCCAAGACTAAGCTAGGCTTAAGATCAGCACAGCAGACTGTTTGTCTACCATTATTAATCGTGTGTCTCTGGCTTGACTCTTTGCAGGATGACCGATCGCCTACCTCGTCCGGCAACGAGTCGGATGACTCGTCGGATGTGGAGATGCCGGTGGAGGCTGCCGAGGCGGCAGCCAAGCTCCCGGCCAGCAAAACAGAGGCTCCTCCGCCTCCTGCCGCCTCAGCGGCAGCAGCTGCCACGTCCTCGGCGGCAGCCTCATCTTCTGGCTCCAAGGCGATGCCAGCTTTGAACTATCAGACTGAGAACAACGGACCCTCGACGTCCGCAGGCGGAGCCCCGGCGGACAGCAAGTACGTTTACCCAGCTGCCTCGATCGCCAACATACCGCAGAAGATGCTGCGGCAGCTCATACAGTCGGGTCACTTGCAGCTCCACGCTGAAGAGGGTGTGTGCCTCACAGATCTCACCTTGAAGTATTCAGCTGTTAATCATATCCCGCTTTGCAGATGGAAACCAGTACGTGACCATACCGCTCAGCTCCACGGCGGCCAACCTGATCAAGAGCAACAAGCTGAGCGCCTCTGGATCGGGAGCTTCGGGGTCAGGAACTGCCACTAAAAGCGATCCCCAAGCCGAGAAACCCCTGACCATCAAGCAGGAGTACGATTAGCCCCCAGCCACGCCCACTGCTTACCCAATACCGAGAACTGCGTTTAACCACACTTGCCCAGAACCATCTGAAGGAGAAACACCAGCAGGAGACCACCATTACTCACCCACAGCTCTCTTGAAGTCTATCCAAAGTTTTCGCGTCACCTTCCACGGATGACGATCCCCTGCTAAGTCTAAGTCATACTGTATCTACCATATCGTATATATACTATTTTTATACCTATACATGGCGAAGTGAAAAGGAAACCCTGACCTGGTACCCAAGTTGCCAGCGGCATATCCACGTACGTAAGTTTTAAAAGTTTTGCAAGATATACAACGGAAAAGCATTACACTGATATCGGGATGAATACGATCGATGGTTGAATGAGAAATGGAAAAGGGAAAATGGAAAACAAGGATGATATGGATGTTCCTAAACCGCAGAGATCATGTTGCTTTGTTACTAGTTTATATTGTTTTATTATACAATACATGAATATATATAAACCACTTTTTTGCATAAAACCAAAGCGTCGACTGTCTTTTACTATAATTGAATCGGAAATTGCCCCATTAATTTTTAATGCTGATTCGGAGGCAACTAAGCCAAGAAGTTTATGGTTTAATCAAGTGAAATGACACTTGAGCAGCAGCAGCAGCAGCAGACGGCAACGCCCCACTCGAAAGTGCCCCACCCCAAAAATCATAGACGGCCACTTGCCACCAGCATGTACTACACTATATATACTAGATATAGAGTGTGTCTACGAGAGTGCTTGGATTAAGCGCACTCGCAAAAGAGCGACGGACAAATGCCTTTTGGTATTTGGCCGCTTGATGGATGTGTCCGTGGTGGGTATTGTGCGATTGATTGATTGACGACATAATCTTATTGACACTTAACCTAATTAAACGTCGCTCATTACCTGCCGGCACAGGCAGTTCTCGCCGGTACTCGCCGTCTAGCACCTGTTACCGCTTATGGCCCTCGATTGGGGCTAAGAAGCCCTCGTCTTCCGATTGATCTTTCCCCGTAGGAAGGGAGCGAGGGACGAGTGCTTCCGCTCCGGCGGAGGCACTTTGCATGCAGGAGACCCACAAAAGGCCACAAAAGGCGCAACGTGTGGCACATACTAATGCCTACTACTTGCCAACTGGCGTACAATGGAGCGGTTTTATTTTAATTCCTAACAAAACGCATAACTTGAGACCTAAAGAAGGTGATTTCCTGAGGGGCTAAGAATAGTTTAACTATTTATTTATTTTAGAATATATTTCTGACTTAGCACAGAGCTTACGTGCGTATTTACAGCAATAAGATTATTAAACAATTTTAGAAGAACCAGAAGCACAATTTACTTTACCAATTACAAAATCAACTTACAGATTTACTGACTAGTGAAGTCTGTAATTTATTATCCAAACCAATTATAATTTTGTGTAAATACCCATACCATATGCACCCACTGTGCGGTGGTTAAGTGTGGACGACCTGGGCGGTGGATTGGCACGCGCCGCGGTTTCCGTGGGCTTCGATATTCGGTCTTTGTCTTCCACTTCGAGTTGGTCTGCAGCCGGAAGCCGTTAGTTGTTTGGGCCGTGTGGGCTTTTATGGCCGACTGTTGACGGCGGAGACAGAAATCAGGGGCCCAAGCTGGCCAACTGTCCGTCCCACTCGCTGGCCTGGTCAAAGTTGAGTGGGTCACTAAACTCGGATGTCGACGGTGTTTGCGAACGAAACCGCAATTAGCGTTTATTATGGCTGGCCGAGTTGATTGACATTTTGTGGGCTGGTCCGTGGCCGTGTCCGTGGAACTCGTGTGTCTGTCCTGGCTGGCCGCTTCATTATTAACCGCACCCACGCAAAGCTCATGTGAATATTGATCCTGATACAGGACTGTTCCGCTGGCGCTGGCGGTCCTGGCCAGACCGACGATTATTAATAATGGTCACGCGCGCGGAACTTTGCATTGCAATTTCAGGGCAGTCAGTTGCCATCGCGGCGTCCCGACAATCGGCTGTGTCCTGGAGTGTCCTTTCCACGGAAAGCCCCAAGAAAATCAATACTAATGAGCCATTAAACGTGGCCTCAGCTGCAGTCGGCCGTGGTCTAATGAGCTGAGTGGCGGCGAAAATTGAGTGCTGGATCTAACCGAGCGGCTGCAGCAGGAAATCGCATCATCGCATCAGCATCGTCCTCAACGGAAACGGTAAAGGTAAAGGTAAAAGCAGCTCCCAATCGGAAGTCTTAGGCGTAATGCCTTTCGCCTGAGCGGCTGCGTAGCATGGGCTGCTCCAGTTCCAAGTCCACTGCCTCTGAAGAAGACCCCAAGTCACCCAAGCCCGTTTCGGCCAAGTCTGGAAGGACCAAAATGGACGCCAAGAAGGAGTACCGTGAGTCGGGCACCAAGCCACTTGGTTGAACGCTTTGAAACACCCCTTTTCAGCTGCCTCGGAGGCATTTACCATTCCGCTGGACACCGAAGAAAACGCGGAGATGCCGCTGAACGAGACAATGCGCCAGCCCCCGAAGAGGATTCAGCAGATGCTGCAGGAGGCGGCCAGCGCGGAGCCACCCACCTTGGAGGAGCTGGAGGACAAGCAGCAGAAGGCCGAGCAGAGGCGGCAGGAGCTGATGCAGCAGAAGCTGGAGACCATCCAGAAGAACGCCCAAATGCTGATGAGGAGTCCCGATGAAAATCCGGGGGATCCCGAGAACACCAAGGAAGAGGAGACCCCCGAAAAGGAGTAGCGAGATAGAGATACTCTTTTCATTCACATTTTATTGTTAGCTTTAAATTATATATGTATTACTATATATCGTAGTATATTTCCAAACAATTAGATTGTATGCAATTAAATCTGCTCCGTCACCAAAACGCCGTCCTCCGCTCTTCCGTTCGCTCTGTAATCCTATGTCAAACCTTTTCGCTGTTAGTCAAAACGTGATCTATTTGTAATCGAGTGTTAAACGAGTATATGTACGTCTAAAGGCTATATGTAGGTATCTGGATTGGTTGCTCGACCCGCGTTCTCGGCTAGTCGGAGTCGGATATATATTGTTGCGTTACTATATGCTTCATTAGGATGTGTGTGCGTGGTTGGTTGTAAATCATGTCTCTTGGGTTTGCTGGTTGGTTTACTTGTTCTTGTTCTTGTTGTTACTTCATATTAAACGTCGAATTCGTATATATTATATGTACTTGTTGTATATATCGTATCGTTTATCTTTTATCGTTTATCGTTAGGTATAAATATGCGTACTGTGTCACAGACACTACAAATGTCGCTTTGATTTCGGCTTGCATCGCGTCTGGGCCCCGCTCCACTCGACTCGGATAAACGGGGCCGACAATTTGTTAATATTTCAATTAGTTACCTACACACTCATTAAAAACGTCCGCTCCCCGATCGCATCGAATATATCGTAGTACCTGGATGTCGTTCTCTTACACTGTATGTACTATATTTGCTCTCTCATATGCGTTAAATATGCTTGTGGTTGCTATTAGTTAGTTACTTGAATTGGTGCACTTCGAAGAAGCATTTGGTTTAATAGCTATGAGTTGTGGTGCGATTCGGATTCGGATTCCAAAGAGGTGGTCCGCCGACCAAGTCGGGGACTTGGCCACTGTCAGCACAACCGTGTGGGTTATCTAAATACTACTCCGTCCAGGGTCCAGGTCCCCGACTCTGATCCTCCACCCCTCTAAGTGGACCACCTCTTGGAGGCGCCTTCCGAGCGTATTGCTTGCGTTACTGTTCTCGTTATCCTTCAGCAGCCAGGAGCACCCCAACTCCGGGATGGCTTCTTCGTCAGTTACAAAAGGTTGTTCTTAGTTGTCGAACCATGGTGGGTTGCGTTCTTAATACATACAAATAACCGTAATTTTATCGTACATGTTCAGATATATTATATTAGCAGGTATGTGTCTACAAACTGATTTGCACGGTTCACGCTTACACTTTCGGTTTGGCTTTCTTTTTTGGGTTTTGTGTTTTTGGCTTTGGTTTCTACGTACATGTACAAAAAAACTGATATAAACTATCGAAAACGAGCAGTACAATCACAATATTCCCCCCACGATTAAGTACCATATTATACCATATCATATCCCCCGAGTCTACACAACGAAAATCGGAACGAGAACATAATGCTTCCCTTGGCTCTCCGTCGACCAAGATCGTTGCCTGTGGAACTTAATCCTTCCTACTTTGAACTTGTATTAAAGCTTTTTGGGTTCTCGACTGCCTGCCCTCCGCCAACAACTTAAGCTAACTCATTCGCTATGTGTATAATAATAAATATATATCCTTATATATGTGTATGTATGAATTGCAAATCGTAATCCATTATATTTGTATTAAATTCATCTGCATCGAGCTTGTGCCTACCTAACAGTACGTAAACGCCTAACAAATGGGAATCCCTCGCTCTTCGCTGTCGTGATCATCGCGATGGCACTTTCCTTTTGGCCAGGTGCTGGGAAGGGTTGCCTCGGAAGTAAAGTCTAGGGATGAGATCTTTGGCGTTGCTGGAAGTGGTTAGTTCACGGGCGGAACTTGGCATGGGAATGACCTCAATGAACTCGGATCGAAAACTAATAAACCAATCTCGGGTTCTCTGTTTGAGTAAATCGAAACCAACTGGCATTGCAGCTGCTATATCCCCTCAGTTCTGGCAAATGTGGGCTGGCAACCCTTCCGGAATGGTAATGCGTGTGTATAAAGTCGGGGGCTAGACATCAAAAAATCAGTACTGCCTGTCAATGGGTAACCTCTAAGCCTAGTTTTGGTTTACTGCCGCCCGTGGGTCTCAGCACACAACACTTATTGCAACTACTAGTAGTTAGGCCGGAGCTCTCTGGCCAGAGCCGGGTGATTGGTATGTGGATCTAGTTGTAGACGCCGCGCACCATGCCCTCGCGGTTGCGGGTGTGCCACTTGCAGGTGAGGATGCGGACGTACGTCCTGCGGAAGGTGGCGTTGCAGAGGGCGTAGCACATCGGGTTGATCGTCGAGTTGATGTAGCAGAGGGCGTAGAAGAAGTCCCACAGCTCCGTGGGGATGCAGTCGGAGCAGGTGGTCAGCGGCTTGATCAGCACCAGGATGTTGTACGGCGTCCACGTGATGATGAAGCTCAGCAGGATCGCCGAGAGCGTCTTGGCTGCCTTCGACTCCTGTCGCTTCTCCTGCGACTTCTTCTTCTTCTTGGCCGCGTTGCGGGCGTTCATCAGGGCGTGTGCCCCGGCCGCCCCGCCGCCCACTCCCGCAGCGCCCTTGCCCAGCTGCTTGGGTATGACCTTGGCGTTGAGTAGCCTGGCATCGTGCTGGGCGTGGGACATCCGCCTGCCCAGCGGCAGGCTGAACTCGGAGTCGCGCGAGGGCAGCGGTCGCCGGGGAGCCACTGGAGCCACCGCTGCGTTCGCGGTGCTGGTGCTGGTGGGCCCGTCCTCGTGTATCATCTTGATGGAGGGCGCACAGTCGCCCTGCAGGCTCAAGGTCGTCGCAGCAGCTCCTGCTGCCCCTCCTCCTCCGCCGGCTGCTCCTGCTCCACCACCTCCTCCTCCCCCGTTGGCTGCGTGGCTGGAGGCTCCGTCGGAAGGCAGGCGGATGAGTATCGTGTACACCGAGTCCTGGCTCACCGACCGCGAGTTAATGCGATTGATCACGGGCAGCGTGCGCGAGTCGCTGCGGTGCGCTGCACTTCCGGCCGCTCCCATTCCGATTCCATTTCCATTTCCGCTTCCGCCGCCTCCGCCGCCGCCACCGTTTCCTCCCACCGCGCCATTGCCATTGTGATTGTTGTTGTTGTTGACGGCGCCGACAACGCCATTGCTGTTGGCATTCGGATTCGCGCTCGCAGCGACCGCACCCATTTCCTGTAGCTGCGAGATGGAGGCGAGCGGTGGGCGTGGCAGCGGCGTGGGCGAGACATCCGAGAGGAGAATGCTGGGCGGGCGCACGCCGCTCACACTGCCGCCCATCGAGTAGTTGTCCCGCATCACGTTCATCGAGGTGCATCTACGCAGAAAAGAGAAGAGGGCAACAGAGAGTGTGTGGCATTGGTATCGCATTTTCAAAAACCAAACATTAGAGTGGACCACTCCAACGACATTGACAGGCAACAACAAGAACAACAAGGACGAACTGAGGGCAAACTCGGGATGCAGCTGCTCGTCTAAAATGTGTCACACGCACTTAAAGAAAAAAGATGGCTGTGAAATTTAGAAACATTTTCTTTTTAACGCTTAATGTTTGGCTTTTGCTTTCTAGAAGCTAAAACTAAATTTTAATTTAGCAACACATATGATTCAAGGAAAATTCCCCTTTCGGTTTCTAATTTTCACCGCTCATGCTGAGTTTTTAAGAGTGCACACAGATACAAAACACATGCGTGTGTTGAAGTGCTTTCGGAATGGAAACAAGTGGCCGGAAATCGCAACTTAAATCGATTTCCCAGCCGATGCCAGTGGCACACAAAAATTGAAACAAGTCCAGCGGCCAAAGAGTCCAGCCCCGAAATCGCACATACATCTCCGAAATGCGTTTTTGGCATTCGTTTCAATTATGGTTAGCAGGAATAAAGTGGAAGTGCACAATATTTTAGCTGGCTCAAATGGCGACACATTGCAGATTCATCTAAAGCCCAATTTCGACGTCATTTCAGATTGCAGATGAAATTGCATTTGACCTAATGTATTCAGCTGTTTATTTGGCTAATTATTCCCCAGTGATCTGCGACCTAATTTGCATTCAATTTTGTGGCTGTTTTTGCAATATGCAAAAATCGAAAATCAAATAGCGTAATGGGCTTACTAATTGAATGCGATTTGAACATTATTATATAAACAAAATATTGTAACTGCATTACAGGTTTTTCAGATCTTTCGGAGTGTAATGAAATCTTGTTCAGTCTCCCCTGCCAGCTTTTAACAGCAATATTTACTTTTTAATTCGGAAATTGCTCTTGGCCCTTATGGGGGATTTGCAAAGTAAGCTTAAAATATCACTTGTCGGAACGCACTTCATGAATTAATTACAGCCATCGGAATGAACAAACTCGGGAGCACACTGGCCGACCCCTTTGGACCGAAAGCCTCAATTAGTTTCCATCCGGATGTGTGTGTGCAGTGGTGCAAAGCCCTCCATCTACGTGGATTATTTTAGTGCTGGATGCTGCGACTTTGATGGATTTGTGTGGTGTGAAGGGGATCGGGATCTGGATTGGAAAGGGGAAGGGGAAGAGGAGTGTGTTTTTGTTTGGTGCATCGTGATGGCCAGTGAAGGATTGCGAGCGCTCTCTCATCCTGATGGACACTTTTTGCCACATCCACTTTTCGTGTGTGTGCACAAGCATTGGACGGGAAATCGAAGTAATATAGTGCATATACTCGTGTGTGTATTTGGGTGCTGGCTGTTGTTTGCTTTCCTTTTCGGAAAAGTGCTTCTGGGTGCAATTGATGCGAGTCATACGAATGCGAATATTCGGGGTGAGAGAGTTGGTGCGGTGTCGGCTTACTCGAAATTAGACGATTAAAGATCAGAATTTTGATTGTTTTTACTACCTGGAGACGGAGCTTTGTAAAGGAGTTTCAATTGTTACTGGTGTTGCATACCCTAAATCAGAAGGCTCCTCCTGCTCGTAGGCGAAGTCGTCGGAGTCCTCGCGACCGGAGTGCCACCACGCGATGCACCACTCCTTGACGCTGCCGAAGCAGGTGTACGATTTTTTGATTGTGTTCGTGCTTTTGATCTGCAAGTGGGATTGTAGTGATTAGTAACCAGGAACATAGTGTGCTTATCAGCGGCTCCTACGCTTGACTTGCGCGAGTGCATCCCGTGGTAGCCGGAGTCGATGACCATGTTGGTCATGTAGACACTCTCCGCATCCGCCGAGCTCTCGGAGCGCGGCCGTCGCCAGGTGTCGTGGTCGTTGCCGCCCATCTGGGCGAAGGCCAGCAGGCCGCCGGACGCGTGGTTCACTACCGTGTTCTCGTCACTAAAATATTAACAATTTAAAATAAAGATGAGTAAAGGATTGGCAAGGTAATCCATTTAAAAGGAAGTCCCTTTGAAACTTTGGTGACCTATCTTCACTCATCGAAAACTTGGAAATGTCTGCTAGCAAGAGGAGTTAACAACTCGAGACACCACAAAACATATGTGTCACTCTGCATTCCAAGGAATCTTATGATCAAGTGCAGTTAATAACCAACTAAGCAAAATCTCACCTGCTGTTCGAGCGCTTGCTGGAGTCCTTCTTGCCGGCCTGCAGGTTGGGCAGGTCCTTCTGCCGCTTCTTGGTCTCGCGCCAGATGCGCCAGTAGAGGAAGCACATGATGGTCACCGGGAAGTAGAAGGCGGCCAGGGCGGTGCCGAACGTGATGTACTGGTTGGTCTCGATGAACTGGATGTAGCACTCGTCCTTGGGCACCGTCCGCTTGCCCTCGATGTAGGGCCAGCTGTAGATCCACGGCGGCCAGAGGAGCAGGCTGATGCCCCAGGCGGCTCCGATCATCACGGCCGCCCGGTTGGTTGTCCGCTTGGCGCGGTACGTCAGCGGCCGCGTGACGCTGAAGTAGCGGTCGAAGCTGATGATCAGCAGGTTCAGCACGGAGGCGTTCGAGGCCAGGTAGTCGAGGGCCAGCCACGTGTCGCAGACGATGGGCCCCAGGGGCCAGTAGCCCAGGATCGTGGTGACCGCGAACAGCGGCATCGATATGGCGCCGATGGCGAAGTCCGCGATGGCCAGCGAGAAGAGGAAGTAGTTGCTGATCGTCTGCAGCTGCTTGTCGATCTTGAAGGATATCATCACCATCACGTTGCCCAGCACTGTCACCGTGCTCAGAATCGCCGCCACGAAGCCCATGACCACCATGGAAGCCAGGGAGTAGCGCGGCCCCTTCGTCTCGAAGCCCAGGGTGCCGTTGCCGGTCTGGTTGCCGTACAGGCCCGCGTACGGATCGTAAAGCCCGCTGGCCGCCGTCGACGTGAGGTTCTCGAACAGGGCGGTCAGCAGGGTGGTGCCCGAGTATCCTGGCGCGTAGCCCGCCGGACTGCTCGTCGTCGTCGTCGTGCTGGTCGTCGTGGTCGTGGTGGTCGTTGTGCTCGTGGTTACGGTTTTAAACAGCGGCTCCAGTATGCTGGGCGGTCCGTGGGCCGCGAGTGCCAAACTCATCACCGGCTCCATGGCGGATACGTGATTTTATATGCTTTGCAGCTGTGCGGATTACGGTTCTCTGTCTCGCTCTGTGTGAGTCGCTATCTCGCTCTCTCGCTCGCTCGCTCTCTGTGTAGCCAGCCAGTCGCTCAGTTGTCCCCCCATCCGCTGCTTATCCTTTTGGCTGCACCCACGCAAGGCGTTGGCCATTTTCCCCGTGGCCCTGCAAGCAGTAAAAAACGGGGGTTAGGCGGTGGCATTACGAAACGGTGCGACAGGAGAACTCCCCAAAATAATTACTCCGACGGTTCTGGAAACTTGTCCTCGTGTAGGCCATGAAAATACATCCTTAATACCTCGTTTTGGCTCGGAAAAACAGACTGTCTACTTTGTAATTTCTTGTTTGCAACGTAAAAAAGAAAACTGGGTTACAGAGAACCTTTCAAAAGTCCCATACCTTCTCAAATTTACAGCCTTTTGAGTGACAGCAGTAAACATCAAATAGATGCCAAAAGCCGAGCTGCAAAGTGGTGCCGCAGAAAATTATTAAATTACCCAAGTAGAAGATGACGGCAGGCCAAAGGAACAACTTGCGGTGAAAATAATTACCTAGATGAAGATTCCCTGCGTGGCAGCCGGATGCAGCGGTAATTATGATAAGCCAACTTGGGCGGTTAAGCACCGAAATGTACTCGAGCTTAGCGGCTATAATCAACTTGAGACCCAAGATTTCAGACCTTCGAGCTCGAGGCGTAATTGCATGCGGTGGGAAAGTGCAGCAATCGCGAGTCAGTTGCACATGCAGCCACAGGATTGCCGAAAGCCCACGCCCAGCGGATAAGAGCCATCTAAAAAGAATGGCGAGATTTATGAGAAACTGTCCCCGGCACTGGCCTTTGATATATCTCATCTCACTTTGGGCCGAGGGCCTGGCAAGGAATCGTGGGAGGGGAGGGAATGGGAGGGTGAAATAATATATTTACAATGCCAGGGGCCTGACTTGCTTTGTCCTTTCTGCAAAATGACATTTTCTGTGTGATTTGTTTTAATGGAAATGAAAAAGTGGATGTAGAAGTAGATGCCGCTGTGGATGTGACTGTGAGTGTAAATGAAAATGAAAACGGCTTGAATTTGAATGCGTTTCCTTGGCAGGCCTCAGCCAGCCACACCCACAACATTTGTTGTTCGTTTATTACTGTTCGCCAACAATGGCAGTGGCAAGAGCGACAAAACGACAAAAACTCATGGCAAAAATAACAACAGCGCGTGCAACAGTCGAGGAAAGAACTTGGCTCGAACAAGGAGCATCGAGCTGCGAGCTTCGAGCTGCGAGCTCCGACACTTTGGCACGGAAATGTTCCAGGCGGCTTCCTCTGACACTTTTCAAAACTATTGACGTTGTCATTGGCCATATGCCTATACATATCTGCAAAATGAGCTGGCTTGTTCATTTGGCAGCCATTGTGCCCGCCGACTTTGATTTGGAAAGTTTCTCGCTCGTAATGAAAGCCACGTTACGCATACGCCATGGCTGCCACCTGATTGATAGGCCATGATACGTGGCGAAGCGAACAGGCCACAATGAGATGTGTCCGTGATTGATTCGCATTCAATGGACTCGAAGTTATTGTGTGCTGCGCCATTGTCCTGGTCGAGGCGTTTTCACACAAATCAGGCCACAAAAGGGTCAAATTCCAGAAAACTAATTTACGTATACGCAATATTTTGCACAGCAATCCTATTTGATACCCGATTTTATTGCGTTGCTGCCAAACATTTGTTTGTTTTGGCCTTGCAATTCAGTGCATTCAAAAAGAGAAGAACCTAATATTCAGCCCACACAAGGGTCAAGCCCCGAATATTTAACAAGAATTTATTTCATAATATATATTTGATTTATTGAAATGGTATGACAGCCATTGATGTTTATTTTATCAGCCCTGCTGATGTTTTTTTAAATGTTAAACTATGAATAATAGACTTTATTTATTTCTACAAGCCTGTATTTAAATGGATTAATATTAAAGCAAACAATAGCGTGAAAGGCATACAAAACCTAAACTGATTAAATTTTGCCTGTAATTTTCTAGTCTTGTCCTTCTATGTAACTAACACGAGCACAAAGTTAATTGTCAACCATAAAAACATAGCCTACTTTTGGGTTGCATGAATTCACGCCGACAAATGTCCTGCCTAATGTAAATCGCTCAAATTAATAAACCAATTGAAATTTACATTCTGAAAACATAAGTGAATTGTGCACATTGATGGATCAATTGACCTTTTGTCGAACTCAATCAATGTATAATTTCCACGGGCTTTGCTTTTCTTTTGTTTTGGGCTATTTATGGCAAACTCCAGTGGATGCCCAATTAAATGCAGCGTTAACCAATAAATCAATCAAAATCCGTCTGTTTATCTCATTGAAAACACGCACACACGTATAAATCAATTGCAAAACAAGCTAACGAAATGCGGGGAGATGGGCAAAACCAATGGGGCGCCATAAATTGAGCCGACGTATCGTATTGACAACAACAACATTCCGAGCAACAAATGGAGAGGGCAGAACATTTCCAATAAATGAAAAAAACAAATCGCAGGAGTGGAGAGGTTCGTGTGAGTCGATACTACTTGGATATCCCTTCAGCAAGAGGCTTGCTTTCCTTTTTGCTTGGAGGCCAGCCAAAGTAGTTGCATCGTTATTTCTCGGCTACGTGATTTTGACTTGGCCACGTCAGCTTACGGCCTTTTTAGGGGCGCAACTCTAGTTATTGGTAATCAGTGGCCCGATTTCCCGGCTGCTAGCTGTCCGCTGTGTGTTACATTCAAATTTATCAGGCGACCGCTCCTCCGGCAAGTAATCGAATGAGCTTCTTGTTGCCGTGCCGTGCCTCGCTTTTTGGCTGCCATAAAAAAAGGATTTATGGATTTATTATCAAATGCGTTGGACGCGAAAACACAAGTAACCATGTAGCACACACACAGCCTCGAAAACAGCAACACACACATATGCGTGAGCAACCTGCGACCCGCGAGGATTTGTTTTGCCATTTATTAGGCTATTTTTGTGACACAGCCACGAGCTGGTGGAACGATGAAGTAAACACAGTAGGCAACCGCTAATTAAATCAAGGGCCCCTCATTTTCAGCCATGTGCTGCCTCCTGCCTGGCCATAAATCTCAAACTAGCTTATAATCGTATGCAAAACAATGGTAGATCTCTTTAATCACTGCTAAATAAATAATACTGCCAGGCAATTGGCTGCAGAGTGGATGATTGTAAATTTCTGTTCTATCAGGAGCTTACAAGTGTCAGGTGACACAGTTCTTATAAGCTCTTGGCAACCGCTGATATAATGAAAGGTGAAAAATTGATTAATCACTTTCATTTGCAAATTGGTTGTACAACAATGGTGTACATTATTTTCCTGAACCGTAAGTAAACGTTATCCGAAAAGGTTTTCAGGTTATTGAAGCGTGGAATTACAAAAAATATTAACTAATTGGCATCCAAAACATTATAAGGAAATAAGCTAGTTAGTTTTACAAGGTGAATTGAGAAAAGTGACTATAAATGTGCTTGACAATTTTCGGCGGGTATGTTCGTTGAAATTTAAAGGATGTATGTTTTTTCTCTTTTAGGCAAATTTCACTGTCTTCGAAAGTGTGTATTTTTGATCAGCTCATCAACAGTCGGCTTTATTTTGCATTGGTTATTCTCGTTCTCGTTCTGGTTCGCTTCTTTTTATGCGGGCTCTGTCAACGCTCACACACACACTTGCCGACGCCTATTTACACACTCCCACTCGCCCACACCAACACACTTACACACACACGCAGTTTGGGAAAAGTAAAAGGAACGGAAAGAAAGGCAGGCCAACTAGCTTGCATACTTTCGAGCGCCCTGTCTTTTACTTGGGCTCTTTGCTCCTTTCTGCTGGCTTATGTTAATTTTTGCGCGAGTTTAATTGCTTGCCACATGGCTGATGCCCCTAGCTGTTAGCTGCTTTATGTTGCCTTCTTTCTGCTGCCTGCCCTCGGAATTCAGCTCTCAGCTCGGACCGAGCTGCTTTGCCTGCCTTGTTTGCGGAAATTAAATTGCTGGACTGGCTTTCACCTTATGCTCCGGCTGTCCGCTAAGCATATTGCCATGCGAAATGTGCCCACACAGAGAGAAAGAAGAATCCTGTTTGTGTGTACTCTTTACTTTTCAATTGCATATTTCTCTTATAATTTATTGAACCAAATGTTATCAATATTTACAGAGATAATTATGAGATTAAATTTTTCAGTTTTTTTTAAAACAATGTAAAACACATTGTAAAGTAACTCTATTTTGTGCTCAATGTTTTAAAACGCCCTCGAGAATTTTTAAAGTCTTCAAATATATTCCTATCGCTAAAAGGACTTTTTCCAAATGATTTTTATACAAATGGTAACTATTTAAGATCTGTTTTAATGTTTTTTTCTGCCGTGCAGGCTTTGGCGAGGTTGTGCGAACTGGTGGGCCGTAGGTCCAGGGGGTGGTGGAGCGGGCGGGAGGGGAGGCTGAGCCGCGCCCCACCGACCTACTCGCACAAAGTTTAATCAAAACGAGAGCACTGGAAACGGAGAAAGCAGCGCTGCCGACGTCGACGGCGCCGCCAACGCACACACACACGCGCACAAACACTTACTTACTTGCACTCTCTTTCTCTCACTTTCGCTTCTCTCTCCTGGCGCTCACGTGCCCTCTTGCTCTAACCTATTGCTTATTTGTGAGTTTCCCGTTGTAACATTAGTGACATCGCTGTTGTTGTTGATGCTGCTGTCTTTGCTTTTGGCTTTGCTTTGTTTTTCTTTAGTGATGCTGCTTGCGTCGCTGCCGCTGCCTCTGCCTGCGTCGCTGTCGCTGATTTGGTGTTGGTGTTGCTTTTGTTGCCTTTGCTGTTTCTGTTGATTTTGGCCATTTGCCGCTCCCAAAAGTATGCTTTGTAATTTTTTGTATTGTGCGCGCACATCTTCGGCTTTCTGCTTTCTAGTATCCTGCTGCTCCTGCCGCTCCTTGCTGCCCCGCTCCTCCTCCTTCCGCCCTCCGTTCGATCCACTGCCCTGCTCAATTCATTTCGCCTTTCGCCAATTTTATTATACACAATGCGGACTGCGACGCCGACGTCGCTGCCGCTGCCTCAGTCGGCGTCTACGCTGCCGCAACGCTTTGCGTGCCCAAAGTTTCCACATTTAACATTGTAATCGGGTTTATTATTTTCGCTATATAGACACTAAAAAACACTTTTGTGGCCCCGCACAACTCTTAATTGTTTTTCCTACTATTTATGAATTTAATTATTGCTTGTTGTTAAAAATTCCCTTGACTAGATAGCGGTAGTAAAAAATCTTGTTCGGGCTCTTTTTGCACGCGTTTTGTTTTTCACTCGGCTGGTGGCTCTGGCTTTCTGAGCGGATAAAACAGAGAAGCTGTAGCGCACGTTGCTAAATCTCATCCGGGACTGAAGCTGAAAATTTTAGCCAAGGTATATAACGGTACAGAGCCGAGGCGAGAGAGCCAAGCCCGAACAGCGCAAGAGAGAGACGGAGTCGGAGAACGAGAGAGAGCGCGAATTCTTAATGCTGGAATTTGTGTTTGTTGGGCAACATGGCGAGCATCCTTTTACGAACACCCTCGCACAAAGGACATGCGGAAAAATGGAATCTGCGTGTGTGTGTGTGTGTGTGTGTGTGCAGCCGAAAATGTGCTGGCAGCGGAACTTAATGGATGAATATGAATGAAAACGCCGCAACAGTCCAAGTTGAAGGGGGTGGTAAGAAAGGGGAGGTTGGGGATAGGGACACCCAGTGGGTGGCAAGGGGAATTCCAGGTGGCGAAGACCAGTCCGCACGAGGCCCACGGGCATTGCTCGAGTGCCATCTTTTGAAGCGGCAACATCTACGACTGCCACATCTGCGGCAGCAACAGCAACAACAGCAACGACAGCAACACCAAGAACAGCAGCAACATCAAGTGTAGCAGCAACACCAACAACACTGGCAACTTTTCAATGGGACTCCTGGCGAACGAGTGTAGCGCGTTAGTGTGAGTGGCGCTGCGAGGGTGTTCGTGTGAAGTGGAAACGCTGGAAAAGCGCATTCTCACATTTCAATTAAATAATACCGCCAGCGTACGGTCACAATTGCCAGTTCAATGGGCATTCTGGGCCAGCACTACATTTGTATAGAAAGGAACCACTTAAGCTCTTAGTCAATTTTAACTGAAAGGTTCTGCATTCGAAACAGTTGCTGGTAAATTGGTCTGGGGACTTTAATGTTAAAGTTTATTGATTACAAAATGTCTTAAACACAATACTTTAAAACCCCTATTCTAATTTTCATATTACTTCATCAATTTTTTATACAACTTTAATTTGAAAGAAAAACAAAGTATTCAATTTTAAAATACCTTTTTTTTAACACTCTTCTTTATCAAAAGCTCATTTTTACATATCAAATAATTCATTTAAATAATAACTTTGTTTCAAGGCCAGCATATCCCTCAAGTACCTGAACTTAATTAAATATATAATTTAAAATTTTTGGGTGGTAATTAAGCTTTTGCCAAAAAGTAATTACGGCACAGTATTCTAACTTCGAGCCCTTTGACAATTACGAGCGGGTCCCTCAAGTGCCTTGGCTTTATTAATAGCAACTCATGTTGCGTTTAAACTGGACAACAATGGATCTAACGCGCCTGACATGGCACTGTGACCCACACCGTCCCTGCACAATATCACCCACATACGCCACCCATCCAAATCCTGGCAACCGACAAGCCCGCGCTTTCCCCTTGGGCTTGGCATGTGTTAAGGTCTGCGGATACTTTCTGTATGCTCGTCATACCATATATGATATAAAAATACATAAATGGACAATGCAAAGGAAAGATGAGTAAGAGCTCTGTGCCACTGGGAGGACGAGGGCGGGGGGCGGGAGGCGGACGTGGGAATGGCCAGCTCGGATTAGGGACAGAATTGATTGCGAGTGGGCGTGGTGGGAGTAGTCTCGATCCAACACTGTTCCAAGAACGGCTGCAATAAATGGCCAGAAATCGAGTGCTGCAGGAAGGTCGAGTTTATCAGTGCCCAATGCATCCATATGCTGGAATTTTGTAGCGACACCACTGTCGAGGAAGCCGGAAAATTCTTTAGAGTGCCCCCACATTGCCCATACGCACCGTTGACCATGTAATCGAAAGGCACAGCATGCCATTGCTCAGCTAGAGAAATGCCAAGCCCAGTGGACAGATATTGTTGGCATGCTGGCGAGAGTTTAGCAGTTTTTGGTACTGACATATTTTTCGACATTCAAGCACAATTTCGCTTCAACTTCCAGTCAAGTTGAGTTACCGCAGTCGAGTTCCTGAAGTATTGACGCTAAAGTTTTCCATTTAATCTTGCTAAATTAAATTTATGAGGCCAAAGAAAGCTTAACAAAGAAAAAGATAAACACTCTAAGAACAAAGTCATGGGTTTTTAGCATAAGCACAATAGACTAAAATTCCGGTTTTCCAAATAATAGATAGACTCATTGTCATTTTTCTATTCTGTTTTAATATTTTTTTTGTTGAATATTGTTTTTGTTTAATTTTAAATATATATATTTATATAAAATATATAAGCATAAACGTTTACAAATATAAATATCTTTTATCGTTACCCGACGGCCTCTCATTATCCATCTGCATATCTACCTTCGGTCTGCAGCTCGAAACTCGAGCGCTCACATAATTTGTTTTATGGAATCCCAACGTCTCACATATTTCTCCTGTTGCCACATATTAACTTTTGCTAAACTTTCCGTATATGTGTCTTTCTGTCTCTAAGTGTGTGTGTGTGTGTGTTAAGTTGCATAGTTAAGATACAAATATTTATAGATATATTTACAATTGCGATAAGGTCAACAAAAAAATATTTGTTTGGTGTACGTATGTTTGTCCTTTTGAGTGCGGGAGTGTGTGGTTGCGTTAAACATAGATAAATATTAAGTAAATTTAATTCTGCTCTCGACGGTTAGTGCTCATATAACATACATCGTATATAATATATACATGTGGACATGTATAATCGTAGATATGGTATTTCAACGCATTGGATTGGATTTTCGACAGATCGATAGACATGAACAATAATAATAATAGAACAATAGGCTAAAGTACACTGCAAGATGATAAAATTAAACTTATGCAATACGTTTTTACGACACAAAAACTTAAGCTTGACCCGACGCGCTGCTTGGCACGACTTACATACATGTCCATCTAAAATATATATTCTCTCTATATATAAGCAAAGGCAGAGGCGCTCAATCTCTGGCGGAAGCCTTAATGGATGGCTGACAATTGTTTTGTTACGTTCTGCATAGCTGTCATAGCTGCTGCTGCCGGTGCAGTTCCTTTGTTTGCCGGTTCGACAGGCTGGCTTCCCGTCCCGGGGCATCGTGTTTCCTAGGCACTCAGCCCTCGGAATACGAACTCAGGCTGCTGCGCGTTGATCCGGTGAAGTGATCACGCTGCAAGGTGTCCGAGGGCATGGACACAATCAGAGCGCCTCCGTACAGGGTCTCCATTTCGTCCAGCTGCTGGGCGAAGGTCTCCTCCAGGCGCTGGTTCGGAATATGAGATCATCATTAGAAATGCACAGCACGGAAGCAGATTTACTAGGCAACAACATTCAATCTCACAATATCAAGTTTTATAGACGGCAAGAGGGCGTGTATAAAGTTTAGCTATATAGCGCATGCATTAGTAGGACATTTAGAGCTAAAGAACTATACATAGAGTACACAGTGCATTTCGGAACCATCAGATATGCAATCTCCGTTCGGAGACCCTAAATATCGCATAGTAACGAAGCACACTGGGGATAGATCAAAGAACTAACCTCTTGTTGCAGCCGCTGCTGTAGTTGCTTTACACATTACGAGAAGAGGAGAGCCGGCAAGAAAAGTTTTCGGATACAGATTTTTGATTTGATTTGGTTTGGATTTTTGGTTTTTGTTTTGGTTTTCGATAGCAGCGCGTTGTTGTTTGCATGTGGGTGTTTATTTTTAAGTAGGTGTGTACAGTGAAGCATCATGAAATTGCAATATGATAATATTTATATGTATGTTTATAGCTATAAGAATGTTTACAGTAAGATATGGCTACACAAATGCTTGGCATGTTGCTAAGTGGAATGTCGATTGTATTCTTTATTATTCACTTTCGTTTACTAAGTACTTCGATAATACTGCTTAATTGGAATGCATTTGGAGGCGGAGGGCTGGTCCAAGTCAAGAAAATACTTTAACAATAAAAATATGCAAACAAGTAATCCACTTTTCGTTCAATAAAATAGCAATTTCAACAAACATATCAACTTTTGGCAAGACAGAATGTATGGCGATTTCCGATGCAGAGCGGTAGTAGGCGAGAAGAGCTTTACAAATTCGGTTAGCGCAATGAAGGGTTTTGGGTAAGAAGAAGAAAGGAAACTACGAGGGATGTGTAGTTAGCCAGCACCAAGCGAGGGATGAAAAGCTGGTTAGTTTGGTATCAGTAGGTGTGAGTATAGGATTGATTGACTGGTTAGTGTTTAGTAACTGCGGTGCATGCAGGAAACTGGCTGCTGGAACGTGGCAAGTGCTGATCGCGGTCATCCTTCGCCTTCTTCTAGATGGCCGATGAGTCCTCCTCGCAGCTGTGCTGCCGCTGGTTGACTCGTGGCAATCTGTACTTTGCCGCGTACAGATCGTAGTAGAAGTCATCGGAGGTGGCGGCCGAGTCCGCCGAAGCAACGCTTCCGTTGGTGCGACTGTGTCCCGGCTTAACGGAGGACCTCAGCCCCGGCTGCACTTCGTCCAGCAGAGCGGCTGCCTTTCGTCCCGAGTCAAAGATCAAGTCCGCATCGCTTGTGAATCGCGTGCTCAGCTCGTTTATGTTGTACATCGATTGGGCACTGCTCAGCGAGGATCTGCCGCTGCTGCGACTAGCCAGTGAGGGTCGCTTGATGGCAAAAGAGGTGGTGTGCAGCAGGCGCTGCGTGTGGGCAGTCAGCACGGGTCCCTCGTGAATACGCAGCTCCACGCCACTAGCCTCCGCCGCCGCCTTGGAGTCCAAGCGGCTGAACCGGTTGGTCACGAGGCCCAGGTCGTCTGGTGTCTTGGGCGACGTGCTGCCACGGAAGGTGCTCATGGCCGGCTTGGCGCTCGCATCCTCCGCGCTGTTTAGCGGCGGAGTTGTGGTCACCACCTTGACCAGCTCGTTGGCCGGGAGCTGTGTGATGAGGCGCAGCTGGTTCTGCGCAGGCAGCGTGGTCACGCTGGCCCGCTTCATCTGCTCGCTTAGCATCTGCTCCTCATCCTCCTCCAGCACAAGATCACTGATCATCTGCGATCGCTGCTGCTTATGGAGGATCGGTGTGCTGGGCACACTGCGGCTAAGATCAGGAGCCGATCCACGGAAGTTGGACATCCGACTGCCGCCGCCGCCCATCATCAGAAGCGAGGACCGGGAGCGCGGCATGAGCTGGGGATCGATGAAGGTGTTGCGCGGCAGCAGACGCGACGATCGCTCGTTGTAAATGTTGCGCAAGCGCACGGGCAACTCCACTTCCTGATCCTCGAACTCCTCCCGATTGACCACCAGGCCAAAACGCTTCTCGTGCTCGTCGATGGCCACCTTGATCTTTTTGTTCAGTTCCTACGCTCGTTTCGATTTGGTAGTTAAACACATGCATGACCAAATCCGTTGATTGATTGGTTGGTTTTTGGTTAGTAGTTGGGAAGCACAGCGGTAAGCATTTTTATATATTTTGTTTAATTTTTATCAGTTATCGGTTTCGTATTTTTGGTTTTTTTTTTTTTTTTAGTTTTGTAGGTAGTAGTAGGTACAGTAGGCCACCAAAGTGAATGCATTTGCGTGGGTGTAAAGAGAGAGAAAAAGTTGAAAAAATAATTGGATTAAGTTCAGCCTTGGCTCAGCCAAGTTGCAGCGGTTTGAAGATGAGCCAGGGGTTAGTCAGTCATAGTCCCAGTTCCTATATCAGAAGCCCGTCTTGGCTCACAAATAAAAATAGCTAAGCTAACTGCTGATTCACTGCATTTTTTTTCCCTATTAAACAAATGAGTCACAGGTTTGTTGATTGTATGACAAATCCATTTGAGCAAATACAATTAAACCACCAATCGTTTTGAAACCGTCCACCACGGGTATAGCTCATCTCCAAACCGCACAACTTTGGAGGAACGGGTCGGGATGGGTTTCATTTAAAAGGAAAATAGGGGAGCACAAGACACCACAGTTGACCGTAAACCAATCAATATACAATATATCATGACCAACTTATAGTAAACGAATTGATCTACTTTGTACATATAAAAAAACACAACACCAACGAAATAAGGCTGAGAGCATTTGGCTGAGACAGCTCTTGGGCGGATCTCAGATGGGGATTTGGCATACACACCTGTTTGCGGGGCACTAGTTGTTCACGCCACTCGCGCAGTTCCCCCTTGAGTCGCTCATCGATCTCCAACAGCTTAGAGTGCTCGTGCTCCACCAGAGCCCTTCGCTTTTCGTTCTGAAGTTGCTCAAGCTCTCTGTGAAGGGGATACAATAAGTAAAGGCTAGAAATATCCTGAGCAGCACCTACTTTATGGCGCTTTCACGTGTGGCGCGTAGCTCTTCCAATTGCTTTTGATGCTTCACCTCGAACCTTCGCTCTTCCTGCATGTAGCGCTTCTTCTCCTGCTCCTGGAACTGTAATTTAAATGGGGATTATTTAAAGTACAAATTTATTTTCTCCTATAATGTATAAAATACCTTCTTCAATCGATCGCGTTCGATCTCCGGATCGAGGTTTGTGGAAATACGTAGGGATTCACGGAACATGAGGTCTCGTGCCTTGCGCTCTGCCCGAATTCGCTTGGGAAGTGCTCGCTTTTCCATCGTTTGCTTCTTAACCATGTCCTCCTCCTTGCGCTGCAGCATGCGCTTTACCTGGTCCAGTTCCTTCTCGTGCCGAATGATCATCTGGTGGCGCTGCATGAAACAGAGTTCCTTCACATGCCGCTTGGAAAGCTGGTGGCGTTCGTGGAGCTGTTTCTCCTCGAGTTCCCAAAGCAGGGCCTCCCGCGTTCTCATCGCATTCTGCTTCTGCTGCAGGAAGTTTCGATTGATGGTGGCCAGGTGGTCTCGATGCTTCTCGCTAAGTCGCCTTAACAGCAGCTCGTGCCTCTCCTTAAGGGAGTCAAGGAAGGCGCGCTCCTTCTCCTCGTGGTCCAGTTCCATGGCCGATCGGCGCTGCTTAAACTCGTCCTTGCGCTTGTCCTTGGGGAACAGGTCCACCTCCTGCTTGAGCAGGCGAATCTCCTGTTTGAGGTTTTCGCGGAAAATCTTCAGTTCCTGCTCCTGTTCTGAGCGAATTCGCTTGGACGAGGAGCGCAGCTCGTTCTCCTGCGTCTGCTCCGTCTTTTCGACCAGCTGCTTGTGCTGCCGCGCCAGCATGTCCATGTCCGCCTCGTAGGTCTTTTCCAGCGAGGACCGCTCCTGCTCAAAGCGACGGTCCTGCTGCTCCTTGGCCTGCTGCTCCTTCACGTACAGCTCCGTCTGCTGTTTCCTCTCCTGCTTCTGCAGCATTTTCAGTTCGCGCAGCTCCTGCTTACGGAAGTCATGGTCGTCGTAGATTCGTTCGTTTTCGTCGTCGCCGTAGATCACCCGACTCGTGGTGGTGGTCATCTGCACGCCATCGATCTCAAATTTCCGGGTACGCTTGCGTGTCTTTTTGCGCAGGTTGCGCAGCTCAATCTCCTCTTTAGTGAGGCCCTGGGCATTCACGGTCTTGACTACTGGCGGAACCCTCGCCTTGGGTCGGATCACCACCTCCTCCTCCTCGTCTATGGTCTCGTGGTTGTGGTTGTTGGTCACCGAGGGAGGTGGCGGGGGCATCAGCACGGCCGATGGTGGTTGCAAAGGCTGTTTGTTATTGTGGTCCACCTCGTGCCGGCTGTCTTGACTAGTGTTGGTGCCAATGCTGTCCACGTCGGATCCTCCGCTTACCAGCACCTCGATGCCCCGACGTCCACGCACCGAGCCGTTCTCGCTCAGCGAGCTGTCCGGCGAGCGCTTATCGTGCTTGAATCGGTTCACGACGATGTTCACGTCCTCTGGCACAAGTCCCAGTCCGTTGGGCTGTCGCTTGCCAAGCTCGTTGCTGCTGTCCTTCACCTTAACGCCCTCGTCGCCCACGGTGACCACGGATACATGACTCGTGTCCATCAGGTGGTCGCTGTGCTCGTGACTGTGGCTGCCGGATGCCGTGTTGTAGGCGGAGTCGTCGTCCGCGTACGAGGGACTTACGATCAGCACCTCGCTCTCGTCCAGCTTGCGGGCGTGGACGGCGGAGTTTTGCGGCTGCGGCGGAGGAGCTGGAACCGCTCCCGCTGGCTCATTTACGGCCAATATCATTGAGGACTGCTTGTGAGGCGGAGTGCTAGCATCGCCCAAGCTGTCGTCCAAGGAGGGGAAGTCGTCGTCCGTCGAGGACTCGTGCAGATGAGTACTCTTGTTGAGGTCGTTCGACACGATGATCACCTCGTTCTGCGCCGGCATCACAGAGTTGTCAATAATCACCGGCGGATGGGTGCTGGTCACCACGGTGATCTGGCTCACCGACTCCAAACTGTTGGGAAGAACCAAGTGCTGCGGTTGCGTTGGCAACGGCAGTTGGTGCTGCGGAGTTGGTGGATCGCTGTTGATGGTGATCAGCGAAGTACTCGAGCTGAGAACAGCGTTTGAGGCACTACCCGAGGAGCTGGAAGAGGCCACCGAGTGGACCGACACAATGGAAGAGGCCGTGGGCGAGGGCGGTTGCGGTTTTGGCTCCACCGCTTCCTGGCCGATGGCCACCTCAATGGCCGTTGTAATTGGAGAGGCGGGCTCCGGCGTGGCCAACTTTTTGGGAGATGTCTGGGGATCGGTGGCAGCAGCTGGCTTGACGTTTGCAAGGCCCAATGGAGACGGTGGGGGCGGCGCCTTGCCCTTTTCCTTTTTGACAAAGTGCTATGGAACGGCAGACATTAATTTGTGTCAATAAACCAGTACACATGCACTTACCTTCTTGTCGGATTCGGTTTTTTCAGCTACTTCAGTTACAGCTGCCAATTCTTCTGGTTTCTTTTGCAGCACGGCCGCTGGGGCTTGGACTGGTGGTGTGGACTGCTGGACTTGCGGTGGTGGCGTTTGTTGGGACGACGGCGGCGCTGGAGCAGGCACTTTGGTATGCGGTGGCTGCTGGGCTGCCGCTTCAGCATTGTCATCCTTTGTGTGGTTTGGTCTGTCCGGAGTGGTTGCTTTTGTTGTGGTTGTAGCCGTTGCTGCTGCTGCAGTGGCCGCTGCTGCGATTGGTAAACTGCTACTTGGTTGGGACTGCTCTTTGGCATCCCGCAAAATGGATGTAGGTGTACCTGGAACTGTAGAACGTTACAGAACATAAGTTATAGATACAGAAACACATATGTTACGCAAGACACTCACGTTTGTCAATATCTTGGCTCTGCAGCGAAGCAGAGTCATCGTCCAGGTCTAGCTGGAGCGCCGAGTTGCGGGGTTCCTGTGAAAGATTAACAGAAAGCCATAAGTATTTCGTCAACTATGTATTCCCTTAAGTACAGCTGTTCGTCTAGCCGAGCTACTTGACTTTTACTACTTCAGCAACTCAAACTACAGACTTTAAACTATATTCGATATGCCGAATTAGCATATTATCATTAACAAATTCCTAACTCTGAGTAATACCTATTTTTAAACATCAAAATAACCCAGCAAGAATTTGTTGTCATAGAACGCAAAGCGTTAAACGCACTGTTTGCAAATTTTATCTGTTATTGCTCCATAAAGAATATCTGAGTCTTAAAGGTAAAGAGCTTATAGATAGTGAAACTGTCACAATTGTCAGCTAGACGCTGGTCAGAATGATTAGTAATTTAAAACCGTGTGTGATTGAAAGTGTGCTTGCTATAATTACCGCAAGAAACCGATAACTTGGCAAGGGCTTTTACAGAAACCCGAGCACATACACAAACAGAGCGAACGTAGAATGTCTTCGGCGGGGGAGCTGAGTGATAAGCAGCATTTGGCAATGCTGATAAAATAAGTAAACTAATTGTGCGCCCGCCTCTGGGCGACAGTGCCTGGGATGCAGTGCCGGATGGTGCGGTGCACGGGTGGAACGGACGGAGGACGGACGAGTGCTGTAGAACGACTTACCAACCCTCTGATAGAGCGAGCGCCGTTTCACTTGGCGTTTAAGCTTCTATATCAATTATTTCCAAGTAACCACATACAAATGATAAGAGCAAACATTGCGACATTTTGGCAGTGTGGAACAGAACAGAACGGAACGTAACATAAACGCAAGGCAAAGAATAGTCGAGAATAAACCAAGATAAACATATAAAAATAATGTATCGCGCGGTGCGATTTTGATTTTGGTTGGGTTGAGGCGGCAGCGTGTAAGAGAGAAGAAAGAGCAGTTGGAGAGGTGAGAGAACGTTGATATTATCGTCACATCTAGCAGTTGGACTACATGGGTGCGGTGCAGGGCACAGGAATTAAATGGGCTTCCAGCCACACTTACCTCGGTCTCGTCATCCACCACCTCCTCCACGACTTCAGCCTTGTACTCGAGCAGCAGATCCTTGATGGGCTTGGCATCCAGATTCCTGTTGATGAAGCCGTGCTGCATCAGCACTTCCGTCGTGGGCCTCACTTGTGGATCCTTCGGGGCCAAAAATACACAAATTATTAGAAGCAATTGGCATTTGGGGTTACAAGATGCAGACCTTGACTAAAGACTTCTTGAGAAAGTCATTGAACTCCTTGCTCCATCGGGAAGGCTGCTCCAACTTGGGCGGCTCACTCTTTTGGATTTTGAGTAGCACTCGCATGGGAGACATCTCGCTGTTCGGCGGCTCCATCTGGGCAAGCTCAATGAGCGTGATGCCCAGTGACCAGATGTCCACTTTGTGATCGTACGGGTTGTCCCGGAACGTTTCGCAGAGCACCAGCTCCGGAGCCATCCAGTAGGGAGTGCCAATGAAGGTGTCGTGCTTCTGCATCGTGTGTTTGTTCTTGGCCGAGACGCCGAAGTCCGCTGTACACAAGGGTTTAAGCATACAAAGTTGTGTGGTGAGGGATATTATAAACACCTACCCAATTTAACCCCTCCTTCCATGGTAAGCAGTACATTTCCTGCCTTTAAATCGCGGTGAATGACTTTGTTGCGGTGCAGGAAGGTTAGGCCCTCGGTCATGTGCTTGCAAACGTAAGCAATTTGCGGCTCAGTCAGGGGCTTTTCCAACTCCACCATGATGCTGTCCAAGGCTCCGCCATCGCAGTACTCGATGAGCATCTGTGGGAGGATTTTTCCGGTGATAACTCTCTCTCCTGTCTAAAAATTTTACCACAATACTTACCCATAGCTTATCATCGATGGAGAAGGCCTCATACAGTTCTACCACATTGGGGTGCTTAATCTCCGATAGGATATCGATCTCGACCATGTGGTCGCTGAGGTTCTCCTCGTCCTCCAGCTGGCACATTTTAGCAGCTGCAAAACGCTTCTGCTCCTTGTGTTGGGCCTTATAAACCTTGCCGAAGGCTCCGTCACCAAGTTCCCCAACCATTTCCCAGAACTCCTCTGGGTCCGTATCCATCTTAATGTTGTTGTAAAGGCGCTTCTTTTTGGCCTCACCTCCGCCGAGGTGGAAGACCTTTTTCAGGTTGGTTATAAAAGACATTTTGGCTCTCGCTTAGATTTCCCCTGCTGCTGCTGATGACGATGATGATGGCGATCGGGGTTGAGTCTACATAGTGAGCTCCTGGGCGAGAGTCCAAGCAGGAAAACTAGATTTGGTGAAAGCTGCGGACATTAGCAAGCGCTATATTGATTGACTCGGCAGGTGTATCGCAGACTTGGCAGGGGTTCAAGTCGTGTCCGGGAGAAGTAGTGCCCCGTAGAATATGGAATGCAGAACCGTAGCCCAGTTTTTGTAGTATAAACTCACCTTTTAGCCGTTCTTTACACTCTCTCTTCGGGGTTCCTTCTCTTTTTTAGCAAAATAGGCCAACGAGCGGGGATTGTGGGCTTGGTTTGGACCGTCTTTAACGCTTCTGTATGTTTTATAATTTAATTAGCAGCTCGCGAGCTCTAATATTTGTAGAAAAAACACGTACGAATGGGAGGAAAATGATTACAAACGAGAAAAAGTCAAAGACGTAGACAAAAGAGCGTAGTGTGCGCGCGTGTGTATGTGAGAATATGTGTGGGTCTCGGGCTCTAAGTATTTGTGAGCTGGTCTCTGGGCTTTTAAGCCCCCTCTTTGGAGCCCCTCTACCGCACACTTAATTTGGCTAAATCTCGGCGAAACTTGGAATTTTACAAAGACCAGTTGGCAAACAAATTGTGGCGCCTTGAATTCGCACTGTCCAGATCGCAATTTGTAAACAACACGCGCACGAATCGCGATTTTAAGCAAACGCAAACACTCATTGATGATTACGAATGAAACGAAGTCGGCGAATGGGCGTGAAATTTGGGGACGCACGCAGTCAAGCAATTGGAACTGGCTATTACCTCATCCGCACACACTCACTTTTCGGCTTTTCTCCTTTATCAATTACTGCACTATCTGTGTTTTAATGTTTAGCAGCGCACACCCTTTCGGCGAAGCGTTTAAAACGTATTTTCCCCCGAAAACGCTCAGAAATTTCTCTTAAGCAAACGCTTGGTGCTGCCACTGCGTTGCAATTGCACTGCCACCGGAGATCCGGCAACGCCTGCCAAAAATGGCGTTTAGGTCATCTGTGCGAGAGGAGAGCAGAACTATTTGCCTTCGCCAAGGGCAAAAACAGAAACAACACACACTTACACACACGCACTTAGAAGGGGATATGGTTAATTTAGTCGGCAACGCGTTAATTACTTTGATTATGTAGTGGGGACAGCAAATGCAGCCTTATTGGCCGTTCTTTTTCGCACTTCCGCTAAACGATTGCGCACTTTCTAACTGTTTGCACGGCGCTTTTCCTCTCATGATTTTTCCACCAGCAGTATATGACCGTCCGACGGAACCACAAATATACCATAAGAGTAGGTAAATTTACTTTTGTGGCATAGTTGAATATTTTATACCCTTTCTCTGATAAGCTATCAAGGGACCAATAAGTTTTTTAATACCATTCCCTATGAAATAATTATAATATAATTATTGTTATATTGTTATTATATTATATCTGAAAACTTTTCCTTACCAAACGTATTGATTACTTGTTAAGTGTTCACTTTTCGTAATGAGTCACAGACTCGTCAATGCTAAATTTATTATTTGCTTATATTTGAAAGGACTTTAAAAAAATATTTAAAGGATTTAAAGGATTTCTTCTTGCCAAGCTGTTCAGGAGACTTTCTGTAATTAAAAAAGATCATTTTTACTGAAAAAAATTAAATAAAATCTAGACGCTTATGGCGCCATAAACATTGATTCAAGTGTGACCAGTTGCTGTGGTAACTGTGGCAAATAATGTTAACAAAGCGCCGGTCATACTGCAAATCGTTTCTGCTTGTCATTTTGCTCTGAATTCTTTGCCGCAAATCGCAGATAATTTCGCGAAATAAAGGACTCGCAGAAGAGTAAGCTCCTTGAAAAACAAAGCAGCCTGGCATCTGACAAGCGGTGCAGCAGTCACAGTAAAAGCCCGAACCGAAAACTTAAAAAATAGAAAACATGCCGTCGGCGGAGGTGAGCGTAAACAAAGTGATAGTGCATCCACTGGTCCTTTTATCCGTGGTGGATCACTTTAACCGAATGGGAAAGATCGGCAACCAAAAGCGTGTCGTAGGGGTCCTTCTGGGTTGCTGGCGCTCGAAGGGAGTCCTCGATGTATCTAACAGCTTTGCAGGTTAGTTGTGCATTAAGGACATACAAATCAGAGAACACAGAATCTATTCTCATTTTCCACTTGCAGTTCCCTTCGACGAAGACGATAAGGACAAGTCTGTGTGGTTCCTGGATCACGATTATCTGGAAAACATGTACGGCATGTTTAAAAAGGTGAATGCCAGGGAACGAGTCGTTGGATGGTATCACACAGGACCCAAGCTCCACCAGAACGACATAGCCATCAACGAGCTGGTTAGGCGTTACTGCCCCAACTCCGTGCTAGTTATCATTGACGCTAAGCCCAAGGATCTGGGCCTGCCCACGGAGGCTTACATATCCGTGGAGGAAGTCCATGATGATGGCTCGCCGACCAGCAAAACTTTTGAGCATGTGCCCAGCGAAATTGGCGCTGAGGAGGCGGAGGAAGTGGGCGTGGAGCATTTGCTACGCGACATCAAGGACACCACTGTGGGCAGCCTCTCGCAGAAGATCACCAACCAGCTAATGGGACTGAAGGGTTTGAACGCACAGCTGCGGGACATCAAGCAGTATCTGCAGCGCGTGGGCGATAGCAAGATGCCCATCAACCACCAGATTGTGTACCAACTGCAGGACATCTTTAATTTGCTGCCCGACATTACCAACGACCAGTTTACAGGAACCATGTACGTAAAGACTAACGATCAGATGCTGGTCGTGTACTTGGCCTCCATGGTGCGCTCGATCATCGCCCTGCACAACCTGATCAACAACAAGCTGGCGAATAGGGATGCCGAGGAAGGCAAGACCGACAGCAAGGAGGCGAAGGAGAAAAACAAGGAGAGCAAGGACAAAGACAATAAGGAGACAAAGGACAAGGACGGCAAGAAGACCGAGGAGAAGGCCGACAAGGGCAAGGACGAAGGAGGCAAGGGTTCGCGCAAATAGGAGCGAAAGAAGAAGCGCAAGCCCCGTCGCAAGCGAAAGAAGCAGGGGCCGCAGGACTAGCTGCTGCTTCTTGTGGCACTTCGTAGGAAGTGGAACAACACCTCTATATTATTAGGCGTGGGTGTGCAATGGCCTCAGAGAAACAAACATTGCCTCCATTCATCGATCATTGTCCCCATGAAATCAAGCTCCCTCTTTATTATTTCGCCAGCTACGCGTAACTAACTAACGGCAAGTTTATGTAATTAAAAATTAAATAATTTAAACACTCTGATTGTTTTTCTTGATTGCCTGGTCCCAGTAAAATCAGTTATGTTTTCTTATTTCGTAAAACCGAAATTATATTTAATAAAAACGAAATCATTAAGCTCGTTTGAAAAGCAATGTAAATGGCTGTCTTACAATTGCCTTTCCAACGCGCAGAAAAACTTGGGAGTAATGCATTGTACAGGGCGTTCTCTACGTTTTTTTTAGAGCAGTTACTACTTAGAAAGCATTTTACCAAATTTCACTTGACTTACAGCTAAGCTAGTTAACGCTTACAAACTAGGGCAAGGGATGCTAAGGTTAACACCACCAATGGCTGGACAACTAGAATACTAGGTTCACTAAGTGCTTGCAAAGTAGTCAAACTAGATTAAACGTTGAGTTCGTCGGCATCTTCTCATTTTTGCTAATGGTAGCTTGTGCACGGGGAGTCCTGCAAAATGGCTGCTTTGCAGGACTCCCTTGTGAGTAAGAGGCTTCCCCTTTAGACCAGCCACTCGCTGGCCAGCGGAAACTTGAGCGGCTGGCAGCTGCTGAGTCTTAGCGAGCAGTTATTGTCCTCGGCAGCAAGTGGGATCCTGGAGCTCATCATGGGATTGCTCTGCACCGAGCAGAGGCTTAAACTATGGCTATGCGACTGCCTAAGACTAGCACTAATAATATCGCTGCTGATCCTATGCTGATGCTGATGCTGATGATGATACTGTTGCTGGTTCCGGCTGCCAACGTGGTCCTCCGGCGGGCAGGTGTGGTTGCAGTTGAGATTGTTTGAGTGGAAGGCCGCCTGGCAGCTCCTTGCTTCGGCCCCTGAGGTTGTTGGTGACAAGCTGTTGCTGTTGCTGCCGCAGTTGAGGTTGTAGATCTTGATGCTGGTGCAGCTGGTGCGGATGTTGAGGTGGACCTGGGCGTGGTCATGTCACACCGAGGTGCCTTGCTGGCCGGGCACCACCGATCCGCAGCTCTCCTCCGGCTGGAAGGACTCCTGCAGCCTCCGGCGGCAGCCGCCCTTTGAGGCGAAGAAGAACTTGTAGATCATGTACATCGGGATACACAGCACCGAGGAGCAGGTGACCGCCCAACCCACTTGGTAGCTCCAGTCGGGGTAGTAGTACTCCTCGCCGAGCATCTCCTTGTAGCCCATTATGGAGAAAATGAAGATGGTCTGAAAGAATTACCGATAAGCATTGTTTTCTCTTTGAATATCCGCTTTTTTCTGACCAGCAGAAACACCGGACTTATGTAGGTCCAGCAAATCCTCCAGAATAGGCCAGGCTTACTGCCAAGCATCTGCTCCACATCCGAGCTAAAGCGATCCACTCCGTAGAACCAAAAGACTCCGGCGGCCTCGACGAAGACCACAAAAAGAATGGCCAACCCAGGTCCGTAGACATTCAGGAAGTTGACCAGCACCACACCGCCCTATGAAAGAAATCGGTATATGTAGTATGCAACTTTTTATTATCTAACACCTTATGCCGCCACAGCTCGATTTAACAGATTCTCTCCTAACTGGCACTGATTAATGGCCGGGGGCTGAGTTATTGAACAGCTTGATCCCTTGACCGATACTGGTCACTCCAAATGGACGAGTGACCAGGACAGGCAGGAACAAAGCAGGCGGCAAATTACAATTTCAAATGTAATCAGATAAAGTGGCGGGAGGAAGGACTCTGCTGCAGGAGCAAAACCACCGAGACGTCGGTGGTTGTTTGGCCAGGTAAAAAGGCAAACAAGCCAACTTGCTCTTGACAGGTGATAAAAATGCAGGGGGAAAGGGGAGTGAGAGTGTGGAGATTAACTGGCTAACGATAAAAACCACTTAACACGGCAATCCATCGACTTCTAGTTGGCATATTTAAACAGGGGCTGCTATCAGCTAGATGGAGCGTTAAATGGGCCAGTTGGTCATTCATGCATATGTATAAAGCGCGCTTCAGGGGTAATTAACTGAATCACAGGACGAATCTAAAAGCAATACTCACATAGGTCATAGTGGGCAGAGCGCAGAGGAAGATGAAGGCCAGGAGCAGCAGGACGAAGAGCTCCCTTCGCCGGCCAATCACTCGCGGGTACTCATCGCACAACGCCGTAATCATCGCCTCCAACCCGCCGAAGGTGCTGTCCAATCCCAACGTGATCAGCATCAGGAAGAAGATGATGCTCCAGAACACCGAACCACTCATCATGGCAATGGCCTCTGGATAGACGATGAACACCAATCCAGGACCCTCCAAGCCCACTTTGTCTATTGAGGTATTTTGCACGAAAGCCATGTACCTTAAGAGTTTAACGAAACGTAATATATTTGTGTTATTTATTGCTATTGCATTAAAGTTTTATACACCTTTTTAGTTTATAAATTTAAATGTCTATATCATGAACGCAAACTCACCCCAAAACGGAGAATATGACGAAGCCGGCCAAAAAACTGGTCAGGCAGTTGATGCTGCTCGTGATGAGGGCATCTCGATAGCAGTTGTTGTTGAACTTGTTGTAGCTGGACAGGGCTAGCAGGGTGCCAAAGCCAGGACCCAAGGAGAAGAATATCTGCGACGCGGCGTCGATCCAAACCTTTGAGTTCTTCAGCTTGTGCCACTCGGGCGTTAAGTAATACTTGATGCCATCGAACGCGCCGGGCAGAGAAACTCCCCTCACCAAAAGGATTATCAGCACGACGTAGGGAGCCAGAGCTGTGACCCACACAACCTTTCCGGTACTTCGCACTCCCTTCCACAGCGAGAAGTAGACCAGGACAAAGACCCCGAAAACACAGAGAGCCAGCGTTGGCTTCACCGGACCCATGAAGTCCAGTCCGTTGGCCTTGTAGCTCTCCAGCACCTTTCGCCTGCAAAACAGTCGCTTGAGGATTCGATTTGAAATGTTTGGAGGACAGGGGAACTAACTCGAAGAACTCCTTGGCTGGAGAGGTGGCCAGCTCCGTGAAGTTTTCGCTGGTAACCTGCATGCAGTTCTCCGTGTTCCAGGGATTGTCGCAGGAGGTCCACGGCAACTTGGACGTGAACGAGGCGAAGAGATAGTACACCGCCCATCCAATAATGGTGTTATAGTACATGCCCATGTAAATGTCAATCAGGCAAATTGCATAGCCAACACCTGTAAATTTCAGAGGATTTAGGTTGAAGTGAAATCTGACTAGATTTCAGTTCATGATTTTTTTACTAAGAGCACAGCTTAATCATCCCCACTAATTTCACTGGTAACAATCTTGAACAACTTGATAATCAACAGGTTTCACTTAAAAGCCAGCTCAACTTGTCCCGAGAACACCAATATTTCTGATTGAAAACGGCCAAGGGAGGATAGGCAAAGAAATCGGAATATTCCCGCGTGACAATTTGCAGGTTTCATCTTTTATACAAACCACCCTCGACCGATTTCCCGACTGGTTTCTTATGAGGCCAATAAGACACGTCACGTGATTTCGCCTCCTTTAAGTTTTCCCCTCGCTTTGCTTTCCGGCTGCCTTTTCATTCACTTGGAATGGCTCGGCAAAAGGTTTGCCAAAGCAAACACTTGTTGAGCAAATGATGACTGCCACAAAGTGGTGTTTGCTCTCGGACTTTTTACCAGGAGGAAAGGGCCAGAGATGGAGATGGAGTGGGATTTGGCCTAGACAAAGTGACTTGGCAAAAGTTTAGGCTGACTTTAAGCGAACGGCGAATCCAGTGGAGCAGCCCATGCATTTTGTTTGTCACTTAATGGAATTATCAACTCGATACGCAAACTTTGAATAGGACTTCCCCTCTAGTGGCTGGCTTTTCATCGCTACTGTAAATCAATTTGAGGACAATTTAATTAGGGCCTTGCAGCCGGAATGGAGGTCCTGATTTGGGCTTTGTGCGATCCGCTTGAATGAGTCGTTAATTGTTGCAACAAATCTGTGACTCTTATCCATTTCACTGCTGGATAATGTCGCAAGCACACACAATGGCTTCCTTTTTTGAAACACCCTCGCTCCCCTCGAAAACGGAAACTTTTGCCTTTGTGCGCCAACAAGTGCGGGTGTCCTCCGTATCTGGCTGAGACAATAATGCTCGGCCGAGCGAAAAGCATCAGACATCAACAACACACGATTTTATGTTTTACATGGATTTCGCTGAGCCACGCTGCGTATACTTAATTTCTCATTACAAATGCTTACGCTCCAGGCGAAAAGCCGCCTGCGCAAACATTGAACGCTTTTATAGATTTCAATATGCAATCACGTTTTTACATTCTGCGACTAAAACTCAATATTTGTAATTCATTTAAATTGCCATTTAATATTCTATTATACGATACGAGTATACACACGCCCGCGGCTGCTTTTTATATATTTGTATATCATTTTTTGCGGCCTTCATTGCTTTTTTACTAACTTCCTTGAATTGGATTGGCATCCCGCCCTTAAACTCACCTTTTAGGGCCGGACAGATGCGTTTCCAAATGCTGAGGCAACCACATCGGTGGAACTGACCCAGAGCCAGTTCCATGTAAAACAGGGGCAGCCCGCCGAAAATGAGGAAAAGGCAGTAGGGAACCAGGAATGCACCTCCTCCATTTTGGTAACAAATATACGGGAACCGCCAAACGTTTCCCAGGTCAACGGCGAAGCCAATGACGGCCAGCAGGAACTCGGCCTTTTGGCCCCAGGTCTCTCGAGTTCTCTCCGTTACAGACACAACCAAAATTCTCTAAAATAAGGAAACGTTTACGTTTAGAAATCTTATATCTAATCTAACTAGTTTGACTCCAACTGTTTATTTTTATGATTTTTAATACTCGTATTTTTTGGTTAAGAAAACTATTAATATTCGTTCATTATTTGCTGTTATCATACACACTATCATTTAGCCAGCTCACCTCGTTGTTGGCCAACTTGGGGGCCAGTGGATCGGTGACCTTGGCGGGCGTTGCTTGATCGCCGTCGTCCTCGTTGGAGTCGTCCTCGTTGTTCGGAGACTCCTTGTCGTTGCTCCAAGGAGCGGGGTTCGAGCGGCCCGTCGCGGCAGCTGTTCCCCCGAAATCGGAGCTGCCGCTGCGATCCATGATGCTGTGAGGGGGTGGGCGGTTGAGGGGAGGGGGCGTGGTGCCTGGAGGCGTGGCAGTGTACGCCGATCGCGGCACTAGCTTAGCCAGCCGAACTCTGAGCTCAGTCCGAAGGCCAGAAGAAGCGAAATCTGCGCTCTATTCGCGGCTTTCACGGCTGCACCTGCAAACTGCAATCCGTCGCTCCTCCACTATTCGGCTTTTCTGGCCCGTTTAACGCTGTGGTCGTGGAAATTGCATTTTTCCCACGGCCCTTTCACATGCTGGACTCCCTGAATCGACTGGTGACCGAAACTGAAACGGACGGAAGCAACCACATTAAATGGGGCATGGCTAATGATGGTCGTTTATGGGCATGTGATTTCGAATTTCGCCACAGGGGAGGCATTAAAATGTACAGATTTTTGCATGCTATTTTTCTGCCGATTGTGTGCTCAATAAAGTAGTAATGTAACATTTTAAAGGTCCCGCGCGACTGAAACTGCTGAATTCTGAATGGAAACACCCGCTGACTATTTTAAACATGTGAAATGGCCTCCAGAAATCCTTTCAATGTCAATGTCGTCAAATATAGTTGTTTCCGGACGACAAGCAATTGTTTTCCCTTAACCACTTTAAGCGATTAGCCTTGGGTTACAATTCAGTTTTAAATTGTACACCGTAGCGTATGCTTAACAAATCTCACTTAGCCAAATGAATTCACAATGAAAGCGATTGCAGCCTTGATTTTCTTCAGGGGCTTCGCTCCCATACGAAAGGGGCATGACTTTTTAATTACCATTTAATTGTGGCCCACACGCGAAGCCAAACAGCAGATAAAGATAAAGAAAGTTGCACACATGTGCCGACGGTCGACAGATGAAATTGCCAAATAAGAAACTTTTTGATAAGACAAGTGTTAAAAATATAGGGAACAAGGGGAATTTTAAAACAATCAAAAGATACTTAGAGATATGAGAAAGGTATGTTCGCCAGGTGCTTCGCCGTAGGTATAATATTTATGAATTGCAATTACTCCAAACCGTATTATTAATTAATATATGCTTACGTAGCGGGAAAACAAATGGTAATTTTAATATGAACAAATTGAATCTATTTCTTTAATATTTTCAGAACAACAGAACACAGTTAACAAGAAAAAAATGAATAAATGCAGTTAAAAAAGTTTTAGACTTACTTGTATGGATAACACTAAAAAAATGTGTATTTCTTTAACACAAAAACTAACTTATACACTTTCCACACATACTTTATATTTAACACTGTGGATTTTAAAATTTGTCCAAGGCACCGCACAACTTTCAAAGTTTCCTGGCTTCCATGCGTCCGACTTGAGAGACGCGCGCCGCTCCTTTCGGCCAACTGATGAATCCTGCGGCCGGATTCGTCCTTTTATACGCTCGCTGCGCAGGCGGGCGCCAATTTGCCGTCGGAAGGACGACGAACCGAGTATCCCTTCGGCTCGACTTGGCCTGGACTGGAGTGGAATATCCTTCTGGGGTGGGGGGCGTCCGAAGTTGAGACTCGACAGGTGGCAAAGTGTAACTTAAATTGCAGCAAACTGTTGCTCATCGAAGTTGATTGAACGCCTGCCTCCTGCCTCCCAAAAAGAGGGCGTTGTTGTGGGCGTGGCCCATTAAGAGCGCCTAGTTTGGCTTGTTAAATGGTTGCCACATTACTATACTGTCCAGCCGATTGACAAGAGCAAAGTTCCATTTCACTAATTCAGTTTCAACTTGGAATGGATAATTGGGGAAATGACGTTAAGGCAAAGCAAAGTCACAAAAACTTGGGACCATTATTTATGTATCAAAGCATTTGTTTGGTTTAAACGAGTTTAATTATTTATTATTTCAACACAGAAGGGTTGTTATATTTTCCCTTTTAAATAATCTGTATTATTATAGCTTGTTATTCCATATCATATTATATATTGAGCACCTTCAGTTTTCACTGAACACCTTTGAGTTTTTGATTTGATTAAATTTCTCCAAATTTATAGAGAAATGATTTGCATTCACAAAATACTGAAAAGATAGTTGAATTCGGTTGAAATCGGTTTCGATTGGAGCAAACAGACTTTTCGGTGGAAACTTGGGTTGTTTACTCTTTGAAGCGCGGCAGCTATCTGGTTTTTACAGGCACGTGAAGCTTCCATGTGATCACTTCAATTTATTGAGAATGGTTAAGTGTCTTTTTTTTAGCTTTTAATTTAACTTTTTGTCTATTTATTTGCTAATTATTCGGAGCGGAGATTGCGAGAGCGTGGCGCACACAGTCGACTCGGCTTGTCAAGTGGGTAAATCAGCGTAATTGCAAATCGCCATCGGCACTATAATTCGCGGATCGGGGCACTTGAGGGCTTGGAGGGGAGTATCTGGAGTCGTCGTGGGCTGCACACGTTTTCTGTGGTTGAGGTAGGCGAATTGGCAGTTGATAAAGTCGATTATTTAGACGCTCTGTCTGTCAGCGGATATAGAGATGTATACTTCCACACTGGAACACCCGTGGGTATTATTCACCACCCAACCGACCAACCACCAACGTCAGCGGATCATCGCTGAATGTGCGTTCCTGAACTATTTTGCCGCAGAACCGGGCTTACATAACAGTAATCCGACATCGGATTTCCTAGCCAAGCCGCAAACTACGTCATCGGCCCCACATTTATTATAATAAACGGTTGGCGCGAGATCTGAATGGATTGCAATTGATCAGGTGGTGGGTGCCAGTTGGAAAAGTGAACTGGCGAAGTGAGCTAATCATTTGTTTGAAATGGTATTGTGATTAATGCAAAATCGCCATAAATGTTAACTACTTGCAAAATAATCATACTTAGCTTGTGTTTATTTATTAAAAATGTTGAAAACTTGTAGTCAAACGAATCTCAGATTCATAAAATAATGGTGAATTTTTTTTAAATTTAAATTAAGGTTGTTAAATTTTTCTTCTTTAAACATTATTTTCACAAAGTAGCAAACTTTGCGAGGGTCTTAAGAACCCATGGCATAAACAAGGACACGTCGGTGTAGTAGGCCCTCTGACTTGGCCCACAAGGATCCTTTCCATGGCTTGCCAGTCCAAAAATCACATGGCGGGACAGTCCAAAATAATTACTCAAGTGGGTAAGGGGCCCACCCGAGTTTTCCTGGCAAGCGGTGTCTTCGATGGTGCAGAGAAAGGATTCGTGAGTGTCTACGGGGCACGGCTCCGTTTTCACCTTTTCCTCTATCAGAGTTTGAAATAATTCACCTGCTCTTTTCCATCTGAACGATATATAAGACTGCCCTATTTCCGAGGTAAGCGACTGGAGATTGTTCGTAAGAGGCAGGCAAATGGGTCGAATGTGATCTAAAACAAACATTTACAAGATATAATTTCATATTAACAAGCTTTCATTCAAACTTAAAGTGTTTCCTGATAACAAAATACCAACCTTTGAAAACCACTTTCCGGCTTAATCTTAGCAGGGCAATATCATTTCTCAGCCGGGAGTATAAAAAGTTATCATGAAAAATCGATTTGCTTACAATAAAGTCTTCCACTGGTGGTGCACAAATGGTTTGTTGATCATTTGAAATGCAGTCTTCTTGGGATTCTATGTTGTGCTCTCCCAGTCGAACGATAAATCTGATTGGGAATATATTTCATTTACTTATGAAATTCTTTTTACTCATTTTGCTTACTCTCTAGATGAGGGGCAAAATGCCAGGCAGTGTGCTGAAGTTAAAACAAAGCCTTAATGAAGAAAGAATTAGTTAGTAAATTAGTAATAAGCAACTGGAAACATACTTTCTGAGATAAGGGCTCCTCCACAGCGACAACTATTTATATCATGTTTTGCATAAATAAGGGCAATCCAAGGTTGAGACATCAGTAAAGCCCTTCTGCCGGAACCATTAAAATTATGATTCAAACTTGAAACAGATGATCCACAATTCCGCTGCTGAAGTTGCTCGTAGACCAAGCTTTCTTTTTGGGTCAAAACAGGAGATTCAGACAATGATGAACAAATTACGCAAAATATGCCACAAAAAAGGGCAGCAACTGCGAGGGAACTCATGATCCAAGCTTATTCCGAATGCGACTAACAGCTGGTCTGCGGTTGGTAAAATTTTTGTCCCACGCTTATCACTATTTTGTAGAACTGAAATGAATAAAAGATAATAATGTCAATTTTCAATGCTTACAATTGTGTGCTGTTAAATACGCTTTCTTAACATACTATAAAACAGTATAACAAAATTATGCTGCATGTTTTTTAGGCGATTTTATTCAATTTTTTAAATCTCCAAAAAAATGGGTTTGCTGAAAATTTACCATACTCACTACTTTTAAGTCCATAACTTTTCCAATTTTAATCAGATTTTTTAGTGGCATACGTCTCTGAAATTGTAGTTTAATTCTCTAATAAACTGCATCATTAGTTGATTTTTTATTTTTTGGTCAATTCTTTCCATTTTTTTGATATTATTTATTTATAGGTATTAAGATCATCAAAACTCTTTTAATAACCGTTAAAACATTACCTCCCCTCAGCTCACATACCACATTACATTCAAATTTGCAGTAGCTCGTAAACCAAAGTAACCACCAAAAAGTTCAGTGCGTCTCAAACCTGAGTGAGCGGGTTTTTCGTTGTGCATAAGCTACAGCCACACTGAACGGCTATTCACACAAAAGCGCGACCAAAACAAATAAATTGTTTATTGTTTCTCCAGATTTTCTTATCACAAGTAGGAAATTAATCAAGATTAAATAATTTTCTTTAAAGAAATGCGCTTGACAAAGCTCTGGCAGAACCGTTCGCCCGGCGATCGCCACTTAAGCACGTATTTTTGCTTGGCGGCCGTGCGTTTACTGCTCGTTTTTGTGCCCCAATTGGGTTATGTGCATCCGGATGAGTTCTTTCAAAGCGTGGAGGTGATGACAGGTGGGGCTTGATGTGCACGATTGTCGCCTTGTATGGTTAATTATATGTCGAACTTTGCAGGCGATCACTTTCGGCTGGAACACACGCGCACCTGGGAGTTCAACAACTCGTTGCCTGTGAGATCAATAGTTTTACCATTCGCTTTGCTTCGAATTCCCTGGAGTTTCTACGAGTTCATCGCTGAGTGCGTGAAAACCTGGTGGCATTTAGAGCTCCTGGGCACCTACACCTACGTGGTGTTTCCTCGCCTGATTTACACATTGATTTCCTTCTCCAATGACTATTGCATGTACCGCCTTTGCCGGTTGTATGGACTCCGATTCGAAATCCGCCTTTTGGCGATGGGAAGCTCATGGATTCTACTCGTCTTTGGCACTCGCACTTTCTCCAATAGCCTGGAAATGGCCATGTGCTCCTGGCTCCTCTACTTGGTGGGCGATTGCATGCTGCGAACCAGAACAGTGGTCTACAAAAAAGAATTCCTCGAGGAGAAGTACGAAAAGGCGGAGTCCATTAGCGAACGGGTTCGGATTTGGAAGCTAAAAAATTCTCTGCCGCCACACAATCTGCAGCACCTTATGGCCATGTCCACAATCTGTGTGGCTGGGGTATTCAATAGGCCCACTTTCCTGCTTTTCGGAGCACCCATGGTCTTCTTTTGGCTGCTGAGAGGACTGGGAACCCGGAGCATCACCTTTCGGGACTTTAATCTGCGCATCGTTCTCTTCTGCTTGTGCTCTCTGCCCGCCCTGCTGGTCTTCATCTTCTGCGATTCCCTGTACTACCAACACCTGACCCTCGGAGAACTGCACATGATGCACTTAAGCATCGATAACTTTGTCTTCACGCCGTGGAACTTCATCAAAGCTAATCTGGACTCGGCGCAGACGGCCAGCCATGGAGTGCACCCGTGCTATGTCCACCTGATGGTCAACATGCCAATGCTGTTCAATGTCTTGGCACTGGCCTCCTTGGGAGCCTTTGCCCAGCTGCTGCTCAGATTCTTTCGGGCGGAGTATCAAGTGCTGCCGCGCTTCCAGAGCATCCTCTCCTTGATGTCGGGGGCCATCTTTGTGCCGCTGTTCTTCCTCTCGCTTATCAACCACCAGGAGCCGCGTTTCCTGCTGCCCGTCACCTTTCCGTTGCTACTGCTCCACGCTCCAAAGCTGATCACAGGATTCAGTGCCAAGTATCCCTTCCAGAAGGACCACCCCCTTCTGCGCTGGTTCTACGACAGAATACTCTCCAGCAGAGCTTCGGAACCCTATCTTCTTAAGATCTGGTACGTGAGCAACGTTGTGCTGACCCTCTTTTTCGGCTTCATCCATCAGGCGGGCGTTTATCCCTTGGCGGCGGACATGTCGCATGTGGTCGCCACCAAGCCGGCAGCTACGCACGTCCACTTGATAACTTCACACATCTACAGCGTGCCCCTGCACCTGATCAACATCCCCAGCTCGAGAGTGCTGCACTTCAACAAGCAGACCCATCAGCGGTATCGCCACCAGCGCGATTTCTACATGTACGAGTACGGAGGCCTCTCGCTGGACTCCCTGCTGCAGAAGGTGAAGCTCATCAGTGGGAACTGTGAGGTGAAGCAGTCGGGACCGAGTCGACTGCGCTACAAGCTGTACCTGGCCATTCCGGCATCCTTGAGTGCCGATCTCCACGAGGCTCTGGTGCACTCGAACGCCAGCAGCTACCTGAACTTCGAGCTGCTAAACGTGTTCTATCCGCATCTCTCCACGGAGGCGTTTCCGCGTCTGCTGGGCAGGCATCCTTGCGACGTGGATGCTCCCCACTGGGCGCACGACGACCTGAAGGGCACTTGTGCAGCGGAACAGCCGCCAGCGCTGAGTTTTGCCTACCTAAACAAGCAGTTCAGCTCTTTCGTCCATCAACTGGGACTGGCGCTCTACGAGATCGATGTAAAGCGCAAGAAGCCGCTTTCTGTAGTGCTAAAGAAAGCCGCATTAAAGGAAACACCGGCGTAGTTTTCTGTTTTGGAAGACCAAGTGCCTTAAACCAAAGCTTAGACTAAGATTGATTATTTTTATTGACACTCTTGTAAAGCACAACTTCCATAAAGACTTCTAATCGTTAGGCTTGACTTCTGTAAACATTCCTGCTTACCGCAAAACAAACTTAAATTAAAATCATGTCTAGTCATCACCAAATACGTAAGCTGTAACCTAAGTTTTGACAAATACTCGGGCCAATCATTAGTTGTATATCCAGGACAATAATACTGAGTGAGCGAAGATAAACGGAGTTGCTAGGAACCCCATTTCACAGGTAGGTTAGACCGCTGCGGCAGAACCATTTAACATGTTCCAGCAAACAATCAGTAATCAGAATCGTAATTCTGTCCATTTCAGTTGCCGAATGCTGGAAAAGAGTAATCCATTTGACACGCCGTTGGCTGTTAATTCCCGACAAACATCTGAGGGCGTGGGGCGCGGCATCCGCGTTCATTGAACGTTACCGGGCAGAGATCTCGATGCGGACGCAATTGTGTTCTGATTTGGATTTTTGTATTGGGCTGCCTAAGCCGGAAACCCGTTTTGGCAATGCGGCGACAATTGGCCTATAAAATGCTGGAGCATTTCGGCAAACAGCATCAGTCACTGACAAACCAACCAACCCCAACCACCAAATCAACATGAAGGTAGGAAATAGTTGTCCGTCCACTCAGGGTGTTCAGCCACTAAAGGATTTAATGGTGTCGTCCTTTCAGTTCCTCATCTGCTTGGCCCTCTGCATCGCCGCCGCCCAGGCTGGTTTGATTGCCTCCCCCGTGGCTACCTATGCTGCTGCCCCGGCCTACGCCACCACCTATGCCGCTGCCGCTCCCGTGGCCTACAGTGCTCCGGTCACCACCTACGCCGCTGCCGCTCCTGCCTACTCAACCTACGCCGCCGCCGCTCCCGCCTACTCCACCTACGCTGCCGCTGCTCCAGCTTACACCGCCTCGGTGTACAGTGCCCCGGCCTACACCGCTCCCGTGGCCACTTACGCCGCCGGTGCCGCCTACGCCGCTCCCATCTCCACTTACGCGGCCCCGGCCATCGTCAGCCCCTTCCTGAAGAAGAAGTAAACTTGACCCCATCCCTGGCCCACTTGACAAGCGAATCGATATACTAAATAAACCGCCAATTTAAGCGAAATCCGTTTGTGTTGAAGAATCATTATACACGTGACCTTCAGATCAACCAAAGTTTTGATAGGCTTTATTCTATACGGGCCGACTATATCTTCCGAAGAACAATATTCTGGTGCCCTCTACGATGGCAAAGAGGAAAGGACGGTTGCAGGTTATCATCAGCTCACTCCTATTGAGCACTTCCACACTCTCCGATCGTGCGACTATCATTAAGCATTGATAGAGATATAAAAATCTGAGATTTAAGAACATAAAACTAATATCAGACCTGCGCCTGCTGATCCATTTGATTCCTTTTTGTCAACCTCTTGAGGAGATGTGGAGTTTTCCTTGGATAGATTACTTCTATTTTTCGGGACCTTTTTCACCGGTGGTGCGGGTATCATTTCTCCGTCTAAGTATTGATATATATTCAAAATCAAAGAGTTAAGAACTTAAAACTAATGCCAGACCTGCGCCTGCTGATCCCTTTGTTCCCTTTTCGTCCACATCTAAAGAAGTTGAGCCCTGTAAGATGTCGAGCCGCGTGTTTTCCTTGGGTTTGGTGAAAGACTGAAGAAAAGTATCGTTAAAAATGCCCTTAATCCCGAGATCAGTTAGTGCTTGGGCCATGTCTTGGTCGTACTTGATTTTAAACTTCGGCAGGGAAACGTGAATTTGTTTGGGACTCAAGTTAACCAGGTCGAGGTACCGCAGTTTGTTCTCGACCGTCCGGATTCCTTTGAAGGTTTTGGGCACCACCAGAGCCATGGACAGATTCGACTTCCTGTAGGGAAGAAGGGCCACGTGGGCGTCGAGTGTTTTCTGGAAGTTGTACTTAAATTGGCCCGGAATTTCCATCATTTCCACGGATACCGAGCGGTTTTGATCCGGCATGTAAAATTTTCTCGGTAAAGTTTTTTGCACTGGGAGCTCCCAACTGCCCTCAAAATTGACGGCATTTACCATAAAAATTTTCGTCCCGTCATTGAACATTGGAGAATCGATCAGTTCAGCCACTTTACCCTTAGTCTTCGAAGAGACCCATTGGTTAATTTTAGAAATTCCCTCGACAGTTTTGTCCAAGAACTCGACATCAACGTTAAGAGATTTCCTTGACAGATTCCGGTAGCATTGGCATAAGGGTGTTCCATTTATAGCATACAGTCGACTAAAAACTTTGAGTTCCGTATATTTCTGTCGAAAGGCCTTGACGACCTCTTTTTTCTTGGCGCCTTGCGTTCCCAATACCTCCTTCAACGCAGGTTCAGTTTCGCCACCAGATCCCAGATAGATTTGTGCCAGGGAGAAGTCGATGGCTGCCGGGGACACGAGTATATTAATGTCGGCCAGCTCGAGAACCACCTTTGCAACCAACTCCAGGTGGGTAAATTTCAGAGAGAAGACCCCAATCGAAACAGAACAGAGCAACAGAAGACTCCACGCGATCATTGTTGCGAAGGTACTACCAGACAGACTACCAGACGAATTGAATTCTCTACAGAGTATTTATTTATTCACGCCTGTTAAATGCCTAAACCGTATGGGATGGCTAAAGCTACGATTCGCTTACGATCTAGGGAGTGCTAGAAGCGAAATACAAAACAAATTGCAGTACTCGAGATGTGGGGCTCGCGATGCTCGATGGGTTCAATGGAGGTTGTGGCTCAAGTACATGGGACTCCTCGGGGCGTCGACCTCCTCGAAGTCGAAGTCCACATCTTCGTCCTTGTTCCAGCGCACCGTGCGATCACTACTGAATTCGGTCGGGTTTGGTGGCGTTCGGGGAGAGAAAGTAAGTTCAGAATATATAGACTTTGTCGCTGTGAACACAATAAGAATTTGTGTGTGTTTTGGTTGGTACTCTTGTCTCTGGCATGTGCACAAGATTCGATCAAATCAATCAAAAAACCAAAAGTCAAAATCAAAAAACAAACTCATTGGCAACAGAAAACGGTTAGTAACGTTGGTAGAACCTGTTCAAGCCGGCCGCCGGCGGAGGAGGGGGCGGCGGGGCGCCCCTGGGCGGGGTGCGTCGGGCGCTGAAAAAGCACAAAAGTCATTGTTATTAGGAGTGGGCTTTCATTAGCCCAATATCCGAGCTGTCACAGAAATCTCGAGCGAGCCTAAGGTCGTTCGGCTTGGCCAGCCTCTTGAGAACCCAATGGGATCTCTGGTTTAGAAATCAATCTGTGCTGACGGATTCACTTCGTCATGGTTGTGTTACCATTTCATTCATAGCTTGATCTGGTTATAAGTTCTGTTACTATTGACTTTATTTCCTTTGCAAATCTGAGATTTCCGTGACACTCTCGTAAGCCGACTACTTACGCCGCGACGTCCGCATCCAAATGGCCTCCAGCACCGTAGGCATCGCTCTCGTCCAAGTCGAATTCATCGGTGCCGGTGCGTTGGCTGTGGGAGATCGACTCGTTTAGATAGCAGCTCGTCACAGAAACGGATTACTGGAGCGGGTGATCGGGTGACTGGGTGGGCGTTGGTGGGGGTGCAGTGATCAAACTGGCCTATGGGTTCGGGGGTTCCGGAAGTGGGACACTCACAGGCGCTGATTCCGCTTGTTGACAATGTCCTGCACAGCTCGGGCGGTCAGCGAGACCTTGCTCTTGAGACGCATCGGCGTCCGGGGCATCGGAATGGCGGCCGGAATGTCCGGGTTCACGCTGAGCACGGGGGTCACGGGCCGCCGGGCCGTCTCACTGCCAGCTCTGTCCGCACTACGTCTGGCATGGCAGAGGGGCAGAGAGTGAGTGGGGGGCGGACCTCGAGAGGGGGAGTCGGGGTCACCGGGCACTTACAACTTGAGCTTCGTACGGAGGTTCGAGCGCTGGCCGCGCGTATCGGATCGCTGCTCCGGACTGACACTCGACTGGTTGTGGACCTGGCTCGGCGGCTGGCTCTGCCACCCTCTGTCCTCGTGGGCATCCTCAAAGTCGAACTCCTCGGTGCCTTGCCGGCGACTTGGGGTCGGGTGAGACATTACAGAAACGGAAAGAGTCTAGGGGTTCGGGACGTAACTTACAGCGGCGTCTTGATCTTATTGCGCGACTGCCAAATGTTCAGAATCTTTCTGGACTGACTGCTTTCGCGCTCCCGCTCGCGGGAGTTGGCCCTACTGGGTCCGCTGGACGAGCCCCAATTGTCGTCCTCGGGGTCGTGGCGCCTGGCGCAGATGCAAATGCAAATGCCACATGGAATGGTGGAATGAGTTCGAGATGGGATGGCGTGGTGGCTGGGCGATACTCACAGCTGCTGGCGACTGCGACTGCGCACCGGCGTGGTTACGGCGGAGACGTCGCGACCGCGGCTCAGTTCTCGCTCCCGACTCCGCTGGTCCCGCTCGCGCACCCGCTCCCTGTCCGTGTCCCGCTGGATCTGCTCCTGGCGCCTTTGCACCGGTTGCTGCTGCTGCTGCCTTGATGGCGTGGAGTCCTCGTCGGCCAGGTCCAGGGTTTCCTCTGTGGCAGTGCGTCTCCTGTGAAGGGAGATGATTTATAGTTGCCTCTTTAGGACCAAATAACTGACATTGAACGTGGACTTACAGTGGTGGCTTTGGCCTCGCCGTGCTGCTGGTGCTCCGTTCCCGGCTCTGATCCCGCTTGCCGCTCCTGCCGCTGGCCGCCGAACTGCCCGACCGCTGCTTCTTCCGCCCGCGACTGCCGCCCCTCGACTCCCGGTCCGGACTCCGGTCGCTCCTCCGCTGCCTTCCCTTGCTGCGCGCCTGAGCCGCCTGCATGACATTCAGCCGCGTCTGCACGGTGATCAGATTCAGGCCCACCGGAGTGCCAATGGCCCAGAGGAGCAGTGTGAGGAAGATGAAGAAGGTCAGCCCGTTGACGAAGTCCACCATGTTGCGGCACAGGAAGGTCCGGCTGGCGTCGAAGGTGTCGTAGAAGGGCCGACACTTGGTGGTGGTGTCGCCCAGCTGGGACTCCATGGTGGCTCGACTGCTGGTCAAGTAGGCTTTCAGGCTGAGTAAGTAAATATATAAGGCATACATTTGTCTGTATTTACTCCAAGTAAGAAAACAAATTCCACAATTAAACGAAATTTGTATTGTTTATTGGCCCTATAGTTTTGAGGACACTTAAGCACATAAGTGGCTGCCACAAGTTCAAGCTGAATGAACACAAATGAATTTCCCCAGATTTAAACGGCATGAAACATGTAGGCTTTCCGGAGTCTTAGCAACAACATATTTGGCATTCCTACAATTCACCTATCATAAATACCTCTGTGGTTGCCGCACGTAAGTTCGCACTTAAAAAAACACTAAAAATGCAATCATGACACTTGGCAAACTTAATCAAACGATTAGGACTTTCAATTATCTGATAAGCCCGAAAACTATGTGCAGTACTCCCCAGTGCGCTCCTAAAATTGTTCGAGTGCCTTGTTTGTCTGACAGTTGCAGAAAGAGCAACACAATAATAAAGCTCAAACACGCAGTCGGACCGAGAATTCAGTTTCAAGTGCCGCAGGCGGTCGAAAAAGAGGCCAAACAGGAGCAGTATTGAGTTTGTGTGGTCTTGACTTTTGGCTGGAAAACACTAGGATTTCCATTGTTGCAAATACATCAGTCAAGTTATCTAACAGTCAAGTCAGTCAGTTGAGTGGAATATAAACTTACTTTTCGGGAATTTATTTGGTATTATTTGTAAGATCTTAAACAAACTTAAAAATAATCATTCTTTAAGTTCTTCCTATTATTCCCTAATTCAAAACATATATCCATGTTCTTTCAGATTAATTATATTATGAAAGATAACCTGCGATATCTCACCGATCTGTGTAGGCTCGCGTCATGTTGTGGCAGATCTCGCCGGCCTTGTTCTCCAGGTAGCTCTGGATGCTCTTCAGGTGGTTGAGCGTCTGGTTGACCTGCTTGGCCCAGGGGTCCCGCTGAAGCTCGAGGGCCGTCAGGTGGTACAGGATCTCGTTCTGCAGGTTCTCCAGGGGCTGGAGAATGGAGGCCTGCAGCCGCTTCGACCGGCTGCCCAGGGTGGTCATGCGCGAGGACGTGGCCACATCCTGAATCTGGCGGGCGAACCGGATGAGTGGATTGCGTGCGGCATTATGCGGTTCACGTAGCAAGCCCGCTCTAATTGAAACTAATCGGGGGGCGGCGGGACACCAGCTGGGTTGGCGAGGTATGGGTACTCACCTGCAAGGCCACCCGCTGCATCTGATCAATGAACGTGGCCAAATCCTTCTCGGGCGTGGGCGCACCCACACTGCTGCGGTACGTGGTCAGGTTGAACGAGGACGTCTGCAGCATGTTCTCCAAAATGTTCTGGACGGACTGCGTCAGGGAGAGGAGCGTTCGCCCGGACACGGAAATCGCATCGATGGCCGTGGACACTTTGGGGAACTGCCGCAGGTCGGCTATTTTGCTGGTGTTCACGAACGCATCCAATTGAAAGACATTGTACGATGCTTGATTTTGCTCGCAGCCCCTGCGTTGTGTTGTGTTGCGTAAGAGTTGTCAAAGAAAGTCGTCAAAAGCCTGCAAACCATAATGTCTACGGGGGAAGGGGGAGCACAGAATGGGTAGAAAGGGAGTTGGGTGTGCAGGCGGATCGTCCTTGCAGTTCGGCAATTTATGCCCCTACTCCACCGACCGCCTGCATGTGCATTTTGTAGCTGCTCGGATAATTGGAATCGTGCTTAAAATTTGCGGTTACAAGTGGGCCGAGCAGAGTGGGTGGGCTTTCGAGTGGGCGGTGGTGCGTGCGGCTAGTTGGATTGGCATTGGTGAGCTGCTGCAACATTGAGTGCCATGTGGCTAGCAAATTTCACTGGGCTTTCAAAACTTTGTGGCTTTGGGCCGACTGTTCCCCTTGAGCTCCCAATGCTATGGCTGCGATTTCGCATCCGAATAACTTCGCAAGTCGGGGGAGTGCGTTGCGGCTGCCTGTGCATTAAGTTGGTCGGAAAAGGAAAAGTTCGGGAGTGGCTACGATAATCACAGAAATGGGTAATCACACTAAAATCGGTTAAGAGCTCTTGGTTGGGATTCGATTGGCTCCTAGGGAGAGTTTCTGAAGGGCAGCAATGGGTTTCAGAAAGGGTCTACCCCTAAAAGGGAAAAATTCAACTTCTTACTGCGTGAAAATTACCATATTAAAAGGACAGTCCAAAGGAAAAAGGAATGTTCAAATTTAAGCATAATTTTCCCGGGTGCAATCATGTCTGCCTAATTTCCGCGTAAACTGCTAATCGATGAAACCGTAAAAACCGTAATATATTTTCCTTTTCCCAAAGGTCTTTGCGGGGCAATCAAAATTACAGGCACGTACAGTATCAAAGTAATTGGATAACAAAATTCGTTACTTCAACGCAGGCGTTTGGGCTTTAACTTTGGCTACCTGGGAACTCTAGACACACACGTGCTGCCCAGTTCAGTGTTAGCTGGGGGGGACTCACCTGAGGGCCTGGCCCAGACCCACGTTGACCACCGACCGGTTGACTCCGACGGGTCGCAGCAGCTCCCCGATGATGCCGGTCTGGGGCTCCTGGGCGTAGGCGTAGCCCGGCTTGTCCAGCAGCTTGCCCAGCATGTTGTAGTCCTGATCGTACAGGGAGCGGCAGACGAAGACCTCGGCGTTCCCGCCCACCGCCAGGGAGAAGACCCCGAAGAAGGTGAGCCCGATGCTGGCCAGGCAGATGAGCATCACGGCGATGAAGAAGACCACGCCCGACTTGCCGTTCGACTCGCAGAGGAAGCAGCAGTAGGACATCAGCATGAAGAGCATCACCCAGACGATCACCGTGCCGGCGATCCAGCCGACGCTCCAGTAGGCGTTGGCCCACTCCTTCAGCTCGTTGTAGCCGGGCTGCAGGGACGACCAGGTGCCCTCCAGTCGCTGGAGCAGGGCGTTTATCGTGGAGGTCAGCTGCTGGGCGTTGGCGGTCGTCCGGTGGCGAATGCTCGCCAGTTGCTCCAGCGTATCTGCAGAGAGTTAGAGTTAGATCCAATTCAATTAGCATCCACAGACCAGAACCCGATGACACTAATTAATGTTGGGGAACAAACTTTGGCAGCATCTGTAGATGCACAGGGAGAAATCTTAGAGATAATTTAGGGAAATTAGTAAAATAATACAGTCACACGGTTTTCATATCATTTAATTAATAGGAAGTTTACAAACACTTAAAAGTGTTATCTGCTGGAAGTAAGTATAACAAATTAAACTCGTACGTTTACTTTCCTGTGTATTTATCTCTATGTCTCGGGAAATTGCATTGCCAGATTCATGGGTTCTTAACAGAGAGTGAACCGAATGGGAAGCCCGACACCTGGCCATTGATTGAATTGTACACTTAGCCAGTGGCCATAATTGAGTTTCGGCCGGGTACAATATGGATTTTGATGGGGGGCAGGCGATTTACTTGGCCCGTTTGAAAGCCAAACTTAAATGGGGGGAGCGCCCTCCTTTTACTTTGATTGCTCTACTTACAGTTGCGTTCATATGCCGTGTCATGTTTAACTTGTTGCGGGAAATTGCTGAAAATGGAACGTGACACGCCAACTTCCGATGTCAGATTTTTGACAGTAGCACCGAATTCAATTTCGCCCAAGTAGCGCATACGGAAGATGCTCTGGTCCTCTTGCAGCTGACAAATTGTCGGCGATGTCGTCGTGCCGTTGTCCAGGAAATAAGATATTGCGGGTGAAATTAGAAAAACAGAGAAGTCCGAACGGGGAAATCGGGCAGAGAGGGTAGAAGGAAGTCAGAGTACAAATTATTTATACGTTGAACCAGCAATGAAGGTGGCATTCGGGGATCCGAAGCCTGAATACCCTCGCAGGGGAACTTCGAACCGAACGAGAAAGGAAGCCAGTTCCGGCGATCCGCTTTCTGGTTCTGGTTCAAAGCATCATGCCCCCTGCCAGGGTGTCCACGCAAAAAGAGATACAATCGAGGGGCCCACAGTTTTCAGGGGACTCACAGTTTTCAGGGCGTCGACGACGCCGTTCTCCTCGAAGCTGCGTATACGCAACGTGTCGCAGAGCGGGCGGTCGCGGTACGTGCACTGGCGCTGCAGCACGGACAGCTGGATCTGCAGCTCCTCCATCCTGGCAGCCGCCTCCTGGGAGAGTTTCAGGGCCCTGCCGACCGTCTCCTGCAGCATGAGCACGCGGTAGATGAGCTCCGCGTTCGCTGACAGCGACAAATGCACGAAAATATTATTATTTGCAGCGTTATTGTAGCGAGCTTTATTGGGGGAGGCGATTCGGGGTGTTCGGGATTCGGGGAGTTCGGGATGCTGGGGTCGCAGGGGCATGAGTCCAAATTACACATTGTGCTCGATGGCGAACATAATGGAGTTGTCATCTTGGCAATTGTGTAGGATGACTTTCGCCGGATCCGGCTGCCTCCGTTTGCATTCCCCTAATGAAATTGGGCGCAAACAATCTGTTTTGGCTGAGAGCCGCTGCCAATATGTTTACCGATGGGACTCCATGTGCTTTGATTTTACTGATTGTTTGGACTCGAGTGGATGCCACAGAGACAAAATTTAAGCAGATCGAGGAAATAAAATGCAGGATGAGCTTGCTAGAATTCAAAAGCTGATGAATGGTCTGGTATGCTAAATTAATTTTTTTAAAATTGTTATAAGCAAATAAAAAGCAGAAAATGTGATGCTAAATCTGTCCGCTCAAGAGAGCGTCCGTTTGAGAAATCATTTGTTCGTTGGCTTTCAACAGTTGAAATCAAAATGGAATTCAGAGCACAAACGAAACAATGAGAGGCAGCGTGCTAAATTTAAAGCCTCACCCGAAGGTCGCACCCCTTGGGGCCGTAATTTATTGGGGCTGGTTTATTGTCATGTTTGGCCAATAGCGGGTGGTCACTGGGCCTACTGGCCGTGCCACAACGGAATTTGGGTCAAGTCCGCAGCCAGACAATCGCAGGGCCATCGCATGGGAGCACTTAACCGCTCGTACTCACCCAGGCTAAGTGTCGTCAGTGAATCATACGCCAACTCAAGGCCAGTGTGTGCGGATATTTCCGCTTGAATCGGTTCGCCAAGAAGGACGTCCACGTCTGCGGAAAGAGGGACACATGGAAAAGTCATACATTAGAAAGTTCCAGCATAATGCACGGATCGGAGGCTATAAAATGGGCGGGAGTTCGAGTGAGCGGCGACAGAAAGTTGGCAAGGCGATTGCAAATGGGCAAAGTTATGCGTCCGACAGGACGACTGACCTTCCAGGTCTTTGACGACCCGCTCCACTGATACGTGGAAGCCATTATCGAGCTTGTGTTTGATTTGCAGATGCGTGTCCTTCAGGAAGACCTCCACGTCGTGCACGGCTGACTTGACCATCTCGGGCGTCATCTCGATTCCGGCGGACAGGCGGCTGTTGGCGTAGAATATGCTGAAGTCGCTAAGCCTGCAAGGAGATGGCGTTAAGGGCAGAAGTTACTTTCCATTACCTCCCTAGAAAGTGGGGCTCTTAACGCACGTTAGCAGGATGAAAACAATCCAGAGGGTGACCAGTCCGGCGCTCTTGCGGCACCGCAGGCTCTCCTCCAGCGATTCATCCCGGATGTTGCAGGGCGCGTTCCGGATGTGGTTCACCTCCTCCTGCGTGGAGCGACGACCGCAGCACCAGGCGCAGGTGGCAATCAGGGGCACCAGGGCCAGAATGGCGAACACGCTCATCAGGGCAATGAAACCGGACTCGATTTTAATGGCCTGAGTGGGGAAAAAGCCATGAAGATGTTAGCTAAAAGCAACCCAGCTCCCACTCACATTGGAGGCAAAGTCCAGCAGACTGGTGTTTTTGTGTAAAACATCGCGTATGGAATCTGCAAATTCAGATTGTAAATTGTAAATTTCTTCTTAAACTAAGGGGTTAGTCAGGAGTCCATGTAAGTAACTACTACAATAACTTCCCATTGGTATTTGTCGGGTTGTTAACTAAATCCGAATACAACTGCAACTGAACTCGCTTAATTAAACCATCAAAAGCCCATGATTGCCCCTTTCAATCTGCCACCTAGTTTTTGTCAATTCCAATAGCATTTATTTCACAATTGGCTCAGAGTCGCTGGACAGCGGTTCCGACTGCTCGTCGCTCAAGTGCTGGATGACCACCACGTTGCAGAGATTGGCCTGCACCAAGGTTCGGGTGTCCGATTCAAGGAGTTCCTGTCGCGGGAAGGCGGTCAGCAGGACGAAGTTCCGAGTGGAGAACTCGGGCCTGGCCAGCCGGGCATATCGGTAGAGGTCTCCGATGTTGTGGGTAAGGTTGAAGCGACCCGACACCCGGCTTCCATCCGCCAGTCTCAGCTGCACCGTGGTTATGGCGACGTGTTCGTTGAGCTGAATGGTCTGGGGCTCCAATGGGATGGGTCCAGCCACCAGGATCCGGGAGGGCGGGCTGTTCAGGGGTCTGCCTGGGCCCATGAACTGCTTCCTGGACAGATGGCGGAAGGGTTCGTTGGTGTGGTCCTGGACGCTTAGCTGGACCCCGGGCACGCGGAGCATTTCCTCGGGGAAGTCCCCGCTCAGAACGGCGCGCAGGAAGCGCTCGTTCTCGGGAACAGCGTACGGCCGCAGGGAGCCGTCGTCCAGGGAGAACCCCTCCGACCAGAGGTGGAGCACCACCATGGTGTGCTCCTCGTCGGCGGGCTCCGCGTCGGAGTCCTCGGCCGCGGACATGGGCGGCGGGTTGATGGGATGGGCGCTGCCGAGCCGTACGCCATGACCCCAGACCCGCAGACTCCGGTCGCTGTCGTGGTTCGTGATGGCCGGGGTGGAGTTCTCGATATTCACCCGCTTTCCCACCGGCGGCTCGTGCTCGGAGCCCGAGCTGTTCGACCCGCCGGCCTGGTAGCCATCCTGGTCGGCGTCCCTCCGCCGGGAGTGCTCGCTCAGCAGCGACTGTAGGTCTCGGTTGCTCCCCTCCGCTGGCGAGGATTCGGAGGGCCGCTCGGACTCCTCCTTCTTGGCCGCCGCCTCCGACTCGAAGGTGCAGGTGGCCGTTTCCAGGGACCAGTTGTTGGCGCTCAGGTACCGACGGGCCACCTCCTTGCGCACTCCATGGCGCTTCATGAAGGTGCTCAGCTTCTGCTCATCGGTCATCTAGGCAGGCACAACCTATTTCGGGGCTGTTTCGACGGATTGAATTTAGAAACACATATTGATCATTGGGGCCTGGCCACCTGGTCTCACCTTGGCCACCCGGACACACATTTCAATTCAGTAAAGGGGCAGGGATTAGGGCCATGGAAACTATTTAAGCCTTGATTGTTTTAGTCCTCGCACAAAGTGTTCGTGCACAGGAAAACTTTTATTTGGACAACTAACTGAAAGTTAAACACGGAAGTTTAAAATGCATATAGTTTTAAAAGGATTTTCAAAGCACTTACAAGCTTGTAATTATTATTATCAGATTCAGGTCTTGGTATCCAAATTGCTGGAGTTTTTCTCAGTGCACTATTTAACGCAGCTCTTGTGAGCTGAACAACATGCCTACCTATCAAATGCTTTCCTGAATTTACATCTCTAATGCCTTCATTGTTCGCCCGAAACCCCTTTAACCCAAACCCAAGTGTCCTTCGGCCCGAGCACATACGTTCACCCCTTACATGGACACAAGGACACGCCCCCTGCTCGGCGGCAAGGGCGGGGGCCAGGACTTACCCAGCGGCAATTCCTCGGGCGTGATAAGCGATAAAAATTCACTAACGTAGGTGAATATAAATGGTCCTGGCGCAATGTCCATGCCCGGTATGCTGTAGGTAAAAAATGTGGCTGGCGTGGTGGACACTGCTGGTGCTGGCGCTGTTGTTGTGAGCGTCGTGGCTAATGCCATTGTGGATCCCGCCAGGGCAGCTGTTGTGGGTCCTCCGGATGCGAGGCCCGCCAGCGCCATCGCCGCCGAGGATGACGAGGACATAATTGTTGTTGCGGCTGGCGTTGGCAGTGTTAGATTACGCAGGTCCATCTTCGGCCGGCTGGCTGACTCGCCTTGGCTGCTGGGCGTCCCCTCCTGCGAATGAATTAATGCGGAACAGGCATGACCATGAATGGAATCGGAGGGATCGGAGGCATTGCAGGACTCGGGGGTCCGGCAAAACAAAAACCCAAGACTCGCGTCGGGGCCAGGGAGAATGTTGTAAAATATTTTCGGAATTTTATGTTCCAATTATGCATTCATATGTACGTCCCTGTGCTGCCTTGCAGGCTGGTCCCAAGTCCTGGTTTCCTGGGTGCCTGGGTTCCTGGGTCCCGAAACCCCGGCAAGTAACTAACTGGGGCCCAGTTGCTCGCTGGGACCATGTGACATTCACGAAATTAATGAATATTGCAGCTCCGTGAGGAATTTTCACATATTTTGCACACAAATTAATTTTGCGGTTCCTAAATGTGGTTTATTAAATACGGAGTGACCCATTTTGGGTTAACCTAGGGTTGGCATTACATTAAGGTTAGCCACATTTCGTATTCGTTTCTATGCTGAGACTCCTATTAGGGGAATGTTGTCAGGGTTGGGCCATATTTTGACCTATGTCCATAAGATCTGAACGAATGACAGTTTAGAATAAGTTTATACATTTTTGGAAAGGTACAAGCGAGAGGAAGAGTTCACCAAAAATAGAGAATAAAAAAACAGAAACAAAAGAAGTTATAGGCGTTTGAAAAAAAAAAAAAATGTAGTCAGCGTTGGGCCATGTAGTCAGGTTTGGGCCACCTTCAGAAAATCGTTGACAATATCGTAACGTGGTGGAATAAAATTGAATTCAGGTTCATCTGACATTATTTTGTTCATTTATTTAATTATTTGGGATTTTACAGTAAATAAAAAATTATTCAGAGTTGTTTTTTCGTTTGTAGCGAGAAACACTAAGGAAAAAGATAAAAATGATTCATCTTCTTTCAATCCATCAAAATATTTTTTTGAGGAAATCTATTTAATTTATTTTGCATATTTTTGCTACCAAAAACTTAAATATTACAACAAAAATCGAAAATACACGAATAAAATGTAAAAATTATGATGGCCCAAGCCTAACTACAAGAGTGGCCCAACCCTGACGACATGCGGTATTAGTCTATTATGGTATGATATAGCCAAACTATATCTAACAATGAAACTATATCTTAGTATTTTGTAATATAACAACTATATAACGTATTTTTATGTTCACTTTGCGGATGACATGTTGTAATCTTGTGTTATTCCACCTTTTCGGCCAGGTTAAAAAAACTTTTTCGAGCACTTTTTTTTCACAGAACAACGGCACGTAGAAAAATGAAATCCCGAAATAAGTTGTCACGTGGAAAGTTTCGAGTGACCGATAGAAGTTTCTAGATACCCACTAACAGATGGTACTAGAACGAATATTCAAAATATTGAGATGGCCCAAGCCTGACAACGGCCCAACCCTGACAACATTCCCCTACTGTTTGCCTAATGAAAAAGTTAAGTAAGTGATGATGCTGTTTTATTTGCCCGGCAAAATTAATTATAATAATACTGCGATACTAGTGTAATAATAGCTTTAATAAATATTACGTATACGCACTACCTACTATTATTCAAGATACCTCTTTATAATATTAGTATAGATTTAACTTCTGATTAGCTCGAAATGATTTTTTTAAAATCCTAATTGAGTTTTTTGTCACTACATAAAACACCATTGTGTTAAATTGAAGAGCAGCCATCGCATGTTAAGTATACGCGGCGTATGACAGAGCAGCTTTCCTGTCAAGGTTCCGTTCCATTTAATTGGCGTCCCTGAATGCTGCCTTGAATTGAATTCTTCACCTCCTAATTCTATTAAATTCATTTTTCCTTTTGTTGCTATCTCGCGCTGTCTTTGCCTTTTTCAATGTTGTCAACACTCGGTCGACAAAAAAGCGAGCAGAAAGCCACGAGACGTCTCTCTTCCACCGCCCGTAGAACATACATCAATGGGTAATGACTTTCAGAGACTGTAGAACTACTCTTTCTGTGTCTTCTCTTTTCTCGTTTTCTGCTCTGCAGTGGACGTCTCTTTCGGGACTGAAGAAGAAGTACGGACACCCCGGGCAGAAGCCCCTCAAGTTGCCGCTGGAAAACCCAACTCATTTGTTTTCCTTGACAATACGCCGTTCGCCGTTCTCAGTTCTCCGTTTGCCGTTCTCTGTTCGCCACTTGCCGTCTTTATCGCCATTCACGTTGTTAGTTGGCCAATGGCCATACTAATTGCTCTGCCAGGGGACTTTCGGAATTAGAACAAACCAATACAGATGGCTGGCCAAACTTAAATAGTCTTGGGCGAGAAAGTGGGTCATTAAAACTCGATACCCGATGCATCGGGTGGGTTTTCCACTGGCTCCTCACTTACAAGCCCGTGTGTGAACTGCCTTACCACACCAGCTTTCCATCCACACACACACACACACACAAACACACAAGAGTCTTGCTGCATGTGCGATTATGTTAGCCAAGTGGACACGAGTCAAGGCGCTCGAATTCGCTGGCCAAGCTCTTTCGAAGGCAACTCGATACGCAGTGTGCGGACTTGTTGTCGGCTATTATCTCCCTATTATTGTAGCCATTGCTCCGCTTGCTCGGAAGATATTAGAGGGCCGTTCGATGATAACAGGCGGAGTGTAGTGGCAGGGTTCAATGCATTGGGTCACAGCCAGAAGGGCTTTCGGTGCGGCTTAGAGTGGAGTTATTCATACTGCTCTGCAGTGGGCCAGAGATTAAGTCTGTTAAGTAATGGAAAGGTTTAAGGTTGAAATGTCCCCAAAGTAAGCGGGTGAAAACATGAAGTAAGTATCGCAATTCAATCATATGCAACCAAATAGTATCACATAAATTTAAAGCGAACGCAAAGTCAGCTGCCTGCATTAAATATAATGAGCCAGACTTAACGCCCCAGTTTGCGCTAATGCCCCGGATTCGATTAATTAACAAATTGCACGCCAAATGAACTTACGCACCTCGTTTGGGTCCCAATTAATTGATTGATGTCGATGAGTCGAAGCCCTTTCCCTCCTTCTTTTCCCACTTTTCCCCTCCTTTCCCTTCTCCCTCTCTCGCTGAACACTCGCACACACTCTACACACTCGAATATGGTGTGATTATGGGTTTGACTTTGCGAACCATGCTTTTAATTGAACGCTATTTAAATTCGATTGCAATTAGTTTGATATGTTGATTCGTGTCGTTTATTTGAACATTCCGTTACCGAAGCCGAAATTGAGTTGCTATCGATTCGTAATTGAACACATTTGAAAACGCGCTTTTGCCCACGCTTACTGACCGTTTGCGATTTGCAACTATTTTTCGATGTTTACACTGCGTGCAATCAGCCCGACAATTATCAACCAATTAATTATTCATTTTCACATAATTAGCAATGGCGATGGGTGTGTATTATATATGGTGTGTCCTGGCTCGATTTTCTCTGATTCTCCGATTTTACAACACAGCTCGACCAGCGCCGCTCGACGACTGAACAGTAAAGAGGTTGCAGGTCCAAATAATCAGCGAAGAAAACCTAGAAATTTTCCCTTTTTTCCTACTTGCATTAACCAAACAGCGAGTGAAAGTGGACAAGAGGCGTGTGGTGAAAACTGCATTGTTGGTTGGGGAACATATCGTACACGTGCTGCTGAGGCGGGAAAAAGTCAACCGATTAATAATAACTCAAAGGTAAAAATGTCATTTGCCAGATAATGAGGAACTCACTGTTTCAATATTTTGCTAAGCCCCTCGAGAACTTCGCCTTAGTTCGCAGGTTATCCTACACAACCCGGCTAAAAGCTCTTTAGTTTCGGAAAAATTGCGAATGTATCTCATAAGTACTAACGACCAATTTCGCAGTTTTTGTTTGTGTTGGCGGCAGGCGCCTTGAGCTTTGCATTAAGTAGACTTTACTTTAAAGTTGCATCAACAGCCACGCGGCGGCAGACAAAGTTTTTTCATCGCTGAAAGCCAAACGCGGAGCGTGCTAAAGTTAAGCGCGAAAAGTGGAGGAGGAGGCGTCGTCATTTTCCCGGCATCGTCATTTTCCTCAACATATTGTCAGCGCTCGCTGCGGGAGACGACAACAAAAATGTAAACGACAACGACAACGACAACGACAACAGCAACGAAAACGAAAACGAAAACGACAACGACAACGGCTGGGGAGCGCCTTCAGTGCCTCCGTTCCAGAAGTGCCTTCCATGGGTAAAATTCAATTTGCCTTTGATTTATGCATTTTACGTCAGATTTGCACGCCTGCACGAAGAGGCTTTCGAACTTAAAGCCTGAAATGGAAGGGCCGCTCCCAGCCGGAAAGAGTCGCCGAGGTGCATCAGCCGGGCAGCATTGCTATCACCGCATTCACTTCCGGTCTTTTGGGTCTCTGTGTGCAACACTCGTCCTTTGTGCGGTGTATCAATGCCAGTCCCTGCCACAAATGCCTCATGAGGCACTGCAAATGCAGTCGCCTGGGGCGAGAAGGACAAGAGCGTTGAAGGTGCATAGGTAGACTGAAATATCGATTGTTGACTGATTTTCGACCGTACTCCTTTCAGTGCATCTGACAGCTTTCGAAGATAAAAGGAAGTTCTTTAAAAAAGTTGATGTACCACAATTCTGCTTTCATTCATCGCCATTCGATACATCACCTGATATACAGACCAACTCTTGATTCAGTTTACTATCTATCGTCGCTTTATTTGATACTAGGAATACGGTACAGAAAAGGCTATACAAACGAAAAGGTTTGTATTCAGTAATATTAGTAGAAAACTCCTTTACAGAGTAACAATTCCGAACTGCCTTTTGGTAAATTTACGCGAGACTGTAAAACGTATAAGCTTTCCGTAATCCTGTAACCTTTTGTAAGATCCTGATTATTTTTACAAATTTACGAGACCAACTAGAAAGGGAGAGAGAAGCCAGGTCCTGCCCAGGGTTACTCGGTGTTCACAGCCGGAGAGCGACATGATCGTCTCTTTAATCCAGTCCTGGTAGTACAGGAAGCTCAGGAACTGCATGGCCCTGCCGCCGGAGCAGCCGAGGTGTCCGGAGATGAGTCCGAAGAGCGCCCCCTTGCAGATGAGCGGTCCGCCCATGTCCCCGGCACAGGTCATGCCGTCCGCGTCGGGCTCAACGCAGATGTTGTAGTCCGCGAGGAAGGTCTCGAATTGCTCCTCGCAGAGCGAGGGCGGTCTCACGATCACGTCCAGGAAGAGCAGCTCGTCCGCATAGGGGCCGTGCTGCGACAGAAGGACAGTGGACAGGTGGTCAGGACCTTCTGTGATTAGAGAGGGACAGCTCACCTCGTATATCTGCCCCCAGCCAAGGGTGACGCAGGTGTCGCCATAAGTGACGTTCGCCTTCTTGCGCATGAGCAGCGGCAGGACTTGGCGGTTGACGTTCTGGATGCGCTTGGAGAGCCGCAGGATGGCCAGGTCGTTCTTGGTGTAGCGCTCGTACTCCGGGTGGACCACCAGGCGGTCCACGCTCCTGCTGTCCGCATCCGTGTAGGTGGACAGTCGCTTCACGTGGCCGTAGATCACCCGGATGCCGCGCGGGTTCATCGAGGCTTTGTAGCGACTGTGGGAGAAACGAATCATTGGAGGGACTCTGGATTGGCATCCGGAACGGGGCTCCATAACTCACTCCGTGAGGCAGTGGGCGGCGGTCAGGACCGCGCGACTGCTCACCAGGACTCCGCTGCAGAAGTGGTTATCGCCCCGGTGCCTCACGTAGTTCTGGGTTCGGATCGAAACCACGTGGCGGGCGAGCCGGTTGCTTTTCGGCCTGTAGCCACCGGCTATCAGCATCTCGAAGGACTCGTCGCTAATCTCGCCGATGACGCCGCGACCGGCATTGACCACCGATCTGCACAGGATAACTCCCAAGAAAACAATCACAATTTGCATGGTTTCGTTCGTTTCGCAGCTCCAGTTTGAAGTTGAAGCTTATGTAAATGACTAATGGGTTATCTAAAGGAAAGGAAGGAATTGGCTTTTCCCACTATGATGGCTAAGTTAAAACGAAAAAAAAAACTGATATTAAGTAAACAGCAATAGAAAAGCCGAAGGAAGTAAGCACTTTTCCTTACCATGTGCCATGAGTCGTTTCTGTGGCAAGGCAAATATTTAGCAGCTGACACTCGTTGTGAGTGGCAGATGAGGAGCTCCGGGCGGTCGGGCATAATGCAATATTCAGCCCCCGACAAATTAAATTCAAATTGTGGACGGATGCAAATTTAATGAAACGCTGGCGGCGAGCGGCAAAAGCAAAGGCAAAGCAATGGCAAAGGCAAAGGCATCAGCGTTGGCAATGGCGACGGCCAAAACCAAAACCAAAGGCGGAAAGCCGAGACCAGAAACCAGAAACCAAAGCCGAACAACATGGGACAGGCGCAATAACCAAAATTAAAGCCGCACTAATGAGCAGAGACAATCCCGAAACTCCGAAAGAGTGGCGCAAATGTGCCAACTACCGGCTTGCCAAAAAGTGGGCGGCCTGACCGCTGTGGGGCGTGGCAGCCGCTGCTGGCATTGTGGCCACTGGATGTGGATGTGGATGGGGATGTAAATGTGAATGTGCTGGCATGCAGATGCAAATGCAGCTAGCAAGTGATTTTGGCCAAAGTTAAAGTGGTTTTCCCCAGTTGCGTCGAAATGCGCAGGAAGTCACGTTCCCACTTATGCTGCAAAATGAGCCAGTCCGATTTGAGTTCGTGCCCAAGTCGGGTTCTTTAATCAGGAGTTCGAGTTGCTCGGCTCAGGGGCTCTGGCTGCCCTCCGCCGACTTCGGTGGCCGTCGGTGGGTCAGCTCGGCGACGGGCAGGAAGCCGGAGTCGCCCAGGCAGCGCAGGGTCACATAGCCCGAGGGCCACACGGTCAGCCAGGTGATGGAGCCGTGGTGCAGGTTGAGCCGCGTCCAGGCGGCCGGCGGCAGCTGCAGGGCCCGCAGCACCAGGTAGCGGATCACGTTCGAGTGGCCCACGATGAGCAGGTGCGAGTCGTGCTGCTGCTCCGGACTGGCCCGGAAGAAGTACCGCCTGAAGGCGGCCTCGATCCGCGGCCCGTCGCGCTGCAAGGCCAGCTCCAGGCTGCGGGGGCTCTTCTTCGAGGGCGGGTCCCCCGGGTAGGGCGTTCCCTCGGGCAGCAGCGTGCAGCGCCTGAGCTTCAGCGGGTCCAGGTTGAGCCGCTTCAGGATGATCATGGCCGTCTCCTCGGCCCGCGGCATCGTCGAGGCCACCACGTGGTCCCAGCTGAGGTCCATCTCCCGCAGCCGCTCGCCCGTCCGCTCCGCCTGCCGTTTGCCCAGCTCCGTCAGGTGGCTGCCCGCCGCGCTCCTCGTGTACTCGCCGTGGCGCACCAGGACGATGTGTCGCAGGGCGGAGGCCTCCTGCCCGCTGGCCACCTTCTGCAGCTGCGGCTTCTGCAGGTCCCAGTGGTGCTGCCAGGCGCCATTGGCCAGCGGCTCCGCTTCCCTCTGGCCATCTCCCCCGCTCCACTCGAGGAAAAGGAGGACCTCTGGCCATCGCAAAGCCGCAGGCTCAAGTAGGTGACCAGGGATCCGCAGGTCATGGCCCCCAAAGATCTCCAAAGTGCGGAGTATCTCATGGCAGACGGGGAGTCTTGTTGTATTTGTCACGGGTTCGGATTTGACTGAAGAAGTCTCTGATACTTTGTTTCAAACTTAAAATCAATTCATGACTTCTATTGTAACTACATATTAGAAAGAGCTGTTCGATAATAAAGTGGTATTTACCTAAAACTGAATTATAAAATTATAAATTTTGCTTGACCCAATAATCATCAGTAAATCATATAACAAGTTATTCAAATGCCATTTATTACCCATTAGGTAACTTCTAAGGAATCAGTGAGTTATTGGCTTAATTGCATTGCAATGCAATCAACTTTGACTCCTCAGTGGCTTAGTCGCACTTTTAAAAGTTTATACAGATTTGTGCCGGCCTCGAGTTTCCCTTCTTGATTAGCATTCAAGACAAAGAATAAGGGTTAAAAGAGTTAGGGAAGTGGCCGCTTGAAAGGTTTTGGTCGGCCAACTTTTGTGTCAAAGTTATTTTACCCTCGGCAGGATACTCGAGAACAACTTTCGAGCGGCAAACTTTACGCCCTCCACAATCGGAGAGCGAAAAGCCGAACAAGTTGGCAAGGTGATGCCTCGGAAAACTGTGAACTGTGAACCATTCGAATGGGAAATCTCCTGCGGGCGGAGGCCCTTAAAGTCCCATGCCGCACGGTATTTAATTTCTGCCAGTCAGCCAGGAAGGGGCGACTGGCCCCATCGCTGGCTAAATAACTTCGGTCAAGTTTTTGCTTCATTTAATTTCAGCGCCGGGCAGAAATGCAAGGCCCGCATCACCGGACCACCGGGATATCCACAAGTGGCTGGCCATGACGGCTTTTTCTGCCAGTCGCTCAGTCTGTTGGCCGTGGGATTTGGCCTAATGAAGTTGACTGAAACTTTTGACATGCCTCCGCCGTCGAGGGACGTCCGAAGTTGAGAAGTTGGCGTAGGTTCAACCCCATCGATTGGTGACCGCACGGAATTGAAATTAAGCGAGTTCCCCGAACAGATCGGGCTAATGCCGGTTTATCTGTTCCCGAGAGAGGGTTTTGTGGCAGAGGGAGCTTGCCAGCTTTTCACCCTGACACCTTTATTCAGCCAAGTGCACAGGGAAAAGGGCTCCTCCACTCATCGAAAAATGTAAAGTGGTCTTTTTCAAGATATTTAGACATGCAATTAACAAAAGCAAATTAAAAATTCAATAGCTCCTTTCTGAATATTAAAGAATATTATTCAGTACAGGTTAAACTAAATAAATTCAAATTATATTTGTGTAATTGTTGGTTTCTGTTTGATGATGCACTTCAGTTCATAACGTCGATTTCAGCCACAGTTTTCTCTGTGCACCTGCACCTGGGTTTGGCCTTGTACCCACACACACATCCACTCACTACTTGTGCGGGGTCCTCGGAATAAGCCACTTGAAGTAACCATAAAACAGATTTCGCATTGTGCGGCCTAGAAACTCTTACAAGGTGTTTGAATGAGTACGTGTGTGAAAGGCGGTGCCAGCGCCATGGTAAGTGTGAATGGCAGACAAGTCAATTTTAAGTTGTAATTCATGTGCCGAGAACTTTCTTGTGCGGCATTGAAATATTCAATGCGGGGGGCCAAGAATAAAATTTAATGCGAGTATAGTACGCAAAAGATTACAAATTTAAGATGTAGTTTTATGAAAGATTGTTTTAAGTGCGTCAAAATGGTTGACAAGCCATCCGTTTTTATGGCCTTGTGCGTGTATATCTTCCATGTTTCGCCTCTTAATTAATTGCCATCCGTTTCGGAGGAGAAACTATTTGGCTTTACACCCGACGAATGTGCAAAAGCCATCTTCATAATCACTGCAGAGAGCCTGTCCGAAGTTCCGCACTTCGGGGTAGTTTATGTTTTCAATTTCATCAGCATTAAACTGAAACGAGAACGAGAAAAGCTATTAACTTGATAATTCCAGACGAACTGAACATCTGCGGGCGAGGGGGGCGAAGCCAGCTGACACCATTTCCTTCTTGAATTTGCAAACAAATTTACACGAATTTGATTATTATTATGATGGCAATTTGCAAAAATGTCATCCTTCAAGCAAAAAGGAACGAGCGAGCGGAAATTTCTCATTGCAGAAAGTGGGGCACCAGCTCCTCCATACAGGGTGACCAGTCGCCCGGATGAAGGAGGGTCCTCCGCTCGCTCTGCTCGAATCCTTGGTCGGAGTCCTTGGCTGCAATTGTCCCGTGCAACGTGGAGTGGACTCGCACAATTCCCTTACATTCCGGGTTCCTTCTTATCGCGGTCGCCCATAATTATAGTGTTCGTCTTGGCCTCCGCCCCACTCCCCTCTGAACCCTCTTCACCCTGTGAACCCTCTTCACCCGCATCCACGTCCCTGGCCAAGTCGCAACGCATCCTGCTGCAGGATGTTCAATTTTCGCTTGCCTTTTATGTTGCCTTGCCATTTTGATTTCCTTATTTGGATTGCCGCGCAGCCATCTTTTTTTGCATTACTTTAAGTGGCCGCGACCCAGTGCCGCGCCCACTGCGCGGGCCACTGCCTCCATTTCCCAGCTAGCAAATTATCTTGCGGCGAAATCAAAAGTTTTCCTGGGGAAATTGTGTCAAGGACACGAAACGCTCGCAGGCGGATCCGAGAAATTATTGCGGAAACGGATAGCAAAGCCGCAAACATTGTTTAACTTTCATTGCCGCTTGTTGGCGGTGGTCGTGTTTGTGCTCAAATAAAAGTGCTTATGGAGCAACAACGGGGAAACAAACAAATACGAGTTGCCAATGAAAGGCGAGCGCCCCCACTGCGGCTCGACCTTGCGACTCTGTTGAAAGGATAAGCACTTTGGGGCCCCAACTTTTCGGCGAACGAATAAATATTTCATTTAACAATTTCAAGTTGGCCCGCACAAAGCAAGTGGATTTAATTTTTATTATTAAATGGGCTATTTGTTGTGAGTCGGATAAATTAAATTAATAACAGATTAAAGTAACGCACATCGCTCAATGAATTAGCTCTGAAATTGAATTCGTTTTATAAGAACTTAATGGTAGCAACTTAAACCAAATTCGGTTGATAAGCTTTATATCATTACTAGAAATTTTAATTAGTTTTACATTTGATACTATATTTTATTTGATTACTGTTGAGCATTATGGTTTTCTGCTTTCAGAATACATCCTTTTAAGCTTTATGCGGTGCAATACATCGTAAAAGCGAGTATTTCAAAGGCGCTGCAACTCGAGGTAAAAACAGCCTGCAGTTGCACTAGGTAGAAAAAGGAAAAACAGAATCGGAATGCGGAAACATAAGGATTGTGCAGGCGAGCTTAAAATATGGCTAGACCACGCACACACATGCTGCACTAAATAGCTCATACGCCATGTTGGCCCTTTGTTGACTGCCATCGTTTGTTTACGGTTTAGTGGATTAATGTTTGAGGAAAGCTAAAAATGAAAAACGGAGAACATGCCGAATAAAAGTCAGCTCAAAGAGCACCGCAAGGTAGTGTAGAAAAGCCAATGGCTGGGCAATTTGTTGGTTCTTTTGAAGTTAAACAAATCTGCATAAGGTAGGGCCAAAAGCCGTAACAATTTATGGCTTTAGCCAGGGGCTACGACCGGTTCCGGGCTTAAGTCCCGGATGAAAAACTCTCTATTTGTTTACTTTCACTGTGCTCCCCACACATTTTATATTTGTGTTTGCCAGTTGCACTTACAGTATGGCTCGTTGTTCACTTTAATTTGATTGTTATGTTCGGCTTCGGATTTCTGACTTTTAATGGAGACCTAATATATTATGCTTTAAGACTAAGTGCGTCCACTACACTCCAGTTTTGTCTTTGATTTCTGAGAGTTGCAATTAAAACTCATTTCCCAACCCATTTTGATTAGTCAGAAAGATTCAAAAGAAAAACTTGCTCACTTCAGCATTTCTGGCCATCCCACAAAACTTTTGTCCAATTAAATTTTTGGGGTTTGGTCCGCCTTTGCGGGAAAGCACTCGAAAGAAATAAAAATTACTGAAATGAGGAAACTTCGAAATGGAAGCAAAGTCGGGCCATTGGTGGGGCGATAAAACTCAAATGCATAAATGTACATATATGCATGTCCCCACACACTCGATTGTCCGGCAGATCAAAGGATTGCTGCCTCAGCTGCACTTTCGGTTCGAAGCCCCCTCGCATTACAACAATCGCCCCGGAATCGCAATAAATATCCATATTTAACAGTAATAATTCATATATACTGCCGCCTAAATCAAACTAACAAAGGCCAAAAAATACACGCACACGTTTATGTTCTGGCAATTGAACAACTCGTTGGGCGAACCCGCCATTTGGTTGTGGAATTTTATATACTATAGTATACTCGTATGTAGAACAATGCCATCGACTGGGGCTCCCTGATCAAGGGGAACATGGTGCATTTTGGGCTGGCTCCTAAGTTGGCTTCTGCCATTTGTAACAGAAGTTCTTCACACCTCCCTTGAAATCAGTTGATCTTTTAGAGTGTCGTAAAAAAAATATAAAAAATAATTAGGTATTTATAATGTTTGAGTTTCCGATTTTAGATTCATTTCTGCCAGAGCCACTCCAATAGTTTTCGTACCCTCAAATAATGTTCGTGCCCGAAAGTCATGGCAACTTTTTAAGCTGAACACACACTCGCACATCTGCGGACCAGTAAAGTTGCAATGCATTTGAATAAGTATGTTCGGGCAAGTTCAGAAGTACGGACAGTTAAGCAATGTAATCCTTGCAGCAAGGACTCGTGCTGTCGTCGCTGTGTGTGTGAGTGTGTGTGTGGGCCAGAGTGTTTTATTCTCGATTGAAACATGTCGATTGTGGATCTTCCGCCTGACTGCACTGCCTCGTTTTAAGTGTTGTTTTTCGCAAAATACATCCAAGTAACATTTCGGTTAATTTATGACTTACTCCTGTCCGCTCATAAATACGGGAAAGTGCAAATGTTTACGTTCCGAATGAATGCCGGGGAAGGCAGCTAACTCGCAGCTAACTTGCAGCGCGCTGTAATTACATTTTACGGCAATTAAGAGTCACAAAACTTTGGCTTAGTCAGTGGAAAGCATAGAAATCTAGACCGCGCCGCCAAGCCGTCGACCGGCAAGACCGTCTCCTGGCTTCTGGCCATGTCCTTTCACCCATCCAGCCATCCAGCCATACAGCCATCTAGCCATACAGCCATACAGCCGGAGTTGTGCAATGTCAGCTCCGCCATTTAGCCCTGTCACATTATTTTGCTTATCCCCACGGACCACAGCCCGCCCTTGGCACTTGGCCACCTACTGCTGCATGTTTCGGCGCTCCTCCTCCCACTCCTGCTCCTACTCCTGCTCCTTCTCCTACTCCGGCTCTTCTGCTCCATCTGATTCCGGGCCCCGGCTCCGCTCTGGGCCCTAATTGTTGGTGTAATCTGCTCTGCTGACGGCGGCTGGTGGCGAACATCCGCTTTTCATTCATTCATGGTTATCCATTTCCCCTGCCGCTCCAGACTCGCATTTGCCCACGCTCTTCCTGCTCCCCGCCCACCGCCCACCGACCACCAGCGTCATCAGCGGCGGCCCGAAAGCGTTTTCGCTTAGAAGCCATCAGCATTATCAGCTGGAAAACTAGATATATATATGGCTGTCCTAGGGTGAACCTTGGCCTGCTGAGGAGCATTTAAGTTCCTCCGCCTTCACAGTGAATACTTTGCTTGTGAATTGTGTTCTAGCTGCTAGGCTTCTACGAAGTTTATTATCTTTATTAGTCGTTTTCATAAAATGATATTCTAAAAGTTGTATAAGGCAGCTGAAAACTAACAGTTTTGAAAAGAAGTCAGATCTTTACAATCCATCTTGAACCACCCTGGCAGACACATTAGTTAGTTCCCGGTGCATCTGAGTTCAGTCGAGTCGGGTTGGTTTGTGCGGAACATGCAAGCCGTGTCATAGTTGAGTTGGGCTTTACGGATGCTTTCCGGCCGTGGCCGTGGCCGTATCCGTGTTCCCGCCGCCTCACCAGCGACTTACTCTAGTTCCCGGCAACGGATGTTCAATTTCCCTTTTCCCGAGGCTTACAAAGGGATTCTTTAAAATTATTTATTCCAGCACTCCGCCGTCCGAAGGTAGCAGCATTATCTAAGTGGCTCAGGTCCATCCATCTCCGTGCTCGAAGGATATAGATACAGAAGCCAGGACTTCGGGAGCTGCGCACTTCCTTTGTTTCATTTGCATTGGCAACGTATGCAGGCAGCAGTTGATAGCCTCAATTATGCCACTTCCACATGGCAGTTCAGCCTCCATCAAGATGTATAAAATATGCAAATTAATCCGGGCTCGAATTTTGCAAATTTATGTAAAGTTACATGTACCGGCGAGGCGGAGTGCTCCTTCGGAAACTGTTATACAAGGACTCCGGGAATTTCCACTGCGAAACGGTGGCAATGGAACCTGCATCTGGGGCAAGGTGTTGCCTGGCAGTTCACTCAAACAAAACAAAATACTCTTAATATTTAATCTTTCAATTAACACGTGGTGGGGGCGTCGCAAAAAGGCACTTCCCTATTGTCTTTCCATTTATTTTGCCGCTGCTTCTCAGCCATTTCCGGTGCGCTGCTCAACTCGGTGTTTATTCTCATGCAAATACTTCACACTTAAAGCGCCTTGCTGTGGCATCCGTGACACTCGCCGCCCACTTCCGCCCCCTCCCCCTTTCCACTTTCCCCTTTTCGCCCTGTGCATAATGCGCCCTGCAGTGATAAAGGGCAAAAAATAAGAGGCGAGCGCCAGGGAACTTTTGTTTAAGTCTGCGCGGAGAAAGCCGCTCCTCCTCGCCCTTTCAGGTCCCCTAACAATTTGTACGCCTCAGTGCGTGCGCATTTCTGGGCACTTAAGTTTCTGCATAGAAACCCAGTCGAGTCCCATTCTCGGTCTCAGTCCAAGTCCCAGTCCCATTCAGATTCCCATTCCCAGTCCCAATCCGACCTGCCATTCTTTTCCCAGGCCAATGCTTAATTTTCGACTTAACGAACTCGCCGCTCATCTTTTCCAGCTTTGCATCTCGCCTTTTTTTCCCGTTTGGCCATTGAACATTTTATAAATTGAGACTATTTTGCATTTCTCATTAGGGGGGGGGCTGATGAGTGCAATTAGCAATTTGCATAGTAAAAACTAAAGAAATTTCATTTTTATTTAAATTCTTTTCTTTCCTCTCTCTTCTCCCCATTATCCATTTTTTCTTCTGCGGGCCAAGGAAGTTTGCAAGTAGCTGGCAAAAACAATTTTCATAAATAATAAGTGGCCAGCTCTTGATAATTCTGGTTAGTAAATGTGGAAATCTCCCGTTGTCGGTCTAAGTAATAAGTCAGCTTCGGTCCCAAAAAGTATGCTACGATTCTTGGACTTCAAAGACGTAATTCTATGCGATAGTTTGGCATGCAAAATCAGTTAAGAGTGCCATTTTATGGCCTTTTGGGCAAGGCAGATGGGCAGATGGGCAGATGGCTTTGCCATGTCGGTCACGTCGACGGCACTTTTGAATAATATTACGCACAGATTTCCTTCCGGCTCAGGTTCCATTCACGCCTCTCGCATAATAGTATAAATAATGTATTGCTCTTTCAGCCCAGCAAAGAGCCAGAAGATACTCGTTAAGCAGCATAATATTCCGTAATTATGGCAACCATTTCGGCTCTCGGCCTTCGTCCTTCGTCCTTCGTCCTGGATCCTGGGCTCAGAGTCCTCCGGCCGCAGGAGTCACGTGTTGCTTTCGTTCGTTTTGCGGTAAAAGTGCCGGCTACGGCCGTAATTAAACCCCGAGTTCATTTTACAATGCAACAATGAGATGTGCGCTAACCACGGGTCTCCAACCAGCCGCATCCCGCACTCCTTTGTAATTATAATAATTAATTTGTTTTCTGTTTCTTCGCTTTTGTTGTCAGTGGTAAAGGACTAAATAGTACCGGCCCGCCTTCACCTGGCTTCGTCCCCCGCCTTCTTAGTTGGCATCAAATTAAATCCGGCAAAGAAAGTTTTTAATGCGGCTTATTTTCATGCTATTACCTTAAGCTCTTAATATAATTAAATAATTTTGAAAAATGTTAATGTGCCAAGTTTGGCCAGGCGTCTTTTCTTTGTTCCATCTGCATAGATAAAGTATTCCGAAAATGTTTTTAAACGGAATTCGCTAGCACTTTAAGTTTTAATTGGTACCACTTTTCACGTACATCTGGTGGAGAAATTTCAGCCGGCAAGCGACCAATCTGAAGTCGAGCTTGAACCTTTCATCTGAGAACTTGTTACAATTAATAATATCATTATTGCAATCAAAGTAGCCGCATGCCTGGCAATTAGGGGCGTGGCAGCAGGGGCGTCCCTGTTTTCACAGTCACGTTCTTGCCACGGACAAAGTAAACCAAGTTGCCCGATTTGACCGGGCGAGAGCGGGGGAGTTGGCGGACAGACAGGGAGACAGGGAGACAGGATGTTGCCATTGCATAAAAACTTGTTAAAATTTAATAATTTATGGCCCTGGCCCAGACAGCAAGTAGCCCGGCCAAATACACACAGCCCAGCCGAAGAGCCGGAGGAGCAGTCGAGCTGAGAAGGCAAGTAATAGACGTCAGTTGGACGGCCCTCTTTTTTCTCCTTGTGGGTTGCAGCATGAAATTGGCTCAAGTTTGTCCAGCTAGCCGGGAAACAGCCAGTGGAGTGACAGCCAGTGGGCGGGATGGCGATGGCCGCCTGCTGAAATTGCAAAACACTTCTCCAAACTGCCGACCACGCCCTGTTTCTTGTTTATGCAACTTCTAACTAATATGTAGCCGTAATTAAATTTGGTAGTTGCCGCCGGCGGAGAACGGGTTCCCTGGTCCTCTAAGTCTCTAAGTTATGAGCAGGCCAGGAGCTTTGCTCACCTGTCACCTCTCCAAGTTCCGAACGGCTGTTGTCCGTTCCTCGCACTTGATAGAAATTGACTTGGCACAAAGTCGCCGCCGAGTTGGTCCAAAGTCTCGCCGTCAACTCCTTACGTGAGCGGAATTTCAAGTCGGGGCGGAAAGAGGCCATCACCAAGTGCCGTTGACACCGGTGTGGTGTTAATGGTTGGCAAACTAATTAGCTGGAAGACGCAACCTTAAATCAACAATCGCTTGAAGTGTGGGCGAGAAGTTCTTAAAAGAAAGTCTGCTTAACTGCGAACCTTGACAATGTTTGAGAAACTCGAGCACCGCAAACAACAGATTGAATCTACAAAAGAAATTAAAGGCAACACTGTGAAATTTTCATTGCTTTTATAAATTTTATGCTTATTAAATGAATAGTAAAACCAATTGTTTTCTGTGAGATCAAAAGTTGTTTTCAAAAGCTTAACTGAAAATATTTGTATTAAAATATAGTTCACATCATCGTACACATGTGTTTTTTAAGCAATGTTTGTACATTTTTGTAGTAGGTTTTTATGAAAGCTATCTGTTTTTAAACTGTTTTATTTAGCTCACCCTAGGGTCAAAATTAGAAATTGAAATGTAAGTACCCTCCTGTTTTCAGATTGATCTGAAATTTGGTACACACCTTCAGTTCCGATGACAATACAATATAGTAATGTCAATAACATTGTAAATCCAAGATGTCGGCCGCAAAATGGCGGATAACGTAGGTTCTATCAATCCCATCAATATGGGTATCAAATGAAAGGTCTCCACAAGTAGAATACAATGTACTAAATAAAATTAAAATTCAAGATGGCGGCCTCTGCAAAATGGCGGATAACTTAGGTTTTATCAATCCCATCAACATGGCTATCATTGTCACTGTCAAACACATCAGATTAATTCAGATCAATCTGACAACAAACGGGGTAAGCTAAATAATAATAATAATTATGAAAGAAACTGCAACACAGCGTAAACGAAGGCTTCAAAAAGCGAAAGAAAATTATAAAGCAAAACGAGCTAAAGAAAGTGAAGTTGATAGAAATGGTCGATTACAGAAACGACGGGAACAAAAAGCATCAAAAACACAGAGCAGAGCTTATAATCTGCAGGCATTCGAGAAGGCTATTAACGAAACATGTATATGTCGGAGGGTCGTTTGTCTTTTCCATTTCTTTAACTAGAATCCTCAGCAGCAAGTTCTGTTCGTTTGCCAGGCGCTTTCTGAACTCCCAAGTCAGTGACTTCCCAAGAGTCTTCTTTCCAAATTTCTAATTTCTACTCAATTCTTATACATTGTTAGTCCTCTCTTTCTAGCATGTATGTCAGCGCTTAACGAACAGACCTCACTTGGCAGCAGTCTAAATCTGTCCCGCTCTGCCATGCTTTCACTCAATTTCGAACTTCCTTTTTTAATAGTCCCTGCTTCACATTAAGGCAGTGGTCTGCTTTAGGAGCCGAAAAAAGAGCGTTTTTTCAACAATTTTTTTGAAAGGGAAGGAAATGATTGCGGTAAACCAAATTTTGAGACGATATAATATTATATTTAAACTTTAAAAAACAATTTTTATTATTGAAAATAATTGAAATTAGCGGAAGTTGTAACGATTTTTCTGGGACGCCTAGAGTGTGCACTTGTTAATCGGTGCCGGTGATGGAGTTCGTGCGATGCATCTGAAACAGTGGAACCAAATTTTTTTTACTTTTTATAAGTTCCTTTTCTATATGAACTAAAAAAATTCCGAAGAAATGACAAAATTCCAAATTTTTTCTAAGTTTGAAAAAAAAATTCAATTTTTTGGAAAAAAAGTTCACTTTAAGTTGCAAAACAAGTAATTTAAATAGTATTTTTATCCATTTTTTTTTAGTTCAAATAGAAGATAATTCAATACTGAAGCTAGAACACTTTGGTTTTTTTCGATCGGACATATATTTTTTTTACTATGGCCGGCACCGTTTTCCAAGACTTGTGAAAATAAAAACTCGAGAAAACGGGCTGTAAAGTCTGCCCGAGCATACGAACCTGCTCGACGCTCGGCCACTAAAACTGATCTAGCTTTGAAAATATGTCGAATTGGCCTCTAAAATTTTGAACACATATTCTTGGATAGTTTTGGAATAGATTTAAGACAAGAAAAAAAAATCGATTTTTTGAAGTCTGTAAAGCAGACCACTGCCTTAAAGAAGGCCCCGCTTCACCTACTCTGACCAAGAGAATAAAGTAGGCCCCGTTTCATTTGATCCGACATATACATGTTTGTGATATTTGTACCAAACGTTGTTATCCTAATCAAGTTCGTTACAGTTCGGTACAACGCTGCTGCATTAACATACTTACCTGTGGAGTTAACTTCGAAAAAAAAAATATAAATAAAAATGCGAAATAAAAACTAAAAACTAGAAAATAAAAAAAGGTAAAAAAAATTTTTAAGTTAAACCGTTTTATGTAAAACATGTACTAAATGTACTAAAAGCCTAAAAATAATATAAAATAGATACAGACGTGGGAATTATAAACATATGCTTAGACTAGACTAAAATAAAACCGTGGGGCAAACAAACATTTTAATCAACGATTGTACACAATTGACTTGCCCCACGGTTTTATTTTAGTCTAGTCTAAGCATATGTTTATAATTCCCACGTCTGTATCTATTTTATATTATTTTTAGGCTTTTAGTACATTTAGTACATGTTTTACATAAAACGGTTTAACTTAAAAATTTTTTTTACCTTTTTTTTTTCTATGCCTAGGAGCATTTTATTTATTTTTCGAACTTAAAGTTGGGAAATCGCCCTGTGAGCTTGATCCCCAGCTTTAAGGTTTCCCTCACAATCGCCGCAATAAAGTTGATTTGTCGGGACACTTTCGGCCCCGATGGGCTGGATGATTTATTATATTGTCCGGCGAGAGCGGATGGGATTGCAATCCGGCCGGTTGAGACCGGGTTGAGCAGCCGGGGTGCCTCTTCCTCCGGCGGACAATGGCAATGCAGCCGGGTATCGAGGTGCAAACGAATGGGAATGAATTATTCGGTTTTGTATGGAATCAATTTATGTGAGCTGCGGCACCTCCGGCATGCGAGGAGCTCGCCCATTTCCACGTCGCGTCGCCTTTTCGCTGAGATATGCAAAGCACACAGGACGCGAAAGGACGACGGATGGCGGCAAAAAGAGCAGTCCTTTAAGGACTTAATTAACTTTTTGTTTCCCTGTTATTGCCGCCCTGGCGCTGAACGTGCATGGGGCCCGTAAAAATATATATCCCACAATATTTAACTGTCACATTGTGCGACTTTTTACGCTTCGGCAAACGCATAAACAAACCGCATTGCGTGCAAAAATATTCCCAATATTGTGACTGGAATACTGTCGAAGCACTATACATATTCGAGAATGCACCGGTCTCCTGCGGCTTTTGTGCATTTTAATTTTAATTACTCTGCAGCCAGAGACAAGGAAATTTAATAGTGGACCGGACAGCTGTAGTTTAGCTTTAGCAAATATTCAAAGCAGTCCATGGAGCTGTCAAATATCTGTGTGCGTGCCTAAATTTTATTTATTTGCTTACATGCTAATCAATCCAACAGCGTCCGCAAATATTTGTCTGCACAGAGCTCTCGGCTTGATTAAAAATGTTTATTTAATTGAGACGTTGTTGCAAATTCCCCGAGAACTGCAACTCGGTCTTGCGAGCTTGTGCCATTCTGTGGCCGGCCACAAAGTGACTCAATATTATCAGGCGATTGGCATGCAAATGATGTGGCTTGCCACAAACGAGGCTCGACAAATATTTTTAATCGCTTTGTAATTGATTTAGTTGCTTGGCACACACTTCACAATTAAGCTGCTAATTAATAACTGCACGTATATTCCTCGCTATTTAAGCTTGTTTATGAAAGCGGCAATACACTTCTTGATTGTTTTGGGTGTTTGCGCATCGCGCTTATTAATTTTTATTTATGGCACCCCGCAATTGCTGTATTTGCTTGAATAAAGCGTTATTCAGTATTATTCTCTGTTTTTCCGAAATACCAAACCATCGCTATAAATAAATGCATATGGGACATGTGAGGAACTCAAATGCCCAATTATTATTTCACAGGTGACCCGCAAAAAGCACCGGAGCTCTAGGTCTTGATTATTCTTTTGCCGGCAATAAATAATCGACTGCTGGTTTCGGCCATCGATTCGCCTGATCCTGAGTATCAGGTGCGTGTGGAAAACCAGGTTTTAGCCTTTTTTCCCGTCCGCCGGACTCCGATTGCAGGAGTGGCAAACAGGTGCCGGGATTCACACGCTTTTACCTGGGCAACCGCACTGCCATTGGATGCAGATGAAACAAAGGCAACAATAGAAATGCAAATTCTGATTTCAGCCGGATGGCGCTGGATCCCCGATGGTAACCGGGGGCAACCCGTCTTGGGTTCTTGGGGATAACTTGACTCTGGAGGGGATTCCGGGGACTCAGGGCTTTGGGGCTGAGGGCTGAGGGCAAAGCAAACGAAGCGTAAGCCCTGAAAAGGCAACCGAGGAGAGCGAAACTGACGAGTCCGAATATGTAAATATTGAACGAGACAATCAAATATGCAACAGTATTTTTCTCCGATTTCCTCTGCCTGCCCGTCTTAAGTTTCCAACTGGCATTGACAAAAGGGTTGCACGTTTCGGACTACATAAACAACCGAATCTGTCCGTCCGCTTTTTTTTTCTGGGTTTTCTGGGTGTGAAGAGCTCCTTTTTTTTGGCTCACTGGGCACTTTTTTGGCAAGAGTTGTTTTGGCCAGGGGCAAGCCCTTAAATCAACATGTAGCCCCCAGAAATGATAAACTGGTCGTGCATTATTCATGAGCCCAGAGACGGGCTAATGAAAATCAGCGGATCATAACTGCTCGCTCCGGCATTTACCCTAATAACCTTGATAAAAAGCTGGCTGCGGATTGCCTTATCATCCGGCGAGCTCCACAATGCTTTCCCTTTCCGCAGGAAGAGTAATCCGCTGCTTTCACGGTGAACCGCTGATCAGCTTTCATGTGTGGGTGGCTCGATGTGGCTTTCAATGAGTTTGCATCTGCTGAAAAGTAATTCACTTACCGGGGTTTCCGCCCTTCGTCCCCCAGCAGAACGTCCTTCGCCAGATGCAAATGCATCCAGCACTGGCTGGAATTATGTATGCACCAGGGGAGCTCACATCTTGTAAATAAGGATGCACTTATAGTGTCATCCTCTGCCAGCCAACCGACATGTATTATTCTCGAATTACTTGCAACATCCTTAAACGCTGCTAAGTGCAGGCACTTAGAGAGGCTCCTGGGACTCATTGAAGGTCGCAAAAAGTTTGAAATAGTCAGACGCACGCACAGGAAAACAAAACAGAGCTCAACAGAGAAGCAAATTATATCAGATAAACTATCCGAAGGGATTCCAGTAAATGGGAGCCGAGACCCTGACATCTAGACAGGTCCTTGAATCGAATATGCCAATCAAAAGTCACCTTACGAGGCCTCTGTTCTCTGTCTGCTGCTGCCAACGCCTTGATTTAACTTTCAATTTGCCGAACAATGAACAGGGGTTAATAATAGTTCGGGCCACACATTGTAAGTGTGCTCCTTGGCAGCTCGCTTTTGGCCAGTGTTTACACGAACTTTCCTAAGTTTTGGCCATTCATTGCACGGACTTTGTTGGCGAAGTGCACTTCGTTGGTTTTTATGTGCAGGAAGTTGTCAATATAGAGGCCATACGCGATAAAATATGGTGCTAGAGCACGGAGCGACAAACACTTCCAAGGGAATCCCTTGGATGCTCCCTGTTCGATATCCGTGAGATACGCTTTCAAGGACTCGCCGGTCTGTCTCGTAAAAGCGAATTGAAGGTGTCGTAAAAGCTTAATGCATTGTTTTCGCTGATTACCAGACGGCTAAAGTGGCGAGAAACCTCATTTGTAATTCTTAAATGGTAATCAGCCGGGGGCGAAATAATTACTCTGTATTTATATCGCAACCTGTCGCAGAGGTTCCCTGCGGTCTGCTCTTAATGGTCGTCGATTTTAATGGTCTGTTTTGGCCCACGCCCCGTTGAAAAATCACTGCCGTCGGCCTCATAATTGCCACGCCCCTCGGGGGGGAGAGAGCGGCAGGTGGAGGGGGAGGGGCGGACATTTGTCTGTCGACAGCAGTCGCCATTTGGTTTTCGGCCCACAGCCGTTGACAAGCCATTTGTCAAATTTACACACCCGCAGGCCAACCTCAAACCGACTGGATTTCCACCTGGATTTAAGGTCCGCCCGGGAGTAACATTAAGTTTACAGTTTCCCAGTGACCCAGTTGGACGCCCTGCCAAGAAATATTTCGCGGGAATTTATGGGCTGGCAATTGAAATCCTGCCAAATCAATTGGCGGCCAAGTGTTTTTGGGACGCCCTAGCAGGCGAATCTCCCTTACTTATAACTCACATTTCGGGCCAAGACTTTCAAAAATGAACACCGTGCGGAGACTAAGTTTGTGTCAACTGAGATCGGCGGGCGGAGTCATTCGGCTGTACTCCGGCAAGGATCAGCCGACGGATCCGAGCAAGGGGAAGCCGCAGGAGAAGCCCAAGGAAGTGGCGAAGGAGAAGCCCAAGGAGCAGCCCGCGGGGCAAGACAAGGGAAAGGCAGCGGGCCAGGACAAAGGCAAGACAGCGGGGTCACCGCCCGCCAAGAAGGTCGCCAGAGTGACCATGATCAACGGCGAGGGCGTGGGTCCCGAGCTGATGGAGGCCGTCCAGGAGGTTTTCTGCGCCGCGAAGGCGCCCATCGAGTGGGACATTCACGAGGAGTACATGGCCCCGGACAGCATGGAGGTGGCGAGCGCGGTGCTGGAGTCGCTGAGGGCCAACAAGGTGGGCATCAAGGGGCCGGTGGACAGTCGCCAGTGGCAGCGGCACATCCGCAAGCAGTTCGCCCAGTTCGCCTACGTGTCCCTGTGCTCGCAGATCGAGGGACTGGAGACGCCCTACGGGGCCTTCGACGTGGTGATCATCCGGGACCAGATGGAGGGCGACTACTCGGGCATTGAGCACCGGGTGGTGCCGGGCATCGTGCAGACCATCAAGGTGAGCACCACAGCCGGCGCCTCCCGGATTGCCCAGTTCGTGTTCGACTACGCGAAGAAGCACGGCCGCAAGAAGATCACGGTGGCCCACAAGGCGAACATCATGCGGATGACCGACGGCAACTTCCTGGAGGCCATGCGGGCCGAGGCCGAAAAGTACGTGAAGGACATCAAGTTCGAGGAGCGCTACCTGGACACCTGCATCCTGAACATGCTGCTGCGCTCGAAACAGTGCGATGTCATGGTCTCCTCCAGCATGTACGGCGACGTGATGCGGATCCTCGCCGGCGGCATGATGGGCGGCTCGGGGATCTGCCCCGGCTACTCGGTCAGCTCCCTGGGCACCCTGTTCGACTGCCGCATGAAGGCGTGCCCCGCCCTGGCGGGCAAGGACCTGGCCAACCCCACCGGGCCCCTGCTCAGCGCCGTCCTCCTGCTGCGCCACCTCAAGCTGGACGACCTCGCCGACCGGGTGGAGTGCGCCGTTCGCGGGGTCTACAAGGACACCGACATCCGCACCCAGGACTTGGGCGGCTGCAGCAAGTGCTCCGAGTTCGTCAGGGCCGTCTGCGAACGCCTGGAAGAGAATGGTGCATAGGTGACCTATGCTAGGGTGAAGCACTCACAAAACTTACTAACAACTCATTTTTTTATTAAGGAATATATGTTCAAAATCCAATACAGTTTTGAATTGTTTAATTGAAATTAAATTGTTCAACGAAGAATATATATTTTAAATCAAACTAATTATCGAGTTTATGAATTATAAATTATACATAGAAATTAATTTTTTAATTACCTAAGCGGTAACAGTGACTCCAATGAATGCCAAATAACAAGCTCTAAGTTTGCAGCTTCCAGGAGGCCATCAAAACGTAATTCATTGGTAATTCCCGCCTGTCTGTGACATAATGTGCCTTCAAATACATTGTGATAACTGGCTTTCTTTTCTGGCGAAAACTATCGGCGAACTAAACACATTTATAATATGTAATTACCTCGCATTTAATTCACTCGCTCGCTGGGGTCATAAAAGTCGCAATTCGCTTGGCTATCGCTTGCCAGTCGAGTCGTATATTTATATAGCCTCGTGCATCTGGCGCCGGTCCGTAGGTCCTCCGTTCCCAGTTTCCAGTTCCCAGTTACCAGTTACCAGTTTGCAGATCTTTGGTGCTGGCAGTGCATTTCGGCAGATTTATGGCCGTCCGGCATTAACCGCCGCAGATGCCAGCTGCAGTTTCCGCTGCCTTGCCGCTTTTTCGGCTCTTAATTAAGTTGCATTTCGAGTCCTGCCACGTGGAACGGGCAAGGACACGGCAGGAGGAGGAGGTGCGAGGGGGAGGCAGAGGCGGAGCACTCTCTGATAATAAAAGCACATGTTGACATCTGCCCACAGTGTCAGGCGGCCATTATGCACCTATTCGCCATTTTCGGGGCATCGGGTGGGGGAAGGGGATGGGGATGGGGGAATCCTTTAGTGCCGCTTGAGCTTTTTACACATTTCCGTTTATGGCCGCTGCCATTTCGCCGTTTCGTTTCGGTTTGCTCCGCATCCAGGACGTGCTGTCAAGGCCCTGCCCATTAGTCCTTGGCCGAAGGACCCTGTTGTCTGCACACTCCCCTCCGCTTCCCCCCAATCGGAATGCCATAAAAATACGGAGGTATGTGGCACTCGGTGCGCTTGCTTATTTAAAAATCATCTGAGAAAACTGTGAGGAAAAAGGGCAGCTTATTTCGGCTGTCATTCCTTCCGCTGCCCTCCCCTGTCCACCATTTGGGCCTTGGCCCGAACCATCCTTATCCGTATCCTCAGTCTTTCGCCTCCCGGTGGCGCCCTTCGTATCTGGTGTTTGTCTGCGTCGACTTCCGTTTCCGGTTGCACGCTCGCCATTGTTTCACCCCTTTTTACGACTTCTGGCGCACACGAGTCCGCCCATCCAGCTGCTTTTTTGTTGTCTTTTGATGAATTTTTATTAAAAGCAAATGGCCAATGCACCAAAATGGAAATCCAAATCAAAGCGAAACGAAACGAAACGAAACGGCCAGAATGCTGCCGAATGAAAATGTCCATTCAATTCCAGCCCCATGCATCCGATGCGAATGTGAAAAATTCCAAAGTCTAGGTGTTCTGCAGATTTTCAACATGCCGCACACTCCTGAAACTGGGACTTAATCAGAAAACTGAAATTGGTTCGGGCCCAATAAATGTCTGTTTTGGCTCCTATTTATTTCTTTTTTTTTTTCGACTGCGGACCTTTGACCTTCTCGGTCGGACCTTTGTTACTTTGGCTCCAGTCGCTCGGAAGTTTGTTTGTTTCCTTTCAAGGCAACGAACTGCGAATAGGAAGTTGACTTTCCCCGCCTTGAACTTCGGTAACAATGGAGGTTTTAAGCGAGCTAAGCGGGTTGCGCCACAATTAACCCTTCGAATCGCCGACAGTTGCCAGGCGGCTGAGTCCTTTGGTAACTTGGCCCGTGGGCATCGTTTGCACATTCCCCGCGATAAGGATGGCCGGTGGGCGGTGTCCTTGAGGCAGCTTTCGGGCCAATTGGCAACGGGCTGGAGTGATTTGATTTAATCATCGACGCGTGGGCCAGGACAACGAGTGGCAATGAATAATTCATTGGCGCCTAACAACTTAAATTGCCTGGGCTGTAAGTTAACTCACTTGCAGAGTCTAAGAAGTTCATTGGGCTTCCAAGCAAATTTAAGTCTCTGCATTTTAATTGACTTATCAAATCTGTTATCCGTACTGCAAATTAGCCGAAATTGGGGTTAAGATATGGAGGGTTTCGAATAAATTCTGGGGAGTTTAAATTTCCTCGGCTTATTAAACCCAAAGCAAATTAAAGCTTTAAATGGTTGAAAACCAGTTGCTGCATATTGAAGTCGATTTAAAGTAGATTTAACAGAATTTATCTGAGAGGAAACTTCTTTCGAAAAATGGCAAAAACACTTCGAATAACGAGGGGAATTTACAACCAGAAATACAGCAATTAAGTTAGCCCGCTCCTCACAACCACCTTCGTTTCCTCGGCAATTTGGCTCTGTTTCGTGTTCTGGCCAAGAGCGGAGTCATAAGCCAACTGTAATCATTTGCGACATTAGCGAGGACATTTTTACCAGGTCCTGCGGGCGAAGCGAAACTGAAATAGCTCTGCGATGATACATTGCTGGCAGCAATGCAATTAGGAATGCCGATGGCAGTCCTGCATCCACGGATCACCCGCCTCGCCGCCTGGAAGCCACCTGGGGGAACTGCAGGGGAACCCCCCTCCCCGACCGAATCGAACTGAAAGCTGAGAGCTGTGAGCTGAGAGCCGTGTAATAAACAATGGCAAATGGCGTTCGAGTTGACGGCGGAACAGTGAGACGGTAATTGCATGTAAACATCGTTTGCGAGCGGTGCTGCATTGCGGTGGTGCACGTGCCTGTGGCGCAGGCATAATTAGTGAGTGGGTGTGGTGGTGGCTGATTAAAGCCGACTGGTGGGCGGTGGTCGCCGACCTTCATCCCGAATCGGGTGTCCTCTGCAGATAAGGACTTTGGCTGCCACGTCACTCAGTTGAGCGAGCAATCGAAGCCTTCGAGCTCCATATCCATCAATCAAACAATTGCCACCGGCTGCCGAGTCAAAAGTCTTGAGTCCATTCAGCAGGCATCAATGCCAGATCCTTTTGCTCCTCTGTCTCAAATGGACGGTAAGGTACGGAACGATATGGTATGGCTGTGGCAATCCAAGCGAAAGGGGTTAGTTCGCTCACCCCGTGCGTTGGCTGAACGTCAATCTCATTGGCGATGCCCTTCAGCCTCAGATTTACTTACTGTTACTGTTGTATCAACTAAATAAATCCATAGGTTTGGCTTAAGTTTAAGTTAAAGTTAAAGTTTCGACTTAGTTAAAAACAGCTTTATTGTTAGCAACTGCATGCAAAGCTTAATCTTTTCATACCGAAGCTAGCTTCGTTTCTTGTTTATTTGATTTATGATAAACATTTTGAGAGGCGATTCGCGAAATCATGTTTCAAGTTGTCTGCCAGCTTTTTGTTGCAATCTAAAGCATTCTGAGTCCCCGAGCAGCAGTCCAAAGCGATTTCTAAGCGTCTGCATTAGCTTTAGTATCAATTGCTGGCACCACGGAATAATGCCAGAGATTTCCACACGCCAGCGGCAAACCCAAATGCGGAGCCAGCGATTTCAGCAATTTGCCACCGAATCTCGGGGGGCTTGGGGCATCGGGAGAAGGATGCGAGTGCCGGGATCCCCGCAGCTGAAGAGATGTCCTGTGGGCGTGTCCTGTGGCAAAAGCAGGCCAGCAAACAGCGATTGTGTTTATGTTTATGTGCGTGTATTTACGACTTAAAATTTGAATAATTTACGATGGCGACGACGGCGAGCCCAGAATGTAGTGCAATGAGTGCATGGCGAAACATTGGAAGGAAGGGACTTTTGAAGCCAGAAGCGCCCCCAACTAACAAACAAACCAGACAGGACTTGCAACATTGAATTTGCTTGCCCCGAAACTTCGGTTTGGGTGGCTGGTCATCCGGGACTTTGCATAACCCCTGAAAACTCAGCGAAATCGAGCAGATTGTGCCGCGTGCGGCGGAAACAGCGGTTGCGATAGCGTTGAACGCAACCGGAAACACAAATGCCACCATCGGCCGGAAGGTAAATTATTGCAATCGGACTGCCAGACATTTTCATTTCCATAACCGTAAATTGGTGCATTTGCTGGAACAAAAGGTGTTCATGAACCAAAGAGGATCGGGCAGGGGATTGCCCTTTCGCTCGGAAATCCATCATTATTCGGACTTTGCAAGCCGGAAAACCACGTAGGGTGCCGCATCCGAACGTGGTTAAAATGCCATTCAAAATAGTGTAACTAAATCAAATCAGTTTTCAATGGGTTCATTAGTATTAATAAGGCAATCAAACTGCCAAGCGAATAAATTTTAAAGTGAAGGACTACTTAAAATCAATCATAACTCTGTTTATTTGTGGGAGTCAATTTGTACAATGATAAGCAATAGAAAATATTATTAGCATTCCTTATCTCAATTTAAGTCTTATCTTATCTAGCCCTATTTTCTGAGCACTTCACACTTTAATTTAATTGAACTGATTAAATCAGGCGGAAATAAAATTGTGCAAGTCAATGGCCAGTGCAAAAAGTAGAGCTATTAATTAAATGATTGCAAACCAATATGAAAAAAATGTGGCGCTATCTAACAGGAGATGTAACTTGTAATTATTGCGATTTAACAACGAACCACAGAGGCTTAAGGTCTTTACAATCAGGGCAGGTAACTCATTTTTAAATTATGTTTAAGATAGCATTAAGAGGTAATCTACTTGGTGGTCTCCTCGAAGACCTCGCGTGCCAGGCTCCGCATGACCTTTCCGTTCGCGTTCTTTGGGAACTTGTCCACGAAGATGACCCCGGCGTTCAGCTGCTTGTAGTCGACCACGACGCGCTGGGCCACGTGGTCGATGACCTTCTGGGCCTCGATCTCGGCGCCCTCCTTCTTGATGATGAGGGCTCCGGCGGCGTCGCCGTACCTCGCATCCCGGACGCCCACCACGCAGACGTGCTCCACCTCCGGCAGCTCGGCGATGATCTGCTCGATCTCGTTGGGCCAGTAGTGCTTGGACTTGTACTTCAGCAGGTCCTTCTTGCGGTCCACCAGGTACAGGTTGTTGTCCTCGTCGAAGTAGCCCAGGTCGCCCAGGTTGATCCAGCCGTCCTGGAGCGTGGCCGCCGTGTCCTCCGGGTTGGCCACGTAGCCCTCCCAGCGCAGCCCGATGTCGATGAGCACCTCGCCGGTCTGGTTGTAGCCCAGCTGCTGGCCATCCTCGCCCAGCACCTTGATCCGCATGCCGGGCGCCAGCCTGCCCACCGAGCACTCAAGGCTGTGGTCGATGTTGATGGTCACCACGCCCGTCTCCGTTGTTCCGTACGAGAACATCACGTAGGTGCGGGGCATCAGCTCCTGGGCCCTCCGCAGCAGCGCCAGCGAGATCCAGCCGCCGATCACGAAGGATATCTTCAGGGAGGACAGCTTTTCGGGGGTGGCCAGCGGACTGGTGTAGAGCTCGTACGCCTGCCAGGGGGCCATGGCTAGGCAGGTGACCTTGTACTTCTCGACCAAGTGGAGCGCCGTCTCGGCACTGAACGCCTTTCGGGAGATGATGCGGGTGAAGCCACAGGTGAGATTCATTACGGTAATCGAGAATCCGGTCATCCAGTCGATGGTGGCACTGGTGTACAGCACGTCGGTGCTGATGCAAAGCCTGGGGGAACATTCGGGTCAACATTGTAACACTTTTATGGTTTATATCGGTAACTCACGAGTTGGTGGAGGCGATGTGGCGGTGGGAGAGGGCCACTGCCTTGGGCAAACCAGCTGTGCCGGAGGAGCACAGAACCACGGCGATTTGGTCACCGCTGTTGGCCAAGGAAGCGGGTCTAAAAGGGGAGGGGGGAAATTATAGCATCTAAATTTGTCTGTAATACAAAATAGTTATGCCCAACAAGAAATTAAAGTGAAGAAGGCTTCTGTATCAATAAATAGTTCGTGACAGGATCAATAACAAAGAAACCAATTAGATTTTACTAACAAAGGTATTATTACTGTTTGCAAGAACTATAATTATTTAAAGTAATCATTTATGAATTCCCCAACTACTTACACGTAGATCTGCTCGGCGGGGTGGGGCTTCACCAGGTCCTCGACGCTGGTCACGCCCTCCACCTTCCCGGTGAGCGTGACGATCCTGGGGGCCCACTCCTGGGTGATCTCCTTGATGCGCTCGTAGTCGGCGCCGTCGATGAACATGATCTTGGGCTTGGTGACCGAGTAGAGGCCCTTCACGATGGCCGGCTCCCGGGAGTAGTTGACCGCGTGGAAGGGCGTGGCCTGGAAGAAGCAGGCGGTGGCCACGGGGATCACGAAGGTGCTCGAGTTGGCGATGATGCCCACCCGGTCGTCCTGGGTGAGGCCCTCGCTCTTGAGGAAGAGCGCGATCCGGGTGGCGTAGGCCAGCATGTCGGCGTTGGTCAGAACGGTGCCGTCGTCGTCGGTGATCTACTTTTATATAATCGAGCTCATCAGACTCTGGGCTCCTGGGGGATGCGGGTCGGGCGTTTACCTGAATCACGTTGGTGGGCCACACCCGTAGCGAGTTGAAGACGATCTGGCCGATGGAGGTGTTGGGGTCATACATCGTGGGCCGCGGCGGGCCGCTCCAGATCTTCGTGTCCTTGTTGAAGAAGGTGGGGAAAACCGCCTTGGTCGGCATTTTGCTAGTCCGATTTGAATTCGCTTCTGAGTGGCCTGAGAGGGCCTACATTGTCTTTTATATCGCATCGGCGGGTCGCTTATCATATCAACTGGGCACCAATCGGCACACGCGCTAAGTCCAAAGATTGGCCGAAATAAGTCGGAGATTTACGCTATCATCAGCTGATTTTTGTTGTGGGCCCGGCTGATCCAGTTCTAGCCAACTCTTTTTAATTTCCGCTCACAAGGGGAGGGACTTCCGTTTCCATTGTGCCATGGCAACGACGCGTGCCGGGGACCCCTTCGAAAATCGCAAATAGCGTGAATTAGTCATGAGTAGGTCTGCACTCATAATTGGAATACAACAAATTGGAGGGAGAATTCCAGCAGGTTTTAGATAACGAACTTTAATTATAGCAACGACGTAAACAATAATCGGTAATCATTTAATTCATACTTTAGATTGCCGAGCACAACTGCAACTTTTTAAGGGGTTTATCTTTATTGGCTCGCAAAGGATTTACTAAAGCCCCGACCAACAACTATGTCTTAAATGCAGCTGAGTGCGATTTTTCATGTCTGTGAAACTATTCCGACTGCTTGAAGCTAACTTATTTCACGGGCTCCACTTTAATTCTGCTCTCTGGAAAGGACTCAACGAAATAGTTCCTTTTAAATGAACTCAACGCCGACATTTTATGATGGCTGTAATATTTTCGGGCGGGGCCACGCCCTGTTGCGCTATTTGCATTGTGTGTGGCACCCCCAAAGTTGCCGGGAGTTCGCCTGCATGCATATATTAACATGAAATTACAGACAGAACGGCCAAAAGGCAAGCAAAATAGTTTGAAGTGTTTCGGAATTTGTTTGGCAAAAACGAGCAGGGCGAACCGAAAGTGCAGGAGGAAAAGGAAGAGCACCCGGACAAGATGCTCCCGACTCCCGATGGGAATGCAAATAAAGGACTCTTAAGGACTCCGCCTTAAAGCTTTAAGTTGCCCAGATTTTCGGGCGGGACGAGCACATGTTCCGTGTCAGCGATTGCGATTGCGATTTCGAATTGATTGGCGGTTTGGGTGTCCGTTCCGGCGGAGTCCCTCAAAGTGGTCGCTCTGCCCACTCAGGCGTGACAGGAGCCGTCAGTTAATAATGCGCATTATAATGAGATGCCCTCAGACAGCCACGCCCCCTTTAACGCCCACGGCCTGCATACACTCAGGTGATAACACCGCAAGTTTGTAGGTTTGATGAGATGCCTGGCGTATTATACTGTGCAATACGTCAAGAAGCCACTACACCCACAGTGTAGCGCCATTTTAATTAATTACCATCACTTCGAGTGCAAATTGTTACCTAATTGAATGGGCGTCGATGCCTGATAAGGAAATACTATTATTCCAGTGCTTATCTCTTTGCGTCACTCCTAGTTTCTGAATGAATGTTAGATTCAGCTTAAAAGGGTTTAGTTTAGATAGGGGAACTGGATGAGACATTTTGCCAGAAAGGTTATCGAAAGATATTTCAAGTGCAAAATGTTGCATAATCGTACTTCGTATTTAGCCAGGGCCTGCCTAACCACAACACAGCTATTTCTGAATGAATAATACGCCTGCTAGATAAGCCTGACACTGATAAGTCAACATTGAAAGTAATTGGATTTGATTTTAATAAGGCAATAATCAAGTTTATAGTAAAAGCTCAAACACTGCCTCCCAGCACTCAGTTAACACTTAACTTATTATTAACTTCATATTTTAAATTCAATACAAAATACTTTGAATAAAATAAATATTTGGCATTGCAATAAAACTACATCCAGTTTAAAGGTGGTTGAGGATATATGTACTGTAATGCTGACTCTATGATAGCAATGCATATCCAACTATTTTTCTTATTTTATTCAGGGCTGCCTTTAGCTTTTTGTGCCAGCGGTTGCGGTCATCGTCCCTGACCTCGGCCAACCGACCGCCCAGCGGGAGTGGCGAAAAAAGCGGTGCGTTTGCGTTGGCGCGTTATCGCGCTTATCACACTTGTTGGAGGTCGCCACGTGTTTTCGATGTTTTCGGGTGCTTCTCCGAGCGCGACTGTCATAAATCTTGCATACGCCGTGTGGGCATGCGCGGGCGGGGTTCCGATGCCGGGCGTTCCGCAAACATCGCCCCATTCATGAAGGCGATGCTGCTCGGCATCGAGGACTCGGCAGGACTGGCAGGACCGGGCCAACAGTCTGCTGTCTGGGGACTTGGCCACGCTCAGACAGTTTGCGGTGATTCCTTCGACGAGGCGGTTGCAAGCGGCTGCAAGGCTCTCGAGTTGGTCGGAAAATCGGTCTCGTGGCTCGAACTTGGGCGCTGGACAGCCAGGAGAACTCAATCGGTCTGATCGGCCGGAGACCACGAATTAGCCACAGATAGGGCCTAACATATTGCCATACAAGTCCATGCGGTTGGCGAAAAGTTTCGCTCAAGTGTTGTTAAGTGCTGAAAAGTTGGCCGTGATAGTTAAGTGCGCTCGTAACTGAAACTCGGCCCATTCGGTCGCCTCCTCACACGTTAGCCACTTTCCGCAAAAGTTTTTTGGCCCAACCCTTCACCCTTCCCCATTCACCACTCGCCCGTCGCTCTTTCCGGCCTGTCAAAATGTTTTGGGCCGAACTTTCCGTGCAGTGGGCCCCCCGCAATTGAAGTTTTGACAACAAAATTTAGTTAAGCAAAGCTGCCGCGGTTTCACATTCTTTTCCGGCTGAACTGCAGAGCTGGGTTTGCCGAGAAAAAACTGCCGTGCACTTTTTGCAGCCTTTCGATCCTTGTTTGGTTAACTACGTGAACCGCCAGCAAAGTGAACAGATTGAACGTGTGATGTGAATGGTAAGTGCAGCAGATGCTGTTCGTTTTTTGCCTTATTCAGGAGCCTGCGTTTTTTCCCAAGCGAATCGATGAACCTGGCTTGGGGCACCTCCAAGGAAAATAATTGTTTTCCTTCTTTTTTGACTGTGTTTGGGAGTGCAGTACAAGCCAGGTTTTGTTACATCCTTTCCGTTGAACAACACTGCGTATGAGTGATGTTTCATTTAAGGGGTTATATACCTTTTTCACCAGAGAAATACATGGTTTTTATTTATTTTTTTTTAGCATGTTACCATTGTTTTATTTAAATTCAATAACAATTTTATCAAAGTACGTGTCCTTAACTTAATTCGTATAAAATTTCGAGTGAAATTTTTGAGTATTGTGGAAGTTATAGTCCTTCCCGCAGAAGTCCTTTTTTCATTAGAGGCTTGCGGTGAGCATGAAAACAAGAAAACGGCTCAACTTAAAAAAAAATGAAAAAAACTACGTTAGTATATAGTGTTACCTAGTTCGTGAACGAAGGATTTTACGAAAAAATTTTTTTACAGTTACAGTGATTATTTTTTCAAAAAAACCGATTTTTCGAGGTCTAATAATTTAGTTTTTCGCCCCAAAAAAATAGAAAAAATTGTCGAAAAAAAAATTCCTTCGTTCACGAACTAGCTATTGTATCTACAAACAATCCCCCAAAATTTCAAATCGATCGATGTAGTGGTTACCGAGATATCGTGCTCACCGCAATGACCTTTTCTCAAAAATGCGATTCCGAGATAATCGCGGTTAAAGTTTTGGCGGACATTAGGTAGTCATGCACACCGTGCGCTATGAACGGCTGTATCTTAGGTTCTAGTGCCCCGATCTCTACAAAATTTTGCAGAAAAATTGTTGAAAGTATGTACATCAAAAAAAAATCATAAAATTTTTTTCGATTTTTTGATTCTGAAAAAGGTATATAACCCCTTAAAGGGCACGTGCTTATCTAGAGCTAAGCTAAACAAATTTATGCAAGTTGAATGAGGTGGAGTTAATGAAATAAAGGAAGTAACTTTTTGATGGATTTTAAATTCATGATTTACATGACTCCTCAGCTGAAGTGTATCTTGAGAGACCAATTAGCAATTGTTTTCAAAAGCGAAATATGCCTTTGTTGGCTGTTTCCATGTGCTACTACTCCTGGTAATTGCCACTTTATTGTAGGTTCGTGCCCATTATGAAGGGGACATAAAAAGCCCAGGAATCCCAGAGGGTCATACCCAGTCGCATAAATATCCCCACAGTTCCGGGTAAGGAACACATTACAATGCCCTCCGAGAAGGGCCAGAAATTGTGCGTGTCGCATCTATAATTAAGTGAATATAGAGCATGCTGGGCCCACAAGGAGCTATTCCATGCCCACATACATCTTCCCCGGAACATCGGCACCAGAAATTGAACATGTCGCAGGAGAATGGTCTCTGATGCTGGGGAATGGCATATGCCAAAACGCTTGACAACTTCATTCTGCTTGAAGGGATTGACTGCACATCCATTGTGAAGATGAAGGCATTCCAGAAATATTATTCAATATTTTATTGGGCAAGAGTACTTCAGGACCTTGTCACCATTCAAGAAATGTTGTTTTTTGGTGATCCAATTTAATGGCTCTGAGAGGACAATTAAGGGAATTTCAATTTAGTATTTAACAATCCTATTATGAAAAGACACTGAGAAGCTTAACAACTTTTGTTATAAGTTTGTTTAAGACCGATTGAAATTGAAATTACTCCTGTGGCTCGATTTCATTGCTCGTTGTACAGTTCATAAAGTTTCTCGAATTCACCTCTTTAATAACAAAGATTGTGCTCGACATTTCGCCGACTGGAATTTCGAGCACTTGTGTTGTCAATAAGGACATTCCTCGACGAGTCTGCAAAACATCAAAGGGACCGCACGCACAGGCAAACATGACGAATCGAACTCCCCTTTTCCCCTTTTTCCCTTTTCCCCTGCAACTGCAAACAGCAAACACAATACAACGCAGCACAACAGAACACATGGCCAGGGGCAAAGGCGAACTGGGCAAGTCAATTAAATTAGCCATAATATACGGCTAATGTTTGCCTAGTTACAGTGGGTACTCCTCGGTACCGGACCAGCGCCCTGCATCTGGCACTGTCCTGTTTGCATTTGGCTGCTCATGAGTAATGCGCTCACATAATTATGAAAGGCACACAACACACGAGCCACTCGACCAGCTACAGTGGAGGCTCGTTAGGCGTGACACTCGGGCAGGCTGTTTAATTTGGGTCGAGGTGCTCCAGTGTTTATTTGTTTGTCTTGGCCGCACCGTTAATTTTCATTCGCATCTGCGGGGGTTCTGCCCTTGAAACAGCAAAGCTCTTGGCCAAAACATCCAATTCCGCAGGCAAATAAAATAATTACCGACTGGCCGTTAACATAAATTTTACTGGTAATAAATTTGCAGCCCGTTGGAAGAATATAATTTACGGCTCATGGCCCATTAAGCACTAGAGTACTGCAGCATGGCAGATTAAATTACCTGGTGATTGACCTATTAGTTTGCCAGCTCGTCTTGGATAAATGCGGCTAAATGGATAAATTGTTTGAATTTAAAGAAGGATTATTAATATCCAAAACACATTGATTCAAAACAAGAGTAAGACATGGTCTCTGATTAATACATTTGCCATTACTTGATCATACATTAAATGAACTGATGATTCCCACCAATTTGCTTGGCAATTTTGAAAAGTCTAAAAGGGCGGCAAAAAGGCTGCCTACTTAGCTTGTTATTAACATAAGCCTGCTCTCTGCAACTCCTGGTTGTCTGGTAATTTGAACCCGAGGTCAGCAGGCCATTTGTAAATCTCCGTAAGCCATTGAGGCATTTGCAGATCTGCCAATGATAATTCCGCTCAAGTAGCTCCGCTTGTGAAATACCAAAACATAGGGCCAGAACAAAGAGGGAAACAAAACACTTACATAAAGAACAAAATCTGCGATAAATCCACAAAACCGAGAGGAAAAGAAGGAAAAAACCCGAATGAGAGCATGAAAATTATGGGCAGCAATATTTTTGCCAGCTTTGTTGCTTTGGCGTTTCTGTGGCCTAGACGACGACACACCCACAGAGACACAAGGCATGGGCTTAAATAAATAAAATAAATCAAAAATGTAAATCAACACTCAAACGAATATCTGTGTGTGTATGTGGCTGGGATAATAATTTGCACACACACTGGTACGGCGGGAAGGGTACGGGTACTGGGTTCTGGGTACTGGGTTCTGGGATCTGGATAGTTGGGCGGGAAGGGACTTCTCCGGGGGCACGGATATATGTACTCCGTATATGCGGGGGGGTGGCAGAAACTCTACTCTCATTAAACCTGCCCGGATTGTGTGTGCAGTCGTTCGTTGACTTTGGCATTTCTTGTGTGTGGTTTGTCATTTGGTGTCGGTCTGTAATGAAAGAAATCATGACAAAGCACTCATTTATGGCCCAAGGAATTGTTTGGATTTCGAGTGTCAAAGAAAATATTAAATTATCCGAGGGCACACAAGGGCTTCTAACGAAGCATTTATTTTGTTTTATGGATCGCTCCGCTGCGTTCTTTTGCCTGCCGGTATCGAGCAATAAAATCATTTATGGGAAATTCATGAAAAATTCATGACTCTGCTCCAAATCGAACGCCTCAAAGAACTTTTAAATGTAATCGAGTCGCAAACAGAAGGCGAATGGCGAATCACAACAATGTCTGCTGCCAATTATTTGAGAATGTTTACTCAAGCAAGTGTGTGTAGCAAATATTTTGCCGGATTGCCTGTCTGCAGACTTCAATTAAAATGCAGTCTCACCGCCTCTGCTCCTTGGATCCTGGATCCTGGATCCTGGATGCTGTCTCCGGGCGGACTTCGAGAACCCTTTGACGGGACTTAAATGGATTGCCAGCCGAGCGGAGGACGTCGTCTTCATTATGGAACTCGCTTTATGTAATTCCGTTCGCCATTTTTCTGTCCTGGCCCGCAGCACTGTCCACCTCTTCGTTTCATTTGACTAACTGAAACGTGACAGAGAGTCGTCCTTCGGCAGGACGGGGCAGGTGGAGACCTGTCCGCCTCTGCGTCTGTCTCCGAGTCTCCGATTCTGTGAGTCGGTCTGTCTGTGTGTCTGGGTGTCAGTGTGTCTGTGTCCAGACCCTTGTTACGGATCCTGGCGGACGGACTGCATGGCATCGCTGTCCCGGGTTCCCGGCTCCTTCTTACAGCTGTTTATAATTCCGGGAGGAATCCACTTCGTTTTTATCAGCTTCATCACGGCATCTTGCATTTTTGAAATGAAATTGTCGTCCCATTTCCTTGGCTCCTCGCTCACCATCATCATCATCATCAGCCCATCGCCATTACCATCTTTAATTCCGTTGCGCCTCTCGTATTTTTTCCACCTTTTCTGGCAGCGGCTTGTCATTCAATTTGACGCCACATTAATTCACTACGTTTGCTCCCTTTTGGTCAGCCGGATATTTGCATTCTTTCTCCCTTTAATTGCTTCGTTATGCGACGTGCTTGTATCTCCGACCGGCCCACACGGCGTATACGCGATTCAAATAAAGGTATAATGTCCCGCGGGTATTCACTTCATTCAAAGTTTGCCTTAAGCTTGTTTTATTAAAGTTCATTAATTTACAACTTGCACGAAAATGGTTTACTTTAAATACGCAAAAATTAAATAAGTTATTTTAGGAACCGCTTGATCCCTGGCTAGTCTCAAACATTTGTAAATTTCTCTGCACTTTTGCTAGAAATAGTCAATTTTGCACTTTGGTTCTCTTGTTATTCTTGAATTTGGGCCTCCACGATAGGGATTTATGGTATTCCGCCGTCCGTTTCATCGGTCACTTTGCTGGCCTTCGTGATGGCCTCCATTGTTTTGATTTCCGCCGCGGTCGCGTTCGGGTTTGGATGTTTTGGGTTCCGCACCGCGAGTCCTGGTGATGCTTGACTGGCAAACAATAATAAGCGCCTCCTGCGTCTTGTTTGTTCGTCCTCCATTCATCCGTCTGCTCCTCTGGCGAACTCCGCTCGTCGAATGTATCGCGCGCCACAGATTTGGAGCTCCATTACCATGGGGACAGATGGGACACCACAAAGTTCAGCCGGGCAGGTTTGCTTGCCGCTGGGCACTAGTCAAATTGGGCGGACAAATGCCTTCGTTCGCCAAATCTCCCCGCCCTTATCGTTTCGGTTTATCAGTGAATGGCTGCAGTTTAAATCCTGCAGTTAAACTCCTTTTTCCGGGCCTTTGGGAGCCTTTCATCTGACATGTGCGAAAGCTGTTCGAAGTGCAGGACCGAGGATTTGTTTGCCCAGCACATTTCTAATTCAGTGTGCATAAAATCGCTTCGGTCCGTTAAAGTTGGGCAAATAAAACCAAAGGGATTCGGACTCGGATTCGGATTTTTACCAATTATTCAGAGTACACGAACTTAATTTCTTTATTTGGTACGGAGTAGTTTGGGTTTTGCATGTGGGTTGCCTGAAGCATTTTTTAGCTTGTTGCCATAACTTATTCGGACTTGGCCGGAGTTTTCAGTTTTTCCACTTACAATGTATGCCTCTGACACATATCAAGGCATTTTCCGGCTCGGTTTGCGCTTTGTTTTCTTCACTTTTCTCTATTTTCCTACATAAACATTTAAAAGCAAATACACAAATGAAAGGATAAAGGGAGCCAAGGAGAGAATAGCTGTTTGGCACGTTATTCAGTTCAAGTTTTCTATTATTTTTGTACATTTTCTGGCAAGCGAAATTGTCGACAGCCGTCTAAGTGATTTTGCTTGCTGGCCCAAAAGAAAGAGACAGCCCGATGAGCATTAGAATGAGACGGAACCGGTGACCATGCACTTGGCAGAGATTCATCCGGAGAAACTCGTCGGACTTTCATTTGGCCAATAGTCAGCGGGGACTTGGATCCCGCATTGATTGCTGCTCCATGGCCTATTATACTTAAGTGCTTATCATAATTTGTGTAGTCTGAAGAGAGGCCCCCAATACCCCCCACCTCCCCGCTCCCCGTCGACGGGCATAAGTCGCCTTAGCGTTGACGGGAATCCCCCGGAGAGTCCGAGGGGAAATGGATTTTCCAGAGCCGAGTGGAAGCGGAGGAAAAACAAAGGCACACGAAAAGAATGAGAAATGTAATACACTTTAAGGCGCTTGGGACGTTTGTTTCTGTATTTTTGAAGGCACTTTAACTTTTATGATTCCATTTTTCAAGCACTTCTTGCTTTCCAGTTTATTCGCATATTGACGCCCATGGCGATTTACCAGTTTAATGGGATTTATATTTGAGCTTTTCTTTCGCTCTTATTTTTTTTTGGGAAATTTAAGCCTCTGCGGCTCCCTGTTAGTGAAGGGGAATGGGATTTAATTAGACACAGCGGAAATGATTTATTGATTGGCAGCCGAGCTGATGCAAAAACCAAAACAAATTTTCATGCAAAGTATAGTTTTCAAATGCAAATTTGCTTACAAAAACAAATGGCGTGGAAAGTGTAAATTTTTTCAGTTTCCCCTCGGTTTTTCTATTATTAAATAACATCAAATAATATTTTAGCAAAACATAAGCAGAACATATACATATTGGCTCAGTTTTCAGAAATAATCGCAACAAAAATATTATTCCACGGATTAAAGATTTAACTATTAAAGCTTTGCGGACTTATGTATGTATTCGATGGCAGCAATAAAAGTAAATCCATTTTAGAGCTCAATCAATTTTCAATGAACTTTTTCGGTTGAACCAATTTCTGCTAAAGCATATTTAATTTGTCAATACTCGTACGCACCAAAAGCTCGAAATAAGTGACTTTAAATTTTATTTTTTCGGCCTTTGCATAAAATTAAATAAAAATCATATTCGAAATCCTCTTGAAGTGACGCAAAATCCTTTCTGATACCGCAAAACCGTTTTGTGGGATTTTCGATGTTCCAAACAGCTCAGGCAGAAAGCCCAAAAATGAACTTTTAGTCGCAAATTTGGATTGGGACGTCCCGCAACAAGCTCAGCGATGGCTATTTTGGATTAGAGTCTCCTTTCTGCCTTTCTCCCTTTCTTTTATCCCTTCACCGTTCGTCCTTGTTTTCGTATTGTGTATTTGCTTTGTTTATCTCCTTTTCCACATTTTTAGTCTTCTGAAGCGTCATTTTAAAGATGGTTTTAGTTGAGTTTTTCGTCCAATTTTGCATTTCTTTTATGCCATACACAAATTCCATTAGTCTGCGGATTCTCGATAAAGTTTACGGCACATTCAACGTCTGTTTGCCGCCTTTCCTTGCATTCCTGCGATATATTTATTGAGGCACTTTTGAATTATGAATGATTTTTTATTTGCCACTATAGGCACAAGAGATCCCCTCAATATTTATTCTAATTTATTTCCGATTCTAATCTCTGCACAAAATAAATAAAGTCTGATTGATTCGAAATTGAAATTGCACAAGTTTTGAACAACTTAGCTGGCACTTACGTGCCGCAGGATTTAAGTACTGAAATCGGATTTAAGGACCATAAACCGGAGCCGCGGAGGGTTGTCACCACGAGTGCCAGCGCCAAACATCAGGCCTGCCACCCGCAGAGCGATTCGATGCCATCCCGGCGGATACGCAATATTTTCGCATTCATCTTCATTTTTTCACATTGTAGTGTTGTTTACTTGGCGTTTTTATGCCTTTCCCTTTTTTTTCGGCTTCCGCCTCGTATTTTGTAATATATAAATAATGTGCCTCTGTGTATGTTTAAGTGTTTTGAGGCCACCAGCCGCGCGGCTCTCACCGTTTTGGCCACGTTTATCTCGGCCACCCTTCCGCCCTGCTGCCCTGATCAGATTTCCTTTCGACGGCTTAATGCAGAGTAGAGCCGCGGAATATTGGCCGCATATCTATCCCATAATGTCGTCATTTATTTCCCAAACGGAACGGAACACGTGCGTGTGATGTTTTGGGTCATTTAAATACGAAAATCGAATTAAATTCCCCTGGCATTCTGGGTATTTTGGGCATTTCTGGGATGGGATGGCACTCCCTAGCACAACCCTACGCCTGGGTCCCATTGAATTTGGCCTAATATAGTATATTTGGGATGCCACTGCACTGCATACTTATCAGTTGGCCCGAATCCCCTTGCAGACTTTTCGGTGGCTAAGTGGCTTTTGGACCAGAAAAGTTTCGCCCAAGTTTTCGCTGCCAATTTGAATGGATAATTCGAGACAAGTTCGGTCCGCTGTCAAAGCCAAGCGAAACTTTACTGTCTACTCTGTATTTTGCCAGCCCTGCTCTTGTCGCTTGTACTCGCTATCAATAAATAATTCATAAATAGACAGGCGTTATGTGTCTGCCAATAACATGGCGTATTGCGAAAAAATGAAGGCACATTAAAATAAATCCCGGAATGCCGCCGCTGAAGTGTCGCAAACACTCGCATAAAAAAGTCAAGCGACCACATTTCAAATTAGGACACCCACATCCTGCCACCGAATTCATGCGACCCGTAAGGATGCCCACAAAATACGAGTAGCGCCGCCGCAAGAAGCACGCGCATAAATACCAATAGAAATGTTCGCAAAATGCAATATAATAAACGTCAGGAGCAGAAGTCGAATGGGGGCTCCAGCGAACCGCAGGACGAAGGACCCGAGTCCTCCATTTGGGATCGAGGGTGCCTGCTGATTGCGTGCTGATAACCCTTTTTCAACTTCCCCCCAAGACGGGCTCTCCCCGGCGGAAAAACTGTGGCGTGCATGCAAAAACCCGTTTGAATAAATATGTGTATATGCTTAAAGTTAACCAAGCCAAATCCAATTTGGCTAACAAGACATTGTCACTCAAAGCGAGTGAGTAACCGCAAACAGAAGCCGGGGGCAAATCCCCAGGGAATTTGCTTATGATCGAAGGCACTGACACTCAAAATTAACCCTTGTCTTGTGGCTTGAACTTTGAGGCAACTCATAAATGAATGCATTTAATCATAGAAATGAGACGCCATGAGTTATGAGATTAAAAGTGGAGTAAAGTGCCTGAGAAACAAATTCAACGAATAATTGCTGCAGTTTGTTTATTTATTTACTTCACCTATCTTTAGTTCAAACACACCGAACTATTTGCAGTGAATTACTTAAATTGAATAGTTTTCTCCCCGTGTGACAGCCGAGGAGCACAAACCTCTTAAGCTCATTTAAGCCAGACGACGACGTCAACAGCAAATTCCTGGCTCAAACCGCCGGGCGACGGGCGCATCCGCTCATTAGTCTGAGAGGCGCCGAGAAGTCCCCTATGCGTGTATCCTGGATATCCTTTATGGCGCAGGGATCAGTCACTTGGCTGTCAGCGCTGTCAGCGTCAATGCGGCAATGCGGCAACCGCCAGCCGCAAAATCAGTACAAAGAAATGCCATAAAACGCCAGCCGCAGTCACGACAACCGAAAAACGGTGAAGCGAACGAAAATGCGGTTATAGCAGTTGGGCCAAAATACGCACCGCCGGCGGATGGCTGTTAACATAATTCATTTCATGCGCCAACTTGAACAAACTGCGCCACGAAATTCCTCGCAGAAAGACTAACGACTTTTAATTAAAATATCTTGCGGGATTAGGAAGATTGCGAACTTGGGAATTTACTGATATGGAAATGGCGTTTAAAGGCGAAATTTATTGCCCGATACGAGATACGAGAAACGAGAGTTGCTGCTGTAAGCCAAAGTGCCCGCAAAAAGAATCGGAAACGGAAAGGGATTATTCATTTTGGCCAACCGCATTTGATGACTGCTCGAAAGTAGCTCATCTTATGTGCAGAGCACGGCAAAGCGGCAAAGCCGGCTAATGGTGTCACATCGCAGGGAATGGCAAATTAGCGGGGATTGCGCACTTTTTGCCAGGGATTGGGAGTCAAAAGGACGAAAAGGATTGCGGCGGGGGCAGCACTCCTGGCCGGCAGGTGTGGGCTGAGCAGCTGTTGACACACTCTACGGATACGTTCGCTTGTACAACATGTCGGATAAGTATTTTAATTAAGCATCAAGAGGCGCACAAAAACGCATGAAGAGCAAGTTTCGCGTTTTAATTAAGACCCACTATATACTAAGAAAGGCGGGGGCTTCTTAGCCTGCGACCCCTCGACCCCGCGACCCCTTAACCCTTTCACCCTTTCACCCGCCGGGATCGGAAACTTTCCATTTAAGCTAAACTCACAGTTAAAATTTAATTTACTCGGCACAAACTTGCGGCGGCAGCTGCGCTTGCAGAATACGTTCATAAAAAAAAAAAACACGAGGCGAACGCGTACGTCATGCGGATTACTCATACGCCGTGTGCGCCCGAGATGTGGATGCTGGATAAAGCCGGAGCTGAAATATCAGCTACCAAGTCCTGGGGCGACAGGTGGCGGAGACAAAAACAACAGCAGCAGCAGCAGCAGCAGCAGTAGCTGAAACAACAGCAGGAGCAGCACAACAAGAAAAAACACGCGGAATACACGTACACTTCCCTTGTGGCCCAAAAACGGTCTTAAATTGTTTGCATTTAAGCGCAGCATATACAAACATATCTTCGGATGAGCAGTCCCGGCCTGTCCCCCCCTCCCCCTTTTGCGCTTGAATATTACAACGTTTTATTTATCTGCAGCACATAAAAATATTTTTAAGCTGCGAGTGGCAAACAAGGACCAAAAATAAAAACAAACCAATTTGGACGCTGGTTAGTATTTGCGACAGTGCGGGCGAAGTGTTTGCGAAAACAATAGCTACACGGCGAAAAAGAAGGTGTTCGAAAAAATGGTATTGTTAAAATGAATCACCATATCTGCAGAATATAATATGAGATAAGAGAATTGATTAATCAGTTTTATTTGGAGCTATGATTGTAGTCGCAGCTTTAGAGAAATGAAATTGCGAAAATTGTTATGTCTGGGGGAGTGAGCAAACTTTGCATTAATTCAACAATCAGGAAGGTTTTACGTGCTGCTCACTTAGCGTTTTGCGTTCGTGCCCGTCGACTGAAGTATTCGAAAGTTCTTCCTTTGCGGCAATCCATTCGTAGTTATTCCAGCTCCTGCGGATCCAGATACTCCGTCGCAGATACTTCACTGAAGTCAATCAGAGCCAGCTGGATGCGGTAAGCATCTTCGATTGTCAGGGAATGCCCTCTTCATTAGATTTGCGGGTGTTCTGCTCCTCAGACGGCGTCTCTCGGTCTCCTGACTATTTGCTGAAATTGTGTTTTTGCTCAGCAATTTGATTTAAGGCAAGTGCTTCGGATGTGTACTGCACTTGGAGTGCAGTTGGAGCAGCAATAATCCACGGGGAAAAATCGATTGTTGAGTGAACTTTCATTAGGCACTGCAAAAAGTGGCTTCGATTTGCATAGTCATTAACTGCAAGCTCTACCAAAGGTTTATTTGGTAGGTTAATAACAGACCATCTTTGGCTTCGAACATGAATGGGAGGCTATCATCGCAGAGCACAAACAGTAGAGTTTAAGATAAATAAATTCGGATTCACTCAAGGACAAGGCTCTGAATACGCATTCGAAAGTCATCTCTGAACGCATTTCTACGTGATTTTATTGCTTTTATGCCGGGGGAATGCTGAACAAGTGCGAGTCAAGTGTACGTGCACCAAAGATGAAAAATACTCGAACATCCGAAAGCAGGCAAATAAAGCAAGTCAACAATTTCAGCTTTCCAGTGCGCTTTGTAGCCGAACACATAGATTGCTTTGGCCTTTACGGCCAAACCATTTTGTGGTTCGACGCAATCGAAAGCAGCTCCTCATTGCAGGCTTGGCAGCCGCACGGAAAATTGTTGATAAAATGGAAGATGTGTTGGAGTTAAGCGATAATTCATTTACCTGCGTTCCCAGTAAATTTAGCTCCGCTCCAACAGGTGCCTTTCGCCGGTGCCGGCATTTCCAATCTATATGCAGCAATCGGTGTAGAGCAAACGTGTCGGCATTGTGAGTTGAGTTGAGTTGAGTGTCAGAGCTCCTGAACTCCCTCGGCAGATGAGGCGGAAAATGGGAAGGGGGCAGGCTGTGCGATTCACTTGAGGACTCCTGCAGTGGCAACAGTTCCCCCTTCAACTTCACTACTGCAATGGCACTTTCACGGGTGGCAGAGGATTCTAAATCCCTGCTCCGCTCATATTGTCACGTGATGTGACATCGTTAACGAGGATTTATGCAGATCCTTCATCCGGGCAACAAGTTTTCTCTGACAACTTCGCTGAGCTCAGCTAATAGCAGATACACAAATGGAAAATACGGGGAAAAAGATCCATTTATTTAAATCTGGCATAATGATTTGCAAGCACTATTTATTATTATCCTGCTTGTTAACAAACAGGGCGAGTCGAAAAGCTGTCTTAAGATGCTACAATCTTGTCTGATGACGAGTCCATATATAGTATAACTTCGCTGTATTAAAGCTCATGGGATAACCTTCTGTAGCCAATAATGCAGTTAATAAGCCAAGTGTGCTAAGATTCAGTCATTTGCCACACATTTTGGGCCATTTAAGCATACTTTCATGGCTGTTTTCCCTCTTTTGCGAGTGTGACTTCGTCCTTTTGGCCACGACACATGTGAAAACGTACTTCCTAATTGTCTGGCCAGCATAACTGCCAGCAAATTCTGATTTTGTGGAGCTTGACCAGATGCCTAGAATGCAGTTACCTTTGAGAGAGGCCAGGACGGTACACTCTCGGATCCCAGAAAAGTTGCAAGTGAGAAGTAGACGCTAAAGACCTGAGCCACAAAATATTCGTCCGGACTGAAAGGACATTTTTCCGAGTGCCTGCGGCCGTTTCGAGTGCAAAGTGTGCATAAATAAATCAAAGTTTATTTAGTGACAGACACTTTGTGACGGAACTGGGGGGCGGGGGAGACGGGAGCGCTTTGATTTGCCGAGGTTCAAATTTCCGCAAGCCAAATGCTAGAAACGAGCTTCAATTCAAAGGCCCCGGCAACATGGCTCACAAAGCGAGGGGCTGATAGGAAATGTTATGAATGTGCAATCACACAGCTGGCAGCTACCAAAAGCAGGTGACAATCTGGGAAGCCAGGGGGAGCCATGGAGAACCCCCACTGGGAAGGCTTGGAAATGAGCGAAGTGGAGAGCAAGATGCGAGAGAAACAAGCCACCAGCCACAAACACAATGCAACTTGCCGGCGGATATTAAAACTATTTTACAGCTGCTTTGTGGCAGTCAGCTTCCACTTTTCCTCGGCCCGGCTTTTCATCCCAGCCGCTCCGGCATGCACTCGACTTTCCACCACGTGTGTGTTTTTTACCCGGTACTCGTTACCTCGATGGGTATATTACTTTCCTGCGGAAGTATGCAACAGGCTGGGGAGATTGTCTTCGGGGAGAACAAGGTGGGTATTTAGGAACTAAAAACAAGTACTTTTAAAAAAGGAATATAACTTTTAGCCAAACTATTCAAATCAGAAGTAGAGAGAATTTTAATGGAATCTTCACCATGTTTAATAAATCAAGAAAAAGCTGTGGCCTGCCATCCGAGATAATGGAGCAAAACAAGCTCTTTCATCACAAACAGCCAGTCTATTTAGTTATTTGCTTTGGGGAAATGATTTACCATAACCCTGAATGTTAGAGGACAGGATGAGTTATGTCTTAAGGTTAAGTCGCCCCATCCCCCGGTTAAGTTGGCAAATAATGCGGTTCCTGGACTGTTCGCTCTTGATTTTAATTTATGATCCGTGCAATTTGCGAGCTGCACTGAGGCGCATGCCCAGGGGCAATATTTCCAGCCATTCAGAAGTTATTATGTTTGCTGGCTGCGGTGAAAATTATGAAGGCAGTGCGAACAGAACGGTGTTTGCCTTGGACGCAAGAAAAACATTTATTTATTTTACACTTCGAGTCTCTGGACGGCTGCGATTCAGTTATTTCTGGTTCACTAAATCCATCTAGGATTCAGTGTTATTTAGGTGGAATCTGCTCGCTTTGCCTCCGGCGAAATCGCTGCTTGCCTTTATGTGTTGTTAACACGTGTTCAAATCATAAAGCTCAACTCGCTCTGAATATCCTTTATGGCCGGGCGCAGGGCGCCATTGTTATGCAATGTCTTGATAAATGGCTTTTCAGAGCCAACTCTGTGGCCATTTTCCTCGCTGAGAACGAGAACGAGCAGGAGAACGAAAACGCATGTAAGCCCGGTTGCTGTGAGCGTGCCAGGCCCTTTGTGAGTGTCTCAGGAACACTCGTGTTTGCCCCCCGCCACGAGCAGTTTGCCGGAAAATTGCAGGAGCAAAAGGCGGTCGGCAAGGGGCGGGGCAAAAGTTCCAGCAATCTAAATTGTTCCCCCACGTTTCCACGTTTCCAGATTCCCCAGATGTCAGCATTTAAATGGTTTTGGCTCAGCAGTTGCAGCCGAACCAATGAAGTTCGCCGCTCTTTCTGCACGTTCAATTAAGCATTTCTATAGCAACCCTCTGAAGTCCCTTTAAACTTAAAAGAATGACAAACTGGAAGGAACTGGAAGGCCAGGCTTCTGCCTGGAAACATTTAATTAAGGGCACAATTTTCGGAAATTATTTAAAAGGTTTAAAAGCCAGTCAATTCCCTTCGACACATTAACCTAATTGGCTTCTCCTATTCGACTGCGCCCTTGGCTAATAAATTGTTAGGGGGATTACATGGATACTTAAAAATGTATCTCAGCATTTTCATCTTTGGCACGACAACTTTTTCACGTTTACCTTTTTGGCTTTGGCTGCTTTCGTGTTGTTACCCAAAGGTAAGCAACTTTCAGGTGAGTTGGCCAATGGGGAAGGCAGGAGAGACGAGGGAAAGGGGAAGGTCTGTTAGCCCAAAACCTAAGCCTTTGAAATGGATTTTTAATGTGTGGGGACCTGGCTCTCGGTTCACTGCCTCCACTCTCGTCTCGGAATGGGATTAAATATTTTGTTGGGTGACATTTATGGGCGGGAACCGAACTTTTGGGTTGCTGTCGTCGGGCTATTAACACCTTAGCTTATTGTTAATTAAGCCTGCTCGCTAACTGATATAATCCTTTGCCCCGTTCGTCGTCGACTCGGGTGATTGCTGGTTTCGAGAGCTGGCTAAGTCATTAATTGTATTAATTAACTGATGGCTTTGGGGCTCAGCCAATTCAGACACTCAAAGACTCAACGGATAGGGAAACATGCCACCGAAATTGATGGCATTTAAGCGGAGGCAGTGGGCCAATTAGAGCTGATTAAATGGGATGAATGGAAATCGCTCTAAAGTCTTAGTCAAACGACGTGTATCAAGTATCAAGTGCTCCTACCAGCAGGATGGATGCAGAGTTTTTAATTTTCCTGCACTATCCGTGGTAAACCCTTGGTTCTCCCTAGCCAAATCCCTGCTCAAATACTTACATACTCCATATATAGTACATGACTTTCCCTGCTTCACCGAAATTTACCCGGCCTTCCCGTATTCTCCTCTGGCTTTTCCCCGACATCTCGTCGGTAAGAAAATATGACAAACACAAAGTGCCGAGCCAGAGCAGAGTGTCATAAAAATACACACTTGTGCCATGCACACATCCAACCAGAGAGGATACTCCTGCTCGTATGTATATATAATCCGGGAGTCGGGGCAGCAATAAGACAGGTTCCATAAGCCAGATGCCGGGATAATGGAGGCAGGGGACGCGTCAGACCAGACAAAATAAAATCACATTTCGCAGCCAAAGCATTTATGATCCATTATGCTCTTAACTAAAGGCTCCGGCTTTTGTCTTCGCCCATAAAAAAATGTCTGCGGGAATAATAGGGGAATATGCGGGCGTTGGCCACAAGGTCAGATTATGTTTCACAAAGAAATGTGGATTTGGTGTATTTCTGATTTTGATTTGCCTAATAATGCTGCAGTTTTATTGCATTTCATGCCGAGTCCTAAGAGCTCATAAACATAAATCTGGACCTTAAAGGTAGGAAGATAGATGTATGCTTTTGTGCTTTTATAAATAAATGATAATATGGATTCCCAACCAAGTGCGCTTTAAACATATTCCACTCGGCTGATCGGGGGATTTCAAATATAACCAGCCCTCGGAAATTCCAATGTGGAAATGCGAACGGTGGTTTATTGAAGATGTCAGGCATTCCGGGCGGAATTTTTGTCACAGGGCGCTGTGGGCTAAATAAATAAAATAGCTCGGCTGCAACGCACATGCATTCGATCGAATTGCAGTCACTTGTCCGCACGGATGTGTCTGTGGGTTTATTGTTGACACATTTTTAAGATGCACCCTGGAAAATGAATATCAAATATGAATGCCAGGGCACTAGAGAAAGTACAAAACACGTCGTCGAGGTGAAAGTTGAGAAGGACAAGGATCAGAGGAATGGGAATGAGAATGAGAATGAGAATGAGTGTGGGAATGGGAATGGGAACTGGGAGCTGGGAAGAGTGGATGATGATACGAGCACTGATGCATCCGTGTGGGGGTGACACTTGAGAACAAAAAAAGCTTAAGTGGTTCAATGTCTCTGGCCCAGACCACCCGCACCACCCGTACCACCCAACCCACCATCCGCCCACGTTGACGTTGATTGTTGAGCGATAAGAGCGTTGCCCTAATGACACTTTGCCCCGGCACTCTTTGCCTTCTGAGGGATGTCCTTCAGTTGATGTCCTCATAATCGGCTGAGTGGAGACCATTAATGCATCAGATAATCCCGACTAGTGCATATATACGTGCTTATTCCTCGCAGTTCGTTTATCTTTAATTCATGCTGGCCGGCAGCTCCAAAGTCCTTACACCGCACACAATCGCATTAATCATTTAATTGTGACCGCAAAAGCCCTACCATATTAACAATCAATTAATGCTATTCGAATAGGTTTTTTACCGCCATCTGAATGTGGGATCCATATGTTATTGATATCATTTAATCCATTGATTTAATACAGCTCGCAATTGAAAAAAGAAGCGTAAATTAAATGCGTGATTTATTAGATTTTATGCTTGCTTAATTATTTAAAAAACGTGGGCCGGAAAAGTGGGACACAAGCTTGTAATAATTAGTGCTAGTGTCACTTTAACACTGAATGTGTTTCCGCCATTTATCCAAACTGTGCCACAGAATTATTCGAGTGTTATGGTCGCTAATTGTCCATTTTATTATCAGCTCGACGGATTTACAAAAGCTCAAATTGCCAATGACAAAAACTGTCAAAACCATTTTATGCCCCATTAGGAGTCAAAAGAGTGAAATCGAATTCGGATTGGTTAAATGGGCAGTTAATGGTTGAAATACTATATACAATATATTTAGGATAGGACTCGACAATAATCGGTTGTAAATTGCTAACTAGCCGAATTCTATCCCAGGAAACAATATAAATTTTCGGTTCAACTGTGCAAATATCTCGGTTTTAATGACGTGCAGATTTTAATTAAATCACTAATTACGAGAGTACACGTTTGCATTTATGGGCCTACCGCAGTGTTAAAAATAGTTGAAAATAATTAAATTGAACTTTATGATTCACGGCCCTCGAGCAGTGTGTACTTCAGATAAATAATTGATGCAAAAATGCGCAATTTCATGTTGTTTTCCACATCAAAGAGTGCGTGGCCATTTTATTATGTTTGGCCGTTTTTTTGTTTCAGTTAATGAAATTAGCATTAGAGAGATAATTATGTGGGCTCGTGCGTCGGTCTAGCCTGCTTTCCGATCATCCAGGTGGGCGGTGCCAGTTGACTCGACCCTGCCCCGAGAATCCCGTCAGTCAAAGGTTTTATCCAGCCGCAAAAGGTCGTTTGAAGCCTGAAGCCAGCTTAAGCAGTTTAAAATTCAAGTGTACAATTCACACCACGATGTTTATCCGCGGGGACGTGTCGCGCAACCCGAGGGAGCGGAGCATCCCCCAGATCCCCAGCTCGATGACCCCCTACGTGGCCTCGGTGAAGCGGGGACCCTTCACGATGACCAACCCGGTGTTCCACAGCCACAACCCCCACCTGGTGGGCCTCGACGGCCAGGTGGAGGAGCCCGGGCCCCGGCACACTTTCAACGTGCAGAAGCAGGCGCTGGCCAACAACCACCGGCACCACCAGCGCCTCATCCCCGTGCCCGCCTGCCGGCGCCCGATGCCCCAGACCCGCTCCCACATGGTGATGAACGAGCAGCGGGAGCTGTACCGCCAGCACCGCGACCGCATGTCCAAGATCAAGGGCAAGGTGAACACCCACCTGCCGCCGCCCAAGGTGCAGATCGAGGGCAACGGCATGGAGCTCTCCTACATGGAGATGCTGACCGCCCTCTACAAGAAGAGCAACAACACGCTGCGCACGTTCACCAAGTCGCCGGAGCGTCTGGCCGCCGGCAGGTGGAACAACGCGAGCTTGGCGCGCGAGAAGGAGCGCCGCCAGCTGGAGCGCAACAAGGAGTTCCACAAGGGCGGCGAGCTCTTCGATCCGCAGGCGGGCAAGTCCGGCCGGTACAGGCCCAAGGCGGCGGGCCCCTTCAGCTGCGAGATCCCACTGCACGTGCTCCATCGCTACGAGCAGCTCATGGAGCAGTGCGACGTGGGGCTGCTCTGCAAGCTGCTGCGCCCCCAGATCTACCTGGACCTCGAGGTGCGGGAGGCCCGCATCCAGGGCCGGCTGCTCATCCAGCTCTTCACGGAGGCCTGTCCCCAGGTGGTGCTCGAATTCATGAGGATCTGCACGCAGGGCCGCAGCCACGCCATCGTCTTCACCCGCGCCCTCGCCCCCGTCTGGATGGAGGGCCGCCTGACCATGGACCCGCAGCGCGGCTCCGAGCCAACCAACATCGAGCACGACCTCGAGGTGCTCAACCACGGCGTGGACGCCGGCATCCTCTCCTTCCCGAGTCGCTACGTCAGGTCGAACGGCCGCACGGCGGTCAACTTCACCATCAGCTTCAAGCCGCTCTCCATCCTCAACGGGCGGCGCGTCGCCTTCGGAAAGGTCCGCAAGGGCATGCAGCTCCTGGAGAGGATCCAGAGCGCCATCGGCCACCTGCCCATGGCCCACAACATGATCTCGCTGACGGACTGCGGCGTGCTCTGAGTCGTAAATTCTTTGTAGACCCCAGATACAACTGATTTGTCCGAATAAAAAGTGTGCATCTAATTCTAAGCAATCCAAAAAGTAACATTAAGTATTCCCTAATTATCAATATTATCTAAGTTGAATCATACTTTAATCAAAATGTCCTTGAAAACACTGTCGTTAAACATCAAGTTTTTGACGGAGTTTTAAATATTTCTCAGTTCAATATTTGAAGCAGTTGAAGCAACACAAAAGGTTGTGTATTTTTCTAGAATTTAGTAACTTTTTCTGCATTAGAGGATCTCCGATATGATTGCGGTTCGTGACGGATTGAACAGCCCACGGCTGCAGGGTGGAAAGGAGGAGGCGGGGGATCCCCAGTCGCCCTTTCCGGACAAGTACCTCATGCGCAACACCCGCATCCTTAGGGTGTCCAAGGCCCAGATCACCGATGTGCCCATGGAGGTCCTGGAGGCGGCTCAGCAGGAGCTGGTCAACTTCGTGCAGCTGGACGGCAACTTGCTGAAAGAGGTGCCCAAGGATCTGCACTGCCTGAGCGAGGTGCTCACCCACCTGATCCTGACCAAGAACCAGATCTGCTTCCTGCCCACCAACATCTCGCAGTTCTCGAAGCTCTCGGTGCTGAACCTCTCCGGCAACCTGCTCTCCGACCTGCCCATGGAGCTGGGCGGACTGCACCTGCTCCAGGAGCTGGACATCTCGCACAACCGCTTCCACCACCTGCCACCCTGCATCCACGAGCTGGAGGGCCTGCGCACCCTGCTGGCCCACGACAACCAGATCAAGGCCATCGACGCCAGTGAGGCCGGACTGGGCGGCCTGCGGGAGCTGGAGAACCTGGACCTGAAGAACAACAACATCCAGCTGGTGCCGCCAGTTCTGGGCAGGATGGAGAAGCTCAACTCGCTGGAGCTGTGGGGCAACCCCTTCCGGCAGCCGCGCCACCAGATACTCTCCATGGGAACCAAGGCGGTGCTGAGCTACTTGCGCACTCGCATTCCCATTTAAATCAGACAGTTGTTGTACTCGAATCAAATTTCAAAGAAGTGACAAATAAATGGTCCCCGATGCATTTATGCTTTCAGTATATCACAAGTGTATCTAAAGTGTATCCAAAGTGTATCTAAAGTCTCCCTGTTAGTGACTGAAATTTGGGGTAATCTCGATTCTGATAGTGAACCATTTTATAGATTTGGATAATTTTCCCCAGTTTTATTTTAACCAAATTTGGAATAGCTAGCCGAGATTCTTCAATCCGAACTAGTTATCGTATAAGCGTGAAACAGACAATCCATTATTCCCCCATACTAGCTTTGAACCTCGCAAAATGTCAAGAATTTCGAGACAATCAGAAACAGAAATTGCGCGAAAAACAGCGATACCACAGCCAACCCCTAAGAAATCAGTACCGTAAGTGCAATAATTATAACCTTAATAAATAAATACTAAATGGTAAAATATAATATCTGGTCCTCCTCAGTCGCGACAGATCCTACGATGGGGATGCATTTGTCAACCTCTTCGCCCGTCGCGGAGCTCGCGACGTATTAATTCTGGATAACCACGGAGTTCCTTTGCGATCCACCTCCAGTCAGAGGCGCACCTACCTTTACATGACCAATCTGAAGCCCCTTCTCTTCATGGCCCGCAATGTGGTCAGGGACCTGGACCCCTCGAACGACATCACATTCATGAGGATCCGCTCCAATATCAACGAAATACACATGACTCTGGGCTCGGATTTCATATTGATAGTCATACAGAAGCTCAGAAAAATAAGGAAAAGTGTTGGGGAATAATGCAGTTCTCCAGTTGCCGTTCGAAGTGCGTGTGTTTGGGGAAGTTAATTGACCTGTTCCCATCGTCCAGCTGCAAATTAAATAGCATGCAATTATGCCAAATGCGTTGCGGTGGAAATTGATTTCGGGGAAAATGTGGGAGGGCCACGAAGACCAACTAATCCGTTTATGCTGCGATTGCAAATCCAGAAATGAAGCAAAGGGGCAATTAGTACGGCGTTTGCATATTCCGCCGGACTGTCGGTGGTTTTTGGGGCTCGCTGACGTCCGGTTGAAGTGACCTCTCAATTGGGCCCGCCGCACTCATTAATCTTCGCCGGTCTTTGGCTTTTGGCTCTTTGCAAGTCTCGTTGCCGCTTCATTAAAACCCAATTTCGCTGGCTGTCAGCCTGGCAAAAATATCCTTCAGCAGCAACAGATTACGGGAAAATTAAAAGATAATGGCAATTAAGTTACACACGTCTTACGGTTAATTGTTGGTTTGTGTTTCTGATTCTGTTGTTCCTCATTAAATTCGACACGGCATGAAAGCAATCGTAATATAAAGAATATTTTAATGATTTTCTATAATTTATGTTGCATCTATTTGTCTGCCAATATTTAAGCGGCAAATCAACAAAAACCGCCATATATAAATCCAGCTTTGAATGTCGACACTCTATCGATAAATATAGTTTGCACACGCCCGATCTGAATTGTATACCTTGTTGCCGTTTGGTTTGGCAATTAATTTAGAAAACTCAGTGGGAGGGCGAGGGCGTGTGACATTGTTGCACGGAACAGGAAGCGGCACATCACACAATGAAATTTTATTTGTTTTAGGGCCCATTGTTCGGCATTGTTTTAGTTTCAAATTGCGCGTGTTTGTTCAACCTGTTGTTGCCACAAGGGCGGGGGCAGAGTGGCATTTGTCCAGGGGCTTAACGTATGTATTCGGCCGTTTAAGCTGCAGAAACATGTGCTCTTTGTTTGTGACTCGCTGTTTCATTATTCAATGTGGTGCAAATATTTATGGTTTTTCTGACACTGAGCACCAAATCCGCTAAACGCAAATGCGATCTCCCAACCAAAAAAATAAGTGGCGAATCAGGCCGACTCGTAGGGAGGTTCGATGGAGGAGGGATTTAACCATCGGATTACTGGCCGTGTTGAAAGGTCGCATCCATCATTTTGACAAAGGAGTTCAAGGAGTCGGTCGGGAAAGTCGGGCGACGTGATTAAGTGACCAAATTGCAGCGTGTTCGACACATGTTGACATTTAATTTATTCGATCCGACCGGAGTCGAATGCGCATACGGAATTTCGTTGACTTTCAATGAATATTCGAGAGTTATTAATAATGTAAGGGAGGCGCATTTACATAGCAGCCACTCCAGTGAAGTGTGAGCGACTGCCGTTTTAATTACCAGCCGTGTTTAAAGAGTTCCGCGATTTAAGTCGCGCAAAATCAGCAGTCAGCGGAAAATATTCGATTGCCCAAGGCTGCGATTCCAAATATTCCGTCGTCTGGCGGGCGATGAGTCGTGAAATTGCGTTCAAACGAACACAATTCCGAAAGGTTAAGGGCTGTTTGGCCAGACGAAGCCACTTGAATATTATGAAAATGTCCTTTGTCAGACGCATAAGCCGCTTTGCACCACCAAAAACTAAATGCCCACTGCAGAGCCACGACAAAAGCCACCGTTCACATGTTTCTGTTTGTCTAGCGACCAGCCAAAGCCGATTACAAACTGCATTTATTAATGGTGTTTACACAAATGCAGCTATTCGTAATTATAGCAAATAATTAAAACAATATTGGCCGTATAAACAGTTCGCAATACTTTGATACAGCTTGGTTGTTCAAATATTCCGGCTGCCCGAATAAATGATCTGCTGAGTAAACTCCACCGGACTTATCCCACTTTTCGGCTCCGATATTCCGTGTTCTTGTTGGCCAGCACATCCGCATGACTGATGGTCTTCCCCGCGCCGCACTTTGCGGACATTCATCTTGCCAGCCAATCCAACATGTGCTGCCCTTAATTAGTGCCATTTGAGCCCTTTTCGGGCGGGATTAAAAGCGATGCGATGCCGGGTGCTGCGAGTGTTGTCCGTCAGCCGGCTTTCGGGCATTTAATAAATTAAATGCGTATCTGACACTGATTGCCTGCCACCGGCTTACTTTTCCAATTCGTCATCCGGATCCAAATCTGTCGGGGAGCATTTTAAAGTGTACACTGCATTATTTGTCGGGCGATGAATGCATATGCACACATTTATGAACTACGAGTATAATTCGCAGCGCCAGGATGCCGAAAGCAATTACAAAATTATTTATATTGACAGCCTGTAAATTATTGCGCCAACAACTTGCCGAATGTCCGCTGGATAAACTATTTGCATTGTGAGTGGCGAGAATGTATAGTAGAGGCCCCATTGTTCCGCCGAACAAAAGAACGCTGGCTTTAAGGCATTTTTCATTTTAATTACTCTCCAATTAAGCCTCAATTAAACGCGCTCGTTAAGCCTCCAACTCGAGGCCTTGGGGAATAAGTGAAAGGATATCGCCAATCAAATCCAGCGACATCACCATTAGGTCCTCCTGCGAATAAGGAGAAAGATCTCAAGTGCAGCTTGCAATCTGCGGCCTCAATTAATGAAAACACATCGCGGATGCGACGGGTATTAACATCATAGCAGCCAAGATATTGGCAAAGGGAAAATTACCTTCGATTCAGGCATTAATTAACTTTATCTTTCAGTTGTCGGTGCAATAACCTGACACACACAAAGTCTGGCAAAGGAAGTATATTTTCGAAAAAACGCCAAAGGGCCAGCTTTAATTGCATGCAGTGGCTTAAAGAGGAACACCACCGTCCGAATGGGTTTTCCCCCACTTTCCCATTTCCATCACCGTTTGCACCTGCCGCCAAAGGCTGGCAAAAGTAAACCGGCACAGGAAACTCGGCTTGTTTCGTACTTGAAAGCTAACATGAGCCCGATCCCCGGAGCCAGAGATAAGTTTGCACATTGCGCTGTCGTTGTGGTTGACGATTTTCCCAGCCGCTCCGCATTTTCCCTTCAACCTGGCAGCGCAGTGCAAAACGTTGAATAATTATGTGAGGATGGTAGTTTTAGACGCGTGGTTAGCAGAATGTCTTGTTAAGTTGGAGCTCCATCTCAAATTACATATTGAAAGCCCTAAATGAAAAGTTTGGAAGTAGTTCCGAAATTAGGAAAACTTTGAAACAGTTTGATTAAATATTTTTGTATGTTTTACATTTTCTACATCTTCACCAATTATTCCTCAATACAAATTCAAATGCTTACCATACACAGGCAGCTTATAATGTTAATATGACCCCCATTTACACAAAAAGTCTAAACACCTACTCGAAGCCCAGAAACGCTGCTAATTTCCTTAGCCGGTCGCACATGCATTGCAATTTCTTGGCAAGTCGAGCGGACTTTGGGGCACAAGAGGGTGGCGGGGATGGGAAACGGGTTCACGGGTTGCTCCTTCCGTTTTGCGGGGCAAATACTTCATAACAAGTTTGATGCAACTTTTAAAACATTTACGCCATTTTCACGTGTACGTGACCACGCATGGCAAACGCAAAAGTTGTGCCCGGGAAGACCAGAAACACAGTCAAAACACACACACACTCGGTGTGTGTTCTTAGGGGATTCACTTTATGGCTGCGGGAGCTCTTTAATTGCAGCCAAGCGGGTGATTATTTTGGGAAGTTTTTTAGCTTATACGGCAGTGCGGAAAAGCTTGGCGAGTGCGAATAAAAATTACAGATGCCTTGCACGTATTTATTAAATTCCGTTTGCAGCGTTTCGGCTTCGAAACTTTTGAATCCGCCCTAAATACGTGGATGTGTCCTGTGTCTTGTATTTTTTTTACGGGATGGCTGCCTTTTGTAAAGAAGCCTTTTTGCATGCCAATCAAATCTGTAGCTCCCCTGCCAGCGTAAATATTCCAGTGTTTATTATTTGGCTCATCACTGAATCAATAATTTAATGTGCTTCCGATTTTTGCGTGCATCAGCTGCCAGTTTTGGGGCACGTAACACCATTAAAAAGAGCTAATGTGATTTAATTCGGTTGCATTGAAAAGCTGCACAAAGAAGTGCTTAAAACCATTTTCAATTTGCATACGAGCGGGGTTAAAAAAGAATCCCCGCCTGCATATTATGGCTTAAAATGATATGCCATTGAATTCATGTTTAAATAATCATATTTGTTTCTTCCTCAATATTGTTAATTTAAGTCCGACGCTGCTACGATTTCAATATTTTAAGTACCCGCAAATTATTCATGATTCACAAACTCCACCTGGCAACGTCTGCATTTCAGTCTAAGGAATCACTTGTTATTTAAAAGTAAACACAGCTTGACACGACAGAGACACACTTGTCTTTATGAAACTCATTTCGTAATTAATTTACTTTTACGAGTGCCGATTACAACACGTATACGACACGTTGGCGGCAGGTGAATCTGAACTTTTCGGTGACATCTGCAGGAGATTAATTAACGCATCTCCAGGTGTCTTGGCTCAATCAATGGGAAATTAGTTAAGCGAAACCATTTGACAATGTCGAGCAATTTGGAAAATCTGTCTCCTCAACTAGACAATTTGGTCCGGCTGGCTCTTCAGCTGAGCACACAGCTCCCAGCCGGAATCCACTTTTGGCCACAATCTCTCGCCTAAGCACCCAAACTGGGGGGCGTTCTGGGGGCGGGGCAATCAGTCAACGGGCGGCTGCTGCTGCCGGGGCATTTTGTCAAACGCAATCAGCTTCGACCCATGTGCGAGCAGAGTGGTCTTATAAATAAGCCAGGGAGCTGGCACAAAAAATGTGGATACTTGCCGGCAAATTTGCATGTGAAATGCTGCCATGCACACACACACATTCTGGCGTGTCAGCATTGGCTCAAGACCGGGCCCTCGGCAACTTTTCCAGTTTCGCAGTGTAAATGTGCATGAAATGCATCCAGCCCGACGACTGGCTTTAACTCTCTTCTTTCTTTTTTTTTTGTTTGCCGCAGTCTGGCGTTACGGTTTCGTGCATTAACACGCACGCACAGAGGACCCTGGCACAAACACACTCACACACGCACACGCACACGCACGCATCCTTTGGGAGCACAAAACGCACTGTGAATGCGGAATTGGTGGCCCTGCCCCCCAACCCACTTCCCACTTCCGGTGTCCCCTGCATCCTGCGTCCGTTCTGGCCTTTGGCGCTCTGCTCTTCTGCTCTTCTGCAGTTCTGCTCCTGTGGCATTGTTTTTTATGCTCGGCCATTTCGGGGGCGTCCCTTTTCGGTGTTGAGCACTGGTGCCCTTTTTCGGGGTACGCACACTGCTCGAAAAATCGGAAGGCATTTAAAAGCCTTTCAAAAATAAATAACTTTAACTATATATCTATTAAGCAAAGAAAGTATGGAATTACTTTAGTTTCTGTTTTAAAAGTATAGTAGATTTCAAATGGAGTTGATATACTTCATAATCATACATACACTAACTCCCAATTATTCCCAGTGCATGGGACTTAACCTGGTCCCCAGTTCTCCGTGAAACGGTTGCATATTTCTTAGCCATTTGGCTGTTGACAAAAAAAAAGCGGTTGGTCGGTCGAGAGTGCGTTGCAAGTTGTTACTTTCATCCCGGCCAAATCCAGTGGCAAGTACATGCAATAACTTTGGCTGCGGATTAGGACGGATGCACAATGGATGCTGATTGCTGGCAGTTGCATTTCGGCGCTGCAGTTGCAGTTGCAGTTGCACTGCAGTGGCAGCTGCAAATCTGCGGTGGCGCCTAATGAGATGCAATAGTCCGCCACTAATGGCAGTTACTTGAGTGTAAATTCAAAAGCGGATTGCGGCTCTCTAATCCGGCAGCTAAATTATTTATTCTGCATTTGTCTTTGGCAGTGTCATCGAATCGGGTGCAGGGTGCAGGGAGCACGGAGCTGTAGCTGCGGTCGAGCTATCCTGATGACTATTTCACGACCTCCCGCCCCCCGAGGAATGTCCCTAAAATTTGCCATGGAAATTTCGTTTATTTTAATGGCATTGCCCCGTGACCGAGTTGGTTCCAGTTACCAGTCACCAGTTACCAGTTACCAGTCACCAGTAACCAGTTACCAGTTACCATTTTACCAGCTACCATTTTACCAGTTGGATCTGCCGTTTATTGCCGTTTTCGCTGTGCATTTTAAAACAATTACGCGGTTTCGCATTTGCGTCTGGTACCGTCGGTATCCTTTTTTCCGCCAGGACCTTCGCCTGCTCTCCGCTTTGTCTCTGGCGCGGGTTTTCGGTTTCGCAGTTGCAACTCTTCGATTACGCCAGACTTAACAATGCGGGGAATTAAGCGAATTTCCTCTTTTCATTACTTCGAAATTGAAATTGGTTTTTTAGCCCGGAGCCAGCACCCACATTTCCACATTTCGGTGCAACCGCTCACTAACCAGATCCTAATTGATTCGGCCAAAGTTGGATCGGAGGATTTATTGCCGGCTGCACGGTGTTTTGTTAATGAAAAAACCTGAAGCTCGCACTGAAGTTAAGACTGGCGGCCACCGGGATCGGGCCACATTAGCGTACTAAATCTAGCCTTAATGCCGACCGTTCGGTTATATATCATGCCGTGATTTGTGGACTTAGCATAAAACCGAGCGGCCGGCGACGTCCCGACTCGCTGGCGACTTTGGACGGGCCACGATAAATCAAGGCGCAATCCGGAGCTCGGGGATATGGTCGTGTGGTATGGTATACGTATTTGTATCCACGCGGCGCAGTATGCGTGGCGAAACTTAATAAGAGATGCGACAACAAACAAATGATTCGGATAGACAGCCGGCGACAGAGCTTCGTGGAAAGCGGAAAACTCTTTGAAGGCTGCCGCCGCTGCAAGACATTTTTCACCGCGCCACAGATTGGCAAAGGGATCGCCAGAGTGAGAGAGAGAGATATCAACGTGACGTTGTTTTGATTTATCGCGAACAGCGACGGGGACCTATCCAATTATACTGTTAACTTTCATTATGTCACCCTGGCGTTTTCGGGGAGTCGCCTCCGGACCGGAAGTGCCGCCATATTGGCCATTGTTGCGCCATTGTCTATGCAGAGCAGAGCACTCGGCGGAGTGACAACGCTGCGGTTTGCTCGCAGGACAAGTCCTGTCGTCCTCAGCTATCCAGCTATTCGGAGCCCTCCGCCTGATAAATCGTCAACGAGGCTTCCCTTCACATGCGCTGACTTCATTACGGCGTAACAAATCGTCCGCACTTTGCATTCCTCGCCGCAGAAAAGGAAAAGGAAGCGGAAAAGGAAGGCATCCCCGAAAGAAACGGCGCGTTGGGCCTTTGTTTCCGGGAGACGGAATGGGAAACAGGCGCATAGACAATTCCATCTCGGGTTTTCCGCGCGTCTGACACACAGTGAAAGATACAGCTATTTTTACTCGCCAAAATCGTATTTTAAACTGATATCAAGAAAAAAAAGAAGGCAAAAAAGGCAAAAGGCAGATACAAATCGTTCTTGCATATTTATAATGCTGGTAAACTCTTTTTAAGAAGCTTTAATATTAGGTTAAGAAATTTCAACAGTACTTTAAAGAATCATTATAACTTAATTGCAATTTAAGCTTGAAATATATTTCCATCACCTGCAAACGTTTGCCTATTAAAATCAATTTAATATTTTAGCAATTAAAGGCGCTGTCGATGTGGCAAACAAACCGCAACGACCGACAATTTAAGGAGGTTTCCTGATGCAAATAGGGGGAAAAACAGCCATTTCTTGCTGAGAAGGATTATTTCTCATTTATTCTTGTATTCTTGTATTATTATTGCAGCGCTGCAATGGATCTTAAGACTGGCTCTCTTTTGGTGGCTCCCGCCGTGAAGAACTCGAGCTGCTCGCACCCGCGCTACTCGGGCCACAACTTCATCGCCCACATCGGGATCGCGGAGACCATCGAGGCGGTGCTCATCCTGGTCCTGACCCTGGGCGTCATCGGGGCCAACTGCCTGGTCATCTTCGTCATCAACAATCGCCGCTATGCGGCCTACATCCACCAACAGGTGAGTTGAGCTGGCCAAGCCGGATGATTGGATGGGGGATGAGTTTGCACCTCTTTGCAACCCTTGCTTACTACCCAACCCTGTGTTTATCCACAACAGCCTCGTTATCTGCTCACCTCCCTGGCCCTGAACGACCTGACAATCGGGCTGTTAATTACGCCATTCGGTCTAATGCCGGCTTTGTTCCACTGCTGGCCCTACGGAGAGATCTTCTGTCAGATACAGGTGAGTGCTGATTGGGGAAGCGGGAAGGGAAAAGGGGTTAAGAGGTGGGTCAACAAGTTGGTCGGTCAGCTGGCGGAAACACGTTAATTTTGCTGTGAAGCACCGGGGCTCCCGTTTGCGGTTGTTGCCATTGCGGCCAATTAACTGTCTTCACAATGCACTGAAATTAAGGGCATAAGCGGCGGCGATGAACTGAACCGATTAACTTCCGGAACAATGTGTACTGATATTGTCAACACATTCAAGTGAGCGCAGGATTAAGTGTGATGTTATGTTATTCGGTTAATTAACCAACTCACAAAGAGCACGTTTATTATTAGTATCACAGGGAAAAGTACCTACAATATATCTAAGCGAAAACAATTTATTGGCTGAGCCCTAGCCATTTTAATAATTTGATAGAATTTCGGCATTAGAACCTATTCTGTAAAAGTATTTGCCTGTTTTATGGGCAGGCAGGATTATTGGAAAAACATTCACGCATGCCGCGCATAACTCAGTGCTGCTCCACACATTTCCACGATTAATAATCCCCATATTAGCTCGCAAGCCGAAAAAATTCCATTACAAGTTTTTCATTTCGGCTCTGCCGGCGGAAAAGTTTGCGGGGCGGGCCGTAATATAAATAATAAACTTCTAAACTATAACTAACGCACGGTTTTTCCGCATTTTCCATTCCGCAGGCCCTGCTGCGCGGCGCGCTTTCCCAGCAGAGCGCCGTCATCCTGGTCTGCATGGCCGTCGATAGATACATGTGCGCCCTGCATCCGCGGCGCTACTACCAGCACTCCAGCAAGAAGGTAAGATCGCAAGTCGGATATAGCTGGGCTTCTGGGTCACTCAGATATGGCACGCTTTCCCGATCCCAATCTTGTTATTCCTTTGCTCGCGCAAGGACAATAAACAAAGCGCTGGCGTAATTACAAGAAATCACGCGCCAATAAAAATCGACGCTAACAATGGGACGAGCGGTGGAGGACAGCAGCTACACAATATTGTCGGCGAGCCAATTACGCAAGCATAAATAAGGATAATGGGCTTTAAGCTGCTTGACAGTCATTAAACAAGCGGCAAAAAGTGGGAGGAAGGAAAGCGCCAGGGAGCAAGTGCAAAACAAAGAACCATGAAGAATGAAAAAGCAAAGTTGGCAGAAACCAACAAAAACACGCCAGCCAATCCGAATCCGAGCAGACATTCGAAAAGTGTATAAAATAGGGATAAAAAGGGAGCTGGCAAAGTTGGCCTAGGGATTTTTTACGCGCGATGACTTCGGCGGAGGGCGACGACCACAGCAAAGTCCTTTTCCAGGACGAAGGCAAGCAAATGAAGCGGCGCCTCCCACGAAAACCGCAAGCAGGGCCAAAGAGCAGCAAACGAGCTAGCAACTCTATTTCCCATTCCGCAGCAGCGTAATTTATGGCCCATGGAGTGTAAACAAAAAGAGAGCTAGACGGCGAGGAGTGGTTAGGGACACCGAAGATCGAATGTCCTTGCAGCAAAGAAAGTCACTAAATAACTGGGATATATAAAACGTTCAATAAGTCCCGGAAATCCAAATGAATATTACCTATAAATTTGAATAAGCGACCAATCGTTAAACTCTTTAAATCCCACATCATTTTTTTCAAATTTGAAAATGTCTTATTTTTATGTCTTATGTTTAAAGATCTTCTTCTTAGATTTGTATTATGCTTCAATTAATTTTAAATCAACAGCCCTTTTAGATTTATTAAAAGCATTTACACTGGTGAATTTGTTTATTCTTCGATCATTTATAGTTCCCCAATATATAATATATAAAAATAGCGATTTAAAGCTTTTCCATATGTAGTAAACGTTCTCGTATTTCCCTCCCACATTAAGTCTCAATTTTCCTTGTTGTCTTTGGGCTTTCGGAAAAAACTGTAGCTTAACTAATAAAAGAAAATACAATCAGGCAAAATAAAACATTGGGAGCAGTGGGAAATAACCATAGTGGAAAATAAATTTACATAAAATTGCGTCGATATTTTTTCTGCTTCAAAAATCGGCGCCATTTCGATTTTTTCAGGCATCTGGCCTTAAAATCGGGCCAGTGGGCGAAGTTGGCACACTGCCACGCCCCCATTTGCGAAAATTGTGTGCGCACTGTCGAAAATTAATAAATGGATGCTGAATGTGAAATACTTAGATGCAAGAAAAACCAATGCTTGGCGGAACTTGGTAATGGCATCGGGAACTTTTGGATTTCATTTTGCTTACTTTTAAAAGTGCCATAAATTCGCATGCAGTCTTGAAAAATTTATGTTTTTTTGCGGTAGTAATAAGTAAGTGTATCATTGAGGTTGTAAAATGAACTCGCCACAGTTAAATTAACGCAACTTAGCACTTAACTATGACATCCATCGGAGTGTGCAATTCCATCTATGCAACTTACTTTTAATAAATATAATGCAATTTCGGAATGCCACATTAATTAATCTTTCACTGGCGTTTGTTCTGCTGAGAGCTCCAGCAATGCGGCTTAATAAAATATTTACATTTCAAAAATGTTCCCCAACTGTTTGGCCTCTCTGACTGTTGGTTGTTTGGCTGGGTAAAACTTTTAAATATAATAGCGTAAATTAAATTAATCACGGCCATGGTCCGCTTCAAAGAGACACAGACAAAAGTTTTTCCTCTGTTTTTTGCCGGCACTTTTTGGCAGTTCGGATGGGATGGAAGCAGTCCCACTTTATGCAGGTGGCAACCGTTGAGGGACAGGACAACATTCCCCATTTACGATGTCACAATTCTGCATTTAGTAACTCAGTCTGTTTCGGTCTGTTGCGATTGTGACAGCACTTCTCCATTTGCAGGAGCGGAAGTATCGCCCTCCCTTTGTGGTCGGCACCCTTCACCAAGTGCTTTCCGCATAATCAAAACTTTTTAATTCCGGTTATGGCCATTTGGGCAACCGTTCTTGATTGTCAGACACAAGGTGCAGTGAAACAAATGGAAAATGGGTAAATAGGGAAGCGGAAAGAACGTTTTGAGCAAACTTTAACTATTTTAAAATGTAGATACTTACTAAGTGACACGTCTTGTGTACTTTTCGGTTTGATAAACACCTTAAGAGTTACCTTATATCCTGAAACCAATTGTTATTTCTGTTGGCCAGTCCCCCGCATAATTGACAATTTTAGAGCTGCAGCAGAAACGTGCCTATAACCCCATGGCCAGTCATAAATCAAGGCACATGTGTCGGAAATGTGCCGCACTAATTGTGAATTCATTTTGCAGGGCTGTGTGGCCATCCTGAGCCTGACCTGGATCATCAGCCTGACGGTGTTTGGCTTCCTGGTGCTGCCCAAAGGTGAGTGGCCATCGCGATTAGCCTCCGCCGCCAATGAGCTCTCGAACGTCCTTTGTGCACAGGTTACTACTTCAACAATACGGGGCTAATGGCCTGCGAGCCCTTCTACAGCAAGCCCTCCTACCGAATCCTGTCCACGTGCGCCCTCTACTTCCCCACGACGATGGTCCTGATGTACTGCTACGGCTCCAGCTTCCACATGAGCCGCTTCCGGCTGAACGACCCGACCATGCCGCTCACGGCCGCCGCCCACCACCCGCACCCCCACCCGCATCCCACCGCCGCCCAGCAGCTCCAGATGCACCAGCACCACCAGCAACACCACCAGCAGCATCAGCAGCAGCAGGCGGGGATGCACTCGCACCTCTACCACGGCCACGCGCACCACCCCCACCATGGAGGCCACCCCAGCCACCCACACCACCACGGCCCACCTGTTATGGGCCATCTCAGCATGGCCATGAGCATGGGACTGGCCGGCATGCCGAACATGACAAACAAGATTACCAAAAAGGTGAGCCAGATGGCCAGGTGGCCGCCCGAAACAGTTTGTTCAAGCGAGCGCGTCGGGGATTTTGTTAGCAGTAAATAGAATTTGCTTTGGCTGCATCGGTAAACAAATTGTTAAAGCCACCAGCATGGGTCATATATCCAGCAGACAGCTCTTCGTGTTTAAACCTAGGTTAGGCCAGTGCACAAAGTTAAATCGAAAAAAGAAAAAACCTAAGGTATAGTTTGAACATTTTAGTGCAATCCAATTAAATAGCTTTTCTTGCTAAAAATTTCTTTTGATTGAGTTTCTTGTTAAATTTAATTAATATTTTTTCAGCATCTTCACAAGAAAATGTTAAAATACGTTCTTGTTTACTATTCATTATTTCTTTCTATTGTTTTTACAACTCACTTTTAAGAGGTCTAATAGAATCAAATTTGTTTATTGAACCAAATCGAAAGTATTAAAATGTTTAGCTTAGACAACTATGAGTTAAATGAATTGCTCCCAGCACTTAAGTTGTAAATAAAACGGAACAACACACTTGTATTCACCTGATGTTGCTTTCTTCTATTGAACTTCCTCCTATTTATTCCCACAGATTGTTCCCATCCAGGAGAAGAACTCGAGCGGAGCCACCTCCCGTTCGATGGCCGCCATCTCCCTCGGTTTCATTGTGATGGTCACTCCGTGGACCATTCAGGAGATAGTCACTGCCTGCACCGGATCGAAGGCAAGTGTTCCATGGGATTGTTGTTTAGCCTTACGCGTACCACGCGGCGCATACGTAATGTGTAATGCGGCCACGCCCTGCTCATCAGTCGTGACTTTGTGACACTTACTCCTAACTAACTCCTTTTCGATTTGCAGCTGCCGCCGTTCCTCGACTTCCTGGTCACCTGGACGGCGCTGAGCAACAGCCTGTGGAACCCCTTCATGTACTGGCTGCTGAACTCCGACTTCCGCCGCCTGAGTCGCCAGCTGATGCCCAACAAAGTGAGTTTGCTCCGCACGAATCCCCCGGACCGTCCGGGGTTATTTACAGCATCTCTGATCTGGAGCGATGTTCACTGTCTGTTCCAGCTGAAAATCTGTCATAAGCCCTGATTGATTGATTCGCTTATCTCCACTTCAAACGCCGGGCCACACATTCATTGACCTCCCCGAGGAGTCCCAAATGCACATCCTGCAGCCCCGGACTTTCCGGCTGCACATCGCAAAGTTTGCGAGGCAAAAACAGCTTCAGTCCGACCCGAAAGTACCATAAATCCGTAGCCGAAGGTGTAATTCCCGGGAAGCTGGCAGACTGGCTCCGGCAAGTAAACAATCGGCAGACACAGCAGCAAAAATAACAATTGCTCTGCTGTGGCTGTGGCTGTCTGGCTCGCCTGCAAAGTGATTTTGAATTATGAAAGAGCAAATCCAAAGCGGCATTTACATCCCCACTCCCCCCTCCCTCCACTCCCTTCCATTTTGGGGGAAATCCTGATTCTATTCCGGGCAGCGCAGTCAAGCTGCATGATTTAGTTCCGGGTGGCCGGGGTCAGTCTGTGGAATATTTATGGGGCAACCTTGTGCTGTGCCGGAATAAATGCGAATTTAAAATCCTTATTAATTTTTGTGCGAGTTGAAATTTACGATGCCCCGGTGGCTTTCCTTTCCCGTTTCAGTGCTTTCCCCACGAGGAAACCCCGGAGCACAAATCGGGCTGTTGTCACATCAATGCCAACGATTTCGAGATCACCACGCTCCCCATTCCCCCGGAGCCGCCATCCTCCCGTCCTCCGCCCGGAGCTCCAGCCAGCGGGCCGCCATCCAGCGGGGGCGGTGGCGGCGGCGGGGGCGTGGCGAGCTCGATTGGCGGCTCCGTCCTGGGGATCTGCGGCCGCTCGCGGGCGAACAGCCTGAGCCGCAGCGCCTCGCAGTACATCCGGGGCACGATGGGCGGCCTGCACGGCCACCCGGCCGCCGAGCCCTTCTCCGCCGCGCGGCCCGACATCGAGGGCCTCTCCGAGAAGTACTGGGGCGAGATCCTGGAGCGGACCGTCAGCTCGGGCAACCTGAGCGCCATGCAGAAGCACCTGCCGCCCCACCTGCCGTACGCGCACCACCTGGTCCACCAGCTGCACCAGCCGCAGCAGCACCACCAGCAGAGCCAGCAGGGTCAGCAGGGACAGCAGACCACCTCGTTCAGCAAGGCCAGCGACCTGCAGCTGAACCTGAACCTCGGCGGCAGCCAGGCGGCCACCGCCGCGGAGCTGGGCAAGTTCTCCAACTCGGAGCCGAAGCTCTGCGAGCACCTCTTCCACGACGCCAACTGCGCCAAGAGCAAGGCGGCCAACGGGGGCGGCGGCCTGGAGGGGCCGCTGGAGTCCGCCGGGCAGCTGGCCTGCGGGCGCAGCATCCCGGACATCTAGTACGCCGAGGACGTGATCCTGGCCAGGAGCCAGCTACTGGCGCGCCAGGCCAAGTGCTCGCACCACCCGCTGCACCAGCAGGCCAAGATGCGGGGCCCTCCGCACACGGGCAGCCTGCGGTTCGGTCGGATCCGCGCCGCCTGCCACAGCCCGCCGCCGGAGAAGTCGGCCTTCCCGCTGGCCGAGTACCGCAAGTAGCCGCCAGGATCCCGTTAGAAGAGGATGGGGGAGTCAGTAAGAGAGAGAGAGAGAGAGAGAGCGAGTATCTATAAGGTTCCCTAGGTGTATGTGCGTGTGAGTGTCTATATAATATCGAGCATGAGCAAATCATAATATGAGTGTTGTCCTGTAGGCCTAAGAACTTGGAATGCCACAAGGGGTGCATCCAGTAAGCAGGTATCCAGTTTCACAACAGATCCTTCTACTTCAGCTTCTCTTCGAAATTTAGATCTTTATCTTTTATTACTGATAATGCATTCGTCATTTGTGAAACTGGTATCCTTAGTAAAAGTGTATGCGGAATATTGATATCTCTTTAGCTAGACTGTTCCTTCCTACTTTAAACTTCTGCCTTGTGAGTCCCCGATCTCCAATCGGATTCGGCCAAGTTAGCCAGACGTTAGCCATAGTAAGTGTTCATTAAGTGTTTGTGATACCCTAGTTTTCCCAACGCAGCATATAGATAAATTAATCGTAACTGTTGTGTGTGTGCATCGGCTAAATTAACGATAGAATAGGTAATCGATGGTTTGGGCCAACCTGGTTGGCTTACACGCCCGTACAACAAAGAGATATCAGACTTTCCTCTCAGATCCCGCTAGCAAAGTGGAAGCACTTCCTCCCCCTTTCCTCTCCACTTAAGGATCAATCTAGTCTCCGACGTTGGTGGCCCTTAAAGCGTTGTGGTTAATCATAGATCTAGTTCCATAGCTCGAGTCGTATACCAATTTACTCACTGTTCTACGAATCAAAATTAAATCCTAACTTTGTGATTGTCAAGAATTTAAGTCGGTTGGTGTGGACATTATTGTTGAATCATTTTAATTTGTAGCTAAGTAATGTAATAGCTAAAACCAAATAAATTTACAGTTTAAGTACGTCTAATTTTAGTTAAACGCGACATGTTCAATGACGTATACATGAGTACGAAAAAAGGATTTAAATCAAAATAAATAAATATCACTAAACCATTTGCATAAAGTTTGTTTTTCCACTTCGTCAAAAAACGCTGCTCGGCCCACTCAAAAGGTAATTTCAGGCCAATTACAACGAAACCGTTTAAAAGAGAAGCCAACAAATGGATCCCGAAAAGTAACAACAACAGAAATCCCAATTACACACAAAAACACTGGCGAATTCGGTCGGAGCGTGGCTAAATAAATTAAAAATTATTCAAATTTGATTTTTATTGTGCCACCGAGCCTCCTTAATTCCCTCTGCCCCAGATGACAACCGGGCCCAAATGCAAATTAATATCGCATACTGCGCCGGATTTCATTTGGCCACGCGGTGGCGAAGGGAAGACGGGAAAAGCCCGTCAGAAATGCAAGATAAACGAACAGGAAAAGTTTGAAAACTAATTTTCGCAAAACAATTTTCGGTAGCCGCGCTCCCCCCTCCCAAGGGCCCCTGGATTCTTTGGCAATTTGAATCTCAAACCGAATCTGGATGTGGATTCTTTTGCGTTTCTTTCGTTCCCGAAAAATTACACGCTCCGCTGCATTTTGTAACAATAATCGCCGGTGTTTGCCGTCTGACCACGCCTACAGCGCCCCCTCAAAGATCCGGGTGCAGAACTGGGTCCACCCCTAACCCGTGGAAAGCGCCGAAAAAACTTTTCGCATGAAAGTCAGCTTTTCCTTTTTCTTTCCTGATTCCCATTTGTTGGCCAGCCGAGTTTTTTGTTTAATTTGACGCCTGCCGGGAATTGGATTGTGCACCATTTGGTCCTGAACTCCTGCTCCCCGAATTTATCCGCCAAGGTTTTTGCCTAATTTGATTAACGCTAATTGGGGTCCATCTAATTGCGGGTGGCCAGAGTATCATGTGCTGCAACGGAACGCTTTTCCGCCGTCAAAGACAATTTATGGACGAAATTAATTGTGGAAATTGTACTAAGCTTGCTAGAAAGTAATGGCAGTGAAAGTTGGTAAAAATTTGCATTAAATTTGGTATTTTTTTAATTTCTTTATTGTAGATAAAATATGAACGGAAGCTATATGCTCTTGCAGTTAGATGTTTGCAACTATCAAATCAGAGTAAAATTGACAAAGTTATGGGTTGGGGAAGTACAGTTCTTGGTCACTAAGCTGAAAACCATTTAAAACTTGGTAAAATCTGTCATAAACAGGGGTCGAAATTTCGACCATCGGAAAATGAAAAACGTCGAATGCAGTTTTATCAACGATGCGATTAGAAACGTTTGGAATTAGATTAAATTTAATAGAGTAAACAATTTTCAACAAAAGTTATTTGAAATCTTAAGTATTGAGATAATATTGCACTGAATAAATAAAAAAATTTTGCACAATCAACACATTTTTGTTAAATTTCTAAGGATTTTCTTTTTAAAATTATTAGAAAGTTGCATTTCTAATAAGATCGATATATGGATCTTCTTTCGGCCATCGAATAAAACTGGAAATCAAAATTTGTTCCACTAATGTTGATTTAAGTGTTACTCATAATAATTTATGATAAACATTATCTTCGGTAGTGAACCAAATCATTATATAGTTCGGAATTTTAACGATTCGTTTTTATACTATTCGCTGTATATTATAAGTATATATTAGTTTTTTGCCATTATGTCAATACAAGTTTTGATAAGGTTCGTCAAAAAATCATGTATGTATATAGAACATTCTTTTACTTAATCTCCCAAGTCATCTTTGAAGTTAAAATAAACATTTGTACTGAACTGCTTCTTTCCATAGAAAATCCAGTCCAGTAAAAATAAGTAGTCTCCAGTTGGCGGCTGAAGAGGAATATCCACCTGATAGAAATCGCTCAGCGTCTGCAATCCCTAGAGAACACAAAGTTACCAGGACCAACAACATTTCAGATAGTGATCTCACCACATAGGGACAGGTGTGGTTCACGGTGGAGACTCGCTTTATAAGGTTCCACATGATCTTTACGGCGGGATTATAGGGTCTTCGCATGAACTCGCAGGCATCAAAAGTGAAATCGTAGAGGAAGGGCTTGTATCCATTGGCTTTCTTCATTAATTTTAACTTGATAAATATATTGTTAGTTGGCTCTATAAAGGTTGCGTTTATGGTCAAGCTGGTTTTGTTTCGGGAATACGCCTTCAGTCGACAGTAATGAATAACGACCCAAGACTTGTTATACGACTCGCAGACGACATTGGTCAGTTTAACAGAGTACGCCTCCTGCAGAAAGGATTTACAATTTTCACTGCTTGTGCTTTTGCGTACTTTGAATAAACTCTCACACTGCAAATAAAAAGGGAAACCGTCCCGAACACTCCAAGCAGAATAAGTTTCAAACTCATGGCTGATGGGTCGAAGCCACAATTGAAAACTAAACAATATCATTTGCTGCACTGACATAACAAGGGGTACGATAATCAATAATTGATTTAGTGGAAAAAGCCTAACGATGAAATAATTTACACATAACATTAGTGACAAACAGAACAAAAAAAAGAGATTATTGTCGGACCCAAGTATATTTAAAGTTTTAACGAACAAATGAATGTAGTATAGGTTTTTACTGCTTCACCAATCCTCTACCAAGTTGAAGTAAACGTTTGTGCAGAACTGCTTCTTACCATAAAATAGCCAGTCAATCTTTAGCAGGTAGTCTCCCCCTGGAAGTGGAAGCGGGACTTCAATGCGGTGAAAATCGCTCACGGTTTGCAAGCCCTGAAAGCATAAGGGCTAGCAAAAGTTGATTGGCTGGTTAGGAAGGGATCTCACCACATAGGGACAGGTGTGGTTCACGGTGGAGACACGCCTTATAAGGTTCCAGACGATCTTTACTGCGGGATTATTGGGCCTTCGCATAAACCCGCAGGCATCAACAGTGATATCGTAGAGGAACGGCTTGTATCCGTTGGCTTTCTTCATTAATTTTAACTTGACAAATATATTGTTAGTGGGCTCTATAAACGTTGCGTTCACGTTCAAGCTGGTTTTGTTTCGGGAATACGCCTTTAGTCGACAGTAATGGAAAACGACCCACGACTTGTTAAACGACTCGCAGACGGCATTGGTCATTTTTACAAAGGGAGCCTCCTGTTGTAAATAATAATTAGTTTTTTAACGTTTTTGGTATTAGGTTAACTTACACTACAGACAAGAAAGGCAAAAGCTATGAGTCCAAAGGATAAAATGTATCTCGAGTCCATGGCTGTTGGGCTGCAATCACAGTGAAATACTAAATAGAAAAATATGAAATTTAAGCCCAGGAAATGCAAAATTCTAAAACTTTTGATCCATAAAAAACTGATGACTTTGAAATGCATAATTAACGCTATTAATTTTATCCAACAGTCATCAGAAAATATATAGAAGGAAGCTATCTTCGGCAAGCCGAAGCTTATATACCCTTGCAGTCATCAAATATGTCGAACAAAATGCATAAAGGCTAACAACATCGAAGCTAAGACGATTTTTCTATTCATTTTCCATATTTTCGACTATAGATCATATGGGAGCTATATGATATAGTTGTCCGATTTTGATCAAATTTAATTCGTAATTCAAGAGTCGTAAGAAAACTCTATATTCCAAAAATCATGCTTATCTAATAAAAAACAACGATGTTATCATTATATTTCCGTTAGTTCTATATAGATTTTTCGATCTTTCCTATGGTAGCTATAAGATATAGCTGTCCAATTTTTATGAAACTTTTTTCTCAATATTAGAGTTGTTAAAAAACTTGATATTTAAAAAATCATGCTTGTGGGATAAAAAAAAAGATGTTATCAATTTATTTCTATTAATTCTATTTATATTTTTCGATCTTTCCTATGGCAGCTATATGATAGAGTTATCCGATTTTGATAAAATTTAATCGGAAATTCAATAGTAGTTAGAAAACGCCATCTGGAAGAAATCAAGTCGATCTGATCAAAAACAACGGTGTGACAATTTTTTATTTCATTCTTTCGTTTGGGAGCTATCCCATATAGTTTGCGTAAAAACGGACAGATGGACGAACAGACGGATTTGGATTCAGATTGTAATGCTGATCAGGAATATATATACTATATGGAGTCTGAGGCGTCTCCTTCACTGCGTTGTAAACTTCTGACTGAAATTATAATACCCTTTGCTCTGCAAGGTATAAAAATAAATTTTCTGTACTGGCATAACAAGTGGTACGATAACACTGTGCGACAAAATTTAACAAAATCTTTGTTTAAGTTACTTTTTTGATTGTTTTCGGTTAAAGTGCATAAGTTATGCACAAAAATATTTATGCCACCTTCTAAGTGATAGGATTTCTTTTTTATGATAAATATTATGAAATTATTATTATGAAAATATTTAACACAAAATATTATTTTTTTTTTTACTTCCAATAAACTATTATTTTTTTTAGAAGTGAAATTTTTTTCTGATTTTTTTTGGCTTTTTCAGAGGTATCCTCGCGTAACAAGTTCCATACGTAGTCGCCCAGAGTATAGAGCTGGGAGAAAAAAATTTTAAAGCATTGTGATAAAAGCCTAACGGTATATTTGCTTAATACATTTTAATTAATAGATATTGAACTTGCATTAACGCTTATAACGGTGAAAAAATATTTTACCAATATGTGATTATAAGGCTGTGAAATATGCAAAAACACGCGTTTTTGGGACATTTGAGTGTGCGTAGAAGCTGATTGGCTATTGATATTAACAAATCCACAAACTTGTATTCTTATTTTGATTAGTAGAAGAGAAAAATAAGAAAAAATCAACTTAAATATTTTTTTGTCGCACAGTGTAATCAATAATTGATTTGGTGTCGAAATAATTTACACATAACATTAATGACAAACTGAAACAAAATAATAAAAGATTATTGTCGGACTGAAGTATATTTGCAGTTTTGTAGAATACATGAATGTAGTATAGGTTTCTTACTGCTTCACCAATCCTCTTTCATGTTGAAGTAAACGTTTGTGCAGAGCTGCTTTTTACCATGAAACAGATAGTCCATCAAGAGCAGGTAGTCTCCCCCTGGAAGGGGAAGCGGGAGTTCAATGCTGTGAAAATCGCTCAAGAACTGCAAGCCCTGAAAACAGAAGGGATGGCTTGAGCTGATTGGCTGGATAGGAAGGGATCTCACCACATAGGGACAGGTATGGTTCACGGTGGAGACACGCCTTATAAGGTTCCAGACGATTTTTGCTGCGGGATTATTGGGCCTACGCATAAACCTGCAGCCATCAATTGTGATATCGTAGAGGAACGGCTTGTATCCGTTGGCTTTCTTCATTAATTTTAACTTGATAAATATATCATTTACGGGCTCTAGAACGGTTAAGTTAATGTTCAAGCTGGTTTTGTTTCGGGAATACGCCTTTAGTCGACAGTAATGGAAAACGACCCACGACTTGTTAAACGACTCGCAGTCGACATTGGTCATTTTTACAAAGGGAGCCTCCTGTTGTAATTAATAGAACAGTTTCTTAACGTTGTTGGTATTAGGTTAACTTACACTACAGACAAAAAAGGCAAAAGCTGCGAATGCCAAGGGGATGATAAACCTCAAGTCCATGTCTGTTGGGCTGCAATCAAAGTTGAAGACTGAATAGCAAATGATGAAATCAAAGCCCACTAAATGCAAAATTCTAAAAATATTGATCTATTAGTTAACTGATGACTTTGTGCTGCATAATTAACGCTATTAATTTTTTCCAAAAGTCATTAGAAAATGTTTTTAACTCTGTTTTTATCTCTGCTCATCATATTTGATATTTAATGGGTCACTTAGAACGTTATCAAGATATTATAAAAAAATGTAAAAATTCTTTCCTAAGTCCTTAAAATGCTTTCAAAAGTACACAAGAGCAATCAAAGTTGATACCATCGTTGCTATTTATTGACGACTTGTCTTTTCAGTCAGTGCGTTGAGCTTTTTGGTATTATATTAAATCCTCTACAAACATGAAATATACATTTGTTGCGAATTGAGGTTTACCATCGAATAGCCAGTCTATTAAGAGTAAATAGTCTCCACCTGGCAATGCAATTGGAACTTGAATACGATGAAAATCACTGACCATCTGCAGGCCCTAAAACACCAAATAAGATTACTAAGAATTAGTTTGTTTGGACTCAATTGGGTAACCCACCACATAAGGACAGGTATGATTGACGGTGGACACATCCTTAATCAAATTCCATATGATCTTGGCGAAGGGCTGATTTCTTCGCCTCATAAATTCGCAGGCATCGAAGGTGTAATCGAACAGAAACGGCTTGTACCCATTGGCTTTTTTCATCATTTTCGTTTTGATAAATATGTTGTTAGCTGGCTCCATAAATGTTGCATTTATGTTCAGACTGGTCTTATTGCGGGAATATGCCTTTAGGCGGCAATAATGAACGACGACCCAAGACTTGTTGTATGACTTACACTTTGCATTCGTCATTTTTACAAAGTATGCCTCCTGAAACGAATGGTTGAATAGTTACTGGTCTGAAATCAAGTCTATCGTGAAAAGCTTTGGCTTACACTACAGACGAAAAAAGCAACTATGACCCATACGCCAAAGAGTAAAATCCTAAAATACATGCTGGTGGATCGAACGGCAATAAAAAACTGCCAATAACCAAAACGTTACTGTCGAACGTTTATATTGGTAAAACTAGCATGACGATGTGTTCACCTAATTGCTTAAAAAATAATGCTAATGACTTTCTGAAAAATAAAATTGGCTACCTCACAATTGCGAGTAATGTGTATATAAAAACGGAATGTAATTTATTAAGAGTAAATCATGTTAAGCCTATTAGTATGCGTTGCATAGCAAAGTTTTAATAAAATAAGAGTTGTTTAGTAACAGCTCAGTAGTCGTAGAAATGAGTTTTATTTGATTCAAAGAGTGCTACAACGTTACATACATACCACACCGCTGGAAGAAGCCAGTTCTCTAGGCAGTTGTGGAGTTCAGTACATGATTCTGCGGCCAAAATGAATGCGTGGTGCAAGCCGAAGCAAGTGGGTCCCGATGGACTCTTCGTGAGGAAGCGCTTCACGCGGCACCCGGTGGTGATTTCGGCCACGCGCTTTGCGGCCATCAAAGGGCGCTCCCGCCAGGACGAGAAGCACGCCCAGCTGGAGGCGGTCGAGGAGGAGCGCCGGTACAGGCAGTACCTGAAGGACGGCAACGACCTGCTCTGCAGCCTGTTCACCGATCCCAATGTTCCGAAGGTCAAGAAGTCGGCCAGGGCCAAGAAGCAGGAGGAGATGGCCGCCTCCAAGGAGGTGGACACCAAGGTGGTCGACGAGCGCCTCCGCAAGCAGCGGATCATCAGGGCCAACCGCCTGCCGGCGGTTGGGCTGCAATCACAGTGAAATACTAAATAGAAAAATATGAAATTTAAGCCCAGGAAATGCAAAATTCTAAAACTTTTGATCCATAAAAAACTGATGACTTTGAAATGCATAATTAACGCTATTAATTTTATCCAACAGTCATCAGAAAATATATAGAAGGAAGCTATCTTCGGCAAGCCGAAGCTTATATACCCTTGCAGTCATAAAATATGTCGAACAAAATGCATAAAGGCCAAACAACATCGAAGCTAAGACGATTTTTCTATTCATTTTCCAAATTTTTGACTATAGATCATATGGGAGCTATATGATATAGTTGTCCGATTTTGATTAAATTTAATTCCTAATTCAAGGGTCGTAAGAAAACTCTATATTCCAAAAATCATGCTTGTCTGATGAAAACCAACGGTGTTATAATTTGATCTCAATTATTTCTATATAGATTTCTTGATCTTTCCTATTGCAGCTATATGATAACGTTGTCGTATTTTAATGAAATTTTTTTTCAATTCAAGGGTTATTAAAAAGCTCCATATTTTGAAAATCATGCTCGACGGATTAAAAACAACGATTTTATAATTTTTTTCCCATTATTTCTATATATATTTTTCGATCTTTCCTAAGGCAGCTATTTGATACAGTTATCCGATTTTGATAAAATTTAATCCGAAGTTCAATAGTAGTTAGAAAACGCGATCTGGAAGAAATCAAGTCGATCTGATCAAAAACAACGGCGTGAGAATTTTTTATTTCATTCTCTCGTATGGGAGCTATCCGATATAGTCGGCCGATCCGGCACCGTTCCGACTTATATACTGCGTGCAACAATTACACAAATTTTGTGAAAGTTTCAGCAATATAGGTTTAAAACTGAGAGACTAGTTTGCGTAGAAACGGACAGACGGACAGATGGACGGACAGACGGACAGACGTACAGACGATTTTAGATTCAGATCGTAATGCTGATCAGGAATATATATACTATATGGAGTCTGAGGTGTCTCCTTCACTGCGTTGTAAACTTCTGACTGAAATTGTAATACCCTTTGCTCTGCAAAGATATAAAAATACATTTTCTGTACTGACATAACAAGTGGTACGATAATCAATAATTGATTTGGTGACGAAAGCCTAACGATGAAATAATTAACACAGAACGTTAATGACAAACAGAAACAAAATAAATAAGAGATTATTGTCCAACTGAAGTATATTTGTAATTTACAGTATGTAGTACATGTTTCTTACTGCTTCACCAATCCTCTTTCATGTTGAAGTAAACGTTTGTGCAGAACTGCTTCTTACCATAAAACAGCCAGTCCATCAAGAGCAGGTAGTCTCCCCCTGGAAGTGGAAGCGGGACTTCAATGTTGTGAAAATCGCTTAGGAATTGCAAGCCCTGAAAACAGAAATTATGGCATGAGTTGATTGGCTGGATAGGAAGGGATCTCACCACATAGGGACAGGTGTGGTTCACGGTGGAGACACGCTTTATAAGGTTCCAGACGATCTTTACTGCGGGATTATTGGGCCTTCGCATAAACCCGCAGGCATCAACAGTGATATCGTAGAGGAACGGCTTGTATCCGTTGGCTTTCTTCATTAATTTTATGTGGGCAAATATATTGTTAGTAGGCTCTATAAACGTTGCGTTTATGTTCAAGCTGGTTTTGTTTCTGGAATATGCCTTCAATCGACAGTAATGTAAAACGACCCACGACTTGTTAAACGACTCGCAGACGGCATTGGTCATTTTTACAACGGGAGCCTCCTGTTGTAATTAATAGAAAAGTTTCTTATCGTTTTTTGGTTTTATGTTTTCTTACACTACAGACAAGAAAGGCAAAAGCTGCGAATGCCAAGGGGATGATAAACCTCAAGTCCATGTCTGTTGGGCTGCAATCAAAGTTGAAGACTGAATAGAAAATGATGAAGCCCAGGAAATGCAAAATTATAAAAAAATTTTGAACCATTAATATACTAATGACTTTGTACTGCATAATTAACGCTTTTAATTTTCTCCTACAGCCATCAGAAAATGTGATTAACTCTATTTTTATCTCTGCTCATCATATTTGATATTTAATGGGTCACTTAGAAAGTTATCAAGATATTATAAAAAAAATGTAGAAATTCTTTCCTCAGAATATATGTAAGTCCTTAAAATGCTTTCAAAAGTACACAAGACCAATCAAAGTTGATACCACCGTTGCCATTTATTGGCGACTAGCTTTTCAGTCAGTGCTTTGAGCTTTTTGGTATTAAATCCTCTACAAACATGAAATATACATTTGTTGCGAATTGAGGTTTACCATCGAATATCCAGTCCAATAAAAGTAAGTAGTCTCCACCTGGCAATGCAATTGGAACTTGAATGCGATGAAAATCACTGACCATCTGCAGGCCCTAAAACATAAAGTAATATTACTAAGAATTAGTTTGTTTGGACCCAATTAGCTAACCCACCACATAAGGACAGGTATGATTGACGGTGGACACATCCTTAATTAAATTCCATATGATCTTGGCGAATGGCTGATTCCTTCGCCTCATAAATTCGCAGGCATCGAAGGTGTAATCGAACAGAAACGGCTTGTACCCACTGGCCTTCTTCATCATTTTCATTTTGAGAAAAATGTTGTGAGCTGGCTCCATAAATGTTGCATTTATGTTCAGACTGGTCTTGTTGCGGGAATATGCCTTAAGGCGGCAATAATGAACGACGACCCAAGACTTGTTGTATGACTTACACTCTGCATTCGTCATTTTAACGAAGTATGCCTCCTGAAACGAATAGTTGAATAGTTACGGGTCTGAAATCAAGTCAATCGTGAAATGCTTTGGCTTACACTACAGACGAAAAAAGCAACTATGACCCATACGCCAAAGAGTAAAATCCTAAAATACATGCTGGTGGATCGAACGGCAATAAAAAACTGCCAATAACCAAAACGTTACTGTCGAACGTTTATATTGGTAAAACTAGCATGACGATGTGTTCACCTAATTGCTTACAAAATAATGCTAATGACTTTCTGAAAAATAAAATTGGTTACCTCACAATTGCGAGTAATGTGTATATAAAAACGGAATGTAATTTATTAAGGGTAAATCATGTTAAGCCTTTTAGTATGCATTGCACAGCAAAGGGGTTTACTGATCGCTGTTTTAATAAAATAAGAGTTGATTAGTAACAGCTCAGTAGTCGTAGAAATGAGTTTTATTTGATTCAAAGAGTGCTACAAAGTTACATACATACCACACCACTGGAAGAAGCCAGTTCTCTAGGCAGTTGTGGAGTTCAGTACATGATTCTGCGGCCAAAATGAATGCGTGGTGCAAGCCCAAGCAAGTGGGTCCCGATGGACTCTTCGTGAGGAAGCGCTTCACGCGCCACCCGGTGGTGATTTCGGCCAAGCGGTTCGCGGCCATCAAGGGGCGCTCCCGCCAGGACGAGAAGCACGCCCAGCTGGAGGCCGTCGAGGAGGAGCGCCGGTACAGGCAGTACCTGAAGGACGGCAACGACCTGCTCTGCAGCCTGTTCACCGATCCCAATGTGCCGAAGGTCAAGAAGTCGGCCAGGGCCAAGAAGCAGGAGGAGATGGCCGCCTCCAAGGAGGTGGACACCAAGGTGGTCGACGAGCGGCTCCGCAAGCAGCGGATCATCAGGGCCAACCGCCTGCTGGACCAGCTGAAGCCCGGTCCGCGCGCCCTCCACCAGGCGCTCCTCCTCAGCGAGATGATCCACCAGAGGAAGTACAACGAGGACCTCAATGCGGAGATCGCCGAGGCGGCCCTCGCCCAGGAGCGGGCCGACGAGGAGCTGTGTCCCGCGGCCCTCGTGCCCTTCGGCCACGCCACCGAGGAGGAGGAGCTGGCCCGGCAGAACGCCAGGAACGCCGAGCACGCCCAGCTCATGCGGCAGGACATCGCGCAGCGGGCGAAGATCAGGGAGGCGCTGCGCGAGCAGGAGGTGTTCGACGTCCAAGTGGAGCGGGCCCAGTACAAGTGCCTGCAGGACAAGGAGGAGCGGGCCCTCAAGGAGAAGAAGGCCAAGAAGATCGAGTTCTACCGCACCGCTCGTCGGGAAGCCATGCAGGAGAAGGCCGAGATCGCAGAGCGTGAGTAGAAGAGGTTTTTTTATAATTGGTTTACCCTCTTTAATATCCATTTGCCAGATTCGATAAGTAGTTTCTCTTTTTAATAATCTTATAAAATATGAGTACTATGAAATATTTTGCAGATGAGCGTATCTGCGACGCCATCGACGACCGGCGCAACTGCGTGTACATCGTGGCCAGGCGCAACCTGGACACCCGCTACGGGACCCACGTAAAGCGGCTGCGGCAGAAGCAGCTGCAGGAGCGCGAGGAGCAGGCGCTGCTCGTCAGCCGGGCGCAGGAGGTGCAGAAGCGGCGGCTGCAGGAGCAGCAGGCGAACGCCGAGGAGCGGCACGCCTTCGAGACGCAGGTGGACGAGGGCCGGCGCCAGTGCGAACGGGAGATGCTGGCCAAGGAGCGGCGGGCCTACCAGCTGGAGGAGCGCAAGCAGGACGCGGAGAAGGCGCGGCGGCGGCAGGAGCTGCAGCGCTTCCACGTGGCGCGCCGGCTGAAGAACGCGGAGGCGAACCGCTTCTTCGAGGCCTCGCAGAAGCGCAAGCGGGAGAAGGTGAAGGAGGAGCTGCGCACCGTGCTCTTCGGGCAGCGGGACGAGTTCCTGGAGAAGCGGCGCGCCGAGCTGATGAACCTGACCGCCTGCAACGAGGACCCGTACCTCGAGGACGACAAGAAGTTCTTCGAGCAGGCCGTCCAGATCATGGAGGAGTCGCGCAAGGTGGGTCGGCCCCTCTACCCGATCGCCACCGCGGTGGAGCGCTACGAGCGCCAGAACCAGCTGGACATGCGCCCCGAGGGCCGGATGGTGCGCCGGAGCCAGCTGCGCGACTACTGCTGGCCGGGCTACTACTCCAAGGCGGAGCTGGCCTACCGCAAGTACGAGCAGCGCGAGATGTGCCGCGAGGAGCAGGTCCTCGACCGCCACCAGATCTACTGCAACTCGGTGAAGATCAAGAAGCTGGCCGAGGTGGAGAAGCCCTACACGCCCTGCGTGGCCTCCTGCCCGATTAACTGCTTCCACCGCCGGGGAATGCCGGCCACGGACAGCCGCGACTCCTTCGACTACGCCCGGCACGTCTGCTACTCGGATCCCCCGACGGTGGGCGCCTGCCCGGGCCCCATGCAGGTGGTCCACAACGACCCGCTGGACAGCCAGCGGCGGGTCAGCCGGGAGTCCATCAAGCTGCCCCCCATGCCGGAGATTCCGGTGAAGAACACCAAGTCCATTCGGGCGGCTGCCGAGAAGGTCATCAAGGCCCTGAGCCCGCGCAAGCTATCCGCTAGTGCGTCTGGCAACAGCTTGAAGGGATCTCCTCCGGCTGCTGATCCCCAGCCGAGACCTACCAAGCCGGCTCAGCCCGAGGAACCAGTGGAGGTTCCCCTACCCAAGTCCCAACCTCCAGTGAGACCTAGAGCAAAACCAAAGAGGGGCAGCTCCTCGACGAAGCCACCTCCAACGGGCAACGACATGCCGGCACCCGTGCCGAATCCCAAGGGAACCTGGGGCTCCGGGTCCCTGCCGCCGGTGGCCAAGAAGAAGTCCAAGTAACCACGCACCCGATATTACCTAAATTTACGTTTCGAGAGCTTATTGTATTGATGTTGACCGTTCGCTGAAGATGCTCGCAAATAGAGAGTAGAGAAAAGAAATCCCCACCAGAGTCACCATCGATTGGAGCCAGACATCCGAGGAAATGACGTTAATGGTTTTTAAAAGCACTTAAACTTGGCGCACAAGTTCCCTGCCCCTCCTGCCCCTCCCCTCCCCTCATCTCTGTTCCTTTGCCAGCCATTTTTCCATTTCCACTTTCCGTTTTGCCATTTGTCGTGGGTTCCCGGGGAATGGGTAAACCTTTCCCGTGACTCCCGCCACGCATTACGCGCTTTGTTTGGCACTGAATCTCCGGCGGAAAGTGGCCAGCTTCATAAATTCCAATTAATGCGTGGCCAAAGTTATTGGGTTGCGCTCTCCATCTTGGCCAGCGGCTCCTCCTCCTCATCCTCCTCCTGCTCTCCGTCAATTTGCGACACTGAGTGACATCCATTTTTGTTTTCATTTGGCTTATTACCGGGCAGACATGTCCGGCACTCGGCCGCAGTAACTTAATTTGCGCTGCTAACCAGGCTGTCGAACCCCGGAAAACCTTTTGCGGAGTGACCGCCTTGCCGGCCAATCTCATCAGGATGATAATTACGGCGGTTCTCTTTCTCGGCCGTCCGTCCCAACGGGTTAATCAGCCAGCGTTCTGCTGTTCTGGCGTCCCGGACTTTGTAGTGGTCTTTGGGACCGCTCAGCTCGAAATTAACGGAGCGGCCGTCCTCCTCTCCTTTGGCAACTTTTGCAAAGTTTGCCGCCTGCCAAAGTTAACCAATTTAGTGTCATTAACCATAAATTGCTGAATCGCTTAGCCCGAACTAGGTTCATCATGGAAAGTCTAAACGACGTCAACTGCATAAAAGTAATGCCAAAAGGCGGAGCTAAAAAAGAATTTACAATCCGAGTTCAGGCTGCTCCAAACAATGGATCTTAATTTAAATTTGCACTCAAAACTACGTTTGGTTTGTTATAGGAAACGCAAATAAAATTATAGCTAGACCTGTTTGCTATGTTAATTTCTATCCATTTTATTATGCGTCGAGCTGGAATGAGTTAGTTTCACGAATGAAATTGGGAAATAAACACGATTAAATTTGAAATAAAATATAATAGAATAGATTTTGAAACCCATTTAAGTTGGGAATGAAAACTAAAGCCCGCAAATCTAATTGTTCACATATCCCGCTCATTTTTCTTTTCCACACTGGACTAAAACCTAACTACTAACTACTAACTACTATTTTTGGTGCTGTGCAGTTGCCCGTGAATCATTCATGAAATAGAAAATGTAAAGGCCCCTTTCGATTTGTATTTATTGTTTGCCCGGCGAAGGGAGTCCAAATATTTTCGAACCGAGCACACAACAATATTTCTGCAGTAAGCTTTTGCGGCTTCGGAATAACAACTTTTGGAAAAATTGGGCAGTGGCACTGGATTGGCGGATAGAAATTGTGGAGCCCACAGCGATACAATCAAATATTCGGCCATTCTTGAAAACACATTTTTCCCGGCGCACACACTGCCAACAAAAGAACGGAATCCAATCGAGTGCAAGTGCGTTGTTTAGTAGAGCGACGTCCGGATTTGTTTATCCATTCGGGAGCATTCAAAGCACTCTCGAGGATGGCAGCTTGAAATTGAAGCTTGAAGCGAAGCTTGATATTAAAAACAAGTCCGAGAGTCTTATGTTTCATGAGTCATGAATGCATGATGGCGGCGGGATCAACAAGTTTGCAAGGACCTTCCACAAAGGACTCGCCACACTCACACAATAAGAAAACACATTGCCATCCAATTGTAATGTAAAACAAAACGCTCGCTTCCTTTCCTTTGAAGCCCCCTTTTCCATTTCCCCGGCCTTCCGCCCGCCATACTCATTATACGGTCTGCCAGTTTAAAACTCAATAAAAGCTGCAGTATGAAAGATTACTTAATGAAATTAAGTGTGAAAAGTGCGAGAACAGAGGAAAAGCAGAAACGCTTGTCCACACAATTCTCCACTCGACGGGGAAAGCGCGGAAAGCTGAAAACTGAAAGCTGAAAACTGGGAGCTGGAAAGCGGAAAGTGGAAACTGAAGGCGGCAGGGCGGCAGTAAATAATAATAAAGGCATGACTTATTGGAGAAGCCCGTGGAACAGGAGCCGACTCCTTTCGCCGGGGCTCGCGGAACTCGAGTCCTTGCGGACGCCTCAGCCCCAAGTAATTCCCATTATCGGCTTAGCAGGTCGTGCCGGCAAGTGGATTTTGATTGCGCAATCCAGCGTACTCGAGGCACACAGAGATAAATAAAAATTTAATTTCATCTCTCAGAATTCTCCTTGTCTTAATGAAACTATCATTATTTTCGCAAGCAAGTTCCCGGAAAAATAAGTGTAAGATTTAAAATCCATTATCATATGGAGTCTTGACATTTTCTATTATTTTTTGATTGCGATACTGATTTCTCCCAGTACAAAATACTTCACTCTAAATGGATGAATGGACCGCCGAGATTTGTTTCAGTATTGATACATTTAATGACAACGCTCCGGTTCGCTACTCATTCGATTGGTTGATATCGCCAGCTTAGATTATCTTTGGGTGTGTGTGGGTGTGTGTGGGTGTGTGTGGGTGTGTGTGGGTATGGTGTAACATCTGGCGATATCAAGGGGAATCCGTGTAATTGCAACAACAAGACATCAGACCAACAATGTGCTTTCCCTTGGTGAATAGTTACAGGTGCAGGCTCTTCAGGGAGCAACGCGGAGGAAGGAGGGAGGCCTTGGAAGTGGGCAGAGCTCCAAAGGTGGGCTTGCCGGCCGGGGATTCCGAGTGCTTGGACTCTCTTTCGGGGGACTCGGACGGGCACAAGGTCTTGTGGTGGATCTGGAAGCCATACAGACTAAAGGAAGAGGGGTAGGTAGACGGTCTAGAAGATCTCATCGCTATCTACTCACCGCGCCACGTACTTCTCCTTGGGCGGATCGGGACGCAGGTCCGGCAGCTGCATGAAGAACATGTGGGGGAACCCGGTGCCGAACATGGCGCCATCCAGCAGGGCGCAGCGGGATCTGGGCTGGAAGACGTCGGTGCACTGCGGGCAGTAGACCTTCACGTGGGCCTGGCCGCACTGGTCGGAGAGCCCGATGGGCAGGACCCGCTGCTCCCGGCAGTAGAACCGCGGACAGGAACCGAAGTCGCCGCGCTCGTACTTGAGGCACATGTCCTCCACGCCGCGTTGCGTCAGGATGTAGCGGGCGTGGATGAGGCCATACAGCCGCTCCGCGTCCGTGGTGTCCACCCCGCTGTCCCAGTGGCGGAACTCCGGCTCGAGGACCAGCTCGTGGGCCATCGGGAAGTTCTCCACCAGGCCCTCCAGTCCGAGCAGGTTGAACTTGTCCTCCACGTAGTCGGCGGGCACGCGGCAGAGAAACTCGTTGCCCTGGAGGCCGACGAACCAGCCGATCCAGCTGCCATCGGCCACCGAATTTGGTAGCTGGCTGGGAGGGGAAACAGAAGGTGTTTATGGATGCTTTTCCATGGGGAAATGCTGGGAACTTACTGGTACGACATGTTGGCAAAGCAGTCGTACGAAAATGAACTGACGGAAGTGGGACACCAAATCACATCAGTTCTCAAGGGCTACTACATATATCACATTTGAAAACTTTCCCTTGAAAAAATGGGCTTCTAAGATGTAAAGGATTTAGCAAAGAAAAACAGAGCAGTGTGCCTCCTAAAAGCTACCACTTTGACATCTCTTTGTGAACGATTACAACTCCATCTCAGAAATCAACTTCTGCCTTCGAAAGCAGATCCTGGAATCCTGCTTTGTTTTCACTGGCCTCTCCGAAGGGTTAAACCTAGTCCATTCCATGAGAATGCCATAATAAAATGCTCACCTTTAACCCCTGAAGCACACTTTTGATTGAAGCACTCGATTTCAGGAACTGGGAGAGGAGAAAACTTTTGAGGGCCAGTATGGCATCCTGGAGAACAAGTGGAGAAGGAGGAACGAAAGTCCTAAATGGAACTAACAGCTAAAACACTGTGCTTTACTCACAAAAAATGTCGAATGAAATAAGCGTTAAAGTGTAAAAAGTTAAACTTTTAAAACACCTCTTAAAAAAACTAAATAAAAACTTGTATTTAATATTTTTTGGGATGAGTCTTATAAAATATATTATACAACAAAACAAATGGTCTGGTGTTACATACAGAGAATTTTTAAATGGATATCGGAAGAGTATAAATTTATAACTAAGCCATGATGTATTTGTTAAATCTTTTCCCCAAAATTAAAGGTGAATCAAATAAAATCATTTTCGGCCATGGTCAAATGTTTTCTGCATGTGTGCGCGCATTTCTCTCATTTTTTCCCCTACAAATTCAATTCCCATTTTCACTTAAAACTTTTTAACTTGGTTGGCCTGCGAACAGCGGACGCGCCTTGGCCCGAGACATAAAGTAAACAAATACGCCCTCGAGACAAATTAAGTGATTTGCCCGCTTTACACATTTTTCCTGCTGATTACTTTTCCCCATCTCAGGCCCGAAATTGAATGGCCCAAAGAAGCAGGGCGTCGCAGTGCCGGAATGGTTATCAACTTTTGATTGGTCATGAAGGGGCGGGGCATCTGGCCGAGGGCCGTGTCGGGAATTAGGAAACCCGAGGGCGGCGATTGGCCTCCGCCTCCTCCTCGATTTCCCGGCGAACGGTCCGAACGAGATCTTCCAGCACCTTGCGATCGATCATCCGCAGGGGCTGGCGATACCTCAGCACCGCCACGTCCATCTGCTTGTGGCCCAGCGAGGAGACGCTCACCAGGGTGCGGACTATGTGCTTGATGGCCGCGTTCTCGTCGGCGGCGGCCAGGAGCTCCTCCGCGTGCTTCTCCATGAACTCCCGCACCGGCTGGCTGGACCGACCGGTGGTGCTGGCCCGCCACTCGTAGAAGATGCCCGAGGGCTCCGTTTGGAACAGGTGCGGAGTGCCGTCCTCGTCGAAGCCCCCAACCAGACACGACAGCCCGAAGGGCCGCCTCCCATTGCTCTGCGTGTAGTTCTGCTTCAGCTGCGCTATATACCTTTTAAACGGAGAGGGGGAGTTACTATTAACCAGAAAGTTCTCAGGAAATACATTTAACTTTTAATAAACCTTAACTTTGTGACCTTCTTTGTGTAAAGTTTAAAGGATTTTCTTACCGAGTTATGTACTCCACGGTCGCGGGCTTCTCGAAGTTCAATCGGTGGCTCTGGGACTCCATCTGGGCGCGGCTGACCAGGATCCGTGCATCCGCCGTGAGCCCGGCGAAGGTCATCACCACGTGGTCGTCGAGCTGGCAGATCTTGCGAACCATCCGCTCCTCCTGCAAATCGTCCACGGACCTCTTTTCCACGCCGAGCACAATGGCGTTGTTGGTGCGCAGACCCACCTTTCGGTCGGAATCGGGGTGTTCAATAGTGGCTTAGGCCAGACGGCTAGGACTCACCACAGTGGACCCCCTTCGAACCGCCTCCTGGGCGTACTCCACCTGCAGAAGGTGGCCATCGGGCGAGTAAATGGTCACCGCGCGATCGTATCTTCCGGCCATTTAACTTGCTTTAATCAATCGCAATTGCAAAGCTTAGAAGAGTGTTTGTGTATTCAGAAACTATAACTTATTGGGTGAAAGAGATCGCACAGAAAACTGTATTTATAAGGGGATTCAGCGAGAAAATATATTTAGATAAAAATATAAGGATAAGATAATTGTATATTTGCTACAAGAAAAATAAATACGTATTTTAATGAAATATTTAAACACTTCATAGTTTTTTTTTTTTAACGAAAGCTGATAAACATATTCGTTTCATCACATTTTCCGCTCCAGTAATTAAATCACGACAAAATAAATCAGTTAATTCAATTGGATGCCATAAAGGTACATCTGCATAATCCATTCCATTGGCGAATGAACAATTATCGCCTTAATTAGATTACCGATGTCACAAATAACAATATGTTTCAGAAATATTTTGCGAGAATTTCAATTGGTTTGGCTCTCTATTTCTGCCAACCCAATCTGAGGACCTGACCCCGCCCAGAAAGGACCCGAGTTTCCCAGGAAAGCAAATCTACGAAGGTCCTGTGGCTGAAACGCTGACAACAAAATCACAAAGTGCAACAAAGGCGCAAATCTCTGGCCAATGTAATCGTAATCGAAACAGCTTCATTTTGCTAATGTGCTTAGCCAACCGGGGACATCCTCGACTCCTGCGAAGTCCTTCTGCGACTCTCGGACGGAGTCCTGATGCGGTGCTTAGTATGCCGGGAGCGCGCACTGCGCCGTAAATTTATATTTAACATTTTATGACAACCGTGCGCCAACGAAAGGGACAGCGCCAGAGTCCTGGACGTCCTGGAGCTGCGGCGCATACTTACCAGGATTAAACACGTGCCATCCAGAAATAGCCAATCCCGAAAAGAAACGCTTGCAAATAAATAAGTTTAGGCGACTGCAAACGAAATGGCCTGCAAATCGAGGCCCAAATGCAATTATTTCCCAACGAGCAGACACTCTGCTGAGTTCACACACGTGGTCACCATCCACAGAATGCAGTTTGCGAATATGTTTTATGCATTGATGGCGGCGTTTTTTATTTAAAATTTTATTGGCGTCGCCACGGGCGAGCGCTAAATGAATTAATAGAGGCATTTATCAAAATTTACAATCAAAATGCATTAGCCGACCGCGGAATATGGAAATAACATGATTTGTGTTTTCCCAAGTTTATGAGTTGAGCATTTAACTATTGAAAACTTCAGAGCTCAATAAAAACTATTCAAATATTTGTCATCATAACTAATGAATGGCAATAAATGAATTGCAAGAATTATTACTCTAATTCTTTCTTTATTTGTTTGCCTTAAACCATTTGAGTTCGTACACAATTGTAAGTCTTTGTTTGTTTTTCAAATGTCAATCGATGGGTCCCTTGAACTTCAAGGTAGTCCTTGCCAATTTATATTATCGAATCCGTATGGCTTTTGTATAAATAACTTTCAAAGCAACAAAATGCACGAGCATCTTTCCTTAAGTCCTCCATCAACACTTAAGCCCTTGTTAAACTTGTTAATTAAATAAGAATTTCCAGAATTGAGACCATGGCTTCATTAGCACCCAACGCGAAAACACAGATGGAAAAGGGAATCTTTGGCCGCAGGCGAAGTGGCAATATTAAGTATACGCCGTGTTTTCGGTGCGTGCCCCAGCCGCTTGCCATTTGATTAAGCACTTTTACCCCATAAATAGTGAACATTGGCAATCGAAGAGGCCGCTTCATACTCAACTTAACAGAGAATTGCCCTTGAGACAATCGAGGAGTGGGTGGTGGAATTTGTTCTGGGAAATCGGGACACGGGGCGAGCAATAAACGGAAAAGGCGGAAAAGCGGGAAAGCAGACAAGGCAGCCGCATAAAACAAGGCAACAACATGTGCTAAAAACATCAGAAACTTTGGCTGGCGAAAACCGAGCGAACTTGCCACGATTTGTTTGCTTCGAGCTTAATTTGTACCGTCAAATGGTGTTGATTGTTGTTGTTCTTGCCGCTAACCCAGCATTCAGCAGCATCCAGCACCCAGGCCCCCAAGACCCCCCAAAATGCCACTTAAAGTGGCCCACAACCCTCGAAGCCGGCGAAACTAAGGACCCAATAAAAGTTGAGGACGCTGTTGTGGATAAACAGGGTTTGGAGCACAGTTTCAAGTGCTCCCATTGTTCTCGAAGCCCCTCTCCGATGTGTGGAAATTAATGACGAGCGATTTGAACGCGACGGGATCGGGATCGGGACTGGGATGGGATCGAGATGGAATGGGATGGGACACGGCGGTTCCCACGACGGGAATGTGTTTACATGCTGAAAATGTCGGCAGTCTCGATTGCCAGTGGCATGCGAAAAAACATACTCCAGCAATTTGTCAATTAATCATTGCGAAAAGTATGTATAATTTTTATTATTGTACCTCGGGGTCGCGAGCTGCCGACTTGTTCCTGAAATTATTGAGTTCATCGCGTTAAATCATTCCCATTTATTCGCCCTCCAATGCTTTACTCATTATTTATTGACCAACATAGCCACACTAAAATCAATGCATCAGTTTAGGCATTGCAGGGATTCTCGATTGTTTTCCATCCGTTTATAAATCATTGTTTAACTATAAAGAACACTGTCGGATATAACAATTATTATACTTCTATCTAATAACATTTTGTTCTCTACTTTTAGGTAAATATTATTTGAGAGCGGTTGCGGTCTTTGTAAATATTTTGACGACCCCTCCAATCTGTGCCATTTAATCAGTTTCGTATTTGATTCCCGGCCCCTGCTCCGCCTGGCGTCAAACGTGGATATTTGTTTGGTTGGCCTGGACAAGCTGACGATGGCAAAATGCAAATGACCTTTGACCATTGACAGCAGACTGCTCACGAGGTGGGGCCACTTCCGAGGCGAACCAGAGGCTCCTGGTTGCGACGGCTCTATCTCTATCTATCTACTATATGTATATCCCTATCCCCATCCCCATATTACGTATACGCTGCGTGTGCCTCGGCTAAGTAAACACGGGGCAAGCGGAGGGGGCGCACCTGGTGGCTCAAACGAGGCGCTCAGACATTCACCTGAGCCCTTTTTAATAAACCCAGCAATGCACACGCCATTGTTGACTCGCTCCTCTCGCAGCTCCTCCTTCGGTGTGTCCTGTGTGTTCCTGTCCTGAACCCACGGCCCATCCCCCGCTGCTTATGGAAATGCTTTGACTGCCCGGCCCTAAAGGGCCGTTTTGAGTCAACGAACTTTGGCCTGGCCAACAGCATCCGCATCCTCTTGAACTTGGCGGCCGGAGATGCACCTGTCGCCTTGGAACTCATTACCACCAAAGTGCCCCATTCTGGGTTTTAGAAACTTATACTAACTCCGATTAGAACTACTCAAAGTGACAAATCTCCTTATAAGTTTCTATTTATGTTTATATTATTAATATTATGTTATTAATTTTTCCTTTATTTATTTGCTGTTAATATTGAAAACAATTTATGTTGCATACCCAGTAAATATCTAACTTACTCCGGCTTTAAGATAATAGTTATTCCTTAAATCGCAGTAATCTGAACTTCCCAGGAAGCCATTGGGTTCGTGGCTGAAAGCGAATATCGACAGTGTTCAATTTAATTACGCACAGAATGCTGCCCCTGCCTCCTGCGAAGGATGTGGAGGGGGTTTGGGGCTGGCAATAATGTAATTTAGAAGTTTAAACCTGCTAGCTGGCAATTTCAGTTCGAAGTTTCGAGTCCCAGTTCCACTCACGCAACCGCGAATAAAGTGCAACCAATTGCAGTAAAGTGCAACTGCAACTCCATCAGTCAGCGGCTTGGCCCCTCGACGCCCCGACTTTCCCGCATTTTCCGCATTTCCCGGCTAACTAAAAGCCAAATGGCGACAAATGCTGTGCAAATTAAGGAGCAGGAGGGCGAAGGCACTGATGGAGAAAAATGCAGCATGCGGAAGAAAGTGGAAAGTGGAAGCGAATCGAGTCAAATCGAAGTGAAAAGTGGAGATTGGAGATGGGAGCGAGCGAGTTTTCCGCTAATGGTCAGCGAGGTCCGGGGGAACTGTGAGTGCTTCAGCTGTCGCGCACTTTCGTCTTATTAAAGTTGCAAGTCGTTCAATTTTTCAGTTCCGAATGCATTGCAATGACATCACGTCCATCTATCATATCGGGGTGCGCGAAATCAATCTGCGATACGGCAGCAAACGTCAAATAGAACACGCAATAGCAGGAAAAACTTCTCATTTCAGTGAAGTAGAGTATATTCTCACCCACAGAACAAGAGGATGAAAAAGACAAGCAGCTAATTTATACACATTTTCTGCAGGCAAGTTCCGCAGGTGGAGGCGAACAACCAGACCCAAAAACACCTTTTACGAAGCCACCGAGAAAATAGAAGGGATTCGAAAATAAACAACCCAATTGGAACGAGACAAAATCAATGCCGAACACACATATCCTCAAGGTCTGGGAGCGAGAAGGAGGAAGGACCTGTCGCTATCTCCGGGGCTTATATAGTTCACTGGTGCAGCTGCAGTGGCAGCCACCTCGACACGCGACCCAGTGCATATAAACATTTCACAGTCTGGCGACATATCTCCGATATTTTTATGGCCAAACTGTGGGCCAGCGCTTCTTGTGGCCAGGCGCAAAAAAAAACTATGCGAGCTGCGAGAAAAATGTGTCTGTAGAGCACTCTTATCTCTGTATAATCCACTTTATATGTTCACACCACCACGCAAATTGAAAATAAACACAAATTCGGCCAGCGACGAAAAGTGGGAGAGAAGGAGGAAAATTCAGCTGGGGATTACCATTTATGGGGAATCAAAACCAACGTTTATAAAAGACATAAATGTTTGCTGGTCAATTCGAGTTACCAGGTGTTCGGAAATCGTTTTGCTGCTCCTGGGTGTTTAGATCTGAAAATGTGCATTCGTTTCAAAGGATCTGATTATGAACTACAAAACTGTAGTGTCCAAAATCAGTGTCTAATGTCAAAATAAACTGTTGGTGTATCACACATAATAGGTATTCGTCTAAATTTTAACGTGAATCATGAATCGGATACACTTGGCAAACCGAGGAAGTATAGGTCCCGAGAAGTCCGTAAAATCCGTGCAACTTGCATCTTCCCTATTTCAAGCAAAGAAACCCAAGGACGCGGCCAAGAAGTCAGCTACTTCTCCTGGTTTATCAGATACTAAAGCGGAAAAACCCAAATCTGAGGAACGTCGAAGTATAAAATTAGCGAATGCTAGGTCGCAAATTGTGGGAAAAGCCGCTTCGGATCCAAAGCCTAAAACATATGTGAATGCTTCTCCAGCAACGGGTTCTTCTAGGAGAAGTGGAACCACTAGGAACACTACTTCCACCGGGGCTAAGCCGTTCCTCATTCCCCTCAAAGTTTCAAGTTCAGTGACCAGTCGTATTTACCGATCCCCCCGTTCCGGAGCATTTCATTACCACCTCTCCCAGTTGGAGGAGGACGTGTTTGGCCAAACTGTGCTCCGGCTTCCCATGAAGTCGGTGCCTTCGGCGGAGCTTCAGTTGCTGCGGGACGGTCAGCGTGCCACTTACTTGGAGAGGCGGTACGAACGGAGCCCGGACGACAAGTACAACTATCCCGAGGCGACTAGCTGGCGATACGGCTGGTTCCACCGGGAGTCCGATCCCTTCCAGAAACGGTTGCCCAGACGAGATTAGGCTGTCTTAAGTATCAAACACTGTAATATATATGTGTCTTAATAAAAGAGTTAAGTATTCAGTAAGTAACCAAAGCGGATAAAGCTTGTAGTTTCTTCACCCCGCTCACAACAAATATTATATAAATCTTAAATAAACGCACACTTCGCAGATTTTCTATTTAGTCATTTAAAAGATTTTTAAAGTGATCAATAAATTTAATAACATTTGTCTAATTCTGCTCCCACTATCCAAATTGCATTACATTTATTCTTCTTTGGCCCAAAATCCGGCATTATACCATGGTTACAAAGAATGTCCCTCGTCAGTGCAAAATAACTTTATGGGATATAATTGCTTGTGAAAAACGAATTAAATTTACGAATGCAGCAGTCCATCTGGGCAGCTGAGCATCTGCATCTGCATCTGGTGTGCATCAGCGCCTCCGAAGAGCTCATTCCGAGTTATACACGATATGTGGGGCAGATGCCAAGAGCTTTAACTGACAGTCCCGACTTTCTGACAGCCACCGACCGACCGACTCCTTGTTTTGCTGCTTTCGAAAATGCAGCAGTTTTTCAAGTTTCGCCCCTGATTGGCCAGAAAATAAAACGCAGCAAGGACAAATTGCATTAGTCGGGGCCAAAGGATGTCTGCCGCTCACATGACGTACAACGGGGCGTATGCTTGTTGCGTCTTGCGTTGCGCCTGTTGTCTGGCATTTAAAGTGGGGCAAAGTTGCGCAACTTTTAGAAACTCGTTGCGGCTGCCGCTCTTTTGATTGACTCATGAAAGTCGGCAACTTTTTAATTGTTTTGTAACATTTCTTCAAATAATTCTGCCATTTTTATGCCACGCTGCTGGCCTTATTTCATTGGCGCAGAAACGGAAATCCTCTGGGGCGTTGGCGCTCCAAACTTATTAACTTCGTTCCATGGCGATATACTTTAAATTTACCCGGTCGTCGGTCCGCTTGTCTTATGTCCTCTGTCGCTGATTGTCTGCAATTCATGGCAGATTTCGAGTTTCATTGTTGCATCCGAAGCACTTTGAGCTGAGCAAACTTTCGCCGAGACACTCCGCAGAACTTTCCTGTCCATCTGCCATGTCCTCCTGCCCCAAACCCCCGCTCGGATGCGATGGTCTGTCTGCGGTTTCCCGGTTCCCCAGCTCCGGCTTCCAGGTTCCCAGTACCCGGTTGCTGGTTGTTGGTTGTTGGCTGTTGGGTTTTGCCTGATTGCAAACAACAATTCCCTCCCAGTGGAGCTGAAGTTTATTATTATTTGGCTTGTTTCGCGTTTTTGGCGCTTTTATTTACCTTTAAATAAATTTCCGTTGTATTCTTTTCCAGCATTTTGCGCTTATTTGTTTTCGATTTCGATGTTGGTCGGAAGTCTTCCCGCATTCACACAGCAATTGGGGATTGACGAATGTGGCAACACAAGATTAACCCTTACTCTAGGCCAGCTTCATTTGACCATGCTCAACTGTTTGCGATGAAGTCCGGCCAACCTGCTTGCGAACATTTATAAATATTTTACGAGCACCACACTTTCTTGGCCGTTGCTGAATATGATGGGAATTTATGGGTCAGCGGGCAGGCAAAGATGAAATTTTGGAACATTTTGTGGTAATTTTTATTACTTCCATTGCCCAGGATATGATGCTGAAAGTGCACTGCACTCCGCTCCTCGTTGGCCAAAACTAACTTGGCCGTAAAAGTTTGCGTTTTGTGGTTCTCGATTGCGAATCACAGCCGGCCAGTTGGCAAAGCCCGGGCTTTCGGGGGTGGTTACGGAACTCCATTCCGCTCCCGAGGCAATAAACAATGCAAAAATATAATTCTGAGCAATCAATGCGGTTTGCAAGAGCAATTGTTTGGTCCGAGTCGGTTATTTAAAAATCCCGAATGGCTTGTGAGCTGTAATTTCTGGGAAATTGTTGATAAGGCCAGATTGAAAATGTGCATCGGCAGGGGAAATCGTTTCTCAGAAATTAAGAAACTTTGCTGGCGTCTCTGTCCCCGTAAATTATACTGGCTTAATTGTTTTGTATACTAACTTTTATTGCGAAACACTTTTACAAATTCTCTTTAGCTAACTCAAGCACACACATTATTGTTTAGAGCTATCACGTGGTTTCAATTAAACTTCAATATCTCGTCGTCTCCTTCGGTAATGCCAAAACCGGTCGGCTAAATTAATATTCTTGCAGTAAATACACATCAATTGATGTAGGGTTTAAATCGTAAATTAACAGTTCGCCTAATGATCACAATCGCTTCGCTAATATTGTTTTGGGCCAAATAAATGGGAGGTACGTTACACATGTCGCGGAAGTAGCTGTGGGTTCGTGAAATGAAGATACATCGGTTAAGTGGTTATATTCTTATGTATTTCTATTAGTTTCTTATTTGTGCCTTACTCAGAGAAAATACCGTACTACAGCCACGCGTTAAGTATAGCACAACTCCCAATCCTGTCTTAGGATCGCGGAATAAGTTAAATACACAGTCGCTTTCCTTTCGATTTTCTCCCTACGATTATGTTAAGTGGTAACAATTAATTCTTTGCATAGTCGGAACAACAAGGGAGGGAGGCACGAGCAGCACCTCTTCTCCGCTCCTAAACCATCACATCACTTCGGCTTCGGAACATGCTTAGGAGTCGTCTCAGCCACACCCTCCTTTGACTCTTTGGCCGGTCAGAGCAGCTTCTTGGCCGTAATCGTCGTGGATGCCGTCGATGCCGTCGCGGTCGCTTTCTTCGCCGTCGGTGGCTGCGGTGGGGTTTGTATCGTAGGCGGCAGGCCAATTTCCGTGGAGGGCAGAATCTTTTCCATTTGCCGCTCGGCCGCTTCTCGGAGCACCGATTCTGTCGTGGTTCCTGGGGTAATACCTCCACCGCCTCCTCCACTGCTGGCATCACCTCCGGACTTTCCTGTTGGCCCTGAGCCCGCTGAAGCCTTCGTTGGCGGTTTGGAGTCCTTGGTGTCCTTCGGTGTTATCTCGTTTAGTTCCTTGGCGTTGTCCTTCAAGGTTTTGGCCGTGTCTTTGAATTCAGGCTAAAATCACACAAAGTCAGTGAATGTCAGTAAGAACTTGAAAGCACACTCACCTCTGCCTTTAATTCCTTGGCCTTGTCGGGTTCTGTTTCCTCCTTATCGCGCATTTCGTTGGCAATGTCCTGGATCTCCTTGGCAGAGTCGTGAATATTATTCACAAGCTTGGACAGGTGCTTTTCTACCTTGTCCACCTCCGACTTCAGTTTCTCAGCCTCCTTCATGCTCTTGGCAATGGCCTTTTCAATCTTCTGCTCAGCCTGCAGCACTTGCTCCTTGTCCAGGAGGCTGATGAGCTCCTCGATGGCCTTCTCGCTCAACTTGATGTTGTCGCGACCGATGGACTCCATAACCTAACAAGAACAAAGAATCGGTTAGCTTCTCATTTGAAACACATTAGCATGGCTTGATTACCTTGCGAATATCGTTTACGGTAACCACGCCATCTTTGTCGGCGTCGAACTTTTCCAGCACAGCTTCGATGTGCTTGAGACGCGCCTCGTCGCTGGTTTCCTTCAGCACCTTAATGTTGTTCATCAAGTCGTCGATGCGCACGATCTCCTCGTTGCGCCGCCGGGTAGCCTGCTTGGAGAGCAGCTCGGTGAACTCCTCCAGCTGCTTTTTGTCGATCTTGGTGGCCTCACTGTCGATGCTCTGCACGGCCTTGGTAATCTCCTGCACCGATATGATGCCGTCCTTGTCCGCATCGAGCTTGACCAGCAGATCGTTGACAACCTTGAAGCGCTCCTCGTCGGAGGACTCCTTCATGCGTCGAATAGTGGAGACCAGCTCGTCGATGTGCACCATTTGCTGCGGCTCGACAGCCGCATTGGCTGCCACGTACTCACTGGAGTCCGCTTGCTTGATCTGGTGCTGTCTGGCCTCCAGGTCGTTAAGCACATTGTCCAGTTGGGAGATCATCTTGTTGACCCGGTTGTACAGCAGCTTGGCCGCGCGACTCTCGCGCACCGGCTCCTTGACCACCTGGCGCACCTCGCGCAGCTCCTCCACATCCTCCTTGTAGTCGGCCAGCTCCTCCTTCAGCTCCTTGATCGTTTCTTTCTCCACCACCAACTGTTTGTCGGACGACAGGGTCTTAAGGGCATCGGAAAGCAGTTGCACATCCGTGGACGAAATGCTCTTGTCCGCCTCAGTCGCCGAAGGCTGCTCCTTGCGGGTCAGTAGGTTCTTAGCACTAGCCAGCTTCTCGGCGAAGACATAAGGGGCGGGATGCTCCTCCTTGATGGCCGTTCGCTTGGCGATGGTCTCCTCCTGTTCCTCTTCGCGCTCCTCGCGAATCTTCCGCTCCTCTTCCTTGATGATCTCGATCTTGGTCTTGTTGTCCACCTTGCCTTCGCTCTCGCCGATGGCGTGACGCGTGTGGGCGCCCACTGCATCCGGCAGCACACGCATCGTCTCCTTAAGCTTGTCGGTGGTGATGCTGTCGTCGGAAATGAGCATGGTTCGCGAGAGGAGCAGCAGCGTGGGCGGCACCTGCTCGTTCAACGAGAGGTCGATCCACTCCTTCAGCTGGAAGCGCAGTCGCTCTTCCGTGAGGCCGTAGGCGCGCATTCCGCGCGCCTTGCACGCCTGCTGCAGCTCCAGAAGGTCCAGAGAGTCAACTCCCTCGCGGGCAATCACCCGATCGTCGGTGGCCAGGGACCGCAGTTTCAGACGCAGCTGGAAACGCAGCAGCGTGGTGGTACCAATGGTGTTCAGTTCGAGAACGCGGCAAAGCGCCGCCAACTGCTCCCTCGACAGAGAATCCAATGTGATCTCGTCGTCGAATCGCTTGGCAAACTTGATAATCTCATCGTTGCTCACCGACTCAGTGGGGTTGCGGATCTTGGTGAAGAAGGCCTCGAACTGCTTGGCCTCCTCGCTGCTGTGCTCCTTGTGCTGGACGGGCATCTGGTCGAGGGTCTGCTGCAGGAACTTGGCTACCTCGAGGCGAACGTTCAGCGACTGGCGCAGTTTCTCCTGCCGATCGGTGGAGGTCTGGAACGTGGAGGGCAGCATGCCGGGAAAGAACTTGATGAACAACGGCAGCAACAGCTCCATGAAGGGCACAATGATGAACACTGAGAAGGGGATCAGGCGAAACAAATCCGAGGTGGTCCGCTGCAGCTGCTTGTTCTCGCGCCGCGTAAGTGTCTTGCCGTTAAGAACCCGCCAAAGAAGCTTCGAACAGATGGCCACGTCTATAAAGAGCAGACGGAAGCCATGGTAGTAGTGCACCAGCTCGTCCCAAATGCGTGTGCTTAGCGGCTTCTTTGGCTTGCCCACAGACTTGTCCGCAGATTGGGCCAAAGATGTCGACGAGGCGGTCGCCGATGTGGAGCCAGTCACCGCACTCGCCGTTTGACCCTTCTCCGAGGAGGCACTGGCAGTAGCTGCACTGCTGGTGCCCACTGCCGTCGCCTGACCGTTGGCCACCTCCTTCATGATCTCCTCGACCTTCTCCTTCTGCTGGTTCTTCAGCTTCTTGACGGTCGCATCGATCTTAGAGCTGGACTGCTCCAGCATTGTACGGCTGGCGTGCAGATGCCTGAATCCGTGGCCCGAGTAGTGGTATCCAAAGCTGGCATGGGGCTGGAATCTCCGGTGGTTGGCGGCCAGCGATCTGCCAACCTCCAGCGCCGAAGTCGAGGCGGATCTCCGTGGCCGTTCATCCTCTATGGTGGGGTCATCTGTGAAGTTAGCCGAGCTACACGCACAGCAGCTCGACTTGAGATCTGGAAAGATTGGAGGAGGATTAGAATAAAGTAATCACAATTGATTCTTTGCAAAAGTAAAATCATCTTCCAGTTCAACAAACTCATTCTATAGCAACGAATGACGAATGCGTTTTCCGAAACACGTTTCCTTTCTTTCTAAGAAAGTACAATCAGCCCAACAATCTTGAATAGCCGGTGAAAAGACAACAAAGAACACAAGCACACAATAAATTATTAAAAACAACGAACAAAAACACGAAAAGCTTGCAGTTGATAAGCGTTTTACCCCTTGATTATGGATTATTGTTGGGACTTGAAGTAGCGGCGAAAAGTTGATAATAGAATAGGCAAGAAAAATAAATTAGCACCTGGAGTGGAGATTACATAAACCAAAATACAGACTGAAATCACACAAGCAACGCGAATTCTCTATCTCTATTAATAAACGATGCAGCAAACATTGAGAAATGTGTGATGAGTGCAATGTTTACAGCGCATTTTCCTTTCATTTTCTCTCATTTGATTTTCCGATTTTTGGCAATTGCTCAAGGTAAAAGTGCGATTGAGTGAAAAAAGGAAAAAACGAAAGGGAACTGTGAAGAAAAAGGTGAAGGCGATTTCGGTCCCATTTTCAGGTATTATAAATGAGTGTGGACTTGTTTTTAGGTCTACAAACTGATTTTACACTGAACTGTACTTTTCCGCAGGTGACTCTCTGTCTGGTGTTTTCTGTTACCTGTCTTTGGCACCTGCTCCCTGTTAGGGTACTTCTAGGAAAATCAAAATATGTCGCACAAATATTGCCAAATTTTAGGAAAAATAGGTGTCACATCCAAAAGTGCTTTTTTTAACTTTTTAATTTTTACACAATTCTTGAATGAATAAATAAATTTGAATTTTAATTTAAGTACTGTACAGAGTACTATATAGCGCATAAGATTAGATTATAAAAAGAGTTGATTCAAAGTCCACAGAACGCAGAAAAACATTTGGAGTAATTTAATTATCTGGTAAAGTGAGTTACCGAAGCAAAAAAAAAAACAGTGACGTAGGATAGAAGATTCAAAACCGGTTTACAATTTCATAGGATTCATTTCATAGGTCAATAAATAGTGTTCCCTAGTACAGATTTTGACTACGCCACTGAAGGGATACCCTTCACGGCAGAATTTCCAGCACACTTCGAAGATTCCATCCAATCAGCTGTTGCGTTCCAGCGAAAGTGCAGTCAAAACAAAATACCGGATAAGTAGCGCGCACAATCACACTCACACACGGACACGCAAGGGGACAAAATCAATGGAAAGTTTTCTGGGTTTTGCGTTTTGCTTTCTTGTTTTTGCCAACTTACAGCGCTTGTAGACATTCTGGGCCAAGTGACTCGTTCGCAGATTGCGTCCCTTGTGACGTAGCAGCGCGTTCATGGCGACGGCGAGGGGCGGCGGGATGCGGGGCTCGGCTCGACTGCCAATCCGATTCCAAAGAATTTTTAATAGAAATTTTGAATTTCCGACAAACTGTCTGTGGATTGTGTATCTTTGGTTTCTCTGTCGCTCGGTTTTTATCCTCTTTTGCTTTTGTTTGCTGCGTTGCTTTTTCCGATATCGTTAATCACTTGTTTGTCTCTTCCTCTTTCGTTGGCGCAATATAACGGTTCCCTTTCCACGATTCTCGACTCTTAAAAAAAGTAAATAAAAGGTGGAGATTTCTGCTGTTAGCCTACTGTGGATTTGGTTTAATGTCAATAAATAGAAAAATTCACAAATTGTTTTTCCAAAAATTATACAGCACACACACGCATTCAAGCTACGTCATCGACGAAATATCGCGCGATCTAGATTTGTTTTTGTTTTTGCCTGGCACTCTTTTTCAAACCAAATTACACAACTACAGCAAAAAATTTCATATTTTATTGGCATTTCGTGCAACTGTCAACCGGTTATATCAGGTACTCATTGATTACAGCGCACTCGCTTTACCGTTTATATATAGTTTATTTAGCAAACCCAATCGTTGCCTAGTACATAATAAAAAACTAAACCGTATGTTTCTCACTTTTTCACGTTTGCTTTTAGTGTGACCGCACTGTGATAGGTAAAATATACCGCAGGGAGAATATATTCTTAATAGGGGGGCTCTTGGTCCGTTTAATTCAAATATATGTCGTGCACAAAAACCGACTTTACAGAATTTAAAAAAAACCTCTGATTTTAGAATATTGGTAAAAAATATAACAAATTTTAAAAACTAGATTTTAGATTTATTTTTGTAGAATAAATTAGTATAAGCTGTGCTGCCGTAAACAACCTGTGGAAATGCACTTTATGTTGATATGCTAGCTCCCATTAATAGCAATGACTTTTGGTTTTTATTGTTTACTGGTTTTTGTTTCTCAATCTTTTTTGTTAATTACCCTAGCCCTTCTCAATATTTTTTATCCAGTTGCAGTTTATTATACTCAGTCCTGTAGAACGGTCAAAATAGGCATGAGGCTAACCTTGTATTTAGTAGTAACCGTCGGGTTAATGGAAGCAGAGTGTGCTTCCTTGAAAAGTATTCTTCAATCCCTTGACGAAGAGCTGCATTATCAGTCAATTCTCCTCTTAGAAAGTGAGCCAGCAAGTGAATCGTGTTGGAATCGAAAATCCTTTCAAGAAAGTGTTCCCACACTAAACTTTAATGCAAGCCAAATGTTGTATCTTAAAGATAAATTCCATTCAAAGATACTGGCACTTGTTTGCTTGACCAAAAATGAGGGAAATACAATGCTGGCACTGTATAAAAATCTGGAAGATATGCGCGATACTCCTACAGTTTTATTCGTCTTTTCGGATTACGAAATTAAGGATTTGTTATTGGAGTGTTTTAGCCAAAATATGCTGCGTGTGGTGGCTTTTAAAGGCATTACCACAGACCTCGTCTACAGCTTCAAGGCGTTCCCAAAATTTCAGTTAATCAGAAGAAATATAACAAAGGTGCGAAGATACTTTAGGCATCAACTGGAGGATCTGGGAGGACATACGCTAAGGGCACTACCCGACAACATTATACCGCGAACCGTGGTTTACAGGAATTCCGACGGAGACCGCCAGTTGGCCGGGTATCTCTACCCGTTTATAAGGAACTACGCGAGCACCATAAACGCCACTCTCAAAATCTGCTGGGATCTGGTGCCCGAAGATGGGGCAATCGCTTTGCGGGAAGTTCACAGGCTCTCGGAGGCTCATGGCGTTGATTTCCCGCTGGGCATTCACGGCACAGAGCACTGGTCAACCCCACAAAATGTTCCCATGGAGGTCTCCAGCTGGTTTCTGATGCTACCCATGGAGCCCTGCATTCCTAGATATCGGTTCTACCTGAAACTGAGTTTCACATGGCTGATTCCACTGATGATACTGCTGGCTGTGCTGCTCAGCAATGCCCATCGCATTGAGATGGGGTTGGGTCCCACCTGGCGGTGCTACTGCCTGGGTGATGAAGTCCTTCGAGGTTTCCTGGCGCTGTCATTCATCCTGCCCAGGGGACTCTCTCTCAAGCTGATGCTCATCTATTGGCTGCTCCTGCTGAGTGGTTTCTTCGTGAGCAACTATTTTACTGCCTTTCTGGAGACCTGGCTGGTGCATCCGCTTCTGGGTGATCCGGTCCTAAGCTGGGAGCAAATGCGCAACCTACAAATGAAGATCCAGATTATCCCGTCCGAATTGAATTCCATGAGGGAGGCGCTGGGGCAAAGCTTTGTGGAGGAACATATGGACTTGCTGGAACTGACCAGCTCAAGGGAATTCCAAAGCAATCGGCTGGCCATGGACCAGTCCTTTGCCTATCCAGTAACGCAAGCCTTGTGGCCACTCCTCCAACAGGCACAGAGCAGGCTGATAAAACCCGTCTTCCGTCGATCCCGGGAGATGGTCATCATACCGTTCTTGATCATGGCCATGCCCCTGCCGAAGAACTCAATCTACCACCAGTCACTTAATCGATACAGGGGTCTCACTCAGCAGAGCGGACTTTACGAGTTCTGGTTCAGGCGGAGCTTTAACGAGCTAATTGCGCTGCGTAAAATCCACTACAAAATAGATGCGAACCACGACGCTGTTCATGAATTAAAGTTGAAGGACTTTTACTTTGTTTGGCTTGCCTTCCTGGTGGGAACTATCATAAGTTTCCTGGTGTTTCTTGGCGAGATTATGTACTACAAGTTGCACTTGAGAAGGACAAACAACTGAATTCATCCAATCTTATAGCTTTAAGCAACTGGAGGCTCTTGGTATAATCTCGTACAAAGTAGATATGGATGTTGAGGGTTACTCTGACCTCGAGTGGGTGGACTTCATTGTTATATGGATTGGACTAATTGAGTTTCTAGAGTTCCTTGGCAAAATTGAATAAATAAAAAAAAAAATTAAATTGGTTTCTAATACCCTTTACGAATAAAAACAGTACATGCTTATTGACACTGCAATTATTGCTTTTTATGTATAGCTAAATGTGTTAAACGTAACCCAGTTTTTGTGGCATTAAGTTGCAATTAAAAACTGTGACACTTGACTAATTATCTATTCCTGACTGCTTAAAGGATAGATATTAGATTTTAACGGCTGGTAAGAGTTGGCAAACTACAGTCAGTTTTACCAATCCACTCAGAGCAGTCATCTTCAAAATGCGTCTTGTGTTATATTTTATACTTACCACTTTGGTGGAAACAAAAGGTGTTCCTTTAAATAATATTTTGCTTTCCCTCCAGGAAGAGCTACACTTTAACACGATTCTTCTCTTGGAAAATTGGACCCGAAATGATCCATGCTGGGAACACAAATCTTTTCAGGAAGAGTTTCCCACCATAAACTTCAACGCAAACCAAAGTGTGTATCTAAAAGATACTTTCAATTCAAATATGCTGGTTCTTGTTTGCTTAAAGTCAGAAGAAAGAAGTATGATGAGGGCGCTCTACCATAATCTCGATGATATGAGAGATACTCCCACCATATTATTCGTTTCTGCAGAAGTCGACATCAGTAATTCATTTCAGAAACTTCGATGTGCAAACATGCTTAATGTGTTGGCTTTTAAAGGCTCCGACAGGGAGCTGGTCTACAGCTTTCGGGCATTTCCTAAATTCCGAGTTATAGAGCGAAGGTCTGCAGAAGTTGTAAGATACTTTGAACCGCAACTGGAGGACTTGGGAGGCCATATCGTAAGGGCACTCCCCGACAACACAATGCCCCGAACTATTGTCTACCGAGGGGCAGACGGAAGCCGTCGGTTGGGCGGATATCTGAACAGCTTCATCCGGAACTACGTGAGCACCATTAACGCAACCCTCGAGATTCCCTGGGACCTGGTTTCCGAGAACGGCATCACCCCTTTGGGTCGGGCGGAGAGGCTCTCGAAGATGATGCACGTGGACTTTCCGTTGGGCCTGACCACTTTCGTAGGCAACCAGCCCCTTCCTATGGAGATTTCCAGCTGGTTCGCGATGCTACCCATGGAACCCCCCCTTCCCCGGTCTCGTTTCTACTTCAAGAGCGGTGCCAACAATCTGATACCCTTGATGTTCCTGCTGGCAACGGTGCTCAGCAATGCCCATCGGTTGGAGGCGGGCTTGAGTCCCAGCTGGAGATGCTATGATGTTGGCACCAAGGTGCTGCGGGGAGTCCTGGCACAGCCGTTCAACCTGCCCAGAAGACTCTCCCCCAAGCTGATGTCGATGTACCTGCTGCTCTTGATGACCGGCTACTTCGAGAGCAACTTGTTTATGGCCTATCTGGAGACGTGGCTCGTCCATCCGCCGGCGGACAAACCCATAACGAGCTGGGACCAAATGCGCAGAGCGAACCTTAAGATTCTCGTCATTCAAGAGGAGTTGAATTTGCTGACCTACACGATGGGCAGAGAATTCATAGATGCCCACAGCGAATCGTTCTGGATCACAAACTCCACTGATTTCCAGTGCAAGCGCCTCTCGATGGACCAGTCGTATGCCTATCCAGTCACTTTGACCTTGTGGCCACATTTGGAGCGGGCCCAGATCAGACTACGCAGGCCCGTATTCCGTCGATCCGAGACGATCGTCTTCTCGCCATTCCTGATTTTGGCTTTGCGCCTGCCAAGGAACTCAGTATTTTACAAGTCTATCTATCGATACACTTCATTAACACACGACAGCGGACTGTATGAGAATTGGTTCATACGCAGCTTTTACGAGCTGGTCGCCCTCCGACAAATCTCTTACATAACGGATGAGAACCTTGAGGTCTACTGCGATCTCAAGTGGAAGGACTTCTACTTTGTGTGGATTGTATATGTGGCGGGAAGTATCATAGGTTCCCTGGCGTTCTGCTTGGAGTTGACGTACATGCGGCATCTTAGAAATAAATGATTCTGCAATGCGACTCAAAGATTGTAATCACATCATATATTATCCATAAATAAATACTAATCGTTCTGTAATTTCTTGGGCTGATGGTTATGGAGCTAAGAAACTGGCTCGTCATGTAAATTTATTGATTGACTACCATTTGTTCACGGCTATAAATGCGGTCTACTCGAGTGTGTCGATTTGGTCACTTATAAAAAAAACTTTTAATGGACTATATGGTTCGATATATGGGCTTAGTCTAAGCCCAAAATATTTCATTGACAAAATTCTATATTCAATAAGGCAGGAGCTATCATTTCGTTCATTACTTTTTATCAAAAGCGAAGCGAAGAAAACTAACTGGAGCCATCAGGTCCTTTGAGTACCCAACAAAGGATCTCCAAGGATATCCCATCGCTATTATTCCTTCCAATCTTCTTTCCCGACTGATGATTAAATGTATAAATAAAGACTCGTCAGGTCGCAATTTCAAACACTTTTTGCAAAAGCATTTTTATTCAAGTTTCACATGTTTCTGCTCAATGCATCTTGATTTAAATCATTAAATGTTTTTCCATTTCTTGTTCATTTCGCTTGTTTTTAGGTTTTTAATAAGTAGGTATTTGTAATATGTTATAATTAGGATTTTCGTTTCAATGGAGTTACATATATAATGCATATATTATACGCCATCTGTGTCGATATTATCTGTGCTTCTTGTGTGGGTTTGCTATTCGTTAAAATGGGACATTCGATGGGGGCACACACACCCCAGTCCAAGCAAAAGTTTAAATAAAAACTAGGTTCTCGTGAGTAGAATCGAATGCAGGTGTTGTAATGTCTCATTAAGCAAATGTGCAAAATTGAGAAAAATTGTGTGGTGTTGCGTATTTGGAATGGGATTCGCTCTGTGTTGTTTTATCAATTAATTTTGTAAGACTGAATTAACATTTCTTGTACTCTCTAAAAATTTAGCACTATAAAATGGTTCTCCTTTGGGTTTTTTCATTTTGTTTGTCGTTTATTTTGTTTTTAGGTAAATTCTGCAAAAGCAATTACCAAAAAAATTAAGTTTCAATTACAATTATAATTTGTAATAATAATAAGAAGTATGTCGCATTTGCTTGGCAAAGGAAAATAAATTTCATTTTCTTTTTTTTTGTTTTGTACATTTGTGTAAATATTATTCAATTGCATAATTTTCTTTTGTTTGTCTTGTAAATTCATATTGCATATGTTCTGTGTGAGTTAGAGTGTGAAGGCCTAATCCTACTTTTGTCCTGAAAACTAGATTCGTAATATCGCTCGCCCCCAACTTCAAAACATTGGATCGAAGGGAGCGGGCAACCTAAGCCCAAAATGAAATGTAATGCAAAATAAATATTGTCAAATGAGGGGTTACATTAATTATGCCTTCCTAAATATTGCCATCATTTATAACTATTTTTATGTAATTTCGTTTTTGTTCTTTTGTGGTACTGTTTTAACTATACATTGTGTGAATGTCTAGACGCAGCAAAACTTGAATCTTACAAATTTTGAGTGAGTTTAGCATTGTTTTGTTTTCTTATTTTTGTTTTTCTCGTTACTCTCGTTTTCTTTTCTTGGAAACATTTTAAAAATTAAGCTCAATAATCTTAAATTATGTATGTATGTATTTGCTTTCGTTTCGGTTAAATTTGCCGTGGGCCGAACTTGTTTACATGCCTGCTAGTAAAGTATTTTCCTCATTCGGGGATTTATTTGTTTCGTGCCTTGTATCCGTAATAATAATCTAAAAGATTTTAAACATTGCATTGTGTACACTTCTTGAATCGGTTACATTCATTTAGGTTTACCTTTTTTGTTTTGTTGCGGTCCTGTTTTGTGGTTTCATTTTCGTTTTTGCTACTTGAAACAATGTACAGTTAATTACAAAAATGTCTTGTAATTGCTAAAATTTTAATACTCATGTACTGTCGGCGCTGGGCCCTCCTGCTAATCCACTTTTCGTTCAGCTCCGATCTATTATTTCTGTCGCATTTGCGTCTACAATATAAATTACGTGTGGGGTTCGCTTTCGCAATGGTTGCACTTGATTTCTCGTCAAAAGTTTTTTTTTAGTTAGAGCTTAGAGTGTGTGAGTATTATAAACGCTTTTTAACTACAGCGTGTAAATATATATGTTTATGTATATACGTAGAGTGAGTGCTGCAATTGTTAATAGGGATTACATTTTTTCCTTTTTTGTTTTTTTTTTTATCTTTTTGTTGCTTTAGTTTCGTTTAAATATATAATAGGTATGTGTAAATATTCATATGTTGCCCAGGCTCGGCTTAATGCCAACGGGCCAGTGTGAATGTGGGCAATGTATATTTTAGGGGAGAAGCTGACAGCGAAGCCTCTGCTCACTAAATTCAACAGTAAAGACAAACATCTAATTCCAAAAAAACGCTAGTGAGTGCTAAGAAACGGTTTGTCCTGATGCCTAGAAAATCCTTTCGATTAAGAGTTCGTGTTCTGTTCTTGTGTGTCTATAAATTTCAACTGTGTTGCAACACTTTTTGCCTACGTCTAAATGTAAATGTGCAGGAGTTGCATCCCGCCACCTGCCACCTGCTGCCTGAATGCTCGCTTAGCTGCTCGATACAATTTCTCGTAAATATCTATATAGGTTTAAATATGGGTGTATATTGTGTGTCTGGGGTCCGAGTCAGCTCCTAGCGATGTCCTTGGATCAGCTGCCACCGTCGCCGTCTTAGTAGTAGAATATCTGGCCGGCCTTTTGGCGCTTGCGCTCCTCCAGCTTGCGGTTGATCTCCTGCTGCCGCTCGGCCTTGCTAAGGGCTCTTGCCACGTACAAAAACTTGTTGTCCCCCAGCTGCTTGCCGTGCAGGCCGATTACGGCGGCCAGCGCCGACTGTGGATTCTCGTAGGCCACGAAACCGAAGCGCCGGGAGCGCCCCTCCTCGTCCAGCATGAGCTGCAAGGATCAGATAGAACACGTTGATGGTGATATAAACAAATCCGCAGATGGACCTAGCGGAATCTCGTTTCCCCTCCTATTTCCTCTAATGGGCATGCGCAGCAATGCGGCAAGAGCGAATTTAAGAGCGTGAGAAACTGTGCCACATGGTTGTCCTGCAACCACCCGGCCCAACTTGCACTACCGCCCTCTTTACGGAGGTATGGGAACAAAAACAAACGTACCTTGTGACTGGTGATGCGGCCGTAGGGCTCGAACATCTCGCGCAAGTGCTGCTCGGTGAACTCCTCGCTGAGGTTCTTCACGTACAGGTTCTTGAAGTGCGTGGCCTTCTCCTGCTCCCGGTCCCGCCGTGGTATGAACTTGACCACATGCACCTTCTGGTTATTGCACAGCATCCCGTTCACCTTCTCAATAGCCGCCCGTGCGGCTTCCTCCGTGTCGAAGTGAACGAACCCGTAGCCGCGCGAGTTGCCGTCCTCATCCTTGGCCACGTTGCAGTTAAGGATGTTACCGAACACGGAAAACGTGTCATACACTGCCTTGTTGTCGATCGACCGTTCCAAGTTCTTGATGTAGATTTTACCGCTGTCCGGCGAGCTGTTGCCACCGCTGCCGCCGGTGGAGCCGCTGGCCAGCCCTCCTCCACTCACTCCCACGCCCACGTTGGTGGAGTGCGAGGAGCTGGAAGTGTGCCCGCTGCCCAGCGAGTTGTGGCCATGGCGGCCGAGGACGGCAGCGGCCGCCAGGTGATTGCTCGCCGCATGTCCACCGACGTGACCCAGGTGATGGTGCAGCTGTTGCTGGTGGTGCGCTGCGGCCAGCGTGTGGTGGTTGAGGGCCGGTTGCTGCTGATGGTAGTTCGCAGGATTTCCGCGGAACGTCATCGAGTTGACGAACATGATGGCTGCTGGCTGTTTGTGGAGCGTGGTGGCGGCTAGTGTAGTGCTGGCGGTGCTGTAGGTAGCGGTTCGTCCTGCGTCCTGGTGGCTGCGTCCTCCGTGGCTGTGGATCTGGAACCCGCTGTAGAAGTGGCCCTGAATCTTGACGGTTGCTGGCTTTCTCCTTCTGTTCCTGCGAGGATTCCGTATTACACCAAATCAGACTGGATCAAATGTCCACTTACCAGGTCTCGCACACAGAACTCTACCAAAAATCGCGGTGTTCTCTGAAAAAATCGTTTTTCTCTCGTCCAGACTCTTTTCACTGTTCTCTCGCTCTCGCTCTTGCTCTTTCGCTCTTTTGTACTTTTTCTGGGGGCTTTCACTTTTGGGCCGTCGCTGCTTTTTTTTTTTAACTCTCCCTTTGTTTTTGGGTTACAATTTTCCGGTATTTTCGGGTGGCACCTAAACTAGATTCTTCAGCAATTGCAGTAGTATAAAAACCAGGTTTCGCAGCCTCGACGGTGCCCCTTATTATTTAATTGTATTTTTGCAAAAATTGTCGCTACTTGCAAGAGCTAGAGCTGGAAACAAAATCGATGGCGCTATCGACAGCAGCGATGATTTTGGAGATTGTCAGATATCGATATGTTTTAAGTAAACTATCAAAATATGTTCCAATTTAATTAGTTTCATTCTCTAGAATTAAGTTATTTAATTCAGCTCCCAAAATATTGAGTTAGTAATAAAAATAATCGATATTCCTACTTTCACGGCGTGCTTGCGCCGTCTCTCCTCAGTGCATCGATTATTTGGAGGCGCCTGTATAGCTATCGAAGTGTAACCACAACATTAAACACTTGTTTTCTTGAAATGCTAAAACGAATCTGATTTGAGAAATTATGGACCAGGGGCCGAGCTTCTCGAGTCTTGAGACGAGGAGGGATATTGCCCCCACATTCCGACAGCCTCTTCAGAGTAGAGAAAGGTCTGAATTTCTAGGAAGTATAGACGATGAAGTGGCCAAGATATGTGATGTTGATCTCCAGGATAGACTCCGAGCCCGACAAATGAAAAAACAAACCCGGATAGCTCCTGCTAGCAGTAGTTTTGTCTGCTTGGAGGACCTACTGCTTAACCAACCCGATCCCACGCCCGGGGAGAACATCGCCCTTATGATTAAAAGGGATTTTAGCTCACCACCTTTCCTGAAGGAAGATGAAGAGGAGTTGGCTGCCTACGATCCCCCACCATGGTTTCGGTTCCGAAGGAAAAGAATCAAAACGTACAGCAGAAAAAAAACTGCACAAAATACTGACTTACATATAGAAAACGAGGAGGATGAGGATCGAATGAGCTGTACGTCGGAACTCTCCGTCCAGGAGGATCTCAATAGTACTACAACAGCCGTCGTTTGCGAACTGGATGCCAATACGTCCCAAAGGATACGGGAAAACCTACTAAACCTAAGTCAATACTTCTCCCTGGGCAGCCCAAACTCCAAAACCCAAAATGTTCAAGCACTTCAATCAAAAATAGATCTTCCAACCAAAACACGACGCAATTCTGAGCAACCCTCGGGGTCCCGGAATCACGAGAGGAACCTTTCAGGTTCAAATTCGACTACGGAATGCATTTGTGTTGAAACAAATAATGAAACAAAAAATTGTGATATTAAGCCTGAAGGTAATGAAATTTGTAGATTTTTTTAACAATACTTTATAACTTTTTTCTTAAACCTCTAGGATTTTTGGGTGCCACTATATTCGGAGAAAGTATGAGAACTACTGCCATCGAATCGGGTAAAAAAAAAGCTAAATGTTTCCCATAAAACAGACTCAATAAAAACACCCTTTCAATTGCAGATATAAAAGTTTGCGATGATTGGTCTGAGGCAGATTCGTTTTTGGAAATCTACAATACAGAAAGGTTGTTATTAGATGGCGAGATTGAGAACGCGGACATTTTAGTATTAGAGGACATCCCAGTCAGTGAATGGCAAACTTCCATGGAATTGCCCGATGAATCGGTAAAGGAAAATGAGGAGGCACTTCAAAGAAAATTGAAAATAGAACCAATTTCTCAGGAAAACCCAAAGATGGCAGAAGATACCAATTTGGTCAGTGATATTCAGTTTCTGAAGGAAATTCACCTTGACGAATGGCAACCAGAACTTGAACCAGCGCCTAAAACGTCACTTCACGTTTCCGCGGAAATGCAAGAAATGGAAGGACATGAACGCAAAACTGAAGTCATCCCAGAATTTGTTGGATTTCGCACAGCTTCCGACAAACCAATTAAGGTATCCGAGGAAATGAAAAAGCGAGCGGCCAAGTTTTTGTCCGATTTTGAGGAAGCAGAAAATCACCATCCGAAAAGTCCAGCAGATCAGAACGACGCTAATTTTGACGTTCCTGAGGAAATGCAAGAAACGGAACCGCATAAACAAAAACGTGAAGACATCCCCGAGTTTGTTGGATTTCGTACTGCTTCCGACAAACCAATAAAGCTTTCCGAGAAAATGAAAGAGCGAGCGGCCAAGTTTTTGTCCGATTTTGAAGCAGCTGAAACTAACCCATTCGAACGTGAACCAGATAGAATGGACTCAAATCAACCAAAAGTCTTTGTGGGTTTTCAAACTGCCTCAAACAAACCGATTAAGATCACGAAAGAAATGGAAGCCAAAGGAGCTCATTTTCTAGCCCAGTTTAAGGCCACAGACGAGATTAACCAAGTTAACGACGATCAGTACCTCCAAGATTTTGCTTTCAGTGAATGGCAGCCAATAGATATTTCTGGAGATGTTCCATCTACCTCTAAAAAACTAACTGAAGTGCCCAAATCGATAATCATGCCAATATCAAATTCAAATACTGTCATTGCAGGAAAAGAAAATCAGCAAGTCGATCTTACAAAAATAAAAGAGGATGAAATAAGGACTCCCAACAAAACCCAGTCTCCTACTCAAAATATTCCTCAGCTTGTTGGATTCCGCAAAACGCCTTACAAATTTATTGACATACCGAAAGAAATGAAAAACATGGGCGATAGGTTAATGTCTGAAGTTGAATCGGGATTGTACCAACCTAGTCAAAAGCATAACTCGCATACTAAAGAAATATCTGGTAATCACAGTCGGGAGTTTGTGGGATTCAGAACAGCATCAAACAAGCCCATTAAAGTATCAGAAGAGATGAAAAAGAAAGCTGCCAAATTAATGGATGAGGTAGTGGCTGAAGATCTGAATCATTACAGTGGAGAAAGGCCAGCGGATGACTTTCGAGAAATCTTTGGGTTCCGCACAGCGTCTAACAAACGCATCGAAATATCGGAGGAGACGAGAATTAGAGCGGCCCAACTGATGGCAGACATTGAAATTGCCTTGCCTCCGGAAGTTGCCGATGTTGTTGTCATTAAGCCTGGGGATAGTGACTCTAACAAATCAGATGATGCGTCTGGAGAAGATTTCCATGGATTTCCCTTGGACGATGGCATCATCTTTTCAATGGACGAAGACGATAACGACTCTATTTTTCCCAGGTTGTCGCAGAAAATTCAAAACAGTTCGAATTTAGGTGATGACTCAAGTGTGGTCACACCCAAACACAGAAGGGAGACCTCCGACGGAATTCCCTCGAGTAAGAGGCGTTGCAGCGAAACACCTTCACAGTTGACCAAGACGACCTCATTCCAAAGTGGCCTGAATACGCCACCCCAATCGCAGCAGATCCACGCCTCCCTGTCGCAACTGGCAGAGCGATCGCCGTTGGACAAGAAAACCAAGTCCTCCATAATTGCTCGCCGAAATCTCCTCTCCCTGAGCAAGATTCGGAAGCGGAGCAGAACTCCGGTTAAGCCCAAATGTGCACCCTTACCGGTCTCGACAAGTACCCCGCTAGCCGATAAGAACTCCAATCTGGTCGAGAACTCCGACAACGCTAGACTTATTGCTGGGGACATGTCTCCGATTTGCATGCAAAACAATAAAAGTCGCCGCCTTGGATTAAGTAGGAGTCGCTATTAGAATATTAACTATAAAGTAAAAAACGCCGGTCGGTTTTGTTGTTGTTTTATTGTTGCCTACCTATTAAGAAGAAACTAAACCCATACTAAATGTGTGCATTTTATTTTCGAGCTCTTGTTTTGTGGTACCGCCACTTAACCAGCTCAATGGATAAAACCAGAAGAGCCAAAACCAGGCCAACAGCCCACAAGCCGAAGGCGAAGTAGTAGTACTGGAGGTCAAACGCCTTGGTCGGAGGTTCATCATCCCGCATCAGGGTGTACATTCCCAGCTGAATGAGTTCCCGGAATGCATCCGCCTTGAACTTGATGTTGATTCCGTGCTCCTGCAGCCGCCTCATGAACTCGCTAGTCATTTTCAGATACGGCAAGCTGTTGGACACGCAGTAGGATTCGAGGGCGTAACCCACTTCTTGGCGAAGCTTATAGAAACGCGGCGTCTTCAGTAGGTATTGCTGCATCAATACCAGCTCCAGGCGATCCTCGTACAGAAGATATATATAGTTTTTGTTGAGCCCATCTCGATATGCTGTAAGCAAAGTGATATTTAAGGTGATGCTCTTCTGTCGGAAGGATTCGGGAAGAAATGTTTTGCTTTGCAATTCCATCCTGTAGAACTCGTCGTGAAGATTCGGGTACGGAGCATTGGACAGGTCCTCGAAAGTATTGTACTCCTTTTCGAACAGTCCAGATGTAAGGATGCTGGACAGTGTGGCCAAATAGACGTTGGTGAGTATAAAACCAGCGATCGTTAGGATAACGTGAATAACTGTATCTCTCCAGCCTCCAATCCTGATTGCTTGGTGGCAGCTGTATAGGATGTGGCTGAAGCTATAAAGCAGGCACTCTCCGATCTCGTTTCGCGCTCTTCCTGAACTTAGGTACAGCATGAGAGAACCATAGAGGACGGTCAAAGCCACGACCACCCACAAGGACCAACTGAAGGGGCGGGAGTAATAAAGAAAACTGGAAATCGGTCGAACTTGTGGAATCATCAAGTACTCGGCGATGATCGAAAGCGGAGCTGTGTAGGCCACATTCCAGCTCAACGCTCTAAAATAGCAGACAATATCGATCCTTTTGGCGATCAGCATTTCCTCGACGGCCACGTACGCTGCGTATTCCGTTACGTTGGGCATGATAACACTGTCCAGAGTGGCATTATAGCGATTAGCAAACTCCTTGACGGCCGCAAACAAATATCCACCTCGTACCAACTCATTTCGATCGTTTAGGTACTCGAAGTCCCGGGGCGCCAACGTTGATCGAAGTGTTCGAATGGGAAATCCCCGGAAATTTCGAATAATCCTTTCTCTATTGAGATACTCAGAGATATTTGAGAGCTTAATCGGTTGAATATAGGGATACGGCAGATAACTGTACATGATTCCTGCACCTATTAAAAGCACATTAACAAATCCCTGTTTGTAGCAGTATGTGTAGAGGTCATCTTTGGGAAAAAGTGGTTCCTGCATACTCAGAAATACAAAGTGCAGCTCATGCACTTTGTCGACGAGATGGGGAAGAAGACTGGCCACTCTGGGATCCAGTCCAGAATCACCTAATCTCACTAAGACAAGAGATCTTTCCGTAAAGATTCCTCGGATTTGAAAATCCCAACTTTCCGCGGATTGTGAAGTGAGTTGAATCCTGGGAGTGTCCAAGTTTTTAAGTAAATATAAACTCTCGAGATTGCCAAAGTCGACGAACACATTTAGCTCCATTCCAAAATCTGTATTTAGCTCATGAAGAATTTGAAGTGATTTCGATTCATGAGCACCGACAAAATGGATAAAAACAAATATGAGCAGGAACACGAACATTTTGATTAAGAAAGACTGAGAAAAATGCGGTTTTATAGGTTGTTTATAACTCCCACATGACATGACAGTATTCTAAGGCTACAATTAAAACCAATTATGTAATTATAATTAAAAGACGAAACTTTTATTGATTTTGATTTTGGCGCCAGTTTTATGTACTGCTCCAAGCCGGACACCACCAGCACTGGCAATGGTTCCATCGATAGCTTCCTCCAGTGCTGGTCGTTGCTCAACACTACCATATGTGCTATTATTTCCATTCCAGTTGGTAAGAAAAAATTAATTGTTACGCTGCAGGGACAAAAGTTTACTATAATTTAGTTACAATCTCGATTGTCATGCTCGGAATGCATTGTTAAGGGTGAAATTCTTGGAGGAAACGTCATTTAACTACTGTACGCCCATCAACTGTGATTGTTTACGCCTCCCATTGGAAAACAAAAACAAAATGGGAAAGTTGTGTTTACGTTTTTGAAAAGTAGATAGTGATTTCGGTTTGGGGTGGTTTGAAAAGCGAACTGCTAACGGAAAAGACCTCGTAATTAATTGTGATAAGCGCTGTCTTTGTCTCGGCGATAATTAAAAGTTGTCATATTGCTTAGGTTTTTGTCGTTTTCTGATAATCGTGTATTTATGTCACATACTTATACAGAAAACATTGGGGCTTACGTATGTGTATATAGCAAATTATTGGGGTGGACATTTTGGGGCTTAAATTTCCCAACTTTCGATTTGCGTTTGCCGTCAAGCTCATAACTTTGCTATTGACAACTGCAACAAAATTTAAATTGTGTTTTGCCAATTGAAACTGAGAACTCAGTACGTATGGCCGACTTTTCAAGTTCTCTTCTTCCAGCGCTCTCGCGAACTTAAACCGACTTTATCGGAATCGTGCAAACATATATACTACGTATACTATAACTCGATTGCGGCTGGTAAATAAATTAGTCTCAGCTGAGTTCGTTTTGTTTAAAATCAGTTCTCTGTTCGGTGCTCTTGGAAAGACACGTCAGTGCCAGCAGAATATAACTAAATAAATATATAAAATATAATATTTACCCTTTGAAAACCACTTCTATCTCCCCAGCGATTGTTACCCAGGCTCAAGGCAATAATCTTGAAAAATGTCCGACGACTTCGATGGCTGCGAGTGCGTCTGGTCGCAGGAATATGCGATGCAGCGGCTCATAAACTTTGTAGGTTCCAGGCTTACCGGCTAATTAAACCTTCTGGTACAATCTCCTTTTTATTTCAGATACGCCAGAACCAGAATGCCTGCTCAGACACCGAGTGCTTCGATGGTGAGTACAGCATTTTTTTGGGTTCGGTTTTTTGGGGTTTTTTAAATAGAGAAATAGTATCTCCATAGAATGAGTATGCTTTATATAAGTAGAGCTTATCAGTTCCCCTTAAAACAAAATGAAACACAACTTGAAAAATTTTAAAACAAAAATAGCGCATCACAAAACATAAAAGGCATAACAAAAAACTGAGTCTTTGCCTGAACTTAATTTTATCTAATTATTTTTATCTAATTGAGAGTAAGTGGCATTAGTTATAGTCAAAATACGTTAACACAAGTAGCAAAATTATACCAACGAACCAAATTGTTATTGATTAGAATAATATTTCAGTTGTGGATTGCCAAAAACTGTGCAATAGGCGATTAAATGTATAAGGACATTTTTTTTTTTTTTGGAAAAGGACTTATTAATTAATCCATTAATTTCCAGTCACCGGACGTTCGCAGCAGCAGGTGCAGGGAATTGGTCGTAGCGGCGACGATAGCGGCTTCTCCGTCACCATGATCTTCCTGATCGTGGCCATGTTCATGTACATACTGAATCCAAGTACCTGGGGCAGCTTGACCAGCAACAAGCGTTCCGGTGGTCGGCGCGACAACGACCAGGATGGCTCGCCGCCGCCCCCGCAGCCTCCTCCGCCGGCCATCAACTAGATGGAACCGGGCGCCCTTGCTTCTGCCAAACCTGAGCTTCTGCAACGCTATTCGCAATTCAGCATTTCCTTGTTTTGTTTCTTCTCCAGCAATTGGGAGAGAAATGGTTCACTACGATAACGGATGGAACCAGAGCAATCCGATTGGTGAAATTCTTTCGCACTTTTACACAGACTAGAGAAATTATACATGCCCACATTGTACAAAACACAAGACCGCACACACACACTCGATAAACACGCAGGCTTATTAACTAATATATTTCGAAATTTTAAAAATACACATTGGAAAACTACAAGTATTCGATTTGTATTTGCTTTGTACAGTAGGCTTTTAAATGTTTTAAATGCTAAACAATTGGTGGGCGGGATGCGATGTGGCTCGTAAATATCTATCCTTTGACTCGTCAGTTGTCCTCGCTCTGCAGTTTTACCATCTTTTCACGCACGTTCTTCAACAGTCCCTTCATTTGCTCGTACTTGCCGGTAGAATCCGGCAGGTTCTCAAAGTTGATGACATCGCTGACGCCCACCTTGAAGTTACTACCCACGGGTAACCGATCGTAAACAGAGAATTTCAGCAAGGGCGTTCCCTCATAGGAGGCCTTAAAGGGTGTCGCAGGAGCTGATAGTGATTGCTCAACCTCTTTCACCGCCACCTCTGACGTGTCATCCAAGTCAGTCTGCGACGTCGACTCATTCGCCGTCGTGTCCAGCGAAGTGTTACACTCCAATTGCTGCAGCAGCTTCTCCTGCTGGGCCCTCAAATCATCCAGACTCGGCGATGGCGATCGTTGTCGTGCTCCACCCACTTCTTCCGGGGGAGGTGGTGGCGGCAGAGGCGTTGAAGGTGGCAACGGAGGATCCTCTGCCTCGTCCACAATCTCCATGTCGTAGTCGCCAAAGCTGGTCTGCTCCTCGCTGGGAATGGGCACTTGGTCATGTGGGGCAGGCAGGTCCACTAGCTTCTTACGTTTGTAGCCATTGATCACGCTTTCGCCCAGTGATTTAATAAAGTTCGCCTTGGATTGGTGTTCTTGAAACGGCGGCACATTATGGTATTTAAAGTCCTTGGGGATCGAGAGTATTAATGTGGGTTTTTAATTAAACCAGAGCTAATATTTACATCGAATATTTTGCCGGGATGGACATTAAAGCCAGGAAACTCCACGATTTTGTTAATGTCGTACTTAAAGGTGTCGGACTCGCCATCTTCGTCGTCGGACTTTGTGACCTCGGTACCCTGTAAAAAAGATGATGTTAGAATCTGAAAAACAGCTCAGCTGCCCCAACTTACGTCAGCATTAAAAAGCGTTATTCCCGAGCTCTGCACCTTGGCCTCCTCCAGCCATGCAGGTGGGTATCCGAGCACTCGCAAGCGGTAGAACATAAAAGGCAACTGGCCGCGATTGTAGCCCATGGCGTGACGCGTCTTTGTGCTGATCTTTCCTGGGCGTAAGTGACCGAATCGCTGCTCTGCGTCCACGTGATACCGCTCCATGCGGTGGCTATTCTTTTTGCGGGCCCGCATTATCCTGGTATTGTTCCTAGGCTTGGGACACTCGCGGAGGGAGTGATCTGTCTCGCCGCAATTAAAGCAGGAGGACTGCGCCTTGGGCCGGAAGCACTTGTTGACCTCCTCCGCCTTGAGTTTCTTTCTCGCCTCCGTCTGCTCATCCAGAACGTCTGTGTTGCAGCGTTTGTATGAGGGTACCTGGGCGGCGTTAAGCTTAACCGCCGGTTGAGTATCGATCAGGAAGAGGTGATCACTGTTCGAAGACTCCTGTTCCGTTTGCACCTCGCTCTTCTCAAAGGCTGCTATCAGCAGACACTCCGGATTAGATCGAAAACACAATTGCTTTTCTGAAAATGTGTGTTCCAGAACATCCAGCATTTGTTTTTGCAGACTGGCAAAGTGCATCTCGTTGTGGAATCTCACCTCGAAAACAAGGTTCTCCTCACATTCTTTGTTGGCTTCCTGAATGAAAGGCTTTCTCAGATAACGTAAAAAGAGTATCTGTGTTTTTAAACCCACCTGATCGGCATTATCTGTGCTAGTTTTCTCCGGTTCGGCGGCTGGCTCGACCTCTTCTTGGGTAACATCTTCGGATGGCACAAATTCAACGTCATCTTCCAGCTCTCCGTCTTCCACGTCGTCATCCACAATCTGCACACTGTTTTGTGAATCGTCTAGCAGTATTACGCTGTCGTCCATACTTTTTAAAGCTATTTTTTTCTCTGATAGTTCAGATTTGTTGCTATAGGTTATTTATTTTTTTTTTTCTCCAAGGGTAGTCGTGCTAACAAAAACACACGCGAAAATAACACAGGGTTGTTACCGATGCCAAGATGCGATAGTTGTAATCGATAGTGCGCGTTTTTCAATTATAAAACGTTGGCTGCTTTTGGGCGATTTTTGTGAAAAAAACAAAAAAAATGTTTTTGTCTGCAGATAATAAGTAATGTGTTTATAATTTAATAGTTTCTTTCAGTTGAAATATAATTAGGTAATAATTTAGGTAATCTTATTTCAATGTTTTATTTATAGACACCAACAAGTTTGGCGTTGTACCTTTCTACTTCCGCATTCGGCTCAGAAATTATGTCAACTTTTTTCAGCTCATTCTCGGGACAAAAAGACGTCATGTCATGTCTGATTTGAATCTCGCGAATCGCCGGCTGAATGCCAACTCAAAATCAGATCGATCATGAATAAATGTCGCGCAGAATTACGAGAAGGAAAACCCTGCTATGCCGGTAATTGTGAATTCAACTTATAGTCGGGGAATGCCGCCGCCTGCCGTATGAAGAGTTTCGATCGTTTCGATCGCCAGAAATTTGAATAAAAGCTCGCCAAGATCAGACGGGCAGGTGGTGCATACCAATGAGCTCTGGATGTGGGAGCATCATCCAGCATAAATAGATGCCTTCTTTACTGGATCCGCTCAGTCACAATGGTTCTGCTCAAGAGTCGCCTGCTTATCCTGGTCATCGGCGTTTTCCTGTGTGGCGCACAGGCCACTCTGACCATCCAGAAAGCCAAGCCCGCGCTTCCGGATCCCAGTCAACTTCTGGCCAAGCTGCCACCAAAGCCCGCCTTTCTTTCGGATCCTAGTCAACTGCTGGCCAAGATTTCCAAGCCCAAACCCGTATTGGATCCCAGTCAACTGCTCGCCAAGTTGCCCCCCAAACCAGCTTTCCTGAAGGATCCGAGTCAGCTACTTTCAGCCCTGCCCTCCAAATTCGTTAAGCCAAAGCCAGTGTTCGTGAAACCCGTGATTGTAAAGCCCGTGGTGGTGGTGAAGCCCGTGGTTGTCGGCGGAGGAAGCGGCGGAGGTGGCCACGGACATGGACATGGACATCACGGAAAAAATAAACTTAAGTTTTAGATAACTATTCCTGCGAACATGATTACAATAAGTAAAATATAATTAAATAGGAAAAAAAAAAAAACAGAAAGTCAATTTTATCTTCATCTGAAATTTCATTGCTTAAAAAGTGTTATAACGTTTTTATCAGCTAATGCTTTATGGCATAGGCCTATGCTAAAATCTATAAACATATTAGCTCTTTGTACATATTCCTGATAAGGAGGGCAAAAAGTGAAAGGGTTCCCCCTCCACCCCGGATCAACATGACCCACAACCTTGAGCCCTCAATAAGCGCATATCGATGTGCATAATGAGTACATCATCCGTTCGCCTAACGATGTCCTTTTGTGAGCAAATTGAAAGGCGGGACTAGCGAAGCAACTGGTTATCTGTTTGTCCTGTCGCCAACGCGGCGTATGAGCAATTGCAACTGGGTGGGCGCACGGGGCGGATGGGGAACGATGCGATGCGGAGGAGGACGCACTCGGCATGGGACAACGCACATTAACACACAGCAGCGGACCAAGTGGCGATAAGAGCGCGTTTTAATCAACGTAATCATAATCATATGACCAGAACAGACATTCTCGCGGGGCCACAATCGTATAATTTATACGCTTTTCTTGGCTTGAGTTCGGTTTGAGTTCTGTACGAGTTTGAGTTGTCTTGCGTTTTGTGTCTCGGGGCTCTTTGTAATCAGCCAATACTAACCGCGTATTATGCAAAACCATCGGCACCACCCCCCGGCCCACCGCACCACTTCTCCACCAAGCTGCACCACCAACCCCAAGCCCTTGCATCCGCTGGATGCGAGCGACGTATAAAAGCGACTTGGCCAGAAGTTTCGCAAACATTTTGGCATCGACAGAGTTTTGTGCTAGTCTCGCCGGGTAATATTTTGTCTGCTTGTTCCGTTAATCCGTCAACCCAGCGAAAGGGCTCTCGAAATGGTGAGTAGAAACATTCATTTGGGCCATGGAAAGGTTTTGAGGGAGCAACTCTGAGAAAGCCATAAAGGATGGATTAGATCTGAGACAAGGACACAATGATGTTTAAGTTTTTAAAAAGAACTTGTTTTACAACATCTTATAAACTTTTTTTACCTTGAGACAATCTATTTTGCTGAACATGTAAATTTTTTCCATTTTTTCGAGATTACCAACACGTTCAGTAGAACAATTTCCCACCTTATCCAATAATTATTACACACTCTTGATACGAGTGGGACTTAAAAGCCGTTGAAATAGACACATAAGCCCATCGATCGATTGATCGCTTGCGGTCGGTTGGCGGCTGTGAGGGGCTTTGGCAATATTTTCTGAGCTGGCGTCTGGCTGAACGGGATCTAAAAATAGATCTAGTTTCAATTACAGTGGAAACTAGTTTGGCGGCGTTGGCGGTGAGAGAGGAAAAGCCATCGCGTCTCGGGCGTTTGGCAATTGAAAATTGTTTGGAATTGCTATTTATGTTGTGGCGCGTCTCTCTAAATGGCATCGGTTATATCTGGATTTCCTAAGTGCCCATCACGAGTCAGAGTCACGAACCGAGATACATCTGCAGATCGTTTTCGCTTTGACCTTTGCGGAGGCTCTGAGAAAGTGCCCGAGTCCCGAGTCGCGAGTTGGGAATCTTGAATCTCTCGAATCTCGAAATCCGAAGCTTATGCCTGGCGTTTCCCTACAATGTGTTCGCCGCTCAAGTGCCCGTGGTTTTAATCCATTTTTATCATTTGCGTGTGCGCCGCTCATTTAGTTCTCAAAAGCGGCAATTAGCCCGCTCAACTGCAGCTAAATTGACCGACCGGTCAAAGTCAAGTCATGAGTGCACTGTTTCTTATTTCTCATTGCTGTGGGACTGCGGCATTATACAACCTTGTCCGGCCACATATCTCCAGGCCGGGACACACGTTCTATATGCTCCGATCGCACCTGGTGGCTTGCGCCACATTACAAGTTTGTTGACACTCTGCTGACGTATACGTAATATTTCTAACTGCAAACTTAAATATGCAATATATATAAGAACTGTATGATATACGAGCCGGGGGCAAAGCGTGAGCGCCGAACGATCGTAAATTTAATTGTGAGCAAGCCTACTTTGTATGCCCATAATGATTTTCATTCGCAGCTACATGTACAGTCAAACTTCCATAAGTCAGGCTTGACTTTTGGGGGAAGGAAAGAATTGCCAAACGATTTTAAAACCAAAGCTCAGTGAAATGGTGCTTAAATATTGGCTTTTAAAATGGTATCTAAATAAGTGAGAATTTTAATTTATCGTTAATTACAGCTTAAAATTTTATATCGGAATGCCTAGAAATAAATTTTGTTCTCAAAAAATTTATTTTGCAAACTTAAGGGAAAATACGAGTTTTAGATGTTGCTCTGTATGCTTAGTCGCACTCAATAGTATGCGCGGGTGCTGGAAAAACGGACGGAGTGATAGCCGAACGGAAAGTCAGACGGAGGGACAGTGGGACACAGCGGAAATGGTCAATAATTTGCGACGCAAACTTTTTACACACGCCTTACATTGCGCTTCCAGGCCACTCCAACTTCCCTGCGATTCTTCTAAACTTTCCAATAAAGTGTGTTGGTGTGGATGGGAGGAGTGGCTTTTCCACATATATGTAGAGAGCGGCTTATGCTCACATTTTCCTTGCGAGAGACCGACTTACAGTGCTTCAATTTCAATTGAACGTGCGCATGTGTGCGTGTGTGACACGGTAAGCCAAAGTCAGTGGCGTCGATATCCGAGTCCGAATACAGGCGAATGGGGGCCAATTACCCCGGTAACCCGTTAAACAACGACCATGACTCGCCGCTGGAAATGGTTGGGAATATGGATATGCATGTGGACTTATCACCCTCGAGCCACTTCCTTTGTTCGTTCCAAAGACCCCTTAGAGGCGGCTGTCTCCCCGTTCTCGTGCTGGATCGAGGTGGTAGTGATACTGAGGGGTGGGTGGGCAAGATTTGGGGCCGCATTGTCTCACAGACACACAAACTCTCGAAAACGAAACGAAAAGCGAATCAGACCGCTGGCACATGCGTGCTCTTTCGAGCAACCAACGTTCCATATATTAAACGAGGAGAGATCTTTCAGTTCCTTTTTAATTGTTTTTTAGCTTCAAAAAACGGAAAAAAATTGAAATATTTGAGATATCTTAAGAAGGGGCCTAAAAGTAGACAACGATATGTTTCAATCCGAATATAATTCAAAATAAAAAATGTTTCTTATTGCAACGAACTTATACTGATTGCACTCTTTTCTTCAAAAAACCATTTCGTTTAAAAAATATTCCATAGCACATACTTTAAAATCGTTGGTTATATAATTAAATATAATAAACTTAAAGCAGTAAAATTATAAATAAGGAAGAACAAAAATAAAAAAAAGCACGTCATTCGTTATGCTAAACTTTTCTGTCCACCCTCGTCCCCCCTCACGCGATCTTCGTGTGGTCGGGTGAGTGTCACTGTGTGTGTGCGATGGTGTGCATGGCAGAACAGTCCCCAGCATTTTGACATTTAATGTTTGCAGTTAGTCTGCTTTCGTTTCTCATACGGTTTGGGGTTTTCTTTTTCTCTCCTTTGGCTACGCCGGAAAATCCTTGTGTTACGTTCGCGATCGCGTCCGTTGCCTTGGCTGAAGCTATAGATACAGCGCTACAGCCAATATGCAAATATTTTAAGCTAAAATATATATGTGAGCTAAATAAATACGCAAATCTGTCTATATGAATAATCAGAGCGATCGTGAGAATTGCGCTGGCGTTGCAGGTTCGCAGTGTAGTTGTAAAGTTGATGTGGAGTGTCAATTATGTGGAAATATATATACAAAGATACCTCCAAGGTGCGTGTGTATGTGTGACTGTGCGAGTTCCTCCTGGCACTGAATGTCACTAAAAGGGAGGGAGGGAGAGAGATAGAGGGAGTGGGGCATGCTCTCTTTTCAGTGCGTGTAGATCAGTTACCGCCAGCAACAGCAGCGAATCAACAACAGCAACAAAACAAGCAAACAAACAAACAAACAAGCGACAATTCACATTCATTCCCATTCATTGCTGCTATTATCGCCAGTTTTGCTTTGCTCTTTCACCACGCACGAATTCGTGGGCGAGGAAGAGAGTGAGAGTGGAGCGCAGAGAGAGTGGAAAGCAGCGAAAGAGTGTCGCGTGTGAACCGTAAGAAATGTCAAGGGGGAGCGGCGGTAAGTGGAGCGAATGAAGTGGAAGCAGCAGCAATCAAAAAGTTCGCTCTGGGAACGCCCCCTTATGACGCCCCCTGTGACGCGTTATCAGCGGACACCCAACAAACACAAAGACTTGACCAAAATCCACACAAAATGGCGATAAACTCAAGTGCCAGAGAATTCCCGCGGGCCTAAAAAAAAAAAAAAAAAAAAGTTCGCTTAAAAATAAAAGGAAGTAAACAAACTCGTTTGTGTCCCACAAATACAACAGTGCTCGAACCCCCTGAAAATTGAGAGATCCCGCAAAACCCACCAGAATCAGCGATAAGCATCCGAAAGTTTGGGTGGCCAGTCCACAGAAAACTCCGCTCACCAAACTTTAAACAAGCGCCTAAGGTAAGCCCACCGAAAATACCATTTTGCATTCCAACACACTTGGAAAAACATCGTGGCTATCGTTAATTTAAACGTACATGAAAAAGAAATGGTAATTATTTAAGCCAAGCTAGGTCAGTTATGTAAACTTGGTTATGAGAACATGTTTAAATATCATTTTAACTTACCGAAATATTTTTGTTTATTTTTTAAATTTCCTTATAATAATATAAAATAAGGACAAATTTTTCGACTTATTTGTTATCGTTTTGATTTAGTTGGCGATCTTCGTATCACAAAAAAGTAAGTTTTAGTTAGCTTTGTTTTGAGAGCTTATAGTTCAAAATAGGATTTTTGAATGCATTCCGGATTTGTATTATGTTTTTTGTTCACTGAACAGTAATCGACATTTGCAAAGTTGTCCGTTTGTTGATTGTTGGCTTTTGCATTTAGCATTGTCACACCCTTTTTACAAGTTCAGCTTTTGTTCAGCTTTTTGATCGTGGGTCTGGCCCACTTGGAGGTTAATAACATTGGGGCAGGCAAGTACAGTGAATACGCAAATAGCCGCGACCCTGTCCCTGGCCCTGCATTACTTTTCCGACTAAATTCGGATCCTAAATGAGGGGCACAAATTCGTGTAAAAAGAAATTGTTACAAGGTCAGTAGTTCGAGTGTGCGAAGCTTTCGGGAAAAATATATACACTTTAACTTATCATGATTTTGGTGCGTAAGTTAAAGTCAGTTAATCCAAGCGAGGGGCTATACACATATTCACAAGTCAAGATTCTCTTGAGGCAATTTCCGGTTCCGTTACTTAAATCTGTAATGGGTGCCCCATTATGTTCGTTTGAGCGTACATGTTAAGTGTCGCTATGTCACAGCTTTTATGATAACTCTCATCAGCTTTTGCGTGTGGGAAACTCTTTAATCTGGTCATCAAATTTGTCTTCATATCCGTGGAATTCGTTTTATTCAATTGTAAAATTTAATTATTTGATTAGGTAGAACCATTGGCATTTAACAAACTAATTGCTTTATACATTTGTTTGTTTTTCTCTTGTTCATCTTTCTTGTAAATGTTTTTGATAGAATCTTTTTGATTTATATTTTGTATTGCATACTCCTCGGGTGCGTGGTAAGCCCCTCTTTTCATTACGTAGGACTCTATTTACAGTTAAGTAATTCTACCAATGCCGTATTGCGCTTCAGAATTAATCGTAAACCCGTTAATCTGCTTTTATTATGACGTTACTTTATTGAGAATTACCATCATAATTTAAGCGAAAAGATCTAGTTTTGTGAGATTAAAGTGTAGACTGTCACAAAGCAATGTTGAATAATATTTTCCATCGATCGGTATTTTTCCATTTGTTGGAATTACTTCCTCCAGATTAGGAGGAATTGAGTCATTCAGAATTAAAACGTAACTTGTTAAATGCCCCGGAATCCTCTGACCCTAAACCTTGATTCATATTATGCTAATTGAGCGGCGATATCCCACCCGATACGGCAGTAACCAAAATTGGTTCTATTTAATAACAACAATTGTGGGACTGGGAATGTCCAGCGGGGTAAAACGGTACGATTGCATGATTAATTTTCTTTAATTCGAGTAATTAAAAACGAAAAAAAAAACGTTTTGTTTCATAAGGTTTTGATAACTCACAGGACTGTTTTAAACTATGCTCGAATGGCTGAAGTTCCGGCTTGTGGCTGGAAAAAGCATCGTCATCGTTCCCCTCAGATTTCTGACCGAAGTTTTCCCGTTCTCGCGCAAAACAATAGAGATTGCTCTGCAATTACCGCCATAGATAATTGCATTGATTGGCAATTAGGTACAATATAGGTGTGAATGCATAGGGGAAGCCCTACGGCCGCAAGAACAGTTATACCGGCGGCAACAAGTGGCTTGAAAAGAGAGAGAGAGAGGCGCGAGAAAAGAGAGAGGGATTGCTGCAGAGATGTATCTATGAGATCGCCGTATTGCGGCAACATGTTGCTGCAACCACTTGGATCGTCCAAGAGCAGCACACACACAGATACGGATTCAGATACAGATACAGATACAGATACAGTATCGGGCGCTGCGAGAGTGCTGCCAACAGTGCTGTCGCCGCCGACGTCGAAGCCGACTGCGCGCGGTCCGCTCACTTAAAATACAATGTTACCGCCGAGTGGCGACGTAGTCCTTAAACGCAAAGCAACAAGTAAGCATCGCAAGCAAGTTGAGATTGAGATACTCCGGTTTCGCTTCGGTTCGGTATTCTGTTTCCATATCGAATGTAAAGAAAAGAGTGTGTGCTCGCGAAAAAGATATAACCAACAAGTGTTTTTGCCCAGAAAACGCGAGTGAAAAGGTCAGGAAAACCGCCAGAAAGGTCACCTGCAACCCGCTGCATAATCGCAACCCACAACCTGCAACCCCGAAATTATCGTGCCGGTCGGTGCCCAGCACTGAAAATCGAACGAATCGCAAAGTTTCCCCCGCCGAAAAACACAACAAACAGAATTACGAAAATGTAATAAACGTTAAACGTTTAATTATAAACAAAAAATACAACTCGAACTTGGAGCAGCTTTCAAGATTGGCAGCAATTAACATCAAGCGAAATAAAGCGAAAATAAAAATCACAAATGGCACAAATCCCGATCGAATGTGGAAAAGTACTGGGGCCAAAGAAAACAAAAAGGGGAAAACATTAAATAACAATTATAAGCTTAATGCGTTTGTAAATGCAGAGGTGGCTCTGCTATTGACCAATCCCCCAATGTCCAAAGCCAAATACCAATTGTGTCTCGGATCTGTTATCCGTAATCTCCGACTGCCTCAGTTGACCGAATTGCCAGAGGGCTGGGATGCGGGTAGCCGAAACTACCTGCTGGTTATGGCCATCATATCACCACTGGCTCGCTGCCCTTTTCGCACGATGTTGCCACCTTGCAGCGGCAGCGGCAGCAGCAATCTGAGTTTCTTTTGGTTACTGCTTCGCCTCATGTTGGCCAGCCAGCCTTTTGTTCCACTTCATTCTGTGTGTGTGGTGTATGGTGTGCGGTGTGCGGTGTTGTCAAGCGACCAGAACAACTTTCGTTGATATTCGACCGATATTGATCCGGCGATGATGTCATAAGTGGACCCACACCCATGCAGTCCCTAGGGACTTGGAGTTGGGAATTCGGGAAGGGAATTTAAGACCCTGCTGGCTTGGCTGACTTGGCTGACTCGGTCGTTATTTCCTCGAAATCTCGCATTAAATCGCATTTAACCGGCGTCTATCGCTGCCGCCAGTTTAATAGTGCGTGTGCAACAGGAAATATATATTTTATGCTGCCGAGGAACACACACATTTTCGTATGATGTGTGTTTTGTATGTGGCTGTATTTATTTTTTGCGTGCAAACACTTCCGACATTTTAAATGCAGCCAGCGAAGCGATCGGACCGGCTAAATAAATCAACATCAGCAAAGCAGTAGCAACTGGGCCCTGCTGCTTTTGCTTTTGCTTCTGCTGCTGCTTCTGCTGCTGCTTCTGCTGCTGCTGCTGCAGCGGCAACCCGTTCATCTCCAATGCATATAAATGATTTTAATCAACGGCAGCGGCAGCAGCAGCATTAATAACAATAAATGACAATCAGCGATCAAGCGTTTTACACATATGGACTTGTAAGGAATACGAACGCAAAAAAAAAAAAACCAACAGAAAATATTCCAAAGGCAAATTTAGACGTCAAGCCGCGACGCTTTAATCGGTGATTGCTGTCAATCTTTTGCTTAAGCCGATCAGTAATCCAAATTGCATAAGAAAGAGTGATTAAATTCGAAATACACGCTGTCAATCAAGGAAAACGCAACCGAGTTCGTGGGAAAAGCAGAGCTAACGTATTTGTTTCAATTTTAGATAATCCACAATTAAACGCAAGCATCTGCGGCCAAACAACTTACTTACTTACGAGCTAGGAGCCCGAGTTCGGCAAACAATAAAACCAAACTGTGTTACAACCAGTACTTAAACAGCAAAAAAGTACTTAAGCAAACATTTTGTTTCGACATTATACAATAATTAGAAACCCAAACAAACGACCTCTTTCTCTCGGAAAAGGGAGCAAGCAACAAACAGAAACAGAAACACACAAGACACAAGCCGCTCGTCATGAAGAAGCTGTCACTAAATGTGAGTATCAATCTGGTCGGGCCACAAGAATTGACATCAACACTCTATATATACAGTGCTTAATACAAACAACATGTTGTCCCAACAAAGGGCCTTCCCCCAAAAGGGGGCGTGGCGCGGCGTGGGGGAAGTGCACTTTTCAAGTTCAGGAACGGCACTCGGAGGGGGAATCCGAATCCGAATCGGTTCTGACGGGACCGTGTCATGTTAATGAACTTGAAAAGACTCTCGATCGCCGCGGAGATCATGAAGATCCAGAAGGCGGATGATGATCACCATGACGAGGTTGCTTTCTTCACTTCTTCACTTTTTAACTGCAGCCGATGACTGTTGGCGTTGAAATCAAAGTGCAGAATCGGACAGCAAGTGGAAAAGTTGAGATGAAGCAGCAGCTCCCCAGTCGCCAATTTAATGGAGACATTCAGGTCAATTGACAAGTCTGACGAGCTGGCAAATAAAAGAATCGATTGCTCACTTAGGACCGAAAGGGATCAAAGTCCAATCTAAATAAAGATTTCTTAGAAATGTTGTTAGTGATGTGATCACGCTTAGCGTTTTTTTTTTCTTTTCGATTTTCTTGCGATTCGAAAACCCAACTCCGGAAATCTGGGCTTAAGCTTAGCCTTAACATTAATTAAACCCTTTTAGAGATAAAATATTAATCATTTGTTTCTGTCAACATCTCATATTACATTCGCACGTAAGATATTAAAACATAGATGCAGGCGCAAAAATGTTTCAAGACTTTATTAGTTTCAATGCTTGTGTTTAATGCACATTATTCTGTTTGCTTGCCAACATTCTGTTCAATTTTGTAACAGAATAAAAAGCAAAATGTAAGCAGCGAATCGACCACTAATTATTGGTCACCGGTCAATGGATTGACCTTCGACGTTTGCGGCTTGCCAGAGACTGAAGTGGCTCTAATTGAATTCAGCGATAAATCACTGCCACGCGCCACCTCGGTCGCATCCCAGATCGCGGATCGCAGAGATCCTCCTCCGCAACTCTGGCTAATTGAAAAGCAATTGTGGCGCACTCAACTAGAGGCGTGTGCGGGTCTCCTCGGGGTTAATGTGTGGTAGGAGATACCGCGGGCAGAGTCCAGATACAAATGTATTTCGCAGATACGCGACTTTGATGTTGGCAACTCAAGAGACCGCTTCTCCTGCGCCACAGTCATTGGCCATATATCATACGATATACAATATGCATATGCTTTTAGCATGCACGCGAGTATATAGCCGTACTCTGGCGATGCTCAAGTATAATTGTATGTTTGTGCGCCTCATAACATCTGCCAACTGTTCCCGACTTGTCGTTTGGCTTATTTCTGCAGTTCAATGCCCCAAAACCCTGTGGCCTGCGGTTAGATTGCCGGCCTCTTCGATTGTTTATTTATTTGGGACTTACCTTGCGTCATATTTCGGAAATAGCTGGATTAACCAAAAAGAGAATTAAATTATAAGTAACAAAAACCAAATAAAAAAGTAAGAAGGGGAACCTCCTTCAAAGAGAGCTCCATAAACACACTTAGTCACTTAGTCACTATATTCACAACTTCACATTGTTTATCCATCTTGCATTGTCTTCGTCTGATATAATATATTTTCTCTCCTACCAACTCCATGACTCAACAATAATTCATTGAATTTGGAGTATAGGGGCGTTTATTATGGGAAATTACCCTTAATCATTGGCAGCAATTCACACTGAAATTGGCTGATGCAACCGCAAGGTTTTATGGCCTGTCTTTTATAGCCATGGCTCGCTAACTCCTAACCAGCCATAAAACGCACATATCTCCACATATAACTATCAATTTATGCTGAACGAATCAATTAGTTAGGCTGCCGTTCTTGTTTTTTTTGATATTAACAAACGATCGTTAAATTATTAATTGGTTCTTATGTCAGCAGGCAAATAAAATGCTGTAATAAGCCATGAAAATTAAACAGCAAATTGACAAAACGTCATTAAAACTTCATGATAAACAATAACAATAATAACAGCGGCAGCCAAAACAACAACAACAACAACAACAACAGCGGTGGGTAAAAAAAAATGACAAAGGCGTCTGAAAACAGGGGCCCGTCGAAGTTAAAAAGTTGGAGACCCACGACAGGTTACCAAATACGTGCATGTATATGTCTGCGATATACAAATGTTAATGATTGATTTTGTGTCATGTAATCGACTTGGGGAGCGGGCTGAAACTAGTTTCAGGCATTTAGCCAATTTAATTGACGTCAACTGGCCCGATCTCCTCGCGCACATTTCTTCCGTCCTTGGCCGTACGACAATTGCAATTGCGATCGCAATAGTTGTTGCGGCGGCTCGGAGTTGTAGGTGACCTTATTAGACCAAGAGAATTGGCCAATGGAAAAACCAAGCCGTGCACCGAATGGAATGTAAAAAGCCCAAAACCAAAAAGTCAGTTAAGCACAGGAAAAAATAATGGTTGAATAATAAGTTTAGAAGCCAGTGTACATTTTTTAGAGATTTATATTCTTTGTTGCCACAAAAGAAGCATATTATGTATTCAATATATTCCAAAGCACTCTGTAAGGGGCTCCATATTTTCTCGCTGTGCATCATGCCGTTTGAGACATTTTTAGGATTCCTGAAGTGCACGAGCGATTGTATCGGATGTATCTGTATCTACAACTCAGGCGCTGAACATATTGGTTTTAGCCAGCTTACTCTGCTGTTGCTATCTGCTGATTCCTTTTCCACGTTTTTATTCACACCCGATCGATCGTTCAATGGCCCGCCTTTGTAATGGTTCTTCGATTGTGATCGCACTTTGTCAATGACTCATTTCCGTTCTCGCTGCCGCGACTTGACATTCGCGGTTTGGCCAATAAGCACACTGGTATTTGCCAAATTGTTGTTAAATTTCAAATATAGGTCGTCGCTTTGGAATATTTCAAATATTTTTGGGTTGTATTTTTGTTTCGTTAATTGGCGCCACGTTTGGCGAAATTGGCAATAAGTAATACCGGAAAAATGCGGAATGAACGGGGGATTTATATTGACATAATTTGATAATTGACAGAAGTACTTTTACTTTAAGTCGAATAAACGCCTGAAAGTTTTTCTTGATTGTTCATCTTGTAATAATCGATTCTAAGTTTCTCCCCTTCTTTTCTTTCTGAGTTATTAATTCTTAAGACTTGAGGCCAACACTTTCCCTTCTATACTGTATTCTATTTCAAACCTTAAGCTCTTTAATTGTGGTTTCACGAGGCGTTTACTTTTAATCAGCTTAGGTGTGATTCCGAGTGAGTGAGGATTCCGCGAATTTCTCGATCGCTGGCGACCGAAAATAAGCCACACCTTGTTGGTCCCCCGCCGCCTTGCCTGCTTTTCGGATCTTTCGGATGAGAAGTCCAGCTGCGGGGCGTAATGGCCCTATCGAGAGCTCAACACCCGCTGCGTTACGTTTCATTAATACGATTCACGTAGCCATAACACTCAGATCGAGTCCGAATCGAAGGGGCAAAACTTAATTATGTGATTTATATGCTTTTCGATTTTATTTAAAACAAAGCGCTCAGCGCGGCAGCAGCAACAGCAACAAAAACACTGAAAATTGGCACAATCAGCGAAAAGGCGATCAGCTTGCACATTTTCGTTCACTTTTTTTCGCTCTCTCATAATATTTTGCAAATAATTTCCTCAATGGACTTGTTTATTTATACGCGATTTCGAGGCGTATAAGTAAATATCTGTGAGAGCGAAACGTGTGACACGCTTCTGTGCGCCGCTGCCCCAACATCTGCCTCACATTCGGGCACAAGACACGAATTCCGACTCAAAACTTTGGCTCAAAGTTGGCCGCCTCGTTGCAAAAAAAAAAAAAAAATATAAACAAAAAACCGCTCTGAGTCGAGTATGATAATTTGGCTTGCATTTGGAAAACAAGCTGAAACCAGTTCGCCATGCTAAATTGTTTTGCTTTCAATTAAACTAATAAAAAGTCAATTGTCGTGTGTGAGTGCTGCGAGTATCTATGTGAGTATGTGAGTGCGGGCCTGTGAGTCTGTTTGTGCCAAATGGTCGCCCAACTGGCTGGCAAAATCGCGCGACAACGTCAGCAGCAGTCTATAGCTATATAGTAGATACAATATGGCCAGCGGCCAGCGGCTGCATTTCTCGATCGCATGTGCTGCCATTGCTGTTACGTTGGAGCGGGAGACAGAAAATGGTTTCAGATCTGGCAGATTAATTGGTGGGCCAGTACAGCACGGCGTATGGGTGATGCGGAATTTGGAATTCCAGTCGTTAACCTAAGGGCTTGCAGAAATGTGTAAAGTAAAAAATTTATCTGAAATATCACCAATTACTGTAGATAAATACATAAAGGATTCAGATCGATTTAGAACTTAATATTATATAACAAGTTTTCCTGTAAATAAAACCGCAGTTGCATAATAATAGAATACGATTAGATCTGAGATTTTACAGAATGTGTAGCAATTATGAATCAAAACATGGCATTAATTAAAGACTTAGCTTAGCTTGAGCTGATGCAGAGTATATCTAACAAGTTTTTAACTCATTAAATAATATAGAACAAGCGCAGTTTAAAATTGAGATGTAAGCTGGCTAATAAAGCTCTAAAATGTATGCAACGAATTCCTCGAGCTTATAAAACCGCCTTCATTATCAAGTTAATAAGGCGTCATAAAAACAATAAACTGCTTGAGGGCAATTTATTCAGAGAACCTGCGGAAATTACTCCACTTATGACAATTAACTCGAGCGCTTAGTCACTCGTTTTGTTGACCAGATAGAATCGGTTGAGAAATTTCCACTGGGCAAGTTGCAGCCACTCGTTTCTGGCTGATTAATTCACTTTTCCGTGGAGGCGAGAGCGGAGCGGCAGGGGAAAGCAGGGCGGGGCCAAACTAGTTTAGTAATGGCAATTAGATATTCCAGCAGCGCGCCAGGACAAGTGCCGCTCTCCAGCGATTTTTTTAACGGCTTTTAGCCGGGCAACTTGGGCCGATAGGCATTCACATCACGTATACGCCTGGGTGTTCCACAGCTCGCTCTCCTCCGCAGCGGCGATCTCTCAGATACTCAGATACTTTTCCGACTGCGCCAGACTCGCTGTCGTCGTTTTCATCGTCTTCTCGCTGTGTGCGTGCGTATCTGTGTGGGCCGCCTGATAAGCGGAGCGGTGGCAGTAGCCATGCAACCTGAACAGCCGCTCGCGATCTTCAGTTTTATTTTTGTGTTGCCAACAAAAGTTGATTGCTCGCGCGTCGTTCTCGTTTCTGTCTCACCTTTCTGTTTGGTTACTCGGCCTTTCGGTTGGAGTGTCTCGTGCTGTTTGCCGACTGCCTTTTGTCATCGCAGTCGAAACTGTTTGTCCAAGAATTAACCAAAGCGAGCAGCAGCCGAAGTGCGCGGCCAATTGCCTTTGGCAGACGCCGAGATCTATTGCGAAACGGTCGCTCGCCATTAATCTCAATAGCATCAATTGGATATATATTCAGATCAATTGACACTAGCCATGCCCTCCGCCGTCGATCGTCCCGCGGACGGAAGCCATAGAATCGCTGCAATGGCAGCAGTCACTGTGAGTGGGGAGGATGTAAAATAGCTGGGAATTGAACAGAATTATCCCAGGTCTTACAATAAATATCGTGCAAGTGCTAAGGAGAACCTAGGGGGTTCTTAATAACTGTGGGAAATCTTTTCAACCTATACAAATGATCAATTTCAGCAGCTAATTCGTTGTAGTCCAATGAGAATACGGAACAAATGTTATTTTTTTGTAATTATACAAGATCAGTGAATTACGTTAACATCTAATTCTAAAAATCTTTTGATTTTCTCTTACGAATCTGTGAATAACAACTCATGAGTCCGAAACGGTCTCATCTTATCTCCACCGCAAATTCATCTTAGCAATCATAAATCTAAGCAAAATAAAACCCAACTCATGTGATGCAAGAGAATATTTACTTGGATGATATGCGAAATGTGTTGGGTGAGATTTCCAAGCTTTTTCCCCGGTGCACACTGGCTTCAGCCGGCCTCCAAGATTGGGCTTTCGACTCGGCCTTTCCTGTTTAGCATATATCCCAGAGATTTCATGAATAAATGCATATTAATCGAAGACACATATCATGCAAATTGCTGATGGAGCGCTCATAGCCCGAGACTCCTGCGTGTCCGTCAAATTAACAGCAGCGCTTTGTGATCCGCGCAGGCGCAGCAGCGAAATGTGGCAGCAAGTGTTGTGCCGTTGTGCCAGTTTAGCATATAGACGATATAGACGCTGGTACCAAGCAGTCTCGCCACGAATGTTTATGTATGTTTTTTTCGCTGTTGTTGCCGCAAGTGGTGTTGTTTCTGCGCGCCTAAGCACTTTTTAGTTGCGCTGATGAAAACACGACAGCAAACAACGAAGGGGGCCTGTGTTTTATGTTTTGGCTTTCAGCTTGCCATGCTTGCGTAGCCAAGCGTTAAGATATATACGAGTAGTGCAGTAAAGCACAAAAACATAGGTATATTGCAACCTACAGTAGTATAGCTGGCGAATAGAATGCACAGCTTTGCACAGTTGCTTCAGTGCCGCTTCAAAATCCACTTAATGCCTGATGATATATCTTTATCTCACGATAACATTTCCCGCATACCGCGACTACTTATTTTACGGGGAACTGATAAGAAACTGCTGGACTTGAACCCGCCGTATTCCTATTAATAGACTATTTCGTGACAGCGCCGAGGGGGCGTAGCAAAAAGACGTTCTGTCTGAATGGGTCGACCTTGAGATACCCAATGATATTGCGAATTTACCAAGAAATACGATCGGTTGAAGAGAGGGAGTGATGTTTCCAGCCCAAGTTGAATCACAAATTTAATCGTTTAAAGTCTCTCATCTATAAACATTTATTTTCGTCATAAAAAGTCGAGCATATCCCTTGGCCATTATTCCCTGGGCATAACAATTATAAACTATTGCGCAAAACAGAATTGACAATCCGTTTTTCTGTCATAATTGGCATAATTATTTTTGGCTCATGACTTCATTCAATGTCGCCTGGCAGCAGCGACAATAAAATCGACGTCGAAAACAGCAATCAAATCAGAGTTGAATAGTGTACAATCAGACGGCAATCAACAACAACATTAGCAATTGGGAGGCGTGCGTGCGACTCGCTCCAATGATTCTGTGGCATATGTATTTATGTGTATATATAGAGCATATGGACATAGATGTGCCTGGAATTCGAATAATGGGATGGCTTCGATGTGCGACACGCTCGCCACTTGAAATTGCTACAAAGCGCCGACTGACTGACTGAATAAAATCAATTGGCAGCTAATCAAACGTAAAATGCAAACAAATTGCCAGCACATGTCAATGGTAATGATGATCAAAGATGCTAAGTGCTATGTGCCATATATTTGCTGCACTGCACATCGAAGAAGTAAAATGTTTGTAAAAAAAATCCCAAAAACAAATGAAATATCCTATCCCCTTATCGCCCTTTTTGCGAAGATGACGCCATTGGATCGGCGGATCAATTCATTCAACTTCGCCTTCAACTTTCCCTCGCCCTGTTCGTTGTTATCCCCCTCTAAAACCCCCTGATTCAATGGACCATGTTACATTATCTTTGACGCAGCCGGCAAAAGAGCGTTAAAAATAGCCGCCTGCACTGAACGATGATGCCATAAATCGTGCAACTCGAAGCCAATTATCACCAGATGCTTAAGCCGAATCCATCGGGGAAATTCGAATCGAGTCGCTCGAACGCAAGCTGTTGCACTTTGCACTGGGACGTCGGTGGGAGATCTCTGACGAAACGACTGCTATATCGTATTATTCAGTTTGGGTTCCCCGCTCGGCCGCAACTTGCACTCTTCCATGCGGAGGCCAAGAGTCGCCCACACACGCGGGGGAATCCACATGCCAATAATGCGATTGGCGAAAAAACCACTAATGGGGAGTACCTGAGGTGCAAATGCCCTTTAAGATTACTTAAAAATTTAAATCAATTGTAATTAAAAATTATAAATACTCTCGCGGTTAACCGCAGTCAGTCAGTTTTTGGCAAAGCCAGACTTTCATTATATTAAGGTTTTTCCATTCATTGTTGGGTATAACAACCTGATTCATACTCCCTAACATTTAAAGCAAATAGAGATGAAATCTGTGCGTATCAATAAGGGTCAAATGGAAAAAAATTTATCTTTTTCTCAAAATATTTTTATATTTTTAAGTTACGACTTGAAAACAAATATTGACTGGCAAGTTAAACCTTTGAAGTTTGTTATTCAAATAAAGTCTAATTAGCCCAGTTTGAAGCATACTTTCAGGGGCGGAAATTCCTTTTAAAGAAATCAATATAATTTTTATAAACATGCACATATGTATTTCTGCTAGGCCATCGGCAGGCGACTGATGAACTTTCTTAGAATTTTCATTCGCGATCTTCAGTCCCAATGCCCCATTCCCATTTCAAGATCCCCATCCAGCCATCCAGCGGCCATAAATCAGCGAACAAATTTGCTCAACTTAATTGAAGACATCAACAAGGCAATAAAAAACCAATTTGCCAAAGATCTAAGAACGCGCAGATCGTCAGATTCGACAGCCAAAAAAATTCGTTAAAACACTATATGTGTTTAAATCATCGGCACAAGAGCGCAAAGTTGTTTTACAAATTTCATGTTGTTGATATTCTCGCCTGCTTGTTTCTAAAATAGTCGACGTCGTTGTGTCTGCTTTGGTTTTCATTCAGCATTTCATTTTTCATTTTTCAGCCGGGGCTCGAAAGAATTTCACACATGTCATGTGCAAACGAGCAATTGGCACAATGCGCAATGGAAAAATTTGCAGTTTTAATCAAATTATTCAATAGTTTGGAATGCCGCAATGGATGATACTATATACTATGTCTGTATGAATGTGTGAGCGCGCTGTAATTCCCGAGCGGGCGCGCAAATTGATAAAATATGCAAAGTAAACAAATACGAGTGTGCACACTCGTATACGTAGAAGTATTTTTTTGGGGGCCCGTCCGCCCGTAAATTGGCTCTCCTTTGAGCCGCCAAAGCGCGGCAAACTTACATCATAAATTAAGCCCGCCGACAGATGGCAAATAATGCAATAAACATTGAAATCGCCGGTGCTATTTATAGAGTTCTCCTGCGATAAGATCGTCTGCGGCTGCGGACGGCCAACTGCAATTGCAATTGCACCTTTCGTGGATGGGGGCCTTATTTTTAGCCAGTCGGCAGACGGCTTTGTCGGACGGGGTCTATTTATAGGGTCGCCGCGATGGGGCAAGAGGCAGCTTGATTGCCACCTGGCCACCTGGCCGCCCCTGCCCTTGCCCCAGTCCTTTGGCGGCAAGTTCCGTGCACGATCCGCAGGACTTGGCTTGGCCCATATCCGCTTACCCAGTTATCTGCTAGCCAGCCAACCTAGCCAGTTAGCCAGCCCAGCCAAGTCAGCCAGTCAGCCAGCTAGCCAGTTAATTGATCGCACCTATAAATAGCCAGCTATTTTTACACGCATTTCCGGTTTCCCACTCTTGCAGATGTGTTCCCGCAACATAAAGATCTCGGTGGTGCTGTTTCTCGTCTTGATACCAATCTTCGCCGCCTTGCCACACAACCACAATCTGTCGAAGCGCAGCAATTTCTTCGATCTGGAGTGCAAGGGCATCTTCAACAAGACCATGTTCTTCCGACTGGACCGCATCTGCGAGGACTGCTACCAGTTGTTCCGCGAGACGAGTATACACCGATTATGCAAGTAAGTACCATCCGAATGTGGGGTAAATACATATCTACGGTTCAACTAACTCAACCCCGAAGCAGAGATTCCCTTACAGCGTTCAAGGCGAGCCAAAAAAAGACACTAATTAGACTGAATTATGATTCAGAGTGCTTAAGTGCAGACCCTGACACAAATGCCGGGGGTCTCGGGAAACGCTCTCTCTCGGGACCTTCGTTTATTTCGTTTATTTCTAAACTTTATGGGCTCTTTCCTCGCCCACCCAGCTACTTTCTCCTTGACTTTCGCGCACAGAGAAAAACGGCAGCTGACCACAGTGCCAAGTTGGATTTTTTAGCTTTTCATTTCTTTCTTTGATCTGAAATTATGATTTTTTAAAGGGAATTTGAAAGCACAACCGATGAAGACAATAGATGGGATTTCTATTTGATTTTATAAAAGAATCCTTCAAACTTTTAATCTGTGTTACATATCGTATACGTAATTTTTAATTTTAAAAAGCCTTTACTATTTTTCTGAACTGCATCCTCTTTTCGGTTCTTCAGTTCTCTGTGCGACCTCCTATATCTGTATTTCTTGTCTATTCGATGCAGGGCCAATTGTTTCGTCCACGAGACCTTCGGGGACTGCCTGAAGGTGCTGCTGATCGACGATGAGGAGATCTCTCAGCTGCAGCACTATCTGAAAGTGATCAATGGATCACCCTATCCGTTTCGCAAGCCCGTTTACCACTAGACACCTTTCCTTTCTGCACTTTCGTTTCCACTTTCTTTTCCCACTTCCGTTTCCGCTTAAGACTGATTTTCCTGATTTCTTATTTTACGTTTACGTTTTCGTTATGTTTCATTATGGTTTTCGTATTTAATTTTAGGAAAGACTGCTTTGATTCAAAATGGTTTGGCGAGTGCCTAAAAGTGCTGTTAATACCCGAAGAGGAAATATCAAACTTACAGCACTTTCTGAGAGTAGTGAACGGCTCGCCCATATCCTTCAACATGGGTCCGCAAACATAACTCTAAGTCCCGCCCCCTCACACACACACACAGCCCCAAAACACGCACAGGCAAACACACACACAGTTGAAATTCGCTGCGAATGATGTGGAATGGAGAATGGGAATCCAACTACAACCACAAATGCAGAGCCAGAACAAAGAAATCTAAAATATTAAAACGCCCAAATTTAATTCGTACTTATTTATTTAATACTGTATGCACTACAGTTTTTACTATATATGTGTTTTTTTAAAAACGAATTATTTTTATTAATTTATTGAGAACGTTATGCGTTTGTTGTAAGTAACATAATCGGGCGAGTGAGAGATGAGTGACGGAGAAGACATCGCACATCTCCTAACTCCTCATGTAGAAGCCGAAGTATTTATTTTTAAGTATTCTTAGCTTGTTTTCTTATTATTGCGTTATGCGTTATGTATATAAAATAAACAAAACGAAATCCATTGTTTTTAATCTATATAATGTAAAATGATAACTCTTATTTTTGTATTCTATTGTAAAATCAGCATTTAAAATTTATATGTTTTACACAATTTTCCGAAAGGGCAAAAGATAAAGCTAATCCATTGTACACACACACACACCGCATACGAGACCGAAAGTATTTTGCAAATGTATTACACTTACAATTTTGTGCTATTTTGTAAAGTTAAAACCCCTAACTAGCGTAAATCTGTTGGCAAAAGTGAATATATATATGCCTATATGTATAACTACTACAGAAAAAGCCAAACAATTATCCGCATATTATCAACCATAAGCAAGCATACTAATTAAAACAAAAAAAACGCTAGAACGCAATTTGTGCAAGACACAAACAAAAACCACTGGTAAAAACACTCGAAAAGCACTGCATTCAAAATGTGGCAGTATCGATTATAAACCCCATGTAAAATAATAAAAGATAATTATTTGCTGGCTATTTGAGAGCATCAAAATTGTGATAAATGAGAATTAGAATGCAAATGCGCGACGCAGAGCAGCCAGAGACCCAGGGACATACGAAAGAGATCGCTATAGCGGCGGCGAAAGAGACCAACAGCCGCCAAAGAAAGGGATCGCAATAGAGGAGGAGAAAGAGCCGGCGACTTGCGCGCGTTTCTGGCGCTACAAAAATCGCCTGCTTACCGTTTTTGTTTTGGTACGTTTTTATTTTATTTTATTATTATTTTTATAATACTTATTCATGTTCGACTTTTTTGATTTTGAACAAAATTTTTAATTTTACACCAAAATTTTGGTCATGTTGCTCCAACTTTTTTAAGCAAACATGAAACCTAAAGTATAATTCTAAGAGCATTTTTGCAAGGTTTTGAAGCATTTCCAACAAATTTTTGAACGTTCTCCTTACTTTTTTGAGAATGTGTTTGGAAGAAAAGGTTTTGTTGCAATATTTTAAATTACATTTAGAGCTGTGTGCAATTTGTTTTGAACTGCCACAGCGCTTGAACACTTTTTGACATTTTGTCTCTAGTTGCTAAGCAACATATGCTAAAACCTCAAATAAAATTGATCCATACTAATCCCCTCTCAATCTACCAACTCAGGCAAGAATGCTTCGGATCGCCCTTCTTCAACGCCTGCATAGAGGCTCTTCAGCTGCACGAGGAGATGGACAAGTACAACGAATGGCGCGACACCCTGGGACGCAAGTAAACTGCGACTTTCTGGGCACTGGCACCGTCACTGGCACGAGCAGCTACTTAATTCTATAAACTATTTACTAAACTACTATTATTGATAACTGTGGCAGAACACGGCACGGAACAATGGCAACCAGGAAACGATCGACCCGCGGAATGTGTACCACTTAAAGAAATAACTAAAAACTAACGACTAAGCTACAGGAGAAAGCTGATCAAAAATGTTGAAAAAAATGATTAAAACAATTACTAAGCTATTACACGATACTTATCCGCACCGATATCGGAAAGTGAAAATTGGTTTTTGTCTTCTTTTACTATTCTCTGTCATGCACATCGGTCCGTTCAGCAGTCTCGTGGAGCTCTTAGTTTTGGTGACTACGAGAAATTATAATAACTTTTTAGTTTTTCGCGCAAATTAAAGCCAGAAAAGAAAAGCCTACAAACAAATAAGAGAACGAACAAAAAACGAACGATCAAGAATCAAAATGTCTGATGTAAATAAATTATTTTTGTCTTCTTTTAAAGATTTCTATACATACATATTTTTAACGCCTAACTATGTTGTACATTTCTTTTATTTCTTAAGCTTAAGTTAACTCGTTACGGCAATAAATTCTACGTTCCACAATCCCCAGATTTGCACACCGGCAATAGAACCGAAACACACACCTGAGAAACCCCACACGGCATAATCCGATTCGATTTTATGTATTATTGCATACGCCCTACAATTACATAACTATTATTTAATTTAAACTTGTTTGGATCTAGTCGTAAAATATAAATAAAGATTGTATATTTCAAGAGGAGACGGCAGCGAATTTGATTGCGGTGCAAAACTTTATTCAACGTACTATATATTCAATATCATAATTCACAAGTGCAAGCATTTCCGATTTGATCAGACTACGATAATCTTGTAGCGGAACCACTCCAGTAGGACATTTCACTTGAGGTGAATGAAATGCCAAGTGTCGACTGCAATAACAAAGGGATGTGATTTTAAAGAGGTTTATTTCAACATCACTATGAGTACGTATAACGATTATTAAACGCAGGCCAGCCAATTACAAGTGTTGGGTGTTTAGCAGTATTTACAGCGTGGGTAATTGATTTTGGTTGGTAACAGGACAACTTAAGCTAACTATTAGTAGGCATGCTGGTTGGGCTTGTGTAACCAATTTGTTTGCAAGCTACTGGTTAAAGCGTGTGCTGGAGTGGCGTGTTTTGGTGGGGATCGGGTGAAGCGGCTATAAGCTCGATCTAACATAGTAAACCTTACCTGTGTCGGGCACCTCCTCCACCTTCCCGTCCTCGGGGGCTTCGGCCAGCAGCTTGGCGGCCTCCTCCTTGGGAATGACGTGCTCCGAGTTGCGGTTGGTTATGTTTGTGCTGCAAAGGAGTATTTGAGTATCCGAGAGGACCTTGAAAGTGTACCGAACTCACGTGGAAATGGAGTTGGCTGGCCCGCTTTGGTGGACCAAGTTCTGCCAGAACTTATGGGTCTCGGCGATGATGGTGGTGGCGAATTCCGCGTTCTTAGCGTCGCCGTTGAAGGCAAACTGGTTCTCTGGCTTGCCATCGGGAATCTTGTAGATCTGCGGACAAAAAGAGTTAGGAGAGTGCCTTCAATACGTAAGGAATGCCCACCTTGAACCACTCGACAGTGGCGCGCAGCAAGCCAGGGAAGTACTGGTCGACGTCGGCGATGTCGTTGACCTTCGAGGCCAGCGGATCATTCACGTCGATGGCGATGATCTTCCAGTCGGTCTCGCCCTCGTCAATCAGGGCAATGGTGCCCAGCACCTTGACCTGCAGGACATCGCCGCGCTTGGCCACGCGGTAGCCGATCTCGATGACGTCGATGGGGTCGTTGTCGCCCTTGCAGCCGGTGGAGGGCTCGATGTGGTCGGGGTTCTCCCAGGTCTGGGGCAGTGCTCCGTAGTTCCAGATGTAGCCCTTGTGCGGGAAGCAGTTGGCCACGAACCGCAGCTTGCCCTTCTTGATGTCCTGCTTGATGGGGTTCAGCGGGGTCTTCAGGCTGATCTGGGGGCGCAGACATGCAATCGCTGGATTAGGCTACTGTTAATTAGCGTCGCCAGGTCAGACTCACCTCCATCTTGGCGTTGGTCCAACGGGGCACCTCCACGACCATGTTGTAGACGGTCTTCTCCTCGTTGGCGTACAGTGGAATGTCGTGCATCGGCGAGATGACATTGCCGCACTTGTTTTCTGTGGAGAGTGTCCAGAAATGATTACTTTTGTTGATATATGGCACCTGCAACACGCGATTTGATTGATTAAAATGCTGTCGGCCTGTCGTCTAGACAAAGGTCACTTCTGGGCTCGCGTGCCCGTCTTGATTGGCCAACCGAAATTCTGCCCCTTAATTCGATATCTGCTCTATGGAAGCCGCAATAAACGGAGATAAGGCCCGAAACTTTTGGTGTTTCCGCCGGTTCCGCCGCAAAGACAAATCGGCCGATCGCTGATAAGCCGACGAGCTAACGAGAGTCCGGTTTGACTTGTTGCATAATTTGCCCGATTAACTAAGCCCCTATGCCGTAACTGCATTAGGTGCAGGAAATGCAAATGGAACCCAAGCCGAGAGGTTAGGCCGGGTCACCTTTCTCGGGAACTTACTGAAGTACAGGCTGTAGCTCGGCGAGTTCTTGGCGCCCTTCTCCACGGTCTCGTACAGGGCCATCTTTACTGGATGCTTTTGCTGTGGGTCTGTCTGAATAAGTCTGAAACTGCTGGTCAGAGGTGCTGCTGACGTTAGAATTGAGCTCGACAAGGCGACCGCACGTGAAACGCGAAAAAAGCCCCCAATAATTTTTGCCATGGTTGCCACTTTCCGCAACTTGAACTCAAAGTCCCCAAAAATCCATTTTCACAATTTCACCAAAGCCTTTTCTTCCACCAGGTTAAACGTGGGTTTCAGTCTTGGTTTGACGTTCTCATATTTTAGTTTAAATAAATTGTTATTCTCCGACTACTAATAAAATCAAAGCGCGTGTGTGAGAGAGATGTAGAAGTATTTGCAAAAAAAAAAAAAAACATATAAAAATTTGATATCAGAACTATTAGTTGTGTTGGGACTACCTTCATGACTTTTAAAAAAAAGTTGGTACAAAATTTAAATATTTCAGCATAATTAACCCCTATTTGACATTTGCATAGAATGTTTTGATATTTTGAAAGTTGATTTGGCAGAGTTAAAATATGCAGTGGAATCCGTATATCAAAAATACCGAGTCAGCTGTTAGAATTAATGTTAATGTTAAAGCCGGAAAGTTGGTCACGTAGACGTTACGAACAAAATTGATATTTAAACTTATATTCTAGAATTTATTTTCGTTATATTCTTTTCAGTTTCTAGAAAAATTGTTTTTTTTTATTTCTTCTCTCTTGATAAAAAGCTTTAGATCGTATGCTATCGGCTCATCGTTGCGAGCTGGTTATCGATGAACTGCCACTCATAACAATCGAGTTTTCCAATTTCGGATTTTTTTCCTATTTTTCGTGTGCGTGCGTGTTGCCTCGTGTCTGCCCTTGGAAATATTCCTCCTTTTAGACTGTTTTCGCTTGCTCAGGAAACCAACGCAGGCGAAGCGCCGGGAACCCCAAACCTAAGCTAATTCACCTGAAACCCCGAGTCGCACTCCGATTACCTAGTGCCCTTGGCAACAAGTAACTTTCCCCTTCCACTCACTGCAAAACCTGTCGAAATGCAGAACGGAAAGCAAAGATCAGGGGCCAGGTCCGCGTACAACCGTCGCCCCAGAACTGGAGCATCCACCACCGTCGTGGAGAATTCCGTAAAACCTGAACCCGCGGACACCCAAGTGGGCAACGACGACAACGCCTGTGTGGTGTGCTTCAAGAACGTGGACATCTACTCCATAGGTGACTGCGATCACCCAGTATGCTACGAGTGCTCCACCCGGATGCGGGTGCTCTGCCAGCAGAACGAGTGCCCCATTTGCCGGCATGTCCTGTCTAAGGTACATCTTCGCTTCGTCAACCGAACCTATTCTAAACCTCTTTTTTTCCAGGTTCTGTTCACCCTTGAAAAGCTGCCCTACCGAGAACTGGAAGCCAACAACCGCTCCGACTTCTATAGCAAGAAGTATCGCATCGGCTTCTGCAGCGCCGAGATTCAGCAGCAGTTCTTCAAGCTGCTCGACCATCCTTGCCCCAAGTAACTATACCGAGTCAACTCAATCAAACATACACATAATTACCCCATTCCCCGAACCACAGATGCGATGCACCTCCGTACCGAACCTTCCAGGGCCTGCGAAACCACGTGCGCAGCGAGCACAGCTTGCTGTACTGCGATCTCTGCGTGGAGACCCTCAAGATCTTCACCTTCGAGCGCAGGTGTTACACCCAGGCAGAATTGCAGCTACACAACACCAAGGGTGATCCGGACAATCGGTCCCATCGCGGCCACCCACTGTGCGAGTACTGCAAGAAGCGCTATCTGGACAGGGACGAGTTGTTCCGCCATCTGCGTCGCGAGCACTATTTCTGCCACTTCTGTGATGCAGACGGCTGCAATGAGTTCTATAACGATTATGCCGATCTGGCGGACCACTTCCGGCAGGAGCACTTTCTCTGCGAAGAGGGCAAGTGCGCTACCGAGCAGTTCGTTGGTGCTTTCCGCAACGAGATAGAGTACAAGGCGCACGTGGCCAACGTACATGGAAAGTCGCTCAACAAGCAGCAGGCCAAGCAGACGCGAACGCTGCAGCTGGAGATTACACTGGGACCGCGCGGACGCAGCGGACAGACGGAGCAGGGAATAGCCAATATGAGAGCCAGGTGAGCGGGTGGTATGTTGATGTAGGAGACTTACTGAAATCCTTAAACCTCTTAGGAACGACGAGCACAACGACTTTCTGGACGAGTTGCCCTCGAGCAGCCAGCGCCACGTAAGCATCGATGCTGGCAACGAGGAGCAGTTCCCCACGCTGAGAGGCGCCTCCACCGCGCCAAGTGTGTCCTTGGTCAGACCTCCGCCGCCCTCGATGCGCAATCTTAGCGGAACCTCTGGTCTTGCTCGCACCAAAGAAAACTTCCCGGCTCTGGGAGGGGGAAACGGAGGTGGTGCTGCTGGCTCCTCTGCCAGCAGCCTCGCCGCCAGAGCTGCTCAGTCCCAGCACCCTGTGTCGGCAGTCTTTAAAAAACCAACCAGCGCGGCCGCAACTTCTTCCAGCCGGAATGCTCCTCCCAGCAATGGAATGCTTTTGCACGTATCAAATCGACCAGCGGCCGTGGCCAAAAAGGCAGCCGCACCGCAACTTGACTTTCCCGCTCTGCCGGGCAAGGGCAACAAGAAGAATTTACGCAACCTGGAGGAGGACATGCTGCCGAGCGGCTCTACAATTCCGATGACCAATATATCAGCCAAGCATCGGTCTTTGGCCGATGATTACGTATCTGTGGCCAACCCGAGCAATTTCCAGAAGCTGCAGATGGTGCAAAAGGAGGAGGACGCGGCCAAAGCGCGTCAAGAGGCTTTGAAAAAGAGCGCGCCCAAGCTCACCGCATCGGAATTTCCCAGCCTTGGACCGAGTTCCAGTGCCAGTTCGAGCAGAGCTGTTGCTCCGAAGCCAGGCAACGGTTCTCCTCTAAACTGGTCCAAGCCCACGTCCGAAAAGAAGCAGCGAGAGTTGGAGAATCGCAAGGCCAAAGTGGCACCTGCCCCAGTGTTGCCCACACCCGCAGCTAAATCCGCTCCCAAGGCAAACAATAACAATGTCCAGGAGCAACACGGCAACAAGAAGGATAAAAAACCGAAGGATAAAAAGAGCAATCAAGAAAACCAGCCTAAGACGGGCAAGCAAAAAGAAAAGAACAACAACGAACCAAAATCTACATGCAACGGGGATCCGCCCACGCCAACTCGTTCTCCTGGCTCAGGATCCGGCGGACCGCTCAAGCCACCACCCGGTTTCGTGTCTAATGTGACGGTCAACTCGGTGGCCAAGCTGCCCAACAATCTCACGTTCACCAGTTCGCTGGGTGAGTCCTATAACATTGTACCGAGTCCGTATACGTACACCGACCCGCCAGATACTGGTTTGCGTAATCAGGTAAGGCCGAATCCTGGACAATCATGAACTTGGAATTATATTTGATATAACCTTCGTTGTTATTCAGAAATTGGTCGACCAGGTTATGAGCCAGCTTAAGACCCCCGAGGCGTTAAACGAATTTCGCATGCTTTCGTCCAAGTTCCGGGAGGGATCCTGTTCCGGTCAAGCATACTACGAGCATTGCCAGTGCGCCATGCTGGACTCGTTCTACAATCTGTTCCCAGAGCTTCTGGCCATGCTGCCAGATATAAGCAAGCAACAGGTTAGACCCCTTACCTACGAAGTTTCTTCATCTAGTAACCCTCTGATTTTGTCGAATTCCAGGAACTTTATCTAGTGCACAAACAGCATCTGAACAGTTTGCCACCCGCCCAACGTAAATCCGTGCCGACACTTGATGTTTGCAAAGTCTGCAAACAGATCCTCATCACCGCCGACTTAGAAGCCCACCAGCAGGTGCATGAGCTGACCAAAAACTTTCCCGTGCTCGGAAGCTCGGCTTCCATTTCGCACCGCAACTAAGGCGCACGGATCGTAGGATGACAAAAGCTTTACCCCTGTATATTTTCTATGTATATACCGACCGTTTCAAACAAAAGGAAACCCAGGAAGTGGAAATCTGAATGTGAACTAGCCGAAATACATGTGTCACACCTTGAGGCGCGCCCTACGAAGCATTGTGTTCGATGTGACTTAGTCCAAGCAATAGCAAAGTGAGCAAGGGATGCGTTTTTAATATTTACGAGTGAGCTTGTGTTTAGCAAACGCCCGCAACCTAATAAAGTTCAAATCAACCACATTTTGACGTTTTAATTAGTCCGATTAGTCAATGGCCAGTGGACATGTTTGTTTAACTTGTTCTTGGGAAGCCCCCTTATCGCTTCAGAGCATATGGTTATCGGGAGCTTGGTTATCATTAAATTGAATTGCTGTTGCAAGTCAAGAGCAGATTTTATCGGGCCGATTTTCAACCTTTTACATTATCTTCATAAATCGGTTGCCATACCTTATCTATTACATATACATATATTTTTTTTGTTGGGTTGAAGCTTTAAATTATCATCAAAACATGTACAATTGGTTCACTTTGTTTATTTTGTTTTGTTTTGTGAAAAAGTAAGCCCAAAATATTACCTTTGCTCTTAACAGCTTCCAATAATTTTAAGTCAGAAAACTTGTTAATGAAAATAAAAACAATTTATAAAAAACTTGCTTTTCGAAATTTGCCTATGGGAGCTAAGATGCTTTTAGTCAAGCCATCAATTCAAATCCATTTAACCGCCTAATATTTTCTTAATCATTGGGGAAAACACAAATTTAGAACAATATATATATATATCTTCATTTTTATAACATAATTTTCCATTTATAAATATATTTTAGCATTTTTATAAATTAGATGGTATATTTTAAAAGTTACGCCACGTTCACACTAAAGACCAAAAAACAACAAAAATGGACCGGCGAGAGGATGCTTTGCGACAGGTATTAAATTGTTTATTAGGATATTTAATTTGGGACTACTGTTAATAAACCCGTACGATAGGCTCTCGATAAGAACGCTAGTGAAACGGATCGCTGGCAGACTTTCAAAATCGACAATGAGAACACAATCCGGAATCTGGACTTGTTCGCCAAAAATCTCAGTGTGGAGGTTATGGTTCCAATTGGTCGGAAGGCCCTGATGCCCGGAGAGCTGATCCACACCAACGAGCTTCTGGTGGGTCACTACAAGGGTTACTTTTCTGCCTGCTCTGCCCACAAGGCGAAGGAGATCTGTCGCCACCGCCTAAAACTGGCCGAGGAGCAGCTGAAAAAACTGCAAATCGAGTCCGATCTTTGGCAGTAAGTTAATCTGGTTATTAAGGTTTAAAAATGTAGTGCTTACGCTTGTCTTTGCAGTAACAAACTTAACACACCATTTACGGAGGGTGCAGTTCCTAGTGGGGATCAGGTGGAAATCGTGGAAGACTTCAACGAGGAGTCGCATAGCAAGTGGATGGCGGAGCACAGGGAACGGGTGCGCCAGCAGAAGCAAAAAGAACGCCTCAAACGACAGGCGGAACCTCCAGGTACCGATGATGTGCTGAAAAAGCTGGAGGAGCGCGAGATGATGGAGGAACTTGGTCTGGATCCCGATAACATAAACGAAGAGGAACTCCAGGAACTTTTTGATGGAGGGCCCAGAGAATCGAGAACCGAACCTCCGTCTACGGCCTTAACAGAAGAGGAAGAGTCGGCGCTCTGGAAGAAGCTAGAAGCTGAGGAGCTGAACGAAACTACAGATCTCGGTTCAGAAGCCGAGACCAGTTTAAAAATCACAGACGAATTAGTGCAACAACTTATGTCGGGCGGATCTGAAGCTCCTTCCACCAAAAAGCGTATAGGAGGCATTAAAAAACCAACGGAAACAGAAGATGCCATATCAGATGAAGACGAAGATGATGTTGAACAGGAGGAGGAGGAGGTGCGGACTGTTCGAGAGCAGATGTCTCTGCTGCCCAGTGAAGAACGTGAACCCTTTCTCAGAGCTCAGCTGCAGGTGCTTAAAGCGAAAATGCGACAGATTCAAAAAGTTAACTTTATCAGTGACGAACTGGTTCATTTAATGAACGTGGTGGTCATGCTAGAGGATGATCTACAGGATATGATATTCGAACAGGAGCTGGAGGCCAGCAAGGAAAACGATGCACAAGAGGAGCCCGTTGAAGTACCTGAAACCATACCTGATACCAGCACAAACAAACGGCGCATTTCCTTTGCCACCGCCGACGAAAAGCTAGAGTTCAGACGAGAGGAAACTGTGGCCGAAATGTTGCCCAATGCGAAGAAAAAGTCAAGGGATGTTATAAAGCTGGATGAACCTGTCAAGCCAGAAGTGATTCAGGAACCAACAGTCAGTAAAAACGAGCGGAAAACAGACTCTGATATTCTGCAAAAGGTGGAGAAAAGCATTGAGTTTGTCAAGGAGAATCAAAGTGTCCAGGACTTCGATTTGCTTAATCGTATCTTGGATGAGTCCACTGGGCGTATTAATACTTTACACATTAGTTTTAAACATTCCGATGCCGTACTTTTACCCAGAAGTAATCAAGATAATGACGTACCAGGAAACCCAGCGGACTTCTATAGGAAATATGAGAAGGACCGGGCCCAGTTGAATCCATCGTTTCCCATTTACGTAAACGGATTCGAGGGTGAGGAGCAGGTTAAAGTGCCCATATTGAGCGAAGCCTCGCGCGGGGTAGCTTATGAAGATCCGAGAAGTCAGGTAAGGCAATTCAAAGAGGTTCAGAAAAAATTGTTACCTTCTATCCTTACAGTTTTCCAAACCAAGTACTTCTGCGGGAGAATCCACTGACCCCGAATCAGTCACCAAGTCAATACTGCGAAACAAACAGGCTGTGGAGCTGGAGCCACACATCGTGAACCAGCAGCCAAAGAAAGGGAAGAAAGGTCGAAAGCAAAAGAAAAAGGATCGCACCCTGGACGACGAACTGCGCGAAATGAGTGCCTACACAAAGGTCATGCATGATCTCGTGGAGAAGGAGCCCACGGCACCGGAACCTCTGCCGCAGGGCAAGTTCATAGACTCGCACGCACCGAAAAAACGGGTCAGTCGCTTCAAGGAACAGCGGGCTCTCAACAAAACGTAGCGAAGAGTGAAACTCCAGCTGGGAATTACATTTATATTTGTTCAAGTTTAATGTGGATTTGTATTACAAACTCAACGCAAACAATAAACAACTACTGGTGTGGTGTACATTCGTTTTTAAATTAAACACTAGATACTAGTCCGCTGAAACGGAATTTATTTTTAAAATTTACAATAGGCTTCAATTTACAATATATCAGAATGAGAGTTTTTGATTCAAAAATTCACTGCGATTGGAGGACCGCCTCGCCGGCCAATGTGCGATCTCTTACAGGCTACTTTAAAAGTACATATTAACAGCTAATACATACAGTACGGAACCTAAGTATAAGCGTACCCGGATGCTCCACTCTAGCACGAAACTCATTATTTTTTGTTCCTCCATGCTCTACAGAAATGTCAGAACTTGAACTAGAAATGTCTTAAATGGCCGAGCAGCAGGCCCTCCAGCGCGAGGACATTTGTCCCTGCCTGCTGTTCGCGGATCTTGCTGAATTTCTAAGAGGCAAAGTCAAGATTAGGCAGCTAGTCCTCCAGGCCAAGGAACTCTCTCTCCAGGGCGGCACCCATCATGTTCCACTCTCCGTCGTCTTCGTCCTCTGGGTCCTTCTCGCTATTCGAGTCGGAGCCCATTTCCAAATCGGAAGGCAGCTTTTCCCCTATAAAATAATTTAACCAAGAATAAGTTGGAGGTTCAAGGCATTTGTGATTAACGACCCACCTCGTCGAAACTTAGCGCTGGGCATCTCATCGTCGTCATCCTCGTTCTCGTTATTGTCTTCGGCCTCATCGTTTGAACTTATATCATACTCCAACATGTTCGGTGCCCCGATCATCACATCCTCGCTACGCGTGAAGAAGTCATGGGCTCGATTGGAGTTATCATCTTCGCGCTTTCTCTTTAACAGTTTCTTGTCCATGGGAGGGTTTTCTTTAATAAACAAAATAATAGTCAAGTAATTAGCAAATGTCGCGGAGTTAAATTATGTAAAAGACTCACCGAAGTTTACGGGCCCCTCGTCGCTGGAAGAGTCCGACTCGAAAAATGTCTCGTAGTCCTTGTTCATGGACTCGATGTCCGCGTTGGTGAAGACCAACAGCGGGTTAAGGGTCTCCCGAAAGTTGCCGCTCTGTTCTTCCTGCTGCTTGCTGCTGGACGGCGAGATCTCGGACTTCTCGCTGTAGTTGACTACGTGCTCGGGACTGTGGCAATGAGCGGGTGGCTGGCGGCCCTTGTTGCGCACCTTGCGGTCTAGTGGGAAGAGCTTCTCCTCCACGTGCTCCCAGCGCTCGGCGCAGGTCCACAACCAGTTCGCATTGACCACCTTAATGGCCGCCTCCTTCTTGGCGGCGTTTACCTTGTAGGTGCCCGCGTTGACCGCCACCAGATGCGTGATATCCTTGCCAATGTTCGGCTGCACGTCGGCGCCCAAGCTTTTGGCGATGAAGTATGCCCGCGACTGCTCCAGCTTCATCTGCGTGGGCACTAAGCCGGAGAACACCAGGTTCTTGCCGCGCAGCACCTCGCAGCGAATCTTCGGAACAATGACCTTTAGATCGGGAATCTCCATAGTCTCGTCGTAGATGGCGTAGAATCGCTTGTGAATGTTCCGCAGTATGACCTCCAAATATAGCAGGTAGTCGTCGGGGTCCTCTATTTCAATCTGCTTCTGCCCTTCGAGGGGAGCGCGAATGCTAGGCGTGCTTTTAGACGTGGTGGCCACATCTTCTTCGGCCGCCGGGCTCTTCTCCTCCGATGAGGTGGTGGATGAGGCTATCACCTCGTTTTCTTCTGACGGGGCAGCTTCCACCTCAGCTTTTGTGCTTTCCTTGGAATTTTCGTCAATAACGACTACGTCCTCGCCATCGCTGGCCGCCCTTTCCGCAGACGAACTGTCGTCCACTGCCAAGATTTCCTCTGCCGCAGTCTTGCCATTTAACTTATCACACGTCTCTTTGGGTGCCTCAGCGGCGCTCGAAGAGTTAGAGATCTCTGGGTCCTTGGCTTCGGCTTCTAGTTCGAAAACGTCTACGGATTCCTCATTTCCCTCGTCGTCCTTGCTTGTGCTTGAGACAGTATTGTCGCTCTTTTCAGTGTCTTCTGGTTTCACTTCGGCGCTGGTTTCCTTCTTGTCTTTCTCTTCCTTCTTTTCGGTAATCTCTGCAAGAAGTGGAAATATTATGAATGGATTTAACATTTTAAGGAAATGGAGCCCAAATAATCACCCTTGAAGTCAACGCCTTCGCCGTCTAGTTCATGCTTGGACAGTCCCGGAGGAGCATTAATGTCACCAGTGTGCTGAAAAAAGTGATAGGGCTTGACCTGAATCAAGTTGGAGGCCATGTTCCACACATCCTCCCGATCGTCGATGATGCACACCATGGAATCGCCATTAGGAAACAGAGCTCTGTAATAAGCCAATCGTATTTTATCGTTAAAAGCAAAACCATTAGAAAATCATTAATGCAAAATATTAAAAAAAAAAAACTAAAAAACTTTTTACTAAATAATTAAAACGTAAAAGCTTATTTAAAGATACCCACTTCAAGTTGTCCGTCTTGCTAGTGGCATTAAAGCACTCATCTCTAGACAGAATCCTGTGCGAGAAGAACTTGCCCTCAGGATCCAGGAGCTGGGCAATCATGTGAGCGTAGTTGCGCGCCCCGAACGTGCAGATGTGCAGCTCGTACAGCTGGGACATGCGCTCCAAGAACTCGGCGGTGCCGGGGCGCAGGCGCGTGTGGTACCACGGCGAGTGAGGGCCGTACAGCTGGAAATGGTAGATGCCCTTGATGTTGTCCGGCACTGTGTCGTTGGTGGTGTGGATCACCGTCTGGTCGAGATCGACAAGCAGCACTAGTTTCCGGTCGGCCAGCAGGCGGCGGGTGTCGTCGTGCCCGAGCTTCTGAGCCAGCTTCTGAGTGACCTTAAGATCAGGCATGGTGTGCACCATGGGAACAGAGGCCTCCGAGGTTTGTCCCTGCGGATGGAGAGGGTTAATTATTCAGCACACATATAGGTGGTGGTTCGGGTGTTGCACTTACATTCTCGTTCTGACGCAAGTCGGCTCCGCAGTCCGCGCACATGTCCTTGATGACCGTGGTGTGTATGCACTCGGACAACTCCAGAATGGCATCCCTAAAGGACAGGCTCGGTTAGTGTGTATACTGGCTGCATAATTGCATTCGCCCCCAGCCCCTGCCCCAAAAGCCACCCCCGAAACTCACCCTTTCGAGAGGAGCTCCCCGTCCTTTCGGAGCCTCTTCTTTACCACCCCGGCGCGCTGGGACTTGTACTTCTGGACGGAGCTGTCGCCGCCCGCCTTTTCGCCCGGCTTTCCGTCCTCGCCAACGGGCTGGTAGAGAAACAGGATTTGGGCCGCCGACACGAACTGTCCCTCGCGAACCCGCCATTTATTGATTACCGCTCTCGTCTCGTTCTCTCCCAGCGCAGCTCTCAAAACAATGATGCCGCCACTTGCGTTGTTTGTGCCTCCGCTTCCCCCGCCTCCGCTATCGTCGACGTCCGCTGCTCCACCGGCAGCCACGCCCCCCGCCGATCGACTGGGCGTTGCGCCCTCCTCGTCCGATGTGTTCTGCATCGCTGGGCTTGCGTTTTTATATACAAGTAATTTGTTTAAATATCCGTGCCTTGTTGTGTTTGCAATTTGTGTGAATTTTGCGAGCCATTCGCCCAGAAGCGCCGTTCACCCCTGGCCAAAATCAGCTGACGTGGAAGCTTTTGCAACACTGGAAAATTTCCGCCGTTTGGACTCCGGTGCTGAAAAACGGCCTTAAACATCTGTTTTTGTTCCGGGTAAACGTGAAAAGCGTCTATTTTCCTGTGTTTTTGTTTATAATTTTCCAAAATGAGCGATAGAACCAAAGAGGATCTGAAGCGCAGTGCGCCGGAGGAGGACAGAGAACCCAAAAATGGAACTTCAGACGAAAAGGAGGCGGAGGGCGAGGAGGACGCCTGGATAGGACCCATGCCTTCTGAGCAAAGCGCCCCTGTGCCAGCAAAAAAGAAGAAGGGTAATAATTAATCCTCTTGCTCTTACTACGAATAGTTATTAATCCAATAAACTCTTCATAGTCCTGCCCTACGAGCACATATTCCTGGAGAACCTGCCCAATGCGGAGAGTTACGAGAGGAGTTACATGCATCGCGATGTGATCACCCATTTGGTGTGCACTAAGACAGATTTTGTGGTGACCGCCAGTGTAGATGGCCACATTAAATTCTGGAAGAAGGGCGAACTGGGAATTGAGTTTGTAAAGCATTTCCGCAGCCATCTAGGTGGGTTTATGCCTCAAAGAATTTATTTTCATTGACTAATCACCACAACTTGCAGTACCTATCAAATCGCTGACCACCAATGATAGTGGCACACTGCTTTGCTCGGCGGCCACGGATCAGACAGCCAAGGTTTTCGATGTGGTCAACTTTGATATGATCAACATCATTCGACTGGGTTATACGCCACAGTGCAGTGAATGGATAAATGGACCAGGAGATGCCGTCCAAGGATTGGCTATGTAAGTATGCTGTCGGAGTTTAAGGGATGCACAACTTATACATCTCTGCGTTTAGTTCGGACTCGGAGAGCAGCTGCATACACATCTACGATGGGCAAGGAAGTGGAGAAGTCTTGCACACGCTGGAGAAACTGCACTCTGCTCCTGTGGTCGCCATGTGCCTTAATGTGGCCATGGAAACAGTGATTTCAGTGGATCGCAATGGCATTCTGGAGTACTGGCAGAATTCCAAGCACGACTACAAGTTTCCGCAGCGTCTGGTCAATTTTGACTCCAAGCTTGACACAAGTATAGTTTGTAAACGCAGTTAACTTATCTCCTATTAAATTTGGATCATTTTCCATATAGGCCTCTTTGAGTTTGCTAAGCAGAAGACTCAAGTCACCGGTTTGGCTGCAACGCCAGATGGTAAGAGGTTTGCCGCCATATCGACAGATCGCAAGGTCCGCGTCTTTCAGTTTAACACTGGCAAGTTAATCCGTGTGTTTGATGAAGCCCTTTCCACCTACACTCAAATGCAGCAGACGCAGCATGCCTTGCCCAACATGGAGTTTGGCCGGAGGTGCACTACTTCTTTAATGTTCATCTTTATCAAATATTAATTATACATTTTATAGAATGGCGGCCGAGCGGGATCTGGAGAAGACTGCTCAAAACACGACCCTCAATATTATTTTCGATAGCACTGGCAACTTCCTGCTCTATCCAACGATGCTGGGCATCAAAGTGATCAACGTGGTGACAAATCGGTGCGTCACTATTCTAGGGAAAACGGACAACATTCGGCCGCTGCAGGTTGCCCTTTTCCAGGGCAGGATCAAGCGACAAAAAGCAGCCATCACACTGGAACAAGAGGCTAGCGAGAACCCAGCACTGCAGAATATTTTAAATGATCCAACAGCATTTTGCACAGCCTACAAGTTAGTTATCACAAAAGTTAAACTATGAATGTTTTCTAATTCAGATTTTATTAGGAAAAACCGTTTTTACTTGTTCAGCCGAAGACTGCCCTCAGACCTGCAAGATGTCGATCGTGACATCTTTAACGAGAAGCCTTCGAAGGAAGATATAATCGCGGTGCCAGAGGCCACAGGTATATAGTCAGCGCTTGTCTCATTTTTACTTGTTTACTAACAACTAACCTGTTTTAATTGCACGCTAACCGTTTCTCAAGACGAAGGTTATCCTTATCTGATATTTCAAGACCAAGTTAATACAAAATGTTTGATCTATTCTAGTCGTGCAACGTATCTATGAGAACGTGGTGCTCCACACCACGAAAGGAGATGTCCATATGAAGTTGTTCTTCAAGGAGGTGCCAAAAACCGTGGAGAACTTTTGTGTTCATGCTAAAAATGGGTAGGAAACCTTCAGGATAGTTTGTTCAAAGCATTTTAATAACACTTCGTCTATAGGTACTACAATGGCCACATATTCCATCGTGTGATAAAGGGCTTCATGGTTCAGACTGGCGATCCCACGGGAACGGGAACAGGTGGCAAATCTATTTGGGGAAGCGATTTTAAAGATGAATTCGTGCCAAGCTTAAAACATGATCGTCCCTATACGGTCAGCATGGCGAATGCGGGTCCAAATACGAATGGCAGTCAGTTCTTCATTACAGTCTTGCCCACGGTAATTTTTTTTTTATCTAGGAAAAAGTTTATCTATTAACAAAATTAAATATTTCAGCCATGGCTTGACAACAAGCACACTGTTTTCGGACGAGTGTACCGCGGCATGGAAGTAGTTCTCAATATTTGCAATGCAAAGGCGAATCCGAAAACGGACAAGCCCTACGATGACATTAAAATTATATCCATTCACTTAAGTAATTAAGCAGAGATTATAAATACAACTTTTGATTCAGCACAGATTCAAATACTGTCGGTCCCGCTCTTTTAATCAATTCAGTATTTTTTGATGGTTGGTATTTTTTGGCTACCCAATTTGCGGCACACTAATCAGCTGTTTTGTTGATTTTCGTCGGTGCTTCTTTTGTTCAGATAGTGTATTTAAAAAGGCCTAAAACTGGGACAAATAAATGTTAGTAATTAAACGGCAAATAGCAGACGTTTACTTGCATCTGCAGAGGTTGTTATTTGCTATTAATCGTTTTTACCGGAAATAGAAAGTTACTCCTTGCAAAATTATGCGGGTTTCTGCAGTATGATAACTTTTGTTTATGATTAGACAAAAAACAAAGGGAAGACGCCGAAGCTAAAGAGTCACTTGTGCGTATCGATAATCTATAAATGCCAGTAATCTATACCTAAAATAGTTTCTGCTCCAGATTTAAGACCTAGTTTGTAGAATCATTCGATTGCAAACAAGGTATATATAAAGTGCATATGGCATAGTTTGTTATCTTTGGTTTTTGGACCTAAAAATTAGTCATACTCAAAATCTATGCAGCGAATTGATTAATCCTCATATTCCAGCATTCAAGACATGAGCTAAGCTGAGTGAATCCTATTTGCCATGCCTCAAATGGATCCGAATGATGTCCGTAGTACCGCCCAGCTGATTTTGTCGAATGCTCGGCAAGGAAACAGCGCCTACAACATGCAGTATGATATGTGTGAGTACAGGAAGAAATAACGAGGTACATGAATCCCTCCAAATAATAAAGAGCTTGAACCTATTTTAGCGCGAGCACATTCCATCAACCTGATCACAGAGGACTTCCTAGCCGGATACATGCAAGATGGAAGGATGTCGGTGGTTCGCCGGTTTTTCTGCCTCTTTGTCACCTTCGACTTGGTTTTTGTTTCTTTACTCTGGCTCATTTGCATTGTGGTATGCAATAGAGTTATGTTAATTAGATGCAGTTCGTTTGAATTAACTTCGTTTACAGATCAATGGGGACAATATATTCACTGCCTTCCACAAACAGATCGTGGAGTACACCATCTATAAATCGCTCTTCGATGTTGTGGTCATCGCCATCTGCCGTTTCGTGGTGCTTATCTTTTTCTACGCCATATTATACATCAATCACTGGTCCATCATAGCGGTGGGTTTCATTTTTGATTTGATTATCTTATTTATCTTTATTCAATTGTAGTAAGGTGCTATTAGTAATAAGGAACAAATTATTTAAAACATTCTTTTTAGCTCTCTACAAGTGGGTCTTGCCTGTTCCTGATATCCAAGGTGTTTGTATTCGATGTAAGATTTGTCTACCATTCAAGATTTCTTTAAACTCACATTATTTTCTCTTTGGATTAGTGGCTGGACTCTAAACAACAAGTATTCGAAGTGATCCTCATAATAACATCCTTTATTTTGGCTTGGGGAGAAGCCTGGTTCCTGGATTGTAGAGTGATTCCGCAGGAACGTCATGCCCAACACTATTTTCGAAGTATAACAGCTAATCCTAATCTTATTCTACATATTTAATTGGAATTCGTGTTAAAGCAATGACATCAAACGATCGCACCCCCATGGAACAGCCTGCTATATTGATTGAGCACGAACGACCGCCGCAAAGTGTTACCGAATTTTATTCACCCATGGACACGGCTCGTCATTCCGACGAAGAGGAAGAGGAGGTAAGGTATTCATGAATGCGCATTTCTAAATCGATCTGGAATAAGAAAGTATATCTAGCGACTATATAAGATGCTGGGTTGATCAGCGAAAGAAAGATTCTGTTCAGATGACATCGGTAGTTGTTTCTTTGAAGACTTTTCTGCCTTGCTAATTTTTATTATTCGTTTTTCCTAAGGATGAGGAGTACAACCAAATGGGCTTGGATTGCCTGCGAAAGGCCTATGAAATCATTGAGTCCAGTGACTGGAAGGTGGAGAAGGTGACACAAAAGGGCGACACCGTTCACAGCACTCAACGGGAGAAGGTTGGAAAGATTTACAAAGTGACGGTAAGCGAATTATTAACTTTCTTTGATTATCATCTAATTCATACTATCTGCAGGCCCGCATCAAGTATCCTGCTAAGGCGCTAATGGAAGATCTTTTCTACCGCATTGAAGAATGTCCCAAGTGGAATCCTGCTCTGCTGGAATCAAAAATTGTGCGGGTGGGTATCTACACAACACGTAAACAAGAGCCTTTCTTATTATTGGGTTAATTTCAGAAAATCAATTCGTATACCGATATAACCTACCAGGTGTCTGTCGGAGGCGGAGGTGGCATGGTAAAAAGCCGAGACTTTGTAAACCTGCGTTCTTGTCGTCTATTTTACAATGGCAAAATCTGCGACGACGATGAGGCGGCTCAACTGAGCAGTGATGACGAGGGCAACAGCAGTCTGAACCGTTCCTGCGAGGGAAGTGTTAGCACTATTTCGGATGGCGAGTCGACTCCTCTGCTGCCAAGCAGCGTGTCCAGTTGCAAGGCCACGTTCCCCAGCTCATCGAAGGGGCCGGCGATTCCCTTTGACACCTTGGGCAACAGTTTGGGCGCCAAAAGCCTGGGGCCCATTGTAAACTTTGAGGAAGAGCCACCGCCGCTGGACCAAGATGCGTTCGAGGACGCCAAGGACAAGGAAGATGGTGAGGCTGAGAGCATGACAAAACCAAATCCACCCAGCGTGGGGAAAACTAAGGATAAAGTTTGGGTTACCTCCGCGATTAGTGTGCAATATGCGGGGGTTCCGCCCTCTTCCAAATACACAAGGTGGGTTTGCGAATTTAAATGTGAATATAAATTAACGGGCTTTTTCAATTTCAGAGGTCAGAACATTGTCAGTGGGTTTGCCTTTCGTGAAATAGTTGGCAAGTCGGATAGCTGCATTGTGGAATGGGTGCTTTGCTTGGACCTTAAGGGATATATTCCCCGCTATGTCCTGGATGCAGTAAGTCGTAAAATCCCCCTTATTTTCCTTGTTTAATCAGATAATAACTCTTTCAAGGCTCTCACCTCCTCCATGACCGAATATATAACCAATCTGCGCAAGCATGTCAACGAACTGAGGCAAAGGGGGCGTGGCCGAGCTCCCAGGACCCACTAGGAGGTCCGCAAAACTGTATTTTAATTTTAATCCCATTGTATCTCAAGCGAGTGCTGTCCGCAGCCAGGTATCTATTAGAATATTTCAGTAACTTTGCAGAGGGCGAGTTCAGTGCTGTAGGTTTATTGAGTATTGTACGTATATGTATGGCATAAGTTCTATGTACCTATATGCACGGCTTACACTATAAATTTTATACATGACTTTTCTAACGTCTGGCATTTCCCCATTCAGTCCAAGGTGCAGGAGCAGGCGCAGCACCTGCTGCCCACCTGTCGCTGGTGTATGTGTCGTAGGCTCGAGATCAGTTCTTGGAGGCGGAGTCGCAGGGCGTGGTCCTATTTGCTGTCGTTCTGGGGAAACCACATGGGACACGCCTCCATGGCCACCTCGCAAACGGCGCTCATCTTGGCGCTGTCGTAGTCTGGATGGGGAAACGGATAGGGGTATGGATTCGCTACAAGGATACGGATTTCCGCTTACCTAGACTGTTGCGCTTGCCGAAGATGCTGCCGTTGAAGGGAGGCTTCCGGTAGGCCGCCTCGCTGGAGCCCAAGAGAACGGCTGTGACCAGGATAGTGACCAGGAGCAGAGTGAGCGTGAATCGCAGAGCCATCTTGCAGTTGTCGCTGAGTGTTGTGGGCAGTGTGCAGTGGCTGGTGGTCTTAGCGCTGGTAGAAGCAGGATGATTCTGTGCCAATCTGAGCCGAACCGCTGACTTTTATACCCGCCAGCCGAGCAGAAGGATTCCAGCCCGGCTAATCGAGTTACCCCCGGCCTAATTGAAAAGCGATTGCTTGGGGACTTGTTCGAGTGAGGGACCATAAAATGTAATTACATTCTTATTATTTACATCGGTGGGTTGTGCTTAAACTAGGCTGCCATCCGAGGGCTGGACAGGATGCTCACGTCTTGGCGTTCCACTCGAGCACCTTGTTGAACTCCTTCTCGCCGAAGCCGATGGCCGCCGACTGCTCCATGCAGACGGTCTGGCGCTTCAGGTTGTCGATCATGTACAACTGCTTCTTGTAAGCGTTGAGGAGGTCGCACCGCTGCCGCTTCAGGGCCCGGATCCGGCTGTCCCGCTGCTTCAGCTCCTTGCGGTGCTCCTCCGCCTGGTCGCGCTGCTCCTCGCGCACCTGCTTCAACTCCAGCCGCGCCGTGTCCGCATCCTCCTGGGCGCGCGACAGTCGGTTCTCCAGGTTCATGGCCGTCTGCCGGGACACCTTGGCGTCCCGCTTCAGCTGCTCCAGCTCCCGCTGCTGGGCGATGAACTCCTGCTGCCGCTCCTTCTGCCGCCGGCTGGCGTCCTCGCTCTGCCGCTCGGCTCGCAGGAGTTGCTCGGAGAGGTGCTTGTTGGAGCTGATCGCCTGGTCGCGCTGGTTCTCCGACTTGCGCTGCGCCTCCAGAGCCAGCTCAAGCTGCTCCTTCTGGCGGCTCAGCTCGCCGGCATGGTGGGCGTGATCCTCCTCCAGAATGGCCACCTTGGCCTTGAGGAATCTGGAAGTGGAAGGTGGCTTGCTTGCTTAACATTAAGAATTTATAAACTTTATTTCCAATTCACCTAAAGGAACTGTATTTATCTGGCATTCCCAGATTGTTTCCCCTTTCGAAAGCCCCCTTCACTTACTTAATAAAATTGTCCTTGGTGACCTGCTTCTTCAGGTGACCATTGACTACGGTGGTGCTCTCCTGCTTCTGGGTGACCTCCACCTCGACGACTTCCGGCTTCCGGGCGATCTCCACGGCGTCGTGCCGCATCAGTTCGTCCAACGAGGGGCTCTCGCTGAAGTTGGGGTTCCGGTACTTGACGAACGTGGCCGTCTTGCTGCTCACATCCCGTGTGAAGGTGCTGAACTTGGACACCGTTCGGCTGGTGGGGGAGGAAGGTCCAGCTGTGGACTTGACGTTCTTCCAGTCCCCAGTCTTCTTAGACTTGGACTGCAGACTCGTCTCGGGTATTGGCGACGTGGCTGTGCCGCGGATCGACGGCCCCGTTTCTTTGCCAGGAGGAGTTTTAGGCGAGCACTTTGCGGGCGCGGTGGTGACGCCCTTCTTCCGGAGCAGGCTGCTCGGACCCTTCTGCTTCTGAAAGGTGGAGTATCGGGGCAGCGCCACCCCGCAGGCGACGGGAGATCCTTTCGCCGGGTACATGGCATCGGCGGCGGAGCTGAGGGACAGCAGATTGAGCTCTTGGTTGATCTTAAAGAGCTCCTTCTCGCGGGACAGGAGCTCGGCCATTACGTTGGATCGAGCCGGGGACAGCAACTAAGTTTCTTGCAATAGGGATTCTGATTTGATAAAAAGCCTGGACAAACTACACACATTGAATTTTTCTCAGCTTGAATTTGCTTTCGATCTCCACACGACTCTATCAAAGTTGTTATAATACGTTCGCTAGGAGTAAATAAAACTTCTGGACGCCAAACAGTGACAGTTACCCCTGGCTACCTTTTCCTGGCTCCCCGGCCGGCTTTTGGGAATTGAAGGGGTCCTGCGGGAGTCGCGTCCTGTTGCTATTGAGGGAGGGTTTTTCGGTTTGTTCGATTTCCCCCGGACGACTGTTGCTTGGAACAGGAACTCACTTGCGGATTGAGGCACTCAATCAACTTGGCCAGGTGTGGGTGTTATAATTCACACAGTAGATGGCAAATCGCGTGGGCTGACTATGCTAATACTCTTCAGAATTTGAATGATGTAACTGAACTACAAATAATTTAAGAGTCTCAGTGCAAGATTAAAATTTTTATAAGATTTAAGATTAGAGATATTAATTAAGAAATTACTTAAAAAAGAGTAATGAATATAAGACTCCTTTGATCGTCTTAAATTTATGTAAAATTTCTTATGCGTAAAAGTGGTAATTGATTGAACAGCTTATCTGCATTTTCTCACGTCTGAAAATAATAATTCGTCCACCTTAACCCAAGGGGATCAGAAAGTCAAGAAGGAGAACACGCATAATAACCATAAATATGGGTATAACTAAAAGCATAAACAGAAACGCGCGACTTCAAGGGAAACAGCCCCGACTATCACAACAATTCAGGGTCTCCGCTAGGTGTCACAGCTACCTGTACGGTGTTACCTGTCGTTTCGAGGGAGCAAGGGTGCTCTTTTTTCACGAAATGTAAAAGCAAGTTCAAGATTTATGTGCACCCGAAGTAAAACAAAAGAAGGCACAAGATCTGTCCCACGGCGAGAGGCCGCTCGTGGATCCAATCAGCCTACCAGTGGCTATATATGCCGTCATCAAGGTGTTCTGGTGACAACCCACTCACTGGCCATAATTGCAGCGGCTTGTTGCCAAGTTTGAGCAGAACCTGGCTTCCACTTGCGACAGCACAGCTGTGGCCAAAAGCATGACGCTCGCGCTGGTTGGTGGGTCTTTTCAAAAACCTTATAAACCAAAACTAAAAGTATTGTTTTTTTTTTAAATATAATTCGGACATTTAGCAAATTAGAACGATGTTAAACAAATGTGAATTATAATAATTATTTATAACGTAACGTTACAAACATTAGGTGCAGAATAATCATCTTTTTCATTCTATTCTGATTTTATTACAACCGCTTTTTTAAAATGTTTTTAAATTTTTATTTTAAGTGTACAGATATGGGATAACCACCGTCCGGCCCTCTAATTATGCCGCCCTCATTAGAAAGACAATCTGGGGCCGTAGGTGTACTGAAGGGAGCCAGCGGAGCGTGGCCGCCAGTCCCGGCGATCGCCAAGTGCAGTCCAACTGGACGACGTGTTGCTGCTGGAAAACTGGCGGCGACACCAGGGCGACCACAAAACGGCAGCCACACAATAGCTGCGATGTACACTTCACAAAGAGCTCGTTTTAAGAGCGAACTTGCCAATTGCTCCGAAAAACGGAACGACTGAGCGACGCTACTCCGAATCTTGGCAAGACCGGTTGTTGGCTCGCCGTCTTGACGGTTTTGTCGGTTTTGTGTGTTTTGTCGGAGTGCGATCGCCTCGGCTTCGGGCCGAGTCAGTCTTGGCCAGGTTGATGTGCGAGACACATCCACTACGCTCAACGAACTTCGAGCCCATACGATCCGTTTACGATTCGCTTCGAACCCAAATCGTGCGTGAGTTCTTTGAGTGCCTCGATCAGTACGGCTGGGATTCCGTTTACCCGGTTCTAATTGGATCGTGCAAACGGATTTGGGACGCCTTTCCGGAGTTGGAAAAGCTGTCGGCTTGGCCCTCGAGATTTGAAATTGTTGCGGTTGTTGCTGTTGTGTTTCTTGTGATATTTTGTCGTGTTTCCCTCTGATGGTTGTTGCCCTTGGGAAGCTATTAAGCTCGGCGGGTGGTTGAACCGGGTTCATCAGCGAATACGTGCTGAATGATTTGTGAGTCTTTTGCATATTTCGCGTGGTTTTCTGGGGAAGTGTAAAAGTGTCGGAAAGTTTGTTGCCTCAGTCTTTTGTGTTGAGACAGCGTAATAGCAGCAGCAGCAGCAACAACAACTCGGATTATTCGCCACAATTCGCCAAGGAGCCGCTCTTTCCGACTCTTTGGCCGCTCTTGGCCAACTCTTAAATGTGCAATTCCCGCAGCGTTAACATGTAAAACGAGTGTTCGCCTCAAAACGAAATAATTATAGAGGAAGCCCGCAAAAAAAAATAGCCGCCAAGGAAGTACACAAAAACCATCAAACTAATGTGAAACCAAAATTTCGGCAAAATATTTAAAAATCATCATCGTTCCGGGGGAACCAGTTTAAAGCATAGCAAAATCGCAAAACAACGGACACATAACCAATTGGATTACGCAAAAAGGGCGAAGTTGGATAGAGGTGAGTGTTTTTCAAAAAAACCAAACCGAAAACCAGAGAAAACCCAAAAGAGAAACAGTTAAAATCAGGCAGAAAATCGAAGTTTGTACCGTTTGCAAAAACAAAACCGAAGGCAAAACAGCCTTAAAAGATGACTTCATAAATCGCCAGTCGCTGTGGATGTGCCAAAAATCCATCAGCCAAACCGGTTGGCTTCGACTCGAGTTTGCCTTGCTCGAAATTCACGGAATACTTGGGGGCACTTGGGGGAATAAATTGAAGAAGCATTGCAATCTGTTTTCTGTGCAAATTAAATGGGTTTTATCTGCGTTTTGCTTCGGCGAAAAAAGTGTCCCCATCTTCCATGGAGATCTGAACCTGTTTGCCAAGGTTGCCGTTGCCTGTGGCCAAAATTGGCTGCCAAGTTCGCCGGCCAGTTACATCATCCGGAGACGGGGACAAATATGGTTGGGATGGATGGGGTTTGGCCATCGGGCTATTCATGCAACCCCATCACGGACATCCGTCTTGCATCCGCTTTTCCCAGTCCCCGATTCCCGGTTTTCAATACCCATTCCTGGATGTGCGGCGCATAAGTAATGTGTCATCGGGGCCTTGGTGTCCCGGGTCCATTCACATTTTCCACACAATGTGTGCGGTCATTATGGGCCAGAATCTGTTGCTAATTGGCTGACCCAACAGAACTGAGCGTTGGGGGTTGGGTTCCTCTCCTCGTGGAACTTTTAGCACTTCCACGTATCGCACAGAACCATAATTATGTTCATTTCTATTGTTACGACTCGGCGTCTAAAGAAGTAATTAGGAATGTTGATTGATGGAGCGACGGGGCATCAGCCCATCCGACACTTGCATCATCTTCAGGGTCTGGGAACCTTTCCCTTTTTCGGTGATGCATGGCCTATTAATTGGTTAATTTGTGGTTTGCTGGCCATCAAAATATTGTTGTCTGGCCAATGTAATGGTCTTTATCTGCGTTGAATGCAACGCCTTTTCCACCAAATAATGGCCTTTTCAGCACTGAAGGCGCTTATTTTCAACTTCTGCTGGATATTTCCCAGTTCTCTCGCATTCTCGGAAAGCTTTGGGCTTGAGGAACCCCAACGCCAACGCAAGCGTAAAATTTGTATAATTAAAAGGCGAATCCGCGCTCGAGCTGCTCGAATACCAGTTCTCTCAGCCGTCGTGTAGTTAACTTGTTTATATAACAGGCAAACAACAGCTTCAAGTGACCTTGAAGCGGGCACAAAATAAAGTAAAGACGGGAAATATGATTGTGTGTATAATTTTGGCTCTTGGGCGATGTGTGTGCTCACTTGGCGGGAGAAACAAAGACTCCGCTCTTTGAAAATGATGACAAATGGCGGATTTCGGATTTCGGGGGTTCATGAACTAAGCCGAGAAATGCGTGTGGGCTTGCCAAAAGGTGTGCTGATGGATTTATAATCTCCGCCGAAGAACTGGCAAAGAAAGCTCCAAAAATGGTGAGTTCATTCAACCAGAGCTTAAACCTTTGCAGCGTTAGATTTTCCGCTTATTCGCTCGTATTGATTTACAGTTCGAAACGAAAGACTTAGGCAACGAACTTGACTATTGCATTACTCATACGACTCGTTGCCGCTCGCCACTAATTATGCAAAACCCAAATGCTAGCGAAAGGCGTGCCCGAAACCCCAGCCGTGAGTCACATGCTGCTTTTTGCTCTCCGATCTGGACAATGTGCATTCGTTTTCGTGTTTGTTTTGGCCGAAAATGAAAAGTCGTCTGGCTAGTTGACTCCCTCTCCCCCCACCACCCCCTCTCCACTCCTCCGCCGCCTTCGCCACCGTTGGCGAATTAAATCAACATTGGCAAACCGAAGTGGACTTAAATGCAAGCTCTTACCTTAGACCAACCCCACGCAGAAAACCACCGCGGCTGCAGTTGAATACGAGTTTGCTAAATTCATTCCGAAACACTTTCAAATCTGAACCTTTAATGGGGTGTGGCAGGCCAAGACTTTTGAACCGCCTTGAGTCGGACTCTTGTTAAAGGAAGTGGGTATAAGTGTGCTCGACTAAATAGCATAGGTTCTCCAGAATCTTTTAGATATGGAAGTTGGTTGTCTGCATTTGCGGATATTTCCAAGTAATATTTTATATTTAAAGTAATATATAAAGTATATATAATTTTTTTAAACCGGATTTGAACTAACCACAATGCCATACAAGATTCTCATCTCAGTGAAATTTTAAGCTCCCTAAGTTCCAAGTGTGAGATTATTTATTCTTCACACAAAGGAGAAATTATTTACCCATATACTGAGTCAAGGGAAACTTGGTTAAGTTATTAAGAGAGGCAGAAACATGAGGTCAGAACTGGCTGGCGCAACTTGTGAAGCCAGTGGCTCATCAGCCGATTCCCTCGTAAAGCCCAAGCATCAACATTTAAAATAACCCTCAATAAATGAGTTTTAATGACGAATTAGACTCATGCTCAGCTTGTTGACCAGCGGTAGCCGTTGCCAATGTCGCTGGGAGCCTCGATTTTAAGTACTTCTAGACGCGAAACCCGAAGCCACAACGAAAACGGAACTACAAAACTAGTTTCAGCTGTGCCTTCGGGCTAAAAAAAAAGAAAAAAGCAAAAAATCAAAACAGCGGGTAACAATGGGCGCCAGTCAAAAGGCAAAAAGCAAGCAAAAAGCGCAAAGTAAATGGCTAAAACTGAAATATTGTAGACCCGGCTGATAAAAATCAAACACATTCATGTCTACCGCTTAGCTCAAGTCACGTTCAATGCGAATTTCTTTGCCGCTTGTTTCGTGTTTTTACTCCTAGCTTTTCGTGGCAGACAAAAAATCGCCGCAAAACTTGTAAGCCGCAGAAATTAGGCGTCAAAATGAGAGAGAGAAAAACATATTTAGGCTGAGCCGCGGGGCCCGTTTGTGGGTGTCCAATCAGCGCTTTTGCATATTGCCAGTCGCTGTTTGAGCCAAATTGGACATCTTGACAAATTGCGGAGAAGCGAGCTGTTTGCAGAGAACTTACGTAACGCAAAAGCGTAAAATACGCAATGGTCAGCGTTTCTGCTCCAAGCCCAAACTTGGTTCGCACAAAATGTGGTAAGACGGTAAGACTGTGGATGTCTCCACGCTCCAGTTTGGTGCGTGTGGCAACAACCAGGTCAGCGCATTTTGGCCAAGAAGCTGGGGCTGGGTTTTCCACTAATGATGTGCGATTTTCAAATTCTCACATTGTCTTAATGGGCAATTGTCCATTAAAGACCGCGGCTGCTGTTGGCCCAATCGAAATCTATAAACGGAATCGGCGTTGGCGTTTATTGCAATTGGCCAACAGCCAATTAAAGCCCTGTTAGCTCATTTGAGGCGAACAAAGGCGGCGGCGAGACAATTGCACTGACCTTGGCCCGATCGTTGGGTAGAAATAAAGTTCGTTCCGATCTGTTGACTTCCCTGACTGACTGGGCTTCGAGTGGCGGCTGACGAGCGGGCTACCTGGCCATCAGTCCCCGATCAAACGCCAGCTAATTGCCAGACTTAAATTTAAAATTCTGATTCCGAAAAACAGAGCCTGCATGCATACACAATCAGGTGAAAGTCGATGCCTCAATTGCCATCGATCTCCGACGCTTGATTAGCCCGCTGGCCAACTAGAAGTTTGGTCTCGGGTAAAAGTAAAAGCTAAGCCCAAAAGTCTGGCAATAAAGCCGGGCTGACCCCGTTTGCGGGCCATTGAGCTGCCCTTTTTGTTCGGCTGGTTAATTGCCGTCATTAAGAACAATGCGGGACAATCGCACAATGCATCTTCAGAGCGGGCCTTCGGTCTTCAAGGCCCTAACCCTCCCCAACTTACTTTCTACGCCAGCGGAATTGCAGCGAAATTAGCTCTACGCATCGCTATGCTGCACTGAGAGAAAACGTAAGGTTCATATCGTATTTTCTCGAGAAGGAGAAGTAAAGCATTCAACCTAGTAAAAAGAATCTGGGAAAGCAAATATGAACAAAAATGCAATAAAACTATATGATAATCAAGTTAACTCAGTTAGATATCAGAGTTCAAAGAAAGAGTTCAGCATCTCAACATGTTTCTATGGACAAGTATAGACAATTTTTCTTTGCGTGTGATTGATCACACTACAGCCGAGATGTACGGCGGAGATTTCCCATTTTAATGGCAAACCGCAACCGAAAGTTGGTAGAACTCCCCCCAGCCCCGCCAGCACATTATAGTTCCAAATGGGTCAGCCACGTTAGTGAGTTGTGGCTTAAAGCGCTGCGAGTGTGTGTGTGTGTGTGTGTGTGTGAGTTGGTGTGCTTAACACAGTTTCGTCTGTGATTTTGCCATTGCCTTTGGCAATTCAGATTGGAACCAGATCTGGCAGCTGATGGCAGCGATGGGAGTCGTCGGGCATTCTAATTGACTGGTTTCCCGAGATCTCGGAGATTTCTAAGGGTTCCCAAAGTCTGCGGCTTGATTAATGCGGTTCACCCAGATACGTCCGTCTACGGGTGGTCCGTTCCCTTTAATTATCCACTTCATTAGGGATTTGTTTTGGTGGGCCCAAAACATTTACGGGCCCATTAACATCAGCATTTAATTTTCAAATATTTGGCCGGGGGAGCAATTTAATGCGCTGTTACCCGCTTTTTTCACACTTTTCCGCTTTTCCCAACGTTTTCGCTCGAGCAGAAAGCTGTAAAGCTAAGTGTGCATTTCAAAACTATTTTTGCATACCCGCGCCGGGTATTTAACAGCAAATAAATTACGGGAAAATGGAAACACGCGAGGTCATTTAGCCGCCACATTAACAGAGCACACACACTCCAATGAAACTGCAATTGTTTAAACAAAACAACAAGCAAATGAAATACACAACTTTGTTGGCCCGTCGTGCACGCAAAACCCATTTAATTTATTCAGTTGCACAGCCCATTTGTTGGTTTTCGGTGCTGCTCAGTGTTTGTTTGGTTATTTCGGTGCTATTTGCTCTGTGAAATGTGTGTCAAATGAATTCAAATTGACACTTGGAGCCATCCGTTACAGCCGAATGCCCACGATCGATCCGGCAATGAATCATAGTTACATCATTTATATTCTGGACAAGAACTCTTCGATTCCATGGGGAGAATCACAAGTTGAGGAAATGCGCTCTGCTGCAGGAAATGCCGACTATACCTTGATTTTATGGCTTCAATTTCTGGATATACAAAATTACAATTCATATGGGATACTTTGGTATTTCTTTTCGTTTCATTTTGGCCAGCAAACATCTATTGTTTGCGTCCCAATTCGGAGCAATTTCCCTTATCACCGATGAACGTAATTGAAGGTCAGCCTGCCATTTCCATTTCCATTGGCCATTCGGCGCTGAGCTGTGTTTCCTTTTGCTCATTTTGGCCCGAACTGGGTAACGAGAGCAGATGCCAATCAAAGTCATTATTCATAATGCTCGTTGGCGTGCCTCGTCGCATTTTTCCAGCTAATTTTTTGCCTGCATGAGCTGCGTTTTCAATTCCGAACTTTTTTACCTGTCTCCCTCGGCTTGGAGCCTCGGCTTGCGTCATTCTGCTAATTTTAGCTAATTTATTGCAATGCCAGTGGAAGTACGCGCTTGTATCTCGTATCTCTGGCAGTGGGATGGTGGGATGTTGTGGCCCGGCGTCAGTTGGCAATTTGCATTCGGCTCTAAGCCACGTTTGCCGGCGGATTGTGATTGCTCGGCGTTCAGGAAGTGTGGGCCTTTGGCTTTGACAAATTGATGTGTGCTCACTGCATAATGCCAACAATTTATCAATTTCAAGCCATATCTATTGACCCAATTCCGTGCTTCTCCCCGTTTTGCCGGCCAACCAATTTCAATAACAAGCAGACTCCCAAGCAGATTACACCTCTTGGATAATAACCGGCCGTATCTTGGGGTCTGTATCTCGATCTGGGGTGAGTGGACGTGGATGTGGACGTGGATGTGGAGTGGAGTGGAGATGCAGTGTTGCTCTTGTGACATCATCGCCTTTTGGTGTGTGTTGCTGTGCCGTGAATGAAATGTGTTGGCAGCGGTACGGTAACAACAAATCATTATCGCCTCTCGGCCATCAGCGTAAGCCGCATTTCGATGTCGTGCGACGCCCAAGACAATGATCAGCATGCACGGCGAAAAATGATCTCATTTCGGCTATCATTTGGGTGGTATTTCACATTAGAAAGTTTCTACTACATAATGCTTTGAACAATACCCCCCAAAATTGGCAAACAAAATGTTTTAATTAAGATATAGATCAGAGAACTCGCTATAAATCAATCCAAGCGGGTTTAAAGTTAAAGGTTCTCTAAAATGTTTTTCGGCATTTGGAATGACTAATTTTATACGTCATACAAAACCTTCTAATACCCATTAACCACTTAAATTTGCATGACAAAAATTATAGTTCATTGAAATAGAAAAAAAATGGTTGAAGCCAATTACATTGATTTATTTTCTGTGTATCGATCGCTATGAAAATGTCTTCCTGGCCATGACTCGCCTGCAAAGTTCTCACCGCTCGGCAGGAAGTTGAAAAGCGTTTGTCACGGGCCATTGATATGTGTTTAATATCTCGTAATGCTGCAACTGCTGCTGCTTCTGTTGCCGCTTAGAGAGGGAGCGGAAACCAGAGTCATGATGCCATGAGTTGCATTTGGCGGATGTTTGTTTGCTCTGCGCTCGATGGCTGGCATCTCGCAGATACTTTATCCCTTCAGTTACCGTTTCACAGCGAGCACTTTGTGCCGAAGCCAACCCATTTGCAACAAGCCGCACGCGAACCCCAATTCGGCTGTGTTGACTTGACCCATTTGGCAAACAGAAAGTTTGCCTTTGGGCCACGAAATTCATTACAGAATCGCTGTGTTCGGTTCGAGTGATTTAGCATAATCCTATACGTGTGGTGTAGTGGGTGCGAAACCGGTTCGCAGTGGGTATTCGGCTCTTTGGGTTTCAGCTGAGTTTTGACTATTTGCCAAGGTTTGAGACCCGCATTAATATCCGCTTTCGCCTCCCTCACTCTTTTTGCAGCTCGCACCATGAAGACAGGCGCTCCGATGGACATTTTCTACACGGCGCTGCACTTAATCGTAAGTATTAAGTATTAGCCGGGATCTCCATTGGGCCCATCGAAATGGAAAATTGCCGGACTCGGATTCGGACTCGGATAGAACACATCAATCAGCCGGGGCCACATGAATGACAATTGCATGCCAATGCGATTAACCTGGATATGAGACCAGGGGCCAGTTCCCCACTCCAGACTCCCTCCTTCCTCCTTAGTATGCTGTATGCTAAACGCGATTCCGAGTGGCCAAAAGTGGCACACCGTGGCCCCAGCTGCATTCTAAGCCTCTTGGCCCCACTTGAGCTCAAATCCGAAAGATTCAGGTTGGGGCTCTCGGGTTCAACCTTAAACCCAGGCTGGCGAAAGTTTTGCCAGGCTTCGGCGGAGCCTTAGAATCGTGAGAATACTCATATAATGATCCCCTCCTGCCGCCGTCAACACGAAAACGAAATTTCCCCTTTAATTAAAGAAGCTTATTGGCGATGGATTAGGCCGGGACTTAATGTCGGCTTGTCGTGATTTATGTCGGCGCTTTGTGACCCGAAGGGGGTCGGGGTGCCTAGTCTATAGTTCCAGACAGCATCCTATATGCCAACTATGCTAATGAGCGACTTGTCTCCACTTTCTTTACAGACAATCGCAGCTCTGACGACGCACGCGGCGCAGATTCCAACGGCAGTCAGTGAGTACATAAATCTGTCTATTAAGAAGCTAAACCGAATTCTATTTATTGGATTGGGGGTACCGATCGATGGGGGCCCAGAGAAAAATTGCTAACAAATTGGTAGCGAAGACGCTGCCAAGATTGAGCTCAGTTGGGGGCTTTTGTTGGCCTCCGAAGAGTGAAACAACATTCAAATGAGGCATCAATATCTAGCCTGATTAGTATGTAAATAGAATAATTAAAATATTTATTTTTTGAAAAGGTATAACGTTTTAGCTTGGCTGGTTTCTGACAAAGTCCACATCATATGCTTTTATAGTTAGAAATAACTATATTACTGATTCAAATGAAAATAAACTTTAGATTAGCTAAATGTTGCAGCAATAAGTATAATCTTAATACTATTAAATTAGTAGCAAGGAAAGTATAAGGCAACTTTGAAGAAATTTATCTTTATATCATCACGCTCAAAATGGGTTACAAAAGTATTTAAAAATACAATGCAGGATACAAACTCCGTGGAAAGTACTGAGATTGACAGAAATAGCAATGATGAATTGGCTCCCCCCGCAACTATTACCTAATTAGTTATAAAGGCACTCCACTTTAATCCGCCGGCGCCGCTTCCATTGTTAAGTAAACCCGCTAAGCGGCTTGTTGTCTCTCTGGTTGCGAAATCTCTGTTGACTTTGTTGGCCGAAACCGAAAACAGGCATTATAATCGCTTGGCAAACTAAGGTCTACAGCGCTTTGGAGCTGCCTCATTTGAGCGGCGAGTGGCCAAAAGTTGCGGCACACTTCCTTCTGGCTTTCACATTGCGTTTTTATGGTCCAGGATTTTGGAGATTTTTGGCTAAGACCTCGCTGACCCGGGCCTCATGATCGGGCCGCGGTCCGTGGAGCGACTCCAGGTAGTTGAGGAACTGCGGGTAGGTGAAGAACTGGCCCAGGTTTCCCCCTGGACTGCGGTGGTACGAGCAGTGCTCGTCGTGGATCCACTTCCTCTGCTCCGGCGGATCGAATTGCTTGGCCACGCTGGCGACGCGTAGCCTCAGATCGCAGAGTTCGGAGGAGGTGTGCCTAGGGATTGGATATTTAAATTTTGCAGATAAGGCCCGGCTTTGGCTTACACAAAGGCCTTATCGACTGTCTCCCTGATTTTGGGACTCTGGCAAATGAAGTTCAGTACGAAATAGCTTTGTTCTGCGTGCATATATCTGAGGAAAAGCGGGGGAAGCAGGCAGAAACGCACACAGTCCATTAACTTATCCATATGAGTCTTCCGAACAGACCAATCATAACTCAGCCAGCGGACCGCAGTCATAAATATCTGCGGAATATCATAAATATTTGGGATTGAAAACCCTAGAGAAGATCCCTGAAACCTCACCTCAATTTCGCTGTTCACTGCCACAAGGTTGCTGCTCAAGAGCTTTTCAACCCAATTGATGTCCAGCTCCAAGAACTCCTTGGAGGCCACCAGCGGCAGAAAGGCCTCCTCGCAGCGAGAAAGCATCAGGAGCTGAAACATGGGAATATCGAACCTCTGAGCCTCCAGGAACAGTCCAAACGCCACGATTCCGGTGACTCTTTTTTCATTTAGGCAGGAAAATGTGAACTCCACGAGTTCATCGATTTTCAGGAACTCGGTTGCAGCATATATGTCCACCAGGGTGCAGTTTCCCTTTAGCTTCAGGCGCTTCTCCTGGGTGCACGCCATCCAGTTGTAGATGGCATGAAACGCGTTTGGGGTCACCTTTTCCACTGGCAGCTGAGCAGTCAGGCTGTCCACGTCCTCGTAACTCATGAAGTATTTGGAGTGCGTCTGAAGCACTTGCAGATGACAGCGGAACTTGTATTTGCCCACAAAGACCTTGAAGGAGCAGGAATGCGGGTCATTCAGAATCCGGAGGAGTCCGACCTCGAAGGGGACTTTAGTGCGCTGCTTGCACTTTAGGTTGTCATCGCCAGAAGCTCTCTTTGATACGACACTGAATTTGGGATTGAAGAGCTCCGTCTCCACAGTGAATGAAAATGCCGAGGTTAGGCTACTAAAAGTTATATAATCATATAGGAAGAATATTAAAACGTGTAAAAATATTTAGGAGGAAGTCAAATGCAAATAAGTTTCTAACAATTCCATAGTTTTTGCATTTATGCATTTTAAGAGGTACTTACCTCTTATCCGAGTTATAGCTTTCCTCGTTTGTTTCGACATTTTCACTAATAATGAGCTGTGAACGAAGATAATTAATTTTTATTTTAATTTCTTTCCTCTACTCACGTTCTCATTGGAAAGAGAAGATGCCGCATGTAACTCCTCTGATACCCAATCGCTTTCCTGCCTATTTTTACTTGGTATATCCAGATCTTTGGGCGAAGAATGGACCTCGCCGTCTGTACCTTCCTGTTTTTGCTCCATTTGTGGCTCAATGTGATTCATATGTGCACATAAAATTTAGCTGTCTCCATAAACTTGGCGAAAGCGATCGCTAATTTTCTGAAATCGAATCTCAATCACGAAATATCACATAAATCGCCGAGTAATAAACTGAGTATGAAAAGTTGATTTATATTTCCAGGCAACTCGATAGGGATCGAGATACATACTTCGGGCTTCAGGGCTTCGCGTTCTTTGTTCGCTCGAAGAAGCGAAGAGCCATTTATGCGAACCTTTGTTGGCTTAGTCTAGTTTGTTCTATTTGAGGAGTGCAGCTCGGCTCGCCTGCGGAGACCATAAAATTATACATAATAGAAAGCCATTAAATGTTTTATGTGCCAGCCGAGTCGACGAGTGGATTCCATTCCCCATTCCCCAGCAGAGTGCAGAGTGGGGAAAACCGGCTTGCGACGGCCGTGTTGCATGCAATTACTTTGCCCAGAACCGCAGTAAGTGATGCGAAATGCTGCAAGGTTCGTTGAACCGCCTCGACCGCGGCTGGCATCCTCTGCCATCGCATCTTGGCCATATACACCACGCCACACCATTCTATATACTTGTGCACACAATGCCAGAATGCCAACTGCCAGGGCGAACGTGCCCGGGCAGCTTTTCTCTGCTCTCCGCTTTTCTTCTTGGCCAATTGTGTACCTTCGACTGCCGCCGAGCAGAGGAGCCAGCGGGGAGTTCTTGCGGGGAGCTCTGCGATCGGGTGGCTGGCCGGCCGAAAGCAGGAAATGCCAAGAGCACAGCCAAATCCAAATCCCAGGCTGCGCCTCGAATTGTTTGCCAAGTTCAAGGAACTGGCAGCGTGGCGTCTTTCTAATGGCCACCAGCGCTTCTGTGGCGTGTCTGCGCCCCATGTTTGCCGCTTCTGCCGATTTTCGAAGTCGCCGCTTCACTGGCTTCTCAATGTCATGAACAGACACTGAGAGAAAATCGAAGTAGTGTGCTGAGAAATCGAATTAAAAAGAGACGTCAATAAGTTTCTACGCTTGCAGATGCAAAGCTATGAAATTAATTTCTATATATTGAAAATATTTTCCATTTAAATGTTATTGGATATACATCTTATTGAATTTATTTTTAAATGCTTGAAATGTTTGCTATCAAGCATTTGTTTTCCATGTTCAAAATCTTTAAAGTTGGTGGAATTTTTTTTCGAATACTTTATTGTTATTTGTTAAGTCTTCCGCATGCCGAGTCCAACTTGGAGCTGTAGTCTTAGCTAAATACTGCTTCCAGTGGCCATTGTCTTGGGTTTTTCGCGCATGATTTATGCTAACGGCTGTCGAGGCTTCATCCTCCGGGTCGCCTAACTGTGCTTTTTGGGAGTGGGCCTGTCGTGTCTCTGTTTGCATTTCATAATTTCCGATTTCCCCCCCAGAGGATGCCCAGAGCTCGCTGAGCGAGGCGATTGCGGCGGCGGAGGCGGAGGTGACCTCCACCTCGAAGCCGACGGTGGAGCCGAGCGTGCGGATCAAGTGCCTCTCCGGGTCGATGCTGATCACCATCAAGGATGCGCCTCCGAACCACGAAACGGGCCTCTTCAGCGGCATGATCTACCCGAAAGGCCTGTCCAAGAACTCCACTTGCCTGAGCGAATACAGGTGAGTAACGACTGCTTGGTTCATCCGATCCTGATCCTAATCCACCTCTCCCACCACCCTTCCCCGCAGAGACCATGTGGGCTCCCTGCGGTACAAGCTGCCCCTGAGGTCCTGCAACACGATGCCGAAGGAAACGGTGAGTCCAGAACCCCATTGCCCCGAATAAAAGAAACTCCCACTCGGCAGATAGTCGGTGACGCCATGTCCCCGGCTAACTCGTTCTACCCAACTTGGCATGCAAATAAAAATTGAACATTAAGCTAAGCACTTATAAGGCAGCCAGACCCGAGACCCGACTCATTGGTTACAAGGTAAAGTCCATATGCCAAGATGATTAGTCCATTGAAAGGTTGAATCTCAAATGGCCAACTCACGCACCTTTTGCGGCTGAGCTAATGATGCGATTTGATGGCTTCAGAGTTTCCAGCTAAAATAGCAGCCATCACACATGGTGGATAAGTTAAAAAAACATAATGAATAGAGGCTTGGCTTTTGAAATGACTATCGTTTAATCAGAATCAGCGAGCAGTGATTGAGTTGTGGTGCAATAGTTAAGCTCATCTGTTTAAGAAGAGAATACATTTTAAAGATTTATATAAATGCGAGAAATCTAATCATTTTATAACAAGCTTTCTATAATCTCTTAAATTGATATTCCTTTAGTGATTCAGTTTCGCTCAAAACCAGATTTTCCAAGATCTCCGAACCGATCAAGCGTACTATTGATCTAAACCAGCCGATCAAGCATGACGAGCTGTCTCCCATGCCCCTGTAAGCGATATCGAATAATCCGAAAGAGGGCCGAGATGTGCCATATAAATTTCATTGGGTTCGGCTAATACGTATATGGCCGACTTATTTATTGGCTCAATCGGTCGATCGATTCGGGCAAACAACGGGCTGTGTTTGTGCTGGGATCTGATTTTGAAATCTCAATTAGCACTTAGCCGGGCTAATGCGGCTGCAACTCACGCACTGGCATTTTTATAGCCGCTGCCACAGAGCCCGATTGTGATACATATTTAATGTATTTTCTCGGCGTTTATGGCTCTGCGTTTTGTAATTCGCTGGCTGTAGCGGCTGCTGTTTGCTGCTTTTTCCTTTCGCCCGATTGGATTGACACAATTTTTGAAATTACCAATGTTAATTGCAGTTACGACAGCCGATGCGATGTGGCAATGCAGTGCAGTGCATTTAAGAACCGCAACATCTACTGTGAGTTATCGAATGGAGCTGGCTAGCTGCTTTATGTTGGCTAAAGGCAATTAACAATCGTCGAAGTGGGTTAAAATAACGTGTAATAGTCCATTTCGTCTTGTGCTGTATTAAAGACTTTAGTTGAGTTCCGAAGTTTTTACGATTCATGTCGATTTTGCGCGAGTACGCTGGCTATTAAATAGATTTTAAACACATCTTGGCACGAATAGCACTTCCACGTTTGTTGCCCAAGTCATTCGTTTTCGGTTGATGTTTTGTGCTAAAACTGGTACCAAACATATATTTTTAATGAACTCTGCGAGTACTGAGGGTTACCTGCCATATATAGCACATATAGTATTCTTGAGTTTGCGTTCCACTCAGTTCGTTGCCTAAGTCTTTCGTTTCTGACTGCTTTGTCCTTCGCCGCCCGCCTTTTCGTGTTGATTCAAGCAATTTGCGCAGAGTGCTCGATAAGTAAGAATCGGTAGACATTATTTGCCCCCCGCAAATACTGAAAAGTCAACAGAGGCGTCCAAGGCCCGCCCGTAGATATCGTAAATGTTTGTCATTAAACACGATGAGCGGGTCTCATCCAGCGTGCAGTCGCACTAATGGCAGCCATCCTGCCTTACGTCACCGGCGAGATGAGCTCATTGCAGTGTAAAAAGTCGCGTGACAGCCGCCACATCTGCTGGCACCGAATCACGAGCTCCCCCGAGGAGCCGAGGGTCTTGGCTGTGCGCATGTCAAGCATAATTAAATCGGCCACGAACAGGTACAGCGTACAGCTTACAGGGTCGAAAGGGGTTCGGGGAGGGGTAAGCATTTTAATTAAAATTTAATTGCCAGCCCAGAACTCACGAGTCGCGAGTCGCGAGTGTCTATCAAAAACAATTTTTCATAGCTCAGCGAGTAAGCCATCTCGCAGCGAAATCAATTTGTTCTGTTCGCCGGTTAATGCGTTCGTTGGCCACCAATGCCACCAACGGATGACCATGAAAAGGCCAAAAGTGTACAGACATGTAAGCGCTTTATGGCCGATATCGATATTTAAAGGCAGCTGCCGCCGCGTTTGGAGCGAAGGTCAGTCGGCTCTCCCACGCATCCAGCTGACAGTCAACCTGTTTTGGCCGTGTTTTCGTTAGCCATCTGATACACTTACGCTCACAGCGACTCACATATTTACGCGAAGAAGTGTCATAATGACATAATAGGCTCTTCTACCGTTAGAACCTCCGCCGCCTGAGCTTGGAAATCTTAAATGTCACTTTATTATGCTTTTTATTGGCCCATTGTCTCGCAATGATGATGCCCAGATGCTGAGAACTGACACTCGAAATGATAACTGTCAACGGTTCTCGGGGACTTGGCCAACAAAGGAAGCCCCTGCCGTTCTTTCTCCTCTGATTTCTAACCTAAGCCATTCCAGCGACGGAAACAACAGAGTTGGGCAATAAATCGCACACTGGCTTCTACAGCTGCTACAGTCTTAAGTCGGCTTCTTCGGGCCGTCGATTAATGGCCGCTAAGACAACAAACATCGGCGTTGGCTATTAAGACTGCCCGCCTGAGGAGAGCCCACTTAGCCGAAGAACTTCCGTGCCCAAATCTGTAGAGACCCAATTACGAGACTTCCGAGCAGGCGGAGTACTCGCCTCCGTCATTACCTCACCTTTCTTCTGCCGCGCTGGCTTTCGGTTGCCAAAGCCATCGAGTGTGTGCCCGATTTGTTTCTGCCGCCCGTTGGAATTAGCACAATCACCGATGGGCGAATAACCCGTTACAAGTGCACAGAGCGAAAAAGTATAGGAAGTGTGAGAATAAAGTTCTGTTGTGAGCTTCTCATTTGGAAAGTGTAAGGAAGTTCATATGTGTAGGAACTGCTTTTCAATTATAAACCAGTGTTGGAAACCGAAAATGAAATTTAATTATAGACGCCAGCAGGTGTTAATAACCAGGTGGCAAGCCAAGAACAATTTCCCACCGGCGGATAAATTAAAGCTCCTTTCGCAAGGGAAATTGCATCATGCCAGCAGAGCGTTCTTGGATTTCACAAGCTCCTAACTAACAAGCCATTAAAATTCATCATGCAAACCTGGCTAATTTGCGAGGAGATAAGGCCCGCAGATCTGTACTTGGACTAGACGTCACACCTGGCTGATCGGCTTCAGCACCATTCTGACGGCGAGTTCAGGAAGTGCTCCCAAGCCCCCACTTTAGCGCTGTCGGTCTTGGATCGCACATTCAACTTCTGAGCGGCGATTTCTGGCTGCAGCCAAGCGTGAATCTGAATGCATAATGAGAAGGGGCTTCGCCGCCATTATACTTGGGTTCAGGTGGCTGAGATGGCTTCTCGGCAATTCTATGTAAATACAACTATCGTTACCCAGTGGCCAGTCCAGCTCACCAAGTAAATAGGGGGCGAACGGGTTTGCTTTTCGGGTCTTTTGTCAGTAGGTGGTAATTTCAGGTATTATTCCCATTTTAATGTTAATAACTTGAACTGAAGAAATAATATATTAACTAGAAATAATTTTCATTTTAATCTGACTAGAAACTATGTTTAAAAACTTTGGGTTTTTAAAGTTTTCTGGAATTGGATTTTAACGATTTCAAATAAAATCGTGTTTTCTGGTTTTAATAACACATTCAACGTTGCTTTTAGGATGATGGTGGCATCGAGTTCTTCAACACCATTGTGCTGCAGCCGCACCTGAAGCTCATCACGGACTTGGGACGTGGCTACCACGTCCGCTGTGCCTACAAGAGCCGCGATGCCGCCATGAAGCCGAAGAAGTACCTTCGTAAGCACGCCCAAAAGCCGCAGGCCTTCCGCAGCGAAGACCGCAGGGACTACGGCCGATCCCTGGACAAGCAGCAGGACGACGACCTGGACGAGGAGGATGTGTACGACGCGAATGCCCCGCAGGACGAGGATGTGAGCAACAACGAGATCCCCATGCCCGGTTGCCACATGAAGATCTACAACGACGAGCAGAAAATAGCCGACGATGTGAAGATAGGCGATCCTCTGACCATTGTGATCAGCATCGACAGACAGAAGATCTACGGCCTCCATGTGACGGACTGCATAGTGCGCGATGGCTTGGGTTGGGGTGAGCAGCGGTTGGTTGGCGAAGATGGGTAAGACCGATCCTAATCCCAATTTGAGTACGGCATATAACACAGTCCCGATTTCACAGCTGCCCCATGGACAACGAGATCATGGGCCAGTTTAACTACACCGAGGACCGGCTAGCCGCCAACGTGACCTTCCCGGCGCACAAGTTCCCGTACACCACCTCCGTGTACTACCAGTGCAACGTGCGCCTGTGCGCCCTAGAGGATCCCTCCTGCCAGGAGGCGCCCCTGTGCACTGGCAAGCGTCCCAAGCGCCAGACTCCGGTGGACAGCAAGGAGGAGGAGGGAATGCCCGCCACCATCGAGGTCTTCTCGGGGTTGTACGTCAATGAGAACGAGAACTCCAACGACAGCGACGACGATGCGGTTTACAAGGAGAAGGTGAGTTCTTAGGCACATATGATTAATTTATGTAGAGGAAGTATATACAATATGATTTCGCTGATTCCGAATCTAGGGCTTTCTAGGGCTTTATCTTAATAAATTTCTCAATAAATCTCCTTCTTCCAGACTCTGGATGACGCCCTATGCGTGTCGCAGCGCACATTCGCCATAGCCATCGCCATCGCGGGCCTGATCCTGATGCTGGCCGTGGTCGCCGCCGTGCTGTGCATCATGGCCCGCAGGAGCACCAAGACGGTGTCCAACTCGGGCAGCTCCATCTACAGCGGGCCGTACACGAACACCGCCTTCTCGCACAGCAGCTAAGCGGGGAGTGGTGGGAGGTCCTCGCAGATAAATTCAAAATTCAACGTTTCCAAAATGCAAACACTCAAAGTGTTGAAAAAAATCAGAGAGAGAGTTACCCGGAGGTCCGGGCGCGCAGGTGCCGCTGCGGTAGTCAACGATGGAACGGATCGGAAGCCACCTAGTTTGTAAGGATGCCGGAGCAGTCAGTCGTCCAGCGGCTGTTTTCTAGATTAAGCCTAGTCTTAGTTTGCAATTGATGTGCAGAGATTACCGGGCAATGGCTGGATAACATCCCGATTGCCCGCTAATGTCGCAGAGTTCTTGGGAAGACCCAGATGGCATTCGCAGAGCTCTGTTCCGCACAGTCGGTGTTGGACTCGCCCCTCCTTCAGACACTCCACTGGAAGTGTAAGCGTGTTTCTGCATCCCCAACTAACCCACTTTCCCTAACTTAATCACTCGAACTAACAACGAATGCAGCAGCCGACGCTCAGGTGATATTTGTACTCGTATCTACTTAACTACTACTCCTTAATTTTAATTTATTAATTTATCTGATGCCTAACTGCCAAAGGTCCAAAACTGCAGAAAAGGTCCCTTCTTAGTAGAATTTCCTGAATTTCTTGTCATTGATTTACTTGAAACTTTGATTCGGACGCAGGAGGAGCCCTTATTACTACACAGCCGTCCCGATCACTTACTTTAATATATGATAATGAAATGATATGTCTGGCAACAGTTCTCAAATAAGATAAGGCCTTTGCACCGCTTCAATCGAGCATTCCGAGGCCCACTGACACTAAAGGGAATGCTCCTCTGGAGCCGTTCAATTCACGCGATTCAATTCATATTTTAAAGCTCAATTTTAGTGTACCTCTAAGTTAATATTACTCATTGAACAATAAACTCAAATTGACCTAAAAATCAAAAGCTTTTTGACTGACAATGTGATGTGAAAATGGAGGTTCTAGAATCACTTTTGTTACGGGATTGAACAGGTAAGATTATTAAAAAAGTTCACGAAGCGCTACAAACAATTTAGTATCTACAAGATTATCAAACTGGAAGCTCCCATCGGAAGCAAATATCAATCTCTTCCTAAGAATTCTACTTTATTGTATCGTCAAAATGATTTTTAAATTTCTTATATATAATTTACTGTCTTGTTTAACCCTGGGCTCCCTAAATTGTCCTACTGAAAAATCTCATTCACTTCAGTTTCATCTCGTGCGCCAGTGTCAGAGGGCCTCGGCTAACGATGCATTGGCTCTGGAAAACACCTCCTCCCTGGAGGAATGCACCAATCTGGCTCACGAACTACGTGGCTTGGCCCTCAACTACTCCCCTGGAGGCTCAAAGAGAAGTACAAACGTTTTCGAACAGAGGCCGTATGGAAAGGAGGGCCAAAAGCAGCAGCACATTCGAAGTCGTTTCAGTGTTTTTGACCAACCAGGCGAGTTTTTCAACTGCCATGTGCTTCAGTGTCCCCAGAACAGCACGTTCTCTGGGATGGTTAATGATAGTCGCTTTGATTATTACAGTTTATATGGCAGGCCAACAGGTTGGTACAGTAGAATGTGTGTTTAACCACTAGGGAATCTATAAATCTGTTTGGACAGTTGTTAAAAACTATAGTTGTATACCGGAAGTTGGACTGTTTGTGGTCTTCACGCAGCCTACTGTTTATTTGAATGCGTCGCTGACCTGCACCAATTCCTCGGAGTTTATCGGCAGTCTGGCTCACATAGCCTCAGAGCACAGGACGAAGTCCTTGGCTCAGTGGTTGCTCCAGTTCAACAGGAAGTCTCAATCAGAAAGAAATGTGTTCTTGGCCTTTGTAGGTTTGGTGTACAATAGCTCCACTTCACTGAACCCACTAGATTTTCGGAACTCTCAAAAGGAAAGCCTCAACTGCTTTTTGTACAGGGCCTGGGCAGCCGGTCATCCTCGCCTCGGGTGGGTTAAAAATCAATTATTTCGAATTAGTTTACACTAATCTTTGCAAATCATCAGTCAGGAGCTGACAAACGCTAGCTGCGTGGCCCTGACGCCGCAGGGAACTTGGCAAACCCTGCACTGCGAGCGTGAGCTGCCCTTCGTCTGCGAGATGCACACGGCCAGACCAACTTCCACCTGGGATCACTCAGAATCCGAGCTCGATATTGGCCCGAATGCAGCTTTTGATTGCAGCAACAATTGAGGGTCTATGGCAGCATGGATATTCGCAGCCGTTTTATTCACTTAAGCAGTTTTCAAAACACAAAAGCCAAATATAGATAGTTGATGGTGTTAGCCCGCCACTCGCACGCTTTGAGGAAAGTGTGTATCGCTGGAGGAGGAGGTGCAAGAACACCGGGCAGCGCCGTTTAGTGGTACTTGTAGTTCCTGTGGTGCTTCAACTTGGTGTAGTTAATCAGATAGAAGAACGTCATGCTAGCGACGGTCAGCTGGAAGAAGGGAGCGATCCCGGCGCGCTTGGGGAACACGTACTTGTGCTGCCAGCGCCACCAGGCACGGCTTACGGCTCCGGCCACGGCGTTCGGGGTCTTGTTGCGGCGTCCCAGCCAGGCACCGATCTCGCCCAGCTTTACCTGGCCGAAGGGCACATCGGCTACGGATCAGAAAGTCGGGAATTATGTAAATTGGTTAGAATCTAGGCCAATCGGGATAAATGTGCTCTGCGCCTGCCGCAAAACACAGAGCGAAAATTACGTAATTTCGCGGCCTCTTCTCACCTTTGCCGTAGAAGCGGGCCGGGTCGTAGGGCCCATGAACCTTTGGGTTGTACTCAGCTGGGTAGTCTCCGAAAGCCATCTCGCTGTTTGGTAAAATATATATTCTTAAATTAAAGTTCTTATGAAACAAAAAATTACGCCTGCTACTCACTCGTTCGATACCAAGTATGACCGTGACTGGACGGACTAGGTATTTTTACTAGGTATTTTTATTTAATTAGGGTGCCCCTTTCGGTATTAACGCGCACCAGTTTTTAATTTTTAAGGAAGGTTTTCAGAAATTATAACTTAAACACTCAAATATATGCGGCCTAATGCGAATATATTCCATAACAAAGTACATATTAATAATACTGAAAATACTAGTCAAACAAAGTTTAAAACAAAACGCAAAGTGCACTAGCATGACACAAAAGCTCTAATAGTTAGTACTCACTTTGCTTCTTTAATGAAATTTGGTATTTTTATAAGCCATTTCTACTGGCTTGAAAATACTGGCATCACTCTTCCTTGCGTCATCTGGCAACACTGTGCTCCAGTATATACAGAAATCAAATACGATTTTTGCAAGCCTGGCCATTCAAATTGGAATCCAACCAACAGTAAAGCCCCTTTGCAATGAAACTGGAGGAGCTCTTGGCCGGAAAAGGATCCTCCTCGCCGCCGGAAGACGATGACGAGGACGAGAAGGTGGATCTGAAACCGCAGAAATCAAGCAGCGCCATGACGGATGAGGGGGCGGAGAACGCGGAGGATGCGGCCGAGGATGCTGCCGAAAAGGAAGGTGGCAAGAAAAAGGGCACGCGAAAGAAGCGCTCGCTCAACTGGGAGGAGGCCGAGCGGGGGTTGCTCCTCGAGGTCATCAAGTCGAAGGTGGCCTTCGTGGAAAACCGCAGCGTGGACGCAAAGAGCATAAAGGCCAAGCGTCTGGCGTGGTCGCAGATCACCAAGCAGTAAGTTGCGCAATCGGGATACAGGAGTATTTTATAAAACACTTCACTTCATACAGGTTCAATGCACTCAACTTCCGACACCGCCTGCTGGAGCAGATCCAGGTGCAGTGGCGCAGCATGAAGAACTCCGCTAAGCGGGAGCACCAGCAGAAGCACCCAAAGGCGGACGCTCTTGAGGGGATGCGCATGATCGAGTTCCTTGAGGAGATGCAGAAAGATCCTGTTAGCTCGCGCAGCCAGACGCGCAGCGCTAACAGCAACGGGGCCGTCAAAAAGGAGCTGCTAGATATCGATGAGGACGAGGACATGCCGCTGGCCGCTCTGCCCAACTCTACAAATGCCAGCGAGGATACGCTGCAGACCTCCACCATCGCCATCCCCTCGCCGCCGCCCTCCACCGCCGGCGGGGATGGAGATTCGCAGCAAGAGGCCACTCCCGCCCAGCCGGCAGCCCAGCGACGCAAACGGGCCAAGGCCAAGCCCTCGCCCTCGGGCGCCAAGACAGAAGCATCCACCGAAACGGGGGAGGAGAATGAAAAGGGCGCAGTCTCGCCGCGAAAAAGGCGACAACGGAATGTGAGTAGAAACGTCCTGAGAGCATTCCAAGCAAATTCCTATTTAGGAATCAGAACGTTCGCGATGTACCACTTTTCTTGCACTCTATAACTATTCTTTTTATTATGCTAACTAATAATGGTCCATTTTTATCACAGCTATCACAGGCTCAGTCCCTTCTTTCTGACGAAAACGAGGACTCCAACAAAGTAGCACCGGCCTCCTCGCTCCAGCAGTTTTCCTTGAGCGCCGCAGCAGCGGTGGACACGAACAGCCAGCCACTGGATCTCGTCAGCTCCTCTGAGATGGAGCACAAGTACAAGCAGGACCTGTTCCGGCTGCTTAAACAGGCACGCCTGGCCGAGATCGACTACGCCAGGCGGGAGCACGAGCAAAAGTTGCGCTTCGAGCAGATGGAGCAGGAGGTGAAGATGGCGTACTACCGGCAGGAGCAGGACCTCAAGCTGCGGCACATGCGGGAGGAGCATGACATCCGGCTACGACAGCAGCGGCGGGAGCACGAGGCGCGCCTGGGGATATACGCGCTAAAGGGAAGCGGCTTGAACGGGAGCATACAGGAGCAGAGCTCGGCGAAGTGTAATGCCAAAGCGGACTACAACAATGTTCACGAGGTCGGGCCATCGACCAGTGCGGAGGGAGCGCTGGCGCTCAATGCCGCCTGCAACTAAGGGGCAGGGCCGTTGGCTCATATGCATATACAATACGAATTGCCAGCAATTAGCGTGTAAGGGCATTTAGAGGAAACATCAACAGTACTTTAAAATTTAGCTTGAAATACGTTTAGCGAAATGTAGCTCATCCGGTCAGCCGGAGTTCCAGAAATCCGAACATACAGCTCCGAGTCTGGAGGCGCCGGATACGAATACGAATACTCATCGACACACTCAAGTTGCCACACGGACAAATGGACTGTTGTTTTTTGTGCATTTCGCACCACTTGAACTCACAGACATTGCATTTTCAAGAAATTAGTATTATATAATTGTATCGATATATCTTTTAAGTACCCCGGCGAGGAAGAGATCAATTCAAAACGCGGTTGTGTCGTCGAAAAAAAAAGAACAAAAATACTCAAGCACAGACTCTGAATAAGTTCCCCTTTTGCAGAACGCAATTAACTCATCAGTCAGTATTCTCTATGGCCACTGTATTATTTTTATATATTCATTTTTTTTAGTTCTAAGCTTTTTTTTATACAACTACCATTTATACTTAGGGTTGCAACCATGCCGTAAATGTAAATCAATGTATGTTTGTTCATACATAAAAACGAACAACTTTTATAATTCGTGTAATCATAAGTTACTGTACGTCGTGTTGTATAGCGCTGTAATATCCTGTCACTTGCTTCAGCTTAATAAATGCCGTATATCGGGCGAAAGCAAGGTAAAATTAAACCATTAGATAATGAAATAAAAATACATAGTGTGTAAACAACTGGGAATTTTGTTTAAATAGCTAGGAAAAGGGTTTGAGATCAGAGATAAACAACCTCAGTATTTAGATCGAAGGGTGCTTATGACTATTGGTAAAATTCAAGTTCAAGTAAAAACAGTTAGAGTAGACGAATTTTTTTAAACGCCGTGTAATTTTTTAATTTTTGGAACACATAAATTATCTTAAAGTAACGTAAAATGAAGGATTTGGACGAAACCCTGGATACGGTGGAAAATGCGCGTTTTAATTATTTGTATGCCAAAGCCATAGCCAAGTTAAAAAAGGACTCGATCTTCACCCACAACGAGCTGGTCAGCATTGTGATGGTTTTCCACAAGTTCGTCCTTGTCAACGGACCACGCGCCAAATATATGACCCTCCTTCAGCTTACGGTGTTAATGGAGCTTATGTTTGAGATTGTGGATCGCGACCTTATCGCGACCATTGTATTTAGAATAGCCAACACTCCGGGCTCTAGACCTCCGGACTTTTTTCCTGATAAGCATATTCACTTGGAGTCCTTTGTGAGGCTATTTACCATTTATTTTACTAGAGATCTGCAAATGAAGATGGAGTTTGCCTTCTCAGTGAGTTGAAAGGGACTAATTTGATACCATGAATTTATGTTTTAATTTTTTGTTGTCAGATTTACGACAAAGCTGACCTGATGCAGTTGAATGGCGAGGTTGTTGGGTTTTTTGTGAGCAAGTTCTTTGAGAGCGAGGACGAAGACGAAGCCATTGAGTTGCGGCTGGTAAGAAAAACTTATTAATGCTTGACTTGTCCATGTGTATGTATATTTATAAATTTAAAATTTCTAAAGGACATGAAGGAAATGCTCTTTCAAAAATTTGATCTTGACAAAGACACCATTATTTCCGCTGACGAATACTACGAGGTGGTTCGTCGACAACCTATGTTGCTGGAGTGCTTCGGCAGAGTGTTTCCTCCGAATCCGAGGATGGACGTCCTTGCGCTTTGCGCCAACGTGATGTCCTGGTTTGACGACTCTCCACATCCCAGAATTATGACAACCAGGATGCAAGAAAGTTTATAGACAGATCCCAAAAATTGAATAAAATTGATAGTGCGTTTTGGAAGGAAAAGCAATCTGCTTCAATCGAGGGAAAGAACATAAAATAAATAAATAAAAAAAATGATCTATAGCATTTGTGGACGTCCGTTCATTTTTCAAATACTTTTTAAACGGTTCACCCGCCAGGTTAAACACACAGCGATAACGATAACAATGTCCGATTAGTCGAGCTTATCATACACATATGTAAGTATGTACTGAACAGAAGCCAACCAACGTAAACAACCCGAGTTCCCTTCGAATCGTTCAAACGTTTGCGGAATGGCCACGGAGGAGCACCAGCGCCTGGCCAGCATCGTGAAGAGCTGCCACGAGAGCCTGCGTCAGCTGACGAAAGAGCACGGCGCTGCGGCGGCCTGGCAGGAGCACACGAGCCCCAGGAACGCTAAGCGACTGGCGGAGTACGCTAAGGCCATGCGGCAGCTAGCGGCCATTTGGGAGACAAACGGAAACAACGAGGAGCTTCAAGCCAGAAGCCGCATCAAGTGGGCTGTCGACTATATTACCAAGTACTTCTTCACCGAGGGCATATACTTGCAAAAACGGCAGCGGGAGCAGCGCTTGCTGGACTCGTACAGAGCCGAGGGCACGATGGGCGAGGTGGAGTGCCGGCAGATGGAGGAGCCGCCGGACAGACTGCGCGTGTTAGACGTAGGCAGCTGCTTCAACCCCTTTGCCAGTGCCCCGCACCTTGAGGTCACTGCTCTGGACCTGTGCCCCGCTACCGAGGACGTTCTGCAGGCGGACTTCCTTCAGGTGGAGGTGGTGCCAGGGCTGGAACAGCCAGAGCTAAAGGAGGGCAGCGTGACAAGACTGCCGGCGAACCGCTTCGAGTGTGTCATCTTCAGCCTGCTGCTGGAATACATGCCTAGCGCTGAGCAGCGGCTGCAGTGCTGCCGCAAAGCCTACGACCTGCTCCTGCCCGAAGGCATCCTCGTGCTCATCACGCCCGATTCCCAGCACGTGGGCAAGAACGCGCACCTCATGAAGAACTGGCGTTACTCGCTGGCCAGGATCGGCCTGCTGCGCGTGCGTTTCGAGAAGCTACCGCACATCTCGTGTATGGTGTTCCGCAAGGCCATCAGCCGCGAGCTCTCCCAGCATTGGGCGAGCATTCACCGGGAGGACGGCATGTGCGAGGAGATCCGCATACCGCAGGACGACTGCTAGATAAGATACAAGCTCGTAAATCGATGTAAATATGTCCATGTCTACTTATTTATGGCCTAACTTATCTGTGTGCTAAGTGTGTGTTAATAATAATGGTTTGACGATTTATCTACTATCTATAGATGTCGTAAATGGACAAATGCTATTGCTTCTGTTCCGACTGCGGAAACAGGGCGCCGCTGGCCTGACGCTTCTTCATCGCCGTGGTGGCGCCCTGCGATATCTTCATAATGTTCGGCGGCAGCGGCTTCTTGCGATCCGCCTCCCATTCGGCGCGATGCAGCCGCTGGCGGTGCTTGTACATGTTGGCGTTGGAAAAGAACGTCATGGGGCAGTTGGGGCAGGTGTACAGCACCTCCCCAGTGTGCGTGGACGTGTGTTCCTATTTGATTCGGGTGATGAAAACCTTGATGCTTCATAAGTGGATCTGAAACTCACCCTAAGGTCCTGGGGCCTTTTGAAGGCTTTCTCGCACATGCCGCACTTGAACTTGCGCTCGCAGAGATGGTTGTGGTAGATGTGGCGCTTGAGGGCTCTGGAGTTGGTGGACGTCTTGTTGCAGATGTGGCACCGATGCTCGCCGCCCGGCGGCTCGTGCACCGTGTTCATGTGCTGCTTTAGGCCGGACAGGTGGCGCAGCCAGGTGCCGCAGATCTCGCACTGGACGGGATCGGGCTTGGGACGCGGCTCCTCGGAATGTTCCAGCTCGTGGTGCTTTTTGAGATTCGTTTGGGAGCGCAGTGTCTTACCGCACTTATCGCAGATGATGGCCGTTTCCGGGTCGTGCATGTATCGCAGGTGCTCCTTTAGTTTGCGCTCCGTGGGAATCCTGAAAGCATTGGGGATTACTTCGGAGATCAACTTTTGAAATTGAAAAGTACCCACTTTTTGTTGCACTCTGGGCAGGAGAACTTAAACTCGGACTTGGGCACGTGCTTAGACACATCGTGGTACTCGATGGCCGCCTTGGTGGTGAAGCTCTTGGGACACTTCTCGCACTGGTAGACTCGCTTCTCCTTCGGCTCTGTTTTAACCTCCGGGTTCGTGTGCGTCTGCTCGTGGATCTCCAGGCTGCGTGAATCCTGGAACACCCGCCCACACTGCGAGCACATGAAGTGATCTGGGTTCTTGTGGACCAGCACATGCTCCGCCAAGGCCTTGCGTATGTGGAACTTCTTTCCACAGCACTCTATGTAGCCCGACTCGATGCTGTGGGAAACGCGCTGGTGGCGTCGCATGTCCGCAAAGTTTTGCACCAGCAGATTACAGATGTGGCAGGGAAATTTCTTGAAGAACTGCAGGATAATGTCATCGTATTCGCTCTGCTGCAGCTTCCGTCGCTCGATCTCTTCGCGGCTTAGGCGAACTGGTGGGACCAGCGGCTTCTCCCGTTTTCGGTACTTCTTGGGTTTTACCACCACCCGCTTCGGAATTTCGGCGTAGCGTTCTTCGGGCTCAATGTCCGGCAGACTGTGGTCCGAGTCCTCGCCACTGCTTTCACTGGAGGAGCTAGCGCTATCTTCTGTGCCCAGAACAGCCTCGGGAGGTACGAACTCCATGTCATTTTCCCTCGAAGCAACATCGTCATCGTCCTCATCGGAATCAGGTTCTTTTTTGGGAGAAGCATGCAACTCCGGTTTTGGCTTGGGCGGACGTCCACGTCTTGTGCTTCTTCGTAGCGGACGGCCCTTGGTCGGTTCGTTATCCTTATCTGGTCCATTGGAGCTGCTCTTAATGTCTGAGGACAGAAAATCCGCTAGAGGTACATCCGAATCACTGTCGACTGCTTGTTCGTTTTTAATGCGTCGCTTTGGGTGGTGTAATCCGTCGTTTTGGTCACCCAGCCGCTTGGAGGCTGTTCTTGTTTCCGTGTTAACTGGATCCTCCAGAAGTTCCACTTTCGGCAGAGGTTCCAGTTCGTTCACCTCCACCTTGACCTCATTGGGCGCAAAGAAGCCCTCGGCCAGGGCGTCCAGTTCCACGGAGTACAGCGGATTAATAGCCTCCTCTGCCTGGCCGCAGAATTCGATGGGCACGCTCTTGGAGTCGCTGCTCCTCTCCTGGTGCAGGCGGGATACACGCTGGTGGAACTCCTCGAAACTGCTGACACAGTCCCAGCACTCCCGACAGACCGACGCATCACTACCCGCTGAATGGACCTGCGGGAAAGGAAAGACTTAGTTCCAAAGCACCTAAGCTTGCGATTATGGCGCACAGCTTACCTCTGAAAATGAAAAATGTTTGCTGATGGTCGCCCTTATTTTCAGCCGGACGCCCTCCGCCGACTCCAGTCCGTAAGCAGATTCAGAGCTCGTCAAACAGAGCACACAGGTCGCCATGATGTAAACGGATCGACTGGAAAGCCCTTAGTCCTGCTCCATCTCCAGTCAAAAGTTTTGTTTACGATTTTGCGAAAATTTGTTTTCGTCCAATGAGAGCCAGTGTTGTTAACAACGTGGGAGAAATTAAAATTAATCGATAGTATCGAAACAAGTACGATTATGTTTTTTGCATATAAATAAATTCATGAAAAGTCATTCCGATTTAAAAAAATTCTGATTACGTTTTTCTGTGGGTCAAAATGAAAAAGCTTAATCTTAAACGCAAGTTTACTTTGAACTATTGATTCATGTTTTCATACATAACAAGTAAAACAATGTAACGGCAGCCCTACCTAAATCTCCTATCGCCTATTAGTCCGCAATTAGGAGCTATGGACTGCCCCTAATGCCTGGAAAAATACCAAAACATATCACGCACATTGCGGAATCTGATCAAGAGTTTTAATTATTTTTACCCCCATTGCGTCGATTAAGACCCAAAATAGGTAAAATCCGGAACAACAAAGGCCACCAAAAGGCCAACAAGTCGAAACAGCAGTGGCACAAAAGGGGAAAGGCCTCCGCTGAGGCTTCAAAAATCTTGCGCGTGTTGTCTGCCAACAGCCCCCAAAAAAAGGCTCCTCCTGACTCCGTCATGAATGTAAGTCCAAGATCTATAAAAGAAAATCGTTCTTTTCCGAGTTCGCGTCAATTCCCGCGCAGTTTCTGTTTTCCCGCGAGTGATGACCATTTTGTGTTGGAACGCTCTTTTTGGCAATGCGCAATCGCCAGCGCCCATCACCCCACAATCCCAGTGAATAGTGAAAAGTTGTAGAAACGCCAGACAGTCCAGATACTCCAGACAACTGAATCACTGCTGACGAAACTAGTTAATTAACATCCAAATCCAAGAGGCCAAAGCACCGCAAATAACCCACCAGCAGGAATGGAGAAGATCTGGAAGAAAGTATGCGAGCACCACGATGTGCCTGAGCAGGTGTCCAAGGAGTGGTTCGCCCGCATCCAGAAGCACCTCAGCGCAGAGGATCCCGCCCGGGCCTACCACAACTGGCAGGAAATGATGAAGCACAAGGAGCCGTATCTAGCTGGCGTCGCCAATCCGAACATCGTGCTGGCTGCCTTCTTTCAATACTATCACTTTGACGGTAACCGCAGCTGCGCCGAGCAGAATTGCGAGGTCTTCGAGGAGTTCTGCCAGGACGCCGTCATTGAGGATGTGAGTAAGAGTCCGGGATGATAAAGCCGTCTCTACCTGGAAAGTTTTACTTCTAACAGGACCACACCAAGAGCTTGGTGTGCAATCTACTGGGGCGCAAGACTCCAGAGAACCAATTGACCTGGTGCCATGACGACGAGGCCAACTTGCTGCAGGATGTCGACCTGGTGGTGCTTGCGTGAGTATCTCGACAATCATCCCTTGTCTGGCTCATTGGCTTTTTTAACCGCTCAAGCTCATCGCCGGAGGAATACAAACACTATACGACTCTTCTCCGCTCGGAGTACGCAAATCTTGATGACGCCACCTACAAGGCCATGCGAATCAAGGTGTTGGAGACCCTGCTGATGATTCCCTCCATCTACGCCACTGGGGAGTTTCATGACAAATACGAGGAGTTGGCCCGCAACAATATCCGCAGCGAGATCAGCGAGCTTAAGAAGCAGTAGACTGGGGTTGGAGGGATCAGGATGCGACGGGGCTGCTTTTTTAATGCTATTGAGTTGTGTACGTACTGGCCGTTTTACCTCGTTTGACTGCAGGCGTCCGCATACAAAGGAGCAACCTTTTCTGCCATGCATCGTATAATTTAAATCTTAAGTGAAGTGTAATCAAAATCATTTTCCTAGTTAGTGTGTACGCCTAGATATATACGTAAGCCCTGTAGACTCCAGCTCACAATAAAATTGATGTATGTAAATGTTGTCCCAAACGTGCTGTTTCATTAATTGCGCTTAAAAAACGCATAAAATGTGTATTCCGTAGTAAGAAAAAAAAGGAGCAGTTGAATTACTGTTCTAAACATGAAATCAATTTATATTCAGATATTGGATATCATCCAACTTACTTTTTTTAAAATAGGTAGCAACGCAAGAAACAGAGGTCTCCAGTACAAGTACCAAAATGCCCAGAGCAGCGAGGCAGCCTAATAACTTCGTGAAGTTAAAAGACGGCAAACCCAAGGTAAAGTTCTAAAACTGAAATCATCCAACTATAATTTTCAATGTTTTTTAGAACTCGCACAAAAGCCTGAAACACAAAGCGAATAAAAAGAAACTTGATCGCCAATTGGTAGCTAAGCTTTTAGACTCCATTAAGAAAAAGAACAAAGCCCAGACTAATCCACGAATTAAGCGGAGATTGGACTTCAAAAGCAAAGTGTCGCCAGCAAAAAAATCCGGGCTTCCCAAACCAAAGTTCTACAGACCACAGAAGGTAAACCTTTTAAGAAATTTACAATAATATTTTTATGCATTCTGATGTGAAATCCAGTCCTCTAAAGAACCTGACCAACGTCAAAATGAGACTATTGAAGACGGGGAAGTCGTTGAAGAGTTAATGAGCAGCGACGATGACGACTGCGTGTTGCTGGAGACCCCGAACGTCACTATAAATATTGACGATGAGGAGCCATGTACAAGTGAAAACTTCTTTAAAGATTGCCAGAGTCTTCAGACTGTTGAAACTCTCACACAACCAAAAATAGTCACAGATCTGAATGGCGAGGCTGCTCTTCGTATAAAACAACAAACTGAAAATGAAGTGTTGTATTCTACCATCGTTAAGACTTCCGAATTAAAGAAGTCCATCATAACCTTGGAAGATAGCCCAGTACAAGTGCCGAGTCCAATAGCAGATAACAACGATTCGGTAATATTTATTGAGGACACTGTTGGCGGACTAGATTTCATCCCAATCCCGTCTTACTCGCCGCCGCCAAGGAAGGGGAAAAAGCTTAAAAAGAGTCCCAGGCTTGCGGATAAGCCCAAAATGAGTCGGCGAATGAATGACAGCCTTTTTACATCTGCTGAAAAGAAACAACTTGGAGATTATAACAGCAACACATACAACCCTTCGAAGGACACTGAAGAGACCAGTGACTCAAATAAAAATTCAAATAAGCGGCCGATTATCATCGACGGCAGCAATGTGGCTTTTGCGTTAGTATTCCAGGAAAAGCTTTTTATCGAGATTTAACTAATTATTCTATATTCATCCACAGGCATGGAAACTCAAACGTGTTTTCTTCAGAGGGGATCAAATATTGCTTGCAGTATTTCGACAAAATGGGCCATAATGCCAAGGCTGTGATTCCAATGTTTCGCAAAAACAACTTTAAATCGTCAAATCCCGAGCTCCTTGATAAGCTACACAAGGAGGGCAAAATTGTACTTACGCCATGCAAGAACATTCCCGGCCAAATGTCCAGCAGCTACGATGATCGGTGAGCATTTTAGAACATTATTTCACTATTAGAAAGTAAAACTTTTTTGTTTTAGCTTCATTTTGCAGCTGGCCTACGAATGCAATGCTGCCATAGTTTCCAATGACAACTACAGAGACCTGATTCACGAAAGTCCAGCATTCAAAAAGATCATCGAGAACCGCGTGCTCGGATATACGTGGTGCGACAATATATTCATACTTCCCAAAGACCCGTATGGACGCTGGGGACCCACACTCGATGAAATTCTGCGTTGCTAGTACTCAAGGTTTTTAGTTCTCTATTTATGTTAAAATTTCGTTTAGTTTTGTGTTAAGCTTTTGATATATTATATATTCTTGCAGTCCTTCCGATTTACATTTTCTGATATTGTATGTATTTCAATAAGTGCTAAGCTGATGAGAATTCGAAAAATATTTTTTTTCTTCATTAATAGTTTTCACCAGATACATTTATTTGGTTATGCATAAATGTGTAAATAAGTGGTGTAGTCTTAAGTACGAATATAAATGTTATATCTCGCCAAAACAAAAAGAATTTTTGAGGAGCAAAGTTTATTTACATTGGCAAAACTGAAAAGGTGTCTCGAATGGTGTATAAATAAGAATAAAAGAAGGACCCTCCGATTCGCCATGCTGATTTACACCACCGGTGGTTGGCCGTTTACCAAGAACACAGTTCTGGTGGTGGAAGTGGTCGTGGTGGCCACGTTCGCCTCATAAATCGGCGGGGGTTCGTTGATTCCAGCCGCCAGATTGAGGTTGCTCGCCTCCAAGCTGGTGGCTATGGTCAGGGTGCTGTCTTGCTTCCGCTCGCTGAAAGCTGCCTCATCGTAGCTGGGCGGTAGATCCATGCTCTTCGGCAACACACTGACCTCGTCCTGGGTGTTTGCGCACACGTTGCTGACTCCTTCGGAGCCGCCGTTGCGATTGTTCGTCACATTGATCTCAATTTGGCGACGGGCTGCGGGAGGAAGATATCACTGCATTAAAAATGTATTTAATTTAAACCTAATAGAGGTAACAGTCTCAAAGACATAAGAAATTGATTGAAAAAGGTGTCATCTCTTTTTGTAAGAACTTAAAAATAATGTACTCTCCATTTAAGATAATTTTTAAAATTTATATTTGAACGACAAGAAACTGTTGGTCATGTTAATCGGTGCCCGGTTTTGCCGTTAACATTTTTGTCACCGCAGAAGTTTTTTTAAAATAAATATATTAGTATGTATAAGCTTAACGACAAATTATTTTTATTTTGGCGGCATTTTTCTTTAATCCTTATTAGTTAAACCAACCGAATCTGCTTTACTCTGTTAACCGCCATATGTTAACCGCTATCTGTTAACCTGTTAACCGCTTGCAGTCAGGGGCGTAGGCAGCGATGAGTCAGGGGATATAATAAAGTAACGACAGTGTCAAACCTTTCGTTAGAATTAGCATAATAATTCTCCTTTAATGTAGTAAACAACGATAATTACTTTTCCGATAAACTCGACCCCTTTCGGCTACGGCTTTGAACTGCGCTGTTGGGTCAGCTGCTCTGACGTCATCCGATCAGCTGTTGCTACCACGAAAAGTTGGAGCTTCAATTTAATCACTGAGTTTGTTATTGCAACACCTACGCGCCGTCGAAAACGCGGCGCCACCTCAAGCGCACAGAATCGAGTAAGTGAAACTATTTGATAGGTATTTCGAGTGAGCAGCGGCTCACCTTCATTCAGGTGTTTATATAATGACGCTGGCCAAATTGTCGAGGTGAAAGTTTAGCTGCATGTGAACGGGGAAATGCAAATGTGAAATTTATAAATGAAAATGTTTGTGGAGGTGCAACATATTTAGTGGGTTCGACTTGCCCAAACTCATTTGGCAGAAAACTAAGTCCAAAGTGCAGAGCAGAAACTCAGTTCCTCGTGATAAGTTCACGGTTAATCGGAGGTGAAAGCCCAGAGGTTAATCGACATTGACACCTGTTGATTTCGCACGCCAGACTGAACAGCACTCTATACCTTTTTCAGCCGGAGGAGATGCTGCTGCGACGCTTTCTAGGCTATGGCGTCGTGGGCGCCGGACTCGCATCCGCCGGCTGGAGCCTGCACACCAACGACTACGACCCCAACTCCCTGGGCATTGTAAGGCTGTCACGATCCGCCGCCGCCGTCGTAGACGTGGCACTCACATACAAGCGCGAGCTCTACTACAGGGAATGGGACAAGGAGACGCCCGAGTACAAGGCGGAGAAGAGCCGGGTCCACAAGATTGCCGCCCAGAAGCTACTCCAGCTGATCTGCACCAACAAGGGCGTCTACATCAAGGTTGGCCAGCACATAGGGGCACTGGAGTACCTGCTGCCCAAGGAGTTCGTGCAGACCATGAAAGTTCTGCACTCCGATGCGCCGCAGAACCCCATAGAGGACTTATACAAGGTGATCAGGCAGGATTTACGCTGCAACCCGGAGGACATCTTCGATAGCTTCGAGCGGGAGCCACTGGGCACCGCATCGCTGGCCCAGGTGCACAAGGCGCGCCTGAAGAGCGGCGAGGTGGTGGCTGTCAAGGTGCAACATCCATACGTCAAGGGTAACTCCCGAGTGGACATGAAGACCATGGAACTGGCTGTCAATGTGCTAGCGCGGATATTTCCCGACTTTAAGATCCACTGGCTGGTGGAGGAGTCCAAGAAGAACCTGCCCATTGAGCTGGACTTTCTCAACGAGGGACGCAACGCCGAGAAGGTGGCCAAGCAGTTTGAGAAGTACTCCTGGCTGAGGGTGCCCAAGATCTACTGGCAGTTCAGCTCCTCTCGCGTCCTGGTCATGGAGTACCTGGAGGGCGGCCATGTGACGGACCTCGACTACATCCGGCGGAACAAAATTGACACTTTTGCAGTGGCAAACCGCATTGGGCAGCTCTACTCCGAGATGATCTTCCGCACTGGCTTTGTGCACAGCGATCCGCATCCGGGAAACATCCTAGTGCGTCGCACGCCGAAGAACAGTCTGGAAATCGTATTGCTGGATCACGGACTGTATGCCAATCTGACGGACAAGTTCCGGTACGATTACTCCAAGCTCTGGCTGAGCATCCTCAATGTGGACCGCAAAGCCATGCGGCAGCACAGCGAGCAGCTGGGCATCAAGGTATTTAAAAGAGTTTGTGTAATCAGTCAATTTTTAACCGTGATTTGATTTTCCTTTCCAGGGCGATCTGTACGGTCTGTTTGCGTGCATGGTGACCGGAAGGCCTTGGGAGACGGTGATGCAGGGCCTGACCAAAGTCAAATATTCCAAAGAAGAGGTACGTCCGTGGCAGCTTAATCTCCTAACTCTCAATGACTCATAGTTAACCTCTTGATCCCGCAGAAGAACACGCTGCAGAACAACACTTCGCTTGTGCTACCGCACATTTCCGATGTCCTTGAGCAGGTAGACCGCCAAATGCTGCTCATTCTGAAGACCAATGATTTGATTCGTGGCATCGAGGCCACGCTGCGCACGCAAAACCGGATGACCGCCTTCTGGGTTATGTCCAAGTGCTGTGTTCAATCCTCCTACGCCGAGCAGCGCACCCAGCAATCCGCCTCCGGCTCCCGTTCCTCGAGGATATTTTGGCTACGGTTACGCGAACGATGGGATCTGTTAAAGCTCAATTGCTACTACCTCTATCTGGGACTGATTAACTTCGGCTTTTTCGAAGCACTCAAACAGGTTATTTAAGGCTGAATGTGGTCCCCCAATTAAAAGTACAAAATTGTTGTCGAGCCTGGAAAGGGAAATTACCTCGTAGTCTCTGCTGGGCGAGATTTCGGGCAGTTACGTCCCGCTTGCGTTTGGCGCTCTTTGGGAAGAGTGAGTTGGTCGTTAGCTGGAGGAGAAGCATCTCGACTCGGATTGGCTTACCATAATCATAGCCAGCGGAAAGGCGATAACAAACAGAAAGACCAGGATGATGTAGATGATGTAGCTGGGGTAGAAGAACAGGTACGGTCCATCGTAGCCACCATCGTTGATCCAAATGGTGACGGGCGTGGTGTAACTGCTCTCCCAAACCGAACTTTCAGTGGTGTTAACTGTAGTGTTCCCCACCGTGGATGTGGCATTAAACGCCGAAGCAGTTGTAGTTAATAGGGTGCTGGCCGTTGTGTTTATGGCAGGTGCCATGTTTAAATTATTTCCGGATTAATTGCGCGCCGACTTTTGCGATTTTCGGTACTGAACAAATTTAGAAACCCCTTTCAGACAACCGTTCTCTATCGAACCGACCAACCCGACTAACCTGAGCTACTGGCCACCGAATTGACGGGACATCCGGGCATGGGTCAGACGGCAGGCCGAAAACCAAGAACACACATATTTGCTTTGTAATCATTAGCTGATAAGGCGACAAAACCAGTGTCGAGCCAGGGCTTTGTTTTTTGTTCGTGTTCGCAATTTATCTAATGAGGCGATATGATAAATGTGCGCAAATAGATAGACAACACGCATAAATATATATTAATGTCGTCGGTGATTTATGGCGGACAGGAACTCTAGTTCTCCCGCTCATCTCAAGAACGAGTTCAGTGGCCCAACTGGGGCAAATATTTATGTTTGCTCTCCACAAGCGTCCCGCCAACTTACTCACCTTGCTCCTCCTTTAAGCGCAGCGACATCGAGTACGAGCGCCAGGCAATCAGAAGCACCTGGAATCGAAGAGTTGGTGCTGCCACAAGAATTGACCTGGTCAAGATTGGAGGCACTCACCCGCAGGAGAAAGAGCAGGAAGCTGAGGACACAGAGGGTCAAAAGCAGGGCGCCTAGATTATCCATTTCGGTTAGATGACCCACCGAATGAGTTGTTTTGGCCAAAAGCGTAAACCGTGATTCACTCTAAAGCCTTGGGCACATGTCACAGCGATAAGATACGGCGAGTGGCCCAAACCCTGATTACATTTTAAGCAGTTGATGGACTTTTTAGCACCTTTGTCCCCGACCGCAAGGGATTCCTTGCGGACTAATGAGCGAACTGGGCCGAATGGCAGTCTCTTACCAAATGGCCAACTCTCGGATGGTGGGGGCCCAGTTATCTCGGCCAGATTGCATTTTGTGTTTGTGCCGGCTGTTATCTCCGGATTCTGTCCGTCAGTCAGTTGTTAACGCTTAATTGAAGCTAATGGTCGTTGTTAGCTTGTGTGTGCCCTCGCATTCCGGCCAAGAAACGACCCTTGACCCCTGACAGGCAACCCAAAAAAATGTAGACGCAGACGGAGCTTCTTTTCCAACACAAGTATATTTCCAATGTTTCTCTTTGATTTGAAATCAATCGAACGAATGAAAAGCATCACACGAAAATTCTTAAATACTTAAGCACTACCAACATCGAACCTTTACATAGATTTAGAGATACATATTTTATTGAATTTTCAAATAGTTTTCCTTGTCGGATTACGGGCTAAATAATCCCATTGTATTTCGTTTTGGTTTGCAATTCATTGCGATGCGACTCGAATAACATTCATATATGAATATGAAATTGGCACAATTTGTTTTCCATTGTTTTTGCATATGTGGTTTATATTTACTGATAATCGCCGGAACGTTTCCGACTTTCGCTAGTGTTTCGCTGCAATTGAATTTCCGCTCTCCCGATTGCAATTGCAATTCGCAATTAATTTATTTACGATTTGTTGACCGTTCCGTCATGCGTTTGCATAGTGCCCGCTATATACACAGGTATATATCGCGTGTTTAAATAGGATATATGGCAGCGAAAGCTCTCCTGTTAACCAGTAAAACACTTTTGCAACTCCGCCTGCTCTGTTTTGACCCGAACTTAATTGAAATCAAAATAAGAAAATAAATGAAACGCAAACACCCGGGGCGAGCGTGTCCGCATACAATTGGCGGCCGCTGTACAAGGTGTCAGTTGCAATTAATGGGCTCTGACCATTGTTAAACTTTAATTAGCTGCAGTGTCCGCCTCCTGATTGGGTGCTCCATCCCCACCTGCGTCGTCACCTGTGCAAATAGAGACGAGGAAAGGTAAATAAAGTGAATAATGCTCTATGACGAGGGGGAAATATGCATATGCATGCCCACTCTCGCAAAAAATCACACACGAAATTTATTTTAATTTTTATGCACGGTCTGCGCTCATAAAAAATTCATAGACTCACTCTCCAGTCTTTTTGCGGCCTTGGCTTAAAGTATGCCTGCTTCCTGTTTCCCCCAACCTCAGGAACACACGAATTTTGTCGGCTCTGTACACAACGAAATTGGATTCGAAAGATAAATTCACGTTGACATTTTAATTAATTTATCCCCGACTATGTCTTGTTAATAGTTTGTGTTGCCTCCGAGTTTACAATGCAAACTCAAAATGCCAGCCACACAAGACCTTAATCAAATAAATACATATGAATACCAGGCCCACGCCACAAGGTAAGACTGACTCGAAACTGTTGCAGAAACACACGACACAAATCAATTTGCATAAGGATAGGACTTTGCAACTTTTAGCATCGAGAGAAAACTTTGCTTTGTGGCAGGTGCTTTAATCAGAAAAGATGATGGGCATGCCGCCCGTTTACTTTTATCGTTGCCTATTTTTAGACCTTTACCTCTGCAGGAATAAAACCGAAAGGAAAAGTTACTTTTAAATGCGAACCACAGTAAAGTTTTAAAAGCAAATACAATAGAACTGAACGACATAAATCGTTTTAATCAAAGCCATTCGGTCCAGTAATAAATTATTCAAGTTTTTCACTAAAGAAATGTTTCTAAACCTTATGCTTAGCTTAATTAAAAATCACAATCTTTGGATCCCTCTTTTTGGTTGAGTTGTCAGCAGCAGGCTGAAGTTATCAGTCCACCTGTCAGTCTGTCAGCTCGTATATCTGGATTTGTGGATCCCAGAGACCTGAAGGTGCCTCCCCCAAATCTTAAGGTCCCCCCCCAAAATTAAAATCGAGGTATCTGGCAGTCGAATCTGTGGCAGCTTCATCTCTCTCCCAGGCGAGTGTGTGTATTAAATTTGAAATTCAAATTTGCGAAACTGCAGTAGAGGAGCGTTCGTGTCTGATTTTCATCTCGGCAGAGCAGTTCGTTCGAATCTGTGGCATCCGGGCGATGCTTTAACAATTAGATAGCATACATTTTGGGGCAGCCCAAAATGGGCTCGGGCACACGCTCTCGAAGGGGGAAACTTTCCTCCTTTCGTCCTGGCACTTTTATGTGGCGTAGGCTATTTTTGAGGGCGAGTGTCGAGTGTGGAAAGTTGCTCAGCTGGAATCAAGTTGTTAGCACAATTAGCAGGGGCGTCATGGAGGGGGCGTGGCCGCTGGCGGCTTTCATTATCGAAACGTGCTTTCACTTTGTCCATGAATGCTGAGCGAAATTAATTGCCGGCGGGCGGAACAGGGCCGCCCCAACGATTGCACAAAACTTTTGTTTGAATAATTTCATTAAGATTAATTTTGGCAACAAAGGATCTGGAAAATTATAATTTATAATTAGCAGCCAACGAAAGCGGTTCTGTTTGTTTTCGCTCCTGCTTACGGAGATTTTATTGAAAATTGTAATTATGATTTTGTGTGCGTTTCGGGTTTTTTGTTTTTAAATTTTCGTCGAAAAGTTTTCGTGTACATGGGCCGTAAATGAGGTTTTCCTGCCACAGAAACAAATTAAACTGGAGTCGAACCCAGAGCGAGTGGGAAACGCTGGACAATAAAGTTTAATGAATTACATTTCACGGGGCGTCGAAGGACGAGCGAAAGGACGAGCCAGCTGCTGGTAATCCTTGGACAAACAGCCAGCGAAAGCGGAGCAGAAAGTCGAAAGGAAATGAAAATATGTCGACGGAAATGAGCATTGACGCCGCCGCCGTCCGATTGTCGTGACCCAGACATCCAGTTTCGGAGGTCCTGCGAGTCCGGCGAGGCAAGGAAGTCCTTCCCTTCGCCTCCTCTGGTCAAGTCACATGCGCTGATTTCCCGACTGGGCGGCTCTCGCTCGCCCCAGTTGCCATTTCATCATTGTCAACGGCCGCAGAACATCGAACAAACAATAAATATTGTAAACAATTTGTTTGGCCTGGCTGGGGAAATAGAAAGCCATGGCAAATATTTGCCCACGCCCGAGGCAGGCCGAAACGGAAATCGTTTCCTCCAAGGACTCGGCAGGGGAAATGGAAGTGGAAACCGGAGTGCGAGTGGGAGCGGTAGTGGGTGGCCCCGTAAGCCCTTCGGGGCAATAAATTATCATCATCAGCAAATGGCAATGCGGCTCATCCTGTCGCCACTCCGCTCCGCTCCTTCTCCCCAATCCCCAATCCCCAGCAGCCGCTCGCAATTTCCAATTGCCATCCGGCCAAAGCGATTCCGGCTGGAGACCACGTGGCCAGCAGGTATGTAGGTACTAGGTGGTAGGTAAAGCGGCATTAATTAAATCAAGCCTCATTAAGTGGGGGCGTGGCCTGTGGGCGGGCTGCGGTCCGGCTCTAATGGCAATTGCATTCGGATTTGCAGTGCACCGTGGTCGGGAGCACTTTAGACCCGGCTAAACTGTCAATGGCAGACCACACAGAGTTCGATTTCGGGGGACTGGGGTTCATTTATTTGGGCAACTACTTGGCGGTGCAGAAAAATAAAGTCATCTAACTTCAAACCATAAATTTCATTTTATATGGAACGAAAAGTTGATCGGAAAGTCGTAATGAAGCGGACGAAAATGTAATAAATTTAAACACATTTTTCCGCCTTAAAGTAATCATTGGGAAACTACACGTTTTTGATTACTTTTTTGGTCGTGAAATTGCACCCACTGTCCAAATGGCAAATTGATAATAAAAGCTGGCACACAGAATGCTTTAGCTTCTGTGGCCATTGCGTATAATTTGATTTGCTGAGGACGGTTTAATGGCTGGCGCTTTTGTCTAACTGCTTTCTGGTATGTGGAGAGTGGAGGACGCCCAATTGGCCATGTCGGAGAATCTGAGGTAAAATGATTTTTCAATAAAGCCCAGTTGCCCGTGGGTGGAAATTGCATAAGTAGCCGACAAGGGCGGTTGGGATGGGAGGCCATGTTTTTTGGGCAAAGCGCCCTTCTTAGTGCATTGTCTTTTGGCCGGGCGGAATTCCACTGGGCGCCTGGCAAATGGCCAACAGCTGGCAGACTCTCGGGAGGGGGTAAACAACACCAAATGCACTCGGCCAACACCCACATATTTGAGCACACACTGGCAACATGCTCCACGCAGTACACTGAACAAAATCGGAGTAAAGGAAACATACCTAAACCAAAGGAAAGTTGATTTTTAAATCAAAAGCAAAACCATATTAGTTTAGCTCATCTGTTAATCACAAGGCTAAAAAATAGTTTTCAATCAATATAAGCGTCTAAGATATTAATTTTCCAAATCCTTAGCATGAACAGAAGGTAAAATATTTATGAGTACATAATTGTGGTGCTAGGAAAACAATGAAATTTAAACATTCGGATCATAAACTTCTGCCCGTGCAGCATTGTAGACATTAAGCCTCCGGGGCTTAGACAGTAGGCTTTGGACGCTTTGGCTGCCACCGAGCAGCGGAGCGTGGCCAAAAGGGAAGGGAGAGCAGGGGAGGATTGGGGATTGCCAGCCGAGGAGCATCCTATTTATTGCCACCGCTTGTAGCCGTCATTATTCACTCGGCAAGGAGCGGCTCTTTAAATTTCATTTCGCAAATGTAATTCGATTTAAGTTCCGCTCTCGACTCGCCATTTCTGCCGTTTGCCATTCTGATGGCAATGAATTTTTCATAGTTTCAGCTCGCTTTTGTGCTCTTTGTTGGTCTGCATTTCAATTGAATAGCGGGCAAACAAAAAATCCTGGAAAATAAAGCGAGAGCAGCGAGGAAAGTTTAATACAACAAAAAAGCGAGGGGAGGGGGGTGAAAAAACAAACGGAAGTGCATGTTTTGCATATTGCTTTGAGCCCTCAACAAATATGGAAAATTTCCTGCTGTCGGTGGGCGGTGAGCGGTGGGCGGTGGGCGGGTGGTGCATGTGCGAAAATCAAATTTGCTGGCCCCTCGGCTTCCGCTGAGTCCCCCGGCTTGTGCAACCTCCAAACACCGCATTTCATTTGTTGCCAGCAATCGTCCATGCAAACAGCGAAACTTGACTAAATGCAATAAACTGACCAAGTGCCAGCCATTTTGCCACTGTTGCGGTCCAGAAAGCGCTCCCTCCTCCGAATCCCCCATCCCCATCCCCCAGCACTTCGCTGGCCAGGCTTTTGGCTAAGCTTTGCCAACTCAGCGGCATTTTTGTACCCGGCATTCAACCGTTCAAGGGTGTAACGGATACTGGGGCGTTTACGGCCCCAGAAACATTCACGATCTATGAAAAAGGGGCGTTTAAGAGTTGGCGCAATAACATTTGGGATATGAGCTTTTATGAACTGTTTTAAATAGTTTCCTTTCCTCCTATAACATAAAATAAATTTATTTTACGAGCAACAGACTTGGTAGTTATTAAATCTGTTATTTACCCTTTTTTAAAGTGGTTTATTCATAGCTTATGAACAATGGTATCTGAGGATTTCATTGAGCATTACAAGCTACTCCTTCACCAAGTAAAGTTACTATTCCAGTTTAAAGGGGTATCACTCGATCGACTTCCTTCCTCGTCCACCTTGTTACGTTTCCCTTGAATAAAATGCAATTTGCTCATTTTTGCATAAGCCCCAATTTCAGATTCGCTCTCGCTGCCAGCAAACGAATGAGGAATGGCTATTGCAATCTGCGAGTGCGGATCCGCACTGGATTTCGGCCAGGATGCCTCGTTGGGGATAGAGGAGGAGCAGCAAAGTGCTTTGACCGGCGACAGGTGAAATCAAATCCCCTTGCCGCACGCTCTCGCCAAAGGATATGCTTGTCATACAGTGCTCAGGAATTCACGAAATGCCCCGCAAACACACAAGACAACACACGTACCACCTCTCGCATGCCGGAACACCTACCTGGATTTACGTGAAAGGACGCTCGGGCCCGGCGGCGGCATCCAGCAGACTCAGATCGTTGAATGTTTCACAGTTCTCCAGCACCTGGGTGCAGGTGGCGTTAATTAAATCAAAGTCGATGGCCAGCCGATGGCCCAGCGACTCCGCCGGGGAGTCGCTCTTGTGCGCCAGGTGGGAGCTCCCGTCCAGCGGGCAGCAGGGGATCCGGGGGACGTCTTGCCCCCGGGCTCCTGTCAGCGCCGCCCGCAGCTCCTCCGCACTGCACTCGAACTCCTCGAACTCGTCGTCCATCAGGGACTGCTCCGAGTAGCTCTCGTCATCGTCGTCGCAGTCAAAGTAGCCGCTCTGTGGACGATACAGGGCATCGATGAATCGATGATTGGCCTGGGCTCGAGATTGAGCCCTCGATTGGCCGGCTGAGGCCGGAGCCATCAATCCGGGAATGCAAGCCGAGCCAAACCGAATTTAAGAAAGCCTCAGGGCTTCGGTTTTCCATCAAGGATTGCATTCTGCATTTTACATTTTCAATAAATTACTTCGGGCAGGGAAAACAAATTAAACCAAAAAGCTAAAGTTTTAAAGAATAAAGCTAGTAATTAATTCTGGAGGGTATTGTTTAAAATAAGGATAAAAGAAAACTATGCAAAACTAAAACCTGACATTTTAGGATGAGAGACAATATGCTGCGGTTTTCATTTAATCTTTTGTTTTGCCTTGTTTTTGGTTCAGCTTCAGGAAAGGGAAATTTAAAAGGACTCCTAAAAAAAGTGTTAGAGGTATGAGATAACCAGTGTGTTTCAGGTGTATAGTTGAAAAAAATAAATATTTTACCGAAAACTAGAATAAGAGAAACAACAAAAGTATTGAAAAGTTCAATCGTGAAATGAAAACACATAAGATACAATAAAAGCAAAGCAAGGCTGAATCTCTATAAGATGGGTTCTTTTTGGAGCGGTGTGCATCCTGGGCTGCTCGGATTTTTCCACACCTTTCCCGTTGTCACTCACCTGGCAGTCGAGGCATCGGCAATTATCACAGAGGCTGCAACTCAGGCCCAAAATGTCCGCTGCCTCCTGGTAAAGCTCGAAACTTGATTTCACCTGCTGTTGTAGTTGTAGTTGCTGTTGTTGTTGTTGTTGTTGCTGTTGTTGCTGCTGTTGCTGTTGTTGTGGCTGCTGGCCGGTCAGCAGTGTGTTGTTGTGCTCATTATGCATGCTCCAGTTGGTCAATTTATTCAGCTGCCTTCCGCCAGGAGCAACACCAGCAGCAGTGCCACCGCCACCGCCACCGTTTCCGTTTCCGCTCGCAGCCTCCCGACTGTTGCTCTGATTTTTCAAGTGGCCACCGCTGTTGTTGCCGCCGGGTGGCTCCGCCTCATTGCTGTCGAGCATGTTAAATGAAAGTTTATTTAGCTTTTGGTTGACTAAACTAAACGCGTATCAAATGGCTGCAAGTGGCGCGGAAGGACTCGCAGCGATTAGGAAGGACGAGCTGAGGGGAAGTGCGCCCATGCAAATTGATATAAAGTGTGCGAGGCTAACAAGGGTACAGGCATGTGAGAGTTCACGAAACTAAAAATCCATCACAATCAATATCACATATCAAAAACCAAATTTAAATTAAATTGAAACCACTTGAAATCTATGCAAATGGAGTTTAACAAGGGGAATGGTCAATCGTGTGCATTTATGATTTTAAAGCTTATATCAAAAAATGCTCCATCAATTTAAATTTAAAATGCGCTGCAGATTGAGCACCAACAAAGGCAAAAGCAAATCGATCGATGGAACCGATAAATCAACCTGCCTGAATTCTGCAACTTTTCGCTTCGCAACGCTTTTCAAAAAGCACGCAAATTAAAACAAAGAAAACAATTTCACTTGCGGCGACAATCAGCAGCGTTTCCAGCGACTGGCCACAGTAAATTAAGCCACCTTTGGCGGAGGTGGGGAGCATTTAAATCGCATCAGCGGAAAAGCAGACTGCAAGGGGCCGTGAAAAGCGGCGGGAAAAATGCAAAGAGAGTTACTTTGCACAACAAATTTGCGCAGTTACTTTGCGACACAAGTTGACGGAGTCATTCTTGTCAGTTCCGCTGGTGTCGCCATCCAGAAAGTTGATGAATGTGCGCCCGAGAGTTTTCGCCGTGGAAATGCCTAAGAAAGCGGCGGGCAACCCGGAGGGCTGGGGGCTCTGCATTTTTTCCCGGCCTGACGTTTACTAATTAAATGCGCACAGGGTACTAATAAATCAAAGCGAATGCCCGCCCTTTCTCCCTGATGCAATTAATGAAATTTTCCCAGCCGCCTTTGCCGGCGAGAGTTTTCAGTGAGCGAACTTTTGACATCATTATTGCAAAGAGGATAAGGCGGCTTTCACAAAAGGGGAGTGGAGTGTGTCTCGTGCGTATGAGTGATGTCAGGGGTTCTGCGGTTCAGGGGTTTAGGGGTTCAGGGCTTTAAGTCCCCAGAATACGATTATTGCACTTCAATATGTGCATTATGGGCTGGGCCGTCGCTTTAATCAACTTTTTAAGCCCTCCTTAAGCCGATGGTCCTTCACCGCACTTTATGTTTATGCCGAGCGCGTTAATTTTTCAATTTCGCAAATGACTGCTGGCCGGAAAATGCGGAAAAGCGGAAAAGCGCTCGGGAAACGGGGTGAACAACTTTGCTAAGCGATGATGATCAAAACTTATGACTTCGCGAACAATGCCACAAAGTTTCGCGGTTGCAACAAAGTGTCCGCTGACAGATAATTGAAAGTGCTTAAAAGCCGCAGCAAAAACAAGAAAATCGCATTTGGCCATAAAGAGGTGCACATAAAACATGACCAATCGATGGGCGAAAAAAAGTCACGTCTTGTTCAATGATTTAGTGGGAAATAAGTGGCAACTAACGCCAATTGCTGCACTTCAATAATTAATTAAGAAATAATTGAATGCCCGGACTGCAGGAATTCGCCTGGCTTTCAGTCAACTTAATGAGAAACCACTTTGGCATGGCAACTAGGACCACAGAAACACCAACGCACCACCGCACCACCGAGCCACCGAACCGCCACTTGTCCCCTCAGATTGCCGTCATAAAAACTTGCCACAGTTTGCAGCGCGTTGCAAGATGCCTTATAACATTTATGGGAATTTATAAGTTTTTGCGGTGGCGAGAAGATTGCTCCGCAGACACAAACTCACATACTGGTTGGGACTACACTGGGAAAACAAGTTGGGAAAATATATTTTCATAAAATAAAACAGCGAAGTAACTTAAAGAAAACAAAACTCTTTAATGTTGAATAATGTTCCAATTGAAATTAAACCAAATTCGTTTAATGTCCTCGAATTCGTTACTATTGCTTCTAAAACAGGTAAGGAAAATGTTTTTCTGAGTGTCTGGGTGTTACATACCTGATGGCACCAGCATCTTCCGGTGCTCCGGCGTGGCTGCGCCATTTTTCCTCTTCGAGATATTTGAGAAACTTTGTCTTCTTGGCAATAAGCGCTGATTTGACATTGGTGCATTTCTTCTTCGGCATCAGTGGGAGGCCACCAGCTCCTCCGCCAGGAGCTCCTGCTGTGCCATCGAGCGATTCGCCACTCCGGCTCCGAATCCGGCCGTTTTGGGTTACTCCGCCTGCCGCTGACAGGCAGCTATTGTTCTGGTTGCTATTGTTGTTGCAGATGTTGCTGCTTCCGCTGATGTTGCTGCTTCCGCTGATGTTGCTGTTGCTGCCGCTGCTGCTGCTGTTGCTGTTGCTGTGGTTGCTGTGGCCGTGGCTGACATTTTGGCAGGCAACGCCGACGCTGCAATTGAACAATTTTTGCAGAGCCGCCGTTGCCGGTGAACACATTGCGGTTGACATTGATGTAGCGACAGGATTTACGTAGTTTGATGCGCTTCCCGCTGCCGCATCCACTATTCCTGCTCCTCCTGCTCCTCCTGCTCCTCCTGCTGCAGCTGCTGCTGTTGTTGTTGTTGTGGTTGCTGTTGCCAGAGCACTGCCAAAAGTTTTGAATTTATGCTGCAGGACGCCACTCGAGCAAGTTGCCTCAATTGGATTTGCCGCCCGGCTCCGGCTGCCATTTATTTCACGCTTTGTTGGTGCATATGTGCCATAGTCCTGCCAAGATGGTAGATAAATTGGGTGCATGCCGGGGGAAAGGACGGGCCAAAACCGGAAAGAGGACGAAAGAAGCTCAGACAGTGGTGCAAGTGGACTCGCCGCAGCGCAAGGACTCACCCCATATGCACCGTAGCTGGCATTAAGCACATAAATCGAGTTTTGATTGCTGCACTCGAAGACCATGTCGTCCATCGCTTGCGCTGCACGGAGAAAGATGAAAGGATTTTGATTTATTTCTATTGAGTTATAAAATCATTCAATTTCTTTTTCTTTTACTTTCGCTTAAAGAAATTACAGTGCACCACGATTTCTTATAAGTTTACTGTCATTCTTGTAAAGCATAAAATACTTGTGATCTATTATTTATAATGAATGCTAAATTTAATGCATGTGTATTCCTGGGTACTATCAGCAATCTCTATCAGTCTGACTTATTGAAATCCCTTTCCCCCGTTTAAGATTGGGCATTGGCCTTTTTGGGGCCGAATCGAATCGTTGCTACGCAAAATTATGCAAATTTAACATTGAAATCAAACAGCAGACGGCGTCTCTGTTTCAACTTTTCGCATTTAGATGGCGAAATCCCTGGAAAAGCGCACGAGGGGCGAAAAAAAGGCGAAAATTTAATTTAAATTCTTATTGCTGCCTGCTGATTGTGATTGTTTTGTGGGAGGGGGACATGCGGAGCTGTTTTCCTGCTTACCCATCGAGCTCTCCATGAACCGGGTTTCGTAGACCTCCCCAGCCGCCGCCGAGGAAAGTGCTGATTGCTGGCGGGACGCCGCTTCGCCGGGAATCGCCGGGATCCTGTCCAGCTCCTGTTGGCAGGCGGAGCTGCAATTACCGCCGCCGTGCTCGTCCAATTGAGGCGGAAACTTGTGCGGCTGCTGGAGCGTGTAAACGTTGACTGAGCGCTTCTCGTGGCCAGCGATTCCTCCGCTGGTTCCTCCGATTCCTCCGATTCCGATTCCGGTGCTCCGCTTGGTCCTCCCGAGCCAGCTCGTTAGCCACAGGGATTGGATGTCTGGGGGAAGAACGAGCGGAACGGCATAAGCAAATTTCAATTCAGACTCAGATTCAGATTCGTTCGGTTCACGCACTCGCTTTACGAGTATTGTTGCGCTGCTTTGGGGGAAATGCCAAATGCGAAATGCGAAATGGTTAACTCGGCCTGGCCAAGCATGATAAAATTTCGTTTGGAAAGCGAGTTCATTGAAATGAACAGGCCTTTTCAGCCGACATCGCCCACCCAGCCGACATCGCCCACGTTCCCTTGCAAACACGCAGAATAATCAAAATAATCCTTTTTCTGTCGGCCCGACTCCTCCGGGCTTAGTTACGCAGACCGGAGAACCGGAGCACTGGAGCACTGGAGACCCGGAGACCCTTCTATTGTGCGGATTAGAGAGATTGCCCGACTCAGTCCGGCAGCAATTCTGACAATTCCGACAATTACGCATCGCATACGCAATATAATCGCCGTTGCCCAGGACAATTGAGACGAGCGGGAGCCGTGAGCCTTGAAATCCGAAGCCTCGCTTGAGTGCGAACAACAATTGAAATGGAAATATGATTTCCGTGCGATTTACACTCCGACAATTGTCGGTGCACTGGGTTCCTCCGCAGAAGCAACCACTTCACTCCTCTATGTAATTATGTATTTATTTTCATTTGACTTGCCTCTTATAAATTATTTGTAATCACTCACTTATTTATTCATACTTCCGTTTGAATTCACCTATCACTTTAAATAACATGAGTTTTGTGGCCATAATATGTATGCATGCGAAGCACTTCACAAATATATATTATTCTATCCCAATTGAACAGCAATTTAACTACGATTGGTGTCATTATTACAGATTTAATAATGGCATATGGTTGTTTAATTAAAATCCCAAAGCATATTACCAGTTATTTATTTAAAAGAGGCTAACGTAATAAATACACGAGTATTGCCTCGAATTGCTGACCAATTCAGCTTTCATTTTTCAGCTTGCACGTGTGCAGATGAACTTGAGCCGGTGGAGCGTTTAACATTTGTATCCCTGTGCGGCACTGCCGTAAATCCTGGCAGCCGCAACTTGGTGACCCCATTCATCAAAGTGTCGTAGCAGCTGGCGAGCAGAAATCTTTTGTCATTTGCCGTCAAATCGCAGGATGCCGACAAGAGGAGGGGAGGAGCGGGTTGCTAGAGAAAAACTAATACGTGCTGGAAGTCAACAGAGCAACATGTAAAACATCGGGAGTGATAAAAGCCGAAAGGGTGGACGGGTGGACGGGTGGTGGGTGGGGCCCACCTGCTGCTCGTCGAGCATCTCTAATGAGCGGCAATAAAGCAAATGTGGCAGGTGACACGGGCAGAGCCACGTATCAAACAATTCGCACATTATAATTGTTGACACACCCCCTACAAGCTATATACACATATGTGGTGTATTTATATTTATATGTGAACCTGCGTGCGTGTCATTAGTTGGCGTCTGAATGGAACCCAAATCCCCCCTTGATTCCATTTATTTTTTGCCATTTGCTGGGGGTCTCCTTCCCCTCGCAGGCGAGCTAATAATAAAACTTTTATTTATTTTGGGATTTTCGTCAACTGACCGAAGGCAAACAGAGTGCTGGCAAACAAACGGGCCTACAGAAATAATAAGCCTGTATAGAATTGGGCTGAGTGGGGTCTGTTGGCTTGTGGGTGGCGGTGGGGGGTGGGAGTGGGAGGACAGGGTGGCATGTCCAGTGGAGCGTAGCATATTTGTCATAATCAGCGCTTAGGCACAGGCATAAATTTGAATGAGTGCGCACAGGGGTGGCGGAAAAGGGGATCAAGGCTCATATTGTATGGCATTCTTATCACACAGTGGGCTGTGTTACGTTCAACCATTCATTTTTTTAACCAGTTATAAACAATAGGAAAAATCAATCGTAAAGAAATAAAACCTATGCAAATTGTATATCTTAAATAATAATGGTAATTAAATTGATGGATTTAATTTTTTAAATTGTATACAAAATATTTTTTTTGAATTTCAGCGTTGACTCCAATGGACTCTGAAGACCACTTTGATGCTGGGGAATCTGGTTTCTATGGCGGGGGATAAATTCCGAGTGCTCCGTGCGCGGCATGCGAGCAAAGCAGGACTCATCTATGCAAGGACATGGATGACCCGCACCCCGGGATCAGGAATTTGCGATTGACAGGAGTCGCGTTGCCGGCGGACAGGCTCTGTGAGCAAATATTTGGCTGAGAAATTCCAGGGACTGGAGTGCACGAGGTCGCGGAACTGAAAAATGGAAACTGGGAGGGGTGAACTCCAGCTATCTGACCGAGTCCTTATTTTCGGGGGAGATCGGCCTGCCTCGGCCATAAATTTGATGTGTGCATAAAAAATGTTTTTCGATTTCCTTCGACACACACATAAATTGCTGGACCGGGTCACGTTCGACCAGGTGTTGGCCACCATTCGAGCACGAGCGTTGTCTTCTGGCCACTTTCCCGAGAGCCGTCGACAAGGCGCCACGTCGAGTGGAATCAATAAGTGGGCCAGAACATTGTTTTCGCGTTGCCCATGGCCCGGCTTATTTCTTTTCCAAATATTTATTGCATTTTGTTGATTTTGGCCCAAAAATCTAACCAAAACGTTTTCCGTTTGTCATAAATTTCGGGGCCACACACTGGCCATAGAAACACATTTAAACTGAAATTCAGCCGATTGGCTTTGTATGCTCTCTGGCATTTTTCCGTGCTTGTTTTGCCGGAGATTGCATAATAACATCGTTTGTGGAACGGCCCACAATGGCAATAAATTAACATTTTATATGGATTGTGGCGAGAGCGTGTCCTTTTCCACTATGCAGTTGGCTAAGCCTTTATGGCGCGATTATCGGGCAGGAACAGTTTTGGCATTCCAATAAGCAGTTATTCAAAGTGGATTTTACCAGGACTGAAGGATCCGATCGGGCTGAACTTTATGACCGCCCCCCGAAGGACTCCTTGAAGATGCTTCCACTTAAGTGGCATTCCCTCCAGATTTTTTCAATCTCTCAAAAGATACCTACGAAGTCCCGCATTCATGTTCGTTTATTTTAATTATAAACTCATACATCGGAGTTCCGCCTGGCAGGATAAGAGGAGCGTACATACAGGAAAGCAAACTGAAAAGAAAACAGTGGCCAAGTGTTTGCCTCGAGGCGTCCGAGAAGATTGCGTGTTCTCCAACGTCAATACTCGAGGTACCTTCTTGTTAAATATTTTCTTCACGATTACTGCGCGATTATGAGATATGTTGGTTCCAGTTGGACAGGAAGTGAGCCTGATAAAAAAATACCAAAGGATGCATACTTAAAATGTCCAACTCATTGCTTTAAAGGCTTTGGATTATCAGAAGATAAGGTACCTACATATTTAAACGACTCCTTAATCGTAGAAATAAAATTTAAAAGGGAATTTATGGCGTCGATCTTATAGTTCACTTTCCGAAAGTTTTCTTTCTCATCACTTTCCACTTTCTCTGCGGCCACTTGAATGAAAACGAGGCGAGGGACTTGGGTGGCAAAGTTTTCTGGAATGCAGGAAATGTGCCAAGTGCGGCGAGTTTTCCGCCCACTCCCCTTCCTTCAGGACCTCACCTCCACATGCACAGCGCTCCGGGCACTTGAAGGCTCGCACGCAGACACACACACTTGCTTACTGGCTGGGCAAATGTTTGCACTGCTGTGCACGGCCGCGAGTCCTGGCCACCGTTATTATCCGTTTGATTAGAGAAAACACAACATTTTGGCCTAATTAGAGTCAGAATGCCAAAACATTGACTCCGGCTATTTGGCCGGACATCAAAGAGGAGTCGGCACTTGAATTCTAATGGCAAATGCCAGTGATAATAATGGCAGGGGAAGCCAAAACAGACTCGAGAACCTAACAGAGGGACCAAGTCAACAGAAACAGCAACAGCAACAGCAACATCGCCAAGGACGAGGACGATGCCGAGGACAAACCATTCAAATGGCCAGGCCCATGAGTCGCCAATGAAGTGCACAAAAAACGATTTCAAGTACTTGGCCTTTTCGGTTCTTTCTACGGCGCCACCCACTATATTTTCGCCGCCCTTCTCCGTTTTTGCCAATGTAAACACATTTGATATCCAGCAAAAACAAAAAAGCATAAAAAGTCAGTGGCCTTCAATCGATATTTTAATGGGGAGTGGATTCTATTTAAATATTTATACTGTATAAATATTCAATATTCTGAAAAGTATGCTTGATTGTTTCATAAAATAAAATGGTTAGGTTTTTTTACTATTCGAAAAAAGTTTTAAACTTTGTTTAAATTAAAAAAATTAACAAATATAATTCATACAGTTGAAACTTAAAAATGTTGTTTAACAAAGTACAAAATAGGGTATTCAAAAGAAAAGCCCTCCCTGCCTACGCCTCTGGCTCAAAAAAGCAGTCGCAAGGAAAGAAAGATTTAATTCCCAACAACAAGGGCGATGAGCACTCGAGCTCAAAAGGACGAGCGAGAGATTGATTTAGCTCTCATTTGATATTCCTTGCTGACCGCCGAATCAAACGGGATTTTGCTTGCAAACCGATTTGTTGGCTTTTTGTCTCCCGTCCATCGTCCTTTTTTCCGCTTCTCTGGTACTCTCGTCCTGGCAAGCAGTGCAATAATTTCCCGTTAGCCGCTCACTAAATGCAAGCAAATTTTGTCATTTGGCCGGGACGTGAGTTGGTTGCCCAAGGACTTTGGCCAGGACCTCTCGCATTAGAGCGAGTTGACTGTCGGCACACTAAACTTTTTCAACCTGCAAACTCCGAGCAATTTCATTATGCTTACACCACTCAGACGCACGAAATTATACAAGTGTGTAAACCTCAGAAGGTTTTCGGACACTTGAATAATTTTATGTATTTTTTTATATAAAAGTGTATTTAAGTCTTAAATTGTTTTTACATACATATATGTGGTAGAAAGCGGAACAGTATTGCTGTATAAATATTATTTCGGGGTTATTCGGGGCTAAATAAAGTTGAGAAGGAGTACTGCACATTCCACTAATGACTGCAGCAGGACTTTTTTCAGTGTAAGATGCAGTAAGTGGCAGAAGTTCCATTTCAGTTTCAGTTTGAGTTTGAGTTTGAGGTCGCCAGTAAAGGAAGATCCCAGGCACGTAGCTCCTTCGGCTCCTTAAGCAACCCCAACTCCCCCTGCCCTTCCTCTCGCTGTCATCGCTAAGTCCTTTATAATAAATAGTTGAGTCACTTAAGGGGATTAATGTTGAAATTAGTTTATGCCAATGAGATTAGGCATGACATGCGAATGCCAAGTTCACATCGGCTGAGAACTGAATCCACTCGCAGATGGCGATAGAGTTTTCCTTCGCATATATGTACATATGCATGTGCTTTAATTGAGAGTTCATGGTCTTTTGTTGGAAAATTCATATTGTGGTGTATACTATTAGATTGGAGTTATCTTTTTATTTGTGCACAAAAAAAACTTGCCAAAAGTATGCATACTCTCTAACGTGTTTTTACGATAGCGATCTTTATATAACTTTGCTGTTATTTTAATTTAATAATTTCATGACAGGGTGAAATAATGGAAGGCTGATGTGGTTTTTTTATGCTTAAATATAAACTTGAAACTGCTTATATTTTCTTGCATGTGACTTTCAATTCTAATTGATAGGTAAAGTTGGCTCTCTTAGGTTCACTGCTTTCTCCCTTAATCCACGCACACATCCCCACATTTGGCCAGTTCTTGTTCTCCCACTTTATACGTACATCTCTCTATGTTTGAAATAACGTACATAAAAACAGAGAGAGCGTGTATTGTTTACTTCAGTGGCGTTTCGGCGGTCGACTGGCCAATACGCTCTCTGAATTCTTGGAAGCCTCTCCCCGTTGCGCAGTTCGATTATCCCCCTGCTCTTCTCCTTAATCCCCGAAATCCCGACATGGTTTTCGTGGAGCTCTTAATATTCGTGGCCTTCATCGGTTTGTTGCTGTACAAATGGTCTGTCTACACCTTTGGTTACTTCTCAAAGAGGGGCGTGGCCCACGAGAAGCCCACGCCTGTGCTGGGTAACATTCCCTGGTCGGTGCTGATGGGCAAGGATTCGTACATAAAGCACAAGTGAGTTGGGTAACGTATGCCTACCCGTTTATTCCTAACTCTTTTCATCCCCAGCATTGCCCAGCACCTTAGACTGAAGCGGCACAAGGCCTACGGAGTGTACAACCTGCGGGATCCTCTGTACTACCTCGCCGATCCGGAACTGATCCGCCAGGTGGGCATCAAGAGCTTCGATAACTTCGCCAATCACCGCAAGGGAATAAGCGACGGACCGAATGAGACAACCTTGCTGTCCAGGAGTCTGCTCAGCCTGCGGGATCGTCGCTGGAAGCAGATGCGCGGCACCTTGACGCCCACATTCACCAGCCTCAAGATCCGCCAGATGTTCGAGCTCATCCAGTGCTGCAACGTGGAAGCAGTGGACTTCCTGCGGCGCCAGTCGGATGGAGGCAGTGTGGAACTGGAGCTGAAGGACTTCTTCACCCGCTACACAAACGACGTGATTGCGACGGCCGCCTTTGGCATCCAGGTGAACTCCTTCCGGGATCCCAACAACGAGTTCTTCTCGCTGGGTCAGCGGATCTCGGAGTTTAGTTTCTGGGGCGGACTTAAGGTCATGCTCTACATCCTGGTGCCCAAGTTGATGAAGGTGAGATCTGCACTACCATTACGACTGTCCCCCTGCTCCTAATTGCTATTTCAGGTGCTGCGAGTGCCCGTGATGGACATGAACAACGTGGACTACTTCAGGAAACTAGTCTTCGATGCCATCGAGTGTCGCAAGAAGCAAAACATCGTGCGACCCGACATGATCCACCTGCTGTTGGAGGCCCAGAGGCAGTTAAGGGCAGACCAGGAGGGATCTCGCGAAGGTGGAAGCCAGGAGGACAGTGCCCGTTTCGATGACGAGGACCTGCTGGCCCAGTGCCTGCTGTTCTTCACGGCGGGTTTCGAAACCGTTGCCACCTGCCTGAGCTTCACCTGCTACGAGCTCATGATGAATCCCGCGGTGCAGGACGAGCTGTACGAGGAGGTCCTGGCCGTAAGGGAGGCACTGGCGGAAAGGCCGCTGGACTACGACACCCTGATGGGCATGAAGTACCTGGACTGCGTGGTCTCCGAGTCGCTGAGGAAGTGGCCGCCGGCCATCGTGCTCGATCGGATGTGCGCGTCCGACTTCCAGCTGAAGGACGAGGAGGGCGAGGTGGTGCTTAGCCTGCGCCAGGACGACCTGGTGCACATTCCCGTGGTGGCGCTGCACCACGACCCGGACAACTTCCCCGACCCGGAGGCATTCCGGCCGGAGCGGTTCGACGAGGAGCACAAGCACGAGATCCGGCCGCTCACCTACCTGCCCTTCGGCGTGGGCCAGCGGATGGCGCTGATGGAGGTGAAGGCGCTGATCTTCCAGCTGGTCCTGCGCCACCGGCTGAAGCCCACGGATCGCACTCCCCGGGACATGATGGACAGCATCGCGGGCTTTCGCCTGATGCCGCGGGAGTTGTTCTGGTGCAAGCTGGAGTCCCGCGGAAGCGCTTAATTATTAAAACGCCCCCGAGCACACATAAATAATAATAAAGGGGGAAAAGCGAAACAAACGTGGCAATTTATTTCATCTGGACACCCTTGTGCTGACAAATTTGTCGCGGCCATGTTTCATTTCGTGTTCGCTTTCCTTTTTTTCCGGGTTTTTCCGCTTTTCCGCAGAGTCTGTGTCACGGGCAGAGATTCCGAGTTAGGAGCAGGCGACAAGCCACGTCATAATACTGTCAGGACATGGCGGTCGCATCCAGCCACCCAGGTTGAATGTGTGTGTGTGTGTGGTGGGGCATAAAACAACAGGAGGAAGCCACGGCACACATACGCCCACGCGCCCACACAGGACATTAAGGATTATTTATTGGGAGTTATTTTTCAGGCGGCATTAAAATTTTTCGGCACAGTATGAATTATATTACGCTCGTGTCATAAACTCTCTGTCGCAGAGGGGGAACATTTTGCTTGGGGTGCTGGGGGGTTTTCCAGCTCTGATTTCCCCGCCCACAAATCGAATGCCAAAAGTATGCAGCAAAGGGAAGGCGGATAATTAACATCAATCTGGCTGTTTCAAAGAACCAATCGAAGTTGATGGACATAAAGAGAAGGCAGACTGGCAAGAGGAAAAAATATGCTGTTTGTCCTTGGGTCATTGGAATGCAGGAATCTGCCAGAAGTCCTTTGATTTGATTGTTCTATTTCGCTTTCAGTCGTTTTCTCTGCTTGGTCTGCTCTCTGAAGCCTTAAAGGATCTTAAATTATTCCTTTCTTAGAGGCAACATTTAGAAATCTTATACTTGGTAGAAGTATTAAATTTAAATATTACAGAAATGCTGATAAGTGTAATCCTCGATTTGTTTTTTAGAGCTCCCTAAACTCTCGAAAACCCTCTCCTCTTTATAGAACACTAATCATATCATGTTCCTACGCTTCAAATTTTATAGTCCCTCTTTTACTAGCAAATAACCCCGGCCATTTGCTCAACCTGCTTAGTTTCATCATAACGTTTATGTGCGCTTTTCATGATAAATTTGTTGCTCACACGACTGGCAGTCCGCATGGCCTATAAAGTAGATTAGTTCCTCAAACTTGGCCCAACTTTCCGCATCTTTTGATGGCCACGGCGACGGTGGTCAGAGCCGGAGCACGCCTATGGTCATTAGGCTGGCACCCGGGGCAATAAAAAAGCAAAGGCAATTACCAGATATGGCCATGCAAACTCTCTCACACACACACACACACACTCACATACACACAGCCATTATTCGCACAATGTAACGCACGTAATTAGTTGCATATAACTCGGGGGCCCCGAGCTTCGTAAAACTTTCAACGCTCTTCAAATTAGTTGAATGTTTTTTTATTGGCAGCCTTGTTGTCGTCCTCGTCCTCGTCGGTGCAACAATGTTGTTGCCGTTTTCGCCATGCAAAGCCATGCAAAGCGACGTCTGGTCTGCTCTAAACTGGTTGCTTGGTTGGTTGGACCGAGTCGCATGTGGAGGAGCAAATACGCCGGCGGCATCCTAGAGCGTATTTGCCATACGGATGTGTGTAAGTCTGCCACAATATTTGCTTAAAAATGAGGCAAAGGCAAAGACAGCGACAGAGGCTGTGGCAGCGGCAGCGGGACGGCAAAGTGGAATTAAAGCGAAAAGTTTGCGAGATGCTGGCGGGGATAGCTGAGCAAACGCTTTGCGGTTTGTGCCCGTTCGTTTTATGGCAGAAGTTTTGCCAGCTGGCCGGGGGCATCTTCAAGTTGCCATCCAGCCATCCTCCTCCGGTTTTAGAATTTCCTTGCCTGTCTTGTCAACGCTGCGTATGCGTAATCTGCGAGAGCCAGCGCTGCGTATGCGTAATCTGGGAAACGTCATAAACTGCGGCGACACCAGCAGAGCTATTTCGGTTTCTATTTCTATTTCCGTTGGCACTCCTTGTTTTCTGTTTTGTTCGCAGCAACCTTATCAATCAATTCACCCACACGAAAGTGGGCTGGATACCAGTATACTTATATACTCGTGTTCTGTGTGCGAGGGGATATAGTATCGGGCGTACAGAGCAGAGGTCATAAAGAAACTTTGGCGCCGCGACCGCCAGACGCCACCAGAAGCATTAAATTTTCTCCCGCAGACGCAAAAAAACGAAGGAAAAAAAGGAAAGAACAGAAAATAAAATAAAACTCTAGGATGTTGTGGGGTGGGAGGGGAAAGGGGGAATAGGAGAATAACAGCGATGACGACGATACAATGATAATGCCAAGAACAATAAGACGAAGCAGCAGCCAAAAGGAGAAGGCAGCCCAGAATGCTGAGCATTAACAATTTGGCACAATGGCAAACTGTCGCACACGAGCTCCCCCCTTTGGTTTTCCCCGTTTCCCGCTTTCCAGTTTTCCCAGCGCTTTTCTGCTCTTGCTAAGATGCGTTTTGCGATAAGCACGAAGCGATAGCGTTTGCGAGGGTGTGCGTCAAGTGTTTTCCCTGGTGTATGTGTACTTTTTCGGTGGAAACGCGGAGTTTTGGCGTTCAATCATCAGCCCTAAAGGCAGATGACAAATGGATAATTATAAGCCCTGCTCGGTAATGCCATTGGAAAATTGTCTTTGTTGTCACAAGCCTTCTGGCTTGGTAATTTTCTAATTCGCTGAAAACAATACAATATATATTTATTTAACGATAACTGGATATGAGCATTACTTTGGTGTAAATTATAAACAACAGAAAATGTAGTTATAAAATGTTGGAGGGGTAAGAACCCTAAAACCCCCTAAATATTCAAAAACCATTAAAAAAATGTTGTATTATATAATTTAGAACTAACAATTAGCTGTGGGAGTGGAGCCACATAAACAAACTCAAACTTTGGGATGCTTTGATGGCCTTTAATGCCACAATGGACGAGGACAATAATAAAGCTAAGGTCCCCATATTCCGAAACTATGTAATTGAATCGCCCGACATTGTTGTTTCCTTGTAGTCGAATATCTTTGTCCCATCTGAATCTGCTCTCCTTTTGCTTATCGCAGCTTGTATATAAATACGAACAACCAGAATGTCCCCCTCCTTCCCCCCAGAAAAACCCTCCGCTGTGGGAAAACGTTGTTAACGTCTCTTGAATTCGGTGTAAGCAAGTTTTCCCCATAAGGAAAACAAGAAGGAAAAGCATAATTTGGAGAGTGCTTCAAGGGAAAGTTTCTTGTGTCGTTGGCAAGTTTCCGAGGACCTCCTCCAGAAGCCACACACACATACACACACACACACAAACAAACGCACACATTCCGAAAGGACAAGGGGTGGGTGAAAATAAACATAATTTTATTTTCGGTTTTTATTTAATGCTCCTCCGCATTACAGCAATTTCTGCAACATTTTTGTTCATGCGACGGCAAATCGGGTTCGTCCCCGCCAGCTGCAAGCTCTATATGCTATATCTATGCGCTATATACGAGTATTTGAGTGTTGTTCGCTTCATGTTCATTCCAGTCGGGTATTATTGTCTAATGCACATTGGGCCGGCCAAGCGTGAATTTGCATTGCTGGCATTGTCATAACTGAGCTGGGGCACATAAATCGCTTTGGTCCATATTTGTGTGACATTTTTCGGTTTCGGTTCGGTTCGGTTCGGTTTGGTTTTTCACCCAACAAGCGACAGCGAGGGCTAGGGCGAGGATGTGGCATGTGGAAACTGGCAGCTGGCAGGAAACCGTAGGTAAAAACTTTTAATATTTCTCCGGCGGCAGCTGTTGCCATTCCGCCCGAGGACAGCTCACAGCCCACAGCCCAAAGCCCACAGCCCACATGCCACATGCAGTGGCAGTTGCATCCGGCTCCCCGATTCCGGATACCGGATTGCGGACTCCGGACCCCCATAGCAGCCCGTAGATGCAACACAAACAAACACCGCAGCCCGGCAGTAGGCCAAAAGAATGGCTCGAGCTTATTTATGCGCACGCTGTGAAATTTAATTAGGCGCCCACGACAATTGTAAATATCCAGAGTGGCGGGGAAGCGGAAGGAAACGGCTTGGAATGCGGCAGCTCGACTCGGATGAGTGGAATGCGAGTGGCAGGAGCAGGAGCTGCCGACTCCGGCTCTACATCCGCTCCATCCGCCGTCGAGTTGAAACAATGCCAGCCGGCCAAGAGCGCAAGTCGTCTTTGACTTCCTTTCAACGTGCCCTTTTGGCCGCAGGCACCGCACATTGGAAAAAATATGGGGTTTTGCAATCAAAACAACTCGTATTTCATCTTTTATTTGTAGACCGAGCTTAAAATATATTTATTTTCAAGGCAATCAAGTTTAATCATTTTATTGGGTTTGATTTAATTGGTTATCATCATAAATATTGTACTAAATTATTAAGCTGCATGTGAGTAACTAAATCTCAAAATTCCACCTTTCATGTGTTCCAAAATAGAGATTTTATCATATTTTGGAAAAAAAAAACCTACCACAACTAAAAGATAGACATTTTTGTACAGCTTATGATTTCTACTATAAGCCACATCAGTTTTTGGTTGATTTACAAAAAAACAATTTTGACCTAATTTTCGGATTTTTGATAAGGGGTACCATCATAATTTTTTTCAAAATTTGGCGAAAAAAATATTTTTTCAGATTTGAATGCCAGTCGATGGGAAATGTCATTACGAACTCAGAAAGGTATAACATTTCATATTTTGACCTAATTTTGGATTTTAAGACTAAATATTAGATTTTTTGGGAGGAAAATCAAATATGGTCTTGCCCCAAAAACTCAGATGTTTTCAAGAATATAAAGAAGATATTCGGAGATCGTTTCGAATGGCAAATATAATTGTAGGAAATTGTTGTTTATTCCCCGTGTACTATTCCTCTTACTTCTTTAATGAGCTGAGTCGGCAGGCAAAGGAATGCAGGACCAAAAGGAGAAAAGTGGTGGGATTTAGGTGGAGGGTGTAGGGTGGTCCTGGGAGGATGTTGGGCGAATTAGGGGAATGACAGGTGATGCGACAAGGTGGCATAGGCTTAACTTACTTTTTAGGAAATCCGCCAGTGTCGTGAAGTCGTTCGTTTCAACTGCGTTTCAGACGTAAATGAAGTTGGCTTTTTGGACCGCCCGCTGGCGGTGTCTGTTACCCGCTCTTCAACTCGGCTTAATTCGCTTTTCTGGCCTCGGGCACTGCCTTCACCTTCGCCACCTGCCGCTTTCCGCCGTGTCCTGCAGCAGGAAGATACGCATTAAAATTAAAAAGGAAAGCAGAGGAATCTGGGCGAGGCCAGCTTTGCGCGGAATTCCTTTGTTGTCCTGTGGGAAGGGTAATGGACTGGAGATGGGGCATTCGAGATAAACCCAGTGCAGGTTTCCCCCGGGGGACAGTCAAGTCCCGATTTCAGGGGCTAATTCGGGCCAGTGTCCCTCCACGAGCGATAATAAGTGCGCATAATGGCTTCAGCAGGGTGCTCTTAATTCCCGCAGCCAACTTAGCTGCAGCTAAAGTCGTGCTTTAATGCAAATACAAATACAGATAATGTGGCTAACTGACATGGCCATATTAAATCTAATATGCGCCTGGCCGTGCCTGCCTGGTAAATAAGAATCGCCGGGAGCTTGGGGAGCACTTAATAGTTGTCTGGCGTATCCATTAAGTAAACATGACTCGCTAAGCCCGCTGGGCGGATATGGATGTGGATGTAGACGCTATTGCTGGATGGTTGGATGGGTGGATGGTTGAATGAATGGCTGGATGGCTGGATGGCTGGCTGGCTGGTTGGCTGGATGGCTATGTGGCCCAGCAAGAGCTTCGCCTTCGACCACACTGTCAATGTACATTAGGATTGTTTTGGCGCTCAGCTTGAGATGTTCCTTACAAAGAACGGAAAGCTTGGAAAAATGGGAGCAAAGGGCGAAAGCGAGAGCAACGACTTTTGTGTTGTTGCGCATAAACGCTGAATATTTAATAAACGCAAGGGGATGTGTGAGCCAGATACGAAAAATAAAATCAACTTAAGCATCGGCACACCGGAGAATTGCCTCCGCTCATTCGCTGATGATAACGCCAGACCTTGGGGCCCCGAAATGCTTTTGATATTTTATTCATGCCGCCAACGCTCCCGTCGCTGTCAATTGGTATTAGGACATTATAATTTATTGACGAGCGGGAGGACAATGTCGGCCGGCGGCCCCTTGAAAGCGGTTTAGAATTCGCACACCCAAAGCCAGAACGTCAAGCGCACAATTAACGGCCCTCCCGAGCTAACCAGTTTCCACACACACACACACACACACCAGCTTACACACACAACCGCCAAACGAGCCGCACACACGACGTATACGCGATATTCGCATGGATATTGATCATCCGCCAGCGCGTCCACTCGCCTCGACGCACCAATTCCAACTGGTTGGATGCTGCTGGCTCCGACCTGGAGGAGCACTCGGTTTCGGTTTCGGACTCGTGTTCGGAGTCGCCTTCGGAGTGGCATGCAACTCGTGGCACTGGGCCACTGGCACAAGGACGCAGGACGCAGGCGCCGGGAGAGCGCCGCATCCGCACACGCATCCTTTGGCCCAAAGACGGACTGAAAATGGCCCACAATTAATATGCACAGGCGTCGCCGATGACGGTTAGTCATTGATAGATTGTCGTAATGAAATGCAAATTACTTGTCAATAATTGCCGCACAACTGCCGCTTCGGCAATAGAAAGGCAAGCATGTGCGATTAATTAGGCGGCAAAGGATTGGCCAACTGGTTTTTATGGTCTGCTTGATGTATGGCATCAGCTGTTTCATGTTCTTGTTGCTTATTTACATCTTGGCTTAGCAGGAATAAAAATATTTATAATACAATCACTCATCAATTATCTTTCCAGTAAGATTATTTTAATTATTCCCCTATTAAAATGGATTTCAGGGCGAAGAGTAACCTGTTTGTAAATTTAATAACCGCCCTGGTGATAGCGTCCTCCAGGAATTCTCGGATCCCCCGTTAATTAATTCATGAGGCGCCGAGTGTGCCTCTTCCCCGGGTCATCTGGTGAACAATAATTGCCAGTCAGATATCGAAATTAATAATTTGCACCATACTGGTCACTGGTGTCCAGGCGGAGGAGGAAATGCGAAGCGAAAAATATTTATTTATGCGAATTCCATTCGCAGGACTCGTAAATCTCTCGCCGCCCTCGCAGCAGAAGCTGGTGGTCCGAGTATTTATGACGGCGACTATTACATACTTTATTATTATTATTAATGCCGCGAACAATAGAGTGGTGCCAGTTGGCCAAAGACATTAATTCTGGCCATCCCCAAGTCAAGCGATCGGTAAAGTGGCACATTGACAGGTTTTATTTCAATTTTGCTCAAATGGGAGGAGAGGAATAAATTAATTTTTTGAAAGATTAATATTTATCCATTTTACTATCCTTGTGAGTGGGTCGTCGTCCACGTAAATGCACTCCTAAATTTGTGAAGTAACGAAAAATATATAATAAATATATATATAGCTATTCCACAAACAAAAGTCTGTACTTTATGTGCTCCAGATTACTTTCTCGAAAAATAGAAACAGCAGCTGACGTACTCCGTAGAAACACCTCAACCAACTCATGGTTAGAAACCAAATCTAATCTCTGGGTATTTTTCTAAAATATAAACAAATAAATGTTATGCTTTTAAAACTTGAAAACTGGAATTAAATCTAAAAGCATTGTATTTATTTTAATTTTAAAAGGTTTTCTCTATTGTTCCGCATTCTGGGCATATCAACTCGTGAAAAATGCCATTACCGAGTGCGCAAAAATAAAGTCGCTGTAAGCTGCGATACAGTCAACAATGTTTCAGCTTCGAGAGTGGTTTATCTGCGCTGTGATCCTCAGCCTTCTCTCATTCCCAGTCAGATCCTGGGACTATTGCCAGGAGCACTGGTGTCCCCGCTTCAAGGATCACGTAGCCTGTAACAACAATGGAGTGAGTGATCTGGCACAAAACAGAGAATTTGAACTTCTTCGCTAACCAGTTATATTTACAACATGAAACCCGGGTTCTCTTTAATCCATCTAGAGCTTTGGACCCCAGTGCGGTAGTGAGGCGAAGCTAGTACCCCTGAGTGGTCCGCTGAGCAGGTTCATCGTCGACCAGGTGAACTTCTACCGCAACCAAGTGGCCTCGGGCGACTTCTCCGGGTTCGGGGCCGCCCACCGCATGGCCAGTGTCCGCTGGGACCCGGAGCTGGCCCAGCTGGCGGAGCTGGCGGCCAGGAGGTGCACCCTGTCCGCCGACGAGTGCCGCAACACCAGGCGCTTCAAGCACGTGGGCCAGCTGACGGGACACGTGATCTTCAGTGCCGGACGGCACAGCGACACGGAGCTGCTGGGCCACAAGATCGCCAACTGGTTTGCCCAGTACAAAAGGGCCACCAGGGAGCTGGGAGCCGCTGATCAGGCCAGCGACATCACCAGCTTCCGCCAGCTGATGCAGGAGCGGGCCACCCACATGGGATGCGGAGTGCTCCGCCAGCGGGCAGAGGACCGCTGGCACCAGCAGTTCATCGTCTGCAACTTCGCCCGCGAGGACGTGGCCCATGAACCCGCCTACGAGGTGGGACTCCTGGCGGCCACCGGCTGTCAGGCGGGTCGCAATCTCCGCTACCCGAACCTCTGTGCCCTCCAGGAGCCTTACGACGTCAACGCCGTCGACCGCTTCCACCAGAAGCCTCCCTTGCGGATCAAGATCAGGTACAGCGGAGCCAGCACTTCGAAGGGTTTCGCCGCTACTCCTGGCTTGGCTTTTCATCCCAATATCAAACTGGGAGCTCTTTAAGTTTATGGAAATATGGTTTGTACAAAAGTTAATTTTCCCATATTTTGACATTCAATAAAATTTAAGCAATTGCTTAATTATTTTGTTTATCCTATTTTATTAAATATTTCCACACCTTACCTACTAATGTATTTCTTTAAAGCATTTTTATAAATCGCTGCTTCTCCTTGTAAATCTGGTTCCGTTTCTCTGGGTAGGAATGTTACTACATAAATTATTATTTAAGATAAAAGAAAATCCCTTTGAATATTTTACAGAACGATTAGTTTTATTCCCTTCTGGACTGGAGTTACGTACAAGGCTTAGGTGGTAGGTAGGCTGACTGGCCACTCGGCTCCTAGTGGGGGGTTCTCCTGGCGATTGGGCTCGATGGTGACGCGGGCGTAGGGGCTGCCGGCGCCCACCTTGCGCCGCATGGTGACCCCGCGGTGCGGCCGGAGCCCCATCACGATCAGGTAGATGCCGGCGGCGCTGAGGGCGATCAGGGAGAGGACCACCAGGCTGTAGGCCCACCGCGGCCAGGAGTCGCAGCTGAAGGCGTCGCCGCGGGCGGAGGTGACCAGCATGCCGCGGATGCGGGACGGCTTGTAGCAGCGGCCGTTGGTCTGGACCGGCAGCTGCTTCAGCCAGACCAGCTCGCAGTCGCACTGAAGCGGCAGACCGTTGAGGTCCAGCTCGGCAAGCTGCGCAAAAAGCGGCGCCAGCGTGGAATTAAAGGTGCGCAGCAGAGTGCCGCGAAAGCTCACCGACCGCAGAGCTTTGTGGTGGTGGCTGCTCCTGGAATCCACTGGTGCTCCGAAGGCCTCCGCGTCGAAGTGCCTCAGCTGGCGGCTGTTCTGGAAGCTCAGGGTCTCGAGAAGATCTGCGGCGGCCAGGGCCCGGGAAGCCACGCCCTGGAGCAGCGGCATGTCCTCGAGGAAGAGCTGCCGCACCTGGGTCAGGTTGGCCGTGTCCTCGGGCAGCAGCTCCTCCAGCGGGTTGTCGCTGACGTCCAGACGCAGCAGGGACTCGGGCAGCTGGCCGGGGATCCGCTGCAGCTGGTTCCTCCGCAGCGAGAGCTCCCGCAGAGGGGCGTTCACGGGCAGGCGGAGCTCACTGAGTCCGCAGGCGTCCAGGCGCAAGGTGGCCAGCTTCCAGTTGAGGCCCAGCCCGGTGTAGAGATCCACACCGGACTCGTTGAGGCGACGGTTCCAGGAGAGGTCCAGGGTGCTCAGCACCAGCAGGGGGGCGAAGAGCTTTCCAGGCAGCGAGTGGAGGTTGTTGTGGGCCAGGTCGAGCACCTGCAGGTGGGGCAGCCTCTCGAAGGAGCCCGCCTCCAGCTGGCCGATGCTGTTCCAGCCCAGGTAGAGCTCCTTCAGGCTGGTCAGATTCCGGAAGTTGCCCGCCACCAGCTGGGAGACGTTGTTGTGCCGCAGGTTCAGCTGGCGCAGGCTGTCGCTGATCAGGACGGGCACCGCGTCCACTGAGTTCCAGGAGAGGTCCAGGGTGTCGATGTAGAGGGGCAGCACCAGGGAGAGATCGCCGGCCCGGAACTCCTTGTAGCTGCAGTCGATGCGGAGGGCGCGGTTGCCCCACGGCGAGGCACTCCCGTTGCTGCACTCGCAGGAGCGTCGCGAGTTCCGCGAGGACTCCGGGTAGCAGAAGCGGTCCGTCTCCTCCGCGTCGATGATCTCCGAGTGGGCGGAGTGGCGGGAGTGGCTGGCCAGCAGGACCAGCAGCAGGGCAAAGGTCTTTGCAAATTCCAATCTCTTCATGGTAAAGGTTCTCGGTGCACTGAATCAGCGGGCGAGAGCTTCGCGACTCCCACATCCATATCTTATCGAACGCCGGAAAAGCTCCCGGGCCATTCGACGATTTTCCAATAAATTTATCAGCGCAATACTTTGGTCTTTGGTTAGTCACTGAAATCAGTTTGGGCCACCGAGTGGTAAACAAGAGTGCGGAGAGCCAAAGCCCATGGCATTTGAATTGCTGATAAGATAGCGCCGAGCTTTTGCCCTTATCTTCCGCTCTCGATAAATACTATACTATGGCTCCCCGCCCACGCCTTATCGCTTTTTAGCTTTTCTTATCTATTCCGATATCTATTTCATTAATCATTTCCCACACTCGGGCCGGCGGGTTAAGTCGTTGGCATGGATTCACCATATTGATGGATTGATAAAGCCCCAATTTCACACTCCAGAAAAGCGAGACTCTCTTCCGACTCAAAAGTCATGTGTAATCCCCTCTGGATGGGGGATTTATCTATTTCATTGCATCCGAGAGTCCGGACTTAAGTTCAAATTGTAATTACGAATTACGCCTAATGCCTTTGGCTGGGGATTTATTCTGATTGTTGACGGGAGAGAATGTGCTCCTACTTTGAGGTTTAAATTCGCGGTTCCCATGTTGTTTAACTACTGAGTTGGTAGGGGTATATTATTTGCTCGACCATTTTAAAGTCGCACAATGGCAAAGCTTTACAGAGATTGTAAGGCAAAGAAGTACTTTCTAGTCGATCTGACATTTTTTGCTGCTCCCTAACGAACTTTACGGTGCCCTCTTCACATTTGCAATTGCTGTGACTACTCGTTCAGTTTTCCTTAGCCTCCGGGCGATAGAACTCCTCTTTGTGTCAATGGAAAATTGATGAGGCTTACAGAGGAGCGGGCTCCCCACAGCCGCCCACTTTGGCATAGGCATTTGCATAAATTAAGGACTTCCAAAAACGCCTCCTTGACTTTTCCGAGTTCTCGGGGGCTGGGGGCTGGGGAAAAGCCAACACATGTAAAGCATTTAATGAGCTGTGTGCGCTTAAATTTATTGAAAATGCCAGGCACATGCTGGCTGGTGTTTGGCCCCAAGTCATTATTACGGGCAAAAATGTATTTTTAACTAAAATCTCATTAATTACGGGGAAAGTGGAGAGCGTGTGTGTGTCTGTGTGTGTGAAATAATTACGGCATTACAAGCAATTTAATTAAAGCCCAATTTTCGCACATCTGCAATAATGGAATTGTTAATTAATAGGCCGAATCACAAACAGCCATCAATCGGAACGGAACAGCTGGCCGGGTTAGCAGGCCGTGTTTTGGCCAGCAATCGCAAAATAAATTCCCCGCGATACGTGCCAAACATGGCGAGCGAGGTCCTGCCGCCTGAATATTTATGAAAATTTTAATATTAAATCGCTTTCTGATGCCCACGGCACAGGCAGTGGAAAATGCTGGGGGGAGGGGGGCGAAAACTAAAGCTGGCAATCAATGGCTGAAATGCAATTTCCCCCCGGACGGAATGTGCAATCATTAAAAGCGCTTGATTATCCGCAGGCAAACGGCATTGTCCTCGTCATCCAGCAATTGACTGTAATGATGCCCCAGCAGTGTCAGTCGGCTGTCACATCCTCCGTGTGTGGATGTTGTACTATATATATATATACGTATACAGACTGGCGGCCAGCGACAGTTTATGGCGCCCTAATTGAATCGCTTGTCATGCATTTGTCTAATAATGGCGCATTAATTTGCCATAATGCGGACTGGGCTTCAGCTTCCGTTTCCGGTCGCTCTTGCTGGTGATGCTGGTGGTGGTGGCAGTGCTCTTTCCATGTGTCCTGGTCCACGTGGGTTCCAGCTCAGCTCTGTGGGCTAAACATCTCCGACACGGCCTTTTAACTCGGGGCAAGTATGCAGCAAAAAGCCTGCACACTCACTCGCCTTCTAATTGCCTTTGAAAGCGTTTCTGTCACGCAATTTAAAACTCGTAATTCCAGCCGGGGGTCGGGCTAAATTCATTAGTCGGGCTTTAGGAGCTGCCATTAACCCGCATGCACACATACACTTACACCCCCACACACACACTCGCACACACACAGGCATATTGCTCACTTGCGGTTCGCCATTCGGATATCACTCGCTTTCGCTGCGCTCAATTTAATCGGCGAATTTAAAGAAAATGATTGTCTCTAATGGGCGGACGTGCCCACAGAATGCGACCTTTGACCGCAACAGTCGGTGGGCCGGAAGCCCCGTGAAGCCGTTTATATATTGGCTCTGCCCCAGATCCAGATCCAGCTGATAACAGTTGAATAATGAACAAATAATGGCCAGCAACCTTCTTGCCTGCTCAAATATTAAGTATACGCCGGGGAGCACTGCTCGGGGAGCCCCCTGGAATAACAGATGAAGAATGGCCGTACTGCTGAGTTGTACAAGCCCAATAATCCGTTACATAACCCAGGAGGGGGTGGGGGAATAGCTGGCCAGAGATCTTAATGTTAATTAGGAGCAAATATGCCGTTTTTGGAATCCATTCGAAGCCACATGTCTGGCTGCTTCAATGAATGCAATTGTTTTGATAAATGATTTTCTCCTTAACATAATTAGTCAGCAAGCGAGTGGGGATTTTCTTATTCCAATAACCATATGTGGAATGTAAATGTTTTATGTAATTATTTAGTCCTTCATTTGATTAATTGCTTGGACTTGCACATGTCTTTTGTTTTATCCTAAGATTACAAATGTTTTCAATTGATTAGTGCAGGAATCAAACACACACCTCTCTCTTCCAGTGCATGTGAATTTACCTTTTGAATAATAACTCACCCTCCGTAATATTAATACCTTTAATGTATGCCACAATCGAGGATTCCACAAGCCGCATGCAAGGATGGTATGGAAATTTGTGTTTTGAATAATCAATTCCACTTGTTATCCTTTGGCTTGTGGTCCCTGTTCCCATGGCATCCTTGCGATAGCGCTGCCAGCCACTCGACGTTTTTACGGCCAGCTCCATGGAAAAGGCAATTTGCAGGCTGCAGCATTTGTTGCTCCACCGCCAACATGCGAAGTGGCCGAGATTGGACTCTCCGTCCGAGAGTGTTGCCCCTCGCTTTTGTTGGTCCTTGCGAAGCACTGGGCGGCACTGATGAGTGGAGAGTGGAGAGGATACCCCGGATCCTCTGTCAACAGACGGCTCCTCTGTAATTTGATTTGTTTTGGCCGATTGCTGCGGCGCTACATTGTTTCTCAGTCGGATACTTTGGCCGCACTAATTAATTCTGGCTCGCAAACAAAGGAGCCGATGTCCTGGGAGATAGTGCTGCATTGTTTCTGCTCCCCGGCGCTTGCAGGGCCATAAATGTCAGCCGGGCTGCATTTCCCAATTCAATCCAGCTGTCAATGTGGGTTTCTTTCCCCCCCCCCAACCCCCCTTTCCTCCTCGAAAACAGATATACAGATACCCGCTTAGTTGCCGAGGAAAGCCGAAGATTTATTGCCAGTTGCCAAAAGCCCACAAAATTAATGTACTTCTCAGTCGAGTTTAGCAGCTGTGTGTAAGCTTGTGTGTGTGTGTGGCTAAAACCGGTGTTTGTGTCTGTGTCTGTGGGTGTGTGTGTTTGGCCCCTAATGAAGTTGTTAATGCGAGTGCTGTCCTGCCAATTCCTGCACTCGAGTCCTGCGGCCCGTGTCCTTTCCCCCCGCGCATAGTACACACGAAAATCTAATAAGACGCTTACGTCTGTTGCTGTTTGGGGTCTCTGCTTGGCCAGGAGGCTTTCACACCCTTTCGAGGTCCTTTTGGGGGTCCTTTTGGAGGTCCCGCCCCCCGCTCCGGGCTCTTACATAAGCCATTAGCCAGAGGAAAACGGCAGAGCGTGACAGTCGTATTCCTCCGGCTTGTTTCTTTCAAATTTTATTGCTCAGCTTTTTACGGTCAGCGTCTCTTCAATACTCGCATGTACTCGTATATATTGTTTATTCTGTCTATATATCGGAGCATCGGCTAGTTCTTCATCTTCGCTTGGCCAGCACTTATTTTTATGTCCTGCTCTTGATTGGATCGTAAACTTAACTCTTAGAGCGCGATGTCCTCTGTGTTAATCAGCCGGGCAAAAGAGTTGCACTTATTATCTTCTTCAGGCAAATTAAATTACTGTCAGCCAGATAAAGTCATTCGCTCAAAAAGGTGAGCTCACCTTAATTATTTAAGCACTGAGCAACTTCTTCTATGACATTCCCGACAGCCTTTTTAATGAAGCTTGGCGACTGCTCAACAATAGGATAAGGTAGGAAATGCTAGTCAGAATTTATTTATTTGTTGTGCTGGGAAACACTTTTGAACTATATAAAAGGTGTTTAATATTAGATAGGAACCACCTTTTATTCTTTTCGGTGCAGCCACTGCAGTTTGCCCTCTCGGTTCTTGGATTTTTTTGTTTGCCAAGAAGGACGCGAAATGAATGCCAGACAAACTGCTGCAGTTGGGGCAAATAAATTAATTTTTCATTTATGGGCCAGGGGATTGTGTCACGCATTGAGAGCTCGCTTAATTAGATGAAGTGAAAGTGGGCGATCCGAGACCGGAGAAAGGAGAAAGGAGAAGGGAGAAGGGAGAAAGGAGAAAGGAGAGACGTGAAAGGAGAAAGGAAACCCGAGATTCGAGAGCCGAGACCCGAGACAATTGCAGCTGACATCCCCGGCCAGTTAACTGGGTCAATTGCCGGTGGCGCTGGCTCTGAACTCTGGCCGTGATGGGGCATATTTTAAGGGGGGATCTGGCAGCTGGCAATAAGTGCAGTCTAATTTAATAACGAGCTCGGTCTGAAGGGCTCGAGATAACAAAAGATGCAGCCCGAATGCCGCCAATCAGGTTTCCAGGTGTCCCACGACGCACACACACTCATAAGCCGAAGGATGTGTGTAATTGACAGCGCCAAAGCACACTTGACAGGCTCTCACACACACACATATACACCTATGGCCCTGGGAAGTAGGCAACACTCTTGCTCGATGCTGGCAAAATGAATATTAAGCGGGCTCGTACGAAATGATTTTCGTAATTTAATTGAACCGTCAGCATTCAGTGCACTCCGGCCTTAATTATACTTTGAGTGGGCCGGAGCCAGACGGCGCGCCATCCCAGGGCAATTTTCGATAATTGAAATTTTATGACCCAGTCCCTCGCTTTGTCACGCCGCCGAGAACATCGGCACATGAACTCATGTTCATGTGGCAGCACCGAAACTGTCAATAAAAGTGACATCAAGCCAGGGCTAAGAGCATCGGGCTGATAATTTATGTAGCACAGATTCCATGTTTAATGCCCGGCCTAGGCAGCCACTCAAGATATGTGCTGTACATTAATGTAGGCACTCCCCGCCACGAAATCAAGTTCAGGAGTCAAGGACTCGGCTCGATGGCGCCAGGTAAATTTATGCAGCACTTGTTATTGCCTTTGTAGCGCCTCCTGATATTGAAACTCCGGCGTCGTAAATATTTTTATGTTCGCAGTGGCACTTTTACTGCACTCGACGCCCGACAGAGCTCCTCCACCTGTCGCCTCTAGATTTGTCACAAACAGAAGAAGCCCCTGCCGAAAATAAAACACATAAATCCTCACATACGTCAGCGGCAAGTTTTCAGATTGACCAGAGCGAAAAAAGTTCCCTTTTTTATGATGCATTTAAAAGTTTTGATTATGCCGAGCGTAGCGGTATGCTGGAACATGTAACTTATTTAATTTCCTCCCAGCCCCCTTCCTTCGACCCGAAAAGTTCATTTAAAGTTTGGTTGCAACCATAAATTCCTAGGCCGAAACCTAAAATATAAACAGTCGGGGCGAGAGTGTGTGTGCCAGGGAAAAAGTTGGATGCGGTCGTAAATCCGGCATTTGTCAGTCGCCAAGTGTATGCCGTTCCGCCTACCAGAACACTGAGAGAAATCGGAAGAGGAGATGTTTTCGGATAGCGAGCTTAGAGGATGTCCCACACCTTTGATTATAGTTATTTCTGTTTTTCTAAAAACATTTTTAAACCTTCAAAAACATGGCATAGCATCCGATTTTCATCGGGGTTTAAGGGTGAAAATTTCGCCAGTGCTTTGGCAGAAAACGTGCAACTCAGTCGTCCTCTAATTGGCCTTTTTATGCACACAGGCACACTCGACATCATTTCCATTTCCAGGGCCATTTCCGTGCCAAAGCAGTTTATCACTCTAACTATGCACATTCAGTGGATCCTTTGCGCCCCTCTCCCCCCTTCCCTTTAGCCCCGCCAGCCCCCTCCTTTACCTCCGCACTGCAGTTGCATTGCGATTCAATATTGCTCATACGAGGTGGATGCCGGCTGGCTGATGGGCACAGAAATTGCCGGCGGGCTAACGAAGCCCTTGAAGGAGGGGGGGAAAGCGCGAGTTTCGGGGGTCGAGCGTCCTGGTTCCCAGCCCTTCCAACTGCAACAAAGTGCTAATCTGGGGGAGTGGGGGGAAAGGGGAAAGGGCAAAGGGGGAAAGGGGGAGGAGCAGGACGAAGAGGCTTCTTCTTCGCCGCTTAATCGCCATGTGCGACAGGCTTAACTTGTCGGCTTTGAGTGTCAGCGCTGAGCCTCGTTTAGCCTTTGAGTGCTGCGCCAGTGGGTGGTGCCGGGAGGTCCTGCGGAGGTCCTGCGCGGGTCCTGGGATGAGGTAGAGCCTCCGTGTGCCCTGGTGCGTAACTCGGCTGACATGTTATTAGTTTCATCAGCGAAGGAGACTGGCGCAGAACTTGTTTCTCGTTTCCATTCCATTAATTGAGTCCGCAGGCAGTTGCGCCACCGGAGGTCCTTCGCCCTTCGATTCGGCGGTCTATTCCACTCCTGTTCCGCCCTGGGCCTCTGATTTATTTAACCGATTATTTGGGAGTTTACTTTTGTGCTGATTTAGGAATTATTTGAAATAATTGGTTCGCTTGATTTATGCGGGGATTTTGGCGGATAATTGCATACAGGCAGTTAAGGGGTTTGCGATTGTTCGTTGTTTTATATTGAACCAAATAAATTGTTTTATAGATAACTTTTAATTGTATATTTTCGTTGAAATGGCACGCTGATTGTATTAAATTTAAACTATAACATAAGTGGCTTTGTTTTTTCTTAAATTAAAAGCATTTCATTACCTTCATTTGGCATTTTTGTGGGTATAATTTTGGCTTTAAATATAATAACCATTTTTTCTCCTTCGGTTATTAAATTCATGGTTGAACTTTTCACATTGTTTAAGTGACTTTTATATTAAGCTAGCAATAAACGTAGTCCATAAACCTCATTGTTCATTTTAGTTGCAGAACAGAGTCAAACAAATGCTTGATTTAATTCGCCTCTTCGATTCGTCCATAAACATTTTATAGAGCAACTCTCTCAATTTCTTAGCCGTATTTATTGGAAATTCCTTGGCCAAGCTGAGCCGTTCCAAGCACAATTGAACAATAATGCGACAGCCTCATTAAATGCTCTTGCCAATGGCAGCAGGAGCAAACAAAGACAAGGACCCGGCAAACAGGATCGCCAGCCAGAGGGGAAAGGTCGAACTTTGCTCCGCTTTGGTTGTTTAGAGCTGCTTTCGCCTTCATTGTTCGGCAATAAAAAGCTGTTGTTCATTTTTATGGAGTAACGCCTCGCGCCGCCGCCTTATCCTCGTCCCTACTCCTTTCTGAGTGCCTTGCCAGGATGCCAGGCAGCCAGTATGCCACGATGGCGGGATAGAGTCAGGCAGGCAGACGTCGTCATTGTCCTGCCGTTGTCGCCTTGCCATTATTGTGATACGACTCAAAAACAAGAGGGAAACGGCGGCAACAACAAGGCACTTGCCCGATCCACTGAAAAAAATAAGGTTTTAGTGTTCCTAACGCAGCTCCATAAAATTTGTGTGGCTCATTTTTCAATATTTATCCGTAATATACTTAACTCAACGAAGCATTCGTTGTATATTAATGAAAACATTAGTAAATCTGCATAATAAAATTAGCGTTTATTTTTTCGCTTCTACATTTTTTTCAGTGTAGCTCAGGCTGCCATTGAAGTGCGATTGTGTGTGTGTGTGGGCGCCTTGTTGTTGTGCGAATGCGAGTGTGGGTGGATGACGCACATAATGAGTCTGCGTGGCAAGTACAAAAGTTTATAAATATGATGGAATAATTAAAACTTGGCGCCAATTTGGAGGCGCTCCCCGAGTCGAAGGTGGCCAAAAGGCTGTCAGCAACAAAGAGGCGAGGGTGGGAAGTCCCTGCCACGCCCCTTTTGGGCATTGTTGTTGCCTTTGGCGCCGCTTGCCCTTTGGGACTTTCCTTTGAGCCCGGCCGCAATTTTTTTCGTGTTCTTCGGCAAGGATGTGAGAATTTGTATGCTTTATGTTTTGCAGATGCTTAGAAAAGTTTTTGTATTTTGTTTTTTGTTTTTCGGCCTTGTTGTTCTTTGCCGTGCTTTAACTTTGTTGGGCCACCTTGCCGTCCCCCTGTTAATTATGCAACATTAATTAAGGCCCGATGCGGATATGGCCTTTAAGCAGGCCACGCTACGTGGCTTTAAAGAAGCCAGCCCATTCAGAGGGCCATAATTATGTGCACGCTTATCAAAGCCCGTCGGAGTCTCAGCCTCCGAGCAGGCCACTCAGCCGGGTTTATTTGCAGACTCCGCCGGAGTCGCAAGACACGGAATCCGGAAATGCGCCGCTCGACGCTCGGTTCAATGAACCCCAATGACAAGAGCAGCAGCAGCAGCAGTGGCTGTGCCAAATGCGAAGGACTCCGCCTGCAAGCTGCTTAAAGTTCAAGCCAGCTCTGCCGGCAATAAAAACGTGGGGCGAAGAGTTACGGCTTTCCGAAGTAACACATGTTCAGCTGGCTCGTTTGGCTCGTTTGGCCCGTTTAATGGGCACCAAGGTGAGCCGAGCTCTTCAATTTGTTTGAATCTGTTTGCCGGGCAGGGTGAAAAGTTTACAGAAATAATCCCGGCAAAAAAAAAATAACACCGAGTAAGCTGCCAAGAACTTGTCCTGTCTTGTGTGTGGGTGTTCCGGATCTGTGCTGTAAATCCTTTACTCGAAAATTGTTGCTGCCGCATGTTGTGTGCTCCGCCAGCCCGATTGTACAACAAATAAGTTCTGTGACACGGCCAGGCGTGCCATGATGAATGAGGGAGGCCCAGGATCTTTTCCTTCTTTCCATCCCAATCCCTGTCCTTTGCCCTTTTGAGAAGTGCAACCCTCTGTTAGACATGTCAATTTCCAGCCTGATGCATCGCTCACGGACAGCGGGCGGGGCCAAAGAATTGCGTTGCTGAAAAGCCAAAGATTTTCATCCAATTTGCAAAAGTGGAATACGCATACGCCCCGTGGTCCGTTGAGTTCGATGCGACACGTGGCCGTGCACTTGAATTTAAAGTGTGAGCGCGTTTAGCTTCGTGATTTTCCAATATTTTTTTATATGTTTTCTGTCTGAAGGGAAAATAATAGAAATTCCTGAAAAATCGTTTAGTTAGTACGTAGAATTCCATCATAAATGTACTTCCCAACCCATTTTCCCAGTGCAGATTTAGAAAGGCATGGAGGACATGTGTTGGCAACGTGCCTGCCGGCAAGTCAAACATTACGACATTACGCGCTTTCCAATTCACCTGTGAAAATCATTTTCTTCGTTTCTTCGCGGGGGAAAAAAAACAAAGAGTCGGCCCGAAGTCAGGGGCGGAATTTTCGGCGAATTTGCCTTGTCAAATGTTGAGGGAGACGTGACAAGCATTAGCTACAGCTACAAGCTCCGGATGACAACCTACAACCTGTGCCCCCGATAATGTCGATGCCGCTGCATGTCCTTGCGCGCGAGGAGGTTCCAAAAAAAAAAAATATTTCCCTGCCGCGCCGTGTGTAGTAGTTTGGCATATCATTTCGTCGCCAATTTGAAAATCGTTGATATGCATGGGAGTCAGGCGACCTCAAGAGGTGTAAACAGAGGGCAAAAGGGGGTGGCGAATCCAATTGGTTGGGGCGCCGCCTCACGTACCTGCCATATTCGTACATATATATGTACATATGTTTGGGGGCCTCGGAAAGTTGGCCGCGTGCAAAGTGCTTTTCGGTGTTCTTCTGCAGCCACGAGACCTCAACTCTTTTAGTTGCTCCACCTAACTAACTAACCGAGAGCCTTTAAACCCCAATATTCGCCCGGACAGCAATATGCAAATGGAAATGGAATATTCGAAATTAAATGCGTTTACACAAAGTCGAGTTTGTCGAATCAGGAATTACTGCAAATAAAACTACAATTGATTCGCATTTACATTTCATTGGGTAAATTGCACAATTGCAAATGGCACTGCACGTTCGGTTGGGGGCGGGGAGTTCAAAAGACTTGAATACTCTAAATAAATGGCATAACATTTTCCCCATTTCCCCATTCGATCTCGCATGAGAGCACTTTCCCCGGGACTCCCCAGATGGAAGATGGCTTGAGAAATCACATAAAAATACAGTCAGGCAGACGCACAAACTCTCTGGGCGCTTGTTGTTGCTCCCCGAACATCTTGGATTTTTATTGCCATATATTCGAACTTACGGCTGCCTGCCTGGGCTGGAGTAACAAAACGAAAACATTTCGACTTTACTTTATGCTCACAAATTGTTTCTCAAATGAACAATTTTAAATTTTCACATTCAATAAATTGCTGCTGGGATGCCATCCAATTGCTGGGGGGAACTTGATGTTGTTGTGCCACTTTTTCCTTTGTAGATGAAAAAACTTTTTGTCAATTGTGTCGACTTATTATTAGCATTAGCACTTTTTGACTAGGCACCTAATACACTTACCAACGAGGGGGAACGAATTCATGATTCGTAGGGAATATGTGAGCTCATGTTTATTTCAAATCGAAGTGCCATCTTACTTGAGTGATTTTTCACATTAATTGACTTCCCCTTCCTCAATTCTGATCAACTCAAGTTAAACATTTTATATTTTTAAACTGTTTTTTGCTCATAAATGAAATCTCCGTCAATTACCAACTCCCATTATTTTTTTCCTACGGTGAGCCGCACTGAAACTTTCTCAGGAAGTGCGAGTACTTTGCAAGTGAAAGTGTAGCCGAACAAAAATGCAAATGACTCCCGATTCCGGTGAAGCGCAAATGGCGTCGAAATTGAAAATCAAGATGACTTCTTCTAGCAGAATAGGGAGCGAGGCGTCATGAATACAGAAACCCCCGCAAGCGGCGAATACAGGTGCCACTCAGGTGCGTACGCATGTGTTTGTCTCAGACATTTCGATTACTTTTTGAGTGGTTCCACTAGGGGCTCTCTTTTGAAGCCCCCAAATTGCTGCATCCGCAAACTTTGGGGTCTCATGAAATATGTAGACCAGAAATGAGCGGAGAAGGGGCGTGGCACACAAAAGACGGCACAATTACTGAAATATGCATGCGACTCGGACTCGCCTTGGCCATTATCGTGGGCTTCCTTTTTCCCGGATCCAGGAAAGTATCGGCCCGGGTCCATCGAGGCTACGTGCCGGGAATGTCCAAGATATTGCCATCGCCCGCCGGACACTCATTCCGGGGAATGCCAATGGCATTGGATCCAACGGCTCTCCACATTTGTGGTTTTTGAAACTGCACGCATTTGATTGCGTTATTGAAATTGACTGGTCCGGTGGCTTCATTACTATAATGTCGGTCGGCAGCTTGGGAGCTCGGGGGCGGGTGTGTTTCTGAGGAATTCAATTATAAATGCCTGCAGATTCCAGGTTGCCTTGGCTTATGAATATAAATCTGCTGGCTGTGCGGCAGCTTCCACTTAATTGCCGTTGGCCTAGGCGAAGGTAAAACGGGGCGGTTTGGTAATTATTTACTTCATGGTGTCGCCTTGGGCACAGTTAAATTAAATGAGGATTATGTGAGCTTTTTAATTAACTCAGGCGGCTATATGATCTTTACCATTTGCATTTATTTAAATTTATAACTTTTTTGGGCATCGTGTTTAAATCTAGTGCTAAATCGTAATCGTAGAAACGAAAATTAAAATAAGTAGGTCGCTTAGCCATTTGAACTAAACAATACGCAGAAAATGAAACGGTTTTGTGTAAGTCGATAACATTTCCTGCGGAAGCCGGCAATCGATCGCCTAACCGGTTCGCTTATAGGTATCCCTGGCAGAAAACAGCTGTTACCATCGGTCAGTTCAACTAGCAAGCAAAAATTGCGTATTTTGAAAAACTATAACTATTTTATTAAATATTTTTAGACAATATGGCCCTAAGACGCTGTCACTTGAACCCGAAGAAAACCCTTTTCCTGTTATGCGACATTCAGGAAAAGTTCCGACCCGGCATGCCGCTTTTTGAAAACATGGTCAAGAACGTTGATAAACTTGTAGGTTGAACTTTGATTTTGATATTAATCCTTATCTTCCGCCTTTAAGATTAACACAAATCGATTTTAGAATAAGGCGGGCAAGGCTCTTGATGTTCCACTGATTGTCACCGAACACTATCCGGAAAAACTGGGAAAAACCGTAGCCCAATTGGATGTGAGCCATGCAAAATTGGTCGCTGGAAAAACCCTTTTCAGTATGTTTACTCCTGAAGTCAAGGCTGTGATCAAGGATATTTTCAATGACAAGCCAGAGGATGTAGTTTTATATGGCCTGGAGGTGAGTTCCGATCTTTAAAAATTGTAATAAATTTTAGCTAAATCAGTTGTAGGAAAACTTTTGTATTTAGTGATAATCAAACTAAATAAGTTCTAATTAAATTCCCTTTCTCAGTCTCACATTTGTGTGGAGCAAACGGCCATCGATCTGCTGGAGCAGAACATCAACGTATACATCGTGGCGGACTGCTGCTCCTCCAGGCTAAACCAGGATCGGGACTTGGCCCTGGATCGCCTGCGCCAAGCGGGCTGTGTGATCACAACTAGTGAGAGCATTATTTTTGACCTGGTTAGAGACAAGAACAACCCCAAGTTCGATGCGATCCGGAAGCTGGTCACCCAACCCTCGGTGGACATGGAACTCACGCGCAACGGGAATGGATTGCCAGTGGGCAGTGCCAAGCTGTGAGGTTACCCCTTCTTGTCTATTTGTCTGTGTGCTGTGTGTGATGATGCCAATTGCATTTATATAACCATGCAGAAAAGTGTTTTTGCGGATGAGCGGATGGCGGGATTGAGGGGAAGCGGGAAATGGGCAAAATGGGAGCAGCACCCATTTAAGTTGTCATTTCCGTAACATATTCCAATGGCCCCGCACAATGGGTGAGTCCATATTTGAATTTGCCATTTAACAATAGCCTCGAATGGCCTCCCTTCCGGCGAGTTGTTCCCTGCCCACTGGCCCATTTCCGCCGGGGTCCTTATTATGCCGATGACAATGCGTATTTTATGAACACCCGACACCCCCCATTGAATGTAAGGCTGAGTGTTGCGTCGTAACCTTTTATTCGAACATCAGGGAGTGGCAGTAGGAAATCAGCGACGCATTGGGCGGAATATGAGTCATTCAAGGGCTTAGTGAAGTCGATGTCCATGCGGGCGGACTGTTGGATGCACTGGTCGTGGCTGCGAGTGCTGATCCCTGTGCGAATGGGAATCAATGTAAGCCAGCGCCTTAAGGATCGCCGCTGGAGTGGGCGGAGGTGTGGGCAGAAGATCCCCGTGCGGATGATAGCCATTCTCATCGGCGGTATAGGAAATCTTCACGGGCTGTCCCTCCTTTGATTTGAAGTGGTACTCCCCGTGCACCTGGTGTTCATTACCAGCCTCTCCGACTCCAATGCCGTTGGTTATGTCAAAGCCATAGGCAAACTTGCCGTGTCCATCCTCCTTTTTGTACTGATTTGCCACCCTTGCGTGGGCGTCGTCATCGTTGGCGACGCACGCCCCAATTAGCAAGATAAGGGTCAGCTGGAAAGCACAACCTTATGAGGATAATCTTCCTGCAGAAACCCAAAACTAACTTACGTATTGGAACATTCTGTAAACGCACAAGCAACTGTGATCAGTGAAAACAGGCCAAGGTCTTAAATACCCGCTCCCAAATATGTAAGGATTCCTGTGTAACCTGTTACAAGTGTGGAACTGGCTAATGAGTCCCCGTTCTGCCTCGAAGTTATAAATTATGTGCATCAAAGCCTTAAACGTTTAATTGCAACAACAAAGCTCCACTCATCGCTCGCTTTATGACAAACAGCCGTTTGGTAAATATACATATATATACTATATAGTCAAGGCCGCGTGATCACTCCTCGACCTTCGGATGAAAGCCGTTCGCATCTGCCGTATAAGTCACCCGGATCTGCTTGCCATCTTCGCCCGGCAGAAAGTATTCGCCCTGTATGCCGTTCACATCTCCGTGGGCTTTCACTTGGATGCCATTGTCAACGGCGATCTCATGCTGGAACTGCCCAGCGCCGTCCAAGTTCTGTCGGTTCTCAGACTTCAGAAGCTGCGCATGGAAGTCCTCCTCACTGCAGCTGGCCAAAACCACAAGCAGGGCAAAGATAACAGCCTAAAGTTGAAAATGTTTGAATTAGTATATCCCACTTGTCCGACAGATTGAACTCACGTATTTCAGCATTTTAGAGCATATACTTAATGTGAAACAATGGTCAGCGGGCTTTTATACTACATCAAAGTTGCCTAGCCCACTAAACGGGTTTCAATCGCATCTGCTAATGACTGAGATTAACCAGACAGCCATGAATATCAAATTTTGCGGCGGCTCAATCGCGTCTGCTTCTGGCATAAACAGGCCTCCCTCCCTCAACTAATTAATTGTGCGTTGGTTAACCCATTTCGGAACTACAAGAACATTTAATTAACATTTACAAATTTCAATTCACTTTTCCTGTGGCCTTGAAAAAGGATTCTTGGGCAGGCTTCGGTTCCCAATCCTTATACCTGATCTCTGGGTTGCTCAGAATCTTGGCCACGCCCTTAAGGTAGCTTGGTTTAGTATCGTACGAGGCCTTCTCTATCGTTTCGTTGTCTTTTTTCTCCAAGTTAAGGGATATCGGAGCGTGGAAATTCTGAAATACTTCTCCAGAAACTGGACTACTTGGAGTTTCATTGGGAAGGAAAGATACCGCCTGATTTCGTTTATTGTTCAGCTTCTCGAAATATTTCTTGGCACCCAACCGAGCGGATGATTTCAGCGCGTTCATGTCCCAAGACACACCCAGCTTGGATTTAATCTCTTCGGAGGCCGAGATGTCGTTTGAGGAGAATAGCGATTGGAACATCCGCTTTAATTCGAGTTCTTTCAGATCTTGAGCCGAACGCACATCCCTCTGATCCGATTTTGAATTTGCTTTTGCCTCGGCTGTACTTTCCACCTCCCGTTTGGAATCCTTTAAGGAAAAGTTCGGTATTAAATTACCCTGCAGCTGCTGAAAATCCAATTCGGGAGAATTCTGCAAGTCCTTTGGCAGGTAACCGCGACTTTTCAGGTAAACAAGTGGCGACTGCCAATTGTCTATGAGATCCTTTACGATGGTGTCAACCGAGTCCTCGTACTTAACTACTTTTAAATTACGCCCCGCTGCAGCAGTATAACAAAGAAGCGAATACAAAATAAAATAAATCATTTTCGGAGCTAGATTGTTTAAATTTTAAATTGAGGACGTGCTATCGATTACTTTGTAAATCATTTGGGCTATCGGTAAGTCAGACTGACAGCTGCGCTCGTGCAGCCCTGAAACAAAAACAGCTGTTGTGTTGTAGGCAAACGTAAATTTGACCACATAAATTATAATATTTTGGGTTTTTATTGGTTTCTACACCCCTTGCAGGTTTTTGATAGAACGAAAAGGAGAACGAGGCTATAATGGTCATCACCAACAACACAACACTGCCCGAGGAGTCCGAGCTGGATGTCCAAGAGCTGAATCTTTCCTCGGCGGCTCTTCGTGCGGGTGCCTTTCATTTGGGCAAACAATGCGAGCAGGCCAATAATGTTAGTTCTTTCAGATTTGGATTAAATACTCTTGGTAGTATTCCCCATCAGAGAAATGCCTTAAAGTTAAGCCTGCAGCAGTTTAAAGTCCCAAATTGTTGCGCTTAAGTTATATAACCTAACCTCAAAACTCATCTGGATTGGTTTGTTTACGTTTGTTTTCTGTGAAATTTCAGGAGTTTATGCTATGCCGGCAAGAGCTGGACGACCCGCGGGCCTGTTTGGCGGAGGGCAAGGCGGTGACCAGCTGCGCCCTGGACTTTTTCCGCAAAGTGAAGAAGACCTGCCATGAAGAGTTCATGCAGTATGCCACTTGCCTCGATAAAAGCAGCGGAACCATGGCATTCGCGCAGTAAGTATTTTTGATTCAACATTGAATTCAAGAACTTTAAGCCAAGTTAAACCCCTATATTAGCTGCCGCAAGACGCAGGGAGTGTTCGACAAGTGCATCAAGGACAACTTTGACTGGGATCGTCCTTCCTACGGTTACTTCTCGCGTGCCAAGGTGAGTTTGTAGTTAGATTTTTCAAGACCTTTGCTAAACGTTTCTACCCACAGGTCATCCAGTCGGCTCGCGAAGCTCCCAAAAAGGAGGAGAAGGTCTCATATCCCGATGCCACTCCCGGTCTACCCGAGGACTATCCCAAGCCGCCAGCCAAGTACGGTTCCCGCTTCCACTGGCTGGAATAGACAGCAGCTAGCGCCTAGTGAAATTTGAAAGCGTTCATCTTAATATAAACTCTTGTTTCCATTAGTACTCAAATGTATTTATTTTAACGTATCTTCTTCCTTGACACAGTTTGCTTGATTTTGGCCATAATGTCCAGGTACTGGTTGTTCAGGCAGCAGCCGCAATAGCTGACGGGAAAGCAGGCGCAACCCTCGATACGTCGGTGCAGCGGCATGTTCTGGTAGAACACCCACGATATGTTCTCCTCGCCGAGCACCAGCATGATCTTGTCGAACCGGCAGCCCTGCACCTGAAACAGCTCCACGTCGCCAGTGATGATACGCCACTCGGCGTAGCGTATATTGACATCTGGAGGAAGCTTCGAACGCTCCCTCATCATCACGTGCTCGAACCAATCGCGCACTTGGATAATCGACCCTGTGGGAGGATGCTTTCTGATCTGGTAGCTAATTCGCGGGTACAGGGGATGTCTGAGAAAGAGGTTTCAAATTAGTACCTTTAAAAATTTAACTCCTGCTAATTACTTACATGTATGGCACATACGCCAGGCGAACTAGAACGAATTCAACTTTCTCTCGAGGAGCCATCTTTGAGATATCTTCTGTTTAGGGCGAACGAAACGCTTCACAGGCACTGCTAGGCAATACTGAAGAGCTTGTCCACGCCACCGACTATATATACCCGACTTTGCAGGTAGAATCATAACTTAGACAGATGTTCCCAATCTGCAGTCCTAGAAAAAGGTCCCCTTTTACCTGGTAAAACCTGGATTGTTTTTCTCATTTACAGTTTTATTGCTAAAACGACATTTCTTAAGCTAGACAGGGAAACTTTACTCTGTGTACCACTTGGTACGCTTGGGCTTCTTAATTTTACCTCCCGTGACACCCTTGACACCGCCACCGCCTTGATTCCCACTAATCATGTTCTTGTACTTATTAATTAGGGGTCGCAGGTCATCCATTTCCTTCTTGCGTCCCTGCTTGGGTCGATTATTGGCCTTGCGCTCTGCCAGATGCGATTCCCGAATTTTCTTGTTCTTCTGCTTGCGCTTTTCGGTCTTTACCTTCTTCAAATGCTCTTTGGCTTGCTCGATTATCTTCTTTTTGGAGCGCATCTTGAGCGCCGTACCCGGTTTGGCAGCCGTGCCCACATAGTCGCTCTGGAGGTCGCTAAGCTGCTTCTCCTCTTTGGCTTTGCCCTCCATCTTGGCTGCGCGCGATGCCTCCAATTTCTTTATGTGTTTCTGCAGCTTAGCTTTATTGTCGGTCTGGGGACCCGGCGGTTTGGTCTTTTGGCCATTGCGTTTCTGCTGGCGGCGCTCCTTGCGTTCCTGCTGCTTGCTCTGGTAGGTGGGATTATTTAACTTGGAGCGCTCCGTCCGTTTCTCTTTGATTTTGTGAACGGCGCGATCCTCTATACTAAAGGCCACAATAGGACGCTACAGAACATAAAATATTATAGCCAGAATTTAATTAATAGATCAAAAATATCTTACGTGCTGTGTTCCAAAAATATTCGGGTTGTTGTTCAATTTCCGCAGGGCAGTAAGAGCCCTCTGATGCGTGTCAAAGGAGAGGAAACCAAAGCCCTTGGACTTTCCCTGCGGATGCTCCGGGGTAACCTTTTGTTCCCTCATCACTCGGCATTCGTGGGGCCGAAAACCAGTGTATGTCAGCGCCATTTGTTTAAGCTTTTCGTTGTCATAGTTTAAAGGAAGATTGTGGATAGACAAGCGGTTGCGGGAAACAAACCTAGAAGAAAGAAGTTTAGAAAAGAGTTTGACCAGTGAAGAATTGTTCCACTCTTACCGATTTAAGTTCTTTAAAACCTGAGTTTTCACCTGCTCCAGTTCATGGCGCTTGGCCATATCTGATGCGGAAACTCCGTCAGCTGCCTTTGCTCCAGCCATGATCAGACCTTCTCTCGCCAAGTACAGGTTTCTAGAGTCCTTGGCATCTTCCTTTTGTTGTTCTGCTCCTGCTTAGACTTCATTTCATCACGACTTAAGGCCGGGTGGGGGTCCAGAACTTCATCCATTAGCTTAAACTCCGTGCCAGCCTGAAGGCACAGATCGGCCGACTCCTTAGCCTTGAATTTAACAAAGGCCGTGCCTTTGGAGTGACCAGAAACCGCCTGGCGATTGATAATGGCATAACTGACCAATCCGAACTTTCTGCACACCTTTCGCAGATCCGAATCCTCGGCATCAAAGGGCACGTTCTTAATGAACACCGTGCAACCTTCTTGTACGTCATTGGAAATCTGTTTCTCCTTTTTGATATTTTCAATGTTTAATTTTGATTTTAATTCGTCTTTGTCTTCCTTTTTATCCTCGTCGTCGTCATCGTCCTTACCCTCAGACTCTTCCTCATCATCATTCGATTCTGCATCAGAACCCACCTCGGAATCGCCCTCTTCCTCACCATTTTCCTCGTCGCTTTCCTCTTTTACTTCCTTTTCGTCGTCACTCTCCTCGTTTAACTCAACTTTCGGCTTTTTCTCCTCCGGCTCCTCCTCCTTGGGGTTTTTGGCCACGTACTCATCCTTACCGAGGGCCCAATCCACAAATATTTTCCGTCCCATTAGCTCCTTGCCATTAGACTTCAGGATCGCCTTGGTGGCCTGGTTGATGGTTTCATACTGGACAAAGGCACAGCCCACTAGCTTGCCGTCACCGCGTTTCAGGATATGCACATCCTCCAGCGCGCCCCACTGCGAAAAGTGTTCCCGCAAGGAATCCTCTGTAGATTTGTAGCTGATGTTTCGGACGATTAGTCGTGCCCTTTTCTTCTGGCGGCGTTCCTTTTCCTCCTTCAGGCGCTGTGTATTGAAAGGGTTCCGGCGCTTCTTGCCGGCCAATTCTGTAGGAGATTCCTCCGTATCATCCGTTAGAGGTTTCATTTTTTTAAGTTCCATGCTGCACGTGGAAATTGAATTGTTTTGGTGTTAAAATAATTTACACATTTACCAACACTGATTGGCCGGGAGCTCACACTCTGGTAACTCTGTCCGTTTGTTTACAAAACATTGCTCAAGAAAGTGTAATTCTACAAACATTTATTTAAATAACAATTAATAATGAACTAAAAGCTAAAACGCTTCTTTGCTCTCAAACAACTGATGAAACTCTGACGGCGTCTTGAAGTAGTCAACTAGCAGCATCGAGGAGCGGCTCCCGAGTTTATACATAATATGGCTCCAAGGATTTAAAAAATTTTTGTATTCAGCTATTTGTCCTTTTTCGAAATAGTGTTTCACAGTTCCGAGAGGCAGCTGGGAGCCATAGACAGCAACATACCTAAAAAAAATTAGGATTGATATAAAAAGTAAGTTGAATAGGTTTAAGCATTTTCAAACATACTTTTCCGAACTCTTGTAGATCCTTAAGGGATATTTGGCAACAAAAGTTCGTATCGCCAGGTTGATTAGAATAAATCCCGTTAGGAAGTAGTACAGGTCAGATTCCTGGGACACCAGAATGGCTATGTCCATTTTCTGGACCATATTTACGAATTTCATGGTCGTTGCCCAATGATAGGCGGCCACCAATCCCAAAATAGAAGTGGTGGCCGTAGAAACATTCTTCGTCCAGGTCACATAACTCTCGATTGGGGCGCGGTAGATCAGTTTATAGTTATCTGGAAGCCTGTCGCCGGACAAAAGTTTTCTCTCCACTTCGCCGGAACCAACATTCCGCCACTTGCAGAGTAAAGTGCTCGTGCTGAAAAAAATAAGAATGTAACTATAAAAATAACTTTCAAAGTAACTTAAGTTAAACTTACTGTACACTCTGGTAGTGCGATAACGCCGTGATTGGCCTCAAATTACCCAATTTGATAGATCGCAAAAGAGCCGCACACATTTTGTTTTGGTGTTATGAGTTGGGCGAAAAGTCTGGCAACAATATCAGCTGAGTGCCAACGTTGCCTGATTGTTTCAGTAAAATGAAAATTAGAGAAACACTATAGTTGTATACGAAATATAACTCTTTCTGAAATTTTTCAGTTTAAAGTTCCAAAATTTCCGTTTTTGTTATTGTAGTAATACATTCTAAAATGGAATTGTTGAACCCCAGTCGGCCGTTTGTCAGCTGTTGTACACCAATTCGACACTCGGGGTTTTTATCAGTTACAGTCCACAAGCTCTGCTAGAAACACATCCAGTAAAAATAGTGTTTTTTCCACAATTTTAGCTAGGAACACAATCGATAGGCCGGTTATTATTTATATTTTTGATAACATTACTTACAAAATGGATTCGAAACGCGCGGCTATGGAAACCGGCGACGGTCCGGACCAAAAACGCATGGACATCGTCGCGGATCGGGATATGCCCAAGGTTCCATCGCCGGGCGATGGAAGCCAGTTGAATCTGGGTAAACATGTGGTGCCCTACACGGGCAACGGATGCACTCCCTCGCTAGAAGCCTTTTTGTTCGAGGCGACTCCTGCCGGGAGCCTACTGCTTCCGTGTAAGTCTTTAGCGGAGGGGCCGACTTCCGAGAACGATGCGGAGCTGGAAAAAAGCGAAATTAACAAAAAGCGTAAGCTGTTATTGACTGATTTGAGTTGGAGCCCCAATTGTAACATATATTGTTAATTCCCTTCAGCTGAAACCACAAAGATGTCTCGCCGGGAGGTGGCCAAGCACCGTCGCGAGCACACCCTAAAGGCTCTGGCCCTGGAGCGCGAGCTGACAAACAGGTCGGGTCAGACACCCGAGTCCGTGGTGCTGATCATCCGCTTTCCCGACCCAGAGATCTCGGCTCCCATGCTGGCCGGTTTGTCGAAGGATATTCGCGACGTTGTGCTGCCCACCAGCGTGGCACCGCGCTACTGCCTGGCGAAGCTAAAAGCCGGTGTCGACATCGATGCCACCATTCGGGAAATCAACAAGGTGCGTTTTGGCACCGGATTCCTGCAGGCGGAGCACAAGCCGTTTTCCGACGAGGAACAGGCCGAGTTCATAGACCCCTGCTCGCTGTACGTGAGCAACATACCCTTCAACATGACCACCTCGGCCATCAAGGCCTACTTTGCCAACGCCATGCGCGTTGATATCGGAGTGCTGAAGCGCGAGAAGCGCGCTCGCTACGCCTTCGTGCGCTACGCCTCGCCTGACCAGACCGCAGAGGCTTTCAAGGAGTTGGTGAACTCTCCACTTAACAGTCGCACACTCACAGTCCGCTACCGCCGCCTGCGCAAGCGCGCCGGCTTGCCCACAGTGCAGTGCACGGGCTCCTACCAGGTTTCCTCGCCGAGCGCTGACGACGATAACACCGACTGCAAGGTCGTAACTCCACCGCCCGTGGAGTCGATCCTCATTAGCGACAGTGACAACTCAGATTCCAGTGGTGATGGCAAAGGCAAGAGGCGCCGAAAGAACAAGATGACCGAGCAGGAGAAGGAAATACAGAAGCTCAAGCTCCAGATGGCCGAGTACGGCGCCATTATAAAGAACTTGCAGCTCATGCAGAACAATTTGGGAGGTATGTCCAAATCAACTTTTTCCTATTCAGTTTTTAGGGTTGACAGTTTAGTAACGAATCGTTGAAAATAACGAATTTTAAAACAATTTCATTTGCAGACTCATTCATTCCCGATTTCACGGCTAAATTAGAGCCGTGCGTGAATCCATCATCTTGTATACTAGGATCCAACGCGGTCCACATAATGCGGGACATCAAGACGGAATGTGCCTACTTGGGAATCCCCGATAGTGGCAGCCCGGTTCCCGTGATGGCTGCTAAGCCTACCTCGCCACTTCCAGACGGCAACCGAAAGAGAGATAAAAGTACGATAAAACCCGAATCCTGGGATTTCTAGCCTCATGTCCTTACCTGTATCTTACTTAGCACCCTGTTTCGGCTGGCCGTTTTCAGGTCCCTTCAGACGACGCAAGAGTGCCAAGCAGACTGCTGACAAGAACGAGGTTCTACGGACCTCGCCGGAGAAGGACGACAGACTCGAGGAGCTCTACGCTCAACTAGAATGCGATCCCGATCCTTAAGTTGTCTACCAAATTACTCGTCGTAGGCGACTCCTAAAATAATAAGTTATCTTTCTTTTTTGGTATTTCTGGTAGTTTATTTCTTTTCGTTTTGTTCAGTTTCTTTCGTTTCAGCGTACATTTATGGTATATAAAATAAAATTACACATAATAATACGTAAGTTAAATAATATTTCGGTTTTAAATATTAAACCCGAACAAATATCGCTTAAGGGACTGTCTTAAATATCACTTATATAATAATCATATGTACTCGCTGATGATTTTATATTAGTTTATACGTGGTCAAGTCAATTATCGTTCACAAAACTTAAAACATTTACAGTAGCGAAATCGTTGCACGGCTGTAGGAACTCGGAAGTTCATGTCCCATGTGCACACATTAACAATTATTTCTAAACTAAAGTACGTTCAATGTTCAGTATTTAACTTCTGTTTGGTTCTCTCCAATTTATTGCATATGGCTCGTTAAATTTAATATCGCAATTTGTCATTACCAAAACAGTTGACTACATAAAGAATTTCTGCTATGACTTCTGATCGGTTTTGTCGTTAGAATGCGGAATGTTATAAACTATTTCTTTATATTTAAGGCTGATTTTATTTACACAACAACAAAAGTATTTGATAAGGCACCTGTTTCACATGCTGATCGCTCAATTTACAATTGATATTCTGTTCGATTTCAATTTGTATTTTTGTTTTTATTTTGCTTGGATTTCCTCTCATCGTATTCGATATGATGTTACGCATTTGAATTTCAACTGGCGGTAAAATTTCATAAACTTTACTCAAGTTGTTAGCTTTGTTCCTATTTTCACGAAATGCACTGCCAATAGATAGATCGCTGGGATCAGAGGCTCTTTTAGCTAACGATAAGTTTGGAGACGAGGCACATCAGGATGGTGGTGATCACAGTGCCAACCGCGGAGCTGCTTGTAAGTTTCGATTGCGACAAGGCTCCATTTCCGGTTCGCTCGGCAACTTCTGGTACAGCAGGCTCGTCGTTCGACTGGTGGTCTCCCACGGCTAAATAGGGATTTTAAAATATCATGTTAGTTATTTATAAGTGGTTTTGTTTAAGGGAGGAATGTTCGGTGCAGAAGAGTCTTAGATATAAGCTATAGGAATAAGTTTGTTTTCAAAGCGTGATTGCTGGGAGTTTTAAAAGGGGAAAATAAATAAATGTAACTTAAGTAACTTATAGGGGGGGTCAAAAAATAAAAATAATTGATGGAACATACTCTTCACTCTGTAAACTCGTTTCTTTCTATTTGGCTTGGCTTGGCGTTTCGGCAGGCGGCGCAGTTCTTGTGGGCGTGGCATGTTTAATATGTGTTTCGATTTGATGGTTTACTTTACTCAGACAGAGATCACTCAAGCGGGCGGTGGATAAACACTAATGCTGGCAAATTACAACGGGACTGGCTACAACACTCGGTCCTCTAGAACAATGAGTTCGTTAGGCCCCACATCCAGCCGGGAAGAATACCCCGGCTCGGCACTTGCGGTGCTATATATCGGGTGGATGTATAACAACCGAAAAGTAATATCGTTTCGTTTAAAAGAAACAAAAGTAGAGAACAGAAAGCGTAAATAAAACAGTTCTTTGGGGAGCATAAATTGCGTTTTGGGGAAGGCGGGATGTGCTGTAGTGCGATAATGCGATAAGATCTAGCAGTCTAAGAACCAGATGATAATACGGGAGAGCAGGAAGAATCAGCGTGGCGACTACAACTACAGACACACAAGGCACAAAAAAGAGAAAGGCGGAGGAGGAAAGACAGTGGTCAGCAGTGGGAAGAATTCTACTTGTTTTATGAGGGCGGCACATTGTCTTTGTAATTCTTCTGCGCCATGTGTCTTTGTGTGTGTGGGTGGATTTTAAATGGAGTTGGTGGATCGGCTTGGTTGTTGTCGTGGTTTTCTGGATGTGTGCTGTGGTTAATTGTTCTTGTTTTTATATCCGCGTCTCTTAAAGCCTGCAAGAAATATACATACACAAATACATACAGATGACAATGACGAATTTCGTGTTGCGGAGTTCGGTTTTTGGGCTTTTGTCGAATGCAAATTAAACGATTATGGGCCAGGCACGTGCATGCGATTGTTAAGCGAGTGTCATACAAATACATCCACATCCGATTGTGGGTCATAACGGGATGTGTGGATCACATATACACCGGGGTATTTGTAATTCCCGCCGACTTTCCTTACCATGCAGGTGTAAATCTCTTGTTTGCTCTAGATTAGTACGTTTTCGGTTTGTTCATGCAGTTAAGGTGTGGGTGGGTTTTCGATAGTAAGTGTTTGGGGGAGTTTACTAGGTGGTTTGGGGTAGTGGGTGGTGTGTGCGGGTGGCTCAACCCAGCCATTTAGCCATTTGGAATTTTGTGCCGAGGGTGCCAAAACAAGGAAACGGTTACGCATCGAGTTTTTCGACTACAGGGTAAAGAGTTTAGTTCAGGGGAGTGGAAAATCGAATATTAATAGTACCATATCTAGATAAATACTTAGTGCTTCGCAACTACACTTAGACCAAGGGTGTTCTCATTTTTTTTTTTTTTGGGAAGGGTTTCCATTTTTAGGACCTGTGGTGTTTAACAAGTAGTGTTTGTTTTCTTGGGGTTAGCGAGTTAGTAACTAGTTGCAGATGCTACATATTGGCATGTTAGTTAGTTGGTTAGATTGTGCGCATGCTAGGATCGTGGCTTATAAGCTAGGAAGATGGTTTCTGGTGGAGTGGATCTTGGACCACAGTTAGTGAGACCGACTGACCAGTAGTTTTTGTTGCTGTTGTTGTTGCTGCAGATAATTGTTTTAAATTTTTTATAGTCTATTGAACTGTAAGCAAGATATTAAATTATTTTTCGCGTTTTAATTAATAGTTGTTTCTTAGCCTCAAAACTTTTTGTACATGGTATGCTAAATTGAGTTAGTTAGTAAAATAGAGTTTAGGTTACCAAAGCACAGAAAGAATACACACAGAAGGGATAAGTCGGGTTAATGGAATAAACAGATATTAGAAGGTGAAAAGTTTGCAAGTTGGTTTAGTTTCGGAGTTAGTATCGCTTTGTTAAAAAGTGTTAATTAAAAATAAGGTATTAGTTATATTGATTTTTTTTTTTTTTTTGAAGGTGTTAGATATGACGTACATACACTGGAAATAAAAATGTTTTAAGCCGAGTAAAGCTCAGCCAGAAAGCACTGAAACAAAACTAAAGTAAAACACCACAAAATCAAGAGTAAAGAGCAATTAATAATCATACAATAAATACGAAATATATATGTATAGAGTGGGCAAAAGACATTGGACACACACAGTTTCTATTAGTTTTTTCAATAGTTATTGTAAATGTATTTCTTCCATAGGCAATAAAGACAAACACATTCGACTCGAGTAATAGAATTTAACTACACAGACATTAACTTAATTAAACATACCATATAAAGATAGGAATTAAAATTATTATCGTTTCATGACTCGCAACTGCTTCTCGCTAAGTAACAACTCATACAAGACTTCTTCCTATGAGATCTTTTTGACTTTCTGAGTTCGGGATTCGATGGCTGGATGGTGGATCCACTCGATCGCTCCGATCTCAAACAAAACTACCGCCGAGTCGGTCCCACTCACCTGCGTCGAAGTCGTCACCATTACCATCGTCGGCGTGCGGGATCATCGAGTGCTGTTCGAACTCGTTCTCCGAACCCTCGACGAAATTACCTGTGGAAGAGGGCGTGTTCTTGCAGCCGAACCACCAGTGGGCGGTGGGTCTGGGAAAGGGGGGCGTGGCCGAGTCCACCTGTTAGAATTAAGGATATTACATTATTAAAATGTTTCTAGAGGTTTCAAACCGCTCTAAAAGATTATTTAAAGTATGCTACAACTTGAGTTTACTATTTATTCTGAAGCATACTTTTGGATACATTTTTAGGTGGTCTCTTCTATTTGTACTTACAGCAAACCGGGCATCGTGGAACCGGTAGTACTTGTCGCCCTTGAAGAAGTACGTGTACCCATTGGTGTACCTCAGAGCAGCGTCCAGGTTGTTGGGCACTCCCTCCCAGTTGGAAATCGGCTTGGGGTAGCTGGCCTTCACCGGGGGCCTCTTGGCCGGGTCGAAGCGCCAGAACTTGCTGCCCTTGAAGAAGTAGATCTTGCCGTTGCCGCCCCAGACCATCGCGGCGTCCAGGTGGTCGGGGATGCCGGTGAATCCTTCGCTGATCTCCTTCGGGTAGACGCCGTCCATCTGGCGGCCCTGGTAGCGCCAGTACTGGGTGCCCTTGAAGAAGTACGTCTTGCCGTTCTTGTACGTGAACGCCGCATCGATGTTGCCGGGCAATCCCGGCCAGCCCTTGGAGATGAGCTGCGGGTAGCCCTCCTCCACGGAGTCGGTGGTCAGCTTGTAGTACTTGTCGCCCTTGAAGGCGAACGTCTCGCCCTGCGCCGAGTTGAAGAGCGTGTCTATCTTGGAGTCCTTGCAGATGAAGTCGTCCAGTGGCGTCTTCGGCGGGCTGAATGGCTTCTGTGTGGGCGCCGGGTACACGTTGGTGGGCTTCAGCTGATTGGTCTTCCGGCCGTACAGCGACTGGATGGCCGCCTTGTCGTCCTCGTCCAGCTTGAAGACCGGCTCGAAGCCGCGGTAGAAGGCGCTCATCAGCGCCGAGCTCTGGTCGGAGTGGGAGAGACCCAGGGAGTGGCCGAACTCGTGGGCAGCCACCTGGAACAGGTTGGTGCCCCTGGGCGAGCCGATGGTCCACAGCTCCGCATCGTCAAAGTGGGCGTCTCCGCCGAAAACGGGGAAGAAGGCGTGGGCCAGAGTGCCGCCTTGTCCGTCGAAGGCGTCGCCATCACCGTGCTCGCTCTCCACGAATCTGGGAAATAGGATTAGGTGGGTAAGTAAGGGAACTGTTATAAAACTAACTACAATACTAAAATAATTCGGAAAGTGGAAAGTACAAAATGGTAATCCCTTTTTACGAGCGTTAATGAGAATGAAAAGCAAAAATAAAGTTTATGGTAATACTTTATAAATGGTATAAATTAATTTGACTGGAGCTACAGATGTGATATGAGTTTTCTAAACCTTAGTTTTTATTACTGTTTCTGCAAGCACTCACTTGATCTCGATGTGCACGGGTCCGGAGGTCTTCCTGGTGAAGGTCAGGTCGGTGTCCTCGGACCACACGGCGAAGGCGCGGGCGATCTCGGCGTTCACATCGGCGGGCTTCAGGCGCTTGGGGTACTTGGAGATCTTGTAGGTGAGGTTCTTGACGCGCCAGCGGCTGCCCTGCAGGGCGTACCGCTTCGAGCGGCTGTCGCCAGTGCCGACGCGATCCCGCACTCCGCAGCGCGGCAGGGACATCGTCTTGAGGGTCTCCGCGTCCAGCTCGCCGGTGATGTTCAGGCCGGCGAAGCTCTGGAACTCCTGGATGGCGCCCACCCAGGTCTCCTGGTCGAGGAGGCCACTGCTCGCGGGATTCCGGGCAGAGGCGGGCAGGTATCCGAACTGGGAGAGGTAGATCTGAAAGCAGGAGGAAAAACAACAAAAAAGTTGAATGACTGTTGGACAGCTTTTCCCCAAGATCAATGAGCTGCGCCACCCGTCGTGGGCAACTTGATTTATGGCCATCAGATTGTCCGGCAGCAGCATGTCCTGGCCGCTCCTCCGCTGCCTTTCTAGCTGACTTGCATAATTTATGACTGCCACACTGGCTTATAACTTATATAAATAGGCCCCTGGGAGGCGGGCCCCACTGCGTATGCTTGATGTGTAGTTCCCGAACCCGAACCCGAACCCCTGCCCATGTCCATACCCATGCCCGTATAATGTTCATTAGACGTGACTGGTTGAGGTGTGAAATCTCTTAATCGATCTCCGACGAGCATCGCCAGCATTAAGGAAGCGCTGCGATTGCTAATTGTAAATTGTAGATTGGAAATTGTAAATTGTAAATTGTAAATCGTAAGTTGTGAATTGTAACATTGTAACATTGTAGCATTGAGCAATCGAGTGGAATCAGGGAAGTGCAGTGCCGCAGAGAACAATGCGAGGTTATCTTAACAGTTAGTGCTCAGCGGCCATGTACACTTTGTTGTCTGGCCAATTACAACGGCAAATTGTCTTACAGCGGCTAGAGTTTATGCGCTTGGCGTTTCGGCAGGCGAAATCGACTCGATTTGGCATGTGGATCAGGTTCGTCAGCCGTTTATGTGTCGCACATTCTTAATGACGCCGCACTCACAGCATTATATAGTTGTATAATGATTTGCCGAATCTTGCATAATGCCAGCTGACTGTTAATTTTATTGTGTTCTTTCCGCCTGCGAGGAAGTAAACATTTCGCTGCCGCCTTACGTATTCGAGTCGCGTCTTCGGGGCTCTTCCAGTGGCTCTGTGATCTTTTTCTGGGTGGGTTTGTTTTATGTTTTCTTTACCAGCGATCAGCTGGCTCTTCTCCAAAGGTAAACGAACTGTAAACAAAGCGTGGCTCGAGTGGCGGGCATCTGTCGCTCATCTCCGCAGAGATCCACTCGAGTCCAGGCCCAGAGCACTTTGACTGACAGTCGATGTGAGTCATCGGCGACCTCGGGAATGCCTCTTTGTGCAACTAACATAATTACTCGCAGTGCACAATGCCGAGGCACGAACCCCTTGATTGCCCAGAGCCGCTGGGTAGGTGTTATGCCAGTTTTCTTGGGACTGCGATTGTAATGCACTGTCATAGAACAAACAGACTGACGGCAATCGAATGCATTGTTTGGGGCCTCAAACAAGAGCTCTTTCGGCTATCTCCCATCGATAAGATAGCCCCGCATTGGCGGCAAACAAAGGCCTACTCAACTTGTCCATAATTGAGTCATTTCTGACGCATTTGTCCCATTCGACAAGGCAATGCGTCACAAGGCGAACGGAAGTCGGCTCCGAAGCGGAAATGTTTGTCCACCAATTCAGCGTTTTCACACTCGCTTTTCGGGAGTCATCGTTCTGCGATTCTATTGCGACTGTTAAGCCCAAAACATGTATACTGAGATACTTGTGCATTTGCATGCGATTAGATGCTCCGTGGCCATGCAAATCACTCGAAATTACACGGACTCCGGGGAGTGGAGGCCAGCAGTCGGGTCACGACTCAGAGGGCGTTCAAATTGCACTTCAATTTATTATTGGACATTGACACACATTTTTCTGCGCTGCGCTGTTTGGCGGACAATCAAAACAGAAATGTCAACAAAGAATGGCTTTCGCCACGCCCAGCACCCCACTTATTTCGCTGTATTATTAACTACGGGTGCCCCGTGAAATGTTCTGCAGCTTAAAAAGCAGGAAAGGGTGGAAACAATACGCTTTTCACCCTCTCCAGTTGAACTTTAATCACACCAACATCTAAACAAAGGAAGGCTTTAATTTATATATACACTTTAGATATTTTATTCAGGCGTGAACCTCTTTATTTTTCTTTGTGTAACAAGGGTAGGAACTTGGCAAAGCAAAAAATCTACTCAGCTTGATGACCTGCTTGCCTGGTTTACTTGGCAGAAGGAGTTGAACTTGCAGGAAGTGGCCCACGGGGCTTTGCGGGCCAAAGCAAAAGTTTAGAACCAAACTTGCCTTGCACGTGTGTGTGTAAGAGTGTGTGGTTGTGGGTGTGAGCCCCGCCAAGTATGCTACAATCGCAATGCAACCTTCAAATATTTAACACAATTTGCACAGGTGCAAAGTTGCCAGTGGCCGACTGATTGGATTTCGAGGGGCAAATAGCTCTGCAGTCCGGCGAAAAGAAGCGAAGGAGCTCCTTAAAAGTCAATGAACTTTTGTCCGTTTAAACTGAGGGCGGGCCCCGCCCCGTTTATTTCCGGTCGAAACAAGAACAGGACATGCATAAATTATAAACAAGTATCGTTTTGTGTATACTTTCGTATACATTTGCCGACGTGCCCGGCTGAAATTGATGGGAAACTTATTGCCCGGCGGGAGTGGGAGAACTCCTGGGGTTTCGTCCTGCGTTTTTCGGGGGTGCGTGGTTAGTTTACGCTCGGAAAGTGGGTCACTTCGGTCGTTGACTTTCTTGAGCTTCACCGGGGATATTTCCCCGCAAATTACCAGCAAACAAACCTAGACCTAGTTGCACAAATATTTGCCAGGCACGTGCATAAGCGAAAGTGTCTGCGACAATTAAAGGCAAATAGCAAAGGTTTTCCCTGCGATTTTCCCACAGCAATTGCGCATGCAGTTTCAGTTGTCCAATCACGCTGGCAACTAGCAAACAGGCTTAACTTGTTTAAATGCTTTTTAACTCGACGGCGATTACATCACTGCCCCTCGCACCTCGGCTGAAAATCGCAGCGCAGGCGCCTCATTTGGCGGCATTTCTTTTTGGGTTTCTATAACGAACCGATTTCGCGGATTGAAAAAGAAAACTCAAAACTATAACGAAAGCCAACGCCAAAACCGAAGGAAAAGTGAAACAGAAACTGGGCCAACGGCAGTCTTAAATGCGGCTTAAAGTTGTATAACGATTTCAATTTAATTCAGGACGAGAGAGAGGAATTCAAATGAAAGAATTTCGAGCCGAGCAAATTGCATTATGGTTAGTTTTGTACATAAAGGCAAGTGCTTAGATAATGGCTGTGGCACAGCAAAAACTTTCGGGTTCTAATGAAGAAGTGCACGTTTGAAACACATAACTCAGCCCAGACAAATTCCTTGACATTTACATTTAGTGGGTGGTCGGTTAGAAGGGAAACTCCCACAAGATATTTGACATTTCCCCACACACGAGGTGTCTCTCCGTTTTTTGCCGACTTGCCTCCAAGTGGCTAATTCCCATGGCGATAAATAAGCGTCAAGATGCTAAGATAACCGGACAATAAAAAGCGCTATTCATGCAAAGTCGGGCAAAAAAGGATTTCACTGCTGCCGCCATTCCTGGCCTTTTTAGGCGCTTGTTTATGGCAAGACGCGCTGTTGGATGACCTCAGGGAAGTCGGAAAAGGAGAAAGGATGTTGGCGCGGCAAAAACTATCACTTGTTTGCCAAGAGGCAAGGCTGTTGCAGCCTTTTGTTTGCGCTTTTTGTTTGGCACCTCTCGAAGGTCGCACGCAACTGCTCCATAGGCAAATCAATCAAACATGGCGAAAAGCAAACGAGTTGCAGTGGCTATTGATTGGCTTTCCCGGTTGGAGTTAGTGAGCGAATTAGCCTGACGCACGAATGCTTTTTTCCGGAGTTTCCAGCTCTGTTCTCGCTTTGGCTAAGTTATAATTAGACCAGGAAAGTTTTGCCAGTTTCTCCGGCCCGAGACTTTATTTTCTGTTTTCGCCCACAGCGATGACGAATGCCTGAGCTCATTTCAATTTCGTTCATTCGTTCATTGGTGCGAGTAATTAACCTCTTGACAGCTCCATTTTGTGCGGGCACTCGCTTTCCAGACTGTAGAAGTGACTCACTGGGTAATGGATATGGTTTTCCTGCTCCGATCTGATCGCACTGGATCCCACCCAAGATTTGTGGTTATTAATTGACGCGCATTAAAGAAATGCACTTTTATCGGGGAGGAATCTATCCAATCACGATTTCCTCCTCGCTCCATCGGTGGTCTGCACGATTTGCATTCGCGGGGAGATTTATTGGAAAGCGCTGGGGATCGGGGAACAAAGAACCTGACATTGGAGAGACGAACACGTCGGTCGACTGTCGCCTTAGCTGCTTTTGGGGCGACTGGCCAGCGACAACGAGCCAAGTTATAGGCAACGCGGCCAACATACCAATTAGAAGTCGCCGAGTTACGTAAAACATAAATAAAACCGAAAAAAAACAATGTTAAGCACGCGCTAATGCGTGCTGGTGCCCAGAATCACAGCAAATCGATTCGCATATGGGGGATATATCACCTGCGAGAGCCGGCCGATCGTAAATGGCTAATCAGGAAGTTCTGGGCCCGCCTCCCGCCTCCCCCTTTCCCCACTAATTTATGCAAGTCTGCGGCAAGTAAACGTGATTAGCTTCGGGTAGATAGCTCCAAGTGCAAACGTGCCGATGGTCCAGCATTTGTTGAATTCGTAAATGGAAATTACATTCGGCTAACAGCGATCATGACAAGCAATTAACCGGAGATAAATATTTATAAATTGAAAGCGTGGAAATCGAGTTGCTCGCGGGCAGGAATAATTCAATTAATGGCAAGCTATAATTTATGGGAATTTTTGTTATCATTTTTTGTGGTACATCGCTTAATAATTTATTTTTATTGCCTGTAGATAATGGCTTTTGATGACTTTTTCCGTGGGACAAAAACTATCTGTACTTATCTTAAATGTTTTGTTTTCAACATTTCAAACCGCGCTATACATTTTAAAAGACAAATGTTTGTGTGGCGGTTTTATTACCAATTATTAGTGGCAAAAATTTAATGCAATTCCTAATGCAAGCAGATAAGTAATGACAGTGATTGGTTAAGAAGTCTTTTCTGGGGTTTTCCGATATGACAAAGCATTTCCGAATCATTTCTAAAATTAGATGGCGGTGTCAGTATTATAATTTCTTTTATTGATTTTTAAGAAATTAATAATAGAGTAAGTGCTATGTGCCATAGATAAGTACTTGAGCAGGAGGTTACGCTACATGCCAAATGTTTTTCAATCTGCTCTGGGAATGTAAAGAAATGGCTCTGCAAACAAGAAATTAAGCAGGGGAAATTCCATAAATGTCTGAGGTCGCAATAATGATAATCAGTGGTCTCACGTGAGTGGTCTCCCTCCTAAGCACACAATGTTTATTATTGTTATTACAATTTTCCATTGCAGTGGAATTATTTCAGGTAAAGGGAAAACATTTGAATCGATTAGGTGGACAGTCGATGGCGTGCGAGTTTTCCTGGTGGAAAGCCACGTTTTCCGCCGGCCAATGTCACGAGCGATAACGATAGCGATAATCAGACTGCAATTAGGCGGCGGGCATGCACTTTTTAGCCATCCGACTAAGGCTAAGGCCAGAACCTCTGAGCCGGGCCGAAACCGAGTGTGTGAGTGGAATAAAAATTCCGTTGACATGCGATGCGCGTTGCGATCAGCCTGTTGCACAGACACATTCGTGAATACGGAATAGCCTATACTCGTATGTTTCCACAGATACACGTACTGGATGTACAGCTAGTGCTGAATTAAGTGTAATTTCCAAAAGCAGGTTGCTCGGAACTCTGAGCGCCTGGCACGCCCGTCATGCAAATCGGAAGTAAATCTCCAGGGCGGCCATATAAACTATATACTGTGTAAATCGGGCGAGGAGCAGCAGACAAAGCGTCTATATCATGCAATTGACTGTCACCTCAAGTGCAACAAACTTATTTTGATTCTGATTCACTTGTAAGATATTCCTTTCCTGTTTAAATGCTGATTCCCCAGCTCCCTTTGAATACTCAATACAGATGTTATTATCTGTTTTTTGCGATTGCATGCTTTATATTTTGTGCACAGCGCGGGGAACATTTTATATGAATTTTATATAAATTATAGATGAACCGGAGAACGTTGATTCGATTTAGCAATTTACTGGGAACTATTAACTCGATTTCTTTTTGTTTGCTAATAACTTAATCATGTACTCACCTCTGCCTGTGTGGTGGTGGAAACGGGTGCCGTTTGAGCCGCGGCCAGAATGGCTAACAGGGTGCCTACGACTACGAACACTGAACTTTGGCAGTTTGTCATCTTGTGGCTGGTTTTGCTGTTTCTGCTGCTTTTGCTGCTTCTGCTGTTGGCGCCTCCCGCTGTTCGTCTAATTGTCATGTAGTTCCACTTGCTGGTAGCACTTTGAACTTTGTATACGTATCACTGCAAAGGCAAGGTGGAGAAAGGTCAATTAATATTTCATAAAGCGGTCGGGCTAATAAAGCAGCCAGGGAATAGAGCAGCAGGCCAAGTACAAGTGCAAAGGGCGAACGGAAATCGCGGGCAGCCTGCCACTCCCACTTTCCAACAGGTTGAATGTGGCACACATTCTGTGTGGCAGGCGGAACGGCAAACGGAAGTGGCCAAGAATCGGGGCTCTTGCGGGGAGTCGTAGTAAAAAATAGTACAACTCCAGTAGTGGCCCTTAAGTTGGCCAAAACCTCCCTCACCCTCTCCCTTGGAATACCCTTTGTAGTGCAAAACATGGCTTTTTGTCATGAGAGCCCAGCTAACTGGCACATAAAACTGCAAGAACATCCCCTTATCGGAGGCAAATATTTGCAGAACCATATCTTATCCCCTTATTCCCGAGGAGAGTATTCCAGATTCGTTGAGCCCCCCGATAGCCAGCTGTCCTGGGCCTGATATTTTGATCGGCCGAGATATAGAAAGTCATGTGGTCTGCTGTCTGGCTGTCTCGGACGTCATAAACGGCTTTGTGTAAGTTTAGACTCCAATTAGAATTTAATTTTAGACTGGTAAATACCAAGTCGGCAATAACCGTAAAGGATTGCGGGGCCTGTTGTTGATATTCAGATATTTGGTGTGCTAAGAATAGCCAGCACCTATAGGTGTGCTCCACATTAGATAGAGCAGATATGGATGGTGTTGACCTAGGGCGCGAGACAAGTGCCAGAATCGGGTAAACAAATCTCGGTGTTTATGGAGATGTTGTTTATTTCGCTGTGCCTTGCACTTATGCTGACTGCTCCCAGGCAACTGCTCCTCTGACATCAGCAGAAATGACTGGCTCAAAAGCGCGATAAGTCGTATCAAGTATACGGCGAGTGGCAGGCTCTTCTGCAAATATATAATATATTTTATATCTACCAGCGGACACCGAACACTTAAACCACTCTGTTGTTGTTGTTGCTGACTAATCGCTGGGGATTGCTGGGCGGACACTTTTAACAGTCTTTTTATGCGCGGCAATTAGCCGCTAGATCCAGCCAAATGAACATGCAAATATTCTGGTATAATGAATACCCGAATACGCACACCCCATTGCCCCGGTGTTATCTGATTACAATAATTTCTGCTAAGCAAATACCATAAACAATTTCCATTTTCTCTTTTGGGCAAATGTTTAGCCCGGGTTGAAGGTCGGCTGGCTGACAGTTTAAGGTTAGCGCCGAGTGGTTAACCCGGCTGATGGGTTGATGGGTTGAAGGGGAAGGCGGAGCTACTGGCTACTGGGGGTTGTCATAACGATGAACGCATTTCGCTCGAATGTTAGATCAATAAAAGCGAGTTTGGAGTGCTCGGGTCAAAGCAATCGATGCGAAGTTGCATTCAGCGCGAAAGTTTGCCCTGCTTCTTTTATCATAATGGTTGCGTTACGTATACGACATGTAGCACACGTCTGGGTGTGTGCTCGATGTTCTCAACTGGGTCATAAACAGGGCTTTTACCACTGCTGATAAAGCGAACCGGTTAGCCGGTTAGTCCCATCTTCGCCGAATCGAAATTCTCCGAAGAAACAGGAGTGAGTCAATCTGTTGGTTGGCAAAGCCCGTTTCCAATACGTTATGATAATGAGTAAATTTAGATTCCGACCAGTTTCGCCAAGCTCCCGCTCCACTGACGTCTATTCGAGAGTATCGCCCAAAACAACACCGAATTGCCATAGCTTTTTGGCATTGTTAGCCTTATCAGCTCACTTTTTCCCCAATACCTGCGCCCCGTGAGCGATAAGATATGATGGCGATCGGGCGGGGCTATGTTGCATTAGCAAACAAATACTTTCGGCTATGAGTCGGACTTCCCCGTGTGTCCAAGTGTTACTAGAACTTGACCTTAGTGATACGAGCAGTCATATCGCAGAGTTGAGCAAGTGGAAATATGTATGTGGTAATATCCCAGTTCCCAATTCGGAGCGCCGTTCAAGTTCACCTCGAAAGTGGAGTGCTCGACGGGCCCGATTATTAATGGGCTGATTTATCAGTTGGCCCGCTTCTTGACCTTTCAATTAACCCCGAGTGGGATGCAGTTTCAGATCAATGAACCACTATTGCCGCCTTTGTCCCCTCCTGCGCTTGCAACACTTACAAATTAATTAATTAGCTCTCGGGCACATACGTTTTCCCTTTTTCCCGCTGCTGTTTTTTTTTTTTGTTGTTGCTGTCGTCGCTGCGTATTCCGCTGTGGATGTGTTGTCGTTGCTTATAATTTATAGCCGCAGTCCTTTTGTTTCTGCTTCTCTCCGCGCGATGAGCGAGTGTCTTTATGTCTGGCTGCACTAATTGTTCGCTGGCACTTCCATCTTGGCCCGTTTCCGCGTTCAAAAACAAAACTCAAAACTGAATCGGATCACTTTTCGGATATGTTCTCTTTCGGAATCGGTCAATTTAACTAAGTTAGTGTTATTGGACTTGTGACTCGAACTTCGATTGGTACGTTAACGTTACTTCTACTGTTTACCGCTAAACACATCCGCCCTGGACAGCGCGCAAAATTCAACTGATCTTCAGCGCTCGCTGGCGCACGACGACGACTGCCGCCGCTGGCAGAGGCGTTGGCAGCGACGCCGACCGAGGCAGCGACGGAGCACAGTGGGCCAATTAATAAAAGATGCGTGATCATCCAGAAACAAAAAAATATGCAAATTCGAAGAGCCACATCTTCTGAACGAAATATTTTATTTAAATACAGTATTTAGTATAGCTTTAACCTAAAAGAATGAGGTTTTTTGTGGGTTATTTTAAGATATAGCAACTCACTTTACTAATTTTTTCTAATTCACATGCTCCACTGTCCATCGGCAGAATCGAACCGATCGCATTCGAGCTTTCGGCAATTAAAAAGGGGAAAAGCTTCGGCGCCTTAACAGAGGAGATGCCAAACGCTGTGTGGAGATTGCGTTGCCGAAACCTGTTGCCAATAATCGAAGTTGTCCCTTCCCCGCCCCGCTTCTCCCCTTCAGGGGGGCGTATGAGTAATGCGGTTTCTTGGAATCATCCGCTCATGTGTCATACGCCACCGGGTCCAGCGAACAGAGGCACCAGCAGCCGCTGTGGCCACAAAAAAAACACTCACATTCGGTGGCAGTTGACAGTTTATCTTGAAGTTTAGCATACTTCCTTCTCCCTTCCGCAAACGGTTACAACTTAACAGCTTTTGTTTCTTGAAATTCGCACTCGATTTCAACTGAATTTCCGCTCTGCCTCGCAGAAAGGTAAACTTTATGAATGAATCTGCGGTTTGGATTCCCCGTGGCCAAGCGGTTTCTGAATGAGCGTATGAGTAATGCGTAAGCTTATAAGTTAAAAAATGATAATCAAATTTTATTGCGGCTGAGGTGTGTTAATAGACAAACACAAATGGAAAGTGTGTGGGACCATTTGATTTGTTAGACACTTTCAGATATTTTACATATTATTAATGATTTTACAAAATTCCATAAGAATTCTTTTTTTAAAAAAAAAGGAAAAAACAAAGTCAGGATTGCCACTGCAATCCGAACAGATAAAATAATAATAGTTTTTACTCATACACCACGAGTCATAAGTAAAATATTTAAACCAATAGAGATGAATAAAAACAACTGATAATTATTACAGAAGTGTGACAATAAATTAGGTCAAAAATCAAAACAAACCTATCAGGTCACGAAATAAATATTAAAAAAAAAGGAGTGTTATTTATGGTTCCATTTGGAATATTTTCAAGAATTAAAAGTGCAAAAATACTATAGCTCTGTGTTTGGTTAATAAAATCCGTAGAGTGCATGAGCAAACATATTTACTTTCCATGCCAACTGATTAACACCGTTCTCCGGCGAAAAGTGCTAATATGCTAATCATCGCTGGGAGTCTTCTTCTGGGAATCAATAAACAGTTCTAGCCTACGTCCGTGCTATCCCATTAATTTCAATTGAGTGCGATTTTCGGTGACTCAGTTTGTAGAGACACGTGGGGCAAATTGCTGCCTAAGCGCAAATCCAGCAATCGACTGGAACAATTGTTTACCAGCCGAAGCCGAAGGGCCCAGATGGGCAGGCGGCTAAAAAGCGAAAAGCGAACAGCAAATCCGACAGCCAGATAATAGCTACTTTTTGCCTCAACGACAATTCCTGATTCGCTTTATGGAACTGGCAGAACTTGGCAGAACAAAGCGCGGCTGACAAGACAAATCCGATGCAGTTTTATGCCACTTATTCATGGACCAAGTGCATCTGGCCCGCTGTCACTGCCCCTCCGGAGCCCCCAACTTCCCCATCTGTTCTGGGATCTGGAAATATATTATTCTTCTGTTATGGCATTGGACAAGTTGACTTGTCGTCGTCGCCCGCTGTGCGATGCAGTTTCTGCCCTGCCGTCGGAACAATGAAATATTTATGGGCATCTTCTGCCTTTAATGACAACTATTTATGGTATTTTTAGACCATGCCCCCGCCTCAATCGCAGGCATAAAGGTTTGTTGCCTTCGCCCGAAGTGAAATGAACTTTTCCACGGAGCTCATCGAAACACAACCGAAATCGCATTGACTCCTGCCTTTGAACTTTGGCGCCAACCAAGCAGAACATATAATACTATACACAAATTGTCATACAGATTAGACAGATAATGCTAATTGCATATGAATATGGTTTATATTTATTTGAATAGACTGTGCGACTCTGACTTTGAGTACGAAAAAACTATTTCTAAAACTCAATCACGTCACGGTCAGGCTGTGATAGTCGTTTGGCAAGCGACAAATGAAGTATCTGATGTATCAATAATTATACGTATTCATGCACCGCAATGTTACAAAGCGGCTACGTGATGATTGTTTAGGCCCCGTCTATGATCAGGCCGCAATGTCAGAGGCAAAGTGCGGCAGCAGATCGCTCTCGGCCGATGATGCCCCGCCGAGAAAGTGGAACTCCCCGGCGGAGATGAGTCACTGGATCCACTTACCATACGGCAGACGAAAGGCGACCGGGTGAATTGAGCAAACAGAATTTGCATGAACCAATTTGTGAAATAATCAAGCGGTTACCCGTGTACCTTCGGCAAATATTGCACAAAACGACTTTTGTTTTCTTTAAGTTCTCGCCCGGTTTGCTCGAAACTTTATCAGCTATTATCTGCGACCGATTGCGATTAGATCTCAGTAGTTAGATAAGGAGCTGGCGAACGAATCAAGGCGAAAGTCTCTCTCACTCGAAGGGGAATTTGCTACGATTGGCTATTATCCACATTTACGATCTGGCTATATGCACTTATCCATAGTTTCTGCTAAGACCGACTTGTTCCGAGAGGTGCGATAGCGACCGATTCACAGCAAGTTCCGTTTGCGACTCGTCTGGCTTTCTGCCTCTGTTTTCAGCTTTCTGCCTTTGTGGTGGCAGCTAAATAATGTTCGCGTCGTCGACTTCGTTCTACCCCTACTTCTTGTTTTTGTACTGGGCCTACGTCTGTGTGTGTGTGTGTCTAATGGCCAGGTCATGTGTGTGTGTTAGCCTCTAATTTACGAGTCACGCGAACAGCCGTAAAAACACGCTCACATAGGCGAACAGGAATCCTAGTTTTGGTGGTTGAAAATACAGTAGTTAGACGCCCCTTGCCCTTCGCTCTTTTTTATGTGATTGCTGAGCAACAGGATAAGGGAAAAGCTTTTTTTTCTGCTAGGACATTTAGCTGGGCTTTCGCTGGCAGTTAGCTAGCTGTTAGCTAATATAATCCTTACATGTCTGTTAGAAATATTTGTGCGTAGTATGAATCAATAGTAACCAGCGTAGTCTAGTAAGAAATTCATTGTGTTGGACCCCAGAAACATGTTAACTTCCCGCTAGGACTCACCTTTAGCTCACTGTTAGCACGCACTGTAAGCTAGATGTTAGCGAGCTTTTGGCTATCTGTTAGATCCACTGATGATTCACTTGGGGGCGCAGCTCTCTCTCTCTCTCTCTGTCTCGAGTTTTCTCACTCGCGATAGCGGAAAGCTTCTCACGCGGCGGAAGCACAAATTAATTTGTTTAACACTTGCTAATTTGCTTAACTATACTATGCGATTTCTAGATTTGCCTTGCTGCAGCAAGCTGCCGTAACTGCAAGTTCGAGTGCGTTTTTTGTGCTAGACTGAGGCTTGAACCGCTCAGCTTAGATTCTTTTATATGGCCGGCGGCAAGGCGACCCGATACCGTTCCGATCGGATCCGAAACGCGACTCACTTGGTGTTAAGTTTGACGCCGGCGTCCTTCCCTGTCAGCACCCCCCTTTCCGCGGGGTTTTTCGTGGGATCTGGGGTCTTCCTCGTTCGGATAACGGGAGTGTTACGCACAGATCTCGGCTTCTTGAAATGATGATTCATGCGGAGTTAGGCCTTATCGATAGTGTCTCGATCGGTGACTGGTATTGAGCCATCGGAGGCAGTATTATTGCGTAGGACTTTATCTGCACTTGCTCTGGTTCTTGGACCTTAAGCTCAAGCTGAATCACTTGAAATGCACGCCGTCCTCCGCTGCGATTCATTCTGCCGCGGCTTCCCTCGCCGCGATGCTTAATTTCGCGTTATATTGTTCTTATATTTTGATTTATACGCACTCAAACGTGCTGGAATGCCGTCCTCCCGCCTACCGCCTCCCGCCCCTTCTCCAAAGGCCCACCTGCTCCTCGGACTGGAGACCCCTTCGAATCAAGTGTAACGTCTTCTTTTGTGCCGCAATTAAATATTTTGATATGGCTGTCGCACAAACGAATAAACTAAGGATTTTAGATACAAAAGAGGAATTCAATGGCGAGCAGGAAGTGTGATTGACTGATTGTTCGGCCGAGCGCACTGATTGATGGGGCCACTCCTTTTTGGCTCACAAAAAGAAATCCTTCAAGCGGTGTCTTTGTTCGATGCGTGTATTAAGCATTGAATTCTGTATATTAGATATGCACCTGGGCTTTATTGGGATACATCTGCATTGTCTTAACTGCTCAGTCTTAACAAGTACCTAGAAGTACTAATAAGAACTTATTGGAAAGATTCTGCCCCGCCCTTGTAATTAATGGCATCAACTTCAAGACTCAAAGATATCGCAAAGCAAATAAGTTATCTGTCGACCTTGACTCTTTGCAGGCTGTTTGCTGTTTTTGCCAGCCATCTTTTGTCTGGATCTTGGCCGAATCCGCTACGTGTTGTGGTCGTAGGACACGCCCAGATGCATCACCCAAGTGTCCACACGCCCAAGCCCACTTCTGGTTAAACCCTTTTATCGAAGGCAAACCACAGAAGTGCATAAGTTATGTTTCATATTTTCGTTCGGCGCACGACTGACTATTCCTGCGTTTCTCGGAATCCCCTTGAGTAATGCTATTACCCGAAATTGAAATTTATTAAAAACAAAAGCAGACCACAGCCATCTGAGGCTAAGCAAACGTGCAACGCAAATGAATAAACCAAGCGAAGAAAGCAGAAGTTTATTTTATTAAATTTTGGCAGTGACTCATTGTTGTGGCTCATCGGGCCCTGCATCCAAAATTTCCCAGATACGATAGATAGATGGATGGACAGGCATTTGATTTCAATTAGCAGAACATTGGAGTCAACCTAAATTGACATTTCAGGGGGACGCTCCAGGGAGGGAAGGGGTATGCCGATTCAGAACAATTCCGATGCTCAAAACAGATGTCCATGTCCACGTCCATGTCCATGTCACTAGTGACCCTCTCGGTCGGCCGAGCCCGTCATTCAGCAGTCGATAAAAATCCAATAAAAGCTACATTTTTTAATTTGCATGCTACATAAAAGTTGGATCCCAACTAGGGGCGTCGATGTGGAGGAGTTTTCCTAGGGGAAGTAGAAACAAGATGTGACACACTGCTAAAAATACATTTTTTTTAGATAATTAAACTAAGGTTTTTTTATTAAACTATGTTTCAAAATGAAAATTATAGTTGAAAATTCAAAATAATCCGAGCAAACTGATTTGTTGATGAGCGAATCGCATCATTTTCTTTAGCAAAATATACAATGAATGCATTATAGAATATAGAAAAGTATGTAAAAAGCAGGGCTGGTACTGACAGGCACTATTTGGATTTATCTTCCAGTCTATTATTCATTTGCATTACTTAACTCAGCAGGAAAAACTCTTTTTTTGACTAAAAATGTATCCAAATACTTAACTCTCCTACGGATCAGGTAACAGATAAAGCCACCCATCAGTAATAAATGCCCTATTACCATAGAGTCGTCTTGCACACGCGCAGCCATCGCTTTATGACTTTCAGCTATAAAATTAATAATTTCGAGCTGCTGATTTATCAGCATTGCAAACACGTTCACACGAGGGCAACGAACGCGCCTGCGCGCAGAGCTTTCGGCAGAAAGGCAAAACAAAAAGGTGAAGAGCTTGTAAAAATGTCAAAACATCGGCGGCCAGAATGCCAGTGGCCATTGGCCAACGGGCAACGGCCACTTTTTGGCCCGAGGTGCTGCACAATTGAAAATACAAAGATTCGCCGGAGGGAAACATAAACACGTGAGTCGTCTGGCTATTTGCATTTGCCAAATAAAAATCTTAAATGGAAATTTAAATCAAAAATTTGGCCTGCACTTCTCTTGTTTTGTTATTCCGAGCGCAAGTTAGATGAACTTTCCGGCTGGCTTTTGCAATGCAAAAGAGCAAACTCCCGACGAGTGGAATAATCAAGGGGCAGGTGGGCCAAAGAGTTCAAGAAACCTTCTTGCTTTTTGTTTTTTATTTTCTACTTGAAACTTAAAATTGAATTCGATTTTGCTTTCTTTGGAGATGCTGGGCGTGCCTTCGGCCATAACTTTCGTTTGTGTCCTGTTCCTGGTTCAATGGAATCCCAATATTTATTTTGGCTATATATTATTTAATTGCGTATACGCAGCGTTTAACTCCCGCCACGCCAGCGGAGAACAACCAAAAGTGCCATCATAATTCTGACTTTCTGCTGTTGTCTCCGCTCTTTCGGAGTCGTCGCACGTTCGGCCTGCCGCATCACGTATTAATGAGTACTTTCCTTCCCCTCCCTCACCCCCTCACCCCCTCGCCCTCTTCCTCTTCCTCTCGGCCACGCCCAAGATCCTTGGGGCTGGAGGAACAACAATAATACTTATTGCACTCAGGTCGCTCGTGTAGACAAACAGTTATGGCATTTAATGGCAAAGGAAAACACGGGTCCACGAGGACAGTCATAATTCTGTGCGGCTTTGTTCCCCGGCCAAGAAAGGCAATCAAAAGGCAACTGAATCCACTCGGGACACAGACTCCGCTACTCGAGCCGCGCCAGAGCACTTCAGTTAATATTCATTGCAAAGTTGAATTGTTTATTGCACTCGATGAAAACCGCTTGATTAAATGCACCTGGATTGTCGCTGCCGCTTCCGCCTTCGAGCCGTCACCGAATTCCACATTCGCTCAGTAGCCAAAGAAGTTGAAGCCACAGAGCAGCTTGTCCGGCCTGCGGATCCGCAGGATGCCGAACTGGAAGACCGACATGTCGTCGTCCTCGGCCATGTTCATGTCCAGGGCCATCAGCTTCTCGGCGGCCAGCGGATGCCAGGAGCCGAATGTGCAGGCGGAGTTCATCTGGGAATAAAGAAAGTCAGTCAGTCGCTGATTGGGGAACAAGCGCCGACGATGCCGGATAATTGAATTTCTGGCCCGGACCCACCTCCTTGCTGTAGTAGTGACAGCGGCCGTTGAGTCGGGTGGAGGGCACGTACTCCACGAAGTCCACCTGGGGACAGTGCGGCAGGAGCAGCGCCAGTCCTGAAAATGGTTGTGAGAAGGCATTTAAACAGTAATGAAACCATTTAAACATGAAATATTTGAAATGGAAATTATTTAAGGCGCGGCAGGGAATACGAAATAATTTCTGAAATAAGTCATAATTTATGTCCGAATTGTTTGTTGGGATGTGTCGGCCAAAAAATAAAGAGTTTTCTAATGATGCAGTCTGTTAGAGAATTGAAACAGAAATATTTAGAGGTATGCCACTTCGAAATCTGATTAAAATTAGAAAAGTTATGGACAATTTTCAGCAAACCCATTTATTGGAAATTTAATGTTTTTGTTTTATTGATTTTATATAAATTTTAGTTTCTTTCCTATGGCAGGAATACGAATATATGAACATTGACTGTTTATTTACTGTTTCAAACTCACCGATGAACCCGGAACTGGGTGGGTTCCGGCTAATTGGACGGTTTCCGGCAAACATTTGGAGGCTCTGCCACAGCCGCCACACCGAGTGGGGATCGATGAGGAAGGCCCGCGACTTGGGGTACCGCCGCCTGTAGATCTCGTAGTTGGTGAACAGATCGTAGTCGGCGCTGGTGAGCCAGTCCTCTAGGGTGCCGTTGTACTTGCCGGGATCCCAGGCGGCGATCGTTACGTTCCGGAAGATGGGGGCGTGGGTGAAGTCGAACTCGGGCTTGGTGACCACCTGCGGGGCGAGGAGAGCAGAGGGGAGGGGGAAGTGCAAGCTGCAATCGGGAGTGCGGAACTGCGTTCTGCGTTCTAGCCTACTTGCGAATTCACCACACGGATTGTGGTTTTGCTGCCAACATCCACCTCGTGTCCTTGCGTTGGCGCATGATTGAATCTCATCACAATGTCGTGCGTGTCTGGGAGCACGGCGAATCGGCCAGAAAAAACCAGAAAATAAACAGAATTAGAGTAGACGGGTAAATCAAATCGCTCGCGAGCGGCCTCTTCCGACTCATTTTGCATTCAGGTGGCTTGCTGCCTTCACTGCAGTTGCACAGCGACAAAAAGCGCATATAATGGGAATATTTTGTAATAAATATTGCACTTCTTTGGGGGGGATACTAAATATTTATAAAACTTATAAGCTTTGGATTAGTACAATTTTAAAGAAATTTATTGAATAAAATAAACAACAACGTGAAGATCGGATAATCTGAAACGTAATAAAATATTTCTTGCTGCAATCGTTGGTATCATACCAATAAATCTTCCCAGCTTGGAACCTGCCAGGGAGCCCGCACTGGAGACGATCGCACAGGTCTTGATGTCCTTGATGTTGCGGAAGAGCTTCTGGCGCGGAAAGAGCCTGCCGAAGGGCAGCTTGTTGAAGGGCTCGTCCTTGCGGCGCAGGACCCGCACCCCGGCCTCCATGACGAGGCAGGTGGAGGGGTAGTACTGCTCCTCGAAGCTGTCCCCGAAGACCGGCTTGTAGTCCACGTTGTAGTGGTTCGCCTGCGACTCGTTGACCGACTCGATCATGGCCTTCTCGAAGGTCTGCACGATGCGCTGGCGGAACTGCTGGGTCTTGTTGTGGCACAGCTCCGAGTGCTTGTCGTGGCAGAGGTACAGCTTGGGGCTGAGGGTGAGCTTGGTGTTCTTGGACACCTTCAGCCGCGGATGGGGGGCCAGCTTGGAGGAGTTAATCGCCGGATTTTCGCGGCTCTCCACGATGAACTTCTCGTTGGGGTTCCAGCGCACGTGGAACACACTGCGTGCCACTCGCTGGCCTGCGGTTGCATTGCCTGCGGAAAGTGCATTTCACAAATTACCCTGCGCAACCGCTTTTCCGAGTCACTGCTCCCAGTAATTCGGAGTTAATACGCACCGTTGTCGCCCTCCCGCGAATTCACCTCGTGTGGTTCGCGTCTCGGCTGAGCTTTCGCACCGCCGATTTGCTCGGCCTGAATTATTAATGCGGCGCACACGGCGATAATGAGGCTGATGAGCAGGGCCTGACACTGACCCGGCACGGCGCGTGTCACTCGCCTCATTCTCCGCTCATAATACGCTATTCGAACGGGGGCTCAATTAATATTTAAGCGGTGCAAGATGCTGCCCTCACGGCCAGCAGTCTTTTGGCAGAAGGAAGCTTGTTAGGATTTCTAAAGGGGTTTTCATGGAAAACGAGCAAGCCACTATTACTAGCAGAATAAATCACTTTCATTTCGAGAACATTTTTTGAGCTTTGAAGTGCTGGTATAGAAGTATTAGGATAAAACTCAACACTTTAACATTACAAACTAAGAGTAAGAACTATTACAAAAAGGAAAACAAATTCAAAATAAAATTAATTAATTAATGAATGAGTTTTATTCCAGTTCAATTATATGCATATAAATAAACTTCTCTTTTAAAAGCAAAACTCTCTGAAACTCCAAAAATGGCAACCTAGCTACTGTTTATTATTCCGACATTTTGCCAACGATCGAACTGTACACAGGAACTTAATTGAATTTCCAATTATCGGGACATTGCGAACTTATTTTCCATGTCAGTGTCAATTAGCATTGACCTTTTACCCCTCGCATTCGGGCCTGAGTAGGAATCCATGTAGCCGTCAGTTGGCATAAAGTTTCCATGCCACATAAACGATTTGGACATGTAGGCAATTAGGCTTTTCCAACCTGTATTTTAGCAGGTGGCGCCAAAAAGTATGCAGAAATAACCGCAAGTGCGCTTTGAGTAAACAGAAATGGCAGTTGACCGTTGTCGCACAACTCGTTAACACTGGGCAAATATTTAGCCACACAAACACACGTATATCCGCAAATACGGCGGATAAACACGTACCAAAAGTGCGTTAGCACTCAGCCCGCAGAAAACTCGCGAAAACCGCCGGAAAAGCGAGGGATTTCCTGGCGCCCGCAGTTCCGCAATTCCGCAATTCGAACTTTCCCTTTCGCCAGCCGAAACGTATCTGAAAACTCGGCGAAGCGGCGGCACAGTTCCCTGGTCAAAAGAGCCGAAGGATCCGGATCCGGACTCGGATTCCGGTTCGGATGCGGAGGAGCCAGCTTCGGCAGCGGTATCCCGACTGCCCGACTGCCCTCGTCCTTTCGTCCTTCCCGGCCCCCGCTCTCCCCCCTTTTACCGCGCTTAATTAGAGTGTTGTTGTGCTGTTGCGGCTGCCGCTGATGTTGCCGCTGTTACTGCCGCTAAGCACCTGCGTTGAGCGGGCTGGGGAAAGCGAAAGTGAGAGTTCCACAAGTTACATAACACAATGGCGGCGCAGCCCCCGAAAGAACCTGGGAGCACTTTAAACGCAAGTGCGTGCGAGATTTCAGAACACGCCACTTGCCACTTGCTACTTGCCACCGCTCGCCGCACTCGCCACTTGATTGCTGCCACTTTGTTGGCTAGCTGCTTCGGGGAAATCAGGGTTTCCACGCAGGGCTCCTCAGATATGTATAGTTATATTTTCCATAAAACGGCCATTACTACGGCGGTGGTGTTTAATTGAATTGAGCTCGCGAGAAAGCGAAACAATAAACTCCAAGTTTATACACTCCGAAATCATAAGATGCGTGTTAAATGTTAATATCGAGTTTAATCCTATACAAAATTGTGTATATTTAGTTATCCGATTATCAACAGAAATTAAATGAAAAAACTAATAATTATATCTAAATCCAAAAGGATACGCTTCATTAATCCTGAATCATCGGATTATTAAATTATTTTTTTATATCGCTATTCTTTGCTGTATCCACTTTTATTCCGTTTCCCCCCTTTTCCCCGGGAACACCTAATTATTGTGTTTGTAGGGGGGTTTTCCGCGACCATTAAGCAGCTTTTTGCGGAGGAAAACCCACGGGATTCGACACGTGTCCGGGATCCTCCACTTCATCCCAGTAGGAAGCCAAAGTCGTTTTCTCGTATATATATATATTTGTTTTGTTTTTTTGTTTGCTTTTTCGGTTTGAACAATAATTATTATTTTTGTAATCATTTATTATTCATCGTCATAATCATAATAATTTTTCTATACAAATACATTCAATAACAACAATTTATTTTTTATTATTTTCGATTTTTTTCGGTTTCGGTATTACGTTTACGTCATTGTTTAATTATTTTACAATTACCATAATTATGCCAGTTGCCATTATTATTAGATAGTATTACTATTCTTCTCCTCCGTCGCATTGGAAATCATTTTCATTATTTTAGATAGTTTGGCTGGGGAAATTACTTTCATTTCGTTTTTAGATTTTAGCTTAAGGACTAAGAAATTTCGTTTTCCGTGTTCTATTTTTGGATTTTTTCATCGTTTTTTTTATAATTTGTTGATTTTTCTATGTTTTATTTATCCTTACGTTTCGTATTTTTAATAACAAGTACAGAAGATTTCAGTTTAGTTTTTTTTTTAAAGTTTTTAGCTGTCTCAAGTGGGATTTAGATTTTACGTTTCTTTATCAGTTTCGACTAAATTACTGTTATTTGGGGAGGGGCTGTCATTGTTGGATTCGATTTTCACTATGCAAACTTTTCATTCGGGAAATACTATGGTTAGAGTATTCAATTTTATGGAGACTTTTTGTTTTGTTTGCTAGCTGTGTGGCTTTCCATTAAATTAGTCTATGTTTTTCATTTAATTAAATTAAATTTGACTTGACGCTATGAATTTCGTTTATATTAATTGGTTTTATTTATTCGTCTTTGTTCGGTTTTTCTGTGCATGCTTGCATGATATCAAATACAACACATTTTAACGTTTCCTTTGTTTTAATATATTTTGTCACTTTGTCCTGGCACACAATTATGTAATTTCATCTGGCCTAAAAAGAATTTCGTGTTTCCAATTTTGTTTCGGCTTTTAAAAATCTCTTTTTTTTTACATATTTTAAATAGTTTTTTTTTTTGGTTTTTGTAAAAAATAATTGCTAGCATTCGCTGCAGCGGAGTTTTTTTGGTTTTACTTGTTGATTTTCGTTTTGGTTTTTGGTTTTCTGGTTTCGGTTTTCGGTTCTTAGTTTTTGGTTTTGTTTGTGTGGCAGCGGCTAATCAATTACAAAAATTATTGTATAATTCGTGCTAATTGGTTATTGATTCGGATTTGGAGCTGAATTGGAATCGATTGTGTGTGGATCGCATGAGTGGTGTCTGCGCCCATGCAAAGTCGATGGATCAGATCTGGTGCTGTGATTTACCCACGATACATACACAATTCAACTAGTTCGCTATGCACAGGACCCCGCCTCCTCCGAGGACGAAGTGTCCGGGCGAAGGGGCGTCAAGGTCCTCGTCCTGCGGTGCCTAAAATTTATTCGTACATACGCTAATGCCCGGGATCGGACTTGGGCGCGGGATCGAGTCGCATTGACCAACAAACCGGAATGCTCTCGGCCCGCCTCCGAGTCGCGCGGGCCTACTCCAGTGTCCTTCTCTATTTATTGTTTACATTTAAATAAATTAACATTTAATTTATTATTATTTAGGCATCTATTCATGTTAACTATATTATATATATCAAAAAGTTTTACAAAAGTACACAATAATTCATAACAATTTGCATTCTATATGCGCGCAATTTGTGCCAGCGGCTGACTCTGCTCTGTTCCTTTGCTGTTTTGTTTCTGTTTCCGTTCTCCGTTCTCCGTTCTCCGTTCGCCGTTCGCCGTTTTCTATTTCGTTTCCGTTTCCGCTTTCGCTTCCGTTCCGCCATTGAAATGCCCGATAACGGTGTCTGCCCCGCCTGCTCCTACTTTCCCGCTCCCCGTTCTCTTAGAAAAGGTTTCGCATTCGCCCCAATGTACAGAGATAAGTGAAAGTTGGCCTGGCTTGTAAATTCGCGAACGAGCCTCGCATATGACCGCAATTAGGGAAACTTTGTCGAATCAAAGGGCGAGAAATGGGTAAATGGATCCTGCGGTGAGGGGACTGTGCAGATGGAGTCGGGCGAATTGCTCATACGTATCTGTATTTACAAGAGTCATTGATATGGGGGCTGACCAGAGAGAATGGAGGGTTCGTAATGAAGGCTGCTGCTGCTGCTTATTTTGCTTCTGCTGCTCCTGCTCGCTATCGTTATATCGTTACGTTCTACTACAACATCTAACAAAAGCCACACCGTCGTCCCGCTCGAATCCCGCTATCTCCTCCTAAAGTAATTTCGTCAGTTATGTAATGCAATCTGCTGTGGAAATTCGTGGTGGAAACGCTCCGATCGACGCTCAACGGAAAAGCATTCCTAATAGACTTAAATCCTGGTAACTCCGACACTGCCTGCAGTGGGTTAAACCGTTCGATAATAGACCTCAGAGAAAAGATCGAACAAAACGCTTTCCCGAAAACGTGGGAGGGTGTCAAAGAAGTGACAGGTGAAAGGTGAATTGTGGAAGGTGAGAGGTGAAGGGTGATGGGTTTTCGTGGGGGAAACTAACTGAACCATTAGGAGTGCTCGAAGAAGGTGGCTTTCTATATCTGTGAGAGTGTGGCGAGTGTGCTCTATCAGAGGGTCTCTCAAATTGTTAGTTCTTACTTTAATAGGTAATTAGTTAATACCAAATACGACTAATTATTTCAATATGTCTTAGTTGCTACGTGTTTGTTTTTGGTTTTTTGTTTTCGCCGTTAGGGGGTTCTCGTTTGGATTTCTCATAGTTTTCATTTGCTGCAAGTTATGTACGATAAGTTGTTAAGACAATATATATTATATAAATATATATATTTCATATATATATATAATTAGTATATATACGCTACATAGAGTTCACTTTATTACAAAAAGTATTATTATTCATTGTTAGTATTTATATAGTAGGTATATTGTTGTTGTTGTTGTTGTTTTTCGACCACGGCCCCTCCATCTTATCGGGGGCTTACGTTGCACACTTGACTATATCTATCGTACATATATATGTCTTATGTGGCGCATGGTTCTATATGCTGGTAATGCTTCCGTTCGCTACCCGAATCCCGAATCCCGATCCGAATTGACGGACTTTATTACGTTGACTCCCTCCAGAATGTCGGTCGATGAATCTTAAAGATACGTTTTACTGTGCGCTTTACATACTCCTCTCTTTTCCATTTTGGCTCTTTTGTTTTCTGGATTATACAAATGTTTACGTTTCTCCTATTTATGTTTAAACTAAAGACATTTTTAGACACTTTTGCGGCTTCTTTTGGTTTTCATTCCCGTTAATTGTTTAATGTTAATTAAATCGCTCCCACTCGCTCGACTATAGTATTCGACACACGCAATCGCATATGCACTCGTTAAACTAATTAAGTAAAGTTCACGTTTCGCTTTTCTTTTTCTTTGAAAGGTGGTTGATACGCGGCTTCTACGCTGTTCTCTGGCTGAAAATGTGACTGCATTTCCCGCGGCATCGCTGTCCTGCCTCGGATTTTCTTTTGTTTTCCTCTAATCGCTTTTGCCGTTTTCAAATTTTAGTCTAGTAAATTTGGATGCTCTTTGTTTTCATTCATCTTTTTGTTTTTTAGCTAACCTAAACTTGTCGTATTTGTGTTCGCCAGTAATTAAATTATTAACTATTTATGTTCTTCGTCGCTATCCCCTTTTATATTTTAGTTGTATGCGTTTGTTAAATGTTTTTGGTTTTTTTTTTTTTTTTTGTTTTTCTTTTATACTTCCGTTATCGTTTATCTAAAAAACCTATTCTTGTGGCAGTTGCTTTTTGTTTAATTAAATATTCATATTCTTTGTTCTAGTTGTAATAAAATATGCTATTTTGGTTTTGTTTCAATAGAGATTTATAATTAATTCATGCTTGTTTTTATTTCGTTTGAAAGAGGACCATAAATATTTAAGTGGTTTCTGTTTTACGTTTCGTTTAATTCGTATTCCGTGGATTTCTGTGTGTTTAGCTGTGTCTCTCGTTCGGCCCTTGCCACACCTACTATGCATTATGCATCGTAATCGCATCCGATTTAGCTATTATTAGTGTTTCGTCCTCGTTCGATTCGCATCCCCTCCACCGACCGCTTACTTTCCGCAGGCACTATAAGGCGCCGCTGCTCAGGCAGCGCCACCATCTCCGCCACCAGTCGTTGATGTTGTAGTTGTAGTAGTAGAAGTAACGGTAGTTCCGCGTCCTTACACATCCTGTCCCGCGGCTCAGCGATTGCGAGTCCTTCGAGCGACTGGGCGGCTCCAGCTCGCCTTTGAACTTGCTCCTGCTGCTGAAGAAGCGCACTCTGCTGCAGGCCAGCTTGTAGGAGGGCCAGGACCTCGCCCACAGCCACCCAGACTTGGGCTGCACCACTGGGCCAGTGGCCGCCTCCTTTGGCCGCTCCCTCCTGCCCGCGGGAGTCTTCGACCCGCTGCTCCTGGCCCTCACCAGCTGCTGCTCGTGGCAGCTGGCGGCGCAGGCGGCGACCGCCGGCTGACGACTGCGATTCCGGTGGCCGCCGCACCCGCCGCAACCGCTGCTCCACTGGCAGCTCCACCGCTGGCGCGCCGCCCCGCAGCTGCTCAGCAGGCCGAGCAGGGCGCTCAGCCAGACCAGCAGCTGCGTGGGCGGCCTGGCCACCGCCTCCGTACCGGAGGCGTAGTACGGGATCGTGCAGCGGGAGGTGACGCTGGGCACCACGGCGCAGTCGCCGGAGAGCGACGCCTGCGGCATCTCGCCCTCCTCGTCGTAGTAGAAGGTCCCCTCGTGGCGGGCGTAGTACGGCAGGCGGTCGAGCAGCGACTCCACCGCGTCCGGGTCTTCGCCGGGCTGGCTCACGTTCCGCAGGGCGATCGCCACGCTCTTGGCCCGCGCGTGCTCCCCGGGATGCGAGCTCAGCGAGATGGTGATGTTGTGCACGCGGCGCGTCGAGTTGCCCGAGCTATCCTGATCCTGATCCCGGCGAGCCTCGCTGAACTCCTGGCACACGGTGCAGATCCCCGAGGCCGGTCCGTTGCAGTAGCTGTAGCAGCAGTCGTTGGGCCCGTAGCTCGACTTCTCCAGCTGCGCCCCGGTCTCGGGAATGTTTTGATCTGGCGGGGATCGGAATAGGAATCAGTATGAACTATAAACTGGAGGGAGGGGGGGGAACACTCACCTAGGCAGAGAAATGTCGGCTCGCCGGCATATTGGGTGGGCAGCGCGGGGGCGCGATCGGCGGGCAGCAGGTAGGGGCACTTTTGTTCCACGGTTTGGCAGACGCTCAGACACGGCCGGATTCGACGCCGCTTACGGAACTCTGTCTTGCGTGTTGATCTGTGGGGTGGAGGTTAAGATATATCAATCAGATAACATGGAATCATAGCTGAGTTATTGTGTAATATAATTTGCTGATAATTAGTTAAATAATACACCTTTTTAATAAGTTTACAAATCAAGAAGTTAATTGAAAATGAATATGTGCTAAGAAGAATAAAGATTTAATTTACTCTAAGGGTATATGTATATAAGGAACATGGAACATAAACATAAAATATTCATATCAATAATAACTACATCATTTTGAAATTAAACTTATACTTTTAAATCATCTCAAAGCTTGCTCACCTCTTCTGTAGTTTTGATATCACTGGATCCGTGGCTCTGGGATCCGAATTATTGGCAGTCGATATGAAATTATTGGATTGTTGTTTGGCCTCAGCCTCCGTATCCGTCTCCCCATCCCTGTCCCCGTTCCCGTCCCTTTCGCTTTCCCTTTCCCTTTCCGTGTCCTTATCCTTATCCTTATCCATATCCGTTTCGAGCTCGGAGCCGCCGTCGGGTGCTGGTTCTTCGTCTGGCGCCACGCCCCCGTTCCCGTTCCGGTTGCCGCCCCCGGAGAGGAGGGGCTCCCCTCCGCGACGGGGCTGGGAGAGGCCAACGGCGTCGTAGAACGTCTGAGCCAGGTCCCTTCGAGCAGTCTCCTCCTCGCTGCGGTCAATGTCCTTGCTGGCCTGCGAGTTCGCATTCGCATTCGCGTTCGCATTGGAGCTCTTGTCATGCTTCTGATTAATCTGACGCTCGTTCATGTTATTGCCGTTATTTGATTTATTGTTATTGCTGATTAATTTCAGAGATTTATGCTTGATTCCGTCCGCCGGACCCGCTGCACTTCTCGCCGAGCGCTTGCCCTTGCCGCCCTGCCCCTGCCCCTCGTCCTTCGAACTCGGCTTCGGATTCGGCTTCGGCGACACGTCCTTTGGCTCGGCGAAGTACGGCACCAGAGTACTGCAGACCCAGCGACGATATGCTTCCTGCAAAACAAGCAATTGAAAAGGCTCATCAATTATGCAGGTCCCTGGACCACATTTAAATTATTTCGATCGGAATGGGCTCGCTTTTGTGTTGTGAAAGTTTAATTGAAATTATTGAGTTACGGCTCAATTAGGGGCTTGCCAGCGCATCTATATTTAATATCGTATTTATATGGTAAGCAATGCGCATTGATTCTATTTTGTATGAACGGATGTTAAAGCCAGAACTTGAATGCAAAGAAAACTCATCTTTCTTAGCTCTCATCTGAATAACTTAGCAAGAAATTATGTACACTTTTTTACGTGGTTTTTAAAAGGTTTGTTAAGGGCAGGGAAAAGACTTTGATTTTTTATGTTGCTTATCTATCGATTGTGCAGATACACAATAAACACTCTTGAAAAGCGATGAGCAAACTTGGCCATCAGTATTTTCATAAATATCTGCTGAATCGAATCTACTATATACTGCCATTGAAGTGCACTTCACTCAGCTTTTATACTCAGATTTTGTATAAACAGTTGTGGAAATTTCTCCGTGTGACTCTGAGGAAATTCGGCATCAAATAGTTGCCATTTCGACAGTGGCACACTCCACATATTAATTTTGAATCCCACCACCCATCTGTCCATCCAATTTTCCCCCGTTTCCACCGACAGCTTTTCATTTGGCAGCCAATTTGTTGGAAGGTAGGGAAAATATTTTTGCTTATTCTTTGCTGCTGTTGATTTTTGCTGTTTGTTGCTGGGAGCTCTTGTTGTGATTTTCTATTCTGTCAGAACTATTGGCGTAGTTTCCCGGAATTCGCCTTCCCCCTCCCCCTTCCGCCAGCCCTTCGCTTTTGCCCATAACTGTTGGTCAAAGGCAAATACCAAACAAACAACTCTTCGCAGGCCTGCAGAGAAATTCGGTTCAGGTGAAATTTTTGCTATTTGCCAGCATTTCTGTGGCTATCAATGTGTCTGCACTGCCATTACATTTGCCTGCCAGGACGCCAGTGGAATTCTGGTATTCAGTGCGGGCTTCAGTGCAGAATTCGGAGTGAGGGACAAAAGTCATAGGGCTTTCGTTTATGCATACACATTTACGAGTACGTATATGTCGGTGGTGGTGTCGGTGATTGGTGGACAGGCAAAGGAGCAGGAAATGTGCTCAATATTTATCCAGACTCCTGATTGCCCCGAGCTAAAGTGCAACAAAGTGCACTGATTGTCTAAATCAATTATCGAATATCGAATATCGTGCTCATGTGCCCTGAACAAAGCACTGCTGTTGGCAAAGTCAGAATGCAAACACAACACTAATTGAATTAGCCCCGGCCCCGCTCAATTCGGCCATAATGCGCCTTGGCTCCGATTTTACCTACCCGTGATAACCGCAAAGCGAGCACCGCATTCATAAATCACGTATACGCACTGTTGCCCTGCGGCTGCAGTTGGCAAGGCTAATTGTTTGTGTTTGCCGCCGCTGTCACTGCGGGCGCTGGTGTTTGCGGCCGGAAAAATCTAAAATTATTCCACCGCAGCAGCATGTGTCATTATCTGAGGTGGCCAGACTTCTATTTCAACCAAATCGGCGGAGGAGTTTATTCCCCCGCGTCATGAAAATGGCCGAAACAATGGAGAGTAGTTCATCGAGAGCTACACTCGTTTTGCTTTGGCCATGAAAGACGACGACCTCATAAACTCAGCGAGTGTCTGGCATTAAACCACAAACGAATTCAAATAAATTTACCCACGAATGTGTGCACTGTAAAAACATACGTACTCTTAAGCAAAAGAAATCCACTATCGTAAATAAGTATTTGAAAACAAACCCCTTGTAAAAGTTTGTCAGAAAAATACCTTAGATCATTAGGAATTTTTAACCAAAAAGTCAAGCAAAATCACATGCTTTAAAGATAATTGATTTAAGTTTCTCGGTACACATATGGATATATTTAGCCTAAGATGGCTGTTGCTGTGGCAACTTTGGGCCCTTTTGGCCTGCGTGGGCGGGCCCGTCATCGCATCTTCCACTCTGCCACTTGCCCCGCCAGCTAAATTATTATTTAATTACAAAAAAGTATTTCCCATTAATAGGACACCGGCGTGTAGTGTTCTTCGCGGCGAAACCAGCCGTGCAGCCAAGCAGCCGAACAGCCGAGCTGCCGAGCCGCGTGGCATGTGGCATGTGGCATGTGGCACGTGGAGGATAACTTGAGCCGGCTGTCCCATCTGCCACACTACACGGATATGTGCGGATGGATACATGTGCGCCTGCACTTCGCACTAAACGAATTCCGACGTCGAAATAAAAAGTCTCAAAGGGGAACTCAATTAGAGGGCCCACAGGTGCGAAGTTAATTGGAGCCCGGGCTGCGAAAAAGCCAACTTTCGCGCAGAGCGTAGGAGCTGCAAAAATCATTCCGAGTCGAAGAAGTGGATTTAAACCCGGGCCAGAGCCCGGGCCCGGAATCCATTTAAGCCTGCCTTCATTTAAATGCGGGGCGCAAAAGTCATTCCGCACGCAAAATCCCGATTTTCGTCCTTTTCGGCCATTACGCCAACATGACACCGTCCTGCAGCCTGCAGCAAAAGTGGGTGGCTCACAGGGCAAGGACGAAGGACGAGGGACGGGGGAGGGGGTGCGGCACACATGCGGGCAGTAAATAAGCCGGAGTTATGCCTGCCCATCGATGTGTGACCTTCGCGCCTCGTCCTTCGTCCTTCGCCGCCTGTCACCCGGATTGGCCGGATGGAAGTGGGCATATAGGATGCGGCGCTGAGGGATCGGAATTGTGGCTTAAAATTTTGCAAACCCAATATGCGATAATGAGTCGCGGCTGTGTGTGTGTGCGTGTGAGTGTGTGTGTGAATCCGATGAGCAGGGCTTAATTGGAAATTCAGATTAGGCAATGAAATTCTAATTTCACATATTTGCTTAGTGAGTTGGCCAGAGTTTCGCCGGTTTTACAGCCAGCCATATCAATAAGAATAACGTTTATGTCCGCCCCCGACAAAATATTGTAACTTTCTTCGCTCCCTCGTAAACATTAATGGCCAACCTAAGGGTTAAGGGGCGCCAGAGGGATGCGGGTTGGGGGTAAGAGGTCACAAGACATAGAAAAGCGACAACAAAGGATGGGAGTGAGCAACCTTTGCCACTGACCATCAGTCAGTCAATGACCGTTTCATATGGCAAATAATTGAATTTTTGTTCGCCTTTTTCAAAAGAAACCAAGGCAGAGAATTCTTTTTATATTTGCCAAATGGAGCAGACATTGCGTGTGGGTTGATTTACGAGTTTTCAAATGGCTGCTGTTGCCGTAGTCGGGTTTTACTATCATAATTTCATAAGCCGTTGAACCAAAAAAATAACGCAAACATTGCCCGGGCGCATGAGTAATAAAGAAAATAATAAATATATAAATAAACCACAGGGCGCAACCCAAACAACATGGCGAAAATTATCCGACTTTTTATTGATACGGCAAGTCGGCTTGTTTTGGCTGAGTAGCCAGCTTATTTGTTTATCGATTACAAGTTCTTTCTCATTTGTTCAGTTGGGTATGAAGAAGTCCTCTGTTTACCCCAGTTAATGCGATGCAAAATATTGTACATTATGTACTTGTTCTCTAGATTCCAATTTGTTGAATATTAATTATTGATATATATTTCCAATGTTTTATGACACGATAAACTCGCTCCACGAAAAAGGGTTTTACTTTGCGATTAAAACAAAGTGCAGTAGTTAAATTGACTAAGCGACCAACTTGTTTACTTATCGCTTTCAGTATTTTTGTTTCGTCGAAAGCAACCTTGCCATTTTGGTTGGCCAATAAAGCTCAATTATGATCATTGAAAAAACAAAAACTATTGAATGAAGGAAACCTATTTACGATGACCAGCAAAATGGGAACAACTTTGTTTGCCCTTGCATATTGTTTGCGCTATCGATTCCCCACCACTCGCCCCCAGTCAATCCCCAATTCGATTGGCCGGTTGAGTGTATCAAAGTTTATGCTCCTGCATTGGCCTTCAAATTCATTCGCAAACTGGCTGAGACATAAATATTTTATGGCTTTCTAAGCGCACTCGTTCCGCCGCCAGTGCGGGTGGGAAAGCCCCAACTTCAGCATGAATTTAATACACTTTCATGGGGGTCCTGGCTCACTGGCTCACTGGCCCACTGCCTGACTGGCTGAATGGCTGACTGGCAGGATGGCTAGATGGCTAGATGGCTGTTGTGGTCGAGGTCCTGGTCAGTGTGTTATGGAAACGTGACTGAATTTGGCAAAGATTTGCGCAGCACACAAAATGCCCGGCCAGGACTGTGTAATGTAATTGAGATGGCGCATACGTACTACTCACTACTGCCACTACCACTTTCACTACTATCCTGCAGATTGGAGACCTTCACACACACACACACAGAAGTTAGGCTCTGCTCGTATGTATGCAAATAAGTTATGATTTGATTTGTACCATTGCAATGCATTGCAGTAGATTTATGAGTAGTAAGAGCCGGGCATTACAGCTTTCCGACTCTTTCGGCTTTCGGTTCGCTCTGGTTCGGGCCATTTCGATTTCGACTCCGATGCTGTTGCCAATTTGCATAATGGCTCACGAAACGATGCCTGCGCGCGTGTGTGGGTGTGTGTGTGTGTGCGTGAGCGCTTCGCAGCCCCAAAAAGCCTGCTACATCTTTTTATATGTGCAAAATTTAAAACACATTTATTAAAATTCACTCCATAAATAACAATCAACGATGATTTCTACGGCCATTAAATGCAAATTCGAAATTTTTCCGGTTATTGTTTCAGCAGAGTAAATACTTCAATTATGTCAACTCAAAACAATAACCATTCGAAGGGAATTTATGTCGACTGTGCTGAATAAGAAAATATGTTGGTTGACGAAATAAAGTGGTTGGTTATGTGGGGAGTAATTAACAAATTGGATATTTCATTTGTCAAAAAAAAGAGCTTGAACTCATTAAACACGAATCTTCAATTAAATCATACTTCCCATATATATTTAGTTGAGCTTAAAGTGTAATAGAGATCCCCAACTTTTTCGAAAATGTCCAAGAAACCGTGGCACTTAATTGGAATACATCTCGCCAGGAGTACATGAAGAGCGGTATTAAAGCCAAACTTGCAGGGTGTCTTGTCCGAGTGGCTGTGTGTGTGTGTGTGTGTGAGCTTGCTTATTTTGTTAACCAGCTCAAAGTGGCCCGGCCACAGTGGCTCCTCGCCCACGCCAACGCACTTGACCAACTGTGCAACTGTGGAAGGCAACTGAAGAGCCGTGGAAGTGTGGAAGTGTGGCACGTGTTGTCGCATTGGCTATGGCAATAAGCAGAGCACACAGCGTGCACCGCCCCGCCTCCTGCGCTTAAGTAACGGCCACGCCTCCTCCGCCGCTGGCCCAAGGATAAACTTTTATTTTCCATCCATTCGGCGAGTGTGTCTGTGGGTCGGTGGGGTTCGCCCGCTTTCTCGCTATCCCGCTCTCCCTCTCTCCCGCTTTCTTGCATTCTTGCCGAGCGGTTTTTGCAGCTTGCAAGTGCCATTATGCGCCCCCCTTCGGGGAAAGCCCTTTCCCCGCCAGCACTTTCCCTCCGAGCGCTGTGTGCACACTGGCGTGTTACTGGTTTCTGTTTCCCTTTCGTTGCTGGTTCATTGCTTCGTTTGTTTTGTTTGCCACACGGTCACGTGTTACCTCCAGAGTGCAGCGCATAAAGCTCTGGTACTCCGGACTCCGGACTCCGGACTACGGACTGAGGGTATCACCCATCCCAAGCCATTTCCCCGACCTCTACGTGCTGCATCCGACAAATACGAAATTTAAAACCGCAAAATCCCATAACAAAATGCCAGAGCTGTTGGCGCTTTAACGGGGCTAAGAGCGCGGATGGTGGTCGGCAGTGGACGACCAACGGGGCGGATGAGTGTTTAAAAGGGTGTCGGCCCAAATTATCATGAACATTTTTTGGCACATTTGTTCAGCGGCTGTCCGCATTCATTCGCCGCCTTTCATAATTGTCTGTTGTCAACCCGAGGTTCTCGCTCCTCGACGCTTATAAATCGCCAGCAGACTCGGCTAATTGAGCAACAAAATGCTGTCCTAGTCGGAATTTAATTGCCTGTCATAACTGGCCAACAACATTTGCTATTGTAAATATACACTCTTGCATTTATGTGTGTATACGTGTGCGTTTTCATACCCGGAATGTGGTTAAATTATTCAATTAACGTGTTTGCTTTGAGCGCCGAGCTCACTCGCATTCTGAATCATTTTTTGTCAAACGCGAAACAGTTGAAATGTCAACCTCCAACCCTTTTTCCCTCCTCTTTTCCCCATTTTCCACCCCTTTTTTGGGTTTGTGTGTGGCGGAGGGGAAAAGAAATTTGCATATTTAAGTGAAATTTACGTTGTGGCTGATGTGAAATGTTTATGACGGATATGTTGGCCGACAAGTGTTGGAATTTATGTACCCAGCGCTGCATACATGCATAAACATTAAAGCAAACACTCACTACTCGCTGCGAGTATATTCAAACAGATAATGACCACATTTAGGGGCATTCGGTGGGGTTTCCATTTCAGCAGGCCTCCTAATTAGCATTTTGCGCTCCTTTCAGCGAACCAGTTGAGTTGTCCGCTGGAGTTGGACAAACACATTAGTTGGCACTTAATTAGGCGGGGACCAAAAAATAAATTCTTTGGCCACAACGAGTTAAACTTATTACGAAACCTATGATCTACTTAAGAGATATATTTCAAATCAAGTAGAGACTTGTGGATCGTTTATGATGTGAATATTAATTTCTGAAGAACTTAAGAATTTCTTAAGAAATTAACTTAAGAAGGATTCAGTTAGGAAATAAATTTGGTTTGAAAAATCAAAAAGATATTGTATATTTTTCTGTGCATCTGCCTCAACCTTTTGGCGGAGCTCTGCTCCCGGCACCGCTTATTCTGCCGTAAATGCTGTGCTTAGTTTGTTTTGCAGCTTCCGTCCGGTTGAGTCAGTCAGCCGTTGAGGGCGCTGATAGAAACCCGGAGGATGCTGCGCCTGTTTGTCTCTGCACTTCCCATCGTCGGCCATTGTGAAAGCGTCTGCTGCCCCTGCCCCTTGGATCCTGCCTCCAGTCCCCCTCCATCGCCCGGGGCGATGCCACTGATTTGACAATTCAAATACAATGGATGCCAGTGGCACACACAAGTAAATAATGCACAAACCGAGCTCAATGTGTTGGGCGAAGTCGATTTCGCAGGACGAGCGCGGGAATAAGCGGGCGGAGGGAGAGGAGGGGAGGGGCTGGCTGCCTTGCCACGTCTGCAACATTTTGCCGGGAAGAATGCAGCCATGCCTGCCAATGGGCTAAAAAGACATTCAGTCATGCCGGGTATGTTCCACATTCGAGATATGCAGCATGTGCAATTCCTCGAAAGCCGCTTAACTGACGGCAAATATGAATTGAAAGTTTAATTAAAAATAAGACGCGGAAATTCCCATCGAACCATGTCCGACCCAATAAATCACACATATGTAAATATCCGGGGGAATATGGCCCATTTGATATGAGCTACTATATGTGGAAACGTTTATTGGTAAATAACTCTACACGTGAATAGCGAGCACTTAAGGTTTAAACACGACAGATGTTACTTGTTGAATTAGAAAAATGTAAAACGAATGACAGAAAGTAGGCACTGTAGGCTTAAGCAGGACTTATCGAAGACGTATACATTAAGGGACACCCTGCGAAGGTTAATTTGTTGGGCAAGAACGATAACCCGCACGGCTATCCATTTCGGATAGATAGATTCGAGCACAAAACAATTCCGAGCCGACTAATTTGCTCATTAAGCCTCGACAGAGGCTGAGTCATTGGCAGCTCATTACAGGCAGTTAAACACCCTCACCAAGCCATACGCACCGCACACACACACACACATACTAGCTGCTATCCAAACACACACACACACACTCGGGAAGAGGGTGTGGCATAATTTTGGGAGGCGGCTCACATGCTGAGCGCTAAGAAGAAGCTAGTCGCAAAGTATGAATGACGCTAATGCCTGCCACCAGTCAACTGGGGAGCGGGTGTCCCGAGTCCTGCGTCCTTCGTCCCGAGTCCTGCGGCCTGGTCTGGTGTCCTGCGAGTGGGCGCTGAGTGGAGTGTATTGCAGGGTAGCTTAAGTTGTCGTAGCCGCGTATCTATGACGTCAGCGTGCAGCGAAAACCGCAAATAATTCATTGGCCTTTGTTTGGCCGCAGCCTTAGTCTCGTTTTCGGGTTCAATTTACAGCTTTTCCCGGCTGCACAGAGCGAAACTGGTTAGCTTTTTGCTTCCAATTGGGGAATAGTAATTGCAAGAATTTCAAAGGATTATACAAATTAACACTATACCTTCTTAGGTAAGCAATCAGCAGAAAAGACTAATGAAACTGTTCAGAATCCCATTCAATGTATTTTTAATTTGACTAAAACGAAATTCGATACACAATATTCCCCTCGAATATCGCTACTCCTGTTCACTCGTTTTTTTCTCGGTGCATTTGACTAGAAAAGGCGAGGTGACAGACAGTGGGGGCGAGACAGAAACAGAGAGCGAGCGTAAATTTAAATAAATGCTTTGAAGCACACTAAAAGCGATTTATCTTTGTCGATTGTGGATTACGAACATGCCCTGCCCCGCCCCTTCCCCCGCCGCCCATCCCGGTCACCACATCCCCTGGAAAGAGGGGAAAAAAACATTTTTCATATTGTGTCAGCAACGAGCTGGTCTCCGTCTGTGTGTATGTGTTTGTGTGTGTGTGTGTGTGTTGTCCCTATTTGCGAGTGTGTGTTTGTGAGTGGGATTGTGCGTCTGTTTGCACAAAGACTTGTCAGTCAACGTGCAGGAGCAGGATTTCAGGGGGGAAGGACCCCGAAGACCCCGAGGAGCACAAGGAGCAGCTGCTGCCCTCGCTACCCTTTTGTCTGTCCTGCGGTCCTGTCCGCCAGTCCGCCTGTCTGTGTCCTGCTCATCAGGCTTCGTTTTATTGATTAATCGTTTGCCGCTGCCTAATGCCGCTCCTTCGACTGCTTCGTCCTTTTGGCCACATTAGCGCCGCTTCTCCTTCTGATTCTGCTTCTGCTTCTTGCTCGAATTGGCCAATTTTGCGCTGCATTGCGCCATTCATTCGGCGGAGAGCCCCTTTAACCGAAACTTTTGCCTGAACTCAGCCTACACGGCGTATACGCAATACTTCTGAGGGCTGAAAGCGAAAGTTGCTCCGCTTTTCAATGGGTCTCGGGGCTAATCAGAATCGGGGGAGAAAGTATTATATGGGCTGGCTGCGGAGGGAGGAATGTGACCCAAATGACGATTGCTGGCTAAGCGGAGAAAGCCAAACATTTCTGTATCGATTGTTGCTATTTTCAAGACAATCCTCTATGGCGAAGAAAATACATTTCATGAAAAGGTTCCGAAGTACACCATCCCTTACGAAAGTATTTCTTAGTTAAAGTATTTAAACATATTTTCTTTTTCATTAATAGGAATCTATGAACAAATAGACCAATCGAAACTAAAATACATTTGGGCGTATTTCTAGCTGACTCAAAGGGATATTTATAGAACCCAGCCGTCAACCAGTGAGATCCCATCTTGCCCTGGAATCTCGGCCAAATCAACTTTTTCTCTAATCCACCGTGCACCGCAAAGTGAAATCTATCAATCTGGAGTCCTGGGCCAGCTGCTTCCGCTTCCACGTCCTCCGCCACTTCCACCGCCAGCCCGGCAGGATTATAATCTGGAAGATGTGGCGCCCACGCAGAACTCGATAAATTGCTAGATTGCACAAAGTGGCAAGCTGCGAAAGAGGCGAACAGGACGAAGGAAGCCGGGCCAAATGCCAATGCAAAAAAAAGGTGGAAACAAATGCGGAGGGGGAAAGATTATTGGAACACAGAAACACAGAAAGTTTTTCTCCTGGCAGTCGTCGCACACATGTGTCCAGCCGCAAAGGGGGCGGGGCAAAGGACATGGGGATCCTGCGCGATCCTGGGCAGCAGGAGCAGGAGCGGGGAAGTGCGAAGCGGACCCAACAGAACGCGGCTGTAGTGTAATACAGCTCAGTGTTGTCAGCTGTCGCCAGGCGACAACAGCAACAAATCGTTTATGGCCCAAACACCTAAGCAAATATGTGAGTGTGTGAGAGAGGGAGAGAGAGAGAGAGCGTTATCCTTCGCAAGGATGTCGCCGTGCCAATGTGAGGGTGTGTGTGTGTGTGCGACTGGCGTACATAAGTGAGAATGCGTGTAAAGTGTTTGTAATTAATCATTTATGAAATTACGCTACTTCCGCTTTTGACAATTTTCTTTCGCCGACAAAGGCGCTTTTATACCCAATACCTAATACCCAATATCAGCCAACCATAAGCTTCCTTGGCGCTCCTTCGATGACGTAAGGTTATGCGATATGTGTCTATATGTGAAATGCAAATTTGTACACCCTGCCGCAGAGTATATGAAACAAAAAGCCGGAGGGGAAAGCAAAACCAGCGAGAATCCTCAGCATTAAATCGCAATCTTTGATGGAAATAGATTATGGCAGCAAACAGTAATGACTGCAAACATCGATAAGGTTTTTGAATTTGCAAGTAAGCCAATTTGGAGCCAATATATGCAAAAGGTTAACTAAACAATAGGTGCTTAGCTCAATTGATTAAATTAATCGGAATCAGCAGATTGAAGAGTGCGTTGCAATCCTTGAACTTTGGCTCCATTGTTCTCAGGTGAAGTGAAAGTTTCACTCTTGCTCGATGCAGAGGTCAATGATTTATTGTGGCTTTGTGCATAATAAAGTCGTCTCATGAATATGCATGTGTTGTTATGCTCATCTATTTTTGATTCATTTGTAGAAGGCTTAATTGGGTTTTAAGCAAAGTGGCAAATATTTATTTTTCCTTTTCCTAAGCTTAATAAAGGCAACCTATTCTTGGTTTATCAGCAATTAAATTTGCTTTGTGCATGCAAATGAAGGTTTGGCTTCTTGCTAAAAATGGCAAACTATCGAATCAGAGATGTGAATACTTTACTCTTTTCCTAAAAGCCTTTATGTAATTATTTTGGGGTCAAGTAAACCATGTCTCCATCAAATGATGCTTTTTCCTTATAATGTAGTCTTTGAAAACGATTATGTTCTCCACAAATATGACCAGAATAATCGAAATGCCGCAATAATGGGACCACCAACGTCTCTCGGTTTTCAAGCGGGCTCAAAGATGGTGCGTGCTGCACCCAAAACGGTTTTCCAAACCGCAACTGAGGACACAAAATGTTGCCTTGAAGCCTGTGTTCCGGCCAATGGGTTTTCCCTTTGCGGTTGGCCGCAATGTCAAGCCTTTTGCGACTAATTAGACGAACTTGCGGTCGAGGAAGGTGAGTAATCATAAATAAATACAGTATGCGTTTGCCAGTGCTGTTTGAACGAGTATTTAAATCGGTTAACTGGACCATAAGTCATATCACAGCCCAGTGATACCGATACTGGCGGGGCCAAGTCCAAACTTTGTTCGGGCCATGTGCAAAAACGTGTTTTGTACTGGAATCTGGCCGTAAGGACGAGGCTGGCACTTGGAAAAGCCAAGGAACCCTCTGCTGAATGGCCGAAAAGAGAGAGGCGAACGGAGAAGCGCGCGCAGTTGAAAATTCAAATGTTTCTGTTGGAAATTCCTATGGCTCCTGTCGGGTCATTTTGTCAGTTAAGCCAAATTAAGGTCTTAGCCTTTGAAACATTATGAAACAAAATAGTTGCCAAGTCAACTGGTCCGCCAGAGGAATTCCATGGAAATTGGGATGTGTGTTTATTTTTGGGGAATATTTTAACAAAACATTGGCCTGTTGAAACTTATATAAACTGCGAAAAAGTTTGCAGAATCCCCAAAGCCAGGGAAGCTGAGAGAGAAAGCGAGAGAGGGGACTAGCCTGTCAGAGAAAGAGAGAGTTCCCCGCTGACACCGCAAGAGAGAGAGGAAGATTGCCTGGAAGTCTCTCTTCCGCTCTCTGCCAACTAATTTCCAGACGGAGAGCGCCATTTTCGAACTAGAATTATGTTAAGGCTGCTGCTCTGCTCTGATTCTCTGCCTCCCCCTCCCCAGCCACCCCTTCTTCGACACCTCACCCCCCTGCAATCCGTATCCTTCGGTTAGTTTAAAGCCCTTGTTGTTGTTGCCTCTGCGGCTGCACAGCGCATTAAATGTGTGCCACCAGGCGTATGCGTAATTTAAATTTAAATTTGTGTGTGTACATATGTCTGCCCCTGGCACCTGCAACCCACCTGAGCCCTCGTCCCCACTCGCACCTTGTGTATTTTTGGCCCGCGTTGTTGTTGTTTTGTTGCCGTCTGCTTAGCATTTGCCTCAAGTTTTGTTAATCAGCGCAATTCACATTTCTGTTTTTCTGCGTTCTGTTTTCCTTTTTTTTCACATTTACAGCCTCCATTCGCCGCTGCTCTCTCAGAGATTTCGCAGTATTCAAAAGGTTTTCCTTTACCCACAGAAACCCTCATTAGCGTAGTCATTGTTTCAGCCCAGCCCCCTCTAGCCCCTCGCCCCGCGCCCCTTCAGCCGTTTCAGGTTTTCAGGTTAAGGAAAGGAATCTCTGGCCGGCACTCGACGAATAATTACCAATTATATGGAACAGACATCAAATATGCAACCGAAATCTGGTGTTGTTACGTGCGAGGAGCAACTGCAGCCGCGCTTAAGTGCCACAAATTAACCGCAACGCGAAGTCCTGCGACTCTTTCGTCCTTTCCCCTTAACCCTCCCCTTCCCTTCCCCTTGCCCAACCCAGCTGGCCCATAATTACGAGACTGAAATATGAATCCTCGGACAAGAGTCCTGGCTCTGGTTATGGGCCAACAGCGGCGTGAGTCCTCTGCACTGAGAGAATGGCCAATGGGCCAGGCTGGCAGTTTTTAATGCAAGCAAGGCTTTGTTCCTGGCGGATTAAGGCTTACTATTTTTGACATTTGCCCTCGCTGGGGGAATGTAAGCTTTCGCCGACCCTTGATAAATAGATAAACTTATAGACCTTAAAGGCTTAACTTGGTCCTTTGGTCAGGCACTGAGAAAAACGGTTCAGATTTCAATTTACTGCTTTGCACTTCGACTAAAGCATTTACTCTGGAAGAGAAGAAACCATTTCGATTTGTTGCTTTTGCCTAATATCCTTTCTCAATGCGTAAAGTTCTAATAGAAATTCTTTTTTTCCTATCTGAATTTTTCCTCAGTGCGAAATTGCTGTTTTAGGACCTTTGGTTTTGGTTTTGTTTTCAGTTTTTCCCTTTTTCGCAGCTCAACTTTAATAATTAATGAGCAGCTAAAAATGTCACGCGGTGCGGAAGAGATTCGGCGTGGCCCAAAGTGGAAAGTGAATGGGGTTGGGGCTTAATTGGGTTAAAGGGAGTGGCGGGCGTGGCTCGTTGGGGTGGGAAGGCAGGGGATTAGATGGGTTAAGGGCCAAGGAGTTCGGGGAAGAGTTTGCTACTTAGCTCTACTCACCTTGCAGTCGTCGCACTGGTTGATCAGCGAGTAGACCTGCCGGCAGTCGAAGCGGAACAGGATCTCGGCCAGCTCGCAGGTGATCCTGTTGGCCAGGCCGTCCACGTCGAGCAGGTCGCTGAGCACGCGGACGCACTCGCTCCGGTTGGAGAGGCTGGCGTTGAGGGCCAGCGTGTGCAGGGCGCTGAAGACGCTCCGCTCGCAGCAGTTGCGCAGCCGCAGGACCCTCAGCCGCTCCAGCAGGTGTCCTGGCGTCGGCAGGCCGCACAGGTGCTGCGGACTCGACTCGGCGGAATCGCCCAGATATTCAAGGCACTGTTGTTGCTCCTCCTGCTCCCGCGCATCCTGCTGCTGGACCAGGATCGGCTCCTGGCCGTGCAGGTGGCTGTAGGCCAGCGTCGGCTCCGGCACCGCCTCCTCCGTGGTGGTGGAGGTCAGCGACCAAGACTCCTCCGCCTCTGCCTCCACATCCGTATCGTGGATCTGGTCCTGGTCCTGGTCCTGGTCGGTGGTGGTCGTCGGGGAGTTGCTCTCGGTGGCGGAGTCCCGATCCATCGCGTTCTCCCCACCGCGCCGCAAACGCATCTGGGCTGTCTTATAGTTTACGAAGTACTTGACTTTATTGTTACTGGTGGCGCTCCGCTTCGCCTTCGAGGCCGCTGGCTTCAGTTGCTGCTGCTCGGCGCAGGATCGCGGGCAGGTTGGGGGCCCGGGTCCCTCATCGACCCAGGCCATGGGCAGTGTGCCAGCCGAGCACTGACCCTGCGGGCGAGAGAGGATCGAAAGGGGAATTAGACATTAGGATAGAGTAACTGGGGTTAAATAGATCAAATTTACAATCACTAACAAGTCCTGATTAAATATTTAAACCTTTTTCAACAGATCGTAATGCTTTAATACAATAGATTTACTATTATTTGCTTGAAATAAGTGAACTCGTGAAATACCAAAACTAACGTTTACTTTCCCCATTTACCTAGCATGAGTAAAAATTTGTGGAATAGGAGAAACCCATAAAAAGACAGTGCATCCGGAGTAATAAAACTTTGGGATGCTGGCCAAAATGACGCTTCTAGTAGTTGGCAACCCACAACCCTGATTTAAGACTGACAATTGAAGAACACTGTTAACTGGAGATTCTCAGTCTAGATTTTATTTGACACTTAATCTCTTAGTGTGAAAGTGCTGAGGGAGTGGTGCCTGTGGAAAGCTGATATTAAAGGGGGCGAATTTTCAAAGGAAAACTTTTCGGGAGAATTCAAGAAATTTGTGTCCGACATTTATTTTCAGCTTAGGGCGGCAAAGGCTTCCAAGAAAACCACCGACTTGATTGGATAATTGCAGACCGCAGCCCTGACCTACAAATTTGACAGCTTGCTGCAAATTCATTCACTTTTATGGGAATCTGCAGCACCTAACACCACTTCCCCCATCAATTAACTGCCTTGTGTGATTTAAAAATTAAACCAACCGACTGTGATAGCCGTGCAAACACATCCACCACCCACCGCCCACCTACCACCCCCCGCCCTCTGCCCACTGCCAACACACTCGGGGGAAATCCAACCCGACGGGGAGCAACAACAGTGTGCAGCAGGAAAAACAAAAAGCTCACTGGTATATTGGAAAAGTTTTGCTGGGCTAACAACAACAGCAAAAGTCATAAAATGCAAAAAAAAAAAAAAAAAAAAAAAAACAAGTAAATAGAAGCCAAAGCAGCGAACAACGAAAAAAGAGGAGCATTGAGTGCATAAAGAGCTGATGTTTTTTGTTATTAAAATGACCGCACTTCGTTGGAATTTTCCACATGCTTGCATAAAACTCAAGGCAGCGGCAACAACAACAACGAGAGCGCCGAAGGGGGCGGAAAGTGGGCGGGGAGTACGGCTAGTACGCGTGTCTGCAGAATTTCCGTAGAACACTTTACGGCATTTACTATCAATATTGGAGTACCGGAGCTCCTGCTGCAGGAGCTCACCGAAGTTTGAGCTGCAGCAGGAGCTTAAAACCCTTTGCGATTTAATCGTTTTCCGGTTATAGCATGCATATTTATGAGCCAGGCAGAAAAAATTTATTTTATCCCGATTGTTGGCTTCCGCCTCATATTGCACATCCGCCAGAGATGCTTACGGACTGCAGCCAATGTGCTCCGGATTATTCAATTTAAAGTGAAACCAATTTCGGTCGAAAGCCATTCTAATATCATTTCGCTCCTAATTCAAATGGATTGTTTGTGCAGGCAGGTAATTCTTTTATCCGAAACTTTTCCAAAATTGAACACACATTCAATTTTAAAGCTGGGAAACCTAGAGACAGCTCTACTTATAATAAATAAGGCCAATTGGCAGCTCATAAGAAACCGAACCGTTCAATCGAAAAGGTCAACAATTTCCGTTGCTATAAGCTCCTTAGCAAATTTTAAATATCAGCTTAAGCCCGAGTAATCCGGCTGAATGACAATACGGGCATTATTCCCTGGAGTATGCACCGGAAAATCTTCGCTTTTTTCGCTCGCTGTCGAGCTGCCAACAAATTCAGAGTCGGAATCAACTTGCCCGCTGCGATGACCCTTTGAACTTTCGGGCTGTGAGTAATATGCAACAATCAACAACTCTCAATTGCTGCGTGTCCTGTGCGCCGGGCTCTGTGTTCTGAATGTCCTGTGTGCCCTTTTCCCCAATCCCCCCTTCCGACCCTTCCGACCCCCTTCGCAGCCAGCACCTCGCTCTCCCATCCCGACGCTCAATCGTTTTCCATGTTCCCGGGGCAATAACAATAAGCAGCAGAGAATTTCACTTGCAATACGCACAAATATGCCCAGGCCGTGGGGCTCGCGGGGGGCGACGGGACTTAACTCAAATGAAAAATCATACAAAAGGGAAACTAATACAGCAGAGCAAACACACACACACATACAGAAACACACCCACTCACACACAGGACACACAGAAGGACGAGCACGTGTACGAGCGGCCATTGTTGATTTAATGGCAGACCAGCTGCGGCCCAATGCACAACAATGCAGATGGGAAGGGGGCTCCAGGGGAAGGGGGAGGGGGAGGGAAAGGGGGCTGTACTGGGGTAAAAAATAAAGATAAATTCTTCAATTCGCAGCAGGCAAAATAAGAAATTACAGTTCCTGCCGGGGGCGGAAGTCCTGGAGTCCCCGGCAGCCCCCGAACAGCCAGCCACTCTCAGTTGGCCAACTTTGAAAACTTTCCAATTTCTGCTCGATTGCAAACTTCGCAGTGAGCAGCGTTTCGCGTTGAAGCGCCACTAAAACCGATTAATAATTAACTTGAGCGTATTCTGGCGAAACGGAAGTGAACTTCACATTAAACACTTTGCGCTTGCCTGAATCCCCATAACTTCGTACGCACAGCAGAACATCCTGCAGACTGGCAGACTGGCCCCAATATTTCCCCACTCGCAAGTGTTAAAATCCATTGGCCATAATTGTCTTACCGGTTTTCGGTTGCATGAAGAGCATATTGAATGCAGTCGGTTGGCAGTGAGGGCAGCATGAAATATTCATATCTGGCCGGAGAGTAAGAGTGAAATTGCAACAGGAATTCCAAGGGCCAAGGCTTCCTGGCTGGGAGCTAAAACATTCATGTGTGCTGGACACTCGCCAGCTGTCCAGTTGTCCAGCTGTCCGACCATCCCCCTCCCACTCCCACTCCCACTCTGTGAGGAGGGTAAAGTGTTCTTATGCAAGTTGTCATTAACTTGGCTGTGGACCTGAAACTGAAACTGACTGACAGCCAGATGGCTGTGGACTTTGGGCTTTGTCGCAAAGGCAAGTTGCATGAGCAGCCCCGCCACTCAAAACATGCTCTCTGCTATAATATTAATTCAGAAGAAGATGGTGATGAAGTTAGAAGTTGTAAAGGTTTTAAGGATCTCTGCACTTTGTATTTATTTACCATTAAATTTGATCTGTTTCGAACTCAGCCGACAATCACAATTTCAATCACGAACTACCTCTTAATTATCTAATCAATACATAAAGCACAGTTTCTTTCCGTGCAGCCACCGCAGTGTCCTCTGTCCTCGGTCCTCTGTCCGCCCTCCAGGACATTGCACACGCCCCGGGAAAGGAGAATGGGGGCGCAAAAAAGTCAGACAATGCCGGCATAATGGAGTATGCATTATGGCTAATGGCACACGCCTACAACTACACATCGGTGCCCTGTGTAGATAGCCGGGGATGTCCTTTGTGGCCGGGATCCTTTGTGCAGGTTGAGGGTTCGCTGGGAGGCGGTGGGCGGGGCCGCAGAGTCTAATAAGCCGAGGTCCTAAATGCTTAGACAATGAAAATGGACTCGGCCCCAGCACAATGATGTCAGTCGCAGGAGCGGGGGTCCTTTGAGGTCCAAGGAGGCGCTCTCTCTGGCCACTTGACCCACGACAGCCTCAACCCAACGACAATCTCTGATGGACGTGTGACATCGACCCACCGCCTCCGCCTCCGCCGACGGTTAACCCCCAGTTGCCCCGAGCCTAAGGAATTAATGCCTTGATTAGTTGTGCAAGCGGAATATTATTCAAAACTTTCGCCGAGTGCCGGGGGCAATTGAAATCCGTCAGAGCCTTCTCGGCAGCAGGAATGTCAACTTGTGCGCCCAGAAAGGGAAAACGCAAAGTGCACTTGAGCTAAACACCAGCAACATCTGCGGCAGCAACATGCAACATGCAGCGTGCAGCATTCAGCATTCAGAATTCAGCATACAGCTTTCAGCAGCAACTACAATGGCAAACGGCAAACGGAACCGACAACACTTTAAATGTTACAGCTTAACCTCGACGGGCAATTCAAACAATGTCCTAGCCCCTCCCGTCCCCTGCACACACACATAAACAAACTCACACACACCCGCACACCACATGTATGTGTGTATGTCAAATTTTAACGCCTGTCAACAATGCAGGCGGGAAAAAAAATGCAGCGGCAATGGAAACGACAACAACAGCCCAAGAACTTGTCGCAAGCAGCACTCAAATTTTCAAATGCATGCATACAAATGTGTGGGCGAGCGATACCCTTCCGAGCAATCCGGCCAAAAGGACAATGCGAATGTTCGAGCCTGGTCCTGAAAAGTACAATTTCCAGGAACCAGAAGCAATTTGCTTCGGGTTGGAGCTCGTGTGTCTGGGCCAAGTTCAAGCCAACACTTGGATTTGTCGAATGTTTTTCTCCGAAGTGAATGGGTTCAACAGGGATACTTTCTACGGAGGTAAGTTGCAAAGTGTATCTATGAAGTGCCACAAAGCTAAAAACCTTTTTTAGGCCCCTTTATTCAAAGAAGTATCTTAAAAGGGATTTGGTGGACATGGAAATATTTTGAGTGCAAAAGCTAAAATCAAGGCCGGAGAAATCGAAGTAGTTATGCCACTGACACATTTGCCTGCTAGTTTGTGATTTGATTCTCATCTACTTCATATTTCCACGTAGGTATGCAAGCCTTAATGCTTTGCAGATGCTCTTTTTGCCCAATCTCCTTCCATTGATAGTGTATAGTGTATAGTATCGTGTTGCCAGCACTTGTTCAAATCCCCCATAGAGGAGGTATCGGATATTCGTTTGTTGCCGCATTCTCGCTTGGATATTTATGCAGTTCGTCAGTGGTGTATGGTTTTGTGCATGGCTGTGGATGTGGATGTGTTTTGCAGGAGCGTAAAAAGTGACAGGCGACACTCGCACACTTACACTGGGGCAGGGGATGGCTAACACCCACAGGCACACAGATACACCACTGGTACACAGATACACAGATACTAGGATACATGGATACAAGCTGGCACAGACACATGGCCGCGTTGACGTGGCTGAAAGCCGCAAGGGACAGGCTTTCCGAGGGGAGGAAAGCGGTGGGTGGTGGGTAGGTGTCGCAGAGGGCTGGGCGTAGGCAAATTGTTTGTCACATGGGCGGCCCACCTCCCGATCGACCCCCTTTCGGGCTCACCTTGATGCTGGGTGGAGCTCGCAGCCGTTTTGTTGTCAAAATCATAAACATGAACCCGGCCACGCCCCCATCGCAGCCATTTCGCATTGTTTTGCACATTGTCGAACTGCACTACTGCACGCACTTGCCAGCTGCATTGCTTTGCATAACAAGTGTAATCCTGCAGCTCAGCCCAGTCTGCCCCGCAATTATGCAACAATTTTCGATGTGCAATTGGCAGGCAAAAATGGCAGCGGGCGAGCGAGAGCTTTCACTTGTGGCAATCAGATGCGAATAAGGTGGCCAGCAATTTCGGCTGCCCCCACTCGCCGGATTAAGGAGGAGCGCGGCTGTGCCCGCAAAACACCAAAAAATCAGGACCAAGTCGAGCCGAGAGTGCTGTCAGGTCGTTCAGGACAATTACAGCTCGTGCATTATTCAGCAAGGACTCCCAGCGGTGTACTCGAACGAGACAAATGGCTTCAACACGCAACTAAAGTGGCCGAAAGGAGGGCGGCATTTTTATGGAGTGCCTGGCCGGGAATTTGTGGCATTTATATTTGATTTGGCAAGCAATTAAATGTGCCTCGCCTGGCCGCAAATTCCAAATTTTCTCACATTCCGTCATCAAATATTTGCTAGTTTCCAACACATTTGGCTCATAAATAATTTCCGTTTTTCCACAAATTCCTCTTTGTAAGAGCTTGTTTATTCAATCAACCAGTATTTGTTAGTTTGTTGGGAAGTTGCGCATTGATTGAGCAAGAATTACAGATCGGGTTAGTTGGGGTTTGTTTTTTAATTTACTGTTTTTGAGGTGGCAAACCTTTTCGAATACAATTTCCACCTCGGCAGCCACTTTAATAAAACTATCTAGCCACAGAGCAGAGCCCACATTATTTACCAATCAATTATTCCGCCTTATTCTAATAAACACACCGCTTAGGTGTTGTGGTTAATGCGGGAATTATGTTTCACGGCCATTAACAAAGGCGATCCATCAAGTTGAAGAGCTCGCTGGCGGGGCTCGTATCATTTTAATCATATTTAAACAGCGCCTGTATTTATCGCTCATTATTTATGCATATATCAATCTATATGGCCACGAGACCCCATTAACGGGCAAACAAATGCCCGAAAATTCGTGGAAAGCCGCGCCCAAAAAGAAAACCGCACAGAAAGGAACACAAAAAAGGGAAGGACACTGGAGAGGACGGGGATTAGAAGGAGGAGGAGGAGGAGGAGGAGGAGGGCTGTTATCAAGGCAAAAGAGGCGACGCACCTGTCTGTCTGTCACATCACATATTTGTTTGCCTAACACACACTCTCACACACACACACACATAAGCACAGGCGAACGAACACTCGCAGGATCAGGCGCCTGTCGTTATGCCACACAATTTTATCAACATTAATTTGTCAAACATTTACCGGCATTTCTCGTGTGCAGGACTCGCAGGAGGCGAGTATCCTTCCCTTCTAATGAGAACAATAAGTTGAATGAATTTAATGAAATGAGATGTAAACATGTGGACAGCTGTGGACAAGCAGTGAAGAGCAGTGTGGAGGAAAGGACCCTGGCCATTGTTGGCAGCCCTCGCATTGTCCACCCCCCACCAAACACCCCCCACACCCTCCGCTCCACAACTCGCTTGTTTTCGAACTCGTAATGAAATTCTTGAGTAGAAATTCATTTTGCAACTTTTGCTGAAACAATGCTCATTGAATAATTTACGCCCTGCGCCAGCACAAATGAAAAACCCAAATGGGATGGGAAAGCGAGTAGCGTGTGGAAAGCGGAGAAAGTGGAAAAAGTGGGTGGGGGTGCGAGATTGAGAGGGTGTGGAAAACTGCAGCAGTGCTCCACTTAGTGAGCTCGCAGTCCCCTGGCGAATCTACGTGCTCGGGGTCCAGGCGCTGGGCATAATTGCATTAGCCGGATGCGCTGGATGTGGCTCCCATTTCCACTCCCATTTTCACTCCAATTTCCCCTCCCTTTGCCACCCCCTTTCCTTCCACTTTCCCTCCCACTGCCACCCCAGGGCTAATGTAATTGTTTTGTGTATTTAGCCTGGACATTGCATTCAAGTATCACGAGCCAGCGACCTGCCCTTCCCCACTGCCCCACTTTCCCACCTCGTCGCCTCGCCCCCTAATGAGCCAATCAATGCACGCGATTCCGGCGAGTTGGGAAAACTTCTGGCCCCGTTTGACAAGCTCAAAATGCAAATTGTTGGCAATTAACGTTCTGGGCGAATCCACCACCAGCATCTTGGCCCGGCTAATCTGCAGGCAGCTAATTAAAGTTCGTCTGTGTCTGCCATCTAATGTGCAGACATTTGAGCCCAGACTCCGAAGCCGGACCACAAAGAGCTCCTCATCAATTATTTGGCTTCGTCAATGGCCAATTTTAGGTAAGTTCTGGAGATTAAGTCATGAGCTCAGGATGAAATCGCATTATATTAAATTTGAGTGCTCGGAATTGATTCACAATAACACGTCTTGGCTTGATAATCAGATACACATAAAACCCTAATTAGGTAAAGCTTCTTATAGAAATTCATCAAGAGAACTAAAATGTCCAATTCATTTTGGGTTTAAAATATATACAATTGTATTTTGCAATTATGTTTCCTAATCAATTTGGCATTTACTTGCAATATACTGATTAATTTCTGGAATGGGTTGAAATGTAAAGAAAACTCTTTTCGACTTACAAAAATCAATGATACCAAAGCTGTTATCGTGAAATTTAAATTAATTGAAAGCATTTTTTTACTATTGATTATACACGAATCACATACTCTCTCGATGGCCTAGGAAAATACATTTTGAAAAACAAGCTCTTGGCAAAACATGTTTTCAGCACATCCAATTTCAACATTGTTTTCGTCGGCTTTCATTTTAATGAAACGGCATGAGGCGGAGTAATTTGCATATGGCATTTCCTGTAATCAATTGCAATCTTTTCATTCGATTGAAACTGCGAGACCAAGAGCAGAAATCAGAGAATTAAACTCCGGGCCGGGCTGCAAGGCTGGCAAACAGCAATGGGAAATTACCACAATTGATGCATATAGACATCTGGGCACTGAGCAGATTCAGATTCAGATTCCATTCAGGCAGACGACGACGATATTCGCACAGAGCTGGCGCATTTGCCTGCGGGCGGGAAATTTATGACAGTTTTCGGTTATTTGTGTCTGGCTGGGTTCCGTTGGCTCGAAATCTCGGTGGCTCGTTGGCTCGATGGCTCGGCAGTGGGAGTGATGTAACCAAAAGGAGCAGAGCAACCTGCAACAGCAAAGTGCAGCAGCAACAGCAGCAGCAGCAACTGCTTACAAAATAATTGATTTTGTACACATCCTTGACACAAATAAACATTCGCTCGGCTCTGCCAAAGTTGAACCACCAAGAGGCAGCCATGTTGGGGGTCGCAGGCAGAGCCCTGTGAAAATTTTGAATTAAATTCACAACAAGCTAAAGGATTTTTAATTGAATTTGAGGGGTTTCAGCAGTTAATCCAGTTGGCAGTTGGCAGTCGCACAGTTTGCACAGTAACAGGCGAAAGTTTAATGAATCCAATGAAATTTTTGCGCTCGATTGGAGTGTTTGTACGTTTTCTGTTTGGCTCCCCTGAAAACACAGAGCAAACTGAAGTGCAAGTCACCAGGACTCGCAAAAGGGCTGGCCCAGAACGGGACTGATTAAATCACCCGAAAGAGAGCAAAGCAACTCAACTCGATTCCTCCATTCTACGACTCCAGGATATTTGGTTTCGAATGGCACTCGTCGCAGGGCCCAAGTGCCCCAACAGCCCACGCATCCAGCCACCTGGCAGCTTGGAGTCCTCGATATCCCTAACCCTCTGCACTCGACACTGTGACAAGAGCCTCCTGGCTGCAGGATGCCTTTGCATGGCAATCCACTGGGGCATCAACACATCAACAGGCCGCCGAATGCTGCGAGTTTCGCCATCATAAATTCTGCACTCGCTTCGCAAAAACTGCCACCAAAAGAGAATGGCAGAATGGCAAAATGGCAGAATGGCAGACTGGCAAAAAGGCAGAGAGAAAAGGGCCGAAAGGCAGAGCTTAGTCCACTATAAAAACTGGCGACTGAAGAACTGTTGGCTAATTTGCCGCTGATGCAGGCATGTCGCTCTTTTGCGACACGACTTAATTGAAAGTTCGGACAGGTCTTTGTGCTGCAATTTGATGACGGGATTTTGACTTTAAGTCCTGGGTCAAAGACTAAAAGCAAAGCTTACTAAAGCAATTATAAACAGAAACATATTCTATTCGAGAAAGGCGGTTTATGTAGTTAATAAGATTAAACATGTTAAGAAATTTCTTCATCAGCTCAGTAAATGCCTTTTCAACTGAGAGCATTCAACTCCGGATTAAAAAATAATACATATAAAGTTATATAAATCAGCAAAAGGGTTTCTTGGAACAAAATCAATTAACTGATATAGAAATAAGATACAGGAATTTATTATCGAAAGATTTAATTCAAGTTTGACCCCTCAAATATCATAAATTAGTCGTTGAAGCAGCTCGATTGATTGAATTGCTATACCGCAACAGGAATAATTGTAGACAATCGGAATTAAATACATTGGAAATGAGGTATTTTCGCCTTTCCCTCACGATAATTGGAAAATCAATACTGAGTGGGTTCGAGCTAATTGTCTGACAGTCGGAGACCAAGAATGCCACAAAAGTTGTGGCCTTTTCAGACCGAGAGGCAAAAAAGGCGAGAAACTATTCGAATCAATTAAATTTGCATTAGGGCGAATGCATTAATAAATATTAAGATCTCAATTACACTTGGCAGAGCCAATCGAGTGCGGAGAAGGGGGATCGGGGAATCGGGGGGCGGCAGGACCTCCGTAGGTGAGTGGTTAGCCGGGATTTTTTGGCAGGCGACCAAGAACGAGCGAGCCGAGAAAAGAAATCAATTTGAAAGTGTTTGCCTGCCCCTCCCCGCCCCTTTCGCCCACTTCGCCCACTTTCTGGCACAATTACCAAGGCATTTTCGCTGATTTGCAGCACGTTTTGCCAGTTTCCAGTTGCCAGCACTACCGCTGATGATTCCGGCGAAGACGATGATGACGATTGCGGCAATGATGAAGCTGTCGGGGCACTCGAAATGGTCGAAGATGTGGCGCACAATTGTCACAACGAACACGGGTAGCGGCGAAAAAATCACTTCTTCCCTTGGCAGTTTGAGTGGCAAGCCAACAAAACCAAAGTAGCTGCCTCGATAGCGACAATAATAATGTGGCAAGGGCCGTGCTGGCAGGCTTCACACAGGAAAAACTTACGGCTGCCGCTCACCGAACTTTAATTGACTTTAAAAGTAATGAATTTTAGTGCCGTCCCCCGAAAGAGCCATCGCATCGAGGTGTCCAACAATCGACAGAGCTTTCAATATACGTATTGCCGAGTCTGAGCCACATCGCCGAGTCCCAATGGCCAGGGACCATTGCCAGTCGCCCTGCTCGAGAATCCCTTGAAATGCACACAATTTGTATATGCATTCGAGTGGTCCTTTGTGCGTGTTCCTAGCATTTGCATCGGTGTGCACTTAAGCCGAGCTTTGTTGTCGATTGCTCGACAGCTCCTTGCACAGAGAAAAAATGTGCTTTTAAATGCCAGGGGTGCCCTTGACGAAACAACAGCAGTTCAGGGGAAAAATCGTTCACAAATTCAACATCCCAGAATGTCTACAAATGTCGGGGAAAATTTATCATGCTTGCTACGGCTATAAACTTTACATTATTTCGATTAAAGCAGCAGATGGGGAAAAAGCGTACCTACAACCTTACATAAGCTGTCCTTAGATTATTTTGAGCTAGATGCTGTTCTTTTAAATACCAGCAATCGAAAATCAAGGTGAAAAGCCATGTTCAAGTGAATTTCAAACTTATATTCCTAAAGACATCTTACAGAGAAGTAAATCCCTTGCAAGGTAAGTACAGTTACTTCTTGATTGGTTGGGCGATAGATAGTCCAAGGATCCAATATATCCACTAGACTGGGGTCGAACTCACCTGCAAGTCGGTTGCTGTGCCCGGCTGTGCCAGATCACAGGCTGATATCCAAGGATTAAGGCGTGTTAGCGAAGTCGCGGTGCCGAGAATGGACTTCTTCAGGTCCACGGGCGCTGGCAAGGATGTGGTGGTGCTGGCTCCCGCCGACTCGGTGGTGGCCACGGCGGACTGGCTGCTATCCTGGTGGCCAATCAGCTGGGCCGTCTGGGCATCAAGGATGTGGCCGCTGGCCTCCCGTTTGTTATTGTTATTATCGTAGCTGTTGGCGAACTCCTTCGAGTGGCTGTGGCTCTCGCTGTTGTCGCTGTGCTGCAGGACGCCCTCATCAATCAGTCGGCTCTCGTCCTGCTGCTGCTGTTCGGTTTCTGTTTCCGCTTCCGTTTCTGTCTCCCTCTCCCTCTCGGTCTCTCTCTCCGTCTCCGTCTCGGTCTCCGTTTCCGTCTCGGTCTCCGTTTCGCTCTCTGGCTCTGTGTCTATTTCCGTTTCCGCTTCGGGTTGCTGTTGCTGTTGCTGATGCGGTTGTTGCTGCTTCTTCTGCTGCTGCTGCTGCTGCCGCGGCTGAAGATTGTAGTCCTCCTCGTCGGCGTCCTCGTTGAGCTTGATCAGGCGATCGAAGGACTCCTCGGAGAGCAGGTCGTCCTCGGCCACCAGGGCAAAGATGTCCTGGTCCTCGTCGTAGGCCTGCGAAGAGGGGAACTGCACGGTCAGGCCGCGGTCCTCCTCCTCCTGCTGGCTCCTCCCCTCGCTGGACTCTGTGACCCCGGATCCCTGAGTTCCCTTGTCCGCAGATCCTGCTGCTGTTCCGCCCGCCCTACCTGCGATGTCCCTGCTGCTGCTGCTGCTACTGCTGCTGCTGCTGCTGCTGCTGGTGCTGCTGCTCTCGCGTCGCCGCCGCCGCTGATGCCGCCTGTCCGTGATCCGCGAGGACGTCCAGGACTCGGAGTGTCCCCGCTCCCGGCCGTACCGGTCGTATTGGTCGTACTGGTCGTACTCCTGCGGCAACTGGAAGTGGAGCGCGAAGTCGAGGTGGTGGGGCAGGAAGATGGGCAGCAAGTACGAGCCAGAGCTGCCAATGGACGGTAACGTGGGTGCAACCCCGCCTCTGCCCCCTCTGCCGCCGGATGTCGCGGATGTTGTTGCTGCCGCTGCCGCTGTTGGTGTCGCTGTTGCTGAGCTGCTGATGCTGCTGCTGCTGCCACGCCGAGCCCCCGAAATAAACGCAAGCGCCATCACGACCAGCCCGGGTCCTGGCCGCATATTGACCTCGGGTTCGGCGGTGCTAGCATGGTGCAGGCCCGCTTGAGACGCGCTTGCGACTCCAATTCAATGCGAGTAATGATGGGCTCATGGCCCCATCATCATCAGAAGTGTGGGCTGCGCAGCGGTATTCCTGGTGTCCGTCTGATCCCGCCGATCCTGCTGATCCCGCTGATCCCGCCAGAGCCGCTCCAGCTTCGGCTTCAGTTGCTGCCCAGCGTCGTCCACATCCAGCGGCATTAATCCCGGCCAGAGTCCCAGGTTCCCGGTTCCGAATCACCAGCACTCGAGTCACCAGCACTTCGATTGAGGGGCCGCGATTTAACACTCCGCTGCTGCTCTCATAATACTCTTAATTATTAATTATTATTATTGTTGTGTTGGTTGTTGGTGGTGCACATTAACCTTGGAATTGGATTTGGACATTTTGAAATTCGTTTGCTTCGTTGAATTGGTTTTTGCTTGATTCTTGTTTGGTTTGGGTTGCTCACATAATTAATTAATTAAGAAATCTGCACGGAGACAAATAAGTTGTGGTTAGGCACTTTTAGGGGCATTTTTCCGATTTTAATGTGTGTTTTTCAGTCAAAAAAAAAATAAGTGGGGGAATGTTCGAAAATATTCTGTGCGCTCACGCTCTCGATTTCCCAATGCGCTCTATTTGCGCTCTCTCAAAATCATTAAGCTAATGCTAATGGGCAGGAATATGTTTTGGGAACTCCGTTTTTTCGAAGCAGTTAAACTGAAAACATTTCGAAACAGTTTTATTGTACTTTTATCCTTTTTAAATTAATTTAATTTAGAATTTTTCTGCCAAAAGGACTTCGTTTTGCCGAAGCTTTTGAACGGTTTAACCGAACGAACGCGAACACCGCACAAAAGAAGAAAGCCGAAAAAAAACGGTCGTGGAAATCCCGTATATCTAACACACACACGCACGCACACACTTACAGCGACAGGCAGTGCAAAGAAATTTATATAATTCGCTGCTCTGCTCTGCTTCTTTCTGCTTTCTCTCAGCCGCTGGTTGTTTTTGTTGGCTTTCGCTGCAAACACAAAAACAGCGAACGCAGGGATCCATCCGCAAGGAGCACGAGGACTCGAATTCGTGGGTGTAAGCGGTGGCTCTCTCATCCACCCACACACACACACACACACGCATCCACGCTCGCTCTCTTTCTTTCTCTCTCTCCCTTTTGTACTGCGTGTGCGGGTGTGTGCGTGAGTAGTTACTTAGGGCAGCCAGGCAAGCACTCCGCTTGCCACTTTTTCTTCTTTTTTTTTGCTCGGATTTCAGCCAAGAAGAAGAAGTTGGCTAGGAACAAGAAGAGGCATAACCGAAAGAAGAAGAAGAAGCAGAGGCAGCAGGACCAAAAGAAGTCGCCCCTTTCGCTGTGTTGGTGGTAAGCCTATGCGTGTGAGCCTCTCCTGGCTTTCTCTCTGGCCTGCTGTTGGTGTTAGTGGTAGAGCTCGAATCCAAGAAGTGGAAATCGAAGCATATTTTAAATAAGTCAAAAAAGACTCCCAAATCATATTCTTTCTCCCCGATTTTGAACAAAAGACCTCGAGAACGTGTGTATCACAAAGAACGATAGATTCTTATTCAGCTTCTTCGTGTTTCATTTAAATCCTCGATTGTCCTCTTCGCTTTCTTTCGCAGGCTTTCTGCCTTCGCTCTTTTGTGTGTTAACTTTCACTTTTGTTTTATTTGCTGCGTTGACACTGCGCACACACACACACACGCACACACACACGAACGCACACACACTCGTGGCTAGGTGTATATGTATAAGGATTTTCTCTTTTTTTTTGTTGGTGCGTGTGCTGGCTGAGGGATCCTTTCATTTCAGTACAACAGCCGCTTATATAAGCCCGGAACGTATCACGAAAACTTTGGAACACTCTTAGCGGGTTTTGGGTTTTCTTTCGGGCTTTTTCCTATGCCCTGCGAATCGAACGGCGTTTTGGGCGAGCGAAAAACTCCCCGAGATGCGGGGCATTAATTTTTGCATTATATAACATTTTTGTGGGGGGCGCACCGTTCGCTTTTCGGGCGAATTAACGAGTTCGAAAGCACTTTGGTAACACTTTTTTCGAGTGGCAAATACTCGGTGGCCTGCCTATGTGCAAATATGTAAATAGGTAAATATGTACTAAAACTCGGAGGGGGAAGGGGGAGCTCTACATCTTCTTCTTCTTCGCAGAGCGCAGCATCAACGGCCGTGTAACGGTTATTTTCGCATGTGTGGGCGGGGACACACGGCCGAGTGCGGGGGGCGTGGTACGGAGGTCCTCGAGAGTTATGCTTGGCAGATTTTCCTGCTTCTTTTCCGTTTTCTTATTCGGTTAACATTGCGTTTTGGCTTCGATTTGGGTTATGATTATGTTTTTTCGGTTAGTTTCGCAGACGAGCCATCGCCAACGAAAGTCTGAGGACCCGAGTACCGTTTGATTCACTGAGCTCGCTGAAGGGCTGGAGGCTGCTGCTCCTGCTCTTTTTACTGGCTAGAATTCTGTGTGTTTTTTGTGGACGCGACGTCGCAGGACAAATACCGTACAATCCTGCTTCCTGCTGATGGCCCCAAACGGCACTGACTGTGCCACAATTGCAGATGGCGCTCGACTGGAATGTGCGAGCGGTCCTCAAGGAGCCGAGTGGTTCGCGACGCCACCCGAACGCTCGACCGAACTCACGCCCGAGGGCAGAGCAGCTGACAAAGGAGAGCCGCCTGCTCTCCGATGCGCGGTCGCTCTCCGCCGCCTTCCAGGACTCGTCCTGCGGTCCTGCCGTCCCGTTAACAGAGCCGCTGTTAACTAACAGCCGGTTCGAAAAGCCATTTTTGGGGCCAGTTCGAGTTGAAGTAAGAAGAATTACTTGCTGCAGGGCACTTAATCACACGAGCGGAGCGGAGAAGGAGAAGGAGGTGGAGAGGAGCAGGGGAGAGAGAGTCACTCAGGAGTCCCCACTTGACTCGACTCATCTATTTCGTCCTGGCCCCTTCCGCCCCATTATCCTGGGCCTCTGCTCCCCCTTTTTTCTGCCTTTACTTTTACTTTTCGGTCTCTGGCTTTTGTGTGCGCATTTCGTTATGGCGTTTTGTCTTTGTCTCACTTGGCCTAAATGTGTAATACCCTATAATGTCGTTTAATCCCACTCGACGTGTTTTAGTTTCGCCCGCCAGCTTAGGGCAAAGTCAGCCGGAGTCGGGATGTTGTCGCAGTCGATGGAGAGATAATTGCCAGGTGCCTCGGGTGGCGATGCAGTTCCCCCCTTCCCCCGTTTCCCCGTACCCCGTTCCACAGCTCTTCAGCTCCTCAGTTCCGGTAACCTGCAGCTCCTTGATTGGCAATTAGCGGCGAGATAATGGCGCACGGCCAATTAATATGGTTCTCAATTAATTCGGCATAGGAAAATCAATTGGAAACTGCCTGAACAGTTTGTATTATTTTCCTTAGAACTATGTTATCAGAAGTACTTAATCAGAAGTTTCGAAAACTGTTACTGATACAGTTTACAATAACCTTTTGAGCGCTCCAATAAATTGATCAAGTATTTGCGAAACATATTTCACGCTAGAGCCTTTTCAACGTGAACCGAGTTGATGACCAATTTGATGGGGATGCATATTTGTGCCGAGCTCTCGCCGGCAGTCGAACTGCGATGAATATCCAAGGCCACGCCGACCTTCAAACAGACACTCGACAAAAGTACGAGCAGAAACAGCCACTCACTCAATAGTTGGCGGTTAGTCGAGGGAGGCTGAGGAGCGGGGAGGGGGAGGGGGAAGGTTGGGGAAACGCTGAATGGGGGACAGACAGCACTTGAATTATTAAGTTTTCTTTTTGGTAATTAACTTAAGTAACTGCCACGACAAATCAAAGGGGAGGCCCGGCATTGCGACACTGCGGCACTGGGCACTTGGCAATGGGCGATGGGCGATGGGCAATGGGCAATGGCCACTGGGCATATTAGCCACACCCGATCCGATGAAAGCGACGGCGAAAGTGACCAAGTGAAGTGGGTAAGCAAAACAAACAGAAATCGAAAAAATACAAAGATTACTATATAACAACAAAGGCGGAAGAGGAAAGCGGGCGAGAATCATTTGGCTTGGAAAGCAGTTTGCCTCAATTTATGCGCATTCCAATCAATAACTGTGACACATGCAAGGACAACGGGACGGACGGAGGAGAGAAGGGGAGGGAACGGAACGGAAAGGGAGGAGAGGAGAGGGAAGGGGAGGGGAAAGGACACGGACCCACCCGACAACAAGGACCTCCCAGCCACCCAAGAAGCAGCCAAGGAACCAGGGAACCAAGAAACCAAGGAGCCACGAGGAGAGTGAAAGTGCCAGGACATCGAGAACATGGAAGATGGCTCGCTGGTGTTTGTGGCATGGATATGAATGTGTCAAACTTATGCGGGCGCACACCCACACACGAGCACGAGGACTAACACACACACACTGGCTCACACCCACCCACACTCGTCGGTGTGCGTGCAGAAATTGATAAGAAACGGAATAACCCTCAAGAAAATTTGCGGCGAGCGAACGTATGTGCTTGTGTGTGTGTATATGTGTGTGTGTTTGTGTAAGGATGGGAGAGGCACTGAGAAAATGGAAAACAAAACCAAAATGCCTGCACAAATAACAAAATAATGCCAACAACTAGAAGGGAAAAGTTAACTTGTAGTTCGCCAAGAAGATTTTTGGATACCCTTTTAAAAGATTAAGTATACGGAAAATGACTTAGCAACCTAAAGATTTGGTTTTCTTTCTTGTGAATAATGATTATAGAATACATTTCTGCTGTTATTATTTCAGTTCGATTTAGTCTTATTTTTAATAAAGTAGAATTTTCCTTTCCCAATTTGGTTTTGCAGTATATTATTTTTTAAGTTTATATCTCTCTAAATAATTAAATAATTTCCGGTTTGTACTGATTTCGCCTGCTAATTGGATTCAAGCAATTCTCGCCTCGTAGGACCTTATCGAATGCATTAACAGCACTGCTTAAAAGTACAGTGAGGCACGCGACGGGGCTACTCCTTTCGAGTCAGAATCAGACTCGTTATCGTCTTCGCATCTGACAGTTTGGTAAGTTGAGCATCCAATCGCATCGCATCGCATCGCATCTCGGGGCAGCATCCTCTTCAATTTCAGTGCCAGCTTCAGTTTCCCAGTTTCAGTTTCAGTCGCGCAGCTTCCCAATTTCCCAGCTTGGCAGTTGGCGTTTTCGGCTGCCAGCGTGCCAAGGTAGCTGCGACGCTCAGCTTTTCAGATATAACCGTTACAAGGACGCCGCCTGACCAAAACGAAAGCAAACGAATCGAAACGAAACGAGAGGAAAGCCAGGGCAGGCAAAGTGGGTGGCGGAGTGGGGGGCGGCAAGGATTTTGCGCAGTCCTTGCCTCGCACAAGTCGCTCTGCTCATTTCATTTACTTATTTTTTTCGCACACGCACCACGAAGAGCAAACGCAAAAAGAAATGCTCGCACACACACAGAAGGGCGGCGGCGGGAGGCAGAGGAAAGTTTTGTGAATGAAATTTCGCGCAGGCACAAAGCGGCCAAACAATGTGATAAAAAGGGAGGCAGCGGCAGGACACTCCCCTCCCCACCCCAAGTCCCTCGGGCAAGTCACGCGGCGAGCGGATGCACAGAGAGCCTTCCACCGCCCAACTCCCACTGCCGCCCAAAAAACAAAAGCAAACACAAACAATGCCGCCAAAAAACACAGTGCAGCATCTGTAAACCAAACTCAGAAGAATTACTTTAGCAACTGCCACTGAATACATTGCCTATCGTTTTCATTTCTAAATTATTGCACTGATCTATATACTGCTTCAAATCTAACTTCTAGAAGACTCAGCCTTTCATTGATCCCCACGTTGGGCTTATAATGCCTTCGGTTTTGGGCAAGGCACAGTGTCGTTCGTAGAGCTTGACGAGGTACCACTGTATTTATGGGTAAAAAGATGCTTGAAGGGAGTCGACAGCGCTTCTTGCTATTGCTTCCTTGCTTTTCCCCGCCCCATTGTTGTTGTGCGGGCGTGGTGTCTGCTGCCTTCCTGGAAACGCTGGAAGGCGAAAGGGAACCAAACTAATGCTCGGCGCTTATCGATGATGACGATGGCTGTGACTCAGATTCGAAATCGGACTCAGACTCGTTTGGTCCGTCTTGACCCACAAATGGGCCCTGCTGTCTGATAATTATGCGAGCTACGAACTGCGAACTGCCAGCCATTGGAGATGGCGCTGGAGATATGGCTAAATGCGCCCAATAAAAACCCAGGCGGATGGCGGTGGGCAAAACGGTTAGCCAAAATAGGTTATTGCAATCCTTGTTAAGGCAGGGGGAGCGAAATGAATGTGCAGAAAATATAAAGGAAGATAATGAAAGCTAGCTTCTGGGAACATCTTGCATTTCTGCCAAGCGACACTGAAAGCCATTGGGAAATCTTCATAGCATAGTTTTGAGCTGAACCCTTGAAACTTGGAAAAATCTAACATGAAGATGGGTCAAACTTTCATAAAAGGAAAATCTTTAAATACAGTACGTTTAATTGTTTTTGATAGTTTGATTAGAATCGAATACGATAAAAAACAAAGCAGTGGAGCAGCGCATTCGGTGGCCAGCCATTTAAGGACCCTCGCACCCACACCCCTTAAATCGGTACACATATGCAGCACGTAAAATGTAAATTCCTATGGGTGTGTGAGTGTGCGAGAGTGCGGGTGTTTGCTGTTGTTGTTGCTGTTGTTGTTGTTGGGTGATAAAGCCATAGATAGAGCGTGGGTGCATGAGTGTGGATAATGGCTCGTCGCAAAGTCGAAACGCACACACCAAGCCACCGAATGTCTGCACAAGCCCCTTATTGCCACCTAGCCGCCCACAACGCCCACTCACCAACACTCGTGCAGCGGCACACACACAGCTCTCACGGACACACACAGGCACGCCTCATATAATAAGGTGCGATTTGTCTCGCGCATAAAACGAAATTTCCTGCACACAAACGCACACAGCGAAAGCGAAAGGGAGACAGACAAAGGGGGTGGTTGGGGTGGCCTAAGGGTGCTGAGTGGGTGGCTTTCAGGGGGTGGTGGGGCGGCTTGGTAGCTGGCCAACAATAGTCGGCTTCTTTGGCGGGCTGAGGGGCCAGGTTCGATTGCTTTGTTGCTTGTAAATGACAGCAAAAGCATTGGGTGTCGTCTCTCAGTGTTTGTGTGGCTGAGGGGTGAGAGAGGAGGGGAGGGGTGAGTGGTTGACAGAGCGGGTGGATAAAGGGGTGGCACAGGGCTGTGCTCCCACATCTTTGTAGGTTAAGGCTTATGTCAAAGCAGGAAAATGGGCGACAAAAGGCGTAAGACGAGGCAAACTCGTTTGCCATAATTATTGCTTTTGTTGGTAGCTATCGTCCTTCCTCAGTTACCCGTCGTCCTTTGGCCCCCAGCCCTCCCCTTCGTCCTGGGTATTATTATTTTAACCGGAAATGTGCGCATATGTGTGCGTGTGCGTCTCGCACAATTTGTGAACTGCATGAACTTTTGTGCCTTGGCCAAAAGGAAGCTCTTCCTGTGTGCCGGCATTTAGCAAATTTTTTATGACAATCTTTGCCTCACTTGCGCCCCGCCCTCCTTCCCGGGCAGCCCTTAATTTTATGACAAATATTATGTTAAAGACCGAATATGCGCTACACCATAAAAGTCAATCATTTTTCATTCCAGCTCCCACGCAATCCCTTTTAGCTTCTTGTTTTTGTTGTTGTTGTTCTTGTTTTTTTTTTTTTTTTTTGTATGTCCACTGGGGACATTTAATTTTGGGTTTTTTTCGTTGGTTGTGATTTTTCTTGATATGCGATATCGCTTTTTCTGCGCGCTCTCTCTGGTCTCTTTTTCGTTGGGTTAGCGCACTTGGGTGTTTGCGGGTGTGTTCCTGCCACCCACCGGGCAAGCTTTTGTTGATATTTGGCGCGGCCTGCTTCAATTTATGTTCTGTTTGCCTTTATTGTCTTTCTCGACTTTTTCCCTTCACTGTTTGCTGTCCTTCCACAGTGGAACTTGTCCAAGGCGAAATTGTGCATTTCAATTACGACCAAGAATCTAAATGCTATCGTCCTTGAACATTTCTAGAGATACTAGAATAGGGAGATCTTAAAATAGCTCAACACATTTGAAATTATAATTAACTTAATAATGACTATAATTGACTATTAAATAATTGTCTATAAACTAAACATATAAAATTCTGTTGAGATGGAAGAAAAAGTGGAGATTAAAGGATGGTATATACAATCCTGTTTAGGCAATGCCGTCTGTACTTTCGCTGGGGTGTGTGCTGTTTTTTTCCGCTCCATCCCGCTGCTTTCATTTTTTTATTGATAAGTTCATTTAATGGGCATGGCCTCTGCCAGCTGCCATCCCATCTTGCCTCTCGGCCGCCGCCCCTCCGCCCCTTTCTCCCGCTTTCTCGTCCTGCTGGCATTGTCTCCATTTGACATTTGTTGGAGTGGCCGCCTAATGAGTTTAATGCTTTGTTATCATCGCTATAATCGGCTTATGTAATATGGCAATATAATTGAATCCCCCGAAATTATGCCATTCCGCCTGGACTCGGAGTTTACAATTGCAAATTCACAAATTGCCAATGCCAGGCAATGCTGCACCTGCCCCGAATCATTCAGGAAATGTGCGTGTCAACATGGGAAAGCCACTTTCACTCAGCGAGCAAATGAAACTTAACGGAAAAGAAAATTACATCATGCTCGTCTCAATGGGTCGACATAATATTATTTTCTCGGCCCGGGCGAAAAAGGGACAGACACAGAAGGCATAGCACCCAGTGGGTCCTCGTCTGGTAGTCAATTTTTTATTTATTTATTTTATGCCTACGCACATACGCGCCTGGGGAAAGTGGAGAAAGTGGGGGAGTGTGGGTGGAAGGCAGGGAAAGTCGGAGAAAGTGGGGGCTTGACAGGTGTCGCCGACTGAGTGGCTGCCTGACAGACTCGCAAAAGTGGGTGTGGCCCTTCGTCGGCGGAGGGGTGGTGAAAAATGGTGGCCTATTATTCTTTGTATTGTTTTATGTGGCATTTATACGCGTATTTTTGTCGTCTTTTAATAGGCGAGGCACCCCGAGTGGAAAATAACAAAGGCAATAGACCAGCCAGCCACCCAAACCTCGCGAGCTGGAGGGCTAGTACTGCTCCACCGCGTATCGCCATCCAATCAGTAGATAAATAACACATAAAATGAGGTGCTTAATCGGGTTTGAAGTGATGAAAGTGAAACTGAGACATCGGTCCGTCCGTTCCTTAGCGTTCCGCTTGCGTGTGTCCCGCCGGAGGCGAAGGCTTTGTCTCCGGCATAAATCTCGAGTATCAACCGGGTATTTGAATATCATTTGCGACCGCCGATTTTCGCAGAGTGCGTGTCCTTCGGGCGTGACGGCATAATTTCACTTTAAATTGCACGCGTACACAAGTAATTTGTCAGCATTGTTTGCATAAATTAGGTAGCCAAAAATGGTTGATTGTCGAGTGAGAAAATAGCATATATAATTTCATAGATTTGGCGAGTACACACTTTTGAATAGCCGCCTTTTGTCGTAGTTATCGATTGTTGAGAAAGCCTCGTATTTTTCCAAGAGCCGCTTGTAACTTAATTTATCGATAAGTTTATTGCTATGTCTTAGATAAGTATTTTTAGTTTAATGAGTTTTTCTTTTAAAAATTGTTTTTCTCTTTTAGACATAGATTAAGCGGTTACTTTAATGAGTTGATTTTGTATATTAGTCCTTAATCATCAGTACACACGTATTAAAGTACTTGTTCTTTTTAAAAGTCAACAATTTGGCGGGTAAACAATATTGCCACCCTTTTCTTATACACCTAATACTAACCTTTTTTTCCGTTAGAGGCGCCTTTTTGTCATTCATTTAGGGAATTCAGCGATTTGTTAACAGAAATACTGTACTTATTGGCGTATTAACGATTTCTTACATTTGTTTACATTTTTTCTCGGCAAGCAATCCTTTTTAACATTAACTGTCACTGTGCTGCAAATGTCTTGAACACCGCCTTTATCATCCAGACTTGTAGTTATGCATTTCTGTTAAGTATTTCTGTTAACCAAAGCGCCTCCAGCGGATTAAAACCTATCGAAAAAACCTAGATAAAAAAATCCGAAAAAAGCTAAAATGGCAACACTACTATGTTTAGTCTCCAGCTGTGCGAATAAAAATTGAAATATTTTAAATCTAAATCAGTATTATAACGCACACTCGCCCCCAAACCAATCGGGAAAATTCAAACGAAGAGCTGCTACGCTTATGATCATTTACAAACAAGGAAAATAATTTTTCCAGCGAGCAGGAAAACATATCGGCAGCCGCAAATCGGACAAAAAAAGGAGTTCCCCATTGAAAAGTAAATACAAAAGGTAAAAAGTGCATAAATTAGTCAAAAGTAATTACAAAAATGCTTTCTACACCGCAATTAAGTGGTGACTAGCAGACTTGTTGCTTTTTCTAGACTCCATATCGCTGCAGGCACTTATTGATTTTGTTTTTGAGCTGTTATCAACAATCTGCCGCCCTCTCCGCCCCTCCTTAAACGTATTTCTATTTACTTACCAAACAATTGGTTTTTCAAGCATCTTATCAGTCAGTGCCCACGAATCTTGCTAATTTGTTGATCGTTCAATCTCATCAGTCAGCGCTTATCCGTAATTGAATGGAGATATCTGGAGAACCAGATGCTAATTGACCGATTGCTTTGTTAATGGAGTTGTTAATCCCTAAAAAGTTTTCTAATCGAATGTGTGAAATGGTAATTTGCGTCTCGACCAACGCCGCACCCACTTATTCAAACAAAATCAATAAATGCAGCCACTGACCACCCAGCAACCCACCCACTTTTGCCTCTGTCCATTTCAGTTGCAATGATATCGTAAATTGAAGAGCTTATCTGCCTGGGAACCAGATTAAAATACGCTATACCCTTTATCACTCTCGAAAAACCAGAAGCCGAAAACGTCGCAAAAATGAAACTGAAACGCTGGCGGCACAAGCGTAAATAGACATTTGCCTATAGTTAACCGGAGGAGACAGACATCCCATAAAATCCGGATAATACCTATAACTCGCTTGAGAAATATTCGAAAAAGGAGTAAAATCATGCTAGGGCGCACACAAAAACTGCTGTTGGGCATATCAATATTAATATTAGTCGATGTGATTTGGGTTTCCTCCAGCGAGCTGACAAAGGTAAGAAATATCTGTTATAAACAGAAAGAACATGTTTTTAATTTGTTTCGCTTCCCTTTTAGTTTCTATACAATGAGGCCAACTTTGACAAGCCGTTCTTCTGCACTTACTTCAAAACCTCCATGTTCAGCATTTACTTGCTGGTTATTGGCATCTTGGCGCCCTGGAAAGAGTCCTGCGAGCGCCAAAATGGAAACTACGCTGTAATAATATATATTCACAACAAAAATGCTTACTAAACAGTTTGATTTCCTCAGATGATGGAGCAAAATGCAGATGATGAGAACTACTATTCCAATCAGGCTGGTTTGGTAGGCGGAACTATTTTTATATCATCAATAAGATTAAAAATGTTTTTTCTTTCCTTTACCAGGGGGACCCCACATATATTCCCATCCGATCGGCACACTTGGGAGCACCGGCCAATGGAAACTCGAACTCGAAGTCCGGCACCGAAAGCGATGACTCCAGTGTGCGGAGTGTGCGATTCAGCAAAATGGCCGAGGTCAGAGAGATGTCCGCCCACGAAGCCACCGATGCATTGATGGCGAGGCTCTCGTATGCCGCCAGCTTGAGGATTCGGAGGCAGAAGACCCACCACAAGACGGCCAAGACTGCGTTGCTGTTCTGCCTCCTCTGGTTCGTGGCCAATTACTTCTTCCAGTTGGCCCTCGAAATGGACGAGACCGCCATGATAACATTGGTCAGCTCGTCGTCGTCGTTCTTCATTATCTGCCTAGCGGCAGTGTTTCCCTCGGCAACGGGTGACAAACTGACCATCACCAAGGTGATTGCCGTGTCAATGAACATTGGAGGCGTGGTGGCCATCACCATGAACGATCTGCACGACACGAAGATGACGAGAGGCGTCCTTCTGGCCCTGTTTAGCGCGTTCTTCTACGCCGCCTATTTGGTTTTCGTAAAGCGAAAAAGCGATACAGAGGAAAAGGTCGATATACCTTTGTTTTTCGGTGAGACAACTTATTCAGCCTGCTTATGTTGTTATGGCCAATCTATTGACTTTGTCTAGGTTTCGTGGGCCTGTGGAATCTGCTGCTATTGTGGCCAATATTCTTCATTCTGCACTTCACTAAGATCGAAACCTTTGAGCTGCCCAGCCAGGGTCAGTTTTCCCTGCTGTTTCTAAACGGATTAATTGGCACTGTGCTGGCTGAAGCTCTTTGGCTTTGGGGATGTTTTCTGACCTCTTCGCTGATTGGGACGCTGGCCATGTCGCTGCAGATTCCGCTGGCCATCATGTTCGATGTTCTGCTAAAGGACAAGCCCTACTCGCCGCTGTTCTACATGGGATCAATACCCATTTTCGTGGCCCTACTCCTCGTTTCGCTGCTGATGCGAAACGATGACTCCGATCCGCTGATGAAGCTGTTCAGAATTGTATATAGGAAAGTCTGCCGGTGCCATAAGCCAAGCATTGTGAGGTGAGTCATATGTCCTGCCGGAATGAACTGCTTTTGAACAGGATAATTTCTCATCTAGGGTCAACGATGACGAACAACAGGAGTCGCTGATCAGCAACAGCGATTGAATTGGAGGCTTTTTTGTGAAAATCGCTCTTCTACACACTTTGAATGTTGCTCATTGCAATGCAATCTAAAATTGGCTGTTTACGAGTTCGTTTCGAATCGTTCTTAAACCCTTAGGGACAGGCCCTGCACAACTATTCCCTCCCTGTCCTGATTTGTGTTTCTCATTTGTGCATTTTCCGTTGGATATTATTGTGTTGCGATCTAACGTACAACTATTTATTATAATCATATTCTCTGTAAATAGCTTTAGCTTCCCCGAATACCGTTTATCTATGTGATAGTCTACAACGTTTTGCTGAAGTCCACCTATTATTTATTGTATTTCCTCGGTATTCACACTGCGCTTAGCTGTATAATTGTTGACTTCTCAATACAAGATGATTATAAGAAGACATATACACATATTGATAACTAATAACAATAAATACAACTTGTCTACCGTAAGCTTAAAAAATGACTTTTGAATAGTTTTGTACATATAAATAAGTTATAGTTGATCATTCGGAAGCTCCTAGTTATTTCAGCATAATCTGATGAATCAGCAGAAGCTTAATGCTTTTAGTTGTGGAAACTCGATTCAACAAAATGGAATTCACTTTATCTAAGTAAAGACAAACGTAACTCTTGTTGAATCACTTTCTTTAATTTTCATCCTAGACTCTATAAATATTTATTTACATAAGGGGACTCTTAATCTCTACCGCTTAACTAGGTATGTACTCAATAAGATCACACAAGTTCATTTCCGTACTGAAAGCGCACACAAAGTGGCATCTGTGTGGCCCAGAGTGGCACGGCGAATGCTTCAGTTCCGTCTCCTCGTCCTTCGGCGGATCATACCACCGAGGTCGTTGGAGGAGGAGTAGGTGGCCCGGAACTGGAGCTGGGCGGGATTTGTGCGGCCCGGGAGGTGGACGGCTGCACTGACTCCATCGCGATGACTGTGGATCCTCCAGCGGTTGCATGCGGATCCGTTTCCGAGTACGGAGGAGCCGGCAGAGCCGCAATCCCAATGGGACCGCCCTCGGCGAGAGGCGATTGTGGAACAGGTGTGCCCGCAGCAGCTGCCGTGGGCGTGGTCAGGTTGCACATGCGCATCACCTCGTCGTAGCTGGGCAGATCCTTCTCGTCCTTCTCCAGCTGGTCGCGGATGCGATTGGCCTCCACGCTGCCAGGCTCAATGAAGAAAATGTCGCCGTAGCGGTTCGATGAAGGCTCCTCCGGCACGCTGAACACATTGCCCTGGCGATCTGGAAGAACAAGAAGATAAGCTAGTTAGTTCACGCAAAGAAATCAAGTCAGTCGCCACTTTTAAACTACGTTTGTTAAAACAAGCTTACTAATTAAATGAATCAGTCAAAGCAAAAGTATAGAAGGTCATTTTGAGGACAACCATTATAATTGGCGATTAGATTATTTGACTCATTACGAACTTCCTCTTGGAAATTAAAAAATATGAACCTCATATTTCATCGAAAAACAAATATTTTTTCAGAGCACTTAGAAAACAATTCAATAATTAACAAGTTGACCAAAAAATTTCTTCTAGGCTTTTCACATCAATAATGAGGGTATACACCAATTACATGTTTAATAACTTAAGTTCAGTAAGCTTGCCCTGTTATTATATTTTAAATAATGCACATAAAAGTGTTTCTATCGCACAGTTTTCACTAAAGGGTGTTGAATGTCACGGTGTTTAACCACTTTGATAATAAATTTAGGTGATATTTCCTTTCAAGGCGCCTCAATATCCACTCCGTATCAGTACCACTTTGTATCTGGCGACGAATTCGATTCCTCGAGTCGTGCATGCGCTTCGCCAGCTATCGTATTCGAAACAAATAGACAAGCAGATAGATAAATCAATTATTGGGGCCATTGTTCCGGCTGAAGGTCTGTCAACTCGACTTGGCTTCCAGCTGCGAGGAATAATTACGTATATCAGCTGGCCGACGGCGTATATGGCGAACACAAAGCCCAGCGCCACGCACAGATTACCAGTCAGCCCCATTCTGCGACTCCGATTCCCGAAGACTGTGGCCAAAACAGTCGCCCCAGCCCGATCGATTAGATAGCCCCTGCCCACATTTGGCACACGTTACCAATTCCGATGTCGTATCGCTGACGAGTCCTCTGCCGAGTTCTCCGCTGACGTCGACACCGCGGCTGGCAGATCTTGGCCAGCGTTTGGCTCTCCACGCGGATGTAGTAGCAGGCGAGGGGGATCAGGCAGAAGAAGAGGAGCACCAGAGCCAGGTAGACGGCTACGTGGACGCCAAGGTCTGTGCCCCAGTCCATGGAGGGCTCCGATCCGTGCATTTCAAAGCTTTGAACAACGCGGGGCAGTGGCGAAGCGAAACTACAGCCACAATTGCGTTTTCCGGGCCCAAGTATTGGCCATAGTTTGCCGCTTGGCACGCAATTGATTACCCGCCCGAGATTAGATTGTCCGCCATGTTTGCTTGACAATCCCCATAAAACGGAGCTCCATACTCGAATGGCACACAATATATATGGCTTGGCGAACTTGGCAAACAAACAAAGGGGCGGTGCAACTTACACAGCTCGAAGCCGGAGTTTCGACGTCGGGAGCAGCAGCACTTTAGGATCCAGATAACAGCGAACTTGGGAAGGAAAAGAACGTTACCGAAACTGAGGTGGGGATCGCAGGTATGTCAAGATCACCTGAAGGGCCGCGTAGGCCACGAATCCGATCAGCAGAAGAACTAGGAACGTAACCAGGGGACTCGCATCCATTTTGCATCGAGCTCTCCAGCAGACTGACCCCCCGAAAACTGATTTGCAATATCTGCAAGGCGGCCGAAAGAGCCTTATCACGAGGGTCCGCAAAACAAGCACTCCAGACTTTATGGATTTATAGGAGGCACTTGATCATCAAACCCGCCCACACACACTTGGCCACAGCATATCAGTTCCCAACACGTACACTCATTCATCAATATATCAATTGATTAAGGGCTTATCAATTCGTCAATACATACCAATCCCGACTAATCGACGCTGACGTTGACGCCGACGTCGCTGCCTCACGGGATCCTGAAATCCCCTAGTATTGGTTCCACAGCACTTGTTTAGAATCATCCAGAGGAAAAACTTTCGGGGGAATATCAGAGGAGATCACTAAGAGATCAGTAAGGGGGCAACCTAGAGTCCCTCGCCTAAGGACTTTGCATTTCCGAGATTAGAAATCTTGGCTAAGGACTATATTGCGAAATCCAGATAAAAGCCATTTAATATTATGGTTAGCACATCTTTTGTAATGTGAATTATCAATGATTCTGACAGAAATTCTATTTTTAAAAGTACTAATTCGTCACTGTTATTGTTAGCGAATCTGGTTGATAAGTAAAGATTAAGCGAGGAACAGGCGCCAAAGGATCTTGGAAGATACCTGAAGGGCGAAATAGACCATGGGCATGATCAGGAAGAAGATGAAAAACAACCCCACATAGAGGAGGAAGAAATCCATGGTGGCAAATCCCCGCCAGCAAAGCACACAATCGAATCACTTGAGGGGCAAGCAAGAACTGAGAACTCTCTAGAGCGAGCTTCTGGCTAATCTTATCTGGGCCAAGGAAACCGTCTGATTGGCCAAGTGTCTCTATAAAAAAGTCCCGATAGCCGCCAAAAATAGGTCCAATTGCTTTGTTTTGGACGCGATAAACCTACCATGTCTTCGCCTTCGGCTCCTGGGGTCCCTGGCCTCGAAGCAGACCCAGATGCAGAACCGCAGGCAGCAGAAGGTGACCGCACAGGATATGAAGGCCAAGAAGAAGAAGACCAGGTACGGCGGGACGCTCGACATTTTGGGGTCGGACAGAGCGGGATATCCACGTGGATACGGGAGCGCCGACGGAGATATTCGCTCCATGAAAAGGCCTTAGGCCAACTGTCACATCACGACGAGTGGCAGGCTTTTGGCCAAGACTTATCGGCGACTGGTGGAAGTGGCAGGGGGAGGGGGGAGCGGCGAACAGGTGTGTCAAGGGCCATGTGATAACCGCCCGGCGAACAAAGTCCGATAAGATACGCCGCTCTCTATTTGTGCCTCTTTCCAGCGTTCTATTGCCCGTGTGCCAGCACTAAATGTATCTGTATCTGACAGATATGCGCATAATTACGCTCTGGATAATGTCACCCAACACGTGACTGGCAAAGCTCCAGAAACTTAATAACAATCAAATAACAACTATTATTTGGGAAATCAAATAGACTACCTACACAAAATAAACTAAACTAAATGATAAACGCTGTTTTTCTCAGTGCAATGACTAGTTTGATTTTCGAATATCATATTTTATAACTGATAAGATAAGATTAGATTTTAGACACTTACATTAAGACAATTGTTTACTTTAAAATCTATTATACATTTTTTGAGATTCTAAACAAAAATGGTTTTGTTTGTTTTTTGAATTTCATGCAAAAAAATCTGGAAAAGTTAGATTTTTTTAAATTTGCAAAGAACTCTTGAGAAGTATTAAAAGTTGTATTTTATTATATATGAGAAGTATATATAAGAGAAGATCCCCCTATCTGCATTTACTTCAATATATAAGGGTTCTGCAATATTTATTGCTTCTAAAATTACGTATACGCATTAAAATTACGTATACGCAGTGATCAATGTATTTTCATGAAATCAGTTTCTTAATTGATTTAGTTCAATTGGGTTACACAGTTTTGTTCTTCTTGATGCTTTTGTAAATCACACAGCAAATGCAAACCAAGCGTGAAATCGCGAACACAACTAGATTCTTTATAAATTTATAGCAATTAACTAGCAGCTCAGACAATAGAACATATTTCTGAAGCACGGAAGACCTTTTCACCACGAGCTCGGTAGCCACAAATCACCGCAGGCCACCCGAGCTGCTCACCTGATCTCCAACTGAGGCGACTACTCAATCCGGGCGACGAGGAGCAGGAGGAAACGAATCTGCTCAAGGGCGGGCTGACGGGCGATCTCCTCCGGCGCTTCTGGGCCACACATCTCTGGAATTAGCGCCTTGTGTCACTCCCGCTGGATGTCAACTTTTTGGCCCACAACTCACACTGATGGAAAAGTACAGAATCAACAGGAAGAAGAGCAGCAGGACGCCGAACTCACACCAACGGAACTGATCGCCCATCTTGCGGAGTGGGGATATCTACATTGCCGACCTGCGATCGCGCATCTGAATAAATTAATGTTACCGCTGAGCAAACCTGACTGCTGAGGCAACCTGACCGACCGAACCGAACCCATCGATAAGCGAAGACCAAAGATAACCTTATCGGGAAACGCGCGTGACTCATTCCTGCTCACCTGTGTTCAAGCTTACGCCCGATGGATCGATTCTATAGCTCTGCAAAACGCGTCCTGGCTGCCGATTCGCAGGCTCTTCGCCCGGACCAGGACCTCGACCTGGACCCCGATTACTGGAGGTGATTCCGCTGGGAGTCTTATGCCTGGCGCAAAGACAGCAGGCCTAAAAGGTCAAAGGTGGATCTCTGAGGTCATCCAGAGTTTCAGTGCAAAATCACATCACAACTTACTCGAACCAGAATGGACACTATGCAGATTATTAGGAACCAACCAATCATCATGAACGCGTAATAGGGCATTATCGAGTCGATCAGTTAACACCGGAAGTCTGTGACAAGTCTGCAGACAAGACAAATTTTCCACCGTTCGCCGTGCACAAGAAACCTTGCTGAAATGGCGAAGGCAGCGCCACTCATTTCCAACAGCCTAATCACCAAACAAAACCAAATCGAACACAACCCTTATCAATCGGCGGACAATTTGCGATTAAAACCGGGGACATAGACGCACATTTAACGCAATCGGGGAATAAATCGAGTGTAAAGACTTACGCACCTGGGTATACGCCCCCCGCAGAATAGCTCTCGGTATCGTAGTCCCCGGAATTTACGTTTTTCCTGCTCTTGTAGCACAGCTGTCGGAGCAGAGATAGTGATTAATATCGGTTAACACCCTTCCTTATCAGGAATATAACACAGGAATATAACTCTTGGCTAAAGAAAGTATCGTTCTTCTGGTACTAATCGAAACCTTCTCTTAGGTTAAATGTTTTAAGGTAGAACTAGATCGCTAGATATCATTATTTTTTATCGGACAATATGCATTACGCACCTGGAGGCACCTGGATATCGACTTGGTGGTCCCCACATTTTACCAGATTCCTGATATTGTAACACAACTATCGGATCAGATAAGCAATATATTAAAAGATTAAAAGCCAGCTGAAATCGGGAATATACCCAATTATAAGTTAACACAAAATATTTAAAGGTTCTATGAACTTGAAGTAGCATTTCACAAAGCAATATTAACGTTGTTATATAAACACATCGTTTCTTTTGACCTTGAAAGAACTTGCTTGCGCCATTAAGAATATATTCCCGATTTAGAAGTGTTAACTCACAACAAACACCAGAAAAAATAGAAGAGATATGTAGAATATGTCGATCGAATCCATTTCTCGAGAGCGGAAAGTCAAGTAGAGTCTGCGATGGATTAGCTTTGACTGTCGCTAATTTGCGGAGAACGACGCAGAATGGCACTTAAGTTGTAGGTTCATATCTTGGAAAAGTTGCCTTATTTTTATGCCGCTATTAACCCCCCAACGAACAACAGGCATTATCTTATCGGCGGAGCTTTTGTAGCTTTCTTCTGCAACTGATATACGAATGGGATCTTACCCTCCATTGCAAGACGCAACATCATCTCGTGGCGCAAAAGGCGGGCGTACACTCTCATGTTCCACTCATCGATCTTCAACTTGACAAACAGATAACACTCCTTGGGGGGAATTACGACATGATATATCAGTTCAGTAGAGTGGATGGGACCTACCCGAGCAACTAGCGATACGACGATCAGCACGATAAAGCCGAAGAACCAGATTTCCACATACATTGGACCCTAACTGCCGGGCTTTTAGTTTACGAATGCCTTACTGGCGATTTTGATCAAACGATTCTAGTTATTCACATTCTAATTTGGGTGTTTTGACTTATAGGAGCGGAGTTACTTGATGAGGCTCCCAGATAAACTCACCAGTTTCCCGCCTGTATTGCAGACAGCAGACGCACTTCCACTTGTGGTTGGGACAGATGTAGGCCTTGAGAAACTCGAATTAGCCAGGATCAGAGGAAAAGCCATCAAAAACTCACCCTCAACATAATGAGGAATATCAGAATGAAGGAGATGAAGTAGTAGACCTCTACGAGATCCATTCTGAACCGATTCTGGGAAAAGTGGAATAACAAATGAGCACCGGCGCACGGGAGTACGAAAATAAACCCCGGGAAACTGCTTTATCTTTCGATAAACAGAGATAAAGTCGGCGTTGCATCAACTCGACAGCTTGGGTAATTCGGCCGATAAGCAAATCAGAGCTAATTATAGCGAAGGCAATAAACCAGGCATGTGCGGCTAGTTACGGCTATCTACTTATCCCTAAGTCTATTTGCGTGTTTTACTGATCCGGCTCACCATTACGAGTGTTGATGTTCCTCTGCGATCTCGCCCCGTAATCACTCGCCTGGCCAGCTCTTTTGGCCTTCTGATAGGCATTCGCAATGAACTGTTCGGGGAGGAAGGAAATTCGGTGAGCTCACTTTCGACCCGCTTTCACCGACAGCTACTCACGACTACTATGAGGATGAAGACCAGCAGCACCACCGAAAAGGAGCCGAACTCTGCACCCATGGCTCTGGCAATCCACCCGGGACAAGTGCTTTACGACAACTGACTGGCTATCGGCTCCCGTCGATTTCGGAGCCCCTTCGATTGCCCATTATCCGTATCTTATCACCGTATTACCGTATTTTCGTAACGCGATCACAACACAACACACTCACCTCTGCGGGAACGACTGGAAAAGGCGATCTGTAAGGCAAACAGTGTTACAAGACTTATTTAAGGTCCTGGCTGGAACGCACCTTAAGGAAAATGAGGACCGCCAGGATCATGCAGAGCATTGTAATATAAAAAGCTACAGCCACAGTCATCTTTGTGTTTCTTCTCCCAAATACGAAGAGGGCGAAAAGCCAACTGAAGGCGATTTTTCCAGATCGCGAATTTGTCGAGTAATCAATGCGAAAATGGCGATTGTTAACTTTAATCGTCTACGTTGGCTAACGATTACCCTTATCGGTCAAAATTGATTGGAGTAGCTATAGAAACCGAAAATTAAAATACCCTTAAAATGATTATCAATTACATTGCTACAATATTTAATTAGGTGGAGCATCCAATTCTTGTAGCTTTTACTTTGAAATAGCAACTATTCAAGAAAAGCCGCAGACCATAAAAAAATTTTTATAGTGCAAGCCTAGCTATTTCACAAGTTTTTAGTCCAAATTAATACAGCCCAAGAAAGGCAAGTTTATAAGTCCCTTTTCGAGGAATCGGAAGGCAGATTAGGGTGAATGCCCAATTTCGCAGTAAGTCCCCCAATCGAACGGAAATTCTTTCTCTGCGAGCAGCGAATTTATCCGCTTCACAATACGACCTTGGAAACGAGTATAAAGTTAATCAAAGTTATTATTTACCTACCGGCTGGAAGGCAGATAACAAGAGTGGTGAAATAGGCTTGTTGTTCAGAACTCTCCCACCTGCGTTCCGAATTGGAGCTCTCCCACCTTAATTGAAATGCCGAGCCCTCCCAGCCGAAAACATAGTCATGATCGCCGTGTACCCTTGCATTGTACTCGAATGGTCAGCGCACAACAACTTCAGTTTTCAAGTTCACAGCGGCAACGAGACCCGAAAAGAAACACCAAACAAAAACCCAGTTGGGTTGCGACTGACCCATTTAATAAATCCGAGGCAATTAAAGCCAACCGCTCGGTTAATTATAGGGCGGTCGGGCCCGAAAACAAACAGACTTTGCTGAATTGTGATAATTAATAGTTGGCCTGGGAGTGTCCGCGGAGGGTAGATCTTTGCCTCGGACCAACTGCACCCAACACAATGAAAATTGTAACAAAATTGCGAATTTACTTTGTGTGCTGGCTGGCGCTGTCTTGTTTTTCTCGCGTCTCCACTCCGAATCACTTTTATTGTTACAAATCGCCATCGGACCGAGCGAGTTTACGCAAAAAAAAACAACGCTTCGATGCCTTGAACTGAAATTAATGAGCCCGCTAGCCCCGAATCACCCTGATTCGGATTCGAAGGGTCCGCTCCCAGCCTCCCAAGTTCCCAAGTCCAAGTGCGCGTCCGATTCCGAGTCAGAGTCCGAGTCAGCATTTCTTTTGTGGCATTAATGCAGCCAGCCGTGCCCAATCGGTCGGTCCGTGTCCGAGGAGCTCATCCGTCCATTGGGTACATCGGGTCCACCATCCACCATCCACCAAACAACCATCCGACATTCAAGATCCAACATCAGGTGCCTGCTCCATGGGCACGCTTCATGCTTCAAGTGCGCAACAATTGGACAAAAGCGGATTTGGCTCGCTGTTGGGTTTTTTATCTTGCCCATTTCCATTTTCTTTGTTGCCACTTGATGGCTGAGGTTGGCGTGGATTGGTAATTTGTTAGCGGAGGCATTGCAATTGATTTCAATTGAATTACGCTCATGCAAGCACTCGGCCACTCGAAATACCAAATATGTTCATTTTGGATCTGGCATTACATTTCATACAGGTTTATTTACCTAGGTATAAACTGCCTAGATACAAAATGGTTCATCTGAGTATAGTATGCATTTGCCAAATTTATTATTCCCAATTGAATATAATTTTATGGTAAACAATTATATGAGACAATGAGAAAAAGTATTTAAACATTAACTTTAATTTTGTTTCATTGGCAGCTAGCTCACAACTCACTGCGATTTCCACTTCCTTCCGCCCCAATATCTTACTTTTCTGCACCTCAGCTGTGAGAACGGACACAAATTTGCATTTCTTTGGCTCCGGGGCACGCCCCCTCAATGCCAAGTTCACAGTCACTTCCGTCCCGAAAACGGAAAATGCACTGACTTAGGTTAACACGTAACTTCCACCGATCAGATCCGATCTGATCTGATAGCCGCCTAAAACAATCAACAATCCAGCCGAAAAAACTTACAAATCATCTGGCGGACAAGTTCCGGCTTTCGAGTTTGGCTTTATGGTCTAATACTGGCCCATTGTTGACTCCGCGTAAACGATGGCTATAATTTTTATGACGCTGTGAATGTGAATTAATCTCAACGGTTTTGGAGTCGACTGCCCGCTAATTGTGGGTGTGTGATTGCTGGTTGATGCTGGCGGGTGATGTCAGTTGTTGGGTCTTTAATCATCTCTTAAGTAACTTTAAGCACATGGCTAATGTGAGCCAATTAACTCCCAAAAGTCCCGAGAGGAAAAACATTCAGAGTGTTTACTCAATTCGAAAACTGGTTGCTCTTTAGGAAATTTATTCCCGAAGGTACAAAATGTAACATCCAGTTTGTATGATTTTTAATAGCTCAGTTATCGGATATTTTATTTTTACTATTTATTATTGTAACAACTGATAATTAGTTCCTATTTTAAGCTACATACAGAAAAATATATTTGTATCTTACTTCCCAGTGATATTTTTCTAATTGGCAAACCCATTGAACTTTATAAAGAGCCCAAAACCCCTTGAAATGTCTAAGCCAAATTACTCAATCAGTTCGTGTGTGAATTAAACGAGCTGCTAATCTAAAACAGATCCCGGCCCCAAGTCATTAATGGAGTGCTCGAACAACGCCCAGAGAACTTCGAGGCGCGTTCGATGTAATTAATTTCAATTCGCCACTCTTGAGCGCGGCCTTGAACTTCAAGAGTGACGTGACTATTAGAACGCAAATGGATCGGCGTCTTCCGAGCCGAGATGTACTTTCGCTTTTTCCATCAAGATACAGCGCAATTCTTGAGAAACCCCAGACTGCGATACTCGCAAGAGGGAAAAACCCAGTGACATAACCGAGACTTACGCACTCGCATCTCAGATGGAAAATATGTGGAGCATTAAGCATTAGGGCTAATTAGTTAACAAAAACACAATAGTGGACCATGGACACATGCAAAATATTTCTCCACAGCTTTATTGTCTTTCTTTTCTTTATTATATAGTATGTTGGTTTCTTTTTTGGTGCCAAAGTCCGCTGCAGACTATTCAATTGGCCAATTCTCAATTGCAGCACTGAATGCGCTGCACTGAAAAACATTTTATTTGAGCGTTCCGGGAAGTGTTAGATTGAATCCAAAATTATTATTTCTTCCTATTTGATTTGGATTTTCCCTGCAGCCCAAATGTAAGTGCTACTCAACTTGAGCCACAAAATCTGACAAGCTGACAAAAGCGCGTTGGTAGATGGTAACAATCAGGGGCTAATTTGAAACACTTTTGGCCAGGCCTTGCCCAAGTCCGATTTGAGTTTTACAATATTTTTTCCAGTTTTGTTGTGGCTGCAATGTCCATAATTTCCCCCATTGAACCTGACCGTCGTGGCTGTCGTTGTTATTGCCATTGTTTTTAGTAGTTGCTGATGGGGCAGCAAACACAGTTATGATTATGAGAGGTTTTGTGACAATCAACTTCCTCGAAACGTGCCGCTTCGGAATGGCTTTGGCATGGAATGGCTCCGAATGGACTTGGACTTTGCATAATGGCCAGCAGTTGGCCAGTTAGCCGGTTGGTTCGTGTAATGAATTTTACCCGTGTTATTAGGGGACAATCGCTGATGGCAAAGAGTCAGCGACTTTGCAGACACAGGTGCAATTGGGTGTACATTTTTTCGGTGTTTTGGCAAGCCATTTCACAAATAAAGCAAAGGTATGTTCATTTAAAAAAAAGTGATAAAAACGTCCATGTATCACTAATGCTAAAACATGATTTAACGATTTAATGACCAGAGCTAAGTTAAGTTAAATGGATGCTGTCTAGCTTCAGACCTTAGGGATTCAAATTTAAGTACTATAATCAAAACGTTATCTGTACATTTTCAACAAATTTACATTCATTGTCCGTGACAAGATTAAAATAAACCGAAAACAAAAACAATCAATCACCATATAAAATCAATTTCTATACCTTTGAAACTGATATTTCTCTATGTGCAACTCGTTTTTCCCTTTTGCGCTGACTAATCCAACAAAACACTTATTAATTATGCCTCATAATTGAGGCACCCGCCTGGGAATGATTTTGATTAGCAGCCTGCAATTATCCCCAAATCGTGAAGCTGTTTGCGATTCGGTCACCGCTGACAGCAGCAGGTTTGCCTGTTTTGTTTGTCGGGCTCTGAGCAATGCTAGTGGAAATATGTATGGAACATGAATGGGGCAAAACACGAAAAGAAACGCCAGCAAATTATGTGAACTTGTTATATCACCTGGCTGAAAATCGCGGGCTTCAAACACTTTTTTCAGTTGATTCGAGCGGCGGCAATCATAACAACAAGCTGCTGCACTTTCTTTGCGTTACGCTTCTTTGCATGCATTGCCAAATCGCCTGGGTATATAGCCACGCCAGATATCTGCGGCTATATGCAAGCGGTCAGTGTCCAGACATTGAAAGCAATTGCAATGCTTGAACGCTGTCCGCCGAAAAGACACAGATATAGCTGCAGATACAGCTACAGATACAGATACAGCTGCATAGATGCGGATTGAGATGCAGCCGTGGATTCGGATGCACTTGCAAGTGCGGCACAGAAACGCAAAAGTTCAACAGTCGGAGGCGTCGGACGGCCCTCCACCTCCCCCGCGGTTGTAGGCGTTTGCAGTATTGTAAATTAATTCATATTAGCCAAACAAATGCAGACATGTGTGTGTCGGTGAGCAGCTTTTAGCATTTCATTCGGCGGAGGAGATGGCTTGTCGCACAGGTTTTATTTCTGCGGTCTGAAGTTCGTTGTGGGAGCATCGCAGTCGAAGCCTCAGTCGAAGTCTCAGTCGCAGCCTCGTTGAAGAAACCGGCGCAAATGATTTTTATTTCTTTTTATCTGCTGCAACTGTTTGTTGTTATTGTATTGAAAATAGCAAACATGCAAAATGCGCAGCGAAGGCTGAGAAAATCAACAGCGAAAATGTTAATTACACTATATCTGAGCAGCATCTATCTATCTGGCCGTTCGACGGCCACTTAAGTGTATCTGATGGATGCAAATGTGTGGAAGGCATTTTCGAAACCCCAAACAGTTACAGATCTCCCGATATATCTTACACTGCATGAGTAATATCAATTGGCTTATGACTAATGGGCAAGCCTAAAACCAAATCACAATTAGCGGACACAGAAAACATTTTCCATGGTTCGATTTAATAACGCATGAGATCAACAGCAATGTTTTCGAGCTATGTTTTCACACATTTTTGAGGTGTTTCTACTAAGGGCTTAGTTATAAAATCTTCCTTTTGAAATAGCGTTTAGTTCTTCCTTAATCCTAAGAAGAATTAGTACTCACCTATAAGCAACTTCTACTTCAAATCCTTTGTAATTTTATTGTTATCAAAGAAAATCCAAACCACCCCTTACAGACGCAAATGTAAAAAAGTCGATGCTGTTCTTACAAAATTATTCAATTACCTTTTTGAAATCAACATAAACCCTAATTTAAGTCTTCAAAGTATTATCCAAAACACTTACTAATCAAAAGTTTCTGATGTGTTAGTTTAAAATTGTTTTTCTTGTTGTGCAGATCGAAAGACTTAAGGGGGGAAATACAATTAGAAGACCTGAAATGAGGGCCATCTTTGGGAGTGGATTGCAAGTAGGGTATTAAATGAATCTTAGCGATTCTTTTTGCATGTTATTAGGTAATTATTGAGCAATAAAAATCAGTCAAGTTTTTTGAAAAATATTGTAATTAAGCCCATTTATGAGCAATAATGTGTAGTCGTGTTTTTAGGGAAGGACTTTGCGCCGTGCAGTCTCCAGGTCCAGGATCACGACTTAAACAAAAAACAGCAACTGGGCTTTAAACTTAAAGGTTCAGCGCTCACCATGAATAAAAGCAAATTTAAAAAAAATAATTTTTCCATTAAAAAATTTGAGGTTAAAAAAAAATTTAAAAAAAAACGCTTTTTTTTTTACTTTTATTGTAAAAAAAACATGTTATAACAAACAAATATGAAAAACCGTTATATTCATGGTGTGGAGAATTTAATTTCAAACATAATGCAAAAAACCGCATTCGATTTAAATAAAATCTCTGACCTGTACATTGCACGGCGATTTTGAAAACACGACTTTTCAGTAGAAGCGTTTGAAGTTTACTTTTGTGCATGTCCGCCATATGACACGCCCTCACTAAATTGCTTATAACTTTGAAAATAAGTACCGGACGGCTTTAAGCTTTTAAAGGCTTATTCCCAGATATATTTAGAGTACATTAAGCCAAAAAAAAATTGTTCGAAAAAAAAATTTTCTAATTGTATTTCCCCCCTTAAGAAACGAACTTGGCGGCAATGGGAAAAACTCCACTCAACTGACGGATACTTTTGAGTGGATCCGAGACAGAGAAAGAGAAACGGAGAACCGGAGAGCCTCGGCTTGCCGAGAGACACACGAGAAGTGGCTGAGAGAAACGGAGAAGTGGCTGTTCTCTCGGCCAGGTCTCTCAATGGGCGGCTTCGGCCCAGAGTGGATTTTTTTGGTATAAAACATAAACAAGCCAAAGAAAGTCATTCATTTTGTTGTTCGAGCCAGACGAGTGAACCGTTAGCAGAAGCAGCTGGAAAAGAGCTGCCCAGTGCAACAAAGTGACACATAGAAAAGCCATAAACGAACCCTCGACCATAAAGTGATCCCGTGAGTGTAGTGTGTGATCCGCAGCCGAAACCTTTTGGATTATTTGGATACCGCCTAGACATCGCCCCAGAATGCAGTAAGTTCTATAACCACCCAACGCGACTGTGAATCATAGTCCGAACCTGGATCTAAGCCTGGCTGGACTTGGCCTGCCTCGCGGCCACAAGTTCGTGCTACAGTCGCTGCCATCGAAAATTAACATTTTCGGTATTGTCTCCGTCTCCGTCTCCGACTCCGGGGTTCTCTCGGCCCAATTTTCTGGGCCGCTTAGCCGCTTGGCAACCACAAAATATTCTTTCGGGCGATTTCAAAACGCGGAGACATACGTAACGGAGGCAAAACAGAAAACCCCAACCGAAGTCGGTCTGACTTTTCCTCCTATATCTTTCTGTTGGTTTTCTGTCTGTCTGTCTGTGTGTTTCGGCGTGGGAGTTTTCGCTTTTGTTCGCCGACAGTTCATTGAGGCAGCTGCCTTTAACCCAGGGGGATGCTTGTACTTATTTATATGAGTTGCTGCACAGAAAACAAAGTTAGGAGCTTTCCTTTGTTACTTACAGTCACGAGCTAAGGAAATCTATATAAAATGAATGCATTTAACCTGTTTAGAATATTATTCTATAAGTGAGGAATCTATATGCAAAGTTAAATATTTCTCTAAAAATTTTAGATCGAACTTACACGAATCTTCCATGACTTTTTCAATAATTCAGATATCCAGATAAATCCAAAAATTCCGATGTTGATTATAGGTTGATATTATGAGAATTAAGACAACTTTTTTTAGGCAGGCGCTTAATGTTTTTACAAACTGACAACGAATTTGTCTTGAATTCAGTTAAAAGGGGTTTTTTTTTGTTTCTTTTCTATTTTTTCTTATTAAGAACCAAAGATCTTAACAAATTATAAAGCAAATCAACCATCACATGAGACATTTTATTCCTGTGCAGATTTCCAAATCTTTCGATCCCAAGTCTTTTTTAATTTATGTACACTTTGTGCCAATCGAATGTCCGAGACTAGATCGCCGATTAGGACTCGGAACGGTCACGCCTGCCGGACACTGGGAGATCCAATCTCCGTGACAGATTGCATCACAGAGCTGGTCCTTTCTAAAAGTAGAGTCGTGTGGATTACTCATGCTCTGCCCATTATATAAGTGACAGCGAATATGAGCGGCAATTGTATCAAATGCACGCACTGCGGCGCATGTGGCGTATACGCAATATTTCAACGTTTGGAATTACAGCGACGCACAGAAATGCGCAATTGCCCAAGCGTGCCGCTCGCCACGCCCACCGCCCTCCGTCCTCCATGCCTCCGCCCAACGCCCACTGCCCCGGGTGTAATTGCTTTCGATTTTCGGTCACTATTTTGATGGGGTGTGTTCGACGAGCAATTAATAAATCGCCAGCGAATTGATTTCTTTCACTTCAGCCTTGGCTCGTCGGATTTGGCCCGTCATCGAGCCAAGCGAATAAACACACACCCACTTCAGACAGCCGCCCCACGTGAAGGTCGCAGATTTGTGAAAATTGCCGCGGCACAAAAAGAGCCAAAAGAGAAAAACGGTGGAACATAAAATCCATTGCCAAGCTATTATGGTGGCACATTATCCAGATGCCCGAAATCAGGCGAACGTAAATTTCGAGCACATTAAAATCCAACCGCCCTAACTGCACGCACATTAACGGCGCTTAATTTGTTACACGCAAAATAAACTATAAACTGACAAAGAAACAACAAAGTAGGGGCAGAAAAAAAAGTGAAAAAACGAAATTAAAGCAGTGCAATGGAGTTTATGGAGTTTATTTTCTGGGCTTTCATGTTTCACACAGTTTAATGGCATCGGGAGTTGTGTTAACGAGCTTGTGTTTAATTAGGCACTCGAATAAACTAAACTGCAGCCAGTGAAAACAAAAGACTTGGGCAACAAACTCGAACGGATTACATGCTAAGGAGCCCAAATGGAAATGGACTGAAAATTGAAATGGATGATGGAAAACAGCGGGCAGCCAAGGAGATTGTGGCGCTAAGTGGGGCTAAGCTCTTGATTCCCTGCCTACTCCCGAGTTATACAAGAAACTTGCGCTCTTTTTGTGCGAGAAACAAGTACACTTATCAAAATGCAGGTGGTTGGTGATTGCCGAGTGGCGTAACACTTTTCTAAGACCGGCGCTTATGTCACCCCAAAAATGCCCGCCTAACATGACGCACACCCAACATTTAAGGAAATCAACGGCGAATATAGTCCGAGTTCCAAACGGAAGAAAACCCGGTGGCACACAGAGAAAATCCACTGCAGCCCGAAAGTGTAACGAAACCGACGGCTTCGCCAGACTTGTGGTTTTTCGAGAAGTACATGGATGAGCGGAGGGTACGGGTCTAAATCTGGGGAATTGGGACAGGGGATTGGGGCCGAGAAAAGCCATCAACATCAACGCACCACCAAGTGCCATGCGAGTATGCTATTCACATTTCGCTATTCGCTATTGCTATTTGCTATTTGCTATATGCATGATGTAACCGCAGTGCGATAACGTCTGCATCTGGACCAAAAACAGAGACAGATCCCGAGACATGCAACCAATTCCCCATTTATGGCAGACAGACAGCCTGTTGCGAGTGCGAGTGCGAGTGCGAGTGGTGCTTGTGCGCAAGTGGAGCACTCCAGGGTTGAGGGAATGTCTTGGGTATTTGCATGGGCCGCAAGTGGGAAGGCAGAAGCCATTCCCGGGGGCAGATTCCCCGGATTCCCAGGGAGCTTGCGCAAAAGGTTCGGTTCGCTGACAGTGACAATGCAACAGGCAACGGTGGCACTCTCAGCCAGCTCCTAAAGTTCAAAGGTGCAGCTTGCAACTAGCAACGCGCAACTTGCAACGCGCAGCTGCCAAGCGACAGGCTGACAAATTGCCAGCTGGAAAATTCGATACTTGCATAAGACAAACGCTCTCCAGATTTATTGGCCTGGCCCAAAAAAACCAACGGAATCCACTGGCCATTCGGGTTCAAAGTCACCGCGCAGCCGGACACTCTGGCTGGCGTGAAAAGTAAAAGTCCGGGCCGACTTTTGCTTTTGCTCTGGCTTTTGCTTTTATTGCCGCTCGCATTTTTCACCTTGCCCAACTATTTGCGACTCTTACTTCGGCGTTATGGCCCCAATTAGATGCTGGCACGTAACGTTGGCTAATTGGCCTGGTCAGCACCGGATCGCTGGCTTCCACGCCAGGAATTCCCCCCGCAAGCGGGCTAGATACTCGTGTATGTGGTATTATGCGTACGAACAGCAGTTGACATTCAGCCAAGTCGAGTGAGTGGGTCTCGGGTAAATGGCGTTCAAATTGAACCCGCCGCAAGCTGAGCATCTTCATCATAGTCGGTGCGGTGGGGTATATGAGCTATAAGATCAGGGTCTCGAAGCTTCGGCGTAGAAACCACTACGAGGCACTTGCATAAAAGCATTTCATTTGCATGCCTGAGTAAAAATTATACAAATATCAAAGTGAACTATTTGTGCATCTCACTGCGATAAGGTGATGTTTTGAAGAATTCTTGCTGCTGACCAGATCCTTTAGAGTATTAAATCATGAAATGAGAAATATTTTGGCCCAACTTTTGGTAACAAGCGTATGCCATGATCAGCGATTCCCAAGCCGAGCTTTCCTTGCCTTCCCAGCCGCAGTTGCAGTTGCATCTCCATGCTACTGGCTCCGTGGCCCGTTTCGATCTTGGGACTTGCCGTGTTGCCTTATAACAAGTTTTCTGGCCTGGCTGGCTGGCTGGCTGGTCTGGTTGGTCTCTTGCATAACTGGTCGCTGGGCTGCCGATGCCAATGACGATCCGATGATGCTGCCTTCTTTGGCTGCAATTTGGCGGCATCTTCGCGAAAAGGTTCGCAGAAATATTTTCCCGCGTTTTTTTCTGTCGGTTGATTGTCTTGTTGCCACAGAGTTTCCCATATCATAAAGCAGGCTGACTCACCACATGATGGCCATTGCTTATTCCGTTGCAGCATCCAGTCAGCCGTTCTGCTCGTCCTGGCTGTCGCCACTGGTCTGTGGAGCAGCTGCGTGGAGGCAGCAGCCACCGGAGCTCCTGCGGCCATCGCCACCACTGCCAAGCCAAAGGGATTCGAGGCGCGATCGCTGGACGTGAGCTCCAGCGGCGGCGAGGAGGAGCTGGACGACTTCGAGACGCAGGCCCAGACCCACCTGGCCTACCGCCAGACCCAGCAGCAGCGCCAGCTGTACGAGTACAGCGACGAGGACCAGGAGGAGCCACCGCGCCAGGTTTACGCCAACAGGAACGCCAAGCAGCAGAGCAACTTCCTCAAGATCCAAGGCCAGCTGAAGAAGCCCCTCAGCGAGGAGAGCGAGGAGGAGGAGGATGAGGTCGAGGAACCCGATCGCCTGTCCACCTTACTGAGCAAGTCCTCCTTCAGCTGCAACGACCGGAACTCCGGGTGGGTGCCCACTTGGCATCTATTTATTTAAACATACTTATAGTTGAATTCGATTGCAGATACTATGCCGACGAGTCGCTCAGCTGCGAGGTGTTCCACTACTGCCAGGAGAGCCAGAAGCACTCATGGATCTGCCCCGAGGGCTTCACCTTCCACCAGATCCACCTGATCTGCATGCCGCCCTCGCACGACAACATCTGCAAGCAGTCCTCCAAGTACCACATCGTGAACGACTACCTCTACAAGCCGATTAACCTGCAGGAGCACCAGAGCAAGCCGAACGTGACTCTCCGCTACTCGGAGCGCTACTTCCCGGAGAACTACTACGAGCACGAGCGTTACGACGACGAAGAGGAGGAGCTACCCGCCGCGCCCAGGCCACGCATCCAGCAGCAGCCACAGCAGCAGCAACAACATCGCCAGGTTGTGGCCTACCAGCAGCCGCAGCAACAGCCTCAAGTGAGAGTACAATACCAGCAGCCGCAGCAACAGCCCCAAGTGAGGGTACAATACCAGCAGCCGCAGCAGCAACAGCACCAGGCTCAGCCGCAACCGCAAGTGGTGACGCAGATCCGCCACCAGCCTCAGCCGACGACCCTGGCCTACCGGAAGCCACTGCCCGCTACCACGGTGCAGCCGCAGTTGCAGCTGCACCAGCTCCACCAGCAGAGGCCGCAGACACTGGCGCCCACCGTGACGCCGGCGCCCTACCGCTTCTTCACCACCGCCCCGCAGCTGCAGCAGCAACAGGTCTTCCGCACGCCCGAGGAGATCAACATCTCGCTGCAGCAGCGCCGGCCGCAGGTGTTCATTGCCACAACGCCGCGGTACTACGAGGACGAGTACCTCTACGAGCGGCGGAAGTAGTGAGGAGGATCTGCGGACTAGTGAGCAGAAACAGTCTTGTCTCTCGTGTACATTCCCCGTCTAAGTACGTAGCTTTAAGCTCTCGCCCCAGCTCTCTGTCAGGCCCGAAAACCCTTGCGCGAGTTTTGTGTACCTATTTGTAATATTTAATGTCCTGCTAGAAGAATCCGCCTTCTAACTCAATTCGTTAATAAAGGAAGCCACATTAAGTTAGCCGCTCACTGTATGTCAATCTCCATGAACTGATCCGCGTTGGATAGGTGCACCGCCTGGCTGTGGGTGCCCTCCTCCACCACGTAGTTGGGCCCGATAATGCAGTTCTTCAGCACTGATCCGCTCTTCACCAGCGCCCGATGACCAATGATGCAGTTGTCGATGTTGCAACCCTCCTCCACGACGGCGTTGGACATGATAAGCGAGTTGGCCACAATGTTCTTGGGGTTGATGATGCAGTTGGGACCGAAGACGCTAAAGTTCAGCGAGGTCTTTTCGGACAGCTTGGCGTTGTCGGCGGCAATGATCTCCTTCGTTTGAGTGGACTTCACCAGGGCGCCAGGGGAGATTAGAGGGTGCTTTTCGCCACACAGATCGTTCCAGATGCTGGCCAGTTTGCGATTGATTGCCAGGAAGCTCAGAGTGTTGTTTACCCGCACTCCGAACGCCTCTTTGCCTGCCTGAATCCCATAGCAGCGCACCACGTCACCGTGATAGGGAACTTGGGACAGAGATTGGTTGAAGAGAGAGGTCTGTGTGATCTTCTGGTCCAGAATGGTGTAAGGAACGTACTAAATGAGAAAGTAATTTGGTTAATAATTATGTTCACTCGGTGCATTACCCAATATTTTTGACTCCTCACATGCAAAACGTTATCCTCATTCTTGGTAATCGCGCCGACTTCAGAGGTTGTGTCCTGCACTGCTTTTGGTGGTCGTTTGGAGTGCTGCTTCTTTATCAAATGCGGTAGAAACTCGCCCTTAAAGGTCGAAATGTTCTCTTTCTGCAACGATCCAAGCTATTAGAAGATATTCCGGCAACAACCACATGTTTACTTACCCTCCGAAGGTAGTCGATGACCCATTTCTTCAGCACATAGACATGGGCATCCACTAATCGGCTGTACACATCGAGTCGTCCCCGGTTCTTTATCAGATGTCTCTGGATATTCAGGGTTTCCTCACAGTCACTGGCGGCAGACACGAAGGCCAGTCTTTGGGTTGATGCATGAATGCCAATCACATCTCGTTCTGGTTTATGCTTGCTCTTGGGACCCGGCATCACGACATCTGACTCGAAACCACTGGGAAAGAGGAGCAGGGCCAAACTTGCATCGTGCTCCCGGAACTTGTTGATAAGGGGATACAGGCTAACATTGGTGACCAGGTCGCAGCTAAGCACAAGGAAATCGGACTTGATCTTGTCGTATATATACCGCAGACTGTCTGCAGTCCCAAAGTCATTGTCACCGGGAATCGTGGCATAGTCCAATTTTAGTTTCAGGGGTGTATTTTCCAGGGCCGATTGAATTTCGAGCTTTTCCTGCTCCAGCACCACCACAATAACCTCTGGGGACCAAAAATAATCCATTAAAATTACGATTTACCCATTGTCAACCGGAATTACCTGAAAAATTATGTTGTTGCAGCAGATTTAGGGGGTACCAAACCAGGGGATACGGGCCCACAGGCAGTAAGCACTTGGGGGCATCGCCCAGCACTTCCGGTAGTCGAGTGCCACGCCCCGCGGCCAGAACTACAGCCTGAAACTCGGAGTTTGTCATTTCTTATTAAATAAACGAAACAAATTCGGCCAAAAAGCGTGCGAATATAAAAAGCCACGCAAACAGCTGATCGAATGCAGGGGCATAAGAAATTCGCGTTATCCAGCACTGTTTCCCATTGGACATATGTTTGCTGTCATGTGACTGCATTTTGTTTTTGTTGCTTTTCTATTGTATAAAACAAGTCAGATGACCCTTTTTGCCATGAAAAATCCCTTTTCGACTTAAAAACCTCAAAAATGCCATTTGTATGAAACAACAAGACTTTAATGCATGGTTTGCGCAGCTTACACTACACTACAAAAATGGAATACATACTTTTTCTGCTTATTGGAATAGTCTACACACTTTTGCTACATAGGTACAATTAAGTTTGTGGCTTGCCCTTTGCGAATTACAATATGGAAACAGATACAGAACGAAAATAGTTTAACAATAATATTGCTGGAATTTACAAATATCCAAGATAATACTTAGAACAGCACGTCATCGTCTCCCTCATCCAGAATGTTAGCCTGCTGGCGCACATCAATTCCCTCCTTCAAAAGCTCTGCCTTCTTGGCATCAGCCTTGATACGGGCCTCGCGTTTCTTGTCTTGGATCTTCTTCAGTCGGTAGAACTCCTCACGCTCCAGCTCGTCCAGCTCCGAGATGATGTAGGCCAATGTCCTGTCGATACGGGGGATGATCACGTGCTCGATGGCGTTCACACGACGGTTGGTGATCTTGATCACTTCGTCCAGGGTGACGAACGAGGTCTGCAGCGAGGCCAGCTCCACGAGAAGCTTCACGGCGCTCTGGTAGTTCTTCTTCAGCTTCGCCAGCTGCTGTCCACCGCGGGCCAGTCCGGCCAGCTCGTAGGTGTCGGCTCCATCTTGGTAGGATTCAAACACGGGCAGGGTGACGCCAGCCACGTTGTCCTTCTTGGTGCGGATCTTGATCTGAGCCTTGGTAACGTTCTGCAGCACCACCTGGTTGATGTCGCCCGAGGTGAACTTGGCCTCCGCCAGTGAGAAGGCAGCCTCTTTCATAACGTCGCCCATCAGAGTCTTCGTCTCGATGATTTTGCCCAAAATCATACGGAATCGCATTTGCAAGGCATCCGCCTTCTTCTTCAGAAGACCGTGACCTTTTTGGGCCCCCGCGAGACGGGCCTTCATCAACATCTGGGCACCACGGGACGGGAAAATCGGTAGCCTATCTTTTCCGGACATTTTGTTGCTTTTTTTGGGTGGAACTGGCTAAATTAAACTATTTTCAACTGCGTATCGAGAAAACTGCAACCGTCGCAGAACACTGAAAAACTCCAACTGGAAAATGACGGACACTAGTGCTGGATAATTCCAAAAGACAGATAGTGCTCTAAGCTACCACAACATTATGTGTTGGTAAACAACCCTAAGCAGCTGATTCGCATTTGAGGATAAACAAATCTGATTGATTTTTGTTTTCTTTTTTTATAAACGATGCTGCTGCAGCGCGTTGGCTTGCTACAAATAAACAACCACCTGCGGCATTACGCCAAAAAATCCCGGGCCCAGTTCAAACCAGTCATGGCCGTGAGCAAGCGGTTGGTTCACCAGGAGATCCTGCATTATGTAAACCCCTTTGCCAGGATCAACGTGAAGTCTGATGTCTTTCTGCGCATTCAGCCAGCTGATGTGCATCAGTACACCAGTGGCGATGTATTTATAGCCCAATTGCGCGGCGGTCAAGTCAAGAACTCCAATGTCACACTGGACGTGAAAATAACTGATGATGATAAAGTGGTCGATGTTGTGGTCAAGCAAATAACAGAGCAGCCCTCGCAGTTTGAATGCGACCTGCAGATACCCGTGCGCTCCGATGTCTCCGTGGAGGCCAAGGGCAGTGTTAGAGTGGAGGGAATCCAGAGCGAACTCCTGCAAGTTAAGGCGGACGGAGGCATTGTAACCAAAAACGTTAAGGCCACCAATATAAGCCTTTATAGCGAAAACGGAAACATTAATTGCCAGGGAACGATACTGGGCAAGATCACAGAAATAGAGACACGTAATGGGGTAGGAAAGGAGTTAATGTAAATCGTTACTATGTGTGATTTTATATTTTGACTTCCCAGAACATTAACATGGACAAACTTCAAGGAGACAACCTGAATTGCACTACGGAAACTGGCAGTATTATTACCGACTGTTGTTATGTGGAAAACTCCAACTTCCACACACAAACTGGACGCCTGGATCTAAAAAATGTCCACAAAACCAGCCAAGTGCACGTTTACCAGTCGGGCGAGCTTAATATGAGTGAGTTAACGTGGGAAATATTCAGTAATACATTAACTATTCTCAATTTTTAGCTGGTTTCCATGGCAACCTTCAATTAGTGACCAAAGGAGGCAGCTTAAATGTCCAGTTATCAGAGCTAGTGGGCCACAATAAAATCGATGCTCAGAATTTAAAAGACGAGGCTGTTATTCACATATCCCAAGCCATTGAGCAGGATCTCCACATTGAGGTGTCAGCTTCTGAAGTGAAACTAGAAGCCGAACTGGAGCATGTTGCTCATGCTTTGAATGAGACAAAAAATAAACTCCTACTCGGTAGCTCCAATACAGATCGCCTGCAGGTCTGCAGCACAGGTGGCAAAGGCGTGCGCCTGGGAAAACAGTCGTGGAGCGACATGATGCGTCAAAAACTTCAAGCTATTGAAACCAAAGCCCCATCGTTAAAGGCAGAGACTCACTAAGTTACGAATATATTGTGCTGCAAGCTACAATCTCAGTCATTTTTGTCTTTTCTTCTACGGAGGTATATCCCTTAGGCTTGGCCCGATTCCTTATCCACTTTGTCGCTCAGGCATTCGAGGGCCTTCGAGAAGATTGCATCTTCCTCTTCGGCTTTTAGCGCAGACACAAAGAGCTGCACTTTTTCGTCGCCAATCTCCTGGAGATCCGAGTTTTCCGCTTTTATCACCATGCAGGCTAGCAGGCGCAACAGCTTGAAGGCGTTCTCAACGTACTGCTCCTTGGGAGCGTCCTCCTCCTCCTCGTCGTCCTCGAAGTCATTGGACTCTGGATCGTTTCCGGTGTAGTTGTCAATGTGCTGTTTAAGTCTGTACCACAGTTCCAGAAGATTTGAGAAGGCTTCCTTGTTATAAAAGTACTTTAGGCGCTGTAACAGGGAATGGTCACTGGGCAATTCGATTGTTAAGGGGAAATCTCGGACTCACACTCCATATGTGCGCCAGGTCCTCCAGGTATTCCTCCTGCCGCTCGCCCAATGGAATGAGTTGCAGCGGCTGCTGCAGAAACTGCAGTATCCGCGCGAGACAACTGACTATGCTGGGTGCGTAGACGTCCATCGAGGCCTGCGCCTCCGGCAGCTGGACCAGGATAGTGCAAATGTTGAGGTAGGTTTGTATGATCTCCACATCACAGGTTATTTTCGGACCACATGAGTCGTAGCCGACGTCGGCATCCTCGTCACTGTCTTGGTTGGCGGCTGCTTCTTCCGCCTCTTCGTTCTCCTCGCCGGCTTCTTCGTCGGCCAACTTGGCCTGGTCATCGCGCATGAGTCGCAGGAAGGCGCTATTCACGCCATCGCAGAGTTCTGGGATCAAAAAAACCTCTGCAAAAGGCTTTAGATTGTGGGTCGACTTGGCGTTTTCCTCCTCAACCAAAGCACAGCTGGCGAGCACGGCATTTGTAGCCTTAAGAGCAGCCACAAGCAGCTCATCACTTACGGACTGCTGCAGAATCTTGCCCAGATTCTTTGCGGAGTTTTCGAAGGCGGCGAAGCAGATGTACCAGTCCACGGCGAATTGTTCCTTACCGCTTAGCACGTGGGCCATGATGTACTGGAAGAGGCGCATCAGCTGTATGAGCATGGCGGTGTCCATGCAGTTGGTCAGTTTAAAAGGGTCTCCATCGTGCTGTGATTGCAGGTGAGCAGCTCGGCGCACTCCACCTGGGCGCACATGTTGCCTAGCAAGCCGATGAGAATCTCGTAGAGACGCACATCCTCGCAGCCAGCTATCAGTGAATACATGATTGGATCGATGGCCTCGTTTTCCAGAAGCAGTGTAACCACCTCGGGGGATACCGACATATCCCACACCTTGCATAAATCGTCTTCCAGCTGCTGTTCCAGCGGTGAGTTCGGCTGCAGCTCCACCAGCTTCATTATCGTCTGCAGGATGAAGCGACTGCTGTACATTGTGCTGCCCACTGCGTCACCACGCATCCGTTCCAGCAGCTCCGCCTCCTCGGCGTCTTCCTGAGCGGGTGGGGGAGTGTGCGAGGCGCTGGCAGGGCCGGAAGCGTCGCTTTCCTTGTGGGCCGCATTTTCCGCGTGAGGCACGTCGCTTTCCTTGGTACACGCAACGCTACTCGCCGACGGCTCGGCGTCTTCCTTGGGCATTTCGATCGTTATTTGGGCCTCGGCTAACTGGTCAATGGCTCCTTTTCACTAAATGCGGACGGGCAGAGGACAATAATCAATATTTTTAGTTTCAGACAAGATTTTTTTTATATTCTTTTTTAAGACGCGGTTAGTGGGGCCGTAGCTTTTTTTTTTTAAATTACAAAGCTATTGGAAGTTTTCGGTTCAGCTCGTTAAGCTCAACTGGTCGCACTAGGGAACTAAGACACAAACCACTAAAATGTAAGAAAAAAAGATTGCAAGTTTAAAATTATGGCGCTAATAAAGCTTTTTATTGTATTCTTTTAATAATACAATAAGCTCTTAATCTTAAATTATGTTATACTGCAATATAATTTCAACATCTTAGTTCTGTTATCCAAAAAGAGAAAACACAAAATATATCTTTTAGCCTGGGTATCTTAATAATAAGTGACTTAGATGCAATTTTAACAATGAGAGTTAATCACAGTTTATGCGGTTTTGGGTTTTCCCTTAAGCAGCAGACTCGAAAGATTACTGTAGGGCAGCTCAAAAGCTAGAGAAAATGCGATGGAGGCAAGATAGACGATCATCGTGAAGCCACAGCAGACAACGCTCTAATAAATAGAAATAAAAGACAGTCAGAATGCAAAAGACGATTATGATAAGGGATAACCCACCAGAAGGAACGGATCGGCAGCAGAGCTCGTGCTGGTTAAACTGTAGACGGTTGCGATGACCAGGGGATTCAACAGGTATATGGCATAGGACAGGCGATTCAGGTGCTGGAAGCACTTGGCCTCCAGCAACCGGGACCACCAGACTCCGCTCCCGGATGCACTGCCCACTATCATCCAGCAAACGGTGAGGGAAAAGAGGCCGCGTCCCAGAACGAACAGCGAAATGGTGATCAGGTGCCCCAGATCCCGCTTCACCGTAGAGTAAATGCATCCGATGAACACCTGGAGACTGAAGTGCCACAGCCAACGGGTCTGCTGCTCACTCAGCTCCACCTGCAACTTCTGTTCCTGCAGACACCAGGCGGCGATTGCTCCCACAATGTAGGGCAGGATCCTCACAAAAGGACTCGTGTATATCTGGGTGCCAGTGGCGTAGGTGGAGTCGAAGGAGAACTCGAACTTGGTGGTGATCCCGATGCCGTAGGACCAGGATATGGTGGCCAGGAGTCCCGAGAGCGTCAGTACCTTTGCTAATTTCGGGTGCCTAGTCACAATATCGATTTTACTTTATAGCATACTTGTTTCTTGGAATGATTCCTTGTCGACTCACCTGGCATAAATAAAGAGCACTATGTTGGCAAGCAAAAAGAACTGCATGTCGCAGGCCAGGCTCCAGCTCCAGTTGGCACACATCTCCCGGTGGTCGAAGAGGTTCTGGATGAAGAGCAGGTTGCGCCACCAGTGATGGGAGCACAGTTCATCGAACCGCTCGTTGATGTGGAAGACGGAGACGTCTCCGATGTAGGCGAAGGCCAGGTCCACGCTGCCCATGACCACCAGGTAGAGTGGACCCAGTCGCAGGTAGCGGTGGAACAGCAGCTTCCCGAAGAGCTTCACATTGCCCCACAGATTATTCTGACGCACTGCCTCCAGCTGCTTGTCGTTTCTCAGAAAGTTGTAGGTTTGCAGGAAGCCACTAGGAGGCAAGTTTATCAGCATATTATTATTTCACCTTTGATAGGTGTAGGACCCACCTGATGGTGAAGAAGACGTCCACGAGGAGCGGCGCCGTGGAAACGTACTGGAAGAAGGCCTTCTCCGCATAGGATATGAGCACGGTTTTGTTGTGCACCGTGAAGTACATGTACCACAGCACGTGGAAGACCAGGATCCAGATGGCACACACGGATCGCAGGCCGTTCAAGATGGGAATCTCCCCGGGCTGATTCGCCCTCGTGGCGCAGATCTTCCTCCAGTTGTTGGCCACGTCGAAGCAGGACACGAAGTCCTGGAGCGGCTGCCATTTGAGGAGGGAGTCCATTGCCTGCCACAGCTCTGACTCCACGGGGGCCAGTCCCGGATCCGGCTCGTCGCCCCGCTTGGCCACCCGCAGCTGCTGGGCGCAGAGCATCAGGGCTCCGGTCACCAGGACCGCGGCCACCACCAGCCGGAAGGTGAGGCGCTGGAAGAAGTGCTCGCTCAGCCGCAGGTCCTTCATGTACAGCACCTCCGGCTGCATGTCGAAGATGTCGTCCTCGGCGAAGGATCCCCCTGCCACGTAGTCCCTGGCCAGCTGCTTCACCTCCTCCGACCCGCAGGCGCTGGGCAGGCACAGGCCGATGTGGAGCACCTGCTCGGACATCACCTTGATCTCCACCTGCCAGGGCGAGCGGTGCCGCAGGTAGATCACCCGGTAGTCCATCCCGAAGGGGGCGCTCTGCGTCAGGATGCTGTAGTGCATCACCCTCTCGTAGTTCCGGGAGAGGGTGATGCCCACGGGTGCCTGGACCCCTCGACACGCCTCCCGACTTCCCAGCCAGTAGTTCTGGCCGAATACGAATCCGGACGGCTTGGCACCCGAGGCGTCAAGAACTGAACATTTGAAAAGAAATAGTTCGCAATAATGTTGAATAGGTTTGAATATATTCAGAGCTCTGGGACATCTATGTATTTCAGGTCAAGTCCGCTTAGTCTTAGTAACTCACCCTTCATGGCCCAAGGTTGCTTGCTGAGTATTCCCCTTTGGACTTGTTTCAGGTGGGCGTGGCAGCTGGGACTCACATTGCTCTCGTTGGCCGCCTTGCTTAGTCCGAATATGACTGAACTTCGGATTAGATGGGGTTCATGCTTTGATTGGACAGCAGACCCCGCCTTCCCTTGGATATCGGAGGTGATTACTTTCGTGGACAACTCCAGACTGGCATTGAAAAGCCCGTAATCATAACGAGCCCTTCGCAAAGTGGACTCATTTACGGCCGCATCTGCCACTAAGGTCAAGATGCCGATGATCAAGACCGACTTCCAGTGCCTTTCCATGCCTACGGACCGCAAATGAGGCGGCAGCTGGAAAAGGTGAGAGGCTTTTAATTGTTTGCCGTCGATACGAGTGCCCTGGGTTACGCAAATCAGAGGCAGCCCTTCGGGAGTAAAACCAATTAAGTTGCGTCGACTTCCTACCGGAATTGATTTACGAGCGCGAGAGTTGTAATTCAAGTATGGAGCACTCGGTTGACCAACAGTGCAAGTGCAAGTCATCTCTTAACCCTTTTAAGTCATTGTTTATTCCTAATACTCGTGTGTCAATAATACTGGAAATGTGATCAACATCTGTTGTATCCACACGAAAACTTGAACAAACTTTCTAACATATTTCACTGCCACTTTCGCACAGGTGGAAATGATATTTTATGGCGATAGGTAAGTCGCATTGACAATCATTTTTGCAGAATACCTGCTTATGATAAGGTGTATGAATCAGATAACACTGAGATGTGGCCCCAAAGGGTTAACAGATAGTACACCTGGCAGGCGACCGATCGCAGAACATGGAAGTGTTTAGTCAAATGGAAGGTGGCGCTCAGCTCCATTCAATTGTCAATTAGCCGCATCTGGGTAAGTAAGTGCTTCTCAATGTCAGCGCCAATGTAGCGGATTAGTTTGATTCACGAGAAATTCGCCAGCAAAAAAAACAGTGTCTATAGTGAGCAGTCACCCGAAGGTTTGTGGTTTATGGGTTGCCAAAGGCAAAAGCCCAATCGAACTTGTCACTCGCGTTGATTCATGGGACTTCAAGTACCCGCCATTGACTGCCCAAGTTCAGTGTTATTACCTTTATTATTTGCACCTACATCTCCGATATCTCTGGCAGAGGTCAACGACTAGAGTGCGTGTGTCTGGCGAATAGTTTTGCGATATTTTGATGGCCCTTCTTGGCAAGGAACTACGGCCGGAGCCACGTGCTTCAGAATTAACAAGCACAAATTAAATTGACCACGCGAAAGGCAGCAAGTTGTTGTTTGTTTGCCTAAAATACTCATAATAAGTGCTGTTTGCTTAGGTTGACTTAGGCAGAAATTCGAGAATAAGTCCCCCGGGCGTTTTGCCAATTTGGCGCAGGCGTGGGCCAAAACCCCAATTATAAAAAATAATATACCCCGTGTTTTCTTTGCTCTCGAAGACGTCGCCAAAGATTCGCAGCTGTAAGCCCCCGATAGCGAGTTTGCATTTTATGGCAGCTAATGGCTTTTGGATGAATCCGTTTCAAGGGTAAATCGTAAATCTGCGCATGGCTTCGCATTTGTTTTTTCTTTTTTTCGGCTATGCAAATGAACCTTCACCTTAACTTTGCCAGTGAATTGGATCCCGATCGCCCAGTTTTCGACCATGCCATGGTTTTGTAACTGAAATTCGCGAACCAACTCTGGTTTTGCCGTGTTTGCTGGCTTTTTATTTGGTTATTAATGGAAGTGTCATAAGAGAGATGGTGATTTATTTTTTGCTCCTCATCGTTTCGTTTTTATCGCGATTAGGGGTCATGGATGGGGATGGGGAACTGGCTTTCGGGTGGATTAAAGTCCCGGATCTAATCGAATGCAAACGAGTAAAATTGACATAGTGACCTACTTTCTGGGGCGGCGACAACAAGTATCCAATCAATATAGAACCGTCCTTGGATTTCGCTTTTGTTTCATTAGAGTTTCGTTTGTTGCTATATTTGGGGTTGTTTGTTTACTTTGGCGAAGTTTGAAATCGAAACCACGGATTGGAAACACTTCGTTTAATTTTAAAGCCCGACTCACGCAGCTCCGCGTCTTTGCGACAAACTGTGCGCCCTTCGTTGCGATCCAAACCTTTATAAACTCCGCGAGCGCCAAACGCACATGAACAGGTATCAAGCGGGCGTTTAAAAAAATAAAACAGACGCCAATGAAAACAAACCGAGCGATGAAAGCGAAACTGCTCTCCGCGGTGTTTATTTTCGGGGATCTGACCAAGCGGCCTGCATCTGCGATCGACTTTTTGTACGTCACAGAGCCGCGCTTTTAAGTTTTGCCGGTTTTGACGTTCTCGTTTCTCACTCCGGTCGATCGCGGTTATTGACACCGCGTTGATAAGGGGGCGTTCTCCGAAATCGGGAGCGGTAAATACCGCCTTACATCTCCTTACATTTTTGTAATATTATGCAATTATACATTCCCTAGGAAATCTCAAGTAAATTGAGCAGTGCTGAACAGGAAGTACCACTTACACAGCGTATTTCAATAACAGGGTCAATGAAAATTATGGTATGACTGATGCAAAATTAAAAAGATATAGATAAAGCTTTGCGAATTTTAAGTCAGAACTATTTTTTAATGTAATATTTAACAAGCAAATCATAGTTTTGTAGAAAAATGGAATTTTTAAAACAGAAGCATTTTGTTTTTATATGACCTTTTACTTACAAAATTCCTTTTCAAAAATTACGATATTTTTTTAATATAATTGGGTTTTCTGCCTTTGAGGGTCCTTTTCAAATTCTGGTTATTCTTAACAGAAACTATTTTTGAGTGAAATCTTAACATAAGTGTTAAAATTTCACTCAATTTAAATACACTTATCGATAAGACCGAGAAATATCGATTCCGACAATATAGTTTTTAGCGTTGCCAAATCGGTAAAACTAGAGGTGGGAGCGCTGCGACTTACAACTGTGTCATCCCTATTTCGACATCTAAAAAACGGAACGCGAAAAATGAAAACGCAATACAGAAAAGCGAAATTGAAGTGAAACCAAGTGCAACATCGACGGATCAAAAGGTGTTTTAAACGAAATACAAAACAAAACAAACAGAAATATCAAGTGCAAAAAAATAGGCCCCTTTCGGTTGAGCTCCTCCTAATGAAAAGAGAGCCATAAAAATCGATTCTTCAAAGAAGTCGCACACTGCGTGCAAGACTTTTCCGCGCGGGCGGTGGAGCCTGGCGTTACTTTTTGCAAATTTAGACGGAAATGTTATATATTGTGTGGCTTAAAGGGCCTTTGGGGGGCAAAGAGGTACCTGTGCATACCTGCGAGGGTGTGCATATGTGTGTGTGAGTGAGCAAGTGCGAAAAATAATTTTTTTCGGTGTGTACATGTATCTATATTTATTTGCACAGCCCTGAAAATCGGAAAGGACACTCGAATCGTAATCTTAATTAGCTAATTTCCAGCAAATATTTGAGTGTGCTTCGCGTAAATAATGGAATGTCAGCACATGACAATAAAATGTGTCTCTGTGTGTGTGTGTAGTAACAACAAAGCAAAAAAGCAAAAGCAAAACAAAGTGAATGACAAACGGCGAGAATGAAATGGAAATCCACCCCCCTTCGCCCGTGCCCCCCTTTTACTGTTAGAAGTGCGCCTGTGTGCGTGGCGCTAATTGAACTCACACAATATATATAATTTATATTTTTCTTTGGCGCTCCACAAAAGCCACATATTTGTGAGTCACCTTACGACTACTTCCACCTGAATTCCAGATTGCGTGCACACAACTCCCGCGAGGACAACAACTAACAACTAGCCGATAATAAAAAGTAGAAACGCAGCAGGAGGAGAAGGAGCTAACCACGCCCCCACCGCCACCCGCGAGTGGTGACCGATTCGCCCCACCCACCCGCATCTCCACTTCAGCACTCGAAACAGCCGAAGCATCCGCATCCGCGATGTCAAGTGATAAGATCAAAGTCGCCGTAAGGGTGCGACCCTTCAATCGCCGTGGTAAGTGCAGATTTTTATGCCTCAGATAATCTTGTCTGCACTGGAAAGCAAATTTCAGTAACTTGTAGCTCTCCATACCCATTCCTGGCGTCGTAAAAAGTCTCTAATTTGTTGGTTATATTTTGAAGATAATAAGCCATTAAAGGCTTTCATGTTTTTTTCTTTTATTAAATTACTTTTCATTTGAATAATAAAATTAGTAGGTTTCCTCCTTTGAGTTTATATATTTCTGCCTGCAAAAGGTTCAAAGTATTTTATTTGTCCTGGTAAAAGATTCTTTTGATTTCCAATAACAAGGAGTTGCCTTGAGTATCACCCACTTTCTATTTCGCAACTTTTCCGACATTGTTGCTGAACAATACCGAGGCACTGCAGTTGCCTGCAATCAATAATGCAAACAACCAGGCAAGAGACTGTTTTTTTAGGCTAACGAAATTTACATGGGCTTCTTCGCTTCCTTTGAAATACGGTTTCGTTTTTCCACTGCTGCGCCAGCGGATTTTTCGCTGTGTTTTATACATACACATATAGTATAGCATAGTTTGGCTGTAACGGCGTACCTACTGCGGCGACTACCTACGGGATGGTCTCTGGTCGTCTGACAAACGATTTTCGTTTCCAGCTAATTTCGCGTTTCCCACTGCAACCATGAAGTGTTGCAAGTGCAGCAAAAACAAAACTGAAAAACAAGAGAACGCCGTCAGCGCCGTTTCCAATGTCAACACTGATCATTCATTTGGCTTATCCATGACTCACATTCGCGGCGGAAACGAAGGATGGCAGCGGAAAAGGGGCTTCATACTGCACGACCATATGCCTTATAAAAATCATATATGCATGTGTATTTATATTCATTTGCCTGTGCGTGGGGCAAGGTCCGCTCGGAATCCCTCTTTATTGATTGAATGGCAAACGTTCTCCGATGATTGCACATTTGTTTATATTTACATAAGTTTTCGAATCAGTTTAAGTTACAGTCCCACGTCTAATTATTTATTATAGAGAGATTTCAGCAAGAGAAGTTGTTGTAATTGTAATTAAATGCCTTTCGCGGTAAACTATTTTTAACTCATGACCCCTTAAATAATTGCATTCTAGTTTTAGAGATAATTGAGTTTCTATGAGACAAGGTCCGCTTGTAATTCTTCTCAGTTGGTACAATGAAAGAGTAAGCTCAGTCATTGCACATGAATTACTAATATTTTTGTTTTAATTGTTATTTTTCCTCTACTATTAGGGGGTTGATATTTGGCAAACTAATAAATTGCTTCAGCTAAAGCTCTAGTTACCCATTTCTGGGTAAACAAAACCAACTCTTAGTTTATCCATCATAATATGCCACTTTCAGTACCTTTGTGGCCAGGCCAAAAAAAAAAAAACAAGAAGCGTTAACTTAGTAACCGCATTTATTTTTAGAGGTTTTACTGTATTTCGATGTTGTATGTTGTCATGCTGTTCGCGTGTTTACTATACGACCTGATCCGTTGCCATTTTTGTGACTGAAGGGAGTAGTCGTCGTCACCAGAATGTCTCTGATAAGCAGCGCAGAAAACCTTATCAGGCCTGATAAACTCGCTTATTTGCGACACCTTGTTACACATGAAGTGCTTGGCATTAGTCAATCGTGGGCAACGTATTTGGGCCATGTCCGTAACTACTGACCTCTTCGAGTCGAGCTGGCCAGCAGAGCGTAAAATAAAAACAGAAAAGGCAGTTTCAAACGCAAAAACACTCCAAAGACAGAGCAAAGTCAGCCGAAACGGGCTCGAAATGAAGTCACAGCTCTGACCGGAGCAGAGTTACTTTGCTTCTTACCAAAAAGCTTAACCTGTTTTCACTTTGCCAGTGTATGTATGTTAATTCCAGCGTTGGACAATAGCGAAGAGAAAACCGTTTGAGGTTATACGGAGACGCTATCAAATCAACTGACCAGAACTACAAATGAGACCATCAAATAATTTATGGCACGCCTTCGTCACATTTTGAGGCAATGCCCAAGACAAGAAGCCAGCCGGTAGGGTCAGGTCCGTCCTGTTTAGTTCAGTCCTGTTCTGCTCTACTCTGGGTCCTTTGTGGCTTTCATTTCCATGTCATGTCACGTTCTCGGCTCTGTAACATAAAGCGGAACGGAAGTTCCAAGGGCCAGGCAGCACACCAGGATATGGCTGTATATACTCGTACACCCAGTCCAAGTCGTGTGTGTGGGCCCAAATGTGTCTGCCCGTCTGGGTTTGGCTTTGACGTCGCTGTTTCCCCTTCCCTGAGCGTGTTTTGTGTGCCTTGTAGTAGTTGGTTGCCATTTCGTCGTTCTCTGCCATTTGGATCCATTCCGTTTCGGTCGGAGTGAATGAAGTATGCGAAGGACACGGGGAGGCATCGGAACTGAGATATTTCCACGATTTATTAGCTGGCACATTTTTTACAAACAAGCCAGGATGAATGGAATAATCAGCTTGATAAGGTCAACTGGTTTTGTCATATTTAAGGCACTATTAAACGAATGCGCAGTCATGAAATAGCTAAAACAAAATTTATATAAACATGATAATTAAAAAATAAATTCATTTTATTTAAACAAAGTTTATCACAATTTCATGAATAGAATTTAAAATTTTTAAATGTTAAACAATTAAAAACAATTATATTTATTTATTGATTAAATATAATCAGCGAGGTTTTGAAATCCAGTAAAATCTCAGTTCGATAATGGAAAGGGAACCCAAAATTCGTCTCGAGGACTATCTAATGGCTCATTGTTGCATTGCTTCTGAAATATTTATTACATGGGCAGCTTGGGCAAGTCAGTTTTTCAGCCTTTTACGTTTATTTACAATTTGTTTGAAAGGTTCTCTCCATTGAGATTATTGTGGCATTGGAGCTTTATACCCATCATGCACATTTATCGCCCCTCACTCTCTATGAATTATTTTCGCACTTGTGTACGAAAAACCCAACACACAAGCTTATGAATGCTATGTGCAGGGTCTGGCAGAAGTATAAAATTAAATTGTTTTTGCCACTTTGAACTCGTTATCACCCCAAGCGCGGAATAAAGGCGAAATTATCTCAATTTCACACATAACATATAAATATATTCCGGAACAGAGGGCTAAAACGGATTTCGTTTACTTTCAGAAATCGAACTGGGTACAAAATGTATCGTGGAGATGGAAAAACAGCAGACTATTCTGCAAAATCCGCCGCCACTAGAGAAAATCGAAAGGTAAGACGCCATAAAGCTACATATAATATTTGAAGGCTTCGGCTGTAAGGCACATTGAATTCTAATGTATTATTTAATCAGCCGGTTGACTGTTGCTCAACCAATAAAATTACATGGGAGTATAAATAGTTTGCTTTATACCTTTTCAACCTTTTGCTACACAGAAAACAACCAAAGACATTTGCATTCGATCACTGCTTTTACTCATTAAACCCCGAGGACGACAACTTTGCGTCCCAGGAGACTGTGTTCGATTGCGTGGGTCGTGGAATTCTGGATAATGCATTCCAGGGCTATAATGCTTGTATATTCGCATACGGCCAGACAGGTAAGTTGTTCTCCGAATGATTCAGCCTTTGGAATTAATGATTGAATCATATCTTCAGGCTCTGGCAAGTCCTACACGATGATGGGTTCCCAGGAGAGCAAGGGCATCATCCCGCGCCTGTGCGACCAGCTCTTCTCAGCCATAGCCAACAAATCCACACCGGAGCTGATGTACAAGGTTGAGGTGTCGTACATGGAGATTTACAACGAGAAGGTCCACGATCTGCTCGATCCCAAGCCGAACAAACAGTCGCTGAAGGTGCGCGAGCACAACGTCATGGGCCCCTACGTTGACGGACTGTCGCAGCTGGCCGTGACGTCCTACCAGGACATCGACAACCTGATGACCGAGGGCAACAAGTCGCGCACTGTGGCCGCCACCAACATGAACGCCGAGTCGTCGCGCTCCCACGCAGTCTTCTCGGTGGTCCTCACTCAGATACTCACGGATCAGGCGACGGGAGTCAGTGGCGAAAAGGTTTCCCGCATGTCCCTGGTGGACTTGGCTGGTTCCGAGCGGGCCGTAAAAACAGGAGCCGTTGGCGATCGCCTCAAGGAAGGATCCAATATCAACAAGTGAGTGAAAACTATACAATGCTCTTGGCTTGCTTTTTTCCACCGGTTGTTTAGTTAAGACACTGAGCTAATCCTATGACTATTTTAGATCCCTTACCACGCTGGGTCTGGTCATCTCAAAGCTGGCCGACCAATCAAACGGAAAAAAGAGCGGCAACGACAAATTTGTGCCCTACCGCGACTCAGTGCTCACCTGGTTGCTAAAGGATAATCTGGGTGGCAACTCGAGGACCGTGATGGTGGCCACCATTTCACCCTCAGCAGACAACTACGAGGAGACGCTTTCCACGCTGCGTTATGCGGATCGGGCCAAGCGAATTGTGAACCATGCTGTCGTCAACGAAGATCCTAATGCTCGCATCATCCGCGAGCTGCGGCACGAGGTGGAGACGCTTAGGAGCATGCTGAAACACGCGACTGGGTCGCCGGTGGGCGATGTCCAGGACAAGCTGGCTGAGAGCGAGAACCTGATGAAGCAGATCTCGCAGACTTGGGAGGAGAAGCTGGTCAAGACCGAGCGGATACAGAACGAACGACAACAGGCGCTCGAAAAGATGGGCATCAGTGTCCAGGCGAGTGGCATCAAGGTGGAGAAGAACAAGTACTACTTGGTCAATTTGAATGCCGATCCGTCCCTCAACGAGCTGCTGGTCTATTATTTAAAGGTGGGTTTTGGTAAAATACTTAAATTAAACGGAGCCATTAATCCCCTCATTTTTCAGGAACGCACGCTGATTGGCGGACGCAGCATCAGTGGCCAGCAACCGGATATTCAGCTGTCTGGCCTGGGCATCCAGCCCGAACACTGTGTGATCACCATCGAGGACAGTGGACTTTACATGGAGCCTGTGCAGGGAGCCCGTTGCTTTGTCAACGGATCGGCAGCGGTGGAGAAGACGCCGCTTCAAAACGGCGACCGAATCCTGTGGGGAAACCACCATTTCTTCCGAGTCAACTCTCCGAAAAGCAACAACACCAGCATGTGTGCCTCGGAGCCCCAGACGCCGGCGCAGCTTATTGATTACAATTTCGCACGCGATGAAATTATGCAGAACGAGCTGAGCAACGACCCCATCCAGACGGCCATTGCTCGGCTGGAGCGTCAGCACGAGGAAGATAAGCAGGTGGCACTAGAGAAGCAGCGACAGGAGTACGAGCGGCAGTTCCAGCAGCTGCGTAATATTCTATCGCCGAGCACGCCATACGCTCCCTATGCGCCGTATGACCCATTGCGCATGGGCAAGATTACCCCGAATACTCCCACATCGCAAATGCGGGTGGAAAAGTGGGCGCAGGTAAGCCAGGATCCACGCTTATGGTTTTATCCATATTCTAAATGTACTTACTCCTTCAGGAACGTGATGAGATGTTCCGGCGCAGCTTGGGCCAACTGAAAACGGACATTATGCGTGCGAATTCGCTAGTGCAGGAGGCGAACTTTCTGGCCGAGGAGATGGAGAAGAAGACCAAGTTTTCGGTCACCCTGCAGATCCCACCAGCTAATCTCAGTCCCAACCGGCGGCGAGGAGCCTTCGTCAGCGAGCCAGCTATTCTGGTGAAGCGCACAAACTCCGGCAGCCAGATCTGGACGATGGAGAAGTTGGAGAACAAGCTGATAGACATGCGCGAGATGTACCAGGAGCACAAGGACCGCGTTCTGAACGGACTGGTATGTTGACATCGATTCGATCCTCTTTCATTTACCTGTTGCCATTGTGCTGCGTACTAACCATTTATAATTGTATCGATTCACACACGCATTCAATTAACCCCTGACTACAGCCCCTTATAGAGCCATTCTCAGACGACGAGTACGACGACAAGGTAATTAAGCCACCACACCCCCACCTCCTAAAACATGAACACCACACACGTCTAAACTATGATGTAGATAGTATCGTTTGGGAGCCTCTTTCCGTATCTAACTGATTTCGGGTTTCCGCAGGACGAGGACAGTACCAAGCCGCAGGATCCGTTCTACGAGTCGCAGGAGAACCACAATCTGATTGGTGTGGCCAATATATTTTTGGAGGTTCTCTTCCACGACGTCAAGCTGGACTACCACACGCCGATCATCAGTCAGCAGGGAGAAGTTGCGGGTCGTCTGCAGGTGGAGATCGAGCGCATTGCCGGCCAGATGCCGCAGGATCGCATGTGTGAATCGGTCTCAGAATCGTCGGGAGACTCGCGGGATGAGTACGACGACCCGGTGGACCCAACGTCCAACCAGATCACCTGCCGCGTGACCATCAAGTGTGCCAGCGGGCTCCCTTTGTCGCTCTCGAACTTCGTATTTTGCCAGTACACTTTCTGGGGCCACCAGGAGATGGTGGTGCCGGTGATCAATGCCGAGTCCACGGCCCACGACCAAAACATGGTCTTCAAGTTTGAGCACACGCAGGACTTCACGGTTACCATCAACGAGGAGTTCCTGGAGCACTGCATCGAGGGAGCGCTGTCCATCGAGGTGTGGGGCCACCGCAGCGCCGGCTTCTCCAAGACCAAGGGCTGGGAAGTGGAGCAGCAGCAGGCTAAGGCCCGCTCTCTGGTCGATCGCTGGGCGGAGCTGTCGCGTAAGATCGAGCTCTGGGTGGAGATCCACGAGCTGAACGACAACGGCGAGTACTCGCCCGTGGAGGTGACCAACCGCAACGAGGTACTGACCGGCGGGATCTACCAGCTGCGCCAGGGACAACAGCGCCGCGTGAATGTGCGCGTGAAGCCGGTCCAAAACTCGGGCACCCTGCCCATTATCTGTCAGTCGATCGTCAACGTTGCCATCGGCAGTGTGACGGTTCGGTCTCGGCTGCAGCGACCACTGGACTCGTACCAGGAGGAGGATCTCACCGTGCTGCGCGAGAAGTGGAGCGAGGCGTTGGGGCGAAGGCGTCAATACCTCGACCAGCAGATCCAGATGCTGATCAAGAAGGAGGAGAAAAACGAGCAGGAAAGGGAGCGCGAACTTAGCTTGGTGCACCAGTGGGTCTCACTGACTGAAGAGCGGAACGCCGTGTTGGTGCCGGCTCCTGGTTCGGGTATTCCCGGAGCACCTGCCTCGTGGGAGCCGCCAGCAGGCATGGAACCCCATGTACCCGTCCTCTTCCTAAACCTAAATGGCGATGATCTGTCGGCGCAGAATACCAACGACGAGCTGTCCATTGCTGGCATCAACTCCATTCTGTCGAAGGAGCATGGCCACAAGTTTTACACGCTGCAAATCCTGCAGCACCTGGACAAGGATGTGTGCTGTGTGGCCAGTTGGGACTCCTCGATGCACGACAGCCAGGCCCTGAACCGAGTCACTGAGGCCAACGAACGCGTCTATTTGATTCTGCGCACCACAGTGCGTTTGTCGCATCCAGCACCCATGGATCTCGTGCTGCGCAAGCGCTTGAGCATCAACATCAAGAAGGGCCAGACGCTGACCGATCGGCTAAAAAAGTTCAGACTGGTGCGGGGCGAGAACGCCATTTGGCAGAGCGGCGTCACCTACGAAGTGGTCTCCAACATTCCAAAGGCCTCCGAGGAGCTGGAGGATCGCGAGTCCCTGGCCCAGTTGGCCGCCAGCGGAGATGATTGCTCTGCGAGCGACGGCGAAACCTACATAGGTGAGTGACCATAGATTCGGTCGCTGAGCAGCTTACTAATCCCTCAATCCCTCAGAGAAATACACGCGGGGCGTGTCGGCGGTGGAGAGCATACTGACCCTGGATCGCCTGCGCCAAAATGTGGCGGTCAAGGAGCTGGAAACGGCCCACGGACAGCCGCTGAGCATGCGCAAGACCGTCAGCGTGCCGAACTTCTCGCAGGTAAGGAGTAGTGCCGACTGGCAACCCCATTCCGATCATCCCATCGAGCTGCTGCTGCTGCGCCGCTTCCACAATTCGTCGCTGCCGCCGCCGCCGCTGAATTTTGTGCTTCCACTTACTCACCTAACACACTCGAGCAAAATTAACCAAGAACATTTGACTAAACGCAAATTCTTTCTCTTTTCACACTTTTTTCTATGCGCTTTCACCAAACTAACCCCCAAAATTTGTGTTTAACCACCGATAAAACTGACAAAATTAACTTAATCCGAAATTCGGCGCGCACTTCCTGCCATTTTGAATAACCCTTTCAAACTGTGTGTGTGTGTGTGTATTGGTATTATCCTGTCTTTATGTTTATGCTGTGTACGTGTGTGTGTTGCCCCAAAACGCTTCTCACTGCGCACATAGGCGGTCAAAGACACCACCAATACCGGGAGTGTAAGTAACTAGTATCCTGTTTTCTGTTTCCTGTTTCCTGTATTCTGTACTCTGTATTCTTGTATCCTGTATCCTGTGCCGAGCACTGTATAATAAGCTTTAGTAGTTGGAGTTCTCTTCTGTTCCCTCTTGACTATTCTACTACTAACTATCTTAAAATGTTTGTGTGCGCCCTTCAGTTTGCCATTTTCGAAATCGTTGTTGTTGTTTTTTTTTTACCAATTTTGTGTTCATTTTATTTTCGTTTTTAATTCGACCATTTTTATTTCATCCTGTTGAATAACAATTGTTCTAAAAAATCGTTCGCATACGAAATTTATGATGCAAGCAACTCATAAACAAACTCACGCAGATTATGCGCTTTGATGCGTCGATGGAGTCGCTGCTGAATGTGGGAAGGTCCGAGTCCTTTGCCGATCTTAACAACAGTGCGCTGGGCAGCAAGTTCACGCCAGGTGAGTTTTAATTTCCGTTTGCAAATCCGATGGAGTCTGATCACTTTGTCGCTCAGCAGGTCACAGTCCAGCAGGAGCCGGCGGTGTCATCCGGAATCGCCACAGCTTTGGCGGCAAGGGAAGCAGCGACGATTCTCCCGGAAAAGCCTTCGGCATTGGTGGGTATTCAGTTGGTTCTGGTGACTCCGAGAACCCAACAGTTTTCTTCTATATACTCACCATTAATTTTTGAGCAAAAATGTTGAAACTATAATCCATATATCCGAGTTTTGAACACACTATATATTTAACTAAGTAACTTTGCATTTGCTTATGCGCAGGCAAAATTTAATACAACCTAGTTGAAGCCAAGCTTAAGAGCAAGGGATTTATCTTTGTTTCGAGTTGCGGGTCTCCTATATGATCCCCGAAAATCGTAGATTATTTTGTGCAATTGTTACATGTAGTTTTATTTAGTGAACAGAAAATGTTAACTTCCTAGCAACAAGATAAATCCCTTTCCAACTATTTGTTTTTTTGCTTTCTTCATGCTCGAGAGCAACCACCCAAAGGCCATAGTTTTCAATTCTGTGAACTGTCGCAACGCTTAGTTGAACTTTCAAACCTAATTTGTTTGCTTTGCTTCGATGCAACACCTGCAGCAACCAAGCAACTAGCAAGAGCAACCGCATTTACTCGATCAGAAGACTCGAGCGATTCCTCGTCTTGATGCACACGACTGTTCTGTTCCACATTTCATTGCTTATCATATAAATTGACATGCATCCACGAAAACATGAACCATTCCGAACCGAACCGAAACGAACCCCCATTGCTTCTCGTACTTACTATATGGTTTCTCACATTGTCCAACTCTTTTCTGTGTTCTTTTAACATAACGTAATCTATACGAAATTCCACGGCCAACAGGCTCAATATCTCTGCTGTCAGGTAAAGGACAAACTTATGCCCAATTTAAATCCGAAGGTGCATTCCCGATTGCTATGCATTGATTGTTAGTTGAGTTTAAGTTTGTCTGTCACTCACAACCTGCCATCTGAACACCCACTCATTCACAGACATGTACCTCTCATTCTCTCATGAACCCAGAGGAAGGGGATTGGTTTGTGCCCCATTTAGACTGTTTACATGTAGTTTTGTGTTAGTTCCGTTTGCTGGTAAATCTGTCTTCAAATCACACCCAAGACTCTCATCCAAATTCAAATAATCGCGATGGAGATCAGCTGTACATTCATCATCCGGACACTCGATCCACTCCATCCCAGTCACCCAAGCAATCCGGTGCACAATTCACACAGCCGCCAAGCACACAGCACGAGATCTTAGCACGAGCCGCGTACTTGTAGAGATTGTTGATCCTAGAAACTAGACCTATATTTCGTTTCCCTTGGTGTTATTATTATTAGTATGTTGCTGGGGCTGCGAGCTAGTCGCATCCCCGGCTAGTTGATCACCCATCCAAGTCTGTAAATCGCATTGTAACTAAACATAACGCATAATCATTATCTTCCCCCGCCCCCAAATGTGGAATGCAGCGCGTCCAACTTTTTTGAATCTCAATTTGAACTTGAACACTTTGAGAATTGCGCCAACAAAACGTATGTGGTTTGTCTAGCTTTAAGCCAAGAGTTATATCTGCACGGAATCTGTTTTCTGACCATAGTTATCTGATATTTCCACAGCATCCCCGGCTACCAGTAAGCTGCTGGGCATGCGGATGACCACGCTGCACGAGGAACCCCTGGGCGGACACAGATCCCTGGACGAGGAGCCGGAGGACAGCTACAGCGACTCCGAGTACGCCGCCGAGTACGAACAAGAGAGGCAACAGAACAAGAGTCTGGCCACGCGGTCCCGCCTCACGGCTTCCAAGACCATGGACTCGTTCATGGACGTTAGCAGCCACTCGAACCAGAGCTACTTGAGCTACACGTCCAGTGCCAACGCGAACATGAAGCACTTGACCGGCCTGGCCACGCTGAGCATGAGCTCCTCCACGAGCAGTGGTTACGGCTCCCAAGCCGTCTCCTGCAACAATCTGAGCAACGAGGACATTGCTTCAATGCGATCCATGAGCATTGACGAGACGCCAGGTGAGCTATAACACTTTTGAATAGACATCAGCAGGAAATGAACATCGTTTCCTGCCACAGATTTCGACCGAGTGCATTCGAACTCGCCACCGAACCGACAGACACGAGTCAACCCCTTCCTAAAGGACATGCCCAAAGCCAAAACACAGGAGCAACCTGAGCCGCAGGCCAAAAAGCTGCAGGAGGCCTTCTCGCATCCATTGGAGCAGCTGGAGTCCGGAGATAACGCACAAAGCGACGAGGACGAGCGCGAACAGCTGCCAAAGAATAATAACAACAACATCAACAACAACATCGTGGTCAAGGAGCCGGAACCGATCTCCGAGCAAGCAGAGCTGGAAGAAGCTAAGCCACAACCCGAATCACAAACAGAGCTCGCCACAGACAATCAGAACGGCAACAGGTCCTCCGACGAGATGAGCCAGAGTTCCGAGGATCTGCTCGAAGGCGATGGCATCGTGCGGGAGGAGTTGCCCGCTGGAAAAGTGGTCCGGCGCAAAAAATCAAACACCCAACCTCCTTCGCTTAATGGTAACAGCAACAACAACAACAACAATAGCAGCACAAGCCAGACACCGCGCATCAATCATCGGGCGTCGGTGGCCAAAATGGAGGGCTTGGCCGCGTACATCGACACCAGCATTATGTCCAGCAGCACAGAAGTCGAAGGTAAATACAAATGTCTTTTAATTAAGCCGAGGCTAAACTTAAACTTTTCCAGATGAGAGCAAGGAAGTGGAAGTGGTCCTGCCCGATTGGATAGTGGTGGGCGAGTCTGTACTTATCCGACCCTACAACACCAGCGGCGTCATCCGATTCGTGGGCACCACTGAGTTCCAGCCCGGCGCCTGGATCGGCGTTGAACTGGACACGCCCACTGGCAAAAACGATGGCAGCGTGAAGGGCATTCAGTATTTCCAATGCAAGCCCAAGCACGGCATGTTCGTGCGCTCTGACAAGCTGATGCTGGACAAGCGCGGCAAGGCGATGCGGGCCTACAAGGCCGCCGAGAAGAGCAACAGCATCAGCAAAGGTGAGTGGCGTGGCATTCGAAGCGGATAGTATTTCATTGATTTATTCCACTCGCCCTGTAGAGATGAGCACCTCCATGACGGGCTCGATGACACGCTCCAAGAGCCGCGGCGACTCGCTAAACCTCTCGGCGCGCAAATGATTGTACCCCAAGTGTTCGCATCAGCTGCAGCGCTGGACTAATTGCAGGCAGTCGACGGTGGCCACCAGCGGCGCTGCCACGAGCCAGCCGGCGACCTGCCACAGACTGCGTGCAACCAGCGGCGCTGCAGATGCGAACAGTCATGGCAAGAAGTGCTATGCCAATCGACGCTCGACGGCCTTCTAAGGCCGCCAACCCAGGATGACAAAGTCGAGGACGAGGATCGGGCGAGAGCGCCTCGTCTAGCAACGAACAATGCGGAGCATAATCCACATGCCAACCATATTCTAGCTTACTTAACTATTCTCTCACCATGCCGCAAATGAAATGCCGTACACTTAACCCCACGCTTCTCTAAGTAGTTTAAGGCGGTGTCTACAGCAGAACTAATTACTAATCTAGCTAAACTAAACTAAACGAAACGAATCGAAACTAAACTAAGCCGACAGGCATTCGCGTAGTTGCAATACGAGTTCGCAAGATTTAGCGGCCCTTCGATTTATCTATGTGTTAAACAGGCACTTTTGATTCCATTGTTTTGTGTTCTTGTAGTTAATTGTCGTTTTTGCCTTTCGATTTTTGAATGAAGCGCTTTACTGATATATATTTTTGTAATGGTTCTTTGCCTTTAGTTTAGTTCAATTGTTTTCGATATCGACGTGACTTGGTTAACGATGAGCTTATATTTTTTAATTGTTATTGACTATATTCAATATATGAATCATTTGTATATATTTGTAATTAAGAACTTGCAATAATTTTGTCTCCATGTTTCCTTTCCTGAGCTCATGATCTGTTTAGCGCATTTATATACAATTACCAATACAATACAATGTTAGTAATAATGAGAGCAACATATTCTATAGGGCTGCGTCCAAGCAATTGAAGCCTCCCAAGATGGTCGCATCTTGGATCTTACTCCCCGATTAAGGCGCTTCGCACCGGCGCAGTTAATGTGTAAATTGTATTATTTTGATGTGATGTATTTATAATTTCCCTTTATATATGCATATATATAAAAAATAAATTGATTTTATTGAACTTATGATTTATTTTGATTTTTACCCCGTCCGAAATGTGCAATATAAGTATAGGGTCTTAAGTTATATTTATCAAAGTTGAAGGTTGTGCGACTATGTTTGTGAGGCGTTTTAAGTAACATTAACTGAACACCGAGCCACACGCTGGTGTTAGTCCAAAGCAAGAAAGCAATAATTGCATTGAATATTCAATTTTATGTTAAGATACTTTAATAATCGTACTCGAAAAGGATAAAGTGAGGCCCCAAAAAAAAAAAGATAGTGTCAAAAGAGCATGGGTTTCTATGAACATTCAAGTCCGGCACCGGCTGAAGAACGTTTGTACGTAAAAACCGTAAACGTATCCATCCATCCATCCAACCAACCAACATCCAAAGCACTCCAAAACTGAGTCTGAGATAAATTGCAATTTAAACAAACAATAAGAGCGATTTTCACTTAGGAAACCCAAAAACGAAACTGAAATCCAACAGAAATCAGTTGGGACGCGTCAAAGGTCGCGACGAGACCCAACTGGACGATCTACAGCCATTCATCCAGTGTATACAAGCATGAATATACACCACTTATATATATATTAGGTATATATTTTCGAACTGTTTTTCTACTTGCGTAAAAGCGAAAAGCAACTACCAAAATATACTTGAAAATACGTCCAAAATTTAAAATTCAAGGTCAAGATACAACTATGATATATACTTACAACTGCATGGTTATTCATGAATTTAAATATGAACCGCGTATTTACCAATGATAATCCTAACTGAAACACAATTAATTTGAATATTGAGTGCCCCCTGGGGGAACTCCAGAATGTAATTCCCAGCCAGGGGGCACTTGTTTGAGTATGTGTGTGCAATTTGTAGACGCCGCAATTCGAATCGGTTGAGCATTTTAATTCAGAACTAATTTAATCACATGAGTGTATATAGTGGGGCATTATTACCGTCTAAATCACCCTCAAATTAACGCATTTAACTAGCGCAAATAACGTTCAACTAGAGGTTGATTGAGTAACGTGTGAAGACCCCGATAGAAAAACGAAAGTTAGCAGCACTTTATTGGGCTTAATTGTAAAATAGATCGAGAATCCATAGTTGTAGACAGAGTGCATTGCATTGCAAAGAAATTAAGTAGCCGTAGAGATCGATTGGAACGCCGACAAATTGAATCGTACCTTGACGTTATAAAAGAATTAATCATATTTTTGTGCAATCTAGTGCAGTTCTCACGCAATCAGCCCCGCAACAAATAGTTTGCTATTGCATAGGCACACACATATTAGACGGGATATAGGATCGATCGGATCGGAAGATAGCCTTCGAAAAGTTTACTCGTAAGTTTGCGCACTCTTAGAGCTTTTAGCACGGTCAACGAATAAATGTTATTACACCACGATTACAGCTCGACTCCATCAGCCGTTAAATAAACTAACCAAGAGTTCAGCCCCAAGTTAATGGATAAACTAAACCACATGCTAGATCTGCTTTATCATCACACACAAAGCTAACCATTGTTGACGCATTTGGTTCGATAATAAAGTTGAGTTCACTCCCCACTTGTAGTTGCAATCACAGAACAGAGTATAATGCAAAAAATAGGTGTCAGCAGCGGAAACCATACATATAATTTTAGTAATTTACAATTGTTTTAATCCAACTTAAGTATTTTAAAGCAAACACGCCGGAGAAATTTAAACAAAAATACACGCGTAATCAGCAATTTGAACAACTTCAACCGAACAAAACAAAAGAGAATATGAAATATGTACTTATATCTATAAATACAAATATACAAACATGCAATGGGCATTTTTCAATGGAGTTGGCTTTAATTTCTCAGCTGGGGGCTGAATGTGGACTTGTTGCCGCTGGGTCAACAAGTAGCAACAGCGATGCTGACCCTGAACTCGGCCTTCCGAGTCACCAACTGGTTCCATTTTTTTGGGCCAGCACCTTTGGGGCAGAGGGCTTTCGTAAATGAGGCTAGTGGTTCGTTTAAAGATGTGCATCTTCCAGTCGGAAGTGTTTTATTAATGAAAACAAATGGCAAAATTGTTAGTTAGTAGATAAATGCTTACAACACTTTTAGTTTACAGTTTACGTAGTTGGTTATTGCTGAAGGTCCTCTCGTCGGAGAACTCCCCGTTGAACCCCTGGCCATGGAATGCAATGGTTCCACACCGTGTCCTACATCCTCAGATGATCACATGACGACTATATCATTTACATAGGATGTTCCGTTAGTCTATCCCTACAACTTTCCCTATTTATATTTATACACACAAAGTACACAACACACAGTAATTGTTAATTAGCTTTCCAAGTGACTCGTTTGCGATTGAATTGCTGGGCTTCATTTCTTTTGATTTGACTCCGTTTGATTTGATTTGCACTAGCTACCCGTCTGTCTCTTCTTGCTGTTTATACACGGTCGGTGTACAGAAAATATATAATTCTAGCATTCGATTTATGTATTTACAAAGGGTTGTTCTAACTTGAATTCGAGTTCCGTTAAGTCGGCGTTAGTCAGTATCTCTCAGTTGGTTTGGTCCCCCTCCCGTTCCCCACCCCACTTGACTCCTCAGTGCTCGATGGACCATCGTTGGGACTCGCTGTGGGGATCGCATGGCGCCACCTGAGCGTCGTCCAGGCTCTTGAGACCCTTGTGGTCCAGGCACAGGCCCGTGTTGCTGTGGATGACATGCTGGCGTTCGTACCGCCACTGCTCGTTGAACTCGTCGTTCTCCATGCAGGGCACCATCACCACCCGGTACGGCGGGGACTCGCTGTGCTGCACCGTCGCGCAGCTCAGTTCGTTGCGCAGCACCTGCGAGTTCGTGAAGGAGAAGAGCTGCGACTTCTGCAGCACCTTGCCGCAAGGATACAGGCCGGCGTTGTAGGGCTTCTCGTTGTTCTGCAGCAGGTCGTCCAGGCACAGGTTGGCGCTCAGGGCGCGCACCTTGCCCCAGCCCTGCACGCTCTGGGTGGGCACAAACTTCTCCGGGTAGATGTTCTTCAGGTACCACTCGAAGCTCTTGCAGCGGAGCTTCTTGCGCAGCATCACTCGGTGGGTCACGTCGCCAATGTCCGCGTGGAACTTCAGGTCCGGCCGGTTGAGGAAGAAGATGTTGATGTACTCGTCCATCCACACCAAAGCCATGCGGGCAGTATTTATGCCGTGCGTGTCGCGGTCGTTGGGAAATCTGAAAGTAGTTCAAATGAGTTCATTGAAATACAGCTCTTGATACTGTCAAAGATTAGACGAGAAGGTCAGTTGGACCTAAAATGTATGTTGGTATAACAGCTTACTTGTAGGGATGGAAGTCGCGGAATATGTGGCCCACGCGGGAGCAGGGAATCGTCTCAATGGTGCCGCCGCACTGCCAGATGCGGAAGGACATTTCCAGGTTCTCGCCGCCCCAGCCGTCCATCTGCTCGTCGTAGCTGCCCACCTCCCAGAAGTACCGGCGGTCCATGGCGAAGAGTCCGCCGGCCATGGTGGGACTGTAGGCCGGGCAGATCTCCCGCTCCTGCTTGCACTCGCGGCGCTGGCGCTGCTTCTCCCGCTCCGGCAGGTTGATCCAGTCAAAGTGGCCGTTCCACTGGAATCCGCCCACCTGGAAGGACTTGTAGCCATTTGTGCTGTACTGGAAGTCGTTGGCGTCGATGACATCGATGATCGGCACCAAGACGCTCGTCCGGGACTCCTTGATTCGCTGCAGGAGGGGCTCGCACCACCCGATGTTGCCCTCGCAGTGAGCGTCCAGAAAGATGAGCACATCCCCCGTCGCGACTCGAGCTCCGGCCAAACGGGCACGAATCAGGCCCAATCTGCAGCGAGAGAGGCGAAAACTTTCTTTAGCCACGTGAAGGGCAAAACAAGAAACAAAAATATCTTATTGGGTCAGTCGAAAACCTTCGATCGCTTGCCAAGCACGATCAACACCATCCTACATGGCATCCGTCGCGTGAAGTCATCGGAAAGTCTGCAAAGCTCGCGGGCTGCGGAGTGTAATGCACGCAGAAAACCGAGTCTGGGAGTTACAAAAAGTCGAGCCCAACACACATAATCGTAACTTGACGAACTGGTTTTCTCTTCATTTTTTCAGTCTTTGGCTTTTGGTTTTGAGCGTTTGTCGGTTCTGGACAAAAAGAAGATGCTCCAAGCGCGTCTGACATGGCAAACAAGTTATTCAAATGAGTTCAAGCCGCAGCGATTCGATTAGCCGAATCGCTGAACTTTTCCTCGCCTATTAACAGTAATCATGGTGTTTCACTTCTAGTTTTTTACAACACTTTAATATAACTTTTAAAGTATCTATAAATTTCGTATTGATTTCAACCAGTATCAACTGATTTAAGTATTCTTTGGCCAGATAATGTGATAAAAATACGTATATGTGTATCACAAGAACGCATGCTAACAAGTTTAGCACAACATTTGCATATACCAAAGGTCATATTAATAGTAAATAAGCGCCTTTAGTCACACACCTTTATAAATTCCTTCTGCACCTTTCACTTTTAGTTTCCTACTCTATTTAATCAATCAGTTATTAGTTTTTACTATTATTTCTGAAACAAAGTAATTAAGTGACACAATAAGATGGTATGTAGCATATAATACTCATTAAACTGCTTAACTTAAATCTAAATTTAGTTTGTGCTAAATTTTTTTCTTGGGTTTTTCAAACTTTGTCACTGATTATAAGCTGTTATAATACAGCTGTTATCACACTTTCTTTTATGTTAACTATGCGTCATTGAGAATTATTTTATTCAATAAATCCACGTTGCATATAATATATCTTTTCCCAAAGGTCTTTGTTGGTTCTTTAAATATCGGGCTCTCCCCAAAACGAAGTAAAAATATTCAGGTCATGCACCGGTTAACTCACCGGTTCTTGAGCCGCAGCACGGTGACCTTGCCGGCGGGAATCCGCGTGCGAACGTAGTAGTCCAGCTTGGCGCCCAGCTCCACGTTGTCGCTGCCGTCGTCCACCAGGATGATCTCCTTGAGGGCCTTCTCGTTGCAGGTGCTCAGGGTGCTGTGCACGGTCCTCAGCAGCACGGAGTAGGGTTCGTTGAAGAATATGATGACCACACTGGCGCTGGGCAGGGAGGCGGCGTCGTAGCGCTGCTTGGCGCACAGCGGGTTCCGGTGGTCACCCACACTCCGGTTGTAGGTTAGCTGCTCGCTGAGCTCCTCGTTCAGGGCGATCTTTTTGTAGATGGCATCGCCCCGCTCCTTGGCGGCCCCCGAAAGGTGCACGGCCGTGCCCTGTTCTCCGAGGCCTGCCTGCTGCTTCTGGATGTCCAGCTGGATGATCTGCTCGTAGGGCGACTGCGTGGCCGGTCGAGCGATCTCGTTCTCGCTGTCGCTGTACGCGTCGAAGCGCTCGCGTCCGTGTCCCCGCAGGGCGGCAGCCCGCACTGGAGATGCCACCTGCTCCTCCGGCGCTCCGTTCTGCTGCACCTTGCTGTAGAGGATGAAGCACAGGGCGACCAGGATGAAGATGATCAGCTTGCCGTAAAAGGAACGGAACCGAGGCAGCATTTTGGTGGGTTGTATATCTGCCTGTTGGGCTTGGTTGGGGTTTCTGAGGTAGCACTAGGTAACTCCACGCAGACGTGGCTCTGCCGATCGGATCGCGTGCCTGTCCGCTGTCCGATTCTTTCCACTACTCAGTCATTTAACTCCGATTCGCTGGCGAAACTACAGACACATATGTTTCGTGGCTTTCGGTCGCCAGCAATTCCAGTTTTCTCTCTTTTTCCGTTGAGCGCCGCGCACCGCCGCTTAGTGGAGTGGCTTAAACTAGACTAAATGGAAATATTATTCTAAGCGCGTCTGCCACAATAAAAACACAACGGCGAGAATCAAAAACAACAAAAACTTACTCTGGCATGTTTTTTATACGCTGTTGCTCTTCAGTGTGACCGCGGATGCAAAATGACCGAGTGGGGCACGGTGGCCCATTTTAACTTATTATCCCACAAAATTTATACTCAGCGACTAAAACAAAAACAATATTCATTGCCTACCTTTTAACCTTTTAATAATTTTCAAACTTATTTCCATGATATTTTATCCAAAAAAGGTAAAGTGAACATTTTATTTTACTTTTCAATAGATTTGGAAATTATTCCTAACTTTAAACTTATTTTGGGTAGGACTTGTGAATAAGTGGTTTTATGGTGTACCGAGATATTTTCACAAAGGTACACTTTTTGCGGTACCTTCTACGTTACGTACTTAACAAAATTTCTTTCTCAACACTGAAAGGTTCGTACACATAAATTTCTAAATTTCAAAAGATCTGGCCATATTCTATACTCTCTACCTATTTTCCCTGGTCTGGTAGCACAACTCGCTAAAAAGGTTTCTAGGTTCGTGTCTTGGGAAAGTATACGTTTTCTGATTTTGCTTTTCTTTTTAGTTTTCCTCTTTACCTTAAATTGCCATTAAAAGATTGTGATGAGTCTGGAAGTCCATATTTTGGGTCACTATGCTAAAAACCATTGAAAACCTGGAAAAATCTGACATGAACAAGGGTCATAATTTAGACCATCGTAAAATAAAAAATTTTAAATGGAGTTTTATTAGGGATGCGATTACAAACGATTAGAGGCATTCCACTTTGGAATCGGATTAAAATTGACAAAGTTATTATTTTATTTATTAAAAAATTGGAAAAATCTGTCATGAACAGGGGTCAAAATTTCGACCATCGGAAAATGAACATTTTTTAAAGTAGTTGTATTAAAAATGCGATGACAAAAGTTTAGAGGTATGCCACTTTGGAATCAGATTAAAATTGACAAAGTTATGTGTTCTGAAAATCCAAATTTTGGGTCACTATTATGAGAACCATTGAAAACCTGGAAAAATCTGACATGAACAAGGGTCATAATTTAGACCATCGTAAAATAAAAAATTTTAAATGGAGTTTTATTAGGGATGCGATTACAAACGATTAGAGGCATTCCACTTTGGAATCGGATTAAAATTGACAAAGGTATGAGTTCTGGAAGTCCAGTTTGGGTCTAATTTATCATTATCATTTAACAACAATTTGTATATACATGATTTTATTACTTTTCGACACCAGAGCTCGCCGTTAGGATCTTATCAAAAATGATTACATTTCTGTGTGAACCTAACACCTAACGGATGACCAGCAAACACGCAAAGCCCTCCCACTGCAAATTCTGTCCAAGTAGTCACATCAATTACCCAAAAAAAGCGGAAATTTAAATCAAAACTTCCTGCCCGCGAGTGGCGTTGAAAACGCTGAAAACGAAAGGGACTGACCGACTGACTGCCGCACTTGACACTTTGGCCGGCACTTAATGCCCAAATGGCATGTTCATTTGTTGTTAAAGCGAAGCCAATGGGTTTCCAATTAAAACTTGTTGCTCCGACTCTTGGCCCGAACATGCAACCACATGTTGTCGTCGGATGGGAGTCGGATGGCTGTCTCTTTCGGCTTGTTCAAATCTCATTTTAATTCTAATTCACCTGGGTTCTCATCGCAACTTTCATTTGGCAGCGCCTCAAATTGATGCCAACAAGACTGTCCTCGTTCGGCTGAGGTCTGTGATTAATCTGGCTAATTAGGGTACGAGCCTCAACTGCGCGACGGTGTTTTTAAGTGAGCTCTTGGGCCGCATAATTAATACGTTACGTATACGCAACGGTGTCGCTGCGGGAGGCGCCACTGGCCAGATCGACCAGAGCGACCCAGCAGCCAAATTAAAGTTCAAAGTGCTCCAAAGCTATGGTAATTGGAGTTTCGGCTTCGGAGCCGCGGCGTTGGTGGGAAGCAGCCGTTGAGCCGCTGAAAGGTGGCAACTGTTTTGCCAATCTTCGCTAAAACTCCCTAATGGCTTTGAGCGACAAAAACTAGGAAGGAAATAAATTACTTTGTAGTCTCTGCAGCCCAGTGGGATGGACCTGCTGATGGGGGCCTTTGTTTTAGTTACCGAAAAACAAAGACAGAGCAGAAAGAGCAGGGAGACGCGATACGAAGAGCCAGTCGACATTTGGAATTCCATTTCGTGTGCGACCTCAAAATACTAGTTTGTAAAATGCAGCGGATCCGGCATTGAAACAGATTAGTTTCTTCGGTTGAAAAAATTAACACCTCCTAAATTTGAAATACTCGTTTATTAGCGCCACCGAAATTATGCATTTTCAGCACATTTGTGAAATGCTTAATGGCCTGAGGTCGAATTAGTTGGCTCTTAAGTGCTGCGGGCCGCAACCGGATTGAAACCCCGGCCGTCTTCAAGAGCCCGCAAATAGGTTTGTGTAAATAGCAGAAGTGCTCGATAAATAATTTTTGAAATTACTCTATTCAATAATGAGTGCGGCTGAAGCCCCCAACGAGGTCTCATTAATGCGCGTACAATAAAAAAAAGGGTTAGAGACGACCAGCGAAAAACAATTTAACTGCTGCCGCACATTGTTCCACATGTGAGCAGACTGCGGTTAAGGTGCCCGCCATAATGACTCGGGCCACAAAATCTATTAATCTAAATGACCCTGAAGATCACACAAGCAGCCAAGCAGCCAAGAAATGGTCGACTAACGATCGCCATCCATCAATGGAAATGGCCAGTCAACGGCGGATAATAACAGAATTGGAATTGGGATTGACTGCGACTGCGACTGGGATCGCAATTGAAAAATGCCTGCCATAGATTTTGTGGATTATCGTTTGTCTGCTACTTTCGTTTCGCCTCGACAGCCTTTGCAAATGTCAAAAGGTTGGGCAATTGCGGCGATTGCGTTCGGGTTTCGACAGCCAAGCTCCGGAGGATGAGCCCGTTCGGATCTCGGATCTGCTTTATCGGGCTTTATCGGATCAGAGCTGGAGCAAGTCCACGGCTTCCCATGACAAATTGATCAGCCTGGGAAGCGTAATGATGCCACATTATCATACGTTTGCGAGCGTGATTTATGATCCCGATTGACCGATTTCGGGGGGACTCTGTCTTCGACTAAACCGAAAGTGAAAGATTTCACGATACCCGCTTCGCAATGACAATGCCCGGCCATTGTCTCACCCACTAAAGCGCTTGGGGGTTCGCTGGTTACCAAATCGCCGAGCAATCTTAATTCCAGTGCCCTAGGTCCAATCAGCACGCGTCAAAAGTGGCGCCAAAGTGACGAACCAAATTATGATTCGGATCGAATATGCACAAACACAAAACGAGCACAAACTAAGGCGGCCTTATGGCGGTAGCCAGTCGGCTTTTGCATAATCCCCGGAACCTGCTGAGACACCCGCATTGTGGTCCGTTTACGGGCGCATTTACATAAGAGCCAATCATGCGAGATGTCATCGAATATTTGGCCAGTTCATCCCCAGTTCAGCACCATTATATCTGCTGGAATGCACATTGCGCCCATTTTGATGGGGTTTTCACAACCACACCGGAGATGGACAGTCGTTGATCTGACGGCCCGATTGTCTTTTAAAACCACATCAAAATCAATATCGCGTATCGATCAACATCCAAAAGCGAGCATTGTCTCAATGTTAGCAACCTCCGGAGTGATGATTCGGGTCCATTTGAATAACAGCCCCAGCAATGACCGCTGCCCCTCCATATCCGCTATCATTTATTGTGCGGAGGTGGCTAATCCCAATTCAGCATTTCTTTGTTTGTCTTTATGGCTTTGGTGAAGGCTGTGCGGAATGGCTTTAGCCATGCTAGCGAAACTCTTTAATTAAATGCAGCTTGCGTGGCAAAACATTGTGACTTAAACAAATGTATTAGAAGATGAAGCGGTTAGCAGAAGCAGCCGACTTCCAGTTTTCCGAAGTACATGGTAAGAACTCAGAAATTTCCTTTATCTCTTGTTGTGGAGTGAGTGGAGTCCTGGTAAGCCAGAGCTCCGTCAGACCGACTTCCTTTTGGTGCAGCAGTTAGACTTTAAATGCAAACGTTAAGTTAGGGATAAATTGTGATAATAGTTTTGTGTGCTTTTAGTTACGCAAGTTCCGCCAGCGCCTCCATTTCCCTCCTGCTACCTCCAACAAGAAGCAGAAAACGCAGATACCCACAGCGACCAAGTAGAGTACCATGATCCACGAGACGTCCTCCAGTAGTATGCTTGGACTGTAGGCTCTTGGACGACTGAGATCCTCCAGGGGAGTCAGTCCGAGTCTCACCATGTCGAAGAAGCTGTGGCTCCTCCAGTAGTTCACCAATCCGAACTCCTGTTGCCGCATCATGTGCTCCTCGAAAAGGTGTCGATAGGGAAGATGTCTTCGCAGGGGGATGGACATGAAGATCAGCCTGGAGAAGCACAAGTTCCTCGCGTAGTAGAAGAGGGGTTCCCTGAAGATCTTCTGTTGCTCAGCGTAGGAGCTCCAGCGGTCCCCCGTAACCACGAAACTGTAGCTCAGATTGAACTGGTCACGCAGATCGTAGCACTCCGGCAAGTTGTCGAAGACCACAACACCATCCTCGTCGATTTCGCGGAAGTGAGAGTTGTTCGTCTTGATCAGAGAATTGAATTCAATCAGGGGGATGGCCAGCCTCGGGTGATGACGACCAATGTCCTGGAAGGAGCGAGCCTCAGGCTCCGACGGGGGGTTCGTGAAGAACGCATTCAGATAGGCCTCGTACATGGTGGTGATCATTATGCTGGCAAAGCAGAGTATGCTGACAATCAGCCTGAGGTGTTTGTTTGCGTTTTGGGGAAAGGGAAACGATTGGCCCAAAAGACCGCGCAGGCTTTTGTCGTTCACCAGGATGTTGGCCAGGCTGAGGTCCTGCCAGGACATTTTCCAACTGTAAATCAGCAGCACGGAAAACAGGCAGAGCAGGAAGATGGTAATGCCGACCACAAGACGATCCATGATGACGCCATACACCAGGTTGTAGGGCAGCCTAGGTGGAACCTGGAGCATCAGGCAGTAAGTTGTGAGAATATACGGATAGCTGGATGTTTCCATGAGAGATGTACGCAAAGAATTATCCAAGGTGGTGCCGATGTCGAGCTCCTCGTTCTCCACCATCTTTAGAATTTCCCTCACGATGAACTTATTGCCCAGATTCTCCAATTGCAAGCTGGCATTCACTTTCTCGGCAAAGCTGTTGACCACATTGGCCACATAGCCCATCATCTTCTTTTCGCCACTCTTCGAGTCCAGATAAAGCATGGAGCGAGGAGGAAGGAAATCAGCGCCAGTCTTTATAGGCTTTCCGTGCATATTCAGAAAGTTTTCTATATAAACAGGGCTCTTTTCGGATAAGGTCACTTCTTCAAAGTTGGGATCTTGAAAGTAGCGACAGGCGTAGATGACATCCGACTTGTGGAAGTCTCCTTTTACCATAGCTATGTTGTGTTGCTCCTTATTGGAATAGCTATCGCACACAGAACTTGGTTGAATATCTCCAGGAAGGTAGATTAAACGCCTGTTTCTTAGCAATTTCACTAGAGTGCGGTGGATCGACTCCTTCTCGGCTTCGGGATCACAGCTGACGATCAGGGTTAAGCTGCTGAAGTTCCAATCGAAGGAGGTGCTGCCTGAAGAAACCAGAACTGTGGACACATCCAAGCGTCGGGATAGGGAATGAAATACACAGTCCTCTCCATAGACCAACAGGGTGTTATACAATTCCTCCAGTTGCAATCTTAAAAAGAGATTTAAAAGTCGGTCCTCCAGGTCTGTGCTCCCTTTTTTGGTTATATTCAGAAACTGAGCACTTGATGTACCCACGCAGAGAAGAAGGATAATAAGCCAACTCATGGTTGCTACTTAACTGTGAAAAGTCCTGAGCTTTGTTCACATTTTGTACCTCAAACTCACACGAACAGTGTGATTGGCATGCAATTCTCGTGTTTCCCACATTGTGTTAACATGGCCGAAAGGTCGGGCTACAACTAATGGTCGTGCAATTAGCCTCAAATAAGAATTTATAATTTCCCAGGTGGGTAAGAACAAATACAGCATTTATAGCTGCAATTATTGAGCATTTCAGCTTCGTTTTTTCCCTATTTTAATAAAAGAATAATATTTTTCACGAAAACGAGACTTTGTTTTAATTAAAGCTTAAAAAAGGTGACTAAAATCGTAAATTGAAGCGTAAAAGGCTGTGATCTCAGTTGGTAGTCCATTTCCATTTGTATGTTTTGAAGCGACTCCAGAAAGTTAGGGATACCAAGAGCTCCAGGCCGAAACAGCAGCAACTGATGCCCAATGCAAAGATGTACAGGCCCAACACCCAGTAGAGGTCGTCTATGTCGATGGCATCCTCGTCAGGGGGCTTGCCGAAGTCCGTGTAGGGGGTCAGACCGAGTCTCAACATGTCCAGGAAGCTGCTGTCGATCCAGTGGTTCAGTAGGCCGAACTCCTTCTGCCGCAGGATGTGCTCCTCGAAGAGGTCGCGATAGGGAAGGCGCCGTCTGACCGGGAAGCTCAGGAAGCTGTGCCGACTTAGGCAGAAGTCCTCCGAGTAGTAGAATATCGGTTGGTCGAAGAGCTTCTGCTGCTCCTTGTAGGTGCCCCACCGCACACTGGTCACCGGAAAGATGTAGTTGTTATCGAAGGATGACCGCAACTGCAGGAATTCACTGTAGTTCTCGAAAACCTCGACTTGCCCCTCGCTCTCTTCCGCCATTTTGAGTTTGTTCTCGTACCGCAGCGTATTTATAGCGGCCCAGTTCAGTGCCATCTTGTACCTGGACGTTTGAAAATCTCTGACGGTTCGCATAAACGGTCTGGGTGGCGGACGATATAGGTAGGTCTTCAGGTAGGCCCCGTACATCGTGGTGGTCATCAGACCCGAGAAGCAGAGGAGCAGGCAAGCGAGCTTTAGCTTCCGGCTGGAACTCTGGGGAAAGGGAAAGGGCTGCCCCAGAAAGCCCCTCAGGCACACGTCGTTCATCAGGACGCTGGTCAGACTGAGCCCTCGCCAGGACCTCTGCTGGATGTAGATCAGCAGCAGGGAGAAGATGCAGAAAAGCACGAGGAGAATGCCCAGGACGGGAATGTCTAGGATTATGCCAAAGATCCAGCTGTACGGAACTTGGTCCGGAAGGGGAACCATGAAGCAGTAGGAGCTGATCAAGTAGGGATAGGTCAAGGTGTCGAAGCTGCTCATATCCCAATCGGCCTCGACGCTCATGCCGATGTCCAGAAGATCGTCTGCCGCCCACTTGGATACATTCATGAAGAATACTGTGCCCCCGGCCTCGGTCAAACCCTCCTGCATCTCAAGGCTGGCATTGACCTTCTGCACAAAGTTGTTCAGCACATTGGCCACGTACCCTATCCACTTCTTCTCGCCGGTCTTCGGGTCCTCGGTGACCATGGACCGGGGTGCCACGTCGTCTGTGATTGTCCTGATCGGCGCACCGTGCATGTTGCGAAACTGGTTCGTGAAAATCGGTTTGCCGTCGAGTAGATTCACCTCTTCGTAGTTCGGATCTTGAAAGTGGCGACATGAGTTAATAGCATTCGAACGATAAAAGTCTTCCGTCACCATAGCTACGTTATATTGCTCCCTTTTCGAAAAGTGATCGCACACGAACTCTGGTTGGATATCTTCCTGAAGAATAACTAGTCGCGGATTCGATTGCAGTTTAATCTGTGTGCGATAGTTCTCCTCCTTCTCGGCTTCATAGCCGCAACTTAGGATCAGAGCTAAACTGCTGAAATTCCATTCGAAATTAGTGCTTCCCGAGGGAACCAGCACGGTGGAGAACTGCAGTTGATTGGATAGGGAAGGAAAAACACAATGCTCTCCGTAAATTAGAAGGGTGCTGTAGAACTTTTCCTTTTGCAATTTGATGAGAAGGCTTATCAATCGCTGCTCTTGTTCTAGCTTATTGGTATTCTCTTCATCCAGAAACTGAGCTCCTGAATTCCCGAGACAGAGAAGAACAATAATTAACCAAGCCATGGTTGTATGTTAACTGCCGAAAGTCTTCTGCGTTCCCCACATTTTGTACTTTATACTAAAAAGGACTCATGTTACAGGATAAATTGCAGGGCAATTACCGGTTGCATGTCGTCAACCAATAAACACTCTACAAGGGCCTAATGCTAAATGTTAACTTGCTACTTAACCCCTCGACCTCCGCCACCGCCTCCACCTTTCTCCTCCCACTTCCAAGAGAAAGCAGCAGATGCTAACCAGAGAAGCAAGCAGATAGAGATTCATTACCCACGAGACGTCGTCCAGCACTATACTTGGGTTGCGCTCCCTGGGCTGACTGGGATCCTTTAGGGGAGCCAGTCCGAGTCTCACCATGTCGAAGAAGCTGTGGCCCCTCCAGTAGTTAACCAGTCCGAACTCGTGCTGCCGCTGCATGTGCTCCTCAAAGAGGTGGCGATAGGGAAGGTGTCTTCGCAGCGGAATGGACATGAAGAGCATTTGCGAGAAGCAGAGGTCCTTTGCGAAGTAGAAGAGTGGCTCCTTGAAGAGCGACTGCTGCTCTGCGTAGGCCCTCCAGCGTTCTCCGGTTACCACGTAATAGTAGCTGGTGTTGAAGGCGTTTCGCAGAGCAACTGCTTCTTGCCAGTTGTCGAAGATGGCCAGGTAATCCTTGTTAATTCCGAGGAACAGTTCGTTGCCTGTGTTTATCATTACCTTGGCCTCGAGTGCGTTAATGGCAAGCTTTTGTGGAACCTTGGCAAAGTCCTCGAAAGAGCGAAAGTGAAACCCAGACGGGGGATCCGTGAAGAAGGACTGCAGGTAGGCGTCGTACATGGTGGTCAGCATGATGCTGGCGAAGCACAGGATGCAGAAGATCATCCTCAGCTGCTTGTTTGCGTTCGAGGGAAACGGATGGGACTGGCCCAGAAGTCCGCGGAGGCTAATGTCATTCAAGAGCACGTTGGAGAGTTTTAAGTCCCGCCAGGACATGTTCTTGCTGTAAATCAGCAGCACGGAGAGCAGACAGAAGATCACGAAGATAATGGCCAGGACGAGGCGGTCCACTATCATCGCATAGACCTGGTTGTAGGGCAGCTTGGCCGGAACCGGAGCCATCAGGCAGTACGAGGTGAAGAGGTACGGGTAGCTGGTTGTGTCGGTGTTCTTTGTCATCAAAGAGAATTCCACAGAAATGCCAATGTCGAGCTCATCGTTCTGAGCTCTTCTCGCAATCTCCTTAAGGGTGAGCTCATCGGGTAAGAGGTCAAAGTGCAAGGTGGCGTTCACCTTGTCCGCAAAGTTATTAACCAGATTCGCCACATAGCCCTTTACCTTCATGTCACTTCTGTTCGCATTCCGATACACCATCGATCGATGTGGCCTGAGATCAGCTACTACTCTGATGGCTGTCCCGCGCATATTTCGAAAGTTTTCAACATAAATTGGCTTCTGCTCAGTTAGGCTCACTTCTTCAAAGTTTCTGTCTTGAAAGACGCGGCAGGCGTAAACGATTCCTGACTTGCCAAAGTCTTTTCTTACCATGGCAATGTTGAACTGCTCCCTTTGCGAATATCTTTCACACACAGAACTTGGTTGAATGTCTTCTTGTAAGTAGATCAAACGCCTGTTTCTTTGCAGCTTTATGAGGGTCCGGTAGGTCGACTCCTCCTCCGCTTCAGGACCGCAACTAAGAATCAGAGTAAGAGTGGTGAAATCCCAGTCAAAATTGGTGCTGCCCGAAGACACCAGCACCGTGGGTAAGTCCAAGCTCCTAATTAGGGAGTGAAATACACAATCCTCCCCGTACACAAGCAGGGTATCGAAGACCTCTTCATGCCTGAGCTTAAAAATAAGGCTGAGCAAACCTCTTTCTGTATCGTGTTCTCCTCGATCGGAGATATCAGGGAATTGGGCTTCAACCCTTCCCAGGCAGAGGAGCAAAACTACCAACCAAGCCATCGCTTCCACACAAACTGTGGTTATAAGCTGAGTGTTCCTGCCTTTTAGCTTCATTCCTTGACAATTAAAGGCGTTTCCGTGCGTGATGCATATTAGTTTCTGAATTAATTTGTAGTTGTTATTTTAATGCCCATGAAAATGCTTGTCGGACGAACATTATTATTTTATAGATTAAAGAAGCTTCAGGAGTTGTAAACTTTTAGCATGCACATTTCGTGTCGTTCGGAGTACAGAAGCCAGTAAATACTTCTTTGCTTTATTTAAATATACCTTTTTGATTCAGTTATTAAAAATATGTATTACTTTATTATCTTTCGAAAACACATCTTCCATATCTCGACTTTGCTTAAAAGCTCGATTAAAAAGCAGACGACGCTAATCACCATTGCGACCAGATAGATTTTGAATATCCAGGATACATCCTGGAGTAGTAAGCTTTTATCCAACTCAACCTGCGGACTGAGGTCACTGAGGGGTGTTATGCCCAGCCCCACCATGTCGAAGAAGCTGTGGCTCTTCCAGTAGTTGACCAGTCCAAACTCCTGCTGCCGTCTAATGTGATCCTCGAAGAGATGGCGATAGGGAAGGAATCTTCGCAGGGGAATGGACATGAAAAGCTGGCGGGAGAAGCACAGGTCTTTTGCGAAATAGAAAACGGGTTTTTTGAACAACTTTTGCTGTTCGGCGTAGACGCTCCACCGATCCTCAGTGACTGGGTATCCAAATCTAACATTAAGTGAGTCCCGCAGGTTCAGATAATCCTTCCAATTCGAAATGACCAAAAGGTCTTCTTTGTTTAATTCCCCAAACTGTGAATTGTTGACTATCACCAGCGAATGCACCTCGAGCGCCGGAATGGCAATCTTCTGGTGAAACCTGCCAATGTCCTCGAAGGAGCGAATTTCGTGGTCCGTCGGGGGATCCGTGAAGAAGGACTGCAGGTAGGCGTCGTACATGGTGGTCAACATGATGCTGGCGAAGCACAGGATGCAGAAGATCATCCTCAGCTGCTTGTTTGCGTTGGAGGGGAAGGGAAACGATTGGCCCAGCAGACCGCGAAGGGTTATATCGTTCACCAGGACGTTGGATATGCTCAGATTTCGCCAAGACATTTTCCGGCTGTAGATCAGCAGCCCAGAGTGCAGGCAGAAAATCACGAAGATAATGCCGAGAACGAGGGGATCCACGATAATGGCGTACACCCGATTGAACGGCAACTTTGAGGGAACCGGAAGCATCAGGCAGTAGGTGGTCAGCAGGAACGGATAGCTGGCCGTATCAAGACCGTTGGTGACCAAGACCGAGCCCTCCAGGAAAATGCCAATGTCGAGCTCATCCTCCGAAATTCTCCTTTTAATCTCCTTATAGGGGAGATTCCTGCCAAGTGTTTCAAACTGCAGAGTGGCATTCACACTTTGAGCGAAGGTGTTGAACAGATTTGCCACGTATCCCGTCAACTTCCTTTCCCCACTCCTTGGATCCAAATACATCATGGATCGAGGAGCCAGTAAGTCTGTCACTGCCTTGATCTGCATTCCGTGCATATTTTGAAAGGGCTCGATATAAATCGACTTAGCTTCCATTACATCTATTTCTTCAATTCTGGGATGGGGAAGGAAGCGACAGGCGTATATCAACTTCGTGTTATCAAAGTCTGCTCTTATCATAGCCACATTATACTGCTCCCTGCGGAAGTACGTTTCACACACAGAATCGTGATCGAAGTCCAGTGGTAGGTAGACAATTCGTCTGTTTCTCTGCAACTTGAGGAGAGTGCGGTAGTTGGCCTCGCATTCGTCTTCTGGTCCACAACTCAGAATCAGAGCCAGGCTGCTGAAACCCCAGTCGAAATGGGTGCTACCCGAAGAAACCAGCACTGTGGGCACATCTAAACGCCTGGAAATGGAGTGGAAAACGCAACTCTTTCCGTAAACCAGCAGGGTGTCGTAAGCTTCTTCCTGATCCAGTTTCAGCAGGAGGTGGAGCAGTTCCTCTTCCAAATCTGGATCGCTTTCAGTTGAATCACCCAGAAATTGACCACTCGCTTGTCCCAGGCAGAGGAGGAAAACAACCAACCAAGCCATTGCGGTTGCTAAACTGTTTGGACACCATGCGTGTTCCCTGCTTTTTGTTCTGCGCTTAGTTTACATGTTCAAAGTCCATATGGGGGTTCAAAACTATGTGTGAGTTGTGTTACTTTTGTAAAACATTTGCCGTGAAAATGTTTTCCGGCTACTAACGTTTCTGCCTGCAAGGCTTAATGGTTTTCAGACCTTCTTTAGGTTAAAAATGATTTATTTTTCTCATGCAATTTTCGTGTTGCTTCAAAAGTAGAGTCATTAATGGGAAATATTCCTGATCGCTTGCCCCGTTACCACTAGGCATACTAGTTAGCTTGTTTCTTTATTGAAATCTTTATTTATACACATTTTTTGTGGCATGCATGACCAAATTTTGATTTACGTCCTCCGCCTCCAAAATCGCCTCCACCTTTCACCAAAACGAGCGATCTCCAATAGGAAGCAGCAGATGCTCAGGGCAATGGCTCCAGCGTAAAGCTTGAGTATCCAGGAGATGTCGTCGAGCAAGAGACTTGGCTCCTCTTCTTTCTTGTGGCTAAGGTCCTCCAAGGAGGCCAGTCCCAGCCTCACCATTTCAATGAAGCTCTGGCTCTTCCAGAACTTCACCAGTCCGAACTCGTGCTGCCGCATCATGTGCTCCTCGAAAAGGTGGCGATGGGGCAGGAAACGCCGCATCGGGGGACTGAAGAACATGAGCTGGTTGAAGCAGAGATTGGTGGCCAGGTAGAAGGCGGGTTGAGCGAAGAGCTTCTGCTGCTCCTCGTAGCTCCTCCAGCGAACCTCGGACACCGGGAAGATGAAGCTCGTGTTGAAGGAGTCGCGCAGGACCAGGTACTTCGACCAGTCGTCGTAGATCAGCAGGTGGTCCTTGCTTATCTCATTAAAGTGCGAGTTGTTCAGGGAGGTGAGGATGTTCACCTCTATCCGGCTGATGGCCAGCTTCATCGAGAAGTTTCCGATGTCGCGGAAGGAGAGAATGGATGGTTCCGACGGCGGACTGGTGAAGTAGGACTGTAGGTAGGCCTCGTACATGGTGGTGATCATGACGCTGGCGAAGCACAGAACGAAGATGATGAGCTTGAGGTGCTTGCTTGGGTGCGGGGGAAACGGAAACGACTGGCCCAGGAGTCCTCGGAGGCTCTTGTCGTTCAGCAGCACGTTGGCCACGGTCAGATTCTGCCAGGAAAGGGTTTGGGTGTAGATTATCAGGAGCGAGAACAAGCACAACATGACGATGATGATGCTGAGCACCAGGGGATCCACTATCATCGAGTAGACCACGTTGTAGGGCAGCTTGGCGGGCACTGGAACCATCAGGCAGTAGGCAGTCAGCAGGTAGGGATACCACACCGTGTCCATGCCCTGGAGCTGCAAGGAGCTGGCCAGAGCGGTGCCAATGTCCAGGACATCCTCTCCTGCCCATCTCACCACGTCTAGAGTACTGGCCTTTTCCACACCCAGACTGGTTATGTTCACGAACTCCAGACTGGCATTCAGCTTCTCGGCGTAGGTGTTCACCAAGTTGGCCAGGTAGCCCACCATCTTCGTCTGACCAGTTTTCCTGTCCCTATAAACCATGGTTCGCGGCACTAAAAGATCTGGAACTGTCCTTATGGCAGATCCATGCATGTTGTGAAAGTTCTCAACGTAGATGGGTTGCTCCTCGAAAAAGCGCCTCTCCTCGTAGTTTGGTGTCTGAAAGAAGCGGCAGGAGTAGATTATATCCGACTGAACAAAGTTTGAATTAACCATGGCAATGTTGTGCTGCTCCTTCAGAGAATAATGATTGCAAATCAGCTCTGGGCTTTCATCCTCCTGCAGAAATACAAGCCTCCTGGTTCTCTGCAACTTAAGTAGGGTGTAGGAATTCTCCTCGTCCTCCGCTTCAGATTCACAGGTCAATATTAGAGTCGCGGTACTGAAGTTCCAATCGTAAGATGTGCTGCCGGATGCCACAATTATTGCAGGTAATCTCAAGTGTTTCAACAATGAATGGAACACACATTCTTTTCCGTAGACCAGCAGAGTGTTGTACTCCTCTTCCAGGTTGAGTCTCATTAGTACTCGAAGAAGTCTATCCTCCAGTTCATTGTCTCCATAACTTGTATCATTAAGAAATAAAGCACTCAACTGGCCAAAGCAGCAGAGAATAAGGACGAGCCACATCAGAGTCATCGCGAAACTGTTGGCAGTCCTTGCAAGGCAACTCCTTTTATTTCCCTTGTATAATTGTAATGAAATGTAATGAAATGTCAAGTGTGCCCTTTTAACTACAATCCACTTAAAAAGGTATTTAAAAACGATGTATGAAAGTGTATATCTGCTGGTCATGCAATTTCCGTGTGCAACACGTTTTGTGGGCAATTAACGAGCAAAGTGTTTGGCTGACATTTATGCGGGACACGGATCCATTTACCTGAGAATGTCTCCTCCTGGGGGCAGGCCGAAAAAAAGAAAATATAAAAGAGTTGGCCTTGTGCGTGAGATTGCCCCAATTTGAATATCTCGAAAGGCCTCTAACAACTTCCGCTGCAACTCGAAAACGAACTCGAGCGCCAAGTGCATTCCCATTTGGAGGCATGTTTTAAAAGCGCCTGGGAAGACAGACAATTCGATTGCCGAACTAAATTTTCCGGCAATTTGAGCCGGCCGAGTCGGGCTCATTGCATTCGATTTGTGACTTGGACTGGGTCCCGCATGGAAAGTGTAGAAACGCAAACGCAAACGCAAACAGTTCGTTCATGCTCTTAATTGCAGAGCAAGTGGATTTCAATTATTCAAATGAGGCGCTTCCCCGGCGAGCAGCTGCACTTCCGAGCCGCCTCGAAACTGGTTCGATCGTTTTGGCCATGCGTTCCTGGCCCAAAAGCAAAAAAAAGAAGAAAAGCAGAAAAGCCGAAAAGCGAGAAAGGCTGGGGCGACACTGGAGCTGAATTTCTTCTGCTTCATCATCGGCTGGCGATGATATCGCGGCTTTATCTGCTCGGCCTGCCTTTTGCCATTTTGCCGTTTTGCTCTCCGCCGAATGACGTTTCAGCGAAAGTTGTTACGTTACCATCGACAACCAGCACCGAAAGCCTATGCAAAACCGGTCGGTCATTGATTTTTGGTTACTGCAAATTGCCTGGCCATGACCAGCTGTGGAGCACAACTCATCTCCGCTGCGACTGCAACTGCAGAAATGCTTTGTTGCCTTGCTGTCACCCGTCCCGCTCCACACTGCGTATGCTTGATTTGGCCGTAATGGCTTTCGTGCGTCGAGTGTGTGGCGAATCTCGGTGTTTATGGCCGGTAAATATTTATATTTACGCTGCCAACCAACCAGTTGCAGTGCCGTTCGAACATGGTACAATATGTTTCAGCGGAAAAATATTTTGTCAATAAACTTGCTTCAAAGAAAACCGATCAACTATGTCATTGGTCACTACTGGGAGTTATTTAATGGTCGATATTTTCTGAGAAGCGTATTACTGCTTTTGTTGCCGATTTCATAATGATTATTAAAATTTATTTCTTTCTAATTGTATGGTGTAAATGGTTTACTATTTCTTTTTGTTAAAACTTTATACATTTTTAATGGTTCCGGTAAGCGGCAACAATTTAAAGAATATTATTTTAATATTATATTTTCATTGCATATGCATTGTGTAAGCTTTTGGGTTCTTTTTTAACCTTGTCTTTTTACTGTATTTTAAATGGGACATTTTAATGGTTTTTAAAAATAACATATTAACAGCTTATATACATTTCGTAATCATATTTAAAATTAATTGTTGCTAATAGTCAGGTGTGAATTGGTACAAATTTTCAAGTTTCGTTTGTGTTTTAAAATGTCGTAAGAGCTGCAGACATTCGAAAGCCAAACAATAAGAAATTAACTTATACATCTGTAGTTTTTCTTTTTATAAACAAGTGTTGTTTACCCTACTTATTGGTTTGTAAAAATACATACACATTCCGTTTCCATAAACCTACACATTTTTAAGTAAAAATTTATAAACAAATTGATGCAAAATTCTACCATATCAGTTTTAAAAATTGCATATATTTCCATTAAAATTCGAATCCTAATTCGAATGCCCCACTAGCCCAGTATATTTATTTCGCTCGAGAACGGCTTATTATGATAATTTCTCAAAACTGGTTGCACTTCCTTTCACTCCCTGCTCTTTTGTTTTCGCTTGTCAAAACGCTTGTAACCCAAGGAGCCATAAAACAAGAGCCAGAGCCACCGAATCTGCACAAGCTGTTCATTAGGTCGTCGATTGTGTTTTTGTTTTGGGCCATTTCTTTGGCCGAGCATTGTATTTTTGGCGTGGCTCTCTTAATGTGCCCACTTTTGGGTTTGTTTGTCGGACATTTGCCGGCGATTTTAACACACATTGGCCAGACAGCTGGCGGCGCAATTGCGGCTCCATTGCGGCTCCATCGCGGCTCCATAGCTTCTCTCTTTCATTTCCTCGTCTGGCTGAAGCATTTGCCATTGAAAGTAAAACTGTTTCTGCGGCTGTGGCATCCAGATTCACTTTCGGTGCTTTGATGGAGAACACTTGAGGCCGGCGGTACTGGAGTCTCGAAGCTGGCAGGCAAAACCCACCACGAGGTGAGAGGGTCCATCTTCAGGCGGCTCTCTCGAGCGGCGCTCTCTCTTTCGCTGGCTTGGCTGGCTCCGTGTCTTCGTCTTGGCCAAGTTGTTGGCCACAGTCGACTGGAAGTTTCAGTTACAATACGGCAGCGACTCGGCCTGGTTGCGATTTCCCCAACTGCTCCGCGCGTGTCTCCCAATTGCGAGTGTGTGTCCTGATCGCGTCCAAGGATAATCGCCAGAAAGAGTGGGTGCAGTGATCAAGATCGACTTACTGACAGCCAACTGCGAGTTGGCCAGAGTGCTTATCAAGCGTAGTTCTGATTTTCAGCTGCCGTTTGCAACGAACTCGGGATTAAGCCGCATCCTGCCGCGATGAGAAGTCTGCCATTTTTGGTAAGTGGGCGGTAGGAGCCAACTTTTTCACGGCTAAGTGGCTGTTTATGTAAGCAGCTAGCGACCATCAATCTCCGGGGTGTCATCGCTGGCTTGACCTGCGATCTGCGACCTCTTCCCCGCCGTTGACATTGACAAATCGTGTCATTCCATTACAGGGCACAAACAAAGTGAGCGAAGTAAGCCAAGTGTAAATTGCCTTCCGGCTGCCGCGACTGCAAGCCTCCAACTTGGCACTTGTTACGCGAAGAAATGTCTGTCTATCTCTTGGATCTCTTGGATCTCTTTATCCATGCGATCCGCACATGTGCGGATTTGCCCAGCAAATTGTCTCATTGTTTCCACGAACCTTGTTAGCACTGCCATTGCCTGGTTGCAATTTTCCCTGGATTGCTATTGGCCAAGTCTTTCCGTCTGCACCAACAAATTTCTTGGCCTCAAATGTGATCACGGGGATTTGCTGCCCACAAGCAGCTGATTACTTTGTTTTCATGTTCGATTGAATGACTTTTCGTGTCTGAAAGACAAATGGTAAATATTTGTACCAAAAAGAGATATGGAAATTAGTAATGCTGCTTTATTAAGTCATGTCACAAAAGATGTTTGTCAGGGTCTCTTCTTGTTTTCCCTCTAATCGCATTCGATTTAGTTTTGGAATTATTTAAATTTCAAGCAACTCTTCAAGCTTGTAAGGGAATTACCTAATACCGTTGCATATGGAAAGCTTATGAATCATTTTTGGTCTTTCTGAAAGATCAATGGGCAAAGCATTGTAACCATTCCTTTTATGGACAAGTCTCGCATTGTAATTAATTATACAAAGTGAATTGTTGCTCTTCGTGTTGATTAACTTAAATCGTGCCCCTTGATTACCCTTTTCACATTTAACTGCTCTGACACACATTCGAGGGAATTCTTGATTAATTTCCTTCTACATTCATTAACATCCCGCTTTTTGGTCTTCCATATGCCATGGATAGCCATTTTTCTCCGTGCATCCCATTATTTTCACAATCATATTCCTTTTGCAATACGGAATCACATGCAATCAGCCACCTGCTGAAGAACCGAACGGGGCAGTCGACTGTCTGCGCTCATTTAACGACTTCATCTGCATCATCAGCAAAAGCAACACGAGATGCGAGAGCACCTCCAAACTGTCCTCCTTTCGATCTGCGAGTGTCTCTGGCTTTGTGTTCGTCTGCCTTTCAAAATCGAGGCGCCAAATGGCCATCAGATGTGTGGCTTTTGCAAAAGCGGCCGAGATGACTCTAAACTTTGCGGCCGAAAATCCCCGTGATGATCATTAGTGTCGGCCGTTGCTATTTGCTATTTGGATCATGATGTGTGTAACCTTTACAAAAGACGTGTAAGTGGCTTCGTTTATTGAACTTATTTTCGGCTGGCTGAATGCAGTTCCGAATAAATGCCAAAGTGGCCCAGAAAGCAATTATTGGGATTGTGAAGAAAACGACGAGCGTTTCATGGCTAATTTTCGGGGCGAATGGAAAAGAAAATGCTGATTGTCATTGCGCATGTTTGTTGAGCCAAGAAGAATGGGTTTTCTGGCTTTCTGGCGGTCTGGCTTTCTGCCCGGGGCGTTTTGGCCAGCGGCTATTCACGACACTCGCTCGCTCACTCAGCACCTGTTGCTCGGTGGTTTCCCCTGGCCCAAAAGCCATGGTTCACCAAATAGGCCGAGGCTGAGCATATTTTAATATGCTGCACGCATGCAAACTGTCCATTTGCTGCTGGAGTGTAGAAAGTTGATTGGATTTGTGTTGTCTTTGGGTTTGGATTTTGATTTCGATTCGATTTGATTTGATTATTACTGAGGATTCCGACTGCCGGTCAAAAGTTTCAGCGAGCCCTGCAATTTTTCCCTAACAAGGAATGCACCTTTCACTTCTCGCTCGATCATTTCCTTGCTACCATCGCCAGATGATGCCGCCAAACGAAAGGAAACTTTTGCAACTGAAGACGAGTTGCCAGTGGCCAGTTTTTCGGCTCTTGGACCGACCAAATGTGAATGTACGGAGGCTCCACTGCAACGACGACGAAGACGACGACGAATTCATATTTTGGAATGCGGTTTTCGACCGCAGACAATTTTCTGTTTGGCGCGCAATCACAGCGTGCAAGTATCCGCAATTCGGTGGTCATCGTGCGGACTCATATTTATTTAATTAAATGTTGCCCAAGCGACCAGCATCTTGAACTGCAGACTGCACGCATTCCGGTGAATATTAATGGCAAACCGAAAGCACTCGGATGTCGATTAGGCTGCCTACTAATTTGCGGCGTTAACATATTTGGCTGCCTCTTAATTATTTGTATTTTCACCGGCGATGAGCGGGCGAAAGAGAGCATTGCGTAATGGCCAGAGTTCATTGTGGTTCCGGCTGGCTATCTGGCTAAATCTGGGTAAATGGGTATCTGGCTATCAGCGACCTGATGTCGACCAGGTTTGTTTAATTTATGCGAGCTGTTTCTCCAAGGGTTACCGATTGTTTATTTGATTTTTATTTATTTTATGCAACGACCTTGCTCATCGCTTAGCTCGTCATCGCAGTTAAGTAATTAAAAACCCGCCACTGACCGCCCTCAACAGAAATGGCTTTTGGAATTGGTTAGTTAATTGGGATTGTATCATTTGATTGGCCGCTGAATTAGGACTTGCCTTTCCATTTCCACGCCGCTGCAAGACGAGCGCCGAGTTCGTTGCCTAAGTCTTTTGTTTTCGTCCCCTTCGGTGGCAATATTTGCAGTGGCCAATTGTTTGCCAGCCACTGGTAGGCACACTCTGGGTGTTGGTTACACTTGCAGTGCTGGCCACTCGCGTCTTGCCAGCTAATTTGCTTGATTTGTCGCCGTTTGCATAACCTGTTGTTGTCGCTAACAATACGCAATGTTTGTTCGATTGCCTTTCAATTCACTCATTACCCGTTAATTTGCAATTGACACATTGCAGAAATTGCACAAACGTCAGAAATATGACGGGCATTGCAATGGTCGGATTACGATGGAGATATAAACAGTTTTCTCGCCCTCGTTTGAGCGAGGAAAGGTCTGCCATCAGTTTCTAGAGGGGATCCCTCGGAGTGGTCGGGCAACTTTTACATTTGCGTTGCCCTGCACCGGACTCCCAGCTATGCAGCCCATTATGCAGATCAGCTCTCGGCTGGCGGGCCTCACGCACAGGTCGGACCCGCTAAGAGCGCTTCCCACACCCGCCGCTCCGTTTCCACGGGGCACGCACACGAAAAGCTGCCACTTGTCGGCGGCCACAGGTGGACCATCGGACCATCTTCTGCCGGCTCGCTTTCTCGGGGCCAGTCCATGTCACGCCGGGCTATACACGGAAAAATATCACCCAAATCGGTCATTACTCAAGGTGGTTTCACACCAAAATACCCCCTATCTTCGGCATATCAGCGGGTCATTAAAAGCCAAACTTGTCTTAATCAAGCGACTTCTACTAAACACTTAAGAGATAGTTTCGACGAGATTTTCCATTGGCATAAGCTATGTGTTTTCATTACTATTGTGCAAGCCACAATGTGTAATAAACGAAATTATATTAATGAACAACTTACATTTGTACTTATTTCCGAGATTAGATTATTTTCCATGCACAATGGAAATAAGTAAAAGTTGGAACTTGATAACATTAAAATTTAACAACAGTAATTGAAAATAATAAGATGAATTACAACTTAATAACTAGTACTGGCTGGGACTCAAATTTCAAAACTGAAACCACAACAGATGGCCTTTAAATTGGAGATTACATTTTAGATTACTCGGAGTGATTTTAAAGGTAACTCGAAATTGAATTTCCAGTTAGGCAACTTATACCTCGACTCCCAAAAGCACTTTACTTTTATTCATTGGAATGATTTTGCATAAACGGATAATTGCTTGCCACACTTTTCGTCCGAATTTTTCTCTGTGTGCACTTAACGAGAGAAGCGAGAGAAGAAGCATAAAAACACTTTCATTTTTCATTTCATTTAATAATTCATCACATTTTTCACCTTTTGTTTCTCCGCGCCATCATCGTTTTGACGTTATCTGAAGTTCCTGCCGCCCGCGAAATGGTTTATGGTTTATGGCCTGGTCCACATTTTCCCGGCTGGCGTGTCGCCAACTTCCGTTTTCGCTGGTCGTCGTATGCCACTTCTTAGAGTCATTGTCTCTCGACGATAAATGTTTTATTTTCGTACGGGTTTTTTACACCATTTAGTTCGGCCGAATCGGCGAATCGAGCCAGGGGTTTGTGATCTCGCATGCCAAGTTTGTCGCTGCAGTCTTTCGTTTGTTTTCGCAAGTCCCACATTTTCCACACCTCAATTTGAGCGCTCACTTCCTTTCTTCATTCCTGCTGGTCGCGCTACAGTTATTCCGTTTGGACAGCTGGCGGCTTATGCAACCAGGGTCTGGGATTTAATTATAAGGATTTACCTGATTGTCGGCAATTTCGCGCGAAAACGAACGCCAGAGCGAACGCGAAAGTGACGCATTATTTACATCCGCTTTGGATTGTTTTCTCCGCGGCTTTTCGCTTCTATTTTTGGCAATGGGAAATGATGTCAGTTACGGTTACTGCCGTCTCGCGACTAATGTTCTTTGGCAACTTTTGCATCATGCGGCGATGACTGACGGTCCTACCCACTGGGGTAATTGGCCTGCAGACAAGCTGCGATTCTGAGCTAACCGTTTGCGAGTTGGTTCGCACGGAGATGACTTTCAAGTTGTGGGCCAGAATGATTGTGCCGTGTCACAGGCTGATTGTCTGCGCGGTATATAGCGTCTGCAATCTGCAATCCGTTCACATGACAGACAGCCTAACAATGGCAGATCAACTGGCACATATCATAACCGAGCATCATCAAGTGCAGCGGGGCTTTTTTCCTCGTTTGCCATTTTGCGTTTTTATGATGTGTTCAGACAACAAAGCAACCGAAAATAAACACAATTTACATGAGAACTTCCCTGGCTATTTGTCAGTTGCAAATTCAGACAAGTTGTCGGCCAGATTTCACTTGGCCAATCGCGTCGAACACCAACGCAAACACCAAACACAGCAAATAGCAAACAGCTAAACTAGCGAAAAACCAACCGCAGAAACGTGCCGGCCATCAGTTGTGGCTGCCACTTGGCTCTTTGGCCACATGCCACAAGTTGTTAGTCCTGCGGTTGGCTCGTTGGCCATCCCAGTGCTGGTGCCATCTTAGCCGTTGCACAATAGCAGCAGTTAGAGAAGTGTCCGCCGCTGATTTACACTTGCCCACTAAGCGCTTGCCAAAGATTTTCGGGTTTCTTCTGCCGTTTCATTAATAAGTTTCTGTTTTTGTCTTGGCCCGATTGCGCAATTCCCTCTCTTTTGGGCCAGGCGGAGGAAAACTCGGGCTGACATCGGATTTATTGGCTTGTAAACATTTTCGTTATGTTAATGTGCGAGTTCAGCTGTCGAGTATTTTGGGGCTTTTGGCTCGAGATGAATTTTGATGGCTTTTTCGCCGAGTGCCGCGGTGTGTAACTTTCTCCCATTGTTAGCATCTTTCTTTTCATGAACTGCTTTTGGCTGTTGGCGCTGCCTGTCGATGGTGATGTTGATTTGATTATTTCTTCCCCAGTTGTGTCTGCTCATTTTTCCGTTTTTTGTTTGGCTTTGTTTTGGCAAATCTTTGACATTTGGCCATTGTGTGTGGCCAGCGGAGTGTGTGAGCTGCTGCGGACTACTGAAACCCGCAGCTTAGCCGTAGGTCAGCAATGCTGGACAATGTGACAGTTTCTTTGGGAAGTGGCTGTTGGATAACCGCCCTGTTTGTGTGGGCTGCTCCACTGATTAGCATATGTGGCGCGCAGAGGTTGTGCCATAACCCCCGAGATCATAAATTCCCCGAAAGTGAGTGTTGTGGGGCAGTGACATCAGTCGGTCGGTAATTGCAATCAAGAGCGCATCATTAAGCTGTCAAAACGTCTGCCGATTGAAGCCGGGGAAACAAGGCAACCGCCTGTCTGCAGGGCTGTCAAAACAAGATCTCACAGCTTCCGTTTTGACACGACACTTGGGCCGCCTCCCTGCGAAAACAATGCGACCTGTGTGCCATAATCAGGGGATGCTCGACTGCCGTGAGACTGCGCATGCGCCACCGATCGACGGCCCAACTGGGCCAAAGCCCCGATCTTTATGGCAGTGGGTAACCCGTCCGCCGTTGTCCGTCGAGTGTGTATTGTTTTCACTTCACTTTCTGCGCAGCCATCAAATGTGTTATACCCGCACTCGCACCGCACTTACTACTTAGATACCAATCAAATGTCAGGCGCCCACACACACAAGCCACAAGCCACACACCACAACCCACCAGTTCGGCTGACATTTGCAGTCCGAGTGCAGTTTTTGGAAAGTTCGGTGAAAAATTCGAGACACCATCGAGCCATCCAGACATCAGGGCAGAATTGAGTTTTCCTCTCGTGTCGCTTGGCATTTTTGCGTGGGCGTGGCCAGAAAGCGGCTCCCGCGGTCAATTGAAATTCGTCGCCGCACTCGGGCCAACTTTCTCGGCTGGGCCAGAAAGGCCGGGCTGCCTCTTCCGCCAGCTCGATGACTCAGTGGCCCCCAGTTCGCTGATTAACCGCATCGCGATATGCCAAATCAAAGGCGAAACCGGGTCGAAATGAAGTGCTGGGGCCTTGCCTTTAACCCATCAAGCTGGCGGTGTGTCAATTCTGTGGTCAACAACTCAATTCCAGCCTCTCCATTTCATTTCATTTCATCTCATTTCAGTTTATTTCATTTCCATCTGCGACTCGCAGCCTCAACTTGACATTGACCCAATGCAAAAGTGAAAAAATAGACAAACACGTCCAAATTTCTGCTCGGCTAATTTGTTGTGGCTTCGCAAACGGGCGATGTTCGAGTTTATTGCGTTTTTAATTCGCCTTTTTTGGCGTTCACCAATTTGCTTTGCCATCTTCTATTTCGGCCGGTAAAAGTGTTTCTGCCTCGGCTCTGGGCTTTTGTCGGGGTCTCGACCTTGTCCACAAGATATCAATTAAAATATTTGTTTCCAGGAGCCGTGTGTGTTTACATGGCAGCCAGATTTGTCTGTAAGATTTACTGCTCACCTTTCAGATGTTTCGCCTTCCGACCATTTCCCCCGAATAAATTTCGCCTTCAAGGCTGATCGGTATCAGTATCTCTTGGCTGTGGCCTAATCGCGCAAAATTTGAGTTCCACGAAGTTTTAATTAAAATATTTTGGCATCTGAAGTAATCCTCGACTTTCTATTGCAGTTGGCGCTGGCGCTGCTGATCATTGGAGCCGCGGCCACCGCCACATCTCCCAGCTCCAGTACCACCACCTCGGCCAAGCCAAAGACAGAGGCCAAGCCAAAGGCTGAGCCGGAGAAGCCCACCAAGCAGCCTGCACCTTCGGCGTCGCCTGCTTCCAAGATCACCACCACCTCCTCCACCTCCACCACCCGCCAGTCGAAGGCCCTGAAGCCGGGAGACAACCGCGGCAAGAGGACGCTCTACGACTTCGGCAACGCCGGCTACCTGTACCCCGAAGTGGCTTCCCGGAGGGCTGGCTATGTGGACAACACGGCGAGCTACTATCCCCAGTCTGGCTACTTCAACGGCCAAAATGCAATTGGTAAGCAAACCGGACAGATCTGGTCCCAATTTCACAGATCCTAATGGAACTCGATTTGGCAAAGTACCCATCGTAAAAAACAAATTACTATTGCCATGAAAACTGTATTTCGGTTCCACTTAGTTTTGATTGCAAGTCGAAATGGGAAATGTGGCTTCCGATCGATCAAGTTTTTATCTGTGAAAACGAAGTTGTTATGTTCGAAACTAATCTCTAACCCTTTTCAATTGCAGCTCAATATCCCGGCAACTTCGGACCCGCCTATGCCCAGTATCCACAGTACCTGGAGGCTCCAGAGCCCATCATCGAGATCATCATCAAGGATGCCAACGAGACCCTGGCCGAGGAACCCGCCCAGCCCATCGTGACCAAGAAGAAGAAGAAGAAGGAGAAGGTGCACGTGTTCTACGTCAACTACAAGAAGGATCAGAACAACAAGCTGCACCTGGAGTCGCCGATCGCCTCGCTGAACAACGACGACAACGAGGAGGAGGAGGAAGAGGAGGAGGAGGTGGTCCAGTACCCGGTCACCCAGCAGCCGCCCCTGAAGCCCACCACCCTGCGCACCATCATCCACCCGGACTCCGAGAAGTTCCACAGCAACTCCGGCATCCACGTGTCCTTCGGGGCGGAGAACAAGCACCAGACGGGCCACATCCTGGAGGAGCACGACGCGGAGAGCATCCAGCGCCAGGTGGTGGCGCTGCCCCCCTCGGTCTCCTCCAAGCCGGAGGGCGGGTACCTGGGCAACACCCGGGCGGACTACGGACGGGAGAACAACTTCGGCCGGGGTCCCGGATCGAACCTCCTTTTCGGCGGCAGCTTCCAGCAGGCGGGCATCAACTACCAGCAGCAACATCAGCAGCAACATCAGCAGCAACATCAGCAGCAACATCAGCAGCAGCACCAGCAGCAACTGCCCCTGCAGCACGGCAACAACTACTTCAGGCCCCCGGCCGCCCTGGTGGGTCCTCCCCCAGTTACCCAAAGCCCGCCCAGCAGCAACAGGTGCAGCAGCAACACCGGCCCAGCATCACCCAGCAGCAACTGCCCTCCACCTCCTCGCAGACCATCTTCAATAAGTTGGTGCAGCAGTCGCAGTACTACATCAACCACAACCAGCAGTACTCTACGCAGCAGCACCACCAGCAGCAGAGCCACCAGCAGCAACACCAACCACATCAGCAGCAACACCTGCAGCAGGCACCGCAGCAACAGCAGCAGCAGCAATATCAGAAGCCACCGCATAAACAGGTGCAAGTACCATTCTTCCCCACGATTCCGCCGAAAAGCGTGACTCCTGCCCCATATCAGCCGGTCAAATTCCGACCCACTCCCGCCCCTGTCGCCCAGGTGAAGCCCCTGCCCCTGCCCGTAAAATTGGACAATGCCAACTACCAGCAACAGCAGCAACACTACCAACCGCAGCAACAGCAGAAGTTGCCGCTGCAGCAGCAATCTTATCAGTTTGTGCGTCAGCCGCAATTCGTGCAGCAGCCGCAGTTTGTGGTGCGCTCGCCCACGCCACCACCAGAGTTCTACTCCCAGCAGAAGCAGCAGGCGCAGCAGCAGCACTCCCAGCAGCAGCACCCCCAGCAGCAGCACTCTCAGCAGCAGCACTCCCAGCAGCAACACCACCAGAGCGGCCTGAACTACTTCGACATCAAGCCCTCCAAGGAGACGGAGCTGCTGAAGTCCATTCCGAAGTTCGAGCAGCACATCACGGAGACGGTCCACAACCCGGTTGCCCCGTCGCAGCAGCCGCAGCAGCAGCAGTATCAGCAGCAGGTGCAACAGCAGCAGCAGGTGCAGCAGCAGCAGCAGCAGCAATTCGGATACAGCAGCACGCGGAACGAGGTGATCCACGACGTGCCCGCTCCCAACCTGGGACCCTCTGCCCAGCAGCCCATCTCTGGTCACTACATAACAGCTGGATCATCATCTGGCCAGCACTCCCAGCAGCAATCCCACTTCGCCAGCTTCCCCACCGAAGCTGCCCCGCAGCCGCCCGTCTACGCAGAGTCCACTCACGGCCAGAAGGTGATGGTGGTCACCCCGGTGCCGCCCTCCGCCAACTACGTGACCTACAGCCAGTACTCCCAGGCCCTGAACGAGCCGGTGGTCCATGTGAATGCCCAGTCGTCGGCTCTGCAGGCCCAGGCCAGCACCAACTTCGCCCAGCAGCCCAGGCAGCCGGCGTCCTCCTTGATCAGTGCTCCCTCGAACGACAACTCGCCCTTCAGCGTGTCCACCTTCCACTCGGATGTGTTCAAGGAGCTGGAGCAGCGCAACCAGAAGGACAAGCCGCAGCAGGTGCCACCACTGGCTCCTAAGCTGGCTAAGGCTCCCGTTCCAGCGGCACCGCCTGCCCCCAGTGCCGCTCCGGCCTCCGCTCCCAACGGAAAGGCCTCGCAGACGCTGCTCCAACTGCCCGACGAGGTGCCCGACGACCTCCGCCAGCAGCTCTTCTCCTCCGGCATCCTGAACAACGCGGACATCTCCATCCTGGACTACGACAAGCAGGGCGATATCGCGCTGGAGAACCTGCCCGCCGAGCACCTGCAGCACTTCTACGGAGCGGGCGGCGGCGCCCAGATTGCCGAGACCAACAAGGTGCTGACCGTGGTCAAGCCCAACGGTGACAAGGTGGCCCTCAGCGAGAAGCAGCTGGACCGCGTCAAGCAGACCAACTCGCTGCCCCAGAAACAGGATCTCGACGTGAAGGTGGTGCGCTACGATGCCGCCCAAGGACAGAGTGTGAGCGACAAGTACGTGCGCACCGATGCCACCGTGGTCACTCCCGTGGACCTGGCCGAACGGCAGCAGTACAACCGCTACCTTCCCCTCAAGATCAACGGCGCCCAGTTCCCGATCCCCGACAGCGAGGAGCTGCTGGGCAAGCGGATCGTCAGCGTGGTGGTCCTGGCCCCCGTGGAGGCCCAGAGTCCCGGCCAAGGGAGCAGCGAGGCAAGGAGTGCCGACGGCAAGGAGGTCAAGTTCCTGGGCGGCGAGCTCATCAAGACGCTGGTGAAGAAGCCCACCAAGGACAACTTCAAGAGGTGGCTGGAGAAGGAGGCGCGAACGGATCTCGAACTGCAGTCCGTGGTCCTGCTGGTGGCCAAGTGAGTGGAAGATATAAAAGTTATACCCAGCCTAAAAAGAATCCCAAGCTAATCACTTTCCCTTTCCAGATCCACCGATGAATCTGCGGAGCAGGAGATCTTCATGTACGACATCGCCACGGGCAGCATTAACCGCCTGAACGGAGAGCTCTCCAGCACGTTTGTCAACGTGGCCGAGGAGAACGCCAGCAGCGAGGATCTGGAGCACGCCGCCACCTTGGACCCCAGTTCGCTGGAGTCCATGATGCATCTGCGCCGCAGATAGACATCGCGATCGAGTCGAGTCGCCGCAGTCCACAACTAAATGCCATTTAGCTACTCAACTAGACATGATCATCGTGCGCCCCTGAAAACCCCCTCGAGTTGTACTCCTTTCTTAGTTTTTTTGTTTCGTACTTTCCCCACTCTCTCCTCAGGTTGCACCATTTCTATTTAAAACAAAAAGAGATTCGTTCCATTGATCACGGCATTGCATCCAATCCTCCCGTAGTATTTCCATTTTGTAAATATTCTTTGCTGATGTTAAAATTATCGTACTTTAAGTTAATTTACGTAAAAATATTACAAATAAAAAAGAAATATAAGACATGTATTTTTATTTTGATGGGATTTCTATATTTATTCTTATAAACAAGGTTATTTTGATGTTATTAATATTTTGTATGTCAAAAGTATATACACATTATGTAGTAAAGTTCGAAAATGTAAGTAACTGTGCTTAGTACCAAAAAGAGGCAACATCACTGACGGCGCCACTGTGCATTCAATAGCCATGTAAAAACAATGTAAACTTTAAGTTGTTTTTGTTGGCTTGGGGTAGAGTTTACTAAAAAAGTTTAAAACAATCCAAACAACAATATTTTGATTTTTTTTTGCTAAACAATAGTCAATTAAAATATTCTAGACCATAATTTCCATGTTAGGCTAGGCTAGTTTTCGTTGTTTACTGATTCGTTCAGATTGGTTTTGAATCGAGGGCAGTATCGGCTGGATCGGACCCCCTAATTTGGGCCAAGGTTAGCCGGTGGCCACTGCAGTCTTCGAGAGCAAGAAGTTAAACGTGTCTCGATAGCAGGACAAGATTTCGCAGCGGCCACAAATCACACGCATACGTGACCCAGCTATATGTATGTACGCCGATATCGGATCTGGTCCACGACGGTAGACGTGACTAGAAACTGTCGAAGAGAGTTGGCCAACATATGAGTTTCTCTTAAGCAGCTCTCCCTCAGCCGCTTGGCAAGTTGTTTTGACTAGTTTGTTTTTTGGCTTTGGCGACTTGGTAGGTGCAACAAGTTGCCGCGACTATAATTACATGCAGTTTATTTTTAGCACCGCAACTACGCACGCCAGCAACAACAAGAGTTGCCCCGGCAGCAACTTGCAACTGGCAACTAGCAACTAGCAACCAAAAACTTGCAACTGGCAACTCGCGCAGACTGGCGAACGGCCAAATGCGGCGATAACAGCACAAAAACTGCAGTAAGACGAAGCCTGGTTTTTCACGTCGGCCATGTGAACTGCATATAGTGCTGCACATATACCGGCTGAATTGGCTCTGCTGTTGCCAAGAGTGAGTAGTTTCAGAAGTGGCGAGACAGACGGGTCGGGCAATCCGTTTTGAATGTTTATTTGACTTATGCAATGTTCGAGCGTTTTTCAAAATATTTTCGATGTAAGACAAACAAGGCAGGTTTGGCAAACAATGCGCAAGTTGTTAACTCTTGAAAAAGATTGTTATGTTTGTTTGAGAACCGAGCTTGCTTGTAACTTTACTTTTCGCTTTACCTTTAAAATATTTCGAAGTTAAAGCTCCCACGTTTTAAAAAATTGAATTAAAGCCATTATTTTACCCTGTGTAAAGTAAATAATAATCCAATTCGTATTGATTTTCCCCGACAAGGCCAAGAGATCAATGTTTTGTTCCTGAAATTCCGTGACCCAAAACTTGTATCTTGCTGAGCTGATGTTAAAATGTTCGGGGATCAACGGGGCTTTAACCCAGTTTCCGAATCAGTTGGCCTTGGGAATGGGTCCTGTCATCTGGTCGGGCTTAAAGGTAAACTCCAATTTGGCCCAGACCCACACACATGCACACACCCACGGGAGAGCCATGTGGTATGCATTCATCTCGTTTGGCTGAAGATGTATTTTCCGTGCTCATCCCTTCTGACACATGTTGTTTGAACTGCTTTCGATTTTTTTCCCCAACTCGAACGAACGAACGAGCGTCTTTTGCTGTAATTTTCGCATTCTGTCTCCCACATCCAATGCGTCTTTCTGATTTTTGCGATTTTTTTTAGCGCACACTTTGTTCTGCTGCCATATCGACTTGACTCGTTTCAAAATTGGGTTACAGACCTCCACGCTCCCCAAAAAACGCAAAAAAAGAGAAAAACAAGAGGGTCCGCAAAAAATATAGCACACGGCCACAACAACAACAAAGCTAAGGCGAAAATGCAAATGCAAAAATCCGTTTGAAGCCGTAAGCTGCGTGAGTCAGAGGAGAGCGGCATTACTGTTGCACTGATTGCTCATGCCTTCTGTTGTTGTTTCTGTTATTGTAGGTGGCAGATGAAGGAGAAGTTCTCCCTTGTCCCCCATCCTTCTCCTTCCACCCATCGTCCTACTTTACGATTTCTCTTTTGGCTTCTTCCCTGGCTCGTGTCTTTCGGTCTTCTTCTTCTGCCCGCTTTGTTAGTTAAATTGCAGCTTTACAGTTGTTTACGAACTATGCACACGAAGAAAAGTTAGTTGGTCAAGTAGCAAATTAAAGCAAAAAATATTTAAGGTTTTACACAATTTACCACAAACGAATATTAGTCTTATCAATATGAACACTTAAAAGTAATCTAAGTCTGAATCTCAAAATTTTAAAGAATACTCATTCGCTATGTTGGTTTAATTATCTTTTAATAATAAAACATATTTCAAAATATATTACTCATTCGCCATGTTAGATAAGTACACAATATGAAATTTTGCTGATTATTATCATTCTATCTCCAAAGTTGATTTTAGGTAAATAAATTTTCTTTCAGTGAAGCTGTTTTGGTGACCAAACCAAACCAACTACGAACTCTGGAAACCTTAAGAGAGCTGTGAAAGAGAGGTGGCTTTGGCTTCCGCGCTGCCGCTCTCTGTTTCCCCACATCGCTTGGGGTCTGAAAGAGATCAGCTTGCTAGGCTGCGGCAGAAGCGTCGACGTCGTCGCTGCAGCTCCAAAGCTGCGCTCAGTCCAATTAGATCGGTCGGCGCAGCCAGTTCGTGAGTTCGAGCAGCGGCGCACAGCAATAAAATCGAGCAGTGTTCCAAGTCTTCGGCCCCAAGTCGCTGACGCCGAGGGCGGCGCAGAAAACTTGGCTCCTTTTTGCGAGAAAAAAGGGCGCGCGAGTGGAGCTCCGCGATTAACGGATCTTGATCCTATGCGAACTAGTTTTAGATTGCGCAATTTTGAGCAACAATCGTGCAAAAGGCAACTGTTTAAGTGCGCGTCGCCGAGTGAAATTCGATAGTAAAACGCAAAACCAAACGACGATCGGCGGCTCTGAAAAGCCGTTTAAAAACAAAAGCAAATATAACTGAAACCCAACTAAAAACACAAAAAAAACAGGGCAACATGGCGACCGCCGCCTGCGTCCGCTGCGCCCAACAAAAGCAGAAACAAACGCAACAAAAACAAAAACAACAACTACAACTTGAAGAAGGGGCGCAGGCGCAACAGCGACGCAACAGCCCGCGGATTCTGCACATTTACAGCGCGTGGGCGTTGATCACTCTGTTGGCCGCCAGCGCCGCCATGGTCCAAAGTGCAGCAGTCTTTGGTTAGTTGCGAAAAATTAAAAATGTGCCTGGGAAAATCTGGAGAGGGGACTTTAATCAGGCGCCGCTGCATTGTGTGCAAAAATGGTGTGAAGAAAAAAAGAAATCGGTGAAAGGTGGAAGGGGTTGGCGGATGGGATGATGGGGAAGACCTGGTAATTGTGGCGACTGAAGCGCCTTTATAATTACCGGATTCGAGGAATCGGTGCAGAGTATCGGGTCACAAGATCTGGCCAAAAGAGGTACTTCCCCACTCTCAAGTTCATCACTTGGATTTCACTTCTCGTTTAGTAGTTGATCTTCTATAGCGTGGACTTTCCCAAGATGAATTAACTGTAACTGCGCGAAAGTTAATAAATATTAAGGGTACAGAGTACCTAAATATAATCTTTTCTTAGGTTCCAGCTTTTCATCTATTTTTCTTATTTACAACTCAGTCTTTAACCATATTTGATTGAAAACTAGAATTGTTACTCGGTTTCATGGGAATTACATTTACAATTATGAGGTTGCCAAAACCAAAGTTATTGTCCCACACCAAGCAGATTGAGTTCTCGAGCATTCACTGTAGTTAGCCGCTGCCTTTCTAATCTCTGCTATTGTAGCGTCTTTTTAGTCACCCATCCCATATCCGTGGCTATAGAATAAGCGTTGTGAACCACTGTCATTTGTTGTGTGTGCTTTTAATTTTATCACCGATTATTTGTGCTTTTTCTGTTTGGGAAACCGGTTGTCGATTCCCCCACTCACTCGATCTTAACCGCATTTGACCGTTCCCGCCGTGCACATGGTTACGAAAATGATTTGGCTTTAATTTCTGCCGAAAATCCAAAATCGATCACTAGTCACCAAAGTCTACTGATAAGCGTTAAGTTTCGTGAATCATTTCGGACACGGGCAGCTATAAAAAAGCAGTTTGTAGCCGTAAACACATCACGCGGAAGTTTTTGCGGCATGAAATTAAAGAAAAAACAATGTATTGCAAATAAATAAAAGAAAATACTTTTTTAGTGAAACTTGAAACAGAAACAGAAAACTGAAAAAACACAAAGCGGAGAACGGAAAATAAGAAAACGCAACTGCCAGACGACCTCATTGTCATTGAAATACAGTTATGGCCCGAACAAAGAGCCAGATTGGCAAACTACATGTCTGGATCTTCTGCGTTGCAACAAGGGGTTAATGATAATGGTAGCATTAATAAAAGCCCTACGAAGGCTGCCGTTCCATTGACCTTTGATGCCTAAGAAAGCAGTTGGATCTGAAGACCATTCGGACAGCGTTGTTTAAACAAAACATTAAAGAAACGGTGCAGGGCATTATTGGGATTAACATTTATAAACAGAAGTAAACAATGTTAAAAGTAATTAAAAAAAAATTTATATGACTCTTGGAAGAACAAACACCTAGTACAATTTAAAAGCCTCATCAAAAAGAAATAGCGAGCCCTGGATCCTAAACATTATCAGCGTTTTTGCTCAGTGAGCAGCCACGACTTGTTTCCCCAATCTAAATCGAAATCTAACACCGATTCTCGATCTGGGATAGTGTTTACTCTATCCGAAATTTTTGGCTAGCACAACAAACCGCTGAGTCGCAGAGCGTTATTTATCCAGCCATAAACATTCATATGTATATTTAGCCATGTACATGTTTGCAAACTGGTTTCCAGCTCTGTTTTGCCGTTGCTGTTGTGAATATCAAGTAGAATTAACATATGTTGCCAGCAGCCATCTGTGGATTGGATTGGATTGGATTCGAGAAGTTCCCCCAAGTCTGGTTTTATAAGGCTGCTGTGCCCAGAAGCTGCTTGCTGTGCGACTCGAAAAGTCATCTGGGTTCAATTAGGTGGCACACACATACCTCCCCTCTCCTCCCCTCCCCTCCACGTTTTCCATTTCAATTCAAACTTTTTTTGCGAACGAGACAGCGATAAAGCATCTGCAATCGCTTAATTAAAATGCAAATTGTTCGTAAAAAACGGCAAATAGAAAATAGCTGCCATTCTGCTTCTGCTCGCTCAAGTAGTTAAGGCAATTTTAGGCGTTTGTGTTTTATTTTGCCCCGCGTTTCCAATACTGTGTTGCTGCCAAGTACTGAAAATGGGTCTTTGATTTATGTATGCGGCCATTAGAAGTCATGTTCAACTGGCTTCCGCCTCGACTCGCCGCCATTCCGCTGACTGCTTGGCCAGTTAAGCAGCAACAGTTGCCGTTAGGTCTGCCAGTGTGTTGCACGCAACAGCAGCAGCAGCAATAGCAGCAGCAGCAACATCCAGCGGCAGCAACATGCAGCAGCTGCAGCAACAAATGACCAGTTCCTTGCTTTTCGAGTTCCCAGAATTCTTGTTTATTGTACAATTTATTTATTTTGTCGTTCTTTAGCTGGGCAAACAGACAAATTACAACGACAACAACGACAGTGGCCAACAGCAGCAGAAGCAGCAACATGATGACACATTCGCTTGACCTATTAGGAAAATTGGCCAACGGGAAATGTAGCGCGCTGTCCACAGCCAGCCGCACGTTCGTGGGGATGGGGAAAAGCGGGAGAAGAAAGCTGGAGAGCGGGAAAAGCGGGAAAGCGGGGAAAGGTACGGGGCCAGATAGAGAGACACAGACAGAGATAGAGACAGAGACAGGGAAAGAGACAGCAACGGCGACAGAGAAAGAGAAGGAGGGACAAGCACTTAACCCTTGCCATTCTGACTTTGATAGTTGACCCAATTTCAGCAGTTTCACAAATAAAAATAAAGCAAATAGAGAGATGAGGTGGGAAAGCAGAAGATCATATGCTCTTTAAATCTGGAGTCGGAAGCAGTTTACCTAAAAAAGAAAATTTTACAAAGTCTTTGACCTTTAATTAAATACAGATATTGGAAATTAAAAATACATTAATTTATGGGTCATTTCAATAAAAACCAAAAAGATCTTACATGCTGGTAATAAATTCTATACCATACACCAAATGATATATTAGTTAACCTAAAACTAAATAATTATTAAAATCACAGAGCTTGTATATAAAATCATCTTTGCAAAATGAATAGTTTCTGTTTTTGAGATTAATTAACTAAGGACAACTCTCTCCTTTCGTGGCTTTTCAATAGGGAGTTCATAGGAAGAGCGGGAAAAAGGAAAATCCTTCCACTTGACTCACAGATAACTTATCGATTCCGTAATTCGATTGTGCAACTTAACGAGTCCGCTGAAGGGTTTATGGCCTTATGGCAACCCCCGTGGAGAAGAGTATAACAAACTGCACTTGCAGACTGTTTTTGTTTGTTTCTGTTTGTGCGTCGAGTGGCGTTCACTCCGGGTATGTGTGCCCACTGTGAATGTGTGTGTGTGTGTGTGCGAGTGTTGTGTAATTTTTAACAACAACTTTTTTTCGAGTGTCTCTCCATCGTGCGCTTTTACTGTTCCGCCCGCCGCTCCCCCCTTTCCGCAGGCAGCCGGGCGTAATTATGACGAGTGAGCAGAATCCAGCATCCATCCATCCAGCATGCAACACGCGTCCGCATCGCGTGGCAGCCACAGAATTTATTATGCCCAGTCGCCACTCGAGAAGCAGAACTCAAAAAAAAAAAAACAAAAACAAAAATGAAAAACAAGGAGGAAAAAGAGAAAAACCCTCAAACCGCTTGACAATCTCTGCACGAGCAGTTGCAGTTTGCTCTTGGCCAAGTTCCGTTTTTGTCTAAATCTGTATCTGAGTCCAAACAACAGCCGCAACTCGAAACTGGCCCACTCGACGTAGGGGACTGTATATAGCACTATAACTTGTGGATCGGCATTGACTACGCATTTTAATGTGCCCTTTTCAAATTCAAGTGGCTGCTGATGCTTGACCTACACACAGATACGCACGCACACCACAGTTCAAAGATACACATCGCGAGATATTGGCGGATAAATAGAAGTGCACGGAGAGAAAAGCTTTGAACTACGTGATGGGAAAGTTTTCACATTACATTATCACTTTTTTAGTTCCTTGACACTGGTTTCTAGTATTTTGTCCAATAATAGTAAAATTCAATGGAGAAATATAAATATTCTTGGACGCTTAGCTCTCAAAACATCGCTTGAATGGCGATCTTATTTCTCCAAGTGCCCGATAGTTGACTGTAAATTGTTTTCCATGTTTGTCTGTGAGTTTTCTGGTTGGCTTGCTAGCTGTTTGTCTTGATGTTTATCTGTGTAATCATGTCTCTTAACCTGACCTTGCCCAAAACGAAAACGGTGGAGCCATTGGGCTTAACGTACAAGTTCAAGCGTTGTTTGGCTAGCACCTTAACGCGCTTGGCTTTGACTTTCCCCGGGAAAGCGTTCTGCTTTCCCGAAAAACGGCTAGCAGTTGGTTCTGCTCTGAAAACGTAGACAAATTATTAACGGCATATTTGGTGGAAAAATTGGGTGGAACTGGGGGCCCTTTCTTCTTGCCCGCTTGGCTGGCTGCCCGAATCGTAAACCCATTTCCACAGCTCGAATATGAACTCCCCGCATTAACCCCGAACAAACCGAAGTAACTTGTGGATTCATGTGTTTATTTGGCTGTGAGTGCTGTGTGCTTTTAACCCAATTAGCAGTGACGCTGGTGCTCTAGAGCTCTCTCCGCCGGCCGTCAAATAGGCCTTAATCATTACTTAACTGTATGGAATTCATTGTATTACAGTGCTAATGGCTTTTCATTCTGCAACAATTGCGGCTAATTGAAGACATTGTAAGGGGCGACTGAACGAGTGTTGTTTGTTCAACTTTCCCTAGAACAACCGAATCGATTACTCAAATCTCCCGTAATGGTAATGGCCGTATTAAACTGACGAAAGACTGTCATTAGCCGGCCGTAATGAGTGCATTTGCCGAAACGATGATTGAAACTCCAGCACGTGTGGACAGCCCGGACCGCTTGACTATTAATGTCAAGTTCGAAATGGGAATTAGCTGCTAAATTGCACTCGCACACACGAATGGCTCGGCTTGGGTGCTCCGAGCAAATGCAAATTCTTTAATAAAATGTTTAATAGTTCGCCGGAGCTGTGTGGCAATTGCCGTGCGGAAAAAAGAGCGAGGGCGGCTGGAAAACACAAACGCAAACACAAACACAAACAGTAACTCGGTTGCAGCAACCGGCGGGTAATAATATAATAATAATGGTGTGTGCATATGGTGCAGTCACTGACCCAGAATATCTGGATATATAGTATACGTATGGATGTGTGGCTACCTCCGAGCACAATGCAAAAGTAGTTTTCCTACACGCCACACTCGCAGTCGCCTGTATTTGTGTTTCATTAATTGAAGTACTTAATAGTGCTTGTGCGAATCTTTAACCTCTGCGACGCAAAGTTCGAGATCGAGTGCAAAGTAATTGAACGGAGGAGCCCGCGCGCCCACTGTAACCACTCGTATCGCTGTGTTTGGGAAACGTAGTCATTCAATTCGCATTAATTAAATTTCCGAACTGGGTTTGGTTTGGTTTCATCACCCGAAACTGGACTGGAGTGCCAGCCACTTCCATTTCCCTGCCAATTCACACAACATTCCTATTTTTAGAGTTGTCACACCGCGGTCTTTATTTTCGTCGGGCTGCGAGTTATTTATTGATTGACAACGCGCGGATCTCGTCTGCATGCGATGCGTTTAGTTGGGCGTGATGGATTCGGCATACAAATGACCACAAATCGCCGGCCATCCATCAGGCAGTGCCTCTATTTGATGTAGAGATTAACAGACCCCTGTGAATTTGGCCCCAAGGCATCTGCTCCAATAACTGATTCGCTGCGAAACTCTCCATTTCAGGCGACCTGATGGCGCACCCGACTTTCAAGCCGCTCTGCAGCGCCCAGCACGAGCACTTCATCGAGAGCGAGGGCCGGGAATCTAGTCTCATCATCGAACTCAAGCCGGGGGCCTACGGAGCCGAACACCCCTCCTGCGCCCGCATCCTGAGTGCCCCGCCCAACTACGGCTTCATAGTGCGCCTTATCCTGCCGAAGCTGCGACACAACCAGCCCTTGGATGCGGCAACCACCAGGAGTCCCACCACGAACATCATGGCAGCCTCACCTGGGAGCAGCAACTCTTCCAAGCTCCGGCGAACAGCCAAGTCCGGCGGCGTCATGGAGGATTCAGTGGCTCTCAACTCAACGAAGGTCGTCGTCTCATCAGTGGGTTCCCGGGTTTTGGGGCGAACCTGCCCCCTGAACATTGTAAGTGAACTCACCATTTGTGGCAATAAGGTTGTCTCTGATTTAACACACTTACGAAAACTGGTAGAAAGTCTAGAAAATGTTCTCTAGTGCCCCAATTATCTTGAAAGTTAATAGAGAAAAGCAGTCCAAAGGCCAACTGTGTTACACAAGACTATCATATATATGATATTATCAACCTAGATTTATTAGGATCTCAAGTAAGGGTAATGGGTTTCCGCATGTTGTTTTTGTTTAGTATAACATCGTTCTTAATATTATTGGTTGATAGCCTGTTATAGATTTTTATAATTGTAACAAAGCTTATTTTAATGCGATCCTAATACGTGCTAAAACCTTTAGTGACGCACTTGGTTCTATTTTCGTAATGAGATTCTTTTGCCAAGTGTAGCCTTTTCGCTGATTAGTGCGAGGTTGCCATTTTCTGCACCTTCCGCTCGAATTATTTGCCAGTTTCTTTGAGACCATTCATCTGCTTCGAAAAATACCACTTGACTGCGCATGCGCAGCGTTCAAGTGTGAGAATCAGATCCAAAAGTTCAAGAAGCCGAGTTCAAGAACAAAAGTCGGTAGATTTCCACAGCTCAGGATTCTCCTATACCTGAAGAGAAATCGGAATTTGCTATGACTTCATCAGCAATTATTTTAATACCTATGTGTTTCTAATTAACGCCGAAAACATAAGGTGGCGTTATGACTGACTGATCCCCAAATTGCTGCCGATTCCCATTGTCAAATAGATTAAGTTCGCCGGCTGCATTACAGGTTCTCATAAACAGACTCGTCAAGCGAACACGTTTAAGTTCTCGATTGACATTGTTACTTTTTTGTGGCTTTCCGATGAGACAGTTTGACATCTGGAATTGTCTCCAATTACCGGCAGGTCTCATGCGAAACTGAACGTAATTCGTCAGCTGATCGTCGACATTGCCAAGGTGTTCTCGATTAAATAAGAAACTTTCCATTGAAGCTGTGGCCGTTGACACTGAACTCCCCCCAGCTGGAAATGTTTCACTTTCTGCGGGCCAAAACTCCGCGTCAAAGCCAGAAAAGCGGCGGTATTTGCATAAGCGCGCCAATTTCGACCATTTTGCTCGGCAGTTTTTTGCTTCGCCATTTGAAACACGTTTGTAGCATTTGGCCAGGGAAGCGGCCACAGGCGAGCAGCAACACTTTCGGTTACCGACGCGACGCGTCGCCATAAATCCGTCGACTTGGCCCGACCGACTGACAGTTGGCGTCGCCATAAAGCCAACTATGCTGCTAAAAAGCTGGCTTTGCTCGAGGCTCGAGGGAGTGGGTTCGCAGCCAATTCGCATTCGCATTTGCATGCCGAGAATAGAGCGTTTCTTTGTTCCGTCACCGATGAGAAGTGCAAACTGATGCGTCGCATAATTGCATAATTACCCCGAATCGCAGTCTTCCTAATGAGCCGACTAGAGAACTCAGTTAGTATATCGATGCAGGTCTGGGATCGCCGTGTTTATCACTCCAGAACTGGTTTAACCGTTCTCGCCGGGGATGGACACACCCCGGCTAATTGTTGTTTACTACGGGTGTACGGGTGTACTGGGTACAATGGGGCTAGCCAGTTGTCGCAGTTATTGAACCTGGGAGTACAAAGCTGAACCCGACTCGTTCCCCCTTTCTGTGGACACATGGCTTATCATTGCCATTTCGCTCTGCACGTGAAACGGCGCCGATATTAATGGATTTATTCTATACGAATATATACTCAGCTCCGGATTCTCGGGCAACGCGTAGTTCTCGGTTCTGGCTTGGCTTTCACAGCTTTTGTTTCGTATTTTCGCAGCGTAAATATTTTATTTTGCATTATGTGTGTTTGCATTCGCAGTTTTGATTGCCGATTTTGATCGTTTTGTTGAACTTGGCCATTCGCGTCACGTCGCCGGGGAGTGGGCGTGGTCGGGGGGTTGGGGTTGGGCGATTAGCATTTCGATCGTGTAAACTGTTTGCTCGCACGTTTCGCAGCCAATATTCAGTACGCACTCGCCACGCCACGCCACGCTTTTAGCCAGAGCCCCATAATTAAAAGGTTCTATTTGCCTTCACCCCAACAGTTTAGCTCGCTGGACCCGCACACGCCCCAGTGGCGAGTGGACCCCTGCCAGTTGGAGGACACCGCCTCGGAGATGGAGGACCCGGTGCGGCTCTTCCACGGACGGGTGAAGATCGTCTGGGAGCACGGCCAGCACGCCCTGCGCTCCAAGCTGATGGTCACTGTTCTCGGGAAGGGCGACCAGTGCAAGGATGGCACCAAGCACCAGTGCCTGAGGATCGGGTGAGTGGAATCATACGACTAAATCTATAAACTGGAATTATAAATTAAACTAAGTAGATAATTAAAATAATAGAGTAGCTCTACCTTTTGTTGGCTACATATTTTGTTAAGTACTCCAACTGTGTGTCAATTCTGATGGTTTCTTGTTCCCGCAGCGATGAACCCATCCTGTGCATCTCCAAGGAGCTGGCCTGCGACGGCATCCGGCACTGCCCGTACAGCAACGAGTACGACAGCGACGAGGACTACGAGCTGTGCTCGAAGCGGCGTCGCCCGGGAGCGGGTCACCTGGCCGCCGGCCTGGAGTCGGACCTCTTCGAGCAGTTCGCCATGGAGGTGTTCCGCAACCTGTTCATCAACGACGCTCCCACGGCGCCGGAGGAAGCGCCGCGCAACGGGAGCGCCGGAGCCGGGCTTCCGGACGCGGACAACTCGACCACCACGCTCCGCAAGGTGCACACCAAAGACATGAAGAAGCCGGGCGGCGACGGGTCGCCCAACTCCATTGGGCCCGGCCTGGCGACGGCGGACGAGGGGGAGCAGCCACGCCCGGAGAACGAGACGGCCGAGATGGGAGTCGGCGGCGGAGGAGGGGGCAGCGGCTTCACCCGGCGCAATTCGACGCGCTCCGGCCTCCACTCGGACCTCTCGAAGTACGGGCCCTGGGGCTACCTGATGCTCGGCATGCTCCTGTGCGGCGGAGCCCTGCTCATCTGCGGCCTCTGGGGTACGTTGAATTGCACCGTAGTGTAGTCCAAGTAAGGCACAGTCATCCGCCGTAGTACTTACATATGCGTTCGTTCTCCCCCACCCCCCCCGCACACCATCTAACCCTTCCTCCGACTTCCGCCCCAACTAACTAACCCCAATCACCACCTCCAATCCTCAGTTCTGTGTTGTCGCTTGAGCTCTCACACTGAATGCATGTCCATCCGCTCCCTTGCAGCCTCCGCCTCGCAGCACGCGGTCAACAACGAGCGGGAGGCGGCGCTGGCCGCCGCCAACGGTGGCGCAGGTGGTGGCCCCGACCACCTGGGCGCCACCTCGCCGCCCAACTACGAGGAGCTGGACCCCCCGCCCGCCTACTCGGTGCTCTTCCCCAACCAGAAGGCGGCCAGCAGCAACACCCTCAACCTGGATGCTGCGGCTGCCAGCACGACTACTGCAGCAGCAGCGGCCGCAGCAGCGGCAGCAACAGCAGCAGCTACTGCAGCGGCTACCACTCTGGCAGGGGCAACCACCAGCAACCAGCAGCATCTGCAGCAGGAACAGCCAACGAACTAGATTGTAAGCCTGACCAGAGGGCTCCTGCGCCTGGCAACCGTAGCTCCGTAAGCTCCCCAACATCTCTCCGACTGACTCTGATGCAATTAGCTTAAACCAATTTAGTGATAGCCTTAAGTGTGACTCTATGTTAAATGTTTGACTACATATACTATGCTAACGCCTAACGATTAACGATAACGGTTAAAGATTAAAGATTAACGACTAAAGATTGACCACCCAGCCGTCCTGTCAACGCCGCTGTCGCCATCGGCACACGGCAGACCCAATTAGCTTCCGATAATTGAAATAAAATAGTAATTGTAATGATAATGATGATTGTAAAAAGGAGCTCTGCAGCTGCAGCAGCCTAAACTGACGAATCGAATAACTTTTGTAACTCTGTTAATTTAAAATTTAATGTGATATAAATTTAAACTGAATAAAAGCAAAGTGTTTAAGTACTGTGAAGAATGAACTTGTGGCAGTAGCAGTGGGAAAAACAAGTTATACTATTAAAAATGAAAACGAACATTCGCCTATTTAATTTCCCCAATTAAAAGTTTACAAATTAAAACTATTTTAATGTGAATGAATTTCCCCCAATTACTGATAATATTATCATAATATGATACCCTATTTTCCCACAGTGCTCACCGGAAGGCTTACAGATTGCTGCCTACTTTCGGGCGACAGTGAATAAATAAGCCAGTCCACACAGAAACAAAAGCACAGCTCTGTTGTTTTTTCACATCGAATTGAACATCTTTTTTTATTTGCAATTCAGGTAAATTAATGGGGTCGCGTCGGAGAAGCGGGGCTGAGGGGTTGGGGGCGGGGCACGAGGGATGAGGGATGAGGGAATTGTGTTGTTCCACATTCAAATTGCAGGTAGTGCTAAACGAGTTGAGTTCTGTGGCCTCCGTTATTTTAACTGATATATTACGTTGCACTGATATTATATTGTTCCGTTTTCTAGTTCTTAGTACTGTTTACATGTATTTCTGCTAGCTACCTGCAGGTGCGCCAGGTGCATCGTCATGCTGGTCGCCTAATCGTACATAAGTGAAACAGAATTACGCTAAAAACAAGAAGCCGTTCCGCGAAGTTGCCCCCGCAAGTGGTGGCAGCCCACCGCGATTTAGATGGGCTCCCGGGGGGCGCACCACGTTGCAAGTTCGCTTTAGTTAGTCGAAGATTCTACTACGTGTTGTACATACATATGCGGTGTGTATACCTATATACTTAAGTGCCAATTTCAGCAGTTTGGACGACCGCGCGGAGCGGTTGTCCTGGTTGAATTCAAGTTTTCGGCTTTGCTTACATACTCATAAGATTTGGGCGTTTTCGTGTTCGTCGATTCATTCACTTTACAATACAATTCATCCTTCTTACTCGCTAGACGTGACTCGTAAATATCGTTACTCGATAGATATATCGTACAATTAATTGGGTGCAGAGTGTGGATATTCCTAGATTGGGCTTTGTGCAGAATCCCCGTGTTCTCCTGTCTTCGGTTTTCGGTATTCGTTTTCGGTTTCAGTTTCCGTTTTCTGGTCTAAATGGGGCTGGAAAAACACTTCTTACGACTAACTCATAGGCCATAGGGTACACTTAGCAAGTAGTTCTTGTATGTGGTTCAAGAAAATGTTAAATAGATAAAAAACGATCTCTGATAAAATGTCGTCTCCATTGTTTCGTCTCGTATTCAAAAGTCGTTAAAAATAAATTCAAATTCAAAACCTTCTCGCACGAGGAGTCTCGCGCCAAAAGTGATCTTCACTTGGTTTGGTTTACTTTTAGTTAGCTTACGCACTACAAAATACTCGAGAGTTAATCTATGCTCGATAGTTTCGATTTGTTTGTCTAGAGTCCTACGTTAGTTATCATGTAAAATTGGACGCCAAAAAACAATTAACAAAAGTGACGCAAAGCCCTAGCTTGAATCTTGAATCTTAGTGAAAATTCAATTGTAATTCTCAAGTTCTTTTTCTGGGATGTCTGTGTCTATGTTCGTGTGTGTGGGTGTGGGTGTGGCTGTGTGTGAGGGTTCAGCTCATTGTTTAGGCTTTTCTTTTGGTTACTCTCAATAAATAAGGCCAGTGGATACGCATACATCATAAAAGTACAATTCATGTTATCATATTCAATGTTTCACATTTCGATACAAATCTAGTTAGTTTACAAAAGCGCTCTATCGAGTTCTCAACGCACCATATCGCTCCTAATCATGTATATAAGTAGCATAAGCCTGCATTCGTATAATCGCTCCTAGTAGCCGCAACTCATGGGGAAAGCTTCTAGCCCTATCGATCCTAGCAATTTCAATAGTTCCGCCCTTTCGGTTGGTTCAAAGTTGTTTGGTATAAAAAATAGAAAAAATTTGGTGACAATAAAAACGGTTCGCCCTAGATCTGCATCTCAATTAACCGCGATGCACTGAGGCCAAAATAAGTCGCGCCGAAGTCCGCAAGTCTAGGTAGATACTCATGCGAATCTCGAGTATTAATAAAATCCATTAGCTTTCTACTGAGTTTGGGGTATACGATACGGTTCATACTGGAATATGAAACGCGATATGAACGGCTTAATACTTAACGCTTTCGACTTACAGCTATTTTCGTTCTATTGAATACGCTCTTGATTGCTTAAAAGTTGCTCGAAAATTAGTGAATCTGTTGTTTAGTGGTTATCGAACTGCCTTGCGATTTATCTAGCGATTTCAAGCGAATTAAAAGCACACTGATTGTATACATATGTCTGTAGGTGTTTGGGTCGAGGGCCTGGGCCTGGGCCTCCTTGGGCTTATCCTAATCGATCTGATCAAATCGGTTCCTAATCTACGACTTGCACTTAACCTCATCTCTGTGTTGGTTGGCTGTCGGAAGTTGATGTTGTTGTTCTCTGTCTGAAGTGCTGTTTCCAATGGTATGGCGTGGTTGCTGTTGTTGTTCGAGTGCTTTCCAGCTGCCAGGCTGGAGTGTCGGGGATGCGGCGATGGATCACCTGCCCGGCCAGAACCAGGAGCAAATTGTGCGGATGGACGACGACGACGACGACGCTGACGAAGACGGCGAGTTGGTGTTGGTGGAGAGATGCGGGAGGGATGCCGCATGGGTTGTGGATCTCCCCACGGTGACATCCTTGGCTGGACCCAGTTCCTTGTGCGTTTGGGTTGCGGTTCGCTGCTCGCGAGTCTTTGTTCGGGTTCGAGTTGGACAGTGGGACAGTTGGACAGTCGGATGGAGGAGCCCAACTAGCAGTAGTTGCCATTGCCATTGCCATTGCCATACCACGGAAAGGTCCAGCACCATCAGTGCGGGAGCATCAGAGGCCTGGCCGTGCTGCTCAGTCTGTGGTGGGCCTTCTCCACAAAGCCACCGCCACCGCCAACGCCCCCTCCGCCCCCGTAGTCCTCGTAGCTGAGCAGGGGCGAGATCTTGAGGCCGGTCTTCTCCGGGATGATCTTGAAGTGCGGCTGGTCGGCGCTGACCACCAGCGGCCGCTTCATCGAGGAGTGGCCGTAGTCCTGCGGGTACGGGTGGCTGGCCGGGTGGCCCAGCGGCCGGTGGGTGCTCGGCACGTTCATCTTCTTGCACGGCTCCGGCTTGCTCTCGTAGTTCATCTGGCAGTTCTCCGGCGAGTACTTGTTGGGCTTGTAGATCGAGAAGATGTTGTTGATCAGGCTCAGGGCGGAGTGGCCCCCGGCGGAGGGATGGTGGATACCGGCCGGGGGCTGCTGGGTCAGCACGCTGCCCACGGTGGTCGGGTGGCCGTGCTCCGGGTAGAAGTTGTTGTACTGGTACGAGGGCAGGGTGTCCACCGTGGGATACACCTTGTGGCCGTACCCCTGCGGATATCCGCCCGACTGGCGGTGATGGAAGGCGGGGGCGACGGCGGCGGGGGCGGGCTCAAAAAAGGATAGCCGCCCGCGGTGGTCGAGGACTCGCTGGAGTCCAGCTGCGGCGGCGAGGGCATCCCCTCGAGCAGCGACTTCTTGATCATCAGCCGCTCGTGCTCCCGGTCGTGCAGGTCGATGGGCTGCCCGTTGTTGTAGCAGCGCACGTTCACGTTCTTCACCTTCAGGCTACTGTGCATGTTGCGCCGCATGTCCATGTTGATCGGACTCGGTGGCTTGTCCAGCTGCTCCCAGTACTTCTCCAGGTCGATGTTGAAGTCCTCCAGGTCGATCTCGGTGGTGTCCGAGCAGGTGTCCTCGTCGAACAGGCTCGTCGGCGGCTGCATCTCCAGCAGCGACTTGCTGCGCGGCGGCCGGTGGTAGCCTCCCGCCGGATACCGCCGGCCAGGACTCCGCGGCGCCGGAGCGGCGGCCAGGTACCGCTCGTCCTCGTCCAGGAACTTGTCCTGCAGCAGCAGGCGCTCCCGCTCCGCGCGGATGAAGTGTTCCAGGTCGGTGTCGTAGCGACAGTGCATGTGCTCCTCCTCCTCGGCGGCGGGATGGTGGCCCGGGCACACGGGACGCGACCTGGGCCGGGCGGGCAGCTGCGGCTGCTGCGGCACCCGGCGGTGGCAGCAGCAGTCCTCCCCGGCGGAGCAGCAGCAGATCACCGTCGGAGCGCCCGGGGTCCTTTGCCTTCCGGCCCGCTCCTCGAAGAGCCAGTCGCCGGCGCTCAGGTTCCGGTTGCTGCCCGCTCTTGGTCGCATCCTCGATCCCAATCCCGATCCCGGGTAGATGTCCTCCAGCAGGCAGCGGGCACTGGTGCATTGGTCGCGCGCGCAGCAGCGATCTAGGCTGCTGCTGCACAGGACGTTCATGTTCCGCCGCAGCGCCTCCCGCTTCTCGCGTCGCGTGTTCGAGGCGGGGGGCAGCTCGTAGTCGATGATGTCGAAGGGCATCGTCTTGGTGGTGGCGCTGAATGAGTACGACTTGGGCACGCCCGCCCGGTTCTTCAGGATGGAGGTGGTGGCGGGCGGGGCCATGCCCCCGAGCTGCCGCTCCCGCTGGCGACGCCGCCGCCCGCCTCGAACACGTTGCCCTCGAAGCACCAGCTCTGCGACTTGGGGTACTGGAACTCCTTGCAGCTCTTGGAGCGGTGCAGTCCGTAGCCCGGCGAACCCTCGCCCTCCACCCGTCGCTCCTCCGTGGCGCCGGCCTTCTCGTCCAGCTCGTGGATGTCGCGCAGCGTGCGGAAGGGACCGTACTTGAGGCAGTCGGGCACGTAGTCCTCGTCCATGTCGTCGGAGCGGTTGGAGTAGATGTTGTCCGTATACCAGGTGGGGTCGAGCTGCTTGGGGCGCGGCTTGGCCTGCAGCAGCTTGTCCCGCTTCGACTGGCGGTAGCTCTCGAAGCAGATGCCCTTCATCTTCTCCAGCTTCTGCTCGCGGATGCGCTCCCAGTTCTCCCAGTTCTTGTCGTTCTTGTTGCGCCGCCCCGACAGGATGAGCACCTCGCGGTCCTTGTCCCAGTCGCCGCTGCCCTCGTCGCCGTAGTCGATGTTCAGGCGCTTCGTCTCGATGTCCGACTCCCTGGGAACCTGGTGGTGGATGTGGTGGTGCTGCTGCTGGGATGTGGCTGCAAAGCTGGGGGCGGGTGGTGCGGAAGCGGGTGCAACACTACTACTACTCTCGGAGACTACGATCCTAATCCTACGCTTGGTCTTGTCCGTCGTCCGCGACGAGGACGTCTGCAGGGACGACTTGTGCGGCCTGTCCCGCTCGTCGGAGGGCGGCTCCTCGCGGTCCTCTTCTGGCTGTCACACCTCCTGCAGATACTTGATCGGGCAGTAGCCCTGCCCGTGCTCGGCGGCGCGGATCATCACCATGCCGTTCACCTCGTCGCCGGTCTTGTTTTTGCGGGGGAAAATAGTAGTGATTGAGGTGGGACTAAGGATAGGGTGGCTCACCTGGATGACGATCTGGTCCCGCAGCAGGGTGAGGTTCTCGCCACGTTCGCTGTCGGAAACCTGCAGGTTGTGGGTCACCTGCAGCGGCTTCTCGTTGGCGTTCAGGCGCACACAGTACTTCGAGGGGAAGTAGCCCACGCGTCCCAGGACCTTTCCCTTCCACCAGTCCGGGTCCGAGTTGTCGATGACAGTCACCTGATTTGCCAGGATGTGAGGTTTATTAGTACTACCTAAGATACACTTTTATTAATTGGTTCGTAGTTCAAGAACTGTTTGAATGTGGAATGCTTATTAGCAAAGTTGCAGAATAATAACTCTTTACTAATTAGATACTTTTAGTTCCTCCCAAGATAAGATACATCTTTGCATTGAAACAAATAGATGAGCAAGCTTAAGAATATTTTATCTCCATAGTTTGTAGTGGCTTCTTCTCTGAGTTAAACTTATGAAATTATAATACCCTTTATAAGGGCATACAAACTTTCCCCACGCCATACGAGTATGACATAAGGCAAGCTGTAAGGACATTGTTTCTCGGCTTTGCTTGCACTACCCTACTTTAGCCTTCAGTGATTAAGTAAAAGTTGGCCAGAAAAAAGCACTTATCGATCCGCGCATTAAATTCCCAGAAGCCTGCCATAAAGCAAAAGTTTTGCCCTATCCCGCACCAATACCAATGCCATAGCCATAGCGGTCCAATGCCATCCCGCTCGCGAACAAGGACGCGGCCCAAACAAAAGCTAATCTGTAAATATTGAACACTTTGCCGGCGGCGGGCAGGCACTCGCAATCAGAAAATGTACACAAAAAGTCGGTAACTATTATTATTTCTTCTTATTCACTGTTTGTTTCGCCCTGTTTACGCAGTGGAAAAAGAGCTTCCTCCATCCAGTCGCTCGTATGATAAATAAACATGTTTTTACTGGCATTGTTCGTTTTAATATTGAATAAAGAGCGCAGAGCCTGAGCACTCTGGGATGGGAGTACATGCCTCTGATTTAGTTAACCAATTTCCCGGACAGCCATTGTGCGAAATAAGCGCTGCGCTTAGCGGATTAAACAAAGCGCATTGTTTATTATTCATACACTCGTTCGTTTATGGATTTTCCACTTGGTTGTTTTATGGAGTAGATGGGACACTAGGATGGGACTGACTCTCACCTTGTAACCAGCCTTGAGGTCCAGCTCATCGGCGTGTCGCGCCTTGAAGTTGTAGATGATCACGTACAGATTCGTGGGCAACAGGCGATGGGTTTTCTTGAAAGTGGTAAGCGTGTTTGGGATTGGGTTATTGTAAGTGTTATTCTAGGGTGCAATTACATTGTTCGACAACTTCAAACATTCAGTTTTTATTTTCCACAAGTAAGTTGTATTTTTTAAGTTATAACCATTGCTACCTGGGAAAGTACAAGTTACTTGTGGGAAATTTTATGCGCAACCCGAGTTATCAATCGAAAGGAGCGGGCAAGTGGAACAATTCAAGTTGGGAGAGTGGAGGGGGTCTACCTGGGGATGTCTTACGGGTGAGAGGCACGGCGACGTGCTGGCCGAGGACTGTGACTTCTCCATCTCGTCCGGCAGATCCACGCTGCCGCCACGCATTCCTCGCGTGGCATAGAGCAACTTGCGGCCCGGATGCGAAGGACTCGATGGTGCTGTAATGGTTTTGGATGCGTTAGTCCCTGCTCCAGGACAGGCTCAATGGTTACGGATTGGTTATTCGAATGCAAGTGGATGAACGAAAAATCAGAAGAATACCCATGGAAAAAGAAGATACATATAGACATTGTACAGATAAATTATACTCAATTGCGGTTAAGGAGGTAAATCGAGGGGGTGGTGGGAGGTGGTTGCCCCTTCGAGGTGGAAGATGTGGTTAGCAGATGAAGTTAGTTAGACTACGGTTGGCATGTATCTCAAAGCTGCTATCAACTACTAGATAAGAGGTGAACGAAATCGAACTACTCAACGAAAGTTACTTTACTCGACTCTTACTGCGGCAACGTATTTACATAGTAGAGTTATCGTAATAGCAATAGTATTAGTAATAGTTAAGCAGTAAGAAAGGTTTAGCTGGAGTGTTCATACATACTAGTTTGGAAATTAGACTTGGGGTGTTGGTGGACTTATTGGTTAGTTAGTGGTGCAGCGTTCGTCGGTGTCCGGAATCGGGGATTCGATAGCGTAATCGGTTTGGGAACCGGGAGTCTCCGGGAAACCGGAAACGGATTCGGAAGCGCTTACTGGGTTGCTACTTACAGTGCAGACGGCTGTTGTTCGACGGCGGAGTGCTGTGCTCCAGGTGGCCTCCGGACCCGCCGTGATAGTAGCCGGATCCGGCCGATGTGGAGGCTCCCGTGCCGGGGAGTTGGACCCTCCGCCTGAACTGGCCGTGCAGCTCCGACGATTCGGGCGAGTCCAGGCTCAGGGATTTCATGCGTAAGTTCAACTTTTGGCGGCGCGGAGAGTGCGGTGCTGTTGTTTGGATTTTGTATTTCGAATTTTGTATTGGAACATGGTTATATTGTTGTTGTGTGTCGGACAATACACGGTTGGCAAAAAAATGACAGTAAGATGTGGAATAAAAATTGGTTGATTTTAATTTCGTTTGTTAAGCATTTGGTATATCCAAATTGGAATCTAGGCGTCTACAAATCTAAGCAAAACCCAAACAAAATCGATAAGTAAAAAGAAAAAACGTTATACACTTATTGGCCTTTGGCAAGGACATTGATAGAAAGATTGTAGCTTAATGCAATTAAAAGATTTATCGTTTTTTTTTCTTGCAACATAGCAACATTCGACATTTTCAGGAAGAGACAGCGTGTGTTTGGCAAGTCGAGTGTACTTTGCTAGTCATCCCGTTTCAGTTGCCGCAAAAAACAAAAGCCAACTTAGGATACTCGCATTGCTGGGTGTGTGTGTGTCGGTGTTGGCCAATATGGATTTTGACTTCACAAAACATATGGTAAATCATAGAAAACTCGCTTCCATCGCCCTGTGCCAGATGAAGGTGATCGTGTGTGGAGATAGACTCAAGGAAAGCCAGATATCGTTTTGCTTTTTATTCGTGTTATTATAGTCATTCGTTTGTGGGTGATGTGTGGTTTCTGTGCGATATTTACAACAACCATACAACATTTAGAATATAATCGTGGTGTAATCGGAAGTGACTTAATACTTTAATCGTAGTATACATTAACATTGCTCTCTGGCTCACGCACATTCGCAGAATCGAAATTAACTAGGTCATACGATAGATATAAATATATAGATATATGTATATATAGTAGATATAGGTAGGGGGTAAATTTAACTATGTGGAGTATCTAATAATAATTACTGTGCTGCAGTTAGAACATCAATTGGGCTAGGTGTCTAGGGCATAATAAAATCAAGAACTTAATCAGTAAATCGCTGTAGAACTGTGCTAAATCAAGGTGTCAGGTGTTCCTCCGCCCTCCACGTCGGGTCTTCCGCAATTCATCGCACTCGCCGGTTGCCCTTCGACTCGTCCGGACTTCCGGACTCCGGGTTCTTGAGGAGCATCAGGGGTTCGCCAAAGGGTCGCGTGGTCTCGGACTTCGGATTCGCTGATTCTGTATCGAGATATACCACACAATCTTGTAGTTTTGAGCGGCTTTTGGGCGATTTGATGGCGGGGTTAGTAGCTTTTGCGATCGATTAACTGCCCCAGTAAGGCAGGCTTTTCCGCCGACTGACTCGCAGAGCAATGTGAATTAAAACTAATTAGGTTAAATGAAGACAAGAAGCCCGAAAGAAAATATTAAACATTAAGACAGCGTTCATGCATAAAGCAAACCGAAAACAAGCCGGAGGACGACCAAAGGAGAGGAAACCGGCGGCGGAGGAGGACTAGAACCAGCATCCCTGGCCCGAGTAATAGAGCAGAAACATAATCCCGGGAAAATAAGTGCGGAGCCCGCAAGGAAGTCGAGACTGGCAACTACGAGCTGGTGGCATGCAACGGGGGGAGTGGAAAAGAGGGAGAGGGAGGGGGGAGGGGGAAAGGGGAAGGGGGCGGAGGCCAAACGAAAGGCAGACCCGAAACGGAAAGAAAAATAAGGAGCGCAAAAAGATTGTGTGTCATAACAATTTTTAGCATAATTATGTTCGGCCTGGGACCGACCTCGGCCCCCAGCCACCCAGTTACCCAAACCCCGCCCTCCGCCCATCCGCCCTCCGCCCATCCGCCCTCCGCCCATCGACAAGAAGTTGGCTCCGCCCAAGACAAAAGTTGGCAAGTTGGCAGCGCGACTTTAAACTTGCGTCTGTGGCATTAAAAATGCAGCAAACATTAAGCGCAAATGAACTCGCGCCTTGGCGAAAAACTTTTTGCCCGTCTGCAGCATTTGTATTTGTATGCAGCCTCCAGCTGGAGGAGCCAAACACCCAGCCGAACCACCCAACCCCACTGGCGAGTGGTGCGGCTGAATTCCGCACAAAAGTTGACAATGGCTTGTAATTTACACGGCACTAGCAACAGCAACAGTAGTCCTAAAGCTGTGGCATAAACAGTGGCAGGATGAAAGTGCCGAGAACAAGGAACTACAGAGAAACAAAAATCAGGGAGAAAGGGTTTGATTTTTGATTGTTTTAGTCCCTGAGCTCTTAAGTATTTTGACTGAATTTAGGGACTCAACAACACTCTTTAAACCGGATTCAAAATTCAAATTTAATAGCTTAAGCCGCAGGAACCAAAATTCACTGGTCAGTTGGCTGTGAGCGCATAAAAAACTAATTTGAAAGTATAAGTTTCACTTGATGGTTCTCATCCAGCAATTCATTCTTTCTGTGGTTAAGTATATTGCACTTAGCTTACACTGAAAAGTATTTACACTAACTTGAATAGAACAACTGATTTAAGTTTAAGTAGAGTTACGAGTGAGGTTCCCATTGCTTTTTCTTTAAAATACGAGCTACAAAACCAAAACCCTTCGAAACCAAGCTTTTTGTCCCCCAATTAGTTTCTTTTCGGAGTGTAGAAGGATGGGATTTCACTCCGTGGAGCAAGTTTCCTTTCGACTCCAGCCGAGCTGAAGCATGATGAAGCTGCTTTCAGCGCAAAAGGAACTCGGCCATGTATACAAATGATGGCGTTGCAGTTGCGCTCGCTCTGCCGTGGCAACGGAAATGAGCCATTTGCCTGAAGTGTAAACTGGGTTAAGACTAATTGGCATTTAATCCGACCATTGTTTAATAGCGAGGGCTGGGCGGGCTGTCGAGCTGAGCTGAGCCGCGCTGAGTTGAGATAATTAAATCGCGTCTTGCCACTCCAAGTCTTTCGGCAGCAGCGGGAGGGGGCTCACAAACACGCAACAGACACACATACGACAGATCACAACTTCGGTTTCACTGCCACGCGGCAGCAACACGGAAAATAAATCCAAAAAGAGGTACACAGAACACGGAAACACAATCTAAACATCGATGTCGGGTGGTGGGGATCAGATGCAGTACTGTTCCAACGAGAACTCATGGCTGTGATGGGGTCTGAATGGGGTGAGGTGCTGCACGTGCGGCAAGTGTTGCAGATGCTGGCTGGGAGATGGAACGATTCGGGTCGGGTCTCTGCCGCGGCATGACTGGGTTCTTGGTGTCGTGGCGGGGTGGATCGTGGTCTGTCTCCTCGGCTGTGGTGCTGTGGAGCTCTGACATCGCGTATTTACTTTCTGGCAGCGAGATCGAGCGGTGCTGCGAGGACCGCTGCTGCCGCAGCCGCCCGAAGACGGACAGCGGTCGGATGCCGGCGAAGAGGCGCCTCCGCAGTCCCGGATCGTTCGGCGGATAGCTGACGCTGCTGCCGCTCGTGCTGCTCCCCGACTGTTGCTGCTGCTGCTGCTGCTGCTGTTGCTGCTGCTGGTGGGCAGGCGAGGCTCCTGCCGAGATGGAGGACGGGCCCGCAGCCTGCTGCAAGTAGGTCAGCTGCTGGGCGTTCCCCGTGTAGTAGTTGATCCCGATGCCGTTGCTGATGTACGCCGAGCTGGACATGTTCGACACGGGGGCAAAGAACTGGCCGTACCGCGGTTCTGGAGTGTTTGGTTTGATGTGGTTGGTTGTTGGTTGGTTGGTTGGTTGTTTGGTTGTTTTTGGTGGGTTATTGGTTGGTTAATTGAGTTTGCAAGCGAAACGAAAATTGGCAAAAAAGATATGGACACGAGAGAATTTAAAGATACATAAGTGGTTCATATTAGGCGTTAGCTTAGTTTATCTGAGAGGAGGTTCTGTGTTCGAAGTTTAGATTTAGAGTTCAGAGTTCGGCGTTCGGATGGAACTGTACTTACAACTACCGTAGCTTGGGGTCGATTTAAGATGCAGCCTGCACAGAGGCAACTGCATTTGCAACTGCATCTGCAACTGAAGCCGCAAGAGGCAGTCTCCAATCAATCAGTTCGGAGCCGCATTTGCCCTTTGCTAATTGGAATAATGCAGCTGCCGATGCAGTTGCACCAGGTTTCTTGTTGCTGCCTGTCAGTTGCCAGTTGCAAGTTTGCAAGTTTGCAGTTGCAAGTTGCCAGTGTGCTGCGGCGCTAATTATGTGCGCACTTGCCAAGATTTAGGGCACTTTGCGGCCAGGGGGGCGTGGTCTGAATTGTGGTCTTAAGCAGGCGACAAAAAGGCAATGTCATGTCGCCATGTGACTGTTGCAGGGGCAGCAAGGGGAGGCAAGTGGAGCACAGAGACCATGTATTCTAATTGAGGCTCATTCGCGTAGACAAACACACCACCCTCCATTCACTCACTTCAGCTGATTGTGTGCTGTTTGAATAGAGATGGCTGGGGAAATCAGGATGTTTAAAGGAAAACAAAGTGTTTGGCATACACAAATTAATTACGTTCAACTAAATATGATACGCAGATGCTACGTGTGTTTGCGTAAGCTATAATTGATGCTGGCTAAGCTACGAGTACTGTATTTCGGCAACTGCTTCAGTCAATAGCGTTTCGAATCAAATTCAACTCTAGAATAAATTATGTATACACAAATGCATATTTATATGTGATTTATCGATTATTTATTTGTTTCTGTGTGTGATTATTGCTGTTCGAGTGTGTCAGTGTGTGTGTGATTGTGTGATTGTGTGTGCTAAAGCTGGCCAGAAAAAAACCAGAAACTCCAAAGCGAAGCAATGGGGCGTATGAGCAATTATTTGGTTAGCGCAATGTGAGTGAAGTAGAAATTGTTTTGCCAAATCTAAATATGTTCGCAGAGGGAATGCAATTGTGTGTGGCTAATGCGGACATGAACAACTACTGTCTGCTCTACGGGTGCGGAAATGAGCGAGTTCAGCCCGGTAACTATGGTACGTATGCCGACTGGATGAGCTGGTGACTGAAATCTGGACATTACTTTAAGTTATGAGTTCAAGCCGAGGCACTGAGACGGGATCCGGGATTCGAGACTACAAAGGAGGAGAAGGTTGAGGGGTGGGAAACCGAAACCAAAACCAAAACTACAACCAAGGCTCCAAAATAATTGCGAAATGTAAATGAGCGAAAGAATGCAGGATAGAGAGAGACAGACAGAGAGGAGGAGGAACAGAGAGAGGTGAAAGTAACACAAACTACTTGGCGGCCTCTCGGCGATTTGCGGACCTGAGCTACTAGATATGTCTTGTGGGGGCACCGGCAGGCCGCCGCGCTGCTGCTGCAGCTCCTGCTGCTGCAGCTGGACGCCCAGGATGGGCATGGCCACGGGAGGCGGCCGCACCCCGCGTCCCGCTCGCACCGCTGCCGCCTGCGCCACCGATGCCAGACTGCGCTGCTGCTGCTGCTGCTGTTGCTGTTGCTGTAGTTGTTGCTGCTGCTGCTGCTGCTCCTGCAACGCCAGCTCCGAAACACTGACAATCGGAATGTCCGGGGGCGGGGCCCTGCCCATCTCCCGCTCGGACAGCGCCGGCACCGGAAGCGCCGCTCCTCCCGCGACGCCGCCATCCAACTGCTTCCCCTGGACGGACTTCTCGGCGCCTGCTGCAAGATGCCCGGATTTGAGTTCGCCGGCTTGTTTCAGCACGCGGTAAATTTGATCGATTTCGGTTATTTCTTTTGGTTTTTCGTTTTTGATTTTCAATTTTTAATTGCAATTTTCAATTATCAATTTGAGATTTGTGGTTTCATTTGATTTGATTTGATTTTTTGGTGCCGAAGTAGGTACGGTTCAGTACGGTTGATGGGGGGCCAGTTTGATTCGGATTGGTTCGATTCGATATCGTTTTCGATTGCCGGATTGGGGTGAGGATGTTGTTGATGCGTCGTTGAAGTGCATTAGTACAAATTGCAAGTGGTTTCGGGGCGATTCGATAATTTGGAATGAGTTTGATGGGGGACTGGGTACTCGGGGGGCTCTTGTCATGACTTTGGTTGATACAGAGTGTGTGGGTGGTACATATAGTTACGATCAGCTAGGCTCGAAGTTACACTAGGCCAACTCGGGGCCGTACTGTCCATGGGCTAAGATGTGGTACCCGAAACCGATCGAAAAACAGTAGCCAACAACACTTATGCGAGATGGAGAGTGAGGCAAGTTCTAGTGAGCTGTTCGATATTACTGAATGCTGATTACTGAGTTTGCGGCTATAACATGCTCCTCTACTTAAACTTGAACTGATTTCGTTGAGTGGTCCCCCAGCTCTATTCCGCAAACGGAAATCTTAGTGGTCATTGATTATCTGTGTGGAATAACTTGTGAGAGAGTGTTGTCGGGTGTGTGGGTGTGTTTAGATTTACTTTGAGCTGGTTTCATTCGCTGAATGTCTCGCTAATTAAGTGGGTCAAAAGCGCAACAGTCAACACAAATACGAACAAAATCATAAGATCAAGCGCATTTCAATCGAGTATCTGGCGCATACTATACGAGTATTATATATAGATGTTGGATGTACGTTTATGGCACATACTAATCGAGTAATACGGTTCAATTGGATACCTAGTTGCGCAATGCGATGCATGAAGGGCGTCTTTTGACGGAACTTCGCATTTGGCACATTCAACTGATTTGCGCTCGGATTCGCATTCGGATTCAGATTCAGATTCGGATTCAGATTCAGATTCGCATTGGCATTCATATTGAGACTGGGGTTCGGATCGTCCGCCTGATCTGCTGCAGCTGCAACAAGCGACTCCTGTGGCGAGGCTATTGTGTTTTGCATTTCGTTTCGTTGTTGAGTGGTTTTTTGTTTTTGGGGGAAGGGAAGAGGGTTGCATATTGGTTTAATCAAATAAATGTCGAGAGTCGGCAGTTCGGAATTTGTGTGGCTGACAGATAAGCTACATAAATGGCCAAGTCGCACCCGCAAGGTATGCAACAGATTCTATTTTCCTCCTGACAATTGTTTACGGTTCAGTGGGCAGGAAGCCATCATCATCTACGGAACTCCAAGGATATTTTACAATGCGTGTGAGTGTGGCTGTGTCTTTGAGTGTGGGTGTGTGTGTGTATGTGGGTAGCCGAAGGAGCCAGGGAAATGCAAAAGTTCTTGCTCGCCGAGGTCTGCGACACAAATCACAAGTGCCACAATCTGTACGCCCCACGAGTGCCATAAATCCATTGTGAAATCAACTGATACCAGCCACTCCCACTCGGCATTCTCTTTGGCCAGCTGAAATCAATAAATGTTTGCCGGCAACAAAATGTGCTGATGCGGCCGCCTGGCCAAAAGGAAAGGAAGAATGAAATCGAATCGAATCGAATGCCACGGAATGCAATGGAATACAAGTAGAATAGAAGGAAGGCAAGGTGAGTGGGCCACGGAACGCAACGCATTCGACGGAACTTCTGCTATTTGCGGCGGGGGTCCTGCTCCTGCAGCAGGACATGCTAATGCCTCGATGCAAACACCATTCGGGCACGGCCGGTCGAACAAATTGTTGGGGAATTTCGCTCGCCAGCACATCGCATTTCCCATGCAACTCGTTAGCCGGCCTCAAGCGGTTAGTATGCGAGTGTGTTTAGCCTGTTTCTGTTCTCAGTTCTCTGTTTTCTGTGAGCTGTGAGCTGTTTTCTGCTTTCTGGTTTTTTGTTTTTAGTTTTTTGTATGCTGTATGCTGTGTGCTGTATTCTGTTTTCTGGTTTCTGGGGCCATGGCTGTGATGCTGTGCGTGCCAGATACTCACTTTCTTCCTCGATATCAACGCGGTTCTCCAGCTCCGAGGTGCTCTTCTGGCGCCGCAGCAACTTCTGCTTCGGCTGGCAGCGCGGCAGGTTGGGGGCGCAGTCCCCGTGGGCGTTCAGCTTGCAGATGCGGCATCGCAGTCCCTGGCGAGTGTGGCCTGCAACCGGAAAGGGTTTAGAAGTGTTATCCAATGGGGAAATGGGAGTGCTGCAGTTTTATGTTATGGCGTAGAGAGTGCTGCAGTCGACTGCACTGCGCCCAAAAGTGCCTATTATCCGACTACACAATCCCCAAAAGAGACTTTAAAAGTCTTTGCTTTGTCTAATCTAAGTGGATTCCTGATTTAATGAGAAATAATCTTAAAAGTTTTATTAATCCTATAATCCATTTGGAAAAGATTAGTTGACAATTTTGTTTAAAAACAATACATTTTTAGTGGGTTGCAAATAGTGACTTACAGCAGAAACAAACACTGTTTTGAGCACCTTATGACCAAGATTAACAAACCCAATCACTTTTTGGAAGATTAAAAAAAAAAATTATTTTTGCCCAAATTTTGCATTTTTGGTACGGGTTAGTAACATCATCATTTTTTGCGAAAAATGGCAAAATTTCAACATTTTTAAGCGAGGCTGCCATCGGATATAGAATTTTATAACGAATTCATTGGTGTATGGCTTTCAATATTTCGATTAGTACTTAACGAGATAAAGACAAAAAACGAAGTTTTTATTAATGTATTTATGCATTTGTTTCCTTAATTAAAATGATTTTTGTGTGTTGGTTGGGCAAGAAACGACTTACAGCCGAACAAAGTACAGTTTTGAAAAACAGAGAAGCCCAACAATCTATTTGATTGAATGCAATTTAATTGTAGTTTAACTAACTACCCGTCCCCTGACCCCTGTCAAAAATCCGAAAAATGGCTTTTTTAGAAAACTTCTTTTAGGAAACATAGGAAACCTTCTTATTCAAGTACCTGGTGAGTCCAACCACCTTATATGTGTACTCACCTCTCAGAATCTGGGAGCAGACGTCGCAGGCCGTTATCTTCTTGTAGGTGTACTCCTGCAGGTGGTGGCTGCCATCCAAGTTGGGGCGCAGCGGCTCGGAGGCTGTGCTGGAGGCTCCATTGCGCCTGTGAGGGAGACGATTCGGAGGGATTAGCGGAGGGACCCGTGGATGGAGTCGCAAGTGTTGCACTTTTCCCCGAAACGCGGCCCGAACGGCCAAACTGAGCATATGTCCATAAATCGTATGAACAGCCATTGCATTTGAAGGCTGCTCTTATGCTGTTTTGTGTTTTTGTATATCTATACGCTGTGTGCACAGTGACAACAGCAAACAATGGCGGATGAACAATGGCGTGTGGACAAAGCACACAGGACACAGGACACAGGACGCCGGACATCGGACAATGCACATTAATCAGTGCGATGGTGCGTGAGTGTGTTTGGACAAGGAACACATTAAAAAGAATTGTATTTAAAATAAACACACACAGTTGTGTGCGGTACTCAACCTAATTGGATTCACAGGAAATTGGTCGATTAATCACTGCCCCGAGTACTTTACAAGCTCGTGATCTCGTGCTTTGGCCAGATCTCTCAATCCACAACGCTTATGCAAATTATTGTGTTATTTATATTGTGTGCGCATCGAATTCATTTCAGCAATTTCGCTTCATATTTGCACAAAGGAGAGATACAGCCAATTTGCGACTGCTTCCCTCTCGCTTCCTGCCCCTGCGGCACTTTTGTTTTATTTGCCAGAAAAAACCGAACCGAGCCGAACCGAAGGACGACTGGCGAAGGGGGCGGAAGGAGGCGAGTGGCAAGCGGCAAGTGGCAACTGGCGGGTGGAGAGTGAAGAGTGGGGAGGGAGAAGGACTCACAATGGGGCAATTGTTGAGGCAGCACCAGGCTCAGAGGCCTAGGACTCGACGTTGATTGTTTGTAAGTGGCTTATGCACACAGATGAACAGACGGACGACGGGACGGCTGCCTGGGAAATAAATTCAGTTGAGCACATTGGCACAATATTTATAAAGTTGTTTGTTGCAAATGCGTTATAAGAGTACACAAAAACGCCCGGATTTCTCGGCCACATTTCGGGCGGCGCGGGGGAAAGTGCAACACTGTGATTGACAGCTACAAATGAACACTGACACGATGACACTGAATATATTCGTAATCTTAAACTAAATATTGACCAAACTAACTGATAGACTTAGCTAACAAATAATGCCCGAGGTGGTAATTATCTAGGCCATGTATCAATACAATTTACAGGTATGTACAGTTGGTATGTACAGTTTCAACTGGTTTTTACTGGGGTAATTACGATTAATTGGTATACTTAAAGGGATTACGGCTGGGGAGTTAATTACGGAGTTAATATTAATTGATTATACTGGGTTTTTTTGAGATGTTCGTGTGGTTGATTTGGGGTGCAGCTATGGCAAAATGCTAAAAACGAAACGGAAATACTTTGGCTATTTGGGCGGTATGAGTAATGGTTTAATTATAATAATTTCCACAACATATTTATTAGTCGGTTTGTATGCAACTTAAAACTTTCACTGCGCTGGCAAATAAATGCACGAAAATATAAATAAAAGCCGAGAAGCAGAGAAAAAAGGAAAAACAGAAAAACAACCCAGAAAAAGCAGCTCCATAATGAGCAACTGGCTCGAATTTTTCGAAGGGGCGGCGGTGGCTTAGTTTCGTTTCGGACTCTCTGTAATTTCTGCCGAAACTTTTGCAATATAACAGAGCCGAACTTTTAACTGTGATTTTCTTGTCACGTTTGCAAATGTATATTTGTATTTATGCCCGCACTTTCGACCCATGAATGCAGAGTGGAGAGTGGCGAGCATTCGCAGTGCAGCTTGAAGAGATAGAGCCCACTTAAGCACCCCTGCCCATTCACTAAGCCGAGAAGATTTTCCGATTTTCCGATTTATCATCATTGGCAGTGCAGCTGCCGGCACGGAATTAAGTATTGTTGCCACTCGGAGCTGCAACGTAGCCATCGCAGTGGCAGTGGCACTGGCAGTGGCAGTGGCAATGGCAGTTTTTAGGTTGCAGCTCGAATAGCCTGCGTGTGCATGTGGGTGGAAGCGGCTGCAGAATTTATAGTTTTGCAATTTTTCGCATATTTTTCAATGCTCCACTGGCGCCGAGTGGAATTTGCTGGGAGCAGCCGGAAACTTGTCCGGAACATATGGAACGGCCACACGGACGAGCGGACAGACGAACGGACAGACGAACGGACAGACGAACGGACGGACGAACGGACGGACGGACAGACTCACATACTCGTACTGCGACACATTTATCCGTAGTTATCGAACGGGGAAACTTTGTTGCTGGACTTGGACCAGATCCAGGATCCGGCATTGTCTTTGTGCCAGTTCAACGAGCGGCAGCTCGATGTTGCAACATGCAGCCTTTTAATTGCCGCCCGCCACGTGATTGATGACGTTCCCTGGACGCAGGTGGCATTTACGGCGCCCGAAGACAAATTAAATGTGTTCGGCATACGTGTCAAATCGAAATTTAAATCTATTTACAAAAACAGGCAAATAATACGGTGTCGAGTGCGGCAGTTGATGCGAATTTGAAACCAATTGGCCGGGATCCAAGCGGGATTGTTTATGTTCTCAGCTAGTTCTACATTGCGTGCAACATTACGGCAACCGTTCGAATCGAATCGAATGGAATGGAATCGATTCGATTCGGATCGGTGGCACTCATACGTTCTGTACACGGTTATATGGGTTCTATGGGGCTAAACTTGGATGCTGGGTGACGGTTGGTTTTTTTTTTAGTTTTTGTGGTTCTTGGTGAATTTCGGTTACCTCAAAGTCAATACGGTCGATACAGCGTGGTACATTTGATTTTGTCGGGGTGGTTGGCTGATAGATCGCGAATTGGTATCGAGACATTGGTTTTTTGTTGGGCAAAGCATTTGAATGCGTTTAGTGTTCGAATGGAGATGGTATATACGTAAGTTAGTACGAGTATAAAGAAGAAGTGGAGAGATCGTTATTATGGCAAGTAGAACTTAGCTTAGCTTAGCTTAAACTAGGGTGGAGTGCCTGGCGAACGCGGATGCACCTGAATGGGATTATCTTGTAAATTGCGAGTGCAATTGCTGCATTGCATAATCCGGATTGTGCAAATATTAGGAATTCTTTCAGAGTATTTTATTGCGAGCGGGTATGGGGATGGGGATGGAGGTCGGGCAGCTGCTTTACCCTTGGATGCCTGAATAATTTTTCGCGTTTTCCACAAGCTTTTAGTCATATTAATGTGCGGGCGGCCCCGCCCGATTTGGCCTCCCTCCTCCACTGGCACTATTTCATTTTGTATCTGGCCGGGCTTAGTCCTCCACCCCCGACGTAGTTACTACGCTGCACGGATTCTCTGCTGCGGTTTGTATTCGACTTAATGGGCCTTGCTCTATGCCCGATAATGTTGTGTAACGGCGGGAAGAGTGTGGGTGGTTGGGCATGGGTTGGGTGTTTGGAAAAGGGCTGGGGGTGGCGGGCCAAGTACTCACCTATCTGCTTGTTGTGCTGAACCAGAACCAGCAGGCTTTAGGCTCTTAAATGCTTTCAGCCACTTTGTTTTCATCGATGGCGCTGTGGCAGCGGAGAATTTGCGTTCGTTGCGCGGCGACGTCGGCTCAACTTTGCTCACGAACAGATCCTTCTGCAAAATACGGAAAGAGGGTAGAGGGGGAGAAGGTGCATTAGCCAAAATGCAATTTCCACTTAAACGTCTCACGTTGCAGTTTAATTACAGGCCATTAACACTCGCAACTCGTTGCATTCCGCTCAACTTTGTCTGCAGCTATTTGCCAACCATTTTGATTTCAGTTCTGGCCACATGCACACACATTACATGCACAGAGAGAAAGGATTAAAAATGTCGGCTAAAGTCTATCGAAAAACCCCTATTACTTACTCCTTAGTGATGATAACTAATCAGTGTTTGAAATAATTAATACCCCCTATGGTATTTACCCCCCAACCCCCTTTCTTGCAGTGCACTGCTCAGAGTGCTCGTTATGGCATAATGGAGCCATGATTATGGGCACAGTATTTAGGCGAAGGAATGCTTAAATATTTAACTGATACTGCGATGGGCAACGCATTTGTGTCTGCTGCCAGGCGTTGAATAAAGCCATTTTAATTAATAATCAACACTTTGCCGAATGCCACAAAATGTAATTACGCACACAGGCTCCAATGCTCAAATGCTCGCACTCACACACGAGCACACATCCTGTAACAATAATTAAAACCACGTGTGACATCGGGTCACAGTTTAGTAAGCCTAGTTGTCCTTGCCGTCCTGTCTGTCCTTGCTGTCCTCGTTGTTATCGTGCGTTGTTATTAGTCGTAGTTTAGTTGTTGCCCATTCGGTTGCTATCTGTCATGTGCGTTGCATAATTAGATGAGTGCATAATGTGCAGTGCATTTAATTCGCTCATTTGCCACACAAAAAATAGTATCGGTGTAATTGGGGGATTATTAATAGGATGGATGGAAAAACTCATGAAGGGTTCGTCACTATAGGAAAACCAAACTGCTTCACCCTGCCTTTTGCAATATTAGACATTTCAGTATTTTAAAATTATCCTTAGCAATAAATGGCTTAATTTAATCAAATCCATATTTAATATTTAAGCATCAATCTAAATAATAAATTTTAGCTTCTGCTTGTGTACACTTCTGTTTCTAATAGTGATATATCTCGAGGAAGCAATCAATAGATAATAAATACCTCTTAGAAGCTCTAAATCAGATAACCAAATTTCAAATGTGCGAACTTTGTCTTTGAGATTAAAGCATAATTTATTGAGACCAGCATGCGCTGGCCAAACAAGTTTAAATTCAAGAGGCCACTCTTTAAACGCCAAACTAAAAATTGATTTCCCATCATTTTTGCACCCACATATATCCGTTAAAATTCCTTTACTCTCATTTTCAGGCTGTCAGTCAATCCCATTAACTTTTCGGTGTCGGCCCGTCAATCGCAACATCTCGAAACCATTTCGCTTCCCGCTTCGCGTTCCGAGAGACAGGAGTGAAACGTGATTTTATGATGTCGGAACGTCAAAACAAGTTAAAAATCATTGCACTCAATGCAATTGCGGTATTTATAATGCAGCAGAACGCGTTCAGCTCGATTCAGTTCGCTTCGTGCGATTTTCTGTTTGTGATTTCGGCAGTTTTCCACCTTGTTTTTTTGTTTTCCAGCCCCGCCCGTTTTCGACATGTTATTTTTAGCACTTTGACAGCCTGACAGAAGTTGGGGCGAGGCCACACATATGGAAGCTTGGCAATAGTGGGTTAAACTGGGTGGGTGGATGGGTCGTTGGTGGTTGGGTGGTTGGGTGGCTGGCTGGTTCGGTGGCTGGGTGGTTCGGTGGTCGGGTGACTAGCTGACAGGCAGGATATTAAGGCTGCCATGCACTCGGCGTCCATATGGCGCAGCGCGATATCGAAATCAATGTATCGGCGGGCCTGACAACAAAGGATGAAATTCACCGGAAAGGCATTTAGTGATTGCGAAGAATTCGCCGATACCAATTAATTCACTCGCAGCGATTGCAATTAAAAATTAATTTTTTCACACAGCACCAACACAAAGCGCCCATATTTAATGAGTAATTAATTTTCACGCAAATGCCCAGCCGAAAGCCGAAGTCCGGAAACGGAAATGGAAATATTGTTAACATCCCCCCCAGAGCGATTTAATTTAATGCTGGCCGGCGATTAAGGACGTGGCCGAGATAAGCGGCCGGTCTTGAGCAGCCGGCGAGTGCTCTTTTGGCGTCGTCTACCAGCACATTTGAATAATGGTAAATGGGAGACATCCCTCGCCCGAGTGGCGACGCCAGCCGTTCTGGCCATAATGGACATGTGCCTGTCATGTTGCCTTTGTCATTGTCGTCGCCATTTGAAGGCGGGCCTGGCCATAAATTTATGCATGCAGTGCATAAAATTCAAATTAAAGGAGCTGCAGCCGCGGAGCAGAGGGGCGAATGAAGGAGCCGGGGAGCCGGGGAACCGGGGAGCACATCCTGCCAGCGACAAGTACACGTTTTGACACTTTACAACGGGCCAAGTCCCATCCAAAAGGGGACGTCAAAGCCCGCAGCCAGCTGGCAAATGGACAGGGGCGTGGATGGGGGCGTGGATCGGACCGGATCGCTTGGGGACTCGGACAGCTCTCCGAGATGTGGGTGCCCCTGGAATCCCCCTTCTGCTGCTTCTACTCTCCAATGACGGTGCAATCAGGAGCAGCTGCTGCACTCGCAGACTGAAATCAAATGTTGCCTTGGCCAAAAGACTAAAAAGGCTTTAAGTGCTGTCAACCCCCACCCACCTCATCCCCTCTGCTGTGTGACATAAATTGCGACCTAATTGATTTCACTTGGCTTTTTAAGCTACTTTCCAAAAGTGGAAAGTTGCCAGCTTAGAGCCCGCTCCGAGTTGTGCTGAGTTGAGTTGAGTTGAGTTCTCTCTCGCTTTTTTCCAGCCACTTTAATTATCTGCTATCTCTCGTCTCCGAGGACGAAACCCGAAACAAAATTTATGGCTGTCACAATTTTTAATTATGTTGCCCATTGCTAGATTGAAACCACAAAGGTATCGTAAATTGCCAACTCGAGCGGTCCGGCTTGCCAGCTGGCTTTCTGGCTGCCTGGCTGGCTGGTTGGCTGGTTGGCCAATGGAAATTTCCTCATTAAGGCCGCAACAAAGCGCGCTGGCCAACAAAGGAGTCGGCTCTTTGTGATTCCCCGCCTGATCTGCTTAACCACAGCGAGCGATGCTCGATGGCCAGTGCCACTCCGCCCTGTAATAAGCATTTCAATTGGCCCACGATGGCCCATTCGAGCACTGGCAATATGGGAGCATATTTTATTGCCACTTTGATGGGCAGCTAGCCGTGGTGTCTCGGGGAGAGCAGGGGAAATGGAAAAGGGGGAAGCTGGGGAAGACAGTCAGCGAACATTCAGTTTTAACCTATATTTTTCTAGCCCGCTGCAGTCTTTGTAATCTGGACTAAGTGCAAATGTGTGCGGGCGGACATGCCGCCCACTTCATGGCTTTTTCCCAGCTCCAACTAATTGCCGCTGCCTAGAGTCTGGCTAAGGAGTCCAAGAGCTCTGCAAACACGCCTAAGACAATTTAGCCAACAAGGAGCACGGCGATATAGCCAGATACACAGAGCGGGGAGAAAGCGGGGAGAGAGCGGGAAGGCGGGAAGGGGAATAGCGGGATGTACAAACACAACATTTCCGTAAATTACACGCATTTGTCAAAACGAAACAATGCGCAAAGTGTTTATTTGTTTTAGTGAGTGCTTCTGAGCGCAAAAATGACTCAACACAAAAACAGGACACGAAAAGGACGCGGAGGGGCAGGAGGAAAGGAGGGGCGGCTGTAAAACTGTTGCAACTTCTAATGGGTTTGCTTGTTGCTGCTCCTGCTGTGTCATTGTGTGCCAGTTAAGTATGTGTGTGTGTGTGTGATCAGTGCAGCGCGCAATGTAGAGCAGCGATTATGCAACCACATCACTCCCACAATGCCTCATCGATTCAATTCAGAAGGCAGACAGGCTCACACAGGACCCCTTGGCGTATGCGTAATGCGAACGAACACTTTTCAATTTTCATTAACTGCGGCAGCAAATTGCTTGTGTCATGTGCAAACTGCAACTGACATTCACCACAGCCCCGGATGGCGGAGTCCTGAAAGCGACTGAAGGATACTCGGTACTTTCAAGGCAGCGGCAGAAAGTGTAGCATGCTTATTTGGGTTATCTTTGATTTGGTTAAAGTAGCACTGTAAAATCTTATAAATATTGCATAAGAATAAATAGCTAGAGGATAATTTAGTTCTGTAATTGGGAAAAGGAAGTCTTGTTTAAAACTTATCCTTAATACCAAATATATAATTTGTGTTAACTGAAACACTTAGGAGAATATCATTTTCAGTTTGAAATCAAAAACAAAGCCCTTAAGATTTCTTTCTCTGTTGCATCCCAATGAAAGCAATATACCATCCGGCGGGACAGCTGCAGGATATGAAAGGAGACACAGATTCTGAGGCGGCACAGTTTGCATTTGACAATCAACAACAGCCGCAGCAGGAACCATAACAAATGCCACTGCGATTGAGTGAGCAGGGATTGAATGCCGACGGATGGCGGAGGCAAGTCAAACCTGTCCGGTTGAGGTCGTCCTGTGGCCGGGTTAACCGCACTCGTGCCGCTCTGCCACACTTTGCCGGCACTCAATAAATATGCAGAAGGCGCATTCCGACTCCGGCCGGAATCTGACTGATGTGAAATTTATTGGCCACAATTAAAGTTGCAGAATGCCGTTTGCTTTGGCCACACGCTGCGCCGACTGATAAGCTTAATCGGCTCAGGCTCAGCGCTCTTCGGCATTCCTGAGGCCTGGCCCTGGCCAGGTCGTCCCTTTTTCACCTTAGGCTGGGTAGAGCGTGTGCCACGCCCCAACTTGTTTTACGACCACCTCCCTAAGCTGCTCTTACCGAAATAAGGGGTCCTGGGGCTTTCATTAAGCCGAAAGGGGGTCTCGAAATCCCCAAGGGCGTTGGTTAAGCTGCGTGAAACGCCCTCTGATTCTTCCTGTAATGACACTTGCATCCTCACATCTTTTCCACCTCCGAATGTAATTTGCATTTGCCGGCCCGCTCCTTACATTTTACTTTTATTGCTGGAAACAAAACGGAGAGCGAGCGAAATTCCCATTGAGTTTTCCACCTGTGCCGGGGATTTTCCCCCTGCTTACACTCCGCTCCTACGTGACTGCCATCAATTTTCAGTGGCACTGCCGCATCATTTTGCATACAAACAGCTGAATGCCAGTGGGGACACTGGGTGGGTGGGCGGTCGTCCTTGTCCCCTTAACTCGATTTTGAATCGGTTTAAAAGGCGCTGTGTGCGAGGACTACTGATCACACACCTCAAAACGCTGCTGGCTGCAAATGGGAATGCTGAGTTCCGCCTTTATGTACTTTTATTATTATTGCAAGTGTAAAGGCGGAAAGTGGCAGCTGGGTGGGTTATCCTTGCCCGTGTGGTGTCCTTTCCGCTGCCCCACAGCCCCACAGCCCCGCTGTCCCACTGCCAATGTGAGTGACTTCCGCAGCTGTTGCAGCACAAATTGATTTTCAATAGCTGAGTGGTTTTTGATTCAATAAAATGACATACTCGGTTTACTCCCGAAGCCCCCAGAAGTTCCGGCTACGTGCTATTCCCTCGTCCTGTTCGTAATGTTCGTCCTGTCGGAGTCTGACTGGCGTGCGGTTGAGAAAAGTTTCGGTTTCCTGAGCACAGCTTAATTCACTCCGATGTAATTAAGATTGCTTTAATTCAATTTGCATGCGGAATGTGCAAAATGAATCACCACTCTGACCTTGCCATCTATCGAATCTGTTTTTATTGGCCTGCTGATAAATGGCCAGGACGTGTCAGCCTAAAAGCGATTTATCAACGGCCCCGATTGCTGGGTTTATTTTCGGTTCGAACCCGGCTGCTTATCAATCAATATGCAAAAAGGAAACCGAGACGCGAGACAGGAGACAGGAGGCAGGAAACAGGAGCCGTGGGAGAGCTCTTTGAAAAGGCGCCTTCTGCGGGCCGCAAGTCAAGTCGAGTGGCGCAGTCAAGCGGGGCTTACAAAAGTTTACTGAGGCTGCTCAACTAGGCGCATGAATTTCTAATTAAAACGCCGCCAAGCCTCACCAGGCACTCCCCGCAGACCCGCACTCGTAAATACTCATTTGAGGCTGGCTCACACGGCGTATCCTGCACACCCACACACCAGAACACCCACACAGACGCACACCCACACACACACTGTTGCGTACAGTTATGCAAATGTGCTCGTGTACATTATGTACGTATCACGTATACGCAGCGAGGGCCCACATTGCCAGCTATCTACTTAATTACTTGGTGGGGCGAGCGGGCGAATTATATGCATAATTTAAAGTGCATGCTTTTCCCCAGAGTCCGTTCCCCTGTCCCCTTTAGTTTTTCCCCCGGAACTCCCCCGCTGACTCCCTTTCCCAGCTGATTAAGCCGCCGGCAGCTTGGAGCTCTCCGCTTCTCCATTTCAGTCTTCTGGGCAGCACAATTCACACGCAAACTTTTATTGCACTGACAAAGTGCCGTCCGCTGTGGCTTTTCTCCGCAGGAGCAGGACTCCGCCCACTCCTCCTCCTCCTCCTCCGTCCCCCGCCACTCTCCTTTCTTCTGCGGGAAATGGAGCGGAAAATATTTGCGACAAGCGGGACAGGCGAGTGCACACAACGCCCACCTTCCAGCGCCGCCCACTTCATGCCCCCCTGACCAGCATATGTGCCCATGCGAATTTCCCACGTTTTTGTGCGCAACCAGAAAGGAAATCAAAATATTTCCGCAACTCAAATTGAAAATTGTCAATTTTTTATCTCGTTGTGGTTTTCCATCACAACGAAAAGCTCTGTCACCCTCTACTCCACAGTCGAAATTCCATAACTGAAACCACTATCTGCTACCGCAATCCTTTGTGAAAGTATTTAAAATACTCAGTGGGGTAACTTGTTCGATTTGAGAAAAATCTGGTGCAAAAGAAATTAAAAAAAAAAGAAATACATCGTTTTTCCTCTTCTAATGCTGCTGACAAGCTAGAAGTAGGTTTTTGTGCAGGAACTTAAATTTTAAAATTTATTACTTTATATATGTACGGGCTCAAAAACTTGCTTGGCTTTAAGAGGCTTCGATTTGCAAAGTTTATGTTATAGAAGTCAAACTGTGTTGGCCTCCAGGTGAGCCGTGTGTGTATGCCTCGTATTTGGTTAGCCGTGCTGCTAATAAAAAATCAATTAACTTGGCCTTGGCTCGTGTGCCGAGCTTCCTGCCTGCCTGCACACGACTCGCGTTACTCAATGACAGGCTTAAGCCAACTTCACGGATGAAAATCGATGGCCCCGGCTCACGTACCTGCGAGGTGGGAGGGAAATTCGGGTGGAAAACGCTGCCATGGCTACGACTACGGCTTTGGCTAAGGCCGGGCGCGATAATTGATGTCAAATGCTCGTCACATTTGTCTCAGTGCGAGCGTGTGTGCGAATGCAGTCGTTAATCATATAGGCCCAGGTGGGCAAATGGGCAAATGGGCGGTCGGGCGAGTGGAGCGAGCAGCCATGTGAATGCCAATCGACGGCCAAACTTAATAAGCACAGTTTCTGACAGAGATAGAGACGTGCAACGTGGCGCCCATTTCCCCTGGCTTTCAGCTGTACTGTGGATTAAAAGCAGCCTAATGTGCTCTTGGGTACATTCGGTAGGTGGAATTCCCCGAAAGCTCATCAGAAATGCAGGGATAAGTGGCAGGCACTACAAGCTTTTGGTCAGTGCAAATAGCGGGGAACCAAGAAATACTTCGCTATTACGCTGATTATCTTATATATTTGGTTTTTGTCGTACGTCAAGGATAAAGTGCTTTTAAACATGAAATTTAATCACCCGAATTGCATACTTTTGCCCATTAATTGTGTTATCCATTCTTCCTTACTTATTCAAATAAACTTGCGTTGCTAGTTAATCAAGTAGAAAAACCAAAAAATGCCTTAATCTGTAATGCTTTTTCTAGGAGCGATTTGAGCTCCACTTATTTTCGGTTTGTCCCCCACTGTATCCTGAATACCGTATCCTGAATCCTGACACGTGCATAATTAGTGCGTTGGCAAGGAGCAAAAATGTCTGGTGCTCAGCTCCGCTCCAATTTCGCAGCTTTCGCTGATTGAGTGGCACAGATTAACAAATTCGGGGCCCCGGGGCTGTGGCAGCAAACAGCAAACAACAACGGCGGCAATCGCAGTTGTGCCGCATGTTTGTGCGTCAAAACACAAAATACACTCGAGGCGAACAATTTAATTCGTTTGGTAAACAGGACACGGCCGGATAGAAGAAGTAGTGCCACATAAGCGGGGGCAGGACCTGCCTGTATAAATAGAGGCAAGTGTTGGACCTGACTGCGTGGTAAGTAGCTGAGACCACTTCCTGTCAGGACGTAAGCCAAAGCCCCGGCACCACCCACACACACAAACACACTCACGCACACTTATTCACGGGATGTCGCACCTAGAATCCTCCCATTCCTTCTGCCTGTGTGCCTGCACACTAAAAAACTCCAACTAAATCTGCCATAAATTAGGGATCTCTTTCATCTTATAACTTATATCTTTCACATACATAGATTTCACGCTTATATTAAGGGGAGTTGTTCACCAGCTCGTTAATATAGTAATTATCAATGGAAGTTGTCACATCTAGAATGGATTACTGAAGAAGGAATATATATGGAAATAACAAAAAATTATTCATTTACTTTTAATCTTTAGTTTATGCAATATTAACTATTATTATTAAATGAACTGTATTATTTATTCATATGCTGAGAAATAATTAATAGGCGCTTTTAAATTGATTTTGACATGAATAAAGGTTTGCTCAACATAAATATGCATAAGTGTATAAATAAATCCAAATAAATGCAAATAAAGTATACTTTTCCCTTAGTTTCTGACGGACTGTAGCCACAAAGTTATTTTCAGTAAGGACACTAAGCAATGTGGGGCATTTTATGACTGATATTTTCTTTCTGTGTCCTAAATACCTGCCAGGGGTTTCGGTTTGTCCGAGACGAAAGTTTTAATGCTCAGTCGTCGGGTCGCGGCCATAAAAGTAATCATTTGTCACTGTCAAAGGTGTGCAAGCTGCAACGAGGAGTCGCCTCCTGGTCACCTGCCAAATCGCTTTAAGTGAGGGCTCTTAAAGTTTTCGGCGAACGGAAGTCGCGCTCATTAATATGCAACACTATCAGCGGACTCCGCCTGTCGCACTTGCAACACGGTTTTCAATTATTTAAATTTTCATTAAAATTCCGGCAAAAAACGAAGGTGAGGCGGGCGCAGAAGACGCCGCTGCCAAAACTCAACCCGGATTCAGTTCAGTTCGCTGCCTGGACTGTGCCCTCTGCCAATTTCGTGGCCTACTCGGAAATTTCGAAAAGTGTTAAAATCAGCACAAAGAGCAGCAGAAAAAACGAAACAGCAGCCGAGGTGGCTGTGGAATAGCCGGGCGGAGAAATGTTGCCGGGAAAACTGCTGAAAATGCAAAGCTTGGCGGAATTTATTAAAAGGCCAAGCCAAAGAAAGTGCAAAATTGCTTTTGATAAAAAAGCGAGAGCGAGAGCGGGAGCCAAACCGACGACAGCTGCCAGCGGTGAAGCGGGAATCGGGGACTCGAGGATTCGAGGACGAAAGCCGAGGGATGCGGATGCGCCCACTCGTGTTGCTGAGTTGCCAATATTGCAAATTGCATAAATGAAGTATTTTTGGTCTGGGTCTTCCGCTCCCTGCATCCCCAGCTACCCGGCTGCCCGGCTCCCCAGCCGCACTATTTGAATTTCCGACTACCTGATCTCCCTGGCTGCCCAACTTGAGCCCCGCCGGCGGGGTGAAAACTTTCCCTGCTCCCTGTCATCCACCCACACACACACTGCGTATACGTGATGTCTTGCGAGCGAGCAACTCCTCGCTGCAGTCGGGGAGTGTTGGCCCGGAAGGCATAATCCCAGTGCCAAGTGCCAATAAGTCAGTTATAAATTTGATGTAAAATTAAGCAAGCGGCCAGGACACACCGGCTTTGGCTCCACTTCCACCTCCACCTCCACCGCCCCCTGCCCGACAAATTGCTCGCAAGGACTGGCTGGCATCCTTCATGCATTGTGCTTGGCTTTTGCCCTCATTCAGGACGTAGAATGTGGGCGAAAAGGAGCAAAGCGACCTACACCGAGGAAAATGGACACTTTGCGTTAGAAAATATTAATAACTTAGAAGGCTCATTTTTAGATATATGCAAAAGGAGTTTAAAACTTTAAAGAAAAAGTAACATACTAACTGTTCCTTAAAGAATCTTTAAGAAACTGATATTACTTTACGTTTCCTCAACATTTTGAATAAAAATAAAACAAACAGGAAAAGGTACGAGAGGTGAGACCTCATTTTCCAAATACAAGTTTCTTAGCAACTATTTTTCTTTACAAAATGTTGTTTCTCCTGGCTAATAAGCCCCTTTTAAAAAGTCTTGAGGTGCGTTAGTAAATTAGGGAAAGTTTCTAAAATTCGGAACTTGTTCGCCGAGTGTTTTCGGGCTGCAGCTGCAGCTTGTTAGCGTAACGATGCCAAAGGAGGAGCTCGAGCACACACACATGCTGCCCCAAGATGTGGCAGGTTGGCCCGCATGTGGACGAGCATGGTTGCACGGGTTACGGGTTACGAGTTACGGGTAACGGGTTCCACGGGTATCTCCGCCTGTGGGCCCGGCAAATACGTCCTTGTCGGACTCATATTTTCGGGCATCGTTACGAGTCTGCCACAAGCAGCTCACAAATATTTGCGGGCCGCCAACGTACCACACACACCCAACTTGCAGCAAGCGACTGCAGGCGATTTTGGGCGAGGGCGTGGGCGTGGGCTTAATAATAGCACAATTTATTGATTAAAGTTGGGACGAGCAAGGCGACGGGGTCCTGGGCAAGACATAATATTATTATATGTTAACTCGGCGCCGTCCCTTGCTGACAAATTGTTTTTGGACTTCGCCTGACATATTTATGATGTTGTCCAGGGTCAAATAGTTCTATTTACACTTTCTGCTAGTCATTTCTTTTTATCGATTTGTTAGCTGGAAAGCGCCTGCCAGTGGCAAGTTTGTTTTTCCCCAAAGTTTCTGTGGCTGGAACTGGGAAATACGAATTACAAATTTATGGACAAGGACATGGTCTTTCTGGGCTAGCCTGATTTCAAGAGATAGTTGCTGGAAAACTTTCTCGGTCAAGTTCTTAATCGATTTCGTGGCACAGAAAGCAATTCGGAAATAGAAATCCCGAGACTTAAGTTGATTGATTAAATTTCAAGAAGGCCGGGCGTTGTGTTCTTTTCTTTTTCTTCTGGGAAAGAATAGCCAATACTTTGAATGCCGCGTCTCCTTGAACTCGTAATAAAATTCACAATCGCATCATCATTTCACTAAAACAAAAATGTAAAAAGGTCATACAATTCATTATTCCAAACGCTAAAAAACTCTTTAAAAGGGAAAGGACCCCAGTTTGCTTGCCACTTTGTGTTCGAGTATCTCTTAAGCATATTGTTCCAGTCCGACTTTGTTCTATTAGTGCTTTCTATGTTTTCCGCTCTCCCTTTGCCACTTTCTCTTCTTTCCAGCGAGCAATTTGCAGCATTAGCGATCCTTTGAAATGGATGCGGCAATTAAAAGCCATCGTCAGATATCCCCGACACTCCGCTCTGCTCCAGCAGCAATTGGTAATCAAATAGTTCGGCCATGGACGTCTTTATAGCCCGCTCTAGCCCTCCACGCCCTTTGTCTCTGCCATGTAATGGCACATTCTGCTCCGGCGAATGGCTAACGAAACTATATCATTGACTGCCAAGAACCGCCGGCAGCAGAGCCATTAAAACGTAAGCTGATATAACGCGCAACATTCTAGCAAATGGAATGTTTTCATCTTCCTCACTGCCACTCTCGCACTTCCCCCTCCCCCCACTTTCCCCCCTGGCCATCCCGCCATCGCCCACTATTCCTATTCCCCAGTTTATGGCCCTGCGGGCGCAAGCGAAAGTGAAAGTGGGAACGAGAGTGTCAAATTTCCGCTTTCAGAGCCAGCTGCATCGGTGCTTTGGGGGGATTCCGGGCGATTGCAGGGGAGGCGGGCTTCGGTCGGGGTGTTCGGTCGGGTTTTTGGCCTGGGGTGCAAACACTCTCAACTAAGCAAACAGTTGTCAATTTCTGGCAGGGCAAATATTTTTTCCCATTTCGCCTTTTCGCACTTCAAGAGGCTCACTTGGCCCGCTCTTCTGTTGACTTCTATTCCATTCTTGTGTCAAATGCTAATGGTTGTAGTTGCACTCCTCCTCCTCCTCAGCTCGGCTGCTCAGTCGCCGCACTGCAGCTGCGGCTATATTGCATTTGGCCAGATATTGGCAAAGTGGGCAGCCAGGCGACAAGGTGACAACGGGCCAAAGTTTTCCGCTCGGCGGCTTGAGTGCTTTCCGCCGGAAGTTGCGCCGCGAAACATCGAATTAAAACTTGGCCAAAATCGCTTTCATAATCGCATTTTGCATTTTGGTTTGGCGCAATCAGCCGCTGGAGCGTGATGAGATGATATTGTGAAATTTCGAGGAGTTGTGGGATAAGAAAATAGAAGCACAGAACCGAAAAGTGAGTGATTTTTTCAATTCGAATATATACGTAATTAGTATCCATCAACACCTATCTATCATTTTACCTCCGAACATTAAAATTTGAATATCAGCTATCAAAAATCAATTTTGAATTTTTGACAAAAGCAGCAACCAAAAACAAATAAAATTAAATATCAATTAGGAACTCTGCCAGCTGTCAAAGAAATGAAATTGATAATTATTTGCATGTACTAATTATTCAAAAATGTTAAGTGCACTTTCTCTTAATTATGGCTGACTGTCAAAACTTTTAAAAAGGGGTTGTGATAAAAACGCTTAAAAGGTTGTGGAGACGGCGAAAGTTATGATAATGAAACTCGATTACAGCGAATGTTTCTGCAGCGCAGGCAGTAAAACCAAGAGGTTTTGCGTTATGGAAGTCTGGCGGCGAATGGCACATTATTTTTTACAGTGTAGAGGCGGGAGATGGATGTCTTCCCCGTGCGCATTCAGCTGTGCAGGTCTCGCACTGACAACACATGTTCAAATGTTCAAGAACAATGACACTCAGAGCCACTCAACTGGATGTTTGTAAACGTTGCTCAGGCACAAGGCGCAAGGACCAAGGACCTCTCTGCCAATAAGCAAGCAGAAGGAGGCCTGCCGCCAGCTGCATGCAACAACAGGAACAATACGAAAAGGCGGCTGCCAGAGAGATAAACGCATATAAAGCACAGGCTCATCCAAAAGAGAGAAAGAGCAGCTCGAGCGGCGAAACAAAAGCTGTAAAATTCAGTGCAACGCACTCGACACATCCGTCCCTTGCCTCGCCTCCCCTTCGCCCCTTCGCCCCTGTCATATGTGGGTGGGCGTGGCTGTGGGCGAGTCATTTAGTGCAACATGGGGCACTCGGAAGCGACGAGGTTGAGGTTGGCAGGACTAGCTGCAGGATGGCAGCCTGTCAAGCTGGTTTCACATTTTTTTTGTTTTTTTCGAGATTGTGCGATATCCGGCATGTGAAGGATGTTTGCACTGATGCTTCAGTCTCTGGCGCTGCTCCTTGGATCTTTGTCCCTTGCCCCTTGACCCCCCTCTCCGCACTCCCCACATCCTCGCTGTTAGCATGTTAAGTTGCGATTATAGGCTGTTAGTGTAGCTGGCGATGACGAGGCCTCAACCCGCCTAACCGATGATTGAGCAACAGCAGCAGGAGCAAGTCCCAGCCACTGCCAACTTTCGTACACTCAGCAAAAATAGTAAAACCGGGGTAACTAAATTCATGCAAAATGCAACTTTTCTCATAACCAATACTGATAATAATATGTTTTCAGTAATTAGTGAAAATACAGACAATACTTAGTAGTATAACTTAAAATTCTTGAATTTTTTCTGAGTGTTGCCAGCGAACAGATTTGCATACTCAATTGGACCACTGAAGAGCCGACAGCATGTTTGTTTTCGGTGCTGCAGCTGGTGCATCCGTTGGTGCCCTCCTGTTGTTGCCGCTACTATTGCTAGCATGTGGCATGTGGAATGTGGATCAAGTGTGACTGACAAAGGACCTGATCAGGCCCTGCCAACATTAGCGGCGAGTCCGTTGGCCCTGCCAACCTGCCAATGATTTGCGGGCCGCATCTCAATTGGCTCGCTTTACCGTTCGACTGCGTTCTGTTCTCCGCTGTTGGCAGGGCAATTCATAACGAACTAATTAGGGGCTTAAAAAGTCAGCCCGCCCGACAACGCCCAGCACTCCGGTGATTATCGGGCGGAATGCGGGCGGAGCCCACTCATTAGCTATTCATTTATTAATCGCGTTCGCTACTCGAGCTCGATTGCCGATTGAAATTCGAATTATCCGCCCCGTGCCGCCCCGTTGTTAATTTCTCAATTTAATTTAGTCCGCCACTCCGGCGGCGCGGCGTTCTGGCCAATGCAGATGTCAGCATAATCGCATTGAGTTGTCATTAGTGTGTGACATTAATTAAGTTAATCGCCATCAGCGGCGACAAGAGCAAAAACAACGTCAACAGGGCGGCTTGCGTGCGTGAAACAAGTAGAAAATCGGAAATCCAATTAGAGCCAGTCCATCGGTCAAGCAGTCAGTCAGTCCCTCAGTCCCTCAGTCTCTCAGTCAGTCAGTCATTGGGTCACTCAGTCATTCGGCTGGCCAGTTGACAGGTCAGTTGCTGGGGATATAGACCGATTTGGGGACCGATTGCACCTCATAAGCTCACCATTTATTCAGATTGGAGAGTCGGCTTGTCGCTCCTGTTTTCCGATATCAACTCGAGTGGCACTCGCATGTACTAATAATAATAAATAATGGTGAGCAGGCAACAATTTGATTCCGAGGCCTTGGGCCGATGTGATTTATGTGTTTCGAAGGCGCCTTCTCGGCCTTGAAAGTTAGCGTGGAGTATTTGCCATAATTTCACGGGCAATTTGCCTTTAGCCAGCCATACAAAGTCAATTGCGCGTTAGGACTCGGCGTCTGTAAAGTAGTTGGATTTAGCTTTATGGGTTTTTGTGCTAAGCCAGCGAGATAGGAACGTGGCCGGGGGCACTACTAAAGCCAAGAATGTCGGGGGGTTTTAACACGTTTTAACCCCAACGCACGGCCGCCAAATGAAATGAACTCTTCGGCGACATGTTTGCGGTTTTTATTCAATTATGGAAAGCGAGTGCATTAATATTTTATTCATCGCTTCCGCATCCCGACTCCAGGATTTTTCCTTCCCTCTTTCAGAGCGACTTAATCAATAAGAGCGGATGCAGCTGCACGTGCATAAGGGGATACACAGAAAAAAAGGTCCCGGGGTTTCATATTCTCGGTCTTATAAATATACTGTACCGACTTAACTAAAAGCCTTATAAGTGTTGACTTATTCATACGGAACATTTTACTTTTAAAATCCTTAACAAAAGAACCCCCGAATTCGAGCGGTGGAGTGAAAAGTTGCGGATAAAAGCCAAGAAGGAATATCGAGGTTTGCTCCGCCCGGGCATTCATTATTCAGCAAGAGCTGGCATAAACGAAACCAATGCCAATGCCGGCTGCATATGGCCAGTGATCCGAGTCCGCTTCTCAGAAAAGATTTCATATGCAAAAGGGAAAAGTTTTAAAGTCGGCACATTTGGCAGGCAAACTTAAAGTGAAGCTTGGCCGAGTAAAAGCCAGAATAAACGGAAGAAGGACAGGCCAGGGAGCGTCAGGGCCATGAATATTTCAAGCCATCCAAAGCACACCCACACACATGAGTGGAGCGCGCTCACCCACACATGCTCGCCGTCTTGGCGCTGAAAAGTATGCTGCAGAAAAAGCTCCTCCGCTGTCGTCGCTGCTTAAGCGCAAACAAATCATACGGCACTCTTGCCGCAGCAGACAATTGAATGTGTGTGGGTGTAGGGATCCGACTTGCGTGCGCGCCAGTATGTGTGTGTGTGTGAGTAGCAGGGATGATGCCACAAAGTGCACTCGAGCATCAAGAAATGAAAATACTATTTAAGCCATTTTATCAACATAATCGTAAATCATTTTGCACTTTTCGCATAAAAGTCGCCGTCCTTGTCGTCCTTGCTGCTGTCTCTTCCTCATCCTCTGCCTAGCCTCTGCCGCTGCCTCTGTCGCAATAAAGGACCAATTGTCTAGTGCATATAATTTGTTATTGGATTTGAGCAGCTGCTCCCCGAGTCCGGGTCCCGGGTGTTGATTTTGCTGGCTTTGGCCATTGTTCGCCTGCGATGTGTGCGATGTGCATGTATTTTTAGCTTAACACTCGCCAGCTTTGTTTTGCTCCTTTTGTCATACATTTCACGCTTGGCAGGACAGACTGGAAGACCACATCATTATACATACTGGCACGAACGTGGTGCGGCAGGACACTCCGCATGACCCACGTCCCTCGTCCCACGTCCCGGGATTCTCGTTTATGGCCTGCCAATGTGGAAATGGAAGTTGTTCGTGCCTGGACCCAAACGCCCACGACCACGCCCCATAAAATATGTGTTGAGCTAGGGGATTATCTTTGGCAGCAGAGCGTCTGGAACAACATTGAAATATTTGTCGGCAAGGAAAGCTGCTTAAACTCACCGCTCACAGCTCTCGTTTGGCAGTACACATGTTTATGGCATAGTTTTTCCCTTTTGGCCAACAACACGTGGCCCGGCCAGAAATCATCCAATTAAAATTCCATGCCAATGCATTTGCCGCACGAATCGTTTATAAATTGAGCAGGACGGATCGGGGGGAAAGCACGAACAATGTTTTCTTTGAAAATATTTTCGCTAACACCAGCCAGCTGCATCCCCCACTTACAATTGCCACCTCTTAAATATTGCGTGCACACAGAAAAACATGAACAATATTTGATAAGCAAATGGATTACTAAAGTGCTATAAGTTTTTAGATATTTTAATGATCTAATAAAGATAAGCTCTTCTGATGTATGAGCACAAGAGAACTAATCCACTTCAGATATTCAAAGTATTAATCACTATCACTCAACTGCTACTGCTTTTCCCAGTGTACTGTTTGTGTTCACAGGCAAATGAGCAGCACAATGAAAGGGAAATGAAACGATAACTATGCGAGACACGTAAACTGTTTCCCTGCTGATCTATTCAAATCGATGACGATTTGAATCCAATTAAACCCACTGGAAACAAGAAGTTGAGCCTCTCGGAGATCTAGCAATCCCTCAGCAATTAAGCAGGCTGGCTAGCTCCTCGAAAGTCTCCCTTGCCTTGGCCCAAATTTGCTGGCAAGCCAAATGTTGCATGAACTCGGTTCATGGCTAAGACCGAGAAATATATAAAGTCAAATTACGGCCGCTGTCGCTGGCACATTTCTTTCCGAAGTAAAAGAAGGGACAAAGGGAAAGGGAAAGGGAAAGGGAAGAGCGACTATTTCCTTTTGGCATAATAAGCGATTTTCCGCTCGTTTTCTATTAAAGCCACATAAGATGGTAGACCCCAGGGCGATTTCTGCGGCTTAAATGCGACACGCCCACACAGAGAAACGCACACAGACACGAGTGCGCACATTTCCGAACAGCCATTGAAAGTGCTATACTGCTGGCACTCTACTGTACTATAGCCCACTATATATGGATATGGATGGTGGATATGTGTGTACCTGGAGCAAATGTATAAAAGAAAGCGCCACGTTCTGCGCTTTGTGGCTCGATGTGCTGCAAAAACTTTCGGCCTTGTACCAGTTGCACTTACTCGCACTGGCCCACCTCCGCCTCATTTATTGTGTTTCCAGCATATTTTCATGTGCGATGCGAGCAGAGGAGAGCTGGGGATTGGGGGAGTGGGACTCCAAATGAGACTAGTGCCGGGCACTTGGCCACCGTAAAGTCTCCCCAAACGAGGCTTTAATTGAAGCCCTGGAACGTGCCACAAAGTTTTCGGAAGCGGAGTGCTGCGAACCCGACCGAATCGAATTGCAGCGAACAATCCGGGCGGATTCGCAATCAACTTGTCACGACGTCAGCGAAAGCAGAGATTAAATGACATGCACACTTGCATTGCCATCGCAGCTCTGCATTTTCCCCGTGGCGCATTGATTTATCGCAAATTGATGGTGTCACCGAATTGGCTGCCGCGTTCTTCATTTGCAGCCGCGATCAATGCAAATCCGCTTGTCTATGCACATCACGTGGCACCGTTTACCACTCGCCCCAAGGAGCGGCACTCCCCGAATCCTGAGAAATGCACGGGTTGTGTAATGAAGTGCCCACTCTATGAAGCACTTCAAGCTGGGAGGAAGTGGATGGTGGTAATGGCAGCGATGGGCGAGCACTTCGTTAGGGGAACCCCACCCACTTCACCCGGAAAAATAGTTCAGCAATTGAGGTTGTTATCACGAAAAGAGGGAACACTGCAGGAGAACATTCTGTACACAAAAGTATTAGGTAACAAACTATAATATTTAAAAGTGAATTTCGAAAATGTGTACTTGTGGGAATAAGGAATTCGTTGTATAAATCTTCTTTAAGAGTTTCCTAAAAACCATTAAATTAAAGCAATGTATTTAAAAGTAATTCACTCTCGAAATGTAGTTCCCAATTTTCGCTGTGCTGCCTTTCATTGATTTCTCGGCACACAAATTTGTGGCAGCTCCTTGGCATATTTCAAACGCTGCAAATGAGTGCGGCACACGCTGCTCCTGATGGGGCAAGTGCGGGTGCGGAGGGTGTTGCGGGCGGAGGAGGACACATTCTGCAGCTGCCTCCTAATAATATATGCAAAGCACTAGCGACAGCAGTAATAAAAATGCATGAGGCTGGCCCGGCAAAAAATTGCAACTGCGATAAAATGCGTGAGTGTGTGCACATGAATATGGATATGGAAATTTTTCGGCATGACTGCCTGCCCGCCTGTCGCATGGGCATTACAAAATGCTCAGGCGCTCGAGTTAATTGCCGGGCACAAGGCGTATGCGTGATTTCTTCGAATTTGGCCCAAAGTGTGCGATGCCCATTGACCACAGAAATGGACTGCTGGCGAGCACACGAGGGAAAAAAACCCAAAAAAGGGCAGACGGCAGGCAAAAAGTTCAAATGCACAAAGTTCGCAGTTCAGACCACAGAAATGCCAGTAGTCGGAAAAACGAGAAAAACGAGGGGGAAAGTTTAAAATTCAAACAGCAAACTGAGCTCACATGGCACACTGAGGGAGAACACAGTGATAATTAAACTTTCGACAACGGAGAGCAGACGGTATCACTTCTGCGCCTTTGATATTGCCATTGCCTTTGCCATGGCAGTTGCCATTATTCAACTATTTTACTGACACTCGTAACACTTGTCGTGGGCGGCCAGCCGTGGCCAACAGCTACATGCTGGCCGGGCCAAAAGGAAAATACGGCACGGCAGGACAGCACAGAATATAGACAACGACAAAGGCGGGCAGGAGGAGGGAATGAGCAGTAAACTTGTAACAACATCCTTATGCGATAACAAGCAGCGGCGGGCAACAATGCCAGGCGAAACTTATTTGCATAAATAAAAATTGAAAAAGCGGAAAATAAAAAGCGAAGAAAGCGGAGGAGAAATGGCGGCAGGGGGAGTAAGGAATAAGTGTAAGGCAAAATAAAAGACAAGTGCCAAGCAAATAGTGCAAAACTTTTCCTTTTGAAGGCGAAATGCAACTGGCAAAGGCAAACACACTCACCCACACTTGCACAAAGAAAGAGAGAGGGAGAAAGAGAGATGGACAGACGTGCAAGCCGAAGCGGAAAGAGAGACGGGTATAGATTATGCGGCTGGTAAACGTTGTTATTTTATTTTCTTGCGGCCAAAGTTTTTCTTATTGAATATGCAGCGGCCAAATGAAATTATGGAATTTATTTAGCCATCTATTTGGCTCTCAGGATCAACTTTCGCCAAGCCATTCTTATTTTTCTGGCAGGAAAATACATGTTGATGCGGATAAGTAGAGTGAATCCAGTGGATAACTTAAAGCACACATACTCGTAACTCGAAAAATTGGGGCAATGACAAGCAGCAAGAACTTTGAAAAGATTGTTTGCAACGACCCAATAAAACTATGAAGTATAAGGACATGTGTTTTTTCTCAGGTAAAATTAATAAACTTATGGGGGAATATAAATAAAAAACGACATATATAAATAGCAACTTTGTTACAAATAACAGTCACATTCCAAACGAAATTATGTCAAGCATTTAGCCACCTGCTAAAATCTGAGCATGAACTTTCCACAAAATATTTGCCAGCTTGGGAAATATTTTTAGTTGAAATTCCCCATTTCGAGTTTGGCCGCAATAAATATTTAAAAGGGGAGCAAAAACTGGTGAAATGAATATTTATACGCGGGTATAAATGAAAGTCACGTTCAAAACGAAAATATGACGTTACGTTTATTTTTGACACCTATTAAGATCTTAGTATCAGCTCTCGCCGCCGTATTTATTTATTTGTCAACTCGGAAAATATATGTTGGTTCAGATAAATAGAGAGGAGGCGGGGAGTGAAACCGCAGCCGCAACCGAAGCCCGCTCATTAAATATACAGCAGAGTGAAATGTCAACGTGGAAATTAATTAACTCGTCGCGAAAGCCGGGACTTTGGAGGCCGGGTGCAGAGAGGTCACATCGTCGGCGGAGCGGCGCTCATATTTCAATCAAAACTGCGACAGCTGCAAGCCAGCGGCATAAGCTCGAACATAATTTTGGCAACGGTCCATCAACTGTTTGGCCAGCTCGGTTCGGGCCAGATTTGCTGCTGCCACCTCGTGCCGCGCGGCCCATCAATATTTACAAGCGGCGAGCCCCGAATTTGTCACCCGAGCCGAGAGGGGCCGGAAAGTTAATTGCCAAATGACACATTTAATGCCGGAGCAGTCGCAAAAAGGCCGCAGGAACACACCCACACGCCGGGCCAAATTGACAGTTGGCGGGGGTAAGCGAAGTCGAGGCGGCTTAACCTCAAGATTAATGTACGGCAATTAAACGTTTAAGTGTTGATTAATGTGACTTTCTGTTTCTGTGGAAGCGAGCGGAGCAGAGGATTCTGCGGAGATGGCACTCGGCCAGCTGGCCTGTCAATCTCCCCGGGAGCGGAAAACTCAAGGAGCTTGGCCCCGCTTTTTCCATTTTCTCTGATTGTTTTCGCTCTCGTTCTCGTTCTTGTTCTCGTACTCGTACTCGTTCTTATTCTTGTTTTGTTTGCAGACTCGGATGGCCATAAATTCCTTGAGTAGGCACTGCAACAACTCAAACTCAAACGGCAAAGACATTCGCATTTATCATCTTTACGGGTTAACTGCCAAAAATGCTCCGGGCGCTCGGTGGCAAGTGGGTGGAGTGGAGTGGAACTGCTCCACGCCTCACCAAATCCACAAAGTCAAACAATGTTGTATGCTTTACTAGTTTTATCATTGCTGCTTTGGCTCTTGCTGCCATCGAGGTTTTCCCTCCCCTCCCCCTCCTCCTGGTGCTTTCCTCATTTTCTTTTATCCCGTTTCCCAGGGAAATTCAGCTGCATTTATCTTGTTGAGAAAGGTGAGCAGAGCACCGAGCATAAACTATGAATGTCAGATAAACAGCCGTCAGCTTCGCAGGAGCGGGCAAGCGGATCCGAAGGGTTCGCATTAGTGGGTGGCCGCATTTTTAAGCCATTAGGTCCTCGCCGCTTCCCGTTTTCCGTTTGCCGTTTTCCGTCCAAATCCAAATCATTCTCTCGGACTTCGACCCTCCATAAAGAGCGGGCTTTATTGGCTCGCCGAGCAATGGCATACTGTTTGGCGCAATCGTAAATTTAACTCAAACCGTCGGGGGAGAAATAAAAATGTAATTCGAGTTGCAACAGCGAGAAAGATAACAAAATATGCTAGTAAAATTAATAGGAGAACACTGGCTGGTATCTCGCTACATCCAAACAAAATTGAAATTTAAAGAACTTTTTGCTGCGCAAATTTGTGTTTTAATTAAATTGATGAGCAAAAACTGCTCGCAGTTATGTTATTACACATTTCACTAAATAAATCAAATTACAAATGATATTTTAGCGGCAAAATCAACACGTGCCTGGAAAATAAGTGCAACAAAGAGACTAAATAATATGAAATATACTGTACTTTATTGTACTTATTAAATAAATTATAGTCTTTTAAAACAAAATAAAAAATGTCGCCTGTTATGGCCTGAGCTCATGTCCCTGCTAATATTTAATTTACACGAAATGATTGTGTTACGACTGAAACTAAGTTTGCGATTACAGACAAACTCGGCACATCCATTCAGTACTGGACCAGATTTATCTCTCCAGCAATAAAATATTCAAGACACAAGCATCAACTTACGATTTGCTTGTCCCTGCACTTTTTCTACCAATTTCACAGATTTCCATCAGCCCGGCTCCTGCTGACAGGCGAATATCCTTGCAAGGAGCAGCGAGCCGAGGGGAATACAATGGCAACTTCTCGTGGCTGGCAAAACAAATGACTAGAGCAGATTACAGCAGCATTTCTGCTGATTTTCAAATGAAATTTTAATGAATGCACACACACCCGCATGCAGATATCCGAGAAACCCATGGCGGCGAGTGCCAGGAATCGGAACTGAACTGTTTTTTGTGCCATTCGTGCGTCAACGAAATGTGAAGTCTCTAGAGCGCCAAACAGCCAAAAATCTGTCTGTCTATTCCAGCCAAACGACCCCGAAGGCACTCCCACTTGTCCCCCAGTCAGGGTATGTATGTATTTATAACTGTTTGCATCCAGTACTTGGTAGATAAAACGTTATGCACAGTGGAGAAAAAGTCATTAAATAAAGTTTGAAGATCTCTGAGAATGATTTTTTGAATTTAAACGTATGTAAGTTGTTTTTCAATGGAACTACAAGATATATTATTTCCAGATCTCCCTACAAACTTGAATAGTATAGGATACTATTGTAGTCTAGGCCCCTCTGTTCGTCTGTGGCTGTGGCCCAGCCACTTAAATATTTATCAGGCAACTGCGAGACCTTCGGCGCAAAATGCAAAACTGCAAAACATTTGCGCCGCGTGTTCATTCACTAAATTAGTTGAAGCATACATCCGATAGATACGGCGCTCTGATGATGAATGAGCGGTCGGTTAATTGATACCGAAACGCGCAAATGAATTCCATTGTTCGCCGTTCGTTTTGGCCGAGAAGCCACCCTTTTGGCGGCCGCCGAACAGGAACAGGTAGTGGGCAATTAAAAGGGCTGGAGCGCGGATTTGCTCCTGATTCGGCGCCATTGTGTGCGAGCCGGAGCTGATGTCTTTAATTAAATTTGCCTTTAGCCGCAAATCCTTTTATGCCGCCGCCATTTTACTGGGCTTCCCTTTGGCATTTGACTTTCGCTGTGCTGCCGAGCGGATTCCAAGGATGCAGCCGCGATTGCCCTCCGGCGGCTCCAACTTTCCTCCGAACAGAGAACAGCCAACAGTGAACAGCGAACAGCGGCATCTTGTGATTTATTATTAAACATGAATATGAATTCCTGGATGTGCTAGGCGCCGGCTGGAGGGGATTGAGCAGCGGGAGCTGAGCGGCGCTGAGAAAAAGAAAGAGAAAAAGCTGGCGGGACCTGTTGGCATTTTTATGCCAGCGCTTTTATGATTAATTAAAATTTATGCCTGAGCAAATTAAGACCCGTTCGCATAGAACCAGAAGATATGCAGGCGAACGCGTATAAATATTCCTATTCAACGCGCCGGCATCAATTCCTTGTGGCCATCAAGTCGGGTGATTAAGATTAAGAGGATTGTCATAAAGAAGAACCCAATTTGGCCGACTAATTGGAGGCACTCGAGGGGCAAGTGGCGAGTGGCAAGTGGCGCGGAAAACCAAAACTATGCCGAATGCCTCTGGAAATCCGAAGGAAGGCCCGGAAAAAAGTGAGCGCATTTCATATTTATTAAAGCAATAAAATAAAGTAGGAACCAACACGGGCCGTTCCCTTCCGACACGAGAGCTGTTGGCCAGATAACGTGTCAGGGCCCAGAAAAATATCACTGTGTCACCCACACACGCACACGTCCCACACACATGGACACGCACGCACACAAGGCCACAACGCCATACCCACACACCCACACTGACACACTCCCACACACTTACATAAATTGAGGGAGCCATTGTTGCTTTGGTTGCGGTTAACGTGCAAATTTGTGGCCCCCCGTCACGATTGGCCTACGGATTTGGCCTAGGTCCCAGGGCAAGGATTCACCGGGAATAAGTAAGAAGGGCCGGGCCATAAATTTAAAATTAACCCTTTAGGAGCAAGGCTTCTGACCTTCGGCTGGCAGAAGCGTAGCGACACGACATAAATCCCGGGACTCAAAGCCCAAACGAGAGCAGCCGATCTCCTCGAGGGCTGCGAAATTAATCGCCTTTGCAGGTGGTCCATTTGTGCATTTTAAATCGGCAAGAATAATTCCATTCGGGGGATTAATTAATTGAATGAGTTTCGACTCTCAATCGAATCGAAATAATTCCAGCATATTGGCTGCGAACGATAAGGGATAACCGAACCCGAACCAGGGTTTTTTTGCGGACTTGTCAGTGGTGCAGCAGCCGCATGCCAAACAATAATAAATAAATGGGAAACACGACTTGGCCCTAGGCTCTTCGAGCAGGGCCAAAAAGAAAGTCGAATAAAACCGAAATGAGCGAGAGGAGCCGGAGGGCTGGAGGGCTGGCTCAAGTGGCTCCTCGCAGTCAAGACAATTCGAAAAATGCTTTTAAAAGGAAATCAGTAAAGGAATTTCGCTTATGGGCAACTGATTGTGCCATCGAATCGGGCGGAACAACTTGAACAAGTATCGGGGGGTTTTTGGGGGGTAAAAGCGGAAGGAAGGAAGCGATTTTTTTGTTTCTTTCTGCCACACTTGGAAAATTGAATTGTTTTAGATTTTCCTCCATTTTCGGTCCCTGCTCGACGCAGCTTATAAATCAAATTGGATTTTCTTGTGCACTTAACTCCGAACGGCCAATCGGAAGTGAGCCCAAAACTCAATCAAGGGCCGGCGATGAAAAGTTCATTAGTAGGCTGGCAGGCAAACGTTGGCAGCCATTTACTCAAGTAATCCATTGGAACCGTTCGAGAATGTCGTATATCCGAAATTTGCTGGAGCCGCCGAATGGCTGGACTCGCCTGAATCGCAATATCAACGAAATGAAGCGCCTGAGCAGCTGCTGTTATTTCTTCAGCCTGAAAACGGGCTGCAAACTAATAGCCTTATTCGAGGCTCTGGTCAACTTGATACAAATGTACTGTATCTTTGCGAAGGAAATGGATATGAATGTGGGGACTACGACAACGCAGTCATCGGATTCACTTTTTGTCACAAGGGAACCCGATGGGGAAATGCTCGGATCCAATACGGCAATGCCGATCTTCGAATTCAACACGTATTTCGCTAAGGCCCTAAATTCCTTGACTATTTTCAGGTCCATACTGCTCATTATCGGCGCGGAGTGTGTAAGTCTTTCCAAGGTATTGCCTGATAATATTTAATACTTTTTATATACTCCCCAGGGTCACACCTCCTGTCTAATCCTGTGGCTTTGCATCACTGCCATTACCCTGATGCTAAGCAGTCTCATTCATATTTTGCAAGATAACGACCTGCAGAATTTGCCGATTCGCACTATTTCAATTTGTAAGTGGGTTGGAATTTCAAATGTAATGCGTATCTTATTTTCTATTTTGCTTCGCTTTCAGTTCTTGAAATCTATTTCTGCGCAGTGGTTCTCTCGTTGGTGTTGAAATTACAGGAAAAACTTCGCCTTAATGTCCAGGAAACGGAAGTGCTTTACACACACAGCGGGGAAGCTTAGTTATATGCTAGATAATTTAATTGTACCCATGGTTTTGCTTTAACTGGATCAAGGTTGTACTTATTATATTTTTAAGAGGCATTCCTTATCTTTAAAAGCGAGTACACTTAATAAAATTAATAAAAAATGTGTTATATTTATTCGTATTCGTATTTGTATATCAAGACCATGAATATAGTATTTTATAAGTTCGCAGTCTAGTTTGTTTCTAGCTTAAATTAAACATAGTATTAGTATTTAAATAAATATTTCGCTAGCATGCCTGGCCTCTACAACCAATTTTTGAGCTAAATATGCACAGATTGCTACTTAAACATGCTGATATTATGGCTAAGTAATTGCATTTGCATTGGAAATCATGAAATACACACGCGCGGCGCGAAAACTTGCACATTTGCATGGGAAATTCACGCAAATGTACACAAAACTCGTGTATATATACGGATATATATATATATCGGGGAGTATCTCAAAAATTGATTGCACTGGCAAATTGGACAGGAAACAAAGGCTGAAACGCTCGTTATCGCGATAACGAGTACTTCATCGCCGAAAATGGGAAATGGAAACCAAATATTGGGAGTATCGAGTTCAAATTCTTACTTTGGCGTACGGCGACTTTTTGGGCGGTTCTCGCGAGGAGGAGGCCGCTGCTGCCGTGGGCGTGCCGCGCTTGTTGGGCCGATTCTTTTTGAGAACGATAACGCGCATGGTGGGCAGATATATATAATTTATTCGGATACAATGTGGGTTGGTTGGTGTTGGTGTGCGTGTGCGTGTGGCTCTCGGCTACTGCTATTTACGCAAAGTGTTCTAACTTAATTTCGAGGTGTCGCCGGGTTCGCTAGTCTCTGCTTTTCCCAAGTGTCGGCCGTTCACAAACGGGTTTCCACTCCTCGCGACATCGGAGGCGGATATTCAGATGCGGATGCGTATGCGAATGCGGATACGGATGCGGAGTGTGTTGTGGGTGGTTGGTATTTGGTAGTTGGTATTTGGTATCTGATAGTTGGTGGTTACAAGTGTACGGGTGCTATTGCGACTGCACCCACATTCGGGTGGTGCGGTGCAGGCACAAAGGTCACGAAATTACAAAATGCAAGCGAGCCGAGCCTCTAGCTCTAGATAGAATTTTACATAGTTGATGTTGCAATTACTGAGTAAGATAAGTCAAACTACATCTAGATTAGCAAAGAGTATTGGTTATTTACAGTACATACGAGTTTGTTGGCTAGAATTTGAGTTGTGTTTTTGCATTACTTTGCACTAGCTTCTGATGGGTGAGTTTGGCCAATCTGGGCCGCGAATTTCGACTACTGGCTAGAATGTTGGTAGTAGAAAGGCAAGCAAAAGATTCGAAGAAATTCTGGCAGTGCTACATAGAATCATCGCATCTTGTTTCCGATTCAAAATGCGAGCTCGTTCGGCGCACGGTGCGTATGCGTGATTGGTTAATAAAGCTAAGTATTTTACATGGACTGTCGACTAGTTGGTTGCATTACTGGATTGATCATCGTTTGGTTACTTACGCGCTGCACTCAATTCAATTCAATTCTTGTGTGGCTATCAGAATAGAGAACAACTCGCCTAGAAAAGCCTGCCCTGAACTGCGCTCTCTAAAATTAGGCATATATATTAGGGGACATATATATGAATGGTGTCTGTTTTGGGGATATATATTAATTATTTGTTTTCAGGTTTGTGTTTCTTTCGTAGTTTTTGTTCAGCTGGCCCTCCAGTGGCGCGATTGGCAGCCAATCACACCTCGGACGCGACGAAGAACGACGACGACGAGGCGTTCACAGACACGGATACGGATACGGTCGACGGTCTACGCTTTACGGCTTACGGACACGCTTTACGGCTACGGAACTACGGCTACGGCACTACGGCTACGGCTACGGCTAATTTGTCGAGCGGATCACCCAAGAACGGAGCTGGCGAGCCGCGTTTCGAATACGTCGGAGTGCAAGCACGTGACTGACTTGGAGCGACCGTTGCACGCTGCTTTTATAAACAGCGACATCGGGAAAGTCGGCCGAAAGGTCTGGCAACGCTTCGCATGCAATTTTCCGAGCGAGCTCTCTCGGTCTCTCTTTCCTTCTCACTGCCTTGCTCAAATCTTTTCCGAGCCTGGTTCGGCAACAGCTGATTCACTTGGAGGCTCCGAGGTTGAGGTTACAGTCACAGCCTGCTGGTTTTCCCACCCCGCCACACAGAAATCGTTGGTTAAAACCACAGAAAAACAAAGCAAGTCGCACTGCACAAAGAGGATTCTTAATTGGCAACCCCCAGTCCGAATCCAAACACACGCAACTGGGAAAATCCGGGGAAAATCAAGCCATACTGCCGCACTGACCACGCACAAGCTAATCTACCGCAGGACTAAGCGAAAGGCGAAGGACGAACCTAACCCACAGTTGGCTGCTGGCGGCTTTCCATGGCCCAAGGAGAGTGAGCGAGATGGCAAAACGCTTGGGTCACATGCGCAGTCAGCAATCAGCTGTTTGACCTACATACGAGCGCCAGTTCATCTGTACTTTCGAGCGTGCAAACGGGGGGGCGTGTCGGGACCCGACCCCGCCTAAGAACACATCAGATTTCTCGGCCGTGAAAAGTTCTCGTCGGAAAGCTGCCAGCAACAGGTATGTGGAAAGCTGAGCGAGAGCTTTCCGTTGGCCAAAACTTGATTTCAAAATGGTAACATTCCCTGCTTTTCCGGGAAGCAATTTCCCACTAAGCTTGAGAGCTTTTCACCTCTCCTTCATGAACTCACCTGAGCCCGTATGGCCGCCAAGTGAATCTGCTTGGCCCGCAGGTCGAACTTCTTCATGGACAAATCCTCCTGCAGCTCGTTGACCTTGTTGTACAGCTGACCCTCGATCCCGCGGGTTTGGGTTCGGTTCAGTGCCTCAATGGAGTCCTGCGGGTGGGAAAATAAGAAACACGCTCAAATTGATTGTAAACACGAGTAAAAATCCCTTTTAAAAGTAGGCTAGTTATAAACTTTTATCAGTGATTTTCGTATCTGAAATATTTTACAATAAGTAATCAATCGCTTGAAAATGTTAGAGGCAGTGAAAACTTTTTTTTGGGGACGAATTAGGTCCTTAAAGCGCAAGTTAAAATCTTTCCCTCGATTGCATACCGCCTTTTATTTCTTTGGATTGGAGAAGGGCTGCAGGATAATAGCAATTATTGAAGCCTTGATGAGCCTGGTGCAGATCCTAATCATACATCACCAACTCAGGGAATCGGGTCCTAGTTCAATGCTTCCGGATCCCCATTGGGTCACCAGAATGGATCAACAGGGCATAATTCGGAGGATTTTCCTTTATCGCACAACCCACTACTTCACCATGGGCCTCGATTTGGTCACGGTTCTCAATTCGATACTGCTTATTATCGGAAGCAAATGGGTGAGACTTATAAAAAGATACAACAAATTATGAAAATCCTTCTATTACTCTTATTCAGGGCTATCAAGTTTGCCTTTTCCTCTGGATATATAATTCAGTCTTTACGACTATTGTGACGAATCTCAATAATACCATGCGCAACTTTACTATTACGCAAGTTTTCTTAGCAGTGCCGTCAATAAGTAAGCCGAAATATAACGAATTGTATGGTTTCTAAATATAATGACCTTTGTGACCTTTTATAGCTCTTGAAACATATTATATGCTCATAGTGGCGTCATTAATTTCCAAGTTAAATGAAAAAGCCCATGATCGCAACTTGGAATCGGAAGGACTATCCTCGGAAAGCGACGAGCTGTAGAAAACTAAACCTAATCAAGTTTTCGAAAACACAAGTATTTTTTGGTTATTAGCAGAAAGCTCCAAATAAAAGCTATGGAAAGTCTTTAACCAGTTATTTTAAAAGCCAGTAAACATTTGTGTAACTGACAGGTCGTTTCGGTTTCTACGATTCATCTCACCTGCAGCTGGCGTATTTGCAATTCCAACTCGATGGCCTCTCGCTTCAGCGACTCCAACGCGGAGCGCTGTGACAAAGTGGAGTGGCGGTCGAAGACCAGCTCGTTCCGCAGGCAGGGCGTCATCTCCTGCAAAGGACATGTGGCCACAATACAATCACTTTGGCCCGAAGGACACATGCTCCGCCGGTTACTCACACTATGGTCGCCTGCCTCCTCGCCGAGCTCTCCTTGGGGCGATGCAAACACTCTTCTGGGGATCTTCTGGGCCTGCGATGGTTGGGCCAACAGGCGGACGAAGTTCACCAGATCCTGCTGGGGCGAGACCGCTCCGCACTGGTTTGTCAGGCTGATGTACCGCTTGGCTTGGTCGTTGGCCTGGGGAAGATCAGAGATCATAACTATTTCAGCCTCAAATGAAAGAGTAACACCTTTAAGTATTTGGTATATTCCCGCTTTTCATAACCATACTTCATTTTAATTTAATTCTTTAAGGCTTTCACGAATAAAGGTACGACATGCTACTAAATTATTATCCTAAATCTGCCTTTCAGACATCCATATTTTTTGCATTTACCCCCAGGCCCAACTAGCATAAATGTGTGGGCATCATTAGAGGGGTCCGCCCACGCATTAGGCAAATTACCACGGCAAATTGCTACTCCGGGCAATTATTATAATCGTGTACAAATTATTTCGCGGAAACAAAGGGCGCCGCGAGAAATGAACTCGAATTCCAGGTGCCACTGCCGCCCCGCCCCGCCTGCGACATTGTGTGGCACAACCACCTGCTGCAGCGATAAATCACTGGTCGGCGGGCACTCACCTTGCCGGCAATTACTTCGGCGCCCTGCATCAGCGAGTCGGACACAATGGCGACCAGGTCGTTGTGGATCTCCTCCAGCTCCTGCATCTGCTGGGGCAGGGTGTCCGTGTGGTAGGCCTCCAGCATGCCATTCGTGGCATGCAGCTGCTGCACGTACGCATTGTGGGCGTCGATGTATTCGGTGAGCGAGTGCTGGCTGGGATTCTGTCGGTGGGCCAGGTGGCACTGCTTGTAATCCACGCGGCACTGGGGAAAATGGGAAACGGGGAAAGAAGAGTTAGATGGTCAATCGGGGCTGTATGGCCAATTTATGGGTAATCACAGAAAAGGGTGAATGGGCACACGCACAATAGACGGCATTTCGCAGGCAATTCGAACGGCCCACATTGCGTATGCGTATTGTGTTGCTCGAACAGAACTTTAAGGCGGCTTAAAGGCCTGCTCGGTGGGATTTCTCCTGGGAGTTCGAATACTCAAGGCTCCCTGCTAATTAAACTCACCTTTGACAGCTTCTCTTCAGTCTTTGCGATAATAGTCTCAAAAGACTCCCTGTGTGTGAATATTTTACGGCTTTGAACTTTGCGATGAAAGGATTTATCCAGCATTGGTCGCGACACCTGCGGGTTGGGGTAGGGGTAAATAAATTATGTATGGCATATTTTTTGTGGGTCGCGCCGACGCTTGGTACAAAAAGGGCAAATCATCGTGAAAAATGAAAATTAAATGCGTGCGCCAAACAAAACAAAGCAAACACGGCGCGAAACAACATTATTCGGTACTCGAAAAACACATGTCATTTCCCAGAGCCCCACAGCGCCACGCCCCCTAGTAATTAACCATAATTAGAGTCTGCTTTTTATAATGCAAATTGGGAATTTTTTGTGCGGCCCGAAGGCCACACACACATGCGGTTTACTCGTCCGATCGATGCGGTAACTGGTACAAATAAAATCATACATTATCATATTTTATTATTAATAGAAATCTGCCTATTGTTTCTAAGGGCAGCAGGGAAAGCGAATTCCGCCTGGATGGCTGCATTAATTTAATTAAAAGTCTTCTGGGGCAAGTGCAGGCAATGAATATCGATTCTACTTCCAAAAGGGGCCAGCTGAATATTTAACGCGACACGATATTGCCATTAAGCCATTCGGTTTTCGGTTTTCGGCTTTCAGCTTTCGGCAACTTTCGACGATGAAAAGTGTAATTTAAGGCACTCACCTGGCGGGAAAGGACGCTGGCCACATCGTTGCAGGCCTGTGAATCGGTTTCGACCTCCTGCAGGAATGTTTCCCATGCCTGAAAGATGGCCAAATGGCAGGCGGGTCTGCACGCCACCCGCAACCGTTGGTATTAACTGGGCTGGAATGTCGTTTGGGCCACTTACCTTTCTTTGCGTAATTCGGCATTCTTCTTGCGATAATTGGACACCGCAACTTGGAGGGCAGTTGCGTGTTCCTCGTACAGACGGGAGAGAGTTTCGGAGAAATCGGATACTGTAATTGAATTAGTTGGGTGAGTACTGCTAACTGAAGCCCAGTGGCAGTCGTGGTTTATGACGGCCACGAGCTGCATTAGATAAAGCAAAAGCGCCGGAAACGGAAATGCATAGAGGGAGCAACTTCCTGTTGAAGTCTTTGTACGAATATTGTTCCTTCGCTCTGAGAACTGAAGGTTGCACTTGGGTATTCAGGCAAAACAGAAAGCTTATTTATTCATGCTCTCACGACTCATAAATATTTTCTGGAGTGTGAGGTGTTTCTGCCAGAGTTTAAGCGAGACATTTACTTTGTTTTCCGCGGGAAAACACTCCAATTTATGCGCTGTAAAGCGCGAAAAGCCAGCCTCTTTAAAAGGAAGCACTGCCTGTTGGATAATCCATCATGTTTACGGTTATTCAGGCACATATGAATATGGATGGTTGGCTCGGCTGGCCTTCAGCCTCTCAACCTGAGGGTTTATGGGCCAAACGTTTTACGGCCGGAGAGATACGCGTTTATAGTGCCCCGGCAACAGGTTGTCCTGTTAGAGGACTCCCAAGTACGTCGTGTAGCTGCGTGTAGCAACTTTAATTTAATCAATAGTTTGCTTTGGCATACTGATTTCACATGCAGCTCGCTGCGAAAATGTTATTAAAAACTTTTGATGCTACGAACTGGAAACTCCGCCGTATGCAAGTGCCAAAGGTGACATCCGCCGGGACAACTTTCTGTGACAGCGCCGTAATTCAAAGTCAAAGTTATGTCGAAAAGTTGCAGCTGTGCCGGAGATTGTTCGGGGCAAACACACTCAAGTTGGGTGGCGAATTTACGAGGCGGTTGCCTTTGCTCAGATTTATGTCTCAATCCGACGGCCGACAAGGACAATTGACAATCGAAATCAATAAGCCGTAGAGGCGACAACGGAAACTTATCAAATAAAACGCTGCCACGTAGATTGCTTTCTGTTTTCCCTTTCGGGGGAGGCCTAAGCCAGCGAACCAGCCCGCTTTGGGCCACCTGGCGAGCGTGTCAGGTGTGAAAGGTCGAGCTCGACAGGTGTACTCCCGAGTGGCGGTTGTGTTATGAATTGGATCCGACTTACATGCGCCGAATAGATTGACTTTCGCTGCTCACCTGTTTTAATTAACTTAAAGTTGACGTTGTTCTGGGACTTGAACGCCTCGTTCAGACTGCTGTGACTGTAATCCTTGAGCACGCCGTTGTAGGACGCCATCCTGCCGCCCGAGGGGCTAAGGGAACCACCGCGTGGCCCCCTCCACCCGAAGATCCTCCGCCTACGACTTCTTCGACCACTTGAAGATTTTCCCGAAGAACCTGCCAAGGGGCCGACAATTGCGTTATTACTCATCTGGCTTGAAAAATGCTATCGGTTTTTCACTCAAACCAGGAATTAATCAACTCGCAAAACCAAACAATTAAAGGAAAAAACAAACAGAACGCAACGAAAATTCCAAACAAAACGAACCGAATTGAAAGCAAACAAATGAAAATTTTCAAACGAAATGTGATTTGATTTCGGTGGATGGGGCAAAGTATCTGTCTGGCGATGTCAGGAATTATTTTGGCCACGCCGTGATAAATACACGAGTCACTTCTCCGCCCCGCCCCTTCCCTCCCCCTCCCCCCTCCCTCCTCCCCCCTCCCACTTGGCCAATCAAACAGATCGCTGCCGCTTGTATTTATGCATAAATAATGAGTGGAGGCAGCACTCTGTATTCCTTTCGCTTCTATTTTCGTTCTGGGCCAAGGCGGAAATTCGAGTGTTTCGGGCCAAGACAGCTCCTAAACCCGAGCCCCATTACCAGAGTCAACAAGAGGCCCACACAGAAGCGGTCAAAATTATGGTACTACAGTTCAACTGAATACTGATATTTATGTTTATCAAACTCGGCAACTATTTAAGGCTTTAACATTAATTTAATAAGCATTATACATTTTTCCAATCAATCCATTTTTTAAATGTAAGGGGCTTGCGTAATAAACATTATGCTTTTATACAATACAAAATCTAATCGTATATTTAACATTTTTTGCAACTGTTTGAACTGTTTTATTCACTTTTTTCTAAGCACAGATATTGAAGTACTATAACTTTAGGCGCAACTGTACTGGGTGGGTTATTTTGGCCTGCTGGTCTTTGGTCTTTGCTCATTCGGCCTGCAGTTGGCGGCCAAAGTCAAAGTCGGGCAGATGGGAGTCCGTCCCTTCATTTAAAATTCAATCAATAAATGAAGCGTAATTTCATTGCCGCGGCGAGAGTCGAGATTTCGTTTGAACACACTGGCAGCTAAAAAGGCCCGAGGGCCCGTTCGTTTGGTGAGTCCTGTGATTGTTTCAGTTCAGAGGGGCGGCCCCTCCGCCACACAAGTCCTGCCAGTCCAAGAGTCCAAAGTGTCTGTCTTGGCCGCGTTTGTTTGCCCACGCTCACACAAGGCTCAATTACTGTCAGACGAGTTGGCTAAATGAAATATGCAGGAGCTGCAGCGCATTGCCACCAGAGTGAGCTGTAGAAATTATTAAGGGACTGCATGAGTTGGTCAGCGCCTCATCCCTTTCGAAGCGGGGAAATAAACAAGGCGTGTCCGAGATTGCCGGCGATCACGTAGCTCCTGATTTACTTTGCTGCCGGTCATCAAATTTGCCGCGCTGTGAACTTTGAAATGAATTCGAGTGGCGGCGCGGTGTGGGTTTCGCAGGACCTCACGTGCCAGCTGCAAGGATGTCGTTATCGCTGTTGTTGATTACACTTCACGCGCTGCTAAGCTGACATCCATTTCGGGACGCCAGTCGCAGCTGGATGTGCTGCTCCTCCTGCTCCGGATCCTTCTAGCTTCTCGTCCTTGAAGGAATTATGTGCGTGCTCGCATTCGCAGAATGCGCCCGGGGCACGAAAGCAGTTGTAGTCGCTGTTGCACTCGCAGTTGCATCCAACTGCGGCACAGGTAATCCAATTATGCATGCGAGAGGCAACTGCGGACTCGACTCATGCGATAAGGATATGCAGATGGCGATGGCGAATGGCGAATGGCAAATGGGCGGGCGAAAAGTCAAGCATCCTGGCACTTTAGGTTCCCCTTTCGCCTTTGTGTGAGTTTAGTGCCGAAAGTTAACCAAGCGAGGACGGAACAAGAATGGGAAGCGAGCCCTCTGGCAGGACCAAAGCTGGCGTATCCTTGGAAAAACTACGAGTGGAAAATCAGAGCGCCCACGGCGGGGATTTTGCTGTTGCTTTCGTTACGCAGGAGTTTGTAATTGAACGCGTCTGTAATGCGGCTAATTGAAAGCCTCAAGTGCAGAAACAGGAAAAAATGAAAGAAGGCTGGATTCAATTTAAGTGCGTATTAACTCGGAATAAGAACTCGTAGTCTAATTGTTCTTTCTATTTTATGAGTAGCTAAGAGTGGTGTATATTAGGGAGTGTTCTTTAATATTTAAAGAAGCCAAGCAGATATATTGGACTTATAGGAAACAGAGCAAACAGGTATTCATCTTATTAAAATGTACTTTTAAGTTCCAGCAGTGTAATCCAAGAATACTAGATACAAATGTTGAATTTAAAGGCATTTTCAAACTTGAACTTGAACAAAACTGCGGCTCAAACTTGCAGCATATAAAACGTTGCTTTTAACTAACAGAAATGTTTCGGCTTTCACTTTCACAGACATTCAATACGGAGTTCGATTTGCTCAGGGTTTATTTGAGTACTATGCTTGGATGTTTACGATTGTATGATGCTGCGATGACAGTCCCCTCTTCAAACCGAACTCCCTTATGAGATCCATGAAACCGAAAACTCGAAACACCCCACTTGTTGCATGTTATGGCGATCAACTCAAGGTTGCTCTACGAGACGCGCGGCAAAGAACTGTGAACGATTCGATTAGCAGGTGCAGAAAGGACTTGGAAGGCACCTGTCACCTTTGGAGGGCGCTCCGGTCGAACTCGCCCCGCCGCCGCCCGCCGAGTTGGATCCCCTCGCCGCTGCCGCAGCTCCCCCAGATCCTGCTCCACCAGATCCTCCAGCTGCGGCCACCGCTCCGTCACACTGATCCGCGCTGCGCGACCTGGCGCCGGCCATCCGCTCGCGCTCCTCGCGGGGAGAGCGGGCGAACAGGCCGCCGCCGCCCTTGCCGGCGGGACTCCGCGTCCGCGGAGAGTCGTAAACCCCCGCGATGTTCTCCAGGGGCGGCGAGTAGCCCCTCGAGCTGCCCTCCACGGGCGCCGTGTGCGGGGTGCGCGGCTGCAGCTTGATGACCGGCTCGCGGGCCTCGAAGAATGCATCGAAGTTGTTCTGGCGCAGGTTCTCGCTGCTGAAGACCGGGTTCTCCACGTGCACGTGCACGTCCTCGCGCAGTCTGTTGCTCTCCCTCGTGTCCGAGGAGCTGGAGCGGCCCAGTCGCCCCAGCGGCAGGTGGAGCTTGGGCCGCAGCCGGGACTTGCCGGTGGGCGACTTGCTGCCCGATCCGCTGGCGGAGGAGCGCTCCGGGGGCAGGTCCATCGGCGACATGGGCCGTCCCCATCCCGGCCCGAAGTGGGCGTGCGTGGGATCCGGCGTGGGTGGCTCCAGGAAGATGCTCGGGCTCCGCGAGCGCAGGTCTCCATACTCTAGTGCTCCCGCTGCTCCTCCGGCGCCCGAATCCTGGTCGAAGGCTGCGCTGCTGCGCTGGAATGGTGCTCGTCCCGGCCCAGTGGCACTGCCGCCCGGCATCTGGCTGGCATCATTATAATCATTATACATGGACGCAGCCGGCGGACGCTGGTGGCTCCTCCTCAGGCTGCTCCGCTTGGTGGAGTCCTGCTGCGAGAGGTTCGAGTTGTTCGAGTGGGTCAGCGAGGCGCGCGAGGTGCGGCGGGTCGGGGTGGGTGGCAGACTCTGGGACTGGGACTGGAACTGGGACTGAAACGGGATCTGCACCACCGGCGGTGCAGCCTCCTCGAAGCTGAAGAAGTTCGACGGGGCCGGGGAGCCCGGGTAGCTGAACGGCGGCGATCCCGGATAGAAGGGGGGCAGGGCGGCCGGAGCGGTGGCTGGCTGGATGGCAATGGGCGGAGTGGCCTCGAAGTGGACGACGGCGGCGGTGGCGCTGGCGTTGGGGAGCTTGGAGCTGGTGCTGCTGACTCCCGCTGGGCTGCTGGGCGAGGCGGAGCGCGCTGGAATCTCGATCGGCACGAGCGGCTCGGGCAGGCAGTCGAGTGAGGGTCGCGGTTTCACACGGGGCGCAAAGAAACCATAGGTCATCAAGATGAGCTCATCGGCGGGGTATATTACGTACATTCCTCACCGTCCCCATGTGGCATGGTGGCACAGCTGTCGGCTTGGTTCTTGGTCTCTCTGTCCTTTGGCTTGGTTCGGTTTCTGGGGTCGGTGGGTCTCGGTTTAGTTCAGGGGGGTTTTCTTTTGGGGGTCCTGTCTTTTTCTAGGTTCTCAGTTAGCAGTGCTGTCAGCTGTCTGTCTTTTGTGGATTGTCTAACTAAAGTGCTTTAAGGTTTAAGGTTTTAGGTTTATCAAAAACAATATAGAGAGCGTATCTAGGTTCGTTACAACTAGGGACTTAACGTACTTTCTGCTACACGGGTATATCACAAAGTGAGTTCAAGTTCAGTTTGTTTCTCGGGGACGTGCTGTCATTTGGATCGCTGCATGTTGCCGATACTTCGAAACAATGCTGCAAGAGGGAAAAACAAGAAAACAAGAGCGAGATTAATTAGTCGTAATTACAGGATGTTCAATTTTAGAGCTAGGAACAAAAGTTTGGCCACAAAGCGGAACAGAGTTCACGCAAGCCTCATTAAAAACGTTTCTTTGCGCCGGTCAGTCGTTCATGCGAGTCTTTTTGCTCATTAAATTGTTTCGGTTCTGTGGGAAAGCAGAAGTTGCTGCTTCAGGGTCAGGATTTAGGTCAAACTTTGGACCTCGCTCCCCGCAAGTTGGCAAACAAAGTTTGACAGAGAGCGAATTTCTGGCCAGGTTTGCATGACCAAGGCCAAGGACCGAAGAACTCGGGGCCAGGTGGTTAATTGTCAGAGTGCCAACTGTGCAAATGCTCGAGGAAAGAAGGTAAACAAGAGAGCTTCCCTTCTTCCTAAATAAAAATGTGGTGAACAAAAATATTGTGGGTTTGATTGTGGGGAGGCTGACCACCTGCACAAAGTTAAAACGATTTTATACACATATATATAATCTCTGGAGTGGGAGATAATGTTTCTTTGAATCCTCAAATGGCAACATAAAAATGATTTGCTTTTATTTCCTTTTCCTTTGTAGTCCCACCTGTCTTCCCTGAATTCGAAGTCCAGCAATCGCTCACTTTGGTGGGTGGGTTCTCTAACACAAATTAACTTGAATTGCCAATGACAGCCTGAACCCAAAGTTGGCGAAACACCCGTCCGCCCACAAAGGTCGTGCGTGTTGAACCCACTCGTGATTTGGGCGGTGGGAGAATTACGGGCTCGCCACATGCAAGGCTTATTATTATGCCATTTTATGGCCAATCGATGGGCCCATATCAATTAAATTTGCATTAAATATTCATGATAACCGATGGTTACACGTCGCTTTAATTATCGGCTCAGAATTAACTGGATGAGTGATGATAGTTTGCCATTGTCTTGGCCTGTCGAACAGAGTTGATTGGTCTTCAAATATCATGCACAGAATGGTGTTTCTTTGAACTATTCTTTGAGGATAAAACAGATTGATGAGAAGGTAAACAACATACGGGTTTTTAAACAAGAGAGGAAGCTTATATATATGCAGTCATCACAAATGTTGAGCAAAAGGGATAAAGTGATGCAAACTTTTGACTGAAATTATAATACCCTATGCAAAGGTATAGAAATCGAATATTTCCAAGCTTTATTCAAAACCATAGGTCTCAAGCAGCCAAGGAGATAATGCAATATCAAGTTTAATACCTTCGCCGCCTTAAAATGGCATTATAATTGTACCATTTGCATAATTGATGTATAATGGATACTGACCCAATAATATTCTCCAAAGAAACAGGGGAGGGCGGGTCCTTGGCCGGCATTAAAATCGCATTACGCGCACAGCGGCACGGGAAATCGGTGGAGATTAAATTCATATATCGCGCACGACGACCTTGCGTGTGCGTATGTGAAAATGAGGAAAACCCGAAAAGAAAATTTACAAGAAGAATGCGAGATGATGGTGGAGTGGGGGCAGTGAGCAGCGAGCAGTGAGGAAAAGCGAAGCCAAGACAGAAATTGCATTTCATAAACGGGGGGCTACAGCTTGTGGCAAGGCGAGCCGAAAAGAAATCACGCAATTTAATTCAACGTGAATTATTTATTAGCTGCCAGATAGGGGCGGGCGCATGAATAATTCCCCGTATTTAATGCCGAAGGTTGAAAAGCGAGGGGAGCGATGTGTGGCGAGGAGGGACGGGGGAACTGCGGATGACACTATCCGACGGGGTACGCAAATATTTCCTTTCCATCCGCCCCACTTTCCCATACTCTCCCCCGCCGACACACGCACACATAATTGAATTGTTTTGCTGCACTTTACCAGCTCGTTAAATCTGTCAACATTGATCAATCAAAGTGGGCGGGCCAAAGGGAAAGTTTTCCCGTCTCCGGCCAAAGTTGTAAAAGCAGAGGAGCCGAGGAATTTCCTCTTCTCCTGCGGCACTCGCTGGCATTTTAAAAGCCTTTCCATACAGGGGAAAAGCCAACCGAAAGCAATTTGGCGAAAATGCACAAACAGCTGCCGTCATTGTTGTTACGGCTCCCCATTTGCGAGCCATAAAAGGGCGAATGGCAACTACTTATATTAAAATTAATTAACTACAGAAGACAATGATGCCGAAGAGCAATGGCAGTGCGCTTATCAGAACGAGGAAGCAGCAGCAGCAGCAGCGGCAGCAAACAAATGTTATAAATAAACAGGCAGACAAACCCCTCGTTTTGGCTAGCTGCACATTGGCAAGAGGCACTGAGATGCTGAGATGCTGAAGCGCCGAGCTGGCGAGCTGGCGCGATGCTGAGAATGCCCAGGAAAAGCCGGCCAACTAGAGGAAGCAAACTTGACTCAAGTGCATTGTCAAGGCGGGCGAGAAAAGCAGAAAAAGCAAAGGAAAAGCGAAGGAAAAGCTGCGCGGAGGAGCGAGCAAAGGCGCCCATGCGATGCCATGCGATGATGCACTTGCTCCCACCCAGAGACATACATAATTAAATGGCAGTGAGCCCAGAGACGGCACATATTTATATTTAAAGCATATAAACAGATGTATTATAGTGGGTCTGCACGCCGAGGTATTTGCTGCTTGCTATGAGAATACAAATTAACCGAATTCTTTGCGACTTGCTGCGAAAATACGAGAACATGCTAAGATCAAGGGAACTTGCTTGGGTGCCTTTGACCCTGCTTTTGAATTCCACCTCAAGCTGAGGTATATTCATTTTGCGCTCCTCATTAAATTTGAACGCTTATAAATAAATATTTGATGTGATGAAAACGTGTTCTTGCTACGAAAACAAAACGGTTGGCTGAACTGTTGATAAACACCTACAATTTAAATTATTTCATCGAATAGGAGCCGGTAATATAGTTTCAAGTGGCTCGGACTTAAGTTATTTATGCAAATTCAAATTCAAATTTAGAATAACTGACATTCTTTAAGAGGTGTGTGAAATATATAAACGTTCCTCTCTCCACAAATTCACGATAAGTAACTTAAATATCCGTCAACAAACAACAAACAAATATGTATATACAAAACAGTGTGCTGGCATATGGGTTGCTGTAAGAAAGCAAATAACAGAAATTCTTTGATTCGTTCTACAACAACAAAATGCAAGAAATTTAAATCAAAGGTCAAGGGAACTGCATTCAGAGCTTCCGACCATCAGAAAAATTGCACATTCCTGTATTTATTTAAAATGAATAAAACAATGTGCATCTGCGCCGAGTTATTTAATTCGTTTTTAAATTACTCTGACAACACAATCCCAAAGAATCTCCTTGAGGTTTACATTGAAAGAGCAAGTAACTAGCATATCTTTCAAAATTGCCATTAGGCCAAGAAACTAGCTGTCTGCAATTGCACTGCCAATCAAAAGAAAGTCCTTCAGCTAAAGGCTCAATCAATCTCGTTAAAGCCAGCGTTCCTCCACTCGAGCTGAGGGAAGCGATGGAAAAACGTGGGCAACAATGAAGTTTTGTTGTGATTTGTGTGAGCCATAATTCGTCATAATTCCCAAACACATTGGAGTAAGCAGAACCGTCAGAGGCAGTCGCAAAAAAAATACAGAAGACACAATGATACAATGGCACAATGATACAGGTAGCATGGAGATGTGATACTTATGCAAAAGGAAATTAGATGGGGAGAAGGAGGCACCACGACAGCAAGGCAAACAAAGCTGTCGAAAAGAGTAAACTCAATTTATGAGAAAAGCGTTCGAAGCGGCAGGCAAAACACGGAGCAGCTCCGACACAAATTGCGTATTCGCAACGTGGGCCCCGTGCAGAGTTACCCGAGCAGCAGGAGCTGGCTCAGAGGGTTGGGCTTTTGGCTGTCTACGGGTCCCTGCCCGAATTGAAATTCTGTCTGACATGCACACTCTGACACACGACCAACTCGGCATTTTTGGGCCCTGAGCGAGTTCCGGGGTTGGAATATACATTAGGATAATTAAACAGGACCGTCCATATCGCAGGTGGAGAAGTAGCACAGCTGTCTGATAACCATATATGAAAGAGAAATCAGAATCCAAATAATAACACTGGTATCAAAGTCCGCACGAAACGTCAACAAATATATTAAATCAAATTCTATAAAAACTAAGGCTTCCATTCAACTAAAAGTAATTATAATTCAAAGCAAAAGTCTCAAAAAATGGTGTAGGTATTCGCATTATTGGAATTACTCACCGTTTAGAGAATCTGCAGCGATGCTGAGTTATTTTCGAGTCGTTGAGTTGACATTTCTGTACCTCGCTTTAATTTAATGTAGCACAAATATTTGTTTGTTTACACAACACACGCACTGTTGTTTGTCCGATTCACTGGGTTTACATATGTGGCACATGAATATGGTGTTTGGGGATTGGTTTGTTTTGTGTTCTGGTTAGATTTCGTTTCGTTACCCGGCTTGAAGCTCGTTTTCGAGTCGTTTTGGCTGCACTTCCTTAATTTTTGCAATTTATTCCAATGTCGCTGGCCCACAACACTCACAACAAATAATAATAACAACAACAGGAACTACGACCGATCGACGACGAAATTAGACTGAGACTCGAGCAGCTGTAAGCATTGAAATATTTTGACAATTTCTGTTTGTGTGCCGCCGCTCTTTCTTCTTGCTGTGCTTTCTCGCGATTCTCATGGCTGCTCTGCTAATGTTGCCGCTTTCGATGTTGATATCGATGTTGGTGTTGCTGCTGCTGCTGCTGCTGCCAATGTTGCTCCTTCTCTTGCCACTCCCCCCTCTCCGCATTTTGCTGCTGCTGCTGCTGTTATCATTCCGCCTCCATGGCGCTGCCGTATGCTGTTTGCTGTTCGAGGTTTGCTGCTTGCTCTTTCGAGTGCCTTGGGTCAACGCGGCGTATGCGCGATCTGCTAGACCAGATTATACCGCATCCGTGACGTGGCTTATCCAGCCAATGACGTCATGGCCGCCACCGCTGTCACAGCTGTCACGCGCAGAAAGTGTTCAAACACTATTTATAGACTCGCGGCCGCCCGCGCCGAACGCCCGTCGAACCGCCGTCCATCAGCTGCTGCTGCTAATTTTTGCAAGTGTTTTTCTTAGCGCTTTTCTTGGACCGCAGCTGAAAATAGAAAACAGAAAACAGAGGGTGAGGAAGCGAGAAATTGTCGTTTTTGTGTGTGGGGCTCATTGAAATGTTTGCGCGTACTCAATTTTTATTCGCATCCAAATGTGCATATAAGTGAGGTATACTATGTAGCACAATGCTGTGTGCGGTACAATAAATGTGCGGTGTGGAAATGGCAATCGATGGCAACTGTGATTACTCATACGCCCCGAGAACCGCACAGATGCCAAAAGCAAATTATATTGCATTCGAATGTTTCGCAACTTAAAGTTGGCCCAATCACAGTTTCGATTATTATTCATGAGCCATTAAAGGAGCCATAAATGGCGAGCAGTCAGAGGCGAACTATTAAAGTTGCCGGTTCATTGAAATCCGATTGCTGATTGCCCTCCAGTCACCTGTGCCCCTTTGCCCCGTCGGCATCGAGTTAATTGAATTACTCAGTGACACGCTTTGATGTTCAGTTATGCTTTAATTTTATTAATTTACTCAACGTGTTAACTAAATCAGCCGCCCGGGTTTCCATCTGCCATCGAACTCTTCAGTAAAGTACGGGGGACGGCCTGGGCTGGTTGGGATTGAAGGGCGACGGCCTCGTGTCGAAAATGGGTCCCTGGTGACGATGGGGCTCCGAGAGGACCGCTGGGGCGGTGGCCATCAGTCCCAGCAGGGTCAGAAAAATCGCTCCAAGATTGAGTTGCATCTTCGCTCGGTGACGGCAATTGATTGATGCCCTGAGCCGGCAGCTTGTGGGGCTTTTATAGCCCGCTCGCAGACAAACGAGTCGCAGATTGGGGACTTTTTATTCGAGCTGCTGCGATAAGCAGCCGAATGAATGACGGCCAAGTGTCAGCCGGGGGCAGATAACCGATTGTGGCCAGGGGATCCCTTCCCACGGGCCTTCCCACTCCCTCGCTGGTGCCGGATTATCAGCCTAGACTAAAAGTAAATATGACGTTTCTCGCTGAATATTTATGCTGCCAGTGCCAGTGCCAGTGCTCCTCGTCCCCTGGAAGCACTTGGCTTTGGCGCCTTGCTGGTTTTTCTGCATTGCAAATTACCAGCCAACGAGCATGGCAGAAATTCAAAGGCATAGACAACGTGCGTCAACAGGGAGACACGCCCACTACACAGAAAAAACTACTTAAAGTTCTTTAAGTAAGTAAACATATCTTACTTCTAAATTTAAAAATTAGAAGATATCAAATAATATTTCTAAGTCTATCCTTTTTCTTAAGTTAGGTATCTCTATTTCCTGCTCACCTTTCAGTATATATTTCTCTTACTGTACAATCTAGGATGTGTACTTAAGAACAGGGATGCGAAGGACGAAAATGCAGCTGATGCAGCTCGGCAGTTGCCCCTTGGCGCGATTAGAGCACTTTGTTAGTTTTGCTGCAGCAGCCTGGCGGTAAAAGCGGGCCGAGGGTGTGATGTTGCCCTTTAAATGACTCGACTGACGTTTTGAGTAATTTCCCCATGCATTTTATTGTTGGTGTGCTCAGTTTTAGAGTGAAAAGAGGTTATAGCCACGGCTCATTAAGCTCGAAAACGCTTGACTTACGGAGCTTCTGAGGGAAGGGGGCAACCGGATTGATTGACGCCATTTCCGCTCCAGCGAAGACGCAAAACACCAAGAAGACAAACAAAACGGCTGAATCAAACATAAAAAAAAGTTTTGTTTATCAAATCGATTTGAATTGATCTCAGCCTTCAAAATCGGTTTACGAAAATTGCCTTTATGTTCTCTTCGGCAACAATAAATCAAATAAATCAAACAGAATTCCGAATAAAATTAATCCGTTTTCATGGTTTGCACATTAAAAAATAAATGTTTGGCTTGCGCGTAAACAGCAGACTAGATTCCTAATGTAAACAGCGGGGAGACAGGCAAATTGAGGCATTAGTCAATCAATCACTGCCGGTGCTTGTTGGCCCCGACGTTTAATGGCAGAAAAGTCGACTTTTGGCCCAAAACTAGGCTAAGAAATGTGAGCTGGGCTCGTGCAAAAATTTAACTTTTGCTCTTGCCATTTCGCTTGGCATTCATTTCGTAGCTGCGCCTGACATTTTGAAATGTTTCTTGCAAATCGTTGTTGAGCAGGCTAAGCCTGAGTGCCACGCCCCCCACCACCGCCCCGCCCCCGGGGGCTAACGACCGTAACAAGAGTAACAGCCCATGCCGAAAAAAATATAAATCCCCCACCCGCGAAGAGGGAAAGTTAGAGTTTTCGGAAAATCGCACAGCTATGAAAAGTTGAATTTGAGCCGATAAGAGCCCAGATGGAGGCAATTCAATTGAAAACATGAAAAGTTGTCAACCTGCAGAGTGGCGGAAAATGTTCTCGCTCTCGTTCCTAGGAAACGGATACCGGCGCGAAGGTGAAACACTTGACGAATTCCTGGGACTGCCAAATCGATACGGCCTTCGCGCCAAACTGACAGCTCAGAAATCATTAAAAAACGAATTCTAATTATGTGTGGCAACACTCGAACGCAAATGTTTTGCAAATTCATCTCGGAGCCAGCGAGAGTTCATTGTTTTCCGATTTCAAAGCAAATCTCCTGCGAGCGATACAATTCGCTGACAGCTGATGGACAAACTTTTATCGGCCAATACACCCACGTTTTCTTTTTTTGTTTTGCAAGCCAAGCGTATTTGTTTGGAACGATTGTTTCGTAATAAATTTCAATAAGCCAGCATTCATTGTATGTATGTACACTTTTTGCAGCCAAGCAATTTCAGGGAAACACAGTGGGGATTTATTCTAATTGTGACTCGACAGCTTAATGGATTTCGGAATTAAATACGCCAGCACAGGTTTAACGAAATATGCCACAAGTTGTGTATTTTGTTGCGGTCTCTTTTCTTGTTTAGCGAATTTTAACAAAACTGTATCAGGGGATTATTTTATAGTTCATATACGGATGCGCTTTCCGCAGATTAATAAACAGCAATTTATTCACCGAGCGACTTTATTTAGAGAGTGCGTAAATCATTTTTATGACCCTGATGGCGAGTTGAAGAGCTACGCTCTGTCTGAAAAACTAATTGGCCAACTGGCTAACAACATAACTTTTGGTGAATGCACTTCACTTTACCAACTAATTTGCGGCGAAATTGTTGGCTTCTCGGTTTAGTTTTGCCGTATACAACAGTTTTATAATATCAAATATATGAAATGTTTTACTATGTGCATCATGATATGAGTGGGAAAAAGGTAATTTATACATTAAGCATGCAAAATGAGTTTCCAAGTTTATTGTTGCCAGGTTAACGGGGCTGAGGTGTGTTCATAACTCAGGGACCCGGATCAATAAAACGCCAGAAAACGCTCCGAAATGCAAAGGAAACCCGTCCGAAATAGGCAGGCTCGTAAATATGCATTCTGCTCTTGCAGGGCAATCATAAATAAGCTCCGGGGTGGCAGGTGGGCCAGGTAACCCGAAGCCAACGAGAGCTATTTAGGCGGGCTGAAACAAGAATACAAAGTTCATTAAATACGTATGAAGGCTGGAGTTCTGGCGGGGCACTAAATGCCAGTTGCTCGTCCCGAAAATGGATGCCATAAATGCGCCAGCTCATTTCTTGGGGGAAATGGGAAATGGAGCTGGATCTGCGAGCTGGAAGACCGTAGATGGTAGGATGGTAGATGGAAGATGGAAGCTGGGAGCTGGGGGAATGGAAATGAGGCAAATGCCCCTCATCCTGCCCAGGTCCTGGCCCAAATGTTATTCAGACAAGATGAAGCACTTAGGAGAACGTTGTGCGATGTCAGCATCCTGCGGGAGTGGGAGGTCCTTCACGTCCCACCCGGGTATCATATTCGCCCGTCTGTGTGCGTCCCGGACGGACAGGTGATAATGAACACACTCAGGACCGCGCACACCCACCGCTCACCCACTACACACCCACTGCACACCAGCTCAGCGCGCACATGTTGCTATTTAAGCAGTTAATGACGCGTTTAAAGCTAAATGCCAACCGCAAAGCCTCGTCGACTACTCTTTTATTAACTTTGCAATTTACTTAACGGGCCTTTTCTGCTTGCCCCTTGGCGCAGGGGCAAGAATTCTTTTGTTCCCCTAGGCATTCCACAACAAAAATGGCATGGGCATATATGTTTCACCGATTGGAGAACAAAGCAATAACTATATTCAATACAAATACAAAATAAAAGAAAACTTTACTTGTTACTCTTTCCTAAGTTCTATGATTTAAGTAAGCAGTAAACAAAACCTTGAATGGGTTCAAGAAATAGGTAATCAAATATTCGAATCATTCCAAGAATCTACGGTTTCCCAAGCAAACACACATCCTGTTTCAACACGGCGGTTTCTATTAGCGGAGGGTCTACTGTGAAAATATTTTTGTTTGTTTTCCCGACATGAACAAAACCCATAATTTTCCCTTAGCCACCCTGGCAGTTAATCAAAACTGGCTGGCAGAGCGGCAGAACTGAGTAGACAATAAAACTGAAGGCCCCGGGAAGCTGGCACATCACTCAAAAATTCTGCCTTTTGATAGTCACAACTCTCGACTAAGGCCGCCCAGAAATTCGATTCGTCCTTTATTGAGCTGCCTCCTGATTGCCACACGTCATGTGGCGCCAGGACGTGCTGCCATTTCAGAGCTTCCGTCCCACTCCCACCTCTCCCCTCCCTTTCCTTTACCTCTGAAAAGAGCCAAAAGCCAAGGTGGAACTTGGACCACCTGACACATGTCGGCTGGCATACAAAGTGCCCAAAAATCATGGCACAAAAGGCCGGGGACAATGTGCTCTTTGTTGGTCAGCAGGTGATTGCTTCCTGTGTGTTTGAGTGCGAGGACATTGCGTATACGCCGTGGGTGACGGGCAAAGCCGTCGTAAATCTAATTAAATTTCACACAGCTGCCCAAACATTGAAGCGGACACTTGTTGGCCCACGAAAATTTGGGGAAAGCCCAGGAGTCGAATAACAGCAGGAGCGAACAGCATCGATAGCCATCGGGGGGCTTTCGCGTGAATAATGTAAAAATGACAGGCCATGCATAAGCGCCAAAGCGGGCGAAACATGTTGGCGGTTTCCATTTTTTCGTGTGTTGTTTTTTGGCCATTCAGCAAGGTGGTCGTGGTCGTGGTCGTTATTAGCGTGCCATCATCATCGCCGGCTGGGGCGGCAGTTCATGTAAAACGTGCTCAAGTGGGCACGGTCGCGTGCCTCATTATTCCCCCAAGTCCCCCCAAATCCCCACTCCCTCGTTGGGCACCCGTGAAATGTTTTCATTTCGGAATTGCCCGGGTGTTTTGGTGGTCTTGTTTTCGTGCTACTAAAGAAGAAATCTGAATCGGGTCAGCGACAGTGGCACCAACGACTTGAAAGTCACTTAAAGGCAGCAACACAGAAATGAAAGCGAGAAGAAAGCAGATGAAATAAATGTTAAGGTCAACAGGGAAAGAGACCGAGATACGCTGGCTGAGCGAGAGGGGAGAAAGCCGGAGTCAAACCAACAAGTCTCGAAATATTCACTTTTGTAATTGGATGCTGTCGTCTGTTGGCTGCTGCATACCTTTATAGCCGAGGCGACCCTCAACAATGCCCACCCACCGACCACCCACCGCCTGCGGCCATAAAAAAGGAGCTCGGAATGAATGCATACCAGCATGTGTGTGTGTGCACTGCCAAAAAGTGGGAGTCGTCTTAAGAACAACGTCTTAAAGCTTTGAAAAAACATTCAAATTTAAGTAATATTTTATTCAAAGAAAAGAAGACGTCAACATGACAGGATTTGTTGGGGTAATCATAAATTATAGTCAAGCATAGGATAGCAATCTTTTTGACAGTCAAATGGTTTATAGATCAACGCTGTCCAATGTTGTTTGCAGTGTAGATAGAACGAACTTTTCATCCAGAACTCGGGACCTTAAATCAATACTTTTATTGCGTAACTCGAATCATGGATTTTCCCCCAGTGCATTCGTATCTGTGAGTCTCCGATGTTGTGCGGTTCTAGTGTCGGTGTTGCTTTCTTTCTTCCATAAAGTCGGTTTGCTTCTGTCTGTGTGTGTTCATCCTTTTTTGTTGCCCCAAAGTTGAAGCGAATTGTCGTGTTTGTTTTATAGTTATTGCTTTTGTTTCGCTTTCACCCATGGCAGCGCTCTATTGCCCGCCTTTCTCCTTTCCCTTTTCACTTCCATTTTTTTCCGCTTCTGGGAAGGACTCTCCTCCTCCTCCTCTTTCGTCCTTCTTCCTCCAGTTTATGCACATTTAATCTTATGACAGCAAAAATGTTGTAAAATTGTTTATGGCACTTTGCGACATGGTCAGTATTTTTGCAGTTTACTCCTTGGGAACTTTTCATTTCGCCCACATATGTTACGAGCGGAACTACAGGAGCATTTACATGTTGCTGCTGGGCGGAGGAATGGGATTTGACGGATGTGATCTCGTGAGGAGTCGGATTACGGGGATAATGGATGGAGGATTTGGAACGCGATGCTCATCACCTTTGCGAAACGCGACGGTTGAAGGAGTGGCCAAATTCCCCCTTGACACTTTAATGCGTTAACTGAAAAGCTGTCTTCAATTAAATTTCATTGATTACTTTGCTCGGTCGCCCCACACACAATTTTCTGGTATTATCGACGGTTTTATTAAAGCGCACAGCCATAGAAATGTCGGCATTGTTCTTAAATTCTGAATTTAAGAGCTCATAAAAGCACAAATCTATTTTTAATTGTAGTAAAGAAAACCAATTTGAATTTTTCTTTAGGCGAAACCTCTGATCCCAAAATGTTGTGTCTGCCTTGGTAATTTCTTAAAGAATTTGGTTAGTTTACTTTTAATCTAACCACCTAAGAGCCGAATTGTTTTTCAATTAAGTTATTAAAGATTAAACCGTTGGCAAAGCTGCCAACAAAATATTATCAAAGCCAAAACTTTGCAGACCATTTATAAACTTCTAGATCAAACGCTTCCACCAATTATGGGAAAATCAAATGCCAGACTTATTATTTTCTTTTGCTATGTACTCCACTCCGATTTAGACTTACCGATTTCGTGAAAATGAGGACCTTATCTGCTGTCGACAACCTGTTGGGTGCGTTTCCCCGTCCACTTAAACGCTTTCCCTGATTGCGAATCTTATCTCTAATGTTGCCGCAACAATCGGGCAAAAGTTGTGTGTGAAATCTGGCTGGCTGGCGGAGACACTTGGCAAACGATTTGGTTTTCGTGTCAAAGCTCTGTCCAGTTCAATTTGGTTTATATTTTAATCGAAATATATTTGCCAGGCTGTCTACTTTTCGCTATATACCCGCACTTATTTGTATATGTTTCTTGCGTGGCCAACAGATGTTTGTTTGCCTCGCTTTTGTTGTCGTTTAAATCTGAAAATTATTATTAGTAATTTGTTGGTCTGCAGACGGTGTCTCTCTCCCTCTCGCTCTCCGCCTCCCTCTCTCCTTCCCGCTCACGGGCAATTCTTCGTCTATCGTTTTTGGGTGAAAATTGAAATGGGCTTTCAGCGCCTAAGAATTTTTATCACGATAATTTATGATTGGAATATGCGTGGTCAGTTAGCCCCAAGTATATAGTGGGCTCTCGGTAGTATGGCGGTATAGTATAGTATAGTATAGTATAGTGCTCTCGAAAAATATAGTCTTCCCTCTTCGTTCCTCAGGCTCCGTGCATTAGGCGGATATTTGGTCGGGTTGTCTGTTGTCTGTTTTCGGGGCTCGTTCAGCGACTTGTGGCTCGGGGAGCACTCATTATGGTCACGTTGAAACCGTTCTTACGCTGGCCGAGTCGCGCTCCGCGGCGAAACGGGTTCAAATTGCTTGATTGCATTAATTATTCAGTGCAAACGCCGTCGTCTCGTCGTCGTTACTGGAACCTCAGTGCCATGTGGAGCAGGCCGCGCGCATGCCAAAGTTCACTTATGTAAATTCGCCGAGGCAGTCAAATAAAAACTCCCCCAGAGTTACAAGTACAGAAGCGGAGCGGCGGGCGATAGTGGAAATTTAAAGCATACTTTTCAGGTGAGCTGCGCTTTGATTTGCATTCACACACACACACAAGCACATACACACGCGCGCCCGGGCTTAGTTGGCCAACTGACCGACCGACCGAAAGAGAAAGCACTGCGGATACTTGTTGTTTCTGCGGCACGAACACCTCTCCGCCTTTTCGGCCACACTTGTTACGGGCCAGAGCTCAGAAGTTCCTGTTTTGATAAGTCTGTTTCTTCAGTTGCCTCTGTTTTCTGCCGTGCTGCCCTTCCGGCCAACATCACGTCCAGCTAGCGACTGAACAGTGATTCCAAACGAGCAGCGCCGACCACTCTGCGTATACGCAACGTCCACAAGTCGGCTGCCTTATTTTCGGAATAACTTGCTGCGGCTGCGTGGAAAAAAGAGAGAGCCAGAATGCGGATGGCGAGGCGTTCTCTTAGCCACAAAAGAGCAGCCAGGAAGGGAATCAAGCAAGTGGTTGGGCCCAAAGCAAAACAATCGCCATGGAAGTTAATCATCTGGCGCCGAAGGCTGTGAGCACTCCGAGCTGTTCTAATTAATTGCATTACTAATGTATTATTCGACCTCATAATCGATTAATGAAACTTTTTGACACAAAGCAATTTGTTTGAACGGCCAAGTGACGCGCTTCTCCTCGCCGCTTTGAAAGGTTCTGGTCATAAGTTAATTCCCTCATGTGCACACATTAGACAACCCGACCAACAACTTGGTTATGCATTGGAGGAGGAAAAAAGGAAGAAACGGGGAAAGTGCCACAGCAAAGGGCAATTAATGGAACACCCACGAAGCAATCTGTTGCACTTTTACTCGTAATTGGATGTAAATTAAAACCAACTTAGCGAGCCAATTGGAGGCAACGAAGATTGAATATCCTGTGTGTTTAATATACCTTTAAAATGTGACACTGAAATGTTTACTAGGTAAGATAGAATATTTAAAGGGAGAAAAAACACACAAAACAGGTTGTTCATATTAATTCTTTGAAACCAGAAATTTATTTAAGTAAAATCAACTTCCGCCGTCTCATTTTCCTAACTTCCTATTACAGAAGTTTGAACAGTACTTACGATAAGTTGTTATTTCTGCCATTTACAGACTTCCTTATTCCTTATTCCCCCTTTTAATGAAAGCATATGTTTTACTCTAGTAAACATGGTACAAAATGGCAATCTGATTTTTATTATTAAATGGCCATTGGGAGCCTTTTCCATTTTTTACAGCATTACGAGGATTATTTACCCCTACCGCCTGCCATAAAATAACTCTTAGAATTCCGAAGCTAAACAGCTCCAGTTTGCTGGCCACGGAATCAAGATTCCCCCGAAGGTAGAGCAAATAAAAGAAACAAGCTTAAGCTCCTTTCAAATAGCGTTCAAAGTAAGCAGAAAATCGATGCAATCGGGGCAACAACAAGAGCAGCCAGCACGAAAGGACATCCGATTCGCTGTGGGAGATTTACGGGAAGAAGGAGGTTCGGGGACAGAGATTATCTTGGTTGGAAAGTGAGAAAAGTTTTAATTAAAATTCACACGCAATATGTTGCGCATACGCAGTGTTGCAGGGCCACCATCTTACCGCAAATTCCTTGCTCATTAGCGTTCAAATTGTGCGCATATCATGTAATTAAGATTAGATTGAAATTGAAAATGTTAGTCGGCCCAAGTGGCTGTCTCCAGCCAACGGATTTTCCAGGAGGCTTGCCTCTGATTCCGTGGTTGGGGGAATTATTACGGCTTTGGCTAAGCTCATACTAGGGAAACCGGCTTATAAATATTAATGAAGCCAGAAGCGTTGGACCTTCGCTCCGCACGGACACATTCGTCAAGTAAATGAAGTCGTCCAAGAGCAGCCAACATGGGAAAAGCTAAAAAAGTAAATAACATTGGTAAAAATTCCTATAGTGACATGTGGCTTTGCGACACCCTCTCCTGAAATATAGAAGTCTGAGAAAATAAAACATTTCGTAATAGAATGAAAAAAATATTTGATAAAATAGGATACTATCTTCTTGGTAAATTAACAGTATATACACTTTGTAATATCCGAATCGTTTGCTAATATGAAACGTGAACTTACGCTGCCCAAATATGATATTCCCTGGTATTTCAGTGGGTCCTTCGGTGACAGCACATATACTTTTGCGATTTTCATCGATGCGTTACGCAGGAACTACGTACTTGTTGCTGGGAGGACACGTCCCGGGGAAGGCTCATTGTGAATGCGGATGGCATTCGCCGCAGGATACCCTCACACGCGCATTCCGGCAGACATTACACCTTGGCCCTGCCGTAACTGCTCGATGGCTCAATTATTGGGACAACTTGTGATTGGAAACTTTGGGAAATTGCAATTGCCGCCCGTGCAATCTCTGCTTTGACCCATCAAGTGTGAACGGAGCGGCAGCGCAAAGTTTTCCCAGGAGCAATCATTGCACTTTCAGGCGGTAAATGAAATTTATCTACTTTGACGGGGCCACTTTGTCAACTTTGTAGCCACGTAATTGAGTTTTAATTACGGGTCACGACTCTCGGGCCAGTGGCATTGTTCGCAGACAGCGGTGCATCTCCTGTGGCACGTACTGGACCCTCGAGGAGGACTCTCCATTAGCGGCACGTTAAGGGTAATTGGTCGAGTTGCAGGCCAGCGAGCCTCGGTTGCCCCGACGACTCCCGATTTCCGGCGGTATGCGTAATTAGGAATCCAATTAGCGTTGCCACCGCCACCGATGCGATATTGGAATTATTAAGACGCTCAATTAAACGCACATTTCGGTGGTTAATCCCAGCGGCCCACCTGTCTGTCTATCTGGTCTCGGGTAGTCCCCATTTCCCGTCGGCCTTCAATCAAAGTCCGTGTAATTTGTGTTTATTTTCGGTCTACCCGAAATTTCAGTTTGGTCAATCGGATCGATTTTAGTTGCCTTCCAGCCAACCGGCGCACTAATTATGGTCATTTCTGGGGGTATAATTAGGATTTGAGCCAAGTCAGCAGTGAGTCAAGTGACAGAAGGTAAATCACCGCCGATGACGTGCCATCCATCGATCCGTGATTGGTCCGATCCGAAAGCCGAGCGCAAAAAGCCAACCACGCTCCGGAAATGTGAATGACAATTTCAATTTAACAAATTTCCATGCTAATATTGTGCGGTGAGCGGCAACCTGAAAAGCTGAAGAAGCACGAGATGCACAGGGAAAATACTATGGTGACTACATTTTCAAAATTTAACCGTCTGAATATTAAATTGAAACAATACAAATATTTTGGGGAAAAGGATTGGAGATGAAATTGCACCTTATTTTGGTACTTAATTATTCGAACCTTGGAGGGCTGAATTATCTCTCTTATATAAAATTCAAGGGTTTCTTTTCGTGTACGTGGCACATGGCACGGGGTAGCATCCATTTGAGTGAGCCTCCTCCATTTAGCTGTCAGCACAAACAATTGAACACGGAACGTATGCCACGGCTCGTTTGCCTGTGTGTGTGTGGGTTGTTTGTTATTTGACAAATGTGTTAGGGCTCGGTCCACCTGCCACTCCCCCTTCGGACCACCCACCGCCCTGCGTGTCTCCGAGTAGTTTGCTCGAGGCCCGGGGCTCTGGAGTTTTCGATTAACCAGAAGATAAGCTTTCAGTTACATTTGCCTTTGTTAAAATTTCATTAAGCTGCCAAAGCAGCACAAAGGCAATTATTACGTGGGCCATGCTGTTGCTTTTCGACTGACTAATTTACATATTGTGTTTTGCTTTGGCGTTTTGGGTTCGGCAAAGGCAAAGGCAAAAGGGACAAGGTATTAACAGTCCCTTGTGCAAAGGGTTTCGCGCCGACAATAAAGTAACCAACTTGATTATGGCCTATGCAATGACTACGTTATGATTGGGAAACAATTACATAACCGTCCATAAAATATTGAGGAGCAAACAGAAATAAAACTGTGTGGGTTATCTTGATGTCAGTTAATAGGTGTTTTGTTAGTAACCAAGAAGGCCGAACTCATATTCAAGCCTTAGATTGATTTCCTGATCGTTTCGCATTATCTATTAATTCCCTTTTAGTGCGACCGAGAAACTGAAACTTTTTCACTTCTCTCGGTATTTCAATTAAGCTCATATTTCCACTGCTCAACAACTTATCCCATTGCCTTGGAAAGTGCTTACAGGATCTGAGGGTAAACTTTGGCTCGCAATCGAACACCTTACCAGCGACAGGCGGCACCGAGCAAGGGCTTAATAAACTTAGGACTTTAAAACTCGGCGCTGAGTTGCAGGCAGACAAACTAATTGCAACACATGGAGCAACACGGAGCCGTTCGTCCCGTTCTCCAAATGCCACTTGGCAAAGTTAAATGAGATGAATCGCTGCGACGGGAGATGAGGATGTCAGCACGTCGCGAAGCACTTATAGTCGGGAATTGTGCCAACTGCTTTTCCTGAGTTCTCCTCGCAACTGCGCTGCGCAAATAAAGTGCTGAAAATCCCGCTTAATGAACTGAAAATAGAATTAGAAATGGTGGCGTGTGCAGCAACTGCAGGTTCAAGGTTAATCCTCGAGGAGCGCTTAACTTAAATTGAATTCCGTTTGTCGGAGAAAGAAGTGCAAAGTTTGAAATTACACAACCCACCAGCCATAAGCTGCTTAGAACAATGGGGCATTTGAAAAAGGCATGCAAAAGGTAAGTAACTGCAACAAAGGAGTACAGATTGGGTAGCTGGAGCCCCACAGAAATGGTCCCATCGCAGCCACATGAAAGAGAAGCCCCGATAAAACTTTGGCCCTAATTAAAATCATGCAAATTCCAGTACAAAACAATTGTCCCCGCATAATCAGAAAATCAAATCAAATCATCGCGCTGGTTCATTTGACAGTTGCTTATAACTGTCGGGCAATCAGCAATGTGCAGCTTACAAATGTGAAACTGAATCAAATTCAAATGGAAATTCCCGTCATGCTGCGCTGCATTTCAATGTCCTTCCATCCCGCTGCAATTTGCCAAATCTGGGAGCCAGCCACCCAACCGCATCTATGTGGTTTCGTCAGTTGTGTAACGCGGTTCAGCCCGATGTTTACTTCAACTCTGACATTTGATATGCACTTGAACGTCTTTCGGGGCCAATTAGGTAAATAATTCAGCCCAGCAATCCGGCCACGATGGCCAAGTAAGTCATAATGTCCTGGCAGTTGTCGGTGCTGCATTGCAGTCGGAAAGCTAAGACATTCGTGCCTAAATATAAACATTCCGGGGATGCACAGCAAATAATTCAGACTTAAATATAAATTTACAAAAAAGGAATGGTGTTTCTGTATACAAGGGATAATGATTGGTTTATCTCGAACAAGAAGGGCCCTTGTCGGGAACTGTTACCAATGCAAAAAGTTTTTTTCCCTGTGTAAGCAAGTGTCAAACCGCAACAGAAGCTTGTGAATCCCCTGGCGAAGTGGCTTTCGCTGTTTGCGCTGCCAGTTTCTGTTTCAGTGGCCATTTCTGCACGGTCACGTATTACGTATTTTGTTAAACATTTCGATACCATTCACGTTCCATACAAAATTGAATATGCTTATTTATTTACGCGACTCCTTTAATATGCAGGACATACAGGGCAATGGAATCGAATGGAGGACAGCTCCGGACAGGATAACGGGCGATTTAGGTCCGCCGCCCACAAAAGCACTATGCATATCGAATTGGGAAAAGTTTAGCTGGTACTTGCCGCTCATGTGTAAACATTTGGACAATTAACAAATGGCCCCACTGCCCAGGTATTAAGTGGCATTTGTGATGTAATCGGGCCACAATCAATGGACTGGCATCTGAATTCATTGACAGGTCAGCCAGCAGGGGAATATCCATTAAATCGGCTTTCATGTGCAGCAAAAATCAATAACTGCGGGCCACACTCGAATCGAATATGAATTCTACGAAAAGCCGACTTTCCAAAACAGAACTAAAACTACGTGTCAAAGGGCAAACCACATTTCAGTTTTTCATTTTTCCCAAAAATGCCACATGAAATGTGTTGTCACTTGTACTCGTTTTTGGAAGCCATTATTGTGTCAAGTACAACAAGCACTTTTCCAATGCCCCAGTCCGATCGAGCAAAGGTGTAAAACAGCAGAGGGATATGCAAGTCAAACAGGACTTTGCCATTTCATGTAGGTGTGAATTATTAAGGCCATTCCCCCAAAAAAAACAAAACACTGTTACCCGATTTGCCTGAGTCAATACAGCAAAGCTTGACTAAGTGTTTTTTTTTTCGAAAAATCTTCATGACAAATTTAGTCAAAATATCAATATCCACCAAATAAAAAATTTTTAGAGTGCAATTATTTTTTAGGAGTGCAATCACAAACGTTTAGAGGTATGCCGCTTTGGAATCGGATTAAAATTGACAAAGTTATGGGTTCTGGAAATCCCATTTTTGATCTTTGTGCTGAAAACTATTGAAAACAGGAAAAAATGTGACATAAACAGGGGTCAACATTTCGTCTATCGGAAAATGAAAAATTTTAAATGCAGTACAAACCTTTAGAGGTATGCCACTTTGGAATCGGATTTTAACTGACAAAGTTATGGAAGTCCCCTTTTGAGTCACAGCAATATTTTTTGAAGACGGGTCCCAATTATCGAGACCCGGCTGTATTTCACTACGTAAGCAGGTTACGTCAGGCTCTCCTCGCCGCCAGTGGCTGCAGTTGAAATGTAAATCGAAGTTTCATTCGGCAAGGACGGGGGAGTGAGCAGGACGAGTGGGAGGTTCGGAGTCCCAGGAATTGGGGCTGGAGGAATGGCAATCAACCGAAGAGCTTGTAGCGCATACACTTTAGACTGACTTGGGTTATATTTAATTCATTTGGCGCTCCACTTCAACAGCCCGAGAACCTTTTTCCAGGACCCGGCTAACCGACTCCTTGTCTCGTCCATGTATTTGTGTCTATTCTAGGAGGCAGCCGCCCGAACCACCGACTTGTGGAAGTCCTGGTCCTCGCCATTATATATTTACATTTTTGATGGCTTCTTCTTCGGCGGTGTTTGCGTTCTTGCCACCATTCCTTGAGTCCTTTTAGGGGCCGAAAAACTAGAGTGACATTTCCGCCAGCACTTTTCGCCATCTCAATTAGTTTTGGCCACAGACAAGCTACAACGAACGGAAATTGCTTGCCATTTCCAGAGCAAATACGGGAGGCTCGCTCAACAAGTGGAAAGTGGGAAGCGAGGGAAATGGATAAAGAAACGAAATGCAATCGTCGCATGAACAGTTTATAGGCGGTTCTCTACGCAAAGTCGAGCCAGAAACCAAGAGCCAAGAATTCCATAAATCCACTTAAGCCTGCAAAATATGTAAATCAACACACACAAAGGCTGCGGAAAGGAGTCGGCTCTCGAGCTCCACAATGGAAATCGATTGCCGGGCCAAAAGGGAATTCTTAATGGTGCATTGACATACGACCAACTGCAGCGACCCCCACACAAATAAATGTCAATAAAAAATGTATGCGCAAACGGAAAGTCGGAAAAAACGGAGGAAAAATACAGAAAAGAAAACAAAACCCCAAGAATCAAAGGAGAAATTCGCACAAATTTGTCAAACTTTGACACATTCGTGTTGAGCTGGCAGCCCTTTCAAATTTTAAGCCCCACTGAGTCCATGGTCAGAAATAAGTACACAAAACCGATACTTTCACGTCCGCAAAGGAATGTTGACTGAGTTTCCAACTGAAAAGCTCTGAATGGATTGATTCGGTTTTGCGACATTATTGTGAAAAACCTTATTAGCGCACTGAACCTTTATAATGATTTCAGTACCGTTTTTATGGTCGCAAACTGTCTTCAAAAATGAATGCGTTTTTTGTATACTATATAGAGTAAATACTTTTTTATGTTCGAGCTTTAGATACTCGGATGATGTGTTTCCGGCACGCCATTGCCTCAATAACCCTTTTTGTTGACGGTCAATGCATTTGTACTCTGAGTGCTTTAAAACTGATATAGATACACTTGCCATCGCCATTAGCAGTCCTTATAAAAGTCAGGGACGTGAGCCAAAATGGCGGCGATGAATAATTGCCCACCCACACAGACTCAGTCGCCGTGTACGTATACCTTTACCGTTGTGGCTATAATTGTCAGGTGCCAGCGCCAAGTTCCGGCAATTTCCGGTTGCGCAAAAAAGTAACCAACCAATGCGGCATACTTTCGACCATAAAACCAGGAAACTGAGGGCAAATGATGATGGGGATGCAGTGGTCAGCTTATAAATATCATAAAACCGAAAATATCATAATACCAAAAACCCAAAAGCAAAGAGGACACGCTTTTTCCATTAAGAGCTTAAACTACTTGGGTTGGCAAATCTGGCCACAAAACTTTTCGCCTTTAAAAGGCAAATTAAAATTTCCGACGGTCGAAAAATTAAGTACCCTCTTATACAAAAAAATATTTAGCTAAATATATCTCCGCTTATATGTTTATCTTAGTGGTTGAAAATAAAACGGACTCAATTGGTTATATTGAATGTCATCCTACAGCTTTAAAGCTCCATTTTGTCCACTTACAAATGCCTGCAAACAACAGTATATTGTATTTACCAAATCTCGATAATATTGACATATAGAGCTTTTAATTAACAAACATGTTGATGAATATATAAGAACTTCAAACAAAAGTGCGCAAATAATTAAAGGTAAATATTCATTAATTAAATAATATTGCAATTATGAAAATACTGTCAGACGACTCACCTAAAAAGTTCTCTCCTTGGCAACTCAATAAAAATTAATTCGATGATAAAGTCAATTTAAATATTGATGCGCTTGACTTTTCATTTTACTTTCCCATATAAAAAAATTTAAATGAATTGTTTTTGTGAATTCTTCGGCAACCATTAAACATATTAACAGTACCCTCTTTTAGGGCATACACGCTCGTGGCAATGATTAAATTAATTTTCGGACCCAAAACACGACGGACGTAAATGAAATCGAAAGGAATTTGTTGAAGGTCGCCAGCTCATCAATTAGCCGGAGAAAGTTTGTTAAACTCCCGCCACGGAGGTCGAAAAATTTGGATGGCGTGCCGCACGGGTTCCTCAGATGTTTCCAAAGACATTTTATACCCTATCAGGCGAAAATCTAGAGTGCAAGCCGGTGGAAGGGGATGAGGTAATTAGGAAGGCAGCTTGTTGCCTGTGTATAACAGATCTTGGGTAAATATAAGCGTCGTACGTGAAGTGTTAGCCAAATCCGAGAGCTTGCTCCCCCCGAAAACCGCTCGCACCGCCGGGACATTTACGTGACAAATTGAACGGTTGAGGCTGGGCAGCTGCCAAAGTGCCAGGATGCCAGGATACGAGACGTAGGATGTGGGTGTGGGATGTGGGATGTGGGATGCCCGGGCAACTGTCATGCAAATTGAAAATGTCAAATGCAAACAGTGGAACTGGAGCGGACAGACAGTTCAACTGTCAGACCGCACACACGACACCCACCCACACCCACCATCCAAAGGGGGTTGCACCACCCCCGGCCACCCATCGACGCACAGAAGCCACTCGTGACGTGTGTTTGTGTGCAGATATAACAGTTTCAGATTCAAGGTCACACACTCGGATTTCGGGAGGGGGAGCTATAGTGTCCCTTGGCCATGAGACAAAAGCGGGTGCGGAGAAGTAACTAACACACAGACATGTGAGTCGTGGACTGCTCGGCAATTTCAAGTGCAAATATTGTATTTGAAAAAAGAAAAACATTATGCAATTAAAAGGCAATTTTGCTGTCGCCCACACACTGCTGGCGATCACCACACACACAAACACACAGGAAAGGAGCAAATAAAAGTTAATTATATCAAAACGAATTGGAGCGACCCCGGGGATGACTGGGAACTAGTCTAATCTAAATTAAGTAAAAACTTACCTAACAAAACCACACTGTGAAAAATTCCATTTGTTTTCTTTTAAATTTAAAAAATATGTATATTGAAAAACAAAAATTATTGATAATTTTAAGTTATTTGAACATACATGCTATTAAACACAACTGAGTATATTTATTATTATGTAGACACATTTAAACTTTTTTCTGAATGTAGCTTTTAACCTAATTTTAATAAAACACATAAACAAATAGCAAGAGGTCATTCATCGCTTGGTAAATTAAAGTCAGTTTAATGGTGCTAACCATGTTTGCTGGATCGCCCCAGCGGAAACTTTAAACTGTTGACAGTCCGTTTGTTTAGGGCCACGAACACGTCTTTGCGGGGCGAAAGTAAATATTGAGTTTCGACCGGATGGCGAAGGGCAGTAGAACAAAGGGCGGGCCAGAATGGAGTGGCATCTGATAGTGACGCATCCTCCAATGGGAAGCCTCTCCAGCACTTTCGCCCCAAGGTCATGTGTGTGTTTGGCATTTGTTGGGGGAATCCGGACGGCAGAAATATAAATTTAATCAAGTGGCCATCGTTTATTTCCCTTTTGATTTCGACAAATTCAATTGACATTCGATTTTATTATCTCCGCTCCCCAGACCCGATGGCGTACAATTACTACACGCTTTGTAAATGCATTTCATAAATTTATGATGCCGGCAGATGACCATTTCCTCGAGGGACAGCCCTTGCCGGGGATGTGTAATAAATACGAATCCGCCTGTTTATCCGTTGTTGTGCCAGTATTTGTATTGGAAATATTTCATATACCATCCTTTCGCATGGCCCGGATATCTCATTTTATATCTCACTTTGCCATTTCAAGCGGGAATTTCTGTGGTATTTCTTGCTGGCCTCAGAGTCATTTTGCCCACGACCCATTGAGGTTTCCCAATGTTTGTGCGGACACCAGCTTACTGGCGTCCTGGCCACGGCACATAGATTTTAATTAAGTCCACTTTCCCCCAATTTAATATTTACAGAGATGGTGTTAAGCATGGAAACTTTGCTCTATGTTGGGAGTGCTTCCCTGAAAAGTCGGGGGATCCGCCCGCCCCCAAAAAATTAAAGTTCAAGAAGCGAGTAGCGCAAAGTTTTCCTTTCTGCTGTGAAAGTTTGCGGGGGCAGTTCCCTGTCGTTTAAAGAAAAGCCAAAATAACAAACAAAATCTTGAGGTTGAAATGAAAAGTGCTTGTTTAAGTTAAGAGAGCATTTCAGTGGGTCAAAGAGCGAAACTTTTTTCTTCTCTTGGACTGAAAACTTTCGGAGTCAGTCCGAAAACGCGACGAAAACGAATTTTGAGCCCACAAGTGGTTGCCTTTTTATCAAAAAGAGAGAAGGGGTAAGATTTTAGCCAGAACCAGAGGAGTTTGGGTAAGTGCATCCTGCACATTCCAGGACTCAAAACAAGCCCTTGTAGAATGGCATGCTTTTGACAGAGAACAAATTAAACGAACTTTTCCTTTTAAAAGTTAAAGAAAATTAGAAATTTCATAGATGTCTCAACCCATTTAATTGGCGTTTCTATAATCAGTTTTACATAAACGGGGAGCCCGGGATAAACCAAAAGGTAAGGTTAATCTCTTTGAACACAAGGATACGCGGTTGACAAACCAACCCACACGAGCAGTTTGCCTTGGGGTGGTGTACACTGTAAAGCAAGAGGAAACCGTATTTTAAAATAAATAATACGTTACAGATATTAATAATTTTTTAATTTAAATGAATGGTTAAGCCAAACAAGCTTATTTTATTCTTGTTTAAACATTTTAGTCGAAGTGAGTCGCGGGTAACAAATGTATATTTCAGCAAAAGATTCCAGCTGTAACCATGTTACAATGATACTGCGATGTTTTCCTATCTGTAGGCCATGTGTGCCCACACAATCACCGTAGACACCGCAACTACAACAATGGGCAGCCTGACAGGGGTTTCGGCGGGGCGGGGTGAATCCGCTTTTGTTTATCTACTTTAAACTAACATCAGGCACTTTTGCCATCTAATCCTGACCAACCCGACAGCTACTTAATGTCGTCAGTGTGCCACTCGCTGGCATTTTCAACAAGGACATTTGGAAGTGCACAGCGATCCGGGAGGGAAAGGATGGGGGTTCGTGGGGGAACAGAGGTCGACGACGCTAAACGTTTCCCATAGAGCTCAGATTCACCGAGTGCAAATTGAATAATCGTTTGCGCTTCGCCGCATCCACAAAAAGGACCTTTTAAAAGTTCCTCGGTCCCTTTGTCCCTCTGTGTTTGTGTGTGACAAATATCGATCATCAAGGACGGCTGATGGACAACGACGAGGACGCACAATTGTTTGGGTTTATTCTAATGCTCCGCAAAACTTCTGACCGAGTTGTCTGAAGAGTTTTCTTTGCCAGTTTCCTTTTTCATGTGAAAAACTTTGGCCGTCCCTATTTTGTCAAGTTTGTCATTTGTTGGACATTTATAAGCAAATCCAGATTCGGGTCCGGTGTGAGTGTGGGTGTGGGTGTGGAAAAGGACCTTCTCATGGGCCTTACACTGCGGGTCTCGTTAGCATACATTGAAAGCGGGTTTGGTTTTGCTACCGAACTCTCAGGAAAATGGAATTGAATGCCCATCCCGTGGAGTTCAACTCGACTGTGAGAGCTTTAAAAGTATTTGCAAGTTCAAAAGTAGCAGCAGAATATTTAATTCACTTCGGAACTGCTCAAGCGGCATTGGACTGGACTGAAGGGGGCCAAAGTTATGGATTAACAATGCTAAATGGTTATTTGTCGTTTTAAAAGCATTACACTTTCAATGTTTTTTATGGCTAGTTAATATTGGGAAGTGTTTGTATTAGATAATAAAAAAATACAATTTTATTTAGAAAGTTTTTCAGAAGTATGTTTCATTGAAAACTCGAGTTCAAATGTTGCGAGAACCATTTACTGAAACTTAAAGTATTTATTAACATTTACTTTAATATAATATTATTCGACACTTCATTGCCAAAATATTCTGAGTTTCTAGCAGTTAATTGTGAAGGTTTGTGTGCAGCCAACTCCTGTTTTTATTTACACCCGGATGAGTTGCACAAGATTGCTCCGCGCTTAGAACTTTGATCCCTTGCTTAAACGCAGAGCACTTTTCACTTAGCCAAAACTTTCAGCCAACGCCAAACCAAATACGAAGCCAATGTGTTCCTTGAGCTCTTCGAATTTGTCTTGGATCAATCCCCAGGAGCTAGAGGATTCTTTCGTCGTGAGTTGGCGAAGGCATACAGCAAGGACTTAACTTTTGCCGGGTACCATTGAGACTTCCTTGAGCCTTGGGCGCTGGCCTTTTCCGCCCAGGTTAAGGGCAAGCGAAATAGTCGCACGGAGCTTGTGTCTGTGCACCTGGCCACTGCCATTGAGCCACAAAGACACAAATATGTGCATAGCATTTACGAGGGGCCATCGCTCTTGGCCGGACATTCGGGTGCACGTGTGGATAAAATTCAATTTCGAGCCATTGACAAACAAACGTGATGAATTCCGGGTCTGAGGATATAACGTGGAATTAATGCGAGCCTGTCGAAGGTCGTCCCCCGTTTAAGCCATTCGTCGAGGACTCCGATGCTTTTGTGAATTTTATGTGGCCATAAATCGCCAGCATAGTAGCCATCCCTCTATCTCAATCCTTTGCTATTCCTGTAGCCGGCGGATATTTATGGCTTCACTGCTGGTTGTTCACACAGAGAACGTAAAACAAAAATACAAGTGTCGATTGTTTTCCAATTTGTGTAATTTGTTGTTTATTTTGTTTATAACTACATCAATAAATTATGTATCGTATCGTATAATTCATAATTATACTCTTTGAAAGCGTGAGAACATTCTGGAATTGCAATTCGGCAGCTGGGTTCCTGATTCTGGTTCTACTAATTCATTTCGAAGTGGTCGTCCGTGCCGGCTATTCGGCCCCCGATTCTCCCCAAGTTAAGCAGCCTCGCTCGGAAGTCTAGGCGATTTTCAAAGAGTATATGCGGTAAGTATTTCCGAAACATCGGCCAGCCGAAGATTTTTGAATTTGCAGTTATGTTATGATTAACTTGATGACAACATCGAAGATCGAAGATCGATTGTGGGTACTACTAAGACCGTCTCATTCTTTAATTCTCCTCCTTCAACTTGGACACGTTTAGTTTAACTTTAGATTGATATCTGCTTGCTAGCTGGCTAGGCTGTCTAGTTACGATAATGTCTGCATTCCTAATTTAATTCTCTTAGTTCGCGCAGCGTAAGTCGTGTTTGCAATAGCTTTCTCAGATTGACTGGGGGACTGGTTAGTATCTGTTTGTGGTTTAGTTTGCTTGGGTGCGTGTGGTATTGTGGTGCGTGGTGTGGTGCGGAGAACCGAATTAATAAGGCCACTTATCCATATATATGCGTACGTACTCGTCGTATATAGTAAATAGTCAGTTATGCACACTTCCCCTGCCATCCGATTGCCAAGGACACTGGGCTACCTGCTCTACCTCGCATTTCTGATAATCCCTCGCTTTTGTTTCCCTACCGCTCCGGGTCGAAACGTATCTACTGAAAAAATCGCTTTAACTCCTAGCCTTAACTAAAGTGGCCTCTAGGTATTTTGCGTGTGTTAAGAGTGGGTGAGAGAAATTCCATAAATTTTGTGTGGCTCTAGAATTGATAAGTGTGCCAAATTTGGTGTGTGTTTGTGTTTCTGTGTCTTGAATATTTATCTATCCGATAAAGCTGCAATTATTTTGCGCTTGCTAGTATTTAATGTTGAACAATACTTTGTTAGTGGCGGCTACTTTTAATTATATTATATGCTTATTAGTTCCGATTTGGGGCTAAGGATTCGTTTCACTTGTGGTTGTTACTGGTAGTGCATTCGCTTTCTATTTCAGGTTACGTTTACATGGTTACTATGCCATCTCAAATTGTTCATGTCGATCACTAAGCCGAGGATAATCTAATTAACTACGTTCTCATTATTGTTATGTTCAGCTCAAGTTTCTGCATCCATGTACATTTACATATGCTAATAAAAATCCATCTGCGGACCCCCACAGCCCGCCGAAGAGTCGAGCGACTCTATCGAGCATGTGGGACTCCGGTCGATGGACCGACTCCAGTTCATTTAACTATGTTCGCTACAAATGTATATTTGCCGATTTGCCTCTGGGCTAAATGTACAGTAACAGATATAGGCCTATATATAGGTTTGCTTGCGGCATTCGGTCTCGCTCTAGCTTTACTCTCGCTTTCTGATGCATCGCTTCGGTAAAACTGAATAGGGGGATCGAGCACTTCGACCCTATGTACAGGATTCGTGGGGACGTGTTCGCGTAGGCGGTAATACATTTTATAATTTCATATGTAGCAACAAAAATAGTCTAAATGTCGATGTAAAACACAGGAAATAAATTAAGCGCTGGCGTGTGTAAAACTAAATCGAATGGTTTTTCATTAACATTAAACGTAACTCGAGTTGGCTGGAGCCCGGAGATTAGCGACTGCTGGTCTGGAGACTGGAGACTGGTTGCTTGGCTGGCTGTCCGCCGATGCTGATGCCGTTGCTGATGCTTTAGTGGTTGCTGAAGTAAAAGTTGTTGTTGCGTATGTTGCCACGGGTTCGCCAGCGGATGCAGCTGAGCAGGGCCACGCGAGCGGCGCGCAGCAGGATCTGGCCGTAGGCACAGCAGGCGCAGATGCGCCTCACTCGCTCGGCAAGGTTGCGTCGCCGGCAGCGGCGGGCGGGACGATGCCAGCGGGGCAGGTCCTGCCGGCGACGCCGTCACTTGCGACGCTGGAAGACGCGACGCAGCGCCTTACGCCAGAAGAAGCGCTGCGACTTGGTCTTCGCGTGCGGCTGCGGCTCCTCTATCTGGGCAAGGGCCGCGTCGAGGTCCTCCACCAGATCCAGGTTCTCTTCGGGAGCCGTGCGACGTCGTGTTGGTGTGGCTGGCGCTGTACGTGCCGTGCTCATGGCAATGGACACGTGGGGCTGTGGAGTGGGTGGTGCCGAGGCTGTGCTCACAAACGGAGCAACCAGATAGGGACGGGCCTTCAGCGCCGCCATTGCTGCCGCCGAGGTGGAAGCGATTGATGAGATGGAAGCCAAAGTAGCCACCGATGCCGAGGACTCCACGAAGCCTCCGTCTGCCGTTGCCGCCGGCGATCCTGTTTTGCCGCTCAGTGCTTTTGCTCCTGCTTCCGCTATCGCTCCATCTGCTGTTGCTGGCTGGGTGGCACGCAGCCAACAACCAGGCTGCATCGTATCTTATCTAAGCCACGGGTGTTGCAGACACTCCGCGGCGGTGGCCCGCTTGGCCGGATCGAACTCCAGCATGGGCTTGAGGAACGAGGCAAACGACTCTGCCTCGCTGTGCGACCACTCGTATTTCTCCAGCAGAACGTCCATCAGGCCCCAGGGCTTCAGGCCGGTGATGTTGCGAAGCTCCCCGCCTCGATTGAACGACTGCTGGGCGTAGGTGCCGCGGAACACAATGTGGCGCGGAATGGGACCCAGCAGCTCGATGATGTGCGCCAAGTGGTCCTCGTCGCGGGAGTAGGTGTCGCCGGAGTGCGGCTCGAACAGATAGTCGCCGGTGGCCAGCTCAAACACCATGCAAGCCGTGCTCCAGATGTCCGCCGAGGTGTCGTAGCCGGAGCCGAGGATCACTTCCAACGAGCGGTACTGACGCGTCTGGATGTCCTCGGTGAAGTGACGATCCACCCAGCAGGCGTTGCCAAGATCCGCGATCTTCACGTAGACGCTGCATTCCTCCAGCGCGGGATCCCGCCGGGGCCTGTGCTTCGCTTGCGGCGGCGGAGGAGGTGGTGGCAACAGGGGCTCCGAGTAAGGACCGTTGGTGGCCGACGATGAGTTCTCCACGGAGCCGCTTGAGATTTTCGAATTGCTGTTGGAGTTGGGCTTCGAGCTGGAGTTGTTGTTGTTCAGCTGTTGATTCGATGACTGCTGCTGCGGCTTTTCCACTTTTTTCTCCTGCTTGGGCCGCAGCGGCATCTTCTTTCCGTTTGATTGTCCTTTAAGAGTGCCACTCGAGTTGCTGTTGCTGTTGGTGTTGCTAATGCTACTACTGCCGTTGGTCTGATGACTCTTGAGGGCGCTGCTGCTGTCGCCGCTGCTCGTCGAGTTCTCCAGCTGAGGAGGCTGCTGAGCTTGCGGCTGGTTGGATTTGTCTGAATAGAGAATATTTTCATAAGCATTAGAAACAATGTTCTTTTTCTGTGGAAATACACATGTGGGACAGCAAACAAAAAACTAAAGTCTAGTATAAAGCGGACGAAAAAATAATTGGCATCTACAACACAAATGAAATATAATCTATATGAGTCTGAATTTTCACAACAAATTGTAAATGCAATGTTTATATTGCACAAATATTCCTTTAGAGTTAAGATTAGTTTTACCACTTACTCTTATTCTTCCTTTTCTTCTTCTTTTTGGCTTTGTCAGCGCCCTCAGTAAGCGGGGGTGGTTCCTGCTGCTGTGGCTGCTCCTTGCGCTCCTTTTGCTCCTTGCGCACCGGCTGCCCAGCAGCCACGTCCTCGTCTTCATCGCCATCATGTTCCTCTGGCTCCTGTTTCGCATCCAAGTACTCGTCCCCATCGGAGATGCCCGCATCGCCGTTCTGCACCTCATTGTGATTGACGCCAAAGTCCGTCTGATCCTCGCCTGCATCCTGGCCCTCGGCAGCCTGACCGCCGGTCTGCTCCAGGTAGTCACGCTGCTTCTTGAACAGCTCCATGCGCTTCTTAGCCTTCTTCTTAAGCTTCTTCTTCCGGTTCTTGCTCATCTTACCGGTTATGGGCGGCTCGCGGTACTCCTTGGGTGCCCTGCTCACCAGCGAGGGATACATCTTGGAGTTCATGCAATACAACTGCGTGGCTTCCGTGGCCAGCGAGCGGACATGCGGCTCGTCCACACACAGCAGCACATTTTCGGGCTTGATGTCCGTGTGGATGATCTTGCAGCAGGTGTGCAGATAGTCGAGACCCTCCAGCACCTGGCGGGTGATGGTCTTCACGTTGCCCAGCGGGATGCCGCGGTAGTTGGACTTGCGTATGAGCTTCAGCAGATTGTCGCCGAGCACCTCGAACACCATGCAGATATGGGTGCCGTTCACACCGGTTATCTTGAAGTCGTCCAGCATCTGGACAGTCTTCTGGCGGCGTGGATTCGATGGATCAGTCTCGCGCACCGTCCTGAGTATCTTGATCTCGTCCTTGGCCGTCTCGGCGAAGTGCGGTGCCGACTTGACAATCTTGATGGCCACATAGCTCTTCTCCTGCAGATCCCAGCACAGCCAGACGGTCGAGAAATGGCCCCAGCCCAATTTTCGGATGACGTGGTAGCGACCTGCAGAACAAAATTTGCATTAATCTCCAGCGGGTTTCATCAAGGGACAAAGTTCATAAAATTGGGGAGGGCAGCGCAGACCACTTAGGAAAATGAAATCACAAATGTTCGCCTCGGGTGGCAATAAATCCATTTTACTCGCATCACTGTCGCATCACAACTGACCCAGCAAAAAGCCGAACCGCGAGGGCTACTCTCCGCTCAAATTCAATTAAAATCCGGCTGTGAATGCAGCTGAGTGCGTACTCTTTGAGGGGCCAACCTCGAGTGCACAGCCTAAAGGCTTGAAAGGGACCGAAAATAGGTTTTCATGCTAGAACTCCCATAGAACTGTTAGGGTCCTTGCGAAAATTTGGGTGGTAGAGTGCAAGTAAAAGGATTTATATGAGAAGAAAATTTGGTCAAAACAATTTTCAGAAAAATCGAAGACCGCAAAATAGTTAGCATTTTAAGCTCATGATTAAGAAATTGAAACATTTTTACACACAAGAGAAAAGATTAAAACTTTTCAAGTTCTCTATATCGAATCACAGCGCATATAATTTTAATGATATGGTAGCGTTAAATGCATGATGAGACATTATAAATGTATATTATATAGTAAATATATATTTAAGTTGCTGTTAATCGTGATTGTATCACATATACAACTCCCCAACTCGGTTTCTCTACTCTCATAGGATCGATTCTATTAATAAAAACTAGGATTGCATAAATCAAGAAAGAGGGGCTAAACACTTGGTCGATTCATGTCATAATATGCAGCACTATCAGCCTATTTTGTGAAGCTTGCTTGGTCGTTATCAGGCTCTTACTCCCTTATCGCTTATTCAAGCGATTTCTCGGATTAACTTTCGCCAAACGCTGCAGAGCCTGCAAATGGATGTTGAAAGTGGAAAGCAAGCAGCTGGCGTTGTAAAATGGGTGGAGAGAACCTGCGAGGGGTGGAGTTCCGGGCTCATGTTGGCGACAACATTTGGAGGTGACAGCCCCCAAATGCTTTGGCTGTTGCTATTGTTGTCGTCGCCACAACACGAGTCGCCTCCTTCCGCCCCGAAAAAACAACCCTTGCCCGAAAAGTGGGTTCGCTGCGGAGCAGAACCACCCGCCGTGCGTTCGATTTATCTGTGCTGTGCGCCTTTGGCAACCTGTTGTTGTTGCTGGTGTTTTTTTGGGGTTCAGTTTGGGTCGGAAAATGCCAATATGTGGGGTGCTAACAGGTGCCTTACCCTGAAAGAGGTCACCGATGTTGACGGGGTGGTAGCCACCCTTGCAGTAGTCCTCCTTCAGCTCCTGCTCCTCGTTCTCGCTGTTTAGCTCGGACTCGAACGACTCGTTAGAGCTGCTCCTGGGTGGCTGCTGCAGTTGTTCCTTCTGTGGGTTGCCCTTGGGCTTCGTCTGAGGTTGGGGTGGCTGGTACTGGTCGGGAGTGCCCCCAGATCCTCCGCTGGACGTGGAGGCAGTGGCTGTTGCAGTCACCTTCTTAACAGCGCTCGAGGCGGTCACATCCGCGTGGCTATTATTAGCATTATCCGGTGCCTGCGAGTTCTGGGGATGGGCATTCGGGTTCGGGTTCTGGCCGGGATTGAGGTTACTCTGATCCTGAAGGGAAGTGCCATTCTGCTTGCCCCGCTTCTTGTTGTTCTTATGGCGTTTCTTCTTCGCCTGAATGGCCAGAACGCGGCGGTTGACGTCAGACTTGTTCATTACGCTGCTGCTGGTTGCTTCTATTTTCCAACTAAACCCTTTATTTCCGCCAGGTGTAACAGCTGTTGTGTGCGAAGAATCGGACGAGAGAGAGAGAAGAAGCGAGGTTAGGGGATGGTTGATAAAAAGGAAATAGTGGAGGAGAAAACGAACAGACAACGTGCACAAATCTCAATAAGGCAATGTTCGAGGTTCACGCTGTTGTTGTTGCCTCTGCCCTGTTTTTGTTGTCGATTTCTTGACCATCTCGTTTTACAGCAAAAACAGAGAATACAGAGCAGCGGATTTGGCGCAAAACACCAGCTAATTGTCTACTTGCCTCGGGCTCCCACTCGTTCTCAATTAACACGGCTGCTGCTTCGATTTCTGCACAAAATTAGCACAAAAAATCTTCGCTAAACGCCAAATCCCAAAACTCGATTCCAATGTGACCGCACCACGAACGTCACAAAAACCATCGGTCACTGGAAAAGACTAAAGGAAGCGAGGAGTCAGAGATGGCACTCAGAAATTGTTACTTAGAGCAGGCTTAGAAATTAAAAAAAAAAAAGCCCTAACAGTTTTGAACCAAATCTTTTGAAAACCATATGTAGATGGAAAATTTTTTATAAATTTTTATATCGAAATAAAAGCTCATATTGTAGTTAATTTTTATTACCCAGAAAGGTTGTTTTCGGGTGGGCGTTTCATAAATAATTTAAAATAATTATTAACATTAATAAACTAAATGAGGCAGCACTAGAAGCAAGGTCTAATTATTATCACGGGCTCAAACCAAGCAAAAGAACTGTAGTAAAAACATAACGTAAGCGCACTACGTAATCTCTATTCAGCTATCTCGCTCGCACGCTGCAGCTATATAGTGCCACCTCACTCCCACCCGTTTAGTACTCGACTCCCTTGGCATTTTTGCGCAGCGTTCGCTTTGCCAAAGGCTCTAAAAATGCGGTTCCCCCTGACCTACCACGCTTCGCAAGTGGCCGCGGGCTAGACCAATAGCATCTCGGTTCGCCGGCGTTCCGCAACAGCCGCAAATGCAGCTGAATCGATAAAAAAACACGAGCACAACGAAAAATCCGCAAGTGGAAAAAACTGCTACGGAAAAAGCAACCCTGCAAGCGAACAGTGCTGCAAGGCGTCGGTCGAAACAGCTGATTGTCCAGGGTTGTTAGTTTCTCGAAACGTACGACTTGCAACACTAAAGGCGTTTTGGCGCAATTTTAGTTTTTGGAGGGAAACTGCATTTTAGGAAAGTCGTGGCCAGTTGTAATTTGAGCAGTGCGCTGGCACGACGTGGTGACCAATTAAGTAAATAAGAATATTAGTGACTAACAGCAAGACGTGCCCATTTGTGAAACAAGCCAAAAGGGTGCTGATAAACTATTAAGCCAGCTGCAATTGCAATTAGGAATAATAACACATTAAAAAATGGCCCAGCCATCGGTAGCTGCATTCTTTACCAATCGTAAGCGCGCCGCGTTGGATGATGCTACCACCATTAAGAATCGGGTAAGCATCCAGTCCAGAAACGTGACAAGATACAAAAGTATCTGCAAGTGCGTTATGCCAGTGCAGCCATCTTAAAAATTGGCTTTCTTTTGCAGCGTTTGGCGGAACCCGTCGAAAATGCCGCCCCCACCACTTCACAACTGCCGTCCAGCGGAGACCAGGATGCGGACTTGGACATCCTGAAGGCGGCGGCCAGCGGTATGCGCACCCGATCCGGCCGCACTACCCGCCTGATTGTCACCGCCAACCAGGAATCCAAAAGTAAGAAGACACCAGCTACCGGGAAGGCAGAGGCCCACATCAAGCAGCCTAAGCTGGTGCAGTTCATTAAGAAGGGCACTCTGTCGCCCAGAAAACAGGCACAGTCCAGCAAGCTGGACGAGGAGGAGCTGCAGCAGTCGTCGGCAATCAGCGAGCAGACCCCCAAGGTGAACTTCACCATCACCAGACAACAGAATGCGGACAACGTGCAGCGCGGCCTTCGCACGCCCACTAAGCAGATCCTCAAGGACGCCTCGCCCATCAAGGCCAGCGGGGTGGAGCTGCGCCGCCAGCTTACCTTCGATGAGGTCAAGAACAAGGTGTCGCGCAGTGCCAAGCTGCAGGAACTCAAGGCAGTGCTCGCCAGGAAGGCGGCCCTCGAGCAGAAGCGCAAGGAGCAGGAGGAGCGCAACCGGAAGCTCCGAGAGGCTGGCCCCTCCCCCTCGAAGTCCAAGATGAGCGTGCAGCTCAAGGAGTTCGACACCATCGAACTGGAGGTGCTCACAAGGTGAGTTGGGAAATGATACAAAAACTTATGCTTGCTTTATTCGTCCTTGATTTTCATTATCCTTTCTGGGTAACAATAAGTTTCGGTACATATGTGTGTCATATAAAAAGCGAATTAGCGTGCATAACTAGGATATGATATATCCTATAATAATTAAGGTATCCAAGTTAAAGAAATCACGACTCGTAAAATAATTTTCGCGAGCTCAAGATATGTGCCTGCCACAACAATTTCGATTTGGCTAGCTGGTGGCCTAGAATCGGCATAAACAAACCACGGAGTGTGGAGTGCGGACTATGAAAAAACCGGGTAACATCATTTAGCGAAAGGCCAGCAGTTGCTGCCGTGCAGTTCTGCTGCAATCGAGGTCGCTCTCCGGGTCTCCGGGTTATTCAAGCGCTCGACTGCTGAAGTTGCATATTTTCCACCCAAGAGTAGCAGTCACCGATGGCTTGGCTTTGGCGATATGGCTATTCTTGAACGAAATTGCTGCTGATTCGTGACGTCTGTACAACATACATAAATGCTTAACTCTCTGCTGACTGACCCTCCCCATGCGACGCTATGTGTATCGCTATGTGCTACATGTTTACCCTTCGCAGACGTTACAATCTTTGCCTGACCTTCCCTTTAAAAATGCTTATTTTCCGCCCGCATTCGAGGGTTGCTTTCTCTCTCTCTCTATCCCTGCAAATAAGGATCTTAACTGCTGCGCTGCATGGGAATGCGAGTCACCAGCGAGATGTGTGTATAAGTGTTTTTGGGTCGACCGCTCAGGTAGCAACCTTTTTTCGTAACGGTTTTCTTGAAGGAAGGTCCCGAAACCCAAATGGGAAATGTTTTCGAATAGGAACAGGCCAACGAGATCCTTTTTCCTACGCCTGAGCATTTTGATTGTACAAAAACTTACATATGTTTGTTTTGGTTTTCTTACACATTAGATCATATGAGCGATGTTTAGACACATTATTAGATTTATAAATTCATTAACTATTAATTATTATAATTTATTTATCCCTATTTTCGCCTTTTAATTAGTTCATCCGGAGAAATTGTAAATTTTTTTGTTTTGTTTGGATTACGCTAATTTATTTCCCTTTCTAAATTTTGCTTTAAAATGAAAAAGGACTTCATAACTAATATTTTTCCAATTTCTTAATTACAGCCCTCTGAAGACCTTCAAGACGCCCACGAAATTACCGCCTCCCACCCCAGACAAACATGAGCTCATGTCGCCGCGCCACACGGACGTGTCCAAGCGTCTGCTCTTCAGTCCGGCCAAGAATGGATCGCCCGTCAAACTGGTGGAGGTGCCTGCCTACAAGCGCTATGCCTCGTTGGTTGAAGGATCCCGCGCCGGACAACTGCCCTTGCCGTACAAATACCGCCACTTGTTGGATGTTTTCAAGGGTCTCGACTCCGTGGTCGCCATGTTCCACAATCGCAAGGAGACCATCACGTTCAAGAAGCTGAAACCGGCGGTGCAGCGTATGCTGCGCAAGAACTTTACGGAGACCCACTTGGCCCAGATCAGACACGTCTATCCGGAGGCCTTTATCTTCAGCCAGATGAAGACGCGCAACTTTGGTTCCGTGTCAAAGGCGGACTACTTCCAGCTGGTCATCAGTCCCAACGTGGAGCCGCTGCCCGATCAGCAGCCTTCGGAGAAACCCCAGCGCCAGGGCAAGATCGACGAGGACGATGTGCTCGCGTCGGCACAGTCGACGTCCATGAATCCACACGTCATGACTGCACGGATGCAACGCTTCCAGAGCCTCCTGCTCGAACGGGCGATGCGGGCTCACGATCAGTTCCTGCGCTCGCAGGATCCGCCAATCATCATCGAGAAGGCGCTGACCCGCTGGCACCCGCAGTTCGATCTGGAGAGCTGCCCGGAGGTGGAGCTGGCCCCGCTGCCCCAGCCACCGAACGTGGAGAAGTACTCCTCGGCCAAGGACATTCTGTCCACCGCCCGCAATCTCTTCAACTGCGCCACGCCCATGGAAAGGGCCATGGATCGCTATGAGGCCAAGTTGGAGGCTGACAAGCAGGCGGCAGAGAGCAATAAGAAGGCGATGGAGCAGCCGCCAGGAGAGAAGGCCAAGACAAGTATGGGAACGCAGGCCAGTCAGGAGGTGCCCGGAGTATCAGGACCAAGGCAATCTGAAGCCACTGACCAAACAGCCACTGCCAAACCCACGGTGAAGGAATGCCCTGTCCCAGATGCCAGCTCAAATCTGCTGAAGGGTCTGCCCAAGTCGCTCATCGAAAAGATCCGAGCCAAACAGGCGGCCAAGGCTCTGGAGGCCATGACCCGGCGACCGTCACAGGATCAAGAGGCCACCAACTACTCCCGCTTGCCGGAACTAGCCAGGCACCTGCGCAACGTCTTCGTCACCGAGCGCAAAGGAGTGCTCACCCTGGAAGTGGTCATCAAAAAGATCCAGAACAGCTTCCGGGCCAACCTGACGCCGCAGGAGATCGAGGCACACCTGAAGCTCCTGGCAAAGGAGGTGCCCAGCTGGGCATCCTTCCACGAGGTGCGCAAGACCATGTACCTCAAGGTGGCCAAGGACATGGACATGAACAAGATCATCGAGCAGCTGGAGGGCGTGGCGAACGCGAAGAGCAATTGAAGCACCGGATACCCGGAAAAGGAACCAGGACGCGGGACCCCGTCGAGCAATGACCCTGTGGATAAATCCAGCTATACCTTTAAGTACTTGTTAAACTAGCTAGCCAATACTTCACTAAGCAATGAGATTAGGCTAAGCTCCCTTCTGACATTTCCACATCGAACAAGCTCATTGACAACCAAGATTTGATTCATCACATTTACCCAAGCATTTATTATAACAAAACTTTTTGGACCATGCGTTTATACATTTATATTTAATAGTTTTAAGATAATTTTTCATGTTGTACCACGTTGAATAAATAAACATTTTTGCTGGAAAATAACACTCTGAATTGGAGTTTTAATGGATTAGATTAGAGTAAAGATTTTTAGAGCCGTGAACTTAACTTAATTTGGTTTTGAAAAGTATATTTGTATTTTACCTCCGCAGCGCCACCTAGTGGTAATCTACATTGTTACCAATACTTGATATTGCACTATATTTTGAGCTAGTTCTTTGACTAGTTCACAGAAATGTTGAAACTGGTCACACTTAGACTAATCGCGCCATAATTTTGTAACAACAATAATATTATTGATTATTAATAAAAAAAATAATGGAAAAAAGCGAAGACATATCAGAAACGCAGGATGAAGAGCAACAGCCACCTCCGACCACCGCAGTATCGGGTCAAATAAAGGCCATTTCAAAGGATACAGTCCACAAAATCTGCTCCGGACAGGTAAATTATAAGCTTCCAGTTTGTTTACGTTTATTAATCGCTGTGTTAACCACTCTTGAGGTGGTTCTTAGCTTGGCAGTGGCGGTGAAGGAGCTGGTGGAGAACTCTATTGATGCGGGTGCCACTCTGGTGGAGATCAAGCTGAAGGATCAGGGATTACAAGGCGTAGAGGTCAGCGACAATGGGAGTGGCGTGGAGGAAGCGAATCTGGAGGGGATGAGTGAGTTCCCTAATCTCTATCCATTAAAATAATTTGGTTAATGCTTCCTTTCACAGCTGCTAAGTACCACACCTCCAAAATCCGAGAATTCGTGGATCTGTTGGGCGTGGAAACCTTTGGATTCCGAGGAGAGGCTCTAAGTTCACTTTGTGCCTTGTCGGATATGGTCATCCAAACGCGGCACGAGTCCACCGAAGTAGGTGAGTCTGAGAGCCAGGCGCTTCTGATAACGTGAACCACTTAATATCCATGCAAATACCAGGCGTCAAAATGGAACTGGACCACGAGGGAAAGATCAAAAAGCGTTCCCCTTGTGCTCGTGGAGTGGGCACGACTGTAACGTTGTCAAACTTGTTTGCCACTCTGCCCGTTCGTCGAAGAGACTTCACCCGCAATATCAAAAAGGAGTTCACCAAGATGTGTCAGATCCTGCAGGCTTACTGTTTGGTCACCAAAGGGGTGCGCATCCTCTGCAGCAATCAAACTCCCAAGGGAGTCAAAACGGTGGTGCTCCAAACGCATGGAAACCAGGAGGTTCTGGCCAATATATCCTCCATATTTGGGGCACGCCAGGTGGCGGATCTAGTTCCTTTAAAATCACCCTTTGAGCATGGTAAACTAAGCGAGGCAGAATTGCGGGCCGATATTGAATCCTCTGCAGATGCTGATACCACTTGCCCTCAAATCAGCGCCGAAGATGTGGAGCGTCTTAATCAAGCTGATTTCCAACTAGAGGGGTTTATTTCCAGCTGTCGGCATGGCGCTGGGCGTTCTACCAGAGATCGACAGTTTTTCTTTGTCAACTCAAGGCCTTGTGATCCAAAAAATGTAAGAAAAATTTTTAATTAAAACTTATGAAAAAACCATTCTAATTTTTCCAGATAGCTAAGGTTATGAATGAGGTATACCATCGCTACAACGTTCAACAGCAGCCGTTTATTTACCTTAACATTGTCACCGCTCGCTCCGATGTAGATGTGAATCTCACTCCCGACAAACGGCAGTTGTTGATCAACAACGAAAAGATTCTCCTGTTGGTGTTGAAGAAGTCCTTGCTCGACACTTTCGGCCAGACGCCAGCTACCTTTCAGATGCAAAACACCACCATTGTAAGCATGCTGGAGCCTAAACTAAGGCAGGAGAAAACCGAGTCCCCAAAAGAAATTAGCAAGGAATCAAAGAATGAAGAGTCAGACGATGAAGATGTTCCCATCAGCTCTTCGCAGAGGTTCATGGATGTGCTCACCCAATGGCGTCGCACTGGAGACACAAAAGGTACGGCACCATCGGTTCCTCTAAAGCGCCGCTGCAGTGAAACAGAGGAGTTAACCACGCGCACCATGAAAATGCAAAAAATACATACTTTCCTTAGCCAAGAATCTCCAAAGCATCAAAACTCCAAATGCGAGTCGGAATCAGAGGGAGCGAGTGATAATGAAAAGGCAAAGGAGAACAAGGAGCGGGTCAATCTTGATGACAGTTTTCTTAACCTGAAAGAAATGGCCAAGGAGTCGGAAGGTAAGACTGTTTTTTAGCACAAAAAAACTATTAACTAATAAACAAATTTCTTGAAGCTTACGATCAATTTACGCAGCCAGCCAAGCAGATAGATCGCATTGATTGCAAGGTTCTTACGCCAGTTAAAAGTCGGAGAAGTATTGCCGCGTTTAAGCCACAGTCTAAGGCACTAACCAAAGAACAGTCTCCGCCAAGATCAACCCCGGATCCTCCCAGCTTATCTCAGTTATCCGAAGAAACAAAAATTGCTAGCGACGATGATGATGATATTGAGCTTCCCACAAGGGTTGAGTTTGACGAGGAGGCGGATGAGGGACCGCCTGATAGTTTTTCAAGCAGTGAACTGTGCACCACTATAGAGGAGATTGCGGCCTCTTTGAAAGCCCAGGAACAGCAGCAGCGGGATCGAAGGGCTCGAGCCAAGCTGCAACGTTTGCGCTTCAAAACCGAGATTAATCCTAACCAGAACAACAACGCAGAGGCGGAACTGCAAAGGGAGATTGGGAAGGAGGACTTCGCCCGCATGGACATCATAGGACAGTTCAACCTTGGCTTCATCATAGTCAAACTTGAGGATGATCTCTTTATTGTGGATCAGCATGCCACTGATGAAAAGTATAATTTCGAAACGCTGCAACGCACCACTCAATTGGAGTATCAGCGCTTGACAGTTCCCCAAAATCTCGAACTGACAGCGGTTAATGAAATGGTGGTCATAGATCACCTGCCTGTGTTCGAAAAGAACGGCTTTAAGTTTGAGATCAATCATGAAGGTAAGCTTTGTATTCTTATTCAGGTTTTTAACTAATTACTTCTTATCTTTTAAGCTCCTGCTACAAAAAAGGTGCGACTTCTGGGAAAGCCGCACAGTAAACTCTGGGAGTTCGGCAAGGAAGACATAGACGAACTTATCTTTATGCTACAGGATGCCCCTGAGGGAACCATTTGCCGACCATCTAGGGTGAGAGCTATGTTTGCTTCAAGGGCTTGCCGCAAGTCCGTGATGATTGGCACTGCGCTAAACAGGAATACAACAATGAGGAGACTCATCACACAAATGGGGGAAATCGATCAGCCTTGGGCAAGTATCAAGATTAATATTTGAAAAGAAGAAAACACATCAATATCCGATTTGCAGAACTGTCCACATGGACGTCCCACTATGCGTCACCTCATTAATATCACAATGGTGATGGACAATGATGAAGAGGAGGAGGATGCTCCTTCGGTACAGCAAAAGCCAGAACGGATTTCAGATTCAGATAGCTTGCAGGCCAATGATGAAGATGCATGTTAAATTATTGTTGCAGTTTTTATTTTATTTAACTTTCCTTTTGAGCCACTAAGTATACTTCATTGTTCTGTAAATGCTTACTTGAGTAACGATTAAACGACAGGATCAGACTTAAAACTAAAGACAAATACAAAGGTTATCACTTGAGTATGTCTAACAAGCTACTCGTTTTGTTTAATAACTATTCCTATATCGTACACTAAATATACATATACGGGTACGCTTTATATATTATTTGAGAGGCTACATACTTTCGGGTATATGTGTGCTATGGCTTAGTTTTGATTACTAAATGCTGCTCCTCTTTAGTGACTATCCGTAACTAGAGTCGGCTGAGTAATTCAACGATTTGGCAAACAGTTTACAACTCCCGCTTTCGAACTCAAATGTTTGTCGGTTGTCTTTCGTAGTTGGCCACAACTTAGTCTACATGTCTGGCCTTCCGCCCTCGATGCACTCGTATCTTACAGCTGTCGTATTGTACACAAACAGTTTGTCAATCGTAATACTAGAGTTTAGTGTTTAAAACTATAAGTTTGCTAAGCCACAAGTATAATTAAACGCTACATTCCTTCCTGTCTAGTGTATAAAATGCATGGCACCCATAGGGAACAGAGTTCGTTGAGCAAGTTACCTTAGAACACAACACTACAGTAACTTAGTGACTATGACTACAGCTACACTTTGATTCATTATCTCTTGTCAATTCGATTCCAATTTTCCAGATTTCGTTTCGTCTTTCGTTCGCGTCGTTCATACATTTTGTAAATAAAAGGCAACTCATGAACATTTTTGTTTTCAACAACAAGGGACCAAGGGCCTCACGCTGATTTTCCCGTCTCTCGCTAACAAACTTTGCAGGTGGTTCAGTTCTAGGTGTTATATGTTCGTATCTTTGGAAACAAGTAGTGATTGGTCACTGGAAATTGGGTGGAGACAAGTGAAACTTTTAAAAAATCAACAGAGAAAATCAACGCTTAGTTCTTAACACTCCTTTTTCGTTTCCTCTTCTTATTGAATTAGTCGGAATTGGAATTTCTACAAGTTAACCTTCTGTAAAGCTTTTCCCTTTAGTTTCAGAAATACTAAAATCAGGTTCCCCTTTTATAAAAATCCTTTTAAATGGAGCTGCCAAACGGGGCTTCCTTAAATCCACAGAGGACCAATGGTCTCCACGATTATGTCCAGCACATCCTGGCGTCCCATCTCCTTGAGCGTCAGCAGGAGTGCCATTATCGTGTGCGACACTGAGTTGGAACTGTTACCAGGACTGCTGTTCGCCCGACACTCCCACAGATTGAGGATTTGTTCGGTGGGCGAGGCCTTGGTGGCAAAGTAGGCGATGTAGCGGTCCGTGTTCAGCTTCTTGGCCAGCAACCGCCAGTCCCGCTCGTCCGCCCGAGGAGGATCCAGGGCGGCGCAGATCAGACGCTTGGTGGCGTGCGGCAGCTGGACGAAGTCCATCACACAGCTCTCGTTTACGTAGTTGCCCTGGCGGTCGATGGAGATGGTGGTGTTCGTCGTGGAGGCCAGCTCCTCCGCCGATCCGCTCATGCAGTGGGCTGGAATGTTGAAGGTGTAGAAGTCGTCCTCGCTTCCCTGGCCGAAGTCCACGCAGAGGGTGTTCTGGTCCTGCCTCCGCAGACTGAACTCGCAGTGCAGGATCGAGTTGTTGCTGAGGATGTGCTGGTAGGGAATGGCGTGCTCGTAGGGGGCCGCTGCCTCCACGTCCGCACTCCGCACCCGGATGTTCAGGTTGCGGCTGTTCAGGGTGAAGGCGAACACCTGGCTCTCGCCGAGGAAACTGCCCCCCAGCTTGGCCTCCACGTTGGCGCAGATATCCCGGCTGTTCGGGAAGTCCTTCACCACGTAGATGCGTAAGCTGCAGTTGGCGCTACTGGGTGGGGTGTGCTGACTGAAGGCCAGCAGCTTCATCTTGATCGAGGGCTGCTGAATCCTCGGCTCCGCCACCACGGTGAAGTGACCCAGTTGCTCCGTCATGATGAACACGTGCGTCGCCTCCAGCTGAACGAACATGGGCGTGTTGATGGTCTCCTCGCCCACGGACACCGCCCTCCGCCAGTTCACATTCAGCTCGTCGCGCTCGTTGTCCGCGTGGTAGATGTGCACATGCCACTGTTCCGGGGAAACCAGGCAGTGGGGAATCTTCAGGATCACCGGCTTCACGAAGCTGTAGTTCCGCGGGGCACTGTGCACCACGCTGCTGCACAGGATGGAGCTCTCGGTGGCGCAGGACACGCGACTGCACTCGTCACTCAGCAGGAGCAAGGACACGTGCTTCTTCAGGTGCTTTCCGATTGCGTGCTCCGGCACAAAGAGCAGGATTTCCCCGCCGTAGAGGCGCAGCTGGCCTCCGGAACTTCCCAGGAGCTCGTAGCTGCTGCTCTTCGAGGCGTTCAGTATGGACAGCTTGCCATTTGTATCAAAAGTGGAGTTGGCTGTTGGGGAAACGAGTTTGTAATTACGGTTCAAGCAAGTTTTCAAGCTGTTCACTCACAAGTATCTGCTGTGGAGGAATCCCCTGTCTCGGATAAGTAGTCCACGCTCAGATGATCTATGGGATTGGTGTAGCTAAAAGAAATCGAAAACACCGAGATTAAAATACTTCTTATGTTAGTCACTTCACTTACACGAGAATTTAAAGGCTTCGGTAAGGGGAGATTGAAAACTTTATGTCTACACATTGTTAAAACGCAGCAGATATGTTTATGGTGGAAGTAATTTCGCAGTGAGCACCAAATTTCCGTGCCAAGAATATTAAAAACCCCATAACTATATCCGCTCTAAGGCGAATTTTAATGACTCACAAGTCGCATAAAAATGTAAGCCCCTGTCATGAACAAGTATTAAAGTTTAAGAACTCAGACAGACATATGAAAAATTTAAGTGTCAGAAAAGGAAATCTAATTTTATGTAAGCAGTCATTAAATAAAAAATTCAGATAGCATAGTAATAGTTGAGGATTATTATTTATTAATATTTTACATAAAATCTTCAATGCTAATGGAAAGTAATTATAGTATTCCAATCATAACCGGAAAACATACTAAGAAAAGCCAGAATAGTAATTATATTTAAGCTTTTCAAATAAAGGAACCACTATCAAAAAAGTCCTTTTCAAATCGAAGCTAATCCCTTGAAATTGAAACGCTGCGTGGTTTATTTGCAAGTTGTAAAGTTTATGGCGGGAGTATTTATGCCATATTGCGGCCCAATCAAGACTCAAGGGTACCGAAAGGATAAAAGGACATGTGGGAGAGCAAACTAATAACATTTATGGCTTATTTGTAGACTTACTTGGCGGACAGATTGGGCACATCGTAGTGGTGCTCGGTGACGCCTCCGCATCCGATGCCCATGCCCATGATGTGCTCCCCGGGCAAGTAACGATGTCCGGGATTGACGTAATCGTACCCCATGTTGCTGGCCTCGATGTGCATGCGCATCTCCTTCTTTTCCACAACGCCGGGCATATAATCCGCGTCCATTACTGCAAAAGGAGGCGAAATACACACGGTCAATTGCTGACGGCGAACGCAGCAAAGGCAAAAGGACTCGGGAGTCCTTTGCAACTCACCTGAACGGGCCATGTTGTAGTGAGGATTGGTGCGGATGCCGCGACGGGCACAGCAGATGAGCGCCGTTCCGAAGGCGAAGCACACGGCGGTTATGAAGGCCAGTCCCAGATAGAGAGTCCAATCGAAATCTGCAATGGAGAAGCGATGCGCATTCATATTAAAGCGCTGAATCGGCTGATTGTACCCCGTAATCGCTTTTAATGGGAAGTGTCTTGGTACCTATGAAGCTCAGAATAACAATCAAACTTTATAAAGTCTATTTTTACTGAACAACTAACAATTTCCTAAATCACTGGGTTTGTTACTTTTCTTTCTGCAAACATACTACTTTAATAAATGAAACAGCTTAAAATATGTGATGAAAGTAGTTAGCCTCTATTCTGTTTCTATGTTTGCACTTCCAATTATATAAGTTTTCCTTCATTTCATGAGCGACACAGAACTACTAGGTATTACCAAACTCATCTTCGAAAGTAGCTCTCGAAAATCCGTTCACCTTCTAGCGAACTGAATGGCAATAAAGCCAGCCTGCCTGCAATTTCAGCCTGCGAGCCAAGATGCTGCCACCCCATACCCATTCCGATTGCCAATCTTTGTGTGTTTGGGCATTAAAAAAAAAAAGAAAGAACCGAGAGATTTCTGCGTAAATCCGCCACCCTCATGCTTTTCAGGATGCCTGCCAAGCGAAATCCATTCCACACATTCATGGACGTTGAGTCAACCCGAAACAGAAACCGAAAACGAACCGAACCGAACCAAACTGAACTGAACTGAACTTTTCCATATCCAAACAGGGCATCCTCTCACCCATTGTCATCAATCCCGAGCAGCCATGCGTATCCGTATCTGGCGGAGCAGAGCAGTGTATGTCTGTATTTAATGTTTTATGTTTGTATGCTCATCCCCAGTCCAGCTCCGTCTATTTCGCATTATTATTCGCCGGCGGCCCCCGTCGCCAGTGCTTCCCAGATCCCGAACCCCATCTACATGCCCGTCCCCACGATGCCCGTGCCACCAAGCGCCCACCCACCCACGATATCCTCCCATTGTTGCGCTGCCTGTTTCCGTTTCTGTGATTGTTGTCGTCATTGTTGCCTGGCGCTGGCGGTGACTGGTTGGCCAAAAAGGAATCGCTGCAGCGCAAGGAATTACTCTGTATATATTATGATTATTGTGAAAGTACTATATAGTAGCACGGCTACGAGCTACGAGCAGGGCTAGAAGTGGGCAGAGCAGAGCGGACGGACGCATTATACAATGTATGAAATGAGCAATTATATTCGCTGTAAATCAGCGGCAGCATCGGAAACGGCAGCCGAAGTAGAAGTTGAAGTCCCTCGAGCAGCATCCCCAACTGGGATGCTCCAAGGATTTTCCCTTCGCTTTTGTGCATTTTGCATGCTGGCTTTTACATTTTTTTTTTTTTTTTTTTTTGTACTTCTACCTCCTGCTTGGGACATCAAAAGGGGCTCGTCTCCTTGGCCTGACAAATACGCTTTTAATATCAGATGGCTGAGTACGAGCTGCCGACAATGGGCCATGATGAAGCCGCAGGTATCGGTGGCCCAAGGGATTTTCCCGGGATTGCTCGGGCTCAACCGAATCGCAATAAAATCGAAAATAAGCTGCACACTGTCGCCCCTCGTAAACTTTTCAGCAGGCAATCGAATTGAAGACAGACCTGCCAAAAAGCCCAGCAACTCCTTGTGCCCTGATTCCCTGATCCTTTCAATTACACACTGTGACAGCCATCTAATTGATCCCCACGGACCGCACAAAACTATGTTTGAGTTGGGTCAATCGCACGATTCGGTTTCCCCCCGTCTGCAAAATCGAATCGCAAACAGCAACAATGACACGGGAAGAGCCCTGAATTGAACCGGGGTGGCAAATGGGGCGGAGTGTGGATGCTGATGCTGCTGCTGATGCTGCTGTCTTTGCCGCACGCCTAATTATCTGGCAAAGGACATAAACCCTCAGCAGGACTTGTGTGCGGGACCCCCACTTAAATCTCGATTCCAAGTGCTGCTGCGATTGATTTGCCACGACCCTTCTTCGATTGGACTCCGAAGTGGGGTAGTGCGGGTTGGGGGTTAAGAGTTGGGGAGTTTTCAAATGGATGGGGGGGGGTTTGGGGTGCTTTCTATACTTTATACTCTTCTATATAGATAAATAAGCCCGTGGCCGTGCACAAACAAATGCACTTGGTTAATTTCCCATTGTGACAATCAGCGTTGAGTGCTCGGCTTTTGTGCGGGGAGGCTTGGGCTTTGGATTCTGGCTTCTGGCTCCTGCTCTCCAAATCCGGGCTGTTATTGTTGTCTAACTGTCTACTTTGTTGCCGCCTGGCATTCATCCTTGTCATAAGCACTGCGACTCACCATCCTTGCCAATCTGGCACTGCTCGCCGCGGCATTCCGCCGTTTGTATGTCTTTTCCGGCGCACAATGATTTGCCATATCCCGGGATGTTGTCGGAACTGGAGCCAGTCGCCTCGCTGGGGCTTCCTATTCCCGCTCCCGCTCCCGCTCCACCCGCGGCGATGAGGGCGGCCATGCCCACTCCGGCTCCCAGGAGCAGATCGCCGGCTTCCTCCGGCTCGGAAATCTGAGTCTGGCCCTGAGTCAGGCACTTCCGGCGACGCACTTGAATGCACTCCGCGGAGCAGATGCTCCAGTCACTCCACGACGACCAGCGGGCCACTGCAATGAAGAAGAGGGAGGGGGAAAGCACACAGGCAGTTTAGAAATCAAAAGTCATATTAACATGATTTAGCACACATTCCCGACAGCGGCACTCCCCGGGTCGTATATCATCGGGCCAGGGACGTGGCAGGCCCCTCTTTCGGCTTCTGCCTCTCAGATGCCGCTGCAGATGCCACACAATTACCGCCTAATAGATGGTCCATGGGGAGAAATCGAAAGTTTGTTCCCACCATAAAATTAGTGGGTCTTCCTCAGTCCCTTCTCGTCATTTTTTTTTGAGCTACCCCCAAAACTCCGTTCGAGACGACGCCTCTGTTGATTTTTGGGGTTCGTGCGTGGGTGGGTGAGTAAAAGTGATTGTCATTTTAATGCTTTTCTATTTTCGCATTTTCTTTGCTATTTCAATTTCCCTGCTTTCTTTTCGAAGTGGCGGGGGAGAACGGAAAGTCCGAAAGCTAAACAAAAAGCCAAAAATGTTCATGGTGTGATGCATGCCAATGGCAGCTGAAATATATGTTCGACAGCAGTACACTAATAAAAAAATAACGGTACAAGGAAGAAAATATATTTAATTCGTTTGCAAAACTAACTTTCTTTTTCCCCTTACTTAATTATTTTTATGTTTTCTGTATTTGGCAAGTAAGAAGGTAATTGCTTTTGGGTTTCAAAACTATTATATCTTTCTTAAAGTTCAAGGTTTTTCGCTGAGTGTGCACACATACTGGTCTAAATACATCGGCATTTGGCACTTCCTGTTTTGGAAACATAAAACCACCCCCAAAAGGGCGCACAGGATTCCGGACTTGTCGCCAGCCATCATCACATTGCCAGGCATTTAGTTTCCCCCGCCCGCCTGGCGCATCCCGATCCGGAACCCCAACTGCCGTCGATACCCATCCCTGGAAGTATCCTTTTTCGACCCCGGGTTCAGACACAGACTGTTGCATGAATCAGAGAGCGTGAGTCGTGGTAAGTGATTTTTAAGTTGCTATCTGCCGCAATGACGTCACTTGCGACCCCGCCGGAAAGTAAGTCACTTCAGTTAAAGTCAGTTAAAGTATGGAGTAGTAGTTTTTTTTTTTTTGGGGAGGGGAATGTGCGGAGGGGGGAATTCCCGAAACGAATGACGCCACGGTTGGTTGGATGCTGATGCCTCCGGTTCGGTTTAACACGATTGTTTATTGGATTGTTAAGGCCCCGGTGGATGGCATTGGGGCAACCCCAACTAAAAAATTTAACTGTCGTCGGCTCGTTAAGCATTCAAGTTTAACCGCTCGAACACAATGTCGTTCGTATTGAATCCTTTGGCCCCCAATTCGCCACACCCCCTGGGATGGGAAGCCTTTGAGGGAAATGCACATTGTCGGGCTTTCGGTTCAACTTACTGCGCTTACTCGACGAAATGTCAAATCCATCAGGGCTGACGATTTGAGTGTCCTCTGTTGTTGGCAGGCGACAGTGGCGACGGGACGTCAGGACGACAGGACGTCAGGACGACGGGACGTCAGGACGACAGCGTAATCACAGGCGTTGGTGGGCGTGGCGCGGCGGCAGGACCATAAGGTTGACACGGTTCCATGGGGATGAAAAGTCGTCGAATGGAATGGAGGGAGTCCGGAAAAAACGAAAGCCAAGCGAAATTTAAAATTAATTTTATGACACACTTTTCATAGAAAAGAAATACCCCCGTCCACAATGGCATCCCCCACCCCCACCCCCTCTTGACGACCGAAGGGCCCCTTCTGGAGCAGATATATACGTATCGGAGTATATATATGTATGGTCTACCCACTGCCAGTCCCTGTCCCCATCCCAGTCCCAGTCCCATTTGCCCCGCTTGTCTGTCAACAATTGCTCATTGCTGTTCGCCTGGCCAAGTATCCTACGAAATCTCCGTGTGGGTGAGTATCTGTGCGAGCACTACAATACAATACAATGCAATACAATAAATTTACATGAATAAAAGTGAAGAGTCTCAAACACATGCCGCCCGTGCGTCTGTCAAAAAGAGCGCCCCAGCCACCACCGAGCTCCCCACTCCACACTCCGCACGAAACCATTCCCTTCCAGATTTCATCCTCGGTTCGAAGTCTCCGGTCCCAAGTCCCTGCTCCCCGCTCCCTGTTCCCTCCCCTCCGATTCATTCCTTTGTCACCATTTAGTCGGTGGCACGCCGTCGGCAGGCGCTCCCCACTGCCAAGCTCGGCGGCCCAATCTATCCATCTATATGGCCGCTCGCATGTGGAGATATCTGTCGTCGGTCCAAGGCACCGAATGCGTGTTTAAAATGAAATACTCAGCACTCACTCAAAAGTGTATTATACCATTGCTCGCATCGGGCATGCTGACTACGCGGAGGGGTTGCTCTATATTTAGTGAGGTATTAAGATATTAGACTCCTAAAGGACTATTTTAAAACCCATATTGAGCTGTCAAAACTACTACTACTTAGCTATAGATAGATATTAATTGTCTCGAAATAATAAAAAGTGAAAAAAAGGAAAAAATTTGGATTAAACTTAGATTAATCAAGTATTGAGACCCACAAATTTAGTACACCACAATTGAAGCCCCTGTACGACCCCAATCATTTATGCAAATCCCAATCCATTTGGATTTTGATAATCTCTGAAATCCTTAGAGTATGCCCAGTTCGCATGGATCTATAAGCTCGACTTATCTTTTTACTTTTTTTTCGGAACGCCCCCTGAACTTTTGCGTTGTGCAGTGCTTTGTATTTTGGACTGTCCTTGCCACTCGACCCCTCCCCCGAATCCGCCCATTCTCCCTGGTGTGAAAAATGCGCGTTGTTCTCGACGCTGCAGGAGATGTATCGACATCGACAGAGCCAGCGGGGTGGACAAAGGGAGCCGGGGCCCCCGGGACCCGGAGGACGTGCAGGTGGCGCCAAGTCGGAATCCCGGCCGCAAATACCATTTAAATTGACAATTTTGCAGCTGCCTTTAAGCTCCCCCACTTGCCACATCGCTCCCTCTTCCCCAAAAGCCCGTATAATGGGCGTGTTGGCCGCAATTCGGTGCGCCCACAATTTTGCGGATGACCGCAGGAACGTACCTGGACATGCGGCGCAGTCGGCGGACTTCTGGATCTGGGGGCCCGGACACTGGGCGCCCCCATTCAACGGCATCGGGTTGTTGCAGGTGCGCGAGCGCTTCCTTCCCTGGCTCGGCTTCCCTGCGCACTTGCACTCGCGCCAGGGACTCCAGGTACTCCAGCCACCGTTCACTGTGGGATGGAATCGGAAGCACAACAATTATGAGCGTTATCGACCAGCAATGCGAACACGAGATGTAAGCAAGAAACCATTGCCTACTTTACGGGGTTTATTAAAAGGATGTATTTAAGGGATGTAAGTTACTAATAAGTTTGGTTTTACTTATCAAATGACTTATTAATATGAGTAAGGATTGTTAAAATATTTACTAGAAAAGTTTGAAATATGAATTTTGAAGTATGAATACTGACCATATACGATGAGCACGGCGGAGTCGGAGACGCGTCTGCCGGCGATGTTCTCCGCGCTGCAGCTGTAGTTGGCCATGTGCTGGAGGGCCACCTGGCGAAAGGTGAGCGTTCCGCCCGACACGCTGATCCCCGGCTCGCTGTCCGCCGTGATGACCGCGTTGTTCTTGTGCCAGGTGAGCTTCGGCTCGGGGAAGCCGCCGGGTGGCTCGCAGCGCAGTTCCGCCCGACTGCCCAGCTCCAGGCGCAGCGAGGTGGGCGACTGGTTGAAGGACTTGCGAATATCTGCGGTGGTTAAAAGACAGATGCCGCACGGCGATGTAGATATGCTCGTAGATTCGACGGCAGATAGGGGTAAGCTAAGCGAGGGTCAGCTGTTGACAGGAAGCCACCCCTGCTGACCAAGGTGTAATGTAAACTACAAAAGGTGCACTTAGACAACATGCTAAAGCCATATTCTGACACTGAGAAAAACTATTGTACTAGAAATTCATATTGGGTAGGTTAGTTTTACCAAACCTTAACCCAAGTAATTATTATAGTTAAACGCGCTTAACTAAGGTAAACAACATTTACATAAATTGGTTAAGAGGTGTACTCACAGGCAATGTGGACGGTGGCCGCCTGACTCTTGACCACGCCACGCGACGACCAGGCGTGGCACTCGCACTTGAAGGGGCCGTCGCCGAAGAACTCGTCCACGAGGTCGCGGTGGATGGTGGCGGTGACTTCCTCCATGTTGACCCCGGTGTGGGGGTCCACGTGGGTCTCGTGGGTGGAGGGCGGCGGCTGCGAGCTGCCGCTGCACTTGAAGATCACCTGCAGGGAGTGGGAGGCCTTGCACTTGAGCACGGCTGGTCGGTTCTTGACCACGAACACGCTCTCCGGCTCGATGAGGAAGATGGGAAGGGTGTTGCTGGCCTCCCCGGGAGTCAGTTTGCCGCTGTTGAACTCCTCGAGCAGGATTCCCGATCCCGCTGGAGCTCCAGAAGATGCTGAGGAGGAGCCCGAAGAAGGCTTGGCGCTATCGTCCTCGCCACTGCTGCCCAGCAGCTCAACGTTGTTCTTGTGCGGCGCCGACTCCTCGGTGACCAGGGAATTGGCGAAGGGAGCCATGGCCGTCAGCGGGTCGATCGCATCCTCCTCCAGGGAGGCGGGCAGACTGCCGTAGTCCAGCTGCGGCAACTCCCCGGAAACTTGCATCAGGATTACCTGCAGGCTAACCAGCAGGGCAATCACACTTCCGGCCTTATTAATCACCGCCATGCTTCGCTGTCGCTGTCAGTTGGCCTGTCGTTCGGAGGACCTGTCCAGTTGTCCCCTTGTCCTGCGCTTCCTGTGAAGGGACACCTGCGATTGCTCTTGCTGCTGCTGGCGATGTGGCAAGCTGGCTGGAAGGAGCTGGCATTAGCATTAGCTGCACACTCGCACTCCGCCGACGAGGTGAATACGATCTGGAAAGTCAGATAGGGAACGCCGGTTAGCTACTGCTTCTGCTTCGACTGGCAATTTGCGCACTTGGCTATAAGGCGATTATTTACCAAGCGGTCTGTCAAGCCACGAAAGTGTCCATGGTTTGACTAAAGTGTTCATATCTTTGACGCACACACTTAGCATTAATAAACTTAAGGTCTTGGATTTAGATTTCTTGGGCTTAGGCGACTAGCTTGTACTCTACTTTGGGTAGATAACTTAAAATAACGAACTACCTGCCCACAAACTCAACTATTTACAGAAAAGGTAGAGCTCCTTTGTATCATAAATTATTCATGTCCCAAGGAATACGTTTTAGAGCACCTGCAGTTTTATGGCGCAAACTCCTTTCCGAATCAAAAAAAAGGTGTCAGTTTCCATCTAATTCTCCAGAACCATCAACACTTTAGGGGTGGCTGAAGGGTCTGATGGGAAAAACAAACAATGCTGTAACAATACCCCTCCATTAAAGATGCTCACTTCAGAAACGAAACTATCTGAAATTGTACTCTCGAGTTTTGATATCATTTCCTGCCCGAGGCAGGCCCTACTTCGGCTCACTCAGATTCCAATCTGCTGTCAGGATCAATGGAAATTCGAAAATGTATCGTCTGCATTTAGGGACACTTCCTGTCCTGTCCGCAGCGCAATCGATGAGTTGTCTCCATCAATCAGGGGACCAATACGCCCCGGCCGACGGATGGCCAAGTGTAGGGCAGCGTGGTCACAAGTTACAAAATTTCCCATTAGCCATGCAAGTCATGCGTCAGGTTCTACGAATCGTTGGTACCTAATCGAAATATTAATAACAGGTATAAGTATGCTCCGCCACACTGCAGCTCTCCGGGCACCTAGGCGGTTTCAGGACGTGGTCTGCTCCACGGGCTGTGGGAAAAGTGCCTTTTGTCTTCGGAGTTATTAAGTGCTCGTTGGAGTGGAGTGGGGATGGAGTGGAAATGGAGGAGGCATGCCTGCACGAACACCGCGATAAGTCCGGCCCCCGTCTTTGAGCCCCACTTCGGGCTGGAGTTTATGCGTTTGTCTTTGTAATTATGTATTAATCATGCATAAGTTAAAACTCAAAAGCCCCCGCTGAAGCGCAAAGGCAAACCCAAACCCAAACCCAAATGCAAACGCATTTTATTGCCGACGACGTGGGCCATTAAAAGGCGCATCAAGTAAAAGTCGATATGTAAATTTTGCGGAAACGCTGATATGCGATAAGTGATTATGTTTGGGGGACCGTGCGCCAGGGCTCAAATCCAAACTCACAACTCCAGCAAATCAGAGGTGCCCAGTAGCAGCCGTGACCACGGATCGTAATAAAATATCGGGTAATCAGAAGTTAAAGGGAAATAATACATTTGATGGGACGTCATCATCGTTTCTTTCGGCTTAAGCGCCTTTATGCGTAATTCAATTGGATTTACAGGGTGCTTGCGGACACTTGAGTGTCTGTCAATATTCTCCTTCGTGTGTGGATTGGATTGGATGGGATGGGTGGTGGTAATGGTAAATGCTATATATGCCATATTCCATTTATGGATATGGAGTGTGGAGTGTGCAGTGTGGAGTGTGGGCGGTCGGGGCAACCATGTAACTGACCAGATTATAATAGTCGTCTTCCGACTCTATCCGCTTTGTTTTGTGTGTGCATTCAATTATAGATGGGATACTGAAGCTCGTTTTGTTTTCGATTTGTCTAGAGTCTAGACTCTTGTTTGACGAGGCCGAGATTGGGCCACATTGTTTGCCGGGCTGCTTAGCTAAATTACATTTCGGCTAAAGTAAATCGATAGCGCCATCAGCGAAAATCGAACTGATTTTCAGCCCATATAAACAAAGCTTATTTATTGCTGCAGCTCCGCTCAAGAATAATGCTGAATCGCGCTGTCAGAGCATATTTACATGACAACGGAACAGCCGAACTGATGGCGAGATTAATCAAAGTCTGGCACATAAAGTACCCCGATTCAATCGATTGGGAGCCTGCCTTATCGGACCAAAAGCGCACTGATCGGGCGGTGGGGTATCGTACATTACTTTTTAATAGATTTTTAATGAACTGAAGTAGGCCGAATGGATTGTAAGAGGCGCTTATCAGCGGCATTTCATTGTCTGCGGGTGTACTTTATAATCGAATGGGTTTTATTTATTGAATGCAAACTTGTCGCTGGCAAATAAAAAACCTGCATTGATTTTGGCACGCAAGCATCCGGGGAACCCCCTACCACTTCCTCATCCTCGAACGAATGACTGACTGAATGACAAACTGTGGGACACACACGCACATGCACTGAGAGATAAAAAATTCACTCCTTCGGGAGTGAAGGAAATACTTTTTGAATATAGTGAACAAGATAACCAGTGTAAAATTGTAAAATTTTTAAATCTTCCGGTGCCATAAAGATCAAACGAAATGCCAACTATATACATACATGAAATATATATAGCGATATGGAAAATCTTGCGAGCGGAAATATGTAAACTTTAAATGGAGCAGTCGTTTCATAATCAGATTAGAACTTAGCTCGCCTAAAGAGCCTTTTATAAATGCTGACAAATAACTAATAAATTCAAATTCAGGCAAATACCTAATAAATTTAAACGAGAGTCTGCAGTACGGTTTCTGATAGTGTTTGCTTTTTATTAGGTTGGGAAAGCAGATTATTCCACAATAGGATTGCTGGATAAAATTCCAATGTTTATAAACCAGTTTACCAACTTGGATGGATATTGATGTGACTGCCTTGTCCACATTCTTTGTTTTTAAATTTTAATAATACTACAAACATTGCACATTTTTGGTGTCACAGCCTTTCAACTAGAAAGGCTAGTGAATGTACATAGATATTGAATGATGTTTAGAACTTTTTCTCTGAGGACCTTTTTTCTCTGTGCAGTCTTCGAGATTTATGGGCAGATACGGCGAGTTGCGTGTGCATGTAATCATCTTATATTGTGAGCAAGAGACGCCAGCGAAGTCCCGCTGAACTTTGATGATTTCCCAAGCTCTCGGATTCCGCGGAGGAGGACGGGATTGTGTCGCCAGCACTTGCTTCCTAGGCAGCCAGCCTGAATGAATGGGAAATGCGAATGGAAGACTGCGTGGGATAATCGGCGTCGTATTCAATTTAATTTCACAACTATTGCGGAGTCTCTGCGAAGTGTAGAGGCGGAGAAGCCCTTCCTGTGCCGAATAAGAACTTCCCAGTGAACTCCAAGAACACAGATTCGGCTCCCATTCGGCGGATAGGGATGGGGATGGAAATGGGAAGGGGGATGGGGATGAGGATGCCGTTGCCGATGGGGATGGGGAACAATGCCAGAACACACAAAACAAGTGAGCATTCTATAAAATAATTGATGACTGACTGACTCAGTTGCTTGGCAGCAATAATTTTATACTTCTGGAGCACTCGCGCACACACTCTCGAGCACTAAAATCAAATGCCACTCGAAACGCTGCGCCAGTCGCTTGGTGACTGCCCTGAAGTGGATCCATGGATGTGGATGTGGCTATGGATGTGGATGTGGACGAGGTTGTGGCAGATGCCGCTGCCTCAATTGCGTGTGACTCGGCTCCCGGGTTTCGCTACTCCTCCTTGTAGTTATGTTGTACAATCGCCGGAACATCTGTAGCACAAATGAAATCTTTAATGCCCAAGGGACCGTGCTGGTAACTCTGAGGCATCTGTATTTCACATGTTGCGCATTTTGCCCACTCACTCGGCAACTTGAGACCTTATAGAGGCAGCTATTGTGAGATCTCAGCTCGCTTCGCATTTTTCGGGCCACGCTCGTCTTGTAATCAAACAATTAAAGATGATTTTAATTAATCTATTTATAAAATCCTCCCCAATGCCGGGCCACCGTCATAACTGCTCAAAATTGAATGCGACGAGCGTTGCTTGATCGAACAACTCGACGGGGGATGCGAGCAGAACGACACAACAAACATCTCTAAATTAATTAAGCGTAATTGTCGAGGAATTAGAAGTAGAAACAAAAGTTTCGAGCATGAGTTATGGGCCAGATACAGCTCATGTTACTACAAGATACGATAGATACGAGTAGTTCGAGCAGCGGGGGAGGACCAGCATACTTGTGCCCCTTCTGCATGCAATAAACAAATTATTTATGATTCCATCAGCAGCACAAGTAGCACAAACTGAGCAACTGATGACGGCCCTTATCATTTGTATCGTATTAGCAAAGTTCTAATGTGTCCGGCTGTAACAAATGATGTCCGTGGCCTAATTTATGTTGCCAAAACTGCTGCCACAAGATGCCAGCTGATGATAGCCAGAGAAAAGCCGAAAAACAGTTGCCTACGCAGGCCGAAGATGCAATGATAAGAGTCTGGCTTATAGAAAGTTCTACCCCGGACTACCTGGGCATGTTAATTCCCTCTTGATTCTCGCCGGCATCGATCGGCTCAGTTCAATCCAACGATTTACGACATTAGCGCTGGCTGCGCCCTTACTACAACCGGCTACCTACTTTCTGAACAAAGCCGGTTGCCGAAAGAAAATGAAAAGAGCCTATTCTTTCACTTCGATCGACATCTAATCCAAAGCTAAGTCTCGTCCCGCTCCCATGAACTCAGGAACACTGAGACCCTGGAACTCTGGAACCTAGAGGAACCCGAACGACCTCTACATATGTTGTCGAACGCCCGAATGACAATTAATCACCGCAGGAGTCAAAGATGTTCATGCAACGTTGTTCCCATGTCCCGAAAACTGAAAATCGAAAACCAAGAGCCTAGCCCTACCTCCAAGCCCTTGTTTGCCCATCGGAAGGGAACAGCTGTATCTGTATCTACGACGGGTTTGAGTTTCGATTACCGTGCCGTTGCACAACCCCTAAAATTATGACTACTGGGCCGAGTGTGAGAACTCGCGAAGGGGTAAGAGCAAGAGCTGCGCGTAAATTGTTAAAAAGCAGAAACCAAAGTGTGAGTCCAATCATTACGTGCATTTGTCAAGGCCTGAGAATTGTTCCGAATGTCGCTGCTGGTTGTCTGAGACCCATACCATTTTAACATAACCATGCCACACAGCACACAGTAATACCATTCCATTTCGGCTGTCTGTCAGTCAGTCGCTCCGTCAGCCAGTCAGCCAGTCAGCCAGTCAGTTAGGACGTTTCGACGTCCAAAGGGGATCATTATATGCCAATTGGCGATTGTTTGTTACCCACTCACCGACTCACCGACCCACCGACCGCCGCGGAGGGTTGGTAATTGCAATCCACATTTGAATTTACATTTGAATAACGGTTACAGGCCAAAATTATAACTGTAATTGCGGCATGTTGATCGCGGCATCCCGCTGGCCTGAGTTGTTAATACAATTGTAGCTGCATCTTTTATCAATGAATTGAGTGCAGCACTCTCATGAGGGCCTCTCAACAGCCGCCCGTCTGAACCCCCGATCCCACTCCTCGACAAGAAAAACAAAAATAAACATACTGAGAAAAAAGATTATCTAAATCGATTTAGAATTTTTAAAGAGTACATCATAATAGGTCTTGAATTCGAATATTTCAAAGCATCATATAAGTGACACAGCATTGCGTTATCTACGAAATTCAAGACATATGTTTCTTGGAAAACTTAATTGACTACCTATTAAATTGGATTGTCATTGTTTAAATTTATAAATGTGGTATGGTGGCGACTGGGTTCAGTAGTCTTCAGTTTAAAATAGGCCAGTAGTCACAAATAAGAAAAACATTTCTTTGCCTCACAAACTGTTTAGGTAAAGCCCTTGATTCCCCTATAATTAACTAGTTATTAGTTTACCAAAAATTAACTCCAAGTTAATGTCTTTTTTTCCTGTGCATTAACACACACCGTTGCACTCACAGCAAATACACATGGCTAAGCGCAATCATAAAATACAAATAAAAATAAAAATACACGATGGCGTTCAAAAGGGCACGCTTTTCATAATAAACATTAGCGAGCGGCCCTTGGTTTGCCATGTCCCCTGTCCCCTGTCCCCCGGCTCCTCCCCCGCGGTCACATGGTTCGAGGGTCGTCCGCTCCGCTCCAGTCGGTTCCGTTTTCCCCTTCCACTCTCCACCCCCCACTCCGCACTCCCCCGCTCCGCGGCAACTGCTCCTGGCTCGCTTGTTTGTTTGTGAATTGGTCGTCTTTAGTTACACTTGAATACGTTTTGTGTGTTGTCGCCGTAGTCCAGTGTTTTGTGTTCGGTGTGTGTGGGTTATGGTTAGCTGGTTGGCACTTCACCTCCTGCCCAATGCACTTTGCACCTTAAAATAGCATTGCAGTGGCATACTTAGCGGCGCAGGAAGTGACTGCAATGCGCCCCTCTTGTGGGCATGTGTGTGTCTCTCCTTTATCCTGTCCGAGCACTGGGGTTTCTTATTATAGTTAAGCATCGCCTCGCTACTTACCCGGTGTCTCGCTTTTGTTGCTCCCGTTTCTGCAGTGCGACCAAAGGAGCGGGCTGTTGTCTTAGGAGCCAACATGTAACCAGATCCAGTTACATGTCCCCAGTCCCCTGGAATCCTTGTCCTGCCTGCCCTCGTCCCTGCGCGTGTGTTTGTGTATCTGTGTGCTTAGGACATCTGTAACCTTATCGCTTTTAGTTTACTTGTCTCCGCTCACACACTCATTATGAGCACTTCACTACGCTTTTCACTCAGGACCGAGAAGATCCTGCTGGTATTATGACACAAGGTAAGGTATCTCTATCCCGCATATATATTCACGTTCACACGATCTCGCACTTGGTTTTCAATACGCGCGCTCGAATATACGAAACTCGAAAACAACAACAACCACCAAAGTGACGAACCGGCGTGCGACCGCTTGCTTCGACGATTCGCGTTGAAATGAGACGTCGACTCGTGGTCGTAAAAGGCAACAACCAAAGGCAACAACCACAGGGCCTGCACTCAAAGAAAAAATTACCCTTAAGACAATTTACTTGTAATACAGTTCTGAAAAAGACTATAAGCCTTAGAAAATTACGTACTATAAATGCTGACTTAAAAAAAAAATCAATCAATTTGAAATTTTTGTTTTTTTCAGTAATTTTCACATTTAACTGAATATTGATTAAAGAGTCACAGAAATTTTTAGGATTTTTTTGATATGTTTAAACCATTACTTTTCCAGAATTGTTACATGACTTTCTTTCTGAGTGTAGTTGTGCTCTTTGATTCGGAGTCAGAGAGCGCGTGGCGCTATTCCCTCTCTCGTTCTCTCTCTTTCCCACGCAGCATCCCCAGGAGGAGCATGTTGTCCGTTGTTGTTGTCCGCAGCATATGTGCAGGAAGTGGGGAGCACTGAGCAAGTGAGAGAGAGAGAGAGTGCTCTCCCATTTCGGACGCACTTTACGACGTGGATGTATTTGCCTACGTATATGTATGGGTATTAGCTCCTTGGCTATTTTGTATCTTTCCTGCCTCCGCCCGCTGGTTGTTGTTGTTGTTTTTGCATTCTAATTTTACGCACTGGATTCCTGAGATGCTTTCATATTCCATTCCCGTTTGATGATTTATTGACTGCAGCGGTAATTAAAGGGCCTTTAGCGCTGCTTTTTATCAACTTCGCTCGGTGACATTGGAGTTTTATTTATATTTTGTTGTGCGCGCACACCCACACCATGACCGAAACACTACGCACTTGCTTACACACACATTTACACACCTTTGCTAGGAAATTTTCGGTTGGCTTTTTCCATTTGTAATTCCAAGTTATTTCACTTGAACTTTACCATTAATGCCGATTTAATTGCACATTTTACGGGCCAGACATTGACTGCAGTTTTTCCGACAACTGTGCGTTTTGTCTTTTTGTTTTTCCGGGGAGCGCATTCCTTTCGCATCACTCAGTCACTTTGGCTCAAAATTGGAGCCTGTGCTCCCGCAGATTACTCCCACTGGCCAGTGTGACCAACCGGCACCAAGGGCTCCAATCAGGGTTGAAGGTTTTCGTGGAGCGACTTTGAATCCTTTGGCGCTAGCCTTGACTGATAAGAAAGTAAGCTCAACGTAAAACTCAAGGACTTTTACAAAAATGATAAGAAGCTTTGACTGAATTTGTTTTCTTTTTAATGTTTTCTTTTTTAAAGGGTTTGGCTCCAGATTCGGTCGGCCTAATAATTTTTTATAATATTGTTTAAAAACTAAAAAAAACTTTGTTGCGTATACGTTATTTTTGTTAGGATCAGATCAGGGGCCGAAAAACCGACCATCATTATAAGAGCTATGAGCTCCGGAAGTGCAGATGTTCTTTTTGCAACATTATCAGGAGAAAATCAACCTTCACCAAATTAAAAAATTTGAATTTAAACTTGTCATCAACTGCTGATAACAGCAGTGTACAATTCCCATTTTAGCGGCATCTAACTGTGGTTTTTTGAACTATATTTTTTTACATTTATTTTTACGCGATTATTCTACACGATTTCTTGTGAAGTTCATGGAGTTGGCCAACTGACGAAACAACCCTTGTCGGCGTTGCCAGATGAATTGGTTTTTTTAAGTACACAGTTCAAAAATTTGTTCAATAAAGTTCGAACTTCTTAAAGTTATTAGGGTGGCGCCCAGCGACCTGTCCGCCGTTCATTAAAGCACAATTACCGCCACCTCCACATTGCGAATTTAATAAAATGATAAACGTCGGGAAGCTATCCTTCTTCGGCGAAAGTGGCCTTTAACATGGTCCTTCGGAAGTAGGAACTAAGGACGGGAGCAATCCGAAGCCGTTTTTCCTGCCGTTCGATGAATTCCACCTTAGAAATGAAGATGGCCACTTATGGTTCTTAACTGAAGGACTGAAAAGCGCTGGTGAGGATGGTATTGAAGCTAAGCGGGCAGGAGCTGCGGATCGTCTTATCTGAGGAGGTGTTTTTGTTTTAGTTTGATTCGATTCCCTTACTTCCCTTCTCTTTTTAGATACTTTTTAAACTGGACAGTTGTGGTTCACCTGTTGAGCCACCCAGAGCTGGCCAAATTCTTCGTTGGTCAACAATAACAAGACAAATGATCGAGCTGCAAGGTGCCTTTTTGGCAAAGATTTCCCTTCCCGGTTGACCAACCGCACCTAGTTTGCCGTTCATGGAAAATAGATCTACAAGAGCCGTGCCATTTAACATTCAAGACACAAAACATATTTATTTAAATTTGTCATAACTTAATGCACGAGTTAACTAGTTCTTATACATGTCGCAGAGCACCTTCTCCATGGGCGTGTTGCCAATGGTGCGCTGGAAGAAGATGGCCTCGATCTTGTGAGAGCTGATCATCCGCAGCAGTGGCAACATGAGCAGGAGTCGTCCGAACCTGGCGATCTGGGCCGTGAATTGGGTCTTTGTGTGCTGCGACAACATCACCTGTTCGAATAGTAACAACAGATGATCTCACAATACCAATTGCATAATGTATAGCCTACTTACGTGCGCCTGATCCTGCAGGTTCTCGATTTGCGCCGGATCCTTCAGCCCGCGTGTTTCCGGTCGAAACAAAACTATCGCCTTGAGACAAGCGAACTCTGCGGGATCCACGAGGACCGCCTTGTACTTGCAGAAGATCTCGTGGAGGGTTCGAACATCCGCCGCAAGCTGCCGCAATTAATTGATTATTATATCTGAAGGAAAAACGTGGACATGACTTACCTCCTCCTTTGTCATGCAAGTGTCCCCGTTGGCGTTGTTCTCCAGGTTGTTGCAGTGTTCCGCCACCGAAAAGAGGGCACAGCCCGTGGGATCTAGGGGAATGCACCACTGGATGGCATTCAGCAGGAACAACTCAGACCAAGACTCCTCGAGCAGAATCACCTGACACAAAAGAGGATGTTGTATTCTTAAAACCACATACTGAATTGAAAACAGAAGTGACTACCCTGTGTCTTCCATTAAAATTTCACCAGGTAGCTTAAAATCTAGGAATAATATAAACCCACCTGATCCCGAAAGGAGAGGCGTGCGAAACTGGGCAGGTTCTTGGCCCACTTGACGGCCATGAAGAGCAGCCGGGCACTCGTCTCATAAACCGTTTCGTGCTGATGAGCGTAGAGATTGGGTGACATGAACTGTGGCATGATGAAGCTCGAGTCCGATCTGCTGACCGCGTGCGGCTCCTCGTTATCATTGGTTACATCTATGGAGTCGTCTGGAAAGTTAACCAAAGGGGATTGGATTTATATAATAAAGCAGATCTATGTACACTACCACACGAAAGCAATCTAGTTTGATTTATATAATTCGTGTTGTAATTTCTCAAAAATATCCATTTGCTCTTCTTATTTTAGAGGTACCCACCATCATTGTCGTTTTCCATCGTGGGACTGGAGGAGCTTATCGATGAGACACTGCCGCCGGCGTTGTTCTTCTCCTTGGCGTTTTCCGGCGCCGGGGAGCTGGGATCGATGGAGTGGTTGCTGCTCGAGTTGGTCGAGTGGGAGACGTTGCCGCTGTTGGCCATCTCCATGCCGTAGGCCTTCTCCTTGGGCGAGTGGTGCACCCCGGCGGCATTGAACATGGGAAAGCTGCCGGCGCCCATGTGGTTCGCGGCCAACTGCATCGAGGAGGTGAGGTGGTTGTGGTGCAGCAGTCGTCCCGTCGGCAGGCTGCCCAGTGCTGTTCAGGAATCAGGGAGAGCAGTGCATAAGTTATTGAGTTATGTGATAAACCATCCGCTGGGGGCAGCAACTACTCACCGGGCGGGGGGAGGAGTCCGGAGCCGTAACAGGGCGGCGACAGTAGCACGGGTGGTCTGCAAATTGGAGTTGCCCGCAGAATTGGGCGGTTAGATAGAGTTATGCAAACGACAAGCCAGCCACGCCACATGCACTCAGAAAAAACCGGAGTGCTTTCAATAACATAAGTATTATATGTATTGGAAAACCATTTATTCCATACTTTTATATTCACTTATATAATTGATATCTCTTTAAGGTTTTGTATTTTTGTATTATTTTGTACTTAAATATTTTTATAAATATTTATCGCGATTTAAAACACCCAAAATGCAGTCGTAATTAGTCGTAATAAAATGTTTATAAAAACATTAAGGGGGTCTTCCTATGTGACGGCCTGTTTTTTAGGGATATTTTAGGATTTTTTTCTACGACCAGTAAATATTTAGAGCTTCGAGTTTTTTATCATTTGTTAACACATATTTGGACAGTATAAATAAAAAATTTCAGCTAAAAATATTCAGTCAAACTAGAGTTACAGCGCTCTGAACACCCCCGCCTCGAAAAAAAGAGCTCCCACTTCCTCCACGATTCCGGCTGATCGGCTTATCAGAAAAAAAAAAATAAACGGCGTTTTAATTTGTAGGCTTAAATGCACGGAATGAACTACAATCAAATGAATATAAAAAAAATTGGATTTTTGATAGACATTTGAAAAAAAGTTGCAAATTTGGCGTTTTTTTTTTTTGTTTTTTGCTATAAAAAAATCGAAGTTTTGAAAATTTTCGATTGATAGTAGTTCATTCCATGCGTTTACATATATTGAGTGTGCCCTGTAAATTTCAAGTAATTCGGTCCAGCCGTTTCTGAGATACAATGGAGGAAAGTTTGAAAAACACAGTTTTGAGAAAAACGCGTTTAAAGTTTCTAACTGCCAACTCAGCGCTCCGAACCGCTCTTTCTTTTACCTGCTGTATCTTTAAAACGACTTCGAATTTTCTAAAATCGCTTTACTACCGTATTCTAGACATGTTAAGGGAGCAATTTATGAAAAAAAAAAAAAAATCGATTTTTTCAATCCATCACATAGGAAGACCCCCTTAAGTGCTATGAGAATAATTCCCACAGAATACAGGGATGGTCAAAAGTATTTGGGTGAAATATATTCAGAACTTGATCTTGCTCCGCTTAACTTTTGGCATCAATGGAAAGTGCATCATTCAAGCGGCATTTAAATTACCTTTCCATTGATACCAAAAGTTAAACGAAGCAAGCTCGAGTTTCGAGTATACTTCACTTTTATTTTGTGAAAATACTTCTGACCACCTTTGTATAGAACTTAGAATAAATACTGAAGCATTTTTCTCGAGTGCACGGCGGTGGAAGGAGACTCACCCGAAAACCCCGACGGCCACGGCCGCCTCTCGCAAGGCGCGTCCGTGCTCCATCTCCCGCAGCGTTTCGGGCCGTATAGTGGCCGTGTTGCGGGGCTGTCGCTCATTTTGCACGGCTGTAATTGGAAAACAAATGCAACTAGCATGAGCACTCAGAGTCTAGTTGATGGCGGCAGTGGTTATGGACGTGTCCGTAATGAGGAAATGTCACACTGACAAAATCGCTCCGAGGCGCACAGGTAGCGGGAAACACACACACAGGAAACAGGACGAAAGCCGGAGGACGCGTGTGCCTCGGCTTTCCTCATCAGCATACCAGGATATACGGAGTCTCCCGAGGACGCGAGCCGCGCAAGGACATCCATTGATGGCAAATTGGTTTTGCGGTCACGTGCCGCTCACGCCCACAAATTGTTTCGCCATTTGTTTATGCAATTTCACCGCACAATGAGGCCCGACCACAAAAGCTACTTCGCTAATGGCGGATCCACAAACTGTGGCTATTTTCCATACGGCTCGCATAATTTACGGCTAAATTAGAGATCCGTAATTGAGTCGGCAAAGTGTGTGAATCGTCCCTTGGGATAAAATATATCTTGAATGCGAAGCATAAGCAGGAAAATGTGTGTTTTATAATCCTTTCTTTAATTTACATAATAATTATGTTTCATAACAAAAACGATTACCTTTTAATGTCAATGGTAATTATTTATTTATACGTTACGAAATAGTAATTTTTATCAAATCATATTATTGCCCCGAATTTGATTAACAAAACTTCACCTCAACCATAAATAAAACCACAATGAGTTCGTATTGACATTGTAAACCTGAAACTGACTGTTCGACTATTTACTATTCAAGAAACCGAACCTCTGTTCGCTCGAACTTTCTGCAGCCATCAAAAGAATGAGGAGAACTTTCAGTCGAAGTGAACAATTGGGGTTCAGTGAAGTGGCAGCGCTAAAGCTGCACAAAATCTGTCAAAGACAACAGGAGCAGCAGGTAACAAATCAATTGGGTGAGCAATATGTAAATAAGGAGCACCCTCGCTCGCCAGTGAGCCACCCCAAAAAGGAGGATGCTCTTTCCGAAGGACTCAGTTTCCTCGTGGGAAAGGGTTAGAGTTTAGTGGAAAGCGGGAGCACGTGTGCCGGGCTTTTGAGGTCCTGTTAAAGACCAATTAAACCCGGTTCAGTTCATTAGAGCGCGCTGAGTTATGATAATGCAGTCGGTAATGTACTCACCGTCCTTGTTCATTCCCATTTGAAGGCACTTCTTGAGCCTGCAGGCCTGACATTGGTTCCGATGGGCCTTGTCCACCACACAGCGTCCAGTTCCCGCCTGGCAGCTGAAAGGGAATTCGGAATCGATTAAAATAGTGCCAGGACCTAATCAGGTTATCCTGCGCAGACAACGAGGTTGGTAGTGTCAAAAATTGCAACATTTGTCGATTTCGGTGGCGAACACAAAGCAGCAGACTAAGGCCAACCGAGCGGAAGTTCAGCCACAAGAGCTCTTCTGAATCTGCTAGATACACAGGACCTTCCGTTCCATCGACCTCTCGTCCTTTGTTCTGCCCCCGTGGAACCTTAATCAAATCAGGGCTGAGTGGCGTGTCCCACCCACTGAAATCCGGTCCAGAGAAGCCATTTTTAGCCCAGTCATCGCCTCCCTTTTTGCCACTAAGCCTGCGCCAAAACTCAAAGATGGCCAACGCTCCTAGGCAGCTCTGGCAGTCCATTTCGCTCCCATTTTATGTCCTTCGTGGCGCCTCGTCTCGAGTCACTTAAGCAAATGTATCCTTGAGACACAGCCCTAGTGTGTAATTGAGGTATTTTGTGTATGCAAATGTCCGATTTTCGTAAACAAATCAAGGAGATTGGATATGTGTGAATGGGCGTCCCATTCCTTTGCCTTGCCAAGTTGTGTCTATAAAAATAATCACATAATATCCCAGTCTCTGAACATCCAGAAATAGACGATGAACGCATCTACGTAGACCAAAACCACACAGAAAGAATCCGTAAAAGAACCAAATTCCCATCAAGGCTTTAATAATTAATTTAGTTCTTTATAAAAATAGTTTATATTAAATAGTTGGTAACAAACTATTCGATTAAATATATAAATTCCGAATCGGACATTTTATATGTTCTTTCCTTCGAGTTTGGCTCGAAAGTTCTGATTGGAAGCAATTGATTATAATTGAAAACGGCTTAATGGGACCACCGGAGACAAGGATATAAAAAGGACCAGGGGACAGATTGACTCTGTCGACCATCGGAAAACAAGTCACGTCGGTGAAAATATACACTAGACCGGTTCCCGTTCGTGCCCCTTATCCTTTCCCTGTCCCTGTCCCTGTCCGGAGTGTATCCCTCGCTTAGTCATTCCTGAGCAGGGGAGGATGTGCTCTATTTTATCCCGGGCCAAAGAGAACCGCCCCCATTTTTTGACTTTGTTGCGATTCGGCTTAGTCGTCGGTGGGCGAAGACGTCGGGAGTGCGGATGAGGGAGGGTGCCAGGTCACATTTGGCCAAGTGTTTTGCGCTTAAGCCCTCCATATCAATCTCATGGGACCGCAAGGATATAGAGATTTCGACATTTGTGATTTACCGCGATGGCTGGAAAGCCGCAGAGCAAAATACACATTACTGTATCATAACTTTATGTTTTTGCCGGCATTGATTCTGTCGCATTGGCTTATGGGATTCCTTGTGATTTAATGATAATTGAAAGCCTAAAACAAACTTTGTTCAGTTTTTGACTGCTTTTATTTTTTTTGTCGGGAAATTCCCGATAAAATTCCGACGTCAAAAAAGTTTTAAGCGATTTCACTTTAAATTCAATTACATTTTAAGCTGCAATCGGGGGAGAAGGCAAAGTGGCATCCGCACATGATGCCATTTTGGGCACAAAGTCAACGCGAGGGCAAATATGCGCATTCAAAAGTTGACGCTCAAATCCCAAAGATTTGAATAATTGTAATGAATTTGGCAGAGCGCGTAATCCGCCAGACGAGCCTTTGGGCACAGCGCCCCTTCTCCAGCACCACCCACTTTTGGGCAAATGTTGCAACATTTAATGGAAACGAAATGGTAATGGCTGGATTTAGGTCCATTGTTAAGGGTACACAGGAAAAAGCGAGCTGATTATTTTGCCATCTATCAAGGAACTTAAAAAGGGGATTTAAAACAATATGCAACAACTACAATGTACAACCATTTTAAAACTATTCCCAACAACTAAATGTTTACAGAAGCAACATTAACTGAACTTTACGCCAACATTACTCACATTTTTCTATGATTTAATTTTGGTTAATATTCGAAATATGGTGCCTCAAAATTAAGTAATTCTCAGTGGCTTAGGTAATATCTTTTAAGAGTTTTAAAACCACTTTACCATTACATTTCAAACTCAAAGAACCTGAAAGAAAAACAATTCTCTCCGTGTAAACCTACCGATAAATGAGTTTTCGCCGCACGCTGCGCTTGAAGAATCCTGAGCAGCCGTTGCAGGCCAGGATTCCGTAGTGCTTTCCGGAACTGGTGTCTCCACAGACCACGCAGATGAGTCCCAGATTCTGACCCTTAATCCGGGTCATCGACGAGGGCTCCTGTGCCGAGGAGTGGTTCATGGAGTTGGCCGCCGCTGCAGCTGCTGCACCGTGGTTCCAGCTCAGCAAGCGACCGACCACATTCTGGCCAGCGGGATGAGGGGGCGGAGGCTGTGTGGGCGGGGCCACGCTCCCTGACGTCGGTGGGGGCGGCGTGTAGCAATGCCGCTGGGGACTGTGGAGCCCTGCAAAAGACATGGTAATGGTATCTCGTAATTAATAAATTTAAAATAAGTATTACTTCTTCTTCAATTGATATCTGCATTATTATCACACATGTTTCAAAAACTGTGAAAATGATTCAGTTAAAGGCAGATAATATTGTAATGCTTTGTTCGATCTCACTTAAGCATAAACCATTCAAAACTTCCGACCTGACCTTAGATCTCCCCCTTTTCCCTAAGTGCTAACGGGTGGTGCAATAAAAAATCACTTATGTAGTTCATTTAAATTAAATCTCAATTTGTCAGTTGTACCGGATTGTGGTGGTCGGGGAGGACCTGCCGATCTTATCCTTGCGTGGCGACATCGACGCCCTGTAATCCGCAAATATATTTACACATTCAATTAGGGTGCCATTAAGCCAAACGGCTCTCGCTCTCGACCAGAGCGTGCCGAGCAATCTGTGCGCAAAATTTGCCTCGGGGGACGATTGTTTTGCCATCACACCCTAATTTGATTGTAGTTTCCTTACTGATTTTTTGATGCACTTAACCCCCGAAGGACCGAGGACGAGGACACATTTGCTACACTCGCCACTTGGCTGTGCGCTCGACCATTTGGGTTTCGTCCTGGGCTCTGGCTCCGGATCGCAGGACAAAGTCAGAATGCTTTTCAGCCGGGACCAACTGGCAGGGCTGCGGTCTAATGCCGGCGGATTAGCGTCATATGCTTGTATTTTCCGGGTCTCCGTCTTTGTTAATTTTATGAGCTCGTTGAAATTCACTTTGGCCCACACAAAAGTGTTAAGGGCGCTCGCTGGCTGTGTTTTGAATTTCTGAATTTTTGGCGGCCTGACTCGAAGCCTAATTCAATTTGGTGATTATCGCAAATTGAATTTTCTGGGCCACTCGTGCATGCCATCGGGAAGTTGGGCATCGATTTAATTTGAGTGTCTCCGCAGACAGCTCGTTGCAAATCGCTGATTGGAATTGGATATGTGTTATCAGAGCAGTCAAAACCAATCGAATTGTTGCTTTTCGTTTGAATTTTCGGCAAAATATTTTTGTTGGTCGGTTTTTTGTTGTTTTAGGCTTATTAAAACCAGTTTTTTAAAACCAATTCCTAACTAACTATAAGTTTATTGTTTAATTAAAAAAGTGACAACTTTTTAGACAACTTCAATTGGATTAGTTTGATTTATAATTGATTTTAGTGGTTGACATCCCGCGAAGAAGACAACACATTTATTATATGTTTTTCCGACGAAAATTTTAAAGCTAAAGATAAAGGATTAAATGTGTTTAAATTAATATAATAATCCGAAAACATTTTTTGTTTATGTCGTGCCTGGAATTAATTGAATAAAATTATTTTCTTTGCCAACACTTGATTTTCTTTTCAATTAACCTTTTTAAAATCTTTTTTTTTGGTATGACTCAAATTGTCTTCAGCAAAAAAAACCAGGAAAAAATGTAATTATGTTTTACAAGCCATTTCCCTTAAAACGTGATTTTGCCCCTTATTTAAGAAGCATATAAGCGTTGTACTTTTTAATTTTTCTCATATGCTTGTCGCCTTTTAATATACAAAATTATGAACATCTGTTGGCAGATAGCAATGATCACGTTATTTATAAACGGTTTAAGCACCACTCCATCACCATTTACTTTTAAGCCTCTGGTATTTTGAGTCTTTCAGTTAGATTTAAATTTACCTTGGGATGAGGGGCGCGTTTCAGATGAACTTTCTTCTTTATTCATCGTGTTTTTTTGGAGAGTGTATTCAAATCGCACGGAAACTTAGGGTTCGGTATTAGGCAACACACTAATTTTTTTTAAAGCAACACTATTAAAACACAATTATTAAGCTCCATAATTATTTTTATCCTTCGAGAGACGGCGGCAACTGCAGTGTCCTTCCGATTCCCGCTGATGAAACCGAACCAACCCGATCCGACGGCACTGCGAATATGCGGCGATGATGATGTTAACGTCTCGATGTACGATTCCAGATTCCGGATTTCAGATTTATCATAAAAGCGTGACAGGAGCTAAACAGTGATGTGTCCACTCCAGCAGACGGCCAACCAGCGCCAGGACTAGGAAAAAAAGCATATCGCAGGATATAATCCGCGGTCGCTGAGTGGGCAGAGGGTGTGTGTGTGAGGACAAAAAGCACGGCACACACACACCCACCACCAGCAAGAGCAGAGAGCATCGAGCATCGAGCAGCGAGCAGCAAGCAAGGAGCAGTGAGCGAAGGATAACCGCACTCCACCCACCCGCCAACGGAGACTTTTAGTGGCAACTCTGGTGGCGCATTTGCTTGTTGGCTTGCTTTGATTCGTTCCTTCTTGATGCTGCGGCAGGAGCTTGTCCTTGTTAGTGAGTGTGTGTGCGTGTGGGTAAGCCAAGCCACAATCGCAATCTCCAATAAACACCCGGCTCTGCGCTCTCTGCGCACACACACAAGCCCACTGCACACACTGCAAAAAGCAGAGAGCGCTCGGCCGCCATCATGACTCAGAACCAGAACCAGAACGGGAGGCGGGCGGAAACGGAAGTGCGGCGGGAGAGCGAGCAAGTGGCAAGCGGAGCAATGGTGGCTCCCCACCAATACACCCACAAGCCGAACGACGCAGCTGCGCGGCTGGCGCTCCTATAATCGTCTTGGGTTTTGACATTTTGTTTTTGTTTTATAATACCCTTTGTGATGTCGGCGCTTTCGAGTTGGCTCCGGTCTTTCCCGCGTCCCTCTGCCGCCCCCTTTGACCCTCTTCCAACGACGTCACTCTTGGCCCCGTCTTCTACTGGCCCCCTCTTCCACCCATCACCTCCCAGTTAACTGTAATTGAATTGAAGAGAAAACTGTTTTTGCTGGTGTACACAACCTGGTATCTGCGTGAAGTGGAGCAACATTTATAGCTAAGGGAGTTAAGAGAAGTGATTGTTAATACGAGTATACAATTTTTTAAACCAATTTTTTTCATAACAATCCCTGAAAATTTGGAAGTGTTCCACATATTTCGCATAAAAACAAACAGTTTTTCTTAATATTTTACGATTTTGGTTATTATTAATTGATAGTTATTTATAATTGCATGATGTCGACCTAAAACTCAATTAGATCATCAGTTCAGCCAACTAAAAACTTTATTGAAATTCTGCGAATTTGGCTTGCAAGCTAGGATGTACAAGATGTTTTTGCTGGCCTGACATGCAAAAACTAGAGTTGAGATTTACCCTCAAAATGTTGTAGTCGCCTTTAGAGTCCTCTGTTAATCTGTTAAATACAGATGCTGGGTCTTACAATACCATACACTAGCAAGTGGATATCAGCAAATTAAGAAAGGTATTTAATGGTCATTTTTCAATTTAATAAATGTTTATTTTCTGGCTTATAAATAACAAATGTTTTTGGTAGTGTATTGCCATTTATTGTACATTTTATTTACCTTTTGTATATTATAATTTTGTGGCTTATTGCAAAGCGCTGCGATTCAAGGTTTTGTTCAAAGAGAGCCGAAGGTGCCCCCGGCTCCACTAATCCAATAATCGATAAATGTTGCCTCCAGGCTGAAACCGGGTGGCATGGGGAATACAAGCGGGGGTTTTGCTTCGCTCCCCGATTTTGTTGTGGGGCTTTTGCCATGCTTAATGCGCCGACATTAACTTTGTAACAAATGAGATGTCGGAATACAACAGTCAGGATCCTGCCAAGCCGCAGCCCCTCTTCGCTCCTTGCTCCTTTCTCCTTCCGCCGCTCCTGTCTCCACTTTCTCGCTCTCTCTCTTTGGGGGAGAAAGCCAGAGAGCAGCTGCGGCTGGCAGAAGTTTATGCTCGGGACAAAAGTGAACAAATGCAAAAGTCAAAGCGCTTTGCCGCCATGGCCACGCCCATCTCGCCGAGGGAGGAGCAAGAGATAGCGAGAGCAAAGGAAAGAGAGAGAGAGCGGCGTTATCCTGTAATAACCGTGCATTAAGGACTCCAGGCTGTACGAGCGGGACAGCCATTTCTGAGCGAGCGAGACGAACAGAGGCGACGGCGGGGTTGGTTCTTGACATTTGAACGGCGACATTTCGCATTGCCAGGATACATACACGAATACACCCACACCGACAAATCTCTGCGAATCTCACCCACCCAAAAGGGAGGGGGCGTGAATGGGGGCGGTTGGTTTTTGCAAACCTCATCAAGTGCAGTGCACTTTATTTAATCAATCAAAATTCATGGGCAGACTCTTTTATTCAACATTCAGACACTTTGTATCTTTGATTTACGTTCCATTAAAGCACGATTCCTTAGTTCAGTAAATTTGCTTCTTTACGTAGCGGTTTTAGGATCGTCTTAAGGTAGTTTTTTTATATTTATTTAATTAAAAAAAAGCACTGCTTTTCAGTAGCATTATATAAAAACCTTAAAAAACGTTAGTGAAACAACTCGTTTATTCGCATTTTATTAATCTCAAGCTCTTCAAATGTTCCAAATTGTTATCAACACAAACGACTACATACTTGTGAATTAATTGTTCAAATAAAACTATTGTACTATAAACAATCTTAGTACTTCCGAAAAACGCTGGAAAATGTTGGGTCATATTCGGATTATCGTCGAATTTGTTTCTTCCAAACACGCCTCCTCTGTTTTCCTTATCATTTTGTTGTGGTTTGCACCTAGTGTTTAACCTTTGTCAACGCTATCAAATTTTTTGGGTTTTTCTACAGGGTAAACTTTACTGAATGAGCATCTGCATTCAAAATATTTTCATTGACCGCTTGTTAAGTTTAATTGAATAATGACAGGATTAATATTTACCATTATTGTCATCATTAAAATTTTTTAATAACTAAATAACTGTTTGAAGATCGGAACCCTCGGTTCAATGCAAAATAAATAATGTCCACTAACAGGTAACATTAGGTCGATCCTGCTAACCCTGCTGTTTTTGTGGGTCGGGTATAAAAGGAAAAAACCTTCGCATTCGACTCTTACTTAAAAAAATAGAGAACATGAAATTATTGGTGAGTAAACTAATTAAAGAAAAGAGTGTTTGAAACTCATATTTCATTTTTTAAAGATGTTTGAGCTTGCCCTGGTGGGCGCTGTTTTGGCCAGACCTGGATATGATGGAGGATTAAAGACAGAGGTAGAGTTTGTCGGTCAGAAAGGATATGGCGAACCCAATCCCCAGGTCAGTGTGGAAGGATATTCCGGCGGAAGAGGAGGATACGGCGGAGGAAGTATTCCTAAAATACAACGAGGATACAATCAGGGCGTACAGAGCCCCCCATTAGGTTTGGGAGGCTATTCCGGCGGACAAGGAGAATACGGAGGAGGAATCGGTCCTAAAATACAAGGAGAATATGGTCAGGGCATACCGAACTCCCAAGCTAGTTTGAGAGGCTATTCCGGCGGACAAGGAGGGTACGGAGGAGGGATCGGTCCTAAAATACAAGGAGAATATGGTCAGGGCATACCGAACTTCCAAGCTAGTTTGAGAGGCTATTCCGGCAGACAAGGAGGATACGGAGGAGGGATCGGTCCTAAAATACCGGGAGAATATGGTGAGCGCATACCGAACCCCCAAGTTAGTTTGGGAGGACAAGGGGAATACGGAGGCGGTCGGGACGGACAGAACACCGAAATTGCTTTGGGAGGATATTCCGGCGGACAAGGAGGATACGGAGGAGGCATCGGTCCTAAAATACAAGGAGAACAACTTGGAGAACCCGAACTTGAACATGTCCCATGTCATAATCACGGGCATCATGGAGGATACGGGCATCAAGGACATCACGAGCATCACGAACATCATAGAGGTTACTAAATCGCTCTTTTTCAACATAAAAAAACATAAAGAATAAAAGTCAAAATTATCGTTTCCCTATTAACTGAACACTATAATCTTGTTACATATTATGTATAGGAGAGGTTTGAACTCAAAGTAAGGGTGAGAGGGTTAAAACAGTCATCCAAAGTCTCCATGCAAACATATACATAACAAATCATATTGACATCGACTCGGAAGGTGATGATGATACGGATCAAGAATATTTATGCTTTATGGGGTTAAAGGTCTCCTGCATCGCAATTACAGCATCCTCGGCAAGGGTTCACAAAAACAGAGAAATAATCTAGGCTTAAACATCGAACTTTACTTTTATCTGCCCTTATCTATAAACGGCAACACCAGACATAACAAATCCTATCGGGTTTCAAACGTGCCGCGTATAAAAGTGCACAATCATTCATGTGAACTACAAATTATTATTCAAAAACAAAAACACTTGCCTAATTTGTGCTTCCTATTTCTGTGATTAAGATTTTGTTTTCAAATAAACGCTATTGTGTGCGCTATCAAACTTGTGGGTTTTTTACAGGGAAACTATTGTTTAATGGGAGTATGATTAGGAGTAGTTAATTAGTTAATTAAACTGCTCAAGTTTAATTTGAATGTAAGTTGGTCTAAGAATACATTTTTGTTCAAAGATTTTTCTTTTTTATGGTAAAATAAAGTAGGTCATATTGAAAGATTAGTAATAGAATCACGTAGCGATAGAATTGATTAGAACGCAAAGAAACTGGGTGTTGTTTAGTCCGAACGAAATAGCGATTAAATTTCGAGGGTCTGGTATAAAAAGGGCCAAGCATCAAAATCATGTTCAGTTTCAAAATCCAAGTCAAGATGAAATTACTAGTAAGTCTGCTGGTCTGTGGAAAGAACACAACAGATTCTAAATGCTTTATCCTTTAGATTGTCCTGTTTGCCTTAATGGCCGCTGTTTTGGCCAGGCCGCAAGGAGGATTCGGTGGTCAAGGAGGATTCGGCCGAAATCAAGGAGGGTTTGGGGGTCAAGGAGGATTCGGCGGAAATCAAGGAGGATTTGGCGGTCCAGGAGGATTCGGCGGCCAAGGAGGTTACGGCGGAAATCAAGGAGGATTCGGCGGTCCAGGAGGTTTCGGCGGAAACCAAGGAGGATTTGGCGGTCCAGGAGGTATCGGTGGTCAAGGAGGATTCGGCGGCGGACCCGGAGGATTTGAACACCAAAGACATCATGGTCATCATGGTCATCACGAACACCGTGGATATTAAATTCCAGACTTATAAAAACCAATTATGAACAATATAAATAAACAATCTGTTTCCAAGCCAACTGAACATTGACCTTCTGGATTGTTGTCATATTTTCGTTTTAATTTTTTCCGGCCGATGATAAGGTGTACCCTTTAACCCAAACATTAAAAGTGCTGCTAGACAATTTCTCTTTCGGCTGTCGCAAAAAAAAGTATTAAAAACTGAAAACATTAATCAATTTTTATATAGTCTGCCTGTTATATGAATCGTTTTTCATTGACGATCTAGAGTGATAATAGTGTCTTAAATACGGTGCTTATTTTGTACCCACCAGAAAATAACAAAATCAAACTTTTTATTTACCGAAGTATCAAACCCAATGCCCAATGACCAATGTCGGAGGATATCTTCATAAACTGAGTGAGGATTGGGAAACAAAGAAAAATTATTGCACGCCTTGTTTCACAAATCGTACTCAGGTACGACCAGGTACATTTACCCTCCAAATGATGCCACTGCATGTGGCATGTTTACTTTTCAAATTCAGCGAACAATACAAACCAAATGCGCTTGACACTGAAGTCGGGAAGTCCGTACGGATACAATTCCGGGGTTAGTAAATCCAGACCTCTCCCTTATTCAGATCGATAGCTGTAGGAATTTGGGAAGTAATGAGGGACCATAGACACACATTGAGGAAGGCACAGTTACTATTTCGTTATATTTTGAAGACTCTGTTTTAATCTAAATAGCAATCTATAGGTTTGTTCAATTGTTTGTTCGGTGTTTTCTTTTATTTCGTTTGTTGTTGTATATGGGCTTTAATTTGAATATTTATTTACAATTTATTTAAGACTCGTTACCCTCGTTCAAGTCAAATATAGTAACAGTTGCAATAAACAAGCTTTCAACTTATTGCTTACGTGTCTCATCAATATAATTTACAAGAAAAACTTACTTAAGGCTAATCTCCGTTGATGTTTTGCTTTATGTCTGTGCTTCACGCATAATTTACTTTACGGATATTTACCGGCTGCTAATATTGTTGATGCTTTGTTTATCTGTAGGTATGTGTATTTTTACTAGTGAGAATATTGGTTGGTTAATTGAGAGTTTACATATATAATTACTATATATATATCTGACTTCTATGTACCATTTCAACATTTGTTATTTATGTACGTTCGTAGTTACGAATTGGGCTTTTACTATGCGCTTGCGGTTGGTTGCTTTGTATAAATAAAATAGAATATTTTTGCTTTTGCTTCGCTTCGAATAATACATGCCATATACATACATATTAGAAAATGCTCGATTACGACTCTCATAACTTATGGTTCGACGTTAACCAAATGAGGCCTTCGGACAGGCCATCGCCGGATGTGGCACATGATGGTTGTACATACCAATTGCGATCTCTTATTCTAGTTAAACCTAGTTTTTCCTGGATTTCATGGGGTTTCATTGCTGCAACAGAGAAGGAGGCGTTAGTGGGTTTAAAGCATTTTCGAAGGACAGTAGTTACCATCAGGCAGATCCTGTTTGTTAGCAAATATCAGTATGATGGCGTCGCGCATCTCTCTATCGTTAATTATCCTATGCAGCTCCGTGCGTGCCTCGTCTATCCGATCCCGATCCGCACAGTCCACCACGAAGATCAGGCCCTGTGTACCCGTGTAGTAGTGCCGCCAGAGCGGTCGAATCTTATCCTGCCCGCCGACGTCCCAGACATTGAACTTGACGTTCTTGTACGTGACGGTCTCCACGTTAAAGCCCACAGTGGGTATCGTTGTAACTGACTGCCCGAGTTTCAGTTTGTACAGGATCGCTGTGAGAAGTCAAAAGATCAGGTATTAAGTTGATTGGCTTTATGTACAAAAGTCCTGGTTAGTTTAATTTTATGGCAATCGTAGTAGGTTTTATGGGCAAAAAATAATTTATTAAATCTTTAATTATACTCACTTGTTTTTCCAGCCGCGTCCAGTCCAAGCATTAAAATTCGCATTTCTTTGTTGCCGAAAATTTTTGATAGTAGCTTTCCCATGGTGCTGATGTGTCATCCATTAAACCTTAGCCAATCTGAAATAAGGGAGTTGACAAGAAGGGGTTTCGAATGAGCATATCGATACGGTGGCAGGGCGGGATTCAGGGCAGGGTCAGTGAATTTCCAGATAATAGTGCCATTGTAATACAGTTTGCCGTACTGGCAGTTAACATATCAATTTATGATATAAGAACGCCGACGCGCGAAGGCGCGTAAGTGATATATGCATACATATGCACACCCATCGCACATCGGGACATACAAACACGGGAGGCCATATAGAGCTCCAATCGACGGCGGAAGTTAAGAGCATTATTTTGCATAATAATTTCACTTACATTGTCGGCTCATCGCTAACAGTGAAAAAGAAAGAAAGAGGCAGAATTTATCAGTGAAGAGCTTCCACACACACACTCACATAGCCACACATATAGCTAGTACAATTGGACAGATAAACACTATAGTGTCTCGTAAATTAAGGCAGAGTTATCTCAATTGCGGACTTATCGCTGGCTCCACTGAATGGGTGGGTGGATTGACACCGCCTCCACGTCCCGCCCCGATAAAGCCGGCTTGAGCCTCGATATCGGATGGTTTGGATTCTACGGAATTTCGCTCGCTCTCTCGCTCGCTTGCCTAACACGTCACAAACACGCCCGTAACATATACACACATATACACACCCAAGTTTCTGACGACCGCCGTTACGCACCGCTTTCCAGCCAAAATCCTTCCACGCCGGCCTAAAATCCGTTAACATCAAGTGCCCAAGTGCGGTGGCCAGGCATAAAATGCATTTGCAACCACACGACGGCCAAAAAACTATAACTAACAACAACAATTTTGCACTAATCTTCTTGTATTTATATACACATACACGAAGCAATGTGACCGTCGACCAAGAGCATGAGTAGTCTTGGGGAATAATAGAAAAAGCGTTAAATAACGACATGAGCGCTATCAAAAAAATACCAGAATATACTAAATACCCATTTGAGTCGGAGCTACTTGGGACTTGTTGGTATTCACGGTTTAGTTTATTAATTTAAACTCAGGTTCTTTCAAAATATGTAGCTGTTTTAATTTAAAAATTAAAAGACATTCACAGAAATAAATACATATGTGTAATTTATTAAAAAGATTTTAAATTCAAGATATGAAGAAGTGAATTTTGTGGTATATTTAACTAACCTCCTAACGTGGTCACACTAAACCAATGATTGAAATCAACTCGATTGATTTCAACTCCTGTCGCCAAATTGTTTGATTTTCGAGCCGTACTTGCGATACCTGACTCTGTTAACATCACAGAGGGAATAATGGAATTGAGTTAGTCGTCGAGCAGCTCGGACTCCGAAAACATGGCTGGTATTTGTCCCCGGGAGGCGGTTCGGGTGAAAGTGAAGGCAAGCGAGACAACAAAGGTTTTTGAAGTGACCCCCTGACAAACCTCTCCGAAATTTCCACAGAAATGCGAGCCCACTGCTCGACCGGAGTGGCGCAAATTCTCCGTGGACCCGCAGATCACTACGCTAGAGGTTCTCTACTCCCTACTGGCCAAGGCCTTTGATGTTAAGTCGGACTTCTCCATCAAGTACAAGGCCTTCGACCCCGCTGGGAATGAGATCTACCTGGCCGTGCGCTCCGACTGGGATCTGGACGCCGCCTTCCTGCGGATCCACAACATATCCATTCAGACGGCCTCTGAGCCCTGCCTCATTCTGCAGATCGACGTGAAACCCTTCACGGTGGTCCGCGAATGCGAGACGGAGGCTTCGCCAGGGAGATCCTCCTCGGGAGCACCTGCTGCCGCCACTCCTGCTCCATCTGCGCCCGCCCGAGAGTTAATGTCGCCGCTACAGACCCTAGGGGTCTCCCAGAAGTACGTGCAGCACATGCAGACCAAACTTGGAAGTTCCATCTTGAACCAAATGGAGAAGACTTTCTCGATTGTGCAAAAAGCCTTTAATCTATCGGAGGAGCATATGGCGAATCTTCCACCGCGACCGCCCATGTGCGACAGCGAGTTTCGGTTGTTCTTGGACGCCCTTGGCCAAATTCAGCGCAAGGATGAGCTGCACAGAGTAATCTTCTTGGGCGGCATTGATCCCAGCTTGCGGCGAGTGGTGTGGAAGCACTTGCTTAACGTTTATCCCGGCGGCGTGAATGGTTTAGCTCTGGATGGCCACCAGCGAATGGAATTTATGCGTCGGAAGTCGGAGCAGTATTGCCGTCTACGGGACACCTGGAAAGCAGCCGTAAAACGAGGCAGTGTAGCCGGCGAACTGGCTTACGTGACTAGTATGGTTAAGAAGGATGTGCTGCGCACGGACCGTCTGCATCCGTTTTATGCAGGCAGCGACGACAATCAGAATATCGCGGCGCTCTTCAATATCCTTACGACGTATGCTCTGAACCATCCGACAGTGTCTTATTGCCAGGGTATGTCGGACATCGCCTCCCCGCTGCTGGTCACCATGAACGATGAGGCGCAAGCCTACATCTGCTTCTGTGCCATAATGTCGCGGGTGCGGGGAAACTTCATGCTGGACGGAATTGCGATGACGCAGAAGTTTGCCCATCTTACAGAGGCGCTTAGCTTTTATGATCCAGAATTCTGGGAGTACCTTAAATCGCAGCAGGCAGACGACCTACTCTTTTGCTATCGCTGGCTTCTCTTAGAGCTGAAGCGGGAGTTTCCCTTTGAGGATGCCCTGCGCATGTTAGAGGTTCAGTGGAGTTCGCTGCGCTACAGAAGCGATGGAGAAAAAGAGCTACCGCTCTTCGAGAAGGTTAGTAAAGGAATAAGTAATAAAAAACATTTAAAATCATTGATATTCTTCAGGAATTTGTACCTATTGCGGATGGCTCCATGCCAAACAGCGCCAGCACATTTTCCAGCTCTTACAGCGCGACGCCGACCAGCCCTTCTTATCTCCTGACTAAACCGCGTGAGAATCCCTACACCAAGGTGTGTGCCCTGCGCCGTCAAAGCTCCTCCGCCTCTCTCAGCTCACTCAGTTCATCACTAGGAGCCACTAGTCACGCCCTGGACAATACGAAACGGCTTAATCTCAGCCTCGATGACAATATGTCGCGACATGCGTCCGCTGCTGCTCGCCGCCATAGACGCACTTCGTCCAAGGTCCATCAGAGTCTGGATGAATCTAAAATGTTGGCGCTGATTGAGGGCGCCATGGAGAATACGAACGCCAAGTGTACTCTGGACTTGTCCGCCGGTGAGGAAACCGAGGACGATGATGTGTTTGATAGAAAGGAGTCGCCTAGCTTTTTGGAAACCAATCCATTTAAGGACGATGCGCAAAGAGCACCGGAAAAAGTAAATGAAATAACACCTCCTGTCTCGCCAGGACGGGCCTTTCTCTACAGTTCGACATCCTCCAATCTGGACGATGAGTCTAGCGAAATAAAATCGAAGCTGCAGCACAAAAACATTTTGACCGTGAGCAACATCATTGCCAAGCAATTGGTCACAAATGCCAACCAAGTTAGCGAGAGCGTCAAGCGAGTAAGCAGCTCCGGTGGAGGACATTTTAAAGATCTCAAAGAAAAGTTGGCGGCGACCAGTCGCATCGGGCTGTCCTTTGATGGGGATGGGGAAGAAGACAGCGAACGAAAGATGCCGCCAAAGCTTGTAAAAAACTTCAACGAATTCCTCAATTTCGCAACTATAAACAAGAACCGTATATCAGATCGTTTCGCCACACAGCCACAACAGCCAACCGCTCCAACTTCGGTCTCTAAGCCGCTGGTACAACTCACCAAGAGCGGGCTGGGAAGCTCCCTGGACGAGTCAGATTCCTCCTCGGTGCCGGAGACCAGCTGGAGCGCCTCTACAGCCGCGACGGCCATTCAGCAGGCGCAGGAGCTGAGCAGCTACAACCTGCAGCTGGATCTTGAAAGCAACCACACTTGCGAACCGGACGACACGAACACGCCGGATCAGGATCAGGATCAGGATCAGGACCCCGACCAGGAGTACTATCCCATGACGACAGCAATAACGCGTGAGCTGCGTTTGGAGGCGGAGAATCTTGACCGTCAGGTTTTCGGGCTGCCATTCACGGAGAGCGAGAAGCGGGATGACATTGAGTACGAGAAGCTAGACAAAGACGCTCTAGACCTGGTGGAGGATCTGAAGGAGAACGAGATTATACCCTGTCCCGATGTCAGCGAGCTTCACATGCGTCGTCGCCAGCGACTGGCGGCCAAGAGCAACAGCGTCCAGCAAAACGAGTCGCATGCCTTCAACCCTTTCATCGACGAGAGTCAGCTTCTGCTGGATGGGCACACTCCGCTGGGCATGCGCAACAGCAGCAGCCTACCGGAGGTGATCCTGCCCATTTCCACGGAGCCCAGCCTGGTGGAGGTCTCGCCTTTGGTAGAGATTGCCACGAATGCGGACGATGAAAGCGCCTACACGCGATCCCCTCAGCGGTCAACCCAACTCAATGGAGTCACTGGACTGACTGCCACGGCAGCAGCCCTTCCTCCGCCCTCGGAATTCGGTGGCGGCAATGCCTTCCTCATGTTTCTGTGCCTCACTTTGCTGTTGCAACACCGCAACACGATCATGAAGGCGGGCATGGACTACAACGAGATTGCGATGCATTTCGACAAGATGGTGAGGAAGCACGATGTCACTCGGGTGCTCAACCAGGCCAGGCGCATGTTTGTGGAGTACCTCAAGGCGCAGAGCAGCCCGCAACGCCAGCGGTCTCCCAGCGGACCAGCTGCCACTCAATCGACTGGTGGTAACTTGACCACCTCGATGCCAGCGTAAGATAAAGATAACTCCAGCTTCAGTGACACCATAGTATTTCCAGAGTTTGGACTATCAGTTGAATTAGCCAACTTCATAAGTATCTACCTCCTCTTGAAGTTGTACATCTGCTTCCCGATTTTCATTATATTATTTGACTAACCCAAAGCCATGACATTTCTAAGCTCTAAACTAGTTTTTTCTTGTTTGTTGCGGTGTCAAAAAAAACTTGTTCAGACCAGGCGGATTTAATGGAGTCTTGACTTGATAAATGCATAAACTCATAATTCCTACTTTATATTTATTAGTATTCTCGCTCAAGGTGGATGGCCGCAAACGCACTTGTTATTAAACCCAAGTGTAAAACCAAAGTTTTTTTTGTACGTAAACGGATTTTGTACTTTCTTATTTTTAGTTAAGCTTTTATTTGTATTTATTTATATACGTATCTGCAGTTTTGCCAAATGATGAAATTTCGTTAACCGCTTTATTTCACTAGTCTGCTGCAAGCAAAAATTGAAAATGTTTTCCGTCTTTTAAAATCATCTCAAAAATGTTTAGCTAATTAGCTAAAACCATCTCAAAAATGTTCAGCTAGTTAGCTTTTCTGAGAAAAATTCAGTCAAAAAATTAATTCTTTCCAAATAAAGGCGCTAGCAAAACGTGGCTCAGGTGGAAATCTAACAGTAGAAAACCTGGTCCGGCTCGACCAGTCGCCCAAAGAAACTGGACATTGTTTTAAGGAAGGCGACTTTTTTGTTAACTTTTATTTTACTAGTCTGCTGAAGCATTCCATGCTCTTGTAAAGATTATATTTCAGTTTTGAATACACAGCGTATTATTAATTAATGCAATTAAATTGAAAGAAAACCTTTAACCCAATTTACTATGATCTTATTATCTCTAAACGTTCTGTAACCTATAAATCTATAATCTGAATCGGATAGTAATTTTGTAAATTAAAATTGAAACCAAATGGTTAGAGTTAACGATTATGCTATATATGAAAACCAACTTTTAAACAATCGATCAATAAACTAATTCGAAATAATCACAAGTGGACAATTTATTGGAATCATAATATTTTTCAAGCACAAAAAAAATCAAGACAAATTTAAACAAAGCAATATAGAACAAATCAAAGGAACAGATATTTAGAAGTTGTATTTTTTCTTGAGACGCTCGCGTATTAGGACACCCTTGATTAATTTTTTCCAGTTCCCGTAAACACGAGTCTCGTACTTCTCCTGCTCCTTGCGCGCCTGCTCCTGCTGGTCCTCTTCCCAGGCAGCTTCGACCACTTCGCGGAACTCCTCGCAAACAATGAAGCCGTCGTACATGGGATGACAAGCGCCCTGATGAAAATCGAAGCCAATCACCGCATTGGCACAATCAATGTTTAGCTTCTTGCAAACGCGCATTAAACCAGGCACTGAAATGGAGAGTGAAGTTTAATATGATGCATTTTTGAATGAAAGAATAGCAATTCTTACATCTCAAATGCACTGTCTTTTTGGGCAGCATGCAGGCCTTAAAGAGCTCCACGTTTCCATAGGCATTACGAGGCACGATTCCATTCTCTGCAGTGGGTGGTTCGTATTCCTGCGTTTGCCAGTAGCCAAAGATCTCCAAAGGCTGGTCCTTGATGACGGAGCGAGTCAGCTAAAAGATAATCCCCTTTTAATATTGCATTAATCTTGGAGGAATCACTTCTTACCTTGTCCCACTTGGGACGCGCTTTGACCACCTTGTACGGCTGCTCGCCCAGCTTCACAACACGAGCACTCTTTAACCAAATTTCACGCGAGTGCAGGAGATGAACGCAGTCCCTGGAGTACACAGCTTCCCCACGGATGAAGCCCAGGGTGGGCGCATCCGGTGGGTATAGGCCCTGGAACTTGAGCAGGTGCCGTTCGAGCACGTATAGCGGGTGGTCCTTGAACTCGGAAATAGACTTCGGCAGGGGTTTGTCGGAATGGATGCGACGCAGTTGCTCATCCTCAGTAATGTCGCGTTTGGTGCGACGTCCCAAATAAGGCGTGATGGCTTCGTCCAACCAGGCTTTTTCCACTCGCGACTTGCGCACGGTGGTACTCCAACTGGCGCAGTAACGGGCGGTCACATCCTTGATGCTCTGATCGTCCTGAAAGGCAAAAACGTAGGCCAATCCGGGGGTGGCATTTTTCTGCAAAGGAGGGCAAAATAATAGGTGGCTTAGTTATAGAATTTAGAAGTACTCACCCTTATAGTGTCCACGCAGTGGAGCTTGCCCTTGAACAGGTCTATGCAGATCCACTGCTCCTCCACCTCGGACCACACTTCCACCCACATATCGGAGGCGTCTGTCCGACGCTTGACCCTTGAACCGCCCTCGTCATCTGTGGACATCACCCGCCGATCTTTGCGCAGGTTTTGCACTGACTTGGGCAGGACTGGGGCCTTTTTCACTGGCTTAGCGGACTCAAAAACCTCGTCAGAGTCCTGCGAGGTGTGCAGCTTCTCTAGCTTCAAACGCTTTTTGGGCAGCGGAACATCGTCGCCGCCATCCAGTTGGGGAATGGCCAGATTACTAGACTTTTGACCTCGAGTCCGGAGTTGCCGACTTGGCATAGTTTCGGTTAGAAAACTAGGTGATATTCGGACCTTGGTTTCTGGGACCTTTTGGCTTTTTTGTGGCGGCTGTGGATTGGGTTCCACTGTAACAGCCTTGCCCCCAAGAAAAGTGGGCGAGATATGGACCTTTGGCGATTTGCTGCGCGATCGAGTTATCCGAGTACTGTGCTGTTCCTGGGAATGCTTCTCGGTTGGACTAGCGTTCTCCGCATCACTGTGCTTGGCATTCAATTGCTTCACCTTGGACAGCACCAGTTTGGGCAGGACTGGAGATCCAATTGTCTGCGGCATATCTTCGATTTTGGGTTTTACCACAGCTCTACGTGTACGCCCAGCCACTGGCGAAAAGATATCTAAAGGAGCTATCCTGGCTTTCTTGCCATCGCCTGATTCAGCAATGTTTTGAGTGGTGACCCTTTTTAACAGGGTCGAACCTGGTTTAGCTTTCTGTAGAGTTGGAGAACTTTTAACAGCTGTCTTCGAGGTGCTTGGTTTTTCTTCAAAAGATGTATCGGACTTGCTGTAACTTTGGGATGCTTGACGTTTAGATTTCTCACCCAATTTGGAGGAAAGGCTCGGCTTTACATCCTTCTTATCCTCTTTTTTGACTGCACTTGATTTGATAGTTTCTGTACCACTTCTTGAGGATTTGGAGAGGGAAGAGGAAGTGGGCTTTTCCTCGAAAGAAGTGTCCGACTTGCTGGAACTATGGGATGGTTGATGCTTGGATTTTTCAACCAGTTTGGAGGAGAGACTTAATGGTTTAGAAGCTTTTTTATCCACTTTACCTGCACTTGATTTGACTGTTTCTAAATTTTCCTTAATGGGTTTGGAACTGGAAGATGATTTACTGGCAGTTTTAGTGCTCTCTTTCTTCGCAACTTTCTCAATGCTCTTCTTGTCAGCCTCTTTGGAAGCAGTTGACTTATTACTACCACTTTCCTTCTTTGAATTTGCTGGCTTAGACGGCTTTTTATGTTTTTTGTGCTCATTATCCTCGCTCTCTTCTTCGGAATCCAATGTTTGGCTTTTGTTCTTTTCGTCCGGCTTAAGTTTAATTGGAATAAGGTCGCTTGCCGACGGACGCAGTGGCATTGGCTGAAGATTCACAATAAGCCGACAGTTCATTCCCATTCCCCGCGCAAGAACAATAAATATGAATACCATATCCTGCTTGCAGCGGGCTTCCTTGCGCTTGATCTGCTCTAGCAAAGACGCCAAAATTGACTTCTTGCTGGCCGCCGATTGCTCGGAATATAAATTGGGACTGATCAGCTTGATAGCCGTCTTAAACCAGGTGACAAACGACTGCAGATACTTAAGTTCCGTGCCCCGTTCCGTGGGATATGCGTTTCGACTGGGCAGGAGTTTCAGGGCAGCCTGCATCAGGGCATCCGACTCGCCCAGCAGGCGGTTGTAATTCAAGCTACGGGCTATCTGGCACATCAGACTGACCTTGTGCAGCAGCAGCTGGCGATCCTTGATGTCCCGATTGAGGCGGCGCTTAAGCGCCATTTCTAGTTCGTGTTGGGTCTTTTGCTCCTTGGTGGGACGGAGTCCCTGGAGGCCCACGTGGATCTCGAGGTCGCCGGAGATGTTTGGCGTTCCGCCGTCGTCCTCTTCGCTGGAAAGAGCCGCATCTGGAAAGGGAACAGGAATGGGGTGATGATGACGCACTGAACTGAGTGATAAGAAGTGATGGGAAGGGTTTTGTTATACAGAGAGGTGTATGAATAATAAATATAACCAATGAATTGAAAATCTACAATATTTTAGGGAAATTTAAGAACCCTTCGCACCACAGATGATAATGGGGTGTTACGGTCAGGAAGGGCTTATTAAAAACACCCAGACAGAGAGCATGGAGTCCTTTCAACATTTTGCATTTATTTATTTATATCATTTAAAGTGCATTTTAAATTTCAATTACTGAGTTAATTACAATCAACATTCACTAAATTGCGCTAAAATTACGAGTTTCCTTTGATTTATTGCATTGTTTATAAGAGTATATCATTAGTTAATTAGATTTCATACTCTGCATGCAGATGTTTATGTTAAGTGAATACAATTTTGCTAAAGTAAATTCGTTAAACATCAGTTCTAATTTGTTAGCTACTTGTTAAATTCTGTGAAACACTTGCAATTGCCATAAAGTAAGTACTCAAATAGTTGACTAGGCCATTCGACCAACTATTAAAAATTGTTATATTTTTTACGGGTTTGCGTTTAAAATCTCCTTGTATTTGTGTTTCATTGTTTTGATTTGGTTAACTGGAGTCTTGTGGACTTTTGTCTTGTTTTGCATGGCAAACAGAAATTGAAAACTCACCAAAACAATTAAAATAAATGCATTTTCTGAGTAAAGTATCCTTGAATAACATATTATTTTGAGGTGTATGTGCAGACATTTAAGCCACGTTTAGAGTACGGTAAACATTTACTATATGCTTTTCATTTTTCATTCATAAAACACGCAGATTGAGCTTAAGCTAGTGCAAAAACGTTTAGAATTGTTGAGTTGATTCGATTTGATTTAATTTGACGATTAAAATAAATTCTGATTTGAGTTTAACAAGCTTTTATGGTAGGTTTTCCATTTCATTTTCAATCGATTTTCCTTATTTATTTCGCGGACAACTGAGTAAAATGCCGCAGGGATCTGAATTGGCTTTGGCATCTCCTAAACTAGGGCATGCATCAACGGACTCATGGCCGGGTTATTGGGTATAAATAGGTTAGTAAGCCAAGTTTCTGGATAAAGCGTTCTCAGCAAGAGCTACCTCACACGCTAGTTTCTCAGTCTAGTAGACTAACAATATGTTACAGTAAATAGGTATATCGTAGATTCTTGGCCATTATTTTGACGCGGCTCTTCCAAATATACATTCATCAATACTGTTGCGGTCAAAATAAAAGCATATCGAAATTAAGCACTTTTTCCCCAGCACGATTCCAAGTTTCTAGCAATAAAATATCGCTTTTAAATTAGATTCATACAAAAACAGCTTGTAAATTAATTTGGTATACAAACTTAGGTAAAATCATGCTCTTATTGTGACCGCAGCTGTACAGGTCGGTTAGTAATTTCTATCTTCACATCGACGAATAAACTTAGTACAAACAAAACTACACAGTCTCATACAGAGCAATTTGGAAGCTTATTTTTGTTCATCAGATACCAGAAATGCCAGCGCCACAACCACAACTTTGGGTAAGCATGCTCCACTGCCTCCTGCCACGGCTATCTCCGTCTCCCTGGAGCCAAACTACTTGCATTTTCGCCTACCTGCCACTTCCTCAAAATCGGAATCATCGGTGTCGCCGGCAGTGGCGACCACAGTAGACACGGGTCGGGTCTTGGTGTGACGTTTGATCCTCGTCGACTTGGTTTTGCTCAGGCGCGACGGCTCATCCAGGCTTGGCGGCACTGCCGTTGCTTCTGCACCCCTTCCTGGTTTCCTCCGCTGGTTCCCCTCCTGTTCCTCAACCACTACGCTCTGGTAGTTCTGGTTCTCGCCCAATGCAAGCAGCGCATTGACATCCGTGGTGGCAGCCTGGCTTCGCGGTGGAGTGGCCGTGACATTCCGCTTGCTGAGGGCATCCCGTGTGCGCTCAAGCTGTTCGCGTTCTCCAGGAGACCGCGAAAGTCGAAAGCGTTGCCTGCCTTGTCCTCGAAGCTGCTCTCGTTGTTGTCCTCCGATCCAGAGCCGGAGTCCGAGAGATTCGTAATTCCCGCGTTGCAATCGAACTGGGGCGCCGGCGACTTTTCCTTCTGGCCACCGACAAAGAAGCTGGACTGCAGATCAAGTTCAGAGGGATTCACCAGGTAGTCTTCCACACTGGATTCGCTGCTGGAATCAGCATGATCGTGCTGATCCCGTGCACCGCTTTCATTGGGCGTTCTGGCGTTTTTTGAACCAGAAGCCCGGGGCGAGTTCTCCTGCTGCTGCGATGGAGAAGTGGTAAAGGTCTTTGGGGGCGGGCGGTACTTGTTGTACAGCTTTGAGCGGAGTGACTGGCCCGTAGGCTTGCGTTTTTTCACCGAGGAGCCCTTTATGCCGCTGGGAGGCTTGTGGTCGTTGCTGGGAAAGAGAAGAATTAAACAGGATAGTGGTGAATCCTGGTCCGGACCTCTCCGCATACTCACCCCCTTCTGCCTGCAGTAGCCGAGGATCGCCCACTCGAGCCAGCTGCTCCACCCTCCGCCTGTAGCTCATCGAAGTCGCTGTCGTCGTCGTCGGACGACTCGCCTCCCTTCGCGTCCTTGCTCGGCTTCCACTCGTCTTCGCTGGCCGAGAAGCCCTCGGACACGGAATCCTCCTCATCGTCGGACATCTTCCTTCGTTGCCTTTTGTTTGGGCGTTTTACATTTATGTACCGACGATGCGTGCCACTTACAGTTATTGATTTTTACTGCGCAGTTCTTCGGGGCACGCGTTACACAAGGATGTCCCTTTTGCGTTCACCTCCTGTCCAGCTCTTTTAATTTGACCTAAATCTATAGGATTTTTATGGTTTGCGCTGGTTTTTGAACAATTTAAATTATTTGCGAAATTCACATTTTCGCGCTTGGCAGAAAATAAGCAAAAACAGTTGTCAGGGTTGTCGGTGAATTGGCTTCTCTAAATGCTCCAGCAATAATTCCCTAAAAAATCCTATATTTTCGACCAAAACTTGGCGGGAACTATAATTGGTTTGGAGCTCGAATTCACCAGCTTTTTTTTTAATGAATTACAAAGTTACATCGCTTTTCCCTGTAAAACCTTTAACTAAGCCATATTTAGACTATTTTGTTAAGTGTAACTTAACAAAAATGTAGAAGCTAAGAACACTTTAATTCTATCGATATAATGGAAATCGCTTCAATAAAGCACTTTTCAACACTATTTTCCATCTGTTGTTTATTTACAAAATTTTATACAAATTACTAGCAAAATGAACTCTTCTGGAGAGCTGCATCCAAACTGGCTGGCACTAACCACCCTTCCACTACAACTAAAGCGCTTTGTTCGTGCAGGAAATCCGGATTTTGTTTCCGATTCCTTAAAAGTGACAAAACACCAAATTAATGGATTGAACGGAGAGGAGGCTCAGGAGTTCTACAAGGAGGTATTGGATGCTCCTGCTACCCCCCGAGTTCCAGTTCCAACTTCTAGCAAGGCGAAGGATACAAGGAGAGTCCCTAAGCAGCCCCAACTTCCATTTGATAAGAGCAAATTCTTCCGTTGGGCCACAAGCAACCAAGTGGAGAAGCTTTCACAAATGGAAATATCCGAAGAAAGCCTCAACTCCCGTGACTCCTTTGGCTGGACTGCCCTGATGATGGCTACCTGTGAGGGAGCCACTGAAGCTGTAGCTTGGCTTCTTCAGAAAGGTGTCGAAGTGGATATAGCAGACAAATCTGGGAATACAGCTTATAAGCTGGCCCAGCAAAAAGGGCACTCGGAAATAATAAATTTATTAGAAACAAAATCTTACACCGAAGCAGCGAGCGATGAAGAGGAATCCATGGATGTCAAGAGCCCATTTTACTGTGAAATCTGCAAAAGGGACTACAAGGAGACTCCCTGGCCAGTTCATCAAACCTCCACTGTGCATCAGTTCAATCTTGAAGCACTGCCCGCCCATAAACTGCACAAGTTTAATATATCTGCCAAGAACCGGGGTCTGCAGTTGATGCTCAAACAGGGCTGGGACCAGGAGCACGGACTGGGACCAAGTCAAGGTGGACGATTGTATCCTATAAAAACAGTTCTCCGCAAGCAACGAACAGGATTGGGAATCGAACAGCAGCCGGCGAGAGTTACCCACTTCGGGGCCTTTGATTTAAACGCTGTTAGAAGAAGGGCTCCCATACATCAGCCAAGGCGAACGCGGAATGATATGCAGCGGGAGAAAGTCAAGGAATGGAAACGGGAGCGTCACCTACGAAGGGAACTTAGCTAATTCTTATTAATAAGATTGTTTTAAAGTTTAATAGGAAGTTAGTTTAAGACTTAAACTTTAAGTTGTTATCTGAATTAACATGTTTGTCGACGTTTGTCGTTCAGTAAAGTTAAATCGACAGCTTTTTTACATATTTTCAAACAACACTTTATAAAGTTATCAACAAAACCATTTTTACATCGCTCTTTTTATAGAGGTTGCATTCTTAATTGTGATTTTTTAGTTAAGGTTTTAAGGTTTAATAAACCTTACAAGCTGAGAAAATACTCATATGTTATTTTGATCTCGGAATCGATGACCTTCGCCTCGCTAGTTGGTTACGCGATTAAGGATGCGGATAGTTTTGGTAAGAGGAGTGTGAGTTTCGGTTAATGCTGTTGCATGTGCTCTCTCCCTCTCTCATTCTCTTACTCTCTCCCTGACATCCTGACCCTGAGGTTGCGAGTTGACACGGTTTCCGCTTTGCGCCTGCGTCCTGCGGCTTCTGTGGCCCGCTTCGTGCCTTCATAACGGTATATAAGGAACTTCTCCGAAATCCTGCGCCCAGTTGTGTTCGGAATGCTGTAACGATAGGAGGTTCCCCTTTTTGTACAGTTAGCAAAAAGCGGCCGCGGAGTGCAATAAAAACAAGTGCTACCACTGCGTGTTTTAAAGTTGTACTCACACGGTCGGCAATTAAAAGTGGGAGTGCGGCGCCCAAGGTCGCCGGCAGCAGGCGTTCCACTTAGGTAAACAGCTTAAAGTGAATTAAAAAAGAACATGAAAAAACGTTTTGCTAAAGTAAAAGGATATTTTTTTAATTTAAATCGTTGATTCCGAAATTCGAAACCGTGACACTCCTGGCGGCCGATCAACACGAACAGCTGATTTTGAAAAAAAAAAAACCGATCCGAGGCTCGAACCAGGCCGATAGTGATGCGAAATTGGAGGGGAACTGGATTTTTTGAGGCATTTAATGAGTGATCCAGACAGTTTTTTTTTTGGGAGACTGTTTATCCCAACGCGTGCGGTTCGCTGCGCGCATTTAAATAAATTTTAAAATAATTAGCAAACATGCCGACGTCTTGCTAAACCGTTATCGTGTGCCAGTGCTTTTTTGTGTTTCGTGTGCTGTGTGTCCCCTTACCCGCTCCCTAAAAAACGCGCAATTGCGAAAAACGCAAAGCTGGCAAGAATTACACTAACTTCAGAATAATTAAACTAAATACGGCCATGTGATTGCACCGTGGGTGATAGTGATAACATAATGCTTACAAAGTCGTCGCCAATAACTCGATTTTTTCCCACGGATTAAGCAAAAAACAATATTATTTAATATACGCTCCGATGTTCTTGGTCTTTATGGTTTATTTTTGTAGCATTTATTTCGGTGATTTGTTTGGTTTGCATTGAACATGTACATATCGTGCTGCTCTCTTCGCGCACCCTCTCTTATTGTGTGTTGCCCTCTCGCTCTCCGATCGTCATTGCCAGCCTCCCCCTCTCTTTCTCCCACCCCCACCCCCTCCCCCTGTGATCAGGGCACTCTCCATGAACTTGTGTTGTGTTGGTTTTTATATGAGGCGTATTCAAAAGGGGTTTTCTTTCCATCCACCGTTAAAACGTTTAATTAATAATAATATATAAAAACTTTAAGCCAGCCTTTTATTTAAAATACATAATTTTATTAAATTATATAGGGAATACAGTTACCCTGCTAGTCAATTTAATACTGGTCTTCCGCCTCTGGCCCTTACCCGCCATTTCACTCCCATTAACCCCATTCGATTGTATTATTTTTCATAGACAACACAATGCTATAACCAGTCAAGTGCAGTGAGTCTGAGGCGAAAAAAGCGAAGTTGAATATTTTTATTTTGTCTCATTGATTCTCTGGAATGCTGCGGATCTGTTCCGGAGCTTGCGAAAACAAAACAGTCCCTTCTTAGTCATCTCATTTATTTACTAGTTGCGAATATGTTTTTCTTAAAACAGGTCTGCCTAGGTAAAATTTCCATCGGTTCATTAATTTTTTTTGTATGTTTACCTTTTACTTATAACGTTAAGACGTTAAGAAGAAATAGTTTTCCTAACCTTAACATAAAGATTTAAAATTTTAATCCAGTAATAATTCGAGAAAGTCACATAAGTTGTTGGTTCGAGCTAAAGAAGTTTAACTGTATTAGCAGAAGGCCCAGCAGATGCTATTTACTTCAGTGCTTGGGTGGAAACAAATCTCGTAAATCTTTAAAATCGTAAACCAAACAAATGCATAAGAGCCAAAATGAAAATGCTAAATGTTTATTATTGTAAAATAAACCAAGAGAGCCAGCCCGAAGAGCACAGAAATGAGATAAATGAAATGCCAAAACTTCCGGGTCATTGCCTGAACGCAATGCCAATGGCAATGGAAAAAGTCGAGATTTTCCACTCTGGGGGCTCTCTCCTTTCTAAGGGCCCTTCAATTTCCATTTTCCTTTGTGTTGCAAACTAAAACCAAATATCTCCGAGTAGTTAAAATAAATTGCAATCAAATGAAACTAAACAAACACACAGATATTATATTATTTGAAAATTCTTAATTGCTACACACTTGAAATACCTGCCGTATACGCGTAGATTGTTTATCCAAATACCCGGCCAACATTTTTCGGAGACCGACATAATAACCATTAAAGCAATTACAACAATTATAAACAACAATATCGAAATGAGCAATAAGAAACGCATGAACTTGAAAAACAAATTTAAGCATGCTTGAGCCAATATTCTGGCATCCAGGTCTTAACAGTGTCTATGAGAAAAGCGCCAAAAACAAAAGCACCAACATCAGCATTCGCGGATTTCTTCATTCAGCACCGACTATAAGCAGAGACAAGTGTTTCTGCTCCAGCGTTTTCCGCCTGACCGCGCTTTTCTTCGAGTTTCCTGAGTATTTTCCTAGGTAAGTACAGCTAGATAAATGCAAATTAATTTGCAGGGCGCTAAAACCGTTGTGACACAGTGCAAAAAAAGCTTGTAATATTTTCTGAAAAGATTTAGTAAATTGAATCAAAATAAAATATGAAGAGTGGTTAAATACTAGTAAAATAGTTAAGTTAATTTTTGAAGTTTTTAAAGGATTAAAATAGTTTTAAAATGAGTCCCTATTTTGTCCAGGTGTTCGTTTACATGTAATTGGCAGGACGATGGACTAATATAACATAAATCTCTTGCCTTCAGGAATTTTCTAATATCGCGAAGGTGTTGCATACCAAACGTTGCTTGAAATGAGCAATTTGTGAAAACTTTCGGCATAAATTGCTGCCCAAAATCTCCACCCCTTGAACGACGCCCATGGAAGTGAGTGTGTCAGTGGCAGGCGAAAAAATTAACAGAAATTAGGCCTGAAGTTTGTTGGCAAGCTCGCAAATGTGTTGTGGCTTAAAGGGATAAAGAGCTTTGCGTAGAGCAACAGCAGTAATTAACATTAATAAGACTGGGGCTAGTGGTAAAGAAGTTTTCTTTGGAATTTTCGGGCAGACAGACTGACGACTGGGTGACGGGTCCCACATTACTCACTTACCCAAGACGTATGCATGAGAGTTAGTGGGACGGCCCAACTTTTCAGACAACTGTTCTCTATTTTTTCCCGCTTTTTCCAAGGCCACGCATTTTGAAATATGTCCATAAATTAGAAATAATGTGCGTGCGACTTGTTAACACGCCTGGTGGAAGGTTCTTTAACAAACACAAAGCACGCACAAACTTTGCCCAGCGAAAGTTTAACCCCGAAAAGTGTCCTGTTGTGGCCAGTGTCAACATTTCAATAGGCTCTTAATTGCCCCATGAAGGGCTTGACATTCCGTAGAGTGGCTACAACAAAAAGATTGATACATTAATTAAGCCCGGGCCATGAAAACTCCTGCCCGATTTTCCCCTTTTCGGCGGGCTGTCATTGTTGCCGGTCTTAATTGGCTTTCCCGGGAGTGGAAAAGGTCAGCGAAGTTTGATTAAATTTCTTTAAAAAGCTTAATTGAATCCTGATTACGGGCTGAGCCAGCTTCCTACGCAACTACGGGCGGGCAACTATCGGAAAATGCGAAAAATCCCCCGGTCGTTTGGCGACGTTTTATTAACGTGCCATTGACTCTCGAGACTAAATGTGGCAAGAATGTCAGTCAGTCAGTCGAAGCGGAGGAGGCATTCGATTGAGCGTGTAAAAGTGGCTCAGCAAGGCGACATATACGGCTAGAAGGATGCCAAAACTTGTGGCAGCGGCAACAAAATCCATTGAAGCGCGAAATCGACTTAATGCATTAGTCTCCGGGAGTGGAGAACGTCAGAAAGACACGTAGAGCAAACATTTGCGGCTTACGAGTGCGAGTGAATGCGTGGGTGGCCTGAACGGCGGAGTCTGGAGTGCGGAGTCCTCGGATAGGTGAGCATAAAGCCCGGCGGTATAAAATTGAAAATTATGACAGGCTGTTGGCAACAATGTCATCGTGAATATGGCGCACACTGCAGCGCCTCTAGAAGTGGCAACAAAGACTGGCTGGCGAAATGGCTGACAAAATCCTGGCCGTGACAAAAAGTGGACCCCAGACTTCGCATATTCATATCGCCTCATTGCTATGCAAGTTGGTAAACTTAAGAATCCGACAACAACAGACAACGAGCGGCAATAAGAACGTCAACAAGTCGCAATAAAACACAGGCAAACAAAACTCGCAGCCAGACAGAGATGGCAGAGCATACAGATAGAAAGCTACAGATAGAAGCTACAAGATACTTCTGCACCCGTGGTGGATTCAGATACAGATACGTCTGAACGACAGGGCAAACAGAAAACTTAAGGTTCGCAAGATGAGTTTCCTGATTAAGATGAGTACACTGAAAACTAGAAGCACACACACCCCGGTTTTAATGAATTGCGTCATAGAGCAGGAGAATCTTGTCGTACTTAAACACCCTGTCAAATTGATTTATCCCAGGCGCGTAAATTTACTTAAATCTCTTTTTAAAATGTAAACAAATAAGCCTTCCTGTTGTTTACCAATAATTCGCTTAACAGTAAAGTACTTATTGCACGAAACTTTGATTGCAATAATTAATTTATTTGCGGCTTAAGCTTCATTGCAGTTAATCCCTTTATCGACAGAGGCCTCCAGTCACTTTACTATGCTCTCATCCGAAAGGTTTTTGACTTGGGTCGGGAATTAAAATGTATCTTTTTAACTCTTCACCGTCACCGCAATAGATAAGACCCATTGAATGCGATAACAGCCGAGTAATCTGTTTGCCACTTCGCGTATCCAGTTGTGCAATAAACTGAAGAGCGAAAGTTCTCTTCGCTCACCTACAGAATCGAATTATAATGACTAGACGGATATATGATTCCAAAAAGAAAACAAAAACATTTCACCAGAAAAGCCAACCAGAATGCAGAATGGATTTTAGCGATTAACTGGAGTACTAAAATATTATGCAATAGCCAAAGTTTACTGCAATAGATAAAACAAAACACAGCAGTTGGAAGCACGTGCCCTTTATATCTTGAGGTTTTGGGAGGGGGGCGTATTTTGCTTATTAAGTAGGTGCCACAGCTGACCAATCGACCATGAAATACATATTACTCCGTTTGGCTTTCTGCACACACATCAGGAATCTGAACCAAAATCGAAAAATATACAAGCCGAATCCAAACATTGATGGCCAATAGAATGGATATGATGTTAATGACTCTCGATATCATTTGGCCTGTCATTCTGCAGACCAATAACTGTCCTTGGCCTCATCGATTACAATCACTAGATTTATTTCGTTATTCTTCTCGCAAGTTGTCGGGAAAATTTTTACTTTTTGTTCTTACTATTTTCAGAGGAGCCTTAGTTTCACAAAATAAATAAAAATATTGTTTGCTTTTGTTTAGAAAGTGGCAAGCAGCTGTTTACATTTATTATTTGGTTCTAATTTCACGTATCAAAATCAATATTGTATGGTGTTATTATACGATTTAGTGTTAAATGACTCTGCATAACATAAATAACGTGCAGGTTTTTATAACTTTATCTGTGCGGCATTTTTAATACAGATGTGCTGGCTTAATAAATTTGTCGTTTGTCATAAACACGGCGCTTAGCTTTTTTGCGTCGGCAGAAGGTCTTTCATTTTTAATGAAACACAAACATATTTTGTAATAGGTTTTACGTTCCACTCCCTTTACTGCTTCCTGCACCTTCGGCTCCACTCGCCCGCACACAATTCACAATTCATTGTGCTCGGCAAGCGTTTTGAGGGCCCGGGCGAATATGTATTAGCAAACATGGGGCTCCTGCCAGTCCGCATTGGCGGACCCTGTTAAATGCAAATCTCGTGAATGGCTAGTCTCTAACCAGCCGCAACCGACCTACCGCCCGCCACCCACCGTTTATTCAAAGGCGGCATATTGGCGATTTGGGTTTTGGGATCAGTTGGTAGCTTTGGGGCCTTTGTTCCGTTTGGCCGACTGTGCAAATATGGGAATCGGTTTAAAGTTGAAACAAGCTTTTCACATTAAATCGACAAACACACCTTCGATGCGGACATAAGCCTCTTAATGGCCAGGAACCCGGAGCATGCAACACATCTTTCGGCACGACTTCCCAGTTATCCAAAGTGGAGCTCAGCCATTAGACAGTGGCCTATGTCACTCGGACTACAGCGAATCCCAAAACTTTCCTCTGAGTTACGTGCATAGGAAAGTGGAAAACTTATTTCCACCACATGTCTGAAGTGGACCGGTGAAAAGTGTTGACAAGCCGTTGCAACGAATGGGACAGCTTTTTAAATTTATTTATGCGCGTGACCCCGTGAAAGCAAGTTTTGGGAAAGGGACGGGGATATTTAAACACGAGGAAACACATAATGCGAGGAAAACGATCTGACCTTGGAAAAACACACTCAAAGGTGGCAGTAGTTTTGTCTTTAGTGGGAAATTAAATGGGAATAGTACACTCTTCAAATTTAAAGTTGGAAGGAAAACCCGGCATTAATATCATTAATATAACAAATGTACTTTCACAATGCCTTCTGCATTTATGTAACTCTGGTCGGTAATTGAGTGTTATAAATAGTGGAAAGTTTGCCAGTTCATGTTATTGCCATCAAAGGAACCGCTCGTAAACCGGTCGCAAATAAAATTCCTTTGTGCTGCATGAGCTTGACACGCATTGTCGGAATCGGACATTTTTATAGCCCCAGCTACAGCCACAGCTTTGGCCATAACCTGCTCTAGTGAAATGAACTATCGGAGCGGACTTTACGCCCGTGACTGGCTTTAAGGACGCCTTGGATGCAATTAGGTGACGTTGCTTTCGCGACATTTTGAATTAAAACCAAGAACTTTCCTTCTTGTGAGCAAAAAGCGCTGTATATCCGCGATAAATTCAAGATAGGACATAAAGCTGCTGTGTTTTTTGTGGGCAAACAAATCGTGTGTGTTTTTTTGAGATTGCATTTTCAAAGTTGTTTGGTTCCTGTTTTTGTTGTCTTAAAGTTTTGCCTCTGACCTCCAAAACTTGTGCAACCTCAATCCGTTGCACTGCTTGTTTTTTTTTTCGGCGTATTCGTGTGCATTATTACTCAGTTAGTTCCATGTACTCGGCTGCCCTGATTTCACGACTTTCGAAATTGTCTGCCCATGTCCAAAGCCTTTTCGCAGGGGTCGCCAGTTGCGCCGTATGCGTGACTTTTCATGGCACGTGATTAACTTGAATCCGCTGACCCTTCACCCCATTCCTCCACACTCACACACACACATTCACACGTGCCACACATACTGTAATGTGTGTGCTTGCAAGGGGTCAGCATGCAAATGACCATGGTCCACCGCGTGTTTGCATGCTATAAATACTTTCAGTTTTGTTTATGGGGCTCCCCAACGTGTTTCCCGTCGGGCGCTGCTTTTAAATATGAATTTTACGGTCTTCGCCTGCCTCTTTTCACTCGGTTACCTGGTACCTGTTGTTGGGCCATAACCGAGATTGCATTCACGTTGGCCACCTTTAATTTGCCGCCCGCAAAAGTGTGCTACAAAAAGTGGAAAGCCATTGAACAACAGTGAAGCTAGTGGAAGTTTTACTTGGCGTTACTTTTGTGTAACTTTAAACAATACTTGATTCATTTGTTGTGCTTAACTTAATTTTAATTGGACAGAAAAGGTATAAGCTGGAATAAGAGCTCTTTAACTGAATTCCCTGGAGCAACTTCAGGCATGCAAGCTGAGATAATTTGCATAGAAACAATATTTGTGCTGCATATTTCGTAACCCAAAGCCTCAAAATCTGCATGCTATTTGAGCTACGGATTTCGCATCCTAATTAATTAATTCATAAATCTCTGTTGAACCGAAAAACCAATACCAACCGGCGCAACAGTTGGGTGAACTTCTCAATTCCGCACTCGATAATGTGTCGATGTCTGATGACGAAAACAAGCAGCCACAGAGCACCAACGAAGGATTCCCTTGAACGAGAGGCAGTTGGCAAGGCAGAGTAAAGACAAGCCACAATCGTCTGAGGTCTTGGATGTGGTCGGATGCCAGTGGGCCAAGCCAACCCAGTCATTAATGTGCAGCTGCGCCACTTGCAACTGCCACCGTCGGCTGTAAATTTGCCGGCATTGTCGTCGACGCTTACAAATTGCCACCGAGAGCTCCATGTGTGCATGTAAATTAGCTTATTTAAAGTCGATGGCGGCGAAAGTGTCCTTGGGGCGTCTATTGATTGCTGTTTAGTTTAGTGTGCCAATATCGACTCGTTGGCACATGTAGCAGGTGTCAAATGTGTGGTAATGCAGTTAGCTGAGAGTCTGTTTAGTGTCACTTAGGAAGGGAAATCCATTCCCGCTCCCTCCACGAGTGTTTAGCATAAAAAGTGGTTCGACAATCAGTCTGATCAGTCCTGCAGGTTCATTATTTTCGATTTAATTGCCCAGGGTCTTGTTCGTGTCCATTGTACACACCACTAAACGGTTGATAAATCACATTCCAACACATGGAGCCCAAGGACAAAAAAGCACAATGTCATGTGCGACTATAAATTTACGAAGGGAATGTTGAAGCCATTAAATACTCTATACTGAACTTGAAACAATCCTTGGGCTACTTCTTACTACTAGACATAAACGGAGTGTGTTGTTCGTAATTTTAATAAATATTTAAACAAATATTTGTGACCTTCAGCCCCTTATTACAAAAAGGTACGTTATTAAATACAAACAAAAAACTGAAATCCAATATTCATTAGTTAGCCGTAATGTACCTGAAATATCCTATCGTTAATGTGTTCAGCACATAGTACAAAAGCCCCCAAATGGAGTATACAGTGCATTTACTAATGCAAACACGGGAGCGAATTCCGCGATGGGATCTGTTCGGTTATTTGTGGACTTAAATGAAACTGGAATGGCTACTCCATTAGAGCTAATCTCCGGTGCGCGTCGATTGTTTGCCTTTTGTGGCGCTGAAAAGTGTGCGCCGCCTGCTGTCGGAATTGTTTTCGCTCGCTGGCTTTGTGGTCTTTGGCTGACTGGTGTGAACACAGCCGCAAAATGGCCATAAAACATTACCCAGCAATAATAATAACGAAATCAACCAGAGCTGAGCAAACTGAGGTCATAAAACAAACACAAACACCTCCCGCGAGAAACGCGACAAGTCGACTGTTTGTGGGGGATTGCAGTTCACCTTTCGGCATTATGTTCGAGAGGGCAAACACTCTAGCAAATTGAATGTTTCCAAGTCTGTTGGTATTCAATCAATATATTTGCCTTATACCAAAGCGTTCTTTCATGCAAAGAGACGAAGGATACGGATGCGATTGTTTTGGAAGCCCAGAGTCTTTTATTTATTACTTTTAAAATATAACATTTATTTAATTTATTTTTCCAAGTGCTTTGTTTGCATGCAGCGTCTTCCTTAAACCAGACACAAACTGTTGGTGAAACTTGTCTGTTGCCTTTTGGGTGGCAGGGTGGCTGAAATACCTACGCAGTCCTAAGTCAACAATCCCCCCAATTAAACCCGCGATTTGTGCGTTGTCATGCCACCTGCCGAGGATCTCCTAATGCAGCAGGAGTGCATCTCGTGCTCGCCGCAGGATGCCACATGGGGCCCATTAGTCTATGCTAATGAGTTGGCCGCGAGCAAACTGCAGCCCGCCGCCAAAGTCGCTGGCAACTCATTTGCGTGCGAGCACCATTTAATTTCGGCGCACAAAGCGCGCTAATTGAAACCTCTCAGGTAGCTGGATGTGCCTCACCTTCATCTCCAGTTCATCTGCTTTCGGTCTGCCTTTTGTTGGCTGCCATTAAAGGCGAATCGCTGTCGGTCGGTTGCATAAATTGAAAGGGGCTGTCTGTGCCACTGCCACTGCTATTGCCTCTGCCGCCGCTGCTCGATTCATAGAAAATTACGTATACGCACTCGCACATGTCGTCGCAGTGGGAAGAGCTCCTCACATCTGGCAAGTGGGTGGGTGGCTTTGCCGTGAGGGTGGGATGTGCTGCCTGTATACTGCCAAATTTATTGCTGCTGCTGTTGCTCCCATTGTCGTTATGGCAGCATTTGTTGCGTTACTTTCAGTCTTCCAATTTGTCGTCGCACAACTTTGGCCGGCGTATTTACTTTGCTGCCAGTCTTTGTCTGGGCTCTTGGGCCAGGAAACTCGTTTAAAAAAGGATTTCGACCAAAATGCTGGTCTGGATCTGGCCTTCAATTTCTAATTTGAGCCCAAATTTGAATAAAATGTACAAAGGTCCATCTCGCATAGCTCTAACCTCCCGCTGCCATCATTTTTCAGGCAGATAGACTTGGATTTGGAAATTGGCAGGCCGGGTCACAGAGATAATAAATCTTTATTGCCCACAAACTATTTAGAGCTGCAAATGACTTGGTCGAATTTGTCCCAAGCTATTTTTCGAAAAATTAAATGGGAAGTCAGCGAAATTAAGTATTTTGTTTAATTAAATATAAAGCAGAAAAACCAACATTCTAATTGGGATCCAACAAGCCTTTCCCTTTTGTAGAGATCACCTATTTTGTAGACCGCCTGACACTGTAGCATTCTATTCCGTAGTTGTCATTATTGCTAGTTTTTTAAAGACACACACTTGTAGTCTAACTGAAAGCTAAGAAAATGCTGCGTTGTTTTTATAAAAGAAGTGCACCGTCTCTGTGGAAACAGCAGTTGCGTCTGCTCCAAACTGTCAAGCAGAAGTCCACAAAGCTCGGTCCAGACAGGCCTAAAATTCCGGATCCTCCGAAGGGATACGAGCCCAATTGTAAGACCGAATTCGGACCGTTGGACGACTGCGATCGGGTCTTCCAAAATCTGTATGGCCGCCACGATTGGCGGCTGCAGGGAGCCTGCGAGCGGGGGGACTGGCATCGGACCGGGGAACTCCTGGAGCTGGGTCCCGAATGGATCATGGAGCAGGTGAACAAGAGCGGACTGCGCGGACGCGGAGGAGCTGGCTTCTACGTCGGACACAAGTGGGACTTCCTGCGGCATGCGAAATCCGAGAATGCACCCAAGGTGATAATCGTGAATTGCGCCGAGGGGGAACCGGGAACCTGCAAGGATCGCGAGATCCTGCGCCACGAGCCGCACAAGCTCATCGAGGGCATGCTGCTGGTGGGCGTGGCCATGGGCTGCGGCCGGGCCATTGTGTACATCCGCAACCGGTTCTACAACGAGGCCTGCAACCTGCACTTCGCCCTGGCGGAGGCCTACCACCACGGCTTGCTGGGCGACAATGCCTGCGGCACCGGGATCAAGTTCGACGTGATGGTGCAGCGGGGAGATCGCTACTTGTGCGGCGAGGAGACCGCCATGCTCAAATGCTTGATGGGCGAACTGGGCAGACCTTGGCGTCGTCCGCCGTTTCTCACCGAGAAGGGCTACTTCAACCATCCCTGCTTGGTGATCAACGCCGAGTCCATTGCCGTGGTGCCCACCATCTTGCGAAGAGGTGCTTCTTGGTGGTCTGGATTGGGGCGAAGCTTCAACACGGGCACCAAGCTCTTTTGCGTTAGTGGTCAGGTCAACAACCCCTGCACGGTGGAGGAGGAAATGTCAATTCCACTGAAGGATCTGATCGAGCGCCATGCCGGCGGAGTGCAGGGCGGCTGGGATAATCTCGCGGCCGTGTTTCCTGGAGGACTTTCAACACCTCTCATAGATCCGCCCACTGCCGGGGAAATTCTCATGGACTACGACAGCCTGGCGGAGGCGGGCAGCGGCCTGGGATGTGGAGCCGTGATTGTGATGAGCAAGGACATCGATCCCCTGGCGGTGATGCTGCGGTCCATTCAGTTCTTCGAGAAGCACACCTGCAAGCAGTGCACTTATTGTCGCGATGGCGCCATTTGGCTGCCCGAGATGTTTGCCCGATTCGTCAAGGGGCAGACACACCCACACGAGATCGACTGGACTCTGACCATAGCCGACAAGATCAGGAACAGCAAACCCATCTGCGCATTGGCCTACAGCCAGGTCAACGTGGCCGAGAGTCTGGTCAGGATGTTCAGCCAGCAGGTCGAGGAACGCATCCTCAAGTACGCAAAGGGATCCTGAACTTGAATTTATACTATTTTTTATTGGCCTAATTAGATTAAAAAATTATTGAGTTGCGAATTGATATGCAAGAAAATTAAGTATTTTTCGTAGATATATACGAGTATCGCCGAAACGAAATCGATGATGTGCTGAACATTTGCGGCCATAAATAATATTTCGCTGTTGTTCCCGGATAATAAAAGCCGATTTTATTAATGAGTCAATGGCTGGTTCCTCGAGATGCAGATGCAGAGAAATCATTTCAAAGTTGTTTATTATTATTGCTTTAATTTATTTAATGGCCAACAAGATTTACGCCCACCTCTTAACTATTAATTATTTTTGCGGGGCGGCACGCTTTCGCAAAAGTTTTGCTAAATAAATTCAGTTTGTGTTAAAATTGTATAGTGGTCGAAGCATATGAAATCTTTGTTAAATAATATAAGCCTGTAGTTTTCCGTATAAAACAGAGTTTAAACTCCTGAAAACAAAGGCAAAGAACTACTAAATCGGATTGCCGAACGATAGAGATTTAATTAAGATGAATGGCTCCGAAAGAGCTCTGGCTAATGCGGTCAAAGAGAAATAAATCCCTGGCTTCTTTCGGGGACCCGAAGAATCCAGTCCAGCCAGTGGAAAATGTTTCGGATGGGGGCTCGCAAATCATTGATGGCACACGGCGAATGATGACAGTTTAAACGACTATCCAATCCGGTCTGTGGCCCTCGGTTCTCGTTAGTTAGTTGGTTGCTCTTGGATTTCAGTTTGCGGCTGATGAGAGCCATTATGTTGGTGATGTCCTGGCAAGGAAAAAACAACACACACACAGGAAAATGGGGAAAAATCGTGAGGATGAAAGGCATGTGAGAGTGTGTGGCGGTGGGTCAAAGTGGCAGAGGACACAATGTTGACATAAACAAACACCAGGGCATTTGTCTGCGCTTGAATGATTGCAGAGACAACAGGAGCAGCGAGCACACAAAGATTTACCCCGACACGAGGCCATGTCCTTGTGTCGCCCTAATCGTGTTTGTGGGTCAGTTTACCCTTGCCATTATCCCTTCGCCCGCCGCCTGCCGCTTGCATTGCCAATAATCAGGGCTCGCCAGACACTCGGCTGCTGCTCTTGGCCGCTAATTTGTTTGGCCCGGTCATCGCAGGAGAAAGTGCCGTTCTTACGAGGCCAGCGAAAGTGTTATTTCTTTCTGTTTGGCTTGGCACATGCTCATGGTTCATTTCTCATCGCCGAGGCAGCAGCCTGCGTCACTCTTATCTCAATTAGGGAGCCATTCATCCTGGCAGCCGAGCACTCCTGACACTTGCCGACAGTGTCCACTGAGGTGCCTCAGTCTCCAATTGGCGATGACGGATAGCCGTGCAATTAACACTTACCAGCGGTTTGGGTTACTCCTTAAAAAAAAGAAAAGGAAAACCATTTGTTAAGCTTCTGCAGAGTAATAAATTATGCATGCTTATGGTCCATTGACAATCTTGATTCAAAGCCCATTATGTTTTTAATAGGATTAAAGATGGGTAAATGACCTCTGCACTTAGTTAGATAACAAAGAGATGGCTTGTGGAATTAGGCGTCTATTATTCTCCGCTCTCATAATAGAAATAAGCCCATCAATCCACCTAGGTAAACTCGCACAAGAGACTGAACACGTTTTAATTACAATCCTTATCTTTTTTGCGGAAATACATATGTGCGGTTCTTTTTTAGGCGCATTTCAACAGAAGGCTAAGAGGATTAGAATCACGCTGTTAAAAAGCAAATGAGGACAACTGAAAATAATGTGCACACGCCGTGGCTCACGGCTCCGGTTCTGTTTCTGTTTCAGTTGCTGTTTCAGCTTCTGGTTCTGGTTCACCCGGAGGCAGGTCCTTTCATCCTTGTCTCCTTTCCGACGCAATCATTTGCGCCTGAGTGGGGGAATCTTTAAAGAGTGACGCAAATGCGGGCTGGCGTATGAGTTTCACACCCAACGCCCTCGTCGGACTCGGCAGACTGATTGTGGCACTCAAGAACAGTCCTCAAGTGGCGGGCAGAGTCCTCATGGCTCAGTGCAAATTGCGGATGAAAACCGCTGGAAACTTGGCAGTTCCTCGAAGTTTGTTGCGAGTAGTTGCGGTGCTTGATCCTCGATTGATATGGCTTTCGCCGCTCTCCAGTTAATCACTTTGCCACCAAGCAGTTCGCTCTTCCTTCGCCGCACAACAGGTTAAAGCAACCTGAATAATTCGACATAAGACGCACTCATTGCCTGCCAGGCAATTGCTTATTAAAGTCCAATTACAAGTTTGAGCAATCATTAGGGGAAGTTCAAGGACCGACGTGTCCCTCGTACTTTCCCGAAATGTCTTTTGTTCATGCATAAATTTAATGGCGCGTTATCTCAATTTTGTGCCTTACTGACTGCACAAAAGTTAATCACATGTGGGTGGAAATCGTATTTAGATATTGATTTTGTCGTCTACTAGCTTTTTTCTCGCCGAAGTGCACACATCCCGGGCTGCGAGTACCACCCATCCCGCGCTCCGGCGGATTATAATGCCGGAGCATAATCTCGAATGAAAGCGAATGTCTTGAATTCCGCAAATTAAGAGTGCCGAGACCCAGGACTTTTCTTTGGCCCCACTTTGCTTTGCCGTTCGCTTTTCTCGCCTTTCCCGCTTTTCTCGCTTTTCTGGCTTTTCGCCTTTCGGCTTTCGTTTTCTGCTCCTCGGTCTGCCCAGGGTGCTCGTGTTATGGCACTTGATTCATTCTTAGCCGGAATACTTGGCATAACTTTTGCTGTTCCCAGCGCTTATTTTATTTCACTTTCTGGCCCGGCCCGCCCACTCACGTCCTGGCCAGGACTCCGTCCGCTGTTCTGGCCAACTCGCATTACTGTAATGAAGACCAGCTCGGCGGTCGTCCTGTCACTTGAGACGGATTTGGATCCGGGAGTCTGAGCCTTCTGGGCCATGTGTCGCCTGCCCACGCACTGCTCTCATCACAGTGGAAAGGTCATATGGGGTTTCCCACAGACCAAAAAGGGTTTCCCCTTCCAGCTCACAGGATACAAATCCTTTTGTACAACAGAAATCGTTTTGCACTTCGAATGTACTTTATTCACAATCGTAATTTTTTTTGAAAAGGTTTTCTTTTATTTAAGCTGTTTTTTTATTTTATTTTAATTTAGCTAACATAGGCATTCATAAGATCTTCTACTTGACTTTCACCACGTAAAGGATTTAGTTGCCAAAGTAGTTATTGTTAGTTAACTAATTAAATCAGTTTCGGGTCATAGAAAGGTACTAAGTAACCGTAAACTAATAGCAAAGTTGAGCTGCAATTAGAGAAGCCCTCACTTTGAGCTAATTATAAGCTCTCAGCAATTAGCTTTTCAGGGCTAGAAAAGGGGTTACACGCCCACAAAGTGTTGCATATGAATTCGGAATACGTCTCGGTAATAATTTATTCAACTCTTTCCAGAACCACGCCTGCCCCTCCGCCCCTCGACTTCTCCACCTCGAGCTCCACATGTTGGGTAAATTCACATCGAACCATGTCCAGGTCTACCACCAGTACTCGCGACCAGTGCCCGTGAAGAAACCCGTCAAGGTGAGTCGCCGCTCGAGATCCTCGAGTCCTTGCTTCTTTTCGTCTTTTCGTCCTCTCGTCCTGTTTCCCTAAGCAAACACAATTAGCATGCATTAACAGAAAAACCCTTTCATTGGCATTCCTCGGAGAGCTTCATAATTGGGTGCAAGGTGAATGGGAAATTGCGTTGTATTTATTTTGTTTTGAATTTTGTGTGTCCTGGCTTTCGTTTTTCGTTTCTCGTTTTTTCTTTTTCGTTTTTCATTTGTTGTGCCGTTTGTTTACACATTTGCCGACGCACAAAGGCGGGCTTTAAACGGGCGCTCTGTTTTCTTTTTGCTGAGAGAGGGGAGGGGCTTTGGAGGGGATACATCCTGCATGACACGTGACAAATCCCCCGGAGAACCGACGCACAGCACGAATATCCTTCTGCATGCCTGCACGCCAAAGACAAAGCGAGACTAGCGAAACCATAAATAATTGATATTTCATAATTGTTTTTCTTAACCCTGCAGGCCAAGAAGCCTCACTCGCAGGCGGAAATCAATTGAAGCGGATACCACCCGTCGTTCACGGTCCATCCGCCCACTACCACCTGCCACCTAAAACCAACCGCCCACTACCACCCACTTTCCCCCACTCCCGTTTCAGTTGTTTATGTGTGCGTGTCTGTGCGTCCGCTGAGGACGATGTTGAAACAGAAGCGTTTGGCCAAGCAGAAACCCAAAGCGAAACCGGTAAGCGAAATCAACCTGGCCGATATCGGTGTACATCTTCTCCCCCCCAACGCCTACCTCTTCAGGTGCTTTTAATTTGATCTATATACGCATATATACTTCACCCACCCACCCACTCTGTTCCTCTGCTCTTTGCTCTGCAACTGCTATTTGACTGACTGCCAAACTGCTTTGTTGTGGAAAACTGAACTATCTCGCTCTGCAATTACCTCTTGAGTTTACCCCCTTTCCATGGCCTTGCTGGAATCTGTCTAGTGTAGTTTGTAGCCAAACTATTGCGAGTTCCTGTTCGTAGTTTTCTTTTTGAACTATATCGTAGTAATTAGTTGGCCCAACTTTTGGCCATTTAAAGTATTTTAGAACTCTATCTTAAGTAGCTTGCTTCTTCACCTAGATTTGGCTTACTTAATTAGGCCTGTTCTTGTTTTCACTTGTGCCAACATGTTGCATAAGTGATTTGTTGCAACGATTTTACAACGTTTTCTTTTTTTAATATTTTTAGAAAAATTAGCCAATATCAACAATTGGTTAATTAACTTGTAAAAGTATTTATAGTAATTATTTGATCATAATGTTTCGTTTGTATTCATCGAACTTTTCAATGGTAGTGATTTAAATAGAATTGCATTTATATTCTGAACAGAAAAATTGTGATGGAAGTAGTGCTCCTACGAAAAGATATTCATTTAGTTAAACTAATTAAATAATTATTTAACCAGGTGTATTTATATATATCTGATTTGTTTTGTTGGATTGTACTCACTTTAACAGTTATTTATGTGTTCGTTAAATATGAATATAAATATAATGAACATTTTAATAATGTTCTGAAGGTAAATGTTTTCTTAACTTTAATTTAAAAAGAACAGGAAAATGTTGTAGTAACAACTTATCTCTAATTGGCAAAATCAAAGTGAACAACAGAACAGGTCTGAAAAATGTAGGAATTGAAGCTCAATTAACCGCCTGAAAGTATGCATCAAACCCAGAACTTAAGATGACCGACAACCTAGTTTGAGATCTGGAGAAAGTATCTTTTTGGGCGTTCGTTCTCTTTGCTTCTTGGCCTTCTTATCAACTATCCGCCATTTGACAGACAGCTGCTGCTTATCAATGGCGAGCGAGTTGGGAACCAGCTGTTTGACTTACTCGCCGGCAAAACTTTAATTGTTTGACTTGTGGCCACGGGGGCAGCACTAAAACGAGGGCAAAATGAACAACTTTGAGAATCAACATAATTATGGCTTGCACATTTTTCCCTTAACGATGAGCATTAAAACGCTTTTAAACTGCTAAAGTTTCACTGAAGTTTTCCTAGAGCTCATATAATGAAGCGCAACCCGTCGAGATCGCCGAGAATGCTATGCATTCTCTCTGAGGGGCTTATCGCTCTCGATTTGTTCGAGTTGTGTTTTTGTCGATAATATTGCCTCTATATTTGCGCCGCTAATTGACACCGCTCGCCATGGCCAAGTGGCAAAGCTCTCCGCTGCGGAGGCTCAGTGCTCGACGCAGCTCCATGCGAGCCAAGCGGGAATCGCTCGCTCGAAAAAGCCTACACCGCGACAAAAAGCAACATATAAAATCGGAAGCAAAGTTCAATCTTGACAGTACGCCCTTCTCAAAAATTATTGAAACTTTTTTATCTGGAAAAGTATGACATTTATAATAATCATAATTACATAAGTTTTTCTTTTCTGATTAGAAAAAAAATTTAAGAAAATGATAAGTTTTTTTCTTAGCTAAACAATTTTGTTGTTATTGAAGTTGATTAACTTACAAAATTACATGTTGCTTGAAACTTCTTTACATAATCTTAATTTAATAGAATTTTAGTAATCAAAAAAAAACCGCAAAGTTATTCAGTACTTTGAGCTCTGTTTCTAGAATATAACACCGATTTAAGAACTTTTTCTCCGTGTACGCACAGTAAGCGTAGTTCGCCGCGCGATTAGATAGCCGCGTGAGTGAGTTTTGAGCATGTGGATACCCCCAACCCGCGGAGCAAGTGCATCTGGAGCTGACCATGTACTTCGAGACCAATTGGGTTTTTGTGAGTAATCGAGCCCTGCATGAGTAATTGTGTTTAATTGGCGAATATTGGCCGGAGAAGTGCAGCTCGTTGGGGTTTGGGGCCAACCGGTCTGTGGGAGATTCGCTTGACATATCTGTGTTGCTGTTTCACTTGTTTATGTCTTCACTGTTTTGTTGTCGTTTAGTGTTAATCAGCAGCTGTCGACTGTGAATTTGAGAGCGAGTTCCACGCAAAACGCTCTCTACTGAGTGATGGCAATCTAGCTTCTGGCTGGAAAGTAATCATTTAATAAAAAAGAATAACGATATGGGTTGAAAAAAAAATCGGACTTACATGTTTATATATATTTAAATGAACCAAAAGCTATTAACATTTATAAAGAAATTTAAAACCGCAATCTAAGAGGGACCCTTCCCGCTCAACCCCAAACTCTGACTTATTTTGAATGGATTTTTGACACCTCGTGTTCTGAGCCAGTGGGCAAACTTTGGCGGAGGACTCTGAAAAAGTCAATTTCGCACTCCTTTTGAGACGCAGCCATGCAAAAGCGGGACTCGGCAAATGCGCTGAATGCCCCATCGCCACTCCATTCCCCCATCCCCCGATCCATCAAGGCGGCGACGTCTTGTGGTGTTTTTCGAGAACGAATGTGGCACTTCATCAGCCTTGGCAACAGCCCCAGCCGCAGAGCAGCATCAGCATAAGCTGCCGGAGCTTCGCCATCAATTTTCCACTTTGGAAGCCCGCAAGTCAACAGCAGGTGAAACACTAAAGGACCACCCACCCGTCGCCTTTCAGCCCCTTTCCCCCTTTCACCCCCTGCTGCCTTTTATTATTCGCCAGCTTGCATTATGCACGAGCGGATGAGATGACGGGCTTGATGTGGGTATTAAGTGCTGTTTATGTTGCACAACTTTTATCGGGTTCGATAAGACAGGTGGCCCGGCAAATTGCATCCTGCAACGAACAGCGTCGGGCTGCGGTTTAATCCTAACTGCGAGTGCATCAATTTTTATGCTCGATTCCGGATGGCGAACTTAATTGGATAACCGCACGTGCACTGCTCTTAGTTCCATTGCATATTTCCGGGCCTGGCCATTGTTCGCCTGATTTCCTGTGGGAGTTCGATCCGCATATTGGCTAATTAGTTTAGCAATTTCCGCCCAGAAAAGGGTCAGAATCGAGCACGCTTTCCCCCTTTCACGATTCCATCATGAATTTCAATGAAGTGTTAAACAAAAGTTGATTAATTTAGTTCCCGCTGCAGCTCTGCTATTTTTTGTCGTATCCCCGATCCACTGGGTCGTCAATGGCTATTAGCCAGGGCTTTGTTGTCCCGAGCCCTGGCCGTTTAATTAATTTGAAATATGCCACATTTCCTTCCGCATCAGCTGAACTGTGTTTTATGCCCACACAAAAGTTTTGTGGCTCTTGGGTTGCGCCGAAGGCAAAAGCTTTTATTTTAATAGACGCTGCATAAAACGGCCCCGAGGAGATGCCAACATGCATCCACATCCGAATAGGACATGGAACGGAATGGGGCGCATATATGGTTATGCTTTATATGGCATCGTCGAATGCCCAAAGGTTTCGTTTTTCAGCAGATAAGCATAACATTCTTAATGTTTCGCCCACTTTTTGCGGCTGTCGTCCCTCGTTTCTATTGGGGCTAAAAGTTTAATTGGTTTTCCTCTCGCTCCGGGAAAATGCTCGGGCGTAGTCGTGGGAACCCGGAGTTATGAGTTGTTCAACTTTGCCCGTCCACTCTTACTCCATTCATGTAAGCCGGCCGTTTTAAACTATTCTGAACACTATTTGAAACTATTTGCTGCAAGAAATTAACAATCATAAAGTGTACATACAACTAGATAGTTAATATCGTTATCAAATCTTTCCCAACTGATTCAGATAGAAAACGAATCAAATTTCAAATTCATTTCTTTTTTTCTAATTTGAAATAATGAGAAAGATATTCTTTTGCAAATGGCTTTTCGTAGTTTCTGCTATCCTCATTTTTTGCTGAGCAATTTAAAATGTAGAAACTAATTTATTAACACAGATTTTTGGTTTTTAATAATGCAAACAGTTTTTGCGGACGTGCCTTGTGGCCATTTTGTGGTCTTAGTCCTGGGTTCCCATTTAAGTTCTGTGGCAAATATCATGAATTCCGTGCGGTTATGAGTGCGGTGGGTGTGGGTGTGGATGAAGGTGTCTGCGAACTTTGCCCCACCTGTGGCCATCGCCTGCATTTGTCAGCTGCGTATTTGCCACCAGGAGAGTGTCTCAACTACCTGTTCGTGCTACCTGCAGATGCAACTGCCATCGTTTTGGCGCGACACTTGGCCAAGTACTCAGACAAAGTCACTTTAAGCTGTGGTTTTGAAATGTTAACTACTCGCAAGCGAAGTCAGTTCGTCCTACAGTTTGTAGCCCAGGGCTCTTCGAAGGGTTTCTCATTTAAGAGTGCAAAAGGGCAATCAGTAGGGTGCATACTTTCAGGACGAGTAGCCTTAGAATGTAAAACTAAACACTAGTTAATATCTAAACTTTAAAAGTATTTAAAATATGCTAAACACGGTAATACTTTGAGATAATCACCTTTTGAGTAGCTATAATCAAAGCGGTCTGGTAGTAAGTCAACATAGATTGCCCCACAACATTAAAAAGCAGAAGGCAACGGAGAGGAGCGGTTTATTTTACGTCTTAAAACTAATTTTAAAACATAATATTTTTCTTCTACTTTCAACTTTGCTTTGCACAACACAAACCCCACACACTACACGCCAATCTTTGCGTAACTCAAAACAAAACCCGACAAAAACGTTTGCCCTTTAAAATCTAATTTCCACTTTGATTTGGATTTGATTTCGTTCTGCGACACAATGAACAATCCTTGTTATACATTTAAATTATTGTGCTATGATCTGTTAATTAATCTTTTTTGTGTTTTCACACTCTATTCTCCCACCCACCACTCCACACACGAAACAACACCCGAAACAACAATGAATAATTTACAACCACGAATTGTTGTGGAATTTTCAATGCACCACTTCGTGTGTCTGTGTGTGTGCGTGCGTGCTCAAAATTGTGTTTGAAATTGCACAAATGATAAAATATTACATGCGAATATTGAAACATCTAAAACAACAATTACCACGACCTCAAAACGACGACCATAAACCAATCCGCAATGTGTTTGTGACACGTGAACGCCTAAAAAAACTTGACAATTGTAAAAATGTAAAATGTAAATGTCAATACCCACGTACACGCACAAAACCAAAAACAAAAACAAAACCAAAACCAAACCGAAACAATACCGAAACTAAACAAAACGAAACCCTTAAAGATACCATGGGGACTGAAAAAAATCTGTTGGGGTCTGATAAATATAACCGTGCCCAGGGTAAGCAATCAACATTCCACCTTAATTTCTATATCATTTAATTGTTTTCGTTGTACGTTCGCCCACAATTGCTGTTGTTAATTATGTTTTGAAAATCTGTAAATCTATAAACCTTTTTGTAACTGCCTACTAATGTGCACCTAACCACCTAACCTTAGGCAAGCAATTTTAAATAGTAATTAGATTAGTATACTAGATCCTGGGCTTTCATTGGCAGCTTCAATTCACCGAGCTGCCAGGAGTAATTAATTAACTGAATCAGGAAATCCATTTAGTGGATTGAGTTTACAAAGGCAATACCGCAAATTAAATAGCATTTGATCTAGACCATCAATTATTTAGAAAATCAATTCATTTAATGGCCATGCACCCAATTCCAGCCTCTTGGATCAACTCCAAGCGACATGAATCAAATTTTGGCCAAATGACAATTTGGCAGGCCGCAGGATGGCTTCTGCCAGCTGAAGCTGTGTCCTTTGGCTGTGATTCCGGGTTATTATGGGGCTCAACTTTGCTTTGGTTAATTAGCTTCATACTTTTAGGCGTCGTGGAAATGGGAGTGAGAGCTTTTAGACCTTTAAGCGAATCTAGGCAGATTACCTCTAGCCGTGTTTATCTGGCACGAGAGCGTTATGCCGCCCACTTTCGGGTGCACTCCCAAACGGAGATGGCCTCTCGCAGATGGCCTATTTGCACATAGCTCGGCTTAGCCGAGAGGAGAGCTGCAGGTTCCAGGTGCGTGCCAGTCGAGATTCACCTGTCGTCCGGTTCGGTTGCGGATGCAAGTGCTGCTGCAGCCGCCGCTCGCGATCCGCCTCGAATTCAATTAATTAGAGCACATTAGCGGAAAATAGCGTGTAAACGGGCAGCACGGCAGCGTCAACATGGTGGTCACGGACTCCCCGCTGGCCGCCCACAAGTACCTGCGCCGGATATCCAAGGACTTCTCCACGGTCCGCAGGTACAGCAATACGCCGGCTGTCGGCTCGGTGCGGGCCTCCACTTCCGCCTTCCTGGCGGCGGAGGCAGCCGCCCACCTGCCCACTTGCGGCTCTCCGGCGGCCAGGACTCCGATCGGTACGCCGAGGGGCATCCGCCGGCGCCAGCGGATGCGGAAGCGCTCCTCCGTCTCCTCCACGCTGTCGAAGGTCCTCATCCTCAATGTGCGGGACCTGCTGAAGGCCCAGGCCGGCAGCGAACCCCTCAAGGAGGTAACTGAAACCCCTCCTAAATGGCGGAGTAATTATCCCCTGAACCACTGGGAATCCCAAGAGCTGTTTGCTCTCAGCGCCTCCATGTGACCCCATGGCTAATCCAACTGTGGCCTTTGTTGCCAAAGTGTGGCCCAAAGTTTGAACTTTGGCTTTGTTTGCCGCGATAACGGCAAAGTTGCAGTTGGCCAAAGTTTTGATTCGAAATGGGAATCAATTGTGCGAGCGCCAGAGGATTCAAGTCGGCATGAAAACGTGACTGGAGATGGCTTACATAACATAAGCGGATCAAAGTGCATAAGCGCTGCAAATCACATAGGAGCTTATAGTTTTCAATATGTTTTCGTAAAGGAAATTTTGATCTAGAGCTAGCAATCATTGTAGTTTATAGCGCTCGTAGCAAATAATGGTTATAAAGCTTGTTAAAGTTGTCACCAATGAAGAGTGGGAGCAAACAAAATTTAATTAGTGATTTGGCAGCTTTAATTCGTTTACGTTCAATTGAATATTGAAACTGGGCAGTGCCAAATGCAAATGTATAAATTAACAACTTCAAAAACCAACGAAAACCCCCACCCACATTGTAAATATTTTATTCTGTAAATGCATACCTTTATTTGTTACATTCGTTTGTTGTCAATTAACCAATTTATTTGTTCCGAATTTGTTTTCAACAAGTACTGTTTATATAGTGATTGTATTGTGTCGTCGTTGTTTATCCCCAAAATCTGTAATTACTAAATGATTAATGAAAACTATTAGCATTTCAATTAGTTGGTCTATTATATTGTTTAAATTGTAATTATTTAAACCTCTTCTGACTGGGGCTCCTCAACCCAATCTAAACTCAACTTTTGGTTGACCAATGTTTACTTGTATAATATAATGCATTTTTTAAGCACTCCCAATCCTCGGTATCAGTCATTCTCTATGACTCCTTGGTTGATCTGTATACCTAACGAGCCTTCTGTTTCCTTCAAGTTAATTTCTATTTGCTCCTCTAGCTGTATATTAAGTGTATGAAGTGTAACTATGAGCATTCGTAATGGAGACATTTAAATTGTTTAGGTAATATTTTAACTAATTCCACTTTTGTCCAATTTAGCACCAGCCGCGTAGTTGGATCGAGACAAATTTCCAGAAGCGAGAGTGCATCAAATTCATACCATGCCCAAAGGACGATAAAACGTAAGTGGCACCTAATTTAATTTGTTTGCATTTAAGTTCATCTTGTGAAAGGCGCAGCCGTTGGGCGAAGAGCTGAAGACGGAGCGAGTTGGGGTCCAAGTCCAAGACGAAAGATGTTGACCCAGTTTCGCGTATCAAAAACGCTTGCCGAGATGCAGTGGAGCGCTACTGGCCCAGTTCCTAGAGCGTTGTGTATTTAGTTTCGTTTCGGGCGTTAGCATTTATTGTTTATTATGACAGGCGCTGTCCCGAGAAGCAGCAATTGAGATAAATGCGCCATAAACCCAGCCACGGCCTTTATGGCGCTGGTTCTGCCTCTGATTCTGCCTCTGATTCTGATTCAGATCCAGATCCAGAATCAGATTCTGGTGAAAGTTTCCAGAGCAGATAAATGGTCGGGGGGACAGACGTGGGATGGGTTTATGGCCCCTTGATTTCACTCGCCTGTTATCAGCACCTGGCCTGCCAAATATTTGCTCGCCGGTCTGCAGTTTTCCCCCCAAGTTTTCACGGCAACCGGTAGCTGTCACTCCCGAAAGCTTCTCCATTAGTTGTCCTCAACGAGTTGACTCTCAGCCGTAGTTCTGCAGCAAAAACTTGGCTAATTAAAATAAATTCACCAAGATTGTTGCTCTTCTACTTTGAACTTTATCAACTTTCATTTCGATTTCATTTTTCATTCAAAGTTCAAATAGATAATTTGCACTTCCAAGTAATTTTAATTCTTAATTAAAAATAAATACAGTTTTGGCAATTTCGCGCAATTTAAAATCGTTGGGATTACATATCTATATAAAGAACCAGTTTATTTATTTTCACAAGTACGAGTTTTAAGGGAATCATTTGTCTGTGTACTTATAGCAAGTAAATGCAAAAGCTTGCTTAAAATTCATTAACAAATGTTACGGACAACGTTTTTTGTAACGCAAAGCCTCCATAATTAAAATTTGTTATGTAGCCAGATGGTATTTCAAGTCGGCTGAGCTCTTGGTTTGGCATGTCTACCGCATATCAGTCAGCACCCGAGGAATGTGCCACGGACACGTGCCGATTAATTTGATTATTTAATTCTATTAAGGCCGATTTATTTGGCTTAAGCGAGAGTTGCCCGAGGGAGGCTGTGTGTGTGAGGGGCTCTAATTGAAATGCATTATTTAGCAAACAATTTTAAGCACCTGACAAGAACATCAGCTGGCAGGCGAGCATACAGTCGGTCGGTCGCCTGGGTCGGGTCAGACAGGTTATTGCCGCTCCGCGTCTTGCCGCTTCTTGCTGCCATATTTTTTTTGGGGCTACAAAGCCAACACTAACGCAAACACGGGCGTAAATAACGCTTTATATCACACGTGGGCATCGCAAACAATGTGACAGGTTAAGGCGGATGCGTGTGTGTTTTCCCGGGGGCGTGCCGGCCTGCCTGTTGTTTGCCAAGTATCATTTTCACCCACACACATCCTCGGTGCCAGTCAACACTTCGATGGCCGGGAATATGTGGGCCAGGACCTGGATTCCCTGCACCTTAAAGCTCTACAAACACAACAGTAGCTTGCTTGTTTTTCACGTTTATCTGCAGTGATTATACCCGCTTACTCAATTGAAATATAAACTCAAATCAGAGGGAATTACCATGAAGAAATTAATTTAAAACGGTTGCGCAGGTTTTAACTATAAGTAGAACCGCATGAGTGTATTGGGAAAAAAATAACAGACATATTTAACATTGTTTGAAACGCTTTAATTATTTGTTCCTTTGTTGAATAATTCCCTAAAGTTATTTGGTTAACTTAAGATTAAGATAAATAGTGATTGTTATCCTTGTGAAATAAAACCATTTGATTTGCCCTTTGCAGATGCTGCTGTGGCCAGGGCCAGGTCACCCACCAGACGATTCCCGGCATCGAGAGTGGGTCACCGGGAGACCTATGGCTGCCCACGAAGCACACCCGCCCCCAGCCCACGGACGCCTATGGAACCATCGAGTTCCAGGGCGGCGCGCACCCCACAAAGGCCCAGGTAGGCCTCTGCCCCATTCCGGGCAATCTCTTTTAGTGCGGTCCTTAATAACTTCACCGGGGTCTCGCTTGCTTTTTCCAGTACGTTCGCCTGGCGTTCGACACGAGGCCCGAGTTGCTGGTGCAGCTATTCACCAAGGAGTGGAACCTGGAATTGCCAAAACTTTTGATCACCGTGCAGGGCGGCAAGGCCAACTTTGATTTGCAGGCCAAGCTGAAAAAGGTGAGCGGGGGAAAAGTTTGCCCGGAGAGCAGGCAGCGCCGAAGTGGCAGAAGGGTCGTGTGTCACACGCTAATTGAATGGCCGTGGCATCCTGAAACGAAACTGATTTCTATTCGATTCGCAGGAGATACGCAAAGGACTGCTGAAGGCGGCCAAGACCACCGGAGCCTGGATATTCACCGGCGGCACAAACACCGGTGAGCATTCCGTTTCATTTAAGTTTTATGAAAGGACACTACCCAGTTTTATGGCCGGCGATTAAGGGCAGGCCAACTTAAATAAGCACAAAGAAAAATGAGCGAGGAAAACAAACAGCAAGCGAACGGGGCCGGAAAACTTAAAGAGGGAAAATGGAGGACCGTGGGAGCGGAGGAGCAGAGGAGCAGAGTGCGGATGAGCGACCCCAGTCGAAAATTAAATAAATAAAATCCCAAGCGGAAATCACGCAGCCAGTGATTGTACACACTTCAACTGCTTGCCAGTCAACATATTGTGCTACCCAGTAGCCCGATGATTGGGGTATACCAGGATTGCTTTGGGGAAGGTGCGGGTGCATCTGGTTGCCCAAATAAATTGGATTATAAAGCCAGGAAGGGTGGTCACCAGAATATTGGGTTAGCCAGAAAATTGCTTTAACATACTCGTATACGTAGGAACTTTCTTCTCTTTTTTTCGGCCAAACTTTAACACAATTTGCGAATAAAACAGCAAGAGTTTTTATTAAATTTTTTGGTAAAAAGCTAATAAATTGAGTGGGAATATTTTATGAACAGCGAGTTTTGACGCGACTGTTCGTCTGCGAAAAACTGTGCTCCTTTTTCAGTTCTTTTCATATTCAACAGAACTTATAAAAAAGCAACTGTGGAAAATTCAATTTTTTTGGTTGCTTATTTAGTTTGAAAAGCCAGTTATAGTGAAAAGGCAAAATGAAAGCGATGTCTCTTTTGCAATTGGCTGGAAGTGCATACCGTAGTCGCGTCGGGATGCCGGATACTTTATTACATTTTTCATTCGAATGCTCTCGTCCTTTTTTTGTCGTCTGGGTCCTGTGCTCGAGTTGTTATTAAATTTTAGACACGCCCCCCGAGTAAGACATAAAAAGCCGGGATCGAGAAGGTCGCGGGGCAGTGGAGCAATCGCAATCCTCCGCGGAGACAAACTTGTTTACGCACTTGCTCAACGTGGCCATTGTTGTCCTTTTCTGCTCGCCAACAGGCGTCACCAAGCAAGTGGGCGACGCCCTGCTCCTGGAGGGTCAGCAGCGGACGGGACGAGTGGTCAGCATCGGCATCGCCCCCTGGGGAATCGTGGAGCGCAATCACGAGCTGCTGGGGCACAACCGCGAGGTGCCTTGCCACAGCATTAGTTCGCCCAGGTGAGTGCATATTTTATGGGCAACAGGTCGAATTGCGACAGGCGAGGGCTTAAAAATTCACGAGCATTAGCTGTTGCAATTCCCAGCGCAATTAAATCGAGTAACCTGTTGCATGCCACCTGTTCCTCACTCCTTTCAGGTCCAAGTTGGCCGTGCTCAACAACCGACATGCCTACTTCCTGCTGGTCGACAATGGAACCCAGGCAAAGTACGGCGCCGAATTGATCCTGCGGCGCAAACTGGAGAAGTTCATATCCAACCTGAAGCTTCACCCATGTAAGTCGAGGACAAAAGCCACAATGTGACAGTTCGACAGCACAAAAGGCCAATCAGGCCACAGATTGAGGCCCTTGTCATCGCAGGCCATTGAGAGCCATTTCTTTTCATGGCCAATGCCGCGGGCAAAGCTCCGAATGGCTGGCTTTCAGCCCGATGTGTCGAGCTGTCGTTTGTAGTTATTATTGCACTCTGAGAAATACAATAGGGTTTTCTTTTCATTTGGCATAAGGCGGTTTTAAAGAAAAGATTTGTTACTTGTATAGCAAAAAAGAATTTGACATGGGACATCTTTGTGTAACTCAATAACAGAATTTATTAGGATTATTTAAAAGAACAAACTCATTAATGAATTTTCCTTTTATTACATGTGTATATTGGTAAATAACCCTTGATAAAACCAGTTTCTTAAGAATTTTTCAAATTTACTTATACTTCTAGCAAAGAATCACTGGCTTAAAACAAACGGTATACTGAAATTTATTTCCTTTTCTTATAAATAATTTTTTCGCTTCAAACATCATCTTTTGGAAACTTATACTCTTAGGCAAACTAGTCTCCTTTGAACTTTATTCGATATTTGACTCTCTTCTGCATTTTTTTTTTGTTTTATTCAGAGGATACTTTTTTGTATGATGAAATGTTTTTCTCTCTCTTTAAGTACTGCTAAAAATATTATTTGATTAGAGTTTTCTGCATTCGAACAACATACATCTGTTGAATTTTTATGATTTGAAAAACGAGTTTTGCGGTTTGGTTGAGTGTACTGACAGCAGGTGAAGAGTCATAGTCGACCTGTTGAGTCCCCAGTAGCGGCCTGCACCCTGTGAATCAGACTAATCCCCGTTGCATGCCCCCGTGGACTGCCCGACTCAAATCTCTCCTCTTGTGCCATTCTCCCGTAGTCACACATTCCAGCACTCCGGTCGTCTGTCTGGTGATCGAGGGCGGCACAAACACGATACGTGCGGTGCTCGAGTACGTGACGGACTCGCCGCCGGTTCCGGTGGTCGTATGTGACGGATCCGGGCGTGCCGCCGACCTCCTCGCCTTCGTCCACAAGTGAGTAGAGCCACCCAAGAACATGAAAATGTAAATGTCCCCTTAAATATAATTTATTCGAGGGGCTTAGCTTTAAGGTAAATGTGCCGGCACTCTGTGCGAATTAAAGCAAGTTAATGAGAAACCGCAGTTTGTGTAAATTTAATTAAGAACATGCCGGCATGTCCTTTGACCCAGCATAACTGTTGGCACGCGACATTCGGCAAATTATTTAAATTCACCCCACTCAACCACACAAAACAGAGAAGGCAGCTACGAACCTTTTGTGTGCCACATTTAATTTTGTTGTTTAAGGGGTTATCCTACCCTGGAGGCCCAAAAAAAGGCCTATTTTCGTGAATTTTTTTCAAAGCTCCTGGGATATTCTTACAATTTTTGTTTATTGAATATGAATATATAATGCTTCAACTATAATCTGTAAAATTTTGAAAAGAAAATATTAAAAAATGAGCGAGTGAGAATGCCTGAAAGTTGACCACATCAAAAATAGTGCCCTGGCGGTAGTCAAATTTTCTTCGCCAATTTTCATCTGAAATCAAAAATCCAAAATTTTTCTTTAAGTGTATGTGTCGGACTCGTGTTTGAACGAAGGATTTTTTTTTAATTAAAAATTGAATTTTTTACAACGTTTTTTATAAAAAATTACGTTTTTTGCATACATTTTGACCATATTTCGTCCTATAAAATAAGTTCTATTTGACCAAAAAAAAAAATCCTTCGTTCAAATACGAGAAAAACATGTCTAAAAGAAGTGTGCAAAAGGAGAAGTCAATCGGTGCAATAGTTTTCGAGAAAATTTGACTACCGACTTTGAAAAAGTCGTTTCGAGAAAAACGCGTTCAAAGTTTCAAACCCTTTGAAACACTCTGGAAAACCCGCACTTTAAATTTCCCCCATTCCTACATTTTTTCTCCGATCGACTTGAAATTTTCGGACAACATTCCTTACACATTTTACTATTATATAAAAAATTTTGAAAAAAATGAATTTTTTAAAAGGTCAGGGGTAGGATAACCCCTTAATTAGTCTGAATAATTGGGCGCCTTTCGAGTTGTGACAATGCTGTTTCTGACGAAATTTCCATGTAGATATGCGTCGGATGGCGAGGAGCAGCCGGTCCTGGAGTCAATGAGGGACTACCTCATCGGGACCATACAGAAGACCTTCGAGGTGGGGATGGACCAGTCCGAGAAGCTCTACCAGGAGCTGCTGCAGTGCACGCGGAACAAGAATCTGGTAAGCCACGAGATTTGCTTCTTTAATTCTTTTAAAGTCCTTCGGGGACACAGGTTAATTTCCTGAAATGTTTATAGAAGGGAGCCATCAGCTAAAATCTCATTATTAATTTGCAAGCCTGATAGTAAAAACGATGCAATTAAATGATTAGGTAATTAACAATAAGTTGATGGCCTTTCTGTGCGTTCTTTTTCCGGTAACATTTTAATTTTATTAACAGTCAGGGAAATTAAATGTGTTTCCCATACGGTTGCAGCGGAAATGTGGCACACGAAATACGGAGTACGAAAATACACCTAACTAAATGGGTTTTTTATGTCTTTTGTGTTGTGAGCCCGAAGCTGAGTAATTTAATGCGTTTCAAATGCAATTGAAAAATATATGTAAAAGCGCTGCAGGTTGAATATAAAACGTGCATAAACGAACACGATATATTCTTGGGATGCCAAAAGCACTTACCCTTTGGTGCCGTTTTATTTGTTTAGTCATTGTATTAAATTTCATGCGTAGTTAAACGTCTGGCAAGTGTGGAAAGCGGTCCCAGCTGAGCTTTTCCCCGAATTATTTATAGGTGGAAGCCATCAATTAAAATCGCATAACCCAGCGGAGCTTTGCTCCTTTAGGTCGCCCGGAAGATTGAGGCTTCAAATTATCCCCGGTGTGGGGCTAACTTTTCAATCACTTGAGACTTTTACGCGCTGCGATTTAAATTTTTAATTAATGCTCGTGGACCCGTTGAAATAATTAGGCTACAAAACTCAATTGAACGTGTAATGAATTTTAAATCACCGCGAGCAGGAGCAGTCAGTTTCCTGCGAATGCGAGTGTTTGTGGGCCAGAAGTGATGGCATTTCGTCAATTCCGCCGCAGCTGTTATTAAGATTTTAATTGGTTTTTGAATGAGCTCGGCACGGCGGCAGGATTCTAGCATGTCCTTGCCCGGGGGCCAGGCCTAGGCAAACAAATTATGTGCGACGGGGGGGCTACATTAGGAGATACTTTGCGTCCTCTTATTTCGCTTGTATTTTTTCAATTTCTCCGCCAGATTACCGTCTTTCGCATACAGGAAAAGCCCGAGGGCGAGGCGCAGGAGCTGGATCAGACCATCTTAACGGCCCTCTTCAAGTCGCAGCATCTCAGTCCTCCGGAGCAGTTGAGTCTCGCGTTGACGTGGAACCGGGTGGACATCGCCCGCAGCGAGATATTCGTCTACGGCCAGGAATGGCCCAATGGTGGGTGATTGGTGGGAGAATGGTGGGAGAATGGTGGGGGAATGGTGGGAGAATGACGGGAGTCGCGTTCCCTCTTGCATTTGTTTAAATTACAATGTCCTCGCAGGCGCCCTCGACGAGGCCATGATGCAGGCTCTGGAGCACGATAGAATCGATTTCGTCAAATTGCTGCTCGAGAACGGCGTTTCGATGAAGAAGTTCCTCACAATACCGCGCCTCGAGGAGCTCTACAATACCAAGCACGGTCCGGCCAACACGCTGGGGTGAGTTGCCTGTGGTCAGGATGGCCACGCCCCCTCCTTCGCATGCTGCTGCCACTGTCCCAAATATTTTGCTTTGGGCCTATGTAAATTTCAACATTGTCCTCGTGTTTTCCTTCTCCCGCCCGCAGATACATCCTGCGCGATGTCCGACCGCACATACCCAAGGGCTACATTTACACGCTCCACGACATCGGCTTGGTGATCAATAAACTAATGGGCGGCGCATATCGGTGAGTGCAGTGCCACAGCTTTTCCAGCTGCCGCTTTTCCGCAGCTGAAATTTAAGCGAGAGAACGAGGGGGAGAGTTCCTCGAAAAGAGAAATTGATAAGCCTCTTTATGCGCTCTGTTCGCTGCCCACAAATCCTTGAGGAAATAGCTCATGAAACATCCCGAAACCTCTTAATTTACTTTGATAAGTTTGTCGTTCGTATAATTTATTTGTTTTCTTTTCCACTTCTTATGGTTTTTCTGGGCTTCGAATTCAGTATCATCTGTTATTATTCCTGAACAGAAATGGAATGGGGAAACGAACTGTGGTTTATAATAGCCAAAAGTGGCATAATCTTTAATGCGGGCTTTCAATTCCCTTGTTAACTGGCACATTTGGATAAACTCTGGAAAAAATTATAAAATTTAATAAACCGCAAAAGCACACCTCGCCGGCAATTCCCGAAACTTTTTCGGCCCCAAAAAGGTAGGATTCGGAGCCTTTTGCCTGACCCAATGCCAAAGTCATCCCCTAACGTGTTGCGGATTAAACTTGATGTCGGAAAAATTTGTTCATGAAAGTGTAATAAGTTTGCACATCAAGTTAACAAGAGCCGCGTTGCCTGGCAGGCGTCGGTAGCCCGGCTTTGTCATGCTGATGCTTGTGGCGCTGCAGATTGGGGCAGGGCAGAAGTCAAAGGCAGCAGGATGCCGAAGCAGGCGCCCCTTAATTATGCAGCATTAATATTTTGCCAGCAAGGCGAAAATGCGGTGGCTGCTTAAATTCAGTTAACGCGGCTCGGCGACCACAATGCTCTTTAATATCGCTCATAAGTTGCGGCCATTTCAGCCGGAGTCTTCCGACCCCGGGAAAACGGTTTGTGGTCTCAATAAAAACAAACACGTTGGTTTCGTCGGGCGACTGACCGCCCTCTGGAAGCACTCAATTTAATTAAAAATCATGCAGAAAACTGTGGCCCCAACCAGTTGACTCGGCTTGACTAGGCGGGCTAAACACTTGTATTCCTCAATTTCTGTCCGGTTAGTTCTGGGAAATTTAATTAAAATATTGAGATACAAGATGGACAATCTGTTTGCCAGATTTTGGTTAAACCAATTTTGTAAGTCAGTATTAATAAATGTGTGTAAATAGTCAAACATTACAGGCCAATTTTAAATCAAAAATCAGTCAGCTTAAATTGCCTTTAGCGCTGTCATTGAAAGTTTCTTAAATGCCATTAACTTTCAATAAAGCTGTTTTGGAATCAACTCGTGATTTTGGCAGTTGAACCCTTATTTGCCGACCGTATTGAATCCCTCGTTTGAGTGGAGCACAAGTAAACAAATTTGACACTAGTTGTAGTCTTTTGTAGTTCTGTTTTCCGCTTTCTGCTTATGGTTTGTTGTTCCACCATGCTGGCGAACCCTGTTTCCGTGATTTTGATACCCTTACACAGGGTATTATAATTTCAGTCGGCAGTATTTACTTGCTTATTTGTGATCAGCATCACGATTTTAATTGCAAATTTCTAGAAAATGGGTTTGCTGAAAAGTGAATAAAATCCAATAATTCGAAGTCCATAACTTTGCTAATTTTTATCAGATTTCTGAATGGCATAACTCTAAATGTTTGTATTTCAATTCTCTATCAAACTGCATCATTTTTATGATACATTTCCAATAAAAGGAAGGGTATATAAGCTTCGGCAGGCCGAAGCTAGCTTCCTTCCTTGTTGCCTTTGAGCTTTAATCAAAGGACACGCCTGGGCCGAAAGCTATCTGACAAATGCCCATCTAAATGGCAAGGGCTATCTGGTCAATGGGCCGGCGCCACAACTGATGTGTTTATATTAAATTAGGGTTCTCGGACTCGGTCCTTGGCCTTTTCTCGGTCGGCTGGCTTACCTCTGGCCTGGTTTTTGGCAGTTTCGGCCGACTCCTGCTGCCTGCTCTCCATGTCTAGACTATAGACATTTAAATGTGTCGTCAACGTCGAGAGCAGACTGCCAAAACTTGGGCGTAATTAAAAACGTTAAAGTTTTGTGATTTGATTAACATAAAACTCGGATGGGCTGCCCTGCTGCCTGTTGCAGGTTGAAGACTGAACACTGAAGGTTGCCTCGGGCTCAGGGGGCAACTCAATTGATTCGCTTTTATTTGTCATAAATAATTTATGGACATTTGTGTTGATGTGCTGAATTTAATTGTGCGCTCGTAAAGCGCCGCCAGGTGCTTCCGAATTTGTTCGCCAGGCCAATAAATGTGTTCTTGAGAGTTTCATACCAATCCAAATTACATTTACATTTCGCGATGGAAATCTCTTAAGCCGTGCGCAAACAAAGGGCGGAAAACTGAAAAAATATAACCGAAATATATCCGTTTTCCATTGTTATTCAAGTCCGCCGTCAGCGGCGGATGTCCATCAGTCAGTTGGCATTTTTCGAAAAGCTGATACAATGCGAAATTACTGAGGCAAATCGTCGAGAGCATTAGATTGCCGCCGCCGGGCGGACAGCGAACCCAATCCGAACTAGATTTCCGCCTCTGCCTCCCCACAGATCCTATTACACGCGCCGCAAATTCCGGCCCATCTACGCGAAGGTCATGAACAGCTATGCCAACGCCTGCCGCAAGTCCTCCACCTACCAGTACCAGCGGTACGCCGGAGCCAACTCGCTGAGCCTCGTCACCGGCCTGCTGCCCTTCACCTCGGAAATGGCCCTCTTCGAGTTCCCCTTCAACGAGCTGCTGGTGAGCCGATTTCAGCGTGTCACTCATCCGCCCTGTTGCACACCTTTGCTATTTGCTTTGCTATTTCGCAGATTTGGGCCGTGCTGACCAAGCGACAGCAGATGGCCCTGCTGATGTGGACGCACGGCGAGGAGGCGCTGGCCAAGTCCCTGGTGTCCTGCAAGCTCTACAAGGCGATGGCCCACGAGGCGGCCGAGGACGACCTGGACACGGAGATCTACGAGGAGCTGCGCTCCTACGCCAAGGAGTTCGAGAGCAAAGGTGAGTTGAGCAGTTCAAGTGGTTGAAAAACTTGCATTTATTCAGCTACTTATAAGACCATAAGGGGAAGAATAGTTCAAGAGTTTGGTGAAGTATTTGTATGTTTTCTTATTACATAAACTATTTATGCTTTTGCAGGCAACAAGTTGCTGGACTTCAGTTACCGACAGGATGCGGAGAAGGCCCAACGACTTCTTACCTGTGAGCTGCACTCCTGGTCGAATCAGAGTTGCCTTTCCCTGGCTGTGGCGGCCAATCATCGAGCTCTGCTGGCGCATCCCTGCAGTCAGGTGATCCTGGCGGATCTCTGGATGGGTGGCCTGCGGACCCGCAAGAATACCAACTTCAAAGTAAGATTGGAACGGATTGCATTTAAGTACTTCAAGTTAAAATTCAATAATATGATTAGGTCATCTTGGGACTGGCGATGCCCTTCTACATCAGACAACTGGACTTCAAGTCGAAGGAGGAGCTGCAGCAGATGCCGCAGACTGAGGAGGAGCATTTGGAGAATCAGAACCTGGACAATGACGACTCCGACCGCTCGCAGCCGGATGCCGAGGTATTTGCGTTTGTTTTGACAGCCTTTGGTTATTTTGTTCATTTCTTACTAACTCTCCATTTGATTTGGTTTCGTTGTCTGTATGTGCCAGTCCTAAATGTGTGCCTTTACTTTATACGCTTTCAGCGTCAGCGTTTAGTTATTAACTTTATTCTACTAATCTAACAAATAACGTTTACCATTTACCACTTGCCGATTTATCGCTCTGCTGTTCATCAATCCTAAATCCACATCTGTTTGTTTATAGAGCGCCCTTTTAAAAGCCAAAAGATCCATTTCCTTGAGATATAGGATGGGCGCGGGTGCTAATAATCGCGACAAGGTAGTAACAACCAATCAGATCTAAGCCAACTAACTACATGACTTCCTGTTACTTTGCTGTTCAAGTCGTCTATGTCTATGCATACACACACCTATATGTTCTCTGTCTATATTTCTGTCTCTATCTCTGTCTAATTACGAGATCATTAAACTATATGTACTGTACTATGTTTGCCATTCGATTCGATCTAACTTTCTACACACTTTATTGTTTCGTAACTATTTGTGCTTCGTTATATGGTATACGTTTACTTACATATTTGACTTTGACCAAGGAGTGTGGTTTGACATTTTCAATAACGAATTGAGCTATCAAGCTCATAGGTAAACACGATTCACAGGAATGTCACAGGCATTTGTAAGTCCACTTTTCTAGCGCAGAAAAGTATGCTTTAAAATTTGTAAATATTTTCTTGTGGGATTTGTGTTCAAAACTCAGTCACAATTTAAGGTCTTGAAAATTAAAAATATATTTCTGCTGCACTCCTGATAGAAAATCAATGAAAGGGAAAATCTATAGTTTTTTCGGTACTGCGGTGGTACACTTTTTCTGCTCCAGTTATTTTGTAAATTAATGAACTTACTTTCGAGGAGTGGCTCGCTGACAATATTTTCATTTTTATTGATTTTATTGGGTAATTATATTATTTTTGGAGGAGTCCATCGAAGCGGCAGCACGAACACGTGTTGTTTTCCAAACGAGAGTGTTTTAAGTGGTCTAAAGGCAGTTGGGGAATCATTTCAACCTCGCTACATCTCGCTCAGCTCCTAATGTAATATAATTTATCCACTAACTATCGTTTGAATATGTATTTCCCAAGTGCAAGCTAATGCCAGCTGAAAACAGTTCGCCCTCCTTTAAGAGTGTCTCGAACTCAACAGATGTAAGTGACCGCCCCTCGTTACATTCGAGTAGCTTTTGCCTCTAATGCTTCCCATTAAATTTTGAAGTCCCCGCTTGGTTCGAATTAAGTGCGAATATCCATTAGCAGTGTAATGAAAATCATTGGCAGCAGCCGAGTGCTGGCTTAAAGTTAAATTAAGTAATAACCCAGGCACGAACTCACTCCCAGTCATCCCACCACTACGTGAAGCCAACAGAACCACATCAAATGCCACAATTCCAGGAGTCTGTGTCAAACTGCTGGCTGAAGTGCTGCCGAGGAAGCTCGGCACTTGTGCAAATATTATTTTTCACTTATACGGCACTGCACAATTTCCAGCTCCAGCTCCATCTCCATCCGTTTTCCCCTAAAAGGGGTTAATCCCTTAATCACCAAATCAAATTAAAGTCCATTGAGTGCGAATGGAAGGGGGGTCTTGGGTGGTCTAAGTGTTTCATTTTAGTTTGTTTGCCCCTGTTTATATCTGTGGAATGCCTATGTATGTGTGAACAAGTTATTGGCCAATATTTTCAAATTTTTCCACTGCAAACACAATTCATCTTGGAAATCTGTACCTAAAACACACACACACGCCTCTACACTTCTTCATTCTGAACTCAGTATTTTGTCCAGAGATCACCGCTCAAATAGATTATAGAGAAAACAAAAGAGATTCTCCTATCTGATAAATGCGAAAATGTGCGTGAACCGTTGCAGGCTCTATTGGCGGATACTTACTCAGTGCGCGATACAAAAGTACACGAAAATGGCAAAGTGAGTAATTCCACAGAACAACCAACCCACAACACATTCCGCCTTCATTCACCAACCACTCGATTTTTCCGTTGAACCCTTCGACTCAGAATGCGATAAGACTGCCATTTGCTAAACCATAACATTTGTAAACTTAAAATGACAGCACAGAACAGAACAACGAAATGCCGTTTCCCCCTTATTTATTTTTATTTCCTACTTGGTTATTGTAGTTCGACCCGTAGGTAAACACATCGAACCCCACATCGAACCGAACTTGGTATCACCCAGTCAGCACATCAGTTGATCCCCAAAAAAAAACCCATCTGTATAGGGATGGGTGAACTGCAACCGAATCCCCACACGCCATTCTAATGTCCCAGTACTTGTATCGTATCAATTCACAGGTTAATCTCACTGCTGGAGCGGAAGAACAGCCCTCCAAAGTTAGTTGAACCCGGATATAGTTTTTCTCCCTCAAATCTTTTAATTTCAATGGCATTTCTGCAACTGTCTTAAGTAGCTTGAACATTTTCCTCCTCTTGGAATGCGTAGCTTGGTTTTCAATTGTTCGATTTCAGCAGTACACTTTTGTTAATCAGCCATCGATTTTCTCAGTAGTAATGTAGCTCCGAACTACTTTTGTCAGCACATTTCGGATATCCCGCGGCTAAGCTATTTTGTTTTGCATAATGCTTAAATTAATTAAATTGTTCTGCATGTTGTGTCTGGAAACTAAACACGCGTTTAAATAGCAACAGTAAATCGAGCCTTAAACACCAGCAAATTAATTAGAAAGCAAGGCAAATCACATTTGACACGCTGATTCAATGGGGCGTATACGCAATTCCCCAATGTACAGTATCCTCACGTGGCTATCTTTGAATGTTCACTGCACATTGATGATTTAATTAAGCCGGAAAACTACCGAACGCTTCTCCGCATCCGCATCCCGCCCAGCCTCGCAGGTCCACTAACATCGCCAGTGTTTTCCGCAGGTCTCGCTCACCGACTCGGACCCCGCCCAGTTCAGGGAGTTCTTCAACCTCTCCGAGTACAACGAGGTGAAGCAGCACCAGCCGCTGCGCCTGAAGAAGAAGTTCTACGAGTTCTACACGGCGCCCATAACCAAGTTCTGGGCCGACTCGGTAAGTGGCGGAAATTACTATCGAGCTGGCTGCACATGGTGTGCTTCATTTCCGATTTTAGAGCACTGCAGGAAAAATAAAAAATTTAAGTTTTTTTTGTGTCAATTTTATGAGAAAATATGACATTCATTTTATTTATTAATAAACATGAATGTATCAAGGAACCTATTAATTTTGAATTGGTTAAAATTAGAGTTGAATAACAAAATTACAACTGATTATATTTTGTATTCTTTGAGAGGAATTAAACATAAATGTTTTACAGCTAAGTCCAGATTATTTTTTCAAAGTGCATGACCCTGACTACGAATGTGCTGGGTTTTTAATTATTTTTGCGGTATTTTAACTAGCCCCAACCGCACTCCCTTTCAGATTGCCTACATGTTCTTCCTCATAATGTTCTCCTTCACGGTGCTGGTGAAGATGGACCCGATGCCGCGGTGGCAGGAGTGGTACTCAATAGCATATATCACCACGCTGGGCTTCGAGAAGGTGCGCGAAATAATATCCTCCGAGCCGGTGGCCATTACGTAAGTAGACCCCTATCCCCGCACACCTCAATCATCGGCGGTTAATTGCATCTGGCGATGAGTGCAAATGAAGCTGGGCGGATTTCACAGTTGTGCGCATTTCCATTACTTTTGTCTTCAATATGTGCCTCTCACGCTTGAATTAACGCGTCTTCGACGGGCCCATTAATTCGCATACGGATACGGATTCGAATTCGGATTGGGATTCGGCGGGCAGGCATAAATTCTCGGTGTGGGCGTGGAACATGTGGAACCCGTGCGACGGAGCCGCCATTATACTCTTCGTCATCGGGCTGGCGTTCCGGTTCGGGGAGCACACCATGGACATTGGCCGAGTCATCTACTGTGTGGACAGCATCTACTGGTACCTGCGCATCCTCAACATCCTGGGCGTGAACAAATATCTGGGTAAGTTGATGGGAGCTTTGTTCAAGAAAATATAAGTTAAGTAATCCGGATTGAAACAACGCAAAATATTAAATTTTAAAGCCAATAAGAGTCCCAGTATAAGTACAAAGGGTTAAACCTTTTTAATCTCCGACTAAATATTTTTGTAGTTTAATTGCGGCGAATGTAGAGCAAACCCAGTGCTGAAAACACATTTTTGAAATGGATTCTTGTAAACCGAAGCTAATCGTAAACAATCTCCTGCAGGTCCTCTGGTCACTATGATGGGCAAAATGGTGAAGAACATGATATACTTCGTGGTCCTGCTGGCCGTTGTGCTGATGAGCTTTGGAGTCAGCCGACAAGCGATTCTGTACCCCAACAAGCAGCCCACCTGGAGCCTCATCAAGGAGGTAGGTTGTAGGGAATATCTCCTTCGACTTCCTGTAAATAAACTAATCCCCGATCTGAGTGTATGTGCGTATGTCGGCCTCATCAACACACACCCACACACACAGAGAGAAGAGAGTGTGTTTTTCGACGACTTCTATTGCAGCTTTCCCATAAACATTACTTACGATGCGGAGTACATACATTTACTTAATAGCAAGCAAAGCAAGTTTTTGGCCTGCGTTCTCAGTAGTGGTGCAAGCGAAACTTTTTACGTATACGTACCAGTAGTTTTGTCGATCGGTGCTCCCTGCCACCCACTTACACTAAGTAGTTGACTAACTAGAACTTAATCAAGATCACCGAACAAATGCCGCCTAAATTGACTGTCTCGTATTGTACTCTTCTTTCTTTCTTTCTGTCATTTGTGCCCACATTTCGAACTCAAATCTTTCACTATCTCGCTTCACCCTTGCCATTTGCAATGCATAAATCGCCCTTTAATTTATCGAAAACGGCCAAATGCCAGGTTATTGCCGGCTCGATAACCGCGCCCGGATTCCTAGGTGCCCTGGGCCACAATACCCGTTCCAGCTATCACCGCGGCTACCACCCGATGGGTGCTCCGCCCGCCACCACCACTGCGGCCAGCGCCACCTCCGCCGGGTCCACCAGCTCCACCAGTTCCAGCTCCCCAGCGGAATCGACTGCTGCACCGCCCACCGGCCGCCATGAGCTTTTCAATCTGACGAGCGGCAACCAGACAAATGTGATTGACGAATTGGTTTGCTATTTAGAGAGCCGACTGTAGAATGCTCTAGCTGCGTCTCCAAAACAAAATAAATAAATATTTACTCAGATATACCTGTGTGCCCATATGCTGCATATTCGTGTGGTCCTTAGTTGATGTTGTGCTTTGATGGAGATCAGTGTGTCCAGTACTCGTATTCCCCCTCCCCCTTTCGACTCCGTTGGACTTTTGACCTTACTCCCCAATACTTAAACCTGTTTTTGCTCTCTCCTCCGTCTCTTGACCCCTTAAGCTTACTTCTGCTCCGCAAGCTCCATTTATTTGTTCCCCCTTCGACCCTTGCAAAGGATACTGATGGAATGAAATCTCCGATTAAAGGCTTCCCCTTAACTCCCAGTTGAATTTGCAAGGAAAGGCCAGCTTCGGCGTGCCGAAACTCTTTCCTTCTGGTCCAATGCATAATTTTCAATTGCCACACTCTCTGCATGATGTACAAACGAGTATTTAGCCCGGCTCCTTGCCTCCTTAAGGTAAATGTGTGTACTCTGTTTTCGCTTATGAATATTTATGTCCAGCCCCCTTTCTTTTCGTTAATGTTTTTCCTGCTATCCCATTAGTATCCTTTTTGGTTTTGCATGCACATTATTAAAGCTGCCTGTGGTGGCTTTAGCAAATATTTGGCCCTAGGTCGGCATTTATGTTTGTTAATGAATGAAAGATGATAGTTACCCGAAGATTGTAGAATTTTAATTAGATCCAGCTGTTATATGCAAATGAGATTGGACATCGTTCAAGTTGTAAATATCGAGCATGCTGGTTTCAATATCAAAAGAAACGTCCCGGAAAATTAGAAATCAAACTATCTTGCATCCCAAAACACAGAGACACACCACCAAAATACACCCACCTTCCACTTACACACACACACACGCACACACAGATACCGACAGGTGATGGCTAAAAATAACCAACTGTGTGTTTCAATGTGTAAAACTTGCATTAATGTTGGGCGACGGGCGCAAATTGAATTACGTCCGGCCATTTCGTGTCTCGATGGCGATGCCCTTGCTCTCATCAGGCGGTGCTTTAATGGTGATTCTAATTTATCGTTGTCCAGGTCACCTTCCAGCCCTACTTCATGCTTTACGGCGAGGTGTTCGCCGGTGATATCGACCCTCCCTGCGGCGAGGATCCCAGTCAGCCGGGTTGCGTAACGGGTAAGAACAGTCCGAACCCCTCACGGGTGGATTATTCAGGGGCCATTTAAAAAATTGTAACGCCAACTAATTGGATTGCAGGCCACTGGGTAACGCCGATAACCATGTCCATGTACCTCCTGATTGCCAATATTCTGCTGATAAACCTGCTCATCGCCGTGTTCAACAACATCTTCAACGAGGTCAACTCGGTTTCACATCAGGTGAGTGCGATCGAAAGGTTTACCATTTAATTACTATTATCGAACGGTGATAGTGCAACCCATGTTGACCTTCAATGTACGATACGATATTCCCCGATTGCTAGGTCTGGATGTTCCAGCGGTTCACCGTGGTGATGGAGTACCAGCAGAAGCCCGTCCTGCCGCCCCCGTTCATCGCCCTGTGCCACTTCTACTCGCTGCTCAAGTACTGTGTGCGGAAGGCGAAAGGTGAGCCCGGGATGAGCAAGTTTAGCTTCGTTCCCTGTGAGTCTATCGTACCCGCGTTCTGTGAGCCGAGCAGCAATAATGTACAAATATCTAATTCTCTCCCCGCGTGCCTGCCCCAACTGTCTGGCTGTGTGTGTGCTTCTGTAACTAACTGCATTACGTATACGCCACCTGCTCTCCTGAATCGTTGAAATCGACCTTGCCACTTGGCAAACAACTGCAACAATAACAACACCTCCTAATTGGGTTATGCCGAAACGATTTGCTCTCTTGTGACTTGGCATTGTGCACTTCCATTTCCATTACCATTTCCCCGGGCGCTGTTGTTATTGTGAATCCCTGGTCTCTGTCGCCCCCTCCCTTCGAACCTCTTGTAACGTGTGTCCACTTGATCGGCATTCCGCAGGATTGGAGGTGCAGCGGGACAACGGTCTCAAGCTGTTCCTGGAGAAGGACGACCTGGAGCGGCTGTACGACTTCGAGGAGGAGTGCGTCGAGGGCTTCTTCCACGAGCAGGAAATCATCCTCAACCAGTCGACGGACGAGCGGGTGAAGAACACCACGGAGCGGGTGGAGACCATGTCCCAGAAAATCGAGGACATCAATCAGAAGGAGAACATACAGACGGCCACCGTTCAGGTGCGTAGTCAGCATCATCCCCGTTTCACCCTTGTTTTGACATCTCAATCCTGTGTTTGCATTCTCATGCAAATATTCCGGGCGATTCGTATTTCCCAAACTGACATGGGTACTGACAGCACGTCTCCGCATTTCAATTGAAAATTGGACACGTCCGAGTGACCATTTTACTGCAGCCGTTGCAGCTTTTCCTTTACTGCTATCGTTCAGGATAAACGAGGGGATAAAAAATGAATTCGATGGAATATATCCTTCCATTTAATTTGATTTGTCACCTCTTTTAATTTAATAACCGGATGAAGCGTCGATAAATACAGCTTTGTGTCTGTTCGTTTTCCAGAACATTGAGTTCCGGCTGCGGAAGATGGAGGAGTCCTCGGAGCAGATTCTCTCCCACCTGGCCGTCATCCATCGCTTCATGTCCACCCACACCGCGGGCGCGGACGATTTGCACGGCTCGACGATAAACATTCCGGCGGAGATGCAGCGCATGCGCACCATCTCGATTACGGACACGGAGGCTGGCGGTCTGCCCGGCGGAAACGGCGGAGGAGGAGGAGGAGGCGGTGGCGGCGGAGGGGCCTTGATGCCACTCGGTCTGGGCGCCGGGCTGAACTTGAACTCGCTGCAGGTGCGTTTGAAATACATATCACAGCAGTACCAGGCACATTGGGACCGGGAATGTCATTCTGAGCTAGGTATTTTGAGGGCCAACCAAAAGAGCGCTTCAATTGAAAAGTAATTTTCAAGGCAGCTTAGTTAATCACCAATAAAGTAAACTTTTTTAGACTTTGAAACACCAGGTGCAATTTTTACCTTTCTATCATTTTATGTGACACCCCTTTATTTATTTATTTATTTATACTGGATATAATATGTTAATTTAAGTAGGATTTGAAATTATTATTTCAAGAGCCGAAAAGTAGATCACTTACAATAAGAAGTGCTTTTTAATGCACATGTTCTTAAACGTTTGTTAAATATTATTCAAACATTTTTATGTTTTATTTATTCTTAAATTTAATCTGTTGAAATGCGTTTTATGTGCAATAAATAATTGAAGCTATGACCTCCTCTTTTTTGTGTACCTGCCATTGCGATGAGTGCATATCCAGGTGACCACCCGGCGCCGCTTCAATCGCTCGCTGACCGAGGTCCGTCCGGATGCCTACATCCTGGACGAGGGCACCCACTTCGAGGTGGTGCCGCTGCCGGAGGAACCGGACGAGGTGGTCAAGTCCCGCGAGGCCCTCAACGAGCAGGTGGTGCGCAAGGCGTCGATGCAGTCGGAGGCGGACTCGGACATCTACCTGCCGCTCTCCCAGCGACCCTCGACCTGCGAGACGGTGAAGCGGACTCCGTACGTGACCGTGCGCCAGGACACGGGTGCCAGCACGGAGAGCAAGGACACCCTCACGCCGATGGGCAACAACGACGACGATCAGACGCTCGTCGGAGGCGACAACTCCGACGACGCGGCGCCGGACATCAGTTTCGAGGGTAATTTCCTAGCCGCCAACTTCTGCACCAAACCGCTTTCTCTGTTCTCTGTTGCCTTCTCTTTCTGTGATGTCCCCACTTTACATGTTCAAACAGAAGTGAATCACTATTAAAGCCACCATTCTTATCCAAACAGCTGCCAGGCATCGAGCGCTGAGACAGCGAACGGTTTCCCTGTGCCGGCGCAACTCGGAGACGTATTCCTTGACCGGAGCGGACATGCACCGGTCGCACATCAGCCTGAACCAACTGGCCTCGCTGTCCCGCCGCCAGATGAGCCTCACCCAGTCGGAGCCGGACAGCGACAAGGATGCGCCCGCAGCCTCTGGATCCGCTCATCCGGGTACGTAGCCATCGCAGGTGGACTCCACCGACCGCCTCAGATTTGCGCTCTAAATTCAGGCTACTAACCCCGTCATGCCATCCCACCTAACCCACGAGAAAATCCCAAAAAAAAAAAGAATCCGATCCGAACCGATCCAAGCCAACCAATCCAGCAAACCGATTTGGCCCACGAAATTAGCACTGACCATTAACCATTGACCGAATCGAGTCGAGTCCTTACCGTTTCTTCTCTCGCACACATCTCTTCTCTGAACCTAACCACGAACTCCGAACTCTAGGTAAATCAGTATTGCATGCGAAACCCTCCAGAAATATCTTGCTGAAACTGCACAGCGAGTACACCTCGATCACGGACGAGCTGGAGAGCGTCTGCCACATGATATCATCGCCCACGGTTTCGCTGCCGAGCAACAAAGGTAAGCCCGGGAAAAAGTCGCGAGGAGCACGAGGTCGCCAGCCCGTTTCTCGAGTCCGTGAGAAAAGTGTACTGTATGGTAGATAGCCAACCGGGCGAATGCGCAGCGCCCGTATCATTGCCTTGCTTCCGCCGCCTCCGAAATGAAAAGAAAAGAATCCCCAATTGAATTGGCCAACCCACTCACGTCTGCTTTTCCCCCATTCGACCGACAGCTTCACTGGACCGACCCAAAACCGAGATGTCGCGGGCCGAGGCCGCTGCTCTGCAGGAGAAGAAGCACCTGAAGGAGTGCGAGGAGAACGACTACAAGATCCTCGAGGGACTGATTGAGTCGCGCGGCTCCATCGACGCCAGCGCCCAGGAATTCGAGGTGGGAATTTAAATAAAGACTATTGGAAATTAAAAAACCTTTAGAGCTTTTTATGGATTTTATAAATATTTTCAAGAAGAAGGAGCGAAGAAGTTTCTGAAATAACACCAACTTTCTCCTCCACAGATCGGCGTGTCCATAGACTACAGCCATCGCTATCCGCTGCGACGCGAGACCGCCGTGGAGCTGTCGCCTTCGAAGCCCTCGGTGGACGGCGACCTGATGGGCGGGGGGAGGAGGCGGCGGCGCCGGCGGGGGCGACAGCAGCGACACCAGCGGGGCCGGTAGCTGCGGGGCCATGGTCGTCGTCTCGAGCGGGTTCCAGCTGAAGAACGAGCGCCCCTGGCAGCGCAACTCCTCGATGGAGCAGCAGACCTATCCTTCGCCACTGGTGCCCACGCGGGCCACCAGCGACTTCCTCAATCCGCCGTACGAGGGCAGCGGGCGGCTGTTCAAGAAGTCCAGCGAGAGCCTGCAGAAGAACTCCAGCACGGAGACGGACTACTCGGCGCACCCGTACCGCTTCATCAAGCAGAGCTCCAACGAGACGAACACCTCGCTGACCGGCTCCTACAACGTGGACACGCCCTCGCTGACGGCGGAGCCCTCGCTGGACGCCGGCGACTCGCACTCGGCGACGGGGATCAGCATCAGCGTTGGCGCGGTGGGCGGCGCTGCCACGGCGCGTTACCAGCCCATCCGCACCGCCTCGGTGGGCGCGGCCGACGGCAGGCGCCTGCGCGAGGAGAGCTCCAGCTCGCTGGACCTCAGCGCCTCGGGGCCAGTGACGATGCAGGCAGCGCCGGCACCGCCAGCGCGTCCCATGCTGCTGAAGAAACAGTTTAGCGTGGACCAGGGCAAGCCTTCCCAGCCGTCCCAGCCGGCGGAGGCAGTGCCTCAGACCCCGGAGGGCGGAGGGCAGCCAGTCCAGGCTGGCGCGACTGGCCAGGCCAAACTGATTTCCACGCTCAAGCCGCAGCCCTTTGCGAGCAAGCTGGGAATGAACGTGCTCAAGGAGAGCAGCTCCAGCACGGAGGAGTCGGGGGGCTCGTCCGCCAAGAGCAGCAACCCGGCGCTGGCCATTCCCCAGATCAGCACCCACCTGGTGCAGGACGAGATCGCCAAGCTGTCGTCGAACATCAAGAGCAGCACCGACTCGGAGAAGGATCCCCCCTTCAACGAGACCATGTGTTAGCAGGGCAGGAGCAGTCCAGTGCTCGCTGGGATAACTAGTCAAGGGAGCAGGGGAAAACGAAGGTCGAGGAGCCACCAGAAATCAGGGAGCAGAGATTACGCATGCTCCTCGAGGGGATCGCCGCTGGAATGCGCGCTAATGATTTTGACAATACGTAGTTCACAAATTTCCCTGTATTTTTATACAAGTATTTGTTTAGGAGGCGCCACTGTTGATGTTATACAGGAGCCTAGAATATCCGTTTACGTTTGTTGTCGATAGGAACCACCAAAGAAATGCATATGGAAGCGGCTGCGCTATGCGAAGCACACTCAGTCACTTAGTCGGTACTTTTACAAACCCCTAGTTGTAGTCAGTCGAACATATTGCAGCGAGCATGCTACTTTCACACAAACATATCTGAAAGCAACCACTCTACTTTATCCAAGCCGATCTGAGCACTTACCTCGTCTCAATTAGAAACTTATCGCAACCTAATGTACTTATACCTGTAACTCCGCGTCCCGAGTCCCGTGTTGTATATGTGTGTGTTACCATTTGTGTATATCGCCTGTTTAGATAGTCCACTTTACTAGTTAAACGGGAGAGATTAGTGTATTCGATGTGCAGCTGCCTTTTTCGGCGGCACTAGATATTGCTGTACATAAATAGAGTAAATGTTATAGGTACCATATGTATGTGAAGAGATCGCTAAAATTGTTCACGTTTGGCCAGAGTGTGCTAATAATTTAAATTAGTCTTAAATATCTGCAAGGGTTAAGAGTAACAATGCATTTTAATAAAATATTTATGATTGTACTTATTTATTTTAAGAATTGTATGTTATTTTTATTAAAATAAATTATTAACACTTTAAGAACTTCAGTCAATGCATTAAACAAAGTTTGGAATGGTGGCACTTAAAGATCTTTTTGCTCGGCCTGGAACTGTACATCGTTGACCACCTCCTTAACTTTGTCGCGTTTAAAGAATCCACTCTGCAAAGAAAATATCATCAATAAAATATACCTCTACGATTATCTAACGTGCTACGAACCTTATAAAGAGCATATGTAATTACAGAAAGCAGCAGCAATCCCCCGATCCCGGATAAAATGATGACCCACATGGGCAGTATACCACGCTTGGATATAACAATCGGTTCGATCTGCTGATTGATCAGTAGGGTATTGGAAGTGGATTGGCCTTCCTCGAATAGTTCCATTCTGGTTTGGATGACAAAGTGCTCCCAGGAATCCTTCACCGCACTCAAATCCAGATTGAAGGACACGTTCAGTGTAACAGGCTTTTCCTGCTTTAGTTGAACCTGCATATCGGCTCGGATGCAGATCGTCCTGCTGGAATCCTGGCAGTCGAGCCTGATGATATTTTTTGTCGGCAGATGGCTATTATTTTGAGTTAGCACAGAGGTGGGATTCCTTGTCAGCAACCTACTATACTGGTCGTTAAGCTTGAAAGACAACAAATGCGAATTGCATCTGGCATTCAGCTTCAGGCTGGTAGTGTTGACTATCCGAATGACTTTTTCAGAATCTGACGTCTTATACGCAATGGGAACATAAAGGGACACCACCAGCTTTTCGATTACATGGTCGCGGGCTTTAATCTCGTAACGATTGAGGATTTCCGTTGAGTATGGGTGCTTGTCTGAAATAATTCGCGCGTTTGCCTGTCCACTAAGCCTTGATTTGGGATTTAAGAAAGATTTAAGAAAGTTTTACCACGTGTGTAGTTGACGCAGGCTTACTCGCTGATATCAATCTCGGTGAATTTGCGCAGCATGATCACATTGGTTTGCTTGTTGTCCGTGGGATTCGATTCGTTGCCCGTGCTGAACACCTCCGCGTAGATGATCAGCGACTCTCCGCTGAGCTGGCTTACATCGAAGCTGATGGTCACGTAGTCGCTGTCTCCCTTGGCCAGAGGTCGTCCCCGGTTGAGGTCACACACCATGACCGCCTCGGCGACCTTGCAGTTTCCGGGAACCTGGGCGAAGGCCAACCGGGAGGTGCTGGTCACGTTGAATTGCGGCAAATAGGCGGTCTCCCCATTGTTGGTGATCTCGTAATTCAGACTTAGCGTTCGAGCACTGCTCAAAATAAAAGAGGAGCTGGAAAAGACAATTATATATTACTCATGACTGATTATTATGATTGACCCTTACTCATGTTACCCATGTTACTCATGTTTAAACGTTTTTTCCTGTTCTACTCATACCTCACATTGTTGCTGCGCAACCGCATATCAGATACGCAAACAGCATGTTCACAGTCCGTGTTTATGATAATTTTGTCGCGGGACACCTTAGGATCCGTTGGGTCAACGATAGCACAGGTTTTGCAGAAATCTAAGGCCAGATCTTTTAGTAATTTGCAAAGAAACCCGGACCTTCAAGCTTACTTTCAGAGTCCGGAACCTTCTTCGTCAATTCGTAGTGTATCTCCAGATCGATGGGCGCGAAAACGTGAACAGCGGGGCGCAATCGAATGTCGAAGTCCCGACAGCTTTCGTTAAGGCCCACAGTCGGTCTGAAACTCATCGCATTTTTCTGGTTTTCGACAAATTCAACCCGCTTTAGCTGCGTGTCTACGACAATCCGGATATTCAACTCCTGCGCCTGAACTTCCCTCGTCTTCGACTTGGTCTCCAGCCTGTAGCAGGCCCTAATCCTCACCTTTTTCTGCTCCAGCTGGATCGCTGGCGACTCCGACTTCACGGAGGCGTGCACCCTGACCACCGGATAGGCGCGGTAAAGACAGGCAGTCTCTGCGTTGGGGGCTCCGATGACGAAGTCGTTATATCCGTTACCATCTACGTCCACTCCGCGGGAGAGGCCGTGGCCGAACATGGGTTCTCCGTACTGGGAATTCATCTGGGAGGGAGAATCCAATCGCTGACTCGGTTGCTTCCGCAGTCCCTGCTTGCTGCCCAAGTAAATAAACACCGATCCATTACCGGCAAAAGGAGCTCCCACTGCCACGTCTGCAGAATGGATATAACTTATTAATTTTATCCATTCAAACACCATACTACTGCAGAAACTCACCATTGTAACCATCGAGATTAATGTCTCCCAGACGAGAAAGAGTAGTTCCAAATCGACCTCTTTTGCCCGCTGGCGACAGAATTATCTGTCGCTCAAAGTCAAACTGCAACGAGTTAAGTCATCATTAGTCACCGATAATCGAGGATCACCAGAGAAAGTGACTTATGCTTTTGTCATTACTCACAGACCCTCTGTTGAAAAACACGTAGATGGCACCATCGTCATGGGAATCCTGAAGAGCGTGCTGCGGAGCTGAAACGATGAGGTCTGTTTTTCCGTCCCCGTTGAGGTCCTCCGCCAGAACGGAGTACCCGAAGTATTCTCCAATTTGCGTACCGTTGAACACATGGAGCTCAGCCATAATATCACCCAGCACATCGAAGATGAAAGCCTTGCCGGAGTGTTCGTTACTTCGAGGTGCGGTGGCCACGTAGAAGAGCTTGGAGCGGTCGGAGCTGTCGAAGTAGCCAGAACTGACGGCGAAGCCAAAGTACGAGTCCTCCTCCTGTGTCCAATTGCCTGAGTTAAGTACTTTAGTTGTGTTCTGATCCAAATTAGACTCTTTTGAATCCACATATTTTATTGGATTGTTCTCGTTTAAATTTTCCTCAGGGACGTCCAGTATCACCGATCCCTTCCAATTATCAAGACCAGGGGCTCCGATGAGGAACCTAGTGTTGTCGTCTGCCACGTGGGCACTGAGACCCAGTTCGCCCAACATGTAGAAGAATCTGCCCTTAATCACCTGCACCAATTTCGTCCGGAGGGGGGAGATACGGGTCACCTGTTCTGGAGTTTTTCCCAATGTGTTCTGCACCCAGTAGCAGACTCCATTCAACTGGTAGTCCTTCGCGCTGACGGACTTGAAACGGGGAGCACACGCGAGCAACCTGTCCTCATCCCGGGTACCACCGTCCAAGGATCCACCTAGCCACTGGTAGTCCTTGCGCTCCCGGTCGAAGGTCGTGCTGCTATTGCTGCTGGAGTTACAGTTTCCTCGGGAATCCAGGTCGTACGGAGCGCAGGCCCCGCTCTCCAGGGAGCATCTGTAAATCGCCCCAGGCTCGTGGATGTTGCGCTGCGATTCCAAGGAGGAGTGCGCCCGAGGAGCTCCCACAATGACGCTACAATACCAGGGAAATAGTCAGAATTTAAAAGAAGAACCTAAGTCAACACTTCATTGACTATTTCACTGATTATCCGTTTTCGAGTATGCAATGATCACAGCTAGAAAGTAAGCAATTCACCTGGAAGGGCGGATGACGAGCGAGAATCCAAAGTAAGAGCTGCGCGTTAGTTTTAAATGGGTCTTTAGATGCTTGGGTGAGTTAATCACTAGGTTGGCATGAGGCGAGATATTAAAAGCGTCGCTCTGGTATTGCAATATCAAAAAGACGAGGAACAGTAGTGCACACATTTTCAACTTGACTTTTTCCGTAATTCACAGCCGCCTCGTATTGTGGTTTTCAATCACCGATCACTCAAAGCGAAATAAAACGCGATGCCACAGCGAAGTTTTAATGTAGTCAACAACTGCTCGCTGACTAATCCAATGATTTGCGCCATTTTATACATAAAAACAAAACTTATTTAACTCCTAGATTACAGTATGAAAACATTTTTGGAGGCGATAATATTGTTTATTTATTCGTTTTAGAGAACTTTAGTATATATTAAGGTTCAACAAGAAAGGAAGCTAGCTCTTCGCATTAGTTGGCGTTTTTTTGCTGAGTAAATTTCCCATAAAAAGAAAAGAACTCTTGGGAACAGTTTAAAAATTAAAAAAAAAAGTAGCCACCTACTATTGCATTCTGTTTGCCTGGCATTTCAAAGGGGTTGTATCATAAAAATTAAAATATATTTTTGTAGGCATGCAGTTTTTGATTTTTATTCTTAAAATTTAATTAAATTATATGCTAAATAAATGTTTTATAATAAGAAATGTCTCGGAAGGTGTTTTTTTTCGTAAGTATCTTACGCAGTCACAACGCATCTGCATTCGCATTCCCTTCAGCCTCTGGCGTCTCATTCCCAGCTATACCCTCTTCCAAACTATATCTTAGAGTGCGTTTGAAGAATCCTTGCTGTGGGGAAAATATGATTTAATTCGAGATCACTTACAAGCAATCCAAAACGAACCTTGTAAAAAGCATAGGTGATTGCAGAAAGCAACAGAAGGCCCCCGATGGCCGACATAATTATTACCCAGTTGGATAGCGCGGCATGCCTGGATATAACATTCGGTTCGATCCGCGAATTAATCTGCAACGAACTGGACTTGGGGTCGCCCTCCTTGAGGAATTCCAAATCGGTTAGAATTACGAAGAACTCCGAAGGATCCTCCACTCCGCTCAAGTCGAGTATGAAGCTTATGTTTAGGTCAAGAGGTTTCTCCGGCTTCAGTTGCACGTGCATTTCGGCCCGGACGCAGATCGTCATGGTGAAGTTCCGGCAGTCGAACCTAATGGTGCTATTTTTCGGCAGCTTGTCCTCGAACAGCATTTCGTTAGAGTGGCCATCTGAGGTCCGGTTCTCTTGATCTCGGCTGCCAAATAGACCTTTCAAATCGCGACGTTCTCGTTTCTCAGTTTGGTACTTATTGATCAGGGTATTATTCTGGTCGTATAGATCGATACTCGACAATGTAGCGTTGTAACTGGCCCGTATCTTCAGGCTGGACACATTAACTATGGGTACAACCGCCATAGAATTGGCCTTGAAGGCAACAGGAATGTAAAAAGACAGCTTTAAGTTTTCAATTGTACTGGGTCCGTGGCTCTTGATCTCGTAATGGTTGACGATTTCCGCGGAGTAAGGGTAATTCTTTAAAACAGTTTGTCCGTTGGTCTGGCCTCTGGAAATAAATGAGAAATTTAAGTGAAATCTAAGAGTTTAAAACTGGTTCAATGCAATTTTACCCGGTGGCATCGATCTCGGTGAACTCCCTTAGACTGATCACGTTTGTCTGTTTGTTGTCCTTGGGGTTTTTTTCCTCCAAGGCACTAAGAACCTGAGCTTCGATAATCAGCGATTCTCCGCTGAGTTGGCTGACATCGAAGCTGATGGTGATGAAGTTGCTCTCGTTTTGCGCCAACGGTCTTCCGTGGTTCAGGTCGCACACAAGAATTTCCTCAACGACGTGACAGTTTCCGGGAATTTGCGCAAATGGCAGGCGCGGTGAGCTCGTAACGTTGAATTGAGGCTCGTAAGCATTCTCGCCGATGTTTTTAATATCGTAGTTCATGCGCAGGATGTCCAGGGAACCCAAGGTAAGAGTGGGGCTAGTGGGACTTTCCATTATTTAAACACATAAAATATTTCCTAGGTATTTGCTTACCTTGCATCTAGGCTCTTCAGTTTAAGATCAGCGATGCAAACATCCGTGGCACAGCCAGTGCAGAAAGTAATTTTTTCAACGGAGACCTTTGGTTCCGTCGGATCAACCACCGCGCACGTTTTGCAAAAAACTGTTTGTGGTTCATGGTTATTCTATTCTTTTAAAGCTTATTATTTTAGCTTACCCGCTGAGTCGGAAATCTTGTTTTTCAGTTCGTAGTGCATCTCCATAACGATGGGAGTAAAGATGGCCTTCCTGGACATCTTGACATTGAAGTCCCTGCATTGCTCCTCGAGTCTCGCATTTGCCATGAAGGACATCTGATGCAGCTGGGTTCCGGCGAAAGTTACCCGCTTCAGTCTTGTATCGACTGCAACCAGGAAGTTCAGCTCCTGCTCCAGAACTTTCCACGCCATAGACTTCGACTCCAGCCTGTAGCAGGCGGTGATCTTCACCACGTCCTGTTCCGGTTTGATCCTTCGTGATTCCGGCCTGATCGATGCATGTATTTTTACGACAGGATAGGAGCGATAGAAGTACGCCGCCTCGGCATTTGGAGCTCCGATGACGAAGTCGTTGAATCCGTTGCCATCTATGTCCGATCCGCGGGACAGACCGTGTCCAAACATGTGTTCCCCGTACTTGGAACTGGTCGTGGAAGGAGCATCCAATCGCTGACTCGGCTGCTCCCGCAATCCCTGCTCGCTGCCCAAGTAGATGAACACCGATCCGTTGCCGGCAAAAGGAGCTCCCACTGCCACGTCTATAGAATGGATATAACTTATGAATGTTAACCATTCAACTACATACTCCTGCGGAAACTCACCATTATAGCCGTCGTGGTTGATGTCTCCCAGACGAGAAAGAGTAGTTCCAAATCGACCTCTTTTGCCCGCTGGCGACAGAATTATCTGTCGCTCAAAGTTAAACTGCAACGAGTTAAGTCATCATTAGTCACCGATAATCGAGGATCACCAGAGAAAGTGACTTATGCTTTTGTCATTACTCACAGACCCTCTGTTGACAAACACGTAGATGGCACCATCGTCATGGGAATCCTGAAGAGCGTGCTGCGGAGCTGAAACGATGAGGTCTGTTTTCCTGTCCCCGTTGAGATCCTCCGCAAGAACGGAATACCCGAAGTATTCACCAAACTGCTCGCCCAGGAACGTCTGGAACTTGAGGATGCCGTTGCCCAGCACGGCGAAGATGTAGGCCTCTCCCGATTGCGAGTGTGCCTGGGGAGCAGTGGCCACGTAGAGCAGTTTCCATGGATAGGAGCTGTCAAAGTAGCCGGAACTGACGGCGTAGCCGAAGTACGAGTGATTTGATTGGCTCCAACTCAGTGGCTGGAGGACCTTGGACTGGAAGTTCTCCCTTTTGGTCCGGCGGAGAGCCCTGCTCGTGTCCCGCTTACTCGCCTTGGAGCTGGGACTGTCCTCGTGTTGCCCGAAGAGCACTACGGACCCCTTCCACTCGTAGATGCCCGGGGCTCCGATGATGAAATTGGAGTTGTCGTCCGGCACGTGGGCACTGAGCCCCAGTTCGCCCATGATGTACACGTGGGCCAGCGTCTCGTTCTTGAACTCGTTCGTGATCACCTGTTTCTCTATCGAGCGCAGCGGGGAGATCTTCTCCACCTCCTCTGGAGGGTCGACCGTTGTGTCCTGGAAGCGGTAGCACATTCCGCTGAGGAAGTAGTCCCCGGGGCTGTGGGTGAAGAACCGGGGGGCGCACACGAGGAACCTGTCCGTGTCCTGGGTTCCTCCGTCCATCGATCCGCCCAGCCACTGGTGGTCCTTGTGCCGCGAGTCCCAGGTGTAGTCGTTGGTGGACGCATTGTAGTTTCCCTCGTGGTCCGGGTCGTATGTGTGGCACTCCCCGTTGTGCAAGGAGCACTTGTAGATCACCCCAGGCTCGTTTATGTTGCGTAGCCTTGGCAACGTGGAGTTGGCTCGAGGTGCTGCCACTATAATGCTGCGAGTACGGAAAAACCATAATTTAGTCATAATAAAATAGTCATAATTTTTTCCACAAAATGAATAAGATCTTTTAAGAGCGTTTAGTTGGATTTTCTTCAACAACAGATAATTATTTTTAGTAACTGCCTATAATACGTAGAGGGATAATTTTATAGAGAAATCGGTAGTGAAGATTAATATTACTCATCCAAAATGGAAGTGGCGCGAAAAAATTCAACTAAGGATAACCAAAAACTTTTTTCTAGCCAGGAACTCTGTGACTCACCTGTTCTGGCGAATTACGAGGGAGTATCCGAAGTAGGAGCTGCGTTCCTGGCTGGTCTGTTGGGGATATTCTAGCACCAGATTTGGAAATGGAGAAAAATTAAATGCTTCGATTTGGGATTGCAGGGCCAAGAACACGACGAAAACTAGAAGGCTCATTTTAAATAAAAAATATTATTAACCGAGACTATAAATTAAGACAAGTTGAACAGAAGATATTTAATTTGTACTTTATGTGCTTATTAATTTAATGACTTAAGACTCTGCGACCGAACTCATCGGCAGTTGAAAATGAAATGATAAAAATTTAAGTAACTACAGACTCCGATGAGTTTGTCACCCACACATATTTTTAGAAGAAGAGTTCTGAGCTCTTTACTGCTGATATTAAAACTGACAAAATGTGGACACCCTTTGTTTAAAATCCATACTAAAATGTCAATTTATCGACAAGGTTTTGTTTGCTTATGTATCATTCTTAATACTTAAACGGCGAAACGATAATGGCAATCGTTTTAGCTTGTTGGTGAGACCCCCCAAGACGTCCAACTAAAAATAATTTTTATTTTAAATATTTTATTCATACTCCATCGTTTTAACACTCTAGTATAATACTAGAACAGGCTTAATAAAGTCTAGTTTAATTTTTACAATTTACACATTAATAAAGTCTTTTACGTCGCCGTGTAAAGTTTCCTTTACCACTTCTCTACAGTTATGAATAATTAAAAATTTGTAATAAATATATACAACAAATGGCAATATGGCTGGTGTAGCACACATGGGACTTTCGTATAAATTAGTGGCTAACTAGAATGGGCCACTAGTAAGGCAAACCACGGACAACATTGAATGCTTCGTGGTTGCAAGTTGCAAGTATTCCTATAAGGTAGGTTTTCGTTAATCGCTTCTCGTTTTCGCTGCTCCTTAAATGCAAGAGAACACACTTTGTGGGAAGACTTCCCGTTGTGAAGTTAGGATTTGGTAACTGGTCCATCCATTCAGAATGTGATGTGCACTGCGAGGAAGTTCGGAGGACCGAATTAGGGGCTCGCGCCGCTGTTGAGGTTCTCGGCCTCCGGTTCCACTGGATTCTGCTGCACCAGCCTGTCCAGCTCGTCCTTCTTGGCGCGATTGAAGAAGCCCATCTGAGAAGAAAAACAACATCATGTCAGAATAAAAATCTACTGCTTCTAGTCGCAAGAAATCCCACCTTGTACATGGCGTAGCTGATCGCAGAGAGCAGCAGCAGGCCGCCGATCACGGACACAATTATGATCCAGATGGGCAGGTTGGCCTCCAGATGCTTGGAAATGATGTTCGGCTCGATCCTCCGGTTAATCACGAAGGAGCTGGAGGCGGGGTCGCCCTGCTTGGTCATCTTGAGGTCGGTCAGGATGACGAAGTACTCCCAGGGATCCATCAGAATGGCGTTCACCTCGTTCAGGTCCACCTGGTAGCGCACGTTCAGGTTGATGGACTTCTCCGGCCTGAAGTGCACCCTCATCTCGGCCCGGACGCAGAGGGTCATCTCGGGGTCGCGGCAGTTGAACACGATGGTGCGGTTCACGGGCAGCTTGGCCTTAAAGTCCTCGCTCAGCAGGTCATGGGCCTTCACATTCGAGATGCGGGCGTACTGCTCCCGGTTGGCGGTCAGGGCCCTGAGATCGCGACGCCTCCGGGTCATGGAGGCGGTGGCCACCACGTCGGAGTCGAGCACCTGGATGGTCTGGTGGACGTGTCCGCTGGTGTGAATGTCGTAGCCCCCTCCGTTCTGGGTCACCACGGTCCGCTCGAGGCCTCCCACGACTTCGGTGGCCACCTCGATGGGCTCCACAATCAGCAGCGTGTTGTTCTGGTCGTACAGGTCGACCGCCAGCAGCTGGGAGTCGTAGGTGGCCTGCATCTTCAGGCTGGTCATGTTGATGATGGGGACGACCGCCGAGGAGCCAGGCAGCTTGTAGGCAATGGGTATGTAGAAGGACACGGTCAGCTGCTCGATGATGCTGGGCCCGTTGCTCTTGATCTCGTAGTTGTTTATTATTTCGGCCGAGTTGCTGTAGTGCTCCAAGTCGATCTGACCGTTTGTCTGGCCCCTGAGGAGGGAGTAAGTAATTTTAGTAAAATTGAAGAAGCTTCTACTTTGTAAAGGCAATCATACCCGCTGGCATCGATCTCTGTGAATTCGCGCAGCCCGATCACATTGGTCTGCCTGTTGTCCGTGGGATTCGATTCGTAGCCCGTGCTGAACACCTCTGCGTAGATGATCAACGACTCTCCGCTGAGCTGGCTCACATCGAAGCTGATGGTCACGGAGTCGCTGTCTCCCTTGGCCAGAGGTCGTCCCCGGTTGAGGTCACACACCATGACCGCCTCGGCGACCTTGCAGTTTCCGGGAACCTGGGCGAAGGCCAACCGGGAGGTGCTGGTTACGTTGAACTGCGGCAGGTAGGCGGTCTCCCCATTGTTGGTGATCTCGTAGTTCAGGCGCAGAGTATCGGCACTGCCCAAAATATAAGTGGGGCTGGGAATATAAGAGAGGAAACATTAGTCATAGCTCTCATCCAAATAAGATTTTAGTTACTCATATTTAAGCAATGAGTAACTATACAAATTAACTTCAAGTTAATTCATTCGCTCGGATCTCTGCAACGCGTGCAGTTGTTTTTTCTTCTTAAGCAAACGTTATATAAAATATATTCGGTGACAGTTACTTACCTCACATTCTTGCTCCTCAACTGCAGATCAGCGGTGCAAACATCGGTGGCACATCCCGTGCTGAAGATGATCTTCTGTGTGGAAACCTTCGGCTCTTTCGGATCAACAATCGCGCAGGTTTCGCAGAATTCTATTGGAGGTAAGTAAGCATTAGTAACTAAACTGATTTAGTCATAGAGTTAAGAACTTACGGTCCGAGTCGGGAACCTTCTTGGTCAGCTCGTAGTGCATCTCCAGATCGATGGGCGTGAAAATGTCCTTCTCGCTGTATCGTACCTGGAGCTCGAAGACGCGGCATTGCTCCCCGAGATTCGCGTCCGCCTTGAAGCTCATCTCATTCGACTGCGTCTGCGCGAATTTAACACGTTTGAGCTGCGTGTCGATGGCGATCCGGATGGCCAGCTCCTGCTGCTGCACCTCCCTCGACGTGGAAGTGGTCTCCAACCTGTAGCAGGCGGTGATCTTCACCTTCTCCTGCTCTGGCTTGATCTCCCGCGACTCCGACTTCACGGAGGCGTGCACCTTGACCACCGGATAAGCCCGGTACAAGTACACGGCCTCGGCGTTCGGAGCTCCGATGGCGAAGTCGTTGAATCCGTTGCCATCTATGTCCGATCCGCGGGAGAGGCCGTGTCCGAACATGTGTTCCCCGTACTTGGAACTGGTCTGGGAAGGAGCATCCAATCGCTGACTCGGTTGCTCCCGCAATCCTCGCTCGCTGCCCAAGTAGATGAACACCGATCCGTTGCCGGCAAAAGGAGCTCCCACTGCCACGTCTGTAGGATTAATGTGGATTATCAGTATCAAAAACACATTAAGAATCCCTGAGATATGCACCATTATAGCCGTCGTGGTTGATGTCTCCCAGTCGCGAAAGAGTAGTTCCGAATCGGGCCTTTGTTTCCAGAGGCGAACGTAGAATCTGTCGATCAAAGTTGAACTGCAATGGAAAGGCGATATTAGTCAGGTTTATTCCAGACACCCCACCCCAAAAAGTAGCTAGCTATTACTCACGAAGCCATTGTTGATGAACACGTAGATGGCTCCGTTGTCGTGGGAATCCTCTAGAGCATGCTGGGGTGCGGACACGATCACGTCCGTCCTTCCGTCTCCATTGAGGTCCTCCGCCAGGACGGAGTATCCGAAGTACTCGCCGAACTGCTCACCCCGGAAGACGTGGTACTTGTGGATGCCCTTTCCGCGGACATCGAAGATGTACGCCTCGCCGGACTGCTTGTTGGCCTGCGGAGCGGTGGCCACGTAGAGCAGCTTCGTCGGGTTGGAGCTGTCGAAGTGGCCGGAGCTCACGGCGTAGCCGAAGTAGGAGTCGTCCTCCTGGCCCCAGGTCAGCGGCCTTGGAATCTCGGGGGCGTAGTGCTCCGGCGTGTACTCGTTGGTGTCCACATCCCGGATCGTGCGCCGGAGCGCCGAGCTCGTGTCCCGCCTGCTGGCGGTGGGGTTGTCCACGGGGTCCACCTGCCGGTACAGGATCACCGATCCCTTCCATGTGTTGATGCCCGGCGCTCCGATCAGGAACTTGGAGTTGTCGTCCGCCACGTGGGCACTGAGTCCCAGTTCGCCCATGATGTAGAAGAAGCTGGCCTTGGTGTCCTTCTCCTCCTCGATCACCTGCTGCGACTTGAGTCGCAGGGGCGAGATGCGGGTCACGTGCTCCGGGGTGCTGGCCACCGTGTCGTTCACCCAGTAGCAGACGCCGTGCAGGTGGTAGTCCCTCGGACTGGGCGCGTAGAGGCGGGGGGCGCACACGAGCAGCTTATCCGTGTCCCGGGTGCCTCCGTCCATCGACCCGCCCAGCCACTGGTGGTCTTTGCGCTCCGAGTCCCAGGTGTACTCGCTGAACGGGGCGTCAACGTTGCCCCGGGGATCCAGGACATACGGACTGCAGGCTCCGCTCGTCAGGGAGCACCGGTAGATGGCCCCGGTCTCGTTGATGCTGCGCTGCGACTCCAAGGTGGACTGCGCCCGCGGAGCTCCCACAATGATGCTGCGATAAGAAACAGGCACATTAGTTTATTCCCAGACATCATTGGCAAGAACTAAAGGAAGGTTTAAAGCTAAACTGATAAGGTACTGATAACATTAATATTTTGGTTTGGTTTGTAAAATGAATATAAAAACCCAAAAGTTGTTTAGCAAACATTAGAGGTCTTCTGCCAAATGACTGTTTAACTTCTATAAAGATCATAAATGTATCTACATATAGCATAGAAATACTGAAGTAAACAACATTTTATTCACCCAAGAAAATGTCAACAAAATAAAATTAGTTATCACCAATTAGCGAGAACCACAGGTTGACTTTATTTGCATTTTCAATAGTGAAATAATGAATTTCTACCTTTACATATCTGAAAGCAAATGGAAATTCGTCACGAAATGTAAGGGATACAGTTACGTTCTGCTTACTGGAATTAGTCAGGCATTGAAGCCACTTTACTATATGTCTCATCAATTAGTCTACATTTTCGCAGAACTCAAAGACACCTAGTCAGAAATTCGATAAGATGTGGACTGACCAATCATATTCCTTTGCAACATAACTCCCTAGTTGGGTAGTGTGTGCACTTTGGAGGGGCTTATCACCGAAGCAGCCGCCTTAGCGGAATTTCACTGTGACAGCGGCAATCTTATCGTAAATCGTTAAAAACGAAGCTGGCAACGTTGGCTGATAACAAATTGGCATTGAGGGTTCTAAACGCTGTGGAAGCAATCGAACTCCACCCTAAATAACTGACTTATTGAGCCAACAAAGGTTCGGACGTGCAACGCTGCAAATATTTGCATAACTTCCAGCCGGACAACCCGTCAATCCGCCGCGACTGAGCTTTATATCTCCATAAAACCATTTATTTTCATATGTACTTATGTTTCTTAGATACTCGAGTGCTCGACTACACCTCCTCGCTGTGTAGGTAATTGATATTAAGAGTATGACTTCATCGTTTGCACAACGCGTTAAGTGTACGGAATGTCTTTCTTTGACACTGTTTTTTGGAAAAGTTCATTCAATTTACGACTACTATTTCGATTGGCGTTGGCGAGCGTGAATCATCGCACAACCTGTTTGCTCCGCGGATTTGGAGTGGCTGAGTGGAGATGCGGGCGGGAGCGGAGGGGGAGTCTTACCCATTGGGTCGCAGGCTCATCGTGAATCCGAAGTATGACGCACGCACCTGGGGCAGACTGGTGGCGAACTGGGGGTCCGCTATCCGCCGGTTCGGATGCGGCGAGAGGTTGAATGCAGTGGAGTGGCCGAGAGTGGCCAAGAAGCACAGGACCACCGCCCAGAGTTCGCGACCTTGCCGCGCCATTTGTGCCATTTTGAAGTTTGAAGTCTTTAGGCCACGATTATTTAACTGCTTAAACACACTTTCGGCAGTCGAGTAATCTTTGCTACGCGGTATTATCACTTTCGTTTCGTTGTGCAAACGCAAAAAGCGCTTCTCGGACGGAAAAGTTTTGCTGCCGTGCCGATCGGGGCTCAATTGGCTACTAAATGGGACTCAGCGAAGACCTTAACACTCGGCTGCGATAACGAGAGAGCAAACGGGTTGCGGCCGAGACACTCGCTCTCGCCATTCGAAAGCTGCGAGCGGAGCGGGCCGCTCTGTTTTGGCCTGGCCTACTCACAGTACCGTTCGGAGCTCCCGTGGGAGTGGCTGAGTGCCTTCTTCAATGCCTTGCCTTGCCGCATCTGCACTTCTCAGGGGCACTGCTTTTGGCTACGACAAAACCCAGTGTTTGTTTTTCTAAGCAGCCAACCAGTCTGACTCACAAAATACCACCCGCGATCGCTTAGAATACAAGCAAGAGTCAAAAAGCACATAAAGAAAGACCCAAGAAATATTCCATTATCAAGTTTTGTCAGCAATGCAAAACAAATAACATATTCAATAGTTTTTTAAACTTCTTATCGCTTCAATAAAAACGAAAGTCTTGAAAAACAATACTGGATTTGACAGTTTTATTCGGGTTCTATAACATCGGCAAGAAGTTGAAATCTAATCCGAGGGAAATAATACGCTAAGCCTCCTTTATTATATTGGCTATTAACAGCCCAACCTTAAAATATATAAAAACTTATCTGATATATGCATTTTTATTATAATCTTATTAAGTTTGCAACGAAGCGATTTCAACATTTATGTTCGCATCAAATGGCACCAGTTTGACCTCCGCTAGATTGTTGATTTACTTTTCATCGTGCACACAACTACATCGACGCACAAGTTTTTCCCGCAGCCAATCTGTGGCTTAGTCAGTTGGATGAGTCACGATATATGCATTTGTTTCCTGGCCTGATTTCATTTGTAACTTTATCCGCAAGGCGGTGTGAAGCAAATAGTTTGAGCTTGATTGCGTGAAAAAATAACAGGCACTAAAAACATAATATAAACAGTTTGAGTTAGTAACGAGCACACGTCACATTGGCTACCTGATCCATAAATTGTTTATGCCAAAGAAAAGGAGGAGTGAGTCGAGGTTTGAGCACAGTCAACATTTGTTTTGGCTGCGAAGAAATGCTGAAAATTCGGCATGTCTGAGTGGTAAAACAAAGTATAGGTTGTCGCTTACGTATTTCCCCAAGACGTGAGTCATGGCCATGTAAACCAAGTCTCGAACACGCATATGCCCCCCATCCCCCCTTTTGCACTGGTCTTTGTCCATAAATACAGCTGTGTTCAAACTGGTGGAACAAGAGATGCACCCCATTAAATTTGAAACAAACTTTACAAACTACCTAATTTGTGAGTTTATTTCACAATTAGTTGAGGTTCCAGGGAATCTGTTCTTAAAGGGAAACCTAAGGTCTAAAAATATATAGTCCGATTACCTATTTGCTTTTCTTTAAGAACATGTTATATCAATAAATATAGAGTGCTGATTGATGTTATGCGTAAATGAGAAATCTGTTGAAACCGTGGAACCCAGCAACACAAAGCTACATTTCTGTTAATGTAATTCCTTCAGCAGAAGATGCTCGAAACGGTGGCGCTTTGTTTAAATGCCAAACGAGGAACCGTTTACTGTTTATGCGAGCAGACAATAAGCCATGTTGCGGACCACACAAATCTCCACCAGCCGAACAACAAAACCAAAACAAAGAGAGCTGCAGCTTGCGGTCATCAAATGCGAAGAACAAAAGCCACCACGTTGCAGCGTTTTCCGTTGTGGAGTCTTCGCCTTTTTCAGAATTCGGTTTAATGACCCAGAGTAAGCGGCTAAAAATATTTGTGTGTGGTGTCAGCTGGTCGGGGGAGTTGTTCGCGGGGATGGGGGTGGATTGGGTCTCCAGACGCCATCGCATCCAAATCGGATTGGAAACATTTGTGACTCATTTCGCCAGAATGCAAGAGCTATTGGAAAAGAGTGGGGAGTGCACCATCTTCCCCACATTCATTTCGAATTCAGCCCCCTTGGTTCGGAAAACCATAAACAAGCTTTGCATTTTCTGTTTGTTTCAGCCAGCTTCAATTGATGTGAAATAAATTACGGCTTGTCGTGATTTTACGCGCAATTTCCGTACATAATTAGGCGCACTTCGTAATGGCCAACAGCCATGGGTATTTGGGCTTTGAAGTGCGGGTAATAAAACAGAGGAGGGGCACCGTAGAGGAAGTTCCAAATTACCCATCCAGGTTTATGGAAATAAAAAACATGGTCAAAGGCCAGCTCGTTATGATCACATGCGAGTACTGCATTCTAACCAGAGTTAAGATTGTCCGAAATAAATCAAGATATGGAAGTACTCAAGACAACAAGCTGAAGTTTTGTATCTGAAGCTTTGGCAAAGATACTCTTCTAGTACTCAGCTAAAATTAAGAAACTTATGCACGATTTCTATTAAAAGCAATTAAAATAGATTGTCTCCCCATATAAGATAAAACTTTAAAAGATACTTTTCGGTGAGTATCTGAAGAAGAGTATCTCAGCTTCGATCTGAGCACTTTCTTCTTATTCAATTAACTGTGATTTGTGGCGCCGTTTGAGGTGTGTGATGTCATTTGCGGGCCCGTACTCCAAAGCAAAAGTAGCCGCCATCGGGTCTCCACACATATCTTGTGAGATATGTAGGTCGCCCCAGCTCACTGAAAAGTGTTCGGGTTTGTCAATTCTTCGAGACGGAGTCGCGATCTCTCAGATCTGTGGCAATTGTAGCTGATGGCAATTGAAGTTGAAGTAGCCAGTTTTTGTTATTTTTAGAAATTTCCGTCTGAAGTGGTATTGTTTCTGAGAGGTTTTCAAGCTGGGGTTTTCGACATGCCATTAGTTCTGTCCTGAAATTCGAGCCTCTGTGCCGAGCATCCATTTACGACTGGGCGAAATAACATTTTAATTGCTGTGAAAATGAGTGCTAACTGCCAATAAAGCCACCAAACACTAATTTTGTCGAGCTGCCACTTCTGTAGATTCCCTTTCGCAAGCCTCGGTTTCAAAGTTTTTCATTTCCGTGTGCCAGAAGTTTGAAAATATTGACAGAGGTGTTGGCTCGGAGCTGAAAGCGCTCGCTTGTCTTGCGGCAAAACAAACACGGGATATGTATGTCGGCTATCGGAATCGGTATCCCAGTTTCACACTCCCCACGGTATGCAAATATTTAACGGCGATCCCCAGCTGGAAAACGAGCACTCACCTGGTTGGACGGATGACGAGCGTGTATCCAAAGTAGGAGCTCCGCGTCTGGTTGAGGTGGAACTTCAGATGGCTCGGCGAGCCTATCACACTGCTGGGTCGGGGCATAAAGTTGAAGGCTTCGATCTGCGAAAGCAGCGCCAAGAGGACGAGGAGCACGAGGGGGAACATTTTCGATTCAGCTTTCATTGGAACTCATCAAAATTAAGTTTCGCATTCGTAATTCCGTAATTTCACTTGAATCCGCCCGGCTTCTCTGCGGCCAATAAATCACAATTGCGCCGGAGAGCCACGCCACTAGCACAGGATCCGTTGGCACTCACTTATTTATGATTAATTGAATTTAATTAAAGCACTCACACACTCGAGATCGCTGGATGCCGGCGTTCTCTCGAAACTATATTAATTTAATTAGGCCCGGCCGGCTTTCGCCATGCTCTCGCGAGATCTAGCTGAAAATCGGGCCAAACTTGTTTTGGGCTTTTGTCACTTCGCCGGCGACAAGTCGCTGTAAACCGCACGCTATAACGACTACTGGACCATACTATCTGCATATATCTATATATGCCGTAGAGCAGAGTTATTTTGTGTCCGCAACACTAGCACACTAGCACACAACAGGGACCACAGATCAGTGGTGCAAGCGAACTCTCCGACGACTCGAACCGAAATGAAATGAATTCAAGAGCTGCAGCCCATTTGGACAGCAGTCGATTCCGCTGCCGGTGTGCCCACCACACGCGTTTGTCGAAAGAGAGATTCTGACCTGGGCGGGTATTCCTATCTTACGAATTTCAGCTACTGGCCTCTGAAGATACATGTGTTCATGTCGTTGAGAGCTGTGAATTGCTATCCCTCTCTGTGTGCTGTGATTCTTTCAATTTTAAAAGGAGGAGAACATTTTAAATCAATTAATGTATTTAAGAGATTTAAAGGTTTTGTATTTTAGTTTGTACTTAAGATCCCCTCTCTCTCTATGCGCATGCGCAACCCTAAGTTGTATTTTTATTGCTTTTAATTCTTTTTACATGTTCTTTAATTTTGTTTTCCCTTTCGATGGCAACTGTAACTCGTTCCTGACGATTCCGGGTGGTGGCTCTCCTTGTTCGGAACGCCACTTGCACTTCCACACCCCCACGCGATTGCCGCTCACAGGCGGACGCACATAAATAAGTGCACGCCCAAGTGTACACAGTGTACACACCACAGAAAACAGGGAACTGGGGAAGCGAACGGCGTCGCCTTCTCGCCGCCTGTCGCCATGGAGTTCCAACAGGGAGCCGTATTTATTGTGGACACTTATTGCAGGGACTTCGAGGGGAACGGGCCTGCTATTTGCTCCTCATCATCTCGAGTATTTCGTTATAATTAATATTTACGAAGGGTTTAATGCAAGCTCGCCAAGATCTGATCTGCACGGGGAAAAACAAGGCAATCCAACTTAATATTCATGCCTCCCTTTCCTGATTAAATGTTTATTCTTATTCCCTGTATGCTTTTATTTAACTCTCTTTACAAGAGAAATACAACATAATCAAATCATAAGTAGGGCTACTAAGTCTGTGTTATCTAGTCTTTATTTATTCAAAGTGTGGGTCAATAAAATGATAGTCGCTAGAAAAATAATAACATTTTCAGCCCTTATCTGACTCAATTTATTGTAAAAAGTTCCATTTTATACCTTCTTCCCTACATTTTCCACGACTTCATTAAAAAAAATTCTCATAAAAAAACAAAATCTTGAGTTATTTTTCAGAGTGATCACTTTTTGGGACGGGGATAAGCGCGAATGGAAAAGCGGAGAGCATATGGCGGACATGAAGGATGCCGATCACGATTTCCAGGCGAGTGGGCACCCGAATCGCGCGGCTCACTGGTGGCTACTGCTGTCATTGAACTTGGCCACAAAATATTGTTTGCATGGCAATCAAACCGCTTATCAGCGGACCCTAGAGCTCTCGAAAAATTTTCCTCTTTATGGCGAGTTGCTGCGCTATCCACCCAGCGTTGGGGTAGGTTGGGTGGTGACCACAATTAATGGCCTTACGACTCGGTGACATGAAATTGAGCCCAGCACGCGGGGTTCAGGGGTTCAGAGGTTCAATTAGATCAGCAGGGGAGTAGTTGTACTTCAGTTGACTTTTCCCCCGGCCACCGCCAGTCGACTTTTCCGTGGCCGATAAGCTGGAAAACCGCGCTTAGATCGCTGCACTGTGTGCGTCCAAGCAATTGATTTCCAGCGCAGGCAGGCCGTTCCGTTTATCAAGACAATGTAAAACAATAAAAACTAATAAAACGAAAGTGGGGTCCGAGGCCTGGAAAAGTTGCTTCGACCGATAAGAGCAGCCGCAGGAAAAGATTACCGCCATAAAAGTCAATTCACAAGTCACCGAATGCTCCCATCGGGATTCATAAATAAAGTTCTCGTTAAAGTTCGAAAATTGAATGTTTGGCGGGGCCTTAAGTAAACACAAGAAGTTCAAAAGGGCGGATAACTCGGTTTACTAAAGCGTTTTCTGGGCCACGCCGCTATTGAAACGCGCAATTAAGCGCTCGCCAGGCGATTTGACGGCAATTATGTGTTGCAAGTTGCTAGTTGCTGCTTGCTGCCCGGCGGCAACACGAGTGCACGCCAGCAACAGCAACGATTGCAGCACCCCAGCAGTAACATGGCACCTGCTGGTGGGCGGCGAGGGAGGGGGAGGGGTTGCTTGGGGAAGGGGCCACGCCCCGTTGCCAGGCACATAATTGAAGTTCACGACCCCCGCCCTCCGCCCCCCTGTCACAATCGGGGGCAGCTATTTCTGGCGCACATCCCATTCTCCAGATGCGAGCTGCACAAAAACAGGGTGCAAATTGAACCGTTCGAATGGGTCTTACGAGCCCATGAAATGGATGAAATGGGGGAGCTGCCCTTGAAATGGATCGCTGCAGCTACAATCTGTCGCTACACTTGGCGGAAGTTTCAGCACTCCAACTCCATCACAATTGCATTATGAGCGGCGGGCATTAATCAGCACTTTTGTGATTATATTATATGTGATGCATCTCATCAACAATAACAGCAGAGTCGGTGTAAACTGCACTGGGGAAACGCTTTGGTTTAATCTTTGAACAGGGATTAAATAGGATGATTCAATGGCAGTAGTATTGCTAGTAGATATATTTTTGAAAATATGTTACCTTAATATGTAAAATTCAACCAAACTATAATCGGTTATCAGTTATATGTTAAAGACACTTGAATTAAGAATGTTATATCAACTTAACCACAAATATATTTAAAGGTTCCTGTTTTTAGAAGTGTACCTATGTATATTGATATTTACCGAAACGAGACGTGAGCTTCAGGTGCAGAGCTGCGGCGCCTTATTTGGGCTTTCTGAGCATGCATAAATGTCAAAAGGAAGTGGAAAAAAGGTGAACACGTCCGTGATTCAAGGCAGGTGTTCACCTTCCTATGACGTCACCAAGATAAGAAATATATGTTTTTCACTGCCAGAAACAATAGTTCCAGGCAATTCAAAAAATAAAACTGCATCTTAGTGAGTAAAAGTGAGCAATAAAATCTCATGGAATGGCAAGGAAATTTTTTAGGCCTGAGAGACAGTCATAAAAGTAATGAGCAACCAACCCTTTCAGTTTCGATTTGCTGATCAAGCGCCGCGACAGGTTGAACTCATTAAGGAGGCCGGTCCGTAATTGATCTGTTAACCCAAATATCGGAGGCCGAATGAGTGGCAGACGACGCCCACATAATGCCACCTTTCATGCGAAAAGTACGGCCATAAACACTTTCACTGCGATAGAGTCGTAAAACAATGAATGAACGCGGAGTATCAATCTTTTCCCTTCCGGCTGCAATGGAAGATCTCGTTCCCTATCTCGGGTTCCTCTTGAATATATGTCAAGTGTGTAATGCGAGATTTTGGAGTACATTTACGACCGGGAGTTATTGACAGCTAAAAGTCAGCTTAAGCCGTTTTGATAGGTTTTTTTTTGGCTCAGGGCTAGCTGAAAAACAATCTCGTATTTCGAATCCCACAATGTCGCTGCAAATAAGCCATTCCGATCCGTAAGATCAGCAGTTGTAATTGTCAACTTTAGTGTCCATTGGCACTCGTTCGTTGCGCTTGGCACGTTGTCGTCATAAAACAATCAGACTATCTGTTAAATGCTCCTTACACATCACATAAAAACAACGAGTGGCTGTCGTCGCCTGCCCAGAACATTTAGCTAAATTAATATTCAAATCATGGAGGGCCAAGACTCTGCTCAGGCGTCACTGGAACGTGATTAGCTGCGGTTGCAGCTGCCGTTCGGATTTTTTTCGGATTTATGAATGCAAAGCCACTGCACACTTTAAACTCCCAACAAAGACTAATTCTTTCGGTTGTGGTTTTTTACATAATTAGACTTTAAGTACGGGAAACGCATGCCTTGCTTTGTATGTTTGTATGTGGAATTGATTTTATTCTTGGATAAGAGCTGATATCAGGTAGTTTTTAGAACCCATTTTTATTACCAACTATGAATTTGGAATCAAAAACTGTTTATAAAGCGGGTTCGACCGATCAAACACTTGGTTTTGTTTTTAAGTATGTAATTGTTTAAAAAGTATTGTACAAATACAACATTATTTGCCGCTACAAATAAAAAATATGTCCAGTTACTTTTGAATTTTTTATCACACAGAATCAGTTGCACACAGCGTTGCCAGAAAGGCAGCGCAGTTCCCGATGCCACTGTGTAGAGGTCGCCACTGTGTAGCAACGTCTTATATCGGAATTTGAATAAAGGCGGGCAAATGGATTGTATGGCTTGACTGCGTTTAAAAAATTGGAAAAAAAAAACGGCCAAGCAATAAGCAAATTTATAATGATGCAGTTGTTTTTGGAATTAAATTACAAACTTTTAGACAAACTTTGATCCAAATCGGATCAAAATAAATAAAGTTATGGATTAAGATGGGCTGAGTTTCGATAATTTTTCTGAAGACCCATAAATCGAAAGTTTGACAATAAAATTTAAAAAAATCGGCCAAAAAATAAAAAATAACTAATGATGGAGTTCGTTAGAGAGTTACAAACTTTTCGAGGAACGCCACTGCAAAATCTGATTACAATTATAAAACCTAGTAGTAGTGAACCCCATGCAAGGAAGTGAATCACTTGGACATAGAACAATGCATCAAACTATTTAAAGGGCAGCACGTACCTACTAAAATGATATAAAACGCGAGGAATGTGTGGGCGTTGGCGATCGGAAACGCTTCCCGGGAATAGTCACATGCCCAAGATTCGGGCAAGTTTCGTGGGTTCTGCCGGCTGCCTGCGCTCCTCAAGCCCAATTAATCATGCATGGGCCAGTTGTGCTGAAGCCGGTCAGCACTATCCATTACCAAACCGCAGCAGATCCCCGAGCAAGTGCGTATGAATGGAGTTCGGCAAGGAACACACAACCGACCGACGGCAGAGGATTATAAGGCGCTGTCTAGCCAATTGCAATGGCTTTACTTTGATGTAAAGTGCCGACAGCATGGCAAGCCTAAGCGGACTATTACACACAGCTCGCCCCCCTTACTTTCCCTCCCCTCGTCGAACTTCCCGCAAATACCGCCCATGTGTGCTGTGGAAATCAGTCTAGACACTGGCAGACGGCTTAATACAAAGCAATTTCTTTTTGTCATTGAATATCCTTGAGGCACCGCAAATTGCCGTCACTTAAGCCGTCCACGCCCACCTGCGCCACGCCCCACTGCACCACCCACCGCTCTCCGCCCTTCGCCCTCGCCCAGTGCTTAGGACTAATTATCGTGAGAAATGTCAAAGATAGCTGAACCTGGGCATATTACGTATACGTAGCGATGTCCCATGGATTCGCATGATTAAAAGGGGGAAGCGAGCGTATTTATAGCCGAATAATTTCGAAGACCATTCATTCATTTCCGCTGGCAGTTCAAATGTCATACAGCTCGCTTTGATGTGCTTTAGACGTTTGATTTATTCTGACGGGCGGAAACAAAAACACGCGGAGGAATATATGTTGGCGAATTTCATTCATAAAATCGAATTCTATGGCAATCGTTTGTATAGGAACTTGAATTTTTTTTAGGCCAATGACTAATATTTTCCCCTTAGCTGTATGATTATTTTGCCTGAAATTGATTGCATTTCCAAATATTGAATGGCATATATCAAACCCGATTCGGCGTTTCACTCGCCTCAAATTATGGCCAGCAATGCCAATGTCTCATTAGATGCACATCCAATAAATAGCCGGCGATGTGACCGCCGCATGCATCCGGATCCGTACTGGCCATCATTAGTGGGTTAGGGAGGCAGGGGCCAGAGAGAAGGGGAACGGAAAGGCGAAGGTGGAGCATGCAGCCGGGTTGCCGCTATCAGCGAGCAGGCTTAATACGCGCCCAGCACGCCATTGGCCAATAAAACGCTCCACGCCGTAATTGACGTAAAATCCAACTGGCAAAACTGCTCCTCGGCTGTCCAGTGCGGCGGCTCCCTCGTCAAATGTCTTCATTTCATTTCCACATTTTCCGAGGCTGCTGGGCCCAGCGACATGCAGTACGTGGCCCGGTCGCAAGTATCTGACAATTAGATCTAAGTTATGACGCTGTTTGCACCATAAAGAAATCGTTTTTCTCGGCTGCCTGACTGCCGCTTTGCTCTGGCCAAACAATAGATAGTTAAGGCCGTAGATAAAGATATTTTTCTATATGGCCGCGGCATGATTTCGCTGCATTTAATGAGCGTTGCGCGTTGCGCGTTGAGCTCTTGCAGTTGATTTCGATTTTGCTGCTTCTGTTGCTGTTGCTGTTGATGTTGCTGCCACCAACAACATGTTGCGGCAACACGGCGGCTAAGTGTCTCAGCCGGAAATGCATTTCCGGCAACATGTTGCTGCGAAGCCGTTGAGCGAGTTATTTACATGCCTCTCACGCACACAGCCGCACAGCAGCCGGCGGTGCCTTGCACAGTGGTGAAAATTAGGGCATTTTTGTTTAAAAAAGTAATTTATTTTTGGATACACTCGATAAACAAAATAAAACCAACAATTTTTTGTAATAACCCAAGTAATATTGAAGACCTACATATTGGTTTTTGATTGGTTTTGAACTTTTTAAGCCAAATCTTTTAAAATTTATTTCATTTATTATTATAGCATTTATTAAATGTTTACAATATAATTTTCACTAGTTGCAATCTGAAATGTTTTTCGTTTTTATTGAGTGTATCCTAAACTAAAACTAAGAATCGCAATCTTTCCTGCATCTACCCAAGCAAAACTCTTATTATTGGTCCTGTAAAATATTTTTCAGTTTTTAATTTGTCAGTGAGTGTCGCTAAAATTAGCCAGTCGTCCCATTGTGCGGCACTTTGCATGTGTATGGGTGTAAGACTGCTGCCTCTTTTCTTACCTAAATGAGAACTTTGGTTTTCAAAATTCAGTCGGCATTCGACCATCAGATGGAGCGCACGTCTCCGGTCCCCAGAAAAAAAGTAAAGTAACAAGTAAAAACTAGTGCTGTGTCCAGTTTCGTGATTCCAGAACAGAACAGACGAAATCGGGGAAATGTAAATAAACCCAGGCAGAAACTGTCGAAATCCGAAGGCTCAGCAAAACAGTGTGGGCAAAAGTGCGATCACCGGTCGGCAACTTTTCATTTTGTTTTCAGTTGTGCGGAAATGTTTTTATTTTTTTGGGTTTTTTAAGCTTGATTTCTTGTAAAACCTTTAAGTGTCATACGTATATACACAATCTATACTCTCTGCATGTCGGCTGCTAATTATTTGGCAAACAAACACGTCTAAGTGCGAAAGTTATTTCTAAAACAGCAACACCGCCACAAGGTGCAGTTAAGAAGGTGAGTTCGCAATTATATCAGAGTTTGGAGATGTTTAGATAAGCCTTCTGGCAGCGAATCCCAGCCAGACAGACAGACAGCTATCATCTGGATATTCTGTTTCATTTTCATTTATCCCGGCCGCATCAGACGAATTTTTCCACGTACCATTACTTGCCCATCTCAGACAATAACAAAATTCTTGCATAGTTGTCAACAAAAGGCGATCGAAAGACTCAATAACAGCTCGGATTTCATGTGAGCCGATATTTGTTTTTATTTGCGGTTTGCTGAGTCTCCAGCCAGCAGAAACATCTCCAGATTCAGAATCAGATTCAGATTCAGAATCAGAATCAGAATCAGAACCAGAATCATATTCAAATTCAGATTTGGAAGATGAGTGGCGTGAAGCCAACGACTCGTAGAATAAGCAAATAGCAAATTAAACGCGCGCGCGCGCTTTTGCCTCGGTTGTCCTGCAGATTTCCTGTTTACTCTTTGACTTTTCTGGCGGCTGCTAATGAGCCGTCGAGCGTTTCTTCTGAGCGCAACAACTACAAACAGCTTCGAGTGTCAAGCGGCGTTTTTTTCTCGTTTCGGCCAACGCTGCGTATGTGCAACGCGTGGCATTCGAGCGCTGGCAAAACAAACATTCAGCAGTCGCTGTCTACGGATCTCGGTGGTCAGTGACTGTCTATATGTCTGTGTTTATCAGACAAGCCTCCGCCCAGAGCAACAGCAAAACACGGCGAGAAAAGAGTGAGCTTGTTGACCAATATAAATTTACACTTTATTAATACAATCAAGCAAATTAAACTTTTTGAAAATAAGTTTATTTAATAAGGAGTTAAATTAACTTGAAAATTATTTCTGATTGATTTCGGATATATATTTTTCCATTGAATTTGAACCGATTTCTCACTGTGCAGACAGTCCAGCTGTCTGCTCTTGCGATGCTGCTGATGATACAGCCACTGTCGGTTTGATTTGATTTGTTTGTTGGCTTATGTATATTTATTGAAAATTTACTGCTTGCATAACAAACAACGAAGCTTCTGCTGCTTCTACTACTGCTGCTGTCATATGCAAATTCCCAAGTGGGCGAAGGCGTTGGAGGGGGCGTGGCCGCCGTCCAAGTGTCATTAATCTCGCGCCAAAACGGAGACGCACAGTTTACTTTGGCTGATGAGTTTGCCGAAAGGAATTTCCTGTTGTTGGCGAATGACAAACTGTTTCCTTAGAAGCCCCCTCTCCTGCCGGAATCATCGATTTCGGTTTGGGCCGTTTGTTGCTTATGAAACCAAATACGTTGACCTTTTTTTCTGCAGCTCCGCCATTCAGTTGGGCGACCCACAGGGTTCCGCAGAACGGACCGCGCTAAAAATAGCTTTAAGCCGGGTCTGCCACTCGCGATCGCTGATCGGTATTGCGCAATCGGCCTGAATGGAGCTCAAAGTCGGTCGGTGACTGGATTGCTGGATTGCGGGATCGCGAGTCCAGGCGAGCGTAGAGTGGAAACTAAACCACACGGAAAGAAATCAGATACGAGGTCGTTGATTCCCCTTTCTAGAGATCGTTGGGGTTTAGTCAATACAAATATATTTCTTAGATACATTTGTATTTTTTTTAAGAAATAGATTTTCTCTCGATTTTTAACATAAACCATTAATATTAACAATATCACACGGCTTTCTTACTGTGCAGTTCCCACATATTCATACCAAAATTCTCAGGATAGAATCGATGGATTCCACGATCTGTTTTCGTTCGCAACTCTATCTGTTTTTCCAAATATTCTGTGCCGCCGTCTGGAGGATCGGTTTCCTGGACGGGACAATGGGACAAACAGCACGTGCTCTGTGGCACAGTATCACAATATGATACGCACTGGGCTTACATATATGGTTCTGGGTTCTGAGTTTTGGGTTCTGAGTTCTGGGTTGCGAGTGCTGGGATCTGGTAGCTGGTGGCTGGTAGCTGGATTGCCTGGGAGCGGCTTAATCTAATACGCAAATGTAACTGAAGGCGGTGCAGTTGTTTTTGGTGGAATACCTGAGAGAACCGCAGTGAAACTCGGCACCACGTTTGATGCAAGTTTTTCGGCCAGCCTGGGGCTTGAGGTTGAAATTATGCACTTGTTGCCGAAGTGCAGCAGCCGCAGCAGCAAAAGCCCAGGATCAGCGCAGCAGAAGATGCAATTCAATACAAACGAAAATGCGCACAGCAGAAAAAAAACACATTTTGCGAAAATCCAGAATAAATGCCCAAAAACATAAAAACAGGTCTTTTGAAGCGGCGGCCAACGGTCAAACTGCATCTCCAGAAGACGGCATTCGCCATAGCTATATGGATATGGTATATATGTATATATAGGTATATTCGCACATATATACAACCCCAGACAGTCTGCTCGAGTGCGAGTGTAGTGGTGGTGGTGGTGGTGCCCCTCTTTGGGCCTGAGTTTGGCAATGCAGTTGCCGAGGAGAATGCATTTTGTGGCTCGTCGTCGCTCCGGCGCTCCTTGCATTTTTTCGCGCTGCTGCTCCTGTACTTTTGTTATTTGTGGCTGTGCCCAAAAGACATTTTTGCGAGCATCAAGGAATTCGAGGCATTCGGGTACGAAGAGTTTGGGTACAGCAGAGCAAAGCCGGTGGGTTCGCCAGTCGCCGGCCAGAGGAAAGTCCTTAGCGGATCAGTCGCGATCGGAGCTGCAATCTGAGGCTTTTATCTAGGTATGGCCATGTCGGATTAACACTTTCACCGCACTGCGAGAAAAATGGGATCATTAGTGGGGAAATGCTAGAAGAGAAATGGTAATTGAAAGAGACACAATGTTTCGAAAGATGGCATCGTTATTAGCAGGATATTTGTATTCAAAGCTTAAAACATTCTGTATACAAACTTGTACAAATATATTCAAGGAAAGATTTATTTCTTGTTTTAAATAGCTCAATGCCAATCGAAAGCGATTTCTTTCGGTGCAAACGAGCGATATTAGCTGTTCGTATGGATTAGTCCGTTACATTTGTCGTAACCAAGTTATTTGCGATACCGTCTGCAAAGGTTATAAAAACCCATTGACTGCCCGGGGTCTAAAAATAGCCTGGCTGCAGGAATGCAGCTCGAACCGAAGCCCGAGTTGCAGCTCCAACTGCAATGGAACTGCAGTGCAAAAGCCCCAATCCCCAATCCCCAATCCCCAATCTACAGTCCACAGTCCCCAATCGCCAATCGCCAGCTCCACGGCAAGTGCGTGTGTTATTTTTTATACTTTTCCTGCATTTCTGTGTGAGTGCAGACATCGTCTGGCGCGCCAACTGGACAACGGACAATGGACGACCGCCGGATGCGGAGACGTCGGCGAAATTGCAGTGGAACGATCGACCGGCCGACCGGCCGACCGACCGCCATATAAAATGTCGCAACGCGTGTTAACGCAATAATTTTGGGCCGGCCAATGGACATGAACTCCAGACGCAGTAGGTCATTAATTGCCGGCGGGGCGGGAAAGGCGGGGAGCTGCAACATTTGCAACAGCAGCTGAACCTCCGATAATGGACTGACTGCCAGTCGGTCGGACCAGCAGAAGGGGATCCAGCTGAAGTGGGCTAATTGAATAGGGGAGCGCAGTCAGCGCCTCAAGGACGTTCGCCGAGTTGGCCAAATTAGGATACTCCAGCCAAGCCGTCACACTCCAGTCACGTTCAGTCTGTTCTTTTCCGTCTGCACATGTTGTCTTGAGCACGTCCTTAAGGCCATGACGACGACTGCGACTGCGATGGCTGTGGCGATGTCGATGGCGATGGCGACGGCAGCCAAAATAAAACAAATGCCAAACTAGCGCGCCAAACTGCAAGTCACAAACAACCAGCCGAACAAACAAACAAACCAGCAAACAGACAGTCAGACAGGCAGAAAGAGGGGCTTGCAGAGGGAAAAAGGTACACTCAGAGAAAAAACTAGGGAGCTTTCATCTTATTAAAGAAGGGTGGAAAGAAATATTTCATCACAAATTACAAATATAAGTAGGTAAATGTTTGTATTTGTTTTAAAATCCCTGTACAAAACATAATAGTTTAGTATTTTACGGAGAATTTATAAATATCTTCCATAATTTTTGAGCCTTTACTATGTGATTTATTGCCTAAGCCCTTCTCTCAGTGCACTGAGCCAGACAGACGGTGCATAATGCGCCAAACCTACAACACTGCGGTGGCAGCAGCAACAGGTTCTTTATTTTTAGTAGTCGCATTTTGAAAACCGCCTGCTCAATGTCAACTCAGCGTTTGAGACTTAATTGTTGCCTCTTGGCCGTCGTTTTTGTACAAAACATTCTTGGTGCTTGACTGTTGCTTCTGCTGCTGCCGCCGCGGTTGCCGCCGGTTGCATCATGTGGCTGGCGTGCCACTCCACTCGAGGCTCCATCCCCGTCTCCACCCCGATCCCCATAACCATCCCCATCTCCATCCCCATCTCCATCTCCATTCGAGCTGGAGTGGCAGTGTGCCTTGTCTAATTGAATCCGTCCTCCGGTGGCTGGCTGGTTGGCTGGCTGGCTGACTGGCTGGCTGGCTGCCTGTTGGCCGTTACCTGTTACTCGAGTGCGTTTGCCCACCCTCTGCTTTTGTTTATCCGCAGCACTTGCCGTTGTCATGCCTCATCACCACCATCATCAGCCGACGAGCAGCCAAAACAATTTGACGTTTCTAAAATCGAATTACAAATTCAAGCGCAGAGACATGAACACGATCCGCGCACTTCCTGCGTCGATGTCGGAAGCGCGTACGGCGAACCAATTAGCGGCAACAATGTCAAAGACGTCAGCAAGAGCAACTAGCCGCGAATGTAGAACAATTCTAGGTTTATTTATAGTAAGCGCATGGAGCGCTTTGCAAGAGTTGGTCAATTGCTGCTGGCAGGATGGCGATCGCTGTGTTTTCCCTGGCCGTGACGTCAATGCGTTGCCTGATGGCTCTGACGAGGTGTCAATGGCACGTGAACAACACCAGCAACAACAGCAAAAGCAGCAATACAAGCAACACAAGCAGCAGCAGCAGCAGCAACATCAGAAGCAGCAACCCGAACACTTGGCCAGTTCTAGTCCAATAAAAAGCAAGCGCTGCACGAGAGCATCTTCTGGCCATCAGTTGCTGGTTGGACAGCCTTTGATGGCTCTGTTAATTGGATTGCTGCTACTGAATTTTCGCCTGGCGGCGGGTAAGTAGTTAGCCGGCTGCATGTCAGTCCCAGCCTCTTTCAGATACATCAGAATCTCACTCGAGCCGCGGAGAGTGGCGCCTGCATTCGGTTTGCATACCATAAACTCGTACTCGTGTGTTCCCTCGCCAGTTCATTCGCCTCGATAAATGTGTCACATTATATCCGAATGTGACGCAATTTCTCACAGCCCTGCTCTGGCTGTTTGTTTATCCAGTAAATGCCGAAAACTGCTTGGGCTGCCAAATCGATTTGATCACATCAAGCAGCAGATCTAAATGCAAAAGGAAAAAAGTTGGAGCAGAAAAGTTGGCGAGAACTCGCACATCACACAGTAATATTTGCAAACAGCCGGCACACCGCATTCCTGCTGAATCTTGAAAGTAAACAAATAATATTTGTTTTGCTCAATTCAATACCTGCACGTAATTTGACCACTGCGAAAGGGGAGCTTCAACTGCTTTCTTCCGGTTAGGTTAGGGAAATAATAATTCATTTTTTCGAGTTTCTTGTTAAATTAAATTTGCATAAAGTGCAAGATCGTATTTTTGCAACAGCTTACGTGATTCATTGCACATTGAGAATGAAGAAATCTGTGTCTTTTGTTTACATTAAAGAGTTTGTTTAACTTAAGTGATTAATTTTAGTACTCCGTTTTACTTAGTTATTGAGAAAGCATTATCAAAAGACAAGAAATTAGCGGGATCAAATCGATTGGGTAGATTTCAAAGCAGTTCTTTCGGCACCTAGACTGAATTTCTGTATAAAATTGGATGAGGTTTGTAAGGGTTCATTATCCTTAACAGCTGGCACCTGTTGGCAGAACCACCTGGGGAGTGGAAAGTGCGGCCAGGTCTTCTCGACGAACATCTCGAGGTCGGAGTGCTGTGGCGCCAGCCAAAGTTTCTCCTACACGGATCGCGAGCTGAGCAGCGTGGAGTACTTCTTTGCGACGGCCATCGGCGGAGGAGTGGAGTGCTCGCCCTGCATGGGTGAGTTATAGATTGCCTATTCAAAAATATGTATACTATTATCTAATTCGATTCCCAAGAGAGCTGCAAGGGCTTCAAGTGCGGCCCCAACAAGAAGTGCGTGAAGCGCAAGGGGCGACCGAAATGCGTTTGTGCCCCCGAATGCGGAGCAGCGTTGCGTCGCAGGACGCAGGAGCAGCAGGACACGAAGCCAGCCCGCGATTCCCGTAGTCTAAGTAGCGAAAATTCCAGCTCCAGCTTCAGCTCCACTTCCAGCTTCAACTCCAATTTAGGCTTAGACGGCGGCCAACGCCAACGTGCCGACAACCAAAGAAAGCTGCCTCCCCGCGAGACGAAGCACCGCAGACTGCTGGTCATAGACAGCGGCAATTTGCCAGATCAGCCCACGAGCGGCCGGCGCGGAAGAGTCGAGATGCGGGGCTTCGAGAGGCGGAGGCACAGAAACAGCCGGGGCAAACACTTAACAAGATCAATGACGACAGGAGCCAATGACTCGTCCCCGGCAGACAAGACGCCTGCGCAGTGGCAGTTGAAGCCGCAGTTGCAGTCGCAGTCGCAGTCGCCTGCCACAGACTCAATCTCGGCTCAGTCTAGACTTGGCAACTCGGCAAATGCTAATGAACCCGCCAACGACATTAATAGGCAGTCGACAAGAGTCAGACACCACCACGCGAGACGCATCGAGCACGCTCCACATCCAGACAATGGGCTCCAGGATCGGCTGGGATTGGATGCAGAAGCCCAGGCGGCTGCGAATACCACAGTGTCTGGGTCTGGGTCGCCGCACGACCGCCGCATCTTCCAGCTGCAACGCGGAAGCGAAACGACCGCGTCATCGGACCTCGCTAATGCCCATGACTCGGCTCTTCTGGGCGGAATCGGAGTCTACGAGCTGGTAAGTACCGGCCATTGCCTGCTCCTCGGGGCCAAGTCGGCTAACTCGGATGCCTTTCCTCCAACAGCAGCACTCGAATCCGGTTTGCGGCACCGACGGACGCACCTACAAAACCGAGTGCCAGCTGCGCAAGCGCGCCTGCCGGACGAACAACGCCCAACTGGAGGTCGCCTATCGGGGCCACTGCAAGAGTGAGTCCGCCAAAAGCATTTACCATGGGCCACAAGCCCCAGCCCCAGTCACATGCACTCGCCGAATAACTGAAGCGATTGAGTGGCGAATTCCAAACAGTTTTGTGGCCAAGAGTAGCAATTCGCAAACGAATCTTTCTGCGAGTGTAGGTGGACTGGGTTGCTCGCGTGCCAAAACGCAGCAGCGCCACAATTAGATTAGATGACAAATTATTGCACATTTCAATTACGGCCAACAACTTGTCGCCAGTGGTGAAACCAACTGGCCAACCAGCCAGACTGCGGCCAGAAATGTTGTGTAATAATTTAATGATACAGGAAGCACTCGCAAACATGCTCAAATGATCAATAAAAACGGCGTACAAGAACGATGAGCCGAGAGGCCGAGAACCCAACCGAAGAACTTGTTGGATTAGCCGCAAGCACCCGACATTCTGTTGCTGTTGCTCTGGCTGTTGCTGTTGCTGTTGCTGGTGCTCCTGCAACCGGCAATTTGCGACCGGCATCCAGCAACTTGCAACACAAACCGGGAGTGGCAGGAGCAACATTAACAGCAACAGCAACAGCAATAGCAATAGCAACAGCAATTCCAGCAATCTAACGTTGGCGCGTGCCAATATATCCAGTGGAATGCCCAATCGGCAATTCCGATGCCGATCTGCGGCGACCACTCATTCGCATTCAATTGCGAGCGGAAAAATGATTGCAATATTTCGCGAGTGTCACAGTTGGCGCCAAGGCGTTTCGCCTTTTCGCATCAGCGGCCGCATGTCCCCCTGATAAATTTCGACAGTTTATGGCCGGCCATATAGGCGCATATTGCCGAGAGTTCCGAGTGATTCGAGTGGCCGCCAGTGGGGTGCGGGCTAATCATAGACATTGGCCAACTACTTATTTATAGGCACAATCAGCGCCCATATGCGAAGAGCATTCGTAAATGCCAAAAACATAGTTGCAAGGTGCAACATATTCGGATGATTGGTAGCGAAGATTCGTCTTAAAAGGGAAAAATGGGTCAGACCTGAGGGATTGATAGTAACTCTTTAGGGCTATCTTTAGTAATATAATAAAATTAGTTTTTAAAGCATAGAGCATAGTTATAATTTCTAAATGGCTTACATAGATAACATTTTATTACAAGCTTTGCAAATATGTGAACATTGTGAGAAAAGCCAATCTTGAGAAAACTTGAATCCTTAAAAAATCCTTAACCTATCCAATCATCTCCTCCAGACAGCTGCAGCGGAGTCCAGTGCTTGAACGGGTTGACCTGCGTGGAGGACCAGTACATGATGCCGCACTGCATCCAGTGCAAAATCGAGTGTCCCTGGGACAACCAGGACCTGGGCTCCAGTGGCTACGACGAACGACAGGCGGTGTGCGGAGTGGACGGGAAGACGTACAGGAGCGCTTGTGATATAAACCGGATGATTTGCCAAATTGGACGGTCCATCGCCGTGGCGTATCCGGGTCCCTGCCGAGGTATGTATTTTGGCTGCCGACTGCGAAAATCAATCAAATTAATTGGTATGGAAGGCCTAGTTGCACTCGGCAATTGCGAGTTGTTGCTGCAACTGCCACTACTGCTGCTGCAACTGCTGCTGATGTTGCTGTTGCTGAGTAGCGGCTGTGCGAATTTAACAACAATCAACAAAGAACCGCAATTTTGCATTTGATTGACTCGACTGGGGTTTCCAGCCAGCCCCAGTTGGGCTGAGCTGGGGCGAATCGAATCGCGTCACAGCCACAAGTGGTTGTTGCCGTCTGCAACTGCAACTGCCATATCAAGTTGCCGGCTCTCTCGGTGTTTGACTGAAATTGCTACATTTGCTTATACGGCTCTGTGATTGCCAGCAATTTGATTAGCCCGACAGCTCCGATCTGCTCCACTTTGGCCGCGAGTCGGGTACGCGGCGCATCCACAATTACAGCGAACACTCGCGTCGTCGGCATCATTCATGCTTATTAATTCTGCGGTTGCCATCCGATTGATCGACTCCGATTTCCAATTAATTATAATGCCCCAAGTCGGCCCACGACAGAGACAGCACTGCAAAAAAGTCATTCAAATCTGTTCAGAGATGGGAATCGCATTTCAAAGGGTTTTCGTCATCTAACATAGGATATTTGGATATGGGGTATTCATCTCTAAAATAGACGCAGTCGAAATCTAAAAGAAACGAACTTATAGACCGAGTTCGAAAAATGGTCAAAAGTAGGAATAAATTTGTATGCTAAACATTAATCATTAATTTTTATAATCATTATATAATTTTGTGAAAAGCTCATGCGATTCATAGTAAGTTCCTCTTCAGCTTACACCTAAAATTCATTTAACCTCAGTCAAAATCTAAAAAAAGAACTTACAGACCCGAGATCGAAAAAAGGTCAAAAATAGGATTAAATTTTTTCTGCTAAACATTAATCATAAATCTTTATAATCGTTATATAATTTTGTGAAAGACTCATGCAATTCATAGTAAGTTCTTCTTCAGCTTACAGCTAAAATTCATTTTACCTCAGTCAAAATCTTAAGTAAACAAAAGTATAGACCCGATATCGAAAAAAGATCAAAAGTATATGCTAAAAAATCATATTATAGTCATAATACAACTTTGTGAAAGGCTCATGCAACTCATAGTTAGATCCTTTTCAGCTGACACCTAAAATTTATTTAACCTCAGTCAAAATCTAAAGTAAACGAACATTTAGACCCGATATCGAAAAAAGATAAAAATCATATTATAATCATAATATAACTTTGTGAAAGGCTCATGCAGTTCATAGTTAATTATTACACGTCATCAGCTTACACCTAAAATTCATTTAACCTCAGTAAATTATGACAGCATAATTATTTAATGGCTTCTGAAAAACACTAAACATAAAAATTAAAATTTCGTAGTAAAAGAATACATTTGACCTGTATAGCCTTTTCATTTGTTTCGTCTTGAGACAATGTCCGGGATAAAATAATTGATTTTGTGAGTAATCATTCATTATTGTAACATCATTTTAATGAATTTGTATCATATCTGAAAAAATAACTTCTTACCTACAAACTGGTTAGCCATTTGTATTATTATTATTTCCTTCTCATATTTAAAAACAGTAATGGGCTTCGTATACTTATAAAAACCCTAGAATCGGTCATATTTTTCTGCCTGTGTGGCAATCACCGCTGCTGGAAAGCGTGGAGGGCGTTCCGCAGTCGCACCAAATCCGGAGACGAACTCGAGAACCTCGGATCCGATAGGATAGGCGACCGAGACGGACGGAACAAACTAGTTTAGTGTGCCATGGGGGCTGAAGACAAAAGAAGGCTGTCGTGCTGCAATTGCCTGTTAATTGCAGTATTTTGCTGCAAATTACTGCTTGTAGTTAATGCGAAAACAAAAGCTGTCAATCCAGCAATAACAGCAGCTGCTGTTGACAAAAATGCCCCAGCGGATATTCTGGTCGGTATTATTATTAATCAATAACGTAAAATTTTCATTTGTTACCAAAGCAGAACCTGAAAGAAACAAAATTAAAAACTATACTATACTTAAATTGTAGAATTGTTGATTTCTGGTCCTTCCTTTAATTAAACTTATACAATTTAAACATTTTGTGAAAAATTATCAATTTTGACGACAACGTAATGAAATCATTGGCAAAATGATCTGCTTAAAAAAATTTGATCCGTTAACAATAAATCATTTCAGTTCTTTTCTTGAGCACAGTTTCATGATTTTTACACATTTTTTTTTGAATATTCCACACATTTATTTCAGTTACTTTTAATTTTTACACATTTCTTTGAATATTCCACACATTTATTTCAGTTGCTTTTAATTTTTAAGCGGTTTCAATTTAGGTTCAAACTTCGATTATCTAAAATAAATAAGAGTGTTTCAAAGTATAACAAAGTGGTAGTTCACAAGTTGTAAGCGATATTTCTATGTCCTCTCAGCACAACGGGTAAATTAGGAATGTTTATCAATGTGAAAAATACGAAGCTAAACGTAAGCGATTTTATCACAGCCTCCTAATGATTTAGTTTTGAAGCTTATAGGTTTTCATACAAGTAACTTATTTAGCTTTGCAATCCCCATAAACGGTAGCCGGGTTCTAAGCCAAGATCGTTAGCCACCATTCACTCTTGCTTTTAGCTGAGCCACGCCATCAGTCGAGTCGAAGAACAAGTGTGCGTGAGTCCCTGCAGTTTGTTGATCTGGGACCCTCGTCCCGGCCCCGTGCCCCGGAAAGAGCCCTGCTCCTTCCGCTTCCCTGGGTTCCTTCCTGCTGCTTAATGTGCGTCTGGTACTCGTTATGTTACGTGGATCGTCTGGCGATAAGATAATGGTAACGTGCGCGTGTGTTGGTCCCTGAGCTTTTTATCTTCATGGTTAGTAAGTTTATGGTTCTCGGGCATTTGTTTGTTTGTCTGCTTTCACATAAATATTTCGAGCCGCGATCCGGGCTCAGGCTTGAAAAAGTCTGGGAGCCCAAGACCGCGGCACAAGCCACGAAAAGTTGCCGTTGGCCCCAAGAAATATGACTACACGTACAAACCATTAAAACGCCATTTTCGCAACGCTCTGCGGCGACGCAGGTTCTGTGATTGCAACTCCTCTCCTCCCCGAGGAGTGGGGACTCCGAGTGGCATGAAGTCCGGTCTGGGGTGTCCAACGGTCCAACTGTCCAGCCGTCCAACGTCGTCGCGACGTCACTTTTGTCTGGCCGAGCGTCTGGCTCTTCTTCCTCTGGGCCGGCTGTAGTTTACGATCGTATTAAAATCACCTTAAACAACACGCAATGCCAAAATGGCCAGTCGGCCAGGCCTGAATGGGAACACGCATACAGCAGTGGTATATGACCCACGACGCATCCCAGACCAACCCATCCGATCCATTCCGTTCCGATCCGATCCGATCCCATCCCATCCCAGCCTATCCCTGCCCATCCCATCCACACAATGTTGCAATAAGTTCCGCCAACGGCCGCCGGCGTTGATTAAACCACGTCGACATAACAAATTATAGTTGGCTCGCCATGTGACGGCATTATCAGCCATAACCGGCGGTGCAGCTCCCGCTCCGGAGGCCACTGGCCACATCCATCACAATCAACAAGTGTGCGGGGCGGCGAGAGACGGAGGTCCTCGCACAAAGGACGCAGTATCTGCCCAAAGCTAAATTGGCAGTTGAAATTAATAAACTTTAACTGTTACGAATTGCTAGACGGCAGACTTTCACGCACCGTCTCCCTCCCGGGGACTGAAGTGCAGATGCAGATGAAGCCCAGGCTGAAGTCCCAGACACCCAGACACATTCCGCCTCCCTTTGCTGCTCCAGCTCCGACCGCAGCTCCAGCTCCAGCTCCACCTCCATCGCAATTGCGATCAACAATGCCCGGGGGCTCTGCGCAACAATGTTGCCAAGTCGCAGATCATGTTGATGATAAACACATATATTTTGCCGGCGTTTGCGGCTGCGCGCCGCTTGGCTGCTTTATTGCTCGACTGGCTGACTGGCTAAATGGCTAACTGGCAGTCTCGCCAGTCGCAAGTCGCAAGTCGCGAGTTGGATGTTGGCCCGGCCCGAAGATGCTACCCGTCTTGCGCATGCGGATCGCACACCGCTGAAATTGAATGGGGATGGGGATGGGGATGGGGATGGGTATGGGATGGGGAAGGGTCTTGATGCACAGGAAAAAACATGATACGATCTGAGGAGTCATTTGAAAAGATATCAACACTTTGAGCCTGGCCTAAAAATTATAATAGGTAACGTTACACCTATGTTATTGAATTCCCGTTTTGGAACTGTTGTTGGAGAAGATAATACACTTTTATTTTTTTTTTTTTAATCTTTAAATCTTTTTCTGTTTGTGTTTTTTATGGGTCTGTCCGCATTGGTGCGCGTGGTGTGAATAATGTGCCAGCTTAGAAAATTGCAGATTTAAATATATGCATTCCTCAGTCTCTAAGGCACGAGATTCAGTGGTTAGTTTAACTACCATTATAAATAATAGAATATTTTTAAAACTAAGACAAATTTAATTAAAAGGATTTAGAGATTCAACATATTCTATATACCTATATTATTCACATATATCATGAAGCCATTAAAACCAATCAAAAAGTATGAATCTTTTGTGTGGTTCTGGGTCCGGCCCTCAAAAATTCGAAAGTTAGCCTCAAGCAGGCGTGGCAGCACCTGCCCAGGTTCCCATCGAGGGCAGGACATGCAGTCGAGTGTGCAGGAGCCATTAAACCGAAATTGCCAGACATAAAGCAAAGCTGAAACTTAACCACAGGCAGCCGTCATTAATGCGCTCGCATCGTAAACTTTATATTGCAGCGGGCCGCTTAAGTTGCGCGGACATCAAGTGTGGGCCGAAGGATAACTGCCTGGTGGATCTGCAGACGCGCCAGCCGCGATGTGTGTCCTGTCGCTACAAGTGTCCGCGGAAGCAGCAGCGACCGGTGAGTTCCCTTCCTGACAATCACAAAGTGCGCCATTAATCATTGAATAATTTTCACGAAAGGCACAAAAAATATGTGGCTATAACAACCATACTTACAACTCATGGTGTGAGATGCACAAGCACTCCTGCGATTCCCACTACTTCATCGGCGTCAAGTCCCAGGGAAGCTGCTAAAGGACTTCATGCACCTCCCGACGACATCGGCCGATGGCATTATGTAGCGTGTTCTTCCGTAGTTCCAACATCCAAAGATTCTCGTTGTGCGTTTTCGTGTTGTAATCGGTGGATGGGCCTTAGGCTGTTGCCATCCAGGCTTACACTACATATTATCGGATACATTTTACATACAGGGCAAAGTATTATCAACCATACAACATTACGTATTGCAGCAACTCTTATCCAGCATGTATCGCAAGAGAAACCACATATCTTAAGAGGCTTTTGTATTTAACATTAACATAGGCTACACGGTAATTACTTTAATCGATTGGTGTGTCTGCGCATTTCGCTCGCAATTAGTTTAGACCAACGTACGCGACGTCATATTTATTTAACATTGCCTTCCCTCTCTTCTCTTTGTTCTTAAGCGAAGCTAAATTAATTAATTGACTGATAGCTTAACCTTATAGCAAGATTTTTGAATTTATATATACATATATAGAACCAATGTAATATATACATACATATATACATGTACTTATGAATATGTTTGAGTAATTGTTAATTAAATGTGTTTCCAACATAGTTCAAAACGTCTTTCTAATCACTATCGGACCCAACAAAGATATCGTTCGCGCGCTGATATCGAGCTTGGGTGATCTTTAAGTTGGCCATTTTTCGTTTGTCCACTGATCTGGAGCTGGAGGTCACTGGGTCAGTGTTTCCCAGCCCACTTGTGCCGTCATTGGCCACCACATTAATCTGTGAAAGATAGAGGATGGTATAAACAGTCTTTAGTCACGTTTTTAATACTCACTGGTGCCAAAAGGCCAGCACTGGCGTTGGTCTTGCCCAGAGTATCACCTTTTTGCCAACCCAGTTTGCTAAGCATTTTAAAACCCTTGTTGGAGCTGCCAATCTCACTATGAGAATAGGATGTTAGTACATTAAACGATTAACTTCATTAGAGGATACTCACGTGTTCACACAGGCAACTTCCGTCTTTTCCTTATCTGTGCTGCTGCCAACTTTGACACGCCTCGTTGCAGCGCGATCATTGTAATTGGATTGACCATTGCTGCTGGACTCCACAAATTCTGAATGTGTGAATTTGTAAATAAATACATAAACTATTCAGTTTATGGCAAACGAATCCTACTCACTCTCATTTTCTAGGCCATACTTCCGCTGAAGCTTTTTGAGCTGCTCCTTGTGGGATAATACATTAGCGGAGGATGCACTAGCTGTGGCCACAACCGGCGCTGAAGTTTCTATCAGCAGGCCCGGTTCGCACAGCCCGCAAGTGCTGTTGCCCTCGTGCACGTGGCACAGCAGTTTCGTTTGGCCTAAGGTGATTACACTGCCGTGTACCAGATCCATAGCGTCGCTGGACATGGGCGAACCATTGAGAATGGTGCCGTTGCGGGAGCCCAGATCGTGGCACTTGTAGATTCCCAACTTTGTCTCGTAGTTGAACTTCAGGTGGCACTTGCTCACGTTCACGTCCGGAATGATAACATCGTGAGCTCCTTCCCTCCCCAATGAGCCACCTTTATAGGTGATTAAATGCAGGCTTCCCACTTTTAACGTCTCCACATTAGTCTCCTGGACAATAATGCGAAGTGAGGGTGGATATTTTTTGGCGATATCTAAGAAAATGAGACATTAGGTTTGTTCGTACTATCTAACAAATGGCAATAAAAACACGGATTTCTTAAGCACCTTGAAAGCGTCCGGCGGCCTTAAAAATAGGAACGCTGCTGTCCTCGTTGTCACTGTTGCTGCTGCTTTCCTCATTATCGCTGGAATCGGAACTGGAATCGCTGCTTTGCGAGAGCTCTCCCTCTTCAGCATCCTCGCCCTGCCCACCATCTTTATCCCCAGAATCCCTGTGACGCCTCTTGGACTTGTGGCGGTGCTCCTTCTTCCTTTTCTTCTTGCTATGCTTCTTACTCTTCTTTTTACCCTTGGCCTTACGCTTGGACTTCTCGGCGCGATCCTTGGCCTTTTGCTTCTCGGCCTTGATCTTTTTCAGCGTGTCCTGGTCCGTAATGACGCCACCCGACTCATCGAACTCCACCTGCTCGTCCTCGGACTCCGGCTTGGCCGCCTCGTTCGCCTGCAACCAAGTGAAGAAAAGAAATCCGCGTTTTTATCGCAAGTTCTGGGCCTCGGCGCTTACCTAATGCATTGCAACGCATTCGGTCTATGCTGAGTTTGTGAAACCCCGCTAAAAGGCTACTATAGGCGCAGTCGCTCACAGGCTGCGCAGCGAGGAGGAGAAGAACGGAGGTTAATGTGGTCGTGTGGCAGAGGAGGTCGTGGCTCCACCCACTCACCTGCACCTGTGCCTGCGAATGGAACTCGTACGAGTCTTTTCCGTGGTCGTAGCTGTAGTAGCAGCCGGTGTTCCCGTCGTAGTACAACCCGTACTCCTGGAAAGAAGGGAGAGGCAGGCGGAGGTTAACAACAGTTCGAGCCATTGATGTAGGTTCGCCGAAAGCGATAACCCCTGAAAGTCACAGCGGGGCAGCGCTGCATCGCCGAACAGAACAGAACGTCATAAAGATTGCGCCCGCCGTTTACAGCTTATTTACCGCGTTATAGTAGTAACCCGTCTTGGGATCGTAGTACATGCCGGAGGTCGGCTCGTAGACGAAGTTGTTCAGGTTTTCGGCATGCTTGGCCGCCTGCCGCATCTCGTCCACAAAACTGAAGGCGTCCGTTGCCGATACTGAAAATATAAATACTCTTTTAACATGACTTGTAATAATTTGTTAATAATCACTGATAAGGTTTTAAAACAATTCGATTCGCGGAAATAAAATAAAGCTTTGAGGCGTCCTCTAAATATTCAAAATACTGACACTTCTCAGACCTTAAAACCTGCGCTGACTGATAAGAGCAACTATAGAACAATAAACAATATAAATTTTCTATAAAAATTACAAGACCAATAAAATTAGAAACGATAAAACAAACAAGACCATTGACTCATATCCTTATTTGACCTAATAAAATTGTGGGTTATGGGACGTAATGATACGTATTCTTACGCAATCATTTCAATTATATTAAAACTAGTGTCAAGGGCTGGTTGGGTTATTCTCAGGGACAGTGGCGTTAGCCCATGCGACACTTTAGCGCTAATCTCGGACATCAGCGGGCTGGGATGTTTGACGCACGCTTTATTACTCGACCCGAGACCCCAATAATAATCCTCAATAGATAGGGAAGTGGGTGGGCATAGTGTTTGAGATGCGCTCCTTGAAACGGCAATATCAACCCACCGACAGATTACTACTAATATAGTCTTCGATATGATTCAAACAAGTGGAGAAGTAAAATTAGGCCTTAACAATTTTTTTGGCTCCTACTTCCTTTAAACAATTTAAAGAGCTATTAGTACATTTTTAAGCTTTTTGGTTTGCTTGATAACAAAAAAATCTTGACTGTCGACTCGTGTCGATCCACAATTAAGTCGTAGGGTGCGAAATCAGGAGCTATTGCCAGCAATTGACGAGCGGCAACCGAGAGCCGAGCGATTAGCATACCGCGCAGTTGTAGTTCCAGATTTGGAATCAGCAAATCAGCTTCTTAGGTGTGTTTTTGTTTTTAATTTGCTACGCAGCGCCCAGATTGCAGTGGCAGCAGTTGTTTCCACGTCTGGCGGACCTCATCTCGCCGCCGGTTTCTTATCAGACCACCGGTGCAGCTCCAAGTCGCCGTGGGCTGGCCAGGCGCCTGGTTAGTCGTTACTCATCGTTCGAGGCGGTTACAACCAAGACAGATTAGCCAAGCAAAATGCTGGACGCGGAGGTGCGAGAACTTATGCAACCCTTTGTGCTAAGCGATTACCAGATTCAGGAGGTGTACAGTCGCTTTTGCTTGGAGGTGGCCCGTGGCCTAAAGCGCTCTACGCATCCGCAAGCCAATGTCAAGTGCTTTCCCACGTACGTGCAGGATCTGCCCACGGGCGATGAGATGGGCAAATTCTTGGCTCTGGATCTCGGCGGCACCAACTTCCGGGTGCTGCTAGTCTCCCTGAAAGGTCACCACGAGGCCACAGTCGATTCCCAGATCTACGCCGTGCCCAAGGATCTGATGGTCGGACCGGGTGTGGAGCTGTTTGATCACATCGCCGGCTGCCTGGCTAAATTTGTGGAAAAACACGACATGAAAACCGCCTACCTTCCTTTAGGGTTTACTTTCTCCTTTCCCTGCGTGCAGCTGGGTCTCAAGGAGGGCATCCTGGTGCGCTGGACCAAGGGCTTTGACTGTCCTGGAGTAGAGGGCGAGGATGTGGGTCGCATGCTGCACGAGGCCATTCAGCGACGCGGCGATGCGGACATCGCTGTGGTGGCCATTCTTAATGACACAACAGGAACCCTGATGTCCTGCGCCCATCGCAACGCAGACTGCCGGGTAGGCGTAATCGTGGGTACCGGCTGCAATGCCTGCTACGTGGAGGATGTGGAGAATGTAGACCTTCTCCATGCGGATTTCAAAAAGACGAAGCGACAGGTGATCGTAAATGCGGAGTGGGGGGCCTTCGGAGAGGGAGGCCAACTGGACTTTGTGCGCACCGAGTACGATCGCGAGGTCGACGAAAAGTCCATTAACCGGGCTGAGCAGCTGTTCGAGAAGATGACGGCAGGCATGTACCTGGGCAACCTGGTGCGTCTTGTCCTGCTGCGCGCCCTGGAGCGGAAGCTCATCTTTAAGCAGAGCAGCCGGCGTCCGGAGTTTGCCGGCGTTTTGCAGAAGAGCGAAGATGTCTTTGAATCGCGCTACATATCAGAGATCGAGGACGACTCCTTCCCAGAGTTTGCCAGCACCAGGAAGATCGTCAAGCAGCTGTTCGGTTTGGAGAAAGCATCCGTGGAGGACTGCCAGACGCTGAGATACATCTGCGAGTGCGTGTCCAAGAGAGCGGCAACTTTAGTGGCCATCGGAGTGAGTGGCCTGGTTAACAGGACCTCCAACCGCCGTGTGATAGTCGGCATGGATGGCTCCGTGTACAGATACCATCCAAAGTTCGATGCCTACATGCGGCAGACCCTCCAGAAGCTGGTAAAGGCGGACAAGGAATGGGACATTATGCTTTCAGAAGACGGATCGGGACGAGGAGCTGCGCTGGTCGCCGCGGTGGCCAGCAAATCGAAGTAGAAACTAACTACTACTATAGCCTTAATAAAAAGTCTCGCTGGAATAAAAAACTCGACTCACAATCGCTGCGCTTGTCTTTTTCGTCTGTCCCTTCATCTCTTTGCAGCGAGTCCTGATTTTCATTGAAATCCGTTTCTGTAGTTTGGTTTGCTTTGTCGCATGGAATTTTTTCCTTCTGGTTCAGCTTGAAGTGAAAACCAAGAATTTAGATAGTTTTAGGTAATGTAAACATCCGGACTCACGAAGTGAAGTAGTTTTTGTTTATAGGCAGCTAGTTTGGTGTCGTTTTTCCGGATAATGCCATGCAGCTTCTCAACATACTGCAGCAGTTGTTGCTTTTCGAGCGACTCCAAGTCCTTCAAGCTCTTCAACTCTATGAAATCGTGCTCAGCAATACTGTCTCCAGTGTCGTCCTCAGCAGCTGGCACAGACATATTCAAAATCTGGAGAATTATAATTTGCAATATTTTGATAAGGATCACAAGCCTATTTTGGAGAACTTCAGTACACTATTATTCTAACGGGGTTTTTCAGCACTGTTGGCGGCAAAAGTATTCGGTGTTAACATCGACAAGCTAGGGATGGTTGCTTGATACACTGGAAATAACTTGGTTGTTTCTGATTTGCCAACAGTTTAGGGAACAAAAAACCTTTTGGATGACATTACTTAAGCCCTAACGAGCGCGAAATATTTGTTAAACATCGAACTTTATAAATAAATATGTATACAATTTAGGTTTAACGCAGCGAAAAATTCGTTCAACCAAATTTACAATGGGGGTCTTTTTGCTTATCGATTTATCGAGAAAAGTGCCATCTCTACCGTAAAAAACAGCTGTTAAGCTGCTGTTCCTTTTGTTATTTAATCATTATTCTAGGTGTAAATTCAAATTACAATGAATAACTGTATTAAACTAGCGCCCATGGTACTCCGATGCCAGCAGAGAAGCATTAGTACTTCATCAGTTTTGGAGGGCAAGCGAAACTTCCGAAAATTCAATGTGTACAACAAGCGGGGAACGCGCGTGGTGAAGGAGGCCCAGAAAACGATGGCCAATTCGCCGGTAGCCATTCACAAGCGTGGGGTACGCGACACGGGCATAATTGTGGATGGGCAGTACGTGGAGATTCCCGAAAAGATACCGGAAATCATAGTGCCCGACCTGACCGACTGCAAGCTGAAGCCCTACGTGTCATACAAAGCTCCAGACGTTGTCCAATCGGAATTCACCAGCTTGGATCTGTTTAATGCCGTCTACTCCCAAAAGGTCATCGAGGACTTCAAGGCGGGAAACCTGCAGGCAGATGGCAGTGCCAAGGAGCCCTCGGCTAACGAACAGCTGACTTCGGAGGAGGCCTTGCAACGTGCCCGAAAAACCGGCAGCGACATATTCTAGTGATAGGTTTATTGTTTCTTAAATAAAGTATAAACTCGATTACTCCTGCATGTACTTTTGGCGGTAATTGTAGAGCTTGCGCAACCACTTCTCTGCCTTGAGATCCGGTTCGCCGAGAAACTGCAATGATTATGAGTTAAAGATTTTAGAAAATAAATTGATGCACCTAGAGCACCACTCACGTTGGGATGGAATATTACATCTTCGTTTCGGACTGGAACGGTTGGCTTGGTCTGTACTGTGACCGTTTCGTTGTTCAGGTCGATAATCACTTTCTCCGAGGTCTCCTTTGAATCGCGTGAGCTGAAGAACGAGGCCGATTTGAAGGAGTCCTCCTCTATGGTCTCCAGCGTCTTCTGCACTTTGGTGTCCAGCAAATCGATGGCTTTTATGGGGCCAATAGTGGCAGGTGTAGTGGCGGATCGGGAATTGCTTTCGGAGCTGGGAGCCCTTGTGGTCCTCTGAGACGTTGACCGAGATTTGTTATGGTCCCTGCTCCTGCTTTTGCTGTGCCGACTTCGAGAACTGCTCCTGCTACTGGTGGAGCTCCTCGAGGAGCTGCGGCTGCTGCTGCGACTTCTGCGGGAGTACTTTTTTGACTTCTTAGATTTCTTTTTCTTAGACTTCGAGCTCTGCCGGCTACTTCTGGCGGGCGACTTCGAACGATAACGTCTGTCGCGATCCCGCTCTCGATCTCTGTCCCTCTCCCGTTCTCTGTCTCTATCCCTTTCCCTGTCACGATCTCTGTCACGCCGATCGCGATCTCTCATTATTTAATCCAAACAAAAATTCTTGATTAAAAAATGTAATTGGCAAATATTGGGGATGACAATGTCCGTTTGTTCTATATGGAAATCGATTTTAATATTATCGATAAGACCTACTTTTAAATAATAATAGTGCAGCGCGAATTTCAAATTTTACAACCTCTCATATACAAAATTAGTTCTTAAGAATTTATTTCATATTATTATGCTGTGGTATATTAAATTGATATAACTTATGTTCTTTGCACATTCTACTAAAATAAGTAAAAAGATTTTATAATGTCAACATTGCAAACGTGTTGATCAAAGATTAATAAAAGTTAGGGTCAGTGCTCGCGGTAAGCACAGACACAAAGTTTTATAAAAACGCAGTTCAATTGGAACACCTTGAATATGAACAGGAAATACTAATTGCTCCTAAACTCATACCAATTATACGTAATCTGAAGTCATCATGATTAACGAACGATAGGAAAGCCTTATCGCCATTAACCAGTAACCAGCTAAATCACCTCGAATCGAAATTCCCACACGATCTATCAGTCTTGGCGAATGAAACTACTTAGAAGGCAAAAATAAACAGCCATAAATCAGTTGGCCAAATCTAGGAATCCTTATCAAGTTCCTGGGGGGCATATAAAAGGCAAGGGCGGCCAAGTCAGAACTCAAAGCACCTGCACCTGTGGAATACAAAATGTGGCTCCTACAATTAATAGCGGGTTTGTTAAGTTTGGGATTGGCTACAGCCCTGCCAGCGGATGCAGGACGAGCCAGTTCAGTGACCACTGTAAGTTAGAGGACATCAATGGCTCCTGAAGGTTTTTACTAATCCAGACATTTTTTTTTTTTTTTATTTTTTTTCAGGTCACCATCGTTAGGGGACATGGATACGAGCTGGAGGAACACGATGTGCAGACCTCCGATGGTTACATCCTGACCATGCATCGCATTCCTTACTCCAAAAACACTGGGGACGATGGCCCACGTCCTGTAGTCTTTCTTATGCATGGACTACTCTGCTCCTCTTCCGATTGGGTGCTTGGAGGACCTCACAGTGGACTGGCCTATTTACTTTCAGAGGAGGGTTATGATGTTTGGATGGGCAATGCCAGGGGTAACACCTACTCCAAGAAGCATGCCACCAAATCCCCGCTGCTGCAACCCTTCTGGAACTTTGAGTGGCACGACATTGGTATATACGATCTGCCCGCTATGATGGACTACGTCCTTTACCGCACGGGTGTGGATCAACTGACTTACGTGGGTCACTCCCAGGGAACCACTTCCTTCTTTGTCCTCAATTCGATGATCCCCCGTTTCAAGAGTCGCATTAGGTCAGCTCATCTGCTGGCTCCTGTTGCCTGGATGGAGCACATGGAGAGTCCTTTGGCTACAGTTGGAGGTCCTTTGCTGGGTCAGCCCAACGCCTTCGTGGAGCTGTTCGGCAGTGCGGAATTCCTTCCTAATACCCAGTTGATGAACCTGTTTGGAGCTATTCTTTGTAATGATGAGGCCATTTCGCAATTCATGTGCACCAACACCCTGTTTCTTTTGGGTGGCTGGAACTCGCCGTACATCAACGAAACCATGCTGCCTGAAATTATGGCAACCACCCCGGCCGGATGCTCTGTGAATCAAATCTTCCACTACCTGCAGGAGTACAACTCCGGCTACTTCCGACAGTTTGACTATGGCAAAACGCGCAACAAGAAGGAGTACAGCAGCAAGACTCCGCCGGAATACGATGTAGAGGGCATTGAGGTGCCCACCTACCTTTACTACAGTGATAACGACTACTTCGCCAGTCTGATCGACGTGGATCGCCTAAGGTACACCATGAATCCGAGTGCCCTGCGAAGCGCATATCGCCTGCCGCAGGAAAAGTGGAACCACATCGACTTCCTTTGGGGACTGAATGTTAAGGAAATTCTTTATGACCGGGTCATCGATGACATCAACAATGCATAAACGTGCGCTGCAAATAAAGCGACAGACGTTGTGATAAAAAAAGTTCCACTGACGAGGGGACTACTTAATCGGGGGTCTTAGGTAGCTAATGAAACGATAATTTATAAGTGGTCATAAATTCGAATTCAAATGGTGGCACTTCAGTTAACAGCGCACATTGCTTTGGGCTTAAAATAATGGTTAAACCCATTTGCAAGCGGTATATCTAGTGTTACGTTTATTTTTAGAGAAATAAAATACAACTTAAAAAACAAAAAAATCATTTCGTTTTCTTTGTCGAAATAAAATGCAAAGTAATATTTAGCGTGGATTTTAAAATTTTCAGAAAATGCGCTGTTTGTTAGGGTTGTCTTCATTTTTAAAGTGGTAAGTATCGATATGTTTTTTTTTGCTTTCAGAAAAATCGATACTAAGGAAACACTCATGGAACGTCATAAATTCTACTAATAGGAAATTCCTGCAGTGAAAACTAATTTAGGTCTTTACTATATTTTATTTTAAAATCATGATTTATTAAAACTAATTAACATATTCCAATTTAACTGTTTACAAGTTTAATCAATAAAAAGTAGTTCGAAAACAAACTTAACTTTAAACTTTGAATAAAAATTAAGTAAATACACTAAATCATTTTATCAATGAGTACCTATCTGTTAATTTTAAAAACTGAATTATTAAGTTGTGATCTATTTCATAGGTATATTTTAATAATTATCGCAACTGCCGATACCCAAGCCTTAAACCAAGCACAATCGATAGTGTCATCGATTTTTGTCCACACTAGCAGGTACATCCACGCAAAAAAAGCTAATTCGAGCGAAGAAAAAATTTTATCAGCGCTAAATTGATTTGAAAATAACGCCTTAGCTGGCCTAGTGGTCGGGTAAATAGTAAGCCTCACGATGACGCGCGTTACGAGAAGTGAAATTTCCCTGGACATGGAGTTCTGGGTGGAGGAGCTGTCGCCGGCACAATTGGCGTACTACGAGAAGATCACGAACGAGCACAACGCAGTGAAGGGGGCGCTGAAGAGCGCTGTGAGCGCTAACGAGGGGAAGGAACTCTTTAGCGGCCAGGTGTTTCAGGCCTACTCCTTCAAGGGCAAGGTGCTGCAGGAGCTGAAGGAGGCCACGCTACCCAAGAAGCCGCCTAAGGCAGCGGATCCACCGCCTACACCCGCAACCCCATCCACTGGCACCGGTCGTGGGCGCGGCCGTCCTCCGCGGCAGCCCTCCAACATCGCCTACCTGGAGTCTTCCGACGAGGGAGACGACGATGTGCCACTGGCCAAGCGGCTGGCCTTGTCGGCGGGCAAAAAAGCGGTCGCTGTGGCTAATGCATCCTCGTCAAACAGTCCAAAACTGGGCAAAAAGGTAGCCGCTGCATCCACTTCTTCTGGAAAGTCTTCACCCATTCTTAAGAGCAGCAAATTGCTGAAGGAATCTAAGCCGGACATTGAATCGCCACCCAAGAATTACCGTCCCGCCGAAGTCAACTCGGTGGGTGGCCTCGTGGTGGGCAGCACCGATGAGAGCAAAGACACCAAGGACGGCAAGGATGGCAAGGACAACAAGATGCAGGGCAAGACATACCCCTCTCTCGTTGTGCTGGCCAAGCCCTATCTCAAAGTGAAGGACATGGCTGCCACACGCAGTAAGCTGGACTCAAAGGTCAAGCTGGTGCTCATGCTGACGCCTAACAAGTTTTGCGAGTGGCTGCTCCAGGAAGGACTCCTTCGAGCCCAACAACACTGCATTAACCATCGTAATAACGAACTAAAGTTGGGTGAGTTTTTAAAGAGCCTTGCATCACGCACCCATCTACTTTCATATTTCTTTTATTAAGGCATCTATTCGGATGTGACCAAGTTCCCCTATACTGGTGGATATGTGTGGATTAGCGAATGCTGCCCTTATCGCTTTGTTTCTGTGTTCAACAATTCCATTTTTGAAGGAGCTCAGCACCCGCCCACATTCCTGCTTAAACTTATCTACCACTGGGCCTGCCAGACCAGCATACAGAACGTAGTGCAGTGGGTTAAGGTGGACAGTGTCTACATTAAGGGAATCTACACCTGGCTTAGGGCCATTTGTACCTTAGCAGTGCATCAGAAGTGCAAGAAGCTGGGAGGACCCGGCAAGTTTGTGGAGGTAACTAGAATATGGTATGACTAAAATCACCTTTGGTAATAACATGTTTTGTATATCTACAGGTGGGTGTCATTTCCCTGGGCACCACCTCCCAAGACGGCTCCCAACGCCAAGTTAAGGTTGAGGTTTTGGGCGTCTATGACTATGCAGAAAAATCAATTCGTCTGCGGGCCGTGGAGCCGATCACCGATGGCGATCGCAACTATAAAAAACGTTTCCAGGCCATTTTGGAACCACTCTCGCGTTGGGTGCACAAGGACAGCACCATTTGCATTGACTTAACTGTGGACAAAATTACCCTCTTTAGCATGGGATTCAAGAACATAGTACAGGCAGCTGCTACCGACAACACGGCCAAGCATAACAACTCTGCGGTTATGGAGTACCTGCGTCGCATTGTCCCGCGCATGTTCCAGAACACATTGTCGCTGCTCTCTCGCCAGATGATTCAGCAATTCCTTGACGAACTGGTTTGGCGTGAGTCCTTCGGCACCTATGCCCTGCAGGCATTTAACAACATTATTATACACATCGCTGAGCAGACTAGGGTCACAACCAACGAGACCATCACTCAGCGCCTGTATCAGGTAATCAGAAATATAAAAATATTTAACAACAATCACTTAATGCCTTTTCCGTTTAGGTGGCCACCAATCCGTTCAAGGACTGGAGTGTTCTGCCCGCTAACTACAAGGAAACACCAGCGAATGCCGCTCCTAAGCGCCTCAAGAAACGTTAGTACTTTCGTACTTTTCTACCCAGTTATAATTTAGGCCGTGAATAGAATAATCCGTAATGATAATCGGTTAAGCAAATGCCTGCGTTTTTCACTCCAAAGTGAAATGTTTTTATCTGTTTTATTATCTTCGGAAAATCGAAGCCAAATGTGAAGCTTAGGTCGATTTGTTTCACCTTCCCTGATGTATAATGCGATCTCAGAATTTCTGAATCGTTAAAAGAAGTACATGAGTCACATGTTACCTACACTAAAATTTAAGTTTTATATTCTGGCATCGTTTGTGTTATTTTATTTTAAACACGCACTAATAAGAGAACAACCAATAAAGAAATTTAAGAACTATGTTTTTATTTGATTTCCTTTTCATTTGGAGTGATAAAACGCAAAAACACGTAAAATTAATTTGATTCGCTTTGTTTGTGGATGCCACATTTAAATTGGAAAATCAAGGATGAGTTTAGAATATAAGCTATAAGGAGTTTGTATACCCTGCAATCATTTTAACAACTGTTTGAGTCCATTTTGTAAATATTTTTGTATTTGTTTTCAGCAATCAACGATGCAGACTACGTTTCCTCCAGCAAGGTTTTAAAGAAGGAGAAGGATCGCGAGAGGGATGGAGTTTCCACTGGAGCCAAGCGCGGCCGTCCACCAAATCCAGTGAGCACTCCGCCTCCCCTAATGCCAATTAAGAAGGGTCCAGGTCGTCCTCCGGGCAGTACCAACCAACCAAAAGGAGATAAAGCAACAGCCTCCAAAGCAGGGCCAGCGTCAGCCAAAGCCCTGGCCAAATCCATGGCAGCCAAAGCATTTGCAGCAAAAACATTGGGTAAAAAACCAAGGGAAAAGGATGATAAGATGCCGGTGATTATCAAGAAGGAGGAGGACGATCTAAGAGGCCTCGAGGAGCTGTACTACGGCATAAGCGATGGCACGGACGAGTACTACGAGATGTTCCCATACAATACACCGCGAACCGCCCACATTAATCTGGCAAAGACTGTGGAGTGTCCCATCTGCTTGAACGGCGATTCCTTCGATTCTAACGAGAAGCTCCAGACCCACCTTGTATCGCATATCTCTCCCGAGGGCAAGCAGCACCAGTTCCAGTGCCTGTTCTGCCTGGAGAAACACCCCACGGAGTCGGTTTTAGCCAAGCACAATCAGATCATGCATCCAACCGAGACAAAGACGGAGGGCTCGCCCTCCTACTACTGTCTAATCTGCCAGCAGCGTCACAATTCCTTGCACCTCCTGACAGCCCATCTGCAGAAGGCACACAGCACGCTGGAGCTGCCATACTGGTGTCACTCTTGCGGATATCGTTCATCCTCGCACCGAGATCTGGTCAGGCATTTCTATGACGACCACAAACACCAGAACTTTTTGCAGTGTCCCTACTGCTTGGATGTAAGTAGATTTGGCTAGTAAATAATCTTCAATGACTACATAATCGGGTTTCCCACTTTTTAGATATTCTACTTCTCCAAGCGCGGCGTTGTTAACCAGCTGCGCATTGAACACTATTTCCTGCATTTGGACGAGCACATCAACAAACGGGATCCATCGCTGCGCTGCCAGAAGTGCTCGCTTACCTTCCTCGAGAAAGGAGATCTTAAGCAACACGCCGTGCAGCACCATGTCAGCATGATCAAAACCAACAGACCGGTGCGTCTTTTGCTTAACAACTCGTTGTTAATTCCACCGCCGAAGATTCGCACTCATCACCGGGAGCAGCCTCCGTTCTCCACCTATAAGCGACCAGTATTCTTTGCTTTCCTGGAGGGCAAGACTTGTGCAGAGTGCAACACGGATTTCGCCAGCGAGGAAACACATTACACGTAAGTCAAAAGGCGATATTATATAAATTTATTAACAAAGTCAAGCATAAAGTTGCCAAGGGTGCCAGTGCTCGCAAGTGAAAACCAATGCGGACAGTAGCCAACCAATTCCCAAAACAAACCAGGCCAGTCTCAAAGTGTTCACATTAATATCTTGATAACCCAGGACATTATCAAGAAGCCTTACATATCCAGCCCGCAAGGCATCATTGAAGTCGGAAACAAGCCAGTGTGTAAGCAGTCCCGCATCCTGAATTTTCATGGTGAAACGGTTGAGGCTCGGCTCCAAGTGGCTGTCAATTCGCATTGGATAACCAATCTGTGGCGATCCCAGACAGGCAGATGAAAAGCGAAAGATCGGCTTGAAGGCATACTGCTGCTGCATGGCGAAAAACTGCCAGCGTTCTTCAGTGAATGGATATGCGAAGCTGCGATTAAAACTGAGTAGGGCAAATACTTGTTCGCTGGCATTTACGCTCACCAAAAGGGGAGCCACTTGGTCCACTAAATGAGGTTCTACATGGCGCAGGAGGGTGTTTATTTCGTACTCCTTGACAAGAACCTTCTGCTGCTGCTCGACGAGTTGCTCCATGCTATTCACTTGTTCTCCCACCACCAAGGCTGTGAAAAAGCTGTCCAACTGAATGTTGTACCAACTTGTGGTTATAAATCCTAGGATGGAAAGGAGGAAGAAAACTATGAAGTGGCGGTAGGTGGGTCTGTAAGTTCTTATGGGAGAGCTGATGAACAGGATCTTGGTCACCGCGTCCAGAAAACTTAAGCCCAAGCGCTGTTCCCAGCTAGTTTCTTCTGTTTTTGAACTCATCCAATAAAGAGCTGCGCTTATGTATACCACTCCGACAAGCAGAATATACCAGTTGTACAAATGAAATGGACGCAGTAGATACATATGTCGGGGGATCTCATTTCGCACGGGGACAATCAAACAATTAGGGTATATTAAGAGTGGATAACTTTTGACAGCGTTGGCAGGTGTGCTAACGTACGGGTGCAGGGAGATTTCCAAGTATCCGTCTATTATCAACTGCAAAATCCGGATCATATTCACACTTGTTGTGGGGTCAAGATTCTGTTCGGGGTTGGTCAGCTGTAGTGAAGCGTTATGATGGTCTAAATACTCCACAAAGGCGCGATAGGCGTATCCCCGCATCTGTGGGTGTCCTGTACTAGCATCTTGAATATGAAACACCCTTGGAATATCATTTTCCGCTGGGGTGGAGACCACATAACCTTGAAAGTTCCTCGTCTCAAGTGGAAAAAGGGGATTTGAGTCAATGTTCAGCTTGAAGAATTTTACTGACGGATACGGTGTGTATGAGTAAATCTGATTCTTATGCAGAACAAGAACTTTTAGAAATTGATAATGCCACAGTGTTTTAAATATGGCATACATAGCCCTATAAGAACCACTTCTTTGAGAGCGCAGCATGATGATCACTCGAGTGCGACGTAATTTTCGCAGACCACTGTCCAAAGTAAACCAAACCAGATCCTGTCTTTCAGGACAAAAGACCAAGCTAATAGCGTTGTGCCTAGTCACATTAATATGGCCAAGCGGTCGTAGCTCTTCAGGTTTGATAAATGAATTCGTCGTTACAGTAGTCACTCCCATTGTTTCATGAAGCCAAATAACCAGATCATTTAGCTGGTATTGGTTGGTGTTGTGTCCTATAAAAATTGGAGTAATCGTCCACTGATCCCGGGAAGATATGACTCTTAAAACGCCCTTTAGAAAAGTCACATTGTAATCACTTTTTGTGAGCTCCGGGATTAATAACAGGTACAGAAGCCACACTTTGCACATGGTGGTTAACTTGTTTATGACAGGTGAGCCCACAGGAAGAGGGTTTATAAGCCAGCAGATAATTGATTTAATGCGATTTATTAGACCTCGATTGGTCTTATCGCGGAAAGTCATCTGATTGATATGTCGTAATGGGTTTGGTTGAGTGTTTTTAAGGATATAACTCATTAAATATATATTTTCCCTCTATATTTTTAGCGGCTGGCTGCACTGTGTTAAGTGCAATTACCAGACTTGTTGCGAACGAGCGCAATTCCGTCATGGCGTGGACTGTAACGGAAACTTTGTGGACGCCATGGAAGTGAATATGCCACAGGAGATGCACTGCATCTGCGGCTTTGCCACTGGCAACGGCAACAAGATGGCCCAGCACTTGGCCAACTGCGGGCTGAGCACCTGCTATCCCAGTTTGGAGGCGGCCAATGAGAATGCCGTGAAGCGCAATATGTTGGATATGTTGGGCTTGGTGCGACGCGATGGGGAGACCTCGGGCGAGGGTGCAGAAATAAGTGAGCCCGCCGATGATGTCACCGATCAGAACTCCGACATTATGCCGTCGCAGGAAGATCACCATTTGCAGCAGCACCATCACGAAGTGGAGCACCACCAGCAGATGCAGGAGCAAGAACCACACGATGAGCCTCAGTCCGAACTGCAACCTGAGTACTTATCGGCGCCAGTGGAGCACCAACCCGTGCAGAGTCTGCCTGTTCACCAGAGCATGCCGGTGCAGCAGCCTGGTCCAATACAATTCGGGGAAATGGAGGCTGCTCCCGTAATGCTGGACCCTCAGCAGCAGGTGCAGGCCACTCCGGACTACGCTCAAGTTTCGGTGGTGCAGCAGCACCAGCAACAGCAACCCTATGGCTTGAGCAACTACGGACAGAGCTCGTTGGCCACAGACATTGACATGCCACTAATTGGAGAGCTCTCCGAGCCAAATGCTCCGCCGACGCCACAGTTTCTGGGCGAGGTCCACACGCCCATGTTTGATGCAGTGGCCGCTGCCGAGCAACAGCACTATCACGCCCAGCACCACCACCACCCGCAATGATATAAGCCACATGGGAAGATGAAATCACGCGACTACACTCTCCACTGGCAGAACTACTAGTTCGAGCCAGTCCCTAACATTTTGATCACCCACTGGTTATACCCCGGATTCATAACAGACAAACCTAATCACAAACAAATACAATACGAAGGCAGTTAAAATTGTATAGCATCTATTTAAGCACAAAATGTTAAGCTGTTTCGACATAAATTAACGATTGAAATCTCGGGTGCACAAAAGTCGATTATACCAGATTCGCATATTTCATAGCAAATAGCAAGAGATTCCCTACAGTTGGTTCTGTATCCTTAAATTTTAAATATATCTAATACATTAAACTCATTTGGATATCAAAATATAATCAGTTGTAAATGTCACAAATACATTTTAATTTTAATAAATGTACTCCTCATTAGGCTTTAATTTTTATTGGTGATAGGGCCATTGTAACTGGGCCATTGCGCAAATCATTAGGCCGACTATTAAGGTCGAAATTGGTTTTCTTATTACTTTGTGGTGGTCCTTATTACGCTTTACTTGTCATTGGTAAGTGGGCCATTGCGCAGATCATTGGGCCGACTATTATGGTCGAAATTGGTTAAATTATTGGCGATGGTAGAAACGCCAGCGTTCGAAGAGGAAAATCATACCAGACAATAGCCATCCACATCCAAGCACAGCCCATCCCAGTCGTAAGGAGTCGATATCCAGGGACTGATATCCAAGAACGTTGTCCAGGAGTCTCACATAACCAGCGCGCATGGCATCGTTGAAATCAGAAATGACCCAGTGCTGCAGAAGCCCTGCCGCCTGGACTCGCATGATGAATATGTTAAGAGACGACTGCAGGTGGCAGTCTTTCCTCATCGGGTAACCAATGATCGGCGATCCCAGGCAGGCGGATGAGAACCTAAAGATAGGTTTGAACGCATATTGTTGTTGCAGCGAAAAAAAACTCCACCGTTCGGAGGTAAAGGGGTAGGCGAAGCTGCGGTTGAATCCCAGAAGAGCGGACACCTGCTCATCGGCATTGACGCCCACTAAAAGTCTACTCACTTCGCCAACTAATCGCGGTTCTACGTGTCGCAGAAAAGTACTGATCTCGTATTGCTTTACCAGTACTTTTTGGTGCTGCTGAATAAGCTGTTCCATGCTGTCTACCTGCTCACCCACCACCAGAGTAGTGAAAAAGCTTCCCAACTGAATGCTGTAAAGGTTTGTAATCACAAATCCCAAAATGGTGAGCTGTAACGACACCATAAAATATCTCAGTGTGGGACTGTAAACCCTTGAGGGGGAGCAGGTGTATATAACTCTGCTTATGCTATCCAAAAGGTTAAGCCCAATCCGCTGATCCCAGGTTTGATCTTCTAGTCCGGGCTGAATCCAGTAGAGCACTCCGCTGATATAGATTACAGATACCAGCAGAAGAACCCAACTCCATTGACTGAGGGGCAGCAGCAGATACGTGTGACGTGGTATCTCATTTCTAACAGGAACTATGAGGCAATTGGTGCCTACCACCAATGGATAGCTGTGATCTCCCACATCCTCCGGTACGTCCACATACGGATGCATAGAGATCTCCAAGAGGCCATCCCTTATCTGCTGCATAATCCTTCCCATATTCACACTTTTGTTAATGGCATGGTCCTGGTGGGGATTACTTACTTGCAACGTGGCGTTGTGGCGATGCAGATACTCCACGAATGTGCGATATCCAAATCCCCGTATTTGCCTTCGCCCTGTTTCTTGGCTTCGCACAAAAAACACTCGTGGAATATCATTCTCCACTGGAGTAGAGACCACATAGCCTTGGAAATCCAAAGTACGTGGCGGAAAGAACGAGTCAGAATCCATATCTACCTTGTAAAATCGAACAGATGGATACGGAGTGTATGAGTAAACTTGATTATTGTGCAAAACAAGGACTTTTAGGAACTGAAATTGCCACAACCTCCTGAATATGTTTGTTATAGCTTTGTAAGACGCACTTCTTTTGTTGGGCAAAACGACAATCAGCCGGATAAGGCGCAATTTTCGAAGTCCTTTATCTAGATTAAACCAAATCAATTCCTGGGTGCTTTGGCAAAATAGCAAACACAGCGAGCTATCCACATTTATTTTATAGTGGCCAAGAGGATACTCCTTTTGGGGAGGTATTGATGTATCCACCGTGTGACAAGTTACATTAATCGTATGTTGAAGCCAATTCATCAGATTGTTTAGCTCGTTTGAACTCGTATCGGTCCCCACAAAGATCGGAGTGTTTCTCCAATTCTCCTTTCTGCGGATGACAGTTAACACTGTTTTCACTAAAGTCATGTTATAACCTCTACTAGTGAGTTGCAACTGAGCACGAGCGGAAAGTAGCAACAGGATTACAAGAACTTTGCGCATGGTGGTTGATTATGCTGTGACATCTCGACGTCCCTGCCTCAGACTTATAAGGTAGAAAATAATTGAATGATTAAATATAATCGGCATTGATTAGCCTTATCAATGATCAGAAATGCAGGAAAATTAATACATATATTACAATGCAATACAATTGGTCAATCATTATTCATAGTTTTTGTCAGGATATATAATATAATTTATTTATTTACTTAACTATTTATTTGGAGGTGAGCATTGGATTTATTGCACTTAGGGCGGACAAAAAACATACAAATTTACTGAAAACGTGTGGAAATATACAAGACACAGAAAATAAGTTATAATTACGCCTAAACAAGGGAAATATCAATAACTAAAATCTCCAATTTTTGAAAAGTCCACAACCTTTACATAGCGATATTTGTTTGGGGGTTATCAAAGGAAAAATTAATCAATAATACGTTTGGAATAAGGTGAGATATTCTTTGAGAGATTTGTAAAGTTGCAATATCAAGAACTTTCTTGTGAGACAAGAATCATTTCTGTTGCTGTCGTTGCTTAGATTGCAGTAGAGCGGACAAGACTAGAGCAGTGTCCAGCTCCTGCTGATTGCCAGGTTCATTATCCAGAGATATTTCAGCAGCACGTTCGTGGAATCGGGCCAATACACGGGGACGATAGTCTTAGCGGTAGGATATAAGCTATGAGAAATAAATTCATTTTTATTAGACCGTTAACTTACCGACACTGCCTGCCAGAGGATTACCAGTTAGTCGAAGAGTCTCTAGGAGCGGAAGATTGGCGACATGATCAACTTCATCGAGCTCTTCAATCTGATTTGAGCTTAGATCCAAATTAACCAGTGAAAGCAATTTCCTCAGACCACTTAGGTTCGCGATTTTATTTTGAGCCAGCTTTAGAGTGACGAGATTTCCCATCGTTAGGTGCCAATCGACGCACTCTGCTATCAGATTTCCGGACAAAGAAAGCAACTGCAAATGGGGAAGCTCGGCAAGATTTTGGACGGTTCGAATTCGATTCTGATCCAGTATCAGTCGTCTCAGTCTTGGAGCTGTTCTCACGCTGCCATCGATTTGAGTAAGCAGGTTGCCAGTGAGATCCAGTTCTGATATCTCTTGCCACGCGTCCGCACTGACTAAGACACTGCCATTAGAAGTAGGAGAAACAGAATTAGATGACGATGCAGTAATTGTCTCTGGCAGCAGGCTCGGCACATCACAGTGCTTGTGCAGATTATCGCAGAGCAGCACTTGGTTTATGTTCTGTATGGTTGTATTGTGGACACAGATTGTCTGAAGAGTCGGCTTTAGAAGTTCGATGTCTACGATGTTTTCCGTGGACAAGGCTGAGAACTTAAGCGTCTTGAGATTGCGAAACGCATTCAGATTAAATTTTAGTCTGTTTGGAATGATATTACTCCGCCCAATGGGCACATCCACCGTATTGTAGTCCTGGGCATAGCTGGCGTTGTCCTTTACTGGAGTTACCACCAAAGCCACAAGCTGCGTGCAAAAGTCCAGTACATGCGAGAAGTCATATTTTCCACCGTGATTCATGCTCGGCGGACAGGGAAGACTAAGTCGCTCACTGATAGCAAAGACCTGGAAGGAGGTAGCAAAATAAAAACAAAGATAGTAATCCGAAATTTTACAAGGCTATATTTTAAGCTGCCGCTGCAGCCTTGTTTATAGCAGATTTTGAGTCTAACAAAGGATACAATTCACACTCTTCGGAGGCCAGAAATTTTGTCATTAGTTTGTAAAGCAACGCTATGCCAAGATACTTTCGCTCTCTACTTGATAAACTGGTCCGAGCTGGACCGCAGTAGACACCCAATCGGCGGTTAGTCAAGTGATTCATACTGAGGGCATCAATAATAGATGCCTCACGGGTTTCAGCATCATGTGACGAGATGCCGCAAAAAGCACAGATTAATAAGACTCCACGATTAGCTTTCCAAATGGTCACTATTAAAGCTAGTTTTGGGTCCTTGACTAACGTTATACTATTGGTTCCATCCAGAAACTTCTGGGCTCTTTTTAAGTGAGCATAGGGACGGGAAGCCTTGCCTTTTCCAACATAGAAAATTGCTCTGAGGAAGGTGTACCAAACATCCATTCGATGAAGTTGAGGTGCCCGCTCCCTCAGCTTATTGGTAACTCTTGGATCCAGTAACAAGTAGTTGAAGTACTGCCGATTATTAGAGTCGTCATCTCGGTACCATTTTCTATGCTGTTGGACGTACTTATTAAGGTTTTTTATGTTATTAAAGTTTATCTCTGAGTTTATGGTTTTCTCCAGTTCTGCAGAGAAGCTAGTGTTATGTTTGTGAAGGGTTCCCAGGGAATAGTTTATGCCCCTTGTGCTAACTCGGTTTAGTACGTTTCTAAGATGCAAAGGATCAGTTTGGACCAAATTAAATACTAATAATTTTGACATACTATAATGTTAGAGGGGGAATAAACGTAACATTAATTTCAAGGAGTAAAAGCTCACCTCTAGGGCTGAAAGATTGTACTCCTTTTTGGAGCTGAGCAGTGTATCTCCACTTTCGTTAAAGAGTTTGGCAAGATCCTGTAGCAAATATATAATGTCATACTTGTTAAAATCCAGGAACTCCGCAAGAGCCCGAGGAAGTTCCGTTCGGAAGTAGATGAGCAGTTCCTGTAGATATATTTCCAGCTGTTCCCGTCGCTGCTCCAAGAACGCGGGCTGTCTGTTACCCACGAGCTGAAAATATCGTATTAATTTCGTCGTTGCAGCATATTCTTTGGGGGCGTACCTTTTTTTGGTGGCAGCAGCTTCTTGCTGATGGATATCTCTCCCACCAGCTTCTCGTGGAGCTGAGCGAAATCGCGATAGCGCCTCTCCACCAGCCACTCCACCTTTCCAACCCGAACTTTCACATCGTAGTAGGTCACCCCACCGCTGGAGTTCTCGTTGGTGAACCTCGGAACCGTCACCGCGGTGTCCTCGTGCTGGCGATAATAGCAAGCCATCGCTGTCCTTTCCGCTTGCCTGAGATATTTTCGAGCATCCAAATCCACATCCAGCAGGTAATCATCTGATAAACATTGTTCAATCAGCCAGGGTTGCCAGCAATGCTGTCAAATCGAATAGAGATAGCTAGAAATAGCTACGGTCATATAAATATTACAAAAAATTCTTGTTGAAATATATTTGCTAAGGATGTAGATTCATGATCTCGTTATAATATTATAAAATATAAAGGTTAATATTGTGATATTATTAGGAATGTAAAAGTCTAAAAAAAAATACTACATTTAATACCGATATATTTAGCTTTAAAAACATTAAAAAAGCATACCTCTTTCAGTGCTATCGAATTATCGATTGTTAGGCATTCGGCTTTTTTTGTTTATATTTGCTTGTTGGCATTTTCAGTTCTAAGAACAAATGATTTAAGCGTTAGTTATTTGAACTAAACAATGCCAGTGACTAGGCAATCAAATTAACTGTCATATCTGAGCTGAAGGAGGACTAGGACCAAAAATGGCCTTCCTGGGCGACTGTGTAATCGTGTTCGTGTCGCAGGCAAGTGGGAGTCTCAATTAGGAAATGTGGAAAAGAGTGAATCCCAATTTCCTTTCTTTCAGATGGTATTCTTCGCCGGCGGCTGGCTGTTTTTCAACAAAGAACTCTTTAAGCACTACGAGATACGTCACATATCCGTTCAGTTAATATTTTCATCCACATTCGCCTTGTCCATAACTATGTTCGAGTTGATAATATTCGAAATTATCGGCGTTCTTGAGTCCAGTTCGAGGTACTTCCATTGGAGACTGGGTCTAACGTTGCTACTCTTTATGACGACGGCTGTGATACCCATTTACATATGTTACTCTGTGATACACAGCATTTCCTTCTGTAAGTGAACGCCTCTATAAGTTAAAGTTGTCCCAGTAACTCTATCTATTCAATAGTTTCCGATAGGTGGGTCCGAATTCTGACCACATTCAGTTGGTTCGTATTTCTCTATGGACTCTGGAGAATTGGAGAACCATTTCCGTTGCTTAGCGCCTCCCATGGCATCTTTACGATCGAACAAGGCGTTTCCCGGATTAGTGTGATTGGGGTAACCGTAATGGCCATTCTCTCGGGGTTTGGTGCCGTCAACTATCCATACACAAGCATGGCCTACTTCATCAAGTAATCGAATTGCTATAAAATTCCCTCTTATCTTTGTGTGACGTGCACTTCTTTCTCTTTTTTGGCAGGCCAGTGTCACGAAATGACATCATCTGCTTCGAGCGCCGTTTGGCCTTAACGGTAGACATGCTGACGGCCAAGAAGAGGAGGATTGCCTTAGCCGTTTATAATCACAATAAACTGCATCCTGCCAAACCCAGAATTTGGGATATGCTAACCTCTGCGGTTCAACGCAATACAGGAAATGGCGAAGGTGATTATAAGGAAATCATTAAATCTATGTTCTGATAATATTAATTATTGATTTACAGATATCAATCAACTAAAACAGGAAGTTTACGGCTTAGAGGAGTTATTGCGCTCTGTTTTCTTGGAACTAAGTTCATTGAAAAACATGGAAGAACGCCAAAGATGGTCTCAAACATTGAAAGGAAAATACTTTAATGTTTTGGGTCACTTTTTTAGTGTATACTGTGTGTATAAGATTTTTATGGTAAGTCCAACCCCAAAACGCATTCGCTCACACATAATTTATATTTTTTTTTTCTGTAGTGTTGCATCAACATTATATTTGATAGAGTGGGACGGAAGGATCCAGTGACCCGCGGCCTAGAGATTGCAATTCACTGGTGCGGATTCGACATAGACTTTGCCTTTTGGAACCAGCATATATCGTTTCTCCTTGTCGGATGCATAGTGGTTACCTCGATAAGAGGGTTGTTGCTAACGCTCACAAAGGTAGGTGTTCAGACTATTTAATTTGAATATAAGCCAAGTCTAGTTTTTTTTTTTAGTTCTTCTACCGCATTTCATCGAGTAAATCGAGCAACATCATTGTTTTGATCTTAGGTCAGATCATGGGCATGTACTTCTGTTCTTCAGTGCTGCTTATGCGCATGAACATGCCAGCCGAATATCGGGTGATTATCACTGAAGTTCTGGGCAATCTGCACTTTAACTTTTACCATCGTTGGTTCGACGTCATATTCCTGGTCAGCGCATTGACCACCATCATCGTTTTGTATCTGTCTCGCAAGCCAGTTCGCGTAGACGATTCCGATCTGCACTGATTCAAGCTTAGGCGCTTGGAAGAGCTTCACAGCTATTTTAATAGGATAAGCTGAATTGATTTATGTCAGTTAGCAAAATTTTTGCAAGCTTTAAGTTATGTAAATCTTTGTATATACCAGCGTGTATGTAATGCTGTAAGGCATATAACTATATATCGATGCACAAAAAATCAAAGTTACAATTTTTGTTAAAGTAAAATAAAGCAAAGAACTTTTTATACCCTTGCGAGGGTATTATAATTTCATTCAGAAGTAAGCAATGCAGTGAAGGAGACACCTTAGACTCCATAAAGTGTATATATTTTTGATCAGCATCACGATCTGAATCGACCTAGATGATGATATTGTAGTTTTTTTATAATACGGCCATCATTTTTGTTGAGTATCAAGTTTTTAACAAGCCTTGAAACATGAAAAAAATTTCATAAAAATCGGACAATTATAAAAATTTTATAACTTTTCTTATTAATGTCGGATTTTGGATTGGTATACCTCAAAATGCCTGTAACCTAATCCCCTTAGGCTTCAGCCTAAAACCAGCACTTACACGTGTATAATCACATCAAAAAATTTCGTCTTTGTTTTCTATCAAGCAAGCATGGTTTTTGGAATATAGTGGGTACTAACGACTCTTGAATTACAAATCAAATTTAAAAAAAAAACGCACGGTTTTATGGTATGGTTATACCATATCGCTGTCATATGAACAATCATAGCTTCGATATTGTTTAGATTTATAAGCTACGGCTCGCCAAAGCTAGCTTATTTTCTTGTTATCTTTGAAACTGTGCTGTTAGATGTTCCCACCCAAAATAATGGGTAATTATTTGCAGCTTTGAATATCCTGGTTTAAAGCTTTCGAAAAGCTTTTCAGCAGTTTGATTTAGGTCTTTAGGTTACCAGTTGCCTGCCATGGCAAGGTTGTTGGCTCAGTTTTGAGTGAGTGGTATATTAACATTTGAGCACTTACACTTACATCTGTATTTCATTTCCACTGTTCCCATCACTTAATATATTACTTGGTAGCTTCTTGAGTTAAGTTGAGAGGAATTGTTGGATAACTTGATAGGTCAAGTTTGGAGGGGGATTTTGTAGTGGTCGATATAGGGACGCAAGGCGAAATCGTATAATGAATAATAATATCTCTACGAAGCTTATAAACGGCGCTTTTTTTTCAAACCTGCTTTACAGATACAAGCACACATGTAGTGTTTCCCTTTAAATTTGACCTAGCTTTTCTGAAAAAAGGACATCGTTTCAGGATGTGTACCTCGCAAACACCTGAGGCCTCTTTAAAAATGATTTCGCTAACATTCAATTCCACTGCCTACTGCTGTGGGTTGTCGAGAGGACAGAAAAAATGGCAACATAAAATTGCAATTACAATTAAAGATGGGCAACTTTTTAAAAGTCCCCAGAAAACGCGATGCTATAGCACGGGATATAAAAATTGGCAACTGTTCCCGGTCCCGAGTCGGCAGATAAGGATATAACCATATGCGCACTTTGCTGGCTAAAAATGCCATTAAAATGTTGCGGCTGCCGCAGATCCAACCGAGCGAAAAGCATTTCGAGTGTCTAGATGAATAAATCATGAAATAAAAATGATTGAAGGGTTCCCACAGGGCGACAATGAGAGGAGGAGAAGAGGGTTGCAAACCCAAAACTGCAGTCAAAAGCGCAGTATATGGCGGCGAATCAATCAACCCGAAACCCGATGAATTCGTAACTAGACACGGAGGAGAGACAACGCTTTGTCTAATTAGATAGAAAATGTGGGGGAAATGGGCTCTGCTCTACCTCCTTTTGCGTGTTTACTTTTAACCTTATCGATTTCATCGATTAGTGATTGATAATGTGTGTTGGCCTGCTCCAGTTGCTCTGGCTGGGCCGACTTCATGGCCATTATGCAAATTTGCCGAGCAATTGATTAGAATTTCATTTGCATCACGCATACGCCCCGTATGCCGAGGCTGCCATAATTAACGCTGCATGCACGGTGGGCTAATTAGCATAAATTCAATTAGTTTTCTTGTTTGCACCTTCGGTTGCCTCCGGAGTCTAGCTAGCTAGGTTACCCCATCCCAAGCTATACTAATCTACCTGATCTTATTGACCGGAAGCGTATAGCTCGGCTTAGAGTTCGCTGTTGCGCAAACAAAGTTCCGATTTCCTACCCCTTTCCTCCTGTCGCTCAATGGCCCTATGCATATTTAGCATATTTCCTGCTTGACGTTTGACCTTTGTCTTGCATTGCGTCAGATTCGCGACGGCTGGCTTTCAGTTTCGGTGTCGCCTCAGGTAACAACTGGCGTTTCTGACTGCGGTTATCTGTCTGAGTCTCGCCTCGGGGCATGAGAAAGACATTAGCATAAGCAGGCGGCATTTGTTCAGATTGCCGACGAATTTGTGACAAGTTATGCAATAGGTCTTCAGTTAGATTTACATACGATTACGTGAGATAAGTGTGCACGTGGGAGACTTAGTTACGCTAAGGATAAAAGTATTTTGTCCTTTAATGGGGTAAGAAGAAAAATTGTTTGGTAAACACAATGTAACTCAAAAACTCTGAGACTCTACAAAACTAGAATAAAATGTTAAGGAAGCATTAAAGCAGTCATTCATGAATGTATGTATGATATTATTTTGATTTTCTTAATGCTGAAATAGTGCTTAATTAGAAACCACAAGCCCGGATTGAGAGGTTAACAACGTGAGTTGGTCGATTTGGCATTAGCTCGATCAGATATTTTTTCTTCATCCGCAGTCGACTGGATCTGCCCTAATGACCATCGTTTGCCAACCGTTAACCTTTCGCTTACGCTTTAGCTCCATTTGACCTCGTCGAACGGCTGCGTCCGAGAGTTCCCACCTAGCAACCAACGAACTAATTAGGACCCATCTCCATCGACGGGCTAGGCGACTCATTAGTGGACGGCTTCACATAATTAAAGCAACGGTTCCGCTTGGCCAAAATGCAACAGCACAGTAATCAAAGCACTTGGCAATTATTACATTGATTACCGGATAAAGCCATAAATGCCTGTAGGAGACGATGGTCAGTCCGATGAGGAAATTAAAGAGACTCTTGTACATAGCAGTATCCAGTTCATTAGGCCTGCCGCTAAGGGAAATATCCACCTGACATACAATTTCAACTTAAAACTGAATACAAAATATCTCTCGCCAGTGTCGATTCTCAATCAAATTATTTACTCTATGAAATATTTAAAAGTTCTGCAATGTTTCCCGGCCATGAGAAATGATAGCAGGGCAATTGAAAATGGCAGTAACAGGGTAATCTGTTAATGAATATTTAAAGGCTTTTAGGGGGTATATAAGTGCCAGCCGATTTGTAATTATAGTGGAAACGTGTTTTCATGAGTTGAGGCACGTATATATTAACTAAAATGTAGTAGTTTTATACAAGCACCCTGTTTCTTGAAATGTATTAACGTTTTTTGCCGCCCAGCCTTGATGTATGTTGAACATAGCACTTTTTATTCCCAACAGAACTCAGCTGTGCAGCATCATCGTAAATAATCCTGATGATACTGATGCTATTAGCGAGCTGAGGGGTCAAAGGTAGAATCAGACTAAAGGCTGATATTTATAAAGAGAGAGAATAATTCAATGTCCAGTAAAATTAAATATACGAGGAGAAAAGAACACAGTTTGCGAGGCCTTAACTGTTTGCTATGCAGGTACTTCCGTTCGCCTTCGCACTTTTACCTGCAAACTTTGCCAGGATTATTGCTCCATTTTGCGCTCCAATGAATTTCGTCGAACTCACGCCAAAGTTTAACGGGCACGTGAGTGTGCCAACGCCCCATAAAAGTGCCATAAACGTTGATAAGACATGTTTGTCATAGGTGAGCCTGTGTGTCAGCACTCCTGACTGCAGCTACAAGATTGTTCTGCCGAAGGAGCAAGGAGGTGCCAAGTAGTTTGTCGGCCTGATTTCCCACAGATTGCTTTATTATCCTTCAAACGTGCACAATGTAGATGCCGAGCCATCTGTGTGGATTTATGACCTGCATCCCAATTTGTCAGCTTATTAGACGGGGCTCAAAAGTCATATTCATGAGCGGAGGACTTGGCGAGACGTCTAGGAGATTTTTCGCTTAGTGGTGCGGGGCACAGAAAAAATAACGATTTCTAAAATTAAATTTAAAGAGACTATCTTGATAATTGTTTTCTCAGTAATGGGTTTCATAGAAAAAACAGAACGAACCATAAATCGCCAGGCATTTTTCCTTGTGTATCCACTAATTTCTCATAGAGCACAATTGCACCCATTAGCGAGAGGACAAGCCAGGAGATTGCGATTGTACCGCCAACTGGCCATTTCCAGCGAGCAGCTAACGCGGTCAATGATGGCCTCAATCACAGCTGTCATAAACAGCGAGCCCATGGCTACACGACGGTCCATCGAAAGAGAGAGGGATACCCAGGATACATCCAGAACGTCTGCGGGACAGACAGAGACAGAGATCCAGGAAGAGTGACACTTCCATCGGTTGGGTTCTGTCTCTCTTTTGTGGCACCATCCAGTGCTATTAATATGGAAATTATGCAAATTGAATTGACTTTCGTCGAGCCTCGCTGAGACCCATTAAGCGGTGTTTAAGTTGTTTTCTCGCTGTAAAGGTGTTTATATACGAATTCCGTAAGGATTAGGAATCTCAAAAAAGACAAGAAATGTCTTTAAAGGCTTGGGTATTATAAACTCGCCACTTCGATGGGGTTGAAGCATTTTCAAGGCGTCCAGAAAAGTATGTAGATAAATGAAAAAAAACAGGTTGAATCTTACGAGTAAATTTTAAAAAAATTCTAAAAAAAAGGCATTGAGATTTTGCGGGTATAGCTAAGTTTATAAGGGTTACAATGTTATGTATACGCTCCGCTGACGTAGTAGACTTTGTTGAAATGCACACCATGTATCACTATTTTACAAAAAGGTGAATTAAATATAAAACCAGCAAAACTTAGAAGGCTTAAGGGCGGGGTTCAGAAAACTTAGCAATAGGTCTCATAAGCTATGAAATAAAAAGGCAAATAAGTGCTACAAACTGGGTTTAATAAATTAACGGAAAAGTTACGATTGACGAAGGCTTTACTTGGCTATAAGTAGAACTGTTTGGTTAGGTATTAACTGGCAACATAGGAGCTTACAAGCTTCAGAGCTTTGGTTTTTAAACAACAAATTGTTACATTAAGTAACCTCTCTTCATCATAGAACGCAATTATTAAATGGGCCTGCGGCCAATAATGTGTTCGTGGTAAAGTTTCCATTTTTGCCACTTCGATTGCCACAGGTGTGGTGGCGCAGTAATTTGTCATTTTCCTTTCGGACTATTCCCTGTGGAGCGAAAGAACCTGGCAGTTGTGTGACAATTGCCCCGCAGCTGGAGACCCAAACCTTGGCTAATCAATAAGTTGTGGTGGGTGGGCACAAAAATGGAAAGTGGCTTACTCCAATTGGAACTTTCTCCTATGATTGTAGTATCGATTATGATTTTCAAAGCCGTCTGTGGATAGAGTAAATGTCCTTTGGGCAAGCGGCGGAATCCATTCACAAAAAGTGTATAAAATATTACCTCGGCTCATAGTCAGACAATGGACCTCAGCGCTATCAGACTTAATGAACCCAAAAGACCCATTAGGGTCTGCAGCATTAATAACTATAAAAAAGGTGAGGCGAGACTATTAAAAGTAATGACAACTAATTTTTAGGTTAAGCCAGGAATACGACCACCCAGCACAATTTATAAACTTCACAGCAGTAAAAGGATTTCCAGACAAATGAAAAGAGGAAAAAAATGAAAAATTAAATGCCATTCTGTTGGGTTGGGGTGAAATTTTTCAAAAGAAACTGGTGTTGGCAAACCGTTTGGGCCTTTTAAATCAGAGTTATATTAAATCGATTTGATACAAAATGGACAACAATTTGTACCCCAATCAAAACTCTTGCAAAGTTCAAGATGCGTCTCCAAAATCGAAGGTAGAAAAGGGTTCTTTTCCCGAAAGTTTTCATTAATCATTGAAGCCACTTCATTTTTAGCTGTTTCCGCAGTGAATGAAAAACAAACACAACTATTATTTGTTGTTTGCTGACCAGTCAATGCCCATTGGAAGAACACAAATTTTCATTTCATTTATTCATTCAGGCAGCACAATAATAAATATAAACTGGCGAGCTGTGCAACAAAATATAATCAAGATTGCCTGTCAAAATTCCCGCAGTCGGCAGAACGTTTGCATGAAAAATTCTTAAATGTGTATTGATTTTTTCCACGGTTTAGTTTTATTATTATTATCTGTGAATTTCCGTCTGCCGTGTGCAAATTGGATAATAGAGCGGTAAATTAAATTTACCGCCTCGTTCCGTTGTGGGTTGAGTGAAAGTAATTACAGACAGGTAGTTATATCGCCATGCCAAATGAAAACCTCCCACCTTGATTGCATATGTCTCTTACATACATTTGCAGCCCCGTTTCAGCGGATAATTAAATAAAATGACATACAATTTGATGTGGGTGTAGCTGGAAAAAAAATATGATTGACAATACTTCCTAGTAACAAAATAGTTCCTGACGGACTTGATGAAACTTCGATTTTCATCTGTTTGTGATTAGATACATATATAGAAATATAGGTTAGAAACAAACAGATATTAACTCGATGCAATTATTTAATAAATATAAATAATTTTTTTCGTTCTGGAAAACTCACCATATCCAATCCAATTTGTAGACCCACAATATCTGTCAGACCAAACTTTTAGTTGAACTTTAAATTTCTCATGGATCAAGGCAATTTTTATTTTCTGCTTGCTTTAAGTTTTTTTAATATCATCTGGTGTCAGCAATGCCAAGATGGTTTTATTGTTAGTCCGAAAAACGGAAAATGTGAACCATCACCGCCTACAGGACCGCCAAGTCAATGTAAACGTACGTAATTTCTCAACTACAGCCTTATAAAATACAAGTAATATTAGTAGCTGAACCTTTTTAGCTGGCCGGTCGTGGTTTCCAGAATTAAAACAGTGTGTTAAATTGAGTCAAATAATGACTGGATATTTCCCAGAAAATCCTAAAGACTCTTCAAAGGACATGGAGGCTAATGGGTGTCCAAAGGGCTACACTCCACTAAATAAAATGTGTGTAAAGAAATCTAAGCAGCTTAGATACTGATTTCTCACCCAAGGGGTAACCAAGAGTTACTTGTACAACAAAGCAGATAAAGAATATTCTTCTTGACTTGATTTTTAAACTAAACAATTATAGTTTTTTTTTTAGATTTTTGTTTGATGTAGTCACAATTTTAAATAGAGAACGTAATTGTTTAACCAAACACTAATTCATTATTGTCTAAGATCAAAATGGGAAACATAAACGATAAATAAAACAAAACAGTTATATCGGACGCTTGTCACAATAAACCGCAACAATCAATGTGAAAAAAACATTCGGGTGGAAAATGAAAAACAACTTATATACGAACAGCCGTTATGCAGAAGGAAGGGAAAGTCATGGCACTTGGCCAACAAATTACAAGCCTGAGGACGTGACATTTGTCTTATGGCAAAAATATGTTTCGTTTCCAAACTTAGCTGAAAAAGATCTTTAACCTTTCCATTGCTTATTAAGCTTTAAAATTTAAACATTTATTTTACTAAACTAAACACTAAACATTAAACAGCTAACATTATAGCAATGAACACGGATGTCATATACAATTTAAGCTCGCAAATAGTTTTAGTTTAAGTTTAAGTAACACACCGAAAGTGACAGTTACTGGCGGCAATGACCGTAACTATTAACTATTTTGGAAACACCCGGAGTTGGCAAGGAATTCCTTCTCGGTGGTACATTTTGCGGTGGAAATCTGCACAAAAGGTGCGAGCTTTAGCAGCTAAAGCAGATGCGGCGGCGGAATCCGGTGGGCGTGGCATCCGGTGGCGGCGATTTGGATGCTGTTGCTTATTTGGCACGGATTTTGCGGCATTGCCTGCTGGTGGCTGTCACCGCGCGAAAGAGGTTTTTAGAAATTGAAAGTTGATGTGGGTGCCACTGCAAATGTGCGATAAACGTGCCGGAGCAGCGACTGAATGGAATTGTCAGGGGTTTTTATGAGCAAAAAAGCTGGGAAAGCGAAACCTTCTACCACACTCTTTTTTATGCCCAACACACAAATAAAGTGGTTACTGCAATAAATTTAGCTCTCGTCAAAGGCGCGCTGCGAAGAACTATTAAACTGACATTTGTTTCCCGTTCAGGGCACTCGGTGCACCAGCGATTGCTCCATTTATGCTCCTCTGCTCGGTGTTGCTGTTCACTTGCACAACGCTTTGTTTTGAAAGCCTCATAAATTGCGCATACGCCACGTTGCACCGCCGACATGGCTTCCACGCATAAATTCAACGGGTGAAACATTTGCGGACCGTGAAGCGATGTCGCAGCAAAAAAGAGACAGAAAAAGCAGTTAACCGAATGCTCCGGAGCACTTTAGAACATCCATGCGGTGCGCCAGAGGACTGGGGATTCCCAATTGACATGCACCATGCAATGGAATGCAAATTTGGCGCGCCATCTCGCTGTCCTTTTGCTGGCAAGTTCAATCCGAAAGTCACACCTACACTTTCCCCAAAATTCTGATGATGCACTCCCCGCGGATTCGGGGAAAATTTCGGCGAGAATTTTCCGCTTCGCTATGTTTCACATCTCCTTGGGGGGCGAACTCAAATATTTGCAGCCTTTGACGGTGCCTGCCAACTGTAAGCAAACTGTAAGCACCGGTGCAAAGGATAATGCGCTGAAAGTCCCTTTACTGGTCCTCTGACGTCTCAAGTGCCCGGGACTTACCTCCACTACAAAATTCACACAGGCCCATCTAGGTCAAGTATTGTCAGAGTCAGCCACATCAACGTCATTGTCATGAAAATTTCTCGTGCTAAAACTGTCACTGAAGTTCATGTCAGTCGCCGCACAGTGGGTCCAGAACCTCAAAAAACTGTGGCCACAACTCACCTGAAAAGAATGGTTTCTGACCCATCAGCAGAATGTGCAAGAACTCTGTGGAATACTTACATGGCAGCCACGAAATTGCTGGAAAACTCGGCAGGGATTCGAGTATTTTCGGACCACCATCCTTTAAAATGTTCAAATGTCCTTGACGACTGACAGTTACAGTGGCAGCACCACCGCCGCAGGAAGCCTTTGTTTTCGGGGAGAAGTTCCCCGACTCTTGAGGTGGCAAAAAAATCGTTAAATGTTGGCCATGTGCAGTGAGTAGTTGGGAATGGTCGAGGACTAATGCCAAACTGGCTAGCAAATGATTTTGTTTATGTGACGATGCCATAAAGATTAAGTGCTTACTTTTGGAAAGAGTGTTGCAAAAACATCATTATTTTTATCACCCACCTGTCACTCAGCAATGGAAAAGAAAAAGAGCTCTCATCTTTGTTGTATTTATTTTATTACTCAATTAAAATTTAGTTGGGACATTCTTGCTTTGTTTGTTCGGCTTGTATATGGTTTGCTTTCATATTCTGTTTTCCTTTCATTTATCCACATATAACTGGTGTTACCCATTTGCTTTTAAATGTAATATTTTATGCAATTTATTTGAATTTGACTTTGATCTCTAATATAAGTTCAATTATGTTCATTAGCTTGTTATTAATTCTTTGTAGTTAATTGATTTGAATTTTAAATATTTCTTTAGAGGCCTTTGTTGCCCACATGGTAACAATTCTCCCAGCCGTGGCTGAAAAAAAATATTTTCCAATTCAACTCTCTCTAATACATGTCTTTGTTTTTTGTATAGGTATATATATATGTGTATTTCAGTTTCCCTTCGGGGATCAATTGTTAAGTAGACAAATATGTAATACACTTGGTAGAAAAACAAAAATTGTGCCACCAGATTAGTTATCTTCATGTTCATTGGTTTATCAGTTATATAGAGCCCGGGGGCTGAAAAATTGTTGAGTTGACGTCTCGAAGCTGCTTCATGTTGCTTGGGTACCCCTAATTTTCCTTAATCTGAAACAACATTGAGTTTCTTTGGTTTAATCTTCATGTTCATACGCTTGTAGGTACAATTAATTTTTTACTTTTGGCATTGGCCAGACAAAATGGAAATGATTTCCCAAAAATTGTTCAGCATTTTCCTTGCATTTGTCTTTTGTTTGGTTTCGCATTTTCCTACAATAAATTTTATGGAACATCGTGCCTTTTATTTATCTTTTGTAACATTAGGTTTTTTTTTTTTTTGGAAATTTAACTTTAGTTTATTAAATTGTTAGGTTTAGTTACTGTTCTTGGGATTAATTGAAATTTTCAAAAACATAATAACATTTAATTAAACAGTAACTAACGCAATTTTACGATTCTAAAGATTAGTAATTAAACAAGACAAGCCGCAAATATATTTCCGTAAATATCGTCTAACTGCTCATCATCATTCGCAAAATGAGATCTCTTCTTTAAGTTTATTAAAGCTTCGCAAATAATACGTAACTTGCCTTTCGACTTAATTTATGTAAATATTATGAGAATCATTGGGGTCTTACCATTCGGTCTAAAACATATTCACTAAAAAGTTTACAATTGTGTGCCCTCATCTTGATTGGCCTTTTACACATTTACAATTACCAAATTTTTTATTCACTGCATTGCATTTGCATTAGTTAAGCTTCATCTGTGACTTGCCCAGCCAGGACCAACAAAATTCAACCGCCGTAGCTCCTTACTCGGGATTGGCATCCTTGCGGGTCTTGTGGCCGCGGAACGAGGCCTGAATTTTGGTAGCTGCCTTGTTGAGCTCGGGATCGGTTAAATCTATGTCCAGCTCCTCGGCCACCTTCTTAGTTATCTCCTGGATGTCCTCGTCCTCGGGCGCATCCTTGTTGACCAGCTTGCGTGCCAAGTGACCCCGGAAGGTGGACTGAATCTTCAATGCAGCATGGCACAGATCTGGAGAGAAGGGGAGAAAGAAGGATAGTTTGTGTAAATTAGTGCTCTAGTTCCGCTAAAGTGGCCACTTGGCCAACACCACGAAAAACAAAGAAGAAAAATGTAGTTTTGAACTTGTCTGGTGTTCCTCGGCCAATTGAAACCTTAGATGATACTCAAACATTGTTTTCTGTATTGTTGTAAACTTTTTTCAATTAGCTGCGGTCCTCGCGCTGGCTTCAACTGAGTTCGTATGGCTTCGCTTAAATTTATTGTTACTGTTTCCCCCAAACTATTAAATTCCCTATCTGACGGCCGCTTCGTATTTTATGGCCCAACACTGGCCATCATTTTCCAGGGATCCCAGATTGCTTGTAAAAAAGGGAAATAATCGAAATCACGAAGCGAATTATTCCCCCATCGCTGTTCAGAGTGTTTAGTACTCGCTGGATTCGACCACGTTTTCCCCGGCTAATCTCATTACGTATACGCAGTGGTGGGCACAGCGGGACGCATATATCCTGCATATATAATCCCGACCGTCGGGGACGAGCTGTACGAGTGGATGGATGAGGACTGACCACAAATTAAGCTCGCAGCTGGCCAGGATGCATGTGGTTGTGGTTAAGTCACGCGTGCGTCTCTCTACGTGCAACCTTAACTCAGTTTTCCCCGGCAAAAGCTCAGTCTAATTAGCCAGTAATTGTGTAAAAACGCCCAGGAAATACGTGTGCTTCAGGCCGCAGGAATAAACCATTAAAATATGCATAGCATTTAAGGAGACTTGCAAAAACGCGCTTTTTCTACGTTGTCAGCCGCAAGATTACATCATTGCAGCTGTCGCTTTCCCATTTTGTCATCTCTCCCATTGCTCTTGTGCATTTATGCAAATTCTGAGAAAACTCTCATTTGGAAATTTTGCTTTTTTGTTGAGATTTTGCTGCAAAAGTGCATACATTGTACTTGGCCAATTTCCGCTACGAAATCGCGCGTTCGCCTGCGGGCAAAGTTAGCCCACTTGGCCATGCAAACATTTTCAGAGGGCGGGGAAAAGTGGGTTTGTGTTAATTCGCCAAAAGTAATTGAAGTTAGGCCAAGATAAGCATTTGGCAGAGGGGAAAAGGTCCATTCCCAGGACTTATGGCATGTGCTATTTTATCAAATTACGCACACACGGCGGCTAAGCAACGTGACCCGACCGAAAGGCACGTGCCATTTGGCGCTGCTGCATTTATGTTTATTTATAAAATATTTAAAAATATCTGCAAGACGTGCAAATAGCTGTATACCGCCAGCAGCCGTGCTGTGACATTTACAGGGGCTCAGGACCGATGGGCCAGCTAGTTAGCCCGACTTAGTCGAGCTGAGCTGTTCGGTCAGTAATCAACATGCTCTCGGCTGTGCTGCAAATAGAATTCGCCCCTCACTCTTTTCCAGTTTTTTCTTGCACCTGTGGGAAAATTCGCTCTCTGTTTTGTTACCTTATTCGGCTGAAAGCCCTGCCAAACCATACACAAACAGAAAATCTGACTGAACTTTGGTTAAAGATATGATATAAATTCAAGCTTAAAGTATTTACACTTGGTTCGCTCCTTGCTCTATTCCGAAAAGTATACAAATTACTCGAAAAGGAGAAAGGTATCACACTAGAAGTTTCTAAAGTCGTCCAATTATTATGTTCTGCTTTTTCTTAGTGCAAAGTTTCTTCCGAGAGATTTGCACATGTCGCCGGCCATGCAACACATGTTAAAAGCCGATCACGTAGCCTGCGTGTCCTGTCACAGGACCGCATAAGTCCCAAATCTAAGCTACAGTGTCTGAAAACTTGTCAGCAGGCTGCATGCATGTTGCTTTTTCTGCTCGCTCCAGGCTTCGTCCTGCTATCTGCTCGGTGTCCTGATGTCCTGTCCGCTGGCGAGGCATACAAATTGAGTTTGCTTTCTTTCTGGCAAAATGTCAGTGCCGCCGTTGGGCCTAGCATGCACTTCCGGGGGCGGTTGGCACTGGGCGGGGCTGGGCACCTGGGCTGATGTGCGCCCAGGGATTTGATTTGCATGTACGGAGTCCGGGCCAATCGGTCACGTCCCACTGATTGACTGACTAACACGCTGGCCGCTTTTCGCTCTCCCAGGAGCTTGCTTAATTTGCATGCCTGTCGCTATGCTCTCGAGCATTTCTTTCAATTCAGGCAATTCTTTTTCGGTTTAAATAACCCAATTTTCAGCTTCCATTGAGCGGTAATCCTCAAAGGATATGGAATCAATCATAAGCCACATCACCTGCACTTTGCTTGCGCCCGGCCTTCGCTTCCCTTTATTGCGAATATTGCGAATATTGAGTGGGGACAACTGCGAAACTGCAGCACACGTGTGTCGCTTCTCGCCGTATTTGCCTGTCTGTGTGGGACTCAACGCTCTTGACCCACATTCCCGCACAATGCAAATTTATATTAAAACAGAGGAAAATAAAAACAAAGCGGGTCTATGATATATGGCAGTGGCTGGCGAGTGTGTGTGAGTTCCATTAGCGAAAGTGCAAATCCGTGACGTGTGCTTAGTAATTGTGTCACAAATAATAAACAACAAGAAATGAAGATAGCCTCGAGAGTCGAAGCTTATATACCCTTTCAGTCTTCACAATTGTCGAACAAAAGGCATAAGGGCTTATCATCATCGAATCAATGACAAATTTTCCATTAGTGTTTTATATTTTCATCTATTGTTCCTATGACAGCTTTATGATTTATTAGTTTATGAATGGTTTTCCTATGACTATAATATAGTCAACCGGTTTTTAGACGATCTTTATTTTCTCCGAAGGTAGCAATAGAGGGTACAAACTTAGTTTTACCTCCTCAAACGCGAAAGAATAAGTTCAAGTGGTCGCCGAAGTTCTGGTAGTTCAGCATATGCTCGTCCGTCTCCGCCTCGAACATCTTCAAGTAGGCCCAAGTGCGCACACAGACCGAGTAGAAATTGGCCAAGACCAGGAGCTTAAAGAGAATGGCCATGGCGAATTGACAGCAGAGCACATGGGTATGGCCACTCTGATCCCGTAGAGCTACGAGTAGTGCTCCGCACACCGTCAATCCAGTGCTGAACACCCAGGAAAAGACGAAGGCAACCAGGTAGGGAACCTTGAAGACCAAGAGGCGGTAGTCCAGATGAGGCTTGTCCACTCTCCCCTCCAAATATCGAGCTCCAACGAAGCTGCAACGGCAGCTGTGGTACAGCCCATATAGCAGCACCACAACCAGAACCAAAACGTAGACCTCCGTCTTCCCGTCGAGGTCGAAGAGGGTATGGTATTTGAGCTCATATCTGAGTTTCTTGGTCCAGAGCTTTGACTCCCAACGCTCGTTTGGAATCGGTATTATGGCAGCCGCGTGAAGCATTCCCCAGAGATATAGGATTGCCCAAAGGCAGCGCAGAATAACCATCGTCCCTCGGGTGAACCTGTAGTTTGTGTACTGACCAGGCATTTTGGGTAATGTTCTCCTCTCGACTCGGTTCGAAAAATTTAACGTTTTATAAATACTTCTAGCAAAACTAGAAACATTTAAAAAGAGAGTAATGACAAGTTTTCCAGTGAATACCTTAGAAAAAAAGTAAAAGTCGAAATTACTTTAAATACCCTTTTATCAAAATTTCCGGAAATATTTGCTTGATTTTGTGACAGAGAGTGTGCTGAGTTCCTTGTTTATCATCGTTGAGTCGATGTCATAATTACCATGTTAATTCGATGTCATAAATATGCACTTTAATAGCCAAGCACAGGTGATTGCCATCATGCTAGTCATGCCAAATGGCCTGTGAAATTCAAACTACCGACGCAATGTTCACCTTTAACTACATTTGGCCTACTTTTGGGGGCAGTTGCAAAGAACGACAAATTGTGACAAATGATGCACGATAATAAGCCGCTAAATAGAATTTCCAACTCAAACGTTTCCCTACGCAAGCGAAAGGAGCTTTTGCGGTTGCAAAGATTTTGTCATTCCATTTTGGCCACGTACTTTCGGCCATCTACTTTTGCTTCTTGCCCATGACCCAACAGTCATAAGACTAAGCCCATTTTTCAATTTCCGACAGAACAAAGTCTTGTGGTTTGTCCACCGCACTGCTCAGTTTTGGCCCACTTTGGACTCCTGCCTCCTTGGGTTTTCTCATTTCCATGGAGCTGTTATTGGAGCAAATAAATCTTGTGGAAGGACAAACAGTCGCCCGTTGAGAAATACTTATTGGTTTCTCTCCTGTGTACGGTTCCGGATTTTGGCAAATTTGTCTATATCTTAGTCAAATGCTCGCAGATGATGCTCTGCCGAGAAATTCAAACAGAACTTTAATTAATATTAATCCTGTGCACAAAAGCTGATTAAGGCTTATTATACATACAATATGGCCCAACCTGGCTGTGAAACTCATTAAAACTTTGCTGGATTTTAAGTAAATCCTGGCCGTAATTAACTGGATTAACACGATGGTTTAATTATGCAACGGATTGAAGCTGAAATTAGCGCAGCACAGTTTTGAATTCGTGAAATACCCACCTATTAACACAGCCATATTTTAATTTGTGACCTCATTAATTGTTTTCCCTGGGCCGGAGGCGAAATTTGCATGTCTTGACAAGCAAAGAAAATCGTATTCAAGCCAGCAATTAAATATTAACCAGGCGAATGTTATTAGAGCCTCAATAAACACGTTTGATAAAGGCCCAGCAGGCGAATTCATGAAAAGGTGCTAGCATTGTTGAAATATTTAAGGGGACCAACAAAGTCGGCGCTTGCTAAACGCTTAACGGTGGCTAAATAAATACCTGACCTCCACCTGTCACCCGAGAAACCCATATACACAGGCACATTGTGGTCCTACATTTCTTGTCTATTTTGGCCTGCTTTGCGGGACACCTGTATATATGTATCTATATATGTATATACATACATATGTTCTTGTATAAACGTATGCGGGGGTTTCTTGGGGCAGGCAAAAAATCGCCAATTCAGCGGCTGAAGCATTGTTTTTAGCCGACTCGCTGCTTATTGCGTGTTTCATGTCAATGTTGTCGTTCCTCCTTTTTGTTTCTCTTTTTCCGCATTTTTTTTGGATCCGCCTTTTTGTTCGCCCGACAAGAGAACAGCCGGAGCACTTAACATTATACTTAAATGGCTTGGCCTGACATTGTTGGTTTTTTGTGGGTCTCCCGGCGGTGTAAATGGAATTACAAGCTTGCTTAAAACCGAAAATCCAATTAGGAGAACGCGCTGCGCTGCTGTTTTATCGCAGTTGCTGATGTAGTTGATGTTGCTGCTGTTCATGTTGCTGCCGGGAGAACTAACAGCAACATCACGAAAGCTCCTTAAAAATGACACATGAATTTATGGTCATGCTCTTGATAGCCTCAAGACTGCGAGAAGCCTAACTTACACTCAGGATTATGGAAGAACGATTTAGTAACGCTTTACAAAGAGCATGCTATAAAGTTTTTATATAATATAACTGCAACTTTAACAACCTAAACAAACTTTAATTATAAAATTCGTTGAGGGTTTTTGATATTCATAAACAAACCCCGCCGCACATCCAATTAGTTTCCCAGGCAATAACATGTATCGAATTTCCAGCAAATTGGACAAACTAAGCCCAATGTTCGCTCATAATTCATCTTAATCGAATGAAATCCGCCAACAAATAACGCAGACAACCATCCGGATGCAGTTCAATTACCGTAGACTTTTGGGGAGGACTTTGGCGCAGTGTTTCGAACTGGGACTAAGTGCCATAAACAATAATTAGTGAGAGCGCCATTATGCAAACAGAATTGGGGCCAAACCAGCCACAGGCACAAAACAAATTGGACAGCAAGGCATTAGCCCAAATGCGTAGGTGAGTCGTGTCTGTGGCTCCCGGAGGTCTATCCTTTCTATTTTTCGCACAAAGGCAAGGGTTGTAACTCAAAAAGCCAGGCCAAATGCGAAATGCACACACGTACAAGAAAATATCCTTAAATGGCATTCGATTTCGTTTTTCGTGCACATGCAGAGTGTCCTTTTGTGTGCGTACGTGCATGTGTCTGCTCGCATTTGCATACCAAATGGGCTAAATCGCAGTTTTGGGCTCAAAAATTGCTTTCGCTCGGCCATATGTGAGCCTCAGTTTTTTTTTGTACCCTCCACTAAACAAAGCCCTTTGTGGTCGTTGTTTTTATTGTTTTACAATTTCGCAATACGCCGACGGCGAGTTTACAACTAGGCCAACACCATTAGCTTTTCGTGTTGGCCGCCTGCGGGCGATAACTGTGAATAATGATGAAGTTCTAACTGCTTTTCCTCGGATAAGCCGGGCGTGTCTGCGATGTTGGTTAAATGTGGGATAAGGCCGTGAAGTGGATCTAATTGTGCAGTACAGCGAGTTCAGGAAGCAGATTGTGCAACTCTTAAATTTTATGGTCTTACTCCGCTTTGAGTTTTGCAAGGGGAATCGTTAATAAAAATACTTATTTTCTTTGCCACCCCTAAAAGTCTAGACATTTGTGCCACAGTTCTGATTATGCATTTGAATAATGGAACTTATGAAAGCCGCCACTGGATCTGCTGAGATTTATGAGACAGCTCTGACTTGCCCGGTCAAAGTTTTAAAATTAACTTACCCCGGCAAGCGCCGGGTTCGGGTTCGTTCACGCCCGTTCCATTCAACGCCTCTAATTGAGTATGTGCTTGGTCACAGAGGAGAGCGGTCCTCCACACGCTCCTCGCATCCTTTGAGCTCTCAGGCGAGTCTAATTAGCCGCCGCACAAACGTACGTATGAATGGCAGGCCGCATAAGAAGGATCCGCCTTCCGAGACCCGCTCGGCAGGCACTATAATTAAGCCTATGGAGGCGGCTCACACGTGAGCTCTCGCAATGGCAGCCGTTGTCTGGCTGAGGAGCGCGGGTCCCTAATGCGGTTGCGTATACGCCCCGATGACAGCCTCTGACTTTTTAATGAGCCGGGGAGGACTTCCTCCTCGACGGGCCCTGCCCTCGACCCATTTTGCCCTAGGCAAATTATAGCTGAAAACTGTCAGCGCCTGAAGCGTCTTAATAGGGTTAAGCTGTCTTCAAGATTTTCCTTATTTATGAGCGTGGCGGATCTGTTGGGGCAGTGATTAAATAACCAATGGCTGACACCGCCAGAACTTCCCCAAAACCCCATCACTCGCAGGCGGGCTGGCAGAAACTTTCCCCATTGTCGCCGCCGAGTGACAAATATTTTTGCTGGAAATACTCGTGTATTGCGTAACACGGAAAGTTTGTATTTCGGTTGGCGGCTCGGGCGGGGGCAGCTGTAATTTCAGCTTGTATCCCCAACTGGAAGCCGAAGTTGTGTAAGCCCGCTGATTCGACGACAATGTGTGCAGGGGCGTCTACACGGCTCGGTGGGATCAGCTGGGATTGTAGCTCGGGAACTTCAAAGACGATTTTCGAGAAAGTTTCTTTGGTTCAGCATGGAGGCACTCAGAAAAACATTTTAATTAGAATTTACGAAATAAACAAAACCTCTTGGCTTTACAGAGTTAAATGATAATGTAAAACTTCTACTTCAAGTTAAGTTAACTTTTTCTTGTTGTAACAATCTATTTTTTCCGGACATCAGACAAGTTTTTATCAGTGTATAGCGCTTTCGGTTACGATAAGATCTTGGATCCCAGCCACCGCACTGGAACTTCCACTTACCCTTGTCGTTGGGATCGAATTCAGCCTCCAGCTCGGCTTTGGTTGGCTCTGCGGATGCGGCTGCCTCGGCGGCTGCGGAGGATGGGGCAGCTCCGGCGGCACTGCCGTTGTTGGTCGCAGTTTTGGTTTCCGATTTTTTCATGGTTTCTCTCACTTTGTGTCCCCGAAAGACGGCTTGGATTTTTGTTGCGGCTTTTGCTGCAATTAAAAGTGGACACAAAAACGGAAGAAATTACAAGGGGTTCAATATTTTCTTTCACTATACCTGCAGATTTTCTAAAAAATGGTTAGTCTTAAATGTTCTTTGAAAATTGTGTACTCTTCCTTTAGAGTTTGCCAAATGGTTCAAATAATGTCCTCTGAAAATTGCTATAATAAAAATTCCCATCTTGGCCAACGTCTTTTAAAGCAAAATTGTCAACACACGTATTGCGAAAAACTTTGAAACTATCTCGAATTTTCATGACTTTTTCTCGCAAAGTGTTATGGCCAACTTATGTCTCTCTTTTAATACCCCAAAAAACTGAAATGAGTTTTATGGCTTGGCTATCATGTGTTACGGTCCTCGATGACGGGCCAACTTTCGCTTTGGCACATCATCGACAGTTCTCAAAACTTCGGTTGCAGCTTTCAAACAATTAACTTCAAAGGGGTCTTCGTGCATTCCCCCTGGCCAAATGTCCCCCCCGGGCTACTCAATCGATTTTGAATCGAGCCGAGCGAGTTCTCGGAATTTTTGGCCTTTTGCCAGAGGAATGGCTTAAAGGAGGCGGGGAAAGCGGAGGGCACAGTGCAAACTCTGCTGTGCTAATAAACTTGAAGCGCAAGTTTTGCTCGGAAGGAGGAAGGAAGTGGATGAGGACGAGGAAGGAGGCTATGTGCAATAAACAAAAATATAGTGAGCATGTTCCTGTCCCCCATTTTGTGGCCCACTCCTCGTGTTCAGCTGCCTGGGTCAGCATTCATTTTTTATGGCATTTTTCACGCAGATACCGAAGAAAAAAAACCCTGCTGGCCTTGAATAAGTTATAATAAATTGACACGTAAGGCTTTCGATTCGGTTTTCCAGCCAAACACTATCAATAAGGCAAGCGAAGTCGAACGGAAAAGGGAAAGCGCTTCTAAAAAATAGTTGTTTGTGCTTGGCACAAGGTTGCTCCAGGGGGCGGTGGGGAGGAGGTAGCCGAGTGCTATCGCTAGGGTGTGGCAAGGTTGCGCTGTCAAGTGGCGAGTGCTGTGCTTTTAATAGCTGCCCACTCGGCCCTGCTATTAAATCATCGAATATCCGTATCGAGAAGCGGCCCAAACGGCATTGAGTCCTAGTTACGCTTTAAGGATTATTCCGCTTTGAAACGGTCTCCCTTTTATCGAATTCGCATCAAATAAAAACACATTCACTTCCTGCCTGGGGCTTTGCTCTTGGGAACCGTAGGACCTCCCAGGAATCTCATATATATTGCACGAGCGTTTTTATAATAAATTTCCACAAACCGTAAAAATCTTTATTTGTTTTTCGCTCCACAGAAAATGCAAATTTAACGCTGAATTCGATTTATTAATCTGCCACCTGCTACAGTTCTAGGGGCCATCGGTTTTTAGCAAAACCTACAACAATTTAAAGGCCCCTAGGCTTGCTGGAAATATTCAAGCCTTTAAATAAATATAGGTTTGGCGAATTTAAAATGCAATTGTCAAGCTAGGCAATGTTTATGTGCTTAATTTCCAGCAGCTTCCTTTCTATATTTAATTGGTTTTTCCGTTTTATTGGTCACTTTGCACAGGCTTAAACTGAACACAAAGCATCAATAAAATATAATTAGAAACTAACAGCGGGAAAATTAAAATTTATACAGCCCATTTGAAACTGGGGCGAAGTGCCCCGGCTTTAGTGCGACTATAAAGTGCAGTGAATTATGCGTGGCAAGGTTATTAAATAAATTTTGCATGTGGCTCATTAAACCTGACAGCCGCAAAAATAAATTTCAGCCCGGAGAATCGTTTCGAAGGCCTCCCAATGGCAACAAAAATTGAATAACCACAGACGGCAAATGGGGACAGTGGGGCGTGGTGAACTTCTCACCTGTCTTCCCGGAACTCGGGTATAAAGTGCCTGACACTAAACGCAACACGCACCCAATTACCCGCGACGTACTCTCCAAATGGTGCCAGGAACAGGATCCGCACGTGGAAAGCCATCTTGCCACTTAATTCATTCATAATTCGCCATTTGCCAGGTCATAACCCGGAATCATTTCCGCTTCCGGCAAGAAAAATATGATTAAATTTGTCAAGCTCGTCGGCTTTCCCTTCTTTTCCATTCTGAGCTTCTTTGCAGGAAAGAAGTTCTCGTTAAGGCTCTGCCACAATGACCAAGTAAGTTATTTACGCAATTAAAATTCATTAGCTAAGGGCTCTTAATTCTGTTCGCTTTCCTTTCTTTTGCCTTTTTCCTCCGGCTGCAGGTTGACAATTGTCGTTTGTTCTGCGGGGATTCTGGGAATATTTTCTCTCCTAATTAATGCAGTTCCAGCGTTTGACAGCCGGAATGGAGTTGTGAGCTGGTCGAATTCAATTACTCTGATAGTTTTTAGCTTACCCCTTTTAAATTATTATTTCCAACCCCCCAGTATAAATCTGAGGTTTAATTCACGAGCGGATTTACCCAAAATAAATTCCGCTAGGTATCGCCTACGGCAAATTACGAGCAATTTATTATTTTAATTAAATTGTTGGTTGTCAGCCGGCTGCTGCAATTTTATTTGAGTTTTGCTCGGCATTAAAATGTATACTCAGGTGGCCCAGTTCTTTCCACAAAAAAATAATAAAACGGCAACCGGAGGGCGAACAATGCCTGGAGAATATTAAAACGAATGAGTTATGCACGAGTCCAGAGGCAGAAGAGCAGCGGCAAAAACTTGGCCCAGCTGTTTCTTGGCCTCGGCAACATAAACAGCGAGCTCAGTCGAGCCAGAACTTAAATAAATAAGCAAAACAGCAAACAGCGAAGCCACAACAGCAGGAAGCGAACTGCTCCTCAGATTTCTCTCCGTTTTGGAAAGACAATTTCGCTTACAAGGATTTCCGTTCTTTTTGCTCAGCCGACAAGGTTAACTGTAACCTAAGTGGACCATAAGATGTAATGTGAACCTTAAGGAGGTGCCGCAGGACGGAACTTATTCTAGTCTCGATTACTATTTCCATTGAAGATTGTTCACTCTAAAGTTGGATACTAAATACCAAACTGAGCCATTCAGACAACAAGTGATTAAAGTAAATATTAACACAATGTCAGTAAATAATGAAATCTTAGAAAAAATTAAGTATTGTTAGCCTGACCTCAAATTCATTCCTGTAATACAAACCCAAGTTGCATCATTACATAACTATGTTGGTGGGTCATTTTTATAGTCTACTTTTTGGGGCTCTCCTGGCCACACCACACACCACACATCACTTATTAACCTGAACGCCTGTCAGATGGCTCCACCCTTGACAGCCATTTAAGCTCGACAATGTCCATTAAATGTTCATATAGAGCTTGGCAAACTTTTCCCACTCACATTCACTTAGCCAGCCACTTGGGTCCATGATGAGCTCCACTCGCCACTCCAACACCTTTTCTAACTTAGGAGGAGCTTTGATATGATCTATTTGTGACTAAGATTATACACGCCTGTCGCATTTCGGTGGCAAATTAATAGCGTACAAATAAAATTATTTATTTATGGTCCTCCTTGGCTGGTTTAGTCAGCTGTATCAGCAGTTATCCAGCAGACACTCAACGATTGTGCAGCCATAAATTATTTTGTTGATTTATACTATTTATTTCCGTGACTGTTTTTGAACCGCTGGCATGTTTACTGTTTGCGCTCTAATTTCTCCCGTTTTAATAGTGTTTTTAGTGTGCGTGGCAAATTGCTCCCGACTTTTTTCAGTTCGTGACCTTGGATGATTTCGGTTTTGTAAAACGACAACATTTATCGGACGGAAGGCTCCTATTTGTTGTAGCTTCGGGGCTCACGAAATGGAAATGTTTGTCGCACGTGCTGGCAACCACAAATAGGGAACGGCAACATTTCTGATAAATTGTAATGCAGCGCAGTGGGAGGGAAGCCGCACTATGTCACTCCGAAACAGTTGTGGTTTATCGATTGCCACTTTGAAGATTTCCTTTCGCAATCAAACGCTTGCCCCGAGTCGACTCTTTGCGGAAATAAACATTGGAGTTTATGTAGTGCGATTTGCTTAACTGGGCCCACCTAATTGTTGGGCTTAGCCCAGGAGAATTATGTGCAGAGCCCAACGGCCACAACGTGCCATAAATTACTGGCTCTTATCTGAGTTAAATGTGACTTACCAACACTGACTGCTGGCACTCACAATCAGATTGCCCATAATGAACAGGCTTTGCATAATTAAACTCAGGCCAACCGCAATTTTCTATAATAGACATGTGGGAAAAGCAGGGGAAGTGGGTCGGAATGAAGAGACATCATTCATGAGTTTGCGCTGCGATAAAAACCAATTTAAACGCAAGCAGGTCCTGGCCATTTATTTCTATTATAAATTATGTTTTAATTTTAGTTGGCAAATCAAAGTACAAATTCAATTTGCTTTGTGCACGAGCTTATCTATAAAATTCAGTATTGATTGACTGCAGTAATTGTTTTTCACATATTTCTGTAAAAAATCCACAAATAATTTGTCAGAAATTTTAAATGAGTCTGAAAATTGAAATTCTATTCAGCGGTATTCCTTGCCTGCCCTAAAAAAAGGACAAACAAGTATAACTATTTGATATGCAAGACGGCACGGTCCCGAAAATTATGAAGACGAACAGCCTGATGACACCATTGAGTCCCAATCGGGAATTCGGCAATGAGCCATAAGCTGGTCACGTACTGCCCGAAAGAATGCAAAATAAATAATTTCATTTGTTGACAATTTGCTTACGTGCCCAGCCAGAAGTTTACTTAACTATTGGCTGGACAAACTCTTAAGTTCAACAAAACATTTTCAACGGCTGGTAGTCCAAACTTTCATCATAATCCACTGATTAGAAGTAAAACTAGACTATTGAATTTACAAACAGGAAAACTTTTTCTAAAAGTTTAATATTTATTAAAGCTTTCAAGTAATAGCCAAAAATATCCACTTACAAAATATTCTATTATTTACGCGAAAACATTTTAAAATGGGTTTGATATGCTTGCCTGATGGCTGGTTTTTATATTTACTCAAAGAATGGCTGTTTAAAAGGTACAACATGGAGCTGTCTGGAGTTGAGAGCTGCAAGAGTGCCGGATGTGTGGAGCAGTGTTTACACTTCATGTTTCTTTTTACTACTCCTCCATTAGCATATTTCCGGTGCTTTAAAAGTAGAAGTAGTGGTAGAATACTCCACGCGTGCTTCCCTATTTACTTGACTCTGGGAAAAGTTGCTACAGTGTGCAATATTTATTATTAAAATGCTACTCAAAATTCGCCTGCAACTTTTGCAAACAAAATTAAAACAAGCAAAACGCGCCAACGCAGCACAAAAGTTACCGGAAAACTATGGCGAAAAATTCGTTTCGCCACCAGTTCCATTTGCTTTTTTTCACATTTAGTTTTCAGACAGAAACTGTTTCGCAAAACTATGTGGCCAAAGTCAGGAGCAGAACGCCAGAACTGCAGGGACCTTCAAAAGTTGCAGTTATTAATAAAGAATCCACTTGCATGACCGAAACGAATCCCCTTCTACGGTATCTCTAGGCATCTGGTCCTCGAATTGCCCTTCTTTTGTGCAGTACAATTGAAATTGAAACTTATTACGTCGATGACGCGGACAGCAGTGAGGAGGAGCAACAAGCTGGCAGGACCATAAAAACCGAGTGCAAGTGCAAAGGGATCGTCCGGCGGTCCTTTGGCTTCTGTGAAAGGCCACAGTTCACGTTGGGCCAACGGTAACTGCCTTGGCTAGCATGCCAAATGGCAATTTGCTGCCAGGTTGTCCTGGTCAGAGGTCCAATAATTTTCAAGGCTTTTGATGCTCGGCCACGTCGGGTCATTTGTCGAGTTTTAATCAGAGTGTGGGAATTGATAATGGTTTATGGTTTCGTGTAACCATAAGTCGATTTGATAATAACTTTTCATGAAAAAATTTAATTCAGATGTTTGATTTTTCAATACAAACATTTGGAGGTATAACTGGTAAGGTTGTGGGCTCCAGAGTCCACTTTATATGTTTGTACTTCTAGATTCTAGAATAACTTTCTTAATCCTCTAGTATATAACAAATGGTTGTTGGTTGTTTAATAGTTTGATTTTTGTTGTGTTGTAAGGGCAGTTTCCTTTTTGTAGCTCCGTGGAGTTTGGGAATTAATTGCAAGCTGGCATGCGAAAAATTAATTTTCACCTTTTATATACGTGAGTTCGTAAAACCGGCCATTAAAAAACTTAACGAAGCGTCATGCTTACGGGGGAAATCTTTTACTTTTCCTGCCTGCTTTGGCCACGTTTCCATTTTCATTTTCATTATTTTGCTGTACGGCAGCTTCCGGTGGCCTTTTCTCGTTTCTCGTTTTTCGTTTTTGTTTGCCGCTGATGCGTGAGCTATTGACTGCCATTGTTTATTTGTTATTGCTGTTGTTGTGCAAAGTGGTTCGCATTATTGCTGTTGTTGCTGGTTGTTGTTATATTTATTGTGGTAATTTATAGTTAAACTTGTGCCCGCGCAGAAGGATTCGCTTTTGTTGTTTATGGCTGTCACCTTTTGTTTGTTCCTAAGTGAGATGGTTATTGTTATGGTTCTGGTTATGCAACAGCGTATTTTGTGTGTGAGTGCGCATTTAAATGTCAGTTTAAATTAACAAAACTGTCAGCTCATGAGCAGAATGAATTGCGAAACGTTGAGGAGTAAAGTCAAAATCTGACAGCTGAAAAGTGTCGAGATGAGTTAGTGGTCGCGAGGTGGAAAAGCGTATTGAACTGATCTATTGCATTTCTTTGTCAATATTTAAACGGATTGTACTACATAAACATACTACGTACTACATAAATCGGCATCTGGTTTAGTTAAGAGCCTTAACCCAATTTTTGGTAGATTTACAAGACCATCCACAGAATCAATTGAACTAATTCCACTGTCAGTGTCACAAAATAAATGGCATAAAGCAAGCAGAGCAAAATTAAGTAGCTTGTCATGTGTGTCTCTGTTTCGGAGACCCCAAGGAGTCCCCAGCCAAGAGAGCTGGACACATTTCTTCCATTTGCCCCGCCAAACACAAGGAAGCTTGACCAACCACTCAATTAGACAGGAGAGTGGAGAACAGAATTAAATTAACTGGTGGCTGCCCCAAAAGAGTCATAACAGCAGCGAAGGTCCACCCCCTTTATCAGGGATATGGTGTAGCCATGCGTGTGTAGTCCAAGACAAACATGTAAATGTAAACACTGAGTGAAAGCGAAACTCAGGCGACTGGTCTCGAGTGTCGTTTTGGGGCATTTCGGTGCCTTGTAGCAGCAGAGGAGATGAAAGAACAACAAGCTCATCAATAGACAACACTAACCGCTCCCACTACAACTGGCTGGGCGGACATAAAGTGGCAACTATAACGACGATCTAGAGAGCTAAAACCAGGCCAAAGATAACCACACAGAGACAAAAGCAAACCATCGTAAATCAGTGTTATCTTTTTGGAAACGAGAGCAAATGATTTCAATATTTTCAAGTTTTTAATTGCTGTAAAACAAGTTTACCCAGTGTAATGCTGTATAAATTCAGACCCTGAAGTGCTAATTTTAAGCACATCTGCTTACAAATTACTACCAGGGTTTACAGCACAGAATATCGAGTTACACTTATGTTGTTGATTAGCAAACAAGGATGCGATTTTTCAAGAGTCCAGCAAATATGAGCCTTAAAATAGCAAGATTTAAATTCGCAGCTGTTGAGTGGCAACTCAAAGCCAGCAGGAAACTCGTATTTATGTTCATTTCAGTGTGGGGGAAAGTCAACAGACGGAAGCAGCTCAGCTGAAAAGAAGCTTATCAAATTGTTTGTCACTCAGGAATGTTTTCAAAGTGACAACCGAGTTGTTTAGCAGTGCGGGAGAATGAATTTCGAAATAACATTTTGGGGGGAAAGCAAGTCGGAAAACGTCCTTCCTGTCATTAGATTTACTTTAATAACCACGATAGTATCACATATCCATTCTGAGTCTGTTATGCATATCAAAAATGGTTAGACACCCTTGCGAAATGTGAAGTCTCAAATTGCACATGACGAAAGAGCTGCAAGCTTAATTTGAAATTTATTCGAATGCAGTCTCCTCTTTCCTTCTATTATGCAGTTTGCCAAATGCCGAAACTCTCTGAGCATATTTGCATTTCAATGTTTTCGCAATTAAATATTAAAATCAATTAAAGCCCCCGAGCAGATGAGCCAGGCATCTCTGGTTTTCGTTTCCCGATTCCACTCGAGTTTTCGCCAGGTAACTGAAAGTCGTCTGTTTGCCAAACATCAATTTTTTGTAAGCTCCAGAGGCGTTTCTTGTTTGAAATGAGGGTATGCAGCTCACGGCAATGTTTTAATTATAAATACGAGCAGCAAAATAAAAGTAGATGATAGCCCCGGATTAGGGATTAAAACCAAGTGGAGCTTACGATGATTGGGGGAGGGATTAATTTGACGAGGAATTGGATTTTGCTTTATTAAGCATGAAAATGGGTTTCTGGATTTCAACTCAGTTCTGAGGAAAATATGTACGTTGGGCTTTTAAATAAGCAAAGATGTAAAAATATTTTTATTTTAACTTACAAATAGAAAATACACGAAATCACAAATCAAGGCGTTGTTTATCGGTCTAACTAAGTTGCCAACTCAAAAAATTCTGTACAAATAAATCAAACGAATATCGCTTAAACGGCAAAACAAATGGTCATTTCAAGAACCTCTTGAGGCCTTTTCAACGCAACCCTTGAGCTCCTAGAGAAATTCCTTCCAATTAAAAGGGAATTCCCTTGCTCCAATCAGAGTAATAAATCAAGGTCCCTGCTAGGTTTTCAGTATGATTTCCTTCCTCGGTCACATATTTCATATATACAAGGAATGTCGGTTATTCTGGTTTCCCTCAATAGTTTGTGCTGCAAAAGTCATGGGAAGCTTGGGAAGTAGGACAACAAAAGGAATACTCCGAATAGCAATGATGTGGAGTGGGTGATGGAGCGATTCCCGACGCCCTTTGTAGTTCGACTTTGGAGCTTTGGGTATGCAAAGGGGCGGAATAGTGAGCCCCGAATTTGTGGCCCCAACAATTTCCAGAGGGAAGCGAAAATAACAACATCGAAAAGTATGCGCAAAAAGGACCCAGCTACACTCTGCCCCGGAGCTTTCTCGCAATTTAAAAGCGGATAATAAAAACGGATTTACAGTTATGAGCACAAACATGCCGTAAAGCAAGTAAATACGAGCAGAAATCCGAGCGAAGGTGGTAAATTCTCGTATTTGCAGGACCTTGGCCCGCGGCTCTTTGGTCCTTCGTCCTGGATAAACACGACCCGCGACCCCAATCCAATTAAAGCGAAAGCAATTCCACGAAAAACCGTTCCAGCCTTGAAGTCTTCTTAAAAAGCAAGAGAGATACATTCGATAGCGACTATGGCAAGTAGAGCGCTCGGTTTAATTAGACACTCGAACTCGTTCTCGTTCTCGATGACGGGCAAACGGGCCAAAGGCTCTTGGGGGAACCGATTAACAAAGGCCAAAAAGCAGTGAAAAGCGTTTTGCCTTGCATTGTCCCCACTGAAGGGTTCGTGGCCAGTTGCATTGTCAGCGCTGCACGTGCAACAAAGGGTTTCTCCAGGGGACAAAGGCGAGGCCATCGCTGGATGACACACTTAATGCACTCGACGCTTGGAGGGGCATTCGGCACCATTCAATTGCGGTGCCGACGAGTGCCCAAATTGTTGGGTATTGCTGGGATAATGGGTGCGAACATACCGATGTTGTAGGCTAATTGAAAAGATAATTGAATATAATTTCCTTTTTCCATTTATAATCCAAATAGTTTTGATTAAATTATTACAGTTCCTTAGCCGTAGCTTAGGACTCTTACTTTAAATAATAGGTTTGTTAGTAGTTAAAGGTAAGTACTTGTAGGGTATTCCTTGGTCGTTTCAATCCCTGCCAATTGGTTTCCCTTGAGTCTGTCTATAAATTTTATTTGAGTTGCCGCCTTATCGCAAACGGGGGCGTTCCGACATTATCAGCCCTTGCATCTACGTCATTGCACATTAAAATTGCAAAAAATACGACACAGTCGAGTGGCTCTTGGGCGTGCAGGTCCTTCAGGCGGGGCACCAATACCAGTGCGAGGGCCAGGACCCGTACGGCACGTAAGACTTTCAATCAGAGTGCATTGGAACGGAAATTCTGCGCTGCAGCGCAGAAAAGGAAGGAAATACATGCTCGACTGCCTGTCTGACGGTCGGCGGTCGGAGGACGGAGGAGTGTGTATTGAACCACTGACGGACCGCTCTCGGAACTCCGACTAACTGTATCAAATGCCAGCCAATGCAATGTCCCGAGGACAGCTCATGCGGCGTCATCTGATCCTGGCCTGGCCGGGAAATCTGGACGGGGGCGGCTACTCGGTTGGCCATAACAAGGTTGCTGCCAGTTGGTTACTGTGGCAACTTTGCCGGCTTGCCACTGACTTTGCATACCATGAACTTTGGCCCGGCCAATATGCATATAGTATAGCTGTTTGTCGTTCCTGTCGGCAGTCGATGTTGTTAAGGCAAGAAGTCAAAAGTATCGACAGGATGTCTTGGCTCAAATATGAGAGTGCATGTCGGGTGGTGAAGGACTTCTCGGGGATTATCTGGCGAAGGAAAAGATTTATCAACTGCTCACAAAATTGGTTTAGAGCTGCCGTAAATGGCCCTGGAATTATTGATGCGACTGGCTTACCTAATGTTGACACAAGCCAGTAGAAAAAGGTTAGACATTTTAAATTCCCCATAACCATCCATGCCCAAATAGATACATTTCGGCTCCGAGATACACACCCTACGCACACTCCAGTGCTTTCAATTTCCTGACTGGAGTAAATTAATGGAGCACGGCGAAGCTCAAAACAGGAAAACTCACGGCGCACAAATTCCATTTAATGACCGAGAATCCCTAACTGAAATAAATCTGATTTTATTGACTGCGAATCAGGATTCAGCGGCGAAGAACATGATTTGAATTTGCCAGACAATGGGTCGGGTCTGATTTAGGAAATTACATTTTCGGGCCTCATTGTTGGGGCCGAAACAAATGAATTATGATGTGGCCAAACAGAAAAAAGTGATTTCCTTTATGCCAACGCCGAACCCCTTCCAATCGCAAACCGAAACACGTGCGTGTGCCTTGTCAACGGGGCGAATAAATCTTTTCAGCTACTCAATCCCGACGAATCACGAATGCCAGCCGTTAAAAGTGCTTGTGCCGCAGGCAGACCCATCGCCATTAAATATTTAGGCAATTTGTAGATCTATAACGATTTGCCCCTAATGTGGGCTATATTTATGAGCACGGCCTGAATAATTCACCTTGTCCGGATCGGATCGAGTCGGACTTTGGCTGGCCCCTCGACGTTGCGTTTGTGCGTTTGTGCTGGCGTTGGGTAATTTATTAGCCACGTCTTTCAATATTTAATTGAATACGGTGTCGCAGCGTTAGACAAATGGCCAGCACTGCTGCTACAGCTGGCGATGCGTGCCGTGAAAAGTGTTCCACTAAATTGCAGGCCATCGCTTGGGAGGAGGTCCGGTCAGCAGGAGGCCTTCGTGGGCTTATTAATAGCAGCACAATTTGGGCTGGCAGCCGGAGTGACGGATATTCGGAGAATTGGAAGGGCCGGATTAAAATAGACACGAGCTCAGGAGCTCTGTGTGTGGCCAGTTGACAGATGTTGAGCTGGTCTCCATAAGTAAATAGGAAATAATAAATAAATAAATTACTTATACCCTTCTCCAGAAGTTTACTGCTCTTTATAACAAATAAATAGGAAGTTCTTAAACTGAAAATGGAAAATGTACTCGTACGAAGTTAGCCATTATGTTCTTATGTTGGGAACTTTGTTGGGGGTAAAAGCTAGTTAGAGAACTTTTAATTAAACATGATATTTAAATAAGTTCCTTATATAATTTAGAAACAAAAACTTTGACTATAACCCCTATTGCAAATCTGGGGTTTAGCTCTTATTAAACACTTCATCAGCTAACCAGCAAACTAGCAGAAACTGTGCTCAAACTGAAGTGAAAGTCAAATTTATGCGCTGCCGAGCCGCGGGGCTTGGCATAAGAGCCCAGCTAACCAGCAAAGATGCAAAGTCAACACAAGCAGCCCGCGTTCTTGTGGCGGAATGGCCCGAAAACTTGGGCTGAACACGCGGCGTATGAGCAACGCAGCTGGTGGTGCGACAATTTAACGCGCTGATTGACGAGCAAACACCGAAGGGCTGAGAGCGGTAAAGCGGTCGAGCTGGCCAGGAAAGTAACTGTTTGTCAATGGCATTAATTATGTGGCAGAGTCAGAGCGGAGGGGAGGGGAGGGGAGGGTTAGGGACAACTTGTCACGAGTGCCGGACTAGTTCGCATTATAATTTGATGTGTGATAGTTGTGAAATGTGGATGTCGGCTGGCCATTGATTTGAAAATAACAGTGTGTGGCCACAGAGCAAACTCGCCACAGAACGACAAAGGTGCGCCACAGAATGCCCTCTGCTGTTGCCACAGTGCGAGTGTGTCTGAAATTGAATTATGGCAAACTGAGTGCGCAGCACAAAAGTCAAAGTCAGTGTCAACAGACGAGCAAACACGTTTCCAATTTGTTGCGAATAAATGGGTGTAGCGTACTTATGGGAGTATCTGTATCCATATGCAAAGGGGCGGCGGAGGAGGTGGAGGGGGCGGTTCGTCACTTGACATCTGAATAAACAGGAGGGCGGTCGGAATATACAATATATGATATGCTGCCAGGACACTCATGTCGCCCATTTTCCTCTCTGTTTTGTTGTTATGCGCCTGAATGATTTCTTTTGTGGAATTGATAACTCTGTGTATGTGTGCTGTGTGTGCGAGGGGATGTCCTGTATGCGAGATAGTTTAAAATGCTTCAGATCCAACCCGGCTTTGTGTGCTGCCTCAAGGCCTGCGGATTATAACAAATTAAAGTTGTGTAGGGCTCCAGGGCCAACAAAACCCTGACAGGGGATTTGGTAGGAAAACATTTTGGTATTGTCATTGGGAAAATATTGAGCAGTCATGTGGTGAGATAAGACTTTTTTAAAGCACATACTTCAGCAGATTCTGACGGCGATGATAACTTATTCGGCTGCACTGAAGCCCGAGAAAAGTCATTAATTTTCATAATAAAAAGGTGTTCCTGTCAATTACCTCCGAAAAGTTGAGAGTAGCGGTTCGCTTTAACAATAAAAAATGCCTATCTGCTTCTAAAATAATGCCATAATTTTTTCTTTAGCAAGAAAAATGGGGCCAATAAATCAAGTGTTCAGCAAAAAAGTGTATATAGCATTTGCACAACTTTTAATACACATTTATTGCTTTCCAATGGAGGAAAATATATTTACATGTTATTTCTGTTTACCGGGTTGTCATCCATCACATTTGTTTAATTTCATTTGGGTTGCAAAAACTCTGGCGTGTCTGCATTTGCATAACTCCTCTCATTTATTTATTTTTTCAAATTATGCGCTTAGCGGGACTTGCCAATGATTGATTGGCCAGAGAGGCGGCACGACATTAGCCCCATATCCTTGGCAGGACCCCGAGCTCACGTAAAGCAAGTCATAAAAATATTTCACCGAACAATAAAAAAGTGAAAAGAGCCGAGCCGAAATAACAAAACGTTGTAGGTCATGTGTCATCCGCAGAGTCCTGAGTTCCGCTTTGTTTTCTTTTTGCACCGCGGCTCATATTGCATGTGGCATGTTTGTTTGCACTCCGCTGGGATATAAAGCCCATATACCATACAGCTCCGGGTGTGACGAACTTTAACACAGAACAATTTTGTGCCGTGGTTGCCACGAGCCAAAATTGAATATTTAATTTTTGCTTTGTCGCGCTTTGAAACAAATTCTCGCCGAGGCGTGTGGGAGCAAAGTAAGGCATTAATGAAATTCCTCCAAAGTTTGGACAGCTGATGCACAGGAGCAGATGATCCCCAAAATGGTGGTCGGGGGCAAGTGTTTAAAATAACTTTGTCTTAGTTTCCCCGAAAAGGAAATTGTATTTTTGTCAATGCGAGCTTGGCAAGGCAATTATGAAATTAAAATTTCTGGATAAGACACCTCGTGTTATTCTTGATTATCCTTTTTAGAATCAAATTATTTTGTAGAAACTGTACTGTATGTATTTTGTATTGTAAGTATTCCCTTAAAGGACTGGCCCAAATTACGAAATTTTAAAAGTTCTAAATGCATTAACAATTTTGAGTCTAATCAAATTTTACATTTCGGGCCAATGGTTTTTCGCCTGGACCTTAATAGAAAGTCCAAAGGATCTTTGTCTGCCTGCCGCCATTTTAAGCCTCAGCATCCTTCTGCACTTTTTCTGATCCCTTATGGCGCCTTTTTTAATGCCACTTAATTAAATTGGGCGCTTGGCTAAAAGAGCGCGGCTCAGCTGCAAAAAATGTACTGAAAAGCCCACAAGAAAATCCGCCCCTCACCATCAACACTCAATCATTAAGACCACACAAAAAGATGACAAAGTGAATCGGGTCACGGGATACGCACAAGAGAAATCTGAATAAATATTTCATTTGGGACATCGAGGAAAACTATAATTACCGTGGTATGGTGATGTACATAATAATAAAATCAAATATGCCAAGTTTGGGCGTCAATTTTAAGCTGATTAGATGCAAATGGCTGTGATAAAGATAAAAATACCAAATCAATATCCAACTAAGTCGTTACTCGTCCCCGCCCCACAGCCAGCCGACCTCCGATGATGACACTTCAAAACAAACTACACAGAGCAGAAGGAAAAAATTGCAAAGCCCAGGCAGATTTTATGTTGTTTTTATGTTAAAAATAGGGGACCGACGGAGGAGCCGAAGGACCTCCTGCGCTGCGGAGAGGTATGGGGGCGGAACACACAAAAGTTTTATTTATTCATGGGCACGGAGGACTGGTGTGCGTCACCAGAAATCAGCGACTGAGATGTTACCCAACTGGAAGCCGAGAAATATTTATTTTACTATCGGAGTGCTGCAGATTTTTATGCCCACTTTCAGGACACCTGCAAGTCGTAAAGCAGACAAAAGAAAACTGCTGTCGAAGCTCACTTGATATGTTCAGGAATTATTTTTAAGTTCTTATTTTTTAGATGATCAAAATATTTTCGAACAATTACCTTGGCTCTCTTGCGGAAAGGCTCAGCACAAAACACAGGCAAACCAATAGCTTGCTTTTTTCTATTAATATTTAAATTCGCGCGCACTTTCCCTTTTCTGGGCTCAAAGGACTTTCTTTGGTGCAACCTATCGAACCGAACGCTCCGCTTGATTTGTGAAACTGGCCTCGTTTGGCGACTGGGGTTTGGTTAAAAACGTGTTTCTTGTGGCCCTGTTAGGCCACTGTTAACTGGTGTTGACTGAAACGATCCGAGAAACGAGCCGAAAGTAGGTCTGAGTGGGAAATAAATCGAGCCACCTTGAGTGAAGTTCGCGAGGGCGAGCTTTTCAATTTTCCAGCTTTCAGGAGCTTTTCCCACAATTTCCCCCTATTTGCTCAAGGCCAAAACAAAAGGAATGCAAAGACTTTAAATACCTGTTGGTGTTACAAATGGGCTGTTGATTTTGGTAATGCTTTAAGTGCCAATAGTTACCTGCAAGTACATAAATTAAGCTAAAATCAGTAAAAGGAAACATAATAAACCATATAAAACACACAAATAAATCACAGGTAAGGTTCAACTCGCTAATAAAGGGATTTTATAGATAGACATATAAACTTGGTCAAGCTTCGGTTAGTTATAAAAAGGAACTCACGAGAGCTTTCAAAGAGCTTTTCGGTTAGGAAAAGTGTTGCCAGCTAAAAGTATTAGTTTGAATTTTAAAAAACAGTTATTTAGAGAATCTTACAATAGAAAACATGCCAATTTGTACGAGTAAAATGTTAGTAGAGTTGGAAAGTCTAGGAAAATTGTGTGATACGTGCATTTATATAAGAAACATCAGCCTATTTCTTGGCTACTTTTTATTTCAACGGTTTTGATTAGTATTAACAAAGAACAGCAACAGTTGCATAAACAATAACAACAACAACACACTTAGAAATACATCTAGCTATAACAGTAACTGGCTAGATTTCCATTTGTTGTCTCCGAAATAACAACAACAAAGGCGGATACTTGAGATAATCACACACCAGTCGATGGATTTGTTGTTGGCTAAAACGAATTGACATCGAATTTAAAATCGAGATCCAAATTTTTCAAGGGATTTCGACGGATTTTTTTGCTGCCATGATGATGATGGTGATGTGGTATGTGTATCTCCACCTCCGGTTCTTCATCGGTTTCGGTTATAAATAGTTTATCAAATCATTTATCAAGATTTGGTGTGTTTTGAGATAAATACAGAGAAAAACCATTAAAATATGCCATCAATAATATGGAAAAACATTTTGTGTATATTCATTAATGTTAAGTTTATGCAATCAGAAATAGAGACAGCGAGTGGTCTAATGAAGTGGGTGAATTAAATGTATATTGAAGCAGAGTGAAAGTCGGGAACAGTTGCACATTCACATTGACAAGACACACGCAATCATAAATGTATCAAATGAAAACGTTGCGTATACGCGATATTTGTTTATACAAGTCAATTCCAACGAAACACGCACTTCTTGCCAGCTTGACGTCCGTTCGCATTATAAGTGCCTTTTGTCACAATTTTCCCCAGCCACTTTATCCATAACTCCGCCTTCCCTTCAACGCCCGGCAATATCATAAATTTTCAGCTAATTTCCCGCACACTCAACTTTTTAATCATATAAATAGCCATAAAGTGCGAGTCGTTGGTTATAGCAAAAGTTTTGCTTTATTTTGGCTTTGTCTGGAACAAAGAACGAGGAAACTACCGAAATGAAATGTGAGCTCTTGAAGTCGAGATACTTTGTGTCTACGAATGCCTTTGCAGGGCAGTATCAGTGTGAAGTGGCTTTTCGGGGGGGAGTTATGGCACAAAAGAATTGCCAAGTGGAGTTGCGGAACTTTAACTTGGGCTAAGTACGTTCCGAAGTACGCAATAAAAGTTTGAATACCTGTGAAGTGGATATGCTAACTTGCTAACGCAGTTTGGATATATTTGCTTGGTCATCGAAATATTATTTGTCTATCTCTTTTCAAGTTGTTTCTATAACTGAATGCAATAAACAAGTTATTGGGGCTTTCACCAGATTTAATTCTTCAGCTTTTTAATTCTCATATAAAAATAACTTAAGTCTTAATTTAGTTCTTAGACAAGTGGATTAGGCCAGAAAAGGAATTTCCCGTGCTTGGACCATTCGAACTTTTCCATTTAGTTGCCCTTCAATCCCCGAATAAGTTGGTCGGCAAGCCCAGAGCCATTAGACCGACATGGCAGCCAATAAATTTCGAAACAATATCGATTATGTGTTTATAAATTATATACTTGTGCACATAGGCAAGTTTTGCCTGTGGCCAGACTTGAGAAATTCATTATGGAATTAGCTTGGCTCCAGCAGTTTTCATTTCCCTGTGCATGCCGGCGGCCCGAAACATAAAAGCATTATGAGCCAGGCTGCCAGTGACAAGGCACCAAAACAGGCGCAACCCAGCACACACACACACACACACACACTCGTGCACTGACAGCACTAAGTAAAGTCTACTCAAAGTTAGACATCGCACAGACGGCTGCCTGCCTCAACTTGTTTCCCCAAAAACGCTCGCCGGAGAACTTCAACCCTCTTTCGGGCAGCGCAATTATTGCCAAATTTGCTGAGCAACAAAAACATAATCAACTTAATTGCATAAAGAATGCTATTCACAAAAAAAAACAAAACCTAAAAGGCTTTGGAGCCAGACACGAAGTCTTCCGAGAGTAGAAACAAAAGAAGAGACTTTTTGATACTCATCATTTAGTTTTCTTATGAAAAGCTATAAGCCTAGAATTGTAAACGAATCGCAATCCTTTTTATATACTGAACCGAAGATGAATGCAAATTTAACAAACCTCAACGTGAGAAACCTTAAATGAAGTCAACCTGCAAGCCAAGGATTATAAACCTCTTATCAGGCTTTCCAATGGATTACAACCTATGTTGGCAATCGTATTTTACATCAATTTGTGAATATCGAAGCGTGCAAAGTATGCCCAACTTATAGACCCCGACCCTCCGAGGATTACAAGCAACTTAAGCTGATAGGGTAAATCGGCGCCACGTTTATTGTCCTGGCGTCGAAAGCATGTACATGGGGCGTATGCTCGATTGCTACTTTATGCTTTACTGCCCCCAACATATCTTGTCGTTGCTGTTGCTGTTGCTGTTGCTTTTGCTGGTAATACAATCAATTTCCGCTTTGTTTGTCAAGGAAACTTGGCAGCGGAGGAACGTGAAAGTGGCCCAGTGCTTTGACTTATTTTCCGCGCCCTCGTCGTTATCGTTTTTGTTTGGGAAGCGGAAGCAACAGCTCAGCTGCCAATACCGTTCAAACATGACGTATACGTAGCGTAAGCCGCCAACCCCCACCGAAGCCAAGCAGCTCGGTAAGTGCGGAGCACACAGTTTTTAATTAAATTTGCTATTATACAGATGTATAGTACGTACATGGACGTAATATCCATTATCGTATTTTGAAGATAACAATGGATGGCACTTCATTAGTCGCCTGTTTGGCTGCCCGGGGCCATTTCACCGCTTCGTTTCGGTCTGGCCTGGAATGTGGATTGTTGGGGCTGTCTGGCATTGGCTTTGTGCAATTAGCCTTTATGTTGTGAGCTCTTGATTGGGACACACACTCAGGAAAAGTAGAGCGTCACAGAAATATTTTCCAATTGGTTAGGCTCTTCATGGCGAACTGCGTGCCTTAAATTGTTTTTTTTTTGGGGTAAGTCTTATAAATAAGAAATACCAACCTATTTCGGGAAGCCTTGGCCTAATTGGGAGACAGGAAATCCTCGAGTAAATAAGCCATTATCATGACAGTACCCAATTTCGAAATTGATGAGTCATGAAAGCACTGAACCAAATTCAGAACCCAATAAATTCGGCTTTAAAAATTTCATTCCAAGCCATAAAGCACAGTTCTATCGGCAGAGCGATAACAAATAATCGTTTGCAATTATTCACAGCTAACAGGCTGCTCTGTTTCTCGCCATTCGGTTTATTCAAAAGCCCTGATATTCCTGAAATGGGTATCAGCACAAATACAAATTATATGCGCATACATTTACATCAAGTGTCAAGCGGCAGGACAAAAGAAGGGAGATGTGTCAAACTCCAGCGATAAGCATCATAAATAATGTGGGCAAATCAATTGCGACATAAGAAATTCATAAGTTAGAGCACAAAGTCGGAGTAAGCAAATTCTAGACATTCGAAAACATTCCGTTCTCTTAAAAAGGAAATCGCTGGAGGTGCAAACAATGAGATATGAGGATATATTAAATAAATGTACAGAAAGCACAACTGAATGATATACCATACATAAACGAAGTAATTTTTTACAAAGGTGAATACCGCTGAATAAAATTTTGACAATCATAAACTGTTTAAAACAAATTCAGACAAAGTCTTTAAAAAATGGGAGTAAACAAAAAAATTTAACTCAAATCCAATAAGCGAAATTCTTTCTCGGAACGTAGAGGGGAATAATAATTTCATGACATTCCCTAAAGGAGCTTCAGCAGTCATTGCGGAAGCGCTTCAATAAAAACAGAACAATGACAATAATAGCGACCCAACCTGAAGCGAAGAGTTGGATGGAAGTGGATGTGGAAGGGGAAGGGGAAATGGAGGCAGGCGCACACCGGATATCCAGTCGGCGGGCGGAATCCTCAACAAATGTCAATTTATCATTTCCGCTGGTGAGGCGACGCAAATTGCAGAGCTTAGGAAATGCTTTGCGCGCCTGTTTAAAAGGCATTTTAACAGGGCAAACACGCAGACATTAGAACCGTCGCACACATCACCATCCATATAAATGGGCTCTAATGGCCCGACCCCCTTTCGACCCTGCCCCATTGTGGTATGCATAATTCTCTCTCTGTCCTGGCGCCGACTTTCTTCAATTTGTGGCCATGGCCATTCCGCAGTCGGACACAGATATTAAATATCATTCGGGCACGCATTTCTGGCATTCGTCCGGCTCTTTAATGCCGCCCCCAGTGTCCAATTTTATGCATTTCTTTCGTGTAAATATTCCTGTGCCCATCCCACGGCCCTCATGTTATTCATATTTGTGGGCAAGGCCATTGCCAAAATGTATTTTTAGGCCAGGACAATCCTCTCTTTCCCCGACGCCCAATTGAAATTAATGCGCTGGCCCAACGCGGCGGATACGTGTTATTTGTACGGCTGACTTGCCGACCGCCCGGCCAAAAGCCAAATGGACTGTGAACGTTCTGCTAAATTTGAATTTTAATGCTTTTGGCTGGTGAAATTTAACGACTCTCAATATCTTGGCGTGAAAATATTTTATAGTTATCGATTTTCCGTCTGTCAACGCAAAATGGAGGCAAAAAAGGTGTTTTTATGTCTTTTAAACGAATGAGTAATAAACTTTAATGCTTAAAAATAAAGTTTTATTTCTACGATATGTTATTTTTTTTATTCAAAGAAACTTGGGAATTAGGATAAGAAAAATATTTTATGAGTAATAAGAAGAGTTTGAACATTTTTATTGGCGACAGGTAATTTGGATAATATTTTATGAGCCCATCTACACAACTCTTAATCTTATACTCTTTCCTTTTTTTCTTTTCGCCTGATTGAATCCTTATTTAACCCGTTACTCCCACGGCCAGCCCACATTTTCAAACAACCTGGTTATCAACAGGACACACCCTGAAACAGGAATTGCGCTAATTAGACCGACAACAGCCACGCACCTCATCAACATGACCACCGTGCCACCAGCAATCGAGGAAGTGCCGCACCTACGGCAAGTGTAAACAGAGTACGTGGTTCCACAGAAAATCGTTTGCTCAATAAATCAAATTGACTGCTCGGTGGCAAGTCGAGCACCATATTTACTCTCAATTAGTTCAACATTAGCAAGACATTTTGGGCAACAAACAAGCTACTGCGTAATTAACCGAGTGGAATAAGTTAAGACCACTCCTCTCGCACGAGAATGGAAAACGCTTCGGGTCCTGAAAAAATTTAATTAAAATTATGCAAATTTCAGCGATAAACGCAAGTATCAAGCTTATGTCTTTGCCTTATGTCTTTGAAGAGCCCGCAGTCTTTTTAATCTGCCGCTAATTCCAGCTTTTGTGCGTGGGAAATCGGATTTTGATACTCTTACATCGGCAGCATATAAAATGTGATTAAACGTAAAAATAGTACAGTTAACGATGTCATCCCTTGTAAAATTTCCAAAATATGGGTCTTCAGAAAAATTAAAAAAACTCAGCACTTCCATAACTTTTTAATTTTGATCCGACTTAGACGCGGCATACCCCGAATATTTTTATTCGAGATTAAATAACCTTTTAAGAGCATCTTATGGTAGGCATAGTTCCTTTGTGTGCACAGTTTAATTGCTTGTCTCTAGCAGAAACAACAAACACTGTGCGGCACTTATTTGCATTTCACATTAGACGAAGGCATCTGAAAAGGAGCTTTGCAAGGACTTAGCATGTTCCGCCGCCCTTCGCCTGGTGTCTGTTTGTTTAGGCTTATACTTTGCATGAGTTGACATCTTTATTGGCAATTTATGTCCTTCCTGGCCCGTCCGCAATTCTCAGGTAATTCCGCTTTGGGTGTGGCCAAGTTCATAAGGAAATGAAATAAAATGGGCTTCGTCATCACCATTTCTTAATTAGTTGACAGGCCGCAAAACAGAAGTGTGCCAAGTAAACTCAGTTTCGACTTAACCATCAGCGGATTTGTGTTTTTAATTATGTTTCACTCGCAACCGGAATAAAATTGGAGTACAGCCTACGTGTTCGTAATACGAATGTCCTGGGTGGCGAAATAAATGGCGTAACCGAGCGGCAGTTTTATGGTTGAATGGGGCTTCTTTAGTTTCTTTTTATGTTTCATGCCGCGTTTCTTTTATGCTTCGGCGGAGGAAAATCAAAAAAGTTTGAAACGAATCCTAAACTTTATAGTAAGTAACTTTATGGTAAGCAAAAAGATAAAGAACGAAAAAGGCTGCTGGTAAATATTTATGAAACACTATAGCCCAAATGAATGATGAATATTGAATTTGCTTTTTGGCTTCAAGAACTCATTAAAATTTCCCAAATAAGCAAGAACTTTAGCGTTTTATTATACTGGTTATATTCCAGAATACTCTTGAACTCTTTCAAAGCCCCAATTAGCTCAGCAAACCCAAATTAGAGCATTACCAGGAACACAAATTGCGCAGCTGGCGTAAATTAAAAGCGGCTAGCAGAGTAAAATTGCTAAGCAATAATCATAATTTCTGGCATTAACAGGAACGAAATTTTCTGGGTAACTTTCGCTGTGCAACCAGCCATTGATAAAGTGTCGCTATACAATTTATCAGAACTCCCTCCGGGGAACTGGTAAATGAAAAGCGTTGGCGAGTGGGAAAACGTGCGGAAAACGTCGGCTAAACAAACAGTGGCTGCCACTGCTGCTGCACCTGCCACGAGGGAAAGCTGTGGTAATTTATGAGTCATTCTCTGGAAAACGCTGTGTGCTCTCGTTTTGGCTTCGTTGGTTTTTCATATTTTCATTATTTCGAAAGGGAGCAAATAAACCGCAGGAACTTCCCAAAAAAAACAAGAATTAAATGTTTGTGGCGGTCTCTTCTTCTTTTTTGATGTTTGCAAATGGCATTACCCGAACTTTGCTCCGAGTCGAGTAAAAGTTATTGCGGTGAAAATTCAAATGAATGTCCGAGTACATTGAAAATAATTTACATAAAAATATTTTCAGTGGCAATGAAAATTAAATTGAAGTTGATTTACATTTTTCGGCACATAAACACCAGATTTAATTTTTGAAAATGGACATTTCCGTTTTATTTGTTTTCTCAGCAGGAAATCAAAATTAAAAAATGGCGTCGACCAACAACACTGTTCGCAGGCAAAGTGAGAAATTTATGAATTCAAACACCAGGCAAACAGAAACGCTAAGCAGGCGTAAATCGATCAGCTGATCAGTATAAACTGGGATTGCTTAGTGACGGGAGCGTGACAACTATTTCTTGACTAGCTAACAACAAACACATGAGAAATTATTAATTACTCGTGAGTTGCGTGCCAGTTTCGTGACACAAACAAAAACTCAACGTGGCTCCCATCTCTAGTCTGCGTCTTACGCCTAAATAACGGTAACCTTCCAATGAGCTAGCTTCTTATTGGCCGATCAGTGAGGGGAAGCGTACCAAGGTCAGCACCCTTAAAAAAAGAACAGTTATTTTAGTCAGCTCAGATTTACCAGCTGCAACCTGCTGCATATTATGTTTGCCTGGTGTCTAAAATCAAATTTTAAGTAGTTGGCTGCACAATTCCACGAACCAGTAGCGCCGCAATGTATGCTACACTTCTTATTAATCGTTAGCAACAAAAGCTTGGGTGAAATGGAGCTAGCTTAGAAACGCTAAGCCTTAAATTCGGCCATGAAAGTAAAATATTAGGCCCATTAGCTCGTTCTCTTTAATATATTTTTCGTGATATATTAACAGCTTTTCTTTGTCCAAAATAAACGATATTATCACCCTACTCCGATTCATATGCCGTAAAGCAACTTTGGGCCCCAGAGCAAGCTTCGGAATTTGTATTATGATATTACCCATATCGCTGGCCATAAAAGTAAATTCCGTCTGCGCTTATTAGATAACATAAACAGGAGCATGAAATGCGTTAACGTGCATGAGAAAATACTGAGCCGAAGGCGACTGTCCGGCAACACGTCGGCTACTTAACAAAGTTAAGGATCTTACACAAATTTGCCATTGGGCACATAAAAACGCTTGCGGATGTAGTGGCGTGTAATGGAGTGCATTGTTTATGTATACACAAATGTATACATCTCGTTATATATATATTCGTGTACAGTTAAACAATTTATATTTGCGACACCATTAAGCACGGTAGGCGGGCAGGCTGGGAAACTGGGGGAAATGGGAAAATGCGAGCAAAAAGGCAACTGCGATAACGACGTACGCCCAGCGTGTTGATACAGTAAATAATACTGAAACCCCTGGTCACAGGATTTCCTTTCATCCGCACACACAACACACTCGGAGAAAAATTAGACGAAAAAGAGCTCGAATATAATTTATATTTATAATAAATAGTATAGAAACGTTATTGTTCTTTAGAAGGTTTATATTTCGAAAATAATGTGGGGTTCTTGTATTCTTTTTTTTAGAAGGCTTAAACTTTTTTTGTAAGTCTATAGGTCTAGTGATCTTTTTTCCGAGTGCACACACACTTACACACGCACACCGAATGCTGAATAGGTGTTCATATGAATGTATTGGATATCAAAGATTGAGCCTGCCTTACCTTCGTCCTCGTCGTCGTTGAACTCCGTGAGTGCCGCCTTGTCGCAGGGACGGTCAATGCCATTTGTTGCTTCCGCCATGCCACTCCCACCGCCTCCGTTGGCCGCCTTTGCATCGCCGTTGGAGATAATTGAATTTGATTTGGCGTGATTTGTGTGATTGTTCGCGGAGGACTTCGAGGACTCGCCGTCCAAAGGAGGAGCACTCGGCTCCGCTTCCCCGTTGCTCACCGCGTCGAGCGCGGCGCCATCCTTGGTCTTCAGCTCCTGGCTGGTGTTGCAGCCCATCTCGCTGGCTTTCGGATTCGGGTTACGGATTTAGCAATTTAGTCCGCGGTTTTTGGTGGGGTCTCTCCGCTTCCAGTTGGCCTAGGTTACCCCTGTTTTGTTTAATCAATTGCACACGCACACGTCGAGACTAGCACACACACACACAGTCCCGAGTTGGAAACTAGTTTATGAACTATTACTTGTTGTTTCTGGGGCAATTTGCACTCTGACTTTCGCGAGACGAAACCTTTACTGCTTAAAATGTTTAGAAAAATACGCCGAGCTCTAGTTGCTTGTTCAAAAATGTCTGTGTTTACAAAAGTCGTTAGAAAAAGGTGCACAACCACAGGTTACCAGCCAAAGACCTCGCTCGGAACCGGAAGCGGAAACCAGCTGAATGGCAGACTCGCAGCGCAACTGACTGTCTCTGGCACGAGCTCAGGCACAACTGAACTGACTTTGACACTGAACGGCGCCGGCGACGCGTCCTCACTGCGGATGCCACGGACCCCGAATGCCCGACATCCCTATATCCTGCAGGAGCCGGAGTTTCGAGCTCAACAAGCAGCGACGCGCCAGCCGGCAGTCAACGACACACAAAGCCCAGGGAAACAGAGAGCCAGGACCTCCCGATGAGAGAGAACGAGTCTCTTTCTCGCAGGATTGACAGTGGGTTCAATTCCTGTTAAAAGAGAGTTTAAAATTTTGAAAAAAGGAATCGAATCATTTATCATTTAATAATAGATAGAAATGTAATTAATTTTAATTTATTAAGGTGGAAAAATTTACTTGTTCTTTATAAATCTCATTCGATTGTAAGTGCTATCATTGCTCAAATCTAGTAATCTTTAAAAATCAATTAAATGTATCTCAAGTTTTTAATTTGTTAAATAGACTAAACGAAACATACACCACTGTCAAAATGACTGCTTTATTTGAGACGCGAACAGAGAGCCAAAAAGAGAGTGGCTTTCAGCCGGGCGACAACAGCGGCAGCTGCCTCTGTTGTTGTTAGCCAGCTCTGGCTGCAAACTTTTTCGCAAATAAACAAACCCACAACCAAAGCCGACTCACAGATACGCAACAGCACACACACACACACATACATTCAGAGCGAAACAGCACAATGTGGCTTAAAGGAGCCGCAGAAACCGTTGCGGTGCTACCAGAATCCGAATCCGAAGAGCAGCAAAGGCAGCCATGGCAATGGCATCATCATCGTGGCAGCAAGTACAACACACACAGGCACAGGCGCACTCACACCAGCATAGGCCAAAGGACTCTCACACGCACACACACATACACGTAGGCACTTTGCGTGTAACCGGGCGTAAACAGCTGAATGAAAGCCCAGCAAAAGGGAATGCAAATAAAAAGGAATATTACCAAGATGAAAACCTGGCCCATAAAAATATCAATGAATACGGCACGGCCGCTCCTTTGAGCCTATATAGCAATTCATAAAGGCAACTAGCTTATATCTTTTTCTCATCAGCTCTCATCTGGCTTCCTTTTTGGTTTCCTTTTGGTATTTATTTTTGGGAGTTGGCTTCTCGACTCAACTGGGCTTAGAAGTGTGAGTGAGACAAATGAATTGGTTGCTCCTTTTTGTGGCTGCGTTTCCTCTTTAGTTCCCTTTTCGGGGTCCTGATTATCGTTCTGTAAATCCTGAGAAGTTACTATGGTTTTGTTCGATGATTTGATTTAAATAAATTTCAAATTACAGTACAACTTATCTGCAATTTACTTTGACCAATTTCTTAAAATTTATAGCTGTCGAAATGCTTACGGTTTTGTTTTAACGCTTCAAGTAATTTTTTTTAAGAGTGTACCCAGGTTCCAACCTTGGAGTTTCTACCATAATAATAAAGTCAAAGTGCGTTCACTCTAGTTGGAGAGCAAAACACGAATTATCGTAAAGCGGGGGTTCTTGCATGTGTAATCCAAACTTACCTTGGCCACCCACTCATGCTGATATTATATAGGTGCAGATGTCAAAACATATGCAAATTAGCTTCCCATGGTAAATGTGGCATAAAAAGGCAGAATAAACAAACAGAACGTGAGCTGAAACTTCCTGTATGGCAATGGAAAATATTTCCCAATAGCACAGAAAGCTATTAATTAAAAAGAGACAGTTTTCATTTAATTTAAATGTCCATGAAATGTAAAACCTTGACAAAAGACTCAGTCAAAAGACAACAAAAACTCGACAGAAAACCAATTATACAAATTAATTGAGTTAAAATGAGCATTAAATGCATGTTAATATCGTTTAAAAATTATCTTTCCATAAGGACGATTCTAAATGTTGAAACACTAGCGGGAATACAGAAATGAATGATGAAGAACTTTAGGTAAAAATCGCCAATTTTGACACTTGTGCGCTTTAAAGTTTCCGAAATTCTTAAGCCGGAAGGCTGCCAAAAAGGCCAACAATTAAGTGGCGAGGACCAGCCTTCGGCAGCGGCTGGCTCGACGCCTTTTCAGCAGTTGCACTCTGGCAAACAAAAACAGGATGGGCCAGGACAAGAGACAGAACTTGTCGCTGCTCCAAAACTGATGGAAAAACAGCCTTGAAAGCGTGAATTCGCGCACCCCAAAAATGTGGGGGCAAACATAAGGATTCGGGCCGGGTGCGAAAATTCATGGGCGAAAATTCCAGAGTCCCTTGGCACTCGACTGCTACTTCATGACGGCAAAAACGCGCGGCGACACATAAACCCTTTCAGGGCCTGATAAAATGACTGACAACTCAAGAATCTCTAGACTCGAGAGTCTTAGGCCCAGAACTTTTCGCATCATTTGCCAGCAGAAATGCCAGGTCATTATGTTGCCCAAAAGATATAAATAGCTTTGTTTTTCAGATAAAAATGTTTGGCTTTTCGATTTTTCTTGTTTTTTTTTTTTTGCCCCTTGTGAATGAGAATAAGAAAATACGTATACGCCGCGTGGCTGCGAACTCTGGCATGTCCTTTGCTCTCTGGCCCGCCTCCTCCCAAGTCATTTGCCGCCTCCTTACTTCGGGTCTATTTTTTTTTTTTTTTTGCGCTTCCCTCCCGGGACCAGTGCCAAATGGAAAGTTTTTCGCGTCCTTTTTTGCGTCTTTTTCAAGTCTGAAGTTCAGCGGTGCGCAACAATTTTCAGGTCTACTAGAAAAACTGACAGCGAGCAAATAAATTTAAAGCGAAACGCGGTGTGTGCTCTAGAGATATTTGACTTAAGGTTCTCACAAACGGAATCCGATTTTCCGTAAGTACTTGAAATGAGATAAAATTTCGCAAAATAATTTATCTGCGTTTTTATTCCGCGGCTTAACTCCACGGCTTCCGTTTCCTCTTTTTTGTTGATTATTGTTTGCCTAGCTGACACTGTTTTGGCAAGCAATTTATTCGCATTTCCGTCTCATTATTTATTCAACTTTTCACCTTGACCGTGTCCTTTATCCCACGTCCCTCACATCTGAATATCTGATGTCATGTCTGCGATAAAAGCGTTTCTTTTGTCACCTTCATTTGTTGGCCGACTTCATCTGCCGCGTTGATTTGTGGCAACAGGGAAAGTCGCTAACGGTAATTGAATTTGGCTCAGAATGATATATGCACGAATATTTTTTGCTGTATCCGTGACAATGCCAATTAATCATAGGCGACATTGAAAAGGCGTTGAAATGAAATATCCATCGCACGTGTGATTTATTTAATTTCGTATTATTAACGATGACACATAATGAAATTAAGGAGGAAACGCTAAAAAGGAAGGGTGTCTACCCAATCGTTTCCCCAGTAAAAGGAGGTTTTTTTAGGAATAGACAAATATTTACTATTTCGCATTTTAGTAAGCAATATGGGTTTTATTTAACTCATGTGGAAATTCCACAACAATTCAGAGGAGCCGAGCTCATTGCATGGCCAGCAGCATTCATATCGGATAGCTCAGCTCTTGGCCAAATGCCAACCCAATATTAACCGGGAATATGAGCAGACAATAGATGGCGAAGGGGTCGGCGGAACGGAGTGGATCGGATCGAATCGGTGTGTCTGGCAGCCAAGCGGCAAACCAAAAAATGACAGTTCGGATGTCAGGAGTGCTTGATGTTGACTTTAAAATCACATTCAAGAGCTCGCTCCGCACACTCAACCGGACTCGTATAGCAGTTCAATTACACGACTCCCCGCTGCATGCTTGCACCGCCTGCCACGCCCACTTACCCAGGGCTACCACCCTACCGCCCAGTCACCCACCCACACGGCCATGTTTATTGAAAGGTTACATGAATGACACACACGCCACAAAAACTGAAGCACCCACACAAACAGACATCGACCGCAGCCACACACACACAAGCAGGGGCGTGCCGTGGAGTTCATGCAGGGGTGGGGATTTCGAAAGGAAATATCTATTTAACTACATTCTTATTAAGTTATTAAAATACATAAAATAAGGCAACTCATTAATGATTTAGACGTACTATTGAATACATTTCCTATTAGAAGGAGATACAAAAATCCCCCCCTTACTTCGCCCAGAAACGTTTATGGGTAAGCCACTTTGCAATGGGTTTATAGGTGTAATCATACATCAAGTTCTAAAAATGTTCACCCGAGTAGGAAGTTTAAGCCCCAAGAAACCCCCTTAGCTGCCACTGCCTCCGAATCTTTCTCACACGCACAGGAGCATTTGCATTGTCTGGTGGCATCCCCTTTGATTCGTTTCTTTTTGGTTGCTTTTCATTGCATTAAGTGAATGTATCTGCATGCATATGCGACACGACAATAGCGGGGTATTTAGAGGGGGAAACGGGGGCAGTGCGCTGCCAATTGCAACAGACGCCGCCGTCTGGCAGCTCGTTACGTGCCATCACGAAGGGCCCCCGTTTTCCAGTCAACTCCCAATGAGTCTCCCATCCGGAGACTACCAATCGAACCCCCTCTTAAAGACCTGTCGTTCCGATTAAAGCCACACTTTTTGTGTTGGGTCATTGCCTACTTTTTTGGGCCCACGCGCTTCCTGTCTTTTCGGTAGACCAACGGTCAGATTGCCTGATGGATGATTTTTGGCCAATTGATTGATGTACAAATTTTGCAAAGTTGACAAAGATTTCGGGTCCCACAGGAAGCCACCAGCCGCCAGTCATTTCGGTAGCCACCAAGCCCTCTAACGGGTTAATCGAAAATTTCGTGAATCCTTTACAACTTCCGCACAGCAATCCAATCCCTCAACTAAAAATATAAATATTAAAAAGGGTTTTTTTTGTAAACCTTACAATGTATGTGAGTATAAATATTTCGTTCTGTGCACAAACAAAGCAATTACTTAACGTTCCCCACACCAATTATTCAGTGAAACCATTAAAAATGTATTACATACTGAATTTCATAGACAAGCATTATGTTTTCAGTTATGGTTCCACATAAACTTGTTTTCTAAACCATTTAACGATGGTCAATAAAAGAGTCGAACCGTGTGTTTCGAATGGTTTGGGTTTTATGACCTTAATACGGCTCCGCAAACACTCTTACTGCGCAACCAGAGACCGTTTTTAATTAACAATTACCACATCGAGGCAAGCCCAGAAACACGTGTCGAATTCTGTGGCTTTGCTCGGGGCCTTGGGTGCCTAAAATTAAGATAATAGGGGTAAAATTGGAGAAAGGCTCCCTTGGCAACTAGGGTCCCAGCCGAAATCAGTGGACAGGGCAGTGTGACTCTTGTTACCAAAACTCGGGGCGAAGGCTCCAAAAAATACACGAGTCAAAACAAAAAAGACCGCACCTAAACGGATGACGCAGTCGGGAAGCCACCTTTCCGAGCTGGAAAACCAACGGCTTGCATTTTAATTACACTGTTCTTTACACCTTAACGTGTTGAAATGCCATAAAAGACAACAAAAGCATCTACGCCAACAAAAGGGCAGCAACAGCCAAGTCGTGAAAAGACTTAAAACGCTAAAGGAAAGTAGAGCAAAGTTGATGATAGGATGGTATATAAACGCAGGATGCCCTTTAAAAATAACTTTTACAATTTGTAAAACAGAATAATAATGGTTATTAGTTTAGAGAGAATTTTGAGATCATTAAAGTTAAATTCAGAGCTCAGTTTGATAGTGTTTAATCAAAAGAAAATGTTCATAAATATTATATCATTTTATCCTTACTACATCTATAATATTTAAGGGTATTTCGTGTAGAGACCCTTGGAAATACGGAGCGTGTCTGGGCGGCAATTAAAAGTAGCCATTCGCTGCCCCACATGGCGGACGAGCAAATCGCCAGAATTCCCGGCTCAAAGGTGTGGAAATTCCGGTGTGTTGACCAGAGTTGGCGACTTTTGCTTAGTGTGCGTGTTTGCCTCCGTTTCCATTTCGGTTGCCTTCTGATTCTGTTTGCCTTTTTCTGTCGAAGTGTGTGGTCAGCTGTGCTCAATGATAAAAGCGAAACGATAATTTCCGTTGGTGGACCTGGGCGGCAAAGTGACCATTGACATGCAAATTTCCATTTAGGGCGAAAGCTTTCTGACAGCACGAAATGGAGTCGCGTTGGAAGTTTCACCCAGGCGAAGGTCATAGTTCATTCGGTTGTGCAGCTGCCTGCAGCTCAAATTTATTTTTAGCCAAAGCCCAGGGCAATAATGGGAAATTATCATTTGTTGACGTAGTTGCGCACTTTCAAGGTGCAAGAAAAGCTAAACATTTTCTCCGATACTTCTTGCCATCCTGCATCTTTTAAGAAATGCCGTTTGCATTCTTAGATATCTTTTTCAAACTATGAGTATAATAGGAGAACGTATGAATTCGTCTACATAGGTTGTTAACAATCTTGTAAGCTTAAATATGTAATTTGAGATACTTTACAGAAAACTACTGAAATAACGCCAGTAAAGGCACATGGCTGCAACAAACTAGAAGTTATCCTTACAAACTTGAGGTAACTTAATTACACGAAGTCTCCTGGCTTAACGCCTCTGAATGAAAACTCCAGGCCACCGCCCATCTTGTGGTGTGTCCCTGATGAAATTCCGTGGTGCTGACATTCGCCACCTCCCGCTCCTTCAGGTAGTCCAGTATCCTTGGCACGTTGGCCTTGACGCCCAACATTGTGGTAAAGATGCTGCGACAAGGAAGAAACTCACGTTAATTCAATTTCAGAAGCTAATCAAGATTGACTTACCGCACGCGCAGCTTGTTTTCCAGACTCTCTTCGATGATGCGCTGCACAAACCGTACCTCGCCGCCCACGCAGGTTAGTTCCTCCTGGCTTCCAGTCCTGGCATTATTGGGTGCAGGTCGTCTTTCGGGATTCCTCGTATTTCCCCCAAAGGGGTTTGCCAAGTTGGAGTCAAAAAAGGGTGGATTGCACAGGCAAAAGTGGTACTGCAAATTTTGTTGGTCTTGTCCGAAATAGCTCTTAAAGATGCTGGTTTTATCTGGTTGGTGGTAAACCTCTATAAGGCTTTCCAGTTGGTTGTTCGTTACATTCTTCCTGGCGTATTCTATGTTTTCCGGCTTTGATTCCAAAGCCAACATGTGCCAGCCGTTTTTCTTGGCTCCCAATAAAGAATATATGCAGGAGGATCCGCAGCCTGTGAGTGAAATAGTTTAGTTTAGAAGATCTTGGTAGATGTTACTTACAACTCACCTATATCTATACCACTGATTTCCTTAAGTTTTAACGGTTCCATTAAATCTTCCAACCATAAAATGTAATTTAAACGCAGTGCCAAGGTGGGCACCAAACTTCCTGGTGCAAAATCCACATTTAAATTGAAGTATTCCTTAAGAAGCATTTTAGTTAACTCTCGCAGGGTCTTCTCACTTCGAAAGTTTACTGAGACTTTGCCATTCAGCTCCTAGTTAAATAATATTTGATTAACAAACTTGCACAATCTAAACTTCTTCGACTCACCAATTCGCACTCTTTACGAAAATCCTTGTATTTAATAGCCAGTTTTGTATAGTCAGGTGGCTGCCGCAACACGTTCCTTGGATGCATGCCAAATTTCTTCGCATTTCTTTTAGTTTTACCCATGTTATTGTTCAAAATATTACAATTAATTACGAAAACAAATGCCGCCGAACTTTAAACAGCTGATTAGCGTTTCGGTCTGGCAACTCTCATTAGCGATGGCAGTGGCTCGATTTCTTTTATTAATAAGGGTTTTTGGTTTGTTTTTCTTCTTATAAACTGGCCCTATTGCCACTTGTTGCTTGAAATTTTGTAAACAAATACAAAACTTTTTCCATGTCTTGGCCGGGAAAATTATTAGTTACTTACGAAAACTTCACATCCGATTTACCAGCTCTTGAAATTGGCAAACGAACAAAAGGATGTCACTCTTTCTGTCAGTGCAAGTGCAAATGCTGCGGAGGAGTCAGGGAGAAATACGTGGCATTCGATGGGGAAAACGTTATTGATTCAGAGTTTTCAAACGAATTTTCCGGCGATGACGATGTACAGAAAATTATGCGTTTTCGCAGTTCGGATATGCTGGTTTTACTACAGGTAGCGCAATTACGTGATCATTTTTGGACGAATCAGTATTTCAAAGTTGATTTACAAGAAGATTATGAAGCTATTGCAAAGGCTCTTGAACTTCAAAACCGGAAATTTGATTTGAAACGGTTGGCTGAGATTCTGGAGACAGTGACCTCCGGCTACAGACGCGCAGTCAGCCAGTTATCAGGCCAAGAATCCCAGGGAGCCCTGCGTCCCAAAATGAGAGCTCTTGTTTTACCAGGATTGCGTTGTGATTGCATTAAATGTGAACAACTTCCTTGGAAAAAGCTACAGGATGTTGAGGATCATCAGAGGAGTCACACATATTCGGATAACTTTCACTGCCAGATTTGCTATCGCAGATTTTACCTTCAGCATTCTCTAACTTCCTATTTTAGCAGAAACGTAGGACCTAAAAACTTTGGAACTGAAGAACTCCAGGAAAATCTGAGATACAAAAGAATACTAAAGAGTCTGAAATCCAGAGAACGGGAGCAAACGGAGTTACGATATGCTAAAATTGAGGATATAGTGATGCCAGTATACAAGGACTTAAAGATGTACCTCAGAGAAGAAACTGGACCTTCCCTGCAAAAACGAAAGACAACTAGACACACCAAATGTCCTATTTGTAATGAGAAATATGGATTCTCTTTTAGCCACCAGCTGCATATGGTTAAGCATAGAAGAGATTGCGATGATATAACCCTCTATCCCTGTTCCTATTGCAATAGGTCTTTTAGGTCCAGAAAATTTCTAAGCAAACACCACAAGAGGGTAAGAATGTCCAGCAACATTCGCTATCGTCCTTTCAAGTGCCAAGACTGTCCAAGCAGATTTCAACTGTGGTCTGTCCTTAAAACTCATATAACCCGGATCCATGAACGCAAGAAACCCTGTCTGATTTGTCAACTTCCCACATTGGGTCGCTGTTGTTTTAATCACACAGTCGAGGAATGTAGAGAAGCCGTTAAAAAACACCGAGAAAAACTTCGTCGCATAAATGGACCTCCCAAAGCAGGCTGCAAGAAGAAACCCAGACCAGTGTGCGAAATCTGCGGTATGGATTTCGCAAACAAGTTTTTCCTTAGAGAGCATTTGAACAAAAAGCATTTACATAGAAGGAATTTTACTTGCGAAATGTGCGGAGCGAGGTTCTTTAGCCAGGGCACAATGCAAACACACCGTAAGTCAGTGCACCTGTTGATTCAGACTGCAGAATGTGATGTTTGCAATCTCACTATCAAGTCTAGAGCAAATTTCCTGAGGCACTGCAAGTCGAAAAGGCACAAGAAGGAGTTGCTTAAACTGAATGGTGACCAAGAAAAGCATAAAGAAAGTAACCAAAACGAAAGTGTGGCAATCAATCAAACAGAATCGTCTAATTCATCATCAGATCCAATCGAAGAATACCTTGATATGCTACTTAATAACGAATCTACCACTGCAAGCGAGGATATAGAACCTGAGCCGGAAATCTATTCAAGAACGCCTAGCAGATTTCAAATTCCTGAAAAAGTTACTTTCTGTAAACCCTGTGGAAATTCTATTGTAGGAAACATGCAACGGCATTTCAGATCGACTAAACATAGGCGCAACTTAGTTGCGTCCAAAAAAAATAATAAGTCATAAGCCGTTGAATAATTAAATTCGATCCAAATTTAATAAAACCGTGCAAAATAAGTTATAACAAAATTTCTCGTTATTTAAAAAGTCGTTTAAAAGGTATGAAAAAATACCGATAGGTAGTTCCCGTAATATTGGAAAATTAGTTATTTCCTTGCTTACCGCTCGACGGTCACTCTAAACTCAATTTCGGCAAAACAAAACACATTTTTTACGGAAAACTCCGTTTTAGTTAATAATATTAACTAATAATGTCGGAAACTAGCTCCAAAGACAATGTCAAGACGGCAATGACGTATATTTGCGGGGGTAAGTTTTGAAAACGAATTTATTTAATACTGAATTCATATTTACAGCGGGCACATGGTCGCCCGCGTAGCCACCAAAAATGTATTAAAAATGCTTCTACTTAAATATTTTTCTTATTATTAACTTGTAGAATGTCATCACGAAAATGAAATGCGACCAAGGGATCCGATTCGTTGCCGTGAATGTGGATATCGTATTATGTACAAAAAACGCACCAAGCGTCGTAAGTAAACCTAGAAGTCCCCAATGATTCTCAAACTGTACTAGTAAAATCTTTCGTTTGTATTTGCAGTTGTTGTTTTCGATGCCCGTTAAAAAAAACTTCAAAAATAATGGACACCCGTCGAAATATTTTTAAGAAAATAGTATGTAGCTGATTAAATCTTGTGCTTCAATAAAGCTTTGATAAAACATATTTAGGCATTGCTCATAAAAGAGTTGGGTTAAAACTTTTTTCTGTTTCCCTCGTGAAAAACTTGAAACCAATAACCCCAACACAATAAAAGAACTTTGCTTTATATTTTAAACTAATTATGTTTTATTTTGAATGTTTTGGAAATATATAATTTTAAACTAAAAACACTCACATTACAGTTATTGTAATTATACCTTTTATTTATTTGCAAGTTCATTGCTTAAATAAAATTTAAAGTAATTCGGTTTGTTCTTTTTTGTTTCCTTTCTTATAAATGTCTTTTTTCGTCTCAAAAATTTTGTCTAAATGGCTTGTCATCCAAAAATTTACTTTACTTAAGAATTTTCTCTTCGTTTACGCTTTAGTTTAGTTTTGTGTAATAAATTTACGTTTGTTTTTAGTTTACCACATTTAGCAAAAACACACATTTTACACTAAAATTGTTATACCTTTATTCATATATACCATATCTTCCCCCGACACTTTTCAGTCAAATATTTCTTGTTCAGTGTGGTAAAAAGTTGTATTCTATCCATGTTCTTTGAGTATTTTGTAAGTTGTTCTTGTGTTTCCTTCTTGTTCTTCTCGCCGACTTTCCATTATGATAAAATCATGAATACATCTACACGTACAGTAATATAGTTTTTGTTCATTTTGCTTTGTTAATATTTATAGACGTTTGTTTTTCCATATTTAAAACGTTTTGCGTGAGAATGGTTCTTGTTTTGTTTTTGTGGGCATTGTGGGCGTGACTGCTGCTCCGCGGAGTAACTAAATCAACTAAAACTAAATTTATATCCACGTTAAAGCTTAAATGATAAGTAAGGCAAAGGGTTCGATGAGGTTTGCGTTTGCAGTTCATAAATTAATCCATAAACTAAGGTAACTAGACGACTAAATGCTAGGTGTAAAAGATGGCAATCATTACTCGTAACGTAACTAAACTGAAGCTTTGTAAATGGCAAATTAAAGCTTTTACTTCACATTTCATTCAATCGAATACAAATACAATTGGAGGAAATCAGGGGCCGGGACACATTTGATAAATGCTCATTCCAGGTAATTACTAAATAGTTAAATATCCGTGTGTAAATGTTCATTGTGAGTAGTGTGTTTGGGGTGGTGTGTTTGTGAGATAGCTCAATTGTACAACTAAGATAATGAAATTCACTTGCAATCGGCTGCAAAAGCGCTTTCGAGACCGTTTGCATGAATTGTGTTTGTTATGTTTTTAAGTATTTTTGTTTGTTTAAGAGAAATCATATTTCAGGTACATCACAACTTAAAATTTAAAAAATTAAATGCAATTTTTTAAACGATTTTCAATGTCAAATGCCTAATGCATTCCATATATGGCAAGCAAACATTTTCTAATCTTAAGCGAATAAAATAAAACCGAAACTACACGGCCACTTCAGCATTTCTCCGCCTGTCCGCGGCGAATCCTCTTCTGCAGAGCTGCCTGCAGCTTAAGTTTTCCGTTTAGGGAGGCGGCTCCCTTCTGGCCATGTCGCCAGTACTTGTGGAGGGCCAGCGATCCCAGCGTGTGGTAGTTGAAGCTGATGGAGAGGTTCTTCCGCCCCTGGTTGCACTTGAGGCAGCCCAGGCGCTGCCGCACCATGCGATTGAGGTACTTGTCCCTTAGCAAGGTGACCACCGCCTCGGGCGTCAAGCGGATCTTCTTGGGCTGCGCCTGCTTCCGCGAGCTGGACTTCTTGCTGAAGTCCAGCGGAGCAGCCAGATACTCCTGCTGGCTGGCCGCGTCCGCCAGAAGAGGCAGCAGGGTGGCCAGCTGGTTGAGGGATTTGCGCGAGGCATTTGCTGCGCTGTTGCTGTGAGCCGGAGCCGCCTTTTTGGGACTCCGTCGCGGTACGCTGAGATCCAACTGGCGCTTCAGCAGCGATGTCGCCGGCGGCGGTTGCTGCACCTTGGGGGCAATGGTCAGAGTAATGTCCTCTTTGTTGCGCAGATACTCGATGTACTCCTCCGTTTCGCTGAGCAGACGACGCCGCTTGCTCGGCGACATGTTCTCAATGTCCAGTTCCGGATGCTGCTGCTGCTGCTGACCCGTGGTCGTGGCCGTTGGCAACGCTGCCGCAGCAGCGGCCAACATCAGAGGCGTCTCCGCCGCATAATACTTGTTGATGATGTCCTTGACGTAGTTCTGGAACTGGGTACCGATGCGGTTGAGATTCTGGTACTCCATTTGGGTGAGAAACGGTGTCTGGTTGCTGTTGCCGCTGCCACTGGGCGGAGATGTTGCTGCCGCAGCTGCAACACATGCTGCTGCTGCCGCTGCTGCTGCTGCTCCTGGCGACTTGATCTTGTTGTTCTCCTTGTCATCCTGGCGATGATGGTGAACGGCATTTCTGTGCGATGACTTGTCCTTGTAGTAGTTGTTGTTGTTGTTATTGCTGTTGCTATTGTTGTTATTGTTGTTGTTGTTGTTATTCAATTTGTACGCGGGAGACGATTTAATAAGCTGCAATCGCTGCTGTTGCTGCTGCTGCTGGCTGTGATGTTGCTGATGTGGCTGATGCTGCTGCTGCTGGTTCTCTTGGTCCTCGTCGTTGTCGTTGTCGTGCTCGACCTTGATCTTCCGCTTGCTGGCCAGCAGCTCGATGGCCGTCTGCTCGAAGCTGGCCGCCTCCAGAAATGCCGTTGCCATCATCGCCTTGGTGGGAACCAGGTCCTTGCCGTCCATCTCCATCTCCTCCATCTTCTCCAGCTTGACTGCGTGACGCGACAGCTTCAGCGGCGATGTGGCGCTCATGTTGAACTCATCGCCCGAGAAGCTCGACGAGGAGGCCGACGACGGGGTGTTCTCGTCGTCCTCGCCGGTGGAATGTTGTCGCGCCCGAATGCCGAACTTTTGGCGCTGGGAACCGGAAACGGAAGCGGAGCCGGCGGGTCCGCCACTCATGCTGCTTAGGCTGTACAGTAGTGCAGCAGCCTCTCGTGTCGTCCATTGCGAAGGCAGTTTATTGTTAAACAGGAGTTGATGATTGGCTGGTATTTTCAACTCGTGCACGCCTCCCGCCTTATGAAAATCCTGAGCGACCGAAGCGGTGTTGCGACTAATGGCGTCCATTTTCAGCAGACTGCAAGGATAAAGAGCGAGGAATTAGTTAAGTGTTTAGAGATATGACAACGGAAAAAAACAAAAGGCGAATAAACAGCAATTAATAGGGAAAATCAGGGGAACAACTGAATAAAACCAATAAAAACAACGGTGCAATCAACAAGTGCATATTCAGAAAACGCTTTAAGTTTTTCGAAGAATATGTACAAAAGGTTAACAGCAAAACGAAACATAATCCAAACATTAATCGAAACACTGATTAGAAAAAGGCAGGAACATAACACAACAATCAGTGCGACCTAGGGAATAATATTTCTCAAGAAGTGTATTAAGAGAATAATTTTGAAATTCACAGAACACATAACATAACATATTGAAACATAAAAGAGCAACAGAACAACTTATTTTTTAGCGATAGATAAGAACTGTTTTAGAAATATAAAACTTGTAAAAATCAATAATTTGTGTAAACACAGAACATTTGCAAGGGGAGATTAGCAAATGAAAATTTGTGAAAATAAATCAAGATAAGCCAACGCATAAACAGAATGCATCAACAAAAGTTAAGGAACTGAGTGAAAACCAACGAAAGCGCAATGGAACTGGGGTAAATCGGTTGTGCAAATACCGCGCATAGTCCTCCGGATCGCTGCCCTCGGCCTCGAGGTACTGGAACAGTCGCTCCGAGCCGCGCTTTTGCGTGGCTGCGTTGGGCAATCCGCCGGTGAGCAGATCGTGCGGCGGGATCAGCGATCCGTTGGCGCTCAGCCGCCAGCCGACCATCGACGAGGGGTTCACGATGATCTCCTGGAGCGGTCCGCCGCCGGAGATGTTGCCGCTCAGGCCGCCGCCGCCGCCGCCGCCACCACCGCCTCCGCCGCCGCCAGCACCGGCCACGCCCTCGTTGGTGGTGGTGGTGTAGATGGTCACGGCACCGCCGCCTCCGTTCGCATTCCCCACATTGCCACTGGACGAGCTAACCGGAAATGGTCATGGTGGTGAAGTGGTGAAGTCGTGGTCGATGGTGAGTGGTGGTCGATGGTGAAGTGGAGATGTGGTGATCATGGTTCGGGATGTCGTGGGAATCGAGAGTCGAGAGAACGAGAGAACGAGGGTAGTAACTAGAGTTAGGAACGTTGTGCGCGCTCGATTGGTTTTTTTTTTTTTTGTTTTGGTTTTTGGTTTTTGTTTTTTGTTTGGTTTGGGATGTTTGTGTTCTGTTTTCGGGAGGGGTTTTCATATTTTTGGATTTTCTTTTTGGTTTCATGGGGCAGGGCGGTCTGAGAATGTTACCCAAAAGCGTTGCCGGCATAGGTGTTCAGCTGGTTGTTGGCCACCAGGCTGTTGCCAATGGTTCGCAGCACATTGAGGTTCTGGCTGTGGCTGTGGCCCCCGGCATTGGCATTGGCGTTGGCGCTGCTGCCGCCATTGCCGCCGCTGCCGTTGCCGTTGCTGTTGCCGCTGCTGCTGCCGCCGCTCTGGTTGCCGTTGCCGCTGCGCGCCGGCCGGTTATCGTGCGGACTGATCAGATCGGGGTTTACATATATTGGTTAGACAAACAGAGAACGTCCGGGGGTTTTTGAGGGGGCAGCGAGAGAAGCGGGGCGAAAGAGAGTTCAAAAGCTGTTTAGAGTTTTTCGTAATTCCCAGGCCAAACGAGGGGGAGGTTCGATTCGGACATCCGAAGCGTTGGGTACCCTTGCAGAGGGATGTTTCCCATGGGAGATATATCATAAAACAACATTATTCAAAATCGCTGCTAGAAGGGGAAACCATTTTGCATTCAAAGTAATGGATTCATTCAGCGGTTTAAGCATCGTTTGATTAGAGTAAAGCAATAAGTTCGTAATAATTAACTTTATATATCATACAAAGCGGACAGTGAGTTAGTAGACGGTTGTAAGGACCTCCCAGCGAATCCCCTGCAAGGGTATAATAAGGGAACACTGCTATAACTACAAATACTTACTGCACATCGCTCATGTGAGCCTGGTACTCCTCCTGCGTGTCCGCCAGGTAGGAGCACTTGCTGCAGGCCCGCTTGTTGTGCACCTTGAGCACGTGCGTGGCCAGGCGCTCGGAGCGCGCCGCCTTGTAGTCGCAGAGCAGACAGACGAAGGGCTTTGTGTGCGTGTTGAGGTGCCGCTTGAGGCCCCACTTGTCCGCCCCGGACCACGGGCAGTAGCAGCAGGTGAAGCGCTTCTCGCGCTTCGGTTTCAGCAGGCCGGATCCGCTGCCGCCGTTGCCGTTGCCGGCGTGGCTGCCACTGCTGCCGGAACTGGAGCTGGCCACCGGCTGCTGCATCACGCCCACGTGCAGGGGCAGCACCACGCCGCCGCCGTCGTCGAGCTTCTCCTGCTTGAGCTGCGACAGCGGCATGTCCGTGGCCGAGGCCACCGCCTCGATGGTCTCCACGATGCTCATGCTGGTCGAGGTGGGATGTCGTTGGGCCTCCAGGAAGGCGTTGTCGATGTTCACGCCGGCCGAGTTGATGGTCACGTTGCCACGACCGCCCGAATGGTGGGAACCGCCGCCCGAGGAGCCGCTGCCCGAGGAGCCGCTGCCCGCCGAGACGTGTCGCCGGGTCTTGTTGATGTCGTACTGCAGCTCGCGGTGCATGCGCAGGAAGTGCTTCTTGACATGGTCGGCTCGGTTGAACTGCTTCAGGCAGGCGTAGCACTGGAAGGGCTTCTCGTCCTTGTGGATGTTCTCGTGCCGGGTGTACAGGTCCCTCCTGTCCGTGGAGTACGGACAGTGGGTGCAGGCGTACCGCTTCTGGATGTGCACTCCGTTCGCGGCGGCGGCGGCCGCTGCCGCTTGGGCGGCCTTCTTGCGACCGCCTCCTCCGCCGCCGGAGGAGCTCGTGCTGCCGCCACTGCTGTTGCTGGGCGCTGAGGTGGGTGTGGATTGGGCCAGGTTCTGGGCCGCGTTGGCCGAAGTGGAGGGGCTGGCGTAGATCAGCTCAGCCGCATGCTCCTGACGGTGTTTTCTGTGGGGAACAGAAGAGGTTGTAGAGTTAGTAACTACCATTCATATCTGATTATCATATTTTACACTTACTTGGACTTGGGTGTGCTCTGATGCGGCTGCTGTTGCTGCTGCTGCTGCTGGTTGACGTGAGCGTAGCTCTGGAGCTTTCCGCCCGAGGTCCACTGCACGAGCTGGGGCTCAGCGGCTGCGGCGGCCACCAGACCAGATCCGTCCTGCGCCCAGCGCTGCTGCTGCTCGCCGGCCTTCAGGAGACCCGCCTGGCCAGCAGCAAAGCCGTTCTGCATTAGGGCCGCCAGCCCGAAGGCCGTGCTCAGATGGTCCTCGGACTTGAAGCCACCGACGGCCGCCACACTGGGTGCCGGCACCACAGTCGCCCCACTGCTGGCCGTCACCACCACGGAGTTGCCCGACTCCGCCTGCTGCTGCTGTTGCTGCTGCTGCTGGATTACATTGGCCTGGGTGGTGGCCACGTTGTTGCCCGGGGCACCGCCTGCCGCACTGGACTCGTACTCAATGCTGGGCGCTGCCGAGCGATCGAGTTGTTGCTGCAGGAAAAAGGAGAGAAAAGTGTTTAATAATTTATCCACAAGTACTTCCAAATCGTATTTCTTTTCAGTTTTTTCATCATCTGATAATCATAATTCCTGTAATAGAATTTCACCTACCAGGTTCGTGAAGGAGCGCTGCTCGCCCTCGGGCACCGCTGTTGGCCCGCTGGTGGCCACCTGCGCCACCGGCGTGCCGAGCGTGTGCAAACCGTTTCCGGTCTCCTCGCCGTACAATTTGCGTGTGATTTCCTTGAACATATCTTCGTATGTCGCCTCCACATTGGAGGACTGTCCGCTCGCTGCTGGATGGCCGCCGTTCACTGGTATTAGTGTGGCCATTGCAGGTGCTTCACGTTGCCGTCGGCCTTGGCTAGCGGGCGGGCTGCTGCTGCTGCTGCGGCTGCGTTCAGGGGGCGGAGGCTGCTGCGCTTGCTGTTGCCTCCACGTCCACTCGCCGAGAACTGCAGAGAAACAGAGAGTCACGGAAATTCTTTACTACACTGGAAATATTTTCTAAATATTTGGTCTACTTTTTTACTGTATACACTATATTTGGCTAAGGCTACTATTTATTATCTTGAATAATAAAATTATTATTCTTACAAGTAAAAAAGACAAATTAGAACTTGTTTGAATAATTTTTTATATTAACTAATACAATTTTCATAAAATGTTTACACGCAAAAAGAAATGAAATCTGCGTGCAGCAAAAAGTTAGATTGCAACAGAGACTTATAACGCGAGGGGCTTTAATAAATCCGACTATCTTAGGCTCACATCCGGTACCAAAATACCCAGCTCCTCCCGCCAATGCCGACGTCACTTGTGGGAAACGACTGCTGACACATCCAACTCTGATTTGATGGGGCAACGGGGGGACGACGGCGACGGCAGCGACGGGCGGAGAGGGGTGGTACCGGACTGCCTTGGGGGCGCTTGCGTGGGGGGTTTTGCTTTTGGTTTCGGTTGCGCACTGGGCTTGAACTCGGGCTTGGGTTTCGATTTGACGTCGCCGCAGCATCGCTGAGTCAGCCAGACAGCGTTTCTGAGCGAGCGTTGTGTTTACGAATTTCCGATTTCTGGACCACCGATGTCGACTGGCAGGTCACAAAAGCACCGAAAGCGTTTTGGTTCAAGTAGAAGCCAGAACTAAAGAATTTGGGAATTCATTTTTGAAACTCAGTCAATCAAAAACGATTCAATTATGAAATCGGAACTTCATTATGCAATAACTGCTGACTTAGTAAATAAAACAATTGACACATTCGTCGCCTGACACAGTTGTTTAATGCACAAAAACACTCACACACCCGGCTCTTTTTTGGGGTCCCAGCTGCATATATTAATAAATTTACCACCTTGACGTGCCCAACTAACGAACTAACCCAAAACCCCATTGATCGTCTTCCACTCGACGGGTTTGTCATCATCATCACCTTCATTGCTAGCCCAGCATCATTTTCATAGAAAGACAAATTGCCAGCGATCGTGGCAATTTTTTGGCGGTGCTTTTGTTCTGCGGTGGGTGGGTGTGGGTTGTGTCCCTCCCTCTTTCTATACACTCAGAAAAAAATCTGATTCGTTCAAACTTAAACATCATGAACAAAATATGTTTATAATCTGATCGAATATAATCAATTTTAAGAAATGATCTTGAATTTTAGCGACAGAATCTATTCATTTAGTAAGAAATCAAAAACTTTAAAGGCATTTTTTTTTGTAATTATTTTCTTGGCCACATGTTGCTGCGCCCCGTTTCTGCGAAGAAACGTTTCTCTGACACTTTGTGGCGACAAAATCGTCTGTTTGGTTTGCTGCTGGGCCCTGGGCACGTTCTATGGCCCAGCGCCAACGGGTGCGCCCACCCACCCACACACCCACTGGTGGCCCCAACCCGAGTTGCCAAGCTACCCAGTCACAGCACCACCCACACATCCACGACCGTTCCCAGTCCCAGAGATCCGTTCCGATACGATCCGATAAAATCCGATCCGTAGCCTGTTTTTGTCCTCTCTTTTGAGTTCATATTTCGTATCTGAGTTTTGCATATTTGATTTTTATGCTTCGTGTGCTTTTTACAGTGGGGTGTTGCTGGCGTTTTCTGCCTCCATGGGGGCGTTTGTTGTTGTTCTTTTTGTTGTTGGCTTCGTTGTTTGCTTTACTTCGAGTGTTTTCGGGAGGTCTGGGGAGCCGAGTCTCTGGGGCTCGGGGATTAGGGGGAGTGGGGGCAGACTGCCCTGATCTGCTGGCTCGGCCTCACTCACTCGGTTCTCTGCGTGTGGTTTTTCAAGCCAAGGGCATGTCTTTGTTGTTGCCTTTGCATTTGTTGTTGCCGCTTGACTTTGGCCACGCTCTCAAGATCATGCCGCACCATAACCTCCATTTCGGATCTGGGGTTTAGAGAGGCAGGAAAGTGCAAGTGTTGGGTTTGGCCAACCAGTTTTCGTTTGCACAGCGAAGGATAATTTCTTTCGTTAGCTTAAGCCTCATTATATTTCTAAAAGTAAAGATATTGATACTGAGAGAGCAAACTAAAACACGCTTTCAACAATTTCTATAGTAGCTCCAAGGACTGTTTTCTTTAAACAACTAAAAAGAAAACTCTTGTTAAATTTTTACGAGGTGAAATGCAGTTAAAGGAAAATTATAGAAAGTCTAAGATCAAGTCGGTCCAGCTGTATGGTTATATTTCCCACCGCTCCCAAGATTTCTATTAATTTGCGTCGCCTCAGCGCCGCCCCCTGATAAGCGGCCGTTGAGGGGTCAACTGTTGTGGGCGAGACAAAACACTAAATAAAAAAAAAACCTAAAAGAAATACAACAAGCGGAAAAAGTGTCATGCGTTGCCAACAGCAAAAGCGCGCGTGTGGGTGCTGATGCCTCCCCCTTTTCTACATGTTGCTGCTGCTGCCCCACCGCCACTAGCAACAACAACATCCGCTTTGCTAATAACAGACGACAGCAAAAAAAACCAACAACGGGAGTGGGCTGAAAATGGGCGCAAGGCAGCAACAAAATCAATTTACAACAACAAAGGAGCAACAACAACAACAAAAGCCACACACACCACGCGCACATCAGAACAGCGATCAGTCGACGTCAAGTGGGGCAGCGCGGTCGACGCCAATTGTGTGGTGGGTGTGCAAACAGACGCCAACTTGGGGGAGTTTTGAGAGCGAGAAAGAGCGCAGAGCGGGAGAGAAACCGGTTGGGCAGCTGAAAAATGCCGGTTGGGGGAATTTTCGCAGTTTTGCCTCTCACGTAATAAGTGAGAGAGCGCTTGATCGTCGTCCCTCTCGCTCCACCGCCCCCTCTCTTACTTTTATCACTTGGCAGATGTCGCCTTTTTTGCAGATGCCGGGCAACTGTTAACGGTAAACGCATTATCTGCTCTCCCCCTTTTTTAGGCTGGTGGGGTCTCATTTTTGGGGATTTTTTGATATTTGAAATAATTAGCCTAGGCTAACCAAAAGTTGTTGCCCGTATTCGAGGGCGGTCATCAAAGTGCAAATTACAAAACACGCAGATATTTGCAGCTACAGTGGATATACAAAAAAAGACAGGGAAACATACATATATTCTTAAAATAATAAATGTTTAAAAGAACACTTTTATATGTTTTTTAGATTGTTAAAATTGAAAACTTAATTTTAATGTTTCTTTGAACTTAAACCTCAAACTATTTTTTTTTTTTGCATTCGAGGTGTTTTTTATAGAAGGCGGACTGTAGAGTTATACACACAGTTTTTAACACCCGTGGGTTGGGCCAAGCGATCTGGCAATCCGGCGACCTGGCAGCTCAGGGTGAGCCACAACATTTACTTGTTGTTGCGGTGAAAGGCCACAAGCGCGACCACAGAGGGGGGTGGGTTGGCCCGGTGGGAGGGGACGGCATGGGGGCGGAGTGCCAGCAGCAGCAACACCAAAAACAACAGCCGACGAAGCCACCAGCTAATGACATGTTAACGCTACAATCCCTCCATTCGACCACCCCCTTCCTCGTGAACACCCTTCCGTTACCCCCCTCGTTATCCAACAACTTAGCAAGCGACCAGCACGCAGTTATTAAAAAACGCTTTGGCTGATGACGCACAGTGGGACGGGTGGAGCTGCAAGAGGAAGATATTCGCATTCGAAGTGCAACAGTCAACAGTTGATTTCTTGGGACTGGAAATTTCCCATCTATTTTCATCACAAGAATAAGATCCTACGAACTGGGGCTTGCGAAAGAATTTATTTCCTAATATTCATTATTATTCTGCAAAATTTAAAGATCTGCTTAAAGGGAAACCCAACCACTGTGCCATTAGTATGTGGCGGCTACAACTAATCATCAGAGTGGGTGGGTGTCTAGCAACACGGCACCACCACCATCGATTCCAACTGACCGCAGCTGTCCCAATGATCCAACCGAATCCACCGACAACGAAATAAAATCGAAGATTTTATATGCGAGCCAAATTAACACCAAACAGCAAAAGCTAAAGCTACGGCGACTGCCAACGGTATTCTCACTGTGTTTTTTCCGCTTCCCTCGCCTTTTAACGCCCACAATCAAAAAAACGAAGTCGGCTGCGACGCAAGCGCAGCTGGGTGTTTATTGTTGGCTTGGGTTTACGGGGGGGTTACGGGCGCTGCGAGGGGTTCCAAGTGGGTGGGTGGGTCTCTGGGATGAGGCGAGGTGAGCTAAGCATGTGTGGGCCGAAGCTGTTGTCATCGATTGCATTCGTTGGCCAATTTGCTGCGTGGGTCACTGTTTCTTCTCCAAGATTTTTTTGTTTTTAAGGGGAGGATGAAGTTTAAAAAATAATTTTAAAGCAACTGCGGTACCCATTTCTAGTTGTTCAATTGTTTCTATTGACCACCAAAACCATGTAATCTTGAACTCATCTTACTTTCTAAAAAAAACTCATCGCTAATCACCATCGCTGATGATCTACCTCAGTAGAAATTATCATTATTTCAGGGGAACTTTTCCTGGAACTATTTTGAATTTACTTTGTTTTATCGACTATTATTATGGAACTTTTACAAGTCAATCAAAATTTGTTCAAATAAGCCCATATTGATGCGTATGCATTACCATAAAACAAAACAAAAATTCCCCTTCTAAAATTGTGTTCTTGAGCTCAGCCTACTACCCAATGAAATATATCATTGAACGCTTTCCCCTCGCAAATAGATTAGTAACTTGAGGGAGCACGTTTCCTCGACACTTCCTTTCCCATTCCCATTCCCATGGCGGCATATCCTTGGGTTAATGGGGCTACCGGCAAACAAAGGACAGCAGCTAAAGCGACATATATATGGGTGGCAGGTGGTACTTTTTGTGGCCACGATTCGACGGCAGCTGCTGTTTCTTCTTTTCTTTATTTTGTTTTTTTGGCGTCTTCTCTTTGAGCTTGTTTTTAGGTTTTTGAGGCGGATGACCAGCCACCAGCAGACAACAAAAGCAAATTGCTTTTGGCCCAAAGTCTTCGAAGCTGGTTTCGTTTGTTGCCTCACTCCAAAGTTTTTGGGTGGTTCATCTGATGGTGGTGGTGGGCGTTCGACGGAATGGACTTCAAGGGCAGGTCCAGAAACGAGTTGAGTCGACGACCATAGCTTTTGGCTATGATTGCCCGCCTTTGCCTTTTCCTCTTCTTTGCGGCGGCGGCAGCTGTTGGCAGGTGCGCGCCCTCATAAAATAGCCAGCAAAAAAAAGAAACATTCACATAAGATACAGAAATGCAGGCGCAGACGTTGCACATGTTCGTCTGTCCTTCGTCTTGAGGACCTGAGTCCTGAGTCCAGGCAGTGTCAGTTGCACCCTCCCCGGTCTGAGCTCTGAGCTCCGTTTCTGGTGAAATCTTTGCCGCATGCAACATGTGCTCGGTGTCCGATCATCCATGGGGTAGCAATTTGTGTTCCATGTTTTCCATTCCTCTTTAGGGGTGGATTTTCGTCCTTTTTTCAACTGCAATCCAGACCAGACCTGCAACCTGCTGCCGGGAGTAGAGATCACTTTTAGGGTTGCCCCGTTGGGCTGCAGGTTGCAGCTGCCACTTGCCAGTGGTTGGGGTGGTCGAGGGGATGGTTTCTTTGAGGGGTGGAGTGGGGTTTAAGTGCCGATCCTGTTGCTTTTGTTGCGGACCAACGGATGCGATCCCCGAAGAAAGGAGGAGGTTTTAGAATACATACATACGAGCGTGATAAATGGATTTGTATTCAGAATTCTTAAGGAGGTAATGCGTTTAGGTGTGACTTTCTAGTTGATGCAGCACATTTAATATCAGAGCAGTTATAGTTTTCATTGAGTAGGGTAGTAAAATCTTTAATTTAAAAAAATTTATAATTCTCCAAATACTGTATAATCCTATTCAGAGTTCCAGTTTCATTCATGACATACAATCTATCCCAGATTGAAGATCCCTATCTTTACATACTCCCTCCCCATTTTGCATTGGCGATCGGGTTGAAAGCTTTAGCTCGTCGTCAGCAAATGACTGCGCTTCCTTCGCCTCTCAGTCATTTGGGTTTCGTGTTTTACTCTTTGGGTTATCATATGAACAAATGGATTTCCGAGAAACCACCTACCTACACACGAGAAATGCCACAGCCCAAGCTGCCGCCACCATCATCATCCCATCCCAAACCGTACCATGCCATAACGTACCATCCCAATCCATGGGCCGGCCTATCCGTATATATGTATAATACATATAACCCAAGACACAACCCAACCCAAAACCGAAAACCCGCGCTGAAACGTTGACGCTGGACGCCTCTTAAAGGCAACAACAACTACGTAGCACACAGCAGCAGGCAATCAGAAATGTAGGAGGTGGAGGTGGGGGAGGAGTTCGAGTGCCGGGAGGATGAAGTGGGAGGTGGAGGTGAGGAGACAGAAGACCCAGACCCATAATGAAATTTCACAACAACCTTCAAGCAGACATCGTCGCCGTCTGTCGTGCTTCTTCCTCTTCGCCTCCATCGTTTTCTGTTTTCAGTTTTCTGTTTTTTTGGTTGCGTTGAATATTGAAAAACGGTCGAAACGGTTGGGGTTTTTTAGGCAAATTGTAGTAGGAGGAGTGGTTGGTTGGCTGGCTGCTCGGCTGGTTGGTGGTGGTGCCATAGAATGAGCCAGCGAAACGGAGATAATGATGATCGCCGGGCACAAAAGCAAAAACGAGACCAAACCAAAACCCAAGACGCCCAAAAGATTTTGGACCAACAAAAGAAACGAAGAAGATGTGAGTAAGTTGCCCCACCCCCTCCCGCTATTCCCCCCTCGACTACACCCCACCCACAAAAGCGAACAAAGAAGCGAGAGATAAACGTATAAGAAACGGAATGAGTCCTACGCAATGGGGTGGCTGCGCTGCGAAAGGGGACGAACTCTCCGATTCCGATGCCGCGTCCAAATCGAACTGACGCCAACAGGTAAAAAGTAGAAACCTTGAAAGCCGCAAAACAAACAGCTGCTTCAGAGCGGGAGAAAACAGGTAAGCGAGGACCGAGAGGGCAGGTAACTTTCGAGGCCTTTTGGCCAGGGGGCGGGTGTAACAGGAAATTCCTATGTGATTTTCGGTGAGATTGCTGCACACAAGCTGAACTCTTCTGCCAACTGGGGTCGTATCATCGCATCGAATGGGATATGGGATATGGAGGATCGGTATAGGGATTGGGCATCGGGATCGGTGCATAAGCAACCCTCTTTGCGACAGGGGCAGGTACCTCATAGCCGCCGCAACCCCTCTTTCTGCATGAAATTGCTCTACCACCGACGACACGGGAAGTGCGTAATTTATTTTGCCCTTTTTGGGGTCGCTTTTTTCCATGGGAATGTACGTTCAAGTTGAGCGGCGGGGGGAGGAAACCAAGCGTGGGTTGGGAGTAAAAATATAAGATGGCAAATGACTCAATACTCTTAAGTTCCAGTAAAGCAACCGTAATTGCTTTACCCCCACACTATCAACAAGTATTTATAACATTTCTTTGATTTTCCACTAAGTGGATCTTGCAAAAACTTTTTCCCAGAAGTGGAATAAGTTTCTCGAGATTAACAATCAGAATTAAGTTTATGGAAGAACATATCAAAGCCGTTTTAGTTGTTAATGTTTTTTAGAAACAATACATTAAAAGAAACCGGAGTTTTTTCTAGCTCCCCTAGCGGCTTTTTTCTCGCAACCCTTTTATTCATCTGATCGTTTCAATCATGGTATAATAAGTACAAGGTAGTCTCGTCGGCTTTTTTTTCCCCTATCGACACTACAATTAGAGCGAGAGAGAGAGTGTTTTCCTATGGGCTCGGGTCGATAGGGGAAAAAACCCGAACGATTTTGCAGCCGACGAGACTACCTTGTATAATTCTACCATGGTTTCAATGACAACTCCTTGGGAGCAGAGCCGAACCTCGAAGATGAGTTCATAATAAACAAGCAAATAATAGAGGGCGACTGTCAGTGGGGGCGGCTACTTTGAGAAGAGGGGGAGCAGCGAATAAGCAGGAAGAAAAGAAACAGGGGGCGGAGTAGGTTGAATGCAAAAGTCGCTATCGATGGGTGGGTGTAAAAATTCATCAGAATGCAGAGGAGAGTGTGGGAGAGGCAGACGAAGTGATAAAGCAGCGGGTGGGGGAGAAGGCGCAACGCCACGCCAAAATGAGAACCTACAAGAAATCAACATTTGAAACAGCGGGCGTCGCGACGGTCAGTCGCCTCCTTCCCCTCCCGCGCTATTTTCTTTTTTCTTCCTTCTGCGCAACAGGGTGAAAGGGAAAGGAAGAGGAACATGCGACAAAGCAGAACGAATAGGAGAGAGCATGTGTGAGTAGGCGGCTTTCAAGGCAGGCCAGATTTATCAGTGTGTGTGTGTGCGAAGATGATAAACAGCCGCAACGAAGAAAGTAGGATACTAAGGGAGGAGGCAAAGGAGGCGAAGGAGGGGGGAGGAGTAGGAGCAAGGATTGGTGGTGGGTTTTTCGATTTCTTTTTTTGAGCCCCTTGCGGCGTCGCATTTGGAATCAAATCTTCTGTCTCTTTTTTTAGGAAAGGGGTGCCCACCGCTTTTTCCCTCTTTTGTGGGGCGTTGGAGTGGCTCTGTTTTCGGTTTATAATTGGAAATTGGGTAACCGGTTCTGGGCCTAGCTACCTGTGGGTTGTTTGGGCTTGTCTCTGCACATGGCCTTCGAGGTGATTTCTCGATGGCTCGCAGATTGTGTGGGTTCGGTTTTGGGCTTAGCTTTTGGTTAATTAATGATATGCAACAAAGTTCCTGGTTAACAATCAATTCCTCTTATTTAAAAGTCACAAATACCTTTTTGCGGTTTTACAGTATTAGTTGATTCCAGAGGGCCCTCTGGCCATCGCCTTCCGATTTTTGCCTAGCAGCCGGCTTGTGTTTATTTGCTTCGATTTCAGTCACTTTTTTCACAAATTGTTCACTTCTGCTTAATTGCAGCTGATATGCATTTCGATGCAAGCACGCACAATCAGCGGGTATTTTCTTAATTTTTAATAAGAAGTTGTGCCAAAACTCGCAGAAAAACCACGCGTTGCAGTGTTTCAAATAAAATGACTCTCAGAGAAAAAGCAAAATCGAACCGCACACCACGAGAAATTTCAACCGACTGTCCGGGACAGCCCCAGCTCTGCTCGGCTTGGCCGGCATTGCCCATGGTAGAGTAATTACAAGGTAGTCTCATCGGCTGCCAGTTCGTTCGGATTCAGTCCGTTAGCTTATACTTATTCTACCATGCATGCTGCCATGTCCCCAGCTCTGCTTGGCTCGGCCGGCATGCCGACGCACAAAGCAGCGCACAGTGGGGCAAATGGACTCAGATTATGTGGGGCTAGCCTAATGGTTATAAAATTACTTGAATATATGACAATGTATCAATAAATTATTATTTGAATTGAAATTGTCAATTTCGTTATAGATTGCTCTACGCTTTATGATGATGCTTTTAAGCTTTAAAAAATATATTAGTCAATATATAGATTTAAGCCACTGTGCAAGCGGCCACCTTACAAACGAATGATCGCATAAAAGAGAAATTGCAACAAACAAGCAGCGCGTCAGCATCGGCAGAGCCCCCGTCAGAGAGGCAAGGCAAGCCACCCGCTCATTCATGCTTTTGTTGTTGTTTCTGTTCCCTCTCTTCCACTTTTAGTTGTTGTGTGTGTGGGCCGCCGGACTAGCGATGGACAGTAGGTGTCAACGCAATTTTTTTTTTAATCAAATTTATTTTTTAACATTGATCTTTAAAATCAAAAGCTATTGAGGCTTTTAGGGGAATAACTTTAAGAACTATCAGATCTTAAGTATATTACATTCTCAACCTTACTCTGTTCAGTTTATTATAAAATTAAAAAAAAGAAAGGAATAGCAGGAGTTTCTTTGAAATGTGAACATTCTAAAAAATGTTTCTCCCGAAGTCGCCCACTGTCCAACGCTGCCATAGCGGCAGAGAGCGAGAGTGGGAGTGGAAATGAAAATGAAGAGAGGGAAGGGGGAGTGTGGATCGCAGCGTAGGGTGGTTCGGAGTAGAATTTTCGGACCAGGTCAGTTTGCGACGGCGCAACTTGATTTTGTTGTTTTTGTTGTTCGCTTACTTTTTTTATGCCCCGCTCGGGTTGGTAATGATCTTCGTGCATGTGGGTTGCTATCGTTGTTGTTTTTATTAATGTTGTTGTTTTTGTTGTTGCTGTGGTGGAGGAGGCGACTGCGACTGTTGCGTTCATTAGCGGGGCTGAGGCTTTTTTTGGGTTTGGTATATGGTATATGGCCAGAAGCAGGGCGTGCGATACATGGCCCAGGTAAACACATAAAGAAGCCACAGTCAAAACCCCGTAACCTGAATTGTTATTAAAAGAAAATCTTTCAATTAACTAATGTTCTGTTTTTTGCAAAGTACAAGTTACACCGCTACCACCTTTAGAAGGCTGACTGTTTTCATACATTCACCTATGTACATACATCAGTGAATCAATTCGGGCATAAGCCGCCGATATTCGGCGTGGGCTGAATTTAGGAGCATTTCATTTTGAGTTCAATATTGGCATTCAACCTTTGACTGGTTGCCCCATAAATTTGTACTATCTCCGGTAAAATTGCTATGCAAATATGCATGACTCATAAATGGGAAATCCCGGTGCAACAACAACTACATATATGTATGAAGTCAATGAAATTAAAAGTTAAAGCCAATCAATGGACTCTAGTGCATCTTCGTCGCCAGGTTCTTTTTTTTTGTACAAGCTGCGATGACGCTGATTTTGATCGAAAACGCTCGTATATCCCCGCGAAAGGAAGACAACGCCAACGATCTGTGGTTGCAAAAATGCATATAGTGCCATAAGGTGGAGAGGATACGCAACACATGTTCGGCTAGATGGGCTTGGCAATGCTCTCCCATAAGGAAATGCATGGAAACTGTTATTTAAAAAGTTTCTGTACTAGCTAGATGTAGAGGATAAGTTGGAGATTTTATTGGGCGAGCAAGTGAAAATGCGTAAAAAATCAAGATCATATAAATCACTTAACAATCTCTTCCTGGGCAACCCTCATGCCTCATTTGTAGGGCAACTCCAAACAGGTTAACCCTCGAAATGGAGCAGCCAGAGCACCCTACTTTGCCTTCATTGCCACTCAAGTGGAAGTGGCTGGCCATTGCGACGGTGATGATGATGATGATGACGACGGTGATGATGATGATCTCGGATAAAGGAGCTCAACAGGCAGCTCGAACCGGTTCGCGAGCAGCCGTCACCGGCCAACATGTGGGCCACCTCGGATCCCCCTGAGAGGTTCTTTCGGAGGCAGCGATCGCTGGGCTGGGTGGACCCGTTAGTCCATCCTTGGACCGGTGCAAGCTGTGATATAACCAACGATCCCCGTAATGAGCCAGGCCAATTACAGCAGCACATGCACATGGCTTCCTACGGCCAGCGAAACCTGTTGCCCCTGAAGCCGAAGCCCTTCTTCGCTTTGGGAGAAAGTCTCCTCGCTGGAATAGGGCTTCCCATTGGGGCGCCACTTGTGAAGAGGAAATCGGCCTGCCCATCTGAAAGGGGTCGAAATTCTTGCACTCTGTCACGTCTCATTTAACATAGGAACCCCGGGGTGGTTGTGCGATCGCTGGTTCCCACTACAGGGCTATGTATCTCCCACCCTCAACAAACGCACACTACCAACTACTCCAATATGCACAGAGAGAAATGTACTGGTATGTTTAGTGTATATGGGAAGGGATTTTTATAATATTTGGTTTAAAAAAATCGGATAGTGGGATTTACTGGCACGATATTTTATTGCTCTACTTCTACGAATTATAAAGTATCCCAATGGAACTAACCGATCTATAGATCGATTATGTATTTTCTCTGTGTAGAGTCACCCCTTGGAGAGTGGGCGTGGGAGACGGCCACGCATGCGCAACTCCCTCCGAACTCCCGACTCCAATCCGCTCTGTCTGAGTGGGTGGGTAGTGTAAATGTGTGTGTTCCCGAGTCTGGGTTCGTTTTTGTACTGGGTTGGGTACAGTCTCCGCTTGGCTTGCCTTGCGGTCGGGTGAGTCACTGGGTCTTGGCCCCTGGGTGATTTTTTCATCATCATCGGCGTGGGGAGTGTGAATGAAATGAAGTCAACAGGAAATAGTCAGTATGTGGCTAAGAATAAAATCAAATGAACGCTACGCTGAGTTGACGTTACGTTAGTCTGGACTGCTGTTTAATAACAAATTCGAAGAACTTTTAAAATCGATTATAATTCAAGCGTTAAAGACGATAGATCGTTGAAGAGTTTCTTAGTGTAAGGTTGTGTTTAGTAAAGGTATTTTCCGGTAATAATGTTTAAAGAGACATCCTTTTTTGTTTGGCTCATAGGGTTACTCCTGTCTGAGTACCTTTTACCTGAAATTAATTTCTTCTAGGAAGAAAGCTTGCTTCCACTTTCCAAATCGAAGCAATGTGTATTGCATTTCTTGGCGCTTCCAGTGGCTTTCCTTCGTTAAACTCTGGCTTTAAATCAATTTTTGTCGTCAAGTAAAAAGCAATTAAGCTGTCAGTCTATGTAAGCTGGTTCAAACACACAACTAATTTCTCTATATATAATCCATGGAGACGCCATTAAACAAAATTCCGTTGCCGGCATTGCCCCCAACTCCGACTATAGAATTTATTTATATAGGCATAATCCCGGGCAAATGCAATTCGAGTGCATACAAATTGCATTTTCCATATATTATATAAACGTATAAAATATGTGCGTGTGAATATATATTCTTTTATATGTGTATATATAACAGTCAAATGCAGTTATTTGCATTCAGCAGACTTTGCCACCCACAAATTTTCACCATATTGCCCCTGGCAACAAAAAACCACACATTTTTAGTTTCCATTTGAAGCACCACTCCACGAACGGAATTCGTCAAAGGCAAAATAATCAAATACAAATTATATAATGCACATACCTATATGTGTAGTCGCATATGTTGCATAAAAACCGAAACCCCAAAAAACCATATGCAAAAAGCCCCCGCAAAATCGAAACGAAAATGCAGCTCGCTCTTTCCGGAGAGAGCGCAAGCCTGTGCCGTTATTTTCCCAGAGAGGCTAGAGCGCAAAAGAGAGTGAACGAACGGAAGTTGAACTCTCGAAAGTGCAACACAATTCCAATTCCTTTGCACTTTTTTGATGCGGGGTGTGGGTCGTTTTTTGGGGTGGTGGGCCAGTTGGGGGTTGGGTGAACATAACAAAAATTGTTATAGACACAAAATTTATGATGTGCTCCGGCTGTGAAAAACAACCACCCACCCAGAAACGAGAAAACCAAAAAGGGGGAGGCGGGCGGCAGTTAGTTTTCAAATGCCAAAACAGTTGAGCTATTGTCGTGAGAGCGGGATAGTAATACCCTTCAAAAAGCAAGAGCAAAAGGGAGAGAGCGAGCGTAAGAGAGGGTGGGTTGTGCATTGTTTTGGGGGTTGCTATACCGTTGCATAGAGCGCCTGCTCCACACACCAATACCATTTGTTTTTATTCCTCAGTGTGCGTGTGTTTGTGAGAAGTATTGATGATGGAAAAATAGAAGTTGGCGCTTTTTAGTTGGGGGTTGCTGCCCCCAGTGGGGTGTTTCTCTGGAAAAAGTGCATACCGAAAAAGATACGCACACACACACACACGCAACGCATTGCGGAAAAATCAATAAATCACTCGGTTGGGAAAATGTTGCAAAGCCCTCTTATGGAAAATCAATTTACCGATTTACCGATAGTTTTCTCTGACTAAGTATTATAATTGAATCCGCAACTTACCAACATGTTAGCGGAGATTTTTGCAGCCAGCCCCGAAGTTTTCAACACTTTCTGCCTCTTTTCACGGGGCACACTTTTAGATATATTTGTTTTTCTTGAAGCAGGAAACTAAGTAGATTCACTGGTTTCCCCAATTTAACTGCCCGATGCACTTTTCAGGTTTTAGATTTATCCAGGACGAGCCGCGTTTCACAACTAACTTCATCAACACTCACACACCGAATGAGATTTCGTGACTGAATGAATGGCCGCGGAGGAGCGGATCCTACGACGATTTTTCCGCCACCCACTTTTGGGGGTGGCTGGCGGGCTGGGCGGAAAATATCCTGCCCCTCCCCCTTCGTTCGCCGAGTAAATATGTTGTAATATGTAGTTTGTTGTTGCGCCTGCGATGCGATGCGTTGCTTAGTTTGCTGTTGTTGTCGCACCGATTGCCTGTCGCGTAATAATAATACCGCTCCGACGTTGTGCAATTGTGGGAAAAGCTTCCTGTCTGCGTCGTCTCTTCCTCTTCTCCGCTTTTCCGCTTTCCACAATCACAAAAAGCGCGCGCATTCCGCAACGCTCCCACGCATAACAAGTGAGTGCTCTCTCCGGCCTTCTCTCTTCCGGATTTCAGGCTCTCCGGCGATTGACTCATCCCCTGGCGGCCATGTTTATTTACAAAAAGTTTAACGGTATTCTTGCGCTACTTTTGAGGTCCTTGCGGTTTTAAAAAGGTTTTCAAATTGTTTGAAATTATGTGTATACAAAATTTCCAGTTTTTCTTGTACAGAAATGAAATGCTAATAATTAAAGATATTTTCAAATATCATATAAAACATGTTCTGGTTTTTAGTGGATGAAATAAAAAACGATCTGCACGTTAACTGTGAATGAAATAACTGAAATATTCTCGACTTGTTTAAAGGACATCCGGTCTGATCGACACTTTTTTGACAGCCATTTGGTATGAATTTTACATTTTACATTTGGCGCCATCTTTCGCTGCAGAGTGCTTACCTAAGTCAGCAACCGCTTAGGCTCTGACAAAAGCTCAGTGCTCTAAAAATCTTACCCGTTAATTTAAAAGTGAAAATTAACCTTCTAGTCAGTATTGATGTTTTTAAAGATTTTTTTATTTCTTTTCTGTCTTTAATATTTGGCTCTACCAATGTTTATTAAAATTATTATTCTAGTGTAGAAGTGACCTACATGACTTTTTCAAATGAGCGGTCCTTTATACAGTAATAGAAAATGGGAATCGTAGCTTAATTGAAAGTATTCCTTAGTTATTTGAGAACACGTCATGGTTCGGAGCCATTAATTGAAATGGGGAGTGATTTTCGTGTTTTTAACCTGGCCGCAATACATTTCAGTCGAGAAGCCAAATGTTTGCCGGAAACATGGTCTCCACTTAACCATGACGACATTCGTTTCGAGATTTTCCCCTATTTTTTGCCCACTTTTTCCTTCACTTGGGCTCCACTTTTTTTTAGTGGCAGCCAAGTTTTTAATCAAATTGCACATGTGACCACATAGTCAGCGTTATAGCCCAAAACCCACACCACAGACCCCAAAACTCCTTTGCTAACCTAATTTTACAGTTGCCTCTTCAGCTGCACACACACAAACACACACCAAAATACAGGATTTTTCATCTCTTTTCGGAGAATTTTCTGCAACGTCAACTGTCTCAAAAAGTTTTTAATCAACGTCACCAACAACAAGAGCGCATTTTTTTTATGTTTCCTACTTAACAATTTGATTTTTTTGTTTATTTTGTGTTGCCTTTTTCCCTAGATGGCCTCGATTTTTGTGGGTATTTGCCGCATTTTCACCGCAAGCAAATTCAATGCAATTAAAAACAATTCATAATGGGAGGGCCGAGGCGCTTTTCCCCCAGTAATTTGTCTCCAGAGCTGGGAAAAATAAAAGGTACATGAAAAATAAAACTATGGCTCTTTTGGCCGGCTCTTTGTTGTGTTTTGCTGGATGCAAAAATGATTTTTGTGTCCAACATTTGACGGCAAACGGGCTTTTTGGTTTATGCATTTAATTAAAAACGAATGAGACCCAAAGCCAAAGCCCGAGCCACAATGAAAACGCAATGAAAACGAATAAATATGAAAGGACTGAGCGGCAGGAGCAGATGCAGATACAAATGCACAGATGCGAGTGCAGATATACAGATACACAGATACTAAAGTTGCGTTGCTTTTGGTTAAAATATGCAAACAAGAAACGGAAAAACTTATTTAGACGCCGCTCCAGACGGCAACAAAAATATATGTGTCCATATATATCCATATATGTGGCTAAAGAGCCACAGAAGCCAACGAAAAAAGCAAATTGTTTCTTTGGCTGCTTATGAAAATGGCGTCACACACATGCACTTGCACTGTGTGTGTGTCTCCCACGCGTGCTTGCTGGTGTGAGTGTGTGTGTGTGGGTGGGAATTGGCTTTTCTTTGTTTTTCCAAACGCAGCACAATGGGCCGTGGAAGCTCCGCTCGTGCAAATGGCGAGTGCTAAAAACGCTTTCAATTAATGTGGCAATAAATAAAAGCCCAGTTGACCGATATTGCCTATCTGTTTCCTCTTCCTTATTATGGATACCATTTTTATGTTAATCTTCCATGCGGTTTTGATTAAGTTTTCTAATATTGTCGCCTACACAATTTTATGGGGGTTATTTATTCAAAATCCTCTGCCTTTTATTATTTTTTCTTAAAGAAAAACAAAAGCATTGTAAAACTCGTTTTGAAACAGCTTCATACCTCAAAAATTTTTTAAGAAAGTAAAGAGTTAAACTAGGTTTTGTAAGCTTCCTACGAATTTACTCTTTTCCAAAATATACCTTTCTAAAAAATTGATTAATAGAATATTTTAAAAATTTTCTTCAAGCTCTGTAAAAACAGATATTTTGTGGCTCTTATTGGCTGCAAGACGGTTTTTTAACTGCTGAACCCTTTCAATTTAACCCACTGTTACCACTCTTCGGGTCGCTTCTTCTTCCGCCGCTTTTATACATCTCGCATGCGGCCAAAAGATTTTTGCCCCCTTTTGCCAGTATTTGATTGAAGCTGTTGGGGCGCTGCCGTAGTATTACCAATGCCTGGAAAACATAAAACTACGAGGCAAAACAGAAATTCTCCCACTATTGTTTGGCGCGTGGGAATCGTTTCCAATGTTTGGTTTTGTTTGGAGGAAACTTTTTTTGTTGGATGAACCCCCACCCACCGATTCACCAACCCCGCGCCTCCTCGGAAAAGAGTTTTCCCATCCCCATTTGCAGTGGAAGAAATTATTAATACATAATTCATGTTTAATTGTTTACCATTTTTTGCCGTTTCTGCTTCTGTTCTGTTTCTGTTTCTGTTTCAGTTTCTGGCTCTTCATCTTCAGTCTTTTTGCTTAATTATTCAGCGAAATAAGGAGGATATTTGGCCAGAGGGAAGGCGGGTGGGTGGAGAGGCGCAGGCAGCATTTTGGTCTAATGGCTGCCAAAGTTGATTGGAACTTTCGCTGATTGAGCTGCATTTATTTTGCCCGATTGCAGCGATCCCCGATGACAGATGGGTCGGCTGATGTTCGCTGGAGGAGCGAAGCCGGCAATCCGGCGGATAGACAGACATTTCAATTAGCCCCAAATTTGTGGCAGGTGCGGGGGTGGCACTTTGAGTTGGATTTCGGGTCTTGGCTCGTTGTCAGTTACAGTTTTGCCGCCTGCGGCCAATGAAATTTAGATGAACGAGTTGACGGGTTGAACGTTGCACGACTCACTGCACAAGGAGTACGTGGAAAAGTGGGAAAAGTGGCGCATTGCTGGGTTAAATACACTGCCTCTCCCCGCTTCCCCTCAACCCCCCTCACGCACTCACGGAGCTATATTTTCATTACCGCTCTGCGGGCTCACTAAAAAAGTTGCGGGTGGTCATGATTTTCCCGATCCATTCGGCAGTGCCTCTCCCCTTTGGGCATCGGAAGTGCACTTCTCATTTGCTGGTTGCAGGAGAAGGGAGGAAAACTGTACACTTAAAAAAGGGGGAATATTTAATTAATATATTTAAACTAACAGGGGTTCATTAAGGTAACATGAAAACCTATAGGTATGATACTCTTCAGAAATGTAACATTAAATTATATCCACTCCAAAACTTGGCAAAGCCACTACCATTTTCTCTTTGTGCACTTCGTCTGTGTTGCAGGTTTAAAGTTTCAAGTGCAACCAAAACTAACGTCCAGTGAATTAAACTTCATGTCGACAGAGAAGTTATTGGCCCTTTACCCCGTCCCTCTCCCGCCGGTCCTTCACCCCGAAATGCCCCATTGACTCCAGCGCACCCTCATGCTTCTGGAAACATTCGGTTTGCTTTTGGAATTATTCAGATTTTCATTTGGTCTATGTGCTAGCGAATGTGAGTGTGTGTGTGCTTGAATATTTGGTGGTTGCCGAGTGCGACTTAAAAAAGATTTCTGTATTTTCGGTTCTCGCTGTGGGTAATTAATTTGTGAGCACAAACGAAATCGTATTTCATCGCCAGACAAAGAAAATCTTAACGAGACGGGGTTAATCCAGTTCCTTTGTTGTCCTTTTCTATATAGAAGGGCCAGGACATTAGGCAGAGAGCAAGTCAGATATAACATGTCTTAGAAGCCAGATAAAAAAAAATATTAGAAGAGTAATTGATAAAAGCGACAAAAACGTTTGATAGAGATCTGGCAATTAAGCTAGATTGTAATGGAAAAATTAATAATGCATGCAACAAGCTTAGGACTCAAAAAATGTTTACAAAGTTTACAAAGACCAAATAAAAGAACGGTTTTACACAAAAGTTCAATACATTCAGAAAACATACCATAAATAAAGCTAATTTAATTATTTTCAGTTCAGTTGATTACTTAGTCAATCTCCTCTTTTGTAAAAGTTGAAAAACAAAATCAATATCAGTTTTAATACATTTATTAGCTTTTTTCAGAGCCCTTTATACGTATTCAATTTGTAAAATATTTGGTGTACCTTTCATTTCAGGAATTTATTTGTAATCGATTCGGTGTGAAAAAACCTTTTATATTCTGTTAACATAAAATATAACTCAAAAGGTTGTATTTATCTATTATTTATGGTATTAAAAAAAATGTGTTTTTAAATAATTAACTGATATGTATTTATTTTACCGTGTGGGTTTTCCGTATCTTTTTTCCTCACCTTTATTTTTGTTGCTTTTGATTTGTTGGTGGCGCTTTGAAAAGTTCGTTTGCCTTTCACCGGCATTTTCTTCCAACATTTGCGATGTAAACAAAACCGACGCTTGCAACTGCAACTTAATTTTGTTGAATGTAACTAATACGTATAAGAAACGCCTTAACTGTTATATGCTACGCTCAGGGACAACTTATACCAACTTATATGGTTGATTCGAAGAAACCAATATATATTAAAAGGCATAAACTCGTATAAACTCGTATACCACCGCTTTATAAGTTGCCATAGCAGGGACAAGAACCACTTTCCTCAAACTCCAACATGTTAGAGTTGTTACATGGATTGCAACCAGTTCGACACTCAATGCAAGTGAGCGAACTGCATTTAAAAGATACCAATGCAGCTCACACCGACACACTCCAACACACACTCACACACAAATACACCCACATGCCGTAGCTCAAACTCACACTACGAGGGGTGAACAAGAGGAAGAGCCATTCGCGTGCGACTTTTGACTTCTTTTTTAGCTGTTTTAATATTTATGAAAAAATGAAGGCGAAGCGAGGAGCACTGGGAGTCGCGCAGTGCAAGCCACATAAATATCCACTAAGCCAAGTACACCGACACCCGCGCCACCCTCAAGTACACACACTCACACATGTGTATGCCTCCCTAAGAAAGGGAATCCCCGCCAGACCTCGCCTTCGTCTTCCTCTTCTTCTTTTGGCCACATCAAGCATTTTGTGCAGCTCCTTGAGGCTGTCGAGCGTAAATTCAATAAATATGAATATAAGATGCGCACACACAAATACAAAAAGACAACAAAAATCCCAGAGTCCGAAAAACTCGACCATAAGGTACCCTCTAAAATGCATTTTAATGTTAAGATCAATATGAGTTTATTAACTCCGTTCTTTTTCAAATATGTACGTTTTTCAGTGGATAATCCGTTAAGTAACTATTGTAATTTAAAGAGTAAATTAACAGGTGTATTTCCAAGTGTAAAATAAAGTTCTTGGGACCCGTGAAATGTTTTTAACTCACACGTACATACCTTTCCTCCAACACAATCTACCCATTCTCCCCTAGAAGTAATACCCCGGGGGGAAAAGGGGCACTTGTTGTTACATTTTTCACTCACTTGGACTAACTTGGCTAACCATTACAGCCCGCTCTTCTACGATGATGACGTTGCCCGTCCCGATATCGAAATCTTTGTTTGTGCTTATTATTCGAAGCCCTTTGTTGCCTCTGCCGTCGCTCTTGGACGTTTTACGATTGACAATGACAAAGAGCGATGGAGTGGCAGCAGTGAGAAGTATCCGAGAGATTGGGTAGTAAAGTACGAGGAAAATATGAAAATAATTCATTGCCTTCGGCTCACTCTTTGCCGATTCCCCGCTCCTGTGCTCCTGCACTCGTCGGGAATAAAACTGAAAGTGTGCAATCGACGACAGCGTCTAGCAATAAACTCAATGGAGCCATCAAAAATCTTCGAACGCAACGAAGCTAAAACTCGCCACACACAGTACATATGGGTACATGGGTTTTGGGGCAACTACAGGGGAGGCGCCTCCATATGCTTTGCCATGCATGTTTATAGACGTGAGTTAATGCAGTGTCCTCCCAAGTCCTTCGATGGTAAATAATAAATAGAGCGAGGCGGGGAACATGTTTAAAGTGAGAGCATGCTTCGGATGTGTGGAAGGATAACGGGTGGAGAAAGAGTTGCTTCGGCAACGAGGATGAGTTGCACTTGGAGAAGAACTAATATAACTAATGGCCATGGCATCGCCCAAGCAAATGAGTAAGCAACAAAAGCATCACAGATATGAATGCCACTTTAAAAAAGTAGACTGCTTAACCCTGCTCAGGGGAAAAGAGAAAAGCTGAGAAGAAACCTGTTTAATAAATAAATTAATATTATGCTTAATACAACACAAATTCTACAAACTCCAGCTCCATTATTAAGCTTAAGTCCTACCCAAGGATTTTCTTAAATTCCCAATGAAAACCTGGTTGTTTCGTGTGGCAGAAAGAATTATTTTTCACCGTCAGCCTTGCCCGAGACAAGGGTATACATTTAATGAAAATTTCCCGCAAACGGAAACGAAAACCAGGAAGGGTCCGACTTACATACAAAGCTTTTGGGGTAAATGAATAATTTTTTGCTGGCTAGCAAATAGGAAGTAAAGCCGAAAGGCCAGAAGAGGATTCGCATATGACGTTAGATTGAACAAAGAAAATTTTCGCATCCAAATTAAGCTGTGTGAAAAGTGAGGCAACAAAGAGGATTGTTAAGACGAGTAAACACGGGCCAGGCTTGGCAACTGGAAACTTTAAGTAATTCAAGTTGCCAGCCGGATGGGGCGGATGGTCGTGGGCGTGGGCGTGGCAGTGGGCAGGGGCCTCCAGTCTGAGCACTCCGATGAAAGGATCCAGATTCAACGAAACTTGCCAAAGCCAAGAGGCTCGGGGATTCTCCAGAAAAAATATAGAAGGCGCGGCAAAATGCAAACTTGGCAAGAGTGCGACTTGCGCGCAAGGAAATCGGGGCCTGAAAGTAGGCCAAAACTTTCCTGATGAAGGCTGCAAGTGCAATGGGATAAAGTTCCGGGTGTTGGCCGAAGAATCACACTTAATAGATTTGCATGGCTTAAAGGTTGAGTGTGTGGCAAAGCCAGGCCAATCAAAAAGAACTCAAATGCCCGAATAAAGTGGGAAAAAATCAATTTAAACCTCTGACCTTTTTATATAAATAGCTTTCTACCTTTAACTTTTAAGTAAGAGGGTAAGAGGGAAAATTGATAATTTAAAGTACTCCACTTTGCCGCACATCAATTATTAAAACCTTTATTATTTACCCAACGTAACAGCCAGGATTAAACATTAAATATGCAACCTGACAGGTGAAAACAAAAGCCCTTTAAATCCTTCGACAAAACAGATTAGGAATTCCGAAAAGCCAAATAACGAAATGAAACGAGCGAGTAAAGTGCAAAGAGAAGCTCTAAAGTGAATCGGACAACAATCCTGAGAATTATCCTAGGTCAAAATGCAATAAACACACAGAGGATTTCGGGAAGGGGTGGCGTTGAATCCGGGAGCGTGTGAAAAATGGGCGGAAAAAGCGAAAAACAAAACAACAACTAACGGGTGCAGCAGAGGCATGGCAGCAAAATGAATCCTAAACGGAAATGTCGATATTAGCATTGCAGAAGCAACAGCAGCGGCGTCTAAAACAACTACAACACTGCCGCCGACAACAACAACAGAAACAACAACAGCAACAACAATGAAGACCAGAAGACCAGAAGAGGGCTAACAAGAGGCGACAGCGACAGTTAGCGACACAGTCGCATAGTTTTCCAGTTGCAGTTTACAGTTTACACACACGGAGCAGCAGGTTCACTGACCACCACACCATCGACTCAGCGATGCCAGCGTGAGTGGCGAAGTTTGGGGTTAAAGTTTCCCCAAACTATTTGCAGTTTTAATCACCAGTTTCTTCACATAAGTTATATGTCAATATGTGTTTATTTATAGGGGATCTTGAAAGCTGCGATACATCTCTAAAAAATATAATAAATACACAGCAGTGTTTTGATCTTTATTACTCTGCTACTTCGTATGTATGGATCCCTGAGGTTCTAATAAACACATTAATACCATGTCGGCAAAGATTGAAAGTGCCCAAAGGACTTTATCAGGCATTCCCCAGGCAATTCGGCTATTAATATCCCCGGACTCGCCAGCATCCTTGATATGATATGCAGGGCCATTCGCAGCACTCACGTTTGCATCTCCCGGCGAGGCCAAGCATCCGAAAAAAGGAAAGCGAAACAAATGGGGAAAAGTGCGCCATATTGACCAAACGAGTGCAGCATGCAGCATTGCAAAAGCATTTCAATGAGACTCGGGGGCGTCCTGCGGGGGAAGGGGGGAGGGGGCACTTCTGGGCAGCGGGATTCGATGGGGAGTCCTTTCAGGGGACGCGAGGTTCGAGGTTTGGGGGCCTATTCGTTTTGTTTTAGCCAAAGTGCGCGAGATGTGTTGACAAACGCCAGTGGTTAGCATCTGCGTGTGTGTGAGTGCGCTCGCGTGCATCTGTATTGGTGCGAGGAGTCCATCTAGTGTGTGTGTGTGTGCGGGTATCTGTGTGTTGGCAATTCAAAATGGCATGCACTTCACTAAAAACTGCGCATTTCCGGTCAAAATGACGACGACGACAACACAAAGAGAGAAAGGGAGAGCGCGAGGAAGAGGAAGAAAGTGAGAGAGAGAGATACGCTGACAGCGCCAGCCGCATGTTTGTGTGTGTGCGTCCCTCTGGCTACCGATGTGTGTGTGTGGGAAAACTTTTTTACAGCTTTAATAGTTCCACTTGGCAGTTTTGCGTCCCAAAAGTTTTCCCGCTCCCCCTCTCTCTCTCTCTCTCTCTCTCTCTGCAGCAAAGTGCGTCATAAATGTGTGTAATAAAATATTTACTTTCTTTTAGAGCAAGCGGAAAAGGGACAAAGAGGCAGGGCGGCTGGGGGGTTGGGGGATACTAAACCAAGTCTTTGGGGGCACGACCATATATTAGCTAAATCACACCCCCCTCGCTTCCCTCCACTTTGCGGATATTCCCCGCTGCCCTCGGGCCAAATTGAAAAGCAAATGAAATTCAATTTTTAAGTCCTGTCTGCGCCTGGGCGAAAAAGAAAATATTCACCCACATCAAAACGCTTTTTTCTGTTGTTCAGCCAGCCCATCGCTTTTCGCTCTGTGCAATTGTTTACTTTGTTCGCCGGGAAGAAGTGTCCTGGTCTAGAAAACTTCAAGTTGGGTCTGACATGACGATTCCCCGCCCTCGCCCATTGTTCCGCCTTTGGGGTCTGTTCCCTGTTCCCTTTCCAAATGCATGCCAATGACAGTAACCAGTTAGCTGTTAGCTGCGAATGGCAATGGCTGTGGATCCCGGCGTAACCCTGAATATTTGCCCGTCAACTTGGCTTAGTGGCGGGCTTAACGCGCTCCTCCCCCCGCCAGACTCCTTGCCAAATGGTTGGAAGGGTTTGGGTTAGGGTTTGGGTTCGGGGGTGACTGCCCTAATGCGTAGATGTCGTTTGCAGACTCGCCCCAACTTGCTTCTCCTGGGAGGCGATTCCACCTGAAGGATTTCTGCCCTGATTGTCTGCAACGCTCCTTTGCCTTATCACGATAATTGGCTGTTACAGTTGATGCCTGGCTGGATTCTACAGAATAATAAAAATGAGAAACATATTCCCAAACTTCGAGTGGAGGTCCAACATGAAAGCAGGACTGCTTTAAAGGGAAATCCTAACAAACCTAAACGTTCACGAATTTCAAATATGTTAACAGCGTTTCCGTGTGCATATGAAAAAGATTTCACTGAAATTAAATTACATTTCTTCATTCAAACAATTTTGTGTTTGCTGAATACTTCTTGTATGAAGTAAACACTAAATATGCGAAATCAATTAAATGCAGATATGCAAAAAAAGCTCTGTTAGTTGCAACTAATAATACAACAAAAATAAGAAAAACGTTTGTTAGTGAAAGTAAACTCAGTTGCAATCTAAACAATCTTAGAGATGAATATTTGGGGGAGGTTATGTAAACAAACATCAAACATCACAAAATCTGGCAGATATCCGAAAGAATTCCAGCTTAGTTTAAGTCTTAAGGGGTTATATACCTTTTTCACCAGAGAAATACATGGCTTTTATTTATTTTTTTTTAGCATGTTACCATTGTTTTATTTAAATTCAATAAAAATTTTATCAAAGTACGTGTCCTTAACTTAATTCGTATAAAATTTTGAGTGAAAATTTTGAGTATTGTGGAAGTTATAGTCCTTCCCGCAGAAGTCCTTTTTTCATTAGAGGCTTGCGGTGAGCATGAAAACAAGAAAACGGCTCAACTTAAAAAAAAAAACAAAAAAAACTACGTTAGTATATAGTGTTACCTAGTTCGTGAACGAAGGATTTTACGAAAACAAATTTTTTACAGTTACAGTGATTATTTTTTCAAAAAAACCGATTTTTCGAGGTCTAATAATTTAGTTATTCGCCCCAAAAAAATAGAAAAATTTGTCGAAAAAAAATTCCTTCGTTCACGAACTAGCTATTGTATCTACAAACAATCCCCCAAAATTTCAAATCGATCGATGTAGTGGTTACCGAGATATCGTGCTCACCGCAATGACCTTTTCTCAAAAATGCGATACCGAGATAATCGCGTTTAAAGTTTTAGGTGGACATTAGGTAGTCATGTTCACCGTGCGCTATGAACGGCTGTATCTTAGGTTCTAGTGCCCCGATCTCTAAAAAATTTTGCAGAAAAATTGTTGAAAGTATGTACATCAAAAAAAAATCATAAAATTTTTTTCGATTTTTTGAGTCTGAAAAAGGTATATAACCCCTTAAATCGCCACAACATATTTTAAAATTCCAAAGCAATTCGTTTAAACAACTTTCCGCTTTATAAATAAATCGGTGAATAAAATGCGCAAAAAAGGCTTGCAAAAGCATCGAATTAATAACGAATGAGAAATTCGTTGGCTAAGCTGGAAAAACAAACGAAATCCGCTTATGGAATGCCACCATTTCAATTAGAAATGTTCGGAAACCGCATGGAACTCCGCCGAACCATTTCATCCACCGCATCTCAGGTAAGCCCTTCTGGATCTGAAATCCAGAGCAAAATCAGCCAGAGGAGCTTAACTATCCGCACTTCCTTCGGGAAAGGAAAATCAACAGAAGCCGGGTCGAGCACAATAAGGAAGCCTATTAAAATCAAGTTGTGCAGCTTGTGGCTTCGCATGTTTTTCGGGGAACAAAACAGAAAACGCACAAGGCAAACATTCCCTGTAAGTCCAAATACAACACGGAAAATCAGGGAAAAGCCACCGAGCAGGGCAGAAACTGCACCATAATTGTTGCCCAAGCATTTTATTGTTTGGTTGTGGGAAAGTTTTTTGCACACCCACCTCGGCAGCTTTTCCCTTCGGGTCGGATAAGTGGGCGTGCGCGAAGGAGGTTCTATTGATAAGCGAAGTTATGATTGACTTTTAATTGAAAATAAATGAAGCCCGTTGTTTTGGTTTAATGGCCACGAAACGAAGCGGAAAACTGCAAGGGGAAAATGGGAAATTATGGGCCATAAGGAAAAATTGTTGGGAAAAAGTTAGTTAGGTGGAGTTGAGTTAAGTTAAAGTTTAAGAAAAAGACAAAGTCTTTAAGGTACAAGTTGTTTTTTTATGTGCTTTAATTATCAACAATCATTCTCCTAAGCTCTTTCTGATAACAAATTTAATCCTTTGGAACTCAAAGGACCACACCCACTTTCCCATTCACAGATAGACACAATCAAAAGCGCGTATCTATGACAAGTTCAATATTATAATTTGTTTACGAACTTTCCTCGCCACAAAATGGGGCGGCGAAAAAAGACGAAAAAATAAGAAAGCGTAAGAACGATAAGCAGATATGGCGGGCCGCCTCCTTAAGCGAAGAGGCAGTGGAAAGGACAACAGCAATAACAGACAGTGGAGAGCGAAAACACAGCCCCGCAACGAAACTCAATTTTCGTGAAATAAAATCAAATTTAAATAATACAATACGATTGCGAGAGGGGGAGTGGGAAGAGCAGCGAACACCAGCAAGGATAACAAGGACGACAAAGGCAACAACAACAACTGGGAACAACAGGGAAGAAGCCGTGAGCGCGACAAGAGCAACAAGGACATCATCAAGTGTATCGCTGCTTATTTATCTTTATCGCAATTCGTTCGCAGTTCCCCCGTGCTCCGTTTCCCCCGGAATCCCCGATCCAGAAACGTCTTAGTCCTCTGGTCTTCGTCCTTTTCCTGCTGGCAGGCATACTCTTTTGATGCGGGTTGCTTAGCAGGGGTTACGGGTTACAGGACACGAGTTCCCCAGGACTCGAGGAGGGGGAAGCGGGCGTTTCTGCGTCCCGAGTCAAAGACGACATCAATATTATTGCCATAAGTTTCATATTTGCAGCCTTAGATGCCGTTTAAAATTTCGCTCTCCACGAGGTCCTTCGATTGCCAGGACAAAGTGCAAAACGAAACGGCAAAAAGGGAAGGAAAACGAGCGGAGATTCTAGGAATGCTGGCTGCACAGTTTGTTTTTCATTTCGCCGCAGTGGCTTTCTATGGATTCCGTTTGCTTTGCCCATGGCTGCTCTCCCTCGATTTTTCCATTTTCCATTTCCCCATTTCTTCCCCATGCATTACTTCGCATAATTTTTTATTGATTTATTTGGTTTATGGCCCCCCACCACCCACCTCCCCCGATCGAAAGGAAAAATGTTTGCTGAATTATGTGGATATACGGAAACGTGTGTCTGTGCGATGGTACGTTGGCTGGTATATGGGGTCTTTCAAAGGAGAATCAAATGTAGACAAGTGAAAATTTGAAACGATTTACGCGCAATTTACGGAAATTGCAGCGGGGCATATCAAGTTGACAGCGGCGGGTGGCTTGTTACCCCGTCGAAATTCGAGCTGCTCGGGGTGGCGCCAAGGTATTCGTACTGCCTCATAAAAAATGGGGAAAATTCCTCGCAAAACTAATACCAGAAATGTCAACGCAAGTGAACAAAATTGAAATGATATTTCCATTAAAAAGCATTTACGGAAATGTAAATGAAGTAGGAGTGCTTGAAAGTGCGCTTCTCTGAGTCTTTAAATGTTACCTTAAAGAAGCACACACAGGCTTCAAATGAAAAGAGGCTGAAACATCATTAGTTAAACATAAAAGTATGTAATTTAATTACAAGTTTTCATACGCCATTTTGAACTTTAATATGATGTTTGTAGATATCGTGAATCTGATCTTGATATTTTGATGATGATAATTAAAATACAGCCTTGAATGCATATCTCAAACACTTTTCCCATTAAAGCATTAAAGAGACACAGAAATTTAAGTCATATTTTCGCTTTCATCGTGCAGACACGATGACGTCGTCGAAGAAAATGTCGAAGAGCTCAAAATGTCATTATTCTGGCGACAACGGAGTCCTCCGATCCCGTCCTCTAATAACTCCCTTCGTGCACTCTGACAATGGCCACGTTTTTGGTTCTCGTCGTCTGCTCTCACTTTTCATTTTCCTTTGCGTTTCTTTTTTGGAACAGGGCTTCATATCAAAATTGGCTTACCACGCATAAACAGAGTCAGACTCCCCCGACTTTTCCCTTTTCCCTCTGCCATCGGGCATTCTTTCAGCCTTTTCCCCCGCCGTGCACTTGAGAACTCAAGTTGCTGTGATTATCCTGCAATTTTCACTGGCGAGAGGGGGAGGGGAACCCCCCTTCCAGGGACGAGGTTGGGGCAATGACAATGACTGCGCCCTGCTGATGCAGCTGTCACTGTGCACAGGAAGAAATAGTATATAGGTTATAATAAAAACAAGAAAATTTATGATTATCTCGCCCAAAGGTTTTGTTTGTATGTATTTAAGATGCTCTGATAAATCAAAACTTGTCTAGTGATATGATCAACATCTTGCAACTCGCTTCTATTAGACCTGCTTTTCTCTCAGTGTAAGCGCCTTTGCTTTCTTCTTGGACCATGTCGTGGCATTTGACGTCCTGGTTACGTGTTGAGGCGTCGGCTTGCCGTGATTATCACCGACTTACGCTTCAATGCCTTCTTGCAACATTTCCAAGCCACTTGACTGCAATTTCGTGGGTATATTGGGCGAGCTTAGAAATACTAGTATGACATATAAACAAATCAAATTCAAAATCGAAGATAACTCCTTTACTGAGAGTGAAAATTAAAAATCCGCAAGAAGTGCAAAATGTGGAACATATCTAATGTCTAAATGGATAACGATGTGGTATCCTGTGATTTCCTTGGACAAGTGTTATGCAAACATTTGCCTTTCTGGGTTGCTGGGTATCTCATGTGGTCTAGCACCTGACCCGACACTGACTTTCGTGGCCAGGTAGACGGACTCCCCCGAAAGTCTTTCACGACGCGTCATCGCAGTCGACGGCTGCGTCCTTTTGTGCGGGGCTCCTCGAAATCTCCCGCCTCGGGGTCTGCGTTTGTGTCTGTGCATTTTATTTGAATGCATCCACCAGATACTGAGATACTGAGCTGCCGAGCTGCCGAGATACCAAGATTTATCCAGCTAACCGGCTACGTGGCTCTCGCTCACTTTGCTTAATTAACACGGCGCACGCACAAAGGTCGAGTCGGGACTTTGAGTTCGCTGTCGCCTTCGCCTTGCCTTTGGTTTGCCTCTATGGTACCTTTGCCTTTGTACACTTACCCGTGCGTTTGCCAATCATTGCCCCGCTTCCAAAGAGGCTGTGCAGTGACAATGACAGTGGCAACTCCAATAGACCGCAGCACAACTGTCGCATCACGTTCCGGAGCTGGGTTTCCCAGGCATCTTGGTACTTGGTTCATCTTCGGCATTTTCGGCCACGTTTTGTGTGCGCCGTGTTTATCCAAACCCAGTTTCCACAATGAATTTCCATTGAGAATTGCCTCCGAGTCGGACTGCGTGTGTTTACCTTCTGCTCTCGTTCATAATTTCGTTTGCATGTTAATTACCTTGATTATTGTGCGGCAGTCGTACGTATTGGCTTTGGCCTAATACACCTGGGAAAATGCCTGGACATTGTCGAGCCACGCTGCCCGGGATTTGTATTGGGAGCTGTGTTGTGAAAGATCTGGCAGGCTGAGCAATGGATTTTGTGGCCTCGAAAACAATGGAGCACTCGCAGTCCGGCATTTTGTCTGTAGGAATTTAATGTTTGAAATAGTGTTCATTTACCCAAGCAACTTGCAATTGTTAGCATTTCGATAGAATTTAGTCCGAGAAATAGTTCGTGTATTTTGAAAGAGGCTGCTCTCCTTAATTTCCTCCATTTAACTGTATTGTTAATGCATCTGTAAATACGAAAGTTAATAGCAAGAGCGCGCAATATTATTGTTAATTGTTTTCAACAACTTGATTGACCCCGCCCATCGTCAAGTCACATTTTAATTAGCCCTAACAAGCCAGTAGGAAATCTAGAAACGAGAGACCTTTACCTTTTTTTTCGCAGGCTGTCAGGGTCCCTTATCCGTGGCAAAAATCTGCTCAGGTTCAGGAAAATTGGCCTGACCCGTGGCGAGAAAAACGAGAAAAACTCAATTAAAAGGCGTCTTTACTTAGCGGCGAGGGAGCTGCGAGCGGAGGGAGCAGCGTGTAATTTTATTTATTTTGAACAATTTCGTAATCAAAGTCAACCAGGCAAACAATCAACATTACTTTGTGGGCCGACGGCGAAATAAAAGAAAAATAAAAACATTAAATGGGTTCACACGATGGCAAAAAAATAGCGCCAAATTAATGAAAAGCACAAAATGACAAAACGAAAGAAGAGTGAAATGAATTTCGAAGCGGAAAAGGCGAAAGAAATGAAATTTCCAAATGCAAAAAGCGAGGAGATCAGCGCGGAAAAGTGCGAAAACAAATTCCGGGTAGTCTGAATTTATTCGAATGCAAATGCAGACGAGCGGAGCGGAGGGGAAAAGGCGAAGTGGCATCGCAGAAAGAATTATAAGAATTAAATAAGTAATAAAGAAATCAGGCAAAGTCGAGTTAAAACACAAAAATCATTTGCTTTCGGTTGGGGTTTGCCGCTAGCCGCTGTCCGCTAACAAAGTTTGCCACTTGTCAGATGTCCGATGTCCGACGTCAGTTGTCAGTAAATGTTTATGAGTTAATCAACTTGTAATGACCAAAAGACGGTCGAAGGACGGCCGCACTTAAGTTGGGGAAAACTCGCCGGAGAGACGCATTCAGCCCGCGAACTGGGGGAAAAAATAAAACTTAATTAGCTTTCATTTAACGGCGGACAAGAGCGGCCAGCGATTGCAGCTCGAGCACAAAAAGCCGAGTCCAACTCGAGAGCTGCAAATGATGAAAAAACACAAGCACAAGCACCAGTTTCAGCTTCAGCTTGAGCTCAGCATCAACATCAGCAGCAACATCAACTGGAACGAGCGACAAATAAACAAAAGTAAAAGTTTTTACCCACGTTTTCAGCGGAAATGCGCACTGCGAGTTGTTGGCACAAAAGCGTGGCCAAGACAACCCAAGAGCTTGGCTAAGGAGAAAATCTGCGGGCGGGGGAAAATGTCATCTCAAAGTTTGCGGCCCCAGCCATTTATGGAATTTCGGAAGTGGCAGTCAAGCCGTACCAGCCAAAATCAACAGTTTCGGCCGTGCTGTATGCAAACGAGGCGAAACAAGCTAGAATTTGAAAACTTTCCCAAGAATATACATGTATTTTATCTACTCTCTAAATGTCTCTTATAGTCCGCAACATAACTTTTAGGTAAGGGTTAAAGTTTTTACTGCCTTGCGGTTCAGTAAAGCTATAATTTCGAAATAAAACTGTACAGCCAATATCAATTTTCATATTGTCCCAACAATATATTCTGGTTCATTTTAAGTATACTCTCTAGTTTGTACAAAAGCATCTGGAAAATACAAGTTCATACAAAAAATGTACTACAGATTTTATTATATGTTAATTAATTAGACTGCTGAGCTAAAGATACAACTATCATTAATATCCTGTAACACAACAGTTTGGGAAATGTAAAGTAAATTTTGAATACGTGTACTCACACTCTTAAGGAACCCTGCAGAGTAATTTCTGCGGGCTCATGCTAAAATCCGTTTGGCAAATCCCCTAATGCGACTTCGAAGCACCAATTATGTACTTGTCTGCTTTAATAACTTCGCCAGACTTTGTGCGAACGACTGTTAACCCGAAAACCGTCAAGCTGGAATCATATCAAGCAATTTGCAAGCCAAACATCGGTGTCCTTCTGGAGTCCTCCCACTACCAGTTCCACTGCCACTGCTACTGCCTCTCCCACATCGCCAATAAAACGTTGAGAAATTTGCAACAAGCGGCGACAATTTGCTCAGGTAACAACATTAAACAGTTAGCATAGTTGCCTGACAGTTGCCCACCGCCACCTGCGCCAAAGTTGCCCACTTAAAGGGCTCCAAAGGTTTTCGACAACAAAACACAACAATTACTTTTACGAGGTTTTCGGGGCTGTCGCAGTGGAGGGGCTGCTGACTGCCGGCTGCTGGATCCTGGATCCTGGAGGATATCCCTCTGTGTGCACACTAATTTCTGCGAAAGATAATCAAGAGTGATAATTATTTTTGTTGGACTTGGGCGATGGGAACCGCAGCTAACTGCGAGCACCTGCTGTGTGAATTACTTGAGCGGCGACAATAAGTTGGCACCCAGAGCAGCCCACCCACCCATTGCCACCCACTGTCACCCACTGCCACCCACTTCCGCCACATAGTTGGGGTATTTTCGGTGTCAGCCCTGCAGATGATAACGTTTTGCCATAACGTTGACAACGGCCGGAGCGTTTATTTTCGGTTAGCTGCGAGAGATAGCCGGCTACGGCCAAAACTTTTGTAATTACATAACATTTTTCCAGGGGGTAAATAACTTTGAACCCCGAACGGAACCGGCTCCAACGGCTGGCTGCGGCTACTGGGCACCTGCCAGTGGCTAGAACAAATTCGGGGTCCGCTCTTCGGGGTTTCGCGTTTCGAGTTTCGGGTTTCGGGATCCGGGGACTGCAGATCGCGTGACCCCATAAAATGGTCACTAAGTGCGCCCGCACATTTTGATGTAATTAAAATTTCTGTTTATGTTGCCAGCGTTCGTTTGTTCGCTCGTTTCGGCGGTTGGCTGCTGGCTCCTCCGCCGCCGCGACCATGAAAAATTCAAAATATAATTCCCGGGAAAAACAAAAATTATTGAAATAAGCATTCTGGTTTAATGTGTGGACGCATTATTCACGCTGTCGGTGCTTTCTCAAGAATTGAGTCCATCAGAATTTGGGCAATGCATACTCTTATGTCTGCTCGGGTCTATGTTGATGATATTGACCAAAAGAAATCGATCAGACATTGATTTTTCATATAAGCCCAAATTAAACAATCGTAATTTAAAATTGGAAGAATGGTTTAATAAATCATATAACTTATTATTATATTATTATTTTATTTTAAAGATTATAGGTTAATATAAAAATTTTATTAGTAATCTAATGCTTTTTTATTCAGTTCCTTTTTTGCTTTCCGTAAGAGACTTTTGAGTTCGGTGGACCCCCTTTTTATTCACTATCTTATTAACAGTCAAATCGCACTCATGGTTTCCGATGTAGACGACTTTTATTACTCACCGAGTCGTTCTCACTGCTCCCCTGCCCCCGTCCACTTGTTCCAGCCATCACTGTACAGTCTTCAATCAGCAGTGCTATCTGAGTGAGCGACGGAGTCATTTGGTTGCGAAGAGCACGCGAGGCGCGACAATTAAATTAAAAATAATTAAAAATTATGAAAATGGACAGGACAGGACGGGGTGGAGTGAAACAACTCGAATTTCAGCTCCATCTTCATTGCCGATGGACAGACTGTTGGCCATTGACCCATTATTAAGGCCGCGCCCTCCGTTTTGTATGTCCTGACACTTTACATCGACTTCGACGTGCCGACTGAGACTTGCGTCGCTTCTTAATGAAAATTTATTCTATGCAATTTGCTGCACAGCGAGGGGGAGGCTTCTGGATTCTCGCCTTCTGAGCTGAGGATGGGTGGGCCGAGGGGGTTGGGCGGTGGTCAGCGACTGCTCCGATTACACAGTCGCTTCGCTTGTCTCGTGTCAATCCAAATGTCTTCTGCCTTAATTAGAATTGCTTGCTGGGCAGCGGATCAGGGCAGGAAAAAGCTACACTAGGAAAACATATTTTTCTTGACTTTTAAAAGGTGCAGAAAGTTATTTGCCTTCATCGGAATAATTTTAACATTGATCATTGATTAAAATTTATGGGTTTCTTCTTATTCTAAAACTATATTGCTTAAGTAATATTATTCAAACTTGCAAGCCCATATTATTTTTATGGTTATCATTTCCCAAAGAATACTTTTAAGGACATATTTCTTTCCGTGCAGTGCACTTTCAAGCGGAAATAATTTTATGCATCGACAGCGGGCGGGAAAGGGGGCGGTGGTCAGTGGGCGGTTGGCTCGGCTGCCCTTTGATGCTAAATGTCGCCAGCAAATTGTCGCCCCATGTGGCGTTGTTTGCTGCAATTAAATGGGCGTGGCAGTTAGTTTTGCGGTTCCGTGTGTCGCCCTTTTCGCGTTGACTCCGTTTTGCGGTCGAGACTCCTCCGCCTGTTGATCTTATCTAATTGTTGCCGCCGCCAATCGTCTGCAGTTGCAGCTTGACCGCTCCCCCTCCCCCTCCCCTTCCGCTTTCCCTTTCCCTCTCCCGCATTTGCAATTCTACAATTGCGATTCTCTTGTCTTACTTGCCATATTGATAGAAGCTCCCTGATGTTTTGATGTGGTTCCGCAACCCGATTGTGGTAAACGTTTATAGTTACTGCTCCTGGGGAAGGGGCAACTTTGGGGCAACTCCCAGCTGCGCCCTGCTACCAAGTCATCCTATCAAGGCACTATTGACAACAGTCGTTAATATCTTGTTTACCAAGGGGAATTTGTAAGAACGTTATTTTCCTTTAACAACCTTTACTTTGACAACTGAACTTAAAAAAACAACTTTGAGTAAATATAGTTCAATGAGGGTAAATAGATACTAAAAGGTACATATCTAAACCTATTTAATACATATAGCTTAATTTGTGAAACGTATTGCATATGCAAAATGCTGCCGCTTGCACAATCCCAGTTAAACAAATTCATTGACATTTGAGTTATGGCGCAGTCATTTCAAACTTTTTAATTTAAGCACCGCAACAAAAACAACGTGGGCAGAACATAAATCAAACAACTGACTGCTGTCGACAATGGGAAACGGGACCGCATGTGTTTATGGCCGAAAGGAGTAGTAGTAGTGGTCCAAGGGTAGGGGCGGAGTGGACCAGAAACCCAGATTCAGAAATAATTTCACCTTTCGTCCTGGTCCGCTGCCCCTTCGCCTCGGCAATTCCGGTGACAACCTGTGGCTGGGCACTACCTACGGAAGCATTTGGTCAAGAGTATGCCGGCCATGTGCGTGCTGTGGCCCGAAAAGGGGCGCTGTGCGAAGCGGGGGGCGTGGTCGGTTTAGAAAATTGCCAGGAGACGAATGCCTGTGCTGTGACCAAACGACGAAACGACTGTTGCTGCTGCCTCGTTATTCAGCGTTATAAATTTGTTAACCACAACAACCATTTGGTGTAATTATATTGCAATCCTCCCCTGAATGTTGATTGCAATCCGAACGGAAAGAGGTATATTAGGACCTCGTTAAAGCCAGACTATTGATTAAATTACATGCCCAACGCAAATGGGGCTTTAATTGCATGGGTTATGGTAAGCTAGGAGCGGGATAATTACTAAAGTGGATTCATGGATCCGTAAACGTATTACCATATCACTTCGAATTAAGCTTATCGCAATGAGTAAGCCGGGATGTATGGACCCTCATAAAGTTTACAGATCAGTAAAGTTTTTCAAGTTATCTAAGCTATATTATTTTTTGTGCAAGTCTGTATCTTTTTATAAGCAAATTAAGTTCCCAAAAAATCCTTTAAAGTAGGCACACATTTTTTAAAGTATCACCAATTCGACCCCTGCCTTTTTATCCCTCAATTTTCTCGATTGCATTCGTTTTATTTGGGCTTGTTGCCTATCCAGCCAGACTGTTGTTTTATTGCATGTTACATACACGTATTGGAATATTATTTCTGTTATTATTGCTGTCGGTGTTGCTGGCTGTGCGGAGTACTCTGTTTGTGCTTTTGTTATTTATGTACGGCATTAACTTGCCGACCTGACTCCTTCATCCTGAAGCCTTCCTCAAACCCCAGAATGATGGGGCAGCTCGCATTGTCTGCCGCCGGCCTTCCGTAGAGCATTTTAATTAACCAGGCCGAGCGGCGTTTACATTTGACTGTGTTTTTTACGGCCCGGCAATTATGGTACGACCGCGGGGTGACCGACAGCTCGACCAGAAACCGAAATTCGTCCACCAATCCGAACAGAACCGAACCGCAACTGCACTGAAGCAGAGCTCTTGCCATCTAACAATGGACTTGACCACCTGCAATGCATCCGAAATATGAGCTGAAATGTTGTTAATTAAGTTGTGGAGAGCTATTCTGTTTTATGACTGAAGCGCATGCCATGGAGAAGTTTGTTCGAAAAACTGGGCGGAAAAAATTACCTTTTTTTCGGTAGCTTTTCATAAATTAAATGAAATATGATTACGCTTTTTAAAATTTTCCATCTGTATGATCCTCCATTATTTATCTCTCCTGATTTTTATTTGACTGTTTTTCAACAAGCTGGTGATGTTTAATAACCTGAATTCACGATAAATGTTCAACTTTTTGGACTCTCTGCAAATACTTTTAGCTCTAGGTTTATTTGTTTCCCCTACGGTTTATTATTTTCCCTTGCTCTTTGACTTATTCTGAGCAATTTATGCATAATTTAATTCATTAAAGGACACTTCCCTTTGTTCAGCCAATCGCGTAGCACTCAGTTTTCTGCTGTGTGGGTAATCCGACCTACAATAACGGCGGTTTACTTCAGGCATCAAGTTATAGTGTGCTCCTACATCGAAAAAAAAGGTAAATCTCTTTCCTTGAAATAAAATGTATAATTAAATAAGTTATTTAAATATATTTATTAGCTACGGATTAAAAATCGAAATATAAATTTTAATTCATGAGAAGAACTTTATTCTTGTGGTTTGGAGCAGAACTTTTTTTTGTGGCGCAAAAGATGATTTGTTATATACCACAAAAGTTTAAAAAAAATATCTTTAAATTAAATGCTAAAATTCTAGAAAAGTGTGACTTGTGAAACGACACCCTTTAATCATTTTTTGCCGTGCAGTCGGCGGAGACATTCGTCAGGACATCGCTGTTGTAGCTGCGACTCATCAAGGCTCAGGGCTCAAGGCTCAGCTGCCAGGCAGTCAGGCTGTCTGGCACGTAGAGCACAACAGAGAGCCGGAGTCCAAAATTGACAGCAACAGGAGCCTTGTTGCCGGCGAGTTTCGAGTGGCCAACCGTCTGGCCCGGCATTTGCATCCCACGTAGCCCCCACCCCCGATCCCCCAATGCCGCCGGGAATCCTTCCACTCCACTCCACTCCACTCCTTTTTGGCCCGGCCACCCCAGCAGTGCAAACATTTTGGCTGTGTACGTGCCATGTCGCTAAAAATCATGGCCCGCATTTCTTGCTCACCGCCCTCGTCCTCCGTCCCCTTTTAAAAAAATAAACATCGGCAACAGCGGCAAACAGGACCTCTCGCATATTTATTTGTTTATTGCAGGGAGGCGAAATGTTTCGAACCGAAGAACCAACCGTGTTGATGATTTCTGCTTTGCTGTGCGTTTTTATGCGTTTGCTGATTTATATCAACAGCTATTTAATGTCAATATAAAGCGTAGAGTGGGAGGTGGCGAGTGACCAGGGGGAGGTGGGGGAATGGGTGAATGGGAGTCCGGTGCCTACATTTGCGGGCAGCTGCATTGTGCCACCGCTGGCAAAAGCGATTGAAATGTGGCAGAAACACATTGGTTTGCTTCAGTGTTTTGCCATTGAGCGCTGTCGGCTGACCAAATGAATCAGCGACTAAAGTGATTTCAATTGAATGTGGTTAGATTTTCCTTTAAAGCAGTTTTAGAGAGCGAGAAGAAGATGATGTTTCCTTAAAATCAGCACTTGAAGCATTATAATTTAATTCGGAATCCCAAATAAGAAACTAATCTATATAGAATTCTTAAGTTATTATACGTTAATCCACTGAAAACTCTGTTTTTCCAGCCCTGATTAACTGTTTATTGTGACAAAAATTTAATTTGATTCCGCTCTTTTGGGGGGAATGGTAAGTGTCTGAATCAACGGGTGTGTTCATCGTGTGGGCAGCTGGCCAAAGGACTCGCTTCGTGGTCAGACGACACACATGGCCATCCACACACTCGTCCTGGGACAATCCCGACTTCCATTACCATCTCCGAATCGAGTGGCTGGTGGCCTGGTTGGTTGGCTGGTTGGCTGGCTGGCTTTGTCAGGCATTGTCTAGACTTGATTCGAGTGCTGGCGTTGATTTATAATTATTGTTCGAGCGTCGAGGGTGCTGGCAGGCCATCTGCCACACCCACCAGACGCGCCGCCTCCCTCTTTAAAATGTTCCCACTCCGATCCGTTCTTGCCATTCGTCGCACGCTGACTAATAACCAAATTTCATTTCCTCAATTTTTGATTTCCTGCCCTCTGCGGTCACAAGCACAAGTGGCAGAAGGACTACGAGCAAGCCAGGACCAAGCCAGGACCACGAGCAAACAGCAGCATATTTTATTATTTTAACACGCGCCAGCATCAGCACATAGAATGCTAAATTTTTGGCACGCACAGACAAGCAACCCATCGCCATCGAAATTCCCCCAACTCCGCGTCGAGGGGGCAAAGGGTTAACAGCTGCAGCCACGCCCCCTTCGGTGGCATGGGGCAGTTAGTCCTGCCATTTGTACGAGTTTGTCAAACCGAAAATATTTTTTGGGGGTTCGCCTTTTTATTATATGTGTGTTGGCCCCGGCTATTGTTTGTTGCCAGAAATCATATTCATAAATAAAATTTGCATTTGGCATACGGGATGCGCGCATGTGTTGCCAAGCGGCAGGATCAGGGCTCCGGAGGACTAGGACTACGACTGGGACTAGGACAAGGACTAGGGCCAGCAGCAACCATCGGCCAAGGAAGCTCGGAATTGAATTGAGAACGAGCAAGGACAACTGCTGCGTTGATTCCCAGTTCGTGTGTGTGTCTGTGTGCTAACTGCCCAGCATTATGGGACAATGGAATGTCCTTTTTAGTTACGTGCCAGGCTAATATATATAAATATGGCTTGCCCGCCCGACCTGACCTTTCATAATGCTGTCAATTTGTTCGCCTGCCTGCGCACAATGGTTACGTAAGACCGAATGCATATAAATACTCGCCCCGAAGTTCAAACACCCTACATTATGCATGCAGTCCTTGAATTTGTTTGTTAAATCCCCAGATTGAAGACTCACACTCGCCCAATCAACTGTTTGTGTATCCGTTCATTTTGCCCATTTACATTTCCAATTCCTGACCTATTCAAGGGGGGCCGCCTCTCCATGTGGGGCATCGAATACAACGACCCTTTTATGCGTTACCAATAATAATAACAGAATTATGAATATTTTATACACATAATAATGGTTGTCGTCGACGCAATAATGATATAAATTTGAGAATTCCTTCTGGCGGCTGCTGCCAATTTCTGTAACAAGCCACGGTAATAAGAGCAAAGAGCAGGAGCAACTTCGACAGCTCCAACCGAATCGAAATCAGTTATTTCAGAGGTGAGCAACCATAAGACCATCGCCAGCTGCTGTCAGTGCCTGTCGCAGGACGCCACAGGATCCCCAACAGTCCCAATCCCCAATTCCTAGGTACCCAGTACAGCTGGGCCACTCATGTGCAACAGAGTTGATATGAAAACTAAAACATTCAACAGCCAAACTAAACAAGAACTATGCAGGCGAAACTGTCGTGGAAAGATTTGAGCCAAGTATGTAAGTCCTTTCGAGCCGAACACACAACATTTGCCGCGACAAACAGCACAGTGGAACTTATGGCAATGGAATTTAAATATTAATGCAAAGATAAAATAATCTACAAAATTTGTTAGCTCTAAAGGTTGAAAAATGTTTGTGACAACGTTTTGAATAATATGTTATTATACATTGCAATAACCAATCGAATAAGTTCAAAGGGAAGACTACAAAGAAAAACGATTTTCCTTAATTATTTCCGTTGGCAGGGATACTCACTGAGATCCCACTGTACTCGATGCTATTTAGAAGAAGAACAACCAGCGGAAGCGGAAGTGCGCGGCAGGCAACTCCAAGAACATATCAAAAGTTGTAGCGCGACTTTAATTAAACTTTGCAGCGAGCTGAGAGCTCAACTGTTGCGGGGCGAACCAGGACTTTTGGCAGTTCTGGCATACGCACACACATACGACACACACACACACACAATCGCACATCGCCAGGAGCAGGCGGAGCACAATGGGTCCGTCTAGGATGAGGCAACAATGGCATAGAAACCTGGGAGGAAAAGGAGGCGGTGGCAGGAACCGAACGGGACCCAGAAGTTGGCGAAGGAACAGGACTTGCACACCAGGTGCCACACAATGTCATCGTCGGCATTGTTGTCCTACGTATTTGTTGTAGTTGTCTGATTTGAAACAAACTGTTGATGGCTTGTGGCAGCCTGGGGTCGCAGGAGGAGGCGCAGGACTCGTCTTGGTATTAGGGCGACACCCGAGACAGTTAAGGATTAAATAGTAAAATACCACAAATTGCTGAGAATGCCGCAAAGTTTGCTAAAATGTAGTGCCTCCGCGCTGCTCATCCTTTTCGTCCTTTTAGTCCTTTTCCCGCTTGCCTCGCATGCTAAACGCTTGCACTCCTTCGCCGTTGGATGTTGATGGCAGATGAAGTTTCGCCAGGGGTTGGTTGGCTGTTCGTTGTTGCAACAATGTCGCAAGTGCATAAAAAGAATACAAGAGCATTGAATTAGTTGCAATGTGTGCTGCAACTTTTTCGCCCTTATTGTTTTTTTCCCTCGGCTAATGCTTGGGGTAGCAGCTGTCAAAGTATGGGTCCTTCCCCTTAAGGACATGCAATATCGGGCCCAGAAACTCATTTATAATGATGCCTTTCATTCCGCAGTAAATTAGAACGAACATTCTGCCAAGGACCACAAGGGCTTTAAACATGCATAAGCCATTTTGCTCTGTTAATCTTTAAGTTTGAAATTATATTTTGTTCTCTTCTGGGAATTATCTACTTACGCTCGTTCTTGAGTCGATTTCGTGGAAGGCATTCACTCGGCCAAGGAGCCATAAGCCCCGAAATATGGCGAAACCGGCAAGAACTTAAATGAAAATTGTTGCCAAAGAAGTTCCCGTTCTCGGTATCTGTTGCCTCCCAGTCTAAGCCACATTGGCATCTGCTCGGACGGACAAGTTTGACGAGCTGCATCGGCGTTCGTCGTCTTGGTCCTGGTTTTGGTCCTGGCTTTGCCCTCGCTTTCGAGTAGCCTGGCAGCACCTCATTGCGTGCTAAATGGTTTCACGCCGCAAATTGCACCCAGCCATAGACAAACTCCAGGACCCACACGAACACTATCATCCCCACACACACATACAGACAAGCACACACACACTCAGGGAGGAAGACAAACTGCTGCCTTGGTTTAGTTTTTCCAGGACGAAGGATGGGCAGGCGGATTTCTTAGCGCTTGGGTGCTTTCTTCTATTTCTTCATAAGCAAACATTTTCCTGAGAGTCCCAGGAAGCCGATAACGAAGTGGGAAGGCTTTAAGAAATATTAAAAGAGCTTTGGTTGCATAATATTTATGTATTTTCATAGAGAAAAACCTCTAGGTAGACCAAAACAATTTTAAAATATTTTGTTTTGTCTAAAATTGTGTTTCTACCAGCAGAGGAAGCCGATTAGGAAGTGTTCAAGACCAGAAACATGCAATTAACTCCAAGTTTTTACGAACGGAATCTCGGGTTGACATAGTTGTTTCTACTATTTTAAAATGGAACTGGCTCAACTTGAATTCCCCGTAATTGATAGCTCCTCCTGGCGGAGCAGCAGCAGCCATTGAATATTCACGAGCCGTTACGCACGGCAGGTGACCCAAATAGAGTGCACTGTGGTGGGGCCGCCCACAGGGCTCTGCTCCTTGTGCTCCTGGATGGCCGGATCCCGTGCCCGGATCCCTGGGCCCACGTATCCCCGGATCAAACCATCACATTTGCATGCAACATTTAACCGAGGCGTTGAGTACGAAAAGCTTTTTGGCAAAGGCAAAAGCAAAGGCGGCGGCACCGACAGCGGCAACGGCAATTAATTATGCCATTCTTCTGGCAAGATTTGTGTATCTGGGAGCACCTCTTTTTTGGGGGATGGGGTTCTGGGCGTCGGTCGGGCATGTGAAACTAGCCAAAAACTCATTAAGATCTTACGCTCGGCTCGGTTGCGCCCTCAAGTAGGCAACACACACGAACTGAAGCTGAAACTGAAACTGCAACTGAAACTGCAACTGAAACGGCAACTGCTACTGAAACATTTTCGCTCTCCACTCTTTGCCCATGCAAAAACGCAGCTCAAAAAGAAACTTCATTTTAATTGTTTTCGAGCTGAGCCACTTGACTTGTACGCTGTAACCCTCCTTTTAATAAATAAAATTTGCGAGAGCTCAGCTCAGTGTGACGCAGTGCACTGCAACAAAGTCAACGGCAGAGTTTAATGGAGTGCATGCCTTGCCGGAGGATTGGGAGGTGTTTTCCCGGCGGCCGGGGGGAGTTTTTGCCTCGAAATGGCGGCATAGGATCAAGTTGCCAGTGAGCGAAAGCGAGCGAGTGCAGCGAGCTCGGGGAAAAACGTTCTGGGGCCCGGCAGAAACAAAAAGGGAAACAAAAACAATGGCAAGATTGAGAAAATATCGTAATTGGCAGGCCGAATAGAAGCTGCTCTGCGAAGATAGCTCTGCAATGGCACACTATCTTTAAGAAAATTAATTAATTATATTACTTACAATAATAAATTGTTTTTTCTATAAAATGTATTAACCAAAACATTGTTTTTTATGGGATAAAAAAACAGGACCACTTTTTTTGTTAAAAATATGATTTCTTCAAGATGGTCTTTTAGCTGTATCTTGGCCGAAAATTCTATAACTATTCAAATTACTGTTTTGCGCAGCTAACAACCTCAGCTAATCGCCCATGTCACTTTTGGGAAGACTTTGAAAAAAATGTTTTTTGATCAAATTTGGCCTTTTTTGTAAGGGGTACCCTCGTATTTTTTTTTGCAAAAATTAAAAAAAAAAATTTTTATTCAGATTTGAATGGGAAGTGATTAGGGACTTCATTACGAGCTGAGCGATGTATAGCATTCCATATTTAGACCGGTTTTTTAAATTTTAGGCCGAGAGGCCGTTTTTTCGGGTATTTTTCAAGGGGGGTATTGATGCAGACCAAATCCCCACATAAGGTAGCTATGCTGAAAATGCAGGGTATCCGCAACATTGTTATCGTATTGCCGACTTGGCCCGGCATCGTTATTTTACGCTTAGCGTGGCGCGAGCGCATAAATTTTTGAAATTAAAAGCGGCAAAGAAAACATGAACCAGGCAGGCATGGCCTGTCCTTGTTGTTGTCGCGCTTTGTTGTGCTGCCAGGGGGGAGAGAGTAGGAGAAAGGATGGGATAAGAGGGGTGGACAGGGGATTCGGTGGGCGGGAGTCAGGCAAACACTCCAAGTCTAGCTTCCGGCTGCCATGGCGTATACCTGATGCGACTGTTGCTCCTGTTTTGGGCTTGCGTCGCGTTCGTTGCACTCAATTCTGAAGCGTTAAGTTGCGCATAAATTTAAATGCATGCGGCAGGGGCTCCCCCCACTGCATAACAATGTGAGCTTAGGTCCTGTGATTGGTCCTGTGATTGTTGCCGGCCGGCCCCCGCATTCCTCTGGCAGCAATTATTAGGTGCTTTTCTGTAAACTCCGCAGAGCCATTTCGATTTAGTAAACAAATGCCACGCAGACCATAAACAACTTTAGCAGGCCAATAAACATAGAAACTCACTTAGAGATTTCATTAAAAATTTAAATTCCTGTTGTCGGACAGCCTCGTTGTTTGCTTTCTCGACACGGACCCTCAAGGTCTGTTCAGTTTTACCATGACAATATATCCGATTCGGCAGCTCGCCAATCATCTTTTGTTGTGCCCCAATAAACTTTAATCAGACACCAATAAAGCCAAAATCTACATCTAGCTGGCATTCGAAATGGCAGAGGAGAGCACTTAATGCGAGTTTATTTCGCCACTTAAAACGGAATTTAAATTCATTTAATGTACCTCATTAGGTGTCTGTCCGACGGCGAGTGTATGACTATATATCTACCATATGTGCGGCCTGACCCACAGCTTTAGCTGCTTCTAATACGCATTTCAAACTATTGTGTCGGGCGGAGTTTTCGGTACACTAAATATGAGAATATTTTAGTGAGTCGCAGGCGCAAACATTTTTGTGCAGCTATGCAAAAATGTTTGTAGTTAATTGCGCATAATTTATATGCTGCACGCCGCATAATTTATTACTGCAGCTTATTAGCTCTGGCCGAAAGCGAGTCACTAAAATGTGAAATAAAATAAATGACAATAAATATTATTGCCAGAGTTGTTGCTCAGCATTTGTGGAATGCGGCCGAAGCCAAAAATCTGCTGACGGTTGCACTTTCTTGTTGTCCGTTGAAAATTGAATGGATTTATTGTATGGCCCTCGGCCTGATTCCCATTTCCCTGCCACCACATCCATTTCCATTCCCACAACATAGCTTGACCCAACTCCACAACTCCTTTGGCAACTTGATTAAAATCCAAATCAGCAGACAACTAAATCCAGAGCTGGCTTCTGTTTTTCTGGCAAAATATGCTTTGCTTTTGGCCCATTTGCTGGCCAACATAGTTGTTCTCGCTTTAACGATGGGCAGTTGAAGAGACTGAAAGTGGTTTCTAGTTTCAAATTAAATTTGATCTGCCTTGGAATCTCAACAAGGTAAATGGACTCTCGGGGAGTTTACTTACTGTTGATAAGGTATATTAAATATATGTTCTCCGAAAGATACAAATTGAGATAGATACTTTAAGTGCAAAACTGGAACCAATCTTAAAGCTAATTTATTGTTTACAAATAATAGTTTCGTGAGCAATATAGGATATCGTTGTTTGTTTATGGCCTTTTTGGTAAGCTGCATTTATGTCCAGCCCAAATTGGCCCAATCCAACCCTGGTTGCGGTAATGAGCCTGAAAGTGAACCAGTGCCTGCACTTATTTTTGTGATACTGGACTTCTGCTGCTGCTGCTGCTGCTGATTCTGGTGTAGTTCCGCCGGCCAGTCGTTGAGTTGTGGTTTATGCCCACGGAGATATGGCACAACCATATGGGGCATAAATATGTGGGGAGTGGCGCCCCTGCTCCACATTCCGGTGACCGTGCTCCTCCTTCGGCTCCTGTTTCCCTTGTTGCTGCAGAGCTCCGATGTCATGGGGCCAGTTGCTTCCGGTGCTGTTTTGTGTGCAGGACTCCGCACTCTCTGCCGGCGAGTGTAGCAATAAAACACATGAATGAGGCGAGTGTTGGCTGTCAAAATGCTGGGGGACTTGCCACTGACACTGGCATCGAATGCAGCCACCGACAGCTACCAATATTAGCAATGAGCACCAATGACAACAATGGGCGAATGTTGGCAGTGCATGGCCAAAGGCTCCAAATACATCGAGAAAAATAAGGAAAAACCGAAATCATATTTAATATATGATAAATCATCTCATCCTTATGCAGTTTTAACATTTCTTATTCACATTTTATTTAAAAAATATGTATATATAATCTTTAGTTATAACCTTTGTTCCTATTTAACTAAAAGGCACTATCATTGCATTGCAGTGTGTGGTGACCCAATCGAATTCTTTGCACTGAACACTGGTTGGTGGCTCAAAAAAGAGAAATCAGTTGCAAGTAATGAGCTCTGCCCCTCCCCCGTGCCAGCCCTGATTTCTGACCACCGACTGGCCAGTTTACAGTCCGAACTGAACCGAACCGAACTGAACTGGTGCGGCGTAATGAGCAGATGCTCTGACAGTTTGCTGCTGTGGGGCATAAACTTTTGGCAGCCACTATGCGTGATTTATGGCTGGGCACACAACATTGAGCATTATAGATGGACTTTTTTGCACTGTTAACAAATAGATTGAACTGTAGATTGGGGCAAATACATAAGTCAAGCGGAATAGCAACTGCCTGATTTAGAGTATTGGTCCCCCACCATCGCTGCTATGAAATAATTAGCCAGGCGCCAATTAAACCGGAAATTCCTTTTATCTAAATGCCGCAAAAGCTTGCGGTTTAAGTTTCGGGGGTGCGGGTGAACTTTAATTGAAATGTGAAAGTAAAGTCAACGCTTTTTTAACCGTCCCCAGGCAACTATTCCTCTTCACAGGATCCCTAGGCTTATTCATAGAGAGGCCGCAATTTCTGTCCTTGAACTTAGCCGGTTGCCATGAATGCTCCAACCCTTCGAGGTCGAAACCAGACAGTTGGTAGCGGAAAGTTCGCACAATGGCCTCGGAGACGCATTGTAGCGCATAATTAGCTCGATGAATAAAAACCAAAGAGAAAGGCCAAAAAAACAAACGACAGAGAACAGGAATGGAGCGCAGAAAATCTTCAGCACAACAGAAAATAAACTTTTGCCTCAATCGCAGAGAGCTCTTGAAGTTTGCCCGCATTTTCCTTGTTTTGGCGAATTGAAGATTCGCCTTAGAAATTAATTTCCCCACCGAAAACTAAACAATGTTGCTTCTACAGAATTAATGCAGGAACAAATTTCCATCAGCCAGGGACAAATTGATTTGCATAATGCCAAGTTGCTTAAAATCCTAGCTGGCGCATAAAATTACTTTGTTCTCCTCGCTGGAGTGTCGAAATTCGTTGTCTACGCGGTAATTTCCAGGCAGGTCACACAACATTTTTAATGACGCGATTTTTTTTTCGCAGTAATTGAATTAGAAACTGAGTCAGGGATCGTATCTGTGTTTTCCCCGAAAAGTGGCTCCTGGCGATGTTGGAGTTGAAATGGGAACTTGACTGGCATCTAAACTCGCGTTCTGCCATGACGTCTATTTTGCATTTTATCTGCTCACGCTTATCCGCGTTCACTAACACACACACACACACACATACACGTACACACACAGGTTGAAAGAACATGGCTGTGGCGCAAAATGGCGTCGCCTGTAATAAATTACGTATACGCAGCGCTGCAGGAGAGCCTGGAACACGAGGATGCCGAACGCAAAACCCACTCCGATTTGCACCCGCCAAATGAATGCAGCCAGCCATCCGCCAATTGGGAATGGAAATGGCAGTGGAAACGGTCATGTGAATGACAATGGTCATGTCAATTGGTTTGGGCCTTCTGGTTGAATTCCGTCGAGGTGGCATAGTACGGCCGCCAAATTTCGACCAGCGTCAGGCGTTTCATTGTTATTCTAATTCCTGGCCAACTGCAGTTCGCGCCTCGCGGATTGCATTTAATTGCAAAGGGCTGGTAACTAGGTCGTTTTCCCCCAAAAATTTCCACTAAGCAAAGCAGATGCGCAGCGGAAATGGACCTGATTGATGGTTAGTCCAATGAATGGCCTACATTAGCAGGCGCTTGTTTACGACACTCGGGACTATTGTCTCAGAGCTGCTTAAAATATAGAGAATGGAATGCTTCGAATTGTTCGAACTTTACTTTTAATTTTTTTTTATATATTTTTGAATTGAACATATCGCGTTATCAACTTAAGGGACAGACTCAGCTTAAACTCCGGGCCGCTTTCAGCTAAATCCCCTAGCTCTACTGCATTTTTGCAGCTAGTACTGCCTCGAATCGCTTTCAACAAGATAATTCACTTTTGTGCCCTCCCCAAAGCTCGTAAAAAACATCCTGCAGGTCCTGGAGCGACAGCCAGGCTCAATTAGCAGCCGTTTGGCTTCCTGAAACGAGGGTGGATTCCGTTGAAAGCTTCCATCTGTAGATCATAAAAACTTTTTCTATATTTATACAATTAACACCGGGCCCAAGCGGGGGAAAACGGGGGAAGATGTTTATCTTAAAGTCTGAATCGCTCCACGCTCCGTGATTAGAAAATTACCAACATACGCATTAAAGGCAATTCCTTGCTTTCCTTTTTCCCTTTTTTGCCGGATCCCTTTGTACACGCTTTGTTTTTTTGGGGTCTAAACGGAAGTACTTTTCCTTTCGCCATCCTCCGATTGTTGTGTCTGCAGTTGGTTCTTTTTTGTTTTGGGCGGCTTTGCCTTGGAGTTTAATTCTGATAGATGATGCTGATTGTAGAGAGTGATGCGACGAGGAACCAATAATCAACCGAGGACCGTTTTCACAAGCCCTTCCTGGAGGTTAATGGTGCGTCGGTCGTGCAAGTTTTTCGGAGCGCTTGCTGCCAAAAATAAAAAGCGTCCTTTTAGCCCTGCGTCGTACATCTTCGCACAAACACAAACTTTGGGGCTGCAAAAAACTGAAGGGCAATGTGAGTAGAAGCTTTTTCCTGATGGAAGCGCCGAGCGGAGGTTGTGGGGGCAGGGGGCAAGCCACAAGCCGCAGAGTCCTGCCCCTGAGCTCTGGTCCTTGCCATGTTTTGTCTCGTTTCACTTCTTTGTGTTCTTGTTGATTTTATACCCTCTCCTGATGGGTATTTTAGCTATACAAAAAATAAGAAGTATAAAATATGGTGTATAATTTTAGCAACGAATTTATACACAACAATTTAGATCTTCTCTTTTTGTAATAAACACAAAACATTTTGAGTCAGTTTAAGAGCATTTGATATTCCACACCTGCTCCCCGAAATCTCTATTTTTTCTTTTGTACCACCCCCTGTCATTTCGTTTTCTTTTGGGCCTGTTATTCATAGCTTATAAAACAATTCCCTTGGCTATTGCGCTCTAATGTTGGCCAAGCTTTCGGCCCGTCCTCGTGACTCCCCGGCACAGAAAAGGGCGGGAAAAAGGGGCGGGAATCGGGGAGGATGAAGGCAGTGGTCGTATGACTACTTAAGGTAAATAGATGACACTACCCGGCCTCCCACATGCCATTCCCCCGGTCGAACCTCATCCGCCGGGGCTCACCTTACCGATGCCGATGATGATGTTGCTTATGTTGTAAACATTTTAAGCAAATTGTTTAGGTAAATAGATAAGACGTGACCTTTCCGACACGGGGTCGCAAATGCATTGTCAGTGTCAGCGGCGGGTGGCGTGTGGCCCACCTTCCCGCACTTTTTAGGAGGGTTGGCTTACGTCTGGCTAATGTATTACTTGGCGTTATTATGCTTTCTGCCTTTTCCCGAACATATCTCCCAAGTATTATTGTCGATTATAAAAAAGCGGCAGCACAATGCTCATACAGGGACTCGACTATTGTTGTGGTCCTGGGCCCTGAGCCCCAGTCCTTTGTGCTACCAACAATGGCGTCTTCTTTGTCGTCTTTAAGTTGGGAAATATGCAAATAAATAACGATAAAGTAGGTAAAATTGTCTGGCCAACAACCCGAGTGAGTTTCAATGGGGTTGGCCCCTGTCGCACAAGTAGGCCCGAGGGGCCGGCAGCCCCCCGAAAATCCTTAATGACGGGGGAGGCCCGGGCTCAGCTGGGCCTTCATATGACCCCAGGGTCAAATGCCAAAAGGCGTGAGAAGGAGCCGGCCTAAAAGAAGAAGAAGAAGGGGAAGCCCGGTTTCGATACGGCCACTTAGCCCTTCGAGCTGACAAGGTTGGTTGGTCTGTGCAGCTTTGAAATCTTGTAACCAAATCGCATTTGAAACACATTTCGGAATTGAATCGTAATACATTTCAAATTCCGTATTATCTTGGCTCGCTAAGCTCCAGGAGGCGAACTTTGAAAGCCCCGCTGTCCTTGAAAACCACTTAGCCATCGCCGTATAAATCTCTGGGGCTCTGGGCTCGATATCGCCGGGCAGCGAATTGTTTTCCTTCTTTTGGACTATTTTTTGCTATTTATGCCTCTTTGATGCCCCTCCATGGGCGGTTTGTTTTTTTTTTTGGCTCAACTTTCTGATTATTTCCATTCAATTTGCCCGTTTTGCGTTTTCGGGCTTTCAACAAGTTGCCTTGTAGCCTTGACAATATTCCGGGGAAGGCAAAGAGGCGGGGAAATATGAACACAAAACAAACAATTACCGCGGCAACAGGGCAACCGGCAAATCCGAGGACTCCCCCGCCTCAAGTGCCGAAAAAATTGAACTTCCCCCTACTTTTCGCTTATTTTTCGAATTTTGCAGCTGCCAAAACAGTCAAGTGTTTCGGGCTTTTGTCGGTGGTGTTATTGCTGTTTACCCTCCCTCGGCTAATCGAATTCGATTGCTTCACACTGATAAGAGCAGCTGCCACGCCGCACAGCCCCTCGGAGATCTCCCTTTCCCGATCCCCGATCCCTGATCCTTGCACCACTTGAGACCCCTGAAAACCCCGGTCGGGATTTTATTGCGTTTCATGTTATTGTATTAGCCAAAGCATCCGCATCCGTGGCATATGCTTCAAATATATATATAACTCTCTTTTTGTTGCTTACCTAGGAATTGTAAAAATGTGTTTATTATAGACTTGAAGCAAAGAATTATTGTTGAAGTATTACTACCACAAATACGTAATTTTTTTTTGTATCTTTAAAGGTGCCTTTCTCAGGATTTAAGACTCACATAGAAAATTAAAAAATATGATAAGATATATAATTCTCATAAGTACTTCCCATTCGAATCCTTTTGAAAGCTGACCCATCGACTGGAATCTTTTGTTGTACTTCGCGTTTTGTTTGCTCTGCTGATTTCATCGCCGATTTTTATGTGCCCTGCGTTTATTATTCTCTACGCTTTTTCGCGCCTCCTGTTAACCCCTTCATTTGATATCCTTTCCCTGCGCTGGTCCTTCCGTTCATTGGGCTTTTCTCCGCGTGTCGAACGGAAATGCCTCATTTTTGTTCTAAAAGTGTTTTGCATTTTTGTGACTTTTCCGTGTTTGTTGCTTTTTTGTTAGATTTCTGCCTTTTGGTTATTTTTTGTGCGATATGCAAATGCGCTGGCAGTTATTTGTGTTGGGGATTTGTTTAAGCGCCCCTCGCGCGTGCTTTATGTGTTGCTCACATGTATTTGTGTTTTAGTTTAGTTTTGTCATTCTGACATGGGATATGGAATGCGCTGAGCCCCGCTTTTCGGTTTACTTCTGTACAAATTGTTTCGCGTTTGCTCGCCCCGTTGATTTATGCCACGGAAATGCAAAACCAGGACTTTTTAGGTTATTTTTTAATAACTTGTAAAATCAACTAAATCTATTGACATTGTTGTAGCGGAATTCGGATGTGTCAGAAGTGACAAATTAAATAACGAAATTAGCCAACCGATCAGTGAAAACTAACAAGCGGTTTTACTTTTTAAGCAATTTGTAATTTAAATGTTTAGTTGTGACGACTAGAACATTTTAAATGTTGAGCCAAATCAAATACATAGCTCACTGGCAAAATAACCATTCTGCAACGAAATAGAAATGTAAATGAAGCCCTACTAAACTCAAAACTTTTCCGGTTTAACCAGCTTAGCACAGGAATCTGTTTCATCAGATTTCCCATCGAAATTTATGGTCTCTGCAGTCAATTGGCCATCAATCACGAAACCGTAAACCAAACCAAACCATATCCAAGGCGGCGACGTCAACGAAAGCCCTTCGAGTTCATCGGACTGCTCGGCAGAATTGAAACCTCAGTGAAGGCTTAATGCAGACTCAGCCAGCCATGGGAAGCCCCAGTGAACCGAGCATCATAAATAAAAGAAATGAAATCATTTCGAGCAATTTGTCTACAATTTTGAGTCACACTTTCTGCGCCATTTCTCACATGCCATAAAAATGCTGCACACACTTACCGACGCACACAGACAAGCAGACACACCACAAGATGGGTGTGGGTGTGGGTGTGAGTGTGGGGCAGGATCGGGTGGCAGGATCCCCGGGCTGCAGGTTGGCCAGCCGGCAAGGTGTCACGCTGATAAATGGCTCTGCCTTACTTACGCCGACTTCTTTACGTGCCCCGCCCATCGACCCTCAGGTGCCCCTGGAAAAACCCCAACTCCTACCCCCCACCCACAGGATCGCCCACCGCCGAAAAAACCTCGGCTTCCTTGGCCATTTGGCGTTTATTTCTCACGGAAAACTTTTCATTTTTTGCCCTTTTGCCGCGTGCCAATTTCAAGAAAGATTCCCTTTAAGTATAATAAAATGCAGTGTCGCTGTCATAAATCTATTCCGCTCGATTGTCACCACGACGGCGACGCGCCACAAAATTGAAATGCATTGACATTGAAAAATTCCTAATAAGAAGGAAACTCGCTTTGGGGTGGAAAATTCAGCAGCACAAAGCGTTTCAAACTTTTTGGCATTTTGCGCAGTGTTAATACGGAAATTAAATATTTTGAATAGCGCGAGCGAAAAAATGAACGTACCGGGAGAGCCGGGAAACAATTTCAAAACATTTTAGTTGACAGCGACCCCGGGACACACACATACACGAACAAATACATTTATAAAAGCTGGTCATGTTTGCGCAGGGAAGTATGCTACACACACATACGTTTCCCACCAAGCAAACGATATGGTTTGTGTGTGTGTGTGTGAAAGATGTTCCAAGGATGGATTTCGCTTAGCACAATGGTTTATGTTCTCTTTTACGAAATTGTTTCAATTAGCTAATATGGTGTATGGGGGTATCTCCTATTCATTTTTCTTAGAAAGAAAATGCTATATAGAGTTTAATTCAACATTGTTGCAAATATTAAGAAATTCAGAAATGAAATATAAGAAGCAATCTAAGTTATATTCTCACAGAAAGACTGCTTCTGGGAACATACTTATTTTTAGCAAAAGTTTTCCCGTGCATATAGTTTCGCTGCCGGCTGACAAAAGCGTTTTTGTGAGTTGGCTTAAAAATTCTAATAACACAAATATTTGCAGATGAAAGAGGTACTAAAAGGCATTTGGCCGCATGCTCCACTTGTCAACTGTCGAGGAGGCAAATGGAGAGAGGTGGCAGTGGCGATGGCGGTGGCGGTGGCGGTGGAGTAGTCAGTCCCAATGACCCATGACCCCGCTCCATCCGGGGGCTACGTCCCCCACTCATCCCGGGAACCCTCGGTTCGTCCATCACTCGGTTGGCATTCTATCCTGCAACGTTGGCACACTTTTTGACATCGTCAGAAAGTCCAAAAGCAACAACAAGCCGCAGACGGAGGGACAAGTACTAGTAACATAGCAAAACAAAACTGGAAAGAACTAAACCCAAAAAAAGGGGATCCAGAGTACACTTTTTTTTCGTAATTTTCGTTGCATGTTTGCTGCGTTTTGCACTTTTGTTGAACATTTTTCATCTGCCGGGTAAAACTTTTTGACATGTTGCAGTGCAAATTGAATAAGTCCGCACAGACATTGCCGAATAATGGCTAACACACACACACACAAACACACGCACACACGCAGAGTTTGTTTGTTTCTTTATTCCAACGTGGCCCCAGGTCGAAATAATCAAATTTGCAGGCAGCATCCAACGCCCACACTTTATCACATCACCTGGCAGCTGCTGACGGGTTTGATCCAGCACAACTGCTCTGCCTTTTGTAATTTGCCTGCTAAGTTTATGGCCCCCTGGAATCGGACGTTCAAGTTAATTCACAGCCATTGTGTGCAATTTCTTCAATCATACATGGCTGGCCAATGGAAAACAGCTTTGCGGCAAACTTGTAAAAAGGCAATTGGGGTAGCATTCGAAATTGTTAAGAGTTGTAAGCTGCTTTTGGAATTTTGGTGCCATGGCAACAAATCCAGGTTATAAAAGCTGGCAATATTTCTCGAAACTCGGCGTGCAACAATCATATTCCAGGGTGTCTTCCCCCTTCGTAAATTTCATCTTTTTCGCAAATTTCCATTTCAGCAGGCACTGCTTTCAATCCTTGGCCAAGATGGAAGACAACCGCAAATTCAATTCATCGGCACACAAAGTGCATGCAACGAACGCCCATCGTGCATCAATAAAAAGTGGTAAGTGCTCTTCCCTCACACTTCTTCGGACCCCAACTGGCCAAAAAGTGCCCCCCGGCTGTTATCCAATTTCTGTTTTGGCCATTGCTAGGCAGCCCCACTTTGTCTTGGCGTTTTCAACACGATTTTTCTTCATTTTCCGAAATCAATCAAACGCAGGCATCCGTTCGGCTCCGGATCCCCAACACGAAAGTGGGCAGGAGGCCCGTCAGAGGCGACACCCGATCCTTGGACCTCCTCCTGGTCGACGGTCGACGGTTGATGGTCGAACCATCCCGCCCGCTTGTTGGACATTCATCAAGCCATTTCATCTATTGACTGATTGATAATATTTTTGATAAATGATTGGCGTTGTTCCCTCCGTGTCCCAGTTTCCAGCTCCAGCTTCCCAGATTCCCAGCTTCCGGCTGGCCAACTGGCCGCCCGGTTATTTACGGCGTGCAAAGCGGCAGCAGCCGAGGATTTATAGGTGAGAAGGAGCAGACGCCGCCTGCAATATGCAAATTGATGGATCTTCGGCCGGGTCATGTCCATATGCCCCGGGCCGAGAACTGAAGGCCACGATTGAGCTGCTTGCTCGCTGATTGAACTGCCGGAGTCGGAGGCTGAACGTCTCTATTCGGGGCCCACTTGCCCACCTGCCCACTCTGCATCATTTTTCACAGGGAGCCGGGCTAATAAAAATTAATTGATACATCAGCGGCAACACCTTGGTCGCCCCGCCCGATTAGAATCAGTTCCAGCAGGGCGAGCACACAAAGGTGTTAATGCCGCCGCCGCCTTGTGTTATTATTGCTGTTTTGCCGGCCGTTTGGCACGCGCCAATGTTTACACGGCTGATGGCACAGGGCGCCGGGCCATGAGCGACCTGGCCAGAAGCAGGAATCAAAACAGTCGGGCGGCCAGAGGAGCCCTCGCCATACGATACGATACGCCCACACTCGGACACGATGCCGCAATAAGCCGCACAGGTGAGCCACGTGAGCCAGCTCAACCAGGTGAAGAGAACAGAGAGAGAGGGAGAAAGGGAGGTGGTGAAGGGGGGTGGAGTGGCTCCACTGCAGCTTGGACCTCGTCTCGACAGACGCCCAAAGGTAACTAAATTCTTTCGTGCAGAACTCGGCGGTGTCTCTGCTAAGCGGAATGCATACACAAAAGCATCAAAAGGTACGTGGCTGAAGTGAGGCACTTTGGTTACGCCACTAAATCGGACTTAAAGAACTTGAAGGGGATTTCTTTGAAAATAAAAATCTGTGTAAGCCCTTTTTTAAAAAATATATGTAAATATATATAAATAATAAATTAAATTCAATTTTAAAAAATTAAAGGGTGTTCAATATATCTTTCTGAAAAGGATAGACTCCACTGAGTATTTAGTCTTCGTTGTTGGCCTTGCTCACCATAACTGCAGTAGCCTGTTGTGCCTTTGTGGCCTTCTCAACCAAGTAGAGTTTATCGCCGCGTGACTTATTTGATTGTCGAACAACATAATCTGCCGCTGTCCTTCGCTGATATCCTCCCCCATCTCCTGGCCCCATCCAACTGGCCAATTGGTCTCCGGTCCAGTGGGGCCGGGAAGAGAGCAAACAGGAGACGCCATCGATAGGTGGCCAGGTGTAAGTGCCGTGGAGGCGACTCCCCAGAGTCAAGAGCAATTCAAACAATTTGCAATAAGGCGCCACCGCCTTTCGGCGAAAGTGGAATCGAAGTGAGTGGGAGGCGAAGTCAGGTGCCGCTCTGCTCGCACCCGTCTACTTGCTAGTAATGAAAGTGCAACGTTGCGGAAAATCGCACCGAAGACACCGGGTAACCAAGTCGCAAGTGGAAAGTGGAAATTGAAAAGTAACGGACTGCTGGTTTTCTGGGGGAAGGCAGAGGGCACAAGCTCCACCAGAATATTGCGAAAGGTATGAAAATTGTTCTCTCAAAATTCATGCATGAATGCAGAACGGGCCGATTGGGTGGGTGGAAAATGGAATTTTTTCGTGGGAGTCACCAGAAGTGGTTTTCATTTTCCGCCCGTTTTTTCTTCCTGTCTTTCGGTCAAGCCATCGATGGCGAGCACTTTCCGGCAGTCAATATTGCGGGGCGGACAATGCCAGTTTAGGTGTTATTGTGTCAATGTCTCGATGGCCTTCCCCCCTTTCCCACCTCCCCATCCCCATCACCATCCCCATTTCAATCCCGATCCCGATTCCGAACCCCCTTGAGTGGTTTTTGCTGTTGCCTGCAAACAGAATTGGTAGTTCATACATTTCATAGCAATTTCCATTTGGCCATATTGTCAGGCTGCGCAGCTTCCATTTTTTCAGCATCTGCTTCTTGTCGCCCCCCTGGTTTTTTTTTGCAGTTTTCCCAATGACAGCCATACAGCAAATCAAAGCTAATTTCGTGTAATCAGGCACATTTGTCGCATGTCGTCCGTTGTCAACATTTCGTAGCGTTTCCGGCAATGCACACAAAAAATTGGCTCATAAAAAGCAAGAAATGCGAACCTTGTAGTGAATAGGACCCGGAGCATGTTTGGTCTTGGCCATGGATTATGCCAAATGTTACTGTATGCAATCAGCCCTCGCCGCATGCAGCATGTGTAAACATCTGGCGGAGCTGTTTATTCGATTTTATGGCTGCGATTGCAATCTGGGCTCTGGGGTCTTAATTATTCGGACATTGGAGCCCTGAACGCGAAAGGAAATGATTGCTTCCGACTATAGAACAATTGATCAGCGGCTTGTGTAAACTACAAATTCTAAATACATTAATACGCTAAATGAATGTTAACCTTCTTAAATAAATAGTTTCAATTATTATTGCAACCTAATCCGTAAAATCAATAATAGCTTTTCGAAATAAACTGGCTAGACCGCTTTGTGGATTGATTTTTCTGCAAATAAATAAGTAGTGTGCACAATCGTAGCAATAAACTTTGAAACCTCCGAGGCAAGAAATCGTGTGTGCGCCTCACTTGCCACATTAAAAAGCCACAATGTTGATCAGATGTTGTTGTTGTCGAGCTGGTTCTCCCTTTTCTTGAAGCGGCCACTAGCAACTTCCTTTAGGCAAATTAAGGCACGCCCCCCACCGCCCCTTTGGCCAACTCCTGGCAATTGCCCACAATCAACCGACCAGCTTGGGCTAAAAATAAAGCAGAGAAAGGTCGGTAAGTTGCGAAAGCAGAAGTTATCATGCCCTTTAAGCGATATTTATAAAGTTTGTCAATTGCCTATATGTATGTCCTCTTAAGTCATTGGCCATATTGAAAAAATAACAAAGAATAAGTGTTGACAAAGAATAAATATGTTTGCAAACTTCCGACCGCAGTGATGATACCCCGAGAAAGGGCAAAAGAAGGAGAGCTGGCGCAAAGGAGAAGTAAACTAGTTCTGCATGAAGTTAATCAATGGGGAAAGTCGTCTGAGGGGCGGAAGGCGAGGGGGGTGTGGTCCAGGCCGACCGGATGCTGGTAATAATATTTAGATTTTTAGCCCTTGATGCAAAACTTTATGCTTGTTTAGATAACATTATCGCCTCGGTTCTCCGACTGTTGCAAACTTGTTCTCCCGCGAAAAGGGTGAAGCCGAAGCGGTCCTTCATCTCGCCTGCTGCACATAAACTCGGCTAATTTACGATTGCATTGTGCGCATTGGACTCGCTCATATAATTAGAGAAATTAATTTGTGTGCTTTTTGCAGCGGCAGCAGCAACAAACAAGAGCGGAGCGGAAGGCAAAGGGAATGGGTAACGAGCGTAAAGTTTTTAATTTCCACGATGCAGATAATGCCCATTAAAATATGCCGGAAAAGGGCAAACTTGATAAAGAGGCGGCCAACACCTGGATCCTTCCTTCTTCCAGGACCCCGGCGAGGTCCCTTTGGCAGCTATGCCTTCTCAGCCGCAAAACTAAGTGCATTAAAAATGGCAAAAGGAAAATAATGCACAGCTCTGCGCTCGGAGGAATATAAAAAGGCGCGCGCTCGACAAAAAGAGAGAATGATTTTTTTATTATGCAACAAACAGAAAAGTCGTCCTTTGGGGCCAGTTGTCCAGACGTCCAACGAGCAACAACCAACTGCCAACGATGCTTGACGGCGACCTTTTGAACCGAGGCAAACCAAACCCGGAGCTCCTGGGCTCCGGAGCTCCGGAGTTCGCAGTCCGGACTCCGGGAGTCAACGAACGCAACAGAAATAAGCGGCAAAAAGCTGCCGCGCCGCTGGCTGTGGCCATTATGCATTATTATTATCCTGCCTTTGCCACTGCTACTGATTCTGTTTCTGTTTCGGTCTCGTTCTGATCCTGATTCTGATTCGGATTCAGATTCTGGCGATGCAGCTGCATTTTCCAACTTGAATATATGTACGTTTATGGCCGCCATCGGTCGTGCTGAAAATTACTGCTCGAAATCAATTTCATGCGATTGAAGCACTTAATTTTTACCAATTCATTAATTGATTTCGTTCGCCGTTCGTTGCTCCCGCGGTGCTGGGTGTTTGTGTATTTTGTTGCTGATTCCTGGCACCGCCTTCGGTCAGCCACCCGCCTCCCAGATTTCCCCCTTTGAGTCCTTCTCATGGGGCACTGGCCGGGCAAATTATTGCAAAAAGGGCAACGCGAATAAGCAAACAGCAGATTTTTGCGGAGTGCTATGGATGACTTTTCAATGCCCTTCAGGGATATCCTATAAAAATATTTCTTAAAGCCCTTGTATTACCTATTTTTCATAGAAGAGAAAATTAACATATCTTTAACTAAATAGATTTCCATTAAAATTAAATAATATGTTCCGGTTTGGAGGCGTCCCAGGAGTTTAAGCATACTTCAAAACTCTTAGTGAAATCAAAGCGGTTCGAGAAGTAAAAAAATAACAAGATGTCTCTTTGAAGAGAAACCATTAAAATGATTTCCATATCGTTTCTGTTGGCGCGTTTAAATGAGCGCCCAACAGGAGGAAAGAGCCAACTTTCCGGTTCACTGAACAGCGCTTGACCAATTTATGGGCTTTAAGAAACTTTGCAAAAGTATTAAAATTTTAAAAATAAATTCAAAGGCTTGTCAGTTAAAGCTTGTGAATTTATTGCTATAGAACCGTATTTATTGAACTATGGACATTAAAATTAAAAAAAAACGACTACGCAATTTTATTTAATTAATCCGCAATTGGTTGCTGGTCGGTCTCTTTCTGGCCAAAAGAAAATAGGGCGGATGAGAGTTTGGTTTATTTTTACAACGGCAATCCCACTATTTGATCGCTTGCCAAGCCACAAACAACGTTTGCGCAAATATTTATTTACATATTTGGAAAAACAGAGAAACTGTAACAAAAACCAACCAAAGAGATAAAAGTAATCGCTGCGTTTATTTTATTTAATTTCTTTAATTATTCAATGGTTTTAAGTTTCTGCCTTTCGGGGCTTTAAAATTGAAATTGCCATTGAAATACAAATAATAAATCATTAATGTCCAAATTGATTACATTAATGTGCATTGAAATGTCTGCTTTACTACCGAAAATTGTGTGCATATAAATACGTTTATATGTTTATTTGTGGATTTCCTTGCAAATGTAATCCCATATTATGGACAATAAAGCAAGCAATTAATTATTAAGGCTTAAGCTCTTTTTTTTAGGTTTTTATATTTTTTAACATCTCGAAAGTGATCAAACGTCATAGAAAACTAGTTTTCATTACATAAATAAAACTAACAAGCTTACATTTCACCTATGACAGGCCTACGGATATATTAAATGTAACAGCAATAATTAATTAATCACCAATCACTTAGCATAATAATTAAAGTTGGAGCGGCTCCTGTTGCTGTCATTGCATTTGCCTCCGGCTGAGCTTTGAATTAGCTTAATTGATGTTGTTAAATTTTTAAATTAAATTAAAAAGCATATTAATTAAACGCATCGTTTATTATTTCCAGCCAGTTTAAAGTGCACTCCATTTTAATGCGAATTATTATCGTCATTGTTATCATTTTGCATGTTTTCTGGTTTTCCCGTACTTTTGTCATTTGAGTTTTTATTAAATTATTGCATATTGATTTAATATATTGGGATTAATGTGATTTTTTGCCACACGCATTCCAGTAAGTTCTTCTTTTGAAAAAATCAAAAATAAATGCATGCTCTTATTAATAATTCAATCGTTTTTGTATTGCAGCTTCAGTCTAAAAACGAGAAGAGCCTTAATTCGCAATGGGCACATTCGAGGGGCGGGCAACTGTATGGTGTCTGCAATGGCTGTCTGATTTTTTAATGAAACGCTGAAGTATAATTTATGAATTTTAATGAGTTGCCAAATGATGCCGAAGCGTTGATTTTCCATAATTATTAACGCAAGAGCCGCGGCATCAACATCAACATCATCACGAGTGCAGACTGGTCTTGGCATGAGCCTGTGGTCCCTGGGCCGTGGTCCGTGGTCCGTGTGTCTGGACCTGGTCATCAACTGGTCAGCGTATGCAAAAATACCCAGCGAAAATCAAGGGAAAATGGCCAGGAGGGAGGGCTTGTTGCTGCCCGGTGGAAGTATTACACTTACAGTTCTGGGTTCTCTTATATTTACTGCGTTTATGATACTTTCCTTTAACTGTTATTATAATGAACACCTTTTTGTGTTTAAGTCGGTTACCTATAAAATACACCTACTATCAAAATGATACAGAAAATAACGTGTTTAACATTTTCTTTTAGTTTATCTTACTATAAATATATCATGCAAAAAATAATAAATTAGTTTTATTAGCGAAAGAGTATGCAAAGAAGCATAGCCTTCTTATTAAATTCCGTTCTTTTAATAGCTAAAGCTTTTGTAAAATATTCACAGGTGCTGGTTTTGTTTACTACCAATTTATCCTTCGCTTTAAATTGTTTGTCTTACTTACTATGCCTTTATCGATGTTTGTGTTTTTTAATTAACAGATTATCGAGATTTCCGTAATTAAGCACATGCTCCGTGGATCGCTTAAAGTTCCTTAAAGTATGACCAGCGCTTTGGAAAAGGAATTCAATTGAATTGACCGCCAATCGGGAGCCAAGGGAAGAGATCATTAATACAAATTAACACATAATTCACGCACACGGTCAATAATGCGTGCGCACAAAGCCACGCTAATATGCGAATGCCGCCGGTAATACCTAATTAAAGCCAATAACAATAATAATACAGAATGGCGTGGTCGCGGCACAAAGGCAAGATACGGGATAGGTTGCGTAATGAAATTAACTAAAATATGCCATGGCGCTTGCTTAATTAAAACGGATTCAAAACCCAGGGACGCGGCTGTTTAACACTGCCGGCTTAAGCGTGTGAATGACAGCACAACACACAATGTACATACATATACCAAATATACACATATATATTGTGTACATATCGACCTGTTTGCTATATTCGATTTAAACACAAAGCGGCTTAGCCGGCTTACCGGTCGCATGATTAATTGTAATGAGCTGCATTACATTTTGTGCAAAATATGGCCAATATAGCAAATATTCCCGTTCAGTCTCTGCCAAAATGTCGGAAACACTCAGGTAAACATTCTGTTTCCCCACTATTTCAAAACTAATGGGAATATTGCACTAAAATGCGTAAAAACGAATCACTAAGCTTTTGTAGTTCAGTAGGCATAATTAATAGGGATTCAGCTGCCCAGGGGCCTTTAAAATTAATATTGATTGGCGGGCTGACTAGATTCTTACACATAAATTAAGTCTGTGGTCAAATCAGGATCTATCAATCTGGAAATCATCATATTTACACTGGCAAACATTTTGGGCATTTGCCGGACCAACACTAATTAGAATGCCCATCGAAGGCAGGTGGCGGGTTCCATGGGCATCTGGGGTCCGGGAACCGAAGTCCGAAGTCCGAAGACATGGCATTACGGCTTGGGGTTTGCCCACTGGTAATGATAATGCCTCGCAAAGTCAACACAGATGCGGCACTAAATCGGACGGGGAATCAGAGGGGAGAGGATATAGGAATAGGAGGACCCCAGGCCGGCAAGTGCGGAGCAAATGAACTCGTAATACACCGACACGTTTATGCACTTAGGACGGGCGGTTGGGGCAATCCAAAAGGGGGAGTCGGCCGGGTGGTCGCTGCACTTGTGGCACATTTAGTTGGGCCCTAACGGCTGTCTCCGACTAACAGTAAACAGCAATCACTGCTAATGAGTTTTATTGTAAATTAAAATTGCAATCAGTGTCAGGCTGTGGCAGTTCAGTTCAGTTCGCTGAAGAGCTGAAGAGTGCGGTGCTGTGTGGCCGGAGGTAGTGACGTTTTGGGTTCGATGTGCATCCATGATAAATGCAATAAATGACACGTCGGGCGCCTGCGACTCAGACCCTGGCATAATAAATTTGCCAAATTGCAAAACATTAAATAAAGACAATGTGCAATGACAAGTCGAAACACGGAGCACAGGGGCACACAATGCCGGGGAGACACATCACGGACGGAGTGAAGTGATGCCGCCACACAGCCAGTCGAAGCGGGTGGCAAGCCGACCCGTAAGCCATGGCTAAGCCACATGCTGCTAGTTGGCAGCAAACGAAGTTTATGGGCCAACTGCGTCTCAGATGTGGCAAAAATGGCATCGCTTGGTGTTCTTATTTCATAAATCGACTCCAAACTGGAGTAAAATGGGTGCAAGCGGTGTGGCCACAGAAACTCTAAGGATTTGTAATCAGTTAATATAGCTTTCTATACATTTTTCTTCTTTAATTGGAACAATATATTTCATATTTCTATGACTTATTTTCAGGTTATTCCAAATATGTTTTTTGGGGCAGCTCTGCTAAGAACCTCCTTTATTGATATCGTAAAATATATTCTCATGGCAAGCCATAGTGGCAAATAAATATTCGTATTGCAAACCAGTTTCAATAAGACATATTACAGGTTTTAACTTGCTAAAGTGTGAATGATGATACAATAAATACATAAATATTTTATATCTAAAAATAAACCAATGCTAAGCAATGTAGAAATGATGTTAACGTTTTTCTGCACTAAATAAATTAAAGTAATTACTATTCGGTCAATTTAATGTCAATTAAAGTGTTAAAAGAGTAAGCCTAAAGGTCTCTCACCGCCACTTCAATTTTTTAGTTTTAGGTTCAGATTTATTTCAGCGGCACTCCTAAAAATTACACCATACAGATAACCTAATTTGTAATATAAATAATTGGCAATTATGTTGAATGTTATAGATAATTGGGCAGATATCTAACTAGTTATTAAGCTGAGTGCAACACGAGTACCGCCAACATCGGCAGCACTGGCTATTTAAGCCCACACACACCACCAAGCACTCGGCAACACAATTACAGCACACAGATGGACACATGTGATGTCATTAAAAAGGCATTCATCATGCAGGAGGTAGTCGAGGAGGGGGAGAGGCAAAGGACGAACGACGAGGACGAAGGACGACCGGCGGAGATATGCGAAATGAAGTCATGTAGGACGGCTGACTTATCGATAGACCAAGTTAATAATTAAAATCGCAAAATGCGTTAAAAGTCTATCAGTTTAATTGGCGTTCGTGGCTACAACTATCAGCAGTTGGCAGCAGCCGGTGCCGATAACCACGGCCGATGTCAATGACACTCTGATGAACTGCAGTCGGAGACCCGGAGACCCGGACTCCCGGACTCCCGATGCCCCTGCTCCCCTCTCCCGGAATCTGCATTCGATCCGGCTCGCAATGCTGATGCTGCATTGATATGCAATTAACGGAATCCTGGGGGCTGGGAGGCGGGGGGCGGGGCAATTGACGCATTGGGATTTATTCTATGGGCGCATGCATTTTTTATGATTAAGCGATAGTTGGCCGCCTCCTCTTTTTTATTCCCGCTGCGCCGCGAAAAAATTGGGAGCGGCGGCGGAGGTCCTGTCTGCCAGGATGCGCCACTGATCCACAGAGCCGAGCCACTGTGCAATAATTGAACAATTGCCAGCTGTCAGTGGGGAAATGGTCGAAATCAGAAAGAAAAAAAATAACAAGAGCAAATGGCCAACGTCGAATGCCAACCGAAAACTTCACAACTGCAGCTGCTTTAACGGATTAAAGTATTACCGGGACATTGGCTATTGAATGGCATTTAATGGGGATTATGCGGACCGAAATCGAGGAACGTGGACGCCACTTTAGTTAAGCCGTGGGCTGTGGGCAATATTGGTTTTTATTATTTATTCATTGATTTTGAATGCGCTGATTAAATTAGCCGGGATGAAAACGCAGCTTAGGTGCCCATATTGTTTGGGAAGTGTGGCATCGATTAAGGCCAACAACTCGTATGCAAAAAACCTTGTGGCTTCTCTTTTATGATTTCTGTAATCGCATTTTACATCTCTGGCAAGTATCTCATTGATTTTGGTCAACAAGTTTCCCTCTTTGATGGGAATTAAGTCCAAATCTCGCCAGCAGGAAGTAGATTTGGAATTAATTCGCTATGCTTACTCTGTACATGGCGACTAATGAGCGAATGAGCTGATATCAGTTTAAGCTTACACCAAAAGCGTATCCGAGTCGAGATAGCCCAAAGACCAAAGCCATGCTAAGCCGAAACCCCCGATTCTCCGATCCCCGTCAGGTTTCCGATACTCGAAAACTATTTATGCTAAATGAACAACATGTCTTAATCGGCTATTCATATGGAAATGCATGGATTATTATTCAATTAGTTACGTTTTCAAAGAAGACGGACTAGAATGTTGCTCGCAAATACAAAAAGCGACGAAGCCCAAATGAATCCATGGGATACCTGCACACGGCCAAGAAAACAAATGGGCGGGTGAACAGCGTTGCCTCGCTTCAGTGAGTTTTATTAATGAACTGTGGCCAACTGCGGCTGGAAAGTAACTCGAGAGCCACGGCTTTGGCCCGAACATTGGCCACGGGAAACGGGCTACAGCGATACACCTGCGAGCCCGTTTCATGTTCATTATTTGCCAAGCCACCAAACACCCCCTCCGCGCCCCCCACGTTCGGTTGCCCTCGTGTATCTTGTATCTTGCATCTTGTATCTGCGGCAAAGCATATTGCGAAAGCCACAACAACAACATTAGCAGCAGCAGCAGCGGCAGTGGAAGCGTAGTAAACGCAAATGGCCATGGGGAAGCAAACTATAGCTGCTGTTGCCACTCTCATTCATTCATAAAAATCCCAAGCGCCAAATCCAGTTTGAGCCGTGTGTACAAACCAGATTTCACACACATTCGCTCCCCGAATCAAGTTCAGCAGATATTGCACAGTGGATCGAATCGGGCGACAGCAGCTTAATGAAGTCGGACTGCTTTCAAAAGAGTGTGAGTAAAAATAGTTGAATGCTTTTAGAGGAAAGAAAACAAAGAAATTAACAAACATTTTCTATTAACATTTTTAACATATTTTCTGGAGTTACTTTTCGGGAGGAATTTCCAAATCTAGATTCTCATATTTTCATATCGATATTTCTTATCATAAGTGGGATTTATCTGGCGGATATTACCCCCGAAAGGTATTACAAAACCTTTCTTAACCACTGTAGAATGGCGGCGTCGGTGTCTCCGCCGTGTGGGCAGACAGCGGATGTTGATGATGGGGCTTTGATCTCCGACTGGTCTGTTCCAACGAACCTGTTCGGCCAGAAAGTATCCATATCTCAGCTTCTATAAGTATAACTTTCGGATGGTCCAACTTTTTATTGACCGGAGCCAGGAGCGTGGGCCGCAGCGGAGCGGGGCGGAGAGTGGGTTGTCAATTCCGAACAGGCAATTAATTATAACTGTTTGTGTCAGGCCTTAAAACGGGTGGGTGTTAAAATGTCGCCCCCTGCTTGATTTTTCGTCATGCCTGGAAATTTGCATATCAAAAGCAGAAGCCAGCGGGAAAATGAGCAGATAGGAAGAGCAGCAGGGGGCGTGGCAGCTTATCAGTGCGTTCTTTGTTGCGCCATTTGGACACATGAGCATCAACCGCGCACGCAATGGTTTTCTGCAACCTTTTCCCAGTTTTCCTTTTTTTCCCATTTTTTTAATGAATTTAATAAATGCCTGCCTGACTTTTAGCGGTAATAAGTTTCTCAAGTACCAGGCAATTAGCGGCATGCATTGGCTTTGGGAACGGAAGCCTTCGGCACACGCAATGAGCAAGTTGAACCGCGAGTCCCAGTTCGAGGCGAGTTCCCGTTTCAGTTCAGAGGTAGCCGGCTCCACAGAGAGGAAAAATGCGACTAACAAAGTAAAATGTTTCAAATTTCGGCACAAAGGCTCAGGAACAACAAGAGGGGGAAACTGTGGCCACAATTTGTGCTGAGCCTAATTACCAAATAGTAATAATGGATATACGTTTCCCAAATATCGGTTCATTAGTTAAGTTCATAGCATTCAAGCCAAATCAATGTGGGGTTAACCGTCCAAGCATCTTGCTCTTGAATCCCCCTTCAACATTTTCGCTCTGTGAAATGTGATTCTGCATTTGTGGGCTTTCCCCAGAAGTCGTCGACTCCCTGATTGCAGGGCATGATCATCCGGAGGCAGGGTAAGTTGGGCCATCTGGAAACCAGTCTGCTCCCACTTAATCTGCACCCTATAGGATATCTGATTGTCGTTCACTCCCCGCCAGGTACACTATGTGTTCTATATGTACTATATATGCAGTTCCCTGCCGATGCTTTGTTTTGATTTTAATTTGGTTCACACAATTCATTTGAGCTTGGCCCAGGCAACTGTCTTGGTGTCTCGGTGTCTTGGCAATGACTCGGTAACTTGGCAACTTGGCTGACTGGGCTGACTGATGTGATGGGGAGTGACTTGCCCAAGATTCCCACATAAATTATGTGAGAGCCCAAGTGTGACCAATAAACCAACTGTCCAGACGCAGACGAATACGAATAGGAATACGAGCCCGAGTACGCGGATCCCGGCGAATGGTTTCGGATTGCGACCTGCAATAAAATATGCCTGGAAAAGTGGACGGGTCTTTAAGACCTCGGCCGACCGCAAGAGCCTGCAACCCTTTTCTTAACTTAATTTAGAGCTAAATATTAGAAATTGCCTCACGTTCGGGGTAGGACCCGATCCCTGCCCAATCCCCACATAACTTTTAAGTCATGCAAACTTTGTTCCGCTCTCGAACCAAACAAAACCAAACCGAACCGAACCGAATCGAGTTCAGCTCGCTTGAGTTGAGTTCAGTTGAGTTGAGTGGAGCCGAGTGGAGGAGGCAAATGTGCCTGCAAATGTCTTTTCAATTGGCAATCGGGGGAGGCGCAAAAAGCGTTGCGGTAATATCCTTCGCAGGACGTGTGGGTGTGCTCGGGTGTCGGCTTTGATGCGGTCCTTAAGCAGGCGTAATCCTGTCAAAGTGTTATCGCCGGGCGAAAGCCGGCAAACACACGCCGTGTATCGAAGCAACCCGGTCCGAGTCGTTTCTCTGACTTGCATGCAAATTTTTTGCCAGCACCCAGATTTCCTGCCTTAGATTTCGTCGATAGCCGGCCTGATACTTAATGTCAATATACCCTTTCCACAAGGTGTTGTATTCCTCACAAGACGTTGGTAAACTAAAAATCCTTTATCAACAAAACTAGTTCAAATTAAATACATTTATTTTTTAACAGATGATATGTACTTAATCTTTTGCAGATATATTTTAAACAATATAGAACTCATCATAAAACTTATGAGCACATCCAATTGAAGGGTATTCCAAGTAAAGTTCCAAAGAAAAAGTCCTACCTTAATGTTTTCGTTTTCTTTTTGCCTCGGCTCCTTTGCTGACTTTGCTCACGAGTTTTACGCTTAAATAAAAAATATCTACACTTAACACTTTTTGTTGCTCACCTGGCGAGGCGGAGAAATCCTTTCCTTTTTCCTCCGCACTCGAGGAGTTTTCACGACTTTTGTATCGAAGAAGTCATCAGTTGGCTACAGAATGGCGAACGGCGAATGCGGAATGGCGAAATGGCGAAAGGCGATGGCAAATGGCATCGCTTGTCGCCATAAACTTGAACAAATATGCAGCCCAGAACGTGCCACTTATGCTGCCGCACAATCACCGCCCCAGTGAACCGCATTTGCTCAAGGTGCGGCGGCCGATTGCCGTTTGCTTTGACACGTGTGTGTTGCGCCAGGTGAGTGGGAGTCGATGGGTGGTTGTACAGGTGGGCTGGCTGGGCTGGCTGGCTTGAGTGGTTGGGCGGTGGTGTCAAGGGCATGTCCCTGCGCATCGCTGCGCTTTTTGTTTGCCCTGCGGTTTCCCGGCGGAGTGCCGGTGCGGTGGCGGCGGCTTTGGTGTTTGCGCGGTCTGATTGAAAGATTGTCTTGGCCATGCATGTTCTTGGCAGATGTGGTTGCCTTGGCCGCTGGAGATTATGGCTGTTTATCCAGCAATCTGTGTGGAATGATTCGCGACGCAGTTGCATAGGGTCCAAAAAGTGCACCGCCAGAAATTGTCTTTATTGATGGCCAGCTGAATTTAATCATAAGAATTTCTTAAGCTTTAGATAACGAGCTTTGAATAAGGTAGTCTGAAATTATACTTAAGTAAAGAGGAATAACTTACGCAATTAAACTGCAGAGGTTTTGTTTCGTTGTTTATTGGTCACTTCAACTGCAATAAATCCGTACGTATGGCTGTGAAAGTGCGAAGTATTCAGTCCGAGAGTTTATGTAATCCAGATTTAGAGACAGAAGGAGCTTTGCTATGCGACTCAGGTCGTATATCATGTGCCGGGTACTCACTCGATGTCGTAATTAGCTCACTGGGGCTTAACTGCACCGCCTGCCATTCTTGGCCGGAATGGGGCTCACAGAAAGCTCATTAGCCCGGGGCATATATTACGGGCTGTCAGTGGGGCCCGGTCCTCTGATACGGGCACATCATCAGCCTCGGATTCCGCAGTGCCAGCCTCGGATGCCCAGATCCAACAGGCTGTTGCTCATGCAAATGAAAGTCGTCCTCCTCTAACTACCTACTAAATGGGCCCATTTTTCAAATTTTATAGCTACTTAACACAACATCAAACAATTTTATTTTATTAACGCACCGACATCGCCATGCGCGCACACATCCATTTACATATTAGGGCCTCTAAGTCTAGCGACTCAATTTTTTTTCGGCAGCCTGCGCTGCTCATATCTCCCAGATATATTTGTGTCTATATCTATTCATAATAAGCGGCGTCGCTTGTGCTCGAATGACTGCAGACTAAAGGAGAACAATGTATTGAAATAATTGTGTGTGCTCATACATGAACGAGCCGGGCTCAAAAAAAAAAAGTAGGGGGGATGGGGGAGGGGACCAATCGAAACAAAAATCATGTGTATTTTCGTACAACGCAGCATGCCCCAAAGGGACTCCAGGGCTCCTGCCACAGCCAATCCGAGGCGGCATCAATAAATGATTTCACAAAGGCACAGAATACAATCTCCAAGAAGAAAAGCGAGCGGTAGCGAAACGAAGTGAAATGAAAACCCCCGCAAAGGTCATGAAAACATCATTGTCAGGGACACAGAACACAGAACACAGAACACAGAACTGAGAACTGAGGACACAGAATGCAGAGTCAAAGAGACCACATTAACGGAGACACAGGAGGACCGGGCCTCAAACAGACCCAGCGGGCGTGTTGAGGAATGTGCGGTTAAAAATAAAATCCAAGACGAGATTGTGCCACATGGGTGCTTCAGATGCAGAGGGATATATAGTATTCTCGCTTACTGCTGAGCCGAGGAGGTTGTCTTCTGGAATTGTGTGCCTTGCAAGCGGCTAATTGTTGCCTGCCGGCGCAAACAAACAAACATCCTGGCTGGTCGGCCAATTTGGGTCATTATTTATGAGCGGAGCATTAGTTTAAATTCAAATATCAACACATAATACCCCTGGCGTGACCCTTGACCCTGCGCCCGAAATATCGCCTTGCAGTCGGTGACATTAATTAGTCAACAGTTTGGGTAATGCGATCGGGTTGCACGAATCGGATTTTGTTTGGGTCCTGGTGGCTGGTAGCTGGTGGCTGACCTACAAGGACGAGCGGAAGTATTGTTTACAGGGTTCTGTTCTGTTTGTGTGTATTCCACACTAGAAGTTTCCCTTGCGGACGGACTTTTGCGTATGGACAGTAGTCTGTCTATTTGGATATCGTCTTACAGTCTTACAGCCGCCTATTCGCCGGCTTCTGTTCGATGGCTTGTCCCCAAAATAATAGTGGATAATCCCCTGAAAGGTTCGTCGGTTAGCTGATTGCAGATAGCCACCTTAATGCTGAGTGTACAATTACAGGCATCTTTTATGAGGGCCTGGTTTTTAGGGAGAACAATACGACAACAAATTAGTGGCTTTTTCCGAAATTCTTATCTTAAGCCAACTTTTATTTTAATTATACTCTCATAATTGATGTTCGTATACACTGTATAATTAAAATTGTGAATGGTTACCGCCGGAGCGACCTCAAAGAGGCAACCTCTCGCTGTGTCAGTTTGTGCGAAAATCCAAATCCCTGCCGCGAATCCTTGCCGCTCATCAACGCCAGCCGCCAAAGTTTTTCACTTTTTAATCCCGCCGAACGCCTCAAGTCCTTCGCCCAAGCTCCTTTGTTGCTGTTGTTTTTGGCCTTTATTTCATTCGGTATATCCGTTTGTACCCCGCTCTGTGTGTAGGTGTGTATGGGTGTATGGGTGTATGGATGTATGTGTGTGTGGGTGAGAGAGTGTCTGTGTTTGTATAGGAAAAGCAAGAGGAAAACCCGAGCGCGCGCTTTTCATCATCGTCATAATCTCAACAGCAACATCAACAACTTGAAGTGATTTGTGTTTTTCATCCGCCTTGCGATGGTTAAGGCCTTCCCACCTGCCCTCCACTACCACATCCACTTCCCCTGACATCCACATCCACATCCTGTGGCAGTTTTCCTTTTCGCCACTTTCCCCCTCGGAAGGATCCGTCCTCGAAACCCACTCTCCGCCACCCAACCCTCGGTCCGCCTTTTTTATTTAATCACCTCACAAGGCGCTCGAGCACACAACACGGCTTTAATCTATTTTAATTAAAAATATAATTATTTAATATAGCTCAAGAAGGAGGCTCCTGGCCAAGGGTTTCTCTCTTGACTTGGATAAAACTGTGACTTGTTGCGGGGATATTTGGCCAGTGACCTGATCACGACGGCTGGGAAGCCGGGGAAAAAAACAAGCTAAGGTAAATTTAGTATCCATGTTATCACAAGCTCGTACGAAATATTCTATAATCGAAAAAGAGAATTACTGTTTCGTGTTCTTAAATAAACATAATCGTTTACGCAATATTGATTTGGAAAATTAAACAGCTGGCGTTCTGTGTTTTTGGCTTAAGTCGCAGTAGAATATCCCTAGATCCCAAACAAAATCTAATAATATCGTATATACTATGTTTATGGCGAAGCTAACGTAAAAGTACATAAGTGGTTTAAAAATACTTTTTAAAATACAAATTCCAAGTTAGAAATAAGTACAGCGTTCCAATCACGGCGTACTTCCTGTGCCTTAGCTGTCTTGCCAATTTTGAGTGGTTCCTTTTTAGGCACTAAACAAAAAAAAAAAACGACAGGGAGTCCTGAACATATGCCGACAAAATTTCGCATAAAATTATAAAGTATGCGTGGCTGGAGGAGCAAATCGAGGGAGGGGTAACTGGGTAAGTACTTGAGGAAACTTTCTTTACTGTGCAAATTTACGCCAGCAAATCTGTGCAGGCTTTGTCACAAACTCCCCGAACATCATGTGTAGAATTCATTAAGGTGACTAAATACACTGGGCGAAAGGGGGGCTGCTGGCGGCAGGGGGAACGTTATTTTTTTGCCATTTTCGGGAGGGATGATGGGGACTTGGCAGTTTCTCAAGCTGCGTGTAATTTGTAGCAAGTGGCGGCAGGTAAAGCGATGCCAAAAAAGGAAGAGAGGCTGCTGCAGCAACAGATATTAATTTCGCCTTGCGAGCTAAGGCAAAGTAACTTAAGCTTCAACTTGTAGAAAGAAGATTGAGATACAGGCCCAGTCTGTATCCCCACTTCCTTCAGACGGCAACACCTTGTTGTTGCCCCAGCTTCTACTGCCACTGCTGTTGTTGTTGTCGTTGCTTTTGCTGTTGCCGTTGCTGCCGTGCACATTAATTCGTGGGAATTAATTATTCTCAGGCCTGTGACGATTCCCAAGACACTCGCTCACTCATTCGTTCGTTGATACCCAGATCCGAGCCCCCAATCTCCCAATCTCCCAATCTGCGACCAGCTCCTCCAAGTTCGTCACTTTGCTTCTGCGGTAAGGCCAACATTTTTCGTATCTGTATCTGCAGCACTTCACGCTCTCTTTTAGTGCCCTACCCCCTTGGAGGGTATAGCTAAATCATAATCTCTATAAAATTTTTTTTTTAACCCTTGATTATAGTAATAATAAATATACAATTTAATCACAGTTGAATCAAACTTGTTTTTTGCCAAAAATTTAAGCGTTTCTTTTTATTCTTAGTTACCATAAAAAGGGTATTTAAAGTTCCCACTTCACGATCCTATCCTCCCTACCCAGTTATATGTCCTTATATACGGACACACATAGGCGAAGTTTATGTACTTATGGGAGCTCTTACCGCTCCGCACCGCCGTCTTCCCACCAACTTCCTCGGATAAGCGTCGCAATTACAACAGGGCCTGCAAATCGCTTCATCTTTTTTTATGGCTGCCCTACAATGGCCGTTTTGGGATAGTCTTATGGATAGGCGGCCCGGCTATGTTGGCCAAGACCAGACGACGAGACGGCCCATAACAAATCATTGGACCGTGTTAGCGTCGAGTAAGTAAATTTGATGATTTGCACTTTGAACTTTAATTTGTGTTTACCACGTCTGCTCTAAGCGCAATTCGGCTGCCTAAAACTAATGGACACTTGGCCTTTTACTACCTGCTGCTGAGCGCCGTAATAAGCCAAAAATGTATAGTTAAAATTTTACGAATGCAAATACTTTATGGCTGGATTTTTAATACAACATTTTTTACAACCAAAAACAAACAACAAAAACAAAATATTCAGCTACCTAGGAATAAATACTTTGTCTTTAAATCGGTTAATATAATTTTAAAGAAATTTAAATGAACTTATATTGACTGACATTCACGTAAAGGGTCTACGAAAGTAAATGCAGCCTGATCCCATCTCCGATTTCCCGACTCAGGTTCGCGATTCACCCTTTATCCCCCATATGCTGTGACGTCTGATTCTGTTTCTGTTTTTGCTTCTGTACCCCTTTTCCCACTTTTCAGCGCATTTGGCTTTTCTTTTGCAGCGAGGAACATTGCATTATTTATGTACAAGCCCTGGGAGGAGTTTCTAGAATTTTTGTTAATAATTCTTACCAGCAGCTTGTGGAATACGTACAAACGTACGTACATAATTTCGCTTTTTTTTCCTAGGCTATTAAGCTGATGATTTTAATGAGTGAATAATGTGTTTGGTTTCCCCCTCGAAACGTCAACGCTGGCCCCAGTTTTTCTGCTTTAATTTTTTAATAACCTTCAAACTCTTGACTTCGGTCGAGTTCTTTAGCAATTCGTTCGTTTGCCTTCGACATGTGTCGGCGGTCCCCCGCTTGGAAAAGTTCCCAGTAGCGCACCAGATTCGAGTGGAGCATTAAATTTGTCATTAGGCCCTGGAAATTACATCAAGTAGTGTTTCTGCGCTTCGTAGATTTATCTTTTAAATATTTAAACGTTCTAATTGGCTGACCGTCGGCCACTTGAGGCCTTCTTCTGGTTTCTGGCTTCTGGCGCCCTGAGAACGTTTTCGGTTGACATAGATAATTGTACTGGCCGCGATTATGTAGCAGATTATGCGGCACACAACTGACAAATGTCTGGCTTTTCCCCGCAGGGACGAGGACTCATTGTGGGGCTTTCCGTGGCGGGGGTGTGTGAACTATAATGAGCCAGAGTTGACTTTTCATTTTGGTCTTGTCAAGTGCTCGAGGCTTCTACATTTTTAAGATGCCTTTCCTCTGCCCTCTGACATACGACTCCAAGACAGCCACCGCTCCACCGCTCCACTCGGCTTTCCGTCTTTCGCCTCCACTGGAAAAGCTGTGACATTTTTTATGGCCTGTACTGATGTTTTGACCCAGTAATTTAATGATGCTAAATGGCGTGGCAGTTGATTGCCGGAACATGCGGGCGGGCCCTCTTGGGGGAGGGAGGTGTGAGAAAGCTTCTTGAGTGCAGCAAATGGCAGCAAATTCAATTTGTAGCCCGAGCTTTCGAGACACCACAAGCTGTTGACGAAGAGCGTTCTCGTTCTGTTCCACACAGAGAAATTGGGGGATTCAATGGAAATGCTCTAAAGAGATATGGTAAGTACATTTCACAATTGGTATCTGAAAAATACATTTGCCTACGACACTTTGAGTAGTAATCATGCATTGGAACATCCATCTGCATATTTGTATATTTTATATTGTATTTTTTGGGTCTTGCCGCAACAAAGATTTAGAAATCATATTTCCTGACTCTTATTACTTCCAACTAGAAATCTAGCTCCTTTGGCTTCACAGTCCCAGGCCCATTAAAGCCAGGTTTTCCCACTCGAGATAGCCAGCATATCAGTGGTCATATCAACGAGCTTTCCACTCCAACTCGCAGTTCCATCTCCGGCAGCCATCCCACCGAAGGGACTTGGAAAAAGGAAGTAATCCATTCTGAGTGCAGTTTTCAATATCACTTTCCAGAGACAACTTCCTGTCCCGGCTGGCCGGTCCGCATCATCATCAAAAAGAGGCAGCGTCGAGGAGAAAAACTGTTGGCACTTTGCATACAAATGTGCTACCAAGCCGAACTTATCGCAACATTTTAATAACTGGCGGCAACAGTAGCCAACTGCAGATGGTGCAGCAGATCTGAGCCGCAGCTCGGCAGCTCGGCAGTCCGCTTTCAGTCAGCTTTCATTAATTACCAAGAAAAGCGAGTTTTCGGAGTGTTCTTGCTTTTCCTGCCAGTCAAGAAGTGGCTGCCAGTCGCGGCCAGTATTTTTCGCCAAACTGGCGAGCCCGTCAACAGGTTGCGGGCTGGCGTTGGCCCTAACTGGGCTCGCAAACTGGCTTGGAGCCGCGGCTCTTATCTGGCCAGCACATCACGCAACATGCGCGTAATTTTATGAATGAAGTGCCCGCTGCCGGCCAGGACTCAGAATTCAGCTGGGACCAGCGAAACTGGAAACTGGTCCGGGATCTGCCTCTTAATTGCAATCGCACCTCGGCAACAACAGCAACAGCAACATCTCCGGCCAGTGCAACAGCTAGAAGAGCAAGAACAGCAACAACGGCAACAAGTGCAGCATCAACAGGCCGCAGTTTGTCAGTCAGGTTAACAAATTGCGTTAGGACGGAGCCCAGTTGGCCAACCGGTTTGGAGCACATCTGTGCTCGGCTCGGCTCTGGTGCTGGTGCACTTGTTGCCGCAGCTTCATCATCGTCATCAGCAGCAGCAGAAGGAGCGGCAGCAGCAGCAACATCGGTGCAACTTCTGGAGGAGCAGCCGCACACACTGGCAACTCGCTTATTAAATATGATTATGTGTTCGATTCTGCGCTGCTCTTCAAGATGCTACCAGTGCGACTTCGGGCTTGGGTGCCGGGGTAAAAGTACGGATGGCCACAGGAAGTGGAGCCGCGCCAGGCGTCGTCACATTGGCGGCAGCCCCCTTTCCCCCTTACCCCCTTACCCTTTCCACAACCCCCCAGCTCCCCAACTCCTTAACCCCCCAGCTTCCCATCTTCGACAACTGCTGCCCACTTTTAATGAAGTTTTCCGTTTCGTGATGGTTCTGTTGACTTTCCAAGCCGGGTTGGATACCCTCTTAGTGCGTTTGTGGGGCCGGCCAGGGAAAATCAATTTCCCCGGAGGAAAAGCCCCGGCACAGTGTTGGCTAGGGCATTAGAAAGTCCTCTACTCGGGAGCCCTTCCATTACCGCCAGTGCCTTCGCTAAGCTGCCAAGCAAAATAAAAATCCATTGGCCGTTCAAATGTTTTAATTAAAATTTAATGAATTCAGTGTACTTAATTATGCATTGTTGTTTTTTGCCCTCGCTGTTTATTCCTGGCGCGCAGACGGGGTATGCTGAAAATTAAATTTAATTGTTTTATTTTTCTACCATTGCACTGAGTGGCAATCAAGGCGTATATGAGGCAGAAAAAGCGTCGAAATTTGCGGCGACTGGCAGCCCAAACATGGTAATTAAAATTGCATATATATTAGAATTGATTTGATTATGGAAATATGTCAAAAACGTTTATGGAGTTAGCCGAAAACCTAACTGAAATTGCTGTTTTAATTAACAGGAATTGCGTTGAGCCATCGAATAAACAAATACTCAATTTTACTGTAATAATAAGCAATCTGAATTCAATGGAACTGTGCAATGGATGCAGCAAACCTTGTGCACTTTGTAAATCAATAAAATAAGTAAACAAATTATTTCAGTGCAAACTAAAACATCAAAACCCCTGAATGGAAATGCTAAATCGAATGCTGTGTATTTGAATATTAATTAAAATTAAATCACTGCCAGTCAGCAAAACGTCATATTGGCCAAAACAGGATTTTAAAGTCATAATTTAATAGGAAATCTTTCGAGACCAGAAACAAATCCGAAACTTTGTTGAAACCACCTGTCTGGCCAGCAAACCTCTGGAGGCTGTGAAAGCTGATTGCCCCAGACCAAGTCCACAAGCCGTTAATGCCGCTTTTCAGAAATTAACAAGAAAGGAAGCTAGCTTCGGCAAGCCGAAGCTTATATACCCTTGCAGTCATCAAATATGTCGAACAAAACGCATAAAGGCTAGACAACATCGAAGCTAAGACGATTTTTCTATTCATTTTCCATATTTTTGACTATAGATCATATGGGAGCTATACGATATAGTTGTCCGATTTTGATCAAATTTACCTCGTAATTCAAGAGTCGTAAGAACACTCTATATTCCAAAAATCATACTTGTCTGATGAAAAACAACGATTTTATCAATTTTTTTCCATTAATTCTATATATAATTTTCGATCCCTCCTATGGCAGCTATATGATAGAGTTATCCGATTTTGATCAAATTTAATCCGAAATTCAATAACAGTTAGAAAACGCCATCTTGAAGAATTCAAGTCGATCTGATGAAAAACAATAGAGTGAGAATTTTTTATTTCATTCTCTTGTATTGGAGCTATCCGATATAGTCGGCCGATCCGGCCCGTTCCGACATATATACTGCGTGCAACAACTACACAACTTTTGGGAAAGTTTCAGCACGATAGCTTTAAAACTGAGAGACTAGTTTGCGCGGAAACGGACAGACGGACAGACGGACAGACGGACAGACGGACAGACGGACAGACGGACAGACGTACATACATATTTCGATTCTGCTCGTGATGCTGATCAAGAATATATATACCTTATGGGGTCTGAGGTGTCTCCTTCACTGCGTTGCAAACTTCTGACTGAAATTATAATACCCTTTTGCTCTGCAAGGGTATAAAAATATGTATTATTAAATGTTCCATTAATTAAGGTGAGCGGCGCAGCTATTAATTAATAAAACTTCCTAACAAAACGAAGCCACTTTGTCTGGCCCGAAAAGTAGAATCAATTAGGCGGCATTTAAGGTGCAAGTGGGCACGCCCACCAGGAGAAAGCCTTCGGGGCAATAAGAATGAAGAATGATGACCGAAGTCATCTAGCTGATTGATGACACTTATTTCTGACTTCGGTGAATCTTTAAAGGTATTCTGGAGAGCAAAAATTATAAACATTAGTTCACTAGAGCTATGAAATTTCATATTGTATACAACGCTGTGTTATGTTTTTAAAATCATTCATTATCTTCTTAACATATCCTCCACATTTATAAGTTCCCCCATCCCTTGAAATGAAATACCTTTGTTTTAATTTGAAAAATTTGTAATTTTATTCAAATATTTTTCCGTTTCTGAAGATACAAAAATTTGTTTTATTTTTTGTCGTTTATGTTTTTTTTTTTTTTTGTGTGGATTCACCGCTTTGTTTTCGTTTTTAATATTTTAAATATTACATTATAATATTTATTTTATATAATAAAAGTTTATTTTACACACGTACTTAGCTCGTTTGCTCTCCAACTTTCTTCAATTTAAATGCAAATGCGGTCGAAGTCTAATTTATAATTAACATGTTTATTGAATTTGTATTTATAGAGTTCTTTAGCATAATTTTTGGCGCTCGCGCGTGCATCAACTTCTTTACCATGTATATAATTATTGTCATGCATGATAAAAAGAAAGTCGCTGAATGCTGTAAATACGTACTTTGAATATATTCAATGTTTCGAGTCTTAGGCCTATCAAAAGTCACACTTAAAATGTCTATATAATTGAAGTCGCTATTTCGGTTTGGTGATTTCGAATCGGGTTCGTTGGAAGTCGAACGCTTGCGCTTTTCGGGCCTGCTGTGTATATTCGTTATGTTTACATGTTTACAGTACGTATATTGATAAATATCGGTATGTCCTATAGCTTAAACTTGAACAACTGCTAATGAGAATGAGTCACGACTCGCCAGACTCGCAATATATTTAGACTAAGGCTAAAATGCGTAATTCCTACTACTTAATATCGAGAGACCTTACTACGAATTAATATTTTGAGAGTGTTGCGTTGTTCCTTCCCCTATTTTTCTTTTGTTTTTCTTGTTGTTTTTCTTTTGTTTTGTGGTGTCTACTAATGCTGCTGCTTCTGCCGATGTTCGGGTTGTGGTGGACTAAGTGGGTGGAGGGCAGGCATTTCGTAGAACGGGTTGCGCACCTGCCCCGTGGCCAGACCAATACCCCGAATCCCCAATCCCGGGCCCCAAATTAATTGGAATGGGGATGGGAATGGGAATGGGAACGGGAAAGGGAAAGGGGTCTTTGGTCTTGTGGCAAACGTTTTGGCCTGCGTGTTTCCATCTCCGAGTTGCGGTGGTGCCAACGTCTCCAGAGCTTTGGGCACAGGTACTTATCACAGCCTTTGAGCGCCGCATGCAAATGTCTTTTCTCAAAACACACTCAACACGGTTTCTCCATTTGCGCTCCGTAATAACCAACGTCGTAAAGTAATAATTACAAACATAAAATCAAAATAAAATTCAATAAAACCAACGGCCAGCCAGTCGTAACCGAAAGACACGATTCAATTCGATTCGATTCGATTTGATTCGAGTCCAGTTCTGCGTGCGTCCCTCACTTTCCTTGTTTCCACAGGTGATTATGAATGATGTATGTCAATCAGTCTAGCTGGGTTTCGGTTAGCTCGGCTTGGTTTGGCTTGGCTTGGGTTGGGTTGGGTTGTCTGTGGCTGTCACCGACGCTCAGCACGGCTTAATAGGTCTGCGGATGAGAAGAGCGGGCAGGTGGGGCGGTTGTTAGAAATGCGATAAACACAGGTTGTTCTTAACAAGCTGTTAATGACTGTGGAGCGGGAGAGCCATGAGATCGATCTGGATCATTATGGGGAACGGCCTCCGTTTCGAAATAACTTTGTTCGATAATTATCCGAGATATATTCCGCAGGCGGAAACTGATTCCTCCCACTTTTTAAAGTGTATTCCTAACTAGCTTTTCAACTTACCACTGGCGGGTAGGACATGTACTTGTCGCTCATATTGAAGTACGATCCATCGGCTGGCGGCGCCGGCGACGGCGAGGATATATAGCTGCCCTTGATCACCAGGGAGGAGGCGGGCGAGGGGGAGGGGATGTAGAGCCCGTTGGAGATCAGCATGTGATCGTCCTTGGAGCGCATCTGCATGCCCTCGATCATTCCCGTGGCGCTGTTCCGCTGACTGTGCCGCTTGGGGTTCGGCAGGGTGCGGGTGAAGTCCGGATTGCACAGCGGGTACGGCGGGGTGCACATGGAGCTCTCCTGGTACTTCGGCGGGTACGCCGTTGACTGGATGATGTCCACGTTCTCCACGAGGTACGTGGAGGCGGCCGCCTTCTTCTGCACATCCGCCTGCAAAGCAGTGATGGGCAGCTGGTTAGAGTTGAGGAATCAGTTGGTTAGATCTCATTAGTGGGTTAGGAGTGTTCGGCACTCACCTTGTAGACAGACTGGCTGTCGTCCTTGGAGTACACGTCGTCGTTGCTGGGCTCCGCCTCGCTCTGGGACTTGTTCTGCCGACGAATCACGAACCAGGCCACCAGGGCAGCATTCAGAACCAACAGAACCATGGCGGCCGAGGTGATTCCTATGATCATCACATTGGGCAGCTCGTCCTTCTCCGTGTACTCCGCCGAGTGGGGCTGGGAGCCCTTGCTGAGGGTCAGCTTGATGTCCGGCATGAACTTGCTACCTCCCGCCTCATTGGCGGCCATCACGGAGAAGTAGTAGGTGGCTCCGGGCTTCAGGCCATCGAGGGACACGTTTAGGTATCCCGGCTTGGCGTCCACATACTTGTACTTATCCTCGCCATGCTGCTTTAGTCTCAGTCGGAAGTAGGTCTGCATGCCTCCATCGAATCCGGGCGTCCAGTTCAGCTCCACTCCCGTGTCGCTGACATTTCCCACCCGCAGCTGAAGAGGAGCGTCCGGACGAGAGGGCTTGCTGAACTCCAAGGTGGTGCTGGCCTGTCCCAGGGCGTTTCGCACCACGCACTCGTACTGCCCGTAGTCATCCGCCGAGGTGTTCTCGATCAGGAGAGCGGACTCGTAGTTGAGGGCATCCACCTGGCGCTCCACACTCTTGAACTTGTTCCGTCGCTGCATCTTGATGTCCTTGCCATGACGACGCCAAATAAAACTGGGCTGAGGAGCGGCCAGGGATCTGCAGATCAGCTGAGCTCGAACCCCCAAGCGAGCGGCGTAGCGAGTGTAGGAGGGGGAGTGATCGATTTCCGGAGAAGCTGGATGTAAAGAAAATACATAACAAATGGTTAAGTTTATCAGGTTTCACTACATTACTCTTGCTTAAGAAAAATTTAAATATTTATATGACAATTATACTCACTTTGAACGACTAGAAGTACGTTTTGGGCTGCGGGAGCTCCTCTTTGGTTGTCCACAATGCAGGTGAAGTTGCCAATGTCGCTGCGCTCCACCTTGGCGATCTGCAGCAGGGCGGTTCCGTTCTCGAAGCTCGAGATGGTGCGGGTGGCAAGGTCGTAGCCGTCGCGGGACCAGCGCACATGAGCGGCCTCTAGCGGGCGGGCCTGAATGTGGCAGGCCAAGACCGCCGGCTCGCCGGCCACGAAGCTGCGGCCCTCACTCACCGATGTGATTGTGGGGGCGTCTGAAAACAAAGAAAAAACAGGAGAAACCATACACAGTTAGCTCCGTTTTGGGGGTCACTTCTTGTGGCCTTCAACTACTCACATTCGACGGCCACTTGGATCTCCAGCAGAGCGGTGCCCTGGCTGTTGAGCGCCTCGCAGATGTAGACACCCGCATCGTTGCGACTGAGCCGGCTGATATTGAGACGCGGTCCGTCGGAGATCAAACGCTGGCCGCTCAGACTGTTGCTGCTAATGGGCAGGCCGTCCTTGGTCCAGGTGTAGCTAATTGCCATGGGGTTTCCGCTGGCCATCAGCTCCACATGGAACGGCGCTCCCTCCACTCCCACGAACGTGGTGCTCTGCGAGGCCTCGAATTTGGGGGGATCTGGGGGTAAAGGTGTTCGGATATTGGGTATTGGGTATTGGGTATTGTTAGTTAAAAATGTATTTCAAATTAATATTGGGTAGCAATTAAACTCACAAAGTATATCCAAGCTGATGGTCTCGTGCACACTGCGCTGCAGAACTTCATTGTGACTCTGGCAGGTGTAGACGATGCCATCCAGATCTTGGGTGATGTTGACATACATCTCCAGTGTGGACACCGAGCCACCCCACAGACCAGGCCTGTTGGCCAGGTTAAGACCCTCCACGGGAATGCCGTCCTTCCACCAACTGATCTTCGCTGGAGGATTACTCGAGCTGGAGTCGCAGACCAACTTGGCTCGAATGCCAGGCACCAGATTCTTGGGCACAACACTTATCTTAACCGTTTCAGGGGGAACTAAGGGTTGAAAATACTGTACAGTTTCTGAGTCAGCTATAAAAATCTTCAATTGCTTACAATGAACTCCCAGAGTTTTGGTGGCGAAGAGCGGGATATCAATGGCTGCATTCTGAACTTTGCACTTGTAGATGGCATTGTTGTCGGAGGCGTTGACCAGCAGGGAAAGTTCTGAGGAGATCTTGCTGTCCACCAGTTTGGAGGGAGCATTCAGGATCTTATCGTTCTTGTACCACTGCAAAGTGGGCGGGGGATTGCCGCCAGCAGAACTGCACTGCAGTTTCAAAATAGATCCAGAGATAAGGATGTCACCATCGTTGTAGCCAGTCAGCAAAGGCGGCGAAGGGGGATCTGTATGAAATGAATGAATTACAGCATTTTAATTAAATTACACCCTTCAAGTGATGAAGTGCTCAAACGATAAGATCAAAGGGTGGTTTGGTAGACTTACAGAGGACATTTACGGTGTGAGATCCCACCACATTCTGGGTGAGCTCCGTGTTAAGGGCGTGGCAAACGGCGATGAAGGACCTGCTCTGCGAGTCAATGTTCAGAGTGATGTTGGAACTGCTCACCCAGCCTCCGTCGGAGGCACTGGTTGTCTTGTAGGTGCTGTTCTCGAGGGGCCTTCCGTTTATTGACCAACTGATGCGGGCCTGCGGATTCGAGGGGGCAGTCACGCAGCTCAGTTGCACGGAGTCGCCGACCTTGGCCTGATTGGCGCCGCTCAGATACACGTCCTTGGGGGCATCTGCACAAAGAAGTCGTGTTTGCGTTTATGGATGAGTGAAACAAATATTTTTTAAAGCACAAATTATAAAAAAAACAGAACTGTTGGTTTCTTTTTTGAATTTCGCACCGAGGTGAATATGGTTTATGGCTTTTCCTCGCCAGGGAAACTTACACAGGACAGTCAGATTGAGTTCGGCGCGCAGGGGAGTTGTCGCCAGCAGATTCTTGGCCTCGCACACCAGATTGGCCCCATTGTCCTCGGCGGCGGCGGTGAACTTGTAAACGTTCTCCGACAGTCGCCCGGAGGTGCGCTGCGGCGAACTGATGGCCACGCCGTTCCGGTACCAGGTCAACTGGGCCGGGGGATTCCCCCGCGACTGCGGCAGGCGATTTGCACTTCCTGGCCGCGGTGCAGGCTTTCGCCCTGGCCGTAGCCCTCGAAGAACGGGGCTCCCGGGGGATCTGCGGAGGGGGAACAGGCGTCAGGATTAGACACAAAGGACTGGGGTCCAGGAGCCACTCGCACACTTACACAGCACGGAGAGCTGCACCTGGGCGCGCATCGGGACGTCGGGGGGCAGGGCCTTGTGCCGCGCCTCGCAGGAGAACTCCTTGTAGTCGTCCTCGGCGCGGGGCTGCAGGTGCAACGTGGAGCTGGTCGTGAAGCGCTTCGGGGCAGTTTGATTCACCGACACAATGGGAGCTACACGGGGAGAAAATGTCAAGGGAATTGGTCAAAAAACTATATGCAATTTAGGGGATATATAGGTTCCTTGAACTAGGTAACTGCTGAAAATTAAATTTATTAATGTTGTATAAAATGTATACGCTATAATTGATATATCTTTTTGTATTTAGCTGATTTTTGGCCATTATCCTACGACCGTCAGACGTACACGTATATATATGTTCTTTTGCTTTGCAAACTTCTGAATGAAGGGTATAAAAGGAATCGAACTCACCTGTGGCAACTGGCACCTCGCCCTGGAACCAGACAATCTCCGCCGCCGGATTGGCGTTCTCGGCGATGCAGTGGAGCGTGAGGTTCTGGCGCTCCTCCACCTCGACGCGGGCATTCCGGGCATAGCCCTCGATGACGATGCTGCTCGGCGCCGCCACGATGCTCAGCTTGGCGTTGGCCCGGATGGCCGGATTGCCGGCGGCAGGACCCACCTGGCACTGGTATTCGGCGTCGTCCTCCAGCGTGGCGTTCTTGATCTGCAGGTTGTAGGCATTCTGCTTGGCATCCACTAGCACGGAGTAGCGGGGGAACCCGGGAATCACCGCCGAGAAGCCCAGCGCAAAGCCGTCCTTGGTCCACTGCACCTTGCCCGCCCGGTTGGACACCTCGCAGCGCAGGAGGGTGTCGGTGCCCTCGAGAATCTGCAGATCGTGGGGCGTCAGTCGGAACTTTTGCACGGGCGGGGTCGCCCCCTGAACCGGCGGAGTTGGGGCCGTAACTGCGGCCAATCCGTGGCAGATGGTGGCAGCTGCAGAGAGAAAATCAGGGGGTTTTTATTACCATTGGGGAATATATATAGAAGAAGTATTTTTCAATGGAAGTTATTTTGAATTGTCTCTGCCCGAAAACCTTGGTTTTTTAAGGGATTAATTTGCAGATGTTTCTCCCCGTGTAAAACAAAAGGAGATGGAAAGGAAATTCGCATGGTTAATCGGCACGTTCGACATTTGCGCACGTAGTTTGCCAAGTGCACCGGCAATGGGAACAGTTCAATTGGCATCGAACCGACATGGCTGCCTGATGGCTGACAGGGCCGAGAGTCGCAGTTGGAGTCTGAATCTGAATCGGATTCCGATTCGGAATCGGAATCGATGTCGGAGTCGGATTCAGATGGCCACGGTTACCCAGTTTTACAGCCCACACATAAAATACACATTACTTAAGCGTAAGCCCCGACGACGTCGTTCAGTCACATCGCACTAATTTGGAACAACTTCTTTTTTTCTGCCCGATTCAATTCGATTCGATTCGTTTCGTTTCCTTTCCGCTCACATGTGTCAGTCGAGCCGGGGAACTCAACTCAACTCTCAGGCTGTCATTGAGACATGGATGTATCTGTATCTTTTTCTGTCCGTCCATTCGTCCCTCAGTCCATCCGTCCATCAGTCCATCGGTCTTTTGCCGTTCAGTCTGTTTGACGCTGGATCGGCCCACACCTAGCTCAAAGTAGGTCTGCAGCTTGCGGCTCATTAGCATTAAAATGTCTTAAAGAAACGACCCGGCCACGTTCGATACCAAATTGAACGGCCTACTCACTCGGCCCGCTCTGGGTTATGTGTCCCGGGGGTGTGAGTGTGTGTGTCGCCGACCTAATCAGCATTAGGGCAATCTACATAGGTACATAAAAGCATTGACAACTCACGCACACTGTCGCCGGATGGTGGGAAATCTGCGTGTAAATGCCGCGTGTGGGTGAGCTGAGCCACAGGAGAAAGTTCCGTTTCGGTTTTCGGGTTTTGGCCAGGCAATTAAATGGGAGATAATACCCTGCTGGCGAATTAATCATCTCCGATCGAGTTCTTATAAATTACCCAGCTAAAGACAACTGTCGCCCCATCTGCGATAAATAACCCTCGCCCATCTGCGACTAATGAATTGGCCATTTATCAAGCGCAAATCTCTAATAACATTCTTAATTCCGCCGATCGGAACAAGTTTAGTTTTTAATTCGACTCCAGCGAGCACTGCTCAATTAAACTGGTTTCGGTGCCACTGTGCACTGCGCGCCGCGTGAGTCGTGGCCACAAATGGCTGGACAAATAAACAAAGCAAACGCTTCTGTCGTGGACTTCATCAGCGGATTAATTGATTATTTGTCTGCGAAGACAGCGGACAAGGGGACAAGATGGTCTTGAAAGAAGGCGCTCGAAGGAAAAGCGGATATGAATTGGTTTGGGGCGGAAATGTGAAAATGTGGCCAGCGGCCACCCACTGGCAAAGTTACTCATTCGTTTTGAGGGCGCCTCGATTTGCATTCTCTGCCATTCTGCCATTCTGTTATTCTGCCGGCCAAAGTTCAAGCAATTAAGCCAAGCGACAGTTGACCAACTCGGCACTGCCAGAACATTTCCTGCGGCAATTAACCAGCAACGACGACGACGACGACGAAAAAAAGGCAACAAAAAGAGCACAACTTGACAGGTTTTTGCACTGACAATGACGACAAAAACAGAGAAAACTGAGACCGGCCCACTGCAACTGCAGCGACATGCATACAACTCATTTAGTGTCATTACGGGAGGAAGACGGGAAGATGGCTATATGGCTATATGGTTTTATGGCCAAGAGGGTCATCAGGGCCGAGAGGGCGGTGAGACGCTGGCGATGGAAAGACACCCCGCTGGCTCGAAGAAAAGGCAACACACAGAGGGTAATTGTCACACATATGCAGGCCAGGATGGCCAACAAAGAAATCCTTGAAGTGTGACAGAAGGAAGCAAAGAAGCAGTCGAAGCAAGGAGAAGTGTACAAAACACACACTCTGCTGAGTGAAGTAAGTGCAAAGTAAATGAAAGATGAGCAGCAGGCCAAAGGTCCAACCGGTTTAGCATTTCATTCATGGGTTTTCAACCAGCCATCCAGTCAGCCAGCCAGTCGGCCGGCCATCCGTCGTTCTGGCCAGTGGTCAGTGGCCATTCGGGAAGTGGAAGTTAGGGCCCAGAGGTAGAGGCACAGGCAGCTGTAATTGTCAACTGGTCCCACAAATTGTACGCAAACTAAACTAACTGCTCGACCGCAAGGCGTACGTCCGTAGTCGATGGCATTGCCGATGGCGATGATGATGATGTCGATCCGGGGCTCCCAGGACCTTTGCCTCTGGCTCTTCCTCTTCCTCTGCCTCTGGCCAACCACTCCGGATTTGCATGTGCCTGCGGCTGAGCCTATGCCAAAGTCGATTCCTGGCCGCAAGTTAAGTGAGTGTGTTGCCCTGCATTGGCCTCAAAAAGCCTGCTAATAGTTTTCGAGCTCCGCAGGTCCTCTGGCAGGACACTCGGGGAGGCCTGACTTGCTAAGTGACTCACGCAGGAAGTTTGGCGAGCCTCTGGCTTTTATCGGTTCTACTCCGATTCATTCGCAAGATTCTAGCAACTTACTTTTTATAACACAAAAGTTAAAGGCAACAAAAGTGTGTTAATTTCAACAAAGAGAGGATTTCTGATATTTCTTATATTTTTAGGGAAAGGGAATTGTAAATTCAGGTCAAATGATTATGTTGTTAAAGCCAGAAAAAATCTTGTAAAATGTAATTTCTAAAATAAAACGAAATCTCCATCACTTGTTCGCTCATCTCTATCGTGAGTTGTTACGTGTGGCAAAACCAGGCGAAGCGCAACGCCGGATGTCGCACTAATGGTCAACGCAACGCAACGCACTCGAAGGTCCCGGCCCGATTTAGCCCACTGCCGTTCGCTCGGGCCCCCAGTCCTCGAGCATCGGCCGAGATGGCCTGCTGGCCGCTTTGTAAGTTAAACTATCTACAAGTCATTAACTCATACAAAGCCAGCAACAGCAACTGTCGCAGAGGGTGAGGCTGTGAGCCTAGAGACACAATCCAGAATCGAGGGCCAGCATCCAGAATACAGAATACAGAATCCAGCAGCCAGCAGGCAGAATCCCCAGTCCAGAATCCAGAGTGAAGTGAAGTGGCCTGGACCAACGCACACTCGGCTTTTGTTTTCCCTTTTCGCTCCTTTTTCCTGTGTTTTTTCCTTATCGAGACCAGTTTCCAGTTTATTCGCTCACGCTGCCACTTTCTGGTAACTCCAGCGCGTTAATGGAAAATATTGTGGCATATCACAGGAAATCCGGTGAGGTTTTTTTTCGTTTGCTGTTGCTCTTGCTCTTGGCCCTCTTTATTGTTGTTGTTGTTGTTCGTGTTGTTGTTGCTGTTCCACCGAGTTGTTGGCGGCGGGGCCCTGTGCACACTCCTTTTAGCCGGCAGGACACTTAGCCGGCATCTACTCGCTTTGACAAAATTAACGGGCACATAAATCTCCTCTCCGGGTTTTGCGGCTTTGCGTTATAAATTTAATTAAATTTTTTTTTCCTTTATCTGCGCCTGTTAACCATTTTTTGTCGGCTGCTGGCTGCTTGTGAACTTAACAAATGTCTTTTATTATATTGATTAAAGCGGCTTTGGTGTGTCAAATTTGTTGTCAGCCATGTTAAGCGCCGGCAAAGTGTTTCAAATTGTTTTAAATGGCAAGGGAAAGGATTTCGTCGGGGCAATAACAATTATTTTCCACATGTCCTGAGGGTTGAGAACGGAGGCAGCGACTTAAACTTGGCTAAAATGTGAGCCAAGCCGATTTCCCGCTGGCACTTAAGCGGTTTTTAGCCACCCTACCGACTTCCATTGTTCTCATGGTAATACAATGCAGAGGGTTAGATTAGGTAGCAATGCCAATTGGGTACATTATTTAATTATTTCCACGAACTCATTTCCAAAAATATACCTTTAAGCCTTGGAGCTTAAATGCAGAATATAAAGTAAAATAATATATGGTGATTGGCTTGCCAATTCGAGATTTCTAGATGGCTCTCCCCAAAGATATCATCTCGAAAAGAAATACTCTTTCCGCGGTCTTAAAAGCATTTCGAGTTATCTTCCCCATCGCACTGGGACCCTACAGTTGTTGGCTTTGAGGCTTCCGCTTATGGCCAAGTTTATTGCTGACCCAGAACCGCCTTAATCATCGCTGGCAGCCCGCATACCCTCACTTTGGTGTCACCGAAAAAGCATTTAATGTGCGCCTCGGGCACGCTTAATAAATTCACAATAAAACGCATTTGAATCGGGCGAATCGGCTGAATGGGGATCGGGATCGGGATCCGGGGGCATTAACGACCTCGAAATGTTTGTTTATTGTTGTGCCCCCGCACAGATCCTGGAGCTGGCGAATCGTCGCATTACCGAGTCTCTCTCTCTGAGTCAGTGTGTGTTCGAGCACTGATTGAATTATAAAATTTGCAGCTGAACAAACGCCGAATGGCCGGACCAGGCCAATATCAAATGCCAAGAGCCGGCGCTGCGGAACCGGGCCTCTTCGACGTTAAACTAATCAACTAATTTGCTATGAACTTTGTGGTCTGCACAAATTAGAGCGTCCGAGAGGCCAGAGCCCCGGCGAACCCACACCGAATCCATTCGGAGGCATTAACATTAATTATTTTCTGCTTCATGAGCATTTTAGATGAACACAAACTCTGGATGGAGATGTGACCCCGACTCTCAAGTGGAGACCCTCCCGCCACGGGACTTTCATCTTTCGTTAATTAATACAAAAATGTTGCCCCCTCGGTCGCGTCAACTATTTTTTCGGCTATGCGATAGAATATTTTCAAAATTGTTGCCTTACCGCAGCAGTAAATATTTTCCATGCGAAATTGAAAGTATTTTGCGGGCTGGACAGCTTGCCACTGCAAATCTGAATTTATAGCAAGTCCGGAATTCGTCGGGAATGTCAGCTGAAATTTTAAATTTAGTGCAGCAACAAAAAGGCTTCCCGCTCAATTTAAGGCTTTAATGGAACCATTTTTGAATGTTTTTAGGACATCAAAAACAAAGAAAACATAGAGCGAATAACTATAAAAAGCTGGACGAAATTAAATTTCGGCGAGGCGGGAAAAATAAAAATCAATTTTTCCTGATGTCGTGCATAATAAAAACGCGAAGGGAACGAACAGTAATAGATTTGATGATTTTACGACTGTAAGCCACTCCGGCTGTCAATCCGCTCGTCCGACCAGTTTTGTCAACTGCCACATGCGTGGGTTAGGAGTTTTTGAACACCCACAAAGCCGAGCTGGCTCAAAAAATATACGAGTTTTATTAGTCATAAATTGAAAATCATAAAACCCGCTTAGAGCACCTAGCCCCGCGTTTCCGACTATGAAAATAAATTAGTCTGAGGAAATGGGATGAAATGGAAAGTCGGGGCGGGGGACTCCTAAGATATGCAGAAAATATTATTTAGCAGCCTCGTAAAACTTGGTGGGGTGATTTCCTGCAAATGGCTAAACTTTCGCAGGCCGTGGAAAATGAATTTTTGCTCTTGCCCAATATCCTGGAAAGTTTCAAGAACCCAAGGCACTGGGGAGCCGGGAGCAAGGGTCCCACTCCGTCGAGAGGCTATTTGAACAAACAGTCTAGCTGGCCAGAGACCCATAATAGACCCATAAAGAAATCAAAGCAAAACCAGTTCGGTTCAGTTCAGTTCGGGAGGCAAGACTGGCCAAGAGAGCCGTCGACACAACCTACGTGCTGCGAACAGGTAAAAGAGATATATACACGATGAACGTATGAAAAAACTACGGGCTTATGAATGGTAACCGCCAAATGAATGGCTCCACAAAGACTCAAAAGACGTGGGCTTTGCCTCAGTTCGCGGCGCATATTAAGCTGAATTTAAATTTAGCTGGAGCGCAGCTAAGTATGGGTATGGCATGGTATAGTTGAGTATCCGTCTGGCATCCGAACCCAAGGCACGCACCTGGCTTTGGCTGCCTTCTTGGCTCGAACGGCTTAGTTTAATGCCGCGCTGAATTGGCCAACGTCGATCGACGACGGCTGCACTTGTCGCCGCTCGGCTCGCAAATGCCAAGACGGAGTCGATTGCACTTCTTGCCACCGCTCCGTGCCCCGCGTATGTGGCAACTGCATAATTATAATGTCTCGGCCCGGAGCGGTACATCGGAGCGGTTCACTGGCTGACTGGCTGACTTGTCGGCCTGTCTCGCCGAAAGGTCAAACAACATATTTCTGCCGTTTTATTAAGCGCTGAACTTTGCTGGTGGGACAAAATTAGTTTAGCCGAGACTGGAAGTTTTATGAAACCACCGAAAAGTGATCATTAAAAATTCCGTGAGATATTTGAACGGAAAGCCATTAAACAATTCATAACTATGCAAATATGCTCTTAAAATTAGCAACAATCAGCGTTCTAATGGAATATATAAACTCACTTAAGTCCCTTTTTGATTTTTCATTGTAGCTCTTAACTCAGTTTGTTGTTCGGCCAAGTTGTTCATTCAAAGTTTGATGAATAGAACGGTAACCCATAAAACCATTTATAACTATGCAAATCGATTCCAAAATTAGAAGCTTGACAAAATCATCCAACGGAAATACAACATTTCGAAAGCATGTTTAAGTGTTATGTTTTTATTTTTAAAGAAAAACATAGTTTCCGATATTTTATATGTTTTGCAAATATAATCAATACAAAGAAACAATCGTATTTTGAATTATTTATTTTGTCACCCGCACACACTCGACCAGGCTTAAAGTTTTCCTTTTGTTTTTGTTAGTTTTTGTTTAATTTTATTTATGTATGCGACTCCAAACTTTGCTGTCGACCAAGCGACCGAGTGCTCACCCATTTGTTTTTATTAAACTTAATGGTCGGCAAAACGTCGGTATTGCCCATACATTTGTGTATAAATAAATTCGTTTTTTCAAGGATGCGTTCATTAACTTTTTGAGATTTATGTAGGCAGCGTGTGAACAGATGCGGGCCAGCCTCGAAAACCGCTGCAATTGTCAACGATTCCCATTCGAAAGCGAACACAGATTTTAATGGGGGGACATAAAACCCATTTTTTAGTTTTGCACTTTGGCTCATAATGGGGCTCAGTGTGTCGGACAAAAAAGAACCACAATGCCAGCCAGCGTTAGCCGTCACCCATGAGCCAGAAATTCAAGTTGTCTGTCGGCGCTTTGGATTTGGAAACTGTTCGGACATATCGCTCGCTCGGTCACAACTTCCCTCTTGAAAGTTAGATAATCGAGGTACCGCTGCATCGAAACTAGACACTACGGCCAGATTAATGGCTGCGAGCTGATTAGTTTGAGGCCAAGACAAAAGGCAGCACAAAAGGCCGAGCTCGATGGGCCGTAATTAAGCAGAGAGCAGAGACAACGCAACATGGTGCTTTGTGTGGAGTCCCAGTTTAGTCAGAACATGTAAATTATAGATAAGCTGGCTGGCCCATTGTGCCCCATGCTCTACATGCCCAGCAACCAAAATGTTCATTTGTCAAAATTAACACCGCCGTGGAGCCGCCACAAATCGAATCAAAAATGCCGCCAGGTATGGCTAATACCAATCGAGAGATCTTCGAGTCTCTGTGAATTGGGACAAATTGATTAAAGGCGAACCCTTATGCTTCTTAACGGAAGGGGTAATCTTCTAAATTCTATGCTCAGTAAAGTGGAGTAACTGGATGTATCCGAAAGATACGAAAACAAAATGTAGTGAGTTACTACTATTTCATAAGTGGAGAAGGAAACTGTGTGTTCCTTATTCGGCTTTCTTCATTACAGGAACTCTCCTTTCTTTATTTTTTGTTCATGTTATCTCTACAAAAACATCGGTTTCCGAAATCTCCTGTCCCTATCAATTTGGAGTTCTCACACCCTCATCAGTCATACGGCTTCCCGGTTATTGTCATTCTATTAACTCCGAACCAGGCCATCAATCATCCTATTTCGCTACTCCATAAAAAGTTCGTTAGTGCTAAATATGAACTTTACATTCCTGGCATCTGCAACTAAAAATTGATATAATTCTCACATTGACTCGGCGACTGGTTATTAATTCAGTTTTCACGAGTATCTCGCTTCTTTTTGGGCCAGAAGTTGCCGTACACTTTTGTGGGTTTTCGACCACATCCCAGGCAGTTTAATTGAGGCAACACGGGAAAACAAAAAAAAAACATCAAAAGCAACAAAAATAAGAAATAAAAAAGAAACAAAACAAAGAGATACAAACAACTGACGCTGGTCGAAAACCGGCTCAGGCGCGCCAGTGTGTTGGTGTTGGCCATCCATCATTATGAAATGTTTGCCGGTGTGGGTAAGTGGTGCACCTGCTCGCATTTCGAAGCCTGGGCTCCTCGCCGGTTTTCGGGGGGAACAGGTCCGGCTTGGGTCCTCCTTCATTGATAGCTTCGAGTGCAACTTTCGCATGCGCAAAGTTGCCGGACAGCATATGCCGACCAGATCGGATCGGATCCAGCCCCATCAACCGAGTTCCCCGTTCCCAAGTACCAGTTACCAGTTACCATTTACCAGTTACCAGTTGCCAGTTGGCAACTCTCAGCTCCCAGCTCCCAGCTGCTGCTTCTGTTTTTGCCGTGATTCTGGGCCCGCCGCTTTTTCCAGATGGCCATACACTCGCATACTTATTTTTTGTGCGCCCAGCGTAAGTTAATATGACTTGTAGCACGATGATTGCTTCCTGTGGCAACTCGGCCTGAAAAACCCGCTGACAGCCAGCGACATCAGCGGAGCTTCATCAGCTCGCTGCCTTTTTTATGAATGAAAAATCGCTGTCGCTTCGGCTATCTTGCCGTCCCTGTCTGCTGGCGGAAGTTATAAATTAATTGAGTAAATATCGATTCGCAAACACACATACTTGTATGTACCTACACACATGCCCACATACACATACTATACTCGATGTCTAGGGCTTGTTAATTGGCAGCACTCGAAAGGCAACTCGCAAAACACAGAGCGCTCAAATCCAGCTATTTGCATAGTCAAATTGGCTGCCGGAGCTGTGGAAAACCGAGCTGGGAACTGTTTAGCAGGCGGTGTATCGGTGCTCGGGATTAATGACCATAGAAATCGCATATTCAATTGCTCATCGAGCACTCTCATTCGGCTTTGATAATTTATTGAAAGCGCTTCTTTTTTCCGATTTGTATGCCTTCCACCGCTTTCCACCGAGCATTTCGTGAACTCAGAGTGCCTTTTATGGCGGTAATTTTATGACGACGGCATACGCTTGCCGTCAACTTAGGATAAACTTTATTAATTACCAGGCGGCGTTATTTGCCAATTATTTACTCGTCCTCGTAAATCTTTTCTACTGCCCAAGTTATGTGTCGTTTTTAACGATAAAGCGCAGCTCTGATTTGAGTTGGTTCCTATTCGTACTGCCAAGTGGACTTCTTTCGGGATAAATAAGTAACTGGCTACTTAAGATGCACTTGAGGAGTTAACCAGTCCTTTTCTATTAGTAAATTCGATGACACGTATCGACTTATTAAATCTTTACTAAAAACTTCGACTCTTATATAGCCCATATTTATTATCTTTTAGAGAATGCAAAGCCATACCCGCTGGCTAATAAAAATACGAAAAATTAAATTTTAAGCACGGAACAAGGCTAATCAAGTTTCGAGTTTATGCAAAGAGTCATGCGAAAAAGTGGTATAAAAGCCTTATGTAGAAACAAAACTTTTCCAAAGGGTGATTTTTTAAAATCCAGCCTGAAGAAGAAACTAGAACAATTGGTTTAAAACACAACAAGTCTTCAAAATGAAGGTGTTGGGTGCGTTGCTTTTGCTGCTATTCATTGATTCAATCTTCTGTGGTAAAAACGTAAGAATGAATGTCCTATTAGTTAACCGGAGTATATCTTATACGAATTCCCACAGTACTTTGGACTTGATAAACAATTTCCAAACTGCACAACACTTGACGAGGCGCTCAACGAGATGACTAAACCATATCAACAGAACCCTTCTACTAAAAAGTGCTTTTACAATTGCGTCTTTGAGAAATCTAAAATGATTGCCAATGGCAAGATCGTCAAAGAATATTTTAAGGAAAAATTGAAAAAGGTGAAACCATGCTTGTCTATCGAGGATTCCAACAGGTGTGAGCTGGCTTTCAAGCTATATGAATGCCTCGCTAAGCTTTAAATCCATTTCTGTTTAAGAGTCTCTTAAGAATTCTTAAGAGTTCTTTTTTAAATGGTGGTCATTTTAAGGCCAAATGTCTTGAAAATCATTTAATTCTAGTTCTGCAATATGGATTCAACGTTGTCTTTAAAATAAAAAACTTATGAATCTAAAAGCACTTCTTTTCTTTTACAAATAAAATAAAGTTTTGATGAGCTAATCAATTCGGTGTTACATTTTCTTAATATTTGATTTATTGTGACTATTATAAGTCATGTAAAGCCTTGGAATTTTCAAGTTCGATACGAATCAAGGGATCGATTGTGTTTGGGCGTAAGCGTAACGTAAGGATAAAATAAATAACCAGGTAAATCTTTTCTGCTGCCCAAGTTATGTGTCTCTTTTAATGATAAAGCGTAGCTCGATAGCGAGTTGAGTTAGTTCCTATTCGTTTTTCCAAGTGGACCTCTTTGTAGAGAAGTATGTTTAACTGGCTGGAGGAGCTAAATAGTCTCTTGTAAATGCTAGCCATGAAATTTACGATGGCACGTATCGACTTATTTTATCTGTACTAAGTACTTCGACTCTAATATATCCCTTATTAGCTTTTAGAAAATGCAATTCCATACCCGCTGTCTAATGAAAATTCGGAAAATTAAATATTACACACGAAATTAAGCTAATCATGTCTAAAGCTTATGCAAGAAGTCGTGTGAATAAGGGGTATAAAAGCAGTCAGTAGAACTCCGAGCAGTGTCATACTTCAAAACAAAACTTTACCCCGGTCTTAAGTTCAAAAGATTATATATACTAATAACTTTAATTACACGCAACCGAGAAAAATTTCACAGCTAATAATATAAGAAAGTAAAACCTGCAGTAGAGGCTAGAAGAATTGGTTTCAACCACAACAAGTCTTCAAAATGAAGGTGTTGGGTGCGCTGCTTGTCCTGCTATTCATCGATTCAATTATTTGTGACGTAAGTACGTAATATCCTACTAGTAAGATGGAGCTTAGCTTATACGAATTCCCACAGCCCGATAGATTCGAATCATTTCTTCATAATTGCACAACAAGTACGGAAGCGCGCAAAGAGTTAACTAAACTTAGAACACAAGTAGACCAATTTGAACCTAAGTGCTTTTACCATTGCGTTTTTGAAGATTTTGAATTTATTACCAATGGCAAGATCAACCAAAACATTTTTAACACAAATGCAGAGGACGCGGAAAAGGCGAAACCATGCAAGGCCATAGAGGAACCCGACAGGTGTGAGCTGGCATACAAGTTCCAAGCATGTGTCCACAAGCAATTGAATTTCTCATTATTTTAGTTGAAATAAAATGGTGGTCATTTTAAGGCCAAATGTTTTCAGTTCTGCAATATGGATTCACTGCTGTCTTTAAAATACAAACTAATCAATCCAGAAGCGCTTGTTTTCTTTTACAAGTAAAGTTCTACGGCCCAAGTTATGTATCGTTTTTGCCGATAATTTGTTGCTAAATTGAGTTGGTTCCTGTTCGTATTGCCAAGTGGACCTCTTTGGAGATAAGTATGTTAACTGGCTGGAGGAGCTAAACAGTCTCTTGTAAATGATAGCCATGAAATTTTCGATGGCACGTATCGACTTATTTAATCTATACTAAGTACTTCGCCTCTATTATAGCCCTTTATTAGTAGCTTTTTAGAGAATGCAAATCCATACCCGCTGGCTAATGAAAATACGGAAAATTAAATATTAAACACGAATTTAAGCTAATCATCTCTAAAGCTTATGCAAGGTGTCGTGTGAATAAGGGGTATAAAAGCAGTCAGTAAAACTCCGAACAGTGTCATACTTCAAAACAAAACTTTACGAAAGTGTTCTCCTTTCACCCCGGTCTTAAGTTCAAAAGATTATATTTACTAATAACTTTAATTAGACGCAACCGAGAAAAATTCCACAGCTAATAATATTAGAAAGTAAAGAAGAACATTTGGTTTGAAACACAACAAGTCTTCAAAATGAAGGTGTTGGGTGCGCTGCTTGTCCTGCTATTCATCGATTCAATTATTTGTGACGTAAGTACGTAATATCCTACTAGTAAGATGGAGCTTAGCTTATACGAATTCCCACAGCCCGATAGATTCGAAACAGTTCTTCATAATTGCACAACAAGTACGGAAGCGCGCAAAGAGTTAACTAAAATTAGAACACAAGAAGTCCAATTTGAACCTAAGTGCCTTTACCATTGCTTTTTTGAAGCTTCTGAAATTATTACCAATGGCAAGATCAACCAAAGCGGTTTTAACACAGCGGCAGAGGACGCGGAAAAGGCGAAACCATGCAAGGCCATAGAGGATCCCGACAGGTGTGAGCTGGCGTACAAGTTCGAAGAATGTGTCAAGGAGCAATTGAATTTCTCATTTTTTTCGTAGAATTCAAATGGTGGTCATTTTAATTCGAAATGTTTTCAGTTCTGCAATATGGATTCACTACTGTCTTTAAAATAAAATCTAATGAATCCAAAATCGCTTTTTTTCGTTTACAAATAAAGTTCTACGGCCCAAGTTATGTATCGTTGTTGCCGATAAAGCGCAGCTTGAGAGGGATATTTTGGTGCTAAATTGAGTTGGTGCCTATCGTATTGGCTAGTGGATCACTAGAGGAGCTTACTAGTCGTTTAATTATATAGATTTTGAGCTGATTAGCATGCGATGTATTTACTGGATGGCATTCAACTGAAAGCCCAGTTAACTTTACTCTGTTTCAAGGGAGAAAACGTTGACATCTTCGCATATTACACATCTTTAACACAATCATTTTTAGACCTGCCCGCGGTGACTGTATCTTTTCGAGATCTGTAATAGCGCGTCATGCATAATTGCTTGTATCAGATATGTAGGTGTTCATACTGTACAGATATATCCAGCAGGTTTGTATGTTTGTTTGCTCGTTACTGCCGCTTCATAAGGAGCGACAACAATTGCTGTTGCAGTTGCAACTTGTTTGGTGCCTGCCGCTCATGTTGACGCAGCCTAACTGTCAACTTTCTTTTTCGCCCAGGCTCATGTAATTACAGAGAGCTGGCCGCGAGTGTGTGTGTGTGTGTGTGTAAGCTTACTTGCATGCAATTAGCATAAAAAATATCAACACAGTTTGCATTTATATAACGCTACAAATTATGCATCATTGAAGCTGCCACCGCAGCAGCAAGCTGCAATGACGTTGAATAATGACCGAAAATGCAGTGAAGACCCGGCAGTAACCACCCACCACCCTCGGAGCCACCATGCCGCCGTGCCACCGTGCCACCACCAAGTGGCAAGCTGGCAGTCAACAGTTCGCCAGCGGAAAACAGCCAGCAGGCCCAGACACCCAGCCCCAGCTCCATCTACTCTGCATCTGCATCTGCATCTCCATCTGCATCAACTCCCTCTCCTGGCCAAGACTGGTTGGGAAGGGGCGGGGTCCTGGCGGTCATGTAGGAGTATCAACTTGTAGCAGACGGCGCCGTGGTAGGTGCCACTGACACCTCACGCACACCCACTTCCCAACGCGTTGCAAGCCAAGTGCGACGAGCTCGGAGCAGAGCCTATACGGTACACAGTGACACAAAACAAGCGAGTTTTGTCTATCTTTTAATACTTTACTAGCAAAGCCATACCCGCTGGCTAATAAAAATACGGAAAATTAAATACTACACACGAAATTTAGCTAATCATGTCTTGTTCAAATAAGGGGTATAAAAGCACTCAGAACCCCAAAACAAAACTTCACGAAAGTGCCCTCCTTTTTCACCTCAATTTAAAGTTAAAAAGATTAAGTATACATATAATTTTAATTATACGCAACCGAGAATAATTGCATAACTAATAATATTAGAAAGTCAAGTCAAAACATTACAAGTCTTCAAAATGAAGGTGTTGGGTGCGTTGCTTTTCCTGCTTTCCATTGATTCAATCTTCTGTTTTGAAGACGTAAGAATAAATTTCATACTAGTTAACCTAAGTATATCTTATACGAACTCCCACAGTACACGGATCGATATTTATTAAATTGCACAACACGTAATGAAGCGCTCAAAGAGATAACTAAACAACGGCAAACCAGTTCTGATCTTAAGTGCTATTACCATTGCTATTTTGAGTCAAAAGGAGTAATGGTCAATGGCAAGATCGTTCGTAACCCTTTTAAAAAAACTCTAGAGGATGCGAAAAAGGTTGAACCATGCTTGGCTATCGAGAATCCCAACAAGTGTGAGCTGGCGTACAATCTCATCCAATGTTTCACTAAGCAACTCGGCATTTTCGTTCTCTTAAAACAGTGATAATTTTAAGGTCAAATGTCTCGACAGTCATTTATTTCCAGCTCTGTAATGTGGATTCACTTCTGTCTTTAAAATAAAAAACTAATGAATCCAAAAGCGCTTGTTTTCTTTTACAAATAAAGTTCTACGGCCCTAGTTATGTATCGTTTTATCCGATAAATCGCAGCTTGAGACCGATAATTTATTGCTAAATTGAGTTGGTGCCTATTCTTATTGGCTAGTGGATCACTTTATTGGGTGGTCTGTTTAAACTAGAGTAGAGTCTCCTGTAGCAGACGGCGTCGTGGTAGGTGCCACTGACACCTTACGCACACCCACTTCCCAACGCGTTGCGAGCCAAGTGCGACGAGCTGGGAGCTGAGCCTATACGGTACACAGTGAAACAAGCGAGTTTTTTCTACCTTTAAATACTTTTCTAGCCAGAAAAAAATAATCTTAACCAAGTACTTCGCCTCTATTATAACCCTTTTTAGTAGCTTTTTAGAGAACGCAAAGCGATACCCGTTGACTAATAAAAATACGGAAAACTAAATATTATAATATTGCAAGAAGTCAAAACTCTGCGAAAGTGTCCTCCTTTTTCACCCAAATTTAAAGTTCAAAAGATTTTATATATTATGCTAATAATTTTAATTACACGCAACCGAGAAAAATTCCATAGCGAATAGTATTAAATAGTCAAGCCTGAGGCAGAGCCTACACAAATTGGTTTAAAACATAACAAGTCATCAACATGAAGGTGTTGGGTGCGTTGCTTTTCCTGCTTTTCATTGATTCAATCTTCTGTTTTGAAGACGTAAGAATACTTTTCATACTAGTTAACCGAAGTATATCCTATACGAATTCCCACAGTACCTTGAATATGATCGATATTTTTCAAATTGCACAACACGTAATGAAGCGCTCAAAGAGATAACTAAACTACAAATACGGGAAGTCCATTCTGAAGCTAAGTGCTTTTACCATTGCGTTTTTGAGTCAAAAGGAGTAATAGTCAATGGCAAGATCGTTCGTAACCCTTTCGACGAAACGCCAGAGAAGGCGGAAAAGACTAAACCATGCTTGGCTATCGAGAATTCCAACAAGTGTGAGCTGGCGTACAAACTCACCGAATGTTTCTCTAAGCAACTCGGTACCATTTAACAACCAAAAACAGTGGTAATTTTAAGGTCAAATGTCTCGACAGTCATTTATTTTCAGTTCTGCAATATGGATTCACTGCTGTCTTTAAATAAAAAACTAATGAATCCAAAAGCGCTTGTTTTCTTTTTCAAATAAAGTTCTACGGCCCAAGTTATGTATCGTTTTTGCCGATAAAGCGCAGCTTGAGAGCGATAATTTGTTGCTAAAGAAGGGTATAAAAGCAGTCAGTAGAACTATGAGTGTCCTTCTTTTTCTCCCCAATTTAAAGTTCAAAACTTAAATTGTAATTTTAATTACACGCAACCGAGAAAAATTCCATAGCTAATAATATTAGAAAGTCAAGCCTGAAGCAGAGCCTTGAAAAAATGGTTAAAAACATAACAAGTTTTCAACATGAAGGTGTTGGGTGCGTTGCTTTTCCTGCTTTCCATTGACTCAATCTTCTGTTTTGAAGCCGTAAGAATATATTTCCTCATAGTTAACCGGAGTATATATCTTACGAATACCCGCAGCTTGAGACACCTGATAATTGCACAACCCTTGAAAAAGCGCAAAAGAGATAAAAAAACAAAGTTTTTACTCAGTAACCAATGATTTTAAGTGCTTTCACCATTGCGTCTTCGAATACAATAAATTTATTGTTGATGGCAAGATCGTCAAGGATGCGGCATCCAGAATAGCCAGTACGCCAGAGGAGGTAAAACAGGTGAAAGAGTGCCATGATGTCACTGATCCCGACAGGTGTGAGCTTGCGTCCAAGTGGTTTAATTGTGTCCGTGAGCGTCTTGGTGGTGTAAGGTTTGAGAAAGCGTTGTCATATTATCAGTGAAATAACTTGTGTACTTTTATATAGCGGTAATTTTAAAGCCGATACCGGCAATTATTTGTATTCAGTACCGCAATGTGTATTCCCTGCTGTCTTTGAAATAAAAAGATAATGATTCTAAAAGCGCTTATATAATTTATTGTGCCCATTGTTAATCACTTTAAGCCCTGCAATTTTTAGGTTCGATACGAATCGTTACGAATCGAAAAAGCTATACATAAAAAATCCGATTAGTGCTAGAAACTGATACTGATCATGGCGATCTTTAAAATAATGCTATAGATAAAAATCCGATTAGTGCTAGAAACAGATACTGATCAGAATCAATCTTTAAAATAATCAGAAAAAGTCATTGGTCCTCTGTGGTCCTTTTAACTCAGTTATCAACAAAAAAAAAGGGAAATTAATTTTTAAAACATGTTGACATTGCCATTTCACGCTGTTAACGATCGATTATCCATATGCATAACGTCTAATCACAATTGGCCGTGAAATCAGAATTAGCAGTGATGAGAAGCGATTATGATTGGGCGTAAGCATGAAGTACGACGATATCAATTTCACGAGCCTGGCTCATAGCAGCTCAAACTGGGAAAGTTGGGTGGTGTTCCTGAGTGTGTAGATACACAAGTGTGTTCGAGGGGCGGGGCGGGCACCGCCAGAAACCACCGCCCCCTTGTCCCCTTCTCGATGTGAATACGCATGAATAGACAGAAGCTGAGCTTTGAAAGCGCATTCGCATTCACACTCATGCTGGAAATCGCATTCTCCAGCGCTGAGTTTTCACTCACTTGACGTGCAAAGTACTGCAAAAAAACGGCATAAAACAGAATATGTTTGTGCAAAATAAAAACCCTGGGATAGATCCTAAGGAAGAGCGAGAAATTGGTTCAATTTGGCACAAAGACGAGGCGGGAGTGGGGCTCATTGGGCCCGGTCTCATCACACGGGCCTATTGAAGACCCGGCCCTCCAGTTGAGGAAAGCAAACAACGACAACGACAACGACAACGGCAACGACAACTCGTTAGCACGAATTTCAAGCGGGCGAGAGACCGAATTGGCGGGGAGTGTCAACGCCTCTTAAATGGGCAGCTTTTTAGCCATTTTTTCGGCAACAATGGCCAAACAGGAAAAGCCACTTCACTCCACTTTGTTCTTGCTCTGGTTCTTGTTCTTCTTCTTGGCCGCTGATACTTTTTGGCAAATTTTCATAAACTGTTATTTATTTTTACTGCACAAACGAAAATGTGCTGCCAGCCAGCGCAGAGGAAAAGAAGTTGCGAGCAATTTTCTGCTGCTTTTCGTTGCTCATTTTCGGTTTGCTGGCGGAAGTGAATTTGCACAAAAAATAATAGGGAACATGCTCTGCGCTTTTGACCAAAAACTGCCAGCCCAAATAGAAATGTTTACACCAACCAAAAAATAAATACTGCTCAGCTCAGGAAGGGGATCCAGCTCATGAAGCTCAGGGGCTTCTGCGGGAACGGGAAATGTCCATAAGCCAACTTAACAACGGCAAGATGGCAGCGCATTCCGTATTTACATAAAAACAAATGACCAGCATTTTCCGTTTGGGGTCGCAGCTTTGTGATCAAGCCAAGGGGGCAAATCCAGGGACAAACTCTGAAATGGAAAGAACTGTTCGCCAATGAGGAGGTACGGCCGGGGTTGTAATTATGCGGCACTTCTAGATGCAGATGCAGATGCAGGCAGAAATGTCAAGGAATGTGATTTCCTTGGGAAAAACGTTGCGAAGATGAGGTGGCAAAATCCACCTTTTTGTGGGAAATCGTTATCGCAATGGATGATCAGATGCGGAGTGGAACAAATAAAAGTATTGCAGCATTCCATTACGGGGATGAGCTTTTGAAAAAGTGTAAAGTGGATTGTGCAGACTTAAAATCGCAAATCCCTCTTTAATTATCGGAACCCCATGTGAGACTTCGTGCGAGACATGGTTTTAAAGTCGGCATCGCCCTTATATGAATTAGTTTCTACTAGAAGGATATGGCCGAGGGAATCCAGGAGATGATAGATATTTTTTCTAGCCAGTGTGCAGAGCAATATCCTGGAAATGTGTTCCACAATTAAAATCTCCAAGACGTACAGCATTTTTGTACAGGTTTTCCCTGTGCACAGATATTCCCTTTGCCGCCCCATCAAATGGTGGAGAGCTTCAAAAGGGAAGCTTCTGTAATGAGGTTGGCACTCGGGCTTGAGGATGGAATTGGACCCCGTCCAAATGGAGCACATACATCACATCGACGGTCTGCTGTGTGGCCAGAGCCAAACGCGGTCAGTTAGCAACTGAAGAGCCGCCTTATGTAGGCTAGTACCAACATCATTTGCTCTTTATGGCTTAGAGCTCTTGTACGCAACCCCATAACCCGTTCGTCATATAATTTGCACTCATTTTTTAACTCCTTTCTGCGTGCTTTTTGCTGCTTTTAATCAGAGCAAGTGGCTTACTTGCCGAGTGCCCGTAGTTGGGCAACCGATTAGCCCGGCTTAAGCCGTTGGTTCAATGCACTACCACCGGCCCCACCGATGTGTTGTGAAGGACTTGAGCTGCAAAGCTGTGTGCTAACACATTTTAGCTGCGGCATTAGGCCAAATCGGGTTTTAAGTCCATTCTGTTTGCCGAGGTTTTGCAGCCTTAATTCAATTTGCCTACGTAAACCGTCTGCGGATTATAAAGCTGACGGTACATATGAGCGAATATATATGTGTCTGCGACGGGCCCAATGTGGGTAAAAGAGATTTGCCAGCTCCACTCCCGTCCGGCGACTAACCACATCCTCAATTTTCCAGTTGTGCTCAAAAAGAGAGGCGAACTACGAGAAAAACAGTGTGGATCTGCGGGCACACAACTAATTTTGAACACACAGCCTGAATTAAAATTTTTGGAGTGTGCCTGGGCAGGTGGATTTCGTCTTTTAGCAGCTTGCCAACTTCACTTCCTTTTTTGCCTTCTGGCCAAAAGGTTTCTTGGCGGTTTCTCGCCCTTTGCAGCTTGGCTTGTATTCATTTTGGACGCTTGCGAACACATTTGTAACTCGTGTTTCGTATATACATATATAAATATGTATATCATTGGGCAGGTGCTAATGCCACAGGAAAGTCTGGCCGAGTCTTGTAATGATATTGCTAACCTGCCAGGGACCTCATTTGCTTCCTCCTATTTTTTCTGTTTTTGCTTCGGGTCTCCTCTTCTTTTAATATAATTTAAATGGTAAGTGTCTCAGTTCTGCGAATGGTTAACAAGGCAAATTATATTTATTTCATGGAACTATGGCAATTTAAGCGGCATAAATTGCAAGTTGCCTTGTTATGTACAATATAACATTTTGATCGCACACTCAATCTCTCTATGATTTCTGTTATTCACTTCCTCTTTTCAACCCGATCTCACAAAACGATAATCAAACATTTTCAATGCTCAATACTAAATCGGGCATGTATAATTTCAAAATATTACGTTCACTCATGAATTAAGTGATACAACTATCCGTCTTATGAAATAAATATATTAGTCCTGCCACATAACACGTACGAACTATATCGATATTAAGAAAAAAATGAGAAAAACCAGTTTAATTTCTTGTTTTCAAACAATAAACCAATAACCTTAACACTCAGTTTTTTCTTAACTGATTTCACAAGACGATAATCAAACATTTTCTATGGCCACTAATAAATTCGTCATGTGGCATCAAGAAGACCAAACAAAAGAATCGTGTTGATACAGATAGATGATAGATTCGGTCTCTGAATGCAACGCCGACTCTTAGCACTCGACAATTAACACTTGACTTGTACACGAATTTAAAAAGGAACTTTTAACGCCACACAAATTTGATATGCAAATAGTTTTCAATTAACAGATGAACAAATACCGACAATAAGCCCAAACTACGCGAGACAAAAGCGCCAACTTTGTCATCGCAGAACTGGAGGGAAAACTGGGAAAATAATTAAAAAGCGCTCGGCAACGGCAACAATGTCTGTTAGTAAAAGGGCCCATTCTCTCACCTTTCCGTTCTGCAACTTCCCCCTCGAAGTGATGGCAAAAATTAAATTATGTGTGCCACAAAGTTCGCCTGAATTATGTCGCATAAATCAAATAAACAGCAGCCGAAGCAGGCGGAAAAAATAAAAGTTGAGGCTGCAAAAATTGTTGAGGAAAATACTGAAACTGTGAAAAAATTTATACGAAAAACTTTTGCATGTAAAGGGTCGGTTGGGGTTTTGGGGGTTGTGGACCGAGGTGGCTGAGGGGGCTGAGGGGGTGACCTGTGTGTTAAAGCAACACTTGGCTGTGGCAAGAAAATTATTCTCTATATCTATTTGTTGTGAGGCAAAAACCGCAGCAGCAAACGCCGCAGACGCCGTCGACTGGGTAAGCGAAAAAACAAGTGTTTAAATGTCAACGGCAAACAAACTAAAAATCGCTGGCAAAAACCAGCGAGCAGACAAAGGAGTATCTCGACATAAAGTCCCCCACCACGGAAACCCAGTCCCCGATCCTCTTAGCCACAATTCATATGGAAAGATACGACTGCCACCGAGAGCCGGGGACTCATCTTCTTTTTGTTGCGATGGCCCGGCTGAAATGTCATGAACTTTTGCCGCAGACATTTTGCAAGCGGTCATCTGTGAGCTACATTCGGCGGTTCATATGTTTTCAATTTTTACTGGTGGCAGATAACTCACCCAAGAGCACGGCAAATGTCAGAGTTATCCGAAACTGCATCTTGTAGGTTGCTTGATTGCTGGAATTCGTTGTAAGATTGCGACACACTCACTCACTCACTCACTTCAACTTGTTTACAGTTTGCTTATGTTTTGTATCTTTCGGGTTAATAACAAGCCTTAGCCGATTCTAGGCTTGGCCGCACTTTGCCATGCATTTCGCAGAACATTTTTCAGCACTTGTTTCTCACTAACAGTATGTACGGACTGTCTGGGACTTAAAACTATTTTTCGATTATTTGTACTCTTCGAATATTTTTATGTGTTTCGGCGCAAAAAGTTCGGACTTCAGAGACGCTACGGGGAGCCACACAAATGTTTGTCAACATAAAGCACGCGCAGACCGACCAAGACTAAACGCAAAGTATCTGTATCTTTTAGCCGACAGGTCCAAGCGCGGCTCACAAAAGATGGAATCGAACTCGAACATCGGTGGTGCGAAAAACATGCTGCGGCGCAACTTATACGGATGGACTTGCAGCAGCAGCATAGTTCAGGGGTTGAGGTCCCCACTAGGTTCAACATATAAGACAAAATATGCGTGTTATAAGTAGGAAAGCCTTATACTTCGAACGTTAAATATTTCATAAATTCGTCGGTCAGCACAGGTTAAAAATAAAACTTTTTTTCAACTCCCTTATTTTCATTGTTGTTTTTTTTCTATTTTTCTATGTACATGTCTGATATCTAAAACAATTTTTTCTCCTGCAAGAAGTATTCGTATCTTTTAGAACACCTCGACTTCGTTTTTGTCACAGTTTCGTAAAGATATCGTACGTTTCTCTCACAGCATCCACTGCTTCGGCGCCAGAGAGGTTTGTGACTCTGCTAATTGTGCAGACGGGCTCTTATACATAAGCCCCAACTCATAGCTGAATCGCTTTTCGAAGAGTGGCGCCACCAAGAAACTGAAAGTCGCATACCTATAAGAGCTGTATAAGCCGTGCCACAAACTTAGTATAACCTGTCTTATAAGAGCTGTATAAGCGCTATTTTCCTGGCTGAATAGATTTTAGAAGAGGATGAGATTCAAACTTATATGAGAGTTTTTTAAACCCGCTTATAAGAGCTTCTGTTAGAAGAGTTTTATAAGTTGGCCTTTAAGAGTGCTACTTCACAGATAAGATTTAAGAGTGGGCTTCAAACTTTTTCGAAGTGTTTGTTGCTGTCTCGAGTGTTAGGCTTTTGGTTATGAAAGTAAAAGTAAAAGTATATCTAGGACTACGGGTGTGAGGCGAAAACTTCATTGAACAGCGGCAAACAAAAAATATCCTAGAAGTTTTCGACTTAAGTGAAAGTGCCAGCAATGAGATGAATTAGAAAAAGTTTATGCCAGCAGAAATATTTGAGTAATAGGAAATGAATTGACCCGGATTTGGGATTACTGAGGATGAGTATCAAAAGTTATGAGACACCAGAAAAACATATTCAAATAACTTATAATCCTGTTAAGATGTAAGCCGAAACGAGTGTAAAAGTCTGAGAATAGGTTCACAGGGCTTTAACCAGTCAGTTGCTCGAAAATTTAATTAAACTCTCTTTCAACTTGACTGCCACTCGGACAAAACGTTAACAGGTCATCAACATCAAGTTAAATATTGAAAATCAAACAATTTTCTGCACTTCGCAAATTCCCATTTCGATGGGAAATACTATAAATAAAAATGGCCATGCACTCTTACGGTCGAATATCTCCACCATATGATATTTCGATTGGTGGACTTTACTTTTTAAATTAATTAAATACCTCGCACATCTCGAACAACACAAATCGCAATGCACTCGAGTTTTGCTTTTGCAGCTGATGAATTGCAATAAAATGCACTTCAACCGAATAACAAAAATCGGTTCAGGGAAATTGGACTTTCTGCACTTCCACAACAACGAAGGAAAAACAGCAAACAAGTTGGAGGGGAATCAACAAATATGTTTGTTTGTCTGTGCATCTGAATAATACAAATAGTGTGGGGGCGGGGTGCCACAGAAATAAATCGAGGGTGGCTCATGTTACTGGCGATCAGGGATATTAAAATATATTTTTTTATAAAGAGTTTTACAGCTGAGTTCTCTTTATCTACCAACCAATTCAACAAAATTGATGGTATATCAATTGTATCACTAAACTCGCTGCATATGCTAAGTATCTGTGATGTTACCATATAAAACCATGAAATCGTTATCAATGAAGGTGGGATTATCATAACGATTCGGGGCAGCACTCTCCTGATTTTTGATGTGTGAAATGAGCTGCTCCGGCAGACATTCGGGGGGACAGACAGGAGGGATGTAGCATATAGATATAGCCTGAATAATGTGGTGGCTCAACTAGTGCACAGCCCGGCTTTATTAATGGCTCATAATGACTTAAGTGAAATTACTGAAGCGTAACTGGCCGCGCTCCTCGCTATCTGGCCATCTCCCTCTGCCACTCTAGCGCCGTCCCTTTCCGCCTAGCTGGCCCATTTGAGCTGCAACCATAAACGGCGAGAATTCCCACGCGGCATTTAATATTCTGTTGCCCGAGTAAATTCTACCCCAACCCCTCACAAAACCCACCCCATTTTGACCCGGCTAACATGTTGCTTCTTCCTCTTGACGGTCGTCGTCGTTGTTGCTGTTGTAGTTGCTACCACTGCTGCTGTGCAAGTTGTTAAGGTCAGTTCATATATATTACGCTTTGGCTGGCTAAAGGTGCCATAAGTCTGCCACCGTGTGTATGGTGTACAAGTAGTTCTCCCCATTCCCCCCTCTTCAGTCTGCAGCCTCCTTTCACTTTTCCCGCACTCCACGGGCAACTGTTGCCTACTTTGCCGCTTTTCCTTTCCATTCCTTTCCTTTGCGTTTTGTTCGGTTCCTTTCTGCCTGCTAATTAAGCGAAATTTTGCGTAATAAGCTTGTCTGTAATTTGCGCCATCTTCTGCCTTTTCTTTTCTGCCATTTTGTGTGCGAGCGTGTGCGTTGCTTTTGGCCATTCTACGGTTTCTGTTAACTGTCATCAAGGTGTTCATTGACTTTGTTATTATACCTCAATGGGTTTCGGGGAGTAGCTCCGTGCAGAACGAACTCCGAAGATAGACGGCAGGCAATTTCTCCTCTAAATGCGAATGCCGAGCAAAAGTTACTCAGGCTCGAATGGGTACAAGTCCAATGATTCACCGGGCTTCCAATTATGTTCGTACGGAAAATTAATTAGACTTGATTAACATAACAAAGAGAACCATATAGGAATTCCTGAAACTGGAAACTCATTAGGGCTTTCCAACTCGGAGAGACTCTAATTAATTATTAACTGATCAATTTGGCTAATTCTTGGATCACAAGCTACAAAGGTCTCTCATATGAAGTACAAATTATTTTACACTTCATTTACTAACATTGTTTCGGAAGTTATCTGCTAGTAAGGCTAAAAAAAGTACTTTTAATACAGGACAGTAAGCAATCCAAGTTAAATTTAATATTGGGTTAATTAAAGGCCCCTGTAATCCCGCGAAACTGACTGAAATTACCTTTTTGGCGCTACAGGAATACATTTTCCAGCTCCATTCACACGCTAGGAGCCAGGAGCACCGCAGTGAACCCAAATCCGAGAGATACTCACATGCACTTCAATTCCGAGCCAACAGCTCCCCGCTAATGTGGGGCTCAGAACCTGCGCCAATGTTTGCCACTGATAAGTACGCATTATTTACGCTACGCCTAACCCGGCACACGCATAATTTCATCAAAAATTCACACCGCCAGACAGACAGCAGAGCTGAAAAGTGTAATGAAAAAATGTGGAGCGGCGGGCGAACAAAAAATTGTAGATAATCATATTGTGAAAATTTTAACACCTGCTGCTTGTTGTGGTTTTGTTGCCCTTCCAATTTTATCTGCTGCGACTGGATATCAAGCAAAATAATAAAGGCATTATTTACACAGCCACGGTGGCAACAAAAGCCAAAATGTCATTACACACATGCACACACGCACACACACGGTCTGATTTGTTGGTGTTGTTCCAACGCATGTAAACAAAACCATTGAATTAAACCGAAAATTAGCATCGATTTAAGTCAAGACCCGGCGTATTATCCCCACGGCTTACCTATGTGCCCCAGACCCCCCAAACTCGCCGCGACTTGGCCCGCTTATCAGTTGCGCCAACTGGAGCAAGGAGCACAAGCTCCCAGCACCCAGTACCCAGCAGAGTCCCCTTCCAAACACCTCGCCCAGTTGGCTTTAAACAAATTTTGAGCATAATTTAAACATGTGTTGGCCCCCGCGAACTACCCGCCACACGGCCTGCCACGAATGCGTACACGCCGCGTACGCCTAATCCCTTTTAATCCGCGTTTCGGCAACGTGTGTGCCTACATAACCCCAACAGGAAAACAACAACAAGCACCCCGCCCCGCCCCTTTCCCTTCTTCGCCTCCTTCCCCCGCAGGACCGGCAGGACCAGCAAAAACAGCGAAATGCAAATGCAAATCCCGCCGGAGTCGCTGATAAGGCGTCCGTGTATCTCTAACCAGACTGTCCTCATTTCTCCGCTTTTTTTTGGCGGATTTTCAAGTGGTTTTTCAGCCCGCCGAGATCCTTGATAGATGCAAGTGTGAACTCAGTAACTAAAGCCTAAATGGGAACCTCTTACCTGAAAACCGCACTGGCTGCCAAGGATATGGATACTTTTCCCGAGTAAATATTTGAGAGCACCACGAGGTTGAAGCTGAGGAAACCTTGTAAGCGGGAGTTATCTTGTAAACATATTTGTGGAAAACCCTTACATAAAAACATATTCTTAAGTAACTTCGAACGACATGAGAAGCCTTGGTAATTCTGTTCCCTTGATAAAAGAAAAAATAACTGCAAGCAAATAATTTAATAGACTCGAAGTTTATTTAAATTTCGTATTGACTAAACAATGCTGTCAGCCAGAAAAGCCAGGTATTTATTCAAAGCTGCTGCTCGATCTCGCATCCTCAGCTTGCCTTTTTCATCTCTTATCTTCTGTATAGAATCAATGGGAAGGAAAAGTAATATTCATGCGCTCCCCCCTTCAGCAATCAGCTCTTACTTTGCTTTGACGCAACGACATTCTGGATGAGGAGGAGCCTGGCTTGCATTCGTTTTATTCTGTTGCATTTACTTGGAAAATTTAATTCATGCAATATTAATTTCCATCATAAAAAAGACTTTTGTGGCAGAGAGTGAAAGATATGGATAGATTCTGTTGCTGAATGTCATAAATGTTGCACGTATAGCACACAAGAAGACGGAGAATAGAAGTAAAATAAAATGTAAGCTCGAAAGTAGTAAACCGTAAAGCTCTGGCCGGGAACAAAGGACAGGGCCGAGAGCAGTAACACAATTTATGCATGGCTAACCCCCTCCCCGGAATCCCCCGAATCCCCGGAATCCCCAAATCCCCGCCATATCGCCGAGCCCCCCGGTATTTTGTTGCATTCAGCGCCATCTTAGGAGGCTCTCGCCTGCCTATTGTAAATGCAGCTTAGAATTTGTTGCAAATAAAGTGAAATGGCAACGGCTGCTCCGAAATTCCACATCCACATCCACATCCTTGTCCTCCCATTTCCACCCTCCTCCCCTCGAAACTCCGGGAAAAGGCAAGAAGCGAAGGGAAGGAAAAAATTGGCAATTTAACATTTGACGTTTTCTACGAGACTTGTTCAAACAATATACTTGGGAATTTGTTTTAATGCTCTGGCGGGGATCGAGGAGGGGTCAGTCGGCGAGGTGCGAAGGGTTGCCTTCCAGCTTTTCTCCGACTTTTCTTAGCCTCTTCGGCGGAGCCCGAGGACGTTGGCAACTTGCAATAATGGCTTTAAATTTTTATTAGATGACGACGCTTATGCGCCTTAGTTGCCTACAGTTGGGCTCCCCTCAGGATCTCCTCCTCGGACTCCTGGACTCCTGAACTCCTGAACTCCTGCAACTCCTTGCAGCTCCTGAAATGTTGAAATGTTGTTGAGAGTTTCGGGCAGAGTGTGTGTGTCTGTGTGTAAGGACGTGTGTGCAGTGCATGGCAGTTGTTCACGTCGCACTGGCCACGTGTTCAGACACACTTATGTGTATATTAGTAGCTGGCTGGCGAAAAAATGTGCACTTTCAACCTGTTCATGTTTGAATATATACACTAATTACCAAAAAATAAGGTAAATAAAAGTGGCGAACCAAGGAGGGTTTCAGGTCGATGAGGAAATACGCTTGTTGTCAGAAAGTAACAAGGGGCTTGAGCTGAAACACTTATATTTTTTAATTGAAATATAGATAAAATGAATGCTATTTTGTCATGGAAATATTTTCTATGAAAGCAAGAAAGAAATCTACGATTAAATCAACTCAATATTGATTTTGGTAAAATTAAAATTTCTTTGTAATTGACAGATATTTTAAAGCATACTTTTTAGGGCGCATATACCTCAAAATCGACATCCTTAAGAGGCAACCAAAACGAATTAAATTAAATTGTTTGCGATAGAGAAGAGCATGTTTAGCTAGTTGCCCCGAGCGTGTGCCAGACTTTATTTAATGCGACTGTTGCCTGTCGCCTAATTCGCATAATTACGCGCTTATTATTTTAGCCAACTGTCGCTGCGAATGTATCTGTATCTGTGTCCGTAGTTGAGACTGTGAGTGTATCTGCATCTGGGCCCGCCTGTTGCTGAACCACTCCCGCCGTGCGAGCGCGTAATTTTATTTAGCTCTGCTCGCAGAGATGTAATTGTGTTATTTGCTTGATTTTATTATTTGCTGTGAGGCCGCAGTCGGCACAGCCGCACCTAGCGGCCATAATTAACCAAATAAATAAAACAGTCGAAAGCCGGCGACTGGGGGCGGGCTTTGGCCGCATTTATCTGTGCTCGTGCTGTAAAACTAATATGCTAGCATCGGCACTTGCACGCAATATTGTCGCATTTTTTTAGCTGACTTATTTGCCATTTGGCCCGCGGTGTTTGTTTTGGGGTTTTAATGTCCTGGGGCCAGAGCAAATTAAATGGCTGTCAAATGTTGTTTTATTTCAGCTGGGTGGCTTTGTGTTTGCGGGACTACTTATTGGCATGTTTGCGAGTTCGGTTTTTGCAAATTCAGTTTGCTTGTTTTGGCACTGGCATTATGAAGTTGTGAGCGCAACTAATTGAAAACTTTTTTTGCCGTTCTTGCTGTCGTAGTTTTGCTGGCTTAGCTAGATTGTCAGGAATTGATTATATTCTATTTTTCTTTTTGTTTAAGCAAGTGAACAAGATATTTTAAAACTAAATTATACAGTAAACATATTCACATAATAATATTTCATATTATTTATTAGTTAGTTATGTGGAGGGAGACTGCTTCTAAATAATCGCCAATCACAAAGCAGGAGGCTTATGGAAATTTAATCAATCGCTTGCCAAACATTCCCAAAGCCTCACTTATTGACGGCTTTGGGCACCGGGAAAATCTCTCCGGTGCGCACACGGAATGCACAGCCAAACCGGCGGATGCCGTTACACCAGAAATCGAATTGTCCCCGACCGAGTTTTCCTTACGGCCTCGCTCACCGCCAATAACCGCAGCAAATTACATTTATTTAAGTTCCGTCACATCAAACGTTTACGCCTCCCACCGCCTCGGGGGGCGGCATATGGGCCATAATTCAGGGAGACAGCCTTGAGCAACAATTGCCCATCTAATTCACTCAGCTGCTCAGATGCTCACCTGTTACCTGTTACCTGTTGTCTTGAGTTGGCCCATTTCGCCTGGGCCCCTTACGATTGGCATCATCGGCTCACTCGTCTGCCGGCGGCGCAGTTAATGTTGTCTGATTTCATTAGCGCTGCGCATCTCTCCCCACTCTCCACTCCCCACTGCCCCTCCCCTTTCCGAACCTGCCTCACAAAAGGCGTATTGACACTTTGCGTCTTCGGCCTTAACCCTCCGAGGTGCTGGCGGGTAGCAAGCGGCCCCTGGGGAACACTTTGGCCAGAGGAAACAGATTTCCTATCGATCCATAAATAAAAACGGTTTCACAAAATGTACAAGGTACAAGCTGTTAATGCAAATTCATAAATACAAATAAAAGAAAGAACAAATGGCAGATTCATTCTCAAACAATACTTAATGAATTGAATAATAAGATTTCATTAATGAAAAAAAAAGAAGAAAATAACTTAAGTGTAATCATGAACACGTCTTGTTGTATTATATTATGTTTACTTTTGATATTGGAGTTCTGTTCGGTTAACTCGTATAACTGGTTTTCCAGATCACCTTTATAACAACCGCAATTAAATAATAGTCATGCAGTTATGACAAGCAACCCAAAGTGCCCCATTGAGGGGTTAATGAAAACACGTGTAATTTATCTCTCCTCTTTCGGTTTCGTTTTCGCCCATCTGGTTCGCACGCCAATTAACCGCCCAAGAGCCAGCTGGCCCCCCACCACCCACCGCCACCCCCTTGGCCGTTTTACATGAACTTGAACGAGGTTATTATTGGTTTTGCTCCTCCTGTTGATATTGTCGTCGATGGCTGTCAATATTATTGGCCCCGATACTTTAATCGCATTTGTATGTTGCTCTTTATGGTCATGTATTTATTTATTTCGGAGTTTTCCCACCCAGTCCGCCTGTATTCCGTCGACTGCCGCTTGTTGTGGCTAATTTGCTTTTATTATTCGCATCAAATTTTATGCTCACGTTCATGGATTTTTCTAATAAAACGGCGAGAGCAGAAATTGAGTCTTTGCTCGGCAGTGCGAATTAGCCGAAAGTGTTTTCCTATCATTCTGCGTTGTGCATTTTAATGTCCAGTTTAGGAGAGCCAGCTGCCAGGATTTCCCAGACTCCTCGGGCCTACGGCCATGTTTAGGAATTGGTATCATTCATGGAGCGTGTCCATGTTTTGCCATGGCCAATTAAATAAAAGGATCAAAAGTGTCAGCTTACGGCCAACTAATAGGGTGAAATTCCTTACAACAGAAAAAATTCTGTAAGGTTTTCTTCCTAAGCGTTTCATGAGAATTCTCCTGTTGTTCTACTCACTCAAATTTTTAAGCTAAACAAACTTGAGCTCCCCCTCTGCACCTTAATTAAAACTGGGGACAAATTTCAATTATATGTGTGACCTATCAGTGACAACAAATAAACAAGGAGACACCGACACCGAGTCGGCCTGCCACACGAGTCCTTCCTGCATTTGCATATGTGTCATAAAAACGGGCAGCGCATAACTTCCCCCCGAGAACTGGGATCCTTGTATCCTCGTTCTCTTCGCACGCGTGGTCGTATTTTGCCCATTTTGCCCACTGGCAACGACCCCGCAGCTGGGGCGTTTGTTTTTTATGCCACACCTCGATGCAAATCATTGCCACATCTGACGCACATGTGGCACGTAACAGACAAACAGCCAAACAGCCAAACATCCGAGCAGACACACAGCCCAGATCGGAGCGACAAGCTCTCGTTGTCGTGGTCGCTGCTTCTGCCGCTGGATTTGTCTGTTTTGTGATTGTTGTTGTCGGCGGCTCAGCGGGGCGGGAAAGGCCGAGAGCCCGGCTCCACTGGCGCTCCACCGACGGTGCCCCCTCCCCCTTTCCCTGTCCCCCCATCCCACCATCATCCATTTCTCCATACTTTGCTGTGACATTCTGTAGGCGCTATGGCGTGCGAAATTGTAAATTTTTCGTCAGACGCGACTCCCTCCTCCGAATCCTATGTCCATTGCAACACTGAAAAAATAATAAAATACTTTAGAAGGACCTTTATAATTTTTATTTTGAAGTTACATACCTCTTAATGTCCAATTCTTGAACAAAATGCATTTACAATTTATTCCATTCAATAATATTTGATTTTTGAGACCCTTTTCATTTTGGATTCCTTTTATTTTTTTCGGTGTACGTACATAGGGTTTTTTTGTTGTCGTCGTTGTTTGGTGTGTATATGCATTATTAAGAATACACTCAGCTGTCAGCAAGTGAGTGTCTGGTGTCCCAATCTCTGTTTGCAGTTGTGCTCCTCCAGACTGCGAATTCTTCGCCGCAACCTCAACTGAAGTCAACTCGGCTTCTTTGCCCCGAGTCGACCCATTTGAATTTTTAACTTTATTTGCCTGGCTTTTTTCGCGAGTGCCCTGTGCTGTTCAGTGAAGGAGATAGCGGTCCTTGATCCGAGGGCTGTACAGTCAAGGTCGCAAGAAAGGTCTCGCAAGTGGCTCTCGGCGTTGTCGGGGCTTTAAAGTAATGTATCTAAAATCTGGACGCCCCTTAAAGAAGCAATGTTAATGACCAGCCGGAACTATTGAACCCACAACTGGCAGATTTCCGATTTTACCACTTTTCCCACGCCGAACGTGCGCAAAGTTTGGCTTTGTGTTTTCCTGCTTTTCCAGCTTGAATGTTGGGTTCTGCACACTCCGCTTGACCTGCGCCAAGCGTTTTCCTCACAAAGGACTTTTTGCCCCTAACAAAAAAAAATAAAAAGAAGGAGAAGGAAAAAGCAGGCACAAACATCATTTCATATTTCCAGGCGGAGAACCAGCTGAGTTGCCGCTTTGCTATTTGCTTTTCATTTATTAGAAAAAACGCGAGTGCAACTTTCGCATCACTTTTGGCCATTGCACGTGTGTTAACAAATATTTGCGGTACGTGGCCGCACACCTTTTGCCCAATGAACCTTGCTTTTTGTGGAAAATAATTTGATGCTGTTTTCTTGTATTTTCATACTATAGTTTTAATAATCCAAGGGCTTTCCAGTGGCATTTGGCCAAATTTGATCGATGCACATGCAAGGATTTTCTATTTCAGCACTGCGGGGTGCATAGAATTTTCGCAACGATTTTTGACTGGCGCTTTTCGTCTGATAATTTCCCGATTTTCATTGCCGGCCGTGGCAATTTGATTTTAGTTTTCACCATGCCGACATATCGACGGTTTTTGGCCACGTTTGAAGGGGAAATTTAATTTCGAGGTGAAGCCGTAAAATGTTTGGTTTGGGGTCGGTGGGTCGGGATCGTGTTTGGCTGGGCAGCTCGGAGTTTTGTGGGGTTTGGGGTCGTGGGCCGTGGGCCTGGGGTCACTGCTTAACGTGGCCGATACTTAAAGCTGAAGCCCGTTCTGCGGTTATTGCAAACCGTTTGGCTTTGCAGCAGCATTTTGCTGTCATTTATCGTTGCCTGCTGTGCTGGTCGGCCGGCAAGTGGGAAAATGCGGCGGGGAAAATCCTGTGGAAAGCCGGGAGGGGCACAGTGTGTGTGTGAACTGTCATTTATTGTTGTCTGCTTTCGGGGCAAATATTTGTGCTCGCCTGCTTTTCGACTGTCGTTTATTGGTGATTACTTTTTGCCGGTTGATTTTGCTGTTTACCTCGCCGAACTTGCTCTGATGCTCTGCTGCTCTGATGCTGGCCAAATGCATTTTCTATTATCTCCGCAGTGCGGCGGTCGTACGGAAACCCACGCCTGCTGGTCCGCCATTTAAATGGTCGCGCTTCATTTATAATGTTTGAGGTTTTCGCTCTATATCGACTGACCTCCGTGGCGCGGTTTCTACTTCAAAAGCATTCTGTCATCGTCGTCATATAGCAAATGTTGGGCTTAAAACATTAACAAGCTCTCGCTGCTCAAGTGATTTAAGCTTCCATTTAGTTTTGAGTGTTTTGAAGCTAAGCTGCCTGCATTAAATTTCTTGTCCTAAGAACCTAACGACAGTATGTAAATGAGGCTATTGCCGGATGCACTTAAACGTTTTAAATTTCAGTCTGCACTTTCTTAAATTTCTGCCCCTCCTGCTGGGATCGGCTAAGCCCATCAATTTATTATATAGACCACGTTTAAGCTGGCCAATTTAATAGTTGACCAGAGGCGCTTCGCCTGTTTTTGTTTTTTGTTTCCAGCCAGGCAGTGGCAGTGGCTTTTGGGCGATACTGTTGCATGAATTTCTAGACCGGCTATTTATTATTGATATCGTTACCCTTTAAGCGCTCACTTTATGGTATTTTGCAGTGTTATCTGTGTAGTCCAAGCACCCGGATGGAGGAGCCTGGCAAATTCAATTGCATATGGCTGAGGAGCTCGCCGCTCGAGCGCACAAAAGCCGACGGAGGATTGGATTGGAAAACAGGTGGAAAGGGGTATGAAATCGGGGATTGGGGGTTTCAGGTTTCGGGGGAGCTGTAACTTTTCGACCGGCTGCAAGCCCACCGAACGAACTGACATGCAAAGCGGCAGAAAAATAGTCTGGCAAAGTTGCCAGTCAGAGGAATCGCAGATAGACAGCAGGTAGTCAGCTAGTCAGTCAGCTATTCAGACGCAAAAGCCAGCCAGCCAGCCAGCCAGCCAGCAGGAGGAGCTGCTGTTTTTATTTTTGCAGCCGCCCTATCTTTAAGATTTTTAACCACCCGCACACTCGCACTTACGGAGCAAACTTGTCGAAAATATATACGAAATTGTTTAACAAGTTGAAGGCTGACTGGCAAACTTTTTCACCTGCTCAGCTCAGCTCTTTCGGGTGGGAAATAATACGCCCTAAGAGGGGCACAAAAGTTTGCAATGATCCATAAGTTTTCCGTTGCGCTTTCAGCTGAGGAACATTCTCCGGGAACTTCAGTTTCGGCTTTTAATTAAATAATTTCTGCCAGAAACGCCGGACAGCTGGCTGCATTTATCGTGTATAGTGCTCGATCCCCCCTCCCCTTCACCTCTCAGATGTGCAATTATTTCGGCTTGCAAAATATTTAACTGCATTTCCTATTGATTTTTGTGCTTTGCAATCAAGTTGCCTGCGAGGCAAGCAGGAAATTGCCGATCTCCTGCAATTGTAGTGCCCCACCTAGCGATAGTTCTATGAAAGACACACTCCATGGAAGGCAAACCAGGAAGTTGTCTCCCCGACTCCCTCCCCCCGCACAAACACATGCCTTTCCTTCGACAGAAAAGGTCCTGGAGAAAGGGGAGCGGGCGGTGAAAGTTGGTCGGTCCATCGTTTATAGCATTTTCATTTGACTTCTCGCTTGTGTTTGCCGAGGGTCAATAAATGAGCGTAATATTTGGACTTTGATTCCTGCGGCTAAACTGACGACGGTGCGACAGTTGCAACTAGCAGGTGCCAGGTTGTCAGTTGGGAACTCAACAATGGTCCTTCCAATGTAAAGCTGCTAAAGTTTGTGCCTCACACTGAAAAAGTTATCCTAATCCATTTTGGGACCAATTAATGTTTGCTTTTGAATATATTCATTGTGCCTTTAGAATTTTAATAGGTAATTTTCATAAAAAGAGGTTTACTTCTATATAATAGGTTTAAAATATAATACACCTAATGTATTTTCTGACACCTTATTTATTTTTTGAATTACTGAACAAGTTTTCTGAAAAAATGAAATCAAATGAAAAACTAATTTATTGTGAAAACTTAATATTTAAACCAGGAGACTCCATCATATCAATTGAATAGCTTTTACTTTGCAAAGGGTTTGCAGGCTGTTAAAGCCAAGATTCTTTGATAATACCCATAAGCACAAGCCCAAAAAGCCAGCAGGTTAGTCGGAATCAATCTTTCTGCTGTAGTTTTATGTGAAAAATGGCATTTTCTTGATGCTTAGCTTAAGTGACATGCCAAGTGTCGGACGGAGGTGCTTGGAAAATGCCTGGAAAGCCACTTGTCCGAACTTACTTAACACATGGCGACACAGCTCAACACAGACACACACGCACACACACACGCACTAATACTGTGACACATCCAAGGTGTGTGGCTGCGGAAAGTATGCAGCACTTTTGTACGAAAACGTGGTCGCCAAGATGGTGAAAATAGTGGGGAAAGCTGAGGGAAACTATGGGCGCTGTGGAGCGGGGTGGTTAATTCGCAGAACACAACAATGCAACAGCAACAAGAACTGTGTGGCAATTGTAGCGGCAGCTTCTCTATTGTATTATGACAGCAGCTGCACCTGCAAGTATGCAGTGATTGTGATTCTTTGCTTTTTTTGCTAGTTCACTCGCCTGCGAAACCCCTCGAAAAACTGTAAACAAAGAGCAGGACAATAGTCGACGGTCTGGTGGGTGGTTGGCTGGTTGGTTGGATGGGCGGCTGGCCGGATACATAGGTGGGTGGGTGCCGGGTGGAAATGCCCTGCCATGCCATGTGTTCATTGTCCAAGAGCAGTTCATGCTTGGCTACGCATCTGTGTGTACGAGTGCAAGTGAGTGGGGTTGCAGGACAGGTCGGGGCAGTTGGCATATCAACTGGTCGGACATGGTGTAAACACGTTTAATGTTGTTGCCGTTGCTGCAGTTGCTCCTCCTGGCAGTGCCCGCTGCTCCTGGCCCTCGGAGCCCCAGAGCCTCGGAGCCACGGAGCTCCTCCTCTGGCGCCGTCGCCTTTGCCACGTTTAATTTAATCTACTGGCCAAAGCTGCAGCCGCTACCTTGACATGGTCTGCACTTCAATCTGCATGCACGTGGTACAGTGGTGCCTGCCACACTGAAACCACCACTTTCCCACAAACGGAATTTCAATTGTGGTCACTTTGAGCAAGGGCAGATCGATTTCTGCTGTCCGAGTATTTTTAGTGGATGAGCTTCCCTTTCAAAAAAAACCCTGAGTTTGAGTTACAAATACAATTTAAATTCAAGTGTAAAACTGTTATGAGAATTTAAAGTAATTTTTAGTGTGTTTAGAGTGTTTTCAATACCTCCTCGTCAGTTTTATAGGGTATCGCCTGTAGTTTGTGTGCTGGCTGCTCGAGTGCACCGCAGGTCCATTTAACTTAGCTTTGGCAGTGGCAGTAGTTCTGGCCCAGCTAGCTAGTTGCCTCCTTGCCGACGGACTCGACTCGACTCGGTGCATCACTCAAACGCCGGGGAACCCCCGAGAGCCCCCAAACGAGGCGACAGGAATGCGTGTGTGCCAGTGGCAAGTGCAAGTATGAGTGTGGGCGACGTAATTTGCATGGTCAGCTTGCAGTTTTGGGACACACAGAGTGCCAAGTTGTGCCTCGTCCCCGGCTTAATTGCATGCAGGAATAGCAACTACAGGAGGAACTACAGGAGCGGCCTCATCAGCATCGGCAACTTCATCCAATTGCCGCCGGACCCCCCGTCCGTACAATTTCCTGGTGTAAGCGATGCGCCTCTTTAAAGTTTCCCTTTTTAAGTCCCAAGAATAACAGAAAAAGCGGGAATGTGGGCCATGGCTGAATAATATCAAGAATCTGCCAACGATACTCTTCTCCGCTCTGTCAGGTGATTATGCTACACGTGGACCGACACATGGACCGTGCTCGTTACCCGGAACATTACAAAAAATTATAATATACCAATGTCAGGACACGCAAAAAATTGAAGGTTCCCTTTTTTCCACCCACTAGACAGCCATCAGAGTTGGAGTCCAAATCAGACAATGTTCTGTCCATATGGCTCCACATCGGTCGAAAAAAAGCGCAAAGTATACAAATGGCACAGCCCCTGGCTGCATAAACGATGGCATTTTTCCGATTCTCAAACTTTTTTAGCTGGCATCCGAATCATTTGCAAGCGATTTAATTTCAATTGCATGGGCGTTAATCAAAGGCAACAAAAGCCAAGCACCAAAAATAAAACTAAGAAAGAGTCACGCAGAAGTCTAACAGAAACAAAACAAATAATATTCATAAGAGCAAAAAGCGTGAGGACATTGTAAATAAAATGGCTTACTGATTTATATATTTTTAAGGCGTGGTCGCAGCCAGCCTCGTATTGCCGGTTAAGCTGGTTTCTTTAATGTAAATTACTTTTAAGTTTTTCAAGCTTAAGCCTTTTCCTTTAAGAAAAAGTACCCTAACCCTTACGAAAGCTTTTTTAAAATTTTAAAGGAAAGAAAAATGAAAAGCAAAAATAAAAGTCTCTGAAGAGATTAATATTTCTGTAGTTAAAATAAAGTTATCGTAATGCAAGTTTAAATACTATTTGAATATTCATTAACACTTACACATTTTGAATTGCGCGCTCACGTCGCATGCAGAGTGCAGTGAAGCCATGGTGTTTTTGCAAGTACTTTTACCCTAACGCGGATTTCTTGCCACCTCTTCACTTTCGTTGTCTGGCCACACCGCCCAAAGCAAAACAAACGCCAGATATTTTTTAATTTTTTCGCTTGGCGCGAATTTATTGTAAAAACCATGAATGGAACGCGAAAAAATAAGTCGATAAGGACGATTCGCTTAGCCGACGTTCTGTATGACGAGCAGAAACGCCTTATAACACTCTGCCGTAGCTGCGAACGCCATTTTATGACGTTCCAATCGTTTCAGAACCACTTAATCGACTGCTCGGGACTCAAACATATAGTAACGCCGGCCGATCCACTAACATACGATGACGCCAAGCGGGAAACGAGGCTGGTGAATGGTAGACAGGAGGTAAGGAACCAAAGCAAACACAGACTGCATTGGAGACTCCTCTTAAGCAAATCTTCCTAGAAAACTCACCGGATATTCTGATAATAACCACATAATATTGCAGCTCCATATCTACGACCTTGAGGCAGTAAAGTGTTCCAGCGCTAATAATTCTATCATTGACTGGGAGGCGGAACTGGAGGACCCCCGCTGGTACACCGACGCCAAGCCCCCGGCACAAGCCCTTCCCAAAACCAAATCCAAGGAGAATGTGGTGACGGAGTACCTAGTTCAGTTGACCGAGGAGCCGCCCGAAACAGAAGTGGTGCCCGTTAAACGCCAGCGTACCCTCTCATCCGCCCGCCGCCCCATTCTCACCGCCCAGCAGCAACGAAGGTCACGTACCAGCCAACCTTCGCCACAGCCGCCCGCAGTAAAAACGAAAAAGGACACCATCCTGGTGCCCACTGTGCTCGAGGACCTAATGCGACTGCAGGAGTCCCCCAAAAAGGAGCAGAACACTCGCGCAGCTCCAGCGGCTCAGCATGCATCTCGTTCACCAACTGCTAGAAAATCTCAAATACCTCCTTCGAGGTCACCTAAGCTGCCTCCTGTAGCGGACTCTGAAAAACCTCCTCGCAGGACATCTCAAAGATCCACTCCACCCATAACATCTCAAAAGCCTACAGCTCCGGCGACAACCAAAGTAAGTCCTGCGATAGAAAAACCACCCATGGATGGAACTCAAAAGATCCTGAACAAACTTAGAGCCTGCGGCGTGGAGGTAAAGCGGGGAAATACCCGGTTAAATGGCACTCCTCCAAACGATCAAAATCCAACCAAAAATCAAGAAACCCTCGACATCATGCGTAAGCTGCAATCAAAGGGTATCAGATGCACCAAAGTAAAAAAACAGTAGAAGTATTAGATGTAATTGTTTAGCTTAAGGATTAGTTTGACAATGAACAGTGCCTCTGAAGGCATAGTACATATTAGTAAGTTATGTTTCTTCAATGCTGAAGGTTTAAAAAATGTAATAAACAGAAGGTTTTACAAGGCACTCCGCTAAAGTCTTAGGCTACAATTTAGCAATTATGGCAGTTTTTAAATGGAATTTATTTAAAAAAAAAATGAAATATTCTATTATCAGATCCGTGACATTTAAATATAAATGCGCCTTTTCGATAATTTCCCCACCACTAGCAGTGTGACCGTTCGCTTTGGCTGCCCACTAAATCTGATTTACCGCCAAATATATTTTTATTTAATGCTGATTTGTTTAGTACTGGGTGGGGTTGGAAATAATTTTTATTTTTAACCAAAACTATAGTTATGAAAAAAATGCAGTAAGGAAAAAACGAAAGACACGTTAGTGACAAACGTTTCTTTATTCAATTTTGGGTGCTTATCTAGCTATTTCCTACCCAGTAAGTCAGCACTGGGGGAGAAGAAGAAGAAGCTTGTTGATTTTCGGTGCCGCACGCGTTTCAGTCGAGAGCAATTGGGAATATTTGTGTGCTCGGTTAAATATATTTTGTAGTTCTTAAAACACAAGTGAAACTAAATCCTAAATTCGTGTGTGCCCACCCACCTGCAGAGGCAGTACCTATTCAAAGGTAGGTCAGCTGATTGCCATTGGATACAATGACGGGCTTACATAATTTGAGGACAGTACATTTGTTTTCCCAATAAATTCGGCTTTCAATGCAGCAAAAATGACATCATTGCGAGATTTATAGAACCTGTGACATATTAGTTCTGTGTTCTTAATTATCTTTGCACTATTTCGGCTGCAGTTGCATCATTCAAAGTCCCCTTTAAATGTCAGTCCCTAAATTTAAAGTATTCCCACATAACTTTAGAAAAAGAGCTAGACCCCGCGTACCCACTTTAATAAAACACCATTCAGACATTGAAATTTAATGCAACTTTATTATTATTCCAGTTTCACTATTATTTATCCTGTTGCAAATACTTTTCTTTCGTTCCCTTACTTAGGGGCACCGACCATATCTCTGGACCACTCCACTTTGCTTTGAGAGTTCTTCACTTAATTATCTAATTGAATTCGTTACATTTCGACACTTGTTTTTATTCCAAATTACATTTTCGTGGTATTTTTAGGCTAAACTATTTAGTGCATGTGCCCATTTGATTTAAATTAGTGAGTCTGCTTGTTTTATTAGTTTAGGGTTTAAACATTAACTTAAAGCTGCTTATTGTTTGCATATCAATCAATCCTTTTCTTTTCGCTCTCTCGAATCACAAAACATTTACATAGTTAAAGTATTAACAGTGAGAAACAAGTACGGAGACATTAGATTAGAATGTAATCAACATTTATACGAAAATAGATGGTTTTGTTTTTTTTATATCATGTAGGTGTAGACTTATTGAGAGTGGTGCACATTTAAATGCGGCGTTTAACGTTTTACAATTAATTTTCATTATTCATTTAATATAAACAAATCTGATATGGGGCTGGCTGCGAAAGTTTCCTCCGCCCCCCAAGCCGCTCACTATTCCAGGGAGCGCCTGCGTAACTGCTTGCGCACTCCTCCGAAGGCAGCACTGCTGCGATCGAGGAGCTCGTTAGAAAGCCTAGCCAGCAGGGGCAACTCCCGCATGGAGACGTTCACCGAGGGCAAGGGGGCCAACTGCTGCTGCAGCTTCTTGATGGGCGTGGGCGGTGCAAGGTGATTCGGCTGATGGTGGGGTGTGACTGGCAAGCTGGCGGCGGCGGCACAGGTAGTAATCTTTACCTCCACCTCATCACTGTGGCGTTTCAGGGCCTCGGCGCCCAGCGAATCGGGTCGCTGCTCGGTGGACTTCAAGCGGTTCGTTTCCTGCCTCTTTGCTGTTTCCTTGAGCATCATCAAGTGATCCAGTTTGTCCACCGTGGCCTTTAGCTCATGCTCCCATACATCATTCTGCTGCTGACCATCGCCACCCTCAATGGGACGCACTGCCAGGATCTTGACCTTCTGGCGTAGAGCCTCCAAATCCCGTTCATCCACCACGCCTCTGAGTTCTCCAGCTCCCGTTTCATCGTAGTCGCAGGCATCCTCCTCGTCTTCAGTTTCGACAGATGCTTGAGGTGTCTTAGCACCCAAGGACATCTGACTGCCTGCTATGGAGGGATAGTCGCACTTCTCCAGCTCCAGCTGGAAGTCCGGCAACGATGGCAAGGCACTGGAAGTCGGCGAGTTTAGCTCCGCTCCCACACCCGGCTCGCGGGGTCCTGGCGGAGTGGGAAAGTCTCCCCTCTGTCTGTGTATATCCTCGCTGATCCTCTCCAGATTGCGCAACGCCGTGGAGTAAGTGCTCTTGGCACCCGCGACCTGCTGCTGCAGCTCTTGGATGCGATTCTTTTGCGTCTGCAGCTGATCCTGGCAAACCTGCTTCTCCTCGAAGTACGGACGCGACTTGTTAATGCTTCGCCGGAAGCGATCCTCCAGCTGCTGTAACTTTTGCTCGGCCGTGTTGAAGAGCTTGGTGCGCCTCTGATGTTCTGCGTGACAGTCGGCTTTCTGGGTCTCAGCATCCATTACCTTTTGGGTGGCATGGTTGAGCATCTCCTGCCAAGCATTGTCGAACTGCCACTCGTGTGAGTTGGACATGAAACGCTGCTCGGCTAGCGCCACCGTTTCCTTAGCCGCGGCATGGATTTCTAAACAAGAAGGTCGAGTTATGACTATTCCAAAGGACGTACTTTGTTAATACGAACCATTAGCTCTTTGGAACTTAACTGCCGCCTTCTGACATTCGATTTGAGCCTCACGTGCCTTGTCCAAAGCCTCATAATAAGGTCGAGCTTTTTCAATGCAGTTGCCCAACTTCTTGGAGGACAACTTCAGGCGGCGCGTAGACTCATTTAGCAGAATGCGAAATGTCGAATTGGCCTCCTGTTAAAACGAAAACATAATACATTTAAGTTTGGTTTTTTAAGAAATGAAAAGTAGTTGTGTTACCTCTAGTTCAATTTCTAATTTGTTAATCTCGTCGGTTGCACTATTGAGATTCTCCAGTTCAATCTGTAAATAAAAGATAATTTCTGATTAGTTTCTTTGCATTAAATAGTTTCCCATTCTGTATTTCAGTATTTGCTTAACGTCTGCCCACCGAAACCAGCAAGATGCCTCAGTCGGCTCGCGACGGGGCTGCGCCCAAGGACTCCAAGTACGACCTGACCAAGATCTCAGCCCGCGTGGATCGCGTCAATGTCAGCGGTTTGCTCCGCACCCACAACGACTATGTGATGAGGGCGGCGGATGGACTCTTTAAGGCCAACAACTTCCAGGATCTAATGTTGGAGGCTATGTCTACTAAATCCTATCTGCATGAACTGGGAATCTTCAAGGATGTGAGCGTGCACATCGACATCAGTCGTGGAGCTGATGCCACGCCCCAGGGATACGAGGTGACCTTTAAGGGCAACGAAATGTCGCGCATGATGGGATCTGCCGGCACTGAGATTGGCCAGAACGAAGGCTCCCTGCGAACAGAGCTGACGATCCCTAATATTTTCGGCCGAGGAGAGAGCATTTCGCTGCAGGGCAGTTACAGCAGCACCAGGGCCAATGATCTTCAACTGAAGTTCTGGAAACCCTTCTTCCACACTCGCTTTAGGGAAAATCGACCTGAGTAAGAAAGAGCTTCCCTTTTTGATTTAATCATTAATTAATCAGTATGTTAATTTTTTCCACAGATTATCCTTTAGCATTTTTAGACAAACAGATAGATTTGACATCAGCTCCTTTCAAACTACTAACCTGGGCTACAATGTGGACTTCTCGGCACACACAATGTTGGGAGTAGATGTACGTCAAAGACACTCTTGTATTAATCTTCTTACTATGACGATACCCCTTCGTTTCAGTTGACGCACTCGCTGCAGTACGAGAATTCCATAAGAGACTTGGGATTGCTTAACAAATCTGTGCCCTTTGCCATTCGCGACCACTGTGGACCCAAATTGGCCTCTTTGGTGCGCTACTCCGTGGTTTATGATAATCGCGATGGCAACGTGTTCCCCACCCGCGGTGTTTTCCTGAAATCAGTTAACGAATACTGCGGATTGGGCGGTAACATCGCCTACACCAGCAGCACTGCCCACGGCGAGTTGAATGTGCCACTGTTTGCCGGATTGGTGGCACAGTTTTGCGGTCGTGTTGGCGTCGTTAAAGAGACCAAAAACACCACTCAGCTGCCTATTAATTCGCTGTTCTACTGCGGCGGACCACTGACCCTGAGAGGATTCAAGTTTGGAGGAGCTGGACCCGTAATTGATGGGACACCCATTGGGGCACAGACTTTCTGGTGCACGGGTGCCCATCTGTGGGCACCGCTTCCCTTCGCCGGAGTCTTCAAAAACCTGGCTAGTCACTTTAGAATGCATTTCTTCTACAACATTGGCAACAGCAACAATTTCAGCACAGGTTGGCACTTATTACATTCATAAAAAACTTGGTTTTAATTGTTATTCCCTCCACAGAAAATATGCGCAGTGCATTCGGCGTTGGTTTGGCGGTTAAACTAGCAGAAAGGGCCCGGATCGAACTCAACTATTGTGTGCCAGTGCGACGCCAGGCTACGGATAAGATCTTGAATGGTTTCCAGTTTGGCATCGGCTATGAGTTCGTCTAGATGTTGGATCCCCCGTATCCAGTGCATAGATATAGTCCCAGCAAAAGCCATGAGAGTCACAACAGCCCAACAAACTAAATCTAATCAACAACAAATGGCTGCCCTGTCCTTAGTTTCCAGCGTTTAGAGATTCTGTTTCGTATTCTTTGTCAATGCATTTTATTTTCCTATAAAAATGTATTCGTAGTCCAGCGATCATTTAAGTAGTTCCTAAGGCGTGTACATACGTAAAACGATGGTTAAATAAAAATTCAAAAAGGTTAAACGAAAAGAAATTTGTACATGCGATAATGGGAAATGAGATGTGGTCTTTAATAAAAAATGACCAAAATTCATTACTTCTAAGTCCCTAACTTTTCTAATTTTGATTCGATTTTGCCGAGGCATATTTCTAAAAGTTTATAATTTGATTCCCTAAACAATTGCATTATTGTGATGGGCATGAACGAACTCCTTTATTTTTGTCAAACAATTTTTCAAAATAAATCCTCATAGCCGTTTTAAATGTCAGGTTTCCCGGTTGCGGATTTACCATTTACATGGCGACAGCCGGCGGGCTTGTGTTCATGGATCGGTGAACTGCATGCGGTTACAGCTTTTTGTTTGGGCTTTTTGGTTGTGTTTTTTCGGAATTTCAGTTTGGGACCCACGGCAGATTGTTGTCGAAAAACTGGTTTTAATTATAATTTTTTTTCGTGTTTTCTGCCCCTTTTTTTACGGCAGCTTTTATTAAGGCTGTCCCAGTTTGATTTTTATCGTGTCCGTTGAACATTTCTCCACATCCCGGACATACATAAACTAGAGATGAAGGCGGGGGCTTTGGTAAGGGCACGCTCGAGTCGCCTCTGTAATCGAGATTGATTTAAGAGCCAAGACCAAGCAAAGTGCGAGCGAACCTCTAAAACTCGCAAACTGGTTTCTCGTGTAAACAAACGAAACCAGTTTGGGCATCCGGCGGCTCAGATGAGCATTTTAACACTTGAACTTTCCAGGAATTCTGCGGCCCCAGGAACTTGTTTCGTGCATTTCGCTGCATTCGCTGCCTAAGGAAACTATTGGCTAATGAAAAGTTCACTTGTTTGCCCTTCACTTTTTAACAGTTTCAAATGCAATTGAGTAGAGAAAAAACCCCAAGCAAAGGTAAGCCTACAGCTACTGTGATTAAGGGCCCTAGACGGCATAACCACCTCTAGCTCCTCCATACGCCCTTCTTCGCCAATGACGCACAATCATACGAGTAAATATCATAAAAACATTTTATTACAATGCGAGTCCATCGTAAATACTGAAAAAAGGCTAACATATTTACCCGTCAAGGCAGCTGTGTGTGGCTTTGCAAAAAAATATTTGATTATCATCAAATAAACAAAAAATATTGTGCATAAATTAAATGACGAAACGGCGACGCAAATTGAATAAATATTTGCACAACTTCACGAGAAAACAACCGAAATGCAATTGGGGTAACGCGATTGTGTAAATATGCGGAATATTTTACTCAAAATGTTCTAAGATAATTTGAACAGAACGATGCTTTGTTCGCTCGAAGATATGAAAAACAACAAACATAACTTTCCCAATGGAACTCCCCTTCAATTATTGATTTAATTCGCTAAATTTAATGCTTTCAACAGGGTCAAAGACGAGTGGAACGAGGCCTGGCCTAAACCTTACCAAATCACGCGATGTGCGGACGGACTGCGTCACGTTCATTTTGCATTTGTCAGAACCGCGTTGCCAAAGGGCGACTGAAGCTCAACTTGAGTCACAGACTATGAATAAAGCCAATCAAATGCGAAAGGTTAAAACCAGGAGCGTCCCTAGACTAGAGAAACACCAAGGAGAAGATGACGTGAGCGCGGCTCGTTAGGATCCAAAACAATTTGTCAGACACGAGGGCGCCACCCCCACACATTTTATATGGATGGATAATCGGAGAAGACGACTGTTTGCCTAGTAACACGTCAGTCTGGGGCGTTATTTTCGTAATTTATTTAAAGATAAACAAGACACAATAGAAAATATCTATATTTAAACGTGTTTTCTAGTAACTGGATATCCATAAACTTAAACTAAAGAATTTACCAAATTATTTGATCTTAATTGATGACACCCGTTTTCCATCCTGTAACATCATCACCCTACCTCATTATTGGACATCATGTGATTAGTTTATTAGCTTGTCCCGACCACTCTGGATGTTCTACTCCCTACTTAGTGAAACCCTACTTTGTTCCCGCCACTCCCTTCAGTTCCGCTGAATGTTTTCCAGTTCCGCAATGACGCCAGCTGCCCTTTGCGACGGTGGCGTGATGCCGACGAGGTTGACCTGACCTACATCCGCTGGTGACAGGCTTTCCCCCGTCCTCCCTAAACCACCCGCTTTCCTGGGACTTCGGACTTTGGCAAAAAGGAACTGTAATGGAAACCTACATAAAATTTACATCGATTTGCCTTGCGCAACAAAAAGGACGCCGCAGGAAATCGTAGGACATTCAACTCAGGCGGAAATCTACGTCATGGGACTAAAATAATGCGACAATTGTATGGAAAATACCTCCGACTTGCAGAAATAAGAGAAACAAAAGTGGCACTGCTGAGAAATTCTCGGCGGTAGGTAAAAATTATTGTTATATAAAGGAAAATCCAGCAGCAATGCGTGAGTGAATGTCAGGTCAGGCGACTCGAAAATTAAGTCAACGTAGCTTGACGATTGCAATTGACCGCATAAGGTTTTTTATATTTTTTATTAGAGTTATGTCAACTTGGTACAAATGAACGACAGCGAGCCGAAAAAATCAGACAACCACTGCGTTGAAAATTCGTGTGGCTGACCCACTTTGAACAAATTATTTTCAATTGCTATGCTAAGTTAAATTCTTAACTTTCTCTTTATGACCGGCAATCTAGATCAAGGGTCAACTTAGCTCAATTTGGGTTCGCACAAACTTTATCAAGCTCTTTTGATGTGTTAAAAATTGCAGTTTTAAGTTCATGACTGATAAGATTGCTCCTAATAAATACTATCTCTACTGATTTGATAAAGCAGGAAATGACTGCCTACTTCAACTACATAGGCACCATTCATTGAATGTCATTAACAATTCCGACGAGCGAACAAAGCAAAGGCAAAACTTAATTCATTAAGTCTGAAATTGTATGGAAAATTGAGTGCGGTAACCGCTCGCGAAAGTCGCTACTCTGTTTTGCATCATTGACTATAATGATATTTTGATGATGGTGGTTGAGGAACCTCTGGGGGATTGCACCCGTCAAAAGGTTACAAAACGTTCCGTTAACTAAAAAAACAAACCTTCTCAAAAAGGCCGTTTATTTGTGACAGTGTAATTCACGTTCCGCCACGGACTTGACATAATTGCGGGTAGCGTGGCCGAGCGGTCTAAGGCGCTGGTTTAAGGCACCAGTCTCCTCGGAGGCGTGGGTTCGAATCCCACCGCTGCCACTAAGTAACTTTCTTTTTATTCGCTAAAAAAATTATTAAGAGTCCATGATTTTGATACTTTATATTTAAAATATCAAACAACTTCGCATAATATAATTATAAAGATTTATAATATTATTATGGGGGCACCCGATATGCATTTATTATAAACGTTGACTCACTAACAATTTCTGATTCATAGGCGCCTTCGTCGAGTTCTCTATTTCCCGACACCTGTACTCTCACCTTGCTTACGTAATGGAGCCTCGGGTATCCAAAAGTCATTAGTCATTTTTAATTTTTATCAATTTGACTTGCGCCTAAAGTTCCCCTGCTAATCTGATTACCATTATCAAATGGAGGGCAAGGTAAACATTATTTTTAAATTGCTGCAAAGCTTTTTCCTATAATTTCTGTGAATATAAAACAAATTCCCTTTTGTTTCTTAATTAAAGCAATTATCGTATAATCGATAAGTAACGCTAAATTATGCATTCGTATGGTTTTAGAAAGTTTCGGGCCCGAAGCACGCTTATAACTTATTCTTTAGCCAACTAACGCGTGTGAGTTGTATTTAGAAATAAAAAGAAAAGAATTTTAGAGGAAACAAAAAACATCTGTCGAGACACACGATTTTATTCAAATAGACTTTGCGCCATCGCCTTAAAATCAATTGTTTGTCGTCATCAACACAAAAAATCTTTTTAGATAACAAAGTTTGCACGCGCGAAAAAAAGCAAATAATACTCTCATTGAAAAATTATTGACGATTGAAGTATCTTGCGTCCGACAACAAAGTCGGCTTGTCTAAAGAGGAAGTCGAGCATAAAAAACATTGAAAAAGAAGGCAAAAATAGCCAGAGCGAAATATTTTGCGTTTTCGGTAATAGAATTCCTAAACCGGTTTCGGTACAGTTTAGCGTAGCAAACTTTGTTTATAGACACGCTAATGATTGTTTATAGAAAACGATCGTTCTGTCTGTAGGTCCAGGAGTACCTCCAGTAAATTTTCCCATGCATATACCTTAGGACACTATCGACGTCTTCAATCTAGTCACATGCCGTCTTGTGAGACTTGAAATCAAAATGTTGTTAATGACTTTGCGCCGCGTGTGACGTCTCCCACTGGGTTTTGCATTTAAAAATAGATAAGATTGGAGGTCTAGAGCGGGATGTTCTTATGAATGCCAGGGGGATTCACAAGGGAAAATCATTGATCCGCCTAGCTCTTAGTGTTTTTCACGGAAATAATACAATTGTTATTTTCTGATGCATAAACAAATTTAATACATACGTATTAGATTCGCATCGCGTAAATTACAAATTTCTTTTGTTTTTCCAAAGGGTGCTGTTTTTTTTTACCAACAGACTCCTGCTTTTTTTCCCATTTAAGGCCATTAAACGAATGTGCGATTATTTTACGTAGTTGAATGAGCAGCATATAAATCTTAATATATGCAAACTACGAACCGCTCCTCAAGACACTTTGTACTGTCTGACTTACACAATAAAAAATAATACGAATCAAAATAAAAACAAAAGGCTTTTGTTTTTGTTGCTGCTTCGGCTTGCGTGTGCGCTTTGGTATTTCCATTTATTAAATTTGTATGCATACCTCTCCCGAAAAAGCGAAGAGAGGAGCGACGAAGAAGAGGCGAAAGATAAAGAGCAATAACCAAGCTGCACTTGAATCTTATTTAGGTACCGAGTTCAAATTCGCAGCGGAAAAATCCAAATTACTTGGAAGTGCGTGGGATTACTTGACACTCTTCAGGGCACCATTTGTATTGTGCATTTCACAATGCATATTGAACTGTTTCGTCGGAAAAAGGAAATTTCAATTTGCCTAAACGCTGTGTTGATTTTCTGTGTTGGTTTTTCGTATTTAAAAACCAACAAAGCGTAAAAAAGGTTCACGCAATAAATGAGTAACGAAATGCAATGCAAAAACGCCTGTTTCCTATTTTAAAAATACTGTTTTGTTTTTAAGTAAACACTCGCTCATAACTACCGTGGCATGAGTGACTAGTCGTTTAAAATGTAAAACAATAACATTCCTTTGCCAACTTTAATTTAAAAACCATTACATTTAGAATACCATTACCTTTTTTAAAAGAATTTTAAATTTGTAACAGCCGCCACCCTTGGATTTCGAGGGAGCACTGTACCAACCAAAGTTGCAATGCAAAAGAGACCAACAGAAAAAACAAAAACAAAGCAGTCTGACGTTTGTTATTGTCGTTAAAATACCGTTCAATTCAGTGCCAGGTACGAACGAAGGAGAAACTGAGGGGGGAAAACTAGGAAGGACAAAGGCACATTGCCAAGTAAAATCACCTGAATTTGCGGATCCAGTTCGCCGTCTTCTGCACTCGACATTTTCACTGGTTTTCACTGAATTCGTTCCGAATGCAAATGCGTCGTAAACCGCGTTAATTTTCACTTTCCTGTCGCCCGCTTTTCAATTGAAAAACGCTTTTGCATTTCGCTATTCGATCTCGTTGATAGACACACACACACACATTCTCCGCCTATCAATTTGGCAGTCCGTGTGAGCGTTTTGTTTTACTTTTCTGTATTTTTCCAATATTATATAAATTGCTGCTGGCTGTTTGGACTGGTGATTTGTTGTGCGAGAACAGCAATATTAAATGAACTATTTAGCGTTTTACGTTTCACAATTCAGTTAAAAGAGAAAAAGAAAGAGCGAGGGACGCGCGGCTCTACGATAAGTGAGTACAAGACAAACACACAAAGCAGGGCAGGCGGCTGTTTCACCTTCTCCTCTGCTCAGGGCAGATATTCAATTAACTCGCCTATAAACATAAACTATCCTAAAAATTAAATACGGAGACGCGTCCGAACGACGTAGTGAAAAATTTTAGAGTGCCCGAAAATCATCGATGCAAATATTGTTGCTTACTAATTTAAGGAAATGTACTATTTCTTCCATGAAGACTGGTTGCCAACTAGTGGAAAGATGGTTGGTGCCCCCGCTGGCCCTGTTGTCTAACAGAAAATGTTAAGTGCACCGTTTTCCTAAAAGTAGCAAATTTTAATTAATAATTTTCCAATTACACCGTTTAAAACAAAACGCTTAAATTATGCAATTTGTAGAACTATTTTTGAAGCTTTTTATTTTCAATTTTTTTTTAATATCACCTGCACGATAAACATGCATTTTGTGCGCCATCTCATTTAGATCAAGATGGAAATTACATTGGCAAATATGTTTAAACACCGCGCCTGTAGTGGATGTAGTTTGCAAGCAACTAAAAATACCAGCAAGAAATGGTGATTTTGGTATTCCTGTCAGGTTTGGGTCCTTGCTAAAAAGAAGAGTTGCATTCAATCGAAAATTGTGTTATCGAACCACCCGCCTGTTCAAAATTAAGAAGTATTTAAATATTTAATCCTAATATTCTAAATCTAAATGTTCTCGAGATTTCGAGGTTAATAAGGACGGACATACAAAAAGGTACAGACATAGATCGAGTCGTCCTATGATTCTGATCAAAAATATAAATTCTCTATGAGGTCGCAAGTGCTCTCTTCGACCTGTTACATTCTTTTCAACAAATGCAGTATACCCTTTTACTCTACAAGTAACGGTTTACAAGTAATATGTTTTAAAGTATAGGAATGAACAAGGTTTACGATATTGATATCTATTAGGAATTTCAAAAACTAACACCATATATTCTGCTTTCTGTAGAGTCCCCGGACTCATCTTCACCATCGATCGAAAGCCGCACTCATATCACGCCTCATATTTGGATACCATATTGCAATTTTATTTATGACTGATATAAATCAGGCGATGGCAGCGATAAGGAAAAGCGTATCACGCACGGGCGGCATAAAAATAAAATCCGTGATAATGCCCACCATCAACGTCACAGTGGAAGCTGACCAGCTTGGCCAGCCGCCAGCGGGCCGTATGCAAATGCGACTGTTGGTACAGTGAAGCTTTGGCAGATCTACAGGTCTATTTTTATGATTTAATGCAATTTTGCCAGAAATCCATCTAAATCATTTCGACTGAAATTCAGTGAATTATTTAATAAAAATAATTTAATTTATTTTATAAAAATAATTTGAGTTATGGAAGCTGGACTATCGATCAGTTTGGCTTGTAAGTGTGGCTCGAGCAGCGACTTTGACAATATTTCTGACACTTTGACAGGACCTGGAACTTTAGGCCCCCTCTCCACCCGACTCCTCGGAGTATTTATAATTGACCGCTTCCGCCGTTTGCGGCGCTTGTCTCCTCAACTGGTTGCCGCTAATTAGAGTTGATCGCTGACCATGTCGCCGGCAGCAGCTGCCACTGTTGCACGTTGCCCGTTGCCCGTTGCACGTTGCAGCGACTGCTGATGCACTTAAAATGTAAACACACTAACCGCTGTGTTTATTCAATTAAAAGAGTGCGGGGCAGGGATTTCGGGGGGAGGGGGCGAGTGGCAAATTGCCGCAGCAATTTCCATTGAAGTGTACTTAGCCAAATGGCCAATAGCGGGTCATTTGGTAGAGTTTCCCGATGTCGATAAGCAATTTCAGGAGGATTAGCCCGGTCGAGGTAATCTGTGCTCATCCATTCCCGGCGTACATGGGGTGTTTACTTATAATGTGCCAGGCTCTTGTTTACTGTCCAAACAACCAAGTGAAGTACTTCGTATCTCATAAAGGATGCACTGGGAATATCAATTAAAAAGTCAAATAAGCCTTCTGGTTTACTTCCTTATTTTGGGGATAATCTTCCAAACATGTTTGTTTTACAATATCTACTAATGTTTATTTGTCATGTTCCTATTTCATAAATTCTTTATTTTTGATGTTGGCTTAAAACCAATCTGTCATGTAGAAAATTCTTCTTTCTTTTTTTTTAAACCGCTTTGCACATCGGGTTTTAATTAAGTTTTGCAGCAATTTTTCAAATCAAAAGTCTAAATTACTGCAATCAATCAAAAAATAGCTGTTTTGATGTGAGATCATCTTCTTCAAAACAGATTATTCTGAAAATATAAAGAAAACGCAGTTCTTGATTTACAGAACGAGTTCCTAGAGTCACTTTTTTTTCTCTGTACCCAATGCATAGCTAAGTAGCCACCCCCTCCCCCCCGTGCAGCCTGTCCAGTTACATAACACGATCCCATGCATCACGCAGTTTCGACTTCGGATCCAGCCAGGCCTGAGAACTGAGAACGGAGAACGGAGAACCAAGTGAACCGTAGGAAGCCTGGAAAAGCCAGGCGGCGCATTTTCAAAGGAAGGTGTCAAAGTCGGCTCAGAACTCAGAACTGCCTGCTGGGATCCTCACGGCGCGTCATTAGCCCACGAAAGGGGTGGCTGGCTGGGTTATTTATGTGACACTTTGAGTCGTGACAACATTTGCCAAATGCGCCGGGGAAATGCATTCGAATGGAAATATCTCAAGAACAATGCTGCAACATTTGTTAACAGCCATCGGGGTGCAACGTAACTAAGAGGTGTTGCCCAGGTAACGAGTATTCCCTAATATCCGCATAAATCTGATTCGTTGGGTAACGCCTCCTGGCTAAACGTAACTCCAGTCTTATCCGCAGATCTCCGAGATTTATAGATCCTGCCCTCGGGCCAGAAAGCTCGCTTTGAACTCATTAATAAGCGTTTAGATCGAAGGCTAATTGCCAACGCCCACAGAAAGGGGAAAATGCCATGCCAGAGAGTCGCTTTTGTGGGCGAGCAGGACATGTCGGTGCAACAGGCCTCCTATTGTGAGGTTGCACACGTTGCACGTACACACAAACCCACCAAACCCGGTGGGAAATCGGGACAAAAGGCTGCGGTCAAGCACTGATTGAAATGCCCACGCCTGCCCACGTCCTGCGATCTCAGAGACCTCCTGCCAACCGCCCCCCGTCCGCCTCCTTTTTCCCTATCGCGCTGTACGTGCCGGACAAATTTAACGCCTGGGTTCCAGGTATGAATTGTGGCCTCTGCCCGCCGGCGAAGTAGGATAATATGGTTGCAGCCAGAGCAAGTAGGGTAAGTGCGAAAAGGAATCGAACAATGGGTTACTATTGAAGTGACGTACCAATGTGATAGACACACAAAGCAGCTCCTGTAAATAATACTTTTAATAGATATAAATTCTACATTCATGAATGCAAATAGATAGGCAACTGATATAAATCATACTGACGTACATAAATGTCATTTACGAAGTTTTAACAGACTTGCATGATTCATCGACCATTTTCCAAAGAGGTTTTCTAAAAATGTGGTTTTGTCACATGTTGCAGAGATATCTGTAAGCTCACAAAGTTCATAGCAACATTTTTTAATAGTTTGTCACGCTTGATATACTTTTTAGAACATACTTTTTTATGACTCTTACAGAACTCTGGCAAATGAATATATTTTCATGCAATACTTTCCATCTTCTTAGGGTATCAAGCTGTGCTCCATGTAATAATTTATAAATGGAAACCCGGTCCTCTCCCTTCTATAAAGGGGCGTTTCGCCTCTTTGTTCCACGGTGTTGTTGCGATTTTCATGCCTCGAAATGAATTTCGCGCCTGAAATTTGCTGTGCAATTTTCATTATAGTGCCGACTGTCGAAAATTGCCAACCCGCTGGCGATTGTCATAGACTATGATTCACCCCCTCCCCCTTCTTGGCCAGTTTAGTTTTGTGCATCTGCTTTCTTCGGGTTAGAATGGGGAAACTTTTCTGAAGAGGTTTCGACATAAACTTGAAGCCATTGACAGACACGCGTATAACCCGAATCTCTCCCCACATCAGCGGAATCGGGAAAAGCTGAAATTGACAGCAGATGCGGGCAATTGAAAATGGGGAAAATTGGGGAATCGGCTGGGGCTGGGGATGGGGAGAAATGCCATGCCATTATGCGATAAAAGCGAAATAAAAAATTGTGTTAATTGTTGGGAAGGCTCCAATCGAAGCTCAGTGCGATCCACTCCATCGAATTTGTCTTGCGATCTTTTACGGCCACATCAATCTCCCCGGGATGTCCGAGTGGCTGAGTGCTGATAGCCGGAATGGTGTTCACTGTACAGTAACAACCGCTGCGCGGACAAAGTGAGTGAGTGGCACTTGGCTGTCTCCCCGCCTGATTGAGTGATGCATCATCCGGCGGCTCCTGCCTCCTGTTTCGATTCCTGTTCATCTCGCTGAGTGGCCAGGGCAATAAATTCGTTTAATATGCAAATCAAATGCAAATTGATCGGCTGCGTTTCGGGATGAGAGGGGGAGGGGATGCTGAGGTGCCGCGGAGTAATTAAAAACCACAAATTGGTCTGCTGACTCTGCGCCAATTGCTAATTAGCCATAGATCAGAGATCTCTCAATATAGCCACTGTCCGCCAGACAGGTTTCCAGATCTGGCCAAGTCCCCTCGAGAAACTAATGGCCAGCTGGTTGCAACTGGCACCTAAAACCCAAAGCTGGCAAAGTCGCCAATAGTTTGGGGTTATTAATCTCTGCTGTCAAGGACATTTCCTTGTGTAATTTGATTTAAATTGCTTGTTTTGCTCACATAATTTCGTCATTTCTTACACAGATCATATCAATTGATTTGCATTGGCGCGATCGGCGAGGCCATTAATCGCTGGACCCCCCGATTTCGACATTTGCCAAAGAAACTTGATTCGGGGAGTGTCCTCTCATGAATAATTTGCCATGCAGTTAGGTGCAAAGATTGTGATTTGGAATGCCAACGGTTTTTGTTTACAGATAAGAGTGGCATGTGCAATGCATTTCTCAATATTAGTCTTATGAAATATTACGAGGGAACTCCATGACCCAAATAAAGTGTTGCAATCAACACGGAATGTTAGGGGGAAAACACATTAAACTGAAATTTATTAAGTAAAATCTTTCACACATAGATAAATATATACTTCTTTGCAGACGTGGTCAAAGTTAAAACTAGGATAAAACTGAAAGTTCAGCAGACGAGACATCTTAAAGCGAAAGCAGCTCAGCGCGGTGGGTTGAGGGGTTTACAACCCCTTGAAGTCGGGGATCCCCATTACCACATAGTCGAGGTCTGCAAGGGAAACGCATTAGTTTAAGGGATTTCTTCACAGAGTAAATATTCGAAACCCACCACAATAACCGCGTAGGTGAGCCCGATGCCAGATCCTGCCAAGACATCGGACCAATGGTGTTTGTAGTCGGAGACTCGGGAAAGAGCCGTGTACCAGGCGAACATGAGCAGCAGGAACTGGAAGAGGTGCCGCAGCATTCGCAGGCGATTCCAGTGCATCCTGCGCTGTAAGTAGATCTGGAAGAGATCGGTTGAGTTAGGAGTTCTATTCAAGGCAAGTAGATGCAAACCCACCACTAAGTAGAGCATGGAATAGCAGGCGAAACTAGCATGTCCGCTGGGAAACGAGAGGCGCATGTCCTTCAGTTGCTTCGAAGTTATGTCCATTGCCGCACAGGTGAAATCCTCGATGTAACGTCCAGCATTTATGGGATCACTGCAATTGGTGCTGCCTGGCATAACAGGCTGACAGAGCTGCAATCCGAATTGGAGAAGTTATTTCAAATACTTCAGAGACTTTCAAAGGCTTACAGTGTAGAAGTGCGGCCTTAGTCTGCCAACCGAATACTTTGCTATATTGGTGGTCAGCTGCTCCACGCCCAAGCCGAAGATGAAGATTCCTATTCTGTGATAGCATTCCAGCAGCCAAGTGGGCAACTCGAGATGGCAGAGATGATAGCCACTGCCCAGTCTGTGCTTCTTAAATGGGTCATGCGAACGCTTGTCCTGGGCTCTGAAGAACTCCACCACGAGCATCTAGCGAGGGAAAACCAATTAGTTATTGGAAAAGCAAGCCGAAAAGTAGTGCAAACTTACCACTGAGAAGGGCAGAGCGCCACAGATCAAGTAGAGGACCCAGCTGGGCATGGTGGACTCCTTGTAGGGATGCTTCAGCGAAGAATCATTGCAGAAGAAGCCGCGCCTGAAGGCTTCGCCCCACAGCGAGAAGCCCAGCATAGGAAGGCCCACTGGAAGTGCAGGAAAGTGAGTTACAATGGCAAAGGCTTATCATCTGTGCCCCAGTTTTTTTTCTATTGCAACTCGAGTCGGGCCTTTTGGGTGGCCCAGAACCGCAACGGTGTCCGATTCACATATATATAGTAGGCAAGGTCTGCTGATCCAGCCTAATTGGACTTGTATAAACACAACAATAACAATGGGCAGGCTGAGGCTGCTGGGGAAATGAGTTCAGCACAATCAAATGGAATATTCTCCCCTAACAAAAAGAACTGGCCACAAATTGAATAAAATAAATCAGTCCGAACTCGATGATGCGCGAATAAATATATTTTTGTGTACCATCTCTTTTGGGTGAGAAGTGCTTGTTCATTATTGAAACATTGAAACGCACAACAAAAAGCCACAAAGACCCTGTACATAAACACTGTTGGAAACGTTTTATGGCAATTTGGAAATGTTTTTGTTTGAAAACGAGGCGGGAAAGAGGTGATAGCTCACCTCAGCTAGAAATAAGCAGATATATGTATAGCATTGTATTCACTGCATAGTGGTACCCCCTTTGGAGCACACGATCACAACTGGGCGATGGATCCAGAAGCAGAATGAGCTCACGACTGGCAAGTACAAGAGATCAATTGCTGGCACATGATAACAGATCACAAAACGTGTGAAAGGCCGCCGGGGAAAGTGATAATACTTTTTCCAAACTTTAAAGTGGGGTTGGAAAGGCAACAAGCTCTAAGAAGTGAAGTTGATTTAGATGCATGACTTATTTCGGAATTTGATTAGAAGAGCTACTCTCTACGGTTGAGTGCTGTGAAAATGATAACATTTCCAAAAAATATTCTATTGTTTCATGTTTTTAATAAAAGCATGATACATGTTTTGTTATGAAACTCTCTATTAAAGTTTTGAATTTTTTTATAAAAATTGCCAAACAAAAAACATGTGCTAGTTTTGGTACACGAAATATAAACATTCATCGTTTGTAATAATAACAATTCAAACACATTTTTTTTTTTGGAAATAATACGATTTTGCCTAATCATTTGTGAGGGATTTGAATACTATACGTTTTTATAATTTTAGTTTTGTTGCCTTGTTAGAGTTCAAGTTTTACTAAGTGTAAAACCCAAAGTGATTCACTTGAACTTTGCGGGTCTCCAGTTGCGGATCTAATTGACTTAGCATTACTCACCGCAGCTGAGCAAACAGAGGTCCATGAGAATCCTTCCGAGGATTTGTCGGGGGCCCCGCAACGAGGGCTTGTTGTTGGGGACAATGTACGGGGCTCCGTGGCTCGCGGAGTTGCCAACGAAGGTGGGCAGCTGAAGGTCCAGCTTCACATTGTTGTTGTTGTGGTGGGGATCTTTGTTGGAGGAGGCGGCAGCAGAAGCAGCGGCGGCGGTGGCGGCCAAGATGCAAGAAGCCGTCGGCGAAGAGGGCTCCTCGCCACTGCTGCTCTGGCTCTCGAATCTCTGGAGCGGCGTGGTATCGCAAACGCTGCCCGGCCGAAGGGAGCTCATCGCGGATAAGGGGATAAGGGGACAAGGGGGAACCTCTACGATTTATCTAATGGGGCTTAGTGGTCCGAGCGGACCTGGTCTCAATTTATGGCACTGTTGCACCTGGATGCCACTCGGGTGGTCATCTTATCTGACAGCCGAAACGCACACACAAATATTTGAATAATCCTCGGCAGGGTTTATTTCCTTCTTTTTTAGAATGTGCTAATGGGCGCTCCCTCTTGCGAGGCACTGTGATAAGGCCGCATGTAAATAAGGCCAACAAATCGATACTGCAGTAAAATCACTCGGCGTCGGCGTTTTGTGGGCGGTTCGAAATTGGGTGAGGTAAACGCTATTGCGTAAGCGATAAGCGATCGGCTAAGTCCGAGTCAAAATGTTGCCCGAATACTGCTGGCGACGCACAAAGGTAAATACGAGGTAAAAATCTCTGCCATTATTTGGAATGCATTTTCCACTGCACTTAGTTGTGTTTGTTTTCTTTTCTTTTCGTCACCCCGAAGGTAGTGTTATTATCGTTCTTGCTCTAGTTACTTTCGCACTTCGTTCTGCTTTTCTATTTGCTTCGCATGCGCAGCGCCTGCGAATATGGTAAGAGCCCAAAACCCGGAAAGATCAGCCCCAACCGACGACGACCATCCGCACCGTACGACGCCGAACGAAGAATTGAACGCAGCGTTTAAGAGCAGCATGGCCAAATTTACAGCAACGAATGTGAACAGCTGCGCTCTCTCTCGCTTTTCACTTGAACTCTCACTCGCATTCTCTCTCCCTAGATCTCTATTACTGGATATGGGAACGGAACACGGTTTGATTAGAGATCCCTAAATAGAACATTTCAAATATTGTGCACATTTATTTTAATACAAGAATCAAAAATCAAGAATTTAATAACAAAACATTTAGTTTATGATGTTATCTAAGACCATAAAATAAATTTTACTATTTAAGATAAAGAGGGCAGACCTTTCATACATTTCCAACTACTAAGGCAGCACCATTCTAAATGTCCTTCTGTGAACGCCAAAAAGTAGGCAATTATTTAACAAGCAAGGGATTAAACAGGGGAATAAAACGTATGTGTTTTATTTAATGCCTAAAAATTATTAAAATGCTGAAATAATTATTATAGAAAGCTTTCTGTCTTTGTTGTTTATTTGTTTTTAACTTTTACCGTTAGACGGTCCTTGCTGTGGTCCGATTCCACATTCCCATTCACTCATAGATAACAGAGAGAACTTAATTCTCTCTATATAATTTCGCTCTTTTCAACCGACTCGACTCACAAGCTACATACGTATCTCCTCAGTTGACTTTTTTCAGCAACTGCGTTCGGTTCAGATTCTCGGCGGCGCTCCCTCGGTAGACCAAAACAAAAGTGCGAGTACGGGAATCGGGCGTATATATAGTATAACCCTTACTGTGGAAAGAAGCGTATTTTGCGTAAAAAAAAACAAAGCTATAACAATGACGAAGCAATCAAGGCTTGCCTAAAAAACTTTCGCAACGCCACTACACGGTAAAGGTAAATTAATTAAACAAAGATCGTGTTTATTTGTACTAAAGCAGTGAGCTAATAGCTGTGAACGTATCTTTGCGATTTTATTGATTTGCTTGGCCGGCAAACACAAAGTGTCTGTGGAGCCTCAGCAATTGATGGTCACATAAACAAATGCGAAAAGGCTGCGAGTGTGAATATGTGGGAAAATTCATAAATTATGCAGGTGGAAAGGGAAATTGCGTGGGTGTATTCTGTTTGGTTTAAAATCGATTTCCAATGTGCTCTTCCATGGTCAAGGTTGTTGTTATTGCAGTTGCTGTTACTGGTGCCAAAATTAATTTCTTGGACTTGTCTGAAAAATCAGTCAACGAAGTGGGGTACGCAGCACTCCAACCGATAGCTTATCATTTATTGAAACGTAAAAAGCCGCGCGTTTTGATGGGGGCATTCGTCGGAAACGGAGCATTTGGCTTTTCATGGTTATTGAGCTTTATTGGTTGATCCCACTGTATGGCCCAAGTCCGATATTGCCATTCACGGTAAGAGTTTTCCGCCATTTTCATATATGCCATCCCGGAATTCTGGCTTCTGGCCAAGTTTAGAGCGCTTACAAGACGTTTCCGTGGCCGGCAGTCTTACACATTTGCCGTATTAAATACTTAGCGTTGCTCCTGCCGCATATAAAGTCCATCAATCAACCGCCGACTATTATTCATAGAATTCTGGATGCTTTCGGCGTATAATTTTGCACACATCTTAGGTTGGTTTGTGAATATTTATTGTGCGAATCGTTGTTCTTGAATAGCTTTTTAAAAACGAGCATTTTCAGAGATCCATATACGTTTGTACACTGTACATATTAAAAAAAATTAAATACTTTTCCCAGAACTTTAATCAAAGATACAATTTACAATAGTAGAGTACTTAATAACAGTCTGTACTTAACTTTCTTTTGTGCCCTCTTGCCACTTCGATTTGCCAACACTTTCAGCCAACTCGTATTGGATTTCGTTGTCGAGCGCGTGTAAATGTTGACAAACTTCTGCTGATCTCAGCCGGAATGGAAATGCATTCAATAATAATCGTTAGCAAAGCAAATAACAAGCATTTTACATACACCGCTGGGTTGGTTGAACTGGAGAACCCTGGCAGCGATTCAGGTGTCGACTTTCCTTCCTTTGCGCCGACAAGTTGTCTGCAAGGTGGTTCCCTTGAAACCGAACCCCCACCTTGTATAACGAAATTCGCGCTCCTTTACGAAGTAATGTTTTTCGTTTCTGGAGGGAATCTTTCTCTTTCCATGTTCAAACCGAAATTCTTTGCGTGCACTTGCTGGATTTTTAATGAGGCGGCCTGGCGCCTGTTGTTTATGTAAATTGTAAAGCATTTCATTTACCGATATGCATATTTCGGAATTTTAAATTATTTTTCCATCTCGCATGACCTTAATTCGCGTTGAGATATTCCGAAAATGACATTCGATTGGCGGGGAGGGCGGGCTGCTCAGCTTGTGGTCGTTGCCCGACAAAAGTTAATCGTTCGAGTCTGAAATTAAAGGGATTGGAAGGAGGATTTGGGGGAGATTCATTCAGCTGCCTCGGAGTATCATGATTCCATAATTACTGGTAATGCCGGGGTAAAATGACACGTCCTGTGACATGACAAACTTTTTGAATTAATGGGTTTGCGATGTGTGGTTAGTAATGAGCTCGAGATTAAAAACAAAACTGCAAACTTATTTATATGAGGGGTTAAAAACAAAAATAAATCTTTTTTTTATTTATTCATAAAATTTATTTATGAGTTTTATTTTTAGATGGAATTATAAGTACAAATATTTCAAATGAGTCAAAGAAAATAAAGTTGAAAATTAGGTTGTTTCAACTACAAAGTAACCCATTGTGCCTCAAAAAAAAAACACATTTGTTATGTTGTCAAATCAAGTCACACCTTATGACTAAAGTGTTTCCCAATCGAATAAAATTTGTTAGTCATAAATTCTTTTGTCACTTTATATGGCGCTGCGATATCAACGCTGGCCATCTATATCTTTTTATCGCATTCACAGCTAAATGCTCGCGATAAGATAATGCAAAGATTTGCAGATACGAAAGCAAGATTAATCGTTCATTAATGGGTCAACATGTTCGACGCCCCTGCAACATGCAGGCTATATTTAGCTTGATTAATGCGCTTTTTATTTCCGGGAGCAGACAATTAAAAATAATCTCAGACCAAACAATCTCAAGTGCGTGGAAGCACGCTCTTCAATCCACATTCGATAATATCGCCGTGTTCTGCACTCGTTTTATTTTTTAATTAAGACGCTGCCTGCTGCGTTGTCATTCGCTGAAAAGGGGGATTTGGGGCTAGAAACGAGGTAAATAACATTCATCAGGAGAGTCGGAATCTCTTGGATTGGGACTCTAGTCCCAGGCAGGCAGTAAACTGCGACGAAGGAGTCGAGGATGGCTCGCTATCTATAAATAGTCTTGGCCCGATCGAATGCATTGGCCCGGTTGCCTTGGCCTGGCCATAATCGAAGCAGACAACTGCAATTTCCTCTCTCTCCTCTGCTTTTTATGTTCCCTGCTCCTTGAGCTCCATCGCTGGTGAAGAATGGCTGAAGTACTGACTGACGTTTGCCACTTCTCGAGTTGTGGCTTTGTCAAATTAAGGCCTTGTTGAACCGCGAGCTGCTTGCCGAATGGCCATACTTGGTCATTATAACGCCCCGTTGATGGTCAAGTTGATTGCACAAAATTATAGAAATTCAACGAGCTCTAGATGGAGTTGCGGCATAAAAGAATTTATGCAAGGATAGATCTACAGTGGAGTTTCTATAGGAAAAACCTAATACAACTTAAGCTGTTTGTAGCCATAATAATAAAGCAATTTAGTTATTACAAATATTTTATATTATGTACTTGTATTTAATGAATAAGTATTTCTCTACGTATGACAAATATTTTAATGATAACACTTACATAGGATTAAACATTACGAATGCCAAAAATATAATATGATATGAATATGAAGTATATTATTACTTAGTTCTCAAAAATTCTGTCTTATTTTGCTTTCTTATTTTAAACAAAATATCAAAGTCACTCCCAATTTATGGTTCATACGAAGTCAGTGTCCAAGCCCAACAAAATAGCGCAGTTGAAGCTACAGAGATTCAACTGTAGATTGTTCATTTAAATGCCATCCAAGGGTAAAACTGGAAAGTTTATTGTTCATTTCAAACGACGTCACTTAACCCGTTTGAGAGTCGTCCGCTATTCACTGCCACTTGAGTGCTAATAAATCATGAGTTCTTCAATCAGCCATTTACGCATCTTCATGAATCAGGGGAAAGGGGAGGGGGATGGCGATACGTCACTACCTTTGTCGGCGTTAATCGGCAGGGAATCCTCAGCTTATTACTCACCCCGAGCATTATTCAACAATTTCTTTTATTAATTTATCTCCCTTGATGTCTCCCCACAGAAGAAGAAGCAGCACGAGCGAAGAGAGGCAATGACGTAGAGAACACACCAAACCAGATTTTCACCTAGCTCAAAAGCTTAGTGCCAAGTTCAGTGCCAAGCACCCAAAAGAGAAAGAAGAGCGAGCGAGCGAAAGCTTGAGATTGGACGTGGAGCTTTTCGCAAAGGCACCTAAAAACGCGGAGACGAGAAATAAATAATGAGAAACGAAACATCAGCCAGTGAAACAACACCGCTGCGGCGGCCGGAGACCGAATCACCCGATAACGTGGCCCAAAACAACCGACAGACAACCGTTAACTTGGTTAACAGCAACAGTAGCAACCACAATAACAACAATAACTACGGGGATTCGGTGGAGGTGCGTTTGCAAGAGGGAGACAGCACACATCAGCAACAACAACAAGAACTTCCTGCCACCATGGATACCAATAAACGAATTCTTTGCCGCGTGGGCTTGGATGTTTTAATATTGCTTTGTGGTAAGTAAAATTTTCAGTGTTCCCCCTTCGAAAAGTACACCTGCTCACCTCCAAATTCAATGCGAAATTTCAATCGCATCATGTTATTTACCTTGCGCTGCGTGTTTATTTTCTGTCGCAATGTTTATTGTTTCTTTTCTGGGCCTCTGTCTCGCTCACTCACACCCCCGGTTTATGTAATTGCGAAAGCTCGTTGGCCTCGGGCTCTTTCTCTCTCTCTTAGACTCTCTTAGAATCTGTATTTGTTTTGAAACAGCATAACTTATGGGTTATGGGTAGTAAGCAAAAAAAAAAACGATTTCCAAAGGCTGACTCAAGCCAATACTACTTTCCGGTTGTTAAAAATAAATTTGTTTATTATTTGTCATGGTACTAAATTTATACAGTTTAAAAAATATTTAACAATTCAACTATTTCAAATGTTGTTGTTAGTATATTCGCTTTTCGTACTTTTTTCCCTTGTCTTATCAAAACATCCCATAATCTCATAATAAGAGTTATAAAGTTATAAAGCTCTTAATCTATCTTATTAGTATTTGCATTATAAAATACAATGTAGTGGATATAAAAATATTTCTCTGTGTAACGCTTTTCACTTTCCTGTTCGCCCTACCTTTATTTTATTTGCTGTGCAAACAAAAGCGGAGACAGTTGAATTGTGTCAGGTAAAGGTGGACAACCTGCAGCGGCTGACTGTTGCATTCGATTGGGGGAGTTGCACAATACTCACAATCAGCATTTTTTCCCCTTTATCAGCATTTCGCTTCTACTACTATAAAGTTCGGAAACAAACAATTGGGAAAAAGCAACATTAAATATGAAAAGAGTTTGGAGCTTAACAGGAGAAAATGTCATTTATATTATTTTCCTGGCAATGTATTTTGACCTTGTACTTATTCCCATCTAATTTCGAGAACACAATTCAGTATACTATATGCAGTATATAGCTGATAGTGAGCTATTTTTTCAGTTTCCGCAGACGTTCTTGATTTAAGAACCTTTATCTGGCTTTTTCCCCCGCAAGTTCAAAAACAACCGTCAATAGCTTGCATTGTAGCGGAACCGGTTTACTTGAGAGTGTTCATTATTAAGCTTTGCCAATCAGATTACCTGGGTGACTCATGGCACCACCTTATTTTACCAGTGGCATTTGTGGATTTTTGCAATTCTCACTGCTGGAAAAACAATCTTGAGTCGCCGTGTTTGATCAACAGATATGTGCTAATGCCATAAATAGTTGAGTGTTTAGTTTTGCCAATCATCCAAAGACGTCGAACGGAGCTTACTACTACCATTTCAGTTTCTTATTATGAACATGGTGCCATTTTCCCGAGGAGACATGCTATCGGGATATTTTCACTTCCTTAGCATAAAAGTGTGACACATAATTAAAGCCAGGTAGTCAACTTTCGCATTGAGTCACGAAAGGCACCTTTAAAATCCAGGTATTAAATCCAAAACCCCATATGAATCACCGGCAAAAGCCCCTTTAATAAAAACAATAAAAATCAGATGAGAATAGATTAAACCACAAGAAGTACTCCTGATATAAACAGATAAGAGAAAATAATAAATATGAAAAACTCGTGGCGTGCGCACATTGCAAGTTCCCATAATGAAAAAGTTTGTATCGATTTGTCAACAAAATATAGTGAAAGCCTCTTTGGAGTTCCTTGAATATATTAAATCGCCCAGACAAAATATCGATCTGTTCCCCGAATAATTTCCAATTAGTTAAATCTGTTACAAAATGCCGTAGGAGAGTATCTGACAAAGGAATCGTAGAATGCGTTTTGAAAGCCATTTAAGATTCTTGTTTTTAGTGGGTCGCGATTAGTTTACCCGACTGCATCTATCGGATGCATCTGATGGCCTTTCCGCCGTGTGAGCTCGTCTGTCGTCGACTAATTTTTGGGTGTAAATTACTCTTGACGCTAGACAAACGCTGATAAAGTGATTTCGGGGCAGAAGGGGGTGACGAGAGTGTCGGTGGCACTTAACCAAACGAATGCCCCGACCTCCGAGGAAACCACAACTTCAGGCTGAAACTCCGTTTGACGTTAATTGAATGCGAAGGAGCTGCGGCACAGACTTCTGACTTCTTCTGCGTTCCTCCGCTTCTTTCACCTTTCTCCTTGAGGTGGAGTCATTAAACCCATAAAAGATATACAGAAATGCATATCGGGGGTCGTCTCCCAGATACTTCCCCGCCACGCCAGCTCTCCAATAATTTATCGAGCGTGATTGCGTGCGCGTGTTTGCTTTTGGGGGAAGGAACTCTGCCATTCAGTTTGACCAAAACTAAGTAGAAAGAACAATATTTATGCAATGCATTTTGGGCATGAGGCAATTGTTGGCTCATTGTTGTTGTTTACCTTCCACCCAACAACAAACATCGACCGAAAACAGATATAGCTACAGATACAGATACAGCTACAGATATGTGGCCACAATAGATGGAAGCGAAAAAGATACATCTTCTGGCAAGATGGATGTTGATTTTCCATGTGTTTTTTGCGCTACAATTCCTGGGACAAAAGTAATGAACATTTAATTGCCAGCAGCTCATGACTCATGACCTGTCAGAGAAAGGTTCGAATCGGATTGGGAATCGAAATCAGAATCGTTACCTGTGCGACACCTTTGTTTTTTTGAAAAATCTAGATGCGGGCGACCTGGGAGGATTCCTGGTAATAATTTTCGATTTCTGGGCAGGCATGAAATTGCCAAAACCCACATCAATAATCTTCGTTTTTTAACGGACTGTGTCTGATCGTGTGGCCTCTGTCCTTCGTCGATCGATTCAATTGAAGAGGTTCAAAGTTTGCCTTGGTCGGCCAGTCATCCTTAATCTCCGCCGAACGGCGGAGTTGTCTTTTAGTTCGCTTCTCGGCACTAATTGCCTTTAATTTGACTTCCGTCATGTGTAATTAATGCGGCAAGTGCAAGTCAGACGCTTTTAATTAGACGCTGGCCCGTATTTGAGGTCAGATTTGAGAAGAGACTCTTCTGTTCTTTCAGCCCGGCAAATAGACACTCGGATAACAAGAGATAAACTGCTAAAGGCAAACATTTGGTCACTTGAAAGCACCCGAAAGATACAAAGATACATCTGCCGCGTATGCCGGTGGCTTTGAGCCGGGGAAATGGCCGAAGAAAGCGGCGGCGGCAAGGCAGTGATCTTCCCGAGAAATCTGATTGTTGAGGGGGCTGAAGTGGGCGCGTTTACCTCTTTGTTTAACAAACAATTTGTTTATGTTGCCCTCTTCGCTGTTGGTTCCATTTCACTACGGCTACAGTGAGCATCTGGCGGCGTCTTTATTATTGAAATGAACTTGACACCAAACGGACAGCTTTTCGTTCGCTATGAAAGTGCGGCATAGGTGCGTTACAATTCGCTCGAATGCAGTCCCCTCCTAAACATTAAATTAAACATTTCCGCCGCTGGCACAGTAATTTTTAAACTGCTTATGTCACCCCCATGAAAAGACAGAAACACGCACAAAATCATCAACAGAATGGTTAAATTTCGTGCTGCCATTTAACACAGTTTTTCCATATTCACTTTGTCCATTTTTCCATTTTCCCATTTCACTTTATCACCGTGAAGTTCGCTGTAGTTAATCTCTTGCTTATGAAGATCAGACTAAATCTTTCCATAGGGGAGACACTTTCGTTTTCCATGCCGCAAAGTCATAAAAACATTTTAGTGCTACCGGGTGGCTGGCAGGGGATTAGGATCGAAAAAAGAGAGGACTCCGACGACCAACAATGGGCCACTTGCTGTTTGTAATATGACGCTAATCTCAGCCAGAATTCCCTCTCTATAACTTTCCCAGCCTCAAACGAACCAGTCGGCGATCGTTAAACATCGCCAGACAATGCCACTGATCTAGATTTTGGGACCTGATGCAGCTGCAGCCCGAAGGAAAGAAAGGAATACCCAGGGAGAGAGGTCTTGGGATCGAAAGACGCGGCATTGTGTCACCCACCTTTGTGGGATCCGAAGATCACCCTATTCACTCTGCAAAAAATGTAATTACTCTAGGGAGACAAGTCGCCATCGAGTGCTGGCTATGCACTTCACTTTCAGATACACACACTCTCCATTTTTCTAGCCTAATGAGCACTCCAGAACTCAGAACTCAAAACTTTCCCAATTCTCCACGGCTCGCTGACTTGGGCCAGTTCATCGACATGCAGAGTTCCTTTCCGCCTGCAGGTAGCACGGCTCATTGCAGAACGGCAATTAGGCAAACTGGAGCGTTGGAGCCAGGGCTAATGCAGTTTTAATTATCCACTAGATAAATGTGCTGCACAGCAAAACAAATAAGGGGACAGGCAATCCATCAGCGCGTACGCATCACAATTCCCATTCGTTATTCGTTATTATTAATGGCAGCGAATTTTTAATTAGACAGCGAAGACAGCGAAGAAGTCGCTGACAGATTTCCCTGGGCGGAATTACTTTATGAGCCCCAATTGAGACCCCGCACACGTTCGCCTGTCGGTGGAAATCTTATCGGCGGCTTAGACATATCATAAGTCAATAGGGAGGGTTCTGTCATTCCCCTCGCAGATAATGTCACAGCCCCCCGATGACCCACTAAGATGAGGGGGGAACCACATAGAGTATATATTGATAAATGAGTGCTTTCTATAATGCCCCTTCTAATTCGAATTCTCTGCTTTCAGCTGGCTTTCCCATACTGCTCTTCTTCCTGCTCGGCGATCCCTACAAGCGGGGGTTCTTCTGCGACGACGAGAGTCTGAAGCACCCGTTTCACGACTCCACGGTCCGGAATTGGATGCTGTACTTCATTGGAGCGGTGATTCCAGTTGGCGTGGTAAGTGGGTGGAGTGGGTGTAATGGGTGGGTGGTTTGATGGACAGCCAGAAATTGTGTCAAGCAGCTGTTGGATACTCGAGCGAAGATTGCGCAATCGCCTCAAGTTCAGTTGTCGCCACTTTGGGCTGTGAGGCAAGACGGCATTCCACATGCGTGTTCCACTGTCCACATGTCGGCAATTAAAACTAGAGCAGCATGTGTCTGTCTGTCCCTAATGGGCCTAGAAAAGACGTTCGGCCCATTTGGGATACTCTAAATATTTGCATGCGGGGCCCTAATTGCTTCCAGAGAAAAGGGTTTTACGAGCTGCGAACTCACGGAACTCACTCCCATTTCCCTCCTGTTTTCCCACCCTCAGATCGTCGCCGTAGAGGTGATAATTTCCCAGAACAAGGCCAAGCAGGACAACGGCAATGCCACCAGCCGGAGGTACGTCTTCATGAACTACGACCTGCCCGACTGGCTGATCGAGTGCTACAAGAAGGTCGGCATCTACGCATTCGGCGCGGTGGTCAGCCAGTTGACCACGGACATAGCCAAGTACTCCATCGGCCGGCTGCGTCCCCATTTCATCGCGGTAAGTGAATGTCTGCGTGTTCGCGGTCGTGGTCGGCGGTATCCCCGTTCTGACATTGCCAATTAATTTTAATCTGCAACATGTGCAGCAAGACAGGCGACACTGACAGCGACAACGAAGACAAATCCAAAGTCGAAGTAGGAGACGCAGACTGGGGCGGAATTGTGCATTGGAGACAATGTCAAAAACACAAACGATGTGGGGATAGGTTATTAATAGTATCGGGCCGAAAGCAATGCTTGGTTGGCAGTTGGTTGCAAGGCGAGTTCACTTTCCAGAGATGAATTGATCTGGAGACAATAATATTCATATTCATAAATAAGTGCAAAGGTTATTAGGAACTTTAAAACTATTTTTTACCACTTAACAATGAACTTAAATCCAAATCCATTAGACAAGAAGGCTGCTTTCTATTCCAAGCAAAGCAAAACTATTTGTTTGTTTACAGTTTGTGAGGGTATTTCGGATTCCAATCAACCCCGAATTCCCAGACCAGTTGCTTTGTTTATTTATGATATTTTGACTGGATGTCAGACAATTTCATAAATATTCGCGGCGGCAAGTGGCTTGTTAGCTGGTTATCGTGCGCATCATTTGGGGAGATGGAATAGGGATCGGCACGGCTATAGGGATCACTTTCGAAGGGGAGCCGGAGCACAGAGTCGCCCCATTGTTTAGTGAAGCTGCTGAAGTGCGGCAACGGGGCAGAGGAGGCAATGCAACTGCAGCTGTTGCAACTCCTCTAATTTGCGCCCATGTGGCGGGGATGCCAGCGGAAGCTCAAGAAACAAGCCCTAAGCGGCTTAAGACCAAGTCATCGTGTTGCTCATGGCACCATCTCAATACCTTCTTTACCGCCCACAGGTGTGCCAGCCCCAGATGCCGGACGGCACCACCTGCGACGATGCCAGCAACCTGGGCAAGTACATCATGGACTTCAAGTGCAAGGGAGAGGGCTCGTCGGCGCGCATGCTCAAAGAAATGCGCCTCTCCTTCCCCAGCGGCCACTCCAGCTTCACCTTCTTCGCCATGGTCTATCTGGCGGTAAGTCCATTGTTATGTCCCCCCAATCCGATCAATGTCTCATTGTCTTGCTTCCTCCTTCCTTCACAGCTCTACCTGCAGGCACGCATGACCTGGCGTGGCTCCAAGCTGCTGCGTCACCTTCTCCAGTTCTTGTTCATCATGGTGGCCTGGTACACGGCTCTTTCCCGAGTGTCCGACTACAAACACCATTGGTCCGACGTGCTGGCAGGATCGCTCATTGGCTCCATCTGCGCCTTGGTGGTGGTGAGTAAAGCCTTTTGTAATATCTATCAGGTTTTTAGTTACTGTTCCTTTAGCTGAAGTATTAGAAAGCATTAGAAAGCTATCCCAATCTACCTGCTTTTTACGCATGCTTTGTCACTTGAGTAGGATTTGATTCTTGTTTGTCAGACATTCATATGCAACCCATTCCATCGTCTTTTTAGAGCCACGGTTTGCCTAAGAGTTGGTTCAATTTTCAAACAGTTTGGCCCGCCAAAAGCAAGGCCAAGTGACTGAGGAGCACACGGGTATCACTATCGGCTAATAACATTGTAAAGAAGATTAGCAATTAAAGCGCCACAAACTCTGCATACCCCGACTATTCATTATTAACCTGGTGGTGGCCATTAGCCTTAATTGAACTGCGGGATCCGCTCTCCGGATTGGCAGAACTCAACACCTAGACGCGGTGCCTCTGTCGTTGCGTGTGGTGCCAATCAATGCCGCTCCGCAGCACGGAACCTTGTTTCCAGGTCGGGCTGGCTCTTTTCACCCAGCTGGCCATGCAGCTGGCCAGTTGCAATTTCACGCTTCACTTGGGCGAGGGGCTATTTTTTGAGGGGGAGACCCATCATATTCCTCGGCGATTCAATTAGAAAGATATGAAGGGGGTAAGGAAACACCGACGCATACTTTTAGGAGCAGCTGTTAATCGTTGCAAGTGCGGCATGTTGATCGGAGTCGATAGTTACCTTAGAAACATTTAATGGAATTTCCATCCCATGTGCATTTAATAAACAAAACATTTTCTTTCCTTTGCAGGCCAACTACGTCTCTGACTTGTTTCAAAAGGACAACAAAAAGCCCTACTTGGCGCGAACAGTGCAAGACATGAATGCACCACCGGCGCAGGGAATTACGATTACCACAAACTAACCCGGAGGAGGAGTGCTCCATGGTTACCACAAGCTCCACAATTTATAGTCGAAGCTGGAACCTTCAGCTGAGAATTCTTTCTGATTTCTTGATCGAGACAATGAAGCAAAGCTTCGCGTGACTCATTTTAATTTATTCCTGTACTTGCATTTTATGAGCTCTGTTTGAGTTTGTGTGCGTGTTAGTTGCAAGTGCACTTAAGTGTCTTTCTTAGTTCTAAGCTAGAGCAATTGAGCGATGTCTTTAGGATGTCAATTAGTGTATTATATACTACGATTTTAAGGTGACGTTACTATTTCCGCAAAATAAGTGACCTTCGAAACAGAGATGCACAAAAGAGAATGGCAGCAATAAGTATTATGTAGCTTAAGGATAAGCCTTGGATACGAAGAGATATTTAATTACTTTTTAAGAAGACCATTAAATACAAATTCAAATTGTATCAGAATTCCTTGAGAGTTTTTTTTACGCTGAACGTTTTTAATGCAAATCAAACACAAAAACTTTTGAATTTGTTTTATATAAGTACTATCTAATTTAAGCTAATAAAAAAAAATAAAATTGACGATAAAAAGGCTTTAAATCTGAAAATAAAAAAGATGTTGCTTAAACTATTTCGGGGAAAATGTTATATATGGACATAATACATTTCATTCAAATGTATTTAACGGGTTTGTATTAATTCAAATCTGGCGCCAAAAATCGAATGTTTTGCAACACTACATTGAGATACTATATTTCAAGAAAGCATTACCACTACTATTAGCGGTGCCACCTCTGGCTCTTCAGATCTTAGGTTTTCCATTTGAATATATTTACATTTATAATAATAATAAAATTTCATTTTATTTTAAGAGACTTTATCAAGCGTATTGTTTAAATACCAGTTTTTGGCTATTTCTAGCTTTTTTCAACGACCCAAAGAAGCAACACTCATTAGCGCTGCCAACTTTTCCGCTAGTTTCAAGAATCGACTTTTGTTCCATCTCTTTTTCGTCGGCAACGTTGCGCAGCGCACGGCTTTAGATTGTTTAAACGCGAATTTACCCCAGGAAAACGCATTTAAAATGGCTTTCGGTGATGTTAAGACCCCGCAGGGACTCAAGGAGTTGAACAACTTCCTGGCCGACAACAGCTACATCAGCGGGTAAGCACGCGGCGTCAAAGTGAGGTTAAGCACGGCCCCACCACGTCGGCAGACTACAAAATTTCAAATTGCTGCAGTGATTAATTAAAACTTTTATTCAAACCTGTAGATATACGCCCAGCAAGGCCGATCTGTCCGTGTTCGAGGCTCTGGGCAAGGCCCCATCCGCCGACAATGTGAACGTTGCCCGTTGGTACCGCCACATCGCTTCCTTCGAGGCCTCGGAGCGCGCCGCCTGGGGAGGTGCTCCTCTGCCCCAGTTGGCCGGCGGTAAGCCCACCGTGGCTGCTCCCGCCAAGCCCGCCGCCGATGATGATGATGATGTGGATCTTTTCGGATCCGACGAGGAGGAGGACGCCGAGGCCGAGCGCATCAAGCAGGAGCGTGTTGCCGCCTACGCCGCCAAGAAGTCGAAGAAGCCCGCCCTCATTGCCAAGTCATCGGTGCTTTTGGACGTGAAGCCCTGGGACGACGAGACCGACATGAAGGAGATGGAGAACAACGTGCGCACCATCGAGATGGACGGTCTGCTGTGGGGCGCCTCCAAACTGGTCCCTGTGGGCTACGGCATCAACAAGCTGCAGATCATGTGCGTCATCGAGGATGACAAGGTGTCCATCGATCTGCTCCAGGAGAAGATCGAGGAGTTCGAGGACTTTGTTCAGTCCGTCGACATTGCTGCCTTCAACAAGATCTAAACATCTGAGATTTTAATATTCTAAATAAACTCGAGCAAAGTGAAATAACAAAGACATCGACGTTGATTTTAGTAACACAATAATCTTTTTAGACTGCCGAACATTTTTTCAGCAAAAAACATAGAAATACATAGCTCTAATTTGTAGTGCCGGCAACGCAAATCTTGTTGATGTTGCATAGTGTCACTGGAGCGCCTGAATGTATACTTTAAAAATTAACTCAATACTTATAAAATAATGACATCGCTCACCGGAGTTCTCAGCTTAAGTCTTTCGTTTTTGAGCTTTGGGTGAGCTTTAGTCAACAAAAAAGCGAAGCTCATCGCAGTCCCAGCTCAGTTGATCGGGCAGCTCCAAAGACTTCGGTTCTATATACTATCTTGAAATACTGCTGTGCGGTTTTTGAATTGCATTTCAAAACAAATATTTTTCGGACAAAAGTACTTCTAATAATGGCTGCCAACAAATTGTGCTGCACCTTGGCCATTTCGGCTCTATTGTGTCTGGGATTCGCTGCTCTTATTCAAGCCAACGGTGAGTTAAATAATTTTGAAATATATTATCTACATGGGAACAATTTCGTTCTTGTTATTTTGTTCGCGAAACGAATTAGTTACGCATTGGTTGAGCTTAGCCTTTAACACGAAATACAAATACCTGATCGTCTGCATTCATTAACATTAATTAGCAATTGTATAGATAGATATTTGCTTCTTTTGTTCTGCGCCAAGACATGTTTCGTTCTTAAACGGATTTCCCAGATACATTTATCCATATTGTTTGTCCGACGTTGTCATTTGCATACAACAAGTATCTGGAATTTGACAAACGTCCATTAATGCTCGGGGGTTTCGGATCAGCCTTAGATTCGATAATCGCGCATCTGTCAATTTGAGACACGGGCCGTTGACTGCGTTGCTTTTCAATAACGCAACATTGCCAATGAAATTACTTCCGATTTTATTTGCTCATTACATAAAGCGGAAATTAATTGGTAGTGTCTTTGAAAATTATCTATTAATAACTGGCAGTTACTTGTGACCAGTGAGCTCATAGGATTTCTGTTTAATAAACTAATTGCTTAAATAGGTAATTAACCAATTCGTTATATTTGCTTTCTTCATGAAAAGGATGTAGTTTTATTAAAAATTTCCCCGAATCCGGAATCGAATTTTGTTGGCCAATTCGGTAATCCATTGTTTAGCTTAGCAAAAATCCCACCTTCGTGACAATTTGTTTCGATGACGTCTGCTTATGAACGAAAAGTTTGCATTATCTCCGCCTGCGTGTGGGTTATCTTAGGGCATATTATGAATCAATTATACAAGGCAAAAAACATTAGTGCTTATTAATTTTAAATACTGAATAATAATTTAGTTTAGATGATAGGAAAGCATAAATAACAAATAGTTGTTTTTTTTTTTTGATTTTGCGGTAGCGTTCTAAAGCATTTTTAATCTTGACCCAATTCTGGAGTCTTTTAAGATTTTTTGCATAGGTCATTGAACTCAAAAAACCTTCAAGATTTAAGAGTGTGGGCGAGGCAGAAGGCTGGAAGACATGCTGTGCCTGAGTGCTAGCCAATCTTCTCGGCTTTGCAAATTGCCGATACTCGTTAAAAATACAAAATTTAATTACAAGAACAAGGTCTTGATAACGCCGATTTATTGACTCATCTTCGCCTACGGTCTGCCGGATTTGTTCTACGAAGATGTTTCAATGTTGCCATTGAAAGTTGCAAAACTAGTTCGGTAAAAAATGAGATGGGGAATTGAGGCTGACAGATTCAACGGCACGTATTCTCAGGTTCATGGGCGTGCAACCAGCGGAATTGTTTTTGGTTCCTTGGATATATATTTAATTTTAATTATGGATTATTGAAAATTTTACGAACTTGACTAGCCGAGGAAAACACAAGAAATAATCAAAGAATTTATTGCCCAAAGTAATATCAATATAAAGTAAGACTTGCTTATATTGGCTTCTTTTTAATAAACACAGTTTAAAAATACATTTCCAAGAAGCTAATGTTAATTTTCGTAAATAATTTTCCGTTGTTTTTCTTGCTAATTATTCTTAACGTGTTTCTGAAGCATTAAATATTTTAACTTGTTATAACTCTCAAAAATCAAAACATTACCTAATGCCCAGAATTAAGCGATGACATGATCTGGGAAAAATGTGTGACACAATTCCAGTTTTGACTGGCCATGTTTACGTTTGTGGAGCTAATCACAAATCTGAGCTGAACTGATTCGATTTGGCTGATCTTTACCCCTCGACAGATAAGCCGGTGACTGATGTGTGCCTGGGATGCATCTGCGAGGCCATCAGCGGATGCAACCAAACCCATTACTGCGGCGGCGGAGTCTGCGGCCTGTTTCGCATCACCTGGGCGTACTGGTCCGATGGCGGCAAGCTGACCTTGGGGAACGAGAGTCCCCAGTCGGAAGAAGGTGAGTTGCCATTCCTATTTCGTATTTTTTAGTTTATTCCTTTTATTTTGTATAATCATTAATCTCTCCCTGCATCAGCTTATGCCAACTGCGTGAACGATCCTTACTGCGCGGCCAACACGATCCAGAATTACATGACCAAGTTCGGGCAGGACTGCAATGGAGATAATTCCGTCGATTGCTACGACTTCGCGGCCATCCACAAGCTGGGAGGATACGGGTGCAAGGGCGAGCTGAGCTATCAGTACCAGACTCAGCTGAACAACTGCCTCAATTCGTTCCAGCACATCGATGTTCGCTCTAGCAAATAATCCCATAATCTTGCTAAATTTATGTTCTAATTAAATCTTAATAATTTAATGATTAATAATTTATGGCAATGCATTTGAATTCGAATAAGATTGCACCTTTGAGATTGATTGAGATAATAAACGACTTTCCAACAAGGGTATAAATATAAGGCCCGGCTTTCAAATAGGTTTTATAGCTTATATTTACGGGTTTCGCCTTACAATCTGCCTTAAATATTTTTGCTTTCTTGTATTGCATACTTTTTCCTTTCCGTTTTTTAATCTCAAGACTTTGAACTGTGTATTATTTCAAATAACTTGCGGATGCTTTGAGAGGTATAAGCTACAAGTATTTAAAAAGAAAATCCTTTATGAGGACATAAAATAAAATGTTATTATGTACCACGTTGCACGAGGGCGTTCAACTTATAAAAGTTTACGAGCCAAAGACAATTAATTACATTTATTAGCCGCTGTTAATAGATTAATAGTAACTGGTTAGGGGTGGAGATTGCTAACGGCTTGTATTAGCCCTAGAAACCGGTATTACCCACTAGTTTGATTTACCGGGCAAGTACTCATTCACTGGATTCTCTATCCCCATTTGCGATTTCAAGTGCAGAGGTGTTAGATGCATTTATTTCTACAAGCCGGAGAATGAGAGTTTTACTGGGACTTTTTCCTTTTCTATTTCTGGTGATATCGCCTTCTTTGGTGCTAGGACAAGGTGAGTTATCTTTAAATTTGTTAAAGATATGGGGCTAATCAATTTTACGGGCAGGTCATGTATTGGACAAACCCGTAACGGAGCTGTGTCTCAACTGTCTATGTGAGGCAATGAGCGGCTGCAATGCCACGTCAATATGCATCAATCCGGAGAAGGGATCCTGCGGCATCTTCCGGATCACCTGGGCCTACTGGGTGGATGCTGGGAAGCTGACCGTCAATGGAGAGAGTCCCGACTCGGATAGGGCCTTTATCAACTGCGCCAACGATCCGCACTGCGCCGCCGATTCAGTGCAGAATTACATGAAGAAATTCAACCAAGACTGCAACGACGATGGCGAAATGGATTGCATGGATTATGTTAAAATCCACAAATTGGGGGGCTTATGGCTGTCAGGCCGACCTGACCTACAATTTCCTTATCACTTTTGAGGAGTGCATCCAAAAATACAGGGATCAGGGATTTTAGTGATTTAAAACTCTTCAACCAGTTTTGAAATTCTCACAGCAAACATTATGTTTATAAACTGCTTTTGTGGCAAATAAATAACGACCGGGAATCACCCGAGATTGAAAAATAGACTGCATCGTTTCCTATAACTGCAATTAGTTACTTTGGCAGCAGTTGATTCTGAGTTCAGTGCTTAATAAAAATCAGCAGTCGCACCTGAAAACGATTCAGTGGCTGAACAATCGCGGAACGCATCGAATCGGAAGTGAATTCAGATACTGCAGCTCAGATATGCATAATATATTCGTGTTGTTAGTGAGCCTAACGATTTGTGGGGCGCTTCTGGAACCCGGGAGCCCGAAACCGATCACAGAAACATGTCTGGTCTGTATGTGTGAGGCCCTAAGTGGCTGCAACGCCACGGCTGTGTGTGTGAATGGGGCATGTGGCATCTTCAGGCTCACCTGGGATCAGTGGGTGGATTCAGGCAGAATAACAATACCTGGCGACTCACCCTTGACGGACAGCTGTAAGAATAAACTATAAACTAAACAATTTATATACTTTAGATCTGTTCATTTGTCGTATCTTCAGCTTTCACCAACTGCGCCAACGATCCCTATTGTGCAGCCGACACTTTGCAGAGCTATATGACCAAGTACGGTCAGGATTGCAACGATGATGAGAAGGAGGACTGCTACGATTATGGGGCCATTCACTACATGGGTCCCTTCAATTGCAAGGCGGACATGCCCTTTACCTTCGCAAATATCTTCCAACGCTGCTTGGGAAAAGCTATTCGGGAGGGGAAGAGTCAGCAGCCCAGCTAATCTTTGGGCAATGCATTTAAACTAGTATTTAAACTAGCATTCAGTGTCTAACTTATGGGGAAGAGCCCGCGTAATTTATGTGCGAGTACTGCATTGTTAATATAGGCGTAAATTTTATTTAATAAACAAGTGGCTGTAAGCCAACTAAGATCAGTTGTGTGGTCAACACGGCAGCAGCAGGTCGGGTTCTCGATTATTGATTCTCGATCAGAGTCAAAGCTCAGATATGCTTCGTTTACTCGTCGGCTTTGCCTGTTTGTGGCTGTTAGTGCACAGTGGTTCCAGCTATGAGGGTAAGTGGTTTCCGCCCATAAAAGTTAACGACCGCAAAGGCATTTTGAGTGCCAAGCCACTGTGCCATTTGAGGCTTAGTACGTAGTAGAGAATGCTCTATAATTATGGTAATCCATTTAAGTTCGCTGAAAAGCCAGTTTGTCGGAATAGCTTTATACTATACAGGCTGTAACATCCGTCCAATTTCACTTCCCTCTTGAAATACGAAAACCAAACAAGAGTTAAAGTCAAAAAAATCATTTTCAGACCAAATTTTAGATAAAATACAATAAACACCATGTAACTGATAACAAGTTTTATGTTAAAATCTCCAGTTAATATTGAGAAACATTCAGAGGGATTACTAAATTTTTGTCTGTGTACTTAGTGGGAAACAAACCCGTCACGGAAGATTGCCTGGACTGTCTGTGCGAAACAATGAGTGGCTGCAACGCATCCGCAATTTGCGTGAATGGGGCCTGCGGAATATTCCGGATCACCTGGGCCTACTGGGTGGAGGCGGGCAAGCTGACTCTGCCATCGGAATCAGACCTCTCCGATGGCGGTAAGTCCACGATCTGCCATTTGATTATCCAACTGAGTGCGGTATCCCCCGTTTAGCCTTCACCAACTGCGTGAACGATCCCTACTGCGCAGCCAACACGGTCCAGAACTACATGGCTAAGTTCGGCCAGGACTGCAACGGAGATGACCACGTGGACTGCCTGGACTTCGGAGCCATGCACAAGCTGGGGAATCTCGGGTGTCGGGGAGAGCTGCCCAACTTGTTCGCCAGGGTCTTCAACCAGTGCCTGAAGGCCAAGCAGCGATTGGCAGAGGAGGAAATCATCAAGGGGCAAGCGGCTCCTTCAACATAATTGATTCTTTATTGGGTTTCTTTGCTCCCCTTCTGCGGGGCTTTTCTTTCTGTTTTTAAAACAATCCTGGTAACACATACATATACACATACATACATCGAAACATTGCTTATGTTTGCCGCTTGAACAGTTTCCAATATAGGCATGGAATCTATAGATTTAGTTACAGATACAGATATATATATAATATATATAGAGGGGTATATGAAAACTACTTTAATATGCACTAATTTTTGTAATTTGTTAGTCAACATGTTAACATACTGGTAGCATATATTTATTAATATATCCGGATTCGGGCTCACGGTTGCTAAAGCTTTGCTCTAACTCTGGTTGCCTTTGAGTGGTCATGGTTCTATATCTCGATTGAGGTTCTCTCTATTTAAGGGTATCTTGTTAGTAGTATTCGGAAACTTGAAGGTAAAAAGGTCTAGTACGGATATTTCTATCAGAATCTGTTCAAATCGAAATCGTTTCAACAACCTTTAAATTGGTAATGAGAAAGGTGAGCTGAGACTGAGGCAATGTCGAACCAAAGGCAGCGATATATATTCTTATCATATCTCTAGACGGTGAAGAGTTATGAAAGTGGTAAGTAAACTAAGGGAAACTAAGTGGAAGTTTCTGCTTAAAACTAAGAATACATTTAATGCGAGAAAAGTGAGTAAATAAGTGGCTGCCAAGTTTTTATCGTTCATACAAAGTTTTGGCATTTTGGTTTCTCTTTTGAATAGCCAAACCAATTACATATTTAAATAATTTTAAATAAAATATATACAGAGTCTCGTTTTAAGGTATCAATAATGTTGATTAATGATGTTTAGGATAATATTTGGCTTTGCTCTTTTCTGCTTTCTGTTTTGGTAGGAAACTTATAGAAACGATTTATGGCTAACTGACAAAATCCTAAGAATACAATCAAGCTCGTCTTATGTGTTTCGGTGTGAGTTATGGCTATATGATTCGATCCGTTCCGATCCGGGTTGATATAGTACGGTTTCGGGTACTTTGTGATGTCCTTACGTCTAAAATTGCAACTGGAAATATGCGTTTTTGCTGGCTAATTGGGCTCCTTCCGTTCACTTCGCCTTTCCTCATTTCTTGCTGTTTCCATCGTTGGCCAACAGCAGCTCCTTGGCCTCCTTCTTGCCCCGCTTCTTCTCCTCCTTGGCATGCTGCTTGGCCAGGCGCTCCTCCTCCTTGGCCAGTCGCTTCTCCTCCTGCGAAATGCAGAATGCAAAATGAATAACTTTGTTTGCATGCAGTGCAAATCATAAACAAGAAATTCGGAATTGCCTGCGCTTTATGAGGCTCCCGTGCTCATAAGTTTGCAAATTTATGCTTTGCCGGCACAAAAGGCTTGCTATATCCCCCTCCTCCTCCCCCACCCACTTCCCTTTCCCCTTTCCTTCGCCACCCACTTCCGTAAGTCCTTTCGCCCGCGATTAATGAAAAACTTTTCCGAAACAGTTGGCAGAAAGAAAAAGGGGAACGAGGCCAATTACAAACAATACAAGTACGTACAGCCCGTTTTCCGGGGCTCTGAGGGGGAAAACAATGCATCTGCCAAACAAAGCGGAAACCGGTGTTCCCCGAATTCTCTGCAATTCCCTGCAAATTTCACCCTGTCACCCTATCACCCACCTTCCTGGCTTCCTTCTCAGCCTTCAGCTTGAGCTTCTCCTCCTTCTTCTTGCGCTCAACGGACTCGTTCTTCTTATTGTCAGCCTTCTCTCCTGGAACACGAAAGTAATGGAATTAAGTTTGAGTATGATTATTATTAAGGCACCATTATTAGGTTTTAAGATATCTAAAGAAATTTCAAGAGATTCTTTACGTATAATCCATGTATCGTATCATTTAAATGTATTTTTTCGGATTTAGTTAAAGCTTACAAGTTTCTTAAATAATTACTCACTCTGATTGCTGGCGGCGGAGAAAAGCGGAAAACTGCGACTGGAAGAGCTTGACGTGGGCTTGGCGTTGCTGGCCGATCCGGATCCTGTTGATCCTGAACTGGCGGCAGCACATCCTGCAGAGGCCCTCGAGCAGCTGGCTCCCTGGGGAGTTGACTTGGCGGCAGTTCCAGTGGCTTTCCCCTGCGGAGCAGAAGCTGGCTGCTTCTTGTCCTTGGGCATTACGTAAGCGTTTTTCGGCAGCGAGTTCTTCGAGGTCAGCGGGCAGATCTTTGCCCCGCCCGCCTTCAAAGGGGGCGGGGCCAGTGCGGAGCAGCTCAGCTGGATGTTCATGGGACTGGGCCGCCGTGGCTGAGGTGGCGATCCCGAGTCCCGCAGCAGAGGAGCCAGCTCGTGGGCACTGGACTTGGTGTAAGTGGAGTAGCTGTACGGAATTCATTATAGATTTATTTTTATCATAAGTTTTTGATATCATAGATCTACTCACCGGAATCTGGGATTGCTGACGTGCACGGGTGAGGGATGCGGCACCTTGGCCGGACTGCGGAACTCCTTGATGGGCGGCAGGCGGTTCTGGATGTCCATCAGTCGGTTCTTCACGTGCCGGCGACCCGGATAAGTGTGCGTGGGCGTCATCATTCCGCTGGCTCCGCGCTCAGCCACTCCAGCTCCTCCTCCTCCTCCGCCGCCACTGTTGCCACTTCCGCTGGAGGAGGAACCGGAACCAGAACCGGAACCTGAACCGGAAGCGGGAGCGGAGGAGCAGTTGGTCAGCGTGTGGAGCGGTTTCCTTGGCACGGCGCCGGAGCAGCCACTGGGACAGCCGCCGTGGTGCGAGTGCGAGTGCGAGGTAACGTTCTCCCGCGGCGAGAGCGAGCTGCCCGAGGATCCCGAGGGAGTAGGCGAGGCCAGGCCGTGCGGGTGGTGCGTGTGGTGCGTGTGGCTGGTGTGGCTGGTGGGCGAGGGCGGGGCCAGGTGATGGGAGCTGGAAGCCACGGCCGGCAGCGCCGGGGAGCAGGGACCGCTGCTCGATATGGAAGACGTCTTGGAGTAGTGCGAGTAGCCGGAGGCCGACGAGGCCGCCGATCCCGTCGAGCTCATCGAGTAGAGGCTGTCCGACTGCGAGACCCGTCCGTGGGTGGTGCCGGTGCTACCGCGGGGGGCGGGGTAGTGGTTCGGGTGGTGCGGGTGGTGCCGCCCCACCGCCGACTTGTGCAGCGTGGGCTGGTGGAACGAGTGGTGGCCGCTGTGCGCGTCGTTCATCGAGTAGGAGCTGGCCGAGGGCACCACCCCGCCGGCGGCCACTCCGGCGGAGGCCCAGCTCTTGGCGCCCATCGAGTAGCTGCTGGCCGACTCCTGGATGCGCCAGGTGCCCGAGGACGAGGTCAGCCGGTTCACCCGCGCCCGGCAGATCACGCAGCGGAGCGGCAGCAGCCGCTGGGCCACCGCGCTCTGTATGGTCTTCACGAAGCACCGCCGGCAGACGACGCGGTGGCCACACGGGGAGGTCTGCATGGTGGCGCGGGCGTTGATGCAGATCACACACTCGTCCTCCTGCGAGGTGGGCGGGTCCGGCTCGCTCTCCTCCTCCAGCTTGCTCAGCAGCTTGTCCTGGAACGAACAAGATAAATGTAATCTGATTAAATCTTTGTGAGCCTTTAAAAGCGCTACGAATTGTGTCTTTAAATTTTCTGTGTTTCTCAGCCATAAAGTATGCTCGTAATCGGTGATGAAAAGTTTAGCTGCAGATTAAAATGGTTATTAACCGGAAAGAACCTTTATTCGTTTTGTTTTAATTGCTTAAGCAAGCGCGAGGTAGTAAAGATATACTTAGTCGTATCAGTCCTGTATGTTTGGCATTAACTTTCCTAAAAAGAACCGCTCGAAGTGTTTGCCATTAAAAAAAAGATGGCTTAGAAAATTATATTTTAATAGGAAGAAGTTAATTTTGTAAGAGTTTGAATTGTACATTAGTTGATAATTACGAAACAAGTAAATTTTTGTTTTTTATGCCAGTCGACTGTTAAAAATTCTTTGAACTTCGTTTTTATGAAGTATTTATTGGTGATAATTCGAATACTTGGTTTTTTAACAGCTTTCTAGTGCTGTCTTCTTAGAATTGGCAGTTAATAAAAACATTCCCATGAGTATCCCATAAATTTCATTTACCACCATCGATTCCCAAGCAAAAGGGTAGAATCAATTGGCCAATTAGTAGGTTTATATTAACCTGGCCCATTGTCAACTCAGCTCACAGCTACTTAGCTGTAAATTATAACATCGTGTTGACATTGACTGAAGGTCTTTGCCAGAAGCAGAAGCCGTTTGACCTGTTCATAAAGATCGGACAAAGTATCTTTCGCAGACGACACTTTAAGTAATATAAATGAAATTTTAAATATGCTAGATTATCGGTCGATTGCAATCTGCGCAGTGCCTAACGGTCCAATTCCGCACCAAATCAACGAGTGATTATGCAAATCGGAGATGAGCTCAGATGTGTTTAGTTTGTATCTCCAATCTCAGTATCTGCATAGACGCCTTCTGAGGTCAGGTTGGGTGTTCGACCTCAGACTGGCGGATCGCTGAACATATGATGCTTGTTATTGATACCGAATCTTTCCATTTATAAGAACTGCCATTGTTGACCGACCCCTCGGGCAATTAATTTAGTGACTCAGTAGCTTTTAAAGCGTTGATTGAATGAACTGGTTTACGATCGCATTAAGCTATTAATAGTACTTATGGCTATTTTTGGGTGCTGCTCCCTTTGTTGCAGAGCCAATCGTATTTACTTTTTGCAAACCATTAAATCGGCTCGAGGAAGTTGTAAAGTATTTTTCGCAGTTCATATTTCCATTTTCCTTGTTTGCACAACTTCAAGTGTGAGTGCGAATAATGAGTTTGTTCTTGAGGTAGAACCTAGAACATATGTGAATTTCCTTGACTGGGTGGCTTTGAAGTGGAGCCCTTGCACTTGGTGGCCATTCAATGTCTCATCCAATAACGTGAAAATTGTTCGCCACTCAAGGCTTCTGCGGCTTAATTGCACGTTTGCAAGGTATACATTTAATTGGCATTTGGTGGGTTATGCAAGCAATGGCAAATCAATCAAGTGTTCGGTTGCTAACCGCAAATGTCCCAAGAATCTTTGTGCAATTATCTTGGGCCATCTGTATCAACGGCTGAGGAATCACCGGTTGAGTGGTCATCGATGTGGCGACCATGGAAGTACTGCCAATGGATTCGATGTATTTATCGACAGCTGAGAAAACAGCAAGCCAACCGAAAAATCGCACGCCCGCATTGAAATGATTCAAGAAATGATAGGACCGAAGTTTCAATGCCCTGACTGAAAGGTATTTACGCCATTATATTTCATTTGATTAATGTGCATCTCAGCGGCGTACTAATTGACCTACAGAAAGCCAAGATAGGTGATCTTCAGAGGATAGGTCAGAAAAGACAAAACTAAAACCAAAGTTCCACTCTGACCTTAAGAGAAGTAACTTTTTTATTCGAAATAACCGTTGCTTATAGGAAATAAGAAATAAATGTATTCTGAAGGTGAGAGAATGTCGAACGTAGGTTCTACTTTAAGCTTTCGAAATACTTTGTATCTTACCATAAACATTTAACTGCTTGTTCTCGACTACCTAAGCCAACGATCCAATACGTATCTGCCCCTTTATGTCTGTCGGATGTTGGATGCGATTGAGGGGCGATAAGTGAATCGAAACGGAAAGTCTCATCTGGTCAAGGTGAGCTGCCTGTCAGATGGATCCGGCTGAACTTTAGGCTGCCTTCTTCCAGGCGAGATCGCCTGGGTGGGCTGCTCATTTCGAATGCCCGGCGTGGAGTGGGCGAGTGGGTGGTGTGGGTGGTGTGGGTGTTGGACGCACGACTATCAGGAAACTGAAAACTACTTAACGATCTTGGCCGGCTTTGCATGCCTGATTAACTCATTTAAATACGGAACGCATTACGGCTTACAGACGCGCTAAAGTTTGTTGCCTCAGTCTTTCGTTTTAGGGCCTCGCGAATTCTGTGTATCAGATCGACGGAGACGCGGGCAGCGGCGTCGACTGAGGCAGAGAGTCTAGCTCGACGGATCGGGAGTTCCGATCGTTCAGTCAGTATTCGCCGCTCGTCGAGAACAGAGCGTTTTCCCTATCGATCGTAATCGCGATTTGCGTTAGCTAAGCCAACAATAGCGAATAAATGAACAAGACAAGGCGGAAACCGATTTGAATGTTGATTTTCGCGTACGGGAGTGAATTGAAACTGCACGCCCAAATCGGGGGTTCATCGTACGCAAACCGTCGTAGAACTTGAGCCAATATTTAAACTATTTTATCGTTTTCGCCATGGTGTTGCCGGCCGCCTCGACATTATGCAACGTATTTACATTTCTGCTCGGTAAGTCGAGACGTCGCGACTGGAAGCGGCGGCTGAGACCGAAAGTGGCATCTATTAGCATTGATTCTGCCTCAATGTCAGCTGGGAAATCGTGTCCCAAGTGGGCGGAGGGGGCGGTACTGTGCACATAAGTTCAAGGCGGCGTGGCTGTAAGCCAAACAAGTTGGCGTCTTTGTTGATACGCGCACTCAAAAGATTCAATTGTTGACCATCGGCAATATTTGTTTTGGGGTAGGTCAGATGGCCAAGTGGTTAGATAGTTGGATGGCCAGTGAGCTATCACAGAGGGTGGAACAATGGGATGTCTCGAGAGATGTTTGCTGGCCAAACAAATCATCTGTGTATCGCATATCACTTGAAAAGTCCCCTCTCCGCCTTCCCATTTACACCACTTAAGTAGATCATTACGAGCCACACTTTATCACACTCTTAATGGCGTAAACCACACCGATTTAAACGATTTCAATGTCAGTCGGGGAACCACTTGGCTAGAAGCATAAAGCCGGTACCCGTAAAGTTCTGAGTGCAAGCATAACGATCCCCATGGCTTGAAGCCGCTAATTAACTGCCAGCCAAACGTACCTTTAAACTAAAGCCAGCAGCATGATAATTAAAACCGAAATACGAATTAAATGCACGGCATGATGTCGCGAAACAACGTGGAAACAGAGCCATGCAAAGCAAAACAAAGAATACGAAAACTAAAATGGCAACACCGCCATCAACCACTGAACATTCCTCATAAATAAGCGCGACAAACTCTTCCGCCCTGCAGCCAAAAAAAAAAATAAATAAAACGAACACAGCCACCACATTTACATAAATAAAAGATATTTAAGCCACATACATAAAATTTGGAGTATGGTTAAAGCCATAAAAAGGATCACGGAAATCGAAGTGGAGATACACTAACTTGTAATTAGATTTTTAATAAGTGGTTTTGATTGCTGGTATCTTGACTTTGAAACTATTTTCCTTCTTTGTTTGAAAATTTATAATTAAATAATTTTTCTATCAAAGTAGAATAATAATTATCAAAAGACCATTTAAAAGTTGATATAGTTTTCGGAGAGAGAAATCGGAAGGTGATAAGTGGACGGAATTGCAAATGAATCCGGCATTGGCTAAGGTCGTCGTCATTGTTAGTTGGCATCTAATCAAGCGAGTTATCCGTTTGCATTCGCAGCTGGCGATGAAAATGTGTAGCAAAACAAAGAGAGCGAAAACAGAAGAAGGCAGCGTCATGGACATCCCAATGTGGTTGACCCACTGACAGTGGTGGTGCTGCCTCCTCAACCACCCACCCACCGATCGATCTGATTAAATTCTTGGCCGTGCGAACATCGAAAACCTGATGGAAATGAAAACTTGTTTTCGTTTATTTTTTTTTCTGTTTTTTTTTTTTTTTGTGCTTGCCCCTGCTACGTAACACGCGGCGTATGCGTCACGTGCTGTCTTTGTGGCCACAGACACTTGTACATCGGTTGGCCAATTCCACGCCACTGCATACCATTCCACTCGATTCGTTTCGTTTCTTTTCAGTTTACTCCCCTCAAGTTCACGGCCAAGTCGCTCTTCGTTAGGCCAGTTTCGTTTTCTTTGCCACTGTTTTTGTTTGGGCTTGTCGCTGCTGCCACTGTTTGTTATTGTTGTGTTATGGTTATGGCTACCTGGCATTTCGGCGCGTTGCCAGCCAGCTAATGAAGCTAATGAATCAATTAGTTTTGTATTCCGAGCTCTAAATAAATTTGCTCGCGTTTTGCACTTGACAAATTCGATTTCCGCCTAAAGTTTGAGCGGATGTTGTAAGAACGTATTTAAGGTGTACCGTTTTGTTTATAAACTTTGAATAATTGGTTGCTTTATCAGCTCTTCCTTCAGGAAATTGCGTGATGGTTCTTATATTTTTCGTGATCCTAATGGTTATTTTTACTCCCCAGCTGGCTCCCCAATCTTCTACAGCGCCGCTCCGCGTGGATCCTGCTCGACGTGCTGTGCGATTAAGGAGCGCGAGGACATCAAGTTCATGCTGTACACCAGGTAAGCCCGCTATTGGCCTGTCCTCCGATCCCAGCTCATGCATATTGAGGGGCCATCAAAACTGGTCCTCCCTTGCAGCCGGAACCGCAATGCCGCCCAAATGCTCCACCTGAGCGACGAGGCCCGGCTGGCGCAGAGCAATTTCAATTTCAATTACCCGCTGGCCATCTATCTGCACGGTTTTTCGGAATCGGCCACCGGCGAACGGCAGAGCAGCCAGGAGCTGAAGGACGGTGAGTGGAACAGCAGGGCATCTCTGTCTGAAAACCTATCCTGACCATCTCCCCACGGACAGCCTTCCTGCGGAGGGGCAACTACAACGTCATCCTCATCGACTGGAGCGCGATGACGGCGGTGCCCTGGTACTCGAATGCCGTGGAGAACCTCCCGGTGACGGCCCGCTACCTGGCCAGGTTCCTGCGCTTCCTGGTGGACAGGGGCTATCCCGCCAAGTACATCCACCTGATTGGCTTCAGCCTGGGCGCCGAGGTGGCCGGGTTCGCCGGCAAGCAGCTGCAGGAGTGGGGCATCAAGCTGCCCCGGATCACGGCCCTCGATCCCGCCCTGCCGCTCTTCGAGGGCAACAGCTCCAACCGGCGGCTGAGTCCCAGCGACGCCAGGTTCGTGGACGTCATCCACACGGACGGAGGCCTCCTGGGCAACCCGGCGCCCATGGGGCATGCGGACTTCTATCCCAACGGAGGGAGGCCACTGCAGCCGGGTTGTGCCAAGCAGAATATTGCCAACAACTGGTTGGGGATAATTGGTAAGCTCGTGATTACAGGGAAGATGAACAAATGAAATGCTTGAAGCCTCTTCAACAAGATTTTAAGAGCACAAATTTCGAGAGTATAGTGTTTAGTCCTGGGCTTCTTTTTCTTAAACCAACTTTTCCGATTTCCCTTGCAGTTGGTTGCAGCCACCAGCGAGCGTGGGAGTACTTTGTGGAGAGTGTGGCGCAACCCCGAGGCTTCCCCGCCCAGCGCTGCGAGCCCTCCGAAATGTTTGGCATTTGCCGGGAGCCGGGAAAAGGCCCCGCCCTCATGGGCCTGGGGGCGGATCCCAGGTGAGTTGGAAACCATTCAATCCCGGCGAATCCATCTGAAAAAGCCCGCTTGCAGGATTCGTGGCAAGTTCTTTCTGGATACGAACGACGCCAAGCCGTTTGGACGGAGCAGCCGGACGAGGGCAACTGCCTCGTTGGCTCCTCGGCTGCCCATTGCCTACAAATTGCCACCTAATGCCACCAGACAGCCATCTGTCAGTCGGTGGCTTTCGGGCCAGCAGGAGCGGGACGAAGGACGCGAGGAGGCGGACGAGGACAACAACACTCTGAGCAACAACATTGACAGGTTCTCACTGACGTGACGAAATTCGGTTGGTTCTCGAAGAATGCTCGAGTGGGGCAATTTCCCCTTCCCCAGAGTGTCCTCCAGCATTGGATGAGATTTATGTGGGCGCTTGACTCCCCAACCCCACCCACGATTCAGCTCCATGTTGCATTTGCAGGCAACAGTTCTTGTGATCTTCCTTTTAAGTATTTCTAGCACGTAATCAGGGCATTTGTAAGCCGTTTGAATAAATATTCCTAAGTATAAACCGTGACAACGGGGTGCTTTATGATAGAAAGGAAATTGGCAGGAATGCTCAAAGTGGCCTGCAATCGTGACAGCGCAGATGTATACTAAACGATTTTGGAAGAACTATAATCTTTGACATTGTGTTTAATAGAACAAAAAAAGAAATGTTATAAACCTTCAGAGAAAGCTGCTTAAATTCTGCTTACAATTTTTAAAGCCACACACAAGTATGTTTAACAAAATCTATACCGCATATCTTTCCCTCTTTAAACCTCATCACAAATTCAGGTATCCAACGCAACAATCAGCAAAACCTTCGTCATACCCGAAAAAACTGGAAAAAGGCAGCGGAGGAGGAGACCCAATTTGCACACTTTTAGCCGTGACTCATCATGACAATCGCTCTAAAAGGCAAGTAATTTAATTTAGTTGGCCCAAACCCCGCCGAAAGGACCCCCCTGGAGAGCAGAGGGACATGCAAAGTGGATACGCCTATGACGCAAGGGGAAACCTTAGAAGAGCACCCGAAATATATACAGCGAAATATTAAGTATACGCACCGCGGGCATTAAGTTAGAGCAACAAAAAGCGAAACAAAAGTTGGCTCGAAGTTGAGCTATTGCGCGCGCAATTAAAAAGTAATTAATGAATAAGAGGAGCACAAGGAGGCGCCTTCGCCACATGGAGTGCAAATTGTTTATTAACTTGGTTGCAGCCGCCGTCTGTAATTATGCAAGGACTGGAAAAAACTGGTCTGAAAAGCGGCAACAGAAGCCATACAGGACGTGGGCCATAATGTGCAATGAGCGTCGGAGCTCATTTCACGAGCCATCGCCTAACGAGCGGCGGAAGTCGCGGCGAGTTGGTAAGTTGGGTAGCTGGGGATGTTGGGGAAGTGGAAGTTGGTGTGGCCAGCCGGAAGGGTAAATGGGCCTCGGTTTGGGAAAATGAAGAGCCCCGTACGCCGGCTGCATTATTAATGAGCCAGGCTCTCGGGCAACCGAATGCAGATGCAATTTCCCCATCGCTCATGCACCTCCACGCCGAACCGTTCAATGATTTGTGAGTTTTAGTTTCGGGCCTCCTGGCACAGGTCCCCAGTCGAGTGGCTTTTTGGGTCAACTGCAGATGGCCGACTGCCTGTCGAATTTATATTTAATGGCCGCCAGGTCTTGATGAGCGGACACATCTAAATGGTTTCGGTCGAATCGATAAAGAGTTGCACAATCCCAGGGGCACAAAATGGGAGGAGCACCGACGAAAGTCCATGTTTAAGGTTTGAGTAATTGGTTGTAAAACTTAATCTTTTTTTACGACTCTATTAGAGTCATCAAATCGGCATTTCTTGTCAAGATTGTCGGGTTAAATGGGCAGTAAATATGTTTGTCATTAAAAGATGGAGGTTCGAAGGTAGTCAAGCTTGTCAACGAAAGATCATAACTGGTTAGCTTCTTAAAAAGGTTCATTAGTTTGTATATGCTTAAAATAACTACCTTTTCTTTATATAATAGTCATTAGCTATTTACATTGTAAGTTATTTAAGGCGCCATCTGAAAGGAATAACCCATTTCCCTTTCGAAAGAAAAACGAGGTAAACCGACCTACGAATTCATATAAATACCATTCAATTTGCCTATTGAGCAATCAAATAAATTCTCCGTGATTGTGCATTCACTTATTTCCCTTCGTAATTTCCAGCGTATTTCAGACCGACTGTCAATTATGGACGTCTTCGCGGTGGGCGGCCAGGTAAAGTAGGCCAATAATGAAAACACTCCTTAGCCTTGGTTAACCCCTCGCTGCCCCCTGTCCTGGAATTCGCCCCTCTATGGCTGCTAGGCATGCCATGGAAAACCAGACGACAACTGCTGGAGACACGTGCGAACGACTCGCTGCTGACTCACAAAAATGCGGTGGCTAATGAGGTTTAGAAGGAACAATCGGGGGGTTAAGGATATGGGGGGTTGATTTCAAGGAAGGGGAGGAATTCCTGGAGCTGTCAATGAGCGCTTGCTGATTGATTGAGGTTGGAATTGATTATTAATACCGTGACTGTTCTCTATTCTTGTTTGCTCTAACTTAAACACATGTGTGCTTTTCGTGGTAAAGCGGGTGGAAAACGGTGGCCGTTTTCTTTCGGCTGAATAAACAAGGTGGGGTCAGAACAAGGGACTAGCTCTCTAATCTAACAATGATCTAAAGCAGCTGTAAACACGCCACTTGAAACCGAAACAAAAGCGGCTTAAATAAAAGAGTGCTGAATGAAGTGTATATTTATAAGGATACCTGATTTTTCAAACTCAAATTCTTCGTTTTAGTGGGAAAACTTCAACTTTTTTCTCTATTTTACACATCCAACAATAAGCTTTTTTTTTCGCACTTAAACCAAATCTGTTGCCACACTTGTTTTAACCACTTGAGGCACTTTGACACCTGAAAGTAGGTGACCTCATCTAACACAATCCCCTACAACAGCTTGCATGTACTGCAATCAGTCAGTCAGTCAGTCAATCTTTCAGTTTTCGGCACCTGCTGCTGGCTTTAAAGGAAAGGAAAATTAATTAAATCGATATAGAGCTTTGTGTTCCCCCCGCTTTCCCCCTTTCACCCCCAACGATTCTGTGGGAAAGTGCTGGCATATGACTTTCCTGCTGATGTTTCTGTTGTTCTATATTATCGCGCCGCTGCACTTTGCTTTTCATGCACCGATTATTGCGAAGTGGGGGCAACAATTCCATTAAGGGCTGAACAACGACCTACCCCACTTTCAACGGCGGCCCCTCTTCACATTTTTCTTACCACTCCCACACCCCGAGTTTCCACCCACACCCCGATTTTCCACCCCTCCCCGCAGCTCTTGACTTCTTTATTTGAGGCATGCTCGCCTGGAAAACATTGTCATGAAGAAATATTGCAGTTGTATCAGGCGTCGTTCACGTGTCAGTGAGTTTTTCTCTTGCTCATGCTGCCGCTAAGTGAATTTATTGCATTTAATATGGCGGAGCGTAAATCAAGCGATTTTATGTAGACAACTTTATGGCGGCCACCGGAGGAAGTGTCGCTGGTATATGGGCAATTAAATCTTTAAGATGGTCCACTTCCCGCGCTGCCTCCTAATTACCGGCCACATTAAAAACCAATTATAAACCATAAAAGTCAAATCAAACAATATGTGTGCGCGGGGAGAAATGGCTTGTCGACAACTAAACTAATTGGGGACAGGCAATCTACTCCGGGGCCTGTGTGGGTTTCCCGGGAGGAGCGGGGCTCGTCCTCCGCCTGCCATCAATTGTCAGGCTCTGGGCTAATTGCGAAACTCTGGCCAACACAAACAGGCAGCACACACCCGTGAGTGCAGCTGCTGTGCCCCAGCCACAATAGCAACAACAACACGACAGGAGCATAGAGCCACTTGGCCAAAGTGCACGGTGAAAAATAATCAATAATTCGGATGACAAGTTCGATGAAAAGGCTTTCTAAGTTTGGAACCCTTAAGTGAATTTCAAAGAATATAAAATAATGTGTTTGCTTATTAATTTGTAATGTTATTCCTACATATTAAATTAAGTACTCTAAATTATAGATATTTAAAGTAATCGTTAAGTCACTGGATATTCTTGGGTAAAATATAGGCGATGTTAAAAGGTAACAACAGCTCCCTTGTTTTTTTCTGTACATCATAGTTGTTTGCCAGCCATACAAAATTATGAGAAAAGTGTCAAATTTGCCAACTAGACACATGTGGGCCAGGATGTGTGGGCGTGGCTGATGGGCGGTAGGTAGACAGCTGCTGAGAGTGTAATTAGGGCTTTTAACACAGAAGTGCAAAGTGAAACCGAAGCGATGCCATTTTCGGATGGGAACTCATTGAAATCAAAATGACAAGAAGAGAGAGGGGAAATGGGAAATGGGAAAGCGGCGATGCAGTTGGGCAGGTGAAAAGCCAGCGATTGTGAGGCGGAGAGGGAATTCCTTTGAAAGTTTCACTTTGGTTATTTATATTTCCCGGCTGCTTTCAGGGCAGCTCATGTGTGGAACAAGTTCTTTTCGTTTTTCCTCCCTTAATTTTTGTTTTTGTAAATGTTCACTGGCCATGGTGGGATCCCCCTTTAGCCCTTTCAGGATATTGAGACGAGTTCCCAGATGAAGTGTTGGGCTGTAAAGCGATTTTCCCACGAATATATACACATATATAGTATAACGGAGGGGCTTTATTGAGTGGCGAGTGTTTAGTAACAGTTGAAAGCCGATTGTTTTTTAAGAGGGTAGACCGCAAAAACAAATGCATTCGGCGCCATTTAAAAATAAATCTCGCATTACAATTTATTATTATTTTTCAATTTATTCCGCTTTCGTTTTGGCACAAACAATAAATTTTAATTGAAATCTGGCCTTGGGCTAAAACCGAAACGCATCGCCCGAGGCGGGAGTTTCTCTGTGCTGGTGGGTGGGCGTGGTCGGTTGTGGGTGTGTGTGTGTGTGTGTGCGTGTAGTCGCCATTGTGTTGGTGCAGTGGGCGCAGTTCCAATTTCGCATCCGCCCCCTGCGTTCCCCCATTTGCAATATATTGTACTTTTTGCAGCCGGTTCTTTTTGCTGTCCCTGCCATTTTTTATTATCTTGCCTGAATTTTTATTTATTCTTGGTGGCATCGAAGCCGCTCGGCAGGGGATAAAACTTTTTTGCGGGCTTATCTCTACTGGCGCGTAATGAAATGTGACAATGGTTAAAGCAAAGAGTTCGGGAAATCCATAAACGAGGGCTTGTGCAACCGGTCAGAGACATAGAACAAAGTGGTTTGGCCTTAGCCCATTTGGCTCGCTTGAAATTAAACCAATTTTTAACGTTAAGAGTTTTATTGCATGCTTTACAAATTTATTTTGTTTTTTATATTTAATAAGTAATATTTTTGTTTAAGAAAGTTAAGTCCTTCGTGATGAATAGCAGGGATATGAAAATCAAAGTTGCCTTCATCTTGGGCGGCACTGGCTTCAGAATTGCCAGCTCAAAAACCGTGAAGAGCTTATATACTCACGACACAAATGTGGAAAAATTGAATTTGTGATGGTCAATTAAATGAAGCGTAATCTAATTACCATTTCAATTACTAAGTATCAAGCAGAATATAATAAATAATTTAATGATACCATTTCCAGAGAGGGGTTTCTGCTTTTGTATGTTGAATAACGAAGATGATTAAAATAATAGCAGTTTAAAAATATGCAAATGTTTCCTACTATGCACGTAATTACGGCCCTAATGCGCGACTCGAAAACCTTCGAAAATAATTACAACACATATCGTATCGCATATCGTATCGTGTTCCACATCGGCTAGCCACTCTAAATGCTCCAATCAATGCAATTAAGGTACGGGTAAACGTCTGCTGACTACATTGAAAATTCCCCCTCATAAATATACCATATACCCCGATTTCAGCTGCTCCTCCGTGTACGTTCGGGTGTACATGCCATATAGTATATAGTATAGTGGTGCAGACATCGCGTGACCTGCGCTAATGCATTGCCGCGCCCCAAAAGTCGGTGGAAGAAGTCGGGGGGACTGGGCGGAGTAACAGGGGACCCTTCGCAACCCTTTTTCGGTGCAGCACGTGATGGCCCAAGGAAATCTGGCAGCGACAAAGGGAACAACAAACCCCATGCGTAAACACTAAAGTTTAATGCACTCTAATTGCAGGGGGATCGCTGGGGGAAAGGAAAGGCGGAAGTTCGCAGACGACAAAGGGAGCACTCGCTGACATTTTCGCATACAAAGCTGGACGCTTTCAAGGAGTCGGAGGACGGAGGGGCGTCACTCGCGTCGCTTGCCATTATCCTGCGGAAAGTTGCGTGTCTGCCGCGACACAAAAGTTCAATTACTCCTTGGAAAGGGGGAGGTGGATAGCCGCCCAGCGGATATCCGGCTCCTGCATTGCGTGCCAAGTCCAGGGACCTCCGCGCTCTTTAATGACCATTTCCCGCTAAACGGCAATGGCTCAGCTGCCATCGAATTGACTAATGCCCGATCTTAATGATTTATTTCGAGTGTCCGCCATGGAAAGCGCCTGCGACAAGGGGAAGGCGGCCAGGTGCCAGTAGCAGCTTCTGCTCTGATTGGCTTTGTGCAAGGTAACCCGATCCAAATGACACCCAAGGCGAGCACACAGCAAGCGGCAATCGGCAAGCGGACACTCAAAATGGAATTACTTTCAAATGCTTTTGTGCCTGATTTATGGTCAGGCGATTCCTGGCGGGTGGAGAGCTGCAATGGCAAATATTTGTGCTGCTGACCACAAAGAAGCGGAAACGAAAGGCAAGGCATTGGAGAAAGGTGCAAATTAATGAAGGACCGGTCTTTGGATACCCTTCGTCTACATTAAGCAGTTTTTAAAATACAATCGGGAAAATTCGTAGCTTGCCCAAATTAGTTACCAAAAATATGGTATTGTAAACCCAATAAATGCTTGTTAATTTTAATTATTGAATTTTGCAGCTGTCTGGTAAGTGTGGCTGAAGCAAATACCATCATTAACTAAATTTGTTAAAACTTATGATTTTTTTTTCAATTCTATTGTATTGTATGTACAATAATTAAACCCTTGTCTGACCATTACTCCCTTTGAAAGTTCAGCCAATGCCAAGGCAACTCAGAAAGGACCCCAAAAGAGAGCCATAGACCAAAGCCAAGCCCAAAAGTGCAGGCCAAAGCAACTGTTTTGGCATTTGGATGACTAAGCTGGATTTTTTTTTTTTTTTTATTTTTTGTGTGCACGTTGCAAGTGCCAAGTCAAATTGTGCGGTCATTTATTGCTAAAGACTCACTAGAGAAGGGGCGAGGGGGGAGGAGGCGGTGGCGGTTGGCGAGAGGTCAAACGGCAGCTGGGAAAGGAGCGGAGAAAAATGCAGAGGACACTCGACTGCAGGAACTGCAGCGGCTAATAATCGTGTATCAGCTTGCCTATATTTCAATTTAGGCCGAAACGAACGGGGGAAATACCACCAGCAAAGGCCAGAGCTTGACCTTTGTGGCAGACCGGTCCTTCATTAATTTGCACCTTTCTCCAATGCCGCGCCAGGTGACAACTTCCGTTCGCCGTCCTTTCTGCAAAGTAAATTATAAATTTTATTTTCTATTTCTATTGCCTGACCGAAAATGTCCAGTTAGAGGTCCTTCCTTGAGGTCTCGCTCTGGGCTTTTCGGCTTTTGTGTTTTTTCCTGCTGATGTTGGATAGTCACGCGACTCCTTTTCCAGGGGCAGAGTTCAAGTTTTGACAGCGTTTTCCTTTTAACCGCCAAAGGATTGTCTGCCTAGCCCCATCCCATTTTCGGCACATTTCCAGCTTATTCCCCGCGCGCTCGGCTAATCAACTTGTTATATATTATGCGTATTTGCATTAATAACATATCGCGAAAGACCCGCTCCTTGGCCGAGGTTTAGGCGCGCTTTTCCGGTTCTCCGCTTCTCGCAGCACGAAGTAAATGACAATTTTGTCGCTGCATACTTTTGGGGATTACGAAACGACACGAAGTGTGCGTGTGTGTGTGAGTTCGCGAGGTTGTGTGGGTGTGTGGGTGCGGGCTCCTCCCCTTTCGGGATTACACGGCCTTAACACAGCTTAGCTCAGCTGGAAATCTTGAGTCGTATGTGTAGGGTTTTAAAGGGCGAGTTTATGGCCAGGATCTGAGGCTTATTTGGCATAACCTATCGAAAATATAGGGTATACTCCGCGGTCTAATCTAAGCTTGCAGTGAAAATATAAAAAATTTATTATAATTGTTGCTTTTGCTTGACGAACTTTTCAAAATAAAAAACAGAATTGGGTTACTCCCAAGTTTAATCGCATGCTTTACAAACTTCTTTTCTTTTTATAATCAAAAAATCTTTTCATTCTTTCATATCATACTTATCGGCTACTCGGATGAACAGCAGGGCTAATAGAATTGGAGTTGTCTTCATCTTGGGCGGTACTGGCTTGAGAATTGTCAGCTCAATAACCGCGTAGAGCTTATATACTAACGAGACAAGTGTGGAAAAATCGAATTGGTGATGGTTAATAATATTGTGTTTATAAATTTCCATTTAAATGTCAATGTTTTCTGCTATTTGTACTGAAACATTTTATTTTAAAACCAATCAATTGGTTTCAGATAGGATGTAAAAAGTTGATAATAACAATTCTTGGATAACGAATACAACGTGACATTATGACTAGACAAAAATAAGGGACAATAATAATGTAATGGCTTTTCCTATTTAAATGGTTTGATGTTTCATTTCGGTAGTTCAGCTTTAAAGGACTTTCAGCATAATTAGTATGACTCAGAAATGTATTCCCAATTCCCTGATAAACTAGCCAAAAGTGGACGGAAAGTGCCGGCCAAGGGCCATTTATTTGTAAAAGCATTTTTCGAAAGGCAGTCTGGTCGGGCTTTTGTGAATTTTAATGTTGCATAAAAGCATTTCTCGTGTGTTTGGCCTTTTTGGCCAATGTATAGGTGGTGTGTAGTGTGCGTGTGGCAGTGTGTTAGCTGCTTCTCAAGGTCGCCGTAGAGAAATTACAGTCACGCGTCAGATTTTATGCAAAGCAGTTGAGCCCGGCTCACTGCTGCCAGCGTTTTTTCTTCCTGCTTGTGCACTTTGCAATTGTTGTTGCTGCCTCTTCTACTCTCCTTATACGAGTACAAGTGCCCAAGTGCGGACAAGAGAGTGCGGATGTGTGTGTGCGGCAAGTGGGCGTGGCCGTCTATGGCTTTGAAAGCCATAAATTTCAAGCAAGTCTCGCAAAATCCCAAGTGAACTTGGCACTTTGCAGTCGGCCGCGTTGCACATTTTGGTCCTGCAACAAATGCAAATGAGCCGAGTTTTATAACTGTTTTTCATTAAAATGCCATATATGACTGATGCTCTCCGGTAGATTTGCTAACAGTTTTATAAGGCGTTTAACGGGTAAAAGTGTCTAAAGCACAGTTAACATTAGGAAGACCAAATTCCCAAAATCTGTATATGCTAAAATAACTTTTACTTACAAAAAATTAAGAACATACATATTATATTTACCCGACTTTGACAGTTTATCAGTAATCGCCTTACTGCTTTCTTTTGGTGGCTAAGATCAAAGACTGTACGTCGTAAAAATAGGCAAATGCCACGGCAAATGGCCAAAGAAATCTCGATTCTAAAACTTTTTGTCTCTGTCTTCCTGCTCTTACACTTTTTATTGACCCTTAAAATGCAAATAAGTTTAGAGCGAAACACACATGCGAACTACGGCACAAGTTATGGCGTTTTTTATTGCCTGCTTTTGCGGGCCATGACAAACCGAGCTAAGCCGAGCAGAGCCTCACCTTGTTTTGATGTGTTTGATGGGTTGTGTGTGGCTTTTATTTTTACAACTATTTGCCAGCTGTAAATGTGAGAGGCCGGAGCAAAAGCAAACAGAAGGCAGGATGGGCGGCACTTTAAAAGGCTCAAGAGCAGTGCTGTTTTTTTGTTCCCCCTGACTGCCGCTGCCCCACGCGGCTAATGATGCCCGACTTTCGCCCGACTTTCACCCGACTTTCGCATGCTTTGATGAACGTCCGCCTCTGTTTTGCCGATTCGCCTCTTTTATTGCGTTACGTTTTATGGATGACAGGGAAGCAGGGGGGAAGACGCCAAAAGAACCCAACTGGTACATAAACAAAAAGAGAAGAAAAACCAAGCAGAACGAAGTCCTTAATGCCCTGTTTTGAAATGGAATTAGGATGGCCACTTAAATATTTTGTTTCTTTTTTGTATATTTTTGTATAAAATAATATTGTATAATATATTTAATTTTTATTCTAACAAAAGGTTATTAAAATCTTAACGAATGTTAGTCTGTTAATCCCATACCACAATTTTATGCTTTTGGCATTACTTCTGCACCCAATTTGAGTCCTATAAATACTACTCATTAGTGTAACTGTTTGCCGGCAAAGTAATTATATCTACACGAAACGCAGAACTCGTGAAATACCTCCCGTGGGTGATAAACATAAATCCTTTTCGGGGGCGAAAGCAACCGCCACCGAACGAGTATTCCCACCCGCTGGCGAGTAAAAATGACTTTGTTTCCCTATGCCCGATGCCCGCCGCTTGTAGTTGTACTCACGATTTTATGGTGCAGCGCCGAGAGTTCGCGCTCGGTGACCCGTCGGCTGGCAGCCTCCCGGCGGCGCTGGCGGAACTGGCTGTACTTGTAGGCGAGCATCACGCCGGGAAGGGCGAGCGCCTCCAGCGGGGACTTGCGACCGAAGGGCATCCTCCGGCTGCCTTGGCTGCCTGCCTCCTGCCTCCTGAGTCCTGCGTCCTTCTGTTTGCCTTCTGCTTCGGCTTGCGTTCTTGCGACTTGCGGCTTGCGGCGAGTTGAGATATTGCTGGCTGGCTTTCACACACTGGGAACTTGGGAGCTTCTCCTTTGACTTTGACTTTCAGCAACGTCTCATTATGTAATCACAACATGGACACGAACAGCACGGCACTGGCAGCAGCATTTCGTACGGCACTATTGGCACTAAAGTCGGATTGTTTTCCTGGTCGCTATCACTACACTTTTCTTTTTCCTTCGCATGCTGCACTCTGTTTTTCAAGTGGCTCCTGATGAGCAGCAATCAGTTCTGCATTCTGAAAGGGAAGTTCTGTGATGCTTACTTCGGTGTAAACAGAAGCTGGGAATAAGCCATTTTCTTGCCACCCCAAAGGCTGGATTTTGATTACTTCAAAATGAATGATCATAAAAGAAGGTGCAATGGCTTCCTGAGTTTTCAATAGCAAACAAAGGTATAGAATACAAACAAAATTTAGTAGACACTGGAAAACAATTGCTAGCCTCTGCTTAGAACATTTATTGTTCCGAGGTCCTCCTCACTTGTTATATAAATAAATAAATCAGTGCCCAGGGGAGCTGCTCCCACTTGATTCTCAAAGGAAAACGTGGCACATTTTCCCCGGACAATACTTCACACCTGGCTGTCACACAGCAATTTGTGAGATGCGTTTCGCTAAACTGTGAGTGATATTTGCCCCTGGGGCGAGGCTTTAATAAAGCAAAGTGCCGGGACTCCTTCAAGATTCAAGCTTCAGGGCAGAACATCAGAGTTATAATCGCACTGCGAAACCGGAATTACGGAGACATCCGCACAATGATCATTAATTTCAATTACACGGTTGAAAGTTGCACAAAGGCCGAATCACAGGGCCCGACACGCACTGGAGAACGCAGAACAGAGAACGGAGAACGGGGAGATTGGCTGGCTGATTACAAGCTGCCTCTGGGTTATTTATGGTAGATTGTGGCACTCAGTAGTCTCAGTTGTGGTAGTGGTGGTCCGCCTTCGATGCTGAGGCTTAATAGCACCGTAGCTGGGCCAGCCCACGTGCAACGGGGGCCAACTCAGAACGGTGAATGTCGCCAGGCAGCAGCGCCAGCTTCCCACGAAACCATCATGGAAGCTGCGTGCGCCTGACGCAACTTCCAGCCAGAGCCGTGGAGCACTGGAGCGTGCTTCCAGTGCTTCGGACACGTTTTGTTTACGCCAAGTGTTCTTGCAGCAAATCAAACAACTCTGACCCGAAAAACAGGTGAGTCAGCCGCTCGGCGAGGGGCTCTAATTGATCAGGAGCGGCGCGAGGACAGCGGCGATTGTTAAACGGCAGCCTTGCACCTTCACTCGACTCACGAAAGAATCTTGTCCTTTTCCACGTTACGTATACGCCGCGTGTGCTGCCGTATCGAACAACCTGCCCCGTGGCGCCTGCGAGTGCGACTGCCAGCAAGGATTTTCCAGACTCGCTTTTGGGATAGTTTTCCCACTCGTTGGACGGCGCAGGCGCTCTTCAACGCTTGCCGGCGACTTTTCCGTATAACAGATTGCGTATACGACCCGTACTCCGTCTCCGCTTTCAGCACGTTGCCAATTTGTTGTTTGGTCCGCCACTCTGGCTGTTCTGTTCCTGGACTCTCCCGCCTCGAAGGGCCAAACGTCACGACATCGCTGAGAGCCGTATAAACAAATCACGAAGTTCGGACCAGCTTTGCCAGCTTGGACAGCTTGGCCAGCTCATAGCCACTGGCCAGTGGATATTGCCCGGTTTGTCGTCTGTTGTGGTTTTGTCAGCTCGCACATTTGTGTTCGCTCGACTTTATTTGCCACTGTTAATTATGGTTGGCCATTTGGGCCTTGTTCGGCTAATTGCTGCGGTTTTACCACGCTTCACGTGCATGTACGGCTCGTAACTTAGGTGGATATTTGCGTTTGGAGGGTCAGATATTGCATTGTTTAGAGAATAATTGGCAGAGTTGGCTATTAAAATGTTATCTGCATTTCCTAACAACCCAATTTGAAATGGCCATTAATTTTATTAACCTTTTTTATATCGAAAATTGGATTTGTATTGCAGTATAAGTTGGTAAGAATTATAAACAACAAATATGGGTTAATAATAATTATTAATAAATATTAAATGTTACAGCTACTTTGAGACTGTTAATCTTTATTACATTGGCTACTTTTATTCAATATTTTTTACAATCCAGAAGAATCGATCGCACTTGCGATCATGAAAGCCAAGTTCTGAAGGTGCCTATCCAGTTGGTCACCCACGACAGGTGCTCTGCAGATCAATAGGTGTTGAGGGCGCAGGTCAAAAACAAGACGGTCGGCTAACAAGTAGCAGGGCGGAACTGCCAAATGTTGAAATGGCGAAAACAAAGCGTGGGCCAAAGGCAAACGAAAGCAGAGCAAAGTAGGGCCAAAGTAAATAACTGGAAGTAAAGCCAAACAAGAGGTGTTATACGCGGAGAGCCGGCTCTCTGGCGCTTTTGTGGCTTGGCCTGCTTTTGTGAAACGGCGACGGCGGGAGAGCAGAGGGGGGAAATTGTTTGGCGACGCCATGGAAATGATGACGTAAATTGAAGCCCCAAGCTGCCACGGCAACGGAATCTATTTGCGATTCCGCCCCCGATGCAGGCCCCCTTTCGATCCCTTTCAACCGACAGGTGTGCAGTTGTCCTGGCAATCTCCGAGTGCATATTTGTCGACTCACTGAGTGCACTCCTGAGATACAGATACGCGTGCCGCTGCAGATCCAGATACTTTCACTTGGACCCGCTCTAATGACATTTTTGCCTGACAATGCTTTCCCATTTCCGCTCAAATGCATTTTCCGACCCATTTCACCTTGCTCCTCATCATCTTTTCGGCTTGGATTTCAGCTAACCGCTTTCGGTTTGTTTGCCTTGCCAGCGTGTGTCCTTCTGTGTCCTGTGTGCACTTTGTGCTCAATTCTGCGTTTTCTATTTCTATTTTTAGCCCTGCACTACAAGCCAGCTGTGAACCAGTGGCGGCGGAAAGGGGGTTGGGGTTGGGAGGTGCTTTTACGGCAAACATGCCTCGCCAGCAATTGCATAAATTAATCACAACTGCCACAGAGTATAAATACTCGATCGACAATTGGCACACCACAACTTAACCCAACCCCGCCCCCTCGACTTCGCCCCCTTTTATCCTCCCTTGTGCATTGACGTCACTGCTGCAGTTGTCCGGAGCGATGCCTCCGATGATGGTGACGATGATTGTGTTTGTCCTCTGGCCAGGTAAGCACCTTCTTGACCTTCCCCAAGCTGTTTACACTTATCGCTGGCGAGGCCCGCAGACGAGAGTTCTTGGCCCCCGGGCTTCAGGCTGCCACTCTTGGATTCTTGGTCCTCCGTTCGATTGACGGCTTGCCGTTGAGTGGCTTGCCCGGGGGACAATTCGGAGGGGGCCATCTGATGGGGCTAACAGAATCGGAGTGGACCTACGGTGGATAGGTGCTGATTACCTCGGAGGGGAGGGTCTTCCCTATTCATTTACACCAGACCTTAGGGATAGTGGAATACTAGTTAAGTCTTTGAGGTCAAGGAACTTTCCTATAGTGTTACTCAGCAAATTCCTTTATCGTAAAATATAAATGATAGACTTTAGCTGTCCCTATGCCAACAAATTGTATTATTAAAATTATGTGTATGTAAACTTCTTACAGGACAAGCCACACACAACAATTGCCACGATTTTTAGTTCTGTGAATACCAAAATTAATTATGTAAACCACTAATTAAACCAAAATAAAATTACGAGTATGTTAAATGGTCTCTTAAATGAGCTCAGTTATATAATGTTTTATACATGCGCGGAGTTGATTAATGCGTTTTTGAACTTTTAACGTAATGAATTATTGAAGTGCTTATAAATATTTAAGTCTGAAACTGCTATTTATGATCTGTTTTAATTTGGTTGCCAGCTTATTTCAATTGAACATTTTTTTTAGATACATTTTATAATTTTCAGTTTTTTCTTTTTTTCTTTCTTTACACTAGTTAGTAATTTTTTACATTACAGAACAATCCCACTTTTTGCCTCTAGGTGAAATTGTCTCGTCTTCTATTGTGGGTGCGCACTTTGTTGGCTGCCCGATGTCTTGATACGGGGTCTCCACCTGACCGACCGGGTCAGTTATTCCACGGGCTTGAAGGCGAGCGGTTCCAGTTACCCCGCAATCCACTAGGTTGAAACTATCGATGGCTGCTGCTGCTGTTGCCACTCCGGGGGCCACGACGCTCCCCCCATCGGGACCCGCTGCTCCCCAAGGAGCGAAGGCTCCTGCGACTGGAGCCGGGACGGCGGGGAAGGGCCCTGCAAATCTGCTGGAGATCACGGGAGAGGCCAACATTGTCAACTACATGAAGAATCGACTGCGGAAGGGTGCTATGAAGCGCAAGGGTCTCGAGATGGTCAACGGCCACAAGTTCGGAGTGAGGTTCTTCAAGAATCCCACCTACTGCGGTCACTGCAGGGATTTCATCTGGTGAGGAAGTCAGGCTTCGATTTTCCAGCTGGCCTTCTAGCATAACCATCGTTAATTTAATTAGCCATTTCGCTGACACACTTTCCGCTGTTTTTCCTTTGTTTTATTTTTGCTGGTCTCCGTTTCAAATTGTTGCATTCGCGGATTCGTGCCGGCATTAGGGGCTTTGGCAAGCAAGGTTTTCAGTGCGAGGGTAGGTTCAAAGTTCTGTCTTCTATTTTGAATTCTGTAATTAAAAATATTTCACTGCAGAATGCCGCTTCAATATCCACCAGAAGTGCTGCAAGTTCGTGGTGTTCAAGTGTCCTGGAAAGGACACGGACTTCGACGCAGACTGTGCCAAGGTGAAGCACGGGTGGATCTCCACCACCTACACCACGCCCACTTTCTGCGACGAGTGCGGCCTGCTGCTCCATGGAGTGGCCCATCAGGGCCTCAAGTGCGAGAGTAAGTTGCGAAATAAGCTGCCGCCTGTTTATCCTATGCTGTTTACCCGACCGCTTCAGATTGCAACCTCAATGTGCACCACTCGTGCAAGGAGACCGTGCCACCGATGTGTGGCGCGGATATCAGCGAGGTGCGCGGCAAGCTGCTGCTCTACGTGGAGCTCAAGGGCAACAACCTGAAAGTGGACAGTGAGTTGCTGGGGAAGTGTTCGATTGAACGGGGAGTGTAAGTCCTGTTTGTCTTCCGCAGTCAAGGAGGCGGCCAACCTTATTCCCATGGATACAAATGGCTTCAGCGATCCCTACATCGCAGTGCAAATGCATCCGGATCGTTCGGGTCGCACCAAAAAGAAGACCAAGACCATTCAGAAGAACCTCAACCCGGTCTTCAACGAGACCTTTACCTTGTAACCTATTTTGAATCCCTATTTAAGTAGTTTTGAAATGATTTACACTCTGATTCCTCAGTGAATTGCAGCAGCAGGATCGCGACAAGCGCTTGCTCATCGAGGTCTGGGATTGGGATCGAACTTCCCGTAATGACTTCATGGGCTCCTTCTCCTTCAGTCTGGAGGAGCTGCAAAAGGAGCCCGTTGACGGATGGTACAAGTTCCTCTCCCAAGTGGAGGGCGAGCACTACAACATTCCCTGTGTGGATGCCTTCAACGACATAGCTCGCCTACGCGATGAAGTCAAGGTATGGAGCTATATATATTTTAATCATATTAAATTATAATTTTCCGATTCCCCAGCATGATCGACGTCCCAATGACAAGCGCCGAATGGACAACAAGGACATGCCGCATAACATGAGCAAACGCGACATGATTCGAGCAGCTGACTTCAACTTTGTCAAGACAATTGGCAAGGGATCCTTTGGCAAAGTCCTGTTGGCCGAGCGTCGTGGCACTGACGAGCTGTATGCCGTGAAGGTCCTGCGCAAGGATGTCATCATTCAAACGGACGATATGGAGCTGCCCATGAATGAGAAGAGGATCCTGGCTCTCTCCGGTCGTCCCCCATTCCTTGTTTCCATGCACTCCTGTTTCCAAACTATGGACCGATTGTTCTTCGTAATGGAGTACTGCAAAGGCGGGGATCTCATGTATCATATGCAGCAGTACGGAAGGTTCAAGGAGTCAGTGGCTATGTGAGTAGAAATACCTAATAATATATTATTAATAGTACAAATACCATAATAACATTTGTGTTTAGTTTCTACGCTGTGGAGATAGCCATAGCTTTGTTTTTCTTGCACGAGCGTGACATTATCTACAGGGATCTGAAGCTGGACAATATTTTACTGGATGGCGAGGGACATGTGAAACTAGTGGACTTTGGCCTGAGCAAGGAGGGGGTGACTGAGCGTCAGGCTACACGCACTTTTTGTGGCACTCCCAACTACATGGCACCTGAAGTAAGTAATCTAACTAACTATGTAATTGAATAACTTTAATGGTTTTTCCTAAAATTACAGATCGTTAGCTATGATGCTTACTCCACCGCCGCTGATTGGTGGTCTTTCGGAGTTCTGCTTTTTGAATTCATGGCAGGTCAGGCTCCTTTTGAAGGCGATGATGACAATGCCGTCTTCAGGAATATTAAGGAGAAGAAGGCCGTCTTCCCGAAGCACTTTACTGCAGAGGCCATGGATATAATAACCAGCGTAAGTACAATATCGAAAATCCTTGAACTATAATTAAATGAGTATTTTTATCTAGTTCTTGACCAAGAAGCCCAACAATCGCTTGGGCGCCGGACGTTATGCCAGACAGGAAATCACCACGCATCCTTTCTTCGCAAGTATCGACTGGGAAAAAGCAGAGGCTGGAGAAATGGATCCCCCCATCAAACCTAAAATTGTATGCTTAATCTAAACTTCACACTGAATAACTATTTAATTTGGTTTTGGATTTATTTCAGAAACATCGCAAGGACATTAGCAACTTTGATGACGCCTTCACCAAGGAGAAGACGGATTTGACACCCACAGACAAGCTTTTCATGATGAACTTGGACCAGAACGATTTTATTGGATTTTCCTTCATGAATCCCGAGTTCATAACCATTATTTAAGAGCGATCTAAAAAGCTCTAAATGAAATCCTGGAAAACTACAGGCTCTATGCTTAATATAATAAACTTTATTTTGTCCTGAGGTTGAATCCTAATAAAGTTTACTCGAAAGCTCTAAAGTTTGTGTGCTTTACTTTCGTGTTTATACATCTACGTGGTTGGTTTTCCTTGAGCTTTTCTCTAAAAATATTAAACTTTTCCTTTCTCTCTTCAAATGTTAACATTAACATTCCACGTGAAGCCCAGATAGTAAAAGAAAACAGAGAAAGTTCAGGCCCAGCTGCTGAGTGGAAAGTCTCTCCCTCAGTCGCTTTCTCCCTTTCACTCTCCGTTCGCACATCTCTTTCCCTTTCGCGGAGGGGAAAGTTGGAAAATCTCACCACTCGAGAGCACCTGAATTCGTTACGCATACGCCGCGTGTGCACCACTTAAGGAAACCCTGACAGGAAGTTTCAAGACTGCCAGCGGCCTAACTAGCCAACTTCGCTTAAAATCTAAACTCATCAACAGGCTTCAAGTTTCCAGTTGTGTATGCCGCAGTCAAAAGTTACCCATAAAGCCAAAAACTTGTTGCCGGTCATGTGGGCATGATGAAATTTCAGCCGAGATACTTTCCCCAATCCATCTTGTGTGTCGACCGTAAAATTGTCTCAAAAATCGCTCAACGGTCTGAAAGGCGGTTAACGGTTTGCCAAATAGTTTTCCGGTGGCAAAGGGAAAAGACGCCCTTTGCCACATTTTAATACGAAATTCCTCGAGCGGGAATGCCCAGGATACTTGTGATTTGGGGCACTCATCAAATCGGCTGTTGGCTGTCGTTGTTGGCTGTCGAAAGCATTTCAAGGTGAATGCAATTTTCCGCTGCCCTGGCTTTAAGTGAATTTCCTCATTCGCAGCTTCCCTTTTCGAAGGCAGCATCCTGGTCCAAACTGTTTGCACTCTATTAGCGGCAATTTGCGGGCTTACGTGCACTTTTCACGGCTTTTAGACACGTTTCGATGGCGCTGGCCGCGCTGGCTGGTTGGCTGGTTGCAGAGTGCAGTCGACAATGTCCTTGCGGAGCCTTCCTCCATCCATCCGCAATTATCACTTCCTGCCACCATCGCCGCAACATGTGCCTTGGCCTCCAAATCCCGGGTCCTCTGCAGCTGCCTCTGGCATTAGGACGTACTAAAGTGCTTAACACAATATAAATAATGGCCCGAACGGGCGGAGATGTATATTTTGCGGCGTAATAAAACGCAGCGAAATCTCATCGGTTCGCATAGTTCGCCATGTCCTCTGCTGATCTCTCCGCCGGCTAATGAAGCCATGAACAGTGTCCTTGGACCCGGGCCGCAAGAATACTATAGGATGTCGTTGAGTGGCTAAATTGTCAGCTTATAAATCAGCCGTCCTGGATCCCGATAAGCATGAAAGGAAAGCTCTAAAAATGAGCCATTCAATGGGGGTGGCTTCAGGAAGTTGGTGGTCGTGCCAAAGTTTGTGGCTTAAACTTCTGGTGACCCCGATTTCTCCACAATACCTATTTAATTTAAATAGCCACGTTGAATTGGCGGTTTACCTCTTTTTACATTTTTAAACATAGAAAATTGCTTGGCTTCTTAACCTCAATAAATAGACAACATTAATTGAATAATAAGCCCAATTTTGTTGTAGATTAGGGATATTTTTCCTTTGACAATTCATGAGTTTTTATTAGGTATTATCATTATCTCAAAATACTCGTATTCTAGTTTTAAATCCATGTTGCAAAGAACTTCTACTGAACCGCAGTAGTTTTTTTATTCAAAAGTTTATGTCAGTCAAGAAGTTTTCCCAAGCTGTAATTTTTATGAACTTTAGAAAGGCTTCATAATTCATAAGCTGAATATCAAGCCTTCGCACTTTAGACTTTAAAAGTTTAAAAATATGTTGTGTAGTTCATTCTGATGAACACTAACTTTTAGTTGCCCGGAATGAATGTATAATCAACAGAAAGTCTTTCATGAGCACAAGCCTGAACTATTTTAATTTAAAAATATTTTGGACAAGACATTCTGCTGGACGTCAACTTTCAGTGACCCCGAAATTCCCTTTTAACTTGTGCCGGCAGTATGTCAATGTCTGCCATTAAATGGCTTTGCCTTACAAATTGGCCAGCATTAAAGACTCAAAGACAACCGCATTTGCTACCCCAAAACAATCAACTCCTTGAGCTAAGTTATTTATGCCGGGTCCTTGCCAATCTGTTTGCCACACTTCGCTGGCCGTTGTGTTGCCTCAATTTCAATGCAAATTTATATATACAATAAATATATACGGCTGTGCGTTGACAGTCCTAACACGATAACGATGGACTCGTTACGCTTTAGCAAGTGCGTTTCTTATTCATGTCTGTTCTGTGCACCTAATACCTGTGGTTGTGCCTCCTGCCACCTCCCCCTCTCCTCTCTCCATTCCTCCTGCCCCGCACCCTGGCCAGGACCCTACCGCATTCTTCGCTATCTGTCTGTTTCATACACTGTCACTTCCGCTTCCGCCCGAGCACCCGGACTCAATGTGCCCCCTCCCCTCCCCTCCCCTTCCATTCCCTTCCCTTCCCAGGATTCTCCACGTTGGCCACATTTTTTTGCTGCCACTAACTGCTTTGGCACTTGGCCACTCCTCAACCCGGATTCCCCGCTCTTATGAGCTGCTGATGGCCATTTGGGGGGCAGGACGGCCGGCAATGACATGCATACGGTTTGGGCCGTTGGCTAGGCTCATAAAAGCCACAAAAGCCGCAAAATACTGTCATGAATTAGCTGCAAGCTGCCAAACTGGATTTGCACTTGGCGAAAAGTATGGCATAAACAAGCTTGGACAGCTAACTAAATATCTGGGGCTATATAAGAATCTAGGTACAGAACTTACAAGTTGAATGATTTTATAGCTAGATGTTTTTTATAAGTATCTATTTTTTTATTACTAAGCATAATCTACACTGAACGATGTGTTCTTTAAGTTGGGGATGTTAAAAATCCTAAAAGAACACTGATGGAAAGATACAGGGGCTAAAACCATTTAAAATTGACAAAGCTTTGTTTACTTTTCAGAGTGTGATGGGCGGATGAACCTCGCTTACGCCTAATTTCATTGTTGTCCGGATGGCGGCGCGGATTTATCAGCTAAGTGAGTCTCTCGGCCGGGCTAAATATTTAAACTGTCTCCCAGGTGGAAAGTGGAAGGTGGGCTCCGGCTCGTTCTCGTTCTCGTTCTGGGGATCCTGCCGGCCTCGGCTCCTCCTGTTGCACTTCCTGCGCCCGGAGGCTCATTCAAAATGCAAACATGGCCCGTGGAGCTGGTGGCAGCTGCACGTGGCGCCAGTTTCGAGCACTTGAACAAACAAACTGTTGCCCCTCGCTTTCTGGGTGTATGAGTGTGTGGTTGAGTGTGTGTGTGTGTGTGTGCAAGTCATTGTCCGTGCCTTCACGTATCCTTTCGGTTTGTTGCTTTTTCACAGCTGTGTGCCATTTGGCAGTCGCCCAGATGCAAAGTGCAGGCAACATTTAAGCCATTTTCTGGCTTCAGTGATGAAGAGGGCTGGTTCGGAAAATTTAGTTTGGTCCCTGCACATTCCCCAGCTGGCGTTACATTCCCATTTCCATCCATAATCAAATAAATTACGGACCCAGTCGGGCGCACAGCTGAAATGAGCGAAATAAAATGGAGGAGCACCAGACCCAGCACTGGAATAAATATATATTTACATAATCCAGGGGTCCCGCAATAAAATCCATCTAAATAAAAACAAATTTCAAATGAGCCACTACAGAAAATAGAGGCGGACTCGGACTAGCGATGTGTGAAATTTTACAACCGCATTTTCCCACGGGGACGTGATCTTTTTTATGGCCTTAGTACTTGGAAACAGACATCTTAAAGACGTATTTTAGAAACGAAAACAACTATGAAAAGCATGAAAGTGACATATAAATTTAACAACTACAAAAACAGTAAAAGGTAACTATAAGATTTTCAAAAGTACAAGGGGAAATCTTTTATTTAAATAGTTGGGAAAAAAATATTCTTTCAAATATATTTCCTAAACTGTTTGTTAGATAAAAAAAAGTTGTATTGGAATGTTTTTAGGGATTGTATATATTTATCGAGACCGTTTTATTGGTTTCTTCAAAGAATACCTATAAAACAATAAAGAACAGTGTGTTTACGAATTGTTCTCGAACGAGAATAAATCTTTTTAAAGACTTTGCCAGCATTGGAAAAGGTGGATTTCCATTTAAAGCGAATCCGCACGGAAAAGTCTTCTGGCACATGCCATCAATCTCTAGACACACAGGCGACTAATAAACACAAACAAAATACACAAATAGAAAGAGGGAAAATCGTATGCATATATGTACATATATACACGAGCACACGGCGAAAGCTGTTTTTATAGACCAAACGTGATGGCTGAGTGAGAACCAGGGATCCAGGGTCGTAGCTAAAAGGGGGGGAGTGCCTGTGTTTAAGTTCCATTAGAAGAAAGTTCGCTGGAAAACTTGCAGGTCCTGAAGAAAATAAAAACTTTAAGTTTACAACTTTTTTACAACCCCCGCAAAAGATTCTGCGGCCACGCCGCAAAACTTTCACGCACTCCGGCATATGCAATGCACATTGGACAGGAGAAGGTACCTCTGAATTCCCACCTCGTTTTTGGTTTGGCTCACTGGAGTTTGGCTATTCCCAATGCAAACAGCGGGCATGAAATAATTATGCCAACCCCCGTCCTCCAAATGGATTCCGCAAGTGGGGATGAGGACTCAGGGAGCTGCTCTTTCATCGGACATTTTGTAGGGCCTTATGAAACATGTGTATATCTGGCTATTTATTTTTAATGTTAAGTTCAGCCATCGCTTTCGCACACATGCTTTTTTCACAAATCCCCTTCAAGCTGGAAAAGAGCTGAGTTACACTGGAAAATAAAATAATGGAGAGATGCGTATTGAGTATTGAAGAGTAAAAAGTTTTAAGCTATCAAAAAACTTTCATTTAAGATAAACTTTAAGGTTTCGGTTTTGATTGAACAAAGTCAGTCTTCAAGACCCTAATAATACTCTGCGAAATATGAAGTAGTAAATGCTATTAAATCTAAGCCGCACTAAATCTAAGCCTCTTTTCCATTCAACCAGTGTGCTTAATATCTGTGCAGTGAGCAACACGGCCAAAGCCGAGATGCGATGTGAGCGCTGTGCTCTAATTAATAAGCGGAGGAGCGCGTCCTGGAGGAAAGGGGCTTTCCGCTGCCTCGCGCCGTAAACTACAATGAAATGAAAATGGAAATAAAAATAAAAATGAAAATAAAGATAGAGATAGAGATAAAACTGTTGCGCGTCAGCGCAGGCTTTTGTCCAATAAAATAGACAAAGTAAGTCGCTTAAGTCGGTCGCTTCCTCTACGCTTTCCCCACTTTCCCCACTTTCCCCACATCGCCCACATTTCTCTCACCTCTCACATCCTTTTCGCTGGCGATGCCGCTTTCCCTTTAGCTTTTACTTTCGCTGCCGGTCGTTGAGCTCGTTCCGCTTCACTGCGATTCAAAAGCGCAGTCTGTGTCAGTGTGTGTGAGTTCTGCTGTCCTGTTGTCCTGCTCTCCTGTGTGTGTGTGTGTGTGCGTGAGTGTGTCCTTCTGATTGTCTTCCACCAAACGGTTTAAGTGTGCCGCTCCGCTCCACTCTGCTTATTTCCCGTTATGGCATGCATCAAAGCAAAGTCCTTCGCCGCTCGGCATTCATTTCATTTTGATTTCCAGGGAGAAAGGATTTCGGGTTGCTAGGGCCACAGCGAAACAAATGATTTCTTAGAAATTGAAAAAATTTAAATGCTTCGTTATCACAAATTGAGTACTTGACCCAAACAGTTTTTTGAATAATGGTAAAATATAAAAATGGCACTCACTTAGCTGATTAAAGTAATCTTTATAATGAGTCACTTTCAGATATTTTTCTGAAATGTTTGCATGAGATACATGTAATGCAAAAGTTCCATCAGATGGTTCGGAATATAAAAGGTTTGTTTTTAATTTCCCCCTAAACAATCTAATCAAGCGCGAAAACAAAGATATTTTCGTTCGGCTGAGACCTTCAGCTGGGTCCATAAAAAATATGTGGATATGCCTGGCAGCAGCTACATCTAAACAGTTTAATAAAAATGCACATAAATTGTGGGGCTCAGCGGGCGGGGATCTGGGCCAAAAACAGAGCCTCCAACGCGGACATGGCCACCTTTCTGCCATTCTCATCCGCTGGCTGGCGCTTAAGTGGCCAATTGTTTGGCCTTTATTGCCACTGTGCAGGCAGCGTTGATGATGCCACATTATGCATTGCCGGCCATAAATTTCAGGGATCCGCTCGCGAAAACCGTTTATTCGCGTTATTTGCAAATTGACAGGGACAAGGACATCTAATTACTCCCTGCCGTGCACTTGAGTCCGCATCTCCTCCACATCCCCATCGAGCACTTCATTTAAGCCGGGCTGCCAATTTGCCGTTGACAAAAATGCCACGAAGCTAGACAATTTTTTTCAATTTCGCGTACGTTTCTCCCCCTGGAAAAGGAAAAGAATCTCTTCAGGGAGAAAGCCGAGTTGAGTCAGCCCTGCGTGCAGTGCATACAAATGAGCGGAGGGTAAATAAATTGTTCTGGTTTCCTTGTATCGAGGAGATTTGAGGCGGGATTAAGTGATAATAGTAGTATAAATCAGTTTGCCGATGGACCAACTCAAGGGTTAGTTTGGCAAAGGGGATTAGTTATAGGAAATGTCAACATGAATAAACTTAGGTTTTGATTGCTTAAGTATGCCACAGGAATAAGGATTTTATGGTTATACTGTCCTCTTACAAGATTAAAATAGCATTGGGGGAGAACATTTTCTTAAATTTGAAGATTAGAAAATAAATATTTATTAAAAGAATTTTTTAGAATTTTTTGTAGGTAAAATGCCATCTAAATTACGAAAACAGGAACATCCCCAGCATATTTATCCGACACATTCAAATAGACGTACGAAACCCACATGAGTAATTTGGCAGAGGTGTTGGGGGAACAAATAAGAAATGGGGGCGTAATAAGTGAGTGGAATAAGCGACTCTTTCCAATAAGCCACACAACACACAACTCTCGCAGATCCCCGACCAACGAGAGACACACGTGCCGCATCTGCAGATGTTGATTGTGTTCCTTTTGATTAAAAATTCATGTCATATAGCGAAAGTTGTGCCGGAACTAAACATACTGCTTTTTTCCAGGGAATTGTGTGCCCAAGTGTATGCCGCACGGAATTAGCCGAGCTGCGACGTCTGATTCAAATAATTATCCCTGATTTTGGCCAAATGTTGCGTGCAAATATCCGAGAGCTCGAACCCAAAAATCGAGAAGTGGCGAAAAGGTCAAGTGTAAAAACAAACACAAACACTCGCCGAATGGGAAAGGGAAATCACCGTGAAAATCGCTCTATTTGTCTGGCATAATTGCAAAAGCGGAGATGAAAAGAGTGTCAAAAGTAAATATTTAAATATTAGCAGACGATGGCAGGGGGAACCCATAAAAAGGACCTTTATTGACCCAAGCCATACCAAAGGTATGCCAAAGCCAATTTTCGTTCATTGCCCAAGGAATGAAAAGCTTCTGGCTGGAGGTGTGTACAAGTACTTTGGAATTTCCCTTTGCCCATCCACACGATAAAAGTTTACGTCCATCAAGGATGATCTGCAATTTTCCTGCATAAATCGCTTAAAGAGCAATTGCCAAGTTTGCCTCGACAAATCGCTGCCAACAACTATGAAAACTTCCAACTGAAACCGGAATCGAATATGAATCCTGATCATCGTCCCCGTCAAAGGGAAGAAGTGAAAAAATGGGAAGTCCTGCATCAGCTGGCGATTCTCTGTGATTGAAGCTAAAATTCGGCATTTTCGGTTGTCTTCTCCCGCGCTCTCCTTTCACTTGGCCTTTATAAGCAGAAATTGCTCAATTGAAAGCGAAAACGGCAGCAGCCAGCGAGGACCTTTTACTGGAAAACGGAAAACTTTTCTTTTTCGGAAATAGAAAAGTTTTTTTTGATAGCGTGTGGGTGTGCGTGTGTATGAAATGGAGCAGCGCACGTGAGTGGACTTTTTGTCACGCAACACGATATAAATAAATAATGACAAGTATTCCCAGCGATTAAATCCTTTTTTTACTCAACAATATAAATGTTGAAATACAGACTGCGTTATATACGCATTTTTTAAGCATCATGGCCTGATATGTTTCCTCGTACAATAATTTGTTTTAATGAAAATACGTTTATGCAGCACCGAACGAAAGAGAAAACCAACTGTTTTTATTTTAATATTTGCATATAATAATTTTTAAAGCTCTTTATTCACGCAGCCATATCGAATAAGGAGGAAAGGTGTGTCCTTGGCAGCGGGGAAGCAACAATTGAAGTATATGAGAACGTGCTGGGATCCGAATTGAAAAACCCGCAGCAGCAAAAAACTGAATAAATTTAACTTCCACCACTCCCCCCGAAAATCAATAAGGAATCTTTGCAGTCGTGGCCAGGGTTCCACATAAATAATAAAAACTTCGCTCTGTTGAAAGGAGGAGCTTGCGAAATTTGCAGTAAATAATTGCAAGAGGGGCACAAAATTAAATGACTTTCGAGTTAATTGAGGAGAAGGCGGAAGTCTGCGGGGGAGCGGAAGGAGCAGGTGGCAGCCAGCAAACGTGATACGACTCGGGCAAGAGGCAACAATAACAGTTGCCAACAGCCAACAGCTCGGCCGAGCGGAAACGGAAATGAGTAGCGAGTAACTGGGAGGCGGGCGAAAAAGAAAGCGGAAACAGCGGAGAAAGCGAAACGGGGCATTCGACGAAGCAACAGTTCAACTGTAAAACATTAAATGAAAATGAGGCCCTGGTTGGGAGCATGTTGGCGAAGTGGGTGGAGTGGGTGGCTCTCACAAGGACAGGCTCCCACAACAAGGACGCAGGCTTCCCTCCACCAACGTTATTTGTGTGGCTGTGGGCAAACAACGGCCAACATCGTACAAGCCCAGTTAGTAAGCAAAACATGTTAGCTTGTGTCAAGTCAGAGCCGTAGCTGGGAAAAAATAAAGGAAAGCAGAGGCGAAAGCGAAAACCAAACGCTCCAAGGCCGAGTGGAAATCAGGGGGGAGGGGAAACCGGGAAAACCGGGAAAACCGAACCAGAAAAAACTGGAGAGACCGCAGCTGCTAAGCCAACTATTGCCCGGGGGGAAACACTTCAAAGAATGCCTGTCAGTATGGATGACTTTCCCCCTAAGCCAGGGGAACTAACCGAATCAGAAACCAAGGCCGAGAAGAACGGAAAGCAAGCCGAGTGTAAAATAATTACCAAATGTTGTTAAGCGAAGAATAAAACTGAACGCAAATCTAATAAAAGCAAACGCACTTTCAACTTTACACAATCAATATTATATGAATAGCTCCGATTAAACAAAGATAAGCTTTGTACTTATATTTAACAGACTCTTGAAGTCGTTGAGTGAACTTAAGGGGTTATATACCTTTTTTTTCAAAAAAACGAAAAATTTTTTTTTGCTGAATCTCAAAGTATATCCCCAAGAGAACATTTTCCCAAATTTTTGAAGAGATCCGAATAATAGTTCGATAGGAAAACAGCGTTTTGAGGCGCGGTTCGTCACTCTTTGTAACGCAACGTAAAACTTTGAATGCGATTATCTCAAAGTCGTTTTTTTCCAAAAGTGCCTTTGCTGTGACCGCGATTGCACAAGAACTATTTGATCGATCTTCTTTAATTTTTTTTTTAAATATTCGTAATGATTGTGCCGAGTTCGTCATTGAATCATTTGTTATGCGCCAATTTCGATTTTGCAGATAAGAAATTTTTAATAAAATTTTTAGAGCTCGAAAAATCAATTTTTTGAAAAAATTGTTACTGTATGCAGAAAAAACCAAATATTCCTGAAGTAATTCAATGACGAACTAGAAATAATACTAAACTAATAAAAAATTTTTGGTTTATTGATTTTAGTTGACCCGCTGGACTTCCATCGTGGTCACCGCAAACCGCTATAAAAAAAAAAGGGTTATGAGAAAATTGCCATAACTTCGAAAGTTATTTATATTTTTTTAAGATTAAACGTTTATTGTGTCTATAAAAACAAGTACTATCAATAAATAATAACCTCAGTATTATAAAATAATTGCTTCACACCTGAAAAAAAATCCAAAGTCCCCTCATTTTTTTCGCTCAAAAAGGTATATAACCCCTTAAATTGGTTTCACTGTAGGTGAAATCCCAGTCTTATGTGCCGCACACATCGCAACCAATCCATCTCAGTTGTTCTTACTCAACACCCTGAAAAAAGCTGAAACAATCGGAAGGTCCAAATGCGTTGCCAATGCCAACTTTTGGCCGGCTTTCTGCCAGCATGATGTTCATTTGCGGTGCACCGCATGTGGCATCATTTTCCCCTGACTTCCTCGTTCGTTCCCTCCCTTGACCCCTCCTCTCCGAAAGCCGTGCTTTCTGGCGGAAAGAATCAGACCAATCAATGCCCAGCGGCACTGTGACAATGAGTTCGAATGGGAGCCTTGATTTTGGCCCTTGGCGGGTGGAAAACCACCAGGACACCAGAACTGGGATCCGGGGAGCACGTGGTCAGGATGGCGACGTGGAGCGTGTTGCTCGGCGGAAGCACCGCAGGAATTTAAGTGCTTCCGCCCTCGGCAGGCAACATATGAAATCAATAATCGGAATAATAAGCTGGAAGGGGGCCGGGCAGGAATGCCGAGAGGTGTGTGTGTGACAGGTCAAGGAAGTGGCGGAAACCGGGCGAGCGAAGAATGTTGGCAGCCTGTCAATATCCAGATACTTATCCCAGTTGCCCCCGTTTCTGCCGGATGTTCCCTCAAATTTTACACACAATTTCGAGCGAAGGAGAACGGAGAGCGAAAAGTATTTTTGGCAGGAAAATCAATAAATTCATATGGGCCGCTCGAGTGGCAGCAAGAAAGATTAACCGAAACTACTTTCACGTTGCGGCTAAACAGAGCTGAGATGAAAATGAAATGCTTTCAACTCGGCTTCAGTTTCACACTTTTTCCCAGGCCAAAAAATTTGCCACACTCTGGCAAGTGCACTCAGCGAAACAGTTGAAGAGTTTAAAGTATTGTTATTCCCCCCCCATCAAGTAATTATTAAAAAGTTACACAACTGAAATGGATACGTAAAACAACCATAAACATAAATAAATTAAGCGAATCCTTCTGAAGGCAATTAATTACCATTTCAGCTCAACTTTTCCCTGAGTGTCGAACTAAATGAGATCTGGCCGTTGCCAAGGGATTCGCCTCGGCCCTGCCACATTTGTTAATTACTTTTTGGCCATAGACAGTTTTGTGCTGACCTCAGCGCAAACTTGCTGAGTGGGCCAGTGGCTCCCGGCTCCCGGCTGCCAAGCTCCCCAGCCCAGCAGCCTTATCTTATAAATGAACAATTAAATAATGCCAAGGCCGAGAGCAAACAGGTGCGGGGAGTAATCAGATATGCGGCGACGAGGACGCGTGGCGAGATGGATGTTGCTGCAGATGCGGAGTGGATTGTGGAGTGCGCCGTGAATCAGCTCCGTCACAGGCCATAAGTCACCCAACGTGGCACGGGGACATTGCTCAGCGGCTCCCTGCTCGGCATGCGTAATTATGGGCTCGTAATCAATCCCAGACTGGCGGGGATCGGGTGGAGCAGGCCCTCCCAGCAGGCAACTGTTGAGCCTAGGAGGCGACCCACGAAAAGAAAGCAATAAGCGGCAATCGTAAATTCAAATCAAGTGCCTGAAATTGCTAGATAAAAGCAAAGTCTGGCCCGCACACACATATGCCAGTCAGAAAAAACACGGGGTATCAAGGGGTATGCTAGACGAAATGGTAATTGATTTTTGTATATATATTAGATAGGAATTAATAGGAATCAGAAGAAGAACTAAAATCAGCTAATACAACAAATTTAACATATCTGTCTTGTAAGATGTAACAAATAATATTCTTCACTTGTACGAATATTCAATCAAAATATATTTTTTGGGAAATTAAGAACTTTGTGTTCTTTTCAATAACCTAGGTGTTATCTGTAGAACCCTTTCCTGATCTCTATACAGGATAGCATAGAGTCGAGTTCTCGGGCCAACTCATTTTTATCCCTCTCTCTGCAGGGCTGGCAGTTAAGTTGCCAGCACATCGCACAATTTATAATGTTAATGCTGCCGCTCTGCTGTGCTCTTTGTTGCTAGCTGGAGATTCCTCGCAGTGCCCTTCTGTCCCGCCCACAGACCGCTGCCCGCCATAACACTTTTAGCACATAATAATAGTCCGGGCCATGCAATTACTGAGGGTCAGGGGTGGGGAAGGGAAAGGTGGAGGGGTAAGGATAACGAGCAGGACGACGACAGCGCTTAGGCGGCGGGATGGGCGGGCACTTAAAGTCGGCAAAGTGTAAAAGGACTCGATCGATAGATGTTTGACCCCGAGCAAAGTTTGCTTTAACTCGGACATTGGGGCTCAATCTGTTGCTGATGGGTCTCAACTGCTTGGATGCGATTGGAGGAATAGTTTCATCTGGCAAATCACTGAGGAAAAGCTCAGGACTGAAGGAGCCGCTTCGGATTCGCATCCAGATGGATTCACATTCATTAGCCTCCGTTTCTCGCTACAGTGGCGGGCAATTTGATTACGGGCCGATTGCAATCAGGCGGCTAAACAAATCCCAAGTGCTCGTCGCTCTGCCGATGACAGCGGTTCGATGTCGGGAGAAGAACTTGAAATGGAATCCTCGCCTAATGGCTGGCAAATTCAATTCCGAATCCAATCCCGTCGTAATGAGCCTCGCTGGGAAATGAGACGTCGCCGCGATCCGCTCATCGACATCACTCATACGCCACGGTGGCCCCCCGATTGAGTCCTTTCAGGGCAATTACCTGGCCATTTGGAAACTTTGCCTAATCTCGGAAACTTGCTGGATTGCTGGATAGATGTTTGGCAACCGCTTTAAATGATTCGCCCGACTTTTGTTGCCGGCACTTGGCCTTGGGCCGGTTATAAATGACCCTCTGTCGGAGGACTCGAGTGATGGCCAAACAGGAAAGGTGTCGGCAGAGGGTAAAACAAGGCAGATGGACAGGTGACAGGCTGGCAGGAGCCCATCCTGCTCATCCCTGACAGCCTGGCCCTCGTCCCACACTCATTTGTCTTATTGAGCGCACTCACATCTACATAAGTAGGTACTTACTCGGCCTCGAAGGCACTTATCGCACACTTCAGATACTCTTAAGTTCAGGTGGAAAATTAAGCAATTATGAACGGGCAAATAAAGTGTATTTAAAGGTATGTGAGGCAGAAGCTACTTTTTAAAAGACATATTCCCGGTTTTAATTACTTTAAGAAGTGTGTGAACAGATTGTAAACTTTTAAAGTTTCAGAAAGCAGTTTTGTCACAGGAAAATCAGAGTGCAAATGTTTTTGGATTTCCTTAAACTGAGTACTCTTATACTTCCTAAATAAATTGTATATTTAAAGTATGTACTGTTGTCTGAGGAACGTTTTAGATTCACTTAAATTCTTGATTTATTTGCTTTCCGTTTCCGTAGAGTATTGAAAACTCTTAAGGTAATTGGCTTTCATCATCCCAGTTTCTAATTAGCAAATGGTCGGAGCTGCGAAAAATCCCCACAGAAGCATCCTTAAGAGATTTGAATAAATCAAAATGGGAAAGCAGGTAAAAGCAGGAATCTCGGCAAGCGTTTACATTTCAATTCAATATGTTTGAGCGAGATTTGCTTGGCCTGCTTACCCATCCTTGACTGGGAAAACTTTTTCCCGCTCCTTCAATATTTACTTAGCTCGGAACTTTCTCCACTCTGCTGCGACCGATAGAAAGTTCAAGTTTCTGCAGCCTTTTGTGTGGCTCTGGGGAGAAAAATGGAAAATAAATTTGATTTATGCCAGCAACTAAACCGAACCCATTGTCGCCCCATCAGATTGCATTGACTTTTGTTTGCCTCTATCGAGTTGCATGTGCAGCTGCCGCTTTTTGTGGGGAAAATGGAAGGCAGAAAGCAGAGGGATAACGATTTGCAAATTTGTTGTGCGAGCGCTTTCTTTGCCCCTTGTTTTCCACAGCCCCTGGTTCGGGTTTCATCAGCAAACATTTGAATTTCCGATATGTGTTTCAATGGCTGCTCGAAGGCAGCTTTCTACTGAAAGCATGTTCTCCCACCCCCATTCGTGTTATTAATTTTTTGTTCCCCTGTTTTTTGTTGAATTCCAAATTGGCCCAGAGACAGACACGAGGGAAAACATCATTTTCGAATTTTCCACCAGCCCAAAGTGCGTTATCCCAGTTGGCTGTCGGTTTTCCTGCGTTTTCCCCGGTTTTCCTGGTTTTCCTGGTTTTCGGTGCTTGTTGCTCCAAACCAAATTGGCATAATAAACATTGACAATGGATCCAAAGCCGAGTGTTTCCCCCTTCCCCAGGCCTTCGATTCACTCGCATTTGTATCCATCCACATATGGGTCTGAGTTTTTGTTGCACAAAAGTGAGTTAGCGACACGAGTGTTGCACGATTCGGTGGATCTGGGGGATGTCGGTGGGGGTGCCACACATGGCCCAACAATGTGTTTTGGGAGGCACATTAACGAGGCAGCTCATGAGATATTTTGCTGCCAGGAGATGAAAGTAAGTTTAAGTTTCAACCGAGCGAACTCGATTTCCTCTTTGATCTTAACTTTACACTAAGGTAAAAGTATTTCTTTACCAATTTTAAGTGGAATACATTAGTATTATAAAACAAACTTTGAATTTAGATTGGCTACTTAAGAGATATTAATTTAAAAGAAAGCTTATACCTTATTTAAGTTACAATTATTGTAATTTATGTTCAAATCGTAAACAGCTTATCAACTGGTAAGTCCTTTCCCAACACAGTGCATCGCTTAGCTTAATTAGGATTATAATGCACGGCAGAGCTTTATCTACTGCCAATTATCGGAGAACTGACAAACTTGTGGCAAGCTCGCAGAACTAGGCTAATCCTCGGCAGGGGATGTGGTGCATAAGGGGGCGATACAATGGGCCTTCCACCCACTTCCCAAACATTTCTTACACAACAAGACTTTCGCATCTTGCGAGGAGGTCCTTGCTCAGGGCCATTCGTCCTTGTTGGGCTTGCAGCTGCAACATTCACAACACATTGAACACCGACCACGACAACATCAACAGGTTCCTCCCCGATGGCTGACCTAATGATGTTCCAACAGAGCTCACAGTGAGCGCCATAAGTTGGGGTCCTGGCCACGCCCCCATGATTGATGGGCGGGCGTAAATTAATAGCTTTAATTAAGCGAATATTGGAGAGACGTGCATGTCTAAGCCATTCATCATCACAAGTCGCCAAGAAGGATCACGGGCTTTCTCGATGGAAATGTCCCTGCAGCAAACGGCAAACTGAACAATAATAAATTGTTTATACACACTCGCCTGAACAAATGCTTATGGAGTTTTGCAGCATTTTGATGTATTTTTAATGCTGTCTTTGTAGCGAATGTATGATTAATGGCTTATGCTCCTAAATACCCTCTTGCATCTCTGTGTGTGCGGGTGTGTCGCCAAGTGTTGGCCTGTATTGGTATTTATAAGTCATTGGGTTCGTTATTTGTCCTTTAACGATTCAATGAGCTCTAAAACGGTTTTATTGATTTTGTGTTAATACTGCAGGGCAATCCACGGAATTGGGGGAGTGATTGGGGCACAAGGGGGAGAAGTTTGGGGGCGGCGACTATAAATATTGATATGCACAATTTAGACCGCGGCGGAAATGCGATACGTGCCATCTAGCCATCTGGCGGTTTAGTAGTTTAATGAACTGCCCCAGTTTGCCAGGCGACATGCGGATACACAAGCTTGAGATGTCGCTGGTAATCGTTCGGTTTCTACTGAGAAATATAGTCAACATATTAAATTCTTTAACAATTGTAAGCTTATAATAAAATATAATTTATTTAGTAATTATTTATTTATCCAACTCACAACGCTTTATTTAAAAGAAAATATTCAGGTAAAGAACCTTTTTCACGGTCTTTATAAACTCATAACGAAGTTTCTTTTCCTCTGTGCAACTAATGTGACATGTGTAAACCGCAACAGCATCCGTTTCTCGCAACCACAAAACCGCCAGGACAATGAGTTCGGAGCACCGTTTTCGGCCTGTTGATATTGATTTGTCAGGGAGCGGCACACAACCGCTGGAGCACTCGACCCACCAACCAACCCACCCACTTACGCACAGGTAACGATGTGATAAACGTGCCGTGCAACAAATATGCGACAGCCACGCACAGCTTGCTACCCGAACCATCCAACCATCCAACCACTCAACCGCCCACCACCCACTTCGAAACCCCCCCCAGTTACAAGGGCTCCGTCGAAATTCCACGTCAGTCAGCCGCCAAATGAAATCGAGGAGCCGAACCGGGGTCAGGGGTCACGGATGAGTGGGCATCATCATAATCATAATTAGTCTGCTGAGAATGGCAGCCGCAACGATGTTGGTTTCGGTCTGCTAAGTGCAAAATATTGTAAAAGAAAAGAAAAATATTGCAGGAGCAGGGGGCGTACTTAATTACTTTGCCATTTTGTTGTTGTTCTCCTGTCTTTTGCTTGATTTGAGCTGGATTTTTATTTATCTTAAATGTTACCGCTTTTGGGCATTGGGACGAAGGCCCCACTTGCTTTAGCTTAATTTAGGGCGCCCAAACGTTGGCCAAAATGGTAAGAAAAGGCGGAACTGATGCTGAGACAGAAAGCTAACAAGAGAAAATACACTGGACAATATTTATATTATATATTTAAGCCAGTTAAAAAATAAATTAAAAAATAAAAATGTTTGCAATTGCGAATTCCAAGAACCTTTCTTTTTAGTCTTTCAGTAATTATTATAGTATTCCTTTAGACATTAAATTCAATCATTTCTATCATTTCTGGGGCCATTAAAAGTTACCTTAAGACATGACCATTAATATGCCATACATTATAATTTTAGGCAACTCAAGGAATTTTGTAGAGTAATGATATTAGCATACCAAATCAGCAAAAATCTTGTAAAATGTTAAAGACATCAGAATAATTTTTTCGTGCAGAACGGACCAATGGTCTGGGGGACAGCCAAAGAGGCATGCAAACAAGGATAAGCACACACAGGAAGACAACCACCCACACAACTGAGTTCCCTGCTTTTGGGCATTAGGCATTTGTTTCAGCCTCCACTTCTCAGCCACCTAAACCACCCGCTTTTCGCCCCGGAAAAGCGTCGAATGCCGTTTAACAGTCGCTTGACACAGGCCGAAAAGGAAAAGTGAAAACAACAAAAAGAGGGGCGAAAAACAAAAGCGTGAGAAAAGCGGCCCCGACGAAGGCAAATGCCAGCGACAGACAGAGAGTCGTTGTCGAAGGTGAAATTTGCCATGAAAACAATGCGAGACAGCGCGGTGGTTACGCCTCTGCTTAGCCTTCTTTTCGGCGCTTTGACTTTTGTTTCTGGCCAGAATTGAGCCAGCTGTGTAAGCACAGAAAGGCATTTAATTATTCATTATACCCTTGCCGAGGGTATAATAATTTCAGTTAGAGGCTTGCAACGCTGCGAAGGAAAAATCTAAGACCCCTCACAGTAAATATATTCTTGACTAGAGGTCCTGTGTCCGCTTCGCTGGTCAACACAATTTAACAACATAAAAGCCAATGTTGCAACATTTTTCAAATATATGGAAGTATAGAAAGATTGTGATTTAACACTTTTCCAGTTTGACTTTTCCACTTGCGCAGCACAATCCAGCCGTTTCTCTTTTAAACTTTAACAATATCGGTATATAGTCGCCATTGGTCCAATATCTAAATTTTCATTATCACTGTAGTTCGATATTGGAATGCCAAGCGATTGAATGATGCCATGAATAATCTCCATGTGCTCATTTGTCTTTCTTCGCTTAAGTTTTGTGAATATACGTTTGTCCATGAAATTAACTGAGCAGAGAACACTAAGGTTTGCATAATATGTGAAAAAACTTAATTCACTTGGAAATGATAAATGAAAACCACAAAAATTGAGTTAAAATGCTATGGTAGCGTGTTTGTCAGTGTGATGATGTAGCAACTCACTTTATATGCGATAATATTGCAATTTTCTTACGGATCCCTAATTTTTTTCAAAATAAGTTATAGCCTATTTAACTTTACGATAATGTAGCTTTCTAGTGGTGAAAATCGGACCAGTTGTTCCGGAGCCTATTCGCTGCAAACAAACAAACAAACAAACAAATTTTACCTCTTTATAATATTATAGTAAAAGTATAGATCAGCATTACCATCTGAATCGAATTTTGCTAGACAATTGTGTCAAGTGTAATTTAATTCCCCAAATACTGAATTTTTTGTAAATTGTTCCTTTTTTTGGCATTTTTTTCAATTTTTATGATGTTGCCGATAAATGACCAAAACTCAGCACTTCTCAGTCCATAACTTTTTTAATTTTGATCCGATTTGGAGGCGTCTTATTTATACTCCCAGTTAAAGGCTCAACTACACACTCAAGTACTTGAAGTTTGCACACGTATGCAATTAACGCACCTGACCGATTCAAGGCTAATAATATCTTGGCAGCGCGTTCAGCTGGAAGTCACTTGCAAATAGTGGTCACGGATGGATACGTTTACTGCTTGTTAGCCAAGACATGACAGCAATTAGTACATTAATTAATTACCATTTGGCTACCGGATAAACACGAAAGGTGGTATAGAGTATATATGCAAAAAGTTTCCTTTATTTCAGATATGCCAATAAAGGCTGCTTAGAAGGCAGAAAAAAAAATAGATTATAAAATTTCACAAATTTACATTTTTGCAATAAGTGGATAAGTGTAACAAAGTCTTGACACTTACAAAAACAATTAAAAACGTCTTATAAAATTGAGCAATAATTATAGAAAGCTCACTTGAATTCTAATTAATGCAATAAGTGAAATCATTTAAACTGTTCAAACCACTATTTGATTCGTTTGAGAATTGGGGTTTCAATTATTTCACTTACAAATCCCGCTGCCAGCTTTCAGTTGGATTATTTAATTCGGAAGCGGTTGTTTCCTACTTTTTCGAAAGTAATTAAAAACAATTCAAACTTTCGACCGCTTCTGGGAGAATGAAAAGGAATTAGTGCTCCATTTTAGTTGACCGGAGGGAACCGAACTTTCAACCGAAGCAACTCAGCTGAATTTAAGGCAACCGAAAGTCCATTCCTTTGTTTTTAGGGCAGCAATGCAGATGTGCGGGGGTCCCTTTAAAATTTATGCGTGTTTACGCTGCTTATACGTGATGAGCCCTGCATTTCGGCATTACGTATTCGCCCGGTGGCCCAGTTAGAGCTCGGCATTTCTCATTTGTCTCGTTTCGTCTCCATTTAGTGCGCCTTGGCACGCGCTACAATTCCATTTTAATTACACGACCGCACTCGTCTCGACTGCTCGGCCCATTTCGAGTGCTTTGAGTGTAAATTAGTAGCTGGCAAACGATAAATGGGGATTTGGCTTACTCAGTCCCCGCCAACGGGCCATTCAGCAACTTTGGGGCCTGGCTGCCACGTGTTGAATCCTTTACGACTACCCGGAGACATAGAGGACTATAAACATGGCCGACGATCCTGCAATAACGGATATGGGAAGTTGTTGTCCGGGCACTTCAACATTCCTCCGCTCTTGCCAGTCGAAAGGAAAATTATTTTGCGTTAATTTGTTGTGCAAATCTCTGGCTTTTGAGCGGAAAACTTTGCATACAAATTGCTATTTAAAGGGAGCAGGACCCGATCCTCGCAGCAAGGCTGTCTGTCCAGCAAACAATCTGCCAGTGTAAATATGCAGTAAACATTTGCTTTTGGGGCCGGAATAATTAATGAGGGGGCGTCGCCGGGCCAAATTGGCAGATTGTAAACGTTTTGCAACACCCAATTGACCACGGAATGCAATAAGAATGTAAATGGCCGGTTGAATTGGCCGTGTGTGCAATCAGTGTATCGACTGTCCCTGTACTGGTTGTGTGTTTATCGTAATCCGCTTGTTGAATCCGTTCAAGTATGTATACCTGTATACTTATGAGGCACTACTTATTGCAGCCACTGTTTTGGCTCTGCGCCGTGACAGCGGGAATATTGTCCTTAATGGTACTTATTGTTGACTGATGATGAGACGTAATCGGGCGAAGGACTTGCGATGGTGAATTAATATTGATGGCAATCAATTAGCGAAGGACAAGTGAACCTGTGATTACCCAGAGATTAACTTTTGGTATATGACTGTCAAGAGTACTTGAGGGTTTAATAGTATCAACCGTGATTTAAAGAAGAAGAAAGAATAACCGAATGTTAAACTCAAACCATTTCAACAATTCGTTTAAGTTTTAAAATTCTTACATCCTTACGTATTAACCACAACATAACGAAATTCGACCGCCTGTCATCCGAATATTCTGTTCTACCTGTCATTATCAAAAGTAAGTCAGATTGAACCAAAATGGTATTTACTTGGTCCATACTTCGTGTGGGCTTAAATGAAAGCCTGCTGATAATGATTGATGTCAGTTAATTAGTAGGCAACAGCTGAACTTGACTTCAACCAGAGATTATTTCTGGGAAAGGCTTAATTGAAGCGCTCTTGGTTTCCGACTTCCAATTATGTTTCGAAGTCATTGTTCGCAGCTCAGAGTTGACCCACATCCAGTTGGATGTCCTTTGTTCTGGGAACTCGAATTTCATTTGCGCTGAGTTGTCGCCGGACCCTTTGCGCATTCCTCATTATCGGGGGCAGCAGCATCTTCGTGGGCATTTGCAGCTGGGGCAAGTACCAGGAGCTGCCACATACAGGAGTCCAAAGTGTCATCCGCATGGCAACAATAGCTGCGGCGGCCTTTGGTTGCCCGCAGTTCGATTGTTGCTCCTCCGCCTCTTTGGAGACCGCCATCCACCACCCACCGACAGCCACACACAACACACCACCCACCTCCCACACAACCCACTTAGGCATTCATGCCAATGAGGCAGCTCATTGTTCTAGCCAGTTTCTGGCCGGGCCAAGTGGCCTCAACGCTTGTTCTTTGTGCCCCGATGCCTGCGAACTGTGCGAGTTGGCAGCGGTGGGTGGTTGGTGGTGGGTTGGGTGGTGCAAAGTGGGCGTAGGACACGCACATCGATGGAGGGGACACCTGCCAAACTTTACCTGGGAAGGAACATAAAACATTCTCCTGCAGGAAAGATGAAAAATGTAATCGATTGGTTGAAATCATTGGATATGAATTTATAATAAACAGGAAATTTCTAGAAGTTGATTTTGATTAAAAAAAGGCATTATAAAAGCGCTTCTTAAAATGTATAAATAAGATGTGTTTAAATAAGTTTATCTTCTGTTTATTACCCAGATGAATTTTTAGTATATCATCATCATGTTGAAGCCAACATGCCATTATAATGTATACTATTAATCAGCACATTAAATGTGCATCTCACTTTTATAAATATGATACTCCAAAAGTTTCGTTTTCCCGTTTCACCCTCAGTTTGCTTTCAATTAAATGGGAGGCAAAAAGCTTGCCCTGCCAGCGATCCAAAAGTTTGTTCAAACTTTCTGACAACTGACAAGTTTGAACATAGAACGAAGGCTGAAAAGATTTTTCATTAAATCCTTATATACTTTAATTTTAACACTCACTAGGTAGGCCAACTTTAAAATTAGCCATTTAATTAAATCAGTCAACATGTTACCCACCAAATATAATGATGAAGAACTTCTAAAGTTTGCTCAGTTTTCGGTTGACCAATTTCTATGTAAATATTATTCAACATTTGTTAACTGTCCACTTGCTGCCAAGGCCTTTTCAGTTTTCCCCGCAGCCCCAAAAGTATGTTTGGAAAAGCACACACAGAGTCACGGGTAAAATCAAAGAACCCAGTGAAACCAATTCCCCGGATCCCCGATTCGATACACGCCAAGCCACCCAAAATGTGCGAACATTTCCCCAGGCGAATTGGGAACGCTGAATGACTTTCGTTGAATTATTTATAGCCGACTTCTTTTTTATTTACATGAAGCTGCTTTTTTAGCTGATAACTCTGCACGCGAACTCGGCAATCTGAACTCCATAAAAAGCCGAGCTATCAAACAGCAGCAACACTTTGCCCCGATCCCAGGAATTAATGTGTGCAGGGAGATAAAAAATACAGGGAGTCGACAGATTTCATTTGCATGTATTTTGTTTGAAATTCCCTTTTTATTCGGGCGAAAGACCTTGACAATCACCATGTGATGACGTGCCAATGTCGAGTTGGGATAGGTTGTTATTTTACCCGATGGCAGTTTTGTTTGCCACTACAACTTCATGGATTTGGCACTTAGCCAGCCAAAAAAAAAAAGCCAAACAAAACAAAAAAAGGTGAGAGGAGACGCATGCAGATGCAGAGATACATTTGCATTTGCACATCTGTTCGAGGTCGCAAGCCGAGCAAAACAGAGATGCCGACGCACAAAAAACCTACACGAAAGCAATCGTTTAAAAACGCTTTATTGTTATCCCGGCGAAGGGGGAAGGGGGCAGGGGGCTGGAACGCAATTAGCCGCGGAATCGAGAGATCGCCAGACAAGCTCCCCACAGCCCCACTTTCGCGGGAGCGCTGCAGCAGCGTTCCAAATTGAATGTAATAAGAAAATGCAATAAATTCTCGCAAAAGCAGACAAAAGCGGAAGGGGCCACGAGCGAGTGGAAGTCGAAAAGAAAATACACTATAGGTGAACAATTTGTTTTTAAAGAATGCTATTCAGATGTACAATTAACTTTTGAATATATATTATCGAGCATAGAGTAAAATAATAAAAGGACTTTAACTTAAATTTGGTTAGAACGATAATTATCTTTTTGTGTAGCCTGATATTGCCCACAGCCTTATTTATGGCCCAAATAGTATTCTTCCCACTCAACAAAATCTTTTCAAGCTTCAAATAAATTTTGTTAATTTCAGAACATTATTCGCTAATTACTAAACGGTGCCAACAGTTAAAAATTAAGTGTTGGCGTAACATAAACACTAAAATTTTGAAAATATATTTGTAATATGCACAAAACTATAACCCAGGTTTTTGTTAGCGAGTCGTAATTAAAAGTTATGATCGCAATTAATGGTGCATTTCAGTGAATTTTTTCCTTGTGCACCAAATACATTAGCATTTCCATATGACCACCTCCCCAACGCGATCAATTAAGACCCAAACAAAAACCGATCGCTGCCGGCTGCACAGTGGGCCTGATCGGTAAATGAGCAGCGGGCCTGCGCCGATTTCACGAATGCCAAAGAGCAGCGGCTGCGACGCAACTGCGATCACATTTGAGGGGCAGACAGACGCGAATTGTATCTGAGAGATACGAGTACGCAGGCAGTCCAAAAGTTCGACTGAACGGGTCGCCGGGAGCGAAACTTTGTTATTTTTTTTGTTTTTGCTCTGCAGCAAATGGCAAGCGGCCATTGGTTTTCAGCTACCGATTGAAAAGTGCCAAAAAAATATAGCCAAACCGGGAAACGAGAAGAAATAAAAACGAATGTGAGCTCTCATCGGCAGTGTGATTGTTTGGACAACAGCTGGAATATTTGAATACAGAACTCAATTGGCTCTTCCGCATTTCGAGAATAAATAATTTATATTTGATTAAAATGTGATTAAAATGCTCACAAGGAGTATAAGTGAATGTATATGTGAAATCAACCAGAATAAAATGTCAATCAATAACCGAGTAAAATGCTCATTAATTAAATTTGCATACATTAAATGCTAATTTTCTAACAAGCCACCAGAGTGAAATGTCAAAGCCAAGACAATTAAATTGCATAAATTAAAATTAACCATGAACAGCATAATGTCCTTTGATAAAGCTGTTTTTACAAGTTAAAATATTTGTAGTAAACAAATCGTTAATCACCATCAATGGTGAAACGTAAAATGTGCGATAAGATTGGCTTTGTTATTTTGATTGTTTGCTTGATTGCCACAATTTGTGTCAATTATGCGTGAGTGACACGCCCTTTGTAAAACCTCCCACGCTTTTAATTGAAATTTGTCTGTTTTTTGTCGTTTCTGCCGCCTTTTCGTGTCTTGTCTGCGTGCGAAAAACTCTCAGTTTATGCTGATAAGGAAAATTAAAGCTGAGCAAAGCTCTCGGAAACCGGGAAATGGCGGGGAAAGCGCCAAAAGTGAGCCAAGCAAAGACAATAACAAAAGCGGCGGCAAGGCAGTTCCCTGAGGGCAAGATAACAAAAAAGCAGAGCAGCAAAGTGAAAGTATGGGATTTTTATTGGAAATTACCATTCCAAGATGCGAATCGATTTACTGATGATTTAGCAGGTTTGAGGCGGCAGCACATGGGACCCTTACAAAGTGTTCAGATATAGGCTAAGTGCCCTGGAATAATTCCCAGAAATTGGCCAAGTGTCGATATAATTTATTGGTCCGCGGAGATGGTTTATACGAACTCTAGGGTACCCTCCATTAAAAAATATATAATAAGGTTTGCAAAAGATACAAGTGTTTCCTGTCCTACTTTTCGTCTGGAACAATTTTCATTATAGTATATAGATGCAGCGTACAGAAATGAAAAGCTGCGATAAATTAGGCAAAGTGTTGAGTTAATTTATGAGATTTGAAACAAGTCGAATATAAAATGCTCTCTTACTTCCTAGGCGTATACTATTTCGCTATACTTTGGCAAAAACCAACAACTTTGGAAATGACTAGCATACCCAAAATACTGTGTGATGTTCAAAATGATTTGCCGCCGAGTGAGCATTTCAATGGGCTTTAATTGCCTTGCTTGCAATTGAAATTTATTGCCTAGTGTTTTGTGATATCTAAAGCAAATTATTCATAAATTACTATCTACTTGGCCCAATGACGCCAACATTATCTGCTATCTACCGTACAGTATGCCGCTTTATCTATGCAACCGAATTCCAATGGCTTTCAACATGCCCATTTACATGTCGACCAGCAAATGGTTTTCAGAGCAATTGGCAATGGGATTTTACCACAATATTTTATCTCCAATTTGGGCGAGCGTGTATGTGCACGGGTTATTTATTTGGCCGCCCAAATATTTGCTGTTTCTATTAGAGTCAAACCGCCCGACTAACCGAAAAGCGAAAATGTTGTGATAGTTTATGGTCTGTCCGTGTCTCTGGCAGATAAATAATTATTGCATTAGCCCCGCAAATGTCGAACCGAAACGCTCTCGATTCGATTCGACTTGAAGCAACGCCCCAGCTTGATTTTGAGCCGGGCCGCGAAACGTGACACTTGGCTATCAGTTGTGGCACCGTGGCTAAGAAGCGGGGGCATGTGGCACGTAACAGGTAACAGGTAACGGGCAACCGCGGCGAAGGTTGCGGTTGGGGAGATGTAAGCGGAGATCCGCCCACTGCGAGAATTTATCTGCTATCCTCCGTTTCGTGGCTAAGATAAACACGCTTGCAAAATTAGCAATAAATAATGAAGTGGTAAATTGCGCTGATAAATTACGCGTTTTAAGACCGAGAAAGGTAAGACCGAACAGAACTAAGAACTAAAGGAACTTCACAATGTTTTTGTAGAGCAAGTAACCCATTTTTTTCAGAACAAGTTTTAGAATTTACTTAGTTATGACCAATAAATAGTGCAGTTAAAAACCTCGTCTGAATAGCGGGTAACACCTCAAAGGAATTTCCACAAAAATTTCCATAAATTCCACGCCTTCACATTTTCATAATAAATTGTGATACAAATACTTTGCAAATCGAACTAAAAATTTCTTTGGGGCTTGGATCTTTATCTTATTATGAATCATATCAACTCACAAAAGGCGCGTCGATCAGTATTAGGTAATAATGTGATAAATACGTCAAGGCAATTAAAGCTTAAAATGAAATATTTTTATCTCTTTCAAACAAACAGTTTGATAACAACAAAAATGTAAAGCTCATAAAAAACACATTAAAGCATTTCATTTAAAAACTTAATGCAAATATATCGAAAAGTTTATAAGTTTTGGCAGTCACAAATCAGTCTAATATATTTAAGTTTGAACGATTATTTGAGCCGGTAATATTTATAAGTCGAGATAATCATTTTTATCGCTCGTTCCATCAGCTGCGAAGGGGATTCCATTTCCAAATCAAATCAAATCGAATCACTTCTTGTTGAATTGGGTCTCGGCGAAGGCGGCCCAAAACCGGCTGGCCAAAGCCGTGGCCAGTTAACAAGTTTCGTTCGGTCGAATCAATTAGCGGCCAAGAGCGTCATCGGGCCTCGGGGTCTGAGGCTTCTGATCAGTTTGGGTTTGGGTTTACTTATGTTAATCAGCTGGCCGCGGTGCAAATTGGCGCTAACAGCGCGCTACTGTTGGCTAACAGAGCCCCCGAAAGCTCGCTACGGATGGTTCGCTACAGAAAAAGGCCGTCAGTTGGCCAGAACGCGTTTGTGACTCGAGCGGAGCGCACGTGCCGGGAAAACGACGAGCCAAGTCCGTTGAGCCAGAGGCCAAAAGCGAAAGCTGGGGAAAACTGCCCCTACATTTTCCAGCAACAACAACGAGTGTGTGAGTGCGTGCGAGAAGAAATCTTGTGTAACCCGGAGAGAGAGAAAGAGAGAAAGATAGCGAGAAAGAGAGGGCCACAGCTGGGAAACTCACCACAGGCCACGGACTTGGATTTTCCGCTCGTGTGAAAATATTCACACGCTCACTACGTTTCGGTTCGCCCGCAAAGGCAGTTGCTCCTGAATTCCCAATTCTCGTGCGTGAAGTGCAGTGTAGTCCAATAAGACCAATCAGAATAAGTCATCGGTCAGAAAGTAAACAAAATAAACGCCACATGCTGTTGGCACAAGTGCTTCAAACCACTAAGTGTACAAACGAATTCTGAACCCCATGAACCTCAAGGAATTCTAACAACGCCCCCATGACAATAACAGAAAAGCGGTCATAACTACACCAGCCATTAAGCATAAAAAAGTGCCATAAAGCGTTGGGGGGATAAGCTCGAAAAAAAAGGACAACTGAATCGGAAATGATAGTAACTGTTGCTCGTCGCTCACAAACACCATCGTTGTGCCAGTCGCACCGAGCTTCAGTTGGGTCCTTTGTGGATTTGTATTTGCGATTCCTTCCTCGGCTCCAATCAATGTGGATTTTGTAGATTTTTTCTGCCTATACAGGGTAGTGAAAGAGTTGGACAAACTGAACAAAATTTAGTTGTTAGTTCGGTAGAGGCAACACTGCGTATGATTGATTTATTTTAGAGTTGAAAGAAGATATTTGAAATTGTTAAAATGGAATTTAAAAAACTTTTTACGAAAAAACAACACGTACCACAAGCAATTTAAAATGTTACGATAACGATGAAAAAGTTTTTTATTTGACAAAATGGTCAATACGTGTGAGTGATATAGAGACAGTACACTTTATTTCATAATAAATTAATAAGGTGTGACAAAATCAGAATAAGGTGTTGGCAACAGCGACAAAAACATTTCCCGTCTTTTTATCAACACTTCAATAAATGAAGTGAAACAAAAACAGTTTGTAGAACATTTGAACAGGGTATAAACCATTCGCACTGCAATTGAACCCACCTGCACAGGTGAGAGCAGTGGCCAGCAAGAACGTGTCTGTTGGCGAAGCACACAAAAATTGGCGTTGCAAAAATTTCAATAAAGGTGAAAACAAAAGCAAAACATTGAAATAAAAATTATTTCGTTTGCACTTCGCTTTTTATTTGCACGCGCGCCAATTCTTCGTCTCTTTTTGCGTCTCCTGCTCGCCAAGCTGGGAAAAATTATATTATTTTCAAGTTATTATTTAGCTGACATTCCCCCAAAGGGGGTGAGTGTCCACCCCCTTTAACCCTCTCGGAAATTCTTTTGTATAATCAACGGTCGGCGCATTAAAATTAATGCTAATTATGAGCTTGTTTGTCCGTCGCTCGGTGACATTTGCTTGAGTTTTTGTTTAATTGCTGCGCTCGTTATGAGAAAATCAATTGAAATCGATGCGGGACGTGAGTGAGTGAGAAATAATTAAATAAACGACGGACATGCAGCCAGTGATTAATAAAATTATGCAAATCGCTTTGCGCAAATTAAAGCGAGGCTCTGTAGTCCAGTTTGGCTTTATTGTTTTTTCTCGCCCATTATTAACGTTAGATGGCATTTAAGGTCTAATAAAAACACGCCGAGAACAAAAACTGAAAATCAATAAACACAAAGCCAGCGAGAAGTACGTAACAGGCGGAGGCAACAACACCCAAATGCGGCAACAACAAGTGAGCAAGTTAAAGAACCTTTGCGATTTGTAAACGCTGCGAAATACCTGTCGAGTGAGGCGACCGAGAACACTGAGCTGAGCTGAACTGAACTGAACTGCAAGGAACACTAACAGAACAGCAACAATGTCGGAGGGCAGTGATAACAACGGGGATCCCCAGCAGCAGGGCGCCGAGGGGGAGGCGGTGGGCGAGAACAAGATGAAGTCGCGCCTTCGCAAGGGAGCTTTGAAGAAGAAGAACGTCTTCAATGTCAAGGATCACTGCTTCATCGCCCGGTTCTTCAAGCAGCCCACGTTCTGCTCCCACTGCAAGGACTTCATCTGGTGAGTATTCCTTGTTTTCTAGCCCCAAGCATCCCACATTCCCCTCCCCCTCACCCCCTCTTCTGCCCAGAACCACACATGTAGAAAGCCATCCCCACAAGCCCCCCTTCCAGCGGTGGCACTTGTGGGTCTACCAAGCATGGCCAGCAATGCGTCCACATAACATCAGTGGTGGGAATCGATAAATGTATATTGACAAGGCGAAAGAACTGAGCAACAAAAGCGGAATAATACAAATAAAGCCAACACATAGCAACAAAAACCACATTTGCAATGGTGGTTGACCCAAAGCCTAGGTTTTTAATATTTCATAGGTCAAATTTGTGGTCAGCCAATGATACTTCAAATGTTTTCTTTGGCAAAGCAATGCATTTCATGAAAAATATAAAATCAGTGGGTGGATAACATTTTAGAAAAGAATCTTAAATATATTTGTTAGCCTAAAGAGCAGGTTTTATTTATTACTTAATATTTATTTGAAGAGATGGTAAACATTTAATTTGGTTTAAATATGACAAAACAAAATATGAGATTGAATAAAATTACTTGGTTATGTTGAAGAATGTTGAAATTACGCTTACATACAAAAGAGTAAATACGAGTGAAGTTAAAGGAGAGAAATCACTGTAGCAGCAGTCATATTATTCCCCTGAAACACCTTTTGTTCCTGCTGGCCAGAAAGTTCAACACGAAGCTACAACAAGCCAACAATTAATTTAGGTAAGGCTGCCAAAATCTGTCTTAATCCATTGTTGCTCCCCGGGCCAAAACAAACAGAAGAGCAAGGAAAAAAGCACTGAAATTATTTGGGGTAACCTGTTTGCTTTTGGCTGTCCCGGCAGTCGAGTCCCAGTAGTCACTTCCTGGCTGCCAGCATCCCCGTGGATTATAAATCAATTTCATGCGCATTAAATTCCCCTCCGAAAGACCTGAACTCCGCTCCCGTTGAAAACTTATTTGTTGACATGAATTTTGAACAGAATTTTGGTTTTTACAGCGGTTATCAGTCGGGATACGCGTGGATGTAGGTATTTCGAAGGATTTACTTCAATCTGTTCGTTGAGTAGTGCTAGAGAATCGCGGTAGAGCTTCCATTTCATTGACTGACATCTGAGAAAGTCGGAGTTCATCTCGCCCCCCACAAATTAATTAATTCGCCACTTAATATTCATAGTCAGAGTTGCCCTCCAACCACAGACACTTTGACGAGCAATTCCAGTGATATTAATTCATATTTAATAAACAAACACGCTCAGTCTCTCCGCAAAGTGCCATAATGCCAGAGCGTTTCGTTGCGTTGCGTTGACAATTTAAAGCCAGCGACTAATGAATGGATATGGAAGTCGCTCGCATAAACTGGGGCCAATTTATAAAGCTTGTCTTGTGACTCTCGTCATCGCTTTGGGCTCTTTAGCTAATTGTCGGCCAAGACATTTTGGCAATAATTAAATTAATTGCTGTTTAAAATGCGCCACCAGCCGCCAGCCGCCAGCATCATCGATCTATGCCCATAAATCCCCAGCGGGGGCCAGAACCGAAAACGGAAAACCGAATTTTGGGAGTCCACAGCCCCAACCCAAACAAAACAAGCGTAAAAAATCGCAAAAAGCGAAGTAGCTACTCGCTGCTCGACGGCACTGCATCATTATTACACGTAATTAACGCGCTTTGACAGCAATACCGGCAAACAGGCTAAAAGCCACGCCCCCTTGCCACCCTTGCCCCACTCGCCTAAAACGCCCGTTTTTGGGTGCTGCAGCTAATTAACAACTCCAGCCACTGTTACACTTGGTTTCGACTTTTAATTAATAGTGCGGGGACTTTGGGGGCACGCACACCGCGCTCGGTGTTGCAAAAAGGCGTTGCAGGCACGTATCTGAGCCACTGGAGGGGTGTTAAGTGGGCGGTGGCTCAGGGGTGGATCAGGAGGTGGCTCAGGTGGTGGCCTACGGGCTGGGTGGAGCTCTGGGGGTGCGGCAACGGCACCAAAGTGTCCCCGCCTCCGCTTGCGGGTAGCAGGTGAAACATTTGCCATGTTTACGGCACGTCATTTGCATAATAGCGCGGAAACCGAAAAGGTCACGATGGAAATTCCAGATACAAGCCCGAATTGCCCTGAACATATCAATTTGCAAATTTACGGCCGAAATAAAAATTCGTTTTAAGAATTACAGCAAATATTTGTAAAATCACGGAGGTGGTCTGAATAACTTATTAATAATTATGTAACCTTTAGAGGAACAAAGTATAGTATCAGCTTTAATAATTTAAAAACCTGGTAAATTCACAATTTATAAATTATTAAGTTTTGAGGTATTTTTCAGCGATTCAGAACTATTCCTTTTGTTTGATTAATTAACTTAAATTGCAAACATTCTTAACCCCAGTCCTTTGTGCCAGTTTTTGCGATGTCGGAAAATATGCGCTTAATTAAAAATGAAAAAATGCATAAAAAAGGTGCCGTGAAAAAATAATTGTGTGGGCGCAAGCGGGGAAGGGCGGGAAAAGGGAATAATAGTATAACTGCAGGCGCGGGAAAATTGCTTTTTCACTTCATTTGATGGGCAAACAAAAACGGGAAAAACCCAGGGGGGAGAACTGAAAACAGCGAAAAGCCAGAAACAGACAACCTGGTCAGACAAAAGAATTAAACTTAAATGGAAAATGCGGGCTGCAGCAAAGGCAACAAACAGAATTATGAAACGGGCCACAATTTTGCACTCGTTAGCAGCAATAACAAATTGTCCGATTTGTGTGAATTGTCCAAGTGGTTACGACCTAATCGGATCAACTTTGCTTTGGCTTAACGGCCAGAACTTTAGCCGGCATTCGGGTCCTTTCGTGCTGAAACTTATTCAACTGCATTTGCGAAAGTTGGCCAAACAGTTGCCAGTCGCTGGCACTTGGCTCCTTCTATACTTATATATATACTATACATATATATATATATATATACTATAGGTTAAATGCGTTTTCACGCCGTGCATGTGAATAATTTGCCTTGTCCCAAATTGCGGCCAGGCTTCTGACGGTTAGGGGCTGGCTAGCGGTTTGTGGCCAAGTCATTAATGGTCAAGGGTTGGCATACGCCTGGGAGCGGCTCACGTAAGCCTCAGCCTTTCGGCCCAACAACAGGTTCTGGCCATTAAGCCGTTGTCCGGAATTGCAGGCTGAATGGCTTAAAGTTTTTGGTTTTTATAGGCAAATATTCATGAAAGCTAGGTCACGTTTTGGAATTTAATTCTGGCATTTTAAATTACCTCAGATTTTCTTAAACACTTTTAATTCTAAAAAAACACACACATATCGTATAATATGCATTTGTTTTTTCATTAATAATTTTAATTTTGTTTTTTGGTTTTCATGGCTTAAAAGTAAAAAGTAAATACGATTAAAGCAGTCGTGTTAACATTTTCCAGCCCTTCTCTGTGAGGCTCTGTAAATTGGCAGCCAAGTTTTTATTTTAATTCATACAGCCCTTGGGGCTTGCAAGTAGCGTATTGATTAATGGAGAATTAAATATTTATGCTAATTGGTGTAATGACAGTAGCAATGCCTCCCCGACTGCGAATTGACGAGAATCCGCTTGCTTTCCGTGTTTTGCAGGGGCTTCGGGAAGCAAGGATTTCAGTGCCAAGGTAAGGATCCCCCTGGAGAGCTCCGAGCTGCGAATAACCGAATACCCTTCTCCGCCCGCAGTTTGCTCCTACGTGGTGCACAAGCGGTGCCACGAGTATGTCACCTTCATCTGCCCCGGCAAGGATAAAGGCATCGATTCGGTAAGTGCGCACCAACACATATGCTCAACAGGATTTGCGTACAGACACATACGAGTATAGATACGCAGGACGAGGCACCCGACTGCATTTCCATGTGCGGAGCAGGCGGAACGGGGACTTATTTGCATTGCTTTTAGTCTTTGTGGGCTCTGTCAAATTAAACTGTCATTTGGATTTTCGGTTATGCCGGTCGCAGTCCGTCCCCAAAGTCCCAGCTGTCATGTCCTTTCGTCCCGACTCGCCTGTCAACTCTGCTTTGCCAGCTAAGCAGACTCGGGCTAAAAATGCGAGTTTTCCCTGTCCAACGGGGGTTTTCTTTGGTTATGGAAAATGTCATTTGGATTTTTCCGCATACAGCATGTTCCCTACACTGTGTATTTAGTCAGGCAACCCACAAAACCAGAACAAAAGTAGGGCAAACCATTTTTGCTACTGAGTAGTTTTTGGACAAGGAAACTGAATATTAAAGCTTTCACCACAGAAATAAATAAATCTTAGCTTTAAGATTCATTCTCAATTTAGTAAAGCAAATCAAAAACTTATATCAAGTGCAATACTTCGTTAATAACTTTTATCTAACCGAACTGAGAAGAATTATACCTGATTTCAACACTTAAACAAATTTTAAAACATAGATATATTTTCAATCGGTAAAAAAAGTAAGATATTTTTGAAGTGTAATGCGGCTTGTCCGAGGAAAATTATTGTGATGGGTAGACAGCAAAATATGGCAGAAATATAGAGAAAAGAGCATCAGATGGATTGGCTTTTGGGGCGGGACAGCTGGGCATTGAAGTAGTTTTTCCGGGCTTTAATCTCAGTCCCTCCTCCCCCAACTACGCACATGGAAAAGGCTGAGAAATAACTTAGTCATAGAGCAGTTGCAAACTTACACTTAACTTAAGTAGAGTTTGTCCTTTGTTATGTTTTCAGTGCGAAAGTTAGTCGCGACCTTGTTGATTTGTCATTGTGCTCTGTTGATTTACCATGAACCAAATTTGTACTTTGTATTCTTTTCCATGTGTGCATCCACCAAAATCAAACCAAAACTCAATTCGCTGTCCAACTCACGCTGTCACTGAACCACGCACCAAAAACCACAACAAACCAAATGAATTCGCAATCGAAATTGAAATTGAAATTGCTACCACAAAAAATAAATAAATAATAAAAATATAAACAAATCAAGGACTCACCAAAAACTCAACACAATTTCGAGCCATTCACATACGCAGGACCCACGTTCTGCGATCACTGTGGTTCCCTGCTGTATGGCATTTACCACCAGGGCCTCAAATGCTCAGGTAACCCGAACCCTTAAGCTAGAACCCTTTTACCCCCCCAGTAAGTGTTCCCCCTCAGCTTCTATCTCTTCTTCTTCTTCTACCTTTAACCACAAAAGTTTTCGCTTCTCTCTTTCACTTAACTTTTAATCCTTTTCCGAAAAAACCCCGACTGACAGTGTAAATAATGATGATAATGTGTACGTGAGCCTGTGTGTGTTTGTGTGTGTGTGTGTGTCCGTGTGCCTTCTGTGTGGGAATTAAATTTTAAACGCAATTTGACCTGGTCAACAACATGGGGAAACTTTCTTTTGCAGGCCCTAAAAGTTAATTATTTAAATGGTTTTCCCTACCAACATACAGATACAGATACAGATGTACAGATACTCGTATACGTGTAAGCAGGCCGCACCTCTGTAAATATGTCGATACACCCGGCAAAGGCTTCCTTTTTTTCGTAAATTGTTTGCTTGCTCTTCACTTTCCCGTAACCGAACCGACCGCACTGAAAGTTTTCTCTGTGTGCCACGTGTAACCCACTTTTCCACCCGCTTTCCCGCCCATTTTCCCCCGCCCGTCCAACCAATTCATTTGCATAATTATGCACATGCCTGGGATACTGCGAGGATTCTAGTGGAGGGGCGAACTTAGTTGCCAAACAATGCTTGTCATTTGTTTAGAAATTGTTCTGCAGCTGCCCTGCGATATAAATATAATTTTAATGTATTTTTGTGGCCCACTAACAGATTGCGGAGGTGCCAGAGATAAAAGTTTTTCAGGTTCTGCCTGAAGGCTGTCGCTCTTAGGGAAAATATAAATGAGTTGGATTCTTTAACCTTCTAAAAATTAGTTATTCACATTTCCATTGCATTTGTGTAACCCCTGAAAATACTATTTCATACTGCGGCCTTAAATAGTTTTCAGCCCACTCCTTAATTTGGCTATCAAGTATTATTTTGAACTGTAACTACTGCGAACCATCCTCAAAGCGGTTTGTCGCTGGATCTGGCAATTAATTCACAGCCATGGTAACTGGCTTAATTAGAACGAGTCAAGTGTAAACACCAAATGCAGAGGCAATAAGAGAGCATTCTGCGAATTGGAAACTCAGATGTCACATCCATCTGTGCCGTCGAGTGTGATGCTGTGGCCATGGCAACCCAGAGTGAAATGTTCCCGTCTGGAAAATGCTTAACTCACTTACCCCATCTGTGGCTTTTCTCTGGCCCCTGTTCGAAATACAATCTGGCCCAATGAGCTTAAATTTAAATGTTGCCGATGTCAGTTGTGTTCGTGCGACTTCTTTGGCCCCCGTTATTGCCACCCCGGCTCATCAAATCGGATCAAATTTATTGCGACAGGTGTAGGCAAATCAATTTTAGCCAAGTTAGCTGCGCACCTGAGCGGCAGAAGCGCCTGGGAACTCTCAGCGTTTGACTGGAATTTGTACCTGAACCGGAAATTGAAAACAAATGCAGTTGGGCCCCTAGAAAGCTATCAGATGGCTGACGGATACCAGCCGATATGACCACGTTTAGGAGACCATATGACCGACAGGCGAACTCCCCTTATCTTGGTTGTCGGAATAAATGACATGGCAATTTATATTTGCCAGCTTGCGCCCCACCGTCCCACCGCCCCATTTGTTATCGGGCATCAGTTGTTAATATGCTGGCAGTTATAGTATATACGCCGGCGTTTATATACCAAAAATTACACTCAATGGAGTAATGGTGGCTGCCATCCAGCTAGATGATGATAGCGATATGGAAAAGTGGGCGGCAGGATTTCCCGCTGGGCGGGGCCAAATTTGTTAGGTGACAGCCAGCGACGCGAGGAATGCTGTGATAAATTCGCCCTGCAAATATTTTTTACAAATTTCTGCGCTGGCTGGCACGTGGCAAATAAGTAGGCGTCAAATGGGGGCGTGTTAGCCAAATGAAATTCTATCTGCGTGTGTGTGTTAGTGCGTGGGCCAAAAGATTTATTGGGGAACGTCTGACGGGGTGTTTGTTTGCGAGGCTTTCATGTGGCAGATACCAGATACTGTGACGCAACGATAAGAACAAAGCACACACTTTTATGCAGTCGAGCTTCGGGGGCTCGAACTTTTATGTTGAGCGAAGTGAGTTGGTTTAGTCTATACGAGTTTTATACAAATTGGGTACTAAAGCAGAGGCGTACAGCTATACTAACTCCATCAGAATCCAATTATTCGGTAACTGAAAGCTACAGCTAAACTACCATCGTATACCCCAAAATCCACAATGACAGGGGTCTCGATTCGAGTGTCAACACCTGTGGCTGTCCAGGTGCTCTGAAAGGTGAGTCCGATTGGAGGCCGCGCGCACACACGTGTTTACCTTCAATGCGATTGCATTTAGCCAAACAAATCCCCCACCACCCCTTCGACCCGCCCACCCGCACGGCCTTGAGCATGCCCGCCAAAGTATGCAACAACTTTTTTCGCTGCGCTGCCAAGGTCCCTGTTTGTCTGAGTGCGCGAGTGTGTTTGCCTTCCGCTGGTGTTTGTCTTTTGGTAGCAAAAGGATATTAATGGCTGAGCAGCTGTTGAACCTTGGCAGATACAAACAACGAATGGCTGAAGCCCCCCGAAAAAATGGAGGAAGGACTGCGAGAATATGGGGGAACCACTCGGTGGATGCTCATGCAGGCGCATAATGCTATCAAATGTCCTTGCCGCCGGCATCACCCACCGCAAGCTGACACAACAATCGACTCGGTCGGTTGTGTGGGTAATGTGTGTTCCAACCGAAAAAAAGGGAAAAATAACCTTAAAGTTTTCAGTCAATGTCACGTGTGAGAGAGACTTTTTGTGTGAGTGCAAGAGCTCCTTGAAAGGGATTAGGCAGCAATTGTCTGGGCAACCTTCGCAAATACTTATTGTCTACTGCATCTATATGTTTGTGTATATACCCACTCATCACACTGCCAACATAAACCCCCTGTTTTCATTTGATTTCGCTGTTTGTGACATGTGACGGCCAACTTGCAACTCAATTAACGTCGCGTTTATTTCATTAGCACGAAAGCAAAACTGCCGCAGTGGAAAGAGTCTGCATTTAACCCTGAAGCGGCAGTGGCTTTTGGAGGCCTAAAATCTGAAAAGTCTATATAATCCTTAAAATTTGCTATCACAAAACCCATTCTGCTGAGCAGAGATCCCAAGAGTTTCAAATATTTTCTACAAATGTTCAAATATTAAAAGAAGTTTTATTAAAAATAGCATTAACCATTTTACATGTAACTAAAATTTTGTAATAAAAATATAACCTCCTAAGACAAAACCATGTTAACAAACTAAAACGAAATATATAAATCATTAGTACCAAGTTGTGTTTCCCATTTTGTGTGTAATTTGCCTCATGTTATTTCGTAATCCTTTGTGTTATTTTGCAATCGCACCTAAGTAGCTATTATGAACACCTATACCTATGCCCTGCGTTAATTTTCCATTAGTTTTCTCTTCCGACTCGAACTCTAAACCGAAATCGAATCCGGTCAGGCGCATCAAATGCCCCACAAATGGCAGAATGTCACCTTCCTGTCGCCGACGTTCTGCGATCATTGTGGGTCTCTTTTGCACGGCATCACGCACAAGGGTCTCAAGTGTCGAGGTAAAGTCCCCCAAATAGTCTCCCCCTTGTAGTATATCCCCTCTGCCCCTGCCCCTCCCCCTTCCCCTTGTCGGCGGAAAGTGTCCCAGCTCATTTGCATTTTTGGTGGCGACGCCGCAGAGTTTTTAGATTGTTGCAATTTACAATTAGCAGCGCTTTGTTCCCGCTCAAGTGTGCACTTGTCTTTGTGTTTGTGTTCGCCAGAGTGTGCGTGCTGTTTGCGTGTGTGTGTGTGTTTGTGTGTGAGTGTGAGTGTTTTGCACACTTGGGCGAGTTGTTTGTTGTTGCTTTTGTGACTGTCGCTGACAAGTTTCCGCCAGCTTTTCCCGCTTTCCCCCCTTTTATTTTCGCTGCCAGCTGCCTGCTCTTAATTTTCTTTTCATTTTACGTTGACATTCTCGAAAACTTGTTAATTTTCACGTTATTGCAAGTGCATGTTGAGTTGGCAAAGCCTCTTAATAAATGTTTACTAATTTTAAAGGCATTAAATATATTTACCTATCTGTAGACCCCGTGTTTATCGTCTGTATGTTCCAATTAGCGTAGAATGTTCCAAGTCATTTGCCTTCGGCGCTATTAAGTATTTAAATATCTGTGACAAGGGGTCCCTTTACCTTTTTGAAAAACAAATTATTGAATTACGCGCCATTGACCCAAACAAACACATACAAAGGCCACACGGCTCGCAGGGAATGCAAATGTGTGAGTGGGCATGGCGGAAGTCCTTTGTGTGTGAGCGTCCCATTGTGGTGTGTGGTTGTATTGCTTCGGAGCTTTTCATTATAGTACTTATTATACTTTTCCAGGCATCGAAAAGGGGAAAAAAAAACTATAAAATGCGGAATTTCTTCCATCATTATTTATATCTTAATAAAATGTTTATAAATTAGTTAGTTTTACAGACAAGCTATTACAGACAAGCATTCCAAAGAATGTCATCTCTTAAATCAATTTACCGGATACCATCTTCATGAAAGTTAAATTATTCAAAGAATTTGCACAGGTTGAATTTTTCAACACGTTTTAGCGATTATTTCTGGACTTGATTTTCCAGACCCAGACTAATGCATTTGGCCATGCAATTACTATATATACCCCCATAAATATTTAATTCAAATAGTCAACCCAAATGAAAAGCTTGTTTAGGGTCATTTTTCTAGGAGCTTTCATAGCTGCGATCGTTGTTCCTGCGATTGCTCAGCGTCAGAGACGAAATGTTGGTGAACGTATGTAGATTGTCTTTCTACTTAACTTTTCCTCTATAATACTGGAAACGAAACAACTCAGGTTGCGGCGAGGGATGGTGTGTCTCCATTCGTGACCGATGTAGATCAATATACTATATTTGCCGAGATTTTAAACGAGAAAAGTGTTGCATATTTCCCGGATGGAAATAAAGGAAATAAAAGGAAAGTTCTTCACTAGCAGCTCCTATAACTGCGATCGTTGTTCCTGTACTCGGCTAACTGCAGAGGACGACATCTAAGACAATAAGTTAATTGATCTGCTAGTCAGACCCATAATAATGCATTTTTCATGGTAGTAAGCAACTGATTCTACCGCGAAGTCAAAATAAATTAGTGAGCAATGATGATGGAAAACTTTAAGATTTTTTTTTTGTTAGCTCTTCTATTTCTTGGCCTTAACTTAGGAAGTCCCAGAAAGTTAACTAGAAGTAAAAACCGTTTACATTCGAATCGAATCGATAAAAAAGTTTAATAATTATTTCAGCTTGTGGAATGGGGCTGTGCGTATCTGTAAGAAATGACTGCCCTCGAGTAACGGGAAGGTGCGTCCAAAAGAACGAAAAATGTTGTAAAGTTAGATGGCATTGGGAATCGAAATGATATAAGTAATTAAAATAAAACTTGATTCCAATACGAAATTCATTGAAGCTTTTCATCAAAGTACTTATTATACTTTTCCAGGCATCGAAAAGGAAACAAAAAACTATAAAATGCGAATGTTTATAAATATACAACTACTTCGTCTTTTGAGAAATTAGTTTTCAATTACAGCCAAGCATTCCAAAGAATGTCATCTCTTGAATCAATTTACCGGATACCATCTTCATGAAAGTTAAATTATTAAAAGAATTTGAACAGGTTGAATTATTCAACACGTTTTAGCGAATATTTCCACATTCTTGCATATTTCCCGGATGGCAATGATTTCTATGTATATATTAAATTACGTTAAACATAGTCTCCCCAAAAGAAAATTTTGTTTAGGGTTCCTTACTAGCAGCTCCCATAACTGCGATCGTTGTTCCTGTACTCGGCTAACTGCAGAGGACAACATCTAAGACAATAAGTTAGTTGATCTGCTAGTTAGACCCATAATAATGCATTTTTTATGGTAGTAAGCAAGTGATTCTACCGCGAAGTCAAAATAAATTAGTGAGCAACGTCGATGGAAAACTTTAAGATCTTTTTTTTGTTAGCTCTTCTATTTCTTGGCCTTAACTTAGGAAGTCCCAGAAAGTTAACTAGAAGTAAAACCCGTTTACATTCGAATAGAATCGATAACAAAGTGTAATTAATATTTCAGCTTGTGGAATGGGGCTGTGCGTATCTGTAAGAAATAGCTGCCCTCGAGTAACGGGAAGGTGCGTCCAAAAGAACGAAAAATGTTGTAAAGTTAGATGGCATTGGGAATCGAAATGATATAAGTAATTAAAATAAAACTTGATTCCAATACGAAATTCATTGAAGTTCCACCAAAGTTGTATTTTAGTATGGTGTATTTGTTTTTTAAACAGATTGTTCTTTTCTTTGATTTATTCCCAAACCGAATAAAAAAAATCATGAATCAGCTTACCAAGTCGTAACCTCGCATTACAAAAATGTTTGAAGTTTGAATCTGAAATATTTGTAATTCAGCAAATGAAACTTTTTACTGATCCACAAAACTGCAAATTCCACAACTAGCAAATGCAAGGGGCAAGGAAATACAAACATAAACACATAGTATATGCAAGGATATGACACACAAAATGGAGGCCACATTATGAATACACACTCGTATCTGTGTGTCTCTTCTTCCTGTGTGTGTTTTTTTGCGCCTCGCCGAAGGGAAACCCTTTTTCCGTTTGTGTACACAGTTTTGCACATTCTGTGCTAACCAAAATGCCGCAGGTCCGACCCGCAAACGTAACTTAAATATCACGCATACGCAGCCAGAGCTGGACATTACGTATACGCACCGTTCGCTTGAATGAAATTAAGACCATGCCAAGGGTGGCGGGGGTAGCAAAAGTAATTTTACACTCCACCAAAGCGGAATGTTGCCAAGAGAAAAGAGCCGAAAGGAAAAGCCGGGGAAAGCGGATATGTGAGAGGAAACTGAAGCAATCGGCAAAAACAGGATGATGCCCATTGATGCCCCTTGATGACCGATGATGATGGCAAAGTACTTTAATTGAAAACAAAACGTATTTCATGAAAATGAATCGCAATTCGATTTTAGCGAATGATTTCCAATCGAACGCTTGCCACTTGTCAGAGTCAGAAATGTAGCCCCAATCGTGGAGGAGCAACAGTTTGTCAATTTCCGCTGGCAGGGAAATGGGGGAAAACAAGCTGTAAAGAGGGTTGCGCTGGGTGGAAAATTGGCTTGGGTTTTATTTACTGATTGGTTTTGCAGATTAATCGGCTGCATTTCCTCCGGTAAACTTTACCTTTCAATGACAGACGCGGTAAGTAGTTCACATTTGCTCTGTTTTCGAGACTGTACCTCACATAGTTGTGTATGCGAGACTGTACCTTTGTGCGTGTGAGTGTGTGTGTGTATGTGCTGTGTTCCACTTCAACATCCAAGTCATGCCTTTCAATCCCCACTAACCAAACTCTTTTAGCCTTCACTCCTCCGACTTCAGAATTTCCAGAGACAGACTGATACATCTTTTTGAACGTTTTTCCAATCCCCTCAGCATGTGACATGAACGTGCATGCCCGCTGCAAGGAGAACGTTCCCAGTCTGTGCGGATGCGATCACACGGAGCGGCGGGGTCGCATTTATCTGGAGATCAATGTCAAGGAGAATCTGCTAACTGTCCAGAGTAAGTGGCCCCGAGCCTAGGGAATACAAATTTAAGCCGCTTAAGCGTTGTTACCAATTATGGCCGAGCAGTCTAAGTTCTTTATTTTTTTGTTCGGCGCCCGCCTTGGGGGCGAGTGGGCGAAAAGTTTACAGTTTCCCCATAAAGGAAAAGTGAAAAAAATGTACATGCCCCGGGAAGCCGCAAAGTTTCCCAAGCAACGCGCTTAAAATGTTACATCTTCTCCACAGTCTTTGCGCCTTTGTATTTCTTCGTTGCTCTGCGTTCCGTTTCGTTTCGTTTCCTGTTGGGGAAACCTTCTCGGCCGAAAGTTGCAAGTCCTTTGGGCTCCTGGGAAAATTGCTTACGATTTGCATTAATTCATTATGCGCGCTTAAGGAAATTCTCCGTATTCGTTCTCCTTCGTTAGCCGCAAATGCCACATAATGAATACCAAACTATAATGCAGTTGCGGAACAAAGGAGTGGATGGGTGTCCTCCAGGACACAATGCTTTGCTCGTGCCCAGGAGCATATTTCACGTAATTTCCTTAGCTGCTTTGTGGCCGGAGTTTTCACTTAGCCGGGATGGGTTTTAATTGACTGCTTATGCAGATGTTTGCACCACCCACATTCCATTGTCCTCCATTTCAGTCAAGGAGGGTCGCAATCTCATACCCATGGACCCCAACGGACTCAGCGATCCCTACGTGAAGGTGAAGCTGATTCCGGATGACAAGGATCAGTCCAAGAAGAAGACTCGCACCATTAAGGCTTGCCTCAATCCCGTCTGGAATGAGACACTCAGCTAGTGAGTATTTTTCAATAAATAAATAAATCTTTATACCTTTGAATTAAGCTGTAAAGAAAACTATGTTCTAAACTATGCTTATTAAGTAGATTGCATTTCAAATCAAATCTTTAATGTTTATTTATATTTGTTACTTCCTCTAGTGACCTTAAGCCCGAGGACAAGGATCGGCGCATCCTTATAGAAGTCTGGGACTGGGATCGAACCTCCCGCAATGACTTCATGGGCGCATTGTCCTTCGGCATTTCGGAGATTATCAAGAACCCCACGAATGGCTGGTTCAAGCTGCTCACCCAGGACGAGGGCGAGTACTACAATGTTCCATGTGCGGATGACGAGCAGGATCTGTTGAAGCTCAAGCAGAAGCCTTCGCAGAAAAAGCCGATGGTGATGCGCAGCGACACAAATACGCATGTGTCATCCAAAAAGGACATGATTCGTGCCACGGACTTCAACTTCATCAAAGTTCTCGGCAAAGGATCGTTTGGCAAGGTGGGTAAATGGCTTACTTTTTGTTTCTTTCTTCAATGAATTTACAAACCTTCAAAAACCAGGTTTTACTGGCCGAGCGCAAAGGCAGCGAGGAGTTGTATGCCATTAAGATACTCAAAAAGGATGTGATCATTCAGGACGATGATGTGGAGTGCACCATGATCGAGAAACGTGTCCTGGCGCTGGGTGAAAAGCCGCCTTTCCTAGTCCAATTGCACTCCTGCTTTCAGACAATGGTAAGTTAAGCATCGAATTTTTACAAAAAGCAGATGTTAAAGGCTTTTTTTGCAGGACCGCTTATTTTTTGTGATGGAGTATGTAAATGGAGGCGATTTGATGTTCCAGATCCAGCAGTTCGGAAAGTTTAAGGAACCAGTGGCTGTGTAAGTGTTATTAAAGGTGTTTACTAGATCTATTTACCAAAGTAATTTATCCTATGACGATCATTAGGTTTTATGCTGCTGAAATCGCCGCAGGACTCTTTTTCTTGCATACCAAGGGTATTTTGTACCGGGATCTCAAGCTGGATAATGTCCTCTTGGACGCAGACGGCCATGTTAAGATTGCGGACTTTGGCATGTGCAAGGAGAACATAGTTGGTGACAAGACCACGAAGACCTTCTGCGGTACCCCCGATTATATAGCTCCAGAGGTGGGCTCACCAATATTTTATAATTAAATAAGAAGTCATCACTTGTTGCTTCTGCAGATAATTCTATATCAACCCTATGGCAAATCTGTCGACTGGTGGGCCTACGGAGTCCTGCTCTACGAAATGTTAGTGGGTCAGCCACCCTTCGATGGCGAGGATGAGGAGGAGTTGTTTGCCGCCATTACCGATCACAATGTGTCATATCCAAAAAGCCTGAGCAAGGAGGCCAAAGAGGCCTGCAAGGGCGTAAGTTATTATCCACTTTTAGAGTTGATTTACTTATAATTAAAAACTGTGTTTAAACGCTTCTCAGTTCCTAACCAAACAACCGAATAAGCGTTTGGGTTGTGGTTCCTCTGGCGAAGAGGATGTGCGTCTACATCCGTTTTTCAGACGCATCGATTGGGAGAAAATTGAAAACCGAGAAGTGCAGCCACCGTTCAAGCCGAAGATTGTAAGCAGAGAAAACCCCACCTAAAGTCCTATAAATATTAATGAGCACCTTTTTTCCCAGAAACACCGAAAGGATGTGTCCAACTTTGACAAGCAGTTCACATCAGAGAAAACAGACTTGACGCCCACGGACAAGGTGTTCATGATGAACCTGGATCAATCGGAATTCGTTGGCTTCTCCTACATGAATCCCGAGTACATCTTAAGCCCATAGATCCGATCTGATCCGATCTAGTTTTCATGCTGCGAGTTGTGTCCCTTTAGTCTATTTTGATATTGATTACTGAAAAGACATCTTGTTAATATCTGTTAAGTTTTCTGTTTGTTTTCCACATTTGTGTGTATCTATATTTATTGAATTGTTAAGTTTTGAGTTAATTTTAAGTGCTAGAAACTGTGAAACAGAGCTTTAGTTGTGGAATATTCGAATACTGTTCAAGAGAACGTCCTCACCTCAAGCCAAAAAGGAAAGCAATAAAAATCAACATTTCAAATACTTGGATAGCCTATTACTGTGCGAGAAGATTTGTTCCTTTCTGTCCGATTTCAAACAAGCTTCTTGAAAATATGTTTAGCCAGCTTTAGACATTTGCATTTTCCATTTGAAAGTTAAATTTTTAGCCAACATCTGCGTGTCTTTTGTAGCCAACTAATCAATTTTAATAGTTAAAGCCAAGGGAACTTACACGTATTTCTCTCGATAGAACAAGGATGAGGAAGTTTTGGACCAGGTTCAAACGTCATTCGATTGTAGTGCTAGCCCCGGCATTATAATCAAATCGAAAACACGTTTAGGTGAATTCGCCAAAGAGGGAGAAATCAAAGAGAATAACCAGCGTTCCCATATTATTCAATACTTAAGCCGAAATATCATAGAACAAGTGTTTTTTTAATTCCATCAATGTATCAATGTGAGTGTAAACTAATTTTAAATTTAATGAGTGTAACTGATTTAGTTAAAAGCATTGCAAACACGTATATATAGCACGTCTATATATATGGCTGGCATAGAGTCTCAATGTACCATAACTAACAAATTGCATAGCAATAAGTTAAGCTTAGACGATACTTAACACTAAAGCTGTAAACTAAAACTGTAAAACTGTAAAACTAAAACTGTAAAACTGTAAAACTGTTTGCTCCTAACCGAGGAATGACTATGTTAGATTGTTCTTGAGTTGGAAACTTTAGTACCTTCACAGGAATCTAGCTGCTAACAACTACTGTTTAACTATGGGAAAAGACAATCTACTATAAGCGTGTAAAACTATAGTCATCGTATATAGCCTAGACCGATTTCCAAATTAGCGCCAGCCGAGCTAAGCTGTTGTGCCTCTCGTAGCTATCTTTCTCTCATAGAAGAAACCTTAACAGAATTCATGCCAAAAGAGGCTATACTTGTTTATAGGAAAATTAAGTAATTATATATAATATGTATGTCTCTCGAAGGGGAGTTTGTAGCCAAGCTAATTGCGTAAGGCACAGCAGAGTAATTAAAATGAGAACTAACAACTAAACAAGAATCGGTAAAGCTTAAAGTAGTTTGAACTAGCGAATTCGATACATAATTAAAATAATAATTATTAACTTAAATACATAAAAGTGTGTAACTCCGAACTCGAAGCATTTAAAACGTTTAATTTAACTCTCCAATTTGAAATCAAAACGTAAGCTAAGTCAACAAAGTAGATCAAAAGAAATACTCGATCCCCATGAAGGTGGATGAGTACGATTCACAACCACGATGAGTAGCACTAAACGTTCAACCCGAGGGAAAACCAATTTTGCTCGTATTTTTAAACATAAATTTAATGCATAATTAACATATATCTATAGATGTATATGTGTGTCTGAATTACTTTAATGACTTTTACGGAAAATAAATGAAGAAACCGAAAACTCTTTTCAAGTCTGTTCAAATATTGAAAATATAACAATTTGAAGAAAATTAATTTTTATTATCGAATAATATACATATGGAAACGCATATTGGTAGGGCTTAAACTGCATACAGTTTTGTTTAAAGTCGACATTTTTACAACAAATATTTATGTAATTTTGATGATTTTCGAGGTCATTTTTTAAACCGAAGTCTCATACGTATGTATTTTAATTGCATATTAACTTAGTACAAAACAAATAGATATATACACATATACATTTAAATATTTATATCTATAAAATATCGATGTGAATTGCTTAACAGATATAAAACCATACGATATATCGCGAGAAAATGCGAAAACTTCCAAACACAACTCTCGAAAATAAAAACAAAACCAAACTAAACTAAACTAAAGATAACTATTTTTACGTCTGAATAATTCACCCTCTCCACTTCTGAACAGTCAGTCGAAGCTATATGCCTGTGCATATGCATCCACTATATACACTTACGAGTACACACAGACCCGGGCCCCAAATGAATGTAATCTATAATTTATTGAGCCAAGCCAAACAAAGAGAAAAACTTAAATAAATCAAACAATCGGCTCTGGGCACATCACACACACAATACGAGTACCCAAAGTAAATAAAAATACTACTAAATACATCTGAGTCTCTGAAATGAAGAATAGTTATCCATGGAGTTCAAGATGATAGGGTGATTTTCTGGCTTTAACACGAGAATCCATCATGGGGTTAAGAAACATTTTTACGGGAGGAGGTTCTACAATCGATACCGCTGATCATAAATTACGGAGCCCAGCCAAGTATGCAACCAATCCAAAAAAAAGGACGCAAGGATGACGGGCCATATACGTATATAGTGCCTATATAGGCGATAGATAAAGGGAGAGGCGATCGACTGAGATAGAGGTCGATGTTGAGGTGGGTTTGCGTGGCGGCGTTATCATTGATTGCGTACAAATTAACATTTATGCGTCCGTTAGCGTTAGATAATCTTATCGTGAATTTGCAACAATTAGATAGACGTGTCCAGCGGTCGCTGCCAGATCCTCCTCTTCACCCAGTCAGCCAGTCAGTCAGTCAGTGAACAACATGGCCAATCATCGATTCGTTCCATCTGTCATCTACGCCGTGAATTTCACCACGCCAGGCTCCGGCTGGCCATTGGGCCAGGTGCACGAGATGGAGCACAGCGACGAGTGCATCTTCCAGAGGAGAACGCCCTCGCTGGCGATTTTCGTGCTCTACGGACTGGCCGTTCCCACCCTGGCGGCCTTTGGCCTCTGCACGAACTTCATCAACGCCGTTGTCTTCATGCGACCCAAGATGACCCCGTCGGCCTTCAGTTACCTGGCCGCCCTCTCCTGGATGGACTGCATCTCCTGCCTGCTCATCACATTGACCGCCCTGTCCAGGAGTTATTTCTACAACAGTCCCGCCTGGATTTCCTACGACTACCAGTGGCAAACCCCGTTCTTTGGCATCAGCACGGGAGCAGCCAATCTCATCCTGGCCTGCCTGAGCGTGGACCGGTTCACCTTCCTTTCCAGTTTCAAGAGGACCAACGGTGCTCCCAGATTTTGCCGCCGCAAGGTGGCTCGCTGCATGATCGCGGTGGCAATAGGCACCTCCGTCGTGGTAAATATGCCGTACTTCTTCGTCTTCTATGTCAGCTCCACGGGAACGTGTCACGTCACCGCTTTCTACTACTCAACGTAAGTGTAAAGTAGGATTCCATAAGGAGATAGCTTTAAGTTTCTCTTCGAACACAGTTTTTATAAAGTGCAAAACTGGTTCACCTTTGCCCTGTTGGCTCTTTTTGCCCGCCATCTTCCTGCTCATTGGCAACACGGCCATCATATTAGCCTTTCGGAAATGGACAAAGCAGAGCCGACGGTGTCAGGCCACCGAAACCACTGCCAATAGCCGCACCACCGCCAAGAGATATCAGGTATTGTAATAATTATAAGAGTGGTATCGTCTGGTCGAAAACGACAAATAAATAATATCCATACGCATTATGTGCGTCGTTTACAACTCAATTCGCAATTTTAATGCCATTGACCCATAAAAAGAAAAATAAATTGTTATGATCAATGGAATTTTTGCAGCACCAAATGAAGCTAACCATCAGCATAGTGATTGTGATTACATTGTACTTGGTTGGCGAACTGCCTGCGCACATGACTTCAAGAAAGAGCTCCCTAAACCTTATTTTCGGAGGGGATACCAACAAGGTTGATGAGTCCTTCATGGAGGAGCTGGAGGTGATCTGCATTACGCTAAATGCCTTACAATTATCCCTGAATATAGTAGTCTATGCCGTGATCAACCCGTCGTTCATGCCGGAGTTCTTCCTGTGCCTGAAGGGAACTTCTGATGTGTGCTTTGGATTGTGTTGTTTCCGAGCTGTGCGAAGGCTTTGGCGACGCTGCCAGACCCAAAGAAAACAAAAGGCTACGGCGGAGGAGCAGGTGGTCAGTAGCGTGACTTTACCGCAACTCCCACCGGATGAGCCTATGCCGTGTGGCTGCGAGAGCTGGGCCAGTGACTCCGGCTGCAAGATCAACGCCCACTGCAAAACGGCAGTGGGCACATTTACCATGAAGGATTCCGATCACGACGAGGTGGTGCATTGCTGCCATGAGCCAGAGATTTTCACCACCAGATCCAGTGCCTGCCTGCACTCAAAAGACTCTGCTCCCGACGAGGAATCTATATTTAGTTCCAGCTTTATTATAATTACCTAGGTACACTTATTCACAACACTTGACTAGACTTAAGACTAATAAATTATATGCGCATAGTGCTGTAGCGGTTAAACAGACGATTCCATATCTTATTTGTGAATCCCCGAGCAGCCTCCTCGTTGTCATCGAAAACCTTGTAGTACGGATGCCCAGGTTGAACTTTGTGTACCACTACGTGCATCATTCCACTTCCTTTCTTCGCATCGCCGTGCAGTTTTCGTACCATAACGTGCCTTATAGTAACATTCTTTTGTACATCAGTAGCATTGCTTGTAGCATTGAGCTCAGCTTGGACTTGAGTGAGGAAAAGAAACACCAACAAGAAGCAGAGAAGGTATTTGAAAGACATCTTAAGAGCGAAATGGGTCGAAAGGAGTCTAAATATAAACTGAACTCCGCAGAGAAGTTGATCTGAAGACGACCCAGCTCTTTCAGCTAAGTAAATAGTTTGAAGTTTGGAGCCACCACCTGAGGAAACAAACTAAAACCGGTTCCATTTTGTAAATGTAAAATGCTTCATAGAATGAAACATGTTTATTGCCACCGAATCACTTGGTAAACAAGTAAATGGCCACAATGAGACCATACAGACCCAAGACCTCTGCGAATATCAGAATAAGGATGACAGCTACAAATATTTTTGGCTGCTGGGCAGATCCCCGGACTCCAGCCTCCCCCACAACGCCAATAGCAATTCCAGCCGCCATCCCAGAAACACCCACAGCCAGTCCAGCACTAAGATTCAGGAATCCCTTGTAGGCGCTATGGCGATTGACGATTGAGCCCGCCAGCAGAACCGCAATCACCAACCCGTAAATGGCTATAATGCCAGCCATGACCACCGGAACGATCGCCTTCATGATCAGCTGCGGATGCTTGATCGACATCGATGAGATTCCAACGGAGGCCTTAGCGGTTCCATAGGCAGCTCCCAACGTCGAGAAGACAATGGCCGACACGGCGCCCATCACGCAGAAGAAGACGGCGTATTCCGGTTGGTCCAAAGAGGGCTCCATCTTTCAATGCAGTGATTTATATTTAAAAGTCGAATACTGTTGAAGAATTCTGTGAAGGTTTTTTGATTATTCCACTTTTATAAAATAAGTGTAAAGACGTTAAATTCTCAGTGATTGTAAAACATATAATTTCCACATATGTACACGATTTAAAAAAAGAAATTCAAGTTTGACGCTTAATATTCTTAATCCACCCATTGATCACTTTATATCTTTCTTAGTCATTTTTAGCTTAAATAAATTTTTAAATATTCAAGGTTTAACGAAGAAAACAAGACGATAAGTGTAACCACTTGATTGGCTTCATTAGATATGTACAGTTATGCTAAACTTAGTCTAGTAACCTATTTCAGCTTGTATAATACACACGAAAATATTTAGGGCAAAGCTTACTTGCCCTGTAGTTTAGATAGAAAGTCCATGAGGAACTGGTGTCTTCCGCGCAGTTCGCCTACGCTGCGATGCTTAAGCTTGGCGCAAATTCGCCTTATAAGCTGCTCTCTATCGCGAGCCCCCATTTTCATTTCGATTAGAATAACTTTGTCCTCTTCGCGAGTCCAGGGAGCTGAGTGGGAACTGCCAGACTCAGATTGAGACGCGCTGACAGTTGATGTAGATGCGGAAGCTGGCTGATCTTCGGTGGGAGAGCAATTGGCTAGCGTGGCCACAACATCCAGCTTGCAGTCCTCGTCACTGTCGAATTGCGTGGTAATCACGTGCTGTGGTGTATTGCCCGCACTGACATGCAGGGGTTCCAGCTCCTCCTCCGAATGGTCCAGATCCATTTTAAGGGGCGTGAAAACTTGAATGTTCTCTTCACCCTCGTCCTGGCTTTCAACCTCAATTTTGGTAACGGGTGCCAGACTGCCGCTAATTGGTGGCGTAGGTGCATGCTGTTTGGCCTGCGCTATAATCCGTATGCCCGCCTTTGTGTCCGCCGCATCCCGAACACTTTCCTGATCGATCAGCGTTCGCAATCGTTTGGCGCACTCTATGGCTGGCGAGGAGGTAGACGGTGACTCATGGATTACCACCATAGGTTGGTTATTGGCCCGTTGCCTCCCTGATTGATTTAGAGGAGATCGAATCTTTTTGGTGGGTGATTTTCTTTTGTCTACATGAGGAGAGCTATGGTTCGTCGCCGATAAAGGACTCATTCCCGAGTTGTTTAACGTGGACTGCCTGCGGGGCGATATTTCACCAAAGTTAATGGCAGTTTTCTTAGCATGCGGATGATGGTGGCCGTGAGAGTGGCCCACATTAGGCGTACTGGTGGTTGCATTACCAAAGCTGGAGTTTGAATATAAACTGGCATTCAATCGAATTGCATGCGCTCTTAAACCCGCCTCGTCGCACATTTCGATGGATGAGCAACTGTTCTGCTCATCGCCCGTTGTATCTATCACCAAAGCGCGACTGGCATCATCCTCCTCACTCCGATCTGCAGCATCGTCGCTATCCGCGTTGGCAGCCAAACTAAGAAGTTTCTCTCCCTGAGCACGGATACCATGAGCACAAGTCAGGGATTCACTGGAGACCGTTGGCACGTCATGAGACTGCTCATTGTAAATACTAGCAGCCATAAAGGAAAGCTTGGCAGGTAGCAGGATCTTAGCCCCATAGAATATTCGACCATTAATATATTTCAAGTGGCAGCCAGGTTTACTTGGAGTAGGTACATCCAAAAACTCGTGAACCGTCTCCGTAAATTCTCCCGTAGTGTTGTTTTGGACATCATGCATATTAATAGTCTCCACAGGAGACAGGATTCTACAAAATAATTAAATTATATTTAAAAGTTAATGATTTATATTGTTTATTTCCTTACCTTTTAGGGGGCTTTCCCTGAGGAAATTGTTGCACAAACCAGTCGACCAAAAACTGATTGCCCTTGAGCAAGGGCATTATCTTGTTTTCAACTTTTTTCATGCTGACATTGGGCAATTCGGCCAACTCGCTGAGACAGGCATATATTTTTCTGATCTGAGCAGGTTGCTTGCTAAAGTAAATGTTGAGTTTGTTGATGAAGTTGGTGGCATTGCTAATCATAAAGTGTTCAAAGAATTTCCCTATCTCGGCGGCCTCAGCAGGTAGCAAAAAGTTAAGGAATACTTCTGCCAACTCCGGATGATCGGGTAGTAAGATTTGTTCCACTTTCTGTGGGATAAACCAAATATTTAAGAACGCATTTACGACAGCTTGATAAAGACCCTTACCAGATAAAGAGATGAGACTTTCTCTTGCCTGGGATCAAAGTTCTGCAGCAGACTATTAAATTTTCTGCAGTCCTCTATGCGATCAGCATTCAGCAGGGCCTCCTCTACTTTGTCGTAGAAATTTAGCGCGAAAACTATACGATTGTTTTAATAAGTATCTATTCACTGGATGGGAAACAAAGTATAAACTTACTGGCATCTTTGCGATTGCTCTCCTCTGCAGAGTCCGGCTTGAGCATATGACGCAGCAACTCCTCCTGGCGGTTGGCTCTTTTGAGCTTAGCTGCCTCATCGTCACTTCTGGATCTTTTTGGCTGAGTTGCCGTTGCCGGTTTTGGAGTGGTGGTGCTGCAGAACATCATTAAATCGACCAGCAGTTGGGTGTACAGTTCCAGGGCCACGAAACGAGTGTGAACGAGCTGTACCAACTCGCAGGCTTTATATTTTTCCGTGCGTCGACGCAGGTAGGATCCGTATTCAGTGATTAGCGAATGGCAACGCTTGCTCAATTTATGGCGCAAACGTTCGCGCAATTTGTGGTAGCGACACCGGCCTGGCGTTGATCCCTTTCGCGATTTATTGCAGGATTGAACCTTTGGCTTAAAGATTTGGTAGCGAGCCCTCTTGGCGTTTTTGCCCACAACGGAGGCGTTACTTTCTTGCTCAGGCAACAGCTCCTGCTGTACAACCTCGCAGGAGTCTTCCAATTCGCAGATCTGCAGAGTATTTGTAAACTCGTCTACTTTGTAGTTTATGGCGGGCGGAGCATCTTTGGCCAGTGGCGGAGGAGCAGGCGGTAGAGCGAGAATATCACTGCACTGGGAACTGGTAACCAAGCTGCGATTGATGTTCAGCACATTGTCCGCCAAACTACCACCGGACACAAAAGGCACTGATACCCCAGACACTCCGGGTAAGTTTCCCTTGTTCGCATGGCCGCCAAAAACATAATTTACATTGATAGTGAGCAGGGAGGGCTGTTCCGCTGGGCGTGGCTTCCTCTGCGCTGGATTCTGCCTTGATTTACAATCCCTAAGCTGCTCCGAACCAGCGGCACTGCCATCGGGTACTGCAGCCTGGCCAAAACTCTCCGGCAGCAGCAAATCCTCGCCGACCGCCTCTCGCACAAACTCTAAATACGAGGCACTGGCTTGTGAGGACGCTCTCAACGCTTTAAAATTGCGTCGGGTGCGCTTCTGTTCCCAGGTTTTCTGCAAAAAGTCGCAATTAAAAATTTCCGCAATTTATAAACACCCAGCGATGGCAAAAGCACTTAACATAACTATCGATAACACGAATAGGGGCAACCTAACCAGCGATTACCACTGATCGGATAACTATGTTCCAACGGCTAATAAAAATGGCAAATTTAAAAAAACAGTACCAAATAAAATGGTACCTAGTCAGGTACAATTCGACGTTGAGCAATCGAAGTAGTTCCCAGCACTGACGATAACTTGCTATCTGCCTATCGAACTTTTGACTGCACTAAAAGTAAGAGCGACAACATATTTTTTGGTTTTTAAACAAAATAACACCAAAAATATTTCACAAAAAAAACATTTTTATAACTATCCTATCTATTTCCAACAGAGCCCAGGAATTACACTTTTTACATATTCCGGATACCCGTTAAAAAAGGAGGAAATCAAAACTGACCACGTCTACACATTCCAATATGAGCAAAGTAACCTTTAAAATCACGCTAACTTCGGACCCCAAGCTGCCATTCAAGGTGCTCAGTGTTCCGGAGGGAACTCCCTTCACAGCCGTGCTGAAATTTGCTTCCGAAGAGTTCAAAGTTCCGCCGGAGACAAGTGCTATTATCACGGACGATGGCATTGGCATAAGTCCTCAGCAAACCGCAGGAAATGTGTTCCTGAAGCACGGATCTGAGCTGCGTCTCATACCTAGAGATCGGGTGGGCCACCAAATAAGCTAGTTTACCTAATCCCTGCGTATTGTCCCTATGAGATTTCCCCTTTTTGAATGCTTATTAAAATTTAAATTACTTAATCGGTAGTAATTAATCGAATACCTACCTCAATGTAGTATTGCCACCCACTGGGCAGCTCCTTGTGACGTTCTCGGGGAGTTCTAACAAGTCCACCTTCGAAACCCCAAAGGATGTGGTTGGCTGGAGGCGCTCGCTCGCGTTCAAGAAAATACTTTACTGGATTGTACTGTTTCGATTCACGAAGCTCGGTAACCTTCATGAAAATTCGGCGGCCTGTCTTGCCATAAATCGTATCTTTAGCCATTCGCTTGCAGGCAACACGGATGGGATCTGCACCCTTCCGCAAAGGTCTATTAGCTTTTTTAATGGCCTCCATGTGCTTCTCCAGACCGATGGCAATCAGCTGATACTCGGAGGGCGCATAGGCAGTTACTTGCGCGAATTTTGGCTGAAAAGCCATGCGGGGAAGGTACTGAGGATACATAAACACTCGACTATCCAGCATGAGATCCATAATACGAGGAGCTAGCCTAGGAACCTGACGTGTTGTTCCATCACTGATATAACGAAAGCTCATGAATAAGACTGTATTATCAATAGTAATCCTGCACTTACGTCAAATCGGTTTCCTTGTTGATAAACTCCATCATCTTCTCGTTCTCCTCCTTAAATTCATCACTACACAGATCGTGCTCCCACTTCCTTACCAGCTGCACAGCTTCCTTTAGGTTCCAGCAATTAAAGCTGGCATTTTTGTTTGCCTTGGTGTGGAGTTCCTCCAGCATTTCCTTGGGCTGTTTGGCCATGGGATAAAAAGTGGGGTGGGAATAGGTTTGTAGAAAGCTTTGAGTCAGCATCTGGGTGTGGATACGAAGCTGCTGCTGAAGCATGTCATGCTGGGATTTGGTGAATCCCCTGCTTCTGGCGAGATTATTTATGTTTGGTGGCTGCACATTACGCAGGTTCTCAAAATGATCATCATATTCCGAATAAACATGTCTCTTTACCGATATGTATTCACTGGTAAAATTTGTATCATACGGTTTGTCGTAGCGATCTTCAAGGTTTTTCGTTAAAATGGGAGGTTGAATTGGCTCCAAGTTGGAGTAATCCTGGGTCGATTCTTCTGCCAATGGAGGACTTATAAAAGTGGAGTCATTGGCTACAACTTTGGCCAGTTGGAAGCAATTGGGTTGTCCCGGTATTGGTACGGCTATAAGTTCTGGAGGAGCACCTAAAGCATCTGACGGTATGTTAACAACCTTGCAAGGCGATGATCCAAGATTTTCACCCTGCACCACAGCCACGGGAACGGGAATGACCATGCTTAAATTGTTTTCTTGACATGGTGGGAGAATTGTACTTGGTTGGTAGGCTGGCTCAGGCTGATGTCCATTAAGTACTGTTTGACCGTCAAAATCAATATTCCGGGTAACCTGATCAACAGGAGCCATTGAAACGTTGGCACTTTCTATGAATTTCTGTGGGGTTTCCAATTCAATTGATTCCAGAGAAACTCCCTCTTGCAGCAGCCCAGCAAATAGTTCAGATACGAGGTCAGTCAACTCCTTTTTGGATATGTTTACATCGCGTAGCTCCTCTGCATTTTCATACTCTGATTCCAAGTGATCAGCGGCCTCATACTCCGGATCGTTAATGGGATCATCATCATCGCCCAGAACAGTGTTGTCTGCATGAAGCAAGAGTTAAAAGAACCACTTTAAAATCTGTAAAAAGGGTCACTCACTCAGAGGCTTTGTGAAGTCGTTAAGGAACTGCATCCAATCCGCATCCGTGGCGGTCATTTCGTTCTCTACTACATCACTGGGCTCCACATCAGGCGGAACAAATTCCGACTGCAAGTCCTCGATTGTGGTCTGCTGTAGACAGAATTTGGAGCGCGTTCTGGTAGCTATACGCAGATCCTCCTTGTCGAGATTCTTATCAAACGGCACCTTAAAGCAACCGTCGTCAGAAAATTTAACGGGGGATTCCTCATTGGCAGTGAGTGGTGTTTGGGGTGTGCAAGGGTTGGAGTCGAAATCCGATGCTGTGGTATTCTGATCATCGTCGGACTACGGTTAAAATAGGGTTTTAGCACAACTCAAGCTTCTTATGTATATGTATCACCTACATGAAAATCTTCCTCCTTAAAGGTGTACTCCTCGTCATCCTCGTCGGAGTGCAAATCCTCCCTTATCAAAGCCTGAATCCCATCATTGTCGGTGGGAGTTTCGTTAAGCTGGGGCAAGGAAATGCCAGGAGTGCAGTTCAGCTCACGTGCTTTGGCACGGGTGAGTTTCGGTACGGACGGAGTGTCAGTGATAATGATAGCACCTCGTTTCTGCTGCTCCGCTGACTCCAGCTTCTCCCGCGCCAGCTCATCCTCTGCTTTCAAGGTGACCAATGCCAATACATGATCGTTGCGCACCACCTTTCTCACCACCTTTTGCATGTCCTCGGTGCTAATTGAGTTCTCCTTGGCCACCTTTCGCAGCCGGCGATCGATCTCCTTGGCATCCTCATCCAACTGTGAATCCAGGCTCTGGCGGTCTACCCGGCGCCGCTTACGTGGTCTTCGTGGAGTCGAGCTATTGCTCCGTGTAGACTCCGTCTTTTTGGCACTGTTTGGCATCTCGGAGCTTCATTTATAGATTAAATTCCGATGTTACTTCACGAAAGCGCAGAACAAAAACGCTCACAATGTTTACACGAAATGCCGCCACTCAGTTTTAATGTCAGTGGTGGTACCGTGGCCGATAGCATCAATAACATCGAATATTATATGTCTTAATAAATAGTTCTTTAATAACTATTAAACATTTAAAAAAGTTGGTTTATTTAAAAAATATTTAATTTATATTCTAAAAAATAGACTTTAAGCAATAATTTTTTATCTAACAATGTATCGATGTTTTGTGCAACATATATTTATTCACTCTGGTCACACCATGCTCTGCTTTTCCGGGCTCCTGCCCAAAAATAATATAAAATAATAGCCGCTTATCAAAGCAAATGCCACCGGAAGAGAAGGTAGCCTGAAAAGCACCCAAGCAGCCAACGCTTCTTTCCGCCAGAGGAGTATCCCGACCAGGAGATCAACACCGTCGAAATAGTCGTAAGGTAAGCCCGCGATTAAACATGAATCACATGCCCGGCGAATGATGAACGACTCCACCCAACGCTCTAGAAACTAGAAAATGACAGAGAAAGTTACGAAGTTGGCGTTGGCCAGTCGCCTTATCGTGCTCTTGGTCCAAATGGTGTCTAATGGAGCCCTGCCGGAGCACAGACCAGATGTATTCCGGATGCCGGTGTCAGGCGAGCAGAAGCAATGTTGCGAGTGGCTGGACAAGCTGGTCAAGCGCTGCTTAGGAGGACTGAGGCACTGGGACGGAGAGTACTTTCTGCACATAGCTGGAAATCTTTACTCATACGAGAACACCCTGGCCTTCTACCCACTTTATCCGGTTGTGGTACGTCACATTGCACAGGCACTGGAGTTTGTCGGGGTGCCTTTGTCCCAGGAATCCATCCTGCTAGTCGTAGCAGTGGCAGTGAACCTCTGGTTGTTTTGCGAGTCGGCTAATCTTCTTTTCCAGCTAACCCACCTGATATTTAACGACCTTAACAAAAGCTGGAATGCTGCTCTGATCTACTGTTTTAATCCGGCCAGCATTTTCTTTACGGCCGCCTACTCAGAGTCCTTCTTCGCCTTCGCCAGCTTCCATTTGATGCTGGAGTGCCTGAAACCAACCGACAACTTTCGGTTCATTCGTTTAGGAGCAGCTTTAGCCGCCTGTGTGGTATGCCGTTCAAACGGGTTGATCACCGTAGGATTTCCGGTGTACTTCTTCGCCCGCCAACTGCTGGTCAAGGGCAAGGAACCAACATCCTTCTGGCAGCTGACGCAGATGGCCCTAACCATTCTGGGAGCCGTAGGGATTCTGCACACCTACTATTTCTACATCTATCGGCTGTACTGCTTACCGTCCATGACGGTAAACCACCCGCATCACGTTGTGAACTACGCAGAGGAAAGGAAGTACCTTATATCAGGACAGGGATCGGAGGGATCTCCATGGTGCCAGTACACGCTGCCGTTCCCGTACACCTACGTGCAGTCACACTACTGGGATGTAGGATTTCTGCGGTACTACAAGTGGAAACAGCTGCCTAACTTTCTGCTGGCCCTGCCCATGCTTAGCTTCATGCACTGGCACTGCTACGATTACCTACGCCAGTTCATTAAAGATGTCTGGGCGAAGGTTACGCCGTCCGGCTACAGGGAACTAGTCAAGGAGCATGTCACATTCCCCTTCGTTCTGCACGCTGCGTTTCTCACCCTTGTTTGCACTGTATTTGTGCACATTCAGGTGTCCACGCGACTCCTGGCGTCGGCCACTCCCGTTTTCTACTGGTTTGCAGCCGATCACATGCCCAAAACGCTTGCAAAGCTGAAACTGCGTTCCAAGGCGGGAGCTCTCTTTATATGGTGCACCACTTACAGTTTGGTGGGAACCGTGCTGTTTACCAACAATTACCCATGGACGTGAGCTACTTAAGGAATGTTTACGCTTAGGAGTAGTTGGTTGCCAAAGAGACTGTTCATCCGCAGAGATTGCTTTTTAGTGTGTAAATAATCGTCCAGGCTCTCCAAATTGAAGTGATAGTGTTGAGGCGCTCAAAAGTATTGATTTCCTGTAAAAGTTTCCCATTATCTATAAAAACCTTGATCTTTTAAAACATGCTTAATAAAAATTGTTGACAATTTTGCCGAGAAAGTTAATATAGATAATTAATAAATACTACTTGAAAAAACGTTCAACTTATCTAACGCTTATGTACATTTCAAATAAAATGTGTAGCGGTTTTTTTTAAACAATTGATTAGTATTTTCTTAGTATATTTACATGATCCACTTATTTTTTTCTGGTCTTTACGGTCACACTGACAATCAGCTGTTTTGGGTCGCAGATCCAAACAATAAAGAAAAAAATTTACCAGAAAATTGTTTATAGTCCGACATCCTAGAGGACACCCGTGATTGCCATGGATGGCCATCTGCGACTGCACAAGGTGGGCGACTACGCCGCGCCGAGTCTCCAGGAGAAGACCAGCAAAGTGCTCGGGAACATGGAACAGCTGTCAGGAGTGATGATAATTATCATCATCAGCGGAGGAGTTCTTACTTGTCTGATGTTGTTTATCTTCGCAAAGCGCCAAATAATGCGCTTTCAGCTGCGAGGACGTCGCGGACCCCACGTTCCGGTAGGCAACGATGCCAAAAAAGCTCTTAGAAAGGAGATTGAGCGGCGGCTGGACTGCATCCAAAAGATAACGCAGGAACCGAAGCTGTTGTGGAACGACGGCGACAAGTACATTGTTCAGCCCGAGCCGGAGGCACTTCCACCGTACTACTACCGCATGAAAGCAGTGGACGATGTAAAACTATTAGAAACAGAGATTGCGAGAGCGGATGGTAGTTCGCGGCACGCTCCCGAGAGTTTAAGGGCCTTCCTGTTGACCACTTTGTCGGTCACGTTAAACGGTGCCGGCCAGAGGATGATTCACCAGTACTGCGACATGTATGAGCATGCCCGCCACGATCCTAATGAATTCGGAAAGGATGAGTACGAGGCCTATCATCATTTGCTGCTAAAACTGCTGGAGGCGTAAGTTTAGTGTATCTTTTCCAAAGAAAACTTTTTCAACAAGAAATCCTATTTTTGTTTTCGTAGTTCTAAACAGCTTAAAAACTACAATTCCCGCAAGGCTTCGCCCGCTCGAACGCCTCGGAAACAGACAAAAATGCATTCCTTGCTGGATCCTGCTCGTCTGCGACCGCCAACTACTTTGGAAAATGTTCAGCCAAGCAGTGAACTCACGACTGGTCAGCATGCAAAGGTTAACTTAACGCTTGGTCTCCAGGGCGGCAATGCTGCAGGTGGCGATGGGGACGCCGAGCTTGCCACCAATCCTCTTCACTTGCAGGCGCCATCCGACCGTGATCTAATCATACGGAATAGAATTAAGACGCCCACGCTAGACGACATTATCGTTGAGGCCGATCATCATCAGAACAGTGATGCAGGGACCATGGAGGACAACGAGATTAAGAGCATTTCGTCGACACAATTTCAGCGGAACTCCAGCAATGTCTAAGCTTTCAAGGAACCTCCGCTAATTTGGATAAAGTGTTCTCAGAAAAAAACCAGAAGTTGTACCATTTAATGCTTATTGGTCTTTGTTGCGTTTTCTTGGCAGTCCAAAAATTAATTTTAAGCAGCTTTTAGAAATTAAGAAGAATTAAAGAAATTTAAGTTTAACTCCTGTAGTTTCAAGCAAAAATCTTGCGCTTAATAAACATGATATAAGGTAATCAAAACTTCAATAATACGGGTCACCTTAAGTTTTCTTTTAATTTTGAAGAAAGTCATCAAATAATTAACACTTTACCTACAAGGAAACTTTTTGTTCTAGCAAGAATCGTGCTATGTTTTACAAGGATCATTTTTATTACAAGGATCATTCTTATTACAAGGATCATCCTTTTTTACAAGGATCATCCTTTTTACAGGGATCATCCTTTTTACAAGGAACATCCTTTTTACAAGGATCATCCTTTTTACAAGGATCATCCTTTTTACAAGGATCATCCTTTTTACAAGGATCATCCTTTTTACAAGGATCATCCTTTTTACAAGGATCATCCTTTTTACAAGAATCATCCTCCTTCTCCATCTCGGCACATTGATCGGCTAACTGGGAGTAGAGAACCAAGTCCAGGAGTCGGCAGGAGTAGCCTGTCTCATTATCGTACCAACTGATCAGCTTCACAAAGTTGTCATTCAAGGCAATACACGCCTTGGCATCGAAGACGGAGGCAAAGCGTGAGCCGTTAAAGTCAGTGGATACCACCTCCTCCTCCACGTAACCCAGAATGCCCTTCATTTCGCCTTCGGCCGCCGATTTGATGACCTTCTTGATGTCCTCCATTTTGGCGGGTTTCTTGAGACGGCAAGTCAGGTCCACCACCGAGACATTGGGCACCGGCACTCGGAAAGCCATGCCCGTGAGCTTTCCGTTGAGTTCCGGGATAACTTTACCCACTGCCTTGGCAGCTCCCGTGGCAGCCGGGATGATGTTGGTCATGCCACTGCGCCCATCTCGCCATAGTTTGCTGCTGGGTCCGTCGATGATCTTCTGGGTGGCAGTGGCCGCATGCACGGTGGTCATCAGGCCCTCGGTTATTTCGAAGTTATCGTGGACGACCTTGGCCATCGGCGCCAGACAGTTTGTGGTGCAAGAGGCATTCGAAATTATAGTCATTTCGGGTTTATATTTATCCAAATTCACTCCACAGACAAACATCGGAGCATCGGCCGACGGAGCGGAGATGACTACTTTCTTGGCACCACTATCCAGGTGCGCTTGGCAGGCTTTCAGGGTGGTAAATCGACCGGAGCACTCCACCACGGTGTGCACGCCGAGGTCACCCCACTTCACGTTCTTGAGATCTGGCTCCTTCAGCAGTTGGATCTTCTTGTCATTCACGACCAGCGAGTTTCCCTCTATGGATATCTTCTGATTGAACTGGCCGTGGGTGGAGTCGTAGCGCAGCATGTAGGCCAGGTACTTGGGATCCAGCGAGGGGTCGTTGATGGCCAGTATCTGGACATCCTTGAGGACGAGAGCCTGGCGGGCAAACATCCTTCCGATGCGCCCAAACCCATTGATTCCGATGGTGGACATCTTGGCACTAAGTAAATTTTGACTACAAATTTACCCGACTCTTTGGATTAAAATAAAATGATTTCCGGATCTTAGCCGCCTCAGATCGGAGCTGGGTCTTGTGGCCCCCTGACGGTAGGCATACATACATAATTACGCAGCTGGGTATAAATCAATCGAACTCGGCCACCTGCCAAAGCTTCTCACGAAACAAAATTACAATAACCTTCGGGAACGCCCAGTCCAAATTGTCTGGAGGTTTAAGAAAGTGGGAGTGGCCTCCAAATTGCTGCTCACACACATTCACGGGCATAGAAAACCCAGCTTCAAGGGTCATTACTCACCTTTGTGTGAAATGCCTCACTCCTTCGGGACCCCACCCTTTCTTACACCTGAAAAAATTAGGATTATAGGCTTTCAAAATTGGAATGAACTTAGAGAGTATAACTCACAACATTCACACTTCAATCAACTTTACTTCAATCAACTGTATCGCTTACTCCACCAAGCTTAATTTGTCTATATATCATTTTTAGGCTCCAAAGAAAAGCAGTAAAGAATCAAATGTATGTCTTTTACGAACACACAAAGTGAACAAGTAACCTTGGGCCTTTTTTCCGTGTGTGGTTCCTTTTTGGGCATACCAGATGACGGCCATCAGCCATAGAAATTTCCATTCCCGGTAGCCATCTGCCCCTTCGGCCCATGACTTGGCTGGAAATATATTGAATTGAAGTTGTTTTTTCGTTCGGCTTTCAGTGGGGACCCCACTCTTCTATCGACCTGGACGCGGAGTGTGGGAAACAAGTCTTCAACTAGCTATGACAACTTAACTTTGTTGAATATTTATGATGCTGAAGCAACAGCAGGACGGCTGGCAACATGTTGCAGGCAACATTTGTACGCCCCCGCAGGAAATTTCCAACTGAGCGCCGGGAGTCTCTCTCTTTGGCAAGGAAAACTGGACTCTCCGGGTCCTGTGGTGAGTTTTCCTATTGGGGCCGCGGCTGATTACGAAATTGTTGCAGTAATCGCAGCAACCGCAGTTGCAAGACCCGGAAAACGCCAGCGCCGAACTGCAAACTCCGCCTCATTGTATCATTTATGTTTGAACTCGGAATCCGTAGGTGCCATAAATTTTAAATGCTCCCCATCAAATCCCATCAAATTTAAGTTTATTCTATGGTCTTTGGTCGAGCAGTTAAGGGCTCTAAGCTGGGGTCCGGAACCCTTGCAACTTTGTTGGGGGGTTAGCTTGTTTACTTTAGTGTCCCTGTTTTCATTCCAGTTTGGTTGCGGGGCGGGTGCTACTTGAAATTTATGCGAAAAACTTTCAAATTTGAAACTTGTCTGCCGAGAGTCGCCGCTGAGAAATGGGTTAAAAGAGCAACAGGAGCAGCACACATTTTAGCATTCAAATCCCATTTAAAAAGCAGCTTAAGCCAAAGTTTGACAAAGTGTTGAAGTATGGAATATATGCAATAAATTTGTAGATAAAACAATGATGATAGGGTAGCGTTATGGCAATTTCTTCTCTCCAAAGTTTTAACTATTTACGAAGGTAAGCTCGAGCTGAGAGTTTAATCCGATTTGGGGTGATCACTGAACTAAGGTTTAACAGCCGCAAGCAATGTTAGAATATATATGTGAGATTCTTGTTTGCAACAACATTCTTAATCTTAATCACAGTTCTCAACAACCATCGAACATTAAGAGAAATGGTAAATGTTTGTTACTTTAGACACGCAGAAAAAATGAGGTTTAGTGAATTTCTCAGACATAAAGCCCATTTAGTGTGGAATATTAGCGCATCTTCTTCCTTTTTTTGTTATCATCAGCGCACTAAATTCACATTTAATATTAAATAGTTAACTTCACTTCGATTACTTTTTTGTTCGTGTACTTTCCCACTGAAAGGACCAATGGTAAATGTCCCTCCAGGGCCTCTTTAACTTGCTGGCCGGACAAAGAGCCCCCACTAAAGTTGGTCCACAAGCCGGATAAACATATTTAAGACCGTGGCCGGCATTAAAGCAGACCAGGCTTAAGCTGGCTGAACAGGAAAACAAATCGTTTGCGAAATGTTGCGGAAGTGCCAATTGTTTTATTATATGTTTTTCAGCTTCGAAGGACAAAGTGCCTCCATAATTTCCACAGCTGTCAATGCGCTGCGGAACAGCTTAGCATCGGGATTTGAGATTCCAGATTCAGAGCTCCTTGGCTCCTTGGCTCCTCACTTCCTAATCGCATTGAGCTTATATATTTTCCATCATTCCTCAGCTGGGTTGCCGGCATACGACTGTATATTCCGACTGTGAATGGGTGCAAAAATGTTGTTTGGCTGCTTAGCGATTATCCGGGGGATCAATATTCAACAGCCAGCTGCAGAAGGACCCGGCAATAGTTCTCAGCAGCCGGGATGTACATCATCTCCAAATTGAATTGTCAGGCACAAGTGCGCTGTGCTGTGCTGCTGCAAATTTTCGGGGAACAAAGAGCTCTTCGGCGAACAAAAGGATAAGGAGACGGGGCCATTCCCAGCCAGCTGGGCTATATGCTCGCATTCAAACTGACAGCTAATTGTGCGCTCAAGTGCCTAAAATGGGCGTGGCTGGGATTTGAATTTCGTTCGCCCCACAACTTGTCCTCGCCAGAACTTGGAATTAAATCAAAGGGCCAATGCGGCAGATGGAAATCGTTTATTTCGTTTTCTTTTCCCCGGCAAACTTGGCATTTTTGGCAGGTCATGAAATTCGTAACCTACTCGAAATCTGGCCAAAAATATCTCTTGCCAAACAAATCGGTTGCAAGTTGCAACACAAATCCAGAACCCAAACATTTTCTGACAGCAAAGTCAACCCATTCAATGGCTTAGATATAATTCAATTTGCATTTTTGCGGATGCGGAATGACATTTTTCCGCTCGTGTGTTTGTGCGGCATTGAAAGTTTTCGTGGAACTTTCATGGCAACTTACTAAATGAGTTTTCAATAAATATACTCGTGCCATTTGAAAGGGAACGATGGGGAAAATATTTTTATCTGATATTACGTTGCACTGGGAAAAGTAATAGTACATGGTTTCTGCTTCATTTTAGGGGCATTGCTCAGTCATTGGGATCTTTTAACTTAACTTCACTAACTGCTCTTAGTTCAGTTCAATAGAGCTTATTTCAATTAGTCGGATTTTGAAATTTTCTTTCAGAAAAGTTGTGGCCTTACACATTCTTACTTCTTTGAAATTCAAACGCAGGAAAAACACGTTGCAGCTGGGGGAAAACCAATTGAATGGATTTCCCTTAAACTCACATGTATATTCAATGGTCAAGACCCTCCCTTTTACCAACTTCAGCCGCATTTAAACCTCTTTGCCCGTTGGTTTTTCTCCACCAACTTTTGTATAAACTCTCAACTTTCAGCTCTCCACGACTGGTGGCTTTTGACTAATTGACCCAACTGACCAAGTGAGGAATTGCCTCAAATTGAAATTCAATGGAATAACAATTAATTGAGTATACGGGTTCAGGTGCAGTAATTACGGTGATATATGCCTGCTCGCCTGCGTTGGCCGCTCCATAAATAAAACAACATTACGTATACGCAAAGGATGCCAGCCACTCGTGTGAGCTTGAGTATGAGCGGCCATATCCTTGCTGAACTGGGAAAGCGAGTCAAATGCCATGAAATTTCATTACCTTCGAGAGCAGCAGCAAATAGCATAAAAGTTAAGCTGCTAGCTAAACCAATTACACTAGAGCCGCGATGTTTCAGCTACCGAGGGAGCAACCTACCAAAAGCAGCAACAACCACTCGGCTAACTACAACAATAATGTCAACAGTAAAACCAGCAACAACAACACCAGCAAATATGTGGTAGTGAAGCCAAGCCGGAAAAGCGGGAAAACCTTTTGGTAGGGGAAGGCGAAGCACAGCAACTGTTGCCCACTAAAACAGCAAGGAACACAGAAACTTTGGCGGCAGTGCTGCCAAAATCCAATTCGAAAGCCACGACTGAAGGAATTTTCTTTCAACTTCCGCCAGACAATAACATTTGGGCATGATATAATTATTTAATTTTTTATTGGTTTTCGAAAAATAATGGTTGCAATTACAAATTATTATTCTTGTTATTTAAATATTTATTGACAAAGCCAAAATTGAATTTGTTCATCCTTGAGGAAGGAGATTTCCGGATAATCAATGACTGACATATTTTCCGGAGGAGTTCGTTTGGCAGCACAGCCCGGAAAAAGTGTGAGCTACCAGCACTGTTTGGCGGGGACATTAAAGAGATTTATTTATTTCTGGCAACATCGTGTTGTGAGCGAGTATCTGAAGCGAATAAACGAAACGGAACGGAACAAGAGCAATTCCTTCACTTGTCAGCTAACACCTCACCCCCGAAAGAGCCGTGAAAAACCCCCACCAGCCAAAAAGGCCAGCTCACTTTCTCACTGCGACTGTCAAAAACTCATTTATTATTTAAATAATATGAAAGAAGGACGGGCCAGAAGGAAACACGAATGAAATTCAGCCTGTTGTTCATTTTTATTCGGGGAAGACAACGCAAAAAAGGCAGCAACAAAACTTTTGTGTCAAAGTTCGAGCTTCTTTTTTATGATGATGATGATGAGGACCGACAAGTTAAATTTTCCTTGGCCCAAGGATGTTTGGTGTCAGTCCGCAGACATCCGTTGTCAGTTGGTGTGGCGAGAAAGGAATCGAATTTGGCAAGCCAAGTTTCAAAACTCGAACAAGACAATGCAAATCAAATGCTTGATTGCACATGCATAAAACAATTCCCCAGTTTATTTATGGCCATTGCAATACATTACGAGTTCCCCATAAATCTAGCAATGTTTGCATATTTCTGTTTGCCGTAAATTAAATTAAGACAATTGCCGAAAATTGAAACTTTTTTGGGCACCATCAATCCCGACCAGAGAGAGAGGCACGAATATGACGGAAATGAGCCCCACTGAATTTATTTCATGACATTTGCCACTTACAGTGCCTTATCATTGTCACGACCCATCTTTTGGCACTCAGTGTGTGAGGGGTTAATATTGTCTCCATTTCACTTTCTGCATAAATAATTGTTTATAGCACGTGCACATGACTTTATTGCGCTTCCAGGGGGTCTTATCATTTGGGCCAAAAAGTTCGTAACGCTCTGTATTTTATTTGGCAGCCATTTGAACTTATCTAGACGTTTGCTTAGGGCGTTGAATAAAAGTTGGTTTTAATGGTCACTAAAGCAATTGTTTTAAATTCAGCTTCAGAAGTAAAGGCTCTTTAATATACTTTGGGGGCTTGCTAGTAACCTACCTAGTAATAACCATTTAGAAGAGGGAACCGTCAGTATTAAGTATTTATGCGGAAGAGCATTCAGATCCAAATATAGCCTCTACCCATTTTTGCTAGTTGTTGACTCTTCGCATACCTCTCATCCCGCCCCCCACTTGTTTTCGCTTCATTTGTGCCAAAAACATGCAAGGCATGGAAACTGAAGAGGGAAATTCATGGGAAATGGGAAATGGGAGACTCGGGGCTTGCGTGACCCGAGTGTAAGAGGTGATAAATAACTGCAGAATGTAGACATCAGAGGCGGTTCGGCTCCAGCTCTCCATTCATGGGTTCCCTCCCAAACAAAGTTGTTGGACAAACACGGCTGGGCTTTATGAAGTTGGCCCGGCAGCTAATAGGCCGACAATTGGCCAAGTTAGCGGGCTAACGAGTTTTCGGACTCGCCGAGATGAATGAAATGCAATTTTCTGATTGCGCCCCGAGCATCCCGAGGACCTTGGCTCGGCTCCTCCACAGCCAGCATCCTTGGCAGTCGTGTGGAGATGCACATATGCAGATACTGGGGGCAATAACAGAGCGTCATGAATGCGAAATGCTCGGGATTGAGAGATATTTTAGAATGCAACCGGGCTATTGTCCTTGGCGCGTCCTTGGCTAAAAATAAACACAAATGTAAATTTGCTGCGGGTAAGACAAAGCCAGCCACAACAATCGCCATGACAATCGCAATAATAATGACGGCAGGGACAACAACCACACTGCAGACGCAAAGTGCTCGTTAAACAATTTCAGACTGACTGCAGGATAAGAGTGGGACAATAGACGAAAGTAACGAGCTATGCATAAGCAAATTAACTGAAAATAGGCCAGTAATAACAGTCCTTAACACTGAATCACTCCCCTCCCCCCAAGCACCTAATTTTATTGTCATAGACAAGTTCAGGGAGATACTTTTGTTTCGGTTCAGCCCGGTGAATTTCTACGCGGCCATTTCCAAATTAATGCACCGAAGTTGACAACTTAATTGAGCTGCACCGCTGTTCTCGACATCCAGGTAATGGCCGGCAGAACAATAAATTACTAATGACCTGTGACACGTGGTTCGCTGTAATTGTCCAAACGACATGGCTAACTTTAATGAATTTGAACAACATTTAAAACCGAAATTTAATTGAGAAAAGCTGGGTTGCAGCAAAAAATATATCATATTGAGCTTTAATTATAAGTACAGCAAGAATTTAGGTTTAAAGCAATACATGTAAACCAAGCAATTTTATTCCACAATTTAAGACACTTAAAGTAAAAATTTCAAAATGTAATAAGAATTATCAGAAAAATGGAAAAAATCCTCAAATTCACAAGCATTAAAGTCATATTATAATCTTCCACAATGCTAAGCAATCAGGAATTCCGCAAAATGACAAAACGCATTTCATTAAATTGAAATGAATCCTGGAGCCATATTTATTCGTGTGGTAAAACTCGTGGATCTGCGGCACTCGCATTTCAAAGAAAATGAGTAGGAAATTGTTAGGGGACTTCTTTTTTAACCACACTTATATTTAATAAATATGAAATGTTTCCAAGGTTTTATGTTAATTGAGATAATTTTCTTCTGCGATTCGTTGCGTCGCTTTGATTAAAGAAATCTGCATGCGAAAGCTTAAACTACTTAGGGAATTCAATTAAAAAATATAGAGCCAGAAGGACTTTAGCAGAAATCAGAAAACTTTCCAGGGAAATGCTGCCACATTTCCGCTTTCGATTAGAAGCCCCAGTTTGTTCATGTAAATGCGAACTAAAAGCGGCAACAATTTCACATAATCCTCAAACAGGCACCCGGAAAAACAAACAATGACTAGGAGAAAATCCAGAGCAAAGAGCAGGAGGCAGGACTCCAAGGATACTGCCGCCTGTCCGTGCATATTTTATGAGTTCCACAAGTGGTCAGCGCGGAATGGGGAGGTGGAAAAGCGGCCCTAAGCTTTTAATTGGCCTCTGAAAATGGAGGCCAAGTTTTCCACTGGGTGAAAACTCTGAAACCAACAACCCCAAACAAAATACGCATTTCATCAGTCAGCGACAGAGTGAAGTCATTTCCCCAGTAAAGTGCTCAATAAACTAGTAAATGAGATATTTCCACGGCCATTCCTCAAGCCATCAGTCCATCAATCCATCCGTTCATTCACTTCCCACCTTTTTAATTTCACCACCCACGCAATTGATTGACTTTTGTTTTTGGGGGCTTCGTCTACTAAATTCCAGGCGAAAACAAAATTATCTGAGAAATTCATTATTTTGTTATGGCTACACATTTGATAAATATAAACAATATTTTGAAAGCAATTTATGGCGAAATTAAAGAATAATGTTGACCGGAACTCTGCGAGACTAACCCATAAAGTACGAATATTTATATACTCTCTGTAGATAAACCTTTTTCTTTAAGGAGGTGTTTTTTGTTCGCGGCATAACTTTTTGTTTAGTCACCCCGTAGTAGCAAATTATAAATTTTTTGTTTCATTTTTATTTTTCATTTTAAGTTGACTTAAAAATAAAAAAGATTACATCCGAACGAAATGGTGATTGACCCCGACGTGATTTGAACACGCAACCTTCCGATCTGGAGTCGGACGCGCTACCGTTGCGCCACGGAGTCGACAAATTTCAGAGGTAGATTGCCCGCCTGCCAGGCGGGGGGACCGAGTTCGATTCCCGACGGAGATCATTATTTTTTTATATTCATTTCCAATGTGACATTATTTCTTATGTTCCTGTCTTTCCCCCGAGCCGAAACACCCGTTAAAAAGAGTCTAGCCCGGGGTCATCACCATTAATCTGAGTGTATATTATTTAAAATCGTTTATATTTTGTGTTAAGGTAAATGGCAAACCAAAATCCATAAATTTTTATGTGATTTGCTACATGAAAGCTAGATTACTCATACGCCCTGAGTGCCGGTCGGAAAGAATACTAGAAATGGGCGGTAAAGTGCTCAAATTAGCAGTGTGCTTGGGCAAGCAAGCAAAGTGGGCGGACTGGGGTGTGATTAAGTTGCTTTATCGTTCTATTAATCATACGCCATGCCGGCCATTCAACAGTTTCGCACTTGTCATTCTGAATTATGCTTTAAGCAGCGCGACGGGGATTAAACGTGTTCATTATTCAGCAAGTGCACTCCCTTAAGAGGAAAGAAAAGTAACCCTCGGAAAAATGCAGAGTTCCCATCGGGCGGGAAAACTTTTCATCGATTGAAAGCGAACTTGCAAATTATCGAGAACTTTGCACCAGCAAAAAATTGAATAATTATGCAGAAGCCTTCAAGATGCAAGGGAAAAGTTGCCACTTTCGCCCTCTTGCTGTAACCGGCTGTCTGTAAATATTTGAATAAGAATCTTGTGGCAGCCACATGAACATCGGCATTATCAGGGTGAAGGGCGGTTCAAGGGAGATTCCTTCGGCACTGGCATAAATATTTAGGATCCAACATCCTGGCACACGTGCATGTGATGATGAGAAACCAACTAGGGCACCGGAAAATTCGCACACGAGCTGCCAAATTACACTTTACGCGGATATTACGCATACGACGTGGTGTCAGCGCTTTAAGTTTCACAAATTTGCTGGATAAGTACGTGCGAGAAAAACCATCTCCACTGAGCATCCTAATTTCTTGTATTCCGAATTTATTCTTATTGAATTAATCCTTCAACTGTTGCTGCTTCGTTCCTGCTGCCACTTTCATTTGGCTCTCATGGCAAATTAAGTAGCAGCCATTTACCAAAACCAAGCATGCAATCCGCGCAGCCAAATTGAGAGGGGCGTGCGGGGTGTCGGGGGCGTGGCACACACGAGGGGCGTTGGGTGGGCGTGATAATGAGCTGCAGTTTGTTTTGAGTCATGCGGTGGGCGGGGCGAAAAGGAAATTTGCCTCGACTATCCGAAGTTAACGAAGCCACATTTCATCTGGCTCTGTCGCAATGAAATCAGAGTGGCATTATATCCATATTATTCAGCTTTACGTTAAGTCAAGTGGGAGAATTCAGAATCCTATATGAAAGCGCTAGCGCTTTGTTGGCTATTATTAATTTACTTACCGCAACAAAGCTATGGTATCCTGGATTTGGCAGGAAATCAAAAGATCTTCTTTCTCAGCTTTGGTACTTTATGTAATTTAATACCTTAGTATGTCTATAATAAAGAAACAAAATTAGAAATAAGAGCTTTTAGAAAACTAGTTACTAATGTTATTCATATTGAAGTTGTTTAATTTACCAATGACATTTGCCTTATTTATCAACACATTTCATATATGAAGTGCATACAATATGTCACAATGGATTATATTTATGGGCCATTACGATCCTGCTGCAATTACAAATGTAAAATCAATCCGCAAACTGAAAACGAGAAGGAATGAAAAAGGAAAAGGGCTGGGAAAAGAATGCGAGATGGGAAAGGCATTTCCCAGACCCTGCCAATAGCCTGCAGCAGTCGGAGAAAACCAAATGGCACGTCAGTGCCAAAACCACAGAAAAAAGAACGTTGTGAAAAGGGAAGGCAGTGAAATGCAACAGAACCGAACAGGGAAATTCCAGCAAAAGTAGAGGGAAAGCGAAAGGAAAATCAAGGGAGCCAACAAGGGAAATGGATCAATGTCGAATGTCTGGGAAGTTGATGGTAATTTGAGAGGAGCTTATGCTTCCATTTGTAATTGTGATTGAGATTCGGAGAATTCGAAACGAACGGAAGCTGCTTAAGGGATATACATGATTAAATTAGAACGTTAGTTTCGGAGTCTGGTTGAACTAAGATAATTACCAAATCGTAATAAAAAAGGTTATATTTGTAGCATATAAAATATTTGAGTTGATTATTCAGTATTTAATACATCATTTAACAGTGGAGGTAAACCTCTAAAATCTTTAACAGTAGTAGTCGACTGTAGTTTGCAGGAAATATCAAGTTGCCAACATTTCCCGAACCAGTCATTACCATGTCGTAATTAACACATTTTACTATTTTTATTTCCAACTGAATGTAACGGAACAATGGCCTGATAATTCGGTTCACTTTTGCACAAAGCCCCCATCGCAGCCCGTATTTACTTACTGCTTTCCCTGTCGATATTTCCCTGTGGTACGTTTAATGCCCAATGAATTCGGTACAAACTGCACCCAGCGACGAACTGTGTGTATATATTACAGACCCAAATCCAGTCGCAAATGGCAACATATTTGCAGACACCACTTGCAACATTTACGATCGACTAAAGCACTCACTCAATCATCGCTCGGGGACAAAAACAAATACAAGCCACTACCGAAAATACGACAAAATGTTCCGCGGCAAGGGGGAAATCCCGCAAAAGGGAAGGTGGGAAAGTCGGAAAATGTAAGGGTGAAAGCCATCGATTGCGTGCAGCGTTAAATGTCAGCCCGCAGCCAATTGCAGATGTCAACACATGCACAAAAAAAAAACCGGAGAAAAACACACGCACACAATTTGCGCCTAAAAGATGGCAGACATTTTCGCGACTGAGTGAATGAGTGAAAATGTTTTGATTTATGTCCGTTTTTCCGGCTGTTCATTGCGTGTCGAACGCGTTCAATTACGAAATGCCAGCGAACTGTCCGGCGAATTCGTTTCAATTTTACAGAACATCGCCAGCCATTAGATTCATTGTTCTGCCTGTCAATCGCATTAATTTATAATTATCACCCATACAGGCACATGCCCACAATGGCCAACTAATTAAGCAAAGCAATCATCCTAAGCAGCGACTAAGTCGGCTCACGAGCCTCGTACTCCCACTTGAAACTTTAATTAGGGGCGTGGCACAGCCACAATCTGTCTAATCCCATCGAGAGTCCAAGGTAATTTTCCCAGATATCACGATTTGCCTATTACTCATCCCCCAAAGTAAGAGCTCGACTTTTCCTAGCTGTTGGCACTTTGAATTAATTAGGCCGAATCTGATTTTAGTGATTGTGTTTCTTTTTGTCCTTTTGATTGCAAGATGTTTAATGCAATGTAAACAGAAATAAATAAAGCTTTAGGGCGGCTGCCGCACAATCTGCTTCTCTTTCGCACCGCCCATTGTCTCCCTCCCACACTATGTTATATAATACGCTTTCCCGATGCTGATAAGACGGCGGGCAGAATACAAAAGAATCGGGGGAGATAGAATTAGTGATTCTTTTGGTAAAAAACGAATCATAGGATGCTCTTCCTTTGAACAATCAGTCTCTTGATTAATGGAATTAATTTGGGTATTTTATTTATGGCATATTTTAAATTAGGCCTGAATGAGATATTTCTTTGATAATGTATTCTTGAATTATAATTTAGAAATAATTTGTTCTAGTCTAATATATCACAAATTTAAAAATCTCTGTTATATACCCCTATATAGGGTAACAAAAACAAAGCCAGACTACAGAAGGAATATTGGCAGACACATCCAAGGAGATTGTATTGAGCCTGCACAAAAAGTTCTTCATCGCAATGGAGAAAGCGTTCCCGAAACAAAAGCTTGCCGAAATCCGTCCAAAGAAATTGCATGCAACTTGGCGAAAATCAAAAACTTCTTCCACTCCTGAAGTATTTGACAATAAATTAAAAACCACCGAAGGAAAATCGCTCTTCAGAACCACTTCAACTAAAGACCCGATTTTTGTTTGCTCCTTTCCAAATATTTACTCTCTTTTTTGGAGGAAACGTATGTGTGTATGTGTGTGTGTGTGAGCTGGGGCACGATAAATTTTGAAAATTTATTTGAGGCGGCCTGTGGCTGCATTTGAAGTGGTTACCATTACCAATGCCGTGATGATTCCCGAGGCTGCCTTTGGTATACATATTTGCATGGCAAATTTTGGAATTTCTTTTTTTGCTTTTACATTTTATTCGGTTAATGTATTATTCATGCGACCCCACAAAATCCCATTAACAAATTTACACATTTTCAATATTGAAAATGTGCTTTAGTTTATGTATAATAAAAACAAACCAAGCAATGAAAAAAATAAATCTGTGAAGCGGAGGAATACTTTCAATTAGGCTATGTAAACAAAGATATTTGGGGGAAAAAACTAAACTGGTTCACATGCTTGGGGCACTTATTTAAAATCTATTTTTGAGTTTTTTGTGGCTGCTGTTCTATGCGCGCATTTATTTGGTATTTAATTATTTTAATTGAACAAAATACACAAACACATGGTTTCCTTTGTTTTCGATTTTTCCCTGTAAGCCTAAAGACCCTGGAAAAGCTGCTTAGCCTTCGTCAGTTGAGTGATAAGAGGCGCATTAGTAAGGAAAATTTATTACCAACTTTCGTGAGTCGAGTTGCTAATGCTGAGATTTCACAGAGATTTCTAATGGGATTGCTGTCGCGGTTTTACTTGTTGTTCTTCTTGGATTACAACATGTAAAATTTAGGAGGCAAAGTTTAAGATTCACATACGTGGGAGTCGAGTTGAAGAATGCCTACAAAAGTGTAACTTTATTCTTGCCTACACAGATAAAAAATAAACAATATTTTAAACACTTATACATCTAGAAAAAGACCAAGCTAAATCATTCTCGTAAGTGTTACTTTAATATGGTCCTCTCTCAACAAAAACGCTTTAAAAACAACACCGCATTTTCATCAAACAACCCCAGTCAGCTTTAAATTTGTTCACCTGAATAAAGTCGTCGCTGGCTTAACTTCACCTTATGTTTTACCTTTCAAATTAGGCTGAAAATGTCTGTGAGCTGCCACTCGGGACCGAGTAGCAATTGCATAATGGACCGAGTTCTGTCCCTTTGATATGACCCAAAGATTAGAAAGCAACACACACAATGGCGGACATGGGGCGTATGATTAATAAACACTTTTAGTTTACATTTCGGTCAGAAAGGAACCTTTTCCAGAGTCATAACAATTAACTTTAATTGTAGTCCTCACAAAACATACATGTGTATAATAGAACACGAAGAAAAGGCAGAAAGTAAAAAGTAAAAGATGAATAATGAATGAGCCGCACGCGAGCGGAGAACCAGGTGGACTGAAGGGGGGACTGAGGAAAAGCTCGGCGGCCATGCATGAGTAACACTTGACATTGCCTGGGCGAGGAAAATGGGAAGTGGAAAAGGAAAACCCCCACCCACACACATCCAGACATCCACACACGCACTACGCCCGAAGGGCAGCCGAAGGAAGCTCGTTTCTAGTGAATTATAATATGGCATGCAGATAAAACATTGGAAGTCAAAAGGCCCTGGGGGAACTACAATTAAGCCCAGCGCCGCCCGGCCACCCACTAATGAGGGTGAAAACATCGCCGTTTCAACATTGCCGGAAATCATTTCATATGTGTATTTATAATGCTTTGTAGATAACTGCAAGCGCTGGCGAAAAGTTTACTTGGAAATCAGCAGTATCTCGAGAACAGAGCCAAAATTCTGATTTAACCGTGAAAAGAATTTCGGACCGGGCCAAAACCACAGGCCAGCAAAAAGCACGGGAGAACGCTGGCCAAAAAGAAAAACAATTCAACAGTTTGTTGCCAGCAACATGTTGCAAGCGGGGCAGCAACACGGGCGCCTACGCTCGATTTGGCCCCGGGTAAACTTCGCTCTCGCTCTCCTACGCTCTCGCCGTGTTGAGTTTGCCACTTTGATAAAAGCAAAAGACCTGGCCATAATCGAAACAGTCTGCAAAGGATTCTAGGCGCTAACGGTTCTCCAAAGAAATCTCCCGTCAAGAGTTTTACCAACGGCCAACGTCGCGTGCGTTTGAAACAAGTTTATATATCGAAATTGACAAAAGCGGTTAAGCAAAGTGTATTAACACAAATTCCAACAGCCAGCAGCAGTTAAAAAGTAAATATCTTAAACCACAAAATTACTGCATTTTAACACACTACAAATTAAAGAAACAATAACTTTAAGTCTTTCCTTATTTTCAAAAATTTGATTTACAAGACAAACTTGTTTTTTAACATCTTTGAATTTTAACTTGTTTAAGTTACATAAATGGTGTGTGTGCTTCATATTTAAATTGTGAATTTTGTAACCCTACTCAAAAAATGTTTTTATCAAGCGAAAATTTTAAATTAAGGACCTTTATTGATATAGTCCCGGAAATATTCGTACAGTCAAACAGAATAATTTGGTCGTTTACAATTCATAAGCGACGGCATTTTTTCAACGATTCACTTTTATGAGCTGTTTAATATTTATAAACTGCAATTTAAAAACCAGACCCTTTTCGACCCGACATCCAATCAAAATATTTAAATTTCATAATATATGCTAAAAGCCTTTTAAATCTGGCCTGAACTAGCCTAAGCCGACAAAATCCAGTCACGACAAATCGGTACTGATTTTGGTTCTAGGGGAAAAGCCCAATTTGCAATGGCTTTCCAAAGAGGTGGAAAATCGGTTCAACGTGCTCGCCGCAAAAAAGAGCAACAGTGAAAAATTTTGACATTTACTTTCCACCCGCCGGCAGCTTAAAGGGTGTCAGATAGCTGAATTTTTTTCCAGGAAACAAGGGTAAACCTTTTTGTGATAATTTTCGAAAGGGTCCGCATTCAATTAAGAGAAGAGGACGGCCCTCATTGGTATGCCGAGCGGGAGCCGCAGAAGTTGTCACTAAAATGCCGTCGCCGCCATCGTTTGCGTCCTTGACTTTGCCTATTCATACGCAAAATTAAGCACGAAGGGGCAAATAATGAGCGGGGAATGGCTGGGAATGCTATGGTTATGGGCACTACATTGTGGCCACGGCATGTGGGGCTGCGTGCCAACATTTACGAGTCCCTCTAATTTATGCTCATTCATAAATCTCCCTCTGAGGAAATCTCTTGCATTCGCCGTCGCCACAGTCGCCCCAATGTATGCAACACAATATAATAAAGCAAATTGAAAATTATGATAAAATCAAGGCCGCGAACGCCACACCGCAGTACCCATTTCCCTTAAAAAGATCTCTAAAAAAAATAGAAATATAATTCATGAGAAAACACATGAAAATTTATTTATATTTTACAAATTACGGAAACCCAATGTTACCAATAATGTAATGTGAGCATACGTTTTCGTCTTAAGAAATTGTTTTCAAACCAGAATTATGAAAATTTGGCATATAGAACCTTGTGAAAGCGTGTGCAACCTTTTATGTTTTCGGCAGGAGAGGAAAGGTAGCTGTCTAAAATAATTGAGAAATTTCTAAAAATATTGCGACCCTTTGCTGCGTTCCCTTGAAAATATGGCTACATAGCGCACTCTGCCAAGTGCTAAATTGGCTAATTAGGCGGAATACCAATTCTAACCAGCCCGAACCAAACTGTCCCCCATTCAATCAAGCTGCCTGATTGCTAATTACATTCTTTGTTTAATGCGAGATTAACCAAACAATTGCAGGTTCAAATCATTAAAATAACAAATTTCCCATCTTGTATTTTTCTAAGGAGCTTATGTTTTTGTTCTTGCTTTTCTCGATTTTGATTTGAACGGAACGCATTGTGCGCGCTCTCGGGCAGCGAAAATAAATAGGAATATCAAAACCAGAGAATTATCAAAATAAATACGTTTGTCAGGCAAGAATGAAGGCCTTGTTTGCATTTAGCAATTTAATGGCATTGGGAAGGAAGTTGGATTTCGGTTATAAATAGCCGGCTATTCGCAAAAGGATGGGTGATTGGTGATTAAGCGGAAGACAAACACTGGCCAAATATGGAGACGTCATTTGACAGACGCAGAGATGAGCAATGATCGCCATTAATTTGAATTAATTTCGCACTATTCAGCGGCACCAAGATTGATGGGTTATTTGCAATTTAAATTGTGTGGGCTTCGGAATACAAAATGAGAGCAATGATGTAATTTTTCCCTTGCCAACATAAATATAGGCTCTGTGAATTTTCAGTTACTTGAGAAAAACTAAGTTTCCGGTAATTATTTTTCTGCAGCAAAAAAATACGTTTTGCTCAATATTAATTCTGGAATGTTTGGATTTAAAATTGCGCGGTTTGAAGAATGCTTCCCTGGAATTAAGAATTCCTAAAAACAAAACAATTATTTATGGTTTTGTTTTATTTTTCATGAATAATTATTTTGTTTTATTTTTTTGTTTATTGAGATTCATTCATACAACTTTTTCTTTGTTAAAACCAACCCTTTCTACCTATTTTTCTTTCCGAACCCAAACGTAAAATTTCCGACAGCTAAGTGCTATTAATTTCAGCACTTAAATTTCAGGACACAAGGTTCCTTCAAAAGTATCCCGCCAAAAGTGGCACTGCGTAGTTTCGCCCGCAGGTATTGGCCGTAATTATCTTTGAACAATGTCAAAAGCCGAAAGTGCCATTAAAAAGCATTCGCGCCAAGCAGTAATAATTATTCTAATTACGAGGCGTTTTTGTGGAAAAGTTCTTGCGGTGCCTGAAAACCCCGCAGGGCCTGTCAAATATGTATTTTGTCCGAGCAAACAGAGCCAGAAGTGCTGGAGATTCAACAGCAATCAGCATAATTTTCCTCTTGTTGTTTTTCACATTTTTCGTATTGACTCGAACCCGAAATCTTTCCACACGCCGACTTCCAGCTGGTTAATTACAGCTCTTTGGCCCCAAGCCCATTATTATTTATTATTATTATTATTATTTCTTGATTATTATTTACGCACAAGGAGCGTAAAAAGTGGCTTCTATTAGCTATGTAAATATTTACATCATCACTTGAGGTTTTTCGCAGCAATTATGCGTTGCGTCACCAAACTAAATAAACATTAAAGAAGTCTTTAAAAGGCGGTGAAGTAAATATTCAAGTGTGGAAAATGTGTACTCTACACATGTATGCACATGAATCCACGTATACAAAAGCCGTCTGCATTTATTGTGATCTTTTTATGGTTTTGCTTTTTCCTGAATTCCATGAAAAACAAAAGAAAACACTAAAGAAAAACACATGACGCAGGTTTTTTGCCGAATTTCAGACTGTTTGTCCGGTTCTCATTTCCAGGCGATTTCTTTATGGAATATTTATTATAACAGGTTATAAAAATGCAATTGGCTTTCTTCCTCACAAATGTGATATAGATGGCCAGGACCCATACTATTTTGTTATTTATAGCCTTTGATTTTTGAACCTTTTCTGACCCTCGCAACTGTCATGTCCTGACTCCTCCGGTGACAAATTCCAAATTGAGTGACAGGCAGATCCATTACGGCGTGCCTTTACCCCGAAATGTAAAACAAAACCGGTGTTCCGGTGATTTGATTATTATTTTGTGTATCACATAAATGAAGAGTTATCCAACCTTTTTATATTGCTCATACGCAGTGTGTACATTCGTGACTTGCTTCAAATGTCACACTCTATACATGTACATTGTAGCCACCATTATTAATGTATCCCCCTCCTTTGATTGCTTTTAAAACTCGATGGATCAAAGTCTAAAAGTGGTTTGCATGCGAAAGAATCGAAAGCTTTAACTCACAGCTGACGGGGACTAATAACAATCCATAAGAATGACCACATGGGGAGTTTTCATGGCACGACATCGCATTCCCTCCGCCCACTGGGAATTTAATTAAAACTGTCTAAAGCGCAGCGGTTGGCAGTCGCCAGACAAACAAATAAGCGTGTCGTCATGCAAAAAACCATTGTTCTTTAGATTTATTCATGGTAGAGTGTTTTCCAATATAAATTCAACGGATCCTAATGGTTAACCAGAGTTGGCAAGACTAATTACCGCTCCGCAGAGACCAATAAAATGTAATTAAAATCGGGCAGCAAAAAATGGTCAGAATAGGTGAGAAAAAAACCACCTCAACTAGCTCAAAAGGAAGCAACTGGAAATAGTTTCCCTCTGGCCCCGCGAATTTTCACACATTTTCTTTCGCACGCAGCGTTGGTTGGGGGAAAAAGAAAAACACAAATGAAAAATAAAATACACAAAGGCTTTCGAGCAGCAGGCACATCAGCAACACATCGTAAACAACTCTTGACCAGCTCGGCATGACAAAACCTCGCTCTTTCCACCAGAAAAAATCGAGCAAATTCGGAAACTGAAACAGATGCTATATCTTGTAATTGAGAAAATTGCTTCTTCAACACGGGCATACAAATTAGGCGGATTATCGACAGTAAATTACAAAGGAATTCTGCACGGGGTTCTATTAATTCCATAATTGTTTACAAAGTGCCCGATCCGGAGGAAGAGGCATCTCCGATGCAGAGTTCATAAATCAACATCAGAGGCGTCCTACTAAATCGCTCGCCGCTGCAGAGGAAGGAAAAATAAATAAAGCGATTTATTAAAATCAAAAGCCATAAACCATTCAATTAAGCGAGTTGCCGGGCATCGGGGGAACAGCTTAGCATGTGAATTATAATTATGCCCATTGAAATGACCACTTTTGGGCAATTAGGATTTGTTTTGCACCCCATAAATTGGGAAATGCGGACCGTAAATCAGCGACAAGTTGCCTGTCTTAATTTGCACTATAAATGGAAGATTTTCATCTTGAGCTCTCCCCATAATATCCATCGTACCTTGGCACGCAATCATCTGGTCTGCGACGACCTAGCAAATTGGCATTTAAATTTTTAACTGCATTTTTATGATGCTTCCGCAACCCTCTTCCTGCCGATTTCTTCGGGCCAAATAAAATAAACCGTAATGCAATAAATTAAGCTGTTTTTCCCGTCAGTCCTTTTGCAAATTGTCTGTTGGACTTTGGGCCATAAATTAAACCTTTGCCAGCCCCATCTTTTGTGTCCTGCCTAAGCCGTTTGGGATAAATCTCCGGCTTTTGTGGACGGACACGCAAATCAATGGTGTTCCAGCAGTTTAATAACCAGCTCATGGGATTAACTGATGAACATTCCTTTTTATAACCATCCCTGCATAAATAAACATATTTCGTAGGACCTGCCAGCCGAAATGTCAATGTCAACTGACGTCGCTCGGGCCTTGGGTTTCCTTTCGGTGGCCTAAAGTGGCCCGAGCCAAGGGTAAGTTTATTATGCCGCGGAAAATGCAGGCACTCGAGGGTGAGTGCCGAAACCCTTGCACTCAAACTTGCTAACACAGGCAAAACAAAGAGCCAAGTCAAAGTACACCCACCAGCACGTGCACACAATGCGGACCACCTTGTGTTTTACATTTCAAATGCTAAGCACAGTGGAGCCTCCAAAATTGTTCAGGATAATGCGAAAAAAATAAATATAAATATATATATAATAAACTAGAGGTCCTGTGCCCGCTTCGCTGGTCAACACAATTTAACAACATAATAGTCAATGTTGCACGTCCAATTCCTATTCGTCTAACAGCAGGCATTATTTCAAATTGTTTAAGCTCGCTCTATTTTTTGTTTAAATATTTTTTTACCGACTTCATCGATACACAAAATCAACGCAGCTATGATCTTTTTTTTTACATACAACATTGTGTACATCTGTTGAGCCGCTAGCGACTTTTCCAGAAGGTTTTCCCAAAATTTTCTTATGCTTAAACCTTCTTCTGGTTCTAAGCTATCTCCCTACCAATTTTCAGCCAAATCGGTCAAGCCGTTTTCATGTGATGCGATTGCGCACATATTTTGTCTCCATTTTTATATATATAGATCATAGTTCTAAATTATTTAAATTAATCGAATTGAAATATTTCTTAGGTATTTATTTATGTTTTTTAGTAACCAAAAATTATCTCAAGTGAAGGTCAATTTGTTTGACTCTCTCTGTACCTAAAACAAAAGCAAGCTTAGGCAAACTTTCTGCCACTCAGTCAATGAGTCAGTTGCTCATTCAGTCAGTCAGTCAGTCAGTGAGTCAGTGAGTCAGTAATTTATTTCAATTCACGTGAGCTTCCCAGCACTTGGATCCATTTTACAGCGGACTGTCTGCTCATGTTTCAATGTCAGATGTAAAGAGCGTGTGTAAGCGGGAGTTTTCCATATTATTATTTATGAATACGACTTTGGCTGACATTTATATTTCGTGGCAGATGCCCGGGTTGTGCTGCCTCAAGTGTGGGGCTTTCGGCTCCTTGGAGGGGCGCTCTTCTAGTTTTACAACTGCTTCACTCACGGCCAAAGCCAAGGAAAGTGCAGTAAAAGTGTAAAAATTATGGTCAGGTTGTAAACAGGAAATTTGCTATTACGCGGAAGCTAATGGAAGAACGAGGCGGAAGTCCCTTCATTGTACGACAAATTTCATCTAAGTGCATTTTTAGGTGCATTAGAGCATTGATATGATTCTATTAGCTCACACACTGTGATTTTAACACCTCTGTGAAGGGGCATCAAAATAGCATTAAGGGAAACCATAAGTGGTGGAGAAAATTATGGGTACTTAAAGGAACCATCATCATTTCAATGTAAGAAACTCGGATTGGGAAACTCTTAAGCTCTGCAAGGAAACCTTAATCTATACATTTTTTGAAAAAGTATTTCTGTTTTTCCAGAAAATTTTTTCTTTTGAACAGTTTTTAAATTTGTTTTCAAAGTTCACTTTTTAATTAAAATAATAAGATAAAATTGTGCGAACACATGGTGTCTGTTTATCGATTTAAGTCTGTAGCCATTGAAGAATTTGCGCTGCTAAAGCTAAATTTAGCCGCACTGCAGGTATCAGTCCAAATCAAAGGCGAAACACTAATGCATAATTCAGACTTGGCAGAAACCGCGGCCAGGCGAAAGCGTTTATAAATAGAAATAATAACAGACACGCCAGCAACAAGCGCAATGGGAACCGGGAAAATGGGGAGAGGAAAGGGAAGGGGAAAAGGAAAAGGAAAAGGAAAAGGGGGAAATGCGGAGGAAGTGATAGCCCGCCGAGCGAGGAAAATAAACAGAGAAACACTTAAATTAAATTGCGAACTGAGCTTAATGCACTTAAAGCCAGGACATGCCCATCGGGCGAGTGGGGAAAAGGTTGGCGCAGGCTTCGCCTAGAAAAGTGGGTGGCCTTTGTGAGCCACTGCCAATGCGAGACAGACAGGGCGATCCCATTGACAGGTAAGCAGTTTCCCTGCTCCTCCCCGACTTTTCCCCAACCACTCGAGCACGCGCCCGAGAAAAGCCAAGAACTGAGAAGCGTAAACCGAGAGCAAAAGGCCGAGAGCTGAGAATTGAGTGTAAGCCGCGGCTTATGCAATGCGGCCAACGAGGCTTGACAATTTCGGTTTGCTTATCTGCGTTTCTGGCCCAAAGGTCTCCTTACCGTTTTGCCTTTTGCCATGCAAGGCGGCCATTAGTGACGTTGGCCTGCCCAAAAATATTTCCCGTTCAATATCCGAAACCTATTGATTCGCTGCGCCGAAAGAATATTTAAATACGAAGTTGCCAAGTAAGTTTATTTCCTTGGGGACTCCTCGCCGCGGTTTCGTGGAAAGAACTTTTTATCTGCAGAATTTTACTTCCCTTTTTGCTTTATGGTTGTTTTATTGATTTAATTTGTAGGCCAAAAAGTATGGAGGATTCAACTAGCTATTTGCAAACAGAAGTTTAAAAGTTTTCTCGTCTATTCAAACTTATTGCTGCATAAGTATTAAATCCGAGATTTTGGCTGTGGCTATACTTTTCAACTTATGTAACCTTTATCGAATTGTGGCTTATTTATATTGAAAGAAGTATAAATATAAAGTGTATTTCCGTAGCTTAGAGGAATTCAATTTTAAACTACAATTTTAAAAGTTTTCCCATTTATTCTAAATGCTCAATCTCGGACTAAGATAGCATAACTTAAAAGCTATTGCCATAGGCTTTTCTTTTGTTTTAGCCTTTCGATTGGAAGGAAATTGGATTCTGAAAAAGACAGGTACAATTGAATTGTTGCTTACAGACAATTTCTTTGAAAGGTTTTATATTGCCCTTTTCGGCCGTTAAATAGATTTTAAAGTTTTTCTTTTACGTTGTGGTTGTTTTGAATAGACATTCTTACCTAACAATAAAACAAACAAGAATAGAGCTGGCTTCCTGACTGAAAGTATAACACCCTTTGCAAATCATTGAAACCTTAGGAATTTACGTCCCTAATTACTTTAAAGTTTTGCATTTTTTTGCCTTCAGGGGGTCCATTAATATTTAAATTTCACACAGAAAGTGCTCAAGTTTCCATTTGGGATTCCTGCAGGGCTCTTTCTATGCAAAATCTCGCTTTCGCCAGTCAAGTACCTTGCTGCTTGGCATACAGCTCATTACACAATTTATATTAAAGCCGTAACTTAACCCTTGGAGCCCGGGGCAACATTAGCTGGCAGTTGGAGCGGGGCCAAGGTATTTGCCATATTGCACTCTGGATTGCAAAAGTTCTCGGCCAGCATTCCGCTATAATCGTATAAATACGTATACAGTTCCAGCACTTCCCACTCTAACATACACACACAAGTAAAAACAAGGACAACAAAGGATGTTTGTGGAGTGGAATAAAGGCTAAGGAGGCCCGAAGCCATTGCAGTGGGTGAAATGCAATTTGCAGGCCATAAAATGGCTCGGCAGGAAAAGCGGAAAAGTCCTCTCGCTCGGCCTTAACGAAAGCGTTTGCAGGTAATGGCCATCATGGCAGCCGGTTAATGCGGGCAACTTGTTCCGCCGGCAGATAACACGAGTTCCCAAACTACTCGCGCACAATGCGAAAAGTTTCGCTGCAAATTAAATGAAAAGTTAATATTGGCAGCGAGTTCGATAAACAATAGGGGGACAGTCAACAAGTTGGTCCTAATGCGATTATTGCACAGTGCCCAATGTCTTCGGGAAATGGCAAGCAATTTAAGTTAACGAGGCAGTACGAATGGAATCAGAAATGTTGCTTTTGTGCAAATTCATAGAAAAAACATCTTCAAACTTCCCTTTGTGGATTTAAAATCACCCAAGATTATCTTTTCTTCATATTATCCTTTGTTTTTTGTAAAAGAAAAACACTTGCTCAAAATTAGTGGCGATTTTCTCTAGCTCCAAAGAGCAGTGTGCATTGCGAAACTCATTTAGTGGCAACAGCTGCTGCAAATTTATGCTCACGGCTCCTCTATTCAGAGCGTTGTGTTAGCCACAGAGGAGCGACCGCGGCAAACTGTCAACGATCCAACGACTCACACCGCATACTATACTATAATATATATCCGGATGCCGGGGAAACGAACAGCCGAGCTGGCTAAAACCAAGCCAAACAGACTCCGTTCAAAGTCCACTAAAGCCGAGCTTAGCTTTAGATGCCTCCCCCTAGAATCGTTGTTAAAATTAATTTGTTTGCTCTCAAATGCGTTTGCATCCCATCTCTTGGCTTGAAGATTTATGTATTTCACGTAATTAAATCGCAAAGAATTATGGCTGGGTTAACAGAAGCTTTAGTACTCTATTGATACAATATATAAGCCTTTGAATTTCATTATTTTATTAACAGAGTTTAAATGGAACATTGCCATTTTAAAGCTGGTACAAAATATAAAAAAACGAAGGACAAGCTTTGCACGCAAGGTTTACTTAAGCAGAGCCTCGTCTCGTAATTATTTTTGCAAGTGTTCTCCTCCGAGCCGCAGCTTCTTTTCAGTCCAACATCATCTGGCGGCCCCGCCTTAAGCCCAGGGTTCTCCATTCTTATTTTTAGTGCCACCCACCCACGGGGCAACTGCAGACGTGGTTTGTACAGCAATTCTGTTTACATTTCTTGTTTTTCTCCGCCTTTCTGCTGGTGTATTTAACTCACAATGACTTGTGACAGCAGGGGCGGTGTCAAGCGGGGGCGAGGGGGTCGCTGGGGGGCCGCGTGGAGGTGACGTCCTGTCTCATTTCAGCGGCGGGGCTTCCCCGCCCACGAATGCAATGTCGACGCTTCCTCCGCTGCAGTGGGAGTCCCGCTGCGGCCATTTCTCACCCACCACCACAGTGTGCCACCATATGTATCCGCATTCGTGTGCTCTGTTTTATACTATTAATTTGACAGTTTCAGCTGCGCTGTCAACTGGCTTTTCCCCAGACAGCGAACATAGCGTTTAATGGCGGCAAATTAATTGTTCTATTCCTCCTTCCTCTTCCTCAGGCAATTGCCCAGCATCACGTTTCTCGGCAAGGACAAGTAAGCCCCAAGAAGAAATAACTAAAAATGGATTCAGCCGCTGCCGCCGCCGCCAAACGCGTTCAGATCGAGAAGGCGCACAACTTCATGCGCCAGTATCGCGATCCCGAGTCCCGGGAACTCAAGAAGCTTTCGGCCAACCAGTTCATGGATGTCTGGGCGCACTACGACAAAGATGGTAAGTCCACAGACCTTGGACCGACTTAATAAGGGCCATCCACAACCAAATCTGGGTCAGAACTGTACGAAAGGTTGCCCACACCGGCAGCAAAGGTCCGCAGGTTGACCAATTGAAAACATTTTATTGCTTAATATTTATATCCCCACTGATAAACCCGAAGCTATTTGGATAACACTACAAAGTTAATGGATTGAACTGAAACTGCCATTGTTACCTTTCCCTTTGTTCGCCTCAGGAAACGGCTACATTGAGGGCACCGAGCTCGATGGCTTTCTGAGGGAGTTCGTGTCGAGTGCCAACGCCACAGACATCAGCCCGGAGGTGAGCTTGGAGTGGAGTGGAACTCCCTTAACCCAACTGTTCAACTGCATCTTAATCTTTGTGCTCAAACCCCACAGGCTGTTACGGACACCATGCTCGAGGAGCTGAAGTCCTGCTTCATGGAGGCCTACGACGACAATCAGGATGGCAAAATCGATATCAGAGAGGTTCGTATTACCAAAGGCAGCACTTTCCTTGCCTTTACAACCCACAACTGACCGCACATTCGGGCACAAATTTCGGTTTGATGGGGACCCCGTGTCGTATGCGCAATGTTGCCAGTATGTTGTCTTTTTGTACTCCAAATGACGTTTCCTTGAGTCGTGGCGGCGCCGCTGCCGTTTTCAAATTGGTTTTTAAATGTCTCGGCCCACTGGAAACCTATAAATTATTTGGCGTTTTCCCCGGGAGAAAAATAAACTTTCTGTGCAAGGTCTGGCCCGAAAAAAGTTTTCCCTCGCTCGCCCTTATTTTGTGGGGGCCACATTAAATGAGTTTTTAATTGAAGTTGGACCGGCAGCAGCCGCACGGAGTATTGAAAGGAGATTTCTCTGCGCTGTTTGAATGGTACAAATAATAAGGCGCACTTGAGGGCGAGCCTGCACAATGGACTTTTGATAAATGAGCGCCAGAAAAAGAAAGTTTCGGGAAAGAAAAGTGGAAAGTGAAAAGTTCAAGTAGCAGGGCCCCCGTGTATTGCTGATTAAGGTTGCTGGCAGTACAAAGGCACCTCGCGTTCATAATTCATGTGGTCCGCATTACTCATACGCCACGTCGAACATCGATCGATTGAAACGGATCTCTGCTTCATGCCCGCTGTTTACTGGCTTGTCAACAGGAGCTTGGCCCGGGGATAAACTTTAATTGCGATAGTGCAGTAATTACCAGCATCAAATGAAAATGCAAATACCGCAGTCACTGGGCGAATTATAAAGTTTTCCCGGCCACGGCTGATTACAAGTGAAGGGTAAGAGCTTCAATTCGACACTTAAATTATGCCGGAAAGTTTTAACGAATGCGTGGGACGAAACTTTTCCGGCTGTTTGCCGTTCGCTAATGAAAGTGCATCAAGATTTCCTCGCTTTCCAAGCAATGCACCGGAAAATAAGCGAGGAAAGCCACCCGGCACACTTCTGTTTATAACGCATTTAATTGTCAAGTCACGCATTGAAACAAAGGTATTTTTTGCAGCTTGCTCAGCTTTTGCCGATGGAGGAGAACTTCCTTTTGCTCTTCCGCTTCGATAATCCCCTGGAATCCAGCGTTGAATTCATGAAGGTAGGTGACAATGCCTCCGGAATGCTGACCCCTGAAATTCCCCAATTAATTTGCAATCCTTCTCGTTTTCAATTAAACCAGATCTGGCGTGAATACGACACCGACAACTCGGGTTACATCGAGGCGGATGAGCTCAAGAATTTCTTGCGCGACTTGCTCAAAGAGGCCAAAAAGATCAACGACGTGTCCGAGGACAAGCTCATTGAGTACACCGATACCATGGTGAGTAATCCAGAGATTTCCTATTATTGTTATACAATACGAAGAGTGGGTAATAGAATTTCTAGGAACTCAGCATGTGCAATCAAGCAAATGAAGTACCATTCCTAGTAGAAAGTGATTATGTACCTAACCAAAACAACCATTCTGACAACATTACTGTGATTATTGGCAGATGCGACGACATTTGCAATTGACACAGAGTGGTGTAAATAATTTAGTCCTCATATTAGCCGACAATAATGTGTGTAATGCCCAACTGTTGTGCCTTTCAGCTCCAGGTATTTGACGCCAACAAGGACGGACGACTGCAGCTGTCGGAGATGGCCAAGTAAGTGTCCTCGAAGTCGCAAGCCCAAAAGCCAGGCAGCAGCCAGCCAACTAACTTATTTATTGCAGATTGCTTCCGGTTAAAGAGAACTTCCTTTGCCGCCAGGTGTTTAAGGTAAGTGACAAGCGGCGATATGCCAATGGCTTCCAGCGAGGCCAGAGAACATCGTTCAATCGAGGAAATTACCAAGAGCAGATACTGTCAAGATACCGCGGTTTTCAGAACATGGTTGAATTATTTATTTGCAATACTGAAACAGACTCGGCCTGCCTTGAAAACAACACGTTAGCACCTAGGTTAGCCTGGTTTTTGGTTTCTCACTAGCTGCAGCCTTGACTTTCTGAATAACTTAGCTTTGCAACAAACTCAATCCAGCAATGACTTTTTATTTTGTGATGCTATTTTGGTTCACTTATTATTTTGTACAATGTCTGTGCCAAGTGTAGCTCGGTGAATAAAAAACAATTACTTATAAACTCGCAACTGCACTTCAATGCATTTCCGTGCAGCAAAACAAATAAAAACTAGTCGTTCAGTAAAAAACCTGTTAAAGTAAATGGTTTGAAAAGCAAAATGGTATCGAAAGGAAAATGCGTTTTTTAGGGGCTTTATTTGTTTGGTTCAGCCTCTCTGAATAGATTTCTGAATTGGCTTCGTTTCGCACAGCAATTCGAACCAGTGAACCCTTTTGGGGCTTTATACTTTCGCTCAGCAGATCAGCAAACACAAAATTTGAAAGGGACAAAGCCACTATTTATTTTTCTCCCGCTATCCCCGCTTTCCAACAAAAATGTGCCACTGAATGCCACATTGAAAGTTGTGGGCGTAATAAAAAATGTTCGCATCGCAACCCGCGCTCCCTCGAGCCAATTCCCTTCGTGTCGCAACAAATAAAGCTATGGCCAAGTCAGAAATAGCTGTTCCGCCGAGGAACAGAAGCAAGAAGTATTGTCTGCAATCGTAAAAATAAACGAAGCAAAATGGCAAAGCTCAGCTGAAACTGGCAGGTGCTTTCGCTTTTCGGCGAAATAAAATGCGTGGGAGCTGGCGAAATCAATTTCCGAAAGCAGAGGCTTCCTGAGTTCCCAGTTTCTGCTCGAGCGTCAACAGATTTGATGTGATTTGAATTGGGTAGTAAAAACTGAGGAGCTAAACAGCAACCACTGCATAAACAGAAGGTGGAAAGTCCCCAAATGGCCGGCCATTAAATACTTTATTATTAGTTTGCCTCAGACAGACAGCCGAGCAATTAGCAGATGAAAAGCCATGTGGTGTTATGAAAACAAACTTTCTGGCCACTGCCGGCAGATGTTCGGGCTTAAAGTCCCCCGGGAAATTCTACGAACCCATTTTGACTTGCCCAAATGCTGATGATGCCGAATGCGGTTAAATGAAGCAGAGTCACTGCATTTGAGGCTGCCTCCGAATGTCACGTAACTTCCCGCGGGCCAAAACTTGGCCAAAAGTGTGTGTATTTCGAGCATGTTTCCGCTCTCGCATTTTAAGCATGCTGGCAAGGAATAGGGACATCCCAGCACCAGGAATCCTTTTTATTTGCTCACAGCAGCAGATGTCGGAAAAAGTCTTATCGGCAGAAAATTCTGCAAAATTTATGCCGGCCTCAAATTGATAAATTTGTGGTGAAATTTATTTTAAATCTACTGGGAATGGGATTGAATTGAGAAACTAAAGATTTAGGATGTTTGAAATACAGCCAAGACTAACATTGCATTTCAAATCAAATTACGAGCTTCCATTAATTTTTTTAGGCAGAATTGGGTTCTACTAACGAGTGTTCCACTGTACTATACTACTTAATAAGGGCTGGCGGAAATAAATGTTGGTCCTTCGGCCTTAAACTCCCAATTTGCTGAGCCAGCCCCTTCCAAATTTTCCGAATCGCGTTTCGCCTTGGGCGTTGGAACTCTTTTTTCTCGTGTTCGTCCTTGTGTTTGGATTTCCTTTTTGCTGTTTGCCACATGAACTACATCGCCACATACTCGTGCATGTGTACGGTCTGTGGAGCGGCAAAGAAAAACCACCTCCATTCGGCTGTCGGTGTTGTTCTTGGCAATCAAGTGGGCTAGATCCACAGAAAAACGCTCTGAAGGAGGGGAATCGGAAGGCACTGAGAGCCCTTATTGTTATTTGCTGCAAATGTACGTGCTTCAGTCGCATTGACGCTCATTGCTCATTGGCAGCCGTTGCCCAAAAGTTCGATGGCTGAAAAATTGGTGGAGTGGCGGAGGTGGCGCCTCCAACAGTGGTATCAAAATCAAAAGTGTTGCATTCAGCCTGTGCTCACTTTGTGTTGGGTTTGAATTGCAATTGGATTCCCATTGCACTAAATCACTTTGTTGGCTGCTCGGCACTCCCACGCCCTGTTCGGAAACTAAATGAAAAATCGGGAGATGTGGCTAACGAAAATTGGCATTTTCATTACAGCACGTCACAAAAAACACGCAAATCTCTTTAGTTCTAAAATTTCAAAGGTAATTATAGTGGGATTTTAATCTCTGGCTAACTTATTTCAATAGATTCAGAAATATAGAATATAATACCGAAAGGCAAACACTTATTTGAGGGTCCTGACTTTGCCAAGACCAAGTAATATTATTTCACTGTTTTCCCAACCAGAATAAACATATTGAAGTCAGCTTCATGTCAGCCCGCACCCTGCACGCTTTCCATTTTAAAATGGAAAGTTGAACATTCAAATGCAGCTCGCATGTCCTTTCAACGGGACGTTGCCGCTCCGTCCGTGGCAAGGGGAAGCCCTTTCGGGTGCAAGAACATGAGCAATGTTGCGATGTGCACTCAGTGGTGCAGCAGTCCAAGCGAAAAGCAGAAGAAGCCGCAGGATTGCACAACGAACAATGCTCAGTGTTCGGTGCGGGCGAGCCGCATATTTGCTCATTGTTACAGCTCGCAGCACAAACGACATTTTATTTGGGTTTTATTGGCGCCGGGAGCGGGGCATCGAGAGTCATGCATAACAATGTAGCGGGACAAGCTGGGCCTTAATCGAAAACCCGCTGCGGACATGGCAGCTGTCTCTCCGTTCCGTTCCGTTCAGTTCCGAGCCAGTGAATCCTAAGGCGGGAAACCGGATACCTGACCACGGGCGATATGCGTACATTCCAGATACTCGAGCCACCGTAAGTCGGCCGTTATGAGGAGCCATAAAATGCAGGCAGCCGGGGCTCAGGCAGCCATAAAATAGGCATTTCCAGCACATTTACCAAGGTGCAGTTATTACTTTTATATAATTTGCTGCGACCATAAAAGCCAAGGCATGCATCAGCATTTTGATAACCGCAGCGGACCGGGCTCCGAGTTTTATGCAGCTTCCCAGGGTTCAAAACTTTTGGCGGAGCTTCGGGACTAAGCTGAAACTCTGTCTCCGGGCGTCCAATTATGTGGCACAGTGTATTGCTGGCTGGTGGCCAAAAGTGCCAGAAAGCGTTATGCTAATGCACATCACGTATTCGCCGCATGCACCGCAACGAGCAGTGACATAATGTGCTGCAACAGGAAAAGCCACTGGAAATGGCAATAGGTGCGGACAGCAGAAAAGGAGACACGGGGCACGGAAAAACAGCAGGACATTGGGCGAAGCTACCGAGTACACTTGGCTTTTGCCAGTCGCCTTATTTTCAATGTTTTGCGGGTTTTCCGGTGCAGCAAATAAACAAAACAGCAGAGTCGACTAAGTGAAAACGTGACTACGCGGCACAGACCATTTTTTGTTTGTTTGAATATCTTATTAGTTCCTTCCAAACTTGCAATTAGTGTGAATTCAAAGAAATGAACTAACCAGCAGATATAGTTTGCTCTCTAATTGGTAATGCGTTTCCTTAGTTTTCGTTCAACTAGGCGTATACTTAATATATCTCACTTTTAGTTTTGCTGCATCCAGATCTTAGATCTCTTAGCTTTCTAAGACAATAAAACTTTAGCCTAAAAACAGAAATATATTTTTATAAATATAAAAGCAGATCAAAGGCGGCAAATTAGAATAAATAGTTGATTTGCCGCTTTGATTTTCTTTAAACAAACTGTTTGATTTTAGTTTACGACTTTTCTAACCTTCTATATATATCTTTTTCGTTTCCCCCCGCCTACCTCCTCTATGCCATCTGTATCTATATGAACATAACAATATTCTATATATCTTTGCATATACTTCTATAATCTTGTGCATTTTTATTTCAAAACCAACAACATAACAATAACCAAACTACAAACAAAATAACCGAATTAACTATACCGTGCACGTGGTGTATAACATTTTGGGCTGCCACCTTTAACTTCCGACTTATCTCACAAATGCAATTTGAAAATCAACTCTGAAATAACTAAACAATTACCGCAAATCAAAACTTTTTGCCATGTGCTGTATATACAAAAATTTGCATACAACAATCTGCAACCAATTGCACTGCCAACAATGAAAACAAACAAAAATATTTCGTAAAACAATACACAAACTACTTATTTACATTCCTGCAAACAAAACCAAAACCGATGAAATAATATAAAAAAACATAAAAACGTATATAAATAAAACCACACACTAAAGGAGGGCATTGATGTAAGTATTTTTCACCCCATCATCAAGCATTCAAACAACTAAAAGAGCCCCTTAAAAAACGAACTCATGTGGGTACAATAACGATAATAGACAACGGTGGCCCATTAAAACTCTCAATAAAACTGTATAATTTTGTGCTTTACACAATCGTTTTTTGTTTCACACTTGATGAAAGCTCAAGAATTTCCATTGATTGAATTGGTATTTTTGTGTCGATTGCTTGTTTTTCCATCCTATTCAGCATACAAACCAAACATGAAAAACGAAAACCACTTAAATGCTTTAATTGGCTTGGAAAAGTCTTGTTTATTCGCAGAAATGCATGAGTGTAGCGCATGCAAACGTATCGTTTCTGTTTTTTTGAATATTTTAATGTTTTTGCAGTGATAACCACTATAAGTCCCCCAAAAATATAAAAAATATTTATCACGCGCAATAAATTGAATACAAGTATAAATGAAATTGAGTCATATATTATATTAAGTGATTTTAAGCCACCAACACTTTCGTCTTAAATTATTTCTGTGATAGCCGAAAACCAACTATTTTTAGTGCTTATTTTCGAAGTAATTAATAAAGGCTCACTGCTTATTAGCAATAAGGAACTAAAACTTTGCGCCAGTAAAAGTTTGAGTAATTTGCAATATGGCCATTTTTAGGATGGGATCCTCGCCCTAAGCCTTTTCAACCCAGAAGTGGGACCCCAACCGCAGGGCATCTCGCACCAAAGAATGATAGCTATGAGCTACTAATTAGACTTTTGATGGCGTCGGTCCACCCCATTTCCCACTTAACACATCCCGAGAACCGGTACGTGAACGGCTTTGGCCTTAACGATGTGAGGTCCGCACAAATTACACGTTGATGTGGAATTCTGGCTCCTGGCCCCCCATTTCGCATCCCCCATCCTCCATCCTCCATGGGAACCTTTTGCATAATTTAGTCATTGAGTTCGGCGGCTGAGGTGCGGGGTCGGATATATATTTTGTGGCAGTGCCATATGGATAATGGCAGCCGCAGGCTGACACGCTCTCTGCCGACGCCGGCTTTTCAAAGTGTTGAAGTGTAAAATAATTACTTCATTTCATCGATGTGTGGGCGTGGGCATCACATCACATCACGTTCAAGGCGCAATTCGGCTTAAGTATCAGCAATTTGACAAAGAGCCAGGCCACACAAAAATGCCAAAAAACGAGAAAAATATGTGTTTTCAAGCCCGTGAAAAATTCAATTTAAGGAGCTTTGCCACCGCTAAGTGGAAGCGGGTTCGCAATTTACAACGCCAGGCTAAGCACATTTTTTAAAGCTTAAGCGGAAAAGGGTTCCCACTTAATGGGTTTCTAATCCCGTTAAGAACGCACAAAGAATGCGCCAACTGCGTTTTCAAGGCGCCAGTAAAACAAATGTTATCAGACTTCCCAAGGATGAAGAAAACAAAACCTTAAGTTCCACCTCGCAGCTTTTCGTTCGTACCTTTCGTGCACTGGAAAAAAGTCTAAGGTTCAGAGATATATATGTAGGATTTTTATCAAGATCTAAAACTGTTTTTATTTCATTTGTATTATTCGTTATAACACTACTTGCAAATTCTTTTTATATACCTACTGTTTGATTTTTGGCTCAGTGCATTACTGAAAACTTTGAACTTGAGGCGCCACCTTGGCCACATTGCATAACCCCCAAAATTACAAACTGCATGATTGTGTGGAAGTGTGGGAGTGTATGTGAATGGGGTTTACATATAGGGAGGAAAATAATTCGAGCCATTTGCCGGGTGCAAATGGAATCGATAAATTTCGTGTTTCCCTCGTGGAAAACACATCCGGGCAATCCCAAATGAGAGAGGCGAAGGCTAAAGACAAATCTGCTGTACCTGTGAGCCATAATTCATATTAATTAGCGAATGTCAACGACAGAAAACACATTTAATTGGCAGTATGTTTCATTTAGCATAATTAGTTTTAGCCATAAGCTGAACGAATGAGTTTGAATTCCGAAATACTTTTTTCTTGCCTGATATGCTACTTTCTACTCCCTTGAGATTCTCTTAAGTGAGATTTGTCGTGTGTAATTAAATCCATAAGAGCATGTTTTAATTATAATTGCCTATATTTGCATGAGTTCATGACTTTGCCGCTTTGTTTATAACCAATTCTACCCAAATTCGCACAAAACACACACCACAACTTGTAGCTTGGTATATAATGTATTAGGGGAAAACCATTGATTCAGACTTGTCATTTGAAAAGTTGCAGGATAATCTGAGCAAAAATGAAACTCTAAGAAGTATGCTTTAAATTATCCCATAACCTTTTAATATTTGTGGTACATTTGTTTCACCTCGATTGTGGATTTAGCATACTTAAAATACAAGAAAAACTATTTTGCTTAGTTAAAATCAGTCCCTTTGATTTTTGAACTATAACGCCCTAATACTTCTTTTCCTTATTAACAAATGAAATCAATTTTTTGTTTTATTGAAAAGTATGCCAAATCTCAGTTGCACACCAAACTTATAAATAAACCTTTATGTGAGATATTTATATGAAGGAGTTTCGTTGGGGAACATCACACTAATTAATATAATTTTACACCCACAGGGCGCCACCAAGCTGACCAAGGAAGACATTGAAAAGGTTTTCTCGCTATACGATCGTGTAAGTAAATCAGCAAATAAAGAGCTAGATCCGAATGTATGTATAATTTTGAAATTCATTTTATAAACGCAGGACAACAGTGGCACCATTGAAAACGAGGAGCTCAAAGGCTTCCTCAAGGACCTTTTGGAGCTGGTCAAGAAGGTAGGTTGCGACTACAGGAGGGGCTGGGTTTAGGCTAAATGTTTGTTGTTTCCAGGACGACTACGATGCCCAGGATCTGGCCGCCTTCGAGGAGACCATCATGCGGGGCGTGGGCACCGACAAGCATGGAAAGATCTCCCGCAAGGAACTGACTATGATCCTGCTGACACTGGCCAAAATATCGCCCGACGACGAGGAGTAAGACGGGAGGTCGAGAGCAAGCCACAAAGAGATTTAAGCCAACTCTATTTTTGTCACCCGAACGAGGGAAATCCAGAAATGAGGCCACGAGGGCTTCGAGGCAATTGTTTACTTTAGAGCTGCATCCGAGGGGGCGGCACAAAAAAGATTTTGGTATCGGGGAGGATCGAGAGAGCGAATGTCGATCCAAAACCGAAACGAAGCTATTGGTAACATAAATCTAATATTAATGTTTCAATCTTAAATAAATGTTTATCGTACGTTAAGAAGTTGAGAGTATATTTCCCCAAAGTCAAAGCAAAAAGGAATCTTATCCAATCAAACAACTTGCAACTCTAAATCGAGCCACTTAAAGTAAACAATTAAGAAACGATAACATCAAGATCAGTACATCGATTTTATATTATATTATATTATATTATATGTGTATTTATATTTTCTATGTGTATTTGCATAAAGTATTTTATTTAATTACGAATTAAAACTCGAAATAAAGTAGTTATATTTAAGGATACAGAATTATTTGAGATTACCTAAGCATAAAAACTTATAATATGTGTGGCTACAATCTGTAGATAATCGTTGTTGATAATTGTGACAGTATCCCTTAAACGCAGCAAAACGAAAGTATTCCTTGCCAGTTATCGGCAGGTGGTGTATCCTGCACCCGGCATTATGTACTCGTACTATGTATATCTCCCGCAGAACATCAATCAATCAATCAAGAGCCACTTGCAACAACCCGAGGGTGGACACCACTAATGCAGGTGAATGCAAATGCATCGCCCACTTGAACGTGCCGCTGTCGAGCTGAAGGGTGGAAATGTATCTAGTTAACGAAAGACACTCGTCCTTGCATTTCCCACCCGGAGGTTCTGCGTAATAGGAGATTGCGAGGTGCAGAATCAGGCCAGCTGCGAACATTTCCACTCAATTTCCTGCTTAGGCAAATCGGTAACTTAACTTAAACTTTAACGGAAACTTAAACGCTGCGAACTACCTAACGTTTTTTCAAGGTGCTATAGCTATATACATTACGACTTGTTTCAGTCCCTAATCCTTTCCCGAGTTGTTTCCAATCTTTTTTTTTCAAATTTAACTAACTAAAGCCTAACAACTAATTACTTAAGCTTTAAAATTGGTACAATCTTGAAACGAGTTTATCCAAGGACTCGTTTTTAAAAGTTTGATATGAAATGGAGGAATGCATAAATTTTGAAAACCATTTCTTTCAGCTTTGATAATGAGACATTGGGTAGAATCGATTGTACTCCCGTACATGCAACAAAATGCCAACTTAACTTATAAATAAACTAATTACGATACAGCTCTATATGATAACATACTTATGCTAATCCTAAGATATTGTTGAAAACCACTTGCATGTAAAGCTTCGAAACGGACTTTCTCTATATACAACAAGATACCAAATACCTAACATCTAAATGGATATATGTCTAATACTATGGAAATATGACAGAAATGTTTTAACAAAATAAATACAATCTATGCAGACATCAAGGGGTCAGCACTCCATCGACAGTTGTTTGATTTTCCAATGATTTTCTCAGCCGTTTGTACTGTCGGTTGCGTTTCTTCTGGAGCTCGAGAAGATCGTTCAGCTCCTTGAGCAGATCAGTGGCACTTAACACCTTCTCGGTCAGCAGGGGAAAGAGGGTATTACAATCCTGCAATAAATCGTCCTTTTCCCATTCCGGGTCAACGAGATTGTTGGCCATGTCCATTAATTTCTTGATGCGCAGGCAGTAGCTAAAGTAAAATATCATCAGCAAATAATTCTTATACTAATGGAACAGAACCTACCACTTGGCATCTGGCAATTTATTGCTTATTATAAGCTTCCAGGCTGAGCAGTTCTTCAAATGCCAAGAACAGTGGCAACTCCCTCGGGTTCCCACCAAGGGATCTTTCCATTCCTTGACCGTTGCACACTGAGTTGGCGGAAAATTGACCTTCTCCACCAGCCAGGTGTGCCAAGAAACTGGCTCTCTTTCCTGGAAATTGAGTTCACTATTCCTCACATCCAAATTTATCTTCGCCAAGCTCTGGGAAGATCCCATCGAACCTCTAAGTTGGGAGTTTTTACCAAAATGCCGCTCCAGAAAGGCGGCCACCTCGTTTGGTTGGTCATGGGAAATCGGTTTGCTTATGGGACCGAGTTCCATCATCCTGTTTTGAAAGTTTAACCAGGATGGATTCGGGCAGAAGGCACGGGTTGTGTCGTCTGCATAAGTAATGAAGGTTTCGCTATGGGATTTTTTTTAAGGGGTACCAAATTAAATATGTTATAAAGCTTATGATTCCCGAATCAAATCACTAATATACTTCTAGAATTTTATTTTAAACAATTTTGGATTAAAAGACAGAAGGGAAGAAGGGTGGAGTGTCATCACAGATCATCAGGATTTCCAGTGATCGCTCCTCCACGTTATATCGCTTCCATTTGTATAACTCACCCGCTGTCGATGCTGACCACCAATTTGGTAATGATCCCACAGCGGGGCGTGTCAATTTGTGTTCGAGTCATACAGGCAATTTTACAGGGTGTCTCGAAAAACGTACAAAAAAAAACAAGACGAAATACCAGTCACGGATTACTACGTTTGTCCCTAATGGCCTCGAAGTCCAACTTCTCCTGATACGCCAGCCTTTGAAGGATCGTGGGATGCGTGTGATGCCAGCGGGCGTAGCAAGTGTCGTACACCGGGAAACTCATGTGATCCGCGTAGATCTTGATGAGGGCCATCCTCAGTTGAATCGAGTATCCCATGCGGTGGGCAAACCGATCGGCGGCGTACTCAAAGCGACGTAGGTTCCACAGCATCAGTACATTGGCCAGCGTGAGATACGGAGTGAGGGCGAATCTCAGGACGATGATGAATCCCACGATGATGGGACACAGTCCTGGTGCAAAACCCACCGCCATATACAGCTGCGGGCAATGGAAGAACAGCCCGAAGAGCCCCATGGTGAGAAAGAAGTGAATCTTCATGATAATGGTGGCCTTGTAGAAGTGTCCGTGCTTCCAGTGGCCCAGTTCGTGGCACACCACGCCCGCCACTTGCGTGTTGGTCAGTCCCCTGCCCACCTCGTAGGGTTGCAGATTGCTGGTATCCTGTCCCTTGTTTAGCAGCAGCGTGTCGAAGATCACAATCCTCTTCAGGCAGCAGCTCCCGTAGAAATAGGCGTTACTGTACTGCATGGTCCGCGTCTTGATGATAAACACACGCTTCATGGGGAAGCCGACCACGTCGCAGACCTTCTTGACCTCCGCATACAGAGCAGTGCCCTCCGGCAGGACGACCTGTCGTCCAATGCACGGGATACAGCAGTAGGGCAGGAAGAAGACCAGCAGCAGGGTGAAGACGGCCCAGAAGAGCCAGAACCACAAGAAGAAGTAGTAGCCGAGGATTTGCACACTGAACACAATGCCCGCCGCCAAAGGGAGCAGGACCAGTTGGCTCAGGAGGAGGGCCAGGGCACCGATGCAGCAGTAGAGGTACCACGGAAACTTGCCCGACATGCCGTAGCGCAGCTCCAGCAGGCACTTGTCATAGATCAGGACGGGCAGGAACCTCACGCAAATGTAGACGGTCAGGTAGGACACGAAGACCAAGCTGATCCAGATCTCCTCGGAGGTGAGCGATTGCAGTGTCATGGTAGCCAGGCCCCAGAGGAAGGGATAGAAGCCCAGGATCAGCTCGCAAAGCGAGATGATCAGGTCAATAAGGATCTTCCAGAGCTGCAGCTCCGTTTTGTGAAGCTCGTAGATGCGGGCCCGGTGGTAAATCTCCGGCGGAATGACCCCCCTCAGCTCCTCCGGCACCATGATCGCATTCAGGCACACCAGTTGCTGGGGTCGGAGAACCGGACTTAGTGACCACTCCAGCGGAGGACCCGCCACCACTTACCTGTCTCTTGGTGAGTATCATCTCCCAGATCCGGTCAACTAACACGATCAGGCATAACACCACCAGCACTATGACGGGATCTACCTTCGGCCAAGTATCGTAGAATGCCATCAAAACTTATCATGTTCCCCCAACAAACAACTGCGGTTGCAAAATATATATCTATATTACCCAAGCCAGATAACTCAATCAGAACCTACTGTGTTTCAAAAAAGCGAACCGAAGTCATGTAACGCCTAACGTCGAAGTTCCGCCAGGCGACCCAGACGGTCCAGCATCGTGGGGTGAGTGTGGTTCCAGCTGGAGTAGCAGCGGTCCGAGACGGGGAAGGCCAGGTTGTCCGCGTACAGCTTGAGCAACGCCTGACCAAGCTCTCCCGAGTATCCGAGTCGATAGGCGAACTCATCCGCCTGGTACTCAAAGCAGCGTGTCATACTCAGCATGCAAAAGTTGGCCAGCGTCATGTACGGCGTCAGTATGAAGCCAAAGATGAGGAAGATTCCAACGACGATGGGCTGCACCCCGGGAGCGAATCCCACAGCCTGGTAGATGGGCCCATGCGGGAACAAGAGCGCAAACAGTAGGATTGTCAGTATAAGATGTACTTGGAACGCCAGGATCGCCTTGTAAAAGTGCCCGTTGTGCCAGTGACCGAGTTCGTGGGCCACAACAGCCGTCACCTGGGCATCCGACAGTCCCTTACCCACATCCTCTGGCGGCAGCTGGGAGAGATCACGCCTGCCCCTATTCAGCAGTAGCGTGTCAAAGATCACGATCCTCTTGAGGCAGCAGCATCCGTAGAAAAAGGCGTTGCTTCCCGTGTTAGGATCGTGCACCCGAATGATGCGCACCTGGCTCATAGGAAAGCCAACCTGACTTGTAAGGTTCTCCAGTTGGTTACGTAGGCCTGAGTTTTCCAGAGGTACCCGCTTGCCCACAAAAGGATCAATCAGAAACGGAATCAGCAGAATCACGACGAAGGTCAGGATCAGCGATTGGCCGTACAATCCCAGCGGAGCATATGGTCCCATGGCGAGGAACATGTACACCAAGGCAACCACCACCAAGGTGGTGAGCACCACTCCCAAAATCACGTCGAAGACAAAGCGACAGATGCGAGTTAGGCACGGTGGTTTCGCCCTGGTGTACAGGCTCTTGATGCACAGCATCTCGTAGAACGTGGCCGGAAGGCTCTTGAGCCATAAGTACAAGCTCAGGAAGAGCACGAAGATCACGGAGACGCATGCCTCGTGCTCCATCCACTTGGCCATGGCGCACTTGCCAGCCACCCCATACAGCCAGGCGTAGAAGCCGAAGTAGAGCTCCAGGATGCCGATGATAACCACAGTTAGTAAGGTGTTGACAATAGTAAACCATCCCTTGTGGATCTTGTAAACACGCATCTTGTCGTAGAGATCCTGCGGCAAGTAGGGACTAATCACAGTCGGTACCCTATCCGTTTTGTACGCCACTCGAATCTGTAAGATTAAATGTTGTTCTAAAATACCAGGACACCAGCATGACTTACGTCGCGAAGCAGTAGATAAGTGGCCCACAGATTGTCCAGCACTAAAAACGCGATGATTATGTAGAGTATTACTATTGGATCGTCCCAAAAGTTTGCAGACATTTTAGGTTCCTCTGACAGCAGTTTGACATATTAGGCATATTTTTTAAAATTTTTAAGCTCCGTTAGGGAATCATATTCGGCTGGGTTCTGATAGAAGGATTTTAAACTACCAGAATACATGTTTAAAATCTTCAAAACAAGGGTTGTCTAATTACACAGTCTTCAAAATTTTTTTAGGGTAAGCCCCTTACTTTATTTTTTGTACGTTAAAACAAAAGGGAACAGTGTAAACTTTGGTCTTGTATGATGCCAGCTGTCTTAGTTCAGTTTCTTTTCTTCTTTGAGCTCCTTGAGCCGATTCAGCCGCTGGAGCAAAGTCGGATGTGAGTGATTCCAGGTGGAGTACAGCCAATCGTACACAGGAAAGCCAAGGTTGTCCACGTTCAGTTTAATGAGTGCCTGACCCAACTGCTCAGCGAATCCCAGCTTAAAAGCGAACTCATCGGCCTGGTACTCGAATCGTCGCGACAAGATCGTCATCGCGAAGTTCATTAGTGCGTTGTAGGGGGCCAGAACATAGGTAAAAACAATCAGCAAGCCCACGAGGATTGGGCGGGTGCCTGGCTGGAATCCCATGGCCACGTAGAAAGGAGGATACTTGAAGACATTTCCGAAGACCAGGAACATAAGGAAGAGATGAACCTGCATGATGATTATGTTTTTGGTGACGTGTCCCAGCTTCCAGTGGCCCAGCTCGTGTCCCAAAACAGCCAGCACCTCCTCGTCGGTGCAGCCTTTTCCTTTTTCGTCTTCGGAGAGTTCAGAGTCGTCCGATTTACCTTTGTTCAACAGCAGCGTGTCAAAGAGCACAATTCTTTTTGAGTTCCAGAGACCATAGAAGTAGGCATTGCTATGGGAGGATCGCTTAGATCCCTCCACCACAAAAAGCTTGGTGAGCGGGAACTTCAGCGAGGCAGCCAGATCCTCGATGGATTGCCTCAAAGCTCCCTTCTCCAGCGGAGTATACTTGTCGAACAAGGGGGCAATGAAAATCGGATACAATGTGAGAAGAACCAGTGATATTACACCGGTGAAGATCCACAACCAGATGAAAAAGTTGTCGCCGCCGCGCTGGACAATGAAAATAATGGCCGCGGTGATGGGAATCATCAGAACCTGGGTGACCAGGAAACCCTTGAGCTGATCCCAGGCGAAAAATCGCGCAGTCTGCTTGTTGAATCCGTGCGTCTCCTCCAGCACGAATATCTTGTATATCTTGAAAGGCAGTCCCTTGAATGTGCTCAACACATTTGAGATCAGGACAAAGACGCAGCTGACGATGATCTCATTCTTCGAGTCCCATTGCAGGCGATCCACCAGCTCCACCGACAGCTGCCAAAGCAGGGCGATCAGGCCGATGTACAGCTCCAGACAGAGCAGACCCACATCCATGACCACCGCCTTGAAGATGCCGAAGTTCTCCTGATCCAAACCATATTTCCTCGCCTTGTGAAACGTGTCCTCGCCCATATGTGACGTCAGTTCTACGGGCACCTTCAGTGCAGTGCGATACACTTTCACCTAGTGGCGAATAGAGAGGGGAAAGCATTTAACGGGGACATTCCGTGATGCCAATTAACATTTGCGACTCTAATTTTATCAACCGCATTGATAAAATTCCTCGCCAAATATCGCCATCTCACTCGCACGAGCCGGCAAGGGAAAACTTACCTGCCGCAGCGAAATATAAATCTCCAGGGCATTTTCAATAACAACCAGCAACAGAATGCTAAGCAGCACAGTGTCTGCGTCCAATGAAGACATATTTAAATGCTATTTCATTAAAACTAATAAAACTGGAATTTTACAAGCGCCCAATGACGATTTGTCAGAGTGGTGTGGCCGACGCTCGACCGTTATAAAATCACAAAACTTTGTCGGCTTCGTTATCGAACTTCGATAGAAAGGCAATGCTGGCTATCGGGCGAATCAAAATAAAACAAAAAATGTTATTTTTAAGGCGATTTTACAGCAAAACCGAACGTATAGCGCAAGTTGCAAAATCCCACAAGCCTGGCGACTCTTTGAGTATTCAGGTAGGGCCGATAATTAACAGTTTTCACGTTTTTTTCATACACAAAAACTCAATTCAAAAAGGGCTGGATCAAAAATGTTCGCCGGCTGAAGAACAATACCTTCCTGGACCTAAATGATGGGTCTTCTAGCAACAGGTTCCAGGTGGTTGTGCCACGGACTCCGGAAAACCAGCATCTAGCTCCAGGCAGCGTCATTTCCGCAGTGGGTCAAATCCAAGTGGCTCCGAGCGGCAACTATGAGCTGCATGCGGATCATGTGGAAATGTTGGGTAACTATTAGTATCATAAAGATTTAGATACCATGCAAAGTCTTTATTACCACCTCCAGCTGAAGGACGACTACAGGAAGGCTATCCCTTCAGTCCAAAACAAAAACATCCACCAGAATATGTCCGCGAACACTTGCATCTGCGTTCCCGCGTTGATTTTATAGCCGCCCAGATGAGAATCAGGCACAAGGCTCAGAAAGCCATTCATGACTACATGGATGAGCTGGATTTCGTGCAGATCAACACTCCTCTGCTGACCACCAATGATTGCGAGGGAGCAGGAGAAGTATTCCGCGTTCAACCAGATTCAGAAGCTCTGCTCAAACAGATGTCCAGACCGAACGTTCCCGTAGAGCAGAGCTATTTCGATAACAAGGTGTTCCTGACCGTCTCCGGACAACTGCACTTGGAGGCCATGACTTATGGTCTGGGTAATACATATACCCTTTCTCCGGCCTTCCGAGCGGAAAACTCCAAGTCCCCACTGCATTTAGCCGAGTTCTACATGTTCGAAGCGGAACTTGCCCATATGGAGGACTTGGAGAAGCTTGCGCAGTTTATTGAACGGATGCTCAAGTTCGTAACAAATCGCTTGCTGGAAACTAGATCTGAGGATATACATTTTTGTCAGAAAAACTTAAACTCCACCTTAGATCTCCCTTGGCTAGAAGTCCCCTGGAAGATCATAAGTTACGATGAAGCTCTTCAAGTGCTGCAAGAAAACAAGGATTCTCTAAAGACCCCCATAAGCCTCAGTGAGGGTTTCTCCAAGGACCAGGAACTGTTTCTTGTGGCTCATTGCGGCGCTCCTGTATTCGTTGTGGATTGGCCTGCTCAGCAAAAGCCTTTCTACATGAAAGTCTCCCGCGCAAATCCCAATCGAGTCCATGCCCTGGATCTTCTAATGCCAGCTGTTGGTGAATTATGCGGAGGAAGCCTGCGTGAAAGCGATCCAGCGATCTTAAATGCTCATCCCCAACTGCCTAAGGACCTGTCCTGGTACGTTGACCTTCGAAAGTACGGGGGAATTAAAACTGGCGGTTTTGGCATGGGCTTCGAGCGTTATTTGCAGCTGGTCACGGGTGTCAAAAATATCCGAGATGTGATACCCTTTCCTAGGTATCCGCACAGCTGCAAGATGTGATTCATTATAGGTGTAAAATAATTCGGTTTATTGTTGTTAAAAGTGTAATAAACGTATATTACTTTGGAGTATGTTTATAATCATAAGCTTTAGGAAATTGTATGTTCGATCTAATATAAAATTATTGGCGCAATTTTTCAGGCAAGCCTTTACAGCTGCCCCAACATGGGCTTACGACCAGGCCAGGCTTCCTTGGCATATTTCTTTTTCTGTGGACACAGGGCATCGCCCTCACCACTGGAGTCGTGATCCTCGCCATAGCGACGCACTAAAATTAAAAAAAAAAAGTTAGGAAAGGAGTTTATAAAGGTTTGTCGCCTTAGTAATTACCATTCGCATTGGCGACTGCCAACTTTTGGGCCAAAGTCGAGGTGGGCTCCACAGCCTCATCAAAGACGGGCATCACTTCGGGCGCAGGATTTGGCAGCAACAGGCCTAACTTGGAGCCAATGCTCAGCGGCGAAATCGGCTCAAGATCACCCTTGCCATGCATTTCTGCCGGTAGTCCCTGATACAGCGAATTAGTTGGCGAGTGGGGCACCGCGTTGGGCGGAGGCATTTCTCTGTGCTGCTGCTGCTGGTGCTTCATATCCGCCAAACTCTGCTGGAACATCTGGTGGGCATGGGCGGCATTGACACTCGACAGGCTACTGCCCGAATGGATGCCCATGTGGTTGACATCGTAGCGAGCCCGTTTCGCGGGCACCACGGTGGTTTGCACGAGGTTCCTAAACCGTCCCACATTAGGGTCTACATCTTCAGGATTGATGACGATCTCCTCGTCGTTAAACGTGACATTTCGGATGCGACGACCCTGCTTTAAAGCGTTTTGCTTCCGCATATTGGTGTCATCATCGATGCCCAGCATTGAGATGCGCCGATTGTGGGCCGTGTTATACTCTGTGAGATTCTGGAGGGAAGAGCATAGGTTCATTAACATGGCAAAGGAGTTTCAGTATTTAACCCACATCTAATTCGGTTTGGCTTTCGGGCAGGCCTAGCAGAGCTCCGTCACTGGTTTCACTGAGCGGCAGGTCCTCCATGATGTTGCTGTGGTGACCCGAGGGTCGCTCCCTGAGTATGTAGTTCCTGGTAGAAGCCCCAAAATGGAAGGTGCTATTGATCTGCAACTGTGTGGGCTTGTGCGCCTCCAATCTAAGTGTTCCAATAAAGGTGCCATGAGCTGAAGAATATATTTTATACATTAATCTTCCTAGATTCAGGATGAGACCACTCACTGGACCCCAAATCCACGAGGTAGGCTATGTTCAGGTGCTTGTGGTAAACAAATGCCGAGTGGACTCGCGAACAGGAGGCATGGTCTATACAAAAGTCGTTCATCTGGCTGTTGCGTCCAAATAAATAGCACCTTTTCTCATCCACCATCAGTTTCTGGACCAGTTTGTCGTCCTTCAGAACATCCAGATGCAAACCAGTGGGCGGTTTGCCGGCCCTATAACGACCACAAATTACATGTTTTTGGAAAAAACTGGTTGTTTTCTTTATAAACCCACCAACTGGGTATGTCGTAGCTGTTAGCCATGTGTTAAACTTCTGGTTAACGTTACAAAAATTAGTTGAAACCAAATTTGTTTATTTTTATGCAAAATCCTTTGCAGCCGGCCAATGTGTACACAAAAAATTTTTTGGTGCGACAGTTTCGATAGTATCGGCTTTTATAAACCAATAATAATAAGGGCTTGCTTTTGTGAATTTAATGTTTAACAAGAAAGATGTCTAATGGAAAAATTTGGTTTATTTCTGGCAGCTTTCGATGGTATATTTTGAAGGTCTTGTTACGGTCACACTTGCCAAAAGTAACAGAAAGACAACAAAAACATAAATAACGCACGCCCCCAACTGACAATTCTAAAAATAATATATGGAACTAAGTATTGTTAATCCAATTAAAGAGGCTCAACTAATTAGCGTTAAATAAAAAATTGTTACATAAATTAAACTAGTGCGCGAATGTCACTCCTTAGCTTTTATTTTTTGAAGCTGTCAAAACCGTAAACCTGTTTTGGATGCCCGTGAAATCATCTATTGTGCTGCCTTGTGACGTCCATAGCCACAAGTATTATTCATAGATAATTAGCGGACGGAAAAATGATTGCGACTACGGCGATTGCGGATCTGTGCATCTTTCTGCTGACTTGGAATGTGGGAACCCACTCGCCGCGGGATCAGGATCTGACTTCGCTGTTATCCCTAAATGGAACCACCAGCTGTCCAGAAAACCAACTGCCCGACATCTATGTGATCGGCTTTCAGGAGGTGAGCACCTCTCAGGTGCTGAAAATCTTTCAGGACGATCCGTGGGTCCTAAAGATCGCAGACGCTTTGAATGATCACCAGTTCGTCAAGTTGGACTCGAAGCAGCTGCAGGGAATCCTCATTACTATGTTTGCCCAGCACAAGCATATTCCTCACATGAAGAACATCGAGTCGGAAGCCACGCGCACGGGATTGGGTGGTCTCTGGGGCAACAAGGGAGCCGTGAGCATTCGGCTGTCCTTGTACGGAACCGGAGTGGCCTTCGTCTGCTCCCACCTGGCTGCCCACGACGATAAGCTGAAGGAGCGCATCGAGGACTACCACCAGATCGTGGACAACCACAAGTACAGTGCCCAGGGTTATCCGCGGATCTTCGATCACGACCTCGTCTTCTGGTTCGGGGATCTAAACTTCCGTCTGTCCGGGGACATGTCCGCCTGGGATGTGCGTACGGATGTGGAGAACATGCGCTATGCAGATCTGCTCCAATTGGACCAGTTAAACCTGCTGCGGGAAAAGGGCAACGCTTTCAGCCTCTTAGAGGAGCAGCAGCCAAACTTTCCTCCCACTTTTAAGGTAATAATTAAGTTTCAATATCTTATCTTCAATAAAGTAGATATTTGTTTCTCGATCTTTTTAATCCAAATTTATATGCGTTGGGAGAGGTATCAAAGTACACTTTAAACCGTCTTATTTTAAAAATAATTTTTCATTTCCTTTATAAGCAGTTTATCTAATTATATATTCTTTGTAGACGATGTTAGGAAATCCCCTATCAAAGCGACTAATTAATAGAATTGTTTGCCTTTCCTCCAACGTTATCTGCTTTAATGTTTGAAAACAAAAAAAAAAGGCATAGCCGTACTTAGTCACTCTAGTAGCGAATCATTTTATTGAATTAAGCTAGACTGAAATTAAGAAATCAATTTTTTCGCCTTATCTCAAGTACCCATTAAATGTCAACTTGAATTTAATTCCAGTTCGTGGAAGGCACCAGTGATTACAACTTGAAGCGAAGGCCCGCCTGGTGTGATAGGATTTTGCATCGCGTGCAGAGCAACATTTATCCGGGCATTACCCTGAGTGCCAACCAGCTGTCTTATCAGTCTCACATGGACTACACCCTCTCTGACCACAAACCCGTATCGGCCACTTTTAACTACAAGGTCGAGGCGGCCAACCAAACTCTTACTGATGAGGAACTCTACGAAATGACACACGGAGCTGCTTCTCGTCCAACGGTTCCAAATGTTAGTCTTACCTTCGTTTTTGTGCTGTTTGTAGCTTTGCCGTATTTTCAACTTTGATTTCGCTTCTTTGTAGTTATTTAACGCTGAACTTGAGCAATGGTAGCGCCGCCATGACGTCACTCAATTTTAAACTTAACATCAAAACTAGCTTGCTTCGGCAAGCCGAAGCTTATATACCCTTGCAGTCATTACATATTTTTACCAATTTTTCCTATGACAGTTAAAAAATATAGTTGTCCGATTTTAATGAAATTAACACACCTTGAGTGTTTAGCAAACTTCTGATTAAAACTATAATGCCCTCTGCAAGGGTATACAAATTTTGTTGAATGCTTTTAGATCTATAGAAGAGTTGTGGAGTAATTAAAAGACTTCCTTGCAGAAGGAACCAGAGAAACGAAAGTAATATCAAGTGCAAATGTGATGGAATCTCAGCTAATTAAGCAATACAAAAAACAATTCTCGAGTGATTCAAGAATAAATATATCATACGTAGAATTCAAGTAGCAAAAATATATACACATACTTAGTATCAGTCAATTAATGTGAGATTCTGTTTAAGTTGATTATTTCATCGTAATAAACAAATGTATTTTTGTACAAAAACTTGTTGGTCGAATAAAAAAACTGTTACCTCTCGATTTGACTCATGATTTTATTGTGATTACCAATCTATTCTGAGAAAAACATAAATAAACAAAGAATAAATAAATAGACTTGTTTTTGGGTTTATTATTCGATGCTAATGACTGTCATCAGCATTCTCTATTCTTTATTAGCTAGAATCCTTGGGTTGAACAGTTCTTTATACATTCACCTGGGCAAATTAAATAAAAAGTTATGTTGTATAAGTAGATAAGCCACCTTTAAATTATTTTTAAAGCGCATTGCTTAACTTAACTATGGTAAGATGGGTCCTTGCATTAAGGTAATTCATAAATATATATGTGTATTTTTGGATAAAGCGTTTCTAGTTTATGTGGGATAAATGCTTAATTGAAAGCTAACGTAAAATTGCCTCCTCAATTCCTTATCTCACATCTTTGCGTTCAGGATATACTTCAGGTGTGGTTCAGATGGCACAACAACAAAACATGAAACGAACTGAGTCAACACAATAGGATTAAAAGTATTCTCAATATCTGATTATCATAAATACATAGGTGTATAAATTGTCCCTTTCGAAGTGTTCTCGATTTTTGTTACTTAGTTTACTAACGGACGTTTTGTTCATATTTCTTTGAATTTCTTTGCTTAATACAAAAGCCATTGTTTTTCACAGTATACTTTGTTTTTTAACCATACCAAGTGGTCCAAGTATTTGTTGTCGTTGGATATAACGATTGCATAAGAAGCGACACCGAACCACAGAAACCACGCGACCTTACCACGTGTCACCGAACATAGATAGTTGTTATCTAACTAGTTACATAGATAAGATTGAGTGTAAGTATAATCTCCAGTCAGGTTTTGTTAATTTCGATTTCTATTGTAGAACACATTTGTCTTTTTCACCGCTGATGTCCACATGCTCCAGTTTCCTAGCGATTTCCTGATCGTCCTCGATCCTAAAATAGCCAGCGGATTATTTTCTATAAGTGAAAAGCTTTTATTCAGATTAAACTTACGCTATCTCCTGGTTGTGCAGATGCTGAACCAACTGGTCTCGCTTGTCAACAATCGTCATCAGCTCCTCGAGCAGAAGCCGCTCCTTCTCTCGCTGCACTTCCGTCTTGCGCCAGTCCTCCACAGATTGCGCCGCCCGCAGCTCCTGATTCAGCATCGTATACTTTCGCTCCAAGTCTTTCTCTTGTTCGCTAAAGGGTAAAAATAGCCTCATGATAAGACACCAAACTGATAGCGTGTTTAAAGGCAAACTTACAGTATATTCAGTTGCATTTGTCGCCGGAGGAGGGCATTCTTCTTGTTGACCAGCGTAAACCATTGCGATAGCAGTTGTTCCTCCGTTTCCTCGGTCTCTGTGGAATGCATACGCGACTTATTATCGACAGACATTGATGGGGGTTTTTGTTTGTGAAATACTAAGATTAATTTTGCTGGCCTGTTCTGATTTTGTTACTGAAATCATACATACATACATTATATTACAATATTTTTCTTCAATAGAGGTTAAGAACACTTTAATAATACATTTTACTAAAATAGGAATCAGAACAGGCCTTTCGTGCTTGCTTTTAGTCTATTCAGGCGTCCTTTGGCGTTTTCAAAAGCTGCAGCAGAGCGTGGACTCTGTGATTAGTGAGCGTAATATCGGAACGGTTAGAACCTAGTCCAAACATAGTTAAACACAACTTGGAGCGGCTGCCCGTCCTCGTTTACAAGCAAACACAGACATTAAATAGAACAAACAAACGGCACAGAGGATGAGCGAGTGGATGCGGTTGAGAGAGGCGAGCGGGCAATCTGGGCGGGCAGTCGGGCGGAGAGGCGTGGCAGTGCATCGGCAGAAGCGATTAGCAGAGCAGCTCAATGAATCAGGCATGAGAGGATGGGCCGCACTTTACCACAATGACTGGGACTGTTCAACAAATGGGAGCGCCGCTCCCGCCGCCGACGGCGTCGCCTATGGCGATCCTGCTGCCGCCGTAGGGAGGCCGCACGACCGGTGGCCGCCAGCGCCAGTTCCTCGTCATCGTCACTGCGCGTGGGCAGGTTATCACAGGAGGACTGCTGCGAGGAGAGCGCCGACGGGGAACTGTCTAGCATGTGGGTGTAGGGCACAACATGATGCACATGATGCGGGCGCAGATGAGCGGACGTAGCAATGGTCGATGGATGGTTCTTGTTCACATTCACAAAACACGACTGGGAGCGGGGCCGCGGGCGCAGACGCGTGCGCAACTCGTCGCCGAAGTTGCAGTCACTCTCGCTGGACGTGTCCCGGTCGTCGTCCTCGTCGCTGCATGCTCCGCTACCACCGCCACCGCTACCAGCACCTCCACCAAACAGACTCTCGTCATCCGAGTCGAGCAGCTTGATTCGTATCACATCACCACCACCAATACTATTTCGGATTAGCCTAAGGAAGGGGTTGCCATTGCTAGCGCCACCCCGGCGGTTATTACTTGGATTACCGCCCATCACGGCACGCAGCTTGGCCTCCAGACTGCTGGCCTTCTGGTCAATGGCCTCCTGCTCCCGTTCGAGGGCTTCCAGCTCGGACTCAATGTAGGACAGCTTGTCGCCCTGCAAGAGTTCCGAAGTAAGTTATTACTGTCAATCAAAGGGTATAATTTTGCTAGGCAACTGCATCAGCTTACCCTCTTCTCGTGCTTTGGTGAGATGCGTTCCACGATTGCGTTAAACGACTGCAGGGGACTGCCATTGTGACCCAGGCCCTTCGAATCGCTTAACCTATGACTAGGACTGACCGGCTCCTTGGTATCCAGCTTCTTCCCGTGCTCCTTGTAGAACTCTTCGGCTCCGTTATGGATCGGGGAAATGGTGCGCTCCAGTTTGGGCCTGGTGGGGCTGGTGGGACTCTCGATGGAGCCGCCGCCGCCGCCCCTCACACGTGTCTCCAGGATGAGACGGGCCTGCTCCCGCAAGCGTTGCTGCCGCTGCTGACGATCCTCCTGCCAGGGAAAAGACATCGGAACAACTGAGTGAACATTTGCGCTAAATTGGCTTTTATAAAGTACATAAGTACACAGGAAATCGGCGTTTCTTAGAAAGTGTAATAAACACCTTTAAAATTATTGGCCAGTCCTGAACTTTAGTTCACCATATGGATACTTATAAACAATTCATACAGTTTCATTTGATTTCTATCAGCTAACACTACCATTTTAAGCAAGTTTAGTTTACACTTCTGAATGCACTAGTAGAGTGCGCGCTAGGTAAACTTAAAACAGATTCTCTAAATACGTTTCGATTGGAAGATATTTCAATTGTTTGTTTATATTTGTATAATACTTAATAATAATAATCAAATTAAACAACAAGACATGCAAGAGATAAGCTGCGCTGCGTGCGGCGGACTGCGTCTCTAGCAAAAAGCTACTTACGTCGTTCGCATCGCTGGTATTGTAAAGCTTAAGCTTTTCCATCATCAGCTTGGCCTTTTCGGTCATCAGCTTGTGGCGCGTTAATATTCGCTACAAAACAAACCAAAAATAAAGCAAAAACAAGGAAACCAAGTATATACAAAACTGAAAAGCTCTCGGAAATCAACTGCAAATTAGATAAATAAATAAAACGCTAAAGCCAAAGCAACAACTCAATGGATAACTTCAACTTAACGTGGCAAGTGTAATCCTGGCTTTTTACTCACACTGGCCGCCTGGGGATCTATAAGGTTCTCCTTGGCTACCGATTGTGGCCGTTCAAAGGATTCCTGGGTTTCCTCCAGCGGCGGCGGCGTCTGGCAGCTAAGCACCGACGACTGATGGGTATGCTGCGATGCGTTAATTGAGTTCTTGTCCTTCGTGGGCGACAGGACCTTGTCCAGTATGTTCTTCGAGTTGTTTAGAATCAAATTCTTAACATCCTTTTTGCTTGTGGGCGACAGTTGCTCTGATTTATTTTGCCCGTATATCTCATCGTCAAAGGAGTTTTGGTGCAACAGCTGCGTCTTCAGGTGCGAGAAATTGATCCGATTCTGGGACAAGTTGTCCGACTTGTAGTTTCCAATCACGTAACTCGACTCATCTGCCGTAGAGCCTAACAGGTTGGTTCGTAAGTAAATCAAATGCAATATATGTAATGCAATGCAATGGCTTACCAATTTGTTCGATCTGCAACTGCTTGCCAGTGAAATGCGCCCTCAATTGATGCAAATAAGTCATAACGGCCAATTTATCTGGTACTGTCAACAGATTCATGTCACGAGGCTCAATAACACGGGGAATTCCCAACGATTCCGCCGCATCGAAGGCGATTTTGCAGTTTCCTACCACCTCATGGGCACTTAACTCGGTCATGTCACTAAAATTAAAAGGGATTAACGATAAGACGGTTAAGAGATTACCCAATTCACAAAGATCAATAAATTTGAGGTGATTTATCTGTTCCTCTTAAGGAAAAACGAATCAGATAGTGTCACCAATTAATTATAATTTGCATTATCTTGATATCTTTTGTGACCTCATTTTGGTAAGGAATGCAAATAAACCATAAGCACTCACATGAGCTCGGGCACGAAATGATGAATGATAGCGCAGAAGGCCATTCCGTTGCGCCAGCTGGTCGTCAGGTTGGTGACCTTCACATTGGGGTAGTCTTTGGTAACTTCTTTGCACCACTCCAGCAGATCCTGGCCAGGCGTGTTCTCCTTCAGCACTATCCGCTCCACGGGCTTCAGGCTGTTGCTTAGCGAGCCAGAGGTATTGAATCCAGACTGTGAACCGATCGATTCGTTTATCACAGATGCGGGTGCAGGTGCTGGTGCTGGTGCGGGTGCGGATGCGGGTGTCGGCGAGGATTCATAGCTCTTCTTTAAGTTCAAGGGCTGCAGCTCGGAGCGCTTGGCACTCGGAGCAAGCACCGGGGGTACGCTCCTACTGGAATTGCTCTCCTCGAGGGGCTTTTCCTTGGTGGTGCTATTGTTGTCCAGACTCTTGGACGTGTCCTCCTTCAAGCTTTCCACCCTTAAATCCATTCCATCCTCTTTCTCGGGCAGGAATAGGGCCCTCTGCTTCTTTGGCTTTACATCTTCTTTGCTTGCTTTGGGCTCAAGCGGCGTCGAGGTGACCATTTTTTCAAAGGCCACATTGGTTTTCGGTTTCAATGGCTCCACAGGTGTCAGCTTGGGATGCTTTACTTCACCCGGTGACTTAATGGGCGTATTGTCCACCAAGGGCTGCAGTCCATTGGGTGTTTTCTGGGACTCGTCGGCACCACTGGCACCACTGGAGCCACCGGAGCCACCGGATGGAGCTGTGGGCAAGTCTAACTTGTTCGCAGCTTCCCGTTCGCCGCCGGCGTCTAGTTCAAAATGCAATTGATTAAATGACTCGGCCAACGGGGTTGGGTCTTCAGATAACGAAGGTACTACACAATTACAAACAAAAGAAAACAAAAAAGAAAACAATTTACAATTTACGCACAAGTTACAAGTTGCAGGAAATCATTCAAGATACGTGATGTGTTGTAGATGTTGTGGGATATAGAAAGGAAATAATTTCTTTTTAAGTCAGAGAAATGTTTGTACAAATTATCTACAGCTAAAATGCTATAATTAGAATCCATTGTTTTGTTATTGTTTCAAAGAATGTTGAATTTTGATTTCAGTAGTTTAGATCATGCGTGATCATTGATGAAGAGTACATATATGGCATCTGCGAGATGCGTAGATAGATCTATACATAATAAACACATTTACTAGGGCTTTGACATACTTAACCAAATGGATATTTATTATCGAAACCGAATTGAAAATGTTTTCAGATATAACTAGCACTTCAAGTACATAATACATATACGATCTAGTCCATTTTTACATACTAACAAATACAAATACTTTAATTTTAGCACATTAAACATAATGTTTGGATATTTAAAGAAGGTCTTACCACTTTGAGGGGTGGCCACATCAATGCAGCCATTCAGGCTTGTTGTCATCTGCTCCAGTTGCTGGGTAAAGTCATATAAGTTGTCCGTAATTTCACTAAAATTGTCAAGATCGGGAATATCCTCCAAGTCGTCCAAAGGTGCAACATCGTTGTTGTTTACGGACATCATGGAAACAACACTCTGCATGTCCTCGTCTCTGAAAGGGAAACAAGCCATCAAGCCCATGCATATTTACAAGGATAATTAGACTCACGTTGCCTTTCCTTCTCTTAAAAATACACAGCTTATTGTCAGTTCCAAACTGGCAGCTGTAATCTTTTTCGAGACTGGCTTTAAACTCAAAGTAAAGCTCTGCTGAGTGGATTCTACGCTGGCATACTTTCTCATATTAATGCTGGCATTGGCCAGCACACGTTTCTTACCCATTGGGGTAACCTATTAAAAATGATCTTTCGTTAATGATGATATTCTGGATTTAGTTAGGTAATTTTCCCACATCTTCGATGACGAACGTCCAGTCCTTGTCCTCCAGCTCGTGCGTGCGGGGATCCTTAAAGAGGGTGACCGATATGGTGTGGTTGTCGGGCACTGCCCAGGATATATTACCCACCAGGGGATTCATCATATCCGGCTCCCATGGCAGCGGAACACTGGCCACTCGCCTAGATCTTCTGGTCCAAACAATCGAAAGGTTTGACGGTCGCCTTGAAAAAGCCAATCACATGATTACTAAAAGTTGCATGCTTAAATGGTTTCCAAAAGTTCTTTCAACTCTGCTCAAACAACATACTCGGCATTTTTTTTTACTTATAAAATATATATACATATAAATGACCATGAATAAACATTTCTGTTTGTGCGATTTGTGATATGTATGTACATTTGTGGGTTTTTCAGTTGATAAATAAATGAGATGAATTTTTGTTAAATTTATGTCGACAGTAAACACTTTATGTAAACAGGAAGAACGAGTTCATTTGTAACTGCAAAGATATCAAAATTCGGTAATCGGGGTAATCTCAAACAAGCTATACAGACATTCAAACTGCTTAAAAGCGGGCAACAGTACGTTCAATTTTATTTGCATGACAAGCAGTGAATCAGTGAATCAGCAGCAGAGAAGCAGATAAATCTATATAATTAGCCTTATTTGGTAAAAGATATGTTTACTGATGTTTACTGATTTGTCAAAGGTTAAACTAAATTTGTGGTTTCCATTGAAAAATAGTATTTCCCACAGTTTATAGGCAAGAGAGTAGGGAGATGAGCATACAGGAAAAACCTAATACCATTTCTCTAACAAAAACTTAATGTTAACCGCTTCAATTGCCGACTATTTCGCTTAAATTGAAAAGCACTTAAGCCCCCACCCACACCTACATAGATACTTAAAGCGATTCCCCAATGAATTAATATTAATCCACTTTATTGTAGGGCACTTACCACTTGGCGGTGGTTTCCAGATGCAGATCGTGGTACGATGCAGTGAACTGGAATTTTGCGGCGCGCTTGAAATTGCGCTGCAATCGCTTCCACACGCTGGCCATTTTAGCGGGCTCGAACCGTAGTCGGACTGTTTAAGTTCGATTTCTTAAGGCTTAAGGTTTGTAGAAAAATTGTACACGTTTCGATCGTTTAAGCTTGCTGTAACTAATTTATTTTGTCATTTTTACCACTCAACTGTTGCTGCAGGCGATCTGGGCACAGAAAAAAATACAATAAAAACGCCTGGTTATATGCTTCAAAATTTCTGGGTAATTTTATAAAATTCATTCACAAAAACAAAATGAGAGAAAAAGGCAGGTGCAATCTTTTATCTTTTTGTTAAGTTTAACAAACAGAAAGTTAAAGTCTACAAAACGGAAAACATATTTATGTGTATATATTTTGGAAACGATTTTCTTGCTTTGTAGTCTGCGAAAATGCTCAAAAACCATCACACACACATACGCGCAAACAGTTCTTGTGCTGTATTTGTTTTTTGCTGTTTTGTGACCTTTAGTTGTCACTACGTCTTTGTTGTTCTTGTTGTTGTAGCGCTTGATTTTCTTATAAATACTTTAGAGATTACAGCTTATTGCTAGTTTGTTTTTATCTATTATTGTTCTGGCGTGTATTTGTGTGTTTGCGTCTCACTGGCGAATATTTTAGCAAAACTTGTATCGATACATAGACGTACATACAAATACATAAATAGCACCATTATGACGTCACTTTTGTTTTGGTCTCCAATTTCGTTTCAAGGTCTTTCGGTTTCGAGCCACTGTTCGCCGAACATTAGCGCGTTTCTCCCAAGCAATCGCAGCCGTTTATTTTTTATCACATTACAGCGAATAATTAAATTCACACCGATTTACTTCGCACTTCGATTCAATTTTACCGTCGCGAGCATATTGAACAGAGGTGAGCAAGCTACGATAGCTTGTGAGAAAATATCGATATTTAGCTATCTAGCCAGTATCGATAATTTTTAAACGACTTCGAATGTAGAAAGGTTGAGAGCTTGGCTAAGTCTTAGCGTTGCTTTTTACCATTTTACGCGAATGAAATTCTAACTTCGGCTTTCAACTGAAAGGTCAACTTCAACCCATTGCTGTTAAAATATTTTACTCCACTTGAACTTGTTTTAAACGCAATTCGATAAATTTTATTTATATTTAAATCATGGTTTCGTTAACATTAATTACAATTATTTTAAAATTAGGCGTGGCTGCTGTTTTTTTCCTTTTTCGATTTGTATGATCAAGAGAATGTTGTTTAATTGAATGTGAAATTTGCTGTTATTTTTTTTTCTGCCGTTTTATGAGTCTGCATATGTGCCATGCAAGTGTGTGGGTGCGCATATGAGTACGAGTCTTTGAGTGCAGCTGCGTGTGTGTGTTAGCGGTTCGGGTCAGCGTGGCAGTGGCTTAATCGTTATATATTTTGACCGTTTACGGTTAAAATCCTGGCTTTGCGATTATTCAAAATTTAAAAGTATAAAAAACTGATGAATAAACTGATAGTACCGGCAGAGAGTTAGTTATCAGAGATACAGATACAAAACGAGCGTATCACACAAAAAAGCGTTTGAACAAAGTCATCAACACATGTCATAATATGGTAAGTGCATGAAACACGAAGATATCACAAACAATTTGCTATCAATAATTTAAAAGATAATCACAATTGGTTCTGAACCAAGCAACTGCAATCATCGATTCTACAACCGAGAATTTGTTGGAAATGCTCCACTCCTCACTCTCTACCGCCTTCCTCCTATATCCTACGCTATATTTTGCCACCTGCCCCGCCCCCGCGAATCCACTTAACGCAACACATTCGTCCACAGTCATCTAGGTCTTCTGCTTGCAGAACTCCTTGTAGGCGCGCTCGGTTTCCTCGTCCATCTCAGCATCCATTTCCAATTCACCACCATCGCCATCAAAGTCGTCGCCATCGCTGTTGCCGCCGTCCTCGGCGGCCAGAAAGTCGGTCTCCTCGGCGGTCAGCTCGCGGCCATCGGGTCCGTAAAACACGGGTTCATCGCTCAGACGCGGTGGCTCCGGCACTAAATCCTCATCACCGCCAAGAGCGTTGGACACCTTCCTGCCCCAGTTGTTCTGCTGAAGAGCAATTACGCTGGCCGCCATTGGATGCTTGCCCGGCGAGTTCAACTCGATCGCTTGCAGGGCCGCGATAATCTCCTGCATGTCCTTCGCGCAATCGGCCGTCAGATCATAGCCAGCAAGCTTGAGGGTCTGACATATGCATCGGACGTTTTCTTTGCTCTCGTTTTGCAGCAGCTTACCCAGGGAGTAAACAATGTTCTCAGCAATCAGCTGGATGCGCGAGTCGTCGTCGCCGCGCAACTGCATGTACAGTTCGGCCAAGAAGAGGGCCGTCTCGCGAACCTTCTGCTGTTCGTTGGACATGTACTTGGTCACCTCCTTCTGGTGATACTCCAGCTTGCACTTCAGCAGACTGTTGAACAGGGAGTCCGGCTTGGCGTTGAGCATATGCAGCAGATTGTAAAGCTTGGCGCCCATGTATCGAAAGTTCGACTGCTCGATTGACTTCTCGAAGATGTCCTCCATGGCAATAGAGAGCACGTAGTCGTTGTTCTCCATGCCCTCAAAAATTGTAAGGAAGCGTGATGCAATAGTATCAAATTGGCCCGGATTCTGAAAAAGCGTCATAAAATAGTCTTGTTAATCAACTTTAGCATAAATGCATAGATATAAAGTATCTTTTTCAAAATTAATTTACTTAAATTTGTTATTGATAAAAAGTAAACATAAATTTTGTACAATATAAGCGGTTTCCAATGTTGTTCAAAATCCACGAAGGCTTATTTCTTCTATCGTGTAACATCTTAAATTTAAATTTTTTTCAAGTCCAGAAAAAGGAAGTTAATATTTAAAACTCGTAGATTATCAAAATGGGGATCTATAAATACTTATATGCACTTTTAATTAGATTGACTCTTACCTGGTTAAGGCAATGTATTACTGTATCGAGATACTCCAGAGCAATGGTGGCCATGTCCGGCTGCGAAGAGTTCGAGGACGACGACGATGCCGCCGCGGACGAAGTGGATGGCTGCTGCTGTTGGTTCTGGTTCTGGAAATACTGCTCCTGCTGGTGGCTGTGCTGCTGGTGGTGCTGTGTCTGCTGTGCGATTTGTTGGAATGAGTTATTCAAGTGGGTATGCCGTTGGAACTTGGCGTGTTGGTTGTGTGGCTGATGCGGCTGCTGGTAGTGTTGTTGTTGGTGGTGGTGGTGTGTGTTTTGTTGGTGTACCTGCTGCTGCTGATAGTAATTGCCAGCCGAGCCCTGCTGGCTGTTCAGCTGCAGGCGGTTCTGCACGGAATTCGTTAGCTTCTGCATGTCGTTGTTGAACTTCTGCTGATGATTGTGATGATGGTTGTAGTGCGGCTGCTGATGATGCTGCTGCTGATGGTGGTGCCTATAGCCGTTCACGTAACGCTGCTGCTGCTGTTGGCCATAAGAAGCTCCACCTCCGGAGCCGCCTGCTCCACCAGCCTGCTGGTACTGCTGATGACGCGCCTGCTGCTGCTGTTGGGGAGCAGATCCTTGAGGGATGAAAACGGAAGCCGAAGCAGAGAGCTTGGCCTGCACCGGCATTTGCTGCTGGTAGCCACCGGCTACCTGCGCCTGCCCGTAACCCTGAGCCCCACCGTAATCCCCAAAGAGGTGCGCCTGCTGCTCCAGTCCGGGCATGCCCACTCCGCCGGTTCCTCCGGCGTTTGGCCGGCGAAGCTGCTCATACTGGTCGTCTGGCTGGAAGGGGGCGCGGCATGACATTGCGGTGGCGGCGGCGTTGGACTCGAAGCCTGCAAAAATTTCACATCAAAGTTAGAAAGGGTTAACATTTTAAAAAGTTAATAGGAGTAGATCACGTTTAGCAGGAAAATCCAGCGTGGTTACGTCGGCGAGCGTCGGGGACGCCAATTCCGTCAGGGTCGCGGACATTTTGTTTTCCTTGTACTGGTTTTTTTCGCCTTTCTTTTTTTTCAACCGGGTCACTTTGTTATTCCTTCTGAGCTGATTTTATTTTCGACTGGCGAAACACTCCTGACTTCTCAAAGAAATGCCTACCTTAATTCTGTCAAAGTTGAACGTATACGTCGCCGATTTTCTTTTTGTTGCTTCGTTTTGCTGCGTCGTCACTTTCTCGTCTGCGTCTGCTGCGCTGCTCCAAATTTTCTGGCTGTTTAGTTGGGATTGCACGTTTTACTGGTCGTGGAAAATGGAAGGGGAATGTGCTGGCCAACTGACCGCCGATAAGAAGTTGGAAAAAGCTACGCACCTTTTATTCGCACTGCGGCAATTTGTTACAATTAATTATTTCGCCTTTTCACCGTCGGTGTGGTCGCAAGTGGCCAGCGGAAAATTACCTGGTTAGGAATACCTTTGTTGTCTTTGGCGGCAGGGTTGAAATAAGCCACCACATCGATATTTTTTGCGATGTTTTTATGGTCACTCTGACAAGCGCTTCCTTCATGCTTCCAAATCATTCAAAACGAATACTAATAATATATACCAGGGGCGCACAGAGGGGAGCCAAAGGGAGAAATTTGCCCCGGGCTTATGGGGGCCCCGCGCGATATGATATATGATATAAATGATATGTAAGGATTGATAATCTCCCAAAATTGAATTTTTGACCCGGGCCCCAGACTACCCCTGTACGCCCCTGATATATACGAATATCTATATGATATAAAGATTTCCTTTGGTGATTTTATTTACTTACTGTTTTCAAATTATTTGATAATAGCTTAGTCAAAAAGCTGTTTTCTCATATTTTCAATTATTAGTATATGATACACAATAAATGCTAAATGCATATATTCAATTATTATTATGTATATGATTCACATTAAATGCTTGACAGCCCTGTAATGAACGACTTTATCTCCTTTGGCATTTTACAGCACTGTTCGTTTTGGCTACTTTTCTACAGCCGCGATTCGTTGTTGTTATTTGTTTTTATTCGCCAGCTTAGTTAGGTGCATGTGCGCATAAAGCGCTAATTTTATTTATTTCTTTAAAATAATTATATTTCGCTTAGAAAGTGCTAAAACGGTAGGAACACAAAAAAGTTTTCTACAAGTGCAGACGAAGAATCAACTTAATTCAGATAAAGTGCAATATTTACACATACACGTAGAATAATTATTAAGGACAACGATTTGTTATAAATAAACGGAGTGTAAGTATGCGTTTAATGTACATGCAGGTGAGCGGGCACCTGTGTGCGTCGTTAGTTTGCGTTCTACAAGTGCCATCGTTTAATTCTTTTATAAAGACCCGTACCTCCCCTTTAATTCTTTTGTGTTTCCCCTGTTGATATGAAACCCAAGGCACTGTGACGTGTGTGACTCAAACAAATGCACTCACACTTAAGCAGCCGCCAAGTTCATTCACTTTTATCTGTTGTTTGTGCTTTTCTTTTGCATACTTACTTTCGTACGCACATATCTGCAGATCTACCCCAACTTCTGTGCTTATCTAACATTTAAGTGAGTTCAGAGCGATAATGACTACTATTCTATTTTGGTTCTGCGACATTGGCACCACAGAACTGCAACCAGAATTGCCTTTTGCGAAAAGTGCAACACTCACGTATTTCGCTATTTGGAGCTGATCGTTTGTCTCCTTGGCGATCAGTTGTGAAATTACCGATCTCTAGTTGTGAAGTTTGTGGGGGGTGGGGTGTTCGACCGGTGACTCCACCGTGCTTTGTAAAGCTTTTTGCCCCTCCTTAGGATCGCCTGATGTCTGTTGTCTGAAGATGGTGGTGCGTTGCAGTTAAGTGGGTCAAGACCGCTTGGCGCCAAGAAAATCGCCATATGTATGTGTTCATGGACAGTGAGTTTTATAAGCACACATCCAGCTATAATACGAATTTATCCTATTTCTGCAAATATATGTTTTGAACCTATAAAAAAATCGGTATTTTTAGAGTAGAAAATTCTGTTCTCCTGTTTACAAAACTTAAATTGATTTTTTTTTTTAATTTCTATTATCCAAATAGAACCGACTTAAATGAATATGGACTATGAAACAAGAGGCCTCCAATACCAATACAAGGACATTCTCTCTGTCTTCCTTGATGTCTTTATCAACAATTTTGACTGCAAGGATGTGCACGATAACCTTCTACAAATATTATCCAAAGACGAAATAGACCACGTCATCAAGTCTAAAGATGCAGATGCAGCTACCCTCCGCCTGTTCTGGATATTGCTCACTAAGGCGGAAAGAATTGTTAAATACTTCGTCGAGGATATTCTTAATGCAAGGGACCAGCCCAACTACGAATTCCTGACGGCTGCTATCAAGGAAGAGCTGCAGAACCCCCGCACTGAGACCAGAACATATATCGAGCAACGAGATCGCCTTTTTAACGACAACCAAATGTTTGCCAAGTACAATGTTAACCGACTCGAACCCGTAAGATTGATTTATTTCTACATACAAAATTATATATCAAAATATTCAAAAAATTTGATTATGCATCCATTACCTTTCGTGCCCAGTTAATCAAAGTATTTCTTTAAATTTCAGTATTTAAAGCTGACAAAGGCACTCCTAGAACTGCGTCCAGCTAAAAATGTATTGATCGATGGCGTCTTGGGATCGGGAAAACACTGGCTTGCCCTGGATGTGTGCCTATCCTTCAAAGTGCAACGCAAGATGGGCTTTAAGATATTCTGGCTTAACTTGAAGAACTGCATGAGTCCGGAGACAGTATTGGAGATGCTGCAAAAGCTTCTTCACCAGATCGATCCCAATTGGACTAGTCGTAGCGATCAAGGCAGCAATATCAAGCTTCGTATTCACAGCATCCAGGCGGAGTTGCGTCGGCTACTAAAGAGCAAACCCTATGAAAACTGTCTTCTTGTCCTGCTTAATGTGCAAAACCCAAAGGCTTGGAATGCATTTAACCTGAGCTGCAAGATTCTTTTGACCACAAGGTTTAAGCAGGTCAGTGACTACCTCTCACCGGAAACAACGACTCATATCTCACTGGACCATCATTCGATGACGCTTACTTCGGACGAGGTCAAGTCTTTGTTCCTCAAATACCTCCACTGCCAACCGCAGGATTTGCCAAGGCAAGTGCTTACGACGAATCCGCGCAGATTAAGCATCATTGCCGAGAGCATTCGAGATGGTCTGGCCACTTGGGACAACTGGAAACAGTGCGTATAGAATGATATTTCCGACTGAGTGACTTACTGATTTCTTTTTAGTGTCAATTGCGATAAGCTCACAACCATCATTGAGAGTTCTTTAAACGTTCTAGAGCCCGCTGGTTACAGAAAAATGTTCGACAGACTGTCCATATTCCCTCCCTCTGCACGAATACCAATTTATGTAAGTTTCTTCTTTTTCCGAACCATTTTTTTTTTTTTTTAATTTTTCTCATATGTTGTTGTTTAGCTCCTATCGCTGATTTGGTTTGACGACAAATCCGATGGCGACGATGCGATGGTGGTGGTTAACAAGCTCAATAAATATTCATTGGTGGAAAAGCAACCCAAAGAGTTTACCATTAGTATACCTGCCATATACTTGGAGTTGAACCCAAAGGTTGATGACGAGCCTGCACTGCATCGCAGAATAGTTGAACGCTATAAGTAAGACAACTTTTTGATTTTGTTTAGAACTTTTTGTTCAGTGAACTATATATTATTAAAATCTTGTGACTTTTCTTCTCATTTTCAAAGCATACCAAAGGCCTTCGACCACAATGACTTGATACTGCCCTCCCTAGATCGGTATTTCTATAGCCACATTGGGCATCATCTCAAGACCCTTGAGCACGACGAGCGGGTGACTTTCTTTCGAATGGTCTTTCTCGATTTTCGCTTCCTAGAACAAAAGATTCGGCATGATACAACGGCTTGGAATGCCAGCGGATCAATACTGAACACGCTACAGCAGCTGAAGCTCTACAAGCCATACATTTGCGGTACTTAGAAAATTTACAGACAAAGGAGCCCTATATAACTTATTTTTTTTTGTTCATTCAGACAATGACTCTAAGTACGAGCACTTAGTAAATGCAATTCTGGTTTTCTTGCCAAAGATCGAGGAAAGCCTTATTCGTTCAAAGTATTCGGACCTCCTAAGGATTGCCCTGATGGCCGAGGACGAGGCAATTTTCGAAGAGGCCCGAAGACAGGTGCAACGATTTGGAGATCGAGTTTGGTTTACAGAGCAGTAAGTATTTATCCAATCGCCGATGATCGCAATTGAAATTGAACTGGCTAAAATACGAACTGGGAAAATACAGAATCTTAATGCATATAATCATTGTTTTTTCCAGTGGTCGCTTCCACCAGCACCGTCAGATCATTAACCTGGGCAACAACGAGGTGCGCCTCGCAGTTTACCTGAATATGGACTTTTGCCTAATGGCACTGGATAACCAGCAGCTGCTGCTAACCGACGTTTCGTTGGAGGCAGAGGACACCTACCTTCTTAAGGACGAGAATGACAGCAGTGAAATCCTTCGGATGGCGGTTTTTAACCACCAGAGGCACCTAATCACGCTGCACAGTAACGGCAGCGTGAAGCTTTGGTCACTGTGGCCCGATTGTCCTGGACGGCGCCACAGTGGTGGCAGCAAACAACGTGTGCGTTCCTCTGCCTCCGCCCATCTTCGAAGTCCGACAGGCACGCGAAGCTACCAGCAGCTGGTGAACAGCGTGGTAAAGCGTTTAATTGGCAGTTATGGAGAACAGAAAATTGTGGCTTTCTATCTGAATGAAGAAGCCAATTTGCCCGAAACTAAGACCCAATTACATCTGGCCTTCAGCAATGGTGATATAAGCATCTTGGACTGGGACGATCAGGATCATATATTTAAAGTCTCTCATACACCGCCCTTAAAGACTCCCCAAACCAATATCCGCTGCTTTGTGCAGGTTTTGAAGCGATATTACGTGGTATGTAACTCCAGCTGCACGCTGACAGTCTGGGATTTGCGAAGTGGTTCCTTCGTAGATGAAATTCAGAGCTTAAGTATCGATAACGACAAGCCCTTGGCATTGGAGGCATTCGACGAACGGCATCATAACGCTACCGTGTTAATGGTTTTCAAGCACAGCGTTTGGAGGCTCAAAATTATGCCCGGTCCAACTTTTGCACCGTTGCAGTCGGAGGCAGTGCAGCTACCGGAGGGCAGTTTCATCACATGCGGCAAACGATCGGCTGACGGACACTACCTTTTGCTAGGTACGTCAGAGGGCATCATTGTCTACGATCTTCGGATCTCATCTCCTGTTCTGCGCAGCAATGTTAGCGAACATATTGTATGTGTGGATATTTACGAGCTGTTTGATCCTGTTTATAAGTATATCGTTTTGTGCGGAGCCAAAGGCAAGCAGTTGGTCCATGTGCACACGTTACGCTCTGTAAGCACTTCAGATACCCATCCAGGTCGGCGAATCGCCTGGGTACACAGCGCAGATGAGAAGAGCGTTATGACAAGGGCTTGCCTGGAGCCAAATGTCTACCTGCGTTCGCTGATGGACATGACAAGCGAACGGACGCAACTTTTGGCTGTTGACTCCAAAGAGCGCATCCACCAAATTGAAACTGCCACCGATCCAATTGCCCGCAGGAGGTCCAGTATTTCTGCCTGGTCCATAATAACGCCCACGCATGCGGCCAGTAACACTAGGATTACTACGATATCCGCTGAGAACGGCGAGCAGATTTTTGCTGGCTATATGGACGGGGTGACCATAGATGTTAACCGCGATGCAGTGCTACCTCAGCAGTTTATAACAGAGCCCATCGACTACCTCAAACAGATCAGTCCGCAACTGTTGGTGGCGTCGGCTCAAGGCGCTCAGAAGACTGTGATATTCAACCCTGACAAGACAGATCAGATTGTGCCCGATGATCAATGGCCACTGCATCTGGATGTCGGCACCAAGTACGCTTCTCTACAGCGGGAAAAGTTTATTATATTGTTTTCCGACCAAGGGGTCTGCGTAAGTATTTTAAGTTTAATGTAAAATAATCTTGCCCGCAATAATAAAAATATCAAACAGCATTTGGATTTAGACAACCCGTCTGCATTCGTGTGTCCTGAAGAGTCTGAGGAATCCCTTGTTGGCTTTGATCTAAAAAATGACCTTCTTTTCCTGGCCCATGGAAACAACACCATTGAAGTGAGATTCTAATATATATCTACCACCAGCTTGCCAATTTCATATGCATATACTTAATTTTTAGGTTTTCCGAATAATATTCAGGGGCAACCAACTTAGGTACGAACCGATCTGCGAGGGAAAAATCGCCCAGAAAGCCAATATTAGTTACTTGAGGGCCACGGAGGATGGCACCATGTTTGCACTGGGTTTCGAAAATGGCACTTTAGAGGTAAAATGTAGAGGCACAAGTTACTTGAATCGATGCTTATGCTACTTTTCAAACAGCTCTTTGCCCTGGAGGACAGACAAATAGAATTGATCTATAGTATTCAGGAGGTCCACGAGCACTGCATTCGCCAGCTGCGCTTTTCGCCGTGCAAGCTCCTTCTGATTAGTTGCGCGGAGCAGCTGTGCTTTTGGAACGTGACGCACATGCGCAACAACCAGATAGAGCGGCAGCAGAATCAGAGGCGCAGTCGTCGCCACAAACAGCACAATGTGACACAGGGGGATGCCGTGGATGCGGCGCCCATTGGACCGGACATGGATATTGATCCCTCGTTCATTGCCCGGGAATTCCTTTCTGAGACTCGAGACGAAATGGTCCTGTGGCGGAACAAGCGTGGCAACGCCATCCGTCCCGAACTCTTGGCCTGCATCAAGTTCGTGGGCAATGAAGCGCATCAGTTCTTTACCGATGCCAAGTTCTCGCACTTCTACGTCATAGACGACGAGGGTGTCTATTACCATCTCCAGCTCCTGGAGTTAAACAGATTGCACCCCCCACCTGAGCCGGACCCCGTGGAGATTACTGATCATCCGCTGGAAGAGATCCATGACTTGCAGTATGAAGACTTGAAAGACCTCAGGATAATCGAAAGCGCTTTTGCCGAAGATGAGGCTGACGAGGGTGCTGATGTGGTGGGCAATTTGATCCTTGAGAAGAACTGCAAAGTAAAGGATGCCGATCCAATTCTTGTTGATACAAGCTCATGACGCCAGTGGTGCGCCTCTCTGCGGCGCACGAACCAGGAAAGCCCCAACTATAACATGGCATTTATAGGACTCCTGCTCTATTACCTAGTGGTATTGCTTTTCTACCTCCTGGGACCAGATCTATCCTAGGCAACTGTAGCTGGAACCGGTACGAGTCATCTAAGTACAATATCTCAGAGGGCGGTGGGTGCGTTGCCCTGCCTTTTGTTTGGCCACCCGAGTAACCGCCACCAAATAAACGACATTTAACGAAAAACACAAATCGCGAGTTTGTTGTCTGCTCTTTGTACTGTGTGCTTGTGTGGGTGGTTGTGCGTTTGTTTTGATTTCTGCCAGGCACGCCAGATCGAGTGTTGCAAAAGTTTAGGGCTCTAGCCAGTGTTGGCAAAAAGTCTCGTTCGATATCAGTGTTGAGATGTTGTGACTACCTGCCTAGAAAACACCTTTGGGTACTTCTGGCTCCCAACTATTGTCATAAAAAACGTTTATAGATTATTTTAAATAACATTTTCTGTTTCGCGTTCTGACCTTATTTACTTTTCTTAGAAAGAATAAAATATTTGGAACACCTACTTTCTAACTTAACTTTTCCTATCTACCAAAGATATGATTTAATAGACTTAGCTGACTACATAAGAATATTTGTAAAAGTCGATTTAATTAGGCATTTAAAGTTAGAATGTTTTTGAAGTAGAATTTTTAAAGCCCAGCAAATGTTGCCAAAAAAAAGTTCTTTGTATTTAGTACCTTGATTAGGGTACTGAGTAAACTATACATTTGAAAACGAGTTAGGTACTCATCTTTGTACAAAGCACCACCGCCCTTTTCAACACTGCTAAATATGCCCGATTCTCTGCGCTCTTTTCCGTCATTTACAATTTTCAAGCTGAAAAGAAAAGAACGTCGTGTGCGTGTTGATGGCGCGATAAGTGGAAAAATAAAAACAATTTTTGCAGCTTTTGTGAAATGCATTTAGTGGCAATACGAGTGCGTTTACCCGTCTAAAGTAAGTGCGTGGCGAAAGTGACGGTGCGGAGAAAGAATGATGCGCAGCTCGCTACGCGTGAGCTCACTGCAACAAAAGCAATAAAAGACGGAAAAAAGAGACAGTCCGTGCACCCACACAAACGGGCGTTGAAGTTTAAGTGCATTTGTGCCTATTCGTCAAACGACATCCAAAGTTTATTATTCGCGAGCTTGCAATTTGCCAGAAAATATTGTACGCAAATTTGTCTAAAAATGATCTCTAACCTATCGCACGCAGACAGACGCAGCGCGCTTATAGGGGCGGGCGTATGTGTTGTGTCTGACGGCATATGTATTTATTTTCTACACTCGCCCGTCGGTGTGTGAGTGAAATGCGCGCATGTGTGTGTGCGTCGAGTGCTGAACTCTTGAACTGCAGTGTACATGACTTTAATTCGGTTTTAGGGATGTGCGGCTTGGTGGAGCGGGCGGCGATCGAATTAATGAGTACATGATAAACAACTGGACGCTTTTCGAGACTCTGTGATCGGTTGTTTTCTCTAACAAGTGGCGGCGGCAGCCATATTGTTTTGCCTTGCGTTTGCGGTGATGATCGCACTCGCACCCCCACACACAGATAGTCGTCCAGTTTGTGTGTATACATATTTATTCAATTAAATATTTGCGTTTAATTAAAAAGGAGTGAAACTGCAAGATTTGATTTATTTGGGTAAACAAACTCTGTGAGATCAGTGCAAATCAAGAGAGGGAGAAATTTTTAGTTTTTTTTTTTTCGTTTTGTCACGCTAATTGAACAATTGAACAATCAGCTGTTGCAATGGAAAATAGACGGACCTGGAAAGGATCGCTGGAATTGAAATTTTCATACGCTTGTCTTTGCTACCATTATTATTTCATTAGTATTTCAATTTTCGGCCAAAACTTGTTTTTCCCCAACCCCAAAGTCGTCATCCATTAAAATGTTTCGTGAAAACTAGTCAGCAAAAAGCACAACAACAAAAGCAGCAACAACTGCTTCTAGAGAGAGAGAGAGAGAGCCAAAGCGCAGACGTTAACGGAAGTGTGAGATAAAGAGAGCGCGGTGAGAGAGTGATTGGAATATGTATGGCTGGCGCGCGAGTGTGTGGGTGCCGTTTCTTTATCTGTGTTGAAATAAAAACAATGAAATTGCAAGGAGATCGCTGCTTGCATTTTAGTCCCCTCCTACTCCCCACAACCCTTTGCGCCCACTAAATCACCCACCCACCCAAAAACACACAAATATTTTAATGTACATGCATTATGGCCATATAATGTTTTCAAAACGAATTTTTGTGCGCACAGGTTTAAGTGAAAAGTATCAGTGCAAATAACATACATATTTAAAACCCATTCAAAAAGTGCAACAAAACGCAAAAAAACAGAACTAAAGCTACAGAAAATCAACGCAATTAAATCACTTCTGGCATAATTTTGGTTCCGTTTAAACAGCTAATTTAAAAATAGCTGCGAAAACATTCCGCTACCGTTGGTGATTGGTCCAAAACCCAATGCGAAAAATTCCCCCAGGAATCCTTCGATTTTAAGTGGCTTACGCATGCCTTTAAATTTGCAGTTTTGCACCCCAAAAGCAGCCATCAAAAGCCATCGCAGAAAACCCTATGGATGACCCATCAATCAAAAAACGGTAAGATTGAGTTTAACGTTTCCATAAAGCAAACATGGCCTATGATTTCTCTCGGTTAGCCATATTACTCACTGCCTTAATTGCTCGAATTACGATAAGTCTTTATTTTTCCTGTTATATTGTCCTCGAGAAACGTAATAGTTGTTATTTTCTCTCTTATTCGTATGTCACAGTCGATTTTACATATAAACACACAATGAAGTTGCATTTATATTGCAAATTTGAAGGCAGTGTCGACTGGTTCTGACGGATAAACAATTTAAATAATATTATGGAGTTATGTGTAAGCATTCTAACAAATGTGGAATTCAAAAAGCAGCACTGGATATTATCTTTGATAAATATAAAGCTACATAAAAAAAGGCAATTTATTTAAATCCATCAAGTTTTGTAAGATCAAAATAAAATAGGGTATGCGCCTGCTGATTCGTCTAAAATTTAGCTTGTCTTATCGCCATGAAAAATAACAAAGCCCTGATAATAGCATTGTATATAGATTTACAACACTTTTAGTAACTTCATTGATCGATCGCCAGATCGACTTGTTGTATATACCAAGTTGACGGATATCGTTTTAAGGTAATCTTGATTGTTCTTAATGCATTAATATTTTCTCCAAAATGCTAACTCCCTCTCTATGGCATGTTTCAAATTAGAAAATTATTTGTAGAGGCAAGTTTTAGTCAAAAGCTCGGATACATTCATGGTATAACATAAGCTTGCATTAGATCACCGATCAAGTTTTGTAATAAATTACTAATTCATTTGACCCACGATTAGTCACCTTACGTTTGTTGAAAAGTGCCAATTGGCGAGGTGAAACTTTTTCGTTGTCCCACAGTTCTGAAACGCACTGTTTGTTTGCTGATTGTTTATACCAATAGTTCCCCCAAGCTTGGGGTTGTTTTTGTGTGGTTTCGACTACCAAATGGATGACTTAATACATATATACTCGCACCAACTTAGGGAGCGGCCAGTTTTCACATTTTACCATTTATTTCTTTTATTGCCACCAGGGGAAGTTTTAGCCCAAATAGTTGGCGAAACCAATGACTTTCTAAGCTCGTTTGTGTGTGCATATTGTGGTGGTGTTTTAACTATGGATTGTATAATAAGCATGCAAAATGATTTAAATCTATTAACAGCTTGAATAAGTGTTGCTTATTTGCTCTTGTCGTACGTATAATTTGGGGGCTTTAACTGGTTTTTTTCAGCCGCCGTCATCGGGCTGCAGCAAGATTTCCTCAAAATTTAGCAGCTAATTTTAGACAGCGAGAGAATTCTCCTAGATCAAACAGAGAGACATGTTATTGACATGGGCCAATCAGTCAAAAAGTTAATGTAAACATTTGCTTTTTGGAGGTCTTGTCCGGCTGTTATGGAAATAACTCATCATAATAATGAATTCACCAGGCGGGAAATAAGCTTTTATTATAGTCCGGTATATAGAAGGTTCCGTACGTACTATACATACTACATACTCGTATATCCATTCCATTCACATGCAAAATGACCAAATAAACAGCAATTAAACTGTATCTATTCTTCTGGCTGATTTAATTTTAGCTCAATTAAAAGAGACCCATAAGCAGCGACAGATCGCTTGGCTTTGGCTTTGGCCGTGACTTTCGTTACATGTTTGTCGCATTCACGGCGAGGTCTTGATTAGCCACTAATCTAGCTATCTGCTGGTAAAAACAGCACACCGCAGTATGTGAATCGCTGGCAGACAGCAGAAGCAGTTCCGTCATGAAATTATTTAGCATTGATTACGTTTCATAGATGATTGGGTTGACAATCGTTTGGTTCCATTCCGAGTCCACAAATACTGCACAAGAGGGATGTTTTGGGAGCAACCATATTGAAGTGCAAATTAAAAAAATGTATTTATACAAAATACAAGTTACTTATTAACTTCCATATCTTTATTTACAACCTAGGTTAATAGATTTGTATACTGACGAACATGAATACGATGAAGTTCAGGAGCTGCCAGAAGAGTCAAGCATTCAGCCCCCGGAGTCATCAGCGAGCAATCCGAACACGAACGGTGCCAGACACTCAGGTCCTGGAACTGCAACTGGAGCAGGCACATCCGCGGTTGCGCCCCAGTCACCAGCAATTGTTGTGGATTCGGTTCCCGAGCTGCCAGCGCCCAAGCAGAAATCAGTGAAGAACTCAAAGAGCAAGCAAAAACAGAAGCAATTGTCCAACAAGTCGAAGATACCGCGATCCCCTTCGCTAGCGAGCAGTCTGAGCAGTCTGGCCAGCAGCCTCAGTGGTCACCGGGATCGGGACAAAGACCGGGACAAGGATCGGGATCGGGAGAACCACCAGTCCGTGCCACCGCAGACCCCGCCGTTGCCAGCGAGCTACAAGCAGAGCCAGATGAATGGTGACACCACAACTGCAGCTGGCGGTGGTGGTGTTCTGTCTGCTCCAGCCACGCCCACATCCGCAAATAATAACAATGCCAGCAACAGCAACAACAACAACAACGGCAGCATAATGGGCGGGGGCGTGCAATTGAATCAATCGGACAACGGCAACCCCGTTCTGCAGGCGCCGGGGGAGCGCAGCAGTCTCAATCTGACACCACTTGCCCGGGACCTGGGTGGTGGGCATTCCCAGGAGCCCACGACGCCAGCGACCACGCCGACGACGCCGAGCCAAGCATTACCAAAAAGTTTTCAGTATTTAACCCTGACTGTGCGCAAGGATGGCAACGGATACGGAATGAAGGTGAGCAGTGGTCATGAACGAAGAAAAGTACCCCTTTTGGCTCTTTTCAATGTACAAATTACGTCCAAGTCCCTAAGTATCACGAAGGGTTACTAATTAAATTCCAAAGTGACTTTAACAGCAGACACTTTGTAATTGATTAGCGATAAAAAGGGTTTTAAAGCTCAATTGTATACTTTAGACTTTTAGGAACTTTTAACCGACTTATCTCTTTATTGTTGACTTTTATATGATCTAATGATTGATCTATACAATTTTCTTGATAATGAACTTGAAAACCTCCATTAAAAAAAAATTTAAGAAACTTGCTGGTTGTAAAATAACACTGAATAAGCACTAATACTGCAAAACTTTTTGACGGCAGGTTTCCGGTGATAATCCTGTGTTTGTGGAAAGCGTTAAGCCTGGCGGAGCCGCCGAGGTTGCCGGCCTGGTTGCTGGCGATATGATACTAAGAGTAAGTGGACCAGCTTTATGGTTCTACAAAGCTTTTTAACATATTAAATATTCTCTATTTTAGGTAAATGGCTATGAAGTGCGCCAGGAGAAGCATCCAACGGTAGTTGGCCTTATAAAAGGTAGGACGACGTTCTCTGCCAAACCGAGTTAACCAAATGTTTATTGTCTAGGTTACGTTACAACAAATTTGGCTAAGGTGTTGGACAGATTTGGTGAAGGGATCCCTAGGGAGCGGAGTTTGAGGGGGGTTTTCGGCACTGTTTACAAGATTTAATGGATTCTGAGCGCGGTTCCGGACGGGGATCTTCGCCGCAGGCACACTTCCTTTCGCTGCTTGCAAGACTGGAGCATTTGCGCTTATTGTCCTTCCAATTCTCCGCCTGGCGTTGCTTGCACTTTGAGCACTCGCAAGGAGCTTTCTTGGGCATTCGCGGCTCGTAGATGAAGCTATCCCTGTTTCGATTACAACCAGGTGGAACCAGTGGAGCCTTCGGGCAGTTCTTGTCCTTGCAGTGAGGTGGCACAAGTCCGTGTGGTCTCACAAGAGGCGTCTCATCCAGCTGTCCTTTGGATATGGTGATCTCCTTCTTCTTGGACTTGCTTTCTTTGATATACTTTTGAATGCTATCGATAAAGGCGGTCACGACGCCTGGTGCTTTTGCCAAAAATGCAGAAAGACCGGCGGGGAAAACGCTCAGAACGTCGAACACCGATTTAACAAACTTATTATAGTAGTAAATGCCGAAGAAGGGCAACTCGCCCTCCGGCGGAGGCCTCGGAGGGCAGATGTTCAGCTTGCGACGCGCTCGTTCGGCATAGGGTTCAATGAATTCCACGGTGTCGTCGTACACATCCTGCGTCTTCTCCGGAGACTCCCATACGCCATTATTTATGGTGGCCATGACCACAGCGTACACCACGCCCGCCTTCACAATCAGACCCACAACCATTTTTAGTAGCGCCGAAAACCCGTTCTCCGTTCCCCCTTCTTGATGTTTTTAAACTGATTTCAAAATATGACACTCCATGTCTGAGCGTCTAGGGTGTAACTCGTTTGCCGCAAGTCAAATCGTCCTTGATCTTGGGTGATCGCCTGTATTTTGACGGTTCGGAGACTTCTTTTGGGATGTGTTCAAAGAAACGGCCACCAGAACTCTCTGAAAAGATTGATCCGTAACGCTCCTCACGATTATCTCCGTAGTAACTCGCGAGCTTTTTATCTTTGCTGCTTCTCAAATTTACTTTTGGTAGCTCGAAATTAAGAGCCAGGATCTTCTGGGTCTGCTGCTTAAAGTCCTTGGCCCAGTCGGGCATTCGAAGGGAAAAGTAAAACCCCCTCCGGAGGGCCAAACTGCAATTGTGCGCAGCCGCAAATTTGAACTCGCTTCCTTCCAAAAGGGAAAAAGTTTTGCGTGAGAGATTTTCGGAGGCTGCAAAGACAACCTTATCCTCCGATATGTTTCCACCTCCCATTTGCCTTACATACATTGCAATTCCGGCAAGGAAACCCAATCTAGCAATCTCTTTGGAAAACATGTTTAACTTTTTGGTACTAATTTAGTTAGTTCTTTCCGACTGAAAAATTTAAGTAAAAAAATGTTTAGGATTTATATTTTTGTTGATTTTTAACAGAATTTTGATTATTTCGAAAGTCATACGTTTACTGAGTTTGATTTTTGTTTTGGACTTTAAGCTTAGATCCACTACACTTTGTTATTTATCCCCTTTGATTAAACGACAAATGCTTTCGGCCACATTTTCTGCGGCTTCCATCCAGTATGGTGGAATCTTCTTCAAAGCCAGCCAAGTGTCGTAGAGCGCTTCTCCGATGGATTCGCTTAGAGACTTTGGTGGCGGCTCGCAGATGCTCCCTTTGGGACAGAGCTTTTTCTCCAGTTCCTCCTTTTTGCGTTGGAGTTTTCGCTTGTCCTCCTCATCGAAGAACGCCTTTTTAAAGTCTGGGCTCTTTCTTTCTGCCGGTTGCTCGGTCGAACTCTCCGTCTCAACAGATCCTTCCTTCTCCATGTTCACATCCGGTTCAACTGGATCCTCCCAGACTCCCAGTTCCTTGGCCAAGTAAAACGTGCCGGCAAAGAGCACAAACTTAATGAATCTCTGCACGACCATAATAAATTTTTGTTTTATAGTTTTAATTTGCTTTGGTAAAATGTTCAGAAAAAGTTTTAATATTTTTAGACAAGCTAATCAAGGCTTTATTTCTTTCCTTAATGCTTTAGCCTCTACCACAGTGGAGTTGGCCGTGAAGCGAAGTCAGAAGCAGACGCGACCGACTTCGGTGACCGTGGTAACGCCCTCGACACCAATTCTTTCTGGACGAGATCGCACTGCTTCCATTACTGGTCCGCAACCAGTGGATGTAAGTACTTTAATGTTTAAACTTAAGATCTTTTTTATTTAATCATTTCGAATTGCAGAGTATCAAACGGCGGGAGATGGAGACGTACAAGATCCAGACGTTGCAGAAAATGCTGGAACAGGAGAAACTGAATCTGGAGCGTTTGAAGAGCGATCAGAACAACCCGAGCTACAAGCTGTCGGAGGCGAACATCCGTAAGCTGCGCGAGCAACTCCATCAAGTGGGAGCCGAGGTGAGTTGGGGGGTTCCAATGTAAGACTTACCCGTCCGTATCGATAAGCTAGGTCAGCGAAAGTTCCTTAAGCCCAGGAGTCCCGTCCCTTCCACACCCTAAAATTTAATGCCGCAAGCAGACGCCAGGCAGCTCTGTTAACCCAGCTAATACAAAAACCTAACAACGCTCTTTCGCTGTTCGTAACAATTGTGAGCTGTGCGCTAAATAAAACGGAGAGCCAGTTGAAACCGAATGATGCTACATGATCTGATCTCTATCTTTCTCTTCCATCTCGCGGCATTCTAACGCACACCCATGACGAAACCCTAACACAGGATGCACCGACTGTCAAACTTCAGGCGGCCGCTGGCAATAAGAACACAGCATTACTAACGCCCAACCAAATCCAACACTTGTCCGCGTCCGCCACTCACAGCAATCAGCAATTCCATCATCTTCACCACCACCACAATCTCCACAACAACAATTATCCGCCACAGCAACAGCCAGCAAGCACCTCACCCGCATTCCTCTCCCTCCTGCCGCGTTCCCTGTCGTCCTTGTCGCTGGGCACGCGCAAAAACAAGATCGAAAAGGACCTAACGACTCCATCTCCGTTCGGCTTGACCGCGGACTTCCTGCAGCAGCAGCGGATGAGCCACCAGGCGGAGGCCATGTCGCAGTCGATGCATCAGCACACCAGCACTCCAACCTCGCAGCACCCGTACTTCCATGCGCACCAGCAGCAGCAGCATCGGTTCAAGGACTCCGGACCTTCGAAGGGCAAGAACAAGTTCTTGATATCGCGGAGTTTGATCGAGGAGGATGTGCCGCCACCGCTGCCGCAGAGGAATCCCCCACGACAGTTGAACCTGGACCTAAAGAACGGAAATGCATCACCGGGAGGCTCGCATCTGGTGGCTCCTGTCTCCGATCTGGATCGTGCCACAAGTCCCCAGTTAAACAGGTCGCAACAGCAGCCACTGCCCAGCAGCACAGACAACAGTCCGAGCAACGCCAAGTCCAAGCGTTCCAAGATCAAAACGAAGGCATTGTCCGACCCCAAGATGTCCACCCAAATGTTCCTGCAAATGGAATCGGCCTGCGCCGCGGGACAAGCCGGAGGATCCATCGAAGTGGATGGAGGCCCGCCGCCGTTGCCGCCCCGATTGCCTGGCATGATGACTGAGGACATGAGCCGCGGCAGCTGCCAGAATCTCGCTCAGCCCAATTCCGTGGGCGCCAGCTTTAACTATCCCCTGGTCTCCACCACCACGGCGGTGCAGAACGACATCCCGAACATTGCCTTCCCTCTGTCCCAGCGACCCAACATTGTGCAGCAGCTGCAGCACTATCAGCAGCAGTTGAGCGGTGGTGGCCAGGCCACAGGCGTAAGTAGCTAACGAATCACTCGACCTAACTCTCTGCCAAAAACACAGCCCAATACTTAATCCTCTTGTTCTCCTATTCTCACACCCTTTCCATTCTCTAACATTTCTCTGTTCCATGCTTCTAATTTTAAAATCGACGCTATCATAAGTTGCCAATGTTAATAATATTAGTTTTAATTAGCTTTCTGCTAGCTCAACTAACAGCAACCGAAAACACCTTTAATTACACACTGAACATGAATAACACGCAGGAAATGATTATTATTTGTGGGCATATATTATTTGCATCGGGGATGTAGTTTTTGTGAGCTATTTGCAGGTCAAATTGTTTACCTTATTTTTATCCAACTTGGGTTAGCTTAAAATCTATTGAAATACACAAAAGAATTCAATTATTAACCGAGTGAAATCCACAGGCTCTGGGACTGACACCGAATTCTGTCAAGAACAAGCATCGTCGAGTGGGATCTTCACCGGATAACATGCATCCAAGACATCCGGGTAAGGAAAATACAATTTGTGGTTTCAGACACGTTGAATAAACTATTTATTGTTCATAGATCGTTTAACGAAAACCACTTCGGGTTCTTGGGAGATTGTTGAGAAGGATGGTGAATCCTCCCCACCCGGGACTCCGCCGCCGCCATATTTGTCCACCTCCCACATGACCGTCCTCGAAGATCCCAACGAAAATTGTCGCGGAGCAGGAGCAACTGGGCCAGGTGTCTTTATCGAGTCGCATCAGTTTACGCCGATGGCAGGGGCCTCCTCTCCGATCCCGACGTCTCTACATTCCGGCCCAATACAGGCCGCCCAGTCGAATGACACGCAAAAGGAGATCATTTCAATGGAGGACGAGAACTCCTCGGATATTGAGGAGCCCTTCATCGACGAGAACGGGCCGTTCAACAATCTGACTCGCTTGTTGGAGGCTGAGAACGTCACTTTCCTAGCCATCTTCCTGAACTACGTGATCTCGAACTCCGATCCTGCGCCACTTCTCTTCTACCTGATCACCGAGCTGTACAAAGAGGGCACCTCGAAGGACATGCGCAAGTGGGCCTACGAGATCCACTCCACGTTCCTCGTGCCGCGCGCTCCGCTGTCATGGTATCGCCAGGACGAATCGCTCGCCCGAGAGGTGGACAATGTTTTGCAGTTGGAGTACGACAAGGTGGAGATCCTACGCACCGTCTTCCTACGCAGCCGCAAGCGTGCCAAGGACCTGATAAGCGAGCAGCTGCGTGAGTTCCAACAGAAGCGCACCGCCGGTCTGGGCACCATATACGGACCCACCGATGCCCACCTGGCTGAGGCGAAGACGGATAAGTTGAAGGAGCAAATCATCGATAAATATTTGATGCCCAATCTGCACACGCTGATGTAAGTTTGTTACGTTACTCCTTTTTCACTTAAATTCATCGGTTTTTACCTGTTTTATGTACAGTGAGGATGAGAACGGTTCCCCGCCGGAGGATGTGCGCAAAGTGGCCCTGTGCTCGGCTCTCTCCACGGTCATCTACCGGATCTTTAATACTCGTCCGCCGCCAAGCAGCATTGTCGAGCGAGTCCACCACTTTGTGAGCAGAGACAAGAGCTTCAAGTCACGTATAATGGGCAAAAATCGCAAGGTGAGTTTAGAGCGCAGCCCATTTTCTATAAGTTACTCAAAATGCAATTCAATCACCCTGCAGATGAATGTTCGTGGTCATCCATTGGTATTGCGTCAATACTATGAAGTGACGCACTGCAATCATTGTCAGACGATTATCTGGGGTGTGAGTCCGCAAGGTTATCATTGTACAGGTGAGCGTCCCCCCAAATTAGCTTCCCAATTGAGAATATTCCATATAATGCAAACGGTGTTCCTGTTTCAGACTGTAAATTGAACATACACCGTCAATGCTCGAAAGTAGTTGACGAGAGTTGTCCCGGACCCCTGCCCCAGGCAAAACGTCTAGCCCATAACGACAAAATCAGTAAATTCATGGGCAAAATTCGACCGCGCAACAGCGACGTCATTGGAAGTAAGTGGAATGTTCTAAAATGCAAAATAACAGAGACTAATACTATTTTTCATTATAGATGAAAAGCGCAGTCGGCAAGATGAGGATTTGGATGTGGAGTTGACTCCAGGTGGGTTGCTTAAAAAATTAATTAAATACCAATACTTTATATGCTTTGGTGTTTTTTAGACCGTGGTCAGCCGTCGATTGTGCGTCAACCCTCGGATCGTCGCCCGGATGCGAACGTATCGATACGCTCGAATGGGAACACATCCTGCAACACTTCGGCACTGAACACCACCGAGCTGCAGAGCTCGTTTCACGGCAGTTGCGCCAACGACAGTATTAACCAAGGTGGTGGCGCCGGATGCAACATGGATCTGTCCACCAGTGTGGCGTCCACGGCTCCGTCAAGCAGTGGATCCGTATCCGCCGGTCTGAGTGTGTTTGCCGAGCTGAACGCGCTGGATGCCGTGGATAAGGATGCGCGAAGGGAACGGTATGCGGAGGAAGATTTTAAAAGTGGCAGCCTTAAGAATTTCTCGCTAATCCTTTACAGTTACAGTCAGCATCCGAAGCATAAGAGCGCTCCGGTGTCCGTAAACCGCTCGGAATCCTACAAGGAGCGCTTGTCCAACAAGAGGAACCGCAACAGTCGCCGCAAGACCTCCGATCCAAGTTTGTCGTCGCGTCCCAAGTAAGTTCACGAAATCGATTGAAGGCATGAGTAGTCCTGACCTATTGCCTTTGTTTCTTGTCCTCCTTCGCCGTCTCAGCTTACCGAATAAATTCTTCCATTCCATGGCCGTTGTCTGGGCCACTCCCTAAATCCTCTCAACTAAAGCATTGTCCTACTCTTTTGTGCTGCGGCCAAGTAATCGGATATTAATTTTACTAATTAATGTGAAATGCGTCGCAATGCAATCAATATATGTTGTCTGCCTTCCGTTCGCCACAACATTGCGGCGCAAACTTTCCACAAACTTTCCATTGCGTGTTTATTCTAAAAGATTCGCTTTAGTTTCAGTTTTTAATTAAGCCATATTTAAGTTGGCAGGGATATGATTAGCTGACATTGCATTAATACCTTTTAATGGAGTCGTCGCCCCCGCAGGGCACACGACCAGGGTATCCAGCCTTCGACTAGTCATTACTGCCCACCACTTCACCCTTCTAATGTTTACGGTGACCATTACCGCATACGTATGTGTTTAGCAGTCGCCGCGGATAGGATAGTTGATTAGACGCCGGCATTGACATCGATTATACTGTCAGCCCCGCTTTCTGCACCACAATGTAGGCCACGCCACGCCAGTCCCGTCCAGTCCACTCCCGGTCATGTTAGTCAATGCCAGGTCGCGTCCTGGCTCCCATCTGCTGCCGTTTTTCTGCTTCCTGTTGACAAACTGTTTGAGCAACTGGTTTCGACATATTTTCCTACCTGCTAGTTTGGCTGCCCGTTTAGTGGCATTTCTTGCGTTGGAATTGACTCATCGGTTCGGCAGAGGAACTACCTTAAATTTAACTGACTTACAAAACCAAGCGCGAAGATAATGGAAAGAAATATTCGCTTTAATCGGAGTAAAAGCTTTAAGACGACTCTTAATTTCAACAGTTTTAAGTAATTAAAGCACGCTCAATCAATTTTGATTTGCAACTAGGAAATGCTTAAGCGAATGTCGCTTATTACAAAGCCAAAAATATATGATACTTTTTTTTCATTTTACTTAAATTGTACCCTAAATGTGTGATCGAACAGTATAAAATGTTATTTTGTAATATCTTTGAAGATCTAAAGAACTTAATACGTGAACAAACACTAACATTAATGTTTACCATTCTTATCTTTAAACGCAGCGATGAGCAACTGGACCTGGGTCTTTCGAATGCCAACTATGTGGCCAGTTCCAATTCTAGTCTCTCTTCAGCTGGCGGCAGCGAGAGTCCCAGCACTTCGATGGAGCATTTTGCTGGGGCTGGAGCAGCGGGTGGCCCCCAGGCACCGGCGGGTGGTTTCAACCAGAGTCAGCATCCGCACCTGCTGATCCAGCAGCATGCCCAGCAGTATTGCCAGCAGGATTCCTTTCAGGCCGGAATGGCAGGGGCCGGTGGAAGCAGTGCAGCCAGCAACTCGAGTTTCTGGAATGCCGGCCACCCGTTGGCCAGGCAGTGGAATCTGGAGAGCGACGACGAGGACGACGTCAACGAGGCAGACTGGAGCTCCATGGTGGCAGCCGAGATGCTGGCAGCTTTAACGGATGCCGAAAAAAAGCGTCAGGAGATTATTAACGGTAAGTGTAAGCCCCTTTTTATATGATCATTGTTATGCTAATCAATTTTTTTAACAGAGATATATCAAACTGAACGCAACCACGTGCGCACCCTTAAGCTGCTGGACCGTCTGTTCTTCCTGCCACTCTATGAGAGCGGCTTGCTGTCGCAGGATCATTTGCTTCTGCTGTTTCCACCCGCATTGCTTTCGCTCCGTGAGATTCACGGCAACTTCGAGCAGAGCCTGAAGCAGCGACGCATCGAGCACAATCACGTGGTGAACACCATAGGGGATCTGCTTTCCGAAATGTTTGACGGTCAGTCCGGAGTGGTTCTCTGCGAGTATGCGGCTCAGTTCTGTGCCCGCCAGCAAATTGCCTTGGAGGCCTTGAAGGAGAAGCGCAACAAAGATGAGGCGCTGCAAAAGCTGCTGAAGAAGTCGGAGTCGCACAAAGCATGTCGCCGCCTGGAATTAAAGGACTTGCTGCCCACTGTGCTGCAGCGCCTCACGAAGTATCCTTTGCTGTTTGAAAACCTGTACAAGGTAACGGTGCGCTTGCTGCCGGAAAACACTAACGAAGCGGAGGCCATCCAACGAGCCGTAGAGTCCTCGAAAAGGATTCTCGTGGAGGTCAACCAGGCAGTGAAAACTGCCGAGGATGCACACAAGTATGTATATGTGCTTATAAGCTTTATACTATCATGTTTACTGACTTTCATTTGTTCGTAAAGATTACAAAACATTCAGCGTAAGTTAGACAGATCCTCCTATGACAAGGAGGAGTTTAAGAAATTGGACCTGACTCAGCATCACCTCATCCATGACGGCAACCTGACGATCAAGAAGAATCCTAGCGTTCAGCTGCACGGCCTGCTCTTTGAAAACATGATTGTTTTGCTGACCAAGCAGGCAAGTTTACACAGTAAAGGACGACACGAAAAGACAATGTTTTAATACTTTGCATTTCTCTTTGAGTAGGACGATAAATACTATTTAAAGAACCTCTACACACTGCATCTGAACAATAGGCCGGTCAGTCCTATTATGAGCATCGATGCAGAGACCTTGGTGCGCCAGGAAGCGGCCGACAAAAATTCCTTCTTCCTCATCAAGACAAAGACAACACAAATGTTGGAGCTGCGTGCGCCTAGCAGCTCTGAATGCAAGACGTAAGTGAGCAAAGCATCCCGCCAATCAAGCAATTAATGATTTTAAATGTTCTCTTCCAGATGGTTTAAGCACATCTCGGATGCTGCTGCCCGCCAGTCAAAGAACCGTTCGAAGAACGCGTCGAACAGCCATGACACGAGCATTAGTGACCCCGCTCTCACCGCTATTCCGCATTCCAACACCAAGGAGTCGTTGGAGCTGACCACCGATTGTGCTCAGCCAATGGCGGCGACAGCCACTGTGACCACCACGCCCTTGGCGCCGATGCTACCGATAGCCACGGTCACTCCGGCTCCGGCGACCAACAACAGCAACACCAGCTCCCTTACCGGAGTGCAGCTGCGCAATCCTCAGAGGGAGACGGCAGCCAATGAATCTGATGGGGATTATGTGAACTCACCTAAGCAGCGTTCGACCCAGAACGATGTCAATCGTTCCATGTCCATAAGAAGCACTGGGGAGCCAAGCCATAAGTATTCCGCGGGTGGAGCCGAGCCCAGCGACGTCACTCTGCGCCACTCTCAGTCGGCTAGGGAATCGGCCAGGCCAGGATCGACGGGAGAGGAGAGAAACTCCACCTACGGAATGGTGGGAGGTCACTCCAAGCGCGACAGCGCCAGTATTGTTTGCTCGAACAATTCGAACAACACGCGCACCCTGCTGATGCAGAGCCCATTGGTGGACCCAACGGCCATTCAGGTCAGCATTAGTCCGGCGCACACCGCGGAACCTGTGTTGACGCCCGGCGAGAAGCTTCGCCGCTTGGACGCGTCCATAAGAAGTGACTTGCTGGAGAAGCAGAAAATCATTTGTGATATCTTCCGTTTGCCCGTGGAGCACTACGACCAGATAGTCGACATTGCAATGATGCCAGAGGCGCCGAAAGACAGTGCAGACATTGCCCTAGCTGCCTACGATCAGATTCAAACCCTGACCAAGATGCTGAACGAGTACATGCACGTGACGCCCGAACAGGAGGTCTCAGCGGTGTCCACCGTGGTCTGCGGCCACTGTCACGAGAAGGAGAAGCTGCGCAAGAAGGTGGCGCCGTCCTCGTCGTTTTCCTCATCGCCGCCTCCACTGCCGCCACCAAATAGACAGCTCGCCCAGGCGCAGGCGCAGATCCCGCCGTCGCGGGTGATGCCCAAACTACAAACCCTTGATCTTGACGAAGTTGCCATACACGAAGACGATGACGGATACTGTGAGATCGATGAGCTGCGCTTGCCAGCGATTCCGCCGAAGCCACATGACAGACCCACCACTCCTCTGGCGCCATTCAAAACGGAGCACAAGTCTTCACAGCCTGTTATTATCGAGACCGCGAAACGTCAAAGCATAGATGCTGTTGGTCTTGCTGAGGGTCTTCCGGTGGAGAATAAACAACCCGAAGCAGCGGACAACCTGGCAGAGAAGGAAGTTGAATCTGAGGCGACAGATAAGCTACCTACTACTACAAGTGAATCATGTAACCCAGATAAGCAGAAAGTGGAGGAGGACCATACTAAGAAAGCAACTGAATCAACAATCGCTGATAGTGAGGCCTCAGCAACAACTGGATCTGGGGATGCACGACCAAGTCAGGGCAGCGAGTTAACTGCAGATGATGTGGAGAAGCCTGTGGCGGACAAAAAAGAGGACAACGAGATAGCCGTAAATATATTTAGTTTAAGGATTTTTAAAGATGTCGGTTAATCGTTTTTTCCCTTCAGATCGAACAAGTCGCGGTACCCAAGGTCGATAGCTCGACTCAGACATCACCAATAGAAGCGCCAAAAGATGCGGAAAAGCCAACTGGAGGATCGGGCAGCACCTGTGGGCCGAATCGCATCCAGCACGCCAGCGTGCTGGAGCCAAGTGTGCCTTGCCATGCACTCAGCGGCATTTTGACAGTACTGAATGAGCAGATTTCCATGCTTTTGGTAGGTTTACTCTGTTTTGAAATCCAAAGAAATCCTCTAAGTTTGGTTTCCCTTATAACAGCCAAAAATTAACGAACGCGATATGGAAAGGGAGCGATTGCGAAAAGAGAATCAACACCTTCGCGAGCTTTTAAGTGCGCTGCATGATCGACAACGAGTTGATGAAGTAAAGGTAACCACTGAAACTGCATGGTTATTTCCTCGAAATCTAATAGTTACTCTTGAACAGGAAACTCAGTTCGATCTTTCGAAGCTGATGCATGCCGAGGACGTAGAGTGTGACGATGACATTGACGCCATTTCCAACAGTTCGCTGACGCCAACGCCGACGCCGATTCCCACGGTCACGGCTTCACCGAGCCCCGGCGGCCAAGTTCAGACAGCGGAAGCCATGAGAGTTAACAGCACTGAGGATGAGGAATAGGAAACTTGTTTAATTTTTTTGTATAAAATACATATTTGTTCTTGTTTTCCCCCACGCATTTGACCAATTGAATTGGCGGCGTCTACGTTTTACGAGTAGCCTTTCTTAGAGCATGCCTTTTACTACTGTTAATGTAGATCCATTTGTTTTCTTAAAATATTATGTATTCCACAAGAACCGATAACACTTTGAATTAAGCCTAACAATGTCCCCTCGTAAAACTAATTAAATACATATATATATGCATATTATCGACTTAAAAAATATCAGCTTAATACACAATGTTTGATACATTTATAAAGAACAATAAACAATATAGTTATTGAGAAGAATACGAGAGAGGGTTCATGTATGGATTCCCCCACAATAAAGATGTATTGAGAATTAGACACGTTAGTTCGGCATCACCTCCTCCAAACGACTGAGTCTATAAATAAAGCAGCATCTCGTTCGAGCTACGCACGCAATTAGCGAAAGTACTTACCACAGCGACAGGGCTCCTGAAAATGAGGGAAATTCTTCATCTGCCAGCAGCACCGCCGAGTATATTTATAATTGCTCAGTGCGTTTTGTGTGAGTAAACGAACCAGAAGCCAAAATCACTACCTGAATAGTTTTCTCGCCAAGCAACCAACACGTAATCGATGCAAGACTTCGGCGAAAATATTCAGCAGGTTCACAATGATAAGTTGGGCAGGTGATTTGAGCTGAGCTCCTCCTCTGAAACGGAGTAGTTAACTTTACCTCTGCTTTAGGCACCTGGTGGCGGGCATGAGTATCGAACCGGGAGACACCCTGCTGGAGGAGCGGCCTCTGTTGGTGGCTCCCCACTGGGAGTGCCACCAGTTGAAGTGCGCCCAGTGCCTCCAGGAATCCTATGTGATATGCCGGCGGTGTCAGGTGTTTCCGCTCTGCATGGACTGCAGCCAGCACGACGACTTTGAGTGCGAGTTCTTCATCAGCGGAGCAGGGAAAGCCATCTGCAAGGACATTCTCGTCAAGAACTTTGGGATATGTGGACTGCTGAAGCTGCTCCTCTTGCTGGAGAACCCCGAAACAAAAGTCGATTGCGAAATGCTGATGAAGACACCATTAAATCTGGAGGACTATCGCGATGGGGAAGGAATGTGGCAGGAGCACGAGGAGCTGGTGGTGCGTCCGCTGATGGAAAGTGGCCTGCTGGGTGTTCTTCCCACCCAGCAGTTGAGCTCGGATGTTTTACATGCCCACTGCATTCGCATCGACAGCAATTCCTTTGAGGTGACCGCACGAGATGGCGACACCCTCAAGGGAGTTTTCGTTTGTGGAGCCAGTTTGCCCCACCACTGCGTGCCCAACACGGTGGTGGCCCTGGACGAGCAGTTCAACATGAAGCTGTATGCGGCTGTTCCCCTGCAGCCGGGTGACATTATCTACAACTCCTACACGAATCCCCTGATGGGCACCAGCCAGAGGCAACATCAACTCCGTTTGAGTCGGAGGTTGGAGTGCACCTGCTCGCGCTGTCGGGACCCCACTGAGATGGGCACCCACATGAGCAGCATGAGGTGCAGGGAGTGCGACGGATTCTCTGTTTGCGAGATAGATCAAAATGGGAGACTGGGAGATTGGCGTTGCCCGGACTGCAAGGCCCTGCTCACCGCTGCCGAGGTCCACGAACTGCAGGCGGAGGTGGGATCAGCTTTGGTTGAGGCCAGGGGTGACCTGAACGTCTACGAAGCTTTGCTAACCCAGTTCGGGCCCATGCTCCATCCCAATCACTTCATGCTGCTGGACATCAAGCAGAACATCGCCAGCATTCTGAGAGCAGCCGTCTTGATGAACTCCATGGAGCAGCCTTGCAAAAAGCTCCTGGCTCGCCGGGTTGAGCTCTGCTCCGATCTGCTGCCCGTCTGTCGAGCGGTGGTTCCGGGAATCTCCAAACTCTATGCCATTGGCCTGTTTGAGTACCTAGTGGCCTTGGTGGAGCTGGTGGAACTGCAGTTTGCAGAAAGTGATTTGGATAAAAAGGAATATGTGGTGAGTAATTTCGATCGAGTGAGTCCACTCAGATTTATCCCCTTTACATAAAAAAAACAACTTTGAATTACACCTTCTATTTAAGGCCCATTTGAAAACCGCCAGTTTGGTGGCCAAGGAAGCGATGGACCTACTCCGCTTCGAGCCGGAAAACTCAGCTGAGGGCTACCTTTCCGACCGAATTTCCATGGAGCTGGAGCGCATCGAGTCCGACTTGAAGAAGTACGGCAGGTAGTATCCCAGCATCCCAGGCTTTTGGTTGATTGTTGAATGCGCCTCGCAGAACTGCTGCGTCGATTTTAAATTTAAAATAAATTAGATTAGTCGAATGGAAGCGATGCGTTCCCTTCTGTTGCTGCCACTTTTACATTGTGTGCCGGCGACATGGTTCAACGTTTGGCTGGGTGGGGGAATCATTGACCAAGAAATAAATAAAGAATTGTCGTTCAATTAAAAATAAGTTGCCAGCTTGTCGCTGGTCGTGTTGTCAGTATGCCAAAGGTAGCCAAAGGGAACGGGAATAGAGAATGGCCGCAGTAACCGACGATTTTGCCAAGAAGTGCGAGTTGAGGCAAAATGATACGCTGGGCAGGTGGGTTTTCCTAAAAGCCCTTCAGATTAATTCTTCATCAATTTATTTAAAGATTTGTGGTTGCCCTGTGCAACCTCCGAGCTGGCGAGACCGTCCTGCTGGAGCAGCCCATCGTGGTATTGCCTTTGATGGGCCATCGTCGCTGCTCCAAGTGCTTTAATCTGACCCAGAGTTTTTGCAAGTAGGTGAAGTCAACAGTGGTCTCCTCTCCCATTCTTATGTAAACTCTTTAGGAAGTGTCGACTTTTGGCTCTGTGCGGGGATTGCTCGGAACACGATGAACGCAACTGCCGGAGGCTTGCCGAGATGCAACTTTCAGAGGAGCAGGTGGATCTCCTTCAGAGAAAGGAGCATACCGAAATTCAGCCGGCCCTAAAATGTCTGCTTTTGAGGGAGCACAGCGAAACACGACCCGTGTACGAGGAATTGATCCAAATGGACAGCAAAACAGCGGCTAGAAAAGGCACAGACATTTGGAAAAATTACCAGGAGCATGCGTTTGCTCCTCTGGAGAAGTCTGGAGTGCTGAAACAACTGCACGGAGAGACGGATGAGGAACTTGTGCAGGGGCTACTGGGTGTACTGGATATAAATGCCTTCGAGATAAGGGCTCCGGAACCGGGAGGCTCAATGCGGGGACTGTACCGCAGGGCGGGGCTCTTCGCGCACAGCTGCTTGCCCAATTTGGTGACCGCCATCGATGACGAGCGGCGGATAAAGGTCTACGCCAATAGGTTTATTGCCGCCGGAGAGATCCTCTACACTTGCTACACCAACCAGCTCCTGGGCAACGAGGAGCGTCGTCAAGTCCTTAAGGAGGGCAAGTGCTTCGACTGTGCCTGTCCGCGATGCCAGGACCCCACCGAGCTGGGCACACACATGAGCAGCTTCATCTGCAGTCATTGCTCCTGTACGGGCGGCTATATAATTCGACAGCCGGAGACGGGAATATGGCTATGCCTCCTTAACCCGGAGCACACACTGAAACAGGAGTTCGTGTCGAACATGTTGGAGCGGGCTAAGGAGGAAATATTTCATGCCAGGGAAGATATTTACCGGCTGGAGCTTCTGCTGGCAAAGTTAAGCCGGTTGCTCCATCGCAATCACTATCTTATGCTGGACTTGAAGCAAAACATAGCCTCCATTTTGCGACAGATCCTGCAGAACATAACCCACCGACCAAATAGGAAGGTGTACGAAAGGAAGATTCGTTTGTGCCAGGAGATACTGTTGGTTTTGAAGGTCGTGGCCCCGGGAATTTCGAGATTAAAGGCCATCGCTCTTTACGAATTGGCCAACACACAGGCGGAGCTGGCCAGAAAGCTGTTCAGCGAACAGGAGCATAGTGCCAATGATCTACTGGTGGGTTGGGTCATAATCCTCCCCAAATAACATCTTTTAAAATCTCGTATTTTAGGCGGAGCTGGGACAAGTCGAAGTTATGATGCGGGAATCGCTGCGAATGCTTCTCTTTGAGCCGCTGGCCACTCCAGAGGGTCAACTATCGCGAACCATGCTTCGGGAGCTGAAAGAACTGCAGGATGATATCAAAAATATCCAAGAGTCTAATGATGACGTAAATCAGTAAAATATAATCCCTTGGCAGCTCAACTTAATACTATGAAAATAAAAAAACTACGCATTAAATCAAATACGTTGTACTCTCAATTTTTTGAATTCGATAACCGATGGTGGCCAACCGGTAAGCACTAATCGAACAACCGCAAGTTTAGTAACTTCATAGAATTTCCTGTTTTTCAACACTAGTATATGTATTTGTGTTGTTATTTCTGTTTTTCTTTTTTATTATTAAACAATAGAAGCTCATCTAGACAAAAGAGTTACCCGTGAATTTTTTGGACGAATAAATATAAAATTAAGACAAAGAGGCAATGAACCAATTGGTAGAGGTGCGAACAGCTGATGTCTGATATTACAGATGGGGATACTTCCCGGACAAGGGAGTAAACAACCCTCTAAAGGGAAAAAGCGAGGGTGTTTCGAAAGTTGCTGCTCAGTTGCGATTTGCATGTGCTCCCGTGGAGATAAGCTGCTCCTCATCTCCGCTCAATAATTTTCCGACTGCAGAAAAAAACCCAATCGCGGAGCAACAACAAATGCTGGAATATAGACACCACTAGCCGTGCCTCCGCAGCGCCGCCGCCAAGTGCAAATGCCGTGATGTCTCGGACGTTGTGAAATAAAAAAGCACTTGCCACTCTACATCGACATTCGTCATCCGAAAGCGTAGGAATCCCCTACAGGATTTGGGATGGCTCTCGCCAGTGCCGCCGCCGCCCTTTTGAAGGGATCGCAAACGCCACTGCAGCAGCTCCTGGAGGATATCAACTTCCAGCGCACTAAGGAGATGCGGCAGTTGCTCAAGGACGGTGGGTTTTCCTTTAATTTGGAGCACCGATTTTCTCCTTTCATTGCGGGGAAAAATTTGTCTACATTTGCACTTTATCGATTTGTCACAACCCCCAAGGATGTGTGTGTGCTTGCGCCTGTGTGCGTGCCTTTTCCGCCCCACTTTTGGGCAACCTCTTTGTTTTCTTTTACATAAGCGGCTTTTACTTTTATCGGGCTAAATGGCAGGATGGGGAAACCGCAAACAGCTGTCCACCTGTCGAGCAACTTCAGCATCCCCCAGTTTGCACGAATCCTCGAGGGTTTACTTTTAAAAGAGGAAAGAAAGAGGACCTGCCCTAGAAACCTACTAACGATTTTTGACAAGGATAACGCGATTATTGTTTTTAACGTTAACAAATAAGGGAAATTGTAAGGATTTTTGTATGTAGATAAATACTTCAAAAATTCTAAGTAAAAAACTTGGTTTTACTTAAGCACCATTTTAAGTTTGTGAATTTTAGAAACATTTTTAGTGACCGGCTTATTTTTATTTATTTTCTAGATGGCGGTTTTGTGGTCCTTCAAGGGACCACCTACTGGACGGACCTGTTCGTGCGGCACTTCCTCTTCCAGACAGAGCCCGTGCACAGCATCGACTCGGATGATTTGCTCTTCTTTGTGCGCAAGAAGCACGTGAAGAGCTCCTCACGCCACATGCCAAAATTTGAGGTAAACACATAGATCTGCCACCGCTGTTGCCAATTACTCTAAATAACAATTTCTTCCCGATAGACTGAAGTGGAGGTATTCCGCAAGGACTCGCGCAAACTGCCCATCGGCGATCCCGATGTGGACTGGGAGGAAACGGTCTATCTCAACATGGTCATCCATCAGTTCGATTACACACTGACACTGGCCATTTGTACCAGAACCTCGCCCAAGGAGCTCCAGGTGCTGAGACGGCACTCGCAGAGGGTCTACGCCAGTCCCAGTCGACGAAAGATGGACACCAAGGGCGAGGGCGAGGAGATCACGTATCCGCACATCTGCTTCATGGTCGACAACTTCGACGAGGTGTTCAGCGATATTTTGGTGCGCGACGGGGAGATGGTGTGCGTGGAGCTGGTGGCCAACGACAAGGATGGAGCCGTTCAGGGGGTGATCTTCCTGGGATCCATACGCTACGATGCCCTGAAGAAGGTCTACGATGCCAGGGTAGGCTACATTCTAAATAACACTACCAATATTTTACCATATCCCTGCTGTTTTTTTTAGCAATCCAGTCTGAGCTCCAAGGTGGCGCAGCGCATGTCATTCGGCCTTTTTAGTAGTGGCGCCGGCGTGCAAACGCGCTGTGAGTTTGTCCGGATGAAGGGACCACAGGGGAAGGGCCATGCCGAGATGGCGGTGACCAAGCCAAAGGGTTCCGGAGTGGAGACGCCCACCAGTGAGCCGGGATTTTGCGCCACCGACATGTGGGACGAGTGGGAAGAGGAGAACGACGACTACTGCACTTACCGACATCAGCGACGGCTCAGCGATCCCAGCGCCAACCTGAACAACTTCTCGCGCTACGGCTGGCGCACCAAGAACTCGAGTAACCAAGACATGGTCGGCAGCGGCACGAGTCCCAACGTGGGAGCCAAGGCGCGCTCGGAGAACGAGGGACTGGACTCGCTGGCCAGCGAGGTGTCCGAAATCGAGGCGGGTGATCTGCGCGATGGTCAGTTTAAATCACCATTCAATTATCCTAGTTTCCTCTTTATTTGAGCATCCTTTAGTTGCATGAGATTGTAAATTTACCATTGCTTGTAGTTGTTATCGTAGTTAATGCCGCTTTTTCCGCTTGCTCCTTTCATTTCCGTTCATATTCCTTCTGAGTTACTTCTCGTAATGTGTTGTGGTTCCATTGATTTTCCTTTACAACTTCCAACTATCAAATTTATATATATACTTTATATGTGCCCCCTAAAGAACGACTCCAGAGTATATATATAAAGAGAACACCAGACATTGCCGAGAAAGCAGGACAAATAATACACTAAGGACATCAGAAATTGTATTCCGTTTTGCTTTTGTTTTGACACTGGATGTGGGTCGAAGGGGAGAATCGTTCATCACTTCCCGAAATACCATCCTTCCTCCTTCCGAATCCTTTTAGAGATTATGTTTTGCGTGGTGGTGGCTTGATTGTTCCTTCATTCATTAGACATCCATTTGCCTATCCTTCATCGATCGATCCCATAGAATTTTGTGTTTTCCTATTCTGGTTTATTGTTTTCACTGCTTTCTGTTGCCAATTACCGATTAAGTTGCTTGGGCCGATCCTCGGTTATACATGTGTGTCGATGTATATGCTTTTAAAACGGGAAAACCGATCTATATCTACTTGTAGATCAGCAACGTCCTGCTTTCTCGGCCTCCGCGGCAAAACTGCACCCAAATCCGAACTGTGAGACCCACAAACTCGCGGCTGGTGACCAAGAAACGTTGCCCCCAGAATCTCTAAGCGAGAGCATCTCCGCCGCTCCAGCGGCAGCTGCTGTTCCGGCTGTGACCCCGCCTCCGTTGAGTGCTGCGGTGGAAGTCACAGTCGCCGGCGATAGCAACGGAGCAGGACAAAGCGCATCCACGGGCTGCAACTGCTTCGGCGGCAAGAAGTGCAAGAAGCGCTGGGCGTCGGCCAAGAACACGGACACCCCGGAGATGTCCGAGGTGTACTGCCCCAGCTGCGAGGATCCGTCCAACGAGTCGCCCGCCTGTCTGGCCAAGATGCCCGACAAGCGGCCCACCCGTCTCAAGCCCAAGACCAGCATTCTGAGCGTGGAGAGCGAGCTGCTGGTGGGCAAACGAAACAGTTTCAGGCTTCCATCGGACACCAAGCGCAAGCAGCAGGGCGGAAGCATCACCAGGAGCGCCTCCTTGAGCGCCGCTGATCGCAGGACCAGCCTTCCGGTGTCCACCAAAAAGATCATACCCCCAAGACTGCGCACGGCCAGGGCCAAGGATCAGGAGAAGGACAAAGATAAGGATAAGGACAAAAATAAGGAGAACGACAAGAAGTCCTCGAATCAGAAGGTCAACGGCTCAGCGTCAAACTTTCTAGCCAAGATGTCACCAAAGCGACTTAGAAACGGCAAGGATAAGGAAAAGGAAAGCGACAAGGAGAAGGAAAAGGACAAGGGCAATTCGAGCGCTGCAACCAAAAACAAATCTGTCGATAATAACAACACAAAGCCAGAGGCCTCCAAAACTGAGGAGTACGAAATCGCCGATGATGCTACCTCCCTGAATGGCAGTGAATCGGAAGGAGCCGGAGCCGCTAAGATGGCCATTTTGAGTGAAAGTGAAAGCAAGCTTATGATCAGTGTCCGTGGTCGTGAGGAGCTGCCGGTGGTGGAGTCCCCCAAGACCCCAATATCTCAAAAACTCTTTGAGAAGTGCGTCCGGCTGCCAGTGGAAGTGGAGAACCATCCACTGCAGCCAAACGAGAACAACGAGTACGAGGAGACACATGCGAGCAAGGTGATTTCGCCCACGGAACTAACGCCCATGCTGGATGTGGCCAATGGTAATCAGGAGGCCACGAGTGCCACGCTCCCGCGGACAGCCAAGCAGGCCCATGTCAGCAAGATGCTTCATTTGGTGCCCAAGCGCCGAACTCCCGATGGCACCACCATCTACTACTGGTGTGACGTGCCCAAGAAGGCACTTAAAGGTTGTTCCCTGGGACTTTCTATTACATTACTTGTTTTACAATGCATGTTTTTGGCTTCTTATGCTTACGATAAATCATTACTGACCTTGTGTGACCTCTTTACTTTTAGAACTCGACGACGGCGCCTACAACCCCCTGTGGACCAGTCGAGGCTTCACGCAATCCTTTCATTTCTGGAAGGAGAACAGAAGACAGCAGTCGACGCCGCTCAATGCATTCCTCACCTATGTGACACTGCCCTGGTGGAGCATTGCAAAGGGTAAACAACTCTGAGATCCCTTAATTATAGCATATACTTATCGAAAACTCATTTACAGATCTCTTGGATCACCGGGAAACGCCTATTCTGACCTTTTAGTATTAACTTAATTTGCAATTGTGATTAATGCCCCTATGCTTTATAGTCCTCACATGTACTCCCATACTAACCGATCGAATGCCAACAGTGTGATCAGTCCTAGTTTGATTAATCAGTATATTTGCTTTGTTCTCGACCAACGTTGAGTTTCCTAAAGCGGATCCTCGTGGATCAAACTACTTGGTGAGCGCAGAGCCAACCTACAAATTTATAAACTACGAACTACGATAGTGAATACTGTTACCGAAGATATGGAAATATATAATTGTAATATTATTTGTAAATTGTACGGCAACATTTATACCACGAAATATAAACCAAATAGAAAAGGAAGTGTGAAAGGAGACAAATCAATCAAGGAGCGTATGGATTGGGAAAGTCAAGACCACCTCGCGAGCAGTGTTTGTAATCAGAGTGTCGGAGAGCATCCGGCAACGGGTCGGCGGCGTTCGTCTTGAAGATAGCTCTATCGCCAGTCCGGCTTGCCGATTAGTTTGTTGTTGAGCCTCGCCTGGAACGGTCGTCACTACAGTCGAGCTCCGAAGTCGTGTCAAGTGATAACGCGGGAAACAAAGCACTGGAGATGGGCCACTCGCTGCCGCTGCTCATCCGTCTTGTCGTTGTCGTCTGGCTGGCAATTAGTACGGTCAGCGCCTGTCCCCGGGCGCCCACCCACTTGAACCACGGTCGACGCACACGCGGCGACAATGGATACAAATTAATTGTGGCCGATGGACCCAACGGATACGTGCCCGGCAAGACGTATAATTGTAAGTCGGGAAGGTAGCCAGCCTAGCTGGTTTCGTAATCGGTTTCGCAGTGACCCCACTTGAGAACAAAAGCAAGACCAATCGAGGCGATAAGGGAATCCAGAGCATATGGGCTCCATCTTTTCAGTTCGGCTCGTATCTTGATAATGCTATATACATATATTCTGGGGCTAATCTTAATTTAATTTGTGTTAATGATGAAAGAACTGAAGCGCATTAATTATTCTCATTCGGGATCTATTTATTTTAAAAATTTATACAAATATAAAATTTAAAAGGTTTGCCCTTTTTTCATTGCAAACTCTGATTTAGGTTAACTTTGGGATATTATCCGACTCCAACTTGCTTCGGTTCTTAAAAAACTTTTTAGAATTGTCTTTAGAGAAGGGTTTGACATTGTTTAGTACTTTATTTTTGGTCTGATTTTCCACTTGCCGATTAATATTCTTCTTTAGAGGCTTAGTTATCGCGATTTTCTTAGTTTCTAGTGGTTTGCTCAGACTTTCCGGAGTCTGATTTTCTTTAAGTTGAGACGGGTTAGTTAGATTATTTTCATTCTTGGGTGCTATACTAAGTGGAGGAAGAATTTGTATCTCTCTAATTTTTAATGGCGATACTCCTTTCTGGATCTTTGTGTTATTTTGGCTTGACGATTTTGAGAAATGGCAGGTTTCCTGCACCATACTTGAGGCGGAAAAAACCTCAAGTTTCTGTACAGTCGAAGTGGGTTTGGGTTTTAAGATTATAGGTTTCGTTTGGGTATGAACTGCTTCTTTCACTGAAGAGGAGGTGCTCACAACAGAGACTCGTGCCATGGTTAATGTTGACTTTCTTACGCTTAAATGAGAAGACTTTGGCAGTGGTTTAGGAGGAGTTTTAAAGTCGAATTCGGGAATGTTCTTAACATCTAAAGGTTCAATAATAGAGGTACTACCGGTGGTTTTTCCAGGATTCAGTTGAAGGTTTGTTTGCCCATCGTTTCGAAGAACTTGTAGGATTCGATGTTTTACGTTTGTCATGCGTTTTCTTGCATTCCTTGCAATGGTATGACTTTTAAGGTCGCAGACCCTTAGAGATTTTCCCCCGTTTTCAGCCTTGTTGCGAGCTGCTTTGATTTTTTGAGTCACGGGCTTAGATTGAATATTTATGGGATTTTTGATTTGGGAGTTTTCATCCTTTAAGTCAAGTTCTGCCAGGATTTTCTTAATTGTTGGTTTCGTTTCTGTGGAATGTTAGACGTTAGGGTCATGTGCTTTTTGGGATATTGACCTGGATACTTACTTTCTTTCTGGAGATGATTACTAATATTTTTCATGCTCTTCGGTTCCTCCGCTACCCCTTGTGTAGCGAAGTCCCCACTGCTGTTGTTATGCTTTGGCGACTGGGCATTCTCACCCTCCTCGCCAGACATGAGCTCTTCCATGCTGTACACATTCTGCTCCTTGGTGAAGTGAAGCACATCGTTGTGCGCCCACTGGATGTGTCTTAAAAATTCCGGCAAGTGTGTGAAAATATCCCGGCAGAAGTGGCAATAAATCGCCACCATATTATCGCTGGGAGAGACCACCACATCGCCGCACTTTTTAAGGTCGACGCTATGGCTCTCTGTCAGCATATCCAGAAAAGAAGACATATTTAACAGAAAAAACTAACAAAAGTATATTTAACAAATAACTTAAATCGCGCGTTCCCTTAAATAAGTGTTGCCAGATTACCACATGGCTGTATTCAAATGCTTTCAACAAATTCCCGCTAAAATCTCCAGTTTTCCCGCTTAATTCGCCTTTATCTCTCACCCATTGGTTCGAAACTCGAATTGTCCTGTTTGAATAAAAGGGATGGTATAATAAGAAAGCAAGACAACTATATGCGCCAAACTGGTCTTGGGTTTCCGATAACATTTTTAATCGAAATTTAAATTTGATTTTAAATTTGTTAACAGTGCTTTTGCTCGGATCCCGAACGCACACAAAAATTCAGCATTTTACCCACTTTACCATTGCGGCTGAGGCTCATACTGGGGCACGACGTCCCCAGGCAGCGAATCCGAGGCGAGTGGGTCGCTTCCAGCTGTTCAGCGACTCCTTAACCCAGTTCAACGACAGATGTGTGAACACAGTTTCCGAGGCAGACGATCTGCCCAAAACTGAGGTCCAGGTGATGTGGGTGGCTCCGGAGGCGGGTTCCGGCTGCGTTTCCCTGTCGGCGATGGTCTACGAGGGTCCCAAAGCCTGGTTCGCCGACGATGGTAACCTGTCCACTGTGATTTGTGAGCGAAAACCAGACGCAGCTGCTGCCCAAAAGGAATGTTGTGCCTGCGATGAAGCCAAGTACAGCGTAAGTTGCGAAATTATAGGTCAATTCAGAAAGTGATTAAAGTTATTTTGCAGTTCGTTTTCGAGGGTATCTGGTCGAATGAAACGCATCCCAAGGACTATCCCTTTGCCATCTGGTTAACGCACTTTTCCGATGTGATTGGCGCCTCGCACGAGTCCAATTTCTCCTTCTGGGGCGAGAACCACATCGCCACCGCCGGATTCCGTTCCCTGGCAGAGTGGGGCTCCCCTGCTGCGCTCGAAACGGAGCTGCGGGCGAACGGACCCAAGCTGCGCACTCTGATCAAGGCCGCCGGTTTATGGTATCCGAATGTCAACCAGAACACCTCCTCAAAGTTCCGAGTGGACCGCAAGCACCCGAAGGTGTCGCTGGTCTCCATGTTTGGCCCCTCGCCCGACTGGGTGGTGGGCGTCAGTGGCCTAGACTTGTGCACCGAGGACTGCAGTTGGAAGGAGTCCCTGGACTTTGACCTGTACCCCTGGGATGCGGGCACCGACAGTGGTATCTCCTACATGGTAAAGTATAGAATTTATTTTTGCAGCCATCAGATATTTACTGGTACCCTCGGTAGTCACCCAACTCGGAGACCCAGCCTCCAGAGAGGATGTACCGCATCACCACCATGTATCCCGAGGACCCGAGGGCCCCCTTTTACAACCCCCAGAGTCGCGAGATGACCCCCTTGGCCAAGTTGTACCTGCGGCGCGAAAAGATCGTCTCCCGGAGCTGCGATGATGAATTTCTTAAGGCTCTCCAGCTGGAGGTTTCCGACGACGCCGAGGAGCAGGACACTAGAGGTGACTAAATGCCTAAATACCTTTCCTGCTAACCATTAATCCAATCTATTTAATCCACAGCCGAATGCCGGGTGGGCGATTACTCGGCCTGGAGCCCCTGTTCCGTGAGCTGCGGCAAGGGAATTCGCATGCGCAGCCGCCAGTACTTGTACCCTGCGGCGGCGGAACAGAGCAGGTGCTCCCGCCAGTTGGTGTCCAAGGAGATGTGCGTGGCAGCCGTAGCCGAGTGTCCCGCCGGCGAAGGTGGCTCCTCGCAGCCGAGGGATCGCGACGACGACGAGGGCGAGAACCTGGCCAACTCGCAGTCGCTGGTGGGAAACAACGGCGAGGGAGCCGGCCTGTGCAAGACCTCGCCGTGGAGCGTGTGGTCCGAGTGCTCGGCGAGCTGCGGCATCGGAATCACCATGCGTACGCGCACCTTCGTCAACCACCTGGGGCGCAAGCGGTGTCCCCACATCACGGTGGTGGAGAAGAACAAGTGCATGCGGCCAGACTGCACGTACGAGCAGGTGGAGCTGCCGGACGCCCAGTGCCCGACCACGCAGTGGAGCGACTGGAGCCCCTGCACCTCGACCTGCGGACGGGGAGTGACCATCCGCACCCGCCTGCTCCTGCTGGAGAACGGCCCCGAGAAGGAGAACTGCACGCGGCGCATGGAGCTGCACCAGCAGAAGGAGTGCGTCAACCCCACGGACTGCCACATTAACGCGGAGCAGGCCAGGGACATCTGTGTCCAGGCTCCGGACGCGGGTCCCTGCAGGGGCAACTACATGCGCTACGCCTTCGACCCGCAGAGCCAGCGATGCGGCTCCTTCAGCTACGGAGGATGTCGCGGCAACCGGAACAACTTCCTCACGGAGAACGACTGCCTGAACACCTGCCACGCGGTCAGGAGTGGACAGCCCTCGAGGGGTGACCAGCCTAAGGGCTGTGTCCTGTCGGAGTGGTCCGCCTGGTCGTCCTGCAGCGTCGCCTGCGGAGTCGGGGTCTCCGAGAGCCATCGCTTTGTGGTCAGCGAGCCCCAGAACGGCGGACAGGCGTGCTCCAAGCGCCTGGTCAAGTCTCGTCCCTGCTCCATGCCGGCATGCTAGGAAGGAACGCCACTCCTAATTGCATTCTTAATCCTCTGGGTTTAAAGTTTTTTAATTGTAACTTCTGAAATCCTAAATAAAGACGTGTTTTATACAATTTGCTGGAGTTTGTTTCCTATTGACGATGTTATTTATAATAATAATTATAGTAAACAGAATCTTAAAAGTCCAATAATAAAATACAACTGCATAGTTAAGATCGCAGTTACACATTAAAGTTCATATAGCGCTTATCTTTAAAAACCCATAAATGCAATTTCTTGGAAATGCAGTTGACTAAGAACCCTTTACAGTTATTTAACCGAAACACCTTCTACGTGACCGGATGCACAATTTTACGTTTATGAGTCATGGAAACAAAGGCATGAGAATAAAGCGGACGTTGGTTGATTTCGTTACTAATAAGTTGATTCTCGCATTATTTAAGCTCCCAGTTTCCCCTTCATCTCTCAATATTCAATTTTCAACAGATTGGTTAGCGGAAAATTGGGATCCCCCGGTATTGTTAGCTTATCAGGGTCTATAAATTCGACTTTGCAGTGGCCTTAGTTTAGTACTCAAAAGTTCTTCAACAGACAAACAAAGCGTTCAATTTAAAGACAAATTAAAGTAAATAACAAAATGGGATCAACATTAACTAAGAGCAGGTAACTGTTACAAATTCCAGGATTCGTAGCATGCCCTTCATTAGACCACACAGTAGCGCATCAGATACTGGCGGGCCTTCCACTTGTTTCCATTGGCTCGGTATATGAGGTGCAAGTTGAAGGCCACCTCGTGTTGCAGACCCAGGGTGGATTCGTGTTCGGCAACTAGCGGGTGAACGGGCACTGCCAGGGCCTTCTCGTAGTACTCCACTGCCAAGTGCAGGATGTTTGCCTGGTGGTAAATGCGTCCGATGTTGTAGAAGATCTCCTGCTGGGCGGCGCAGTCGGAGAGCTCGTGGCCAGCTGATCGCAGTTCTTTGTAGCGCTGGGCAAAGGCCACCGCCTGGGCCACTGCCGCCGACTTGCGTAGCACCTTCTTCTGCAGCGACAGCTGGTTGAAGGCAACGGCTATGGAGAGAGCCACCAGGGGATCGGGACTCTCGCGCAGAATGGGGATGTAGATGTTCAAGGCATACTTGAAGGAGGCGCAGTTCAAGTGGTAATGCCCCTGGAAGATTCGCATTGGTTTCGTATCCACCGGATGGCGTTGCATCAGCCGCCGAATGTAGCGATAGTAGCGAACCTCATCGCCCTTCTGAATCATCAGCGAGAGCATGTTCCACAGCGTCGTTTGGCAAGGCTGCTTGGCAATCAGCTCCCGCAAATACGAGAAGGCGATGGCGCAGTCGTCGTTGTAGTAACAGGTGAGCACCATGATTCTCTCAATTTCATGGTGGTAGTACGTAAACCTCTTTGTGGTTACCATGGCGAAGCAGATCTTCTCGGCGGCGCTGTGCATGCCGTGCTTAAAAGCCGTACGCACCAGCTCTTGAAAGAGATTGAACTCGTCCTTGACGGTCAGGTCAGAGGCCTCACTGGCTGCGTTCTTGGCGGGATCCTATTGGGAAAACGTTTTATTGGAATTTATGTTAGCTAAAGTGAACTGCCCACCTGCAGGTCCTGCTCCGCTGAGACATCAACCGCCTTGCTGCGCATCTGGATGATGGTCTTCAAGCTCTCCGAGTTGTAGGCACTGCCTCCGTTGGCGGCTGCCATCATCTCCTCGCGGTTGTACAGCTTGATGGAGTGCCGACTGAGCAGGGCGTAGCCTACGTCCAGAAACTCCTCGATGCGCCCGATCTGCTGCAACATAACACACCGCTCGTACAACAATCTGGCCACCAGCGGCTGGCCCTCGGCCTCGCCTGGTTGCTCCAGTGCCTGAACGGCCTCCTCGTGTCGGCCCTGCTGTTTCAGCAGCGCGGAGAGGGTGAACCGCGCATCATAGCAGAAGGGCGCCAGCTGCACCACCTTCTCGTAGCTTTGGATGGCCTCGTTGGTGCGGTTAAGCTGGCGCAGGCACTCTGCTTGCCGCAGCCACACGAACGCCGGACACTCAACGGTGTCGCCCTCGGTGATGGGACTCATCAGCGCAATGGCCTCGGCGTACTTGTGTTCCTGCATCAGCGCCTCCGTGATGTCCATGTAGAGCTCCACACGATCCGCCGTCAGAGTGATGTGCTCCTGCACGTTCTGGATGAGATAGCCCAGCAGATGGTGCGCCCGCATGTGGATGAGGCTGACGCAGAGCTTGGCTCGCAACTCGGGCACATAGTCATCCGGGATCTCGCAGAAGTATATCAGCTCCAGACTCTCCTCCTGGTCGTTCTCCAGCTCGAAGTTTGTGCGCTCGCGCAGACAGCGGAGAACCTTCGCATACTGCTTGTTAAGGATGAGCAGTTCCAGGTAGATGTTGATGTCCTCCAGCGTGAAGCGCCCCCCGCACACGCTGTACGCTCCCTCCATGGCCTCCAGAGCCAGCGTGTGCTTCTCCAGAACGTGGAAGTAGCGAGCCACGTTCTTCGCTGTATTCAAGCACATCTTCCACTCCTCCGGCGGCATCAAGGGCAGCATCTTCAAATACGTAAACATGGAAGCATTGGTTTCGCCCATTTTCTGCAGCAGTTGCGCCTTTCGCAGACGCAGTTGATACACCTTGGGCAGCATTTTGATGGCCTTGGTGTAGATGAGACGGGCACGGGCCAGATTGCCCTGCTGTACGAGCAAGTCGGAGACCCTGATCCACATGTCCCTATCTTGGGGATTCAGATGGGCCGCCAGCGTGGAAAAGTTCAGGAACTTGACCTCGTCCCGGTTTTCGTAGATCTCGGCAAGCGTGTAGAAGGGTTCGCTAGCCAGCGGGTTCTGCCGGATAATCTCCATGCAGATACGCTCGGCCGTTTCGAACCGCCCGTACACGAAGCTTAGGTTGGCCTCGCCCATCAATCCCTGCAGGGCTGTACTTAGTTGGCTCTTGCGGAAGCCACCTCCGGAGCGACCACTTCCGGCCGGCTGTTCCTGCTGTTGCTTCGCCTGAGCCGAAGTGCTCGGCCGCTCCTCTATGTTGGTTGTTGGCTCAAGTTGCTCCTCCTCGTCCTCGTCGCTGGCCTCCAGTTTGGTGCAGAAATCCGGGAACTCTAGGCACTGGACGCCCTGCACATAGCGCTTGATTAGAGCTCCTTCCTCCTCGTCCGCCTCGAAGTTGCGCCGCTCGCCATCTACGTCGCAATCGATGATGTCCACCACGCGCAGCGGCTCCGTCTCCTGGAACTGCTCCAGCTCGTTCTCCGGCACATCATTGCTATCTATTTCCTCGATAAGAACTTCATTTGAATCCGAATCGTCCATTTCCTTTTGATGCCTTTCGTAAACAAACCGATTTAGGGATGGCACAAATCCAGTGTTGAAGGCCCAGCTCCTTGCGTCGTTCGCAAATATCGATTAAAACTAATCGAACTTAACGGCGCGAGTTTAAACACGCACTATCCATCTCTAGAAAACCAACGGCACTTTGAATTCTCCGCGATTCGACTTTTCCGCGAAAAGCTCAGTCGCGCTCTACGTTTTTGTCTTTATTAATGTGAATTAATTCGTGTGATATATTTTTAGCAAGGAAACCATGCACGCTATCGAGAATTTGGAATTGGTAAGTGGTTTTGGCTAGTTAATTGCATAGTATGGGCCACGATTATGGCGTTCACAGTTGGATCACCAGTTGTCGCGAATAGCCCTCATAGCGAATGCAGATCACAGGCTAACTCAAAAGAAACAAACATTTATATTGGGACCAAAAGCTATTGATGATGGGAAACCAGACGACCCTGTGGAAAAACAGAAGCGGTAAGTCTTTGTTGAACCATTGAAGATTTTAGCCTCGTTGTTAATCCCTTACAGACTTTGGGCGTTGATGCGCAATTTGCCACATTATCCGCCCAGTGCCGAAATGCTACAGGCTTTGCCCACCGAATTCACCGACAAGGACTTGACTACTCAAAATGCAGTTTTTGCCGAGTATCTGACCACAAAGCGTTTGGAGTTTTACAACGTATGTTCCGTGATGCAAACGCTGCTGACAATCGAGGACCTGTCCACCATGCAGCTGTACGCCCTACTGCTCCAACCGGACGTGGCTGTACAACGAGTTGGAAAGTTATCCTATAAGATTGTTCTCAAAACCACGAGCGTGAATGCTGAGGATGTGGTGGCCCCCAACCTGGACGAAGTAGTGTTGGTGCCCAAGTCCAGCTTGATAGCCTCTCCGCTTCCAAAAAACCTACTGATGGCCCTTCTGCCCCACGCCAACGAATTTTTGGAAAAGAATGATCCGCAGCGTCGTTATGTGGCTAATGTGGACCAGGTCAGCCGCACCACTGTTCATTTCCGTTTTGGCCGCCATAATTGGCCCGGTGACGATATCTTGCAAGGTCAAGGCTTCTGCGCCATAATTCGCTCAAGGCGCACACCCTTCCGATACATGTATCGCGCGCTAAAACTGCTCCAGGAGAGTCCATTGGTGCGCCGCTACTTGTTTCCGTTTCCCGGCTGGTTGACCCAGATGGTGGACCAGTCGAAGATCCAACTGCGTGACTGCGGAACCTTGCCCAGCTGGATGCAAGCGAAGCCAAAAATAGAGACCGTTCCTTCGCAAGCTATCTTGCTCCTCAATCCGACCATTTATTCCAATACAGAGCAGTTCCAGGCGGTGAAGAGGATCGTCGCAGGACCAAGCACTGAGGGACCCTACATCGTGTTCGGACCACCAGGTAAGTGATATTTATCTGTTAAGCATTTAAGGTAACAAAAGAATTCGCATCAAAAGTAAAATATCGGTTCAAGTAAAGTAGAAATGATTTGAGGCATTACTATACTTCATTTTCTGATATAAATCCAATATTGTTATTGATGCAGGCACTGGAAAAACCACTACTATTGTGGAGACCATTCTACAGCTGCGCCTTCTGCAACCTAGAAGCCGCATTCTTGTAACCGCCGGTTCGAATTCGGCCTGCGACACAATCGCCCTGAAGCTGTGCGAGTACATTTCCAGCAACGAGCGGCTCCGGAAGCACTTTGCCCAGCAGGAGCAGCCGAAGCCTGATCGGCAGTTGATTCGCGTATTCTCCCGTTCCATCCACCACAAGGGACTGAAGACCGTGCCGCCACTGCTGCTGAAGAATTCCAACTGCTCGAAGCACATCTACGAGCACCTTGGAGTTTCACATATCCTCCAGTACGGCATCACAGTGGCCACTTTGTGCACCGTGGGACGCTTGGTCAGCGACGATCTGGGCAAGCACAAATTCTTTAGCCACATTTTCATCGACGAGGCGGGCGCTGCCACCGAGCCGGAGGCCTTGATCGGCATAATGGGAATCAAACAGACTTCGGACTGCCATGTCATCTTGTCCGGCGACCACAAGCAGCTGGGCGCCGTCATAAAGAGCAATCGGGCAGCGTCCCTTGGGTTGAGCCATTCCCTAATGGAGCGTCTTCTCCGCTCGGATTGCTACAAGGTGGATGCAAATGGGAACTTCGATCGTTCTTTGCAGACGCGACTGCGCCGAAACTATCGATCCCATCCGGAAATTGTGCGCCTGTTCAACGAGCTGTACTACAACGGAGAGCTGATCGCGCAGGCCCCCGATGCAGATGTAAACTTAGCGGAGAACTGGGCCCTGCTGCCCAACCCACGGTTTCCCATCATCTTCCAGGCCACACATGGAGTCACCAAACGAGAGCAGCACTCCACCAGCTCGTTCAACCAGCTGGAGGCCCAAGTCCTGTGCTGGTACGTAAAACGCCTCATAAACGACGGCTTGGGGCACGGAAAAAGAGTCAGCCAGGAAGATATCGGCATAGTAGCTCCGTACACGGCCCAGGGCAAACTTGTTACCAAACTTCTTCAAAGCCAGGGGCACCCCAACGTGGAGGTGGGCAGCGTCGAGACTTATCAGGGCCGGGAGAAGCCCATTATAATCGCCAGTTTGGTGCGATCGTTCGCCAACATGGGATTCATGCGCAGTCCGCGCCGAGTCAATGTGCTCCTGTCGAGAGCCAAGTCTTTGCTGATACTGGTTGGGAACCCGGTCACGCTGCGACATCACCGGGACTTCAAGTCGATCATTAGGGAGTGCAAGAATCAAGGCACATACGTTTTCAAGAAGAAGGGTGCCCAACAGAGACCGGAATTCCTTCCAGATGTTTATGAGGAGCAGTCCGATGAGGAGTCGAGCAGTGAGTCGGAGGACGAGGAGGACACTCCTTGGTTTGCCAGGATGCCACAGGATATAAGTGTGACTACGGACAAAATGGAAAAGCGTTTTTCCGTATCAGAGGAGCTCACAAAGGCTATAAGGAATCATTTGTGTCAGTTATCAATTTAGAGACCCGAAGAAACTAAAGACACATTGTGTCGGAAATTATGAAACTGAAACTTTGTGTTAAGACTTTGAAAAAGTATTAGATTAAGCGAATAGTGTTATAGTGTGCCTCTAGGATAAACCTTAAGAACTGAAGTCAAGAAGATCCAATTTTCTAGCTGCTTTGACAGCACTTTGTAATGTAAGCATTCCCCATCTGTAAAACAGAAGTTTTTGTATTTCTTTTAATATGAGTTTCTGATAACAATATTCGGTTTGCGCCGTCTAGGACTGCGTTACGATGAATAACAACCTTAACACTCCATTTAAAAGCCTGCAAATGAAAACAGAAAAATTCAATATAATAAGATTTGTGTAAGAAATGGACCAATCAAATCCAAACGGATGAGTTATCATGAATGTGTTAAGTCAACTTCGACGTTTTAAGCCAAGTTTTATATTAAACCAAATCGTTGATACGAATCGATGTGTATGCATTATCATATATACGTATATATTTAAGCGGTGTCTATATAATTAGTAAAACGTTTACAAAATACAAATACAATGAAGTTGCTGCGTTAGGTTTTGAAAAATGTTTAAAAATAGTTTTGCTCTTGTCATATTACATATTCAATTTTTTTTCAACGCTCTATCGTTTAAATTCGTTCAGTCTTTGTTAATCAACAACTTTGTTAAAGTGTTTACTTTTTACGTTGAGTTTCGTTTTTGTTCGATTTTTTAAGCCATCGAAGATGATAAACATGTTTGCGAAAGAAATGCCAAGTTTAGTTCGATTAAAGTTTGCTTGAATAAACACCTGTGTTTTACTGGTTTTGGTTCGTATTAAAAAATATATATATTATTATTATCTCGTATATAAGCGGTGTTAACGCTCCCTGCAAACTGCTTGCGTTTAACAACTACATTTGGTATATTTCAGACCCCAAAGATCGAACTGGCCAGGATTCATCAGCGGAGTCGGCTTTGTTCGGGTGCTTTTGTGTTCTGTGTTTCGTGTTCTGAGTTCTAAGATCTGAGTTCTGAATTCTGTGAGTGGTGTGAGCTACTGACAACAATGGCTACGTGGGGGGTTAATCTAGAATATAATCCTCTTCATTCCGCACTCCATGCAGAATTTGGCGGTGTCCAAGATGAACTTTCCGCCGCATTCGTGGCAGTACTTCGAAATCCTCATACTTGACGACATGGATTCGTTGCTGTTCAGCGAGTGCTCCGAAATGGTTGGTGTTATCGGTAGATTGTTGTTGGCGTTGTAATCCTGTAGAGATTGTGGTAAGGGCTTCTCCTGCTGCTGCTGTGGTTGCTGCTGCTGCAGTTGTTGCTGTTGCTGCTGCAGTTGTTGCTGCTGCAGTTGTTGGTAGTTGTAGTTGCTTATCTGCTGATGTTGCTGAAGAAAGTGATCTGGTCCACTGATGGACAACTCGGCTCCATCGCCATTGCTGCCACTTTCTGGGACAAACAGTCGCTTGCGAGCCTTAAGGCCTCCGTGGGCGCTGTGCGTCTGGGGGCTGGAATCGGTCAGGCCGCCCGCTAACATGGCACTGGCCGTATGCGGACGCTGGAGTCCCTGGGAGTGTGAGGCCACCGGCTGGAGTTCCGAGGAGCGCTGGCGTGACAAGCTGTAAGGTGAGTTGCTGCTGCAATTGGTAGATCGGATATTAGTATGTGGTTTATATTCTGCTCCAGACGAACCCACCTGCCGTAAGCCGAATCCGTACTCATCTTGGAGCTGGCTCCGCGCCGGGAGCCGTGCGAGGAGGACATGGGATAGCCATCCAGGCTGCTCAGCTCATCCGACTCCGCCGACGGCGAAGGCGTCAGTGGGGCGTTGGCCTTAATATGTTGTTGTTCCTGCTCGAGATTTGGAATCGGATTTGGATCCCTGACTTCCCTGCTCGCCTGCTGTTGCTGCTGCTGCTGCTCGTCTCCTCGTCCGCTGACAATCAACATGCGCCGCATGGAGGCACTGGCCTCCTCGCCCAGCTGCCGGAAGTCACTCTGCATCTGCTGGATCAGGTTCTTGGCGTTGTTCAGCTGCACGTTGGGCGCCAATGCGGAGCCACTCGGGGATGGGGCCAGTCGGCCGGTGGCGGTGGCCTGGCTGGTTCGATCCCCGGACTCGTCTCCGGCATCCTCCGTGTCGCTGATCTTGCTGAACCTCGCGTGCTCCGGCTCGTTGCCGTTCTCGATGTGCAGCACGTCGATGGGCGTCTGGGCATTGCCGACCATGTGGCGCAGCGAGTCCGGCGAGATGGGCGAGCGTCCCTGGGCATTGGCCTCCGTTTCGATGCTGATGAATATCTCCCGCTTCTGCTGGTCCTCGGCGCCCATCCGCTTCTCCATGTCCTGGCGGCTCTGCTTCTCCTCCTGGCTGCTGGCGTTCGAGGCGTTCGACCGCTGGCGCTGCAGCCGCTCCTCCGGCGCCTTCGCCTCGGACCTGTGGGCGTGATTGTCTTTAATCTTCGACTGGACACTGTGGATGCTGTGCGGTGTGTGCGGTGTGCTCGGTGTGGCTGTCGCTTGTGGCGTCGAAGTCGCTTTCTGGAACGAGCGTTGCCTGCTCGTCGAGCGATTCAGAAGGAACTCGCGACAGTCCTTGAACAGCGGGAACTGCTCGTCGTCATTCTCGTTCTCGAATGAGGAGAGGAACTCCTCGAAGTCAAAGTCGTCGAAGGTGGGCATGGCGTTGTGCACCATGGGCATGACCAGCGGCAGCGGGTTGGCCAGCAGCTGCTTCTGCTGCTGCTGCCAGCACTGCTCGTCGTACTCCATGGAGGAGCGGTTGGCCTCGTCGTCGGCGGAGCAGCCGGACGAGGCGTCCGCGTCCTCCGGCGAGGCGTCGTACAGAAACTGGTTGCGTCCCAAGCGCATCTTGCGCTTCAGCAGGTTCCTGGCCTCGCCGGACTGCCTCCGCTCGTGGGTGATTGTCGACTGGGAGCTGCTGCGGCTCCGGCTCTGGGACAACTGCTGCGGCGTGGAGCTGGCGTCCGAGGAGATGCCGCTGCTCACGTGCAGGTTGTCGCAGGCGTTTATCAGCTTGGGGTCGATGAAGTCGCCTGCCACCGATCCCGATCCTGAACCCAAGGCCGCTTCCCTCCTGGGACCGAAGATGCTCTCCAGCCGGATGGGCGTGAGTGGAGCTAGGGGGTTCATCGCTGGCCGGCTGATGGGCTCCAACCGCAGAGGAGTCGCCACCGGCGGATAGTTCACCTCCTTGACCGCGGAAGGTGAGGGTGGAACCGCCGCAGGAGTCAACGGTGGCAGCTGGGTCGGAGTACTCTGTCCGAGGCTCTTGGCCGAGTTCTGTTTGCTCAGCGTGTTGCTCTTGTCCTTCTGCTCCTTGCTGGTCAGCTGGCTGGCCGCGGCCAACTCCGCCGCCTTGGCGTTCAACTGCTCCAGCTCGTGCTCGTACTTCAGGAACACGGCCAGCGAGTCCGTTTTGGCCACACTGCGTCCCGCTTGCGGGGATGAGGGGGCGTTGCTGGCTTCACCGGCTCCACCCACTGGCAGCTTGAGCTGCTGCTTCCGATTGGAGGCGCTCGTATCGCGACGCACCACTCGGGGACTGTGGAAATCGTTGCCGCAGGCCGCCCTTACTGGCATCTCGTCGAACTCCTCCGGCTTGAGGAAGTTCGTGGAGATGGGTCCCTCGTCGGAGAGGCCTCGCTGGATGGTGGGTCGGTAGTTCGTGGCGAACAGGGGGCGACTGTTCAGCATGGGCGTGCGACGGGGACCCCGCAACGATGAGGTGCGTCGGAAGTTGGAGGCCGGCGTGGATTTCAGGGCCATCTGAGCTGGCTTGCTTATTGCTGTGTTGAGAGAAGTGGTCATGGCGATGTTGGGTGTAGCTGTAGGTGTGGTCGTTGGTAAGGGTGTCAGGGTCTTGGTGTTCCTAGTGGTGCTGGTCACCTCCTCCTCCTCGGGGGGCGGCGTGCTGGGCGAGCAGAGCTCCTCCAGCTGCCGCTTGGCCGAGAGGAAGGGATCGTACTTATTCCCCAGGCCGCTGTTAAAAAGAAATGGCAAATTGGTTAGGAGAAATGTTATAAATGACATTCGATTAAAACCACCCGAAGTTGCTCTGTCTGGCTGTCGTCTGGGGAGGATTGGTTGGGATTACTTCGAACCTATGTGGTATACAAACCTATTTGCACGACGCTGGGAGCTGGTAGCCGACTTAATGTACATGGTGCCATTCTCATCCTGCTCAAGAACCACCAAACGACGACTGACATTGCTGTTCTGCTTGGTCAAGGGGGGCAGTTTCAAGACCTTTTCTAGCTCTAGGTCTGGTTGTTCCTCCTCCTCCTCCTGCTCCTCATCCCCACTGTGGGTATCCTCCGCGGAGGGATTGGGCTTGGGACTAGGACAAGAACGAGCTCGTTCGATCAGCTTCGTCGCTCTCGCTATAAGATCGTCCTCCTCCTCTGGTTCGTCATCCAATTCACTGGTGTAATTATCCTGCTCATCTGCATCCGACTCCAAGTCCTCCCTCTCGTTTCCCAGTTTCAATCTTGGCAGGACCGCCTGCCCCATCGATTTGTTAATGGCCTCCAAACTCTGCTTCAACTCGGGCATTGGTAAAGCCCTCAGGGGTTCGGGGTTACTGATCAATTGTCCTCCGTGAACTGCCGGTCTCTTAGTGGGTCGGCAAACTGTGCGCATGGTGGTGGCCTCCATCTTGATCTGGATCTCCGCCCGGGGAGAGTCCTCCTCGGATCCCGAGTGCACCACCTTGCGTTGCTTTCGCTGCAGGGGCACTAAGCTCGAGTCCAGCGAGGCGAACTGAACGTCCTTGGACATCACTGATCCCTGTTGCAAGGCCCTTAGCTCCAAGTTGGGGTTCTCCCGGGTGCGAGTGCGGCGATGAGCCTGGCGCACCAAGGAGGTGCTCGAATGATGATGCTTTTCCTGATCTTCCATTTCCATATTGCAGATAGGAGTGCCGCCTGAAGTGCAGCAGCATGGAGGATGGGAGGTTGTTGGGTTAGGATTGGTTAACTAAAGGCAAGTCTCTATTACCTTATACTTTACTAAAAATCTACATATTGTTCACTCCAATACCCCTGCTACTTATAATTTTAAATTAATTAATCAATTAATTGTTCCTTTCTTTAACTTTCTAAAATTCTAATCGCTTTGTAATTTGTTTAATTTTATTTAATAATGATTTGCCTTCCCTCCAACTAGTATTTCTTGTTCGATGCCCTTGACTTCATCTCCTAAGACTCCTAATCACATTTAAAACCCACTGGTTGCACTTGCACCTGGACAACACCTTCGAAAGCTTAATGCTTGGCTGATCCTACGAGTGCTTTGATGCGGCGCGCACTAATTAACGATCATGAAATGGTTCCGGGTTCTTAGATTTTATGAGCAGCAGTGTCTCAAATTAATTGGAGGAGTACATGCTACGGAGAGATTGCCCATTGAGAAACTACAAGGAACAACCCATACCTTTACGCTTGATCAACCCATTGAGTTCGTCGAATGTCATGGTCACTTGGGGAAGGTTGGGCAGGCGGATATCCTTGTCGCCCGCTCCGATTTTATCCCGCTTGCCTGTGGTTTTGCGGTGTCTGGCCGGCTGCAGGGCTGGTGCCTCCATGCAGTCCAGCTTGGCCAAACGGAACCCGTCTCCACTGCCGTTGTGCCTCAGTCGCTCCATGGCATCGTCGATTTCACAGCAGGACTCCGGCTGCTTGCGCCTGGAGCGCCGCAGTGGAGCTCCATCGCTGGGCGGCGGTGGAGAGGAGGGGGGATCCTCGTCGTGGGTCATGTACAGGTTCACCTGGTTCTGGCTGACCGCTGGTCTGGTCTCCGGCTTCCCGCGACTTCCGGGTGGCACAGGGGCGCGACTTCTTGTTCCTTGAGCTTGATGGCTGGGGATCGTTTCTGGGATGAGTGAAGATCGCTGATCGGAGGACTAACTACTCGGTGTTCGAACTACACGACGGTGTCTAATAAATGTTTACTTGTACGCTTTCTTTACAGGATTAATCAAAGACGACCAAAGCAACGCCAAAAGAGCATCGGGGGTTAGGACTATCTAATAGAGATATATACGATCGGTAAACCGGCTACTCACTTATCACTTTGCACGGACGAGGTCATCGAGAGGGACATCATACTTGGCTTGGGGGCCGCCATCTCGCCCGCTTCCAGCAGCTCCTCGTGGTTCCCGGAGTACTTGTCTCGGGCAACGGATCTCTTTGTCCTGGCGAACATCGCAGTGGTAATAGCAACAAAAACAAAAACAAGAACGAGAAGGAAAACAAAAAGTGTGTGTAAGTTTGTAAGATCAGAAGGACAGAACTCCATGTGGCAATCAAGTCAAGGCTACTTCGGATTGGGATCGGTTGTCAACTAAAACGAGGCTTACTTTAGATTGGGTGGCTTGTACTTCTTCCTGGCCTCCAGACGCTCCTTGGCCTTGCTGGTCTCCTGCTTGTTGGCGCCCTTCATGTTGGCCAGCATGGTCTTCTCCTTGCACCACTCCACGTGGCGGTCGAAGGCCTTCGGGTTGAAGGTGCGCTCGCAGTGGGGACAGGGATCGCCGGGCGGCGGCTTTATCCTCTCGGCCAGCGACTTTTCCCGGGCCGGAGGAGCAGCAGGTGGCCCGGCTGGGCCTCCAGATCCCGCCGCCTCGTTGGCTGCCGTATTGGACAGTGTGGATGCCGCCTTCCGCAAAGACGCTCGTGCGGTGGAGCGAACCAACTCGGTTTGCGACTTCCGACGAACTGGTTGCGGGGAGTTCACTGGCTGGAAAGGGTATTAAATATACATACTTATTAGTTAATTTGTATAACTGATTAAATGTGCATATTACTTAATCTGCATTCTAGGCTTTGTTAATTATTATATATTTATTTAAACCAGTAAATACAAAATGCCAAAAGCACTTAGCCTGTTTCTGAATTCACTCACCTATAATCATATTTACCCCTAACCCTTTAAGATGTACTCACCTCAGCTGGTGGAGCCTCTCGAGCGTTGGCCGGAGGAGATGGCACTCCTGCCGTGCGCTCCGCATTGGGGAGGCCAAAGTTCTTGGGCAGCACGTAGGTGGAGAGAGCGGTGCCATCGCGACGCTGGCGCGACGAGTCGAAGATCTTGCGCTTCTTGGAGGCTTTCTCGCAGATGACGATGTGCTTGCGCAGGGCGTCCACGACGAAGGTGCGGCTGCAGCAGGGACACGGGGTCAGCTGGACGGCCTGGTCGGGCACGTGCTCCGGCACCGGGAGCGCCGATCCGGAGGTCAGTGGCGGCGGGGGCGGGGGCAGCGGCTCCTCGTCCTCCGCGCCCCTTCCCGAGTCTTCCTGGTCGCGATCCGTGGTGCTGCTGGTTGCTGTGTGGAATAGACGGAGTTGAAGGTTGAGAATCGAATTTTGGGCTGGGGTTTTAGGCAACTGCGAGCGCTTTGGCAATGTTTGTGAGAAAGGGTGGTGAGTACAAAATAGAAGTAATTCCCAACGTTAACGAAACAACAACACGACCGACACGAGCAGCAAACTGAGTGTCAAAATCAATTTAACACAAAACCCAACCGATCGGAGATGGTTTCAAATATAAAATCTCTGTAAAATCAACCATACCACATTAATTAATCTTTCACTTTAGGGGGATTCCCGTGAATCCCATATCTAGATTAAAGGGCTTGGTGTTTTAAGAGAAAGTTCAGCGTTAGGAAAACCCAGTCACTTTCCCAGTGTAAATGGCTGAGCGCCAAGTGAAAAACGCTCGCTGGCAGATTCACGGTCGATTGTCTTTTTGGGCGACAAATTGTCTGGCCCACCAATAAATTCCCCAAAAACGCAGAGACAATGGAGCAGTACCAATCCCAAATAATTTATGGCTATTACTCGGGTTGTCTTTGAGGATCAGCCTATAAATTGTTATTTATCTGCTGGCCGCAGACTGATGAAATGTAGTTATGTCCAAAATGGGCAGCTGGTCTCGGCCAAAACTTTCTGGTTTTCGGGCGTGGGCGGGAATTGTATCTCGAAGAGCGAATATCTTGTATCTCTCGGATGGCAGGTGGTTCTGCCAGCTTCTGCCCACGAGCCACTACATTGAATATAACTATATTGTTATTGTCTTTTGTTTCCTTTATAAGGTTTTGGGATAAGATCCTTTTAAAGTTGTAATGTATTTGGTGGCTCAGTTGTTTTTATGATATTGTCCTAACTGTAGTTAGTAATTAATTTCTGCTCTTCAAATGTTTTGCAAAATGAAAACGATTCTGCAACTGTGCTACAGAAACCGATCTCCCGCTACTTTGTGTGGGCCTTGAGGAATACTAATTAGAAGCAGCGCCCAGGCAGCAAATGAAGAGCAGCTAGAACCATCAATGGAGGCGGCCACTAATCACAGAGGCGGAGGAAATCCAATTATAATGCGGGGCCATCACCCGCAAACTGGCAGTCAGATTGCGATTACATCAATCAGCGACACGCACAAGGGAAAACAGCAGAGTTTCCGCAACATCTTGGGACCCCTGAATCTCATTCCAATTCAAATCAATGCAAAGTTGTGTGTTACGCATATTATTCACAAACAAGCATAATCCCCAGCAATGAGAAGTGGGTGAGCTGAACTGTCTATCTACCCATCCATCTGTCTTGTGGTAATGATGCTCCGAATATGAGATATATGCACATGCAATATATGCATCCACTTGAGATATTTAAAAATAAAAGCCACGGGGTCTCCATTAGATCTTTAGCAGACATCAAGCGATGGAGCCGAAGGGATTTTCAAATGGTCAAGAGTTTACTAGATCAAAAGTTGAAAGCCATTCAGGCGAGTGATGAATGCCTCTTTAAATCTGGTCGAATATGGTTTTCCTGCTTGCCCAATCTTCTATTTTGTTAGTCGGTGTCTAGTCTTAAGCATTTCCATATACTTTTTGTCTTTGTGGCTGGCTGTTGGGCAATCCCCATAAGCCACTTAAGACCTCAGCGGGCCCATAAATGCCGTCTTGTGTGCAATATGGTAGAGCGTAATACAAACAGTTTCTCTGTTCCCAGACGGAGCGCTTTTCAGGTTCTTGGCTACGCTTTGAACTTTCAACTCTCTGACACCCAGAAGAATGGCCAAGGAAACTAAAACCGAGGATTTGGCACCTCGGAGCGGGTAAGCTGGGAACCCGAACCTGTTTGCACTTGGAGAATAAAGAAGTAGCTACTATCTATCATCTAGTGAAAAATATAAATGATACATTCGACAAAATTACAGAATTTAAAGCTTAATGTAAGCATTGAAGATTAAATATTATTGTTTTCAACAAATTCAAGTTCATGTCTTTTCATATTCTTCTTATCGCTTCAATACGTTTGAATAATAACAATTTCTGTATTTGTCATAGAATCTTTTGTAATGAATAATTTTTGTTTAATTATCAGACATTTTGTTTGGACTTTCGAACTAAAATTTTACTTTTAACGTATTGCTAATAGACCTGGCAAGATAAAATATAGGTAGTTCTTTGCTACTCCCTCCTAGTTAACTTGTTTGGTTCAAACAAATCCAGCCATTAATCAACGACTCCAATTTCAGTTTCATTGAGAGAAATCGAAAGTGACATCATTTTCTGGCCGAGAATTGATAAGCAGAAGGAGTCAGCCAAGGGGTCACTGGGAAGGCAGATTAAACAATTGGAGCAGATGTGGGCAGCAGATGGGATTTCACCAAAGCTTTCGCCGAAGGGTAATTTGTGGGGAAGCGAAAACGGATCACTTAGCAGAAATAAGTTGTTAATTTGCAGCGGAATTACTTGGTTTAATTGCTGTAGCTGTGTGTGTCGTTGCTGTTGAATTGGCATGCAAATGGTTAGTCGGACAGTTAGTGGCCACATCGATCGTATTGACAACAATCACGACGCGTTGCAGTTGATTGCCTGGCTGATTGTTTGTTAATGTTGCAGTTGCAACTGTTGCCGCTTCTGATGCTGCATCCCACTCACTTGGCGTGGCATTGGCCAGCTTTTTACTGCTGTTGCTGTTGTTGTTGCTGTTGCTGTTGCTGCTTCGTCTGATGGAAAATGTGTTTCGAACGCGAGAAAACGTTGACAACTGTTGCTTCGGCTGATGTTGTTCACCAAACTCCGACGAGTTGAAAGAACTTTGCGGCGGAGGCTGTTCGAAAACGTTGATGCTGCCATTTCCATTGCCATTTCCACAGGCAGGGCCATTTCCATTTCCATTTTCATGCTCGTTTTCCTTTTCGTTGCTGGAACTCAGCTGCTCTTTTCCACCGGCCAGCAGATCGCTCAACTGCTGATACTCCTCGTAGACGATGCGACTATGCCGCTTGTTGATTTTGGCCAGAGGCGGCGGCTTTTGGGCCTTCGATTTGAAGATCTTCTGCCACATTTTCTTGCTCATTGCAAGGCGGTTTGTTTCGGACTTATTCACTTGGGCAACTTCAGACGCATTTCCCGCACCGACTCCCCGAATCCGAGTGAACTTCTCGCGCCGGCTTCTCGTGCTCAACTGAACACACAGCGGCAACACTCCCGCCAGCAACATCGCCACAAAGCTCCACCAGCAACATGTTGCCCGTGCGCGTTTTGCATGGCATTAAAAATAGTTGCACTCCAGTTTTGGGCCGAGTGTGGGTGTTGTTGTTTGTGCCCCTGCTGCCATCGACAAAGGCCACGATTCTGTTCCGACTCCCCCTCCCCCTCGCTCCTCCTCGCTCTCCCCGGATTCCAGTTGTCTACTGCCCGCTTTTCCATTTCCCCTTCCCCCCATCTGCTCCTCTGCTCTTCTGCTCTTCTGTACTGTCTGTCTTTACGGCTGATTTATTTAAAGCCGCCGCCGGCGACGTCAAATGTTGCTGAACCCTCGACTACTTGGGCATTATTCACTCTCCGGAGGAACGGCTGCCAATTCTCCCAGTTCCCTGTCCCGGTTCGCGAATTGAAATCTCACCCGCGCCGACCATCGCCAGTCAGTCAGTTGAGCAACTTCAAAGAGCGCCCATTTCCTGGCTAACGGGGAATCGGGACCACGACATCTGGGTGTAGCCCCCACACATGTGCAATTATGTCCACTTTTGGGGCATGAAAAACATCCACTTACTGCCACCAGCGGTTGCATAAGTGTGCCAAAAAAGGTAGACGGCGGCAACATTTGGCGGACTCAGCAACTCGGCAGCTCAGCAACATGCGATGTTGCAGGCGCTTCACATAAATAAACAGCTGGCCGCAGAGTTGGAGACACTTTTGGCGCACTTAATATAAATCAGGGGCATCTCAGCTGAAGGAATTTGTTTGAAAATAATAGTCGATGAATCAGAAATGTGAGTCCAAAAACCAAAAGCACTTTGAAAGTCATAAAAACTAGATATGTATGGTATTTTACCATGGCGATTGCATAATTCTAGGTCAAGATCGATTTGGAATTTTGTTGACATAACTTTTATCTTGAGATGATAACATTTCAGATAACTTCTCAATTATTTTGATTTGAATTACAATATAAATTAGGCTAATCTATGTTTAAGGTGATCGAGTGACACTCGTTTGTAGTGCATTCCACATTCGATTTTCGCCCACATAAACTTCACCACATTCGTCTCTACTCTCCATCTCCTTGCGCTGTTTCTGGTTTTAATTGAAATGCGAATGCACTTTTGAGTATCGCTCTTCTCGGGCCAAACGATCCCCATTTGCTGATGCTATAAATCTGGCTACATATATTGCAGCATCCATCCGCTGACGTCACCAGGCCGTGGAACTCTCTTATGCAAGTTGCCTTGACTTGGGACCGAAATTTGGATATTTGCACGTGCCAAACGCGAGGGAGAAACATGTTTGCGAGTCATGAACTTGAGTCTCGACCCATTCCCAGTTATTTATATTTATATCTGGTTTATCGAACCAACAAATTTCCCTTCGACTGAGTGCTGGGTGGGGGAATGGGTGGTTTTTGGGGTGTAGGCGGCATCGTTTGTGGTCGCCCACGCGTCGCGACTTTGAGTCTTGGATAATCTCCTATAATTGTCACGCTTCGAGAGCGCCAACGAAAATAGAAAATCTGTTGCAGTTGCATATGGTCGTTGGGAGTGGATGGGGCGATCGGTTGCATATATCTCGCTCTGCCGATTTTCACGGTGCAGCAACCAGCCCTCGGGAAATATGTTTTGAAGGGGCGCGTGCTTAAAAATAGTCAAAGTTCTAGAACCTAGAATCGAGATGATGTGCGGATGGCATTTTGGGGGCAAGGCGGCGACACGACCGAAGAACTATATTTTCATAGTGAACTTAAAAACTTTATGTTTCCCGTGCACTGCTCAAAATAATTCCTTTTGAAGGTAAAAAGATAACAATTGTACAATATTGCCCAGGATGATCCTATCGTATCTCCAATTGTAAAGAAAGGCTAATCCTATTACTCATCGAAAATCTAGTTCTAAGATCTAAAAATATTCTGCTATATAAGAACTTTTTCGATACTGCACTCTTGGCGACATTTCATTGGCCCCTGAATGTTTACCTGCCCCTCTTTCTCCCACTTTCCCCCCCGAGCTTCTCTCTTCCTCTGCCAAGAAAAGCACACTTCACATATCAACAGCCTGAGGCCGCCGTATTTTCAACTAATTAAGTTCTATTTCTTCCAGTCGTCAGTCGTCCAATGGGTCCCTCTATCTCCCCTTCGATCATCTAATGAAACCATTTCAGTTCATTGGCGCTGGATGTTTTATTTCTTGTTTGCGTTTGTTTCCACCGAACGCATTTCGCAGATTGCACAATTTTCCCTCTGTTTTCATTTTTCTTCTGTCTTTTTTTTGTTTCTGTCTTCGGTTCTGTTTGTAACTCGGTGATTCGATGTTGTTGCAACAAATTGAAGTTGATTTGTTTGTTGTTGGCAGTGCTGATTGCCGTTTAGAAAGTGTGAAATACTTTTGTGTTTGTATCCAATACGATTTTGTGTGTTTCAAGCTCTTCTATCTTTTGTTTTGCATTTTGGAGTGTGAGTAGAATTGGGCCGTTAATTGAGGTAGGTAATTTTCAATTGGATTTGGAGCACATTCGATCGATAGGTGAAGCCAAACGATTAGCAATTCAATTTGTTTGGGGCTTGGGCTCCGAATGTGTTTCAGCAAATCAAATTAAAATTTGAAAGGGTCTGACTAGTTTGTGATAGGTGATTAAAATTAATTGCACCATAACACATTTTTAGAAAGTTAAAGTGTTTTAAGTTAAAATAAATTTGTAATTAATTTGTTTTTAAGCAACAGCTTTGGTTCTATTGTTATTAGTATATTAATATATATATGTATAATATAATATATCCACTAAAAAGGTGAGACTAAATTCTACGAAAAATAAAATATAGTAGTAAGCCTGATGCACAGCAACACTGCTCGATTTCAAAGCTTTTTGAAGCTTTTTTGGACTTTGTCGGCTTGAAGAAGTTTATTTTGTTTTGGCCATAATTTTGAACCTGCTTCAGTTGGACATTTAATTGCTTAACTGCAATTCATCAAAGACAAATTTGTCAATGGCAGAAATCATCCCTAACAGATCAGTGACTTGCAAAAGTTTGTAAAGAAACTGGTTTTTGTAAGGCAGAATTAACACCTCTGTATGAAATGCCAATACAAAAACTGGTTGGGATTTGGAATTGATTCTATGTTTGAACGCACACAGCTTGTGCCACTAATGTGGTTCAATGTCAAGGAAATTCATCGGATTAGCAGAGAGAGGGAACTCATTTTCGAGTGGGCCGAGGGAAGTGGGTCAAACGCCGCCAACTTGCCGTCGTTTAAGCCATATATTGCCCAGGCCATTACCGTCAGTTGGTAGGGCGACAATGGAATAGTGTTTCGAACTTATTTATTGGCATTATCGGAAACTTGTTAAAACTGGCACGCAAATCTGCCGGCCAGACGTGACTGACATGGCTGAAACGGATTTCAAATCCGTCGCAAAGCCCGATTTCTGTCAAGCAGCTGGCACATTTATCTGCCATATAAATATGGGCTATAACTCGAGCTAAGCTTTTTGCTTCTGTCAATCTCTAATTGAATTATTCTCGATTGCTGCGCTGCGCAAAAGACATTTTGGGTAGAACTCTACTTGAATTTCTTGATTTGGGCTTGTCTTTAATTTGATTAAAACTTATTCGATTCTTCTTTTTGTTTTTGGGTCTTTTGCTGTTTACTGCAAAAGGAAATTGACACAGATATGTCAGTTGCTGTTGTTGTCAATTGCTTGGCTTCTGTTTTTTTTTTTGTTTATTTTCATTTAGATTTTAAATGCCTTCCACGTTTTCTGTGTTTGATTTGGCTGAGAGCTTTTTGTGCGTTTTGCTTTCTTTTTTTGCAATACATACTATATATTATTTGCAATAATAACTGATGTCATTGTGTGATAGAAAGCTGTGGTTTTGTTATATTCAAGCGGTTTCTTTTATTCAGAGAAGCTTGAACATAACTCTTAGAGTTCGCAGGTTTTATAGGGGTTCCAAAAGTGATTTTTGCATCCGTTACTTTGTTTATAATGACCATAACATGATTAATGCCTCTTTTATATTCTCTGTCATTTGTTATTTTCTACACTTTTATATGATTTTTTCTTTCAAAATATATTTTCTATATCCGGCGGATAGTTCCCCTAAAATCGTTCACAATACAGAATTTTATGGGTTTTTACAAGAAATTTAAAAGCCTTTATTGTTCTTTGCCTTTTAAATTTGAATACCATGTTTACTTGGTCATAAAAAGTGACTTCATGCTTTATTGAGTTCATTATAAATTCAAATCGCCCCCCGATCCCCCTCTTGGTTATTGGCTTTAAGTGGTTTCCTAAACACTTCCTCTAACACAGCTGGAGTTTCTTCGCCTGGGGCTGCATGCCAAGTGCTTTTCGGAGATTTGTGCGCCTGCGCGGAAGTGGCATGAATATTTGAGTATTTTGAATTAGCCGCACATTGTTTGCATTTATATTGCATGCATTTTATCGAGCTGCACAGAAAACAATAAAGCTTGTATTTAAATGCAATTTATTCCTATCACAATCTCTTAAACATTGAAATGCACTTTTCATTCAGAAATTCGATACATTTACAGACTTATCTAGATTTTTTTCAATGTAATAAATCGCTTGATAAGCTCCTAACGCAAGGGCTGTTTACAGTTATAATTGGCTGAGCAGCGTCTTAATGGCTTACCGAAATCGAAGTGGTACATGGTGGGCATCTCGCGGGGCGTTGTGGTGCGCGTTATCGAGCTGTGGTGGTGCAGCAGGGGCGTCTGGGGGGGAGTGGCGATGAAGATCGGCTCCAGGGGCCGCCTACTCTGCTCCGAAGTGGCCATTTGCACACAGACACTCGCGAGATTTATGCAACGAACTTGATTTTAATTTGGCTATCACTCTTCCGCTTGTTGGTTGAGTTAAAACGCGAACGCGTCTTTAGTCGCCGGCGTTTAAAAGCGCGCCAAACTCTCTTTTGCTCCACATGCAAGTTTTTTCTTAACTTTTCCCGTTTTGTTCGTGTTTTTCGGGGGCTTTACTTAATATTCATTAATGATTTTGCCGCATTGCTAATTAATCATATTTCGTTTTCACTGCACTTTCAAAAAATAATACAAAAAGGCTTTGGAAACAATTTTGCCTAATGTTTCTTTTGTTGTTGTTTTCACAATATCTTTTTTTCCATGCACGTTATTTTCGGTCTTTTTTCGCGTTTTTATTGTATGATTGGTTCACATTTGAAGTTCGCTTTGTTAGTCGCAAGTTTCCACCAAAATCCTATGGAAATGCGGTGGCAGGCATATAATTTTGGGACCGCAATTGCTGTTGGGTATCCGAGAGTTGCAATTGGAGTTTGGCGCTGGGTTTCCTCTTCTTCCCCACCTCAAAGTTCGTTGTCGTTGTTTTTATGAATATCTGCAAAAGGTCAGAGCGCGAGATATGAATTTTAAGCAAGTTGTTTGGCAGTAAAATGTATTCACTATAACCCGATATTGGGTCTTAGGTGACGCCACAAAAATTAAGCTTTGTAAATGTATCTCTTAAAAAGTGGATTTTTTCCTGTTTTCAAGGGAGTTGCCAATATTTATGATCTTAAAGGAAATTTTATTATCGTATTCATAATAATAAATAACTTAGAATCTGGTGGACTGACGTTATAACCTAATAGCTCCTTTTGTTTTTGTTTATTCAAATTAACCTAGATAGCTAGTTTAAGGAAAATGAAACGTTCAAACAAACTTGAAGTACCAACCAAACATTCACCAACGGGGCTAAGCGCATATTAGCTAATTTGCCAACGTCCACAGCAAAATACATACAACTGCAGGAGCGTGTATCTTATGAATACGCAAAGCAGAGAATATGATGAAATCGTCTAAACTTAGATTGCGATTTCACGGAATGTTTTTTGTGGGCTATTTAGCTTTCGGGGCTCGGCTCACGCAATCGCAAAATAAGGGGAAGTAGGGTGAGAGTAAGGTGATTGAATTGGTTTTCCTAATAAGCCAATTAATTACCGTTAACTTTTCGTTTCAGCCACAAAGGTTCGCTTTCGGTTCGAATGTCTCCCGGTTTGTTGCGCAGTCGAAACGAGACTGGAAAACATAAAAACCGCGAGAACTAAACATTTTCGCAGCCCCTCTTAATTGCGAAATGAAAGTGAACATTAAAAGTAATTGAAGATCTTTTGTGTGTGAGAAGCTCTCCCACAAGCCGCGAAATCTTCAAGTTCCAAGATCGCACGCCAAGTGAGAGAGAAACTTTTTGGGGGTTATTGGGTACATCAATTAGGAGAGGCGAAAAATAAACCAGTGGAAATAATCGATGATTTGCAACTGACCAAGGCCAAATCTATTATAATGACTATCTCATTAGCAATCAAGTAGTCATTATACCGAGCTGCCATTCCTGCCCACACTTGACCGATCAGACAATGTTCTCGAACCTGAAGATGTCTTTATATATCCAGATAAGCTAATCTCATAACACGCTTGTCTATATCTTTGTTGGGCGACAACTAAATCTATAAATCTTAATAGCCGACGACAGACGCCATGTGCTGTATATAGAACAAGTTTGTTGTTGGGTAATTGTTCGGTTTACGCGAAGCGATAAACTCGTTTCGATTTTTACATGTTCCCGAGTTAATTTATGCCCCCATCCCAAACAATTTACCAGTTTCTGTTCTGTCGGGCTCTACGCATAGATAAGACCTCAAAATTTATGTAAGATTATTGTGCATAATTTGAGTTGAAAGGTTCGCCGCTCCCTCTCCAGTTCGAGTTCGATATTCTGTTGTGCATATGAAGTGACTTGGAACACTCATTTCGACCATATTGGGATAGGGCTGCTGAGCGGCTCGAGAACGTGCTCCGAATCCCCCGGAAAATCAAGTGACTAATGGCATTTGAGATTTCATTTATTGGGGTTCCGTGCTTATAAATATTTTGAGAGTGTTTTCGGGACATTAAGTTGTGAGTACAAAGAAAATAACCAAAAAAAAAAAACCCCAGTCGTGCGCGACTCTTTCAAACTGGTTTCCTTATAAAGTTAATTTATTTATTTATTAATATCCCAGCCAAATTATCATCTTCATCATCGTTTTCGCCACCCACTCATGTCATTCCAAGACGTTGACGAACTTTATCTTGATCTTACTTCATATAAATCTCGCATGCAGCTCCCACGCTTGAAAACTCAAGCTTAAAGCTCGCACATTTCAATCTAAAAGATGGCCAAGCGATGGGGGTTTCTTGAACCAAGTCTCGGAAAGTCGAGAGTTGTGAAAATGGCACACATGTGCTGCAAGGGCTTCTAGGTAAAATGAGAGCATTGAACCAGAGGCAATGTAAACAAATGCCGGGTCTTGGGTTTCCACTTTGGAATTTGTCCAAAGCTGCGACAGCTGTCGCGAGTCGCCTCCGATTCTAGAAGTCTAGAAGTCACCAAGTCTGGTGGCCAACAAGTGCAACACTGTCGTTCCATTTGGACAAGCTCACCTTCAAAACGCCTATCTTGTATATGTGGTGTCTATTATACACGTCTGTGTACTGAAGCACTCTGCACCACTTTCGATTTGGCACAGAAATGGATGCGAGGGCCCAGAATGAGCGGATTGTCTTGTTGCAGGTGAAGGTCGCAATCTCGTTGCGAGAAGGTGTCGGTTTACACAGCTCTTTGGGGAGGGGGTTCTTTATCGAACATGTGTGTTGACCCTCAGTTTTGTTTTCTTTTCAGTTTCTCAATTTTTATCAGTTCTTGTTGTTTCTGATTAGGGCAACTGCAGAAAAGTTACGGTATGTTGATCCTTTTATTTGATGGGTAAATGTTACACGGGAAATGGTATATCGAAGATGATTTCATCCTCTGTTTTATTTAAATAAAATTTTCCAAAAACTGGTTTTTAATATCCCCACTTCATTATCAGTGCCGCAAAGAAATCGTTTGATTAACCCATTGCACCTACTTTACAGGCTTTTACCATTATTTACAGTAGATCTCTATTTGCATAGCTTCGGCATTAGAAAAATCGATGGCTAATTGAGTTAATCGATCGACATGAGCATTTGCCTTTCAGCGGAATCAATTAAAGTTGTTTGTCTCTGCAGCTGCATTGTCGGGCAATTTGTCAGCACTTTAACAGCTCGACTTGTTGAGTGTAACCGGGGAAATGTGAAACCTGCCACCCTCCAAAACCGCACTATTAGCGAGCAGGTTCCGCTCAGGTTACCAGAGACCTATTAACCGCAGATGATCATCGATGGAGTCGTTAGTCGCCATAATTAACGCTACGTTTTTGGCCAATTTGAAAGCTTTCGCTGGGCCAGAAGAAAGCCGTAAGCCGAAAACGTAGTCACAGTCGGGCTGTTCTGACTCTGCCTGGCAAGCCGCGCTGATGTCATTTGGCAATCATCTCTCGGCTGGTGAGTCTGTTTAGAAGTCGTCAACACGTCACTCCAGTCGCTGGCGATCGCGTGAAGGTTGCCCAGAATCTCGAAACAAAACGAGGCGCCTTTTTCAGAGGCGTGTTCGGATCTCAATTTCAAATTAGAACCGAGTCTGAACGAGGGGCTTTGTCAATAGTACTAGCATGTAAAGTACTCGAGTTTCACGTTAATTGCCGCTTCCAGCAGTAAACTCGTACATATGTGCTATTTATGCAAATCTTTTGCCATCGCCAAAAGCAATAGAAAAGCGTTTTCAGCTGCCTCTTGTGATTGCCGTTTATTGGACTTTTTGGAGCGTTGCAAATATGCATGGCAAATAGCTTTACCAACTGTGAAACACTCGTAAGCTTGCGTTTTTGCTTTTCCCAAAAAAAATAAGGGGAGTTTGGGAAGTGAAGGGTAAATTAATTAGTTAATTTCCAGGCAAAAAGAAAAATAATTATTAAGAGTTTCATTTGCGAAAAAACTGGTAAAGTATTTGGTTGAAAACGTATATGGATTTAATTAATTACGGTTTTGTAACTACGATCGAATTTAATTTTTAACCTGAAAAAAGGTACAGAAGGAAAACAAAGCCAGGAACTAAGTCGAACGCCTATATCTAAACCTCGAATGATTTACTTGCATTTTAAGTGTTATATCTCATTACAAGCTTTCAAATTTGTGGCTTATACACTGTTGAATTATAACCAAAGGCTATTTATTTACGAGATATTCACCTGCCAAGCCAACACTTTTCGGTACAAACTGCGTCGCGAAATTCCAAACGATAATTAACAGCAAACTTAACGAGCTCAAAACAAATGGTAAACAGTGACTGGGCTGCCGCCTCCGCAGCCACAGTGAAGCCTCCCTGCTGGCGCTCTCCTCCCCATAAATCAGTTACTTAGCCTCGATCTGCAATTAGCACACAAATGGCGAAATGAAAATGGGAAATTCCAAAGAGTTTCCTACACTCGTTTCGGGTTTTATCGATTAAACACTGAAAGGAGCAGCGAAAGTTCTGTGGAAACATGGGCTATAAATGGTATAATGACGCCAGACATTAAAGCCGCACCCAGCTGGCCACTCGCCGGAACAATTGTCCTTTGGACAGGGGGTTGCCGGGCAGGCATCGCCAGTTCCATTGTTGTTGGGTGGCAAACAACTCCGGCCGGAGTGGCGGACTTGTTGTGACCGGCTGGCGGAATGGTTGCCATGGGAAGCCAGCGAAAAATGCACACACGAGGGCTCCAAACTTTTTATCTGACCAAAAGCGGGAATATGTAAAAGGGTGCTGCCCCATTGATTGCCCCATTGCATGCCAACTTTTGACCAAACAAAGAAACCCATCAAAAAGTCAAGCCAAATCAAAAATTACCGCGCGAAATTGGAGCAAGACCATATAACCTAGAGATATATAATATGTACCAGACCATATAACCTAGAGCTATATATACGCGTTCATATCTTATCTGCTAGATAAAAAACATAATAGTAGGCAAAAATCGAAAAAATAAAGAAACCCTTATCTCACTTGGCTTGGAATATCAAGATGTAAACATAATACGAGCCTTGAATATGCTTGGGAATGAAATGGGATTTCTATTTGAGCGCTCTTCAAATATATAGATATTTTGCGCATTTTATTAGAAGTTGATTCCGATAAACGCTGAATATTTACTCAACTCTTATACGATAAGTAAAAACTGAAGCTAAGATAAGTCTGACGAGGGAGTAGATAGATATATAATCTATTATAATTAAGAATATTGCAGGGGATGGTTAATGAGTAATGGTGATCTAATTAAAAATAGATTATTTCCCAGAGGAAAATGTATATTTGAATACAATATGAGTTGTTTTTATGCGGAATAAACCCGACTACTCCCTTAGCCATAATTACATGAGTCGAATTCCAATCAATAGAAGTAAACTATAATTGTAACCCACCTTCGGTTCAGTTTAAACTGCAAGCAATGCGATCTTCGCCTGAGAACAAGTTGGTTGTTAAAACAAAGTTCTGTTTACTTTCCTATAGCTAAGGTCTCCACCTATTTACCCTGCTATATGTATGTTTGAGCTCGTATGTTTACCTTATCGATACTGAGAACCTGCTAATGAAGAATTCATGATGATGATGTGGTGGCTGGTGACTCTTTAATTGGCTATTATTATGGCATTTAACTTATCGCTTTCAAATCGGCGGATTCCGTGGGGAATTGAGTTACTGTTTCACCTGTATTTTGTTTGCTTGAAAATTACCTTGAAGTGCGCTCCTTTCGCATCGAGTGGCTAAGTAATTGAAATTCCGTAGTGTGCACCCAATGAAAACTGCTTAGACAGCTGAACGATGGGTTAATTCACTCCATATCATATCATATATATCATAGCACAATAGCACAAACCACCGCGATGGGCGAAACGGAAATAGCGGTTTAACCTTTGGGGCGCCACCTTTATTCGGCGAGAACTGCTTAAATCCGCAGTAAAAAGTGCATTCTGAGTTTTGTTATTTTTGCAACTTTTTAGAAGAAATCAGGTTTTCTCCCCGATATTTGTATATATATTTGTTTCTCCGTTTTTTTTTGCTTTGAGGGTAACTTTTCACACCCGCGACGAAGGCGGCAGCGATTTGAACGTCTCGGCGGTTCGACGAGCGCGAAGCGAATGAGCCGCCGACTTTGGACCGCTCCACCTTCGCTCAGCGCTGCGTCGGCGTCGACGTCGGCGGCGACTGCGCAGTCGTTGGGTCTGCGTCACTAAAAAAAAGTGAATATATTTTATACATTTTTTGGCAACCCGGTTTAAGCCGAATCTTTCTGGCTGCCCAGGTTAGAGGTGGTGCACCAAAAGTTTGGAAGACAGGGGCAGGAAACTTTTGGATGCGTGGGCGCCTCGATAATGTGACAGGTTTCGCCTTTGTTGTGGTCTCAAATGGATGCCACCAATTGATCGTCACCTTTGTGCGACACCTGTTGCTCTCTTTCGGCTATTTATAATACTTTTGTTACTCGACAAATGACATGGGACGCGTGCCCCGAAAACAGTCGTTCCCTATATTTAAATAAATGTTTCCGCCATAGAAATTTATTTGAAATAATTTGTGCACGCCATTCAAGACTTACATAAATTACAAAAGAGGAAATGGGCGTGTCGGGCGGGCCTCGAAGATCAACTAAATTAAAAACACGCCGACGCGTGGCAAAATGTTAGAAAAGAAATACCAACCCAGATCAGATCAGACCGGATTGGATATACCCACGCAGCTGCAATTATTGTTAATTGCTAAAGGGGAAAATCTAAACAAATATAAATTAAATGGCAGCAAATCGATCAATTTAAAGCATTTGTGAGTAAGCAATTTCATTGAACAGCATGCATTTTACCGATTAGTATTTATTAAATTAAGAAGGAACTTTGAAGATGGTAACAAGTGAATAGCAAGAAATTATATTTGCCCTGTACAAGTTTCAAAGTTAAACATTAGCTAATTTTTGAGTATATGAAAATTTATTTATATTATTTAATTATTTCACTAGCAAGATACACAGAAAAACACATTTCAATAACACTGCTCCAGGAGCGACGAATGTTGACAGTTGGGATGCATCTAAATAGTTTTCGCTAGAACGACGTTTTGTACCCTCGATTACAGCACTAATTGCAGGCTAGAATATATTGCTTGAGGAAGGCTCAATAACAGGGAGTTTTGGTGGTTTTGAATACGGCACAGGAAATGCATAGCTCCGTGGGGTGGGAGAAAGAGTATGTGGATCTCTTCAGGGTCTATTTCTGGCTGGGCGTGTAGTACATGGAGTGCAGGAAGAGGCGGGTCACTTCTCCGATCACTGAGCGATCGGGTATGCTCTGGGCCATGCCATAGAGAGCCATCTTTCCGACCACGGGCTGTCCGGGATCCTTCATGATCTCCGCCGTGCAGCTGCGCACATCGGCAATGAACTTATCCGCCACTCCGGGCTGAGTGTGCATATCCGTCACGCAGATGTGGATGCTGAAAGGGGGAGTATCGCATTAGAATGGACTCGCTAATTTAAAAGTTGAGTCACCTACCCGGAGGGGAACTGCAGGGCATTCAGGTTCCAGCCCAGTTTGCACAGCGAGTCGGAGAGCCGGAAAATGTCGAACACATTGGAGCCCAGAGCAATCACTGAAGTTGCTGGCTTGCCAAACACAAAGAGACCATCGATGTCGCGAACCCTGGAAAGGATATTAATGGTTAAAAAGCATTTAAATAAGTGTGATTACCAACCTACCCCCCTTCAATATAACGAGCCGTATCCACAATGCGCTTGGTGGCCTCCAGATAACCGTCGTAGCCGAAGCTCATCATGGTGGCCCAGCAGGCGGCAATGATGCCTCCAGCACGGGATCCATTAACGGTGGGCGATCCGTACACACCACCAGGCCAGTCGGTGGTGACGGTGAACTGATGGTCCTTGAACTTCTTGTCAGAGTAAAGGATCACCGACGATCCCTTCGGTGCGAATCCGTATTTGTGGGTGTCGGCGGAGATACTAGTCACTCCCTTGACCGCGAAGTCGAAGGGCCGCAGTTTGTAGCCGGCGTTGCGGATCAGGGCCACCACAAAGCTGCCCAGGCAGGCGTCCACGTGCACGGGAATGTCGTACTTCACGCCCAGAGCGGCGATGGCTTCGATGTCGTCGATGGTTCCGTAGGGGAAGTTTGGTGCAGAGCCAACCAACTAAAAGAGATTTGTAGCATTAGAAGATGGTAGAAATTACAAAGGGAAACTCTTACCAGAATAGTGTTACTGTTGATGGCACGCTTGAATTTCTTGATGTCCACTTCGTAGGTCTCCGGATCGACGTCCACAGAGCGCACATGGATGTTGAAGTACTGACCACCCTTGTCGAAGGCGGCGTGCACCGTCTTGGGCACCACGATGTTCGGCCTGGTGATGCCCTTGTGCTCCCTTGCGTAGTCCCTGTACGCCTTCATGGCCATCACAATGGACTCTGTGCCGCCGGTGGTCATGGTGCCACAACTGGCGGAGTTTCCGTGGAAGAGGTTGCACGCCATGCGCACCACCTCCGCCTCCATTTTGCAGACGCCCGGGAAGAGATCGGCGTGCAGGGGGTTCGTGTAGGATGCTTTGCCGTACACCTCAGTGACGAGCTCGACTAGCTCGGGCTTGTAGCCGTAGACTGCGCCGGATACACGACCATCCCGCCAGTCGTAGTGACCGGCCATGAGGTGCTCGTCCACCAGTCGGAGGATCTCCTCCTTGCTGAGGCCCTTCTCAGGCAGAACTTCCGAGTAGGTCAGATGGGCATTGCTCTTCTTGATCTCCGCCTCGAAATCGTTCTTGGCCTTGGTCAACTCAGCCTCCACTTGGCGACGCACGGCGGGGATCTTTTTGGCGTACTTGAAGAACTGACGCTTTCCGCGGATGTAAAGACCTAAGAACAGAAAAGAAATAGGATAAGTAAGTAACCTTTAGATACAATAAAAAAAATCAACATTAAGAGCTTATCTTGAGGTGAACAGACCCAAAACAAAGAACATTTATAGGCAGAAATTTCCGCGTGATAAAAGATATAAGAAACCCATTCTTGGCTATCAGCAATGGCATGTTTTCCGTTGACGAAACTCTGGTCAGTTTTTATGAAACCCCTTCGGAAGTATGTTTTAACCCGAAACATTCTAAATGTAACATGTTAGTCATGGTTTCGGGAACTATCGCTAATTTTAAAAGCTTCGTTTCCAAGTAGGTAATTTAAAGGGGTTTCCGTTATATATCTCAATCTTATCGATTTCCTAAGTTAAGAACTGTTGAACTTTGCATATTTCATTGATTTTAAGTTGCTACACGCTTTAACAAACAATTCGACTCTAATCTATCGTAATCTATGGTTAGATTAAAGTCAGAAGTTCGCGGAGAGCACCCCCCGAGTGCATGGAATTTGATTAAGCTTATATAAGACTGGACACTAAGAACATAGTAAAGTTTCTAAAAAGCAAAGCATTCTATATATTCTATAACAAAGGATGTTATAATACAGAATAACATGTTTTTATTAAATGAAATCTAATTTGCCTGCAATACAAGTTACTTAGAAATAGGTACACATGTACCTTCTACATATTTAATTCTAGGTGTATTCGAAGGAACGCACCCACAAGATAAGATAGTTTGATGGATTTAACTTTTCGAAGTGCCTTACCCTGCACGAAAGAATCGACTGACTGGGGTGATTATTTAGTCATGTATATATGAAAATTATCCAAAATGGTTTTTAGGCTCACAGGAACATATTCAACGAGATCTTGCTTCTTAACTCCCCCAACTCACTTTCATCCTGGCAGATAACTGTCCAGAGCCATACTCCTCCTAGAACCGTGGTAGCCGTAATGGTGGCCACCTGCCAGGGCTCCTTGGCGCCAAAGGCGCGATTGATGCCCTCGGCGACGGGTTTCAGGCAATCGCTGCCGGAGAATGGACGCATCTTGCGGGAGCTGGAATATTTGTGGATAAGGCCTTAGTCGAGTTGAAATATTGGGGGACTCGCACTCGTGCGGTTCGAATCGTTAACTGATTTGTGGGCCAGCGAATGTGAGGCGACAAATACAAATGGCTTTGGCGGCTGATAAAGTTCTGCTTGTGTAGTAGTCACATAGACTTTAATAAGTACATAACTCGGCGGGAGCTTCTTGTTGTTGTGTCTGCCCGCTCAGCTGATGCGAAAAACAAAGGCAGCGGTTATTGACGCACCTGAGCGAGTTACTCACCTGTACAGCGGTACAGCTATAAAACAGTGAAGCTTTGAATAACGCGAATTAACTAAAACTTTCTTAATCGTACAAACTCATTGCGGCTTAGTGTGGCCGTTCGCCAACTGTTGGTCTCTGCCATTGACTTACAGCTGTTTCGATAGCCGGCCAGCTGTCCGCGGACGGACCTCAACAACACTGGCTGCAAAACCAAAACAAAAATGTTGCGTGTTGTGCAAAAAATATCAAAGTATGCAACAGGTTGGACGCCACTGATACTCAGAAACGCCAGCAATGCATCTACCGATTTGGTCCTTGTCAAGGAGAAGCAGGGAGTGCGGGAGATAACTCTAAATCACCCAAAAACCCTGAATTCCCTTTCGCTTGAGATGATGACTGCCCTTCAGGATGCTCTTATCAAAGATAAAGACAACGTGGACCTAAGATGTGTGGTCCTAACGGCCCAAGGAAAAATCTGGTCAGCAGGTCATAACCTCAAGGAGCTTCACAATGACCCAAAGATACAGGCATGTGTATTCCAGAAGCTTACTGATGTAATTAACGATATCCAAAAACTACCGGTGCCTGTGATAGGAAAAGTTAATGGTTATGCGGCCGCTGCGGGTTGTCAACTCGTGGTTTCATGTGATATGGTAGTCTGCTCCAAGAACAGCAAGTTTTCCACTCCAGGGTAAGAATGGAATCCTGTTAAGCAACCTACTAACAACATAAATATACCCTCTTTTTTAGAGCTGGAGTAGGTGTCTTCTGCTCGACTCCCGGTGTGGCCGTTGCCCGAATTGTGTCGCGTCCAAAGTCCGCCTATATGCTAATGACTGGTCTTCCAATCACGGGCGAAGAAGCCTATATATCAGGAATGGTCACCAAAGCAGTTTCAGCAGAGGAACTGGATAAGGAAATCCAGGAAATTATCACCGCTATTAAGGCCAAAAGTCGGGCGGTTATCTCCCTTGGCAAGGAGTTCTTCTACAAGCAACTAGCCATGTCCCAAGCAGAAGCCTTTTCTGCTGCTCAGGATAAGATGTGCGAGAACTTCCAGCTAGGCGATACCAAAGAGGGTATTGCTAGCTTCTTTGAAAAACGCCCACCTATTTGGAAGCACAATTAATCGGAGCTAACGATATGGAACTACATACGAAAAAAAAGCCGAACGTGCATTTATACTTTTAAGCCTCATGTCCAGTGCGACACAAAAGTTTGTTAATAAATCTTTTTAAAAAGTTGGTAGTACTTTACTAAATCAAGAATGTAATCTTTTAAAGTTTTTAGGACTCCCAAAATAAAACGAGTTGAAGTGCTTTCAAAAAGTGCTCATTCCATTTTAGGTGATTAGTTTATTTAAAGTGTGATGTGGAAATATTTAAAAAATACAATTACAAATTTGAATAAATAATATGTATAAATTGATGTGTGTGATCGGGTGCATTTGAAATTTTGGCAGTTATAGTCAGTTCTTATCAGAGAATTTCCGTATCTTCATGTTATGTATAATTTATAAGGTTTCCGGGGCTATTGATTTGAGTCTTTTTTGATGTTTACTTAATGGTGTACTTAATGAGACGAAGAAAATTCCTGGGGCCGCGATCACGGGTTTAGAAATCAAAAACTAAAAATTCGTTTGTAATTGTTGGTCAGCTGTCGCTGTATTTGTTTAAATATTTGTTGAGCTCTTCGCAGTGAATTAAATATAATAGAATACATCTAAAAGATGAACCACTCGTAGATTTTGTGTGTGTAGCTACAGAAAACATCTGCATAGATGCGCTAAATGTAAGTTCTAAACGTAGGCCAAAATATTATAAACTGTGCAATAAGTATTATCTTTCATCTTTTCAGTAGAAGCTAACGAAGGGCGATCCGCTGGTGGACCCCGATAAAAATATGTATATAGCGCCATGCAAAGAGAATTATAACCAAGAAAGTATAACAAATCTGATTTGTCCAAAGTGATACGTGCTAAACTCCTACGCGTCTATGACCCCGTGCGAAAATCCGCTGCTCCTCGGATCCTCCGCAAAAAGGAACAAAATGTGAACAGATGTGGGTGTTGTGTCTGCATGTCTGCAGTGCTGTGGTGCTTGAGTGGTGTGCAATGGTTTCCCTCCTCCCAAGTTCAATGCGAGCCACTTAGACCTCGGTGACGGGGCGCTTCTCGATCCAGGCCTTGATCGGTTCCAAAGCGTTGACGGCATCCACGACGCCGCGGAGAGCTGGGTAGGGTTCCAGCAGATCGCGCTTCACCATGTAGTTCATGTAGTCGGTGATGCCTGCGAAGTAGACATCGGCCCAGGTCAGCTGAAATAGAAAAAATTTAATTTATTTTTATGACATATTGAAAGGAAGTTGGAAATACAACACCCATCTACTTTTACTTGACCAATGGTCTAATTTCACCCACCTTGCCCAGAGCCAGGTGACCATCGTTGTCCTTGACGGTCTGCTCGAGCTTCTCCAGGTAGAATGGAATGACCTCCGCATTCAGGGTGACCAACTTCTTCTCCTTGATCTCATCCTCCGGTTCGTACGAGACGACTGCAATTTCTATACATTAAAAATTCCAGAGTTAATCAAGGACACTGAACATGAAACTGAGGCACACATTGTTCGCTACTTAGACGGAAGTCATTGATGGTGTCAACCACAATGTCGATCTGCAGGTCCTCCCACGGAGTGGAGCCGCACAGGCCGACGGTCTTGGCCAGGAAGCGGGCCATCGAGATGCTCTGGTGCACACGCTTGCCATCGACCTCCAGCACGGGCATCTGTCCCATGGGCATGGCTATTCGAAGAGAACGGGTAAATGGGTTAGGGTTATTACATTTTTATCACACTGTATGCACTTAATAACTAGTTATCCTTATTGTAGGTGTGGCTTACTCACTTGGCTTCAGGGCTGGCCACTCATCGCGGGTGACGCGCACATCCTCGTACTCCTGGTTGCCGTAGGCGAACAGGTAGCGCAGCGGCTCGGCCAGCGCCTTCACGTTGAAGTAGAAGAGCGTGTAGCTGTGCTTGATGGGCTCGGCGGGCTCTGCCGGAGGAGCGGGCTCACCGCCCTCGACGGCACCCTCGGCCCCCTCGGCGGGTGGTGGCGCCTCGCCCTCGGCTGGTGGTGCGCCCTCAGCTGGTGGTGCTTGTGCTTCATCGGCCATCTCTGCGCTTTCTCAATGCAATTCCCTGCAGGAATAATAATAATAAAAATGGAGCAACAGTTAGTCATGGAAAAGGTATGTTATCAAAGTCAATAGTGTTCTTATCACTCTTTAAATAATACATTTTATTTATCGATGTTGTAATATTGATAAACAATACTTTGGTAAGATTAGTAAAGTTATTCTAGGTGTACAAATTAATATTCGTATTAGTCGTTTATTGATTTCATATATAGTTTTTTTGGTTCGACCTTAAGCAATCCAGTAAAATAATTAGTTTCACAAATTTCATTTTATGACGAAATAGCCCGGTTCGCTTTCTAGCTTTTTCCCAATTTTTGTTTATGTTTGTTGGAAGATTGAAATAGGTTGATCAGCCGATAGCCCGTTTTTTGTGATAAGGGAACGTGACAAATGTTTGTGCCTGATATGGGCCAGAATGTGCGTGACAGATAAGGATAATAAAGGTACGTATACGTTATACGACTTGGCGATAAAGAAGGCCTAGATCGCACGTAAAAGAGTAAACAAAATAATTTTAAACCTGCTGGGGGTTCGCTGTTATAATCTGGTAGTTATTATTTAAGTGGGCTTAGTTCGCTCTAATTTGGTAGCCATGTTGGCTCTGCACAGTTATTTATTTGCTTGCCTTATTGGGTGTTTGCTCAAGAATAATGCAATAAATCAAGCGCAGTCAAGGCAAACACTGACATGATAATTACCATAAAACTGCAATATGTATACATAGTATATATCTTGAAATGCATACTTGTATGCAAGAGTATTTCCCTATAGACCCGAGCGGAAATGCATTGATTGTCCCACAGACAACACACCCACGCACATCAAAGAAAGAGACACCACTCCTCCACTGCCCACTTTTCTCCCCCTTTTCCGTTTTTTCTGCCGAGTCGCGCAAAAGTCAGGCTCAATATCTTTTGGGGCGTTGGCGCTGCTGGAAGAATCGGAGAGGTGAAAGGGGGAAGAGGGAAGGGGGAAGAGGTACCGGGCTTTTACGCCCCTGTTTCCATTGTCGTCGGCACTTTTTGCCTGGATGGATAAATATTTAAACGTGGGATAGGATCCATGTGGAACGTAAACCAGTTTTCGTATCGGTGTGTCTTTGCCTTTGCTCGGCACTTCTTGCTGATTTGGCAGGGAGCCCAGTCAGTCACTAAGTTCCCCGCTCGAGTATTGCCCAATTGGCCGCCTCTTCCGCTGCAATTTTCGCTTTCGGAGAGACGGGTCTCAAATTGCAACAATCGATTCGACTTTTCGGCGTTATCTTTTCGTCCCGACTGTAGCGCTCTCCCTTTCCCTGGCACTTGTTGCCATGACAGCTTCAATTGAATTTAATTTAGTCTGTCTCTGTGTTTCGGTGTCATGATTTAATTCAATTTCGATTTGCTGATCTATTTTGGCTCTTTGATCTGGCACTTTGGCACTAAAATCGAGGGAAACGGTTTCACTTTAATTGTGGGAAAAGGTTAGGGCGGCCCACAGACGCCTAGATTATCCAATCCATGGGAAAGGGCAGGGGTCACAGTGGGTCAAGGACCCAGGGAAAGCGCAAAGTACGTCAATGGGCACTAAGTGGAATCGCGTTCGCCAGCCGGCCATCTGGGCAGCTTTCCGAGATGGGTTATCACTAGAATTCGAATGAATGGCACCTTAGGTCCCATTATCAGTTCAGAAATGTTACTGATTGCTTGCGTCCCGACTTTTTTCAATTTCAATATTTTCTTTTCGGAAAGGTTATGATTGGGGTTATATAAGGCTGCGTTCTAAATATGCACTGCACTCAAGATGTTTCCGATTCGAGTACCTCACGCTTCGAAATACGTTCACGCACTCCACGATCGATGGAGGTGCGGTGGTCGTTTCTATATCTTGTTCCGATCTGATCGGCTCTGAAGAGGCAGAAGAAGAGGGCTTCTAGTCGGTCGGTTCACGTCGTTGTCCTTCACATATTTGCTTGCGAGCGGGGCGAGAGATCCGCGCGAACTGCGATTCAGCGAAACGAGTTCAAAACTTTTCGATTTCGAATCGATTGACCCAAAAATCAAAATCAATCGAAGCCAAAAAATCAACGTGTGGTGTGTAATTTTAGAACCGAATCAAGACGAACGCCGTTCGGCTTCGAAGTTCGCAAAAGCGTTTTCAAACTTTTGGCAAGGGTAAAACGTTTGTGTTGTTGTGCCGCCAAATGCGTAAATTACATCATAGAGCTATACGAAATTGGAAGGTTCCAGGAATGCAGGGTCTTACCTCAAGAAAAAAGAATCAAAATCAGCTGTGACACTGGGCTCTCAGTTCCTCGATTTGCCAATTAAGCTTTGGTTCCGCACTCTCTCGTTCCGTTGCTCTCGCCACCCACTGGGTCTCTCTCCACTTTCACTCACTGAACCGAACGATCGCCACAACACAACAATTGTAGGGAATCTGACTTTCTTCGGCGGCCAGCAGCTGCTTTTATACGCTCCCCCACTGGCGCTCTCTCTCAAAATCTTACTCTCTTCCAGTTGGGAGCTCAAGCTTGTGGGTGTTTGCTTGTGTGTGTAAGCCGGCCGGTTAACTGGCAGGGAGAGAGAGAGCCAAACTAAGGCTCTCTCACTAGTTTTAGTGGGCGTTGAAAAGGAAACGCGGGCAATGAATAAGTTAACTATTTAACCAGGTCTTTGGTTCAGTCTTCTCTGCTTCTTTTCATCCTCTTTTAAAATGCAATGTCAAGCAAGCTCAGCTTCCTAATTTGGCAATCACATTTTGTAAGCAAGGCTACGAAATTGCCTCTCTGTTCTTATTTTTAGTAGTCTCTCCCATTCTCCAATATGCAAATATTTTGCCTCTTCTTGGAAAGCTTGGAACGGACTCTCAGTTCAATTATAAACCAATTATAGTAGCAAAAAATAGAGATAGCAAATATTTGTTCGCGCTTTTAGTGGTTGAAGCTTGTGCACTGCCAGCTCTTAAGATAGTTTAAACAATAAATACTTAGTAAAGCAGTTTATAAAAATTTGACAAATATTTTCCAACATAAATAACGATTCCGCTTATTGTTTATTTTTTATCGTTAATTTAGAGCACTTAGTATATCAGCTTCCTGCTCTAAAGATAGTTTAAGTATACAAAAATTAAATGCGAAGGAATTAATCTTTTAATCGCTTCCCATCATGTATTTACTTATTGGAAAACATCTTAACGGATTATCCTCCTCCCACATTCGTAGGAATTTCCGTTGCACTAAGGCAAAATAATTCTTCCATTACCATAAACAGATAGTGCAACATCGACAATTAAAGCTGCCAGGAAATTTGAAACGCCTCCATCCGATGGCGGTTCCCTGGACTTTGCTTCAGTTCGATCTCAAATCGCGGTGCCTGGCGACGAAATTCGAGTGGATCTATAGTGTTTACATATGTGGGAAGCATCAGGTTCACTTGGAAGGGTTGTCAGCTAACTCAAAAAATATATATTATATTCCGATTCTTAACGGTATAAAAGCCCCTCCCTCCAAAATCTTACCTTGTCTAAAAAAATAGTCGGCCTCTGACTATTATATTAACTGTTCACATGTTACGGATATATCGTATAATATTAAAACAAATATTTAAAATAAAAACTCAGTAGAAATGTAAGCATGGTTTATTTTAAATCTGTTTGTTTATTAACTTTTAGTCAAATATTGAAATGATAATTTTGACTTAACGGATATTTATTAAAAATTCAACTATCTGGCAGCACCTTGGCACATGGTTGTGGAATTCGGTAATAAAATAGTGGGTGAAAAACCCTACTTGGTTATAAGTTCGAATAGATAGCCGCCGAAATGCGGCGAATTCAATACTGGGAAGGCAAATTGAAGAGGTTTGAAAATTACCCGCGTAATCACTAGAACAGTTCACAGATTAAAGGATCTACCAATAGCTGAAGGACTGATTTTGGTTTAAGACTAACAGTACATATCTAACAAATAAAAATGTTAAGAAATCTGGATAAGTATTCAGCTATTCAAATATTTGATGAAACACTGAAAACCGATGGGACTCCCACACTTTCTTGGTTGTTACACAACTTTGGGTTCTACCCAAAAATATACAATTATACGCAATCGATTTCACCTGCTTGCAGAGCCATGGGACTCCCACAACTGGGAGTGAAGCATTCCATGCGATTGGGCCGCTTTTGTGTTGGCGGGGCGGAGTACGTTCGAAAATGTGCAAAGATAAGCGAAACGGTGCAAAAGTAACAAAACAGAAAAAGCCCCCAGAAAACTGAGCCCAGAATTCTGCGAGAATCGAGCCAAATCCACAATAAGTGGCCGATTTGTGGCCTTTAATGCGACAGCGTGTATTCAGCTCTCAGTTTTTTTTCTTTTTGGCTGTTTCGATTGCGAGAAGACCTCGTTTGATAAGATATAGCAATCACCGCCGATAACGCAGTCATTTCAAACTCGCTGACGAGTGCATAATCGAGTGGAGCAGGTGAGAAATATATGACAAGACAGGGCGAACTCACCGAGTAAAAATTTCCTGGGATTCAACAGTCTGAAGTTTATTTGGCACACTGCTAGTTAGTCAGGGAAATTTTTGGTTCGTTTTCGATTTTGAAGTTGGTGTGCCAGACTGCTTGGTTGTGCGGGAATTTTCTCCGCATTCTTTTTTGCTGTTTTTTCTTTGATGAAGAGCAGGGTTTTCTGCACAGTCAAAAAAAGAACATCAAAGCTCAACAGTCATATTTTTTTTTGTAAGTTTAAACTAAATAAAATGTTAAAGATGTTATATACTGAATAAAAAAACAAAGGAAATGTTTTTATAATTTTAGAAGTCGTAACAAATTATAAAAACTTGAATAACTCTTTCCTAAGAACGAACAAAGATACTTTTAATCGTTATATAAGAAAGGTTACGAACAATAAATTTCCTCTCCGTGTGGCCTAGACTAATTAAGAATTTATGCCGCCTGCGATTGCACTCCAGAAACAAAAAGCGAGGAAAGGAATGGAAGTCGGCGGAGCTGGCGGAATTATGACAATAATTTGCTGTGGAAAATGCGACACAGAACGGAACCGCTAAGCCGAGAGAGCAATCTAAATAATAAAAAAGCGAGCGCATAAAAAATTATAACTAACTTGCCAGGCGGCAAACAGTTAAAACCAGACGGCGGGAGCGGAAAAGATATAGATATGGAAGAGAGAGGAGAGAGGAGAGCTCGGCCGATCGGAGAGGCGATAATTCCCGCACTTGCTGCACTGCGAATTCCGCCGTCAGTGCGAATTGAAAAGCACAGCTGAGCGAACGTACCGCCAGTTGCCGAACTCACTTCTCCATAACGGCGATCGCTGCCAAGAACGGTTTGAGCCCGTATAAAATCAGCATTGCGTATACGCAGCGTGTGTCGTGACCTTAAACCGAGCAAACCGATGAAAAGGCAACACTGTAAGTGCCAAAATTGGCAGGTGAACTCGAATGCCAGATAGTGAGGAAATAAAAAATAATAATAAATGAAGCTAATGAGCGAAACGTCTGCACGCGCTTACAAAACTGTCTCATTAACACGTGCCCACAAATTATGAACTGTGCGAAACCTGAAAATCAAACTCTAATTTAAATCAAGCAAACAAACGCAAAAAAGTGACATTTCTCTCGATTCGGTTTGGCTGTAAAGCTGTTTTGGATTAACTCGTACTGAGTCGTGTCAGTAACGAGCGGTTTTCCCACTTTTTAGCCATTATTCTGTTTGCCTTTATCTTTGTAATCGGCTGACTAAACAGTTTAGAAACTCTGTTTTGTTAGCTGACATTGCTAATGGCTGGAAAACGTATCATCAACTCAAGGTTCCCTGTATCTATTTGTTTACCTATCCTCCAGCGATTCGATTTGATAAACTTTGTTTAGATAGCATAACCAGAACTCCCCCATTCCTGATCACTAAAGTTTATAAATGTGCGCCGGAAATACCTACAAGTGGCTTTAAAACCCATTCAAATTATTTGAAAGTGCGATAAGATAAGAGTATGAATCAGAAAATAATTGACAATGATCGACAGACAATTCAACTGAAAATTCAGAGCTGCCACGCTTCAATGATCGCATTTATATGTGAGTAAGGAGTTGAATCTTTTCAGGCTTACCAGAAAAACAGTATACCCTTTGTTAAATGGGAGGTGAAAGGTACACAAAGCCAAACACAATAGAAGTTGTGCATGTGACGACGCTAAATGCCCAATTAGGCGGCTATAACCAGTTTGCAATCTATTAATAACAGTTGAAAAATCCCCCCAATAAGTTCTAAGGCAGATTAATCCATTATCGTTATCTGTGTAGTCAAAATATTGAACAAGGGTCACGTAACGAAAAGTCACTATGGAATGAATCACATCTGATAAAAAGGGTTCTTTTAAAAGTTTAGGGGAAAACCCTTTCAGTAAAGCTGCACTGGCCGATTGCAGCAATAAAACAGTTTTACATGCACTGTACAACATGGAACGATCTGATTAGATAAAGACCAAAGAGAGTTGGGAGTATATTTGCAAAAGCCAAAACCAATAAGGGGTTTGACCTTATCTAACTGGGTCATAAAGGCCTCCATTTACGGAAAAACTTGGTTCCTATGAAAGGTCGTAATTTATTCCGATAAATAAATAGTGCAATCAAAATGGTTTTAGTAATCCTGCAATATTTTGTATACCCACTTGGTTTTTGATTATTATGGAAAAGTGCGCATTGAATTGCTTTTGATATGGACACATGCAAATGCGAATCTGTTCCGGAATCAAAATGTTGCACTAGTGCGACTTTTTCTACGACTCTTTCTACTTTCTTTTGTTCAAGGGAAGTTCGTACTTCCTCCTCTATCAAGTCGCTCACTCTTCATTTGCTTTTTGTCGTGCCTCATTTGCGGTTTCGAGTGCTTTGTACTTGTTTTTTGTTCAAATAAAAAGCAGAAACAACAACCAAACGTCACACATAATTAACTACACACAGAGTGCCTCTCTTTCCCACCAAAGCCAATCCGCTCTTGCTCTCCCCCTCTGTCACGAACCTCCGACAACTTGACGTCATTTGCCATAAAAATAAATCGTTGTATCTCATAGTTAAATTCTATGCAAATATTTGAGCATCTGCATAAGGCGGGTGACTAAAATTAGTATTTAAACAAAATGTTTGGTTAGTGTTATCTGTCGTTTCAGTTGGGTTATATAGAACATAACTGCCAATCATCGTTATCATTCAGATTTAAATCTATCCTTGCTCTAATTCAAAGATGAAATGGTATGTCTCTATAAAGAAGCAATTAACCAATTTATTATTTAACAAAGATATTATTATATCTGCAGAGTTCAAGCGCTTGGTTATTTTTAGTTCTTACTGATGAACTGTTCAATGTTTGATTGCTTCCCACATCATTTTGAAGGTTACGATCCGGATTTCCTAGTAGTCATTAATGACTTAAGTCCCTTGTCGAAATTTGCATTCGCTTTCCGTTGTCGTTTTGCCCCCTACATGTCTAATTAGTTGAATACTTTAATACTTTATTTATAATGCTCTGGCGATAAATCGCTTTAATTACAAATTTCTGTTTTGCAGCGCAATAAAGCGACGAAAAAAGAGTGGAAGCGAGGCGAAAAGCGCAACATTCGACGCCAACACAAGCGGAGAGATTCGAATACGTGTTCCAACGCAAAAAAGCTAAAGCCAAAAAAATTAAAAGCAAGATAAACAATATATACACTTGGCGGTGACAAAAAGCCAAAAGCAAATAGCTGGTCGTAAACATTTAATTCAACTGGAGCTCCAAAGCGGGGAGAACCGAGAAATTCGCTCAGAGAAGTTCCCCGTATGATTATGTCGAAGTGAAAAAGCGAGTGAGGAAATTCGGAGCAGAGAGTCCCCCAACTAGATAAGACTTATCGGGCGGGAGAACTGGAACTTCCAATGGCCGACGAAGATCTCAGCCCGCTGCCCTTCCGCCGGGAGCGCAATCTGAGCAACCGAAACTTCAACAAGCGGAACTCGCGCCGCCGGATCAGCCAGCAGGCGGCGGAGCAGGAGCGCCACCACTCCAGCGCCACGCTCGCCAGTAGCAGTCCGGAGTCCGGCGACGCCGCACGGAGGAGCAGTCCCGCCAGCACCAGCAGTTCCAGTTCGTTCCAGCTCACGCTGTCCGTGAATTCCGACTCGGAGAGCGCCCTCCACCGCCGCTCCCTGCTCAAGATGCACGAGGCTCACAGCGGAGAGGGTGAGGGAGAGGGAGTGGAGGCCACCCCGGGGTCACCCCTCTCTCCACAGGTGCCCGATCCCGCCCTGCTGGACGTCCGGCAGAAGGTGCACCGCTTCGAGACGCTCAAGTCGAACATCTTGTTCCTGAAGCAGGAGCGGCACAGTCTGAAGCTGCTGGAGAACCGTCGTCATCCCTCCTTCGACGACTTCTCCGGCGACAATGCCACGCCCCCGGCCACGCCCCCTCGCCGCATACGCCTCCCGGGGCTGGGGAGCAGTCGCAGCAGCTCGATTCCCAGTATCCAAGGCGGCGGGAGCATCCACGAGGTGCGATCCGAGGACGAGGTGGATCAGATATCCGACTTTGAAACGGACCTGCACGCCGTGATCTCTGACACCACCTCGGAGGTCATTCCAGCTACAGCCAAGGAGGTCGAGGAGGAGTCGAAGAGCCAGCACGTGCAGCGATCCATTAGCGCTGATCAGTCCAAGGGAGAGGCCACCTTGCCGCTAAAAATGCGCAGCGATTTCCCCAGGTGAATGTTTGCATGGTGATAAAACTTATCGGGGAGGGAAGATACTATATCATATATATGAACTTTTCATTGCGGAAAACCAACAGGTGCAGCAGTGTTCTCTTTAATTCATATTTATGGAAATATAGTTGAGGGTGAGGATGAGTTATAACTCCAAGAGTTCCAGTAAAGGTGTGATATTGCTTTAACATTTCAATAATTAATGTGAAAATATTTAAAAGAGTGTTCCTGAAATGAAGTGTTACTCCATTTGAAAAAGAATTATGTTATAATGTTTATTTGTTAATAGTTTCAGTTCTTACTTAAATAGTTTTTGTTAGTGCATTTTGACAGACTTTACTTAGGGTTGCTTTCACTACTGTGTGTAAATACGAGTATTTGTTGAACTGATAAACTAGCAAGTGGCATTGAAAGCAAATAGAAGAAGTAAATTGGATGAATATAGGGCAAATTCGAGCCCATCGAAAGCCGGCCTTCCTTCAACCCTGGTTAACTGGATTTCGCGGTCACTGAGCTTCCTTTTCGGTGTCAAAATCAAATTATGCGAGCTTACCCATAAAAAACGCAACTATTCACGGCACTCGCACTGTGGAAACCTAATTGGCAGAGTGTTAATTGCGTTTTGGAGCACTTTTGGCCGACCGGTTTGCCAAATAAAAAGAGGCGTTTACCCAAACGGAGGATAGCGAGCTACAAAGCGGAGCAGGCAGCGCCGTCAATTCTGGTTTTGAGAACTATGCCAAAAAGTGAAAAATGAATCTCTGGGAAGCCCGACAATGGATGATCCCAAGAAGGACGGGGAGAAGGCCCGTTCCAAGGCGAGGTCGACACCAGAGCTCGAAGCCCAAATCTCCGAGGAGGTTCTGCAGGAGCGCGAGCAGCGCTCCATAACCTACTCGAGGCCAGCTGGGGTCTCCAAGGCCACGGACACCAAGGACGATCCCCTGCCCCCGCGGAAAAAGAAGCGGAAAACTCCGCCAGCGGTGCCGCGGAAGCGAGGATTGGGTGAAAACGAATCCCAGACGGATGCCACCGAGAGTGCGGACAGTATTTTCCAGTCGCAGCGCTCGCTGCTCAGATCCGCCAGCAGTGAGTTCCCCACCGGCACGCACTCTCCCCGCCAAGAAGACCAGAAGGCCAAGAGCAAGTCCCTGGATCGGAATAGCGCACTGCTGGACAGGAGCAGGAGGAAGAAACAGGACCGGCACATCGACTACGGCACGACCGAGGTGCTCAAGGAGGGGGGAGCCGGACTCCCAGATGCCGACGAGCTCCTCCTTCCACTGGCGCTTGTCGCAGAACTCGCTCCACGTCCACTCCATGGACGGCTGCATCGCCGGGGTTAGTAGCTCCATCTCGAGTCGCGTCGCTCCAAATGCCAACCTTGCAAAGTCCTCTTCCAGCTGACGGGCTTCCTGGTGACCGCCGTGGCCATGTTCCTGCTGATCCTCATCTCCTGGTTCATCATCTCGCAGATGGACTTCATCCTGATCTCGGTCACCACTGTGGCCAGATCCCTCTCGGAGGCCATGCGCATCTTCGAGTCGAAGAGGAGGAAGGCGGCCGTGGAGCCGCCGAAGCAATCGCAGGAGTTCATGGGATGAGGCCTCCCAAAGGGGGAGTCGCTGACTCATTCTCTGGGCAAACATGTATGCTCTGACACTATCTAGGCCTGCTTCTAGCCGCCTTAGCCGCCTTAAGGTTGCCACTGGTCTTATCACGGGACTCGGGCCACTGACTCATCCGATGGCTCCCGCCGCGGGGGTTTATCTAAACAGTTATCACTGCTGCGCTTGTTTTTGTTATTGTCGGGGTGCTATTTCCATCCAGCCGAAGATAGCGAGGGTTCTGATTTTGCTTAATGACCTTTAATCTTGTTTCTCCCCAGAAACTATCGCTCCACGCCGAGACGAAAGACTGAAATCATTGGCACCACCAACGAGCTTCTCGTGGGCAAGTTTCACTCGGTCTACCAGCCGAAAGATGAGTGAGTATATACTTAACTAATAACATTAATATAATAATTAACATTAATATATAATTTCTGTTTTTCAGTGAGGAGGAAGTGGAGATCGAGTTGCGCGACAAGAGCGACAAGTGCGTGCATCCCATTCTGGAGGAGCTGATCAAGACCGAGGAGGCCTACGTGAACAACCTCTTCACGGGCATCGAGAACTACGGCAACATCTTCCAGCGGAAGGATCTGCCTTTGGGTCTTCGGGGCAAGAAGTACGATCTCTTTGGCAACATCGAGCAGATCGCCGAGTTCCATCGGGACGAGTTCCTGCCCATGTTGCAGCGCAACCGACGCGATCTGAAGCGGTTGTTCGATGAGTTCCTGCAGTTCCTAGATGTGAGTTACTAATAAGATAGCTACTTAATATTCAGTACTGATTTGCAATTTCATTCTACAGCAAAACTGCTTCTATGGATACGTTATCTTCACCATGAACAAGCAAAAGTCCCTTAAGCTCTGCGATCTCTACAAAAATTACTTCACTGTGAGTTTTGCTAAAAACTTATTCAATACTAGGTAAATAATATTATTTAATTAATTATCCAGAGTATTCGATTGGAACGCGATGATAAGTTGGGCATTAATAGTTTTCTGGTGCAACCCATTCAGCGCATGGCTCGTTATCCTTTGCTGCTGACGCAGTTCATCAATGTGAGTTGGATCTATTTAAAAATCACACAAAGGAATCTAATAATATTTAAAACCCCCCTAGACCTTCTTCAAGAACCGAGACATAGTGATGAAACCGCTGATTGAGTCATGTTGTCGGTTGGAAAAGCGCTTGAGATCCCTGCTAACCACCACCAACGAATCGGAGATCATCAACGACATAGTGGACTGTCATGAGGTGGGGAATAATTTCAGAGATTACCTCATCCGACTTTCTAACTTCCGCTATTCTATTCGCTTGTAGTTCAATGTCTACTACCAGGGCAAATTCCGCAAGGTGAACGAGTTCCAGGTGGTCGACCACAAGCTGAAGCGCAGCTACCGGGGCAAGGTGTTCATCTTCGACAAGTGCATCATCTACACGGAGATCAAGGGCAAGAGCCTGCTCTTCCACGGCCGCTATCCCTGCGAGCACATCGGCATCTCGGCCAAGACGAAGTCCTTCACGCTCTACTACGAGCGCAGGAAGCAGCAGGAGTGCGAGTTCACCGCCGATCCCGTCCAGATCGCCGCCTGGTTGGATTTAATCCGGGACATGATCAACAACTACGCCAACGAGGAGCGCCAGAAGCTGCAGGAGCGATACTCCCGGGAGAACGACCACCTGCACCGCAAGGCGCCCAGTTTCTCTTTATATCGCGACTCGAATCGCTTCAGTTCGGACAGCGGAATCGGAAACATCTGGATAATGCCCAAGCCAGACGAGGAGACGATGAGCAACAGAACCACCTGGTACGCCGCCTCGTAGATCGCAAGGAGACAACCTGTGTGGGTTATGGAAAATGGATGGTGAATGGATAGTGATTCGTTGGGAACCTGAACCCATTCTATCTTGAGCTGACAGGGCGGCCAATTACCGAGGGCCACTAAGCCGAGCCAAGTCAATATTCCAAATGGGATGAGAAATCGAAGGAAAGTGTTTCGATTCGAAAGCTAAATAACCAAATATTGAATTATAAGTTTAGTCGCTTAAATAAGTTGTATATATTCCCGTACTATTGTTGTCACAAATTGCTATTCGTCGAACGTTCTCTTGTGCCTAGCTTCATAAGCTTTTTTTGTTTTGTGTAAATATCGGACTGTAGTTGTTTTAAAAACAACTACGGGGAAACGTTTTTAATAAAAGGAAAAAAATATTTGTTAGTTTCAGTCTCATTTAAATCAACTCGTGATATTGATATTAATTGTAGCATTATTTCCCACTGCCACCCATTATAGAAATATTTGTGTGCGATATTTTAGAAAATCAGACACTTCCTTCCACTTTCCGCCGCGGAATCACACGGCTCGCAGACGTCAAAACAAATGAATCTATCACGAAAGGTCGCACGCCATCGGCGTTGTCATGAGAAGCAGCTGCTATGGATCCCCCTCCCTGTCCCCCGATCCCCAAAACCCCCTCACCCCCACCTTCCATCCACCTTCCATCCACCTCATCACTCTTTATATTGTTAATGATACGACACGCAATACGCGGCGAACTTGTTTCTGACTGGCACTTGCAGTCGCCTGTGACATCACTGAGAAAATGTATAAAAATAAACAAATGGCGCACATAAATAAATTATTATTGTTTGCCCCCCGATTGCCCCTCTGTGATCGTTTGGCTTGCAGCTCATCAATCGCGCCCAGAAGTGCTCGATGTTTATTTATAATTCCCTCTGTTCTTTGTAGCATCATCAGGGAATTCTTTTGATTTCAGCTGGACGGCGCTTTATTGTCTCTAAAAAATCAATTGTATAAATAATCAAACGAATGAAATGTGAGCAATTTACTTGTGAATTTCGCGAATGCTAATGACAATTATCCGTTTTCCGGTAATCTGTGTGAGATCATCACCGAAGAATTTAGTACTCGTGCTCTTAAACGCTAAATAGGAAGGAAAACCATTTAGTTTTTGACCAACAACTATTGGGTTTCTGATTTATAACTCAATTCGGAGACTGCCGAAACCTGATAAACCCAAACAAAAGCCAACCAGTTCGGTTGCCCCCGAAAGTTCAAGGCGAAATCGAAGCCCCTGATTATAGGCCACTACCTATAATAACAGTTATTGCCCGGCCATTAGCCAAAGCCCCCAGCCCACTTGGTATGCAAATATGAAATCATAAACGATTAAACGGCATTACAGCCGCATGACGAAAGCAAAAGTGTTACAGACTCTGTTTGAATTCTGTTCCAATGCCAGACACCGAAATGGTTTTCACAGTTTCAAATTGTATTCCATGTTTACAAACAAATCGCTTGGCGCGTGGTCAGCTATAGTCTTTTATATTGAAGAGAATCGGGAGTTAAGAGAACGATCACTGGGAGCTTTCGAAGCTTTTTTTACGCTTCGCGAATGCTTAGCGAAAATTCCGCTCAGTCGAGTTTCTCGTTTGATTCGCTCCGGATCGGTATCGGAATATTTCTGGCCATATATAGTACAAGTTTGCCATCGATATGCGTCGAATTCGTCGGCGGTTGAGTCTATAGAAAGCTGTGAAAAAACCAAGTCAGCCATTATGGAGTTTACCATACTTACCCTAAATTGGTTCGACGTGATTTCGGTGGCGCTGACATTTCTTGTGATTTTCCTAGTGCAAGTTCTCAACGTGTATTTGCATTTGCTAAACGATAGTGCCGATAATGCCACCTCGATCGATGTGGTCGACAGGGCCCCCGCGAAAGAGTCTCCCCCAGTGGAGTCGCCCAGCTCCCCCCTAGCCACCACCCCCCGAAATCGCCCACTTTGGCCAACGGAAAGCTGGAGAAGCAAATAAGCCTGCTGGACAACGATAGGTAGGGCTTGGGTTCAACTCCCTGTTTACCCTCGGTTTGTTTGAACGTGCCTCCCCATCCGACAGCTGTTCGCTGTTTTTCCATCGAACTCAGTGCCCATTGTTGAATGTCCGACCTTTGGCTGTTTTACACCGATCACCGTGCGTATACGTGATAAGATAACGCATACGCCCCGGTTATTTTAAGCCTTTTCACGGTAATTGCCGTCGGGAGTGGCTATGCTTGTGATGTGAATTATAATGTATATATGTTTTACCAAGTTAATGCACTCGACAGATTGCAGATAAGACAAGTGCTTTTATCTTAAAGGTTTTGGGGTTTTTATCACGGGAAGGAAGTTGTCAAATGATTCCATGTTCTAAAGAGTTTTACAGAGGAAGTGGGTTATCTAAGTCATATTTGGGATTCCCTTAGTCAATCATTTTATTTTTACTTTGCACTTGAGCTTGTACTGCACAATTGTGGTTTTTGTGTCGATAAGTGAAGCTATTATTATTTGAGTAATAAGATCTATACTCTATAATTGACAATGAATCATACTGAAATTTGATAAGCTCTATGGCTGGGATCTTATTCCCAAAGTTAGAAAAGTATACTTGACTGGACTTGTAATTAATTTTGTAATCCCATACTTCTGTGTTATAAACCCACCGCATTTTCAAGTGTTGCTCATTCACGGCTTGTTGTTGTTCTCGTGTTTTCCGTGCTACTGTTCTGTTCGCAGCGGCATCTCATTGAGCTCCATCAACACCTGTGGCACCACAGCAGCGAACTCATCTCCGACCCACCGAACACACAATGGCTTCCACACTTTCCCCTCGCACACGCTCAGTTTCGAGACCCTGGGCGATGAGTAGTAAGTACAATTGCCACACTCACCCCTGTTAGCAGATAACCGATAATTGGGCGGTAATTAATACTTGACCACCCACCTGCAATCCACGCAGCCACGAAGACGAGGACACCCTGTCGCTGGAGAATCTGTTTCCGTGCGACCAAACCGAGATCTACGCCTCCAAGAAGATCAGCTTCATAATCGACGAGCTCATCCAAACGGAGGTGAACTACGTGAACAATCTGAAGAAGGGGATGGTGAACTATGGGAAACTGAAGGACGTGGAGGATCTGCCAGAGGGACTGAGTGGCGAAGCGAAGCAGAAACTGCTGATCGGAAACATAGAGGAGATTCTGGAGCTCCACGAGCAGGAGATTCTGCCCCTCATGCTGCGCAACCAGCGGGATCTCAAAGGCCTCTTCGACGAGTTCGCCGCACACTTCGAGGTGAGTTTGGGAGTAGACATACCAGTAATATTTACAAAGAGGGTGCTGCGTGGGCTGGGTCCATTAGCCAAACTCGTGAGGCTTTGTCAAGTAGCCGTTGGACAGGTTCCGACATCTCATCTATCAAAATTCTTTTGTCTTCCGTCGGCACTTCGAGTGCCTAATTTCAACCTCAAATATTTACACATAACAGAGTTGATAGGTCTTTTTTTATGCATTTTTTTTTGCTGACTCTGACACCTGTGATGGGGTCTCGTTTCTTTATTGCCTTCTGCTTTGTTGAGCTTTTTTATTTTATTATTTAAAGCCCGAGAGTCGTGTTTCAATGCAAATGAACCTAACGATGTGGGTTATGCCAACTCTGCGAGAATTTCAATTGATTGTTGTGCTTGTTATATAATTTCTTGTAATATATTTTGGCTCACACCTCGCTACAAGTGTGTCACCGAATTCATTGATATTCTAATGCGTGTCTCGCTCAAATATAATTAATGATTTTCACTAGAAACCTTTACCGCAGATCATTTGCAGAATGACGAATGGGTGGCTTACTGAAGTCCCCTGATAAGATTGAAGTAATCAGCAGAACGCCATTATTAGTAATAAAAACCACACAGCGCCACAAAAGCTCGCACTCAGTTACGAAAATCGGTTAGAAATTGTTAAGGCAAACAACAGACTTTATTTTGTATTTTGCGTCTGGGGCTGAGGTTCATTTGCCGGCAGCTGACGTCATCGATTCTGGGGAGAGTCGACCATTCGACAATCCGACAATTGTCCGGGGCTAGGCGCTCGAGCACTCGGATATGCATGGCTATAGAAATCCCCAAATCATCTCGCTCAAAGTACTCATTTCGGAATGATTTTTCGGGCCACTAGAGAGTGGCCATGTGGCCATGTCGAGTTAAGTGTTGACAAGGCAAATGATCAATTTAAATTGAGACTGTCGGAGGCCTGTGGAATTCTTTGCCGTCGCAGTGCTCTTATGTCATTCCCTCGTTCCGAGAAATCCCGAATATAAATTGGGGAAGGAGTACAGTAAGCCAAAAAACTCTCTTCAAAGCAGGTAACATTCTTTTTCGAGCTGCCCGAGGATTTGGCATCTTAATGTTCGACAGACATGCTAAACCCCTGGGATCTGATTTATGCTCTTTATCCTTCTTTTTTCGCTTTTCCCCACAACCACTTTGCATTCTTTTCCGCTCAAGCCAAACAAACATTTCTGACTCACAGGAGCAGCGTTAAGCGAAAACTTGGCTAAATATATCATAAAAACGTTCACAGATTTGTTTATACATATTTTCTAAAATTTTACTTTTCCCTGCTCTGGTTTGGCAGCATGCTGTATAAACAAAAGACGAGCAGGCAAATTGCTGATAAATATAAACTTATGTTATGAATTTCCTCTCAGACTCGTCGTCATTTGCAAATTAATGAGGCTTTTCGCAAGCAATTGCCAAATCGATTAGTTCTGACATCAATTGATGTGGCTTCTAGAGAGGCCTAGAATTGATTAATGCCACCTTGTCCAGCTGGAAATTTTGAATCGGTTTTTGGACTTGAGAAACCCAGAAGAACTGCCCGTAAATAGAGTCGCCTTCATTTATTAATCGGCTTTAAATGGCCAAAAACACCAAGTGACAAGCGTGTCGATCTGACTTCTCACCATCAAATCGAATCAACCACAAGCTCAAAATCAATTAAAAGTTTTACCACATTCGGATGGATATTTGAGTGGTTCAGGGGACGGGGAATCCAGATTGATGCAATCGATTTGGCGATCAGAATCGTTTAAGATGTTTGCTGCGAAATAAACAAACGTAGATGATGTTGATGGGGAAGCCTCTGACGGCCATAAATTCTATTTATTCAGCTGTGCTCAAAAGAATAATACTTTAGAAGCTAAATTTGACTAATTGTAAAAGTAAACAAAGTCATAAAATCAACATTTAAAGATAAACCAACAAGAGATACTGATGTACAAGTAATTAGTATAAATCATACCAAAAACTATTAGTTTAGACACAGCTGTATATATTGGCAACTGCTTTGACTTCTATATTTTATATATAGCTAAATAAAGAGCAACAAAAGCTATACCCCATAAACCCACTGACAATTTGGTCCGATTTATAGGAAAGACTGTAAACTTTATAAATAGCCCACACTTTTGGGTACCCTTCTTCCCAAACAGAAACAGAACAAATTACTAAATTAGGAGGAATGCACTGCAAATAGAAATTTCATGCTAATAAAAAGCACGCCCACCACAGAACATTTTACAGTATGCAAAAATATAGATTGTCACCTTTCGCCCGCCAGACGAGGCGACAATTGTTTGAGGCAGTCATTTGTCCGACTAAATCGCATTAGACATGCAAAACCTTGAGCTGCTGGAGGGATAGGGGAAGGGGATATACAATATTATGGCTCAGCCCCGGGGAGATGATTATCATATAATCTAAATGCAGAACTTCGAGCTCTGATTCCGCAGCCAGGCGGAGCTAATGAAATTAAAATGGAAAGGAAATCGTTAGACAAGCAATTTTCTTTGCAGTTTGCACTAGTTTCGGTTTGGGAAAACATTTGCATTGGCATTGGCCACAGATAGCGACAGGAATTCCAAATTTTGCGCTCTGGCTTTGCCAAGGCTTCTCCACAAGTCGGGAGTTACGTGACTTAAATGCTTAAGAAATTATGATTTCGCCACCAGGCAGACTCGCATGAGTTTGTTTGCCACAAAATATATATCAACGATGTGCCAAATGTGAGTGCTCAGACACAAAGGCTTTCTCAGTTTCTGTGGGGTTGGAATGGGTTATAATATGTTCTATAATATATTGTTGCTCTTGCTCTTTCAGAAAAACCGCTTCTACTGCTATGTGAGCTTCACCATGGGCAAGAAATCTTCAATGCAACTGCGACAAGACAACCGAATGTGGTTGCAGGTGGGCTTGTTATCTTTCTATATGAATAATGATATTAATAGCTTTAATCTCCGCAGACCTATCAAACCACAATAAAAGACAAGCTGGGCATCGACAGCTTCCTAGTTCAGCCCATCCAAAGACTGACCAGATATCCCTTGCTCCTGCAGCAATTCATATCGGTAAGATACCATTATATTTTATGATAAAGAAATCAATTTTGATAGTAGTTATATTTAAGGAATTCTACAAAAGTGGAATTAGCTGCAAACCTGTGCTGACTGCCGTTTGCAAACTGGAGACGCGGATGCGACGCGCTCTGGATGTTGTCAACCAGGCAGAGGAGATCCCCAATATCGAGGAGCTCAATGAGGTGGGTCATTTTACATTAGTAACCAATAGTAGTAACCAGAAATTAATCTCTCTCCTTCCTCAGTTGGACCTCCTGCAGTTGGGTAACTTCCGGCGGTCGACGGAGTTCGATGCCCAGCACTTTCCCACCCGGAAAAAGTATCGCTCGAAGGTGTTCCTCTTCGACAGGTGCCTCGTGTGCACGGAGGTGCGGAAGAAGCGGCTGGCCTACCGGCAGCACTACCACTGGGAGCACGTGGAGCTGCAGAGGCCGCTGGATTCGGCCACGGGGAACGCCAACAAGATCATCAACCTGCTGGTGAAGCAGCAGGAGGGGGCATCGAAGGATGGCGGTGGCAGGAAGGAGGAGTACTCCTTCGTGGCCGCGGAGGCGGCGGTGGTGAAGCAATGGCTCCAGGCCACCCACAAGATCATCGAGATCGCGCGGCACGAGCACGCCAGGCGGAACACCTTCAGCCTGCCCATGGACCTGGTGCTCGGAGTGATCGGGGCCATCTGGCTGATTTGGCAGTACTTGTAGGAATCCCATCCAAACCACGTCCTAATCCCCATCCACTCACAACTCTAGATCGTAGATATCTAAGAATAAAGCTAAGTTATTTCGTAGTCCTGGTTCGTTTTCCCTCCTTTTTTCACGCTGCTTGCCCGAGCGTAAAATAAGCTGCTGCAGTCGCCTGACAAATGCTCATGATAAATTGCCTTGCAGTGGCCAAGTCCCGTCTTGTCGTCCTCGTTGTCCTTGCAGCAATATGTAAACAGCTCCTCGCCTCCTTCTTGTGCAGCGTGTGTGTGGCAGCCACCGAAAAATTTATGACAAATCTATTTATTTAGAATTTATGACGGCACGATGCAGAAGGCCCCCAAAAGCCAAGTCACGGTCTACGGAAATCTAATGAACCATGGCCAAGGATGTGAATATTGACTGCTCAAGATGCTGACGGCCCAGGAAGTGTGTTAAAAACTAGTTTGTTTGCCTGCAAAGTGCGATGAATCTTACATTTTACTCAGAGTTTATATTCAGTACAAAACTGAACGATAATAAACATATTCATTACCCGATCTCCAGTTTATAGGTTATGGCTCTTGGAAGTCCATAAGTCTTGGAAGTTGGGGTAACCATTTAAAACTAGGAAAAAACTGACATGAACAGGGGTCAAAATTTTTACCATCGAAAAATGAAAAATTTTAAATGCAGATTTGTTAAGAATGCGATTAAAAACGTTTAGAGGTATGCTACTTTGAAATCAGATTAAAATTGAGGAAGTAATGGGTTCTGGAAGTTCAGTTTCTGGTTACTATGAGAATTTGGAAAAATCGAATTACTACTAACAGCTTAGTAGTTAGATTAAATTACGGTTCAAATTAATTTACAATTTTTAAACTGAAACCATCCTGAAAATATGCTACATATGTATGTGCGTATATTTTCCTAAAAGCCCAAAAGAGTATTTTTGTCAAATGTAGATAATGTTGGCTCTGCCTCCAACCACTATATGATGGACGTTCGTTGGCAATCAAATCAAAAACTGATTTCCCACATTACACGCCCTGATTATCCGGTCAACCGATGGCCAAAAAATCATATACTTGAAGCGTAATTCGCCTTGCGACTTCGTTGCAGCTTCAAAGGGCAGGCCAAAGTAAATCGAAAGGACCAAGAGTGCACTAATGAAGTCGAACAGGAAACGGGGGTTGGGTGCCCCATCTGGCTCTATCTGCATGTCCCCGGGTGTGTGGTGAGGGCGGGGGTGTATTGGTGTTTGTGCCGGGGATGTGACAAAATTTGCACAAAAGCAATTTGTTAAAAGGGCGCAAAAAATAAAACGCGACTCCCTTGACATCTGGCTGCGGAGGAGGAATTTCCCTTCATGCGAGCTGCTGTCTAAGCAAATTTTGGTCGCTATTTTCCTATCTGCGCAGTATATGTGCTCATTTTGTTGGTCGCTCTCCGTTGGTTTATTATATTATGTCATTTATGTTGGCATGCCGCCATCGCATCCGCTCGTCGTTTGCTCAAGGGATAAAGGATGTACCATGCAAGAGGAGCGGGCCGAAGGATAATGCCCGTGTTCTTGCCAGGCAGCTTAAGTGTATTAATGTCTGTCAAGTAGTTGTCACAAAAGTGACGTGTATGTAAACGATTTGACGTTTTTATGAGCCAAAAAGTCGCAAGAGCTGAAAAATTACAAAATTCCCCGAGACGGCGAAGGATCTACTCGCTTTCAATATTTCTGGGCCATCGGCTTTTGGGGCTTTGGTGCTTTGGAGCTTCGAAGTGCTCCTAATTTTTGTCTATGCCCCTCACGTAGTCTGTCCTACACGCTCCACATGTTTTTTTAAACTAAATGCATAATTTCGAACGCAAAAAAGTGTGGAAAAAGAGGAATTTGGCAATAGAATTGTAGAATGCCAGGGGCATAATTTATTTGCATTTTTTTCGGGGCACGTCCCCTCGGTGGGAGGATGTCGAGCGAATTTGCCAAGTAATTGCACGAATTATTGCACGTAGGCGGGCAACACATGATGGCTGGGCGCCACAGATGGCACTGTGCAGATAGGACACCGCCCCCTTTCCGCCCCACTCCCTCTTTTCATGCCACATTAAATTAACTTGACATATTCGCAGCATATAGAACAGACTCTGCTCCGGGCCACAACTGTTGCTAATTTTTGCTTAATATGCCCCCATCCTCCATCCGCTGCTCCTTGGGATTTGTGCGTATCCAATTCTCGCCTCGGCGCCAGTTGTTCAGTTGTTGTCTCCCAATCGATCGACTATACTCGTATATCCCACGATATCCCTGCCCCATCTGCCCCACAATTGTACGGCCGTCCCATGTAAATGCAACACAACACTTAGGCACGCATCCAGCCACATCTTCATCCATCCGTCCGACATTTGCCGCCTCGTCTCCGGATTTGTGGATTCGTTTAGTTCCTTCGCTCCGGGTGCTTGAAAAAGTTCAAATTTCAGCTGCGAAATGGCACGTGAAACAATGTGCCACTCGCTTTCGGAGTTGGAGTAAGTGGCACAGTGGGGTAGAAAGTTGGAAGAATGAGAGTTGAACTAACAAGAAAATATAAATTGTTTTAGGAAAACAAATAAAATTCTGGATGGAACATTTTGTTCGAATTCTCTCAAAATAGTAATTTTACTGAATTTCGTATTCAGCTTTCTAGTTCCTTACAACTATGTAAGATTTATTTTATCAGTGAAAAGCCTGTTTAGCCCCACTGTTCCAGTTACGGTGGCACAAATCAAGCAGAGCGACAAATGCCCATGCGAATGTGTGAATTTGCCGACGATGACAACTGATAAAAGATCGAATTGCGCATCTGAATCCCGAGGAGAGTTCCAGGACACGTTCCGCAAAATGGCCAAGGAGATGGGGCAGGGGCAGGGGAAGGAAGAGTACCCTTAAGACCCCGGGTTAGGCATAATGCCACCGCCTGGCATTAGATAAAAAACAAAGGCATGTAATTTTCGGGGCATGGCCCAAAGCCACAGGACGAGTGGAGCAGCGGAAACGGAAACGCTCGATAATCGCACAGAGTGCATCGTCATGTGTGGGTGGGTGGTAAAACAAGGTGGGAGGAGGGGGCTGGTGGGGTTGGAGGTTAGCACGTTCAAGGATGAGGTTGCTTCCTGATGGCTGATAATGCGGGCGGCGAATCACGTAGAGTTAGGGAAATACCCACTCTGCCAATCTCCCTCTCCCATTGATAAATGCCCGCCGTTAAGTGGCATGTTTTGGGTTAAATGCGGTGTAAAATGTGCTAAACCCCTAACCCCAAATGGCATAATAACCAGGCACTGGGAAAAACAACAGCAATACGGGGTTTGAATAAGTATGGGAAATAAAAAAGCATTCGATTGTCAGCAATATAAACATTTCCATTAGTAATGTATTACTTTTAAAGTTGAAATAAGATAGCTCGGGCTGAAAAGGGGTTTCTGTTTCTCCGGGTGTAATTGAAAGGGGAAATGCCAGCTTCCACTGAATGACAGTTCAGTTAGCAGTTGGGACAACAAGTCGCAGCACCTTGAGACTGTCAACCTGGCACGGTGACGCAAATAAATCGCCCATCGTTGGCGCACCTGACGCCGTCGACATATGCAATGCAGAACGTTTCTGGCGGGGATTACGGGGGATGGCCGACGAGGCCTTGTACATACATCTTGCTTACAGGGCGCCAAATTGAAATTTAAAACGGGAAAACCAATAAAAAACAAGTTACAGACGCCACAGACGGGCGGCAATACAAATTGCACCGACGACAGCTGAAAGGCCACTGCGCCGGGCCACCCGAAGTCCTCCCAGAAATCGACCAGGAAGCCGGGAAGCTGGGAAGCCGGGGAACGGGGGAACTGGGAGCCACCGGAACCACCCGATCCCAAATGCAATTCGCGCCCGGGACCAGCATACAAATGCCTTCAGCCAAAGGATAATATAATGCACGTTGTTGAAGAATAATGGTCCTGCCAGAAGACAACGTCGCCATCGTCGTCCAAGGGACTAAGCATGTCTGCCATTCCGAAAAAGGAGGAGAGGGGAGGGGCATCCCATCCCATCCCATCCAGGATCCAAAGATGCGGACAATAACGATGCCGGCAACGGCAATGACAGGCAATTTTAATAGAATCTGCCGGCGGGAGTGGGGCTGCGGACTTAACTTGGTGCGTGTCCTGGCCTCCTCTGCGAGGACATGAACATCCAGGACAGCTTCAATTTGCACCACCAGCCTACGAGCAAGTCGCAGGTCCTTGAAGGGATGTGGAAAGGGGAAGGGCAGTGTGATTTATGTACAGCCAAAGTCAACAATCAATATTCAAATTCGCATTGAACCTGTTGAAAGCTGTGTGCTCCTTAAATCCGCCAAACATTTTTAAAAGACTTGTGTTCAGAAGTATTTATAAGAAGGGTTATTAAATACGACTTCGAACTGAATGAGGAACATACCAGAAATATATTAACTAATCTTAAAATCACCCCATTCGATATATTTGTTCCCTGAAACGAAAAAGATTTGCCAAAAGGGCCATAGTTCAAAGTGGTCACGCGTTTGACGGCGTGCAAGTCAAGTGGCCAATAAATCCCCAACGGCGGCCGATATCAGTGGAATGCATTGTCCCGCTGTTTACTCAATGCGAAGTAATTATAATTAGCCACCAGTCAGTGCGTCTGCTCCGAATTTCGATAGGAGCTCTTAATCGCGACTTAATCGCGCCTATGGGGGCGATAAGATGCCATCGAGCCACAAATCACTCTCTAAAAATCGATGAGGCATGTCAGCGGAGACGCCGTATATAAAGAGCCGGGTGGATCGAATTCAATCAGAGCGAAACTTAGTTTCCACCGAGCATCATCATGTATTTGACAAGGAGTATTGTCTGCCTGGCACTCGTGGCCTTGGCCAGTGCCCAGTTCGATACCAACTACGCTTCCGGGAGGAGTGGCATGGTCCACCTCTTCGAGTGGAAGTGGGACGACATTGCCGCCGAGTGCGAGAACTTCCTGGGACCCTATGGCTACGCCGGAGTTCAGGTAACATTATATACCCTCCTCATACTTGAGGAACACCCCCCTGATCTGATTTGCTCTCAGGTTTCGCCCGTCAACGAGAACGCCGTGAAGGACAGCCGCCCCTGGTGGGAGCGCTACCAGCCCATCTCCTACAAGCTGACCACCCGATCCGGCAACGAGGAGCAGTTCGCCAGCATGGTGAAGCGCTGCAACGCCGTCGGCGTGCGCATCTACGTGGACGTGGTCTTCAACCACATGGCCGCCGACGGAGGCACCTACGGCACAGCGGGCAGCACCGCCAGTCCGAGCAGCAAGAGCTACCCGGGAGTGCCCTACTCCTCGCTGGACTTCAACCCCACGTGCGCCATCAGCAACTACAACGACGCCAACCAGGTGCGCAACTGCGAGCTGGTGGGTCTGCGCGATCTCAACCAGGGCAACTCGTACGTTCAGGAGAAGATCGTCGAGTTCCTCAACCACCTGATCGACCTCGGAGTGGCCGGGTTCCGCGTGGACGCCGCCAAGCACATGTGGCCCGCCGACCTGGGCACCATCTACGGCAGCCTGAAGAACCTGAACACCGACCACGGATTCGCCTCGGGATCGAGGGCCTACATCGCCCAGGAGGTGATCGACATGGGCGGCGAGGCCATCAGCAAGTCGGAGTACACCGGACTGGGCGCCATCACCGAGTTCCGCCACTCGGACTCCATCGGCAAGCTGTTCCGCGGCAAGGACCAGCTGCAGTACATGACCAACTGGGGCACCGGCTGGGGCTTCGCCGCCTCCGATCGTTCCCTGGTGTTTGTGGATAACCACGACAACCAGCGTGGCCATGGAGCCGGCGGCGCCGACGTGCTCACCTACAAGGTGCCCAAGCAGTACAAGATGGCCTCGGCCTTCATGCTGGCCCATCCCTTCGGCACACCGCGCGTGATGTCCTCGTTCTCGTTCACGGACACCGACCAGGGACCGCCCACCACCGACGGCCACAACATCGCCTCGCCCACCTTCAACAGCGACATGTCCTGCGGCGGCGGATGGGTGTGCGAGCACCGCTGGCGCCAGATCTACAACATGGTGGCCTTCCGGAACGCCGTCGGCTCGGACGCCATCCAGAACTGGTGGGACAACGGCAGCAACCAGATCGCCTTCAGCCGCGGCAGCCGGGGATTCGTGGCCTTCAACAACGACAACTACGATTTGAATAGCTCCCTGCAGACCGGCCTGCCCGCCGGAACCTACTGCGACGTGATCTCCGGAGACAAGAGCGGATCCTCCTGCACCGGCAAGACCGTGACCGTCGGATCCGACGGACGCGCCAGTATCTACCTCGGAAACTCCGAGGACGATGGAGTGCTGGCCATCCACGTCAACGCCAAGTTGTAAGCAACTGGGACAGGGACAAAGGCTACGGCACTTCAAGCCCAATCAATTGAGATTACTTTCTTAAATAATATACTTGATGAGATTATTAACACAGATTGTTTTACTCTGGGGAAGATTAGAGTGACGCTTTCGTACCTTCTCTATAAAACGCAATTTTCCGCTTATAGGTACAATTACATGGTTCCCAGTGGGTAAGTCGTACAAACAAACCAGTTCCAAACAGAAACACTTACAATGCAAGTGGTGTTGCTCGTTCCTCTGCTCATCGGAATCTCACGAACTGCAGCTCTGAAAAGCCTCCTCAAGGGAGATGAATTCTACGCGGCCATAGTGAGCAGCTTTCCGGATAAGAACATAATCTTTTCCACGGAGATGATTCGGTCCAGCATGCTGTTCATCTACGTGGGGGTGGAGGAAGATGAGTCCGAGCAAATGCAAAAGGCCCTTCACTACCAAGGAACCCATCTCTCCGACTACAAGACGGATTCCGAGAAGATCTTTCTCATGAGCTGGCAGGATGCCCCAGTAGCCAAGAGCGTAACCCGCTTCTTTGTTTAACCACAGCCAGTCGTTTTCAACGCTGCTGCAAAGGAATACAAATTTCCGCATCAATGGAATTCACCATGTGGTTGCCTTCGAGTTTCAGGAGCAAGGAATCGGTCCTTCAAGAACCGCAGTTGGTAATATGGATTATACTTTAAAATAGCTAAGATATTTTATTTTTTTTTAATCAATTTTTAGGCAATGGTAGTTTGACTCACACGTTTAACGAGGAGAAATACTTTTTGGCCACTCATCCATTTGCATTTTATATTATAGACAATTCATCGATATTCTTTGCTGGCCACGTGATAACATTTGAGAAATAAAATATAGAATTTAAAACTTCACTTTCTCTATTTTATACCATTTCCATACCCGTCAAAGTTTTCGATATAACAGCACAAAACACTCATACGTTTAGTAGTGTTTATAAGTAAAATTGATATTAGTTTTCCACGAATCATGAATAAGAATACTGATCAGAAGATTGACGCGAGCTTCCGCAGCTCTGAGCTGCGAACCCTGGCTATTCTGGGCTACCGCCTGGAAATCCTGCAGCTCGAGCCCTGCCTCAAGGTGGTGGTCTTCGTGAAGTCCTCCAACTACGATCGGGTGACATCGTCGGATCCGCGTGCTGGGTGCTCCCTGGTGTTCATCTGCCCGAGGAGGAACCCCCTGAGGGCACCCAAGGTGCGGTTCGGAGGAAAGTGCAACATTCCCGACTTCTTGGAGGGCTTCATGATGACGGAGTTCAGACAACTGAGGAATTCGGGGCGTGGCAGCCTGCACATCCTGCTGATGGTTGTGAAGGCCAGAGCATTGGTGGAGCAGATGGCCAGGCGGCTGAAGAAGGAGCTGCAGGACTTCCGGGAAGACGAGGAGTTTTGTACGACTTTATAGCCTTCTAAGATTTACTCGTTGAAGAACTGTTGTATTTATTCTAAAATTCGATCCCAAAATTCGAATATTGTGAAATCGTTTGGTTGTGTCAAGTTAAATATTCTGTTCACCTTTTCGCACATTGTGCTTTGGTAACCTCAAAGCAGAGCTAAGATTTTGTGAATAATAAAATAAATTGTCCGAAGTATTAAAATGATAATGTCCATTTGTGGTTGAGGCGAATTCGTTTATTGCGGCTGCCGAAATATCTTTTGATTAGCCCAAGGAAAGGCAATGGTTGTGGGCCATAAGAATCCAGGTCATGTAGCCCGCATATAAATCCCGGCAAATTCATGCATGACCCATAAAAGCGGAGACCCCACTCCGCCAATGGAGCCGGCACTCCAGGAACATATTTCCTATTTATGACTGCAACTTTCGGTCGAGTCCGGGCGGGGTGTAAAAATTTCAACACGCTTACACAAAAATTGCCAATTAAGCGCATTTATGACTGCAACGCAGCGGAAGTATGTGTGGCATGCAACTAGGCGGCGGGGGAGACGAGTCGGGGTCACCACCCCCGGTGGCACTACGCCCACTGCCTCCCTGTGGAAACAGAGTCTGGCCCATAAACATCCTTAATGCGAGAACGTGTGCACTCCGAAGACGCTCGTCGGATTATTAAGAAACAATGAAGCCGGGTCGTCGCTAGAAGCCATAAAAGCGGACACATAACGCCCGCTTTACGGCGCAAGTTAAAACCGGAAACTAAATAGTTGACACCGCGCGGACATTGACCATCGGTTGCGGGATGAGATGGGACTTGCAAAAGGGCGGGAAGTCTCGTAAAGCTCGGGGCAATGACGAAAACATAATTTGTAATTTGAATTTGCTTCGTGTTGGAGCATAAGCAATGAGCCACCAGAGGATGTCCTTCGAAGTTGTTCTGTAGGACATCACTGATTCCGCCCGCGTTTGGTTATGGCGCAAATAATTCTTCGAGGTTTGTGATTGCTGCTACGGCGAAAGCTCTTAAATCGAATCTTCAGAACAGGACAATTGGATTTCTGTCTAATATTTAAGTAGCATAAACATGCTGGCTTAAATAAAATAATAATCCATTTAGTATTTTCTTCTTTAAGCTGTTTTTAGACAAGCTTCTTGTATCCCAAAACAATCCAGTAGTTAACTCGCTTTTCTGTTCCCCAACCTTTGTGCAGCTTTAAGCCAAATGAAGCCACAATTAACTGGGGAATGAATTGCTCGAGAAACGCCAACCGCAGTCAAGGTATAAGGCAATATTAAAAAGTGTCTGCGAGGGGAGTTGCTTGGGGTTAAGCCATCGGCTTTGGGAAAGGGATACCTTCGTCCTTTGGCTGATTTATGCGCTTATCACGCAGGCGTCGCTGTTTTTATGTCCCTGTCGTCGCCGTCTGTCGGCCATAAATGTCCTGGCCCGAGTCCTGCTCACAAATTTGCCATTTTAATGCTCCTCCGGAGCGCGGCTAGCGCTTTTCAATTTCCCCACACATACCTGCGGAATGCGGAATGGCTTAGGCTCATCCTTCGCCCTTCGTGACAGTTTTTCATTACGCACAAATCCTTCGGGCATACACAGTCCCATTAAAAAAGGATGTTGACTAAGGCCAAAAAAAGCAGGAGAGCGATGTAAGCAAACAGCGAAAGGCGAAAGGGGAGGACAGTCTTAGGAATTTCATAAAAATCGTTGCCGGCTTATCGCAGCTTTAAGATGTCTGCATGTCCTGTGGGTGCTCGCATGTCCTTCCCCCTGCGACACTTGCAAAGTGACATTATGCAACTTTTGAGCGGCAGCAACAAGAACTGCAGCTATCTAAATTACCCAGAGACATCCGGCTTGGCAGGACGCTCTTATTCGCTCAAGGATCAACAGGAAGCGCCCCAAGGAGTCTGACTAGCTTCATGTGTTGCACTTTGCCTTTGCCTTTCGCTCGGGCACTTTTCTTTTATTTTCCGCTGCGCTGTAAATTTCATTTGGCACTGCGACAGGAAGGAAATGTGAGCATGCACAGCCAAAAAGGTCCTGGATAGACGGAGATAAGTCGAGCAGCAGTCCCCAATTAATGCGTCCTCCTGCACGTGTTAACATCCCGCCACTCCAGAGTCCCGAGGATCAAGTGGCCGCCAGTCAAGGCCAGGAGTCACGTATTCCTGCGTGAGTTGTGAATGGTCTCGGAATTTTGGCACCCAAAAGGTAAAATACGCAAAAGGTAACGACTTCAAATTTAAATTTCAACTTTAATCAACTTCATATGCACATTCCGGACATAAAAGAACAAACAACTGGGGAGATTTTCAATTATATAATTGTTATAAATACATCATAAGTTTTCATTGATCACGCTTTAAGCAGCGTGTAAATCAAGTGGCCAATAAATCCAAAACATCAGCTGATTGCAAAGGAATGCATTCACCTAATGAATACTTTTGACGCAAATAACAATAATAAGCCGGCTTATTAATCATCTATGGAAAAATGCCAGCCAATACGTCTGCTCGAAATTTTGATTACTTATCTTTAATCAGGAATAATAAGTGAAAAATTCCCCTGGGGCGATAAGACCCCCTGGAGTCGCAAATCATTATGACGACGATCTAAGATACAGCAGGGGGTCCAAAGTATAAGAACCTGTGGCCACTTGTTTTTCATAAAAGTAAACCAAAAACTCCTTCTAGAACCAATATGTTTTTGGTTAGGAGTTATTTTGGAGTTAGGGGAGGTAGTAAACATTACTTATTGAAATAAGAAAATACATAATTTTGCATAAGTGGATCAGAATATTTTAAAAGGTAGACTAATTATCCTAGGTAAAAAAGCTGAAAAATAAATACATATCAGATAATAACAAGGGATACCATTTATTTGCCATAATAAATTAGAAACAAAATCAAAGAGGTATTTCCAGACCAGACATAAATTAGTAAGACACTTGAGTGGCACGTCGACTTATTCCCTCGATGGCTGCCTCCTCACCTCGGTGTTCATCAACATCTGCAGCCTGGTGACCACGGGCACAATCATCTGGAGGCCCAAGTGCTGCTCCAAGGTCTGGGCAATCTCATCGCGAAGAGCCTGCTCCAAGGACTCGCTGATGTTGCGCTTCTCGACGATGTCCACCTGCGGCACCTGAAGCGGATACTTCGAGGGGCAGGTGAAGACCAGCTGGAGGGCAAAGCCTCCTCGCTCCCCCGCTCCCACATTCGCTCCGTCCTCGTAGTTCTGGGTGGCCAGCGGAACCTTTAGCTGTAGCTTTGGGCGACGCGACAGAACCAAGTAAGCCAGGCCCAAGTAGTGCATCGTTCGCACCTCATTTTCCTGCAAATCCCCGAAGAAACGAGCGGTCCTCGCAGCGTCCCAGTCATTCGGTGGACTGAGCCTCACAACTCCTCCTCCTCCGCCTCCTCGCTCCCTGTGCGTCATCCCTCGGTAATTTTGAATTTTGCCTATCCCCCTTTGGAATTTCCTGCTCGCCTCGATTCCTAGTTGCTCAACCAAAATTATTTGAAATGTAATGCCAGGCCATGTCAGCGGAGAAAATTTGGTAAGCCGAGATTTGCATAGTCCCATCAAAGCAATAACAGATGGATGCGAAGGAACTGAGGGCTATCATAAGGTTTGAGATCTGCAGGGAGTGGGAATGAAACCAAATTATCTCTGGTGATGTTTGAATACTCTGCCACAAAGTTGGATTTAAGGGGAATTTATTAAGAATTAAATAAAATATAAAGTAAAATACCATAAGTTTATGCTAGTAAATGTTTTTATACATATAAAGTAGCTATATGTATAAATATATATTTTTATATAAATGTATATTTTGCATACTTCATATAAAAGTACTTATGTTAATTTCCTTCTTCGTGCTCGTTTTTAAAAAATTCAAAGTGAAGTAATTGTATACAAAGTATGCACGCATTAATACCCTCGCCGCAAATTGGGTTTGTGCGTTTGGCTGATTTGATTAGCCCAGATTTGCTGGTCTCAGTGCTATGCAAATTAGTTGTGTGATTATCGCGAAAATTGGCAAACAGGAGGCGGCGCACCACCTCGGCATCTCCCTGCGAAGGAAAAGCGCCACCCCTCAATAGTTTTCAGCTGCAGACGTGCGTGAGAATTTTCTCTTTGGTCGCCGGTGGCACTTGGGAAATCTTCCACGCATATGAGTAAAATTTTTATTAGCCCTGAGAAATTTGCATTTTAGAGCAGTTCCAGTCACGTGAGGCGGTCTGATTAGGCCACACATGCCCTTGACAAGGGGTTGGCCGGATTTTCCTTTGATTTCACGCCCCAGCGCCTTTCCATAGTGCTCCGTTGCTAATGAGAGATGATGAACGAGTCCTGTTCACCTCGCTGTCAATGGGCTTTCAATAAAGCGGCCGGCAGCTTCAATCTTCCTCAGAACCCTTGCAGAGGACGAAAGTGGAATCCTGGCAGTTCGAACTCACTCAAACATGTTGCATTGCCCCTACAACGGAGCCGAGTGACGAGGCCTTCCACCACCCAGTTTTCCGCCCGCTTTTCCGAGAGTCCTTTCGGCTGCCTGGCGGTTGGTTGGCTGCTCGTTTAGGCCACGTTTGCGGCTCCTAGCCGGGCTGGCAACGCCCCGGAACGTGACCAAATCGCATTCGGGGCGTGCACCCCGAATAATCAGGCGGAGGAAGTCGCACTCCTTCGACTCCTCTTCTGGTACTTCCTTGCTTTCCACTCCTTTCCCCGAAGGACTTGCAGATTTTTCCTCAATCTTGTATTGACTTTTCGCCACTGCCTGCTGGGATTTCCCGACCTCCACCCACTGTGATTGGCTGTGATGGCCCGAGAGTTGCTTGTTCTTTGTTTTTGAGAGCTTCCTGTCGCTGTTGTGGAAACTTTCTGAAGCACTTGTTTACGATTTGAAGTGCATTTCTGCAGGAACAGAGGGGGAAACTTGAAAACGGGGGAGGGTCCGTCATAATTTGGGCTGCTGTCTGCTCCCATCGGTTGCGATCTCACCGGCAAGTGTGAAAAGTTTTCCACTTCAACTCGGCAAATCTCAGCTGCTAAGTTCTATGGTTATGCTAATGAGGCAAACTTTGGCCACTCCGATCGTTTGGCCTGTCTATAATTGAAAGTTCTGACTCTTTTCGGTTGGCCGGAGTTTTTGGTACTCTGCTTATTGTACAAGGTCACTCGAGGGAACCCCACCCATCCAAGACACACCTTATGTCGAACAAGCAAATCATATTTGGGACCCCAGTCGACCGATAAGATATCACCTCCCAACGAAGGTTATAAGAGGCCCACGGAGCATCGCTGGCTGATTATAGAACTTCTTAGCCCGGCATGAAGTACTCGACCTTGCTAGTTCTGGGTCTCATTTTGACCCTGGCCCTCGGCGCAGAGGCCAAATCGAAGTCCAAGAAGCAAAAAAATAAGCAGAAGGATGGGGTCCTGCCCCTCGCGGAGCCCTGCAAAGCAGCCAACTGCAAGCTTCCCGACTGTAGATGCTCCGATGCCGTTCTGCCCAGGTCCAAGTTCCAGGGAAAGGAGAACGAGATTCCCCAGGTGAGAATCTATTTAATACCCAAAGAGCAACTAAGAACATCTGAGGATTTTGTTCGATATATGATAATTGTCAAATTAATTTTTACTACACCTTTCTTAAACCTTAAAAATATTGTGGATTCCAGTTTGTGACCATAACTTTTGATGACGCAGTGAATGCAGTAAACTACGCCCAGTACGAGCTGCTCTTCGAGGGACTGACCAATCCGGATGGCTGCGCGGCTGCCGGAACCTTCTTCCTGTCGCACGAATACACGGATTACGTGCGGGTGAATGCCCTCTACAGAGCGGGTCACGAGATCGCCCTGCACTCGGTGACCCACGGATCTGGCACCGACTACTGGCGATCGGCGGACGTGGCCACCGTGGAGCAGGAGTTCGGGGCCCAGCTGAAAATGCTGGAGGCCTTCGCCAAGGTGGATCCCAAGAAGATCCAGGGAATGCGACTGCCTTTCCTGCAAATTTCCGGCAACAACACCTTCGAGGCTGCCCGGCGATTGGGATTGAGTTACGACAGTTCCTGGCCAACACAGCAGTTCAAGGATCCCGCCATGTGGCCCTACACCCTGGACTTCAAGTCGAAGCAGGACTGCCAGATAGGTCCTTGTCCGGAGGCCTCCATCCCCGGATTCTGGATCAACCCGATGGTCACGTGGACCGACACGGAGGGCTACAGCTGCTCCATGATCGATGCCTGTGTGTATCCGCCGGAGGACGACTTGGACGAGCTCTTCGACTGGATGCTGGAGAACTTCAACAGGCACTACGAGGGCAGCCGGGCTCCCTTTGGAATGTATCTGCATGCTGCTTGGTTTTCCCGGGGACGCAACTACTTCGGAGCCTTTAAAAAGTGAGTAAGGTTTGTTATCTAAACATTTCTTAATTCATATTAAATAAAAAACGAAATGGAATACCTTGAATGAGGAAAGAATTTCAAACCTCTGAAGGTTTAATGTTCCGATTTAATTATTTATTTAATTGTCATAGCTAAGCCTTTTAGCAAAATTTCGCATTAAATTCTCGCAGATTCATCAACCACCTGAACACCTATACGGACGTGTACTTCACGGGCATTTCGCGGATGTTGGAGTACGTGAGGAAGCCCGTGCTGGGGGCTCCCTTCAAGGACTGCCCCGAATTGCCGGAGGCGGAGTGCCGCGCGGTCCAGTGTCATGTCCAAAAGATGTCCACCGGCGAGGAGCGCTACATGAACGTGTGCGACAAGTGCCCGGCCGTCTATCCCTGGCTGGACAATCCTCTCGGAGAGCAGCTGTAGGCCCGCCATCCTTCCGCCAATAAAGAGTGTACACAGAAAACAATTTAGGAGAGTTTTTACTATACAAAGCTTTGGTTTTTAGAAATGATTAACATGCTATGAGGTTAGTTTGCATTCATGCGAAGAAGATTTCTAAATTTGATATGCAACTTTAATCTGATCATCTTGATTTGAATTTTTTGTTGTGTGCGCTTTAATGAAGCTGTCATGTTCTTCGGAGGGGAGCAGTCGACATCTCCCATCTCTAAGCCAAATTTACATGCGGCGCACCACCAACATCGCTGATAAATGAGCCCAAATTATGTTTCTGGCCGTGAGACGCTTAATTAACTCATTCAGCGGAGCAGAGCCCCCAAGTGGAGTCATATTTCATGGCCGCCCCATGAATTAATGCGGCATCTCGCCGTTTTTGGGGTCCTGTCAATGCAGCTGCTACCTGTAAACGACGTCCGACCGTCTGGGCAGCCTTCGGTTGCATTTTTGTTAATGGACCTCTAACTAATGACAGCCCCGGGTTGCATATCAGTCAGAGTCCGAGGATGTGGCCCTCCTGTCCGGCAGGAGCCGCATTTTGCGGTTGCTGTCGCAAATTATGTATGCGGTTAGCCCAGCCACCTCGTCCCCGGGGGAAAGTCTGGCCGAACCGGAGGAGGGGCCTCTGGCCAGGATGTACACGGAGCCGACCACAACATATTGGTTGATAGTTGACCAAGGCGTGGAAGGAGGCACCAAGGAAGGGGAGGCAATCGAGGGTCTTCCCCCTTACCTCCAGTCAAATGTGTTAAAACGATTGGGGGCGGTTATCCTCCTTGTGGAAGACTCCTCTAAAAAGGGGTTTGGATGACTTAGGAGGCACTTAAAAGAACCCCCAGCTACCATATTTATTTGTGGTTTAGTTAAGTGGAATTTTGTACAGCAAAGTTGCCTTAAAGTGTTTGCATTTAATTTTTCCACTGACTTAATATGCGATTTCTTTTATTGAAATTCAAGTGTTATTTATTTCGGATGTTTCACTAGACACTCTTATGACAATGTTTGTTGGTCAGGACGTATCCATGTGGGCAGCTGGCTTCCAGAATGTTGTACGGTTGCACTTGCAACGTTCCATTAGAGCTCCTCATTTTCTCCAAACTTATTTTCCCGGTTTCATTAAGGTCAGTTGCAACGATTCCTCCGGTTTGGGCCTCCACAATTTCGCTGTCCATGCCAAAGGTTCCCAGGAGCAGATTGTTGATTATCAGGATGCCGAAAAGGAGGAGGAAACCAAGCCAAGATGCCATAATAAATTCCAATGATGCGATGCAGATGAGCAGTTAAATTGAACTAAATCAAAATCACTGATTTCAGTTGACCATTACGACTCGTTGACCACCGACAATTGTGAAAGTAGTTAGTGGCTTATAAGGCAAGTTGAATCCCAAACTGCGATGATGATGATGATGAAATAGCTTCGTTCGAAGGTTGCCAGTAAATCAGATCTGCCTTGATAGATTTCCGTTTGCATTTCTGAGGGGAATAAATAAATAGCAGGCAAACAAAGCGGCGGAAGAGAAACTCCGCTTTTATGAAAATGAAGAAAATGCTTGAGAAAATCGCAACAAAAAGTGCGCAAATATTTGCTGATTACTTTCCGAAACTTGCACTGATTAACAGCCAGCGCAGGACCATTGTCCTTTTGCCAGGACACCCCACCGCCCCACGGAAAGAAGTGAGCCACCCCTGCAATTAGAGGCTTCCTTCCTGTTTAGCATAAAATTCGCATGAATGAGACGGCGGCTGTCATAAATAAATGACTCTACGAGCCCTTGGGCCTGCCTCAGCTGTCTGCGACCTAAACAGGCATTATTTTAATGTACTTTTATGTAGTACACAGCGAAAAAAAGGTTCCAGTATTTAACCCTGGGTGCCCCGCCCCACACTCCCCGCGCCAAATGACATTTTTATGTTTCAATTTCTGTTTGCTCTTCTTTTTACTTCGCGAAAATTATGCCAACCACCCGAGCACTTTGACGATGATGATGATGATGATGTGGGTCGCCGGGTGGAAAAGGGGCGTGTATCGAGGGCTTTATGTGGCTTGTGGTGGCTGACAATAGAATTGTCAAAATTATTTGCCCAAATTGCTGACATTTATTAGGCAGGTTACGACTGGGGCTCAGGTTACTTCGAAAAAAGTCGCTTACAGGATGAGATATGGGCCGTATATCGATCTTTAAAAAGCGCATCTGACTGGGGAACTTTTCGTAATGGCAACATCTAATCACAACTGGTGGGTACTATATGTAATAAAATAAAAGACTGATAGCAGTCGGTTTCCAGTTAATAAATGCATATTACGAGTATGCTCTTGAAAATAATTACGCTCGGTTACCCGACCGATTCGCTGACTATTCAGTAATTGTGTAAGATGTTTCAATCTGGCCGCCATGTCCGCCTTATCAGTGTGCAAACAAATTCGCACACTTGCCAGCAGATTGTGGAACTAACAAGCTAATGCCTCTCGGACCCCGACTTCTGTCTCTCGAAGTGGATCCAAAACTGAATCACTAACTGAAACGTAAACTGAAACTGAGACTGAGACTGAAACTGAAACTGAGACTGAGCCGGAAACTGAGACACTAGAGACTCAGTCTTGAGTGCGTTATTGGCGAGTGTGAACGTGTTTACCCGGGCTTCGATTGCAAGCCAACAAACAAAACCCACTTTACAATGGCAATTACGCGGCGGCTTTCCGGGCCAAAACCGCTGTTTTTGTTTGTCTGCCTGTGTCTGGCATTGAATTTAAGCCAGGCAGCTCGAGTGCCCAGCGATCAGTTTGTGTTTCCCTCGGAACCCAACCCAAATGCAACGGCCATCCGACTGGAGTCCCGGCTCAAAGAAATCGATCGAGAACTGGAGGCCGTGACCAGAATGACGAATGTCACCCTCTTGGCACCCAAAGAAGCCAAGAAGGGCACGCCCAGAACCTCGGGTGGTGAGATCGAGTCAGAAAAACCAGGAAGTACGTCTAGTGAGGCCAAGAACGTGACCAAAACCCCAAGTAGTTCACCTACGCAGGAGATCGGAGTTGAAGATACACCAAACAGTACGAAAAATCGAACCCAATCCTCCAGTGAAGCCAAGATGATAACCTTCGCTAGAGAATCGGAACCGGACAAACCAGCTCCTTGGGAACAAAGCGGAACCACCATTGTTTCCAAGCCCGGCGGTGTGATAATTGGACCCAGAATCATCCTGGAAACCTCTCCAAAATGTCCGGAAGGTATGACCCTGACCGTCAATGATCATTGCCGCAAGATTGCCTAACCTTGTGAAAACCTTCAATGAAGATCTTAAATGTAGAAACACAAAGCAAATCTTATTTATCTAATAAAATTCAACAAGTGTAAATAACTATTTAGTGGTGGAACTACTTACTAAAAGCCATAACATTTCTGTTTGGGTAACTTGCTGTTGTTATTGTTTTCTTGCTTGGTTGGGCAAATTTCTGCCAGTGTAGACTAGCAGAGATATATCTGAAAAGCTTGTAGCTGCTCTTCTGCTTTGTTTACGTTTTGCTTTTGTGGGAGAGCTGTAGCGGGTCTCTCCCACTGGCTTTTTCCCAACGATTCTCTCCGATTTTTATCTGGTTTTTGTGGGAATGGGAAGGTGAATGCGAACGCGAATGGAAAGATGATCGCCAGTGAAACGTATCCACGCTCAGTCTTCGGAGCTTCTTCAAAGCAAACAAGTGCGCATCTCCCCCAAAATGTCGAGTCGTATTAACCCTTTGGTGCTCTGCTGCCTGCCGCTGGTTTTCCTCCTCATCGAGGCTAGAACTCGTCCTTGTCTCGACGATCGCATAGTGTTTCCCAAGGACAGCGATGAGGACACCCACCCGGCGAAATTCGCATTGCCTGCGATCAACTCGACGACGACTTCGACAAAGGAACCCTCGACCACAGTAGCCACCTCCTTGGAAGTCTTAAACGCCACAGAACCGATCTCCAGTGGATCGGAGGAGCTGGCCAACGGCACCACCACCGTGATCCCCACCATCGACAATCGGATTTTGTTTGAGACCTCCCCGAAATGCAAAGAGGGCTTCGAGCTTCGTGCAAACCGCTGTCGTAGGCCGGCCTAATCTTCCATAGCTTCTAAGATCGATGTTAGTCAATAAAGTGATATTTGAATACAACTAATGCTGATTAATGGTCGCAAAGTTTTCGGTGATTACTCAAGAACATTTGGTGACGCTCAGAAAAATCCCCTCAGAAAACTAATTTCAAATTGGCTGGAGAAACCTCCGGTGAAACGTTCCGCCTTGTGAAACAATGCAATTGTAGTTTGGAGTCCCAGACTCTGAGTCAGTAAGTAGCACATACAATTTCCCGGTGCATACGGCTGTGAGTTTGTTCCCTTCTGAAAGTTGAAGATGCCTTATCTGTTGTCGTGAACCCAGATTATCAGCGGCTCAAGCCAGCAAGATTTCTATTGAGACGAAGGAACTGATCAGTCTCATTTGAATATTCGACGCTGCTGGTACTGCGACTCCGATTCAAAAATGTCTTTCCAACTCTTATCTCTGGGGTTGACTTTGGCTCTTGTGTTTTTAATCAGTGGACAATGGACTGAAGCTCGTCCCCAATATCCTTCTTATGCAACAGGCGGCGGCCACGAGTGAGTATTACAATTTATTTAAGTTCAAGAACCGGAAAAAATGAAGACACTAAAATGTTCACTTTGAATAAGTTGAGTGAGCTGAGTGCCTCATTAATCAGAAATATATAATCTATTATTGAGTGCATTTCATTTTCTCTTAATACCCCAAGCTCTCTCTTTCACGATTCAGTCTTGTGAGATCTGTGGAATGTAATCGTACAGCAATTCCTTATTAAGATGAATTTTATTGCATTTTATTAATTTTTCTTTTTTTCAAAGGGTTCATCATCGACATCATGGTCATGATCATCAACACAGGCACAGATTAGAACACGGTCCAGGGTTCGGTCCAGGATTCGGTGGAGCACCTCCCTCTTTCTCCCAGTTTCAACCTCCTCCTACCGGTGGGCCATTTCGAGGACATCATCCTGGTGGTCGTTTTGGATTAAGACCCGGTAATCATTTCGGAGAGACTCAGCCAGCTCAGCCACAACCCCACATCCACCAACCTGAAAGAGGTTTCAACAGAGATCAGCAACCAGGGGGCAATTTCAACAGGAGGCAGCCAGGCTCTGAGGAGTCAGGCAGCAATGAGCAGTCACCATCCTTTCCCGGTGGCTTCCAGCAACCTGGTGGCGGTGGAAACACCTTTCAGCCACGACCTGGCCAAAATTCAGGAGGTTTCCAACAGCCTGGACAAAACTCAGGTGGATTCCAGCAACCTGGTCAAAACGTAGGTGGATTCCAGCAACCTGGTCAAAACGTAGGTGGATTTCAGCAGCCTGAACAAAACGTAGGTGGATTCCAACAGCCTGGACAAAACGTAGGTGGATTCCAACAGCCTGGCCAAAACTCAGGTGGATTCCAACAGCCTGGCCGAAATTCTGGAGGGTTCCAGCAGCCTGGCCAAAGTTCAGGAGGAATTCAACAGCCTGGCCAAAACTCAGGGGGATTCCAACAGCCTGGCCGAAATGCAGGTGGGTTCCAGCAGCCTGGCCAAAGTTCAGGTGGATTCCAACAGCCTGGCCAAAACTCAGGTGGATTCCAACAGCCAGGAGGGAACCAAGGAGGAAACCCGGGGAGCTTCAATAATGCCCTCCAACCTCGTCCCGGCAGCGAAGATGACTTCTCGCAGTTCAACTTCCAGGGACCGAACACTTTGCAGCCCAGACCTGGTCAGGACCAAGAGGCCGGAGGCACTGACGGTGGAAGGACCATCCAAGCACTTCCTGGACAGCAGCCACATTCTGTTCCTGGCCAAAGCTCGTCCCCCGGAAATGTGGGAAGCAATATCAACGAACTGTTCAAAACCCAAGACTTTCTGTCGCCCGAATTGAACGAGGCGGCAGGATCATACAGGAATCCCAAGCAGGATGCTGAGTCAGTGGAGCCGGATTCCCTGGACCAGCGCAGCCTGTTTGTCACAGATCCCAAGTGCGCGGAGGGCACCAAACTCATGGCAGGACGTTGCCGAAAGGAAGCCTAGAAAAAGCCCGGGAAAACCTTCCAATCAGAAACATATTTTTATCTCTTTGTTCACCCCAAACTTAATTATGCCAATAAATCTGACGTGCCATTCTGAGTAATCAAAACAACAGGGATTTTCGGGGCCAGCGTCGTGATCTTTATTTCACTGATAAGGTTGTTTATGAAAGTCGGGAAGTACAAGTTTCCCAGAGATTACCTAAGAACGCTCTTGAGAAAAAAGTGACTTATTAAAAGTGAGTGCGCCACAGTTTTCTGTTGCGAAATCACGCATTACAGTATAAGCGATTCTCAACATCGCAATACTCATTAATCATTAATTAGTACAAATGTAATTAATTCATGACAAACTACGGTACTATCAATGGCACGAGTTTAAGACTTTGTTGGTTTTTGCAACGTGTCATCACTTTCCTTACTCGCTTATAATGTCATTTGACACGCAGCCAATCAGTTTGAGACTGGAATTGCATTCATTACATTAATATATGTTCAAGATTTGAGGGAAGCGGACGTTAATCATGGAGTACATAAAGAAAAACATAATTCCTCTGCTTATAATAGTGGCTACAATCATGGCATCATGTCCACCTGGTTTTCAAATGCATGTCGGGCGATGTCGAAGGCCCGCATAGCAGCAGAATGTCCAAAAGTCAACAAGCCAAATGCCTGTTAAACTTTGACTGGTTGTAATTCTTAAATTTTAAATGATAAATAAAGATTTTTATCAAACTACATATTAGTACGCAATACTCATTAATCATTAATTAGTATAAATGTCTTTAATTCATGACAAACTTCAGTACTATCAATGCCATCAGTTTAAGACTTTGTTGGTTTTTATAACGTGTCATCACTTTCTTTAACCGCTAATCAGGGGCGGACGCAGAAAAAAATTTTGGGGGGTCCGGTCGAAAAAAATTTTTCGTTTGGGGGGGGTCCGGTCAAAAAAATTTTTAGTTTATATGGTTGAAAGGCCGTGTGCTGTAAGGGAATTTGAAAAAGTCTGCGATTTTGGGGGGGTCCGGACCCCCCAAACACCCCCTGCGTCCGCCCCTGCCGCTAATAATGTGATTTAACACGCGGCAAATCAATTCGAAAATGGAAATACATTCATTACATTAATATACGTTCAAGATTTGAGGAAGGCGGTCGTTAATCATGGAGTACATAAAGAAAAACGTAATTCCTGTGCTTATAATAGTGGCTATAATCATGGTATTATGTCCACCTGAGCGATGCCCTGGCCGAATGCCCGGATAACAGCAGAGTGTCCAGAAGTCAAGAAGCCAAATGACTGTTAAACTTTAACTGGTTGTAATTCTTCCAATTTAAATGATAAATAAAGATTTTTATCAAAATACATATTAACACGCAATATTCATTAATCATTAATTAGTACAAATGTCTTTAACTCATGACAAACTACAGTACAATTAATGCCACGAGTTTAAGACTTTGTTGGTTTTTCAACGTGTCATTACTTTCCTTACTCGCTTATAATGTGATTTAACACGCAGAAAATCAATTCGAAAATGGAAATACATTTATTTCGTTAATATTCGTTCAAGTTTTGAGGGAAGCGGACGTTAATCATGGAGTACATAACGAAAAACATAATTCCTCTGCTTATAAAAGTGGCTATAATCATGGCATTATGTCCACCTGAGCGATGCCAAAGGCCCGGATAACAGCAGAGTGTCCAGAAGTCAAGAAGCCAAATTTCAAAGTGGCTGTAATTCTTAAAATTTAAATGAGTTAAAATAAAGATTTTTATCAAAATACATTTTAATACGCAATACTCATTAATCATTAATTAGTAAAAATGTCTTTAATTCATGACAAACTACAGTACTATCAATGCCACGAGTTTAAGACTCTTGTTGGTTTTTCAACGTGTCATCACTTTCCTTACTCGCTTATAATGTGATTCAACACGCGGCAAATCAATTCGAAAATGGAAATACATTCATTACATTAATATACGTTCAAGATTTGAGGAAGGCGGACGTTAATCATGGAGTACATAAAAAAAAACATAAATCCTCTGCTTATAATAGTGGCAATAATCATGGTATTATCTCAACCTGATGCCAAAGACCCGGATAACAGAAGAATGTCCAGAAGTCAAGAAGCCAAATTTCGAAGTGGTTGTGTAATTGCGTAATTCTTAAAATTTAAATGAGTTTAAATAAAAATTTTTATCAAAATAATGGACGTACCAAACTCATTTCTAAAAGGACTTTGCTCGTAGTAACTTGTGTAACTTACAAGCACCAACCCTCAACTTATGAGGCCCTTACTATAAACATTGTCTAATAAAATCAATCAACGGCTATCAATCAATAAACGCTCTTGAGATGCACGCAGATAACAAGAAGTTTTCTAGTAGGCTAGGTCTCACGGAAAATCAGTTTCTGATCGAAATTTGAAGAAAGTGCTTCGCAAGCAAATGGGGCTCAGCATGAGAGACTTTTTATATCTGCTCACCTTGGTGACGATGCTAATTTTGCTGGAAGACATCAAGAAATGCAGGCCAGGATTTAAATTGTTTTTTGAACAATGCCGGAGGCCAGTCTGAAAAGTGATTTATTCTCCTGTCGGATACTTATGTTTCTTAGCTAAGTTTAGAAGAAATCAAACCCAATGTATTATACACTTAAGCAAACTTTTGTCAAAGAGTTCTTAGTCATATCAAACCTTTGTTAATAAGTAATTTAAATAAATAGAAGTACTGAAATGCACTTAAATGATTTTTGATTAGTTTATTTGTTCGTATGTTTAATACATTTTAGTATCAATAAAAACGCAGCTTGTGGCACGTTTTCATCTGGCAATTACTGGTCAACTAACGAGGTGACTCCAAAATAGCTTAACCTCTTTAAATTCCCAGGCAGAGGTTATCTCCTAGGCGATGCGATGACACATGCCGCGTGGACCCGCCCGAATCTCTCCTTCCCGACAACTTGGGGAGATGTTGAAGATACTCTGGACCAAAATATCCGTGGGGTTGACACTCGGTATCAACGGTGGGGAGATGGATACCCCGCCGGCTTGGCTTCTCGGGGTGGTGGGCGGAGTAGGACGCTGTGGCGTGGCTGCCACCCACTGCCAATTAAGCATGAGCAGGCCGGCGACCAGGAGAAGTTTCGATAAGATATCCATGGTGTTTTTCGGATTTCTCGAGCACTAACCTCGGGCTTGGGAACTGCGCTACTGACTCGAGCTTGAAATATATTTTTTCGATTTCTTCTGCCAAAGCAAGCGAAGCTTTCAGCTGGAGGGCTTTTGTTTAGATTGAGAGAGCCAAAGCTGCTCTTTAGCTGATCGTTTTTAAGATATGTGCATATTGACCAAGTTAATAAACTTGCCCAGTAAATATTTGCTAATCAGCAGCTCAATGTACACGGAGTAAGTTCTCTTTGATAGTTATCCATTAATGTCCGAGTATTTATAATGAAAGTATTGTTTTTGTTTTTTCCTTTTTATACGTATTTATTTTATTAATAACGATTAAAATCAGGTAAAAGCTTTAAGTAAACCAGCTCTCTGCGAGAGACTTCTAAACAAATGGTTTTGTGTTTACATTCTCGTTAAGTGTTTTCATTGTTTACTTCGTATTCACAGCCTTTGGCGGTTTGCTATTAACTATTGATTTATCACCACTCGTTACGTCACTTTTCGGCGAGGGCCGCTTTAAGTTGCTCATGTTTGGCATTCGCTGCCGCCTCCTTGGACTCCGCCCCCTGATTCACCGCCTTCCAACCCAACCAGCCGACGGTGTGAAGGACCAGGACAGCGATTCCGATCCGAACAGCCGGTCCGTACTTGAAGGCAGATCCCCGGGCCCTGTTTTTGGGACCATCCATAACAAAAACTTAGTTGGACTGGCGGCGTGCAGAAAATCAACTGATAGCACGTGAATAAATGAGAGAGCGAAAAAGCTCTGGAAAGCTCCTGCATATATTTCCAGGGCTGCGGAATATACGATCTATGGAATCAGTTCCGATTATATAGTGAATTCTGCAATTTCTTTGATGGGAAAATGGTATACTCTTCCACTTGGAGTAAAAGATGGATTTAATGTTATTATTATTATTAACGTAGTTCATTGCTGTTTCGCAAATGCAGACATTAAACCGTTTTCAAAGTTCTCCTTGTACCACCTTAACTTATAAGCCAAATTAAAATACCTTCTGGCAGGGAAAACAAACCCACACATAGCAGAAAGGCAAATGGCAGAAAATAGAGGAAAACTTCGGCATCAAATGGCACACAAAACGCTCGTATTACATAGCCAACGAGTCCTGCCGCAGGACGATCTCCTTGAACCGAAGGGGGTGGGAGAACTAGAGGGGTGGCTGGCTTCTGGTGGCTGGTTGGGTGTGGGAATTCCCCCTGGCCAGGTGAAAGATTGAAGCTGCAGGCGCCAGGAATTAGCATGTTATGTTTAACGCATTTTTGCACCTTCGGCATGTGTGTGCCCCAACTCCTTTCCCGACTTTTCCGACTTTTGTACCGGCGAACGGCGAACCGGCGACTGGGGAGCGGGGGGTTAAGGGGTGGCGCCCCCTAGCGACACATGTGCAAACAAGACGATGCCTTAACCCATTGTGGCTTATCCGGCAACAACAGAAAAGCGAGAAAGCGAGAACAAGAGCTCAGCATTTTCCGCACATTTAATCGCATTTGTTTGGGGAAATTGTTGAAAAGCTCACATGAATTTTAAACTGCGGTTGGAGTTGGGGTTTTCGGTCTGAGGCTTTGGCGGGCGTTAGAGGACTTGCGGGCGGACTCTGAGCCGCTTACGTGTGAGTGCCATTGAATAATGCAGCCTCCTCTGCAGCCAAATTAAATTGAATTTAAGCTGCGACATTTAAAAATTTCATGAGCAATACCCGTGCTCAAATAGTAGATATTCCGCCCACCCATTTGTAACCCCTCTCGAAGTTTCTGCGAGAGAACCTCTTGCCGGGCTCATTAAATAGATGCCCGGTACGTGCTTCCATTTTGGGGCACATTTCATTAAGTGCACGTAAACGGCAGGCTGTCAACTAGCTGGGGGCGTGGTCCACCGCCCCCAACCCCTCCTCACTCACACTCACACACACACACTCACACCGAGTGACACACATGGGTAATTCCCAACGTAAACACTTTGGGAAAGCATGTCGCAAAGACATCAATTACGGCATCAGCCGCATTGCCATCAGCATCGTCGTCGTCATCATCATCATCATCGATTGGCCCAGAGATGATGATGATGTCAATTCGGGCTCCTAGGTGGCGCTGCTCCGAGTGCTGTGCTTGCCTTTCTTTTTCCCTCGGCTCCATTTTCCATTTCCCTTCCGACCGCATTTCAAATGTGTTTTTATGCTAGCACTCAAAAAATACGGCAATTGTAAGTAAACCGGAAGGGGTTACAGTGCGGATCACAATTGTAGGTGATGTTTAGGAAATCAAATAGTGTAAAAAGAATGCTTATTGTCTAGAATTTTATAGCAATGTCCTCAGAATTCGGAACTTTCTATACTAGTATCACTTATCCTGAGAGCAAAATAATATGAGTTAATTCATTTGATCCGAACTACTTATCATGACACGCACTGTCCCGAAACTGGCACTCGTATTTGCTTTGCATTGCTTAAATAAATTTTCACTACGTGTTGTGTCGTGTTTGGCAACACAAATGGCAAAAAACGAGGCCCCAGAGCAGAACCAAATGGGACAGTTGACAAAAACTAGGCAACACTTAATTGTAGTTGCGTGCAGCAGACAAGCTCCTCAAATATTTATGCACTACAGCTTTACGTTTACGGACTATATGTGACCATCTCGAGGTTTCGGAGGAGTTCACCAGTCAAAACACGAACATTGAAAAGTTCCCTGAGGACAAGGCACTTGAAGGCTCTTCCAAGTAGTCATCATCCACTAATTGAGATCGTTGCAACTCTGAATTTAGCCAAAAATCACGCCCTCGCTCGAGGGCCATTCATATGCAACGCTAAGTAATTAGAGGCTCCACCGCCCCACGCCCATTAGCGAAAATTTTATTACAAATTTTGCAGTTTTTTCGACCACTCACAGCCAAGTCTTGAGCACGAAGCGCACTTGAAGCAACAAAAAAGCGGAAATCTGCTCCCCACTAAAATGTTTTATAATTCTCAGGGGGTGGTGCCCCATCCGCCAGCCTGTGTCACCTTTAACGGACTGTCAACGTGCAACAAAAACACTTGAAACTGGCAACAAGCGGAGCGGCAAAAGGGTCGCCCCTCAAGTGCTGTTTTAATTGCTTCGCAAAACAACAGCAGCAACAGTGTTTAGAGCTGGCGGAAACAACAATATTACTGCCTAGGGAACGGAAAGGTAAACGGTTCTGCATATTCAATTAAAGCGCTGTTAAAATGGTTCTATTTATTGTAGAAATAATAGGATAATTGCCAGAAGGTAATATATATTCAAAATATTAAACATTTTTTGTGGCGAAGCGAGAGTTTCGCTGCGAGACAAGAGTAATCCCAACACGCCTGAAACAGTTATCTAAACTCATGCAGTATTTTTAAATTTATTTGTAAAAAAGGAGCACCACTCAGAATTCGCTCTATCCGTTCTACCGAGCGATCATCGAAGCCCTGCGTCCCGAACGATGCGGAGCACCACAAAGAACACGGGGCAAATCCTCACGCTGCCGAATAGCACGATTCAACTCATCAACGCGGGTGCACTTGGCTTTCAGCTAGTGTGAAAGTATGTGAAGACTGACTACAGAAATGATCCTGTGAAGTATAGTCTTAACTTTTCACTGCCCGGCCTGTGGATCTAGATGCGATACCCGTCAGAACCAATTCGGAATTCTAATGAATTCAAGAGCAGAAAAATGAACACGCGCTGTGAGTTTAAATAAGTATTTGGGGGTAGAAATAGGTTCGCATTTGTTGTTGCTTGAATATCTTGCCTGACAACTGTTCCGAATGATCGAAAAACAAAGCCAACACAATTCGAAAACGAAATGGAAAAAAAACTTGGCAGCGGTGGGATTCGAACCCACGCCTCCGAGGAGACTGGTGCCTTAAACCAGCGCCTTAGACCGCTCGGCCACGCTACCTACATTTTTCGTTTGTCAAATAGCTAATTTATGCTCGGGCAGTGACGGTCGCTGTTACTTCTGGGACTTGTTATTAAAATTTTAAGTTGGATTTAAAATGTTGTTCTGGTATTTAAGCATTTTCCCGCTTGCAGATATTTTCTTTCCACAGCTCCTTGTTGTTCCGAGTAGTTTCACAACTTTGCGGTCTTGACAAAACTATTTCGTCGAGTCATTCATTTAATATAAGGCTTCTTGCTGCTGGGCATGTTAAGTGGACATCCGACTATCCTCTTCTAAACCGCTCGGCTCTCGGAATGCGGCTATTGTTCACTTTCCGGCGCTAGCATTTCAATTTGTCAATTGTTTGAAATTTAATTTGATTCCGCATAGCAGCTTGCTGCCCAACATTCCTGATAATGCCCACAATTAACTCCATTAGCGTTTTTACCTAGCCGGTTTCAGGTGACTCGCCTGTGTCTGCTCTTTTTGTACGTGATTTTTTGTGTTTTCCCAGCAGCTGTCTGGCGTGGAAATTGAACAATTCTATAATTATTTCCATGCCGCTCGCCTTTAAATTTGAATAAATCCACGTGAGTGTGGCATAATATTTCCTCTGCTGACACGGCATCTGACTTTTTGCTCCCTTTTTCGGTGGCATTTTAATGAAACCGCAAATGCTGCTCTGCTTCCCTTACGTTTTAGCCTCGTACAACACCCTTATGGCAACCGCAGACTTTGTTTTGTTTTGCCAGTCGTCCCGTGCAAAGATTTTTATTGCAATTTTCTAATTTCATTGCGGAGTCTTCTGCCCAACTCCGCCGGCTTCAGTTTATGGCTTGCAGCACGGGACGCCAGGCAGCCCAGAAATTGTTGCTGCGGTTGCATGTGTGAGCAAAGAGGACCTCGACCACCGCCTGTCACGCATAAATTCGCATTTTCATTTGAATTTTAAACGCATTTCTAAGCTTACGCTGCCAGGCAAAAACGCTGACAGTTTTGCAGAATACATATAATAAACATTTTAATGCAGAGGAGCAGCGGAAGCAGAAGGCTTGTGCCAGAAATTGATTTCGTTTGATTGACATTTTCCCTTTTCCCAAATGAGAGCATTTATATGCGCTGCAGTGTGGGTGGAAAAATAAAGGCAAGGTGTTGCGCCCATAAAAATAGTCGAACACGCAGATACTCATGTGTCAGTATTGCTAAAACGTCACTGGCGTCTCTCGCTCTGGTGGTTCATGCGCATTTGTCATGCGCAAATCGTAGGTAGCGTGGCCGAGCGGTCTAAGGCGCTGGTTTAAGGCACCAGTCTCCTCGGAGGCGTGGGTTCGAATCCCACCGCTGCCAAGTTTTTTTTCGATTTCGAATTGTGCTGGCTTTGTTTTTCGATCACTCGAGCAACAACAAACGAGTATTTCTACCCTAAAATACTTATCTAAACTCACAGCGCGTGTTCATTTTTTCTGCTTTTGAATTCGTTAGAATTCCGAATTGGTTCTGGCGGGTATCGCATCTAGATCCACAGGCCGGGCAGTGAAAAGTTAAGACTATACTTCACAGGATCATTTCTGTAGTCAGTCTTCACATACTTTCACACTAGCTGAAAGCCAAGTGCACCCGCGTTGATGAGTTGAATCGTGCTATTCGGCAGCGTGAGGATTTGCCCCGTGTTCTTTGTGGTGCTCCGCATCGTTCGGGACGCAGGGCTTCGATGATCGCTCGGTAGAACGGATAGAGCGAATTCTGAGTGGTGCTCCTTTTTTACAAATAGATCTGAAATCCAAAATTGAGTTAAACTGCGTAGCGTGTGAAACTCAGCATGGTATGCGACAAAACTTGTCTATTCATTATTTTTTGAGTGATTTGTTGTGCTCTAAAAAATTTATGTCATTCCGCTTTGTTTTTTTAGGGTTTTGTGGGGGGTCATATTTATGTATATGAGATGTAACCGAGTAATTTGCAAATTAAGCTAGAGTAGGAGCAGAGGACGCTTAGTGCTTCTTTGAATAGATTTTGCGAGCTCTGTTATGCTGTTTGTGCACTTTGGGTAGTGCATTAAAAAGTTTGGCCACCAGGAGAAATGCGTTCTGCGTTCGGGGAGGCATCTCTCCGCTAACAACGTATTATTGGCAATATTTTATAAGCTTGCCAAGACCACCCTGCGATTCCCTTGAAGTACCTATAGCCCCCCTGGTCCTTTGAAAAATTGGCATGTCGTTGTAACTTTTACCCGACTATGAGGAAAAAATAAAATCTCCTGGCACATAAGTTTTGTGCACGTTAAGTACTTTTTCATAACCATCGCAGTCGTTGCTGTTGTCTGGCTTTCGGCGGGGCAGAGATGGCGGGGGAAGTGTTTTCCTATGCCTCGGGGGCATAATATGCATATGCAGCAACAGAGGGGCAACAAATAATAGCGAATGGCAATAAAAAGTACGATACACATTGAGGGAAAAGCAGCAAAAGGAAACTTTAAATAGTTCCAGCTACTTTTCGAGAGTTTCGCAAATGTGGCGGATGCGAAGGGGAATCTGCGAAAATGCTAAATTACTTTTGGGCAAATTTTTGTTGCAGGGCTTTGGTTATTTTTTATTCCGTTTTGTGTAAAAGTTCGGGGCACTAAATTAAGCGATTACAAATGGCTATTCTTGGTACTAGAAATTATAAATTGATATCAAGAAAAGTTGGCTAAGTGGAAAGTCTTGGTAAGTAAAGGGCCAATGCAAAAAAAAAAAGAAAAAATACGAAAAAAAAATTTCGTTTACCCAACTGAGAATCGAACTCGGGACCTCACGATTTGCAGGCCGTTCGTCGTAGCAATTAGAAGTGACAGCAAAAGTATGCAACAATTTCTGCGTTGAGAACTTTACGATTCTATTGCTTAAAATAAGTTTATTTTGGGTAAAGTTGCATAAACCCTAATGCGATTGAACATGGCAAGTACCGTTTTTTGTGAACTTTGCTCCGGCACTCGTCAGCCGATTTGCTTGCTCCGCACGTAGCGTCATTTTTGACATTTAATTATGGCCGTTGCCAACAGAGGAGTAAGATGTAAACTCGATTTCATGGCCCCGAACTTACAAAAGGTGATTCCATATTTCCTTTCTTGGGGCTCTGGCGATGCGTGCTACGTGTGCATCTTGTACCTGTCTATTGTAGTTCCATATGCAAGCCACATGACCCGGCCAAGCCCCCTACACTGAGCGAAAATTAAGCCACTACTAACAATCGGATACTTGACATAACCTGGATTTCTTATGGTGTAGGCACTTAGAATTTAATGTCCTTTATATTCTATAAGAAGTATAGAAGAATTATTATTTGCAAATTAATAATCAATTTAGGTATTATAGTACATCTTTATTAATTCTGTAACCAATTAAAAAGTCGATATGGATATGTAGTTGTTTTTTTCTTTTGGTTCCAATTTCTTGCAGTGCATGCGCTCTTTCTTCTAGGATGGACGTGCGTTGTCAAAACTGCCGCTTCATTTTTTCCCCATAAAACTGGGAATTTTCTTCCTCTATTTTTTCGGGGGTCCCCAGCCCCGTGTTTTTTTTTTCTGATTTGCAGCTGGACAACTTTGTGTGTGTCCTGGCGATTTATGAAAAAAGAAACAGCAGCAGGACGAGTAGAGCGTCGCACGTGATGTGAAATGGCAAAGGATTTTGAGGGGGAGCCGGTCCGCAAGGAGGGGAGTGCACTGGACAATGGCGTCTAAATTAATTATCAAGGATAACAGCGTGAAAGGTTCAGCGACGCTGCATTGTCTCCCGGCTCCTAATTCAATTACGACAGCTGGCGGCGAGGTGGGGGCAAATTAAAAAAGGCTTAGGCCAGAGTTAATACGGACTTAAGCGGGGTAATTAAAAGCCAAAGCTGCAATTGCATTCGGGAAATGTCTTAACTCACAGCGGCTACCATCCCCTTTTGAGTTCTGGGGTGGCTTTCCACACTCCCTTTCTCTTCCCTTTTTTGGCTGCCGTAAAATCACGAACTGCAAATCTCTCGAGAATAATTTGAAACATAGAACAACCCGAGGAGCTGGAAGGAAAGCCAAAAGACGATACCGCCGAATCCCTTCCTCATTAAAATATGATGAGCTCGTGAAGGCAACGGCACAAATGAAAACGAAGTTAATAAAAAAGGTTGTAAAGGGAGGAGGGCCCGGCCAGGTGGATCTCAGGTGTCTGCGGAGGGTGTCCAAAAAATAATCAACATAAAAAAGAAAATTATTTGCAATATTATCAAGAGCTACAAAAGTTACAAGGCGGCCAACAGTGGAAAGCGAAACGAAGGAATGAAAATGTTCGGATTGAGAATAAAAACTGGAATGAAAATATGCCAGGAGATGCGGAAAAATCAAGGTGAAATTGGTTAGGGAAATGAAAAAACTGAGAACAATGGACAGTGAACTTATGAAAAGTTTCGTTGATAGTTAAGGCACACTCCTATTCTTAGCCAAAAGTAAAACATATTACGAAGGGTAATTGGCAAAAAATTTCATATCTGGTTAAGATAAATTTATTTCTAAAATATTAATTTCACTTTTCAACCCGGAATCTTCCACTGTGCAATCTTGTTATTTCTCACAGAACATTTGTCTCTACTTAAACTTCGCAACTGCAGTTCACTTTCGAGTTTTGTAATTGGGGTTAGGTCCAGCAATAAACCCCGACCGAGTAATAACAACAAAGCCAAGTAAGCCAGCAAAAGTGAGATGCAAATTAAATTTGGTTTTAATCAAGCAGAGCCGGCGACCAATGTGTTTTCCGTGCGGGGGACGAAGCCCAAGGCCGAGTTCAACAAGCAAATCAATTAAAGGGCTCTGCCCCTCGAGCGCCAACCAAAAAGCCAAAAGTCAAGAGCTTCAATTCGAGTGCGACCTCTAACGAACTCATCTCTCGGCCTCTTTAAAACAATGGGACGGGCGATGCATTAGGCTCACAAAAGCGAACACGAAACGTGATCAAATTTTCCATCAATTTATGGCTTGTGCATCCAAAAGTGCTGGCCAACCGGTTCGATTTGGCCGGATTCATCGATCAAGTCTGAGTGAGCGGTTGAAGATCAGCCGCAGATCAAGTTCAAAGTCATTTGGGTCTCTTGCTGCTTCCGTTGCCGTCGGCTAGAGTTGGCCAAATAGTTTTGGCCGTATAAAAGCCGTAGGTGATCTTCGCATTCACAGCACACATCAATCGTTGAGCGCAGTCTAAACACTTGAAACCATGGTGAGTTGGAAACCGTTCAATAATGTGATAATCTTTAGTACCCAGTGACCTGATTAATGTTCTATATATTTTGAACCCTTCAGAAATTCCTTATCATTGCCGTTGCCTTCTTGGCCTGCGCCTTCGCTGATGTCTCGGAGCTCGGAGGCTACGACTACCAGCAGCCCGCTCCTGCTCCCGTGGAAACCTACATCCCCCCCGCACCACCAGCACCTGCGCCCGCTCCCATTGAGACCTACGTGCCCCCCGCACCCCCTGCACCCGAGTACATCCCCCCCGCCCCCATCCAGGCCGAGGAGCCCATCCTCGAGGAGATCGAGCAGCCCGCTCAGGACGGATACCGCTACAAGACCGTCCGCCGTCGCGTCTTCCGTCACCGCAACTAAGCGAAAAGCTAATTGTTATTGTTAACTTGTTGACTCCAGTGTAATTGCTGAAAACCATCATCATGAATTCACTTGGAGAGTAAAAAATGAAGAGAAATTGTAACTGAACCCGTAATTGTTGTCTTGTATTTACTTTGGTGAAAACCAAAGTTTAGTAAACAGGAGAATTTCAGAAAAATATAAGTATCAGTTGATATTCGTATTTAAAACATACAAAATGTTTCACTTATTTGTTGTTTCGTTTTAGAAAGAGGTAAGTTTGGTTTCGCATCCAGAATTAAATATGTTTTAATCAGAATACTTCTGATAATTTTACATGCTTATCATCGAGTAAGCTTATGCATAAAATAGATCCTGGAATTTTTAAATTCAATCTTTCTTATCAACAGGTTCCCATCACCGCCAAGTTCGATTCTCAATGCCGAAGTCGCCATTTAAATGGTTTTTACTGGCCGATAACCATTCCCCTCGTTTTTCAGTCAGCCAACCCTCTTCAACTCAAACCCCCCACGAAAGCCTAAACAAACCGCTCAAGGCCAAACACATGTTCTGGCCAACTCTGGCATTCCAATAGATTTCCCCCCTTTGAAAGTCTGGCAGTGAAAAGGTCAAATCGACGACTAGACCAATTTGACTTAACCAAAAATTGCTGAAACATTCAATGAGCAGGGACAAAAAGTGGCCGCCCTTCCCGGGAATCGATTGGCTCCAGCCAAAGCAAACAAATCCTCGATTACAAAATCAAACAGAGCACAAAAACAAAGGATGGCGAAATGGAAAAAATGTTTGCCCATAATGCAAAATGGGAAAATATGCGAATTCAATAAGCTGCGAGCTTTCCGAATGTGGGGGATTGCGACATGGACATGTTGGCTGGGCAGGACATCTCCTTCTCCTCCTTCTCCTTCTGCTCCTCCTTATTCTTCTGCTCCTTCAGTAGACCCTTACAAGTCATTTGGCCAATTGCTGTTGACTCTGCGCTCTAAGGCGAATTTCCGCTGCCAAGTCGAGTTCACATATTTTGCACTCACTTTATGCTGATGACATGCAAGTGGCAAAAATTATTTGCGCTCGTGCATTTGGCGACCAGCAACGACCACGTCTCCGGACCAGCCAAAGGCGAATAATGAGCAGCAAACAAGCTGTGGAAATCAGCAAGCCATGGTCTAAACACTGGCAAAAAATTCTGATCAGATCGGACCAGGTTACTCCAAAATTAACAGCATTTTATGAGAACAGGAAATATAACTATACAATCTGTAAAGAATATAATTATTTTGAAATTTGTTTTTAATAATATTTATATAGTGATGTCTTTATAACTTGTTGATTCAAATTTTAAAACCCTTTGAATTATTAATGCTGCATTTTGAGCACCTTTAAGGTTTCTCTAGGTTTTTGATTTCCCTTAGTGCATGTGAAAAAGTGGGTACAGGACTCAGACTCAGGACACAGCGCACAGGAGCAGGAAAAATGCCGCCCGACGGCAGACAGCTTCCATTTCCATTTCCAGTTCCAGCATCTTCTTTGTCGTGACATACGGAAAATTCCCCACGGAGTCTATCAACAGTTGATAAAGCAGAATGTGCGTGCGGCGGGCGGAGGAAAGAGGGGGCGCTGGATGGCATTCTTTTCCTTTTTGGTATGTACATAAGTTTATTATTTTGAAGGTAATTGGATTTGTGTTGCAGCAGTCAAGAAGTCGCCACAGCATAATAAGAAAATATAGACGGGGACAATGAACTTGGGGCGCGACAATCCCAACATATGCTCGGTGCCCGAGGAATCGCCTCTGGCCGGGGAGTCCATTCCATCGGACATCGCACAGTGGCCATTGTTTGCACTCGTAATTGTTTTCCTAATGGATAAAGTCTATAAATTTCTGCGCCCGACGCGCGGCCAAATGCGAAATATGTCACGAATGTTAAGCGTTTTATAAACGACTCCGCAGCGAGTGTGGGAAAAGCGGAGTAGCAACCGGAATGCCGAGGATTTATCGATGTTGGCCACTCAGCGGGACGGAGTTTCCAATTGCTGATGCACTTGCCAATGACTCTTAAATTAAGACGTTGATGGGGTTTCTCCTCCTCGAACTGTCTACGATTCTCTGTCGTCGTTGTAGATTGGAATTCGAAGAGCATGTGATTTGTTTGTATTTCTTTTAATGTACCTGAGCAAAGGAAGATAATTTTACTGTGGAATGATTTCACAAGGAGTTATTCATATTCGAAACTTGGTTGCCGAATTCCCAGAATCCTGGTCATGTTTCCTTTGACAATCTGAGCTCTGGTTGGCCCATTATCCTTTCTCTGGTTGTCGGTTCGGACTGCCTTCAGTCGCTCAACTGCCACCGGAAATGATAATCCATCGCCGCGACTTGAAAATACAGGAATGGGCCACAGGTACCATTTATCGCCAAGGAGCTCTCGAAAATTGGTGCAGCAGCCCAAATCGAATCCACGTCTGTTCTTTCCGCCCTCGAAAAAGTGAGGAGAGTATTCGGATTCCATGGAGGTGCGATTTCGGGATACGTGAAATACACTAACCAAGCACATAATCAGGGTAAAGGCGTTGAATATGATGCATGCCACGTGGGAAACGAAGCTCCAGGTTTGCTCCTGTTTAATGTAGGCAAGATTGAACCCGCAGATCAAGTAAAACTCGTAGACCATCACGCAGAGAATAAAGAAGCAATAGACCTCGGCGTAGAACAGGAAGAGTATGAAGTACTTGAAGTTGTGGAAGTGGACGCAGTTCACTATCCAGGGGCAGTGGTGGTCCATCTTGAGCACACAGGTGTGGCACGTTCGACAGTGATGGGTCCTGTCGGGTTTTATGATCCAGCAGGTCTTACAATATCGAACCAGTCCGTCGGGTGTACAAGTTGCGATTGGCAAGTTCCGTGCGACGTTGCCAAGGAGACGCGCTGCTCCCTCCATGCCTTCGCTCCTTTTCAGCCTGTCCACATCCTCGGCAGGTATTTTCCACTGATCGGGAATTCTGGCGGGAGGCACGCGGATGCACTGGATCCACGTCCACAGAAACATGACCAGCAGGAGGTGGTAGATGAACAGCAGGAACCCCATTATCCACCAGTCCTTCACTTTCTGTATGCAAATTTGGTAGACCAACACGTAGTAGGACCACACCACCATGGCCAGGATCACGATGAAGGGGATCCATTTGACCACGCGACAGGAACCTCTTCTTCTTGCTGAGTCCTCTCTGATTAGACACATTCTGGGAAGACTCCCTTGATGGGCAGAATGGTTTTATCTATTGGAACGTCATGTTTTGTACTTGTATTTTTTGTGGAGCATTTCCAAGGCCTACTTCAATATGTTAGGTATAGGTAATTATTAATTTAATGAACTAGTTTACTAATCATTTTTTATATTTCCTTTTTCTATTCCTTCCCATTATGAACAAGTAACTATTTGTTTTTCATCATTTATTTTCTCCTCAAAACATCGATCTTGTAACAAAGCATTAACAGATTCCAGATAACATTATCACATTAGTCAACAAATGCGTTTCCGATTTCTAGTTGCGGTGGCGGAAGACGCGACGGCGGACGGTCTTGTAGCGGTATCCGTCCTGGGCGGGCTGCTCGATCTCCTCGATGATGGGCTCCTCCGCCTGGACGGGGGCGGGGGGGATGTAGGCGGGGGCGGGGGGCTGCGGGGGGAATGTAGGTCTCAACGGGAGCGGGCGCAGGAGCTGGTGGTGCAGGCGGGATGTAGGTGTTCTTGGGCGCCGGTGGTGGTGGTGGTGGTGGGGGAGGGATGTAGGCCTTGGCAGGAGCCGCCGGGGGGAGGGATGTAGGTGTTCTTGGGTGCCGGTGGTGGTGGTGGTGGCGGTGGGGGAATGTAGCTCTTCACGGGCGCCGGTGGGGCAGGCTGGGGATAGTCGTAGCCACTGGCGGCCAGTTCAGAGACATCGGCGTAGGCGCAGGCCAAGAAGGCGACGGCGAGGATAAGGAATTTCTAGGAGGGAAAGAAGATATTTTATAATATTCCACAGTTTGTGTAAGCTATTTTCAGAATCCTTGAGTTGTGATCCTGGCACCCACCATCTTTCGAAGATTGGCTGTTGCTGCTTGGATCACAAGTTGATTTGTGCTGCTGAACTCGAAGTGTGCCTTCGGTTTTATAGCTCATTGTTTGTTTGGGGCTGCGGGTCAACCGCAGCAAAATTAATTGCATGATGCCCCCATGATACATGGGGGTCTTAGCCTCACTCGAAGAAGTCGGAAGACAAGCGAAACCGAACACACGACACGACAACGAGCCTCCAATGCCAAGGCAGTTTGACGGGTTTTCTGGTTTCGTTTTTGTTTCTGACTTTGGCTTTAGCTTCAGTTTTCAGTTTCTTTTTCGAAAATCGCATTATCTCTGCTTTGACTTGGGCCCACTTTTTGTTTCAGTCTTCAGAAACTGCCAAAGCTTCTTTAATTAGATCAAACAAACCTTTTGTTGCATGTTGAAAAATGGTTTCATTTTCGAAAATCGTTTTGTTTTTATTTGGCTCTCTTGATGAATGCTCGTGGGTCACACGCCAGATTGGCTTAGCTCTTATGTTTTTATAATTATTTTATTGGGCTCCGCGTGCTTATGGTTTTATTTTTATTTTTAGTTTTCTCGTTTCTGTTTTGAGCTGGGCGAATTATTAGCAGTTGGCCGGGCCTATGGCGTCGTTTCAAGTTTATGCCAAAATTAATTTCAATTTGCTTAGATTATGCTGATCTTGACAAAGTCTGGCGGTGGTGTCTTTTGTCGGACGGAGCTTAATTAATTACTCAAGTCCGGACTGGGCTTGTCTTTTTCGAACACCTGGCTTATAAAACAGTTTATTTAAGCGACGCTTCATCTGGCTGTTGGACAATTAACATGTTTGGGGAACGAAGAAGTTGATGTTGGGAGTAGATAAATGGCCAATAAATCCTTGTTGGCCATAAAGGTCACAGGGTAAATAATAGTTTTCCCACCAAGTATTTTTGTTTCTTGTATGTATATATTATATATATCTAACATTTCTTTTAAAATGTTTGCTACTGGAAAATTAATTATAAATTGCTTAAAGAACTATAAATTCCATTAAGAATTTCTGAAGGTAATTAAAAAGGTTTAAGAGAACCCCGCATAACAACTTATGTTTTTTTTAGAATTTAAAGTGTTAATGTTTCTTTTATACCACTTTTGGTATTATAAGACTAATATCTCCCCTTTATGACTTTCCCGGACAATATGCACATTGTTTATGTAGTAAATTCTATATTTTTCGTTTATTCAGTGAACTTCTCCGTTGGAGAAGCGACGGAGTAACTCCCTAGTAACGGCGACGCACCACACGGCGGACGGTCTTGTAACGGTAGCCATCGGCGGACACGGGCTCGATCTCCTCCAGAACGGGCTGGGGGGCCAGGACGGGAGCGGGGGCGACCTTCACGGGGGCGGGGGCGGGGATGCTCACGGGTGCGGGGGGAATGTAGGTGTTCACGGGGGCGGCGACTGGCACGGGAGCTGGGGCAACCTTCACGGGGGCGGGGATGGCCACTGGAGCGGGAGCCGGAGCGGGGATCTCAACGTGCACGGGTGCGGGGGGGATGTAGGTGTTGACTGGAGCGGGAGCGGGAATGGCAACGGGAGCGGGAGCGGGGGCAACCTTCACGGGGGCGGGGATGACCACGGGTGCGGGAGCCGGGGCGGGGATCTCGACCTGGACGGGGGCTGGCGCCGGTGCGGGGGGAATGTAGGTGTTCACTGGGACAGGAGCAGGAGCCACCTTCACGGGAAGGGGAGCCGGAGCGGGGATGCTCACGGGAGCGTAGTTGTAGCCCGACAGGTGGGACACATCGGCGTGGGCAACGGCCAAAAGGGCAACGGCGACAACCAGGAATTTCTGCAAATTAGGTAAAGTCAGTTAGGATCCCAGAACTATTCATCCTCCAATCTCTACTAACCATTTTTGATATGTGTTACTTGGAACGTTGGCGTTTCTAGTATGTCTTGGACGAATCCGAGGGTTCGTATTTATACCAAACCGGGGCGCGGTGCAGAAGTCAAATATAAACATTAACTCGAGTGAAGAAGTGCGGATATCAGGGTCTCTTAATATGCCAGAAACCAGAATTTAACGAGCCACACCAATGGTCAACTGAGATACCCTACGCCGACCAGGAAGAGTTGTTTCGGCAACTACTGTCGTTTATCACACATCATTTTGATATAATTATACATACACTTTTAATTGATTTAATGTGAATCTCGAGGAATTTGCACAGATGGACTAAATCTTAAATGCTTCATGTAGCATTTTAAATTATCTTAACTTGTGTTTCCTTTTTTGTTTTTGTTTACTTCTCTAGTTTAATAAATTGGGATACTAAATTAAAGAATTGGCAAGCACAATACTTTATTTTTTCACCATCATTTTAACCAATTCTAGTATACTGGAGCAAACAGAAGTGTCCGAAGTCCAACATGCTCCTCTCCATTCGTACTTGCTTGTTTTTGCCATTGTCTTCATTTAAATATCATTTGCATAAAACATTTGAGCTTTAGTGTATCGAATTGAACTACCAAAACTAAAGCCGCTCCAAAACTGGAAACCCGCTCTCGGACTTTTGGCAACAGAGGCCTACGGCCCACAGACTTTTGGTCTACAGCCGCCAGCCATTAATCTGTCTGATTGGCTATGATAAGGTGGCCAAAAACAAGAGCCTATTGCTTAATTATGTATGGGAACCCGAGCAGATGGGCCGGGGGCGCCAAAATTAGCCGGCGATGGTGGCTTCGATCGGGTCAAAGTTGAACATGACGCCATCTAGACTGTCGCCATGTGTCACTGCCAAGCGGAAAACAAATTAGCCAGACGGGCAGGAAGTTCTGGGCCACTTTAAGTGGGAGAAAGGGCGAGTTCCTTCCCGGCGAAACGGTGAAGGACAACTGTTGTGCCCGTGCACTCGCTCCCTTTAATTACACAAATTGCTAATGAACAATTTTCCATTTTCCGGTTGGTGCCAAAAATCCGCGGAGACTACCCGACGCCGGAGTGATTTAATTTCCGATGAATTTGTTTTCCTCAGAGCGTGAAAATAAAACCCCAATAACATGCACATGAGGCGAAGGGAGCGCATTTTTGCTGTTGGTTTTGTCAAAAAGCTATGCAAACAAGCACTTAACCCCTTTTATTTTGACAATTCCATTATTTTCGCAGCGCCAATAAAGCGAAACTGCAAATGTATTTCGAGCAAATACACAAACACTCTCTAACGGAGCATCGCACATAGCCGCAATGGCATGCTGGTCATGCAACGCTGCGTATACGTAATTTAGTTGTTTGCCCGTTAATAGTTGACATGCCCTGCATGGTGGCGTCATCGGAGGGCACGAGCGAAATATATAGTTCGTTCCCCTTGAAGTGCACAAAAAAAGCGGACAAAGTTGGCATCGGGAAAATGTTTTCTTCATTGGCATTTGAACTGTTTTGCCACAGAAAAGCTTTAAATGTTTAACTAAAAGTTTTTTGGGTTCTAAAAATAGCTTGGACATTCAAGGATTAGCAATTTAGATACCTTTCACTCAGTCTGGCCCGTAATTTACTAGCCCATTTGAATTATAGGTTCACTGAACCTTCAGTCTGCGTCCAGTCAAATGAGGTGTATACATTTTAAAAATTAATACGATTATGGAAACACCCGCTTCGATTTAAACGAAGATAGCTGCTAACTCCATATCGGTTTAAGTCGTTTAAAATATTTGCATAACTACTTTGCATTGCTGGTGCAAACACTGAATTCATAAATATTCAAAATGCAACTACATCAGCCGTTGACTTGCCGGACTTCAAGAGGGAGTGTCGAACTCTTACCAATCGATTTTCAACATTTTTCGACGTTCGATGGGCCCAGCTCATAAATTCATTCGCCACGTCGGTATATATCTTTACAAATGTGTGCTCGGCTATATGTACCTCGGCCAGATAAATCAACGGGCGACAAATTAATGCTGCAAATGAAGTGCAACTGCTGGCAGCGAACGCGCTGGAAATCGAGGACCCACCTGTCCAGGATAACGATTATTTTCGCGCCTCCTGCCTGGACTTTCCCCATCCCCGTCCGCATCCCCATACCCCGCCCCCCTCCTCCGTTGTCGCCCCAATATGCAGTAACAGTAAAAATAAATGAAGGCAGTCAACGTTTGCATATTTCAGTGGCTGCCGTCGCCCCTCCACGAATTTTCAGCCCTCCTGGATTTCCTCGTTTTTCCGTTTTGTTTTTCGTTTCGGGCCCCCCAACTGCTGATATAATTACGTTGATACTGTCAATTTCCCAACGATCCATGTCCCATATCCATGTGCACTCCGCACGTTCGATTTCGCACTGTCGCTTTAAACCTGAAAGCCGGCCGGCCAACGACTGCGATTCCGGGCGGTTCGAGGGGCCCATCAGTTTTTACGCCCGATTTATTGAGTGAGCCGGGAATAGAGGGTATATTTCGTACTCAAAGTTATCCCAACAGTTCGTTAGGGTATGCATAAATTAAATATCATTAAAAGATAATTACAATTAATACAAAGAAGGGAGATTTTCCTAGGTTATATAAAATGGTGGTAGTGGAATTGAACCAACTTATTTTTGTAATAAAGGTAATATACCATTCGAATACCAGTCCTTCTTTTAAGCGTTTGATGATGACATTTTCGTTTTTTGCCGCAGCATTTTCACTTTTTCCGTTGGAGCATTTTCTTCTGCATACTTTTAGGCCCACTGATTCGTGATTATTTTGTAATCCACGGCGCCTAAAGCATTGACTACACATTTTCCGACCATCTGTCGGACAGGTTGGTTGACAAAGGGCCACGGATGGGGTTATTCTGGGTGGCAATGGGCTGAAACTGGCTGGCGGAGATGCCGATGGGTCGCAGCCATAATGCGTGTTAATCAGGCATCATTAACTGCTAATTAAGTGCGGTTGGAAGTGCAACCAACTGTCAATTGTTGGGTGTCCGCCATACCTGGCTTGATTTTATTTAATCGCCAGCCCTTCTGCTCGGTAAAGTGGAGTGCAATGAGGCTGAAAATCACCCAATCCATGCCATATTGTAGTTACTATTTGAATTCAACTAATCACTGGCGGGGATTTGTGAAATGGGAAAACATCTGGATGAAGAAAGTCTGCTGTTTGTAGTGATATCATTCTGTTGTAGGTATACTTAAGAGATTAAAGCTTGTCTACGTGCTGGACTGTTGATATTTTATTTAAGAGAAATAGTTAAAAATAACTTGCTACCACCGGAATAGTTTAAATATTTAATTTGCACACCACACAAACTAATCACCGCCGATTGGTGTGCGGTCTGCCCCAATCGTCTCTAAATTGTAATTGCCTGTCAAATGATTTTAGTATTTCCCATCCTTGCTCCCATAAGAGATCCTCTATGCTCGTGTGCAGGTCCGCACAAAGCAAAAATGCGTTTTAATTCATTTAATTGAGCTGCCAATATTTGACCAGAATGCAATTAACGAAATAAGCCAGGACAATCAATCCGTTGTGGTTGGGCCAAAAGGGAGGGCGGCGGAAAAAAATGATTTTGTTTTAATTACGCAATTAATTTTAGTAGCTCCGCCGTTTGTTTTTGCGCTTTTAATTAGTATGCGCAGTGGCAAGTGTAATATGTGGCTCCGTGGTTGTCCCGGAATTCAGACTAGAAAATCGGTGCTCCGGCTCCCCGAAGTCTCTGCCACAGCCAGACATTTCCCTAATCAAATTGGCGAGGGAGGGAGCTCCGTAGACATTTGTCGCTGCATTTTCTTGTTAATTTTGCGCAGCGTCTATCGTCTGTCGATGTCCTTGTTCCAACTCCGCCTTGGATTCCATCCTGCCACTTGTTAGCAGCCACAAGTGGTCAGTGGTCGTCTGATGAGGCCAATCCACTCGGTTCCGTCTTCGTTTTAAGTCGCAGCTCCAGAATCATCGATTTCGTGTGGGTGCACAGACAAAAATCACAAATCGCAATAAAGTTGTTACATTTTTCTAATGAGTATCGTTCCCTTTGTAAGAATTTCGAACATTCAACTTATTTAAACGCTTTGTAATCATTATTTCTAAACGCAAAATAAATCTTTAAAAAGTTATTGAGTAAATGAACTAATTCTACGTAATGTTTTACCAAATCTTACCTCTTAGAAAGTCAGTGAATCACAAAAACAAATTATAAAACGTTTTTTAAAATATCATGATTATTTCAATTTATTTAATTTGCTAGCCTAGTTTATTTAATTCTTTCAGTTGTCTTCAATAAATTCTTCAGTTTCTGAGTGCATCTGAAAACTTTTGAATCTAACGAGAAAAAATTTCCACATCATCAAAGCTCATTCCAGGCCATAAATTTCGTGATAAATGTGGAGTGGCGAGGACCGAGGACCTGCATGGAGTCCGCCGTCGAATCGAGTCCTTTGGGAGTGTTCCGCAACTTGCTTGAAACTCCTTATTATCCTTCCTCCCCCTCCTCCCACTCTTCCTCCTCCTTACCGCACTATCTGTCCGATGGAAAGGCGATTCCACCCGTCTCGCCATCTCTTCGGGTTTCATAAATTTCCCACTCAAATGGCCAGAGCAAACTTAAGAGCCCCCTCCCCCCGTTTCCCGTGTGATTTGCTATGATTGGAAAACAATTTGAAGACTTTTCTTTTTGTTTAACAAATTGAAGGCGGAATTTTTATTACGAGTCCCCGTGGGGATTCGTTAGGAAACAGTTTCTCGTTGGGCTTTGGTTAGAAGCTTAGAAGCGGTGACGGTAGACGCGACGACGCACGGTCTTGTAGCGGTATCCGTCGTTGGAGACGGGCTCGATCTCCTCCAGAACCTGGGTGTTGGTGGGCTGGTAGACGGGAGCGGGAGCGGGAGCTGGGTGGTAGACCGGAGCCGGGGCAGGGATGCTGATGGGAGCAGGAGCCGGGATGCTGATGGGAGCGGGAGCTGGGTGGTAGACTGGAGCCGGTGCTGGGATGCTGATTGGAGCAGGAGCCGGGGCAGGGATGCTGATGGGTGCAGGGGGCACGTAGGTCCTCACGGGAGCGGGAGCTGGGATCGAGATCGGAGCGGGAGCAGGGATCGAGATCGGAGCTGGGGCAGGAGCAGGGATCACCACGGGAGCGGGAGCGGGAGCAGGGTGGTAAACGGGAGCGGGAGCCGGGATGCTCACGGGGATGGGAGCAGGGGCTGGCTGGTAGACCGGAGCTGGTGCAGGTGCGGGGGGAATGTAGGTGTTCACTGGAGCAGGGGCAGGGATCTCAATCGGAGCCGGGATGCTGATGGGAGCAGGAGCCGGGATGCTGATGGGAGCAGGAGCCGGGATGCTGATGGGAGCGGGAGCTGGGTGGTAGACTGGAGCTGGAGCTGGGATGCTGATGGGTGCAGGGGGCACGTAGGTCCTCACGGGCTCGGGAGCTGGGATCGAGATCGGAGCCGGAGCAGGGATCGAAATCGGAGCGGGAGCGGGGGCGGGGATCACCACGGGAGCGGGGGCAGGAGCGGGGATCACAACCGGAGCAGGAGCAGGCTGGTAGACCGGAGCCGGGGCGGGTTGGTAAACCGGAGCCGGGGCCGGAGGAGAGTAGTCGTAACCCAGGTGGGAGACGTCGCCATAGGCGCAGGCCAGGACGGCAAAGGCAATAACCAGGAATTTCTGCAAGTCAAACAGAGTGGAAAGTTAAGAACTGTAATCCTTGATCCTTGGGTAGGCGGGTGGGCTCACCATGATGACAGCTGCGATCTGTTACTCCAAGAGCGATTGAGTAGCTTCTGTCTGACGAGGCCCATCGGCAAACTATTTATACGAGACCGAGCCCAAAATTCTGCAAGCCAAGCTCGAACTGAGCCCCAGGCCAAGCGAAGATCATCGTTAACGGCTCATCTGAATATTCAGCGCAGTGGAGGTTTCTTACTGGTTTTGTTTTTGGGGGTCGTCAGAATGAAGTAGCGCTCAGTTGGTGTGTATTGGATTTAAGGAATGAAGATTAGCCGCCGATAGATTGATAAGCCGATTTGGTGGGCAACACCCCAAGTGACTTTTAGATGACATTAATGTGGTGCAGACTGCTAACGGCATGTTTTATGGGATCCACAGGGGTTTTATTGGCCAGATGGATTTATTGAGTATCGGAGTATCGGAGTTTTTGGCACATGCGTCAGGTGTAGCCGGAAATTTGCAATGATCGCTCGAAGCGAATGCAGACGCAGAAACTGGTTGGCTTTTACGACTAGTTTCACAAAGGTTAGAAGCCATTGTTCTGGACCAAGAGAATCGAAAATATTCATCAGTTTTGCCAACGTTCTTGCAGAGGTCTTAATGGAATCTTTTGTCTACGACGAAGCGCCCCCAATACAAACGGATTTGGTAGACTTTATGCTAATGCCAGCTATATGTTGTCAAAAACAAACAGAATTTTTTAGGCCCATAATTTTGTTATCTAACGAACCCTTGATGGCCAATTAATTTCCCCAAACCAGTTGCCCACGAATATGGTCGTAAAATGGGTCTAGCTGACGTCGCGGCCTAAAATTATAGATTTGACTAGCTGATTTCAATTTCCCTCTATTTATGGCATAACGTTTCAACGAATGCTTCTCAGAAGAAGATTTAAAGAGTTTTTAATTATATGATCCACACCTCGGATAATTGTTTGGACCTTAGCGCATAAAACGCCGGCTTTAATTATGAACGCTTCATCGCTGCGCCTTAAATTATTTCCTCTTCAACTTAATTCGTGCTGCCATTATTCTTCTCCCCTCAACATGGATCATATTAAATTGTCCAAATTGCAAATAAGTAATGGTTTGATTTACCTACAGGTCAAGAAATCCATATATTGTCATATTCTGTTTGCTTTATGACTTGGGGTGTTGTTTGGACTTCAAGTGCAAACTCGTTAATCACATTATTCATGGCCCGCGTGAAGTTAAACATTTAAAAACTTGTTGTTAAATTTCGGAGTTTAGTTTGGACTACCAGGCAGCTAAATATCTTCTGCATTTGTTGATATTTCATGTATGTAAATGCCGATCGTATTAGACATGCTAAGATAGCCAACTTGATGTTTGCCTAGCATTTGCATGGCAAATGGCTTCCGATATTGTTTTTACTTGGCCCGGTTTAATGGCCAGCTATTCAGCAGATGTTGCTATAGGCGAATCCCAATTAAACCATTGTTTATTCACTCAACTGCTCATCCACACTTTTGATAGCCGTCCAAAGCCATCGTTTCGGTATCTACGAAAAAATCTCGTGGTGACAATATGTCCCCTTGGCTTCGGGTAGATTTTTTTCCGGCCTATGTAAACTATATTTTCGGGGATTTCTCAGTTTCGCTTCCCGTCATTAAGATGGACTTGTTAAACAGCCATGTAAAGGTCGATCAGATTTATTATTAATTCAATTTACATATCTGAATAGTAGCCGGTTTTCGAAGCGCCAGTGGCAGTCTTTGTGTTAATAAGATTTACCGAGTTCTGCCCACAAATAACCTTTGGTTGTCGGAAGAGAAAATCTCCTTAAATAATGGGTGATCTTTTATGGTTAGGTATTATGAAAAATTATAGGGGAGCATGATTTGCTTACGGCAAAGATAACGTTGGAGTTGAAATAAATTTGAATGATATTAGGCCAATATGCTCCCACAATTCAATATTCAAATTAACAACCGGTTATGAGCTAGTTTTTGGGAAAAATTTTCAAGCCTCAATGTTTGGACTACACATGATTTGATACTATTAACAGTTTTTACAGTTGTGTATTTATGCATGAAATATATAATATGAAAAAAAAAAAATTATTCGAAATCATTTTATTTTTTGCAATAAACATTCTCCTTAAGATTGCTGCTTACTTCGTTATTTGCTTCACAGTTTTTTGATAAATGTTTCGTTGAATTTTCAATTCATCCCGCGTTATTGGATTTATCTGACAGCGTCAACAAACTAGTTGTGCTACTCATTCATTCATTCTTATTAAATAAAAAAACACGACACAGAGGATAAATCACATAAACAGCTAGTCGCATTTTATTTTTTAAACCAGCATATTAATTTTTGGCCATTGACTGGCTGCCTTAACAAACCGCAAAAAAACAAATAAACACGCTGCAAAGAAAACAAATAAAACAGGAGGGGCTGAGGAAAAGAGGACCCAGTGGGGGGTGGAAAAGGAAGGAGGAGTCAATGCACAAAAGACAGCAACGGAAATGAAATCACGTACCAGGGGCGTTGTCATTCACAATGAGTGTGTGCCTTAGTGTTCGGTTGTTGTGCGCGTTGTTGTGCTAGTTGTGGTTGTTGTTGAACTTGCCGACAGAAGTTGCCATCTCAATATATGTATATGCGTCCACTGAAAAAATCATAACCGGATCTGCTCGTTGTTTAAGTTTTGATATCAGGTGATTTTGGCAGTCTAAAAGTATACTCTACTTAAAAATAGATAACCCTTGTGCATCAATAAGTTCAGTGCATTTGGGCAAAACCCAAATATTGAGTCATGTAAAATTAACATATCAATAAATGTCGGGAGTCATATTTGATGATCGTTGGCTTACGCTTTAAATTCTTTTTATGAGTCATTTGAACCGGCTTTTCGTCATGGAAGCAAATAATTTGGTTTAATCATCTACTTTTTAATTTAAAGACTACTTAAGCCGAATCTCAGTCGTGATTTGGTCTCCGTGAAGAAGGTTTCATTACTATCGTACTAGTCTTGCAATAATGTAGTCGCAATCGAGAATGTCCGCCTTGAATTTTTCCAGGATTAGCATAGTAATATAACTGTATTGTTATGTTGATCCCGGTGAAAGACAACGCGGACATTCTCGATTGCTAGTACATGTACATATGCAGTTGATAAATATCTAATACAATATTCAGTTTGTAAATAATCATCCAAAACTGGTCAATTAAATGGCTTTTCATTCCCAATAAGAATGAAAACAAATGTATGTGTTATCGAGTGCCTCAAATACAAACCTATTTTCCAAAGTGTAACATATTTTTTCTCAGTACGAAGGCTTGTTTGTGTATGTGAACGTCTAATGTCCAATTTCAATTTGGACTGGCTGGCTGACAGAGGATGTCGCCGTCCACCGCAAATGGCAAACAATGTGTAGAAGGCGCCCACCACCCAGAACTCCCCTTTTTACACATCTCCGGGGAAAACGGAAAACGGAGGGATCCAGAAGATGAGGGTGTCACAAAGGAGGACAGTGGGGTGGCGTTGGCAGCTAAGTTTATTTACTTTTAACACGAAATAATAAAGTTTACAAAAAGGAAACGTGCGCCGTGCGCTATGCTGCACTTCTTAGCGTTTTACCGTTATGCTCGTGCTCACCGCGCGAGGTGGTGACTGTACCTCGCCTTTGACAAAAAGCCATTTTCGGGATTTTTAAACGCACAAAGCGAAGTTTTAACTAAGAAGAATGCGGGAAAGTGAAAATAAGAGTAGATATTCGAAAACGATGTATCCATTTTCCAACATAAGTCAAAGTCTAGTAATTGTAAGTGGTAAAAGTGATTTTTTCCCGGTATTCTTAGCTCTTATTAAGGCTGTTTTGCAACAAAATTTTTAAAACAAGAGTTCTGTAGAATTTAAAAGACATAGACAGCTTAGGCCGAGGCCACCTCAAGTTAATCCCGCCCCACAATTTATCATCCTCCGAGAATACCACCTCTTTTTAGACCCCTGCCCAAAGAAAGGGAAAATTTTAGCCAGCGCATTGCGGAGAAGGAAACTTTGTGCCCGAGTGGCAACAAAAAAAGGTAGAAAAATTAGCGACATGCTGTGTGACGTGACTCGACTGCATTACGTATCCGCCCCGCCTGCCCGACCGCCCGACTGCCCGACTTGTCCTGCCAGATGCCTTTGACAAGGGGCGTGGCCAGGCCCGGCCTAACGACACAACTAAATTATTTAAAAACTCTCTAAGAGCAAAGAGGCTTTGTGCAATTAAATGCGTTCTCAAAGCGCCACGCACACATGTGACAAGTGCTCTCAAGTCCGGACGAGCATCCCTCCCTAATGTTAATAATTACGCCGGAGCTCGGTGTCCGGGCACATGTGGCGGGTTGCCGGATAGCGTGGAGTGCCCGGTGCTTGCGTGTGCGGCTAATTACAATAAATTTGGCCAATTATTGTCTGGCATTGTTTTGGCCCCGGCGGCTGTAAACTTTAAGTAGCTCCCGAAGACACGGACCAAGTTTCCCTGCCATCGATACGATTTTTCGGAGTGGGTTTCCATATCGAAGAAGCGCACACATTGCGGACTAATTGTCTTCGAAATTATGATAAGAATAAAGTTTCGTTCGGCGCCACTATGAACAGGAAAGTTGAGTCACTTAAAAAGGTCAGTTGGGTCAGTTTGCTGGCATATGATGATGATAATGAAGCCGCAAATGGAATGGGAAAGTAAGGGTCATAAGGTCCTTATTGAATTATGCAAGACTCAGTGAATGATGCAAATTTAAAACAATTACCCTAAGAAAGTATTATTACTTTTAATAAATAAAATCTTGTTTCTTGTTCTCTGCCAACTTTTTGTCGGAATAATCTCATACCGTTTAGGCTTCCTTATTACTTCTGCATCCCAATTGCCCAATGTCATTTCTGTCTCACAGATATTTTTAGCAATCATGGCAAATCAAAACAAATGTCAAACGATTTGCTTTATAGCCTCCGCCTGAGACCGAGACTGCAGTGATTTGCCTGGGGAATATAGCAAGGAGTCCTTCATTTTTATTATCCCAGCCCAAACATCCCTTGCAGAAAGGGGTGCAACATATGCGCGCTTCATAAAGTGCCCCCTTTTCTTCTTTTCTGCTCCTCTGGTGCATGCCAAATGCCAAAGTAGATGCAGTCAAGTCGTGCGCCAGCTGAGAGCGCAATTTGGTAGAACAATACGATACGTATACGCCCTGGTGTTCTCTTTCTTTTCCCAATGCACTGGGAGATAATTCGAATCAGTTTTAAATATGTTAATTATGATGTAGCAAGCTTAATACCAATTCTTTAAATACTTTCTTTATTGCAGGGTATACCTATAATTACGAATTCAAATACCCATTATATTAGTTGGGAAATAGAAAACCTTTTTGTTTTTCCGTGTAACTGCTACTGGCATTTAGAAACGCCTTTGTCTTGGTTTCATTCTTGCGCCTGCCTTCGCTGCTGCCAAATGCGCCATATATTTTTTAGGTTTATGTCTTCGTTTCCCAGCAAATATTTCCATAGAGCCAGCGAGCGGGACAATAATGCATATGTCGGGGCCCGTTGTCGTTTTGTTTTATTGCATATTTATTTTTTATAGCGAAAGTAGCAAAATATAAATCGTTGTAACACGGTGTGGGCCACAGTTTTTGGCCCTGTTTGGCGTGCTCCTTTTTCTTTTTCTGCTCCTTTTCGTTTTCGATTTTTTGGCAAGCACACAACAGCCATAAGCTCTGCCAATCGCATATGGGCCTCAACCAACCGTACACATGCAGAGCATCCAGCTCGGAATTAAGTCCTCGTTGCGCTTTTTGCCGGAGCTACTGAATCCGGGGAGTATAATGGCGGACGGGACGAGCGATGTTGGCCCAACCAGCAGAATTCAATCATGAAAGTTTTTCAATAATCCGCTTTGCCCCGATTGCATTTCAATTTACCATCATTTTGGCGCAAAAACTTAATTTTCCACCAATTAGTTTTACGGGCAGGAGTTGGGAGAAGCCCGTAATTGATGTGTGTGTCCCACAAAAAACATTTACACTCTGAGTGGGTTGAGCTGGTGGGGAGAGAGTTCCATAAAACTGGCAATAGTTTTTAATGCAAACATGAAACTTTTTGGATTCAGTTATTGGTTTTTGATATGGCTGCTGATGTTTTGATTTGGGTACTTGGATTAAGAAGAATAAATTAAAAAGTTTGTCGCTAAAAAAGTGTGAAAGGCATACAACTTTCAAACTTTAAAAAAAGAAAATGAGCAGGTACTTAAAAATGTACGTATTTTCTTAAATTAAACATAACTTTTTGAATGAAGTATAATTTAATTTCTAAGTTCTAGGTTTAAGAACAACACATTATAAATGACCTCTGCATTGCCCGTTTTAGCGTTTGTGTTAATGGCCTTTTCAGGCATCATATGGCGCTCAAAAAGTCATTGAGGTTTTTTATTGATCCCCAACCGAACAATCACACTAACACACACACACACACAGTCAACACTCACACAAACACAGACACCTGACGACAGGCGAAGCGGAATGGCCGCCAAAGTGAGCTCCGATAATGCTAATTTTATTCAAAGGTTATGCCATTACAATCCAGTGCTGCAGCCGGGGCCAAAAGCTGGCCGGCAGACGAGTCGGAGAGATATAGGAGCGACAGGAGCAGAAGATATGGGATTCGCAGGACGAGGAACGATGAAGATGGAATGCAAGTACGTGAAGAAATTCACGAAAAATTACGAGAAGCGCCGGGCGAGGCTGCTGCACACAAAATTGCAAATCGTGGCCGGAACGGAGCCGGAGACCACGGCCAGCTGAGGCCAAGTCTTGAGGACGAGTCCTGGCCAGAAGAAAGGCTTCCTTCGAAAGGGAAGCCTCGCCATGCAGCATTTATTGCCAGCGAAGCGTATTTGGCACATTTGATGCGGCGCATAATGGGGAACGCCATTAAATGTCCATTGACATGGCAGCCCAGGTCTGCTGGCCAGCACAGTGGGGCAAAAAGTGCTAAAACTTACAGATTCTTAAAAGTTATAAAATTTGTAAAAACATTGGGCAACAATTACAAATGTTAAGTTGTTCTTGGAAATACAAAATTAGGTAAATAAGTTTGCTTCGTTTTCTTTCGTAGCAGTCAGTTACTCTTTTTGCCCCACTGTGACCGCCGTGTGGACAGTGGTGCAGTGGTGCAGCGGTGGCGCATCGCAAATCGAATGCGAAACGAGCGTAAATCGTGACCAGCAAGGATCTGCTTAGTTTTCTTATTAGCTGCGATTACATTTTATGTTTGTTGTTGGGTCAACATGGCGTATACTTCACTTCACTTGGCTGCCGGGGGTCTGTGTGCGTTATATACAGTTTGTATGCTTAACCGAAGTCGCAGTTGTTTTCCAGCTTTTTCAGCTGCAGTTGTTGGTTTTGCACTTAGCTGGCAACGATTTTTCCCAGCTCCTTGATTTTCCTCGCCCTCCGCTTTCCAGTACGTGGCCAAGTTGCAAAATGTCGAAAGTCGTCGTCGCATCAAATATGTTGAAAAGCAATTGGCAGGCGTTGGTTCCGAACGCCCCTGTCTACTAATGCGCTGCTGTTGGAATTTCTTCATTGAGTACGTGCATTAAATATCAAATCACAAAGAAAAATTCCAGCTCCAGCTCCCTGCTGGCCGAAAATTAAATGCATTTCTGGAGTTGCATACTTGCAGGCGCCCGTTGACTGCGCACCAATTTACTTCTGCTCGCAGTTTGCTCTCGCTTTTTCTTGTTTTAATTGCCGGCTTCATTTGTAAGGGAAATAGATGTACGCTCGTGTGGCGTATGATTGCGAAAATCAATTTCCTGAAGCAGAGCCAACCGCAATTGGTAGACAAAACAAAGAGACATTCAACTACAGCAATGCATATCAATTGCCGCTGACAATTTCAAATAGAAAACGTCTCAGCATGCCAATACAAATGAATGAATAACAACAAGAAAACGCTAAGGGAGTGGGAGAGCTGAAAACAGCAAGGACACAAAACGCTGCCTGTCAACAGCAAACTGCAAAACAAAGTTCTGCGGGAAAAAATTGGGTGTATTTGCATGAGAGAGTAGAGAGATATTCCATACCCTGTTGTTCTAGATTTTTAATTACAATAAGTAATTATGATTATAACTAATTATCAAATGCTAAATGTATAGTTTTCATTCAGAAACAGATTCTTCTTTGTTTATATTTTGAAGCTATGGGTATATTTTAACTGCAATCACTTCAAAATGAACTATTTATTAATAAACAGTAACTTTCGCGTTACTTTAACCCATTTAGTGCTCATATTCTTCTGCTTAACCCTGGGTAGCCACATCGAAAAGTTACTGCAATTGAGTTTTGGCTCCCCACTAACACAACCAGTTGCTGTCGTTTTGCTTTTCTATTATTTTTTCCATTGTCAACTGTCAATGAGTTTTCAATTGCCGCCAACTTGCATGTTTGAAGATGTCCCTCCACTGCATCCACTGGTCCTGAGCCGCCGATTGGGTTTGGTCCTTGCTTTTGACAGTCTTGGTAGCCCCTCTCCATTCCCTTTAGACCCTGTCAGTGGCAGGGCGGCTAATTCGCTTGTTTGTGGTTGCGATGGCAAAAAGAACAGAGGAAAGAAGTCTTTGTTTTGACAGCGCAAAAAGAAGGCGGAGCAGTGGGGGAGTGGCAGCTGGGGGAGGGACACACGACCCACCTTCAGTCAGATACCGATATCGCTTTCCTATCCGCAAGTGTCATCGAATGATAAATGGTCGCGAATTTGTTGGAATATCGCGTGCCTGCAACGCTTGCTCATCATTTCAAAGTAGGTGTTGAAAAGGGGGCGGCGGCACGCCCATTTCAATATTAATATGAAATGCAAACTCATTCGATGGAATACAAGAAATGGGAACGGAAACTATCAAATGTTTGCGGATTGTTATACAATTTCCTAACGAACACTTTCACAATTCTGGAATTTTATTTGTAATTTCGATCATTGTAAGGGAAATATTCAAATGAATATTCCCTTTAGTCTTACTGAGTTTATAATACAATGGAAATGTAATTTTATTCCGGCACTAGAAAATCAATCAGCTTAATAATAGAACATGCAAATATTATTGAACATCCTTTAGTGCCGCCAATCGCATTTACTTACCCCAATTCAGGGGATATTGGCTAAATTTTGCATAGATATTCCTCCGGCAGCTGTGCAAACTTGTGGCAAACATCTGCTCACCAAAAACGAGGCACCATGAAGGCCTACAACCGATATTCGAACCGAATGTAACTGCTTATTGTTTGCTGCACTCGCATTTCCAATTCCCATTTCCAAACAAATGAAAGGCAAGGGAAAAGCCGTGCCGTGCAAAAATTTTCAATTGAAACCCATTGATGAGTCTATATCTTCTGCCGGGCTGCCCTCTTTTCTCTTTTTTATTCCGCATATGTTTGTGTCAGCACTGCCAGCGGGTGGCTCCACCGAATCCCCGCTGAAAAAAAGAGGTGGGACCTCGTTTTTTGGGGGGTGAGTACAAGGCCGCGGCTTTTGTTGACATTCGCGGAGCGGCCGCCCACGTAGAAGCAATTAATTGGAAAAAATGCGCAAATAGAGTGGCGTTGAATGGGGGACAGGATCCAGTTCGCGGTACCAGGTGGCTTCAGTTGACTTAACCTCCATTCCCGCACCCATTTCCTCGACCGCGTTCATCGTCATTGCCATTTTCATAGCTCACGGTCTTTGAGCTGCTGTCTCCCGAAAAAAATAAAGTCCTGTCTTTCTCGAATGTCATTTGTTGCTGCTAATAGCCGAACATTTAGCATGTTCTTCCCTGTTTGAGGGTATAGCTCATTGTTGGATGAGTTACAATCATAGGGTGTATAAAATGTTATAATCTTTCAGGTTATTTTTGCCGGAAGAACTTGGATATTTAAAATACCAATTTAATGTAAGGGTATCTTTATTATTTTGCTTATCCAGAAACAAGTTGTTCTTAGTTTATACATCTGGTGCTTTGGTAGCTATGAATGTTTAAATTATTTTGAATATTTTAGTCAGCTGGCAGAGGGTATTACAGCACCATTCGGTGTCCAGAGCTCCATTTAACTCCTTTGGCCAGGGGAATGCAGTTTGTCGATGGTTTGGGGGCGTGGAGGTGTGGAAATGGGGAAATAAGCGGGACCGAGGGCGTTCCCCGAACTTTCGTCGCTGTCAATGGCTTTTGTCTCGTGGCGCGCTAAAACTTTTCTAATTAAGTGGCAACGCCGGGGAGCAGGAATACGTTCTAGCCCAAAGATGGGGTTGGTAAGTGGGCGGCGGGCGGAGGGGCGGGGCCGGCCACTTGTCCAGTTGGCCTACGAGCGGTCGCATTACAATAAACTGTTATGGGTGGACTTTTAATGACCGGCCGGCTGCTCCGCTGCTGCATTTTCCGCTGGCAGGCGTTCGGAAAAGGGGGCGTGTTAATGGTTATCGCTGTTGTTGTTGCGGTTGGCCAGCATTAGTTACAAAATGTCGTTAGCCAAATTATTTGCCATGTTGGCGGAAAAATTTTTATGGTTTTATCAGGAGGCGGAGGAGGAGGAGGATGAGAGTCGTGGGTGGTGGTTCAGTGGGGGCATTTCAGAGCCTTGCACGACTAATTGCAGTTGAAATTTTGTTTTATGCGCACGCGGCACATTAAGTTTTATACGTTGTGTCGCATTTGCAGGGGAGCTCGGCCAGAATTTAACTAGCAAACTGTTAAGCCCGATAATTAACTTGAGCCTAGTTAGAGTTCCGGGAAATATGACATTCGGAAAGTGCTCGCTAAGTGGGCGAAATCTTATCACAGCAGTTTTTACGATGCCTTTAAATGAATTTCTGGGGAGATAACTTTTCCATGAGCATTTAAGCGGAGTGATTGGAATCTAAAGTGTTGAAAATTGCATTTAAGAGCTAGTAAAATAAACTTATAGTTTTATTGCCAATCTAATCCTTGTACCTTTGTCTCAGTTTCTTTTATTCGTGTACATAGGCTTAAATATTTATGTAAATAATTTATGGCCCTCTTTCATTACTTTTTCACCTGGCCGAATATGAAACATTTCATATGTTTTCGGCCCTGTCTGATTGTCTAACTTCCGCTCCAATCGGTTGGCTTTCGCAAGGCGAGGGCTTTAAATATTCAACCGCTGCTGCATGCGGCTCCCATTTCAGCTCCAGTTTGCAGGCTTTTATTGCCGGCGTTCCTGGCTGCCAGCAAACCGCACGCTGTTGTAGATTAAGCCACAAGACTTTCCCAGAAATTCACTCCAATAACGGTACACGCCCGGCCAGAAGGAGCGGATATGCCCGACTCTATTTATAGTTTGATGTTGGATTTTATTTTCAGTGTTCAGTGTTCGGTGTTGGGTGTTCGGTGTTCAGCATTCTGCATTCAGCAGAGCTCGGGTTCTTTTTCCAGCCGGTCGCCGTGGCTCGATTAAAGGGCTGTGTGTGTTGCCCCGAATTTATATTATTGCATGCCAGAGACTGACGCTAACCCGGCTCCAATTTCCCTCCCTTTTTTGAGGGCTTTTGTGTTTCGGGGAGCGAACAAATCGCAACATTACAGCTCCGTGTTGTATTCGTTTTTTTTATTGATATTTGCGGCTTGCAATTGTTGCGCTTCGCTCTCGAATTTGTGTGCACACTTTTTGGCCTTGTTAGCCCGGCACTTTGACTTCTGGCCATCCGGTGGCCTTCCAGCTTATTTATGGAATCAGTGCGAGTACTCAATTAAGGTCCGCTCACCTGTCAGGCGATCATCCTTCAAAGAACCCCGCAGGTAGAAATAAATCCAATGTTATACATCTGAAAAAAACCATAACTTTTAGTTATAAAAGTTCGATTAAATTTAGTAAATTTAACAAATGCATGTTTATTTTTAAATGGCTTAAAAAAGAGTTTTCAAAAACAAGCACATGCTGCTTGTAATGTAATAAATATTTTAAAAACGTTATTATACTTTGAAGACCACTCTTTTTATAATAGCATGCACATATTTTGAATTCCTCTGATAATTATCTAGGTTTTACTTTGATATGCAGGTTTTTAGTAGTGTACGAACACCATTTTCCATGCCAGGAAAAACGTGATGCCATTCGATTTTTTGCCAGCTTAAAAACTCATTCATCAATTAAATCGACACATTCATCAAAACAATTTCCCCACGCCGATGTCAACATGGCTTCACTGTGGTGACGTCAATGGAGCCCGAGTGGAGTTGGGTGTATATTTGTGGGAGGAGTGACGTGGAAGGGGGAGGGGGGATGACATATGTGAAATGGGCCTCTGACTTTTGGCATTTCATTAGTCTGCATGCGGATTATGAAGGCCCATGAATGTCGAATTGCCGAGGTCAACTGTGCGACTTGTCGAAATGGAATTTATTTGATTTTCACTGCAAAGGGTGATTGAGAGGTCTTTCGGAAGGGTTTCATTGGAATTTATTGAAACTTAAAGTCGGGAAGAGTACGTGTTGTAGGGAAGTTCCATTAGCATGCCTCTGATCATTTTTCATTTGCGTACATGCTCAAGACAAAGAAAAACTATTTTTTTGTTTTTCCCTATGCTGTTGCTGTTGTTGTTGTTGTGGAACCTTAAGGACTTCACACTTAATTGCTTTTTCACGCCTCTCGCCACCCGGAAGGAATATTTAATACTCCTTGACGTTCCAGCATTGACGGGAGGCCACTGACAGCAGCTGTCAGCTCAGTTTGTATTCACGGCGAAGACAGCACCACCCATTACCCAACCGCCCACCTCCCAACCACCCACTCAACATCCCCCCTCCGTTACGACCATGGCCTGCAAATTGCTCATTTCAAGGCTAATTTGTTAGCATATACTATATAGACACGGGACAAGACAAAAGCCAGTACACAGGGGAAATGCTTTCCATAGATGAACAGCAAATTGGTGGTTTTCATGGAGGTTTATATTATACGCTACAGATATTTGACCACCTAAAAAAATGATTTGAAACGTATATATTTGGACTACTAATTTAAAAAGATTATTTTTGCCTTGCTAGAAAATTTAAAAAATTTATTTGATTGGAGAAAAGTATCTTTTTTGGAGGTTTTCAACCAGTTTTTTCAGCCTCATAGGGATGTGGTTTAATTTCGTTTTGTGTAAATAGCTGAAGACAGCGCATTACTCGCCTGCCAAGGTGGACCAAATTTGTCAGGCAACAGATGCAGAGCCACCCTGCCCCTTGCACTTAATTACAGCGCAGTGTCAGCTAAATAAATTTATTTACATAATTTTAATTAAACAAGCGAACGGAAACTGTCACCCCGAAAGTCAGCCTGTCTGTCAGGGTCAAGCATGCGTCTTTTCGTCTGTCTTTCCGCCTTTCTGTCTGTCCGTCTATCTGAGTGTCTGTCAAGGCGACGGCGGTGGGGTGACCTCCCCCCGGCCACACACCCCTCCCCCAATCACCTGAGGGGTGAAGATGAGGTCTCCTTTTCAGGGGTGACTTTCCACCGCCAATTTTGGTGTGCTTAACGATATAATTAGATTGTTTTGTGGATGGCGCTGCTTTTTTTGCTGCTCACCGACTGTGATTTTCAATATGCCAGCCGGGCAGGTGAATTTCGTTCGACCACCCACTTTCGCAGTCTGATGTTTCCTTCCTTTTTTTTCGTGTCGGTGGAAGTTGCGGAAAATTGGGGTGACAAACCTCATTAATTACAAATGACTTCATTTCTTTTGTTTAGCGAGCATTAAGGGGATTCCCATTCAGCGAGTCTCTGAGGTGTGAAGTGTGTGTGTTTCGTTTTGTGGGTGAGTGTGTTGTGTGCGAGTGTTGTGACAGCTGAAGGGCAAAAGGCAATGGATATTTTCCTCGGAAGTGCCAGGCAATTATCATGCTGATGGCAAGTTTAGCCAGCGAGCCTCTGGAGTGGGCAATGGAAATTCCCGGACCCTGGGGATATCCCTGAAATAAAGGAAGCAGATATGAGACCGCCCAAAGGTTGAACCATTCAGTGGCTTTAAAACTTTTCTCATAGCTAGTATATTTTTTTTATTTAATTCGTAAGTGCCCATTAAGTAATTCATTCTTAAATAAGAAATATCTTCACTTAGAAGAATATCAAGTGAAGAGCTCTTGTACAGTGTAGGTTTCCCAAGTGCTTGGCTCGAAAGGCAACAATTAAATGTATAAAATATTTGTATTTCAGCTGAGCCGAAGGCGCTTTTAGCGCGGCACTTTCCGTTGAGTTTAGTTTATTTTTGCGTCTGAGAGAAGATGGACGAGCGGGGAAAGGCTTTTAGCCAAAGTCCCCAGTTGCTTGTAAATTGTTCTATGGCCGCCAAACACATTGCGAAATGTGACAAATATGCATTTGGCAACAATAAATTTTACGACCGCAGTCGCCGCCGAAAATATTTCACACAGCCTCGGAGTCTGGAGTTGGATCGAAATTTAGGGGGCGTGGCGGCGTGGAAAGGGGCGGGGAGAGCGGGAAAGTCGGCGAGGGAATAACTCCATATCCATATAAATATAAATTAGCATATTTTGCGGCGCCAGTGCGGCGGCAACTGCAATTTCTCTCGGCCAATTGTAATTAAATTGTCGCGAGGCCAGAGAAACGCACACAGGCACAGGAGTGTGCATAAATATAATTGCTAGATTTTATTGCTCCAGTGTTTTTTTGTAATTCAATTTGGCTGATTTATGCCGCAATCGCCGCTGCCAAGCGGGCAGCGTTCCGCTGATTTGTTGGCCTTGTTAACGCCAATTTATGGTCGATGCCTGATTATTGCCAATTAGCTGCAATTGTCCACCTATCCATGCCGTCTAGCCCACCCGCCACTCCCCTCTCAGCAGTTGCATTCATCCCCAATCGGAGGGTTACAAGCTGCAGGCCTCAAAAAGCCAACTAAATTTTGAGTGAGTTACTGCCCAAAAAACTTGCGTTCAAAGCGCCTGCGCTGTGGAAAACTATCTCAAAAATGAACAAAAAATTTCCCGAGTTCCTTACTGATGAAATATACTCAAGAGTTTGTACTCAAGTGTGAGTCAAATTTGTTGAACACGAATGCAACTTTTTAGCATTATAATATTTTATTAGGGTTGTTTTTATAGTGTTGTGATTCATTGTTTTTTGTTTGTTATTTTCTGATTATTATGAAATTATTGGTAAATAGCTGTGGCATTCTCAAAAATAGGTAAAGCAACTTGAAACTGAAAACTTTTTCTTGTGTTTCAATTGGTTTTCTTTATTTTTCATTGTAAATGGGATACCCTAATTACTAAGGAAGCTAAATTGAAGCTCTTTATGGCATCTTCTTACCTCCTGTTTTTGTTTAATTCCCTCTAGCATAACGAAATCGTTACGGCGCCACATGCAATAAAATAAAAAGCAAAACGCAATTAAAATTATTTCAGACGACGCCGTCGCATTCGAGGCACATGCAGTGCGGCAAATGTTTTGCGTAATTGCAGTTTGGGGCTCATTAAAGACCGGCTAGTTTCCCGCCGGCTCCTTGCAGCTAAGCTTTCCTTGGCTTTCCTTGGGGTGTTTCCTTCCCAGGGTGTCCTTCGCTTTCCCGGCCGGACACAGCTGGCGTGCGAAAAGTGCCAAGCGGACTTAACAATGCGTTACATTATTGTCCTCCCACTCGGCGAGTCCGAGGAAAACATTAAAAATCCATTGCACAAAGCTAGACAAATAGACGCGCGCAATCGGTGGGCGAAGGGTTTGCTGATTCCGATTCCCCCAGACAGACAATCGGTGGCTATACGGGTATATATACATATAGCCGTGCATCAGGCGCTCCTCTGGTCGGAGTGGCTTGCTTAATTAATAAATTGATTGGATTGTTTTCACAGCACGCGGATCCGTTGCTGTTGTAATGCGTTTTATTATTCTGCATTCCTGTGGTGAGAGTATGCTGTGCTCGATTTAATCGCAGTTTCCTGTTCCATTTTTATGCATTTAGGTAGCTTTTAATCAATGTACTTTCTTTTTTTCAAGAAGTGAAGTATGGGTTTTAATATTCAAATCATTTAATATCATCATCTAATAAATAAGCTGTTGTATTAATTTATTGAATGGAAATTACTCAGCTTAATAAGCAAATTCACTTTATTAAGCATTCTTACACAACACAAGTTCTCCTTCAAACTCTGGAAAAATGTGGAAGCGACCCGCAGTGCTGCCCTTTGACCCCATCTGCAAGCCCCACTTCTCGTTTGCTGTTAACTGCTATTAAGCTAGCCACAAGTTGCTACGCGACAGGCGAACACAAACACACCCACGAGCAGGCGGACACAGACACACATGGGAGTATCCTGCCTTGTTATTATGGCCAACAATTCAACAGTTATCCTTTGGCTTTTAAACCCCCCTCCCCGCTCCCCCCTGCCCGCACTTCCCGTTCCCGTTTTTACGAGCGGCACTTGAACCCGTTTATTTTGCATGTGTTTGCTGGTGCCGCTTTTTGCTCGTTTTGCTCTTTTTGTTTTTTGTGCGCTTCCTTGGTGGCAAGCACATTTCACATGTCGCCATCGTCGTTCTGCGCACTCATTTCCGCTTCCTGTTTTGTGGCCAAAACTTCGGAGCCACAAAAAAGGTTTGTCTGTCCGGGCAGAGCCCGTCCCCCCGTTTTGGTACAATTTTCATTTGTACGCCACGGCCTCGTAAATCATGCGCTGACATGGCTAGCAAAATTGTCGCTGCAGTTCATAATAAAAAGATAAGAAAGGGGCGAGCGGCCGGCAAAAACAGCGGCAAATTCTGCAGCATTGGAATTTCAGCGCAGAAATGTCGACGGTAAAGGGGTAAATAAAATTAATAAACTCCATTGAAGACAAGTGGCCAGATGAAGAATTATGTGGGGAATTTCGAAAGTAATTGAGTTTTGAATTGGAAACGAATGTGAAATAAAAAGTGGTAACAGTGCTCAACGTGACAAGTTAGAGATCGCCTGAAAAAGTATTAGCTTTACCTACTCAACAAGCTGCGAGTGAGAGATTTTTAAGCCACATTCAATTTGGCGTTAAAATATGGACTTCTTAGATATCATCTACTGGTTTAAACTAACGATTGCAACTACACGTTTTAAAACAAATATATACTACTAACATGTATAATTTCCATATTAAAAACAGAAAAAGCACAAGATATTAATAATACTTGTTTTAATAATACTTGACTCGTTTACGTATCCAAATTCAACTCCATACCCCATTCTCCGCCGAAACTCAATGCAAGTCAGCTTAACTTTTATTATGCATTGCGACATGAGGCGGCATGTTGAGCTTGTACCCCAGACATTGGCCCGGCTTTATCCTGTTGGCGGAGCCGCTGGTGCGAAGTCCGCACTAATTAATCCCTTTACGACTGAAACCTATCAAAACACAAGCTTAACTTTTCCAATAAAAATAACGACGACACCGCCACAAAAACGAAAGCACAAAAAAAAAAAACAACGAGATGCGACCGGGAAAACCGCAAAAAGCAGAAAGCATAAGGAATCTACTAACTTCCTATGACCAGGAGCTAGGCATACACTGTGGGAAATTGTGTAAAGCTATCTTAATGTATAAGTACCAAATGAAGTCAACAGATCTTGCATGCTTTAATTTTAAAAATTTGTATAGTAAAAATATATTCTGGTTGCTTAAAAAATATAATGTAAACTAAATGAATGTAAAATTTGCCCAGTGTATCTGGCACCGAGATGCCGAAAGAGCAACCAGCGAACTAGTCCCTCTCCAGCGGCGACAGCAGCGACTACAAGTCCCTGTCCATGAGTCCTTGTGTCCTTTCCTGGCTCAAAATGCAGCAAAAGTTGGCGCACTAATTACCAGGGATTAGTTTCATATTTGTTTGTCAACAGCGGCCAAAGCGGCCGAGGGGCAGGAGCGGGGTCGCTGCAACTCGAGCAGCCAGCAGCTGTTGGTGGCTAAAACCGGAGCGGGGAAACTGGAGCGGGGAAACCGGAGCTACCGGCGAGTGTCCTGTCCGACAAGTTGGCAAGATTATTTATGAGCTCAGCCAGGGCCAAGCGGCGAAAGAAATTCGTGGCACAAAGAGTGAGAGGGCAGCGTTTAGCTGCCTCCGTATTCATAATGAAATTAAGTCGATTGAATGCGCTGATTATATTCATACCATACCTTCGAGCAGGACAAAGGACCCTCGGTTGAGTAAAGTGCGTAAATCCGTTGGGGCAAAGCAAAATATTTCCACAACAAAATATGTATCGCAGTAAAATGTTGGAGAAGTGCGGATGCGCTATAAAATCTGTAAAATTATTTAACTATTTTAAACACATATAGGTTAGCTGCTGACATGAGTCATAAAATAGTCAAATAGAAAAACTCTTGTTGAAGATCACTTAACGTTATCGTCACATAAAATCGAAAGCGGCTAACTAACTTCGCTCACGCAGTTAACCAGACGCAAAAACCATGTATTTCCAGAGTGGCACAAACATCATGGCAAACACAGAGTACCTTGGCATGTTTATTATGCAGGGAAAAACTTATTACCCGCCCCTCCTCCGCACACATAATCAGATTGCAGAGTGCAGAGGGCAACCCTTGACCAAGGAGTTGGGAAAAGGACGAGGGCCAGGACGAACCACCCTCGAATCGCATGTCTCTAATGTGATTGACCCTTACGCCTCGTTGCCGGCATAATACTTGTGTTATCCCTGGCAGGACGAGAGGGATGCCGGCCAGGACTTCGGCCAGGACCTTGCCTTCGCTCCCATGTTGGTCATCGTGGGCTTCAATAAATTATCACGCCATATAAAGCAATTAATTCTGCAGCTACTGCACTCCACTTGTTTCCCAGTTCGAGCGAGGGTTGTTTGTGCAAACTTCTTCCACATTATTTGCCTACAGCTGGCTTCCTTTTTATCCGCTTTTTTTGGGCCAGGATAAATAAGGTTTTAATAGGGTTCTGCTCTTGTTTTCTGTTAATTGATATTTCCTGCGCCATCGTCACTTTCTACATAATTCGATTTTCTATGTAGTGCAAATTTTTCAATTATTCCTACAGCTCTTGTCAGTGTCCCCGTTTTGTGGCCCTGCAAAGTGGCTTGCAAATTACTTTCGCCCTTACTTTCTCGGCGCGATGGAGGGGATGCATGCTGGTCCTGTTATGGGTCCTGTCATGTAAGCGGTCAGCTTGTAAGCTTGATTGGCTTTTCTTGCGGTTGTCTGACGCTCTCGACGGCACTGCAGCGTAACAATGTTTGGCTGGAAATTAAGTTTTGTGCTCTAGTTCGCCGAACATATATCCATTTTTTCCTGCTGCAGTGGCGGGTTGTAGTGAAAGTGTTTTCATGTGTGTAAAAACTTGTTTAAAGGACACGTTATTCACGTTTTCTTTTCAGTTTTGTCTACAACTAAGGTGTACATTTTGCCACATTCCTTTTCGCTTTATATAATAATCTATTTTCTAATAATACTAAGATGCCTGTTGAAGCTACGGCGGGAACTCCAACTCGAAGTACATATTACCCAAGAATTTTATATGTATTTGTTCCCCCAGAAACCCAGATAGCATAATACAGCTCTATCGACATAAGTTCACTGCCATTTGTCGCCGGCGAGTGCCAAGCAATCAATTTCCCGGACAACGAGGACAGCCGCGCCTTTGTTTAAATTTTGGCAAGGCACAATAATTTTCCTACGCAATTCGGTTATTTGACCCTCCCAATACTGTTTGGCCTGCCAAAATAAAGGCGTGTGCCCGGGTCCTTGGAGAAGTTTTGGGAAAAAACCCGAACCGGCCCAATAAATTATGTTGACAAAATGCATTGCAGTGGGCGTGCCCCCACGCCCCATAATTAGTGCATTAATAAAGACGGGGACTGTTGGCAGATGGATAGACAATAGAATCGGATAGTTTTATTTATGCGATTTGACGGCGCTGCAGAGGAGGCGATCCAATAAAGTAGTCGAATCCGGCTAACGGCGCTCGCTGTTGTCGCAAACAACGCCATAATAATGTAATGAAATTTATGATGCGCATTTAATGTACTCCTCGCCCAACACGGCGCGACAATAAAGGACAGACCCGCCGACCGAGGGAAGGACGAGAACTTAGACTTCGATGGTCTGGACTGGGGATTGTACTATGTACTTGGAAAAATAACGCAGAATCCTCAAAATATTTTGTAGAATTTTCCAGAAGCCTAAAACTTTGCTACCCAAAAAACATGCAAATGAAAAGGATTTACTTGAATGAGTAAAGATTGAATGAGAATCATTTACTTATTTTATTTTTAAATTGTATAAGATGGTTAAATAATAATATTTCTGTTTATGGTAAGCATAAATAAAAATATCCTTTCCCCATTCGAAAGCCCACTCTTTTTCTTTGTGTGCAGTCCTGCCTGGCCAACACTTAACTGATTTCAAAATTATATTGCCGCGAGTGTGAGTGGATTGCTGGGCGAGTGTATGTGTATAATATGGCATATAATTTTATTGCTTATTGTTCGCGCTGGTCAAGGCATTTTCCACCTCCCCGCCCCCGATTTGTGCCATCCCCCCGTAATTTGTGCGTTTGTGCGTGATGAGAGGCGTTCCGAACTGCGAATCGAGACGACAGGGTAAATATTTGCACTGGGCAAACGTTAGTTGCGGCAATCTGGACACATATCTGTGTGTTCGATGGGTTCAAGTCCCTTGTTTGTTTAGTTTTCATAGAGTTTTATTGTCTCAACGCAATGCATTTATTGGAAAAACGACGGGGAAATTGATTGCCCTGCTGAATGAAGGTTGGGGTTCCGGAGCTCATGTCTACTGAAACTTTTAATGTACATGTTTTATTGAAGTACTTCAAAACAATTGCTAAATGGTTTTTCATCTCAAATATTTTAGATTTCGTTTTCTTCAGCAAGCGGGTTTGATTTTCTTTCAAAACAAACTGTCAGTAACCTGAGATTATACACTTTGAACTTATTTATATACACTTTACACGTGCCATCTTTTTATTTTCTGAATTTTACACCTGCAGACTTCCGAGAACTGCGATATTTCTGACCACACCAAGATATCGCTTTCGGACCGAAGAAATATAATCGAATATTTGGAATGGAAAGCCAGTTCACTAAGGAAAATGTCATCGATGCACTTGATAAATTGAGCAAGGGTAGCGACCGTTCAGCCGACAGATTCTTGCGTTCCTTTCAGAATTCAGTGACAGCTTGGGATGTTGCCGAGGAAATTCTGTCCGACTTCTCTCATCAGCCCATGCACATCCAAACCTTTGCTGCCATCAGTTTGTCCAAGAAGATACAATATGATATTTGTTTGCTGACAATGTACGATTCAGATGTTTTAAGAGGAAGACTGGTCAATCACCTTCTAAATGCCGCCAAGATTCCGGGATCCAATACTCTGATTGTGCAGTTGGCCAAGTGCCTTTCAATTTTGGTCCTGATGAATCCACACTGGTTGGAAGAACTGGGCGCCTTTGTGCAGCTAATGTCTGGGGAACCCGATTACATAATGGCTCTCTTAGAGGTCCTGAGGGTCCTGCCAGAAGAAGCCAACGCACCCAATTTTCGCCCAGCAGAAGTGGTTTTGGAGCATCTCCGTCGTACTTCATCCTACATTTTAAAAGTGGTGGAAGAGATTCACGAGCGGATGGAGCGCTCAAAAGGCTTCGCGAACAAATGCTTAGCTGTCTGCGGATCCTGGACAAGTAATGGGTTCTTATCACCCGACCGAGTGCTGGACTCTTTCCTTTTCCCTTGGTCATTCGCTGTACTAAGTACCCCGATAGCTGAAGGACACTTTGAGTCGGCGGAGTTGATGGTCGCCCTGCTGGAGCAATGCCTGGTCCACAAAAACCCGGACAAATTATTGTTTACGATGCTCATCTCCCTGAAACCGGCATTCGAAAGATCCATGGGCGATAGCGAGAAGTTGCAAAACTATTGCCACATCTTTGTGAATCTGTTCGAAACGCATTATTTGCTAACAAAAAGGGATGCCTTAAAGATCCAGGAGCGATTGGAAATTATCGAGTTATTGTTGCTCATAGCAACACATTGCCCGATTCTGGTAATCGAAACCTCAATGCGCACTTGGTGTCTATTCTCAGCCGATTTGTTCGACCAGTCCAATTCGGAATTGAATACTTTATACCGACCCTACTTCGTGCAACTCATAAAGATTCTCTTCTCCCGAGCTAGAATACAAGCAAATAATGAAGGCAAAATACTACCAAGTCCAATGAATCGTTTCCGAAGTCTCTTGGCCGAACTTCTGGCTGATGTGGCCCACTTAATTGAGCACGAAACCATTCGGGAGTTGAACGCTATTGCCACAAATGAGCAGAGCCACTGGTCAGATGTGGAAATGGCCATTTTCTTCTTGAAGCATCTAAAGAATCTTGAAAACTTGTAAAATTTCGACTTGAAAGAGTCAATAAATCTACTTCACAAAATCACCATCATCAGAGTAAAATTTCCAAATACTCTATATGAAAACGGAAAAAGTGGTCTATATACCAATTTCGGCATCCAGCATTAAAGTTGTATATACATTTTAATATAGGGATTTTAGTGAAGATTTAAAAATTTATTCCCTATTAAAGAAAAGAACGAGTTTGAGGCTATATTTTTATTCGGTGACGATAAGTTATTTAATAATCCGAGACCGTTGATAATAAATCGGTGTTGACAGTTTTCCCATGACTCATCTTTATGCCCGAACCCTTAGCACTCACAATCGTCTTATGACAACATCAAAAAGAGTCCAAATCGCCTTTCTTAGCGAAAACCATAAAACAGCAATCCACGCGAATAGACAAGTTAATTTTGGTAACTAATTTGGGAGCAGTTAAAAGCCAGCACACGCCTAAATCGTAAAATAAAATCAGATCCGCGGCTTATTCGACTCCGAGTAGGAGTCCTTTGCCGGCGGAGTCCTTCGGCTTTGGCTTGCGAGGAAGTGACTGAGTGACATTGACGGCGGACTGACACGTGATATCAATTCTCGGTCCTCGTCCTTGGCGATGATTCAACCGAATCACAAAGGACCCAGCTGATGATGAGGTGCAAAAGAGCGGCCCGAAACAGGGCAGGAAAATGCGTCAGTCCCGTTCCCGTTCCTGTTGCTCCTTTTTTTCGCCTGCGCACTTCCGCAATAATTTTTATCGCATTTATTTGCCTCGGAGCTGAATTTTTACTGCCGCCTGCCTTTGGCCACATTTCAGTTGGCTGGTGGGTTCGCCGGGTTTTCCTAGGCGCCACTTGAACTATGAAAATTTGTCCCGCCTTGCTGGCGCCGTGTTTATCGATCGCGCATGGAAAACACTTTTGCCATTTGCTTTATCTGCCAGCAAACATTGCCGGGCAGAAGGAAAATTATATGTGTGTGCAGGAGAGGGTAGACAGGAGCTCGGACTTGGTTCGTTGGTCCTGGTTTCTTTTCCATTTCCATTTCCCTTCCCCTTTTCCACTTCCCCTTTTCCCTCTCTTCGAAATTCGTCCGTAACTCAGTTTGGCGCATTTTCGCTTTCCCTCGTCGCGTGGTGCGTTCATAAATATTCCGGTTTTGCTTTGGTTTTGTTTGTAGGGGAATGTGTGTGTGTGTGTATGTGTGTGTGTTTTAAGTGTGTTTCTGTTTTTGCAGCAATTTCAGTTTTTATTCCCGTAATTTATATGCCCCCCAATTATTGGGGTAGGTTTGGGTAAACGTTTTCCTGGAAGCCAACGAAAATCAGGCAGCAGGTCTAAGGTTATCGGAGGTTGGCACTGAGTTGCAATTACCACTTGCAGTGCAAGTGGCCAACTTAGAAATAGAGCTTGCATTAACTGACAATTATCGTGGCCTTATTAAGATTTTTGAGTGACGAATTACAGAGGAATTCGAGTTATTATTTCGATCTTCGTAACCATTACAGGCAGATTATTGTGAAGCGGAAGAAAATAAATTTCTTGAGAATGCATTAAAATGAACTTAACCATTACTCCTGTTGATTATTTTTTTTTATTTTATGCTCAATTTAAAAGTTCCTCCTTCCCTTCAACAACCCCTTTTGCCATTTTCCCCACCTATTTCATCTCACTTGGACCCACTTCAAGTGACCCTCATAATTTACAAAAACATTTCATTTTAAAAATTAATTTCAGACATTGCCCCCAAATGGAAAATTTGTTTTAATTGATGATTTACGTTGCCATTCACGAGCTGGAACCCTTCTCCCTAATGAGGACAGTTGTTGTGGGCAAGTGTTAACATGGAAACCCCACCCACCGCTCAGCCACCCAACCACCCTCTTGAAGTCAAGAAACGCCGCTAATCAAGTGTTAACGAAGGAAACCCGGACAGCTGAAGGAACTTTGCCGTATTGCCCTCGTCCGCGAGGACTTTTCCCCGTCCTTTTAAATATTTAAGTGGATTTATCCTGGCGGAGGAGGGCCGAGAAGAAGGGATATTCAGACAGACTTGGAGCACTTCCTTCTCCATTTAGAAATTTGCATGCAACTTTTTGCTGCAGTTTTTGCTGTTGCTTTTATTTTTCCACCTGTCGCGTAAAATTTCACACAGCAGCATAAATTTCAGCCCGACGGCAACCGCACCGGAGGTGGGGGAAGGGAAAAGGAGGTGGGAAAACCACCTGGCCACGCCCACTCCTACAACTCCCCCACGGCTCCGGTTGCAGGCGGTTTTCCCTCAGGCGACGCGCCGCATTTGACGCCACATAATTTTGCTGTCGGTGGAACTTTTTGTTAGCCGCTTGTTGTTTTCCCCCTCGTTCCCTCAATTTTTGCGTATTTGTAGGACCAGCCACGCCCACTCCGCCCTACGCCCACGCCCGGCGCATTGGTGAAATTTATTTGGCGACAATAACAAAAGTTTTGCATACTTCTGGGTGGTTTCGGCGGCATTTCATTTACGATTTCGTTTTCGTTTTGTTTGCTAATTAAAAGTAAGTGCTGCAGTCCCCTTCTCACCTGAAAAAAGGCACTGTGGTTTGTTTGTTAATAAATTAATAGTAATATCTGTAAAGTGCCTGAAAATCTAATGAAAATTAAAGTTGCCAACAAGAGTATTTTAAGCAACAAGAATTGTAAGGTCATTGAGATATCATTAGTTTACCTTTATAATAATGCTCTTGTTATCAACTTAACTTGAGGAGATCGAACAGTATTTGTTACTTTTCAAATTCAGCAAATATCCCACTACCACTGTGCAGTGAAGCTATCTTAACCAGCTTAAACTACCTCCTCGGCCAAATTAATCGCAGAAAAGGGGCGAATTTAAAGAAGTATTTTGGAAAACTGCACACGTGTTAGCCGCCTGCCATCCTGCGCCCTCTGCCCCTGCCACGCCCACTTGGGACGCCATTTTGCACGCGAACTTTGGCCGCAGTTTGACATTTTGCCGCAAGGAAAAAGCCCCACGAAAGGAAAACTTGAAAATAAAAAGAAGCTAGGCGAACATTTAAAACTTTCGCAGTTTTAAATTGTCGCAGAGCAGAAGGAACGGTCGTAAAGGCTGCAGTTGACTTTCTTTTGCCCCCTCCCACCGAAAAAAAAAAATGCCAGGGTCCTCGGAAAACCTCAACTGAGAACTCAACTCGATGCGACTGTCAATTGCAAATGTCACACTGGGAAAGCTCTGAGGGCAGAGCTGGAACTGAAAGTGGAGTCGGTCTTTCCGCTCGGCTGTCACTAATTCCCCCAGCTCGATTTGCATTTTTCGGTTTCGGCTTGGGCTTGGGTTTGGGTTTGGTTTTTCCTTTACCGTGTTGCACACAGCGCTTGTTTTTCCCTTTGTGTGTGCTTTTTCGGCCATGTGCTGCGGCGGTTTTTCTAAATAAATTGAACATTTGCTAATATCTTGATCAAATGTCGCTGTTATACCGCTTGATAAATGGAAATTTCTGTTGTCTGAAGGTTTTCCAACTCTCTCGTTTTTTCGCCGAGAGTTTTTTAACGGTTCGCTTGATTGAGTGGGTCGGCCGCTGGTCCTTGACAAATAAATAAACTTGAAAATTGCTGCGGGCTAAGGTTTTTTGCATTTAATTTTCGTATAAAATTCGGAATTATCTATTTGATGTAGGCTTTAATTTTAGCAAAGTTTTCAAAGCTTCTGGTTACTTCATTTAATATAAATTTAACTTTAACCTTTTAAACTTCACAATGTTTCTAGAGATATGTAGGAATCCCTGAAACCGGAACGATGAATTCTTGTTGCGATTCCGCCAAAGTTTCGGTTTTCGGGCCACAAATTTACAAGGCAAAACAAACTAATAAGAAAGTACGTGCGAATAATTTTACAAATTAGTCGAAGAGACTGGGGAAGAGGGCGGGGAGCTGAGGAGAGGTGACACCCGCATGCCGGGGCATGTAACCAAATACTTCTTGAGCCACTATTTCGGGGCAATAAAGCCCCAACTAACATGATAAGAGACCAGGGACTCGTGTAGAAACCAGACACGCCTCAAACTTCGGCCCGCAACACTGTGAGATGCAAACTGTAAACAAGAAGAGCTTGCAACAACTATTCTGCGTGCCCCATCGCTGGCTATCGCTATTTCACTTGGCAAACTCGTGGCGTCCACACGTCGTATACTCGATATCGTGAATCCGTTGAGTATGGCAAAAGGTGAGAGTTTTATGCAACTAAAGCGTTTTCTTTGAAGTTTAAAATTGATTTTTTATGAAATATGTTAACATAATTGTTGAGCATTTTAGTTATCTTTATTACAGACAATCCGATGTCCTAAATTGTCTTGGTAGCCCAAAAATATCCGAACTGGTAATTGCTTACCCACTTTATCCACCCACCGACATTTTTGGGGAGCTTCAATCAGTTTACTCGAGCTAGTTTCGATTCTGGGGCCAAACAAAAAGCAATTAGCCAGCACAAATCCGTGGAAAAACAGCAGGGAATCAAGCCAGCGAGCGGGGAAAAAGAAAAACAGAGCGACCCGGAAAAAGTCCAATAATAAATAAATAAAACTTAAAGCAACTCACATTAATGAGGCCGCTTGGCGCCACTTGGCATGACAAACATGTGGCGCACGTGGCCAGCAACCCGAACTTGGACTGCTCCCGGGTGTTTGGGTGGGTGGATGGGTGGGCGGACCGGTGGGTGGTAGTGGGTGGTGGTGGGTGGTTCCAGTACTAATTCCCTAACATGTCACGAATCATATTGAACATGCGGCTGTGCCAAATGATGATGAGCGTCGGCCAATGAAGGCGGGAAGTCGAAGGAGCGGGGAAAAGCGGAAAAACCGACAGTCAGACAAACGGACTGACTAACTGACGGACTGACGGTGGAGCATAGGAATTAAGCCAAGTGTTGTCTGCTTCCGCTGGTGGGATGGCTAACACTTAACTCATTTTCTACATGTGCTGCATACTAAGAGTGCAATGCTCATTTCGGTTCGCTGGCAATTATAATTGGGTGTGCGGAAATTGTGTAATTTTTCACAAATTTTCATGCATCATTCCGCTCACACCCCCTTTTCCCATTTCCCCATTTCCCCAGTTGCCCCTTTGGCCCATTAATTATTATTTTGCTCGCACATTTCGCTGATTTATTGAGTGTCAGCTGGGCGGGAGGCGTGGCGCGGAATGCAGGATGTGAACGCAGGCAAATTATTTTATTCGGTGCCCCAACAGCTGCAATCACTGCGGCCTACAAATCTCTCCGGCGAAAAAATTAAATGCAAATTGCAAATGAAATTACATGCACTTCCACTTGAGAAGAGCGCAGCCCCAAAAACGCAAAAGCTGAAATAAAAATTATTAAACAATCAACAGCTCAAACAGAAGCTGCGGAATACCTAGACGGGAAAACCCCGCCCCCCTTCCGCTTTCCGGATTTCCCCTCATGATGACGCACATTAAAAGCCTGCAACATTTCGACCGCCATTAAGTCAAATGGATGAGCTTGTGTGTAATAAAATTTTTTATTATCATCTGTCGCTTGCGCTGAAGCATCGAAATGAAAACCAAAAAAAAGTATAAAAACAAGAAGTGAGCGGAAGACGGATATCTGGGATATATCTGTGGGAAATGGTAAATGCTCTTCGGAAAAATAAAATATTGCAAACATTTGGCTTCAAAACACGTAAATTTATTGCTGTTCCCGAAAGTATATTGAAAATTAAATATTCTGAAAATAAATATTCTAATTCAGATGTTTAACAGTTGACTCAAAATATTCTAGGGGTAAGTTGTTTAATTGGGAAATAATTGATATCTCATCGTTGGCTTCCAAAACCACTTATCCTGTGAGGACATTCAGACCACCAATTCCTTGTCTTGGTGAGTTCACACAAAACATCAGGGAAACCCGCAGAAAGAGACAGGAAGAGGAAATAGAGGGGAACAGGGAGACATTCGGGCAGACAGGCGCAGGCATTCAGAAAAATGATGGTCAGCAGCAACATCAACAACAACAATCGGGAAATATCAGCAGCAAACTTTCGAAAAACAATTTTTTCACTTTGTCTGCCGCCGAGGGAATATATATTTTTGCATTTTTTTTTTAGTTTTATGGCATTTTAAAAGTAGTCAGAGCCCCACCGCCAGCGCTCTGGCATTTTACACTCGAGTGGCGTGAAAATTCATTAAAAAATTGTGTTTAACATGCCAAACAAAAACAGCAGTAGCATCAGCCACCCAAAAACAAAAAATGAAAAATAAAAAAAACGAGGCGAAAATTTTTGCGAAATTTTTTATTGCGGTCCAGAGGAGCCAGAGGAATTTCGTGTTGGCCTCACGGATCTCTTGCATTAATGGCCGCACTTTGGCGTACTTTTTGACATTTATTTGACGCATGGCAATGATGTTCATAAATTTTTCCCCGGACGAAATGCAATTCTCGCTGCAGCGGCACTTGGGATGGCTTACCCTCGATTTCCTTTTATTTCCGCAGGGAATCTCTAGCTGTGTCTTGAGTCTAGAGCTGAAATGAGGCCTGTCAGCGGCAGTTGTCTTTCGATAAAATGGCTCCACGCCCACCCAACACAAAGCAATATGTGGAAAAGCAATTTATGCCAAAGAAACTCGCAGAATGGGAACAACTGGGGTTGCCAGAACAATGGCACGAGGCCTTGGTGACTTGTCAAAAGCGGAGCGGAGCGGCCTCCCCTCGCGAAATTCATTTGTTATGCAAGCTACATTTCCGTTTCCGGTTAACACAGTTAGCAGCACGACTCAAGACCAATTGAATGCGCCAGGAACGACGAGGGCCGTAACAAGAACAGGAACAAATACTGCAACGTCAAGTCGGAAAAGTAATTTGCATTTGCTCGCTGATTAATTACAGCAGCGCTTAATGATGGAAAAACATTTCGAGGCTTTATTCGTTTACAACCCAGAAGTTGATTGATTTTTCAAAAACGTTTTTTGGGTATAGCTCTGAAAGCAATATTAACGGACAGAAACTTGAGGATATAGGAACTACAATCTTTAATATTCAACCTTGCGTATACGTAACGTTATCTTCTGCATTTGTGTGATAAGTACAATATATGCAAATGTTTCGAAAGCGAAAAGTATTTGCAGCTTATTTGCATTTCTGCAACGAGCGTCGCATTGCGGTCGGAAAAGTCGAGCGGAAAAAGGGCCGCTTAAAATGCATTTGGGCCCTCAACCATATCGTAGTTCCATCAACATCAGATGGCGTTGTGTTTGGAAAAGGGTTGGGTTTCCCCGTGGGTTTCCCAGTGGGCGTGGCAGGGGCAAGGGGAGGGGCAGGAGGGGGGAGCACTGCCCAATTGTTTATACCACACGTACAGCCCATAAATTTGCCACACACAAATGCGTTGAGTATCTATCGAGCACTATATCATTATTTGCCAACTTGAGGTGCGCATTAATAATTATCGCCGGCGATGAGAGCCAAGTCGTTGGAAGGGGACTTCTTACGGCTGAATGTAGCTCAAGTGCATAATTATGAAGTTTTTGGTTGCTAGCTAGGAAACTAGTGATGGTAAATAGTGAAGTGTTATAACACGAGAAACTGAAATACTCATCAAATGTAATGAATAAACAAATCAATTTCATTTATCATTTACATAACTGTCTTTGATCATTTAATTTTTTTAATTGTCTGTCCTTGGTAAGTCTGTAAATGTGGTTCCATTAAGAAATAAGTCAAATTGCTGGTGGCTGAATGAAGAACGGTGACTTTCATTATCAGCATCACCAGTCGCATCACCAACAACCCACTCATTTCCACCCACAGCTCATTCCACTGGTGAAAATGCTGCAGTGACTGTCAAGTCAAGTTGGCCGCAACACGTTGCCCCTAATGATTTATCATCGCTCCTGCTTATACTTATGCTTATGAGTGCCGCACTACGTTGATGATGATAATGACGAGGAGGAGAAGGACGAAAAGGACGATGACGAGGACGATGAGAACGAGAACGGCACTGAGAGCTCGAGTGGTGCATCCTTGCCATCCTTGGCGTTAATATCTGTTTAGCTGCACTCTGGCTTTCTGCGTTTAAGCCACCACTAATTTATGCAGAGTGACTTCTCGTCTTTTGGCTTAAAGTGCCAGTGAGAGCGTGGTGCGGATCTCTAGATTGCGATTCGATTTGCATTGAACTAGACGCCATTCGATTAAACACGCAACACTTGAGGAGCGGCGTTTGAAGGGAAGTTCTAAACTATTGACTAGTTGAGTTGATATGCCTATTATTTATTATTAGCTGCTGGATTCTATCACTGATTAAAATTATGGTTAAATTAGATGTATTGATGTTTCGCTCAGCAACCTTCGAAATATATACAATGAATTTGTAAAAACCGAAACAAGTTTTGAAACAATTGGATCGCACAAATGTAAGTTAGTTTTGCAAATAGATAAATAATTAACCAATTTCTGCATTTTTCTTGCAGTTATAAACATTAGCCATGGCCGATGAAGTTACTTTTTCAATGCCTCCATTCCCATTGGACGCTGTAGAATACCCGAATACAACCACTTATTTCAGTCACTCTTCGGAAAACACGGTTCCAAGCTATTTGCTACCTGTTTGTTTGCTTCTTGCTCAGATAATGTGGAATAAATTGATATCGAAGTGGGTTTCTGTGAACGAGGAAGATCTGGAGAACGAATTCGGGAAAGATCTGCAAACCAAGGCAACTCGCGGCAGAAGCTGCGAATGCAACTACTGATTCTTAGGCGTGCTTGCTACTCCTGAAGCAAATTCCTTATTAAAGATCTTTGGAAAACAATTAATTATGGCTTTTAACTTAAATTGTTTTCCCTTTGAACTAAAGTTGCCTTCTTCCAGTGTCAGACTTTCCAACTTCAAATTAAAGGCAATCAAGCGGAGTCCCGATGCCGTGGCTCTTCGTCCTTTTGGTCCTTCCTTGGTCAGCTCCTTTGGCCTCTTCTGTCCGGCAATGAAGACATTTTGAATAGCACAAAAACAAACAAGCGGCAACCAAATGCCAGCACTTGCCGCCGCCACTGTCCCGTTTACTATTTTCCTCTTCCTTTGGCTTTCTTCGTTCCTGCTTCATCTTCGTCTTGGGTTTTCCTGCACTCGAAAAAATGTTTATTTAATTAACGTTACATTCTCTGCTTTCAATGAAATTTTAAATGGGAACAGTTTCAAACAGAAGATCTTAACAACAATTTTTCTTGCAATTATACTTCGGTATAAGCTCAAGGAGTGGTTAGTATTTTTTCTTTGTGTAGGCAGGGTCTTAGCTCAGGTAAAAATAAATTGTAAATAATTCCGTTTATGCGGCATGCGAAGACAAAACACATAAAACTGCCAACCAACCGAGCAGCCAGGCAGCCAACGAGCTGTCGGGTGGTTGGGTTGTGGGTGGTTCGGTGGTTCGGTGGTGGTGGGTGGTTCGGCTTCGCCCAGGTGAGAGGGGTGGCCAAAGGTGAGCCCCAAGTGCTGTTAGAATTTACTACGCTCGAGGGTCGGGGCAAAAGAGGCAGAGGGGGCGGAAGGGGCAACGACGGCGCTGCAGGTCATTTTCATGGCTGCCGTGGCATACGTAATTGAATAGCAGACAGCAGGAACAAGGAAGCGCCGAGCGGGGGAAAGGGAAATGGGTCCAAATATACCTCGCACTCGTTGGATTAATTTTTAATGAATTCTCTCCTTTAGCCCGTCTCATTCCCATCCCCATTCCCATTCCGATTCCGTTGCTGCGACGTCTTGCATTTAGACCGTCTTTATTTGCGGCAGCCAAGACAAATACACAATAAAGCGACGTGTGTGTGAGCCAGGATATAAAAACTTAAGTGAGATCGAGTGGAGTGGGTGGGGGATTTCCGAGGAAAGTGGGGCGGGTGTCGGCGGGTCACTTTAACAATTTCAGCCATTTAAGTTTGGCGTCAGTCTGCTGCCTCATATGCAAATGCAAATGTGGTTAAGAGAAGCGAATTCGAGCCACAGGAATTATGAAAAATATGCCAGTGCACAGGCCAAAAAGGAGATCAAAGGGTGAGGGCCATTGCATGCACATGCAAGCGGATTAACATTTAAATTAAAAAAGCAAAGGCCGCAAAGTGCCAAACCAAACAAACAGAGTGCGAAAACAAAGCAATGTGACTTGCAAATACCCTGTAAAAAAACAAAATAAACAGGGACATTTACAATTCGACTGCAAGTAGAAAATGAAATGAAATACTTATTTTTGCGCATTTGAATAATCTAATACTAATGATATATTTTTAATTAGTTCTAAATTTCCTACATATATTCAATAGCCAGTTATACCCTTGAATTTCTATAAACTGCATCGTGAACCGAAGTTTCCGAAAAGCTCGCTCGTTTCTCTCTCCTTTCACAGGACTTGCATTCTCTTCTGCGGTCCTGCTCTCAGTTGCAAAACAGCTGCTTGTCCTGTGGCATGATTCCGGTTTTTTTGTCCTCTGTTATTGTTGTGGCAGCTGCTAAATTTTGTTTTTACCCCGACGTTTTTTTAACCACAGGAGTAGCCTTTGCGAGTTGTAATCTGTTTGACACGAAAGTGCACAAATGTGTTGCCTACTTTTGTGGGTTGTGCAGGGTGCAGTGACGAAAAGTGCTCAAAAATAATATTCTGTAAGTTTTAAAAATCTTTAGTTTTTGTTACTTAAGCGACAATTTTAATTTAAGAATAATTTACCTAATATAATTTTTTACGAATTAAAAACAAAAAAGGCGCAAAGCTGCAGCTGGATAAACAAGAGAGGCAGCTGACGAAAGCTTCTGCCTCACATTGTAAAGCTCCGCTTATGAAGCTTTTGTGATGCACTTTTAAAGCGCAAACTATAAACTATTTGAATTCTATAATTGGGACAATTATGTGTATGAATTGCAATAATCTTAAGTTGTTTTTAAAGTCAGAGAAAGTCTCTAAGTATAATAGTACTTTTCTTTTAATCGATTGGCTTAAACGAGAATGAGTTTATAAAAAAGACTTTAAGCCGAAACGTGCTTAAACTCTGTTTGGCGGGGATTTGTACACAAGATTCGATCCAGCGAATTTCGTTTTTATTGTGAATTGGAAACTTAAGTTTGTTATCGATGTGCTTTTCTATTGAATAATAATTGGCGACGCTCTGAAATATGTGCCAATCTACTTTGAGACACACCTATTGAACCTGCAGGAGTACAAATAAATCAAATATGATTATTTGATGACCTCCTTGCCCCCAATGCTGTTGTTGCCACACTCGTATCTGCAGCAAATTAGCATTTGTTCAGCCAACAACGAGGACTCTGCTCCTTGGTGCCCGTAAACAAAATGTTGCAGCATTTAGAGCGCAAATAAAAATGGCAACGAGGAAAACAAGTTCTCCTTTTCGTTCCGCCTTTCTTCCTCACAGGGCTCACATTCTCAGATATTGCATAAATAATTTATGTAGTTATTTTTGTCTTTTGCCCTTCGCCGAGTTCTTTCCACAAATAGTTTCTCGAATGCGGATTCAATTTGCCGGGGCCAAAGGTGGTGGGTTGCTCTTCTTGGGAGGAAAATGCATATTTAAATCAAATAAAATTCCTCAGCTCGGAATTAAATGTTTAAAAATTTAAAAAGCGACTTTCGCTGACTGGCACCCTCTTGCCAGCCATCATCTCACTTCTCACCTTGCCACCACCTTGGGGAGTCGTTAATTTTTATCACATCTCCTTGATCCTGGCTCGTCCTTCCCCCTTTCCGACTGCATTCGACTCCAAAAGTGCATTGGGCACCGGGGGCAGGTGTCTGCCCATTTCCTTGAGAAGGCATTTCTTATTAAAGCTAAGCGCAGGACCCAAAAGGACAGCAAAGGAAACTCTGGCTGCCGCAATGGTTGGTAAATGCAATGGAAATTGGGTGAGGAGGGAATCGGGTATTACGAAACTCTTAGCTCGCCGACTTTTTCGATGATATAGGAATAATCTAACAAAAGGTAAATGCGTTGGATATATGCTAATATTTATTGATTCAAAAGTTTGTCAGGATTGTTTTCCTTTTGATGCTTTTAAGTTTGCTGGTTGATCTTGAAGCCCTTTAGAATTCGAGGTTGCCACTTTCGGTTAGGGTAAATTTCGCATTGAGACGCGACATGCATAGCTAATGACCGAATCCTCGCCATCTCTGTGCTGCTGTCGGAAAAGTAATAAAGCGTGGCCAACAAAGCGGACTCAAAGCGAAATTCGTCAGCAAAAGTAATAGAAATTGAAGGCATGCCCCAAAAAGGGGGTCTGCAGCCGCACAAAAAACGAAGCGAAACGGAAACGGAAACCGCAAGCGGGCAAAGACAAAAATGGCTGCCCGTCTATCCGGAGTGACATTCCCCTCCAAGCTTCAACCTCGAACCTCCAACTATCCGCTGATTATGAATACGGGGAGCTGACCGCAGGCTGCAGTCTGTTAAAATCCGGAGGTCGATGGCCCTGGGATCCCGTGTCGCATATGTAAGCAGCCCACGTTGCAGTTCTTTGTTGTAAATTGGCAAATATGCAAATCAGACCCAGACGATCAACAGGAGACAGGACCCTCGGCACAGGCTCATCATCATCATCTGGCTGCAGGACTTCTCAGTTCCCAGCTCCCATCTCCCAGTTCCCGTTCTCCCTGTTTCGGCTTAGATTTGTGGCCAATTGTGGTGTGGTGTGCGTGACCTGGAACCGAAGTTCTTAGCCCGCTCAGGGCAATAAAATTTTAAAAACCGACAGCCACTTGAAGGTTAAAAGTTGGCCAAAAGCTTTTTCGCTCTCTTTCGCAGAAGACCCTCGCTAATCGCTGGCATTTCAAACGCTCGCCGTAATCCTAATTGCCCAAAGTCGCAGCCGAAAGGCTGAGAGTGCTAAAAGTTAGCAGTTGGCAGTTTTTTCAATGATTTGCAAATTCGCCCCTGAAGATGCAATAAATATGGGGTTGAGCTTGCGGACCAAACACTTAAAATAATTTATATTTTATCATTATGAAACGGTAATAATTTTTTAGTAAGCTACGCAGCAACATTGATTTAAAACTTCTTTCTTAAAATCCCAGTACAAAAATGTAATCTACACCAATATATAAATACTATAAAACGCATTGAAGAAATTATATCCCTTTTACCCAGTGTAGCAATGCCCAAATACAAGCTCAGCAGTTTAGGGGAATAGAAGGAAGCCAAATCCGCTGCCAAGGAAAATGCCCAGCCGCGTTTCTGGCCGCTGTAAAAGTTGTAAAAATATATAAAAATTAAAAAGTTGTAGCCCAAAAACGTCAGCACCACTGCCAGACAACGGAACCAGAGGCCAGGGCAAAACTCTGAACAAACCGAATGGATTGGGAATGGGAATGGGAACGAGAACGAAACCAATAAAGCAAAACAAATCCACTTAAATGTGCCAAGTGACGACGGCCACAGCGAAAAAAGGCTAAGAGCTGGGGCACCGGCCAAAGTGACAAAGTTAAATTCGAAACTCATAAATTGGCTTATCCACTTAACTGTTAACGGGTTCTCTCCGGCCAGGACCAAGTTTCGTTGCCAGAAAAAGCTCAAAAAACATGGTAGATGTAAAAACCGTTGGCTAATAATGGCGACGGCCCAAAAAACGACACTCGCATCGATCAGGCGAAAAACTCGGACTCTGACTCGACCGCTTCATTTGGCAGGCAAACTTTGTCCCCTCTCCCCTTTCTGGGGTTTTTCCGCTGAACTTTTCGCATCATACTTCAATCAGCGTTAGTCACTGCCGCCGCATGTCCTTCAACTTTGGCGGTGCCGTTGCCGGTGCATCTGGTGCGAGTCCTTGCCATGAGTCGCAGGAGAAATTGCAGCCACCGTTTCGACGACTTTCATTCACCCGATTGCCTCGTGAGTCACAGCCCTCAGGCTTTGTTTTATTTTGTATTTTTCAGAAGGCTTCGAAATGAAATTAAGGCTGCAATCAAGTTTTAAGCTTTATGGAGCTAAGGATTTTTCATAAATGAAAACTATTATTCTTGAACTAGTAAAAAGAAAACTTATATCTTGGAAAAACTGTGAAAAAAATACAAAATGAAATAGATATATTAAAGAATCCCTTAGTCAGCAAGGATGGCGACACATGCCATACTTTTTAGTTTAGCTGCCATTTGCAACAAATTGCAGCTCATTAGTCGGAAATATTGCTGAAAAAAGAATAAACGCCGAGACAAGAGCATAAAACAGGAATTGAAAGCGCAAGGAAATTTTTCTCTTTACATTGCAAATATCTTGCAGCAAAAACAGTGGAATCGGTTAAAAAAAACTCCTTATTAAAATCTGTAAAATATTATTTACTTTCAAAAAATTTTGTTAAAAAAAGAAAACAATGAAGAACTCATGAAATATTGACGTTTGCTGCCATTCCCTTAAATTCAATGATGTTCCACTGTACAGGCAGCTGCAACTGATGCGAATTTCTTGCTAAATTTCAGCAGGACGAGCGGCAAAGAGTTGTGCCGAAAGTTGCCATAAAAATAAAATACACCTGGCGCCGTTCGCAGGGAAAAGGACTTTAAGGTGGCCGCAGGGGGCGTGGTCGGCGGAAAAACACACAAATATGTGTGCACGCTGATGTGAATGAAATGTTTGCCTGTGGAAATGACCGTTCACAAACATACAGACACGCAAGGCGCATTTATGGCATAATTAATTAGAAATTATACGCGTTCTGCATGTGTAATTTGCATATTAGTCGACCAGCAGGCACCGAAAGAGACGGAAAACAGCTCTGCAGAGCTGTGTGGGACAGAGACGACATTAGAATGCCGCAGGCTGACGCTCCATTGCGGTCATAGAACATTCCATATTTGCTCGCCAGGGGAAGTCCTTTGGGTTCCGTTCCCAGGACTTCTCCACTCCATAAATAGTTCCCTTCCTGCTGCTGCCAGCAGTCAATTAAAAGCATTTTTAAGCGACTACCCATTGGGCTACGTTTATTACTCCGGACACGTTAAAAAACTGTCAAAAGATTATTAAGCTCAGTAAATTTAAAAGTAATAAAAAGAACACAATTACCGCGGCATATAAAAGGTTAAAGGTGAAGGTTGTAAGTTTTGTCATATGTTGTCCAAAATAGAAGGCTCAGCTCTCAATTAGTGAAATCTTCTCGGATGATCTAAGTAATTGGAGATAAAGTATCCCCAGTCAGTCAGTTATTTGAGATTTGTTTGTTTTAAGGTTTGGGGTTTGCTCATCCTGACAAACTGAAAATCCGCAATGCAATTTTCCAGTTGCTCGCTTCACTTCGTTCGATTGGCTTCACATCGTGGAATTCGGTTTGACATTTTTCCCTTGAATTTAATACCATTAAATGTTTCTGCTGATTTGGCAGAATCGGGTTCTATTATTCATAGATTACCCGCTGATAAATGCTCTTTGTTTTCGTTTGCCGAGCTACGTAATGCAATACACACTCTTTAAACTCAAACAAATAAGTGACAAATGAAAGCAACAATAAAAGCAGCAAGACCTTCATTCTTTCTCCTTGGGGAAAACCTCTGAGGAAATTTTTAATGGGGTTGAGGGTAAGTAAAGTTTATTTGATAGGCGCGTGTTTAATTTTCACCCCAGACACCTTGTCCTCTCGCTCGTGTCCCTTCTCATAACTTATTTAACCCGAATGGCCAAAAATAGCATTTGTGCCTGGCATAACCAATTGCTTTAAAGTGAAAGTCACCCGCTCGTCTTGAAAATTCCTGCGGCGTATTTTTCCAACGCAGAAACAACAAGAGGTAATAGCTAAAAAACTTGTTAATGGCCTTTGGTTACAACTGTCAAAGCACGTAGTTGAGTGGGGTGGGAAAATTCGAGGGAAGATGCTCGAAAAGTTTTCATTTTCAATATCTTGCTGAAATTAGGTACTAATCCACACAATTTCGGCAGCCAATAAAGCTTTCAACAACTCATAATTTACGAATTATAATATATAATCAGTTTCAGCTAAATAAAAAACTGAAAATATTTGACAAATTTGGTAATTAAATGTTATTAAAACAACGCGCAATATGGAGGGGAAAATTATTTATTTCCCGCCAAAGTTCCTAGCCAGCTGACTAAGTTAGCGCTGCGCTAATGATGATAAAGTGTGCCAGAACCCGGACTTTTCCTCCCCCGCCAACCTTTCTTTCCACCCTCACCTGTCCGAACGAGACAAAGTTTCAAGTTATCAAAATACGAAACCCGCAAAAATTTATTAAGCTGGAGGGGTTGGGTGGCAAAGAGCTGTGTCTAGACTGCTTACTTAATAATAATTTGCCAAACAGCAACAACTGCAAACGAACAAACAAGCCAGCAGCAAAGGCATCTCATTTGAGCGTTACTAGTAAGCGAATGCACTGAGCGAAAATAGCGCACTTAACCAGGAGTTAGTCTTTATAATTAAAGTTGTTCTAATTGTAATTTAAGAAAAATAACAATTCAAATAAATACAAATTTGTGACATAATTTGTTATTGAACTTTGCAAGTGTATCGCTACAAAATAAATTATTTTACATAATTTAAGGACAATTTCTTTCTGTAAGATCAAGAAAAGCAAACGTGGCGTATACGCAATATTTGCTGTAATTTACACCAGCTGAAATAGAAGGCGAAGAGGCCAACTGGCTGAGAAGGCACATGGCTAAAAGGAAGCATGTCTTGCATTTAAAAATATACAAACACACCAACACTGTCGCCCAATGTCACTGTGTCTATGTTTGTGTGTGTGTGTATGTGTGTGGGTTGCGTTACGACAAGTTGATCAAATGGCCACCGGATGTACGGCATGAAGATAGAAAGAAACTCGATGGCGGAGAGGGGGAACAGGGACTAGACAACCGGAAGGCAGCTCAAAATACTTTGGCCCAGCTTTTGTCACATTTTTGCAGGTTTTTGCATAAGCCCGGCCAATTTCCATCTGGATTACAATTCATTCCTTGTGGCTAAAGGCCAACTTTAAAGTGCGACAAAGGCGCCACCTAGCGCCCGGCCAGCAAGCGCATTAGAATGCCAAGAAGTTTCCACAGACGTGTGAGAGTTTCCTCCGGTTTCCCCATTTCCCCGTTTCCACCGCCCCTCTGCCCCTCTGACGCTCACAAACTCCGGCCAAAGCAAAACCGGAAAAGATGATTAATTCAAAGTTATTAGAAACATGACTGAAATTTATAATGTCCAAAGATCAAGGAGATGAGAGTGGCATGCAACTCGGGAAAAACGAATAGATATTGAATGCGACGAGACTGAAAGAGAGCAAAAGGCTCTTAACTCAAATCGGGTTCTTAGATTTTTGGTTGCTTTTAAGACAGAAATCAATATTTAATTTTATTAAATTACAAGTATGTGTCGTTATTTAATTAAAGTTAAAGGTCTAAAAAGCACCTTGGTTTTAATTAGTAACTTTTCTGCATTATAACACACAGTGTTGTTTTAGTTAGCCGCTACTCAAACACACACAAGCACAACTTGGCTTATCGGTAGACAAAGTAGCAGCAATGGGGAAAATGGAAAGCCAGAAGGAAATCAGAACTGAGAAAGAGAGAAGACCGCAAAATGCGGTTGAGCTGCAGAACCATTAATTTGTTTGTTGCCTGTTTTAACCCCGCACAGGTTTCCGAATGGGAAGGCACTGGCTGGTATCCTTAGACAATTTGAAATTAATATTTAAATGGCTATGCAAATTCACTGTCAGCTGAAAATGAGCAAGTGCCTGTGGAAATTGCTGCGGTCGCCAAGGAAGGAAACTATTTTCAACTTCACTTAGCAGCAGTGCTTTCGCGTCTTTTTCGCTTTCTTTTCCCCGCAATTTATTAATTTTTTGTTTGTTTTTGATAAGCGTTCCAGTCGGGACTTTAATAAATTCTGGAAAAACAAAATGAAAAAGAAAATGCTGAAAGGGTTTTATATTGGAAATTTCAATGTTGCAATTATGCAAGAAATAAGAAGTATTTCTAAATATTTAAAATGCTTGGAGCTGTTTAAAGCAGATCTGTTAAATATAATTGTATTTGGAATTCTGCTAGTCTGAAAGTTCCCCTCACTGACTCACTGAAAATCATCGAAATACTGGGAAGAGCCGTTCGGAAAACCACTCAGTTGATTTTCACTCAACGTTCTCAGCAAGCTCTGTCTCTTAAGAGCTTTCTGTTGGGAGGCAATGGCGGAAAAGAGATTTCCCAAAGCTTTACCTTCGGAGAGCGTCATAACAACAAATCGAGTGTTTGTTGTCGCTGAGTCTTTGAGGTAAACAACATATGGCAAAATATGGAAACAGGCGGCCGAAACTAAATTGCTCAAATATTGATATTTGCATGGCCGCAACGAAAGGAAACTGCGAGTGTGTTTAGTATGTTTGGTGTGAGCAAACCCAGGCAGAGCATATAATTTACAACATTTTTGAGAAAATACTCGAGCAGTTATTGCATAAATATGGCTGGCATAAACAAAGCAGAAACGAGTGCTCTTTCACTTTCACTTGGGCATTTTCCTCTCTTAGCGCTTTTCTCACTCCGAGTGGGCCGACTCGGTTTTCATTTCCCTGCTTTTGTTTCCTGCTTAACAACAGCTGTTGGCAACATTTTCTCAAATGTTAGCTGGCCGGCCTGCTTTTCGGCTCATTACTGAAAGCCGAGCTTCGGGTCGTTGAGCTAGAACCAAAGGCGCCGTTCGTGGCCAAGTTCGTTGAGTGCAAACTGCAGTTCGCAGCGGCTGCGACGCCGGCGTCGAGTGCAACTATTGGCTTTGACCGTTTAGGTTCGTGTCTTCGTATCCGCGATTCTTGGCAACTCGAAAAGCGTAGCTCGCAGCTCGCAGCTCGCAACTCGGAACCAGGCGCCTGCAACTCGCAATCCGCCCAAGAAGCGCACTTTGGTTGCAAGTGCCGCCCGCTTGTGCCGCCGCTTCTGCGATATAGATTCCGATTTAGCCTTCAGTCTCCAGCCGACTTCCTCTACGTGCGGTTCTCACTCGTCAGTCGCCAGTTGCCAGTCGCCAGAACTCGTAGAATTAGAATTCGTCGCTAGAGTTGCTCGTTGACGCGCTTGCAGTTCGCAGTTCGCAATTCGCAATTCGCAGTCCGCAATCCGCAATCCGCAATCCGCAGTTTGCAGCTCCGCTCAGCTTCTCTCAGCCGGGAGTTATCCTTTCGTCACTTTCTAATAGAGCAGATCCTTTCGCCCTTCAGTTGCGCGCGCGTTTCTCCAGCTCGTGATCTTTTGCCCAACCGAAACTGTGTGGAAAAACTGTTTGAAAGGGAAGCCCCTTTCAGTTTGGTGGACTTTAAGTGACTTAAAAAGAACCCAAAAAGATTGTGAGACAAACCTAACAAGTTAAAGCTTATAGCAGTTAATCAACAGTTTTACTATAAGACTCAGAAAAAGGTATAGAAATATTAAGTTATTGGTTACAAATAAATAAATACCGAACGTTTTCTACAATACAATAAACTGCACATTTTAAATAAAAAAAACAGTCGCTCTTGCCTTTTAACAAGTAGCAGTTATATAAAGCAAAATACTCCATTATAAGATATGTGTTTACATAAACTTTAAGTTTATTTTTATTTTTTTATTTATTTTCTATTCTATTTAATTTCTATTAAAGTAATTTGTTTTTTTTTTTTTGCAGGTAGAAATCTTTAACTTTCCGTTAATGTAACTATTGTGTTTTATAAAGTTTATGATAAGCAATGTTTTTAATAAATAAAGGTTGTTTATAAGCCCAGTATATTTTGTTCAAATTTGATTATACTTTTATTTCAGTCAGCGAATTAATAAAGAGTCCAGAAACTAAAACTATTATTTTGTTTAATTTTAAAGCATTGGAATTGTTTCTTTGAACTATCTCGAAAGTTGAGCTGATTAGTAGAGTTGCTTTGAGGCAGCTAAATTTGCATTGGGTTGCCTTTAATTTATTGGAAACTCGGGAACAAAGGAAGTTGTTGCCGTTTCGTTGCCCTCTCAAAACAAATTCCAAACTAAGTTGCAGGACACCGCTCCCACCCGCAACTCCATCATCACCATCACCATCATCATCATCATCATCGACGTCGTGGCGAGGGATTGTTGGTTGTATTTTGGTACCAAATATCGTAACCGAAACCACAACATTCGACGTCAATCAGCAAAGCAGATTTCAATAGCTGTCCCAGAGCCTCCAAGTTGCTGCCGAAGTTGCTGTTCTGGCGCTGCAGTTGTTGTCGAACAGCATTCGCAATGCCTTCGGCCAGCTGCTGGAGCACCCCACAATTTTCCGTACCGCCCTCCTCAAACATTCCCCCCCGGCTTTCCCAGCTCTCTAGTTCTCATCTCGGCTGCTTCCAGCTGTGCCGAGCTGTTTCCGTTCATTGGCAAGAGTAGATTGGCCCATAAAGTTGCGAGTTGTTAGTTGCCAGTTCCAGTTTCGATTTGCCTGGCTTTTTTCCCCTGACAAAATTGAAGCCGAGGCAATGGCAAGTGCTGGACGTCGTGCAGAAGATTTAGCTTAAACAATCAACACGGTCCAAATTGGGCTTCCCCTGCTGCTACGGTCTTTCTCCCATTCTGACCGAATTAGGTAGTTTTTATTTTCAATTTCGTAGATAGTTTTAAATTATTAAAGCTCTCACTTTTAATCGGAACTATGAAAATTAAAGTGACCGCTTTCCAATTTTAAAAACAAATTTACACGACCCTTTAAGTTAACACTTAAACTACTTTTCGGTCGTGATCAGTTTATTTTCTTAATCTTCCTATTTTCTGGTGTTTGCTATTGCATCCAACAATTGATTGAGTTCCCCCATCTGCAGATGATTAAGTTATTTACTCTACCTACAAACCAAATCTAGTTCGACTATAATTTCCCTTTCTATCGCCTTTCAAATAGTTAGTTTTATTGGCCCAATCCATCCATAAATCTGCTCACATTAACTACAACTCCACACCTCGGCGGCACTTTGCGTATTAAACTGTCTTCAGGCTTCTCGGGTTCGCGGCTGATACTTTTTTGTTCAATAGCTTATCTTATATAAATCTATCCTTGTAAAACCATTAGTTTTTTTATGGCCTTAAGTCGTGGGCATTAAGTCGTAAATTAGGCCAGCTGACAATCTGACAGATGGACAACGCCGAGTTGATAGGAGACGGCGGCTATTCATTAATTGCGGACACTAAAATGTTTACGGCAACTGCCTCACATGTGCGGCTGGTTGCTCGCAAATTTTGTGTTTGGCCTTTGGCAAACTTTTAGTGTCGAATATCAAGTGATTTTAAAGTTTATCACGCGACTCGTTTTTACACACATAGCGAACAACGCCCTCTTTTAAGTAAAAGGCGGCAGTTCAAATGGGAGGAAGTGCAACTGGATCCCCGCCGAGTGGTTTCCTTAGCGAAAGGTGAAACATGATTCCCTCACATGGCCAGACCAACTGATGACTAGAAAGTGGTTAATCATTTGTTAGCGAATCCCTGATAGCCACTTATCACCTATTTACGAGTTCCAAAAATGGATCATAATCATTAAAAAGTCGGATAATTACGAACTCAAAAAACTCTTAAAAAATTACTTTCTAAAGTTAAAGTTATGGTCTCTCAAGTTAAAGTGCATTAACAGAAAATTAAATTTAAGTTTCTTATAAATTGATTTGTTTTTACGAGCAAAGAAAACACGAGACCGGAAAATTAGTTTATACCTTATAATTAAAAAGATCATTACAATTTTTCATTGAAATTTATTGCTGGATAGTAAATTGTTTCTCAATGTTTTCAACAAGTTACGATACCGCCTATTCAATTTATTATCACTGTAAAAAGTTTGAAGAGAAATTAATTGATTTTACACTAAAATCAAATTTTTAAACGAAACAACCAATGAAAATTGATTACACCTTTGATCACACCGTGCATATATATCAAAAAACGAATTACGAGTGTGTAGTGTAAATGACATTTTTCTATTAGAGATTTGCAAGGCTTAAATAAATGTTAGCGAATCGATAAATGCCGCCCATTTGCATACGTTTCCTTTTGGCAAAACTGAAATTATCAAAATGATTATGATACCCACGATATTGAAGGATTATTTCGGCATTTCAGCCTCGTCACGGAGTGGCTTTCAGTAGTTCCTGCCTGCTTGCCACCGCGACTTTCGACTCTAGACTCTCGACGGGTGGTAACCGAAGCATTTAGGCCGAATGTATAACTGCCAATCTGTCAACGTGTTTACCGACAGCCCGCGACCGAAACTGCAACCGAAGCTGCCGCGGTGTAGCAGCTAATAGGGAAATAATTAATTTCCACTTTGATGTGTGTTATGCATTTTGAGCCGAACTGGTAATTTATTCGGCAGTCGCTTGACGGCTTTTCTGAAAAACGAGCGGGTTTTCTGAAGCCGGCATCGCTGCCCCATTTCCGTATTCTTTTCGGCTTTCTCGGCTGGCCTACTTTCCGATTTGTGTCTCATCTGGTGCATTTCTACTTCTTACTTGCAGCTTCTTTTGCGTTCCGCCGACTCTCCGTCTCTGCCTTCAATTGCCCAGGTAAGTTGAACAAAAGTCTCTGATTAGTGGAGCGTTCAGCGGGAAGTCCAAAGAAAAGCGAAAAGAGGAAATTTGAGTGGGGAAACGGGAATGCTGGGGGAATTGCAGTGCACTATGTGCTTTTATGATAAATGATTTGCGATTTGTGTGCATTCGTTTGAGTTTTATAGACGTTTCATTACCAGTTCCCCACCAACAATTCTCGTTGGCGCATCGTAAAAAATGATTCCGCCTGCAACGCAGAATCAAATCAAACTGCATGGAAAATTGCCACGAACGGGGGCGGATTTTCCGGATGAAGGGCGGCGAGTATTTGCATGGATTTTTAGGAGCCAGTGATTTGGCTTTTAATGCATCCCGGAGGCCCCGTGCACAAAGTTGCCATTTAATAGTCATTGATGGGATTGATCTTGCAACTTTGCAGCATGCAAAGCGGGAAAACGGCTTTCAAATTGGATTAAAAGCACTTAAATTAAACTGAGAAAAGAGTTAACGCTTTTAGAAAACTCAATAAAGTTAGCTACCTGTTTAGCATAAATAAAAGTTGGACTGGTAAAAAAGCTATGAAGCTTATAAAGGTAAAAGTAAAGATTTTGAAATTATAATTTATTAACATTAGATATAGTGAGCTGCGGCAAACACACAAACTAATTAAATATTTTGATTGAAGATATTTTTTTTATAGATTAAAAGCAATTTAAAATATAGCCACTTTCAGTTCAAAACAAGCAATCAAACAAGTTCGAGCGATGGCCACGAAAGTTGCAGTCACGAATCAATCCATCAAGCGTCGCTCGTGGAACCGATTGACTTGTTGACCACCTGAGAGGTGTTGACTGCTGAGTGCTGACTGCTGACTGCCATCAAATTCCAGGCAGCTTCCACTCGAAACGAGAGCCAAGGAATCAAAAGTTTGCCGGGGTCGTGGCAAGTGCTTTTCACCCCTTCGCTTCCTTCGGATTGAGCAGGACGCACAAAAGGGGTTCAAAAGGTGGCAGCACCCACCCTTGGGAGAAAGCGGGTGACAAAGCCGTCACAGCAAGTATCGTGTTATCCTCTTTGCAAAAGGACACGACTCTGTCCTTTCAATGGCTTTAAAATGCAGCAATTAAACCGCAATTTCTATAAAATGCGAAAGAATACAATCCGGGTGGGGGCCAAGTGGAAGTGGAAGTGGAAGGAGCGGGACAACAATTACGAGATCCATTTAACTTTGGCAGGATGCGAAGAATGCGACACATGTCGCTAAAACTCGACGGGGAGCCAACAAAACTGGCGACACGCCGACTGAACTCACGAGAGGACACACTCGCATCCGCATTCATGTCCTGGCCGCGTTCAAAAGTCAGCAAACACAGGATAAAATAAAATAAAATCATATGAAGCGGGCAAGGAAACTTTGCTGCGTCGCTAAAAGCGCACAAATCTTTCCTTGCCAAGCTTTTCAGAATATGAACCAAAGCAATGCACAGAGAAGATTTTATATTTTTTGCTAATTAACATGGAGAATTTAAAATGGTAAAAATATATTTTTAGTTGGAACCCAAACTATTCTTCGGGCGAACTAGCTAAGCAGCTAATTTATATTTTATAATGACATTTTTTTTAATATAAAGGGGAGAATATTGTAATTTCTTGCTGTGCGCAAGGACGACAGAGTCGCAGCATCAGACAATCAGCACAGGATGTTTTTGCGCTCATTATGCGCCAGCTGCAGCTGCAGAAAATTTTTACGCCAGCTTGTGTGTGTCCCTGTATCCTTTTGTTGATCCCTCACATAAACATTGAGCCAAAGAAGTCAAACGAAGGAGGCAAATTTTGATACTCTTTTAAATGTACGAAAAATCATACTCTTTTAAGGAGTAACTAAAATACATTTTTTCTGAGTTCTTTAAAATGTATAATGATTCATATAACATTTTTTAAGTAAAAATCCAAAAGTCACTTCCTTATTTAAATATGCACTCACATTTGAACTAGTTTTGATCAAAATAGACTGAATCCTATAAACAACATAATCAGTGAAAGAGGCGTTTAACGTAAAGCCTGTAAGTGTTACTGACTTACAATGTGGTCAAATCGGTTAATTATCTAGTCTGAACTAGTCTTGTATCGGTTATGAAATGGCAATAAAACTGGCTACTAGTTGATTGGGGCGCGCTAATAAAAAAGTTTGAAAACGGGGAATTTTTTAATCGGTGCCAATTCGGTTCGATTTGGCATATCTAAACTTTACTAGCTGGCCTGAGGATAAGATACAATTTTAGATAAAAGTTAAATTTATTTCCTTTTAATTACTAACGCTATGAAAACAATTTATTTAAAAACTGCTTTTTAGGCTTTTATATGGCAGTAAAAAGTATTTTATTGTGGCATCTCAACAAGACCTCACATTTGAAAAGGGTATGCAATTCGGAACCACATTCAGATAAAAATGTCTATTTTGTGCTTTGTGTGTGTACGAGTATGTAAATAAATAAAAGTGATGTACTATGTGTGTCCCCGCTCGCTGCATTCTTTGAGTGTGCTTTATTCACAGGTGCGGGTGTGAGTGCGGGCTTGAATATGAGTCTGGGTGGCAGTGGGAAGTGGGAGTACGAGTGGGTCTATGTGTGTAATTGAGTTTCACTTGGCGAACAGACGACCGTCTGACATTGACTTTATTCAGAGCAACGCCTGTTGGCAAGACAAACAACTGAGACACAACGACTCCGGGATTCGGAGAAAGGGATTCGAGGAAATGCGGAGACAGGAGAAAGGAGAGCTGCCCGATTCAGATCTTATTTTCTGGAGTGCAAGCAGAAGTCAGAGGGGCTTAATGCACTTAAGAATTATGTGAGCCATGACAGGGAAAGGCCAAAGAATTATGCGGATTGTTGTTCGCAACTTGTTTTGTCGCCCAAACTTGCACTCAGATTAGGAAAATTGTTTTTGCAAGATGAGTTGGTAAATTGAGCTCGCAGTTTTGCCATTTATAAGCCTCAAAGTTCATTTTATGTGGCGACTGTCAAACAATGCCTTCTTTCCAGAGAACATATAACTCCTTGGTAAACAAAATTGTATTTAAATTTACTCACATTTAGGATAATTAATCTATTTGAGAACTAAAACACATTTCTTGTGTGCCTGACTAAAAGCGTTTTTGGTTTTAAATACCAGAACATTAAGCACCAATTTCTGCGGCGTATATTCTCTATGCAGATTCCGAAATCCCGACCATCATTGACATAATTCCTCACCGAAATCGACATGAATATTTAGTATCGGCCGCAAATATGACGGGATTAAAACCGTAAAAAGAAACGCCAGCATAATTGTCGAGTTGTGTGCAGCCAACAGCAGTCAAATGCGATTGACAAACCCACAGTACACACATATCGAAATCGGGGAGAGGTGCTAGAAAAGAGCCACAAAATCCACACAATGCCAAACACCACTGCGACTGATGTTGCGGGGTGAAAGTCTGGGGCAAGGGGAAGGTGAAATGATAAAACATCGGCATTTGCAACGGCAAAATACTGAATAAGTGATTCAATGAAGTGAATCGGTGATTGAATGCCAGCGTTGGGGATGTGGGGCAAAACGGGTTGCAGATTGGGGACTTTCCGAAACCTTTTGTAACCGATTTGCCTGCGATTATGGGGCTCTCGTGCCTTCTCTGCAGAGCTTGTATTTAGCACTCTTTTGGGCTTTCCTCTTGCCAGGAAATACTCAAGGGATAAACCGGGTATGCCAGGTGGGTTCGAGTTTCGAGTTTCTCTCTGCAATTTCAGTACACTTTTAGGGTCTATCTTGAGAATTCATCGGGTAATGGTTAAACAACAAATATGACCTTTTGCAACAGTCAGTGGTTCTTGGTTCTTAAAGATTTTAATTTAATTTTTGTAGAGGTAAAGTTAGAGGTAAGATAAAGCAAAGTAGGGATTACATTTTTGTAAGTTTAACAAACATTAATCCATTCCTTTGGGAACCTCATGTTCGATTACTCTCCCCGGAATCGATTGTCGAATCTTTTGTCTTATTTTGGTGCTTGGTGTTTGGGTTGGGGATTGGGATTACGCTCTTTTTTGGTGTCGGCTGTGCCTAATTTGGAGACCATTTCGCATCGCTAATGCTGCCGCCGGTGGCGTGAGTTCGCGTCAGTTGGCAACAGCAGCTCGGTGGTCGTGGCAGCCTGGCCAACATGCCAGACCGCTGCCACGCCTCCCAATCTGGTGCCGCCCCTGGACAGGGTCCCCTCAATCCCACCCAGTCCCCCTCAATCCCTTTATCCCCCCAACGCCCCTTGTCCTCGTGTGGCGGCTGTCATGTCGCTGCATTCACTCGTGCATACATGAAAGTCAATTAAGCGTATTAAGTGTGTATGTGTGCATGTACATGGCCATGTGTGAGTGCGACGCCCTCCCCGTCCTGTCCCCAATATCCTTTCTCCGCTCCACGCTCCCCTCCCCCCTTTCCCCTCTCCCCATCTCCCTGTATCGCGCTTATCATGACATTTCTTGGCATCGCCATCAAACAACAAACGTTGTCGCCCCCCTCGATTTCCTGATTTCCCGATTTCCCAACCCTTCCGTGCATTCCGACTTGCAACCCTTTTTGCAGCGGATTTGCCTTGATTTCTGTCGTTTCGATTTCTGTGTGAATTGTTTGCGGCTGATTGCGGTTCTTAATTTGCTTAAAGATATACCAGAACACAGAGGGGAAGGAATGCTGAAGGGTAGAAGGGTCACAGAGTAATGCAATCTCGTTTCGGTGGTTTCCTGCGGGAATTTCTAAGTTTATTTGATCTTTGGTAGTGGGACTTTTCAGAGCCATGAGTAAATCAACAAGCAAAGAAGTCTTCTGAAAAAAAGCATTTCTTGGTCTTAACACTCTTTTTTAACAGAATACTTTGAGGTAATAATGTTACTCTTCTGATTTCGCTTTTAAGATTCCTGTTAAACCTTTCGTTGATCCTTGGCTCCTCGTACACCGAACACCAAAAGATTGTTGTGTTGAGCAAATATTTACAAATTCTCATTAGGTTGGTTTGCTTTTCAAACAGCAACTCCATTAACATATCCCACTGGCAGGGAAGCCGCTCCCCTTGTCTTCCCTTCCCTTTCCTTCCCTCCTCCCGTGCAATTTCTCCACTGTTCCTTGGCTGCGAACAGAAGACACGAAATTACGCATACGCCATGTGGTGTGGGGATTGGTGGCAGCAGGACTGTTGCATTCGGCAAAGTGCAGAGGATAAGCCGAGCACACTCACACACACACACACACACAGAGCAGCCAGGACACATGTGAGTCTCCTTTTGGAGTGTTAATTGTCGTATGCAAATTTTTGCGCATGCACAAAATGTAACAAAACACGATTTTGAAAGATGCAAATTGGGTGTTGTTGTTGCTGCCGCCGGAGCGGTGCGGTGCGTTGCGGAGAGCTGAGTAGAGTGTAGAGGGTACAGTGTAGGGGGAGTGGAGTGGAGTGGAGGGGGTGAAGTGTCAAAATAAGCTTTAAATTACGACACCCTTCAGCCGGGAGTCCTGGACTGGGCTTCTCCCACCCTTGAGCTGCTGATCCTGCTGCTGCAGACGTGCGATGTAATTTGCAACTGACAAGAGTGAAAGTTATGCGAAGGGCAGCACAAAAAGTGTCAGGATCCGGGAGGATTGGCTGGATTGGGCGGACTGGGCGGATTGGGTGGGATGTGGTGGCAATTCGGGGGAGGACCTGCAGTGGCTCCAGTTCGGTTCGTTTTTGGCTGCCAGGGACAGCCGCATGCGTGATTGTGACGTTTGATTAGGTTGCCTTTGTCGAAATGTTAATTTGTCCATTGAAGGTGAGCCCTGGCTGTTGGATGCTGGTTGCTGGTTGCCGGTCGCTGGGTGGCAGGCACATTTATCAAGCCGCTCCGGCTCTTCCGACCGCCTCCAAATTGTGGCATATTGTTTGTGGCCAAGGGGGAAAACAAAGCCTGCCGTTGACTGCTGCATCTCGGATAATTATCGATTCAAAGCCAGCCCCAAGATCGCATAACTCAGACGGCTAAACTGCTCGGGTTTCGGGGGCAAACGTTAAACTTACCCTGGCGTCATTTTCAAATTGAGACAAATTTGCCGTCGCCGGAATTTACTTAAGGCCATCTCACTTATTACACAATTGACAAAAGACACAGACGCATAATTGCCGTATAATAATCATAATCCGCACAAAGCAAACACACTCAAAGTCTGCCAACTTGTCCACTAATTAAGAAGACAAACTCCGGCCACTGTGTGGATTTTTGAAGTGAACTATTTGGGCAGGACTTGTGCCAATATACGTAACTTAGTTTCGGCTGTGTTCTTAATAATGCAAGTCCTCCCGTCTCCTTGGCTCCTTGTGTCTCCGCAGCCGACTGAGAAGCACTTCATTTGGTATTCAAATGACTCAGTTGGCTTCGATAGATACCCGGTTATAAACTGGGCTCTCGGCTCTGTTTGCGAATGATTAGTTAACTGAATATGAGAAGGGATTGGATCTGATATGCGATGCTAAGTATTTAATTAAAGCAAACCGAAACAGTGGCAATAATGTGTTTTATTTAGTTCTAAGAAAGTGTGCTTTAACAATTATTAAGTAGAAGTATCTTAGTGAAGTTCTATCTTGATTTAACGACAATAAGGAAAATAATTCAGCTCCATAACATCATGAAGTTGATTTTTTAATAGCTTGCACCATTAAAAGGCAATAAACTCCGGCTTCTCTGGCATTTTGGATTCCCTGGCAGCAGCATCAGCCAAACACTTCCGTTTATGACCGATCTCCCTCCCTAACTCTATATCCTTTTTTCATGCCTCACACAAAGTGTCAAGTGGTTGAGTGGCATATTCGCTTGCCTCCTGCTAACAAAAATGGAGCCTGGAAAAAAGTGCCAGGAAGCCAAACAGCCGACATTTCTACGTGCCAGACATTCAAACCGCATGCTCACACTCGTGTGCTGGCCCACATTCGCACATACGGGGGGCTCACTGTGCACATTTCCAGCTCAATTGCGCGCTCAATGAATAATTTAGTTGGAATTTTCAGCGCACTTTTTGTCATGATCTGTGTGTCTGTGTGTGAAACAGAGTGCAGCAAACTCTCCAGCCACCCCAAGAGGTCCACCCCAAACTTCCGCCCATTCAGTCATAAAATTTATGCGTTTTCCCCACACTTTATAACCAATCTGAAAAAAAGTCTCGCGCAACAGTTGAAAATGTTCTAAACTCAAACTCCCATGAGCTTTGGAAAGAGGATTGCACCATGTCTGGGTCGTAAATAAATTTTGTGATATTTTGCGAAATAATTTCAACAACTGGTTCTCATTTTTCACAAACAACATTATTTTCGATCTTTTTTTTTGCAGTATATCGGTAAGAAGGATCCGAAAACCAGGAGCTTTACTGATTTTTAAAGTTAACAGCCAAACCTAACAACCCAAATCACTTTTTAATTGAAAACCATGTGGGAATTGCATTATTTTAGTCGCAAACTCAAAGACAAAACATTTGGCTATGAAATAACAGATTTTCATTGGGAAATCGTCTCGTATCTCGACTAAAAATGGTCCTAAAACAAAAAGGATGATTGTTTTTTACAGCTGACCACCTAGACTGATCCCAATCATTATTTGGCAAACTAAAAAAAATCAAATTTTATCCAATTTTCGCGATTTTGGTAAGGGGTAATGGCCAAAAATAATAATTTTGGGATTTAAACGCAAATCGATTGGCAATGTCGTTACGAGTTTAACAAGGTATTACTTTCCATATTTAGAACGTTTTTTGAGCTTTTTCGGTCAAATTACTGATTTTTCCACCGAAAATCTGGATTCGGCCTTCTGGCCAAAAAATCGATACTTTATTGGCAGTTTTTTGATGATAAGTTGGACAAACAGTTTACCACAACTAAATTAACTCCCAATTTTTTAAGCTGATAACCAAAGTTAATCATTCCACAAGCCTTTTAGGCTAAGATCTCGTCGTTAAAATAACATCTCTTAGTATAAAAACTATAAACTATTTAAATGTTTCTTATATTTTATTATTTGGTTCAGACATGTTGAAAGGTGTTCCATTAAACTTTAAAGTAATCCCATTTTTCCAATGTCAGATCAATTTGCTTTAAACCTGACGGATTGAGGGACAAAGTGTGCGTGAGATGGGCTTGGCTGGGAACAATGGCAATGCTCATAATTTCGAGTTGGAAAAGTGAAAAGCCCATTAATCATATGGCCAGAGCCTTTCTGACCCAAAGGCTTGCCCAGAGACTGGGACCTGCAGCAAAAAGAAAAGCTGAAAACTGCAACAATTTCGGTTGAAGGCGAAGAAAGCCAAGGAGAAACTGATGACCAAGGGAGGGTGGCAGGGGGGGAGGGGGGATGGGGACGCACTCATAAATCATAAAATTCCAAGCCCGTCGTAGTCATCTATATAATCTTGGCCAAGGCTCGTGGCTACTGAAAGGTATTTTCCCGGCTATGATGCAGCAATTTGTAGCTGGCAAAGTGTGAAATTGCGTTTGCAACGCGGATTGTTTTTCTTTTGTGCCAATTCAATGGATATTTCTTTGACGGTTTCTCAAGAAGTTAGCACAATAAAGGCAAATCCATCTAATTGCTTAAAACATTTTCCAGCTTTAACGCAAGTAAATCCACAAATAAATCAATTAGGCCCGCTTGCACCCATTTAAAAACCCTGGAGTCCCGCTCCCAATTCCATTTAAACTCGACCCGAACCAAGTGTTGTCCTGCAGAAATGCCAGACGCCTGGGCTAATTGATATAAACGACTGTCTCCTACGGTTCGTAATACAAAGTACAAACGAAAAAAGAAATAATGGAAACGCTTACGGAGAAAGGTAGCGGAAAGGACCTGGCACAGCTTTCACTGACTTGGCTGCTGTTCTTTTTATTAAAATTTATGCTTGGGCCCCGGATGAAAGTTGCACTTTTTCTAGACCTTCAGCCTTTAAGTGTTTGGTCTAGGGAAATTTCGCACATCCATCCTGCAAATGCGAGGGCAGCAGCGTCTACAGGAGCCGCCTAATGCAATTCCACACCATTATTTTCACCTGCCAGGTTTCAGCCGAACACACCGAGCCAGTCTCGATGCGAACCGGAGCCATGAATCGCTCCAACTTTGAAAACCACTGACATGCAACAGAATTTATAATCGTATACGAGGCAACACTATCCCGGTTGCTCCTGCAACGGACTCCTTTACACCTTATATCAATAGGGAATCGGATAGGAAATTTGAAGATACCCTGCGATTAATTAAAACACAGAAGGTTTTTTCGATAAACTTCTAAGCAATAAATTATCATATTAAATTGAATGCATACTTGTTAATACTATATTTATATTTATACTTATACTTGTTGGTTAGATATAATTCTAAAATTATTTTAAGTTCTTCGATAAATTTCGGAAAACCCCTAGTAAGGGTATAGAGCTCACGATACGAATTTTGCGTACGCTGGTTATGAGCGCGGGTGTCACAAAGTGGGCGTGTCGATTGCATCACGCCGCACAGGCAAACAGAGTGAAAGAGACGGAGAAGGGAAAGGTGAAAGAGAGGGGAATATTCCAGGACCAAGCGTTGGCTGCAAAAGTGCGTGTCTCGATTTCTACATAATTAAACTACGTCAGCTTGTCCGTTGCAAGCGGCTGCCTGTGTCCCCGCTCCCTCCCTTTCCCCCATCACTTTCTCCCTCTCTCCCCCCCCTCCCCTCTCCCTCCCCCATCCCCTTATTACCACTTCCGGCTTGCACCGGTTCAAAAACACTGTTTGGCTTGGTTTAGTTGGCCGTCGGTTCGCTTCAGTTCAGTTAACTCGCCTCGGATCGTATAGGTTCGCCTTCGTGCCCCAAACTCCGGATTCTGCCGGACAACTTTGGCGCTAAAACTTTTTAATGCACGTGCCCCAACGAAGGACGAGCGGGGTGTTAATGGGTGGGCACAGGAAGGACAGGTGGGCCGGTCCAGGAGCAGACCGGTTGACTTTGGAGTCGATCAGGCGACCAATGTGTCTGAGGAAAATGAGCGTTCTGTTTGCTAAATAATTACAGTTCCTACAGATTATTTAAAGAAAAATTTAGGGAATGGTAAATTAACTTTAGAACACATGAAAGTATTTCAAAATGTATGTAGTGTAATAATATATTGCAAGCTTAATGAAATATTTAGTTCATGTATATTTATACATATTTAAAAACTAACTTAACAATACAAAATTTTACTTTATCTAAGGGATAGCAGATAACTCCATAATTATGCTAAAGACTCAATTTACTTGGCAGTCAAACCCCAATTAGACACATTCGTGGGGTGCACACTTAGCCTGCAGTTTGTGTCTTGCCTTCCGTGGAGCAACTGCGTCTGGCTCGTTTGCACGAAAATTTGCTGGAATTATTTCGAGCAGTTCTAAATTTCGCAATAACGAGCCGCATTTGACGGGCATACAAATTGCAATTGCCCCCGGTGGCCCACACTCCCCCTTCCTTCCTTCACTCCTTTGGTGGCGCCCAGCATCATCTGGGCCTCGGCTTTGTAAACTTTGCTTGTGCGTGAGTGTGTGTTAACTTGTTCCTTCGATTGCGCAAAGTTTGGCTCGAAGGATACTACATAATTAAATAGCTGAAGCAGGCCACATGCAGCGCAACAACAAATGGGATTACAACAATTTAAGTTGCGCCATCTTTGGCAAAGATTTGGCCAAACTCAAGTGGGAAAATATTTGTGCAAAGTTTTCAGTTCGTTTTTCCGTTTTTTTTTTTTTTTTGCTCTTGTCTTGGGGGCTTATTCTGCCTTTTCTTTCGGGTTTTCATGCTGTGGCAATCTTTTTGATTTAGCTGCGGAGCCATTAACACGGATTGATTGCCCCAAAGGACAAAAGACGGCAAGTGGCTTAAAGGACAAGCGTCAAGCGTTTTCCCGTTTCCCAGGGCAAGGACATCGCTCGTGGGTGGCAATTCCGCAGATGGGGGGGCGGAAAATTGGACTGGGCTAGATGGATGGTGTGCGTGCAGAGAAATTGAAAAGTGGCTGCCTGTCGACGTCTCTCTCACGCACTTGCTCCCCATTTTTTGCCCTTTGGCTTTCGGCAATTGATTCGAGTTTGATTCCTCCACGTTTTTTCCACTGGCTCTTGGCCGTCGCAGCAGATCGGTTTACGGTTTACCAGTCTGGCGTCTATAGAGATTAATCCCCGTAATCCCATTAAGGCGGGAAGCGAAAACATTCTGAGCAAAATGTGAGGAAACTCGGAGTTATTACTATAAAGGGTCGTACAGTCGTATTGTAGCTTTGTAAACAGCTTCTCCCGAAATCACAAACCTAACTCACATTTACAACTAATATTTTAAATAATAAGTTTATAAGATTTTAATATAATTTTGAAAACTTCTGTATCTGAATTAAGTTAAATAAATTGGTTAATAAAATGCATTAATACCACTTTCTACGATTATAGATTATAGATACTTATAGATTACTTTTCTTTACTCACCATCGCAATTATGAAGTAAAAAGTCGTGACAGAAATCGCTTCTCAGCTGGGCCATAAAATGCCAACCGATTTTGCTGCAGGAGCGCCAGAAGGCAGAGGTTATCGATTAAACAGCCGCACCAGCGAAAGGCTCTTCCTGGAAACCTTTAATATTCTCTTTCCCCGCCCACACATGCTAATAAGAAAAGCTTTGTTGTGCATTTCCTTCCGGTTACGTGGCCAGACGTTGAGGCGCATTTGCGAAATTGAAGACGAAGTGCCAGCGCCAGCAGAATTGCGGGCAAGCCTTAAAAACGTAAATTGAAAACTTTGTCGGTCGCTTCGGTCGGTTCGTTGGTTGGCCCGAAAGTGTGCTATATATATACGGACGTGTATATGTATATACAGAGCCGGCTGTGCGTGCCATGTCAACATAATTCAGCCCCTGATTGAACGAGCTGCAGGCCATAAAAGCGACAGTAGACGACATAAAACGAGGCACCGTTTTGTCGCGGAAACTTTGGCTAGTTTTAAAATCAAATGCCTCATTTGTAGGGCTTACGACGGAGTCGCAAAACAGCCGGAGAACCCGCAAAGATTAATTTGTTATTGCCGTCCTGGAGGACGGAGCTGTGGAATTTTTAGCGCAGCACTAAAGGTGCAAAGGAATTTAATTAAATGTTCTTCCCGTTGCGGAAACTTTTGCAGCACTGCAGCCGGAGCTCCTGGATTCCCAGGACAATGCCATCCAGTTGTCAGGCAGCCATTTCGGTGGTCGCCTCAATCCTTTACCCTCTCCCTTTTCCCTTTCCCGCCACGAAACCAGCTCAATAAACTAAACAAATTTGCAGGAGCCTAGGGCCCCGACTCTCCCATAAAGAACAACAGAATGGGGACAAAGCCAGTGCGGAGTGCAAACAAAAGTCACTTGTTCTTGTTGAATTAAAATTGCAGGACAGGCAGGAATAGTTGGGGAATATTTTGATTTTAGGGCTTTATACTCTAGCTTCGCTTCTTGAAGGAATTTATGGTGTTCAAATGAATAAATACATAAAATATACATAAACAATACACATCGCTATTGTTAATTAACTAAGATACTGAGAGGAATATGTGGGATGAACTATATATTTTTGGTTATCCCTTTGATATAACGCGGTTATACAGACCAAATTTAATAAGCATTTAAGACACCTTTTTAAAGTTTATTATCCCGTTAAGCAACCCATTCATATACCGCTCTTGAAGGCTTTAGCACACCCTTTGACTATCGATTTGAACTCGTTTTGGGCAGAACTTCGAAATGGATGGCTGCCGTACCGCATCCGTCATAATCAACCGAGTAACAGTCCGGTTCTGACCACAAAGCCTGCCACCTCCTCGTCGCTGCCCCCCTCGATTGTTCCGCCTTCAGCTGGCCAGCCAACAGACATCGACATCTGCATCTGCATGCCATTCAATGGAGTTTAAAGAGTTCATAATCCAAAGTGTACACAAGACCAGACGACGGAGCCGAAGCCCAGCAGCCAGGAGCTAGTAAAACAAACTGATCAATGGGCTATAATACGACGGACAGGCGGACAAGGACAGCCCTTTTGAGCAGGAGAAAGGGCGAGAGCCTGGCCGGCAGAAAAAGCCAGACAGACATAACATGGACAGCTGGCATGAAAAATTATTTACTGCAAGAAAAATCGCATGCAACATTTTTGCACCCGACCAGAAAGAGGAAAAGTGAACAGGAATGGGCTTTTACCGGAGTAGAGAATTTCGCGTGATTGTTTTAGAAAACTGTTACATCTTTTAAATCAGAAATGGATTCTGATTTCCACATAACAATAAATTACATGCATTGAATGGGAGCATGTTGTTTACGATTTAAGATAAGTAATTTCGTTTCCTATATATATATTTGGAAGATAAAAGCCCTGTTCCGTGTCACGCTGCGATCTCTATGGGTGCCAGGACCCTGAGGGCATAACGTGAGTGACGACGCATCGAGAGCGGGTTGTGTGCACCACCACCCACCGACGGGAGCCACCGCACCACCCGGAAAGCCCGATGACCAGCCGCATGATGAAGTTGCCAATGATGATGGTAGCTGGTGGATGGTGAGTGGTGAATGGTGAATGCTGGATGCTGGATGGTAGGTGGCTTCTGGGATCCGGGATCAGGGAGCGGAAAAGCGGAGACCGAAGGCCGAAGCCCGTGCGAATGCGAATGCCGATGAGGATGACTGTGCAGGCGACACAATAATGCCGCCATTAATCTTCTGGCACGACTGATTTGTTTGACTTACGGCTCACGGCGACAGGCGGCATCAGGCAGAAGGGGAAAAGGGGGGCGATAAGGGGAAGGGTCTCCTGGAGAAGGGGGGCTCGTTCGGGGGGATCTGATGGCTGATGGCCGAGACAGCCACGGCTTTAAGCAGCGACTTGCCAACGCACATTGCAAAATAATTTGTGTAAATCATTCGCGCTCCCCGCCAGTGCATTATATAAGGCAAATCCCCCAGCGAAGCCGGCCATCAACACTCAGCCTGTTTTGACAGTTGTCGCCATCGCAGTGCCACAGCGCGACTCTCATAATTTGGGTCTTGTTAATGAAAGGTTTTCCGAGTTGCCACAAGCGTTGAGAGCTGAGCAGCACTTGGCGGCCAAGTTTGTGGCCAGAAAAGTTAAGTGAAAAGTAAATGACGAATAAATACTTAATTAAACAATCTTAACTGAATTGACAGCTTGTTTACAATAAATAGCTTTTAATATCAAAAACCAATATGGCTTGTTAAATATATATTTATTGCTGAGCCGCATATATATTATATTGAAAAGTGTTTTGCTCTCAAATAACCGCTGCTCAGTGTAAACAAGATGTTGCAACTTGCAGATTTTATAACAAATGTTCGCCGCATGTTCGACAATCATTATATCACACTTGTGTGCGCTGCGGCTATCGCTTTATCCCCCCATGCTCGTATAATCCCCCCACCGCCACAGACCACCGATGAACTATCACTCAGACTCACCATCATTCAGTTTTGGTCTCTGAAATGGACTTGTTCAACTATCCGATTGGCCGGCAAAAGCGAAAACGAAATGCGAAAGCGAAGCCAATCCCTGTTACCAAAGTCGACCGCAAATTACTCTCCACTTGAGTGCGAAAATTGCAGTGGAAACGAGGGGAAATGGGAGAATTTTGAGGGGGGGAAGGGGGCTCCAGAAAACGCAGTGGAGTGAAAAAAGTAGGTTGCTAGTTTCTGCACTTTGATCTGATGTCGGCGGACTGCAGTGCTAATTGAATGCTAATGAGAGCACATCAATCATCGCTGGAGAAGAGTTGTGATTGTTTTAGGATTGCTTAATGCATTCTTATACAAATATGCAATTCAGCTTCGAAATCTTAGACCTAGCAGTCACTAGAAACATTAAATGAACATCCACATCAACCATTACCTAACTTATTTTTAATGCACCTGCAGCTTCATCTCGAATCGCGGCATAAAAGCATTAGGTTCGCTGGGCTTTATTGGAAAATAAATAGCATTTTCCTGGGTATTGTGAAAATCTTTCTTTATTCATCGCCTTGACTAGAAGCACGCCCACAAATATTTATGGCCGGAGTCCGCGAAACAATGAAATTTCAATGAGTGCCTGCCAATTTCGAAGGCAATTTCTTTCCCATTTTTATTCACTGCGCAGTGCCAGAAAACGCAACGATGGACAGCTGTCCAGTTTGAGTTGAGTTGAGTGGCCAGGACCAGGAAGCAAATGCCACAGCCAAAGCCAAAGCCAAAGAAAGACCAGACGGGGCCAGCTTCGTCGTTTTATCAAGCCAAAATCATAAGAAATTTGACAGAAAATTACACGACTTAATGCCGCCCACTTGGCTCGACGAAAACGGGGGACCCGCGAGGAAAACCCACAGAAGGAAAAGCGATTTGCTGTGTGGCTCTAGGCCCCAATCGAAATTAGTCAAAATTTGACTCGGGTTAGACAAATGGCCAGCGTGAAATTCCGCCAAAAAATGGAGGAAAAGAAAGACAAGTCAGCGGCGCTCTCTGGCGATAATTATGAGTAATTTATTTAATGATGATTTGCATTGCGGACAAAACGTAAACAGCGAAACAGAAAAGCTGGAAAACAGTTTTTCACTTGTTTGCATCTGTGTGTTTTTTTTTTTTTGTCTGTGTGGTGGTGGCTTGTGTGTCTGCTCCTTGATAATTGCAGTTCATTTGCAGTCGTGGGTCGGTTGATATATGGCCAAAACTGTGAGTGAGTTTTTCGCCGGTCGTCTGTTGTGCATTTTTTATGGCGCCCATCAATTAAGTGGCTCGAATGAACGCCTCGGAGTTTCGCATACCACTTGCCACGTTTTAATATTAATTCACTCCTGCCCCACGAGGTAAAAATGCAGGCGCACCTAATAGCCGAAATGACCGGAGACGTAAAACTTTAACGACCCAGTCGAAAAGCCAAAGAGCAAAGTGCCAAGAAACGCGTAAACAATGTGCATCGAAATCTCAGGGCAGTTGAAAGGTGAGCGGTGGTCTTGGGGTCAGAGGTTACGCCCATCAAACGACAAATGTCGAATAAGTTTGTATATAGCTCGATACAGAAGAAAAGTGAAAGATGAGTGGATAGTTGTTGCGGCTAATTGAAAAACAGGTCTGGAATTCATTTTTGAATTCACTATAAACCAAAGGCTTTAATTGCAGTAAATTCATCATTTTTGTAATAAGGAAATCTCTGAAATTGTTAATATACTTTTAATTACAAATAATTAAATAACAATTATAAAATGCTTTCTATTTATATTAGCAATCAAGCGGGTTATAGTCAATTGAAACCCATTGAAAGGAAAAGTGTGCCACTTAAATTCGAGTATTTAATCCTCGGATTAGGGTGAGCTCTAATCTAACTGGAAAATTGTGTTTGATGCACAACTGTTTCCTGCTGTTTGTCCTTGAACCGTCTAACTAGAAAATGGGGAAAATAAAAGACTATGTATTTTCAATCAGCCAAGTGCAACAAATAACAACCAGTGTTGTTCTGTGGAAAAGATTTTCAGCCTTCCATGTTTTCTTGTTGTCTGTAGTTGTCTGGATTTTCCTGCGTGGCATTGTTTGTTTGCAGCAAATTGAACATTTTCATTAGATTTTCCTTTTCGTTACGGGGGGTGGAGGGTGGTGAAGAAAAGCCCTGGCACATTCAATTGTAATGCCCAGGAGAGCGATTCAATTGAATTTGTTTGTTTTAGTATATGGTTCATTTATTTGCAAAAACGAATGAATAAGAGCGGCGTCCATGCATTGGATTTCCCACTTCCACTTCCACCCCCAACCCAACTTTCGTGTGTAATTTGAACTTTGTCGAACTTCCGGTCAAATGGCGAAAGCTTCTGCCTCATAACATATGCCAGGTATTGTTCAGCCCCAGATCCAAGTAGTTCTTGTGTATTTCAGGTGTGCTTGTCGGGCTTACCTAACCTTCTTCGTGCCCTTTCTACGTGAAAGTTTTCCCCAAAACTTTCCTGCTCCCGCCCTTTTCCCCGGGGACCTCTTAAGATTTCATTGTGTAAATTTACTGCGGCATTCTTTGTCCTTTCTGCCAGCACATAAAACAAAGAGGTGGCCAGGGGGAAAAAATAAAGCAGAACGACGCCAAATTCAAATCGCGAACTGCTTAAAAATGAACAACAAATGAAATTCCCATAGGTGGCAGAAGTTTGCCACGTCTGCAGGCATTTAAATGGCAACGGTGGCGTATACGCAACGCCGAGGAATCTCCTCAGCTGCGCCGCCGAAAACTTTTGCAGCCTGCATCCTTCGCGTCGCTGCTCCTTTCACCTGCTTCTCAGTCTGCGAGCGGGCAACATTTAATGTCATGTTTGTAAGTTTCTAGACGATGCCAACATGTTACTTCTGGCCCGCCCCTTCGATTCCTTCGTCCTTCCCCTCCCCCCTTCTCCTGATCCCGCTTCTTCCGCTTCTGCGTTTCCTGGCGGCGGCAGAAAGTCACTTTCTGGCATTTTCACACACACCGAAAATGTCTGGAGATCTCGGGTTCAGCTACCCAATTCGCGACCTTTAATTTTCTTTAAACTGAATTAATCAAGAGACATTAAGTAAAGGCTGAATACAAAAATCTATAGGAAAACTATTTTCAACATTTACCAATTTTAATTGATATATTTATTTAAGGATTTCTTTAAACATATAAATTACTCTCAGTTTAAAAACTAAGTACCTTGTAATTGAAAACAAGATGGCTATAAGCCTTGACTCCTGATAACGATAATAGCGAAACAAGAGACACTTGCAGCTAATCCGCTTTTAAATTAACAAGGCCGAACTATAGGCAACCGACTTGTCAAAGTCAACATAACAAAAGTTTTCAATGTGCTCAGACATTTTGCTCCGATGGCATTATAAACAATTCATAAACATACTCTTACTCGTACGCAAACACCCACAACTACAGACAGCTGGGAAGATTATGTCGGAGACAATCGGATTAATATCAGACATGAACAGCTCTGAGCAGGACAAACATCAATGAGATGACAAATTCTAATGGAAGCGGATACCGAGTGGGACTATTTCTAGGGGGGAAAGCGGAAAGGGGAAGATGGGAAAAAGGATTGCAATTGCTTTGTTGGCCCAGCTAATAATGTTGATCTGATTAGCCAAGGACCGCGGGGCAATTGCTGAGTAGACTTTACAATTAAATCAGGGAAACGGCTAAATGACTGCCAGACAAATAAGTCGACTTACTTGACTTTGCACCCCCCTCTCCTCATTAGCCCCCCGCCTCCTTCGCCACCCCGAGTATGTGTCAAAAGTTTGCATTTGAAGTAATTAAATTTAAATTGAATTCACCCAGCAAGTCGGGAAAAAAATTAATAAAAGCGGGAAAAGCAGAAGGCAGCAAACTTTTTTAATCCTTTGCTCATTTGTTTTTCTTTGGGTCTTTCGTTTTTTTCTTTTTGGGGTGCGTGAAGTGGGTTTTGGGGATTGAGTTTTGGAGATGGGGTTGGGGTCTCCCTGCATTTCCGTGTTATTAAAACTTTGAATGAAAAACTTTACTGCGTAATGGATTTGAATAAAACGAAATATGCTGCAGCGACTGCACTTCAATAAAACTGTTGTATTTAATTAATAAAATGGGGAAAAACAAGTGATAAGAGCGTGCAGTAAAGGTATAGTAAAGACTTTTCAACAGAACACAAAGAAAATGGCTTGTTTTTATATAGTTAATGAGGAAATAATTTAAGAGAGATGTATTTTGTTTTTCAAAACCGCGCTTCTTGGCCAATTTACTCAGCTTGTTTCATACACACCCAGCCAAATCATTTGAACACTTTGTGAAATTCTCCCGAACTCCGTTATCGATGGTCGTAAAATGCAAGAGCTCCGAAATGAAGCCATAGAATGGCGGTGTGGCACTTGCGGAATACGGCAATGGGCTCCACGAGTGTCGCACACAACTCTTTCCACGTCCAACCAGATCCAGCTCTAATCGCTCCCAGTTCAGCGATGGCCCCGCGTCCCGCCGCAACTGTATTCCGCTGTTTTCCAGCCCACTCGCATGTTGCATCCGCTGGCGCATTGACTTTCGTGTCGCGCCCCTTCGCCAAATGAGTCACAATTAAAACCGATCCGTGGCAGAACCAACGCGGGGGTATTTGAAGTGGGATATACCCTTCAAAATATTTTGTAGTTTTATTTACATAAAGAAATACTAAGTCTATTTATGTAATTTACTATAATTGAAGATTAATTATTTTTGGATTTTATAAAAATGAAAATTCTAAGTCGGTGCATTCCCCAACCAAAATCCCCCTTGTTCGCAGTGGCCAAGGGGTATCGAAAGTCTTGCCTTGCTGGAAAGCGAAAGCGAAATTGTTATTGCAACATGCAACCGCAACTGCCAAGCAACAACAGCAATGGCAACATTAACCACTATGTGGCTGCGTCGTCTCGCAATAATTGTGAGCAAATATTACACGAAAGCGCGGACCCCACAAAAGCAGAAGAAGGGGGGCGGTGGAAAAGTCAGTGGGGGGCTGGCGATTGGCGGGGCAAACGGCGTATTATCGTGGCAGGCGATGACGATAACCGCAACAACAATGCAACATCATAATTATCGACCCCCTCCACTCCATTTTCCCTCCCCCGAACCGCTTTGGCAATTATGCCAAAAGCGCGTTTATTATGTGAAATGAAACCAAAGATAAAATATTGAATTCAACTCAAAAACTAAGCCGGGCTTAAATCATTTGAGGAAAAGCCGTCAAGGAAATCGACTGGCAAATAAAAAAAAAAGTGTGTTTGCTCGAGTAAAAACCAAAACAAAAAGCGGCGAAGAGAAGCTGAACAAAAATGTAATATGTAACGATGGCTGTTGGTGTTTTGAGTTGCTTGTCGGCGGTGCATTTTACTTTATTTAGAGCGCGTTTCTGCGGCATGTTACGAAATCAATCTGCAGTTGCATTCAAACCCCATCAACTTCGACGGCAACAGCGGCAACAATTAAGAGACTCACAGAGCCAGCACCGTTGGCACATTTTATTGATAATTAAATAATGCGAAATTAGTCGAAGAAATGCATCATGCAATCAAATTTGGAGTAAGAGAAGTAATTTCTTCCGTTGCCTCTGTGGCATTTATTTAGTTGCTGTCGATCGTGCAGAGTGTTATATATGTACATATATGGGATAGTAAAAATTAATTTAGTGTTAGGGTTATGTGTTAAACGAGCGTGAAATGAACATAAGCTCTACCGGAATAGTTATTCGAGTGTAATCTTTAATGTATTGAAAACCCTATTAAAAGTTGATAATTACTTCAATTTACTCGCATCCAAAAATGAAACTTTAAGATGGGACATAAAATTAACTTTTTGCATAAAATTAAAGAAGTGTACGAAATCCCTATGGTTTTTTAAGAGTTAGGATTGCTTACCGTTTGTTATTTTAAGAATAGAACTAACTGAACAAAATTAAACACTGCTCAGGAATTCAGACATTTGCACATATTGAACTGCGGAATGTCGCTTTAGCAGAGCCGCAGTGTCAGCGGATTGATTTACCAACACCCATTGCTAATTGACAGCGGCATTCATTAGCCTCTTCCTGTCCCCAAGCCCCCAGATCGACAATTGACAAGGGGCGGAGGGGGTTGTTTGGGGCGGGGACTTTGGCGACAGGATGATGATGGCGGGTGCAAACATGCCGCGCACACAGACACCGCTCGGTTGCATGTGCCCCAGTTTCCGTGACCGCTGCTGCCTGCCATGAATTTCCCGTTTGCCGCTGCCGATTTTCTGTTTTTTCGCTTTTTCGCCACTATGACATAATGACGCGCCGCTCGGTTTTTGATTGATCGATCGAGAGGGAAACGGGAACAGCAACTGGATGAGAAACTGGAACCGGGAGACCAGCAGCAAGGTGTCAAATTTGTTACAAATCAATAAAAATACAAAGTATAAATATAACTCACAGGCTTTGCTTACATTGAAGGCCTCTCGGCGATTTAGTAGCAATTTTCAACTTAATCTCTTAAAGTGACACTCAGCCAACAGGTTTAACCTGGCTACCCAGCTTCATTTGAAAGCGACTTTCGATGTGTTAACCAATAAATTACATTCAGCTTCTTTACAAATTAATATTTCCATTTTTTTCCCGTGAGGCAAGTCCCCAAACTACTTTGATTTCCTTAGCTTCCTTTAAATATTATCCACTGCGTTGGCCTGAATGCTTGGTGACAAATCCTTACTCTCTGTATCAGTTTCAAACTTCGATTCGGATTCCAAAACACTTTTTTCAATGTCCTCTATGCGATTTGCGGTAATGTCCTGCTTATTCGGAAGCAGCTTTTCCTGTTTGGCCAAACCGAGTTCCCGGAACATGACCCACATGACCTTAGTGGCATAAACGGCGACTGCGGCAGCAGCCAACCACGGGTGGTGCACCATGATTTGGACACCCGAGGTGGTGGTGTCAACGGAGGCACCGGTGGTGGTGTCGGGCACAGGGGCTGCCACCTCCCCGGAAGAATCCTCTCCTCCGGATGGTGCTTCCTCATCACTCATGATCCTTTGGAGAGCAGAATTACCACCATTACACTTTACAAAAAAAGTTTCCCACTTACCAGATGTAGCAGAGATTTTAAAAAATATTTTGTTATAGGACTTGTAGGCGATTGAGTTATCGGCAAAGGAATGATGTGCTTTTCTAAATATGTTGATCGGTCCCCTCAGACAGAAGCGGCAAAGAATACTAGATTCAACAACCACTAAAGACAAATCTCAGGTCTTGTGTCAAACTGAAAAAATTTTGAAGGTAGATCACGACCAATTTAAATTCAACTAAGTTCCCATTCTCCCCCATTGCTGATAAAGGATAGTCATTCCATATAATTTAGCTTTATTATACACCGTAGAATTGAAATGCAAAATATAAAACTTGATTAAAGTACCGAAATGATTTACAAGAATTTTGAAAAATGCATTAAAACGAACAATTTGTGGCCCCCTAAATGGTGTTTGAATTCCAACGTTGCTTAAGAATCCTCCCCTTAATCGCAAGCATTACAACAAGAATGTGTCCTTGTTCTGTGTGTTTGTGATTGTGTAGTGTACTAGGTCCTTCATCCCCGGTTCGAGCATCAAATGTTAGCGATCGGTACTTCTATGCGCCGGTGGCTCATGTCCAGATCGTCAATTAACGCCGGATTGGGCAGCATTCCAACATTGACTTCTTCAATGCTTTGACCAGCGGGCTCATCGTCGTCCTCCTCGTCGTCTTCATCAGTGTCGGAGACGTCTTCTACGTCGTCCTTCAGAGACTTCGACTTGGCCTGCTGGTCCTTGAGCCGCTTTTTCTGTTTCGCCAGACCGAGTTCCCGGAACTTGACCCACATGACCCTGGTGGCATAAAGGGCCACTGCGGCAGCGGTCATCCACGGGTGGTGCATCAACATCCGGGCCCCAGCGGTGGTGGTGTCAACGGGCTCAGGAGTGGTTGCTTCTGGTGGGGGGGCTGCCGCCTCACCTCCAGGAGACTCCTCACCTCCAGCGGGTGCCTCTTCTTCACTCATGTTGCACTAGAATACACAGAAGACACTACTTTATTTTCAATGTTTCCGAGAGTTAAGTTTTTTCTACTCGCCTGATAAGGCTAAAAAGCGGCTAAGTTTAAACAAATCTTTATTTTTAGTAGTTGTTAACGGTTGGGGTGATGGCGTTGGAATGAAGTGTACTGCCGACCAGATGTTTTAGGCCTTGGCAGTTCGAAAGATCGGCCTGCTGGGGTCGAAAAAAAGTTGGCGAAGCAATAAGTACGATGGGATTAGTTGGGTTTATTTAAGGTACAAATTTAATATTATTTTAACATGTCAATTAAAACTTACAAATTGTTAATTTTTATAGCCAGCAATCTGCTTCATTTTCTGGACATTATGCATAACAAAACATCGCTGATATCAATAATACAATGCTATACATTGCAATAGGTAACCAAATTACCCCACAGTACTATCAGATGGCCTACTAGGATAAAACTAAAAATCGTTTTCATATTGTTTTGAGCCCTTAAAATAATGATATCTTCAGAGTGTCCAAGTGTGCTGGCACTATCTCCCTTCAGCTGACTCTGTTTGTTCCTCTGGTGTGTGATTTATATTTCATAAGTTGATGAATTTTGTAACAAGTTGTCACATTTGCCAGCTGAGAGTTGTCGTCAGCCCCTCAGCCAACCCCTTTCCCCCTCACGATATCATTTTGGTCTCAGCCAAGCGACAAATGACACTACGCAAACAAATGCAATTTGCATTTGCATTCCAGCGTATATGTACGAATGGGCTTGCTTGTGTGAGTTGGCTTGTATGTGTGTGTGTGTGTACGTACCGGGTGGTGTTAATTTCGTAGGCAAACATTTCAGTTTCGTTGCCAGTTTTTACTTCAACCACACAACGACTTTTATTCAAATTTCCTTGCATAAAATGTGTTTATTTTTAATTATTTATTGACTTTTTATGCTTCATTAGGTATTTGTTTTTTGTGGACTGCATTTTTTCGAATTAGTTTATTCATTAATGATTCAAAGCCTTTTTTGACTCATGAACACCTGAAAATGGTTGCTGGTTTCCACTTCAGAAGCCATCCAATCTGTCATACATCCTCGATCCTTGCCATATAACTCTTCTTCAGACTTCAGAACGTCACGAGTATCAATTTCGGCTATATTGCGTTTTCGATTGGATTCGGATTGATATGTGCGGAGAAGTCACAAACATCCAATGTGCAACGTGGCGTATGAGCAACACACGGAATCCATCTCAACCTGCCACAGATGTAAACTTTGATCGATGTCCATTGCCTAAATGAAATTGAGAAGACACTTGGGAAAGCATTTCATGCATGGCCTTTCGCTGACTAAGCTTTAAATTTATCAGATATTTTCAGTTCTAGATTTAAAACAGTACAGTGTTTTCTCCTTTAAATTTCACCGTTGACATATATTTAATCACATGCCGATTAAAATATTTATCGCACATAGTGGCAGATTATTTTCTTTTTGTGCCACTTGGCGATAAAATCATGCGGCGAGAACAATGACTGATATTCCACGAGGTCTGCATAATTTACCGCTCCGGAAGTCACCGCGGAAGTCGAGAGTTTAAATGCGGCGTCTGTTTTGCCACCCCGCACAGTTTTCCTACCCATAAGTAGGCTACCCCAGCCGACTGGCACTGTGTTTTATTTTTCCTCTTTTCGTACTGCCTGCATTGTTAGCCCGCTGCCTTTGCTGTGCTCTCCTTATTTTTGCTATTTTTTGGCAGCAGTTTTATTGTTGCACAAAGTTTCCAATTGCACAATGAAAAGGGGAGGAACCGTCCTGAAAACTTTCCACCCACGCCCCCAAAGTTTTCTGGGCTTGCAAATGCATTAAAACAATGCCAACATTTCGAGGCCCAAAAACGGGAGAAAGTATATAGCTAAAATTGATATAGAGGTATTAGACAGGGGGAGAGTGGCAGGCAAATGTTAACTTCTGTCATCTGGTACCTTTGCCAAGTCCATAAAGTAACATTGACATCTAGATTTATGCATCATCATGTCGACATTCCGCATAGACAACTTTTCGGTGATTTTCTCTATGAACTTTACCTCCTTAATGTGAGTTTGTTCATATATTTTATTGGCCTCGATGGCTCGTATTTCCTCCCGAACAGACAGCACTTTTCGCACGCAGTTTTCCGGCTAGATGTTACCATACCCACTCCCACTCGCACTCCCATTTCCCTTTGTCATTGTGAATACTTTGGGTATTTCGCCTTGAAAGCGCCATAAATCTTTTTATGATTTTAGCTCCTCCTTCAGCAATGACTTGATTCGCCTTTTTCGCAGTGATTGTTATTGCGACTGCGACTCCGGCGATTGTGACGCATACAAATTTCGATGTGTTTGTCACTAATACTCGCAGATCCGGTGACTCCAACCACCATGCAATTTTCCTAGGATAGGTACCCTCTTCAGATAAATCATGAAAGGTTGATCTAAAGGTTACAGAGATGTAAAGAAAATTATCATGAAATATAATTAGTTAAAATACCAATAGTACTCTTGCCTGTATGCACTGAAATAACACACCTATTTGGGAAACATTAAATTCCAATGCATCTTGTGCCAAGTGTATATTACTTACACTCTGAATTGTGCATTATTGATTCCAGCTGTTAATCGTATTTATTAATTACGCTATAATAAACATTATATACAGGAAATTATCTCACTTTAAGAGAAAGATATTCCTGCTCAACCATTGATTCAATTTGTTAGAATTAGAAATCATAGTTCTTAACATTTTAGACCACGTTTGAACCTGCAGATTTTGCCATAGGGTAACCTCCTCTTCGATCCTTTGTATCAGGCCCCATTTGAGCCAGTTTCAACAAACATTTCGCGGCAGCACGCAACGCCATTTTGGCGACGAACGCCATGAAAACGGAAAATGGCCCAAACACGCGACGTCCCCGACTGACGGAAAAAAAATGGCTCTAGGACGAGAGCCTGGGAAGGGCTGGGAATCCGCTTCTGGCCAGCCCACCATGGCGCCAGTGGCGAAAACAACAGCAACAACCGGCTACAAACGTGGCCATAAGAAGAGCGCCACAGTTGGTTTGAGTTCGGCATAAGCCAGGCGCCAGCAAAGTTGTAAAATCGGCAAATGGCATATAAAAATCGCTGGAATTGTTGTCGTCACAGTTCACAGTCAGAGTCGGATTCGGATTGCGATAGGGATTGGGACTTGGATTTGGATTGGGATTGGGATTGGGATCTGGCTTTGGACGGTTAGCGCCAGCCAGGCTAGTTCCACTTCCTCGAAATGCAAAATGCACAGGAGTTGGGCGAGGTGAAAGGTTATGGCGAGGCCAACAAATTCGCTTGATTAACAAATCGATTCTAGGTCAACGATGCGTTATTGAGAGGATTATAAAATCAAACATTTAAGTGCCACAGAAATAAGTTTATTCTGAAATTGTTTTTATAACATAAAACTTTTATTGGCTGTAAAGAGTTTGTATCCTTACATTTATAAATTACCCTTCGACTTAAAAGATTTTGTATGTGCTTTTTACAATTTACTAATTAATTTCCATATTTGAAAATCGATATATTGCTGACACCAAATAATTTATTTGTATTATGAGCTGTGATTTGCTTCAAAAAAAGACCCATCAATCTTTATTAGGCAAACAAGAAACTTTTACTTGGCTTTAATGTTCCTCATTAAAACTCTCTAATCTGGCAACCTAATGGCCCTGTAAAAAGGCAGCGAGTAATTAAGGTCAACGTATGACAAAACGCTTGTAGCCGTGCTCATTATTTTACTTTTCCTTTTTTTTTTTTTGGCGGGCGTAAAAAGTTTTATTAATTGTATGACATAAGCCCGATGGGCTGCCGAGGTTGTTGGTGACCGGGGTCGGGGAAAAGCGTGAAAAGCTGGAAAAACTGGCACAAATCATTATACACGAGAGCCAGGACAACGTTGACAGCGGCCAATTCACACACACCACCACACACTCCCACACCCGCACAACAATGGAAATTAGCGTAGCCGTTTTATGCAATGCCATCGAGTCATTAACACATTGACGTCCCTCGTCCTGCGTCCCTTGCCCCGCATCCTGGATCCTCGGCACTGAATCCTCATCCTGAATCCTGTGCATGGGTCAGAGTTCGAGTGTGCGTGTGGACGAGCATTAGTGTCATCAGCATTCGTGGCCCGTCACATCAACACCAATCTCCGAGGACGAGGGGGCGGTGGTGGAAGGACCTCGATTCGGGCTCGTCCTCGTGCCTTTACATTAATTGAAATTAGCTGGCTGACACGGAAAAAGTCGAGCGATTAATGGGTTTTGGGGATTTAAAGAGCCGGGAGTATAGTACTTTCAATCTCAATTCGGTTCCGCCATGCACGAGGTGGCTTAATTAAAATTGATTACTCTGATCCGCGGGATTTCATTTGAAGCGAGAATTAGAAAAATCAAGGGTGCGATTTTAATGAATACTCTTACTAGATCAGCAAATGGAATGGAATTCCTCAACTTAAAGCCAGAATACAAATTTAAATACAGAAAACCCTTGACACATATTTTGCCTTTGAATTATCCCAGCTAAGCTGAAGTCAAAATTGTCCCAGGAGACACTTCGGGCGGAAATGCATTTTAAATGACCATCAAGCTGGGGTTCATTAATCGAGTCCTTGCACCACCGAAATTCAACTTGAGAGTCGGAACCGCAGTCCTGTTACCATTGAAAGATGCTCCCCAGCCTACAATCGAAACTCGAGCACATCGTCATCATCATCATCAGCATCAGGGCTCGACGAGGACGACAAACGACTCGAAATATGGAAAAATGAAAAGGAAAATCCAGAGCACCCAGCTGCTAGCCATCCAGCCATCCAACCATCCAACCAACCAACCAACCAACCAGCCATCCATCCATCCATCTAACCATCCATCCAGTTCAAAGCCGCTGCAGCTTAATCCCAAAGCTTTGGCATTGCTCCGGATCAGCCACTACACAGACTACATTCGCAGAGTGCAGTTCAGGTGCAGGTGGATATACTCCTATGCGATGATAACGATTGCGATGACGACGACGATGATGATGATGATTGCAATGGCGGCAGGAACGCTTGACAATGACGCCATTGAAAGCACTTTTGCCAGCATTATGTGGCTGTGCGAATCCGGAGCTGAAGGCAGAATCTGAGGTTGCGATTGCGGTCCGCCTTCTGCTGGGGGTGGGGGCGGGGCAGCAGTTTTCGGTTTGGCAATCAAAAAGTCATCAAATATGAATTTTACGCTATAATTTTTCACCTGAGCAGAAGGGGAATCCCGCTCCATCCGCCGACGTTTAGCTGCCATTTTTATGGCTTTTCTAGCTTGTGCACGCCCTTTGGCACGTCTTTCAACTCAATTGCACTTTTGTGCATTTCTTCGAAAAAACTTCCAGCCATGTATGTAGGTGTCTTCCACTTTCTGTGGCAATACTGGGGAAATCGTATATACGAGTATAGACAGATGCTGGCAGACACATTTGAATTGATGGAAGTGTGTCCTGTGGCTTTTTCGCAAAATACTCAATTCAATATACGCACGTTGATTGAAAGCGATTGCCAAACGAAATCAACACAGAAGTGTTCGAACATGCAGACGAACTTTGCGGATAAAGTCAAGTGTTAAGATATCTGAAAGTTTTTATTTGCACTGCTTCGGATTAATCTCTTCGGGAGTTTAATCGCTGTGAGTATCGAATGGCTAATTATTTATCTGTGCCATATTCTTAACTTTAATATAAGTGTTAAACTTATAAACTTTTAATGAAATCTTTAAGACCCAAGCCACTGCCTTATATGGTTTGCCTATTAAATACACGTTTTCCCCAGTTTTTACTTGATTTTTGTTCTGCTTTTTTTGATCTGCTCAGGGAACTTCTTGCTCTCTGTGTTGGGCAAAAATTAAATTAAAGTTTATGCAAGCGTAACGGCAGCCAGCAAAAATCATTTGCCACAAAATCCACTAAAACCCAATTTTGTGCCAACAAATAAAACGAAACACGCACAAACAGCAGCAGCAGCAGCAACAGCGGCAGCAGCGGAACAGCAACAAAGAGCCTGGAAAGAGTCCTGGGCGAGCATGTGTAGAAATAACAGGACCAAGGAGGCGAACCAGCCATCCAAGGACCAGACAAACTGATGCACCCAAGGAAGCGGAGCAAAAAACACAGCAGCAGCACAAAAGCAGAAATCTGCCTCAAGACGTTGCAAGAGTTGGCGAAGGGAGTGCTGTAAATGCACTGTAAAAAACTACCACTGCATCCTCGAATTTATTTTACCATGCAATTCCATGAGATATTAATGGTTCTTGGCATTTTCTTACAGTGCAGCGAGGTGGCAAATGGGTGGCGACGTGGTCGGCTGGAGTTGGGATTCGGTTTTGTGGCTGAGACGCAGATAAGCAAAAGTTTCGCTCAGTTCTTGAGTTGAAGTTGATGTGGGGATGTGGAATTGTGGAAATGCGGAGATGTGGAAATGTGGAAATGCGGACTGAAGAGAGTGCAGAGTGGCAACCGAATCAGAACTGAGAAATCATGTCATTTGGCAGGCAGCGCCGCAACATTTTGCCGCTTTTAATGTTAGCCAAACTGTCAGATGATGTTGTCTGTCCGTCCGTCCGTCCGTCCGTCTCCTTTGGCCAGACTGTGTTTCAATATATATTTCCCACTCTTTCACTTAAACGCCAAACAATGTGACTGGAGTTGCAACATGTTGCAACATCTTTCAGCTTGGGGGCTCTTGAAAAGCTCAGCTCGGCTCTTAAAAAGACTTAAAACCAATCGATGATGCATCGATGTATTTTTAAAGGATAATACATTTTGAAGGATAATAAAGTACACTTTTCTTGGTATTAGCTTGACCCAGTTTTCAGTAATTTAATTTTTAATTATTCCAATCAACAGCCATTCACTTTCCCTCATCGCGATTTTCGCTGGCTGGCTTTCTCCACTGGCCACATCCGATCCAATCCAATTTCCTTCCTGCTCCTCTTCCTCGGTAATGCGAAACGCCATTGCGCATTTTTCAAATAATTAAATGCTAAACACGAAGAGCAGCCGGAGGGTGGAAAAGGGGTGGGGTGGGGGGCGTATAAAGGAAAGTTGTCGCGACATCAAGATACGAAGATGCGGAGATACTTTTTCGCCTCCCTTTTGGAAGCACAAGTTGGGAAGCAGATGACGATGATGATGAAAGTCAAGTCAGTCAAGTCGGTGGCAACTTGAAGCCAACTTAGCCAGTCAGCTGAAACTGTTGCCGTTGCCCGGCCAAAAGGTAAGCTGCAACGGCAGCCCAGATAAACCTTTATCAAAAGTTGCACCGCCCCCTCCCCCTCCCTCTTCCCCCGCGATTATCTTTCCAAGTCAGTTGCCGTAAGGCGACACTTTTAGTGCACTCTGCTCCGTGTGACAGCTCACAAACGACAATGGCACAAACAAACAAAGGAGCAAGCAAACAAACAAACAAACAAACGAAGGGAATGGGCTGGGTCTGGTGGCCTTCATCTGCCAGGCTCCACTGCTTTGACATTTGCCACCTGCAACGCTTTCTTTTCGCTCTTTTTTGTTAAGTTAAAAAGTTATTCCAACTTACCGCCCACTTCGGCTTTTGCTATTGTCATGATTAAGTCAGTTCTCAATATACTTTCAACCAATTTGATGATGATAATTGCTTTGCTATATATGTTTATTAATGTTTAATCATCAAACTAAGGCTCATCGAATCCAGTTCAACGGTTTTCCCTTCAGACGGAAATTGCTCATACGCCACGTGGTCTGCTCGGTACGACATCCGTGTTATCGAAGTATTGAAAATGTTATATTTTAATGCAAACCATATTCCTGCACTTCTCGTTACACAACTATTGCGGCACCCCTCGCCGTGCAGTCAACTGACTCATTCAAGTATCCTACTTCATTTCACTCATTAAGAGCGGCACCCGGGAAGCGGCAAACGCAATGATGAAATGGCAGCACAATCAGCTAACCAAACTTAACTGGGTAAATCCACCCTGCCTGTCACCTCTTCACAAACACACACACCCACACTCACACACACACCCACACACACATCCTGGCCCAGATCCATTAACGTGTGTTCCCGAGAGAACGAATGGCAAAAGTGCGGACATTTAAACGCAGTTGCGAGAGAATGTCTATTTATATCGGCAACTGTAGAAGAATCTTCCACTATATATGTCTATTAAGCTGAAAAGATTTAAATGTTTACTAATAACACCTTATAAAAAGATTTTATTAATGTGTTTCATCATTTGTGTCCGGCTTTAAAAATATATTTTTAAGCTTATACCACTGTTTGTTATCGTGGTTTATCCATATTTAAGTGTGTCGAAATTGATTTAGCGCTTGCAAATGAGACCCACCGCTATTAGTCGGATAGCAAAGGCTTTAAAGGAATGTCGTCTATTGAGGTAGCTTCTCTTTCGGCGCAGGTGACTCCCTGTGCCGCAGGATTCACCTGGGTGATTCTGATGATGATGATGCCCAACTTAGCACGCTCACAGCCGTGTAAGGTAAAAACGGTTTTCAAATTCAGTAAGACGATATTCTAAGAACTATATCTTTCAGCATGGGTACTATCTACACAGGAAATTCCAAAAATGCATGCGTCGGAGATATGACAATAAACAGGAGCCTGGGTACATAAGGAAATGGGTGGGTCTCCCGTCGAACGCCACAAGAGCTCCAAGGTTTCAACGGATCAGGCAGACGACTCCCTACGAAGGTGCTTGGTGGGGCTATAATTCCGGATACGGAAAGGAAGAGCCTTTTAATTCAGAAGAACCTAGGCCTGTGCCTCCATAAAGCAATGTATAAGTTGTCAAATAAAAGAAACGCAGTTAGTAAAAAATAAGTGTTGGCAATTGATTGGCAACGCTTTTGTTTCACATTATGGTAAATCTTATATATAAGATTTTGCAATAAGAGAGCTTTAGCAGTTCTTTCTTTAAAGGGGGAAGCATTCGTAAATTATTTTTATTAAAAACATATAGGTACATATCACAAAACTTGAGACCACTCTTTAATCTGGCGAAACTAAAAACCAGGCAACTGAAAGGCATTTTCTTTAATTTTCCATTGCAGGTACGTTCGCTGATTTGACGACAATGAGGGGAAAGGACACTTGCCAAAACAAATGTCACGTGAGCCACACAAACTTTCTTTGGTCCCCTCGCACTGCAAATCTGTCCATAGTTTTGTTTTTCCTTTGCCGCTTCTGGTTCATCATGGCAGCACATAGAAATATTTGGCTACCCGACAGCATAATTTTTTTGTTCGCTTTTCCTTATTTCCTCGTGACTTTTTTTTCGCCGCTCTACGATTTTCTCTCAACCCGATCCGTGATTTGGCAGCCTGAAATCACGTAAACCAACGGGGAAAGGGGCAGGCAGTTCCGTCATGTGTCTGCGTCTACTTTGCTCTGATTACAAAACCCAACAACAGATTCACTGAAAGAATGAAAAGGGTTTTAAATGTGGGAGAACACTTAGGGAAGAATACGTTTGTTGGAATATTTTCACTAGCTTTGATTTCAATTATACACACTTTTTCTTTTTAAATTCAAAATGGGATCTTTTATAATACATTTAATAGTTCTACTCACTGAATCTCAAATTAGGAGGAATTTTTAGCAGTGCTATAGCAAAAACAATTTGGCAGCCGGGCTCGCGCGCTTTGTTAACGCCCGAGCGACCCTCGAATCCTTTGGATGTGGATGTGGATGTGGATGTGGATCAGGATGTGGATGTGAGATGCAGCTCAGCCAGTTTTTGTCGTCCTGCATCTCTGCTTTCCCTTCGTTTGCCAACTTTGTTTTAAGTGAAAATTGAAACTGAGCTCAGCAACTGTCCGATGGCTTTTTATTTGGTGATTGCTTAGCCGGTGACGCTGCTCCTCGTCCCTTACGAAAACCGTGTAACTGAAAACTCAAAGCAAACGAAAAATCTACGTGACACCAACGGAATGCCAGCCAAAGGATTGCTGGGGAAGGGGCAGGGGCAAGAAAGCGGGGAAAGGACAACACATGCAGGACAAATAACTAGTGAAGGTTTCTGCTTCGATGGGCTTTCTCAAGGCTCTGCGACAGCATCTTTTACGACATCTTTGATGCACAAGTACGGTCCAAAACCATCCACAAGCGAAAATGTAGCAAGCTATTTCACAACATTTTAAAGCGCACAGAATGAAAATCTTTTAGTTTTATCACCAAACTATATTTTAGAGCAGCTTACAAATACATACAAAACGATCACAGGTCTTTAACCCAACTAAAGATCGTTGGTTAATCCTGTTACATGGAATCAAGTACTCCTTAGCTTATTAGATTAGATTAGATTAGAATAGCTGATAAGTGAAAAAATGCCAAATAACTAAGCTCCTTTGGTCCTTCGCGTTTTCTGCTGAACTGCGGGAGTCTTTCCCATTTTTGGTGCCTCGCAGGAACTGCGAATCTTTCGACACGATGCCTTGTGGTTGAAAATGCGGCTTTTTAAAGCTCGAAACTTCGAATTGATGTACATAATTCGAGCTTTAGTGTTAACCCTACATTTTTCAGGGGGCAAGCGGCAAATCCTGCGGATAACACTTGGCTTCAATGGGCAAGGAAGATTGTTTTCTTTAAGACGAGTAGCTGCTTTCGTTGTTTTCCGTTTCACCACTACTATTTTTTGGTTTCGCGATCCCTTCAAATTGTCCAGCAATACCTAAGAAAACCCTCAAGATAATCCAAATTATGAATTGCAAATGCATTCGATTACCTTTCTTCTATTCCTGTGCACTGTTTTGCGCACTGGGTTTGCATTTTTCATTTTTGATGTTATGGTTACTTCTTACTGAGCTGAGAATTTTCTGTTAGTAAAAATATCTGAAAATTTGTATTTGCTTTCCGAACGGTTGTATTAAAAATAAGGTGTGTTATGACATTTGATAGTTGTTAAGAAAGTGCACTTAAATATCAGAGCCAACTTATTTTTCGAAGTTATGACCTCTGAGTGGCTGATTTTTAGACACTGAATATTCAAATCTTTTCCGAGCTTTTGAAACCAGTTGACCAAATCAAGGAGGGGGGAAATTGAAAAGAAAGTCCTGCGCTTTAAACGCTTTTCAACACTTTTCGGCGGGGCTCCTTAGAAACTAAGGTGGAGGCAATCCTTGCACTCCGCTCCCCGCGTATTGACTTTCAAGCTCAGTTTACTTTCCCGGCGCTGTTTGACTTTGAGCTTGGCCAGAACCTGCTGCCCCCGGAGCTGCCAAACAGAAGGCTGCAGGCCAACTGCTTGAACCGGAGTTCTGGGGAAAATGTTTTATGCTGTGCACGGTGAAAATTCACATAATTGCAGTTGGAATTCAACAAACAACAGCGGAGCGTAAATAGAAAGCGCAAAGTCAACAGAAAAGCGATAGCAAAAAATACTGCAGGAAGGTGAATCCTGGCAAGAAAAAAACACTCGGCGAGGGATAGAATCAGCAACGTCACCGCAACAACAACAGCAAGTACAAACAAACAAACTAACCTTTGACCCCCCATTCTGTCGCTTTAGTTGTTGCCTTCGTTGTTGTTGTTGCTGTTGTTGTTGTCCACTTCAGGTGCGCCAAGTAATTGCAACTGAAACTGAAACTTGGCTAAGTTGCCAAGGAAACGAATTGCAGCTGAAATTGGAACTGAACGCGAAGGAGCGGGAACATCCTGTACATCCTGTGCAGAGGATGCAAGATGCAGGACATTCGGCCAACACACGCACACCGAAGCATTTCGATGCAGGTCATTGCGGCTAAATTAAAAGAAATCAACGCAAGTCGATCGGGCCGAGGGGTACTTACCCAGGGAGGTCCTTCCCGAAGTGGTTACGGGGTGGCTTACCGGGGAGGGTACTGTTGACAGTATAAGCAAAGATAAAGAACAGAGAATTGAGAATAGAGCAGCAAATGGGAAGCTGCAACTCGAACTGCTGCAGTCTGTCGCCGGTTTTAATTAAAATCTTTAAGCTGCTGTTGATTATTAATTATAATGCCACTGGACCACTGCTAACTGACTCGAATAATGATAAGATTGGAAAAGGAACAAAAGGAATGCTTTAAGCTTTAGTATTTAGATAGGATACTCTGCTAAAATTAAGGTATATAGAACAATTTAAGTGTAATCCTTTTTAAATACTTCTTAGTAACACAGTAAATAATCTTAAGCTTTTTTTCCACCTTGCTACGACCATAAATACTTCGCCAAATTAAAGTGCACTCACCTGGCCGTTAAAGTTACTAAAATGATTTATGTAAATTCAACGCAACACAAAAAACACTCTTGAGCAAACAAATTTAAGCAATTTGTCAAAAGAAAACAAAACACAAAAGCCCAAACAACATCAGCAAGCCAAATCCAAACATAAATAAAGCACAAAGTGTCAGGCGGACGGACAGACGGACGGACGAGCAAACAAACAAACAAACAGTCGTCCCACACCTGCCACGCCCCCACATTTGCGGGCGGCAAATATCGGGGGCGGCTGGATGCTTTTAAGCTGCCAAATCCGACAATTAAATTATTGCATGACAAAACATGCACCGCAAAATATTCAAAGCGCGCCAAAAACAGGATGTAAACAACAATAACAGCAAAGCAAGGATGGAAAAACAGGAAAACCCCAAAAATACACACCCACCCACACGGGCAGGCAGACGGGGCGAAAACATCAACAGCAACTAGCCAAAACATAAACACAAAAAAAAGAAGCATTCGAGGAAAATGGAAAAAAAAACCAGATTCATCTTCCGCAACAAGAACAACAAAGTTGGCGAAAAAAACTTGGCATAGGAAAATCGAAAAGGAAGGAACCAAAAAAAAAAAGCGACATATTCCGGGGTTTCCCCCGTTGGATATAGCTCATGGCAATAATTTGAAATTCGATTACCATAACCAAGTACTCGGAAAACACAAACAGAGATCGCAGGGAGCAACACACACACACACATGCACTTTCCACACTCAAAAAAAATTGGGAAAAAACCGGTGGCAGAGGGGAAAGCGACATTCACGCTGCCAGAGGCGAAAAACTGCAAATGGCGAAAACGTTCACTAAAAGGTCGCCACATCAGACGGGCAACGGGGAAAAACGAAAAAGGAGACTGCAAGGAAAACAAAGAGCCAGCGCACACGGCCAAAACTGTGGCCGAAAAGCCAAAACGTGAATATATCAGAATTTTCGGGGCAAACAAGGCTCGACCGCAGACAAAAAATGCCTCTAAACATGACAGTGTGTGCGAGTCGGAAAAGCACACTTGACTCGGAAAATAGTTTGTGACCTTATGTTGATTAAGAAGGAATTTTCCGAACTCCTCTTTAAAATAGCTTTTGTTTCAAAATATGTAGCTCTTATTGCTGTTCCTTATAGATTGAAAATCGATTTTCCCTGTTAAACCTAGTGATGCACGTAGCTGTCTTGTCCTCCCCCTTTAACCCTTGGGTGGCCTTCCCCTCGACCGATTTCAATTACAGCCAATTAAGCGAAAAAGCGGCAGTGGCAGACAAAGAACCTCACTTACAAATTGCAACAAAAAGCCAAAAGATGCTAACAGCGGCAGACACACGAAGCTAAGGACACCCCCGAAAAGTCCGCCCACCGCTGCCCGTTTTCCCACCCCGAACACCCCGCACACCCCACACTCACACATGCAGGCGTTTTGCACCTTGCTAAGGGAAAACTTTTTATCCACTTTTCCACTCGCGTCTTTCGGCCCCATTTCTCCATCCCCGTTTTAATGCGGCGAAAATGTTAAAACAAACAAACAAATAAATTAGTGTTCAATCAGCGTAATTTCTTCGACTATGCAGTCTGGCTGCCACGCCTCCCCCTCCCCCCAGAACCTCGCGCCGCCCCCTTTTCGGGAAATCCAGCCAAGCATGTTTGCCTTTTGTCTTAGGGCTTGATATGCGATTGTAACTTTGGTTTCAATTGCAATGCAAGTAGCAGGGTCGAACGAAGAGGGTGAAAGGGGCGAAAAGGGGGAGGGCTGTGCAAACTTTTCACCCAGCAGTTAGTTGTAAGTAATTAAGCGAAGAAGAAGAACAAGGTGGGGGCAGGAGGCGTGGCAGGGGAGCAGAGGGAAACCGAGGGGGGGTGCAAACAAACGAAATTTTCGGTAATTTGCTTAATTTGAATTCGAATGCAAGCCAGCGATAGGAACGAAATTGAATGAACGACAGAAAGGGAGTGGAAAAGAAAAGGTGAAGCAGTCAAGGTGCAAGCTAACTTAGTAAAAGTGATAAAGAGTATACTTTATATGTTTTCATTCCCCTATATGACATAATATTAAATATATTGAAAATATATGTTGTTTAATAATCATTTATTAATGAATATATAATATAAATATGTATATCTTTTAATAATATAATGCAATACATTTGTGTAATAGAATTTGATAAGAAACGAAAAATACTGAAATTAAAAACCATATTGTTTATCGAGAATCTTGTTCTTACGTATTCAAATTTTCTGTGCAACCCCCGATAAAAGTGGGAACACTTTGCTCGAGACAATCTGGCGCTCAATCGCAAGGAAATATCTCTAGATAAGCCCACTCAAACTCAACATCCGTTGTCACTCAAGAGTAATGTTGGGAGAGACAGCGAGAAAACTCGGTTCTATTGAGTGGTTAGCGATCTATGGGGAACTTTGCGAAAGGGGAATTCCGAGTGAGTCAACACTGGCGTGGCGCCCACGCAGATATATTTCCTCGATCCCGCTCTTCGGGAGTTTCTGAAGAGACTTGTGGCGAAGTGAGAAGCTGACTGGCTGCAATAATGGGAGAAGCAAGAAGTCGGGGACTACGTCATTGCGATGATCTGATCTGGAATTCAGAAACTGGTTTGGCTTTTGGTTTTCGGACACGGATCGACGTGACTTTTGCTTTATTTATGCCAATTTATATGCATTAGCCGGTCTCTTGCGATCGCGTGCGCAGAAATAATCGTCTTGTTCTTACCGTTATTTCAAATTAGATTAGGGTGGGACTTATTGCACACGCTCGCACTCTTTCTGAAGGCGGTCGCCCGTCTCTTTCTTCAGCCCCGATATCCGGCCAATCCCTTGTGCCCGATTTCTCGGGCAGCGTCTCTGGTTCCGTCGCGTTCACTCCGCTTGGCGACCTCCTTTTCCCGCTCCTTTTTTCGGTTTCTTGCTACTGGTTCCACACCCCGGCTGGAAAAGCCTTGAAACACGTTCTCGAATGGAAGCGAATGGGGATCGGAACAAGGAACAGGCGCAAAAGGTGTAGCACAAACGAGAGGCAAACCCGTTTCGACGCCGGCTCCCCAAACTAATTTACCCACACTACTTCACGCACTGAGCGGAGCACTCGGAGAAACCGGGAGCCCAGCTCCCTTGCTCCCAGCATCCACACTGCAAAAAAAAAGGGCCTAGCCTAATAAATATAATGATATATGTCTTTCATTTTTTTAAGCCCCTTTTCGTTTACTTTAGAACTGTTATTTAATAAGCCCTAAACCCTGTATCTTTTCTCTCTCTGCATCGATCTCGAAGACTTCGCTTTTGTGTACTTTGGCACTCGAGGACCGCCCTGCCCGCGCACAGCTTCCAATCCCCGATTCCCGAAACTTCAGCTTGGTCAGCAGAGCAGCTGAGTCGGCGACGTCTGCGCAACTTTTGATTTTGCCCGGAACCGGTTTCGCTCCACCAGTACGACTACGAGTACGAGTATCTTTCGGCCAGCGCTTGTGTTCGAATATATTTGTATCTGAATCCGTAGCAGACGCAAGCTGCCCACATTTCAGAGGCGCTGCAGCGGGGAGAGCATCTGTGTGTGCCGATAAATGTGTTGTTAATGATGTTTTCAAGATGCTGCGGTGGGCGTTTTGGGTACCGAGAAAGAGATGTCATTTGCCGATAACATCTTCTATAAATAAGAAGATCTACGACGATGGAACCGTAAATACTATTTTTTATGATTGCCATTTTGCTGAGCATTAACGCAGCACCAGAGTAATTACAAAAGTGCTGGAAAAGCAACTATAGGATGCTTAGATTTATGAAATTGATTTCGTGTTAAGGGGAATCAATTGAGATAATCTTAAAGAGTCGTTTGTTTTATCTGGATAGATATTATATGTATGTACTGTACGTTTTCATGGGTAATATCCTAATCACTGCCGATCAGATAACATTAAATTACACAATTCGCAAATTTCAATCATGTTGATCTCTATTATTAGTAAACATAACTCATTATTTGTTTTATCTGTGTTCACCACTCCTTAAATCGACTTTGTTACATTGTATTCGGTTTGAATAATTGCAGGCGAAAAGCCTTTCACTTGCCCCGGAGCTCCATTACCGCTCGTTGCTTCACTTTGGGGTCACTAACAAAAACTCCAATTTGAAATCGTTTAAAAATAGTGAGCTCACACAAACACCGAGGGACTTCTAATAATAAGCCAGCTGGAAGGGTAGGGGCATGGCATCCACTATCCAAGTATTCCAGTATAGGAGTATAGTGGAGCCAAAAAGATTGCGGGGGCGTTTCTCGATCTGGTCGGGTCGCTCTCTCTTTCCCCTTTTATGCGGCTTTCACATGCCGGTTCTCCTTCGAGTTCGTTTCTCGTTCTGGCCACCGCTCACATTCACTTTTTATCACAACTAACCTACACAGTACTACAAAGTCTGCGAGAGGTTTTCCTCGCTTTTCCTCGCCTTTCCCTGGCCTTCCCCATGCCTTAATTGCCATGTGGGGGGTGTTAAGATCATATCGCTCGGTCTGCGCCCGCTGCCAAAAATCCAAAGAACGAAACAAATTTATGACATAGAAATGTCAAGAGTTCTGCTTGTGTGTGTGTGCGTTACATATTTCTATTTCTGGCCGATGGGCTGCACTCGGCTATATAGCTGAACCGTTATGGATGGGATGCATTTACGTAAATGATTTAGAACATATCGAACACACTTGAAGGTGACTTTGACAGAGCGAGCAAAGTTCTAATTCACTAAGTTCACCTATTTCTGTCCCCAGGCCCAAATGGAAGCTGCCAACAGAAGATTTGGCTTACAGGTAATAAGAAAAATTATTAATCAAATCAAATGGATTGTGGAAAACAAAAATCTCCTTCAAGTATGGAAAAAAGTTTGATTAGTCAGCAGATCGTACAAAATTCTAGGGTGTGTAAGATACAAATTACATTTTTTTTAAGTATAACTAACTTACGAAACCGTAGTAATTTAAATAAATAAATTAAATAAATAAATAAATTTAAACCATAAGTTACAAACAAATTTGGTAAGCACATGTTAATTTGTTTTATGATAATTAAGAACCAGCACTTGCAAAAAGTTAACAACCAAATTTTAAACAGGCATGTATGTAGATAATTAGGAAAGGCAAATGGATGCAATTAATATAGAAGCACTGGCATAAATTAAATTCCTTTTATATAAATAACCCTTTATAAAATGATTGTTTTATTTACTGAACGAAAAAAAAAAAATTAAAATAATACAAAATACATACATATGTATGTATATATATTCTTGTTTAACTTCTTGACAAGCAAATACTTTATTATCTGGTTTCTTATTTTAAGTTTAGTCACCGAAAGTGAAATAGAGTTTAGTTGCCAGGCTGTTAAATAGCAACCGCAACCTACGCCAAAAAGCTTAAGTCTGTCTACTTTAGGCCAGTTAACCTTTTAGTTGATTGTCAACTCGCCTTTCTTGAACTCAAAGCCCCCCGCCACCCAAAACTCCCCTGCTCTATCGGAAGAAAACCCCAACAAAATCACTCATATTGCTCTTAACACTCTTAGGATAAACGCTCTTAAAGCACGCTCTCTTAGTACGAAACTCCAGCTGAAAAAATCCAATAAGCCAACAGAGAGCCAGTAGAGTGAGAAAGAGCACGTGAGTCAGTTTCCGCCGTTCGAGTGAGCGAGACAGAAGTCGGGTGAATGAGTGAAGAGAGCGCAAAGAGAGGGCTAGAGAGACAAAACCGGTCTCTCTTTCAATCCCCAAGTCAAATTGGAATGGCAAGATATTTTTGTTTTCATTTAACAAAATTTTTCGACGGAAGCGGTTCGTTAGCGGAAAAGTGAAAACAGAGTTGCAGAGCCTGCCTGAAAACTGAAGAAAAGCCCCGTAACAAATAGCAGCTCTCAGCTAAAAACTCACCGATTTCTGCCCAGTCACCGCAAATAATAATTTTTCTGCGAACGCCGTCAAGAAAAATTTTTGGCAACTCTAGAAACGCGGCAAATTGTCAAAAAATAAGAAAAAACAACAACGCGAGTGCAAAAGTGTGTGTTGCAAAGTGTCCGTATGTGAGTGTGTCTTTCTGTGTGTGACAGATAAAAAAGGAGAAAAAAGAAGTTTTCGAAAGTCGTGCAAGAAAATCGAGAAAAATAGTGCAAGCGCCGCAGGGAAATTGTCCGGAAAAATCGCAAATCCATTGTTTTTTGCCGGCGTCTTAATGACGTCACGTCGTGCCGCAAACAACAGCACCAACAACTCCTGCAACAACGCGCGTGTTTAGTTACTCACACACCATAAAAAAAGGTTAAAAATACATTTTCAATTCACCATCGGCGTACAAGTAAAACGATAAACAAATACAAGAAAAACAGCAGCCGCTTTTTTCCAACAACAATTTCAACAACTTCAACTTTGCCAGCAACAACTACATCTACAAGTCAGCTGGACTACCGAAGGTGTTTATACTTAAAAAACAAAAAGATCGTTGTTATTTTTTTTTTTTTTTGTTACTTCTCTCCTCTGTTTTGGTTATTTTGTTTTCTCTCTTTTTCGCCTCGTCTTCAGTTAATTTTTTTTTATTTCTTCTCGGGTTTCCTCTTCTTCTTCTGCCACATTTTGTGGTCTTGTTTGTTTTTTTTTTCGAATTTTTGGTGGTGTTAAGTGAAAAGTCGGAAATTCTGTTTAATGCCAGGGAATTGCAACTTTTATAGGGAAAGTTATTCACAAGAACGTGTGGGAAAAAGGCCAATAGAAAATTTTTCGTTGAAAAGTCAAAAATCTTATCGAAATCTAATAATAATTAAAATTAAAATTGTTTAGAAGCCCCATATAAATATAGAAAATCATTAGTGATACTGCAACACTTTAAATGGGTATTTTTTATTTGATATAGAAACCCACAAACATCGATATAAGTTTGACATTATAGAGATGGTTAACTGAAAATCATCGTACCCAAAAAAGTTCAGATAAATTAAATTTTCTTTTTTTAATTTAAATATACGGTAACACATTCATACACACATTTATTGTTCAAAATATATATTTTTCCGAAACCATAATGCAATTTATGCAATTATTTTTTTAACACCTTCATAAATTAATAAAAATCCATTTTTATAAATTTGCAAAACCCATCAAAAAGCATCCTTTTCACAAGCTTCAATTAAAAAATTACTTAATCCGTATAAATAAAATGCTTCTCGTTCATTTGGCTCGCTGAAAGGCTTAATGACCGAAAATCAAATTGAAATTGAGGCTAATGAACTGTGAAATAATAATTAAAATTCAACAAATAGCAAACCAAATTTGTAAGAGTGAAAACGGTAAAGGCTATACCATATTATAGGCCATAAAGTAGGATATTTCCACACTGTTTGTGCAACAACCTTTAAAACCTAACATGTACTTTTTTTAGGAGTTAATCAACTTTAAAAACAGTAAACACTATTTCAAATCGTGTTGAAATGCAATGCAAATTCAGTCGTTTTTATTCTTATGCCGGCAAGGCCTAGGCCATTAAAAACAAATAGATCTTAGCCGACCGATTTTTAACAGTGCGTTTCAGAACTTTAAGACAGTTGTAAAAAACACACGTGATAATAAGCGAAGCAACAGAATTAATGGCTTAATAAAATTGTTTTGAAAGCTTAGGTTATTTAATGGCTTTAAGACACCCGAACAGAAAACAGACACGATTCTTAAATTTAATGTGATTATTTTGCTAAACGTAACTGATTCAATTACCGGACTTATTCCGACTTTGCTGAAATTGTACGAAATCGATTTCATTTGAAGGTGTAGGCAAAATGAAAAAATGAAATACGAGCCTTGAAACGCACTGTATTCGCACAAGCAAATACATAGATTTTATTTTACAAAAAGTCACGTTTTTTATGTGGTTCTCCACCCAAATCGCACACCCCGGCCTCTTGCCAAGTCGTAACCATTAAATTTATGTTTATTTCAGTCCGGGCTTCGGTTTCAGTTGCAAAAAGATTGTTATTATAATTTTTCCGATTTGTTTCGTTTTCCTCCGGTTGAGATATGCAAATTGAATTAGCTCTGCCCGCTGGCAACTACAAAACAAAAGCAAAAGTTTGACACACTTCGCTTTTTTTTTTTTTGGCCATCATCATCGACAAAAGTGTCAAAAATGTGTTGCTGCAAAAATATGAGTCAAAGAAATCGTTTGGAAAATGCCAAAATGAATTGTTATTTCTGTCCATTTGTTCAATACACTCTGACAAGTCATTCACTTTTTCTACTCCACTCAAAAAATCAAACTCGAACCAAAACTAAAACGCCACGAAAGGCAGAAGACGGTTTGTTTCGTTGGTGAAGGGGATTGGGATGAAAACTTGAGGACTTTTGGCATGACTAATCGATTCGATTTTTCGCCAAAAGTCATGCCGCAGTAAGAAAAGGCAAAAAATAACGTCGCTGGGAGAAATATATGTTTGGCTTGTAGTACGAGTGTTTTGTGCTTTAAGCTCTTCTCAATAGGTCGTAAATATCGATAGGAACACCCCCTTTTGGTTGTCGAAAGTGTGGAAAAACGCTGTAGTTGTTTGTTTGTTCGTCTCGCGATTTGAGTTTTGATGCCAGATGACAGCACTCAAAAAGGTGTTAGAGTTCAGACAAAAGGTATTAACGGCATAACCTTTGATCCAAGCTGGAGAACCTGAAACAATGATAGTTGTTTTTGCGAATCAATACAAGGAAGCCAGCATTATATTTACCTAAAATATTGCACATTAATACAAACCGCACCATGTAAGCAAAAATGGCAACAAAGTCAACTATTAATGCACGAAAACTTTTCCATTAGTGCGGGAAAATCTGTTGAATTTTCCATATCCCAAATATAATTTTCTGTGGTATTCTGTTTTATATCTATCCATGTTTTTTGCATTTAGATAAACATTCCGTTTCCTTTTCAGAGATTTTTAGATCTTAGTTTTGTTTGGCCGTTTTCCTTCCTGATATTTTGAAACATGTGCTCATGTTTTTTTCTTATTCTAAAAATATCAAAAACTTTTCTTCGCCTGAGTTTTGTTTTTGGCTTTTTCAATAAGCGCAGAGCAGCTGCGACGTCGACGTCAGCCGAGGCAGCAAACAAGTCGAAAGAAAGAAGAAAACACAAACAAATATCTATATGTGGTTGTTGTATCTGGTTGGGAGAATTGTTTGAATAGGGTGACTCAGTCTACCTGGAGCTAAATATTCCGAGTCTGCAGCTTTAGACGCGAAGTTTGGTTAACCTTTACAGAAATGGTCGTGACCCTAAATAGATAATGTAATATTGAGAGTTGAAAAGTGCTCAAAATTTTAGCAAACAATAAAAACTACTTATCGATACTAAAGATATCTTTCTACAAGTACTTTAGCTTAATTAGTAATTTGTCTTTTATCACATTCTAGCTTCCTGGTAATAAGCCTTCTCTGACAATTGCAATATCGAAAAAAATTATAACACTTTTTTCACACCCAATTGGCCGCTTCACGCAGCCTCCCCAATTATACAGTTGGCCCACCCTATCATAATTCTCTTAGCACATGCCAAAACACACGAAAGTCGAAAAGAAATTTTGAACGTGTTTCGTCGGTTGTTGGTGTTGTACCTCCGAGTATCTGACGCATCTCCCATAACAAGCGACAGCTGCCGCACATTTTGGATGTATCTTACGGATGTATCTGCAGCTGTGCATCCACAGGCTCCCGAAAAATCTGCTCCCCCCTTTTTGGCAGCGTTTTTGGAGCGGCGCTGCTGCAGTCCAAAAATAGGTTCCTTTTTCTTCAGTGGCCAAAAAAGAGTGAGAGCGAGAATAGCAAGGTTTCTACGCTTTTGCATAAGGCTCGAAGAAAACGGCGGCATCTTTAACCCTTGACTGGCCCTTGGGGCAACGCACAATTGAGATCAATTGGAGGCAGAATTGATTGTTTAACCTTTCGCATGGGAGAGCGAGTGTGCGACTTTCGAGGCGTGTCTGCAATGTGATTATGAGTACACAAATTAGTTCAAAGATTAACTCGCTTCTCATTTCTGAATATTTGAGGAATTTTGAATTTATAAATATTGCTCTCTCGCATTGGGCGGCTATTTTGGGGCTTTTCATCAACACGAAGAGAAAATATAAACATAAATAAGATTGCCAGCGGAATTAATTAGCCACAGAAATCTATAAAATTTGTTGAGCACTAAGTTGTGCTCGGACTTTTCTTCCTCTTACTCATGGCATTGGTATTTGTGAGGCGCTCTCGTATATTTAAGATAAGCCAAATGTTATGAATATGCCAAAAAAAATAGTATATGAGCACGATTGAGCGCCGCGATTCCGTCGCTCTCATTTATGAAATTTGTTTTTGATTTCCCCCATTCGCTTTTATATTTTGGCCTCTTCGTTCGCCTCGGTTTCGTGTGTATAAAGCAATATATGTTATAGCTTTCCGACCTCTGACGTAATTACTGATGATCGCGTTTTACGCCTAAGAAATTGATTTGCTTGTGTGAACGAACCAAAATTTAAATATGAATTCGGTAGATAGAGAAACGTGACAATGAGCTTCGAATTTGATTTGAATACGACGGCGAGATCAGGTGGAATTATATGGATGCTGAAAGATCTCTGGACTAGGACAAGGTTTTTCAAAGAAAACGAAAGTTTCATTCAGTAGAGGTTTATAATAAAATACTTTGTGTTGATGGTAAAATCAATCAGATATTATTTGTTGCTCCAAGCTGGTATCGTACAATATACTTCACATATCAAGCATAAAGCGGAAATGTGTAAGTTTACTACTTAAATAACACCATAATTTCCCTGCGAAATCTGATAGCTCTTCCCTATCGAATCAATTTATTTATTATTTACTCTTTCGGCACGCTTTGTTTTCTTCCCCTTAGTCATATCCATAAGACCATATATAGATCTATCCGCAGATCTTTTCAGCACCTATTCGAAAGCTCTGCCAAATTATCTACCCCACCAAATAAGGGACCCAAAGAAATGCAATCTGACGAGTGTATGAATGTATTTCTTTTATATGAACACCAACTTTCGAAAGAGATTTCACTAAAAACGCTAATAGCTGTCAATGAAGGCAGTCAGGCAAAAGTCTTAGAAACTTATAAGAGCAAAGAAATAATAAAGATTTGCGGCCCACGCATCGTGTACTGCCAAATTAATTAGCCAAGTCTGACGGATGACAATGGGAATTAATTAGGCAAGTCAAAACTCCATTTATGGAGCAGTTTTGGCTGGAAGAATAAAATAGAGTCGTAGTGACTCTTTTCGACCCACCTGAATGACATAAGCCATAAGCCGATCGTTTAACCGCTTGCCATTTATGGCTGACATTTAAGCCGACCATCTTTTGATGAGTTTTTGCCACGGATCGTTTTGTAGACGCCGAAGTTTCCTGGTGCCAACCGCCAGTGCAATTTGTGGAATAACTCTGTTTGACACATACACATAAAATGCAGAATTTTTGAAACAATTATTCTAATCAGTTGTTGTCTTTGTGACTGCGCTGTTTGCCGAATATAAAGAGGGCTTTGCTAGTACTATCATTTTCCACCTTTCTTTTTTTGCAACTGAGGCGTGTGTGTGTATTTCGTGTGAGTGCATAGGGTTCACCCTCTTTTATCTAATCTCGTTTATTGATAGCAGCCGTCGAACCAGGTTCCCCACAAACTCCCCTCGTTTTTTCCATTTCTTTCACTTTTTTTATGAGCGCATCGTTAAATATATGTGTCATACCTTTGGGGTGGGCCCTCGCTTTTCTGCGGCGCTGGAGGAGCGTTGCGTTGTATAATGTTGCACAGCGGTTACTGACCGATGTTTTGCTACGGCTTCGCTTGCGTAAATGTTTCTTTAAATGCATTAACTTGTCGCCCCCGGGCTGAGAGCCAAATGCCTGCTTTTTGCCGTGTTTTTGGCCCTCCCAGGCATTTGCAGCGACTTGTGTATGGCTTTAGTCATAACTTCGGCCCGCACGGGATCACTTTGTAAGTCGACGGCGGGCGCTCGAGTTGTTATATTTGTATACAGTTCGGTATGAGTCGCATATCTAAAAAAAAAGTATAAAAAGTATACTGCAAAAACAAAATATACAATGTGCTTTCACAGCCAACTGTGAGCTGCAGCGTTCTATTTGTTGTGTTGTGCCGCCTTATCAGCAGAACGCTCTCGATTTGGTCTGTGTATATAGTATGGGTCCACGTAATATATGGGGCATGTGTGTTGGAATACGGATGGCTGGATAAGTTATTAGGAACGGATAATTGATTGGGGCCGCTGGCGGCGATAAAAGGAACAATTGAACGGCGGCGAACGAACAGCGTTTTATGCAAAATAAACCACCGAAACCACTCATAAATTTCGGTCAAGTTAACAGCTGATTTTGTGTTTAAAGTATTTTTAATGGCCAGATTTTGGCTTGATAATCGGAACGAAATCACTAGTTCTTATCTGGATTTCCTATAGTGGGTAATAAATTCAAGTAAAACCACTTATTAGTATATTATATGAAATAATTTGCTTTCCCTTATCAACACGAAATAAAAGCACTTTTCTCATGAATTAAAATTCCATAAATTCTAGTTAAATTTTTTTTCCATTTACAACCTACTCAGGGAGTTATAATTCCCCAAACATAAAATACTCGAGCAGATGCAATTAGGATTGCCCCAAAAATTGTGCCGGCAGAACAGCTGCCTTTGTGTTGACTCAGCTTACATAAACATAAAGTCGAATGCGAATGTGAACAAATATTTAGTGGACTTGCGTTAAACGCTTTGGAAATTAACAGTTTTTCAATCATCACTCTCTCCCAGGCTGCTGGTTTCTCCGATTCTCAGAGTGTGTCTTCTTTTTGTTTTTTTTTTTTTCGGCAAGTTTAACCTTCAAAACACTTTTTGATACGAGTCCGAAAAACCAGAAAAAAAGAAAACAAAACCTACGGACAAAACTTGTTGAACTCGTTTGTCTTTGGGGTCTGGGTCTACATCAATTTGCATCGTTTTTTGTCCGCCAGTTTTATACTTTTTTCTCTTAATGATTTTTTAATAACCGAAATCCGGCGAGCTGCGAGTGTCCTTAGATCTGAGAGCAGAGTCTGAAGGTTGTTTGTAGGTCGGCGGATGCACCGATCTGCGTCTTATACACGTACTCATATGTATATCCGCACAGGCGGGAGAACCTTCGATTATTCTTGGCCCAATTTCACATCTAAACACTATTGGGAAGTTTATTTTCGTGCAGCATTTTCCACACCCGCTTCTGGCAATAAATTTTCGTACTGCGTCAATGACACGGCTGCTAATTTCTGGCGCTGCTTCGATTTCTGTATTTGTATCTATATCTCTATCTCAATCTGTATCTGTTGGCTATACTGTTTTCTATATATTCCACATAGCCTGATGCCCAGCCACGTCCGCTGTGTAGGCGTCCCGTCAGTTGCTCTTGCGTGTTCTTTTTTTCCTCTTTTTTTTTTTTTTTTGGTGGTGTAGAGATTTTTGTTTTGGCCGAAAAAGTTTTCAAGAATTATTTTAATACATGCCATAAACATTAGCCCACACACACGCACGTAGACGAGGGGTCTTCAATTTCTCAGCTCATAAATTAAGTCACAATTTATATCTTTGGAAATCAAGTTGAAATACGGAAAAGCAATTTGCAGCTGACATCATGCGGACTTCTCCACAAATCCATATACTAACAAAATTAGATACGGTGTGCGAGTGTGTGTTCTCTATAAAGTTTATTAATTGTCTTCGCTGGTATCTTTTCAAATTGACTTGCCTGGGGAAACTTAATGTTGCTGCGGCGCTGCGATATCTTTCGAAATGCCAAAAGATAGGAACTTTTTGGCTCCTAAAAGAACGATAATTGAAATAACAAAAAAGGTGTGCTATTATTGGGAAATAATGGGGGATTTTATGTGAAATAGAGATAGTATTTCTTGCACTTGTACAAATAAGATCGCATTAGGAAATGTGTAAACTGTTGCTCGTTTATTTGAATTTCAATTGCCAAATTAGTTCGACACTCCCGATGAACTTTTCTTAAGACCAACCCCACCAAAAATAAACAAAGGCAGGAAAGCAAAAAGCTTTAGTAGATTTCCTTTTCGAAAAACTTTGATTCATATTCCGCTGCCTTCGATTAGATAAGATTAAAGACACAAACACACACACCCAGGCAAACACGATTACAACAAAAATTGCAACAGGCAGGCAAGCAAAGATAGAGATAAAAACAAACCAAACAAAATACAGTGCAAGGGGGAAAGCAAACAAACACAACTCAAATGCTAATAACAACGAAATATAAATATCAAATTGTGTGCCGTCATCGATGATTGAATCACTAACAGATTTACGAAACTCATGTATTTTTGCTCCTCTATCTTAAGTACCAGTTTCCCAATGCATTTCCATTCAATATTAATTTAACACAGTTCTTTGCAGTATTTTGTTAATTGAAAATACATTAAAATATTTCTCTGGTGCGGTAAGTGCGTTTAACAATTTATTTCATTGCTATAAAAAGAAATTGGCTAAAGTGAATACTCGTACACACGAGTTTGAAATACAAGTCTCTCAGGCGGTGTCTCTCTCTTAAATGTTGCTTAGCTAAACGATCGAAAATATATACGTTGAACTGCTAAACACCGCTGGTCCGGACCTGGAGACACATGAATATATATATCTCTGCGACCATTAGTGCACCTTAGTTGATAATATTTATTCGTAGTGTTAATTTTTATTTGGTCTTTGTGCATTGCGCTGAGTTGCCTTAGGGGCTAGGCTTAATTTGGCTATTTGGCTGTGGCTACTTGGCTGTGGCCCTTGGCTGTTGGCTGTTTTGGCTGTTGGAACCCCGCGCCCCTCCAGAAAGCTGCAAACTGGACGCCAACCGCTGCTCACGCTCTATATAAACTATATATACCAGCAGATACCTACTAGTGTGTGTCTGGTGAACTATTTTTAGTGACTATATCATAAGTTGTATGAAACGAGAACTTTTATTTTGCACACCATTCGCTCATTTAGCCTAGGAATCTATCGCAATATATATATATTAAATACTCCATAGTGATATGGTTATGTCTGTCGATTGTCTTTTGTTTGTCTTATCATTTAAGCATTGCATTCTGCATAAAACCATAACACAACCGATTTGCGCATTACTAACCCCAAACTCTAAAAAATATAAACATGATCAGTTTCCACATCACACATTTATATTTAGAATCGCTCTGTCTCTCTCTCTCTCTCTCTATCTCTCTCTACGACTATCTGTCTCTGTCTGTCGCCATTTCTATTTTTTCTCCTTGGAATGTAAACCAAGTCGGTATGATCCTAAAGTTCTGTTTCTCTCTTTTACTCTCATTTCAGATAATGTAAAATCAGCTTACACACAAAAAGCAGTAAAATATAAAATCCAAAAATTAACAGCTGCGTCTATCTATAGATATAAAAACACACACACACATCTATATATATTTGAATAAGCGTTCGATTTGAATCAAAATTATAGCCCCAAGCTATCAGCTACCCCCACAAGCTTTGTACTCCACAAAAACGCTAACGAACAAATCGATAGGAACCAGAAACCAACCAACTGAATCATACCATCTGCCATAGATCTATGCTATATACATATATAGGTGCTGATCTGTGCTGTTGAACTTAGTGTTTTTGTGTGTGCGTGTCGCGAGAGGAGCATTACAAAAAAAAAAAAGAATCCAAAAAAGAAAAACAGAAAAACTTTCTCTAGTCGCTAGGCTAAACTATATAAACTCCAGCTAACCCAGATCCGTAAACAGCAAATAGCTATATATCTATACCCCGATACACGATGGCAAACGTTGTCAATATGAACAGCCTGCTCAACGGCAAGGACTCGCGCTGGCTGCAACTGGAGGTCTGCCGCGAGTTCCAGCGCAACAAATGTTCGCGCCAGGACACTGAGTGCAAGTTCGCCCATCCCCCGGCCAACGTGGAGGTCCAGAACGGCAAGGTCACCGCCTGTTACGACAGCATCAAGGTCAGTATCCCCCGATAACGAACTAGACTCCCTCGAATCCCCCAAAAACCCCTCCCCCCAATCTCTATCGCTTCGTGTGACTCGTAGACCGTAAGCTTACGACTTATGATTTCTCATCCCACAAAAACAAGAAAAAAATATATATATATGATAATCCAATACCGATTCCCGATCCAGGGCCTCGACGAAAACTGATCTTGTCTCGCTTTTGTTGTTTGTGCTTATGTGCTTTATAAACTCCATTTTCGTTTTGGTATCTCTGTGCTTCTATATATATATAGTATCCTATATACACACTATACTTAGTGGCTGTCTCTCTAAGTGCCTAAAATAAACCATAAGATAAACGCAGCTGAAGCGCCGAGCTGAGCTTGAGAATTGTGTGCGTGAGTGTGCTTGAGGCTTGAGTCTTGGGTCCTGCGTAGAAGGCTTTGGCTTTGACTTACAAATAAGAGAGTTCCACCACCCACCGAAACCCTATCAAAGCTAAGAACATAGAGAAAAACCCCACCAAATCGGTAATTAACTAATGAAAATATGAAGGAAATTGTAGGGCTTTTCTCTGTGTGTAAACCAAATAAAATGTTTTCTAAGAACCAGCTGATTAACTCAAATCGTTTATCACCACTCGAGTGATTTTAGGCCACGACACTCTTAGACATGGACAACTTCAAGGTAAAGCTCAAATAATTCAATTATAATTTAAGATTTTAGCTTTAAGAGACCCCTCCCCCGTAGAATCGATTCTATTGATCACTTCGTTAATATCTGGCACTTTGTAACCCGACACAAACAACCTGCCGAAGGGCAGGCAAAATCAAAGGCAAAAAGGTTTCCATTTTCCCTGAAACCCTGAATTTTTCACTGCCCGAAAAAAGCAACGCGGCAAATTAGCAGGGGCGAACAAAAGGGTGAAAGCAGCGTTTTTTTTTTCCACAGGACAATGGCGAACAGGAGCCGGGAAAAAATTAAGTTGCCTGTTTGGTGTGCTCTTCTTTATTAAGCTTTTTGTTTTACCCGCAACAAACAAACAACTGCCGAAGAATGGCAACATAAAGTGGAGTATTTTATGTATAGTATATAATGCTGACAAAATGCCATCATCATCAGCAGGAGCGGCGGCATAGCATCACCATCAAATTTGTGACAGCATAAAAAATTACGTTTTGAAATTTTCGCTGCCGCTTTTAGGCGTCGCTGGCAGCTTGTTTGGCCAACGGCCTTTTGTTATCCCAACAAAACCCGAAGCGGCGGCTCAGTCCTTAAAGTTGGGCATAGTTCGTCCTTTTTGCCCGGCCCCCTCCTCTACTTCGTCCTGTCGCTCTTGAGTCGAGTGTGCAAACAATAGTTAAAACTGATGTTTGTAAGTAGCTCCTTGGCTCGCAGAGTCCACGCTTTCATTTCTTTTTTTTTCGTAGCCTGGGAGGTGAGGAGGCGTTGTTAATTGAGCCACTGGATGGTGCTCCTATTTTTCCTTGTTTGCCTTTTGGGACTGGTCTTCCATGAATGTATTAGGAATCCAGAAAGAAAATCTTTGTTTTAGAAAGAAACTGAACCAACTCAATCTATATATCTTGGTAGTTATAACCATCCTATTAACGATACAAGCAAATATAACATACTCTGTTGGAATTAAAGAAAATGTTCAACCCAAGCACAGTTTATTAAATTATAGCAAACCCCTTTAGAGCAGTAGACTAACCTTTAACCTTTGGGTTTGTGGCTTGCCACACACGTGACCGCAACGACGATTAAAATCCATTTATGATTTAATCTCCGCCGTGTCGAACTTGAAAGTATATTAAATATTCAAAATTTCGGCCACTTCTGCAGCGATGTCCGAGTTCCGTCATTAATCTAGCCCAACCCCCAACGATTCCAATTATCTGTGATGGATCATTAGGAGCGGGTCAGCCTTGTGACTTGGTTAGTTTCTGGGCAGGCCGGGGAAATCTCATAAGCCTTTTGGCAATTATCCGAAGCCACAGCTGCGTGATAAGCGAGTTCTGACTGCAGGATCCACATCATCTGCGGGAAAGCGGCGGCAGCTGCAAGTTCGAAGTGGAAAAAGATGTGGAAGCGGATGTGGATGTGGATGGGGAAAGGGAAGGGACACACACACACCCAGTGACCCTTGGGCACTTGTAGTTTTTGCCCGAGCGGGCGGGCAAATAAAGCTCAGACATTCATTGCCCACAAATTAATTGTGTTATCCTATTAATTAACTATGCAGTAAAGTTGCCCGGCAATTTCGTTCGCCGAGCGTTTTCCCACAGCCTCCTCCGCATTTTTCCATTTTGCTCGCCAGTTGTTCTGTTCTTCGCCCCTTTCGAGTGCTGTAATTGTAGGCGAGTGTGTTTGCACTCATTTTCACCTCTTTTTGTCCCCGACGACGAGTTTTCCGTGTGCACGAGTATACGTGTGTGTGCTTGACACACAAAACGAGCCTGGGCTTAAATGTTTAACGAACTTAAACGTGGCAAGTAACCAGCACATAATATACGAGTGTACGGTGTGTGTGTGTGTTTGTGTGTGTGTAATGGCCGTCGGTTCGAGGACGAAAGGCCTATGTGCCACTCCTCTGATTGTGTGCCTCTGCATACACGTGTACCTGTGTTGCTGTGTTTAAACTTTTTCTCGGTGGCCGCGACACTAATTTATAGCCAGCTTGCCGCGCTTCAGACTTTTAAATGCCATTTTCCGCACAAAGAAATAGTTAAAGCAGAATAATAACGCGGAATTGGGTCAATGTCAAGCAAGGCGGTGTGCTTAGTCTTGAAAACATTTCAAAACTTTATGGTGCAATAAAACGTTACGTTCTAATTCGACATAAAATGATTTTACTCAACCGAACTGGGTTCTAAAGATATTTAGAATCGTTAGCATGCAACTCACTATCTATGTAGTATTTACAAATTTCCCTCCGCCACTTGAATGCCTTTTAGCTCAGCCAAGCGTTTCTTTTTCGCTTAGTGACCTCTGACCCTTTTAGCAAATTGGCATCATTTCATTGGTAATTTCCCCTCAATTTAATTTGACCACAATGAGCCAGCTGAAACTTTAAAAGCCACTCGGGAAGCGACCCGGAGCAGAAGAATACGAGGGGGGATGGCAGTGTGAAAGTGAGAGGGCACAAGAATGGGAAAAATCGCATAGCCACAACATAAAACATTTTCCGGTTTATAATTTTCTTGTCAACACAATTTTCACGCCATGCTCTGGCGCTGTGCGATGGCGATGGCGATGGCCTCGCTGGAAAAACTCCTCCTTCTGCTCGCCGAGCGTTTTTCTGGGCTGCCGCTTGGATGCTCGGCTGGTTGGCTGGCTGGCTGGTTTACTGGTAACTGGTGGCTGGTGGCCTGGTGGCACTTTATCCGCCGTTGCCGCCTTTTGCCACGGCGTCCTTTCGCCGCTTCGCGCGCTTTTGCTACTTAACCAACTGTAAAGCTCTCGGCCATATTGTGTGGCACCTTATTTTTCTATTATATTCCCGACACTGCCGCTGCAACATATTTTCCGCGTTCCCTTTTCGGGCGGGCCGACAAAAGTCAAGTTCCCGTGCCATGCAAATTATGGTCGAAAGGAGTGAAAGAAAGAAAATGGCGCCCCGCAAAAGAAAAAGGAAAACGGCAACTCTTCCGCTCGAAAAAGGGAGGGAGACAGATGGTCGGAGAACAAAGCCGGCCACTTTGACATCTTCGCTCCTTGTTCCTCCTGCGGGCTTCTCTGTTGTTCATACCAATTTTGTAGTTGACGCTCGAATTTCCGGTCCGCCTCGAGCCGCCTCGCCAACACTTTGGTAATTAAATTTTAAAGACAACAGGAAGAACTGGCTGACACAAACGAAAAAAATTAAACTTTGCCCGCCGCTCTGATTCTGCTCGCTCAGCCACATATTCAATGTCATCCAATTATTTTTAATTCCATTATCTATCTATTTTTTCGCCACTGCCACTGCCCTCGCCTCTCCAATTTGGCACGAAGAATTGCTGGACACTGAAAGCACTGAAATCGATAATAATAATAAGCAGCCGTGCAGAAGAAATGAATGGCGAGGGCAACTTAATGTACAAATAAACCAAAAAAACTAAATCCAATTTGAATAAAACTTCCCAGAAAATGGGAAATAGAGCGCACAGCAATGGGAGGAAGCGAAAGAAAAGGAGAATCATCAATAGTTGCTCAAAATAAATGGTGAACGAATGGAAAGAAAAGAATGGAAATGTAGGGAAAAGAGCGAAAACTTTGCGGTTGTCATTGAATCAATTGAAATTGCAAATGGCTCACAAAAAACGTGTATTTTTCGGTAATTGGTGAGATGAAGCTGTGTTAGCTGGCAAAGCAACTATACTTTTATTTCTTTAAACAGTTCTCAGATAAAAGCCTTTTCAAGCGACCCCCGTATGATGGATTAAGACCAACTTACTAACGCTGATTTAAATCCGTTTGATGACATCTTTGCCAGTGTCTTGAACCCCATTAAATGACTTAAGATGCGTAAATCCCTCGTTGCCTTAAGGCATCACCGAAATCTGTTGCGAGTGGAGTACACCTGCCATTATGGCCCCACATCTCGCATTACCCCTGCCACAGTCGGAATGCTGCAACATTCTGGTGCCGGGCGCGCCTAATTTGTTATGCCTTACACACGTTGCACTTGGAAATTCCGCAACAAACTTCAAGTCAATAACTCAGCAGAGCAACTTGCCATTCCGCCGCCGCCCAGGACACTTCGCCCACCAGCACTTAATGCATTATGCAACAGCAAGTTGTGGCATGTCCTTGCACATAGCCACACACACATACTTGCACATGTGTGTGTTCGGCGGTGCCATTTCGCAGTTGCTGAAACCTACACAATTCATTCGTCCTGTCGCAGTCGCCTTCTCCCAGCTCCTTTTGCTCCTTTTGCCGGAACGTGACTGCAAATCGAGCGGGAGAGCCAAGGCGAGCGCATGCCTTAAATAAAATAAATGGCACATTATCAATATAAACAAGAGGACGTCGCCGAAGGAGTCGCGTACGCGAGTTGCAAGCGTAAAGTTGTTAAGTTACTTAAGCCAACAAATGAAGCGAGCCAAGATGGAGCGAGGTGCTTTTCCCACTGCCGGATTCCCAATTCCAGCCCCGCTTTCCCACTCCCCTGCACACTTTCCATGAGCCAGTCACGAGCCTGACAAATTGCACTTGGGCGCCAGACTCGCTCCACAGTTTCCCAAACCCGGGACACTTTCCCGTTCTGACCAACAAACAAGTCCCCGCTCGGGCGCCAATTTCTTTTCATACAGCTAAGACAAAGGCGGAGAGGCAAACAAAAACTAATGCCCGGCCGGGATGAATATAAATGCGAGTGGGAATCCACCACTCCGTTTCATCCATCGGGTGAGAAATGTCGCAAGTTTTTCGCCCCCGGAAAAGTGGGGGAAAGTCGCGTTAATGCAGTCAGCGATGGGAGAGTGGGAAAAGCGCATATGGAAATAGTGCCTTCTGCAAATAAATATTTTTCGCTTTGGACTTGCAATTTCATTTCGCTGACAGATTGAGGGATTACATATTCATACGAGTGTCAATCAGGCGGACGAGGTCCGGAGACAACTGACGACAACTCTTGATCACTCACCTTGAGTGACTGCCTTGGATTATTGACTAACCCGAAGAAGTAGAAAAGCTGTGAGGCAGGCAGGATATTGATTGGAATTGGATTAACAGCAAACGCGCTGCCAAAGGGAATGGGAAAATACGTGTCACTCTTGCAGGGCAAAAATAATTTCCTTATTGAGGCAAAAAATGTATATTCAATTGATGTGTATTAATTTTTAAAGGACAACCTTAGGCCCCATTCTCGCCTATTTGTTCCGAAAAAATCAATTAAACTGAACCGTAAATAATTGCTCTTCAGTTGGTAAATAAATTCCAGCTTGACATTTCAGATTTTGCCGCTTAAAGCCGCAACTCCGACTCCTCAGCCTCCGCCTCCCATTTTCCGCTTTCTTTTCCCTGTTTTTCCCGAACGACAGCTAAGCGTCAAACTAAGCACTGAAAAAGGAGAAACACGGACCACTTCCAACGAAAAGCGAGATCAATAAAAACGTCGTTCAATTTATTTTCAATTTTTGCGGAACTCGCGAGCGAAATGAGACGTGTGTGTGTGGGAAAAGGGGCTGGTGGCAAAGGATGGGGGATGGGGGGCGTGGCAGGGAGTGCCTAACAAATAATGGCAGACAGAAAACCCAATAAATTTAAAGAAGAAAAGCCATCGCCTGGGACTCGAGCACTGACTAACTGAACTGAGGAAAAGTACGAAGGACGAAGGCTGCGGGCCGACTCCATGTGTGTATGCGGTTGGATCCTTGGGAGTGTGTGCGTCTGTTTGGGGATATCAAATAACTTTGACTTTACACATTATTAAACCGCAATGTCGTCGACGAGTGGTGAAATAAAGCGAGACAAACAAACAAAGCAGCGTCACATTTGTAAGGATTGCGAAGGACGAGAAGGAGCCGCCACAATGCAGCTGCAGAACGAGCTGCTCCTGTTGCATTCGCGTCCCACGCTTGACAAACTCGACAAACAATTGTCAGCCTTGTCGCCGGGCTTGCCAGGACGCCTGAATGCCAGGATGCGAGAGCGCCAGGATCCCTGGTTGCCAGCCTCGTCCTTTGTCTTGGCTGTTGGCTGTTGCATTTTTGAAGAGAAATTGATTAAAGCCGGTCGCTGCAAGTTGTTTGCCCAGTAAACTTTAAGTTGCTTCAATGGACCTACTCCTTGCATTCCGGATCCCTTTCGTAACCTTTCCTTTCCATTCCCTTCAATTCCTTTCTTTTTCTTCCTCTTTTGCCGCTCCTTTCAGGCGAGTGGCGCATTTTCTTTGCCTCGGGCGTTGCGGCAAAGTCAATGAGTGGCAATATGCCACCAATAATTCAGGTCACGCGAGATGTCGTCGCTGTCCTTGCCGCTTGGTCCTCGACGTCTTGGGCGAGCTCCAAACAGTGGGAGTGGTTCTAAAGAAAGCTATAAAAACTTGTGGTTTTATTTTAAGGTGAAAAGAAATGTATAGGTAAAAGAAAAATGTGTGCTTATTACGTTACCAGCTAAACCATTGTCACTATTTTGGGAACTACATTGCATATATTAAAGCCTAATTTCTTAATAAAGTTAACTTCTCATTAAAAATAGAAAACGGGAACTATGAAAGTTAGAGTGCATATTTGGTATACATTTCTCTTTACTTTTTAAATTTAGTTATATACTTTTTCCACCCACTGTGCATCGCCTTCGACTTAGACCCGCCATCATTTGCCGCCTTTAAACTCGTGCAGCCTGCCCCGCCTGCCACGCCCCCAATCCTTGGGCCTCCTGGCGTTTGGGTGTATTGTGGAATGTTCTATTGCCGTTTCGGTTTTTCTGCTGCTGCTGCTGTTGTTGTTGCCGATGTTTTTGTCGCACACATCCGCATTGTACGCTCCATTGTGTGCTGACGTCGTTAGGCCATCTTGCTGGCACTTCGCCCCTGCCACTCCCCCTTTTCCGACCCCCCAACCGCCCCCTTTTGCCGCCGCCCTCTCCTTTCTACTTCCTTCACTGACTGGTGGCTGCTGCAATTTTAATGAAGCTGCGGCATGCGGCAAGCAGCGCCTTCGAGTTGCACGCGCCATGGAGAAACTTGCGCTTTTTATGCTCCAGGACGAACTGAAGGTGGGGGTGGGGGCGGGGGCAGAAAAAGGATGATGGTGGGCCGCCTCGGTTGCCATTGTTAAATGAGCTTTACATGACAGCTGCCGCTTTGGGTAGAAAACTGCAAGTCCACATCCTACATCGAAAGAAAATCAAGGAAATCGGTCCTTCAAAAATGATGTCATTCATTACTAAAGAGTTTACATACTTTGTAAAAGTATAAATACAAAAAATATATTAAATATTAATTTTGAAGATTACAACTTTTCTTCGCAGTGTAGGGTGAGTTCCTAACGAGAAATTCAATTCCTCTCTACGGCTGGTCAAATTTCTGGACTGTCTGTCAATTGGGACTGCGAGTTCTGTGGACTGGACGAGGGGCTAATAAATGAAAATCCACAGAGCTTCTCTGGGCGGGCCGGAGAAAGGATAATACTCCCCTTGGACTTCCGGAGCGTTTGCCTTTTGAATAAATGCCATAATTTATGGTCAAAAGTTTGCCTGTGCACACATTTTGTGGCAAACACTTGGAGCGCAGCTATTTAGAAAACCCCCGAAAACCCGTTCCCGCTCCGGTTCCCTGGTCACTTGATGATGATGATGACTACATGGGATCCATCTCCGCTTTCCATCTGCATTTCGGCTCGCTCCCAGTGCAGATTTTGCAGTTCATCTGAAAAGTTTGCTCGGTTACATTTCGGTGTCCATTAGTGTAATTTAGAACTCAAGTCTTGCTCTCTATTTTAGGATGGCCGAGGGCAGAGGGGAAAAAACAGAGGAAAGGAAAACCAAAAATAGAAAGATATTCAATTTACTTAATAGTTTTGGGATGGCGCACAGGGTCATCAAATTACAGAGGTGCCAGGCCAACCCAAGTGGGATTGGCGGAGGGCAGGTGCTTATCATATTCCAGTTCCAGGGGTTGACAAACGATTCGGGGAGCCAAATGCCCTTGGCATTTCTTGCTTTGTTTGCTCGTCTCTCGCTCCCGATGAAAATCAAATGAAGCGAGCGAGCGGGCGAGCGCCTTCGGAGTGGAGTGGAAAATGCTAATCAACAATGGAATCGATAAATGTTTGAATTGTGTTCGGCCTCTGCCCCCCGCCCCCCGCTCCCCCACCTCCTCTTTTGTATCCACTCCCTTATCTACTGCAAAAACTGAACAATGACGGCCAGGAATTCTCGTACTGTCGCTTACACATCGAATTTGCATATTATGAGATAGATAAAGAATGGAGGTGGAGCCGGGAGTTCATTGGAATTTGTGTTTGGCAAAGGAAATGAAATATTTTCAATGAATAAAACTAAAGGTTGCCAGGGGAGTTGATGCGAAATTGGATTGAGAGATAAAATTAAATTACTTTAAGCTTCAACCAGCACCTTACATATTCCATACATTACTAGTTTGAGTTTCACTTAATTTGAGTTCATGATTATTTTACAGCATTTCGAGGCGTAACCAGGATTTTAATTAATGTGTTTTAAATATCAATATTATTTATTTGCTTATTTAATTAAGCAACGGCTTGGTATTTTGCTCTTCATATCACATTTTTACCATTAAAATTCTGCGTATCAGTCCACGCTTTTTGCCTGGTTTTCGGATTTTCCGCTCACTAACGAGTAAAAACTGTTCGCACAACACCGTTCATAAGCTCTTGAAATTAAGTCTCAGTATATTTGTTTTTGATCTATCGAGCGGAATAGATATTAAAAACAAATCCCGAAACGCCGGAAGCAAATTTCCTTATTTTCAACCGAAAATAGTCGAGCAATCAATGGATTACTTCCGTCATTTTGGCCGGGCTTTGAGCACATGCGTTCGCACGCGAAATCAATATCGAAAGCCGAAGCTTGGCAACTCCCCCTCTTCTGACCCCTCGCAAAGTGACAGCACAATTTAAGTTGCCGGCCAAAATCAACAAATATCTTTCTCCGGCCACGTATATACATATATATACGAACTCCCATTTTTTGTCGGTTGTGCGAATAGAAATTGAAAATGCGCAAAGCGCCTGTTTAAGCATTTCAATTGATATCCATCAGCAAAGTGGCGCAACAGCAGCAACAACAAAGGCGGTCCTCTGAGAGGGAAAAATAGAAAATCAATTCAATCACGCTTATCAGAAACTGGAGAAGAGCGAGAGCTCTTCTCATCGAGAAACGTCATCGGCAGAATCGGAATCAGAATCCAGAATCCAGTGGCAGCAGAATCAGAAGCGAAGTCCGAGAGCCCCGAGGATTGGAGAAAAAATTACAATTCAAAAAGCATTTCGGTATGTTTACTGCCGCAGCGCAAAGTAGGCGAAGAGCTCCACCCACCCACGGCAGAAAAATGGCGACAACAATAAAAATCTAAATGGAACTAGTCACCCACCCACGATTCCCGTACAATCCCATTCCCCATTCCCCATTCCTGATTCCACATTCAACATTCGCCATTCGCAGCTGAGAATGATTTACTGTCGTTTGTTTGTTGTCTCTGAAAGAAATACGCTGGGCCAGAGAGATTTTTATCCCTTGGATTGGCAAACGTTTTAGACATTTTTACTGTTTATAACTATCCGCCCCCCAGACATTTCCCATCTATCTGGCGCCGCGTTGTCCTCCGCTTGGAAATGGTCGCATATTTATATCACTCAATGCTCTGGTTTTGGTTTCGGCCCGGTTGGGTGAAAAGGCATTAGCCGTTCCATTGTTGTCCTCGTCGAGAGGAGCTGCTCTGCTCGAAGAGCTGGCTTATTGATTGCTCGAGTGTTGCATCAACAAGCCATTCATGGCGGCTGCCTTTTGAGGGCCCTGCTATTAGCTGGCTGCCACGGGACTAGATAAACGTTATTGGATTCGGTCGGATTAGCTGGCCAAAGTGCGCAGGGAATGCTCTTACACCGTGTTGGGGTAACTGAAATCAAGCTAAAGGAGGCACTTGTTTTCCAAATAAAAACCATTTCATTGATCATCAGTTTGCATCCGATCAAAGCAAATGAAGAAGGAAAACTACTTGTGGAGAAGCTTATTCATTTGAGTTTATTACTCGGCTTCTCGCTGGTAATCCCCAGCTGGCTTTTCTATTACCCTAACGTATCAATAGAGTCCTTCAGCCAACTTTGTTGCCTCTCTGCCGATAACTCGCACCCACTAGGTTATGGTTATCGTTTTGCCTCGGAGCGCCATGCAGGCAACCTTAATCACATTATCGCCCCGTAGCATATGGAAATATTAACTTGCTGCCATCATCGGCACACTCGAATGCCTTTCCCGAGACTCCCTCCCCTTCCTGCGACTCCCCCCTTTGAATTTCCCTTTTCGCCTGGGCTGGGGACTTATGGCCAACTTTTCCATCACTTTCCAAGCGATTAAACAATCAGCGGGCATTATAATCTCTGCACAAAGTCATGTATCATAGATTGCCTCACTCGGGTTTTCATCTCTGCTTCTTTGTGTGTTTTCCTTTTGCTTGGCATTTTCATTGGATTTTTTCCGAGGACGACGGGTGTGTGTGTGTGCCATTTGATGCTGTCAAACATGATTTGCATATGCTTGGGGTTTCTGGCTGGCGGATTAACTCTTGCTGATTCCTCTTCCTCAATCGCCTGGCGAATCGATTGGCGTTTGGCGATTTGCTATTTGCGATTTGCGACTGTCCATGTTAATTCGCTTGTAAGCTTTGTGCGCCCAATTAAAAACAGGCTGCCGGCGAGTGTGAGTTTTCCATTTCATTTTTCCCCTATTTTCGACTAATCATAATGTTTGATTACGGTTTATATACGTCTCGGGTGTGCTAACAAAACGGTTTCCTGCTTTCCTGCTTTCGAGTTGGGTAACTGGCTCGAATGCGGCGCCCTCGCCATCTATCAACTTGACTTATTATAATGAATTCATTTAAATGACATTTATTGTCACAGGTGTGGGGAATGGGTGAGCGGCAGACTTCCGGAGTGCTGGAAAATAGGCTTAAAAAGCCATTATTGTCAACATTTATAATAGTTTCAAGAGGCTCTCGCAGGGAAATGTGTCCTTACCTCGGCCTCAGTCTCTTTTCCCTTTCCACGCCCATTTCCTTTTCGCTCGCATTAGGTTTGCCTATCTCCGTCTTGTGTGTGTTTACCTGGCACTCGAGAAGCACACACACACAGACGCACATACACAAAGGTACACAAACACTCTCACATCCTCAGACAGCCTCAAGTGTTTGGGGCCAGGACGATGAAAGCGTTTGTGGCCTACCCTGCGTATGAGTTATGTTTATTAAGCTGCGCCGGCGAGGAACTTAAAGTGTCTCCAAGTGCCTGATGAATTCCACTCAACCTGCTCAAGGCCGACGCCCCTTTCTCGCCTGACAACTCGTGACAATCTGTCTCTCACTCATAATTATTATTATTATTATCATTATTTTCGGCTTTAATCCTTTCGCTGACAGTGAGCAGCCCGCTTCTTCCCTTGAGCTTAATGGGAAGCGTCAACGAATTTCAGCTGCTGCCTCGTCTCGTTTCGTTTTAATTTTCACTTCTCCATCGTTTTCGGTTTTTATTTCGTTCATTCGCACTTTTTAATTACTTTTCTTTCATTTCGGACAACTCTGGCCACAATTTCTCTTTCGCTCCCCCCGCTCACTTCGCCCTCCGTAATTATTTCAGCAGTTTTATTTGATAATTTCTCGTTGCGCGTTCACACACGCGATGCGAATTTATCATTTGCCACTGCCACCGAAAGTGTCAGGAGATCTGCTGGCAAGGAGATATGGCGACAATTTATGTGACTCGATGGGAAATGATTAGAAATGTGTTTATTGAAGGGGAAAACTAAAGGGAACTTCTGTCGAGAGTCATGAACTTCAGGGCTGTGGTTGAGGTTCAAAGAAATGGCGTTGCTGAATCGAAGATTAATGTTGATACAACATTAATTAAAGTGCGGCAGAGGTTTCAAATTGTAGGTTGAATTTATATGTTTGGTTCGTAGCCACTTCAAACATTTATATACTCGACCCTCTTATTGAAATATAAAAACCCTCAACCTTCCTCACCCAATGAAATAATTTTGATCTTGGAACCGAGATTTCCCCTATTAACACACACAGTCGGAGCAATTTACATTTGCCCGAAGGTCCTTAAGAATGTGCACAAACCTAAATAATATCCAGATATTTTATTTAAAATGAAATTTAATTGTCACATTAAATGCCACGACGTTTGGGGCCCGACAAAAAGGAATTAGATGGAGCAGGGCACAAAACAAATCCCCAAGGACACAAGGATGCGAGCACACACATATGCGAGTGGAATAGTCCCAACTGGGAGGAAATTGTTGTTCCGTGGGCCCCGGGCAGGCATTTTCCAAGGAGCGAGGAGTGGGAACTTAACCTATTTACACAGTAATTTATTTGCTTATAAACATAAAACCACTTTCGTTTCCCAGAAGGCGAAGGAGCACAAGGAGGAGGAGCAGGGGGAGGGTGAGGGGGGGTTAAACAATGGGCATGGCATATGGCGAAAGCCAGCCTGGAGAAAGGCACTCACTTAATTTAATAATTTTCACATTTATTGAAGCAAAATGAACAAATGCGAATGGGCGACTTTGGGAATGTGCGAGGAAGATGGAGAACTCGAGAGTAGCTAGTGGATTGTGGCTTTCATTTCGGGGAATTATACATATGGTTTTTGCTGTACCTTAAAGATGTAGTTTTTTAAAGGATATTACTTTTCATTATAACATAAAGCTTCAATATTTTGAGAATTTGTTATATCATTTTATAATCCGTACCAGATTGATTACATTTTAAAGGGTATCTAGAACTTTTCTTTCCCCACTGTTTCATGGTTCATTTGAGTCGGTTTTTAATTTTGCTGCCCTCACTTCATTCCCATGTGTGTGTGCGTGTGTGTGGGGGATGGCAAACACACTTAAACTCAAATATTTGCATACACTCGAGTTTTGTTTGCATAAAAATACCTTAAAAAGCGGAAGGACGAAGGAGCAGCAGCAGCAGCAGCAGCGAAAAGGCAAACCGAGAAACGGAGAAAAGGAGCCCCAGCATGCAATCCCCCAGATTCCCAGCCTTTCGCCCCTTTGAGCCTTAGACCAGGGCAAATTTATTATCACACACACAAAGCGAGGAGGAAGCAGAATACAATCTATATAAAAACCGAGAAAAAAGAGGGAAATGCTGCAAAGCTCAGGACAGGCACGAAATCAAACGAAATGAGGCTCACACACACACACACACACACACACTGGGAGGACATGGATCCTGACGCGTGAATAAAGCATTCTGAATAGGTGGTGGAAAGAGGAGGGTGGGAAGGGGGAGAGGAGGAATAGGGGGAGTGGCGCTAGATTGTAACATTTACTAGAGGTAATGTATGCCAATGCACATGAGACCGAGACCTCGACTCCATTTCGTTACGTTTCATTTCTCCGGCAGCCGCCGGTCGCCTCCGCAGGTGTGCCGTGCCTCAATTTGCATAGCTTTGTGGATCGGAGGTGGGCGTGGAATGGGGGTTTTGGGTCTTTCCGTCCTGGGGAATGCCAAACAAAAACAAACCACGCCAGCGCAGGCAGGGAAAGCAGGAAAAGCAGGAAAAGCTGCCAGCAGCCAGACAAGGAGGGAAAGAAAGGCAAAGAAAGCGTTAAGTTTAGCGCAAAATTAAACAATCTTATTGCCCGGATTAGTGACAAAATTATGTAGCATACGACCGGGTCCCCGACTGGAGTTTTAGACTCAAAAGTTGGGGGCTAAGGCGATGCCATTTGGCAAGGAAAGCAGCAGGTAAGATGTCACGGTGGGGATGTCCGCATTATGTTCGCCGATAATTGAGTGAGCGAGGCGGGGAGCTATGGAAATTGGGGATTGCCTGGGGATGCAATAGATAATTGAAGTTGGAGGGGTGGATTAAGAAGATAAGGCATGCTATTAAGATTTAAGTTTACTATTATACGATATTGTAAAATTTAAGAACAATTACCATGAAGATATGTTCCATAAAAAACCACTAAATCTCTTCTGAAATATTTTTTGGTATTAAGAAGAAGAAACCGATTTCTGTACCGGTATTCAACTCTGCAAACAATTCCACAGTCATTGTTCCCTGGCCACACTAATTAAGTTTCGCTCATATATTGAGGCAGCGAATTTAACGCTCAATTTAACGAGGCGCGATGAAAAAAAGCCACCCACACTCGCGCGGAAACCGAAAAAGAAACATAATTATGCAAATGAGAAAAGCGGGGAAACAAAGACAGGACCAGAGCCGCCGAAAAGGAAAGCTGCGAAAAGGAAAACACTGGCACTTCGATAGCATCGGGAGTGCAGATGTCGGAAAAGGCGCGTGAGGCGGAAAAGCGCATAAGCTGCACGCTGAAGATTGCGCATACGCCCCGTGTCCGACCGCAGAACATAACTTTGCACAAACACTCACACACAAACGCACACAGATACACTGGGGGAAATCAGGGGAAGGACACTGTCGCCGTCAACAGCCAGCTGCCTGTGGTTTCATTTCCTGGCAACCTTTGGCTGCTTTCCCAGCTCGCCTTTTGCTGATTTAGTGCAAAGCATTTTTCTTGATTATTTCAGTATAAGCATACGTATAGAATTTTCCGTCGTCCTTTTTATTTTCTTGTTTTGGGAGCTGTCTGCCTCGAATGCCTGGAGCTGCTGAGTTGGTGTTTTTCCCTCTTTGGTATCTGCAAGGCGCCAGTCGGATGGCATTCCTTCCACCGAAAACTCCCTTTTCCTTGGCCGCATCCCTTCGCTTTCCTTCTGGCTTGGCGCTCCTGCTGCGTGAGAAGTCATAAAGCGATTTGTCATATTTATACAAGTTGATAAAATTATAAACAGCATCTCTCGTCTCCGTTCGCCGTTCGCCGTTCGCCGTTCGCCGTTGCAAGGACAAGCTGGGTGTTTTTGCCCGTGAGTCTGGCTGTGTGGTGTCCTTGCCTTCAGAATTGAATAGACGGTATTTGGTTTATGCAATTTGTAAACCTACGCCGTGAAATTGAGCCTTAAATTTCAGTGACTGGAAGCCATTGAGAGAGGCCAATAATAACTATAAGACTTAGATTACTCAGGTATAGAAACTCCGGAAGTAAATATCGCATTTAATAGGTTAGCTCTGGTTCATCCTTTATTTATGAGAATTTAAAGTGGGCTGTTTTGTGTTTTTCTTCTGGGCACTCAATGTAATTTGCCCTAAAAACGCTCTCAACATTCTCTGCAAATAAAACAAATAAAATGGTGTTTGTGAAACAATTTCTGACAGCATTTCGTGCAACGCTCTCGGCTTCGTATAAACACAGTAATTAATGGCTCTTGGCAAACGTTACGAATACTAATGAACGAGCTGCAAAACGAATATTTTCCCTTGCCGAGCAGACAGAATCAATCGCTTAGTTTGCCCACCAATTCCCTGCGAAATGTCGCTGGAAACATTCAAATTACATGTTCAAATTACTGTCAGGGTGCTTTAAGCATTTACAAAACGGATCTCCCTGGCTTCCTCCGACCTAACGAATTTTATTTTAATATTTATTGTTTTTCACGGCAAAGGCCGACAAAAGCACAGCCACGCCGTCGTCCTTTCCCGGTTTTATTTTGGACAGCTGCTGGAGGCAATCCGCCCGCTGAAGATGACGACGGCAGCAGGCAAATTGAAAACGAAAGCAATGCCAAATAGAAATGTTTCTGGCGCCCGCGGGTGGACGGGTGGGGAAACGACATTGTCAGCATTGTCGGCATTATGTGCCTTCAAATTGGAGTTAACCTGGGCAGGAAGAGGAGGCTGGGGCAACTGGGTGACACCAGACAAACCCGCCCTGTTGTCTTACTCAAAGCGTAATCATGGTCGTTTGTCGCACGTTTCTGCTGCCTTTGCAGGGAAGGGGGCGAAAGATGCATCCACATGGAACTTATTACTTTCATTTGGGCCTCAGCCAGCAGCCGGCTGAGAATATAAATTCATAACAAATTCATTGCGCGCAGCGAGGCATTTAAGAGGCCCGGGAAAAAAGGTAAATAAAGGAATGAAGAGGCGGGACGGGGCGGGGCGGAGCGAGGCGAGTGTCACCGATGCCGGCGTGTGCGTCTAATTTCGTATTTGCACGGCACACACGGCGTATGCGTAATCTTGCCGCATCGCCTTTGTCGACTCCGCTTTCTTGTTTGCGCGATGCCAACTTCACGCAAGCGGCTCACACGCCTTATCCCCACAATCTTCCTTTCGATTTCGGCTTGCCTTGCGGGAATTGTCGACGCATATTTATGGGTCCTGGCCCAAACTTTATTAGGCTCTTCACGTGCCCGGACAACTTTGCTGCCAGCCACCGCTATTGAAAAGTTGCCCAAATCGAAAGCGGCTGAAGCCGTTTTCCCATTATTTGGTTTTATTTACATAATGACATTTAATGATGATGATAATGTCTGGAGCATGACTTGGGGGGTCTGCAGGGCCGTGAAGGGAATGTTATGTTAGAGATTCCTGGAAAGTTTGGCATTGATGGTTTGCCGTTTGTGTGGAATTCGATTCAAGGGGGATTACTTTTGTGCAAATGAAACCTTTCGTTTAATATGCCGCAATTACCAAGGTATTGCATTCACAAAATGAACATGCTTTTATCCCGTCTTATAAGTTTCAGTTTTAATCTACCTTATTTCATTTAAAATATATTTCTTGGGTAATTCCCCCTAACCTCCACTTCCAGGCAGAAAATATCCAAAATTTATGATGCTGCCGCTTTTGAAATCTCCATCTTGCCGACTTAGCCGCACTTCTGGCCGCTTTTTGCGGCATTAGCCAGCACTCAATTTCCCTTTTGGGGGCGGGAAAACCTCGCCCGTCCAGCGATAAGTAGGCAACACTTTTTGGCCATTACTTGCAGCTTTAAGACGCAAATTCATTAAAAGTCCGGTGGCCCGAGAAGTGCTTAACGCACATTTTGTAAATGGCCAAATATCCAAACCGCCCCGAAACTTCGCCTGCTGTTGTTTATTATTATCTCTCCCCCGTCGCGAGCGCTTTTTCCGCTTCGCGCTAATTTCAAATTACGAAATATTCCATTTACTATTTTTGAAAAATGATTGCAAGCAATTTCATTTCCGCTTCCGGTACGACAGTTACGCCCCCGCATTAGCCAACCGCCCTTCGAGTTTACCCGTTGCAAAAACTAATTACAAACACATAAAACCCAATGGGTGGCCAAGGATGCTGTGGAGATAGAACAATCCGACAATCCGTGGGGTTTGTGGTGCTTCGGGGTGGTGTGGTGCTGGTGGTGGGGGTGGTGGTGTGGGTGGCATGATGATGCAACATGTGACAAGCGCGGATGGGGATGTAAAACAGAATTGTCCTAGTCTGTGGCACGCCCATCAAACTAAATTACATTTGGGCAAAACACTCGTAGAAAGCACACAAAAAAAGGTCAGACGTACAGATAAATGTCGATGGACTTTTCCACCCAGGAAAATCTCCTCGTTTTCCCCTTCTAAGTGAGTCCCAAGTTGAAAGTTTCGCATGAATTTCAAGTTTCTCGGCATCTGCAGCATCTCCTTCGCTTTTTGCTCGGCAACATTAAAACAATACTCGGCAGGAGGGGGGGCATGGCAATTTTGTGGCTTTTTAAAGTGTGTGCCAAAGTTTTTTCTTGCCGGCAACTGTCGGACATTTCCTTTTATGATGCCCGATAAAAGGGGGACAGGAAAAATCAAGCTTCGCAAATCTGAAATCAATCTGCCAAAAGGGCAAGAAAACGCCTCGATTGAAGCCAGATTGAGCGTTATTCCGGCAGCGGATCTGACCTGCAGTGGCATTAATGAGTGGTGAAGCTGGGAGGTTAGAGGACAGCTGCCGAGTCAGCTTCTGGCCACCTTCTTGTTGTAATTGCCACCGCCTTTGGCTCCTTCTGCTTGTAATCGCTGCTCCAAGGCGGAGTTCTTGCGGCTGCTGCGGTGCTTTTGAAGGTGTTTTTGGGGGGGGTGGCAGTGGCACAATGGGCGGAGCTAGGATGACAGGTCCTGGGGTGACCTGCAGCAATTACCAATTTTCTTGTTTCACTTTAAAGTACGCGACTGAGGCTGCGGGCTGATGTCCCAGTTGCGAGCTAGCTTGTGCGCCGCTGTGTGTGTTGCACATTAAGTGCACTTGAGGCATGCAGCTTAAGCTGATGACAGCAGGGAAGGCAGGCGGAGCTGGAGAGCTGGGGAGCTGGGGAGCAAAGGGGTAAAGTGGCCCAGGGAGCAGATGACAATGAAGTGCATAATCTTTGTTGTCGTTTGAGGACATCGCGGTTGGCCATTAGACGTTGGAGCTTAGCTTTCTGTAGAAAGGGAAAAGCTCTGCCAACTATAATTTAATACTGCATAGCAAAGTCTTGATTAATTTTGCTTACTTGCGGTGTTCTATCGAATGGATTTTTACTTTTATGATCAACGTAATTCCCCTTATATCCCATTAAAAACCCCAAATGTAACTCGATTGACAACCATACTAAATCCCAACTTTTTCTTCTATTTGCAGGTACGTAAAGTTCAGATGAGAGATAGATTTTACCCCCAATATGTATTTCGTAAGTAAAGCGTTGTATCACGCATACGCCGCAGTGACCGCAAGGCTTTGCACCTTGACAGTGCGAAGGAAGAGGGGAAAAAGTGATGCAAACGAAGAGGCAGACGTGTCAAACACTTGCAAGGATGCTTCATTAAAATAATCAGCTACAAAGCACAGAAAAAGTGACGCAAAATAGGCGGCAAAATATGCGGGAGAAAGCAATGAGGGAAAGCGAAGAAAGGCGTCGAGAGGGAGAGTGAGTGCGAGTGTGTGCTTGGGTGTGAGTCCTTTTTATGCCTTTGCCTCGAGTGTAAACAGACTGCCACTGCAAGGCTTTCAACACTTTCCCCATTTTCACCATTTTCCCCGTCTTCCCATCCTGACACTCATCAAATGCTTCTGTCGGCTTCTCCAACTTTGCCGTCGTCTTTCACTTTTATTCTCCGTGTTGTCTGCTATTTTTCACTAATTAATTATGCAGTAACAGCAAACAACTTGAAATGTAAGGAGATTAAAGCGACTTAAAAGGCATTTATGCACTGCCAGGCAGGCGGGAGCAAACAAGTTGGGAAAAGAGCAGGACATCAAGGAGGGACTGACAAGTGTCAGTCTCCAGCAGCAGAATTGCATGACAAGTTGCAGGAATGCCAATGCATGCGAGCTTGCACATGTATGTGTCTTGTTAAGTCAAGTTTACAGGACTCAAATCGGGCGAAGGACGATGGCAGTGGGGATGAGGTGGTGTGTTAAAAGCCAGCTGTCAAAGAATAAGAAAATATAATCGAAATAATTCACTTGACTCAATTAAAACTAGAAAATTGGGAAGTAAATAAAAGTAAATAAATAAATCTTTGGAAAGATATCTTTCAAATCATATAAAATATACAAAAATTCATTTCTTTACTGAATTTTTTATTCAACGATCTTCTGTTGAAAACATCTCTTTAATTAAATCTATTCTGCGTTGCTGCTATATTCATATTAATTTGCACTTAATTAAAAGCGAGCACAACAAACGCCGCAGCAACATCTGAAAAGTTGACACTTCTTTTTCGTTCTTCTTTTTCAACACAGAGCACAGGAACAGGCAAAAAAAAGTTATTTATGTATATGAAAATGCTAATTAAGTTACAAAATGCTCTGTCAAAATGAAAATTATAGACAAAAATGTGGAAGCGTGTGTGTGAATTTCAGGTACACGCGTAAGTGTGCGACTTAAGTGGGCTTGAAACGACAGCAGAAAAAACAAGAACTCTTTTCCCGGCAATTTCCACAGCCTCTTTTTTTTTTTGCACACGTGTGTGGCAGGTGCCAAGACAAAACCCCCCACCCCGCCCACTCAGCCTTGAAGCAATTTTTATATGCCTGTATCTCGTATGTATAAAGTTTTTTTTACTGTCACGTTTGTGTACAAAGTGTGGGTGTGTGAGTGTGTGAGTGTGTGGTTAAGTGTCACACAGAACCCCTCACACACCTGCATATTCTGTAAGTGTGTGTGCGTGTCTATGCCAACGACTTTGTGCCCGCCATTTTCCTTTTTTATGGAGTTTTAAATATAATAATGACAAGGCAGCGGAAAATAATGTCGCGGGTGGCAGAGTGGATGTTTTACCCTTTGTGGACACCAAGTAAATGTTTTTCCATTCCATGACATAAAGTTGCAACAATTGAGCGACATTTGCTGTTGCATGTTTTTGTAGCTTGCATGTCGCGTGTTGAAGGTTCTTTAGGTATGATATGGATACGAAATATAGGGGAAAAATGGGGAGGGGAGTTCAGTATTTAATAGAAAGTTTTTTGCTTGGGGTATAAACAAAATTTACAACGATTAAAAACCATTTTTTTGATACTATCTAAAAAATGTAATAATTTGTTAAAATGTTATTCATAATATTGATATGAATTTAAATAGATTGAGTATATGCATTTTAAGCCCTAGCAAATAAATAAAAGATTATTGTTTTTTAACTTGTTATGTTTTCATTTTTGTCATCTTGATCTGTATAGCTACAAATCCTTCATTACATATTTAATATTTGTACACGGTTTTTATTACTCTTCATCGCTTAATACACGCTCCTATTTTCCGCCGTCCATTAAACGACATGTTTTTTTAAATCCATGAAACCTTTATTGATGGATTGCATAAAGTATAACACGCTTAACCAACAGTTGATGTCTGCTCTCAATTAAATTGCGAGCTGTACGTATGAATATTTAAATTATTTAAATACAATCTCCGCTTTGCCGGCGTGCTGTCAATGTTTAAAGCGTAGGCAATATCCTTTAGTTGCCTCCCGCATTTCCCCTCACTTCCTGCCACGCCCCCTCCCACGCTCCTCCGCCCCTGGGGGGTGGTGCTGCAACACCCGCATGTTTATTCCCGGAAAGTATGCAACACTTTAAAGCTCTTTTGCGGTTGCTGCTTTGGCCGCAACAGCAGCAACAACAACCACAGCAGCAACAACATTTTTCGACTACTGTGCGTTTTTATTGCGTTTTTCATGCGTCCCATGTGGTTTATTACAAATTGATTTTATTATTGTTTTCACTCCTCCAGCGGATCCTCGCCCCTTTTCGACCTGTAGGCCGTGCTTTGTTTGCTGCTGGTTTTTCCGGCTGCTGGCGATTTGAAAACTGATTGCAAACACATGATTATCTGACTCCCCGGCCACCCAAGCCCAACTTTTATCCGTTTGAGTGCACAAAGCCACCCTGCGATTGTTTAATTAATTTTATAATGAGTTAATTTTACGCTGGCCAAACGGGAATTTAACATTTTCCATTCGGCTTTCGGTCAACATTTTTGCATTTCATTTGAAATTAAAGTCGAATGCGAATTCAATTATAAATTTGCTTACATTTGCATCTGTCAATTTAGTTGCAAATGTTGTGTTGCAAATGGGCTAGGGAAGAACACAAGCACACAAACCACTCAAAAATAAATTCGTGTCAAATTATAGTTCTCGGCAGTGTTATTTCGAGTCAAATTCTTTTGGCCAGCAGCCAGGTGAGAGAGAGGTAAAGACAGAGATGTATTTAAAAATAAAATTCATTGTGTGACAAACGGAATTAAGACTGTAATCATGCTATAACTAAATGCAATTTGTGTGCCGTTCTTTTTATGAACTTCTTGGTCAATTTAAGATATGATACAACAATTTCTAAATCAGGAATCTGTGTACCTCTGTATCTTCTGTATATTTTCCTATTAGTTGTGGAAGTGGAAAATTATTGAAGCACAAAAACCTCTGCAAAAATATTGTTAAAATACCCGCTTAGTCGAATTCCAATTATCATTACTATCCCACAAAAATACCCGGCACATAGTTGTCCTGTCTTTCTTTTAAACTCCTCCTTCATTTTCTTGCCACTCTGCTGCCATTTTGTTTGTGGGGTATTTCTTAAAGAATTTTGCGATTTTTCATTTAGAGCTTTCTTGTAAATTCCAACTGTCGCACACCCCCTTTTCGCCTTTGGCACTGCGCGTCTCCTCGCAGCAGAATTCCAAAGTGGAGAAGAAGCCTCAACAAAAGTTGGTCCTTTTCGACGGCGATTAATGCGCAGCAGAATGAAAGTCTTCTGCTGCCAAATTCTCTAGAATTCTCGCCATCCCCTCCGTCCCTGCGTCCCGGTTTTTTGTCTTGTTCCGAGAAATGCCACAAGGTGTAAAATTGAATAATTGAAATGAAGCGAGAGAGCGAGGACAAGGCTCAAGGAAAGCCCCGAAAGAAACGCGATAAAGTAAGCAACAAAGTTTTTACTTAATTGTGGTTAATTCTGATGGATTTGTGCATAATTGGTGAGTAATTAAATTTTCCGAATTAGCCAACAACAAGAGGGGGATTATTATGTGGCGGAAGGAGAACTGCTTTGTTATCAATCAAGTTTTGTGGAATGGGAAATTGACAAAGTTAAGCGTTCTGGAAGTCCAATGGGTCACTATGCTAAAAACCATTGTAAGCTTGGAAAAATCTGACATAAACAGGGGTCAAAATTTCAACCATCGGCAAATGGACAACTTTGAATGCAGTATCAAGGATGCAATAACAAATGTTTAGAGGTACGCTACTTTGTAATACGATTTCAATTGACAAAGTTATGGGTTTTGGAAGTCCTGATTAGGGTCACTTTTGCGCAAACCATTGAAAAACCTGACATGCCTGGGAGACCTCCGCCAAATTGATACATTTAAACGCACGTTTTTAAAGATCCCATTACTAAAGAGGTATGCAGCACATTTTCTTTATTAGCCACAAACACTTGCTAGCTTTCATGGCTGAAAATCACCCACACCGAATCGGAGATTTCCTCAGAATTCCCGGTGGTAAAACTCTGGTTTTCCCCCGCAATTTTTGTGTTTCTGCTTTTTTTTTGCCAGCTGCCTAATGAAATGTGACATTAAGTGGTGATGCTGTAGCTGCCACGCCCATTTCGCACCCGCCCCCCTTGCCAATGGCCGAAAGTGGCGCTCAGTGGCGCAATTTTAATTGTTGCCACCGCCACAGTGGCAACAACAAATCGAGTTTGTTTCTCTGATTATTCTTTTTTTCGTTGCGGTTGAAGCCCCAAAGGCTTTCAGACAAATGCCAGCCAAAAGACGCATAAAAAAATAAATAAAATAAAACTGCAGAGCAAAAAAAGTGGAGATCTGGAAAACGCAACGCAGAAGAGCGGAGAAAAAGGCGGGGCACAAAAAAAGTTTTTAATTAAAAAGTTTTTGTTTAAATCTATGGAAAACGTCCGAACCGAGTTGAGTTGATGCGGGGAAGGCTGAAGCTGTGCTCTTTTTGTTTTGGCTCGGGATAAGCAATGAATTCTTACAGCTGGCTTCGAATAATTAGCCAAGATTAGGAATTGATGGGCGAAAGATTGCGGTAAATTGTAGGGGATTTGGGGGCGATAATTAGGGGGAAACAGGTTAAAGCTGGTCGGGGAAGCTTTTCCGAAAAATTCCGGTGTGTCCTTTGAACACTTCCTGGTCAAATTAAGCCCCACCCGCAATGCAAATTGAGTTGTTTGCCTTTTATTTATGGGCCCCGACCACGAGGCATATATGCATGTAGTATAGTGCCAAGAGTCAAACAGCGAGGCATGCAATTTAAATGCAATTGTTTAACCCACCCCCCCAATTTCCCATTTTCCGAGGGATGGGCACGATTAACGTTTGCTGCGCTGCTGCGAACAATGCGGCGTATGCGCAATGTGGCTCGAAGGTGTTGTTGTTCTTGCTGTTCTTGTTGTTTATGGTGTTGCTGCCGCTGCACCGCACATAAATTGCAATAGCAACAAGGAACAAAGCCCGACTCGCGCTCACGCACTAATAAATTATTAAATGCATGCAATAAATTTCAAATTAATCGCTGATATTTATCTCTCATTGCCCGGCCATTGTCCTGGCGGGAGCGAGATGGCAGCAGTGAGTGAGCGAGAGCGCACCATAATTATGCTGGCCTCAAAATTAACCTCCTTCTCCCCCTTTAATTTTTTGTTGTATAATTTAATATTTGGCTCTCTTTAATTGCCGCTGCTGTTGTGTTATGACTTCATTTCGCTTTTATTGTTGGCAGTTCATTTCGCATATATTTTTTTACATTTTTCATTGTTCTCCCCGATTGCTTCTGTATATTGTTAATTAAATTATAGTGCAGCTTTATGAATATGTGCTGAGCTTTTAGTACTTATTTACTGATAATTGTGTTTGTCTCCTCAAATTTTTTAAGTCCCTAAAATATTTATGGACGTAATTTAAGCAAGGATGGCATGTATTGGTAATTATTTAAATGAATCAAGTTCTGCATTTTTCGAAACCACTCTGCAAAATAGCTTCATTAAGCTAATTAAAATACAACATATGCTCGATTCCACTGAGGTGAAAACTGCAGATATTTAAACCTACCGAAATACCTTGCCTTTCTATTTCATTTTATGCCCACTTTTGCAAACATTTCCCCCCTGCATTTCCCCATCATCATTGCTATTATCATGCGCAATCATCGCAAAGAGCAACCAACAAGCGACAAATATTTCACATTGTTTTTCGCCACAGTGGAAACTTTTTTGCCATTCACCATATTGTCCCTGCTCGCACACATCCTTATGCTCCCGCCGCCCCTCCCCCTGCATATCAAACTGAAAATTAACACAATAATGGCCAGACAAAGTCATACGGAAGACAAAGGGCAGCAGGGAAAGCGAAGAGAGGGGAAGGGAAGGGAAGGGGCGACGGTGCGGAGATATGCAAATGGCATAGAAATGTGGTCGAGCTCTGGTCGAGGACCTGGTCCGGAGATATCCACATCCAGCCTAGCATCCAGTATCTGCCACATTTTTCGGGCGGCCACAGGGACGAGCTGCAAGCGGATATGCTTGCATATAAATTATAACACCGGCGTGTCTATTAAAATGATTGTATCCGCTCGATTATGCACACAGACACCGAGTCGGAAAAAGACCGCTTCTTTCCCGTTCTCAACAGCTGGACAAACTTTTCGACTTCAACACAAACACACGGCAACAAATGGTTATTAGTGCGGAGATACATTTGTATCTATAGGTTCTAACGAGTGTGCTCTGTTGACTTTCCAGCTTGAATTCCACACGAAACTTTGGCTGAAGACAGATGTAAAACTAATGATGGTTCTATGTTATTCATCGAAATCCCTTTTGCTGAATTTATAAATCTGTTATGTTTCATTTCTAATGAAATTCGACATAAGCAAGTTTTTAAATCTTAAACATGAGTTTCTCTTATTTTTTGATTAGGCTCTTCAGAGGGTATATTTTGCCTATGCAATATTTCTCTCACTGTCTGCACAATTCCTGAATTTTCCCCCGTTTTTCCGTTTTCCCACAATCCGTGGCAGTTGATTTTATGCTATTTTGACAGCTAATTAGTTGCGTGCAAATATGTGTGCGTTTGTGTGCCACTGCCAGTCGTTGTTGTTAAGCTCCGAATTTATTTGGCCACTTTTTCGGGTGGGGGGTGTCATCAAATAGAAATGCAAACGCCGTTAGACAACTCTATAAACTAAACAAGGCTATAATTAATCCGCACAGCTACAAAGATGCACAGATAACTGGCAATCAGCTTAGATGCAGGTGCAACCGCAGGCGAAGGTGAAAAGGGGGCGGTGGCTTATGGGGGGGCGGGGGGTGAAGAGGCTGTTGAGTTTTCCGGGCCAACTGCAGCTAATAAATTTTCCAGCAACCGCAAAGAGAGTGCGAGAGAGACGCCCGAAAGTATGCAAATGTGTGTGTGTGTGCGTTTGAAGCGCAATTTAAGCTGGAAATTAATGCAGACTGGCAGACAGATAGACTGCCAGACAGCCAAACAGCCGTATAGCCAAACAGCCAGGCATCTAGCTCTCTCGCCTTTCTGCTCTTGACCACAAGTGCATCAGCTAGCCAAAGCTGCCATTCAAAATAAATGAGCTAAATAAGCAGCCTGACATGGCTGCAACTCACAAGGAGGCATTAATAAACAAGCCAAGTGCAAAGTTTTCGCTTGTGAGCTTGTTTAAACCATCAATTAAAACGACTCGTTCCTAATTATGTTCGTCTATCTATAAAATACTCCCCCCCCTTTCCCTTTCCCCTCTCCGCTCTCCACATCTGTGATGTGTCAGCCGCAGAGGCCGTAACTTTGTTTTTGGCCGAGTTTGTTTTAAGGTTGTTGCTGGCCTTTCCGGCCCTCCATTGTCTCCTTTTGTCAGCCGCTTTGTAGTTGCTATCTTCGAAATTAGTCAAATATTTGTTTTGGCCATTGTTCTGTGCGTGTCTCGCCTGAGAACTGATTTATGCCTGTTGTTTCGCTTCGTGTTATTGATGTGCATAAATTAGGCGAGAGCAAAGCGCCACACAATCCGGATTGCGGGGGTATGAAAAGAGCAGGACACTTGGCATATGTCAGAATGTCATTCAGATGAAATGAGCCGAAGTCAATAATGACAATGGCCAGGAGTCCGGACCACTAATCGAGAACAACTGGCGAGTATTGGTATCCCTTTTAACAGCAGTAAACTATTTGAAGTTAAAGCATTTATGCTTCCCTTTTCTGGTGCTTCACTATGATATTTTAGTTTTGTAAAATATTTTAGAGGTTCTAATAGAAAGGAAAGAGATATTCCATTCAAAACCGCTTTCGAAAATTCCGGTTTGACTCGCTGTTCCCAACTCCAAACTGTCTGTCAGCAATTTCCACATTTACATTTCCAAGTCAAAGCCAAACAGTTGCCATTACCCGCGCAATATCCGCACTATCCTCCACTCCCCACGGCGAGCAACTATAACAATTAGAATAATGGCACCGACAACAAACACAACAACAGCAAAAGCTACCAAAAATTATGTGGAAACTAACTTTCAGCTCCCCGCAGTTCCAATTTGGCCCGAAGCGATGCAAAAACATGCGTAAATTTATGCTAAACCAAATTGTTATTTAAAACACTAAAACAACGATAGTAGTTTTCAGGCGAGGCGAAATGGCATTCGTGCGTGTGTGTGAAATATTAATGCACAGCATTTAAATGATTGCAGTGGCATAGCATGTGTGAGTGTGTCAGTGTATGTGTTTGAGTGGGAGAGGGAATGGGAGGAGGTTTAGAGGGGGCAAAGTGCGGTTGACTGATGAACTGGCCTCTGCAGCAGAGAAAGAGATAGCTGCAGCAGAGGGCGAAAGAGATGGCTGCTGTGGCAGACACGCAATGATCTGATTAAACATGGTAATGAAGTAGTCAAAATGTGGTGCAACGTGGCGTATGCGTAATTTCATATATGCACGCACACTGGCGCAGAGAAGCCATGTGTGGTGTGGCTGCTAATTTAAATTTACGCGCATCGCTCCATCTCCATGATTCCACGGCTCCACGAGTCCACGAGTCCGTGAGTCCAGTGTGCCTGGGGCACAAAAAGTAAATCCCAGTTGCAGCAGCCGAATGAAAACAACAAACACACACACACACAACCAGCCTGAGTGGCACACACACATGCACACAGCTCTTGTCCGGCACTTTCATATATCCCCTGACATGTGGGTAAAATGCAGAAAGCCGCAAGGATTCACCAACATACTCTTATCTTTTTGGTAAGAGATTTGGCCGTCCTGCAGTTCCACACATTCCGAATTCCGTGTGTTTTTCCATCAATATTTACTTTACAAAATCAGGATATTCATAAAACTAATAAAATCATTATAAAACGATTATATTTAAATAAAGATTCCTTTATATCCCGCTGAAAAAGACGATTTTGTTTGCTCTTGCATTGATTTTAAGCGGCGATATGTTCCCATTAAATTCCACCAGAAGAAAAAATGTATATGCAAGCCGTCTTTAAATTTGTATTTGCGTTCCCTCATGTGGAAATCATGTGGATTTCATTGGCATGCTGCAATTTAATTTTCATGCCGGTTCAGGCGGCATTATTTCGATACACCATATCGATTTTATTATTTTTACTTCAATGCATTTTTAATACAGCCATGGAGTTTATTTTTTGCTCTCCTTTACGACCGACCGTTGTTGCAGTTTTTCAGATCGTTTTTCCCTTTATTTGTAAACATAAAAAAGCATATGGCACGTTATTTGCCGATTTGTTTTAAACCACTTTCAATATTTATTAGCTCGACTGCATTGTATTTGCTTTCCAGCAGGCCCGAACACGTTCTACACTCATTGCCGCACGGGAATACGGCACGTTATGCCATTATTTGTTTTCGCTGATTGCATTTGATTTTTGGCAAACGCCATCCAGCCATCCAGCCAGACGGCCAGTAAAAACACACGAGCACACACACATACGCATATGTTTGGGCTGGAAAAAGGAGTAGGTTTGTTAGCTAAACAAATACCACACACACATTGTTCAGTTGGCTGGGGAGCCACGTTTCGATTCCAGTTGAGTTATGCAATTTAAGTGAAAGCTGCGCCGGGACACAGAAGTTCTGCCAGTTGATTAGGGTTAAATGCGATCCACTTGGGGCAGCAGCCCTGGCCAAAATCGCACACCTTCAACGGGCAAACACTTCCCGGCTACCTCAAAAACCAACTAATTAGGCAACGGACCAGCACGACCAGGTGCTCCGACTTGATTTCGCTCGGCAAATGTTTACCCAAGGAGCGGAGAAGCTGTGTGTGTGTGCGTGTGTGGGTGTGTATGTGTGTGGCCAAATGACCAGAAGGTCAATAAGTTGCACAGCAAACTTTTGTGGAGGCAGCAGGACGACGGCTTGGCCATAACCTCAGCTCCATAATCCGCATCCGCAAAATGCACGTAAATTGGCAATTATTTAGTGCGACACAGTTCTGTGGGGAGGCTTGGGTGCCATGAACTAGCTTTGCTGGTTGACCTTTAATAAACCGGTTAATAAACATGACCACTACAGGGCGAGAAAATAAAGGAAACGTGTTTAAACTTAAAATAAAATTGTTTACCAAAGTGTTTGATTCATATTCCTCCCATTGTATTTAAAGCACTAACTTGACACTTACAAATTTTTTTCTTTTATTTTCAGGTAAGTTTCAATAACAACTCCAGAACTCAGGCAGTTTTCCTTGACCCTACGTAAGTGGCGACAAGATCTTTGCCCTTTTTAATATTGTCAAAAACTATTTAATGCATTTTCCTTGCCAACTCCGCCCAGAAGTTTTTTCCGTTCTCGAGCGAGGGGCTGCCAGCATTTTTCATAGACGTCAAGTTTAAACGACTTCACGAAAATCGCTTAAAGCAGCAAAACGACAAGAGTAATGATATTTGCCAGGAATTGGAGACCACAGAGCGAGGGTTAAGGCAAAAAATAGAAGGACTTGCACCCCGGGGAAAACTTTGACTGCAGACAGAGACAGGGACGCACGCATATTGGTTTCGTTTATGTACTACTTGCAGCTGAAACTTTGCTCTGATTTTTCGAGCAGCACGGGTATAACTTATATAAGTATAAATTTTTCCGCCGGCGAACCCTCCCCAAAAAAATGAAGTAGAAAAATGGGAAAAACTTTAAACGGCGCCTCAAGTCGGCGATGATGATGATGATGAAGATGGGGAGTTACACACACAGCCGTTGTGAAAAAGTTCATAAGCAAAAAGTTCCGCAGCGCTTTTCCGAAAAAAAAAAAATGACAGTTGAACTTTTCCTCGACTAACTGCACATTTTGCTCCCCGTTTTTTGCTCTTTGGCCCTTTTTTTTAATGAAATCAAAGCCCGGCCACATTTGTATAATGGCTTACAGCAGCCATATAACTCATCAATGGAGGAACATTTTAATACATTAGGTAAACACAGCTCAATGCGAAAAGTTTGGCAAATATTTTCTGCTTGATTTTCCCTGCTCCACAGCCATTTCGTATGCAGCCGAAAAGGAAGTTTCTTCCTCCGAAAAGTGTGCAAAACTTTCTTCATTTTAAAAATGCACTTGTTGATTTATTGAAATTAATACTGCCCGACTGTGTGCCATACGGCGACTGCAGGTGGGCAACGGAACTCCGAAAACTAATCAAGTTAAGTGTTAAGGGAGAGCCAACGAGCAGAAGATGTCGGCCTAAAAGTCGTATATCAGGCCAAATGTAATTGGAAGTTAAAAACAGCAAGACAGTAAGGGTTAGCTGAAAGCCGACCAGGCTATCGAAGTTAATCCACTTAGGTTCCACAGACGAGTTTTGGGCCTAAGTGCAGTTAAGGCCCAATTCATTTCTGGCATTTCCAGTGGGTGGAATAACTTGACTCAAAAGTAAATCCACACTTTTTTGGCCCTTGTAAAGTTGTCACTTTGAAGACCAACTTGTAAGCCAATAAAGCTTTACACGCAGCTACTTCCCCCAGCACAAGAATCTGAAATGCATGACAAACAAAAACTGTCGCACAACAGATTCATTCTTTGAGGAGCGTGAAATATTATGGTAAATTTTTGATTAATTGCTCTGTCAGACACGCGTCTGTGGGTATAAGTCCCCGCCCCCCGATTTTCCAGCTTAAAGAGAGCCAAGCGAGTTGACATTCGTGGGGGGCAAAGGCATTGGAGGGAGACAACAATTTGAAAATATTAAAAAAGTTTTCACTTGACATGTTATTGACTTGTTAAAATGTTTGCCTCGCTCTCGCCTTAATATCATTTCTATTTTCCCCATGTTCATGTTCCCAATCGAGAGGGTAGTTTCCTCGCCAGTTTTCCCCGGTATTTTTCCATCGCTTCCTTCTTTCTCGTTTTTTCGTTTTTTTTGTCGTCCTTGGTTTTGGGTGCTTTGGCTGCTTATTTATTTATAATGTGGGACTCACTTGGCTATTCAAGCCACGTTTTTGCCCCATGCACGAAAATTGCATTGGCCAGGCCAAAGGACTCGCGTCCTTATTCCGGGGTTGTCGCCTCGCCGAACGGAACGGAATGGATCAAACTTGTGTATAATTCGCAGAGGGTTGAAAATAATGTCGACTAGACTTTTATTAGACACAGGCTGCAGCAGCAGCATCTCTTGTTGATTCTTTTTGCCCAGTGTCTTTGCCGAAATTGGCAAGAAAAAGCAGAGCGAAGCGTTTGGGCGAAACTTTGTCCTGGGGAAAAATTGTAACCCAGGCACGAATTTCCGTCGTCTAGCCGTTGAAAAAATGTCTCCGGGTGAGCGGGGATGCCATGTGCTCTATATGTAGATGCTGTTTATTTGACAAAGCATGAAAAATGCATGTGGATTTTGTGATCAGCGGCTGAGGCTCAATAGGGGATGTGGCTTACTCGCTGGCTTTTCCCGTCGCCTCACTTTTTGGGATGGGATGTGACAATACCATCCGAGTGGGGCCACAGGTTTCAGCTGGGTAGCATTCAAATCCGTTGTTTCTCATAGGTTATTTATAGTCCAAATTTTAGCAGGAAATCATATTTCTAAAATATTTTGTGGGAAATGTACTAAATGCTTGTGAAAGGTAAATTAAACTGAGTTCTTTCCCAAAAATGCTCTTGTGTTTTGAAGATTTGTGGGATGCGAAATTGGATATTTCTCGTGAATTTATCTGGCAGAGATTTCTGTGGCACCTTAGCATATCTTTCAACAAATTGTTAAATTTCGCTTATCCCACTTGGGTTTTTTTTTTTTTGGCTGTCGACCCCCGACCCACTCGCATAACTTGTCACATTCTCCGCTTTTCTCGGGGAAATCGGAAACCCAGACCCTCGCAGCAGCTTTATGCTTGTCAACATATTTTCTAAGCTGCGCCAACAAAATGGCGCCGAGCAGGAAAGTAACAAAAGGACGATACCATAACTGTTATCTAAAGCTTTTTGCTTTCGAAAGACAACTGGGGACAGCAGCTCGAGAGAAAGCAGAAGAAATGCGCAGAAAAGTAGTAAATTTTACGCGCATTATTTAAATTTACTTGCGTCTAATGTAAATTTACATTTTCTCTTTGCCCGGCAAAGGAAAGAAGGAAATCCCCCAGAGCTGCAAAGTAAGTAAGCTCCATGTGTGATGGTGTGGCATGGGGTACGGGGCATGGGGCATGGTGCTCGCTTCCAAAAGTGGGAGCCGCAGGCGGGATTCGTGCATTGTTGCTGCCACTTTGCTCGCCTTTTTTCTATTCTCGCAGCAAAGACGCAGTAAACAAGTGCACGAAAACAAAACAAATCTCTTGAGAGCCCAGGCAGCAAAAAAAAAAGAAAGGAAACGAAGCGAAAGGCGAGCTGAGCAAGGAATTTATGTGCAAGTGGATGGGATTTTCCACAGGAGCTGGCTAAAAACTCTGGCTGAATTTGCGGTGCGGTTTGGTTCAGTTCGGTTCAGTTCGGTTCCTGTTGTTGCTGCTTATCGGAAAATATCGAAAAGCAGGAGCAGCCAAAATAGCAATTCAACCATCGGGTTTGTTTTTCCGGAATGTCTGACTGTCTGTCTGTCAGACAGTCAGTCGTTCGCTGTCATTGTCTGGACTCCGTGGTTGAGGATGTGGATGTCCCCTTTGCTCGACTGATTTTTTCTACTCATTTGTCGTCTGTCAGTTTTTGGCGCGTTGATTTCTCGCTGTCATTGTTCGGCACGCCAGTGTTGCTCACTATATACTTAGATTCATGTATATAGGCAACAGTTGAAATTACTTTTACCAAAATATTAACCTTTTATCTCTTTAAGACCAAAGGCCTATCACTGAAAAGGAAGTATTGCTTTAAAATTCTTTTATTTTTACGTTGAGCATCTCTGTTTGAGTAATTCTACAATTCATTTGTCTTGTTCGGCTTTCAATATTTGTAAAACGCTCGGAAGTTTCTATTACGCCGAAAAAAACCTGGCCAAACTGTGAGTTGATTGCTTTTTCGTGTATTTATTTGGCATATACAATATCGTACTTCCACAGGGCTTTTCAAGTGCTGAATGGTGAGGAGGGGAGGTGGGGGTGGAAGTTGGGCTTAAAGCCGGTCATTTGTGGCTGCAGAACGTATATAAGAACGTATATACGTATTTATTTCGACCATTAGCATTTCACGCGCCGTTTGCCGACAGTTTTTGCCAGCAGCTTGCTATAAATTCTAATAACTCAGAGTTTAACATAAATTACCAGAGCGCATAATTAAAATGGCCAAAAGTGGGAACTCTCTTGGCCCACCGACAACTGAGCAGTGCAAATAATTGAAATTAAATGACATAAACATAAACTTTAAACGGAGACGAGAAGAAGCCGCAAAAACCAAACAGTTGGCTGTGTGCGGAATGCAATCCACACACAGCAAAATAAAAGTAAATTAAACTGTCATATGTTCAGAAACAGACAACAACAACAACAACAACAATAACAATGAGGACAACAAAAACAGGAGCAGGACGAGTGTCTGTGGTCCTGTGTCCACTGCTCCTGTCTGCCTTCCACTGACTGTTGGCTCATCTGTCAGTGTGCGAAGATATGTTGAAATACGCCGCGTGTCATGATAAAGTATGTCGAGTGTGGAAGCGGAAGCAAGAGGAAGAGCGCCTGGCTCCGCGTGGGTGGAGTGTGGCAGTGGTAATGAAAGCTGCAACAGCTACAGTGTGGCCAACTAGATTTATAGGGACGAGGATGGACGGACGGACAGAGGGACGAACGGACGGACAGACGAGGTTGCGAAAAAACGCGCAGACAACTTTCTGTTGATAATTAAGAATAAATGCGAAAACGTTTCAGGCGCCGCACAAAATAAATAACTCTCGGCGAGAGAACCTCTCCTCGCTGTCGTGTTTATAAATCGAGCATGGCAGCTTTATTTTGTTTATTAAACAAAAAGCGCTCTTAAAGAGATATTTTTGGACTTGCTGGACTTGTCGTCGCCGCAGCACTCAAAACAAAATTCTTTCCTGGCTGCCAGCCAAAAACGAGACACAACAGCTGCAATAACAACAAATAAAGTACGGGGAAAAAAATCAATCTTTTGTGGCATTTGCCAGGAACTAGATTTACTCGACAACAAAAACACATCGAGCAAAAAGAAGCATTTCATGCGGCAAGACGAACAAATTTGGACTCGAACGTTGCAGGCAAAAAAATTACGGAATAAAATGAGGCCTTAGCCAAATAAAACAGGCCATGTGAAGTATTGCGGCATGGGGAAAAACGAAGAAAAAAACAACTGGGGGGAGAATGGAGTCATGTAAATTGAGTGGGATGTATTTGCAGTTTAGTCGAGTTTATGCAAATCAGTGCTGTTACTGTTAAAGTTGGGCTACATTCAGCCAACCAGAAAATTTATTGCGGTCGGATAAGGAACTTAAACTGTGGCTAAGATGTGATAAAGTACATTTTTAAAGTTCCCAACAAAATAATAAACATTTTTAGCAAACTACTGCTGTGAGCAATGCCAATAGAAATCGTAGAAGTATTTAATTTACCAAGTTATATCTTTAAAGCCTTAGTTGCTTCCCCTCTGGTTGCATCCTTTTTCCGAATCACTAGCTGGCTTGTTGCTTCACTTCTTTCCGCTGAAAACCATTGAAATGAAAAGGGCTCCCTTCAGTGGGAACCCACCATCAACATCAACCATCTCTACTGCATACTTTCGTAAGCCAAAAAGTACACTTGACATTTTTTATTCCTGCCGCCCCTCAAAGCGAGAAAATATTTCAAAAACGAAGCCTGACCGCAGAAAGTACTTCAGCGGGTGAACTTTTGAAGAACTTCTCGGCGAACTTGGGCAGCGCTCTCTAATAACAGGAATAGAGAAATACATAATAATAAAGCAAAGCGTTTGTGCAAATAAATATGCAGCACTCGAAATTACTTGCGATGAACTGACGATGACGATGGCTGCCGTTTGAGGCGGTTCTGATGAGGAGGTCCTGAAACAGGACATCTAAATAACGGGGATGCTGATGACCCGAACTCAATTTTCAGCAGCCCGCAACTCAATTGTCAATGAATAAATTTCTTTCACCGAGGCAACAGCGCTTTCGATTCGGTTCGCAGTTCAGTTCAGTTCTGGTTTGGTTTGGTTTTGGCTCGGCTTGGTTTGGTCGGTAGTCCAAATCCATTATCCTTATCGGAGCACGGCCATCGGCGTTCGGTCGCGAAACTTTTGCTGTCCCATTATTTCTACTTGCGTTTCGTTTCGTTTCGTTTTCATTTCCCACTCCATTCAGCTGCGTGTATCCGACTTGGCTTTTTTCCTTTTGCCATTTCCACTTTGGCTTTGGCTCCCACAGTTCCCATCTCTGCGCTTTTTTTTTTTTTTTTTTTGGAAATTAATGACGCAAACGGCCGGAAAATTTAGTAACTTTTAGTCGTGGCGTGTGGATGATTCGGTGGCGATACGTTGGCAGTGCTTCGCACTGCTCATCAGCCGGATAAGCCGTGAAATGTATGCGCCACCCAATGAAATCGATATTTATGAGCCTTTGTCAGTGCGTGAGAGCCTCGAAATGGATGGATCGGGGGAATCGGCATCCCGGAATCTCGGAATCTCTGGAGCTTAATAAATTAAGGAGCGAGAACTTGTTTTGGTTTTATTAAAAAGTTTAGCTCGCCTTCTCGCGTGTGCTGAGCTCGCATTTGTTTTTGCCAATTTTCTGGGGTGAATAAGGCAGGATGTATTGCGAATAAAACCTACAAATCAACAAAGTGTCAAAGCGGAACAAATAACTATAAATTTGGCAGGCAATAAAGTATAACTTTTGGCGCACCACATCAATATATGAATGGCTTTGGGGAGCCTCACAAAGTCAATTAGCGATTTGCACCTCGGATAATAAATTGAAAACCAATTTGTTGATTAAATTCAAAAAATATTGTTTTTCACTTTGTGACTTTACAAAGATGAATCATCGTTTCGACCTATCTCTTCAAAAATTTGGAATTTTGAACTGTTTTTTGCGTTGGCAATCCTCTTACGGAAACTGAGGACCCATTCGATATGACGACCACAGAATGATGTTGAGCCACGCCCCCTTTCGGTTCTCTCACCGTTTTGCAGCAAATTACGCCCCCCGCCCACAGAGGACAATATCAAAAGCCAATTAGCATACATTTCCATGAACGTGCACATTCACGCACAGAGAAAACTGGCCAAAAATTGGGGGGCGGGATGAAAGGTGGAATGGCAGTTCACAAAATCAAACAAGCAACCGAAAAATTTTCACAGCACTTTAAGCGTATTCATGGCATCCACAAGCCCAAGGAGCATTCAACATCCATGATGATGATGGCATGTCAACAAGAGAAATTCCATTTTGTTTGCCCACTCACATCCACATCCACACAGCATCCTTGGCGCATCCTTCGCATCCTGCGTGTGTGTGCGAGTGGACAAGTCAACGGAACTATTTGCTCCACTACTCCACCACCACCACCACCATCGCATCCAACAGCAGCACCACCACCACTCCACTTCTCATTCTCATTCGCAACGATTCTGGCCCTGGGTTCCTATATCAAATTAACAAAACAAACGAACCAGCAGCAGCAGAAGATCCCCGGCAGAAACTTAGAAACTACTTGAAGCAGCAAAATAAACTAATAAGCAAACTGAATGCCATGGCAGAAAAGAGGGAATAGAGCTGATGCCTGCGTGTCCTTGCCGAGTTGGGCCAACAATGGCCAACATTCGGGGTCCAAAACAAGCTGTTCGGCCTCGTCTTAATAAGATAAATAGGCACTTGAGTGCAACTTCTGCTGGAAAAACTTGACTGTCTGCCTGGATGGTTGGTCGGTGGGTGGTTCGCTTGGTCCTCCTCCTCTGCGAGGGTCCTGTTCAATATTTTGTTTGTTAATGATGAGCAAAGTTTGCCGCATTTCGGTTTGCAGTTTTCTGCCGAACCAGCCAAAATTTCCGACTTTAATGTTTTGTGGAATATGTATGCTAGGCTGGCCCCTCTGATTTATGTGAGTCTATTAGTTCTGCCAGGTTGAAAAGTGGTATCTCTTGGTAATGGAGGCGGTAAATAAACTACCTCACATAAATCCCAAAATCTTTCCAATTTGTTTGCTCGAAAACCAAATTAGGAAATTAAATGAACCCAGCCTCTATTCAAAAAACGATTAAAGGTTTGTAGAACAGAATGAAATGTTCATTTGTATTAAAGATTACTTCATTACCAAATATTCAGTAAAAAAGCAAAACAAAGTCCTTTTATGTGGCCCATTAAAAACCAAAGTTAGCTTACTCACTTGAAAGTCTAATTTGGGTGCCACTTTCTTGATCCTTTTTCTTGTCAAAAGACTACTTAATTTCGTGGGGCATGCATTTAAATACAGCTCTTGGCTTACCGCCCCCACGGTAAATATCAGTTTTCACATTAACGCGGTCCTTCGGTTCGAAATCCTTTCCCTCCATTTGGCAGCTGGATCCTCCAATTACGGTCGAGTCGAATGCAACTGCCGGGGAATTGTCATTACTTTGGCACCGTGATTTACACTTCAAAAGCCGCCACGAATCCTTTGAGAGCATTTCTTACACTCTCGCGCTTTCGCCCCGCTTCGATTTCGCTTTCTTCGGGGTCCTCTTCTCCGTTCGTCAATTGCAATTTTTCAATTTATATGCCAGGGGACCAAGCTGATAGCCCGAGAAAATTCTCGGGTCCCCGTTGTCTTCTCGGTTTTTTTCAGCTTTCTGCTCCAGCAATAAAATCAGCAGCGCCGCACTTGATTTGGCAACTTGGGGGAAAAAGATTACACTGAAGATATTTTGGAATTGTCTTTAGGTAAATAACCTTAGAAATTTTTAGTTGAAGCATTAGAAAGTCCAGTTTAAATTGTTTAACAACAGGTATAATACTCCTAGGAACTCAATTTAATCTCTATAAATGTTATATTTTTTTAAATCTATACGATATAGTTTTTCCCTCTGTATTTGCGGAATGCCACTTGTAAAAATATTGGCATAAATTATGAAGCTGCCTTGGCTCTCGACGCACGAAGCCAAAAGGCGAAATGTTTCCGCTTAATAAGGCTTTCCGTTTCCGTTTCTGGCCGCCGCTTCCTTCCTTCCGCCCACACACACTTATACACTTATACACTTGAAGTTGGCCGCCCCAACTTCCCCTCACCACCGCCCCTCCCAGATCCTCCACGGACTTGCCTACTTTGTATGCATCGCAGGCGGTTTTGTGGCCGTCTCTTTGGTCGCCTCCATTTATCTGCTCCATTGTTAAGCTCGTTGTCAGCGCTCGGCAATTGATAATGATTATAATGGTCGCTGCCACTGCTCCCGATTCCCCCTCCCGCCCGCAACTACTTACATTACAATGCATCCACCCGAATCCACCCGCCCGCGCCCCCGCCATTCACCCATTCAATGAATAGATGGCAATTTCTTTCAAAGCGCATGCAAATGACTTTGGATTTTAATTAAAAAGCAAGTGGCCTGTGCAGTGCATTTGATGAGCTTGATGTTGGGCGAAGACGATGATGATGGGTTCTCGGCTGGGTGTCCTGTTTCCCTGTTTTCTCGGTATCTCTTCCTTTCCGAAGTGCACAGCAAAAAAGTCAAAAGATTATAATGCATTTTCTATGAAGGGTGTTGAGAAAGTCTCTCTAGATTTGAGATTACCTTAAAGCACTAAAAGCATTCTTCACTTACACACTTTCTAATGACTTTGAGTTACAAAAACTTGATTTATAAAAAATTCTATCTGATACATTACCCATTTTTCGCTGAGTGAGTGGCAGACAGAAAAGAAGGACACTGCTGCCTTTGTATTTTTTGCGGACGGGCCTAAAATGCTTTCAAAATAAAGTCAATGATTTCCCCTTCATCTCTCATGCTCACTTTCTTTTAGAATTTTTTTATGAATTATGCTGGCAATTATGCAGGCAAAGGCAACAATAACTAACACACACACATACACACACAGGAAGGGCGAGACAAAGGAAAGAAGAGGAGAAGGCAAAAAGGGTTGAGCCACTTCCTTTTTGGGGCCGGAATTCTGGTCCCAAGTTGCTTTCGGTTTATTGAACTTGTTTAATTAAGCGTAAAATTTCCCCCTATTTGTCATCTCGCTCTCAACGTTTAATATTTCTTTTTGGCTATTTTTTTTAATTTTTGATGTTCTTTTCTTGTTGCATAATTAGCGACAGACGGAACTGAAATCTGACCAAAACATGACTGGGTATCCAATCATCCGAAAGATTGTCAATAAAGTGTCAGATTTTTTGACAGAATTAAATCGATGTGGTACTTAATAGAAAAAGGTTTCTTAAATTTATTAATAGAAATATACGTTTTTCTATACTTCTGTTAAAGTTGTAACAATTTGTAAGCCACTCTAACAATCATTTTTTTTCTCTTTTTTTGCAGGTGAGTTTTCTTCAGCAAGTCTCCCGATTTCTGCCATTTTTACCTTAAAACCAGTCGAGAGTAAGTTACGAGAATACGTTGTAAGTTCCCAGGAACAAAGCTTAGCCCCGAGCAAAATCAGCCAGCACACACATGAATGTATAAGCCTTTCTCTGACAAAAGAGGGCGAACAATCAGGGAAGTCAAGGCGGTCGGTTGAGGTTTTCCTCCTTTTTTCCGCTGCAGTTTATGGCAATGCGACACGCGATGCTGCGGCAACACCAACACACTGCCACCTGAAGCCTGAAATTTTGCGCAATAAATAAAATTAAAGGCTGAACGTGTGTGTGTGTATGTGTGTGTATGAGTAGATTTTCTGCTGAGGTGAGCGACTGGCAAAATGTAATTAGAATTGTACAGTGCGGTTAATATTTCCGCCCACTTGAGTGCGAGTGTGTGGGGAACATAAAACAATGCCCACAATGCGACTCCTGGCTCCTGGATCCTTAATTTCCCCCAACCATTTTCCCTCTCGCCTGCTGCGTGTAAAATGCAAACGCGTCGCGTGTCAAACGCTCGTTTTAATGCCAGCCCAACCACCGCCACCTGCCACCACCCACCTCCCATCCCCCCATCTGCTATGCCCCACCACCAACACACCCCACTTGAGGCCAGACATTTGCAGCATTTCTTTGGGCTTGTTTTACAATAATCAAGACGAGGCCGCCGCCCCTGTTGGGGTATAAAATTAATTTTATTTACTTTTTTCTTTCCTTTTTTTGCGGGGCTATGTTTTTTTCATTCTGAACCACTGGGTTGGTGGTGCTTGTTTTTAGCCTGGAGCCACTTTTGGGTTGCCCAGTCTCGACCTTCAAGTGGCTACTCTCGTTTATTTTTCCTTGGCTTTTATCCTGGCTGCTGTTGTTGTTTCTGTTTCTGTGTTGTGTGTTACGTGCGCATGTAATTAGTGCCATTTCTCGCAGTCTAATTGCAAAATTAACATATGAAGTGTTTGTTTTTGTTACTTGGCCCACAAGGAAATGCGAGAAACTCGGCTTAAATGGAAGTGTAATGGCACTTGAACTTGGATAACATTCAAGCAAATTACAACTTTAATCTGAACGGGGCGTTGGGCAAGTTAATTAATTGCCTTGCGCACTTAATCAAAGTATTGTTTTTATAGCATACTTTTAAGGAGGGCTTTTCAAAGTAGTCATACGCGTAAATAAAAAGTTATTCAAACAAAATAAATAAAATGAAAACTTGAAAACATCTTAAATATTTTTTGATTCATCTGATTGCTTGCTTTTCGATTTATTTTTCTCTCCAGTTGTTTTCACTTCGAATGCTACCTCTATTTTTATTATTTGCCACTTGATATGGTAGCTTTAAAAATAACTCACTGGCTGTGGGAAACTAACAACGCTGCATTCCGAGCTGAAAACTGTCAGAGCCAGTCTGCTTTTGCAGCCCCCTTTTTGGCCCGTAAACGTTGGGAGACAGACAAGTTGTAAAATATATAAAAATTTCATAATACTCTTAGTGGAAAAATGTGCCACAACATCTTCCTGTCTTCCGTTTTATATATTTTTTTTCTTCCTCTCCTTGCTTTTGTTGTCGCCTGGACTCTTGTCTGCAGATTGTGTCTTGTATCTGCACCACCCGCTCAAGTTTCGTTGTCGTTGTCGGTGTTGTTGTTGTTGTTGTTGCGGTTATCATACTTGTTGGCATTTTGGGTTATTGTTGTTTCTGCTGCTCTTGTTGCGGCTTGTCCACGCCCTTAGACTAACTGCACCACCCGAAACCGCCCGCCCGCCCCTTCACCTCTTGTATGTGTAGCATATAAAGCAAATTTTTATGAAGAGTCAGAGAAAGCTGCAACATATTCAGAAATTCCTTCCTTATTTTTTTCTTTCTTTTTCTCCCCGTTATCCCCGAGCTCGTTGCTGGAAATTTAATAAGAGCGAGATGGAGAACGGGAATTTGCGGCCAGGTCATAAAATTACAGGCCAGGTCCTGAGTTTGAGGTCTAAGGTTAGCTCCTCGCTAGGTATTTCAGGTATTTATTGGTCTACTAAGTGGGCTCTAAATTTGACTTATGCGCCGCTTCCTTTTTTATTCCGCTTCGCAGTGAGAAGGCGCATAAATTATGCACAAGTCCCTGATTCTGGGGGTCGTAAAAGTGGGCGCCCCACTCGCCGCCAAAAAGTCCAGTTCTATTAAGTTCTGCCCAACAGGGCGCAATAAAATCAAATCAACGTGACGACATTTCAGTTTACATCTCAGTGGGGAAGTGCTGGGGTGGATAATAAAACGCACCAAATTTAAATTAAAAATCAATTGGAACAGTGGGACAGGAAATGGGATTTGGCAATGCGATTTTTCCTTGGTGAATTGTGGGATTGTGAAGAGAAAATGATATTCTTGTATTCTAGAGTGTTTCCCTTTAAAGAAATATAAAATTGTTTTAAATGTTTAAAGGTAAATAATTTCTTATATCTTTTTCGCTTGCACTAAGTTTTTTTTGTAAACTTACTAGTTCCATTGTCTATTGCCCTGTTTCTTCCCCCTTTTTGGCATTTCCATTTCCGTTTCCCCTCCCCGAAAAGTGTCACATAAAATCGCAAATTACAGTGTTTGACCAATTCCCCCACCCCCAATCTTTGTCCTTTTCTCCCTTTTCTTCCACGTTTTCTAGCTCTTTGTAGCAACTTTTGCCATTCGCCATTATTTTTGCTTTTGGCTTTGCTTGCGCTTTGTCAGTTGTTTAATGCACATTTAATTTAGTCGTAAATAGAGCGGGAGATAAAGAGAGAGCGCGTGACAGAGACAGATAGTGCTGGCCACCCTCCAATCGTCAGTCTCCACTCCTTCGGCAAATGTTACGCCGGGGAGTTGTTGGTCTTCTTTTAGGGTTGGAGACATAAAATTTCAAAAGTCGCCCGCATCTCAATCGCCTTTCAATTCTCCCTTCGTTTTGTTGTTCTTCTGGAGTAATTAACTAAATACAGCTTTGTAATGCCATCCGTGGGGAATAGTGGGTGGTGTTGGGTGGTGGGTGGATGGTGGTCAGGGGGAAGGTTTGGGTGGCTGAGGCACGCACATGTGCGGAATAAATCAAAGCGTTTGACTCCCAACAAAAGCGGGAGTGGGTTCGCTTTCCCCGTTGATTTTTGCAATTAGAGAAAGATCAAATCGGGCGGGGGAATGGAGAGTTCATTAGATGGCTTAGCCGGGCTTGCGGCAAACGGGCGGAAAAGTGGAAAAAAGGGGCCGAGAGTTGCCACTGAGTTGCAATCGATGCGTGCAATTAAATGCTGGCCAAAGCAAACATCCTGCAATGCCAGTGCCGAAGATTCGCCGGCTAATTGCTAATTGATAACAGTTCCAATTAGGGGAGCTATCATGCGGAAAACAAGCTGAGCCAGGAATCCAGCACTTAAACTAAAAAAAAGAGAGTAAGGCTTTAACAGAAACTGGATAAAAAAACCCCAATTCCTTTTTTAAACTCGAAAAATTGAATCTCGCCTTCATTTTTTGCAAGTACAATTTACTGATGTTGAAATGTTAAAGGCTTTGACCTTCTCAATTTACATTCCTTACTTAACACCAAATTCAGCAATCAAAATTTAAATTTTAACTCAATTTTCTGCTACCGGAATCCCCAAAACGCTTGCCCCAAAAGTCTTCCCTAAAATCTCACACAAATTCTGCGGCGTCTTAAGAGTTGAAGCCCGGGGCGAGTCCTTGGCCAGGACATCGGCAGCTGGTGGCAACTGTTGCCGGAAGCGCCGGCGGATGTCCTTGCTAAACCGAATGGCTTCGCCGCCGCTGCCAACCAGGAAATATGCCGCAGCACGAAATTAAAATCCCTCGGAGGAGGCGAAAAAAAACAGGGAAGCAAGAAATAAGGATATTCAGCTGCATAGCATTTCCAGGCGCTGAGGTAATCTTACGGCTTACATCATAAGTAAGAGGCTGAAAATTCTTTGTTAATTCTTTTCGGTTGGAAATCAAAAAAGGATTATTAGCTCAAAGCTTTGTCGGGCTTGGCGGATTTAATATTGGCTGATTATGTGCGTCTGATGTGGCAGGCAGTGGGTGGCGGAGGGGAGGGCGGGACTGTGAGGTGGGCGGTCGGGAGCCTTTTGGGGTCTGTATGTGTGGGAACTCACACAAGTGACGGAAATTGCTGCATAAAGCGCGCTTGATTGAGTTGACAAGTTGTAATTTCATTGCCGGATCCGCGCGCTCACTTCATGAGCCTTTGGTTGGCAAAATGGGTGGCAATCTGGGTGGTTGGATGGTTGGCTGGCTGGGCGGTATGGAAAATGGCCTACGGGGGAGGCTGCGGGGGGAACAGGAGGTGAAACGCCATGAAATTGACGCAACATCTGCGCCGCCTGCGGGCACAAGTGCTTTTCGTGCGGCTCTACTCGAACATCGAGCGTTGGTTTCAATATGGAGCTGGATGATTGGGTTAGGAATGGATATCGCACATATATATATGGTTAAATATATACACCGTAGACAGAGTGTGGGTAAAAGCCATAGCAAATATAGGAACTGTGGCTGGGGGATAGGCGAAAATCGGTAAATCGCACATACAGTTCGCTTCATTAAGAAATGATTTGGAATCTATTATTAATAATTCATTGGCAATTTTTATACTTTTTTACATTAAAGCACCACCTTTTTTACTGGACTTTCCGATATTTACCAGTCTTTTTATTTTACTTTCATTCTAGTTACATTTTAACAAAGAAAGTCTCAATATACACATTCCCTTCTCTCGACAGGAAATACTGTTTGAAATGATAAATCCCCTTTGTTTCCACCCCAAGTTCAATTCCATTATGAATTGTCTTCTATTTATACCTTTTCTACCTGCGCAACTTGAAGGGATCAGCAAAACTTTTCCCACGCAATAATGTCTTTGCCAACAAAAGCCTCGAACCAAGGACGAATCCTTCGCGGAACTTCTTTGCATAGCTTTGATTTTGCCTCGCTCACGCAATGCTCTCAAGGTCCTTTCTAGGGATTTCTCTGCTGACAGGATGCACCTGCTTCGCTTCGCCTCAAGTTACGCACAAATCAACACTTTCGCTTTTTTCGAGACATCAGAAAAGGATAAAAAGGATAACAAAGCAACTTTCATAGAAATAAATTGCTCGCGAGTCCTTTTATTCGAGCGCAGACAATAGAAGGTCCTGGCAATTAGCGGGCGGATAAATCGAAACCCAAGAAATTACAGGAAGCTCTGGACAGGAAACACCATATTTTCTGTAAAGCAGGTTTATTAATGATGTGGTCGCGCTTTTGGGTAGTGAACCCATTTAAATTGGACTAAAATTTCACTGCCTGGAAGAAGGTTTTAAATTTCTTTTGTGCCGAAGGAAAATGTGTGTTTTCTTTGCCTCGGGAATTATGCAACATATGCGAAGTCGAGGCAAAGTTTATGTTAACTTTACGCATGATTTATGTGACCTTACCTCCCCGGAAGCCCAAAAACCCTCAATCCAAAACAACTTTACAACAAACAAAATTAGCAAAACATGTGAAACCATCAGCTTGAGTAAAAGCCATGCCGAAAAACTTGTGGATTTTTTCTTTTGCCGTTCCTTGTGTTATTTTTTCAGTTTTTTGTTTGGGCCGAGTATCCCTTCGTGTTTAACATACAACCCCCATGTCCTGGAAACTTATTAAATTAAACTTCTACACATGTTTTTCGGGGCCCGGATATGTTCAATCTATTGTACACAATTTTATACGCCGTTCGCCCCAAAAAGTGAGCAGGGAAAGTGTGGCTGGAGAATGTGCGTTTCAAGTTTCTTTTTGGCCGCTTATCGATATGCCAAATAAATCATTTTCCTTTTTTTCCTGGGTCGCCCTCATTGAAATCTCAAATGTTTTCCTCTCTGATTATTTTGGCAAGTGAAAGCCTTTGATTTCGCCTTGAGATATAGGCTGTAAATCTTGTCGAAAACAAAGAATATATGTATTTTGTTTTATGCTGGAAATTATGCCTTGAAAGAGCTAGAAAAGTATAACAGAATTCAGAGAGGCAAAATACAATTTAACTTTCCCACTTTCGCCATTAACAGCTCGTAAACTTAGGCAAAAACAACACTCAACACTATTATTTACAAAGGGAAAGGCTGTGAGTGCGCACATTTGGATACAAATATATGCACATCCACAAGATACAATTGCTTTACCATATACAACTAGCTGGGGAACACAATAAAAAGCGCGTTGGCTTAGGTATACAAATGCGGCCTGCATGTGTGGGTGCCAGGAGCAGAAAAAGGATACTCTCGCCGGCACACACATACACAGCGAGAAAAAAACAGGCGGCGACATTATGGCGCCAGTCAGTCACTTTGTCGTTGTCGCTGTTTTTTTTCTCTGGGGTGGAATTGAAGGGGTGGAGTGGGCGAAGTGGGCGGTCCACCCCCTCGAGAGTCCTGGCCAAAGTCGTTCGCATACGAAATTTTTCGCTTTGTTCTGCTGTGGTCCTTGCTCTCGGGTCAAATGTTTCCTAGAATCGGGTGAAAGTACGCCAGAATGGGTGAAATGGTGAAAGTGGGGTGAAAGGGGCCGGGTCAAAAGTGTTGAAGTCGACGCAAACAAAGTTGCCTTTTGTTGCTGTTTTGGGGTCTGCTGCTTGATTAGATTAGTGAACGATTCTCAACGGGCACATTGATTGGCTTAACGATTACTAGTAATCGATAGGTGAGAGGGCTCTTTCGATTTTGATTCGGAACAAAGCGCTTTAGGGTTGTTCTTCACTTAAGCCTATTTTATTGTGGCGAATTAATAATGCAAACTAATCCAAAGTCCTAGCCTTTTAAGCTCATTCCCTTCTTTTTTGGGATTATTGATCTTTGAATATTTAAATGCATTTGTATTTATAACACAACTTTCATTTTAATTAAACAAACCTGTTTGTATTTATCAAGATGATTGAACTGGTTTGTTTTTTATTAGTGCCCGCACTAAAGATTTTATTTGATATACTCTCAATAGAATTTCAATTCGCACTCTTCATAAATTAGTATGCATTTCTGGTGAAATAGAAGAGCTTTTTATAACCCCTTTGATTTCCTTTTGGAGCACATCAGCTGTTCGTCACCCACGGACTTATTTATGTGAAATGTATCCATTTACACAATTTCGTTTTGGCAAGCTAACCTATAATTTGGTGCATTTTTAGCGCCGTGTTTCAGCGTTTTCTATGTTTCTTTTGTTTATGGCTCTCTTGCCGTAGTTGGTCGGCTGACAGGGCACATGCCACACTATATAATCGGGGGTTATATGCTATGCGAGGGGCCTTTTGTGCTGGAGAGGGGACGAGAGGGGGAGGGGAAGGGGGTAACCTGCCGGTGCCTGTCGCGGAAATGTACCGCAGACATGCAAACAAAACTTTTTACCCAGTGTAGTTGTAGCTGCTTCGCCTGGCACGCGAACTAACGGAGTATTTGCCTGCCACTCCCCCCTGAGGAACGCCCCCTCCCCCTCCCCATTCCTATCCCCCCGAACCCACCAACCACTGCACTCTGTTTGCTCTGTTTTTATTATTACTCGTACTTCGCCACGGCGTAATGCAAACTTGTTTATATACGTGTGGCGTCGTTGTCCTTCTGTCGCCCAATGTCTGCATTGTCCTTTTTTTTGTTCGCCCCCATTTGTTTGTTGGTACTGTATTTCTTTTTGTTTTTCCTCCTTGCTTTTGTTGTGGTTCCCTTGGCCATTTCTTTGTTGCCTTTCACGAGTGAGCGGACGAGGTGTGAGTCAAAGTGCTCTCCGTCCGCTCCACCAAACTGAATTATAGTTTAATAAATTTATACATTTATTTCTGCGAAGAATGCAACCGAAAAAGCAGTAAAGAGACCTTTAAATATGGCCAAATCTTAAAGCCCGGAATCAAGGAATTACTTTATTTTTATACTCACCACAAACATATTGTTGATCCATTTTAAACGCTATATTAAATAGCTTAGATAGCTAATTACGTTTTTGAGTTTTTTTGGTGACGCCTTAATAATATTTCAAAACTCCACACCGACCTTATTTATTTCTTTAACCAAAATTTTCCACCCTTTGCAGATTTCAAGCTTTTCCTCCCCTGTTCTTGATTTATTTACGTCGCTCCCGTTAATTGCATTTTCACCACACTTATCTGCTATAAATAAAATTATATAATTACCATGCATTCTTCGAGGACTCGAAGGGGGGTTGCTGGTGGCTTAGATACTCCCCCCGTCGCACACACACACACACACACAAATCCACTTAACGGTTTTGTGTGTGTTACTTAACGCGTGTTGCCATGGCAAAGAGTGGCCAAAACAAAAAGCACGAGCTGAAAGCCGAGCAAAACAAAGGCAACCAACTAAAATGCGCAAAAAGGTAAAAGGCAAAGAACACAGATACACGGATACACAGACATGAAAGGATGGGCGGCTGGCTTTCGGGGTGGGCGGGGATTGGGCCTTATTTGCCATTTACATGCTGGCAAAAGCGCCTTTCCAGATGTTTATCCTTGTTGTAGGCCGCACCGAAACTCAAAAGGCGCCGCAACAAAGTAAAATTCTTGTATTCTCCCCCTCGGTTAATTCGTTCTTTGTTTCTCGTGGAATTAGTGCTAGCAGAATTAACCGAAAGTTTGGTCAGGCGTCGGAAAAGAATGCCCAGAGATATCCCTTCAATTCAAGCCTCAATTAACGCTTCAAAGTATGCTAAAGTGTTGAGCAATTTAAAGCTTAAGATTGATTCTTATTAGATAAAAAAATTAAAGAATAATTGCATCAGTTGTGGAATAGGATTTATAAAATGTATGCCTTAATGGTTCTCACAGCTTTTGAGTATAAATCGTTCTTTCATTGATAGAATGATAGAAAATGAAAAGCCGAAATTGGAATTATGACCAGGTCCTGACAACCTCGAACTATCAGAGTGATTTGGCTTTTATCTTCGTTGGCTCTTTTCGTTCGCTCTATTTCGTATTATGCTGATTTCCTCGGGGAATCGAAGACATGTGCATGGAGCATGGAGAACATGGCCACTGACCTCCCTCATATCCTCCCTCGTATCCTCGTATACCCCCTCCCCTCCCACTGCTAAATTATTTATTGCAACATGCACGTTTCTGCTGCTCCACTCCCACTTCTTGTAAATTTTTATGAGAATTTCGTGTTTAGAGCGTTTGCGTTCAACTTTAAGTAATTGCAAATTGATTGAAAAAGGGAAACTCGGAATGTGAATGGCAAATTACGCGCTTTATAAATTGTTTACGTGTAATGCTTTCAATTAATTTAATGCATCCTCCACCCATCTCGTCCTATTCGCAGAGTTCTTTCTCTTTTTCCTTCGGATTTACCCCCATTTGGCATGTGATAGCGCTTGTGTTGGCCATGTTTAATTGCTTGTAATTTGCACTAATGACGACGGCAACAACAAGTTCGTTTTTCGCGCTCGACCGTCATTAAAAGTGAATTTTATGGCTTGTGGTTGCCATAGATTAATATAAAAATCGATAGTTTCGGTTGCGAAGGAGTCGCATTATTCAATTATAAATCAGAACGAAAAGTCCTCCCCCACTAATTTAAGCTTTTGGCCCCAACAGAAACTAAAATAAAAATCAAATGCCACTAAAAGGTTTATCTCTGTCGCTCCCACACAATCGTTCTGTCCCATTCTCGCACTATTTGGCGCTTCGAGCTATTTACGCCATTTTTAATTGCAGCATGAAAAAGTAATTACAAATTTGCTTTGTGCCCTCCAACTTATTTTGGTCTTTCCCTTTTTTTTTCGAACACCAAAGGGGCGGAGGCGTGGCACTGCAACTCAAACAAAATTATAAGCAAACACGCAAAACTGCCACAAAACTTGAAAACTGAGAGTTTGCCCACCCACTAGTACTCCACACAAAAAAAAGGGTAAAAATGTATACAAAAACAGAAAAAAAAAAAAGAACTCGAAAAAGTGTGGAAAAAAACCCCGAAAAAATTATATTTTGCAGTCGTTTAGGATTTGAGTAGAGTTGGGATACGAAAGCCGAGTTTGGGTTTCGGTTTCGTTGAGGTTTTGGTGGTTTCCCTTTGGTTTCTCCACGTTTTGTTTGGGTCCTTGTCTAGGGCTCCAGACAGAAAAAGCATTTGTCGCTGCTCCTGGGCGTTTTGGCCAAAATTGCTGGATAACTCCTCTGGCCGTGTTGAGGAAATTAATAAAAAAGCAAGTGCAAACATCGCAGTCACTGCCTTCGGGGTATTCGCATAATTCTAGATCAAATTTGTGGGGTTTGGAGTAGTTGGATGAATTTCATTTGGCAAATGGTGGCTGCAAAAAATCAAAGGGGTAACGTAACGTGAAATCATGAATGGCAAAAGGGTTGTTTGGATAAAGAAGAGGGGTTAGAAGTTAGTGGCTAACTTCAGTAAAGAAATCTTAAAGTGTTAAAGTTGTTGTATGATAAACCTTAAAGATTTAAAGAAATCTGTTGGAACTAAAGTTTACGTAGTGGGTATAGTTTTTTTCAATATATAGCTTGGACATTTCTGTATTGAATTCCACTGGTTGGACGACAAATACCGATATTGATTGGGAATTCCGACGAATGTAGGCCCCTCCACAACATATGTTGCCCCATCGCAGACCACTTGCACGTACTGCCCTCTTCGCAATTTGTTTTGTTGATTCTGCTGTTGATTTGCTCCAGTCTTGCCGCCACATTCACAAACAAGCACATATAGATTCTTTTTTATGGCCCACTGCCGCCCACAATTCGGCAGCGCTATCTCTGCGAGGGCTTTTGGCCAAAAGCGACTGTGAGTGGCGGACTCCCTTCGAGTTTAATTTTGCTAATTGAAAAACGTAATAAGCCCGGGGGTTAAGCGATGGTGGACACACGTCGAAAGTTTCTCTCCGTTTTTTTTGTTTTTTCCCCGCACTCACGTTTAGTGCAATGCGATGTAGTGGAGTGCAAGTGAATGCATTACACTGACCAGCAGGTTTCGGGGCGAGTCCACTCCATCCCACTTGCAGCACTTGAATTCGTTATAGGCGAAATTAAATTAAAATAAAATCTCCTCGAAAAAGCGTACGGACAAAGGAAACTAAACAGCGCAAAAGTGGTAGAGAACTGGAAGCTGGGGGAGTCGATCCATAGGGAACCAATTTAGGCCAATGCACGAGGCTTTAGCCCTTTTTTGCGCCTGCCAACTAATCATTGCTAAACTGCAGCTACTGCTTCAATTTCCTTTTAGCCAGTGTGGAACTTCACTCGACTCCCCTTTCGGCCGCACAAAAGCCGTTTTAATAACTTTTATAACTCGGTCTACTGGAGTATTATTAAAAAAAGTTGTATTATTGAAATGATGAGCTCTGGGCGTGGAGGAGCTTTGACTCGCTCTTTATGCACTGACCAAAGTAGTGCCTTTGTCCCTGCTAATTAACTTGTTGCGTCGTTTAATTAGCCAAGAGCCAGGCAGATAGAGAGATAAAACAGGGAACTTTTCGCTCAACTGGATACAGCGTTTTTTTTAATCTCTCCTCCTTGTCCCTTTTTCGCAGTAGCCGCATTGTAAATTATGAAAATTAAACAAATGCCTGAAAGTTTTTTAATTAACCGGCGGTTAGTGCGTCCAGCCATCTCGCTCGCTCATCTGTCGCTGTCCCTTTTCCTCGCCTGACACTAATTGCGAACAAGCGCCAGAAATGTTTGCCAAAATGTCAAAAGCTAAAAGCAAACGCAAATAAATTTAGCATAAATATTTATTATGGCCAAAGCAAAAAGAGAGGGCAATGGCAAGAAAGCGAGCGAGACGGCGATAGCCCTGCAATTTTGGCATTTTTGCTATTCACGCCGACGGCCTGACACTTGGCACATAAATCGAAACAGAAATTATGAGCAGTGCACCACCACCATTAGTAGCAGCCGCACCACCAGCACCACCGTTCGCCGCATTTTTCTCGAAATTGCATAATTAAATTGCCCAAAAAGTGGAGCGACTGACGTCACCTCCCCCACCATCTGGCCCTCTCATTCACACTCGTTCGCACTCATTCATTCATTCATGGGGACAGGCGAGTCAAGTCGAGTCAACTCAAGTTGTCTTCGTCATCGTCTCCGGATCCCAGTCCGAATCCGAGTGCGAATACGAATGCGAATGCGGATCCCAACCCGAATCTGAATCCGAAAACGTACCGCATCCATCTCCGCTGGCTGGCACTTCTCTATAAATAATTGCATGCGAATTTGTCAAGCGTGTCAAGGCAGAAGGAATGCAGCAGCATCACCGCCGAAAGAGACGGCGCTATGGCGGGGGGAAAGGGACGGGGCGAAAGTATCTCGAGGATGCGATTCACAGTCGCGACAAATTTGCGATGTCTTCGGCATGCAAAGTGCGGCAACTTGAGTGCAAAAGTCGCATCATTATGCTGCACGGCAAGTATCCGCAAGCAGCTTACACATGTGCGCTATATAGACGGAATACATCTGAATGATGTGGGGAAATAAAAAGTGCACACCAGCGGCCAATTAAATGAGTCTTCTCGGTGGGAAAGTCAATTTAGCAATAATGCAGAAATGCTGAGAAGTAATAAAAAAACTGATTCCCTTTGACGAGGTATATTTCTTTGACTTGTTACACTTATTTCACATTCAATTCTTAGAATCAGTATAGATAATTCCTTTACTCAAGTATGTTCAAAATACACAAATGCCTAAATTACTTGTTGAAGTAAGAGTATCCGCAATTCAAACCACTTGGCTAAAATATAATTAATTTTTGCAACTATACGCCTGCTCGAAAACTAACATCATCAATCTTTCCTATCTAATTTCATTAAACTTTTGCCTAGCCCCCCCTTCCTAACCTTCTCAAGATATCCTAGCAGTTTTAATTTAATTTCAAACCCCTTCGCATCAAAGAAAGTTTTCCCCAAATTCCAGTACACATATCATGGCCAAAAATAAAGTGATGCGAAAAATGGGGAAAACTCTGTGTCTCGGTTTTCGGCTAACTCGCGGCTGTCGCAGATTTTGACATGTTGCAGCACTGGAGAAAATCTGGGAGGTCGGTGGGCGGATGGAACTCAAGGCTGCAGGTGGAAAGTTATAGCCGAGCTCTGCTGCCTGCTGACTGGTTATTCGGGCAAAAGTTGAAGCGGTAAGCAAGCAGAAAATGTCGCGCGCCTGTCAAAACTCTACGGAAAAAGGGTTTCCCCGCCGCTCCACACCTGTATTGCATCTGTCAGACTTGGCTAAAAGTGTGCACTGTCAATTTATTGCTGCAGTTAATTTGCATGAAATATAAATAAATGCCAAAACAACTTGAGACACCTCCTTGGGCTCTATAAACAGGATGCCGTCTAACGGCATTCCTCTCCATCTGCTGCCATTTGATATGGCGTCTAGCGAGAATTTAAATTAAATTAGAATTTCTCTTGGTGTGTAATTTAAAACTATTTTGCATAGAAACTAAAGTGCGTCTAACCCTCTGCTTTCCCTCGCTTTCTGGCTCGGTTTCCCTTGCTCTTTTTCAGGACCAGTGCTGTGCTGTGCAACCAACTTAAACTTGTTAAGCTTCAGGGAATTTTTAGCTTCGCACAGCAGCAGCCAGCAGCCAGCAGTCCGAGGAGCCACAAAAAATTCGAGAAAAAAATGTTACAATATTTAAAACTCAACTTGATATGCGCCTGGGAGCTTACTGCGTCTTCCTGCGAGTGTGTGCGTTTGATTTATAGTGAGCTGGGATTAAGCCGTCTTTGTGCTCTACAAGAATGTTGTAGGAAATTTTAGTATAATGCTCAGGAGCAGACGGCGTCGCATTTGGCCTAAGAGAACTCTGCTCTGCTCGGCTGAGAGATATCGGACATGGGATATAGGGGGACTTACCTACGCCGGATAAATTTGATAAGAAAAAAGAATTTCCAGTGGGATTGTTAAAACAATTTAAAGCAAGTGCCTTAAATTGCTCGATAGCTCTCGAAACAAAAATGTATTGTTAAGTGCTGCAAGAGTGGCTTAGAGTTTTTCAGATTAATACGTATTGTGAACATGATTCTGCAAATAATAATAAAAACAAGATACTCTTCAAATAACTTTTCAATAAACAGTCAACATATTAATACCACTTCATAAATCTCATGTTCAAACCAGTAACACTTTATAACTTAATCTTTAAGGTTGGGTTGCTAGTCCCTCACCAGAAATCCCTATAATGCTATCATCGATTTGAAACCATTTCGAGAGTTCTTTAAGCCGAAGCCATTTTCTTACTAGTTCAATGGACTCTAAATCTAATTAGCCAATTGTGAACCTAAGACCCGCACAAAAATCAATATTGAAATACAAAAACAATAAAAAAAAAGTGGCGTAACAGGAAGCATATGAAAAATGGCGGCGCATTATGATATATAGAGGTGAACCTATGTGTTGTCTCCGTATGTTTTTCGATACATACGTACATATGTATTTACGCAGCGATGACGACAACATCGCCATTGTTAATAGGATTACGAAGCACAACTAGGACAACAACAATAGGTGGAAGGAGGAGAATAGGAGGAAGGAGAGGTGGAAGAACAACAGAAGTAAAGCAAAGCTAACGGCATTAGCAATGGCAGAAAACCCCAAAAGCGAAAAAAATCATTTATAGTACAATACGAAAAAAGAGAAGCCAAAGCACAAGCAACAGAACGGGATGGCGATACGCAGTACGAGAGGGGGCTATCCTGATAGAGCGAGAGAGCAAACAAAAGTAAATTAGATTGTGTGGCCCATTAAGGCATTAAGATTTCATTGCTCTCACCCTCTCTTTCGCACTGCTCAGTCTGGGGCACTTTGTAGGTTGAGGTACCCCTACCATATGGGGCACCGTTAGTTACCCTCGTGACAGAGAAACTGAGAAACAGAGAACCCTACATCCCCTCCCCGAATGTGGCATACATGTACGGCACTTAAAGCGTAGCCGTCGCACTTTAAGGGTTTCACTTAAGTCGCTTTGCCACACAGAAAGAAACGTCTAAAATGTCCTCTTTTCCATATTTTATACCAGTTTATAAGAAAATGTTCCAAATACTTTTACTGATGACTTTTGGATTCTATATTTATATTAATAGAAATGCATATTAATCTTATCTCACGTCGTTGTATAAGATACGATTTATTTTGCCAATTTCAGCGATGAAATGACGGCAGATATCCCTTCAATGTTGTTATTTTCCCCCTGTGCACTCTCTTTTCTGAGCCTTGTTTCCCCGTCCCTTAATGCTTTTCCCCTACACCGGACTACATCGCTTCATTTTCATTTTTTCGCACTTGAGCGTTTCTGTGTTGACTTGTTAGGCATCCTCGTCGCATCCTCGAACCCCAGAAAGAATCTCGGGCTACGTGACTTTTTGCGGTTTGCTTGGATTTAGCCAGCGAAAAGTGCTAAAAATTGCCCAATCCGCCGCATCGCCCCCGTTGGGCCAGCATTTTGTTTAATGACCTTGAAGCAGAAGCGTGAGTCGAAATGTATCTTGTATCTGGCGGATGTCGTTTGCCCATCCCGAGTTCGAGTTCCATTCTATTCGCTTCTAGTGGCCAGCTAAATTTAATGGACCGTGAACCGTCGAGTGTGTGTGCGTATTCACTCATTGTTTGCAGACTTTTAGGCGCTCGTCATTGTTTGGCATTTGACTTAATTTAAAGTGGTAGCGACTAAGTGCAATTGGCTGTAAGATGGCAAGTGACAGGGAAACGTGTTGGGGCGGAAGTGCTGGGCTAAGCAAACTTGGAATCTAAGTAGAATCCATGGTCAAAAAGGAAGTCTGAAGCCAACTTCCATAGATATTTAAATAATTGGAATCCAATTAAAATTTGAATATTAAACAGCATATATTAATTGATATTTTGCGAGAAACCCCGAGCTAACCCCAACTATTTATCCCCTCTTCTATTTCCAGGTAAATAACACTTTGCAGCCAACTCCCTACTGTATCCCTTAATTTCTGTCGCAAATTCCGGCCTCTGTGAGTAATTTAATAAATTTATTTGAGACACTCGGAAGCCGAGAAGTGTGGGGCCAAGTCGAGTAAACAGTTTGTAATTTTCAATTATGGAGAAAACATTTCAGGGGCATTTGTGTCAGCAGCACACATGGTCGTAAAATGTTTTGTTTGTCGGTTAACCGGAATTTCGCATAATCATTTGCATACATAATAAAAATTCCCCAAATCATGAGCAGTGGCTGGGGAAGGAACCTCTGACCAACTATTTATGCTGATCATCATTAACGGACCTTTCCGCAAGAAAAGCCGAGATTCAACGAACAAGAAAATTAATTTATGTGCCGAAAGGGTTGCCAGCCGAGAACTCCTTCCCGTTTGCTTTCCCAGTCCAGCCTTTCCTTTCGTTTGAGGGAAAACTAAACTCCTTGAGAGAGGGATGCTGCTGGGCAGGACTAGAAGTCATTAATATGCTGAGCTGTGCATGTGACAAAGGACACTCGCTCTCCAGAGCCGACAACAATGCATTATAATGTGCTTATAAATATATTGTCCAGCTCGGATTCGACGCATCTCAAGGGTTGTCCATCTCGGCTGGGGCTTTTTCTATTATTTTCCCAGGCCCAGGAACTTGTTTGGATTTTTCGGGAATTTTCATAGTGGGCTTGTTTGATTTTTGGCGTTGATAACAAGTTCAGCGCACGAAGGTCAAACGAAAGTCGTTCACACGTTCGGCAAACACTCGCACACACACACTCACACAGATCACAATTAGCAGCTGGCGTTGAGTGACCATTTGCTCCCAGAGTCCGAGAGTCCAAGGAATCTGCGATTTCGAATCCACCCCGGGATGAGTCCTTAATAAATTCCGAAATGGGACACGCGTTCGCCACGAACCCAGATTCTCCTTCCACTTGGCCAAGTTGTTTATGCACTTCCTGGAGACATTTTATAGTTTCTTTTTTGCCATGTGGATTTCTCGCATTTTATTGAGATGAATTACGCAAACACACTCGCCCCAAATGAGGGTCAATGCCGGTCCTCCCTTACAAGTATTAATGATATGGGATTTGGCCTGATCTACTCCCGATTCCCGTCCATCAATACTCGGGCTTAACCCGGGACAGCATAGGAAAATCAATAGCATTCGCAAGCGTGGAAAGAAGAGCAAACAACAATTTTAATGTCCTTCGGTCGGGGGCGTTCATAAATTTTTATTACGTAATTGAGTTTGTTCGGTTAGTTCTGCGAGGGTTGTTGCTGCCTGCAAATGTCTTTGCATGAAACAATAAAACCAAATGTCGAAATCGCCGGGACCGTGGGGCCACCTTCCCACCCAGAGCATTATTAATAAATACAAATTCGTTTTGGGGTAAGCAGACGTTAGAGGGTTAAGTTTGAAGGGGATCAATAAATGCTGAGGGAATTGCATTTGCAGAGGGTTAAGTGTGTCGGGGGAGCCGTCCAAATAAAATATGAAAGAGTGTTCGAGGTGTGAGCATAAAAATAAGAGGTTTCCTCAGATCAAGACATTAAAGTGTAAAGTGTTTTTTAGCCACTGAAGTATAACAAGCTTTTCATTTTATAATTTTCGTCAATATCTTATTGAAACCTCAACAATCAACTCACATCTTTGTGTAAACTCTGGAGTATTCAAGAGCGTTAAAACGATTTCTTATTCATTGCGTTCCATTGGCCACGAAAAAGTGTCAGCAGAGGGAGCAGAACCAAACATCTGCATTCCCATTATTAATTGATTAAGCTCGCTTTCTCCGTCGCTTTCCCCGCCGCCCGAGCCCGAGCGATATTTTGACAGCAAACACGCGCCAGAATACTCGCAAAAAGAAATGCCTGAAAAAGAACAGATAAAGGAACAATAAATTTACATAAATTACCCGCATGAATGCCAAAGGAGACTGGGTGGCACTCGACAAAAGTGTCCCGAATGGGAAGCGGCAATTCAATAAGGCGGAGTGAAAGGCAAACCTGAATTATGCGGCACGTTCCACACGTAACCGACCGACCGGCTTCAGGTTCGGGTTTTCAGAGGTTTTTTTTGGTATTCCTCATTGCTGGTATATGAAGACATGTCCCGTAAGTGAAGAATGCCCCGCAATTAGCATGCTAAGAGGATATGATGAGGTACAAAAGAAGCGAGCGGCTCACGCCCATAAATCACGAGAAGCGGACACCGTTAGAAGGTGTCCCATAACCGGATCGCTCTAAAGTCTCTAAACCCTTTTCTTGCCACGAACAATGGCGAACTGCGAAGGACTTGCGGACTTGGCTCGTGGCGGTGAAAGGTTGAGGTGTCATCGTCCTTTATCCTTATCCCGTTTCCCGATTCGAGTGTCAACAATAAACAAATTTGTTTTACATTCCCCAGGTTCTCCGTCCCGCAACCCTTTTTATTTTATTTATTTATTTAGCTGCAGGACACACAACCCTCGAGGAGTCCTCGTCGTCCTGGCAATCATTTCCCTTCCCCTCCCCCTTCCCTTCCTTACTGCTTGTGTCTTTTTTACTATTATTGTTATTATTGTTTCATTTCGGGGGGGAGGCCGTTTAAATGTTTCTGTTGTCGATGGGCCAGGCTTTTGGCCCTGTCAAATTGCTGTCAACATTTCCAGCCAGCTCCAGTTTAATAATGTAAAAGTTTCTCCTTCACCTTCTCACCCACTTGGGCTTTATTCCCGAAAATGTTGTCAATCGTGAGGCAGATAAACTTGGGATTTGTTGCACAAAACTTTTTCGTTCTTGTTAATTAAACTTGAATGTGTGCGTGTGTCGGCGGTTTCCACGGGTAATAGAACCGGAAAAAGCGCCAAAAGTAGCGACTTCTAATGAGATTGCGGGCTAGATCTAATGGAGTTTTAGCCGCACACAATCGTCTGGTGTCATTTGAGTTCTTTAATAGGGAGCAGTTTGCAATTCAACTTTAAACTCTTAACAATGGGAAATTGGTAGCGGGGAAAGCGAAAACAAGTTCTGAAAGGAGTTAAATGAGTTTTCCGTTTCATTTTTGTGGAACTTCAAGAGTAAACTGCATTCCTTTGTAAGGAGAGCTGGAAATGTAAAGTAAATAATTATTGCTTATCCCCTAATTGCTTCCTGCTTCAATGGGTGTTTTCTCTCTTTCATTTCATTTGCTAATTGGATCAAATCAACAAAGTCCCGGCACCTCATCACTCTTTCAACCCCCGTTGCTCTTTTAATTCCCACTCAAGAGCTCTCCGACTCACAGCCATCACTCAAAGAGAAGCCTCAACCCTTCGCTTCCCTTGGCTTCTCTCTTTCCGCAGAGGCTTATAAGAAAGCACTTCCTGTTTGCAGTTACCAGGAAGCCTTCTGCAATGCAAAAATTCTTGGCTTTGATTTGTGCGCTTGACTTTGGACTCGGACTCGGAATCGGATTCGGTTTCCGTTTTTCCCCTCCCCCCCACACACATTTTCCCGCCCGACTCATTTTCCCCCGGGGTTGTGCTAAACTGACGTCATCAACACCATCGGCGGACTTGTGGGGCGGCGAATGAGTCATCCCACCCCCTCGCAGTCCAGTCGGTCACTATCCGATTTCAGACCGCCCACGTAATTGCTTCCTGCAGATTTTCGGACATCGGAGCGTGCATAATTAAGTGCCTTTGGATTGTGTTTTAGGGCACTTAAAAATGCCAGACGGAAGTCGGCCGAAGGCGAAGCCCGAGGCAAACACCTGTCAGGTTTTTTGTTAGCCCTCTCTTTCGCTGCAGCGCCCTCTGGCGGAGGTCGACTGACTCACTGGGGACGGTGGGTGTGTTGGGCGGGGGGGACACGGGGTACAGAAGACCCCCGCTGTGGCTTTTGCCAATCAAACTTTGGGCGGTCTGCGGGTGACACAAGCTTGAAAACTCTTTTCAATCGACAAGGTGGGCAATCGATAGGTTTTCACCGTTCCCTCTGTATTTATTGGCATTATATTTATAAATGCCGCAATGCCAAGCCCAACTGCCAAGTGGCTTTCTGTATAACCCATAGATATGTACACAGAGGGAAATGTTTCCGAGAAAATATAACCATTCATTGAAAAGTATCTTTGTATGCTGACATCTCTTTATCAGAACGTTACACAATAGTATTTCCTTTCAAGATATAAGATGTTAGATGTATTCAATGATTTTCAAGATACGAAACTAATTTTATACTCCATCTTTAATATCCTTTTCCCGGATTTTCCCCCTGTGTACTTGTTTGTGTGTGCGCCCAGATGGGCTGTCACTTTTTCGGTTTCCTAAGCAGCACCAGCAATAACAGCAGTGGGGAAAACCTCATGACAAATTCATTTGACTTACACATGACTGAGCTCCTGTGGCTAGCCAACAACAAAAGGCTGTGACGGGAGCTGGAAAACAGGCGAGGGGGTGGCAGGGGGCAGCCGGAGGGAAGGCTGGAAAGTTTGACCTTGGATTGGGGTAGGTGACCCAACGGGGGGGAAAATTGCCGAAAATACTGTGATATATGCTGAGCCGGGATAAACAGGCTGGATAAGAGGATTTGGGTAAACTTATGATGTGTTTTTCTTCAGAATCGATAAACATTTGAGGCTTCAACGATTAATGGATCGATTACCCGAAAAATACAAGTGGAAGGCACAGAAAATGTTGGGCTTTTTACTTGAATTTTGTATTGTTCAGGACTTAATAAACCCCTTTGGGATTTAACCCTTTCATGCCCACTGTTGCCTACAGGCAACATTGACTTTTTGAAGTTTAAATCGGTTAAGATTCAAAATTTTTGTGGATTTTTTTTTATAGGCGATTTCCCTTATTTATGTTGTTTAATTTTTGGTAATTTTGGCGAATGCAGCTGCAGCGTGTGCTGAGTTATCACTTATGATTCGAAGCGACCTCAGCTGCCGAAAAATTTTACCAAAAAGTGTCCGTGCAAATAGTGCGATTAACTAAAACTAGTGACAAATACTAATAAAATAAGTACGTACATATCTTTAAAACAGGTAAGACTATGATAAAAGTATAAAGTTGGGCTTGAAAATTGTTTTATAAAGAGTGTGGATTTTTTCAAAGGCCTAAAGGCAACATTGCAGTAAGGACATACCAAAGGACTTAGAGTATCGAAAATCGATACGAACGTTACTTGAGGTTCCTATTAATCATTTATGGCGTTAAATATTTTCTATGTGTCCCCAGATTAATTTGGGCATGAAAGGGTTAATACCCTTTCAAGTAAAAGAACGTAGTATATTATTATTGGTAACTTAGGTTTTTGCTACTAAATCACTCGATTGTGCCCACTGTTCGTAGGCAAGCCTTCATTCATTTGTCATACTTATTAAATAATAAATTGTCTTGCCCTTCGTAATAAATTCAATTGGTTGGATGTGGTAAATGAGGTCCTCTGGCCTCGATATTGATTGAACTATCATTTGCGGCTGGATGTTTTAGCCGCAAAACAAGGCTCAAAACTTGGCATAATTGACCATAAACCATAAACCGTCCGTCGAGCAATCCGAGCAATCAACTGCCCACCGCCTGCAGTTTTTAATCAACTTTTGCGAGGCAAAGGGCCCATCGTTGGCATAACTCAGTGGTCGGTCCTCGGTCATCGTTAGAGCAGGAACTTTGCCCATAGAGCAGATGTTGGGCTCTCTAATCGAACAAAAAGTCCGAGTACGAGTACGGATATAAGGATACGAGTTCGAGGTCCAAGTTGAACAAACTACCCCATGGAGACTTGGCTTGGCCGAAAGTCTCGGCAACCCCTGGTCCTCATTACAAATAAATATCTTTGACTATTTATAATGCCGCAGGGACCTCACCTTCGTCTCGGATTCCCAGTCCAGGGAACTCCTGTGCAAATTATGCAGATTAGAGGGTCAGTTCACAGCTGTCGGTTCGGGCTGGTCTGGCACCTGGATTGGATGGATAAAAGTGAAGGTAGCCGCCTTAAACGGCAGCCTCCTGTTGCCCCGGATTTACATAAGAATCGAATTTAATCTTTGGCCGCATAATTTGCCACAATTTATTGGGAAACGGGGCGCCCTCATTGAATCTAATTTGATGGTGTTTTCTGTGCCAAAAAGGCGCCCGAAATGAGTTCATAATAAGATTATCTGGGTCACATGTGTCGGGCACGACTGGTTAACTTTTTTATTTGGCGCCCACAAGTGGGCCGCCACAAAACAGCGAAAAAAAATTGGCAGCCGTGGGTGTTTTGGACTCTTTTCGGTTCACTTTCATTGCCAGCAAATTTCGTTTCGGCATTAATTTGCTTTAGTTTTGCAGCCTTATCGCTGGACCGTAATTTTAATTGAGTTCTGACTGAGTTTTTATAGTTTTTGGCAACAGCGGGGAATCGGCGGAGGTTGGCATAGAAAACCGAACATGCCACTCTTATCGCAACGGCTCTCTATCTCTCTTCAATATGTCAGCTCTAAACAATGGGTCTCCACTCGAAGCGTGAATTGTCAAAGGGGCCAGAACGGGAGAGCTGAAAAAAGAAAAGCCAATTTCCTGACATATCGCCCGGGCTGTTGGAAAACGCATTCTTAGCCCGCGCTCCACAAAAACAAAATAGCACAAAAAGAAGCAGCAGGAGGAGAACGAGGAGCAGGATGAGAAGGCCGGGAAACGCAATGCTTTGTTTTCGTCCACAGAACGGAGTGCATTGGAGTGAACGGGTGTGTGCGGCTTGATTGTAGATAAATATGACAATAAAATAGTCATAGAGCAAGGGCCGCTGCATCGCAACGTTGTCAGCTTAAAATAGCGAAAATATTGCGGTACAGTTGCCTCCAAAAAATCCCATATACGCTATACGCTGTATGCTATATGTTCTATATGCTACATGTGACGTGTGAAAGGGCTGACAGCGATGCAAGCGCAATTTGGCGCCATCTGTCGGTGGGAATGGTGAACACTGAAGTGGGCGGTGGGTGGTTTTTTTGGGGGAGGGGGTTACAAGGGCAACGCACGTGATAAGCATATGAAATTTTATGGCAACTCTATTTGTAACTTTCACTGGCTGCACATGTGTGTGTGTGCTGCCAACAACTTTTGCTTTGAAGTTTGTCTGTCTCGCTCACGCATTTGGCAGCCGAGCCAGGAGCTTCCGCCCACCACCCACTTTTTGTGTGTGCGCTGACTCGGAAAATACTTTTTGTGATAACATTTTATGGCTTGACAAGGCAGAAGCATCTCGAAAAAACGGGTCGTTGGGCCGGGGGAAACTCTAAGTTTCTTGCAATTTTTCCTTAACGAAAGAATTATAAAAGAAATGGCTGCAGGGCAGGACGAAAACGGGGGGAAGTACGAGGCTAATGGCTTCAGTGCAGGGCATCAATTTGCAATATGACAGCTGCCTATAAATAGCCAAATTGACAATGCCAACTTTTGCATTTCCCATTCGACATTGATGGAAGTTTGCTTACCAAAAGCAAAGTATTCGTTCGTTGTCACAAGAGCTTAATAACAAGAAATAGTTGAGTTAAATATCCATACATTTTCACTAACTATCTATAAGGCATTTAAAAGCAATCTTCGTATAAAGCAGGACACCAACATAGAAAAAGAAATTGACTTTCTGTTAAAAGGATTGAAGCTAAAAGCAATACATAAACGAATTTAATGCTAATTGTTTCTCCGTATTTTCGAGAGCACACCACGCTGGTAATTAAAATTTGTTTGGCATTTAAAGCGGGTTCCACTCGCAAAAGCAAGTGAAGTCGGGGCGAAAGAATAAACACGCATGCTTATGAGGTCATTCAACAGTCGTAAAATGTTCGCTTTGTGGTTCCGCCGAGTCCCAAACAGACATTTGTCGCCCAGCTTCCCCTCTCACTTTTCCAACCCCTCTGTGTGTGACTGTGTTTGTGTGTGTGCGTGTGTTGCTGTGCATTTGTGTTTGTCATTGCCACTTAGCCTTATTAGGATGTGCAGCGGGCAACGGCGTCTGCATGGCTGGCAGTCGGTCTACCCTTTTTGGCCAAAGTGGCAATGAAGCTTGCCAAAAAGGATACACGGTGCACTGCACATGCTGCACACAGACACACCAGCTCATACTGGCTCACACGATCCTTGCAGCGTCATGTAAGCAACGCCAGAAAGTATGCAATATTAAAATATATATATATACATATATTTGCGGGGCCTGGGACATCAGACAGCTGCGCAATAACTGTACATTAAAAGTCATTGCATTCATGATATTATTTTTTATGTATTTTCACCCCTCGCCCAACATTCACCTCTGTTTTATTTTTTATATACGAATTTTTTAACGATTTTTTCCCTCCGTTAGAATTGAAATTTTTTCTCATTTGTTTGCCTTGCCACCGCTGCTCATCATTTGCCCCGTTTGTTTGTTTGTTTGTTTGCAGGCCTCTGGGCGCCCGACACGCCTACGAACACTCACAAAAACGGCAAAAACAGACAAAACCAAATAAAAAGTGCATTGTGAAAGTCCCTAAGCGGGCAAGCGCTAATGCTTTGTTGATGAACAAAAAACTCTTCAAAAAAGAATAAAATAAAGTCCCGCAGAGAGAGTAAGCTGGAAATATTCATAATATTTTTCAGTTAGACTCAACAGTTGGATTTGTTTGCCCCGCAGAGAACAGTCAGCCAAGAAGCCAGTTTAAACTGAAAAAATCATTCGGCCTAAACTGCACACAGAAAATCACTTTAAGTCCCCTGACAATATTTTAAAGGATATTTCCCTTTAAATAACTAAACCAAATTTCCTAAATGACTCTTTAGTTTGAAACCAAGGATACAGTAATTCCTGTCTTCAATTAAATGTCAATTATAGACTTCTGCCACACAATAAATGAAATCCAAACGATATTATTTGGCTAAAAATCACATTTCACACATATAAGTTTATAGCAAGGCACGTAAACAAAACTGTCAAGTTAATAAATGTGGCCAAAACCCAATTGCTGAACAATTCATTCGAGCTGAAAGTCATTCCATAATTTATTCGACACCTGAAAGAAATACAAAAAATATGGCAAGCCAATAAGCTGTCGGAGTGCAACAATTTTCTCAAAGCAGCAAAAGCAAATTAAATGCAATTCAATTTCTTAAATCAAATATCTCGGAGATATAGTAACACGTGTGTATATAGGGCTGCATACTATATATGTATATCGGAATGTATATATAGTGGGCAAAAAACACATGTTAGACAATCGAAAAGAAAGGAAACCGAAACAAGTTAACCACAAAACGGACAAGCAAGGACTTTTGGGGGAGGGTGTATTCGAGAAAAGGGACAATTTTCCACTTGCTGGGCTCCTTGCTGGGTTTGCTTCGGTTTCCGCAAACACGGCAAAAGATGTTATCCTTTATCCTTTTTATTTTGCGAAAAATTCAATATTTTTCAAACAAACAACAACACCACCCAGAAGCCGGGGGACGCACATCGAAGGATAACATATTAAATTTGCCAACAGCAGCAGACTGGCAAAGGGACAATGCCATAAAGACAAGAAATCAATTTTTTCTTGCGTAACGCTCTGCAGAGAAAACAATTTTCTAACAATAAAAAATTGCCCATGCGATCGAAGGACTCTCACACACTCACTTATGTGCTGGGGGTCCTTTAAAATCAAAAGCCGAGGAAACACTGCCGGGTGTGTGGCAAATCATAAAATCGAAGGGGGGACGGCATGATGAAGGGGCTGTGGCAAGTCATAAAAGCGGGAAGAGGCAATAAAAAATGGGGAGTAAAAAATGAAGGACGAGGGCGGGCCATAGATAGATGTCCTGCTGCAAGGACTCGGGATTAGTCAGCTGGCCAAAAGTGAAGACTCTAATTGAGGTGAAAAGTCTCGGGAAATGCCTCAGCTTTTCCCTTTCGAATGTCCCTGTCAACTGTTATCGTACATGCAGAGGAAAACCATCTTTACTTTTTCTTATCTTTTTCTGAGAATAAATCCATGGGGGATTGAACCATCGAATGCTAATTGGCTAAACCTTCTGCCCTTTAAATACCCAAGATCCTTGACATTAAACTTGTATGATATGTAGCTTACAGAAATATTTGTGAAACCTAAAATACAATTATTGGTTTATTCTGTGCACCCTTTCTCCTCACTTTCTCCGCACTCGTCGCACATGTCCCCTTCAACTAATAACGAGCCTCATTTTGTGTAAATCGATAAAGTTGTTACATGGCAACATCAGCGGCAAAAAAGTTTATTTTTGTTAGCAGAAAAGTTTTCCGTCCGTTCCATTCCGCTCTGTTCGGTGGGGTAATATTATCGCATGTTGCACTGCCGAGCGTGTTGACAATTGAATTATTTATGTGCCTTTGGGTTGGGTCTGCAGGATCTATGTGGAAGGGAGTCCCGCTCCAGTCGGTTGGCCTTTTGTTTGCGCACTGATTGAATCCTTTCGATGTCCTGGACGCTCGCCCATTGTCAGCCAGTCCATCTCATATGCGCTTTATGCAGTTTATTGGCGATTACATTCACTCAAGAGCATCACAACGTCCAATCATTTCGTCCTGGCCGTCGTCCCTCGTCCTTCGTCCTGCCGCCTTCGGTTTGATTGTCATCGTTTGTGGAAATTTGATAAGCGCTTTTTCTGCTCGTGTGTGTACTTTCGCCCTTCCTTTTCATCTCTGTGTCTCCTAGACATGTTTGTCCTGCGCTTCTGTCTCTCTATGTTTGTGTATGTGTGTGTGTCCGTGTGTGTTTGTTTGCCAGCGAAACTTTGCTTGTTCGTGTCAGGACTTGGATCTTTTTAATAATGCGGGTTATGTGATGGATTTATTAAAAGCGTGTCCTCGTGTCCTCGTGTCCTCCTGTTTGCAATAAACTTTCTCCTTGTCTGCTTGCTGGAAGCTTCCCCTTTCAATTAGTTTGTCGCATTGAAACGCTTTAGTATGCCGGTATTGAATGTCAAGTGATTCATTGTTAGGCGGTTTAGGGAGCAGGAGTCCACAAAATGCGCCTTCATAAGTATGCCATAATAATTGCAAACGATGCCCCGAAGCACACGCACACGCATACACAAAACACACACATGGGCAATAAAACTTTTTATTCCCCAACAACAGGCAAATTTTGACCGCAAGCCTGTGGGCCGACAACCCGTTTTTATTTCTCATTTTACGACCATGCAAATGTCTTCGAGCGGCGTCGGCGGGTTTGGCGCCAAAAAGTCGGCAACATATGTCGGACAACATGAAACGAAATCAATTTGGCTGTGCCACGACCTTGGGGCCAAAGTCCACCGCCCCCTTGGGGCGAAGCATTTTCGAGGGCAGAGAAGGGGGCGGGGAAGGGGCGCACACACTTCTGTGGCTTGTTATTACGGCATGCGACTAAATTATTATGGGGGCTCGTTAATTTGCGGACACTGCGGACGTCCACATAAAAGAAATCGCAAATAATCGCATTAAATGGGGCCACGCCTGTCGCGGCCAAAAGGGAAAATCGATTAAGCAGTCGGCCACGCCCCTCACCGCTCCCCTTTCGCTTTCCCCTTCCCCTTCCGTTCGTTGGCCTCCTTTCACATTACATTATGATGATTATTTTTATCGCCGCGTCACGCGATATTTTCCTGATGTCGCCGCCTTCTGCTCAAATGGCTTACAATGCGCAGCGAAGGAAACGGAAACGCCACCGCGAGTGTGTGCGTGTGTTTTTGGAGTGGGGGCATGGGTGTGAGTGTGAGTGTGGTGCCTAGGCAAACATTTGCCGTATCTATGTGTGTGTGAGCTGTGTAAACGACGCCGCCCTGCAAATGACTGCAGTTAAAAAGTCATCAATGTCTGCCAAAAACGAAGCTCGCCATTAAATGTTGCCGCAGTTTATGCCAATCTCCGCCAGTGCGTGTGTGTTTGTCTGTGTGTGAGTGCGGGTATCTATGTGAGTGTCGATTTCAGAGCAAGGATAAAACCCAAGTCAAGTCAGGGCAGGACCCCTCCTCCAATTATATGGCCTTTGCCTTGGGAGTGTGTGTGTGTGTGTTGAAAAGTTGAAAAATGCGAATGTTGAAAATTTATTTCTATCGTAAAAAGTAGAAAAGCGCGAATGGGGTTGAAAAGCGAACAAAGCCAGAAATACCGCAGCATGCTTTTAGGCTTAAAAATGCTTTTTAAGAGGACTTTCCCAAAAGCCGAAACAAATGAAAAAAAACGCAGTGAAACCTTTCCATTGATAGTCACTCAAATAAACAAACAATAACAAAGGAAAATGAATAAATTCGATTCAAATGCAAATGCAAATGTTGTGCCACTTGAAAATGGCTTCCCATCCGCACAATAAGAATGTTCGCTTGCATTCCCCAGGGCTTCAGCGAAATCCTTCGCTTAGATACTGCTGCCGATCAGGTCTGCTTTGGCCAGATTAATCGAATCGCTATAGGAAATCCCACTAACGGTGCCCTCGTATCCCCTGCAATTTGTAAAGCGTCCTGGCCATGTGGTCAAATCATGGGGAGCAAAGCCTTCGGCTGGCCTGGGGAAAAAAAATCAATGTGCCACACACTCACACTCACTCATACATTTACACACACTCACTGGCACGCACCGCAGCCTGTCGCAGGAGCCATGGCGTGCATTATGTGGCCATATGGGTGTGTAGAATGCACGGTTGTGTGTGTGTGTGTTGGCCTGTGTACAAATAAACACGGCAATGCCAGGCGAAAGGGGGGCAAGAGGGGCCAGGGGGCCAGGTCCTGGCAGCCTGTTCGTTGCCCTGCAGGCTGCAGTCGGTTTACGTTTAATGCCCATATATATTGTTGCCTACTTTCGGGCGCAGTGGCCAATGGCCTCCAGTTTTGCCCCCCAGTTCAGCTCGACGTTCCACGTTCGCTGGCCACTTTTTTAAAGCCCTTTAAATGTGAGCAAACTTTTTCACGTGTCCAGGACGTTAGTTAAACGTATGCCAGGAAGAGCTGGCGAGAAACTGGATGGAGAAAGGGAATATGGGGATAGGGGGTAAGGGGAAATGAAGGAGGAGCGTGGCGTTATATGGTTTGTGTATTGAAAATTGGATTTTCAATTGGTTTGCAAAACGGAAATTAATTCGGGGGCGCAACGGAGCCGAATGCCCGTAACCGGCAGGCGAAAATGAAGCAATGACGTCCACACCGATGATGGCGGCCGATGATGAGGATGATGACGATGATGATGATGAGGATGGCAATGATGATGATGATGGGAGCGGAATGACCACTGGCAGTACTGTGTGCGCCGGTGTTTGTGTGCAAAAATAATGTGAAAGTCCCTTGCCTTTTTCTGACCATTTCGCTCCGCGAGTGGCGCTCTCTCCGTTTTATTATTACTTTTTTTCAGCGCTCTGCACTCACTCCGTTCTGCACTTTAATTAAATTAAGTGAATTTCGAGGCTGATAAGCGCGAGCGGCAAATGAAATGAGCAAAAGGGGAAAGGGGGAGGGGAGCCATCCAACTGGAGAGCAGGTTAAATGAGCAAATGAAACGAAAACACGGCACTGAGATAGAGCCACTAGTGAAATCAGAAATGGCCATTTGGCCATTTGGGCAGCTCAAGTATAGTTTAGAATTCGGCAAAAGGCAAAACACGACAGTTACAGCAGCGTTTAGTTGAATTCCATTAACTGAGTGCACTTTTGTCCGCAAGGTAATCCACTTTGGCCCAAGTACAGTTGTGCTGGCCATATATTCTGGGCCACATTTTTCAATTAACACAAATCCCCCGAATGCAGTTATTCCCAGGATAATGGTTCGCCGGCCCCTAAGTTGCTGGTTTTAAAATTAAAGCAGCCGAGCCAGATTGTCGCACTGGGCCAGTTTTGAAGGGGGGATTTTTGGAGGGGGTCGTTCACGGTGAAGGGGAAGAAGGAGAATGTAAGCGAGGATCGTGTGGGGAATCTGTTGCAAATCCCAAAAGTATGCAACTGCAGTGGCGGCGTGTGCCCCCATTGAGCGAATGAATGAGTGAGAAAACGAACGCATGATTGAAAAAAAACATGGCCACAGAAAGTCGTTCATTGTTTTCCCCCACTCACACACACACATTTACACACTATAGCACACACACAGTGAAAGAGATTTTTTTTTTTTTTTTTTTTTTTTTTTTTTTTCTTTATTTATTTATTTAGTGCAGAATCTGTACAGCAAATTAAAGTACTTAACAACACAGGTGTCACCAATGAGAAAAGTAAACCAAACCTCAGCATTAAGAAGAGGATTATATATAGTATTTTCTTATTGATTCCTTATCGTCTTGGCAAAGCCTTGCCTTTTGAGACGCCTCAAAGGTCTCGCTGGGAGTAGATTCCTAGCCAGTAAGCTGCGGTGTCTTTCTAATCTATCTCGGTATCGGCTTGTGTGTCTCCCAATCTGTTCTTCCACAGTGTGTAGATTTAGGTCTCTGTGAAGTGTCGTGCCACGCACATACCAGGGACAGTCAGTAATGGTACGTAGAAACCGATTCTGCAACACTTGTAACCTTTTGTAGTTCGATTTGGCTGCGATCCCCCAAATTTGAATACCATAAAGCCAGATTGGCAGGATACAGAATGCATATACTGCCCTCTTGCATCTCAGCGGCAAAGTGCTCCTTCTGTGTGTAAGCCAACGCAGTTGCTGAATCCTTTGGTTACATTTTTTGACTGTTGCTTTCAGATGTGGTCCGAACGTAAGGCGCTTATCCAGTGTGATACCAAGATATTTTGCTTGCGACGGCTGTTCCAAACTGACTCCCTCTAGCTGGATTTCAGGGGTGTTAGATACAAGTCTCTTCAGTGTAAAGCAGGGGTTCGTAGTTTTTTGCGGATTGATTCTCATATTCCAACGTTTACACCAAGCAGAAAGATCCTTAAGGTATTCTTGTATTCCATTTGCTGCTTCCCTCCGACATCTGGAATTGTAGATGACTGCAATGTCATCTGCATATGTAGCAATCAAAGCTTTGGAAGGATCTATCATGTGATGTCTGTTTGGGCTTGGTATATCCACTGTATATAAAGAGTAAAGCAGCGGCCCAAGCACACTGCCCTGAGGTACTCCTGCTCTCATTCTATAGTTATCAGAGTATCTGTCCCTAACTCTGACCTTGAACTCCCGTTCTTCTAGGTAGGATCTCAGAAGACCATAGTAGGGGGCAGGTAGGAGGTTTTTGATTTTAAGCAAAAGTCCAACATGCCACACCTTATCGAAGGCTTGCTGCATATCAATGAAAACTGCGTTGGAATACTCTTTGTCATCAAAGGCCTGCAAAATATGTTTCACCAATCTATGCACTTGTTCCACAGTGCCGTGTCCTCTTCGAAAACCAAATTGGTGGTCTGGCAAGATATTGTCTCGATTCATGATAACTGCTATTCGATTGGCAATGAGTCTCTCCCACAACTTGGACAGGGACGATAAGAGGCTTATCGGACGGTAAGACTCAGGATCAGCCTCTGGCTTACCTGGCTTGTGGATCATCTGAATTGCTGCTAATTTCCATTGCTTTGGGAACACTTGAGTCCTAATAATAGCATTAAATATTAAAGCTATAAATAGAATCGCTTTTATGGGCAAGGCCTTCAACGTTACGTTGCAAATTCTATCAATTCCTGGAGCCTTATTTTTCGGTAAGGACTGGATAACTTCAGATATTTCTTCAATCCTTATAGGCTTTATTGGCAACGACATCTGCAGAGGCGTCTCCAGAGTTTGATGGGTCTCGCTAACCTGAACTGTCGATGCAAAGCTATACGGAGTGAAGCGTTCTTCTAGATGTAGACCGAAAGCATTGGCCTGCTCCACTTCATTTTTTGCGAGCTCACCACTGGGACACCGAACAGGAACCTGTCTAAGGGGCTGGCGCTTAAGCGATTTTGTACATTTCCACAGTGAATAATTTGCATCCACCGTGTAGTCCATGGAAGACAATTTATGCTCAAAAAAATCGCTTCGAAGTCTCCTTAAAAGGGTTCGAAGTTGCATTGCAGCTCTGTACCACAAAATACGGTCTTCAGGATCTTGAGAACGAATTGCTCTTCTTCGAAGGCGCCTTTTTGTTACAATTAGCGCCTTGGCTTCCCTTGTGAGAACAACACCATAATTGATAGGACGATAATCCGGTTCCAAAGGCGTCGAAGCAGAAGCAGCCATATAAATATTATTAGTTAGAGTGTCAACTGCATTCTCAATGTCTTGTCGTGAGTCCAGAGCAGAATTTAGTTGAAAGGAGTTATCAAGAATTTGTTTGAAAGAAGTGAGATCAGTCCGACTTGTTATTAACCGAGGGCTTCGGGTGATATTGGAACCATTTGTTAGTAGATTAACAATAAGGGCAATGTGATCAGACTCCAAGTCCCAGTTTTGGCAGATATTGATTTGAGAATCCATAATTCCGTGGTATAAAGCAAAATCGATGCAAGTAGCAGTGTGGCTAGGAACATATGGGTATCTCGTTGGTGAACCAGTGGCAAGTATTTTGGACCCTCTGGCTGAAATCGATTCAACCAGCTCACGGCCTCTGGGTGAATTGTAGGTGTCACCCCACATCCAATGTCTAGCATTCCAGTCACCACCAACTATGTACCTCTGACCACAAGAAGAGAGTATATCAGTGAAATGTCTTTCTACAATTCTTTGGCCTGGAGGACAGTATATTGCGCTTACATCCACGAGTCCTAAGCCGGTCGCAACTTTAATGGAAGACAATTGAATGCTTTTCGTTTCTATAATACGTTGTGGGAAATGACTGAGAGAGCTTCTTACCAATACCGCCGCCCCACCCATTCCTTGATTATGTCGTGAAGGTTTATATGCTGGATAGAAGGAATATCCGAAAATTTTGACAACTTCACCTCGATTGAGCCTAATTTCACTTAAAAGTATAATATCAATGTTGTTGTTGTGCGCAAAGAATTCCACTTCTCTGGCTTTACCTGAAATGCCATTGACATTCCAGATAAGGATTTTGAGTGTATTCATTTTGAGGCTGAAACGTTGTTGTGAAGCACTGATTTGCCCCCAGTCCACTGCTTAATAGAATTGGCCATTTCGAAAACCATATTTTCAAGTCTTTCAAGTCGAAGGCTGTTCTGTTTGTTTTGCTTTTGTTGTTCCTGCTGCTGTTGTTGTAACCACAAAAAGAATTGCTGCTGCTGCTGTTGCTGAAGTTGTTGTTGCCATTTCATAAATTGCTGTTGCTGTTGCTCCAATATAGACTGAACGTCAAGCACATATTGTTGTTGTTGAGTATTCTTCGAATTTTGTACTTGCGGCTGCGCTTGGAGATCATGTAGACGGCGCTGGGCATGACCAATTCCATTTCTTACAATAGAGGCATAAGATAAGCCTATATTATTGCTGGCAGAAGAGTTAGGCATTTGCTGAGATTGCTGCTCTCGGATTGGCTGTTGTTGCTGACGTTTTTGTTGTGGATGTTGTCGCGTTGATTGTTTTTTTGAACTCATCGATCGCCTAAGGTATTCTTGATAAGATTGGCAACCCTTGTAGCTTGCTGTATGATTCCCTCTACAGTGCATACATGTAGGCGGTTGATCTTGGGGACGAACACATTGCTTTGTATGGTGATCTTCTCCACAGCGAGCACAATTAGGATGCCGGCGGCAGTACTTCGCTGTATGTCCAAATTCTTGGCAACGAATACATTGAGCTATTTCAGATCTTTTACGCATCCTTTCTATTCGCACTCGTTGGCGGCAAAGAGTTACTATATCATATATGGCATTAATTTTAGCACATGGCTTAATATTGATAAAAAATATGTTGAGTTTCTCATCTGGGTCAGACCTAGATCTTGGGTTATGCACCTGAAGAGCTTCAAAACCTAAGGTTTTAAAATTGGCAACAATTTCGCTAGTTAATGTGCTATGATGAAGCCCTAGTGAAAGAGATAGAGGAAAAAAAGAGGGAAGCACTCACATTCGCATGGCTATTTGGCGCTGCATACTTTTAGGAGGAGTTCAGTGACTGCAGATACAGCCGGCTGTGCCGTGCTGTGTTGCCTTTTGTCTGAGGCGAATCGCTTAACATGCACCGCTGGCCGTCGCCAGCCGTCCACCTTGCAACCCGAAGGCCACCCACCACCCACTCACCACCCACTTAGCCACCCAGCCACGTAGCCACCTCGGCTTTCGGCCATTGTTTTGTCCCGGTCCTGCAAACACTTTTGCCCGGCCGTGGCTCTTCTCCTATGGCCGGCAAATATTGACCATTTGCCTTTTGCCAATTTGTTTGCATTTCAGGAAAATATTTTCATTTTCAATGCTCGCTCGACTCTGCCGGTTAGCCATATTGAAAATTAAACTGCAAACTAGTTGCAGTCCTCTAGCTGTGTATGTGTATATCTTTGTCAGTGTATGTTTGTAAGAGTGTGTGTGTGTGAATGTGGCACATGGAAAATTGCCTTTATTTCCCTGGCCATGCCTACGGTGAATTGTCATTTTTAATTTATTTTGTTGCCGGCATTTATACAATAAATATCTCACTGTGTCCACACGGCACTCGCTCTCTCTCTTACCAATTCGCTCTTCCTCTTGGCCATTTTGAGGCTTGCTTGTTGTTTGCAATTGCTTTTTGATTATCTCTATTTGCTGTTTGTGTTATTGAGCTACGTTCCGTTACCATTTGTATGTGTGTGTGTGTGGGTGTGTGTGTGGGCATGGCCAAGTGAAAACAAATTGAGTTCTCCGTTAAGCGTCGAAAATAGTTTTCAACTATCTCCTGCTACTCGTTTCTGGCCATTTCTTTCTCTTGCTCATGTGTGTGTTTGCTTTTACGTGTGTGTGTGTGTGTGAGCATGGTTCGAATCCAAAGTGCTAAAGCTTGTAGTGCCGTTAGTTTGCATTAAATTTTTCGGCAACTGGCTCTCTCACTCGCTTAAGAACGGCCAAAAAGCGGAGAGTGTCAGGAATTATGCCTGGCAACGTTGTTGTTTTCCCTTTCTCTGCTGGCAAAAAATAAAATTTCGGCAACATTTTCTGCTTATGTTTTATGTAAAGCCTTAAATGGAGTTTGCACTGCACGATGTCGGGCGAGAATGGGGCTGAAAAGTTCGGGGGACATGCAATTTGTGTGTTCCAAAGTGGCTTATCATAAGTTCCACTCACGCTCCGAGAAGTTACAGCCAGAAATGCCCTCTAGAATTTATAACAATGGAGGAAAACCAATTTTCGTGAATATAACATAGTTTTGTGCAAACTGCTTGGGGCATAAGAAGATTTTTAGGGGCACCAAGTGTATATCAACCACTTATAATATTAATATTAACCTTCAGCAGTAAATATTACCCTTGAATGTTTAACCAAATTTAAACTTTAAAGCCACAGCCATTCGTTTCCCCCGCATTTCAAGCAAAGCCAGGCGAACATATTTCATTCGCATTATTCCAACTCTTTGTCTATTTTCGCAAGGACCTCCAGACGCGGATAGCATTTTTTCCTCTTTTAATGCATAGCAAAGTCGAACCACTAAACAGTTTTAAATTTGCATAAAAATCCGTTTTATTAACATTCAAAGGCGATTCCTATCGCCGCTAAATTGAAGAAAAGTAGCTGGAGTTGGTCGGCGGGGCAGAGGAGTTTAGTTCCGAACAAACAGAGACCCCGAAGGAAAATGCCATGTAAATGCTCTCGGGGCAGAGGCAAAAAAAAAAAAAAAAAAAGTGTAAGAAAAATTCCTTTGCACTCAACAAAGAAGAAATAAATAACTTTCGAGTCAGATTAGCCAACTTGTCACGAAATGCAAAATGACATTTAATACCCAACGACTTGGACGAGGACGACGACGAGGACATGGACTTGAGTGCTCCCAGCTCCCAGCTCCCATTTCCCAGCTCCTAGCTTCCAGCTCCAAGTTGATGGGCAGCAGCTGCGTTCCAAAGGGGGGACTTAACTTGGAGGGGGAGAGGGGGGATTATAAGGAAGGGGGCTACATCCCAAGACGCATGTCGACCAAATGGCAATGCGATACGCGACGATATACATGACTGGACCTGACTTGCACTTGGCATGAAAACATGAGAAATTCCTTAGCCAATGGCCACCTACCCCCGCCCACTTTCCCTCCCCCGCTTTCCACAATGGCATGCCAGAACGCTAGACGACAGCGACATTGTTTCGAATGGCCTGGCAAAAGAAGAAAAATGGCTCTGAAATGCCATCACTGCCATCATCCCGCCCGAAAAAGGATGAAAAAAAGAAAAGGAAAAACAAAAAACTGGAAGAGGAAAGCGAAAAAGTAATCATTGCAATTTAAAGCGGATAATCTGCATCAGACCGAAGCTGTGAAACAAGAAGCGTTGCGAAAAAAGGCGAGAGCTCTAAAAAGGGTTCCAGTTCCAGTTTCAGTTGCACAACGCGAACACTGGCAATGCAAATATGCTGCGGCGCCACCACCCTCCCCCCATTTTTCCCCACTTTCTGCCACTTTCCCCCTGCGTGCGTGAGTGGACACCATTTGCAATTTTAGCACTCGCTTTTCCACTCTCTCTCGTGGTTTTTTTTCGCACGCCCAAGGAGCGAGGCAGTCATGCAGATTACAATCGAAATGACATGAAAATGTTTAGTGTGGCGTGTGGCAAAAGAAAAAAAAATGGGGGAAAAAGGAAGAAAGTCGCGGTGGCAATGTCAAGCGGCAGGAGCAAGAAAGTGTTGCATATCTACGGGCGCCAGCCACAAGAAAGAAATTGCCCCGGGAAAACGGGAAATCGGGAGGTGGAAAGTGGCAAGTGGCAAGCGAACGCTTGGCACTCGAAGATAATGTCGCTCCCGCAGCCGAGGATCTCTCCTGGCCTGTAAGAATAATGTCTTATTTGATTGTGGCCGGCAAATGCAATTTAAATTTGTTGCCAAAGCCCTTGAAAGTCGCTGAATGGCGGCGCTGAATGGGCGAAACGAATGCCAAATCGATTTATAGATTCATCAATAACGTAGCACTCCGCTTATGCACACTGCTAATTCAGTTAGCCAAGTGCCCAACATGATTCAATGGCCATCAGCAGGCAATTAACCCAGTTGCAAGGGCAACGAGTGATTGCCGTAAAAAATTGCATTAGCCTTTCATTAAAGCGAAATATAGCTTCAAAATTGGGAATTAAACTACAAACTTCTCTTCAGAATCGGAGTGATATGTTTCGGTTTTAGAAGTATTGGTTTTTTACATTTTTTCCATTTTATCGAATGGGAAGAGTCAGATACAGGGAGAGATTCAAATGCAGCTATTCAAATCGGTGGCTGTTGTTGAGTAAACTCAATCGAAGCATTAAAGTACTGCCAATGGCGCCAATAAGCACAAACAAACATGCCAAAGTGGCTCCTGTTCGAGTGCCTGTTTGTCCTTCTGTGTGTCCCGAAAGTCCTGGCAGTTGCTGATTGAAAGTTTTGCGCAGAAGGATGGAGAAAAATATTTGCTTGTCGTCAATAAATATTTTGTGCTGTGTTTATTGATCAAAATTGCGAGCCAACAATGCAAAGTATTTTGTTGGCTCGCCAAATATTTATCCACCGGCGATGGAGAATCCGAAGCATTTGACAATTAATTAGCCTAATTTATGGCTTTGTATCGAGTGGCTTCAACCGATAGTTGGTAGTTTATTAAAAAGTTGCTCCTCCTAGTTTGCCCCACATTTGTCAATATGCTGGCAAATATTTGCGAGAATCATAACAGAGCAAATAAAAATAAACAGAACTGTTGTTCGGCAACAATTATTTGTGAGTTAGCGCCAGTTGTTGGGCGCCATAAATCTTGTACAGCTTTCAGGGCGTCATAAATTGTAAATGCCATCAGCAGCGGCAGCAGGAGAAAAGGGAAAAAACACAGGGGGGGGCACCGAAACGAGTTGGCATGTCTCCTCCGCTACAGTTTGCCGTCCCTGTCTCCTGCTATTTGCTGTCCTCTTCTGGCCAGAGCAAACAATCAATTTATGCACACACAATTTTCCCCTTTTACATATAAATTCGTACTTTTTCAATGGGTTTTTTTCACTCATTTTCTGTGAACGTTGAGTCGCCCGCCTTGCTGTATGCAAATATTTGTTAACTTCATTTGCTCTGAATTAAATATAATTTACATGCATATTTGTTTGCCAGTTGGCCTGCCCTCGATTCTCCTCGATTCTCCTGGAAAGCCCTGTTCCACATGCCATGTTGCATGCATCAGGGCGCATTAGCCCACTCTCCCGTCGTTCGATCCTCCGGTCATTAAAATTATTGTTGACATTTGGCCGCGGAAAAGTGGGGGTGAGCCGCGTTAATCCGCCGCCACAATTACACGTGCTAATGAAGTGAAATTTTTACTTTTTCGCAATTAAAATCTCGTTTCGATATCGCTATAGCCCGAAAATATGTTTGGAAAAATGCGGTCTCATGTCTCGCGAGCGTTCCGGAATCCAGATTTGCCCTGAGGCGAAATTGCAGCGCTTTTGCATGCAGTTAATTGGTTTGGCTTTTTCGGGCCGGGTAAAATGTGTTGACAGCACGAACATAGAGCTATTCAGAGCTCCCAGTCATGCCAAGGATAACAGAAATTACACAGAAGGTACTCCATTGCAGGCAGAGTAATTTGCTTCAAATGGCGCCCAATTATAACAACTTCAATGGGAAAAGATTATACTACCCGAATTCACGATATGTTTTATTACACATTACGTCAGTCGTTTTAAGATTTAATACTCGCGATTTCATGTACATAAAAATCACATCAATTAATTTGCAAGAGAAAGAACTTTGTTTATTCAATAAATGTGAAATGAAAATATATTTACTCCTGCAAAGCGAACCAGAATCAACCCGGGCATTAAGGTTAAGCACAACAATTTGTGTTAATCAACACAGCTCCCGCAGCCAGGAATAGAAACCATTAACATAAATTCGTTTCGAGTAATTTATTTAGTGCGACAAAGGCACTTCCTGGCCAACACGCTCACTAAATTGCCACAGCCAGGAATCGAATCTGAATTATGGCCAGCTGCCGATGGCCAGGGAACAAAGATTTAACCCCTGCTGGCTGTCAGTCGAGGCAATTTATGAAGCTTTCTCTTTTTTTTCCTCTAGACCAGAAAAATTTGCTAAACATTTTCTTCGCATTTTCTATTGCAGGGCCGCTGTAATCGTGATAAACCGCCGTGCAAATATTTTCATCCACCACAGCATCTGAAGGATCAGTTATTGATAAATGGACGCAATCATTTGGCCCTCAAGAATGCACTGATGCAACAGATGGGCATGGCGCCCGGCCAGCCGGTCATATCGGGCCAAGTGCCAACCGTGGTAAGTGCCGCTCTAATACTTTAATTGAATTCCCCCCACTTCGTTTCGACTTCCCGCTCGAAAATATGAATATTTATAAGCGGACTTCTCCTCTGCCACGACCATGAATATCCGAAATGCCGGCCAGAAAAAAAATGGGGAATTCAAAGTGCGCGAAAATGAGTCGAAGAGTGAGCCAGAGGAATGTTTTATTCATGCGGGGGAGAGCTCTCCGCTTTATAACAAATCGGAAATTAATTCCCAAATAATTTGCGACATGGTTTTTGTGGATTTGCAGCTAAACGACAGCCGTCATTAGGAAGGGGCTTTTTTGCCAGTGGGCAAAAGGAAGGAGCACCCATGTCGATTGTTGAAAAATGCATGAATTTTCATTAGAGCCGGTGTCGGGGCCAAAAAGGTTTCCGAGTGCGTGCCAAGCATAATTTGAGCCCAGCGAAAGGGTCAGTTAATGGGCAGTGTGAAGCCTTCAATGGGGTGTCGAGCCATTAGATTGTTATGGGGATAGGCCATAAATAAAACAGATTTAAAACGGAATTTAAATTGAGCAGCCCTTGGTGGTCGATGATATAGAAGTATTCCATATTAAAAAAATATAATTTGCAGCTAGTTTGAAAAGTACGAAAAAATCTTGTAAATGTTATTAAGTTTTCGTTTATTATATTAGAATAATTTAATCCACCTAAAACCAAATAAAAGCAGAACACTAAGCTCGCTATAAAATCGCATTACTCTGTTGAGTTTATAAAACAAACCATTAGGAAACGAACAAAATATGTTCTTAATAAATATAGTATAAGGCAAATCTAGACAGTTTAGATATTTACCGTAATGCGCTCGAGGAAATTAGACAACACAATCCATTATTCGTAAACATTTCAAGGTAATCCACAAAGCTGCCACTATAATTACGTCCTGATGGACAACTGTTTGATGAGTTATTTTGATAAATGGCCAAACGACTGACCAGCCTCCCCCCATTTCCCTCTCCGTTCTCTTGCAGGCCACAAGTCCCTATCTGACTGGCATTCCGGCCAACTCGTACAGTCCGTACTACACAACGGGACACCTGGTGCCCACCTTGCTGGGTCCGGATCCCACGGCCGTGGCCTCCCAGTTGGGACCCGTGGTGCCCCAAACAGTGCAGGTGGCCCAGCAGAAAATACCACGTTCCGACAGATTAGAGGTGAGTTTCGGCCCGATGCCGCACAAAATACGTTTCGATATACGTTTATGTATCCATGGAAGTCAATTTTCTGCGATTTAATTTACGCTTACGTTGTGTTTATTAACATTATTTGTTTGTTCGCCGTCGGCGAGACTTACACGCAACGAAAATTGTTTCCGTTTCTTGTGTTCCTTTTCGTGGCATGTGTTTATGTATTTATATTTCTAATTAGAATTAATCTTAACTACGTATACAAGTATTGCGAACTAAAAACGAAGACATTGTACAGAGTTTTGAGTTCTCTTAAGTTTGCCAAAAGATCAAGCTGAAATTGCGACCAAAATCAACTGTATAATTCGCCAATAACCAGAATTGATTCGACGTTTTGACACACATTCGTATTTGTCTAACACCGCCAAATTGAAACCAAATATAAAGACACCCAATCTCGATGTACTCTTACTTTCATTTCTTAAGATCTTATTTATCTATCTAGTGTAAACGAATTAGAAAGGATCGATGGAAGAGTCGATCGCACAATATTGCAGCTTGGCCTAGCAGCTGCTTTTCAGAAGCTTTTTTAGGAAGCTTACGAGCCCTGTAAATAGCCCAAGAAATCTATATTAAATTTCAGAATTCTTTGCACAAATATTTCTGATTTCGTTTTGATTTTCCCGTTTCCGTAAAGTTATTTTGATTTTCCGATTACCGGAAGGAAGCTCCGTTTTTCACCCCATTCTCCAGACCTCTTACAAAGTTTTAGAGTTCCTTTAGCCCTCAAAATTAAATCATTGTAGATATGGTGTAAAGGAGTAGAAGAATTTTTCGTATTCCCTCGAGGGACCATAGAGTGGTAGTTGTTCAGCCATTGATTTCGAGTTTTTTCCTTTAATATCCTAGCTCTTGTTTACTTTGAATCAGCAGACACCGAAATACTCTCTACAAACAGTCCAACCCGAGCTCCCCGTAACGTCTTTGAGTTATTGTTTACTCCTGATTTCGAATAATCCTTGCATTCTCGTTGTTCCTTTTTGTTATGTTTGTGCTACGTGTTACTCTTGTGTTTCTCGTACTCAAAAGTGCACCAACCCAGAAAAATGCAATTTGAAAACTAATCGGCATGAAGCAAAAATAAAAACAACACCCAAAAATAAAACAAAGCAAACCCATTCCAAGAGGCAAGTGCAACAGCAAAAGAAAAAATAATCAAGCAAAAACCTAACACAAATAAAACCAATTTGAAATGCATCCAGATCGGCTCTAATCACTAAACAGAACTTGCCTACCATTTGACTTGGAACGAATCGAAAATATATATGTATATTTTTGCGCAAATACTTAACTTTTCTTTTGATGAAAACTAAAACGTAAACCAAAATAATAACTAAAGTAAAAAAACGAAACAAAAGAAATGAACTTGTTACTGAATATCCTTCCATTATTTCCAAAAAACACACTCCACACACACACATACACCTCTCCGCCTATAAAACACACACACACCAAACCGAAAACACCACTCTGAACCACTTTGAACCACAACTGCTGCCACTTTTGCTATCCGCTGCCAACGCCCGCCAACCAATCAACCAACCAACCAACCAATCGACTGATACCGATACCGAAACCGATGTGCGATCTGCGAACTGCGAAATCGATCAATGGATCGATAAATGTGCAAACCACCTGATAACTGATATTGCCCAACCCCGAAAAATAAAAACCGAAACCGAAACCCACCGATGATCGTCGAAATGCGGGCGTCGTGTTGTGTGTGTGTTTTTGCGATCGATGGCGACGATTGCGATTGCGAATGCGAATGCGGTATATCCGATAACCAATATCCGATAACCGATAAACGATATCCAAAACCGATATACAGGTGTGCCGCGAATTCCTGCGCGGCGCCTGCAAGCGGGCGGAATCCGAGTGCCGGTTTGCGCATCCGCAGGAGAGCGTCGCCAGGCACGACGACGGCTCGATAACGGTTTGCATGGACGCCGTGAAGGGCAGGTGCGCACGCGACCCCTGCCGCTACTTCCATCCCCCCTGCACCTACAGGCACAATTAAAAGCGGCCCAAACACGCGCCACCGCTGTCGCTGCTGCAGCTGCGGTATGGCTATATACTATATATTTTTCTATACTTTTCGAAACCTTCTCTTTGCGTTTGCGTTCGATCAAGTTATGCCCTGTACCTTTCGTTTTTATTATTTTCCGTTGACTTGTTCCTTTGTGCTGCCTAAATACTTATGGTTTCATTTATTTTTATTTCCTGCGAAGTGATTTTTCTGTTCTACATGTTTGCCTAAAGCGACCTTTTCACGAACTGAACAGCTGATGTTAACTAGTTAAAATAAATTCTTTCGAATTTCAAGACGCCTGACAATCGGATCGTGAAAAGATCGCCCCACTAGCATTTTTCGTTTATGTTCTCCAAATAACCTCAACAGAGAAATACAACACAGAATTTTACTCCTGCACTAACACGCCACACAAATATATCAATATATATACATATATATATATATCTCTGTATATATCTAGCCAAAGATGGCCTTAGGCCATCCTGCTTAGTTCGAAATAGTTGATTGAATTTGCTTTAAATTCATGACAAATTCACAGTTCGATTTTATTGGTAAATCTCCTCCCATAGATATATGGATTTAAAGCAAATTTAATTAGAAGTTAATGCCGCATGCAAACAATTTAATTAACTTTATGCAAACACAAACGCCCTCACACATAAAATCTCTTTACAAATAACTGTTATTCCCTGTAAGAGCTGCAAAAAAAAAAAAAAATGTGTGTAATCGTACAAATTTGTAAAACACAAATTATGCTATTTATTTATGCTGCATATTCAATGGCTATGCCAGTGGCTATGCAATAAACGCTTAAGCGACTTTCGCTCGCTCCCCGAAAATATAGAAAATTTCAAATCAATGAACCGAATAATTCAGCCTGATAAACGTGACACATTTGGATTATGCACTCGACTATTTTTTAATACTTCCGTAGTACTTTTGATACTCATTAGCGGTCATATCAAAAGAAAATTTGTCATATAGCAAACATTTAGAATTGACAAAATTTATCAATAATTTATAGTAATCTAAATGTAACTAGATTTGACAAGAAATTGATTCGGAAAAGTTTTAACTCACTGCACAGCATATTTTACAGTCGAGTTAAAATATGAACTGTTCGGTATAAAATATTATTCTGCGGGTTCAATTGAAATCAAGTCAGTGGAGAGGCATCAAATAAAATTTTATGGCTAATTGAAAATTCATTTGGCTGAACTTAATTATGTTTGTCCAAGGCAAATGAAATGTTCAACAATCATTTGGTGGGACACCATTCAAACAGGGTGTTCCGGCGTCATTTAGATGTTAATTTTGTTTGTAGATCAATAAATAATTATATTTTTTAAGTACGCCGCCCAGACAGAAACAAACAAACAATGTGAGTGGGGGGAAAGAACATAATCCTGCCAGATGGAGGACGATGAGAGAGTTGGGGCCAAAATATCCGGCAACACGGAAAATATGTTGAAGCTCACATAAAACACGCCATAAATGTTGATTTTCGTTGGGCCAAAATTAACATTTATTACAACGCGTTAAAACTTTGAGCACGCAGCAGGTCGAGTCGGGAAAATGCGGAGGAAAAGCGGGAGAGCGGAAAAGCGGAAAAGCGGAAAAGAGAGGCAGCCGGGCCGACACGGCACTCACACACATGGGCACGTACGTGGTCGTATCCCTGTTTCCCGGCTGCGTGTCCTATGCGCCGTACTTAATTCGCGACTTAATTGCTTTCTGCTGGAAATTTATTTGACGCAACAAACAACAGCGCTGTCCTTGTTGGCCCGACCGAAAGGCGCATTGGCGGCTAGGGGGGTGAAAATGACACACATAATTGCAGCATAATATCGCATAAAGTGAAAAATTGTTGCAGCATTTTAGGCGTAATTCAATCGAGGCTCTCCTCGTGGAGCGGAAGGGCAGGACAAACGTGATTATTGTATGAAAATGTCCTTTGATACGTCCCGAAAGCACACACACACTGGCACATATGTTGACTTTCCCCCGCTCTGAGCCGATAATTGTATTTATGGGTGCTCGTTTAATGTGATTACAGCCCGGGTAAAAATGGGAATTAAACGCTTACCTTATTGCACCTGTCTACCATGTTTTTTTTTCCATCACGCATTAAACTGATATCCCGCAGAGGTTAATGCTTGATTACTATCGAAATTTAAAAGGTGTGTTTTCCATAAAAGTTGAGGAATAAATTCTTTACAGCTAGCAATCGTTAGAAATATTGTTATATATAAACAACCGATGCAGCGTTGCTGTTCCATTCCATAATAATCTCCTATTCCTGTTATACATCTTACTGTTGAATACCCTATGTAGTCTTGTTTAAAGTTAATATATCCATTAGCTCTATATAACCATATCAACATCCCCTGTATATAACTTTCACCTTGTCCTGCATGCAAAGTAAAAAAAATTTGGTAAACGAAACTACCAAAATCTTTTTTCTTTGGCTGTAGTCCCATCTAAAGGATATCCTTAAATGTACCCCCAAAAGCCCACTTACCGTTAGCTGATTAACCCAGCCTCTTATCGAGTTACAACCGTATTTATCTCTATATATATATATCCAGAACCAATCGACTCTACACCACAAAAACAGACCAAACACAAACTTTGCCTTTGCATATTTGATTTCCCCCTATAATTTCCCTGTGTTATTGTTGCTGTCGTTGATAAGCGTTTAAGTTTTGTTTATTATGATTGCCGTTTGGCATTTTGGGTCACCGAAACGTCCCCATATGTCAGCAAGCGAAGGGGAGAAAAAGCCCCATATCGATGGGGGATCTCCCCTCGGCGTCGATGGCAAATATGCCACCTGCCGCAACGAACGACCACACAGAACTATAATCCCGGCATGTAAGCGTGACAAGAGCATCTCGGCCAAGAAAAAAGGCCGGAGGAAAAGTGAAACTGCTGGGAATGGAAATGGGCAGCCGGAATGGAAGGACGACCGGAGTGCGCTCTTCGCTCCTTCTTTTTGCCCGCCGCACTGACCAAAATGTAAATGTCAACCTGTACAGGACACGGATACGTAAACGAACGTGGACACGGACGACAAGGATTAGTCCGGGCCGGATAACGTTTGAACCGGAAAATTAACTAAAAGCAGAGATTTCCATGCCAATGAATTGTCCTGCGGAGTCTGGCGGTCCAGCCTGCCGGTTTTTTATGGACTCGACCCCGATACACACATCCAGCCATGGCCGTGTTCATATGGCCAGCAACACCCCACGATGTTGTCGCGCCCAAGCGAATTAATCCATTTGTAGCATTCATTGCCAGTGACACTAGCCCAGAAAAACGCCGGGTGTAAAAAAAAAAAAAGCGAAGGAACGAAGTCTCAATTCAACTGGCCATCTCTTTTGCACCTCGGACTGGCTGTCTCTTTCGCTGCCTCCATTTAAATGCAAATTTTGCACTCTTTCATGCGACCTCTGCCCCAAAATGTATGCTAAGTTTTTTGCCAGTGTGCCTGTGTTATGTTCGGTTTATTTTTACCCTGTGGTTCTTGGTTATTAGGCACACATGGGTCCACTTTCGTGGCAAGGGGCACCCAATTGCGGTGTTAAACGCATTAGCATTGAGCTCTGCAAGAAAATTTATGGGTACGGAAATTGGGGTCGCAACTTTGCCGGGGACTTAAAACTATACACTAGGGGTGTATACTATTAAAAACTGGGTCACGAAAACAAAACAAAAAGTAAATTAAGTGTTCCTGAAATCAAATTTCAAAACCCTTAATCCAAATCGGAGCTGTAACATTTAAATTGCCCTTTAATTGCCTGAGTTGATCTCCTTTTTGTGAATGAAAATCAGCAACGATGCATCGGTAGGTATAAGATATATTCTCCCCCCAAAAAAAAACACAAATGCGAATGTGTCTAGTCAAAGTTGGCGTATCAATTGGCGAACCCAGTGATTTTGTTGTCAAGACGATCAATTTGATACCCCCTAAGTTAGATCATAAGACCAAAGGAAAACTCTTTAGAATGTAAGAAAACAAGGCTTTTACACTTTGCTGGCTTTCGCAAGCTTTTTTTGAAACGATTCTCTAACCAAACCAGGCTTCCACTCACACGAAACTAACTTGTTTTTCGCTTCTTTCCGAATAAACCAATGAATATTAATCGAAAATATTAACGTTTAGTTGGTATGTGTAACGTTTTTTTAAAGCTCTTTCAATATCAAATGGAAATCGTGTTTATTTGGATTACTGTTGATTTCTACTTGATTTATTCATATTTACTCTCTATACGAATATAATCTATATACGTAAAATTTGATTTTTTCTATTTATTTACTTATCGATATCAAAACACTTCCGTACTCTTCTACTATTATGTATTTTTCATCTGTTCGCCTGTGCCAACACACACACACACACCCACACACACTGTAACTGCTTCTACGATGGATGGTACGAACACTATTGAAAAAAACACACACACACATATGCACAAAACACAAATGCAAAACAAAAAAAAAAACAAAAAAAATTTCAAATGAACTGAAACGTATATATTTATAAAAAATGCGAAAAAAATACGAAAATTGAACGCACTAATTAATAATTCATGAAATCGAAACAAAAAATTATGAAAAATATGCCAACACCAATGCCGCTTGAATAATTAAAATTGGAACCCGTCAACTATTTAATGGACACATTTAAATGCTTGTATATTTTAATAATTTTGCATATATTTGCCTGCCTCTCTTTGTGTGTCCCCGTGAATTTTCGTTTGACTTCAATTTTCCCGAAAAATGTTTCGAAAATGTTTGGACACGTACGCACACACACACACGAACACACACACAGACCTCACCTCTTACGGCACACCATCACCAGCAACAATTGCAACACCAGCTGAACAACATCAACAACAACAACAACCACAGCACCGCTGGCGCAGCAGCAGCCACCTCGACAACAGCAACAACAACCACAAACAACGCCGCTGCCGCCGCCGCCGCTGCTGCCGCCGCCGCTGCCGCCGCTGTAATGGGCCATCATACACTGGAAGTGGGCAAGAAGCGGGCGGCGGACACAACCGATATGTTTCCACTGGTATTTTTCTTTTCCTTCACCTTGTGTTTATGCGTTATTCGATTTTCCATATATTTTGTTTTTTCGAAAATTTCCCTTTTTATTTCCTAACTCGTTATACCTTTAGTTGACTAACCTTGGTTTCGACAGTTGTTAGTGCTTCTGTTGGTTGTTGAACTTAGTTTCGCCTTTTTCGTTGCATGCTTTTAGGCGGGTGAAGAGATCCTGCGAAGGGTCTTCGCTATAAGGATTAGTTTTAAGTAAAGGATGTATAAACAGTTTGAAAAATTTGCTGCGCTTTGGTGATATGTGAAGTATAAATTCAAAAAACTAATTAAAACATAAAACTCCTACAGTCAAATCAATTAGAAGTTCGATTGGTTACTTTTATTAACAGCAAAGCTAAGGCCAAACTTAATTTGGTATAACCACTTAGACTGTGAGACCTCCGTAAACCATCCCCGTCCTTTTTGGTCGTCGAAAGGAAATGCTTTCAACTTTCACCTAACCAGCAGCCTCACCTTAGTTGTTCAGCGGCTCATTCACTCAATCACTCAATCACCCACTCAGTTAGTCAGTCACATGCACATCAAAGTGCCATCAATTAACGTTTATTATCAGCATGGCCAGGTCGGCTGGGGATGTGCAACCCCCCGGCATTTAATTTACAAAATGAAGTCATTATCCGATATATCAAAAGCGCAAACACTCACCAAGGAACACAAACACACACTCGCGCACTGGCACACTAATCAATACCGACCCCCCCACACACTTACACACTCACACACCTACACACAGACGCAGACACACTTTTTGCAATGGCAAGAGCGAATTCAACCAATTACACGTGGCATATGATAAATCACAATCACAACACTAGCACACTCGCCCTGCCAAGTGTTAATTAAAATGATTTAACCGATAATTGCGAAGGCTGTAGCTGTATTCCGTAGCTGTAGCATTACCTTTGGCGGTAACTGTAAGTTTCTTTCTTTTGCTTCTGCCTCTGCCACTGCCTCTGCCGCTGATTGCATTCGCGGGCTTAATTGTTTAAGTGCTTTTCCTGGTTAATTAGCTGAACATGCACCACCTGCAGCCTGCAGACTTTGTTTATCCCGCCCCCTTTTCCGTTTACGTCACGCCCACCCGCCCATCTCACGCCCGCCCACACATCACATCACATTGCCACCTATTAGGACTAAGTATCTGTGTACCCGTTTATGTATATATGTATCTGATTATTGCCATATTGCCACCGTACTGTGCCCAGGATATATCCACTAATTTCGTTTGTGTTCTTCTCTCCTCTTCATTTGCTCTTCTTCGATTCCATATCTCTTGCGTTCGTTTCAAAACTCCACCTCTCTCACTGTCCCGCGAAATCGAAAATAATAATTGCGAAATGTGTGTGCTAACCCGATCCGATTCGATTCGATTCGATCCGATCCGATCTGATCATCAATCAAACAATGATAACCCAACAATCAACTACAAATCATACACTAACCGCATAATCAACAACAATCGATAACTGCCAAAAAAGATGGATGTTAAAACGGTTGGTTCATTTTACTATGAAAACTTCGTAAGTACTCCAAACTGAATGACAATCGCCACGTTCTGTAGTCAGCCTAGAACCCGATCGGCATATATACTCGTACACTATAAAGACTACTGCCTGAATAGCCATAACAGCGATAAATATATACAGACATGCTAATAACCAGCCGAACTTTCGACGAACGCCGCATGCATTCAAAATCAAACAAATTTTATATTAAATCGATAAATCATGGACATTGGTCTGCTTCTTAAAAATCTATATCAATAAATATATATTAATTATAAACCAATTTCAGGTTGATCGCAATGACCAACTTTACAATAATATCAAGCTTATACGCACACACAAAATATCAAAATAAAAAGATCGGATAATATCACAACAGAAAATTCAATAAATCCATAACACAGAAAGCTTATTCTTCTCACTCAAATGTAAACTAAGAACGCTTTTCCCAGTACTTTTCACTGAACTGCACGCACTTTCGATTCATTGAGTTGCAAACTATATTCAGCCTATGCTTAGATTTTCCATTTTGATTTCTGATTTCATTCAGTTGAAATATATATTCCGTTTCATATTTCCTATAATTTTTTGGTAACTCTCACCCGAAACGAATAGAAATTGGCGAAAAAAAGCAAGCAAAGCGCAAAAAATAAAATAAGAAACTCAAAATTAACCAAAAGCAAGCTCGTTTGTAAGCAATTGTTATAGTGTAATACGGTTACCAGTAGACTAAGTTGTACAAACGGGAAGTAAATCTATAATACTAATGAATATCTCTTATCTCTTTCTCTTTCCCTCTACCCATCTCTTTCTCGCAACGTTAGCAATTCTCTGGCATGGTTCCGTTCAAACGTCCAGCTGCCGAAAAGTCTGGCATTCCAGTTTATCAGCCCGGTGCGACCGCCTATCAGCAGCTAATGCAGCCCTATGTGCCAGTCTCATGTGAGTATCCCCAACAACAACAACAACAACAACCACCACCACAACAACAACAACAACTACATCAACAACAACAACAACAACAAAATGTACTACTACAACAACTACAATTAAGTAGCGCCATAACAACAACAACTACAACAGCAACAGCCAGTAATAATATGATTAATAATATAAATAACAACAAACAAAGTATCATGAACGCTGTAATTGCTACTACTACCAATATACCATCATCAGCAGTAGAAACAACAACAGCAACATCATCATCAACATCATCAGCCTCAGTATCAGCAACAATAGCAGCCACAGCAAAAGCCATTACTAATCCGAACGATAGTGATCCCGATTCCGATCGCAATCCAGATAATGACAAAGATCGCGAGAGCGCTGCTGATGGTGAAACTGATAATGCGGATCGCAGCGATGCCGCTGATCAAGCTAGCAATCAAGACAATAGTGACCAAACGAAACTCAATCTGAATCTGAATCTGAACCACAATCCGAATTCGAACCAGAACCAGAACCCCAGTCCCACTAACGATTGTAATACAACACGAACAATCTCACCCAATCCAGACACAGTAGCAACAGAAACAGCAGCAGTAACAGTAGCAGCAGCAGCAGCAGCAGATACTTTAGATACAGCTAACGCAGCAGCCACGCCCCCCAATGGTGCCTCGCCACCACCCCCTTGCCCCAGTTCCCCGCAGGGGGAGAGTCTCCTGCCTTTGCCGAACGGCCTGGGCGACAACAACAACTACTTGTCGTACATCAACAACAATCTGAACAACGGGCAGCTCAAGTCGGCTAATCCCGAGGAGCTGAATGGCGATTTAGAGGGCATTAGCGCCGCAGCAGCATCGGCATCGGCATCGCGCAGCTTTGCCAAGCAGAACGGCGAGGGCTACTCGCGGTACTCGGTCAATGGCCACAGCACCGGCATCCTGCCCACACCCACCACCTCTGCCCCCCGGTTTCCTACCAGTCGATCAATCAGGCACAGGCACAGGCACAAGCCCAAGCTCAGGGATTGCAGCGCATCAACTACGCCATTCCATCCTACAGCTATGGCAACCTGTACTCCCCCTACGGCGGCGCCACCTCCACCATGGTCAGTCTGCCCAGCAGCACGCCCTCCTATGCGCAGGCGCAGATGCAGCAGCAGCAGCAACAGCAGCAGCAGCAGGCTCAGGTCCAGGCCCAAGTTCAGGCCCAGGCCCAAGCCCAGGCGGCCTACGCCCAGCAGGCCTACGCGGCCTATGCTGCAGCAGCTGGTCTCGCCCCCCAGGCGGCCACTGCCGGTGGCTACTACACCGATCCTGCTGCCCTGGCCAAGGAGGTGGCCCAGAAGAACTACGCCCTGAAGGTGGCCAGTGCGGCTGGGAAGCCAGGAGCTTCCTCCGCGGCAGCTGCCTACACTGGCTTGACCTTAAACAAGAGCTACGTGGCAGCGGCACCTGCACCCCAGACCATTCAGGCAGCCCAGCCCCAAGCCGTTTCCATGGCCACTCTGCTCCAGATGCAGGCCCAGGCCCAAGCCCAGGCTCAAGCCCAGGCCCAGATGCGCCAGCTGAGCTCTCTGCCCAGCTCCGGACTTGCCACCCCAGTGCCCGGCACTCCAGTCAGGGCTGCCCCTGCCGGATCGGTCGGTGCCACTCAGTACCAGTCCGCTGCTCTACTAAGAGCCCCCTCACCCATGCCATATGCCCAGGCCCAGGGATACTTCTATCCCGGAATGATGCCTACGGCGGCCTATGCCATGCCACAAACACAGGCTGCTGCGGCGCAACAGTACGCAGCAGCCGCTGCAGCGGCCGCAGCAGCCGCCCAGGGAGCAACTCCTGGCAGTGCCATGGTACTGAACCCCTACAAGAAGATGAAGACCTCCTAGGAAGTTCGATAACTAACCTACCCAAACACAACTGTACTTAAGACACCGAGCCATCGAGCCGATGGAAGAGTCACACTTAATTAGATACTTAGGTTTAGACACATCGAAGACGTAAGATTATGTGCCTCAGTTTTCTTGGAAAAGGACAAGTAGAGAGAAGCGTTTAGACCTTAGTTGTACCATAGGCCTCATAGCGTTAGAAACACGAACCATGACACGATAGCCGATAGCAAAAATCAGACCGACAGCGAGACAGATCGAAGATCAAGACCTACTAACACGAATGCCCAAAACTTGCTGAGAAATGAAGAATCGATAATTTGCCATTAAGTTATTTGACAAACGAAACATAACCTCACTGTGACTCAAAAGTGTTGCCATTTTCGCACAAGGATCGCAAAAGCATGCTTACAAAGCACAAGCGAACGGAAGAGAAACAGATGTTAGCTGATAGTAATACTTAAGTTCCTTTTTTCGGATAGCACTTAGTCAACTCTAGTTTATAGAAAGCGATTACACAAAAGGATCAATAAAACACAAATGGAGGGCGGGAAAAGAGACAGTAGTACGGGAGAATAAACACAACGAAGAACTGTGATAGCGAAAAAGCTTTGCGGGATCAAAAAGATAATGCCATGGGGAGAATTCAAACCTCTAATGCTGCTGCCGATGCTGGGTACAGTTGTGTATGCTTGTTGCTAGTTGCGGGTGCTTAATGCCATATCGCCGTCCCTGCCTCCCACATGCGGTAGTTCGTATAGCTGTCTCTCTCTCTCGCCCCCGCTCATCATCCATTTTCCGCGCGCTCTCTCTCTTTAACACCCTATCGCTGTCTCTGAATGTTTCCTAACTAGCTAGCTAGCTAGCGTGAATGCTGTTGTAATTGTTTAAAATTGTTGAGCAACGATAAATGCGTAACGAATATTGTCTAGTTTATATAGAATACTTATACGATATACATATACATATAAACCTAGCTGTACGTGCTGTATGCTGCTACCCATATACGATACGATATATACACCCACACTATGTACTCTAACACACGCTCATCCCTCACCAATACACCAATACCCCAGAAAAGGCATAAACATGACCAAGATCGATCTGTAAATCGTATGTCTAGCTTACTAATCAGATATTACAGTACAGTCACGAACACGTCTCTCTATCCGTTTCACTCTAACACACCAAACACCCGTACACCTTTCAGACTGTAAAGCCAGCAAAATTAATTTATGTTAATGTTATGTTATCGAGATTTAAATTTGATGTGTTGACCACCTGAACTATGTAAATCCTTTTGATTTTTAACGACTATCTTTATATTAAACGAAATCCCACTCTTCATCTGTCTTTTAACAACTATCGCCCACTCTTTCGATGTATTATAAATGTTTTCTTTTCTGTAAACGAAATGTTAAGCAAAGAATAAAATCATTGACAAACAGAACTAAGTTTTTAATGTTAGATCTCGTGTGATTATCAGTTTTTCTTTACGTTCTTTTCTATGTAATGTTTACGTTGATATTTATGTATTTTATGTACTTATAAACCAGTTTTTAGTGTAGTTATTATATAATTTTTGAAGTGTGTTCCCGATTGAGAAATTCTTGAGAAGAACCTACAAAAGCAACGAGATAAATTTGCCACTGACTTGCGCACCTTAAGTTTTAGACTCCCCGCCTACAACACCCCGCACCCGCAAAAACTCCACATCCAAAACATCCTACACACATTACTATTCGATATATATGATAATCTCTGTAAAATTGTTTTTAATTAAAGTACTTCTAATGTCTTAAAACGATTTGATGTTTGCCACTAATTCTTATCCTAATTCTAATCCTAATTCTAGTTTAGTTTCGATAGTTTTTATTAATGTTTTATTTGAAAAATACAGTGTGTTTATCTAAATATATAGTTTACGAAAAAACAAATATATATATCTTATTGTGTGTTGGTATTTTACTTTATTTGACTTACTTATTTCGGTATTCACTTGATATTCGTTTTCTGTTGTGCCGCTTTTACATCTCACCACTGATTTATACGTACTCCTTTGATATATAGACATATCAAATCCCGATCCTCACAAATACAAGCTTTGCCGAGCGCTTTTGGGCAGAGTACTTCTCAATCTAATAATCTTTCCCTTTCCCCAGAGCTTTCGAATCCTGATTTAATATTATAGTTTAATATTACTTCACCCATTCGCGCATTCCTCGCTACCTTTGTCACAACCACACAGAAACACCCACATAATCTTAGGACTGCCTGACTTTATTCCTTTGACCTGCTTCCCCCACAATTGCTTCTTCCCAAGGAGGAAACTGATCTTTTCCTCCGTAAATCCATCTCATACTATATACGTTTTAGCTCTTAGAATAATGGCAAGCAAAATGAGTACGCTAATGGTAGAGAATTAGTTGTAAAATCTGAATATACCATTTATCTAAACAATCCTATATGCCTACGGCCAGCTAATGCTTGGCTTACTCTATATACTCGATAAGAAAGATGCTTACTAAACATGGCAGCCGAAAACCATATTGAACCAACATATATATAAACGTCTAGCAAGCTAAACCAGACTAAATTATACCTATATTCATCATATATCTGAATGTCTTGCCTAAAGTATGATAACATTATCTATATGTGTCGTATGGTTAATTTTTTCGTTAACAATGTAGAAGTGTTGCCGTTGGCCCATAATTTCAGCAAAAGAACAAATACGCGAAAATATATAGAGATCGCTCTGGAGCTAACTAAGAACTAAAGCAAAAACTGAAACCTAACCAAAAAACACCACTCACCACTGCATGGCGCCAAGATATAACTAACTTGCATTTCAGACCTAAGAGCTCATATTTTATTCCGCTTTTTTCAAACTTTGCAATGCACCAAGAACACAGCAAACAAACAGACAGACAACAAAACAGTATGTTAACATTACCATGCAATAATATAGCAATGAATTGTCAGTTGACACTAGGATAACAATGAGTTAGGCTGATTTTCAATATACAAGAGAAATAAAAGATAATAACCACTTAGAAAACAGTCCATTTCAATATAGCAAAGTGGGCTTTTAAGCCTTCTTCAATAGATAGAAGTACAGTACCGTCCAATAGAAAATATAGTTTAGTGGAATCCACCTAGTTGCCTCTTTTTTATTTGTAGCCGAACCCGATGTCTCACACATTATACACTGAGAGAAATCAATTTAAGTTAAAGCAGGTTCTCATATCGCTTCACTACCATCGACGATAAGTGAGCGAAAAGTGTGGCAAATCGATTGCATGTCAAATAAGAGAGTTGATAACAGAGCAAGAATGTCGAAGTTGAAATTATTCATAACATTTAAAGATATATGTCGAAATATATATATATATATATCTAAACACACATCTATACACAAGCAAAGACACTAATGAATATGTTATATCTGTGCTAACATTAGTCGTATTATTATAAAGACAACAAATTATATTGAAATTATATTATATACGTTTTATTGTAAAAACCGTAAAACAACTTGTTGGCTTCTTTTACTCGAACCTTGGAAAGTGATCAAACCAAAACTAACATTCTCTCTTTCTCACCCACTACTAATCCATAAACAACAGTTTGCTGTGCGTTGTCTCTCTTTCTCTCTCTCTCTATTTGTTGGCTGTTTCCATTAATTAATAATTTTGATTCATTTCTGTTGGTATATTTATGATTTTACACCTAAGTTGGTCTACTCATTTTGCTGAATACCTAAGTTGAATCAAGCTTCCTCTATATATTTTTCGAAAAAGCTTCTTTTATTTATTAATAAACTCGGTGGTAACTGTTTAGGCGTACGTAAATCAATGTGCTCTCTGCTCGACTAAACTTCCTTTGATTTCCTCACAAACACTTCACACAGACACACCCGATTTCCTTTGGTAGAACTCTCAATACACTTGGCTTGCTGGATTACCCAGAGAAATATTACTGTATTGTTTGGCTAAAGCTGTTCTTGTGTATGGAATAAATAATATATAATATATATACATATGTCAATATCAAATATATACCCACTAGAGTTAAGTGCTTTTTGTAATGTTATCAAAGAAAATGCTTCGAATCATTTTAAGTTCTTGCCAACATTTTGCTCTATTTTAATCTACGACTCTCTCCTTCAAGCAGCAACTTTTATCTCTTACTTCTAGATGTATCTCTCACAACCTTAAGATTCTCAGTCTTACTACAACTCTTTCACTAGCATGATCCTTAAAATCAGTCAGTCCTCCGATATAACAACTATCCCACTCAACTTGAAGCTTTTCTTTGAGTTCATTACAAAAAGTTTGAGCGTCGCCAAAGAAACAGTAATGTCGTCTCCTTCCAACACACACTATATCTAACCCTTTCTTTCGCCCGTCGAAAGCGCTCGTCTTTCTCTTTCTCGGAGAAATTATCGGGGGAAAGTACGCTAAACTGCGACCTGATCATGTAATTAATTTTGAGTTAACTTCGTTTAGTTGGCCTTTCTTGTGTTTACTTTGATTTAATGTCGCTCTACATTATTTTCGAAACTTTTCGATTGGAGCGTAATTTGTAATTTTTCAGCATGTGCTCAATGAAACAGAACTTTTTTGTAGCAAGTATTCCGATATGACTATGAGTATGAATATCACGCAGTGACGTTGCAAGTGGCTGTCTCTTTCTACCCTCTATATACGTATCTCTCTCGCTCGCTCTCGAGACCGATATTACTACTCGTACATTGCGTTTGTTCACATACATATACTCGTATAACTCGTGTATGGCTTCTGAGGCATGTGGTATGATGGTAAAGCTATATGAAAGCACTTCTAAGGTAAGCTGGTGCACCGCCCCAAATATCCGAGCTTTTGTTTACTCCCATAACGGTATACCTACGATTATATCTGAAGACTGATACCTGCTATATAGATGCTAAGTATGTCTAATGTTCACCATTTTATGTTTTCGTAGACTCGTTTTTGTCGTTTAACCGCTTCGATCGGCGGAGCTAAGGAAGATCGGAGATCGAGGATCGGGGTTATTGGTTCCTGTTCGATCGGACATCGGATCTCCTTAGCCCGCCGAGTCGTCCATACACATATACAATACACTTGTGGCCAGAATATGTTATTAACATGACTTCTTTTTTTGTTTCTTTTCAAACGAATTTTTTCTTTCTTTTTCGTAACAGCAGGATATGCAAAAAGATCCGCAATGTAAAATGTTTGACTGTTTGCTGAACATAGAGGAGACTATACTCCATATGATACTTAACCAACACGCACACACACCTACACAATCACACCCAAAAACACACATACACACCACTTTACATACACTTACACTTAGTTAGCAAGTTTGTAGTGCGAGATGCTTTCTAGGTGAAGTTGCTTTAAAGGCACCGCGAAGCGCTTGAGAACGAGAACATCTAAAACCAAATAGAATACTGCTTCAACTTTTCCTGCGCTGGAACAACCAGAGTCTATAGCCCAGTCACACACACCCAAAACACCCACACACACAGCCAAAAAATAAAACAAACACCACAACTACAAGGCAAACTGGTAAACCGAAAGAATTTAGTGAAAGTTTTCTTGCGTTTCCCTTTGAAATTCGATACCAACCCTATGCATACCCCTATTTATCCGTACTTGTATCTACCATATTTGATTGACTTTTGCAGGCTTGTTTGTATGTATGTAGTAAGTATTTGCCTTGTTTCTGTGTGATGTCCTGTGAGGAGCGATTGTTAACTGAACCCTGCTTGATAACCGAACCGAGCTTACCCTCTTTTTTTTCTCGTTTACAGCATTTACGGCTGACGCAGTAACAAGTTTGAAATGCGCTTCAAAAATGCGATTGCGAATAGCTGCTGGCGAATGAGTTTTTATTTGTTAACTACTTAATACGCCTTTTTTTATTACTCATCGTTTTTTTCTGCTTTTTTCAGTTGCCGCTTAGCCTGCGCTTCATGCCGTTTTTTATTTTAGTTTAATCCCCTTTATTTGCAGCGTCAACTAACCGCCCAAGCCCCAAAAAGTATGCTACTCTTTTATAATTTGCTAATTTGCCGGCTGCTGCTGCCATCTAGCTTAAAAACCAAACCAAACTGAACCGAACCCGAACTAATCTACGATAGGTTTAAGTGCGTTTCGCCTTTTTGCATATGCGAACAACAAAGCCGGAGATCCGAAAAAACTTTTCCGCCAGCAACAAGTTAATTACACGGGTGGGAGGGTGCGGTCTGCTGGGCGAAAGCCGTAATTACAACACGAAAACATTGTTATTTTAATGGGGGCGACGGCGGAGGGCGTGGTGTCACACATTTACATTTATTAACTCGTGTCCCGTGTGGCCCGCAAACTTTATTTCCACCTCTTCCCCAAAAGTTTTCGTTTTTTCGAGGCCTCCCCTTTATTTGCATAATTCGAAATCAAGGACTGTTAAAGAGAAAGGAAGATAGGGCGAAATCCGACCAACGTACTCTACAATTTGGGAACTAGACTAGACTAGTGAGAATCTTGTTTTTCGCATATGCAGCTTAAGCTTAATTTTAAGACTTTTATGCAAACTAATTTGTTTTGATTTCTCTGATGGAGTTACGAACAATCTAATTATTTCCTCTAATTTTTCTACCTTTTTACATGCTAACACACATGCGCAATAAATCAACAATGATATATTTAAACCATGAAACAATGTTCTCACCATTTGCATGCAACTCAAACAAACCGAAACCAAATGTTTATATCTATTTAATTTATGAATAACAACAATCACGCACGGATTTGGATCGAAAAACAAACGCTGCATGGAAAACCAACAAATACCGAAATTAAAACAATTTTATACTATATATTTTGTGTTCACAAAATTGTCATTTTTTTTGTTATCACCAAACCACTTTCACCAAACCACACATTTTTCTATATAAATATTTGTCTCATAACGCATACTTGATTTGAGGCATGTTTTTCTCGGCTTTATGGCCAAACCAATTTGGCCCCATAGCGAACCCGAAAATACCCCTGAACGCTTCCTGCGTCATCTACACGGATGCCAGTGGCCAGGTACAGTCTGCCCCGACTATCGCCGCCATCCGTTGGCTTCCTGCATGAGACCGCTTGCCCCCATTCCCCCATGCTAAGTTTATGTGTTCTTTTGACCCGTTTAACCAGCCGCGAAAGGAAATAAAACACAACTAGAGCAGCAAGTATTAGCTGGGCTAACTTTTGCCCGACTTAAATTTTACACCCTGACTTTCGGAGGGGCAGTTGAGGGGGGTCGTTGAGTTAATCAAATTAAATGCGCTGCCGCTCCTCAGACAAGAGTCAACAATCAAACGAACAAACAAACAAGAAAGCCGGGCCAAAAGGCGCGGCTCCGAGACGATGACGTTGACTTGGTGATGTCAGGAGCCGTTTGGTATATAAGCCATATGCCATATGCCAAATGCCAAATACCGTGAGCGGTGAGCCGTGAGACATGGACACACCTCGGGGTGTCATAGCTGTTAGCAGTTGTTTGTTTTTCAAACACCCGAACATACACCCACCCAAAACAGACACACACCCACCCACACTCATATCACACAACAAACCAACCAACCAACCACCCAACCACCCACCCATTCGCCCGAGATAAATACTATATATAAACTGTGTATTCTCTCTATATATATTTCGATATCGTAGCCCAACCGGAGAGGGGCCTCTTGTACACTCAGTGTCCGATGCTAGTGAACGGCACCTTTTACGTGATTAGGTATGCAGAGGTCGATCCCCACCCTCCACCCCTTCCCCCTTCCCTTTTTTAGCCCGGTTAACTCCTTGGAGAGCTTCTTGGCCATTTGGGTTCTGTTCTGTGAGCTTAGCTTTTGCCTTGGCTTCCGCTTTCCGTGTGCTTCGTGTGCGAGGATCGAAGGAGCTTGAGCCTTAACTTTGAGTTCAGCTTGGCAGCTTTTGATTTCCACCCCTCTTTGGTTTCTGTGTCGCACTCGTACGAGAAGAAGAAGAGGCCTCCACACGATGGTACAAAAAGAATTAACCCCACCTTTACGATCTCTCTTTCTCTCTCTTCTCTCTCTTCTCTTTTCTTATATTTCTAGTGCCGCCTATTAGGATATGTAATTGTTACCGCCTAGTACAGCCCCAATAGAACCTAAGCAAAAGCAATCAGTCAATCAGTCTGATTGATCAGATCAGAGATCAGAGCATTTTTGAGTTCCCTAAATGAGATACCAATTACGAGTTACGAGTGAGTCCATCCATAGATAGCTCCTTGACGAGGCGCTTCGCTTTCGAAGCTTTTTTAGCTTTTCTTGGCCCAGTTTCTGTTGATCGAATACTTGCTGCTTCCACAGAGTGTTTTATTTCGTGGCAAACTTTATTTCTCAGCTATGCACTTAAGTTCCCAACACACACACACAATACGACCCGCAGTTTATCCCATCGAAAGACGAAAACGAACCCACAGAAAAAAAACAAAAAACCAATTGCGAGGAACACACTATGAAATTCAGAAATTCAGAAGCCCTTTTTGTTCATTTGCAATGCCATTTTATGATTTGACTCTTCGCCTTTTTAGATTATTTAAGTCGGAGAGAAAACTAGCTTAACATACGAGTATCTATATTAAATGTATCATGTGAAACCGATAAGAACCAATAGGTTCGAGACATACCTATACCTACATATCTAGTTAGCTCTATTAACAACGACTAACATCTGGAACTCCACCAACATCAAGCAATTGTAAAACCGAAACCGTATTTATTCTAACCAACCATTAACCATTCTAGTGAACCATTTCAATATTATAAGATATAACTAATTTGTGCTCTTTTTCTTTTCTTTTTTCTGCTCTTCTCTTTTTTTCGAAACTGAAAACCGATGATAAATATAAAAAAATCCCCCAAACCAAAACCCCGAATCACACAAAACCCCCACAAACTCTTTATGATTTCCTGAATTGGTTTCCGTTTGCATCCTGCCATACCCAAAAAAATACAAAAACAAAAACAAAATCAAAAACAAAAACTATGTCTGAAACACAACAAACTCTCATGCCCAATATAGTTACTGGACACCCTCCCGGTGTGCCAAGATTTTAATAGATCTATGTGCAGTCGGTTAAATTGTAGATTCGTTCATTTAACTGAAGGTAAGTGCATGTGCCTAAGTTTCTTCCTTTTCCTAAGTTCACTTTATCCTTCTATATGTTTCCCTTCTTTCCTTACGTTCCCCACTCTTGGGTTTAGTTCTAAATCTATATCTGAACGCTTTTAGTGCTACCTTCTCCTAGAAATTGTTGAGATGATTTCCGTTTAATCCTAAGTTGTAGTTAGGAGAACACCACAATTAATTTATCTTAGTTTAGCTGAATTGGCTGCAGACTTGATTTAATAAAAATGTTTGACCATTTCCGTGATTATTTTTTGTTCGATTTTAAGTTGGCTTTCCGTCAAGATAATTACACACACAAAAATACACAAAAGTATGGAGTATTGTAAAGAACTCTTTCGAGCCAAATGCGAGAGGTTTTGTTCACAGCAGCTGGCAGCTGGCAGCTAAATCTGAAGCAAAGTCTTCACCCTCACTTTCATAAGAACTCATGTAATTGTGTGAAAGTCAGCTGCAGTAAAGATCACTTTTTTATTACCGATAAACTTGAACAAATTGTTTGGAAAAGCTTTCACTGTTTTCTAATGCCAACCAACTTAACGTACGAACCGCCGCCTTCATCCGACTTACTAACTTCCCGCTCTCTCTTTTTGTGTCTATCCCCGCTTCCTGATCCCGATCAGATGACAAGGTCGAGGTGATTGATCAACGTGTTGCTGTCTGCCGCGACCACGCCAACAGCCAGTGCCGCCGCAAGCAGTGTAAATACTACCACATACCGATTGTCCTGCCGCCGGCCAACATCATGGCGGCCATGATCACCAGTCCCAGTGAGCAGCAGCCCGCCGTGCCGGTGGCCACAACAACAGCCTCTCCGGCAGCGGCAGCGGCAGCAGCAGCCGCCGGCTTCAACGGCGCCAGCAACTTGATCATCATCGAGCCGCAGCAGCAGCAACAGCAACAACAGCAACAGCAGCAGCAGCCGCCGCAGCAGCAGCAGCAGCAACAGTTCAGCTATCACAGCACCAACAGCAATAACAACTACTACCACAGCAACGCCAGCAAGCAGGCAGCACACGCCGCCAGCAACATCTACCAACAGCAGCAACAGCAACAGCAACAGCATCAGCAGCAGCAGCAACACCTGCAGCAGCAACATGCGCAGCAGCAACCACACATCACGTACCACTGCAGCTCGCCCTACTCCCCCCTCGTCGGCCTCCTCGTCCTCCTCCTGCTCGATAGCCACCTCGCCCACCCTCTCGTCGGCCACCACGCTGTCCACCACCTCGACGGCCACGATGCCCACGCCGCAGCAGCAGTACGCGGGCCCGGCGGCCACGGCGACCTTCCTGAAGGCGCCGGCCTACTACACCGATGCCACGCCCACTTTGGTGCTGAGCAGCGACTACAACTCCAACTGCATCCCCATCCAGGCGGCGCCGTTCATCTCGCTGCAGGCCGCGCCGCAGCAGCATCTGCTGAAGTACACCGCGCAGGCGGCGCCGCCGCAGCAGCAGCAGCACGCCTTCGTGGGGCACCACCACTACCAGACGCAAATGGGCCAGGTGGTGGCCACCACAGTGGCCGCCCTGCCCGCCACCACCATCACGGTGGCGCCGGCCACAGTGGCGTCTCCATCGGCCTGCATCTAGGAGAAGGGGTTCCACCACCTGCCTGAGGGGGCAGCTCTGTTCATTTTCCCAGAAACGTATATTAAGTCGTGGGGGTGAGCTGTGTCTGGGATCACCGGAGATTCGAAAACAATAGTTAAGGCACCCAAAAGTAGGCAATGAAACTTAAGAGCTGAAATTAAAATTAAACCATTTTAACGTTTTAAAATATTTCATGGCCTACTTTATGGGGCCGCAACTAGAGTTTTTCAATCTCCAGAGATTTCACCGTATAGGGTTTTTATTAAAAGTTTCTCACCTACCTTATCCATTGGAATACTCGTTTTCGTCAACTCCACTTCACCTAGATACTTATATTGCATACTCCTCACAACCTAAGCAACTCAATACGTATACCAATCAATGATACTCCCAAAGCTACGCTCTACACAAACTCCAAGCTAAATTGGATGAAATCAAAAAGCAACAGCAGAACCTGTCTGAAAGGTCGAAGCTAGTAAGGAAAACTTCAAACAATCACATTCTACGAAACACAAACACTAGAACACAAGGCAGTAATGACAGTTTTTGATGAAAATTAAAGGTTGATACGAACTATTTACAAAATTAAGAACCGAAAGTACTATTGGGGGAAGAGAAATTAAAACTCTACAGAACTTTTTCGTACGTATAGCAAGACTTAAAGGTGTAAGCACTCGACTTACACATCAAGTGAAATGCATTAGAGGGAAAATATTGAGTGACGACTCTACAATATTACAAAACCAAAACAAAAGGAGAAAAAAAAAAAAAAAAAAAAAAAAGAGTGTTGTTACATGCAAAAGTAAGAAAAGAAAATTAGCAATTAAAAATTGAACTTAATATTACAAAGGAAAGATGAGAGGAGTTGCATTAAAATTAGTTACAAACTATTTTAAACTCTAGTGTTCCATATTTCAATGCAAATAAAAATACAAGAAAAAGGTTCATAAAAGTGGATAACAATTTAGTGAGGAGTGTTAATATTAGGTAAAGTTAAGCCTGACAAACCGTTCTCCATGGCAAATAGTCAAAATTAATCAAAAACAGAATCTACATAGGCCATAGATAAGCAGCAAGAACAACTAATAATAAACACATAACAATAACAATAATAATAACGATAACGATAACGATAACGATGAGGATCAGGATGAAGATGAAAAAAAGTACAGTCACGTCCTATTTTTGCAACAACGATTTACTACAAGCGAGAGGCAAACGATATGGGGATTTTATTAAGCAGAAAGCAAAGATCAGATACAGAATACAGAGTACAGAAACCATAATCTTTTTTTACATTTTATAATAATGATCAAGATAAATCAGCAAAACTACAGCAAGAGAAATCATATTTTTTATATACAAAGGAAGCATCAAAAACAACACTGATAAACAAAATCGAGATGAGGTAAACAACAACAAGAAATTTAATCAAATCTAAAGGAATAAGCATTTTTTGCAACAACAAACAAAGACGGAGACTTTTTTAAAGTGTATAATTAACCACTCGTTTAGCTGAATTGTCTAGTAAATGAATCCAAAAGAACTCTAAGCAACATTTATTGAGCAGTAACACACAGTTCACACTGAAATCGAAATCGAAATCGTACCGTACTATATCTTCCTATGCAAACGATTTGTAAGCACTATATATGTATATAGAGACATAACCACTATATGCGACATTTGCGAATCCAAACTTATTTCCGATTCACTGTTCGTTTACAGTTTGGCGCTGTTGTAATAAATATTTGTGACTTGGTTTTTTTATACACTCAAGAGCGTATTTCGACACACAGAATAACAAGAATTACAATAAATTGCAGAATGGAAACTACTTATTATATACAAAAGCATACGTATATACACTATATGTATATATACTACATATATTTATGTCTGTACACGTATAAATATATACATTAACAAAAATATATTGATTATATATATATATATATTTACTAATGGCAACTAAACATGAAATGTGATCTTTTAAAGAAACAAAAAGTAAACGGAAGAAGAGAAATAATAATTTAACGAGAGCAGGCAGAATTGGATAAAGGTAAAATGGAATTAAAGTAAAGCGAACTATATAGTTGCAATCGATTACTAGAGCCATTGCAAGCAGGATAGTTAAACGTAATTTTAAATTGGTTCCATCTCGAGGCAAGCGTACGAATATCTCCATTCAATAAAGATAACACCAATAATACTCGACATCTAGCTAATAATTGTTCAACAATAACAGATTTATCTACATATACATTTAAGGGCTGGCTATAATATACGGAAATTTGTTTTCTCACTATCACTCTCACTATCTCACCTTCTACCCATACACCTGAGTTCCTCTTTCTATCTAACACTCGGATGCCCAGTAACTAGGTGTCCGAGTCCAGCACTTTAACCTTACCACTCGTAGTACTCAACTCAGCTCGCTCTCTTCGAAGCCTCCGCAACTTACTCGATCGCACGGAAGTCGTATCTCCCCGAACTCCAAATAAGAATGCCTAATAAGTTTCCGTCCATTATAATCAGACCTTAAATCTATGTGCAACGACAGCAAGAGAAAGCGGAACAGTTGTAAACGAATAAACTAAACTAAACTTAACTAAAGTAAACAAGTAACGTAATGATAAATATAAACACACATACGCGTAGATTCTCAAACTAAAACTCGTCGACATTTTAACAGTTACTAACATTTATTATAATAACGACAAATGAGTAATACAATAAGCTGCAAAATGGCAAACAAAAAACCAAGGAAGTTTTGTGTAAAAATAAATGTTCTTAAAAGAAAAGTGAAAAAGGAAAAAACGAAAAAACGAAAAAAAAATACAAAAACCAATAAGTGGGAATGAGAAGTCCTAGTTACTAAGCAAACTAACTACAAACGTATAGACACTATAGAATCATTGTACCATAAGAGATTTCAGCGGAATTTTGTTCGACTTGACATCTCCTCTAGTATGTGTAGACTGGCATGTAACTTGACATGGCCGCGCATGTAGAATAGCACGAGTTTGTAAACTAGAAACGAAACTTTTATTTGCCTTAACATCAAACCAATATATACACCAATATACATTGATTTCGATGCGATCCTTTCAACCCTTTGAATAGTTTCGAATTGTTTCGAAAACAAATTTCCCTTGACGCTTGTACATGGCGCTCCAAAAACAAACAGAAACTAAAACTTACCAGAAAATATTTCTGAATGGAAAGGAAAGTGGATTAAAATAGTAATGTGTAGAGTCTCCTTCATTGTAAGTCATAGTTATTATTGTTAATTTTAATTTATATTTACACATATATATTAGATCATTATGATTATTAATTGTGAATATGATGTGATGTGTTTATTGAAAGAAAAAACAAAAACCGAAACTAAAACAAAATACAATTACTGAATGTTGCAACGTAAAGAAAACTAAATGTATTGACCCCTGAGAGCAGAGTGAAGAAGGGATATTACGAGGAACCTTATCGAGAATGTGAGGCAAAATCAATTTTACTCTAATTCAGATGGTAAAGTAAGCGTAATGTTAAATTACACTATGATACATGGCATATGTTTGTATGTACTGTAAGTAGTTATTCATTTTTGTCAGGTGATATCAACGAATTTTTCAATATGTTCTTCAAGCGGAGTGCACTCTCTGCAGAACCCTACCCCTAATGTCCCTATCTCTATATCTATATCGTTTCTAATTGAGTTAAGTTCCCGATATTATTTCTTCGTCTTTTGTCGTTTTTGTTTTGTGATATTCGCGGAAAGAGAAGAAGTTGACGGAATAATTGTTGTTCGTTGTTTATTTTTGTGTTCATATATATTTTTGTAGTTTGTTTTATTTTTTATAAATATACATTGTATTAAACATATATTAAATATACATTAATGAACTAGTATATACAACTTAACTATACACATATACAAATAAAGATGAATTGGAATAATAGATCGTAAGATATGGAGTTTTTGGCAGGAAGAGATCCACAAAAGTAAAACTGAACGAAAGAGATCACGTTTTGGGCGAAGTCTCTGACGAATGATAATTGATAGCGATGATACATATACTCCTAAAATAAAACAAAACACAAAAAAATGAAAATTTTTTAAAAATATTTAATAAACAAATCATTATTACCTATTATTATTATTATATTTATTATTGTAATGAAACAAATTTAGTTATTATTCATGTAAAGAACGAACCAGGAAGGCAAAGCAAAGCGAAAACAAATCTTGCGAAATGCAACAACAACAACGAGCAGAAGAAAGTGAAAAGAAAATGAATAAGAAGCTGGCAAGTGAGAAAGATGATGAATGAAATTATATTGATAATGAGAATACAACATTTAAAGTTATTTAGCAGTAAATGGGAAAAAATTAAAAACAAAACATGAAAACAACAAACATCAATGAACAACAAACAAAACAATGAAATACAATAAAACACAAGAAATAAATTACAAAAAAAAAATACAATTGTCCTTGTTCTTTGGGGAACTTTCGGCCACGAAAGTTCGGAGTTTCTCTCATTAGAGGCCATGGAAATGGAGAGGAATGCAGATATCCTCGCATAAAAATGCACACATCCCAGATGCATTATTTCTGCTTAACCGCAGAGCCAGAAAACAAAAGGAGGCCAAGTCGACAAAGGGAACTTGGCTCAAATTTGCTTTCCCTTTTGCGAGGGGAGGGGCGAACTAAGCGTATGCATGCACACGTAAATTCCCCAAGTGCCAGTGCAGGAAAACTGCAAAAAAAGGAGAGTAGGAAAATAGAGGAAAAACTAGGAAAAGGGGGGAAACTAAGGGGTGCCAGCAAACGACATGAACCTGGCACATGGCAGTGAAAAATGTGCAAAAAAGAGTGAAAAGAGTGCGGGGGCGGAGGGGCACAGAAACTTTGCCACCGCCAGCAATTTTCCTCTGCATTTTTCCTTGCAAGTTGGCATCCTCCCACTCACACACACACATGTGCGTATGGAATGGCACGTAAGTTGTCTATTTCACACACCAACGCGCATCGCATCGCATCGCATCGCAAGGAGAAAAACGGAGAAAATGGCATCTGCGAGGGTCCTTTAGGGGCTCCCCCTTTCGATGACTTGGTGGCCATATGGCGTCGTAACTGTTGCAATTAGTTGCCAGCGGACACAAAATATTGGCCCCCAGCCACTCACTTGGCCAACTCCCCATCCCCCCAAACATCCCTTTGCTCCCAACATCGCCAAAGTGTAATTAATGGCTGCGGATTATTGATATCGAAAAAGGTGAAAATGGTCGAGTTGATAGTGGCCGCAATGTTGAAAAATGGCCAGAGACTATTACTCAACTAAAGGGCTAAGGTGCTGAAATGGAAATTTCTCTTGGCGGTAAAGGCAAGTTAAGTTATTACAAGTAATTTGGTTGGGGTGTGGGTGAAAGTATTTAAAGGACTTTAATTTTAAAACCCTCTCATAGCAAATTTAGTAGTCAATGATAATCAGTGTTGTAATACCCACATGCCAATCTTTATACCCGCCAGTGTTGGTCCCCTAGAAGTACCCAATTATTTAAATTCCGGCAGGATCCTCTTTTCCAACCTCAAAGACTGACTAACACACCTGGCAAACTCCTTTGCCGGCTGCTATCTGCCATTCTCCGGGGATTATCCCTCATATCGCTGGCTTCAATTGGCTGCACTATCAGACCGGAGGACATCCATTAGGGCAAGTGGGGTTACACGGTCGTGGCATACAAATTAACACAGAAATTGCTTTATTATCAGGCGAGCCCCGCACTCCCGTACTGCCACGCCCCCCGCCCCTTATCAGAGTGTCATTGACAGTGTGTGTGTGTGCGATATGGGGAGCATTTGGGGGGAGAGTACTTGGATGTTCGAAGGAAGGGAAATGGAGGCGGGCTCTTCGCATGATGTTGTTAATGATAATGCCGCTCCGAAGTGTCCTGCCTGTCGTTGAGTTGGCCACCCCAAAAACCCTTCTGCCCGGTGGAAAGCGGGGGTTTTCCTTTTCCCCAAACCTCGCCATGTTGGCTAGCTGACGTTGATGAGACATGTGGTGCGGTTGTTGTTGCTGCCGGGCATCGTAAAAATCATTTCCCGTCGTACATAACACGTAACGTGGCGTTTATGTTTACGTCTCGTTGTCGCTGACGTTGTCCTTGCCACACACACACACACGCACTCACACTCACACACACACTCACACTCAAGCCAGTTCGCCCAGGACATGAAAATTTAATTGTCGCTTAAAGTGAGTTTAAAGGGAGCGGGAGAGAGAGCTCATTAAATTAATTTAATCACGTTAATTAAAAACTGCTCCAGCCAGCGAATCGGTGGGCGGGATTCGTTTGTTTTTAGTAAAATGTAATAGTGTCAAGCAAAATATTTACACAGCACGTACACCTCGTACACCTGCAGGCCAATGGATAAAGAACAACAAGCGGCCCACTCCACCGGCATTTTCTGCCAGCCTACTATATTCGGGATATCCCGTGGCATCCACACTTGTTGTTCAACAATTTACGTGTCAATAAACGTCCTTGGGGGGATTAGCACTAATTTAAAGGGTCCATTCCCCAAAGGTTAGGAATATTAAAGCTATGGATTATGGGGAGCAACATATGTTGGGTTTACAGATTGTGGGGGGTTATGCACTGAAATAAATCAAATATAATTATTTATTAGCATTTTACTTACAACGGTTACGCTGTATGTAAGATTGTATGACTTAAGTCGAAGGTGAAGGAAAAAAAACAAACAAATAAAACAGGTAACCATCAAAGTTCAAAGACTTTGCAGCTTCCCAGCCATCTTGAGTTAAAACGCCAAACTTGCATCGGAAAATCCATCCCTATCTGCCACTGCAGACGCTTTTCATCGCTGCTTAATAAAAATTAACTGGTAATTATGTTTCAACTGGCACAACACCCAAGCAAAATGGGAAGTAAAAGTGCCCAAGTGGCCGGGACCACCGCAAACTTAATTTCGGCACTAACCAAACGCTTCAATTAACAAGAACAACAAGGCCGGGGCAATGGCCAGGACCACTTCCACGGTCTCCACTTTCCACTTTCCACCACCAGGTCCGCCGACTCCCATGCACCACTAAATCTCGTTAAGTTTTAGGGAAACTTTTTGGTAGCACAAAACTTATTGCGAGCGGGGAAAGGAGAGAAGCGAGTCGAAGGTATTGCTCATGAAAAATTTAACCAGGCAGCGCGGGGAGTCGGGAAACTTAAATTTTATTGCCTATAAGGGCGCATTAACTTATGCCAGAGTGCGGCGGAAGTGGATCTGGTCTCGAGCGGAAACGGAAGTGGGGAATGCGGTGAGGTGGCGGAAAAGAGAGCGAGGATGGCGAGCGACAAATGTGCGTGCTTAATTTATTCGCAAGGTGCAGGAGGAGGATATCCAAACTCCCGGGTATCCCAACTCTTACATAACAACGACAAATTCCAAGGTGGTTGTGGGCGATGGCATAAATGGAAGCTCCGTTTTTTAGCCAACGCCTGCAGTTTTTGTGGCTCTGGCGCTCCATTGTTTTGCGGCCGAGAAAACTTTTCCCTATTGATCAGCACAAAAATGTGCTCCTAATTGAAATGTTGCCAAAGTAAATCTTTGCTCCTCTCCGAAAATCCCTCAAGGTGCCTTATATTATAGCGGCTTTTACAACTTTTTGATACAGCTTACAGTTTGGATTGGGCCAAACCACTTTACCTAATAAGTTGCACTAAAGTTGCAGACATAAATAAGTGAATGGCTGGGCAGCAGGGCTTAGCAAAGGGTTTATTACAGGGCTCATTTAGGAAAAAGTTAACCAATGGGTGCATAAGTACATAGAAAGAGTAAGTAATTGAAATAATAAGGTAGAAATTACGATATTTTTAAAAGTTCCCCTATTCTATTTTAAACCTTTTTTAATAAGAATAATTTTGCAGACCATTCCTAATTTGTGGTATTTATCTAATGGATAATAAATTAAGAGAATACTATAAATATTGTTAGCATTCGAGGGCGGGAAAACATTTTTCCACTGGGGAAATTTAATCATTTTTATACTGCACCTCGGGGCACTTTTACTTTTGCCACGGCCCCTAACCTTTGGCCCCCTTTAAGAGCCCCCCTCTGCAATATATAATTGCATAGATTGGTGAAACATATTTTGCAGGCCTTTGATGACAAAGAGTATTCCAACGCAGTTTTCATTGATATGCAGCAAGCCTTCGATAAGGTGTGGCATGTTGGACTTTTGCTTAAAATCAAAAACCTCCTACCTGCCCCCTACTATGGTCTTCTGAGATCCTACCTAGAAGAACGGGAGTTCAAGGTCAGAGTTAGGGACAGATACTCTGATAACTATAGAATGAGAGCAGGAGTACCTCAGGGCAGTGTGCTTGGGCCGCTGCTTTACTCTTTATATACAGTGGATATACCAAGCCCAAACAGACATCACATGATAGATCCTTCCAAAGCTTTGATTGCTACATATGCAGATGACATTGCAGTCATCTACAATTCCAGATGTCGGAGGGAAGCAGCAAATGGAATACAAGAATACCTTAAGGATCTTTCTGCTTGGTGTAAACGTTGGAATATGAGAATCAATCCGCAAAAAACTACGAACCCCTGCTTTACACTGAAGAGACTTGTATCTAACACCCCTGAAATCCAGCTAGAGGGAGTCAGTTTGGAACAGCCGTCGCAAGCAAAATATCTTGGTATCACACTGGATAAGCGCCTTACGTTCGGACCACATCTGAAAGCAACAGTCAAAAAATGTAACCAAAGGATTCAGCAACTGCGTTGGCTTACACACAGAAGGAGCACTTTGCCGCTGAGATGCAAGAGGGCAGTATATGCATTCTGTATCCTGCCAATCTGGCTTTATGGTATTCAAATTTGGGGGATCGCAGCCAAATCGAACTACAAAAGGTTACAAGTGTTGCAGAATCGGTTTCTACGTACCATTACTGACTGTCCCTGGTATGTGCGTGGCACGACACTTCACAGAGACCTAAATCTACACACTGTGGAAGAACAGATTGGGAGACACACAAGCCGATACCGAGATAGATTAGAAAGACACCGCAGCTTACTGGCTAGGAATCTACTCCCAGCGAGACCTTTGAGGCGTCTCAAAAGGCAAGGCTTTGCCAAGACGATAAGGAATCAATAAGAAAATACTATATATAATCCTCTTCTTAATGCTGAGGTTTGGTTTACTTTTCTCATTGGTGACACCTGTGTTGTTAAGTACTTTAATTTGCTGTACAGATTCTGCACTAAATAAATAAATAAAGAAAAATTAAATTAATTTAATCACGTTAATTAAAAACTGCTCCAGCCAGCGAATCGGTGGGCGGGATTCGTTTGTTTTTAGTAAAATGTAATAGTGTCAAGCAAAATATTTACACAGCACGTACACCTCGTACACCTGCAGGCCAATGGATAAAGAACAACAAGCGGCCCACTCCACCGGCATTTTCTGCCAGCCTACTATATTCGGGATATCCCGTGGCATCCACACTTGTTGTTCAACAATTTACGTGTCAATAAACGTCCTTGGGGGGATTAGCACTAATTTAAAGGGTCCATTCCCCAAAGGTTAGGAATATTAAAGCTATGGATTATGGGGAGCAACATATGTTGGGTTTACAGATTGTGGGGGGTTATGCACTGAAATAAATCAAATATAATTATTTATTAGCATTTTACTTACAACGGTTACGCTGTATGTAAGATTGTATGACTTAAGTCGAAGGTGAAGGAAAAAAAACAAACAAATAAAACAGGTAACCATCAAAGTTCAAAGACTTTGCAGCTTCCCAGCCATCTTGAGTTAAAACGCCAAACTTGCATCGGAAAATCCATCCCTATCTGCCACTGCAGACGCTTTTCATCGCTGCTTAATAAAAATTAACTGGTAATTATGTTTCAACTGGCACAACACCCAAGCAAAATGGGAAGTAAAAGTGCCCAAGTGGCCGGGACCACCGCAAACTTAATTTCGGCACTAACCAAACGCTTCAATTAACAAGAACAACAAGGCCGGGGCAATGGCCAGGACCACTTCCACGGTCTCCACTTTCCACTTTCCACCACCAGGTCCGCCGACTCCCATGCACCACTAAATCTCGTTAAGTTTTAGGGAAACTTTTTGGTAGCACAAAACTTATTGCGAGCGGGGAAAGGAGAGAAGCGAGTCGAAGGTATTGCTCATGAAAAATTTAACCAGGCAGCGCGGGGAGTCGGGAAACTTAAATTTTATTGCCTATAAGGGCGCATTAACTTATGCCAGAGTGCGGCGGAAGTGGATCTGGTCTCGAGCGGAAACGGAAGTGGGGAATGCGGTGAGGTGGCGGAAAAGAGAGCGAGGATGGCGAGCGACAAATGTGCGTGCTTAATTTATTCGCAAGGTGCAGGAGGAGGATATCCAAACTCCCGGGTATCCCAACTCTTACATAACAACGACAAATTCCAAGGTGGTTGTGGGCGATGGCATAAATGGAAGCTCCGTTTTTTAGCCAACGCCTGCAGTTTTTGTGGCTCTGGCGCTCCATTGTTTTGCGGCCGAGAAAACTTTTCCCTATTGATCAGCACAAAAATGTGCTCCTAATTGAAATGTTGCCAAAGTAAATCTTTGCTCCTCTCCGAAAATCCCTCAAGGTGCCTTATATTATAGCGGCTTTTACAACTTTTTGATACAGCTTACAGTTTGGATTGGGCCAAACCACTTTACCTAATAAGTTGCACTAAAGTTGCAGACATAAATAAGTGAATGGCTGGGCAGCAGGGCTTAGCAAAGGGTTTATTACAGGGCTCATTTAGGAAAAAGTTAACCAATGGGTGCATAAGTACATAGAAAGAGTAAGTAATTGAAATAATAAGGTAGAAATTACGATATTTTTAAAAGTTCCCCTATTCTATTTTAAACCTTTTTTAATAAGAATAATTTTGCAGACCATTCCTAATTTGTGGTATTTATCTAATGGATAATAAATTAAGAGAATACTATAAATATTGTTAGCATTCGAGGGCGGGAAAACATTTTTCCACTGGGGAAATTTAATCATTTTTATACTGCACCTCGGGGCACTTTTACTTTTGCCACGGCCCCTAACCTTTGGCCCCCTTTAAGAGCCCCCCTCTGCAATATATAATTGCTGCCACCGCTTGCAACGTCTACACAACTTTGTCTGACCATAAATTTGCATTCCTGCTCCTTGGTTCCCTTTTTCTCGCTCCTTACCTTTAGCTTTTTGCCAGGGGAACTAGAAATATGGCCAGTTGGTTTGGGACACCAAGGGCTTGAGGGCGGCCGAGGTGGACATAAAGTTTGCTTAGCAAAATTGCAGAGGCCGGACGTACATAAAAGTGCACATACATGTATAAAGGTGCAGGCACCGATATATATAACAAAAATGCATTGCGAATAAACAAGCGCCTGTGAGTAATGTGGTGTGATACGAAAATTGCACTGATTTAGTGCCCGAAATTTGCCGGGCCATTTGTTTAAGCCAACTGTCCCGGCGGACTTGAAGATACCGTGCCAGACATCGGGATATCCGCCTAATTGCCGAAACCCAAACCGAACCGAACCGCTCCGAAAGTGAGCTGCACATAAAACTCAACTAATTGCGAGACCAAACCGCCATTCAGCCCCGATTATGTGCATAATGTGCGAGTGTGTGCACTGCAACCATGCAAATTTTGCCCAACTTAAATTTTAATCAAAGAACTGGAACTGGGGAACCCTGAAGGTTGCGAAATTTTCTGTTGATTTTGTGCATTTTTCGCACTGGCAGAGAGCCGCTTAAAAATTTCAGCAGCTGAATCAAATGAAACGTAATGCAGCCGGGGTATGCGCTTTCCTCATTTTTTGCCAGTCTGCGCTCTGAATTGACTAAATTAACTGGCGCGGGCAAAAAGTTTGTTTGCCCTTCAGACGTTTGCTTCACTGCTTTGGTTTCGGCCAGGAATGGAAAGCGAGACGGGGAGCTTGGTAGCTTGGAAGCTTGGATGGGATTCCTCCAAAGGTTAGATGGCGCACAAAAGATTCGCGCTCAAATATTTGATTTTTGCTGAAATTATGCAACGCTGCATTAGGCAATCGCTGAAATGCACAAATGCGCTTTCAGCCACAATAGCGAGGAGTTGGAAGGTCATTCAGAAATAAAACTATAGTTTTAAAATAGCTTCTCTGCAGAAGCCAAATAATAAAAGAAAACATTGTTATTTTAATTCTCGTATTACATTTTTTAACCTCTTGACAGCAAAAATAACATGTATTGTACAAAAACTTGTATCTTCACCATTTCATATTTACTGACAGAAAGAAAAGGAGTCAGACAAAAGTGCCAAAGGTGCACAAGGACATCACATGGTGTTTTGCATAAAGGCGAAGTTCCAAAGGGGCAGGTTACATAAGCCCACAGCCAAGCAGATGGAATGCAACCAAATCCCGTTGACAGTCAATCGGAGCCGCAGAAGGACTCAAAGTGATTCATGGGCTTCGCGCAGACGACTTCGCCCGGAGTTATTGAAACCCTGCAATCGCTGCAGGACTCGGCGAACAACAACATTTCGGCAGAGCCAAAGGAGCCGAAGTCGGAGGCGGAGGACAGTACTTTGCATAAAATATTGAGATTCCGTGTTAAGCGGCACTTAATGCAAATGCGGTCGAGGGTTGTCAGCGGGAGCAGAGGTCAATAATGGCAACACGGAATCGGGAATAAAGTGCCTGGTTTACTGATGTCCAGCCGAAGCGCATGGGTATATTTAAACACTGTCAAACAATACAACAAAGTATTTAATAAGCGAGCTTTAGCAAAGAAAATGATTGAAGTATGAGGATAACAACATTCATATGAAAGACTTAAAATTTAAATCTTTTAATTCAGCAGAGGAATTTCCCCGAAAAGGGCGGAGTTTCGTGCCAAATATTGGATATAATTTCGATGCCAGACTGGGTCAACTGGCAGTGACCTCCGGCGGGAAGTTCGAGAGTCAAGCGCTGGCTGGACTTTCTCGTGTAGCTGGAAAATGAAAACAAGACTTTTGCCTTTCGAACTCTTTCATGTGCAACAACTGCAGCTTGTCAGCCGCACGCACACAGACACACAAACAGAAACGGACAGGGATACAGATACAGATACTCACGCACACTTCGCCCGTAGAGTGGCATCCATAAGCAGCAGCTGGTGCATCTGCATTTGTGTAATCTGCATACCTCGTCCCATCCCGTCCCATCCCGTCACATCCTGCGTCCTCAGCCTGATTCCGTTGCTGATCCTGTTCAGCGGCTGTGCCAAATGTGTTTGCATTTCAGGTGTCAACTGCAAAAACACATCCAGCTTTGTTGCAATAACAAACAACATAGTGTAGCCAATCCGGGCCCAACTTCTCTCGTTTCTGATTCTGCTCCTGCTCCTGCTCCTGTTCCTGGCAGCATTTCAAATACAATGAAAACATTTTACTTAACAGCCAACAAGAAATGCGAAAACGAACAAAATTTCTGGACACAAAACAAAGCCATCGAGAGGAAAGCAATTTTTGCCGGAGTTTCGCTTCGAGAGGTTGAGAGGTCTTCTGTTTGGGTTTACGGATTTGCAAAATCAATGCGAAATGTTTCCACATTTTACAATTTCCCATTTTGATTTGAAATTTTACTGAAAATATCTCCTTTGAAGGTAGGCCTAGATACAAATTTTTACCAGAAACAGATGAACTTTTTCTGAAAGATCTAACAAAATGAATTCAACTGTGTAAGTAGTCGAAATTTTTGGTAAATAAGAATTTTCTCTGATTTTGTGTAGAGCTTAAATTGAAAGACTAAACATTTTTATTAAATAATTTTCAAACAAATATTGTATGGAAATGCAGTCAAAATTTAATGAGCCGTAATGAGTTATGGCATTAGCATAATGGTAAAAATAAGCTTAATAACTTTATTGAAGTGATTTCGAATTTATTTATAAAATCTAATTGATTTGGTTGCTATAAAAATTCAAATGTATCCGGACAGAATTAAAGCTATTATAATTATTTGATAAAACGATTTCCAAACTGTGCAAGGCAAACTGAACTGCAATTATCTGGCTAAACTGTAAACAAAATAAATTCACCGAGCAGCTGTGACATGCAACAAAATTAATTACCACCGCCCAGCGGGTCGAAAGGGAAGAAGCAGCTCAAGAAGTTGCAGTGGCAAAATAAGGAGAAGAAAGGACCTTTAACCCACGCCCTTAACCCAACAAAAGCAGGGCGAAAAACAAAATAAAAACCAACTTGAAAATGGCGACAAAATTGCAATGGACGAAAATAAATTTCGTTGTAGGGTCGCCGGCAGCGCCTTGAAGTATGCCATGAATTTGGGCATTAAGCCACCGCCCACTGGCACCACCCACCAGCCACCACCCATCCACATCCTCATCCACATCTAGTCCCCCTATTTTCGTAGACAATTTGAGGCAATCATGCACTCGTTAATCTTGCTCAGGGGCCGAAAATTAATAGTTAACCTGGCCCAGGACTCTCCCCCGCTCCTCTGAAAGCAGAAAAATGTGCTGGCGAGCAAATTAAACTCGTTCTAAATACATTACGAGGGTTAAGGCCGGGCTGCTTTTTGGGTGGGTCGGGGGATGTCCTGTTCAAGGAGCTGGCCGAATGAAAAGACAAACAAACAGGAGCCCGGGGTGACAGACTGAGAGACAGACGGACAGACAGACAGTCGAGCAGTCGGGCAACAACAAGAGCTAAACAAGATTAATTATACCTGAAAAGCCAAAGTCAGTTTAGACCAAGTCGTGGCCTTTTGACTTTTCGACGCTGGCAGCGGCGCCGACGTCGAGTCCTTGTCGTTGCCCTCGAGCGTCATTTAGTGTGGACAGCGAAAGGAAAAAGGTGAAAGTGGGCGGTGGGAGGTGGGCGGTGGCATTCGGCAGCCAGAGCCGGACAGCTAAGCTATTTTCTAGACAAATCTGGATAATTTACGGAATATTTAGCGTAGCGAAACTATACAGATTGAATGTTTTTTCAAAGAAAAGGGAAAAATACTCGAAGGAAAATATTCCATACCGATCTAATGCGCTAAAAAATAATTTAATAAATAAGAATTTGTCCAGATTTTATGTCTCTTATCAGTTTTATTTACAACTAAGTAAATTATCTCAAAATAAAATATTTCATATTGCTGAAGGGTTCAAATAATCTTAGCTTTTTCTTAACACTTTAGTGGTAGGTTCGCATGATTTTTATCATTTACTGTCATCTCCCTGAATGTCTGGACTCCAAGTCCGACTTTTGTTTACTCAGCTTGCTTTTGTTGCTGTTATTGTTGCCTAAACGCTCGGAAAATCGGGAAGCAGATAGAACGCAGCTGAAGCTGAAGAAGTGTCGTCTGTGTTTGCCATAGGAAAGCTACAAAAAAAGCGACACTTGAGCCAGGTGAGATAGCCGAAGGACATCAAGGAGTGAGCCAGGAATAAAATAGGGTGTCAAAAAACAGAGAGCAAGGACCTTGTGGTGAGGGAACTTAACTTTGAATTTGCTTACGATTTATTACAGGAACTTAATCAATAAGCACAAGTATAAATCATATAACAATTATAGAGCAGTACAATAAAAAATATTTAATAAGAAACACCCCTCTTAAATATGTATTACAATTGTTTGGAACGTTACAAATAACAGATTAGGTGAACAAGTAAATATTACACAAAGATAGCAACACACTTAAAAGGGTATTAAATTAATCCAATTGCGAGGTAGAAAATCCAGGCCTCTATCAAATTTTTCTGCCCATTTTCCGCTTTGAAAAAGTTATGCAAACTTTCTCCAGGGAATGTGTTTACTTTCTATCGATTACGGTTTGCATCCGCAATCGATTGCTGATTTACATTGATATATTCGAAAGTTTGCCTGCGATTTGATTGACCTTAGCTCGGTTCCTGCTAACGAAGCCTGTCAATCCATTATGCCCACCATCCTCCACACACGCACACGCACACACACACAAGAAACCCACTTAACCCCACAATGCCGACCGGGATTGTGCCCTTCGGGCAGGGAAACATTCCACCGTCCCAGTCGGCAGTGGCCATCGCAGCAGGATCAGGTGGGGACCTGGTCCAAAGTGCGTCAAAACTAATGGGCACCGACAACAAAGTAAATGAAGCATGGCTCCCGGGGCCAGGACAAAACCAACAGGGCAGGCCAAAGAGGCCAGGACATGCGAGAGCCGGCAGCCAGGAATCCCCTCCTCCCCCCTCTCCCCTCCCCCTGTCATCCCCACTCCCCGTTTCTATTTCCCGTCCAGAAGCTGACCCCTTCGTCCTGGTGTCCTGGCGTCCTGATGTCCTCGCTCGTAATAGGCAAAATGAAAAATCTATAGAGTTAAATGAGTGAAAATCAGGAAAATGCATTAATGAATGAATGACAGCAGGCACTGTCAACAGCAGCAGCAGCATCCATCTGTCCACTTCCCGTCCTGCCACTCCTCCTGCCAGTCGTCCTTTTTCCACACGAGAAGGGCCGCAGGACTTTGAGAGCGTACGTGAGCGAGTGATCGAATGTGTGTGCGGCCAGGGAGGAGTTTCACAGTGAAAAATTTGGATAATTAGGTTGGGAAATGGATAGATAGAAAAGATATGGTTATTAGTTAGTTTAAAATACGTAAAGTTGGTGTACAAAAACTAACAATGAAAAACAAACTACTTTATCCAGAAATTTACTCTGAAGAGATAATTTTATTGCACATTGTAACTTCAGCTTTATTTCTCGCAGTGTTTCTGGGTGAAGCTATGTGCCTCCCCCTGTTAAAACGGATGGACAGGTCGGCTGGAGTTGTGCTCCCTGCTGAGGCCGCCTCGTTGGATGTCTTATTTATGAATGCACACACGCGGGGGGTGGTGACTATGGGCTGGCTGGATGGCTACATGGCTATATGGCTATATAGCCGGGGGGGGCTGGGATCGGAGCTCGGTAATGCTGCCGGGCTTAGTGTGTTCTACAGCAGGTATGATAACCGACGTTCAACACGTACGCAACTGGTCCACGTCCGCTCATCCGGGTCCGTTGTGTTGGCATTCTTAATAGCCCGGCATCCAAACAGTTGCAGCTTCTCCAGCGGACGGGGCTTCTCCTTGTGGCGGCCCGTTCTCCCCACTGACAGTTGATGCACAGCAGTCACTTGTTAGCGTCGTAATGGCCCTGTTTTGCGGGGTGAACCGCTCCTAGACTCCGGACTCCGCCTTGGGTAAATCGGCAAGTTCGGGAAACGCTGGCTCCGAAAAACCAATCGAGCATACCTCGAGTGCCTCCTGTTGTGGCCCAATCATTTACACTGCCCTTGGTTATCCAATTGCACACGGGCGGCCACCTGACCTCCGCCCCATAACGGTACACTTAAATATTTGTGGCACTGCACACTGAATGCAAACGTGATGCAAGCAGTAAATTAAGTTGGAACTGCGAACCTTAAGGTTGAACAAAATCAGGTACTCCCAAATCGTATAAGAAATTCCTATATCCCTAAAAATCATTTATTAAATATAGAACGTAGTGGTAAAATATTTATTGTTTATGCTTACTCATTAAACTCCCAGCTTACATTTCGTAATGGATATTTTAATTCGTCGAGTGTACAGCGCCTGCAGTGCAGCAAACATTTTTCGGCTATGAAAACGTTGTCGCATATTAACGTAATTAGTTCATGCGCCCCATAGAACTTTGGCCCGGTCGACTGCAACTGCTGACCCTGCCTGCCTGCCCCGCCCCCTTTGCGTCCCTTAACCACCCAGCATCCGCCCCCTTGGCCCCTCATGTGTTTGCGGTGTTTGGGAATTGTGGCCGGAATTATGATGTCCAGGACTCTGGCCATTAAGCCCTGCCCGATGAGCAGTCGTTGCGTGCGTGTTTTACATACGAATATGGCCAGCACCGAATGGCCAGGGCAGTACAGTGCGGGCCATGGCTGTTAATTGAAACGTGATTGTGTCGTAGGTTTGTGTTGGCCAGCTTGTATTTAGTTAGGGGGATGGCTTTTTTGGACCAGGCTGACTGGCTGGCTGGCTGGATAGCTGGTTGGCTTAGGCGATGCCGCTTCCTTTTTTGACACTTGCAATTGCAATTGTCATGTGCCCCAGACCAACGTACACGCACACTGGGCCACCGAAAATAGTTTCGCATTTAAATTTGCAGCAATATAATTTAGTTTATGCTTTTGGGCTTTGGGGAATTGAATTTGCACGCATGCACAATTGAATTTGAATGCAAAGTGGCTTCGATATCGAATGCATTATTAATTTACCACATACGCACACACACACACACACAGAGAGTAGGCGACAGAAGCTGGGACACACGCACATTCAGATGTCCTTTGGTCGCCATCCTTGGCCAAATCCCCCTTTCGTTCAGCCTCCTTATGGCCCGCTCTCCCCCCAAACACACACACACACTCTGCCTGGAAGCGGAAATATGTATTGGTTTTTCACTTTCGCAAAAACACCCGACATTGATACTCGTCCTGTTGATGATGACGATACCGAACACCCGATTTTGCAGACTGGGATGCAGGTGGGGGTATGAGGCGATATATGCGAGAAAGAGAATTTTAAATGTCCATTTAATGTGATTAAGCCGGGGTCTTAGGTCCTCAGGTCTCGGCCTTCCAAGCTTTGCTCCTGCATTTCGAGCTTCTTATCGACGCCCTGCACTTGTGGTTTCCTAATTAGGGCTTTTCTGGGGAAAGGGTTGGGGTCATGCGAATACCGTAATTCGCACAGAAGTTCAGGAATAAACCATAATAGTATTGTGCGCATTATCGTATTAACCGGAAAGTGTGATTGGGCTTAAATGTAGCAAATAGTATCGGCATAGATTCGAAGATGTTTCTTAAAGGTAATATTATAACCCTTTTTAAACAACTTTCATGCAATCATTTTTAGTATATAATTTTTATAAGATGTATGCCACATTTTTTAAGGAAGAGTGTTAGAAGAGCTATCCCAATACCTCAAAATCAATAACTTGAACAATTCCTAGCTTTTCCGGACAAAAACCCAAGTATAAAGAAGACCCCTTTTCTGCCCGATTAGCCTGTCATGAAATCGAGGTTATGTCGTTTGTTTAGATTGTTGCTGCAATTATTTAGCAGTCGGCAACCAAGGCGAGCCTTTCGAGACAGGACACTCTAGCCGTAAACACGTGTGTGCGGGTGTCCTTGCGGTGCTTATGCAATTACATAAATTTTGTGTGACAATTTCGATTTGGATATTCTTTTATTTAAATTATGCCTTCAAGTCCATCAGGGCCCAACACACTTGAGCTCTGTTATAAAATATTTATTGCCGGCAAATAAATCCCACACACTGACACTAGCAGACGTCGTTATGGTAATTAATTTCAATCCAACACGAAACCTGGCATAATCTTATTTATGCGACTTGTGTCTGGGCTGTGGGATTTGGCATTTCTGATTTAGCATTTAGCAGTTCGGATTTCGTACTTTTCATTTTTCCCCTACGCCTTCTGCTAATTGATTGGTCAATAAATGGGTTGCTTGACTCGAAGAAGCATGTCAAATTCTTCGCAATATTTTCCCTTGCTCGACCGCAACAAAATCAATTGGCTGGCCAGGGCGCCTGGCCAATATTTGAGCTGGTTTCGAGCTCATGCAAAATTTAATTTTAATTTCCAGTGAGCAAATGTTGCAAAAGTGAGAACAAGCCAATTTCCTTTCAAAGCATTCTGGGTATACACATTTTAACCACTTGACTGCACTGCGGCTACGACTCGGGCCTCAATGCTGCCAGAAGTCAAACACTGGCTAAGTTTTTGGCCTCCACCTCGGTTTCCTTCCACTAGTCTACCAAAACACTAGTGTGGTTCTGCCAATTGACATGCAGACCTGCCTGGCAGCCGTAAATCGGCATAAATAATTCATTATTGCCGCCTCGTTGCGCATAAATCAAGTCTCTGGCCAAGGCTCACACACAGCAGCAGCTTTGTATTACCAGCTCTAAACGCGTTTAAAGAGCCAAAAAATTGAAATAACATCGGAAAAGAGCAAAAAATGTACTGGAGATGCCGGGGATTGAACCCGGGGCCTCTCACATGCAAAGCGAGCGCTCTACCACTGAGCTACATCCCCGATGAAAGTCTCCCGTTTCATCTGCAGTGTCAAAAATGATCCTGCGTGCGGTGCATATGAGTCAACAGTGCCAACATGATCTTGCAGTGAAAAGGATTCGTTTCAGAACAGAAAACTAAACTCGTATTTTATGTTTTTTCACGTTTAAATGTTTAAGCACAAAATCCCGCTTCTAAATATGTATTTCATTATTATTTCATTAACCGATATTCTAGGCGTTACTTAAATATCAATACCCCTTTTGGGAAATTAAAGCAACAGCCTTTAAGATCTTAAAGAGATTCAATACTAGAAGGTGACTGTTATGTTGGGCTTGGAAATTGTTGGTAAGCCCGAACTTTTTACAAAAAAGCAGGTCAAACGCCGAGCCCAGCGAATGTTGTCGCGAATCCAATTACCGATTGTTTGCTAATTCATTGAACTACTGGTAATTATGCAAACTGTTTCTTTTCAATACTAAATACAGATTGTTCTAAAGTTTTCTAAGCGCTTTTGGTTAGCGTGACACATGCCCAAGTTCCAATCGAATAATTAAAAGAATGAGCACAAGAAAAACTGCATTGTCGCAAATTGGAAGCTACTCTAATTCCTATATTGTTTACTTCTTATATTGCTTTTGATGCGCTAATTACGTATCTGGCCATGAAAACACTTCTCAAGGATTTTGATTAACTAGTCCTAAGCCTGAAACGTTCTGTTTTGAGGAATAAATTTTAAATGTATATTTATACTGTTCTTCTTCTTTCTTAAATATAAAATTTTCCTAAGGAAGTTTATTTATTTTTTTTAAGAAGATAAAAAATAATGGAAACAAGACAACAAAAAATTTACTTGGAGATGCCGGGGATTGAACCCGGGGCCTCTCACATGCAAAGCGAGCGCTCTACCACTGAGCTACATCCCCCTCTCCATTTGGCCAACCAAACACATTTTCGTTTCAGGAACGAAAGATACAACAGGAAAACTAATTTCAAGGATAAGGGTTGTTTCAGGAATGTGAAGGGAACAGTTAAATGTTGGTTCAACAAGTATAGTAAATATAAAACAGAACCTTTACTTGCGCAATATAATTTAAGCTCGCTTTCATACCAAACGTCGCTGTTTCCCAACGACCATTTGTTCGCCACCATCTCATCGTTGAAAAGAAACATCGACACTTTAACTTTTGTGGGGGATGTAGCTCAGTGGTAGAGCGCTCGCTTTGCATGTGAGAGGCCCCGGGTTCAATCCCCGGCATCTCCAAGTACATTTTTTGTTTCCTTTTTTCACAACACTCATTTGGCGGCATTAGTGTTTTTTTCATCACATACTTGGGAGCACCGATCGCTGTGGTGATGCTCTTTTGCAGTACTTTGCCTCATAGCCCGCCCAATTTTCGCACAGAAAAAAGCCACACGATCATCTGGCAGCGACTGAAAATGATTCCGATTCGACGACACGAGATCACAAAACCAAAAAAAAAAATCGATTCGCTTCTTCGTAAAATCGATAAAGTGATCCATGTGCCTACCAGGAGAGCAGAAACCAACAGCAAGCTAAATACCGCTCGCACATTTTCTATACGCCCGCACGATCATTTCGAAACTATAAAACATACTGGTTGTATAAGTGCGAGGGAGATGCCGGCCTTTCGAGGGTGAAGTGAAAGCGAGATGGCAGTATGCAAAGAACCGTGACGAGGCAAACGAAAACATATATGCAAACTTATATACATACTAATTACGAATTGTTACGAGCGCCCCTATGTGTGTACTTTAATTTTTTTTTATTGAAATAGCTGTGTGTGTTTGTTTGCGAGTTGAATTGAATCGGTTCCGTTGGCCTGCTGAGTTATTCTGTGAGCCTGGCCTGTTGGTTAAGAAGATTGAACGATTTTGGCACGGTTTGGGTTCGCTTGAGTTTGTCGCTTTCTGGTTGAATTGGACAAAAGTTATGTGGGGAAAATTTCTCCCAATAAGAGTTTAAAAACGCTTATACATCTCGCAGATTTCCAATTTCCAAGCAGCCCACTGCTTCATATCCCACTCATTGCCAATGTATTTTAAATCTTTTATTACGAAAACCCCCTGTAGGATTAAAGAAAACTTTTTTATTGCAGGTGCACGGAAACTTTTGGCAAAATCTCTCGACAGCTCAGCCTTTGGAGCTGCAATTGCACCTTCTTTTCTTCGTTTTTGTTGATTTCGCTTTTTGTGCATATAAATTTGTTGCCTAATCCGGCGACGTTTTCTCGGGAGTTGCATTTAATGCCGCACCATTTGCTATAAATATTCATGCAAATCGGCAGAGGGCTAAGAAAGCACAGCCTCCCTCAAGAGATAAACAGGAAACAGGAAATCGGAAAACAGACCAGGTGTCGCCCTTCGCGTGGCCTTAATTAAATGTAAAGGCGTTTGTGCTTTAAATGCGATTGCCCTGCTCTAAGTGGCAACTTATTAGCAATTTCATAATTGCTGGTATACTAGTATAGCATAGTTGTTCAGTTTGCCTGACTGTTCGCCTTTCATTCAGTTTTGTGGGTCCAACTTTTTCAAAAACTAATTAAAACGATAAGGGCCACCCAGCAGCGCAGCGAAATGTCGCCTTGGAGTCAATAAAAAGCGGGAGCATAACAGTCGGAGAAATCATACCAACATCGATGTACATAACATTTAAAAATAATTTTATTTTTTTTTTAGAATCCTTTAAGTATTAGTTTTTCCTTTGTTACAATGTAACTTTAGAATTGTTTACTTTTTTGTAGGATTTTACTATATCTAACTGCTTTGCAATGTTTATCACTTTCGCTATGTGTAGAAGTTGGCGGTGGAACTTTGACTATTTCGATGTTTATCCAAAGATCTGGCCAAATTTGCATTAGCACACGGCTTTTGTTTGTCTTTCACACATGAAGTGGAAGGAGTTGGCCAAAGGACGGTGAAAGCCAATTTACTTGAATGGCCAGACGGAAATTAAATAAATTCCATGAGCACACGTCAGGTAAGCCAGGCCAAAATGACAGTTGTCAGTTGACAGGCACAAAAGTACAGTTGATCACATGTCCATAGCAAAGAAACCAAAAGCTGAGATTCACTAGGACTGGTATTAAACAGAGTGTCACTTAATTTTTAGAAACTGTTTAAGAACTGCCAACGGATTTGACTGGTCCCGTCTGAGAAAAAAACAAAATTCAGTACCCATGAATCCCTTCTCATCCTTTTGATTGATTTCCATAAAGGAGAGGCATTGGGTTGGAAACGTTGTTGGACTTTTCTGATAAGAAACCAGACAATGCGCATTAAATCGGTTCAAAAGTAAAGACAATGAAATGGAGGGCTCTTCGGAAAGAAATGATTTAAATCGACACCATTATAATTTCGTAATATTTGTTATGAAACTCACCACTCTAGGGTTTTTTATACAACACCACCCCAAAAGTATGCAATTGGTAAAGTTAAAGATCGGGCTTACCTGCACGAGTTTAACTAATATTTTATGTTAACAACCATTTTGACCATAAGGTTACTCAACACACTATATTTCAGTTTCTTTCGTTTTATTCGCACTCGTACTGTAAACGGACTAACGAACTCAGGTTCAGAATCGTTCGGATCCCTTAACGATCGAAATTGGCCTGTTTGGGAGTTTCTGTTAACAATGTTAAAAAAGGGCCTCTAGCGGGAGAGTTTGACTACTCAAACTCAAACTCAAAACAAAGATTACAACCGATGGTGGGGTGATCGACTAAGCCCACACACTATTCCGGTTTCTTTCGCACTTACGAGAAAACACCTTTTCACTCACACTCATTGCAGTGGGCAATAATGGACTGACGGATCCGTCGAGACTACCTTATACTTATTCTACCATGCTTCAGCGGCCGAAATCAAGTTACGATTTGCCCGGGAAAGCGTTAACATCGTGCCAACGGATCTCGCTTTTAAACGCCAGGAATAACAACAACAAAACCGTCGCGTATATAGCCCGCTCTCCCTCTTTCGCCTGTCAACAGTTATTTTAACCGACAGATTTTTGTGCGACTTTTTCGTGTGCGCTCGCTTTCGTTTCGTCGTTCGTTGTTGTTGCAGCTCCTTCATTAAAAACAAAATTGTAAGGCTTAAACAAAAACAACAACAACGCGTGTGTGTGTGACAATAGTGTGCAACAACAACAGCAGCAACAATTTTAGCAACATTATCCAACTAACAACAATTTAAAAACCAAAATCAACAACATTTGAAAGGGACTTGTTTCTATTTGTTTTTAAAGCGGTAAGTCGAGAAATTAATTTAACAGCCTTGAGACAGTTGTAGAGCCACTGAACTTGAGCGAAACGCGACCAGAATATCAATTGACTCCGTTGGAATTCCAAAACAACGTGCTAAACATAAATGTGCAAAAAAATATATGTACGAAAGGCATTGAATCATTTGCCATGATTTAACAATGTTAATAAAAGTCCAATTCATTTGTTAGCCATCCCACTTGAAAGCCATAAAAACAACATTTTCAATAACTGAAATTAAATAAACAATTTACACACGCAAAGCGGTTTGGGGTTGGAAAGAGAAGGAGATAAGGTGGTGGGAGCGAGATGGATAAGAGGCTGCAATCAGCATTACCGATATACACTGAAAAATCAAAGTTAATCTCATTATTTACTAGTAATTATGGCTAATACAATTATAGTAAACATGATGACCAGAGAACGACTACAAAACGATTATTCAACATCAGAACTTTTTTGTTTATTCCAACATTCTGTTTTAGTCTTAGAGTTCTCTCCCTTAAAAATTGATCCACAATATAATTTTAGGGCAACATTATTCAAATATTATCAATTTATAGCAATTTGCACAACGTTATGGAAATTTACTTTTGATAAGTTCAAGATATCAAAAATAATTGAAACTGATAAGAAGTCTTTGCATAGAAAGAGTTACCACCAAATTTTGCACATTTTTTTTTGTCTGCACCCAAGCTGAATAAATAGACTAAATAACCCAAAATAAAGTATGTTTTTATTGCGTACCGCTAAATGTATTGCCTTGCTAACTGTTTTAACTGCATTAAGAGCCACACCGTCTTACATAATAATTGTTTTGATTTATTGCCCCCTCTCGCTCGCTCCCTCTCGCCCCTTCTCTTTCCATCGCATTGCATAAGGCCGTTTTCAAATGCGACATGCATGCGATTTTGTCTCTTTTCTTTTGCTTATCGCCTGGCCTCTCGTTTCAGCGCTATTCATAAATCGCTTTCAGTTCGGCGGGTTTTTCAACGACTACTTCTTCTTCTTGTCGGTTAGGCACTCCCCAGTAACACCCCCTAAAACCCCCTTCCAAAAACCACGATCCCCTTGGGGTTTCGGCCAAGTGACAACTCTGGTATTCCAGCTATGTTTCAAAGCAGGTTTCTTTGATCGTTTTTTTTCTCTGTTTTTGTTTGGACTTTGCTTTTATTTTTGTTTCAAGTCGCTAGTTGTTGTTGCTATTAATTCACCGGTTTACTTCACCTGATTTGCTGGTTATGCATTTTTGTCGCGTGTATTTCTGGTTTCTTCAGACTGTTTTTGTAGCTTTTTCTGTGGCACTTGCCACGATTAAGATCCAATCTTGTGCCTTCTGCGCTTGTCACTAGCTATGCTAATTCGATTAATGTCTGCGGCTTCGGTATTTAGCGATCGGGTTTTTGCATTTACCGCGGCCACAGATCGACGATTTTTGACACATTTTGAGGATTGAGAGATCTGAGTAAAACATTGAAAAACACAGTCTAGGCCACAACCAGTTCTGTAAGGGGGATCGACTTAGGAAACGTGGAATCTATTAATGGATAATGGGAATTCTTCAAGACCAAACCACTGGTAAATAAACTAAAAAAAATGTTAATCTTCAGATTTATAAAAAATTCCCATGAAAATGTTGGTTCATTGTGCACCTTTTTCTAAGCTGTTCCTAGAATTCATTCAATCGCTTATTTGTTGCGAAATAGTCTAATCATGACATGAAGATAGAATCCTAAAACCGAATTTTTATCCAGACTTCTCCGCTCATGACATTTTGATTAATTAGGTGATTAGACAAATGGCGGAGCTCTATTTCAATACACTGTTTATTTTTATCCCCAGCTAACAGCTGATCGTGAAGGCCAAAAGTGATCGTGATTGCTTTGATCGCCTTTTCGATTTCGTAGCCTTGAATTCGGAATGAAATTTTGAACAAAGTAAACAATGATAACCGTCGAGCTTCTACAGAATTCGCAAGCCTTAAATCTATTTATCATATTTGGGCGAAAATCCAGTCGTGACTCATAAGGTTCCCACATCCATTCATTTGCATTTTGAATGGCATGCGAAAATCTTCACAATTGCACTTGTCTATGCACAATGGATGCTACCTGAATATACATTATATTTTTCAGCTTTTCAAAAGTTTCTTACGACTTTAATGTGAGTGTGCAAGCAAAACAACAATTTGCACACTAGCCCGTGTATTGTTTGTGCAATATTATTATTTCTACTTAAGCTGGCGTTCATCATTTTTTTCTAAACGTTAATTTATAATATTCTCAAGGTCTCCACTCGACTGAAAAAAAATTTGACGCAGTCAATTCACCATTATTATATAAAAATGCAAAGCTGAACTCTCCCGAAAGCTACAAGTTAATAAATCAAGCCAAAGCTTAGAAATTTTACTTTTTGCTTTTGATAAACTTTCGAAAAAGAAAGACCAGGGAAGATGGTTTAAATTATACAAAATATGTGCCTTATTAGGTGGATGGGGCAAACGAACGAAAACGAAAGCCCCATTCCCGGTTCACAGTTCAGGCCTGAGTCTGGGATCTCTCACAGAAATGTTTTACTTTCCTACTCCCTATTTTTGTTTGTCTGCTCGGACAAAAGAGACCCAAACAAGATTCAACAGCCGAAGAAACGCCTAAAAACAGCAGCAACGAAACAAGTACAAAGCCAAAGATATTTCAAAAGGCCAGCACAAAGCAGCCACCAGAGTGAAGACCAGACCAGGCAAAGCCAAAAAACAGGTTCTAGAATCAATTTTTATTTTCTCAAGCTCAACCAAAAAATAACTACAGAAACGGAATAAAACGAAATCCAAGACGCAACAGGAAAGGAAGTTGAAATTCGGTTAGATCGAAGTATCGATGCCCTGAAAGGAATGGTATAAGATGCAGATATTAAAGGACCTTCTTAGTAAAAATATTATTTAAAAAGATTTTAATACAGCTGTATGAGACAGCCTACGGTTTAATATAACAAAGAGCTTAAGTTTTAACCAAACCATATTTATACTTGAATAGCATTGGAAGGTACTCTTTAGTTAGGGTATTTCGAAAATATTCGCTGGATGAACGCACGAAAAATATTTGAGGCAGCCGCAGCATCAAAATGAATTTGGTTAGGACCGGGTTTCTACAGATACAGAGATACAGCTTCTAAGTGGCTCTCCCTGTGGTGCCCCTTGATTCCCCCACTTCCTACCCTTGGTCCCTCCACTTAGGGCGATCTTTATACTTTTTTTTTTTTTTTTGTTATTATTTTGCTGGTTGCTAAAAAGTTTCTGTACTCGGCCCGCAGTGTCGTCAGCGATTGTATCTGTAGCCGTGTGCGGGTATCTTGTGAGCTCTCTGGTGTGCGCTGCCACATGCACACGTTCCGTCAGATACATTGCGCCTAGAATTTTTCAGCCAAGTTTTATGAGCTTTTTTCGTCAGGCGGCAGAGCCGGCAGAAACAAGCCAGTTACACGGCTTACATCCAAAAACAATTTGTGTACTTGCTGCTGTTGCATCTGCAAGACTGCTTGGCCAGCGCTTTAATTCCTTTTTTATTGACATTTCCTCTTGTCGTGGCGAGTTCTATAATTTTACACGTAATTTCCCCAGCTGGCTTTTTTCGTGTTGCTTTTTTTTTTTTTAGTTTTTGGCGACTCTGCAAATTGCTTATTAAAGTTTTGATTGATTGCTGAGTACGCCCTGAGATCCGTTGTACGAAAACCTGAAACGCTAAGAAATGATATATGTAGGGTAAGATGGGGTAAAACCGCCGGTGGGTAAAACCGCCATTTGGATTTTAAATTCAAATGAACCGCCGAAACTAGTAACCGTTGATAATGTCGATTCTGATCGATAATGCGCAGTTTTTGCAGTCGGTCGGAATACTGCAGCTTTGTTGTGACAATTTCTATTGCGCCATTTTTGTTTCACTTCTTGGCGCCAAAAAATTTTTGTTATAAAGATTGCTCAATCAAGTGTAAGTTAACGGCTTAAAAAAAAGAGGTAAGTGTCTGCTTATAGTACGAACCTTGATACTGATGTACATGTATCAAGTTAGCCAATATTTCCAAAATTGTACAAACTAAGTGACCTCGAAAAAAAATTGGCGCGTGGGGTAAAAACGCCGCGAAAAGGTGGGGTAAAAACGCCACACAATTTGATAAGGGAAAAACTCGTTTTAATCGAGAATGAATGTCTTTCAGCATTATGCCTCACAATTACGCAAAGAAAAAAAGCAAAAATTGATGAAAATATATTTCAACGAAAATTTTAAAACGGGAGGCAGACGAGAACAAAATGACAGAAAATTCTCAAGCATGGTCGACCAAAAAAATGGACTACGTAGAAGACAGCGATGACACAGAGGATTATATTTATTTTAATTTGAATTTCTTATTTTTTATTTTATTTTTTTTATATATTCGTTGTTACATATCCATTTGAATTGAATAAAAAATTTTCTATGAAGTTATTGACATTATTTGGGTACTTAACTACACTGAAACCAGAATGGCGTTTTTACCCCACTAGGTGGGGTAAAACCGCCGTTTTAAACATTTCTTCTGAAAGATCACAATTCTTTTAAAATAAAAGCTACATAAAAACTTTCTAAATGAATTATGTAGCCAAGGGATTAAACTTTCAGAAATATAGTTTGGTTCATTGATCATTTTATAAATGAAAGCTTGACATCGTCAAATATACATTTTTGGCGGTTTTACCCCATCTTACCCTACGCCCCGGGTTGGCCTCCTCTTGGGGTTTCTCTTTTCTCGTCCCTGTTTCTCGCTAATGAAATGTGCGAAGTGTAATTGCAAGATTCACTTTTATGCCAAAAGTTGTAATTTATTATGGAGTAGGGTTGTTATGTTGGAAAAGAGCACGGGGGATCGAAAGACAATTAAGGTTTGCCGTAAGGCTACTTTTTTATTGCATTCTTTGGTAGCAACTAACATTCAAACTGTTTTCATTAATAAGAAGGAAATAAACTTGTTCCTCTTCGACCCTATTCCCATGTGACCAAGGTAAATAGCTCATAAAAATATTGTGCAAATAATTCCCAACCACAAAGGAATATTTTAATGGACTTTGTTATGGGCGCGGATTGATTAGCAAGACAAGTGTTTACCGCCAAGTGTCTTCTTTTGCCACCTACCGCTCATATGTATGTGCAGGTGTCTCAATCTCAGAGTTGGGGACTGAATCTCAGCTCGAGCCTGGGTTCCTAAGCCAGGGGCCAGGCAGGTCACATTCAGAGTCAGAGCCAGATTTACATTCACATTACAGCATTTTCCATTGTCATTGAATAATAAAAAAAAAACAGTCGAGGTTAGGATAAATCGAACCTAGAGTACCTTGTAATAGTTCTGTAAGAAAGAACTTTTAAGTATTTAATGATTTTATTCGGTTGAAATACTTACGTTCGGAAAAAAAAAACTAAAAGTTCTTGAAACAAACACAAGAAGATTTTACGGGTATTTTCCTAACCAGTTAAACTAACCCTCCGAATTCGTCTAATACTTCTTCTGTACTTTAACCATAAGCCGGGGTATGCTAGGAATAAATAATCATAACCAGTTTTGCAGAGTTTCCCAGCTGTACTCAAGGTATTTGCTAACCATTCTCAGCCGCCCGCGGCGACAACAACCGACAGTCACTCAGAAGATGCGTCTTCTCTCATCTGGAAACTGAAATCTCGAATGTTTTGTGAGAGGCTGCTAATGAATTTTTATGGAGATCTGTGCAAGTGATTCATGGGTGGCAGTGAAACTGTCACCACAACCAACTGTTAGGTGTTAAAAAGACCTAAAGCGTTTTAGCATCTAATCACTTTGTCGTCATCTTCCGAAAAAGGCCTCACATAATTACCCACTTATATCAGCAGCAGTGGACAAGGGCAATGGGTTTGGAATTCTTTAATTAAAATCAAGTCGCGATAAGATAACCGTCTCGAAGGCCTGGAATAAAAACAATATTTGATAAAGTCAAACATGGAAATTAAAATGTGTCTTAAGTTGTTAAGATAATGGCAATGCAGTACGAAGCGAACCCAAATCAATTATAGGTTTCCCTCCTTGAAGTCTAAATGGCTCAACATTGAAATGGATTCGGTGTTTTTCATAAATCGACGATCACGATTCGCAGATAGTGAAAGTTCTTCCTGCTCTTGGGTTTCAGTTTTCCATATGTTTATAACTTTATAACTTATAACTTGCATAAAAATCTCCGTTTAATCACTCCAAGTGAACTCGCGAATGTCGTCAGCCTTTGTTTAATTTATTACGTTGCCTTTAACTTAATGTCACTTTTATAACAACCAAAGATATTATTATTACGGCTGTGTTAGTTGTCCGGCAGTGAATTGTTATTGCTATAAGTTGATATTTTTATTATTTAAGGTTGCTTTAAATGGCCTGTGATGCATCGTTTAAGCAATGTGATGGCTTATATAATACGTATAAATTACCCGCACACTTTTTCACCTGTCTTGAAATTTACGACTTGACTAATTCATATTTTAGGGATTTATTCTTATTGCTTAAAGGCACAAGAAGGTGGTTACTTTATAAATACCTAGCAAATATTTCCTATATTTTATAATAATATTATAAGTGAGATAACGCTATCGCTTTCGTTTTCCTTACTTTTGAACTATCTGAAAGCCCATCGAAATGAAATAGTTGCCGGGTGACTTGGCCAACCCTTTGATATCTGATTACAAATCCGTTCCCATGAATTGATATCTTAAATTGCCCACTCCCCACGATTCCAACCATCTCGTATGACTCACTTGTTTAGCACTCGCTTCACAAATTCCCCACCTGAGCGAAGATGAATTTGCATTTAATTTTTGCTGCGATAAACCCAAAATAAACTCCTAGAATGAGACACTTGGTAAATTTATTTTATCTCAGATATTCGGTTGTTTCCCTTCTATTTCCTAGCTTATCGGATCCTGAGATTGCATATTTACAGAAGACACAATTAAATTCCATTCAAATGTGCGAAAGTTTAACAATACAGTGGATTTAATTAGAGTTCACTTGAAAGAATGCCGCCCGTACCAAAAGTTCACATAGAGAAAATTCCGCAAGGTTCTATAGTTTTAGGGATTAGGGTACATACTTTCGTATAACGGATATGGGGAGGGGGAGGGGCAGGGGGAGGGGGAGAAATGGGGCTGGAGAATCCCTAACCGAATCGAAATCAACTACCTGTAAGTGCCTAACGGCTAATTTGCTTTAATGATGAGAAACCGCTTAAGCAAACAAACAGCCAACAACAATGGAGGCTGTCTGTTGTTGTCCCCATGCGGGCTGTCCGAGGGGGCGGGGCTGTGGGCGGTCGGGGGTTTTGGCCAGCGGGCGATTCCCCAAGCATTGTGAATGATAAAACCTGCGAGTATATGTGTGTGTACTTCATGCTTGATTGCAAATTCAATTAAAGTTTGCGCAGTTCTCGAAGCTCTAGAAGCGGAGAATCGAGAGAGAAACTGGAGAGTGGAGCAAACTGACAACGGGAAATCGCTTAACAGAGCAAAAAAACGATTTATGAACTTAGCAAATATTACAATTACAATGGCACTCAAGGTTCTCCATTAAAATACTATCAAACAATAGTTGCAAAGTTATATAGTTTACTTTTTTTAAAGCATTAATTACTCCAATTTCTACTCAAAGTATGCTACTACAATATGATAAAGCTTAATAATTTCCATAAATACATAGTCTTTATCCAAAACGAAAGTATCGCAATTACCAAGGGAGCAACCTGTTCGAAAACCCCTTGATTAGTTTCCATTATGTTGTAGCACCATCTTCAATTATATTTAATAGCAATTTTTGTATAATTGTGTACCTTATTAACCACAGACACAACATTATATGTTTCGTTTAATTTCCGTCAATCAATTTAACGATTTCTTTGTTTTGTTGCCTATCATGTTGTGTGACGTTTTTTCAACTGTCAGTTCCGCTTCCTAATACAAATATAAATCGACTGGTTGAGTGCCGCAAACCCACATTCATGCGGGTATAGACAATTATTATTATTTTTATTATTATTTCGATCTCATCCCGTGCAAACATCCCAAGCCCCATCCCCCTACCCCTCCCCCACCCACAAATTGTCTTATTGTTGGTTCTGAATTGAATTTTTTTGCGCCTCATTGTTTACCTTTGTACTGAATTAAAAATCGCTTACAATGGAAGCTGGTAACAATCGGCGGTGGGAAAGTCAAGGTCGTACCCCTTCCCGCCCACTCAGCCCAAAAACACGAGCTCATCTTGCTAAAAACAAATAAGGCTCCAAGGGGCAAAGTGGGGTTGATCGTCTAAAGCTAATGCTAACTCATAAATCTTACAGTCGACGGATGATTCAACATTCGACAAACAAAAAATGCAAAACAAGTCGTAAAAAAACAAAAACATAAATAAGTATATAAATAAGACCCGAGCGAAATTTAAGCTGAGGCGGAACACAAATGCCTTTGTAATTTGCAATGCCTGAGACTGACTGGAGTTTTATTTTATTTAATTATTCAAAGTTCAGGGCTTTGAAGTGGGCTGCTGCATTCGTTGCCTGAAATTGCGGGCAATTAATACCGGAGCGGCGATTACAATTGTGTGTGATGACGATAAACGACGTGTGTCCCATCAATAATTAGCAAGTTAGCAAATCGAGTGCAACGCTGCCAAAACTAAGTTCAAGACCTCAAGGTCGTCAGGGAATTTTTGATTGCTCTAAGCATGAAATCTTGATGGATCATCAATGAGATATATTTTATTGTTTGGACAAGGCCTTATTGCATTAGAAGGACCAAGAAAAAAACACTAACATATATCTTTTCGAATAATATAAATTAATGTTTGTTATTTTATATAATAGAAAAAGTGATTAGCATTTCCGAACTCAAGATATTCACGTTTGTTGTTAACATTTCATGGCTTATATTTAACAAAATTGTTTTGCTAATATTTATGTCCCGTTGCCAAGTTTTGAGGAAAATCACGTTCTTTTCCTACGAGTGAGTAGGTGAGATAAGCGGGGCGTACAAAATCAATTTTAACCCATGAACACATGCATGTGGAATTTCGATTTGCCTGTTTGCCCGTTTCCAAAGCCAATGTAGAACAGCGACGAAAACAAAACAAAACCCAAACTTAAGCACGACCATAAAAGATATTTTGCCAGCAATTACAATTATGGCAAGTACTTGTTAGATATGCCCATCGAAACTATGCCAGGCCAGTTGGACCGAAAACCGAAAATACAGTCGAAGAAACACGTACCACTGATCGCCGGGCTGGACCCTTTTGGCCGTGGTCAAATTGTAGGGTCATTCAATGTGGGTCAGCATATTGTCAATGTCGGTCATAAAGGGAATACGCGATAAGGTGGCCAAAAAGCTGAATGAACGAGAAGTTTCGTTATCTTTCGGTAGTCGCTGGTTGCCATAAATGTATATACATACTCGTATATGAGTATCTACTGGACTCTGCTGATTGCCTATATAAAAAAACTGTAATAACGAACCAAGCACTATGTTGCGACATTTCCATTTCAGACTCGTGTCCCGATTGTTCAAGAAAAAAACCTCATTATGAAATCTTGAGTTTTATCAGTGAATGGTTCAGCGGCAAATAGGTTCTTATTGGCAGATTGTAGCCTCCAATTATTCTGTTGCCCTGGTAAATTAAAAAACACCCAGAGAGATGAAGAACAAAATCTTTAATATATTTCATATTTAAAGCTTGGTTTTTTCCTAAAAAATAATTGTTTTTATTTCTTATTTGTATATTTAACGAAGCTTTTTATTCGCTTTCCACCAGGGAAACAGGGAACATGTCAAAATTCCAACGCTAAAGATTTTTATTTCGTTATCGCCAAGTCAACACAGCTCTCGAAAAAGCGCCTCCCTAAGCTACAATTAATACGAATAATGGCCTTAAAATGAGTAATTGCTCATTAATTTTTGTAAATGTCTTTCTAGAAGCCAAGATGTCCACACCCACGTCCCCAAAAACGCCCACACCGCCCACTTTGCCACCGGGCGTGACCAAAACGTGTCATATAGTAAAAAGACCCGACTTTGACGGGTACGGCTTCAATTTGCACTCGGAGAAGGTGAAGCCGGGGCAATTCATCGGCAAGGTGGATGCCGACTCCCCGGCAGAAGCGGCTGGCTTGAAGGAGGGCGATCGCATCCTGGAGGTCAACGGTGTGTCCATTGGCAGCGAGACGCACAAGCAAGTGGTGGCCAGGATCAAGGCCATTGCCAACGAAGTCCGGCTGCTGCTCATCGATGTGGACGGCAAGGCCATCGAGGTGAAGAGCCCACCTCCTCCAGCGTCTGCTGCCTGCAATGGGAACGGCAGCAGTGCCAGCCAGAATGGCTACGAGGGCACCAAGCAGGAGATGCCCGGAGCCAGTGCCAATATCAGCAGCATTAGCATGGTGAGCACCAAGCGATCCTCAAATGCCAGCAGCATTCAGAGCGGCAGCACCGTGAATGCCTCCGAGTTGGATGTGGTCGACAGGGGAGTCCCGGCAGCCCCAGTTGTCGTAACGCCTCCGCCCATCCAGAATGGAACAGGTAAACCCTCGTCGCCGATTAACAACAACACTCTGATGAGCACACCCCCACCGCCCTCGGCCACCAAGGCCGGCATCAATAATAACGGCAGTGTTTACAACACCAACGGCAACGGCACAAATAGCTTGACCACGCCCATCACGCCGCCCCCAGCGACTGGTGGCAATCGGGCGGGCAGCTTGAACCTGCCACTGACAGTCGCCGAAATGCGAGCCAAATTGGCCTCCAAGAAGAAGTACGATCCCAAGAACGAGAGCGTGGACCTGAAGAAGAAGTTCGACATCATCCAGAAGCTCTGAGACGAACACAACGATTGAGAAGAGGAAACCCCAACACCATACTTGTTATAATGTCAGGATGAGGAGCTAAAGATGGTTTTGTCAGGCATACACCACACAATATACAATATGTTTAGCTATTAGTACGCAGAGTCACTTATTAACTAAGCAAGTTTTTAATTATTAGACCCTAAGAGAGAAAAAGCGACCGACAATGGTAGTGAAAGCGGAGAGGATGGAGCACCTACCCTTGGAATATCTATACAAACGACAGACCTGTATTCTTCTAACTTAAATATTGCAAACTCCAATTGGCAATGTTGCCCCGGTTCATTGAAAAACTTTCGTTGAATATGTACTTAGTTTTGCTTGTATTTTTGTAAAGTAAATAAAGCAAAATGATAAAAGAAATACGACTGCAAGTGTTTTTAAATGGAGCAGCTGATCAAACAAACCAGGGGAATCGGACTTTGAAAGTGGCGAAACTAATGTGCTCTGTTTAGTTAAATTTGAGAAAGATACAAGGTTTCGGATATGTTCAAATTATTTGTATAAAAAGTATTTAACGGATTTATTGCCTTTAGAAATCGAACATTGTTTTATAACTTAAGATTATAATTGAAAAGTTTTGCTTGCGTCTACATTATTAAAGTTACATTTTTATTAACAGAGAAACACAGCTTACTGGCCTTAAAACAGGCCATTATACTGTCCACGAAATATTTTAAATTAAAAGTGCAACTCCTGTCGTCTAAGGTTACAAAGGGCTGCAGCCACTACAATCATTTCATCAATATATCCCAGCAACGATTTTTGCTGAATAGCAGAGTGACCGAGCACCCTGAATTCCCTCAAGCAATCGATCATGTCGCGCATTTGGGCTCTGCAGGCAGGTTCTTGGGCCTTCAGGGTGGGCAGCTGGACAGACGAAGCTCGCTTCGAGGTGAGCGTACCATCTACAACGGTAAGAGACTGCTGGTTTGCTAGCTGCCCGCCTAAACGTTGGGCCTCGAATTTGCTAAGGGATCGCTTTGGTTCCTCCGCCGGCTGGTAGTCATCCTCATCCGCCGAGTCGTGGGGCTCCTCCATACCCGTTCGTCGAGCACGAGGCACTGCTTTGCCGGGCTCGGCGCACAAGGTTAGGTACTTGGGGATGACGTCTCGAAATCTGCTGGCCTCAAACAACTGGAGATCGTCGCAATTGCCGGGAAAGGCACTAGACACGTAACTGATAATACCTGGAAAGAAGTCAAAACTTAATTTTGGGACGATATATAAACTGAAGCTTACCATTTGTATTGATGCACAATATGAACTTGTAGCTGTCGCTGCCCAATCCTAAATTCAGTGCCACATCCGTTTCCACACACTCGATTAGAGAGCGGACATGCAGCAGATTGGCCCGGTAGTCCAATGGCGTGTGCTTAAACCGTACGTTATATTGCCGTACATCCGGCCAGCGGATCAGGGGTCGCAAATAGCGAGCCAGTTTTATAAGCGTTCGTTTGAAAGAGTCCTCGAGATCCGATTCGCTTAGCTCAAAGTGCTCGGCTAGCAAAGCGAAAGGTTCATTCTGACGGAGTTTCCTTAAGGTAATACAACAGTCCAGGTGTGTGATATTGGCACTTCTACAGATGAGCCGCTTCAGCAGTGACATGTGCTCTGGAGCCACACCCAAATGAAGGAGAGGTGCTTGTTCCACCGAAGCCAAAGTCAAACTCCTCATGCTCCTCTGCGGCTGGGGAAGTTCTCGCTTTATGAAAACAGCTTGTCGCACGGCGGAGGAAACTCTGGAATCAGCCGCCACAGTTGGCGTGGAGTGGACAGCACTCCGGGAACTCCTCGGTGTTGACGATGCCGAAGTAACTGTAGATGAAGCTGGTGTTACGGAAGGAGCTTGGACTGGTCTCGTTGTGGCCTTGATGATTGTGTTCGGCGGCAGTGAACTGATGGCCACTCCCAGGCTTTGAGAATCTTTCCTCGATATCACCTGCAGTTGGTTGCCGGAGGATCCGCTTGGACCTGCCTGAATTACATACTTTGGCGTCTTGAGGCTTGGAACTGAAAAAAGGATAATTCAATAACATAATTCAATGTATTTTGTTTAAATTATAAATATTGAAACTTAAAATTGTAACTGTATAAAAGCATTGTACCAAGATATTGTAAAAATGCATTGCCAAACCTTGAAAAAATTATTTTTTTTTATCAACGTTTTGCTACTTACATCCCACTGTGCCAGCTGGAGATGTTGTTGTTGATGTTGTTGCTCTCTTCATACTTGGTCTTATGAGAGCTGGTATTTTATTGACCACGATACCTCCAGAAGTGATCTTCACTGTGGCATTTCCCGCCTCGAGTTTCGCGAAGGGTTTCTGCGCAGATTAATTAATTTAATAAAAGTATTTGTTGTACATTTCTCTGTTGTGATCGCCACTTCACACATGTTACTTAACAGCTGTTCATGGGATTTTGAACGATCCGGCAACACCAGGTGAAAACAATAATAAGGGGAGTTGTTTATATGTTTTACTGACAGCTATTCACCTTAGTTACTGGCTGCGGATCCGCTGTTTTTGGGCGGAATACCACGTTCGGTGCTGCTACGCCACTCGAATTTCGAAACTTTGTAATTGTCAGAGCCATTTAAACGGCTAAAATGTTTTTTTTTTCACCGAGAGCAAAGAAGCCACTTTAACGTTGCCAAAAGAAATTCTGAGATTGAGCTGCCATATCATCGGCAAAGTTAAGAGAGCTCTGCAAACTGTGGCTGTTAAGGTGCGCGCCAATTTTAAATCTGAAAGCGCCAAAGCTTACACCATCAAACTGCAATTAGTGGATACTTGATGGGTAATTGCAGTGACTGATATTTCGAAATGCAGAGCAATTTGGCTACGCGCTACGTTTACTGCCCCCGAAAATGAGGCCATTGCGCACTTGAAGTGCCGTGTTTCGTATGTTTTCGACTGTCTTTCGTGGACATAACAATTGTGATTTAAATCGAGCCGATAAATAAACACAGGAAAAAATCTTTACGGCGTAGTCTAGAAAAAACTAGTGACTAAAAGCTTAATTATTTCCAAGCTTAATAAGATTTCTTCAAAATCACTTTCGAAGAACTCACAGAAGATATATAATTTTCTAAGCAAAAACAAGATAAATTTATAAACAATATATTTTTGAAGTTTACTTTATTTGCTCCTGGTGTACCTATCAATTGTTGGCAATCTATGAATGTGTTTTCCCCTCATAATCTTTTCTGCCGTTATGACAGCCGCCATAATTGCGAAAATGTTGCCAAGTTTTAACGAGTGCTGGCGAGTGCTTCCTGCAATTAATTTGGCAGCCCGATGACGCAACGGATCGCTCCTTGCATAATGAACTGGCCGCAAGAATACACACTCCGCATGGACAGCAAGTGGTAACTGGTTTTCTTTCATTTTCATTTTCATTTCTGTTTTCCGCCGCCTGCGTTACGTGTCTTTCGCAGGGGGTTTTGGCCATGGCTCGCTGGTCAATTTTCACTTTCACTTCCCCCGTTGTTGCACCAGAAACCCATTAATTTACGCCTGCCTTTCGGTGTTTCTTTAGCTTATAATTTAAATAGAAATCGTAGAGTCTAACACAATGATAAAAGTACTAACACATTTGGCTTAAAACTGATGCGGAAACCGTTTTCGTGGGTCTCCGCCAGATCTCGATGGGAGTAGCAAGTTAGTTTGTCCTCTGACTGCTACTCCCCGCTGGCTCTCCCTCTTCTGCTCTGGCTCCTCTTCATCTTCATCTTCATCGTCTTCTTCTCCTTTCTTCCGGCCGAAGAATTCCGGGAATTCTTCAACCCCTTTCTCTGCTACACTTCCTCCCGCTCGTGTCACCCGTTCAACGTCCAGCTCAACGTTGCTGCGCGGATGCATCTGAGAGTTACAGATGGACTCGCTGTCAGTGTCTCGCCTGCTGCTCCTCGTACTCCTTCCTGTTCGTCCTCCGTCGTCTTGTGCTCGCTTTCTGTGCTTCTGGCTCTGGAAATGCCCGGGGATCGGTCCCTAGTAGTGTCCATGGCCGTGACTGTGGTAGTCGTGGTGATCGTCGTGGTGCTCGTGGTGCTTGAAGATCGGCACCTCGACGTGGTACTTCTCCGGCACGGGGATCTCCTTGTGGATGGGCACCTTCACCTCCGAGTAGACGGGAATGGGCTTCTCAATGGGCACCTTAACCTCGTAGGGCACGGGCTTCTCGACGGTGTAAGGGACCTTCTTCTCCACGGTGTAAGGCTGAGGAACGGGCACCTTCACATGGACTGGGTAGGGTTTCTCCACCTGGGATGAAAGAAATGATATATAGTGATCGTTGAACTTTTTAGAAGTCCTTTCTAGCTGATTGATCTTAACTCACCTCAACCTTGTACGGCTTGTCGACGGGCACCTTGACCTCGTAGGGAACCTTCTTCTCCACGACAACGGTGTATGGCTTCTCGACCTCAACATCGTAGGGTTTGGGCACTTCCACGTCGTATGGCTTCTCCACCTCGTACTTCACCTCGTAAGGCACCTTCTTGATCACCTCATAGGGCTTGGGAACGGGCACCTCAACCTTGACCTCGTGGGGAACCTTCTTGATCACTTCGTAGGGCTGAGGCACTGGCACCTTGACCTCATACGGGATCTTCTTGATCACTTCGTAGGGCTGGGGCACTGGGACCTTAACTTCGTAGGGCTTGTCCACAGGAATCTTGACCTCGTAGGGGATCTTCTTGATCACTTCGTAGGGCTTGGGGACATGAACGGGCACTTTCACGTACTCCTTGACATGGACAGGCACCTTCTTCTCCACGATGTAAGGTTGGGGCACATCCACTTTCACCTCGTAGGGAATCTGGTTTGGAAAACGAAGATTTGTGGGTTAATGGTTATAAAGGAGAGGATAGGATATATAGCTTCATGTAAATGAATTGTTATAAATTTTTTTATTTTAGTAGATGAGTTAATGAGTTAATCTATACTCGATTAATAAGGATATACAAATCTTTTAATATTATTGAAAGCTTTTCTTGGGAACTTTTTATACCCTTGCAGAGCAAAAGGGTATTATAATTTCAGTCAGAAGTTTGCAACGCAGTGAAGGAGACACCTCAGACCCCATAAAGTATATATATTCTTGATCAGCATCACCATCTGAATCGAAATATGTATGTACGTCTGTCCGTCTGTCCGTCTGTCCGTCTGTCCGTTTCCGCGCAAACTAGTCTCTCAGTTTTAAAGCTATCTTGCTGAAACTTTCCCAAAAGGTGTGTAGTTATTGCACGCAGTATATAAGTCGGAACGGGCCGGATCGGCCGACTATATCGGATAGCTCCTATACGAGAGAATGAAATTAAAAATTCTTACTCCGTTGTTTTTGATCAGATCGACTTGAATTCTTCAAGATGGCGTTTTCTAACTGTTTTTGAATTTCGGATTAAATTTAAACAAAATCGGATAACTCTATCATATAGCTGCCATAGGAGAGATCAAAAAATATATATAGAATTAATTGAAATAAATTGATAGCATCGTTGTTTTTTATCCCACGAGCATGATTTTTTGAGTATCAAGTTTTTTAACTAGCCTTGGTTTTTAAAAAAAAATTTCATAAAAATCGGACAACTATATCATATAGCTGCCATAGGAAAGATCGAAAAATCTATATAGAATTAACGGAAATAAAATGATAACATCGTTATTTCTCATCAGAAAATCATGATTTTTGGAATATAGAGTTTTCTAACGACTCTTGAATAGCAAATAAAATTTCATTAAAATCGGACAACTATATCATATAGCGGCCATATGAACAATAGTCAAAAATATGGAAAACTAATAGAAAAGTCGTCGTAGCTTTGATGTTCTTTAGCCTTTGTGTATTCTGTTCGAAATATTTGATGACTGCAAGGGTATATAAGCTTCGGCTTGCCGAAGCTAGCTTCCTTTCTTGTTTTTTATGTAAGTAACTTTCGAGTTACAGATTTTGTGAAAAGAATAAGGACTCACCTTCTTCTCGACGGTGTAGGGCACGTGCTTGGTGACCGTGTAGGGCACCGGAACCTTCTTCTCGATGGTCACCGTCTTGATGTGCTCGTGATGGTGCTCGTGGTGGGGCTGGTAGTGGTGGTAGTCGCCCAGGTGGAGGCCCCTCTTCTCCACGGTCTTGCCGTCGCCCTCGGCCTTCTTATCCTCGACGGCTCCGCCACAATGGGCCAATGCCACGCACACGGCGAGACAAGGAAGTACGAACTGGAATGGAGGGGAGGGGATACGGACACGGTTCACACTCTGATCACTTTGAACACTCGGCCACTGGGGCTAGATCCTTTCGATCGGTCGGTGGCTTTACCATTCGCATTGTTGAGCTGCTGATTCGACGTCTCACGGGGGAACAATTACTCCACAATTCGCTGTGCTGCACGGGTATCGAGATCCAAGCTGGGACTGAATCGCTGAGCCGCTGCACTCAGCTTATATACACCGAAAAATTGGACTGTCTTGTCTTTCTATATCTCGCAACGCAAGTCGACGGCGCGGCGCATTCGCAACTCTTTTGCCGTCGAATTGTTGTTGTGGATTTTGGCTTAGTAATGAAAAGTCAGTCGGGGGAACGGTGTTATATGAAAACTTGTTTCGTTTTCGGTTTCCACGAACGGGAAGGGGGGTTGGATGGCACGACTCCTGCACTCGATATACTCCAACAAGGTAACCGGGTCGTTATCCTACAGACAATAGCTAGGAAGTGGAAATCTTTGTTACACAGACCCACAAACCTCACCAACGAACCGGCGGCGTCTTTGATTTATGTATCGGTATATTGGCCAAAAACTATGTCGGATCGCAGGCCGAGGCTTCCGTTTTATTTTTCGGGCCCCCACCTGGACATATGATACATAAGATTTTCGAGAGGCTGGGATTATGCAAATGCCCGCGGCTATTGACTTCGGCTCGTTGCAAACTCCACAAGCCGAAACCCAATAGCCAAAATAGAAACGCAGTGTGGTAAGTGGCAGAGACAATAAGAAGGTTAACTAAGCACAATGCGTTTGGATATTCGATATATTTTACATATGCGTATTTCATATCGGCTTATAGAGCTTTATGGGGTCATCCACATCCACAGCATCTCGGATTGGTGAGTGGCACCACAAAAGATTTACACCGAAAAAGATTGCTGCCTTCCATTCTTCTAGCTGAGTTCATCCTCGGGTCTGCGACCGTAGCTAATTATCTTAAAATTATGTGAAGTTGAAAATGGTAAATAAATCTTAAGAAGTACCAATAACAATCAACGGTTAGTGTTTGATGCGCGTACTTTTCGCGAAAGGTCAATATTATAACAACGTTCTTATCCACAAAAGATACATTCACCAGAGTGCCAAAATAAGTGATCTGTTTTTCATTTGGGGAATGAAAAGTAACAAGGTAATTAATTTATTTTATTTAAAACATATAATTAATGTTCAACATGAATTTATGAATTTAGAGGCTTGTAATTTTTCATTTTTTCTGCCAGTGCAACGTGTGGTTTACTTTTGGCATCATTGGCGCATTGGGTCAATCTGTTTTTGGATATTATGGGCGAGGGGGCTGCAAATACGTTGGTTGTCCGAATCCGAATCCGAATGAAACCCCTGACACACGGCTGCCACAACTGGCAATTTGGTGGCTCCCCGGCCGATCGTGATTGCTACCCGCAAGTGCCGCCTGTGGGAGTCCACGGCGTGACTGGATGTACGTACGAGTGGCTATATCCAACCACCATAGTACCTCGCGGATCCATGAGAGCCGTATTCGCGAGTGCGCATTATGTGATGTATGACTGACTGCCTGGTTGCCTGGAATTTTGTGCAATCACTCGCAGTCATTAAATTGAAAACATACTTAGCTTCGAGTTGGCTATTTTAAAATCCATCGTGTGGCAATACCAACAATTCGAGTAAACACACTGACTAAAACAAAAGCCAGGTACCATTTTCTTTTATTTTTTCGCAAATCCATGGTGGGGAAAAAAGCGGCTTAAACTAAAAAAAAATAATAAAGGAAAAAAGCGACAGACGCGGAAGGCAGGCCATAGCATTTACATGCTCATTCTATTTCATAATCAAATTTAGGCTCCGGTTTTTTTTTTGTCCGCTAATTGCCCATTGTCCAGTTTTTCACCCATTATCCTCCCCGCAGCTTTTGCACCATTTAGGCCATTGCAATTCCCCAAAACGATTAGCGGCTCTTTCTGTCTGATTAACGGGATCGCAGTTTCCCTCTCGTTCGCTCAAGCCACCTCTCTCTTTCCCGAGCACTGCATTTGGTCAACGACCTTCACTTGTTTTTAAAGTGGGGTCTTTACTTTGCCTCTTGTCTTCTCTGCTCGCCACTCCCAAATCTTCAGAGTTCGCATCTTGCAGCGTGCGTTCGCTTTATCTTCAAAAGAAGGGTAAAATGTAATGGCAACCTTGACCTAATCATTATTCCATTTCCATTCAATCATTGTGTATCTTGTTATCCGGCTTGTAACTCGGGGATTTACTGTCCGACGAAGAGACTGAGCGTGTGGAGTGTGATTAGATTTTAAAATGGCCATAATTGGACAGTCTTGCAAGCGGCCAATGTGAAAGTAAATATCTCAATTCGATTGTTATGTAACGGCTTCCTTTAACCCATTTTACACTAGCGATAAATGTAGTGTTTAACTATTTTTGATATTAATCGTTTTACTTATTCCAGTAGTAAAATATATACATTATAATTATAATAGTGAAAAATAATTGGTTTAATTTTAGTGCCGTTAAACAAGTAACAAATGAAAATACCAATTGCTCGAAAATCTGTAATTAAACCGGGTCCTTGAAGTAGTCCACCATTTAACTGGTTGTTTGACTTATATAACCATTTTAAGGCTTAATGGCAATCATGTCAATATGGACTCTAAAGCGGGAAATGCAAGAAACTTGATTGAGGTTGATGCGAATCCCCGAATACAACCATAAAAGCAGTAACTCATTTTCAATTAAATATTTAGTAGGATTCTTTTTCTTAATTTAAGATCAATTTGAAAAGTTTTTTTTATTAAAAATAGGTTTTAAGTTAGCCTGTAAGATACGTCACATAATTCCGTAGTTAATTTTTTAATTTTAAATTTAAACATTCTAAAAGTTAACAGTGCAGTGCTGCCACCCCAAACAGAAAGCGCTGCCAACTTGGGACCTTTAAAACAACATGATTGTTGATAGCTTCTGACTTTCTATATCTGCCACCGCTTTATATCGATATACCTAGAGGTGACACTTTATCCGCAAGTCATTTCAGCGTCAAGTCATCCGGCATTTGTTTGCAATTTTTTAAAGGAAATTAAGGAAAAGTAAGCACTGATTCGAGTATTATTTTAAAACGAACGTATGTGTTAACATCCGAAATTCCAGACCACCATGTTTTTGACCCGCTCCGAGTACGACAGAGGTGTGAACACCTTCTCGCCGGAAGGCCGCCTCTTCCAGGTGGAATATGCCATTGAGGCCATCAAATTGGGCTCCACAGCGATTGGAATTTGCACTCCAGAAGGTAAATTAGGCAATTTTTAACAAGCAAAGCAGTTTCTTCACGGAAAAGTCCTATTTTAGGTGTCGTTTTGGCCGTGGAGAAGCGTATCACATCGCCGCTGATGGTCTCCAGTACGGTAGAGAAGATCGTTGAGGTGGACAAGCATATAGGATGCGCCACCTCCGGCTTGATGGCCGATGCCAGGACCCTGATCGAAAGAGCCCGCGTGGAGTGCCAGAACCACTGGTTCGTCTACAACGAGCGCATGTCCATCGAGTCCTGCGCCCAGGCCGTTTCCACCTTGGCCATTCAGTTTGGGGATAGTGGCGATAGCGATGGCGCCGCCGCCATGAGTCGCCCCTTCGGCGTGGCCATCCTTTTTGCCGGCATCGAGGCTGGCCAACCGCAGCTCTGGCACATGGATCCGTCCGGCACTTTTGTGCGCCACGGAGCAAAGGCCATCGGTTCGGGCAGCGAAGGTGCACAACAGAATCTGCAGGACAACTTTACCACCACAATGAAACTCGACGACGCCATCGAACTGTCGCTGAATACCTTGAAGCAGGTCATGGAGGAGAAGCTGAACTCCACCAACGTGGAGGTCATGACCATGACCAAGGAGAAGGAGTTCTACATGTTTACCAAGCAGGAGGTGGAGCAGCACATTGCCAAGCTCAACGCGTAAGCACAAGGGACTTTTAATTGGTTAACTTCAAATGTAATGTGAATAAATGGATTCTAAATCGAACTGAGGGAAATTAAAGTCTTTGGATGGCTTCTTTAAAGTGGAACTTGAAACTTTAGTTGAAACCCCATTTGGAATAGTTTTATAAACAATTTCCTGCATAGCCCTTCTTCAAATAAAGAGCCAATTTTCTTTATATACAGTTGACTTTATTGGTATGCATGTATAATTCGTGTAAGTGTATATATATAATTTTTATTCGCTACAACATTTGTGGCTCCATTGGCGTCGCTGGAAACCGCTACAATAATATCTCGTTTCGCATAATAATTTATAATACATGCAATCTAGACACAAACTGTTGAGCAATTCAAACAGCTCGGATTAACTTGGTTAATCGCGTACAAAGGCAAATCATAAAGAACTCACTTTGTTCGATGAACGAACTCCTAAAGTTTTCCTGATTTTCGCTATAATTCATTGTGTCGTTTGCGTGAGTGCATGTGTAAAACATTTTGCCTAGAACCGAAATACAAACAAATAAGGCAGATCATTAAACATTTACATCTAATTAGGGCTTTTCGAATCGAAGGAATTGCAGGTATGCGTGTGGGTTTTTGTTGCTTGTGGACAGACAGGGAAGACAATCAAAATGAACAAGTTGTATACCTATATCGTACGAGAATATCGCTATATATACTAATATATATATCTCTACATGTGTGTGTATAAATACATAAGTAATCGGGGCTAATCCCCGCGAGCATTCACAATAGTTTTCATCACACATCCTACGTCTGATGGTGTTCGCCGCCACTGGGACTGCTGTTGGTGTTTGTGTTGGTATTGGTGTTGTTGGTGTTGCTGCTGTTATTGTTGTGGTTGCTGCTGCCGCCGGTGGTGGCGGTGCCGCCACTGCTGCTGGGTGTCCGCATCATTAGGCGGGACAAGCTGGTGTCGCTGAGCGAATAGATCTCCGGTTCGAAGACCGGAGGACACTCCATGTTCGGGTAATCCGGCGTGGCAGCTTTCGAGTCCACGGATCCCGAGCTGGAAACCTTTGGGGTAGCTGCACTCTCCGATATCGTCGCCTCCGCCGGCTCCTCCTCCCGCTGCCTGCTGGCCATGATCGGTGGCGGAGGGGCCGGTGGCAGCGGCGGCTGCAGACCCTCCGATGAGCACAGGTTCGTGGTGGAGGTGGTCATGATCCCGGGGCCCCTGTAGCTCCGGTAGCCCGCCTGATTGTGCGTCGGCAGGGTGATCTGGCTGAAGATCTCCTGGTCGCAGTCCGGGTCCGCACTGCTCGGCGGCGTAATTGCCTGCTGCTGCTGCAGCTGCTGATGGTGACTGTGGTGGCCGAAGAGCGCCCGATGCAGCAGCGGCGAGCCCAGGAAGTGGTTCTCCTTGGAGTGTTTCGCCGGCGTGCCACCCGAAATGGAGAGCTTCGAGAAGATCGGCGCCGAGTTCTTGCGATGCGCGTCGTACTTGGTGCCCACGATCTTGTCGCGCAAGTCCTGATTGTACGTCTGGCTCTTCTTGATGCTGCTGCCTCCGCCTACGATGGCCAGTCCATTGCCGCCGGCGCCATCCAAGGCGTGGTTCGATTTGGACTTCTTGTTCAGCGGCAGCGTCATGGTCATCGCATGACCCGGGCCACTGCCCGAGGATCCGGCGGAGTGCTTCGAGAAGGGGAACCGTCGGTCGCTGCTCGACTTGCCCTTGGATTTCTTCTGCTCCGCCCCGGATCCGGAGCTCTTGCCACTGTTGACGCTGCTGGTCTTGTGCAGGAAGCTGGAGAGTTGCAGCTGCTGGGAGCGCAGGAAGTGCTTCGTCTTGCTGCTGTGCTGCGGCTGCGTCTGCTGTTGGTGCTGCTGCTGCTGCACCTGCTGCTGGTGGTGGGCATGGTGGTGCTCATGCCGGCTGCTGGAACTGGTGCTCGGCTCATCCCCACAAATCAGTTCGTAGCCAAAGTCGCGCAGCTTCTGACCCTCCTTGGTGCGGGCCCGCTTGATGCTCTCGTCGTCCGGCTTGAAGCTGATCTCGTAGTCGGGCGTCTTGGGCAGACTCACGCTCTGGATCTTGGGCAGCTTCTCCAGCGGCTTGGTCACGCTGCTGCTCGTGGCGCTCTGCTGGCTGGCCGTCGATTCGGTGCGCGCATGCTTGTGCTTCTCCACGCCCAAGTGCACCCGGTTGTTGTACATCTCCTGGGCCTCCTCCTCCTGCTTGAGCAGCATCAGGTCCTTGAGCGTCACGAAGCCTTGGATATTGTGCCCGTGGTCCAGGGTGTGGCCCACACTCATCTTGGGCAGCAGCGTTTTCGAGGTGTGGAAATCAAATTCCACCAAATTCGGATTGGAGGCGTGCAGGTAGTTGAATGGCACCTTCTTCAAACTCGACTTGCTGCTGGGACTCTGGCTCTGGCTTTGGCTCGGACTCTCCTCGGAGCTCTGGTGCTGTAGCGATGTGGGCGTGGCCGTGGGCGTGGGCGCCGGCGATGCGGGTGGCCCGAGAATCGAGGCTGAAAAGGATACCGCCGACTCGGTTCCACTCACCACACTGACCACCGAACTTCTGCTGGAGCTGCGCGAAAGCTTGGGCGCCACCAAGGGCGGAATCTGGGTGGGCGGCATGGCCGGATCGTGGTAGCCCGGTGTGTTGGCCCCGATCTGGATGCCAAAGCTGCCGCCGGGCACCTTCCGGTAGCTGCGGTACTGCTCCGTGGGCACGGGGATGTCGCTCGATGGCTTCGCCGCACTGTTCTTGAACATCGTGAACTTGCGAATCGAGACCAAGTAGCCAGATGCCGGCTGCTTGGCGGGTCCAGACGAGGGCGGTGTTCCACCGGGCAGCGCCATCGACATGGACATTTGCTCCTTGTTGCCCTGCGGCGATGGTGTGCTCAGGTTCTTGGCCACCAGGGCTTCGCACTCCTCGCCCGAGCTGTCGTTCTCCGAGTACAGATCCTTGGCACTGACACCGCCGCCCGATCCCAGGCTGGGCGGCACCTTGAGCGAGGCCTGGCGCAGGAAGTCCACCCACTGGTTGAGTGCGTCCAGCGACTCGGCCGCAAAGTAGAAGCTCTTGGCCGTGTGGTAGACCTTGAAGGCGTGCGGCTTCGAGTGCACCTCCTTGGCCAGCGAGACCGTGAAGCCGGGCAGGAAGATCACCAAGCTGGCGCTGGTGCTCTGCTTGCTGCGAAACCCGTACAGAATCGTGTCCAGCATCACGAAGTAGATCCTGGCCCAGTAGGTCACGCCGCGATGGTTCTTCTTGCGCCTGTACAGGTGGCCCTGGATGTCGCCGGTGCCCAGTAGCTTGAGGTTCGTGTTCCGCCGCTTGGCCATCAGGCTGTGCTTCTTTTTCAGGGTCAGCGTGCGCGACTTGCTCGGCGTGTGCAGCTCGCTGATCTCCGATGGATCCACCGCTGCGGGCTGAGGCACTGGCACAGGAATCGAAATGCAGGTAACACTGCTGGCTGGCTGCATGCTGGCGGGTTTTGGCGGAGGTGGCGGCACCGCCGACGGTGTCATGTCCCTGTTCTTGAGGGGACGCGGCGGAGGAGCCGGCGGTGTGACCAGCAGGAACTCCTTCCGCGGCTCGATCGCCGGCGGCGTGTCCGATTCCTCGCCCGAATTGTCGTATGCCGGCGTACTGTGACTCTTGTCCAGCCGACCGCGACGTCCCTGTTGCACCAGCGGCAGATTGACGGCCTCGGCGAGGGGCAGATCCTGACCCCTTGTGGCCTGGTTTATCGCCTCCAGCAAGTCCTCGGCGTTCTCCGTCTTGCAGTTGCGCAGCGTTTCCAGGGCATCCTCGTCGCCCTCGTCCGCAAACGGAATCGGCTCGAAGGTCTCCAGTATTGTGTTCTCCACATTGCAGGTGAACATTTCGTCCTTCACTACGTAGTCCTCCTTGGCGTTGAATCGGACCACCTTGCTTACTCCCGGCTTGTAGCGATCCCCGAGGAATTCGCGCTGCGAGTCCTCCGTCAGCTGCTTCAGCTTGCGCACCTCGTGGAACATCCGCTTGGCCTTGTCCGTGGAGCTGTCGCCCGCGATTCCGATGCAGGTCGTGGGCCTGGGTGCAATCTCCAGGCCGTAACCGAAGGATATCGACTTGTCGCGGATGCTGGGCGAACCGGGATCACAGACGGCGGAGGAACCAACTCCCGGCTTTCTCTCGTGCCACGACGGCACCACCAGATCTGAGTGCTTGAGGCTCAGGAACTCGTCGCCGCATATGGTGTTCCTGCGCTGGAGCAGTGCCCTGGGCTTGGGGTAATACAAACGGATCTCGCGGGCTGCCGACTTGGGATCCGTGGGCGTGGGTATATCACTGCAGCTCGAGTCGGAGTCGGAGGCGGAGGACACTGGATTGACCTTGGCTAGCACCTCTCTCGGCTCGATGCCTAGGGTTTTGCTGGGATCAGGCACTGTACCTCCGATTCCTCCCGCGGCCTTTGGCTCCGGGTCCAGGGTCAAAAAGGCAGCCCTTGGCGTTGGACTCGGCATCTGCGCCCAGCGTCCGGCCAAGTTGCGCTTCTTGCTGGGCAACCGGTAAGGCTGCATGTAGATCTGGCCGAACATCTTGGTGTGCTTCGGCCGCTTCTTCACCGTGAGCCGCACCTGGTCGGGCAGCGCCTCCCTCAGATGCTCCAGCACCGTGCGATGCTGCCAGCCCACGACGGTCTGGTAGTTGATCTGCACAATCTCGTCCCCATCCTCTATCTTTCCGCAGTTGTGGGCCGGCGAGTTGTACTTGATGTCTGTGACACGGTGGATGCCATTGTAGCTGGACTCAATGTTGAAGCCCAGCTCGGACTCGCGTCTTTTCAGGTCCACAACGTCGAGGGATGCAGGCTGCAGCACCATTGGATCGGATATGTCCTGGATGACGAAGTTGGCCAGGTTTTCCAACCTCTCCGCTGACTGTCGAATCGCTGGCACCGGCTGCAGCGAGAAGCGATCCCGGTGAGCAATTGTGGCCAACTCGAGGCCGCTCTTTAGCACATTGCCGCAGTACTCGCGGTACATCTCCTGCCGGCGGAACGGTGTTCTCTCCAGGCTGCCCACCAATGGTTTCAGAGTGGCGATTGTCCGGGTGATATCGTGCAGTATCCGCGTATCGATCTTGGTGCTCTCGGCATGATTTTTGGCCAGCTCGCGATGCAGATTCCTCGCGGCCGTGGCCACATGTAGGGCCATGAACTGCAGATTGTCGTTTTTCAAGTGATAATGCTGGAATTTTAAGGTCATTCTAATTTAGGTGAGAAATTTATAATACCAGCGAACTCACTAAGTTCCTCAGGTTCTCCACAGCCTCCAGCAAGATCTCCTGATGGCCGATGCGCAGCATGCCCAGATTCTCAAGCTCATATGGACGTATATTGAGCAAAGCCCGACCGCCGATCTCCTGCCTGGAGAACTCATACAAGTATCCCTTCATGGACTCATCCAGACCTGCAAAAAAAAAAAAAAAAAAAAAAATCGTTAAGTATGTGCTGAACAATTAATACTGAACAAAACACAAACTCTTGCTGCACCGTAGTTGCAGTATCAGTTGTTGTTGTTGTTGCTGCTGCTTTTTGGGGCAGTGGCTGCGAGATGCACTTTTTCTTTCTCAGCTGCTGCGTTTTCCTTGACCTCGAACATTACCTCTGATCCAGTCGGTGACCTGGTCGGGCGTCCACTCGGCGACATTGATGTAAGCCATCTCGCTGTTGCTGCTGATGATCCCGACTGGGCCTCGCCTACGGCATATTCCTTATCTTTGCGGAAAAACAATCGGACGAAGTTCGGAATTGTTGCGTCGGACGCAATGCGTCCCATGAATCGGTGTTGCCAGATGGTGAACGGCTACGGACAAGCTAAAAAATCCTGTTTTCACGCTGAATTCGCAGCACTGTTTGAAATTGTTCACCCACCCGATGGAAAAATCGGCTAACGATAACACATTTGCCATACGATAAATGATAGCCCATACTGTTTTGCAACACTACAACCACAGCACCAATTAAACAGCTGAGCGCCTTGCGAATCGAATTGATTTGCCCCCAAAACATTCCAATAAATGCTTCAATGACAGCATCAAATGGAGATAAATAGGCGAATATTCTATCCACTGCCCCAATGCCTCTTCCCAGCCTACAACTACCCCCACCCACTCGCCATGTACACTCGAGGAAATGTATATGTATACGAGTGATGGGAACGCGCACGTTTCTTCAACGCAACGTTTTTAGAATCGAATCAGTCACTTGCGAGAGGGAGAGGCACGACGAAGTAAATCACCGCGTGTTTTTTCTAATCGCTGCAACTTGGCTGCTGCAATCAAAATTCGCTGGCCGAAATGTCTGTGACCCAGACGAAACAAATCAAGTTCTACAATCCATCGAGTTCCGCCAGCTCCGACAGGTAACGAACGACTTTTTAATGCCGCGTTAATTCACGCACGGTCAAAAAGTAAAGTGTGAAAAAAAAGCCATTAGAATGTGATACACATACACACATACAAAGGCATGTGCTCCAAGCCATTCATCAACTCAACATCGTAAGGCCTAAACACGCAATAAAAATAAATGCTAGGAAAATGGCATTAGGGCCTCAGCTCGCAGATACCACTACACATACCATGTGATAAATTCAATTTCAATATAGTTGCCGGTTGCATCGGATCGGCGGAGGAAGCGAGAGGGAATTACGAAAAAAGAGCGAGATAGTAAGGCGAACCCCTGCGAGACAGTTACAGGCTAGATATGCGCGCGTGAGTGCGTTGTCTGCAGCGCAGTGCAACTTCACGCACGAGTTAACATGTTTTATATTTTCAAAGATTTTTTTTATTTTTTTGTGGATTATAAATTATGTTAAAAGAAAATAATATTAAACTAAAAATATTTTATGTTATGAAGTCAGAAAAATTTGTAGTTCGTCCGCAGATAAAATACATGTAAAAAGTTTCAAAAGTGGATATTCAGTTCAGTTTAGTTCTACCTATCAGATTTCATACAACGGAAGGTTGGATACTGTCCGTTTTTCACATTTATCCAATTTGGTGTCACGCCAACAATCACCTCACGCGCTCACCATTATGCAAACGCAGGCGACAACAACAAAGGGGAGACGACGCCGACAGCGGCGACGGCAGCGCAGCTTTTTAACCTTAGCTGCCTTAACACTTTTTTTTGCCATTCAATCCCCAATCGTCGCTCACCTCATACCTCTGCCGACCATCGGTGCTTGTCTTATTTTATTTTTATTAGTTATCGAATAAATATTGGCCGAAACGCAAAAGGTGTACCGCTGTGGAGGAAATAAAAGCTCTAAATCACATGTGATCCACGCCGGCGGCGATTCGCGTGAGTGTTCTGTGAGTGAGTGACCCATTTTTGGCATCGCCGGTTGCGTTCTTGCCGCATTCGCTGTTTCTCACGCCCACGCGGACGGCAGAGAAATTCAAGAATCGCTGGCAGACCAGGCTAAAAATGAGCAGCATCACGTTTTTGTGCAGCAAGTCGTCGTCCCACAACAACAACAACAATAGCAACCATAGCAGCAATGATATGCCAAAAGGAGCAAAAGCATTTGCAGCGGCATCCGCCGGCTTACTAACAATCGCCACCCATCAGCAACAACAACAACAACAACAGCATCAGCTACAACAACATCAGCAGTCAAAGGTTAAGGCTATAGCAGCCAAAACCAATGGTCACATGTAATTCACTGCATTTTCCCTCATTTTTAACGTAAAAAAATCGAATTGAAATCGAAATCCCATTTTATGTGTTTGTATGTATGTAAATTTGTGCATGACTTTCCGTCTGTGTGGTGTGTGTGTTTGAGTGATTGTTTTGTTGTGTCATTTACCGCCATTCTAATTGTTTTGGTGCTGCGCTTGTTTGTCCAGTACTCTCGTTTCGCCCCGTTTCTGTCTGTTTTCCAGTGTTTAATTAACGCTCGCGTTTTGTGTTAACATTTTGTTTATCGAGTCTGCGGTGCGGCAAATAACAACAAATGTTGAAAAGACGATAGCGTCAGCAAGTGTGCTCTCGATTCTCCAACATGGCAGCGATCACAAAGAGCCACGTCTATCGGTTTTTGCCAACTCCGAGCTCCTCTATTCCCAGCTTTCATCCTGGATCCCCTGGAATGCCTGCTGTCCTTGTCCCACCTGCCTGATAGGCCATAACCTGTTGTTCCTTTTTTCGGGAAGAGCGCTGCACACGTGGCAAATGCTGCTCTCCTCAGTCCAGTTTCTCTCTCAAGTTAGCGAAAACTATAAATACGCTGAGGAATCTCGGTCTCTGGCGTCACCAGATTATTGGCCTCTGCACCAAAAAAAAAAAAAAACTGAATCAATACCGGCAAATCTGTTTAAATGCGTCAATTTTGACTATAGAAGAAAAATCCCAATACGGAAATTAAAGTGTGTAATCTACGTTATTTGTTTATTTAACCTGGGACATTGGTTTTTATATCGTGTTCGATATTACTTTGACCAAAACAATATAGAAAGATTATTTAAAATAACCTTTTTGCCTTGTATTTTTCTTTCTCTGTGCTCTATCTTTTTCGACAAGAACAAAACCCAAAAGATACAGATAAATTCAGAAAGAGAGGGTGCAACGAACGCGCCTACGCAGCATCCAAAAGATGGACCGTCTGGTGTTGCTTTGTCTGCCTGACCGGTGCACTCATTTTGTACCGCTTCCCAGAAATTGGTTGTTTGTTTATTTTTCTTGTACTTGGCACAAGTTTTTGCCTGAATTACTTTAATGCCAAAATAAAACCAAAAAGACATTGTTTTGGAAGCATTTGTGAGGTCACGTCTGTAGGTCTGCAGAGCACATGGCGGAAAAACCCAATCGTAATATCGTTTTAGCATATATGTATGTACAAATATTAATGATATGGGGTATAAATGAAATTAGTTTGCGTCAATGCTGTATAAAAAAATAAAAATATTTTTGTGGGTTTTTACCAATAATAATAACATTGTTTAACATTTTTGTTGACCTACTCAAGGTTCATATATAACAAAACCATTTAATGTTCTTATTAAACTTACTTTTTCGCGAATTCATTTATTGCTGATTTCAAGTTTCATAACAAATCCGAAAAAAATCATTTCGAATCAATTAATTCTACCGCACACTCTCCAAATTAAAAAACAATAAATTTAGAGCGTCCGTTATCTATCTTCATCGGAAGCCACAATTAACCTTTTAATGTTTGCAATGTTATCTTCTATTGCACTTAATTAAGGCTTTAAGTAGAAGGCTATTTATAGAACATATTGATCAGTTGATTAATTCTGCGTAGGCGAAATGTCTAGTTAAATGCGCTTGTGTGGGAACAAGGATAGGGTTTTTAAAGTAGAGTAGGTCAGTGAGTATACTGCATCCTTGACCTCACAGCTTTAAGCTTCCATTGCAATACCTCCTTCTCTGTAGCCATTTCACTAACATATACGAAGGTAATCTTAACCTATTTTTTTACCTAAAAAAATAGTTGAAATTATTGTGAAATTAATCAGTGCTCGGTGATAAAAACGTTATCGTGGCTAATCGCTGAGTTCCGCCTATTTTAGTCGTACTTAACGTCATCGTTATATTGTTGGAATGTGGAATTTGGTAATCGCCAACTAATCTGTATATATGTACTATTTGCAGCGATGAACGTTCTGATGTCACTGAGCAGCTGTACGTGGATCCGTATGCCGACCTTGGCAGCGGCCTTGCCGGGGATCTCAATTGCTGCCCGGCCTCACCAACCACAGTGCCTGCAAAAGCTTCCCTTGAATCGCCCATGAAGCGTTCGGGAAGGAGACAGCGAACCACATCAATTGGAAACCAGACCACCACCGCGAATCCGTCCGAATGCATCATACGTGCAAACAATCGCACGATTTACACAGCAGGACGTCCGCCGTGGTACAATTGTGCTGGCCAGCAGGTCGAGCCCTTTGTGATAGGTTCGAGTTTTAAATATAAATATCTATCAAGTCTCTAACATTTCAAATGAATTTCAGGTATCTGCGGAGGAAGTGCCTCTGGCAAGACCACAGTGGCCGAGAAAATTATCGAGAGCTTGGACGTACCGTGGGTAACCCTGTTATCCATGGACTGCTTCTACAAGGTCCGATGGGATTCAAATTTAACAGCATACCAGAACTCATAGTTTTAATATCCAACCTTCAGATCCTAAATGAGAAACAGCACGAGCAAGCCCTTCTCAATGAATACAATTTCGATCACCCGGATGCCTTTGACATCGAGCTGCTGCTGGATGTGCTCACCAAACTTAAAGAGGGACGCAAGGTGGAGGTTCCCGTCTACAACTTTGTGACCCATGGCCGTGAGAGCCAAACGAAGACCATGTACGGAGCCAACGTGATTATCTTCGAGGGCATTCTCACCTTCCACAGTCCCGAGGTTCTAAAATTGCTGGATATGAAGATCTTTGTGGACACCGATCCGGATATTCGCCTGGCCAGAAGGTTAAAAAGGTAAAGGATGGATAAAGACCATCTGGCTGGATAATTGCATAAAAGTTTGGTTGCAGGGACATCTCACAACGCGGCCGCGACCTGAAAGGAGTACTTAAGCAATACCTAAATATGGTAAAGCCCTCCTATTGCAATTATATAGCTCCAACCATGGCCCATGCGGATATCATTGTTCCTCGCGGGGGCGAAAACAAGGTGGCCATTCATCTCATCGTGCAGCACGTGCACACACAACTCCAGCTGGTGAGTATAACAACTACAAGTTAGTTGAAGCCCATAACTAGCCCCTTTTTATATTTTAGCGCGGATTTAAGCTGCGTGAAACTCTGGCCAACTCCTACAAGGACCAGCCAATGCCACATTCTCTGCACCTGCTGCATCCCACGCCCCAGATCAAGGGCCTGCACACATTTATCCGCTGCCGAAATACGTCCCGCGATGAGTTCATTTTCTACTCAAAGCGCCTCATCCGGCTGGTCATCGAGTTTGCGCTCAGTCTGTTCCCTTTTAAGAAAACCACTGTGGAGACACCACAAGGAGTTCATTACGAGGGCAAGCGCATGGAATCACGTAAAATCTGCGGTGTTTCCATTCTTCGGGCTGGTGAAACCATGGAGCAAGCCGTCTGCGATGTGTGCAAGGATATACGCATCGGAAAGATCCTCATTCAGACCAATCTGAAGACCGGCGAGCCGGAGCTTTACTACCTGAGGCTGCCCAAAGACATAAAAGACTACAAGGTGATACTAATGGACGCTACCGTGGCCACTGGTGCGGCGGCCATGATGGCAATCCGGGTGCTGCTAGATCACGATGTGCCCGAGGACAACATCATCCTGGCCTCGCTGCTGATGGCAGAGATCGGTGTGCACTCTATTGCCTATGCCTTTCCTAAGGTGAGTTGACACGGCTGACCCAAAAGGGAAAATTTCGAACTTATTTATATTTTTCTTTCCAGGTTAAAATTGTTACTTCCGCTCTGGATCCGGAGATTAATAGTAAGTTTTATGTTATACCCGGCATTGGTAACTTCGGCGATCGCTACTTTGGCACGGAGCCCTCCGATGAGTACTAAGGCGATCCGGACCATTTTACATCCACACAACTTTGAAACCATCAAGTTTCTAATGTATCCTAGGTTAAGTTCAAATCGTTACTTAAATTATGAATTCGGAACGAGAAGCTGTTTTATTGCAATTAAAGGAACCGTATGAGCAGTTGAATCAGAAAAGCAAGACTGCCCACCACCAGGGCAATGCCCACATATCGTTGGATTAGCTTCTCCCGATTTCTGGTTTGGATCTGTACCTCCTGCACCTCCTGTTTGTTTGCACATCTCGTCCAATCCCGCTCGTCATCCAAAATTTCGCCTACCATGCTGAACTTGCTGACACTGGTTATTCGAACATGGACACGGTACCCAGGAGATTCTCCCGCATGGGCAGCAGTACCTGTTCATAGCTCTTGTTGTGACCGACGTAGTGCAGTTTGTCGTGGGAAACTTCTGTGACCAGAACAGTGTATATTTCACCCACTCTTTCCGCATATGGTTCATAGCTGTAGAAGAGATCTGTGAGCCGTTTAGTTCGCTTTTTCACCAGGTTTGCGGGTATTCGCTCCATTTTGGCAGCTGGTGTGCCCGGTCGAGGAAAAAATTGATTGATGAACAAGCTAGGGAAGCGATATTTGGCGCATAGCGTCATCGTCTCTTCGAAATCCGCCTCGGTCTCTGTTGGGAATCCACAAATTATATCGGTGGCAATCGTCAGGCCCGGCACACGCTCTCTTAAAAAGTCCACTACGTGCTCGAAGTCCTGGCGGCAGTACTCCCGCTTCATTTCGCCCAACACTGAGTCACTGCCGCTCTGTAAATATTTAAGAGGTAAGCCTAGAGTATGTTTCTTGAAATAGATCCTCACCTGCACAGGAACATGCAAAAAGGCGTAAACTCTCGGGTGCTGCAGCACCTTGGCCACTTCTTCAAGGTGTTCCAGTATGTAGGGCGGATTTGTCATACCCACACGCAGCATACAATGCTCGGGAATCACTTCAACCAGCTGCCAAAGCAGTTCCGGCAGCGAGCTGCCTATGTCCCGACCATAAGCTCCAGTGTCTTCGGACGTAAGCCAGATCTCGCAGCAGCCTTCGGCGAAGGACTGGCGAGCACGTTCCACCACCTCTTCAGGAGGATAACTAGCCAGATCACCGCGAGCATGCTTGGTCTTGCAGTAGGTGCACTGATTCAGACAGCCCGAGTTGATAGAAATGATCTCGATCAACGGGTTCTTACGCACTTTCGGCAACGAGAGAGGAGCCCCTGCTACTCGCCGGCCATGGACCTTCTTCTTGTTCTGCAGCAGTTGAACGCTGTGACCCTTTAGGGTCTCCTCAACGACCTCCACCACACGATCGATCTGCTGTACACCGATTACGGAAAGCCCATTTAGGTAGTCTGATTTCGGAGCTCCTTGGGGAACGCACCCAGCGACCACAACATGCTTTCCATTTCGCATGCCGGATTCGATCTCGTTGCGGAACGTGTCCTCCGAGGGATTCTTCACCGTGCAGCTATTCAGTAGCCACAAGTCCGCCTCCTCTTTGCCGCTTAATCTGTAGCCGTAGGCCGCCAGTTGCCCGGCCATGTACTCCGAGTCCGAGTTGTTGTGGGCACAGCCCCATGTTTTCACAAATACCTTTTGGGTGCCGGGTATCACGCTCTCATGAATCGTGGGCTTTGGCTTCTCATCCTCCTCCTCGCTTTCTAGTCTGATTTGCGTGCGTTTCTTGGCGCGCACCGTAACGTTTTTCTTGTTTTCGTAGCGCTCCCTCGGCTTCACATCATCAGCAGATATCAAATCCTCGATGTCGTCCACATCGACGCCTGGCAGATCCTGTCCAAGATGGTACATTCTTCCTGAGTCTCCTAGTTTCGGAGTCAAGTCCAAGGCACATGTGCAACACCTCCAGCTGTTTACATTCCTGTTGTGCTTCTTCTTTACTTCTACAGTGCTGTGAAGTGCGCGTGAAAGAAGTAATCGATTGATGAAATCGATAACTTGTTCGGCTGTAACGGTCTGTATCACCCTATACCCGCAAATCTAATATAGGGAAAAAATTAACGTCTAAAATTATCACCTCATTTGTTACATTTTTATGCGTATGTTACCCTAAAAATATAACATATTAAATATGTTAATTTGCTTTAATGTTAATGTTATGTTGATGGCTTAAGTTACAATATGTAGTTTGAAGGGCTATTAATTTCAGCAGTTAATTTAAAAGGTTTTAAATTTTGACCCAAACCTTTAGTACTTATTAAGCAATTTGAATATCCCACTCGCTACAGCGAACGAAGTGCTGTTTCGAACATGGCCGAGCTTTTTGTGGTCTGTGCACCCTACCGTGTAGACACACAGTTATCAGTACGCTATCAGCGCGAATGTTCTACTCTGTTACAAACCGCCGCCACAGCAGCCCGTAAAAACACAACCCTCCGCTAGCCATGATTACGATTAAATGTAAAGACACTAATCTGGATCCTCTTCCGATCAAGGTGAGTTCATGGCCTTTCCGAAAATGAGCCACTGCTTTTCAATGCCGAACTAAAATTAACCCCACAGATTGGGATAATTGGCGGTTCGGGACTTGATGACCCGGATATCCTGGAGCAACGAAAGGAAAGAGTGGTGGAGACTCCGTACGGAGAACCTTCTGATGCCTTGATCGAGGGCGAGATCAATGGAGTCCAGTGCGTGCTCCTCGCGCGACACGGACGCAAGCACGACATCATGCCATCTAACGTCAACTACCGGGCCAACATTTGGGCTCTCCGTGATGTGGGCTGCACCCATTTGATTGTGTCCACAGCCTGCGGTTCCCTGCGTGAAGAAATCAAACCGGGCAACTTGGTCGTGCCGCACGACTTTATTGACAGGACCACCAAACGCCTGCAGACCTTTTACGATGGAAAGGAAAAAAGTCCACGTGGTGTTTGTCACTTGCCCATGTTTCCGGCATTTAGCGAACGCACTCGCAACATTCTTATCGAAGCGGCCAAAGAGCTGGAAATTCCCACCCATCAAAAAGCCACAATTGTGACAATCGAGGGACCACGCTTCTCTTCCCGCTCCGAGAGCCAAATGTTCCGTCAGTGGGGAGGGGATCTTATAAATATGACAACCTGCCCAGAGGTGGTGCTGGCTAAAGAGGCAGGCCTGCTCTACGGATCGGTAGCCATTGCTACGGACTACGATTGTTGGCGCATGGGGTGCGAGGGTGTCAACGTGCAAGATGTCCTGCGAACTTTTGCCGAGAACGTTATCAAGGTGAAGAAGATCCTGGTCAACGCTGTGGGAAGAATTGCCAAGGAGGACTGGTCGGAGGACATACTAACAGCCAAGGTGGGTGGAATTTGTAGCATTCCGAATCCAAGCACAAAGTTTATTCCTTTTTTACAGCAATGTGTTTGCAATAACACAATGTCGGGGGGCCATGTGACGTTTTATAAAACTTTGTCATGAAATAACCGAAGAGACGTTAATTCGCCGCAAGATATATGTACCACCGCTCTACCAACAGATTCACAAAAAACGAGGACCCAAAGTCCACTCCATATCCATTACATATGAATTGGATCCAGAGGACAAGCGGCCGGTCAAAACACCATTTAAATGTGAAACTGTTACGTCTGCCTCAGCGTCGCAGTAAAAAATATACATATTGTAACTAAAAAAATTACCTTAACCAAATGCAAACTATTTGTAAAACATCTGTTCGAACGCCATTGTGAAAATTGGGACATTTAGAAGTTCACACTTATATAATTACATAGAGTTTCGTCTTTAAAATTAAAATTGGAATTCGATAGCGCTGCCCCTACGGGCACTTGCGCTCGACTTGGCTCTTGCCGGCCTCCTCGTACTCCTGCGACGATATCCACATCTGCTGGAAAGTGCCTATGCTGGCCAGGATGGAGCCACCAATCCAGGCACCGAATCTTCGCTCTACACTGCCGTTGGCAGAAATCATTTTTAGTCGCGTGTTGGATGGAGCACGAAGCTGTAGATCGCGATTTAGACGCTCTGGGAAGCCTTGAAGAAGCGTATTGCCACCTGAAAACAAAAATTTTGTTCTTAAGTTGCAAACTTTATAACTTAAAAAAATTCCTACCAGTCACCACAACTGAACCGAAGAGCGACAGACGCACATCGGCATCGCACATGCCCACGCTGGTGGATGCCAGTTGACCAGCTCCCAGCATGGCATTGTCGAATAGGCTCTCAGCTATCTTAAACCGCTCAGATCCAAAGTCCTGGTGATAACCATTGGGAAACTCATAGTGCACCGTCGGAATCTGAGCAGCCACCCGTTCGTCAAAAGGATTCTCCAAAACCTGTAATACGTTCATTTGAAAGTCCTGCATCATCAATTGCAGCATATAGTTTTGCCATGACTGTGTGAGGTTTTCGGGTAGTTTGCGCAGTGTAAAGCGCCCGTTGTCACGCTCTTTGACTACATCCTTGGAGGCGATCTTATACACCGGCGACAGATCGATGCCTTGCTTCTCTAGATGTTGGCGACATTGCCGAGAAAGAAAGTCACCACCCAGTGGTGATTTGACTACCGCCTGCGACAGCACATAGCCCTCGTGTACAGGAACGGCCGAAGTGTGTGTGGCTCCACTGTCCACGACTAAAGCGGTTGCCCTTCCGCTAGAGAAGGCGGCCAAAACAGCGTTTTTAACCAAGAAGAAGGCCGGAACATTGTACTTCTCAAACATAAGTTCGGTCAGTTTCTCGCGGTTGTTGCGCACATTCCACGAGGCCTCGGAGAAGAGCACCGGATGGTATTCCGGCTCCGACTGGATGACATTGGCATAGGCATAGTCGATCACCTTCTCGAATAGGTCCCAATTATCGATCATGCCGTCCTTCATGTAGGTCTGCACCTCCATCTGGGAACGGGGTACATTCACATAGTTGGTGTCTACATAGAATTTGCGCTGGTCGGCATCTGGCGTGGATTACGGGGAAGGTTAGTAGGTCTGGACTAGTAAGAACTTTGTGTAAACTCACTATTTGGAGTAGCATTGTTGTCCGTCTTGGTTTCCGGGTCGAGATTTGTCTCCGGGGCAGCTCCGATGCCCACAACCGAGGGAATCTCCGCTTTGGGCGAATCCTCCTGCGCGTAGCCCACTCTTAGGGAGTGGTGTCCGGGATCAAAGACCAGGGCGCCGATCTCGTCACCACCATATAACATGGTCCCGCCACTCATCTTGGGGCGCTTACTTTCTTTAAAACTTTATTTGTTCAAGGTATCCTTGAAATAGTCTGTGTATTTTGCGGCTTTTTTCACGACGCTTCTTCCTCGGTAGTGATGGGATAATGTGCTATCGATTATTTCCAGAGAATATTGCGATATCTGCTACGACTATCGATAGTTACTTTTAAACAAATGCTATCTCAGATTGCTTGTCTGCTAGAATCTCAATCAATCTCAACAATTTAAGTTTATTTAATTTAAGAAGAAAATTATAATCAATTTAATTGCGAGCAACGCTGTAACGAAAAACACAATTGCGGTAAGCTCATTCAAACAACCAACCAGTTTAAAAATGAGCACCGACAGCACTGAGGAATCGGATAGTCCTGTCACCATTCCACAAACGGAGATTAACATATCCAATACAAGCACCAATTCCCAGATCGTTCTCAACGATCTGCTGCTTATGGAGCTGCTTTGCAGGCACCCATTCCTCTTTAACCGGAATTATGACAAGGATTACGTCTCATGGGGCTGGGAACAGTTGACCAAGACCTTTAATCAGAGCTACGAGGCCGTTGAGCTGGTAGCTCCGTTTTCCGTGACTGACCTTCAGAGCCGGTGGGACATTTTGCGTCCTTTGATCGGTGGCCTAGCCAAGGCTAAAGGCCAAATTCCCGATCCTTTGTGGCGGGTGGTGGTTAACGTCCACATAGCTATGCAGTTAAGAAAAATACCGGATGGACCGAAGACCAAGTGCCAAGACTTCCTGCTCAGCCAGTTGCCTTACCTGCAGTCTTTGTCCGAGGTGCAACGCAAACGCTTGGAGGTAGAGGTCTTGGACCTAATTTTGGACCAGGAGCGCCTAGAGAAAGCCACACATAAGCTAGGCCCTAAGGAGCAAAAGGCAGCTCAAAGCGAATACGATGAGTTCCTCAAGGCAATACGTGTTAAAGAGCTCCCAGCGGACACACTGGAGCGCCTGGCGGCGGACGGATTCTGCATTGGACGGCAGACAAAATCCGAGATTGCGAACGGCCATCAAAAGGATCGGGTGATTAGCGACGTCTGCACCACCCAGAATGTCATCAACGGATCAAAAGACGACGAAATTAAAACAGAGCCGACAAATGAATCTACAAATTCAGATGGCATAAAAGCTGACGAGAAACTATACGGAAAACCGCGCTTTGTGCCATTAAAAAGCGCGAAGTATTATGTTCAAAATTTTCGCGTACGCATGAAGAAGATGGATCTTGATGACCACCTGCCACTGGCCAGAATACGAAGATCAAACAGGGCGCGATAAAAATCTCACTTGGTTTCGTATCAAATGCACATAAGTTTATTAAAAAATACATTACTATAAATTACAACTTAAGGCTATTGTATAATCCAAATCGCATTTTGTAATTCGCTTGCTTTGCATTCTCGAAGAACTAACAACTAAACAAAGGCGCGGGGATCGGGAGAATCTTTATAACTGGAGAGCGAATTAACCAGGACAAGAGGACGACAGACGTTGTACCATGCACGTTGTCTAGGAGCCGCCGGCTTCGTTCGATGCTTAATTAGAATCAGCTAGCCTTTACATTACACAATCGTCAACAGTCACTAAAGAACGCAATTCAACAGGTCTATATGAAATACAGTCGTTGGTGGAAAGCGCAGCACTTAACAAAGAACAAACAATGTGGGTAAAAAACTAACAATCGTTCATTGTTGCTGTGGCTTTCTCAAAACAATTGGTCCGCCAAGTTGCCAATGAACGTGGCCAGGTTCATGGAAGATCCTTCCTTGAATTTCAGTCCAATCGTTTTGCCGTAGGCTTGTATGAAGATGGCGCGCACTGCATTTAAGCGTTGCTTTCGTCTGGAAAGATTAAATTTAGTTGCGAGTTAGTAAATCACTAAAAGGGTAGCTTATGCTCAAGAACCAGAATTTGAATTCAATTATTCTTGATTCAATATGGACTTTCAACTCACAAGTTAATGCATTGCTTAGTGGCCATAGTGCTGCCGCCCACGTCTTTGGAGGAACCATTTGCGAAACCGTGCGTTGAGCTGCCATTGCTGATGCTGCTTCCACTTCCACTTCCGCTTCCACTGCCGCTGGATGCTGTGTTAGTGCTGCAGTGGTAGCCGTTGCCGCCATTGTATAGAGGAATGTTCGAGGAGCCGCCACCGTCTGCCGCCTGTTGGGCCACGAACCGCATCATGTAGCTCCCGTTCATCATGGAGTCAATGGAGCCCGTATCGGTGACCACCTGCCAGCTGCCATTCGAGGACGTGGACTCCTGTCTTTGCCGGGCATTCGAACCGGGCACTGAAATTGGGCTAGTTCTTGATCTGAAAAAGGGATTGAATTGGAATCACGGAGGGCTTATTTTAGAGCAACGCGTTCTCACCGCTTTGGATTGGGCGACCTGCTGGTCAGCGGATTGACTTGCGCTGGCGTGGTGGCATAGAAGTTATCTGTTATAGACATATCACAGTTGGAACAGTTTGAGTAGCTGTCGTTGCTATCTTGATCGAAGGCCAGGATGTAGTCTCTGCAATTAAAACCAATCTTTAAGCCTCAAGTTCAATTTTGAATCCCAAACATACTCACTCCTTGAGCGGTTCATCGTCGCAGCAGTCGGATTTGATTACAATGACACTACTGCCGCTGCTGCTTGATGTCTTGGTGCGTTTCCGATGCTCCACGATGCTGTACTCCTCGTCCGTGATAAACTTGAGCACATGGAAGCAAAAGAACATGATGTCCTCCCCCGTTTAAGGCGATCCGGTAGTTGGTGGCCGAACAAATACCAATCGTACGCCAGTGTAAAGTACGCCATCTGCATGGCGTTCAGCGACTGGTGGATGAGCCCATCGGCCCACAGTGACAACCTAACCAGGGACACAAACAACGGAGTACGATCCCAGCCGCTAATGCAGTGAATCAGAATTCCAGAGCTCTCCTCCTGCACGTACTTCAGCGTGGCCCTCAAGTAGTTTTGGGTTATGGCCACCAGATCCCAATCTCGGTACTCCGGCCACACCACATCGATGTCCGCTGCGGGTCCCATATTGGGAATGTTGATATTCGCATCGTTGAACGACTGCTTCCAGTTGTAGTGCAGGTTGCGCGCCATGTAGTTGTTGTCCCGGAACTTTTTGAAGAACTCACAGCCCGGATACGGCAGGGATAGCAGGTTAAAGCTTTTGTAATGCTTGTTCGGATCCGCCTTCTCCGATGAGGAAACGCTGAAAGCGAACAGGGCAACCATTAGTTTAGGGCTACACTATGTATTTACATATAATATATACTCACGCCATGAAGTATTTGATCTTGCGGTTCTCCACCATGAGGTCCACAATGGTGGAGACGTTGAGTGTGTGGAGTAGTTGGATGTCGCTTTTGATGACCTCGTCGTAGCTGAATTGCGACTGCGCCTGGTCGTGCATGTGGGTGATGAGCGACTCATCCGTGGAGTCCGCATCGTTCTCCTCGCCGTTTGGCGCCGTATAATTGCCGCCACTAAGACAGTCGTACGCGTAGTCCACCACCTTCCGGCCGTACGTTTCCGGCATTACAGATAACGTGGCCGACCGGCAGATGTACTTTCCGCGGTACATGATCACGGGCACGGCGAATCTTTGCCGACATCTCGCGTACTTGGCCATCGTGACCAACTCCCGCATCCTTTGGATATCGTACTGGTCCTCATATATTGTGTTCTGGGGTGGCTGTTGCGATGACTGCTGTTGCTGCTGCTGGAGGGGATGCGACTGCTGGGAGGGATATTGCTGATGGAGGGGATGCGACTGCTGCATGGGGTATTGCTGCTGGAGAGGTTGCTGTTGCTGTTGGGTCTGGACAGGATTGGCAAAGGTGACGAAGGCCTGGATGCCCACACCCTCGCTACCGGTGCTTCCTGCACTGCTGTTGAGCGGTGTGGCCGAAGCCGTTGTTCCAGAGGAGCCTCCTCCCAATCCCCCGCCTGCTGGCCCAAACAGTCCGTTTCCCGGTACCAGCGTCTTGGCCATGTGCCCGTGCTCACATTCTGGGATGAGTATTCGGCCAGGATAGCGGGGACTGAGCAGACCATTCGTGTTGTCCAACTCGATGAGGCTGTAGTCGAGTTTAAACAGGTATTCGCATTTCTTGGAGATGTCGTACTCCTGAAAGATGGGTAAAGCATAATTCATAATTAATTTATCAAGGCATAACTACTAGTTTGTTTTCTAAAACACTGAAATAATTCTCTTCCAAATATTGAGTACCCGTGCGGGTATCCATAAAGTATTTAGAGGAGTGCGTCGTGCAAAGTCAATTGCTTGCATAAATCAGCGTTGCCGGCGTCGCTTTTTAATGGGCGGCGAGATTAGAACGCGGAGTGCAACTGGTTCTCGATGAGTGTATATACTATATAAACATTCCTAGCCCGAGTTCAATGGAACTTAGACATTCTGGGAGGGAGAACTGGAATCTGGAATCAGTCGACTCCGACTCACTATCTTTTCTGAAGGGTAAAACGAGATAAGCAAGTCGGACAAATGGCTAACTTGCAACACCAATTAGCCATCGAGATAATTGTATGGTTCCCAATATATTAATTTTAAAATCTTACGAATAACTTTTGCTCATTAAACTTTTGAATATAGGAAAATAAGAGAACAACTACATATCATTAATATTTTATTTGACAATTTCGTTAATCAGAAACGTTTCAAAAATCAATTTCTCAACGTTCCGACTTGCTGAACTAGTTTTAATGACAAATACTTATTTCATTGAAAATATGATTTCTTTCTGTATTACAATCAGCGAAAATTCTAAAGGTTGTTTTGGCGGCTGGCTAAAAATAGAAAAAAAGCTACCACAGGGGCGGTGGCGACGGGTGGGCGTGGCCCCTACCCAGCTGTCCGGGACAAACAAGTACAACTAGATAAAGGCACAATGATAATAACAACTACGAAATACAACCACATCCATCTACTCGTACAAACACAAACACCTTGAGGAAACAGGTTTTTAGCTCAAAAAGAGAAATGTGCAAAAAAAAAGACAAAGGCTGCGCAAAAATTAGCAACAACAAAAGCGAAACAACGAGCAAAACAAACCAAAGAAAACCAAGTGGAGCCTATGTGTGTGTATGTGAACAACTATTATGAATGTTTATATGTACATATGCGCAGTGCGAAGCAAACGAGCAAAACAACTAAAACGCAATTACAATTACGAACAAAAAGCTGACGGGAGCACGCAAAAACAATCGACTGGTAATGGTATTTGTTTTTGTTTTTTTTTTGCCACTTTAAATTGCATAAGCAAAGTATCCAAAACTAAACAAAATATGGTTAAGTCTACTCCTCTTAATATAGAAACAAACTAAAGTCACAATAGTGGAAACAAAGCTGCCCTCTCTTTTTATTAACTGTTTATTTGACTGTTGCTTTCTTTGATTTAGGCTTTTGGAATATTATTAAGTTAGTAAGTTTTATATGCATTTGGAACAAAATACACTATTGAAATTTATAAAAAGGTGAATCGATTTTAAAATAAAGTGCAAAAAAGCCTTTGCGAATCTTATAAACTCGTGAATGCCCAATACTAAAACAAATAATATTTTTAAAGCTAGTTTTGCTCAACTACTAGCTATTCAAACTACTTTTGGCAACACTGCCCGCCAGATGAGAGTGGGAGCGTGTGAGAAAGATGGGGATGCCAAAAAAGAAAATAAAAAATAACTCATCGATGACTGCTGCTGTGTGAGTGTGCTCCAAGTTGGAGACGTTGCCGTTACAAAGCAGTCACACATGCACAGGCACAAAGAGTACAAAGCGGTTATATTTGTTGTTGTTGCTCACTGCTTCTGTTGCCGTTGTTTCGTTGTTGCTGCCGTTTTTTCCTTGTAAGCGAGAAAAGTAAATGCAACTGTAACCGCTGCAGCGTTGCTTGAAAAACTGAGCGCCTGTTCCAAAGGCGCTGTAAAACTTAAAAACAACAAACAGACGCGCGCTCAAATAGTTACAGCGTGAAAAATAGTTGGCGAGCGTTACTGCTGATCATTAAACGTCATCATCATTATCATTATCGTTTTCATCATCGTTGACCCAAATAATGAAATTTAAACCGAAGGCTGGCTCAAAACCCAAGCTTGCCTCACAAACCCGGATTTTAAAGACTCTGTCGATGCTGGGCCACCAGAAATTCAGCAGAAGCTGCAAAGTGCGACACACTTTTCTCCTCTCACAAAAAAAGAAGAAATAAACGGAAAATAAAGCAGAAAAGCTGAAAATAAAACTGAACAAAAAACACACAACACAACGGCGACAGCGACAAGAAACAACCGCACTGAAAATAATCGTAGTCTTGTGTAGTCGTGCAATCGAACAGAGAAAACCACCAACCGAACCGAACCAACTCGACCAAGCACAGGGAAACAGCAAAAGAAAAGAGTGGAGAGGTCGGCGATTAAGTACAGTGCGGCTTCTATAACTCCGACTTGCAGAGAGTGGAGCTTACTTCAAGGGAACATAATGTGGCGGAGCTAGGTGTATAATGTTGAACTTCGGACCACCTTCTGCTTGTTACTATTACTACCTCAAAGATTTGTTTGCATATTTACTTTAAGACATTCTAGTTAATTTGTTTGCAGTATTAAATTATAATAAATTCATTAACATTTCAGTTGAGTTACGTAAAATAAATATTGAGGAAGTGCTGCTTCAATTTGACTGTACTGCTTGGCTTATTTTGGCAAGTAGCAAAAGTTGAAGAGCTAAAGGAGGCCTCAGTGCAACCCACACGTTGCATATTCATCAATCCGCCGGCGACAGGGAAATGGATTTTCTTGAATGAATTATTCAGTGATCGAAGAAAGGCTTGGAATCTGGGGCCACTGACCACACCCAAGTCACTGAGTGCTCCCCTCTTTATTCTCGTTCTGCCTTACATGATTTATGCTTGCGCTTCAAAATGTGCAGCGTGTTGTTCCAACGGAATTTTTGTTGCTGTTTTTATCGTCGTTCAAAGACCCCCAGATATAAGAACAAGTTGCGCCCACGTTTCGAACTCAGAATCGGGATTTGGATCAGGTTCCAAATTCAAGGTACTGCATACGAAGGCAGTACAGTTCTGCAGAGTTTACAACTTTGGGGAGTTCCGTTTAATGCTTTCTTTTAGGGAGTATTAAACACTACCTAGAAAAGTCTTGTTTGGACAGTTTTAAATAATTCGGTGTCAAAAAGTAACTAATTGAAGCTTTTGTAAAGAGAATTAAAAATTTAAATAATTAAGCTAACTTAAAAAAAAGCAATTGAACTTAAGTTTTCTCTCTTCTTCTGTATCACATTATCTATTTTTTCTTTACAATTATTACAGATAAGCCTGCAGTTGATGAGCATAAACATTTCTCTAAATTTATGCAAAATCATCTACATCAATAAGATATTAATGATCTTTTAACATGCAAATTGCTTTTGCCGTTGATTTGCATTTATTTGTTGTGAGTGCATAGAAATCACATGGGTGAAAAACAGTCTACAACTTTCGAAAGACATTGAAACCGCTTTGGTGGGTGATTTGCCGTGGAGATGTAGCCAAGAGGTCTCAAAACACGTTTAAACCGGAAGTTTTTTCACCGCATCAAAGAGCCAAATGGTATTTGCTTGCTGCCCCCACAAAAAAAGCACATCAAAAACTTCGCAACGCAGTTATTGAGCGCAATAAGTGACATCCAGCCAAGTGGGCGTTGCGGACAACGAGCGTTGGTAGAAAGAAAGGGGTATTTCTGAAATATATTCATCATTTGCTTAATTTATTCACCAGCCAGTCAGGAAGAGATTTTTCCTCGCCCACACACGCACAGTCGTTTTCCCATCCAGAACGGATTTCCTCAGGGCACCGATCGCTTTCCTTGATTTCTGATTTCCCATCAGACAGTTCAGTGTAATGTGAATAGAAGGTCATCGGAGTAATCGATTCAAATTGTTAAAAATTAGAAAAATTAACTGATTTAAATGTTTTGGTAAATATTAAGTTTTGAAATCCATGCTTCCTTATTAAACTGGAAAAATATTAAAACTTTTATATTCAAATTATATTAAGGGGTTATATACCTTTTTGAGCGAAAAAAATGAGGGAACTTTGGATTTTTTTTCAGGTGTGTAGCAATTTTTTTATGATACTGAGGTTATTATTTATTGATAGTACATGTTTTTATAGACACAACAAACGTTTGTTCTTAAAAAAATATAAATAACTTTCGAAGTTATGGCAATTCTCTCATAACCCTTTTTTTGTTGTAGCGGCTTGCGGTGACCACGATGGAAGTCCAGCGGGTCAACTAAAATCAATAAACCAAAAAATTTTTATTAGTTTAGTATTATTTCTAGTTCGTCATTGAATTACTTCAAGAATATTTGGTTTTTTCTGCATACAGTAACAATTTTTTCAAAAAATTGATTTTTCGAGCTCTAAAAATTTTATTAAAAATTTCTTATCTGCAAAATCGAAATTGCCGCAGAAAAACTGATTCAATGGCGAACTCGGCACAATCATTACGAATGTTTTAAAAAAAAATTGAAGAAGATCGATCAAATAGTTCTTGTGCAATCGCGGTCACAGCAAAGGCACTTTTGGAAAAAAACGACTTTGAGATAATCGCATTCAAAGTTTTACGTTGCGTTACAAAGAGTGACGAACCGCGCCTCAAAACGCTGTTTTCCTATCGAACTATTATTCGGATCTCTTCAAAAATTTGGGAAAATGTTCTCTAGGGGATATACTTTAGGATTCAGCTAAAAAAAATTTTTCGTTTTTTTGAAAAAAAAAAGGTATATAACCCCTTAAAGCTCTTCATGATTACACATCATTCTAGTCAGAAAGGGAATTTAATATGTTTTATAAACCCAAGCTGATTTATAAAATTATTTTCACCATATTTCTCCAAGTGCTTTATTAATAGAAGTGAAGCAATTAAAATGAATAAATACAAAGTGTATACTTTTATTTTCGGGTAGAGCAAATGTTCTGCGCTCCTGTTGGCTATTCGTTTTCAAACACACAACTTAATATTTACCTCGCTTTCCGCAACATCCCCTGTACTCTGTTTTAAGCTGGGCACAACCCAACGAATTCCGATCCCCATCCCAATGCGAACTCTTTGGAAATAGTTGACTGAAGCGGCATTGCCATTTCGCACATTATCGATTTTATCTGTCAGCGAGCAGGCGCTCATGAGTTGCAAGTTGGTGGCCTAAAATCCGCAGCATCCGTTCCAAAACCACATATTGTAGGAAAATAGGAGGAGTAACGAATATAGAGAGTTGCGCCCTTCTTCTAATCATGCTTACATGGTCGTCCCGGATGCTAGGCAGTTAGTCCGGAATGCGCAAGAAGTTCCGCAGCAGGGTGCTTCACATTACTGCAATTCGAATGGGAAATATTGCAACAACTATACACATATGTATATCTGGAAGCGTTGGAACCCTCATATCGGAGTGGCCCTTAATCAAATCGAACTCGCCGGCTCTCTCCATTGCGGACATGCGCCCGGAAAAGCTGCTGCATCCCCGACAAGAGCTGGAAGCGCAGTTGCTCATGTTACTTCGGCCCCAGATGCACTCCCTCTGCCCCCCGCATCCTCCCCCTTTAAAGGGTTATTCATGTGACAAGCCCTTTTCTTTTACTCCTGCGTTCCTGGCACAAGTGTTTGTGGTGCGACCCACGCACCTTGCAGCAACAGCTGGTCATTGGATACATTTGCACACCAGCACGACGAATTTGGGGGCGGCGCGGGGTGACTTATGCAAACGCGTGGGCGCAAAGTTCAACGTGCAACAGGCCAGCATAAAATGGAGCAGGGCTCCCTTGAACCAGCTGTGCACTGTGGAACACTTGCAGTTTATTTTAACTCCCAGAGGCAAAAAACTATTTTTTTTGTTTTGCTTAATAAGATTGGTTAATGAAGGTTGTCATTAAAGACCGTTTTAATTAAATAAATAATAACTCATGAAATGAATGAAATATACAATTTTTAATGCCTGTTTTAACAAGCTAAATACTGCCTTTCAATAAATATCTAATTTTTATATAATTATTAGCTTTATATACAAATAACATTGAGCGCCATTCTATTTTCACAGCTTTTCTGGCTGAGATCACATGGTAAACATTTTCGGCATGCTTGACGTGATGCCTTAATATGACCATTAAAAATCAATCAGTACAAGCGCTCTAGCCTTGCCAATTTTAATATAGTCATAAAACATTTAGAAATTATATTCAAGTATATTTATAATAGAAGAAAAAGCTGAAAATAAAGTTATCAATCATGTCTTCTAAATAATATGAATTAGTCCCACTGTAGCGTATTTTCGTTGCAATTGTTGCGCTGGAAGGCGTCGAACTTCCGCTCTTCCAGGGATTCCTGCGCGCCTATGTCGCGTTTTCCAAAGCGCCCACACAAATGACGCCGCACGGCTTGCAGCACCAGCTGCATCCGCTTCCGGGGGCGGTGGTGGAAAGCGCGCGTTAGCGGGGGCGTGGCCACGGCACAGACTGCTGCCAACACAAGCAGGCGACCAGGAGCTGCCAGAAGGTCATGCGTACTATTTACTTCGAAACTAAGGGGTGCCATCTAGCTGGGCTCCACTGTCCCTGGAAGCGGTTGCAACCCCCAAAAAGCGAGTGCAATCTCCCGGCTGGAAGCCAGCTGCAGACTGGAAAGGACCAGTCGGGATACACATTAATGCGGAGGAGTAGCTGCTGTCCAGGTCCTGCAGGTCCTGGGCCTAGAATAGTGTTCCAGCAGGCGCCAAAGGCTGCGCTCGCTTCGCGGCTGTTTTCTGGTTCAATTGGTTGGATTTTCTCCAATTTCCAAAAGTACCAGAAACTAGCTAGCAAGACCATTCAAATCATACAAAAAACAGTAAGTTTTTCAAAACCCGTTCTTACAGTTCTGCAAAGTTTTAAAGCTCTTTCGTTTCTTTTTTATTTTAGAGGGTGAAATTTTTGTAAAAATACTTAATTGACAACGACAGTAGCAGTAGCAGCAGCAACAACAAAAACAACAACAGGTGGGTTTGCACAATTTGAAAATAAAAACAAAATAAAAAGAACGAAAAGCAAAGAACACAAAATTTTCGGATAAATGGTGTACGAAAGTAAGATATTTATAAAGAAAGAGCCTTCCTGCTATTTTTGGCATTTTTGCTTGGCTGGGATTCACTTTTTGGCGCCCACACGAGCAGACAGATGGCCCACCAACCCACATAGATACTGAATACAAACGCAAATGCCAATACACACTTGCATTTGCATCTGCAACAGTTTTCAATGCCGTTTCGGCCATGTCATGAAAATAAATCAAATAAGTCTGCAACAAACACGGCAGAATACTAAAAATTATATATACCTGGCTGAAAACAAAAGTGATATAATGGTCAGCACATTGTTAATAGATGGATGGATCGTAAGAATCGTATGCGGAGAGTAAGCTTTCCTTTTTGTGGTACAAGTGAGGGAACCAAAACAAACAGCTAAATCAAAAATATCAAATGGTTTTTAACGATTGAAATGAATATTGAAGACTTCTTAGACTCTTTCTTCCAAATTTTGAAATATTTCCCGAGAAAGGACCCGACGAATATAATTAAAATATTTTTTTAAACAAATAACTACATTCTAACCCTATTTTTCGAGTTAAATACTCTACCCGACTGAACTAGAAGCCTTCTGAAGTTGTGATCCATAACTCCTTAAATCCTCTCGCAGTACCTAAACCAAACTAGATCAATTTACAATGGCTGGGAACAAGCCATCCACTTCGTGGCCCCACCGGATGATGAGCTTCCAGTGCCGACAGGCCGATCTCAACCGACTCGTGATGAACTATTTGGTCACAGGTTGGTCCCCAAAAACATATTCATTTCTTTTTAACATATAGTTTCCGTTCAGAGGGTTATCAAGAGGCCGCTAAGCGGTTCATGACCGAGGCGGCTATAAAGCCGAGCCCCAACATGGACACCATTGGCGATCGAATGAGGATCCAGGATGCCATAAGAGTGGGCCAGGTCAGGTACGCCATGGATCTGGCCACACGGATTTATCCGCGCCTCTTCGAGACCGACAACTATGTGTTTTTCCACATGCAACAATTGCGACTGATTGAGATGATAAGAGATCAAAAGATGGAAAAGGCTTTGAAATTCGCCCAGAGCAAGACCGCGGGATTTTCAAAAGTCGACCCAAGGCACTTTCATGAGGTGGAGCGCACCATGGGTCTGTTGGCCTTCGAGCGGCCGGAATTTAGCCCCTACGGGGAGTTGATGTGCTACTCCTATCGCAAGAAGGTGGCCGGTGAAGTAAATGCGGCCATGTTGCGTTGCCAGGAGTCGGAGAGTAAAAGTCAGGAAGAGTCCATGGAGCCGCGGATGATCTTTCTCATTAAACTGATTCTTTGGGCTCAGGCCAAACTGGAGCGCGAAGGATGTACCGACTTCCAAAAGCTCGATTTCGGCCATGGCGACTTTGAAGAGGAGTTCCGCCAGAGCTTCCAGGGTTTCTAAGGCGATGAGCCCAAAATAATTGTCCAACGATCGGTCGGTGTCTACTGCGAAACTATACAGATAAATTTTTTTTTTAGCAAATCTACAGATATAATTGTATTTTTTTTGTGCCAACATACAAATATGAATGTAATTTTTTTTAATGGATGTTGAATAATAAATATTTCCATATCTTGATGTAATTTTTGACCAAAATTGCGGTTGGCTTTCTTTGGGGATTTGGTTGAACATTTTTTGTAAAAGCTGCAGACAAAACTCCCTTAGTTATCAAAAAACTTTTTGCCCTGACAAAAAAATAAGAAAAATAAATATTTAAATGTACATTTTACAAGGATTTAACCTAAAAGTTTTGAAAACATAATAATATTATATATGTAATATCATAATAATGATTATACAAGTTATATAATTTATAGGTTAATGAACAAAAATGTGATCTTTTTTAAGCCTTACTGATTTTGTATTACTAAAAGCTTCCCTGTTTTTTACTCGTTCGGTAGACGAACTCTCTATTCTCCTGAGAGCTTTAAAAGTTATCGCCAGTCTACGTCATGGCTTTAAATTCTGTGCCATTGGCTGGCCGCCTATCTAATCAGTGTGGCTAAACCTAACCTTGAACCTCGGGGAGACGGGAAAATAATGAGCGAGAATCGGTCACATAATTCACCCTTTGCACCCGATCAAAAATGCAATGCTTTGAATCAAGGGGAAGTAGCGATTTGAGTGTGTTTTTAAATCGCAGGCAGATAAGGCAAATACTTGAGGAAAACCAAATCGAAGGCTGGCGCCCGTTGTTTGGCCCAAGCCAAGTGATAAGAGTCAGCCGTTGTTTGATAAAAGAAAAACACTTTTTTAATAGTGAACAGTGCAACAATGTATTATCCCCTTGCGAAGGCAGATTATCGGTTGTGCCCCAATAACAGCTGAATAAACACACGAAAGATCACCGCGGAAACGTGAGTTACGTGCCAAGTTTTAACTTGGCTACTTTCGCTCTGTTTCCAGGTGCCCGCCTCTTTACTTTAATATTCACAGGCGCAGCGGCATGCAAATGAGCAGCTGAACAGCGGGCTTCCACTGTTGCCATTGCAATTCTTTTTCTGTGTTATTGCCGGTTAAGTAGGTGATAACATGGAATTACCTAGTTAAACTATTAAAAGACGTGCTAAACTTTCAGGGGGTAAAAGCGGGATACGAAAGACCGAGCTCGAGTGCGTGTCGGTAAAATAAGTCCCAATAATGCGTGAGTCGGGAGCATACCTTAACAAGACAGTTAGCTGCCTCTAACGTACTAATTCAATTAAAGCTTGTTTTAATAACCATCAATTTTGCGACTAAACTAAAACTTTATTGCTGTACCAAAAAGAGGGAAACGAAAATTTATACTTTAACGGTTATTTTATTATGGACGATGAAGTAATTTTGCAATTAATGTTACAATGTACGTTAACATGAATCTAATAAGAAAATACAACATACAGATTAGTGTTTTCTACCAGACTGGTATTAGCGCATATTGATATTCATGAAAATGCAATTTTCCTTGTAGAAAGCTTAATGGCGGCCATTTTGGGTGGCTGACGATTTTCGGGGCGCGGCGAACTTAAGACGATGATAACAAGAAGAAGACGAAAGGAAGTAAGAGAGCCAAGAGGAAGAAAAGGACAGGACATATGACGTGTCCTCGACGTAGGCGCCACGCACACTAGCAAGCTCAGCTTTTTGCGACAGTGTGTATGTTTGTTTCGGTGTTCTTGCGGCGACAGCACGTGCACGTGCGCCTGAATGTATGTCAAATACCCACACAATGAGATTTGGGCACTTACCGCCGTTCCTTCCTCAAAGGCCACCGCCTCGAAGGACTTTTTTTCGAAAGTTTCCAATAGATCGTGTAGGTCCTGCTGCGTTACGTTGACCATGTTGTTTAGCGTCAGGTTGCTCATTTTTGCGGCGCTGCATTTACTGTTCGATTGGTTTATTTCTTTCAAACACACACAAGCACTAGCACTGGCGTTAACACTTGCAAAAATATGCCAAAATATGAACAATTATTCTCGTGACCTTTTTTGTTGTATTTCATCTGCTGCGTATTTGATTCGCGTTTATCGCTTCTACGCCGTTTACACGTTTCGCTTTTTCTCGTTTGTTTGCTTTTGCTTTTACGCCCTATAAGACGGCGACGTCATCAGAATTTCGCGGCCGCAAAGGCAATCGAATTCTATTTGGTCGTGCGTTCACGGTTTTTGTATTTACCGTAGTGGTTGTTGCGCACGAAGTCTCGTTAGCTATAATGTCGGATTTTATATATTATAAACAAAACGCACAGAAGAAACGTCAAACAGCCGCGACCAAAAAAACAACATAGAGCTGGCAAAACACCGATGGCACATTATGGATTCAGCGGGGTTAATATCGATTGCTTTGTATATCGATTGTTAAATTCCCTAAAGCCAGTTTAGCAAGTACACATTAGCAAGGGCACTTAATATGGAGTTTCCGTTTTAGTTGAATTTAAATAAAAAAAGCTAACCTAGAGATCATTATTCCCGCCACTCGGAGTTTTTAATATTTTTTTTTTTACTGAAAGCCAAAATTCCACCAATTAAGAAATATATTCTTAATAATTTAATATTCTTCATATTCGAATAATGTTGAGTTATTTTAATACATATTTATGTCTTGTATTATACATACATACAATAACATAATTCGCAAATTCTCGGAAATGAGTCAACCCCGAACGAGATAAGAAAACATATAAAAACAGAGACAAAATTCTGAGACGAGATCAATTATTATTATATATATATATATATATATATATATATATATATATATATATATATATATATATATATATATATATATTATATATTATTAGTTATATTGTGCTGTCCGAATGATGAAGTCGATTTCTTGGATTCTGTTGCTAACTTTGGTTCTTTGTGACCAAGGTACCTCTCGGTTTCTGGAGGAGCCATGTGGAGTCAAAGTTATTCCTAAAATTACTTATGGATGGAATGCTGGACAAGAAAATGCTGCTTGGATGGCAGCCATAAGAAATATTACTTCATTTATGTGTGGTGGCACCTTAATTACATCAAGTTTGTAGTTTCTTAAAAACAAATAACAAAATAGATTTGAAAATAAAATCAATTATATTTTTAGGATATGTGTTAACTGCTGCTCATTGCCTCGAAAATACTGACCCGAGGTAAGTACCATCAAAAGATCTTATATCATTGAAATCTAACAAACTCCCCTTAATAAAGTGATATATGTATTGATATTGATGATCAATCGGTCATTACTTTCCCTTCCAAAATACATATGTAAAAACCAATTAAAATGTCTTAATCAGCGGAAAGTGTTATCAAAACATACCATGACAACATCTAAAAAATAAACTCTAAAAATAACTTTAATGAAAACTTGATTTTCTTATTAATTTTGTTCTTGAATCAGTTTAATTAATATCCGATTAAACCTTTTTTTTTTTGTTTATTGCAGATTCGTGTGGTTGGGGGCATACAACAAGAGCAACCCGAGTGATGTGTACGAAGTCCTGGAAGCTATACCCCACCCGCAGCGAATCAACAAAAAAAAAGATATTGGTCTGATCAAACTGTCTAGGAATGTCGTCTACAAACGTAGGTTACCTACTTAGTTTTGAGTGAAAAAACGAATATTCATATTTTCCATTTACCATAGCTAACATCCATCCAATTTGCATTGCGACTGATTCATATTTAAGGAGCTATCTCGACAACACGCGTAGTTTTGATGCCTTTGGCTGGGGCAAGACACGTGACAAAACGGAAAGCGATATTCTGCAAACAACCGTCCTCTATAACATTCCTCGACAGCAATGCGATTACAGACTGAGCTGGGAAACCCTAGATGAAACACAGATCTGTGCTGCAGCACCGGTCTCAGATACTTGCGTTGGCGATTCCGGAGGACCGCTGTCCACTAAGATCCCAGAACTTGGCAACCGCGTAGTGCAGATAGGAATCGTAAGCTATGGAACAGTAGATTGCAACGATGTGGGAGTGTATACCAGAGTTTCAAACTATATCAGTTGGATTGAGCAAACGATAAGGCAGAGAGATCCGCCAGCCGCTCCCGTGTACGTTCCCCCGGTAGTTTTAAACTATTTTTGGGATGACAACTGCACGGAAGGTAGCATGGCATCGATTATACGACCCACCATTTATGGACCAGGATTTATGGCACAGGGAGTGTTGATCACAGACCGTGAGTATCAATTACTTAATAGTTTCGGGGACATGAAGCAATCTCACTTTCTTCTATTTAAAAAAATTAACTCTTGATTTTCAGTCTTCGTCATCACAGTTGCCAGTGGATTGCCGAGTGCCCAGTTTTTGTAAGTTACAACAGGATAAACAAGGATAAGATAACAATTACTTTTTTCCAGAGATGTGAATGTGAGGGGGATATCAACTTATGGAGAATACAAAGTTAAATCGGTTGTTAAGCACCCAAATTATTCAGATGATTACCAGAATAATATTGCTGTACTTAAACTGATGCACCCCGTGATCCGCGAAGGTAACTTTATAAATTTCTAAAGTGTCCATTCATCACATTTGAGCGCTTTTTTCCAGGCTTTATGAAACCGGTCTGCATACCAAAATTTTTTTCACATCAGCAAACGGTCGCATCATCGTCCTTCTTTCTAGTGGTTGATAATTTGGGAAATGAATTTAGGGTTCAAAAGGTGTCCCAAGACGTATGTTTACTAAAAGAAAATCAGATTTGTGTAGAAGATCGCGACGAAATTAGTAAGCCCCTTGACAAACCTGGCGATGTATTGGCAGTCAAGGTATCTATTAATGATAGACAATATGTGGTACTGTTTGGCATTGTTAGTCATTTGTCGAATGGCAAACCCGTTGTGACCAATATTATGAGATACACCCAGTGGATAGGAGAACAGTTAAAGTAACCAGTCATTTTAGTAAAATATAATACGGTAACTGCCAGTTCGTTCAATTACATTTTCTTTTAAATTTTCCAATTTTTTATTAATTTTCTTTTTATTTTTCAAAATTATCATGAGCATTTTGCACAGTTAGTACTGTTATTTTGGAGTCGGGCACCAGAAGAACTTCATTTGTTCTTGTGCGCACTCTCAGCATCATCAATTCGTCCGATGGGTCAATTTTATCCATCGCACGTTCAAATTTTCCTCGAATTTCTTGGAAACGTCCAGAAAATTTAACAGCTTCTTCTAGATCCATTGTGCTCTTAACCGGATGCCCTGATTCGTTTAAAATTACTACGTCTCGAACATTTTTTTTTGATTTGACCAAGTTGAATGCTTTTTCCACGTAGCGCAGAGTTCGAGGTGGCTATTTTAAGAATTTTTTCATTAATAAATAATTCAAATTATAAGATTTAAGCGTTTTACCTTTTTTGGAGGGTCTAAAAACATGTCTGTCTAAATAAAAAAAACTTTCCACTTCTTGACCCAATTTTTTTGTTTTCTTCGTTTCCAAGGTGCGTTTCCACAGAAATTGTGGTTATTGGGTTAGTATTACAGAATAGTTTCCGTTAAAAATGGTCCCAATGTTTGCCAGTGCATAAAGTTGTTAAACATTTCATTAAAGATTATTTAAATAAGAGTCAGGGTCACCCAGATAAAGTTTTCAATATGCCTTATCAATACTTCCTGTTAAGTTCAATCCACATATATTTATATAGATGTGGGTTTTTTTTGTCATAAAATTAGAAATAAAAAATGTTTGGGTTTTTTTGTTATTTTATTACTTTCTTTTAACACATCTGGCCAAATCTACATTCCCAATAGTTTCGTTATCAACGAAATAAAACTTTTTACCAGTGATGCCAACTTTTTTAGAGGGAGTTTAAGGAATTAAAAAGCATTTGGGAAAAAGATGGTTTCACTATTTGGTAACACTGTCTCTAATATCGAACAAACAGTTTACATTTTTATTTAACAACCACGACGGTGGACTTTAGCTAAACGTTAAACTAAATTATAGGAAGAAATGGTAAGCAGACATTTTATTAACACAAAAACTTCAAGATTTACAATAAATTTCTTACTTACTTGCAGTCGCAGGAGGTTGAGGAAACGCTTAAAAGAATTCAGAGCCACAAAGGTGTTGTTGGTACAATTGTGGTCAACAATGAAGGTGGGTCTGGGTGATTGAATAGCAATAAGGGTTGTGACGTCCTTTTCCTGTATCTTAGTCTAAGCCCTCTTGTTGCATCCTAATTAGGCATTCCGGTAAAATCCACGCTGGACAATACGACGACCGTTCAGTACGCGGGTTTAATGAGTCAGCTGGCGGACAAAGCCAGAAGTGTGGTAAGAGACCTGGACCCTTCGAACGACATGACATTCCTGCGGGTGCGATCCAAGAAGCACGAGATCATGGTGGCGCCTGACAAGGACTTCATTCTGATCGTCATCCAGAACCCAACCGATTAAAAGGCCTGGAGCTTGTCACCCTTTGCTGAAAATTATCTACTGCACTTTTATACATATGTGTTAAAATTGTCCGCAAGCGAAAGAGAGTTAAACTATAACGAAATTGTATTTGAAATAAAATTATTTATGCAAAATATGACATCACAGAAAAAGTTTCTGGGAGCTCTGTTAAGTTATCTGTTAGCCATACAAGGCTTTTGTCAGGGGTATTCCTTTTGTGTAAAACAACTTTAACCCATCGCCCAACAGTCTTATAAGCCTTACTACACACATTTTGTGAAATGGTAAGACTTAATTGAAATTTTCAAAAGTCGACTTTAATCGGAACAATTTCAAATCATTTTCTCCATTTAAGAAGTACGATATATTAATATGTTTTTTTGCATACAGCTCAGCTGTAATAACAGGTTAGAATCCTCTGTGTCGTTATTTCAGTCACAACGCGCCACGGCCACACTGACACGCCCGAGGGCGAATTTCGTCACGCGCCTTGGTCACACTGCTGCTAATCGTGTGAAAACCCGTGAGTTTTGCGTACTTGCATTTAAAGAAAATCCTGAGCGGCCGTGGAATAGTCAATAAATTGATCGGGCTAGCCCAATAAGCCACCGTTTCGACCCAGTGTACGCGTGTGCATCGAGTTAAGCGATCTATCAATCGATCGATTCGGAAAAAAGGTAATTCGAAAGATGGGCGTGCAGCGAAAAGCGAACGAGTAAAGAAAATGGCGTAATCACGCACTACGAAGCCCCAAAGCCAGCGAACAAACGCAACGCAAACGCAATCCAAATCCACGAAACCCCAATCGGCCAGTCAGCAATACTTTAAAAGCGAATAAAACGAGCTACAACGTAGTGAAAAAAGTGAAAAAAAAACTAACAAAAATACTGAGTGTGCTGCAGCCATATTTGTTCCGTGAAAATGAAAACGATACACACACACACGGGCAAACTTGAGTTTATATAGTCGTCAGTGCATATATATACCTATACAAATTTATACATATGTGCTAAGAATTAACTGAATAAAAAGAACTTCGTATCGGATCGCCATCGTACCGTCCCGTTGTTCGCAATTTCATTTCCAACGCGATTCTCGTTCAATGTACGTTGGTACATAGCCCGTCCGTACATACACGTACATACTTACTTATGTATGTACACATGTACTTTCAATATCGACGATGGCATCACAAAAACACGACGCGCACACAGACACGCACGCACGTACGGAACATACATGCGGACATAAAAACAGGGTCTGAATGTATGCGGGACTGACTGCTTGTTGTTGTACATAACGGAGAGTTGAACACATAAGGGCTGGCTGGCTCAATATAGAAGCATGTGGCTGCGCTGCCGTCGTCGCTGCCTGCAGCGCGTAAGGGATTTTATTACGTCGGACGTTTCGGTCGTCGGTCGCTGGGTACTTTTTATATTTTTGGATATTTTACACATGTCCATATGCCCGTCTCTTCCCTTGCGTCTCCTGCATCTCCTGCTCTCCCCACATGCATCTCTTGCTGGCTCTCTTTCCGCGTGCATGTATGTGTGTGGCTCCTTGAATGCAACGTAACGGGAAACTGGTGACTGCAACGTTAAAGCCCATAACATCTGTACGGGTGGGAGGGGGATGGATATAGCTCCCCGCAATGCAGGACCCCCACACTCGCGGCCATAACAATGCTTCCCCTTCGAAGTGCCAATGAAAACAAGTGAAAATCGTTAAAAATCGCGGAAAATAACCCGTGTGAATCACCTTAACAACAATTTTTCATCGTTACAAACCCAAACCTGTGCACAGAAAGAAAATCTTGTTGATATTATCAATTTAAACCAGTATTTCAAATTGAAAGAAATTTTCAAGTTTTGTTACATGTGGGAAGAAGATTTATCATGTTTACCTATCATAAATATGTATATGAAAAGAGCTACTTTTTTCTGTGTATATATCATCAGTTCCCTGAACATGACTCAATTGCTTAAAATTGATTAGTCAGCAGACTTAAAAGATCCCGGACCGAGTTCAGAGACTTATCAAGGGCGTTTGATTAGATTGTACCAAAAAAGAAATAACAGAAACTTTCAGGCCTGCCAACATTCCAAGGGCTTTGAAACGCTGGCAACCAGCATCGTTTTATGCTTGTATCTGTAGTTTCCCCTCTAAGCACAACCAGTTTTTTTTTTGTTTTGCTTTTTTTTTTTTGGTCGAACGCAAGGCCAAAGTTCACACAAAACTAAACAAAGGTTCTCGTACTCGTGTGTACATAATGTGCCATATCTTATCATGTGAGAGCAGAATTCGCAGAGCGGCAGCACAAAACTATCAATAGGTGCCCGGCGCTCATTATCTCTCCAATTTAAACTCACAATTTACCTCAAATTGCGCACAAGAATGCCGAGTGCGCAATCAGCTTGGAAAATGAGTGGAAAATGCTGAGCCATCGATTAAAGTTGCCAGCTGTTCTACGCAAATCGTAGAAAGCAGTCGTCGTCACAATAACAATTAGAAAAATGATCAAAACAGTTGAACAAATCTTCGGCTTTAAGTTACAATTGTCTGATATCCTTGCAGCAATCATGTCCTAAATATTCCTTACTGATAAAAAATATGTTACAGCTAGTGCGATTATTTGAGTTTGCTTCTTACCATAATAAAATAAACTTAAATGTTCTTTGATTTTGGCGATCCGTGTAATCAAGTTTGTTTATGCGATGACTATCAGATTAATACATTTTTGCAAAGATTACATTTACATACAAATATGGATTTATTGTTCGGAAAAAAACACGTAATCAACATAAGATCGGTTCTTCAGTATTGTCCAACTTTTTCCTAGCTGATTCACGCCATATTGGCTCCTTATCGGTTCTCAAACCCCTTGCATCTTGGCAAAAGCTGTTCGGCCCGGCAGCAGCGCGTCGAAGGTCTTTCCCCGTTGAACTTTCGACCCGCTGACCAGGCCCCGGAGAAACTTTTGCCCCAGCTAGTCGGCAGTCAGCAGTTTCCAGGCACACACAGCTACACATCCATACAGCTGCAGTAATTTCGATCGGAGAGCGACCGAGTTTGCTGCTGCAGCAGCCCCACAAAAATACACACAGTAGTCCTTCGGTTGACACAACCACATCTATACACGCGTCCTTATCCGCAGCCACCCCGCACACACAGATACTACGGATACATACGTATGCAGGCAGCAGCTTTCTTCCCTTAGACGACGAATCGAAAACTCGATTTTCATCCCCGTGGCGAGCAGAATTTAGTTTTAATTTCATTACGGTCCAGGCGAAGGGAAAACACTGCGGGAAACATGCGTATTAAAGTCGCAGTCGTCCGTTTCGGAGTTAGGAAAAGCTATTCGCTGGGAATTAAATTTATATGCGCGATTAGATAGGTATAGGTGTATTACATGGTGGGCTTTTTGGACCGGAAGGGAGAGCGGGGATTATGAATGGGGCATGTGCTGCGTGCGCGTGTCGCCATCGGAATCGTCATAGCTAGAGTCAGATGATAACAGGGCAAATATATACACGTACCCGTACCCGAACCATATAGCTAATAATATGGGATGGGCCGCAGCCTTATCGCCTCGCTGGTTTGAAAAACAAAAATAGAAACAGCTTCGAAACGAAGTTTGAATGTCCTATGAAAGTGAACTCGTTCACATGAAAGACTGGTTTTAAACATTTATTTGGTCACCTATATAGTTCATAGAGATTTCTGAATTTTCCTAATTTGCTTTCTAAAATCATTTCGTCTAGAAGAACTATTAACTTTTTCGTCCGTCCAATTTCTTAATCGCAGCGTTAAATAAACTAGAGTACACAAAAACAAACACAAATGACGTAGGTTCCTATTTTGGGCTTGCGAATCGCAAATAACTCGGCAGGATTTGCAACACCTGTCCTCGATTTCTCGCATCTTTGTCTTGTTTCTCCTTTTCTGCTGCTGCACTTTTGACCCTTCAACCACTTGTTTCGTTTGTGTTTTCGTTTAAAGAGGAGAACAGAAGACAAAGGGAAGAGGTAACGATAAAGACCTGCTGGCAAAAATCGAAAATTGCAAATGCTGAAGATTTCCAAAATGCCAAAAACTGCACATGTATGCCTGCGTATGTGTGTGTGTGCTCCCATTTCGGTTTTTTTTTTCTTTTTGTTTTTTTGTAAGAAAAGACTTGAAAGGCAGGCCTGTGCAAAAGAAAAAGGGACCTGAAATCCGAGCTCGACAAACATCTGTTCCGAAATGTTGTGTGTTGTGTGTTGATTTCACCAGCCAAAAAATTATTGAATACATGGCTGCAAAGTACATATCGCTTGAAAAGATATATACGCCTGACACAGACACAGGCGCATACACAATGCAAAGTGTGAAACAAGACTCTTTTTCACATACCTGCTTTTTATTTTATTCCAGGTAAATCGACGTCGACGACAGCGGAATACCTAAGAGCCAAAGCAGCGACAGAATAAAGAAACAAGGAAACATTTGCACGCCAGCGGAGCAACTGCAGCACAGCACAGCACCACCAGCACGCCAGCGACAAGAAAAACCACTTCAACAAAAGAGGATAACATACTGGAAGTGCTCCACTCGCACACACACGGCCACACGAGCAACATATACACAAACTACACACACTATACACTGTACGTGCCCGACGGTGGGAAAGTAAACCGACATCTTTTTACGACCGTCGAGAGTTTTGCAATCAGAAGAAGTCGGAGAGCCGAACCGAGTCGATCGGCCAGCCCTTTGATAAGCCAGAGAGAAGGGAACAGTTCGGCTCAGAGAAACGCAGAATAAGAGAGGAACAGGTTGCCAAGCGACGAGCTAACGCGCAACGAATTTGGAAATCAAGCCAGCCGAAAGTGCGTGATCGTGATCGTTGGAACGTAGCTCCCCGAAATAAGCAGCACACAGAGACCCGAATCGCAGACCCGGACTTGCATTTAACCCAGCTCGGCTTGAAGGGTTTCTTCCCCAGGCCCATGAGCAGCTGAGCCAGCGGCCGCAGCTGAAACGGAAGCCACACTTAAACTTGCACACCCGACCCAACCCAGATCCAAATGAAAACGTTAGTGCTCAGCCAGGATGACCTGCAGAACTTTAACAAGTTCATCTACGACCCCAAGTCGGCCGCTCAGTTGGCCGCCAGTGCAGGTGCGATTGGAGCAGCGGCGGCGGCGGCAGCTGCGGTCCACGGTCCTCCAGCCGGCACCACAGTTCAGCTGCTCCAGAGCGGAGTTGGCGGGGCGGTCAATCCCGGCGTTGTGCCTGTTTCCGTGCCCGTACCCACCAGCACAGCCAGCAGTGCCAACAATCTGATGGCGCTGCACTACTACCTGAAACATCCGAGCATTCAGCAGATGCCCATCCCACAGCAGCAGCATCAGCAGCAACAGCAGCATCAACAACAGCATCAGCACCAGCAGCAACACCACCAGCAACATCAGCAACAGTTACTGGCCCAGTCGCAGACGCAGCTGAAACAGCTGCAGCTCAAGCAGCCGACGATCCACCAGCACCAGCAGCACATCAGCTACCACCACCACCACCCATACTACCAGCAGCAACCGCAGCAGGCGCCGCCGCCGCAACCACAGCCACTGAAGAGCCAGCCGCAGTCCCACCTGCCCGTGCACGCCCTCAACCAGAACTCCAACTTCTCGGCGGCCAGCTCGAGTACGGGAGGCACTGCCTCCAGCCACGCGCCCACCCAGCAATCGAATGGATCCAGCGTTTCACCCACCATCGTGTCGCGGGTGGCGGCCGTCGGCGCACCCAGCAGCAGCAACATTGCTGCAGCGGCCAATGCGCTGCTACGGGCATCGGCCGCTTCCACCGCTCCAAGCTCCTCCGCCTCATCGTCCTCTTCGTCTTCTTCCGCGTCATCGAGCTCCTCGTCTAGCAGCTCCTCCTCGAGCGCTAGCAACTCGGCGAATTGCGCCAAAAAGCTGAAGACTGAGCCCGTGCTGTCGCAATACAATCAAACGGAGCGCCTCAACTTTGCCAACACGTACATTCTGTGGAGCGAGGAGCATTGGCGACGGGTGATATTCCACGACGAGCGTAGGTTTAACCTGGACGGACCAGATGGGTTCTCGTACTATTTCCACGACTTGCGCAACTACGAGCGTACGCTGTCGCAGCGGCCGCGCGGCAACTCCGTGTACATCTACCTAATGGTCTGCGTAGGAGGAGCCGTTCATCTTGAGGTGTCATCCGCCAAACAGCGACCCGAGTCCTGTATCGAGGCCATCATGAGGGAACGGCCGAATATTGTAACCAAGCTGGGCGGAAACTCCGAGTTCGTGCTGCAAGATCACAACTGGATGTCGCACGCCCTGCCCACCGCCCAGGATCTGCTAAACGCCGAGGGCCTCAAGACCCAGAAGTGGCCAACTATCGCCCACGATCTAAACATTATGGAGAACGTATGGGGCTGGCTTATCCGCGAGGTGTTTGACGGCGGGCGGAAGTTCTCGCGCAAGGACGACTTGATATTCCGCATCAAGGAGGCGTGGTCCCGCCTGCCGCTCGACCTGATCACCAACCTGTATAGCACGCTGCCGGAACGGATCACGGAGCTCTACTACACACAGGGCGTCTACACGAATTGTTGACAGCGGCGTACAGAGCAACCGGGATGCGGAAAAGGATCAGGGCACTTGACCGCCTCGGCGGTCGCGCAGGCGGACGGTGATCGTGTTCAAGAACCTGATTCGAGTTCGAGGAGTTCGAACTCCTCCAAGTCCGCCAGAGACCGGAGAGCGAATGAAGCAAATCTTTATATACAATTTAACTTAACTTTTTGTGTATAGCTTTAAGACGTGTGCAACGGAGCGGACGCGACTGTTTTGGGGACCGACGGACTTAAAGCAAGAAAGACAGACGACAGAACTGACGCACGGACGGGCAGACTTGGGTTATAAGTTATCAAGTTTTTTAGTTATTTAAAAAATTATGAAAAACCGAAAACAGCAGATTGTGGGCAGAACACACGATGAGTGTTGCCATATCGCTTTGTAATTAGTGTTTATCCCGCCCCCCAAATACATATTTCCTTTGCCCTTTCAAAATCCTTTGGCCCGAAAAACCATCGTTATTTGTAAGACGTAATTTAAGTTGTCGTTTTCCTTTTACCCCTCATCCCACTCTTTTAAGAATATAAAAAATATATTAGTTACAAACAAGTTTATTTGAACTGAACAACTCCCCTTTTGTTGATTGTTTTTAGTTGTGCCAGCAGTAGAAGAACAAAATTGAAATGCCAAGCGAGTAGAGGAAGCAAACAAATAAATTGTAACTAAAGTATTATTTTAAGGGATAGTTTTTGTTGTAGCAAATTACGGAGAACTCACACACACGTAAATCTTAACAGACACACATACACACACGCATGAACACTCAAAAGAAGAATCCTATCATGTAAAGTTGTTTACAAAGAGCAGAAATAATGATTAAAATATAATTATCAATGTAATTAATGCATATTAAAGAGAGGAAAACTAACAACAATTTGAAGAGCAAAGGCAACCTAGAGTTAATGTAAGATCAGAACAACTAACCAGAGCATAGTGAACTAGAGATGGATTAAATCATGCTGAAACTCACTGAAACACTCCTTAAATCCCTTACTCCCCAATCCCCAAAGGATCGGCCAGAGCCAGCAAACTAGTTTCCTAGCGACTTTTTGTAATAACGATGGCAGCTAACCGGGGAGCTTCTTTTGGGGATTGCGACACTAAACCGACAAACTCTTTGTACGCCATATTATGGTTTATACGTACGCACCCAATACTTAGCAATACAATTGAACTGAACAAACTGCATGTCACTTGGCAAGTGCAGGCAACTAATCTGTAGAATACTTGAGCCACTATGAAAGTATCCTTGAAATAAATGCAACTTATATTCATATGCGAAAACACCCTCTCTCAAGTGTAATTTGGCAGTTATGTGAATGTGATTTCCCCCCTGTTTTCGCTTCTGCATATTGGCTCGCCCGGAGAAATCGGCAACTTTATACATGCATATACATATACAAGCAAGAACAAGCAAAATCAACAAAAATTGAATTATGATTAATTAATAAATCGAGAAATGCAATTACCAATAAAAACTACCAGCAGATACGTAAAAAATTGAAAATCAATATTTGTGTTATTTATGGGGTAGGGTCGTTCAACCTCTTTTCAAAACTATTTTACTGGACTTAAAATACCTACAAATTTTCGTTCGAGTAAAATCTTTATTTAAAAACTGTGCGTGTCTGTATATATAATACTATTAAATGTGTAAATATATGTTTCTATATAATATATAAAATATATATATACTTCATCTATTGGAACTGTAAAAACGGTTGGAATTTTTTTATTTCGTAGCCTCGCTTGCAATAACGATACCAATTAAATTATTCGCCAAATAATTAAAGGAGAAATATTCCTTTTTTTAAATCCTACATTTTTGAGGGGTTAAAAGAATTGGAGTTTATAAAATTTATAAAAGTGTCATGCGAAAAGAGATATTGTTTACTGGCGACATTAATTTGATTGGACTCGTATATTGCAACCAGGTCTCTTTTTAAATGCAAATCTATTCTAGGCACTTTGAGTCTCTGGCATCTATTGATCACTAGTTGTGTTTAAAATATTGTGTTTTTCATCAAATATCCGATGATTGTGTCTTTGATCCTTTGTGCATATAAACGTATACATAAGTGAAAATACTGCATGGTTCCCAAGCCGTCTTAGTTAATTACGCTGCGCACGCAGGCGGGGCTGCAAAAGGGCATGTTTTCCTTGACGCAAAAGCGACCTCCTATCAGCGGCTTTGAGCACTGTGCTCCAGCGCAGACAAAGCAGTTGGCATGCCAGTGGACATCACCCCAAGCCACACCCTGATCTGCTGGTCCAATTGCTATCTGGCAGCGTTGACAGCAAACAGCAAACAAGCGGTCATAGCACACCAGACACAGGGGCATGTTGGACTTTTCATCCGCTACGTACTGCTGACCGGCCAGCGGCTCATCACACTGATAGCAGCAAAAGTGCTTGATGTGGAACGTTTCCTCCTCCGCTGCCGTGTACTCCTTGGTGAAGATTAGCTCATCGCAGGCACGGCATCGCGGGATCTTCAGTTTGATGGCCAAGTCGCGACCGCAGAAGACTTGCCCCTGGTGGAAGAAGTAGACCAGGTCGGCCAAAAGTTCTCGACATGTAACGCACTTAAAACAGCCAGGATGCCAGGCAATCTCCTTTCCAGCACGATCCGCCTTGACAGCCACTTCTCCGTAGGCGATGGGCTTGCAGCAGTCTCCGCACAATATGGTGCGCTGGGAATCTACAGGGATAGAATCAATTGCATTTAAGTCATTTTCAAGAGTTGCTAAAAAAGGTTAACTCACTTTTGATAGAAGATTCCTCATCGTTAAGACGCAGCTGCTTGAACTGCTCGGGCATGCCGACGCAACTTGGATACATGTTCATGTCCTCAATACCCGGAATGCTGGTGAATCTGCCCTGGCCAGCAGTAAGATCCTCGCTACCGTAGCATGGAGTCGAGGGTTTCGAGTGGAAGCCCGAATCGCTACTCTGCGAAGTGGGCAATTCGCCCAAACTGGGTTTCGGATAAGAAATATCCTTGCTGCCATTGGCCATGTCCGCAAAGATCTTGTCGATCTCACCCAGTAACTGATCATCGTCTAACAGCCAGTCGTGCACTTGTTTCAGTGGCTGCAGCAGCTGACATTGGTCATGCGAGATGCCCTTGTCCTGGAGAGATCGGAACAGCCGATCGTAGTAAGGTGCGTTTGACACAGCGGATTGAAGCATACTCTTGTCCAGACCCACGGATTGAAGCCTTGCCCTTGTTGACGGAGCGATACCTTTGAGCTCCGCAAGAGTGGCTACAGGAGCTGGTATATCGGAAATAACCACCGAGGAGGGCGCCCGTCCAGCACGCGCCTCCTGCAGTGCACATTTCAGTGGCTCCGCCTGGAGGATCTGCGCAAAGACCGGATCACGATCGTAGTCTGTGTTGGACGGAAGTCCGCAATCATATACTATGGTGGAGACCCCGCCGAACTTGACCCGTCGCATCGGAGTGTCCTGGCGCACCTGAGCTCCAAATCTTATCTGCACCGGGTTCTTTAACGGTAAGGGGGAGTTGAAGGGTGTGCCTGGAGAAGATTTCAAAGGCGTCATGGGCTGTTGCGGGCAAATAGAGTTGATCTCGTTCCTAAACTGCGGATTGTTAACATACTCCCTACGAAACTCGGCAATAGGACCAAGTTTTGGATCCCTCGAGATGTTAAGTTTCTTTTCCTGAAAAGTAATAGAAATAATGGTTAACTATATTTTTGGGGAGACGATAAAGCTTACCTGTAATGTTCCCAGTATCTTGTCGTAAACAACGCCAAGACTAACAAGGCTTTGCAAAGCTGGCTTGCTGATCCCCAGCAGCTTTTCCCTGGTCTGAGCCCGCAATGCTCCATTCTCCTCGAATTGAGCTGTTGAGTCGGACAAAGGCTCCGAAAAGGCCACAAGGAGTTTGGGCTGTGCATTGGCTGGACTCACCAGAGCTTGCGCTAACTTGGGGTTGGCAAGAAGTTCGTTAAGGGTGTCATCGGCCACTGGTGTAAGCCCCAGAGATTGCCAGGTTTTAAATGCCTCCTGGGTAGTTGCCAACGGAGCTGGAACAATGTGCTCCACTTGGGCGTGATTAAGGCGATCGCCCAAACGCACCACCACTCCCTGTCCAACGCATTGATCTCTTAACTTCTGCACATACTGCTGCAGTTGGAGGGTCTCTGTTTCCGTTAAACCGTCGCACAGCGCAGCATCAAGATCGTGAGGCGGTACTTGAAGTTCAAGCTGCCTTTTGCGCTTTAGGGCGGCATCACTTCCGGCCACTGGGATTTGGGCGGTGCCCAGTTTCTCCATGTAATCGGTGACCACATCGGGAGCGGCATTTGGTGGCACCCACTCCAGCTGTATCGGTTGACTGGCCAGAGCTTTGATTTTAATATCTGCCGAAAGCGAATGAGCTTTTTGTAATTTATTTTTTTGATATTATGATTTTGGTAGACTTACATGCTGGCTTGGCCCTGATCTGGCCCAGAATTTCGAACTGCGCCCACCCGGTGGCACCATCGTCGTCCGGGCACACATGCTGATTCTTGGGACACTTGCAGTTGCGGCATACCTTGCGCCAAAAGTGAAGATCTAAGCCAGGACACTTGTCCTTGCACTCGGCGCAGGGAGCCCCGGCTCCGACTTCGTGTCCCAATTTTGAGCGTTTCAGCTGCTCACGTCGGCTCTCCAGTTTCGACAGCCATTCCGGCGCCTTGGGCGTCTCCACGCAGGAGTCGGCGGACATGTTTCAGGTTTTAAAGCATTTATACAAATATTGTACTTTAAAAAATCCTTTGTTTTCCCCAACAAGCGGTGATTTTGGCAATATACTAAACGTGTAAAATAATACTGAAAATGAACTGTGCTCGATTAAAATAATATCGAGTGCAACATATATCGATTGGTTTAATTTACAAACAGGTTCACGGTAATGATTTAGTTCACAAGTACTATCTAGTTCAAAAAGATTCTCAATTTGAATTTTAGAAATGTATCATTTTGTTATGTTAAGTAATTAATTTACAGGAAGTGTTGTTTATTTTTATGTATAAGTTATAGATCTTAAATTTGCCTAAAATGTACACATTTTTAAGTGTTTGTTTTCATTATCCATAGCTCACTGTATAAGCCGCCAAGCTGATTGGTATTTTCGCTTTTCTAAGCTTTTGTGGCACGGTCACACTCATAGTATTGTTTTTTTCGCGAATTCAATTGCAGTTTTTTTCGCAACCTTTTAAATTAAAAGCAATAATCGAAAGGGCCAATTAATAGTGGTAATTGACGGGGCCTACTTAGTGTACACTCTAATAGAAAATGTGTGGTGATTAATCTAGGCAAAATACTCTTGAAACAAAACAATAGAAGCAACAGAAAACGCTCGATGCAATTTGCAAATACAGAAAAAAAATAGGTGAAAAACTGCGTCCCACTGAAAAGTGAAAGTGCAGTATGAGCCGAGGGACACGTGCGGGGGACACTAGTTTGACTACCAGAAGGCACAGTGGAAAATTTTCAAAGTGAAGCGTTACTTTTGTTATTTCAGAATCTAGAAGGAAAACATAGTTTTTACCGGTTATGTTTATCCGAAGCTTTTGTGTGTGAGCTACGGCAACAATTTGATTTTCGCTCAATTTTGCACGGTGGTTGTTTTTGCCCTTTGATTGCGCCTGTGTGTGTGTGCGTGCTTGTAGCGCGAGTGTGTGTAGGTGAAAGCATTATTGCTAGCAGCCGTCTAATTGATTTAAATATTAAAAAAATTCATTAAAGTGATACAAGTTTACAACATTAAAAAGGATTTATGGTGCAAAAAGGATCAACATTATTTTACTGACATTACAATTCCCTTGAACTGTATATACTATACAATATACAATATATATACATACAATTAAAGTTTGAGTGTCCTAAGGATAATTTTATTAAAATTTGTCTAACAAAACTGATTGGTTTTTTAAAAGATATCTTTAGCTAAATATTTCAAACCAAACTTAACTTTTTTTAAGATTGTACCATGATTTAAATAATAACAATGATAATCGTCCATATGTTAAATCCTATGCTATTACTTCAAAACCCAGCAATGTTAGTCCTCTTTTCTATTATTTTCTATTCAAAGCTATTTGTTAAATCTTATTTAATTTAATTTAGTAATCTGAAATAACTTTAAGAGTTAAGGCGAACTATTAGAGTTTTTGCTCAGATTTTCAGTTGACTTAACGATACCTTGTTTTCAGACCGCAGCTCCGGGAAAACGGGCAACAAAATCATGACCGAAAAGTACGACGGCAATGGTGATTTTTCCGCCTTCAACGACGATGACAATGAGTTTGGTGGTAAGCCTCGGAAGTCTGGTGGTTCTATTGGAGGCCCCGGTGGCACCCACAATGGCGAAAGTTCCGCCCACGATCACGGTCATCATGGAGGAGATCCCGGTGGCAGTGTTCAGATAAACGAAAAAGCCAATGAGTACATACGCGATTGCATGGCCGAACGGAATCGCATGGACAGGAAGTTTCCCATTGCCGAAAAACTTTTGGAGGGCGGTAAATGAAATATACTACATTTTTACATTGTCCTACAACTTCATCATTTTTATATTCTTTTTCATTTTAGAAATAGAAAAAGTTCAGACCACAGGACGAATCCCTTCCCGAGAGCAAAAATATGCAGATATCTACCGAGAAAAACCACTGCGAATCTCACAACGCGTTCTAGTTCCAATAAGAGAACATCCTAAGGTGAGTATGCGATTCCCCATGACAAAGCATATAGGTGTTCAATTCTACCGTCTTTTTTTCCAGTTCAACTTCGTCGGCAAACTGCTGGGACCCAAGGGAAACTCCCTTCGCCGTCTGCAGGAGGAGACGCTCTGCAAGATGACCGTCCTCGGGCGCAACTCGATGCGCGATCGCGTCAAAGAGGAGGAACTGCGCAGCTCGAAGGATCCCAAATATGCTCACCTTAACAGCGACCTGCACGTGGAAATATCCACCATAGCGCCGCCCGCCGAAGCCTATGCCAGGATTGCTTATGCCATGGCCGAGCTGAGAAAGTACCTCATTCCAGACAGCAACGACATCATCCGGCAGGAGCAGCTGCGCGAGTTGATGGACAGCACTAGCTTGAATGACAACGACAATGCCAAGAGTGGCTATAAGAAGGCGTCCCATATGCAGGGCGCTAACAATGTCATGGGTGGCGGCTCTATTAATCCGATCGGAGGGGTCAAGAACACTCCTCATCACAGTTATAGGTAAATGACCGAAATAACTTTTTTTGTTTGTTAGCACTTATAATAATTCATTTTCTATACTTTTTCCAGGGGATCGCAGCAGTCCTCGTTCAGCAAAAATGTTCTTGCCCCTAAGCAAAAAGTGATGTCCATTTTGGAAAAGGCCAGGACTGCCATGGATGAAACGTACGGGTAGGTAGTCTCAAAAGATTTAATATCCTTTCATGTAAACCACTATATTTTTTAGTCGCGGGTATGACGACGGCATTGGATATGATCCTCACCAGCCGTATGATAGCTACTCCTACGGCAATCATGGCCATGGACCTCCGGCTAACATCCTGGGCGGAGTGGGCGGTATTAGCGGTGGCGGAGGGCGTAGCGGACATTACGAAAGCTCGGACTACGAGCCGGATTATGGAAGACGGGAGTACTACCAGCATTCACCTGGATACTCAGGTGATTTAGGAAAATCTTAATGGTTGCATAAAGTGTAAACAGTTTTAAATCTTTTTAAAGCTGGAGGCGGCGGAGGCGGAGGCCTGGGCACCGGCAGCGGATCGCAGTCGAATGCTATCGGCGGCTCTGGGCTCAGTTCAAATCACAATCGCAGCCATGTTAACAGGTGAAATTTGCTGGATCCCAGCAGTGCCAGCGGAGGTCGAGCCACCAACCCAGCGGCAACCACACAAAATCTGACCATGAAATCCCAACCCAATAGCAGCAACAGTTTTTTGCCCAATCACGGAGCAAGTGAGTGCCACAACGGCAAGAACATAAACACCAACTACTACTACAATTCCAACGGCAGTTCCAAGGTGAGTGTAAATGACTGATAAACAGGCTGATCCATAAACATGACAACTGCCTTTCAGCTAAATCAGCAACAACTTCAGCAGTCGCAACCAAATCTCCCACCGCAGATATCAGCCCACAACAGCAATAACAACCGCAACAGCAGTACCAATAACACCAGTATGAACAATAATTGCAATAGCAACTTTCACCCAATCGGTGACAAAAACTCCAACGACGTTTCATTTTTATCCTCCTATCGACATGGCCCAATGGATGGTCAAAAGAGTGCCAACAGCAACAATATCAACAATCACACATTAGGCAGTAAAAACCACAACAACACCACCACCACCACAACAACCGCTTCAGTGCCCAATATGCTATTAGTAAGGTATTGAAATGCGATATTAACGAAAGTGAAAAGAGAACTCCTTCGTCCTTGCACACACCCCACACCAAATCGAAGTCTTTGGACAATGCAAATGAATTATCGGGTTTATGGTGATGCCGCTTGCTTGCTTTTTAACTTTACCTCTCCGCTTATCAACCAAAAACTCCCGTATTAGTTTGCATTGATCCAGATACCCCAAACCCTATCGATCATACATCAAACCGCAAACCGAAGACAAGAACATCTCTCTAAATCCAAATTAACATTCTCTTACAGACCTGCTAATCCTTCGCTACATATTGGCACATTTCCGTTTTTGCCTGTGCAGTTTTTCTGAATCCAACAGATATAACAACTTCAACCAGAACAAGCTAATCGAAAACAACCACATCAACATCACAGAAACTTTGTACACTCGAGTTCATAAGATTAGAGGAAGGAGTAGGAGGAGTATTTACAAGAAGGACAAAATGAACTTTACTATATATACCACATACAAAACATATACATAACAAATATATTTATACATATATTTTTGCGTGCAAGGATTGACGTTTAATGAAGTCGAGGCTGGATCAACAAAACGAAACCTTACTTTCGCGTTGGCTATTAAACACAGACGAAACTGTGTCCGGTTTTTTATCTCTATTTACAAACAATCTTTAAGATATTCGAAGAGCCTGAACGATTAGTGGGAGCTGTAATCGGTCGAGAGGAATCAGTAGTTAAGCAAACGGCTCAGCTCAAAGTTGAGCTGGGATAGTCTGGCAAATAGTTAAAGAGCGAATCCAACCGATGCAGCAAGACAAAGCTATGTATAGAGACAGAATGAACCGACCTGGATCGGTTGAGACAAAATCTATGAGATTAATTAACTTAATAGAATATAATAATTAATACAGAGGGCACATTTAAACCATAATTTTATTTATATATGCATATATTTAACGAAACTAATGATACAGATAAAGAATATATATATACACTTACAAAATCTAATATTTACATAATTAACAGAGATCGACTAACCGCATGTTGACACGAAAAGTAACGGATAAACTTTAAAGTACTTTAACAAAATTTATCTAATACTCGATCATTCAGAATAAATATATCGAATACTAAAGATCTACAAATAATTAACAAAATACAAATATATACAAGTTTATTGTGAATCAATATCCGCAAGTGGATAGTGCTGCAAATGATTACTTTATTAAAACACCAGATACGACAACAATAACAGATTAAAGAGAATACTTAACTGCAAACATAAATAACAAATACTCGATTTACTTATACACAAATACAAAGATATAACTAAACCGACAAAGTAAGTCAGAGTAAATTTAATGAACTAACAATGTAATTCATCGTACTTAAAACTCATTTTCACCCAAGAGGCCGGACAAAGCACTCAACGAGGAAATCTTTTTATTAACTCACTCCACTCAGTTTTCCCAGTTGTTCAACAATGAGTTGGTTGCTTTGTCCAGGTATCAGAACTAATTATAAACTAAACTAATAAAAGTATATCTAATGTGAAGCTCTGTAAACGAAAATTGGATAAATTGCCAAGCTCAAGTTTTATTTTCTGTTTCTTTTCCCTTATTAGTTTCTGAACTAAAAAGAATTTTTTGTAGAGCTTAAGTAGAAACAAGAAAGTGTGCCAAATGTATGAGGAAGGCGATCCTAGAGATCGAAAACCTTCCAAGGTCTGAAATTACCAATTGAAATGCCAAGTTATAGATTTATCGTTTTTTATACGTAACCTTATTTACTATTTTGAACAAATCAATTTGACTTTACTAACACAAAGAAATAACCATTTAGTCGAATAAGCATAAATGATATCTTGTCCAAAAACATTAAGGAACATTTACTTACAACCATGTGAAACGTTAAATTGTTGAAAACAATTAAAATCTAGATATAAAGGAATATCAGTAATACAGAAAATACAAAGGAATTACAACCATTATTACAAATAATTATTGTTGTTACAAATTATACAGATAACTAATATGAAATTATAACAAAAGCTACTTTAGGGCGGTTCCAAGCCCCAGATAATTTACGATAACAAGTTAATGAAATAACCGAACAACAAAAGCCCCCGCCCTAACAACAATAAGAATATATACACATATATTATATACCTACAAACAAAGAATTAAATGAAATAATATATTGCGATTGAGTTATTCTCATTAATTATTATATGTAAAATCAAATAACACAAGTAATAAATAAATGAATAAATAAATATATTTAAAATGTATCGAAAATCGAAAAGGAACATGCTGTTTTTTATTGCGATCTGGAAATAAGAATTGGAATTGGAAATTTCGGGAGACCAACCATGAATCAAAAATCGTTTCCTCTTTATTTTTTGCTTTGTAATTTTATTTCTTTCGTTGCTTATGATTTTTATATTGCTTCACAATAATTGACTAGAGTAAACAGCTTAGGATTACGGAGATTCCGGGTTTGCACAGATTCCACCCCCCGATAAGTGCTCAACCCTTAGAATCCATTTCTCTCTCTCGTTTTACTTGCAATGAGATCGCGGCAAAGTGACTAGAATGCGGAGGAGCCCCTGCCCTCCAGCCGGCAGTTAGGCGTGCAGCAGTCCATCGCTTTGTCCGACCAACTTGCCCAGGAGCGTTTGGTAGAGTGGCGACTCCGTGGGCACGCCCTCGCTCTGCAGGAAGAGCAGCGTTTCCCTGGCGCACATGGCGAAGCCCAAGGCCTCCGCCTGGCTCCTTTGGCCCGGAGTGGGTGGTGCGAACTGTGCAGCCACCTCAGCGTCCTCCGCACTCTCCTCGGCCTCCTCCTCGTGAGCTGCTCTGTCCGCAAAGCCATCCCGATCGTCTAGATCCTGCTCGAAGGCATCCAGTTCGGCCTGCAGCTCCATGATTTTCTGCAGGGCTTCCAGGAGTATTCTGTTCGGTGCCTCTGGCGGGGAGGGGTAATCCTGTCCGGGCTCTTCAGCGGGTGGCGTGAGAGGGCGATGGCGCTTCTCCGGAGCAGCCTCATCCGGCTGTTGCTGCAGATGCAGATGCGGCTGCTCCTGTGCCTGCAAATGTTGCTCCTGCGCCTGCGGATGTTGCTGCTCCTCCTGGCTGGCTCGCTTGCGCTTCATGATCAGTTTGCCCGACATTTTTGCTTCGTAGTGATTCTGTGTACTCCAACTGCAGTCTTCCGGTCTCAGAAATCCAGTCTGCGCGACACAACCTTCGTTCACCTGGCGATCGCCACGACTGAACTGCGACCAACTGCACCCCGGCGACCAACTGGCAACTCCAACCCCAAAGTGCGGCAGGAACCAGAGATAGTGGCATTAGGGGATGTGCCGCCGCGCCAAGGAAATTAAAAACAACAATCCAGCGGCGAGGAAAAAATTGTTGCAGCTGTTTGAGTTCGAGGCAGCTGAAGCGGGAGGGCAACAGGATACTGGCTACAGGCTACAGGCCAAAAGGCAGCAGCAGGATATTGCAACCCTCAGCTGGCTCGCTCTCCGGCTGCAGCAGCCGCGCTCCGAATATCCTCCCTTCCTGCGTCCTGCGTCCCGCACCCCATCCCCCGGGATCTCAGCCGCGCCCCTGCTCGTCCTTTCCGCCCTTGCAGTTGTTGTTGTCCCGTGGCTGATTCCCCTTGGTGCGGCAAAGTCGACAGCCTAGTGTCCTTTTCAGCGCTTTGGTAACATGGTTTCAAAAAAATTTCAACAGGATGTACCCTCTACCTATTGGCATATTACTAATTTTTACATACAGTAATACATTTTTTTATTAATTAGTTTTTGTTAATTAGGTACTTGTTAATTATATAAAGAAAACTGGATTCTAAAACAAGTTGGCTTATAATGTGCTAATAATTTTAATCTGTTAAGCGATATAATTTATAAAATTGCTTTCTTGGAAAGACTGCGCTGCTGACGCATTTACAAATTGTTTTAAAAAATCTGGTTTATAGTCGAGTGATTGTTTTCTATTTAATTAGTGAACACTTTGACATACTTTTAAAGCAAATACCATTCAACCATTTGTTAAGAATTTAACGATTTTTTTTAAATGAAGTGCAGGGGATTTTTGTGCCTGAGACGACCAACCACGATAAACATTTGCAGCTGGCACGCTTCACATTCATCCTTCGATCGGCGCTTCCCCTGTGAGTTAGTTTGACCTGCCATTGCAATGATAAGTGCACACCTATAGACACTGAGAGAAATTTCGAGGAATTTTCCCTACAACTAGGTGTTGTCATGGCGATTAAAATTTTTTATTTGATATTGGTTTGTAAGAAATCAAGTTTGGGTCTGTTGGCATGGAGAACCGAAGCTTATCGGCGTTACTACAGGTCATAAACCAAGGAAACGAAAGTGAAATAAATGTCAATCGATAATACATAAAGTGGGTTTAATAGCTGCCAAAAATTTGACAAAACAACTCGTTTCAAGGCGGTGGCTCGGCCATAAATAGTTGATGATCTTGTGGACCATATGTTTTTTATTCAAAAATGATAACATAATAAACAAAAGTCTCTCGTGCCAACTGACTGACTTATTGATGGCAATCAATTTTTATTTATGGTCAAGGAAATTAAGCATTATTGGATTGATTTGGGGCTCCAAATTTGACACTATCTTAGCGTATTGCTGTTAATGAATTTTGGTAGGCATTTAAGTAATCACGCCTCCGGTGCCTGCGAACTTTTGATATATATCTGATTGAAGACTTGCATTGTGTCTCTCGACAACGCAATATACAAATAGTGGGTACAATATTTTCCTGATAGCAAAGGGCATATCATAATTGGAGCATATATTATTTTTATCTGGCTATTATCGCACACTTGACATTGTGTAATATTGCGTGTTGTCTGCCTCTCGTTTCAGCTCAACTTAAGCGAAGCATCCACGATTTATTTTCGAACCTACTCAATTGCTTTTGTATCTTGTATCCATGGGATATATTTTTAGGCGACAATGCGAGCGGGAGAGTTGTACCTTTCGTCTGAAGTATTTGTAAATACATCATCCGCAGCCGCAGCTGTTGTGTGTATATAGTGCTATTATATATGATTGAACAGTTCGAAAAGCACGCGACAAGTGGCAGCGGATAATTGGTGTGTGCGGTGGCAGTACTTCCGATCCCCACAACAATTGGGCTCTCTTTATTCTCCTCGAAATTCGCATGCAACTGGAAAAGTAATATACACAAAGCCGGCGAAATAAATCTTACGAATACTATCTACTATCTACGGGTATGCCTCCCATTTTGGGGATCGTAAATCAGCGGAACAAGCGGTCCTCTTTGTTATCAATGGAATTCGCCTTTAGTTTGCAGAATTCACTTGTTCGGAATTTTCGAGAAATTAATGACAAAGATCGGGTTACCCGGCTCAGGCAGCAGTTCTAGCTGCGGCAATAAACCTATACGGTATACCCTCTAATTAGTGAACGGAATTTCGTGGAAGTGCATTTTTTAAGGGGCTCCGCATTGCAGCTGTGTGGCAAAGAGTTGTGTAGAAGAAAAGATACAAATTAGGTATGAACTTGATGAGAGTGCTCAAACTTTATTTAAGTGGTAAAAAACATTGAGATGTGTTTTTTTATCGTGAGTGCACTGTATACAATTCGGAGTACATTTCATGTTTTGGCGTGGGAATGTCGCGATATGTTTGGGCAACTGTTTCGCTAAGTACCTGCCTCTGTCTGGGTGTCGATGAGTCAGGTAGATACTGCCAATTCACCAATATAGCCGATCTGATCTATAACAGCCGATTATGGGGCGATAAGCCCGCTTCTGATGGCTCCCAAAAAAAAGGGGGAGAATGTATACAATGCGAAATGCAAAAAGAGCATCAGCAGCCGCGTTAATTAACCCGCTCTGGGCCGCAAATACGAGGCCTTATCGTAATCAGTCCGCTCCGCCAGCCAGCCAGTAAATTCGGTTTACTGTTTTTGGTATTCGGCTTTATGTTTTCGGCTATAACGGTTCTCGGACTCTCAGCCAAATCGGTGGGTCAGTTGGCCCGCGGACCGTGCGACGAGTGCATGTAAGTAGCGATCGGTGGCTCGGTAATTCGTTATTTGGTCTGCCAAAGTTCGACGCTTGGTGTTCATCGATCCGAAAGTAGCAGAGTTTTTTTTTATTTAATTCAGGGCTTTCGAGACAAGAAAGCTTTCGGGCCAATGCCATGAGTCCATGAGCAACTCGATCTGCGAGCTCGTTTCCGAGTTCAATTGAAAACCAGTTAACTGAGTGGAGTGGTCGGCTATGGCTGAAGACGGAGAAAAAATTATAGACGGGTTGAATGGGCTGGGGATTTGTGTGTTTTCGCACACGCAGAGTGATAAAGTGATAAGCGGCGATTAGATTTTAAGAACCCAATAAAACTAACAAATGACTGAAATTGCGATTTCTGTTCGCTCGTGATTGATAAATATTTGACTCTCGACAGTGCATGATAACGATCGAAAAGGACCTTCAAAGGCTACACCAAAAAATCAGGTTTTGTTCTTAGCCAGTGATTTTTATTTCTTCAAATACAAAAGACGCGATATCGATTATCTCTTTATTGTTTTATTTCAACTGGAGTTTTTTTACATATAGTGTATGGTTAACTCATTACTTATTTGCTCTTTTTTTTGTGAGAATAAGCTTTACCATTGCAACCTCAACAAAAAAGTATTCAGATTTCTATCTATCTATTTTGATAATGTAAAGTTTAAAGATTACTGTCTCTGCTTTAAACAAATACTATCCGAGGCCAATTCCAATCAAGACAATAGAATAATCCCCATAATTGGCTATGTTAAATATATTAAATAAATATAATAATAAACTGCCACCTACAACAGCCACATTTATGATTGCGATAAGTTATCACTGGTGAATTTTATTATTGCAGACCCAAAATGATGTCTGCGCGGAGTATCTTTATCGGATCCTGCTGCCTTCTTGCGCTCCTGATCCACCCGGTGCAGCCGAATCCCATTGCACCGCGGGCGGAAGTGGCCACCGAGTTCATCATCCTCCACAACAACGACATGCACGCCCGGTTCGAGCAGACGAGTGTGAGCAGTGGCACTTGCTCCAAGGAGGACGCCAATACGAACAAGTGCTACGGAGGGTTCGCCAGGGTGGCCTATGAGTGAGTTGGTTCCATCCTCTGTCTGACCTCTAAATCTGACCTTTCGATTAAAACCAGGGTTCGCAAGTATCGCAAGGAGGCCCAGGAGGGCGGAACCCCTGTGTTTTACCTCAACGCAGGTGACACCTACACCGGAACCGCTTGGTTCACCGTCTACAAGGACAAGATCGCCAGTGCCTTCCTCAACAAGTTGTCGCCCGACGCAATTGTAAGGACAGAGTTCGTCTCACGACAGATAAGAGAACTATAGTAATCCGAGTAACCACTTCACAGTCCCTTGGAAACCACGAGTTCGACCAGAATGTGGAGGGTCTGGTGCCCTTCCTGAATGCCGTGGAGTTCCCCGTTCTGGCCTGTAATCTTAACCTCACCGAAGTGCCCGAAATGGCGGCTGCCAAACAGCTAGCCAATTCCACGGTCTTGGAAACGAACGGGGTGAAGATCGGCGTTATCGGTTACCTGACTCCCGACACCAAGGTACTTGCCTTCCGGAACAAGGTCGAATACGAGGAGGAAATTGTCTCCATCAAGTGGGTGAACTCCCTTTGCAATTTGAAGGATCCGACACTATATTTATTACCATTCCCTCAGTGCGGAAGCCGAGAAGCTGAAGGCCCAGGGCGTCAACATCATCATAGCCTTGGGACACTCTGGGTACCAAAAGGATCAGGAGATAGCGAAGAACTGTCCCGAGGTGGACATCGTCATCGGCGGCCACTCGCACACCTTCCTGGATGCCAGTCAACCGGTGGCCGATCTCACCGACTCCGATCCCGAGGCTGTGCGAGGTCCCTATCCCACCACGGTGGTGCAGGCGAGTGGCAAGAAGGTGCCGGTGGTCCAGGCATATGCGTACACCAAGTACCTCGGAAAGATCCACGTACAGGTATGTAACCATTATTGCATATAGAAGGGTTCATAGGAACTCTATTAAAAGTAAGCTGTGCGAGATTTCTGAAGCATCCCGAAACCAATACCGATTATAGAAAATGCAACACCTATCAGGACATTTTTAGAACATATTATCGTTATGTAGAATACCCGACATGTGGCCATGATTTCTATTCTCCCAGTTCGATGCAGAGGGCAACCTGATTGAGTTTGACGGAGCTCCCATTCTGCTGAATGCCTCAGTGGCTCAGGAGCAGGACCTGCTGGACTTGCTGGACGAATACCGACCGAGGCTCGAGGAGCTGGAGAGCACGATCCTGGGCTACACGAAGGTGTTCCTCGAGGGCGGCAACATCTGCCGGATAAGGGAGTGCAATCTGGGCAACCTGGTGACCGACGCCATGATCTACTCCCGCGTCGTGGAGAACAAGGGTGGCGAGTTCTGGACGGACACCCCGATCGCCCTAATGCAGGGAGGAGGTGGGTACTCGAGCAGACCTTTCTATTAGAGATCAACTGAGAGTAATGACCTTGAACTCCCCCAGGAATCCGCGCCTCTGTTGATAAGCAGGACGATGGAGCCATCAATGGGGCCACCCTCCTGACTGTTCTGCCCTTCGAGAACAATCTGTACATAACCCGGATCTCCGGGAAGACCCTTCTGGCCGCCCTGGAGCACTCGGCCGCGGTGAGGCTGCAGGACTCGAACGGCGGCTTCCTGCAGATGTCCGGGCTGAGGGTCGAGTACAACTACAACAACGACGTGGGCAAAAGGGTGGCCTCCGCCCAGGCCCTCTGCTCCGGCTGCTCCGTTCCGAGGTACCAGAGCATCAACGAGACGGCCCTCTACCAGGTGATAGTGCCGCAGTTCCTGCTGGAGGGCGGCGATGGCTACGACCTGACCGAGGAGTCGGACCCCTTCAGCGAGCGGCTGGAGCGCAACGACCTCAACGCCACCATGGAGTACCTGAAGCAGCGCCACTTCGTGTACCCCGAGCTCGAGGAGCGGATCGTGATCCACGAGAGAGTGGACACCGGGTCGGCATCCGGAATTGCGGCTTCCGTAGCGCTGCTGCTGCTCTCTTCCCTGCTAACCAGATTCTTCTAGTGGGAGATGGGAACAAAAGATTTTCCTTTTCGCATCCAAGCCGTTATCCTCCTATGCAACTAGTTTAAAGTCTATAATTTCCTTTAGTTCTTTAGCAAGCACTTTCGGCCCACAAACTTCAAGTAAATAGATAATAAATGTTGTGAAAAATCAATTTAATTCGTTCGTATTAACATAAATCAAAGGCCATTAAAACCTAATTACTTTAAGAATAGTTTGTGGCTTAACTCCATTGACTATTGCATCCGTTTTATCGAATAGATTGAAAACGATGTGCACTCTATTAATCACATTTGTGACCAAACCAAGCAAAGCGACGTGCTCCCTGTCCCTGAGACGCATCTGCCCTACCAATATGTCGCCAGCTCTTCCGAACCGTTTGGAAGCAGAAATATCTTCCACACAAAACATATTTTCTTCGAGTTGAACATCTAGGCGGTGTGCACATTCGTAGGGCTGAATATATTGAACATTCAGTTTGTAATTTAGACCGAGATTTGGAGTACTGCCAATAATAGATAGATTCGGATCAGGTACAGCATTCTCTGGAATGCCATTTGAGGGGACGCAGATAGGTTTCAAGGCATCTGCGAAAAAAGGAAATATTGGTATTCACGACGAAAACTTCTAACAAAATCGGTTTACCTGTGAGTCTCACCGGTGGCCTTAGATTGAATAGTGTTATGCTGCTTCCGTCCTGTCCCCCAAATATGGACTCTACTGAATAGGTTTCGGGGGATCCCATCACCTCAACATATCTAGAATAAGAGTAGATGATGAACACAGTGCCTTTGAGTATTACAAGGGAACAACTCACAAAGGGGTTAAGTCCCTAGGCAGGAAACCAGAAAGTGTGAGCACAACCTCTGAAGTGAGAAGTACATTCGTGATCTTATGATGATAAAAGCAAGTTCAAATGTGTTCTTACTGTCTGTGACCAATACGCCTTCAACTCTGAAGTTAGGGTAATGTATGACTGCCTTCATGTTTGTTTCCGTGGAGCCATCGCTGCAATTCTCGTACAACCATACGTTTGGATCCGCGCTCCTTACTGTCGCCTTAATCCAGTCGACATAGCGATTTACATTGGTGTACACTCCCGAAACGGTGCACTGCGCCAACCCAAAGCTCACGATTCCGACCTGAGTGGCGAACTGTCGCTCATGTTGGCCCTCCCGGGACACATTGACGATCAGAGGACCGCCGGAGTCGCCGTCGCAGGCGTCTGCGAACTCTCCGCCGGCACAGATCTGATTCGGATTGATGGAAAACCCGTACAAAGAGTAGCACTCACCGGGATCTTTTCGGTTGATGCCAACGGTCTGGAGGATGTTGCTCCTCTTTTGCCACTGGGTTCTTCCCCAACCGTAGACATCGAACCTCTGAGCGTTTTCCAGTGCGCTTTCCAAGTCTTTATCCACACTAATGCAGACTGGTTGTATGCTGACTGCGGAAAAGAGCATTTGAATGGAAAGTCTGAATGGAGCGGTTCACTTCTGTACCAACCACTGTAGTCCACACTGATCGACAGCTGAAGCAGCGCTATGTCATTATTGTAATCGCGTGGGTTGAATTCAGGGTGTTCTGTCACTTTGCTCACTGGAATTTGAGACGTCGGATTCCTTTGGTCGTACGCTCCGAGGTACACGTACCTATAATAAGCAAAAAATTGTACTGCAACTCAAAGTGCCACGCCGACACTTGGGTGAAAATTTCACTTTAAATTTTTAATTTAGAATCCACTTACATAGCTCCCATATCTCTCACACAATGAGCGGCAGTCAGGACGAAATCTGGGAATATTTCAACGAAATAACTATTATCCTTTCGCATAGGACTTACTCTTCGTGATTAAGGAGCCCCCGCAAAGGAAACCGGAACCATTATATATCGCTGCCATCCAGACAGCAGACCTTGGATTTGCGTCGTTGCCACGAAATATTTTGCCCTCCACCGAAGCTCCACAGGGTTGCTCCAGGAATTGGGAAGCCGCCAGGTGGCTCAAAAGACAGAAGCCCAAGGAGAACCACGCGAGACCAAACCTCATGGCTGGATTATCTGTGACTACTGACTAAAAAGTGACTATACGCTTCAGATTTAATTTCTTGTATATATGCATACTTATAATGTACGTATTTTATATTTTATGTATCATTAAAAATCACTCATGCTTTCAATTTAATCTTTATGTATTTGAACTCAAAATCATTATCAGTTATACATGGAATAATATTTAAAGCGAGTTTTACTGCAAATATTTTGCAACTAAATTTGGAACGCAAATCTCACTTATCCAGTGCAAGGGTGCATCTATAATTAGCCCTTTTCCACAGATACTTAACTTTTTAATTTCTTGGCATGCGTTTGCAGATAGAAGAGTGATCTGTCCCTACACGAAGAAAAACAATTTATACCTTTCTTTGACATGGCTTTGGCTTTCCTATCTAGCTTTCAGCATTACTATTTTTGCACATGATTTATAGACTCCCTTGATAACACAGCAACGACAGCTTCCAGACCACCGTTACGTATACGCAGCGTATTACGTATAACGTAACAACTGTGAGAGAGCAGAACTTCCGGAGAGCATCTCACCTGCAATTGAGGTGCTGTTTTGCCGGCTAACTCAAAGTGATACACACAGCAGCACTCAGTCTCCCATGTGCCGGCGAATAAATTCGATATAAAAATAATTTATAATAATATTGGGAGCAGTGCTGCAGCAGAAAACAGGAACGGCGACTTCCAGTGCGAACTTATGCAGTGGGGAGCCCTCAGTGCGATTGAAACCGTCGGTGGCAAAGGTTGGACAAGTTTTTAGCGGAAAAGCAGTAGTGAGGCTTGGCTGCTGATCGTGATTCGAGTCCATTCGGTTAAAATAGTTCGAAGTTAAACGTGTCAGAAGTTATTTTGTTGCAATTGCGGTTGCGAGATAATCGGGGCGAATGCGAACTGTAAGTAAATTAACAGCCTCGGAAATTGGTTATATGTGTGATTCCCCCAACTGCAGCGCATTGGAGTGAAACTCGATACTATTATTTTTTGTTTTATGGAAATGCATCAGTTATTAAACTGGACATCGGAATTTCCCACTACATACAGTAATAATCAGAAACACAATAAATAAGAGGTCATTAATATTTAACGGAAAGTTTTGATTATTTAGGGGAGACCGGGGGGTCGTGAGACACGGGGGGTCGTGAGACGCGCTTACAGCCCTGAACTAAAAAGCGCGACATCTACCAGCTGACTGTGAAACTTCTTGCTTGTTTCCAATCTTCATTTCCACATCACAAATATTCCGCTCATGCCGATTCTTTATGTCTTCCCAAATGGCAACTCCAATTTTGTGATCGAAAGTTTTGTAGACCGTTCGTGTTTGCTGTCTTTTCGCTTTGTTTTACAAGCTATTTGCGAGAGTGCATACATCCGAAACATTCCTTGGTGAGTAGCCTTTTGACACCCGGAACAAATTTTGCATAAACATTTAATGCGTCCGTTAAGCAGAAGCCATATTTAAAATATAGCTATTGGGGGGTCGTGAGACAACGTTCTCGGGGGGTTATGAGACATTCTATTACCGCGTCATCTAGGAACATAAAATTGTATTTTATAGCCTGATATAGTGTTTCTGTACACAACCAAAACGTTTAATGATAATTTTGATATTTTTGATGGATTCAGTGTTTTTGATGATCGTTTTTTCTTTCTTTAGTCATCATGGTGCGTCATAAGTATAGTCAGACTGCCAAATCTGCGATTGATGACAATGTTTTTGTGGCTGCTATAAAAGAGGTTGCTATCGAGAAAAAGCCGCTACGGTCCGTTGGTAGATCATATAATATATATAATATATATGTATATATATGTATATATATAATTATTAAAGATTAAAATAAAAAATTTTGATAAAATTAAGCCATTTTCATTCTTATAAATTTGTGTCTCACAACCCCCGAACATTGCGAAAATCCATAAAAAACAACTTTTGAGCAGGCAGGCAAAACTTGAAGGTCGAACTAAAATTTCAACTAATTATACTCTTGTCTGAGTGAAATTACACTGAACTATGATTAAAAAATTTGTACGGGCAGAAAAATGGCTTTTCTATTATATTTTTTGTCAAAAAACAAAACCCGTCTCAAAACCCCCCGGTCTCCCCTATATATTTAAGCATGGGTCAGCAGCATGTCGGCAAATAATTGCGAAATACATTCGGGTGAGAAAGTGTTTTCAAGATAAGACCATGAATTATGTGTTCCGTTTTGTTTGTTTTCCTTTCAATCAATTGTTTGCTCTTCTGGAATTTTGCACACACGTTTTTTTCCATGGCTGCATCGACAAGCATCCCACAATTCATTTATTTTCTTTCTCAAATGAATATTTAATGGGGTGCGCCATATTTTCTGTCGCTCACTGTAGCGGGTTTTTTTATGACTGAATGCTCACGATTTCAATGATATTTTTGCTTTATAAGCAAGTTAATTAATTTAAATACATGGCTTTGTAGGGCGACACCGCTCGAGTTAATTGTATTGTTATTTTCGCACTTGTTTCTGGTTTGAGTTCTGTTCAGACGCTTTTGGTAAATCATTATTTATTCTAGAGCAGCGAAGAGTAAACAAGATATGTTTATCATTTGCGGGAGCGTTAGGAGTGTTTCTATAGAAACTCATTTGCAAAAAGTCTGCTGTTGGGGAAATCTAAAATAGAAGTTTAGTTTGTCACTTAAATAATTGTTATATCTTGAGGTAGTGTTTGTTTGGACGGTGGAGTGAATACTACACTTGCTAAAAAGTGTAAATTCATCTATGGAAAATAACATTGCTGAACTTAACTAAGATAATGTGTTTGTTGTCTGGAATAGTTTGTAATTTGTGCCATGAAGCTATATTTTTATTAGGGAGGCATAAAGATAGTAACTTTACTGTGAAGTGATGATGGGTTGTGAGCTGTCTATTCAATTGTTTTTCTAAATCGGATTCAAGATGCAGTCGTGCTGGATCGCCGGGGTCTTACTGATCCTTCTGGTTGGATGGACTCAAGCGAATCCCATTTCGAGAAATCCCAAGGCGGCCACCGAGTTCATCATCCTCCATAACAATGACATGCACGCCCGGTTCGAGCAGACGAGTGTGAATAGTGGAATCTGTTCCCCGGAGGACGCACATACGAACAAGTGCTATGGAGGATTCGCCCGGGTGGCCTATGAGTGAGTGGGAAAAACCAGCTAATGGCACCAGTGATCAAACCATTATCCTCTTTTCAGGGTTCGGAAGTATCGCAAGGAGGCCAACGAGGGGGGAACTGCAGTGCTGTACTTGAATGCTGGTGACACTTACACTGGAACCGCTTGGTTTACCATCTTCAAGGACAAGATCGCCAGTGCCTTCCTCAACAAACTGCAACCCGATGCCATTGTAAGTCCGTTTCCTTTACAAAGAGTGGAGAAATATAGGAACCCTTTTGCCCAATCCACAGTCCCTGGGCAACCACGAATTCGATGAGAGGGTCGAGGGCCTGATACCCTTCCTAAACGAGGTCAACTTCCCTGTTTTGGCCTGCAATCTGGACCTGAGCAAGGTGCCCCAACTGAAGGCCACCAAGCACTTGGCCCACTCTGCCATTCTGGAGGCCAACGGCACGAGGATCGGAGTCATCGGTTACTTGACCCCAGACACCAAAAAACTTACCCTCAACATGGACGTAGAGTTCAACGAGGAGGTGGAGTCCATTAAGTGAGTGTTGTCAACCCCATAAATCACCTAAGTTACCTTCATTTGATTATCAAATTGAATCACTCAGTGCTGAGGCCAAGCAGTTAAAGGCCCAGGGTATCAAGATCATCATCGCCTTGGGTCATTCTGGCTACCAAAAGGACCAGGAAATAGCCAGGAACTGCCCGGAGGTGGACATCGTGATCGGTGGCCATACGAACACCTTCCTCTACTCCGGTGCCCAGCCGGATGCGGAGCACATAGATGGGCCCTATCCGACGATGGTCAAGCAGAAGGGCGGCAAGGAGGTGCCGGTGGTGCAGGCCTATGCCTACACCAAATATCTGGGGAAGCTGCATGTGCAGGTAAGCTCTATGTTGAATTAAATAAATCTTATAATACCACTATGAGTCGGATAATAATACTATCATCTAGAATAGAGCTTCTAAAGTGCCAAAGTTTTTATGTGGAATGGAATAATTCTCATCAATCTCCATTCCAGTTCGATGCCGACGGTAACCTCATCGAATTTGACGGGGCTCCCATCCTGCTGAATGCTTCAGTGGCTCAGGAGCAGGATCTTCTGGATCTGCTGGAGGTCTATCGCCCGAACGTCACCAGCCTGGAGAAGTCGGTCGTCGGACACACGAAGGTTCATCTGGAGGGAGGCAAGGCGATTTGCCGGGCGCAGGAGTGCAACCTCGGGAATCTGGTCGCGGATGCCATGGTGTTCAGTCGGGTCATGGAGGAGCAGGGCGGCGATTACTGGACAGATGCAGCTCTTTCCCTCATGCAGGGAGGCGGTAACTTCCGAGTGAAGGGGTTTTAAGGCAATCGATATATTTCCCTGGTTTCCTGCAGGCATTCGCAGCTCGATCGAAAGGAGATCCGATGGCTCCATCACCGACAACGACCTCCTGTCCGTTCTGCCCTGGGGCAATGACCTCTTCATGGTGCCGATGACGGGGAAATCGGTTCGACGAGCTCTGGAGCACGGAGCCGCCTTGCGGGGCAAGGACTCGGACGGTGGTTTCCTCCAGGTCTCCGGCATCCGCGTGGTGTTGAACCCCGGCAAACCAGAGGGCAGTCGCGTGGTCTCCGTCCAGGTTCGATGTGCCGCCTGCCGAGTGCCCACCTACAGCGATCTGAACGACACGGCCGTCTACAATGTCGTTCTGGGAGAGTTCCTGCTGGACGGCGGCGATGGCCACCTGATCAGGGATTCGGCTCACAAGCCACAGCGACTGCAGAACAACGACAAGGAGGCGGTGGCCCAGTACCTGAAGCATCGGGACTTCGTTTACCCCGAGATCGAGGGTCGGATCATCTTCATCAACTCAGCAGGAGCACTAATAAGCTCGATGGTCCTGATCCTTATCTCTTCTGTTTCGATGCAATTGCTGAGCTAGACTTAAACCATAGATTTGCCATTTCAGAGCCCCAATACATCGTCCAGTTCATGTGCTGATATACCGCTTACTTATTACTAATTTTTAACAATTATGTTGGAATAAAGGAGGTTAAAGTGCCACAAAACTTAAATTAACAAAATCAGGTGTTATACCCTTGCAGACGCTACTATAATTGCAGTGGACAATTTTTATTAAAATTTTTATTATACAACTCCTTTTGAAATTCAGAAAAAATGGGTTTGCTGAAAATGTACCAAAATGCACTACATTTAAGTATATAACTTTTCTAATTTCAATCCGATTTCGAAGTGGCATACCTCTAAATGTTTGTATTTCAATTCTCTAACGAACTGCATCATTAGTCAATTTTTTTTTTTTTTACCGATTTTTTACAATTTTAATGAAATGGGTTTGTTTAAAATTTTACCGAGTTTCACCAATTGTAGGTCCATAACTCTTCTAATTTTTATCCGATTTTAAAGTGGCACACTTTTAAACTTTTCTTCGAATGAAATTGTATGCTATTGGGAATGCAACGTACTTTTGGGGCTTGCTAAAACTGATTTTCCAACAATCCTAAAAGTAGGCACTTGTGGATCCCAAGATCAAAGTTTTCAGTGGGTTTTCTCTCACTCTTAATTTTCATTTTGAATTCTCAGTTGAAATGTTAAAACTTGGTCTGCAAGGGACCGTTGTCCTTCTGCTGGTACTTATTTTTCAGGGTTGGACTGGTGGCTTTAAGTTCACTCTACTGCACACCAATGATATGCACTCTTGGTACGATCCCATATCCTCGAAAGGTGGGAAGTGCAAGTCTGGCGACGATAAGAAGGGACTTTGTTTCGGGGGCTTTGCTCGGGTGGCTGCCGTGTAAGTTACTTTGGATGGATAAAGAATGCCCTATAATGATTATTTCTGCTCCCCTTCTCAGGGTTGAAGCTGCCAGAAAAGATAGAAGTGATTCCGTTCTCTACTTAAACGGTGGCGATTCTTTTCAGGGAACTCCCTGGTTTTCCGTTTACCGTGGGAAAATGGTGGCCCAAATGCTAAATATGCTGGCACCCGACGCCATGGTAAATGTGATTTAATTAACTATTAGTTAAAAAGGTTTGAAACTCTTCAACAGGCCATGGGAGTTCATGAACTGGACGATGGAGCCGATGCATTTGCCGAGTTTCTAAGCATTGTCAACTTTCCAGTGGTTAGCAGCAACATAAATTTGAAAAGGGAACCCAAACTTGCGGAGAGCGATAAGTTAGTGAAATCCACGGTTATCAGGAGGGGTAAACACAGGATAGGGATTGTGGGCTATATCAGACCGGATACTAAGGAGCGCACTCAGCCCAATGACATAGTATACAAACCGGAGGTGCCCGCCATTAAGTAGTCTACCAAACACTTCATCTTGTAAACCCTACAGTTTCCAACTCCTCTCACTTTTAGCAAGGAAACCAAGAAGCTGGTGAACCAAGGAGTCAATATCATAATTGCACTGGGTCACTCGGGCTACGACATAGATAAGGAGATAGCCAAGCGGTGCCCGGATGTGGATATCGTAGTGGGTGGCCAATCCCACACGTTCCTGTACTCCGGAAAAGCTCCCAGCAAGGAAATCCCGGAGGGTCCCTACCCCACAATAGAGGTCAAGCCGGATGGCCGAAAGGTCCCGGTTGTCCAGGCCTATGCCTACACCAAGTACCTGGGAAACCTTTCTGTGGAAGTGCGTAATGCATATCTAAAGTGGAGTAACTATTTGCCAAGCTCTACCTATTTTTCAGTTCGACAAAGGTGGAAATTTGATAAGTTTTAAGGGAAAACCTACTTTGTTGGATAGCCGCTTCGAGCAGCGAAAAGATGTCCTGGATTTCCTGGAGCGGTATCGCGGGGTGATCGACGACATGGAGCGCCATGTGGTGGGGACAACCTCGGTCTACCTGAACGGCGATCGAAAGAGCTGCGGTTACGGGGAGTGTAACTTCGGCAACTTCATAGCCGACAGCTTTGTTTATGCGCGTGTTCTGGAGACCATGTCGGACAGGAGTTCCTGGACAGATGCCTCCATCGGGATCATCAATGCGGGGGTAAGTGCTTCGGACTGACCACAATGGGGTACTCTTAACTTGTGTGGACTAGCCATCAGAGCCTCCGTCGATCCCGGCGAAACGGGCGCCATCACAGAGGCCGATGTGGTGACTGTGCTCCCCTTCAGCCACGACATGTTCTACACCAGGATAAGTGGCAGCCACCTGATGAAGGCTCTGGAGCACTCTGCCCAAATGCGAAGCAAGCGCATGGACAGTGCCTTTCTACAGGTGTCCGGAATCCGTATGAAGTTCAATCACAGTCGATCGAGAGGGGAGAGGATCACCGAGATCAAGGCTCTGTGCTCCGATTGCCAAATTCCCCACTACGAGGCCGTCGAAACTGACAGATACTACGGGGTGGTGCTCACCTCTTTCCTGTTGAACGGCGGCGAAGGCTATAGCTTCATCGATCCAAAGCGGCCGGAGGTCCAAAACCTGACAATTCTCGATCGCGATGCGGTGATCCGGTATCTGCAGGAGCACAAGGTCATCTATCCGGAACGGGAGGAACGCCAAACTCCTCAGGAGAGATCACTCTTCAACACCGGTTGTAAAAGGGCTTTCCCGCCGTTCTTACTAATAATTTGTTTGGTATTTAGTCACTGTGTTCTCGAGTAAATGCGAAGTCCGAGTAAATGCGAAGCAAAAAAAGAAGCTGGTCTTTCTTCATGAGCTATCATTATCATTAGGTTTCGCTGTCTGCTTTTCAGATTGTGCTATTGCTTAGAGAGCGATAAGGCAGTGACCTTCTATATACAGTAGAATCCCGATTATCCGGATCAATTAAAACCAGGGGTATTCCGTATAATCGAAAATCCGGATAACCGATTTCAAAGCAAATCAAATAATATTTAAGATTTTTAATAATTATTAATTATGGAATGGGTTTTAATTAGATAATACGATATATAAAAAACAAGCTATAACGATGGATAATGAATTACATAATACTTATGTAATTTAAAAATCGATGTTCGGATAATCGGGATTCTACTGTACATATACGTTTTGTTCTATATTAGAGATTTCAGAGCTGGGTCTTCCCATCGAAACATTTTTAATATTTTGTTTGGGGAATTTTATTAATCTGATTTATTTTTTGAGTTTCCCAGAAAATTTTTAAGTTCACGCTTCCGAATAACCATATCAGGTTCAAGGACACCTTAGAAATATTTTAAAAATCAAACGCTTTATTCAACAAAGGCAATTGATCTTTAGAGTTTAACTTAGGGTATAAACATTTAGAAGAACTGGCTCAAGAGAAACAGTTCTACCAAGTAAATGCTGGACAAATGCATGCGGTAGGGTTTCCAAAGACATTTCGTGCCATCCCGCAAACAGCACTTCTGCTGACTTTGACTGATCAGCGAGTGTCTCGGCCATATTCATAATGCCAGGTGCTACCAGCATGACTCCACTTTTGTGGCTGGCCGTAATTGACTGCCAAATGAAGGCCTCCAATCGGCATTTGTATCTGTATCTGTATCTGCGGCTGGGTCTCGGGTCTGGGGACTTGGGTCTGGGGACTTGGGCTTTGGTCTACGGCCTCCGGGCTTCTGTCTCTCGGTTTATCGCCCGCGGTTCTGGTCTCGTTCTCGGGTGTCTTCTGCTGGTGCTAAGCACTATTAAATTCCCCATGGTTAGGCTTTTCATGAGAAGTTCACGGCGCACCGACCCCGCCGACCTCTGCCCACATAATAGTCATCAAGCTCGTGTTTGCCGCCCCTGCAGCGCCATTTCCTCCCCTCCACTTGAAGCCATTGGCCATCGGGCTGCAGCTTTCGGCTCTGCTTCTGGCCCCAATGACTGCTACTGGCGGCGTGTTCCAGCTTCGCCTTGGGCTTCAGATTCAGATTCAACTTCAGCTTCAGCTTCAGGCTCCAGCTCCAGGGCTCTGCTGTCGTGAGAAGCACATACACATCACGGAATGGATATGCACACACATTGCATCCACATCCGCATCCACATCCACATCCATGCCCAACTCGATCGTAGGCGACACAAACACAATCTACTGTCGGCATTTGGCCAGGGAATTGCGTGCACTGGGAGAAAATACTAACCTTACCATATGGGGTAACTGATCAAAAACTGATTTTTATATAATTTACTCTATTGCACATGTGTATATACCTTTTGTTTGTGTGTTCATGTTTAACTACTGATAGTTGTTGATATAAACGGATTATAAGCTATCGCTTACTTTTGAACTTAATCTGTGATTTGAGCGTAATCAGTTGTACAGCTTAGATTCACAATACTTCGTTACTTATTTTATGATGGTCGTAAAAACAGTGGCATGTTAATAGCCTCCACTTTTATTTTACACCAGACTGGTTTCGATTTCTAATCTTATAAAGTGTACCTACTGTAATACATTATAAGTTTTATAGGTTGATCGATATAAATTTGAAATACTAGTCTTATATAAAGTGGATTGATTAGAGGTGTCTTTTAAGTAATAGGAAAGTATTCCCCAGCTTTTTCTCTCAGTGGGTGGAAAAGGGAGAAGGGTGGCTGAAAGGGGGCGGGTCAGCGGGAGCTGGCATGTAATTATGTGGCCCCGTATACCGCGTCTCGGACTCGGACTCGGACATCGGTCAAGTGCAGAATCGGGCACTTTTGGCCGGCACCACGCTACAGTCGGCACCTGGTACTCGGCTATCAGTCATTCGGTTAGTCATGGCTCAGAGAGGTTCTTGAACCCGCCCATGCCTCTGGGTGTAAGTCCACTCCCACACCATCCGTATCCACTGCCACTGCCACTACCAGAGCCACATCCACATCCACACCCGCATGGTGGTTGGCAGTGGCATTTCAATTTTGCAAATGAACCCCACTGCCCCGTTCTAACTTGGCCATAATCTTGGCCGGGGCGGTGTGTCTGCACATAAAAGTCTACTTCCGTCTTTCTTTCATTTCTATTTGATTCCCTTCATTAAGAATGCTTCTTGGTTTCCTGCTCAGTTGTCTCTCTCCTCACTATTTTCTGATTTTGTTTTTCTGTTTTTTTTTTTTTTTTTAAGTCCCAAAGTCCCAACCGTTTAGGTCTAATGGCCGTATTAGCGACATGAGAAGATCGCGCGCCATTTGTTCGCCGAGCATTACCGATCCGGGCAATCCGGGTATCAGGCATCTGGTCTATATCGAATTGAGACATGGGAAGTGGAAGCAGATCATGCACGGGTCAATGAGTTGCGCGATTCACAAATTAGTGGAAATCATCCCAGCCCGAACCGAAGTCCCCCAAAAAGAGATGTGATTTTCGTGTTGATGCGGTTAGTTGGCATTGTTGCCATTGCCATTGCCATTGGATTTGCCATTGCTATTGCCATTGCCAGTTATTCCTGTTGTTGTGCCGGTCGTGATTTTGTTGCCCAGTTCGCCAGAAACGTTGAATTGGCTTCACCTTTTGACATGGAATCTGAAATGACGTGAAGCAACGGCCGAAGGAAGAGGAGCTCGCGCTCCTCCCCCTCCAATGGATTTCAGCTTCGGTGTCCCCGATTCTCCCTCCTCCACTTTGATTGCCAGTTAGCCATCGCAGCCCCATTCCATCCGAATCCCCATCCCAATCCCCATCCAAATCCCCATCCGAGTCCCCATCCTCCGGCAAATGCTCATTTGGTTTCGTTTCTCGTTTCGTTTCAGCTCCATTGCTCTGTGATCGAAATTATTTACCGTTGATATGGTTATGGTCAAGGCGAACGGGCAAAAATCAGAGGAAGAAGGCCAATTCTTAGGAGGTGGGAGGATCATTGGGTTACCTTGTTTTTCTCCATTGGTCCAAATAATGAGGAGGAAAACGAGGGAGATCAGTCTAGTTGGGGCAAATTAGAAAATCATGTGAACCGGAGGTAACATTTCGCTAGAAACCTTTAAAAGCATTATGGCTGTTTAATGAATTACTATATTACATATTATATTATAAATCAGTGTATGATAAATCAGTCGATGTTCTTATCGTAACTATTATTATTATTTCAATACAGGGGTTTATTTTATTTCAAAACCATATCTTTAACAATATTTTACCAAGCGAGTCTTATACGCTCCTTCTTCTCTATAACTTTGCAAACGAATGGCCTGGAAAACATTTACTGAAAACCTGGCATTCATTTGTGCATATTTTAATAAGTTTATTATAAATGCACATGACTCATGGCACTCGAAGGGGGAGGGGGAAGCGGACATGAATTTATGCATGAACGGAACGGATCGGACAGGATGGGATGGTCTAGGATCGGATCGGATTGGATCGGGTTGAATTGGATGGCAAGGGATGTGTCCTGATCGGTTTGCTGGTCATGTTCCTGCCATTTTGTGGGCTGGGCCCTCACGACAGTTGCCAGTTACCATGGTTGTGAGTGTGTGTGTGTGGTGTGACCTCCGATGCAAATGCTGATGACCTTCGTACCGCCAAGGACACACACACATGGCCACTCGGCTATCCGATCAGCGAGATATTCTAATTAGAACGCAGGCAAGTGGAAATGCGCGATGTCCGCCTCAAAAGAATATCTCGGTGTCATTTCTCAAGCCGCAAAAACCGATTCACATTAATCCTTTGATCCCAAGCAGAAAAAGTGTGTATTAGTGCTGCTCTACGATTTGTTTTTATTTTTTACACAGGGAAAAACATATAACTTTTGGTATTTCTAAAAGTAATTAATTTAGTTTAATTTACAAAACCCTAGATACATGGTGTAAAAAAAGTTTTGAACTCCTAAGCTCAAAAATCGCGATAATTTGATATTTCTTTGATTCTTTTTTGTATTTTCAGTTTTCTTTTCACCAATTTAGATCCTTTCGTACATTTTTCTTTCGGTATAGTTAAAGCTAGATGCCATGTTCATGTCGTCATCATCAGCATCATCGCTAAACTTGACGCTAAAATGGATGTGGATACACAGGAGCGGTACACACACACACACACACTCACGCACTTAGAGGCGAAGCAGAGCAAAGCGGACGAAAGGAGAGGAAGGGGAGAAGACGAGGAACCTAAGGAGGAGCAGTGAAAAGCCAAAGAGGCAACCAAAGTCCGTTGGCAAAAAGCCAAAGTCGAGGATTTCTACCAAAAGGCGAATTAAATTCCTCAATCTGGTGCCGAGTTTATTTTTAGACCAAAAACAACAAGCAACAGGAACAAGAACAGCAACTAGCAATGAAATGGGAACAGGAGGTGGAGCAGGAAGAGGAAGAGGAAGGGGGGTGGCCAGGAGAAGAAGAAGACAACGGCGACGACGCCAGGAAGACACATACACACAGATTATTCTCTATCGCTATTCTCTAACGATATTGGCTTAAATATGTGTCTCAAGAACCAGTTAATACAATTTATAGCTCTATGATAAATCAACAATTCAAATGAAAATGTTTCCAACATTTAGATTACTAAATATTTGTCATGTGTACATTTTGAACAAAATTGTATCTTTTCTTGATAAAGCTGATTTTAGTTTCAAAACAATTTAGGAACACACATAGTATTTTCCCCAGTGCAAGCCGATACACAAATACAAATGGTGAGGATCAGAAGATCAAGCTAAGAAGAAGCAGCAGCAGCCGCGAGTATAGATGGATGAATGCTGTTAAAGGCGAAGGCCATCCAATAGCCGCCTCCCCCGCCCCTTCCGTGTGGAAAATCCAGATTGTAAGGAGTCCAACTAGAAGTCGCGTCGGTCACATTAAGCTCCAATGTGCGTCGCCGTCGCAGTCGCAGTCGACGTCAGCGTCCAGCCGGCGGCAGTTTTACCATCAAAACCAAAAAAAAAATAAAAATAAGAACCCAAGCGAAGGGCCAAAATCTCGGTGCGTTGTACTTGCGATAGAATTTTCGATTGCAATGGGCACGCACAGGTTTTTAGCTGCACCACCCAGTCCACCGAGGCATCCAGCCACCGGACCCACTGGACCCACCGAACCACCATCCAAGCAAACCTCCACATCCTCCGCCGTTCAACTGGGAAATTGCGGGCAATTCATTTCCCATGACTGTTAATCACTTGGCCATTATTATATTTAGCCGAACGCGTACATAATTATAGCCCACAACCGTCGATCGGTCGATGTGTCCAATGGGGATAACTATTGGTTAAGCTAGCATTAAGCCAGAATTAAATAAGAGTGATAAAGGCCACATGGGAGTGCTCTACAAGCCGTTGAAGGGGGATAAATTATACATATATATGTACCTGGCTGGAATTTATACACAGAAGAAAAATATCTTCAATCAGGCTGCTGATACCTGACGTGCTTACAGATTTTCTTACCAGTTTTCACTGACACACATTTCTGGTCAACATCCTGCTTCACAGTCTGGCGATCTAGAGCTAATATAGGGTGTGGAATCTAAATGTGCGAAATCACAAATAATATTTGAAGTAAACTTAACTTTAAGGGCTTCCTAACATAATTTAAGTCATTATAAAAGGTAAACCAAAGCAGCTTCTAAGAAACTTGTTTGCTGATCTTTCCCTTGTAAAGTCCTCTATCCCATTCCAACGTTTCTAATTGGGGGTTAATTTCCCCTGAGCCACTTATAACTTTCGGTTATTAATAATCATTATACCAATATTTATCCTTCTCCAAGTTCTGAGGTCGATTAGAAAGCTCCAGAAGCCAGAAGCCAAAGACAGAGGAAGAAAAACCGAGAAGATGCCTTTAATTACATATGCACACATTTATCATAATTTTTGGGGGACGGAGGTGGAAAAAGGAGAAGGAGTGTAAGCTCGTGTTTTGCGGCGGGCACCCGCAGAAAAGAAATATTGTCAAAATGCAAAGCAGAAGATCATTATTACATTTCACGCTTCCAGCAAAAATAAGTAAAAGAGCCAACTGAAACCGCAGAAAGCGGCGAGTTCCACGGGCGACTCAACGTCGCGATAGCGTACCAAATTAATGGAAATGGAACCACATTGCGTCGAGGTTCATGGAAGGGGAGGGGAGGGGGGTGGTTTGGGGAAGGGGTCCGCTCAGGGGGGATGGGCGGGGGACGAACGTGCAGCGAGCCCTACAGGTAAGACTGTAGCGAAGACGAAGAAAGACCAGCAGAAAGAACCTAAAACCAAAGCGTCGTTGTGGGAGAAAGAATAAAACTAACAATGGACTGCGATGACTCGACGTCGACGTCGACGTCGAAGTCGGCGTTGGCAGAGCAGTCGACCGCGGCTCCGACTCCCATTGGAATGATGACGGCAACGTGCAGTCGGGCTTAAAGGTGTGAGTGGACACTGGAAAAAACAAAGGTACACAAATACTTTTGTATCTTGAATATCAAGCGACTCATTGTTTCTGGAAGATAAAAATGGAGAAATATTACCAGCCATAAGAATGCTTAAATTTTTGTATATATTTTTTATAACTTTTTTCAGTAGCTCAAACTTTTTTGAACACAGAAGCAACCTTTTCTTTCTGTGTACTGATATTTCGGTTTGAGCCCGCTTTTGTGTGCCTTTGGTTTATTGCGCTCTTTGTCAAGCACTGACATCGGCTCACACACACCACGAACAACAGGAAGAAGTCGCACACACACACTCAGAGCGAGGCCAATTTCCAATCACATCCATGAAATAAGCAAATAGTTGGTTCTGTCCTATTCGCCTATTTCTTCTTTCTTTTTCACGGCCTTTTCCCGTTTTGAGCCAGCAATTTCCTTCTTAAGCTAACTGCTTTCGGCACCAACCGACATTTACCAGCGCTAACTTGGCCAGAACAGAAGCTCAGCGGATCTAAAGCATTTCCAATTACCAATTCCAACTCCGGGATCCAAGGATTAACACACAAGTCGCTGCCTCTAACTCTGTATCTGCATCAGTATCTGCATCTGTGGTCGAGTGTGTGTGTGTGTTTGTGTCTGGAAGAGGAAACTGGAATCGCTGGCGTTCTGGAAGCAGCGAGTCTGATCGTTGTTCTTGGCCTCTTCGGGTTCTTCGGCTTCTTGGCTTCCCAATTCCCACTTCCATTCCCGACTTCTTGGCGGACAATCGCGGCTGCGTGATATTGGCCGGATCAGTTGAGCGATCAGTCGACGACGAAGGCTTGCAGTGAACGCGACGTGAAGTGCTGAAACTCCAACTCCAACTACCACTCTTTTTTAGAGCCGATTCGAACGCGCGTCCCCAAAAACGCTAAGAACCCGATTCGTATTCTCCGATCGTCGCCAGTGGCAATCAGATAGTGCTCCGCGCTTCCAAACAATCTAGCAAACCGAAGAAAAGATGGCCAAAATCGTTCTCTTCTGCCTGCTGAGCCTCTTGGCATGCGCTGCAGGTTAGTAAAGTCACAGAATTTTGATTGATTTTCTTTCTTCTGTTTTTATTTACTTAAAACAAACAACTTAAACTTTTAATATAGAACTCAATTCGTGCAGTAAGAGTGATAGATAATTATCCTATCTATGATTTAATGTGATTTTTAAGGGTTTTCTACGACTTTAGCTCAAAACAATTTTTTTAAAGGACCTCCAAAATATTTGTGAAGTTTTCAATTTTTAATGTGTACATACTTAATTTGAGATTGGGTTTGTGTAGTTCTTTAAAATTGTTGTGAATATATTAACATTAAATTCTTGTAAATGTTTAATATATTTATAATACATTTTTATTATGGTTAGACTTCAAAACAAACTTAGACATTAAAAAACATTTCCTTTTTTTAAAGTGCTGAATGTGCTTAAAACGTAACTACCTGCCAAGCAAATTAAACTTCTTCTCGGAACTTGAACGATATGAATAATTAAGCTTTTATCCTCAGCATCTGTAAATGCCTTGCTAATTGCCGGCTTACCTCTGTCCGTTCATGATAATTCAATCTCCGAGAAACCCCTGCAATTATTCCTACCTTCTCCCATTTAACAAGTAAACAAAAGAAGTTCCAAGGAACTGAAAAAAAGACTTATCCAGCCAAGCCTGAAAAACGGGAAAGAAAAAGATGCTGGCGAAACGAATGATGCATTCCCATCATTAAATCCGAATCAGAGTCGCAGTCATTAAGTCTGTTCGGTGTTTTTGCATCGATTCTTCAGTCTTGAGTCTCCAGCCTTCAGTCTTCAGTCTTCAGTAAATGCTGAGAGCTCTCTTCTCATCGATTACCCACCGGGGTTGTTCCCAATCCCATTCCCGTTCCCGTTCCCAATCGCAGGAAAACAGGCAAACAGGCTTTTCTTTTTATCAATTTCCCTCTGTTTATCCCAGTCGCCATCTCCATTATAATGATTTGCCTGCTAACTGGCCGGAGGGATGCTAGGTGCTAACAAATAACTAGAGTTAGCCACATCCTCCGGCAATCGCATCAGCATCAGGCACATCAGAGTCGCAGCAAACACTAGCATTGACTTTGACTGCATCATTAGAGACGTGCTAGATTCGCGATCTATCGCTGGCCAGGCGTAATTACCTTCGGAAATTATGGTGCTCGAAAGCTGGAGGGAACTTGGGTTCGCTTCGGTTCGTTTCGGTTCGGCCCGGTTTGGCTCTACACTGCCCAATTATGGGGTTGCCTATCCCGATCCCGATCCCGATCCCGATCTCGATCCCAATCCCATCCCGATTCCGATCTCGTCCCCCAGTTGAATTCACGTCCAGAGTCAGTGTCAAATTAACTGCTCGTTATCTTGTGGCTAAGTGCCAAGAACCATCTACTTTGTCTTCGAATCCGATTTAGTTTCGCCATCAGAGCTGAGCCGGGGGATTCATTTGGGAAAATTAATGCCTGAATTCAATCTGATCTCCCGAGCGCACAAGCTCAAATTGCCCCATTAAAATGAAATTTAAGAATTTCTTCTGCCCGCTTAGCTTAGCTTCTGATTTCATCGCGTGGTCATTATTCTTATTAGTCAGATGAAAATCTCGACTCCTCGGACGCATAATGAATAATTCCCCCAAAAAGTCTTTTCATTCATAAATCTTTGCTGAGACTTGCCTGTTGTCTATCATCAGACGGATCGGTCGAAGACTTTGACTTTGCTTCGTGTGTGTCTTGCATTTAAATCGCCGGAAATAATTTCATATACGAGCAGAGTACACACTTGGTGATCCGAGAGTGTGTGCGTGTGTGTGATCAAACACTGGAACTCTGTGGACGTCTAGGCCCTTTCCTATACCTTGCCATAGCCCATATCCAATATCCATCCACGACAAGTGCCATAAATGGCCAAGTGTCGAGGGTTCGTTGAGTTGAGTTGGAGAACAAAGTACTCGCACTGGTGTTTGTGTTTATCTTTTGAGCCGCTTTGTAAGGGCCAAGACACACAGATGAGCACATATATATACACCTTCGGAGAGGGCCAAGATCTTTGTCCCTCATCTACCTGTTGCCCCGAACCCGAAACCCGAAATCCAGGCCCAAAGTCACTGTCATCTTGCATTGTTCCCAGCCTCGCAGACTTCCCTCCACTTTACTTCACTTCTCGGGTCAGCGGTTACATAAGATTCGGCCGGGTCTTCTTCTGGCTCTTCGTCTCCATTTCGGGCTGACCAGCGGGCTAATTAATGTCATCAGCACCTTGGTTCCCCATTTCGGATTTCGTGTAATTAGCCGGAGGTCAGGGACCGCATAAACGCTCCTGGTCATCATCATTATTGCCATCATCATGATGAATCACGCGTCCAATTTGGGGGTCCAAAGTTTGGTTCTTCTTTGCTTTACTTTATGGAGTGGGGCCCAACGACGATGGCTAGCCACTTTTTTGGTAATCCTATTTAATGATGTTTCTGCGATTACGCATGCGATGTCCGCAGTTGAAACCGTTACCGTTTTCGCTCTTTCGGTTACGCATTGCGATTCCAATTGCGTTCGGAATTCACAGATATATGTTATAGTATGTGGGTTCATTCACCTGCTGTGAACTTGGATTGAAGACCCAAAAGTACTTATCAAAAGTCTAAAGATATCACTGAATTTATTTATATAACCTTTTGAAAGACACTATCATGGAATATGAACGACATCCTTGGTTACCCTTACAGGCCAACGCATCACGACGATCCACCTGGATGGAGTGCAGTACTTCATCAGCCGGATGAACCCCTACTCCCCGGAACTGAACTACTTCCTGGCCTACCAGTACTGCCGCTCCCTGGGCCTGCAGCTGGCCTCCTTTGAGACGAAGGAGAAGGCCGAGTCGATGACCACGTATCTGAAGAACGCCGGTTACGGCAACTACGATTTCTGGACCTCCGGCAATCGCCTGGGCACGGGCATGTTCCTATGGATGAGCACTGGTCTGCCGTTCAACGCCACCTTCGACTTCTTCGAGAACTCGGCGGACGCCATCCAGGCCGGTCTGCTCGATCCCGTCGACCATAATAGCAACACCTCTCCCCAGCGCACCGCTCGCGACAGGTAAGTAGTCCCAAAACAATATCAATTGGTAGAACTCTTGCTCTGTGCTACCTCATCAAATACCATGCTACATACTACATCGATATCCTTTCCGTTTGCTTGCTCCAATCTACAGCAGCAGTGGCGCCGAGAAGGGATGCGTGATCCTGAAGCAGCCCACTCTGAAGTGGATGCCCGAGGACTGCTCGGCCGTGAAGGACTTCATCTGCGAGCAGACCCGCTGCTACTACTACAACTACGGCAGCATCCCCGTCTCGTCGGCGCAGGGGTAAGGACACTTGACCGCGGAGCCACTCCACACAAGTCCAAAACTCCACACTACCACTACCACACGCAAAATCGAACAGATATTAAGGGCACTGATTGGAGGAGGAGCTAAGAATATTGATAATGCAATAAACAAATTATGATATAATTACGTTAATTAATTCGCTATACGAGCCGCCCGCCAGTGGCAATTAAACAAATGTCCCTAATTAAGTAAACGAAAACAAAACCACATATTTATACCAGATAAAAAGCTAAACTAAAAAAACCCAATCCAGATCAAGAGATTACGCGAGGATATCGTAATTAAACACAAGTTACTTTAGTTGACCACAAAAACACAGACACACACACACACACAATCTCAAGCAAATACACGCACACACACATTGACAGAGTGCGAATCCGCTTTCGATTCTCAAAACAGAATTTGCAAAAAGAATGAACAAATAGGTGAGCTAAACCCCAAATCGTAACCAATCTACCATAACTACACACACAATCTATATGCATACGTAAATCTAAAGACTAATGCGACTTCTTACTAACGCCACTCCAAGTTTCAAAAGCCAAGTTTCGAAAGAAAACAATTGGTTTGCCCATTTTCTCTAAGATCTACGAAAATCAACAAAAAGAACACTATTTTGTAGACGCCAATGGGATGACTCAAGCTGAGAAAGTTAATGCAATCCTTGATGATTACATAAAACCAAAATATATATTATGTTTTTTAAAAACATTTTTCCAAGAGCCTATATAAGGTATCCGTATCTGTTCTAATCGCTTTTATAGTAGGATTTCGATTGCATTGACTTCTATGATCCATCCCAAATGAGCGCCAAAAATGTATTTTGTTTGGTGGTTTGGGGCTTAGCTTCCTTAGATGTTGTATCGCTCTCGTTGTTGCTGTCGTTGTCGTTGATGAATGATGTTGTCATGATGAATTGTGCTCAACTAACTAACTTTAGCATAAGCAACTTTCGCACTAACCTCGCCCCCGAACCGCCCAGAGATCAGAACGCCTTGAACTCAACAATTTTGTTATTTTCTCTGTTAATCTCCTGCCGAACAGACGTCCCATCACCTCCACGACTCCACGGACTCCTGCCTCGCTGATGGACCTGCACGTGGCCGCCACCACCACTCCGCTGCCCCTGCTGATGTCCACCAGTGGAGCCATGTACACCGCCGCCAAGGCCAAGTCCTCGCCAGCTGGGGGTCAAAGGTTGATCGACGATTCCAGCTCACAGCAGCCGTCCTTCATGTCCTTCAAGCTCAACCACGACCGCTCGCTGCCCGACACGGACTCCACCGACGTGGATGTGGACGACCAGGAGACGGACGTGGAGACCGAGGAGCACGATGACCACGAGGCGGAGGGCGAGGGCTACGAGGAGCACGACGGCGACAACTTCGGAGAGCATGCCCGCGAACTGGGCAACGACAGCACCGACGGCGACATCAAGGAGCACGTGTTCCCCCTGAGCGACAACGAGCTCCACCCCGAGATGCACTCGATTGAGGAGGTGCAGCAGCAGTTGCAGCACCAGGATCAGGACGCGGACGCGGATGCGGAGGCGGCACCAGCCGTTCCGGCGGCGGAGGAGAACGAGGGTTCCCAGCACGATTCGGAGGCGGATGGCGAGCACGAACTGGAGGCCGAGGGCGAGACCGAGTCGGAGAACGAGTCCCAGGCGGCTCCCGTTCAGGCCAACGAACCAGTGATCCTGCCCAGCTCGACGGAGTCGCCGGCTGCCGCCATCGAAGAGCGCATCAAGCAGATCGCCCAGGACTTCCAGAAGATGACCAGCTCCCAGGAGCTGCAGCCCAAGGAGGAGCTGACCCCGCAGTCCTCGCTGTCCCTGAACGACCTGATACGCACCCTGCGACCCAACGAGCAGCAGATCATCCCGCAGATCGACTCCGACTACTCGAACGCCATGCGTGTCCTGGGCAAGCCGCTGGTGGCCAGCAACTAGGCGTGTCCCTGCCGGACGCCTCTAGCCTAAGACGTGTGTGTGTGTGTCCGTGTCCGTGTCTGTGTCTGTGTTTTTGGGTCGGGGGCTCATCCCACCGGGCATCCCGCGTTCCACTGAGGAATGGACATTTTCGAGGGCCGGCCGGACATGTCCGAAAATGACGCTTCTCTCTGAGGACCTCGATGCCAGATGACACCGGATGACCCCGCTGAAACTAACGATCCAGCAAGAGATTACAGGAGCTAAGACATTAATCTATATATTAATATATATGTATTGTATGCTTTAATTGTATGACAAACACCACAAGAAAAGGAAACTCTTGATTAATAAACGTATTAAGTAAAAAGCTCGTTGGTTTTGATGGCGGAACTCTGGGAGAATCAAGACAAACTAGTTGTTATTTTATGGTTTTCTATGTTTAGATAAACCACTGAAATGCTTGTGTTCCTGTGGATAAACTAGATTCAGAGAACTGCGAGATGACAATCTTGCTGGCAAAGTTTAATGCACTATAAAGCCAAAGATTAGGCATTAATGAAAGATCCCGGGGCACTTAAGATTCCCAAAAGCGATGCTCCATAAACCGCCATCATTAGATTTCATTCGTTGAGCCGTAAACTCTTCAATAATAGAATATAATCCTAATAACCAATAGCATCTCGAAGATGTATCTCATAACGGCTCGCCTTGACCATGGCCAAAACGCAAATCATAAACCAGTCTGGGGGATTTATTTGGCTTAGTCGAAACGAAGATGAAAGCCAATAATCGTAAATTAACTGCTAAGGCTCTAAAAAAAAGCTGAAGTGTGTGTGCCGTGTGGAATTTTATTGCATTCGCTCTCCAAAAGCCAGGGGCCGAAGAATAAATATAAATTCCTCGGTGGGCTTACATCACGCTGCCCGTGTCCATGTCCGTGTCTGCATTCAAATCTGCAAATCATCTTTCTTAATTTAAAGAGGATTCCGAGACGAAGACGAAGACGCAGACGCATCACATCAAGTTTTATGTGTGTCGGTGTCGTTCAACAATTGGATGAAGATGAAGATGGAGTTGCGACTTCAGCGGTGGCTTTGGCTTTGGCTTTGGCCACAGCTCGCATTAACCAGAAGATCCGAAAAGGGACCCCTGAAGAGAAAAAAGGAACCCGCCCCCCACTGCCCACCTGCCGCTCCATCGTGGTCTTCATCTTCATCTTCATCTTGAGCTCCACCTTCGCGCATGCGCAGACGACTGACTTCGTTTGAAGTTCTGTTGACTGATGTTGTTGCTGTTCTCCGTTTGGTTGTTGTTTCTGTTGCTGTTGCTGTTGCTCTTGCTGCTGCTGCTGCTGCTGCTCAAAGTGGTTAATGAAAGAAGCACACAGAACCAAAAACATATATAGACGTACGTACATATATGGTATGTGGCAGCAGCAGATGCCAAGACAACCTTGAAATGTATAGCAGGGTCCAACGAACGAATATAAAAAAGGTTCTTGGGTTCTTTGGTTCTTCGGTTCTTGGATTCTTGACTTTTTTTAGCCTCCGCTCTCCAAGACACCAAGAATACCCGAGAACAGTAAGTAACTGCTAACTGGGAATGCCCCGATTCGTATGAATCTCTGGGGGAATCGACAGCTCCAGAAAGCAAAAGTGCCCGATGCGAGGGTTTTATTTTTAAACAGCCAGACTTTCGAGTGCACAAATGACTTAACCGGAAGTGCAGGAAGTGTTTGCTGGAGAAAGTACCCACTTGGAGGGAATATATAAGGGAATCTGGATGGAGTACCAACATCAGTGCAAGCCAAACAGTCGCCTTGAGAACCAAATCCCCACCAAGCACACAATGAAAGTAATCCTGCTCCTGACTTTCCTGGCCACTCTGGCTCTTTCCCTAGCTTTTCCCCAGGTGGGACATGGTTCTCCTAACGGACCCAGCGGGGTAAGTACCAAATTAAACGAGTTATTAAATAAATTGTAATAAGCATAAACTCTAAAATTTTCAGCGTTTTCCTATGACCAAGAATTGGGCATCTCCTCCGGTGGATCTGAGAAAACCTATTATTTTCCTGCCAGAAGCCACGCCCATTCATGAAGCCCAGGAATCACGACCCAGACAAAGCAGACATCGCAAGAGTGGATAGATTTTGGGGAATATAAAGATATAATTTATTATAAACCTTTAAAATAGTTTACTCTTTATGCTAATTTTATAAAGTTATATTGTTGTTGAAATATATTATGTTCAGAAATTCAGATAACATATTTTCTAAAGGCATGTTGGGATTTATCCTTAGAAAGGGCTAAACATTATTCACTCTAAGTATCTAATGTACATTAAGTTACATTCTTTAGTTTGTTTTAATGGCTAAAAAAGTAAATTCATTCGATTTTAATTATTTAACAACTCAGTATTTTAACCATATGTTGCGCTTGGGCCTCTGTCAACCATAAATATGATGTGTCCCTGTAAATATTCATAACTTGTTTTGACATAATTAAGTCACATTTACCTAATTTAGATAACAAACTTGTTTTCCCAGACTGATGTGGGGATTCCCTAAGGGAATCCAAACCAGAATATATTAGATGTATTTACATTTTAAACTCTTCTTCGGATCGGAGAGGTTTCTTAATAGAAGACAGCTACTGTTTTTTGATTATATATTCCTAATTTGGCCACAAAAAGTGTTGATTGGGTGCGATTAAAATGTTAGTATGTAAATTAATATTAATATGCATGCAAAGAATAGTTTGTTGGGGTTCTAATCAATTAATGGGGTAGGCATTACGCCACATTTGATTAGTCACGACGCAGATGCAAATTAGTGGGCTCTAAAGGGCAGCCTCGAAACAAATTGGCCTAAGTCCATCACAAATGAAAGGTTGGTCGAGTTCTTGATTCATGATCGATCCGATCTGATTGATAAAGATCCTGTTTTAACGTCGCTTTGATTAAGTGGAAACGGAACTTAAGCGTGTTTGCCTTTAAGTTTAATTTTGCCCCTGCCGTGTTACTTAACTTACTCGAATTTATGAACGTTATGAACGGGTTTCGAGTGGGTTCCGGTTTTTCCTGAACAAAATGATACGTTATCACTGAGTGACTCGAAAAGGGATTAAAAGTGCTAATTGAAAACGAGAATCCACGCGACAACATTGCAGTGCACCGAGATAGAAACGCCGAAATGCGTAATCACTGCTGACAAAGATCCAAATAATCAGGATTTATGATCGTGTTATTATTGGCTCATCTGCCCCAAACTAGATTTACTTAAAATCGGTTTCAGTATTCTGCTATATTCCCATATTCAGTGCCTTCTTACAGAGCGCTAATGAAGCAAGACGAGTTCCCAAACCACTCCGGTGAATATTAGCAGTTCGCACACAACAAAACAGTTATGGCACATATAATCAACGCGTTTCGTTTCGATCTCCGTATAATTCCGAGCCACTGGACTTGGGATTTATGGATCTGATTGGATCGGGTGGGGGCGAGGTTGGCCAGTTTGTAGCCCGAAAGCCACTACTCTAATAGCTATATAAGCTCCGTCCGCCGATCGAGCCAAAAACATTTGTGTGGACTGTCCGAGCGCGTAAGGTTAGTGTCTATTGGGAAGTAAAAACTAGCGATGATCCGATCGAAAACCGGCACGTAGATATATATAGTACTCAAGTGCATCGGTTGATAAGCATCAGCGGCAATCAAGAATAATTATTTGATTGCCTACGTTAATCCCGGGAAACCAGTTGCAACCGCTTTGTCTAAGCCATTAAGCAATCGATTCTTTCCCAGATCAGAATGAAGCTTCTGTTTGTTCTTCCGCTTCTGGTGGCTGCCGTTTCTGGCCAGGGATTGTTCGGCGGAGGAGGTGGATTCGGAGGAGCATTCGGAGGAGGACTCGGAGGCGGGCTTGGCAACAATCGCTTCGCTGGAGCTATTCAAAACGCAGCAGGCACTCTTCAGAATGCTGCCAGCAACTTTGCCAGTAGTGTGCCCAAGGTGCCACTTCTGTCGAACGTCCAGAACTTTGGTGACTTCCTGGTGAGCTTTGAAGGATTGGTTACCGCAGGTTTCGGATTACAATAACAACCCGTTTACAGGCGCAATCCGGAAAGACCTACCTCAACGCCGCCGATCAGGCTCTGCACGAGGGTGCCTTCGCATCCACCAAGAACTTGGTGGAGGCTGGAAACGCCGCCTTCGCCCAAGGAGTCGCCACCTTCAAGCAGGCCGTGAATGCCTTCGCCGACTTGACCCACGCCGAGTTCCTGAAGCAGTTGACCGGTCTGAAGAGGGACCCCGCTGCTAAGTAAGTTCCTTCTTTTTGAATCCTTTCTTTATTAGATTTACTCGATAGAGGAAATCGATAATGGTACTTGATTTCAAATTTTATAAATAAGATTAAAGGGTTGTAAAGTTGCCATTTTTAATTGTTATGCAACTTACTTTTTTTTCGTTCCAGAGCCCGTGCTGCCGCCAGTTTGAAGGAGGTCAGCCTGCCCGATCAGCCCGTTCCGGATTCCTTTGACTGGCGCGAGCACGGAGGTGTCACTCCTGTTAAGTTCCAGGGCACTTGTGGATCCTGCTGGGCCTTCGCCACCACGGGAGCCATCGAAGGTCACACCTTCCGCAAGACAGGCAGCTTGCCAGTTCTCTCCGAGCAGAATCTGGTCGATTGTGGCCCAGTTGAGGACTTTGGCCTGAATGGCTGCGACGGTGGTTTCCAGGAGGCCGCCTTCTGCTTCATCGATGAAGTGCAGAAGGGCGTCTCCCAGGCTGGAGGCTATCCCTACATCGACAACAAGGGCACGTGCAGCTACGATGGCAGCCAGTCGGGAGCCGTCCTTAAGGGATTCGCCGCCATTCCGCCCAAGGATGAGGAGCAAATGAAGAAGGTGGTGGCCACCTTGGGCCCTTTGGCCTGCTCTCTGAATGGCCTGGAGACGTTGAAGAACTACGCCGGCGGCATCTACAACGACGATGAGTGCAACAAGGACGAGCCGAACCACTCTGTTCTGGTCGTGGGTTACGGATCGGAGAACGGACAGGATTACTGGATCATCAAGAATTCGTGGGACGACACCTGGGGCGAGAAGGGATATTTCCGCCTGCCGCGCGGAAAGAACTACTGTTTCATCGCCGACGAGTGCTCCTATCCTGTGGTTTAAGATTAATGTCAGAGAAATGTTACTAATATGACAGCAACTTTCGTGGAGATGTTGCTAATGTTATTAAGTAAAATTTAATAAAATCTTTTCTGTTAATAAATTAAGCGGTTCACGGACTCGAGCAGCAAAAAACAAACAAGTTATCATGATTAACGATGTTTTAATTAATTTTTAGCTTGACATTGTGCTAATTTCAGTGATAATTAAAATACAGGTATTTTTTTATGGTACAAATCGAAACTAGTATCAAGCCGTTGCTAATTTCTACATATAAACCCAGAACAGCCTTACCTGCTCTAAATTTAAGCTTGGGTATATGTATTATTAAACTTTTTTTGAATATTTTTAATTTAACGGAAATAATTTCAAATAAGAATCCTCGCGGTAAAAATCGGACTCCTGCTATATGGTTACACTAAACAAGGGATTTAAGGGTCACACTTAAATGGGAATTTCTATGGTCACACGGCATCAGCTCCAACAACAATAATAGAAATAAATTAAATCAATTGGGCGAATTAAACTATTTTAGTCGCTGCGTGACTGGAGGGAACTTGATGAGAAGCAGGAGGGGATTGCCGTGACGAATGGCGGCAGTGCGTCCCATGGAAGGCCAACGCGCAAACGTGTTCCTGCAGGTGTGTCCGCTTCGGCCGCGACGTTCTGATCAGAAGAGACCAGCCCACTTTTGGGAAAGTGGGCGTTGACACCAGCGAACCGCGAATCCAAAGCGCCGGATCACATCACCTTTCCCCTGTGTGCCCCAATGTGTGTGCTAATCGAGGTTTCCCCTTGACCCTTCCATTCCAGAAATGTACGCGATAGAGCATGTGCATTGCGACTAATCCAAAGAGTCCCCCTGTGGTCATAACGCAACAATAACCAACCCAGAGCAATCCCAGGAAAGGTCCTACTCACCAGAGATTCCGAATCCCACCACCCACCCTTAACCATGGACGAAGACATCCTGAACGCTGTGGAGTCCCTTTTCGGCAAGGATGTAAAGATTGTTGACTGCGAAACATCCTCGTCGCTGCAGCAGGAGGAGGTCCTGCTGGTCAACGGAGTGCCCGTCAAGTTGGATGGCCTGCCGGCGGACGATGCGAGTGCCATCAAGGCTGCTTTGCTGGACGGTCAAATGCCCTCAGTGGAGCACCTTAACCAGCTGCTGTTCCGCGCCGGATTAGCACAACAGCCCATCGAGGTGGAGACTTCGTTGACCGTTAAATCGTCACTCACCACTACGGAGGAGGTGCTGGTTTCCCGCAACGGGCAGATTCTGGACGAGCGCACCGTGGAGACAAAGGAGAACTTTAATCATCAGTCTCACCAGAAGGAAATATGGCACCCTGTCAAACAACATACGGCACTGGCACGTGCCACTCCAGAAAATGCCCTCAAATACCGAACCACTTCGAATTCCACATTCGCCTCGCAGGCCTCGGACTCGGACGGTCGCCCGGCTGATCCCTTGGGCCGCCAGCTGAACCAAACCTTCTCGAATGCATCTCTTATGTCCAGCAGCTCGGCCATCACTGGATCCGACCAGGTCATCGGATCCGTTTCATCCACAACAATTGGGGACAAGAGCTCGAATATAAGCAGTTGCGACTCCGGACATGATGGCCTTTTCCACAGCGTGTCCATGAGTGCGCCCTGGTCGCATCCTCGCGATACTCTGACAGACTCCATGTACTGCGACATTCCCAGCTCCGCAGACGAGGCAGATGCGGTGTCTATCCTGGTAGGTCCTAAAGTTGTACCATATACCTGATTAACAAATTCCTTCCTGCTTTAGAACACCCAATTGCAGATCACAGAGCCATCCGATTGCCAAACACCGCCAGTTTACGCCAAAGACATGCCCAAGGAGGGCAGCCTGGACTCGCTAGTCAGCCTGCTAATCAGTGGAAATGAGGAGGATGTGGAGTTTGCCTTTTTCACATCGGCCCGTTTGTTTTCTCCACCTCATGAGCTGCTTTCCAAAATCATTGCCAAGTGCCAGGGCAAGGAGGAAATTCTACTCCGTCTGCTTAACCACTGGCTCAAAGTCTGTCCAGGCGACTTTTGCCTTGAAATAGTGCTCCAAAAGCTGGAAAAGAAGCGGGAAGTCAAGGGAATGGCTGCTTTTTTGGAAGGCGTTCCGCAATCCCTGGCTCTAAGGGCCGAAAAGGGAAGAAGTCAATTACAGTATTTGGTGATCAAGCAATCTTCTGCCAGCTCCTTGGGACGTCAGAGCAGTATTAAGTCTCTTAAACGGTTTGCAGCCAATGTGTACAAAACGGACAATGTGCTAAACAATTGCAGCAGTGCCTTTGAGTTGGCACACCAACTGTATGCCATTGAGTACGCATATCTGTCACAAATACGCCTTGAAGAGTTTGTGGAAATGCTAGAAAAGGATGAGCTAAAGTCCTGCATGACTCAAACCAAGGCTGGCACCTTGGGTTCAAATCGCTCTATCCAGGTGACAATTGACAGCTATGTGCAATGGTTTAACCACCTGAGCTTCTTCACTGCCACGGAAATTCTTAAGGTAAGAGATTGTGATATAAAATGTATTTACTAATGAACTAATAATTTTTCCCTCCAGCTGGGCAAAAAGTCTCAGAGAGCACAAATGATTGACTTCTGGGTAGAAACAGCTCTGGAATGTTTCAACACAGGCAACTTTAACAGCTTGATGGCCATTCTTACTGCATTAAACATAACTGCCATAGCACGCCTAAAGAAAACGGTGGGTTTTTTTTTTACTTTGACGTGAAAACATTTTTTCAACAAATATTTGTAGTGGTCAAAAGTGCAGACGACTAAGTTCGAGGGCTTGGAGCATCAAATGGACCCCAGTTCAAACTTTCTTAACTACCGATCCACCATGAAGGCAGCTGTTTGGCGTTCGGAAAGGGAAATGGCGAACAAAATAGAGCGCGCCATAATTCCCTTCTTTTCGCTGTTTCTCAAGGATTTGCATGCCATCAACGAGAGCCACCAAACAAAGTGAGTTTGATTTTGTTAATGGTTAACTAAGACTAGAAAATTACCAAAACCCCTTGCAGATTGGCCAACGGCAACCTTAACTTTGAGAAGTGCCTACTTTTGGGCACCCAACTGAGAAACTTCAGCAAGTGGCAACGACTGGAGTGTCCCTATGAGCAGCTGGCGAATGTGGTATCTTATCTTCTTAAGGCGGAGGTGCTAACGGAGGATCTTCTCATGAAGGCCTCTTACGAGTGCGAACCGCCTGAAAACGGCGAGGAAAAGGATCACTACAAAACTTTGAAGGCGGGGAAGAAACCGAACACATAATCACCAATCATTAACGACAATCCTCGGGATAGTGCAACATAACATACAAAAGCATATAAAAAAACAATGCAATAAGCCTCGCACACTTTCGTTGGCGTTCCATAATCACATTTTGCATTTGTATCGCGTTAAAACAGTAACAATAATAATTCTTACACTTCCATTGTGTTTGTTAATTTGTACTTAAGCTTAGACGACGATATATATTTATTTGCAACCGATTTATATATACAAGTGACGGGCATTTAATTAGAAACACCAAAAATATGCATACAATTACTAAAGTAATGTTTTAAATGTTGTATTTTAGCAGTTAAATACCCCCCGAAAATACACAAAAATAAAAGACTTCGAATAAGCCCGTGTATTTTCTATCGAATTGTGGCGAACTTCTGAAAATCAACGGTTCCAAACTTCCCGAACAGCTCCAGAGGATAATGCTTACCCTCGACGGGCGCATGGATGCGGATTTGACGCATGTGGGTGTCCCGCCCGTTCTGATGGTTAGAGATCACAGCGATCTGCAGCATGAAGGTGCGAATGGACTTGACGTTCCCATCCTTAATGGGTATCTGCACCCAGCCGGTGGGCTCGGTGAGGTCCATTACCTGCAGCTCCTGCAAATCGTTAAAGTTGGTACCGGAACGGATGGAGATCCTGGATGGAGTGTAACTTTCGTCCAGTTTGTAGTCCGTGTATATGTAAATTTGGCTTATGTTGGTGCGCTTATGAAACTGAATGTTGACCAAGTGGGGCAGCTGTCCATCTGACTGCCAGTAGGTGTCCATAATGTTATCTCGCAGACGTTCCACGCCGAAACCTGCAAACCAGGGACTAACATTAAGTTTTGTGGAGGATTAGGACAGCAAAAATTACCCGGCTTGCAGGAGGACAGGCTCCAAACAGCCTGAGCGCCCACTTCCCGCACAAACCCAAGGCGCTCCTCAGCCAAAGGATCTTCTTCATTGCTGGGAAGCGGATTGGCAGTGATATCCAAGTCCATTGATGCCGCCATTGGTAAATAAAATAAAGCCTCTTCCTAAAATTAATAATAATAAAAACTGCTTGCTGCACTGCTTAAAGACGCACAAATCAGCTGTCAGCTTAGTCGGTTCACCACTATTTTATGCTTTGGTCACACTGCTCGGCCCATGTGCGATATAGTCAACAGATTTTTTAAAATAAACAAAAATGGTTCGGAAACTTAAATTTCACGAGCAGAAGCTGCTTAAAAAGGTAGACTTTATCACCTGGAAGGTAGACAACAGCGCTAAGGAGAACAAGATTCTTAGACGTTTTCACATACAAAAAAGAGAGGACTACACCAAGTGAGTGAACATCATGAACTAAAAAATTCAACAAAAATAAAACATTTAAAACAATTTTTAGGTACAACAAGTTGTCCAGGGAGATACGGGAACTTGCCGAAAAGATTGCGAAGTTGGAACCCTCAGAGCCCTTCAAGGCGGAGGCCACTACCATGCTGCTAAATAAGTTGCACGCCATGGGAGTTTCCAACGATCAGCTAACTTTGCAAACGGCGGCCAAAATATCTGCCAGTCACTTCTGCCGGCGCCGCCTGCCAGTAATCATGGTTAAACGTAGGTGTTATTTTATGAAGTATTAAGGTGTTCTTTTACCTAAATTCTCCCGTTGTAGTGCGTATGTCAGAGCACCTGAAAGCCGCCACAGACCTCATTGAACACGGGCACGTCCGTGTGGGTCCAGAAATGATCAAGGATCCCGCCTTCTTAGTATCCAGAAACCTCGAAGACTTCGTCACTTGGGTGGATGGCTCCAAGATCAAAGAGCATGTTCTCCGCTACAATGATCTTCGCGATGATTTCCAGATGTAGATTATATTTTCATTACCTCCTTTTGTAGAATAAGAACACTACTTTAACTTTAATTCAATAAAACCAACAGCAAATTTGTTAAATAATCATGTTCAATAACTTTATTACATTTTATATAATAATGTTTAGATCTCATTAATATTCATTATTACGGACCAAATTGCGCCAAGGGCACAACTGCGTCGACTTGCACGAACATATACATACAGTGGCTCGCAGCTTATTTCGTGCAGTTACCTAAAAAAAGTTCAAATCGTTATTCCTGCTAAACTAAAAAAGATAACTGAAAAATTTAAACGCAGTATTTTAATATGGAATATTAACTTATTTATTGAACGAAAGCGATTTTCTTAATCATAAAAACAAAAAAATTATTTAATAAAAACAAAATGTACAGGGTTTTCGATGCCGCAGCTTATTTCGTGCAGCAGATTCTACTTAACTTATTATTAGTAATTTAACAGATACGGTTTTGTATGTCCATTTTTCTGGTTCAGGACATCTTTGAGATGATTTCCCATGGAGCAAAATAACTTTTTAGTGGTTTCCAGTGGAATTTTTTGCCATTCTTCCATAAGAACAGTTTTCAGGTCGTTTTTGTTCGAAATCTTCCTCTTCCTTATAGCGATGTCCAATATTTCCCAAAAATTTTCGATCTCATTTAAATCTGGAGACTGTGCTGGCGTTATAACGACATGTGGGCAGTTCCAGGTAACCCAAGACTTCACAATTCCTGCTGAATGCTTCGGATCGTTGTCCTGGTAAAATCGAAAACGATCGCGTTTGCCCAGTTTTTTAGCAGTTTGCAGTAGGTTATCCTCTAAAATGTTGAGGTACATTGTGGCGTCCTTGATGCCATCCATGAAAATGACTTTGCCCATGCCAGAGGCTGCCTTACAGGCCCAAACCATGGCCTGACCAGCGCCATGTTTGACCGTAGATTTCAGGTGCTTATTTTCAAACTCTGTATTTGGTCGCCGCCACACAAATTGTCGTCCATCTGAACCAAAAATGTTACATTTTGACTCGTCAGCAAAAATGAAGTCATCCCAGATCAAAATTAGTGAAAGTATGTGCTCCTGTGACCAAATACAGAGTTTGAAAATAAGCACCTGAAATCTACGGTCAAACATGGCGCTGGTCAGGCCATGGTTTGGGCCTGTAAGGCAGCCTCTGGCATGGGCAAAGTCATTTTCATGGATGGCATCAAGGACGCCACAATGTACCTCAACATTTTAGAGGATAACCTACTGCAAACTGCTAAAAAACTGGGCAAACGCGATCGTTTTCGATTTTACCAGGACAACGATCCGAAGCATTCAGCAGGAATTGTGAAGTCTTGGGTTACCTGGAACTGCCCACATGTCGTTATAACGCCAGCACAGTCTCCAGATTTAAATGAGATCGAAAATTTTTGGGAAATATTGGACATCGCTATAAGGAAGAGGAAGATTTCGAACAAAAACGACCTGAAAACTGTTCTTATGGAAGAATGGCAAAAATTCCACTGGAAACCACTAAAAAGTTATTTTGCTCCATGGGAAATCATCTCAAAGATGTCCTGAACCAGAAAAATGGACATACAAAACCGTATCTGTTAAATTACTAATAATAAGTTAAGTAGAATCTGCTGCACGAAATAAGCTGCGGCATCGAAAAACCCTGTACATTTTGTTTTTATTAAATAATTTTTTTGTTTTTATGATTAAGAAAATCGCTTTCGTTCAATAAATAAGTTAATATTCCATATTAAAATACTGCGTTTAAATTTTTCAGTTATCTTTTTTAGTTTAGCAGGAATAACGATTTGAACTTTTTTTAGGTAACTGCACGAAATAAGCTGCGAGCCACTGTAATTATTTTAACCTGATCCCCCGAATTACAGATCTGCTCGGAATCTATTGTAATGGCGGTTCATAGTTGGATTATGATCTATTAGTTTTTACCCTCACTTCGCTAGCTAACGTCAATCGTTAAAATACAATGCGGCGTGTTAAAGTAATATCATTTTTTGGAAACAAGAGAGCCAGCGGATGTACACAATAAATTATAGAATACCAGCGTGGATTGATCGATCGCTTTATTTATAAAACAGGATGAGTGCGGTTAGGGTTTAAGGTGCAGGCAGGTGCATCAAACGGTTGAGCGGTCTAAAAAGTGTTTTTCAACAGAGCTAAAAGTAAGTGATGGCAGTTACACAAGTCAATTCCAGCCAGCCTCAACTTAAGAAGCAAATGCATTCGAAATGGTTCTAATCGTTAGAAGTGCAATACAATTTGTGAAGTTTTTAGAGTCTGACTGCTCGTCGTGCATCTGACTTTGCAAAAAGGAATCTAAAAGAGCAATGGATTTCCGTTTCAGCAGTCAAAAGTCTTTTTCTTGTTGTATAGATATAGTTATCTTTAAATATTAGTTGTATTATTCCTTTTTAAATACGCATAAAAAGTAAATATTAATTAGTGTTAAAATAAATAGCTAGTGGCATTAAAATTAGTGTCGACTTTGGCTGCGGCCCATACACGATTTCATTTCCGCCTGCCCAAGGCCATGAAAAATTTCACATGAATAACTTCATAACAATATAAAACAAATTAATAAAAGGGATTTTCTACATTTGTTCCTCATTCTTGATTAGCGGAGCTCACAATTTGCAAACAAAATACAATCATTCAAAATTCCATTCCATTCATTTGGCTTTCGAGTGTGCTCTGCTCAGTGGTTTTGTTTCTATTTGTTATCTGTTTTTCGTTTACATTTAGATGGTTCTCCTACTGTTTCAGGCTTGCGTGAACAATAAATTCTTAGGCTGGATATATGCATTTATATTCAAAATAAATATTCAATCGCATTGTATTAATCACTACAATATTTTTCGTAAATTCCGATTTCTTGTTCTTCAAACATGTGCAAATAGTAATTAGCCGTATATGCCCCGATGAACACCAAAACCCCGCGACCTACAGAAAAACGTTCGGTATATGTTTTGTTATGTTTCCATAGATGTCTTAATGCGCAAACGTGTAGAATAGTGTTGTTTCGACCAGAACCGCGCCAAGCGCCCGTTGGCCCAACTGCTCCACTGCTGCCTTCTACTCCTCGCATCCTTTCGATGCCTTTCGAAATACCCTGACTGCCGCTTAGATTACGAGCGCCATGTCCTTTTTGCTTGGCAACTGCACGCGTTTGCCCTGCCACAATGAGTTGTGTATTGTGAAGGCGTCAATGGTCACCGTCAGATGTTTTGTGTGCACTTGCGAGAAGCACTTGCCTCCTGAGTTGTATCTGCAAGGATTGAACGGAATTTAGTTAACTAGATCAGAGGAGGAAGTGTCCATTAGCCGCTCACTTGAAGAACTTGTCGAACATGACTTCGTCGACTTGACTAGGCCCTGTGCCGTACAGCTTGGTCACCTGGTCCGTTTCGGGCTGGTAGCTGTAGAGGGCGCGGAACTGGCAGCCCGCATCGCGGAAGAGTACCAGGAAGTGCTTCGCCTCTGATCGCGCGATCTTCTCCAGTACTTTCTGTTTGGCCTCGCGGTTGACAACGCCGGGGAAAACACAGTACTCGACGGCGTTCAGGATGATCCCACGATTCGATTTGGCCGCTGGTTGTTTATAGAGTTTGGGACCTGTGAACGCAAGTCGGTTAGAGTTAGCAAACGCGGAAGGGATGTTTGGGATTTTGTGGATATTTTCTACATTCTGGTGGCAATGGCAAGCTTCTAGATCACAAACTCTGCTATTATTTTTATCAATATGCAGGCTACGTGCACTATTAAATGCTTAACTATGGGTGAATCTACGGGATTCACTGATTAAATACTTGGGAACAAAAAGTAAAAATATACAAGTTAATATTTTTAAAGTTCCTGAAAATAATAATTTGTAATTGTAATGTGAAATTTTAATTCAGCCTGGCTTAACTTCCTTGTACGCATTACTTAGTTTTTAGTTCATAAGCAAAACATTTAAAAAACAAATAAAAACTTAACTAGTGCTTGCAATTTGGCGTTTGTTTCTCAAATTGATGCGGTTGGTTAATTGGGATTAGAAAGCTCTTGTGGTGTTTTTAAATCACTAGAACACATTTTGGGGTTTCATTTGACCATCGAAAGTCGTGGATTTGACGACGCTAGGGAACGTAACAAGTGGAAGAACGAAGAATCGGATTCTACAGACTGTCGCAGCCCTCTAGAACTTGTTTATCTATGTAGAACTCATATGTATGTCGAATAAATAATATAGTATGCAGTCTGCACAAAAGATGCCAATTCGTAATGAATGAACGAACAGAACAAAATCAGAATGAAAACTTTCAAATCATAATGAGGCGTTCCAACTTAAGTAGTACAGATGCAGGTGGATGACCAATGGAGTATGGATTGGTGGAAGGTGAATATATAACTGAGGGTCGATTTTGAAGTATTTGATATGGCATGTATGGTTTGGTTTTTGTTTGTTGGTTTTTTTTTTTTTTTGAAGACGAGAGAGAAAGAGAGATACAAACCCGAATATTCCATGTTCAAATTCGGAGTTAATGAGAAATCGCTGGATCCATCATCAAATCCGCGACGTTTCGATATCAAACCTGGCGGCAAAGAGCCCGGTCCGGAGGGAGATGGCAAATGCCTACCTGAAGCGCCCATTCCCATTCCAGGCGACGGAGCACGCCTCGGCGGAGTGGCGCGTCCCAGTCCCGAATCTGTGTCTAACCGGCAAGCAAGAGATCAGGGTGGAATCCGTGTCAGTCGAGGCATTCAGCGGGCGGTCACATGCGTTAACAAGACAAATCAGATCAGATCAGGTCAGATCGGATCGGATCCGACCGGAACAACGGGATCACCCAAGTCCATGCAGGTGGAACCAGTCGATGGATGCGTTACGATGCAGTTGTGTTAGTCACCAGTCACGAGGATGGATGGCGAGCGATGAGTTCGTTTGTTTTTTTTTCGGTTAATATTCGATTGTATTTTTTTTTTTGGTTTGGTTGGTTAATTTCAAGAATCGTTTTTAGACAGGATTGAGTTGAAAGAAAGAGAAATAAAAGAAGAGAATGTGTGCACAAAATTTAGTTAAGCAATTTCGTAGATCTCTTAATAGCTAGTTGATCATGATCTGGACTAAAATCGAACAAATGTACTGATTAGTGTTTGCGGTGCAGATGTTTGAGTGAGTGTGATTGTGCTAGTGTATCATCCCGAATATCTCACAAGTGGATTGAGCAAACTCGATCGAATGATTGGATTGAAAGTGTGCCGGAACCAGTTGCGGATTTAAAGCCGAGGAGACCAATCCCAGTCCCCGCAAATCAGCTGACGAACACAAGAAAGCTTGAGAAGGGACCAGACCAACACCACCACCACCGCGTCATCGTTAGGAGCTTGGAAAGCCGAATCATCGCAGTGAAAGGTTACAAACTAAAATCGCAAAACAGCAAAGTATAAGATATTCAAATATGTACATAAAAACAAAAAGACAAGAGTACGTAAAGGAAAGGTACGTAAATTACTTATCACCACCAAAGATACCAGAACCAAAGTACAATTACAAGTTAAACCGAAAAGGAGACCACTAGAAATCAACAGAAAGTAGCAGACAGATAAATACTTAGTTGGATAGAGAGTAGAGTATGGGTAGGTAACAAAGAAAGGTGGTAACAGGCAGGCAGCTTGCTTTTTGCCGCCGTGGAACGCTTCTTACCGCACAGATTCATTAGCGAATTGGACTTTCGGCCCCGGAAATTAAGCGTGCTGCCCTTTGCGACGGAGATACGCGACAGAGTGCGGCCCCTTTCTACGCCGGCTGGCTCTGAAATCAGGTCAAGTCAGGTCACGAAAGACGCGAGCCGAGTGCATCAGTATACAGGTGGAACACTTGATTCATATGCATTCGCAATCGTTAACACAAATGAATGGGTGGCACAAAATGAGGTACAAAAGTCGTAAATCAAACTTATCGCCCGGGTCCCCCAAAACCAAAAATCATCGTCAATGTAACAACAGCCCCAAAAACCAGATAATAAAATTACAAAAAAAAATGTGTATAAGAAATCCTCAACCACCTCTCAGGTTCACTTTTTTGAGCTCTGGTGCATTCCTTTTGGCAGTGCTTTGGATTAGTTGAGGTTCTATGCAGTTAGCTATTAGCCATAAATTAGTGGTTGGGCCGAAATTAAAATCTTGTTAGTTTAACACAAAAACCATAAAAAGTGGAAGCGGTCGAGCGTTAACTTTCGTTTTTAGCGTGTTCGAATGCGAATTTTGTGAAAATAAAACCAAGGGAAATCAAAATCGAGAACTAAGTGGGCGAGTTATCCATCACCAACCTCTGGAAGTTTTGTACGATCCCCGTCGTCCAATCGGAGTTGAACTTGTACTGGGATAATCATCGGGTGACTCTGTTTGAACGAGATTAGTGGTTAAAGCTTATCAAATAGGTTGTCCAGATTCCAAAGTTATTTTAAGGAAAACTTAGAGCTACAATAAAGTGCAATTAAAATTGTTAGACTATAAGTCCCATCTACCGTAAAATAAATCAAATTAACGTACAACTAAACATGCTTAGCTTAGGTAAAACTAAAAGGATGAAATATAGGACAATGCAAAGGGGTTAAAATAACAAAAACATAAATTACCTTTTACAGTGAGGGAGTCTTGCGAGCCCCTGTAGTAATCTCTTTTCATTGAATTTGAGCTTAGTTGACCGTAGCCTGTTCAGTTCAAATTCAAAACGAAACAAAAAGTCAACAAATTAGCAGTGGGTAGGGGGATAAACAAAATCAATAAATCAATGTGGGTAAGGCACGTGAATCAAATTAAAAAACAACGAAAGCGCAGTTTCTGAAACGATTTCGGCATGCCGAAAGAACCATGAACTTTGAACTTTGAATCAATTATTCCGAGTTGCATGTTCGGCTGTTTAACCCCGGTCCACTGCTCACCGGTTAGATTCGAGCTTGAGCCTTTCTTGCCCCGACTAGAGATGCTCGAAGCCTCGCTGATGTCCACGCTGGCATCGTCCACGTGGATCGTCTTCGGCCTGGGACGCGTGTTGCGCTGCTGCCTCAGTCGCGGAGTCGTCGAGGTGGATGAATGGGGCTGCAGTTTCACATGCAGATCGGGCCGATCCAGGGTTTTACCCTATAATACATGATATAATAATATGAGAATAAGTCACTGTGGGTAATTTAAGTGGAAACCCACCTCTCGCTCGGCCTCTTCGATGGCTTTCTTGAGTCTGTGCTGCTCCAAGATGGCCGCTCTCCGCGCCATCTGCTCCTCCTTCTTGCGAGAACGCTCCTCCTCCTTCTCGCGCTCCTTCTCCCGCTTCTGGGAAGACTCGATTTCCTTGCGGGCCTTGGCCTCCTCCTGCTGCTGGCGGCGTTGCAGGGACAGCAGCATGATCTTCTCCTTGCGCCGCTCCATCTCGTCCACAGACTCCTGATCCAAGTTGGTCGAGTCTGCACCAATGACCAGCGCCTTGTTCTTGGCCGCCTCCGCGTTGTTGCTGCTCTGCTGGAGCCGGGTAGGCGACATCGGCTGCTGCAGCTGCTGCGGCGACTGGTTGGTCACATCCTCCAAGTGGCGGCGTTCGTGACCAGTCGGTGACACTGCTCCCGAAACGGCCAGTTGCCGCAGTTGGATGGGAGGCTCGTCGGTGTACTTGTTGTACGTGGCATTCCCGGGGGATTTGACACTGTTGGAGTTGTTCAGCCCGTGTATGCTGTGCCTGGTCACCGGCTTGCTGTTGTCCTCCTCTCCGCCGAACCCTATGTTATTGTTGTTGTGCAGCTGACTTAGCGATTCACGTTTAAGCGTCGCCATGTTGTCGACGCTGTCCCTGCTGCCCGGAGGAGCCTCCTTCTTGGGCGATCGCTTGGCCCGCAGCGGCGGCTTGGGTCGCTTGGGCTGCTCGTCGTCGAAGGAGATGTAGAAGCCCTTCTCGGGCGGCTGGTCCTCGCCGCCGGATGCCGCTGCCATGGCTCGCGGATCCTGGAAGCTGTTGGCCTGGATGGAGGGACGGGAGGGCGAGGGTATGCGGTAGGTGAGGTTGCCGCTGGTGATGTTCAGCTTGTTGGAGATCATCTCCCCGCTATCGTAGTCCTCCGAGCTGCTGCCCCGGCCGCTGTGCCCCTGCAACCGCTGCTGCTGCTGCAGTTGCTGTTGGTGTTGCTGCTGCTGCTGGTGCACAAAGTCGGAGATCCGCGTCGACTGCATGGACTCGATGATGTTGCGCTCCAGCTCATCCACATCCTCCTCGTCGCCGATGAAGCAAATGCTCTGCGGCGCCATCATGTCCTCGTGCTGCATCGGCATCCCCATCGGCATGCCCATGGTTTGCGGCGCCTTGGGAGAGCGATTGTCGCGCAGATTGGTCAACGATTGCTGGCGCTGCACCCCGTTGGATCCGCCTCCTTGGCGCTGCGCGTGCTGAGGGGGAGGCCTGCACCTGGAACAGGTGCTGGAGCTCGCCGCCGCCGCCGCTGCCGCCACCTCCGCCGTTCTGGTGCAGCACAAAGCTGCCGGGACTGGGGGCTCCCACACTCGAGGGCGGCCGGTTCATCCAGGGCTGCTTCTGCTTCTGGTGCTGCTGCGTCTGCCAGGCGTTCACGTCCACCAGCGGCTGCTGGATCTGCTGCTGCTGCTCGAAGGCGGCCGCTGCTGCGGAGTGCGCCCAGGTCCGGCGCTGCGGATGCGGATGCACCTGCGGCTGGGGCGACGACTCGTGCAGGTAGAAGTGGTTGGTGGGCTGCCCGTAGTCGTCGTACACCACGCTGCTGCGGTACTGAGGCGGCGGAGCTCCGCCGTACGGCGAGTGGTTGCTGTGGTTGTACGCCGCCCCGTTGTCGCTGTAGATGCTCTGCGGCTGCTGCTGCTGCTGCTGCGGTTGCTGCTGCATGTAGTGGGCGGGCTGCGGCGGCGACATGTACTGGCCGTGCTCGTTGACGTACTGCATCGGCTGGGGCATGGCCATCGGCTGCTGGTGCTGGAGCTGCTGCTGCTGCTGCTGGTAGGGATCGCGGCTGGGCGGACGGGAGCTGTAGGCGCTGACGGGGGCGTTGTAGGCCTGCGGAAGATGCGGCGATGAGCCAAAGCTTTGCTGCATGGGTCTCGGCTGCTGGTAGTGGTGGTCGGCCAGGTGCTGCTGCGACCCGTAGGTCTGCTGCTGGGGATGCGGTTAGTGCGGATTGCAGGTGGGCGGGTGGCGGTTGCAGTTTCGAGTGTTGCGTGTGGCAGGGTAAACGAGATCAGAGAACAATTTGTTAGTTGACAAACGGGCATTCGATTTTTGGAGTTCCCTAGGTGGCAATCAGTAATACAAAACTTAAACTCAGTAGTGGTTGGGCTACATTTTTCAAGTATCTGAAATGTGAACACTGTATTTCGAGGGAGTGAACCGAATAGTAATTTAATTTTAACTAAGTACCACATTCTCCTATCAAAAGCTAGGCAGATTAAGTGTAAATCATTTATCAGTAATGAGGCATAATCGCCAATCAAAATTAGAAGCAGATTAAGCAGCCATCACTAATCAGTACTTAAAGCGCCAACCGAAGGACAAAACAAAACAATAAGCGTTCCATATCCTGCGTTAATTTGCGCGGCTGCTGCAATGAGTTCGAGGCAGTTGGTCGGGGGATGCGGTGTCGGATGGTTACCTGGTTCAGCATGTTGGCTATCTGCTGAGCCTGCATCAGCTGCTGGGCCTGCAGGTGCTGCGCCTGCATTTGGCTCTGCTGGGTGGCCAGGCGGTGGATATCCTGCTGGATATCCTGCAGGTTCATGTTCATGATGGCGATGCTTTGCTGCTCGATCCACGTCCAGGCGATTGGGTGGTCGGTTAGTTGTTCGGTGGACATTTTGGTTGGGTTAATGGGCGTGTTTTGTGTTGTGTAGTTGTTGCGTGTGAGTATGTGTGAATGTTGAAGCAGGCACAAACACAAAATGGGGGTAAAAGAGAGACACAGGCGTTAGACATAAATTCTTTGGCACTCGGCGGAGGATGGTTATCGGTTAGACGGGAAAACATAGAAGGTGGCTAGAAACTACGCAAACGCACCTGGTATTTGTCCAAGTCAACGGGGTCCATGTCGGGCGTGCGCTTTGATTCGTTGCTCATGGTCTCCCACTTCATCACGTCCGGACACGACTCCAAATCCTCCTGGAAGCAGAACGAGAACAGCTTCGAGATGAGCTATCAGGCCCAAAACTAAAAAGCCAACGCCTACCTTCTCCTGATGCCGCAGCAACGCCATCTCGATCTTGCGCTTGTCCTGCTCGATGCGTCGCCGCTTCTCCTCCAGCTTCATCCGGATGGTGGACAGCTTGCTGGCGTTCTCCAGCGATCGCATGTCGTCGTCTCCGACGTCCAGCTGCCAGGCAGCCGGACTCGCCGGCATACTGCTCGTTGAGGATTTGCGCACCGGCGTGCTCTCCGGATCGTAGCCGCTGGTGGAACGCGTGTCGTTGTACGCATCCGGCGCCATGCCGCTGTTGCTGCTGTAGTCTTTGTCGCTGGAATGTTGCTTGTGCCGCGCCATCGGCAACGGGCTGCCCGCATTCGAAAGATTGTGCGACGAAACCGTGGGCACATTGTCGACACTGTGGATTAAAACCAAAGGAAGTATTTTATGAACCGTGTTATATATAGTTTAAGCCAAGTTATGGTTGAACCCTGCTCAATTTAATGACTGACCTGACTTGCCGGCGCATCGAATACTTTTCCGTTTCGCGATCCTGCTTCTCAGAGCCCGAATCCGTGTCGTAGCCCAGCTGCAAGGTGCCCCGCGCATCGGCGATCGAAGAGCGAACGGCCACGGCGGGTTCAATAGGAAATCCAGTCACGCTGGTGTTGGACAACTTGCGCTCCCTGTCGCGTTCGTACCTGCCCAGAGTGTTCAGCTGATCCTGGGAACCGCCGAAGTTCTCGATGGTCAGCTGGGAGTCCTCGCTGGAGGAATTCCTGCGCGAACGGCGTCCTGAAATTGCACAACAGCGACATTAAATGGAATCTTTGGGAAACCTAACAACACCAATTGGTTCGGGAAACGTTTGTAGGATATGTAACAAAGCTAAATAGCCATAACATAAACAAAATTGCATTCAACTCAACGCACAAATGGAAAACTACGTTGGCTACAACGATTCTGGTTCAACAGTGGCTGATTTGGCTCATACCTGCAAAGCTTGGCCGACGGCTCTGTTCCCAGTTACTTGGTCGACCCGCAGCGACAAAATCGCCTGTTCGTTTCGATTCGAGAGCAAACAGAAAAGAAGTCAACGAAAAAGAAGATGAACGAAACGAATTAAATAAATAATAAACAAAACTAAAGTACGGACTTGTATGTAGCACAAACGAAAATCATTTCAAATTCGAAATCAAGTGGGGATCTGTGTTCGGGCAATTAACGAGTTCCCACACGACAGGGTTAATAACACGTTTGGCCGCCACATACAAGTCGACTAGGAAATAAGAAATGAACTGCTAGCAAGCTGGGCAAACCTCTCTCGTCCGCCTTCGACTCGACATTGGTCTTTTCTTTGGCCTGGCGCAAGCGGGCCGGAACCAAGGGCTCCTGCTGGAGCTGGAGCTGCGACTGGGATGGGTGTTGCTGGTGTGCCTGCTGGTGGTATTGCTGCTGCTGCTGCTGCTGTTGCTGGTGGAGCTGCTGCTGCTGCTGCGAGTGCATGGAGGCGAGTGTGGTGATGCCACGCGACTTGTGCACCACGAAGGCTGCGGATCGGCGGGGTGGCGGTTGCGATGGTTGGTGGTTAAGCGTGTGTGGGTCGGTGGGTGGCGAAAAGAAAATATTCAAAATGTAAATTTAATAAAAACCAATAAAAGTTTGGAGTTTTTGTGTCCGTGTGCAAGTCGAAAGCAAATCGAAACGTACTCAAAATAAACACAAGTAAACAGGTAACAACGTATAATTAGTTAAATAAAATAATTGAAAAATAAAATTACCTTCGGCATGATTGCCGCCGTCAAAATTATTTGACTGAACCGTCTGGTATTCGTTGGGCGGGGATGATCTGCGATTTAAGCCGCCGCCAAATGAATTCGAGTGCGGAACTAAATAAATGAAAATTCAAAAAACACAGAAAAAAGAAAACGTAAATGAGTAAAATCAATTTGTTCAGCTTGCGAGGTAAATGAACTTGAATATTTCAGTTGGTTATTCATTGACTCGTTGCATCGGAAGCGGGCAAAAGCAAACAACACAGTTCGAAAGCAGAAACAAGGTGAATCGCAGTCCGTGGATGGGTGCCAAGTAAGCTGAGAAGTGCCCCGTGAACTCTGTAATTATCCCCAGGGGAAGTCTGTCTATCATGTGACTCACGCATAATGCTTTCACTTTTATCAAGATGAAATTCCCACAAACCACCCAAATTTCTGTGATTAATAATCGTTACTAACAAACACTTGTGATTCCGATCTGGATGTTCACCTATGATTTCGTTACCCGATTTCTCTGTTAAATAGGTCAAGTCGCTTCGGTCATGGTGCTTAGAGAGTTAAAATGACAAAATGCAGTCTCTAGATACAACGATTTCTACTGATTGGTCAGATGTGAGGTGCACTTATTACAGACATAACAAAGCATCGGTTTCTGTGCATCGTGTGAGACATTACTTATGCTATATTAAAATGGTAATTATCATACAGCTGCATATCATGTAGTTATCAATCGATTCCTTTGGCTAGGCACCAAGAAACAATCAATGAAGCAAACGAACGAACGAACAAACAATCAAACAAACTAAATGTGAGCAGAACAAGCAAAGAAACATCAAACAAATGGAAATGGAAAACACATTCATGAACAAACGAAGGAGGATAAATCGAGATTCGGGAAATCGGGGGTACACAGAAAATGCTCGGATAGAAAATTGAAGTAAACCTTGGAACGGCGGCCGATTCTGGGGCGAGCCAACGGGCGGCTGGTCGAGATCGCTGCGCAGATCGGGAATGGGGGTGACGGGCTGTACAGTGAGGCCTCGTCGATGGCAGATTCCGTGCTCATTGGCGCCCAAAGTTCGCCGGGCGATGACATCTGGATATCGTCGAATCGAGTCGGGATTGAAGAGCGGATCAATCGAGAAGTACATGGCACGTTGTACGTTGAGTGTGTTTTTTTTTTTTTATTTGGTAAGTGTGAAGATATGTTTGGTGGGTGTGTGTGTGTGTGTGTGTGTGTGGTTAGGACCCAAATTATTGGTGGATTGTTTGCGGTTACGAGTGGCAAGAGGAAGCGTTTTGCACATAAACAAAGAAAGAGAATCAAGTACAGAATTGATTTATTCGATTTGGGTTGGATTTTAAGTGTGGAGATTTCACTACTTTTCGTGGGATCAGGTGAATGCTAAGATGATGAAAATTACATATGATTCCATGTCAATTTCTTGGTGGACTCGGTGGTTGGTTGGCTTACAAACGAAAATTAACCGCAGGAACTATATACACAAACATAAATAAGATTTTGCTAGATTTCTGTGGTTTCTCTGACAGATCTTTACCTAAGAGGTGCTTTGCGGTTGATCTTAAACTGAGACTTATTTGCGGCATTATCAGCGCAATCTACGAGCTGTGAAGCGCTCTAAATTCCTAAGTACTTAGTTCTCTGTGACTAATTGGTGGATGCTTTTACCTTCTGTTGAATTTGCTACAAATTGAGTCACTCACAATTCCAGCTGAATGGAATTCTTAAAAGGCATTTATACATTTACAAGTACGCTGACTCATTTCTCTCTTCGGATGACCAATTCTTTGAAAAACCAAGAGTAAGAACTAAAGCAAATCATAGGAGAAACGAAGACAAAACGAAATGCAAACAAGGATACTGCTGATACACTTGGACAACAATGCATGCCCCGGACTGATATTCAAACACAGGCAGGCCAATCGTTTTGGGGGGTTGAGATCAGGGGGTTGGGGGATAGATGCGATGCGGTGCAGCGTTTTGGGAATGGATACTCAGTAAAGAAGTGCTCCACTTACCCTGACCATCCATGCCGGGGTAGCAGACACACTTCGCCGGGTGAATCTCGAACAGATTGAACAGATCCGTGAGCAAAACCACCAGATTCAGTTTCATGGATCTAAAACAAAACGAAATTGAATCCAGCAAACCTTTGGATAGAAACAACTCGGTAGCTACCCGCGCATGTAGGTCACATCCTCGGGAGTCATGTGAAACACGCTGTATGGCAGATGCTTCTGGGAGAAGTTGCACACCAGCAGGATGTTGTGAATCGAGTCCTCGACGGCGGGCAGATAGTTGATCCGCACACTCGTCCACGGCACCACCTTGGGGCAATAGTACGAGATGAGCAGCGCCAAGCATATGCCATCGCACAGATCCTGGAAGTCCCTGACGGGTGGTATGTCCGGCGTCTGCAGACGAGAGCCCTGTGGTTAATAAATATGTAAGTTAGGGGGAACGGTAATTAGGAGGCAGAAACTCACATTATCATCGGGCAGGCCTGCGTCCACCTCCTTGATAATGCGCTTTTTAAGAGCGGCGCAAGCATGTGAAATCCAGCCCAGCAGAGCTTGCTCGTAGGACTGGCCAGGAGGCGCCTGGTAGTTGTTGCCAGATATTCTGTGCAGAGGAAAAGCCATCATTACCATACGTTTATTAATGTGAATCAATAATCTCACCTTCGAATGGCCGCCATGATGCGGTCACCCGATGATATTTCCTTCGCATACAAAACCATCAGCGATTCTATCACAGACATGTGGGCGTTCTGAAAGCGGTAAAACCAAACCAAGTGAATTAGGGAGAGCCATAAAGATCGAAATCTAGATCTACTCACAATTCGCAGCGGGTTCGTTTGAATTAATACCGTTTCGGTAATGGGCATGTCCGAGGATTCGGCCACGGGAACTCCCTTGCGCGCTAGCGTCTGTATTATTGACCAGTGGTTCATGCTTTGGTAGTTGGGATCTGAGTACAGATTGGCCAGCGTCTGGCAGTAGAGCGTGGCGTTGCCGAGCTCCACGATGATCTGCGGCTTGAGGCGCTCCTGGTTCTCATGGTCGCGGTAGAAGGGCTCCTTCAGGTTGTCCGGCACGCGATTGTTGAAGGCCTTCGAGAGCAGCCACTTGACGGAAGCACGTTGACGAGCCTGCAATGGATCAGTGGGAAAAAAGAAACGAGTTGGCATCAGAAGGGATTGCGATAATGTGAGAACATTCTGTACAGCAGGTGGCACCCACTGCCCGGACCCATTTCAATCCCAAGGCCAAGTTGAGCCTGCGTAATCAACGCTCTATAACTGCGATTTCTGCGGATTAAATGACGGGCTCTTTCGTGGCAATTAACTAGCGCAGTCTTAAGTGCTTTTGTATCTGTACCCCGGCCTGTTGCTGCATCTGCTAGTACTTGTATTTGTAGCTGTGCGCGAGTGAAGCCATGCGTACAATCTTCAATATGAGTTCGATAAACTCGCTCGTGTTTGGCTTGGCGTGCGCCGCCAGCCACCAGCCACCAGCCGCCTTCCATTGTGCTCTCCCCAAACCGATTTGGTTTTTGGGCCAACAAAGGGAGCGGCTGGGAAGTGAAGGGGTTGCTGCTTGGATGGACGATGGTCACTCAGCATGAAAGACTCCGCTCGCGGGGCAGTCGCTTTTTTCCTGCTCCGTTTTTAGAATCATCTCGAGTGCCTCCATGTTTCGCCAGCCAACCCATTTCTTGTTGCACTCATAATCACAATTCTGCTCTATTCCGAATGGCCTCTTCTTGGTCTAATTGAAACTGGGGGGAAAAGCAATCAAAATGAATTCTCAAGAGGGAAACTGTCGCTGTTCAGACGCGGAAATTGGGTTGATCGGACAAATCCAATATGAAATATGTTTTAAGTCTTGGTATCCCATCGTGGAGACTACTAAGACATGTATTCGAGTCTGATAAGAAACGTGTAAATAGATATACATAACTCTGATTTTTTGATAAGAACAACTCTATTTGCTATCTTAGAACCCTCTTTTAATAAAAACCCTGAAAGTAAACATAAAACAGCCGACGCCGGTCAACAGTTGAGGATTATTTTTGGTAAAGATAAGGTAGAAAACTGAGAGAGTGGAGCTGAAGTTCGAGCAACATGAAAAACCCATTAATTCTTTTTTGCTTTCGGCATGCTTGCCGTATTTGCTGCAAGACTTCTGTGCTGTCTTTATTATTTGCTTTCATTCCATAAATCTCAAACGGGTTTCTTTCAAAAATCGTTGCATGAAGTCATCAATAACTGTGTCAGAGAACCCAATCGAAGTAGTTCAATTCTTTTGTATATCGCGCAGCAGGTCGACAAATGGACGATCTCGGGCGTTGTTTGGATTAAAAGCTTATTACAAAATGCCAGAAATAATTCGGGCAGGTGGAGGAGGAGAGGAAAACTGCATTTCAGGGGAAACAATATTGGCGTAGGTCGTAGACCGACCAACTATGCGAATTGGTCAACAGGTGGAGGGAAAACCTGTTTGCCCAGCCAAGCGCTTTTCACCAAAAGCAAGAAACTGTCCGCAACATAATTTGAATGGCCAGCGAAACGGAAAAACTCTGGCTGCACTTTGCATCGAATGGCGGGGAAAATGTCTGAAACTCAAATTTCAAAAGACCGTGTAAACAATTCGAAGAAAAACAATAAATGAGCGCTAGCTGAGACGCCCACAATGAATGAAAGAACGACGGATGGATGGATGGATGGATGGAATATATTTTTAATCCAGCAAACATATGCAGAGTAAAAAAAACTGACCTAATTCAAAGAATTAACTAAAGATTAATTAGTAAAATCTATTCAATTATGTTCTAAAGTATATGAAATGGGAGGGTAATGGATAAAGTAATACTATTTAACTTATGATTTCAGATGATCTTATCGAACTAATAACTCTTTTTGCTTTGTGCACACACATCGCCTGCACATGTTTGTAATAAAATTTCAGTTGCTGGTGGTTTTCAAATGTCACAAATTGAAATTGGCGCGGCTTTATGATTTCATTATCTAGCCGACTGTAGTTTGTTTTTGGCATTCCAGAGAAGGGACAACGATAGCTAAATATAACAGAGAGTGCCGACGAAGGAAAGCGGCCGAGAGAAGAGAGCGTACCGCTTGAGTCAGCAGTCGGCAGTCAGCAGTAAGCAACTTGGATGTTTGAATGGGTTTAGCTTTGAGTTATTGTCTGTAGCAGTTTGTTTTTGCTGTCATAGAACGACTCTGGCACACACATTGGACTTAACTTTCTAGGGAGTTGTCTAGAGGAAAAGTCGCTGTACACGCAAGACTCCAAACCGCGGAGCAGAGTGTTAGCGCTCCTCCCTTTTCGCCTGACTTTCGCATGCGTAAGCCGTTTTTTCTGTTATTTTTTCATATTTAGCGATTAGGTCATGCAAGAGCAGCTATTTTCAAAGCGAGGAAAACGATAACAAATGCCTAATCGAAGGGGCGCAGAGCTCATTTTCCGGCTTTGTTTCTCGCACTGCAGTTTTATGAATGGAAGTTTCAGAGTATTATTTTCCGAGCAGCACACACCCCACACACAAACTACCGGTTGGATATAGTTGTTTGCATTGGCCATCGAAACCAGTCGAATGGTAAGTAGGTGTCGGTCGCATACTAAGCGTTAAGTTGTCGAGCGGCATTACCTCAGCGCACCATTTTGGCCAAGAGAGTAGGTGTTAGCCCGCTTCGCCTCTGTTGGAATGTTAATGAGTGCTTTTAACTCGGGTATGAGCCTATTCTGTGAGCAACATTTGGACTTGGCTTCTCGAGTCATCTTACCTGTCGTATTTCCTGTGTTTCGACATCCATGCTGACGGATTTTCCTGCGACGGACTCTCCGGCCCTCCGACGCCCGCCACTTCACTTTCCGCACTTTTTGCACTTTTCGCACTCTTTGTTTGCTGTTTGCCACAACACACCGCTTTTCCTTTTAACGTGTGTCTCTACCGAGTGCGTGTGTGTGTGCTTGTGCAGTTTTCCTCAGCTTAGGGGATTTTCACTTGGAGCCTGAATGAACACAGAGGGAAAAAAAACACGATTGGCACTTTGGCAAACAACTTGGAAATCGAAAACAGAACAACTAATTGCGCACACGCATTGGCAGCAATTTTTTCGGGGGGTCGCGAAGCGAGGGAGGGGAAAGCAGGCTGGCCGAAAGAAAATGTGAATCATTCACAGAGGGCGGTGGGCGGGGGGTGGGGCTGCAGTGCGACAATAACAGAGAACACTTTACAGTTGTCTGTTCGCTTTTCTCGAGATGCTGCTGCATCAGCTGTTGCGATTTAATCGCCTCCCCGACGCACCTACGCACTTATCACCTCGTAAACCCCACCAACCGCCCATCCATAGCATAATTAATGTTTTTCTTGCTTTTATTCAAACAGCAAGTTGGCGATTTTCTTTGGGGAAGCGCCGCCGACTTGAGTAAATGAAAACATTTTCCTTCGCCTCGCACTGTTGTTGTCCGCCGCCCGCTGTTTGCTTCTCTTTCGCTCCCGCTACGCGACCAATGCTGCTGCGCGACACTGTTAGTGTTATGCTCTTCGCTCTCACGGCGAATGAGTGGTGACCGAAAAAGCTGTGTATGTGTGTGCGCGCGGGTGTGTGTGTTGGGGCCTACGCACATTTGAGATGGATTTTCGCACTGATTTGTCGCAACGACGAATTTCGCATGCATTTCACACGGCTCGCGCCCGTCCCCGCTGCATTTTCCAACAGCTTTAATACTACAAATTGGCCTTAAATTGGGGAAATCACGGACACCGATCTGCTCTAAAATCTTACAAATTTTCAGTGTTGCCAGATGGCGGAGTGATGTCGACCAACTGTAGTTTTCCCCAGAATCTTTAAATAAAGTGAACCTAAATCTTCCCTTAAAACAGAATTCTTCCACCTAGTAAACATTGGTTGTAATCTCGGACAATGAAAAACTCAACATTTAGCTAATACATCAACCAATCAAGAAACAAAGTTGGCTGCAGTCACATAGGTGTTCGTCTCGTCGTGACTGGCAAATGCGGCATCTCGCTCTTCCTTTTTCACTTTTTGCGTGTGTGTTTGATGACGGAAAATTGCGAATAGTTCGCTGAATATGGCCAAAAAGAAAAGCGAGGAGCACTCCGGTGCGGATGCGAACGACAGCGACTACAACGAGGAGCCGAACTTCGACGATCCGCCCAATTTTGTGGACAACATCAGCGATGAAGGTGAAACTCGGCGACTGCCAGCGCAGCACACGCGGCAATCTAACCTCAATATCCGGCGATGTGCGAAAGTAATCATACATATTTAATTAAACCTGTATCCGCGATGCATTTACAGATCTGCTCGGCGACATGCTGGCCCAGCGCCCTTCGGAGGCGGACGGCGTCGAGAGCGTGGTGGTAGTGGACAACATACCCAAGGTGGAACCAGTGCGTCTGGAGAAGCTCAAGTCGGTGATCAACAAGCTCTTTTCGCACTGCGGCGACATCGTCAATGTTGTCTACCCCGTCGACGAGGAGGGTAAGACCAAGGGCTACGCCTTCATGGAGTACAAGCAGGCCAGTCAGGCGGAGGAGGCAGTCAAAAAACTAAACAACCATCGCCTGGACAAGAACCACACCTTTGCCGTCAATCTCTTCACCGACTTCCAGAAGTAAGTCCTTAATTATGACACAAAATCCTAGTCATTTATTATTATTTACTATCCTTAGGTACGAGAACATCCCGGAAAAGTGGGAGCCACCAACTGTGCAGACTTTCAAGGTGCAGAGCGACCTTTACAATTTTATTAATGACCCGGACACTTATGACCAGTACTGCGTGGCTGCCGAGACCGCTCCCAACTGCGTGCAGGTGGGCTTCTGGCAGAACGTCCTGCCCGAACCCTTTGAACTGGAGACCCGCGAACGCTTCACCGACACTTTTGTCAAGTGGTCCCCTCTCGGAACATATGTGGTCACTTTCCACAAGCCCGGCGTGGCCATCTGGGGTGGCAGCAGCTTCCAAAAGATCCAGAAGTTCCCCCATCCAGGCACCCAGTTCGTGGAATTTTCGCCATGTGAGAATTACCTCGTGACTTACGGCCCAACGAACACTGGCCAGAAGATCATCATCTGGGACATCCGCACCGGAGCCGAGAAACGTTCGTTTGTTGCCGATGGCATGTCGGTGCTGTCCATGTTCCGTTGGTCGCACGACGACAAGTTTGTGGCCCGCATGGGGGAAAACTCTATCCACATCTACGAGACGCCATCTTTCTATCTGCTGGACCTGAAGTCGATCAAGATTCCAGGCATCCGAGGCTTCTCGTGGTCGCCCACGGACAATGTGATCGCCTACTGGGTGGAGGAGCAGAACCAGATACCCGCCCGCGTCACGCTAATGGAGATCCCCAAGAAGCGGGAGATTCGCAACAAGAACCTTTTCCATGTCGCCGACTGCAAGTTGCACTGGCAGAAGTCCGGCGACTACTTGTGTGTCAAGGTGGATCGCTACTCCAAGTTGAAGAAGGACAAGAAGGATTTGGACGTCAAATTCCTGGGCATGTTCTACAACTTCGAGATCTTTCACATGCGCGAGAAGGAGATTCCCGTGGACTCCGTGGAGATTCGCGAGCTAATTTTGGCGTTCGCCTGGGAGCCCATCGGCAATAAGTTCTCGATCATCCACGGCGAGCAGAACTCCTCTAACGTGAGCTTCTACGAGGTGAACAAGGGCGTGAAACCCACTTTGGTGAAGCGTCTGGAGAAGAAGTCCTGCACGCATCTGTTCTGGTCTCCCCGTGGCCAGTTCATCGTGATGGCCAACCTCATAATGGGCACCTTTGAGTTTGTGGACTCCACCAATGACTACATCATCACCGCGTCGCCGGATCACTTCCGTGCCTCCGAGGTCGAGTGGGACCCCACTGGGCGCTACGTTGTGACTGGAGTCTCCTCGTGGAAGGTGAAGGAGGACACTGGCTTCAACATGTACACGTTCCAGGGCCGCATTATCAAGCGTACCATTCTCAAGAACTTTGTGCAGTTCTTGTGGCGCCCACGCCCACCAACCCTGCTCAGCGAGGAGAAGCAGAAGGAGATCAAGAAGAACCTGAAGAAGTACTACGCTGCCTTCGAGCAGAAGGATCGCCTGCGCCTTACCCGTGCGTCCAAGGAGCTGCTTGAGAAGCGCTCCCAGCTGCGCGAGACCTTCATGGAGTACCGCAACAAGCGCATCGCCGAGTGGGTGGATCAAAAGAGTCGTCGCATTATGCTACGAGGACGTAAGTATTACCTGAAACTTTTTACTGTTTACTGGGAGACGCTTTTAAGTGTGAGCTTACACAGAATGTTGTATCAATGGCTTTAATGTCAAATTAAAACATATAAGTACTCCCATTATCAGTAAGCAAGGATAAAGAACAATGCTTATCAATTTATTTTCCTAATTAAACCTTTTCTTTTTAACAGATGTGGACACCGACAACTTGGAAACTGATGAAGTGGATGAAGAGATTGTTGAATTTTTAGTCAAGGAAGAAGTCACCCTGCTGGAGTAGACGACCCCCTCGACGTCAATCACCTGCTGTCGTTCCCTGCCTACTCCGAAGCGATCCTGTCGCCTCACACTTCGTGTCCGGGACGCGTCTACGCCCTGGTTGATGCCAGGGCCCCAACATATTATCCAATCCAGTAGCGCGCCTCTGCTTGCAACCAACTCTAAGCGGAACCTTTGCCGATACATACAACATACGAATTATAAGCCCTAAAGTAAACTCCAACAAAATCAGCACTTGCGAACATATTATCTAATTAAATTACCTTTATTGAGCACACCCCTCCAACCAGTATGCCTAAAAGTAGATTTGCGATGTATTTGTATGTAAACAGCAAAAAGAAGACGAAAACAAAATATGTTTGGGGTGTGTTTTTATTATTCAAAGGGCGATTAACGATAGGTGAAACACTAGACAGGTTGGTTGCCATTGGCAACACGGAAGGTAGTCAAAGCAGGCGGAACATTTTCTGTTTTTGCTTGTCTTTCTCATTTAAAAAATACAATTATGGACGCCACTTCTCCCAAGACGAATCTGAAGAAGAAACGCAAGACCCACACTTCGAGAGGCTATCGGAGGAGGGAGCGGGAGGTGCAAGGCTTGCTAAAGGATAACGAGAGCAGCATATATGGTCAGGAACTGGACTTCGAGGCCCTTAGCCTGCAGTTTTTCCATGGAAACGATAATGAGGTGCTTCGCGAGAAGGACTCCCCAGTGAAAGAAGGAGCTGACAAGGAGAGCGACGAAGATTCCGGCGGGGAGTTGGCTGTGGAGCCGTCGGATTCACCCTCTCAAACATTCATCCAAATCGATCTACAGGATCCACCACTGGTCTGGAATCAGCTCTCCAAGCAACGCCACTACTATGATGAGAGTTTGCTGTACCGACCGAACAACACCCTGCACTTCCAGTTGCAAGTGGGTGACGCCCACCTAAAGGACTCCCAAATCCGCCTGTTGAATCGCTACCAAGAGCAGGCCAAAAGCCAGTCCAGCAAACTGAGCGCAGATTTGATAGCCCAGCTCAGCCAGGAGAACGACCCCAAGTTCCTCTTTGATGACAAACTGTATCGCAGTGTTTGCCACAAGAAGTTCCAGAGTGTGTTCTTCGATCCCATGTTACCGGACGAAGTGCAGGGCTTGCCCAGCAGACGTTGCCTGAAGTTGAGCATAAAGCAGCTCCGCTTCAGCACGCATCCCCAGCTCTTGGAGGAGCACCGACTTGCTCAGCAACTGGAGGATCTCTTCGATGTGTACACTCAGCAGAAGAGGCAGAGGATCTGCAGAAAACTGAGGGAGGAGCTGGAGATTGCTCGCCAGGTGGCTGTTAAGCTGCTCGCCTCGGCTGGCCAGGATCAAGCCGGGGAGGTGAAGCGACAGCTGAAACTCACCCGCCAGCTGAGGCAACGCTACTACTCGGAGTCGGCTGCACAGCGCAATCTTCTGCAGCGCTTGCTGAGGGAGTGGGCCAAGCTGAAGGAGCTGCGTCGTCAGCAGCGCTTCCAGTGCACTCGTTTCCAATTGGGCTTGAGAGTGGTGCACCCTCCCGATTTAGAGGCCTCCTATTCCGCCTGGAAGGAGAACTTCGAGAAGGATTTAGCCGAGGTTTATCGGGATCACTTGGAGGTCTTCTACACCCGCCTCCGTCTGTGGAGCGAGCGAAAGTCCAAGGGCCGGAAGTCGGCAGGCCAATCGAAGCCTCCAAGGAAACCGCAGTTCGACAAGGTGATGGCCAGTCTGAGAAAGGATTACGACAAGGCCTTCAGGGATCCGGAAGAGCCGATTGTGGAGGTCATTCGCCTGCACGCAGACGAGTCAACTGCCAGGCTGTCCAATCCCGGTGGAGAGCAGCTGCCCAAGGCGCGGAACTACTTCCTGAAGATCTTTCTGGACGGCCAGTTTGTGGGTCAGAGCAGGAGCTATCGCCTGGAGCCGGATCTGCAAATATCCATCAACGAGTGCATTGGGGTGCTGTTAGAAAGGTCGATGCCGGAGAACCTTAACATCTGGGTACGTACCTACCTTTCGGATTAGGGAGGGATTTAAACCATTTTCCTCTAGCTGTATGAGAAGTCCACGTTGACCCCAAAGAGCCGTCGCCTGGCGCAGATGAGCACTCCTCTTTTGTTGAGTTCCAAGGATGATGCTCTGCAGGAGAAGATCAGCTTTAGGACCTCATCCTCCACTCAGTTGGCAGGCGACGTTTATCTGTACTATGAATACCGATCCACGGAGGGTTGGGGAGGTGCCCACAATCTGGACGATGTGCAGAGGCTTCCGGATTCTCTGAGACAGACTTTGATACCACCGAAACTACTCGCTTCCCCTGAAGCCTCCAAAGAACTAGTGACTCCCAGACCGCCAAGTGGCAGGACTAAGAGGAGCATCCTGCCGCCGCTGATCTTGGCTGAGCATCGGCTACAATTCTGTGCCATTGAGGTGCTGCTGGAGAACAGACGGTTCCAGTTGCTCCACTCCCGTCATCAGCAAAAGAATCTCCACACCAAACAGCTCCGGTTTGTGCCCGCCCTGGAGCAGGAAATCACTGAGGATGAGCCGATACCGGATGGTAGGGGCACCGTTCAGCTCTTGGAACCGGGAACCTATTGGAATCCCATCGATCTGCACAAGCATCGCGGGCGGAAGTTCCTCCAGTTGCTCTACGAGGTGATCACCAGTCAGAGTGCCAGGAGGGCCAAGGCCTTGGAAACGCCTTTGCCGCTGCTCCTGCTGGCCGATCACTCGGATCACTCGTCGGCCACCGGTTGGACAGCCCTTTGGCGAGCCATCTGCTCCGTTTTCCAGAGACAACCGATTTCCCTGCCCCGGGAACCTTCAGTTTGGTCTGGCCAGCAGTCGGGCCTCGATCTCTTCAAGCACTTCAGCGTTTCCCTCCATGTGGTGAGGGCCACTGGGGTGCCAGTGAGGAGTCGCCACATCCTGAACCTCAACGAGCGACGCACCAGCGCCGGAGGCGATATGGGCACCAGTTTGTTCGTCACACAGAGTGAGTAATCTTCAATGATAGAAATGAGTCATAAACGGCAATCCTTATCAGTGAAGTGGAATCTTGCTGATCAAGAATGCCACTTATTCTTAATTGCTAAGCTGCAATCTAAACAGATGTGAAGATTAGGTGCTAAAGAAATGAGTTTTTGGACTGCCTCCTTTTACTAAACCCATATTACATCATCTGAACTTTAAGATCGATTTTTATAGAGGAGACAATATATTTTTCCGACTTTTTCTCACAGCTCTCATGTACTCGAATGTGCGACCCTTCGTGACCCTGAGCTATGGACAACGACTGTGCCGGAGTCGCACTGCCGAGGGCAGTAATCCCACCTGGAATGAGCAACTGCAGCTGCAGATCAGCAGCCAGTTCGGTGATCTCCGCGAGGATCTCAAGATCAGTCTGTTCGATGAACTAATAGAGCAGCAGTACAGCGAAGAGGCCTCGGATTTGTATCAGAGGGTCCAGTGCAACTGGCTGGGGGAGTTCCGGGTGCCCATCAACAGTCTTCTGGCCCATCGGAAGGTCGGTTCTTTCTTCCATCATTAACTTTTATTTACTATTCAATATCCTCAGTTTGAGGGCTGCATAGAGTTGGCCATGCCCAAAGTGTTGGTGGGCTACAAGCGGCCTTTGATCGACTCAGTGACTAACATGTCCGCGGATCAGTACCCCGAGTTCAAGGAGGCAGTGCACCTGTGGTTCTACCTGAGCATCGAGCCCGGTGGCGGAGAACTGTTGGCCCTGCACTCGAGTGCCTTGGCCTGTGCCGAAATGCCGGAGACGCAGCAACATCTCAGCGAAAGGCGGTTGGAACTGATGCAACTTCTTCCCCAACCGCAGCGGTTTGTGGAACCCCTGGTGTGCACGGCGCAAGGAAAGAGGGTGTGCATCACCAGACTCTTGGATGCGATTCCCCTTCCACCAGCGGCGGCCACTGGAGAGAGTCCTTTGGAGAGCGCCTGTCGCTTTGTTTCGCTGCTCAGCCAGTTCCGCAGCTACGATCCTTGTCAGGGTTTCCGGGGGGTGTGGCTGGACAACCAGTCTCTGCTGGACAGCACCTGGTGCTCGGTCAAGGATTTGGGTGTCCTTCTGTGCAACTACTTGCTTTCCTTAGGGCTGGAGTGCTGGCTGATTCTGGGAGTCGCCTGCCCTCACGGCGAGTGCTCCTTCGTGCTTTTTCGCCATCCAGAGACCGCTGAACTTTTTCTGGTGGCCCCCGCCACTGGCAAAAGATACCAATTGCAGGATGTCCATTGTCCTTTGAGAAGGATATTTTGTGTGGTGGGAAAGACGAATGTAAGTCAGTCAACATGCAACCTTCCTCATTCCCTTATCAATTCTCATAATTTTGTTAGATTTATTTCAACATTCAAACGGAAACGCGCGTCAGCATGACGAACTTAAACCTTCAGGATGGCGCCTGCTGGTTTCCACTCTTCAACCGTCGCGTTCCTGCCCCCCAAGGTGGCGTACAGAAATTGGACTACATGTACAAGAGGAGCCACGAACTGAGTCAGTTGCAGAAGCACATTGAGCGCAAAATCATGAAGAAGATCAGTGCCTGGCGAACCACTAGGAAAACCATCTGGAATCGGTTTGTGTTACTTTTACTTTTAACACCTGAACTTAACCATAGAGAATGATGTTATTGACAGAGCCTTCCAACCGCGACTCCAGAGGATTCTCAGCGACATGGAAAACTTATCCACTTTTTCAAGGGGCCGATATGATGAGCCTGTTTTCAGCGAGCAACTGGAACAGGAATATCCCAACTACAGGGTAAGCTCACATACTCACCCTTTTTGCAAGCGAAAAACCTTCCTTTTATGTGGAAAAATGAAAGGCCAAACTTTGGGGAACCATTGCGTAGAGGTTTTTATTGAGTGCGATTCGCCCATTGACTTATCAGTTGCTCGTCACAAGCCGACCCCTGTCCTACCCCGCCCCACTCATCAATCACTATCTCGATCGATCACTAACCCTTTTGGTTTCCAGCTCTACGGCTTCACCCTCAACTTTGCGTACACGAATCTGGCGGCGATATCGGAGCGCATCCGGACCACCTGCATCCACTACAACCACGACGCCTCGGTGGAGTTCTGCGTGGCGGTGCACCTGCACGCCCACGCCAATGACGTGCTGTCCGTCTGGCTGTTCCTGCTCTCCATGGTGCCGCTGGTGGTGTGATTCACATCCCAGAAGGCAGTCGAAATGCCAGAGGCCGTCCCCAGCCACGCGAGACTCGCTATCAGTTCTGTTTACAAGTGCAAGCGTAGCCGAATGGACTGATTTTTATCGCAACACCAAACTGTCGAGGGAAAGAAATCCATTTAATTCGGTTTACAGCCTGAAAAACGTATATATATGTATTTATAGAAAAAGTGTGTAGTAGTTCGGAGTGATAAGGCGGTGACGGGGGCACAGGTACCAGGTGGCGCACCTGGTCGGGGTTAGTTCGCCGCGCACTCTCAGACCGTCGACACCGCATCGCCTGACATCGATTTCACAAGCCCATGTCGAAAAGAATGTACCAAAAGCTGGCCGAGGATTATGCGAAATTGAAGCGCAACGTGAAATGGCTCTACCTGCTCTACGAGCTCAACACACAGATCGCCATCTGTGAGCCCTGGGAAAAGGTGTTCCTCAGTAAGTGTTCAGCAGGGCCCGTGTCCTCGCCAAGATTAGGTCGCGCCACTATACGTATCTACAAAGTAACAACTTTGGCGCGGTATTATTGTCTTTGCTCATCGATATCTTATCTGTGCCGGTCAGTCGGTCTTAGTCATGGAGCGGCGAACACCCGACGTGCTAATGGATGGCCATGTCTCATCGAGTAATGTGTGTCTCCGGTCTCTCTTTCAGATGTCCTTCTGGGCAGCTTTGTCTCCTTGATCCTCTACGCTTCATTTGCCTTTGTACCAGGATATTGTGTGACGGTTTTTCACCTCTTGTGGCCCCAAACAAACATGCCAAATCTCACCAGCACCTGCAATGCGAATATCGAGGGGTTTTGTGGCAACGAAAGTGGATCAGTAATAACATAATCTTAGTTTAGCTTATCATAATCAATAAATAATTTTAAACATAACGATCATGACCTTTAATCCGCGCAAACAGCACGTTATCTGGAGACATCGAGGCCAAATAACAGGTCTGAAAAGTCTTTATTTCAACCCAACTGGCTTTTAAGGGAGAATTCCAGGTTTTAATATTTATAAATGTTTTAAATATAACTGCTTTTACATTTTTGAATGTTTACGGCACTGCCAGGTGCAAAAAATACATCAGATTAAAAAAACCAACATTTTGCTTATTATTTGAAAGGGGTGGCAATAATACGTTGGTATTTTCATAATCGGAGTCAACAGTCACACTGATTGTTTGTTTGGGTTTTGGTTTTCGTGGTTTTTTAATTTAATGAATTAATTTTACAATGTCCAACGATAAACGCACCGTTTATGTGGGCGGACTGGCCGACGAAGTTACAGAGAGGTTGCTTAACAATGCCTTTATACCGTTTGGCGACATTGCTGATATCCAAATGCCTGCGGACTACGAATCGCAACGTCACCGGGGATTCGCGTTTATAGAATACGAACAGGGCGAGGATGCCGCTTCTGCAATAGATAATATGGTGAGCAGGAATCCAGGAAAAATATAAAAAGATAATACAACCTATCCTACTATTTCCAGAACGACTCTGAGCTTTGTGGACGCACAATTCGCGTGAACTTGGCCAAGCCGGTGCGCGTAAAAGAGGACAGTTTCAAGCCCGTTTGGGCAGATGACGATTGGTTACAGAAGCACGCGGGTGCCACATTGCAGCCTGAAGGTGACTCAGAAGCGGAAAAGGTGGAAACTCCCTCCACGGGGCCGGCAGTCATCGAAAAATCAGAAAAACGTAACCCTCAAGTGTTCTTTGACATACGAATCGGCGGAAACGATGCCGGTCGGATTGTTATGCTCCTCCGGGCGGATGTTGTGCCCAAAACGGCGGAAAACTTTCGACAGTTGTGCACCCATGAGCAGGGCTACGGCTACAAGGGCTGCTCATTTCACCGGGTGATTCCAGAGTTTGTAAGTTGCAAAGTAAACATCCTGCCTTCTTTCCTATAGACCGTTTATCCAACAGATGTGTCAAGGAGGCGACTTTACAAATAACAATGGCACTGGCGGCAAGTCCATCTATGGCAAGAAGTTCAACGACGAGAATTTCAACTTGAAACACAATAGTTTTGGCACTCTGTCCATGGCGAACTCAGGCGCCAACACAAATGGCTCACAGTTCTTTATATGCACCACAAAGTAAGTCTTACAATCTGTGCTCTAGCAATTTCTTATGAATACCTTATTCTATCCAACAGAACCGATTGGCTGGACAACAAACATGTGGTATTTGGTCATGTTATCAGTGGTGCCGAGGTGGTGCGCAAGATGGAGCGTTGCGGCTCCAAGACGGGCACTCCCAATCAGAAGATAGTCATATATGCCTGTGGAGAACTGAAATAAAGATGCTCGAGCTAGTTTACTCTTCAACGGTCTCATTTATTGAAAAATCCACTAAGTCATAGTAAAGGCGGCAGGCAAATCCTACTGGAAGTAGGTCCTGGGCTTCCTGAACGAGAACAGCTTCCTGTTGCCCTTGTGGTGGACACGTTGGACCAGCGGGAACTTGATCTTGGAGTCGTGGAACTGCTTGACATGCACTCGGCGGGTCTTGGCAGCGGGGATCGACTCCACCTTAATGATCTGGATGGAGTGGGCACGAGCACGGTGGCGGGCGCCCATGTCGCGGTAGCACTGAGTGACGGCACCGCCAACGGTCAGGTCACGGTACTCGCGGTACATGTTGTGGGTGCCCGAACGGGAATCGTATCGCAGCCAGATGCCGAAGTTCTTGATCTTCACGGGCGACGTCTCGTACACCTGCTTGATAGACACGATCTCGCCGGTGGTCTTCTTGAACTTTTTCAACTGGCGCAAGAAGTACCAGAAGCGGGATTTGGCAACGATGTTGTCAGGAGCAAAGATGCGCATCTTGTAGAGCGGCGTCTGGGGCTCCTTCTCGCTGGGCAGCTTGCGGCCCACGACCTCATACTCCTTCAACTGCAAAAAGGAGTTTGGTTTAGAAAGAAGGTTTATAAACTTTGTAAACAAATGTGTCCAATATCAGGCAAACAAACACACGCATGGCTGTTGGTTTTTTAGGTTATGTTGTCGGCGGCGCAGCGTAGTTATAAATTAATTTTTATAAGGCTTTAAAAATGTTTTAAAAAACTTTAAAACATTCAAAGATACTACAAATATCTTTAAATTACATTCGGTAAGCACTTAAGTGTATTTGTTTAAACGATTTGCCTTGCCAAACCACTTCTAACAATTTGTTTTTATAAGTAGGTGTTTCACACAAAAGCTGTGCATTTTTATTCCTTTCAACGATCCCATTGCATGCTGTAAGGATTTGCCTAGCTGTAGCACACACTTTTGACTCAAATAACGATCTTTTAAACCATTTTTTTTATTAAATACTAACCAATCCCTTGGCTCTCATGTTGGACGTTCACGCGAAAAGGAAACGGAAAGAGCTTGTCAGATAGGGATGACACTGAATTTGGATTCAGGGCTGGTAAAAAACTATCGATAGAAAATCGCTGAATAGAGACCAATGAAATGTATTTATTATAATCTAAAATAGGTAATTTGAGCTTTTTATATTAAATATCAGAAAGTTTTTTTTTTTGGATTTCAGTTTATTGTTTTTATGATTGGCACTAGCCAGCTATCGGTAGGCTACCACTGAACAGTAAATGAGCCACGCAGTGATGCTTGCCACAGGGTTGCGTTTTTGGCAGTCACACCAACACGCTGCGCAAACAATCGAAAAATATTCCATCTCTAGCTTCTGCGCGTGTTTCGATGTAAAAAAGGCGAAAAATATTGCTAAAAATCTTGTTTTTCATGCATAATTCGAGCGCTTTCCGCAGTATACATGTGAAATATACAGGCCACCATCGCTACTTAATGTGCTGCAATTGCAACAGAGTGGTAAAGTGCGCAACCAAAGTGAGCAGAAGATAAAATGCAAAGCGTGGACGGCGACGTGCAAAAAGAAGAAAATTTTTTACCCCGCACAGAGACGCGCAAAAAGGCAAGCAGGCGACTTCATTGGGATTAATCTAAAAAGGAATTGCGTGCAATTGTGAAATCCGCTTGCATAACTAGCAAAGGAGTCCTTTGCGTTTATAAACAATTGAATCTAATACCAGGCGTAAATTGTATAAGTACGCCAAGAGGTGGGGGCGCCCTATTCTCGTTCTGTCTCGTCTCGACCAATCCGCTGGGCAAATCTCTCGGTGTCGGTCTCTTTTGGTTCAGTTGAGCAGCGAACTTCCGTGAAATCGGTTCTTGTTTTGTCTACGTCCTCTCTTTGCGGTTTGCGCGCGTAAATTCGTCGTTCTCTCTCTTGTCCCTCTCTCTGCCGCCCACAATTTGTGGGAAAATTCTACCTAAGCAGGGGTACAGCAACAACAACAATAATACGTTGAGCAAAAACAGCAACAACAACAACACACAGGAGAAGAGCAGGTAAATAAACGTGCATAATTGCTGTATATGTGATTGTAGTGTCCATTCCAAGAATATTTCAAGTAAATTCGTTTATTTTTAGCAGAAAGTTGCGCTCTCGGCGGCTTTTTGCTACCATTTATTTTCAATTTTTGGCTTTACTTTTTGTGCCAGGGCTGCAAACACCCGATGACCGGTAATTTTTAATGTTTGTGCAATAAATATTGATAGAGAACCAATATTCGTATACAAAATCGCGTATTTCTCCCACATAAACTATTGAAAATATTGTCACTTTCTTGACGAAATGCCAAACCCTCATATCTCAGGTAATAATATTTTTTTTTCATTTCGCTTTCAGCTGCGTAGAGAACAACGAAAAATAGAGAGCGAGAACCGGAACGGATCCAACGCCAACGGCATGCAAAGGTAATAAAACTAATCATTTCTGCCCAAAGTGCGTTTAATCGATCATCGCTCTGATTGTTTGTTTGTTTCCCTTTATTTTGGCTGATAGCGTGTGAATGCAGAAAATATGATGGAAGCATTGGATCAGCAACAAGCCAAGCTAACGTCTAAAAGAGATGATGGAGAAGCAGGAACAGGAGCGGGAACGGGATCAGGATCGGGTACAGGAGCTGCCGGCGAGGAAGACGATTTCGAGGACCCTCATGATGCGCTGGGCATGGCGAAAGAGGAAAGCGAGGCCCATTTGCAGCAGGGAGAGAACAACAACGCACAGGAAAATTTCGGGGAAAAGCGGAAAAAGAGTGCTGGTGACGTGATAGACTTAACCCTGGCAAATGGCCAGGATTGTAAAGATACGCCAGAGAAAGGGGCATCCGAAACAGAGAAGGCAGATATGGTACACGAATCTGCAAAGAAATCTTCCGTGCATGTGATAGAAGACAGAGAAATGCCCGAGAAGGACACATCTCCCTTGGATTCGACAGTTTTCTCTCCATCCACAGATCTTATAAAGCAGGAGCGGGTGGACGGTTTCCCAGAAGAACTTCAAGAATCCGCTAAAATCTCACTGCAAGATGAGTTTTTAAATGACGTTAAATTAAAGACCGAAATGGATGATAAAGTCGATTCCGTTAGTGATAACCAAATGGAGTTCTTATCAGATGCCGAAGACCAGCCGATAAAGTCTCCTGAGGCAAAACAAGAAGCAGCAGTCATCAAGACGGAAGACAATTTCCTTACGGGGCAACCAGAGCACGATGACGTGGAAGCAAAATACTCTCCGTCTGCAAATAACGATTTTGAAAGCGATGATGAGAGAAAGGCGTACACCCCGGCAGTTATAGATCTTGAAACCGACTCTGAATGTGAGGAAAGGGAGTTCTTATCCATTAAAGATCCCAAAAGTCCCGTTTTAGAGAGTGAGGAAGAGAAGACACAGTCACAGTGCTCAAAAGATCTATATGAAGACGCAGTTGGTGAGGATCTGTCCCCTGCAGAGCCAGAAGTAGATGAAGCGCAATCGCAACCTACCGGCGAATCTCTATTAGGGGGATCCGATACAGCGGACTCTCCTTCGTTGACCATGGATGTGGATCTTCCAAGCAGCGAAGACGATCATGCGCCCTCTGGACCTATTAAAATTGAGTCGGATTCGGAAGACGAAGCTCTCAAGGGTAACATTAATTCAAAGAAACACCCTGTAGAGGTCGTTCCTCTAATCAAACTTAATGGGGCGCATCAAGCTTTAAAAGAGGAGAAGTTGGAAGAAAATGAGCAGGAGCATGTGGAGTCCCCCGGCCAAGAGCCAGAAGAACCCAAGCAACTGTCTGTGATAACAAACCACTCTGGCAACAACAGTAAGGTGGAGGACACACCTGTTTCCCAGGAGCCGCCGCTCTCTTTTATCCTTCCCGTTCGTACGAGCCGCAGTAGGAGCACAAGTAGTAGGTGCAGCACCGTAAGTTCCGCCTCCCAGCCCCAGCTGGTTATCGATCATCCGGAGAGCGAGCACAATTCCAGGGTGCAGACGCTGAAGCTTTCCCTGAAGCGCAGGCGCAGCAAAAGTTCCTCCGTCAGTCAACCCGACAAACAGCCAAAGGTCGATAAAGGCGGATCCGTCTCCTCACTGTTGCTACAACGCCTTCAGGGGAATCCCAATGTGGGTCCACCGGTTGCCCCTGCGGAGAGCCAAGTCCTAAGTTGTCCAAAGTGCAGCCTGCAGTTCGAGTTCGAAAGTTTTCAACAGCTAAATGAGCATCAGGCTCAGTGCAGCGGGATCAGGGGCGAAGAAAATACCAGCTCTCAGCCGACAGTAAAGAAAGAACGCTTCTTTCGCTGCGCCCAGTGTAGCAGCGTGCACCAGTGCTGGCACTTCTTCCTGCACATAAGGGAAGTTCATCAGCGCTACATCTGCTTGTACTGTAACCACGTCTATCCAAGTGTGGAGAAGCTGTCGCTGCATCTGGAGAACAAGCACGATATCGACCAGAGCCACTTCGCCAAGGATGCGTGGGCAGAGCAACAAAGGTCGGAGGACAGGGCGAGGCATCTCATCTGTTGCACATGTCAGGCCACCTTTGTGCAAGGCTCCGACTTTGAGGGTCACGATTGCTCCCAGCTAATGCAACCCTGTACTTTGTGCGGCCAAAAGGGCTGCCATGCCTTGGGCTGTAAGAATAACAAACGAAAACCGTTGAGAAGACGGAGAAAGGCGCGGAAGCCGCCGGAACCACCTCTGGCGCCGTCGCATGAGGCAGTTGAACAACCCGCGCCAATTGAGTTAATACAGGAACCGGAACCACCGCAGTTGCATCTGCAACCGGATGTCCAAAACATTTTCCCAGCAGAAAACAGTAAGTTGCAATAATTTGGAGTTTTTTATTCAAATTTCTAAATACATACTTTACAGTTCCAGCACCCGAGCCCGTCGACGATCCTCCAGCGCCTCCCATACCCAAATTGGTGGTGCCGAAGATTATGCTGCGGGTGCCAAAAGAATTTCAGAAGTCGGTGGACGCTGCTCTAAGCAGTACGGATACGGAGGACGAAGAAATAGACACGACGCAGCCATTGGAAGAAGCTCCGCCAGCACCAACCGAGGACTTATCCGTTGAGGCACTACCTCCTCCAAATCCAGTGCTATGTTTTGATGACTCAACATCGGCCAAGTTAAATCGAGTTTTGGCAGAATTGGAGCGCACCAAGCTGGACATTGAACGAACCAAGGCGGATATAATTACCAAAAAGCAGGCCAAAGTTATCATGGCACATGCAGAGGTGGAGAATGTGCCGCAAGTGATGGATCCTCCGCAGCAGTTACAGCCGCAGCAAGAGGAGCAGCGTCGTTGGTCCCTTACGCCGCCAGCATCGCCACACAATAATCATGTCAATCTTCCCGAACCTCAGCCAGCGGTGATCACTGAATTCCAAGATCGGCCCGATGCAGTGCGTCGCAACAGCCTAGGCAGTGATTGCATGGACATAGATGACAGCTTGAATGCTCCGGAGATGGAGGATAGTAGGGAACAACCCGAGGAGCAGGACGAATCACAGGAGGTGGCACAGCCTGTACAGGAAAATGATCATGATGTTGAACCGATACCCGTACAACCGCTTCTACCCGCCGACGGAATTATGGTGGCTGGGGAGGACACGCACACAGTGGATCTGCAATTAGATCGTCCCCTGGATCGATTTTCGATGGTGGATTTCGTTCGTTTGTGTTTAAAATCAGTGTACTCCACCTGCCTGTATTGCAATCACGCACGAAGAATCGCGGTGAACGGAAAGCAGTTAGTGCTCCACATAATCAGCCAGCACAGGTTCACAGCTACGGTGGATAGCATTACGGCGGAGGAGCTACATGCGGAGACGATCGTGGCAAGGCTAAAGAGCTTCCTTCCGCACCTAGAAAACGAGTATATGAACTCGGCCAGTTGTTGCAGTCTGGAAAATGGGAAGTATGTGGAGCCATTCAACGAGCGAATCTACGAGTGCTTCACCTGCCGCTATGTAACCTCCACGCATAAGGAGCTGTACACCCACAACAGGAGGATGCACATCAAGTCGAACATAATGTGTGTCATGTGCCAGACGAATTTCTACAGCTACAGCGAGATTCTGTGTCACATTTGCCCAGGCGAAGTGGCCGGGAGCATCTATGACCTCCAATTCCGGTGCTGCCTGTGCGAGATGGCTCCCTTGCCCTCGGCCTTTAGGCTAATGGTGCATTTGAGGAAACAGCACCAGGCCTGCGACATCTGCCTGGAGGATTGCCAAAGCCAAGCGAAGCTCTCGGCGCACGTGTGGAAGCACAAGTTGCTGCATTTGTGCTATCGCTGTGGTATTGCCTACAGAAACAAGCAGGACATCTCAAAGCATCTGTTTTGGAAGCACGGAACGGAGAGCGCAAGCTGCAAGCAATGTCTCCAGAAGCGCTGGCGTCATGTCTACCACTTTTGTGTGCCGCCCGCGCAGTTTCCATGCGAGCAGTGCGGCTTCATCTTCAGCAAGGCCATCTATTTGGAGGTGCACCAAAGGATGCACACAGGGGATTTCCGTTATGCGTGCACAGAGGTTGGCTGTGAAGAAAAATTTGTGTCGCGCAAGCTGCTGCTTAAGCACGCCAATAGTCATGTGGCGAAAGAACTGCCCCCACCATCTTCCGAAGTGCCGACGAATGACGAGAAAGTGACCGAAAAGCTGGATGAGGTCAAGCAGGAAGCGAAGGAGGGCGACGAAACGGTGGACGGAAATATTAACGAGAAGAATCTTTCGCCTAAAGCAGAACCCAGTAAGGATTCCACCAAGAAAGAGGAGTCAGTCGACAAGGAGGCGGCAAAAGAACCGACAGCGAGTAAATCTGAGAGTCGCAAGCGGCGCAAAAAGTCTAAGCGCAACAAGGAATCCCTTGAGGACCTCAACCTCATAGCCCCCAATCTGTCGGAGTCGGACAGCAGTGATGACAGTGATTCCGATGCGCCGAGAAGTAGCCACCAGGAGCAGGCAGTACTGCCAATGCGATCTTCTGTAGACGATTTGGGAATGCCCAAGGTAATGCTGTCCCCATCCTCGGAAAGCGATGCCGACGAAGCGGATGGCAAGCCCAAACTGAAGCAGAAAGAAGAACCTTCTGATGCCTCCAATGAAGATAAAGAGATAGAGAAAGCCGATCAAGACTCGGAGCCCAAGAAGGAGGAAGAGCAAGTGGATGTGTCGATTTGGAAAAACCTCCTACAAAACCAGCCACACAATCCGGAAGATCAAGCCGTTAAGGAGGAGGATGGGGAGTCAGTGGTGGTAAATCAGCCACCTGCCAAGCTCCATGTGGCTTGGTCTGATCACGATTACTGCAAGCTGCACCGCACTCCTCCCCCTTCGCCCGTTAAACAAAAGCCTGCTACCAATGCCTCCACTAAAGCGCCTGGGCAGAATGTCTCCAGTGACAGCGATAGCTCCAGTAGCTCCAGCTCCTCAGACTCGGATTCGTCGAGTTGCTCCTGCGGTTCGAACTGCAGCTGTAGTTCTAGCAACAGCAGTAGTTCCAGCGATGATTCCGACGACTCGGATAGCTCCAATGCTCGAGGATCGCCTCAAAAGCGGTCGCGCAAGAAATCTGTGAGGATGAAGAAGAGCTCAGAGTCCCTCAAAAAAGTACCCCAAAATGAGCAGGAACAGGATGAGGATGTTAATGTCTCTGCCCCCAATGAGAACAACATTCCTGCTGCTCCGCCTTCGCCCATGTACAATGAGTCTGATTTCGATACTGCTTTCTCGGAGACTGATGAGGAGTTCTACGACTCGCATCCCCAGAAACTGGCCAACGAGCTGCTGGCCCAGAAGCGCGAGGCTCTCATGGCAGAGCATGCTCCTTTGCGACCGAGCAACAACTACGATATTGTGGAGAACAGTCGACCCTCGACTCCCTCACTTCCCGAGGAGGCGTCCGCTTTTGCGGAGAAGCGGGAAAGGGTAAGAAACAAGAAGAAGAAGCGGGAACGAAAGTCTACTTGTAAGTCCGGAAAGCTGCCTCCGGTAGCTAGTACTCCCCCTGCCCATGGACGGAATGGTGCCCGAAATATCAGCAATGCCTGGAATGGTGGCGCCTTTAGAGCCACCCACTCCCATTCAGGCTCACCCAGAATCGTCTCTTTTTTCTGTCACTCCACTAACCCATCGTCACCTGCAGTCTTCGATGACCAGAATGAGTGAGGGAAGTAGTTGCTCCGATGCCGACGGCCAACTGAAGCGTTCGAAACGCCAGCGAAGACCGAATAAGTTCTACGGGTATACGAGCGACGATGAGAACATGAGCGCCGTCCTGGCGCCACCGCTTCAGGTGGGAATGCAGCTGATTAAACCCCAGCCGCCGCCACAGTTGACCTGGGCCAAGGAGGATCTGCCAACACCGCCCAAACAGCGGAATAGAAATAACAACAGCCACCACCATCACTCGCACAGCAATGGAGGAATTTCATCGGCCGGATCGTCGCGGAAGAGAAGTAAGCAACGATCGCTGCTCAGCGCAGGAGGATCGCGTTCCGCCAAGCGCCACAAGCCGGATCGAGAGGATCACTTGCCACCCATTCCGACCCTCAAGATTCGGCCCAGCCTGCTGCCCAGCACGGCTCCGCCGACAGACAGCAGTGACAGCAGCTCGGACGACGAAGATGCAGAGATTAATGTGACAAGTTTGGTGGCGACCCCGCAACCAGCGGCACCCCCAGTTCTGAGCACTCCTCTGCCGGCGGTCTTGCCAGTGCAGCCACCTCCACCGCCGCCGCCGGCGGCCACGGCTTTCAACCAACCCATACCGCCTGCTTTGCTGCCCAATCCCGGCTTCGCCACTCTGCAGTACTTCAAGGCCAACAACATCCGGTACCCCATACGACCGCCTGCGGGAGCGCGTCTTGCTCGCGAGGGAGAGTCCGTGTACTGCTACTGTCGCTGTCCGTACGACGAGGTGTCCGAAATGATCGCTTGTGACGGGGACAACTGCCTTATCGAGTGGTTCCACTTTGAGTGCGTGGGCATCATGGTGGCGCCGCAGGGCAAGTGGTTCTGCGCCGAGTGCAGGCCGAAGTACTCGGAGGGTATCTATCAGGGCGCCAGTGCCCAATAAACGGACGCGGATTATCTGCATTATTGGTTCCTCCTACCACAAGAAATCAACTATAACTACAAACCCCACTACAGAATGGATTACGCTTATTAATGATAAAAATATGTAGTCGCTTTCTCTCGACGATCGGCCGAGAAGAAGATATCTATATCTTATCCAAACTACTAAAAAAAAAAAAGATACCTAGAGTAATAAAGTAACGTATTTTTAAAGATCGAGGGCAGAATGAAACCCCAGGCTCAAAAAAGCTCTCCGAGGAGAGCCTAAGCTAAGCTAATGCTAATTTAAATATCTGCAACTAGCTTATCAAATTATATATATTTCTATATTCACTTAAATTGTATGTAAATATCGATGGCTGCATATTTCGTATGCACTTTGTAAAATAGCTAGATTACTCAAGAGATCCCATTAACACTTAGACTATAGGGTTTACATTTATAAATAGCAGTCCCCAAGTATAGTACATAACTAAGTCTACACATATACTTATAATGACTATGATTAGAACACAAACAAATCGAAAGCCAGCTGCAAAACGGAATGCAATGGATTATGGGAGAAATAAACTTGCAACATTGTGAGACGTATACAACAAAAATATCAAAACTAATTGTCCTAATTTGTTTGGCCAATCGTCGACGGGACTAATATTGGTTCATCAATTTATATGGTAATCAATGGGGCATTAGGATATATAATTGGTTGCATTGAGAGAAGGAAAGGAAAAAGTGGATAGAGGGTTTACGTGTGCAGGTAATATAATGTAAATTTTTACTATATATGTTACTATATTTTTTTTTTTGTAATTTTCTTTTCTAACAACGCGTGCAATTTATTGTTCAATATTAATCTTAGGAGTTTTTATGGTACCCATAACTCTTCCGTAAGATTTGTGAGTTCTGGGAATTCCTATTACAATCCCCAAATAGTTGTTGTTTAACCAACCGACTGCGTTGCGGGTTTAATATCCTAGAAAAGAATTCCTTGCTCCCGGCTCTGATTATGCCAAAGTAAATGCAAATAAGCCACGACTGCCGGACAATGTTGTTGTAGTTGCGCACGATGAATGGGCACGAAAGGCGCCAGGGTCAGCGGTGGGGTCACCCCCCGTCCACTCACCCACGCGGATTTATGAGGGAGTCTCGGTTTGTTTACCAAACAGCACGTTGATTTAATTGCTATTATGGAAAGGAGTCGCAGTAGCGAGTTCCCTCGGCGAGTGGAAGCAACAACCACATCAGAGTTCAATTACAGGTGGTGCCGAGGGTGTTACCCCCGACTGGACGGGCGGACGACTGCTCGGTCGGGCGGGTGGTTGTCCAGTGGTGTGCGTGCACTGAAATTACCATAAATCTGATGGCTCGAATAAAAAAGGCTGCTCTGGTGAACTTGGCCAGTTAGTTCGTGTTGAGTTTTCGCGGCGAGCGGTTAACCGGAAACGCGGACAGCCGGAGAACGAAGCGGACTTTTGATTATCGGCTGACCTGCGTGTCCGTATTGCCATGTCCACGGGACATCCCAGTGCTGAGCAAACAGAAACACCCCCTTATCCCGCCGCCGCCTAGCTGGTGGCATCCACATAGGTGACCATGGTGCGCCGGGCCTCGAGTGTTCCGCATCTAAACAGTAGTGGCGGCAGCAGTGCGGATAGCGCCGGCACGTCGGGAAGCCGCCGGGGTCGGGCGCCTGTGGCCGGTTCGCGCGGTCGGAAGGCGCCCTCTTCCACCTCCACCGGCCAGAATCAGCGGCAGAGCTCCGGGAGCAGCAGCAGTGTGCCGCGATCCCGCAGTCTGACCAACGGCATGCGGCGCCTGAGTCCGCAGAAGGGAACCGGGAGCAGCGGCGGGGGAGGAGGTAGCTCCCGGAATACGCCGTACTTCCTGCGTTCACGCGAGAATGAGTAAGTGCGGGAATGGATTGCGATGCTTCCCACCGTAATCAATGGGCGATAAGTTGTGAAGTCTGCCGAACTACTAACAGTAGCCTCACGCACTAGAAGTCTTTGAATCCAAACTTAGATCGATTGTTCTATCTTATTCTGCCTCACTTTGAAAGATAAAGAAATTTGAATGTAAGGTACAGGCTAAGTAAAGCTTTGGTTCGGCTTAATAAGTTAGTCAGTCTCCACTGTACCTTTATTTTTGGAATTTTAATAGCTACAGGAATATTAAAAATGCGTTCTTTCAAAAACCTTGGCAAAGTCGTAATATAGGCCATTATTTATTGAAAGTGCCTATAGGGGGAAAATGTATTAATTTGCATCAGAACGTGTGGCAGGGCGGGAAGGGAAAAGATGAGGGGAGAGGCTAATGATAACACGACAGGCCAGGAGCTGCCCACCCCTAATAGGCGATCCATTATAAACCCTATGGGCGAAGGTAAGGAAGCAACGCCACAAGCCAAACCATAATGACCACGCACAATAAGCCAGGAGGCAGACACGACGACTGACGGACGGACAGGCCATCAAGCGGACAGACAAACGGACGAACTGTGAGGTGGACTGACCGGCCTCCATTTAAGCAGTTTCTAGCTCGGAAATGGAGGAAAGCAACGACAGATCTGAGGGTTGAGTTCCGAACGAGTCCGACACAAATCGATTTTGCAATTAAAGCATATTGAAGTCTGTCTGTGTATGACCGGAGTAGAGAGCGAAAGTGACATTTGTATGTTAGTTTTTATATTCTATGTGGGTTCAGGTGTGGCAGACACAACGGAGTTAAGGTTAAGGACCCTGGCTCCTTAGCTCGCTGGCAAGTGGGTTAAGTGCCAGTTTGTGGTTTGCCTCCATTTGGAAGGGATCATTAATAATTTAGGGAAGAAAAGTAGCTTAGTAAGAAGAAAGTCTTTTTGAAGTTCCACTAACTTTCTTTGACTTATTTTGACTTTTTTGTATTTCCCACTCTTGATGGTAATTATAAAGGATGTTCAAGTTTCAAACCAAAGCGGAGTTCACCCATTAGCTGCCTTTTAACGTGTAATTTAATTGTTCGTCAAGTGCCATTATTCAGGCTAATGTTCTCTAAAAGATACTCAGGCTAATGAACAAGGCCACAATTGACACCTATGTCACTTGGTAATTTATTGAATTGTCTGGATATACAGAAACCGAGTTTATTTTATAGATACGACGTGATTAATCCCACCAGGCTAACCGCATTATGGGCGTTATAATTATTTTGGAGCACGCATGTGTTTTAGCCTTTTGATTAATTAACGCGATGATAGCTATATGATTGACGACACACTTTGAATTGGAAGTGGGATAATATATATCCATTTGATATAGTCAAAAACTTTTATATATTAGCTCAATACCCGGCAGTGTCCAATCCGTTTTCAGGTCAACACTCAAAAAGTGACTTCGCGTGCGTAGCTCTAGGTTTTGCAGTTAAAAATCCTCATATACTATAATGTTTATATCCATATAGATTTTCTGGCATGCACGGGTTAGGTCATAATTACGCCCCCGCAGATAATCAAGCCTTGCATTTCGTTGCCTAAACTTTGCATGGCTAATAAATGTATCCCGCGGACGACTTCGGTTGCCTCGGATTCCATGGTTGGGAAATAAAAGTGAGAGTTCTCACTCGCCACACTCTTTATTTGAATGGCAAACAAATGGCCAGAAAAACCCACATTGTGACTTCTCTTTGGGCTTAGCCTGAGGTTTCTCGTTGCTTTTAAATCAGGCCTGGGTAATTATTGATATTAGCTCCGAGCAAATATCAACAATACATATTTACAAGTAGGCTTTCATTTACCAATTGCATTTTAGAGCAGACCCCACTTAAAAAGTATAACAAATTGTAAATATCTAGATCTCATCGTTTTGATTATTATGTTCAACCAAAGACTATAGAATATCTATATTCTATAGTCTTTGGTTCAACCTATAACAGTATTGGAGGATTATTTTGAAACGAATCAAAACTTTCGCTTTTAGCTAGCACGTCACAGGGATTTTATTGGCCGATTAAATATTAAAAATGAATGGGGTAGACTAAAAGTTGATTGAACTTTCCTCAGCGTTGGCTTCTTAAGTTGCCGCACCTGAGGTTTCGTGTTAATTTTCTTCTATTGGCGCCCTCTGAAATATTTACCAAGAGCACACAGCCGGCCCTACTCATGTCTGATTAATAAAGGTAGAGTGAAGTATGGCCATTAGGGCATAAATGTTTAACAAGTCATTTACGTGAAAATGTTAAATGTCAGCTATGGGCCACACACAATCACGCCAGGATGGCACATTGCACATACGCCGCGTTGCCCGGCCTATTTGCGGTTCAATAAACTGTTTGTATTGGGAACTTTGTTCGGTTTGTGTGGGATACCATAAAATTAGAGGAATAATTGCTGGTATGGCGTACGATCAAAACAAAAACTATGGAAAATCTTAATCAATAATTAACTGCTATGTATTTACACATTTCCATAATGCGCTAGAACGGTATTTCTTTGAAACGAATTTGTTAATCCAATTGAAATGTAACCTCTGACCCCCCTCAAGTAAACTAATAATGAATTAGTGTGAAAAACGTGGTCGAATGATTCGATATAAGCCCCATGAGCAATGAGCCATGCCATCCACCCTTAACCTTGGCTATTTATAGGCCGCCCAACGTCAGAACTCCATCAAGTTCAAGGCAAATCCACTAAAATCACGGAAATTCGCAGAGGCCACAACAATCCTAGTTCATAAAACAGTGGTCGCTTTACTTCACTTTGATTGATTAATTGCGATTCTAGGAATTGTGAGCGTCATTTGGGTTCTAAGCTAAAAGTTGAAAGTGTGTTTTTATTTTACTTAATCTTTTATCCATGAAGAATTGGTAGTGCTGACACCCTGGAAATCGTGGCGTCCAAATCAACGGGCAGCGAGGAGTGCTCTACGCCCGAGGATAATATCAATGTGGTGGTTCGAGTGCGTCCGTTAAATGAAAAAGAGAAACGGGATCGTCATGGATCCACGCTTCAGTTTCCCGGAAACGGACAGGTTATAGTAAGTATGGTCCTCCATTATCCTATTTTTATGCTAAAACAAATCCGCTCCAGCTGGAGGGCAATGATGTGGGTCAGAAGAGGTCCCATAATCGTGACAGCGTTCGCGTGTTTACCTACAACGTGGTATTCGAGCCAGGAGCCACGCAGGAGGACATCCTTGACTACTCGGGCATCAAACGCATCATCGAAATGGGCATTGAAGGATTCAGTTGCACCGCGTTTTGCTACGGACAAACGGGATCCGGCAAAACGCACACGCTCACCGGACCCCCGGATTTGGTTAGTAGGAAAACAAACAATATTTAAGAGAACGGTTTTAAAGCCATGGCTTTTTCAGTTCGTTGGAAAACCGAACCCTAAGGACCCGCGACATGGCCTCATCTTCCGCTCGTTTTTGTATCTCTTCCAATTGATTAAGAATCGCAAGGACGTCAACTACGTGCTGAAAGCCTCCTTCATGGAAATCTACAATGAGCGGGTAAGCAAAGCCCAACGCAGAACTTTCCATTTACTTCAACGACTTTAATGTCAATGGCTTGACCTCAGTACATTCAATTTAAATTCAAATTGCTTTGCCATAATACTGATTGCTTCAGCCGCGAGTATGTATTGCATTGACCTCTATTTAATGGATGTCAGCACGCTTCACCTACCGAAAACGAAATGGACAGAAAGTCCACCCACCTTTCTTGGGTTGTCACAATGCGTAAAATGTTTTCTGCATTTTGCGTGGAATTTTCAATGATTTGTTTTCTTAGCCCACCTGCCATTTCCTTATTCGATTCGCAAATTGAATTTAATTTTTTATCTTTCGCTAGGTAATCGATTTGCTCAATCCTGGAAGTGCGCGGAAACCGCTGGCAGTGCGATGGTCCAAGAAATCGGGTGGCTTCTTTGTGGAGAACCTTTTTACGGTGGACTGCGAGGAATTGGATGACCTGCTGGCTGTTCTGGAAGAAGGTAGAGGATTTCACACATTACAAAATGAGTACTTGGTGTTTTGCCGGCTCAAGGTCTGGGGGACATCAAAAAACACAATTTATTTTTTTTTAAAAACCAATATATTTCGGTTGCTCCTCGGCAACCGTCTTCAGGGCAAATTTTGACACGTCTGCGCCAAGTGACGTGGAGTTGAAAAAATGAGGAAATTTACTAACTTTGTGGATGTTGCCTTCCTTTTTAGGTATGAGAAATCGAGCCGTTGGCTCTCATGCCATGAACGATCACTCCTCGAGGTCCCACACAATCCTGACGGTCCACATCCTGTCCGATCAGCAGACGGATGGTGGGGTGTTCCTTTCCAAACACGGAAAGATCAACTTCGTGGACCTGGCTGGCAGTGAGCTGACCAAGAAGACCATGAGCGAGGGAAAAACCCTGGAGGAGGCGAACAACATCAACAAGAGTCTCATGGTACTGGGTTATTGTATCTCCTCACTGAGCGATTCCAAGAAGAGAACTGGACACATTCCATACCGAGACAGCCAGCTGACCAAGCTTTTAGCGGACAGCCTGGCGGGGAACGGCGTTACCTTGATGATCGCCTGCGTGTCTCCAGCTCACTACAATCATGCTGAAACGCTGAATACCCTGCGTTATGCCTCGCGGGCAAAGAGGATACGCACCAAGCCAGTGATCAAAATGGATCCCAGGGAGGCACTGATCCTTAGTCTGAAGAGGGATATCCATGCGCTCCAGATGGAGAACGACCACCTTAAGGCGGCTCTGAATCTTCACCATCAAACGGCACCGAACGGAGGGGCTGCCGAAAACCTCCTCGAGCTTCAACTGGATCGCGTGAGCAGCGGTGGAGGAGTGCCGGTGCCCAAAGTGGATCTGCAGCGACTACCAGAGCTGGATGGCTCCGAACTGGCCGAGCTTGTGAAACTCTACATGGTGGAGAACGAGTCCCTGCGTCAAGAGAACAATCACTTGTTCACCGTGCGGGAGACCATCCTGAGGGATCAGGAGATTGTCTGCCGCGAGAATGAGCGCCTACTCAAAAAACTGGAGGATGTTAACAAGTAAGTAGTAGTAAGCAGTAGTAGTAAACCTTGCCTTGGGCTTTATAACACATTTTCCGGATGGGTGTTAGTTTTTCCTTCAGGCCTGGCTCATTGTTCTCTCCCATTTCTGACTCGTTCTAGGTCGAAAACGAAAGGGGACGAGGACAATGAGCCAAGCAAGGAAGCCCAGATGAAAAAGGAGTAAACCAATAATATATCAGTCGTTTTTTACTTTTTACATATTATTGTGGAATATGTATTTGGAAATGTTTTTTAAAAACAAGCCTTGAGTGTGACTAGTCTTATAAGAATTTGTAATAAAAGTTTGTTTTTGTTCCTATGAATTGGAAAAGGGCTTCTAGAAAAATTTATAAAAATTTTTGGAGAAATTGATTTGAAAATTTGTATACCTCTGCAAAGGTATTAGAATTTAAGTAATAAGTTTCCAACGCAGTAAAGGACACATCAGGACACATAAAGGACCCCAAAAAGTATTTATATTCTTGATTAGCATCACCAGCACTTGAAAGTCTATAACTTTTCCTAATGATGTCCGATTTTGATTGATATTGTGACTTAGTCCTTTAAGGAACTGCATTATTACTTTGGATTCGATTTTTAGATCGATTTTTATCACATTTTTATGATGTAAAGTCATAGCTTCGATGTTGTTTGTAGCCTTGTAAATTTTGGTTCGACAGAATTGATGACTGCAAGGGTACATATGTATGTATCTAAACTTTGGCTCCCCGAAGCTATTTTGTTTAATTTAATACTATAACTGTATTTCAGAGTCTGTGTCCGTTCACCTTTAATACCGGCACGTCCGGCAATATCTCCAACCTCAGGAATGGAAACTCCTGGCACTGAGATATGGACCAATCCCGAGCCTCTTCAATCTCCACCAGGATCGGATTTGCCCATTGAGCAGCGAATATCGGAAAACGCTGATAGAAGGACGGATACGGCTCAAAAACGAATCGATCAGCATCGCATTGCTAAAAATATTTTGATTATGGCCAACGCATTCCGGAAACCGGATTCCGATTTGGCAAAGGAGTTGAGCATTAATTCAGAAAAGGCAAAGCAGTCAACCGGTTTTATGCCTGAGTAAGTTCCAAAAGTATTGACAATTATACGCTGCTCTTAACTCTTTTATTTTCAGCATGCTTACATAATCAAATTAAAAAAAAAAACTAGTTCTAAGCTCAGTAAATTATTATATTTTTGCAATAAATAAAGTAAAAGATGTCAAAAAGACAAAAATATAATACAAATTCAATTTGTATTGTTTAAAAACGCACAATGTAAAATTTTTATTGGGAATTTTTTGGTTAATTTTATATAACGAAACCTTATTAAAAAATATTTTATTCTAGTAATAAACCGAGCTTTTATGATCCGTATAGCGTTTGAACTCCCCACATCCTCAAAGTTTTAAAGCTTTTGAAAACGGCTGGAAAATCAAAGCGGTCACACTGTACCAAATATTGATTTTTCATCATACCCCACCAAAAATTACTGCTAAAGGTGAACAGCTTATTTCTTAAATAAAAAGACTAAAAGACAGAACACCGAAGAAAAATCAAATCAAGGATATTGTATCCGGTATCCGGCAGCAGTATTAGCATAGCTTCCACCATAGGTCTCGCGGAGACAGCCGTCCTGGACATAATGGCTGCGAGTCTGCAACAGCAGCGCTCCATCAACCTGCAGCTGCGCCGGGAGGTGGAGATGGAGCGGATGCCCGTCTCAGAGGCATGCTCCCTGATGATGAAGTACATGCTGGATCACGAGGAGGAGGACTGCCTGCTCAACGGATTCACCCAGAAGGTTAATCCGTTCCGTGAAAAGAACTCCTGCAGCATTCTGTAGGTCCGGAAAAAAACGGACTCGTTCCTAACAGTATTATCCTATAACTTATACTCAATTACGGCAGATATCTCTACCGTGCATGTCATGTAACCTATTTGCTGTTCGTTGTAAGTGTGCTGACCTCAATTACGTCTATAAACTGAGTATATACAATAGAATCGGGCGATTCGAGAATTTATGAATGTGTAAACAAAAAAAGGGAACCGTCTTGAACTTAAACGCCTGCATATGTGTGTATAAATATCGTGTATTTTGCTAATCCTGTAGCTCTTTATTGGAGAACTTAGCAAACACCTTCTCATAGTAAATGTTTTCTAATGAAATAATCCTGAAATAAAGCCATGTAGCCAAAGATTTTCATGTGAATAATATTGTTTTCGATTTAGTTTAGGTATTACATTCAAAATTTCAGAGTAGATCAAATGTCGTCTGCAAACTTTCGGGTAAGCTGTTTCACTTTTGGATGGGCGATGCGAGAAAACAAGTCCCTCGCTGTAAATCCCTACTTTGTTTTTCTTCATCAATTCCGGAGAAATCTTAAGAAGCGTGGAATCCACCAATTGAACCCGGTTGCCGTGGCCAAAATAGCGGGCAGAAAGTGGAGAGAAATGTCGCCGGCCCAGAAGTCTGTTTTTATTGAAATTGCCAAAATAAATCGCGCCAGAGTTGGGACTCGAAAACGCCCTACGGTTCTAGTTGCGGGGGCAAGAAGATAGTTTCTGTTTGAACACATACATTTTTGAAAGTCCATCAACGTTTTTTAACGTATTAACCCGCTTTCGCTTGAAATTTCCAAGAACAGTTTGCAACACTCCTACAACGCAGTACAGCTGTTTATCATCGTTTGCCAGCACTGACAGATTTGTGAAGTGTACAATAGAGCAATTTTACGAGAAATAAACCATGAGTTCGGGGTTTGTGACTGAAGCTGAGGCCGCTGAGCAGCGGCAGAGACGTCAGGAGGAATGGGAGCGTGTACGTCAACCTGAAGATCCACTGGAACGACCCGAGGAACCCTACGACGGACGGTCCTTGTACGAACGCCTTAAACAAAATAAGGACAAAAAAGACATGGAGTACGAAGAGGCTCACAAGCTTAGTATGTCCTAAAATGTACCATTACCAAAGCCCTGATCTAATATACGCATTGCATATACAGAAAACCTCATTCGCGGTCTGGACGACGATGAGGTCCATTTCTTGGAGCTTGTAGATGCCCACAAAATGAACGCGGAGCGCCAACAAATGCGCGATGAGGAGCTTGAGCTCGAGGACTTTCGGAATCGCGTGGAGAAGTTGCAGGAGGAGAGTGTAGACAAGGTAAGGATGACAAACTATTAGGTTTAAAATTCAATACAAAGCGAAAATTCGGAAACCCCCAGAAGCTGCAAGCGGAGCTGAAGACCACAGCAAAGTCCGGTGGAGCGTCTGCCGGGCGCAGCACCCAAAAGTCGTTACTTGGCCAGGGCATCAAGCGAAAGAATGGAGAACAGCCTACCACCAGCAAAGTAGCCAAGAATGCGGAGGGTGAGGTGCCCCAAACAACCGCGGAGGAGGCTGTCAAGGAGTCGCCGGTCAAGACAACGAACACTACGCTAACCACAAACAAGTACGACCAGGGAGCCTTAAAATGCATTGCTGTACTGCCAGGCATCGGTTCCTACACAGAGTCCAGTGACTCAGAGGCCAGCACGGACGAGGAAGAACCAGACCTATGCAGCAAGACCGATCTGTGTGGCCGGAAAATACCCAAGAAGAAGCAATGCACCGAGTAGGGTCAGCTTTTTATTTGGATTCTTAATATGTAGTTTCTTTCCTTGCAAGAGAATATAGCCTAGAGTGTAAACGAAACGTCTTACGCATCCTTCTTCTTGTTCCGATTGCGGTTTTTCACGTTCGTTGTCTCGTAGAAGTTGCTACCGATCTTTTTGCGTTTTTGGCTGCGCTCCAGTGAGCGTTTCTGCTTGGCCGTCAATCGAGGAGCCTTTGAGGTGCTGGGTCCATCGTCATCGGAGCTGCCGGCAACGTCCGAATCTCCCGGTTGAGTTTTGGCTACTCGGAATTTACCAGACGATGTAATGGCCAGTTGCTGCGTCTTCTTCGCCTTCGCCTTCTTATGCACAACACGCTGCAAGTCCTCGTCGTACTCGTCCTCAGAGTAAAACTCATCCGCCCCATCGCTCGAGTCCTCCTCTTCTTCGCCGAGTTTGTGGAGACGGGCCTTCTTCTTGGCCGCGCGCTCAGCCTTCTGCTGTTCTAGCAACTCAAGGTCTATGTGGTCTAGCTCCCTTACATCCTGCTGCTCGTACTCGAGACCAACGCGAATCTTTCGGAAGTCCTGAATTTGCTTAAACTCGCGTGCCTTTTTCACGGATTCGCTTACAAAGGTGGGTGCCTCAGATTTGGCATCTTCGTTGGGATCCGCGGCCACTTCTTCCTCTTGTTTACCCTCCTGTGACTTGGGAGTGGCAAAACCTTCAGGAGGAACATAGAAGGGCAGCTTGCCACGCTGCCAATCGTTAAGCACCATACGGGCTGTGACCGTTACATCTGGCTCGCCACCCTTTAACAACTTGCCGGTCTTCTGGGCAAGCTGCTCCAGGAAGTGTGTGGATGTGTTCCAATTATCTATTTTGTAGTTTTTCGCGATATATTCGTGACGCACGCGCTTTAGCAAGGAATCGACATAGTCCTCGGGATTGGTGACCAGTTCCACGCGAACAACGCCCTTCAGCACCTTTTCGGTGTCCGTTTCCGCGGTGGGGTACACCACGCCGGGACAATCGATCAGGAAGATGCGCTTCATCAGGGTAATATACTGCCACACCTTTGTCTCTCCCGCAATGGGAGCTACTTTACATACCTTCTTAGAGCGTAGGGCATTAATGACCGATGATTTACCGACATTGGGATACCCAATGAAACCCACGCTGATCTGCTTCTTATCCAAATGAAGTTTGCCCAACTGACGGAACAGGTTGATTAGAGCACCTAAGAGTAAAGAGGGACTGTTATCAATTGCATTCAAAATTAATATTCTCACAAACTTACCCTTTCCAAAGGGATGTTGCAGGGATGCATGGAACGCTATGGTGGGATACTCGGCACTCAGGATGGCCACCCAACGCTGGGTGACCCACACCGGCACCAAATCCACCTTGTTCAGGATAAAGAACAGATGCTTGTGTGGCTTTTCTTTGCGCAGGAACTCTTCAATGTACTTTGAACGGGTACCCATTGGATCACGGGCATCCAGGACCTGGAGCAGTACATCGGACGCATCCACAACCTTGTGCAACTCGTTCCAGATTCGCTTGCTCTGGCCAGCACCAAAGACCCAATCCCGTACGGCCTTCTTCTCGCCCGTGTCCTCCCGGATCAGATCCAAATCTTTGGCCGAATCGTACTTATCGGCCTGATCATCCGCCGCCTTGCTCAGATCCTCTAGGTCTCGCACTTTCAGGCTGACCCGCTTGCGCTGCTTTTTTGGCCCAAAGGTGCTGTCAAAGCTTTCGGTGTCCAGAAGGTGCACCCTTTTGTACTTGGCCGCTTCATTAAGCAGCGTAACTGGTAGCTGGGAAGGCTTCATGATCACTTGATAGGGATCCTTAACAGCTTTGCCAATCTCGTCCTGAAACTTCTGCAGTGCCGTTTGCGAGATGACTCGGGAATTGCTGAACCACTTGGGCGTGGGCTCTACTCGGGCCATCGTTCCAGCCGGCAGGCGCCCCTGAAATAACATACAATTAAGATTAGTTTTAATTATCAACTCCTATTTTACCCTCTTGAGCAAACCTTTAATTTTTTAAACACAATCTCTTACTAACATTTTAAACTCACTTCTGGAATTTTGATATCTTGGTATTTTAGGAGGTGTATTTATTTATATTAATATTTTTGGTTCAGATTTTAAATAAATGTTCAAATACATAATCCTTCTGTTATCAACAACCCATTTGGTTGACACCAAAAATAAGGTATGAATATCTCACTCTAAGCTATTGTTAAGATGTCTGACACCAGAACTCACCTGGAAAGGGGCAGGAGTAAGGATCTTTCCAGTGCGGTCGCGCTTAGCCTTGAAGTTGCGGTACATCTGCAGCCGCTTTATTGTCCCCTTGGTGCGGGGGTGTGCGACTCCCTTGAGGCCACTTTTTGGGCGCTCCGGATTCATCGAGTGGTTGGAGTGGTTAAATCCCTGCGTCCGGGGCTTCCCCCGGGGTGCTGCGTACCTTTGGCATGGTGTTTCAAATATGCCGTGGTCTACGAATAACAATAAAAATTTTTTTCGAAACGTTCAAACCAAAACACACGTGTTTGGTTTAAACAAGAAAAACAAAGGGATCGACCGTTGCACAGCACTGTTTGGCTTTACTTTGCAACACTGATTGAAAATGCGGTCGCAAAAAATCTCTACTACCAGGACTGGGCACACTTAAATCACAACACCATATAAAATAAGTTTAACTACAGCTTTAAAATTTGGATTGTTAATATTAATACTGACTAAAAGGTTGTAAAAACGAATTGCTCTTAAAAAAGATAATACTAGTATTAAATTATAAGGAATATCACGTGTTTTTTCAAAGTGCTTAGCAATATCAAGCAGTAAGCCTGTCTTAGATGGGTGTATTCGTGTGACCCGAACTGTGTTCAAGAAGCAAGCTGGTTTATATCCGTGTGCATACATATCCGCTTAGCCACGAGCTTCGGCTGCACTTAATAAGCCTTAATAGTTAACGAATTAGGATCTGCTTGTCTCCACAAACTAATAATGTGAATCAGGTCATTTAAAACGACCCGTAGTGTTTAGTTACGTAGTGATTACTGTTAAAGTAATATATATTTCCCAAGCCTGACTTGAAATTGCGTATGCGTGTGCCAGCGCCTGCATGTGTGTGTGTTTTGGAATGTGGCCCTGCACGAAATTCAAATAGTGACCATCCTTGAAAGTTGCACTTTTGCGCTTGCGAGATGGACGAGCATACACTGAACGACCTGTTGGAGTGCTCTGTGTGCCTAGAGCGATTGGACACCACTTCGAAAGTGCTTCCATGCCAGCACACCTTCTGCCGCAAGTGCTTGCAGGTGTGTAATACCAGTAGTTTATTCCCTTCATACTGATGTTAATAATGTTTTGTTTGTCTTAGGACATTGTGGCCAGCCAGCATAAGCTACGCTGTCCAGAATGTCGCATCTTGGTTTCTTGCAAAATCGATGAGCTTCCCCGAACGTCTTGCTAATGCGAATCTTGGAAGGTAACGACACCGCCCACGCAAGTTTTAACTGGCACAGCAGCCTACGCTCCAAAAGCTGAAATGCTCAGCTTATGAGTGGGGCTGAGTGCTGTTAGCAATGGAATGCATTAGATATAGAACTTCAATTCCCTTCTCACTTATTTTCAAAGGCATGAAACAAACGGCAGCAGCTGGAAAAGTTGACGGAAAGGGCGAGGAGGTCGAATCGCAGCCGGAGAAGCCACAAGCTAAGTCTTCAGTGGAGTCCACGGCCTCGTCTGCCAACCAAATCCTTCAGCAGCAACCACTTCAGAATTCCCAGCAGCCAGCCCGGCACAGACAGCGCCGTTTTCTACTTCCCCACGCCTATGCTCTCTTCGACTTCGCCTCCAGCGAAGCCAGTGATCTGAAGTTCAAGAAGGGAGATCTCATATTGCTTAAGCATCGCATTGACAACAACTGGTTTTTGGGCCAGGCGAATGGCCAAGAGGGCACCTTCCCTATCAACTACGTTAAGGTGTCGGTACCGCTGCCCATGCCACAGTGCATCGCCATGTACGACTTTAAGATGGGGCCCAACGACGAAGAGGGCTGTTTGGAGTTCAAAAAGAGCACCGTAATCCATGTCATGCGCCGCGTGGATCACAATTGGGCAGAAGGTCGCATAGGCCAAACCATTGGAATCTTTCCTATAGCTTTTGTAGAGCTGAATGCAGCGGCGAAGAAGTTGCTGGATAGCGGGGTCATTAACCTTTCACAGTGCCATCTGCCGCAGCAACAGGGGCAGCGGGCTCTTCCACCGGTTCCTGTTATTGATCCCACCGTAGTCACGGAGTCCAGTTCGGGATCCTCGAGCACCACGCCGGCGAGCAGTAACTCCAGCTCCACGTCCAGCTCCAACAATTGCAGTCCAAATCACCAGTCGTCGCTGCCAAACACTCCTCAGCATGTGGTAGCGTCTGGATCGGCGTCTGTTCGTTTTCGGGACAAAGGAGCCAAGGAAAAACGGCACTCACTGAATGCTTTGCTGGGAGGAGGCGCTCCTTTAAGTTTGCTGCAGACCAATCGTCATTCGGCCGAGATTTTAAGTTTGCCGAACGAATTGAGCCGCTTGGAGATGACCAATACGGCGGCTCCCAAGCCGGCGTCAGTCATGCAAACTTCCCGGGTTCTCAAAACAAATGTTCAGCAGCAGATGCCACCGAATCTGCCCTGGGGGTACTTGGCTCTGTTCCCGTATAAACCACGCCAAACAGATGAGCTAGAGTTGAAGAAGGGATGCGTTTACATAGTGACCGAACGATGTGTAGACGGTTGGTTCAAAGGCAAGAACTGGTTGGATATTGCCGGAGTGTTTCCGGGCAACTATTTAACGCCATTGCGCACCCGCGACCAGCAGCAGTTGATGCACCAGTGGAAATATGTTCCCCAAAGCTCAGATGCCCAGCAGACGAACCCACATCAGCAGCAAGTTGCCTCAGATGTCCGGCTCACCAACATGCTACCCATGCAGCCACCTGATTTGCCGCCCCGCCAACAGCAGACCACCGCCATAACCACCAGTTGTTCCGTCTGGACTAAGCCAGTGGAGACGCTTTTTAGCAGAAAGTCGGAACCGAAACCAGAAAGTGGCAATGCCACAAGCAGCAGTTCTTCGGGAGCAGTGGGTCTTATGCGGCGCTTAACCCATATGAAAACCCGCTCCAAATCCCCGGGGGCACCGCTTCAGCAAGGTTGCAAGGAAATTAGTGTGGAAACCACTACTGAACCAGCAGCTAAATTACACCCAGTGCATGTGAGGTGAGGTGAATGTAGTTTATAAACTTTAAGAAAAGCTTTCAAATTGGTTTATTTTATCTGTAGATCCGGTTCGTGCCCCAGTCAACTGCAGCACAGCCAATTAACTAATGAAACTCCAACAACGAAGGCAGCGCCCCAACAGCAGCAGTTTTTGTTCAAACAAATGCCTGGCCCCACAAATAGCAGTGTTTCGTACGGATCGCAACGTGTCAAAGGCAATAAAGATCGGCCTCAATTAATTTGGTTAGTTAACCCTTGTTTTACGCAACAGACAATCTTGACTTACCTTTGGTGTTTAAACGCAGCGCAAGGCAATCTTTGGATGCAGCCACATTTCGGAGCATGTACAGCAACACCGCGTCACCTCCGCCACCTGCCTCTTCGGTGGCCCCAGTTATCTATACAGGTGGACAGCAGCTAGCGCTCCCTGGAGGAGGACCTCAGTCCCAGTTGCATGCTAACATGATCATTGCACCAAGCCATCGAAAGTCGCACAGTCTGGACGCTGGCCATGTGTTGAGTCCCAGTAGCAATGTGATCACCGAGGCAGCCATTAAGGCCAGTGCCACAACTAAGTCGGCTTACTGCACCAGGGAAAGGTAGGTTTTTAGACCTACATGTGGTTTTAAGGTTTTAGTTTATATGTTCTGTTATTGCAGTCGCTTCCGTTGCATCGTGCCCTATCCACCGAACAGCGACATCGAACTGGAGCTGCATTTGGGCGACATCATATATGTGCAACGCAAGCAGAAGAATGGCTGGTACAAGGGCACGCATGCCCGCACTCACAAAACCGGACTGTTTCCCGCCTCCTTCGTTGAACCCGATTCCTAGGTGGCCTTCAGACAAAATGGAATTTATTTTACGAAATTTAAAATAACATATTTGTCAAAATTGATTCAATCGCCGGTCGATACGGGCTTCCATTTCGCCATCTCCTACTTAAAAAAAAAAAGAAATTGTACTCTTGCATTCGATTAGGCAGTCCGCTCTTCGTACTTTTATACGATCCCTAATCAAAATAGGCTAAACAAGTCTTAAGAAAAAGTTACTTAAGTTCTAGCAATTAGTTAGCTAGATAAACCATCTAACCGATTCCTGTGCCCGCTACGAAGTTATTTGTAATATAGGATTTTGAGTAATAAGCCTGGAGTTTTTTTTAACTTATTTTATTCACCAAGCAAAACATCGAGGCTAACAGTGGTTTGGACTACGGCAGTCGGAGGAATTACTCGCTCTTGTCGAACTTGGATCCGTAGATGGGGACGTACTGCAGCACAAGCTTCCAGTCGGTGTAGTAAAGCACCGCCAGGCCAGCAGCTCCACCAAATCCAGCTCCAGATCGGATGCTAGAAATGAAATAGACTGGTTAAGTTCTTGTTGGTTATGCAATGTGTTTTGTATGCTAGGAAACCGGAAACCCCGTAAATCATTTTTGGAGGAAAGGGCACAATATACAATACTTACAAGGAACTCGCGATCTCAGCGTGCTTCTTGCCAAAAGGTATGCGAAAAGCCATTTTTTGTCGATTATTACTTTTCTCGCAGCAAAAGATTCGCAACGGGTTGAAACTATTCGAATGCCCTAAATATTACCACAGCAGTATGACGCTAAATTAAGACAAACTTTAGATAGAAAGGTGACAACTCTGTATTGCCTACGTGAGAGCAACAATTTGTCATAAAAACATTTGGCTAAAAACTACTTAAAATTACAAAAATCAATATGAAAGTTTCCGTTTTTGGCGAACTTAACACATTCGAGCTGTTTATCCTGTGTACAGTAATACCGGCTGTTTTCGTTTTCTTGTGGACCCTAATATCTGGCGATATGAAGGTAGGGCATTTGGTTCTTATCAGAACAACCAATTTAAAGTAATTTTTTACTTTCAATTTGATAGAACTTCAAGGGCAGTAAACTGGCCTACTCAGTCTATACGGCCAAGGACCCGATTAATTGCTATCAGGAATACATGCCGGAAAAACAAAAGGATTCTTAGAATATCAAAGCCTTATCATGTATTCAAATTGTACATATGTACATATACGAAATAAAAGCAAATAATAGGAGGATTTATTTATAGTCACTATGATTTAAAGCAACTAAATTGTATTATTTAACTTTGTATTATATTTTTTATTAACCATATTATGTTTTCTAAATCCTCCATTTATTAAATATCTCGCAAGGATCATAAATAATAAATTACGCTTTTTAATATTCTGAACTGATATAAATTTTTAGTTATTGGGATGATTTAAAAGTAATCAAATGGAAAATTGCAGTAAAATTTATTTTATCCCAAGCTGGTCACACCCACGTGTTCGTGGTATTTTAAGCGTTGCCTCTTACTCTCTCACTAAACAGCAAGTTAAAGAATTTAATACAATTTTTGTTTGATAATTGGTTAAAATAACGTATTTAACGTCGGGTTTGAGCTCTTTCCATCGAGTCCGGCGCACACCCTCGTGCCAATCTGCACCAGCAATTTGACAGTCCCGAAAATAGACCAGAAACTAGAGCAACCAAAGGAGACAACTACGCAGAAGAGAAACAAAAACAATGTCGGAAACATACGGTTTGTCATCACACAACTTACTAATTAATGACTGTTACTAATTAATTCCGGTGCTGGGTACTTACCCAGATTACCTATTCAAGTTCCTGATAATTGGCAGTGCTGGCAGTGGCAAAAGTTGTCTGTTGCATCACTTCATCGAGAGCAAGTGTAAGTCGGTAGTCAAAACTGGTGAAAGCCAATCCTTAAAGGTTTTAATGCAATATTTACCTATTAGTCAAAGACGACAGTTCGCACACGATTGGCGTAGAGTTTGGCTCACGAATTGTGAATGTCGGCGGAAAATCGGTCAAGCTGCAAATATGGGATACGGCTGGACAGGAGAGATTTCGCTCGGTGACGCGATCGTACTACCGAGGAGCTGCCGGAGCTCTCCTGGTGTACGATGCCACTTCGCGGGACTCGTTTAATGCCTTGACAAACTGGCTGAATGATGCGCGCACCCTCGCCAGTCCAAACATTGTGATCCTCTTAGTGGGCAACAAAAAGGACTTGGAGGAGGCGCGGGATGTGACCTTTCTGGAGGCCAGCACATTTGCTCAGGAGAACGGTCTGTTTACACTGTTCATTACTTCAAAATCTTTTTCTTCAATCCCGTTTTACCAATTCGTAGAGCTAATCTTCCTGGAGACGAGTGCCAAGACGGGCGAAAACGTGGAAGAGGCTTTTCTTAAGTGCTCTAAGACCATCCTGGCAAAGATTGAGACCGGGGAGCTGGATCCCGAGCGCATTGGCAGCGGCATTCAGTACGGCGGGGCAGCTCTGCGCAACTTACAGACGCGACAGCGTAGCATTAACAAACCGGATTGCACATGCCGCGTTTAATCCTCTTGTACCGTGTACTACGTACGGTTAGGAGAGCAAATTTATCTCTATTTTATCTCAAACCGGAATGCGCACTCGTATTCCCCTTAGTTTTACTTGTGTGTGTCCCCTTTGTTTTAGTTTGTATTTTGTCTTGATAGATTAATCATTCCAAATGAAAGCCTAATGCGCTACGGTTCGTTTTAAAATAACTTAACCTTTTTAATTGCCTATGATTTCGGATTTATTCCCAAAATGTTACTTACTATAATTTGTAATTCGTAAAGCACGAGAAGCCCTCGAACAACGAAATATGTATGGCACATGAGTCGGATCGAGAGGTGAGGAGAATGCACTCTGCATTTTTATTGTAAATAAGTGGCGTTCCGTCGTTGACGACGTCGATTGTAAATCTAACTCAAGCATGCACGCGATAAATAAAAACGCAAAAACTAAAAAAACGATTTTAATTCCAAATTTATTTATAATATTTTTAAGGCTTGGGGGTATACAAAAATATTTAATTTCTAGTAACAGTACAAAAGTGCATGCATTAAGAACTTTGAGTTATTGGTATTTTTAAATTTTTTTTTTGCTCTTAGCAAATTAAAATTTGTTTTTTTAGAGAGCCTTCTTGAACAGTCTGAGCAATAGCAACCAATAAAATTTTGATCCGTTATAGGGTCGGATACACAGCTCTTTGTTCTCGCATAATTATTTTGTTATTAAAATGATTTCTGCGACTAGGCATATAATTATTACTTTAAGCCGCCTTTCCTTTTAACATCGAGAGAATTTTTTTCGAAGCTGGACAACAAAAGGCATGCAGTTACGAATAAATTCTTTCGAGGTTAAAGGAAAAAGACAGCCGTGTGGGAAGATCAGCCTAGGCATCGCATTTACTTAACTTCTGAAGCGCGTGCTTGGCAGCAGCCAACTTGGCCTGATTCTTATTGCTGCCGAATCCGTAAACTTTGATCGACTTCTCCATGCAAGTGAACTCACAACTGATCATCACTTTATCCTGGTCGACGATGGGCGTACTAAAAACTGGGTTGGCGAGCTTATGCTCTGTAAGCTGGCGGATGGGATTGATGGGCACGTTACGCGTAAACTCTTGCAGCTCCGGCTCGAAAAGGTTGAAGATTACTTCCCAGGTTCGCTCCAGATCCCTGCAATCCAGGTAAACAGCGGCAATCAAAGCCTCTAAAACATCGCCCAGGGCCTTTGGAACATCCACGTTTGTCGACATGTTGAAATCACCCTTGGGCGGGGCGTCTGGCTTTTTGCCGTTGGGAATGGCACTCAGTTTCTCCTTCAGTTCCAACATCTCTAGCTCGTCATCCAAGTCCAGCTGAGTGAGGTGCACGTCGGCTTCTTCAAGCAGAATGCGCACATGATTGGTGACCCTGTGTCCCTGGCTCTCCTGGAACTGCACAAACTTAGAAATCGATTCGGAGAGCATCGCGTTCTCCGCCAGAATAAAGAAGTGCAGTCTATGCCGCACGCAAATACAGGCCAGAGTCGTATTATTGACCAAAGCGGATCGCAGATCAGTAAGGGCTCCGGGATTCATTTTAGTGTTGTTCTCGAAAATATAAGCGGAGATTAGAAAGTCTAGTATGGCGTCGCCTATGAACTCCAGTTCCTGGTAGCAGCCAGTGATCCGATTTGTGGGGTATGACGGATGAGTGAGCGCCTGCAGCAGGTATCCCCGATCCCTGAACGTGTAGCCCAGATTCTCCTCCAGGTGACTGTGATTTATGAGAAAGCCATCGATTTCCGTTGTGCTCACGTTCGCCCGCATCTTGGCGCCGCCCAAACTGAGGTCCAGCAACTGGGTGAGCGGCTTGTCAACGTCTGGCCTGCAAATGTTAAAGTATTCCAGCATCCGAAAACCGTGCTGAAGTCCGTAGTTCTTCACGATCACGCCAAGAAGCGCCTCCAAAGTATCAGCAACAACCTTGTCGGCAATCTTTACCCGACCCACGCAGAAATTGACCTCGGCGGAAAAGTCGGAGGCGGCATGATGGGTATGTGAATTCAATTGGCAGCCCTCTACGAAGTGCTGAAAGTTAGGAGTGCTGCAGTTACTCTCGACCAACGATTCCTCGTCGCTAAGCGCCAGATCACGCAGATTATGCGGACCAACCAGCTGGGCCAAGCCCGGCTTTTCGTGCCACAAGGCCAGTACATTGTGGGGTAAACTAATGCTGGGTGGTATCCATGTGTATCTCGGTGTAAAAAGCGTGGTGCTAATCTTCCTGGGTATGTCCGTATCACTGAGGCAGTACAGCAGATTCCGGTTTGAGACAAGCTTGGACTTGACCTGCGTGAGGGTGCCCTCGTTCCAGTCGGGATACTTGTTTGCCAAGTAAAGTGTGGCACTCAGTTTGAGAAAAGAGTCGCCCAGCATCTCCAGGCGCTCCATGTCGTACACATCAGCGCTGCCCGACGAAGTGATGGCAGCCAGAAGTTCACCCTGCTCCGCGGCCGATATGTACTGATTCGAAACGCTTTTCTGCAGGATAGACAGGCGGTTCGCCTTTCCAGAAGAAGTCGGACTCGCTGGCATCAGCGCTGGTAGGTCTATTTTCGACTTGGCTGGACTTCTACTCCCATAGATATTTCCTTTGGGCATTTTAAACTGAGTCTCTGCCCAGTACTCCTTATCCTCGATCTCCATCTTGTCCAGGCGAGACACTTGCCCGGCTATGAACTTGTAGTAGTAGTCAACCTCTACTTGATATGCGCCCATGATTTTGCGCGATATATCCACCGGCTCCATGTACTGCTGCCACGGATTCTCGAAATCAGCAATGTGGAGGTTGGCCATGGCCGTCTCCACGGACTTTGTCGGCAGCGGTTCCAAAAGGGAACGCGGCTCTTCAAGCTCCTCAGTGCCTATGGCATTTCCCAAAGGGTCGACATTCCTTTTCAACGACCAATCGATTTCCAAAGGTTTGGGCCTGTAGTCTGCTCCATTCAAGGCAAGCTGCTGCAGTCCCAAATAGGCATTAAACCGCTTTCGCAGGCTCTCTGCGTGGAGAAGGAAGTGCATTCGGCGCAGAATGCTAGGCAGGAAGATCAGCTTCAACCAGAGGTCGCCAGGGAACTCGAAGTTGAAGCACAGCTCCGGAATTAGGACCACTTTGGCTCTGGCCTTGCTCTGCACGGAAGTTTTAGTTCGCTGCTGGACGTAGAAGTTGAGCTGCTCTGTCAGCTCCCTGACCTCTATCAGAAATTGATCTTTATGCACGACGTCGACGATATGGTTGCTGTACTTGGACATCGTAAATTCGTAGTAAGTCTTGTCCTGTTGGCTCTTCTCCATCAAGCTGAACGGAGTGAGGTCCCGGTGCACCTTAGTAACCAGCATGCGCTTGGACTCGTAGTTGGCATACCACTGGGTCACGATCTTGCCCTCAAAGTCCTCGGGCCGAGGAGCTGGTTGCAGTTTCCGCTGTGCCACACTTGACCTTTGGACTTGGGGCAATCTCTGGAACTTGCTTACCAGCGGCCAGTCGATGCCCTTCCGCTGATTCTCAGCAGCAATGAGAGGGACAACCAAGTAAGAGTTCTCCTTGCTGCGACGATCCAGTACGAAAAACGGATGCCACACCTTTAAAAGATCGCGGAACACTGTACCGTGAAAGTGATGGAGCAGTTCCAACTGGTCAGCATTCTGGATAACCACTTCCAGCGGTTCCTCAGCTACACGGACATGGAGTTTACCTTGATGGGTGAACAGCGGCATCTCCGCTAGGAGGGGAAGCTTGTTTCGCAGCAGCAGAGCGCAGTTTCTGGTCGTCTGAAGGTTAGTAAACATGTGCTCTGTATAGTCATTCCGCTCGAACTGCGGCTCCAAGAAGATCTCATAGGCGTAGCAAACTTCGCCCACTCGGGGACGTGCGTCAAAGAACTCCGCAGGACAGTCGGTCTTGTAGGTGCGATCCTTGACCACATCGTCCCTCTCTTTCCCAGTCACTAGAGATATAAAATTTGTGTTGGTTATTGAATTGAATATGTGCTTTTCATGGGGACCCACCATCGTCGCCGTATTTCTTCCAGTGCTCAAAGTGGACATTAGCAATTTCCGCCACCCGCTCTTTAAGCGTTATGGGCAGGAATCTCTCGTTGAGCTCACGCAAGTAGTAGAGTTGCTTAACTGCCTTGAAGGCGGCCGATAGTTTGGCGGACTTAACACAACCCATAGGATCACTCTGTAATAATAAAAACAATTAGTCTTAGGCTGTCAACATCGTCAATCTTTTCTTACGTAAATCGTTTCTTTTAGCCTGGAATTCAGTGGCAGTCTGATGGAAATCACTTTCTTTTCTCTTGCAGAGTAACCAAACAGTGCCTTAGTGGCGTCTTCGTCCAACAAATTAATCCAGGGAATCACAAAGCCGAAGGCATCTGTGGGCATGGATTGGCAGTACCGATGGAGCAGAATTAAAGCATTGCTAGCCATCAAAACGGCACCGTGTTCGTTGACGAAAGGCGGAATAAGGTCCTGGAAGTGTTCTTTGATTTCGAATAATTCCGGCTCAGATCGCTCTAGAACGCGAGTGTTTAGATACGCGGCAATCTCGGCGTGGGCTTCGCGATACTCAAGGATTTGCTTTGACACCTTAATTTTGTCCAGCTCGGAGACAAACATCACGAAGCTGGCTTCCTTTGAACGAGCCCGGCCCTTCGTTTGCACGTACATGTTGAATGTTTTGAGCGGATCAAGGATCAGTACATAGTTGCAGGCCTGCACATCGATGCCCTCCTCCAGAACGCTTGAACAAACCATTAGATTGGCGTTGCCGTCTCGGAATTGCTGAATGGCCTTTAGAAAAGAGAGATTTGTTTTTGGTTCAATTATTATTCATATTAAAAGGTTGGAAGAACGGCCGTTCTCTTCCCTAGCTGTCTTCTGACACACATACCGATTTTGTCCTGTTCCGATCCAGGACGCTCTCGAAGTCCGGGGATATTGAGTTGCGGCCCACCATAAACTGCGGAGTAAGAACATTCCGCAGCTCGGGAGTGGCCTCAATAAAGTTCAGCAGCAGGCCATAGATGCACTTGCATGTGTAACGGCGTTCGACAAAAACCAGACAACAGATATCCTTCGGATCCTTGTGGGCAAAGGTTTTCTTAAGGTAATGCAAAAATTGCTGCACCTTCGGCGTTGAGAAGTTTAAGATGGTCTCCTCCGTGTTCGCCTTTTCATCGGGATCTGCGTCATCGTCTACCATGTCCCGCAGCTTCTGCACCAGCAAGTGCCGAATGCTTTCGCACAGCGTGAGAGCCGTTCTGTGCATTAGCTTTAGGCTAAGCGTCTCTGCCTGGCGCTTCTTTATCTCAAACTCGACAATCAGCGATACGATGGCTATGGAGGCCGCGTAGATGCCGTAATCCTGCAGCTGGAACACAAAATCGTTGAAAAGCTGCTTAACGAAACTTTTCTTTTGTGGGTCTCGTTGGTTTTGCAAGGACTTCGACCTCCGCACAGGCTGAACGCCAATGTCCATTAGGTCCAAGGTCGCAAAGAACTTGGCAATCTGCGACCGTATAGACTCAGTGATCGAAAAGGCCTGGGTCTGACTAGGGTACGGAAGCAGAAACTCCTTGGGCTTTGTCGAGTATCTGAAAGCAATAGCTCATTAAAGGGGTTTTCACAGAAAAGTCCTGCATTGCATACAGCATTATGTTTTCCATCTCCTTGGTGTCTGATACGGTAATGATGTTCCCTCTAAACGTGGTCTCCAGTTCCTTTAGTTTTTTCGCAACATTCTTTATCTCATTTCCTTTGATCAAAACTCCGGTGAGCCCCACCACTCGCGGCAAGCGCATATTCTGGCCCACGCAAAGAAAGAGACGCATGAACTCACGATACGGATGATTTCCAGTTCCATGATGACACTCGTCAATGATCACGATGCTTACGCAGCTCAACTCCAGGTGTCGCTGGGTGAAAAGATCCAAGATTACCTGGGCCGTGCCCACCAGAACCTATGTAAATTGAATTGTTTAAGATAAGTCGAGTGTTTAAGCTATGTCTTTACTTAAATATCTATATTTTTTAATATAAACAAAACCAAAGATTTGAGGAAACTTTCAATAATTTGTTTATAAAATTTTTAGAATCCCTTTTCTATAAAAAAAAATTATTTGAAAGTAGGTGCCAAAAATGATACCTTATTATCAGCAGTAAAATGTATTCCAATACTTAGCGAAACCCGATTCCCTGTGGATATGAAAACGCTGACTCTGTAACATTAAACTGCTGAGGGCATTAGGACCGGCAACGCTTTGTAAGCTAGACCACTTGAAGTGGTGAATCAGGGTCCAGTGGCGATCCCTTATGTATGTATGTGTATATATGTGTATGTACAAATTCCGTACGTGACTATAAGAAGAAATCAATTCTTAGGGACACGTCATACGTCCCATAGGAAAAGGCAGACTCCTTAAGTACAAGATACTCACTTGATTGTTTTGAATCTCATCGGACCACTGGCCGCGTGTCCACTCGTCTACGCCCTGTTCGCCTACATAGAATCCGACTTTTAAATTCGTATACCGCTTGGCGAACACAGCCTGTTGACGAGCCAATTCCACGGTGTTGCACATAAACAGCGCACGCTTTCCACCATTTTCGATCGTTCTGGGAATTGTTCACAAAGCGCATGCAGCTTTATTTATATATGAATGTCTATGAATGAATCTAACTGGGCAACTCACTTGTCCAAGTCCTGCGAGAATCGCTTAAGTGCCAGAATGGCCACGAAGGTTTTCCCGGATCCCGTGGGCAAGTAAATGATGCCATTGTGCTTGGTAATGCAATCTACGAGTCGCAGTTGATAATCTCGAGCCTGTCCGGTAGTTTTCCGTTTATTTGGGGATTAAAACTCTGTTCTGGTGTAAAGAATCTCACCTTTATTTCCGGATCATCAATGTTTTGATTCATGGTTAAAAAAATTCGTTTTAGCCGTACAAAAAAAAAAAAAAAAAATTGTTTAATAAATGCGCTCTAAAAGCCTTTTCTTAGTCTGACGCCTGGACAGATTATGCTGACGTGGTGAAATCGACAATGCAATAAAGACGATTATGCCAGTTTGATATCTTGGGATTCACCGGTTTTGTTTATGCGATTTTAATGTTAAAGCTTTGCAGTAAAGTGGCAGCACCCTGAACTAACATAAGAAAATGTTTTGCACTGCCTTTCCCTGCTTTTCACTTGACAATAAACCTTGCGCGATCGTAATTTTTATTTAAAGTATCACTTCTTGAAAATAAGAACTACAAAATTAAGATGATAGCTAATGTGATATGTCAAAAAAACACAAAGAACTGCCGGCGGCAGAGTGGCCAGTTATAACAAACTGTGTCGCTTAAGTTTTATTTTCAATAACTTCTGTTATGTATCGAACTGGTCACACTGTTCAACGCGAAATACTTTAACGGTTTTAAACTTTTATCAGCTAAACCACAAATATAAATAGTTACAGAAAAGAAAATTATAAAACAAGTGCAAAAGTAAATTAGCTTGGAGTTGGTTATGAATTTATATATAATTTGTTTACTTGCGTACTTTTGGACTCTAACCCAAATATTTTTTAATTCGAATACATTTTTATCTAATTGAAAATATTTTACAATATTAATAAATATAATGCTTCTGCAGTTAAGATGTAAGTGGTGGCCTTAACAGAACAGGAACAAAGGTATCTTTAATAAGACAAATTAACGCAAATATACGTTTGCGATCTCCTCCGCCGGACAACAAGTGCTGGATTTCGATAAAAGTCTTGTCCTTGGTCTCAATATTGATCATTGTTTTTATGAAGAAATACAATTTATTGAAAATATATGTATTAATAATGTTATCAGATCGTTTTCCCAAAAAAACCAATGCCTTTAATTTGGAAGTGTTTGACTTTATTGATAATGATACTCAGTTCTTACACAAATAATTATTACACAATTTTCTTATTGGCTTACCTAAGACTAACTAACGTAAATTCACGTTTCGTTCTTTTCAGCGCTCTTGTCGACCTTTCCTCCGGACAACATGTGCTGGACTTCGATTATCGACTTGCCTTTGGTCTCCGGCACGAAGAACAGCGAGTAAAGGAAGGCGATTACGGCGATCGCGGTGAAAATCCAGAAGGTGGGTCCTGGACCGATCGCTTCCTTGAGGATCGGGAAGAGCAACGTGACCATGAAGGCCGACAACCAGTTGCTGGTACCGGCAATCGAACCCGCCACACTCTTCACGTCTTCCGAGAAGAGTTCTGCATTCATCAGCCACGGAACTGGGCCGAATCCGATCGAGAAGAAGACGATGAAGATGCAGATGCTGCTGATGGGCAGCCAGCCGTAGTTGTCCATCGAGCCGGGGTTACTCTCGCTCAGTTGGAAGTAGACTCCCATCAAGGCGGTGGTTATGGCCATCAAGAAGCCGGAGATTATAAGCAGGATCCGCCGACCGGCCTTATCGACAATGGCCACGCCCACTAGTGTGCTACTGACTTGGGCGAATCCGATGATTAGAGTTGCGTCGGTGCCACTTAGACCAGAGCCGGTATCCTCGAATATGGAGGTAGAGTAAAATAGAATAGCGTTGATACCCGTCCACTGTTGGAACACCTGAAGCAGCACAGCTATACCCAGTCCTTTCAAAACGATGGGACGGCGAAGAGCAGCCAAAATGTTAACCTGAAATTAAAAAACCTTTAAACTTATGCAAGCTAAATATATGATTTGGTCGACCGTTGGTAATAAATTTGACATTGCATATCTCTAATTGTTAAAATGTCTATCTCAATCTATCATTCATTTTTCCGATGGTTTCCATTTAATTTTCAAAACATGTCTCAAATATGCTGCTTGTAAGCTAAAATCCACGACGATATCTAAAGCTAGGTGATCCAAGCCCATTCTATATTAAACGTTTTGTTTCAACTAAAAGATTTCTTTGCTTAAAACTAAAACTAAATCAACTATATGGTGATACTCATCAAGAATATACATATATAATATAATTTGTGGTTTAGGAATCTACAAACCTTCGGCAAATCACTCTGCCTCTGGGACTCCTCAAAGATTTCCTTTAGCTCGTCATCGATGTCGGCGTTCTTGCCACGCAGCCAGCGCAATGCCTTGGCGGTATCCTCGTTGCGACCCTTCATGGCCAAGTAAACGGGGGACTCCGGCATGAAGAAGTGCACTGTGGCGAAGATCAGGGGGAGGATGGCGCACAGGATGTTGATGGTCAGCAGCGGCAGGAAGGCGCCCACCAAATAGCCGTAGAACACACCCGACACAATCAGTAGCTGGAAGAAGGCGCCGATCGTGCCTCTTAAGGCCGTCGTGCAGATCTCGGTGCAGTACATGGGAGCAGTGACGCAAAAGGCTCCTCCGCACATGCCCAGGATGAAGCGGCCGAAGTATAGCATGGTTACATTGTTGGCGAACAGCATGAGCACCCAGCCGACCATATAGGGCGGGATCAGGGCCAACATTGTGGGTCGCCTGCCAATCCAATCGATAGCGAAACCGATGGGAATGCAGACCACCGTGGCGCCAAGGGTCAGAAGCGAGGACACCCATCCGAATTGACTGGAAGTTATGGGGAACCCATAGTCCTCGTTCACCGTGATCATGTTCTCGACGGGCGAGGACCATCCGATGGAGGCGCCCATGCAGAGGGCACCGAAGCTGGCCGACAAGCCGGCAATATACTGCGGCAATACCGATCCCTTGGACATGATTGATGCTCTATGTTGCGATGGAACTACTTCTACTTTAGGTGCTCTCTTCTCGATCGCTAGGAATAAACTGAATTCGACACGCGACCGTTATTTCGCTGGAAAAATCGCTTTTCATGCGATAACCAAAGCAGCGCCGTCGACCGAGAAGTCAAGCACCGCAAGTTGTAGTCGTAAATCAGTTCCCTATAGTTCCTCAACGCCAGGTGATAGGTGGTTAAGGTGGAGAAGGAAGTGGGGGTAGAGGCACAGCGTCATAGAAATCGCCCAAAATCAGTTAAAAGCCAAAGCAGCTAATTAAACGCCCGCCTTCGCTGACAACACACGTCGTTATAAGAGTAATCAAGTGCTTCTATAACAATTCCCCGATTTTGCCCTGCGGGGTATGTCCACTAGCCCTTCGGCTTGAACTTGAAGTTTGGTTTTTTGAGAATCAAAGTGGTCTTGGGAGTCCCCTCACGCAATTCTTCAGTAAAAGGTTTTTTCTTTTATTTGTGAGATTGTGAATTGCTTTTGAAATCTAAGTTACATTTCAAGTTTATTGGTCACTCGGCTTCTATATTTATTAGATCAACTAAAATTTATTAATGAGTATTGAAATAACATCTAATTATAATATGAAGGAGTCAAGAGTATGACATAGTTATGTAAAAACTAGTCATGTTAACATAATGTATTAGCAATTGTTTGTCTAAGCATTCTATATTAATTTTCTATTGCGTGTCAAATACAGAGTTAACACTGGGTTTATTCAACTATTTAAATTGCTCTGAATACCTAGGTTCGATTACTACACATAAGAAACTTTCAGCAATAAGATTAGAAACGATGTAAACAAAAATCTTTGAAGTCATTGATACAAAAATGTTTATTTATGATGACAAATTGATCGTTAGCTTAATTGTAATCTTAAAAAAACAATTAAACAAAATAGTGTTCAAAAATCTGATTGCAAAAATTCTTCAATCTTCAATCAGCGATTTTTCTAATAATTTATTGAAAAGTTATTATCGATATTGATTTAATCTACATTGCCCAGAAGCAATATAAAACTTGAACTCATGAATAAATCCCACCCACAGAGAGTACGAAATGTTCGGCTTGATTAAGTCATACATTTCCGGTATTTTGTTATTTACTGCACAATTGGTTCGAAGCTGCCGTGTGAAAAGTAGATAATGACGGAGACAGAACCTACGAAATAATTGAATAAGCGTAAATCGCCCGGGGTTGATCTAATCTCTGCCGCAAACCGACATCGCATCCCATCACGCCGAAAACACATGTAGAGCAATCCTCCATTGCGTTGATCCAGATTGGACCCCAAACCGTGACAAATGGCCAAAATACCTGTGACGGCGGTCACCTGGCGGTCAAGCGGCGCTATCGCTATCAGCTGAATTCTCATTGATGGCTCACGGAGTCGAGGACTCCTCTGATATGCGGATGGGGGAGTGGGAGTGAAGAGCGGGCTCGGCTGTAGATAAGCGATTACCGGGTGATAGGATTCGGTAAAATAACCCATTTTCAAGTAGCCCTGCCTGCGTGTTGTTTAGAGCTGCAACCATGTACATGTATATATTGATGTAATGGGTCTTATCGGCCTATCCCCACACCAAGTGCTCTTGGCTTGCTATCGACTTGTTTTCGCCAGTGGCCATGGACTCCGAATGCATTTCAAGTATCCCCTGGAGCGACATCATCGTTATTTCCTGATGATTTACAGTCGTAAACACTTATCGAATCCTCTTGTTATTCGATGAAATAAAAGTCTTTATTACGTGGTTACAGAGCAGTTAGTCATCCCCTATCCGGAGCATAGGTTGTTGTTTGCATGCCCTCGGTTATATAACGAGGGATTATCCGGAAGGCTGATTGCAAATCCTCTACTTCTTCCTGGCCTCCGCTTCCTCCATGGCGCGCATCAATTTGGCGTCGTGTTGGGCGTGATGCTCTCTTATCGCCCGCTGCAGTTCCTCGTGGTGGCTCTTGCTCTCCGGCGGATAAAGTTCCCGCTTCTTCTTGGTTACCCACTCTTCGAAATATTCTGGCTGGTTGAACAGGTGGAAAAGCGTCACCGGGAAGGCCATGTACATGCCCATTTTGGCCACCTCCAGCACCCAGGTACCCATTTTGTTGCTTTTGGTCACTGTTTGCGCTTTAAAATATGAAAAAGCTGAATTTCTTGAGAAATACTTTTTGTTTTCCTTAAAACTATCAACAAAAATCAGCTGTTGCTAGAGTTGCCTAGTGTTTTAAGGGAAACAAAACCTGTGTTGTATAATTTCCCAATTATTTCGAAACAACTTTTTAAATATAAATACTACCTGATGAAAATCCTTCCCTTTCACATTGAAAATGCGCAGTAATATAAGTATATTACATATACATATGTATTTACATGTACACTATCGCACACTTGAAATGTTGTTCTACTACTTTATCAGTAACCCCCCACCAACTTTATTACACAAATAATCCATGCAATCAAACACCGCGCTTACTTTCCGATTATATATAATTATATATCTATTTATAGAGATTTTTGAGACATGCATTTAAAATGAAAGATCTTAAACTAAAATTGTTGAACGCGGCCAAGTTAAAACAAAAGAACGTGTCATAGCGAAAACATTTTCTCACGGAAGCTATCTTTTTCTTAAACATTTTGATGAAATATAATTTTTAAAACCGTACAACGGTTTTAACGTTAGATTATGAAAACACTACATATTTGTGCATTAGTTCAATTTAAAGCTATAGAGCCGTTTCGCCCGGATACTCCTCGGAAGAAGTAATTAACAGTTTTTTAGTGCGCGAGTGCTCCTCCTGCAGATTCTCGATGTTCTCCTTATTATCCGCATCGTCGTTAGGAATAAGGCCAGACTTCAATGGCGTACCTGCAGATCTTTTCCGCCCATTGCTGTTACCAAATGGTGAGGCCAAGGTCGGCTCATTTCCATCTAGGCAATAAAGTAGGCTGGGACTTAAATCTGACTCGTCCAGGTCGTCAATATCCTGCGTGGTGCTAGCTCCACCAAAATCATCTGAGCGACTGGCAAATGACAAGTCCGCCGGACTGGCTGTAAGCACGCTGCGGGTAAGCAAATATTCCCTGGAAATTAACCAAACGGAATGTAAAAATCAATGCCAAGAAAATCTACTCTTCGATGCTCACTTAAAATCGCTGGATAGGGCATTTGAGGTTTTAGTGTCCTCGTTGCTGGTGCTGCTGCTGGTCGTTCGCTGTCTGGAGTTAAAGAAAGCAAAGCTCTGCTGCTGCCCCAGGATATCCGCATATCCGCCCAGTGAAGTAGCATCCTCGCTATGCAGCGATGGCGGGTCCCGTTGCTTGATGGGTGTGCCACCAATGGAATCCTGTTCCTCCTGCTCGGCGAAGCTGAGATTCAGCTGCTTGTCTCCATTGCCAGCCAAGGCGGTCAGGAGCATTACGGGTTTTCGAGAGCGGGGAGTCATAATAGATTCCTAGAAGGGTAAACAATAATTGTGTGATTATTAAAGAAAGAAGGTATACTTAAGTTGAAAAGGGAGATAGCACCAACTTGACATTAGAACTACACTTTCTAGGGCAAAATTGCTGGTTGATTATTTACGGTGTTATCGTGCAAACAATGTAATTTTCTCACCTGCATTGCTTTGGGCATGCGTTGAGTGGATTTCGTTATGGGCGACATTGAACGCCGGCCCATGTGTAGAGCGGGAGTACTTGTGATGAGATCCATGTTGCGGTACACGCTGCTCTGCAGAATCTGCTGATAGCCGAGGCTCATAGCGGGGAGTTCATTAGAGCTGCCATTGTTCTCCGACAACGTATCATCGTCCTCCTCGTCCACATCATCGTTATGTTCCACCTCTTCATCGCTGTCATCCACATTCTCCAGCAGCGGGGCATCCGCAGCCAAGAGACAGTTTTTGACCTCTTCACCACTGGGCCGCCTTCTCAGCGTAGCCGAAACACTCCGCACTAGTCTCTTGGTCGTCTCAGGTGTGCTAAACGGAAATTTGAGGTTGCCCATGCTGACGCCTTTCATTAACTTGCGTGTTATCGATCTGCCCATGTGGCTGCCACTTGCTGCCATCGTGGTGCGGCCCTCCACGATGGGCGTGAGTGCCCCGTCGTTCTCTTCCTCCGCGTCCACCTGCGGCAGGATACTCGAGAGATTAGGTTCCGACTTGTAGCGCGACGATTGTTGGACTGGCGTGGAGGGATTCGAGTACTCCTCGATCTCCAGCAGGCGGTGCTCGTCCCAAGCAACGCTTTTCTTGTCGATGAGCTGTTTGGCAACTGCTGACATGATCTTTAAAGGTGTCACGCAGCAATCGGCATCAATCTCGTCCAGATCCTGGTCGGGAACAGCAGCTCCATTGCTGGAAGGCGATTCCTTTGACTGCTGGCGACTCACTGGAGCAGAGATACTACCGCTTGCCGCGCTGGAGCTGCTGTCCGATGACGAGGTCTCGATCTTAAGGGAGGCGGATGAGATGGATTTTTTAAGCTGATGCCGAGGGTTAGGTGCCAGTGTGACGCTGGTTATGGTCGATGAGGTGGGTGTTGGTGGCGTGGGACTCTGGAAAAGCACCCGCATTTTCGGGGGCTTCACATGCGACATGTTGGGCGTCTGGCGAAGGTCATGCGATGGATGAGAAGGCATGCGGTTAGTCAACAAACAAAGAAGCATATACAACCACAAACCACAACTTACCTCGGATCCTCCAGCTAAATGGAAGCTGGGCGGCACTCTCTTCGGTGTGCGTGACATGAGACTCTTGTGAAAAATGTGCTTCTTAATAGAATCGCCCAAGGACTTTGCACTTCGAGTGGCCTCATTGTTTTTAAGCCGATTCATAACCACCAACTGCAACGGGGTGCCTGATCAAAAATAAAAATAAGTAAGAAATAAAATGCAATTAGGAATATGGCATTTAAAACTTGGACCTTTTCGAAAAGAAAAGTGAATGTAGATTTAGTGGTTTACGTAGCTTAAATTATGTAACTGAACTGAAGTACTCATGCCAGCTATAACCAGTCAATTTGGTTATAACTAGCAGTTTAAGTCATACAACCCAGATTTTGTGGGTTTAAAAGCTCTTTAACAACTATACAATAAATTACCCTGCCCGTTTTGCTTGTTAAACTGCTTAATCAGTCGCCGCTTCTTAGAGGATTCCGGCATGCTCTGTATATGGGCATAAAGCTGAGCCAGCTCCGTGTCGGTGTTGTTCGTATTGGTGGCCGCAGCAGTAGCGGCTCGATCTACGAAAGTGTACACCGTGTTGACCGTCGAGATGTCCGAGATGGACTCGTCGAGCGTTTGTTCCGGCGACATTGTTTTCTTTCGTTTGCGCTCGAGAAAGTACGCCCGGATGTCCGTGGACAGCTTGCCAGGCACCTCAAAAATGTCCAGACCGCGCACGATCATGTACGTGACTATGCTAGACATCTTCTTCGCCTGGTAGTGTAGCACCTCGGGTGGCAGTTGTCTGGGGCATATTAAATGCGGTGTGAACAAAGTGGCCAAGTTCTCGGCGCTCATCTTGTTACTTTTCTCGTGCTGGGCCACGGCATGCAACATTTCGATGATGTGTTGCAGGAGTTCGCGGTGTTCTTCGGGCAGGAGAAGGAGCAGCAGCTGCACAGAGTTGAGCAGGTGCTGTTGACGTTCGGCGGCGGCCATCACCTGCCCATTGAGCGCCTGGCAAAGCGGGGCTATTTGAAGATGAGCCGGATAGTGGGCATCCGTAAGCAAAGGTTCTGGGAGCTCAGAGAGAAACCCTTTGAAAACGGTGGCGCAATCATGGGCTGAGAAACCAGCCAGTTCTAAATTAAGTGGTTTGTCGTGCTGTATGTGCATCCTAAGCTCGTTTTGTCGGGATACAGCGCCAGCTTTCCGGAAGAGCCCCTCCTGGGTAAGGTCTGCAAGGATATACGAATTAATACAGCTTTTTTTAAATCCCCCTGGATTTCTTACTTTTCTCTAGCATGAGAAACTCCTTGAGCTCTTGCAGATGCATCAGAAATCCTGGATCAATTTGCTGTTGCAGTGTCTCTGTGGGACTATTTCCCACGGATTTGCTGCCTGAGCCGGCTGCACATGATGTGGCAGCTCCTCCATGACCCAACCGATGTTTCTTGGACAGCCGATTCCACTTCTTCATCTTGCCCTTCTCCTCGTAAATAATTTCATGGCAGGGAAGGTCGAACCTGAACAAGATATACTTTAACATAGAGCAATATAGCGACATCATTCTACATACTCATCCGTGTTCAGCTCCAATTCAAAGGACAAGTGCATGCGCACCAGGGATTTGTACTTTTCATAATTGCATCGACGCATGCGCGAGGCTAAATCGCGATCTCTGAAATCATTTAAATTTACATTGTCCGTGTCCATTGTGGTTTCCTTATTTTTCCAGATGTGAGTCTGTTGAGACTATCGAGTAAACACTGTGTATATGTATCTACGAGCAACCACAACAACAAGAACAACTGTAAGCGGATACAGTAAAAACAACAACAACGTCGGTAAGGACAATGACAATTTCGTTCAGTAAAACCAGAGGCTACTTCTTTCTTTGCTACTTCTATTGATTTTGTATTAAGAAGTGTATTTTTGATAAAGGTTTGTTGCTTGAACAGAAATGTCTGCATTTGTCACATATCACACTAATTTTTAACTGCTAAAATTGAAAATTAAACGAGACGCTACCGAACCAGTGTGACCGCGGCTAAAGAGCCAAATTATGAACTTCTTTTTGAGCGCTGATCCGGTAGCACGCTAGTTTAAATAATTTAAACCTTATCAGGTTTTCGTGTAATATTTAGAAGTTTTGTAACCTTTAGATATAATGGATCCCTACTGTTTTTGAGTAGGAATCCTTCATCTGTGAGAATGATTTAAAAAGAATCTAGAGCGTTGCCGACGTACTGAGTTTTGAACTCCTCAACAGTTACCCAAAAATATCTTGTAATTTCTTGTTTAAAATAAATCCAGAGATATAATTTTTTTTTAATTAAAACAATTTATTTTAAAAGTTTATGAAAGCTTACAATTTTACTTCCCAACGCTGCCAGAGTTTTGGGGGCAAACAAAAACCTTTTTCAACACTATCTACATACTTTTTGGCAAAACCTATTGTTTGATCGCGCTTTTATCAGTTAGTGTATAAAAATGGTGCTTATTATGCCCGTTTCCCCGCCAGAAAATGGTCTGTTGTACACAGCCAACAATATAAAGCTTAAACTGGGCGACAAAGTAGTGGGGGAAGGCACAATTTATATCGCCCAAAAGTGAGTGCACAAAGCTTAGCCGGCGTCTACAATTAGTTTTGTTGTCGCACAACAGTTTCCAAAAATAACTGTCGTTTCATGCTTTTAGTACGCTTTCCTGGCAGCCGAGCGACCTGGCAGAGGGTATTTCCATTGAGTGGAAGCAGGTGAGCCTGCACGGGATCTCCTCGAACCCGAGAAAGTGCATCTACTTTATGTTGGACCACAAGGTGGAGTGGAGCGGGGTTTATGGAGATCCTCCTCAGCCGGCGGTCAACGGGCAGAACAGAGGTGGTCCAGATGCGGAGGTGGATGAGGGCAACGGAAGCGATGAGCACGAGGAGGACGACAACTTTGAGGATGCCGTCGACGAGCAGTTCGAGGAGGTCACAGAGTGCTGGCTGCTGCCAGACGACATTCACACCGTAGACACCATGTACAGTGCCATGACCACTTGTCAGGCATTGCATCCGGACTCGGCAGACAGCGACTCGGACGACAGCGATCCCATGCAGGATGCAGGCGGCCTAGACGACGACGCCATGGAGGAGGAGGACGCTTTGACGCTGGGACGCAATGGCGTTCAAAATCTCAGCCTGGACGACGATGACGAGCGATTTGAAGACGCCGACGAGTAAAGCATCACCTATATAACTATATCCCTTTTTTACCAGAATAAGTGTATGAATTGTAAAGACATATTTGTATTTGATTAGATTTTGGAGTACTGAATAAAAATACGCTGCAAGCGCGTCTAAGAACTATGGGCTCTCCTTGGCGTTCTCCTTGTTTCGAGCTATTTCCACCTCCAAATCCTGCTCGCTAATGGGCTTTGAGAGCTGCGAGAAAGATTTTTGTAAAAAATTGATTTATTAAAGAGTAGAATTAACCTACAGCCTTTGTTACATCCACCAGAAGGAGCGCCTGCCGATAGGCATCGCTGTTTGAGGGCACTTTGTCGTAGTTCCAGTAGGTAAACTCATCAAAAACTCCTGTAAGTCGAAGCTGCCGGTCGTAGGATTCGCTAATAGGCTTTTCTGTTTCCTGGAGGACTAAGCCACGGTATCCTTCGGGCACTTTCAGCTGTTCCCCCACTAAAGGGTAACCGCGCAAAGCGTTAGTCACGACTCCACTTCCGAATTCTGTTGCTTCCCTTGTGTAGTTGTTAAAGTATTGCTCCACGTTGGCCTCGCCATCCCCGTCTATTTTGGCAGGCAAATAGTGCAGCTCGACGGATTTGCTCTTAGCCAGGTTTTTGCCATTAAAATCCAGAGTGATTGACATTATTTATGTTTATATCGGTACAACAAAAGGTAAACAGAAACGCCGCCAAATGTGTAGTGCTGTGTAGCGCTCTAGTGGCTTCAGCAAAGCAACGATAGTTCTCAAATTTTATTTAAAAATGTTGAAATTATAGACCTATTTTTTCCGCTAAAATGTTTATTATAAAATTAAATTAAAACAAAAAGAAACTGTAAAAAAAAAACGAAGAGGTTCTAATATTATTTCAATAACTATCGATATAGGCAATCATATTATCGGAAAGTCATCGACTGGCTTTCATCTCTAGACGATTGCCACCACTAATTAAAATGGCGTTCGAGGTTGTAGTTAAATTTTTAAGAGAATCCAAAAAACAATAACGCGTGTGGCCGCGACAGCATATTTCGCGCATTATCTACCGTTCCGTGGACGTGCAGGCGTGTGGGCGTGCGTAGCTCACAGAATTTGTTAGCCGATTCGAGTGAACGAGAGCCAAAGAGTTGTGGCTCCGTTGGTTATTATTGCAAATTTTAGTACCACACATACTCGCTCAACGATAGCGACAGAAATACGAGTGCGAGTAAATAGTGAGGCACCCATACTGGAGCAGCGACTAAATTAAAGTTAATTAAACGCCTAGTGGTATTTCATTTAATGCAATTTGTGAAATAATAGACGGAAAGAGAGGGAGGGAGGCAGATCGAAGCGAATTGCTACTCCCCCGCTCCCACTCACCCCTGCAGCATGCGTGAGCTGATTCTGTGTGAAGGTGCGTGAGAGAGTGAGTGAGACATGTGCGTGTGAGGTGCAGCAGCAGCAACCAACAACAAAGGCAAAACAATTTTGGGTAAGTTTTTCGTGAATATTTTGCCTGCCTACCTGCAAGTTTTCCTACCTTTACCTTTACCTTTTTGGGCTGGGTTCTTGCACATAGGTAAAATAAAATACATACATATCGTTACCGAACTTACTAATAATACCCATATTTATTTGTTATCTTCAATTGCAGCTTGTAAAAAGTAAAACAGCAAATCGGTGTTATTATTTATATACATGAATATCTATGTGCGTGTGCCATGACACACAGCCACTACGATTTCAACCTTCAAGGCTACCGCAATAGCGATAACAACAAAAACAACTGCAGTTACCTTCGGCAATGAAATTTCCTCTCACCGCCCTCACCTGCTCCTTTTTATCCTCTGTTTCCTTCACCCTTCCTCCATCGCCTTCAACAACAAACATGCCCGCGACGTATAAATAATCAATATACAAAATAAATCCATTTATTTTTATACAAACCAAACAATATCAATTAAAAGTCGGAAATTATGAATAAATTGGATTACCCACGTCGCAATGGTACACACAAAGTTCGAATAACGAGTAAGTCTACTGAAATAAATACGCGCCTAGGTAAACCCGTCTAATATTTTGCGTTGTTTTTTGCAGTATTGTGTGCTAGAAACTTGGCCCGCAAGGATTTGTTTCGTGAGTATTTATAAAACACAGATTAAGAATACCTTTTTTTCGAGTCTACAAAAAGGGCTTGAAAATATATTTTCAACATTAAACTTCAGCTATATATTTTTTTGCACAGCTGGTTTTTTTCCTTTAATATATCTATATTATAAGAAAACTTGATAGTATTTGTGTCAATGAAAATATATTTCCCGGCCTGGTTCGTTTAAGCACTTAATTTCCCTGATTAAGTTTGATATTTTGGGAATTCGTTCAACTGATTGGGGCTAATTACTTGACTCACCTTTGGTTTGTTACGGGGAATTTCAGGTAGTTCGCCTGCTCCAAAACCACGAAAGTTTAGTTATGTTTGTTTTTCTTTTAACCATCAATTACGCACCTGTTCAGCCGTCCAATCAAAACACACAGTTTGCGGTAAATTAAAGTTTTGTTTTATTTGCCGCGCTTATTGCGCCTCTTCGTCTTCCCCTTCTTCGCGTTTATCTATGCATATGAGGTATCGCTAAATTTAGCACTTCCTTTTGTCTACTTTCATTTTTATACAAATTGCGGAAAGGGGCGGGCCCCCGTCCATCCCCTCCCCATTCCGAACCCATCAAGACAAGTGGGTGAGTGTGAGTGGTGCCATATCTGAGCTCTTTTTCCATATTTTGTTTAGATATAACAAAAGTGATTATTACTAATTTGCTTTCATTGCGGCTCACTCGCTCGCCCACATATACAATCGCACATGGCATAATTTTTCTTTCCCTGTATTCGTTATTTATTATTTGCTTTTTTCCACTTCTTGTCCATTTTTTACACTTGGCTGCACTTAAATCACGCGCCACGCAATACCCAATGTGCTGCCCTAAAAAAAAATGTTTGCTATACGATCTGTGATATGCTGTATCCGCGAGATTCCATTAGGGGATCTCTGGGCTCCCAAAAATGGATCCGTGTCTCCTGGTGTCACTTCCATTTCCTATCGATTATTAATGCTAATGCCTGAATTCCATAGCTCCGTATAGAAAGTGGCAGGGTCGAATACACTGTACTTCACATTTTATCGATTTGTTTTGATTAGATTTCAGTTATACCCTTCGCGGCGAACAGTCATTAGTGGGAAAATCCAAGCTTGGTTTGTTTTTTATCATGTCATAATTAGACCGGCTAGGTCTTTATTGTTCATAATCGTGAGTCAGAGTCAAAAAATCCCTAACACAGTAAGCTTAGGACTTTTCCTTCATAATTTACAACATAACACACAGTCAGTGAAGTATTCAGAGCTACCGGATATAGACGAGAAAATGATATCTTTTCCATTGCATCGCCGAGTTTTCTATTCTTACAAGATTTCTTCGGGAATAATTGGATCCCAAAGGGGGTTATCGGAATCTAAGAAGTTTCAACATGCTGTACATTCGTCTGATAAAATTGAAAATAGAAACTTGTCAAGCATTTCCGGGACCTCTATCGTAATAGATGGAAAGATCCAAATACCTTATTATACTAAGAGCGCAATCCCGCTCAAAAAGTGGCCAAATAAAATCTTCCATGTTATGGACCAAGAATCCAATTTAATTGATGATGATTTACTGTCTAGCGAACAGCGAAGCATTAACAGGGATCTTAACAAATCTATTAAGGGAGAGGGCTCAAAGTTTCCCAGCAAGAAACCTAAGCCAACAACGAAGTTTCCCATCAATGAAAATGCCGAAAAAGAACTAGAACCAGCTGAAAGAGAAAAACTAGAAGCCAAGTTATTAAAAAGGCTAAGAGATATTGCATCAGGAAAGAAATCAAAGCTCGAGGAAAAAGTTGAGGCGTTAAGGGGTGAAGCGGTCGAAGAGGAATCCGAAAAATGTGTGGAAAACACACCTGAGGAAGAAGCAGACGCTCCAAAAGACGACAAACCACCAATGAGTCTGCAGGCCAAGGAGCCACCTTCTACTCCACCACCCAAAAGTGATTCAGCTCCGCCGAAAGGAGGTGCTCCACCACCGAAAGGAGGGGCTCCACCACCGAAAGGAGGCTCTCCACCCACGGCTCCTCCAAAAGGTCCACCGCCTGGAACTCCACCTCCGCAAACAAAAACCACTTTTGGACCTCTAGCCGATGCAGATCGTATCTTCACCAACTTGTACGGCCGCCACGACTGGCGTTTAAAGGCAGCCATGAAGCGAGGGGATTGGTACAAGACCAAGGAGATTTTGGACAAGGGTGACAAGTGGATAGTGAACGAGATTAAGACGTCCGGATTGCGGGGACGCGGTGGCGCCGGTTTCCCCAGTGGACTCAAGTGGTCGTTCATGCACAAGCCGCCCGATGGAAGGCCCAAGTTTCTGCTGGTCAACGCGGATGAGGGCGAACCGGGCACGTGCAAGGATCGTGAGATAATGCGCCACGATCCGCACAAGCTGGTCGAGGGGTGTCTCATTGCTGGACGGGCAATGGGTGCCAACACCGGGTTCATTTACATTCGCGGAGAGTTCTACAACGAGGCGTGCAACCTTCAGTACGCCATATTAGAAGCCTACAAAGCTGGTTACCTGGGAAAGAATGCCTGTGGCTCGGGCTTCGACTTCGATCTCTATGTGCAGCGCGGAGCAGGAGCCTATGTTTGTGGCGAGGAGACCTCCCTGATTGAGTCCCTGGAGGGCAAGGCGGGCAAGCCGAGGAACAAGCCTCCTTTCCCGGCGGACATCGGAGTCTTTGGCTGCCCCTCGACGGTGACCAATGTGGAGACGGTGGCCGTTTCTCCAACGATCTGCCGGAGGGGCGGCAATTGGTTTGCCAGCTTCGGACGCACTCGCAACTCGGGCACCAAGCTGTTCAACATCTCGGGACACGTTTGCAATCCCTGCACCGTCGAGGAGGAGATGTCCATTCCCACCAGGGAGCTCATAGAACGCCATGCCGGCGGAGTGATCGGCGGGTGGGACAATCTGCTGGCCGTCATTCCCGGTGGCTCCTCAACGCCGTGTATTACAAAGAAGGATGCCGAGTGCTCCATCCACGACTTTGATGGACTAATGGAGGTGCGTTCGTCCCTGGGCACCGGCGCCCTGATTGTGATGAACAAGGACACGGATATCATCAAGGCCATTGCCCGTCTGTCGTCCTTCTACAAGCACGAGAGCTGCGGTCAGTGTACTCCGTGCCGTGAAGGACTGCACTGGGTGAACATGATCATGCAGAGATTCGTAAAGGGACAGGCGCAGATCGGCGAGATTGACATGCTGTGGGAGCTCACCAAGCAGATCGAGGGCCATACCATTTGCGCCCTGGGCGATGGCGCCGCCTGGCCGCCCCAAGGACTCATCCGGCACTTCCGGCCGCTGATCGAGGAGCGGATCAGGAAGCGGGAGGCCGACGAACAGGCCATTGCCGAGGCCGCCGCCGCCGAGCGGTTCCCTTGCCAGACGGTGGCTCCTTGCCCAGAATAAAGCGTGCCAATTGCAGCGACTGCTCCACTATCTCGATAAGATTATTTATTTTCCAATTCCTGGGGCGGTGGCACGCTGCTGACTTCAAGCTCCGCTGACTGGCGGCTTCCGTTCGAGTGAAAGTGCAGCCAGTCGTTAACTTCCCCGCCTGGTCGACTGGGCCACGGAATTGTGCCACGCAGCGTTAAGCCAGCGAGGGTTGAAAATGTAGTCTTGTTGCTGTCGAAAAAGCCGGCGAGGGCTTTCATTGCTCTTCTTTCTCGCTTTTCAGGCAGCTCAGCCGTGAAGCAAGTGGCGAAATGTGGCTTGTGGACTCGGAAGTTGGGTTATGCAATGCAGCTTGCCAAGCTTATTCTAACATATTTGGAAACTTTTGTTCATCTTCGAGGGCAGCGTCGTGGTTCACATGTTCGTTTCTGGTCGTAATGTTCTCGCAGTCTAATCGTAAAGTTACATTAAGAACCCGATTCCCCTGACACATTTGTATTCCCCACTATACTACCTCTTGCGAAGCATTCAAAAACATTTTTGGATTTAGATTGTAGATATTTATTTTTATACCCGACCCAACACGAATCAACAAAATTTGTCACACATATGGTTGGGCTCTAATGCGAAAAACTATGAATGCTGTGAAACTAGTTAGAAAATGTAGATACTATTTATCTATGGTGCGTTCTCTCAAAATCCAATTTAATGTATGTTTTCTAAAATCAGATGCAGTTAAAGATATTGTCATTCGTCGGTTGTTTAGGTATGTAATTGATGTACTGCATTGCAGAGGAAGTACTCTCCTTTCTTTCATTCAACCTAAACACACCTCTTACTTCCATATAGAGTGTTCTTTGGTTGTTTCGCTGTCTACCTACCTTCTACCTTCAGTCTTTCCCCGCTGCTTCTTGTACGAGTATGTTCCCTCTTGCATAAAATCAATCAACAGCTGCCTGGCGACGACAGCGAAGACGATGCAATGTGGCCTACTCGAATTACCTGGCCAAGTCAAACGGGTTGGTTGGTTGGTTGGCCGCTTGGTTGGTCGGTCGGTTGGTTGGTTGGTTGCTTGGTGGTATCCTCATCAGCTGATGGAAGCGCTGCTCTGGCTCGATTTGTGGCCCTAGCCATGACAACAGCGACAGCCTTGAGATAACGATTCGCGAGTGGATATAGATACACTAATATGGGAGTGCGAAAAAACCTAGTTGTGAGTCAGAGGCTGTCAGACTGGGAGGGACTGGCTGGGTCTAGTCGGATCTGGTCGCATAAATCACTGGCCGCGGCTCGATATACATAGTTCCTAATTGTTTAATTCAGCCGGAATTCCGTGCGCTTAATTTGTCAAGATTTCAGGCATTATCGGTGGCCGCCTGAAACGATAAGCAGAAGTAAGCGATTCGCCAGCGGGGGTTCCTATTTTGGTTCCGATAGCGGAGATAGATTTCACTCCGCCACTGCCTATATGTGTTTCCATATCTCTATCGCTGACTAATGACACTTGACCGCATTCACGTTTGCTGCTGGCCGGGATGTAAACATCTTTATTGAAGCGTTGTTCAGATTTAATTGACATTTCTTGCCCCTGCAGTGGAAACCGAAATAGCGGAGTGGACTTTCAAATGAGTGGTCCCCCTTCGGTTGCCAGTCGAGTTCTTAATATAGAACAACCTATTTCCACGGAATATGTGACATTTACAGAGTGGTTCAGAAATATTGAAATCAGTCTCTTGAAGGGCATGTTTATGCATTTGAAGAATTCAGGCGAGGAATGCAGGCTGTTATATTTATTCGAGGTTTTATGTTTTCACTTATACATCTTATCCGTGCGGATTAAAAGGAGGTGTTGTGGGAATCTGTGGCATTGTGCCTGGACGCGGATTCCAGCCTCTGTGGCGTCTCTCGTCAAATGGGGATGGATTTCCGGTAGCCAGGGTTACAAGGAGCAGGGCCAGCAGTCCCAGCAGGTGAATCCACGAGGTAGGCATTGCTATTTTGCTTGTGATGATCTGCAATGAAGTGGCTGTGCTTTTATAGATCTCTTTAGCGGAGGGGGTTTTCAGAACCGAAGCGATAAGCCTAACTCGAATGGGAACCACACGCTCGGGGCGGCACTTGTTCTGTGATTTTTAATCTGTCTTTGCTCTGCTGACCTCCTCCAGCGAAGAAAAGATTATGGATGGTGTTGGAGTTGGAGCTTCGGTGTATTTCTGGGGCACCTGCAAGCAGGCTGGCTTTATCTGCAGTCGTTGAGCGAAGCCAGCATGCTGGTGGGTATATCCGACTGCCTCGAAGTAACATTGGGGCAGGACTAGCAGTAGCAAAAGCACAAGAGACTTGAAGAGTTCCATGTTGGGTACAAACTAAACGAAAACACCGAACTAAGGTGCACTTAAATAGGGTAATTTTCGTGTCTACTATTGTTTGATAGATCAAAATTCACACTATCTGTAATTTACAGTGTTAAATGTACCCATTTTTCCAATCTAATGTAAATTAGGCTTATATATTGTGCACTAAAAGTAATAATTCGTAATAATCGTTGAAAAAGGTTGCATGCTGATGGAGAACAAATCATTTGTAATGCAGAAAAATAGCTTGCTGTGATTTGTTTATTCAAAAGCCTCTTTATATTTATTCAAGTTAACTGAGTTTTGTATTTACCTCGTTTTGCAGGTCTGCCCGATCCCTTTGCCAAGGTTCAGGTGGATGGAACCGCCCAGGTTTATTCGACGGAGATAAGCAAGTCCTCCCTGGATCCCAAATGGAATGCACACTACGATTTGTTTCTGGGCATTGGCGATGCCATCACGATAACCGTGTGGAACCAGCGCAAGATACACAAGGGGAGTGGATTCCTGGGCTGTGTGAGGATACCCGCGTTCAACATACAGAGCCTCAAAGGAGCCGGATGTAAGTTGAACTTATTTTCAAGAGTCATGCAATTACTTACTTATAATCTCGTTGAACCACAGTTCAGCGCTTGGACCTGGGAAAACTGTCGCCGGATGACGACGAGCTGGTGCGCGGTCAGATCATCATTTCGCTGCTTTCCAAGGACGGCCCCAGTAGTGGCAATCCCTTGGCGATCGTGGGACCCAGTGGCGATGTTCGCGGGCCGTCGGAGGACGACTCTTCGGAGGACAGTTTGCCCGAGGGCTGGGAGGAACGTCGCACGGACAATGGACGCATCTACTATGTGAACCATGCCACCAAGACCACGCAGTGGGACCGGCCCAGGCACGCTAGCGGAGTGGGTGGCCAGACCACCTCGCCGCATCAGCGCCACAATGCGCACAACGGCAATTCAGGCGGTGATCGACAGGCGCCGGCTGGACCAACGCGCTCCACGACCTGCACGAATCTGATGAACGGCGGCCACCGCAGCAGAGAGTCGGCGGTCACGGCCTTGGACGAGCGACGGCACTCCACGGAAATCCTGTCCAGTGCCGGCAAGGAGAACACCAGCCCCACAACCCCTGTTTCGGCCACGGCCACGCCCGGCAAGAAGACCACCTCATCGAACTCATCCTCTTCGAGTGGTCGCACTCTGGAGCAGCGCCCCACAAACGAACCGGCAACGCCCACTAGCAGCACTACGGCGGCGTCGGTTCGCCTGCACAGCAACAACGACAATCATGTGAAAACGCCAAAGCACCAAACGAACGGCCATGCTCCGCCAGAGGCTACGCCCACCTCGCCCACGGGCCAGCAGAACTATGTGAACGGGAATGCCCAGAACGGGAGTGGCGCTGGAACCGGAAGTGGCCAGGCGGCGCAGCCCCAAAGTGCAAGCAACGGCTGGGCGCAGGAGGATGCCACAACGACGACATCGCCCGCGTCGACGACAACTCCTCCCAGGCACAGCCAGAGTCCGCCGACCCCGAACACATCGCCACCTGCCTCGGTGACGCCCTCTGCCAACGGGAATGTGCACAGTCCGAATGCAAACAGCACACCGGGACGAGGCGGGAGCGAGGGAGGTGGAAGCAGATCCTACACAGCAGCCACTCCCGGCCAGCGTTCGCAGCGCCGCAGTTCGCGACAGCAGGGCGAGGAGTCCTCCACAAGGCGACGCTCGTCGCGAGGAACTCGAAACGGAGGCACCTCTGGTGGCGGCGGCGGTGGAGGATCTGGGCAGCGATACGCTTCGGCGGCCATTGCCGCTGCCAACCAGGCAGCTCGTCCCTTCCTGGATCTGCCACCGGGCTATGAAATGCGCACTACGCAGCAGGGCCAGGTGTACTTCTTTCACATACCCACGGGCGTCTCCACGTGGCACGATCCACGGATTCCCCGTGACTTCGACACCCAGCACCTTACCCTGGATGCGATCGGACCGCTGCCGAGTGGCTGGGAGCAGCGGAAGACGGCCTCGGGAAGGGTGTACTTTGTGGACCACAACAATCGGACCACGCAGTTCACGGATCCCCGGCTGAGCGGCAGCATCCTGCAGATGATTCGACGGGGAGCAGTGCCACCGGCGGCGGCGAATTCCGGGGCACCTGCTCCACCGGCTGCCAATCCTGCACCGGCCACGCCCTCAGCCACGGCAGCCGTTCCGGCCCAGACAACGGTTGCGAGCAACGCCACAACAACGACGACCACAGCAAACCCGCCCCATCGCATCGTTCCGGACCTGCCGCAGGGATTGCTCGAGGGCGCCGACCTCCTGCCCAAGTACCGCCGCGATCTGGTGGGCAAGCTGCGAGCTCTGCGCACCGAGCTGCAGACGATGCAACCGCAATCCGGCCACTGCCGTCTGGAGGTGTCGCGCAACGAGATTTTCGAGGAGAGCTATAGACTGATTATGAAAATGCGGGCCAAGGACATGCGCAAGCGTCTGATGGTGAAGTTCAAGGGCGAGGAGGGTCTGGACTACGGCGGAGTGGCGCGCGAGTGGCTGCACCTGCTCTCGCGCGAGATGCTGAACCCGCAGTACGGCCTCTTCCAGTACAGCCGGGATGACCACTACACGCTGCAGATCAACCCAGACTCTGGAGTGAATCCCGATCACCTGTCCTACTTTCACTTCGTGGGACGCACCCTGGGCATTGCCGTGTTTCACGGTCACTGCCTGGATGGTGGATTCACTACACCCTTCTACAAGCAGCTGCTGAACAAGCCAATCACGCTTGGTGATATTGAGGGCGTGGATCCTGAGCTGCATCGCAGCCTCACCTGGATGCTGTAAGTCGATTTATCACATTTGTTGTTTAAAATTGTTCCTTTACGATCGGTTTGTCTTAGGGAGAGTAACATCAGCGGCATCATCGAGTCGACTTTCAGTGTGGAGAACAATAGCTTTGGCGCTCTGGTGGTACACGAACTGAAGCCTGGTGGTGCCTCCATTCCCGTGACGGAGGAGAACAAGCGGGAGTACGTGAAGCTCTATGTGAACTATCGTTTCATGCGCGGCATCGAGCAGCAGTTTTTGGCCTTGCAGAAAGGTTTGTAGTTGGAAGTGGTTGTGTTTTGAGAAAATTAATTAATTTGGTATTATTCTCTAGGGTTCTGTGAGCTGATACCCAGCCATCTCTTGCGACCGTTTGATGAGCGCGAACTGGAATTGGTCATCGGCGGCATCTCCAGCATCGATGTCAACGACTGGCGGAACAATACGAGACTGAAGCACTGTACGAACGAAACGACGCAGGTGTTGTGGTTCTGGCAGGTACGTTTTACCACTGCTTATCCCCAATTTGGAACCATTCTTATATATTCCAATACTTATTCGTTCAATTCTCACTCGTCTTTAGGTGGTCGAGTCTTATAGCTCCGAGATGCGAGCCCGCCTGCTGCAGTTTGTGACTGGATCGTCGCGAGTGCCGCTTCAGGGATTCCGGGCGTTGCAAGGCTCCACGGGAGCGGTGGGCCCACGACTGTTCACTATTCACCTAACTGCCGACGTGCCCACACAAAACCTGCCCAAGGCGCACACCTGCTTTAACCGGATCGATTTGCCACCCTACGAGACGTACCAGCTGCTCTGCGACAAGCTGACGCAGGCCGTTGAGGAGACCTGTGGCTTCGCCGTGGAGTGAAGAGCAGCAAATGAAGTTACCAACTCCCGATCCACGCATATGCATATACATAGACACCTTTCAATATATATAATACACAACATTATAAAGCAACATATATCAAGGCGATTTGAAATCAAAATTGTACTGACCCTGGTCAAGATGATAAGTTTTTATTTTTATTTGTTTGTTGATGAACTGCTTCCGCAGCGCTGTTTAATCTTGTGTGCTGCGCATTTTGCAGTTAAAAATTTAATTATTTAGCGAGTATGTACTGACTCATCGTATACATAGTTACCAAGTGCATATATAACATGAGTATATACACTTTCACACCCCCGAAACCGACATATACATATTTATATATATATCTACCCTGGCCTTTGTTCGTTTACGTCGTGGCGCGTGTTATAAATTGTAGTTTAAAATATTACGAAACCAATTATACATACAATTATACAAGATTATACATATATCATAGTTGATAATTAGGCATAACAAAATTTTTAATTGTAGGCATTGGACCGGCAATTCTTTCGTGCTTTTGTTTACTTTAGTACATTTTTGATGTTTATTAATTACATTTTGTACATTTTTATAAAACACAAATCGAACTCACTGCTAAGTTTTTAATTATTGTTTAAATCGTCCTTAAACACACCGCACATCTGCATCAACACACACTCATCGACACACCTAGCTTGCATATTTTATAAGTAGTATGTGAGCAAAACGATTGCCTACCCCAAAAATGAAACGAAAAAATATGAGAGCAAAACAAAACACTTGAAAAATTACTCAATTATTAAATTAGTTATTTTTTAAATTTTTAAATAAATGCAATTATTTAAATTACCCTTTTGTTGATTTTAATTTTATTCCCTGCCGCATCGCCAAAATCAAAACTCTAAAGGATCAAACTTCATATACACCTACATCTTTAATACAACATATTTACATAAGTTTTTAATGAAAACGAATTGGACAAATTTCTAGAAAGTGATATTAGTGAAAATTTTATCTGACTTTAATTAAAACTTACCATTTGGTAGATATTTAAGAACCCCACCCTGTACCCGTTTCCAAAACCACCCAAAGCCCCAAAATGTAGTGCATATGTGAGATCTATTGATTTTTTATTAAGAACGAGGATTCAACCCTTGGATTTAAGCAGATAGAAGTTACCCCCCAAAATACAACACAAATCGATCGTTAACTTTTTAGCTTTAGTGTGAGATCTAGGAAGCGAATGACTAAGGACTTAAGGCAGCAATCCTGCGCACATTGATAAGGACTCTGCTCCATTAACCGAAAGGGATTAATAAATTAATGAGCCTTAAAAGAGTTGTTTTATTTTTATGGCGATATAAGTTTGTTTCGATTAAAAGGTTTTTGAGTGTGTTAGTCTTTTAAAAAAGATTATTATAAAAACAAAAAATTGATTGCCGAAACCCGGGATTGAACCGGGGACCTTTAGATCTTCAGTCTAACGCTCTCCCAACTGAGCTATTTCGGCAGATGTCGAGGATGTGCCAAAAATAATACTAGTGGATAGTATCACTGCTTGTGTAAACTTTAGGTGAGTGTCTTCGCTTAAAACAAACAATTTACAGAATTAATTTTCTGATATTCTACATGTCAAATGTGCCCATCAATTTGTTTACTTATTCGTTTTGATTTTGTTTATTTTCTACAATTGAAAATTATTAGGATTTATTCAAACGCTTATGCTTTATACGTAAACCAAACTTCTTTTTTAGTCGAAAAACTTTTTCTTGTCACAAGAATTGCCTTCCTACCCCATGTAAACTTGAAAAACTACCTCAATTTTGTATATTTTCCATCTGCCGAAATAGCTCAGTTGGGAGAGCGTTAGACTGAAGATCTAAAGGTCCCCGGTTCAATCCCGGGTTTCGGCAATTATATCTTTTTTGTTCCTCACATGATAAAATAAAATAACAGAAAGATTACGTATATATATTTTTGAATTTATTTGTCTATACTGATAGTCTCAGTCTGAGACATTATTAGTATTATAGCAAGCCGCCAGTACTTTAAATAATACAAAGTTTACAATGTAGTGAATCTAGTTTTACATACGACCTAGGATTAACTAAGAGTGCATGACTATTTATTTTCCGGGGCATTCGAGCCCAAACTTCTAGTAAGAAACATTTCCGTCGTCGAGTGGAAGTGTAGATATTATATATAGCAGCTCCATAAGGTATACGAAAGTAGAAGGCTTAGCCTAGTTTAGCTACGGCTGGCTGTGGTCTTGGTGAAAAGCGGTCGACTTTGGAGCCAAGCCAGCGGGCAGTTCATACGATAAATTATAGCAGCATTACAACTACGATTCTTTACGCTATTAAGTTACAACTCAAAATCGTTCGCGGGTTACTAAAGCTAGTGCACGGCTGGATCCGGCTGGTCCAGTCCAGGCCAGTCCAGTCCAGTTAAGTCAGGAGGGAGCGACGAGAGCCCGCTCAGAAGTCGGGATCGTAGTCGCGGGAGTAGCGCGTCCGACTCGCGTGGTTGTTGTAGCTGTACATCTGGTGGGCGTCGGCGAAGGCGTCCGGATACTGGTGGCCGTACCCCTGCTGGCTGTGCTGCTGCTGCTGCTGCGATCCCTGGTGGTGGTGCGAGGGATACTGGCTGTGGCCTCCTCCTCCGTGGCTGCCGTGGTGGAGCTGCGGCCTCTTCAACGAGTCGCCCTTCTGCGAGTAGGTCGGCTGCTGGTCGTAGAAGTAGTCCCCGCTGGAGTGCGGGTGGCGGGTGGACCGCCAGCTGTCGTAGATGTTGGAGCTGTTGCTGCCGTGCATCGAGTTGGTGAAGCGCTGGAAGGAAGGAGTATTACAGAACGGTTAGAAGGATTAGAAGCTCTCTAATTAATTGGAAATCTCTCCCTACCTTCGGCTTAATGGGTTGCTTGGTGTCGTTCCAGGGATCGTCGATGTTGTAAAAGTCGTCCACGCCGTAGTTGTCCGCACGACCCATGTGGTTGACCTTCAGCTCGTTCAGCATGTCGTTGGTCAGGGGAATGGGCGTCTTCTTGGCCCTCTTCTGGCGATTCAGTAGCTGTAATCAGAGGAGAGTGGTTAGGCAAACCCTTGAAAGCTGAAAAGTTAAAAGATGAACTCACCACTGTGACTCCAAAGATGACGACGAAAACCAGGGAACCCACTCCGATCACAATCACCACGATGGCCCACTGCGGAATGAGCAGATCCTCCTCGGCAAACTCCACGTTGGTGTGAACATTCTTGGCAATGACTGCAGGGGATATAAACTTGAACAACATATTCCTCAAACAGATAATGCCTTCACTCACCACTGAAATCCGTGGCCACGGGGTCGATGATGTATTTGCCCATCTGGTAGCTGGCCGTGACCAGCTGCTCCTCCTGGGGACCCGAGACACTGTCCGTCTCGTTCTCCTGGGCATCCTTGTCGGGCAGCACCAGAGTCGCCGGCTTGGTGAGGGCGTCGTGGAAGAGCTGCTTGATCTCCAGGGTGTCCACGTCCTCGGTGATGTTGGCCAGCTCCACGTAGTAGTCGACCAGGACGCTGCCCTTGCTGAAGCTGTCGATGCGCACCTTCTTGTACCACTTGTTCAGCTGGGGAGCTCCGGAATAGACTTCATTAAGCTGTGGAATCAAATAATAAGTACAATATATAGTGGAATTTTTCCTATTTTAAGAGAAGTGGAATCCCTAAATTCGAATGCAAGAGTATAACCACCACTTACCTGGGCCTCCAGCTCGTGGGCGAGGTTCTTCCACTCGAGGGTGTTGTGGTCGAGGAGCTCCGGCTTCCAGGCCACGCCATCGATGATCTTGATGGTGGCGGCCAGGTCGCAGTCGGCGGTGCAGTGGCCCGGCTTGGTGGGTCGCGGAGTGGTCGTCGTGGTGGTGCTCGTCGTGCTGGTGGTGGTGCTCGTGGTGCTGCTGGTGCCGCTGGCGGTGAGCAGGTCCTCGAAGTTGATGGTCTGCGCGCTCAGCTTGTCGATGGAGAGGGGCGTGGTGGGCGGAGTGGGCCAGCCGGTGAACTCGGTGGTGGCCCGGGTGGGCGGACCCTTCTTGATCATCACCTGCAGCGGCGAGTTGCCGGACTCGGTGGCTCCTCCCCCGTCGGCGGAGGGATGCGGGGTGGTCAGGCGGTGGGAGCCCACCCGCTTGTGGAAGCCCTTCGGGAAGACAACCTTCAGGCCACTTCCCCCGGAACTCTCCGTGACGGCTGCTTCGGTGGTGCTGGGTGGTGAAGCCACCTTGGGCTTGGCGGTCGTGGTGGTGGTGCTGGTGGTCGAGGCCGGATGCACCTTCTTGGCCTTGTAGCCCGGCGGCAGCAGGGAGGCCGGGATCTCGTCGCTGCCCTCGCTCTCCGTTTCGTTCAGCTTGAATCCGGGCGGCAGCAGGTTCTTCAGCTCGTCCAGCTTGATGGCGGTCACTCCTGGTGGCAGCTTGGGCTCCTCCTTTGCCTCCTCCTTCTGCTGCTTCTCCTCCTTGGGAGCCTTGTAGCCGGGGGGAAGCTGGAAGGTGCTCAGGTCGTCGAAGGGCACGGCGACTGGCAGGTTCCTCTGCGTGGTCGAGGGATTAGCGGTGGTGGTGGTGTTCTCCGGCCTGGGAGTGCTGCTCAGCTTGTAGTCCTTGGGCAGCAGGGAGGCCAACTTATCGTCGAACTGGATCTGGCTGAAGAGGCTCTCCAGACCCGCAGAGGGATTCGGACTGCTCTCCTCCGGCTTCGACGTGGTGGTGCTCGTCGTGGTGGTCGTCTTCGGTGGCTTGTAGCCCTTGGGCAGGAGTCCCGCCAGGGCCACGTCCTGCACGGTCACCTGGCCGCTCTTGAACGACCGGCTGATGGTGGAGTTGCGTCCTGGCTTGGCCTTCGCCACCTCAGCGGCGGGAGGAGCCTCCGTGGTCGAGGTGGTGGTGGTGATCTTGCGGTTCTTGTAGCTCGGCCTGGGCTTGAATCCCACCGGGAGCAGGGTGGCCAGCTCGTCCATCTCCGTCTCGTCGAAGTGCTGTACCTTCAGCTTGCTGCTAGTGCCACTGCTGGTGGTTCTCGGGGCGGAGGTGGTCCTCGGCTGGTACTTCCTGATGTGCGGTACGAACTTTCCTGGTCCCGTGCCCACCGTGGTGCTGGTCGCCGGCGTGGAGGAGTCCATCTGGCTAATGATGGGGTACTTGCCGGACAGCAGGCCGCTCGAGAGCTCCGACTGCACGCGGTCCAGCTTGTCGATGATGCTCTCCGTGGAGGCGGCCACCGGAGGCTGAACGGAGGAGGATGAGGAGGAGCTGCTGGGAGCGGACACCTCCTCACTGCCCTCCGGCTGCTTCTGCGGCGGAGTCTGCTGCTGCTTGGAGTGCACCTTGCGCTCCAGCTCGGAGAGCGTCTGCTTGGTCTCCTCCTGCTCGATGGCCGGGAAGGGCAGGAACCGGGCTCCGTTGATGCTGCGACTGGGTTGGATGGAGGCCACCACCACGTAGTTCTCGGTGGCGTTGCCGCCCTTCTCCTCCTCCGCGTTGATGGCAGTTGTGGTTTCCAACTTCAGATCAGCATGCGAGGCGATATCCTCCTCGTCGTTCTCCTCCTCCTCGGTTATCAAGTTGGAGCTGGGGGTAACTGGCGCTGGGAGAACAGTGGATCCGTTGACCACGCTCTTGGTGGTTACCACCGAGATGATCTCGCGATCCTCCTCGTGTTCGCCACTGGGCGTGGATGGCTTCGAGTCCTGGCTCTCCACTTCGCTGGTCGAGTCCTCGCCTCCCTCCTCGTCGTCGTATTCGTAGTCCTCGCCCTCGCCTTCGTCATCGTACTGGGATTCGGAGTGATCCTCCGGCTTCTTCTCGCTGTGGTCCTCCGACTTGGACGTGCTGTGCTCCTCCTGCTTGGAGGACTTGGGCTCCTCCTGCTGGGATGCATTCTCCTCCGGTTTCGGTGGGACCTCCTCTTCCCTTTCCTTCTCGATCTCTGCCTGTTTGGAGGTGCTCTCCACTGGCTCTTCAGTGGTCACGATCTGCTCCTCCACGTGGAGCTCCTCGGTGGACTGGTTCTCCAGGGGAACAACAGTGGTGGCTTCTTCCAGCAGCTCCTCCTCATGAGCCGGCTCCAAAGTGGTGACCTCAACCTCTTCGTTGGTGACCTCGGAAACATCCGTTTGGCTCTCCTCGGTGCTGCTGGTGCTGCTCTCGTGATCCACCTCGGAAACGGTGGTCAGTTCGGAGGGTTCCACCGGCGAGGATGCCTCGTCCTTCTCCACGGTCACTGGGGTCACACTCTCCTCCTGGAGCGGCAGCTTCTCCAGGCTGGAGGACTCCTCGGTTCCCTCGTCGGACTCCTCCTCGTACTGCTCGTCCTGCTCCTCGTCCTCCTGCTCCTCCTCCTCCTCCTCGGCGCTCTCGGTGGTGCTGGTGGTTCGCGCCGTGGGTCTGGCCGGCAGCTTTAGCCGGGCCGCACTGTAGTTGAAGGGTCGCTTGCTGACCACGCTCACTGGTTCGTTCACCTCGCGGCTGATGAAGACGGGTCGCCTGGGATTCGGCGACTTCCGACCGAAACTGGGACGATCCGCCGGAGTATTCTGGGTGGTCGAGGTGGTGCTGGTGCTGGTGGACTTGGCGCGGTTGCTGCCATAGCGGTTGAACCGCTTGCTGCTCACCTCCGCACTCCCAGTGGTTGTGGTCGTGGTGGATGCAGTGGAGCTGCCGGGTTGGTAGCGATTCCGAGGTCTAAAAGGAGTGACCGCCGGAGTGGCTGGATTCTCCGGGAGGGCCGAGACCGGAGCCTGAGTCCGTGTCCTGGAGGGCGAGAAGCCCCCGTTGCCAAATGGCCGACTGCTGCTCGACGGACGCTTTTCGTTCTGCAAATAAAAAATTCAAAGGTTTAATGGGAGGATTACCAAAAGTATTGTTATGATAATGGGTTCGGATTTCGGTGCATATGGAGTACTTTGGCCAAGAAGAAACCGCTCGTTCACAGCCTCGACTGTCGTCATGGGAAACTGTTACAGTTTCGACATGGAGTGGAGACCGCAATCTCTGTGGTTCGTCTGCTGTCGATTGTCTTGCGTGCGAACTCTTCTCAACCGCCGTGCCATTCAAGTGATTCTCAAATTTGTCTAAAGCGTTTTGTGCAAATTTCCAGACTCCCCACCACCACCATCTACACCTCCACCTCCACTTCCAACTCCCTTCATCCGTTCATCCATAATTTATGCGCTCGAATTTATTTAGTTTTTATGTGAAGGCAACCTCGCAACTGTCAAAGTTAGCAGATTCCCCCCAGCAGGTTACCAAATCCGTTGCACGGCGAAAAATAAGATCGTTTTGAGCCCGACTTGATCTTCTTTCTCAGTTTTGACTTTGTATAATTTAAGGAATATTATTTATTATTACTAAACAAGGGTGTTTTTAAATAAGTGCCTGGTCCAATTGATTTAAATATGAAACTTTGTATATAGTTACTTTGATTGATTCATAGATTATTGATGTTTTCTCTACGTGAAAATGATTGGAGATTGGCTGTGGATGGCAGGTGGAGAATGGCCAGAGAAGTGGAATCTGTTAACCACCCGCCTGATCTCAATAGTAATGCCAACTAATGAGCTCCGAGCGCCCACCAGCAATCGTTATTATTGCCGATTAATCGTGAGCTGATTTGATATTTAAGCCGGCATCAATCAAGGCAACACTTTCGCTCGAATGGGCCAACAAATTGCTGCAATTAACTGAGAAATTTGTGTGGGCAAACCGAGCAATCGGAAAAGACAAATAGAGCGCGAAACTCTTCCGCTCTGACATGTCAATTATGAGTTCGAAACAAAATAAGTTAAGGCAAATATTAGCAACTTGAAGTCGCACAAGCTGAATGCAAACACTTGCTCCTCGAACTGTTTTCAAAATAAACAGAAATTGCCGAAAAAAAGGCTGGCAAAGGGAACATGATTTATGAACGGAGTTCGCTGGTTTGCCAAAACTTTAAGCAAATAACAATCAAAATGTGGAGCATGAAATGCAATCGGTGAAAGGTAAAATATTTTTGCGGCAATTCGATTTGGCCTTTTTCTGCGGTTTTGTGAGGCAAATGTTTTTTTTTTATGTTTGAGTAGTGAACAAAAACTAAGTTCGCGTGGCTCGCAACTGGTTCTGAAGTTTGGCTACTTGAAGTGGTAGTAATGAATAAAAAAAAAGAAAAAGAAACGCCGCGAAGCATTTACCGCTTGGAAGTCACGTAAGACTCCCGTCTGGCCAACACCGAAAAAACTGATATTGGCCAAAATCAGAGCAGAGCCAATTGTTTTGTTTTGTTAACTCGTTATGCAATGCCAAAGCGAAATTGTTTTGCCTGAGCTCGATTTCGAGTGCTTCTTGTTATGCCAATTGAGATTGCTTTTCTGTCGCTTTTACTTTCCGCGATCTGCACTCTCCATCTGGATTTACACAGAAAACAAAATAGCAGATAAGCAATTAACTGGATATTGATTAAAAAGTTATTCAGATTATTGATAAATTAATTACATTCTGTTGAGATCAATTGTACTACAATTGGGTTAAAGGTTTGTAGAGGTTCTGTATTATATGTAAATTAAATCTATAAAAATCTTTTGCTACACTTTGTTACCAGTGTATTTAGACCTCGATTTGCTTACCCCATTTTCGCTGAAGTGGGCCAGAAACTGCGTCTGCTGGTGGGGCACATTGATGCGCTGCGTCTGCGGCTGGAAGCCACCGCTCAAGCTGTTTCCCGATCCCGATCCCGATCCAGATCCAGATGCCGATCCACTCCGTATCGCCTTGGCGCGTGTGAAGCCGTTGGTCAGCGATGCGGACGTTGCACCAGATCCCGCTGCCACTCCCCCCGCCCCTCCCGCTGCCGCCGGCACCCCAAAGGGGCGTGGCGAGATATCGTAATAGTCCGTCTGGCGATTCGGTTTCTGCGGTGGAGAAATAAGCATCGTGATAGGCTTTTAATGGTGTTACGGCGCGGCAGGTTAATTAGTTTTACTTTTTGTTTTGGGGGCTTTTGTCAAGCGATATAAACGGTATGATAAATAATGGATTGGGGCTTCCAGCAGAATGGCTCTATAATTAAAACTATGTGGGAATTAATATTATAGTTCTTCGTTTGAGGATTCCACCTTGGGTTTTTGAACTTTCTGCGCACCTCATTAATCTTATCTTGAAGAACCGCAGCTTCTTAAGGTCATGAACTACATTTAAATAATCTTCATTTTTGGATCATTAAGGAGAAAAGAAGAAAGATAAATAAATATTTTTTTAAGACTGAGAAAGGTAAATATTAATATCCTAAAACCAGAAGCCTTAATGATTTTGGAAGCTGAGAAATAACAGGTATTCTTGGGTTATCTTGAGAATAGGATTAAAAATTTAACAGGTGGTGTACTGATTTACAATTCCCGAAATTGAATCATCCTCTGAATAACCTAATGAATCATTGTGAATCAGAAGCATTTAAACGTATTTACCAACTTGTTTAGTCACCGCTACATGCAAATCATCTTTGAGGGTTCTTTTTGACGAAACCCAGTGGTGACCCAATAAAGTATTTCCCAAGTGGGAAACCAAGAAGAAAAGTACGTTTCCAATTAAATTGACAAGTCTTATCCTTGCTCACATTAGAGTTTCTTAAGCCGACAAAATGTGACTTTGAGCTCTAAATTGATACCCCGAAATGCGTTCAAGTGGCAGAACTATGGTAAGCAGGCTCTTAAGATGACAAAGTCGGTAATCTAGGTCAAAATCAGGTGGGCAGGGGCACTTGGTGCTCGGAAAAGATCGGACAGGCCCTTCTCAAGCGACTCCAACGTGTGGCGAACAATGCCACGGAGCTCTACTCAGATTATTAAAGAAATCCACATCGAAAGCCGGCGCAAACAATGGAAATCGATTGAAAGCATTTGATTGAAGTGTATCAAGGCCGTGCGAAGCGATATCCAGCGACTCACTAATTATCCAGTCGCAGTTTCGCCTCCGATCTAAGTACTTGTTGTTATGCCACTCTTATTGGTATTGTTTGGACTGGATTTTACTTAACGCCGTTCGCTGGCTTTTTGAAAGTGCAGCCGCCCGGGCTTTTCGACTGCATTGGCTCCAAAAGATTTGCTCTGTTAAGCAAATTGCATACAAAACGCGAGTTTTGTTGCTAAAAGGTGCATTTCAATGCATTTATTTTTCCGCTTCTCGGCGTATAGTAAGCCACTCCACGCATCAGAAAACCCGCGGCTCCCTCTGCCACCGAACTCTTCAAAGTCCCAGATTGGGAGTTCCAGATCTTACCTCCCGAGAGAAATGCGGCTTTTGGCCATCGGACTTACTCTGATTAACAGTCATTTGAGGGGCGGCTCCACTAATGGCAACACCTTCTCATTTGTGCAGAGAAATACTAGTTGTTATATTAGCTTTTATTGTAAGGCAATCTTTTTTGTACAGAAAGCACTGGAAAAATGTAACTTGTACTATATAATAGCTTTAACAGGTAATAGATAAATTATCTATCTATTCAAACTTGAAATGCTTTATTATATGTTTCTCAAGTTATCAAGAACTTCTAATTTGATATGAGTAGTGAGGTTTTCCTCTATCTATTTTTATTGAATTTCAAACAGAGAGTAACTATTATTTTTTCTAGTGTAGGTTTGTATGCTCTGATATGCTTTCAGATCTAAATTTCACTCCCATTGTCAAACGGTTGGACCGAGCTTTGTGTGTTAGTTGGTGAGTGAGGCCACTCACGAAGAAAGCGATCGCCAGTCGACGGGGAAATTAAGGGGTTATATACCTTTTTTTTTTTTAAAAAACGAAAAATTTTTTTAAGCTGAATCCTAAAGTATATCCCCTAGAGAACATTTTCCCAAATTTTTGAAGAGATCCGAATAATAGTTCGATAGGAAAACAGCGTTTTGAGGCGCGGTACGTCATTCTTTGTACCGCAACGTAAAACTTTGAATGCGATTATCTCAAAGTCGTTTTTTTCCAAAAGTGCCTTTGCTGTGACCGCGATTGCACAAGAACTATTTGATCGATCTTCTTCAATTTTGTTTTTAAATATTCGTAATGATTGTGCCGAGTTCGTCATTGAATCAGTTTTTATGCGGCAATTTCGATTTTGCAGATAAGAAATTTTTAATAAAATTTTTAGAGCTCGAAAAATCAATTTTTTGAAAAAATTGTTACTGTATGCAGAAAAAACCAAATATTCTTGAAGTAATTCAATGACGAACTAGAAATAATACTAAACTAATAAAAATTTTTTGGTTTATTGATTTTAGTTGACCCGCTGGACTTCCATCGTGGTCACCGCAAGCCGCTATAACAAAAAAAGGGTTATGAGAGAATTGCCATAACTTCGAAAGTTATTTATATTTTTTTAAGAACAAACGTTTGTTGTGTCTATAAAAACATGTACTATCAATAAATAATAACCTCAGTATCATAAAATAATTGCTACACACCTGAAAAAAAATCCAAAGTTCCCTCATTTTTTTCGCTCAAAAAGGTATATAACCCCTTAAAAACAAACGTTTCTAAGACATTTGTCAATATGGATAGCGTAATGAAGCTATGAAGCTATGAAAGCCTCGCTCACGTCCGTGGAAAGCTGTTGCTGTTGAGCAGAGGAAGAGGGTTATTGCACCGCCAGTCGGCATTACGACGCACTTTCCCCCTAGACCAACACACTTAGACACTCGACTTGGCCAGTCAGCCAATCAGTCACTCAAATAAATCATAATTTTCCATTATGTTTGTGATAAGCCCAAAGGCGGAGTGGAGTTCGCAGGAAGGATCTGCTTTTCAATCCCTGTTCCTTTATCTGCATGAAGACGTCTTCATTCATCATCTGGAGAGCTGCCCTTGGGTTCTTTGATGCTACTGCATCTGGACTTGAGCCGGGTTAATTGAGTTTTTCTCTGGCTCATAAAGAAGTCATTTCCATTAGATGCAGTTGGATATAAAGCGAATAACTGGACACCGAAAGATGAAGCACCCTAACCCATGAAAAATTAAAGTACAAGTTAGGTTTTACTAAATCTGTTTATAAGCCTTATTTGTTCCATACTCCTTGAGGGGTTCTTAAATATTGTCAGTTAATTAACATCAATTAACATCATATACCTTGCATATTTTGAAGATACATTCCCAAATGATCTGTAGAAAATATTGCTTAATACTCTGTGGAATCATAAAAACTCTTGGGAAGGGAATTATGAAATCAGCAGCACAAAACGAGCGTTGCAGCTCCAGTTGGAGGATCGCATCTTGGGATCGGTGGTGCAGCAGTCCCAAGCCAAAGCCAAAGCCCCCTGCTGAGGGGCACCACCTCCTGCCCCTTTTGGGCACCAAAGGCCTTTCAATTAGGGCCAAAGCTGCAAGCTGCAAGTTGCAGGCTGCAGACAAAGTGCGTGCTCATCGCATTTCAGACTGGTCGTAAACAATATGAATTTACACTTTTTTCAATTAAGAAACAACCTGGCCATCGCCACCCTCCTCCTCCTTTCCTCGAATGGCTTTGAATAGCCAACTTCCACAATGGCTCACGCATATTGTAGTTATATTCGGATTCGTTGATATGCAGAAGCCGATTCGCTTTGTTTGACTTTGGTCGAGAGAAAGTACGGGCTTGGGCCATCCAAATGGCCAGCTTGCCATCTCGATTCACGCATATATTTTATATCTATAATTCGATTGTAGTTTCATGTTTATTTCTGATTGGATAGCGTGCAGCCTACGGATTTTTTAAAGCAATCCAACAGTTTTTGACAGTCGCGTGCCGGCAAATAATATGAACATAAATGAAATTTTTAGAAATGAGATATCAAAGAGAAAGGTTGAGTCTCTAAAGATCAGGAGATACACTGCATATTATATCCTGGTGTTAAAATAACTTGACTAAAGGTCTTTCAATTGATCAGGTGGAAATTAAGGAAAAAGGAACCTGTCTATATTAATTCTTTATTATCGACGTTTACAGTTTTAATAAGATAAGGTATATCTCTGGTTCACAAACTAACTAACACCTGCTTTTAATATTTAAAATTTTTCTTTTACACAGCTAATAAAGCTCCGTGATCCATAACGATCCCCTGACAATGTATCCATATCCTGCCTTTCGTGACTCGCCACCATTTCGACATCCATCAGCAATTTAAATTCCTGCCTGCAGTTTTGGCCAGCCAACTAAATCAAATTTCATGTGAGGCATGTGGAAATCCTTTGCGTTTTGCATTCGATTTGATTTCGTTTTCGTTTGTGGCTTTGATTGACTGGCATGCCTGGAGCCCACAAAAGTCGGAAAAGCCAGCTAATTGCCCAGAGCGGAGCTGCTCGAACGCCCCCTCGCCGAACAAGGAAACGTAATGGGGAAATAATCGAATCGAATCGAATCGAATCGCATTTGAATGCGAATGCGAATGCGAATGCGGATTTGGTGGAGGCAGAGCAAAGACTTACCGCAAACTGGGAGCTACCACCGAATGGAGACCCAAACTGGGAACTGGACGCTGGAGGGGACTGCTTGGCGTTCTCGTTGGCGATGAAGAGGAGCTGCTCCTGGTAGGAACCCGGGGAGGGGGAGAATCCGCCGGAACTGGCTCGGAATCCACTCAGCGACTGCGGCTGCTGGCGCGGAAAGGATCCGGACGATGGCACGAATCGGTTTTGCGACGGGAAGTAGTAGCTGGAAGAGTCTGAAGGTCGACGGGTGGTTAAAAAAGAGCGTAAATGTGTCAACAATCAATTAATTTGTTCGCCTCAGCGCCTCCGGCGACTATTAGCCATGAAACGCACAACCAGCCTTTAAAAAAGCCCCAAAAGCAAACAATCACTGCTCTTAATTGCGCGAAAAGTGTAATAAATAAATAAATAAGACCCCCGGCGGCAAATAAATTATTTTATTTTTTGGGTCACAAATTTGTCAACGTTTGTCAGTGGGACAAAAAGTTATTTAATGGCAAAATTATGTTATTATTTTACATTGCAAATGTAAAGTATTTGTAATGTATTTTACAAATATGTATCTTCAAAGTCACATAAACTACTGACTAGCTAAAGAAAATTTTATAAGAGAGGAATTTTGATTTAAATTATTTTTTTTTTTTGGTTTTAAGTTATAAAAGTTTTATTTAGCCCACTGTGCGCGTCAACATATTTCTTCTCATTTTTTGTGTGCCACGCATTTGTCAAACAAAAGTGAATGTGAAGCAAGTGAATGACGACGAATGGCATGTTTGGTTGAAAATTCCCTCAGGTAATTATCAGAAGGTGGGGGATTTCACTAAAAAAATCACAAAAATCAATCAGGGAACCTTAAACAGAGTTCGATTTCCCCATAAATATCCCATAATAATAGCTTATTGTATTTTGAAGATCTGCGAGTTGTTAAGCTAATAATACCCCATTAAATTGTTAAATTTTAAGACTTGTTTGTGCCATTTTTCTTCTGTTTACTTTGCAACATCTTTGGCGGCATAATTTTGCTCAATTCTGTTTTTTACCAGAGATTACGAGTGATTGAAAAACGAAAGTGTAGCAAAACTGCAAGCTGATTTTGGCGAAATACCCCGTGTGGAATGAGGCAAGTAAAGTGGGGAAAGGGGGCAAAGTCACCCAAAGCGAAGCTTTTGTTGCATGCGTCACAATCCTGACTCTTTGACCCACAATGTCTTGCCTTAAAATAGCAAACAAGAAAATGCAGTTGAGCCACGCAAACTTAACTTTTTTTCGTTTCGTGTGTCGACAGATTTTCGAGTCGCTAATTGAAAATTGAAATATCATATGGCCGCAGTATTTCAAACGAAATTGCAGCGCCGCAGCAGCGATTCAATGAAAAGTTTATCGGGCGAATTTATGCAAGAGCCTCGAGCCGGGGACTTTGGAGTGGGGACAACGCCTACATTGATTCGAGTCGAATTTATCTGGCACTCTTGGGCTTCACACCTTGTTTTTACCTGAATCGCTTTTAACTGCAAGTAATTGCCGTTTATTATCGCATCTAAGAACGCGACGAGGCGTCGCATGTCTCGCACATTTGGCGTGAGTCGTCGAAAAGACTGACTGCGGACTGGAGATTAGTTTAGGGTTTGATTAATGGCCCAGGGATCTGTCAGAAGAAATATACCCGAAAATTGTATGCCAAGGCAGTTGCAGCAGCCGCTATTCATTGTTTGCTTAGAGCTGTTGAAACACGCCCACTTCCGTTGTTAACACAGGCTAAATGAAGCTATGTTTTTGAGATACTTCTATAATACATCAGAAACTAATTGCGAAGGAAGTTTTATTACATTTTTCATCAACCAAATTTTAGAGCTTATAATATTAAGTTCATACCTATTTTTAATCCTAGTTAATTCTCTAAATAAATGGTTTAAACAACTTTTTAAGAAAATGAGATTAGAATAAAACGTATTCTACATTCACTTTACATTTGCTTCCTAAAATACTGCTTGCTATTCTTTTGAACACTGCTTGCCTCGGCAACTGGGCTGAAAATTAGTTCATAACGTGTGGAATCGATCGATGGTGCTGCCGTCTAAGTTCCCCTGCTGTTCTTGCTAGAATTTTGGGTCGCGGGTTCGAGTCTACCTCTCTGATCTTTATCTATCAATTACATTTTTCCTTCTGCGCTTGGGCAAGAGGGGCTACCATTTCCAGCGTAGCCCACTCTAATCCGCATAAGGTAGATCAAATCGTTCACTCTCCATTGCCGTTGACACTGCACTATTGCTCCATATATCTAAGTGGGCATTGCAGTTCGCACGTGGGTGAATACACTTCGTTTTTCTTACATCTTCACCAGCTTTTCTTGAAGGAACGAACGCCTCATTAGCATTCCGTGTGCACTTGACCCAAAATCAAAAAACCATCGAAATAAATTCAAATGCGCCGATTCGAAGTCGACGTCGTGACACATTTGCCTATTTCTGGACAGAATTTTACGAGACGCCGGCAACCTTCGGGCTCTTGTCGCATAAATAAGCCTATCGATCGCAATTGGAATTTATTGTAATTGAGCTCGGAGGATCCAATACTCGTATGTGAGCAGAATTTATGATAGTCAGATGACTACGCCTCAGCGGGGTTAGCAGAGCATATGCAGATATATTTTGATATATAAAAAAAAAACAATATAGATTCACTACAAAAAATGATCACTTATCACTTCAAGTTGGATTGCTTTTTCCTCTGCAACAAGGAGTTCGCCTTTGAATGGGTATTTTTTTCTGGAGGAATGGCCACGGAGTGGGTCGTCGAGCCACCATCTTGTGACGCGTGCTTCTCGGAGAAGTGTCCACCACTTTGACTTTGCACTTGGTCTTGGTATCGCTGCACCTCGTTGTTCTATCCATTGCATTTAGCTTGGACTTGTTTTTCAGTGCTAGTGCCCTGAGTTTTCGCTCCCGACTTATCTGAATTCTCGTATTTATCAGATACTGGAGCTTCAGTTCGGGAGCCAATCGGTGCCAAGCCCGAAAAGCCTTCCTTCGGAGATCCACTGCGGAGTCTCCGGGCTTACCACCTCGATACCTGCGGTAGTCATTGAGGAAAAACTCGAAGGCATCGTATCCCCTTCGCTTCCTAACAAACGGGGATACTTTCCCCTTAACCTTCGACTTTGCATCTTCGGAATCGCTAATTTGGCTGCTTGTCGAGCCGTCCGACTTGCCATCCCAGTCCATTTTGCTCCTACTTGCCAATGTGGCTCACTGGAAATTTTTCAACAATAATTCGAACAGGGTTTTCCCTCCACTGGCCTTTGTTCAAAGGTCTCGATGTGACAATTCCATTGAAAGCTGGGGCACAGACAGCTGCTACAATGGCTTTCAAATCCCTTTCAACTCGGCCGCCCTGTCCAGTGGTTCTAACTCAGGAAAGGTGGCTCCCAAACTGTCCTCTGCATTTGGCATTTGGCGGAGCTAAACAACAAAAAAAAACCACGGGAAAATGGCCGAAACAATGGGGTCGCAAGCGATCGAGGGGCGTTGTGTGGGCCAAGCGGTTCACTGCAATACCATTTTGAGCCGGCGATCGCTGATCGGCAATTGGCAATTGGCAATCGCTACCCAGAGTGGTCACGTCAAGTGCTATTCCACCGGCACAGTGCATTGTGGCTCTGTTCTGCCCGAGATCGCAGTAAAAATGTTCACTTTTTAGCATTAACGGTTGGATTATGAAACAAGTTGTAAAAGTTTTATGTGCTGTTCAGTTCAGGCAATGTATTTCGGCCTTTAATGCACTACATCCATAAAGATTTATGACGTTCATTACATCCATTAAATAAGATGCTTACAAAATTGCTCCATATATGTATTTAAACTTTTTATGCTCTTTATCCTTATCCACAAATCCATCAAGCTAGGTATAAGCATTCATTCTTTACTTTGCTTTATAAATAAGCCAATATTTAATTGAAATACAAGACGTACTAAGATTTGAGTGGACTAATCATTCAATCAAATTATTGTTTTATCCCACAAAGATTTATGACGTTCATTACATCCAATACTTACTTACTTACTTACTTACAAAATTGCTCTATATGTAGTTTAACTTTTTATCCTCTTAATCCTTGCCCATAAATTCCTCTATAAAATGCTGTTCAACTTCCAAGCTATTAGCTTACATTCTTTACTTTATTAAAAAAAAAAGCAAATATTTAATTGAAATACAAGACGTACTAAGATTTGAGTGGACTAATCATTCAATCAAATTATTGTTTTATCCCACGACCACTGTGGCCGACTGAACTCCTCTGCTTGACATTTGCGGTTTTGCAGCCAAGAATTCGAAACTTGCACGGCATTATAGCTGCTGGTCTCGCCGATCTCAGCCCGCACATCGCTCGCTATCCATATAGTGGGCTGACTCGCCATATAGTCGGAGCTATTGGGGCCTGAGATCAGCCGGCTAATTACGCGAGTGACAATAGCCCGGCCATTTTCAGATTCATTATATCGCACTGGGCTGGGCTGGTGCAACAAATTGCGAAAATAAAAGCATGAAATCTTGCAGCGTCTTCTTCATTTGTATTTCTTTTTGGGTTTCTGTTTTTTTTTTTTTTTTTTTTTTTTTCTGTTCGCCCCGCTTTTTGTTTGTGCGAAATGTCAAGCCGTGGCGCAAATACTTCACCAGAAGTGCAACAAAAGCGAGGCAAACACAAGCAAAACACAGGCAACAAATGACAGCAGAAACAAGTTGAACTTTACGTTTTTCTTAACTTTAATCAAGTTTCTTGGCTGGCCGCTCGCTGCGATGCATTCGCTATTGTTGTTTTTATTGTTGAAGCGGCTTCTTCGTTTTTCATTTATTGAAGGTCGTCGCCTTTGCCTGAAGTTTTGAATGAAGCCCCAGCATTTTGAAAGTTTCACTGCCTAAAAACATAGTTTTAGAGGCACTGTTGAAATGGTTCTTAAAATTACTCAATAAAGTCCCACATTTTATCAGGCCCACATCTGAGGTAATCAGAGCCACAAATAAAGACACTCCCACACCCATTTGCCAGATAGTTAAAACTTTATTTGCCTAGGCCCAAATGACCCCATAAATCCCCACTGTTGTTCGGCCGAGCAGAACCCATTTCCTAGATCTGACATCATACGATCTATACCCGCGCCCAGTTCAGTAAACCCGATATTATTACTTCCATTATGCTTCTTTTTGTTTGACAAAATTTCATTTAATTTACTCACTTTTAATGGACTCCAGCGAACTGATCAGAACAAACGCAAAAGATAACAACAAAATAATCACAGAGAACCAACAGAATTGAAAATGGAGACTGGAAACGAGAACAATAAGCTTCCGACTCCGATGGCGATGGCGATAATATCAAAGACAAATAAACTTGGGAAGTCTTTCAAGAAGTGGACAGTGTTCTTGCTGCCGCCATTCGCTAATTAGAAAATAATGTCCAGCAATCCAAGGTCACGAGATTGCGAGATGAAAGTGATTCAGCCGGGAGATTATTAACACTAATGGCTTAACTTCTTTGCAGCTTCACCCACTCGAGCCGTCAAGTTTGTCGCCTGAGTCTTTTGTTTACCTTCCTGAGATCATAGAATGCAGGTTCGTTGCCTAAGGCTTTCGTTTGCTTTCCTGAGATCATAGAACTGGCAAAAGTCTTGGGCTCTTTCGTCTTGGCTTGCATCACGCGAGGCGTTTGCCCAACTCGCGCACATTCCGATTTAGTTTTTAATTATATTTACTAATACTCCGCTGGCAGTCGGTTAATTACATATGCAAACTTGTTACACAAAGTAAAGTAAGTCGAACGCGAGCAGTGAGCAGTTGCGCTGCGAAGGCAGCTAAAACCAACTGCGAAAACCAAAACAAAGAAAACTGTTGCAAGGCGACTCGGCCAACAGCTCTCCAGCTGGCTGACTGGCTGGCTGGCTGGCTTTTATTGTTGGCCAAACATTCGAGACTGGAGCACTGGGCGGGGGGCACCCACTGGGCTGGCCAAAATGTGTAGCAAGCCACCAAAAGCAGCAGCAGCAGCGGCAAGTAGCAAATGGCAGAATGCAAAACCCCAAATAGTTTGTCAGCAAATAGGCAAATTCACATCTACTCATTGTGGGGAAATAGGAAAATATTTGCTCAGGTAGCCCCGATGTTTGTGGTTCGATAAGTGGCTGACAAACAAAACCGAGTGTGGAGGTAAATAAAAACTGTTAACAATTTCAAAAGAAGTCAAAGTGATCTGTATCGTTGACATAACAGGAGATAATGGGAAATACTATATATGTTGTTTTATTAAGGTTACAGGTTATCATAAGAAAGAAATCGTTTGGTTTGCAATTACAAAGTATGACCACCAGAACCACATTCTTCGCCAACACAGATCGTTAATCACTGCGACTAACATGACAGAACCCTTTAATTGAACACCTTCTAATGCAGCCGAGCGAGGAGGAAGTGAGTCGAAGAAATGTCACCGGGGAATGCGGCTCCACGACCAGTGGACACCGGGAACGGGAACGGAGTCGGGGAACAGCTCCACACCCTCGCAGTCGAGGCGAAGTCAAGTGTCGGATTGTAATTGGCGGGGGAACAACCAATACAACCCATACAACCCATTCCATTCCACTCAGTTCCACACACCCCCGCCTGGCGAAGTGGCAGCAAATGAAGTACAATTAAGGCAGAAATAATTGCCGAGCCACAAACTGGTTCTGGCCGGGATTAGAATGTGGCTTGAGCTTGGGTTCTACCTTAGTGTTCTTGTGCGGGTGTTGGCCAAGTTTCGCTGCCAGTCGAGGGACAGGCGCATTCTAATGGCATTGTCCTTGGCCGGGGGTTGTGGCTCGAGTGATTGATTGGAATTTTCGCTTTTCGTTGGCCAACAGCAGGCGGATATTGTTTATTATGCGCAGTCGGAAATTGGGCTCTCACAAAACATACATAAATCAATTATGAAAACCAGAAAACGAACCAACAGGCCGTTTAAACTGGTTCGAAAACATTTCACAGTCGCTTTATTTTTTCTCTGCCTGCCTGCTTGTTGGCTATTTGCATAAACAGTGCAACTTGTAGAGCAATTATACGCAAATTTTGGTCAATGGGCGAACAGGTTGCCTTCTGGTGAAGGCTGCTAGAAACTGAGCCACTAAACCGGGTAAATGTATCGCAGACTCTGGCGCTCAGAGCTCCCCAAAAAACGTTAGCAGGTGTCCGTGGCTATCTTGTCTGCATCTCTGATCATATTCGGGTTATATAAATTAAAAGCCCATTCCCAGCCGGTGTCACTTTCCCACCCCTGCCCCCTGGGAATCGTGGGCTCCGAGATGCACGAAGAGCGCGTCATCAAAATACCCGAAATCGAAAGCATTTTTCGGAGGAAACCGCATAAATTTGTAAACCATTTAGGCTAAGACCTCCGATGCGCCGGCAGACAAGAAACACGGCAGCAACTACTGGGCGTGGCTGGCCAAAACCAAAAACAAAACAGCAAAACAACAAAACAAGCCTTACGTAATGCTCGCTGAGGTCAGTTTTGGGCGGTGAAATGAATGAATTTGGTGAGCGAAAGGCCCACAGGCCGAGCCCCAAAACGAAAGTGAAATTTCCATCGCCCATCGATCGAGTCAATTTTTCATTGGCTCCGCATGATTTTGGGCTCATGATTTTTTAAATTAAATAATCATCGTCAATTTACATTTTATCTCTTGTGCAGCCGAAGGGAAGGTCGCAGTTTTACCAAATTGATTTCATGAACATCTGCGGGGACAACGAAAGTTATTGAATTCGGGAAAGTGGAAACCAATGCGGAACCTTTGATTAGAGGAAAGCGTCAAGCAATTTCAGTAAAGTGAAACACTGTTTACTTTTTCACACAGTCATAAAATCTGTTTACTTATTTATAAACCAAACAAAATATGGGGTACTTTTTGAAAATCAAGCACTCATTATCTTTTGTAGATAGCAAATATTTATTTAAGGCATCACGTGATTATGATCTCACGTTTTAGCGACTATCATTTTAGGTTATTCAAATTTTTGGAATGTCCAGCCAACTATTTTTATTTGCGCCGCCAGCAAAGGCTATTCGAACCCCATTTTCACTTAGGCAATAGTAACTTGATTCCCAGCTCGGCTTCCATGGCTTTCGCATAAAAGGACAGTGGCAATAAATGGCCGAGTTCGTGGCCCAATGCAAATGGCAAACGAACATGAAAAACTTCTTAACTGGAAAATTCTTTAGCCGGTTTTCGTGTTGCCTTACCACTCCCGAATTGGCGAGGTGGCCGAAAACAGAGACAGAAAACTGGTTCAATTCCAGCTCTAAGCCCGGCCAAAAGCCTGTGCGGGTGGCACCCCCACCACCCACCTCCTCCTCCGTCCGCCCCCTTTAAGCCCACTCGCAGAAACACGACTTGGCCAAAAGGCAAAGACTCCGAATCCAGCTTCAATCCAGACTGGGCCCTTCGTTTGAGTTGTTTGTTTCTGTTTTGGATCTCGGCTTTATTTGGGGAGCTCGTGCTGGGTTCAAAGTTGGAGTGTGGAGTCCAAATTTCTGGGTGAAAGGCCGCAGCTGCTTTGCATTTTGCATTTGGCTGGCTGTCTTGGCCCGTCGTCGATATTCTATCAATTATTTGATGTTTGATTTGTGCTTCACACTCGAATGTTGAATGTTGATTTTTCTCTTGCTGCTGCTCCTCTGTTTTCCCACTGATTTTTGAATTTTGGCTTCGTCAGCTCTGCTCGTGCCAGGTTTTTAGTTTTTTTCTCCTTTTTTTTTGAGAGGTGCGACTGCACTTTGTTTACGTTCATTTTTTCCATGTTGTTTCTGTAGTTAACATTTATTTTTGTGCCTCTCTTTCGAGCTGCTCTTTGGGCTTTATGTAATTTGCGAAGCGTGCTCTAATAAAAGCACCAGATAGCCGCTCCAACAGCGAAAAAAATTATATTGCAAATATTAAAACTAAATTACGAGCGCAAATGCAAACGAGTTTTTTGCGATTGCAAATACCCGCTGTGGAATCGGGGGAAAAAAAATGGATTGTGCTGGGTGCCAACAAAGTGGTCGACTTCCTCGGCTGAATTTTGATCTGGGCTTGGCTTCGAGTTCAACTGACTTGGCTGGCTGTTTCAAGCATAAATCACATTTAATAAGATCAACAAATCAAACGGAAATTCGAATAGAAACTGGAGTGGTAACTGAGACCTTATGAAACTGATAGGTTGAGAACAAGCTGAGCGGATTGCGAAATTCTAAGGAAGAGAAAGTTGAGCTAAGACTATCTAATACTATATATTACTTTATTACCTCATCAGATAAATAACATTCTTCCTGTCTGCTATGTTGAACATTTTCCCTGGGAATTTCGTCTGCATCCCCTTATCTTAAAAGCATAAAATATGTCCAAAATATGTTGAATTTGTTTAACTTTGAGCCACAAATCACTCCTTAAACCACTTAAGTTCAGAAGCCTTTAATCTTTCTCGTATCTCGGCTTGGGTTTAAGGAATTCTACAAAGACCTGACCGACTCGACATTAGTTTGAGTTCTGAGCTCTGTCCCACTTCCAGAATGGTGAACAAATTAAGCCACTCGATTATAATTCCGGCGACGAAGCCGAATTCCTTGCCATTGTCAGCACTCAATCTCGATCTCCAAACTCCCGTAGATTCCGAGCAGACAAACAAACCACTCGAGAACAGATCCCAAATACCGAAACCCTGGCACGTAGCAAAATCTCCAAATAGAATGCCGCCAAAAAAAAAAAAAAAAAAAAACATTGCTGTGCTTAGTGGTTCTGTATCAATGGAGCTCTGAGAAACTGTGGCACGTTCGAAGTTGAACCAAAAATCGAGGTGTGAAAAACTGTTGACCGCCTTGGTTCGCCTTCTCCACCTCTTACATTTTCCCTCGGTTTTTTGTTAAACAGATCAGCTGCCTTTCTAACTCGGCTGTGTTTCGGTTACTTTGTTTTTTCCAAAGGTTTCCAAGTCGCCGTGGTGTTGATTGAATGTCTGGAGACCGAGAGACTGAATCGCAGCAACCAGAGGATCGTGTGTCTGGGCCTTCGGTTTTTGTGGCTTTCTGGTTTTGGGGTCTTGGTTTTTCCTTCGCCACGATGTCGTGCTGCCATTGTTCGCATTAGCGTTGCATATTAAGTAATAGAACTGTTTTTCCTCGCTCCCTATCTGAATCTCGAGACTGCTCCATCTGGGTTTGTGCGCCGCCTTCCAACTTGCGGTGCTCAAAAGTGGCGCAATGTCCCGCAATCGAAGTGCCGAGTGAGTTGTGGCCATTAAAATGCAAGTGGCACATAGAATTCGGTTGTAGCAGAAGGGACTGGTTGCATTTTAATTTCACACATTCCGGACTACTAGAGCGGGGTACTTAAAACCATGATTTATTACCAGAATAAAGTGAACTTTAAATTATTAATCAGTAAATCCTCAGCTTAAACCAATATCAAATCTATTTGAGGTAACTTCCCTTCTCTGACATAACGAACGCCACCCATAAACTCTCCCTTAAATAAATATTATCAAAATGATTGTGTAACCTTAGCCTACACCCAGAAATACATAATTCACGATTAGATCTGTCTCTCAAACGGCACAAATTTCTATGCATTGTAATTTTCCGCATAATTTTGCCCGGCTCTTGGCTGTTTGTCTTTTTACCATTTTGCTTTGGCGAATGTAAAGAATGGACAAACAAAAGCCAGACATGAAAACACAACAGTTTGCCGCACGCTTCAACGACAAAATGGTCAACAATCTTGGCTTAGTTTTGTCGGCCAGCTGTCTATTGTTGCTGTAATTACAATGGCCATACAGTATAGCCGAAGCTATAGCTGTTCTGGTTGTCGTGATTTATTGTGTGAACCACAAGGTTTCTTCTCCTGAGCTTCGCTTTTGTTCTGCCTCCGCATTTGCATATTCTTTTTGTGCGGATTTTAGGCTTCATTTGGCATCCCGGGTGCCACTTGAAATTGGGCGTGTCCAGATATCATAGAAGCCATACGTTATATACACCCTCGAAGCTCAGTGGGTGCCCAAGTGGTTGGAGCTCAATGAGTGGCTACGAATTGGCTTCCATCGAAGCCCAGAAGTTCAACGAACCACAAAAGCCCTGCAGTTCTCGAGTGTTATTAAAGCAAATATCACTTGGGATAAAGCCAACCGTCAGGTTGCCAGCCACCGTCAATCAAGAGTTATCACGGGTTGAATGGCTTTTCGAGAGTCTTTTCCACAGACGCCAACGCAGAAATCCGAGTCCGAATCTGAGTCCCAAATGCCTTCCAATAACCGATGCCTCAATGTGGGGATTACTTAGCGAAGGAGCAGCTTTGCAAATTGCCAATTCATTGTTACCCGCCGCCGCCGCCGCCGCCGCCACCTTCTTCTTCCACTCGGCGCTTGACATTTTTATTAAAAACGCAGAATCCACGAACGGCCTGCAATCAGGCGATCAGCAATGTCTTCGGCACAAAGGGCATATTTTATGCATGCCGCTCGTTAAGAGACCTCTTCTTTTGCCGAAGCCAAGGCACTTGGAAAAACCACAGACTATTGAGAATATATATAAAACTAGTTGAACAAGAACACGTGTAGGGAATTTCCTTGGACTAAGAGAGCAAGATAATGTTAATTAAATTATTCTAAAAATGTTATGTAATTAAGAAACAAGAAAGGAAGCTAGCTTCGGCAAGCCGAAGCTTATATACCCTTGCAGTCATCAAATATGTCGAACAAAATGCATAAAGGTTTAACAACATCGAAGCTAAGACGATTTTTCTATTCATTTTCCATATTTTCGACTATAGATCATATGGTAGCTATATGATATAGTTGTCCGATTTTTATCAAATTTAATTCGTAATTCAAGAGTCGTAAAAAAACTCTATATTCCAAAAATCATACTTGTCTGATGAAAAACAACGATGTTATCATTTTATTTATAAACAAATCTATATAGTTTTTTTCGATCTTTCCTATGGCAGCTATAAGATATAGTTGTCCGATTTTTATGAAACTTTTTTTCAATATAAGGGTTGTTAAAAAACTTGATGTTCAAAAAATCAAGCTCGTGGGATAGAAAACAACGATGCTATCAATTTATTTCCATTAATTCTATATATATTTTTCGATCTCTCCTATGGCAGCTATACGATAGAGTTATCCGATTTTGTTCAAATTTAATCCAAAATTCAATAACAGTTAGAAAACGCCATCTTGAAGAATTCAAGTCGATCTGATCAAAAACAACAGAGTGAGAATTTTTTATTTCATTCTCTTGTATTGGAGCTATCCGATATAGTCGGCCGATCCGGCCCGTTCCGACTTATATACTGCGTGCAACAACTACACAACTTTTGGGAAAGTTTCAGCACGATAGCTTTAAAACTGAGAGACTAGTTTGCGCGGAAACGGACAGACGGACAGACGGACAGACGGACAGACGTACAGACGGATTTCGATTCTGCTCGTGATGCTGATCAAGAATATATATACTTTATGGGGTCTGAGGTGTCTCCTTCACTGCGTTGCAAACTTCTGACTGAAATTATAATACCCTTTTGCTCTGCAAGGGTATAAAAAAAAAAAAAAGAGTATTTCTCAGTGCACAAGCTGCCACATATCCACGGTTGTAATCTTAAGACTCTGAAAAGTATTTCTCGAAGTGTTCGGTTTGTTTGTTGTTGCAGCCAAATTGGCAGCTTTGTTGTTCGTACCGCTTTTGGGCATCATTTCCTGTTTAAGAGGCCGCTGCCACTGAGCATTTAGCCGGAGTCGCGGCCAAGAAGAGGAGACTCCTCTTCGCTCCCTGGAGAAACATATATATTTATAGGGCTGCCTGATGAACCGTAATCCCAAGGATAACTGCATATTTTTATTACAGGTTTCCCCCGCTCATCAGTTGTTGTTGTTGCCGCGGTAGCTGGCCCATAATTTCCAGTTACAAAAGGCCACAAAGGAAACGAATGACTTAAGACACAAACTTGTTTTCCTTGCCGAACATCCGTGAATGGCACATAAACTTAAATCTCTATGCGAGGGTAGTGTATACTATATTTTTAAATTGAGCAGCTATAAAAGGCCTCTAATTTCAGCCAATAACTAAAGGGGGTCATTTATAAGCAACAAATTGACAAAAACAGCCTGAAAATTAATAACTTGCAGGTAAACAAAAGGTAATCGTCTATAACATTTCGAATTTCCTGCCCTCAACAAATACGAATATTTCCCTAACCAAAGTGGGTTAATGGGCAGCTTAACCCCATTGACTTCCCCGAACGCTAATTTAACCGAAGAAAAATGACAAAAATCGCAACCAACGTAATGGCAAACCGCAAAAAAAAGCAATACCTTGAAAATCGCCTACCAAATATTGTTTCTCTTTCTCTTGCCAATTCGGGGTACACAATATGCTCGTAATATCGAGCCAAAAAGGTTTAATGACTGCAAATCGAAGCGAACTGCGAGCGGAGCTTAAGTTTGCACTTTGCAACACAAAACGGAAATGCCAGACGGCTAAGAGAACGAACAAATGGGTCAAGGATTTAGGCCCATTTAGCCACACTCCATTGGCTTCGCATTTTTCGGGGCAGGGCGCAAAGTTCACTTCTCTTCAGAATGGACACACACACCTGGTGGTGTCTGCAACTCGACTCCACCTCTGCAGTCGTTCCGCTGGCTCACAATATTGCCGCTTGTTGTGTCACTGGGCCAGAAATCATTAGCCAAACATGTGCCACATATAAAGCAAAGCCCGGCTAGCAAGCAAAACCAGCAGCCCAGCGGGGTGTCCCATTCAAGTGGCCATGGCTGTGGCTGTGGCTGTGCGATATCGGTTATACTATATCTTGTACGCGGGTGTCTGAGTCAACTTTTGGGTCACTGGGCGGCATGAATCACTGGGCCATTATGCGGGGTCAGAGTGGCATTTGATTGGATATTAGTCTGGCTTAATTGAGTGATACGTTCGCTGCAGTCTGCAGTGCAGTTATGCAGCGGTGGGAAACCCGAGATCGGCCTACAAATGCCAGCTGGCTATTGGGTTATTGATCGCATTGTTCGCTCGGTTCGATCCCCTTTGGATTGCATAACACACTCATACAACACAGCTCGAACTCTTTTTCCCACTTTGCCTTTTGTGCTAATCGCTCAATTTGACGCGACTTTCGCCCCTTTGGCGAACACTTCCGTTTAGTGTCAACGCTTTCTTTTCACCAAAGTCCAAATTAAATTCATAAATTTCAGCTTTTGTTTGCGACTCGAGCGACCGGCTGCCGAATTGTCAAATTTCGCGGCGAGTTCTGCTCGAGTGGCTCTCCGCCGCCACCAAGCCGACTGCCAAAGTGACTACCAAAGTGGCTGGCAAAGTGACCACCAACTCGAACCGACTTGGCCGGCTGGGAAGCCATAAAGCTGAAGCACAACCACCGCCCCGAGTCCGAGTCGAGTGGCACAGTTGCAACAAGTTGGTGGCGCGAAAGTGAAACGAAACGAAGCGAATGCAAAGGCGGGGAAAACGAAGCCGCGGAAAAGCCGTAGCCAGAAATCCCAATTAAAAAGAAAAGCGAAAATGTGCATGGAAAATGGAGTGCGAAGCGAGAAGTAAATGCGTTCAATGCACCTCGAAGGGGCGTGGCACATCGACAGGCGCTCGAAGACTTGCCTGAGTTTGCTTTTGTCTCTGACTCACGGTCCAAACATTTGGCGCAAAGCAACTCGAATAAAAGGGTAGACGCATTTCTGAACAAGTGCGGAAATCGTAGGTGTAGCTTAGCCATACGAAAATGCCAAAAGCAATCAACAAAACAAAGCTAAACTAAAGCGGAGCTCTGGAAGTCGGTGATTAATGGGAAATCGAGGAGAAAGAGCAGACGAGTAATCAAAATAGGCTAAAAAAGATATGAGGAAACTAGCATTAAAAGTATAGAAAATATAAAAATATGAGTATAAACATACCATTGTATATGTTATAAGCACTTCTGTACTTCTGGTGTGTAATCACCTTTAAAACTCTCAGATAAGTGACTCAAAACTTTGGAATACCCGAAATTCCACCTACATACGTATATAGTAAGCGCCCACTTGCCAATCGAAATCCAACCTCCAGTCCACCTCAATCCGAAGAATGCAGTGTATCTTGCCGAATTAACATACAAAACTCATTTCATCAATGGAGTTTCTCCTTCGTTCAGAACACACCCAGAAAGAGCAACAAAAGAAATACCAATGCAAGGTAATTGCAGCAGTTTGTGGGGCGATGCTGAAAATAATTCAAAAAGTCAGGCAAAAATGTCAACAACTTCGAGCGGGTTGGCTAAAGTTCGATTTCGATTTTGGTTTTGGTTTTGGTTTACCACCCAATGACATTTAAGCCAAGTGGCTCAGCCAATTCAGTGGAAGTTTTCTTCGAAGTGGCTAGAACCAGAGACTTGTTATTAATTGAATCTGTCTTTGTGGATCGCTGACTAAAACGTTTCGACCTTCGGGTTGAAATTCCTTTGTCACATGCAAGCCATATGAAAGTATCATATGTCACGCGAAAAATAAAGTTTATTAGACATTTCGAGTATCGGGTTTCTTTCACATAGAAATAGAGTACAAGTTGCTACATGTACAGAAAACAAAAAACATAAATCTTATCCCCTCATTCTAGTTTCTGTGCTACAAAATAATAATGAAGTTATAATAAAAGAACAAGAAAAAATTGTATGTATCCGTTGAAGTTCATCAGATATTCGTTGACCGTGAACTTGAAGTTGATTATGTTTACGATGCGAAGGTTTGCTTCTGGCCAAAATGTGGTTCGTACCTGAAAAGAAACAAAGGAAAACGAAATGAAAAACACAGTTTTATTTTGCTACATAAACTAATTTGAATGTTGCACTACAGACGAAAACAAGAGCAATCATAAAAAGCAAACAAAGCCAAATTTAATCACTTTAACGGGCGTGAAATTAACATCAAGAGGAGATAGCCCGCTGGCTCAGGTTCTTGGGGCGTAGTCAACATAAAAGCGAAACGGATAAAAGCCCCAAAGAAACAAAGCAAGGTCGCTGAAACTGGGATGCACTTGGGTATAAACTACGTGAAACTGAACTAGTTTTGCAGGTCATTGGGTTTAAGACAAAGAAGTAGAAAGTAACAAGTTGAAAGGGGAAACCTTTATAATCAGTTGAGACTAATCAACCAAAATAAGTTACAGGCTTCTAAGAATGCAGTAAGTAACAAAGAATTTCCTTGTTTATAAGCTAACCACTTATAACCCATAATAACTTTTGCACCATTCCATCAGTGGGTATATGAACCACATAATAAATATCCATCAACAATCAATCAGGCCTTGTAATGGAGCCAACCCATTTGTAAGCCGATATGGCACCATATTGGGCTAACCATGGTTGGGCAATCAAACCGCATCTCCGGCAGCTGTTGTTGCTGTAACAAATGCACGGCAATGGCAGCCGCAAGGGGCCACCTTAACTACATATAATTGCTGTTCCAATAACCCCTAACCCAGAGGCACCCAGCACACACAAGAGATGCCAAACGGCGGCAGCAAATTGTGACTCGTGCCAACACACAACCAGCTATATTAAACTGTCAAACAAATTCACAAACAGAAAACCCAAATAGTGGAAAACACACCCACTCTCTTGCAGAAAATATAAATGAACAAACGTGGACATGGGATGCGGCGAGGAAAATTGCAGGGAAAATGCAGCGGAGAAAATAGGAGGTTCAGGGGAATGGAGAAGAAACTCTGCATATGGCTGCATATTAAATATTGTATCTGCTGGCTGCCCCTCAACCTACGCGACCCAAAATGTTGCTGCTGGCCCCAGTCAACCACAAAACAACTTCGAGACAGGCAACACCAAGCCAAGAAATGCGTTCGTTGCTGTTTTTGGTAATAAACGAAGCGTTAAACAAATTGCATTACAACAACCGACCACCACCAACATAGAAAACACCATTTGCTTCTTTCTGATTTGTTGTTTACCATATGCAAAGCGTCATAAATGAGGTTGCCTGTTGCTGTATTTACTGGCAACTCGTTGCTGCCTTGGGCGTAATTACATCTCAAGCCAAAAATGGTCAAACGAGCGAGAAAATTATCACATATGAAGCTGGCCAGCATTGTTGTTGCTGTGGCGGCAGAAATTAAATGCAAATTTTGTCTGATAAAGAAATATGGTTGGTTACAACAAACATTACACAATCAGGAAATTTACAATTTTTCGGCTGTCTCGGCGATGGAAATTAAAATTGCTTTCGTTGATTTGACATTTGATAGGCAATTTGAATATTTTTGGTCGGCCAATTAATGAATGGAAATTTTTTTGAACCATTATTAAGTTTATGCGGCATGAATTTCCCTTTTTCCATTTTGGCTCAGATCAACCACTCCCCGAAATCCATCACATATGCACGACCACAATGGGTGGAAAAACATGTTCCAGCTACAGAAATTATAGCAAATGCCATGGACAGCTAATTCAAACACACATAAATCAATGCACGCCGAAGTCGAAGGCAACCCAGAAATCAGGAAGGTAAAACTGAGTAAATTGCACAGCAATAATGGAAAATAATAATAGAGCGATGGATCAAACAGCAGAGTGCAAACACGCCTTGGCGGTAGAGATACATTTAATTAGGTGAAGGCATTAAAATCAAAGTAGAGTGAAAATTGGGAGAATAAGTGGTTTTTAAGAGTTAATTTATACAGCGATTCAAAGGATTCACTTTAATATCTACTGCCACAAACTGTTGACCTTAACCCGTGAATGGTTTAAATTAATTAAATTTAAAATTTAATTGCCTGTAAGCCATTTGAAACGCCATAAAGCGCATTACAGGCACCTCAAAATTAATTTAACTAGTTATAAAACCAGATTTTTATATTCGGTGCTATGAAATTAAATGATCTGCTACAAGATCCAACTGTGAAAATGTCTAAAAAGTGCAATCAGCCAGCTAACAAACGACATTGAAGTTTCGCAAGACAGCACTAAATGGACACATTAGTCCATTTGCCGGCGAGTCCAGTTGGTGGCGTTAGCGTGTGCGCCGCAAAGGTGTGTCCGCCACTCCAGGCGTGCGTGTCACCTTAGTGGCTTCGGGTTGGGCACATTACAGTACAAGCAAGTAAGTACTTACGTCTGATTGAAGGTTAAAGCTATGAGATACGCCATTAAGGCAGCGGACTGCATCCGTACAGAATCACAATTTGGGTTGCTGACTTCATTTCGCGACTCGGCTCGGGTTGAATGAACCATGGAGCCTCTTAAACGCCCACAACTTTCGCGAGGGAGTTGGCCTTTTCTAGCCAAACGAATGAACATGTTGCCAAGCCGCCGAGTTCAAAGCGGAGCAGCTGTCAACAGATGCGACAGATAAGCCAAATGGAAACCGAAAACCCAGAGTCTGGAGCCTCATAATTTTCGCTCACTGATCTCGGGCATGAAATCTACAATTGCTGAAAGAGAAGAGGGCAATAATTGAGCCCGGGATACACATGTGCCAATAATACCCTCTTGTTAACGCGATAAAGACTTCTCCTTACATTCCCCTAAGAACTATCCATAAATCTACGAAGGTACAGTCATAAATCAACGACCAAGCTTGGTCTTAGTGCAACGGAGATTCAGGCAAGCAATTTGTCATATGGCTAACATTGGTATTATCAATGGTTTACCAAGAAGAGAAGAGAAAAATGCAGATACAGGTGCATGTACAGGGAAATCCAACAAGTGATTCGCCGACCGGATGATGCTTCGTTTTCGTTTCTGTTTTGTTTTTCGATGGCATTTATCTTGACCCGAAGGCAACGTGAAGTTTTCATGGCTCATGGCTCGAATATTGCGAGCGTCGAACTGTAAAGTTATGAAGAAGAAACAGAAGCTGGTCGGGAGCGGAAGCTTGTGTTTAAGGTTACGGGCACAGGGCCAGCATCAACTGCGGCAGCAACTCACCGGTTAGAAAAGTTTAGTTTTCAGCTTTATCGTCGTTGACGATATCCAAACTCTCGAAGTACTCGATAACCTTCATTGGGTAGACATTCTTTAGTTCTTCCAAAAGAACCGCATCCAGGTATGGGCAGCCCTTCCAGGTGACGAACAGGAAGAGGTGATCGCGCACCATAAAGCTGTGGTGCACCTTGTCCAGTATCAGACCGCGATCCAGTCCGAAAGGTTCCTTGCACTCCGGCATTTTCCAATCCTGGCTCCCCTTCACTGACTTCGAGCGCCGGCGCCCCTTCTTTTTCTTTTTCTTGCTGATGGCTCCGCTTGATGCCAGCTGCATGTCCACGGAGCTCACCAGGTCCTTCTTAATGTTGGAATTTGAGCAATGGGGTTGCTGGATCTCCGCATTCTCCTCCTCGTCTGAGCTCAGCAAAACCACATTGTTGGTGCGTGCCTTTTTAGTTGCCAGAAGTTTTTTTGGCGGCTTGGTTGGCGGAGTCGGAAAATTATATTTGGTCTGCTGTTGAGAAAGATCACCATGTATCTATTTTTTGAGGGATTATTTCTTGGACAAGGAAATCAAACCATTACTCACAGATTTCTTGATTTTTTAATCATGTATAAAAACTTTAAATTTGGTGTTACACACTTCAACTATTAAACTAATTTATTTTATATCCCTTAGAAATATTTTGGTAGTCCTGGTTTGATTTCCTTAGAAAAGAATAAATCAAATTTCTTACGTGCTGTAATTTCTTGGATTTCCTAGTTTTCTGTTTTCGGCTTTTTTGGCTGAGCGGAATATTTAATTCCGCAACGGATCTTTCGCTAATCGCAGAGGGTGTATTTTTGGTATCTATTAGACCACCAAATTTGTTCATCCGCTTTCTAGTCTCCCACTGCCGAGCCTCTTCCTTAAGCGTGCTAAGTGATAAAGGTACCTTTGCGATGGGTTTAGGCGAGGTTGACTCCGAGGAGGAGCACGAAGAGCACGAGAAGGACGACGAGCTGGAGGAGGACTCGTCCGAGTCGGGACTTTTTTTTGCATCACGGTACAGTGCGAGTTCTTTGAGTGGTGTCTTAGGTGCAGTACTCAATGACATAGAGGACGATGATGACGAGCTGGACGAGGACTCGTTCGATATGGAACTTTTCCTCTCACTTTGGTACAATGCGGCCTCTTTAAGGAGCCGCAGAGCCGATGGTTGGGAAGCGCCAGGTGTCTGTATGTAGGACAAATATTTTGCTAATGGTGTACCGTCGTCACTGGATTCGCTTAGATCCAGAACTTTCGAGTGACGCTTAACATTGGTACTCTTGAGCAAACAATCCGGAAAGTTTTGTGGTTTAAGGTTCCCGTTCTTCTCAGGTGTACAGCTAGTGCTGGGCTTCTCTTCCAATGACTTGGAAAGACTTTTTGTACATTCCTTTGGACTAGCCAGCTTCCCTTTATCCTGCTTCGATTTGAAATCCCTTTCTTTCCCTTTCTTGTCATTTATTGGTGTCTTGGGAGTGGGAAGTCTGGTAAAGACTTCTTTCTCGTTTTCGGCCAATGCGTTCTGTTTGTGCCCTGCCACATTCCTTAAATAGAGACTCCTTTCGCATTCGGCCACCAGGGCAATGGCGTTGCCAACGTTTGTCATCGGCTCCCAGGAGTTTGCCTCTTCCGGAAAGCCCACCCATCTTACCAAATAGTAGGGATACCCCTCACTATCAAATTTCTTCCCTATAACTTTCTCAACCACGTATTCTTGCTCGTCGGTACACATGGATTGTTTACCTTTTTTACTGGGCATGTTGCACGCTAAAAAGACGCCTAAAAAAGAGCGAACAACTTGATGCCACAAACAAAACAACTTTAGTAGAGCTGCCAACTCAAATAAATTTAGAGATGAAAGCCCTGTGGTATTTTTGTTTTATATATTGCAGCCCTGATTTTATTTCATGAGCCAAATGCAATCATATGCATTTAAATCTTATCTCATATTTTAAGTGTAAACCGTAGACAGTGCTCGTGTTTTTCGGAACTTGATCTCAACCAAATCGTCGTAAGAGCAAATAAAGTGAACTGGCTAAAGTATGTTAGCAATGTCTAAAAACCATTCGGAAAATTGCTCCTTTAAACTGACCGTTATATAAAAAGCAGCTGACCAGGGGGCTGTTGCACCTGTTTTTTGCTTTTGTTTACCAGACGCCAAAAAAACTTGTTTTGAAGTGTAGTGCAGTTAACCTGAGCGGAAATAATGCTGAGCACTGTGGAAATGCGAATGTATTTTAATTGGCCATTGGCAAAATCTGCGCTTTTCTTTTCGGTCCACAAAAATCGCACATTGTCTATGTAAATTTGCTTTCCACTGCCATAATGCTCGAGTCGAATCGGACAACAATGTCATTGGCATGTTTCCCATCATTACGGCGCACAGAAAATGCCAATTTACATGAGTATGTAAGCTAGCAATTATTTCCACAGAGTCTGCATCTGGCTAAGAGATTTATTCATTGAAATAAAGCCAAAGAAATGCGTCACGTTCGGCCAGTTGGAAAAAGTAACGGCTGTGTGACAATTCGAAAAAGTGCGCAGCCGCGAACCAGACTCAAAATCAGATTTCAAATACAGACTCGCTTCGGTAAACTTATTTGTCCCAAATTTGGTGTGTTAATTAAAGTAATAAAAATCAGTGTTATATTAAGTTACAGAACTTTTATCACTGATTAATTATTAATTATTTAAAAAGTCTAAAAGTTATTATTGAAAGTAATTTTGTAACATTTTTATCAACCAAGTTATAGAGGAAAATAATTGTTATAGAAATTGAATGTGTTAATATATAAAATCTATTTCCGTTAAAGTTCGTTGCATTTACCCAAAAATTCGACTTGCCGCGTTCGAGTTGTAGAAGTGGGACTGTAAAAGTCAGCCAACCTGTTGCCATTACTGTTATGATTTCGAGCGCAAACTTGTGCCGCAACTTTGCCATGTGCACATGCACAAGCTCGTACATTTCTTTCACTTTCTTTCGGCACAACGGCAGCGGCGGCGAATTTATTTTAATTCGATAGAGTTAACAACTCGGTACATGGCGGAATAAAAGTGAAACCGGCGACAACAAGGGCAGCTGGAAGGCTCTTTCTGGGGCTTTCGTTCGAGCGCTTTTCAAAGTCAAGCGGCGACTTCACTTTCGTTTTCATCGTGATATTACAAAATATCCAAACGACATGCAGACATGTGTATATCTTCAGTATTTAGTGTTTAATTTGCATAGTGGAACGTTAAGAAACCCGAAACTTGTTTTCCCATTCTGCTGCTGCTGGTTGTTTTTGGCCGAATCACGCGCGACAAAAATGTTTCTGCATACAAAAATGCTGCTAGTCGATTTCCATAAGTTGTATTTCTTGATTTCTGCTTTGAAATGATTTAAGTCAATATATGTATAGGTGTGCTTGTGGCTCATAGAAATGATGCGGTGTGATCATCGCTTCATTAGCAAGTTAATTTTATTAACGTTGCTTTTGTCTCTCGGTTTTTGCTTATTTTTATAAGGCCCAAAAGATTCCGTCTCGGGTTGCGCATCCATTGGCCAGTAGAAAGAAAGGTTGTCTATTGATGTCTTATGCAACAGATTTAGTTTTAATTTGTTTGTTTTTTTTTCTTTTTTTCAGCCTTTTGTTAATTTTTTGTTCGGCTTTGTTGCTGATTAATTCAGAGTTGGAGATTTGTGGTAAGTTTAAAAATATTATGCCAAGTATACGTGACACGGCTACAAGTTCAATGACACTGTTGTTACCTTAAAGTCACTTAAGCAAATCGCTTAACTGTGCCAAGAACTCTTAAAACATCGGTTTTCTTCCACTTTCGAACACTTAACCCCATATTTAAAGAGGCCTTTGAGGCGACAAAAGTTTTATTGACATTTACTGACATTTTAACACACTTGAGGGGCGAATTAATGCCATGCCAATGCAGAAACGCAAACAAAAAACTCATATTCCTTCCCACTGTTTGTTGAATGGTAAAATTGTTGTTTGACTTTGTTGATATCTTAATCATTTTGTGTTTTAATACAATACAAACTAGTTCGGGATTTTTGTTTAAATACGTTTTTATGTTATTGTCATATCTTTAATCTTTTCTTTCTGTGCAGCCATAAAAAGGTGGCCGAAAAAGGCCAAAACTGTCGACATTTGCCAGTCAAATACTGAATGCCCCCGAGGGTATAAAAATCAACTGCAGGTGCAACCAAATTTGTGGCTGCCAGTTGATCGAGTACTTATTTGTTAGACTTTTCGAGCTGAAATTTGGTTGTTTAATCATCTTGGCCATCTGCCTACTCTCCGGAAGTTTTAGACGTGTTTTTGTTTGTATTCGAGCTTTAACACCAAGCATCCGTTTCTTTTCGTGACAATTCACTCGCAGTTGACTTTAATTTCGAGATTTTAATTTTGAACACGCATTTAGCGTTGTCGTTCTTTTGATTCCAACCTTCAGAGAGTTCCGGCTTGTAAAAGACACCGATCTCACGGCTTAAAGACGCCGCTGCCATCGAGATAAATTAGCATGGAGTGAATCAGACAGACTTTTTGGGGTTTTCTTGATGAGATACCGAAATGTTGTGCCCCAAACAAACACCGGAGAATATGACTTAAATTAAGTTTTTGTCTTGTGGCGCGCATAAGACATCATAAAATAAAAATCATATGTAAAACTCACTCACCTTGTGCAAAGCAGCAGCCGCAGATGGTGACGAAGAAAAAGATGCTGCGGCCGAGAAGCAGCGACGTCGACGTCGACGCCGACCGAGACATTTTCGTTACTCCTCAAAAAACCTTATCCGAAGTGTTGTTGGATTTGTAATTCGCAATTTGACTGGTTTCTTATTAAACTTGTTGCTTCTTTTGTTTTTGCCACGGGCGTTTTGTAAATTATCGTTAAATTATTTGTTGTCCAGTATTTGCATTTTGTTGTTGCGTATACGCTTTATTGATGGCTTTGCTGGCGAATTTAGTCAAGAGCGAGAAATTGTTTTTTGGGTAGACGGGTCAGACGGGTTTCTTCTGGAATGTATTCAAAGCATTTTGCGTTGTTTTGGAGTTACCGTTAAAATGTAATTAATAATAATGTGATTTCTTTCTCTTTGTTGCCTTTTGCACCGGGTTCTACCTAACGAAAAAGTTCAAGGCTGAAACGCCAACGCTGTGTATGATGGATAACTAGAATTGTGTGTGAGTAGGCTAAGTTCTCGAAATGGTTAATGACATTGGATCTGAGGCTTAAGAAAAGCTTGAACTATGGTCTTCTGAAGTATAGTAGATAATCTTAATAAAAAAAAGCAAACCCCGAAATTGTTTATTGTTCAATTTAATAACATAACTTTTCAGAATCATTAAGCTTCTAATTCCAAAGAAACTGATTTAAATTGCTAATCAAAGCGAATATTCTTAAAATAAATATACAACGCATCCATTGGGGATTCCCAGTCGAAGAAAGGAATAAAGATCGTTATTTATTTGATCCTTTCCAAATTAGTCACTGATTATTTATTTTGAACACCTTTAAGTGGTTTTTAGATTTATGCACTCTTTTAATGGTATTTATTTCAGGTTGAATTTTGGCAACGTTTCTTTTTTTTTATTCGTTCAGCACGCGAGCAAAAAAACTCCCAATAAATTTTCACTTGTTGCTCGAGCACTCTGTCAAAAAATAATGGCAACATTCACCTTGAATCTCTGTCTTTGCTATATAAACACGAAAGCACATAATATATCTTGGCTGGAGGTTTGCTTTTTTGTTTGCATTCGGTTTTTTCTTGCAATTATTTATGCGATTTTTTCTTTGATTAGTTTGTTTTCCAGTTGTCTGTGGCCGGTGAGAGGTAAAACTTCTGAAAAATATCGCATTTTATCAGCCAACGGCCAACGACCTTGGCTTGAGCAAGGGGTAATTAAATAATTAATAATTCTTAATTAAGTCTTTGAATGGACTTCACTGCACAATTCTTATGCATTTATGGCAGTTTCTAATGGAAGGCCAGCCGGGGGTAAAACTTTATGTTAATTACACGCTCGAGAACCTCAATGCTACACAAATCTAATGCGAAATGGAAGTCCATTTAATGTCGGCTTAGGAAATCGAGTCCAAGTCCGGTGGGCACAGTGGGACCTCCGCTAATTGCTGTCTGTATGCAGAAACCAGCTTTCGATGCAAAGTGAAATTTTCCGCGGGTAATCCGACGATGGCTTTTGGGAGGTCTAGGTTTTAGGAGGGGGCGTGGTCACGTTTTATGACGCGTCGAGACAACGGTAATGTCAAACTACGCGGCTTGCATACGTAAAAACCCACGAATATCCCGAAAAGCGATAGCCGAAGACCGAAATTCAAATCGAAACCCGCTTGTCAGCAAATCTCCGGACGCACTTGCTCCGCGGCGAAAGAGACGGGGATACCCGGCGAGAAAGAGAGGGACAGTCGCACGGCTCACTTACATATCACCCACTGGACGATATTGTTTTGGTTTTGGTTACAATTGAAAGACATTCACTTGGCCAAATGAAGATCGGTGGATCGGCAGACCGGCGGCAACAACCGAACTAAGACGCGCTTCGAATCGAACTGAAGACTGGCTGTCGGGCGGCCAAGAGTCGAGCTAGCGAAGTGGCTAAAACACGTTTTGGCCAAGACAAGTGCGGAGAGCCGCTCCGGAAGAGAGTTTGCGAGCGCGTGGCAGCTGTTGTCGTCTACATTTGGCCAAGAAACGAGCAATAGAGTTGCGAGCCAGCTGTGGAATCAGTGGTTCGTATTCGCCTAAACCAAGACAAGTTATATTTTAAATCTTTCAAAATTCACTTAGTGGAATTATAGATAGCTGATAGCTTATAACCGATGTTTAAGAATACCAACTTCAGTAAACAACACCTTTCCCATCTATTTATGTTGATTTTAATGAAAATTGAATTGGTGTATTCAAACTAAAGTTAATATTGAAGAATTAGTAAGTTATTTTACAAGAAGTTAAAACGTTAATACATTCTACGTATAAAATGACTGCAAGCGGCATCTACTGCTGGTTTACACAACTAAATAAAAGCTTGAAAGATCTGAATACATAGTCAAGACTTGAACTTCCAGCCAAGTAAAAGCTTTGACCTGCATGCTTTTTTTCTAAACACAATTTCACAATCAAACAATATTTAAACGAGCCGGGGAAAATTGCCGCCAAATTAAATACTCAAGATATGCTGTCAACCTCTTTTTCACCAGTTTATTTATATAAAAATGTGCTAAATTAAAAAGTGCTATAGTGCTGGGCCCAATATCCAATTACATAAACATTTCAAACAAATTAAAATTTTCTTATATCGATTTAAATATTCTGAGGCAATCTCAGGAAGGCCTCAAGCCCTATGTGGGTCAAGTGGGGACGAGCAAATTAGGTCGATTTCCCTTATCATATGTCATGGCCCAAATCGTGCGGTATAACCCACTTTAAGTCAAATCTCGAGCAAGGCAAATAAATTACAAAGCCAAGCAGCCCGTCGAAGGGAGAGGGCAGAATCCTTTGATTGACGATAGATGATGCCCCCGCTCCGCACAAAGCTTTTCCGACCCACCAAGGCTTGGGATGCCGTCGAGTGGGGAAGTGGTGGAGCAGGGACAAAAGCGCCTGCAGGGCATCGATTGCATGGGCCAACGCTGCGGATGCGTGATATAAGCGCAACAAGCCGGCTGCAAAAATATGCAAATGATGTGATGCGATGCGGAGTGACAGAAGACAGCAGACAACTGTTCAGGTATCGAGTATGTAATCGCCCGGAGCCGGGATTCCTGCAGACTAAGGAATGGCATCTTCCGGCTGCTGCTGTCCACCTGTAACCCGAAAAGTAAGCAATGTGCCAAGTGCCTTCTGTTCGCCATGTCGGCTGCTTTTGATATTTTTTAATCTACTCGCAGATGCCGGCAGCTGCCACTGACAAGACAATTTTCACGCAATTTCCAACTCTCCATTGCGATGAATGTAGGGGAGTACTTTTTTCTGGCATTATTATGTCAGTTATCCGCTGCGCCAATCAAATCTTCTTTTGTTCGTGACTGCCGCAGATATTTCTTTTTTTACAATTCGACGGAATTATTAATGTAAGCATTTGACCTTGTTCTGCTGGTAAGCCCTCGCAGTTTTTGGCAACTCTTTACTACCCCTTCTAGTTTTATTTACTGCATTTGGAGCCAGCTTGAACTTTGGGAAAACCACAGTTGTGAAGTCGAGTGGAAAAATGGTATTTTAGTGCTGGAGCCACACGAGTTGTATATTTTGGCAGTTCAGTTTCCGGAGCTTTTTTACTTCTTTCTCTTTATTGTTTGTAAAACGCCAGAAAATCTGTAAGCAATGTTTAGTTGCAACTAAGTATTTATTACTGAACATATTATTTGTAGTAGAGAACCAGAGTAGAGTCTTCTCCAGGTTATCTTCTTTTAAATCAGAGTACCTAAGCAACCTATCATATTTTTTGATTCCTCTTTAACATTCAAGAGCGCAAACCACAAACTATGAATCCATTGTAAACGGGTTATGCATATTACAATGCCTCGTTAACATGTCGATAATACGTGATGCGCCCGGAACACATGTGACCCCTTCAAATGTCATAACTCGAGAGCCTGGAAAATGTTTGCCGGCTCGAAAGAATGGAGAGATTTCTTAAGGCAATCCACAGACACGTACTTTAGACACAATTCAGTCAGCGATTTGTCATTACTTTGCATGCAACCGACCGGAAACGGAAGCGAAAACAAAAGCTCTTGCGCTCAACTTTGTTCAATTGGATGTTGGTTTATAAGTTTTCCTGAGTTTCTGCGAAGTTTCGCCGGGGTCCACCGCCATTTTAGAGTTCTCAGCAGTGCAGCTTAAGGAAGGAAAACCATAAAGACAGGCCCCCATCCTCGTTAACCCACTGTTGCCCGCTGATAAATGAGGAACTCATGATTTTGCCAAAGTTCCCGGCGAAATTTTTGCTGTTTGTCTTTTACATTTTGACAACAATGTCGGGACAGCTGTCAATTCCAAAGTAAAGAAAGGAGACGAGGGCAATTGGTCCTCTTCCTCTCCGCTGTGACTTTGCCATTCAAATTCCTTGCAAAAAAAAGGAGGTTAAAGAGCACTTGGTCAGTCATATGTCCTGTATTTGCCTTTCGGCTATTAGTTCGCAGTGAGAAGTCTTTTTCATGGTTAACTGAAAAAATTAGGAAATTCAAGACTGGTTCCTTAAAGCCCTAAACTCCATGGTAAATTAAATAAAGTGTGGAAAGCTTTAAGCAACTTTATCAAACATCTTTCATACATGTGAAATTTTGATAAATTGTCTTAAAATTAAAATATGTTATGAGTAGTTGAATTAATTATGGAAATAGAAAGCAAAATGATTCCATCTCAAGGGAATTGTTTCAGTTCAGCTGTTGTTCGTTCATCGTCAGTCGTTTTCTAATCCTATCGAGAGTTTTCATCATCTGTCCGCTATGATGGAATTGCTCCACTGACTACGGCTAATTTGATTGAAAAGGGTTCATCCTCACATTTCCCTCAATCCCCCAAACGCCATTACAACAAACAAATAAAATCAACGAAACGAAAAAGGAGATTTATTTTCTCGGGACTCAAAGTTCGCCATTTGGACGCCACTCGCATTTTGGGCCAAAAAAAGTTTGCCAGCATCTGACCAGCGATTGCCCGATACAAGAACTAAAATTGAAATGGAAATTAATTAGACAAGTGCCAGATTTGCGAGGTTTTCAGTTGGAATAACAAGAATTTTGAATAAGGAACAAAAATGGTTCAACGACTTTGTGAATTATAAATGAAATAAATCGAATTTTGACCTTTACTTAAGCCAAGGGATTTATGGAAAAGATTAAAGTGAATTTTCAATGTCTGGCACTTGGAGAGCAGACCAAATTTAAAGTGCTAGCCAAAGATGAAAGTTTAAAAAACATATTTAAAAGCTTCTAGCTTCACGCCTTCAGTTTACTTAAAACAATGGAGACTAAGAAGGGAAGTCTAGATAGGAAAACTCTGACTATATAATGTGTTTTTGAAAGCTTCAGCGAATAATAACTATGCATACGCATTAACATATTCCAAACACATCTGCAGTGTTGCTCGAAACCTTTTGACCTTTGACGCATTTCGGGTTGTCGAAACAAAGGAGGCCAAGAAAGGATTCTCGATGGCTCTCGGCGACTTTATAGAAATTCCTGGCCTCATCTTTGTTGTCTGTTGACAAAAGCATAAATCGGAGGCAGTTTAATCTTTGCGGCTGTCCCATTCAGTTAGGCGCACGAATGTGACAATTCGGGCGAATGTCCTTTTTACTGTTTGCTCAGCCGGCGAAAGGACTCGTGATTTTCGGCCCACCACATGCCACTTTTTGTGATGCGGGTCTCGCCTTCGGATAAATTTAAGTCCGCGTGGGCTGTTTGGTTTATTGCTGCCACTCTAAACTTGCTTTATTCCTCCGCCAATCGAATCGAATCGGGTGTCAATTCTCAAGTGCGGATAATGGCGTTCCTTCAATTGGGCAGAGAAATATATTCGACTGGGACTCGGGACTCCACTTCATTTAAATTCTCGGCTGGCAGGAAAACCCAACTCAATACCTCACTAATTGTCGAGCTCTCGGATGGCGGAGTTGCCAGCCAACTTATCTGGCAAGTTAATTAAATTCCTGCTCTGCCACACGAGGCGTATGCTTGATGTCACCCGAATGTCAGGTGCTCCGCCTCCTCCATCCTTTCCTCGCCTCTCCGTTCCTTTCCTCGGCTAATAATGACGTCCCAGCGAGCAGGGTGTCGGATTTTTGAAGTTTGTCCTGTTTTCTCGGCAATTAGCTGGCAGAAATCACTGCCTCGGAATCTGGAATCTGGAGTCCGGAAGGAGTGGGCGGGCTCTAGGATTACACTCGCCACTGAGGGTGGCTCCTGTGGCATTTGGCCAACCGCCAACTGTGATGGCTCCCGAAAGGAGCTTAAAGTCGGTCTCTCAGGAGATGGCGGTTGTCTCCCCCCCTTGACCGCTGGCCATAAATGCTTAAAATACACTCCACATCGGAGGGACTCCTCATTGGAAGCGGGGGGAGGGGAGGAGGACTTGGAAGGTCCTGGCACGCTTGTATAATTCCTAGTTAATATAAATCAGCGGGTGGTGATTTTCGGTCTGCCATTTGGCTTGGCCTTTGGATGACTGGGTCATAAACTGGGCATAGTAAAATATTTTCCCCAACACTTAGGCATCCACTTTGTATAACGAAGTAAATGTATTATTTAGAAAGGTCTACAACTTTCACCTTGTCCATCAACATAAATCATTGAACACATTTAGCAGGGAATTTACATTATAAATTATTGCTTTTTGACTCGTTATTGATGATAGCTCCTCGACAAAATCTTTTGACTTGAATGTTCAGTATTTTTCATAGTCTGTATACTTTATAGTTATTAATAAATAGTTTGTTAAGTAACTCAAGCTGATGAACAAATACATTTTGTTAAATAATCTGCAGAGCTCGCTTAACTTATGTTAATTTTAGTTAGTAAGTTATTTATCTCCGTATTAAATCCTTAAGCTGGTCGTAAAGTGGATAAAGCTGTGTGTGTCCTATAATTTATTTTTATTCAGCCACCGACAACATCAGAGGCATTGTCATTAACGTATTTACCCATTCGATGAACCTTTTATGATTATTATTTGTATCCCATTTAGGCATTTAAAATGCAAGGCCAGATGCGTGGGTCTGTGAACCCCGGAGAACCTGGAGGCTGCGAACCCATAGACCATAGACTATGCCGTCAGCGTCGTCGAGGAAAATTGGAGCCTCTTGGCGACAAAACGCCCACGCATAAACATATGTGCGTGCAGGGAGGTGGAAAATTCGGGGGGAAATCGTGTGAGTGGCCCCAAAGTGCCCTCATGCTTATTGAGTGCCAATTTTTATGCCCCTAATATTTATACACACTCGTACGTACGAGTGTGCATGTGTAGATTAGTTCTATGCCAGGCAATTTACGATTAGCAAGGACTCTTCCTCAAGCCGCTTTCTCCGCCTCTCCTCCTCCCATTTCCCATTCCCCCTGAAAAACCCCGCTTTTCACACATGGAATGCCGTTAAGCTGTCGTGCTTTCCACCTTGAGGACTCTGTGTTTACATATGCGTCTCTGAGCGCCCGAAATCGTTTTATTTATTTACCACGGCAATGTTTCTCCATTTCCCCTCCCCTCCTCCATCCGAATCCAAACCATATGTCTTAGAGGATCCTGCCATTATTATTGTTACTGCCGTTGCTGTTGCCATGTTTGTCTTTTTGTTTGTTTTTATTTGCGTTTAGCGGTGTTATTGTGCTCCTCATTACGACTCGGCTTTTGTTTTTGTGGCTTTGAAGTGTCAAGGCACTTGGCGCTTGTCCCACTTTAATTAATATTAATGACCGTTTACGTTTAGCCAGGAACTGTTGAATTAAACACACTTTGATAGCCAATTTAATTGGCTAAGCAAAGTCTGCCCAAAAGCAATCATTGAATTAGAATAACTACCCAGTAAACATTCAATGGACTTTAAAGGTACCTAAACCTAATAAATAACTTTGAATAGTCAGATGCCTAAGAGCTTTCAAGGATACAAATCGAACAATAAGTGGCTTAAACGCTGACAACAGATCATTAATAAACAATGCCTTGAAAGCCTAATTAATGCGCCAATTAAATTAAACTTATAAAGTGAGAAAATTGCTTTAAACCGAAAATTAATGTTGAAGGGAATTCGTAGATTGAATTTGTCTAGTGCCCGAAACAATTTTATCGAATTCCCAAAAAATCATTAAGTGAAAATTCAATTACTGCAGTTTTCACTGCAATTCAGATATTTCTACCGCATTTGCATTTTTAGAAACCGAAAATGACGGGAGGAAACTCTTGATTTAAATGGAATTGATATCAGCCATAAATCAATTTGGCAACCCGATTTTAAATTCGTCTGGTCAATTGTTTTTGTAAAAATGTCATTTAGTTCAGTTTAATGGGTATTTGGTGTACTCAGTCTAGATGGAATTGAAAAATTATTGGTTTCCCATTGGCTGCTGATCCGTTACTTGAATCCGACTCCGCTAATTAGACCACATTCCAATGCCACGAGCAAACCCAGTAAAACGTAACCAAAATTAAGTTTCCATTAGACCAAATTTAAAAACAGGAAAAGAAGCTAGCTTCGGCGATTCGCAGCTTATATACCCTTGTAGTCATCAAAAATTTAAAAAATTAACTTGTCATGCAGTTGGTTTGGTGTGCCACATCAAAATCTGATTTAAATTAGAAAAGTTCAGGACTTAGAACTAGTGAATTATGGTGAATTTTCCGCAAACCCATTTTGAAGAAATTTTTAAAGGGGTTGTATCATAAAAATTGAAAAAAAACGGAAAAAGAAAACCAACAATTGCAAACTTCTGACTGAAATTATAATACCCTCTGCAAGGGTATAAAAACCAAAGTAACCATCGCGAAATGGGCAAAAATAGCTGGAAATCCGAAACCCGAAGAAGGACAGCAGTACAAAGAACAAATTCAAGATAGCTGGAGAAATACCAACCGCAGGAGGAGCGACAAACACTTTGGACAGTTAATAAAGCCGGGATAAGCACTCGACTTGGCTTGATGACAACTTGACGTGGTCGCTGAAATGCGCAATGAGCACCCGAAGCTGGTTTATTAAAAATGAGCAGCGAGGAGATGGAAAAATAAATAGAAGAGTGCAAAAGTGGAGAAGTGGCTGCGATGTCTGGATGCGTATCTTGGTTGCCAGGCCGAGATAGCGCCTGTCGCCAGGACATGCAAACAGAGCCGAAGGATTCGGGCCGAAATCCTTGGCACGTAGCTGCCAGCGAGATCAACGCACGGCCGACGCGCTCGACATTTTCATGAGTTAATTTAATTTCTGTATCTGTCGAATCCTCGGCTCCAGTAAATAATGGGGCAAGTGTGCGACCGATTTAAGCTGATTGACGTGATGGCACATTTCATTGCCACTTTCGCCCACGGAATCATCTTCGAAATGGCCGGAAATTGATTCTGGGAATTGGATGAAAGGCCACTGTGGCTTTATGGACAGGGATAAGTGTCCTGTGATCTCAGACAGAAGTCATCATCCACAGACTCGAGTTTCTATAATAGGTTTATGAGTTTGAAAGCCAGTCTAATGAGCCATCAACGGGTTTATGTCTAGCCGTTTAAATGGCTTTACAATTTGAAGGATGGCCTGCCATCCATAAGTTGCCGCTTAGATAAGTAAACAATTACAAAGGCAAACAACGTTGTTTATTTATTATCCCCCATAAGTTAAATAAAGCAAATAAATGTATTTTTAGCCCTTCTAAGGAAAGGCTTACCCAAAGGGGGAAAGAGTTAAGTCGGAACCCAAACAAAAAGCCGATGCATATCTCGATTCCAGATCAATCTGGGACCCCAAAATATTTCAAAAGGCTTCCGCACTCAAAGACCAATGGCTTTTTAATACTGCAGGCAAATCGAGCGACTGTTCCATGGTTTTCCCGGGGAAAAGCGCAAAGCTCCGAAAATGGACCTGCGATTTGTTTGAAGTGAACAAGATTATGCTGTGACTCCTCCGGTTTCACCTTTTGTGCCGGGGGCCAAACCAATTAATCTCCCCGAAAAGTGTCCCACGCAGAGTCCCAGAACCGCAGGGAGTTTCCCAGTTCAATCCGCTTTCCCTTTTCTCAGGTCACGACCGGCCTGCCTTGTTTTTCTTCTGGGTGCGCAAAGTTTTCCTCAGTGCTCCTTAAAGTTGTCTCTTTGTTTTCGCCACAGCTGGATAGTCTCAGTTATTTAATTCCCCATAAATTTCCATGGCGTGTTCGCAGCTCTCCCTGGTTTCTCGTTGACTTTCCGACCGACGACAGATGGAAACAAAGTTCTAAACGCACAATTTACATTTATTTTCAACTATTTTATATGGTATAGTATGCCGGCACATAAAAATGTATTTACAAAGTTTCTGTGATTAGCTAGTAAACGGAGGAGTCTATTTTAGAGCACACAAATTGTTTTAGCATTCTTATCTGTATAGTGTAAGTTATTCTTTAAATTGTTTTAGCTTAAAGCCGTGCCACGGCTGCAATACTTTAGTTTAAAGGCTTACCCCTATGACTTTGACACGGATGAATAACATCGAAATTCTTTGGTAAACATTTATATTTACATTACACAAAAGTGGGTTACTTTGTCGGGAGGCCAAAGTTTTATCGTAGACATTTCTAACTGCCGATTAATGGAGAGGTTTCAGTTAGTCAACCTTTGGGCTTCAAAAACTAGGATAAATGTTTCTTAAAAACTAAAGCTAACTGGAAAAGGTAAAATAACCCTCATAAGTATGCTATTAAAAACTCAAGGCAAGTTTCAGCTTATAACTATTAAATTTCGTTTAGAAACTAAATTAATTAAAGCCATAAAAAGTTAGGTAATGTAAATCATAGTTAGTTGTGAAAAGGAAAACCTTGGCTTGAAGGTAGTTTTGATTTCGCTAGAGTGCTGAGGATAATGGGGCAGTCGGCTGACCGACTTCCTGTAAACTCCGTTTGAGTCCAGTTTGGACCACTAATTCCTGCTGCTGCGACTTCAGTTTAATAGCGACTCCTGGAACTTTGGTGGGTGCGAACGCGACTGCTGGCCGAGTTCGTTAAGCGGCAGAAATCCGTAGCCCGGTGGTGCCTCGTGGTGTCCGGTTGTCTGGCCAAGGGGCACGGCCAAGTCCACGGCGGGAATGGGGGGCTCCGTTCTGATTGCCGCCATTCGGCAGCGTGGTAATCGTCGTCTCCTGCAAACGACAGCTGTCCGTTTGGACGTTTCGAATGACGGACATTTCGCAAACAGGCAGCAAATGGGGAAGGGGAAAGGGAGTTAGTTTACCTGCGGATGGTGCTCTGGTAGCAGGAGTGGCGCGACTGGTAGCGCTTCGAGGCGGTGCTGGTCAGCGAGGTGTCCCGGTGCATGCAGAAGGTGTCCTGCTGGCCGCGTTTCTTGCGCCTGCCACTCGCTCCGCGGCAGAACAGATATCTGGCGAATAGAATGGATGGAATGGCCGGAAAAGCAGGCCAAATACGCGAGTCAAACAAAAATATTTCACAGAACTCGCGCACATGTGATGGTGTGTGGGCGGAGTGGGGTTTACTATATAGTATGTGTTTACACAGAGCAAAAACATCAGGAGTCTGATTCAAAAAAATTGATCGATTTTATAAAGGAGAATCGAATAGAGTATTTATTGGGAGCTCATTTGAGCAAATAATTTTTAAACAAATAAAAATGTGTTGAGCTCATAATCAGACAAATTAAATTTCTTATAACGAAAAACATTTCTCCCTGTGCATGCATAAAGAGCAGGCACTTTGTGACTGATACAGGAGCAACCAACAATTGCAGTTTGCAATTCGAGAGCAGATACTCATTTTCAATGGGAAGTTCTGCACTTGGTCTTTGTGTGCGGTTCAATGCAAGCCGAGAAGGATATTAGAAAGAGCCAGCAAAAGGACATAAATAGAGGCACCATATGGTTGCCAATAGTTCATGGCATTCCAAAAATGCGTTTACAAATTGAACGAAGCACTCTTTGAAAGAGTTTCATCAGTTTACTATTTCATATTGATTATCCTTGCACCAAGGGAACTCTCGAATTGACAATCGTGCATTTTTTAATTAAATGAAACAAATTAATTTCCGGGAAACTGGTAAAGGTTAAAATAAAACCATTTAATTTAGTGAGCCACACAGAAAGAATTCAATTTGTGAGCTGAACAACAACTATGAAAATGAAAAAAAAAAGGTATTCAAAACCATGCCAACTAACAAAGAATGACATTTAACAAACTACTGAATGTTTTGTGTTAACTTTCGGGTAAAATCAAAGTGAACTTTGAGTCACGCATGTTTGCTAAAATGTTGTAGTTTTTGCTGTTATTCGAAAGTTATGGGACTTGTTTTGAAAGAGAGATACAAATTGCAGTTGGCTTACGCTTACAGTTACGGGGCTACAGTTTGTTTATTGACCTGCTAGCGACAGCCGACTGCCAACTGCCGACTAGCTGATACCGATTAATCATGCTGTGGCGCTGTTATGCGGCTGGTGGATTGATGTAAACGAACAAATACCTATTGAAATGCTTGCGGAACGCGCCGCTCACGAAGTACAGGGCCACGGGATTGGCGCAGCTGTTGGCGAAGGACATGCAGTAGGCGACGATGCGCAGGACATGCCAGAAGGCATTGTAGTCCTCCTGGGCGGTGGGCCTGCAAGTATAGAAAAGAGTTACAAAATAAAGCAATGGAATATGTATTTATAAAAAGGTTCTTTAAATATAATTATTAGTGAATAATACAGAAGATCTTGGAAGATAAAAGGACTTTTAAAACTGCACTCTGAGGCTTACCTATTCAAATACTTTATCAATACTTCTTTACAGGATTCTAAACATTTGAATAAGCTGAGTGATTTAAAGTAATTGAGATACAACAAACCATATAGGCATTCCTATTCTTTCCTTTTCTTCTGAGCAATCAATATACCCTACTTTCACCCAAATACCCCTTGCTGAAGCACAGCAAACAAACACGGGGTCAGCGTCTGCAAAGCACCCATAATGGAGATATCAGCGAGTAAATTGATTGTCCGGCTTCCCAGGACAACGAACAAGTGTCGGACAAATGGCAACAGCATTACTCATACGCAGGACGCCTTTGTGAGGAGGCGACACGAACGTGTGTGCCACGTTATCCTTTGCTGCTGGCAGGTTCGCTTTTATCCGCTTGACAAATTGACTTTCCATCCATTCATTCATGAGCAGATACGCAGCTCAACCCCCATTTCCCAGGGGAGGTGGACCAAATCGGGGAAAGCTCGGAGCACTCACCAGAAGTAAAACCAGAGGAAGAAGACGTGATAGGGCAGGAAGCAAATGCCAAATATGACAACGAAGGCCAGCACAGTTACAGCCACCTTGCGACGGGCCCGAACCTGAAAAAATAGATGAAAAAACAAGTATAGTAACTGGATTTGAACAAAGAAAATATATTAGGTATCTCTTTAAAAATGAATATCAAAAGTTTAATTAAATTGTTATTGTTTAAAAATTTAAAGGCAAGACTTTTTTCTTCCTAATAAAGCCCTACAGCTTTGAATATAAAACAACGCAAAATTCAAAGACAATAGAACACATGAAGCCTAAACAAAGTTTTTTTCTGCCAACAAAAGAATAAGGAAAAGCTCTAACACCTGTAAGTGAAATTGAAAACAATTTATACTTCGAAGGGACAATTTAATAGAAAACATAAATGAAACTTTTTAAAATAAGTTATCAAAAAAACCGAAGTTAACCAAATTGTTTTGTTTATGTTTTATTAAATTCTTTAAGCTTTCAAAATAAATAACACGTGCCGTAGACAATTGTGAGTATGAAGCACGCGCAGAGTATCTTCACAAACAAAGAAATGGGAAAAAGTTCTAACGAAGTGGAAATAAAATACGAAACAATTTAGACTTGAAATGAATACCATTATGTGGTTCGCATGAAAAACACTGATTGATGAGAAGAACACATGCTTTTTAAACCACTCGAAAGTTCCTCAATTTATTCCTTACAATTTCAAAGCGGTGGTCAGTTAATATGAATATTTTATGACACCCAACTGAATGGAAAAAGTTTCCGCTTGCGAAAATAGTTGTGGAAAACTTTATAATTCACTTTTGTGGAGTTCCCTTTTTGGCTTTCGCTGCGCAAGAACTGGATGATTGATTCCAATTGGAGCTGCTTGTGACTACTTTTGGGGACATAAATTGGGTTTTGGCTGACCTGGCGGACGGCTCCCTGAATTTCGCCGGGGACACTGGCCGAGTACATCAGGTGGAGGGCGATGAGCACGTAGAACACGGCGATGATCACGAGGGGAATGGCGTAGTAGACCAGGAAGTGCAGCAGGACCATCGCCTTGGCGTAGTTGATGCCCCACTCCTCCGGATACGGATAGCAGATCACAATCGACTTCTCGTTGATGCCGAGGTGCTGCAGGAAATCATAAATAAATATGGGGAATTGGCGGTTCTAGAGGCCAACTTGCCTTGAGATTGCTGCCAATGAGAGCTGGTAATCCGCAGAGGATGGCCAGCAGCCAAATGGACACCGCTGTGGCCAAGGTCATTCTGGTGGCACGACGACCTCCCCCTAAAAAGATAGATTCATTTAGATACAACTAGTTATTTATTAGATTTATTTACCACCTTTAAGGGATGTTCTACTTCATACTTGAACTCACCATGGGCGTGGAACTTCCTCAAGGGATCCACGATGGCAAAGTACCGATCGCCGGATAGTGCGGTGAGTGTGAACACCGACACTCCGATGGACACGTCCTTCATGAACTCGGAGAGGCTGCAGAGGAAGCTGCCGTAGGGCCAATACTCCACAGTGTAGACGGTGGAGGCCAAAGGCACCGTGGTCACAATAACCAGCAGATCCGCCAGCGCCAGGGATAATATATAGCTGAAAGAAGACATTTTCGTGTGAATTGTAAACTCAGCTTAGAAATGTTACTCAGGAAAATAGGAGAGGGAAGCCCCATGGATTTATGCCCAATTTTTGAGATAAGCAGGCTGACTTTGCAGCGGGGTAAACTCATCTTTTTTTTTTTTTTGGCCAGCACGTGTCCTTGAAGTGTGATAAAAATGTGGCACCGAGTTGATTTATGTTTAGCTAACTTTTAAGGAAATTGTATATTGTATTTTGCTGCTGACTTAGGGGTTATACAATGTCCATTAGGATTGATTTATCTCGCGAGTGCCTTATTAAATAGAATGTAAATTATCCTTCGCCGGAAAGCGAAAAGAAGGCGAACTTCACTACGTGTTTTCAAGGGTTTCCGTTTCGCCTGCTGCCGCCACACACTTTGGGCCACAATTCCGCGGAATCCAGCGAATAAAAGGCAATTTGGTCCGTGATCTCTTGCAGTTATTCCGCTCTTGGCCAACCTCTCCGCTTTCCATAAATAAGCTGCATGTGGCACTTTGTTTGCCACGTTCTGGCCGCCGGAAGTGCAACACCAAATTACGCTTTTGTGGCAGAAGCCCCCGGCAAATACGATAAGGGTCTTTTGGTTAGCTGGTCTGGTGGTCTGTTGGTCTCCTGGAATCCTGGTATCCTCCTGGCCTGCTGGTCCGGCACTTGGCTTTTAAAGCGACCGACAACTTGGCTTTTATCCAGGCAACGAAATGCAATTTCAGCGTAATTTGATCAGTTGACATTTCCTTTCGCCTGCGAGTTTTATGTGCGTTAAGCTTAATGCAAAATTGTTGCTAGTAAATTCACAGTTCGCAGTTAGTGCATCCGTTGGCCGGTTTAAGTGGCCGTATCCATGTGGCACAACAATCCGGCTTTAAGTGGGGAAGCCCTTCAAGCCGAGCTGACCACTACCGCCAACAAAGTGGAATGTTTTAATTGGCCACAAGCGGCAAGGCCCCCCCAGTTGCCTCCTCTCCAAGGTCGTCGGTTTAATGATGAACTCGTGTCGCTAATAAACTTCTTACTTAGTCAAGTTGCCACTAGAAACCGAGCTGTTTAAGTTATTTTGTTTACTATGTGCGGGGGAAATTATTGGAGAAATTATCAGTCCACTTTGAGCAGAAGGAATTCGATATCCCTAAAATAGCTAATCACGTGGACCTACTTCTTTTTATTAAGCAAACATCCAGATAACTTGGCATTGGGATTTTATAATTTTATAAACAAAAACTTGTATTACTTCTCTCCCCATAATCACGCTTTAATAAAGCTTAAAGTGGGATAGAATATCTCCAGTCAGAGCATCTCACACATTAAATGCTTCAATTTCACTAAAAGGCTTCCTGGATCCCAAGAGTTCTGCCACACAATTCCGTCGCCTTTAACAAATTACTTTGGCTTCCCAATTTGTAGGCAACATGCCGCTCGTGTAAGTCGCATAAGGTTATTGTCTGCCTCAAAATCATATTTATCTCGACCGAAAGAAAGCCTGGCGCAATAACTTGATTTATGGCACACAATGTATGCACTGAACAAAAATCCCCCCAACACGACTAATTAGTTATGCCGTTTTGAGCTCCGCTGCGAAAACATCAACAGCTGCCAATCGAACGAAGGAGCACACGCTTTTCCGCATGGGAAGGGGAAATTTTAAGCAATTTCCAGGCTGAGGCGGTAACAACATTACCATTATCATCGCCGCCTGAATCCCTTTCCTGCCTGGCAAGCCACTTAATTAAGCGATGGATCGGAGGGTCTTGGCCAACTCGTGACATTTGCCCTTTGCATGCATAATTTGGCGCAGGCATTTGGCAGCCAGGCGTGTGGCATACAATTAAATTCAATTTAAGTTTGCCGTAAATCAAAGAGGCACTCTCAAAGTATCTGAGGCGACAGGTGTTGCGACAAGATGAACACCTGTAATTTTACCAGGTTCCAAAAATGATGTATCCTATCTAACTAGGAAGAATAGGTAGAGTAATAAAATAGAATTGAATATCTTTTTATATTCCTCATATGTTTTAATACTCCGTTTGTAATACAGTCGAATCCCGATAATTCGTACCCCGCTAAATCGAAAATCGCGATAATTCGTAAAAAATTCTGTTCCCTTTGAAAAAAATCTCGATAAATCGAATTCCCGTCTAATTCGTAAAAAAAGTGATCCCCTTGCCATTTCGAATTATCGGGACTCGACTGTATATTATGTTTTGACATTTTCTTTTAATTTATTACCAAAACTACTTCTACAGAATATTTTTTGCCAACCCGCCTTGAGTTCCCATTTTCCGGGGTGCTGCAAACTTTTCCCTGGGATACTCACGTGTTCGGGACATTCCGCATCTGGCGCACACTGAGGAAGACCACAATCAGGGTGCCGTTGCCCAGGACGCCGACCACGAAGATCAGGGCAAAGAGGATGGGCACGATGTAGGTCTCTGGTCGCCGGCCGTAGGGCACGTAGGGCGTCTCGGTGGCCGCCAGGTCGGCAGTGCTGAAGTTCTCGGTCATGGAATCGGTCATGGAGTCCAGGAGGGACCACTGGGTGGACGTGGCCAGATCCCAGAGAGCCTGCGTCACGTTGAGCGGAGCGGGCAGGAGTGGGGAAACGCCCGACATGTCCAGATCCAGATCCACGTCCATTTCCAAGCCCAAGTCCGTTTCCATGCTCACCAAGTTGGCTGTCATCGGGGGAATCGTCCTTCCTTCGTTCAGTGTTATTTCTTTCCCGGCCAAACGGAAATTGTTTAAGCCAACATGATTAATTCGATTCCTTCACGGCTCGTTGCCCGCTGCATTTTGCATCCAAATCTGGACAGCTGCAAATAGGGGAAAAACAATCCAATTTGTAGCATGGCATTGATTCAATTTGCTATTGGACTTGCTCTTCGATTTGTGCGAAATTTAATTATTTTGTATAAAATACCAGAGCAGCTCAAAAGCCAAAATATTGTGTGCATATTTTTAACGCTATTAAACGGAGTATTCAGACTGTAATTGTTTTCTTTCTGGTTGGGAAAATGCATATATTTACAATGGGATCTGTTTATTGATTTCGGTTTTTACGCCAAAACAAGCTTCTATTATTCTGAGGCAAACTTGGCTGGTGAATGGGGAAAATTGAAGCGGTAAACTGAACTTTAATTGGAGTATTGTTGCTATCCGAAGCAGAAAATTGGGAAAAATATTATTCTTACTAAAGTTCACAACTTGAAGATGGATGTTCTAGTGTTTTGATTGTTTCCATTGCACAAATTCCCAAGCTACAAACAAACCTTTAACATTGAAGGACCTAACATTTCTGGCAGACTTTCTCCTTTGATTTATTGCATTTGGAATTGAAAAGCACTTGCTCTGTTAACTGGGTAATTGCATCACAGATGCACAATTTCACCAGAATGCATTCTGGCAGATCCTTCTTCACTATTCTCGTAATGCAACCTTATCCTCCAGCTTGCTAATTCGGCATTCCCTTTCACAGCATTTTGGAAAACACGTGCCAACTTTACATTAAAGTCTTGAAGTGAAAGGAGATGAAGCAGGAAAATCAGGCCACAAAAGGGCTTTATGTTTCAGATTTATGACATTAGCGTGGAATTTCTTATCAACTTGATGGTGTGGCTTCGCTCCTTGGCTCCTTCGTCCTGCCTCCGCCGACACTTCGAGGAATGCATATCCTGTCATTACATTTCCAGCCATTAACCGCACACACTCGCCCACCCACCCAGGCACAGTGACTCATAAAATGTAACCGACGCCCGAGGAAACTTCAATGACTTGGACAGCGGCAAGAAAGACAAAAACAAAAACAGGATTTTGAGAGTGGGAAAACTCTGCGTAATTGAAATCAGTGCGTTCGGCTCTTCCTTTTTCGCCCGACTGTCATTTCTTTGTAATAAAAATATGAATGGTCTGCCATCTAGCAGCGTTTTCTCGCCAGGTGAATGTAAGCATCCGGAAATCCCCAGCCCGCGGGCTTTTCACCACTTTCCTTTCCGATGCATAAAGCCCGGATGCCATTGAAAATACGACGGAGAAAGCGTAAAAACAGATGCCTTAAAAATCAAATCCGTATGAATGCATAAACACAATTTGCATAAACCAAAAGGTAAAAAAAATTCTTAAAATTTTGCACTTTTCGTAAAAGGATTACTTCTTACATTTTCCAAACGGATGCAAACCTGTAATTTAATTGGTTGAAGTTGCCTTAACTCAATTTAATAGCTCCGCCACTCAGTAACTCAATTCGCTATTAATTAAGTTTGATTTAATGGAAAGCCTAATTAGGCAAACTTGTGGCACAATCAATTGAAAAACTTTCAGCAAGCAATCTGCTCGAACCCTATACATTGTCCTAGCCAACTCAGGTGAACAAGAAGACCAAGTTTTCAATTTGCCAGCAAATAGTTTGATTTTGTTACATTTTCTTTTACAGCTTGTGGAAATTAATATCTCATCGCCTGCTGTTGTTCTTGCTAGTTAATAACACAAATCGATTTTTAATGAATTTATGACCTCCATTGGCTGCTAGCCAATTCAGTGCAGAACATAAAAAACATATTGATACGAGGGCAAATTAAAACTAGCCAAACAATAAAACAATAAATGGCGGAGGTTGGTGGCGTATGAGTGATGTTACAAATGGTGTACTTTAATATTCATTAAATCACTTGAACTATATTTGAAAGCAATAATTGGTGTTATTATTTTTCACAAGAGTACTATTGCTCAATGGAAAATTTATTGGGCTTTTAATTAGCTTTAGTGGTTCACTGATTTTTCATCCATTCGAGGAAGCTTATTACTTTTAAATGAAAGCCTTGCTGTGCTGCTTTGATTTTCGAGAACTCAATGGCTATTCCATTCCAGTTCGTTGTTTCGCAGAACTTCACAGAACTTCTTGCACTTCGAGTAACTCGAATAGAATTAAATTTCCTGTTGCCGTGACCATCTTGAATGGCTTCCCTAATATCCCAAGAAATGGCCACTGTGAAACTTGCAAACAGCCGAAATGTAAATGAAGGTCGGGAACAAAGGCGTGCTAATTAAGAAATTTAGAGCGAAAGTTGAAAATCGTTGAATATTTTCAACTGAAAGTGGCTGCTGATGAGCCCGTTGAAATGTCAACATTGTCCGCATTGTTTGCTGCTGGACGTAATTAATTTGTTAACTGAATGTTAACACAAGTGGGCGGAGGGACTGGGATGCGGTCAGGTTTATTTGTGCAACACTTAGCTAATTGAATTTTGACACTGACTAGGCCAAGTGATAAATTATTCCCTTTAAAGAACAACGCACAACATATAATTCGACGCCATAAATATGCATGGCCCCAACGAAAACTGATCTATTTCTTTTGCTGCCATTAGAGCGGCTAATAAACCTGTTAGCCTATATCAATAACTGGCTTACATCGCTCCTCCCGCAAAAAAAAACAACTTCACTGAGAAGTGTCGTGATTTATGAAAGCGAGTGGCCGGCAGAGGTCCGCTTATCTGGCGACCATCTGGATGCCAACTGCTTATGGGCTCCCAACGAGTGGGTTCCCCTCTATTTTTTTACCCTTTAAATGTGATTTGATAAAGGAGAGATATCCTGACATCACTTAACAAGGAAATGGGAAAAAAACCCAATGAAGTATGACAAATTGAGGGGGTCAAGTAATGTACAGTTTTTAATGCCAGTTAATGTGATTAAAAGAATGTAATATTTGTGTATAATATATTTTTATATATAGTTCATCTTTATCACATATATTTTTAAAAAAAACTTCAATCTTCTTTTTATAATATTAAGTATCTTTGAATATGTGAACATACTTTCCAGGTTACCCATCAGTTTGCACTTATCCCATCCAGAATAGTTAGTTGTTATATTTGTCAGTACATACATTCTCGTGAGTGCGTTTGATAAATCAGTGCAATTTATCAGCAGTTCAGCTGCGGACAGAACGCCACTTAAAATGCGTCGCACTCTGTTTTGGAAAATCGGGGAAATGGATCCCGTAGGTGGTGGCCTAACCCACTGGCAAAGTTTTTATCGCAGTGCAAACATTCGGGCCACGTTGCCAATGGAGCGGGAATCGAACCTAAAAACAGGGGGAGGAGGTGGGTGGTATTCTTATCTGTCAGCCGTTTGGGACTTAGTGCGTCTCATAATAAATGCAGTTAAGTCGGGATTGTTTTGGGGACAAAGGGCACGCAGGAATTCGCAGCCACGCACGAATGTTGTGAATAAATAACACGGGTGTTTTCCACACTCGTAATTCTCTCCGAAAAAATAAAGAAAGAAAATCCTTTTCCATTTTTCAGTCGTTGCGAGGGAATTTTTTGCTCATGAATTATGCCTAAAAAATGGGAGACTGGCTTTACCAAGAGATTTGCGATTGGCCATTTGTTTTGCCGCATGTAATTGAATACCAGCCTCACTGCTTTTTATTTATTTATGCAAATATAATGAAAGGAAAACATGATTTTCAATCGTTCATCCCGGGGAAAGAGATTATGAGTAGCCTAGCAATTTCTTGAATTTTGATACCCACTCTTTCGTGGCTTCATTTAAAGCGTTTGCAAATTTGTATTATTAAATGCCTGGCCTTTAATTCCAAGTGGAATTAATGGCTTCGTTCGTTTAAAAATGCCACACAGGATTATGGGTTTAAAAGTGTCCCGAAATACTTCCATGTTCGAACATAAAGAAACCATAAGCGGCAGTAAAAAATCAAATTTAAGCATCTCGTAAGCCATTAATATACATTTCCATAGTTTTATTTCAGTTTTTCAGCTCGCTTCTCGCTGCTCTCTACCACATCTGTGATTCGCGTATATTATTTCTCTCATTTTCATGGAAATCGTTCTACCAATTCGCACATAATGGCCCGGGGGAAGGAAGTGGGTTTAAATAAAGCCATAAACGGTGGGGATCAACTCAAAATTGTACGCGAGATGCGGAACAATTTCGATTGTCATTATCTAGATAAATTATTTTCATAATCGCGCGTAACCATTATTTTTATGAAATTTCTTTTGCCTGAGGTCTGGCCGAAAACAATTTTCCCACCCTCAATGAAAATCGATTGTCAAGGCAAATTGGCGATAGGAAACCAGGACGACAGTGCCAACATTTTTGCTGAAAAATTTAATAAAACGGACCCCGCAAAGTGCGCCGTGTCACGGGAGAAGAGGGAGCGGTCCGGCCAATCAATGCGGCAAAAGCTTCCAACTAAAAGCATAGCATACCCCTATATCATATCCCTAATAAGCAGTTGGATCCCCCTCGTCGCAATTAGATTTTCAGCCGGCTCCATTCGCTTCGTCGGCCGCAATTAGAGTGCATTACTATGTCGGAATAAAACTTTGCCGGCAGCACAGCCAGTTCGATTCTCTGACAACTATTTTTTGTGAGGGGAGCACTGAGCACAAATTGAAAATATTAAAATAATTTGGTATTGAATTTTAATATAATTTATCTCCCGCTCTTATAATTTATTTTGGATTTTCCAACTGAAAATTAAAATTTGTTCCTTTACTTTGCATTACACTAAGTTTCCATTCTGTTTTTTGTAAGTGCACCTGCCCTTCTAAACTAATTTATTTCCCATGTAGCATTAGCATGGAAACTATGCAAAACTGAAAAGCAAATAAAGAAATTGTCTGACTTCTACTCTTGGCCAAACCCTTGACTTAGCTAAATTTGCTTTGTTAATTTGTGAGATCCGGAATTTTCAATAGTCCCTGAGAGTGTGAAGAATAAAACTTTTTATAGAGTCAAATGAAAATTGCTTTTCGTTGCTCTTCAGACCTTTAAATTAAATGATTTTGCAAGTCAGACTCTTTTATTGCATTTCACTTTACTCGGTTTACCCATTTGGCTTAATCACTTTCTACTGGGTTCTCGAGGTTACTTTCTGTTTCTGCCCTTTACGAGGACTAATTGCCCGATAAAAAGTGCCAATTTTTCGTCTCGTTTCGCTTTTTCCTATAGTTGAATTTTTCGGAGGGCGGAAGAGTCCTTCGCACGTACAAATGGAATGTCCGACACTTGATTTATACACTTGAGTAATGGATGTCGCACATAAAGTCCGCTGGACAAGAGCTTTGGTAGCTGTAAATGACAATTTAAAATAAACAAAGTAATTTTCGAATGGTTTGTCCTAGAAGAATGTGAGATACTCTGTGTTTGTTTTCCTGAAAATGTAAGAGTTATTTTTTTTATTTCTCCTATTGGCAAAACTTGAACAAATCTGACATGAACAGAGGTAAAAATTTTAACCATCCCAAAATGAAAACCTTTGAATGTAGTTTTATCAGGGATGCGATTAAAAACGTTTAGAGGTGTGCTACTTTGGAATCGGATCAAAATTGACAAAGTTATGGGTACTGGAAGTCCAGTTTTGGGTCACTATGCTGAAAAGCATTGAATATTTGGAAAACTCGCAGTTCGTTTAAGAACTTACTAATCCCCAGTAAAAGGTAATATACTCTGTCTTTCCTGCCAACATCAAGACGCCTATAAATGATTTGCGTTCAATTTCTCAAATGCTGACAAATTGTTTCCTCCTACATCCCTGCTACTCATTAATTTACATTTTATTTTTTGCCCCAATGCCAACCACTTTGCATAATTCAGCATTCCCCCAAAGCTCTTAATTTTCGCTTGTTTTTTTCTGGTCTTTTCGTAGTTTGTTGACATTTCTTTGATGGGTGTAGAGCGTAGAGCGGCTTCATTATTCAGCAACAGCTGGTGGACCGAAGGGATCTTGGGGGAGTGGCTATTGACGGGGGGAAGGGGCAATTGAGGGGGGCGGGGGCGGGGACGTCAACTCCTCGACACATAAATTTGACTGACTGACGGACACGCCGCACTTATGCCCCAATCCATCCTGCCCCCGACATCAGCACATATATCATTTTCATTTTGTAATTTGTCTCCCGCCCCCGACTTCTTGCTTTCGGCCCGGGGTTTTGGCCCGGCTTTCGGCTTTCGGCATTTCGCCCCGTCACGGGCCATTTTGTGCACAATGGCCCACAGTTAATTGGTTGGGTGTTGCCCGTTCCTGGGTCCTGCAGCCGGGATCTGGTTGGTGTGGCACTGGTGTGCTGGTGTCAAGAGAAGGCGCCTTATATTAAATTACATGACAGCTTACATGAGGTGCTAACTTCCCCTCGGCGAGCTCATTAAATGTGGAAAACAAATGGCAGATGGGGGCGTGTTTTCACTCGTGAAAAATGCGGAAAATTCTGTTTCAGTTTCGCCTATGCAATTTTAATCATTTCCCAGTGATTCGGATTCCGCTTGTTGGTTTCCAGCGAAGTGATTTTGGCAAAACAATAGGCGCATCGCACGTGACTGATTTCTATAATTGTATTTATTTTAGAACTAATCTAACTTCTTTTGTTTCCTAACTCGTTGAAAATAAACATTGCGTTCTATAAGTGCTTGTTCAAGCGATTTAAATAAATTAAACCAAAAGAGATTAGGTAATATAAAGTATTCTACCTCTGAAATCTTAACTCGGCTTTAAAAGCTTAGCTCTGCCTCAAAAGTAATCAAAGTTGTGGCAAACAATAATCTCCAGATTTCCACGCTTTAATGGAATACCGAAATTAAATTTCCTAAGACTTCGAAGCAATAAATTAATTTTCTGCCAAGAACTGAGACATCGCACACTTTTCATATTAGAAGCGGAAAACGCTCAGCATTAATTAATTCGAAGCGTGAGCGCTATCAGAAACGCTCCTCCCAAGAGCAGCTTGGGGCAATAGTGCTAAAAACGTCTGTTTCCCTTCCAGTTACTTAATTAATGAGATGGCACACAAGTACAAATATGCATAACTTTTAGCATTTCGCAAGTCGGAGAGGAAAAACTCGGAAATGGGAATAAACCATTTAAAATTCAACCTTTGTGCAACGCGGGAATTGCGGTTTCGTGTTACGCACAACCTAATAATGCTAATTGCACATCGGACTCGCTTTCGACTTGGCTAAATGGTGATGCACTCCTCGGATTGGCAGAGGGGCTGAACTGCAGTTTGCCTTCAGCTCTTGCAACAGCTTTATTACCAAAGAGCATGGAATCCTTAAAAGAATTATAACAATTCGCGGAAGCAAAGTTAAGCGAAAGGAGTACTTTGAGGAAACGAAAAAGAAAACCTTTTCCTTAATAATATTTGGTTGACTTACTTTATTTATTTTTAGAAATTACTTTATCTTTGAAAAGATGTCTTTTCTTTACCCGAACGAACGGAAACAATTAAATAATTGCCATTTGCAGACACATCGGACATCTTTGCCTTTGTCCTTTGCTAATAACTTTCCAGGAAAAGATTTGAATCAGGCTGACAACTTTGCTGTCAATGTCCAGAGTCCTTCGAACAAAAGGCGGGGAAAAGTGAAAGGAAAAGCCAGAAGTGAGAGACAAAGGCACTTGAAAAGTTCCGCATCATTACTCGGGTGTTTTGTGGTGATTGGCATTGGTTTTGGGATCATCTCTGTCCCGCTCCCCGAAAAAACAAACAACAACTTGACCGGGACTCGAGAATCCAGGCAGAAATGACAGTTTCGACCGCTCGGATCCAGCACTTGAAGTGTCGGGCAAACAAAATCATTGGCCGACGTGTTGTGTTTGGCCAAGCCAACTTTGCCTTCCAAGTAAAACAAAAGAAAGCACCGAACTATCTTACATTTCAATTAAAGTTTGCCCAGACTTTCCTTCGCCGTTCTCCACCTTGATTAACTGCAAACAGTGTGTGCCGTGAATCCAGCTCCGTTTCCAGCTAATTAGGTGCAATTGTTCGCCGCTTTACTTTCAGCTCCGACTGTGACGCGCACACCCGGCGTATGCGCATTATAAAAATTTATGACTCATAGAAATTAAATGACTGTCATTCGTATGTATTAGCAGGGCGAAATTAGTTTTTCTTGGCAGATCCGCGGTGACCTCGAGGTTGTGGGGTAAAAACGGGCGGGATATCGACGTGGGTGCGGTTTCTGAGTTCCCGGCTAGAAACAAAGCGAGGAATAAACGCGGAAGATGCATATCAATTCGTTGCTAGCATAAATCAAAGGTAACCCAAATACATAAATTCGGTGTAATAAACATGTTTATGAGGTGGACTTCTGGGGGGCAAAAAGCCTTATCTAAGCGATTTCATTTGTTCATTTGTATATTTATCCCTTAAAGTCGTTTTCCGGCCCCGCTAAATAATGTGTAAACTTGGCCTTTTCGCAGATAAGCAGTCGATAAATCGAGAAAGTAAAATGTATTTGCTCCGCGCGGCTTCTCGCCATTTGTTTCTGTTTTTGTAAGTTTTGCCAACGAAAATTTGGCAAGGTGCAGGTATTGTTAAATTTTGTAGACACCTTAAATCAATCCATCCAATAAAATAACATTCACGAAACTTTTCACATATGTTTCCGTACAATATTCAGGTATTTTGTTTACAGGCGCTCGTCGACATCGTTTTTGTTTAATGCTGTCGCGTCGGCTAATTGTAAACAAACTTACTCAATGAACTCGATGGATTAACGGATCGTGTCCAGAAGCACGCCTCGTTGATATATTTAGATAGCGAGCGATATAGACAACTTGAGCGATTAGGTCAAGAGGCAACGTAAATTTTCCATAAGCCTGCAGTATATTTTCCCCCAGAAGTATTCCCTGTCATGTAGGTTTTGTTAATGGCCCATTTAAGCCAGGCAGTTAGCTCCTCCAGCTGCCAAAGCTAATAAATGGCACGCGGCTCCGATGCATTTTTGGGGTTTCCATTTGCTCCCCGCCAATTTTCAGTTCTTTGCATTTTCCTTCGGGTTGTGTTGTTTCGGTTTGTTCTGTTTTTTCTGGTTTTCATTAACTTGGTAGTTTCTGTCTTGCGGCCAAGTGTGCACAGCATGAAAAGGGTGTTACCAAAATCCTCGAATAAAACATGAGCCAAGATTCTGGTGGTGACTGAATCTTTACGGCTGCATACACTAAAGTGAAATGAGATATATCCAGCGTTTACTGTGCACAGAAAAAAAGGATATCGAACAATTTCAAGATGATTTTTTGTTAAATAGGTATTATTATATAGCTATATAAAAAAAGATAAGTGTGTAACTATTCAGTTAACACAGCCAAAGTATTTGAACTTAATTTTTACGTTTCTGTAAAATTAAGCGAATACGTATGCAACACTTTTGGTAAACACAAAATAAATTGAAATGTTAGCAAATGTTTCCTTTCGAATGATAGAACAGTTATCCGAAATTATTTATTGAAATTACGTAACCCAACATGGGAATTCAATACACAATCAACAGGAAATCCATCAACATGCAAAAATTGCATTAAAATGGAAATTTCAATGCCCAGTTCCAGGGGGCTGGTTTAGAAAATTGCAACCCATATTCAGGATTTATGGAGCAACACAAGCCGTATGCAAACGGAAGGCGGAAGCAAAATAAACAGCACCTAAACGAAAAGGAAACAGGACAGGAAACCCCAGAAAAACTAGCCTGTTTTTGTCGATTTAAATGTAAACGCATGAAGCCCACCACCCACTCACGATTTACGAGTTAAACTGCAGTTTAGGAGCAGTCAAGGACCGGAAACCCGCATTTTTCACGAACTTTTTACAGATTCAATGTCGATACGCGGGCACGGAATTTATGGAAGCCTCATCAATATTTTTGGAAAATAAATCGACCATATGCAGACTCGAATGTCAGCTGTCAGAAAGCCAGCAAAAAGCGATTTCGTGAGATTAACTGATCAATTTTTAATTTGCCATTTCCGACACCGCCGATAAACACATTTACATCAATCTGCAATTATTATTTATTATGCTTACATTTGCGTTAAAGTGTTTTCCGTGTTTTCAAGCGATTAAAGCCACCGCATTTGAGAATCTACTTAAACAGGATATGGATACGAGGAGCACATGCCACACACAAACACAACACACTTAATCCAAATTTTGTTTACACAGCAAAGGGGCACACAGCACACACGGGAAGAATTTAAATAAATTTATTGAATTCTTTTTAGCACTGCAAAAGCACTTGAAACACTGTAGCCGGATATTGGCGTCAACGCTACCCAATCGCAGAGCACATCCGAAAAATCTGTTTTTGAACTTGAACTGTCCGTCGGAGCGAAGGAGAGAACGCATGCGACTTGTTGGCGCGCGCGAAAACGTTTGGATTGAATTTGCTTTTTCCTGGCCGCCTGACTGCATGTTGGCCGGGCCAAAAGCACTCACACGCACACAATTGATCCGAAGATTGGTTGGGGCGCCAAAAGGCAGAGGCTGGCAAGGGAAACCCCGCTCTGTTTGGTTCTGAAATGCCGGCTGATTAGCGCGCAGGCGCAGCAACATGTTGCTAGCGGAAATGTTGCAAAAGATAAACAACTATTCTTGAACTTGGATTGATCGGTCTAGGGCAATTTTTTTCGCCTTTATTTTTATAACAGCTTTTTAAAATAAATTTACTACTTAATTTGTTGTCTATTTTCAGAAAAATATAAAAAAAAAACCGCCTAACTATTTGCGCTCAATCGATAACTCGCTAGGCATGCCGGCTTCCAGTAATCGATATACTGACACTCTCTCTTTTAGGGATGACAGTGACTTTTTACAACCCAAATAATCTTTTCACTTAACAACTAAATAATATATCTTAAATAAATTCTGTTTAACCAATCACAAAAAAAGAATTTACTGTCAGTGTTATACACATTAAAAAAATTAAGTTCTCCATCCCGTGATCTCACCGAATTCATCGCCAACAAGTACACATGCAGACATCGCACATCTCTAACTCTCTTTTTGATGTCTTGTGCATTCGACATCGTTTAGTTTTGCTGTAAAAATAGTAAGTTTATTGTGAAATACTGAGAGCCGAGTGGTAGAAGCACTAAAATGACAAGGCGGAAAACCGATTTTCCTAAAGGCCTTCCATTAAACAATCTGCAATCATGCAGAAACCTTTGGCAGAATTTTTTTGCAAAACGCCATGTTGGCCGCTCAAACATAACCTCAACCGAAGCAAAAACTTATGTGGCCCCAAACTAATAAACTAAATTGTGATTCCAGGCGCAGACAAACGCCCTCGTAGAAAGTTAACGAAGATGTCGCGTTTCTTTGCCAATGGGTCCGACTCGGAATCCGAGTCCAGCGAGGAGGAGATCCAAGCGACCAACTTCAACAAAGCTAGTGCCTTCGTGAGTACCGCCCAAATGTGAGGCATCCCTCGATTACATTTTACTTATTCCGGTTTATTTCTTTGGGATGCATAGCAATTCAGCGATGATGAGGAGGAGGTCAAGCGTGTGGTACGCTCCACGAAGGAGAAACGCTACGAGAACCTCACAAGCATTATCAAGACCATCCGCAACCACAAGAAAATTAAGGACATCCCCAATACTCTGACTGCCTTCGAGGAGCTAACGCGCGCGTATCAGAAGGCGCTGCCGGTCATCTCGAAGGAGGAGAATGGCATCACTCCGCGCTTTTACATTCGCTGTCTGGCCGAACTGGAGGACTTCATCAACGAGGTGTGGGAGGATCGCGAGGGCAGGAAAAACCTGTCTAAGAACAACTCCAAGTCGTTAGGCACGCTGCGCCAGAAAGTCCGCAAGTACATCAAAGACTTCGAGGACGATTTGTCGCGATTCCGTGAGGCACCCGACCAGGAGAGCGAAGCCGAGGACGAGGTAGTGCCGTTGGACAGCGATGGTGGAGATGCTGGTGACGATAGCGATGTCGAAGCCAAGCCAACGGAAGCCGCTCCCAAAGCGGCGAAGCTAGCACCAACCAAGGCTGCTCCCGCCGAGGACGACGATTCCGATGACTCCATTGACTGGGACTCGGATTCCGAGTCGGAGACCGAATCCTCCGATGACGAGAATCAGTACCAGAACATGCGTGAGCGTTTCTTGAAGCGCACCACCGAAAAGGAGGACAAGGACGACGACAAGCGGAAGGACAAGCGCAAGGAGCAGAAGATCAAGATTCGCAAGCGTGCCGAAGACGATGAGGATGGCGAGTGGGAGACCGTTGTTAAGGGTCATGTTGTGGAGAAGCCCAAGATGTTTGAGAAGGATGCCGAAATTGACGTTCCTCTGGTGCTTGCCAAGCTTTTGGAGATCATGTCGGCTCGTGGTAAGAAGCGCACCGATCGCCGCCTTCAGATCGATCTTCTGTTTGAGCTGAGAGACATCTCAGACCAGCACAACCTTGGAACCGCTGTCTCCGTGAAGATCCACTTTAACATCATTTCGGCTATCTACGATTACAACCAGAAGATCTCCGAGCCCATGAAGCTGGAGCACTGGGCCCTCCTGCTGGAGGTGATGCAGAGCATGTTAAAGTTGCTGCTGGCCAATCCGGACATCGTTATGAGCGAGAGTGTCGCTGAGGAGAATGAGGAGTACACTACCTCACCGTTCTACGTTCGTGGATGCCCTCTGGCCGCCGTTGAGCGTTTGGATGATGAGTTCGTCAAGCTGTTGAAGGAATGCGATCCTCACTCCAACGACTACGTATCACGGCTAAAGGACGAGGTGAACGTGGTGAAGACCATCGAACTGGTACTGCAGTACTTCGAGCGCGCCGGCACAAACAACGAGCGCTGCCGCATTTATCTGCGCAAGATCGAGCATCTGTACTACAAGTTTGATCCGGAGGTGCTGAAAAAGAAACGCGGCGAGGTGCCAGCCACGACCACCACCTCTGTGGACGTAATGGACAAACTGTGCAAGTTCATCTACGCCAAGGACGACACGGATCGTATCAGGACGCGGGCCATCCTGGCTCACATCTACCATCATGCCATGCACGACAACTGGTTCCAGGCCCGTGATCTGGTGCTGATGTCTCACCTGCAGGACAACATCGATGCCGCCGATCCGGCCACCCGCATCCTGTACAACCGCATGATGGCCAACCTGGGTCTGTGCGCCTTCCGTCAGGAGAACGTGAAGGATGCCCATCACTGTCTTGTGGATTTAATGGTTACCGGAAAGCCCAAGGAGTTGCTCGCTCAAGGTCTGCTGCCCCAGCGCCAGCACGAACGTTCCGCAGAGCAGGAGAAGATTGAAAAGCAACGCCAGATGCCATTCCACATGCACATCAACCTGGAGCTGCTTGAGTGCGTCTACCTAGTGTCCGCCATGCTGCTGGAGATTCCCTACATCGCAGCCCATGAGTTCGACGCTCGCCGCCGCATGATCAGCAAAACGTTTTACCAGCAACTGCGTTCGTCTGAGCGTCAATCCCTGGTCGGTCCGCCAGAATCGATGCGAGAACACGTCGTGGCCGCCGCCAAGGCAATGCGTTGCGGCAACTGGCAGGCGTGCGCCAATTTTATAGTCAACAAGAAAATGAACACGAAGGTGTGGGACCTGTTCTACGAATCGGATCGCGTCCGCGAGATGTTGACCAAGTTTATCAAGGAGGAGTCGCTGCGCACCTACCTGTTCACCTACTCGAACGTCTACACCTCGATCAGCATTCCCTCGCTGGCGCAGATGTACGAGCTTCCCGTGCCGAAGGTGCACTCGATCATCAGCAAGATGATTATCAACGAGGAGCTGATGGCCAGCCTGGACGATCCTTCAGAGACCGTGGTCATGCACCGTTCGGAGCCATCGCGCCTGCAGGCCCTGGCCATGCAGTTCGTGGACAAGGTGACCAATTTGGTCGACGTCAACGAGAAGGTGTTCGATATGAAGCAGGGCAACTTCTTCCAGCGCGGCAACATGGGCAACCGCGGAGATCGTGGCTACAACCGCAACCAAAACAACCAGGGCGGCAACTGGCCTGGCCAGCGGCGGGAGCGCAACCGTAACCGCAATCAACAGCGCGGACACCACAAGAACCAGCAAGATAGGCAGCAGCAGCAACAGCAACAAGTCCAGACCATCGACGAGGAGTAGACGCCAGCGCACCCGCTACCCAATCCTCTCCAGCGAGCGTTAGCTTAAACACCAGCAAAACTTAATCAGAACAAATTTGTAGCACACTTCGACTATTAAAGATGGAATGGCCATGGAAAACTCGTGGGGTTAAGTGCAGTCAGGCCTCCGGTTCGGTTTCCGACTGGATCGGAGGTCTGGTTCCATCATCCGTCGACATTGCATGTTGCTGTAGCCAAGTCCCACATGAATTTGTTTTAGCGCTCATTACGTTAAATGATAATATTGATAACTACATTTTGTATAAACCCAAAACTCAAAAAACCCCATAAAACAAGAAAAAGAAAACCATATGCTTTTATCGGGGGAGCGCTCAAATTTTTTTAAATATATCTGCTCATAAATAAGATTTTAAGGTATCCGACGGATTTAAATTCGGTGAACCGTAAGATTTGAATTGCGATAACAAAATTTAAGTTGTAACGAACTTTTGATATCGATATGCCTACCTGCTCACACCTCTAAAAACCTTTTCTATAGTGTTACCATTCCACGGACCTTTGTCACATTTTTTCGGATCTCTTATTTAATAGATAAATTTTATATTTACAACGAACAATTAAACGTAAGATACAAATGAGTAGCGTTGGCGAGGATTGCAATGAGCTCAAGAAGCAGTACGATGCTTGTTTCAACAGCTGGTTCTCGGAACGGTTCTTAAAAGGTCAAACGGATGACTCAGCGTGCGCGCCCATTTTCCGAGTTTATCAGGATTGCGTTAAAGTAAGACTATAATTAAACTTTAAAAACGCTTGGCCTAACTTTGGATTTATAGCGAGCCATCCGGGAGAAGAAGATCGATTTGCGGGAGATTGACCCAATATTTGAGACGGGTTCCGAGTGCGACAACCCCAGCAGTTCCAGCGAAAATCAGCAAACCAAGGGCAGGAGTTGACCCCACTTGCTGCTCCACAAGAACCAACCAAGATAAACTTTAAAAGCCCCCGGTACAAAGTATCTACGAGGAGTAAAGCCCAACGCGTGCAAATCCTAATCCTCGCCAGCATGCATCAGCTTAAAGTTAATCAAACACCAGGTTAAGTAAACAAGTTCGTTTGTTGATATCGTAGGGACCATGTGCAACTGATTATCCAATAACCAAACTGCCAGAATATATTTTATTTAAATAAATCAATTCCTTCTTAAAAAGTAACTTTCAAATTTCGATTGCGATTTTTATTTCAACGGAACCTTTATCGATATTATATTGCCCTCATCGCTATAAGCCTTATCTTTAGTATGACCTTTGCACAACAACCATCTGCACATTTTTTCGGCTTATTATTCAATAGACAAATTATAACATAAAACACAAAAAACTGGCCTACAAATGAACAGCATTGGCGAGGACTGCAATGAGCTGAAGAAGCAATACGATGCCTGTTTCAACAGTTGGTTCTCGGAGGGATTCCTAAAGGGTCAGACGGATGACTCGGGATGTGCGCCAATATTCCGAGTTTACCAGGAGTGCGTCAAGGTAAGCCGGTGCGTTTCATCATCCGAATTGATAACCCAACCTTTGACCTTTAGCGAGCCATGCGGGAACAGAAGATCGAGTTGCGGGAGGTCGGATCGGAGTATTCCACGGGTTCCGAGTACGACAACGCAAACAGTGCCGGCGGAAAATCACAGCCGAAGAGCAAAAGTTGACCCGTAACTCCACTTCTGTATTCTGGCTACGGCCTTGATTTCTCAATTGGCCAGGAACAGGTCCCCAGCAGTCTTACCGGTCATCAACGCCGGCACCTGCGAGGGGGAACGGCTTAGGAGTTGGCTGAATATACCTTGATTTCCATGTACCAGGATCTGCTTTGGTCAAGCTTCATGGCTTTTATCCAGAACACTAAATCCGTATATAAATTGTGTAGTGAATGTTTTACAATTAAGTTTAAATAGCCAGCTTACAAAATGTTATATTCAGGAAGACTTCGGATTTCAATGAAGACCAAAGTCGTTATTATGCATTAATGTAATAAAGTGTTATTATATCGTAATATTTAAAAGTCTTTTGAAATTAATTCAGAAAGATTTAATTATATACTATTATTTATTGTTGTAAATATTTCAGTTGTACATAGATGTATTAGTAAAATGTGGATCCCAACGGAGAACAAACAGATAAGCGTACTTCCCAAAAGGGAAATCACTCTTAGCAGAGATAATCAGGGCAAATCTGCGGTATAAAAAGGAGCATCCTTAGCTTCAACAGTCCAGTCTAAAGTTAAGATTCCAACAATCAAGATGCAACTGCTGCCAATTCTTGTGCTCCTTGCGCTAGTCATCTGTGCCGCCTGCAAGAACCACGAGGATTGGGGAGGACATCGACCAAGTGATTACGATCCCAGGCCTTATTCAAGGCAGTTCTGAAGCAACTGAAAGCTGTAGCTAATTGTCTATATTATTAAACAAAATCTACGAAAAATCTACCCACTTACTGATAATTCTTAAGAGCTTTGAAATACGGTGGTTTACAGTACTCCATTTAAATAACAACAGAACAAAGTCTTAGTAATTAACGCTGTATTTGATGAAATCAAACCTGAAGCAAGTGCCGAAATAGGTCAAATTGTTGGCACCCGTTCCCGTTTTTCCAGAAACATGTAGATTGTTCGCTGGCCTAAAAACTAAACTAACGGCCGCAGGCTAACCAAAAACACAACTGATCAAAACCGTTTTTAAGTGGTGAAACTGCGGCAGCCGACAGTAGAAACTTAAAAATCTACACAACTTTATGCTTTAAGATTATGGTGGATAAATGTTCACTTGCCACCGGCGGTGAACTTTGAAAGTTTTTCCAGCAGACCAATGTAAGAGGTGTGCTCGTGGGCAGTGGCTAGGTCCGACAGTTTTTCGGCAAACTCCTGGCTTATGCCCTTCTCCTCCAGTAGATTGATTAGCAAGTCGTACAAGTAGCCATCGAGCACGTCGCCGGCGACGGCATAGACTTTGTCGTTCCATTCGCCCTCAAAGATGGCCATCTCATCAATAGAAAACACGTCATCTTAAAGAAAGGAAAAGCAGGTGTTAATAATGGGTAAATTAAGTCTTCATTCCAGGAACTCACTATACTCGCCCTCTTGAGCTTCGCCTTGCAGGAAGGAGCAGGTGAAAGAAAGCGTCGAGTTTCCCTTGATGATGTCGACTTCGAACTGGGGCTTGCTCCTCATCTCGCCCAGTTCCGGCTTGTCGGCATTCGGATTGATTTCGGGCTCCTCCTCGCTGTCCACGGAGTGGTTTACATTAAAGCTGACCACAACCTTCTCCTTGTCTGTCTGCTTGGTAAGCTCCACATCGGCGCCGGTCAGCTTCACGCTAAACCCATCAAGTGTGCTGGGAACCGACTTGCCCTTCTGTACCTTGCGCTCGGCCACAATCTCCTCGGTAAGGAACTCCACCAGCTCTCGCTCGCCTGGGGTAGAACAAGAGAATATATTTTGAGAGTTTTAGTCGACATTTCGTCACTCCACGTTTGAGGTTATGTAACTAGCTCTATGGACCACCCATGTACGAGTTTTTTGAGATAACTACTTACATTTGGTGTGCACATTGCAGCCGCACGTGCAATTTATGCTGGGCTTGTGGAGGTTCAGAACGGTTACATGATCGGATCCTCCGGCGGCCACCGGCTTTTTGGTCATGTGCCACAAGCTGCGGGTGAAGTCGCGCTTGCCTAAGGAACCCGCACTGGAGCTGGCCAGGCTGGCGAATCTCATGGTGGCAGTTCTCAGGCTGTTCATCTTGTTATATAACCGTGATTTGGTCTTTAACTTTAATTAAACAGAGAAAATGTGCAACACGCCGAATGTGTAATGTCCAATGTGACCGTTGAGTGTAACTAAAAAGCGGCCACAACTAAAAAGTCTGGAAACAGTGTTGAAATTACCGATTTTTTTTGAGCGCCAATAATCGCTTTTAAATTACCACGAAACCATCCTGTGCCTGTGGGTTTTTTTGTCATATAGAACAACCCACAATTAAATTAAAAAATAAATAAAATAACAAATTTAAACCTAAATAAATATTAAGTTTTAATTTACTTTATTTCCCCATTCCAAAAATTTAATTAAAAAAATAATCTATATGAAAAAATGACGACTTTATTAGATTTTCGAATTGCTTATCGGATGTATACAACAATATACAGTACAAGACATACACAGTAATAAAAAGTAATCACCACGTTGGGTTCTCTGGTTTCTAATCCTCCAAACGGAAGACCCTTTTTCTTCACATTATTATTATGCATGCAATCAGACTCTCGTCATATATCATTGTTTTTCAACCTAAAGGCATATCATTACATTTTTTTTTTAAATTTCAATAAAAATCTATCACAATATGAGAATTTTATCTTTATATTAATTTTTTTTTAATGGTTTAAAAATATTTTATGTGTAGCTTTTTTCAGGGATGCTTGGTTTTACCCCTTCTTACACTTATTTTTAGACATTAGGCGTAGACATGCGTATAAAAATATATTAATTACGATGAAAATTGCATTTTACACGTTATAATTTAAAATTGCCATTGTACATTGTATTATGCAACTTCTTCAGTGGGACGGACAACAGCTTAAAAGTAAACATAAAAATATTAAAATGCTGATTTACTTTCATTGCCAAGCTCAATGTTTTTCATGCAAAGCATACAAGTTTAGAGTTAAGGCCTAGATTCGACACGATTTTATACTTTTTATAAGGCTTGCTGTTGTTGCAGAATTCTATTTATTTCCGTTTTGTTGTGCGTATTCTCATCATAATGATGTGGGGCTGCGGTGTCAGTTCATATGAAACAGCCTCATAGAAGTTTTGTTCGTTTCTTAGCCTAGTTCATACTTTTAATTACATGCTATGTTCAATTCCTTATTGAGCTTATGTTAGATAGAATTTACGCTTTTGTTAGCCACAAAGCATAGAGCTTTTAAGTCCATGTCGCATTCTGTTAGTTATCCACAAACAAACTCATATAGAAAAAATAAATCATTCAGTCTAACAAAATACTTGTAGAATATTCGATTGAATTTCGAGAAATAAATGGGGCTGTGGGCTTGGGGATATTTAACCACGAGCTGATCGCTTACTGACCGGGTTCGATTTCGGTAGGTTTGATATGTGTGTGTAAATTTGTACAGCTCTAATATTTGCACTTAAAGAATATACATTTAGAGTACACATAAGGAAAAACACCATGCGGGCTGCCCAGCCAAGAGCAGGCACTCCAATTTCGAACAGTAAGGTCGACGTCAGGGGAATGCGGAATGCTTTAAATGGCCTGGGCTAAGGCAGCCCGTGCACTTTGTTTTCAATAAATTTAACTAAATTTTGCCAAACAAACTAAACTTATTGAAATTTTACATCAAACTAAATTACAATACATGCTAAGTAAAAAAAGACGCCACGACTTCTGCGCCCTACTCTTCAGACGCGTTTCAAACGCATCCGATTCTGTCGTCTACTTCATTCGCGGGATGGGTGGGGGGTTACTATAACTAACAGCAACATAAACAACGAAAATATGTTTTAGAGTATAGAAATTCGACTAATTTTGCACTTGGCTGCCGTGCAAGCCCACTAGATGTAAGTGCGTTTTACTTTCGTCAGCGTCGACGTCTTGCAGGGCAGCTCCTTTTCCAAATGTTCCGTGGAGTTTTTGCACTCGTGACTGCGATCCTTTTCAAGATCCAGATTAGGAGTTTTCTGTGTGGTGGTGTAGGCGTTTGAGCCCATCAATAAATTAATATCCTTGCCAGTGTTTTGATGTTTAAATTGTCTGAGGGGAAACATTTAATTATTATCAAAGTCATTAGACCCTTTTTACAAGATCTACTTACATTGGTTTGCCGAAATGATTGCGATGGCTATCATCCATTTGGGCCTCCATAAGGCGATTTTTGGCCTTAACGCAGAATACTCCCGCAGTGCCACCCACTATGAAGGTAAAGAAAACGACGATTGTGAGAAACATAAAGCTTGGAGTTGAAGCATGTTTGATTTCATCCACAGTTGCTGTAGACTTCTGGGGATCTGGTGGAGAAAAAAACACTTTAGAATCGCAGAATATATTAAAGTACTAATAGTTTTCTCACCATTTAAGTTTGGCATAATATCATCGGGATCCATGGACGTGAGCGTGATCTTATTTAGGCCAAAGTCATCGCCGCCTGTTGGCTGCTGTTCCAAACTTGGCTGGCTTCCCTGCGGAACACCCACATTGGAGTACAGAAGCTTCTGCTCGCCCGTTGGCGGCGGAGCCATGGTTACAAAGCTCACAGTCTCTGCTCCTGGTCCATCGCGAGGAATGTGGGGACACAGCAAGGCTGCCGCTTTCTTGGTGCTGTTCAAGCTCTGCAGATAGGTCTTGGTTCCGAACTTGTGCTGACTGGTGGCCAGGTTCTTGCACTCGTGTGTCTGCAAGTCCCAGGCGCAGATGGGGTCCTGCAGACTCAGGCAGCCCAAGCAGTCCACAATGTGGGTGCAGTGGTGCAGGGGCACACTGACCAGGCTGCCATCACTGACCACCACCAGCGTGTTCTTTGAAGTTGAGATCACCAACTCCCTCACTGGCGTTCCCAGTGGCAGCACCTGCATTTCCGATATAACCACCGTCCTTAGGCGATCCACAGTCGAGTTTGGATGCGTGTTTAGTATGTTGATGAACTTGGTAACTTTGCCGTCGTCTGTGCCACTGTAGATCACATCGTAGTATTCACCGCTAAGCGACTTGACCCGCGGATGGACTGCAATCGCAGTGAGGCGGTGGAGAAGGTTCACCTTGGTCAGCAAGGGACGTCCATGCACTGCCGGCACAGCGTCCTCCATCAGCGGATGGTTCTTAATGAAATTGACCGCAATGCTGGTCAGCGTTCTAGAGTCCTCCACACACTGTCCTGGTCGTGGTTTCGGCACTTGTTCCCGGTCCACTGGCAGCCAGTGGGACTGCGAGTCCTTCTGCGATTTGAACTCTCCGTCAAAAGCGGCTAGAATGTCGTCCACGTTGAAGGCACAAACTGCCGAACCGGAAATGGCATTTACTGATGTGGTGAAGACTGCATAAACTAGCGACTTGGAGCCGCTCTCTACAATCGGACTTATAGCCTCTGAAAGGGAAAAAGATCGAAATATGATTTAGTTTCATTACAAAAGAAACAATTAATACACAAAATATTTCTATTAGCTACTTTTACAATAAATGTTTCTTTTCTTTGTCAACTTACGGATTTCATCAAAATAGAAGGGAAACTCCCCGGGAACCGAGCAGTTGAGCCGGGCCTTCAGGAAGGAGGTCCAGCTCTTGCCGTGGTTGTAGGGTCCGCCCCTGTCGTTCTTGCACACCCTCGCCACTCGCGAGTAGACCGCCTTGCCGAAGTTCATGAACTCCATGGACAGCTCGCGGAAGAAGAAGAGCACGTAGCCGTTCCTCTCGATGGCGCCGACAAAGTCCGGCTGGTTGAGTTGCTTGAGATCATACTGTTCGGTGCGCAGGTTCTCGCGATAGATGAGGGGATCTCCGCCCGAAAAGTCCGCCACGGTGGCGCTGTACAACTGACCGTCGGCGAAGGCGTACGTGCTGTTGTGGGCGGGGCTGTAGGGGCACAGGCCCTGGGCCTCCACGTCCCGGCTGACTTCGTAGCGCATGGCGTGGGCGTGGCCAGCGGGGGGAGCCCTCCTCCGATGACACTTCCACTGGCGAGTAGTGACGACAGCGCGGCTTGTACGAGTTGGTGCCGCAGAGCAACACCTCGCCGTTCGGGCGCAGGGCGAAGACGCGCAGGTAGTTGTGGCAGTCCCACTCGTGCTTCCCCTTCAGCGCGCACAGCTCCCGATCCGCATCCGTGCTGTGCCACTCCAGACGCGCAATCTCCCTCAGGCCATTTAGGCTCACATTGTAGATGACGTCCCTGCGAATCGAGACGGAGAACAATTGAATTAGCAAATGCGGGAATTAATTTGCCGATGGCGTGTGCCTGCCCAGAATGTCGAATGGAAGCCCGCCAAGTACGGCGACCGAAAATAAACGACGAAAAACGTTTGCCGCTTCGTGCCAGGAACACACAAAATGTTTGGCTAAACAATGCTGGTCAAAATTATAGTTGTTTTTCATTAATTAAACGTTTCTTTTAGTCTTTTTACCTTGCACCTTTAGCTGTTATAAACCATTTTAAAATAATTAATATTTCTTATAACCGCCTTGAATAAAGGCAAACGTATAATAGGATACAAACTGGCGAGCAACGCTAAAGGTAAACATTACGACTTATAAACAACTTTTACAATAAACAAAATTTGCAAACCCTGCGTTTTATTATTTCTTTGTTATCCATTAGAGGAGATTCAAGACCACATTGCTATTAATTTGACCGCAGCTGTTTGTAGGCCCCACCGACAATCATATCCCAAGGTTGCCTTTGTGCAAATAATTAGAACTTGTATACAATTGTATAATTCTGTGTTTTAAGTGGCTAATTATTCTGACTGCTAATTTGTTGCTATGTTGTTTATGGCACCATCAAGTCTGGGGCGCAGGAAAATATGATAGATCGAAAGCTGGTTTGCATTTGTCGGTCCATTTGAGATCCCCGATAACTGACCATTAGTCAGTCGAATGGGCGTTTGCCGAGTTCGCCCATCGCGAGTAAAATCGTTGAGTAATTATAAAAATGAATGAATATTTATTCATAGCTCCTTATCGATCCAATGATGCATTTTATTCATAATAATAAGTTGCTGTTCATAAATATTGACCGGACACTATAGAGCAACGTGATAAAATGTGCCTCGAACGCCTTACTCATGGGATATATAATTAAATGGGTAAAGCTAAACAAGTGGAATATACCGATTCCAGACTTCTGGATCTGGTCAATGCCAAATCACTCCTAATTCCCGGAAAGGGAATGAGAAATGCTAGATTTGCACTTGCCTCTAATGAAAACGAATATCGAGACAAACAGCCAATAAAGCAGGGGAGTAATGCCAATGGCGCGTTAATTATTCCGCGAATCGAACTTTGGTTTATTGTGTTTTTATAAATATTTAAACGTGTTCGTGCCAAGTTTCTCTGCGCACAGGCAACAGTAGCGGGAACTTTTCATTGTTTGCCCGAAATCAAAGGTATCGAATGGATCGTTAAAATAAAAGAAATTCACTCACTTGGCACCAACTAGAACATATTCATCGTGGTGGTCCAAAATCTTGAAATAGTCCGTCGAGTTGCCAATAAAATGGGCCAAGACCTTATCTTGTGCTGCAAAGAAAGAAACAACATTAAAGGTTACCGGTTGAAAAAAGGTTCTCGAACTGTTGGTTGGTTATATAACTTGTACAACAACTCGTGTTTTCTCGAAATTTAAATTTAGTCGCTAGCATGACTTCTGTTTAACTTGCTTTTGAGGAAATGCTAATTTGCTGCTGGCGTTGCGAAAATTCCGCCTGATAAGCAGCTTGGAAAATCAGAGCTTCCACAGCTTAGCTCGTCATTGATAAACCAGCAACACCAAGAGCAGAAGGCAGCGAAAACAGAGGCGACCAAACCAAACGAATGACACAAATAAACAAATCGTTTGATAGGAGAGGGAGGGGCTTTTGATCGGGGCTTGGTGGTACATACTTGTTTGCAAATCGGGTCGCACGTCGGGCATCCAACCTGCCACGGCCGTCAGTCCGGCACAGGTGATCAGCAGGCTAATAGATATCGCACTCAAGCTGCTTTTGTAAGACCCCCAAGTTGGCGAAACCGCCGGCGAAGGTCTGCTCTTGGAGCACATTTTGCTCATTGCTGCCTCGCAGTAGCTGGAAAACTAGTACTCCTCCGAGTTCTGATGATTCAGCAGCGTGTGGGGCTCGGAACTTGGGCTGCTTTTTGCTGGTGGTGCCAGTGGGGCTGGCTGGTTGGCTGGCTGGCCTCTCCGACTGGTTTTAATCACTGACGCCTCGCATTCTGATGTCCGATGTCTGCCATTGTCGCCGATAGTTGTGCTGATTACTGGTGTTATTGTCACTGCTGCTGCTTCAGCATCTGGCTATAAGTATTCGAGTGTCAGCGACAACTACACAATAATTTACACCCAGCTCAACAACTTGTTGGTTTTATTTTAATGCAATTAGCTGTCGGCAAAAAAGGAAAACGCGAAACCTGCAATTGAAGACGGTTGGAAAAGTGGGTTTAGAAATTATTAGAATCTTTCAGTGAACCGCGGTGATTGGTGGAAGATCTTTTTTCTTGCAAAGCGCATAATCAGCAAACTTTTGGCCTAACAAACTCCGCAATATGTAAGTCTGCAGAAAAGCACGTAGAGAGCAATCATGTTTTATTTGAAACGCACAAAAATTTGTTTATGACCGCCATAAATTTGTTTGTTTATCATTGGGTTTCCCCTTTGTCTCGCATCTGCTTTTATTACCGAATCAGATAATTAAATCCCACTTATATAACGGCTACTTGTGAATTCTGCACACTTTCTTTTCGCCAGTTTCTTTCCGGCTTGGTTGTGTTTTCGGGTGTTTATTGTTTTGAATTTCGTTTGAGTTTGAGCAGCGGACCGCGAACCGAACGTGGGCTAGACTGAATGAGCACTGAACGCCGAAATCGGCATGAAATGCGAAAAGCAAACAACGTAAATCAACCGCCCACGCTTTGAGAGCAACTGCCGAGCGGTTTGAGCAGCACTTACTACTGCCCTGCCTCTCCCTTATTCGATTTTTCCTCTCTCTGTCGGGCTCTTTTCGTTACAGCAGAACCTCCCTAGGTAGAACCCTGTGTAACTCGCCGAAAACTGAGGGGAACAATGTTTATCGGCCAATCTTTATGGACACTTAACTTCTGCATTTCGAGCACTGAACTCCCTTTAGTTTTTACCCCCTAACTCAGAGTTTTAAATTATTACGCGTTGGGTAATTCTAAATAATGTGTTTAAAATTATACAATAAAATAATGAAAATGATGATTTTAAGGAAAGACGTCAAGCAGTAAAACTTGATCAAAAGCTTTTTGCTTTAATGCAAACATTTATCGTATGGTAAACAAACTATTGTTAGGTGAGATACACAAATGTTGAGGAAAAAACCGGTATCTATACTGCTGACCTATCAAAGATTCTTATATATTAAATCAGATATTTGTTCCGTAATACAAACAACAGTCGTTTTTAAATGGTGATAAAAATATTAGGTTACCAAATAAGTTAAAAGGTAAAAAAAAAGGTATTATTTTTATATATGTATATAAATAGAGAGAATTTCAAAATTAAAATGTGGCGGAGTATATGATAATTTGGGAATGACTGTATCCAATCCAATATTCCGCGTCCTGGCGGACATGTCATGTTTTTCGAGCATGACTCATAGCTCATGACAGCCTGGTTTTCCTGCTTTTGTTGGGAATCACGTGCGGTATTTTCCGCCAATTTTCCTCCTAATCAGCGTTGAACTACGATTTTCAGGACGTGCCGTTGACGGTCTGTAAGTGACTTTTTTCCCCGCGGCGAACACCGGACATTCGAGCATACATAGGTGTGTTTTCCTCATTCACACACACACGTAATTTCCATGCGGGTTTTCAGGTTTTCACTTGGTTTTTTTTTCTCAAGACGAACACTCGAGTGTTATAGTTTCTCACGCACCCAAAAAGTCGGTGGGTTACACATGGACAACTTTTACCTACTGACGGATCGGTTCGGCTGGGATCTCCGATAAATTGCTTTATTGGCCAATTGAAGGTCGGTGGCAACAACTTGTTGTGTTTCGCTCAATGAATTCGGATGATTCGTGGTGGTGGGTATCATATAGTATATAGTATGGCATCGCTTTTCGTCTTTCGTTTTCCTAAGCGAAGGTTTTTTCACGGCTCAGCCGCCAGAGTTTTAAGTCACAGGTCAAGTGACCTGTGGCCCATCTCTTGGCCGCTTTAATGCCCTCAAATTATGGGGGTTGGCCCTCAAGAACACGTATGAGAAATGCCATAAAAGTGCATAATAAATATTATAAATTACATTTGAATACCCTCTTGAACGGCACAATTTATCACTCTGATTACGGCTTACTTGGCAGGGAAAACAGCGAATGGTACTGACCGCTAAATTGGATACTACTTTTAGTTGGAGCTAGTGAAACCTCTTACAGAAATAATCAGTCATCAAGGTAGAAAGACAGGTAATTAACACCTTTTTTAGGCGCCCTAAATCTAACCAACTCGGTTCTCATTGGTTCTTTTAGAAAGGTCTGAAAGGTGAAGAAGTAAACTATTAGGTAAAAATAAGCGTTAGCAATTACAATTTAAGAAACCCATAATGACATTAATCTTAAGAAATATAATCTGTTTTATATGAAATGTTTTAATATCTTAACATATGAGAGCTTTTCAAGGGTGTTTTCGATTCGAGGTTGCAATAATAAAACCGGCGTTTTCGTAAGTTTTCATTTTTTTAGTGGCGTTCTCATATTTCACAAGCCACACACTCGGGTTCAATGCCAGGAAGTCCGTTCCGCTTCTGGCAGCCCATAAAAATACAGATACAATTATGCCAGCCCAAAAAACTGACCGTCTGGCGTTAAATTAACGAGCTGAAATTAAAGATCAAGTTTCGAATGTGTGCCACTATTTTTGGGATAGTTGGGAGGTTCACTCGACCACCTCCCGGCTGATAAGAATGGGTTTGAAGAGTTCCCAGATAACAGCCTCATCAAGATAAGGGTGAAAAGTATGTCACGTTTGACACTTGTTGCCGTTCCCTTTCTACCTCATCTTTTTAGACCTGCGTGTGGGAAGCCCGAAAAAACGTGTTAAATCGAGATACGTTTTTTTTAGAGTGAAAGAATAAACAACTGAAAACTGGCAGTGTTTCTTACAACGGACGTGTTCAATACAAAATTGATTTTAGCGTGTAGTTATTAGATATACACCACTTGCAATCAGCCGCCCACAGCAGAAAACCTACGATGAACAGTGGAACCAGGTGGAAAGAACGACGAACTTTACCGTAAATTGGGCTTTTAACGATGTATTTTGTTCATTTTGTTAAATAATTTCCTGCACTTAATATAATGGTGGTTTTTACTCTTAGTTTACAAACGGGACAGAGTGTCTTATTTAAAGCCTTTTTATCCCCGCGTGGAAAACCAATTTCTTAACACTTTCCTATATATTGGGCAATAAGTACGTTAAGGAGATCTCATTAAATTTAAACTGGTCCTTGACGATAAAAACAGTATTGAATTGGAAATAAAACATTAATGATCCATTTAGTATAATTTTACTTTCTGGTGCTCAAAATGATGTACGACGTTATTTTTAATCATAATATAAGGTAATGAAAAAGGATTTGTTTTATATTTAGGTTACCCTATAAGAAGCCCCACTGTAATACCCGTTTGTGTCCGTAGGCGTTTTCATTAAGTCGAACCAAGTGGCAACAGGTGGATTTGAGTGTCTTGTAGTGGATTTTGCCATTTGGAGACTGACTGGCTGCCAGATTTTAATGGAGCTTGGACTCCGCTCTGATGTAACGACAATATGTATATTTTTTATGAATAACAATAATTTCTGGGCTGCGGTTTTCTTTTGTTTAAACGCTTATCGGCAGAGGTTCAATGCTCTGTTCTGTTTTTCTTATTTTCCACTTATCAAACGAAAAAAGCAGAACAGACATGGTCTGTAGGATGGAATTATCACCGGACTTCCGATGTTTGGTGAATCATGTAGATGAACCAGTTTACTATATTTAGATGATTCAGCTGAATCTTTTGGAGAGGCGTTATTATGGCACGACAAGTTTTACATTTTTTTTCATTCACAAAACACAGAGCCACACAAATGTGGGAGTTGTTTACTAGGGTTAATTTAAACAGCTTGCACCGCAGTGGGGTTAAGTGGGACGCGTTCCAGTTTGGGCACTTGAATTGGAATACGCACTTTAGGAAATTGGGAACACGCGCTGGAAAATGTTCGTATGTAAATGCAACTTCCATTTGGCTTTACCGTTAAAACTTGGTGGTAAATTGATTAGTCTGCTAATCGATTGGATTCTTTTTCTTTTGGGCATCAAACCCGTTTTACTGTTGACCACCGCCTCGCGCTTGAAAAACAAGTCCGATATATTCACCTGTAGCTACGCGTCACTTCTAAGCTGGCTAACTCTTTGCTTTCAGCTTCTTTTCCACTTATTATCCGCTTCTTTTTTCGACTCGTTTACTTTACCACTTTGGCTGCTGTTTACAGCACTCCACAAACACACACACACTCACGATGATTTATTTTCTTGTATTTCTTGTTTCTTATGTTGGTTTGTATACTACACATATATATAAATGATGCTGTTGTTGTTGCTTTTGTTGATGGTGCTGCATGCGCATAAATTAAAGAGCGCGAGAGCGAGAGGGAAGTAACACACGTCTGTACACAATGAAAACCTGTTTGTTGCTTTTTATGCTTCCAGTGCGTCTCTTTGGGTGTGTTGTTGTTGCATGGAGGCGAGAGACGCTATGCGGGGGTTGCCTTTGTAAAACTTTGTTTAAGGCTTTTAAACTTTACACAAGTCCTTTTAAAATACGGTATACGCTCACATCAATCTTTCGACCAACTTCTTGACTCACCAAAATTCATAAAAACATTTAAATAAACGATTAAATTAAGCGAAAAACACGGAACACGAAAAAAGTGTATACAACTTCACTGATCGACGGCCATTTTTAAAGTGACCATCACCAGCCTTTCGAAATATACCAGAAAAATATACCAACTGACAGCTTAGTTTAGTAAGACCACACCAACAGACTGTGGTGTTTCTCAGTGCCACTAAGTATGGCAGCTCCATTCGTTTATCTGCGAAGAAAAATACAAAATAAAAACTAAAATGAATAAAATAAGGCAGGAATAAGTGCAATAATCACCAGACAAAGGGAGCTTAACACTGCAATACACCATGGGTTCAAAGTAAGTACAATTGATAACGCTTAGAGCCAGTGCAAAAACTTCAAATAGTTTATATGGGTGTATAAGTGTTTGTGTGGGCGGCGGTATGTGTATGTGGGGGTATTTTTGTGTTTGTTTTGAGCTGCAGCCTCCGCCCCCGCGCGCAATCCACCACCCCCCGCCCACGATGTTTTCATTCACATACACAAAGTGAAAAGACAAGTATTGATTTCAAGCGGTGAAATTGATAAAACGTCCAAGTTCAAACGGTTGAAAACCGGTAAAATGAAAACTGGAGTTTCTTTCAAAACGAGTTCAATCTTATATTAAGATTTCTTAAGTGTTCTTATCTAACGTTTGTATAAATTTGTTAACCATGCCTGGGGAATCCCCCATTCACTCACACAACGTGCAACTCTGAAGCATCTTCATTTCATACTTTATTTAATTTGATAAGCCTTTACAAATTTGATTTGAAATTAACTTATATATTTCTTAAAGCAATTGTATATTTAAATTTAAACCTTACGAAAATGAATTAACTTAGCTTTGTGGTACAACATTTAACTTTAACAAATTTTAAATGTGAAGAATGATTAATAAGTTATTGACCTTTAAAGGAACCTATTAATCATTCTTTTTTCTAAATACCTGTAAAACGTAAGAATCTCTCGTAGCAACCGTTAAAAATGACTTGGGAACTCCCTGTAGAAATTTGTTTCGCCAGGTGTTCAATTTAATCGCGAATCCATAGTGACAAGCAATTTTTCGACGGGAATGCAATGGTCATCATGTAAATTAATTTGAACCAAGTTAATTGTCACTTCGAAGGCTAGCAACTGGTTTTAGATGGATTTGTCTATCTCCCACTCAATACCCTTATAGGATGGGAACTTTGCCATCATTTGTGAAATACATGTCCAATTAGTAGGTGGATTTAAGTGTTGCGCGTGAAGCGCAAGTGTGATTTTTTCATATCTTCATCGCAAAAATCAAACTTGTTTGCTACTTAATAAAGCCAGCCTTCGGTTTGGGCTCGAGCGTGACCATCCCAACCGAAGTTCAGGTAGTATTCATTCAACCACAGGCAGGTCATCATGTCGTACCGTTTGTGCGCGGTGAGTAACGGAGACTTCAAAATTAAATTGGGCAAAAAAAAGTAGCTAATGGCAAAATTTAGATATTCTCGGTTCTAATCGTTCATTTAGCCAACGCGGCACCTCAAAGTTCTCCAACTATCGTTCCACAAATCCGCACTAATGGCTTTCAACTGGAGCCTCTTAACCAGGAGTACTTCCTCAGGTAGTCAATTTTAGTTTATTCAAATGATGGCCCTATATGAAGTTTAATTTGTTCCTGCAGAATTGAACATCCGGGTGGCACTATTCGGCAGGAAACTGTAAAACAGAATGAAGCCGGTCACCTACAAGTCAATGGAGTGATTAATCAACCCTTCGAGGATCAGGGAGCTAATCTTGTTCTGACCTATGAGGCAGGTCCGAACGGATACGTTGCCAAATACAGTTTTGGCAAAGGTCCCCCAACGCCCCCGCCACAGACTCCATTATTTCTCAGTCCCGGTGCCCTAAAATCCGCAGCTGGATAGGTTTTTTTGTTAAGTGTGCCTTAAATAAAATAAGAAATTTACAAACGAGATTAACACTTTGAATTGCAAAACAAAAGTGAAATTTTTTAAGATGTCAAAAAAAATAAAAAATTTGTATTAAAAAATGTTTTTTAACGAAATACATAGTTAGTTATTTTTTGCTAAGAACAAAACCATAAAGAATTCTACTCCGAGGGACTGGTTGATTTTGTTGTCACCTTGTCTTGGTCACAGCTTGAAGAGCAATTAAAAAATCAACCCACAATACACAGAAACACAGCTTTCGGTGTTAATTCATAAATCCAGTTTTAGACCTGTATTAGGAAATTTGTTTGCTTCTCGATGCATGTTTTTTAAAAATGTCAGTTGCTAGCGAACCACCAAAAGGTCTTCATCAGGAGTACTTCCTCAGGTAGTCCACTTTATTTTATTTAAATGATGGCGAAGTTATTTAGCGCGGTGAGTTTTTTCCGAAATATTGTACCTGGAAATGGTTTATATTGTCAACCGTAGGTGCTTTCCATTCTGCTTCTGAATCTGGTAAATTCTGCACCCACATCTTCTGCAACTTACCTTGTGCCATCTATTAATGACAACGGTGTCATATTAATGCCATCCGACCATGGTTATTATTTGAGGTAAATGATTGTGCACGTTATTCAGTGAGTGCCTAAACCGACTTTTATCCCCTAGAATCGATATAGAAGGAACGGGACGGGAGGAGAACGTTGAAGTGCTTCCCTCGGGGCTCCTTCAAGTGAAGGGTTCGTTTGGACAGCCGTTCCCGAGATCTAGGTACCTTCTGGTAACCTATGAGGCAGGACCCAATGGTTATGTGGCCAAGTATAATCTGTCTGAACTGCAGAACACGGTTCAACAGCTACCAGCGATGGCTCTAAAATCTGCCGCCGGCTAGCATACTAAGAAGTTATAGAATCCGATATGTTATTAAATAATAAATATAGTTGAGCAGCACATGGTTGTTTTTAATTAATCACATAGTCCAGTTTAAGACTGGTTTGGGGGTGTTATTTTTAATTTATGTTTGGATCTTGGTTTCACCTCGAAAACACCTTTAAAGCCTAAAAGCTTTATCACTTGCATAAACATTTGCTAATTGCAAAGCAAAAATATTAGCAAAACCATTTTTTCTCGCTTCACAACGCCTTTAAAACTGTAAAATCAGCGATTCTCTGGGGCTTCGGAACCCTCTAAAACTGGAATCGATACCTTTGGCATTGAACAAATAGATATGTTATTGAAGAGCGCGGCACTCGTACACCCGCTCAACCGCAGCGCTAGAAAACTAGAAGCAAAAGCTTTCACCTCACTGCTCACCTGTTGCCCCAACTTTGGCGTGAGCGGAATTCTGATCGCGCTCTCGTATCACAGTTGGTTGTATCAGGCAGCTGGGCCACATCAGAATCACCATGTCAGACAGTTGGCATTGTGCGGCGGTATTGGCTTGTTGACTTATCAGAATTGGCGGTCGTCAAACGCGATAAGCGGCCACGATGCAGCGTTAGACTTGGAAGCTCCGAAATCCCGCAGATTTGAGATTCTTTACATTGCAATGTTTCGGGATTGGCGTAAAAACAGCCACAAGCGATGGAAAAAGCTACAGCAAAGCCAACGGCCAGCGATCCTGACCGAAAGGTGTCAAAATTGATATAAAACTTGGTTTTACTTCAAACTTCTTAATCACAAAGGATATTTTTGGACTTATTACTAATCCCATTTGACTGATTTATCACTTTCTTAACTTTACAGGGAGACGATGATAGTGTTTGTCTACGACACAGAGTGTTTGATGGACGAGGCGGATGATCCCATATCGGCGGTTCTATACTTCCACCCCAGTTGGGTTTCCGACTCCCAAAAAGTGGCTCTGTGCGGCCAACTTATGGGCACATCGTACTTTCTCAAGGATTGTTTCTTTAATCCGCGCATCCTTTCCCTGCAGAATGGCAAGTTTGTGCTCAAGGAGTTCGGACGTTTTATTTTGGTAATAAGGAGTACAAAATCCCACATCATGACATTAATATACATTCTGGTTTTCAGGCAATTGGCACTGATCGAAATATTGGAGATCAACTGTTGGAGCATCGTGCTGATATGCTTAGTGCCCTGCTCAAGTTTTTCCACCGTGATATGCAGACTCTGTATGCTCAGTATGCTGTCCAGAACCGCCGGAATCTCAGCGAGAAGCTCTACCACATTTTCGAGACATATCTGCCGTTGCTGCAGCGAAATGGAAGTACTTTCCATAACGTGCCCAGATTGCGCATGCCGAAGGTGAGTGGTGGTTGTTATCATCGAGAGAACTGACTGAACTCGTTTTGATTTTCAGACTGCTAGCCATATTTTCCTGGAGGCCATACAGACGTTGCAGAGCTGTCAGCAAACTAAGGGGATCCTCGGCGGAGCAATTCTCTATCACAACAAGTGAGTGAATAAAAACTAATAATATTGAACACTTTCTTACTTAATGATTACTTTCCCTCAAAGGGTGGTGGCCTCTCAACTGAGCGATATGGTGACCAAGCACTTGGTGCTCACCGATCCTCTCCACATTCGCACAGCCGCCGAGCAAGTGTCAACCAACTATGAGTTCCACATTCCCAACGGCGTCCAGATGCTCGTGGTCTACCTGGAGCACATGCAGTACCGCCAGTTGGTGGGCGAGGCACAGCGTGCCCAGAACCTGCAAATGGGCACGGCACCGCTTTCCCAGAACGGAATGCCCTTTCAGTATGCCAAGCGCAAGATGAAGCGGGACAAGTCGCTAATCTTCACCCACATTCCCGAGGAGGAGCATGCGTCGGAGGAGCAGCAGCAGAAGCAGACTGGAGCGGCGGAATTGCCACCAGCCAGACCCAAGTCCATGCGACCCACTCATCTGCCGCTGCGTATAAAGAACTTGCAGAGCAAGGAGCTCCCGGAGTCTGGCATTGCATCCATTAACTTCGACGAAACGGATTCCTATCCCCAGTTCATTGGACGCACCAGCGTTTGCAACACCCCCATGACCGAGAACAAGGTTCTGCCGGTGGCCAATGTTATGTCCATTTGCGCCAACCCCGAAGACGAGGGCAAAGAGGAGGATGTCCACAATTCCAATGGCAAGGCGCAGTCGCGACGAAATTCCCTGAAAATGGATGTTGAGAAATTCTTCCAAAACTTCATCAGCAATCCGAACAAGCAGCTCACGCGGCGCAAGTCATCGGCGGATCTGCAGGATGCTCTGCGAGCCATTTCCAAAAAGCTCAACAACTTCACACACAACTTTAAGACCGATGTCAACAGGAATGGAAGCGGTGATGGAGATGCCTCCTCCGGCTCTCCTGATTTTATCGAGAACGACGAGAAGATCACGTCCCGCACCATCAGCGATCCCACCTATCCGGTGTTTAATACAAATGGTCAGCAGATCTCGCGCAGCCTGTTCCAGCAGTTCCTCGATCAGTACCGCAAGCTGTGGGGCGTGGCCAGCGAGCAGGCTCACGAGGATGCGGAGCTCGCCGCTCTGGTAGCCGAGTTTCAGGAGTTCAACGCCGAGATCCAGAAGCTGGACGAGCACATGCGGCAGCAGGCTGCGGAGGCATCCTCGGCCGACCGGAATCTCAACATTTCTGCTGCCAAAACGCCGCTGGATAAACGATCGATGACGCTTCCCCTGAAATCTGCAGGGGAATCTACTTTCGGGGAGCGAGCATCCGGACGCAGTGGAGCAGGAGGAGTGCCACTTACACCGCTGATGGCCAAACTATCGGTGCTGGCCTTGAGCGAAGCTACCCCCATCGAGATACAAACTCCGCTGACCAGCAGTAAGGTTTTCCCACGCCGCAGTTCCCTGAAGTGCGAGGATGCAGTGGATGCCTTGTCCGTTTTGTCCTCTGCTCCTGTTCAGCCTCCAGGTCCCATTCAACCGGATGGCTTGCAGCGAACGGAGCTCTACATTTGTGGACAGCAGAATATGACATTGTTGCTGCTCATGGAGGTAGGAACTTGCCAACAGCAACAGGTGGTGCAGAAGATGGTGAGTAGTATGTTGAAGTTAAAAGCTTGAATTTAGCTAATATAAAATGTTCTTTGATTTTAGTTTGACATATGTGTGGCCAAGTTTCCGCACATGGAATCTCAACTGAATCAGACACTCAATGTAAATGTGGATGGCGATAACCGCGATGGCAGCAATTATAGCTTCATGTGCGTCGACTCCAAGTGGGATGTCTTGCAGCGAAACGGACCATGGAATCCCTTAGAGCTGAACATCCTTGAAAGCATGCACTCGATACATTCCAGTGGTCATCATCTTACCGATTTGTTTTTGAGGTATACGATTCAAGCTCATCATTCTTTAGTTGGTTTAACAATTCCGAAATATTTCAAGATCTCACGACTCGGTGTATTATGGCCACAAGAACGGTAGGACCGAGTTCTTCTACAAGGAGCCCACCCACCAAATTACTGGCATTCCACCGCCCTCGGATCCCATTGGCAATATACAGATGCGCGCCAAGTCGCGACTGGAACGTGATCATTCCTACATGCTGTTCTAGGCTGTAAAGTGGATCGTATATTTATAGACATATTGAATACTCGCATGCTTAGCCAAAAACGGAAAATGTTAACGGGGGACCAGATAGTCTGGGTCCCCGGGAAATAGCCAACTTTATGCCATCCGCTGTTGTTTACTTTGCGATCTCTGGCTGGTTTCTACACGAGTCCTCAGTAGTGGTTAGGATAATGTTTCCATATCATATACAACAGAAACAAGGGAACTCAATTTTAAACTATCTAAATTTTACTTTGACTTTTTATACAAAAATTTACAAGAAGCATTAGCTGATCGTCCTAACCACATTTCCATGGGCTCGCGTAGGAAACAAAAAGAACTTTAGACGTACCGCTCTCAGCCAGCGAATTATTTTGCCTTGTTTTATCATTCACTTGATTGATGTAAAGTACAAAAATGTTTTAAGCTTTGTTTACAATGTCCAGCACTGTTGTTTAATTTATAAGCTTGTAACCTATACACTTATTTTAATTCATTTGCATTTGCTTTGACAGAAGAGATGCTAAGTTTTGCACTGATTTCGAAGGCCAAAGAAATGAAATCGACGGATTTTAATTGTAAATATAAAACAAAATTAGATTCATTTAGATGGAATTACTTGTAACTTAACTTAAACTTCACACAGATACCGTTCTGTTCCAATGCAAACATTTACTTATCCTAGCTGATTCCCATTATAAAATATTAAGCGCTTTGTGCCAAGTTAAATGCAGGTCGAATGCTAATAACCGTCGAATGTGAAGGAACGTGGGAACGCAAGTTTATAACCGAATAAAACAGTCTAAGCAGTGCAATGGTGGGAAAACCAACAACTATTTTGAGAGTTTTGCGTTGACTTAGCTTAAATATACATGCATACATAAATACCTAAATAATATTATTTATATATAAATATTCATATATGATACAAAGACCGGTATTGTTTTTGTAGATTTTCAAAAATAAACCAGCAAACCGTTGTCTGTGTTTGAGAAATACTTTCGAGGTGAACTCTCCTTGCTTAGGATTAGGATTGGGACTATGGCATCTTCATCACAATCCAAGGAACTCGGCCGTAATACTTGTAATGGTAGTAATCGTAGGCAAGCTTGCCCAGGATGAGAAGGATGAGGCTCGCCAGGACTCCGTTCAGCCAATCGATGGGATGGATCTGGGTGCCGCTCTCCGGACTGACATTGCACATCTCCTGCCGGCTGAGGGTCAGCACCTTGGCCAGCCGCTGCTCATCCTCCTGCATGTAGGTGCACTCCACGTTCCAAGCATCCCGCACGATGTCCTTGTACTTGGTCAGCAACTCTCGCAGCCGGCTGCCGAACTTGCAGGTGCAGTGCCAGGGATTCCGGCTGAGCAGCAGGAGATTGGCGTTCTCGTTGTCATCGAGGGCATTGTCCAAGGCGTAGACATGCAGCTTCCGGAGATTGTTGCCCCGCAAATTGAGCAGGCGGAAGTTCTGCAGCCAGTAGGTGTCCTCCAGGTTGTCCACGTTCGACACTTGGTTGTTCTCCAGCTGCATGTCCACTACGTGCTGGTAGTGGGGATTGTCCCGCAGCGGATTAATGTCACTGATCTGAAAAGAATGCATTTTTGATTCAATAACTTAAATCTATATTGCTTCCAAATAGGATCAGTTTCGTTATTAAGTAATTCATAAAAGCAAAAATTACCATATTATCGTTGATGACTAGGGTGGTGGTGTTTTCTGGCAAAAAGGCAGGCAGGCGGTGGAACTGCAAATGGGAACAGTTGACCGTATAGAGGGGAATGTGTGTCTTGGGCAAGATATGATGCATCAGGCAAGTGCAGTTCCTCAGATCCTCGTGGGATTGGCACTGCTTCCGCAGCTCCTGCAATTCATTTAACTAGTTAGTTATTATAATTTAGTCATAGAAACCAATATTAAACCCACCAATTTGTAATGCATAACTATTAGCATCTGGCGCTCCTTATACTTTCGATCCGTGCAGATTAGCTCATCCCGATCGACCACCAGTCGACCTTTTTCCGGCTGCAACAGCATCCATTTGAAGTTGCGTGTGCAGTTCCAAGGATTCCCCGCCAGATAGAGTTGCTCGAAGTTGCGGGGCAGCAGCAAAGGTCCGTCCAGCTGGATGAGTTGGTTCCATCGCAGATCCAGAACCTTGAGGGGATGCACCCGCTTGAAGGTCCTGGACGAGATGTACGAGAGATTCGTCCACGAAATGTTGATCGTCTGGAGCTCCGACATTTCAGGAAAGTCGAATTTGAACTCGGTGAAGCCACTGTACTCGATGGTCAGGGATCGAAGGCGGGGCAACTTTTGGAGGTCCTTCATGTGATTGAATCCATCCTTTGGCCAGCCGCAAAGGATCATTTCCAAAGCGGGTTGAGCTCGGATCAACTTTCCTGAGTAGCTGCAAAAAAAGAAATATAAATAAATCCAAAGTTAATATTAACAAATAAATATGAGGAGTGGGAGAGACGACCTCCTTTGTATTCCAAAGAAATTCAAAAGACCTTATTATCTTTTTAGACTAAAACAAATTTGTAAACACAGACCTAAAAATACTCACTTCAGAGCCGGCAGGTTATTCATTCCTCCGTAGCACTTTAGAGTGCCATTCCGGATTAATCTCGCACAATTTCCGCCCGCTGCCTCCGGCGCAGATGACCAGTTGAAGCAGCTTCTGCCAACATCGGGTATCGGAACGATTTTGGTGGTAGTGGTGGCCAGCGAAGTGGTTGATTCGTGGCTTTCGTCCGAGGCATGGCTCAGTCTGGGTAACAGATAATTGGTAAGTAAATAAATGTCTATCTCATGATGCTATTTTGGGCCAGACAGCCCTCAAATTGGTGATAATTCGGCCGCAGTGCGACTCTCGTTTAGGGCCAACTTGATAAGCAGACGCCAGGTAAGTCTTAATTGCTTGGGGAAAACACAAATAGAGATACAGAAACTGATACTGGCTTTTTCATTTACCCCACAGATTCAGGAAATTTAGTTGTCCCAGATTACTTTTCATATCACTCATAGCGCGGGTTGAAAATGTACGTTTTATTTTTTCCACTCGTTTTTAAAAATAGCAAGACAGATTTAATGAATCGGTTCTTGGCACTGCAAACTGCTTATAGCCAACCGACTTGGGCAAACATGTACACCTAATCTGAACGGTAGCTCAACTCCATGTGGAATACCTGCGCAGTAGGGAGATCTTGTTTGCTCCGTCTATATGGCGGTTCTATTAGCGGCCAGAAGTATATCACATGATGCCCAGTTAGCACATCTCGAGGTGCAATCTCTCAGGGTGACAGAGTCCGGAATAAATTAAAGACGCATTCTCCCAGCCCGTATTCCTTCTCTACTGAATTACTTAAGGTAGAGGTAGGTCAGTGGAAACTTTGGGCAATATATCTATAGGTTTATTTCCAAACTTTACGTACGGCTATATATCTTTTAGTTTATTTCCAAGTAAACACGACGCAAATACGCACGGAAAATACATACATCATCTTTTTATATATCCCGGCGCGTTTTTCTAAGGGTACTAAGTGGGTCTAACTGACAATTAACAACTTGCGTTCAAGGCGTTAGGTTCGACAATACACAAAGTGAAATATTATAACACCGAAAATATTTACTTTAAATCCACGGGTAAAACAGTTCGGTAGCAGCTTTGTTTGGCTTGAAGTGGTAAAAATTGGCGAACGACAAATATTAAAATTCGGTTGGTATTCAGTTTATGTGCTTTATAAAGCCACGATCCTAACTGACAGAATCGACACTCTTTCTCCTAGTGACTTGGGCTGTCAATTATCGTTAATTAACATTGGCGAATTTTTAAGGTACACAAAGACCGGTATTCCATTATTTTCTGAAAACCAATTTTGATTTTATTTTTCTCTGAAGTTTCTCTTATTGAGCTAAAATGCTTTCCAAAAGTACTACATGGCGTATGCGTGACAAGAAATGTCAAATTTTAATTGAAAAGTTAGCTGCAAAGCATTCTTCACTTGACTTTTTATCATAGAAGCAATTGGCATGCTATTTCGTTTAGACAATCAATTCGGTTGTGCAAGATGTTCATTTTTATTAGGTTGTTGGAGCTTAAACGATTTATTTGCCAGCTTTAACTCGCTAATTACGAAACTCGATATGCGCTTGAAAATTCCATTTCGAAAGGATTATTTTAAAAACAAGATTATCAATTCCCCAACGACAAAAGTTCGAAATAAATGACACAAATGAAACGACACAACGGCGGCAGTCAATTGATTTTTGATTCCCATTGAGATAAAACGATAAGTGGCAAAAAATAAATGAGATCTAAAAGATGACAAGGCGACATGCAGGCTTTAAAATGAGAATATATAGACCAGATCTAGGCGCAATTCGGTGTTATATATTATTTTGATAAGCCAAACTTTTAATAGCTGGTGGTGTGATAAGAATTTTTAAATTAGGGGCAATACCTGAGTCTCTTACGGAACTCATTATTATGATACGTTTTGAATAGTCCCCTGCTTGGGGTGCGATAAAGGTGGAATGAAGTGTTGGGTTTTTATGCCACTTTTCTGAATGTTGAGGAAGTTGCTACCTTAGAACTTTATTGTCCTAATAACCTTATTTGCTTGTAAAATATAAAACTCAGAAATGGTGAATAAAACTGTCATATCTTATATCTAAACAAAGATTTGTACGTTCCAGCGAATAGTATGTTCCACTTAACTTTGCGTTGTCTAGTCTTTATATTAACCATAAAACCCAATCAGTTAGGTTTGATTTGGTCTGGTGATAAGTAACTTTAGCCTTATAAAAGGTTTACTGTGGACTATAACCCACATATGGCCTGGCCCAGAATAGGATTTAGTATGTTTATTAATAAATCAACTAGAGCTGTAAACATCTGATAACAAACACACATTGCATATATTACATTAAATTACGCATACGCCGCGTGGTCCACTTGGGTTTTTACCTTATTATAATGATGAAGAACAGCGAAATACTTTCCACCGCCCCCTTTTGAAGCACACTGCCCGCCATCGCAATTTTCTGATATTTTTAAATATTTATTTTAAGATGTTTATCCGAGTTTCGATGCTTTCATTCAGAATATTCCATTGTCACGATCGGCGTTACCAGGTAGGGCTATTCGGACCGAATTGTTTTGACTGTTCCATTTATTTTATGCGAGTAGCATAATCAGAACTTGTTATTTTTCCGCACCACGCCGTTTAATCGCCACGCATCCGCGTATCTTTCCGCACTGTGCTACTTTTCTCGCGTTTGAAGTTCAAATGCGGCGCGAACGCGAATCGCTGGGGCTTTTGCTTATTCTTCTCCTGACGCTACGCTGGTGTTGTTTTTTGGCGCCCGAGATCTCCAGCGACGAATCAGCTGACAGCGAGAGCGATATAGACTTATCAATAGCTCTCTCAAATTTATTTGGGGGCTCGTTTCGGTAAAAGCAGCTGTTGGGTTCCCCTGGCAATGGGAGAAAGGGTGTGGGGGTGATTTACGATCAGTGTCAGGGTCGACTTGCGCGGTTTTATATTGATATATACTTTTAGAATCCACTCTATTGAGCGCCGGGTGAATCATTTTCATCTACTACCTGGTTCATTGGCATACAAATTACTAATAATTTGATCGTTCAGTGAGCAATTTAAACGCTTTAATGGCCTTAGCCAAAAATAAAAGCAATTAACAATCATATGATGCCGCTAAGTTTTTGATACGTTTAATCGTTCTGTATTTGTACACCAAAATATACACTTAGGATGGGGCTAATCTAGGGTATATAGTTAACACAAACCGTTCACTAGAATGTGTGTGCATATATAAGTTTGACTAAAAATTGTGTGGTCTAGTTTTTAACAATTATTTGGTTTCGAGTTTCCAGCTAGGTGCTTGTGCATTGTACTTTTAAACGCTGCAGGCAGTTACTAGAGCTCTGAGCTTCTTTGGACCGGTGAAATGCATCGACATTGATATACTATATACACAAATATGCGTATGTTAATAAGATATTTCCTATGAAACTTTGTAAGCTTGCCGCAAGGCATAGAAGGTACAATTTGCCTGCATTCCGTCACTTTAACTACTCTACGATCTAGTTCAAGCCTCAATCAATGTCTCCACCTGCACTGGCTTCGCCGGCAGAATCTCCCGCCGCCTCACTTGCACTACCACCACTGGTGTTGTGGATTTTCTCATTTGTCTCGGCCTGCTTTTGGCGTTCGTAGGCGCGAACATCCTCGAGGGTCATGCCGTGCCATTCATCGACCCATGCAAAGGCCTGTCGATGGCCCAGCAGGAGAATCTCCCGAATCCCACGCTGGATGAAGTCCTCCACTTTGGTCTGCAGGCCCCAAACTTCGAAGCTGGCATGGACCACCTTGTAGGAGCACATGATAGGTTTATCCGTCTCTCGCCAGCCCTCAATCAGTGGACCGCGGTCTGCATATAAGTTATTAATGATTTTGTAATAATACTATTTATAAACTTATGCAACATTACTTGTCTTCGCAGACTTGTAGAATTTGGGGTCTTCCTCCTTCTTATAATGCTTTGCACTGACTTCATCAAAAGCTATATCCAGATGATCCACAGTTCGAGCTTTCAGCTCTTCCTCACTGAGATCCAAGCACTGTCAATCATAAACATTATTATTAAATGTCAAGTTTTGGCCTTCGGAAATTACATTTTCTGTGCTGCCATTGTTGTCCTCGTACTTAGTTTTGATGAGCACATTTAACTTGGGTATGAAGGAACACTAGAAAGAAATAATAGGTTAGCGAAGGACAACCAAAGTGGAAGCCATACAATTACCGTGTATTCTATTAAAAGTTCCAGCCAATTACGATCCGATTACAGCACATGAAATTATAACGAGGCATCAAAAATAAATCAATAAGCCAGCTCATCAAATATAAATCTAGCGTGCTTAATGTACTATTTTGAGCTAGGTGTGCTCAAAATTACAGTACCCATGAGTCTTATAAACAAAACGCCCATTTGGTGTATAAAGCGCTTAAGAATACCGAACCCTAGGGGTTAACGTATGCATTAAATAGTTTGTTTAGATTTGTCCACATACTAGTGAGATTATGATATCAAATCTAAAATAAACTTCGAAATAAGTATTAGCATTTCATGGAAAAGTTCATATTTTAGTTGAAGGCAATTTTTCGATGATATCTAAATACTTAAGTAAACAATCCGCCGCCATCGGCAACGAACTAAAATATGAGCATTAATAACGATAATTGAATTAAAGCCGAAACCAGGTTGTTGTAGCTTTACGTACTGGTTGTACGTCATAGTAAATCATATTAATTAAATAAAATAACCCTATTGAGATAATGGAATAGTAAATCCGTTTGCAAATGAAGCAGCTTTTAACGGAAAACACTCTTCAAAGTCAACGACCCAAAGCCAGAACACACAAACAGAAATCCCTATCGAGTGCACAGCGCTTCATCGATGCATTAGGCACCGTGTAATCAGATTTTATCAGACATTGTGATGTGAATAACGACAGTTGTTAAGCAATTGCCCAACGCAGATTGGAGGAACAAGCGGCATAGAGCTCTGTTTTCGATCCCCGTGAAAGCCGAATCGATGACGTACTGTCAGAGTTCGGCAGGTGTGCGTTATATGGGGCCTTTATCGGCAGACGTACCTCCACCATGTCGGCGTATCGAGACATGATGGTCGGATGATAACGCGGAATTCTCGCTGCCCCCCAAAAACACATGATGTTCGAAGAATGCTGCCATATGGCTGTCGCAATAAGGCAAGAAGGAGATTGCCTCCGGAATACACAGTCGAAGTAAAAATAGAATGGGATGCGCAGTAAGTGGTGGTGGGTTACTGCTCACCTGTTAGCGTGTAGGGATAGTAGTTCCATGATTTCTCTATCACATAGAAGACGCGCGGGCAGATTGCCTGAATCCAGTATGGCAGTCGGCTGAAAAAGGCGATATAATTAAAAACCGATTCATAACAATTAAATAGCTCTTTGGGTTAATCTCACCTGGACAAATGGATGTGCTTTTCCGTGTATTGACCCTTGCCGTGGACCGGATCCTCGCATGGTTTGTTCTCCACCACCTCGACGCCCTCGCCCTCCTCCGATTGTTCCAGACTATGGCGCGCTATCATATAAAGCTGTCCGATCTTGTACTGCAAAATGATGAGAGAAAAGCTTTAATTGTAGCTACTATTTGAAGGAGTATAAGGTCGGTCTCCCACCTCCTCCACGGTGAGTGGCATGCACACTCGGTATTCCTTAGTCAGCACCATTTCTTTGGCGGATGCGTCTGCCGGAGAAAATCAAAACTTTTAACGTTACGCAAAGCGACACACACGGGACGCAACGACAAGCAACAACAAATATGAAGTGTGACCAAAGCAGGGGAGTAAGATTTTATTTATAGCTTTTGACAGACAAGTTGCAAAGTAAACATGAAAAAATAAAATGTTCACACTGTCTCATTAACTATTTTATAGAAATGATTTTAGATATTAGATCTAAAAAGAATTTATTTATATCTACTTTTAATAACTGTATTTGGCTTAACGGCTTTTACATTTTGCTATTATATATTTTAATTTTGAACACAGGCGTAAGAAATGTACATTTCAAATAAATTTTACTTATTGAATGAGGTTACACTTTTGGAACTACCCTCTGAAATATCGATTGTCCTATCGATACTACAGACATTTTTCAGAAATGCAGCTACGGTCACATTACCACGTGCACTCTTCCATTTTAATTTTTCTTTGGAAATGGCTAGTCGAGTTTTCTCTCTTGATTCCCAACTAAAATTTCTCAAAAGGGTAAGTTAATATTTAAATTAACTATAGAAACTATGTGGCTTGGTTAAAATGCTGATAAAATCGTACCGCCCCAGTCTGAAAAGACGTGTTGATTGGTTTCCTATTCTGATGGCCAAAAATCCACATGTTGCTGAGCGCATTATGTGATAGAATTGCATTATAAATTATGTTGCTCTCTTCATTTACAGAATGCCACGCGGTAGCAGCAACCATCTGCACTATAATGAAATGGGAAATATATGTTTCACTGGTTTTTACCACAAATCTTACATGTGTCGAAAAGTAAGGTTAGTTTCGATATAAAATATATACAGATCTCTTATAACAATAGTTTACAATGCTATTATCTGAAAAAAAGAATCTGCTTCTGTCACAGTGGTCCACGCTGTTTTCCGACTTGTAACTATACCGGCATTTTTTGAGCTATAGTTTGTACTGAACTGTTTTAAACTATTGTTATAATATATCTAGCAAAAATCTGTATGATGAAACATTTACCCAGCTCGCTTTGATAATCAATGAAGAGAACTGTTCCATATCCAACGCAAAAATAATCTGCTGACTTACTTGATTGATACAAAATAAGAGCTTCCCTTCTTAATATGTGTATTAAAATGTAGTATATTTCTTTCAGAAATAAAAGTAAACCGTCGAAATGGTGGATGTCAATCTCCAAAGGGTACGTACTTTAACTTTACATTCAATTTAATATTAAAAAAAACCATGTAAATGATGATTTATTATTATTTGCTACTCTTGAAAGTCGATGATGAATACTTTCACCTTAAAAACTGATTTATAAAAAAATAAATTGTTAAGTCATATTTAGAATAAATTATTTTAAACTTGCGGTTTTCTATCTTGCAGGTTGGTGGACCGGACTGGACATGAATGGAGTTGTATTTAAAACTTCTGAGACAGTTGAGGTAATTATTTTATATTTTAATTAATAGATTCAGTAAACGAATGATGAAACACTTACCCAGCTCGCTTTGATTTCTATGAAGAGAACTGTTCCTATCCAACGCAAAAATAACTTGCTGACTTTTAATCCACAATATTAATTTCTACTGATTTTCCCAAAATATTAACGATCTGAACATCTGCTCTATAATTGCAGGTATAATCCAGATGAAATGCAATTGAAGCGAATATATATTTCTAGCTAGAAAGGTATATATGCATTAGATTACGATAAGTTACACTTATAAACGTATGATGAAACATTTACCCAGCTCGCTTTGATATTTTATGAAGAAAACTGTTCCATATCCAACGCAAAATTAACTTGCTGACTTTTAATCCACAATATTTATTTCTACCAATTTTCCCAAAATATTAACGTTCTGAATATCTGCTCTATATTTGCAGGTATAATCCAAATGAAGTTCAATTGAAGCGACTAAAAAGGTATACAGTCGACTCTCGTTAATTCGAAACTCGAGGGACTCTTGAAATATTTCGAATTATCGAGTGTTTGAAATATCAAATGGTTCGAAATTTCGAAATTTTCGAAAGAACTTTGTTATACTGGCTTGCTTTAAAGCACAATTCTGCTGCTCACACTGCTCAATAACTTTTTTTAAGAGAAAAAGTGCCTGAAATACTTTTTCATCACTTTCGTTTTGTAGACATATGTAAGCTTTGTAGGTATCAAATGAGGATCTTGCTTCCTTAACTGACACCTCTGCCAAAGGTTCTTTATACTTTCTAGGGCTCATAGCTAACATTAACTTTTAATATGCATACCAACGAAAGAGTAACAGTAACTGAATAACTACACAAACCAATTCGTAAGAAGTGTGTGCGTCAAAAACTACATAATCAAAACAAAAACAAAGGCAAGTTTGAACTTGTCGCAAAATTTTTTCTCTGCAACTTTGAATTGTCGAGTGTTAGACGCTGATGAGTTCGAATTAACGCGTGGTTTTGTTAAATATCAATGATTTTTTCGTTCGAATTACCAAGTGTATGAAAATGTATTGATTTAGTTCGAAATATAAAGAGATTTTGTAGGGACCTCGTGATAACTTTGATTTATAGAGAGGTTCGAATTATCGCAGGTTTGAATTAACGAGAGTCGACTGTATATACATTAGATAACAATAAGTTACATTTATAAACGTATGATGAAACATTTACCCAGCTCGCTTTGATATTTTATGAAGAAAACTGTTCCATATCCAACGCAAACTTAACTTGCTGACTTTAACATGCAAAAAAAAATTGGATTTTGATTTTTACAAATTTTAATCATTTTCGGTTTCTTTCTTTTTGCAGAGTAGTTCGGTGCAACCAACCCTGAAATATGTGACACCACATGAATCACGTCCAAGGTGAATATTTAAAGCTAACAAAATAAAAAGCCTATCCTGAATATGATGATTTATTATTATTTGCTACTCTTGAAAGTTTTTGATGAATACTTACACCTTAGAAACTGAGTCCAAATAATAATATAAACGTTGCAGCTCCAATTTCCCATTAACTAATTTTCAAATTTTATTTGCTCTAATTCGTTTAGATTGATGGCTAAAATAAACCCGGTGTGAATTGCTGAGAAAGTCAAAAACAACAGGTAAATAAATATGCCTTAAGGCAGGTTCTCCCCTTGTGGCAAAAAAAAAATTCATTTTTTTTTTTTTTTTTGGCTTATCGTATAGATATATGTTCCGAAAATGTTCTCAAAAAATTTCAGATCCAAATTTGAAATATTAAAAAAATTACAGGCCCTTACATGGAGCACATGTCGAGCGCCGGCCATTGGAAGCCAAAACTTTAAACGCGTTTATCTCGGAACCACGTTTTCGGACCTTACGGAAGTAATTGAAGGCGTTGGGGTTAACCAATCGCCATCAATTTTTTTTTTAAATGTTGCTAATTGTTTCCTTTAGCAAATGAACTAGGATTATCCAAAAATATTGAAAACTGTTTAATTGAGAAAATAATTAGTGAGAAAAAAAGCGCGAAAATCGAAATTTTTTTCAAAAGCTAATAACTTTTGCAATTTTCATTTTTTTTTTTCTGATCCTAGTTCATTTTATGCACAATACTGTACACTTTAAGAATCTTTTTGGTTTTTGTGTTTCCGATTACCCGTTTTGGCTGAATCACTTCCGTAAGCGGGACACCTTTTTGCCGAAATTTTGCAACTGAGGAACGCCCCCTCCAGCCCCTTTTTTGATTTTTCAATTTTGAAATTTTTTTTCGCAAAACAAATATGTTTTCAAATAAAGTTACAAATTTCAGATTTTTATCTTTAACCGTTTTCTCAACACAATTTTTTTAATAAATGTCAATTTTTCGGCCTTACAAGGTGAGAACCTGCCTTCATTGAAAAAACTTCTATAAAAGTATGATGAAACATTTACGAGGCTCGCTTTGATATTCTATGAAGAAAACTGTTCTATATCCAACGCAAAAATTTACTGCTGACTTTTTTTTTTTATATATATAAGCGAGTGTGCTTCTTCTAAATATTTTCTTTAAAAGACATTTTTTTTATTTGCAGAAGATGTTCTTGTGACTTTCAAACTGGCGAAGTGCTACAGAACTTGCAATATAGATTTTGAACATGGTGCGTAGCATCTTTAAATATCTATAATCTAACAAATAGTTTTATGATGTAAGCGATACCGCCCCAGTCGGAAGAATAATGACGATACGGTTAAATATACTGATTAATACATTAACTCTTTATATGTAAAATCTTAAGTAAAGTCGTATTAAAGTCTCTGTTAACATTCCAGGACTGAATAAATGGTTTCCAACTTTGCTGCATTTTGGTTCAAAACGGTGAGTATCGTTTCAAAATAGTTGTTTATGAATTTTCTATGATGTCAAACCAATAGACAAGCATATAACCGAACAATCATGTTGATATTCAACCGACTGAGACTTGAAAATTCACAACTTTCTTGAAATTATGGAAAACACATTTTAACTTTTGAAATTTTTCAGACCGGGTTGAAATGCATTCAAAATATCGTCAAATTTTAAAACCAAAATGGTAAGCAAAAAAAAAATATTAAAAATGTTTATTTAATTGCAGTGATGAACACCTTATTTAAGCCAAACAGTTATCCCTGTCATAAGAATAATTGATGATAAAATAAGCTGATATATATTTTCTTTCTTCTTGTAGAAATATTTATTCCACGTGTTTTAATCCACTTATTTTATTTATAGGTATGTGGATCCAAAAGTATGAAGCAAGAAAGGAATGTCACTTATTAAAAAAGGTAGGCTTAACATCATTTTGCTAGCCAATTAATTTTCATTTTTATGATGAACACCTTATTTAAGCCAAACAGTTATCCCTGTCATAAGAATAATTGATGATAAAATATGCTGACATTAACTTTTATAAGCAACCGAATATTATCATAATTGGAAACTAATTTTAAAATGTTTATGTTTTCAGTTATGTAAATGGTTTGAATTACATCGAATGATAATCACAATTTGGAAATGACTGGCAAAATTGAAGGTAAGCTCACTTTTTATTTATACTTGAAACATAAAACTTAATGATGATTTCGGATACCGCCCCAGTCGGAGAAATTATGTCGATTGGTTAAACGTACTGATAAATTCATACTTGAAAACTTATTTTGTGACTTCTAAGATCTTATATTCAAATTTTTTTTTGTATATCTTTCAGATATCTATCTTATTTTTGGAATATTTGGATTCCTAGTTGAAATTAAAATGGACCACAATGCAATGAAGGTACGCCCATTTTAAATTACACTACTATCAAATTAGGTTTATTTTTATGATGATTGTAGATACCGCCCCAGTCGGAGAAATTATGTCGATTGGTTAACGTACTGATAAACTCATTTTTCAAAATATGTTGCCCCTTTTACGTAAGAACCTATAATAAAACTATTCCACTTTATATTTCAGATATAAGGCGTTAAGTGTGGAATGAAGTTCTTCAGTCAGCCTCGAAAAGGTGTGTATACAACAATCTTATGAATTTTAATTATTTTTTTTGATGACAAACCAATAGACAAGCATATACCTGAATTCACGCGTGTTGCTACTTTTTTCGACTGAACCGAAAAAATATGCTAACTGTGTAGAGCAATATACAATTTATGCTAATCAGCACTTCTTTTTCAAATTTCAGGCTTAAACGGAAATGATTTCAACTGATGGCTTACCCGTAGAACTTTCCTGCCTAAAAATGGTGAGTAGGTGGTATAAAGCCATAAACAAATTGATACAACATTTTCTGTGATGAACACCTTATTTAAGCCAAACAGTTATCCCTGTCATAAGAATAATTGATGATATACTAAGCTGAAAAATAAATCTTTTATCTGAGGCTTGCGAATAAACTTGGCTTTTGTAATAATTTTAGTTTGTGTATGTTTTTTTCAGATTGCAAAACCTCAAAAACTGCTTGTCTTTATTCGGCTTTGGGATTCACATGAGATTAGTGGTATGTATTCCTTAACTTCCCGCAAACTTATCATTTCGTACCATGATGAAGACCTAGACAAGCATATAGCTGAACTTCTATGTCGATAATTCACGTGACTGATCCGTCATATTCATTTCCATCCGTATGATTTACCTTCCCACACCGAAACTAATTTTTATCTTATCTTCTGCAGATACCCGACGGATTGTGAAGCCCCCACTCGATGCTATAAATAAATCTGATGTAGTCTTATCGATGAATAAAAATACGAAAGATTTTATTTAATATAACGTGATATATTTTATTTTGCATTTCAAATTATGCATAGACATTCATTCGCTTCAGTGAGCTGGGAGATACTTGTAATGCTCTGCTTTCCACATCGACCCAATTAAGTGGCCTGCATATAAGAATATTCAATTTGTAAATGTTGAGTCCTATATGTATATATATTTTGTTTTGGATGTTCGTATATGTAAACATGTAAATATAAGTGTACGTTGTTTAAATACACGTTACATATGTATTTGCTTGGCTTGGGCCTTACACTCTTTATCATTGTAAATATATATATATTTATATGTATATTCATATATCGCATGCATGGATTAGGGGGCGGGGGCATACACTTTCAAAAAACCCAATTGCTTGTTGCACAACGAAATCAAATCATCTTCCAGCCGCCTGGCCTGCAGTCGATACTAACTTATGATCGTCTCAACTCGACTTTCGTTTCCAACGCTCTCAAATGCTTTAGAAGTTTTGTTTTTTCGAGTGTGGGTGCGTGCCATTTGCACACTGAAACATTTAATGAAAAGCACAACTAGAATGACGGTAATATTGTTTATAGATCGCTAGAGTCTAGTTCAGATATCGATATAAAATGTTCATTTCTACTAGACAACATTTATAAAGTTTGTAATGATTTGATTTGGGGTCTCGACCTGCTCCTTTCTTGGATCGTTTTAAACTATAGATAATCGAAAAATCTGTGCTCCCCGTTTTCGAAGTGGGACAAATCAGGCCAAAGTCATTTTTTAACATCAATGACGATTTACATAACTCAAAAGCAGAGTGTGAAAATATATTGCAGATTTTTGGGTTTCATTTCGATATCAATTCCGTGCGGGAGTCTAAATAAGAAGGGGATGAGGCCGAATCAAATGCCTAGCGGTTGCTTTCTCAATCACTCCTCTTTGTCTCATAATGTTCAATTTTTTTATTACAATTACTCAATAGATGTTTTCAAAAAACAATAAGGAATCAACAATATTCATAAAATGTATCATTATAGAATATATGGTAAATGTAAGTCTAAAAACTACATATAATTTGTATAGATCTAGGTTTGTATTTGTTTGGTTGGTATGATGAAATAAATAAGTATCGCATGCGTGGGTGAAAAGAAGTCGAATGGAAGTAGGATATTCATAGCTTAGTGGCCGATGTGCTTCTTAATCAGCGCCTGGAGCAATCGGACCTTGGCCTTCTTCTCCTTGTACTGGGCATAGGTCTCCGTCTCGAGTGACCGCCGGTCCTGCTTCAGCATCTTGCGTCCGTTCTGCTCCTCGAACAGGGACTCGTACTCCCGGATGGTGGACTTAAGCAGGGATTTCTCGTCGCGCGCTCGGTCTAGCTGCTCCCAAAGCTGGTCCAGACTGAGCGCGGAGATGTTCTCGCTGGCCGCCTGGTGCTCCTGGTTGGCGGCAGTTCCTCCGGCCGCCGGACCCGTCAGGGTGGTGGTGGTCGTCGACTCGTCGGAGGAAACGTTCTGGTTGAGAGTATTCGGGGCATTCGAGTCGCTCGGCGAGTTGGTGGTCTCGGTGCTGTTGTTCGATGAATACTGCTGCGGTGTGGAGGTGGCCTCGAACACCATGGCCTCGTGCTCCAGGATGGTGGGCAGCTCGGGAACGCCTGTGCCCGCTCCGAACATCACGGTGCGCGAGACCAGACGCTTCAGTTGCCGATAGCGATCGTAGAGCGGTCGAGCGGCATCGCGCTCCTCCTTGGTGATGGGGTGTCCATAGAGGCTCTCGAAGTACAGCAGTCCATGCTGCACGGCACTCTTCTCCTGCACCAGTTGGTCGGCGCTCAGATCCTCCAGCTGCTCGGAGCGGTTTCCATTCACGCGCTTCTCGTTGAGATTCTGTAAAAGGAGGAACAGCCATTACAACCTTGAAGTCAACTTTTACTTGTGTAGCGTTGTATAATTCGATACCCAATGATAAATTGCAAGTAATCAGTGCGGCGGTAGCCAACAATGTGAACTGATAAAGACCACCCAGCCCGGTAAACAAGACAATAATTCAGTGGCATTAGGTATGGCTCGCCTGTGATTTGTTTATGACAATGACTAGGCGACAACAGCAGACATTCGAAAAGAAGATGCCAGAGCGCCAAAACAGAAATAGAAACAAATGCGGAATATACCCGTATTGTAAACAAATAATGCCCCTGCAATACAGACATTGCATTATAGCAATAATATATTCGCACTTGGATGGCTGCCTCTCTGGTCTTTTTCCAATTTCCCACAGCCCAACGAGGGAAATCATTTCGCGCACACTTTGTTTTCTTGGCAGAAATTCAATTTCGAGCGGATTCCGATGGGCCAAGTGTTTGTCTGCGCCGCTCTATGACAAATGTATCGTTAATTTGTCAATATTTAGAATGTGGAGGCTTGTCTGGATGTCATAAATACCTATGGTATATGCATATAAATAGATAGCCATTATAATGCGGCAGAAACCTCCTAATTTGGAATGTGGAAATTGTTTTCATTCGGTCTGTCTGTACAGAATCCATAGAAATGTCTAGAAAACAATGACATAATCAGGATTCATTCGTTTTTGAGCAAATTACGTAAGCCAATTCCTCATTTGTAATAACATTGAAAGAAATGTAGTGCTGTATATTCTACCAAACCCTTTAAAGGGATATATTTATAACATAGGCATATAATTCCTACATATATCCTATATCTCCTAAAAGCCTTCTGACGGGGCATTAAAACATCTCTCAACCGCGAAATTTGTTTTCATTTTCTAACCAAAACAAAATTCTGTTCTTAAAATATGTTTACCAAGTGCCGTTTGACAATGTGGCAAGATCAAAGTTATTGCCAAATTGCTGGGCTTGTCACCTATACTATATACCACCACCCCTACCCCCACACCATTGTATATATGTATCTGGTTTCGGCTGTGACGTCTGCCCCACTTGCTAATTGTCATAAAACTGCGTCTTCGTGTCTCGTGATTTTGCCAGCGGGCGAGGAAAAAAATAAACTTTGGGGGATTTCTATTACCTGCTCGATTTCAGCGAGGGTGGCCTTCATGCGCTCCAGCTTCTTGGCCACCTCCTGGCCACCGACGCCTCCGCCGCCGCTGCCCACCTTCAGGCCGAGGGCTGCGATGGGATCAGTCTTCAGCTCGTGCCGCTCCTTGCGCAGCTTGCTCAACTCCGCGAGGGCGTTCTTCATGTACTTGTCGTTCAGTCGCTCCGCTTGGGACGGCCGGTAGCCCAGCCGCTGCTCCAGCGACTCCTCCAGCTGGACCAGCTTCTTCTTCAGCACGGTGACGCGCCGATTGATGGCCTTGAGACGCTCCTCGGGCGACTGGAAGGCCACCATCATGGCGGGCAGCACCTGTTGCATCACGTCGCGAGTGCGCATGTTCTCCAGCGAGCTGAAGGCCCGCACCGCGTCCATCGGCTCCAGGCAGCAGTCCATGTCGGCGATGTCCGCGTGCAGCTGCACGGTGGCCGCCTGCTTGGGCAGCTGCTGCGGATACGGCATGGCCTTGGCCAGCTGGGCGGCCGCATCCAGGTTGCCGCCGATGTGCGGCCGCGAGTGGGCGTACCGCCGGCTCAAAATCGGAGCCGGCTCATCGCCGCGCTCCCAGGGCAGCGACTCCTGGGCGGAGGTCAGGTCCAGGCTCTGCTGCTGCCGCTGCGGCTTGGCCTTGATGGGCGCCGGGGCGTTGGAAGTGGGCGTGCTGTCGTCGCTGCCCGCCGAGGAACTGGTGGTCGGCGTGGGCGAAATGCTGGCGCTCCTCTTCGTCTGCAGCTCCTTCTGCTGCTGGTGGAAGTCGATCAGGTTGTTGTCGTTGTGGTCGGCGGCCGACTGGATGCCCTGCTGCTTGCGGCTGCTGATGAAACCCCTCCGTTCGTACTTCAAGGCCGACAGATCGTACTTGTAGGCGCTCTGCTCGTCCCGGCGGGAGGGCAGGTACTTGGAGCCACCGCCACCGCCCTTCTTGGCCACGCCCGACTTGCGGACCGGCGGCTGGCGGGACTTGCAGAAGCGCTCGCTGCTGCGGCGCCGCTCGTGCTCGCACTCGGAGTCATCGCTGGCCTCCTTGGCCGGCGGCTGGCGGGCGGGACTGGTCTCCGGGCGGGCGCGCTCCTTGGCCGCCTCCTGGGCCGGCAGGTTGGCCAGCGCGGCGTTGTTCTCGCCCAGCTCCGAGGCCTCCTCCTGCTCGCCGCGCTCGAACTCCTGGCGATAGTTGGCGTAGCTGGCGGTGCGCTTGAAGTCCTCCGAGGACACCCGTCGGATGACCTCGCACTGGGCCTCCAGCAGATTGGCGGCCACCTGGGCGGTGGGCGATACCAGGGCGGCCGGTAGTTCCGTGAGCAGCTCCTCGCTGTTGCTGCGCTGCAGCTTGCGATCTTGGCCAAAGGCCGAGCTGCTGTCCAGGCGCTCCTTGCGCTTGCGCGACGACTTCTGCCATTCCAGCGCCGGGTGGATGATCTCCGGCAGGTAGGTGGAGCTGAAGCCACTGTTCAGGTGGCTCTGGTGGCTCTTATCCACACCGCCCGCCGCTGGCGTCGGCTTCTCCGGACTGCGGACCACCTCATGACGGGCAGCGGGATTCGAGGAAGACGACGACGAGGATGAGGACGATGACGAGGAGGCTGCGCTGCCGCAGGAGGCCGTCGACGATGATGAACCAGTGAGACGACTCAGGTCGTCTTCGTTCAGCCCAGTTGTGGGATGGCGCATGCCGCACTGAGAAAGAGATCGAGAGAAAAGGAGAAACTCGGTGAGACAATGCGAAAAATCCATTTGAGTGCCGTGACAAAACTTAACGGTTAATTGTAAATAATTAAGCAGCCAGAGAAATGTCGTTTCCCCGGCACAATTAACCGGGTTAATAAGTGCCCGGCACAACGTGTCGTATGAGTAATGTTCTGCTAAATACACTTATTTGTGCCCAGTCATGAACCATCATCAAAGTCAGCAGTCGCGAATAGTTCAGCGAAATGTCCAGCTTATATAAGCGGCACACGATCTGATAAATAATTTATGGCAACTGCTAGGCAGGTTTTACGTTAAAATCTTTAAGATTGTCTTCTCTGTTATATAAACTTTTGACTTGAAAAATTTAAATTATTCTACCAAATGAACAAGGATCAAGCAAAATAGCTTTTTATTGAAATAATTTGTCTTATAAAAATTTGATTTATAAAATTGTTGAAATGTTATATAAGAAAAAAATTATGAAATTTAAAAACATGGTGAAATTATCCAAAATTATCGGCTTCAAATTCTTAGTCGTTAAAAATAATTTTCCAATACCACTAGATATTTACCAAAATGTATGTGATAATCCTGGGCGTCATTTTGGTCTGCTAATCTCTAATTTAATCAGTCTAACTGGATTTATTATCACAATGAATTTAATTCAGTTCACTTTGGGTTCTGATCACAAGTGTTTGATTTGAATAGACTTCCTTTGGGCAATAAAAGTTATAATAAAAATGTCAACGCCTTAAATCTCTGTTAATAAATTTCAATAAACACTAATTGAAATTTCTTTTCACGTTTTTTTTTTTTTTGTCTGCCGTTTTCTTAAGCGTTTAACCGTTTCAAAGGTCAGAAGTTTTAAATCACTTCACATGTTGTGGAGGTTGCTTAGTTTTTTGCAATAACGGATTCCGTTTGTGTTTTCCAGCTACCGAGAGTTTTCTTTTGGATTACTTTGCTTTTGGCTCGGACGCAGCCGAGCAAAAAAGTTTGAGGAGAACGCTGGCGTTGCTTTCTTTGGGCGCACCGAATCACTATTAAACCCATTCCGCTCCGACCTCGCGAATTATATGCGAAAATCGCGCGAGAGCGGTGGAGCTATGGCGAGAGAGCGCGCCTGCGCGGTGGGATATAGTAGTTCCCGATCGATCGGGAAATCAAAAGAGAGGGCGGCCAAAAGGTGCGAAAGCTTCGGTAAACAAGACTCGGGAATGCTAACAAGTCTAAAAGGAGATCGGTCTTGGGTAAACCTTTAATTTTCTTATCGGAGGGGGAATAATCAGGCTGGGTCTTGAATGTTGCCGAGAGGGTTAAAAATAAATCTGGCCCGCAAATTAGCAGCAGCTCTAGACTTTATGGCCACATTAATGAGGTGAATTAATTTATGCACTTGTTTACGCCCCCTGCAACACGCGTTTCGCACTCCAATCGAATTTAGAGTTCGCAGTCCAAATCGATCGATTAATCGAAGTGAATTTCGGGGGATCCGAGGCCGAAAGACAGGTAACACAGGTAAACAGGGCCAGCGGCTAGCGGCTAACGGTTAATTGCACTTCCCGTTGACGGGAAATAAACACAGAAATATGCACGGGCACAAATGCGAAAATCCGAAGCAGCACAGCCGTTGAAAAACGAATTTCAAGTGCAATGTCACGACGTGTGTGAAAATACAAATTGAGGCAGCGACGACGTTGAGGGGGAGCTGGAATTCTCTGAGTCACAATCCTCTAGGTTAACCAAACATCGGAGCATCTTCGGTCAACTGCCCGGTCGCAAACGAGTCGAACTAATTAAGACCCACGCGCCCTAAAGTGACGTCAATGGCGAACGTGATCGAGAACAGCAACAAAAATGAAACAAGAACATTTCGAAAATCACACATTTACATTGAGATGAAGGGGTACTATATACATATGTATAAAGGCAATATATGACATATGGTGTTTCATTATCTCAATATCTATTATTGGACAGCCGTTTTTTTTACAAATTAAGTTTACGAGTGCTATAAGAATATTATTAAATAATTTAAAAGGTTCTTTATTATATACCAAAGTCAACACGGCGTATGAGTGATAAATATTACAACCATCACTTGGCAGTTGTCCCAAACATTTGTGTGCCCTTATTTTTGGTTCTACCTCTTAAAAAGCGAACGAGTATTTATAAAATACTATTTTAAGCATTACATATTTATGATTACACTTAATTTCCATCAAAATACCGAAACTGCCAAAATACACGATAGGCGCGTGCAAAGCATTTTCAGTTGAAAAGACTATTAAAGAAGGGTCTTAGCTTTTATCAAATTAATTAGACTGCCTTAAACCCTGCAACGGAAGGAGGAATTAGTTCTGGAGACATTTAAAGAAATACAGATAGGGCAAAGTGAAAGCCTGTCGTCAGACACCCTATAATGGATAATGAAGTGGACTTCAAATGAGCTCGTGTCGAGTTTGTTGATTTAGGAATTGATGTACACATTGCTAGAAAATCGAACCACATTAATTAACAACACAATCGAATGTATTGATTGTATAATGGAAGTAATTTCACTTGTTCTACGATTTACTCATCAGAGCTGGAAATATTATCTCTGTCATTGCGAGTTTTCTTCTCCAGAACTGTTTACGCAATAAAATGGTTCAGTAATTGTTTACACAGAGGCAACCACACAAGTGCATGACTCAAAAAGCTCCCGCAAAAGGTCGATGTGGATAACAATCCGCACTGAACCACTGAACCACCGAACCACATACCCACTCGCCAAATGGCAGCTGACACGAGCCCACAAATGAATTGGCATTTATTCGAATTTCGCTTTCAGTTTGTGGTTTGCAGATAAAGATCAGACATTCTCGATAAGATTTTTTCGTCATGGACTATTTATGGACTGCAGACGATTGGAGACTAAGTAGTTTCGGAACCAATCAAGCAAAACAATAAATTGAAAAGGGCGCTGGGAATGATAACAAATTAGAAAATCTTGTCGTTGATTTAATAAAGAGCATTCCTAAATTATTTATTTATTAAAATATGAACTAAGCTTTTAAGTTGATTTTAATTTGCCTTGAAAACTCTTTCTAACTTTCTAATACTCCATCAAAGGCCTATTAAATTATAATGTACTTTAATTAAATTCAGCTTAATCAATTGCCTTTCCATTTTCCAAGCAAAGTATTTTAAAAGGGGTTTAAAAATTAAGCCAGGTAACTCGTAAATTCCATAATCCTTCGGCCTAGGCCAATGAACAGAAGGTCGTGTAGCACACTTTTTGAAGAGACACGCGCTGGAATCAATATGTTTACCGCCGAAAACGGCTTGAAAACAAAGTCATGGGTACAATGGCATGGGGATTTTATGGGGCTTTGTTGCTCTGCAGTGACAGCAACAACAACAGCAACAACCACAGGCAGCCTCGCAGCTCCAGCGGCGAAACGTCAGAGTCGCCTCGCACCGTGATGCTAAAATTGGCCCACGCGGCGTATGCGCGATTTGAGGTGATGCGAACCGTGAGACGTTAGATTTCGGGCATTTTAACAAGCCCGTGCGAATATTTCTTGCTGACGAGAGTAGCCAATTGCTCGAGTAATTTCAACGGGGGGCAAATATTGAAAACACATTTTCACCGGCCGATAAATCGGATTTACCTGGTAACCGGGCTAATATAATCGAAAAATCAACAGCCTCAGACTGCCTAGCGCCGGCTAAAACCGGTAGTAAACCGGCGATTGCAGGTCGGCCAGAAGATAATGCTCTCCTATTCGCCCATTGAGAGGTTTTAGGTCTCCGCTTTGGAATCGAGTGGGTAAACAGTGTTAGCGCAATTGTATTTTTGATATGGGAAGAGTCTCTCACGATAAAAGCGGCCGGCGATGTTGACATTTCATCCATTCGAGTGGCGAGGGAATTCGGCGACCGAATCGTAAACAACCCGCTTGCAATTGTTTACTAGGTTTCGCTTTTTTAAGGGGTATTTAATTATTTAATAGAATAATTAGATTACTTCATAATGCAGGGAATATTTTTGATGATTATCTGGTCTAGAAATTATGTTGATATCTGCTTGGATTTATTTTATAAAATGTTTGTTATATTTGACTACACAGCTGTTAATAGATGTTTATTGATTCACATCTGTTACGTGCTGCTTTTTAAAGCCATTCAAATGAAATTATCGTGGCTGTTTTCGTGTTTGCCTACTTCAATCACTTTCCTTAAAGACCAATTGAAATCAAGGCCGGAAAAGTCCCATTTAAAGTAAAGAATGAAATTCCAAATTGGCGGGTCTTCAAATAGATATTGGTTGCACTCAGTTGACGGCACGTATTTGCCTTTAATGGATACATATGTGGCCATATAATTGAACGACAATTAATCACACCGATTAGATAAGGGAAGAGCGATTCACAGAAACTGATAGCGAACAAAATTTATGTACTGCCACTGGAATTTCAAGCAGCCATCTCAAGTGTCCAGGCATGATCTTGATATGTGGTTTATAAAACCGAAACTAAGGAACTTGCTTCTATTTTTGCCAGCTCTATTTTTGGAGCTCGTACAATCGTAACTTTCCACTACAGTTGGCATCAATCAGTGCTGTATTGTATCGACTAAACAAGTGTCTATCTCACCCCCAAAAAATACCCTTCAAATCGGTTAATGTCAGTCACGTGCTTTTCGGCTGCAATTTCTAAGATTGCGCAACTTTCCGCAGAAGTTAAGAGTGAATACAAAATTAGTGAGGAAGGGGGAAGTATCAAACTACCCAACAAGTTATGGGGAAATGCCAATGGAATATTACCAAGCCCAAAGCCGAAATGCAAATGCGAAGCACACAAAATTCTAATGAAGCGTGGCTGAAACAACAAGCAAAGCAGAGCGGCAAAAATGTGGACAGAAAAATAAAATAGAAGTTAAGAAAATTTGACAAATGAGTCAAGAAAATATGGAAAATAAAGCAAGTGCAAAAACAAGCCTGGCTAAAAGCAAAGGTGCATTTCAAATGCCAGGAAATGAGCGCTGGTTCTTAGGATCAAAGTACATATCCTCTATTTTCCGCTCGTGACGTAAGCACTTTATTGCTGGTCACTTGATCATTTTCTGTTGTTGTTTTTCGCTCGTTTGAATCCATCAATTAATTTACAAATTCCGCTTTATGCTCTCTTTATTTGTGTCTTTATTTTTGCCCGCTTTCGTTAGAATCAATCAATTTCAATTGATGAAGGCATCTCCAGTTCATAAAAAAATCGACAGCAATCAGAAATTTCTTTTTCCAGTTTTGTGAACTTTGCCAACTCGTATATAAATAAAATAAGCCCGCGACTGAAGAAAGGGGGATGCTCGTTGCCATAATTTACGAGCTACGTAAAACATGAACAGGTTTTGTTATTTAATTTATTCCCTCTGGCTTCATTTTAAATTAAAACATTTAATTTTCGACGGGACAATACGACGGCGTCTCGTATTCTTAGCCAAAAGTGTTTGAATTGCCATGAATTATAGTTCGCTCTTTTTGTGTGCTGCCTGGTGTCAATCGCCGACTAGATCCAGACACTCAGGCCACATGACCACCAGTCAAAGTTGGTCACGAGACACGCAAACGAGACCCTGGCGGATGCATCTAATGGATGCGAAGTCTCTTATACAATCGCTCTTCAATGACTCGCGGTTTTTAATGAATGATCTCAAGAATGGAGATCGGCGAGATCATGTGGCTACACAGCATTCAAAAGAAAATTTAATGACAAAACAACACGTTTTCAGGAAAGTGCAACAGTAATGTTCCGAGAGCTAATTAACCTGTTCCAGATTTTGCTTGTTTAACTCAAAAGTTATATTATATTTGGAGACAATAATAAAAAATGTAAATAACTATTTCAAAACTTTTGTTTAGCTTTGATTTATTATTTAAGTTATTATCAATTCATCTTTATAAAAGTATTTTTTGCGTATATATGAACAGTATACCCCCGATTCCACTTCCATGCTGAAGGTGGATTTCTGTCTCGGCAAACAGTAATCCCAGATGATAATAGATGCTGTTCAGTGGACCAGGCCGAATGCCAAATAGAAATTTAAACAATGCCAAAAATAAACCTCACGACTGATCGCTTACACATTGAACTTATCGGACGCAGACTAAAAATAGATAAAACCGCGCAATTTGGCAAAATTCTGTTTGCTAATCTTTTTAGTTTAAGCGTTAATTGATTTTTGGCGTCTGGGTAAAAATACTCTTAAAATATTGTTCAAACCTCTAGAGGCTAGACTACAACTTAATTAGTTTGCCTTCAGTTATATTCTGGGGATAGGTAGGTATACAAATAAATTCGAACGTAGACTGTCAATAAAGTTGGTAATTTTTGGGTCAACACACTCGACAAACCAATTTTCGTTGCACGTCACGACAAAACTGACATGACAATGGAAATCATACAAGGCAGGGAAATCGAGGGGCCAGAAGGAAAAGCTGCTCCGCAAAACAGGCTACATTATATTTACAAAATGGCAAAACCCCTTGATAATAAATAAAGCAAATGGGCAAGTGGAATTTTTTCGGAAAACTTTCCGTTGAGTTGTTGTTAGAGAGGCCTTACTGTTTTGCCATGACTCAAACTCAATATCTGTAAGTGAGAAACAATAAACAAACAACACAGAGACAGAAAACAGAGCACAAAATTTATCGATTGAATGGGCATGTAATGGAAAAATCAGTAGCCAGCCTAAAAAGATAAGGTTTTCGTTTGTCATGGGCATAAAAAAACCCTATAACTATATAGACTTCAATATGAGCGACTGGGGAGCGCTAAAATGGATATCAATATGTTTATAAGGGGGGATTTTCCTGGAAATTTTAGCGTTCGTTATTTTTTGTGACAGGCGTCTGAAAATATGCAATGGATCCGATTACCTTTGCAAACTTTTTTATATCCCTGGCCAAATGTGTTAATTTCTTTATAAGCCGCAGTGGTGGCAAAAATAAACAAAATATTATATACCTATATGGTGCGCATCGCAATTAGTTGGCAATTGTTTATGTAAATACAAATACAGCAATTAAAGGCAATTGTGGAGGACAGGTGTGAAAACAGAGTAAAATTTAGACGTCCCACCGATAAATAGAATTGGATTATTTACAATATTTGTTACTGGAAATGTGTTTACCAATATCGTATGACCTCAAAATAACCGGTAGAAAAACATTTTGCGATTTGTAAGGGCACGTACAAAAAAATTTAGTTAAGTAATATCTGGAAGCGTACTAATTCTTTCTGTTAATAATAATTTCCATTTTTTTCTTAGTGTCTCAATTAGTAAATAAGATGAGTCCGCCTGGTTTGATTCACTTGGTCAGATTAGTTTGTATTGATACAAAATTCAAACCTCAATTCATTTGCAAAATTATTTATTATTTTTAAGATAACTTTGGCTAATACTTACAATGCAAGCCTTAACGGACTTCCAAAGATTTCTCCCAAAGTCTTCAATCTTGCTGGTTTTTCCCCGTACGTTCGCCAGTTGCACGACGTTTTCCGCTGGACTTGATGGTTGTAAAAATTGAAACGTACCGAATTGAAGATCGAAATCACTTGGCCCGAATCTGGATTAATTTTTTGGAACCGGCTTAAACCGTTGGATAGAGCCCGGCTGCGTAGGATAGTCACATTGCCGTTGATTCACACGCGCACCCGAAATGGAAGGTATGACGGAACCTTACTTATATTTAATTATTTTTTTTTTTTTTGTGGCCTTTTGCTAATATTGTTAACTTTGGTATGGTAGCTAGATCTGGTTATTGTGGTTGCTAGTGGTCCAGGATTTCGCAATCTCACGCAATCTCTCTCGTTGGGGCCCTTGGGCTCTTGCCCCCTTCACCTTCCTACTCGCTCTTGAGCTTGATTTTTTCTTGACCTTGTAACGACGGTTGCGCTGATCTACGACAAACTCATATCGCGATCTCTGCACATTTTCGCTATCAAGGCTGTAGCTCAGACCCAAAAGGCGTAACACTCCTAGCGAATACGTTGTGAATGGATTTTAGTGCCGGATCGGATGCGAATTTCCTTCCTCTCTCTCTCACTCTCTGTATATCTGAGAACCACGCGCTAGAATCCTGATTCCTGCCTCTTTCTGGGAGACCAGAGGACTCTTAGCAACAATTGAAGTGCCCGCCTAACGGTGAATGAGCAGGCAGAGTGCACCTGTCGCGCTTTTATAGCCCAGTTATGTCCTGCGATCGCTCTCGCTCTCTCTTGTTGCACTTGCAGTTACACCCACGCTCTCGCACTCGCTCACTTAATCACGCTCCCCCTCTTTGGGTATCGCTGTTTCGCTCGCTTGCACACTACGGCTGCTTGAGGAAGTGAGTCGACACGAGACGGTATCTGAGCATGTGTCTGTGTCTCTGCGGTTTTTGGGTGCCGCTCTTTTCGGGGGCTCTTCTGCGCCTTCTTGTTCTTCCCCTTCTTCCAATCGAGAGTTTTCCCCCTTGCAACGCCGTTGTTTTCTTCGTTGTTTTTGTTGTGGCTGCCTCTTTTGGCACTGGGGCAATTATGTAAAGCGTTTGGCTTACTTAAAAACTTAGACACAGCTTTGGAGCGCTTTTTTTCTGCGTGTACTTGCAGCTTTTAGCTCACAATTGTAGTGGTATTTATAGTTGTTGTTATTGGTGTGTGCGAGGTCATCGACGCGCGTTAGCCAAAAAAATCGATATTTAAAACTCGTCACACTAGATGATATGGGTTTATGGGTTAGCTTGTGTTATTGGTTTGCCCAATGACAAATTTTCAAAGACTCTGGAGTTTTTGAAGCACAATTGCATATACAATTACAATAACCGGGCCGCGAATCGAAAAACTTTCCGCTGCTTTGGACGCACGTTGTGTCGCGAGACGCAATTTTTCCAAATGGGAGCCACACACAATGAACGCGACTTTTGGAGCCCAACGCAGCTCGCTCTCTTTATCTTTCCTCCCTCTCTTTATCTGCACTCTCTTTGCGCAGACTCTTTTATCGCTTGCGTTTTTATCGCGGATTCCTTTGCATTAATTATCCAAATAGTGGTTTGATGTGCACATTTAGCAAGTCCTAAGATGATGTATCCGTTTGGGGGAGTTGTGAAATGGGCGTGTAAACAAAGGCGTAATGCGCTCGCGCGCTCTCTTTTCTTCGAAGGTACTCTTCAGATGACGATGACGTTGCAAATGAAACGGTTAAAGTGGGGGCGCATCTCACTCTCTCTCTCTCTCTTGGCTAAATGCTCTTTTGGTTCATTTTCGGAGGCTCAATTATTACGAATTTCAATGAGCGAACTTATGACGGCAATTGCATACATTTTTGCATTCTGTTTATCCATAGCTGAAAAGAGAAAAGTCAATTAGGATTCGGGGTAAAATGTTTGATTTTTCCAATCCCGATTGTGCAATCTAGAAGTGCAAAAATAGCCACACAAGTGCGGTTCCAGATTGAGCAATTAAACCCAATTGGATGCAATTTACAGTTGGCAAGAAAAGGGGAAGTGCTGAATAATTTACGGGTGCCAAGTTCTTATTCCCGTAATTAACCCCTGAGAGCGTTCGAGAACTTTCCAAACAAAAGAAGAACAAAAAGCTGGGGGATGGAGGGTGGTTGGGCGAAATAAAATAGTTTCTGCAATTGGCCAGTTCTCAGACTCGCATTTAAATTGATGTAGCTGCGAGTAATAAACTAAATTTGATTATGCAAATGGAAGGCAAACAGTCAAAAGCAACCACAGTCTGTTTACTAAAAATCCAAATTACCATTCAGTAAATATGTACATACAATTTGTCACAAAAGTGTTTTCGCGTGAAGATTTTTTTAGAAATTTCCCATTCTTATTAAGAAAAAACCACTATGCAATAAGTTTTGAGATAGATTTTTTTATTTTATATTATTCATGTATTTCTTAAGAATACACAAAAAACAAAACATAAATTTTTCAACTAACAAAAAAGATATAACAAAAACAAAAAAAGTCTACATAATCTCCACTGTCAAATAAGTGTTTTCGTTTTTACATTTCTGTTGTTTTCTCGAATTTTTTTTCTAGAATATGCTTTTAGGGTCGACTAGATGATATAAATATGCATTTTGAGCTGTTCAATGTCAGTTCTCCGTACTTACAGACGTTAATAGTCGTATAAATAAGTGTTTTACAATGCCGGGCAAAAGAGTTTCTTTTGATGTGATCCAATTGGTATATTACAACCATACCATTGGGAATAGTACTGCAGACATTGCAAATTTGTTTAAATTGAATATAAGAACTGTCCAAATTATAATAAGTTGGGCAAAAAATGAGAATAGGCTCGAAAATAAGCCAGTAAATGGTCGGCCGTTAAGTAATCACCCAGTTCCTTAAAACGAAAACACTTATTTGACAGTGGAAAATATGTTGACTTTTTTTGTTTTTGTTATATCTTTTTGTTAGATGGAAAATTAATGTTTTGTTTTTTGTGTATTCTTAAGAAATACATAAAAAATATAAAATAAAAAAATCTTTCTCAAAACTTAATGCAAAGTGCTTTTTTTTCAATAAGAATGGGAAATTTCTAAAAAAATCTTCACGCGAAAACACTTTTGTGACAAATTGTATATCGAAAAAAGCAAAGGAAGGCGATAAACATATTTTAACAAAGTAAGAAACTTGGACCCATTAAAAAGTAATAAACTTTAATAAAACCAAGCACAGGTGAATAAACGAAAATATATTATTTTTTGGGGCCATAAATAAACTATCCCTAAGACCTAGATTATCTTATATATGTTAAGTAGATGTCATCATCTTTATTTTGGCAATCTCGTTAATACCACAATTAAGTGACTAATTGATGGATGATGTCTGGCGCTTAACCCCAAATGGATATTTTGCGTGCCGCTTTATAAAAATATAACAAAGTAAACATGCGAAATTTTCTTTAAAAACCGATTTGTGCATATATACACCTACATACACATATATGACCACATTAAAATATCTTTGACGTCGCAGACGAAATTCGGCAACACAAAAACCGTTTTTAATGTTCTGCTTTATTTTGAACAAAATAAATAAAACCAAGCAGAAAAAAATTGTAAACATTGAAATGAAAACACACTTTGCTTGTATGTGAAATAAAAAGAAAAAGGAAACATCGAAAAATAAAGAAAGCACAGGAAATAGATGTTTTTTTTTGCCACAAGTCCTTGATGCAAATGACTCAGGTGCATTAATTTTTACTCTTATGTTGGATAGTCCGAGACAAATTAAAGTTTTAAACAAATTTTTTGAAAAAAATTACACATAAGATTAGTACTAAGTTACCACCTTAGCCTTAGCTTAGTCAATATAAAAATATGTAACCTTTGCCACACTTATCTTGCATTAGGAGTACGTACTTATCTATGTGCATAAATATTTTTCTGTCGACACAATCATTGTGTGATAAATTGTTCTAATCTTAAGATATTTTCTTTGGGTATAAAAAAATTACTTGCAGTGGAACTTTAAAGCGTATTACCCCTTTAACCAGTTGCAACACTTGTGCTCGCCATTTACCTAATTTTCGGCGGATTTTTCTGCTCTCTTTGTGGTTGTTGTTGTTGCGGCCTTTTCCACACTCACTCACACCCAAACACGGATAGATAACTATGAGCACTGCGATAGAATGAAAACTGTGAACCACACCGGACGAGGAACCAACATCGAATGAGCGGAAAAATAACGGGCGCACGTGCTGAAAACAGCGTAGCCAAAAAAAGGGGAGAGAGAGACGAATCTCCCGAGAGAAACGGGGGGTGGGTGAAAGGAGAGTATGAGACGTGGGAGAGTGCGTTTTCTACTGAATGAAAGCGACAGGCTTCGGTAACATTGGATGCGTTCGTCTCCCTTCGTTGGGAAACTACTCTCTCCTGCGTTCTCTCTCGTTCTCTCACACCTCTCTGAAAAGTAGGCAAGGACGTGGCTGCATTTCGAGGAAAACAACGGCACACCTACGCCCCTATGGTCACGCCCCCGCGCTTTAATTAAATATCGCACATACGCAGTGTTAACACCTCCATTGGATTTTCATTTAGCAGGGCTTTTGGCTTTGGCTTTGCCTTTAGCTTCGGTCGCATTTCATGGTTTAATGCCTCGATTCGCAACGGAATGCTCGTCGTAATGTAATGTATGCACGTCCTTGAACGCTCACTTAGAGCACCGCCTCTGGTGCCCACACGCCAACATCCTTCTGAGCTGCTCTTTTATTGCATCATGCAATGATATAGAAGAACGTCAAGAAATTTGCTGTATATTTGTATATTTACTTTGTAAAGTTTCAAAAACAACATTTGAAAACTACATTTTTAGATTTTTTTGTATATATAATTCATTAAAAATATATATATAATATATATATAATATATAATATAAAATATATATATATTTTTATGAACATTTCATAATAGAGAGGATAATTTTTTTCGTGTAGGTATGTGTTAACTACATACGTATACGTGCTATTTGACAAAGTTGCAGGCGGGCGGCGGATAATGAAATCCGCAATTGATGCTTGGTCACGAACGGAAAAGGGATTTGGGACTTTTATGGACTTGTAGGGCAGCTCTTATTGCGCATTTTGCGGTTCCCAAGTCAAAGTAGGTGATAGGGATGCGTTTGTCTTCTAGAAACTTTCACTTATTCGTTATTTGACCAGGCCAAGAGCTTGAGCTACATTTCAAACGTATATGCTCATAATAATCCCTCTTTTAAATCTGTATACATTTTGGATATTTGCCAATGGCCGAACATTTTTAGCCGAATCGAAATACGTGCATAGCGTACTTTATTGCCAAAATATTGTTTATTTTTCTATCATCCACCGCCGTTGCAGTTTTTCCTGCCAGCATTTCCCCCGTCCATTGTTTTGCTATTCGCCAAAATATTTTCAAATCGCCAAATGTATTGCACAATGTTTAAAATGGAAATTATGTGATGAAATTGAAAATTTTTTGATCGATTGAAAGTGAACTCTTAGGGGAAATGCTACAGCTCCGAGGTTTTTCTAAGGAGTACCTGTTTTTTTTTGTATATAATGTAGTAAACAGTTTATAAAAATAAACACATTTTAAAACATTCCAAGGACCAAGTGTCTCCAGTTAGAAATTTCCAGTTATTATTTGCATATATTCATGAAATAAATCATCGACAAGGTCATGTTGATTGTATTTCACCACTTTCGTTGCAATCTTTAGGGGTGCTTTTTTCCAAGGTCATATTTCGCTTTAATTTATGCAAGGGCGACTGTTGCAGATGAATTTATATGGGCTACGGGGCATATATCTTATTAAAATATGCGTGACAACCCAAAATAGCTGACCTACAAAACCAGTGAGCTACTTTTTCCGGCTCGATCTGCCACCCTAGCCCATTTTCCACCTCATTCCCCTTAATTTGGTCCGCTGTCTAGTCTCATTTTTTGGCCATCAGAGGTCCGAGCAACAATTACCCGCAGACACAACAGCCGTGATGAGTGGGCCAACCATCCACCCAAATTGGTTCGCCCACTCATCCACTCATCCACCCACCTCCTGCCCCGCCCACTGGCCGCCCCTTTTTGTGAATGGCATCCGAGGATTGGAGGACTGCGCAGAATCCTCTCTATCGATTAACTCATAAGGCAGACAGCTCTCTCCGGTAAAACTTGGGATAGGGCATGGGGATGGGTTTTTTGATGGGGTTTTTTGGATGGGGATGTGATGCGGATGTGAAATCAACTGCGTAGTAGTCAAAAGTCAAGTTGAAGGGGGCGTTTCGGGGGTGTGGCACCTGCTGCTTTTGTTAGAGGGATACCGTTCGAGATGCTAAATGCGCAATTTTGTTAGGGGTTCGTGGGATATGCCGAAGTGTAGGTCAGTTTGCACACTTTCTCTCTTAGCACCCTACCTCTCTGACTGCATCTCTTTTCCACCCTTTTCGCCAGTTTTCCTCTCGCTGAATTATAATCGAAAATTGCATGCGAAAGTTTTATCCTTGGCACCAAAATAGTGCATTGCTCCCACTTTTTCCAAAGTTGTCGGATGAAGCAAATGACGCGAGTCACAAAAGGTTAGCCTGTGTTGCAGCAGGGAGATGAAAAGGTCTTTGATTGAAACATAGAATTATAATAATTATAAAAAATAAATATTTTAAATTGCTGAGTAGACTTTGAATCTGCATTCTGACACGCCTGCTTAAGAAACATTTTACACCCACTTTGTTAAAAGTAAGCCCGTTCGAATAACAACTGCTCCAACTTTAAATTCATTGTTACTTAAAGAGACCAGGATACTGATAACAAACATAAATTTATCACAATGGTGCTTGTGCGGGGAATGTACGAGACCTCGGAGCTGGCGGCGGGCTGCATCGGATGTGGTGGTCTCTACATGGCTGGATGCAATTTGCTGCCCATGCAACATGTGCCCGATCTTCCAGCGGCTTTGTTCGTCTTGTCAGTTGTGGTCATATTGCATCATCTGCGGGTGGTGAGCTTGCCTCCATTAAAGGAGCTGTGGCGTCTACTGCTGGAGCTTGTGGTCCTCTACTTGTGCACCCAGGGCCTTGTGCTGATTGTGTGGCAGCAGTTCCACTCCCTGATTGACACGCTGCGGGATGCGGCACTCAGCACTCGGATGGCCATGGATCTTCTGGGTAGCCATCCTAAGGTCTTCATGTTCTTGCGTCAGGACCTCTGCTATTTTGGGAAGCTTCTCGTATCCTTGCTGTGCGCCTACCACGCATTAACGTTTGCTAGCGCCTTGGATTATGCTATTCCACAACGTCGCAGTTATCGGTATTACGAGGATCTAACCACGAATGAGAACTTCGCCAACGAACGAAATCGCTCCACCAAAAGTAAACGAAAACCATCAGCTTCCAAGCGTCCCACCCGGCGAACCAAAACTTAAAAGCAAGCGGAAGAAGCTTATACTTTTTATTCATCCACTTTGATTACCAATTTTTATGATTTATGAGCCAAAAAATAAATACAACCTAATGACCAAGGTGAACGGCGGCCGGGTGCAGTGCACCGGAATCTAAGGCCGGATTCAAGAACAGTTCGCAATTTCCATAACATTTACATGCTTGAAGAAACAGAGCCGACACGTACACACATTATACACGAAAACTTTTCAATTTAGGCGCGCTGTTTGTAAATCGATTACCGGACTACCTTGCCCGAAAATCGGGATCGAAAAATCGCTAGTGTATCATCGCTAGAAAATAAGACCGAGAAGAAGAAGCACATTGAGATTAAACAAACAATAAATAAGTTATAAAATTAGCTAAAATTTAGCTGTGTTTGTTTGCTTAAGGTGAATTAGGTGAAGAGCGGGAGGGGAGATGGCTTTTCTTTGTCCCGTGCGCATGCGGCGCGATAAAAAGAAAGGTAAGTTAAAGAAAGGCGGAAGAAGCAGTACTTAAAACGAAAGACTTCAATCACGAACTTGTTGCTTGGTGCACTAAAAGAAAATTGCATGTGTTTATCGGTAAAAACTAAACTATTTTATTTTAATATGACAGTAACAATAAACGACTCAGAATATTTGGAGTATATACAGTTGATCAAATATTTTAACAAACTTATTTTAAAAAACATAATTTTATTGGATACGCTTTTTTAGCCACAAGTGCCAGCATAGAGAGGGATTTGCCAGCTGTGGGTGGATTAGGAATGGGTCGTATAACTGGCTCCTCCAGCATTGAAACGTTGGTGAGAGTGGGCATCGAAAAAGAACACGGTCTAAGGTATGTCTTTATTTATAATTTACCTTAACTATTTTTTTAAAAACCCACTTTGTTTCAGTCCTGATTCCAAAATGATAGTGCTACACGACTTCACGCCTTGCGTAGATGATGAACTAGAGGTAAAACGTGGCCAGCTGGTTAACATTCTATACAGGGAAAACGACTGGGTCTACGTAATTGGTCAGGACTCTCGACAGGAGGGCTTTATACCCTTCTCCTATTGTGCTCCTTGCAACACACAGTTGGCGGACCTCGCTATCAAAAAGAAACTGCCAAGAGAACAGTGCCCCGAACAACCGTTAGAAGAGAATCTTCCACTCCTGGGTACGGACAACAAATTGGATGTGCTCTGCGATGAGACATTGAATCCAGGGTCTGCAAACAGCATGGAAAATATATTGCTTGTGGAACCAGAGTGCACTCCTTTCGTTAAGGAACCCTCCGGACGCTGCATCGTATTGTACACTTTCATAGCCCGAGATGAAAATGATTTGTCCGTGGAACGAGGCGAATTTGTGACCGTGCTGAACCGTGAGGATCCTGACTGGTTTTGGATCATGCGAAGCGATGGACAGGAAGGATTCGTGCCGGCCAGCTTTATCTATCCAGCAGACAGTGTGCGAGTTTTACAGCAGCAGAAAGCCACACTTAATGCCATGGAAACCATCCTGCAGCAGGGTCAACAAGGTCAGCAAACGCAACAACAGCAGCCACAACTGGGATTGGGAACGGATGATCTGCGATACCATGGCACAGAGCTGGTGATGCTGTATGATTACAAGGCGCAGGCTCCTGACGATTTATATCTTTCCGTCCGGCGAGGAGATTGGATTTACGCCGATCTGAACAATCAGACCGTTGATGGCTGGCTTTGGGCTTACGCTCCTAAAACCAGAAAATATGGATTCATTCCTAAAGCCTATGCCAGGCCGCCTGCCATGACAAGTCTCTGAGAGTTCTTTCGTTTTAAATATAATTACTACTTTAACGGATAAGCATATTATTTATAGACCACCCAGCATCTGTTAGATTTTGATCCACCGAACGACACCTTGTGCCTTAAATGAAGTAACCCTAAATGTATAATTGCATTTTGAAATTAATATTTCATTCAACCTTTCATTGAGTAATAAATTGTGCCTTACATTTATTTGTATGTGAGCTTGCATAACATCGTATACACTTAAATTAATTAACTCATTCTTAACTGTAAATTGCCCATAAACGATTATCAAAAATAACTACTATTGTAATTCTTTTAGTACCAACTTGGGCAGCACTTGCTAGCATCTAGGTCTAGATATGAATACTAAAGCACTGACGGGGCGAGCCCCTCGATATGCACTTGGTTTGGATTATTAAATTGGATATGGATGTGTTCCATGAGTGGTGCAAGTGCGTAGAGTTATGCTCAGCATAATGTTGTACGCACTCGCACATTAAACTGGATTTCTATTTCCTCCTGGGATCGGTTTACTTTAGGCCCAAGCTGTCGTTGGCCGAAGAGCAGTGGGAGCAATTGAGGTCCACGTTTCTGAATACAAGATGAGGTTAAGAAAAAACTAAAATCTATTTTAAAACTCACTTCATAGCCTCCCTGAGCTGCTCCTTTTCGGACATCTCCTCGCGAAGCTTCTGCTGCAAGCTGAGTATGAGATCGTTCTTGTTTTGTATCTGCAGCTTCAGATGGACGATAGTCTCTTCCTGGGCCTCGAAAATAGCCTATGATTAAGTTAAACCTTGAGTAAATCAAACAAATAAAGAGATAAACCAATCTTACCCGACACTCCTCCATAGATTCCGAGTAAGAGGGTGGCTCGTCCAGGCAGAAGAATTCCCGCACCAGCTTGCACTTCCGCAGTTCCTCTTTGGCCATCACTGAGTTAACGAAGATCTGCAGTCCCTGCACACGATTATCCAGGAAGACAGCGTTAAAGTTGTCCCCGAAGAGTTTCTTGCGCGGCAGCATGAGATTGAGGTTAGGAAAAGCCTGCTTCAGCTTTCCATTCAGCCGTACAAAATCGGTGTAGCGGCGCATTACCAGCCAGCAGTCATTGGTCTCCGGATTCTCAACGCGCAGTTTGTAGACTGTAAAGCGCGCCCGCTCTTCCATAACCTCGTAGCCAATGATGGGCACCCGCAGCACCGCATTAGGATCCACTGGGGGAACCACCGATCCCGAGGAGAGTGTCATCTGGCTGGCGAACATAGAATTTGATCCCGTGTGGCGAGAACTCGTTTGGCTGTAGCCTAGGCTGCATTCGCTCATGCGACGGGGAGCCCTGGTGCTGGATTCCAATTCCACTGTATGTCCACCTGCCTGGTGGCCATAGGAGGACTGTGTAAGGTCCCGATGGGAACTGGCACCGCCAAGCATTTCGATTCTCCCTCCTGGGGTCCCTAAAGGATGTTCGTAATTGTGCGAGCTGATCCTCTGCAAACACACTTCCGATTTGGCGTTGGCTACTGTCAATGGAGCACCAGAGTTGCTGGCAAGGACTTCACTAACATCCCCTTCCGATTTGCTGCGCAACAGGCTGTTGTTTTGATACTTTGACCCTTGTCGCAGGTCAGGATTAGAATTCCACTTGCGACCAAGTAGTTTTCTGTTCTGGAACAGCTTCTGTTTGCTTAATCCGTGGTTGGAGCTCACAGTTTTTAGTAACGTCTTCTTCGGTGACGTCGTTGCTGTGCTGGCCTTCTTGAAGAGCGTTGCTTGTGAAGTTCTTACAGGTGCTAAATGGTTGTTACTATTGCCGTAGCTACTGCCAGTGTCTCTTTTTCGAAGCGCTCGAAGTGACATTGCTTGGTTTGGTTTTGTTTTCGTTGCAGCTTTTTGTTTGCTACATGACTCTTTGAATTGCCAAAAAGAAATGGCTTTTCTCCCTTTTCTTTTGTTGTTTTTCTTTTGTGGCCCCGCAGTGTGACCGCATCCGCGTGTAGACCTAAATGGAGCAGTGTTGGTACACGCTGCAATGGTCAATCGAGAATCCATCGCAGCAGTCAGCTGGCAACTTATCGAGTATGGAGCATGAGGTAAATATTATTGTTATAAATTTTAATTTTATTAAAATGATTATGATATTTTAGAACAACGAAGTCAGCAAGCTTGTAAAAAAGATTGTAAGCCTAAATGTGGATGAAAATGAAGAGGAAATTGCAGGTTTACTGAGAAACCTTAGGGCTTTGCTTACAAAAGGAAGAGAAAACCAGGAGACTTTGGCCAAAATGACGGAGTTTGCAAATTTTTTAGATATAGTGGCTTTTAATCCACTGATGCGAACTAAGCATCGGATCATACACACTCTTTCACTCCAGGTGCTGGCAAATAGCGTCGTAGATAATGAGACCAGCCAATCCCTCACTTGGAATCAGCATGGCTCCAAGATTTATGAACAAGCTTTTGCCTCTCCTCTGGGCAGTTCGAACAATGTGTTCCTGATGATCATATACAGCATATTTGTCAGTGGTCAGGGTATTATCAGCGATCAGGTGGCGCTCCAGGTCTGCCTACGCCTATGGCGGGCTATTATCAAAGAACAAAGCACCTACAACTTTGAGTATCTGCACTTCCTCCTCGAACACTTCATCGTACAAAATGGTCGTTCCTGCGTGGCTTCTTACCAGAAACTAGAGACTGAAGATCGTGTCGCTTTCCTTGACTATGTGGCTCACTACCTACAAGAAAATAGTCCGAACGGCGATGTGGCCCTGTTCCTCTTACAGCACTTTGCCAAGGAATTCCGCCTTAAATCTGATTGCCTTCTGCGCGAAACCGTCAAGTTGAAACATGAGCTTCATCCTAGAGAGGTTCACACACTGCTACGCATCATTGCCAGCGCCAGTGGCTCTGAAAAGTACGACAAAGTTTACTCCTCGGACCAGTCGCTGTTTATCAACGTTAGTAGCCTGCTGAGATGCGTGGTGTCCGCCGGCAAGGAACCGGATGGTGGGGGTCTGGATAAACCTATGACCAAGCTTGAAGAGGTAGCTCTCACTTCAGGCATTGATGCGGGATACGAAAAGAAAGTTTCTTATGAACTAAAGACGCTTCTTGTGCGCTGTACGGCCAATCTTTTGTGTAACAACAAAGCAAACAAGGGTTATTGCCTGGACACACAACTACTGCCCTCTTTACTCGAGTGTACCACCATGGATGCTCGGAATCCCTGTAAGATATGTCTGGGCTTTTTTTATAAACCCAATTACTATCAATACAAATTTTTAATGCATCGCTAATTTCCGTTTTATGTTTTCCCTTAGTGATGCGAGAGTGGAGTATCCTGGCCATCCGCAACGCCTGCGTCAACTGTCCGGAGGCTCAGCAGGTGATTGCTGGCCTTACCATGCAGGGCTCGGCGCCCAATGACATCCTAACCGAACTCAACCTGGAAATGGGAGCACTCCGCATCTCGGACAAACAAGAATAACTCACGAAGCCAGAATAAAGAATCATCGACCCATATGAATTTGGCAAACGAGGCACGACCACTGGCTGGCCAACAAGTGGTTAGATGATGTTCGCACCACGTCATCCTCTGTCCAACCGTTGCCCCTTTTCGGGCTTTACGATGCGCTAATGGTATGCCAACAGATAGCCAACGGCATTCATAAACGCGATGTCAACGTTTAATGGCCGAGCGGGGGAACACGTCGGACGGCTAGCGTGGCTAGCGAAGATATAAAAATAGCTGCCCATGTACCATGCTCTGTGTACCATTAAAAAAGAGATGTCTAAATCCATCGAAATTCTAATTTTGTGCGCACACTGCCGCAGCAGCAGAAGCATCGGCGGAGTAGAGAGTTCATGTTTATGGCGCAATTAAGCAACGATGACGTCTGCCCGAGCAATTCCTTCGGCGACTTGCTGCAGGTGGCAGCTCCGCCCTGCCCAAACCCCCATCCTACCCTGCTCCCAGCGGCATATGTAGAACGATTTTATGTTTATGCTGGCTAAAACAAAGGCAGCCATTGTTCGCCGCGCTCCCCAAAAAGAAAAGCTGAGGAAAAGTCAGGCGAGCGACAACCACTGGTCGCTAGTAGCCAGTCAGTCTGTGCTCTGCCTTGGCCAGCGGCAGACGGAACCGTGCCGCCGCGATCCGATCCGATTCGATCGCCAGGAACAGAAAAAACCACAAGATCGCGCTCTTTTATTCCGCGGGCATTAAGCTGTTTATTTCGGTTGTTATCGCTGGTCCGTTTCGCATCGGTGTTTAGTTTGGTTGATTAACGAAATTTTATTTTAGACGGGCCGGGTAGCTCATAAAATCCAAACACAGCGTCCATAAACAAATAGCTCAGGCCAGCTATAGATCTCCGTTGCATCGCTGCTGCAGCTTTAATGGTAAACGCCGAGAGCGGATCGCTCTTATATAACGATAAATCAGGATACCTAACAGACGTTAACACTGGCTGACAGTTTATGAGGTGGGCTGTCGAGAAGGCGGTGCTGATCCAAATCCGCTGGCATTGGCATTATTTATGCGGGGCATTAATTAAATACACATTTCTCAAAATTCGCTTCTTTTACGCCGGGGGGCGAAATTCTACGTGTTGCGACGGCTGAATAATACGGCACATACCAAAAATACAATGGCCGACAGAAAGTAAAACAAAGGCTGAAACATAAAACAAATAAATAAATAGGCAGGCGAACGTTTCGCGATTTATACTGGTGTGCGGTTTTTTTTGTCGAAAAATATAAAATTTTAGCCTGTCAAAAGTGTCAATATATTTGCGCCCAAATAGCGACAATGAGCTGTGAATTAATGATGTTTCCAACCGTTTTGTCAGTCAGGAATCTTTGAAACGTGTGCGGTTGGTCTAAAAATAATTCGAATTGTTTGCTGTAATTTGTGTGTGGCTAAGAAGCAACTAAAAAAAGACGAAAATTCGAAAAAAGAACTCTGCAAAGCAGAAAGTGGCACATGCAATAGAACTTGTTCTTCCCGCTTAATGACGCACTTCATGACGCAAGTGCAGCAACTCCCCCAACTCCCGGTGATGCAAATGCAGCTGCAACTCAAAGATCTATTCCCAGAATAGATCGCGGAAGTGGAGAGTAGAAATCTGGCGCCGTATAGGAAAATCTTCCTTGCTTTCCTTGGGTTTTCCCCAAAAACAGATTTAAGTTGACAGTTTCGGTAGCCCAATTATTGTCTCGCAACAAAGGGGGAATACTATATAACGAAAATAACGTAGCTTTGGATGGCATCCATACGTTAGGCGGTACTAACTATGTATACGGCTCTTGTGCACGCACACCCCTCCTCCGCCGAAACCCCCAGTGCCCCATCCTCAATCCCCACCTGCCACTGAACCACCCACCGGTCCATCCAAGCACCCACTCGGAAGAGGCACACCTAATTCTTGCAAAAATATTCCGCGAAGAGCCGAAATAATTTTCAAAAGGAATTCGCATTTTTGTCATTTATTTTTCTCGCCTGAATGTGTCCACTAATTTGCTTAATTTCTGTCAGTGGCAAAAGACGAAAAACCGTTTTCGAACGGGAATTTCTGGTCGCCGTGGCAACATGTATGTAAATACATAAATAAAATAAACGGATTCTCCAAAACAACATAATTAATGGGCACGTTTTCGCGGATTTGCGTGAGGCAAACTAACAGTTTTGGTCAGAATAATAGTATCGGACTTGTAATAAAACAATCTTTAACTAAAAATATTAAAATTATTATTTTGATTTACATAAAGATCAATTATACTGTGAAATTCATTTAAATCTTTAGTCATTAAATATAAAGGGTCATTTAAGTCATTAAAAGTGTCTAGTTTCTGTTCAAAAAAGTATAAATTTAACATGATGTTTTGTTATATTATCATTGCATTCTTTCTTGGTTTTTCTGCTTTTCTTCTTCATATTCTTTTCCCTAAAAATCTTCTATCGTCAAATTTTGAAACACTACCACTGTTGTTCTGCCTGCCGCTGTTTGCCTAGTATAAAAATAAAATATTGTTTAAATTAGAGAGCTCTGGGATGGGGTGGGACGGATTGTAGGCCCAGCGAAACACCTGCCGAATAATGAAAACGGCGCCCGACAATGTCCCACATGTGTGCGATGTGTCCGCATGACTTCATTGGCCCGGTGAGAGATTGTAATTAATAAGTGGGGCGACTTCCTTTCCCAGGAACGTGCGTTGTTCCATGTGCGTGTGGATTGCCCCTTGACATCGTCCAGAGAGCCCTAGGAGGGGAGCGAGATCCGGACCCGGATCCGGCGACAAAATGAAGCGCGAGGTGTCCACTTCGACCATCGGTCGGGATGAGGCCCGTCGGCCGCTGATGGAAGCCTACATGTTCCAGCGGAGGGTTCTGCTCGGATGTAGCATGCTCATGGTGGTGTCCCTGCTGATATGGATAGTGGCCATCTCTACCGATCACTGGATTATCATATCTGGCGGAAAAGGTATGCCATTTTTGGAAATTTGCTTAATGTTCTTGTTTATAGTAAACTTTTATATAAAAATTCTCACGATGTCATAAGTAATATTTCAAAAACTTGCCAAAAAGGCCAATAAATCTTTTAGTGTTTGCTTTCTTTTGCATCTTTCTTTAATCTAATAATATCAACGGATGATGTGTAGTGATTTGTATATAAATGGAATATTAACACAACATTTTATTATTCAGGAAATAGTTCCTTAGGATCAAAGCAATATCAAAGTCAGAGTTTAATTTCGATAAAATGCATTCAAGATTTGTTTGTGATTAATTAAAAAATTCTTTTATTTTTTTAAGGCATTTTTATCCCTGAGTCGCGTCGCTTTTTTATGTCCTCGCACTCGGGACTGTGGCGTCACTGCCGGAACACCATTGTGCCGAATGCTATGAGCAACGCCCAGGTGGTGCGCAACTTTAGCTCCATGTCGTACACCTCGCAGTCGAACATCAACGAGGCGAAGCGGAATCTCTCCCACATGGACTTCATCAAGGAGTTCGCCCAGGAGAAACTGGATACTTCAGAAAACTTTACGGAAGCGGCGCGACGTCACATGTTTGCCCATTGGGCGCGAGGCGAGGATGAGGAGTTTCAGGCGCTGCGGAATGCCTTCCGCACTTTGGTGATGAGCACGGAGGAGAACCAACGGCAGATAAATGCCACGACCATCAAGCCCATACCCATTGACCCGCTGGATGTGAAGGGTATTATTGCTAGGAATACTTTCGGTTCGGCGCTGCAGCGGGTTAAGTACAACAACACCTGGTCGTACTACGTGATCCCCGAGGTGGCACAGCTAGCCATCTTCAGTAACTGGACGGATTATCCACTGGTGGTTCGTCTGCTGGGCACCTACATCCGGGATATAAACATACCTGCGTATGTACTGAACGATGAGCGGGTCATCCTGATCCTGGTGCCACCACTTCCACCAAAGAGGGGTCAGCCGGCCTCCTACACCTATATCCCGAATCGTGAGTAGGGACTCTAGATTTTATTCCGTGGGTAATTCGTAATTTTTCCCTTAGAGCGCTGCAAATACATCGACATGTTTCCTAACTCAAATACAATGCGAAGCGAGCCCGGCTTCGATGACGAACTATTGGGTAGGTACTCACACTTTCGGCTTGGAGGCGACGGCTCCTAATTGGCAGTCGCCTGGTACTACCTTTCAGATTACATCCGGACGCAGGCATCCTTTGCCTGCATAACTCTGTTCGTGATGTGCCTGGGTGCCGTGTTCTCCTTCTACACGTTCATGAATCCGCGCTACATGTTCAAGCGGCTAGCGGGTGGCATTCACCTGGTAGCCGCCTCCACGGCGCTGGTGGTTTTACAGGTACTCTTCGCCTCGAATGAATACACCAGAGACCATCTGTTTTACGCTTACCCCGATGGGGCTGAGCAAACGTAAGTTAAGCCAACCGAATACATCGAATTTTTCTAAGTTTTTGATCTGTTTTAGCTTTGGTTATGGCGTATATTTGGCCTGGTTCACTTTCGCGGTTAATATCCTCTGCGGTGTTATGTTCCTGTGGTACTCTGGCAAAAAGAAGGGCGCCAAAGCGGCCAGTGACGAGCTGGCAATGGCTGATGAACCCACCATCATGGGCAGATAGCTCCTGAGGGCCATCACGCCGGGACTCCTTTCAACCGAATGGAAAGCCCTTCTGCAACCAAAGACCAAAGCAATTGGCAACATTGCCGCCTTTGCTTTTTATTTCACTTTTGTTATTTGTTGTTTTCATAATGGCTGTATTTAAAATGTTCGCTTTATACTATAAGAATCTCAAGGCAATAAAGGAATTGTTTTCAGTCAGTAGAAGACTATTTTATTTCAAATTTAGATAACACAATTTTCGCTGTTATCGAAAATTCGATAGCAGTTATTGATGGTAATTTTATTTGCTGTTGCTGTAACAAAAAATAAAAGTCTTTTAGCAAATATAAACTTTTAAAATAAACTTAAAAAAATAGTATTTTATTAATAATTTGTTACCCCACTGAGATTGGTTGTGATACGACCATGGTTGGCAGTGTGACCGTGTTAAAAATACAAATGTTTACCTGAAACCCAATTGGAAATCAAAACATGTTTATTTTAAATTATTAAATAGATTTCTTTAACAACATTTTCGTATAAAGTTATACGCCTGTGATTAAGAATACTATCAGGTCTAAGGAACGCAAAGCCATTAACAGGCGCGCTTTTAACAAACTTCAATCTTCTAATTAGGCGCATGCTAAAATTGTCCCATAACATTAGGAAACATGGTAAATTAAAAATCTATTATTAAAGTCCTTCAAACTACTTATTAATATTAAAATACTTAAGGAACCGCTAGCGCCGGATGTATTTACCACACAAGCCAAAGAGCTCTCAGAAGCTGAGAAGCAAAAGTTAGAAGAGCAAAACAAACGTGGTTTCGTGCCCGAATTTAAAGCCAACAAGCTGGAAACAGACGCCCAGCGGAACTGGGATATATTCTACAAGCGGAATGAGACTCGTTTTTTCAAGGATCGCCACTGGACTACGAGGGAGTTCCAGGAGTTATTGGACCAGGAGGCATCAGAGGAGAAACGCACCCTATTTGAAGTCGGCTGCGGCGTGGGCAACCTAGTGTTCCCGCTCCTAGAGGAGCAAACCAGCGAGGAAGGATGCTTTACAAACAAAAGATTCTACTTCTACGCCTGCGACTTCTCACCCCGTGCTGTAGACTTCGTGCGATCCAATCCTCTGTACGACTCCAACCAGATAACAGCTTTTCAATGCGATATCACCACGCAACAGGTGCATGAGCACATCTCATCTGGCAGTCTTGATGTCTGTACCCTGGTCTTTGTGCTTTCCGCTATACATCCACAAAAGTTCAAGGATGTAGTTCAGAACCTGTGGAAGCTACTGAAACCAGGAGGATTGGTTCTCTTTAGGGATTATGGACTCTACGATATGGCACAGTTGCGTTTTAAGCCGGGCAACAAGATTGCCGAAAAGCTTTATGTGCGCCAGGATGGCACCCGCAGCTACTTCTTCTCTGAAGAAGAAGTATCCAAACTTTTTAAGGAGAATGGCTTCGAGATAATCACCAACGCCTATGTCCACCGGAGAACTCTCAATCTCAAGGAAGGCGTTGATGTGCCGCGAATTTTCCTGCAGGGAAAGTTCAGAAAAAAGAGCGATTGACCCAAAAGAGTTGGTTACGTATTTAGTTGTTGTATTTATTTTAAATCAATAACATGGTTCAAGTCAACGTTCAATAAATATTTGTATGTATATATTAGTTTACACATGTATATGCTAATAAGTGACAGAACTAAAAGGTTTCCTGTAGAATTCAATTGAAATTGCCTGGACCCAACTCTGGCTGAGCGATTAGTAGGTATCGAATATGTCAGCGTCATGCTGCTTACCTAAAACAAGTGAAATGCGCCGAAATGTGTACGTTCTGTTCCCCGAAATCGGAACATAATCTCCCCCTGATTGAGGCATTTGCAAACGATGTCTACCGAGGGCTCCGTGTGTATACATTATGTATATAAACTCTTGTGACGTCCTAGCAACACTTATTCTAACCAACAATTGGCTTTGGAATACGATGAAAAATACGAACAACTAAGAAAACCCATCAAATTCAACAAATTCAAACGATCCTTAATCCATAAATTCAAATGTCTCCTCGCGCCACGGGTTCTTCGGCTAATACACAGCGGTAGGTGGCGAATATATATAGGAGGGCAGGTGGATTTTTAGTATATGAAGACATTATTGTGACGGCAGTTAATCTTTGGATAATTCCGACGTTTAAGATCTGATCAGAATGCAAGGGTTATAGTTGCAGCTGATCAGAAAATTTGCTTTTGTCTTTAATATTAGGGAAGAAAAAAAAACGAATTATTTTTAATGTTAAACATTGTTATGACTCTTCAAAATTACTAATGAAATTATCCACGGATTACAAAATGCCAATCACAATTTATCATTTTCATATTTTTTTTCAATCGAAACCCACTCACCCCAGCTATGGTTGTAAATATATATACTTGATACTTGGATTTGGCTAATCGCCTTTGGAACGAGACGATCAATTGCACTACTCCGCCAAGCCGTGCTCGGCCAGCTTGCCGCCGTTGCTGCTGCTGTGTCCCATCGGCGCCAGTTCGATGCTGGAGTCGAAGCTCTTGGTGAGCAGGTCGCTGCTGGTCACCGAGTTGGTGGTGCTGCTCAGCGGAGGCAGGGATGTGTTGGCGTTCGCGCCCAGCACGCCATCGTTCAGGTCGCTGTCCACGCTGAAGCTGTTGCTGCCATTTTCGTTGATCAGCGAGAGCGTCTGCAGCGGCAGAACTTCGCCGGTGGGTGGCTGGTCTGCACTCGGATTCGAGATGGGATCCGCCTGCAGCTGAAGCAGCGAGTTGCGTTGCGTGTGCTTGTCAAACTTACGTTGCGGTGGCTTTGGCGGCTCCTTATCCTTCTCTTTCTCCTTGTCCTTGGACTTCTTAAAGCCCGCAATTAGTGCCTTGTGTGCCTGCGCCTTGATGCCTTCCATGCTGGGACGCATTATCGAGGTGCGAGTGCCGGAGCTCTCCTTCGTTGAAGGCGACTCCTTCGAGCCTGGTTCCGCCTCCTCAGTCACGCTGGCCAGCTGCTGCGGCGCCTGCTGCATGGTTAGATCCTGCACCTGAATAGGTATGTCATCCGGCAATTTTTTCGTGCGGAAGGAGGCGTTAGTGATCATGGACTTAGACACCGACGTGGTCACCGTATTTGTGGACGGTGTTAGGGCCACACTCAGTCCCATGGGTCCGTCGTTGGGTTGCCCAGATGGATTGGCGTGCAGCGAGTTGCGCACTGCGCTGGTCACCAGGATCAGCTCCGAGTACATTTCGTAGATGGCCCGGTTGTGGATGTCGTCCAGCGTCTGAATGGCTATCGTGCCATAACCATTGAACATGGCGAAATAAATTGCATGCACCAATTCAATCAGGAAGGATGCGGAAAGTGGAATGCGTGGTGAGGAGGGCTTGGGAAAGTTCGTTCCTGTCGCGGGATCCGAGCTGTAAAGAATATGCATTATATTGGGGAGTTATCTGGTGATACAAACAACGTTTACCCATAGCTCATGCGATGACCGTGCCCCGACTTCGTGGTAAATCCCTGATTCACCAGCTGAGACGTTGCCCGGCACAAGTGGAGCAGCGACGATTTTTGCGTCTGGCTAACCTGTTGGTTGTAGCAAAACAGCAGGGCCGTAAGGATGCGCATACGGTTCTGTGCATGGATCGACTCAATTCGCTGATGCGGCCCCCATTTAACTTCCCGGTTGCAGTTCTCTTCCCAGCGGCGCAAATCCGTCATGGGAAGATTTTTTACCTCGTGATAGACAGACGTCTGGGCCAGGATGGGCATGCGGAAAGCCACTATCCGTTGGCCGCCGTCGTCGGTGGACACTTCGCCATTGTAAATGCAGATGAGTAGAGTCTCCACGCCACGCGCGGCTTTCTTATCGCCGGCGGCCACCGAATGCATGTACGTGTAGACGAGCACGGGGATGAACTGCAGTGGGAACTTGTGCAGTGTCAGTTCAGGCGAGCGGTAGAAGGCCAGGAGCTGCTGGCAAATGTCGTGGACAAGAGACTCGTTGCGTTGCCGCTCATTGAAGATGGTAAAGATGGCCTCTGCGATCTCTGGGTCCGTTTCGTGCTCCACAACAAACGCCTCCGCTTCGGCTGGTTGAGTTCGCGTCCGCTGATAGTCCGCCAGCCAGTCCCTTACCAGTTCCGCCATCGTCGTTGCCTTAAAGGTAGCAGCAGAATCTGAAATTGTGATAGGAAATCCATTGTCAATGACAAACCTTCAGGTGGCCGTCGTCGCTGGCTCACCTTGATCTAAGTGGCAACCGGGAGTCTAGCAGTGGTGGAGGGTGTTCTTGAGAGCTAGCTTCAGGTTTCCGCACCCTGGGTTATGTGTAAGCAGTGGCTAATTAATTTATCACCCGTCTTCACTGCTGCTCCCTCTTAATTTTTTTTCCCCAAATAAGCCAGGGCTGCATCGCAGTATGGCCAGACATGCGACTTTTAAAGGACCGTATAACCTCTGTCTAGTATTAAAATAGTATAAGTATGTTTTTGAATCTCATCATTAACTGCCATTTTTTAAAATTTAAGAGTAAAGTATGGATGAATTGTATGTGGGCCACTTTCCACATTTTTGACTAGGAGTAACATAGTTAAATTTTGCGAAAATTGGACAAAAATAAAAATTTCCAGTTTGGATCGGCAATCGATTGGAAATGTTATTACGAGCTCAACAAGGTATGACGTTCTTGTTTCTGACCATTTTGTGCCTTTTATGACAAAAGTAATTATTTTTAAGAACGAAAAATAAGGATCTTGCCTTTAATCCATTCCAAGCGTTTTTCTGTCATAATTCGGCCAAAAATTGTCCTTCAACTAAGAGGCTAACAGATATTTTCATCTTACAACCTCAGCTAACTATCCACATCATTTTTTTGATGAATTCGAAAAACTCAAACTTTGGCCATTTTCCACTTTTTGGTAATCCGTATAAGGCAAAAATTTAACAAAACCAAGAATACAAAAAGTAATTTTTTTTATTTTATCTTTATAGCCTTTTTCTCATAGTACGATAATTTGAAGAATTAAAATAAAAGTATGTAGTCATAATTATTAGGTGCATTTTATAAAATTCGATCACATATTGTGGAATGGACTCTTAAAATTTTTGTATCGATTACAAACTTGTTTGAGCATAACTAAAAAATTGAGCACTAATACATTTAAATGCATATTCTAAGTAAACATCGCACAGTGTACTTTTACATTAAGGAATGAACAACCACAGCCATTCACTTCATCATTTTCTTTACAATATCTACAGGGAATGGAAAGACATAGGATCTGGTCATATCGTTGCAGATGGAGTTCAGTGTTTGCAGATAGCGAAGTTGTAGGGCAATCGGATTAGTCTCCATAATGTCGGCAGCCTCCTTCAGAGTCGTTACCGCGTCCCGCTCTCCCTGGGCGGCGGCCACCTTGGCCTTGGCCTCCCGCATCGCCTCCTGCTCCACTGCTAAGGCGCGCTTTAGTTGGTCTGGCATGAAGATCTCTTTGCTGGCGAAAAGTTGTATGATGAGGGATGTTTTTAGGAAAGCAAATACATTTTTACATCTCAACCCGTTCCACGCGAACTCCCCAAGGCTCTGTAGAGTTATATAAAATGCCTTCGATGTGATTGGAAAGATATTCCTTAGATGAGAGTAGGTCCATTAACTTTTGAGTGCCGGCAACGTTCCGCAACGTGGTCATGGCCAGTTTCTCGATAGCCTCCTGCGGATTGTACACCTGCAGCATAGCATCGTACGGGCTTTTGATACTGAAGTAAACCACACCGTCAATGCTAATTGTTACCATGTCCTTGGTAAGGATTTCCTGTCGATCGAGGTCGAATGACGTTGTGCGCAGATCCACAACTTTTACTTCGTCTATGCAGGGTACGATAAAAATAACGCCGGGTCCACCTGGAGGTTTAGGGCGCCTCCTTCCTAGGCGCAGGATGACTGCTCGTTCATATTCCGACAAGACCTTAAGGCAGCAGATAAGGGAGAAAGGCAACGTAAGGACTATAAGAATAACCGAAAGCACAAACAATGTTTTTTCCGCAAGCGACGGAGGTACATTTTCACCTGGTTACAAACAAATTAGGCCCTTTAGTCATTTTAAAATAATGTAGTTGGTATAGAAGAAAGCTCACTTGTTTTTACGTTGCGCTGCGGCAAGATCGATTCATCGATGAAAATATTAAGCGATGAACTTTGCGCCAATAACGCGGGGTCAGTTGCCGACGGATTATTGCTCATTACAATAGATTTAGCCGGTTGTTTAAGGTGATAATATATTCGGCTACGAATATGGACATTAAATAAACTGTCAACTAGAGGTCTGACATCTAACGATTACATATAAAAATGGCTAGTTGATGGAAGAATGAAATCCGTTTGGTATTCGCTAGCTGGGCGGGCGTTGAATATCCTGCGCAAGCTCAACGCGCCGACGAGGTCGCCAAAACTCTAGCAGGCGCATTATGAAGTGGGCCACAACGAAAAAGGCAAGGAACCAGGAGCCGTGCTGCCAAACGGCAAACACCAGCTCGCTGGTTGTGAAGGAGCGTTCCTGTAGGACGCGATCGTAAACTTTGACTGTGCGAAGGGCCACGTCCTCCCAGTTGTAGAGCGTTTCCACCAACTCATTGCATTTGTAGGGACACATTATCGGCTCAGTGTGGCTACTTTCATCTGCAGGAGAGTTAGCAGGAATTGGCAGTTGCGGAGGAGACGTATTAACTTCAATTTTCTTGCGACGTCGCCTTTTACCCTTTCCATTAGGCTCCAATGGCAAATGACCATTGGCAGCTGGGGGATTAATTTTAAAGCAACTCTTTTGATGCCTTTCGATGGCCACTAAAATTGCAGCATAAATAGCATCTATGTCTGGTTCCGCCAGCAGTATAAGGCTCTTGGGCAGCACTTCTGGTATTCCTCCCACGCTGGTGGACACCACCTGGAGGCCACAGGAAGCCGCCTCAACAATGGCCATGCAGTAGGCCTCAGTCAGTGAGGTATTAACGAATATGTGACCACGCACCAATACATCGCGAACTTTGGCATGGTCCACCGCACCCACCATTTCCACTCTGTCCTGCATGTTGGTTTTTTCACGAATCTCCTCCAGAAGATCCCGCTTTGGTCCATCGCCCACAATGATAAAGTTTACATTGGAATTTTTTTGAAACGCGGAATGATGCCAGCTAGAAGATCTATTCCTTTACGGTAGACAAGACGCGAAGCCACTACGATGTTAACTGAAAAATAATATTTAGCCATTTGCAAAAAAAGTTAAAAAGTCGTAACTTTACTTGTGTCATCTTTGGGACGCTGACCGGGATCAGGCGTAAACAAGGCGGTGTCCACAGCGTTTGGGATGACGGAAACACGATGTTTGGCCACTCGAGCGCGTAGAACAGTGTTCTCCTTGCCTATGTGGGACACACAGATAGCATGATTCACCATGCTTAAGTTTACTTCAAGTAAATTATTGGTCAGAGCGGCCGAAAGATCGGCGAAGCCAAAGAGGCTGTGGTCGGTGAAGACAGTCTTTAAGCCCAGCAAGGAGCCCACCATCAGCGCCTCGTGAGCCAGTGCACTGAAGGCCGAGTGGCCATGAACCACATCTACACGCTCCCGAAGAAGCACCGCCCGCAACATGGGCAAATTGCAGACGGCCGTGGGCAGGATGCACTGGTTGTAGCAAACCTTGATGGGCAGATAATAGACTTTCAGGCCACGGGTCACATATCGAATACCACTGCAGTCGCCGTAGGCGTGGGTCAGCACAACGATCTTAAGACGAAACGAGAAAATTTAAAAATTCGTTATGTTCGCGGAATCCTAAATCGGCAATAGTCACCTTGTGACCCAGACTAAGCAGCATTTGCGAAAGGTTGTAGACGTGCTCCTCCACCCCGCCGATGCTTGGGTAAAAGAAGTCTGACACCATGCAGATACGCATCTTTCACTCTCCAGCTTTTTAGGCTTACAGTAAGTTGACATTCCACATAAAACAAACAAATGCAAAAACTTAAACAAATTCGGCACACAAAAAACTTTAGTGTGATACAATGCCAAACAGCGGTCGATGGTTTAGTGTTTCAGGTCGGTAAAAACGGGGTTGGTAAATAAGTCCCTATTGCACCATACGTTTGTTTCCTCTACAATAAATATAAATAAAAAGAATATTGAGTTTTAATGTTCCTACTCATTCGGTCAAAACCTGGTATGGAGTCAATGTCTAAATTATACGACGTCGTTATAATTTTTTTCGCGGTTTTTTTTTTATATAACTAACTAACCGTAAAAGTAAATGACTAGTTTTCATAGAAACAACAGACGTATATGTCCAGATGGGACTGGATAGTAATGCTTATTAAAAATATATAGATAAATATACTTTATGGGTCCTCACTGCATTGCAACTTCTAACTACTCTCTTGCAATGGTTTAGAAACATACAAATTCAAAATTGCATACTCTGAGTTCTCTTACTCAGGTACATTTTCGTGCAACTTTCTCCTATTCTACTAAGGTACCAAAGCCTTCCCCATTTATTTGGTATTTTTATGGCATGCAGTCACACTTGGCTTAAACGGGAGTAAGAGAGACGTTTTTGTTTTTTGTGCGTTTTCTTCATGGCTAAAACATGCAGAATTCCAAGGCCAAAATGGACGAATTCAAGAGCAAATTCTTGGACATATTGCACAAACAGGTAGCAGGTCACCGAACGGTTAAGTAACAACCAAAACTAACCCCGTTTCTATGCTCTATGACCACCAAACAAAAAACACCCACGCACACACAGACGAACCGTCAAATGAAAATTCCTGCCATGGGCTTTTCGGATTATTTCATTCAAACGGTGACAACAGATACCTCGCCCAGGCACGAAGCGGACGCCACAGACGCGGCGTCTAACTCTGCCGGAGAGTCGAACGCACAAAAGTCCGACCAGGAGATCCTAGAAGGTATCGAGCAGTGCTACTACAGCCCCGACAGCAATCCACAGCTGTACGAGCTCAAGGTAAACCAGATGAAAAACCAGATACCTTTTGTATTAATCACACCCCATTATCTCCCGTAGAAAGTTCTCAATTATGGCATAGACAACGAGCTTATCGAGGTCACAATTGCACAACTGCGCACACAGCAGAAAGTTCTCACCAAGCAAGTGCTGCAAAACATCCTGGAGCAGCGAAATGCCTGCAGCAGCGAGTTCGCGGCTATCAACGACACCCAAAAAAAGCTTGAGGAGTCGCTGTGGACGTGTCAGAAGGCGAGATCCTACTTGAATTTTGCCCGCACGAACCTGACAACCACCAGTCTAGAGATCCTGGCAAGCTATCGCAAGCGGGAGGTGCTTAAGGAGGTGTTGGACACACTGGTGGCAATCAAAAAACTGGTTGGAAAATAATAACTCGACTGTGTTATGAATTAAACTAACACTCAATCTGTTACAGAGAACCACAGACGTGGAGGTACAGAAACTGCTGGCGGATCACAACTACAGCGCTGCCATCGCCCTGCTGCTCCAATGCAAGAGCTCCGCTGAGGCCTATATGCAGTTTAACTGCGTGCAATCGCTCTCTAAAAAGCTGCAGGAGACCATGCTTCTCATGGAATTTCAGCTGGACACAGTGCTTAATGAGATGGTACTTGGTTTTGATGCGCGCAAATACGCCAAGCTGCAGGAAGCTTACAAGCTGGCCAACAAGTCTTTAATGGCTATGGATCAGTTGCACATCAACTACATATCGGCCATTCACTCGTCCGTGAACGCCGTGCTGCGTGGCTACAGCGATCCCGGCCAGGATGATCAGGCCAAGCCGCTTTACGAGCAGCTCTGCGAACAGCTAAGCGTCGACAAGCTGCTTCCGTGCCTGATCAGTCTGTGCAAGACCTTCTGGACCATCCTGGCCTCCTACTACCAGGTTGTTATGTGGCACAACAACTACAAGTTATACGGCCAGGAAGAGGAGGATTCCCCGGACGTTTATATCCAGCAGAAGCTGAAGAAGGGACAGTCCCGGGTGTGGAACGACATCCTGACCAAGGTTTGCCTGTTTCTACAGGCAGCTAAATTGACGACGCTTAAATACGACCAGTTCATTCAAGTACTGTCCGTGGTGCAGCGATTGAAAAAAGTTGGTCAAGAGTTCTGCGGCGAGCAGTCGGAGAAACTAATCGAGACAATGCAGCAGCAGAGCGAGGAGTTCTTCCGGCGCTACCACATCTGCTGCGTGGAGGAAATTTGTTTGTTTCTGGATAACGAGAGTTGGACGCAGGTAGACTCGTTTGCGCACATTCTTCAATTGCCTGTAAGTAACTTTGCAAGCATCATATATATGCTTAGATAGATTAACCGTGTACCCCTAATCTTTTCAGGAATTCCGATCGGTGCGGCACACTCTTAGACGGCACAAATCCCCGACTACAGCTTTGTTAACCTCATCAAACAACTCCCCAATAAGCAATAATAACTGCGACGAGCTGGTTTCCGTGCACTCCCAAGATGGTGGCAGCTCCATTTATGGTTCCTATGGATATTTTCTTCGATTCTCTGAAAAGAGTTCACCCTTTGACGGAGGACTGGATGCGGCCATGCTGGAGGAGGACATCCTGTCCGGTATAGTGGACGAAGCCTCCTGTTATTTCAGCGAAGAGAGTGATGACGAGCAGAAGAGTTTGCAAAGCAAGGAGTTTGACGACACCACCAAGTAAGAAATTGACCTAGTTACCATGAGTTGGGTTTAAATAATATTCTTTAAAGTCAACTGCTGGTTAACAACACCGCTCTCAATGTACTGCGCTGTATTGGTCGTTATCTCCAAATGTGCAAGCTCTTGCACTGCATCTCCCCCAAGATTGTTTCCTGTATGCTGGAGTTGATCGACTTTTATGCATATGCTGTGCACGAAATTTTTGGAAAGGATGCGGTAAATACTTGTACTGACATAAACATTCTAAAACGCATTACCAAGATTGCATTTCAGCCGGTAGCAACAGATAATATGTATACTCCTCGTTTGGAGCAACGGTTGCGCTCGGTGGAAACGAACATCCTATCTCAAATTAAGTTATGGCCACTGAATTTTTCCTCACTGGTAACTCGATTTATTGTGGTTCGTTGCCTCTAGTTTCTCAAAACATTATATTGCAGGCCAACAACGAACTGGCTAATCCGGACACACTTTACGGCCTGTCGCAGCGCATCGTGGCCGTGGAGGCGGGACGCAGCATGCTCCAACAGTTCCATATCCTACAGCACTATCTCAACCACCTGCTTCCCCATGCAGAGCGTCCATTGCTCTCCAACTACCTGGAGTACAGCGATTATATGCTGGATCTGGCCAAACCTGTTTATACGTGCGTCACATCCCGCGTCATCGATTTGTCAGCCATTCTGGCTCAGATGGCCAAGGTCAAGTGGGATGTGAATCATGTGATACACCAGCACAGCAGCTACAGCGACGTACTAAATAGGGTAAGGGCAAAGTAATTAAAAACGTTGCGTTACCTAAACTACTTTTTTGCCCAGAACATACAAAGCTTTGCCATGTGTCTGGAGGAGATCGCAAAGGATGTACCGGTGCCCAGCAAACACGTGTGGAATTCCATGGCCCATGTAGCGACGCATCTGCTGGTGGAAGGGTGAGTTGAAAATTGCCTGAAGGAACTTATTTTATATTGGCTTTAACACTATTTTTTAGCTTTTCGAATGTAAAGAAATGCTCAGCTGGAGGACGTGCTCTGATGCAGCTGGACTTTGCAAACTCCATGTCGTTCCTCGAGCTCATCTCGAATCAAAAGTACCCCCAGCATCGCTCTTACGTGGATGTGTTCATCAAGACGTACTACTTTGCGCCAGAGCAGTTCGAACAGTGGATTGAACAGCAGCGCCTTGGCGACGAGTACTCCGTTAAGCAGCTGACCAGCCTTATTCAGTGCATTTGCGTAAGCGACAAACGCACAAGGCAAAGGTTGCTGCAATTGCTCGATACGGGATTACCTAATGGGATAGCCACATCGACGACGCCGGTAACCACGCCGCAGAAGAACAACCATGGATCCGTAACTGGCTCAAATCTTAGCAGCGTTATCTGAGTTCCCTCAAATTATTATTTTTTTATATTTATTTTGTTATAACCCCGGGCTAACCTTGTTAGTAGATCAATCTCGTGACATTCTCTAAGTGTATTTAACATTCCGTTTAGTGCAAATTAACATTGTGTTTAGGCTAAAGATTATACCTAAGTTATACAGGCGATCTCCGTGAAGTACTTCGTTTCAAATTTCGAATCTCCCAAACCTCCTCTTAAGTGCAATCTCCTCTCTTTTTCGCTCTCTCAGATGCAACGCAATTGGCAACCTTAGTAATTAAAAATTAACAATTGGTTAATCTTTCACCGTGACTTAAGTACCTAGAGAAAGCAGACATATATACACACAAAACACGTATAGTTAAGATGCATAAATACCTATTTATTTTACTACCTATTTGTAATATTTATTTGCAGCAGGAAACGGACAAATAATTGTAAAACAACTCAAATGTAATGGGCGTCACATCAATTTGATTTGCACTCCACCCACGAATACACACCATTAACTATTTAGTAACTGTATCAAACTAACAAAGATTACATATTTTGAGATATGCATATTACAAAAAGTGGGAAATTCGACTTATCATTGGGGGCGTGAACGGCCATAAAGAGCCTTTTCCTTTCGATTGCGTGTTACATGATTAACTTGGAGTACAATATAAGCAATTGGGTGATAAACAACGTAAAGTTAAAGCATGTGGACAACTCTGAAGTTTGTTATATTTTGGACTCCTGTCCTTATTAAGGGATCAACTGTGGATTTCATCCTAACGGCAGCAGAGAAATCTATGCTTTCTGTGATATCAATCCAAAATGAATATTGTCCGGAAACCTGGCTGAAGGAAATCTTCCAGTCCCTACGAATTGCAGTAGTAGTCCGCTCTACAGATAATGTAATTACAACAAGCAAGCAGATTTCTCGACCGCTTCACGTTATTTGTCTACCTGGACAAGATGTTCAAAAAGACCAGGAGCTACTTCGAGAACTAGCTATATCTTTGGAAAACTTTTCTAATCAAAAAAAACTATTTTTTATTGCAAATATTTATGCTAACCGAAGCAGAATGAACGATCTTCTCAAAACCTGTTACCATCTTGGAATCCCAAACGTAGTTGGACTCACAGCAGCAGATGATGGCCCTTACTACTACAGATATCACTCATATCCTAGCTTCTGGACGGAAAATCGAACTCTTCTATTTTCTCCTGTCTTCGAGAAGAATTTTCCCAATATGCAAGGTCATCCACTGATTGTGATGCCCGACCTGTGGCTTCCGCGTTCAATTCTGTACTTGGACAGACGAACGGGTAAGCAAGTCCTTGCAGGATCCGTGGGCCGTTTTATGCATGTCCTGGCCTGGAAGCTGAATGCCACTCTGCAGCTTGCCCCAACGGTAACCCCAGGACGCTTTCTCAGGGCGTCTGTCCTAAAGGAGCTGGGCAAAAGCTTGTCCATAGACGTGCCAGCCAGTATATCGATGGTGGAGCGAGAAGAGCAGTTGTCCCGCACCAGTTACCCATTGGAACTGACACACATCTGCTTAATGATCCCGAAGGCCCAAGAGATTTCCATGAGGGACATCTACTTTCTACTGAGCAGCATTTCCAATATGCTTATTGCTGTGGGGATCGTATTTGCATATGGGCTGGTTTTGACCCTTTTAAGACAACTAACCATTGGCAATGTCCATTTGGTGGACTTCCTGCTGAACGATAGAGCCTTACGTGGAATTCTGGGTCAGTCGTTTAGGTTTCCTTTGTCAGAAAGCGGCTGCTCCAGTAGGTTGCTATATCTAGTATTGGGAATCATGGGCCTTTTTATAAGCAGCATTTTTGAGTCAGCTCTGGAGACCATGATGGCACATCCGCCGCGGGAATTTCAGGCACGAAGTTTTGCTGATGTCCGGCGCACAAGAATCCCATTGGTTACCACCAAGGAAGACTTGCACACATTGGTTGATCTGCATCTGAACTTATTGGTGGTCAATGGGAGTGAGTACCACCACTTAAGAAATGGGAGGAACTTCAGCAATGCCTATTTAGCCTCTCGATTGCATTGGACACTGTTCAGTGAGCAGCAAAAGCGCTTCAGTCGTGAGCTCTTTATATACTCTACAGATGCCTGCTTGTGGTCCCTGGCTCTGTTTTCGTTCCAGTGGCCGAAGAGTTCTCCGTTCGCAGAGCCCGTCAGCAAACTAATCCTGGAGGTGAGGGCCAATGGTCTGTATCAGTTCTGGGTCGGAATGCATCAATACGACATGACACAGGCTGGCTTGGCAAGTATGGAGAATCCAGGTCTGTTGGGTGTGGAGAAACATGATCTGAAGCTTGCAGATCTACAATGGGTTTGGCTCGCCTACGGAACCCTTCTAACGATTTCACTGCTGCTTTTCTTACTAGAGGTATTCTGGGCCAACATTTCACCATACTTTTCTTCCTAGTTTTTTGTCTTTGTTCATTTACACATTTATTGGACAACTAAGCAATCTCCAAAACACATTAATTAAGAAACAGAAATTTAAACACTTAAACTTTACAAAATTGTGAATTAAAGAAACTATTCATCATCATCGATGATTTCAATGGGTGACTTAGATTCATCCGCATCATCGGAACTGTCATTGTCACTTCGGGGATTCTTAAGCTCATCTATTTCATCTTTTAAGTCTTCTATTTGTTCTTCGTATCGCCTCTTCTGAGAGGAGAGCTGTAAATAGTTGTGAGATAAGGTTAGTATTGACTTATTCTAATATTATAAATAGCTATCTACCAACCATAAAATCCGATTCCCTTTGAGCAATTAGCAGCTTCTTTTCGCATTCGTCTTCGTACTGTTTTTTGTTGTTCTGAATGATCTCCTGATACGTGGCGGTGAGTTCCCTGCGCAGTTTCTCCTCCAGCAGTTGCATCTGCAATACATGATCGTATTTCAGCTGTTCAATTTCCAATTGCAGGCGGACGTTCTCCTCCTCGAGTTCCTTGGCGTAGTCGCCGCCCTCGTACGTAGACATTTTGGAAAATTCCATAAATCCGCAGTAGCTGACGCGATGCTGCTTAATCACTGGCTCCTTAAAGATAATATTCTTTGCAATAGAAGCGAAATTCAAAACGTTCAGGTTCTCCTCGTAATATTTGTCTAGTGGGGTAACAGTCACTATCATCGCTAACTTCTCCTTGCCCAGCAATGCCGCCTGCAGCAGCATCGTAAGCTTGGAGTCACGGTAAGGAATGATGTCGCCACTTTTCTTCTTTTGCACCGTACTGGCCGCATCCAGGCAACGGCCTAGCACCATTAGTGAGGTGTTGATGTTCTTGGCCTCCTTCAAACGCAGGCCGGTGGTCCCAGTGTTGTTTACGCGCTCCGAACCAGCCAGGTCACAGAATTTATACGAACTCTGGGTGGTGATGCCCGAGCGGTTGTACTTGAGAATGTCCACAGTGAAGACGCAGTGGGACCGACTGGAGTTGGCGTTCACTGAAGTTGAGGCATATGTGGAGCGCTGTTGACCTAGCCGAAGCAGCCGCAGTGCTTCCTCGCTGCTTGTCACGAAAACACTGGTCAGCCCTTTAATGAACACCTGGCCCTTGTTGCCTACGATCTTCAAGTTCTTTCGCGGAATCTCGCCTTGTTTATCCTGTTTAGGTGGAATGGCCAGTAGATCGTAAACCAGTTCGTTGTAGATCTCTACGAAGGAGACCCAAACCAAAACGGAAACGTCGTTTGAGGACATCGTTTCGAACGTGTGATCCCCATCGATGACCTGTTTCAAGCGCTGGTGGTGGGCACTGATGTCGGGGCACAAGTTTAAAAGTTTTTTTCGAATCTGCAGCTCCTTAAGAGAGGCGTCATCCTGCAGAAAGACTATACAGCCGTTGATCAGCTTGAGCTTGGGTGAGTGGAATATGGTGTCCTTGTAAATGGTGAATATGTTCTCCAGGGCACGTGGAATGATGCCAGCACGCACATCATCTCCTAGGGAAGGATATAAATTGGTTATAGTTAAGAAAGATATAGCCAAATAAATTCAGCTAACCCAACAAGGTGTACGTTTTTCCCGAGCCAGATGTGCCGTATGTCATGATGGTTACGCACTCCTCCTCCATGATCCTGGGTCCCACGCAAATGTCGTATATATCACGCTGCCCGACAGTGCTGTCGAAAATGGAGCTGAAGCCAAAATGCTTTTCCATGCGGTTCATATTGTTGCTCGTTGATTCTGCCTTGCAGCTGGTAATGAGCACATTATTATCCTCTGAGACAATGTACGCCTTGGATGCATCCTTCACCGGTCGCAGGCGCAGAAACACCTGAGGGCCCGTCTCCACGCTGCTGCTGTCTGCTGCGCTGGTGGCGCAGGAGGCGCCTTCTGTCGTCTCGCTTGTTTGATACTTGTACTCCGATTCCGTGTCCGAGTATTCGGAAAAGCTTTCCTCCTCCGATTCCTGAATGTTGTCAAACAGACGCATCTTTTTGTTTGGTCTCGGCCGGAAGCGTCGGTCAATGGAGGGATCGCGGGCCATCAGAAAGGAGCGCACTTCCCGCCTCGGCACCTGCGTATTCTCCTTGTTTTCCATGTTGTGCCGATTATGTGGGTTTGCAGGATATTTTTTAATTTATCTCGTTTCGCGCTATTTTTTTAGACGCCGCGGGGAGGCCAACTCGATTTTAATTTTGAATGACGACTGTTTCCAGGGCTACCCTTTATAGTGTGACCGTGAAAACACTCAAAATAATCGTAAAAAAGTATATACAAATTTATTTTTAATTTTTGTTAAATTTAATTTAAAAATAAAAATTAAAATTAAAAAAATAAATTTTAAAGAAAAGATAAAGTTTATCCACAAAATATGTAGATGTTTTTAATAATAAGTTTTGCTAGAAACAGGTGGCAAATAATAATGCAAATAAACAGTTCATTGACTTGATTATCGCGCATTCTTCAATTTTTTTATATATAAGTTGTCCAGATCGGCAAGTCAGCAAATAATTAAGTGACAAATTACCGGCACGCCACCGGCCATTTGTTTATTGTTTGATTAACAAGTCTGGGCAGCATAACAGGCTGTGCAAATGGAGCGCCCTGTCACCAAATATGTACTCACAACGCCAATTAATTGCTTTTGTTTACATTCTTTTCTCAGTCTGATCTTTAACGCCCCCCTATCTGGGAAATAAAACCAATATTTACTAGAGGAGAGAGTTATAGTTTGCGAAACAATTAACATTTGATTCCAGTTGGCAAATATTGTTGTAATAAAAGTACTTAATGAATTGCAATTGCGCTCTTCGGTTTTAGCAAATGTTTTCAAAAAAAAAAAAATATGAATGAGATACTAGTTTGAAACCTATCTTTGAACGATCTTTAAAGCTATTTTATGCATCAAAAAGTAATCAGTTCTCGATTAATTTGCAATAAACTTAAATTAAACATAAATAATCGATTGACATTAATATCAGAAATGGCAACTCTAAAAGCTGAAAAAAACTGTTTTACAAAATGTCAGCGCCATTTTACCAAGCGGAAGCCTTTTTGTAACCGGGGAAAATATAACCTAAAAAGGATTTGTAAGAAAGGTAATACTCAATTTTTAAAAACGAACAGCTATTTTGCATCACTGTTTTTTAGCTTTTGACAATGATAGAGCCGAAAGAATCAGAATCCTCAGTGATTGACTTGACAAAAATAGATGACGTTGCAGTTTCCGAAAACGAAACCACCATCTCGAATACCACCGGCGGTGAATTCAAAGTGCCCATGCTACCGGCCAGTCTCAGCCAGCTTCCGTTGGCAGGCAGCAATTTAGCCAAGAATAAGGCTCCATCTCCGGGCTACGCCATCAAGAACTCGCTCCTCGGTCATATTGCCAGTATTTCGGCGGTGAAGTTCAGATCGGACGGCGAGCACTTGGTTAGCGGCTCAGCCGATACTTTGCTCAAGCTTTGGGACGTAAACTCTGCCAGCTGTATTAAAACTCTAGGCGGGCACGAGAAGGGCGTTAACGATGTGGCCTGGTCCTTGACTGGATTATTGGCCAGTTGCAGCGACGACAAGACCGTCCGTCTCTGGGATCCCCGCAGCGGGCTCTGCACCAAAACTCTGGAGGGGCACGAAAGCTTTGTCTTCGCCTGTTGCTTCAATCCGCAGTCCTCCCTGCTGGCCTCCACCAGTTTCGATAATACGGTTCGTCTGTGGGATATGCGCAGCGGAAGGACCCTCAATTCGGTGCCCGCCCACCAGGATCCCATAAGTTCGGTGGACTTCAACCGGGACGGAAGCCTCTTTGTAACCAGCAGTTTCGATGGGTTGGTGCGTCTGTGGGACACAAGTACCTGCCATGTGTTGAAGACGCTAATCGACGACGACAACTCGCCGGTGGGTCATGTTAAGTTTTCGCCCAACGGTCTTTACGTCCTGTCCTCCACGCTCGACAGCACTCTCAAGTTGTGGAACATCGAGAGGCCCAAGTGCCTAAAAGTCTATCGCGGCCATTTGAACGAGTCTTACTGCGTATCCTCAAACTTCTCCATCACCTCGGGCATTTGGATTGTCTCCGGGAGCGAAGACGAGACTCTGTGCATCTGGAATCTGCAGACCAAAGAGCTGGTCCAGAAGGCGGATGCACAGGGCGATCAGGTACTCTGCACCGATTGCCATCCCACAGCGAACATAATCGCCACCGGTGCCCTCCAGAACACATACACCATCAAAATCTGGCAGAGCAGTGGACAGTAGCCCAAAACAATAAACTGAATTCCTCCGATCAAACTGTAAATTTATTCATTTTTTTGTTTATAAAAACGCCGGCCTGGCCATTAAGCAAACGTACGTCTTTGTAATTGTTGATCGACGGACTAACAGGGCTAACAAGATAAGGCGGTACCGATACCTGCTCTTGTAAATCTTATATGGCCAGAAAGTGTGCACGAACGTAAAGCACGATCGCTTGCACTCGCTATTGCCGTTGGTCGACTGAGATCGGAGCGGCAGTCGCGTCTGGAACGGCACAGTGAGCGGACACATCAGCTCCACGTTATTTGTTTACGCTCCAGCTAATTGCCGATCTCCCAATCGTTCTCGGAGACGAAAACCCAGTTTAGAGCTGGAGAAGCATTCGCAATGCGAGCCGACGAGGGTGAGTAAGTGTGCCGGGGTTTTTCCGGAAGGCACAAGGCGATGCAGTGGTAATGTATCGCATCAATTGATTGGTCGTATAATATACGTGCCAATTCATAAAAGAGTATCTGAGTCGGGCTTATCTGCGTGGGGTAGACCGGACTCTCCACCGATAAGCTGACCAGCCAATGTCAATAAAAACGGCAGATCGACAGATGTCCTAACATTCTGCTGCCAGGGAAGATTAGCCGGACATGGCGGGTTATCGGTTGCGTCCGAAAACTAAATGTTTTTTTGATCATCAGATAATCTGTACCGGGAGCAACTGCCAAACTTGGGCTCGCTTATCAGGGATGGCGGCCGAAAGCTGTGTCGTCCGGCGACCGTGACCAACAAGTTCCCGATCCTAAAGTGGCTGCCACGCTACCGTTTGGAGTACATTATGCAGGACTTTATCGCCGGATTCACGGTGGGGCTAACGACCATTCCGCAGGCGATTGCCTATGGTGTGGTGGCTGGGCTGGAGCCGCAGTACGGATTGTACTCGGCCTTCATGGGCTGCTTCACATACATCGTTTTTGGTTCCTGCAAGGATGTCACAATTGGTAGGCTATGACCTTTGCTAGGCTTTGAAGTGACTGCTAATTCTATAATCTTCCCCAGCCACGACTGCTATTATGGCTTTGATGGTCAACCAGTACGCCACCATTAGTCCAGATTATGCTGTGCTAGTGTGCTTCCTGGCTGGCTGCATCGTACTTATCCTTGGGTTGCTCAACATGGGGGTTCTTGTGAGGTTTATTTCCATTCCCGTGATCACGGGCTTCACCATGGCGGCGGCCGTCACAATTGGCAGTGCTCAGATCAACAACATCGTGGGTCTCGCCAGTAAGTTACTATGTCTTAAATAATAAAAATAAATCTACCTGAAATGCAAACGTTTTGTCAACAGGTCCTTCAAATGACTTGCTGCCCGCCTGGAAGAATTTCTTCACCCACTTGACGACAATTAGGGTGTGGGACGCCCTGCTGGGAGTTTCATCTCTTGTATTCCTTCTACTCATGACGGTAAGAAAGCTATATATACAGATATCAATTGACAATTAATTTGTGCTTAATAACATGACAATTCAGAAAACATCAATCAAGGTTTTTCGCGGAATTTCTTTTTAAAAAAGTACATGTGTACATTGAATTAATCTTTAATATTTAATCTATATTAATATAAATGATTCTTTTTTTGCTACAGCGTGTCAAGGACATCAAGTGGGGCAACCGAATATTCTGGAAGTACCTCGGCCTCTCCCGAAACGCGTTGGTTGTGATTTTTGGCACCTTCTTGGCCTACATCCTGAGTCGCGATGGCAACCAGCCCTTCCGGGTCACCGGCAATATCACGGCCGGAGTACCTCCCTTCCGCTTGCCACCATTTAGCACCACTGTGGATGGCGAGTACGTGTCCTTTGGCGAGATGATCAGCACTGTGGGCGCCTCCTTGGGTTCCATTCCGCTGATCTCAATCCTGGAAATAGTGGCCATATCGAAGGCTTTTTGTGGGTATACTTTTCATTAAGCCTAAGGCAATACTCTAAATTGATTTCTGACCTACAGCTAAGGGAAAAATTGTAGATGCCTCGCAGGAAATGGTGGCCCTGGGCATGTGCAACATAATGGGCAGCTTTGTGCTATCGATGCCCGTAACCGGATCCTTTACCCGCACGGCTGTGAATAATGCCAGTGGGGTAAAAACTCCTCTGGGTGGAGCTGTCACCGGTGCCCTGGTGCTTATGGCCCTGGCCTTTCTCACCCAGACGTTCTACTTTATACCAAAATGTACCTTGGCTGCCATCATTATAGCAGCCATGATATCGCTGGTGGAGCTGCACAAGATTAAGGACATGTGGAAGTCTAAAAGTGAGTGGTGGAGAGCTTTAAATTGATTACGATAGCTTTTTAAACACCTACTATTTTTTTAGAGAAGGATCTATTTCCGTTCTTGGTGACCGTGCTTACCTGCATGTTCTGGAGTTTGGAGTACGGAATACTCTGTGGCATTGCGGCTAACATGGTTTATATTCTGTATAGCAGTGCACGTCCCCATGTGGACATCACAGTGGAGAAGGTAAAATAACACTACTCATGTCATATTTTACCTGTATATTAGTTAAAAAGCAATTATCCCCTAGATTAACGGCCACGAAGTCAGTGTGGTGGATGTAAAACAGAAACTGGACTACGCGTCCGCTGAATATCTCAAGGAGAAGGTGGTGCGTTTCCTCAACAATCAAAACGGAGAGACCCAACTGGTGGTCATAAAAGGCGAGGAGATTAACTCCATTGACTACACAGTGGCTATGGTAATAAACCTTTTAAAAGCAAACAATTTGGCAGACAATAATATTTGCCTTTCTTCACAGAACATTGTCTCTATGAAGGGCGATTTGGAGGCTCTCAACTGCGCCATGATCTGCTGGAACTGGAACATCGCCTCTGCCGGAGTCGTTTGCCGACTGAACAGCGACCTGCGTCCCATCTTCAAGTTCGATCTGACGCTAGAGGAGCTGGTGGCATACCACTTTGACAGTCCGTCGAACACAGCCTCCACGGTGACCATCGAGGCCTAGGAAAACTAGTTTATTTTCACTAACGATTAAGCTGAAAGTATTACCTCAAGATCACAAATTAATGAAGTTGCATTTAAGAAAAGCGAAGCCACTTGAGAGGCGACAGTTTGTCTGGTTGGGAAGACGGAGAGCTCTAGAATTACGTCTGGAAACCCGTATCCTTCGAAGAAACCGAAAGTGATGTCATAATAGTTGGACACTGAAATTAATTGAGCCGTTAACCGCAACCATTTCGGGTGACCAACTTGCAGACTGCCTGTCTGCCTTCTCCTCGACCTTTCTTCGAACCTCCGTTCACGGGGAAAGTAATTTATGGCCCTTAATGCCAGGCACTTCACATTGAGAGAAAGAGGGAGAGGGAGATTGAGAGAAATTCCCCTCGAGAGGAAAACGAGTTCTTGGAAGCGAAAGGCTCTTCTTTATTTATTGGGCTTCGACTCGGGTGCATAGTTACCGAGAACCCGTTGGCCGGTGGGATCGAATGGGCTGCGCAAGTGGCAGTCGGCGCGGTATTTCTTACCCAAGATGTCCACCTCGTACTCCCCATTCCTGATGTAATCAGCATCGATGATCTGTCCATCTGGCCTGGAAACGTAGGCCTGTCCGAGGGATTTTCCCAGCGTGTAAGCGTATTCCGCTCGCCGCAGAATGCCCACGGGTTCGCCATTGCGGTAGACTCCCTCCAAGCCCCAGATGGGCACCTGATCCTCAAGTGTTAGGTACACCAGGCGCTTCTTCAAGCCCTCGGCTCGCTGTTTCTCAATCGCCGCCTTGCCACGGTAATCAGCTCCGGTTTTGCGACAAGTGAACGCCAAGCCAGCTTCCAAGGGAGTGTCGTCTGGTCGCAGGTCGAAGCTCCACAAGTGGTAGCCCTTTTCACTGCTAAGGGAGTACAGCGATCGGTAGCCAGCGTTGCGCAAATCCTGGCCAGCCCCCGCTTTCATCAGGTTCCGGTAGACAGCCACACAATCCTTTTTGGGCACATGGAGCTCGTAGCCCAGTTCTCCAACGAAGCTCACGCGCAGCAGTCGGAGACCCATATCCCCAAACTTAGCCAATTTGGTGCTATTCGGAGGCACTTGCTCATCGGCCAGATCGCAATCGATGAGGGGCTGCAGGATCTTTCGGCTGTTCGGTCCTTGTATGGAAATTACTCCCAGCTCGGCGGTCAGGTCCTTGAGGGAAGCGTTGAATCCCTTCCTACGGATCTCTGCCAGCAGAGAGCTATAGGTGTAGAAGGCAGAGGCACCGCCAGCCACGATATAGAAGCCCTGACCATCGAATTTCGGATCGTGGATTTTTCCAGAACCAGGTGCCAAGCGGGAGATGGTCACATCAGCCTCCACCCCACCGGCATCGTTCAGGGCACAGGTGTACACAGTTCTGAAGGTGAAATATTGTTGGGTGTCCTCTTAGTTATTTTTCTTGACTTTTTCAGCTTCCAGAAAGATCCTAATAATATCAATAAAACAAAATTAGGGACTTACTTGCTGGGATCCCTGTTAGTGTTGGCTGAAAAGAGCCAGTCGGCGGCCTCCTGTGCCTGAGGACCTTCCAGGAGCAGCTTGGCGAAATAGCTCATATTGAAAACCACAGCGTTATTGCGACAGGCCAATGCCTCTGAACCTATCTAAAAAGTGGAAAAAAATAATAACATTTTTTATTAGATGAGTACGCCTCCTTCTCTTACTAGATCATGGTGCTCCGAGAACCTGCTGTAATGAAGATCGCCCTCCAGCACCCTTTCGTATTCGCTGTCTTGGTTCTTCTGGTGGCCATAGCTTCCGTACCAGTCGTAGGGTTGCACCACTGCCTTCTTGGAACCGGAGGGAAGGAAGATGCCAGGTCGCTCCCAACCCTGTTTCTCCTCCATCACAGCTCCCGCCTTCATCATCTCCTCGTGGAGCGGATCCTTTTGGAAGTCCCGCCCAGCCAAAGGTTGATCATACTTGAAGACCATGCTGTAGTTTTTCACATAGCTCTCGTGCGACTTTTCCCTGATCCACTGGGTGGCCTTACCCTGCTCCTGGGTGAATCTCCGCAGATCGAAACCGAACATCGGCAGCTCCGGTTGCCCTTGGATGACCCACAGGGCTGTCTGCTCCCCGCAACCACCGCCGAACATCATGCCCGCTGAGTTGAAGCCACAATTGTGGTACAATCCATCCAGAATTGGATCCGGACCCATCAAGGGCTTATGATCGGGTGTAAAGGACTCGGGGCCGCAAACCGTGCTCTTCACTCCGTATTTCGCGTAGCTGGGACACAGTTTCTGGGCTCCCTCGACATGGGCTTCGAATACAGACCAATCCAGCTCGTAGAGTCCGAAATGGAAGTCCTTGGGCACGGGTTCCAGTAGAATGGGATTCGGTTCGTAGCCACCCATGCAAATGGCATCTCCTTGGATGCGGAAGTAGGTGGAGTAATCGTGGTCCCTGATATTCGGCAAGCCCCTCACCCCCGGAATCGATTCCGAAACGATGTAGGCATGTTTCATAGGCACAAGGGGAAGATGGGAACCGTGCTTGGCCACCAGATCTCGACCCCAGACTCCAGTGGCATTCACAACCTTCTCTGATTTAATGTCTCCAAAGGGAGTGGTCACACCCACCACCTTCTTACCCCTGGAAGTGTGTTCCAGCAGCAGATCATCCACTCCACAGTTCTCGATCACCTGAGCTCCCAGATTTGTGGCTGCCTTCTTGAGAGCGGCGCACAGCATCGCTGGATCCATGACACCATCTCCCGGCGAGTAAAGGGCTCCCACAAAAGCCGAGGGATCCAGCAGGGGAAACAGTTTCTGGGTTTCTTCGGGACTCAGAATCTGGTTTTCAATACCCAGAGCTGAACCCACCGTTGCCAGTCTGCGATACTCATCCAATCTCGTTTCATTGTGGGCAATGAAGATGCCACCATTTTGAATCCAACCCGGATCTAGTTCGGTTTCCTTTTCCAATTGCTGGAGCATCCGACGCGAATTAGCCAGCAGCTGGATATCCACATCGTTGGGACGCAGGCGCCACAACAATCCGGCGGTGTGCCAGGTGGTTCCGGCCGTGAGTTGGGCACGTTCCAGGAGCACGGCCTTCACCCCACGTCGTGCCAGGTGATAGAGGGTGTGACAGCCCGCCGAACCGCCGCCAATCACCACCACATCCGCCGAGGCTGGAAGGGATCCACTTGGCTCCTGTTTGGCTCCTTTCACTTGCTTGCTGATCCCGCGACGGGATGCCTGCTGCAGGATGCGATGGCGCCACATTTCGAGATGCTGCCGCGCGCGACTAATTTAGAATCTCAACTGAATATAGAATATAAAAACACGGTTTTGCTTCGCTAATCTGCTGCTGAATGGGTCTAATGACCCGCGGGTCAGCATCCTGATAAACCTGCGCATGTGACGTCCTATCCATGAAATGAGGCCCTAATCAAGGCTAAGTCTCGAGGGTCAAGGTGCTCCTTATAGGCCATTCCTTATCTCGAATGGGAGGTGTGCCAAGTAGTAAAATTAGTTTGGAGCTTCCTAGGTCAGAAAAACAATTTAATCTGGTCAATTTTAGTTTAAATATAGATGATTGTTCCAGATTATTAATTGAAAACTTGTTCAAATACAATAAATATATAAAAACTCTGATGATACATACTCCTTTTAATAGAATTCACATCAGGGTATTCATTAAGATTCATGAGAAGATATTAATTCCCTATTAGGGATTTAAACTTAAGGATCCAACCCAAACGACTTCCACTGTGTTCCCCAAACAGGATACGCGCTTGAACCCCGGGATTATGATCACTCCGGTCTGCCATTAATGTTTATCCCTAAATGCACTTCGAGGCACTGCGAAACCAGGTGGTGCCATATGGAACCGGAGGCTTGGCACGCTTCGCACTCGCTTGTCGCACATCCTTGGGACACAGCTCCGAAATAGACCGATAAACAGAGCGATTCATTTTGAATTCTCCCGCAGGCGGACGGAAGAAGACTGGGCCAATGTGGTGGCAGCCAGAAGCCAAGCATCCTAGAAAGAGACCGCCGATCGCACCATGTGTCGGTGGTCCTCCGCCAATTGCGACTGTTTGCGGAGCGGGCACGCCCACCGGAGGTGCCAGAAATAGCCGGATTCTGGAGAGCCGAGAGCCGAGGAGCAGAGTGCTCAAAAAGGAGGCCTCTCCCCGTAACCCTTGACAGAAGTGCTTTATGTGCCACGCCGATCGGACGTATTTGACTCGCAGATAGATTTCGGTTCGCTTTGGTTCGATTTTAGTGAGAAGACTGAGTTATTCGAATTGAATATCCAATACGAAAATTTCTGAAGTGATATTTGTGATAATATATTTTGTGTAATAATGCCACGAAAGAAGCGCGCTTCCAGCCCCATGGATCTTTTTGACGACGATTTCGATGAGGATGCCAGTTCTCAAAGTGGGTTTAAATTCTCTTTCCTAACTTTATTTTAACTTTCATAAAAAGCTGACTACTTCAACATGTTTCTGTTAATAATAATATTAGTTTGATAATAATGTTTCTTAATAATTTTAATATCTGACATTTACCTTACTGAACTTCCAGGCTCCCAGCCGCCGGTGCAGCGGAATGCGGCCAACGCCCGGGAGCGAATGCGGATGCGGGTGCTTTCCAGCGCCTACGGACGTCTGAAGACCAAGCTGCCAAACATTCCGCCGGACACGAAGCTCTCCAAGTTGGACACGTTGCGTTTGGCCACGCTGTACATCAAGCAGCTAATTACGGCCGTGGAAACGGGCAGCAATGGCGGCCACTCCCAGCACCACCAGCACAACCACAGCCAGGGCCAGCACCTCAACCACAGCCACTCGAGCACCACCAGCTCCGAAGGCCTGGACACGAGTCACATGGCAGAGGCGTCCGGAGGAGGCAATTACCATTTCCACAGCAACGGACACGGCATGGTAAGTGTCATGCAATCGCGATCCCTGTCCCCCAGTAAGTGATGTCACTGGCACCACTTAACGATGCATTGCATCCGCGGGTTATGAATGAATGGAACCGCCTTAATGAGCCGGCGGCATCAGGTGGGTTGCGTCAGCTAATGACAGGTTCTGTGGGGGAACCCACAGTGATAGGCCACATTTCATCGTAATCATTGGGGCCCTCAGTCTAATTAAATGGGGATACTTAATAGGTCGAAAACTCTTGATTTCTCAGGAAATATTTTGAAGTGAAAACAATGTTAAACAATATTAGTAATTACAATTAGAAATTCAGGTTTTATTAAAAATTTTAAAAGTGAAGATAATATATAGGTATAAAAATACGCAAAAATATCAACTCATGTCAGCTAATCTATCTCATACTCGCATTTTCCAAAGTATATGAATATGGAGCCGACGACAATTAATATTGTATTAAATCCATTTAGGGAGATTCCCTAATACAGAGAAATCCAGTCCAAATGACCAAATTTTAGATTCAAAACTGAAAGCGAATATGCACGTACTTAGGTTGCAACATCTGCTTGGAGATCGCAATGCGGCGACAAGTAATTCCACCTTTCCAAGGTGGAGGTATATCCCCACTCCATCCCAAGACCGAAGTCAGCTATTCAGTCGGGCCCCCCACTAGAACCATGAAATCACATTTTGTGATTTCAGACTGCCTCGCTTTCCTGTAATCGGATACTTTTGTGAATTTCGAAAATATTAAATATGAGTGACAGGTCCGTGGAGCGGGACGGAATAGTGACGCTACCGCAGACCTGAGGATCGGGATGGGGGGCACTAGTTAGTCTTTTGGCTTTATTTTTAAAGATGCTCGACTTTGATGCGACAAAGTGAATGACATCCAAGGGAAAGTGTCGCCCTCAGTAGTTTTCCCACTCTGATAATTGTAATTAAAATTTGTCTAACCGTGTTTATCCATTCTCGAGCGGAGTTTACACAATCTATCACTCAAGATTCATGGCGCACAACTTATCTAAATAGGAGCAATTGTTTACCCGCCGAATGCGTGAAAAATTCAGCAAATACGGTTCCGTCTTGTGCCCATATGGCGGCAAATCGAATCGGATCGGGGAGTCCCGACCCTATCCGAATTTATCCCATCCCACCCGAAACTCTCGCACGCGCCCGAGATGATCTGTTGGGAACAACCCATTGGCTCGGTATTTGCTCGCTATTGCTGGGATAGCATCCCTATATCCCATTCCCACTCCCTGTAGATGGCAAACAAATGAGTGTCTCTTGTCCGCAAGTGTTCGGCTGTTTATGTTTTTATAGATCCGTTAATGAGGCTGTTATTGTAGATCTATTGTAGATGAGGCGGGGGCACTAAAAACAATCAAAGTTGCGTAAACAAACAATGGCGCTGTCTGGGATGGGTTGTCGTCATATTGTTCCAAATATAGCCCCTGTGGTTTCCACAGCTCTTATGATTTATGTCTTATGTTATATCCACCAATGCATTTTTAATCTTGCAGAGCTGGCCTTTCGAGTTCCACCAGAGCAGTCGCAGTTTGGCTTTTGCGCCGTCATCTTCGACCACCTCCTCTCGCATGGATTGGCAAACGCTGCATGCGCAATCTTATCCGAAGTCCACGCGAAACGAAGTCCATGTTTCGGCGGATCTCAGCTACCACCAGTCGCCGGAATCCCATAGTCACTGGTACCCGGCGGAATTGCATCAAATGGAGCCAGCGTCCAGCTGTTCCTACGAAACTGGAATGGGGCAGCATCAGCGCGGTATGGCCATAGCCACCAGCCACGCCCATGGCATTTAAATGATAACTAATCTAAACTTATCTTAAATGTTGTTCTCTCTCAAGCGAAATGTAATTTACCACCTAGTAAGTGTATTAAAACGTGATTTATTTGTACATGTATTCCTATGTCAATCCTAAACTTATACTATTATGCCAAAGATTGGAGATACCTCATGATTTTGTGTGTAGAAAATATATCTTTGTTGTTTAACGAATATGACTTTTGAACTTTATTTGAATTGGCGCTTTATATGTCAAGCAAAATGCAGCCCTGGTATTTTCTTTTGCTGTAGCACTGGTAGTTTGGCAGCCCTAATAAACAGCTGTTTCCGTCACAATACAAACAAAGAGCTGCTAATAACAAAAACAAATGACTTTCTTGAAGCGAGATTTGAACTCCCTACTTAAAAACAACAGTGTTAAATTGCAGTTTTAAACATAAAATATTAAAGCAAAATAAATGCACTCCTTATAGCCAATTTCGAATGATGTTATACAGGAAGTATATAAACTGAAAAAACTTTAGAAACTTTAGTTACAAAATGTTTAAATTAGTTTTTGTGGAAACCGTACACAAAAGCTAAAGTACTCTACTCTTGTAGTGTGTTTATTTTGTGTATTTAACATTGAATGTAGTCCAACAACAATCGCAGTAGAATAATAATTGTACTAGCGATTATTTTAACACTAAAGCAACTTATTACATATGTATTTTCGCGGTTAAAGTTCACGCTGTGAAATCCGCGATTAGATTCGATTTAGGCGGATCAGATCAGTAGCACATACACATTCCCTCTTGGGTTTTGTTCACTAGCGCAGCACTTGACTGCCCACTGAGCGCAATTCGCATTTTGAGCAGCAATCATTCAGTGCGCGATACTCAACAAAGACGGACGCCTCGCGGTGGAACGTTAATCCGTGCAATACCCAGAGAACCTGTTTACGTGACTTGAATACCACAGCACTGCAAAATGCCAGCTAAACAAGTGAATCCCGATCTGCAGAAGGAGCGCAACACCGCCACCTTCGATCCCCGGGAGTTTTCCGTCCTATGGGCTGGTGGCGAGGAACTGTTCAAGGAGAAAAAGGCACTGGGTAAGCTTAAACAAGTACGAAAGAGCTCGGACTGCAAGCTCTTCTTTGGTGACCCCGAACAACTAACTATTCACTTTAACCGGTGGCTTAAAGCTTTATCTGAGCTTGGCGCAATAGCGTTTCTCAATCCAAGAAATTGTGCCAGAAGCATGACTTAACAATTAAACAGGCCTCAAGCTAGACTTAAGCCCAACGATTGTTTTTAAGACATGGGTTATCTCTTTTTGATTGCCCATTTCGAAGCTTATAATCACACAATATTTTCTTTATACATACGTATAGCTCCGATAAATCGCCACCCTATCAACCCCTTTGTTTTGATCCGCTTGTTCTTTGCCCGTTCATTCATAAGTTTTGATGTAGGCACAGTCGCAAGGGTCATTAATTATGTATTCCGCATAAACAAATCGCTACAAGTTAATCGGCAGCTATTAGCCACCTCATAAGTTATTAATCTTTGAACTTCGAACGAATCTCGATCAATCCGAGTTGCCGTGTACTTTGAATGTTTGCAGCTAGTCCACGCCATCTATTTCTAGACCCACTTGAAATTGGTTTAGCTGATTGGTTTATCTGACAGATTTGTGCGGTCGTACAAGGCATCATAAATGGACAATACTCGGTAACACCCGCGAATTAACGAAGAATAATGACCACTCATGATTACACAGCGGAATTGAAAACCGTTATCTTTATAGCCTATCCTAACATGCTAAATCCCCTTCTTAACTTTTACATAATTAATTGACGAGTTTTTTAAACCGAAACCTTCTATTCATAATTTATATAGAGAAAATGTTTTTGGAGGATCCTGCTCTCCAGGATGACTTGCCAATTTCCTACTTATCTCACAAGGAGCTTTATGAGCACAGTCTGCGCAAAGCTTGCATCATTGGGGAGAAGATCCGCAAGCTACGTGCTGATGGCGAAGATGGAGTGGATACCTACAAGTAAGCGAACCTTAAAGTAAACCTCTATGAATATTTCATTAAAGACTATAAATTTTTTAGTGCTCTGCTTGGTGGATCTCTAGGAGCTGCTATTTTAAAAGAGGGCAATCCCCTGACCCTGCATTACGTCATGTTTGTGCCCACTATCATGGGTCAAGGTACAATGGACCAGCAGGTTGAATGGCTCAGCAAGGCCTGGGACTGTGAGATCATCGGCACCTATGCCCAGACAGAGCTGGGACACGGAACTTTCCTGCGAGGTTTGGAGACCCGTGCTGACTACGACGCCAGCACCCAGGAGTTTGTGATTAACACACCATCACTCAGTGCCTACAAATGGTGGCCAGGAGGATGTGAGTTTTTTTTCTGTACCAATTTATGGTCATAAATTGTAACTATTTTTATGATTTGCAGTGGGACACACTGCCAACCATGCGGTCGTGGTGGCCCAGCTCTACACCAAGGGCGAGTTCCGTGGCCTGGCTCCATTTATCGTGCAGCTGAGAGATTCCGATACGCACCGACCCATGCCCGGCATCGACATTGGAGATATTGGCACCAAATTGGGCATGAAGGGCGTTAACAATGGTTATCTGGGACTGAAAAACGTTCGAGTGCCTTTGAACAATATGCTCATGAAGAACCAGCAGGTTCTGCCTGATGGTACCTATGTGGCGCCCAAGAACAGCGTGCTTACCTACGGAACCATGGTAAAGTCAAGAACCCTTACTATTCCTAAGCAAAAATTAATTTTGTTTATTCTGTTGTAGATGTTTGTTCGCTGTGCCTTGATTCGTGATACCGCCCAGAGCCTGGCAAAGGCATCCACCATTGCCACCCGCTACTCCGCAGTCCGCCGGCAAAGTCCCATTGATCCCAACCAACCGGAGCCTCAAATTATGGATCACACCACGCAGCAGCTTAAGGTGTTCCCCCAAATAGCTAAGGCCATTGTCTTCAAAACTACTGGTGATGGCATCTGGAACATGTATAATGTGATTTCTGGCGAAATCGAGCAGGGCAATTTGGATCGGCTGCCCGAGATGCACGCCCTCTCCTGCTGCCTGAAGGCCATCTGCAGCGCTGATGCCGCCGCCGGAGTGGAAACGTGCCGTCTCTCCTGCGGAGGACATGGCTACATGGACTGCTCCAACTTCCCCACAATTTACGGCATGACCACGGCTGTTTGCACTTATGAGGGCGAGAACACAGTGATGCTGTTGCAAACTGCTCGTTACTTGGTGAAGGTTTACGGTCAGGCTTTGAACGGAGAGAAGCTGGTGCCTACGGTTTCCTACATTAATGATGCACTCAACCAAAAGAAGTTCAATAACTTTGATGGGTCTTTGGAGTCCATTGTCAAGGCCTTCCAGTTTGTGGCCGCCAAGTAAGTAAAGACTAGATAACTAAAACCATATATAGAAATTCATTCCTCGGTTAATTTTAGCAAAACCCGAGTTGCCTATGAGCAGCTTGAATTGCGACGCAAGCAAGGTCATGGTACTGAGGTGGCAGCCAACTTGTGCGGCACTTTCTTGACAACTGCGGCGGATGTAAGTCAACATAATTTATTGCAGACTACAATATCTACAAATGCCGTAAATACTTATAGCTCCATGGACGTGCCTTCCTGGCTCAGACTGCCTACACGGAACTCTTGGCCTTGTCTCGAAATGTATCTCAAGCTTTAGCTGATGTCCTGAAGGTTGTACTCGAGCTTTATCTAGTAGATGCCTGCCTCAACCGAATTGGCGATTTCTTACGGGTGGGTTCCAGAAAAATGTAAATAGCGAACGTATTATTTATCCTTCCCCTAACAGTTCATTGATCTGACCGACCGAGATGTCACGCAATTAGAGATTCGTCTGGAGAACTGCCTAAAGCGTCTGCGTCCGAATGCCGTCACCCTGGTTGATAGTTTCGATCTGCACGATCGCGTACTCGATTCCGCCCTGGGTGCCTATGATGGTAATGTTTACGAGCACATCTTTGAGTCCACAAAGAAAAATCCGCTGAACAAAGAGCCCGTGAACGGAGCATTCCACAAGTACTTGAAGCCATTCATGAAGGCTCATCTTTAGATTACAACTTGTTACTCTTGAAGTCTCTCCTCATTGTTACTATTGTAAATATACCTTTTTGTATTGTTTTCGTATTTTACAACTATTTGATTAGCAATTGATCTGAAAGACAATATTATTGTACTACTGATGAAGTAATGGCTTGCGCAGTAAAAACTAGGCTTTAAAATTATACACAAATAAAATACTACTCACAAAAAAATTCATTGGGCTTAACTAAATCGCTTTATTAAAGTTTGTTTTCTGATGGAGTTGCAAGATAGAGAGTAGCTCACTTATTGACCTCGTAAAATGAAGGGATTTACGACGCACTTGCCTTCGAGTTACGTTGTGCGTAAAGACGCCTCAGCAATCGGTTGCCAGCCAGGAATGTGAATACTGCGATGGGGATCAGCAGACGCAGCGTCTGGAACATGTTGAGCTGCAGCCAAAAGACGAAGAACAGCACCAGGATGCCACCGAAGCCCAGGTGGAAGCCGATCGTGCTGGGGGCCAGCGTCAGGTTGGACACATTGATGCCCAGCTTGCCCCAGAACACGAAAAGTAACACCAGCGGGGTGATGCAAAGTCCGGTGAAAATGTCGGAAACAATGCGAGGCGGGCGCTTGTCAGGCACACGGAACTGATGAATGATTTCAGGCAGAGGTCCCGAAGTGGTCTTGGGTTTGACTTCTGTAAGTAGATTATGGTAACTCAGTATCTTTTAAGATTAATAGTTGCTAATCTTACCCTTGTCCTCGTTGAATTTCAGTTGGACTTCAGCCACCAACCACTCGAATGAATTGGACAAGGAGGCATCGCCCACGGTCAGGTAAATGCTGTAGGTGCCGCTCTGGTAGTTGAAGTTCTTGCCATTGTTGCCCACATCCATGTCAAACTTGTAGGCCTTGCTGCTATCCTGCTCGGCCACAAAGATTATCTCCTTGTCAGTTTTCTTGTTGAACAGACGCACGAAGGCCTGATGGACGGCCAGAGGCTTGTTATTTGACTCCTCAACCAAAACGGCCTTCAGCAGCAGCTTCTGTGTGCTGTCCGCGGATAGAACCTCCTGCAGTTTGCCGGGATAGGTCACGCTCTGCTTGCGAGTCGCAGCACTTGCATCAGATTCGGCAATGCCCACCTCCAGAGATTGAACCTTCACGCGTCCAAGAACCTTGAACTGCAGGGTTTGAGTGTAGACACCATCGGCATTCAACTCCGCCTGGTAGATTCCGCGGGCTGGCTTCAAGCTGGTAAGATCAGCCACATAGGTGGTTTTGTCGGAGGACTTCGAGGCTACAGCGATCTTCTCAGCCAGCACAGAGCTGTCCTTCTTGCGGATAACCTTGGCATTAATAGTTTTGGGGGCAGGCGATAGGGGCTTGCCGAGCAGATCGACAATAGCCACGTTCAGCGTGGGCGACTGGGCCTCCAGCTGTCCATTGCCAATGAGTTGCACGCAAATGGGGGCTATTTTATCGGCACCACTGATGGTCTTCAGTGCCTCGATCAGCACATGAGCTCCCTTGGCGGTTTGGACGGATCGCCGGCTGAGGAAGTAGTTGGCAAACTTGACAGCCTGATCGGCAGTAACTGGCAATGGCTTCTTAAAGGTCTTGCTCACGCCAAAGGCACCGTTGATGATCAAGGAAGTGATGCTGAGACCGCCTTCGAATTGCAGAAGCTTGCCGTCCACTTCATCAGCCTGTACAATGGCATCCTCTACGCGGTTTGCGATGAAGGAGGCACTGTCGCCCAGGAATGGGGCAACATTGAAGGCGTAGCCCAGACCGCTGAGCGTGTCGTCCTTCTTGAGCAGTTCCTGCAGGCGCTTCACTAGTTTTCCTTGTGCGGCCTCATTGACCTCAACGCCGAGCACTTTGTGGGTAACCACGCGGTAGAAGATCTCTTGGGTGCTGCCCAGTTCCGAGTTCAGAGAACCGTAAACCTTGGAGAGCAGACTCTCGTCGATCTTCGCAGAGCAGCCCAGGTTTCTGCTAGCACCAATATAGTAGTAGTCCTTTTCGAAGCTCTGCAAGGAGATAATGAAGCATAAATAGGGATACACAAATGGGCGTGTGAGAAAAAACATACGTTCAGCTTGGATTCTGCATGTAGCGTGGCAATCTTTTTGCAGATTGGCTCCTTTTGGGTGGCGTCGGTCAGTTGAATGTTAAGGCTGGAGAAAAAGATGGACTGCAGGTCGCTGGAGCCGAATCCGTCCACGAAGACCTTTTGCAGGCGGCTGAGATCTTTGGGGCCCAAATGGCTGTCCACGGTGAGAGCACTCCACGTTGGCCCACAAGCGACCATTACGCAGAGAAGAATCAGACCTGCGTGGATAGAAAACACCATTTAGTTCCAAGTCGCCGGCAATCGTTTAACCACGAAAATCAGACAGAGACAGCGAGAGAGCTACGTCTTTGCAGCCGGCGTTTCCCCTGCAGGTTGCTTAAGCCGCCAGGTTTTTGGGTTGAACACCAAGTAACTTACGCACCTAACTTTAACATTTTCCTATTTGTTGTTGCGCTTTCACACGCCGCTTATATTCTATAGGAAAATAAAAGAAAATTGCTCAAAAGCACCGCCTGTGCCTCGATATTTTATACACGTCAGCGGCCGAGAAGGCTATCGATATTTTTCTTCTCTAAGCAAACATCGGAGGTTCTTATGAAAAGTTATCGATGCGTTATTCTAGTGTAACCGTATGCTTAGTACTGGATACTGTGAACTGTTAATCTAGCAGTTCAAATTTTCAAAAAACAAACCGAAATTAAAAGCAATTGGCTGTGTCTGTTGTCTGTGAGATTCGGAAAAATTGATTTCAAACTTAGAAAATTTGCTTTTTATGTTATATTTTCAAACAATGAGTTTCGAAATTTGGGTCTTAATTTTAAGAAAACGTTTTTACACAGCATAATATGAATTAAAGACTTCAATTCCGAAACCCCTAGGGAGCAAACTTTTCGGTGCACTCATTTATAGGTCTGGTTATGGAATATTTCCTCTTGAAGGTCTTGGTTACATCTCCTTCGTGATTCCAAAGGGTTACGGCAGTGGTGCAGTACAATGGATACTTGTTGGCTAGAACTTCCTCGGTTTCCTCGTTCTTTGGCGGCACATCCTTGCAGAATTGGTCGTAATACTCCGTGCGGTCCTCACCCAAGTCCACCTTAGCTGAAGCCTGTCGGTTGTATTCGGCGAAAAGCTCCTGCCATAGGAACTGCTCCATTCGATTCTCTCGAGTTGCTGGAGTAACAAAAGAATTTTTTAAAAAGGTACTCAAATCTCATCATCCAAAACTTACGAAGAACTTTCTTTATTTTGGGTGGAGCAAAACTGACTTGCGATTCCGTAAGTTCCGTAGAACAGGGACCCACCGGAAGAACTAAATTATTGCCACGATCAACCATTTTAGAATTAGTTATTTATTCTTAATTTTTAGTGTTAATACTAGGGTAAATAATTTATTCGTTTGTCAGTAAGAGACTGACGGCTACTTCGATATAACAAACTACCGGGTTATTGCTAAGCAACGTCCTGTTGTTCTGGACTGTTCTCTTGATCAGCTGGAGAATCGTCCTCCACTATGAGTGACACTTCCTTGGGCCGGAGTATCCAATAGTAAACAATTAAGGTGGCCAAAAATAGGACTCCACTGTAAACGATCCACTCCCAAATGAACCCAAACCACCAGGACTCAAACTCCTCGTTTGCATACCAAATGGATGATATGGTGATGTTCTCCGCCAGAGTGAGCACCAGATAACCACCGTACCACCATCGAATGCTCTTAAAACACACTCGAAACTCCATTAGAACAAAGATGTAGATGTAGGCGAGTAGTAGAAGGAATAGATTGCGACTCCAGCTCCCTCGACAACGGGTTTCCAAGGCCAGACAAGCCAACATCAGGGCATAATGAACTCCAACTAGGATGAAGAAAGCCTTTGGGTAGAAAACACAGAACGTGGACAAAGACAGCATCCTCATGGTGATAAAGGCAATCCATCCGAAGAAGGACACTGTTCTACCGGCAAAGTCATCCTGCTGAATGCCATTCACTATTTTTGTGGGTCTTGGGAAGTAAAAATCAACCACATCCTTCGGAGTCAGCGGAGATGCTTTGGGGGATTGTGGAATCAGAATAGTTCGCTCCTCAGGATCCTCTTCCTTGACCCGGCCCATCAGCAACTTTGGAGGATGCGGGACATTCTCCTTGATGTAAAGCTGAGCGTTAACCAGCAGCATGTCCTTAAAGGTTTCCAACTGTGAAAGAGGTCTGGTGACCCGACGACTCCTGCGGTGATCATTGTCCGACATGGTTCTTCGTAAATCAGGAGTTGGTGGGTCATCTTCGGTGGTTTTCAAAACAGGCAATTCCGGTGGCGCTGTTTTTGGAGGAGGTGGTGGCGCCGGAGTTTCCGGTATGCTGTCCAAAACCTCAATGGTGTTCACATCACCCAGGTCTTCATATCTCACTTTCAATTTAGGCCGAGTACCTTGCATCTTCTCCTCATCCGTGGCATTGTCTTTGGGTCCAGAGTGCAGCAATGCCCTCGTCTCCAGATGCTCCAAGCCATCGTTGTCCACCTCGTCCTCTCCCCGAATGTGCAACTCGTGGGTGGCTTCACCTGAATTGGGAAGTGACCTGCGTGCCCGGAAGTTCTCCATGATTTTGTCCGACTCCGGGAAGCTGGCTATGGTGCGCTCGGACTCCCTTTTCTTTTGCTCCGCTTCGCAGCAGAGGCGCTCATTCTGCTCCAACTGGCAGCGATGGGTGTCCACCTGTTGGGGCGTGGCCCAAGGATAGTGGCGACCCACCCTCCTCTGGCTCTCGATCCTGTGGTAACTGGTGGTTATGGCGGCCAGATCAATCGCGGAAAAAACTAGGGACATGGCCTGAACAGCAGCTATAAAATGGGAAATAAATTTACAACAAAACTTATCATAGATGCGGGAATTCACTTACTGGTTTCATAGTTCCGAAATATATCCTGTGCCAGCATGTAGTACAACTGCAGAATAATCTGTGGAGCTGCCTGAGCGTAGGCTTGTATCAGGAGATACAATTCGATATTGGATGTTTCTGTGGCCTTGGCCAAGCACTTCATGCGCTCCACATCGTCTTCGTCGTGGAAGAGACCCTCGATGGCCCAAAATAAGCGCGTACAAAACCTTATCGGTAAAAGTTAATAAACACGGCAGTGACCCACATTTTTACCCATCGACTCACCTGTAAATCACGAAAAAGGGGAACAGCAATAGCTTCAGCAGTCCAATGCCAAGGGCAATGCACTTGTTCCGCTGCGAACAGGCGCAATCCCTCTGCTCCTTGGAGGCCAAAACCAGGAGGAAGGTGATCAAGGGAGGAAGGATCACCAGGACCAGGGTGCCCGCTCCGAATCCTGGTTCCTTCTGGCTGAAATGCTGGTAGCTCAAAGCTAAATCCGAGGCAGTTTGGACGATGTAAACTAGGAGGCCCAGACAAGTGGGCACTATATAGGAAACCCAGATGCGCGTTCGACTCCGGATCGTATAACCCAGTATATGCGGTGGAGGATTGGCGGCATGGACCTCCATCTCTGCCGTGACTCCACTTCCTGTGGGAGTTTCCCTTATAATTCTGGATAAAAAAGCTCCTTCTTTACATCTGTAGCTTGCGAAATGCGCGGTGATACTGAACCACTATGAGTAATGAGATTCTCTCTTTGAATCACTATCTTTAATGGCGAGATAAGATTAAAGTGAGCCAAACATTTTTGAGGTGAGAGAGTCAGTGGTTTGTTTACGTTTTTGCGCCATTAAAAAAGAAGACTGTAGACCCCAAGGTATGCGAAAATGTTAACTCTTATATAGTTTAAAGTAAATAGATTAATAATCAAGTAGTTTAATTGAAATAAATAGACTTTTGTTGCATTGAAAATCTCTTATATCGTTGCTTGTTTTTAATTCTTTTACAATAGACAGATTTAAAACAGAATACTAGTGATTAGGTGTAGATGCGCCGACCTAGGAGTCGTACCAGGTCTTCTTCATCCAGTTGGAAGGCTTGCAGGGCTCGTCGAGCACCACGAAGGATCCGGGTTGCGCCTGACCTCCTGCCGGCTGCTTGGCCCGTCGACATCCCACAGCGTACTTGGGATTCCCCTCGATGATCGACGAGTTCTCCCGGCAGCTGGCTGCGTTCTGGAGCACAGAGGCTCTCCTTCCGTATCTGGCCGGCTTCTTGGCCGCGTTGCCGCCCACCTCCTCGAACCTGGTGGCCACCGGCTGCTCCGGCTCCTTGGCTTGCCGTTGCCTGGAGGTCCTCCGCTTGTGGGGAGCCTGCACTGGCGGCTGCCTCGCCTCCAAGGAGGAATCGGAACTCTTGCGGAGATTGGCAGGTGCACCGGGTGGGGCTCCCTCCGAGTCCCTGGGACGCTCCCGCAACTGGTAGTTGTACTGGGCCCTTCGGTACTCCGGCGTGGCCGTGACCTCCGATGGAGGAACTGTCACCAGGACGGGCGTCTCCAGATCCTCATCCCGCTCCGGCTGGTGGTGGACGGAGGGGGCGTGGCCGACGCCCGAGGTGGGCAGCCGGAAGCAGGAGGTGGGCTTCTGGACGACGGGACGGGAGCGCGGGAAGTCCTGGTAGTTGTTCCTGTACTCCGGGTTGAACTCGATCTTGCCGCGCAGGCGGAGGAAGGGCTCCCTGGGCTTGCCCCGCTCGGGCATCTCGGTGATGTGGGGATCTCGGAAGCTCTCGTGGTATTCGGGAATCTCTTTGGTGAACTCCCCGCGCGGACGCAGGTGGTCGTCCGTCTTGAGGGACTTCTCTTTGACCACGTGCTTGGGTGGGTCGATGAATTTGTCGCGGTACTCCGGCACCTCGGATCCGGGTGCCCCGGCTGCCTCGGAGCCGGAGACGCGCAGGTTGTCGTCCTTCTTGATGGGCGCACTCTTCGAGTAGTTGGCGTACATCCGGAAGCTGTCCCGGTACTCTGGCACGGCCACGAACTCGCCCTGGATCTTGATGCTGCTCATCTGCGGAATGGAGTGCGCCTTCTCGGGGAACTGCTGGACGAACTGGCGCCGGTACTCGGAGGGCTCCGGTACCTGGCCCTGCTGCTCCCTGTCCACCGCCTGGGCCCGCATCTGCAGGTGGCACCGCTGCTGCTCCTGGGCGGCCACATCCCGCCGGAACTTGTCCGTGGCCAGCTTGCTGCCGGGCTGATGCTGATTCCTGGCCGCCAACTCGGCCTCGTCGAGGAACACCTCCCGTGGCAGTATCTTGGTGCTGGGGTCCAGCATGAGGTACGAGGAGTTCTTCATGCCATCGGTGGCGCCGCCGCCGCCTCCCTCTCCCAGCTGCAGGTTCTCCGGATTGCGGACCGGAAAGGTGCGGGAGCTGTGGTGGGGAAAGTAAATTGATTTTGATTGGTTTTTATTCAATTACCAAGTCATTGATTGAGGGTATTTTGCCATGTATTTAATACTTGTCCAATTTATATCCACAGACAGGGAAATTGATTTCTTTTTTCGGATTCCTAATGGAAAACTACTATGAACTTTTAACTTTTCTGATGCCTTCTCAAGGAAGAAAATATTCCTAAACCACTCCAGAATAAATCATTAACTAATGTTGTGCAGAACTTATTTCTTTAGTAACGTACTTGGCTTATCAAGAGGTTTGTCTAGTGCTTAGGACCACCCAATATGAATAATTGATAATCGATTCTTGTCTTTAACTATGGGCTACAATTAGGTAATTAGGGAAAGAAACTCACAATCGCAGGTCCTCGGGCGTGTACCAGTGGTATTTCTCCTGGTGCTCCGACAGCAGCTGCATGAATCCCTCCAAGCGCAGCGAGGTGGCGCGTCGCAGCAAGGATCTGGGTCGGGATTGGGTGCCGTGGCCCCGGAAGTGCTTGCGGTACTCGGACTTCAGGGAGCCGAAGCTGGGCACTGGCTCATCGCCGCTATAGAGGCACACGTTGCTCCTGGTGTGCAGGTGGACGGGCTGGCGGCGGCGGAAGTACTTGAGGTCATCGACGGCTATGTACTCGTGCGGATGCTTGATGGCGAACCGGCTGAGCTCGCCCTGCTTCTGGTTGGCTGTGAGATCGGGCTCGGAGAAGGACCGATTCCAGCCAAAGTCGGCATCAAAGCTGTGGGATAGCACAAAGTCTGGTTAGGATTCCCGATGTGAGTTCTCGAAACATCCGACTCGTCTTGTCTTTGGCTGCCAACTGAGCGAAAAAGTTGCGGGCACCGCCGGTGGTCGCCACCACAACCAAATAACAGGTAGGTCCCCTAATAACGGGGGCACAAATTCATCCAACTCCCGCCAACCGCTTGCCATTGCCACGCAAAAGTCTCGGATCGGCGGGATAAATAGTGGGAGGTGGAGGTGACTTCAGACAGCAAAGGCATTCCTCCATATCCACATCCACATCCACCTCCGTTTCCATTTCCAGACAAATGGCGTGCCACGGTTACCAAGTTGCTAGGCACACTCACAAGCCTTTGTAAACAAACTAATGAATGGGGAAGCGGATGAAATTGCTGCAAATTAGAAAATTGTCTATTGGATTCGACGGGAGCAGCCGGTGGCCGAAGACAGGGTCGATCCAAGGGCTAAGGTGTCCGGAAAAAAAACCTTTTTTGTGAGCTCAAATAAATGAATTATAATTTAAATTTAAAGGGAGAATTTTGTACAAAAAATCGGAATTAAATTCCTTTTTTTTTTTAATGAGCTCAAAAAAATGAAATATAATTTAAATTTAAAGGGAGAATTTTGTGCAAAAAAATTGGAATTAAATTCCCCCTTTCTTGGCAGATCTGTCCCTGGAAATCTCAAAAATGGAATTTCCCCATTCCAATCGATGCCAATCAATAGCTCACGAAATCGGCGACTTTTGTTAGTCCTGGCAACGGCTGGCGCCCCACTGAAGGAGGTCCTTGGTTATCCATATCCGGAAATGAGTTTTTTGTTGAGGCATTGCCAAGGACTCGTCGCCCCAGCGCGGAGTCCATTTAAAATGCACAAGGATTGCCAGTCAAAGGTGAGCCAGCGCGCATGCAAATTGCATTCGGTTTTTACGGCCGGTACCTGGCTAAATGTGACCACAAACACCTGTTGCGCTGCCATCGGAATTTAAACTTCTCGCCATGGCTGAAAGTTTTCGTGCGTGCGGGGAAATGTGCCAGTTGAATGGCTATAATTGATGGCTGCCAAAATGTTGAATTATCCGAAATCTGTAATTTCTTTTTCGTGATGCGGGGGGAGTGTGCGTGATTGGTGCTGGTTGAATCAGAAACGGAAACAGACAGAAACATTAAAGGGCTGCACGTAACTAGGCCCCCGACGAAGTCTGACCCAATTTCTGGCCAACTTTCGCCCCACAGAAAGAGAAGTCGCCCTAGGACTTCGCAATAAAAAGTCCAGCTGGCGAACGGCTAATCTTGACAATGCCAAATGACCTTTGGCTATTTTTAAACCGGGCCAGCGTAACGCAACCCATTTAAATATGCTAATCAGCCGTTGGCCGGCCATTGCGATACCTGGACACACATAATTACAGTTGCAGATTTATGACGATTTAATTGCTGTTACACAGCCTAGTCACGCCACGGGGCGTATACGTAATGCAATAAACAAGAATGCACCATTATGTTAACAGGCATAAAAACAAGACAAGGTCAGCCGCAACCGGGATTTCGATTAGGTCTAACATCAATCACTTTAAATCAGTTGAAAGCTGAAACTGGTTACTGTATAGGGAAAAGGCTAAAGGTGGGAGCCTTTAAATCCTTTTTCATTATACTCTTTAGGATACTTCCTGATTAAATATGGATTAAAAACTTGGCACTCACTAAGGAGATACATAAAACCTTTTCTGCGACAAGTAAATTGGGTCAGAAATACGTTAAAACCTTCAAGGAACATAAGTTTTATTTAACTTTCTTTAGACCTTTAACCACTTGCTGGAGAGGTCATTAAATATGAATTGCTTAAAGGCGAAACTAGGAAAGTTGGGAACTAGAATCCCTCCTTACACATCGTTGCTTTTCCAGTCGTAGGCAATCGCCATTGTTGGTTTGCTTTTCTGGGGCTGCACTTTAATTAAACATTAAATGAGTCTGCACTTTGCGGGTAGAACTTGAGGCACTCATGTCGGGCACACACCCTTGGCCAGTGGCCGTCCACTAAGCCAGCAGTCCCTCCGAACCCAGCGAACCGCAAATGGCGCCATTCAAGCGCAGCTCGCCGCTCCACAACTTGACCGCTCAAATCGTAAATCCCAACTGAACGGTGCGCCACCAAGAAGTTAGCCACTTTTCGCACGCCAACTTTCCGACTTTTCCACCTTTCCGTCACCGCCCTCCGTCGCAACTCCACTGCGCTTCTGCCTTTCCAACATTTTCCCACGGCGACTGACTTGAGGTGTCACTGGGGGAATAGCAACAAAAGCGGGCTAAATGTGGGCATTCCGTTTTTTTGGCTCAGCACTTAGAGAAGTGCTGCCACATGCAATCGCGTAGTTTATGGCCTGCCCCTCCCCATCCCCATCCTCCTCCGGCTCCGTTGAAATCAAAAGTTCTCAGCTGCAGTTGATTTGAATATGAAATGGTGTTTTGATTCCCATTTTGGCCACCCGCTGCAGCTGTCAGAATTGAGTTCTTTAACCCAGTTCGCGGCGTTTTGACGCCTCGCTAATGAAACCATGCTTATGAGGCTCCAACGAGCACATTTGCCTGATTTACTCGCCTCTTAACGATTTCATTTCGCGACGCGGTCTCCATCATGATAATAATTTCCTTTTCGCCTGGCACGCAACTCCGGCGTACATGGCTTTCAATTGTCATGAGCAGCGGTGGCTTCCGGGGTGCGGATGCGGGTCAAGGGCAAATCAATTCGCCTGCGGCGTCGGAAATGCTGGCTGACAGAGTGTTGCTGGAATCGGATTGAGTGGGATTGGCGTCTGCTTTATTGCGTCTATAGCTATGTTGTGTAAACTAGTTTGTGTGCACTTTGTGTGGATGGGTGTCGCTGGGATTAGACCTTGGACAGGCCCTCCCAACGATCCGGAACTGTGAGGAAATAGCGATCCATGGCGTCGATGAAGCGCTGCTTGTAGCGCTCCGGGTTGACCACCGTGGGATCCTTGCCCTTGCCGCCCAGAATGCCCGATCCCTTGATGATGGACTCCACTTTCTTGTCCAGGGTGAAGGTGCGTATGTAATCTGTAAGTCAAATCGATTTGATAGTACAATTAAATCGATTAATTTAGTTCAAGACTCACCTATAATACCCAAAACCAGAACGCTGTTTTTCGTGTCCAAACCCACTAAAAGTGAGTAGTCCATGACGAGGTTTCTCTCCAGGAAAGAAGAGTCCCGCTGGATGGCATCCCTCAGCACTGTTTTGCTGTGCGACAGCACATACAAAGGCTTCGACCAGGACACTGTAAACAACATTAAGATTAAGTTTAAAACTCTAATGTTGGTTTCTAATAAATACTTACTCTGCACCAGATTCTCATCCAGCAGTACGATCTCGCCCTGTTGGTTACTGGGATCCACCAAACGGTTTCTCTCCGAGCCCTTCAAGTCAAATTTATTATCGATTTCGCAACCGTAAAACAAATTCTCCATGACCATCACCGAACGTTCCACGCAGGAGCTGAAGATTAGGAATATTTTTGTACTTAATAAAAGTAAAAAGAAAATATATTAGAATGAACATACTCCTTTTTCTTAACGGTCACTTTGAAGACCCCAAAGATCTTGGCCAGCAGTGTGGGCAGTTGCTGCTGCTGGCACCTGTCGATGTACTCGAAATACTTCGGAGCAAATGGCTCGAAGATGTTCATTTCCTTGGAGTTCATTTCCTTGAGCACAAAGCGATCATCTGTTGGTGATAAAATCAGTTGAGTACTGGTGACTTGAATTTAATATATAGATAAGCCTACCCAACGTTTTGCAAAAGCGAGATCCTGATTTACCGCCCCTCGCCTCCCACTGGACACTTTTGCAGAGGCTTCTGGCCAGGGCAATCCTTGCGTCTTCTTCCAGATCAGTTGCTTCCTCCGTGTTCCGTGGGCCTCCAACGTCGCTGGGCTTGCGCACCAGCTCCATTTCGGAACCGGTGCGACTCTGTGAGATTCTCAACTCCTCGCGCATCTTGCTCTTCTCCAGCCGGCGGTACAGGGATTTGTCCAGCTTGGGAGGCTTCAGGCTCTTCGCTCTCATTGCATCGAACTCTCGGGCAAAGAAGATCTTGCACTGAAACTGGCAGCTGCTGTCCTGGAAAGCCAGAGTGATGTGTGGACTCGGTGCCTGCTTGGTGCGTTCCTTGCTCTTCTCCTCCGTTTCGGAAGTCGCGGCAGCTGAAGGAGGAATCGAAGCACTTGGAGCAGCGCTTGTGTTACTCGAGGTTCGCGATAGGCTGGGACTGTCTTCGGCATCGCTCATGTTCTCCGCCAGCGGGATCTTCCGCTTCAGCTGCGGACTTGAGTGAGCAGCAGTGCTGCAATAAGCCCCATTGGTGTTGGCCTCCGCCTCCTCGATTGCCTTCTGATACTCCGCCGAGGTCAAGCTGTAGGCAATCACCGAGCTCAGATCGTTTTCCCGGACGTGGATGGGAATACCGCCCAAGGGAAGCGTCAGATGATCCTGTGCGGGAAAAGGCGACTGCAGCGGGTTCACCTGATTCCCCGAGGGCAGCAGCTGGGTGAGAATCTTTTTGATGGATTTCTTATCCGAGTAGACGTTGACGGTGGATGCCAGCAGCTGGTCGATGGAGAACTTCTTCTCCGAAACCGACTGGCTGTTGGATGCACTGGTTTCGGTATCCTCGCTTGGACACTCCAAGGCTTCGTTCTCCTTTTGAGAATTGGAGCTGTTGGCCTTAGACGAGTCCACAGCAAGCTCTGGCCTTAGTTCCTCCGTGCAGATGGTTCCCGAGTCGATATGGTGCGCCTGCTTGGCGGTCAGCTTCTCGATCTCCTGCAGCCGCGGGCCCCACAGCTCGATGCTCTCGGCCAGAGCTCTCCTCGCCATGGCCAGGGCATCGCTGGTGTCGAAGGCGGTGGCCCTGCTGTCCGTGAGCAGCGTGTGCACGATTTCGATCTTCTGCTTGAAGATGAACTGGTCGTGGGTGAGCATGGTCTTCAGCTGCTGCACCAGCGGGGAGTTCTCCTCCTCGGTGGCGAGATCGGCAATGCGCTCGTGAATCCTGTTGTACACCTCGTGGCCCCGCACCGAGAAGTTCTTGATCTCCTCCTGGGCCTGGGCGCTGGGAAAGGGCTTCGGAATATCCAGCTGCAGGACCAGCGAGGGCAGATCCGTTTCCCAAACCTCAACGGGCGTGTACTGGAACTTGGCGCCCACTCCGCGGAAGCTGAAGTGGTGAACATAGTCGCGATGCAGGGAGTGCTCGCACGGACTGCCGCCCTGCTCTGCGTCCACCGGAGAGGGCCGTCGCTTGTAGGCGTGGCCGTGGAACCGCATCTCTAGGTACTTGGCCAGCGAAAGGCACTTGGCTGAGTCGGCGAGTGGAATTGTGGGGGTTGTAGCATTGCAAATGCTGCACCAGGAGGTGAAGTAAATGCGCTTAGGGTCGGAACGGGTTAGGTCCTCGGTGAGGTAGACATGCACGCATCCCAGCGAGTGGACATAGCGACGCACGTGGCCCAGCATCGGCAGGTTGCAGGACGGGCACATCGAGTTGAAGAGACAGCAGTAGCGCTGGAGAAACTGTTCCAACATGATGTCGTACTGCCCGTAGAACTTCATGTCCAGCAGCATGGGCAGCTTGCAGAAGGACGAGACGCCCTTGGGATTGTAGTGGAAGCTGCAGAAGAGCACCGGCAGACGCTGGTGGTTCTGCGGATCCAGCGCATCCTTGTACAGCTGCTCCTCGCTGACCTTCTGCGGCCGCTGAATCACCTCCGCGTTCTTCTTCTTCGGCCGGAGCACTGTGGGATAAACGAGGGATAAGGATACGTATTTATAGAGGGAGGGCATTTTGCGCTTACTGGGAGCCGTGCCCTTGGGTAAGCGACCGCCAAAGGAGCGGAACTCGGCCAGTTTCGTTTGTATATCCCGACTGCTCGCAGGTGCCGTCATCTTCATCTGCACAAAGTCATGCGGCGGAAGCAGCTGCATTTGCTGGTTCTCCTTGTTGCCCGGCTCCGATTTGGAGGCCTCGCTGTCGCCCGTGCTTTCTGGCCTCTCCAATCCAGATCGCGACCATTGCTTGGAGAAGTACAGTTCGGCGGGAAAGAGCTTCCGCAGCTTGCACTTCCGACCCTGCTCCGTTTCCAAATACGGAAGCGGGAAAGTCAGGAAGGGACTGACAGAGAGCAGCGTGGAACTGAGTGCCGTGCGGAATCTATTATCGTATCGCGGCTCCACTGCCAGAGCCTCCACCACAGGAGGTGCACACGGCGAGGTGGACAGCGCCTCGGTTTGGGTTGCCCGCAGTGGGTCCGTAAAATCGGAGACATTCTCGCTGACAATGGTGGTGATCTTGTCCTCCGACTTGCGCTCCACAATAGCAGGTCGTTTAGCACGCAGCTCCGCCTCCGTCTCCGTTTTCGGACTCGTTTCCTTGGAGTCGAAAATCGAGGGTTTCGGACTCAGTGGCTGGGCGAATTCGTTCAGCAGGAAAGACATCTCCAAGCGCCAGTTGTAACGGGCAAAGAGCAACGCCGAGGCCACCCGCTTGACCCTGGCGAGTTCCGCATTGCTTCCGCCTCTCAGGAGACAAGTGTATCCCCGTGGATTGGTTAGCTTCTCAAAGAACATCAGCGTCTTGCCGTTGTAGCTTTTTATGTAGAAATCATTGCAGTAGCCCAGCTTGGGCATGGTGATATTCGACTCGATGGAACTGACAATGTCGCACTGCAAAGTGCGAGACAGACGCTCCATTACCGATAGCTTCACATCCAATACGAGCGTTACTCCATAGGATCTGAGTAGATCCTGGGCGATTCCCGCCACATTTTTGTGGACCAGCACAACATTGGGGGTGAAGCTCATGATGCGGGCACAGACATTGCGCAAGTACTCCTTCTCCTGCAGCAGCACGGTCTCAATGGTCACGAATTTGCCTTCAATACGCTCGTATCCAATGGGGCATTGCAGCAGCAGAATGCGGGGAAAGGGCACCCGCGTGGCCATGTCCTTGTGCGCAACGTTCTTGGAGAAGGCCACGCCATGCACAATCTTGGAGTCCTTGCGCCTGCCACCCGGCACCTTCTTAAAGTTCACATAGTTGCGGATGTCCATCAGATCGTTGCTGCAGTGCTCCGGCTTGAAGTGATTGGCGGCCGTCGAGCAGAGCATCTGGAGCACCTTGTCCCACTCCTGGTCCAAGTTGTGGGCGCGCAACATTTGCGCCAGCAGCTGCTCTTCGTGCTCGCAGTAGGATGCAAGGAGATTCGAAGTGGCTGTGGTGAAGCAGCGATCGTTCTCGAGTTCGTTCTCCAGCTCCTTTTCCTTTTCTTCGGCCGACAGGTCCATCGACTTCGGAGGCTGAGGCTCCGCATGGGGTGCCGCCTCAAACTGGGGACTCATCGTACGCGATGTGTCCGAGCTGCTGCTCTTGGCGAACTTATAGTGCAGCGTGGGGTCGAACTCCATCTGCTCAGGATCCGGGACAATGGGCTCGAGAAATCCAGCGGCCAGCATGGCATTTAGAATTGCCACCGCCTGCACTTCGTTAGCTGACTTATTGTTGCTGTTGAGGAACTCAATCAGACGCTGGCCACAATTCTGGGCGGGCAGATCGCGCTGCATCTCCTCGTGCAGAGTAATCAAAGAGTTCGACTGCTGCAGAATGTTCTTTCGATCATCAATGGAAAGAGTGGTGTGCGTGGGATGCGAACTGAAGCGCTCCTCCTGGTAGCCCACGGACATTTTGCGAGACAGTGGTGCCCTCTGCTGCTGCGGATGCTTCGCGTGCGGAGTGCCACTATCCTGGACCTCCAGTTTGTTGCTCAAGTGCTGTTGCAGTGCCTGCAGATCCTGGCCCATCTCCGAGCTAGATGACTTCAGGAAGGTCAGCACTATCTTGGAGCAGTAGTTGCACACCTTGAGATCGCCGTCGCAGCGGATGATCATGCCAGGCACCACTTGGTTGCAGCACTTCGAGCAAAAGATCTGACCGCACAGCCGGCAGTGGTGCTTTCGGCGGAAGGTGGAGAACTTCTGGCTACAGTCGTAGCACTCCTTGGCCTTTGAGTCGGGCATCCAGAAGCGCTGCAGTTCCGTGTCCTTGTAGTTGCGTAGATCCTGGAAGATGTATTTCAATTGATGTCTAATTAACTAATGATACAATTAATTACAGAATTGAAACACAATCATTTAGAGGTATGCCATTTTAAAATCGGATGAAAATATGAAAAGTTATGCCCTCAGAAGTTGTGAATTTCGGTCGCTTTTTAGCAAAACTATTTTTAAGTCAATAATTAGTCCGATTCATCGCCCGATCCGTTCCGACTTATATGCTGCGTGCAATAACCACACAACTTTTGGCAAAGTTTAAGCAAGATAGCTTTAAAACTAAATGACTAATTTACATATAAACAGACAGACGAGCTGATCAAGAATATACGAGTATATACTTTATTGGGATGAGGTATCTCCTTAAGTGCGTTGTCAGCTTCTGACTAAAATTATAAAACCCTCTGCAAGGGTATAAAAAAAATATATTTGTGCTGAACCACAAATTAGTCAACTCAAATGTTTGATAAAAACCCTGTGAACAAATTCCTGTGAATCATTTCCTCCCTCATGTTTTTTCGTTAATACTTTGGCTTTAAACCGTTAGCGAGTAAACAACTTTCACTCACGTTATTGTTTTTTGTGGCCACAATATTGCTGATGTGCTTGAGCACATTGGAAACGGTCCGCCCCTGATTCGCTTCGTTGGTTGGCAGAGGCAGCGCCTCGACGCGCTCGGTGGGCTCGGAATCCTCGGTTGCGGTGTTACTGGAGGTGCCTATGCTGCGGGATTCGCTATTTGCCCTTATGTTGAGCGTGGTAGGCGGCTGTGGGCGCCCCGATCCCACGCTGGAGCTTTCCACATTGGCGGCTTCAGGGGTGGAGGGTTGAGTTTCGCTGAAAAACTGAGATTTTCCCACCACTTGCACGGTCTGCGAGGAGGCACTGCTGCTGCTCCCGCTGGAAATGTCGTTGACGGTGTTGTAGCTCTGGTTATAGACATTCTGGATTTTGTTCACCACACGGCCGAAGAGCGATTCCGGCTTGTCCTCGAAGTTGCGTGCGAATTCGGTTAGTTTAGAAGGCGAGTGCAGGTGCTGGTGATTCAAGCTATTGCTTTGATTGTTGCTAGTCATGTTGCCGGGGTGTTAGGAGTTGGGCTTGTGGCGCCAACAGGCTGGTGGGCGAGGCGGTGGCGCTCGCCCGTGGACTCGAGGTCCTTGGTTAGATAGAGGTGATGTTGAGCTGGTCGATGAGGGCTGCGTCCGGTGCCAGCGAGCCCAACGCAAGATCAGTCCACTTTTGCTCCTGTTAAAAGGTAAGCACAGCATAGGAGATCTGCTGATTAAATTCGAGCAATAATGCTTACCTGTTCGCTGACCGTTAGGTGTGAATCACCGCCGTCTGCCTCCGGATCGGGTAGCTTTTCGCGTGGCACTAGAATCTGGTCGAACGGCAGAACTTCCATGCGCCAAGCATTGTCTACAATGTCCAGCAGCAGATCATCGATCGGTGCCTGTGGTAAAGGGGATAACACCTGGTATTATCTCGCCGTAAGGAAAAACAAGACAACGCCCCCGCAGCGAAATTACGTCATTCTGCGCCAATACCCGAATACTGGAGACACGCTATTGCTCGCGTATTTAGATTTATCACAATGGGCGCCTTGATAACTACGACTAATTGCTGTGAAGCGATAATTTTACCACAGTCACAGGGGACGTAGTTGTAGCTACTATCTTTCGGTTAGGAACGCAGCAAGTTGTAAGCACTCGTGCTTAAAGAGCTGCTCTCTTACCTGGCTGTCCATCACTTATGGAATAGTTTAATCAGAGATTGGCCAGCCTTCAACTGCCTGCCAATTGTTTGCTTAGCCTCTTTTAGAGTGTTTTTGTAAACAATTGGCATAGAATTGTGTTTTGTTAACCAAAACAGCTGTTTAGAGATGGGCTTTCGTTGATTAATAATATCGGTTGGTTTCCGTTGATTTACGGCACTGCCTATCGATCTGCAATCGATTTTAGCGCTTTTTGAATTTTGTTTGTTTTCTTGGGCAAATAAAAGCTGAAAAGTCAACAGAAGATCCAAACAACCAATTTATATTAACAAATAATGTATTTATTGGCAATTAGCTTATTGGAGGCGAACATATGACATGCTTGTTTACCAGATATAATATTTTGAACAAGTCCGGTATCCAAAAAAAAGTTCCTTGACAACTGAGTTTCTTACAAGTAACTACATTTTTATTTCAGCAACTTAAAGATTTTTTATGGTATTTGTTGTAAACCATTGGTTTCCCTCGCTGTTTTGGCAATACTATAAAATGTATACATTTTTTCTCATAATATCCTTTAGATCAGCTCTACGCATCTTTAATAGGTATCTGCAATAAACTGAGAAACTAATAAGCAATAGAGATTTATATTCCAGTTTTATGTATTCCAAAGTATTTTTAAAGCTGCTGGTTTCTTGATCATGTTGACTGTTCCATTGAACAACTGACTAGATGCAGCATAGCGCTCTTTAAAATCGCTTTTCAACGTCAGCTATGCCGACATCTTGCCAATTTACCAACAGATTCGATACGATCGCTTCAGAATAGCTCCAAAAACCGAGTTCGCACACGATTCACAAAAATACTCTCACTGGGCACAAAGTGGTCTTCTATTACCCGCTTGTTGTCAATGGCTTTTATCAATGAAACGCTTGTTGTTTTGAAAAGCACTTAACAAGTTTGCTGTGCTTTTTGGTTTGCTGGGCTGTTGGACTGGAGAACTGCTGGTTTTCTGGCCTGCTGGATTGGAGGAAGGCAAGCGTAATCCGTCAGCGGTGGAGACTAATTGGCAACTGATTCCGAAGCCGAGCGGCGAGCTCAGCACCACACCTCGGCAATTGAAGAAGTTTCAATTAGTTGGCATTTGACACTCACACATGGAGAAAAAGCGGGGATTGCGGCCCGTTGCCAGCGCACGCACACCATCGCAGAGTGGGGGTGATACCTGTACAGGCTTACCTGTACACGGCGACAGGTAGTCGGACGAGGGGCGGGGTGAGACGGAGCAAGACCGCTTAAGCCGCTTTTTAGCGCAATGCCGTCTGCCCGGAATATTAATGAACTCCCTTTTGAGAAAAATATGAAATGAAATAAAATTTTGTTGCCAACAATAGCCGTGTCCACGTCCGAGTCGTTGTCGTTTCGGAATCGGAATTTGTCGGCCCGCAGCGAGCCCCAAAAATGCATTGGCCACGGCCACCATATTCAGCGCCAAACACGGCGCATGCGCACCGATTGCTACTTCCGCCCGAAGATATAGAAGCCATGGCAGGAGCAAGCAAGAGGCATAGATCTTGGCGGGACGATTACCCCGAAGCGACTATAGAACGTTGGTTCGCTGCCGGGGCTTCTGTGAACCGTCTATAGGCATTACATTACAGATATTTATGCGCGATTATACAAAACAGTCACGTGCCGGTCTCTTCTATATACATATCGGCACAAACACTGGTCCGCGGACTTACACCTATATGTATGTGCTCCGACCTGCTATTTATATGTGGGATATATGGATATAGAAAGGCAGGGAACGTTACTCACGGCCGATGTCGAGCCACAGGCAGCAGCGAAGCCCCTTCTCTCACCCGGGATCGCTTTCCGATCCTTTGCTTTCGACGGCTTTGGAAACTCATAATTTGAATATCGTTATTATTATTCATATGAACACGACTCACGTTTCAAATGGCTATAAAGCCGGCAAAGCATGCACGTATCAAGTAAACCCGTTGACCACGATGATTGAGGCTGAAATTCCGAAACCCCCAAGACATAACCACATTCCATCAGAAATTACAAATGTTGTATATACGATTTTAGGGCTTACTCATAACTTTTCTACAATTTCTCCGACTTCCGTTTTTGGCCTATCCGCATCAATAAAATTAATTTTAATTTAATATTAGTATGCGCAATCGAAGCACTAACGGCTTATGACCAATCGTTTTGTAACCAGGTAGTTTGGAGACCCCTTATCTGTCGACTGGCTTGCGCTTTCTAAAACACTATCCATAGAACTGAAGAAATTAATTTTAATAAGCCATTTGGTATTTCAGACACACATTCCCAACTACCAATTTCTACGGGAAATGCCTTGACGATGATCGGCTTTGAGGGTGCAAAGGAAGTTCTTTTACTAGAAGATACACTAAGGAACTTCAAAGAGACATGACGACGTTTTAGTTATGACTTATGGCCTAACATTTTTACAAAGATTTAGTTTTTTAAATTGAGTTAGGTGTCTTTTATTCAAAAGGTTTGCATTTCGAAAAGTAATATCAGCAGTGTTCCTTTATTCAAAAATTACCTTTTTTCAAATTTTTTTTTATATTGAAATAAAATATTTCTTACATAAATTCTTATAAACAATAATAATCTTCAAAACAAAAAAAAATCAATTGCCAACGAATACATTAGGTAGTTACAAGTTTAATGTACACATTTTATTAAAATTTATTTTGTTATTTTTTACAATATCAATGTTTGTATATGTTTAAAATAATTAACATCAGTTAATTGAGTACTTAGTGTGCCAAATCAATTCAAGTTTGATATCATAATCGATAAGCTTACCGGGTTTAAGTTACCATCGATAGAACTTAAGCGATGGATCGCGTTTAGCTTCAACCATCTCTAATGTGCGAATCTCAAAAGGGATCGGCGTTGTTTTTGCGAATTCTGATTTAAACATCACCGGAATGAGTTTACAGTTTAAATACCCAAGAGTAAGTGCAGAATTGTACGTCAAATCCTGATTTATCTTATTCTTTTTCCTCTACAGGCGGACTATCAGTCAACCTCTGAACTGGAACAGCTCTTCGAGAAGAAGTTCTTCTACCAGAAGCCACGGGGAAAAGAATCATGGCAGTTGCCTGCGCAGGAACAGGCTCTTTGCAGTGAGTTTTACCAGTACGAGGCGCTTCAAGGACTCAGGGAGCAGCTAAATGCAGTTAAAAGCAAACTTAATGATTATGGAGTTCAGGATTGGAGTGCTCATACCAACAAAAGGGATCCGTCTGGCGAGGTATCCTGGCGACTCAAAAATGAGACCAAAGCGGAGTTTGTAACTGTCGCCTGGTGCAAGTTCTTTGAGTGCTTACATCGCTATCCTTTGGTTAAGACTCCAGTGGTCAACACCCTGCACCTCTGCGAGGCTCCTGGAGCATTTATTGCTTCTCTAAATCACTACTTACACAGTAAATACACTAAAGATGAGGCAAGTTTAAAAATAAGCTTTTTGAAGAATCAATAACTAAACTTTATTTGCAGATTAAATGGCACTGGAGATCGACTACCTTGAACCCCTATTTCGAGGGCAACGCTCTAAACCAGATGATAAGCGATGACAGGTTTATTTTTCACACCCTGGACAATTGGCTATTTCACAAGGATCTCACTGGCAATATATTAGATGTGGGCAATATAGAAAACCTGGCAGAACGATGTGCAAAAGACTTTCAGGGACAAGTGGATTTGGTCACTGCCGATGGCTCCATCGATTGCGCGGCACAGCCAGATTGCCAAGAAGAGATTGTGGTTCGCCTGTTTTTCGCTGAAGTGTTAAGTGCTTTAAAAGTTCTCTCCAATGGAGGCAACTTTCTGGTGAAAATGTTTACGCTCTTCGAGGCCTGCAGTGTGTCACTTTTGTACATGCTGAACTGCATCTTTGAGAAGGTGCACATTTTTAAACCTGCAACTTCCAAGCGAGGAAATTCTGAAGTGTATATCATCTGCCTAAATTACCAAAAGAACACTCCTGGCTTGCCTCATTTGCTGATGGAGATTCAAGCCAAGCTTGCTCAGCCAAACGACACCATGGTGATGCCATTGTTTGCCAGATCTCAGATACCCCAGGACTTCCTAATGCAACACGAGATCGCCTGCCGACTGTACATGAACCTCCAGATAGATGCCATCGAGGGATCCATCTTTGCATACGAGACCAATAATCGACTTTATCTAAGACATCTTCACCACTTGCGCGTGCTAGTCTCCAATACCTTCTACAGTCGATACAAGGTGAAACCTCTAGAGGATAGTCTCTGCATTGTGGACAAGGAGGCGACTAGCAAGGCTCTAGGATTTTCAGTTCCCGTATATGGAGGATCCTATACAGAAAGGGAAAACTTGAAACACGGTGATCTTCTGAAGCAAATTTACTGCCTAAGGCGAGAATTTAACCAACTAGAAAAGTGTGCCAGCGCAAAAGCAACATATTCATATGTTAAAAATAGGGTGAATCCGCTGAAGCTGAACGTTTCCAGAGGAGCCCCTGTCCAGAGTCTGCAGAGCAGCATGTTTGCTGCAGAACCTATTCTCCTTCTGCGCCTACGCATTCTGGACACCTTTGATCTCGATCCTGTTTGGCAGTCTGCGCCCAAGTGTCAGGTGGAAAAGAAGACAATCAACTACTTGCCGCCAAAGGAGAACGAAAGCTTTCACTCAGCTCAGGAGCGCTTCTTTGTGGATCTACTGGAAACAATTCTAAAAGAGCAGCCCCAAAGTATTGCCTTCCACAAGTTCCTGTTCCTTACCCACTACGCCGCCTCCTTGCTCCTGTTTCTTATGGAAACCATTTATGAAGAATGCAGTTTCGAGAACAATCAACAGCAGACCCTCACTTTGAGCAAACTCAAAGAAACTGACAACAAGGAGTTAAAGCAGGTCCTGCAACAACTAAAAGATGAGCAGGCGGGTGCCATTCACAGCCTGCTAGACATCAAGGAGCTGCAGAAGAATCAGTTTAGCAACGCTCTCATTCAGCACAACAACAACGTGCTATTGACCTGTTTCCGCGGCATGTTGGGCGAGGAGTCCTTCCCCATGCCGCTGGCTTTAGCACCGAACTCGGAGGCCTCCGCAATGCAAGAGCCAGCTGCTGTCTTTTAACATAACGAACATGTATTTCTCACTTGCATAAAATTACAGTGCTACTTTTACAAAACTAGGTACTCTGCCGGGGGAATCAGCTTACATGTTTTCTGAGGGTAGTTTTTTTGTTGTTGGGGATCGAAAATTGAAATTAAATAACTAACTGAAAATCACAAGACTAAGGGGGCGCGGGTGTACATGGGTCGTGGTTGGGGCCACCTGCTCCTCCTTCCTCTCCGCCAATCCGCTAGTCCGCCGGACGCTTTTCGCTGTGCTTCTTGGTGTAATCCTCGGCATTCTTTACGAACTTCTTGCGATCCTTGAGGAACTCCTCGGCCAGTTCCGCCCGCAGCGGATGCTCCGGCTCAGGGTCGTTGATTAGGTCCACCAGGGCCTGGACCACCTGGTCGGTGCGTGTGGCCGGCTTCCAGTTCTCCGTGCTGATGATGGGCAGGCATACCTGACCCTTCTCATCGATGTTCGGATGGTAGATCCGCGTCTTGAAGTTGATCTTCGGCGGCTTGAAAGGGTACTCCGCCGGGAAGTTGATCTCGATGCGGAAAGCGCCCTTGTTGTAGGGAGGATTGTCCGGCACAATCAATCCCGTCCAGCGTAGCAGGTTGTCGTCATCCGCCTTGATGTCCCGGAAGGCCTTTAGTGTGTTCTCCTGCAAATCGCTCAATTCTTTTCGCAGGCGTCGCGGCGCAGTCATCGTGATGTCTGTGTGTGTGGGCGCAACTACGTGTGAACGAGTGTGTGTGTGCGTGGGGGGTGAGAGGGGCTGCTTTTGCACTTTTGTTTGCCCTTGTGTGAGCTGGAAATCGATGGTTTTCGCCTTTCGGATGAGTAATACGATCGATGGGGCGCCGGTATTTTGTTGTTGCTATGTCCCCAGTGCTCCAATTGCCCTCTGTCACCTTTTATTTCCGCACTGGCCCCAAAATATCCGCACGTAAGTCTGCAAATTCCACTGAAAATGGTTCGACCAAGAATCCCCAACTTGCGTTAGGGTATTTTAGGGGATTTGCTCACGATGGCGTTATGGTGAGATTGCACTAGCCAACATAGCTTTTTTCAACGCTTTTAAACTAGTTTATATCTGTATCAGAACTTTTTATTTTCATGTATTTCAAATATCTGACACAAAAATAATCCAAGATGTTTTCTACATATTATCTTTAAAAAATAATAAACTAAACTCGTAATGCTAGTAGTTTTAGAAATTTGAAACTATTTTTAGCTATTTGTAAATCCGATAACAATAAGCATTGGCGGCAAGTAAATCGATAGCCGACCACTTTATTTAACTTCCATCTCTATCGCTAACTGCAACACGTGCGCCGCGTTAGATTTGTTTTCTCCTCAAAATGACCAAAAAACTAGCACTGAAGCGCAAGGGAAAGGAATCAGAGCCCACAAATGAAGTGGCCGCCAGTTCCGAGGCCTCAGAGAACGAGGAGGAAGAGGTAAGATCGATTGGCAAGCAATTAAAAATGTAGTCAAAATCACCTGTGTGTGTTTTTGGTTTTTAAGGACCTGCTGCAAGCCGTAAAAGACCCCGGTGAAGACTCCACAGACGATGAGGGCATAGACCAGGAATACCACACCGACTCCAGCGATGAATTGGAATTTGAGAGCGATGAGGAGGGCAACTACTTGGGCAGAAAGCAATCCTCATCAGCTGAAGATGAAGAAGAGAGCAGTGAAGAAGAGGAAGATGAAGATGAGGAAGAGGACGACTCCGAAGACGAGGACCAGGAGAAGGAAGAATCCCCTGGCACATCTAAGCAAAAAAAGGCGATGAGAAACCCGGCAGCAGCAGTGCCGCCACCAGGAATGTCCCCACAAAGGAGCTGACCAAAAGAGATCCCTCCAAGACAGAATACGCGGAATCAGACACCTCAGACGAGGAGGACATACGCAACACAGTGGGCAACATACCTATGCACTGGTACGACGAGTACAAGCACATCGGCTACGACTGGGATGCCAAGAAGATTGTGAAGCCACCACAAGGGGATCAGATCGACGAGTTCCTGCGCAAAATCGAGGACCCCGATTTCTGGCGGACGGTCAAGGATCCGCTGACAGGCCAGGAAGTACGCCTAACGGACGAGGACATTGCATTGATCAAACGCATCGTTTCGGGTCGCATTCCTAACAAGGATCACGAGGAGTACGAGCCCTGGATCGAATGGTTCACCTCGGAGGTGGAGAAAATGCCCATCAAGAATGTGCCCGACCACAAGCGATCTTTCCTACCCTCCGTTTCCGAAAAGAAGCGGGTCTCTCGCATGGTTCACGCCCTCAAGATGGGTTGGATGAAGACAACCGAGGAGGTGGAACGCGAGAAGCAGGCCAAGCGCGGTCCCAAGTTCTACATGCTGTGGGAGACGGACACCAGCAGAGAGCAGATGCGTCGTATCCACGACCCTGTCTCGGCGCCCAAACGTGATCTACCTGGTCACGCAGAGTCCTACAATCCACCGCCAGAGTACCTCTTCGATGCAAAGGAAACCAAGGAGTGGCTTAAGCTCAAAGATGAGCCACACAAGCGCAAGCTGCATTTTATGCCCCAGAAGTTCAAGTCGCTGCGTGAGGTTCCCGCCTACTCGAGATACCTTCGCGAGCGTTTCCTGCGGTGCCTGGACCTTTATTTGTGTCCGCGTGCCAAGCGCGTTAAGCTAAACATCGACGCCGAGTACCTGATCCCCAAGTTGCCTTCGCCGCGTGATTTGCAGCCCTTCCCCACGGTGGAGAGCATGGTTTACCGCGGCCACACCGATCTGGTGCGATCCGTTAGCGTGGAGCCCAAAGGAGAATACCTTGTCTCCGGTTCTGATGACAAAACAGTCAAGAGTGAGTCCGATTTCTACTTACCAATTTTATTATACACCCTAATAATAATTATTCGATACAGTTTGGGAGATTGCCACTGGCCGTTGCATCCGTACAATTGAAACCGACGAAGTGGTGCGCTGCGTGGCTTGGTGTCCTAATCCCAAGCTCTCCATCATTGCGGTGGCCACTGGCAATAGACTGCTGCTCGTCAACCCTAAGGTGGGCGACAAGGTGCTGGTGAAGAAGACCGACGATCTGCTCGCCGAGGCGCCCAGTCAGGATGTTCAGGAAAGTGAGCGCATCAAGACGGCGGTGCAGTGGTCCAACGCAGAGGCTGACGAGCAAGAGAAGGGCGTCCGGGTAGTGATCACTCACTTCAAACCCATTCGCCAGGTGACTTGGCACGGACGTGGTGATTACCTCGCCACTGTGATGCCCGAGGGTGCCAATCGATCGGCTTTGATCCACCAGTTGTCCAAGCGGCGCTCACAGATTCCATTCTCCAAGAGCAAGGGTCTCATTCAGTTCGTACTTTTCCATCCTGTAAAGCCGTGCTTCTTTGTGGCGGTAAGTGGAATAGATTGTTGCAAATATAAGTTTACTTAATAATCAAATTTAATCAAATTCGCTCCACAGACGCAGCACAATATTCGCATCTATGATTTGGTCAAACAGGAACTGGTCAAGAAGCTGCTGACGAACTCCAAGTGGATTTCGGGCATGTCTATCCACCCCAAGGGAGACAATCTCCTGGTTTCCACCTACGACAAGAAGATGCTCTGGTTTGATTTGGATCTGTCGACTAAGCCTTACCAAACCATGAGACTCCATCGCAATGCTGTCCGCAGTGTGGCCTTCCATCTCCGCTATCCGCTCTTTGCTTCAGGCAGCGATGACCAAGCTGTGATCGTCTCCCACGGCATGGTCTACAAGTAAGAGCCTCTTTATTGCTTATGCCGAAATCCCTCTAATGTTTTTTTTTTTTTTTCTAGTGACCTGCTGCAAAATCCTTTGATTGTTCCCCTCAAAAAGCTGCAGACCCACGAGAAACGAGATGAGTTTGGCGTGCTGGATGTCAACTGGCATCCTGTGCAGCCTTGGGTCTTCTCCACTGGCGCTGACTGTACGATTCGACTATACACGTAAACTGTGTATGAAAGTTGCGTTCGTTCCATACAGTTTTGTGAAATTTCTATAGTGAATAAATACATTTAATAATTTTTAATTAAAAATGGAAATGGTTTTAAATTTCTTCGCTTTCGAAGCGTAGTAGTGTTAAAAAAAAATATAATTATTTTACACAAGAAATGTTAAAGTGGATTTCAATTTGCAGACTACTACATTTTTAAAAACTTAATGATCATTTTGTTTACGTCCCGGGTTCCGAAATGAATGGGATCCCAAGACCAAAGTGTAAATGCAACCCTGTCGAAAGTTTTGAAGTTCTAGCCCCAAAGCTTTGCGAGGAATTCCAGCGGAGCGAAGAGTCCCGTGCTTGTTCTCTTCGGGCGACTCGCGCACATGTGTTCCTGGTATCTCTCTCAACCGCTGACCCTCTCTCCTGTGTGTACCAGGAATTCTAACTGTATAGCTATGCCAGCGAGCTTTTCGCTCAGTCCACCTTTGGAGCCCCCGCTCCCCACTCGCCATCCACCCCCCAGTGGACATTATCTTGGATTCTCGGGAGGAGCGCGCGCATTGGAAAATCAAGAGCTGGCGAAACGGCACTGCTTGGAAATCAGTCGCCTGCCTTTGCCCGACCGGAGAGAATCTCGAATCGCTCGAATCGACCTGTCGAGGATTTTGGCTTCTGGGTGCTGAGCAGCCAAAATCGCAGAGCGCAGAAATCGAATGGGAAAAAGCGCTGCCGTTGCGGGGGCCCCGAGAACGAAGGAATATAATAAAATATGGCCGAGGGCGAGATGTGAAAATGTGAAAATGCCAGTCCAGGCCATTTGAGTGACCACGAAAATTGCAGTTTTTCCCGATTCGTTTCCACACAAGAAAGAAAAAATCAAAGCACAAGCAAAACAATTTCGGGGCGAATGAAAAAAATATACACACAAATACACACATTTCGATTCCAATTCTAGTGGCAAAAATTCGTATGTACTCGTCGTTGCTCCTCAAAAACATACATACATACAAACGCGTCCCCCTTTTCCCGCCCACCCAATCGCCCAAAAATCCTCAAAGAAAATACGTGTGTGCTTCTCAGTGAAAATATGAACGGAAGCGTTGGTGAAACAATAAAAAAAAGTATTCATATAGATAGCTAGATTAAGGCAATGGTCAAAAACAACAAAGGAACAAAACCAGCTGATTTGTGATAAGTGCAACGACCAAAAATCGCAGTCGCCTCGAGTTACAAGTGCAATTGCTGGGTTGCCTACATGTTGCAGCTGTTGCAGCAACATCAGCCCAAGTGGAGAAAATCACGCATACGCCCCATCCGCCCATCGGGCCAAACAATGCGCTCCACTTAGCCAAGTTGCGTGTCAATGTGGTGGACTCCCCCCCGCAACCACACACACTCACACACACACGCACACTCACAGGCACAGGCAGAGGCAGAGGCACATTTGTACATATATATCAGTGTAATGACTAGCCCAAGAAATAAATAAAGGCCAGAACAACAACTACGGGGGCAGCTCCAGCTGCTCATAAATTTCGTAACGCTTGTGAAATGTGCCCCTTGGTGCACGGGGCCATTGAATCGCTAGATTTTCGCCAGTAAATCCAGAGCGGAATATGTAAATGCCGTAGGCGCCACCACCCGCGCACCATCAACTCGCTAAAAACGCTCGCACCACCAACCCCCAAAAAAACAAGCCCACGCGAAGTTCAAAATCAGGATCCAGGATACGGAAAACTACTACTCCAAAAGGTTATCCGAAAAGTCGACAAGAATTTCTGGAATTTTTGGTCATGTAAAATCGCCCAAAGAAAAGCTAAGAAAAAATAAACCAAAACGAAAACTAAAATCAAGAGCAGCAGAGCGAGAGGGAGAGTGCGAGTGAGAGGAGAAGAAAGAGCGCCAGAGAGTGGGAACTTTCGATAAAAAATTATTAGCAAAAACATAAATACGTAACGGCCTCCTCGTCCTCCCTTTCGTCGCCTTCCCCCAAGGAAATCGGGAAAGAGAAGCCGAATCGAGGAAAAGAGCACGCGAGCGAGCGGGTGAGTGGGTAGGTCAGTGGCAGTGGGCGGTCCGCCAGCTGGGGCAGCACCACCATCACCACCCATCTCCATCTGCACCTCCTTCCACCTCTTCTACGTCCATCGGCATCGGCACCGCCAGCGTCAACCTCAACTTTCAAAGGGCAGGTAAGTGCACACGGGAAAAGAAGCAGATTGACATTTGGGCGAACTCCTTCAGGTTTTACTTTCAAGGAACTCTGTTGAATTCTATTTGCATTTACGAAACGTCTTGTCCAAGGATTACTACTGTCAAATGTGTTAAAAATAGTTTAAAATAAAATTCTTGTTAAATATCACTCCATTTTTCTTGTGCTGTATGTTTGCATATTAATTTCAGAAGAGCTTAAAAATCATCATAATCATCAAGAAACTTTTTATAAGAATCTGATTCAATAAAATCACTTATAAGTGTGTTTAACAAATTGTAATCTGATTATCCAAACAGTTATTAAACAATTATCAATTAAGTTGTTAGTGATAGATAAGAGGCATACTCAACTGCCAATTGATGACTAATTGAATCGATATTTTTCTCAGTGAACGAGGGGTTCCTCCACACTCCTCAACCCCCAGCTCAACTGTCGGTTTATTAACGATTCAATTTGTACCTTCATTGCAGGTAGCGGCATGTCCTGCACCGTTTCGGAGCTGCCCAGTGGCTGTCGACTGCGCGGCATGACTGCATCCTCACAGCAAAGCGCCGCCAACAACAGTGGCAACAATGGGAACGGCAACGGGGGAGGCGGCGGCGGAGTGGGGGGCGTCGGCGGAGGAGGCGGCATCTCGCCCACTGTGGGCGGCAGCGTGGGAGTAGGCTCTACGGCCAACGTGCTGCAGGAGTCCAACGCGGCCACGTTGCAACGGCCGCAGTCGCAGAAGCCGTGCTGCTTCTGCTGGTGCTGCTGCTGCTCCTGCTCCTGGTGAGTACGTCCCGCCGAGTCCGGGTCCGAGTGGATTCGCTGGCCTACTTGTTCACACCGCTCCAATCCTCTGACACGAAATCAATTTCTTTCTCGTTACCGCGCTGCCTTGACTCGACGTTGGCCACAACAACTACCAACACCGATGCCCAACAACCAATACCAACCGCAACCGTAACAACAGGGCCAAATGGTAAGTAGACTCCTCGAGCACTCATACTCTTTTACACCGGGAGAAATAGTCAAGTACTTGAACTTGGGTCTGTGAAGAGGGTTACAAATTCTATAAAAACCAGTATTGTGAATTCCTTTATTTTCTTTTTACGCTTTAACGATTAAATTCTTAATTTCATTAAATATTATTTCATTAGTGTAGCCATTCAATTACCAAGTTTGGTTTAGAATCAACTTGTAGTTTACAATTTCCTTAGTTTTTCGCAGTGCAGTCATGGATATGGCCACGGTTACGGCTATGGTTTGGTTATTGCTTTGGCTTTAACTATTGCTCTGGCTGTGGCTGTGGCTGTGGCTATGGCTATGGCCACTGACATGGACTTGGACACGGATGGGGATAGGGAGGTCCAAATGAAAGTGGACACGGACACGGTGGCCTTTCTCCTGGCAGCTGGCAACGCCGCCGCTTTCGAAAGCTCTCTCTCGCTCTCTCTCCCTCGGTGGATTTCGAACTTTCTCCCTTTCTCCGCTTTCGCTCTTTCGAAACACTCTTCAAATCAGAGTCACTTGCTCTCAATTTCTCCCGCGTTCATTCACAATTCCGGGAGCAAGTGGTCGGGCAGCGAAAAGCTCTCTGGAGGGCACTTTTCAAATCAAATATAAATAAGTATGTGGCGGCTCCTCCGCGGCTCCTCCAAGTGTTGCATGTTTTCGTGAATGAAATCGAAAGTCTTTTCGGCCACCCCCTCCGCACCTTTGTGTGCCCAACTGGGGGGTTACCAGAGCCCAAAAAACCCAGCACTCGGCACCCCAATGTCCCCGAACCCCCTGGCCACATTTAATTCGATTCATATAGAGCGCAATATGTACGGTTGTGTGACTTTGATTAGGTATTGGGCCAGCGAGTCGCTCTGATAACTGACGAACAGATAAGGGAGCTTTGTCAAGTTCGAGTACTCCGGTGCTCTGTCTCCGGGCTTCGAAACCCAAAACCGATATGACATTGGCCCATCTACAGTGGTCACCCTGGAATGAAATATTCTAATATTTTACAAAATAAAGGTTACATTTGTTATACATATTCTTGTATGTCTTAACGAACTATTCTTGTACTTTTCCTGAGGGTTACTATTGAATTTTTACTGTAACTAAGTAATTGTTACTGTTTAGCATTGATTTTTCACTATTATGTATGCGTATGTGTGTATGTGTACTTTCAAAAGTTACTGTTCATGCTATTTATTAAAGGTATAGTTTTGTACATAGGCCACATCAGTTGCTATTCAGTAGCTTTCGCTATCAGGAGTTTTATCTATCGAGCGCCTACTGTATTTACACATTTATGCTATTTTGCGCCAGTTAAAAATGAGTCAGGCTGGGCGGCAATTCAGCAATGGATAAAATCGTAGTCTACTTTAAAGGGTGATTGATGAGTTGTAAAATCAAAATAATCGACATTTAACAAGCGTTCCTCTGTTTTCCTTCCTATCTTTGCAGTCTGGCCATCAAGAATGCGGATGAAAATGCCCCCACGAAGCGAGATCTCGTAAATGCCGAATTCCTAGATGGCGAGCAGTGAGTTCATGCAAATGAAAACGAGAAAAGCCCGAAAAAACTTACATTAATTGTACATTACAGACCCACACTGGAGGAAATCCGTAGCTGGGGAAAGAGCTTCGACAAGCTGATGAAGAGCTCAGGTGAGCCATTAAAAAATGACATTCTGATCCCCACTAATCTGGCCTAACAAATCGTTTCCAGCTGGTCGAAAGGTGTTCCAGAACTTCCTGCGCAGCGAATTCAGCGAGGAGAACATCCTGTTTTGGCTGGCCTGCGAGGACCTCAAAAAGGAGAACAGTGCGGAGCTCGTGGAGGAGAAGGCGCGCCTCATCTACGAGGACTACATCTCGATCCTGTCGCCCAGGGAGGTGTCGCTGGACTCCAGGGTACGCGAGATCGTCAACCGGAACATGATCGAGCCGACGACGCACACCTTCGACGAAGCTCAAATCCAGATCTACACACTGATGCACAGAGACTCATATCCGAGGTGAGTTACTCCTGATTTTCTTTAAGGTTGTTCTTAAATTAATTGTTACCCTTAAATAGATTCCTAAACTCGCAAAAGTTCAAGACACTCGCTCAACTGCAAGACAACTCGAATGCCGGCTCCAAGGCGGACAGTCCCACTTAGAGAGGAGGATCACTGATGCACTGGGTATCCCGGACCGGATGTGGATCGTATTCAGTTGCGCTGTGTCGCCTTCCGTTGCTGCTCTCCCTAAGGGCATCCCGTCTGGCTCTCCGCCCCCGCCGCTGCTGCAATCGACTAAGCAATATGTACCCATTAGTAGAACCCTTTAAGCGTTTTGCGCGCAGCCCCGAATCCCCGAATTCCCGGATCCTCGGAGGGGCGGACGTCGGCCAGATGATATGCATTGCATTGTACGTGCAACGGATTCCTTCTCTCTACCCACGTTCTAGTCGTTAAACAAACCAAAGAGTTAAGCACCACGCCACACAATTTGTTTACACCGAGGAGCTGGTTCGACCACAGCAAGCATTTTCCATAAACAAACAGCCAGAAAGCTAATTCGAAACGAGCGACACAAATAGCATCTATTGTAATACTAGTGATCTAAGAGACGTATTAATCAAATTGCAACAAAGATTACGGAACCCGCTAACCGATAAGTAAATTTAAACGTAATCATAAACCGCAACGTAACAGAAATACTTTTTCCAAAAAAATACCAAAAAAAAAACAAGCAAGAAAACAAAAAAATCTTTTTAAACGTATTACATAAATTTATAAAATTATATATACACACCAGCATATATATACGGATATATAGAGACATTTAACTTGACTAGTTTTGAAATCGTTTTAGGTCATACGAGTAATGACATCGAAGCATTTTGTAAATACCACAGCAGACGGCAACACTTTCTACTTTCTTATGAAAACCCATTGAGGATCGAGTCCTTTCTTAAGCAAATCTCACAAAGCCCCATCTTGAGCTGTACTTCGAGCCAGACCAGAACAGACCATATGCCCTATAAAGTCTAACCCGTAACCGAAACCGAAACCGAAACCGAAACAGAGACCCGAATCCAAAGCAAATGCATAAATAACGTGTACTATATTATTTCGATGTCGAGCTGATTTCCAAGTCGAAAGAAGAACGTTTCGCAATATCACTGCCAGCAAAAACAAAAATCAGAAGTTCGCAAGAGAAATATCCTCTTATAATGTATTATGCAATTGTTTTTCTAGAGAAGCGGAAGTTCCAAGAGTTTCCCCCACATTATCCCATTTCTGCATTACAAAATATATATGGAAAAACAGTATTATAAATAACAAAAACGCGAAACACAAAAGTATGGTTACATTTAAATTTTAGCAAAAAGTTGTCGAATTGAAAACTAAAAACATAAAAATAAAAAAAACAAGAGTTTATAAGTGAAACACAGAACATGCAGGAAGAATTTCGGTTCGAGCCCTGGCTAAAAGTTAACATTGTATTTCGATCTTAAGTTGGTTTCCTTTAACCTTAGGTTGTCTGTGTTCGAGGCACAATATTTTAAAGTACAATATTCATGTGTGTACCTTTGTTGCGGGGAGCAGGGAGTGTATTTTCGTAGCTAGTTGGTGTGCCTAGTTTTAATGCATCTATCGATACCATGCCACCACCCACAACACCCCAACATGAACAAGAACAGAAACACAAACAGTAACTTTAATAGCGTTTAAGCATCTTCCAGTTCCCCTCGAGAAACCACTATTTATTTTTAGCTTAAAACTCAGTTTAACAAGGTTGACCAAGAAATCGGAGCACTTTTAAAACCAAAAATTAAGGTGCTGAAAAGCGTAAACTACTGGCTTGCTTTGTCCACTCTTAGAAACCAAAGAGTATAACCCTAAAATATCTGAGACTATTGGAAAGCCCCACATAAGTTCCTATATTTTTTATAACAGTTCTGACCCGTTCAAGATCCGACTTCCAAACCCAATAATTCAGATAAGCACTTTCCACCTCAAGCTTCCGCTCTAGTCCTCAAAAACTTGACTTTACGCGTCACTCAGGCTGCTACTTGGAATTGATCATTCGACAACCGCTTTCGCAATATAGAGTTCGGGATCGCCGGAATCGCCGGAATCGGAAAGATCGGGCCCCGAAAACCAACGTCAGTTTCCACGGTTTGTTAAATTAATTTTAGGCAATCAGGTTAGACACAATGTCCTGGCTAAACGGGACGCGCGGAGGGAAGGAATGTTTGATTGTGAATGTTTCTCTTCGGTTTCTTACTTTGCAGAACGGACAGATATAAGACTTTTTGAACAAAAACAAAAACCAAATATATAAGTACATTTAATACGATTGTTGTTTGTTTAGTTTTATACACCGCCACACTCGCACACACAAAACACACGCACACACACACACACCGATACATGCATATATATACTACTTAGCGGTATATGTACAAAAACGTAATCAAGCATTAGTGAAAAGTTTCGACCAGTTAAAAACCATAAATTAAATTTATTACAAAACAAAAAATTAACTAATGTGTAAACGCAAAAACGGCAAAATCAATAAATACAAAATGGATTAAACTAAGCCTAAATTTAGTTTTAAACATTTAATATATTGCAACAATAAACCGAAATGAAAATAAAACTCAAATTCAAACTTGAACTCTGAATTTTTTTGTTCCATTAATTCTAAGGTGTGTAAATACCCATGTATAATTTACTGTAAAGTGCTGCATTGTTTACAAATGCATTTTACGCTATGTAGACGTCTGATGTAAACCAGGTGTGTGCGCTGCTTTAAGCCGTTCTAAACCGCAGTTCCACGCGTGCGCAGCGCCAGAAGACAAACAGAGGCGGACGGATCGAGCGAGAGAGTGGGGAAGCAATGTGGGGGAAGTCGGGGGAGAGGGGAGAATGGGGGGCACCCTTTACCGTGGCGGAAAGCACACAAGCTCCGTCCGTCCGTCCGACCGTCCGTCGATCCACACGACACAGCGCTGATTGCCGCCGCCTGTCGAGGTGAGGTTGTAGGAGCTGAACTGAGGTTAACCGAAAGCCAGACCCAAGGAAAGAGGGAGAGGGGAGAGTGGGGGAGCGGGACGGTGAACGGCGGAGGCTGCGCGGCTTTGCTGCTACTTGGCGTATTCGATTGTGGTACATGCACAACTATTTTACGTATTCCACACGGAGAGAAATCAATTGGCTTTCTAAATGTTTACAAAATAAATATAACATGTTTATATTAGCTTATATTGTATTTTAAATATATTTGAAATATTCCATATTAATATATAATATTTTAATGAAAGAAATTGATTGTTTGTAAATATTTACATTTCATGTATTCTGGAAAATTCTTTAGAAAGTCCCGCTTTTTTGGCAGTGCATTCTCTCGGCATGCGGCGCTCTCTCTATGTCTCTCCACCTTTCTTACCATTGTGTGTGTCTGTTTCTCTACCTGATGCCCGATTGCACTACCACTTTCACGCGGCTTACAAGCCGAATGACAACAACAAAAACAGAACAACAAGGCGGCGAGTTCGAAAGCGAACAACATCGAGCAGCGAATTCGAATTTTCGGTGATGAATGCAATGCCACCAGAAATGAACGTAAAATCGGAGAGATACAAAAAGCAGGAGCGGTTTACCCGAGACGAGGGTCGCTCTCGCCCCCCCTCACAAGCGCTCTCTCTCCCTCTCTCTTAACCATTCTTCGGCTGTCTCTTTCTTGGTCGCAAGTGCATACTGAGTGGAAGGTTCGTTGCCTAAGTCTTTTGTACCTGCCTGCGTTTTGGCCTCTGCAGGTGCACCCACACACACACACAGACACGGTGCTACCTGTGTTTTTTCCTGGCAACGCATTGGTGTTGGTGTTCGGGAGTGTAGAGACAACATCATCGATTCGAATGAATTTGAGTGGCGCTGCGCTGCCGGCGTCGCTGCCGCGTCTGCTCAATATCAGTTACGAAAGAGATGAAACCATAAAAAGCAATAATAATCGAGCGCTCTCTCACCTGCGCAGCGCTCACGGACAGCACCTTGCCACCAATACACGCAAGCCAGCGACGTCGACAGAGGTGGCAGCAGCGGCGGCAGCAGCACATTCAACAGTTGAACAATCTCCAATTGACTCTTTGGGCATTATAGCCGAGAGCCGAGATCCAGCGACAGCGACGACAAGTTTTCCGCGCACACGGAAAGTCAGCAAGTTAATACCGATATCGATATCGAATAAATATATGTACAAATCTGACTTATCGGTTTTAGCCAATTTCTCCCTGTGAATAAGTGCGTGTGTGTCGATCGTAGCGAAAAACCAAAAAAATTATACACCAAACAAACAGCAAAAAGTCGCGCTTAAACTTTTTCGAAATTAAATAAAACACACACACGAATTTCAGCCACGAAGAGGAAGAGAAGGCTAAGAAAGCGAAAAAACCTCGTGTGTGTGAGTGAGTATCTGTGCCTGTGTGTGAGTGGCTCTCGGAGAGCGTGTGCTTTGCGTGATCGTGTGTATGTGTGTGTGCGAGCTGGAATGAGACGCCATCAAAGCTGAGCAGCGAATAATAAAATGCAAAATAAAAATAGTGATTAATAACAGCAGCCAGAACCAGCAGCAACAACAAATGGCAGTGCGGAAAAGCGCGTGAAAAAATAGTGAAAATACTCAAAGAGATAAAAACAAAGTACAAGCGTGGCTCGAAAACGCAAATGCCAGACGAAACGCCCCCGAAACGACCCGCCCTCTGTCCCCCAACTTTGCGCCTCTCAGTGTTCAGCAGCAACAGCAACATTAGCAACTATAACAAAATCAACATCAGCCTGAACAGCAGCGAAATGATCAGCAGCCAGAGCAATATGTTTAGGCCAATGCCTGACAAATGTTAGGCCAAAATGCACAATCCGCCAGCAACAAAGACAGCAGCAACAAAAACAATCGAACGGAACAAAAACAACAACAACAGCTCCACATACCACAAAGAGTGGCACATTAGAAGCGGCCGAAAGCAGCCAGCCAAGAGCATTGTGTAAGCCAAAGGCCCAGAGAGCCAGGCCAAAAGCCCCCAGACGCAAAGAGTGGCGAAAGGTGGTGCACCCACCAGCAAAACAGCACAACAGCAAAACAGCACAACAGCAAAACAGCAACACAAGCAGCAACAACAACAACAACAACAGCAGCAGCAGCAGCAGGCAGCCAGCAACAATTCAGTTCCAGCTCCAGACTCCCAGGTTACAGACTCCCCAGAGTCAAGATCCAGCTCCAGTTCCAGCGATTCACCATTGCAGCGTGCTCGAGTGCCATAGATCCTCACCAAGTGCCAAAATCCGCATCCTGATCCCGAGAGCTCAAGGCACCCGCCGATCGCCACCGAAAAGGACAGCGGCCCGAAAAGTGAGTAGTATTAGCCTACCGAGAAGTAATTATAAACGCATCAGGCTCTGCAGCCCTGGTCGGTTCACGGAGGGATTACACTGACAGAAACAGCACCTCTCGCTCCATTAGCATTTCGGCTTATTGAGCGGATTTCGGGAAATTCCAAAACAGTGGCTGAAATTCAAGAGGGCAATAAAATAGCGGGTTCACTTCGAACAAAGTACTTTATTGCTCAGTCTAGTTTTCAATTCTTACTATAATATTGCTTTAAACACCTTTATTTTACCAATTCTTAATAAAATATTAAATCGATTCTATATTTTGTGGTACTGTATATAACCAAAAAATCTTGATACTGTAGTTACATACATAAAAAACGTTTAATAGGGGACATCTAAAATCCAGTTGGTTAATTAATCATAGTACTTGGTATTTTTAAAGACAAACTGTTTAATATTTGAGCTCACTTTACTGTGATTGGAGTTCGCTGTTATTGAATAACTTTTAATAGTATAGTATTAATTGAAGTTGAAACTTTTTTATTACCTTGTTGTGAAGTGTTCGTTTGAAAGCCTTCGTATACAGTGGACACCCTGTATGTTGTGCAGACGTAGCCTAAGTCTTTCGGTCCCAGCCTCAGTTCGTGTTGTTGTTTTTGTTGCTACGGCCGCTAATGTTGTTGGTGTTGGTGTTGTTGTTCTTGTTGGCGGTGTTGTTGGTGGTGTCTTTCGCGCACACATTCCTCTTTGTTTGGTTTTATTTTGTATTCCGTATTTCGAAGTCGACGCTGCGCAGCAGCAGCGGCAGGTAAGGCGCACAGGTATTGGTGTTGCCGTGGTGTTGCCAACAATGCCGTGCTAGAGCGGGAGAGTTGGCCATAAAGAGCGGGAGCGAGAAGGGATCAAGACGCCGCTGTCGCTGCCTCTGCCGACGCCGACTGCGGCCGCTACTGCGCCGCCTTCTTGTTCGAAAATCGATGATGTTGCCCAGTGTTTTGTGATTACGTTTTCCCCTGGACTTTTGTGCTGCCTTTTGCTCTTGTGTTCTCGGCTTCTTTTTATTATGATTTTTATTTTTTTCCCTTCTTGATGATGGTGATCAATTTGGGGCTGCGATTATGGTACAGTAAAACGAACATCTACGCAGCACTCACACCGACGGCGGCACACGGACACGGACACAGATACAGATTCCGATTCAGCCGTGAGATACACACGAACACAGCGGCACATGTAACCCACACACAAAAAAAGGGGAACTTCGTGAGAGAGTTATTTTATTTTCGTGTTCGTGTTAACGTTTATTGTTTTTCTTTTCTTTTGCCTTTCTTCGTTTCTTCGGGCCTTCTTGACTCCGTCTTGCAGCCGTACCTCAAACCCTCCCCACCCCTCCTCTCCCCCATCCCCCTTCCTCCCACTCCCTGCACACCTTTATTCCCCTAACATTCCCATTCCCATCTACACACAGAGAAATGCAATACGAAAAACATTTGCTATTGCTATTCGAAATTTGATGGTCAGAGCGATGACTGTGTTTAATAAGTTTCCATTGTTTTAGTAGTAAACAGCGCTTAAACCTTAGATTGCTTATTAGATAAGCTAATGATTATTTATTTTCATTTCTCCCAATAACAATTAAAAATGCTTAAAACCTCTCTAGGTTATAAAGGTAATTCCTTTAGAATTTATTGCTAAATCCATTCTTTTACATAGAGTATTTTTTTCCGTGTACCATATACCAACTCGCAGTCTCAGTCTTTGGCTTTGGTTATTGATGCCCAACAACTCTGACCGTTGACGTCTTAGGGTTACGCCGCGCATTTCTTCTCTTGTCTTTTCTCCACTCCTCCTCTCCCCCTCCCCTCCTCTCCCCTTCTCTCCCCACCATTCTCCCTAAGTGAGGTAGAGAGACGTAAAATCCAAATTTCAAATTATGTCAAATCTTAATGGGATTTGAAATGGAATTGCTTTTCGTATTCACCATGTATCTAAAGTCGGTGTTATTCGAGGGGAAAGGTGATCGGTGGAAGGGGGGATAATAAAGAACACATAGCCATAGATCTCGTTGTAGGCGTTGTCCGCATGCAGAGGTTAGATCTGGGGTTTATGTTCACATGTGGTGATTCCAGACGATAGCATCATAGAAAATTAGTAATGATTGTTTTGGGAAAGGGTTGACTTACTGCACATAGCAGACATAAGCTGCCTTTCTTACTGTCGAACAAAATCGATCAGAGGTTCGTTGTACTTGGCCTTTTCGTATCAGCAATACTATTTATAGTCCCAATAATTATATATTGCTATCTAATCCGCCTTCAAGGAAAACAGAAAATTAAAATTTATCGAGGTGCAATAGTTATGAATATTCAAATCGCTTTCGCCGCGAAAGATTTCCTTATGCTGATCCAGTATAACCGTAAATCTGTCAGTGCTGAGCTCAAATAACTTTTCGCTTTGGCTGAACTTGATTTACGATTTATTGTTCACCCAATCAGTACTGTAATTGCCCATTAATTTCCTGCCATGCGCTACGCTTGCGCTTAAAGACTTGTTTTGATGATCGAATATGTGCAAAACTTACGCATGATTGCATAACATTAACTATATATATTGTTATTAACACCTTAAAGCAAGTGTTTATGTCATTCACTTATATTTATGAGGTGGGTTAGTTAGGTCTTCCGGTAATTTTTATAAATTGAAAGATATCTCATGGCGCCCCCGGGTGGACTTTATAAATTTAAGAAAGTTTCCTCAAGATTAATTTGGATTATCTTCTCCCCATCGCTTCCCTTTTGTGGGCATAAACCATACCAGCAGCTACTCTTCATGTTCATGTTGCCGATTTCTTTTGCACCCACCGTATGAGTGATGGGTCTTGGCCAGAATCCATCTATCTGCCGGCTCCGTGGCCATTCTCCGCTCACCGCCATTCAAGCGGCAAGTTGGAAAGTTTTCGTCCGGGCTCCGTTGCCCCGAGGGTCCGATGGATGCTCATATATCTGACCCAGTTCGATGGATGCTGTGCGATGCGATGGGATCACTTGCGATCCGGGGTGTTGATGTTGGTTTAATTGTTTCCTAATTGCCTTTCGACTTTCATCGGGTAATCGTTTTTGGCTGGTATTTATTTTCCTGTTGTTGTTTTTTTTGTTTGTTTGTTTGTGTTTGCCAAAAACTAGTCTATAAGCATGACACTGACCTCACCTACTAACGGAACCCGCAGACCGGGCCCGAGGAGCCCCCGAGATCGTCGTGAACTCGCCGGCTTGGGCTGACAAAACGGGTTTATCCACATCGACATCGGCATCGACGTCCACATCCACATCCACATCCACATCCCAGCAGAAGCGGGCAGGCGAACAGCAGTTCAGCAGTGAACTCTGCGCCGCAGCAGCAGCAGCACTCATTTTTGGCTTTATCATCAAACAACAATATGAGTGCGAGTATGTGCGGGGAACTGGACCTCGGAACCTGGATACTGGAACCTGGGACCTGCACCTGGACCTGAACCTGGACCTGGACCTGAATCGGCACCTGGAACTGACACTCAAACGCAAACCCAAACCCAAACTCGAACTCGAACTCAAACTGAACCTGAATCTGAACCTGGCCACGTTTTGTGGCAGAGGCGTGGTGGAACCAGAAAGTCAGCCTTCTGGATTAGGTCAAGGATTGAGACGATATGCCTGTTGCTGCTACCGGTGTGTTTTGGATTGTTGTTGTTGTTCCTGTTGCTGCTGTTGTGTGTGGAGAGTAGTACCTGTTCTCAACTTGTTGTCGATGGCGCGATGTTGTTTTGTTCGGTTTCGGTTCAGTTCAGTTTCAGTTTCGGTTTCGGTTTCAAAATCCCTCATAAACATGTTTTGCTAACTCGCAGATTCTGGACTATTAACAGCTGATGGACTGACTGGTTTTTTTTTCCTCATTTCATTTCATTTCTTTTTTCCTGTATTTTGTTTGGTTTGTTGTTGTTGTTGTTCTTGTTGGGTTTTTTTTTAGCTGTGCAGCGGTAGTACTCTGTGTTTAATTTCACACAAAGCCCCGTTGTAAACAAAACACAAATATGGCTGAGCAGTTGGCGTCGCAGTTGACGCTGGCAGCGACGCCGGCAGCGACGCTTCTTCCACCTGTTTGGCCGTTTTTGTTGTTCTGTTGTATTGTTGTTGTTTCGCTGTTGTTGTTGTTGGTTTGCTGTTCCGCTGATGTGATGAACCGCGCTGAGTTATGCAGTTACACGTTTGACATTTGCGAAGGAGTCAAACTAGTTCGACGGGCACGTGTGTGCAGGCCAAGTCGGCTTATTTATTTTTGTGTTTCGTGTTTTGTGATTTTCCGTTTTCCGATTTTTGTTTCTCGTTTTTTGTTTTGTGTTTGCCCCTCTTTTTGTTTGTTTGTTTGTTTGTTGTGTGCTTGCAAATCGCTCGTCGTTTGAACCCGTTCCGCTGGCTCCTCCGTTTATGTTTGCCTTTTTGTTTTTCTTTTTGTTGTTGTTTTTGTTGATCGTCGGGGGTGTGTGACTGCATCGCAGTTGGCAGGTGGAGGGGGTTGGGCAGGGTGGCAAGGGGGCTGGGGGGCAGGGGCACGGGGCGCCAAGCAGACTGCCGCCAGACACTGCCACTTTTATTGTTGCTTTGTGGCCTTTTACGGCCCCATCGGTAATTGGCAGGGCGAAGGGAGAAGGGGGCGGAGTGGTAGGGCCGTGATTGGTAAGTGGGAAACACCTTGGAGCATAGGCCATGATTCAACCGGTGTTTAGCGGGCATAAGTAGTAGTAAGTAGGGATGGGTGGGAGGACCACACACTAAACATTTTTTTATCACATCTGAGGAAACTTTCATAAAGGGTCTGACTTTCCTGACATTCATAAAAACTCATGTAAATTAATTATTTTGAAAGTTATATTATTTTAAGTAAAAATTAAAATCGATAATTAAAGGCATTATTTACACTTTTCCATTGTTGTTCAAAAAAGGTTCTGCAACCAAACAAACTAGACTAAGTCTTTATCTCACTTTCTCACCTAAGTATTTATGCGGTACTAACTAAGACCATTGTCTTGTCTAATTGCAGCTGAGCTGAGAACGAATCGAGGAAGTTCCTTAGTGCCATAGAATGCAGTAATTGAAGCAACGACAAAACCAACAACACCAACAACAACATTAAAACCAACACCAACGAAACCGAAACTACGGCGGAGAACGAAGAACGAAGAACGGAGAACAAAGAAGAAAGAACAAAGAAGAAAGAACGAGCTGCCGGAACTCGAAGAGAAGAGAATTAGAACCACCACCACCAAGTGCCTTCCATCAATCCGTTGATGATACGTGATATTTATTATGTTTATACTTGCCAGCAGTGATAGCCAACTCTCGAGGGGATCGCGGCACCGATGATCAGACCACGACGACCAGGTCCTAGTGCAATCCGGAATCCAGTTCAAATTAGTTCAGTAAGCGGAAGCCACAGCGTATAATGTCCACATCCACCGCCACGACGAGCGTGATCACGTCCAACGAGCTCTCGCTGTCCGGCCACGCCCACGGCCACGGTCACACCCACGCCCACCAGCTCCACGCCCACCAGCACGCCCACAGTCGCCTCGGCGGAGTAGGAGTCGGAGTGGGGATCCTAAGTGACGCCTCCCTCTCACCCATTCAGCAGGGAAGCGGCGGCGGCGGAGGAGGAGGAGGAGCAGGGGGAAACGGAAACGGAGGAGGCAACAACAACACCTCGCCACTGGCGCCCAACGGAGTGCCCCTCCTGACCACCATGCACCGCTCGCCGGACTCACCGCAGCCGGAGCTGGCCACCATGACGAACGTGAACGTGCTGGACCTGCACACGGACAACTCCAAGCTGTACGACAAGGAGGCGGTGTTCATCTACGAGACGCCCAAGGTGGTGATGCCACCGGACGGGGGCAGCAACTCGGACGAAGGCCATGCCATCGATGCGCGGATCGCGGCCCAAATGGGCAACCAAGCGGGCCAACAGCAGCAGCAGCAGCAGCAGCAGACGGAGCACCAGCCGCTGGCGAAGATCGAGTTCGACGAGAACCAGATCATCCGGGTGGTGGGCCCCAATGGGGAGCAGCAGCAAATCATCTCGCGGGAGATCATCAACGGGGAGCACCACATCCTCTCGAGGAACGAGGCCGGCGAGCACATCCTCACGCGGATCGTCAGCGATCCCTCCAAGCTGATGCCCAACGACAATGCGGTGGCCACGGCCATGTACAACCAGGCCCAGAAGATGAACAACGACCACGGGCAGGCCGTCTACCAGACCTCCCCCCTCCCCCTGGACGCCTCCGTGCTGCACTACAGCGGCGCCAACGACGGGAACGTGATCAAGACGGAGGCGGACATCTACGAGGACCACAAGAAGCACGCCGCTGCCGCAGCAGCAGCCGCCGCGGGCGGTGGCTCCATCATCTACACCACCTCCGATCCGAACGGCGTGAACGTGAACGTCAAGCAGCTGCCCCACCTGACGGTGCCCCAGAAGCTGGATCCGGATCTCTACCAGGCGGACAAGCACATCGACCTGATCTACAACGACGGCAGCAAGACGGTCATCTACTCCACCACCGACCAGAAGGGCCTCGAGATCTACTCCGGCAGCGACATCGGCAGCCTCGTCTCCGACGGCCAAGTGGTCGTCCAGGCGGGACTCCCCTATGCCACCACCACCGGCGCCGGCGGACAGCCCGTCTACATCGTGGCCGACGGAGCCCTGCCAGCGGGAGTCGAGGAGCATCTGCAGAGGTGAGTGCTTCCCACTGGTTTCCTTCCTACTGATTTCCTAGCGATTAGTGGTCCACAAGGGCGTTTTGACCTAACGAAGGGGTTGCTGCCGGGAGGGGTTGGTCCACTGCCAAGTGGTTCGGCAGAGCTGTGCTCCTTAATTAGTGGCTGAATTGGAAATGAAAAGGGTTCAAAGTTCAAGTTGCAAAAGGGTTTATTTGGAAACTTTGTATAGGTTATACAACTCCACAATTCCAATACATCTTCAGGTTAATGTATCATAGTTAATATAAAGTGCTCTCTGGTATATATATTTCTAAGTATAGAATAAGGCAAATCCTTTCCCTAGTAAAATTGAAGTCTTCTCTTTATCTTAAGAACTTCTCTGAATACTTTACCTTTTAAACAACTTAACATTAGATTTTCCAAATGGTTATTAACAAGTAGGCGGTTAACCTTTGCTAATATTGGGAATAAGATGAAATGTACACTTTACGAATTAGTTAGAGTGTCTCCCAAATGCCCCCTAAGATATGATATGATAGCGTGGAGAATATGTTCCGGCTAATATCCTTAACCCAGTGCAGCCCACTCAGCTATTCATTGAGCGCCGTTCTATCGGCAACATAAATCTCGACTAATTGCCTTCGTCATGGCGGCCAGTTGCAGCTGGACTTTTGGTATGAGTTACTGCCGCTGCTGTTGCTGTTGCTGCTGTTGCTGTTGCTGCTGTTGCTGTTGCTGTTGCTGCTGCAGCGGTTGCTTGCCACATCAACATCTTAATTGGGGACAGCGGAGTTTTAGTTTCGATTCGGTGTTCCCCCTTGAGTCGTCGTGGTCCTTTCAAATCAATGTTTGTCATTTGCATTTCTCATGCATTTGAATTAGCCGCTCTTGCCGCGCGCATTTTACTGTTAATTATTGCGATAGGCCAAGCGGCAACGGCAGCAACATTGCTGCTGCAACAGCAACAGCAACTGCAACGGCAACGCCAGCGCATTCTGGCTCTTCCCCTTCCACTGCCCAAACATTGAGTTCATGCCGGAGTCCTCATCCAAGCCCATTCCACTCCATACCCCAATCCCCAAGCTCCCAAGCTTCGTATGCTCCATGCTGCATGCTCCATCCTCCATCCTCCATTCCCCCAGTGGAATGACAGCTTCCGTTGTAACTGTTTCTCCTATACGTTATTGCTGCCCCTGCAACAGCAACAGCAACCAAACAGCAACAACAACTTTGGCATTCTGGCGTGCATCGAATGTGCAAGTAGGCGAGCTAATAACACCCAGATCCACCACGGAAACCCCATCCTTCTGCCCCAACCTCCTCCTTCTCCTCGTTCTGCTTCTGCTCCTACTCCTCGAACGATCCTCCGATCCGCTTGGCAATTCATTTCAGAGCAGTCGACGTCGAGCGGTGGTATGCGCGGGCAATAAAAATTTGAATATAAATTAATCTAATAGAGAACCGTTAGCGAGGTGAGATGCAAGCGCAGCCTCCTTGAGCAAGGTGCCGCCTCGGAGCTGCGGAGGCTCGCAACTAAGTCATCGTCATCTGCATGGATCGCCGGATCGTTGGCCACTCGGACATCTGCAACGCCATCGCTTTGGCCATGGCCATCGCATCTGCATCTGCAGACTCCTCCTCGGCCTCCTCCTATAATTCTTACACTGAACAAAACCGTTTTGGAACGAGAGTTCTAAGCTCAGGAAAGTGGTAATAGATCGAAGTTAGAGGGAAAAGATATCACTTTACAGAATACAGATTGAATACAGATGATAAAGGAAATATATCATTTATTGTATTTAAAGTAATGGAAAAAAAATTGATTAATATGGATATATCAGTATGAGATTATTTTTAAGAGGTCAAGCTGAAACATTGTTTAGTTTTATTTTAGAACTTTTCTCTTGAGTAGTTCTTTCTCAGTGCATCCTTCTAATGGCAATGTCCCATCCTGTTATAGCGGAGGCTGTAGCAGCAGCAACTGCAGCAGCAGCATCTGCAACAGCAACATCAGCATCAACGGACACAGCAGCAACATCGCTGGTTCGTTTGGCCGGCGTGCATGTTGCATGCGCGGCAAGGTCCATAAATAACGACAAAATTGCGTTTCCGCATATGGACCGAGCAAACGTCGACTTCGATTCGGACTTTGGTTGCTTTTGGCCTGGCTTTTTACAAAGACTGAGACGCAGACTTCTACTTCGACTTCGCCGGAGACTGAGACTCAGACTGTGGCATGCCGCTGAAGACGCTGCTGTGCTGGACCTTGCGTGTTGCTCTTGGCTGTGGCCTCGCACTCTCGGTCTTTCGGTCTTTTGGTCTCTCGGCCTCGGTTGATGTACAGTTTGTTTTGTTTGCTGGCCCCCATGATAAGCGGCCGAGGACATGTCCACATCCACATCCACATCCCCATCCACATTCACGTCCATATCCACGTCCAAGTAAAATGTCTGCGTCCCAAAAGTGTTCGCCTTGCCACGTTTTCATTAAAGTCAAATTAAAGCGGCGACAGAGACAGATCGGATTGGGGATGGCAGTCCGTATATACACGTATAAGGCCAGTTGACCTTTGTTTCGAGCCATCCTTTCCATTGTGTCTGTCTGTCACCGCATAACATATCCCTTGCAGCGTCTTAATTTACACTGAGCAACAGGAAACTTTGAAAATGATTTATATACTTTAAACTCCTCTTATATCTTTCATATATTTGATTTAAAGAAAGCTTTGCAGAAATGGTTGAATAGATTTAAAAATACAATACAGATCCTTAATAGAGCATTCCTAATAAGCAATTCTTATCATAAAATATTCTTAAAAATTCTTGAAAATATCTATGAGTCTAAAAAACGATTCTCAAAATTACACTGATCAACAGGGATCTCAAAAACCCAAGCTTAAAGCTCCGTTTAACAAATGCCAAGGCAAAAGCTCCATCAATTGCATTTCGCAAATTGCAGCCTCCGGCAGAGTGGATTATAAAGTTTTACGATCCCCTGAATTGGCCAGATTATTCGGTTGAGTTGAGTGCAAAGCAATGTACGATGTACGATTTTATTATTCTAGCCATTTGGCAATAAAATTGTTTTATTGTTTATGCATTTTCCATTATTTAAAAGCACGAAGACTTATGCAACCGCCCCCCAAAGCGTCATAAATCCGTATAATTTCTTTAATTGCCAATTCAAATGTTTTATTCGATTCAAAAATGAAGAAAAAACGAAGGCGATTCCCGGGATTAAAGTGCTCGTTAAATACGTTGATAGAAATCTTTAGGGGTATCTTAGATATGGACTTAAATCCAGAAAATATTAATGGGCGACACGAGTTTTAGTACTTAAATTGTCTTCAAAATTTAAGTACAGTGTGATTTAATTTATAGGCAGCTAAAAATTAGCAATTCTTTTTATACTCACTGGAAGAAAAATTACCATATTTCATTGTTGCTACTTTTTATTATTAATTTGTTGATCAGCGGCACATGTTCAGACCATAAAATGTATTTTAATTGATAAGGCGTCATTTGCATTTCCTTTCGCAATTTACCCTTTGACATTTGATAATGTTATAAAGTTATAAAAATAGAATCTCCTACGTAAATTATAACCAAATTTGAATTCAAGCGAAGCTTAAAGTGCAATAATATTTGATGGCCGTGAAATAAATTAATAATAATTAATGACGAAATCGTTTCTTTTCGAGCTTCAACTTTGACATTTGCATAGCTGAAAAGTTCCCCCAACCTATTTATGTAGATCTCATGTGAATGGAAGTGGCTTATTGTGGTTTTTCCACTCTGTCTTTAATCCCCAGTTTTGTAGCTCAGTGCAGGGACTTTTTCCTTATTACGATGCGGAAACCCCACAAATTGTGCGAATCGAATGCAGCTTGTGAAATTTCCATACACAAGGATAACCTTCGGGTTTTAGCCTTCTGATCGGAGTGTTCGCGGTCAATGCGCATGTCACACGCACTCACACGCTCCCAGTTCGAGATATATGTATACCCACACCTCGCATATACATATCTTATATAGCTCTGCTTACTTTCACTTTACCCGATCATATTAAGTTTCTGAGCTGTAAAACATATTTTATCTCGTTTTTTTTTTCGGTTGGTTTTTTCCCCTTTTGGTTTTACGGTACTCCTTTGGTTTATTTTAATTTTCCACTTTATTTGCTATACAGTGCGTTTCGGCGGCATAGCGACACTTTTAGTGTCTCTTATCGTGGAGATAGAACGCGACTGTCTCTGTCGCTCAACTCACGATTCCCCCCTCGATCGGACCCCCTCCTCGCCGTGTTATCCCCTTGATTGACAATATTTCAATATTTTTACTGTTGTCGCCGTTTTACAGCATCTAGAGAGGAGGGGCGCAGGAGGGGAAGAGGGAGAGGGGGGATACAAGAAGGGGAGGGGCAGCGACACAGACCCCAAGTCACTGTCACGCATGCGCTTGCAAATGGAGCACTTCCATACCCTAACTTACACACTTGGTATATCAGTTTACCTAAGAGCTTTGTCGGAAACGAAAAAAAAAGATATAATTTTAATTTTCAGAACTATAAAAACCTAGAAAATATTCTTTTCCTTGATTAATATAAATATTTCATTTGGTTTAGGTTTATTTGAAGAACATTTTCTATGGAGAAGTATCTTAAGAATACATACTTCCTGATTTTATAACCCTAGAAAACTTATCTTAAATCCATTTAAGAGTATCCCCAAGTCTACTAGGTAATCAAGTCAATTTCCATCGTTTTTGTTATTGCCTTTTTGTTTCTTGCTTCTCATTTTATTATTATTAATATTAAAAGGTGCAACAGCGTTTGGACATTTTGATACAAAAACAAACCTGTTCACCTGCGCAGTCTACCTGCAGCGGCAGCAGCAACAACAACAGCACCTCAAGGAGGGAGACGGCGGCCGAGGAAAGAGAGAGGGGTATATTGGGGAGTGAGAGAGGGAGAGAGACAAGGAGATGGAGACGACGTTGAGGAGACAAGAAAGAAACATGTTAACACAATTCAGCGTCTCATACGCTTTCGACTGTCGCCTGTTGTTCTTGTATTTTGTATGTTGTTGTTGTTGCTGTTGTTGCTGTTGTATTTGTTGTCATTTAGCTGTTGTTGCTGTTGTGATATTTGTTGTTATTTTAGTCTCTCGCTCCACTCCAAAACTCTGAATTGGCGCTACAAGTTTATCGAACGCTCAAAGTGGTTTTCAGTTGATATCGAAAAGCCACAAGGTCGACAACAGCATCAAGTTTATATATATTTGTGTACATATATGCACATGTGTGGTGTACCTAAGCATACTTACATATGCCATTATTTGTTTATATGTACTTAATGTTGTTGTTCTTTGGAAATCAGTAAAAGAACGCGCGTAATCCGCTTAAAGTTGAAGTTTTTGCGTATCTTTCGGTTCGGTTGCCGCGCAAAGTGCATGAAAAGATGGTGAAGTGTTATCAGCTGGCCGAAAGCTTGATCAGTGAATGAGATCCCTGGGATCGTAAAGCTCGGCTTTTATCGAAGTCCACCATGCAGGAGGCGACGAGCACCACGAATTATGCCCTATCATACACGGATTGGATGTCCGAGCCGCGGTAAATCAACGAGAATAAGGATTCCCGATCCTAGACAACGTTCCTGTGCTGGCATTATAAAGATATATCTTATATGTTGTGTGCTTCTGCTCCGAAGGATCTGAAGAGTGTGTGTTGCTGGCGCGGATTGTGTAACTTTATAAGCTTGCCGCGAAGCTTTCGCTCTAGGCAAACCGAGTGTATCTCCCATTAGCGGAGAGTATCTCTCGGATCCCCAGCATTTCCAATATGGCAGCGAGCCGTATCTGTGTATCTGTGAGTTTGCAGCTCGGGCTTTCGGCCGTATCTGCTGATAATATTGTAGTAATTAATGCGATACGAATGAGAAATTTATTGCCCACGCCCGAACAGCGCTGCTGGCCATCGTTCGTATATACGATATACACGGACATACTCGCATATACCCCGCCGATCCCGGGGCCATTTGCATAAAATATGATCATGTAAATGACACAGACCAACAAAAAGCAAGAAGTAAAATGGGTGGAAATAAAAGAAAGAAACAAACGAACGGACAACAGCGAACCAAAAGCCTAAAGAGTGGTTAACTTTTCCAGCGGTTTCCATTTCCCAATCAGAATCTTCCGAGAGGTTTCCCACACTCGATGACCGTTCGCATCGAAAGCGAACAGATGGCACAAGGATGCGCCGAAGGGACAAAAATTAATGGACCTCGCGCATACTATATATATGTTATTGTTTGCGCCAGACAATCTCCGATCAATCTGCAGCTTCCACGAACCCATTCCGCCGAAGGGGTTGAAAACTTTAGGCCCATCCGGGGCCATCCGACTTACCTGACCGACTTACCCGTGTCCGCTTTTATGCAAATTACATCGCAGGACCCTCGGACGTACCCATAGATACGCCCGTCGAGCAAAAGGGGTGGTTGGTGGTTGGTTGATAGATCTCCGCCGGACACGGACAGCGGTCTGAATGTCTGAATGGGCCGGAGGTGCGATGTCCAACGTTGAGAATGGGAAAAACAATGACAAAAAGGCGCTGCGCAGCCACTCGGCCGTGACAAATGTGCAGCGAAGGAAAGTCGAAGGAACTTTTCTGAAAAGGACTTGCATGTGAATCCCGAACGAATCCTTTTCAGCGTCGGCTGGCTGAAAGCATTATGCAAATCAGCGGCTTTGTTCCCCTCGGGAGGTCCTTTATCTTCCTCGGACGGTGTCCGAGCAAGCTGCGTTGTCTTCTGCTCTCGCTTTCGCGGCCTCTGCTAATATCAATAATGATTTCCTTCGCCGTTACGGACTCGGGATTAGGGATATACGTAGGGCAGCTGCCGTGGATCCTGCGAACCGGTTGCTTGCTTCCCGAACAGCTCGGGATCACCTTGCCTTGGGCCAGAACTTCCCAGGCTGAAATGGAAATTGAAATGGAATTGGATGTTTTGTGGAAGCCCCGCGATTGCCAGCGAGACCACAGCGGTCCTGCCTCCTTTTTCTCGTCCTACTTCTCTTAGATTCCCTGCGATTTTTTCGCAATTTGCGATCTCGCCTTCAGGTGGCGGCGATTGCCCAGCAGGGTTGCCATTTAGGGTTGCGCTCGCCGTTTGTTGTGTTTTTGTTTTCGCCAAACTGCTCGCTACTTGTTGCACAATTGGACCGCTCGCCGGGATTCGCCCAGGAGGCGGACGAGTGGCCGAGGTGTTGGCCTAATCACGGGTTCGCAATCCGAGCACTTAGCCCAAAAAAATGTAGAAAAAGTTGGGAAGATAGGAGGTTCGAATGGGAGGTACCCTGGAGAAAGAAGAAGTGTTATTTAGTTTAATTGCATACTTAGTGGGGTGGTGATGCCTCGAATGCATTTTTAATATAGTATCATTCAAATATTCAGTGGATAGGGGGTAACCTTATTTATCCTCCAAATGTTTCAAAAGCAACATATTTTTTTGGTTGAAAACCGAACATAGTGTCTAATCTGAGCCATAAATTTGCGTAAGACTTCAGCTCAGTGGCATTTATCAGCCCAATAAAGTCGGAACCACTTCCTTTTTCCTGTTGCACAAATCCGCAAAAAGCGAAAAGCAAAAAGCCAGCATACCCCGTGCATTCTGCGAGTGCCGGGTGTGAGAAAAAGCTTCATGGGAAATAAATAATTAGTGAATGACTGCTGCGGACCACTTGCGGAGTCCAGGGGCGGCTGCTTAGAGGGGGATGGGAGGGGGATGGGGGGGGCACCGGCGTCCAGGGGCGGGGCAAAGTGTTAACAAAAAGTTGACGCTTTTTTCGGGCCATACTCTTTGTTTCTTTTTGTTTTTTGTGTTTTCATTTGATGGCGCTAATAGCGCTAAACGAATCAATTCCAAAGCCGAAAGCAGTAAAAAGTTGCCGCAAAACTTACAAATCCGTAACTGAAACCAAAAATTAAAATACACACACACACGCACACACACTCGGATATCATCGGACGCACCTGGCCCGAAATTGATTATGTAAATAGTAAATAAATATAAATGAAAATGCTAATGATGCTGGATTGCCAAAAACCATATGCACGCACATGGGCGTTGTCTTCGACTGTCTCTTTTTACTGACACGCCCAGCTAAAATTTTTGAAAACCCCTCGAAACCGAATGGAAATAGGCGAGGCTTCAGCCTGGAGTCGCTGCACTCGGGGCATGTGGAGAGCGATCCCCAGCAGCAGGAGCACCAGCTGCTGCACCACTACTACCATCAGAGTGGTGATCTGGTGAAGGATAATGGACTGGGACTGCCCTTGGGCCACCACCAGGACCACCAGCAGCCGCACCACAATCACCACCTCACTGCTGCCGGCTTGATGCAGGCAGTGGCCGCCGAGATCCAACTGAGTCAGGATCAGGATCAGCCACTGGCTCCCCCGCACCCCAATCCCTCCCAGAATAGTCCCTATCCCATCTATAGCTACTATCGCAGCGAGGGCGAGAAGGAGAACCACAGTTCAGCTGCAGCTGAGTTGTCCTGGAGGTAAGTCTCCAACCTAAACTGGGAGTGTCAATTCCAAAATGTTCTGCAGAAAAAATTTATACTATAACTAAGAGAAAGTCAAAGAAAATAACATCCCAATCGAAAATTAAAATAGAAATCAAATTTACAAAAATATCTATAAAGCTAAGTGGTTCACCAAAGAAATATGAAAGTTGTTAATTCATAATTAAATTATTGTTAATTAAAAGTGGTTCAGGTTTTGACAGAAACAAATACACTAATTTAAAATAATCATTAAAATAAGGGTATCACTTTCAAATGGATTTTAAAAGCTTAAAGATTTTATTTCTTTACATTTAATTGCTTCAAAAAAAAAAGACCATATTTAAAATATAGTACAAGTAATTGTTGTTTATTAAAATTGGAACAGGTTTTGTAAAACAAAAACAGATCTGCTGAATTAAAATCCGTTAATTTGGGGGATCACTTTTGGATGGGTTTTGTAGATAGATAAGTATATTTTTAAATTCATTTGTTTTTCTAAGTTTTAAATATTTATAAAATTACAAATGTTCTTCCGAAAGTGCTGGTATCTTAAGTGCAGCGTTTATCCGCTTCGTGGAAATGCGCAAAAAGCGCGGCACGTTGCCTTGCCTAAGGTTATGAAACCCAAACCCAAGCCCAAAACCAAACCCAGGTCCGAGCCAAGAGAGGCAACTGGAAAGCCAGATGGATCGCAGGCGGGTTCTTGGCTGCGGCTCCGTTTTATGGAGCCGTGATGAAACCAAAACCGTAACCGTGGTCCGCTCGCCGGTTCGTTCATTTTCGTTTTGGGGGCCTGGAAAAGGTCGCGCGTCGCGGCACTTGGCTTAGAAACACAATTAAAGGCCGAGAGACGGCGATATGGGCAGCTGTATGGCAGTTGGTAGTTGGCTATCTAATAAATGTGTGTTGCCGCGCTATTCTCGCTTCCCCATATCCGCTACGTGATTTACACGGCCTGACCCTAAAAACAAAAAATATAAAGCGGAATAAACGGCGGACAGCGGACTGTGGGCACATCGGTCACATATCGCATTACGAAAAATGTTATAACGCGGGCAATCCGAGTGTCATTTTTAATAGCGAAAATGTTCTGCAGAACATAAAAACAAAAACATTTCTTGTACCCATGTCGATGTCCGTTTTGTTGTTTCTCGGGCTTGTTGTTTTTTTTATTTATTTTCTTTCGTGGGGAACAGCGGACCGAAAAGTCCGAGAAGCCAGAAAACAACTTCGGGTGAAACCGGGACACCGGGCACGAGGGAGACAAGTGCCACAAAATGGGGCAAGCGATCGCAATCACAATCGCAGCGTTGTCAACTTGAGCAATGCCAAAAAAAAAAACAACGAAATAAAACCTCCAAAAGATACTGAGCTAAAAAAAAGAGCAAAAGAACCGAATGGAAATAAGCAGACAGCGTTGAAAACGCTTGCAACAGCTGCTAACGGAAGAACTGTCACACACACACACACGCACACTCAAGCAGAATTCGTGTCTGTGTGAGCCAAGGTGTGGCGCAATTTCTGCAACGCTTGGAATTTGCATATATGCAATCAATATCTATGCACAAATTAAGACAAATTGTCGAAAAGCTCGCTGGAAATTGGTTATATCTGATGGAATCGTATAAACTGCATTACCAAGATTTCCCAGTTTGACATATCTATTCGGCTGAGATGTTTCTATTGCGGAAATATAGGTTATTTTTTATAGGTACACGGATTCCGGATCCTACAATTAATAGATACCAATTTAGGGAAATAAAAACAAAATAGCATTCGTGGACTAGAAAACAGAACTATAAAAGAGCGAAATTAAAGCAAGATCAGGAGTCGAGAACGGAATAATCAAAACAAAGCCGAATAATCAATCAGCTAAGAACCAGTCCCAAAACCAGAATCAAGATTTGCATAAGAAAGTAGCCGGATAAATGAGATTAGTTCTGATTCCTTTATCTTCTGATAAATTTGCGCCAATTTTAATACTGATTAGGAATGGATAAGTAGTTTAAGAATCCTTTCTTAGAGAACTGTTAAACCACCATTTTCAAATACTCCTTGCGAATATGCCATTCAATATTGTTTACCCAAAATCTATGAAATATCTCCTCAGTTTACTGCACAATTTACCCAAAACGCTGGTTGCCCTTTTTTTGGTCAAAGGGCGGGGTTTCCCTCAAAGAGCTTTAATTGTGTATGGAAACTTGGTGGCAGCGATTCGACAATCGAATCCGGTTCTCCAGCTGCCAGGACTTTTCGGTTTGTTTTGTTTGTTTGACCTTGGGTGCCTGGAGGACGGCTCCCTCCGCCCGTCTGTCTGTCTGTCTGTCTCGCTCTAAGCCGTCTTCCCTCTCCCTCTCCGTGTCTCCTGCCCCGCCTGGAAAATTCCGAGAGTTATCCATATTCGATTATCACGGACGGGCGACAGGCATCATCGCGGCTAATTTACGACTCTTCCTAGAGTTGTCGGCGATAAAGCGATAAGAGATCGAAGGGGCAAGTCTTGGGGGATGCCGCTAGCTCTCCGTCTCTTTCCTTTCGGCCCGGTTTGTTTTTATTTGTTGCCAACTCGAGTTGTTGGATGCTGGCCAAAAGCAGTTGTTGTTGATGTTGATGTTGCTCTTGCTGTTGATGTTGCTGGTTGCTGGTGGTTGTGTTGCTGTTGCTCTTGCTGTTGTCGTTGTGCCAGGTTTTTCTGTCTGGTTTTTTTCTTTATTTTCTGTTGTGGATTTTTGCACTTGCTGCAGGCTGGATTCTGGTTTATGGCGGCTGGTTGTTGCCCCGATTGCTCCCATTTGGGCGGGCGTCCAGGTTTCGCGACTTGTGCACAGGTGTCTCCGACTCCGACTTCGTCTCTCGTGAATGAAATTAGCCTTGCCGCAGTTGCGGCTTGATTGCCTGATTGCCCAGGTGATTGGCGAGCGCGGGTTTGATTGATAAGCGGCCTAATGGAGTTATTCCATTTGTGGGGGTGTTCGGGTTGGCTGAGCAATTGGGTGTTATTATTGGGAAAAATTCCGCTTACACTAGAGGTTAGATGTGGTCATGTGGGGCTACTTAAAATAGTTATACGTACTTTTATTTTTACTATTTTAATGTTCTAGCTAAGTTTAATAACAAAATTAATTGATGGTCTTGCTAATCCATTGATTAATCGGGGATATTCAAAAGCCATAATTTAAATATCGCTAATAAAGTATGTATTCATACATGTTTAATAAAACTTATAATATTTTAGCAAAAAATTTTAGTTTAAATATAAATTCTATTATATAAAGTTAGAACCTGAATTTATTCAATATGTGGAAATTGTTCGCTAGTATTTTAAGCCGCATTCTTGTTTGCATACCCTGATTAGAGTAGTAATTGCACCCATTGAACACCGACTAATGTTGCTCTCGTTTTCCCCCCTCCCCCGTCTGCTTCCATGGATTTTCGAACAGCAGTGGAAAGCTCAATGGCCAGACCACACCTATCGACGTCTCCGGCCTATCGCAAAATGAGATTCAAGGCTTTCTGCTCGGATCACACCCCTCGTCGTCGGCGACGGTCAGCACAACCGGCGTTGTCTCCACGACAACGATCTCGCATCACCAGCAGCAGCAACAGCAGCAGCAGCAACAGCAGCAGCAGCAGCAACACCAGCAGCAACATCCCGGCGATATCGTTAGTGCCGCTGGCGTGGGGAGCGCGGGATCGATTGTCTCCTCGGCGGTGCAACAACAGCAGCAGCAGCAGCAGCAGCTAATTAGCATCAAACGAGAGCCCGAAGACCTGCGCAAGGATCCCAAGAATGGCAACATCGCCGGTGCAACAACGGCCAACGGACCGGGCTCGGTCATAACGCAGAAGGTAGGCCCAAAAAAACAATGCAAAACACTCTTAACAATCGCAAAAAAAAAATCAAAAATTAAATGTGTAAGGAAAGGCAGCTTTAGAAACGCTGAGTGCTCCCAGCTGGAAGCTCTTTTAGGGTACAAATTAATGGACACGCACGCAAATTTCAATTTAGCAGCAAACACTTCTACACAGGGAAAACCTACAATACAATACAATACAATAACAATGATTACTCCCCTTTTTAGATTTTAAAAGAAAAGATAACCGTATATTTTCAGTCATTTAATTAATATTTGTTTATTCAATCTAGGAATGTTATACGATATCACAAACAAAAAGGTTAGGGAGTTTAAAATATTAGATATAAGTATGATATTTCCTCCTTTAAAGGACTTTAACAATTATTTCAAGATAAGCAACAATATTATATAACAATCTTCAAATGATAGCCATCAGAAAACCTTTTTTTTTCAACCTTTTTCGTATAGCGACTCTTGTATTTCTCTCCGTGTATATTGCATGCAATATGCAATATTAATTTGTGCTTGCGGATAAGCTTTGGCTTAGATCGGCAGCCCATGCGAACCCATTCCGCGTCGCATACTCCCATTCCCACTCCCATTCCCACACCCATTCCCAAACCCATTGCCATATTCCGTATCCCAACTGCCCATTCACAATCATCATCAGCGGAGTGGACAACCCCAATCAGCGGCGCATCCTGTGTGCTACATCAATTAACGATCTTTGGTTGTTGCTGTTGTTGCTTTTGCAGCTAGCTGATGTTGCTGCCGTTCGGGTTGTTTTTGTTGCCGATGTACATAGTTGTTGCTGCTGTCTAACAGACCTGCAATTGGTCTGTCAATTGCTGGTGTGAGTGAGCAATGAGTATTAGTGGCTGCAGCCAATACGAATCAGCGTCGTTTTTGTTGTCGTGTCGTCGTCGTTCATTCGGTTCTATTGAAACAGCAACAACAGCAACAACAACAGCAACAACAGCAGCAGCAACAACAACAGTAGCAGCAACAGCTACATCAGCAATTCCAGCAACAGCAACAACAACGGGGCTTTGGGCTGCACGGCCAACTGTTATACACCCATAAGCTGTTATACGATCGTGTGTGTGCGTACGTGATTTGTATGGTGCTCTCGCTCTCACACAGGCGTTCTGCCATAGCTCCATTCCGCTCTCGCTTCGAACCTCGCTTCCTTTTCGCAGGTTCGAGTTGCGTGTTGCAAGCGGAATGTTCGAAAGGCGCTCTACGCTTTATCACACTCCCGTCGAACACACACGCAAAGAAAAAAGGAACGACCATAATTAAATGGGAAATTGCAGTGGCAAACTCTGGGCGACAATCGCCAGCGATAAGTGCGAACTTCCGGCCGATCGCCTTCCTTTTCCTTCGACCTGGCTTCGATTTGGCAGCAATAACTGCAGCAAGTGCAGCTACAGTCGAACTTGCATAAAGCGAATCAGCTACTGCCCAAAAAAGAGGCAAAATGATGAATAAAAATAAGTAAAGGACAGGAATTTTGAAATTCACTCTTGAAATCCTATGCAAATGATAATACATTTTATGAATAATAGTTGGGTTTCAAATAACCAGTATTTAAAATCTTAAATAAATCCAAAATTACATAACGAGGATAGTTATAATTGCATGTATTTTGGATCCTTTTGTTTACAATCTTTAAAAGTAAGCCGAAAAACTTAAAGTATGTTACTCTTCATGAACTTCAGATTCGAACTTATGAATGAATTCTTCTCATACTGCTTCTGCCACTTAAATCTTCTTTAAGCTTTGGATTCAGCTTAGGGAAGTGAGACTTTATGCAGCAAGTGCAGCTATTTTTTAATATTGCTGCTGCAGCAGCTGCAACGCCCTGTCCGGCCCCTCCCCTCCCCTCCTGCTCCTCTCTCCCCGCCCCGCCCCTCCCCTCCCCTCATCCCTTCTTTCGTGGCCGCTCAGAATATTGCGACAGGCGCGGATTCCAACCATTTTGAACTGATATGAGAGACGGCTGACGCTGTGTGCGCGTGTGTGCGTGTGTATCTGTGTTCCAACTGGCCGACGCAACTGCGGACTGCCGTCTGCCGACTGGCGACTGGCGACTGCGCAGCGGCTGTCATACCTGGCAGCGATCGGCGGCCTTTAGTCAGTCGTATCACGCTGTCGGAGTAGGATCGTATCGCTTTCGAATCCGATTCCGTAATAGCCGCCTCGAATCGCCGCTATTTGAATCGCCGCGATCCGTAACATCATATTTATTGTAACCGAAAACCGATCGACCGGAGGGGATCTCAAACAAATTATATAGACAGTGAGTGTGAGTGATACCGATACCAAATACCGAGTACTGAATACCGAGTACAGAATACCTTTTGCTTGGAATGTGGGCAGAAGTAGTGCAATATTCTGTGGCATATCAATATCGCCAATCCACCTGCGAGCCAAATCAAAACCATGAATCAAACAACAACAGCGCACGCGCAGCAGCACAGCAACAACAGCAATAACAGCAACAACAGCAACATCAACAACAGCAGAACAACACAGCAGTTGCAGCAACAACAACATTGTGTGGGCGCAACGCGTTGCCTTTCAACGCCCACGCGGCGAACAAGTTCGCTGCCTAAGTCTTTTGTTTGGCGCGCATTTGCTAAGGCCAAGAATCGAAGATCGGAGGAGGGGAGTGGGTGGCTGTTGTGGCTGCCGGAGAGTGCGGCTTATAAAATTCATTGAGCAGAATCCGGCGCGGCTTAATTGCCGTCTCCGTTTTTATTGGGCATTAATTTGCTTACCAGCGAAAAACAAAAATAAAAAATATTGCAAATAAACATTAAATTGCCACAGTCGGTGCACAATTTGCATGCACTCTAATTTATTGTGCATTTGTTGCATTGACAGTTAATTATTCTTAATATTTGTCTTATTAATTTACATACACACAGTCGCACTCGCACTCGCGCAATCGCAATCACCATAGTTTAAAGTCTAAGGTTTCGCCAACTTAATTTATAGCCGAGAATCGGAAAACATATCAATTTAGTACTCTTGGCAATTTATTTATTGCTCTCCGGGCACCGGAAAGTGTAATCATTAGACACTGGCATTTAGATCTCGGATTAGCCAAACAACTCTCTCTCGCTGCTCTATATAAAGAGGTGCAGATATATCGCCACATCCAATTGCCTCATCGGCTGCCTTTCTAATTGCTCCAAATCTCCGTTTGGCTTATCAGTTGTTCGCTCCGATCGGCGGATTTCCCACTTTAAATTGATTCGCCAAACAATGTATGGAATCTATCGTGATGATGGGCCATTTCTCAAATCGATAAGAGGATTTCTTTCGTTTCCTAAAGTGAATCATGTGATACTTCAGTGAGTCAACATCTGAGAATTTCTATAAACTGAATTTTATTTATTTGTTTACTCAATTACTGAACATGTGAAAGACATTAAAAGATTTTGGAGATTTTTCAATGAATATGTAGGGGCTTAACATTTCTTGTTTGAAAATAAATAAAATCAAAATATTAATAAGCTTCCAAGAACTCGAGTCGTAAGAAGAGCGTTCAAAACCGGAAAGCATTATTAATAATAAGTCAATTACTAATGGAAAGCCTAAATGATCTAACAAGATAATTGCAAAGACAATGATCCAACGAGCAGATTGATTAATTGAATAAACAAATGCGCTTTTCAAAACAACAACAGAGATTTTTCCAACCATAATTCTTCAGTATTGATAAGCAATAAGGAAGATGTTGAAGCGCTATCTCAAACAAATGGAAAACAACCTTGAAGGTTTGTTGCTCTTGCTAAAAGTTTAACTGAAATTAAGCGCCGACATCTAGTAAATTTCCAACAAAACTGAGTACTTTTAGAGGGCTGTTAGTCATGGGTTTTCCTTACCGAGAACCACAATTACAACATCAAGGAACCATTAAAAAATATTTTATGAATGCAAAACAATTTTTTTTTTTTTTTGTCTTTTTGTTCATTCGCATCCATATACGAAGATGTTTTTTGTTTTTCTCGGCTTTTCGTTCACTTTATTTCCGAGAATTAACGATATTCATAAAACGCTGGCCGAAGAAGAAAAAAGTTTCACTTTTTATCATTCCAAAAGGCATTAAAATAGTTAATTGGCTTTATTTAAATATTTTGTGATTTTTTCCTTTGTCTCGCTACTTATTGTTGCTAGTTTTTTTTGGTGATTTTGGTGTGTTTTTTATTCCTTCCTCATACATAAATATGTGCCAGAATCGTTTGACGCTGGTCGCTGTTTAGCATAATTCTAAAAGCCCAGCTCCGCACGGCTCATAACCGATAGCTCAGTTATAGCATATGGCTAAATACGCTGCCAACAACAAAGCCCAAAGATTCGGATGCGATTGAGCCGAGAGTCAGAGACACACGCACCACAAAAGCCAAAAGTTAAAGCCGAAAGACCGAAACACCGAAAATCGAATTCCAACAGCAACAAAGTATCTTTGTCTCTGCTCCGGTGGATCGATCGTCGATCGTCGATCGGATTCGTCAAGGCCTTTTCTGACGTTGCACGTTAAAAGTTTAAAATGCAAATTGATTTCGATGAACAAATTTAATTAGCTCGCAGCTAGAATCTTTTACTGATGCTAAAATATACAAGACTCTCCGACCACAAAGAAAAAATGGAATCCAAAAAAATCCAAGCCACTGTCGTCTGTATAAATTTAAATCAGTTGGTCGGCGCTCACAAGAAAACTTAGTCGAAATAATCAAAGTAAAGACCATAAATTATTACAAGGGTTCTTTAGTGTGTGTGTGTGTGTGTGTGTGTGAGACTCTGGCCAAAAGTGTAACAAAAATTACCCCCAAAAGTTAAGGCCCAAATGCCAGCAACCGGTTTCGATCAAAGGCCAGCCAAATAGTGACGTCTTTCGGCTGGACCTGCGACTCTTTGGGGTTTCACTTTCTTTAGACCAAAGGCAATCAGCAGCTCGCTGCTAATTCCGATCTCAGTCGCCCGATGTCTATATATACCTCTGGACATATAGCCAAAGACATGACTTGACCACACTTTGCTCTGTATTACCTCATTTGGCTTCGTGCGTTTGTCTCCAAAAACGTTTGACATTTTCGGGCGGCCAATAAAAAAACAAAAAAAAAAAAACAATAATAATTAACATATGCATATATCCAAATGTATATATATTTCAGTCCGCATATATACGAGCCGTATATAAATGTTGATTTTTTTTCGCGCTTTTTTTCTGTATATTTTTTAATTGGTTTCTTTCCACTCGACGACAACAACGGAGATTGCTGACTGAGACTGTTTCATTTCGACTTCGTATACACCATTTTTTATAGCCTTTTATTATAAACTGTACTTGTTGACGTTATATTCAATAAGCTGCTGGCTGCTGATCGCTGTTGTTGTATGAATCATGGCTGAAAGAAAAATCCACACAATCATGGCCCAAAGAACGTACGCACTATTTTGTCACCTCGTTTCTGGGGTTTCTTCGGCGACCTTCTGCGCTGGCCAAAAGCATTCATCAATCACTATTCGGTTATTAGCCACAATGACAGAATGTCTTTGGTGGCTCGCTGGGTTCCTGACCAATCGATCAGTTGCCCAGCCATTGGATTTCTGTTCCAAACAATCTTAGGTTTTCAAGTGATCCAAGAAAATAAGACAAACGAAACCCCAAATGTTTCCTGCAGGCAAGTGAAGCTGAAAGGCCCAGCAGCCGCACTCAATCGGAGCCAGAATCTGGATCAGGATCACCACTGCGATCGGGATCAGGATCGGAGGAAGAGGAAGAGGTATCAGAACCAGAGAGAGGATTAGGATCGCCCAGACTCGAGATGTATGCAACCACGGGCGGCACACAGATCTATCTACAGGTGAGAAACGGCGGCGAGGGCGGCGATTTAGAGCGATTTAGAGCCACGTGTGACCTTGAACCCACCCACAACCACCTGCAGACCTCACATCCCAGCACGGCGAGCGGAGCGGGCGGCGGTGCGGGTCCCGCCGGAGCCGCCGGAGGCGGGGGCGTGGCCATGCAGGCGCAGAGCCCCAGTCCGGGTCCCTATATCTCGGCCAACGACTATGGGATGTACACGGCCAGCCGCCTGCCCCCCGGCCCCCCCGCCCACCAGCACCACCACCTTCATCGCGGAGCCCTCCTACTACCGCGAGTACTTTGCGCCGGACGGCCAAGGTGGCTACGTCCCGGCCAGCACCGCTCGATCTTTATATGGCGATGTGGACGTGTCCGTGTCGCAGCCCGGCGGAGTGGTCACCTACGAGGGCCGCTTCGCCGGCAGCGTTCCCCCGCCCGCCACCACCACCGTGCTGACCAGCGTGCACCACCACCAGCAACAGCAGCAGCAACAGCAGCAGCAACATCACCAGCAGCAGCAGCAACAGCACCACTCGCAGGACGGGAAGAGCAACGGAGGCGCCACGCCCCTCTACGCCAAGGCCATCACAGCGGCGGGTCTTACGGTGGATCTGCCCAGTCCGGACTCGGGCATCGGAACAGATGCCATCACGCCGCGGGATCAGAACAATATACAACAGGTAGAGCCCCAGATAAACCCCAAAAAACTGATCAATCTATCAATTAATCCTGAATTTAAGTTAATTGTAGCTAAAATGTAATGCGTTGCGTGTCCATTAAACCTAATGTTTGGTAGAATATATAATATATAACCATAACTTAGAGGTAGTCTATTTTAACCTTATGAACTCCCAATTACAAATCAGAAACCACAAAGGAGAGTTCAAGTAGTTCAGATAGTAGAGTGTTTGCCTGAAGCGTGTCGTGTCCATTAAAACTTGATAAATAGAAAACTATAACATAAAGGTAGTAATTAGTATTTAAATTTATAAAAATATTTTATTACTTTTTATTGTATATTGCACATTTACGTACATTAACATACATGTTTTCACATTTTATTTTACATTTTCTTAACTATTATTTACTTAATTCCAATCCCCAACAGTCCTTCGACTACACGGAGTTGTGTCAGCCGGGCACGCTGATCGATGCCAATGGCACCATTCCGGTGAGTGTGAACAGCATCCAGCAGCGGACAGTGGTTCATGGCAGCCAGAACAGTCCAACCACCTCGCTGGTGGACACGAGCACCAACGGATCCACGCGATCGCGGCCCTGGCACGACTTTGGTCGCCAGAACGATGCCGACAAAATCCAAATACCAAAAATGTAAGTATTACAACAATAATATATAATATAATATATAATAATATATAATAATATATAATAATATATAATAATATATAATAATATATAATAATATATAATAATATATAAATATTTTATATACTTTTATAAAATGGTTGGGTTGCAAATTAATTTTACCAAATTAACTATACCTTGTTGCAAACATTACTATCCTATTTCACTCTAAAGAAAAGACTTAAGAAGATTATGAATATGTTTTACCACTCAATAGCAAATTTATTCCGAATGCTTATGAATATTTTTCAGTTTATTTGTTTGTGATTTCTTTTTGAAGTTTAAGCTTAAGAGTTTGGACTACAAAAAGAGTAGGTATTATGATATCACACACATTATCATTCAATAAAAACAATCTTAACCATTACCTAACTCTACCATTAAGTCCCAATAAATACCAATACCTACCTAATAAATAATGCAATTATAATCTGTTTACCAACTATTCTATCCCAAAAACAGCTTCACAAACGTGGGCTTCCGCTATCACCTGGAGAGCCCCATTAGCTCGTCGCAGAGGCGGGAGGACGACCGCATCACCTACATCAACAAGGGTCAGTTCTACGGAATCACGCTGGAGTACGTGCACGATGCGGAAAAGCCCATCAAGAACACCACCGTCAAGGTAGGATCCAATCCTATATACTCTACCTATATAGTATAGTCATAGGGTTATGGAAAGCTCCCCTTGTCAATCAAGTTCGTGCTGCTTGTTTTCCATTCTTCGGTGTGTTTTGTTTATGCCATCAACACCACACGAACTGATGAACAACACACCAACTGATGAACAGAAAATGGGAAAATCAGCCCGGGGGCAACCCCTTTCCTTCGTCGCCAGGGCGATTTGTCAGGGAATCTGTGTCGGCTTGTCTTGAGATCCTTGGTCCTGTTGAAGGCAGCCACCCCGAGGTGCGATCGGCGATCGCCAACCCTTTGCTCAATTACACCCATCCCATATCCTGCTTAAGGGCACGGCGCAATGATAAATGATACTGAGAAAGCGAAAGCGATTTCCCCCGGGGCGATCGGGAATTTGAATATTCCGCTCAATGCAAATTGCTGCCGGCAGCAGCGCTCTTTCACGACGAATGTTTGTTCAGGACGATCGCTCAAGGAGTAGGAGCAGGACCCGTCAACATCATCAATCAGATAAGCTTAAATGAGTGAGCGTCTCGAGATGCAAATGCAAATTGAAAACCGAACCGTTGAGAGCCCAAGAATGACATCAAAGTTACAGTTGAAAGTGGTAAATGGGTTGAGGAAATCTATTCCGCCGGAGGAGGAAACGGGAAGCGGAACTGGAGGCTAAGTAAACACAATTGAAATTGAAGAAATCCGAATCCAAATCCGAGTCTGAGTCCTTCTCCCTGTCATTTGCATACGCAAAGAGTGCGATAAAAAAAAAAAAGAATGAAGAACATGAATAACGAACGAAACTTGCAACAAAAACTTGAAGAAACGAAGCCAAATGAAACGCGTAGATCTTCAGATACGAGCTTAGGCTTCCCTCCGCTTCTCAAGTTCTCGACTGGGTCGATCGGCTCTCAGATTACCATAAAAGTGCCATATTTTGCAAGGCTCGACAAAAAAGTGTCAAAATTAATTTACGAGTTTATTTGTTTAGCGCTGCGCGCCCTTTTCCTTTCCCGACAAAAAGCAGAGAGACTCACCAACTTCCCAACATTTGCATAACCCAATCGCGAGCAGTGTCCATTTTCTCTAACGGGGAAAATCGGAGCCAAGAAAATGCGACCCGAATCGGGGGAAAAAACAGAGTATAATTTACGAGCTGATTAGCCCATGAATATGTAAAGACCTCCACAGACCCGAAGAAAACACACAAAAATATTTACGCTGTAATCAGTTAAACCCCGACTCCTCAAGAAAATCGAAGATCTTCGCAGGGGTTGCTTGCAATTTCGAAACAGTTTCCTTTTTAGTTTCCTTTTTTTTTTTTTGGGAACTCTTTCGCTATCTGTGCGCTTCCTTAATTATTCAAAATGTAAAAAATAGACACATAAATGATAGAGAAAAAATGCAAATGCTGGGAAAACAATGGGACCGCGATGAGCAGAAGACACTGAGTGTGTTGGACGTTTTTCTGCTAAATCGAATTCGTCCTTTTGTCCTCGCAGGGCCTAATCCTTTTGACTTTTAGGGCGTAGGGTGCGATCCGCCGAGTTGTGAGTCGAGTGTCACAACGCATATATGTCAGAGCAATGAACCCAGGTCTAGGGAACCCATTCTCGGGATAGTATAAACGGATTACGATGATGTCTGGAAAATATCAGCGAAGGACATGCCATTTCCCCGGAGATAAAGATCAATTTTCTAACGGATCGCTTTCCCGATCAAGGATAATGAACGAAACTGGGAATGAGATTTTTACTACGGCTGTTTATTTTTAAGATTTACTTTTTCAATTACAGAGATAAAATCAAATCTACACGAAACCCACATTTCATTAGTGAATTTAATTCTAGAATTACCATAAACCGGTTTGGATTTAAATTTCAATATAAAAATAGGATTGGGAAAGAAAGTTTTTTACTCAAAGTGAAATATTTAAAAGTCAATATTATTTTAAGAATTTCCGTTCTCAAAAAAACCATTTGCAAGGCTTTACTTTTAGTGCTTCCTCTTTGGGAAGACCATAATTGAAATGAGTTAATTTTTAGTAGCATCTTAACTTAGCCCGCACTTAGTTTAATAACCATATTTGCTTTCTTCTCTGTTCCGTTCTGTTTTATTTGGCCGACACAGAGTGTGATCATGCTAATGTTCCGCGAGGAGAAGAGTCCCGAAGACGAGATCAAGGCCTGGCAATTCTGGCACAGTCGTCAGCATTCCGTGAAGCAGAGGATCTTGGACGCAGGTGCGTAAACCCCATCCCCTCCCCATTCCGAATTTCCAATCCACAATCCCCAATCCCCAACCCCCAATCCCTGCTTTCCCCCCAACCAAATCGAAGGAGAAGTCCAGCAGCGTCGAATGCCGGACTGTCCATTTGTATTGTCTAGTATTTCTAGCAGTAAATTGTTGCTTTTTATTGAAAGGCCCGCAACGTTCCAGGAGAGTTATGACATTGATAAACGCGCATCGCGCGGCGGCAGCAACTGCGCTCCGTTTGTTTGATTGCAGATAATCTCGGTGGCGGCTGCAACATGGGGCAACTGCAACAGCAGCAACTCCGGCTGCTTCTGCTTCTCCTGCTGCTCCTGCTGCTGCTGCTGCTGCCTGGCCCATCAAACATAACTCATTAGGCACTTGTCACTGGATGGCAACGCAGAAATTTCCTTAATTGTTAATACAAACATATTTTCCAATGTCCGAGCTCTCGCCTCTGTTTACCTCCTTTCCCATTCTCCTTCCCCCTTCGCATTTCTACCTCCCCGATTTCCCCCCCTCGAACCCCCCAACCCCCGCTGATTATCCGCTCCGACTGCTCTTCTTCTCCAGATACAAAGAACTCGGTTGGCCTCGTTGGCTGCATCGAGGAAGTGTCGCACAATGCCATCGCCGTCTACTGGAATCCGCTGGAGAGCTCCGCCAAGGTAAGTTCTGCCCATTCTAGATCTCATTTCTAGAACCATTGCAGTTATGGAATTTTCGGATACCCTTTAATTTAGAAACATTCTGCTTATAAAGAAAGATGGGGTTCCTAACTGAATGTGTTCTCTTTCACAATAACAAAACTGTACTTCTATTGGATCTAACAGCTTTAAATTAAAGAAACTGTATAATAAAAATATAAATAATAAGGAATCACAAATCCTATCTAAAATCAGTACTAACATAATTAAAAGGAGAGTTATGATTTCTTGAGAAATCGATGCTCTAAGTTATTTGATCAGTTTCAAAACCTTTCCTCATTATCAAGCATACAATGCAGACAATTCTCTACTCATTTAGAACTATTAAACAATTACAGGGTATCTCCAAGTCATTATCTCTTTAAAACTTCTGTGTGCTTTTATGTGTTTTTCCCTCTCAACCATTTTGTTTGCTTCGAGCGCCGCCTCAATTAAAAATGAAAAAAAAAATCGCAAAAATTAAGCGCGACACTTTTATGAAGCAGACGGAGATAGCAGATATCCTCTCTATATCTCCGCCAGCCTTTGTGTGTGTGTGTGTGTGTGCCTGTGTGTGAGCAAAGAATTAATTTCTGATTTATTTTCAATTGCGAGTAAAACGCAAATTATTCAGCCAGCGTCGCCATTGCCTCAGCTTTAGCTTTAGCTTCAGCTTCAGATTGAGTCGATTGCGGCCATCCCTTTCTGTCGCCCGCCGTCCGGCATTCTCCCCCTCTCTTTCCCCCTCACAGCGGATGTGTGCGAGTGTGTGTGTTTGATTTTTTTTTCAAAAGAATAATTTATGCATTTATTTATTTATGACACTTAGTTTTAATCACTTACTCGCAAATGCTTGGAACTAAAGCTGCGACTCGGACTGCGACTGCGACTGAGTCGAGTTAACTGGCTGGCTTTTTAGCCTTTTGCTTCGGCTGCTAACCGCAGATCGAGCGGGCTCCCACCGCGTTTTAATTTAGCAATTATCAAGCATTTTAATCGCTGGAAAATATTTGCAATTCTATTGCAACAAGCGCCAGCAGTTCGACCAGTGCGCGAGACAGCCCTCGAATTACGTATACGCCGTGGTTACAGCTGTCGCCTTATCCTTTTGCCAAGCGCCGCCCACTTGCAGAGAGAGAAAAGCATGTCTTCTATTTAAATTCCTTTTCTCAATAATATTTCTGAAATAATTTGAGATCAATATTAGCTATTACTCTTTGCTAATTAATTTTGGAATGATAATAGAATGTTATCTATAATATATACACTAAAATATTGATTTTAATTTATTTCACTTCCTATTTTCCCACACACCCATGCTTATTGCGTCATTCTCTCACATTTTTATTGAACGTTTATAATTAACATAAATACCATCAAATGGTGGCCTCTGTTTTGCCAAGTGTTCATTTAACCCGGCTCAAATGCCGCAGGAAAAATGTTGGAAAAATTGTGAAAAACAAATGCCAAAACCGAATTGATTTTCATTCAAGTTCAGTGACTTCTGTGTGTGCAGGCTGCCAAATTGGTCAGCAGTTATTAACTGGCTGACCATAAGTGCATTTCCCCCTCTAAAAAAAACCCCCACCCCGCCCACTCGCATTTGATAGAGCTTTTTATTTACAAATTGTTTACGCGCTGAGATGTTAATCCCGGCGACATCATCGTCTTCGCGGAGAGAGAGTCGCCTTTTGGATCGACTTGGCTCGAGACTTCGCATAATGTCGATTTCGTTTTGTGCCGTTAGCTGCATCTGTATCTCCATTTTTGTATGTGTGTGTGCTTGTGTATCTGTGAGATACTGCCTTTCCCAGCGGCAAAACTTTCGTACGCACCGACACGCAGGTGCTTCGCCCCTCGCTTTTCGCTTATATGGTACGCGCCCGCTAATTATTCACATTAAATACTGCTCGTCCACATCTCGGTCTCTGGATGTTGCACGTTGCACGGTGCACGGTGCACGGTGGATGGTGCATGGATGGTGGATGTGGATATTGCGACTGTGACTGCTGCACTTTTACCATTAAGATTGTTTCCTTTGGTATTTTTGCGTTGATGGATTTTCTTTTTATTTTTTTGCTGTCCGTCGTCCGTCTGGCAAACTGAACTCAAACTCCGACTTCGACTTCGACTTCGACTCAAACTCGGACTTGGCATGCTTAAAATGCCGCAGCACACACATACGAGATACAGATACATACGCAGCGAGATACATACGAATGCACACACCTTGCACTGAATTGAAGTCGAACTAAAAATGAATTGGATGCGATACAAAGTCGCGGCTCGACTTGGCTCGTTACTTGGCTTAAAGGCCCCTCCGCGATTCCTCAATTCCTCAATTCCAGGCCATCTTATTGGCCCGGTCCATGGTCCATGGTCCTCTGTGTATTGCCTTGTTATTGTCTCTCCTTCGGCGATTTTATTTTTTCTGCTTTTTTTTCTGTTTTTTTCTGTTTTTTGTCTTTATTTTCCTCTTTCCGAGTGCGTTGGAATGTTTTAAACTGTCGTGGGCATAAAGAGGACATCGACTTAATAGAGAGAAAACAATTGCCTTCTAATAGCAGACGCATTTCAGTTTTTGTCATCCGATATAATTTCTTTTTATGTTCATAATTGTTTACATTTGTATATTTTATGGCATTTCTCACATCGCTCTGTTTCTCTTTTCTTTTCTCATGTATGTTTTTTTTTCATTTCGAAACAGATCAACATTGCGGTTCAGTGTTTGAGCACGGATTTCAGCAGTCAAAAGGGAGTCAAGGTGAGTTTACTATTTCTTATTGATTTATTATTATTAATTTAAGTTTAAATTAAATTTATTTAAATAACATCTCTTTAAAATCGATCTACTTTTTCTTTATTTCTCCTTGGAGTTTATTTAATTAAGTTTTAGCACGTTCCTTTGTGTACAAGTAACCCAAATAAGTTTCTCGGAGAAAAATAATTGTGACCACTTTCCTATAAATGAAATTCAAGTCAGCCACATCGCCTTTGATGGGTTAAGTAATAACCAATTTAATGCCAACTTGTTAATGGCGAATCAATGCGGCCAGAGAAGCGATCCACCGATCCAGCGATCCAGCGATCCAGATCGAAGCGGGAAGAGCTCCTTGCCCCTCGTTTTCATGTGATCAGCATTCAGAGCAGAGCAGTCGTCTTGACAACGGTCAGACTGATGCTACGTAGGCAGGGGATTTCTTCTGCCACCTGCCTCACCTCTCCACCTGCCCCCGCCCACTTCATCCCCTCCCTCCCTCCCTCCCTCCCCTTCTCCTCCCTTTTCCCCATAAAGCCAAAGCGGATTGCACATCCTCCTGGCCGCAGTTGTAATGCGTACATTAAGTCTGATATTTCATTGACAGAAACACAGGCAGAACTCGTTGCTTTTCATTAAAAGAGCGCTCTGGCAGGTACAGTGGAGCTTGCACAGTAAAAAAATCTCACTAGAACTTAGACTTCAATTTAAAATTGTACTAATTCCTAATCTAATTTAAACCAAGTTAATCATTTACTGCTAAACCACAGAAATTAAGTTCATATATTATCTTCCTCTTAATTTGTGAATTAAAACAGAAGATACAACAAAATATATAAACTTTTTAACTTTCTTTTGAATACCCCAACCTTTTTAAAGATTCAGAATCAGAAAAGGGACTAACTAATACTTATTTTAAATCATTTTTTTTCCCCGTGTGGCAGCGAGTGTGGGCAATAGGCAAATCAAATTATGCACTTGCCACGACATGTTGCACACACACTCGCCCAACGGATGTTGGCAGTTTAACATCACCCCAGCCACGCCCCTCAGGCTCCGGCCACGCCCCCCAGCCCAAATGACAACGGCTAATTGCAGCTGTTGCAAGTTGCTTTTGCTTTGCTTTAGCTTCTCCTGTTGTTGTTGTTGATGTTGCTGTTGTTGTTGCAACTGCGATTGGTGTCCGGCGGCAGCAGCAACTCTTAACTGCCCCCTCCGGGCAATTTGAATGATACGGGCATTGTGATATTAATACGGATTCTGTTTATTCCATATTGCAGGGCCTGCCGCTGCACGTACAAATCGACACATTCGAGGACCCCAGAGATGCGGCGGTCTTCCACCGCGGCTACTGTCAGATAAAGGTCTTCTGCGATAAGGTAAGTGATTTCGTTCTCCCCACTGTTGCAAGTCGCAAGTTCTCGCTGCCCAAGAGGCTCCCCTATGCCGGCAATTACGCACACAGGAGCAAACGGGGCTCCCTCTGCCACGTGCAACAGGTTGATGAGCTAACTAAAAGCGGCTACGTGCAGCTTCGTTTGCATTACACGGTCAGAAAAAGATCAACAACGTGATCAAAATAATCACTAGGTTTTTCAATAAAAATCATAACGAAATTCAAAACTACTTTAGCACAATAATGAACAAGTTAGGAAATTGAAATTGAAATAGTTTATTTCAACAAAAGGTTTTTTTATTAATTTATTTCTTATTCTAAAATCACTTCGAAAGCTGTCAAAATGTATGCTATATAAATTGGAACTATGAAAAGATTATTATAAAATATTTTATAGCAAATTAAAACTTAGTTTCCCAGTGCACTGTGTATCTGCCACTTGTTGCTGCCGCTTCTCCTTCGGATGTGGCTGCAGCTTTTATCGAATTGGGGGCACCGGCAGTGCCTGTCCGTCAGTCAGGCAGCTTGGCCTTTAGTGGAAAGCGTAACGCGTCCAAAAGTAAATGGCCAACAAGCATATACAAACATACAAATACACAAACACACACACACATACTTGCACACACCGCACATCCTTTCGATGCCCTTGTTTTCGTATCTGTGGGTTCGCCTTTATGCGAACCCTTCACTTTTTCGCTTGATGGGGTTTATTAATAAATCATTTCGTGGATTTCCAATTTAATTTTCTCATATCATTACACACATCCTCGTCCCTGGGCCTCCGTTTGGACATGGCTTTTATTGTACGGAGGCCCTGTACCCTTTACAAGCCACCGATCCACCGAACCACCAAACCACCGATCCAGCGATCCAGCGATCTGTAACCATGGCCATATCGCTATCGCGCCGGGCTTATATTTCACATTTTGGGGCCGGCCCTTTTTGCTGGCCAGCGTGTGTTTATCGGTAAATGTATCAATTAAATTTCGCGTACCACGTTATTTTGGTTTCGCCCCGGTCTCCCTTTTATTTTCTCTGTATGTTTTGGGATTTCAGAAATTTTGATTTCACTGCAATTGCAGTTTCAGTTGCAGTTGCGTCGTTTGGCACCTCTGGGCCACAGTCGCCAATTATGAATCTTTAAGTTCGCCCCGGGGGCAGGGCCAAAAAGATACAAAATTACGAGAAATTCTGCCGCATGCTCACAATGTTGAAGGAAGGAAACCTTTTGGGAGGCTTTGTCTTGCGGGATAACTGTCATTTTGGTTTCTTCTCTCCTTTCGGATCTTTGGAGTTGTGCAGAGCGGTACTTTCCCCCAAAACGAAGAAAATTAGTGGGCTAAATAACTTAAGTAACTCTGGTATTTTTATGGGTTGTTCCGTAATTACTAAAGTTCTCATCTTGTACAGCAAGTTGAATGGAAATCAATGCTTACAAGTTTTCACAATTTAATTGTCTTCTCTTTCCCCAGAACAATTTACAAGTGGTGAAACCGCTTATCCATAACTTTTTATCAGGATCAGGAGTTAACTTTATAGCACATGTTTCTGTAACTGAATTTTCCGCTTTTCCTCCTGATTAAGTCTTTGAGAAATTCTCTGCGCCATCAGCACAGAATCATTATAGAATTTAGCTAACGTTAATGCTAATGGTAATGTGGCTCCCGCCTCCTCGAAAAGTGGCTGCCCACTTGGTCGTCGGGTGTCCTCCGTCTCCATCTCCGTCATACTTTGAAGTCGATTAACAGACTCCCAAAAGAGAAAAGAAGAAGAAGCGAGGCGAGGAGAAGGCTCCGGTGGGGCAAGAAGCTGAGGGGAGGGGAGGGGAGGGGAAAATAAAAGAGGTATTGGACTGCGGCGAGCATTGACCGCATTGGGCGATTCGAGACGCCGTCGCCTTAGCTGGTTGCAAGTTGCCAGTTTGGCGATATTTCTGCCGAGATAAAATAAAAGTAATAAAATACAGTTATTTACATGCCACACACACACACACACACACACATACATACAGGTACAGACACACGCATTTGCTGGGATGCCTGATGTACATCGAATGCATGGCTCTAGGCTAAAATGCTTGTGATAAGCACAAGAACTCGGGTTAATGGGCGGTGGCAAGGAGGCAAGGGGTTGGGGCAGTAGTGGGTTAAGGAGCAGGTAGTTCCCGCAGATATCCTTGCATAATATGGAGCCACAAGAAGCGGCAGCAACAGCAGCAGCAACAGAAGATTGCTGCAACATATCACTTCCTGTGCTGCTGCTGTTGTATCTCCCATCCCCTTCCCCTTCAACTTGCCCCTCCCCTGGTAAAACCCCTTTAGTCACCTGCCTTCCATCGCTCAATTGCTGATTTTTAATTACAAATGCAAAGTGCAACAGCAGCAGCAACAACAGCAACAACAGCAGTGCTGCATGCTGCATCTGCCTGCACACGCAAACTAGCAATCACCGGCGGACAAAGTAGCCAACAGACTATATATTATATGGCCATCCGTGTGATCTGCGCCTCGTGCGCCTGTGTGTGTGTGTGTGTGCAATCAGGCAACAAGCAGGTGGGCAGCTGGCCCAGACAAAGTCTTTTCTTGCATGGTTCGAGGCGCCGCCAGATTATTTATTATGTATGCATATTTATGCTGCATCTCTAAGTATTTTATAATAATTTTTCCCCATTTTTTTTGTGTAATTTTTTTCCGTTGTCTATTTTTTTTTTCGTTTTTGGCTCTGACCCTAACGGTGTAGACCATTTTGCCAAAAGTGGCAGTCGCAGCAGACTCCAGCTGAGAAATCCACTGCGGTGGCGGCTTTGTCTCTGCGCGACATCGCAGCTCCCCAGGCGAGAAACTCGTTTCTCTCTTTCGCTATTTTGATTTTTCCTTCACTTCTCTGTATTTTGTTGTTTTTTTTTTTTTAGTTTTTTCCTCGTTTCTGGCTGCGATTTTTGCAACTGCAACGAGCGGCGGCGAGGCAGCTTATGGCACTGCCAGCCATACATGAATTTAATTAATAAGTAAAGAAATATCAAAAAAGGTGGCATCCGTGCATTTGATTGATTGCTAATTACACGCTGGCCCCGCTGCACCTGTGCGCCTGCGCAGTGGGAATTGTGGCAGTGGCGGGAAGGGGGAGGGGAAAGAAGGGGGAGTGGGACTTTCGCAATCCACCTGGAAGCGTCTTCAACGCACTCGAAATTCCAAAGCTTCTGCCTCGAAAAAAGCGGTATCTGAAAATGTCCCAAAACGATGGGGTTTAATGGTCCGCACTATTAGTTAGTGTCTTTAATGATCTTAAGCTGCATTTCAATTTTCTTTAATTTGAAATTGAATGCCATTAAGATTCATACAAAAACATTCCTTTATTTAGTGGTTTTTAAAGTACCAAAGTGCATTTTTATTTCCTTATAATAAAATTTACTTAAAACTTGGATACTCCTAAAAGAGTTTCTTAGAAAACATTGCTTACCTTTTTTATTTTACAGCACTCTTATTGTATTTTTTGAAATCCTTATAATTCCCAACTGTTTTTTTAGGGAGCGGAGCGAAAGACGCGCGACGAGGAGCGGCGGGCAGCCAAGCGAAAGATGACCGCCACGGGCAGAAAGAAGCTGGACGAGCTGTACCATCCGGTGACGGATCGGTCCGAGTTCTACGGCATGCAGGACTTCGCCAAGCCGCCGGTGCTGTTCTCGCCCGCCGAGGACATGGAGAAGGTAGGTCAGCCGGGCATTGGCGCTGGCTCCGGATTGACATTCAACCCCCTGAGCAACGGCAACTCCAACTCCAACTCGCACTCGTCCTTGCAGAGCTTCTACGGCCACGAGACTGACTCGCCGGACCTGAAGGGAGCCTCCCCGTTCCTGCTCCACGGCCAGAAGGTGGCCACGCCGACGCTCAAGTTCCACAACCACTTTCCGCCCGACATGCAGACGTGAGTAAAAATCGTCCATCCATTCAAGAAGATATAGCCTGCACTCGGATAAATGGCACAAGAAATAATATGAATAAGAAATCCTTTCCAATCCGAATTCATAGTTCATTTTCTGAGTGCAGGAACCCCAGAACGACATTCAAACTAACTATAATTTTCTTTCTATTTTGTTCCCTTTTTTCCCTAACTCTATATTATCTTATATAGCGATAAGAAGGACCACATACTGGACCAGAACATGCTGAGCAGCACACCCCTGACCGACTTTGGTCCGCCGATGAAGCGCGGCAGGATGACCCCGCCCACTTCGGAGCGCGTGATGTTGTACGTGCGGCAGGAGAACGAGGAGGTCTACACGCCCCTTCACGTAGTGCCGCCCACCACGATCGGCCTGCTGAATGCGGTAAGCACACGCCAACCCCAACTCCCACTTAAAACTCAAAAGCCAAAAGGCAACCCCAAATGAGAAAAACCCAATCCCAGTCCCAAAATCTAAAACAATTCAAACCAAACTCGTTCTAATGGTTAACCACCTTTTCTGTAATTTTGTTCATTTTGGTCTAATTGGATCCGCTGAAAAGAAATCAAACAATCGAAGCGCCAAAATGTCTAAAATCTCTAAAATCAATTCGTTAATCGACTAAGACTAAAGCATAAGTGAACTCAACTAAAAAATCAGCCACATCTCAAACGCTAAATATAAATCGTTACTCACCCGAAGCAATTCGATAATTTGTAACCTGTAGTTGGAACTAATTACGAACCATTTCATAATCAAATCTCATCCAAGGTATATATGCTCGTACACGTGTATATACACTGAACCACCTGCTAAAAATCTGTTCTCCGTACACACTCCGCACACACAAAAGCACAAAAAAATTTACGATACGAGTAGAGGCAGCGAACACATTGAAAAACCCAAAAATCTAAAAAAAAATATATAGTATATAGATTGGCTGACCACAGAAATGAACAAAATTACACAAAGAAAAACCAGCGAGTTATAAGAGAAATATTTTAGCCGCAACAGAAACAACAAAACAGACAAAACATCATATTTCTCTCGTTTCTCAATTGCAGATTGAAAACAAATACAAAATCTCAACAACGAGCATAAATAACATTTATCGCACAAACAAGAAGGGGTAAGTAAGCAGAGCTAAGCAAGTTTAACAGATTCGTGATTCGTGAGCTAGAGAAACACAGATACACCCACACAGAAAGATATACACCACCAGGATGCATCCTTCCCCTCACATCATTATGGCATAGACTAAAATAGAAACTTTAACTCACTTCGTGTGCTAACTTTTTGCATGGGTGTACTACTGATTTATCGATAGTAAATAACAATCGGAAAACTAACGATAATTACCCGCATTCTCATTGCAGGATTACTGCGAAAATTGACGATGACATGATATCGTTCTACTGCAACGAGGACATCTTCCTGCTGGAGGTGCAACAGATCGAGGACGACCTGTACGATGTGACGCTAACGGAGCTGCCGAACCAGTAGCACTGGCAACACGGGTAGCTCCCCATTCCCACACTCAAAATACACAAAACACGGACACAACAAGTTGTTTCAATAAGCCATTTTCAATAGAGCCTAAGTCTAATATCGTAGTTGTAATTGTAATGGGACCCCAAAATCAAGTCGGGCGATTCGAACACACACAAACCCGAGTTGAGTTGCTGCGGAAGTAAATGCTAACCACAATACTTATGTAAAATGATATGTACTTTAAATTCGGATTAGTTACTTAGCAACAATGAGATTATCGAAAATTGCTTGATCAAATTTTACATTCTCGCTATGTCTATAGGCCCTAATCGTAAGCCCTAATCCTAATCCTTAACGTAATCGTAATCGTAACCGTAATCGTACCGTGTATTTATGCCCATATATCGCTTCGTGAACGAGTATATATGTGCGGAGTGCAACAGTGTCTGTCCAGTAGGAATAAGTCTCGTCTCCGCTCCCCTGCTAATGCTAAGACCTTAGGTCCAGGGCTAGTAAGAGTTACAGAATCTATCTTTTAGGTGTATCTAACGGAAGCATTAGCTCTACACGACATCTAGACGTAGCCTATCTATTGTAATCATTTTGTATGTTCGGCTTAAGCGTTTTACTTGTTGAATATAAATTCTAAAATTATTTTTGAAAAACCCACACAAAACACAAATCGTTTGTTCTATATTTCTGTTTCAAAACTAACTCGTTACCCTTCCCCAAACACACACACACACACACCCACACAACCCTATCTGTTATGTATAATTAGGATCTCTGTACACAAAAAAATGAAAGGAAAACCTTGACGAACGAGAAAATTGGTAGAAACCCTCTCGAAGTAATTAATCCTTACATCTAGATATACACCTAGAGATAAGAACACTCTGCAATAAAACATGTTGATAAAAATCTTAATTAAGTCCAAGCTAAGGCAAAAACAAAATCGAAAAAAAAAGACAACTTTAAAAACATTTGTGTGCATTTGTTGAAAAACAAAAAAATATCTAAAGAACAATAATCAGCCGAGAAAGTTGATTCAAAACTAAACAATTATTAAATCAAGAATCGATAATCAACTGTAGCACCAGAAAAGATCGCAACATTCGTATGAATATAGACACAGATATATATGATATAGGGATAACCATCGCATAGCTCGAATGCGTTTACAATCTTTGTTTGCCATAATTAACAGTTTAATTTAATTAACGAAATGTTTTGTGTACAATGTTATTTGAATTCAAGCAGAAGCTTCTCCGCGAGTTTTGCTTGAAACTACGAATACTCCGCATCGATTGCTACAATTTTGAACAGTACGAGTTCAATGCTCAATATTATTATTAATTGTTTATTAATTGTAATCCCCCTTAACTTCTACCCCCTCGCCCCTTAATAATGCTCTTCTTGTCCTTCGCCTTTTGTCCCTTAACGCTTTTGCGAGGGGGAAAACCATTTTCCATTTGACATTTCCGGTGTTGTACATCACAATTTGTTTTTAATTTTAGCCCTAGTTCTAAATGTACTATTCAGATTACACAATATTATGATATGAATTGAGAAGAGATAAGATATCAGAGGATATGGAATGATGATGATGAATCGAAAATCTTGCCGGCATGTTATAATTCTTTACGTTTAGTTATCGTAACCCTTAAGTTCTACGCTCTTTCTATATATTGTATACACAAAACATACACATATATTTTAAAAGCCAATAATTTATTTTTTGTTACTGTTGGAAAACAATTCCGCGAAAAATAGAAAAGCGAAAAAACCACAAAAAAAACGTGAAAATGCAACTGAGAAAAAGTGACACTCCATCGTGTGAGAAGTGCATGTCCAACTTGAGAAATTATAAAAAGAGACAAACAAGCAAATAAAACAAATTGTACAATATAATTATAATGAATACACAACATTTAAATAAAGAACAAAAAGTAAATAAGCTGTTTTTGCCAAAGGGACTTGATGAAAAATACAGCTTTAACAAGAAAGGACAAATTTGCCGAAAAATCCACTTTTCGGATTTTTGACAAGGGGTAACATCATCGGAACATCGGAACCAAACTAATGATGCAGTTTCTTAGGTGACTTTGTCACAAGCATTTTGAGGTATACCAATCCAAAATCGGACATTATAAAGATAAGTTATAGGCTTTCAAGTGCCCTGCAAGGGTATAAAATCCAACAATTTACTTATATTCTACATGTACATGTAGATACACATGCAGAAGCGTGTAGCATACCTGCGCGTGTAAAAATATCTTTACAATATTCATACACATTTGACATTTTACAAAACTATCTGAAAAACCGGCTGGTTAGCTTTTCGAAAACACCAAGAATCTAACGGCAAAATACCTGGGCCAGCAACAAAATGTGCAATGCCGCCGCTGCCGGCGTCGACGTCGCTGCTGCTGCGCTTTCCGGCAGAGGCATCGGTATTTATTTATCTTTGCGTTGGCAGCAAACTTTTCATTCATTCGGAGCTCGCAGAAAAGCGAACGTGTGTGCTCGCTGCCGCCGTATTTATCTTGTATTTTTATTTTCTGTTGTGCTTCGCGGGCTTCTTGCATTTTTTATTTTCCTTTTTTCCCCCGTTTCGACTTTTGTGTTCCTTTTTCTGTGCATATTTCTAAGCATCGTAACTGTTTGTTCGTGGGTCTGAAGCATTTCATTTGCACAACAAACAATGTGCAAATATTTGGCCGACAGTTGACTACACTAAAATAATTATAATCAGTGACAAGATAAAAAAGGAGCTCGCGGATGATCCGCAGATAACGTGGCCTGCGGCGAAGAAAAACCGCATGAAGAGCTCCCAGAGAGTGACAACCATTCGTCGGATGGAAAACCATTCACCTTCCTCAGTTCAAAATTCAAAACGATTCGCTCCGGTTGTGGGTGGCTGCTGCAGAATGTAAGCCCTTTTAGAAAGTACAGAAGAGCTTATATAAGTCAAATATAAAATCTTACTACAAATGAAAATTCAATTTTTATTATAAATTGTTTCCATACCACCTACAAAACATAGATCTTACGTCAAAGATAATCTTATCTTAAATGTTCAGATATTGTATCTCTAAAATGAAATGTTTTTGTTGTGGTCTTCTAAGCGCCAAACAATCTTTTGACTAAAGTAAATAAAAAAACGTAATCTTTATATATTAGTTTATAATGATGTTTATTTTATTTGTCAATGTATAAAAACATAAATTCTTGATTCTTGAAATTAAGTTGTTTGGCTGTGACAAATGCTTGTGCCTTTTATGGAAGTTCGACTGTGAATGTTATGATGTGATGGCATAGAAAGTGCATTAGCTGGAAGCCGGAAAAGTCGCCAACCCAAACACGTGCTTATAAAACCTAGAAGCGGCAACGAGCAAAAAACGGCAACTTGTTTCGTTGCGCCTTTAAAAACGGATAAAAAGTAAGATAGTGCGCTCAACGGGAAGAAATACAGGTGAGCAGCTCCCAATTCTGGATTCCCATTCCCATTCGCATTCCCATATCCAATATCCATTTCCAACTGGAACTTCCCTTCTCCTGTCGGTCGGTCATTTGCAATTCCAAGTTGCACTCAAACTACTTGACAATGCTGAAATTTCAATTGCAATTTACACTTTCGCTTGTATACATTACAACCGTAGAATAACTGCCAATTACTATCAATTGAAAAGGGCGCGTGAGCCATTGATTGAATCGAACCTAACGGTTTTGGGTGATTCTGGATCAGGGCCTCTACACTGCACGAAACTAGTCTTCTAAACCCAGAAAAAAGTAGTAAACGTATATAAATAACATGCTATCTTCAGTGTCAATTGAAATAATAATAATAATAATAAATAAGAATAAATGGAATATAAATGGTTCTTTTGTTGCAAATAAACCAACATAAATTCTTCTCTCAGTGTACGCCCTGTTGAGTCACAGGTTAACCCTAGACACGCCATCATTGTGTCACTATAATTACTGTTATTCGTATTGGGTTCGCTTAACTTTCGTGTTTAATATCGCTTGCATAACTCACAAATCTAGATGTTCTGGGAAAATTAAGTAATTTATTGTGCCTCATTATTTAGCCAGAAATAATTGTCAGCGCCCAGGATCAGGGTCGAGAAATCTGCCCTTTCTCTTATCTGAATTAACCGCCATATCATGCTGATCGTGTTAGCCAAGAACAAAGACGGCATTGGTATTTCCCCGTTTCCTAGTCAGATGCGAACTTCAGTCCGAAACCTCCCACTCCAATCGCCCGATCGCATTGGAACCTTCATTAGATCCCAGTTGCTCAATTGATGACTGCTTATAGCATCATCGACGTCGGTCGAGAGTTAATTGCTCGGCGTGATTATGACATCCCCCTGCTCACCTTTAATTGAATTTATCAAATTTACTTGGCTTCATTAGAATATTCGTTGTACGATCGCGGAACGCAGATTTATGGCTGCTCCATTCCGTCTGGCCTTGATAGCCCGAGTCAATTTTTGAAGAATTGTGTAAATTTGCGCTGGTTATACAGTGCTTGCATGCTCCGAGTATGGAATGAGTATGAGTATGAGTCTGAGTACATTTGCCAGCCGATACACTTGGACCTTTGTCAGTCGGGGGAAGATCTGTTGACAGAACCTTTGGCTTGAGGGGCTTGAGGTTGCTGCCACTGTTCTCGTGATCCAGAGATTCCGAGATACAATTACGCAGCTCAGCAAGTCAGTGGCCAGAACGTGTCAAGTATGAATTACAAGCGTCTGAAGTTGAGGTTGGGAAAGGCGGCGGGTGCACCGGGAGAAAATCTACTTAAAGACACTAAGTAATCCTTTTATTTGTGTTAAACAAGTTATGCCTTAATTTAAAGGCGTAATTATGAATTTAAATAAGATAGGCTCCTAAGCGTGTCAAGTATGAATACAAAGGGAGAAACTGAGGTTGAAGCTAAAGCACCTTAAACAATTAAATTTTAATCAAGAAAGTCATCACAGATTGAAATGTTTATTAGGCAAGATAAAGTCGTTTCGTTCACAGCTAACAACTTGTGTTATTAAATCATTAAAAACTAAGCAAATGATCAGGTCAAAATCAGATTAAGGTAACATTAATATCTCTATCTTTCCCTTATTTACCCTATTGAAATTCAGAGCAATCTTTTTAAAGATTGACATTTGAAGCTCCGATCTTATTTTAGATTCTCGCAGTGCTGAAAGAAATGCTCGCCTCCAGGCGGAGATCGAATCGCTCTGAATTGGTTAGGGCAACCGGCAGTCACAGCTGTTTGAGCCGAAAGCTTTTACCTGAGAGCTTTTCCCGCGCCACTTATTAACTGGTTTAAACAATTTCCCCTGTTTGTGTTTTCCATCTGCGTGACTCTTCCGCATCTGCATGCGAATCTGGGCGAGAGTGGCCTTAAGTTAAACAAACAGGGCTAAGATCAAAAGTTCCCATTGCTTACGCGATCGTAAAGCCTGATCCCCATTTACAATTAGCCCGAAATCTTCCTGCTGCAGTTAGATAGATCTTTATGATGCCCAAATTGTTTAACAATGGACCGTTTAAGCCGTAAAAAGTACACATTTCATTAAGCAAATAAGGGCAATGCGAAAGGCCCAATAAACGGAATGAAATCGGTCCCAGAGCCCCGGAACGTGTCAATAATATTAAAGTGTTGCTTTTTATCGAGGAGATACGAAGGCGAGCGAAGGTTTTTCCCCGACGGTGTTGCGTGGGGAGATGTGGGAATTCTGGGGAGTGGAGAATCACAACTTCTTAATAGATTGGCGTTGCGCCCGAGGAAATTGTCGTGGGGTCGCAAAGTAATTCCAGCTCAGTCCGATCGCGATACTACTCTTTCGCTCCCCAATTTCCTCGGCTCTGATTTCACTTTACCTCTCCCTCTCTCTCTCTCTCTTTTTTTTTACTCTTTTTCTCCGGCGTAAAAGCTCCGATCGTGCTTGGGGCGTTTCGTTTGGGGCTTGTGATTTCAGTTTCAGTTTTGAAGATCACTCGTTGCGAAGCGGACGCCCAGCGAAGCGCAAAGAGAAAGCCACGGGCAAAAATATAAATAATAATACGACAATTATATATTCCAAACTCGAACTGAACTTCGAGTCGAACTCTGTGAATGACCACACTTGTGTACTTAAGACGCGAATAAATACCAACAATATTGGGCAAACAAAGCTGGTCCAGAAAGCCGTTCGTTACACTTCCCATTACCAATATCAATGTCAAGCGATCGTGAAAACACTCGCACTCGCACTCGCACTCGATCGTTCCAAATCCAAATCCGGGGTCAGAAGCTCTCCGGCTGATTAACACTCCGCATCTCCAGCACACCACACCGAGCGAAAAAATAAACAAAAACAGACAAACACACAAATACGGCAAATGCGAACAACAAATTAACAGAAACGCGCGGAATATAGAAAAACACGTTTCCACCGAAAAGGCGCTTGCGAAAAACAACAACAAATTAACCAAATAACAAATAACACAAATTGTTGTCGCTTTTGTTATTGAACACACACGCGCACACACGCACACACGCACGCGCATTTGAAATTGAAATTGAAATTTAAAGGCCCTGATTCTGGCCATTACCAAATATGTCCAAAAGCTGAGCTTGAATCGAGATCGCGAGGCGACGTTTGCTTGTAACCCGAGCAGCCGTGACCACAGAAAAGTCATTCAAGATACTAAACACTAGATACAGATCCGAGTATCTGAGTATCTGAGTATCTGTGCAACATCTATTACACAAAACGCCATGGAGCGTTCGCACAGCTGCAGCAATTTCGAGGGCCGGACGGGGGCCAAGGTCGATTGTACCGCCGAGCAGCTGGCGGGCAGCAGCGACCACCTGCCCAGCGCCCACTTTCCGCCCAGCAAGCCGCTGCGCAGGCGCAGAAAGCTCCAGCGGCAGTCGTCCGCCGTGGACGCCGACGACATGGAGTACGCCGCCGATCTGGAGGAGAACGCCGACCCGGATGTGGAGCAGTTATCGCCCGTCGTCGCCATGCCCCTGCGTCACATTTCCGCCACGAGTTCCCGCTGCCTGCGCCACGAGGAGTCCTTCGAGTCCTGCAGCACAGCGCCCGAATTGAGTCCCCAGGCGCAGAGGCAGCAGAGGTTCAGCAGCCTGCTCCTCAGAGACAGCTCCGTGTCCGTGCAGTCCGACTCGAGTCGGTACTCCAGTGTGGACAGTCTGCTGGAGGCGCGGAAACCCGATCCCGAGGCCATACTCATCAACCTGGGCTTCGGACCCCTGAGCTCCGAGGACATGCTGTCCCGCATTCCGCGGCGGTTCCTCAAACCCTCCCAGGTACCCGGCATCGATACCGATGCCTTCGTGCAAAGACTGACTTTGGCCCGATCCCTGGCCGACTCGAGTGTTCTGGGCTACAGAGGGCTGACCGGAAATCCGGACATGCCGCCCTCGTCCATTGTGGCCAGCATCATGAAGCGGTTCGAGGTCAACCATCATCGCAAGAACTCCATGGGCTCCATCAAGCCCACCATCCAATAGGGTCGAACTGAAGTTAGTCAGCCAAATAGAGGACACACTGTAGCGCCAGTTGTTGCCTTGTGATCCTTGTGATCGATCGTCTTGTCTTGTCCATTAGTCCTTAAAAGTGCCGCGTACTTAGCTCCTAGCTGTGCATCTGTATTACTTACTATATTGTTTTCGCCAACTATTGTCAACTCTTTTTAAGTATGAATTAAATATGATATTTTATGTTAATTGGCTGACTTTTTTGGGCTATTTATGGGTGACTAATGAGGTGCTTTTATTCTAAAGAAGCAGGTTTAAAAGCCCAAATTTGCATAAAAATGCAGATATTATGGTTCAACAGATGTTTACAAAACAAAACAACATTTTTAGCTTACCGATTTTACAAGATGTGACTCTGCTGAAAATGTATATATTTTCTTATATTAATTATAAGCAGTTGCTTAAAATTCGGGAATTATTTATTTAAGATCTTTAGGAGAAACCAGAAGTTTCCATCTCAACTGTAAAACGCAATAGCTGAAGTTTAATTAAAAGGGACTTTGTAGCAGGTCAAAAGTTATAAAGTGTTTTGTTCGAAAAGAGCTTTTAAGAGTTATATAATTAGCAATCATTAAAACCTTTAAGCGTTTCAAGCATTGTGTATAAAACGAGTTACTTTTCAGATAAAGAAAATGCTCGATAAGAATTTAAGAGTTTTGAGTGTTTGAAGTCGCTTCCAAGAATTCGCTGTTTCTCCAGTTTGAATCCGATTTTAGAAATCTGCGTCACTGTCAAATGGGCTGATTGTTTATGTACATATGTTGTAGTTGAACAAATTCATTTGCGATATAAGTACATATTTACATATATGTACATATGTACTCCCCGAAGCCCACAGACACACATTCATGGTGTTTGCATTGTTTGTTTTTTTCTTCTTATCGAATGTTGATTTCTGAGCGAAGTTTTATTAATAGCCAGTGACTTGGCATCTTTGTCGCATGCCCCAAGCAAAGAAAATAATAATAAAAAACACATATCGAGTAGAGCTTGGAATTGAGAGACCCAGAAGGGATTACAACGTCTGCGGCACTCGGATCGCTTATTGATTTCAATTGCCCGCAATTGTTTACATTCACGACCCAAGTCCAAGTCGTGCTCGCCACGGAAGCAGGGCATGCAAAAATATTATAGTTATTGGGCCCTAACCCCCCGACCCGTTTGTTTGGTTGCCAAACAAATATTGTATAGCCGCCTGATAACCGATAATGGCATTTGCGCACATTTGTAACACCTTGAAGGCGACGCACGGCCCACAAGGAAATTCTAATACGTCCACTAACAGCAGCGGGTAGAACATTAGATCGTAGACCATAGATATCTTCAACTATAAACAAATTTAGTAGCCTCTTTACTTACAGCTAAAAATACTTTCTGTCATTGATTGTTTTAATCAAATAATGATATTATGAGCGTTTAAAAGGTATGCTGTGGATTGATCGAGTTAACTTTTGAGTCGTCGTGATTCTTGAATTATGAAAGTATTTTGGCAAGAGCTTACTACATGTTATATCTTAAAGAACTTATTACTTTGATCACGACTGTTGCTATGCAAATACGTGAGTGCTCGCGGGGTTTGGGCATATCCAATAGATAACGGTTCTAGGTCTGTTCATCGGCACATGACTCGCTTTATCTATCGATGGGATGTAAATTAATTCCCAAACAAAGCAAAGCAATAGCACAGACAAAGGAAAACAGCGAAAGAAAAGCGAAGAAAGCCATTGCCAAACACTTGCGAAAGTGTGGGTGTGAATATTAGACAACTGAAAGGGAGGGCGAATAGCACAGTTATGCTAGAAACAATCGCTGCACTCCTCACACCCATTGGAAATTTGCAAGTTCAAGGCAGACAACAAAAGAGCGACAGATGCAATGTCCATATGTATGTTTGTATGTATATATTTACATACGCTGACCAAGAATAAAATATTTGTGCCCACGCCGGAAGAATGTGAAAGAAAATTAGCAAACCAAATCAAAAAGAGGGCTCTCTGAATCAGAATGAATTCGAAAAAGACCAAAAGGCAGCCATTGGCAAATTAAAATGTGTGTCAGGGCGTAAAGCACTGCAAACAATTTGATTAATTCAAATGACTGTGGGTGGGCGTTTGATTAATTGGCCTACGTTGGCGTCTTGGCACTTTGGCAAATAGTAAATAGAAATCTACTGACCTGGGAGAGAACCAATTCAAAGTTTCTGACTAAAGCCCTCCCGGTTAAAAACATCTTCATATTTGGCGCCTTTTGCGTAAAAACATAAACGTAACAGCTGACGGCTGGCGTCCCACCACTGAGGAAATCGATAGATCGATAAGTTAGCGTCAGGCGTTAGGCAATTTTTTATCGCTGGGCAGAAGTAAAGCAACGAAATGCTGTTGAATTAATTTGTTTTTTGTTTAGTTTACTTTCAAACCTCGCCGATCGTACTTAATTTGCACCTCACTGCTTTCGTTGTGTCGTTGCTAACTCAACCGTTGCTCTCTTTTTATTTGCTTGTATATTTCCGTGCACCATGGCAGAAGTACTTAAAAACGCAGAAGAATTCGCACATTCTGGGCCAAAATGTCTGTGTGGACCACGGCTAACACTGGAGGCCTAGAGACGCCATCGAAATCGCCGCTTACCTCCTCTGTTCAGAGGTTGGCAAGGAGTTCAGCAGTGACCGTCACTGGAAACCAGCAGCAGCATCACTTCCAGCACGTTGTGGCCGCCGCCGTTGCAGCAGCCACCTCCGTGGCCACCGGACACCAGTTCCAGCAGCAATTCCCGCTGCACCCCCACCCCCATCCGCATCACAGCAACAGTCCCACTGGAAGCGGCAGCAATAGCAACAACAGCGCCGGATTCCAACGTTCCAGCATCAGCAACTCGCTGCTGCAGTTCCCACCACCGCCTCCTCCATCTCAAAACCAGGCTAAGGTAAGTCCAATAACAAATCAATTCCCGATCTCTGTCTCTTCGATCTTCCCTCTCGTCCCGTCTCTTTCCCACCCGCACTTAAAAAGCGATGCTATGGAAGCCACTCTCTCGTAACCTCTCTCTCATCCCCACTCTCTCTTACGCGTTGGCAGTGGGCGCATTCAGCAGATAAATCACAGTTTTGGTCTATTCAAGTCGTGATTTAGTTTTTAAGTTCCATTTATCAAGGGAACTTATGATAGGTAAAATAATAGTGTGGCATAAAAGTTTTTAGGGGTACTACAGATTTCTTATAGTCAAAAGCATTAGGCGTATATATTAATTCTACAAAATTGTATATGTTGTTATTTTTTTTTTTGATGTGATTACAATTAGTAAGTTTCCCAATCAAAATAAAGCGAGGAAAGAACAATGACATTTGTTGAGTGGGCTGCCAAATTCAATTTGTACATTCTACATAATTTAGCTGCAGCTATATTTAGGTGTCTAAAAACGATATAACCTGCAAACATCAACGAATTTGTTGTACAACTCTAGTGACATTTTCTGTCCCAGTAGCAAATGTTATTTTCTGGATGGTTTGGCAATTAGCAAATTGCTAAAATTCAAAGAAATTGTTTTCAAAGATAAAAACTTTTCTGTCGGAAAAAAACTGATAAAGAAAAGTGTTCATAAAAAAGTATTTTAAAGCGAATACTATTTGTACCGAAAGTGCCAATAAATAAATCTCATTTCTTGTCATTGTAGTCCCATCGTAAATAACGTATTTCATATCTAAATTTCGCTATTCCCTGCTGAATGCGCCCGCTCAATCGAGCCACTAAATCTGACAAACAAACAAGGCCTAAGTTTCAAGTCGAACAAGATCGCACCGACATTCGAAAATACACACAACGCACACACATACACACCCCAGGTATGACGGAGTTACCTGTGGAACCTGCTGAATTATTGAACAGTGTTTTTGGCGAACAGCACTGACAATGAAATTGTAAATGGTCATGGAAATATCGTAGAACCGGCGTCTAATTGGCTCCAAGAGTCGTTCGCTTTGCTTATCGGGTCTGCCTTATTTGCTTTTCTTTTCGCCGGTGATAATAAAAACACGCACCCACCCACGAGCACTCAAGAAATGAGGTGCTCCTTGGTCGGCGCCTCTGAAATCCAGGTGTGTGTTTGCATACGTATTTCGCCTCGGTTCGGAGGGGAAATTAAACACCAACCGCCAGCTGACACCTTCCGATTTTTGTTCTGCTTTATCTGCTGGGCTTATTTATATTCACATTTTTGAAGTGGTTACACTTTGTATTTATTCTGAAGGAAGTCAGGCGGCTGGAGAGCCCAAGAAAACTCGTTGCATTTGACAGCTCAAGTTAATATTAACATTAACCAGATTTGTATTTGTGTAAGCCAGAAAAACGAGGCACTTTCGTTCTCGAAAATATCGTCATATCTCAAAAATTGTGGTTTTTAGTGGAACAATTGAATTTAAAGGAGAACGAAATTGATTTTATTGAACTGTTTCTGTTTGCTGAAGTTGTTGCAAGCTTATTTATTAACTTGTCTTTTGCAAATATTTGAGTACATATATTCAATTTTAGGTAACCCACATTAGAAAGTTGATTCATTAATACATTGCTCGATTTTGGTTAGTAAGAATTTTTAAAACCTGATTTGCTATACAAATATGAATTGAATCTCATTACTTTCGTATCGAGTATACTTTGGAAATTAAGTTGATTAATTTGCCCACTTTAATGATCGAAAAACATCGAGACACAGTGCTACATCTCACTGGGGATGCAGTGCCTCCTCTTCCTGTGGCTCCTCTCTTATGTTGCTCATTCAAGTGTCAAGGGTCATGAAACGGCCATTACGGTAGGAAGAAGATACCACCAGAATGTGGTGTCGATCAGGACGACCAGGCACATCCGCAGCTGGGGCGACAATCACTTTTGCGTCGGCTCCATCGTGGCCACCCGGTGGGTCCTGACCACCGGCTGCTGTGTGAGCACCTTGCCGAAGAGCACACCAAATCAGGCCACCAGCCGAAGGAACTTGAGGGTTGTAGTCTTTGCACAAAGGCGATTAATGAAGCCGCCGCCTCGCAACATCTTTAAGGTGGATGAGGTGGTGCTGGACACGGAATCCGATGTAGGGTGCTCCAACTTGGCCATGTTGAAGCTGAATCGGGCCGTTACCGGTGACAGGTTCGCCGTGCACTTGCCGCATAACGAGATGAACTCCACGTGGCTTTGCCAAACTGTCGGATGGGGCAGAATATATTATGTGAGTGATGTTCAATGATGTTCTGATTAAGTACTTTTCGAACAAGATAATCTCGTATCTTGCCTCCAGAACGGACCCTATGTTAACGAGCTTCTCCAGCTGAAATCGCAGAGGTCCTCGACGACTGCTTGCAAGGAGTACTGCAGTAAATGCATCTGCATGGGAAGTTATTCAGGCAGGGGCAACATGTGCCAGATGGACATGGGAAGCCCGCTTTATTGTGGTCACTATATTTACGGTGTGGCGGGCAAGTCCCACCATTGCGAAGATCAGAACATATTGGTATACTCCAGCATTTACCATCACCGAGACTTCATTGAGAGCACTTTGAGTGCGGCACACTCGCAAAGAAAGTCAAAACGAGATTTAATCGTTTTAGCCCTTATGCTAAACTGGTTTTGGACAGCTTGTTTTGGTTGGCTATTAGAGCAGTTGAAGTAACAAGATTTCATGACACAATTTCCTTGAAAAATATCACATTTTGAATGTGAGTCACTCTATATAAAAAAGCTTGAAAACTCCAATTATGATCGAAATAAAAAAAGAATCCTCCTACACATCTTTAAACCAGAGAGTATTGATCTATGATGTGGTTTTCTTAAACGCGCGGAGGATTGTGTCCCTGGTGGTTTAAGTGGTTGTCTATCTGTTGATCGGATCTTGAATCACTAGTTTAAGTTCAGGGTCTTCGCTGTGCCACTGTGTGTCGTATGTGCGTGTGTTTAATCACCCGACTGTCTTCCCCATTCATCGGTCTATGATCACTGATCGATTGCCAAAAGCAGCGCCAGACGCCACCCCCTCTTCCTCCCCCTTTGTCCTCGCAACTCTCTCTTCACCCCCTTTTCCCCTGTTACTGTTTGTTTTCCTGTAGTTTCGATTTCGCCTCTTCTGGTTCTTCACCTGTCTGGTAGATAGTTCTCTTTCCGTTTCTATTTCTCGCTCACTCTCTCTTTAAACGCTTTCATTCAAATGGCTTTTCTGTACGGTGCGACTTAGCTAACCAAAACATTAGTTGAATGAATTTAAAAACTAAAATGTATATTCTGTTGGCATGTTTGAATTCGACGCAGGATTTGTTCAACATTCACTTGTAAATATTATTTCTTAGCTAACCAATTTGAAGTTCATGTTTCTGACAAGAAGAGCTAACCCTTGATATATTTCTAATTTGTTCTCTTCAATCCGTAGTTCGTTTTGTAGAAGTTGTACTGTAATAGTTCGATTGCCATTATAGTAGCTGTTGTTGTTTTTTGTGTCATCGCAGGCCGCACCGCTCGAATTGATTGTCGAATTTAAATATTCGTCGTCGCTGCCGCTCAGCTACCGCTGTGCCGCCGCCGCACCGCCGGTGCTTACCGCTCAGCTTGGCCGCTCTGCTGGCAGAGCCGTATCAGTCAGTTAGTTGTTAACTTGCCATCGCCGAAGGAACAAGAAGCGCGAAAAGCGAAACGCGGACGCAGAAATGAAATCGAAATAAATGTGCACCGCGCACCTGAATCAAACTCGTGGCGAGAAGGCAAGAATTACTTTTCGATTCAATTTCTTGCGTGGCTTTTTTGCGGAAGTGTCGTCGCCAGCATCCGTGATTTTTTGCTGCTTTCCGCTTTGGTTTTCCACCTTTTTTTTGGGTGCAGCACTCTTTAGAGTACGACTCTTGGCCTTGGCCACATCGAAAAAAAATACAAAAGAACTTAAGTCGGCAACAAGTGTCTGCTGAAACCGTTTTATTGACACATGTATTTTACATTTTATAAGTCCCATACCCATAAAATGTGTTTATAAATAAAAAGTAAATATTATAACGCACACAAAAGAATGAAAAAAGAGAGTGCGGCGAAGAGAGAGGCGAGAAATTTTCACCGTGCGTGTGTGTGCCTATGTGGGTAATTGTTGATCAATTGTCATGTGCAAAAAATAAAAACAATAACAGCCAGCGAAATCATTCAGCATCATCAATGGGAAGCATTGCAAAATCATCCAAGTGAAACGGAACCTAATGAAATAAGCCCCTCGAAAAACAGCGGAAAATCAACGAGATTACAGTGACAAGTGGCGAACGAACTCTAGAACTGAGATTACTCGGAGTCCAAGTACATTGGTTCCACGTTCTGCGAATTGAGATACACTTGGTGCTGCAGAAAGCTAAAGAATTCAGCTCCATAGTTGAGTCATGCTCTGAAGTGTGAAGGCTAATAAAACATATGTTTAAAACTAAGTAAAACCAACGATAGCACTAAACCCTGAGTTCAGTGACGAGTTGATAAGTTATATTCCGACTTCGGAGAATTTAAGAACGATGAACAGTCGCCAATCGAAAGTAATAACAATTCATATTCTAAAGATCCAAAAACTGTAAAAGGTGCCAATAAATTTAATATTCCCAAGAGCCCAGAGAGAAAAGCAATAAAATCCTTAACCCTAGGTCCAAACAGTTGAGAAGTGAATAATAATAATAGCTACTGCGAATCCAGTGCAGCGAACATCAAATTGAATTGTTCTAAGTGCCACATAATTGAGGCAGGGCGTTGTCGATAACCAACATGAGACCTTTATGACCCGATGGAATATTTTTATTTATTAATATACGCCAGACATTGGAAATCAGCCGATCGGTTCGGTCAACTTGCGGAGCACATAAAGTTGAACGGTATTCCGAGAGCCCCTTAAATTGTTGGTCTCACTTTTGACCTTTTGGAACAGCTTAAGAACTGACATTAAAGTAAGCTGTATATTTAAACCCACATAAGGAAACCGATCAGACTGTTAAAGGAATATTTTGTAGATCTTGTGTGGCAAAATTCAAAATTGAAAGCGGTTAGAGCTGCTTTGATTGTCCTCGCCAACTACTATTGAAATTCTATGATCTTGTATAGCTAACGACAAGCTGAAACTTTATAGATCAGGATTCTTGGACAAGTTTTAAGCACTAACTGCAGAGAATAAGCTATAAAGCCAAAAAAAGTTAACAGACTGATACCAACTGATCGGACAGATCAGAAAACAGAGTTTAGAGCTTGGCCAGTAGCCGATGCCACCTTTTGAAGAGGGCGAGATCAAGTCGGAGGAGCAGATACCTCTAAGGCCGCCACGCAGACAGAAGACAATGAAGGCCGAGGAGCAGGAAAAGTCCCAATCACCGGCGGAGGAGCACGAGGAGGAGCACCTGCTGCCGGCCGCGGGGCTGAGCAACCTGCGCTTCGCCCGGGCCAACTTAAGTCAGAGCAGCCTGATGCTGAGCCACCGGCAGGGCTCCTTCGAGACGTCCACCGAGCGGACGGCGAGCAGTGAGACCCTCGACGTTCTCCCCAGCTCGAGGCGCAGCCAGGCGGCGATGCACCATCACCTGCAGCAGCAGCAGCAACAGCAACAGCAACATCAGCTGCCGAACAGCCGCTTGGGGACTCGGCAGCCACCTTCGGCCTTGGCGAGCGCTCTGCATGCCACTGCCAGATTGGCGGCCAGTGTGGATGCCTACACGGCGGCGGCTACAGCCACAGCCACAGCGGCAACCGGCGACTACGGCGGCGACTATATGCGGCCGCATATAGGGAACCTCGGACACGCCCACCCCGCCTCCGGCCAGCCCCTCCACCTGCAGCAGCTGCACCAGGTGCCCGCCGCTCACAATCTGGGCAATCTGAGAGCGAGCAATTTCGTCGGCTCGTCGCGGTACCTCTATCACAGCCAGTTCAATTCGAATTCGCCGCAAGCGAGACGCTTCACTGCGCAGCAGCGAGACGGCTCGCCAGCATTCGCGGCTTCAGCGGCAGCAGCTTCGGCGGCGGCAGCTTCGGCAGTAGCCCCACTAGCGCCACTAGCACCACTAGCACCACTCGCACCCTTCGCCTCCATAGCATCGTCCCCATTCGCGGCCCAGCCGCCGCCCTTTCAGTTGCGCACGTACCAACAGAACCAATCCTACCGCTTTCAGCCGCGAGGACACCACCGCACCGGCAGCAGCAGCATGTCGCAGTCCGGCGAGGACCTCCACTCGCCCACCTACCTCTCCTGGCGGAAGCTGCAGCTGAGTCGGGCCAAGCTAAAGGCCTCCAGCAAGACGTCCGCCCTGCTCTCCGGATTCGCCATGGTGAGTGTTTGATCACTGTACAATTAAGGATAAGTCATAGCGATGAAGAGATGTATACTCGTAGATACTCCGGGGAATAACTAAATCATAAAATCATATTAATATAGAAATTAGAGTTGAGAGAATTACATTGAAATTGATTATTAAATTCTTAGAAACTGAAGAACTAGTATTTATGATCAGTTGTCTACAACGCTTTAAAAATCCTTTGTTTTTATAGAACTTTTCTATCTGAAGCAATATAAAGCTATCCCCATATAACATCTCAATAGCATTGTTTACTGATAGCGTCTGTTTAAATAAAAAAAATGTAATCATTTAAATCAGCTTTGTCTATACGGCAATATGTACTCTAAATCTTTGGAATATAAAAATGAATACAACGGTATTTGGAATTCCATTTGCCCAAAATAGTGATTTGACTCAACAGCTTTTTAAAGGCACTTAAAATGCATTGTATAATGAACCTATAAAGAATTCTGAGTATTAGACGTTTATTGAGCATTACCGTTTCCCAGCTTAAAATTTCATTTATTTCTGGCCTTAGATTTTGGTACAATATCTAAACCCGTCGGAGTGCATACAAACATTAACCCAACTTAATGTACAGGGTCAAAAGTTCTGCCACAAGCCAAAATCTTTTTATTTGGCTATAGCGTATGTGTTGATCAGCATAGACATGAATTTGCCACCACGAAGAGTGCATACACTACCTTTATAAAGTATTTTTATAGTATCAATAAAATGTTCCACTTGACAAATCTGGCATCGAAATGCAATATGTTGTTTGTTCCGTTCGAATGATTTCCCATCTCGCGGTGTCCCATTCAAGTAATTTAAATCACGACAGGGATAACCACACATGTTCAAATGCATATATTACTAATTAGCCTGCACTTTCATCTATGCCTTACCAACATAATTATTTTCGATGCCGGCAGCGACAAATTGAGGGCCAACAAAATAGTTTTGATTTTATTCCCACTACCTTTGTGTTGGCCAAACAAGTCTGTTAGCTGTTTGCTCTTCACATGTGTTCGGTGCCCATTAATAAGGGGTATATTAGGCTCTTTAAACAATTAAATAATAATCATTTATCAATTAGAGAATGAAATTAACTGAATAGGGAAATAAATAAAGGGAAAACATGCATGCAGAAAGATCATGACTGTTCCCAGCTCTATTAAAGTATTTAATGCCAGAATCCCACAATTGTTTCAGTTCGTCATATTAGAAATTTCCCAACTACAATATATGGTTGGCAAATATCCATTTTAATTTGTATGTGAAGTATAAACAATTATTTCAACAAACTTAATGGGCTTGTCTTTCTACAGTTGAGTATTCACGAATTGAGTATTGCAGATTTCGTATGCACTATTTGATTTATGCTCGCAGTTAATTAAGTGAAGAGGTATTTACAGGTCTATTATTCGGACAGTCTGCTTGTTATGCATTCCACATGTACACATAAAATGTAGCAGCAGGGGAGCCAGGGGATTAGAGGCGGATCAGATAATTTAGTCCATTCAGCCCATATAATATAAGAGCACTTTTGCTTAGCTGCCAAATTTTCTCGCGAGAAACGGCTAATAATAATGGAGGAAATGCCGGGGCATCGTTTCGATACTTCCCTAAGTGAATAGAATATCATTAATGATTGATTTCCCTTCCCTTCTTTTCCGATCCCTTTATAGGTGGCGATGGTGGAGGTGCAATTGGACAGCGACACAAAGGTGCCGCCGGGCATGCTGATCGCCTTCGCCATCTGCACCACGATGCTGGTGGCGGTGCACATGCTGGCCCTGATGATCAGCACCTGCATCCTGCCGAACATCGAGACGGTGTGTAATCTGCACAGTATTTCCCTGGTCCACGAGTCGCCGCACGAGCGCCTCCACTGGTACATCGAGACGGCGTGGGCCTTCTCCACGCTGCTGGGTCTGATCCTGTTCCTGCTGGAGATAGCCATACTCTGCTGGGTGAAGTTCTACGACATCAGTCCGCCGGCGGCGTGGTCAGCCTGCGTGGTCCTCATCCCGGTGATGATCATCTTCATGGCCTTCGCCATCCACTTCTACCGCTCCCTCGTGTCGCACAAGTACGAGGTGACCGTGTCGGGCATCCGGGAGCTGGAGATGCTCAAGGAGCAGATGGAGCAGGACCACCTGGAGCACCACAACAACATCCGGAACAACGGCATGAACTACGGCGCCTCCGGGGATATTGTGTAGCGCTTTTTGGCGATCCACGCGTGGATCAAACGAAAAAGACATTGCGGCTCAGGGCAAGCCTCAGACTATTTAAGTGAAACACATATTTTAAATTTGTAGTGGATGCAAATTGTGATAAGCGGAGGCAGTAGATTTTTACTATACGAGTACGAGTATATACGCGAACTGTATTCTGTATTGCGTGTGGACGGAGTGCTGTAGTTCATTATTTTGTACGGCAATTACTAGGCATGGATATAGACAGTGATGAAAGACCCTAATTAAAGCAATAACTCGGACGATCACGTTCGACGAATATTCCTCAAAAATTAGCTTATATTTGTTATATATATTTATTGCGTGTATTTTAAACTGTATGCCGTATTTTTTTGGAAAATTCTTTGGCAGTCTTCCCGTTTATCGTTTAGGAATTCTTTGGACACACCTCAATTGTCTTAGCCCCTAATTTAATGTTAGGCCAATTATGTAAGCGAGAACGCGCTGTAATTTATACTATATAATTTACGATTAAATGACTTTTCTATAAATGGTGTCGGAGTTTAATTTCACAAATGATACTGGACTAATAATACATATAATTCAGAGGTATATAAAATATTCGTACTGTAGTGCTTTAAATACAAGCCAATTCATATCTAATAAACAAGTATTAGGAAACAACTTAACTGTATTACGGTCAAAAGTTTTGATATAGATCATTTTTAATCAGAAGAGATATATATACTAGTTTATTTTGGCCGGTCTATTTTCGATCTTATTGAATGTAAGCTAAGTAGCGCTGTAATTTATACGACTGATTAAACGATTCTTCCACATATACTTAACCGGAACAAACGATTTTCTATTACGGCGATGTCTTTGGCCTCCTTAAGTTTGCGTGCCGTCGCTGGAGGAAGTCAAATGGTGGCAAGACATGCTGTTCGGGGTTGATTAGAAAAGCGACACCGCACGCACGCCGCCCACAAAGACTTGGCTTCGTCCACCCAAGACACCACATGGCACCGCCGCATGTGACAGACCCGCTCAGAAGTGTTTCAGTCACCGGAGGAGACATGTCGTGCCCGTCGAACGGATACGGTTCCGGAGTGCGCTGCCAAAGGTATCCCGGTGGCAGGTACCAGGGCAAGTGGTGGGGCATGCAGCCCCATGGGTACGGGGTGAAGCGCTCTGGGAGCGGTTTGGTCTACGAGGGTCACTGGGAGATGGGGCAGCGGCATGGCCACGGAACTCTGCGAAGGAAGGAGCCCGGTGGCCGGATACAACGCATCTACGTGGGCGAGTGGCAGCAGGACAAGCGGAAGGGCGAGGGGAAGCAGTTCTATCCCGACGGTTCCGTTTACTTTGGCCAGTGGCTAGCCGACCAGCGCAGTGGTCAGGGTATCCTGTGGCAGGCTGATGGAGGAATCTATGTGGGGGAGTGGCTGCTCGACCGGATGCACGGCAGAGGTGTCCTCTTTACAGGTAGGCGGTGAAGTAACTACATACCTTTCTTTAACTTTTTGATTTCATATAATTGAATATTTAATTTCTATAAACTTCTTTATACTTAATCTCTAATTCAAACCGAACTTTGAATGGACAGCGAATGGAAATCGGTATGTAGGCCAATTTGAAGGTGGCTGCAAGTCAGGAACGGGTGTTTTCCACCACGGCAACGACGGTCAACGAATTCAGCGAGGCTTCTGGAGCCAGGGCGTCTGCAAGACATCGTTAATGCCCCTGCTAAAAGGATATGAACACAAGTATTCTACCGCAGCAGCTATCTTGTAACAAATAGTTTATATTTATTTATTTGAATAGAAAATAACTTTTTACTTATGCTAATCATTCCCGGTTTCGTCTGCGTGTGTTGATGGTTTTCGTTTCCGACGCCTGCTGTTCCGACAGCTGTCGCCTGGGTCTTCTGGATGAAAGCGGCGCTGTCTTTGGTGTTTCCTCCGGCTGGCGTATCCTTGCTCTGGTGCTCCTCGCACTTACGGCCACTGCTTCCAAACTGGTGTCCAAATCTTTGACTTTCGTCGTCGCTTTGGCCTTTGGTTTCTCCCTGGGCTTTGATTTGGAAGGTTTAAGGGGCTCGGGGGTGAATCGTCATCGTCGCTTATCTCGATGGGCTGGCAGGTATTGAAGTCCACGTGATCCGAGGGTGGAGTGTTCTCAGTACCGCTTCCTCCGCTACTGTTGCTAGCAGCACTCGGCGGTCGAAGCTCGAGCTCCTCGTAAATTCTGAACCTTGGTGCCTTTTTGGCGGACTGTTTCACTTTGGCAACCCTTTCCTTGACTGCAGATGCGGATCCTGCTGCTGCGCGGCTCTTGTTTTCTGGAGATTGATTAAAAACCAGTGCCCGACGAAGAGTTTTCGGCACCGGTTTCTCCTTGCCCGCGGGATTTAGCTCTAGTTGTGCCGTCTTTAGCTGGGCCATAAAATTGTAGGAGTAATTAATGTCCACCGCTTGCAGCTGCACTTTAAGACCCAGTTGAGCCGTTGATATAGCCTCTGAATGCTTTCGCCTAAAGCGAAGATAATTGAGGTGATAGAGCTGCTGCATCTGCCACATGGAGCCCATTGAGGCACTCATCTCTGGTGTTTTCTGCAGCCAATTCTCTGACCTTTCATAGAACTCGTCTAGCTGTTCGCTATTCCTCTGAAGGAAACGAAGACGCGCATGGAGACAGCCCATAATAAAATAGAGGCACTGAAGCTGCGAGCTCTCGCGAAGAGTAGGAGGCGCATCATCTAGGCTCAAGTAACGATCCAATGTAACTTGGGAGCTGGGACTATTCGGACGCGCGACGAGCAGCTTCGGAGAGTTCACATTTAGTTGCTGCTGCTTTCTGATAGGCTCCACCAGCTGAAGGAGATGCATGTTGCTGGTTAGGTCGATAACGGCAGGATCCTTAACCACTTCCTTTTCCAGGGAAACTTCCTTGGGTGTCAAAGGTGTGATGTTCAAGCAGTGTTCGATGAGTCGCAGCTTCGACTGTGCCTTGTCGAAGTTTTCCATCTGCAGATTGGTCCACAGCCAGGCAAGAAATATCTCGATGGCCCTTAAGGCCAAGCCAGATTGGAGGACCAAATGGAGCACGATGTTGGAGAAGGCCAGGCGTTCGCTCAATCTATTTGCTGAACACTCTGTGCTTTCTCTGACGAGAGTGGAGAGCAGCAGTTGCAGTGAGCCACCGTCCAAGCTAGAAAGGTTGCAGAAATTCCGAACGTTGTCCAGAAGAGTGTCCAGCTGTCGCAGAGGCGTCAGCATCCGGCGACTCTTTGGCTTCTTTTGCTGGTAGTCCAGTCTGAAACGCACTGTTTGCAGGGTGATCAAAACGATATCACTCTTTCCCACTCGCTCGGGAAACTCTCCGCGAAGCTGCTCCACTTGCAGCAAAAGCAACTGGGCGTGGCTCATGCAACCCATTCTGGCATAATAACTGGCCAGGTGACAAAAGCAGAGCATCACCGTTGTTTGCTGACGCTTGAAAAATCTCCCTGCCTGCAGCTGTGGCCACAAATCATCCAGCATTTCCTCCGCCCACTCCACTTCCTCCGAGAGATTAAGTTGCAATCTAGCGTGAACCTCATTCTGCGACAGGAAATGGTTTAGAGCCCGAAGGTAGGTAAACCTATCTTCCAGCAGACGTCCTATCCTAAGGAGCAGCAGCCAGGCGTCGTCCTCTTCGGATCGATAGCCCATGCTGGAAAGAGCCATGGCAGCGGCAACACCGTCGTCAATCAAAGCCTCCCAATCAATGGGAGTTTCCTCAATGCTTAGAGGCTCTTGATCTGCCTGGTGAAAGAAGTAACTAAAAGCGCAAATAGCTTCACTGGCTAAATTAACTAAGCGCTGCTCCCGCTGGACGTTAATCTGTGTTAAATTCTGCCTGAGGAGCAACTCTTCAAGAAATGTTTCAGTCATCTCTTTCGAGGAAAACTTTGTTTTTTGAGCCTCCAGTGCGTCCAACATTAATCCTACACTTGCATGGCCCAAGAACAAGTAATCCATTCGGCTGAGCGAACTCTGTTTCTTTAACTCCGAGCGAATCTTCTGACACTCCTTTAGAATGCAGGCATCGTTGCGCATTTGCCTGGCCAAGAGAACCAGGTGGTAATTACTTAATCGGCAACGGATAAGCGACTGCTTATGCGTAGAAGATGAGCCCCTCAAGTAGTGGAGCACAGCAAAGAAATCCGTGTCGTAGAGCTGTTTCTTCTGGGCAGGAGTTAGAGGGTTGGGCAGTGGACAGGACTCGTGCCACTCGTAGACGCACTTGCTGATCTCCTTGCCTTCCTTTTCCTGATTGTGGTAATGCAAACAGATCTGCGAACGTAGTCGGGCGGGGTTCGTGAGCGAGGCCAAATAACTGGCTTGCAGCTGGCCGGCCATGTTGGGATCTTTGCAGTGGAAGCTGGCCTTAAAAAGACGACGCAGAAGGCTATTCATTTCCTTTCCATCAATCAGAGCCCGCAACTTCTGCAGTGGTTCCAATAGAGGCAATAGCAGGGACATTTGCTCCGGACAGGACACCTTATCTGCTACATGTACCAGCTGGCGAACGAGCTTGATGACCTCCACGCTTGTGGGACCCAGACACTTCATCGTCTTAACCACGTCCATTGAGTAGCTGACTATTGCAATCAGTGGTTTGTGCGGGCTCTGAATCAGGAAGAGGAAATAAATTAGTTCTTTCTTAACATTTAAATCAGTTTAAGAACGTACCCTGTCTCTCTTTTGCTCCTGCAACGGTTCCCAGTTTATGTAGGCATCCAGTGCGCACAAGCCAAATGCCAGAATGCAATGCCTTCTTAAGCTCTTGCAGGCCTCATTTGAGCAACTGACGCCCAGGGGACTCCTTGTCACATTCGCCGACAAAATACCGCAGCTATGCAGCAGCTGAAAATGCGCTGTATATGCCTCTGGACTGCCCTCACCCTCCATTTGCTGCCAGAAGAACTGGAAAGGCGACTGGGATTTACTGCCACTTTGATGTATAAGAACCTGCAGCCGTTGACTTGCCACTAGAAGGTCTGTTAGCCATTGCTCCTTGGCATGAGCTGCTCCTTTGTGCTCGAAAAAGCTCTGAAACTTCCGCGACAAATCTGTATAGGTGCGTTTGAAGTCGGCTGTGGGCTCCCGTACGTAGATTAACTTGATATAGTAGTAGATCAGCTGCAGTGCGTAGCTTAGGTTGGTTTCCTGGCGATATAACTCCTTGCACATGCGTAACAGCTGCAGTGATAGTTGCTGGTTTGCGTGAGGGCCCAGTGTATCGATTTGCACGAGGGCCAAGGTAAAACTCAGGTACTCAGGATATAGATCGGCCAAGTCCGAAGTAGAACTGCTGGCCAGGAGCTTAAGCAGCGAGTTAAACATCTTAGACAAACTTTCCAAGGGCAGAAAGCTAAGGGTTTTTAAGAAAGTTCTGCCTCTTTTGCCAAACAAGTTCTCGTTAAGTTTCACCAAAAGTTTTCCATTTTCGGTAATTTTTCTTTGCCTCATGGCCTCAAAGAGTTCACCCAGGGCCTCTAGAGAATGGCACAGTTGGTTTGTGGCCTCCAAGGGAAGGTTTTGCTTCTGCAGTTCCAAATGCAAGCCATTGAAGTGGGTCAAGTGTATGTCCAAGTATATTTTATGGTCCGTGTCCGCTTGCAGGCGGCAGGGTTGCGATCGAATGAGGTTGTACAGCTTCTGGCAGGCTTTCAGGGATCGCTAAAAACAAAATAATGCTTAAAAGGTGCCAATTTGAATTTGTGAGCACACAAACCTGCTGCCACAAGCCATGATGAATGTAACGCAAACTGACTAAGTGGGACTCCCATAAACTGGGCTTCTCTTCGTAGGGTGTTGCATGTGGCAGCATAACAGCCACTATATCGCAGTATAGATCGGCATTCTGGTATAGATTATCTTTTAAAGCCAAGCAAATATGACGCAGCACACTCAGATCGAATCTCAATGCATAGGATGCATCGTCACCTCGACAAGATCCTCTTGCAATATCCTGAAATTTAGACTCCACAGTTTTGCAGGCTGTTTCCACATCCAATCGGTTGCCTTTTAAAAGAGTAGCTATATCGTTAGACATTTTGTCAGATGGAAATAAGACATTTGACTAATTTAACTATGACGCTTCCTTTTTAAGTTGCTTAGCGCCAGATTTTGAGATCCAGTGTGACTGTGTATGCTAGAGGTGGGTAAAGGGGTTCCGATAGTATCGGTATCTGGTATTTTACTTATCACTATCCCCATAAAATATACATTATTTCAATCGATATTGCGCAAATTAATCGAGATTCAAAAAGAAGGCTAAAATAAGTATTTATTTGTAGAACAACCAACAAAATTTATTTCCTCCCAAAAACAATCAGATTTAAAATGATTTAGTTTATGTATTTCAGTTTCAATGGGCTGGTACTGACACATCTCATCTCGTTAAATAAACGCGGGTCCTTCATTAATCATAATGGTTGCTTACTTGTTTATTAAACGAAAAATCTTGTCTAAAACTGTTTGTGGATAAGATTTACTCGCCACTTTCAATGAAACAATTCTACTGCCGTTGAATAAGTGGAAACATTCGGTATGTGGTAAAAAGTCTTGCTTAAAAGTACATAAAGGAAAACAATTTGGGATGCTCAGTGATGGAGGCATTACGCTTAAAGAGAGACGCGGATAAAGTTTATATGTCGGGGAGGTGGGTAACAATGAAAATGTGGGTAGATCAATCACCTTGCGCAGAAAGTGAATGAAGTTGGATTTCGCTTAACTTATGCGTATTTAAAGAAGGAATGACTTAAGAGTTAGTTAAAAGTTCTTAGCAGTAATTGTGTGATCGTTTTCACGTGAAACTTTGACAAAGCCGCAGTTGTACAAATAAAAAGTTGAACAATGTCCGAAAGCATTTCTATGTTGAAATTTATCATCAGATGGCTATAAAATCGTACAGGGTTAATGAATTTTACAATGTAAAGCGGATTTCATATTGCAAATCCGGCGGACGAAGGTGTTAAAACTGGAACTTGGGTTCGGATGAGGCTATAGTAATGCGGTTTCGTTTTCTTGGTTGCTTGCTTGGTTTCTCTTGTATTCCTCTTCGTGTTTTTCGCTTAAACATATCATTTCTTTTCTTTTCTTTTGCTTTGCTTTGTTTGATTATTACGTTCATTTTACTCCGCCTTTTTCTGCTGTGTTTGTTGTTTTGGGTTCTTAATAGTTTTTTTTTTTTCATTTTCTTTAGCTTACATTATAGAGAAACAAATTGTGGGCTTCCTAAAGGGTTAATCTTTTTTCTATCAAAATATGATGTGTGTGGCTGTGTTGGTTTTGTGTGTGTGTGTGTGGGTGTATATTTAAATTTATAACGTACAAAGACGATACAGCGACAGATCAAAGGTTTAACCATCATGCTTTCTCTTCTTGCCCCGGGCATGCGATTCATCTGAAAATGGAACACGAAACTTCAGTTAGGGAATTCTGATCAACTACAGTAGTAAAGCGTAACCCACCTCCTGCCTTCTCGACATCCTTATCGTTCTTGGCATTTACCGATGCAGCCGATTCGTTTGCATCACCATCGGCATCATCAATATCGGAATCCTCATCCTCGTCGTCCTCGCCGCCTTCGCCCTCGCCTTCCCAATCGGAGTTGTCCTCCTCCAAATCGTCGTTGTACACCTCCGATAGGGACACCTCGCCATTGTCCTCCTCGTCACTATCATCGCTGTCACCCTCTTCGTCGTCATCATCACCGGAAACTGAAAAAGAAATTGAAAAAAGGTTTTATCTCAAGTCTATAACTCGAACTTCCCTAAATCGACTTTAAAAAGTTTTAAGTATCGGTATTTTAAAATGCCAAGACTGTAGTAATTTGTTTTTAAGCGATTCTACAACTTGGCCTACATTTCAAACTTCCTTAACTCGAATTTTTTTTTATATCTAAAGAAATTTAAGGGCGGGTCATACAGAGTAACAAATAGTTGTGCTGTTTCGAGTTAGAGAAGTTCGACGTTGACTGAAAACCTGTTCAGAAACGCCATGCTTACAATATGTGGCATTGGCCAGATTTAAAATGGCAAGGAACCAGTAAAGCAGGATAGCAAAATTTATGCTGGAATTGTTAGGAGACTGTTGGGTCGCCGTTATCACAGATTGCTCAGCGGTGGCGGCAGATGTGGATTCCCTCAACTGCAACTCTTTTAGATACTCATCTAATTCGTCTACTTCATTGTCATCCGACTTTGGAGGCGGTTTGTCCTGCAAAATCTTTTTCGCCTTGACCCGCTGCTCCAATGCCTCGAGCTCGTCTAAATCGATTTCTAACCCATTCAAACAGAAGGCACTGCGCTTATCTGAAAGGCGACAGAAGCTTGGGTTGAAAAGTTCCTTTTTTGTGATATTTAGTAAGCGTGAGCCACGGAAAACGACTTAAGTGTTTAAGCAGACGGACAGTGAGCTTTAAATGGTGGTACAACCAATATAAGATCATTCGATTCTGCAGATTGTGTAAGCGATGATACCCATTGAAATACACACCTTCCTCCTCGGAGTCGTTGCCGTTGACCTCATCATCATCATCGCCATCAGATTGCGCTTCCTCGTCGTTACAGTCAAAACTGAAACAAAAGAAGATATTTAATCTTTCTACTTTTTTTTAATAAGAAAAGAAAACTCACCCATCAAGGAAGCTTAACGACGGAAGCATCTTAAAGATCTTCTCGCGATAATTATCCACCTGAGTGGCATCGTTATTAAACAGGTCAAGCACATCCAGATTCTTAAACTCCTCCAGGGGCTTTAGAGTCTCCAGGTCTTTGATCTTGTTACCGGACAAGTTCAAATATTGCAGTTTGGGGCTGGTGGTCAGATAGTTTAGGCCGCTCGAAATGCGGTTGTCGGACAGCTCCAACTTCTTCAAATTGGGAAGCTTGGGGAAACCTTTGAGTGTGGTGAGGCCCACATTAATCAAGCTAAGCGATTCCAGGGCGGTGTATTCGTCTGTAAGGCCAACAATGCTTGTACTTCGGCAATTGTCCAGATTCAGTTCTGTGATCTGGGATAAAAAAGTGACATAATAAGAATAAAGACTTAAAATCATTTAATTTATTTTTAAAAATCAACTAGTATTTAATTTTTTTTGAATTTAATAAAGTTATCGATAGGCCATATCGACGGAGTTCGATCAAGTGGTGTTTTTAGGTATATTGTGCCAAAGACCAATGGAAAATTTGTAGGCTATGATTTGGTCACACTGGTGTAAGAAATTGACGCAAAGCGAGCAGAAAAAAAATGGAGAACAATACATACGCAAAAATCGATCAAACGCTGAGAATTTTTTTGTTGAAATGGAAAATCGACATTGCATGCAAAATAACGAATTTGGCGCAACGACAAACGTCTTGGTAAACTATTAATGCTGCTGTCCAATAGCCGAATTGCGCATTTTTTTAATGCAGGCCGAGGAAAAAAGTGCCAACGCGCGTTTATGTAACCCCAAAATGTGACTGTGTGTGCCAGAGCGTGTATGTGTGCGTGTGCCTCGGCACAAAGCAGAATGCGCAAAGAGAAGAATGACGGGCAAAAAGGAATTGATGGGGGTGGGAGGCAGATAGAAAACAAGCCGGCAGCCACAACAACAGCATGTTTGACCGTGACGTAGTTAGTTGTTGCGCCTGTCTGCGAAAAGTGGGTGGGGGATGGGGGTTATAGAGTAGCATGATAAGCTACAAAATGAACAAATGTACACATTTGCCTTATTTGAGGCTGTGCAAGTTCAATTCAGATTACCCAATTATCAATATGTCGCGTCGACCCAACAACAAAGAAACAAGATGGGTGCCTTCAGAGTCCGTCTGTCCCTGTCTAGCCGAAGAACAGTTATGTGGCTACAGGGGATATTCTCGAACTTAAAATGTAAACAAGAGTCTAGGATTTAAAGAAATTAGAAGAAAACGTTAACAGCAAAAACATTTTACGGAACTAAGCAAACCTAAATTTATTCATGAACGTAGTTTAACTTTAAAAAGTTTTCTACTTTAAAAGGGAACTTGACTTAATTAAAAAAATTTGTATAAAGTTATAAAAAAAATCTATGGAAAAACAAAGCTTCATATTATAATTTTGTTTCTTATATTTTTTTCGAAGCTATTTTTTGAGGGGGATTTAAAATTGAAGCCGTCTAAAGTTGTGGTTTTGTGTTCTGCTATGTGGTCAAATTGTATAGTGTGGTTTTTAAGGGCATTTCGATAAAATTGACAACGAAGTAAAAAAATATACAAACAAGACTAGAGGAATGGCCAGGCCGAGATACAAAATGGTGTGCTAAAGTAATATCAAATCAGCTTGTGTTAGAGAAAGGCTACTGTATCTGAACAAATGAGCGAGAATGAATGCACACTGCTTTTGGTTTTGACTTAGTCGCAAATGAGTGTGTATGCGTTAATGTTTTTTTTGTTGGCGTTGTGCGGTGCATTGTATGTGGTGGGTGGCGATGGGTGGGTGCTTCGTTGGGCGGCTGGGTGACCGCTGATTGAGATTGAGTAGGCTGGCCATTCAGAGCGCATGTTTATTAATCAGCGGCTTTGTCTTTTCACTTGCATTTCTTTCGCGCTGCAGCCCCCACTGGGCTGAAGCGAGATGGCAAGAGTTAGCTATGGAGAGAGCGTGCAGGTAAACACATTGGCGAGAGGGAGAGGGGGTATAGCGGGATTGCCGGATAGACAGTGGGTGGGGGAGCATAAAAGTATTATGACTGCGCAGTCAATATATGTATGCTATGTGTCGATTATTTTGTGCATAAGTTTTCTTACGGCATGCATGTGTATCTTTTGTGCGTGATACGCGTGTGTTTGTGCGGATGATGCGCGCGCTATAATGTTGTTATAGATACATTTTGGTATCAAATAACCTGAAATTACAACATGCAGCAAACACACGCGCACACACAAACACATGTTGCCGTGTTTGTCACAATTGAAGGCCGGCAGAAACAACAACAACGCAGGAAAAAGGCGAGAACAAGAAGTCAGGCAGCATTGCCAGCTGTAGAGATTATTGAATTTCAGGTGCTAACGCTCTTTTGACAAATATGATCTTTACAATTTGGCAGGGAGTGATGTAAAATCAATCCCCTTTGAATGATAATATGCAATGCTGGTTGAATGACTGGTAAATCTGAATCTTATAGCACTGAACAGCGGGCAAGGCGCAAAATGCGCGCACATGGCAACACTGGCGTCACATACATACACACACGCATACAAAGGCATGTGTAGAATTTGCTTATGGCGATCAATTTTTTTTTTGTTCTTTTCTTGTTGATGCCGCTCGGCTGCTTCTTCTTCCATTGCTCTCTTTTATATGGCGTCAACACATAAACTAGATTTACATGATGCACTCGCACACAAACACTGCGTTTAATTTAGGTTTTAATTTAAGTTTTATGGCGCGTTTTTCTTACCTGATTTACTTTGCGTGCGCGACGCTCCAGCTCTATTCTCTTCTCCATTGCAACGGCACTTGTTTGTTGTGTATTTTTGGGTGGTCGCTCTTGGGTTATTATTCCTTGCAGTTTTCTTGTTTTTGTGTGTTTTCCTTCTACTTATTTGTTGGTGGGCTCGGGCTCCCTACGAATAACAGCGCACGCACCAAAGGCAAAAAAAAGACTCGTACACACAAACACACACGGGCGCGCTCGCACACGCTCACTCACACAGACGCAGCCTTGCAAATTTTTCTTTTTCTGCTTCTTTCGGTATTTTCGATGCCGCCACCGCTCGTTTTTTGCAGATTTTTATGGCTAAAATGAAAAACGGAGGGTAATGAAAATGCTGTTAGTTACTGATAGGTATTTGAAATCACAACTGCATCCGCCAACTGCGACTGCATTGTAACGCATTTCCCTCGATTCCAGCACATGACGCGCCTTTTCAAAACGACTTTAAGCCTTCAATTCGGCGGTAAACTCTAGGTTTATCACTTTTTCCGGCAGAAAGGGAGGTTAATTTGGCTCACACGCACTCACCTGGCGATGCTGAATATTTAAATACTTCGAAATCAATTTTTAATTGTATTTTCAACCAAAGCAAACGCTAGAGCTGGCAAAATGGCATGGGAACTATCGATAACTATCTCATGTTAGCGTGTGCACCCACCTGACCTATTCAGAACACCCTTTTTAACTAGCAAAGATACCAACCAAACCCGGCGTGAACACAGCTCACCTTTAGTAAATACACACTCTTCGGTATTTAGCCGCCAAATTCAAATTCTAGGATCATATTTTTATATTTTATATTATAAGTTAATTTAGGTATTAATACACACAGTTTACTTGCCCAACAGTCTATAACCTTGGGTACTTCAATATTTGCTTAAATTTAAGAATTGCATTCTAGCTGCTTTTAGTGTTATTTTATTAGCAGACGGCAAAGGACACGAGCGAAGCCCACCCAGAATCCCCTTAATTATTAGCGCGCAAAATGACGCTGCTCGCAATAATGCGGCATAATCAGAGGCGCGTGCAAGCAGGGGAAATGCGAAGCTGCCGAGCGGGGTCGCCGGATCGAGAATATATAGGATTACCGTTGCGAAGGACGGTCGCCTTAATTAGCCCTGCAAAATGTGCGGCAAAACAGCACTAAACAGCTTTAGGTTGGCTATTATATTCCTCGGAGTCAACGAACGCCACTGAAGGAAGTTAAAAGTTAACCTCGCGTTGACATGGCAAAGTTAGCTTTTCCCAACACAAACATATATACACATACTTACACACAGGACTTTGCAAGATGGCCGCAAGGACGCGAACTTCCCTTCGTGTCCCTGAACTTGGCACAGCCTCAAATGAAGTAAGCGACTCAATTTGATTTCCACGGCTCGTTTATTTCAGCGCTCTTCAATCCTGATAATTTTAATGTGAGCTTAATGCCCACCCACAAAAAACACACACAGGTATCCTGGTAATTGTTTTTACTGTATCAAAGGAGGAAAATTACTGAAGTCAATCTTACACAAAAAGAAAATATAAGAAAATTCATTATTTCCGGGGTTTTCACAAGAAGTTAGCGAACATCTCAAGTACCTACATACATATATCCATTTTATATGAGATGTGCCCATATTTGTGTAAAATTATATAAGTTTATACTTAAATAAATAGTAAATGTGTTATATTTAAATAAATATGTGTATTATATATTCACATAAATTCTTACTTAACTATAATTTTTCTTCGTGCCTTCTCTAGCGTATCAATTAGTCAGGTGTTCGTCCTTCCGCCTGCGCAAATTTGCCAAACGTGTGTCCTCGCTCCACTTGGGGATAGTAATAAAAAGGTGGGAACCAGCAGTGGGTGGCGGTCAGGACCCCCGGGTGCCATTATCTGCGGATCGGGTGCAGAGGTCCTTGAGCGGCATCATCGGTTGCACCATCGAAGTGCCCCTGAACAGCTGCCTGGGGGGTCTAATCTATTAAAAGAGCGTTAATTCTGCGAGTGTGCCATCTATTTGCGGTCCCCAAATAGGAGGAAGTGCCGCAGGGAGCTTTCCCATTTGCCGCAAAAAGTGTGTATTTGTGTGCCGTTAACATTGGTAACTGTTGCTTTGGTAAACATCGGCTTTAATGGCTTTGTGGTAGAAACGAATAAACAGAACTGAAAACAAATTTGTCGTGAGTATGTGGGTGTGTATCTATTAATAAAATATTGTACTCAATCTTCTGCAAGGTCATTTAAATAAATGCACTTATATTAATTGGGAAAAACTATATAAAGTATTTATTTTTTAGGAAAGTTCTTGTCATTGAATAATTGGAGTTTCTCCTAAAGAATTCCTCATTTCAATTCCTATACTTTCGATAACTGCACTATCTGCTAATAATTAATTTAAATTAATAAATATTTGATTTCCGTAGTCCCATTAGTAGTTCCACTTCAAATTAATAACCACTGCCGTATTTACCTCTTCTATTCCTGTGCATTTATTAATTCCAGTCTTAATGACTTATTTTAAGGCCCATAAACAGAGTCTAACTACTGTTTACTGCCGTCTGAATGGGTACTAATTAACTAAGTAAAGCGCTGAGATGCCAACCGAGATAGACTCTCTTTGTGCTCTCTTCCTGGCCGAAACACTCACACACATTTGCACATCCAGAAGACCAATCAACAGTTTGCCGTGGTGCGAGGAAAAGCTCTCGGGAAAGCTCGGGAAAATGAGATGCTGCGACGTCGGCAGAGGCGGAAAGCAGCAGCCACAAGTTGCCTTTTCGATGTTTGCAACAGTTGCTGTTGAGTGGCTTCGAAAGTCGGACGTGGCGAAAGGTATAGCGGATGGATCCGGAATTCTATTCAATCCAGGCGAAACTCTTATCAGTGGATTTATATCCCCTGCTCTCCGTTTGTGTGCGTCTGTGTGTTTGGGGAAAATGGAGGAAAATTGAATACGCTTGTAACGGGAAACTAGTTCAAGTGCAGACGCGCGAAAGTTGCCAGCAACAATGTTGCAAGTGAAAAGTGCAAATTCAAATTTCAAACAGTGAAATATGAGGACATAAATTATAAAAGTAATCAAATTATAAACTGGCGTACATATAGTTGATTTAATATTTGGCACATGTTTATTAAAGCGAAAATTCGGCTATTCAACACATGTGTTCCCTCAAAGAAAAGTGTTTAAGCGACTACCATAAATTCTAAGCCAAATACAACAGAGGAGAAATGAAAAATCTTCGCTAATTTTATTCAAATTGAAAAATACGATTATAATCTGACCCGCACGCCCAAACACAAATAAAAAACCGTGCGAATCCCAAGGAAATTACCATATGTAATCCACACACAATCGTAGACTGTGTATCTGTGTAAATGTAACCGTAACACTGAAAAAAAAAACAGTTTAAAGATGTTGTGTTTTTTAACATTAATTGAAGAGGCTTGACTCCGAATTAAATTTGCTCGGAAAGCAAACTTTTTTTTTTTGGTTTTTTAACACGTTCCTTGCATTAATTTTTGTTGTTTGTAGTTAAGAAGACAAGCTTGTTTCATATTATGTGAAATTAAACTCGAGAAGTTTCCAAACTGTTGCTCTCCGTGGAGAACATATTCGCAATTCGACATCAATTTTGACACGCGCCCAAAAAGGAATTTCGTTACGTTCACGCATTTCTCTTTGGTTTTTCTCACTCCCTGCCTGATGTTTTCCTTCCTTTATTTTTTCGGGCTTTCCTGCAAATAAAGTTCTGCTGAATTGATTTGATAACAGCATAGAACAACCAGCAACAGGCAACTGGCAACCAACAACCAGCAACAAACATCGGCAATCGACGGCCGGGCAGACAAAAAATTACCCGCTCCTCCAAAAAAAAGGTGGGTACATATGTATGATTTTTCGGATGATTCCCCTGATTTGCATTTCAAAGGTTTTTGTGTGTGATTATCGTGTCTGGCCCCCCGAAAATGTCGAGCGGCTCACGCTGCGTATGATTGATTGGGCCTCTGTGAGCGTGTTCCATAATTATGTTAACGTGTGTGGTGAACGGATTTTCGTTTGATTTTTCCTATTAAAGCGGTTTTTTCGTAGAATTTCTGGTAGAACGAAAATGAATATGGACTGAATGTGGTGTACCGAAATATAAAGGTATTTATGGGTAAATATAGAAATTTATCAAGCATATTCTTAACAACAAAAAGCATTTCGGTTGAATGCTTCTCGGAATAGAGTTAAATTGGGGCTCTTCAGTGTTTTTTTGCCAAACGTGAACTGAGTTAAACTTAAATTATGAAATCATGAAAATTACCTAAAAGCAAAAGCACAAGCTATGCAATTATTTTCGATTCATTCATTATTATAAAATTAACGGGGGAAAAGGACTTGGCAAACATTGAAACTAATTCCGACCGTTATTCTGTTTACACTTACAAACTTAAATTTCGTGTTATCCTTTTTACCAGAAACTTCAAAACTTATTCAGTGCACTCGGCCAAGCGTGAATTACCATCCGTCTTAAGGAGATTTCGCCCTAAAGTTGGAAGCGTTTTAGTCTTTGTGTAAATCTCTGAACTTTCAAACTAAAGGAACTACAACTTCCGCCAAGATTGAGTAGAAGGTTGGCTTTTAATCTAAAAAGTTTAATTAGCTGATGGATCAACTTGTTAACTTGCCATGCCGAGCTAATTAGACAATTTTCCAATTACATTTGTATGCATTTCGTTTTTTAATCACATTTCGGTTGCAATTACACAGAAATTCCTCCTTCGGCTGAGGACTTGCTTAATTGGTTTTAATAACTTAAGCCACTTAGGGGCAATTATGAGGCCACCAACGACGAGCAGCAAACATAAACCAGCGCACATTTTCCTTTAACGTTTTTTCCTTTTTCATTTGGACTTCCGCCACATCCTCCGTCCGGATTGTACGGCGCTCAATGCCCCGGGCATCAGCCGCAGCTGCTCCAACGCATTTTAGCACCTTGACACCTGGCCTCACCTGGACGTGTTTGCATTCCAGCGCTGCATACTTCGCGGTGCTTGGTTCGGGTGATTCAGCACTTCCTCACGCTCCGCAATTAATGCAAATAAAATAATTTAAAAGCGGTTGACCGTCCTTAATTCATGTAAAGCGCTACAGTAAAGCGTGCAGATTACCTTGTCTGCAGTGCAGTTTTTGCGTCAGTAATTTGTTAAAGCTGTAAGCTTAACACCTTTTATTGAAATAATACTTTAAAAAACTTACTTATTTATATACTTAAAATGTTCATTCTTTTTTTCAAGATGAGCAAAAACTGAATTTTTTATAAAGGGTAACAACATAATTTTTTCCAAAAATTTGCCAAAAATAAAAGTTCTGCTATCCATTTTATTCAAATCAAATCATTTCAATTCCAAGTCTTAACATTGTGTTTAAAATGCCTTTATCCATTCAAATCTTTATCACCAAAACATGTACATTGTACAACTAATTTAAAGAGCTTCCCCTCAGGCTTCAGTATAAAAGAAAAATTTCAGTGATTTTAGTGTAGCGTAGTAAATTAGCATAAAAATTAATAAACTAGAAAAAACAACTTGAAACGCCCCGCGTTCCGGCCAAAAATCCCATATAAAAGTTTTTTACTATCTAAAGCCCTCGACCGAGTTTTGTTGCTTTTTCACTTTGATTTTTCCCTAGTTTTTTGTTGTTTTTATTTTCCCCCGGGTTTCGTAGCTGCACTTGTTCTGAAGAGTTCGCGAACGGGGGAGATGAGCCCACGTGGGCTGCACAATTCAGAGGACGAAGGATGGGGGGCAGATTTTAGTTGCGTTGGCATTGACATTTATGCGCTCGGAATGGGAATTGGGTCGGGTGTAAAAAACTGGAATTTTATGGCACATTATTATTTTCACTCAGCTGTTGTTCGCATCGGAATAAATTTTGCGGAAAAGGATGCATGCGAAACAGTTTTAGCCGGAATTGTTAATTCTAATAAAGTTTATGCCTCATGAGTGGCGATCTTTAAGGGCCGCGTAAAAGTCAGCCGAATGAACTGCTTTTTGAAATGGTTATTTTTCTTTCGATTTGCTGTTTCTTGTTTTTACTAGGCAATATTTTTGATTTTGTGAAAATGTGGCAAGGCGTCAATAAAATTTGTTTAAAATACGATTAATAAAGTGTGAAAATGTATGAAGATTCCGAAAAACAGGAATACAATGAAATGTACAAGAGGCAAGGTGTATTAAAACAGAATTTTAAAATGTTTGTCTTTTTATTTTTCATCCATCTGAGAATTCGTTGTTTTAGAATTAGGTTTTTAAGGTCCTGAAAATGGTATTCGTGTGATTCTTTTCGCTAGCTATTCATGTTTACATCCTTCGCATGGGTTTTCCCTCCTGTGTTCCAGAATCTCCTGGCAAAGATGCAGGGTTTCGTAGCATCTGACGAGGACCTCGCGGGTGCAGACTCTCTTCCTTTCCTGGGGATCCGGGTTTTGCTCCCGCTGCAACTTCAGGAACTTCTGGGTGTAGTAGGTCTTCAGTTCCAGTCGCTGGCGCTGCTGCTGCATCCGTTGCATGTAAGCCGGCATTTCGGATTGCTTCTTTTTGAGGCAGTTGCACAGGGAGCAGGCGTTCTTGCAGCTCTTGGATGGCAAGCCATCCACTTTCTTGGCTTTCTTAGCCTTGGGTTTCCTTGATTTCCTGGTTGCCTTCGGCTTTTCCTTTTCGGTGGCAGCCTCGATAAATGACCTCTCCAGCTCATTGCTCTTGAATAACTCTGGATATAATTGGTAGAAACTTAATACCGAGCCGTATTCCTTCATAAAGTTGGATATGTGCTGAGAAATGACGAGAGGTTTCACTTCAAGAGATGTGCGCAGATCATAGTCAGAAAATTGCGGATCTAGCTTCTTGTGAAAATTAAATTCCGATTCCCAGCGGTAATCATTTCTATTAATTTGTTCAAGAGGTGTTCGCGGTTCAGAGTCAGTAAGATCCGGCTCTTGCTGCTTGAGAACATTAGGTTCCGAGTCCCGGCGGTAATCATTTGTATTAATTACAACCGAATCGATATCATTTGACTTATTGACTTTTTCATAAAGCGGCTTTTTCAAAAATGTAATCTTGTTCTTGCCTGTTGGTCTCACGAAAACAGTATTTTTTAAATTTGTATTTGGCCTTCCACGATGAGTGTCCCTAGAGACATCGCTCTTACGGACTTTCTGGTTTTTATCCTTATCATCGTCCGTTTTTGCGTTTTGATCTTTTCTGAATGGCCAGCTAAAGAAGTCGTAATTACTTCTAAGTTTATCCGAAAGTGAAGGATCGCTTAAAAATTTTCCTTTCAAAATTTGTTGAATAAATTGGTTTATGCTTTCCTGGCTTTTTTTGTTGTCATTGTACAATTTTGCGTTTTGATCCCTTCTCAATTGCCAGTGAAGTTCGTCTTGTTTACTCATTATACTGTCCAAGAATGAGGGTGTTCTTACAGATGTTCTTTCCAAAGTTTCTTGAATATGTGGGATTTCCTCTTTCCGACCTTCATCCTTAGCATTATCCGAGCTTGCGATTTGATCCTTTTCCAATTGCCTGTGAAATCCAAAAATTAGGGGCTCGCTAACAGATTTTGCTTCCGAAATTTTTCGAATATATGAGTTTTTTTTTCCGGCCTTTCTCCTTGGCATTATCCGAGCTAGCGATTTTATGCCTTTTGAATTGCCAGCCAAATTTGTCTGATTTTCTCCCTACACTACCAAAAACAGAGGTTTCTTCCAAAGTTTCTTGAACATTGGGGTTTATTTGTTCCTGTCCTTTATCCTTTTCGTTATCAGAGTTTGCGATTTGATCCTCTTTAAATTGCAAATGAGAGCCGTCGTATGGATTTGTTGCCTTTAAAATTTCGTGAATATATGGTTCTAATTTGGGCGGATAAATAAGGGAAGACTTTGGTGTGGAAACAAATTTCATTATCGGCTCCTTTGATATTCGATCGCCATCCGAAGTCTTGGGCAAAGTTAAATTGTTTTCACTTAACGGCATTTCGGATAATTTTTCTTTTCTTCCGATCTTTTTATTTTTTTTATTTTCGTTCCACATTTTAATGTCAGAATTTTGGGAAAATTGTGATAGTGATAAGGAATTTCTTTTGTGGTTTTCTGTCGAATATTTGGTTTTCTTTTGGTTTGGATTTCTCTTGTATTTATCTCTATTAATATTTAATTTTTCTTTTCGTAAGGTACTTTCATCTGTTTTTTCTATATGTTTTGACTTGGAACTTAACTTCATCGGTTTAGAGCTCATGACACTTTCCAGACTTGGATGTTTGGCTATCAGTCTATTTAAAGTCTCACTAATGTGAGAAACCCTACGTAATTCTGAAAAGTTACTCGATCTGTTCGAAAGTAAAGAACTTTTCCCTTTCAATGAGAAGCTTGAAGATTTCTGATGCCTTAATGGAGCATTAGTGTAGGTTTTACTTATTTTTTCCCCTATCTTTTTGGAAGTTTTCCTTAAATCTGAAGGGACCTTATACTTCTTTGCTAATTTCGTAGGTTGTAGTTTTGAAACGTTTGTCTTAGATTTTGAATAAGTGGATCCTAATTTATCTGATGTTTTCCCCTGGAACACTGCTTCCTTGGAAAGCTGCCTAGAAGCCTTGGGTTCAACTTTGAACTTTTTTCGTGACTTAACTTTTTTGGACACCTTATCATTTTCTGGTAACTTATCTTCTTTTGGTTTTGGCAGTACAACCAAAGGACGTCGTTGGGTTAGCTTTTGTTGTAGATGTTGTAGCTTTTTGGACAATTCCTCTTTTACATAGGGATCCTTCGATTTTTGCAATACCTCGTCCACTTCCCGCTCCTCACGTTTCCAGGAAAACCACTGTTCCGGAGTGGAAAACTTTCCCATATCGCAAGATTTGTAGACTTTGGGTCGCTTTAAGGGAGTTCTTTTTACGGATCGAGGGCCTTCTGCATTCTGAAAACAGGAAACCAATTCCCGGTAGATTTGCTCATCCAAATCTGCTCCAGGCGGCAATTGGCTCTCGTCGAAAGGCAGCTTCAGGTCAGCAGGAAGTGGACCTTTGGGCCTTCTATCCGAAGCCATTATTCTAGCGTTCTGTTCGATGCGCCTGCGAGTGTTCGAGAGGCGCTCCTGACAGCCGCTGGCATAATAGTTCCAGGAGGCCCGGAAAACCGAGTCCCTGCTGAGAGGCCAGTCCAAGTTGCGCAGAAGTGGCGACAGCTCCTTCACCTTGTCCCGCAAACAATTTTGATTCAGCACACGGCTCTTCTTCAAAATGTTCATCGTTAGGCCGATCTATAAAATTTTACTACTTGCAATTTTTATGTTTGATCTGTAAGGTTTTTAAACAACTAACGTGTTGATTTGGCTTACTTGCTTGACACTTTGTTTGGATTAAGGGGGCGGCGATCTCTTTAATTCTGCTGAAGGCACAAGCTAGGTTTTAAGATTATTTAATAAGAATTACATTCATGCAAAGGTAACTTCGATTTCAGTATCTTTGTGGAATTTGCCATGAAATAGCAGGGTTTATAAGTATATTTAAATAATTTCCCTTATGAAACACCAATGCACCCGAAAGAAAGAAAATAATGTTTTTTAAATGTATTTATTTCTTATATTTTAGACAACAAATATGTCACTTAAAGAAATATCTTGGTCAAATGGTAAAAAACTTGAGATGTGTGTACACATATGAATTAATTGTTATGTTTTCGAGGTGTTTTGTGCGTCCTGGAATGTCCTAGAATAAAGCAACCGAGCCTCCACAAGACGGTCACAAAGGTTCAGCAGAGTTTGGCACTGCTCCAATTGGTGGCGCATCCTCTCAAGTGTGGAACTGCAACTTTTCCTGTTTTCCGAAGACTGAATGCACTGTTCAGGGACGGAAATCCTGGAGGTGCAGGATTCCTGGCTCTTTCTGTGCATCCTTAGGTAATAACGCTTCAGTTCTTCGCGTTCCTCCCGTTTTTTCATTTCAATTATAAATGGTTCGTCGGGCTGTCTGATCGGTCGACAAAAATTACACAGCTCACAACCATTATGTTTTTCGTTAGTTTGAGAGGTCTTCGATCTTCTTGATTTCCTGCAAATCCTCTTGTAGATTTGGAACCTTAACAAATGGTATTTATATGGCTTTGCAGCTTTGAAATTCTTATCATTAAACACTTTCTTGGCTATCTTTTTTGTTGCACGTTGGAGATTATCTTTCTCAGCTTTCCTTGGCTTGGGCTTAAGAGGTGTTGGCCAAGGAACTTTGGGCCAGCGCCTTTCAAAAGCCTCAGGTTCCAAGGAATGCTGGGAAAGAAAATCATCTTTGTACTCATTAATGTCGATAGGAGCGAAGTGGTAACTGTCAACGATATGTGAATTCACATTAACTAGATTCGCCCTTGGGAGCCAAGATAGTGTGTATTCGCTCTCCGTAATTGGAAAGCCAATTGGTACACCGCTGAAAGACCGAAAAATTGAACTTTGTTTTTCAATGAGCTGCTTATGTGTATCTGGAATGCCTTTTTGGTTATCATCTTCATTCGCAGTGTCGTGATCAGGCAAAGATTTCTCTCGAGGTCTCCGGATAAATTTAAAACTGAAATCCGATCCAAAAAAACGTAATCCGATTTGATACTTCTGAGTTTTATGTAAAAAAGGTGATTGGGTCTAATTTTAGCTGTAAAGGATGTGACATTCTCACCTTCCCAAGTTTTAGCTCTTGTGAAACACGATCCTCTGAGTCCGATTTTTGTTTGTATAAGAATGATTTTGGGAGCTTATGTTTCGTGATTCTGGGCCTTGATATTTTTAAGGATTTCTGTTTGCTGCTATTATTTTTCTTATTTTTGGGTTGGTGTTTTACGCGTTTCTTCGTTTTTGTGGTAGTTTCTGGAGTATGGGCTTTTTGACGGATTTTCTCGGCTGGATTGTTCAAATCCAATCTTGAATGTTTTCTATGATGACTGGAACTACGACTCATGTCTGTTTTTTTCGTTTTTGTGGTAGTTTCTGGAGAATGGGCTTTTTGGCGGGTTTTCTCGGCTGGATTGTTCAAATCCAATCTTGAATGTTTTCTATGATGACTGGAACTACGGCTCAATTCTATGTTTGTTTTCCAGAATGACTTTGGTGGGTTATCTAACTCAGTTTTTTTAAGCTTGGTATAATCGGTAGGTTTCTTATGACAGCCCCGACACACTTGCTGGTAAAGCTTTATCAATTTCGGCAGCTCGGGGTCTTCTAAAAATTTCCGGTAGTTCTTGCTCTGATTGCTTGATCCCAAGTTCTTACAAAAATTGGTTGAGTTATGAAGAAGTGGATGCCATGGGAGATGAGCGTTGAAGTATGGACCTAAGTTGGGTGAAAATTTCCATAAACCTTCACTTGCCAATTTGGCAACACTTCGCCTAAGACTCATTATGACTTTAGACTTAAGACTTTAGTACGATAATAATTTGTTATAACGTCGAATTTCAAGTACTAATTTTATACGTTTTGATTTATGACTCTAAGCATTTGAATCCTAAAAATCATTTGACGATTAAGACCTTGATGAATTCATCGGTGACTCAGAAGTTAGCTTAACATTTATTGGGTGATTAAATCTTCATAAGATTATAAAATTAAAAAAAAATATATGAGAGAACAAATAGTAACTTTGCTAAGGGACGAGTGCCTTATTCTGTTAAAAGAAAACAATGGGAAATCTCACAGACTACCACAAAGAAACTAGAGAACCCATAGAAACTTTAATCTAGGAACAAGGTAATTCAGTTGAGGAGACAATGTCAAAGCTTATTATATTGTATTTCGTTTCTACATATGGACTGCACTCTAGCCAAATTAAAATATTCACTTTCCTCCTTTTTGTTCCGCTAAAACTTTATAATGCAGATGCTGGCGACGCAGCCTTCCGTTTTGTTTTCCCATTTCCCATTTCCCAAGAGCGCTTCCCATGTGCGCCGCCCACATTCGCAATGAGAATAAGAATAATTGTTGTCTGTCCCTGCCTTGAATCGCAATTCTATGCACATTGTGCCGGCTACAAAGCCTTAAAATGCCTCAGGGAAGCCGCAATTCCAACCGCGTTCCTTTGGCCAACTGGGGCAAGTATCAAGGTGCGAGGAAATGAATATTTTCGTACTTAACAAATTGGAGGCGACAAACTTAATTTGCTGTAAATATTCATTTGGCTCCCGGGTCTCAAGACAAATGGTTTGTAAATTCCTCGAAGCGGTACAAAGTAGTACAATTTTAACTTCCCCTACTTGTATTTATTTTAGCTATACACACTTTAAGGATTAGTAAATAAATAATTGAAAATTCCAGAGGTTATTGCCCCATTTTCTATACTTAGCACCTCTCATCTCGTAATTATCATCTTGTTTAAAGAAAAAGGCAATAAACTTACAGCAACACACGTGTTAATAATTACTTTATGACTGAATATAAAAGATCCGAGAACCCTTGCCAAGTTCAAGTTTCGACACAGTTATGGTTGTGATCATATGGGATCTTAAAAGAAGCACTTTCTGGATAGCTGACACTAAAAAAAAAATGTTTTGCACTTAATCCATTAAAACTTAAATATATATATTTTCTATAGGTAGGTGATCGAATCCAATCGCCTTTTCTCTAAGTGTTCTTCAAATGCGATTGGCTGCACATGTGGCTCTCTGACATCACAGTTAATAGCTTTTAGCAGCGCCTTATCGTTTAAGCTGTTATTTGTGTTAATTTTTTGGCAAAACAAACAGCGTTGCAGCCGCCTGTTTATTTACTTGCCTGCACGGTGTGTGTTTGTGCATAAAACATAAATTTCCAGGGGATCGATCGCATTGAACGCTAAAATAACACAGCTGTCGGTTGTTGTACTACCACCTGAATTTGACGGCGGCAAGGGGGCAGATAAAAGTGATTTGTTGAAGCCAATGGCAATGGGTCCATAAACAAAGCGGCAGAAGTTAGAAAATTAACACAGTTTTTGCCCCGACGGACTGTCAAAGTCGCTGGCGCAAGTTGAGATGTTGAGTGACGGTTTATTGGCAATTAATTTAAATATTACCTTGCCGGGAGAAAGGTAAATACTGGCCAGCCAGCGCGTGGCAGATAAACATTCCAAAAATATATAGCAAATTAACAGCGAGACCCACCATTATTATTTCAAAGGCTTCAAATAATCCTATAATCAGGCATTAAATTCAATTGAATTGTTTTTAGTAGGCAATAGGGAGCAGGATCCTACATTTAAATGTAATTTCGGAAATTCATGGGAGAAAAGGTGACCCATTTTATTCGTGATGAAAATTTACAACAATTTGGGCATATCATAGCATTAAAATAAATGTTTTAAAAATATTAATTAAGCACTTAAAACTCTATTAGCAAGCGATGAGTGTCTGATAATTAATTGTTAAATAACTCTCCACTCTGCGGCTTTCCAATTATCCAGATATGGTGGAAAATCTTATGGCATTTCAATTAAACATGAATTTCCTGCGGTTAACCTAATTCCCCTTGAAAACGGCGGGCAATCGCTGGGAAATATTCCAGCATTTTAATGCACTCAAGTGCTGCCGCTCCTGATTTCCCGCTGCCAATTTCGTTTCCATTTCAAAGAGAAGTCGGCTCAAAGCATAATTGCAAACAATTAGCATGCTTCAGGACTCGGGACCTTTCCCATCGCAATCCGCATGCGAATCGGAATCAGAATCGCAATCGGATTCGATGGGCAATGCGGCAGTAATGATGATTTTCTATTATAATAGGAGCACTCACTTCCCAGTGCTCTGTCACTCGCATTGTGGTGGGGTTGCGATATTCGCGGAAAGGAACCCCAGGTCCAAATCAATATCGGATTTCATGCACGTCAGCCAAGGCAAACACATCCATATGTTTGTTTGGCACACAGCAGAGATCACGATATTAGGTTACGACATATGCAAAACGTAAGCTAATTAGGCGAAATGTTTACCTTTCTGCATATTTAATTAAGCTAAAATATAGCAAAGCACAATTAACATAATAAACAAAAACTGCCATTGTTCTATGTTTTTGAAGCTATTAACTTGGCCATTGTTGTAAGTACACACATGAAAAGTTCAAGCTCCTTCACTGAATAATATTTATCCAGTCACTGGTCTTGGTTTTGTGCAGAGCAGCTGGATTATTTCATTTATTATTTCGTTGGCACAAGGCAAGCATTATTAGGCTTGGTTCCCTTTACAACATTTATTTGTACAGTCGACAAAAAAATCAAATAAAATGATTACAATGAAAGGAACATATCAACCATCAGCTTTTGATATCGAAAGAAAAGGTTTAAGATGTATAGAAATATTTTTTAAGTCCAAATTTGGATAGAAACGTGTGAGAATGCGTTGAAGTTGATCTATTTTTACTCGGGCTGTTTGAAGTTTATGCGATGCAGATCTCTTCTTCGCCCCAAAGATCAGACACATATGCACAATGTAATAGAAAGTGCATTGGGGCAAGGTCAGTAAACAGAATTGAATGTGGCATGTGCGTGAATTTGACTGGCTGCTTTTCATTCACGTCTGATTGAATTTTTAATGGGCTTCACATTTGATTGAATGGAAATTTTACAGAAATTAAGCAATCAATTGCGCAGATCGAATGCAGTAAACAAATATTGTTGACTTGGGAGATTATGCATTTGTCCGTCGGCTAATTTCATACGCTTTCTGAGGGATTTCCCTACCTAATAAGCGGCAAACTTTTTGAAAACCCATGATTTACAATTATTGCATACGTGCGGGTGTAGAAAAGTATGCTAATATGCCAAGTACCCAAGCAAATATTTTTTCAAAACCCCAAAGCACAGTGGTCCAGCCCGTAGGCCCAAAATAAAAAAACCAAAGTCCAAATTTTAACTTTAAATTTACCAATTCTTATTTATAATTGGTCTAGCTATTTGAATTAATTCATCTTTTTGTTTTGCACCGTCTGTCCGCTTCAAGAATAGCATCGAAAGAGATAGCATGATATTCATTATGTACTGCAGCGTAAGCAACGTGCAAGTGAAGCTCTCCGCAAAAAACTTGTTAAACATTTTTAAAACAAGCGTTTGTGCCATGGAAGTGATTAATATTTTAAAGAAAGGTATTAACTTTCTTTTTACAATAAAAAGTATATGTAGTATTTGTTGTGTGTTGTGTAAATCATTGTTGTATTTAGTACATAATTGTGAACGTTCTTAGTTTGTCTTTTCTGTGTTTGGTTAGAGTTTTAGTTGTGATGGCACTCTTTGGCATTCACAAATCTTTTTTGTATAATATTCTTAAGCATTTTAAGAATATAAGAAAGTTTAGTTCAAGTGCCGTAAGGTGCCGTGCGGCTTGCAAAATACAAAAAGGTAACCTAGCCTAAAGCAGGCGGAAGCGGAAATTCTAACGATGGCAATACTGCCAGGGCATTTTTTAATAATCCTGATATGTCTGCTATTATAACAGGTGTTGAAGAGAACTTAATAATAAGATGCTCAACAATTTTGCAAGCGATTTCATCAGGCTACAATATAAATTCTGCAAAATTCGGAGAGTGTGCATTAGAAACAGCAAAACTACTTATCATTAAATATCCGTGGTACTACCTTCCTGCATCGGTTCATAAAGTATTATTACATGGTTCTGCCATAATTAAAAATTGTTTTGTCTCAATTTTGCATATAAAAACTGAATATCAGACCGATTGTTCATATGGCAGCTATATGATATAGTTGCCCGATCTGGCTGATTTTTACATATTATTTTAGGATAAATATACAAAAATTTTCTGCAAAGTTTCAAGTCCCTACCTCAACTAGAAGTATTTTTGGCCGCTCTCCCCATACAAGCCGGACCACAGTGCAAAGCCAGAACGGGGAAAAGTCAGCTACATTAATGGCAACAATAACAACAAACAGAGAACGGCAAACAGGCGAAGTCCCTTGAGCAGCATATAGGGAAAAGGACCCAGAGCTAAGGCCAAAGTTATGCCAAAGTGGCAGCTTTTCGCCTCCCCCAGAAAAAACCACAATTTTTGCCCCGCAGCTACCAAAATAAATTAAAGGGACTTGGCAACTTTTTGCCTTGCTCCGTATTTTTGTCTATTTTTTAATTTTCTACAATTTACCCACATAAATAAATGCGAAGGAAGTGAGTGGAAATGTCCTGTGGCCAGGTCTAATGATTGAAAAAGGAAGAAGTGATAAAAAAGCTGTGGGGCAGCCAACAGCCAAGAAATACTCTCGTTCGGTCGCTTTTGCTTCCTTTCAACTATTATTACCTCAAACGTGTTTTAGCCTTCCTCGGGGATATTTACTTAAATCCTCTCAGAGCCGAAACGCCTTCGCTTTTCGTTAGGGTAGCACACAAATTGACCGTTCTGGTGTAATTTAATTTGAATCCTCGGCGAAAGTTTACACCAGTTGCAGTAGACACAAAAATACGGTCATAAAATATGCAACTCTGAAAAGAAATAAAAAGCCCGGTTCGAGGCAACAAAAGAGATTAAATTGCTTAGCCGTAGCTTGTCAACATTAGCCCCAACTTTCTGAATGGGCTTTGTACGGGCGCATTGAACTCGGTTTAAAGCCAGAGATAATGTAAAATGTTGCCGTTTTATTTATCTTTCGCCATGGGAAAAGTTTGCGCTTTAAGCGTCAGCTTGTTCTCATTTAAATTTTGATTTTAATAAGTGCGTTGGATTTTAGTCACACATGTGTCTCTTGATGCTTTCTTTTAATGAGTCATAGACTTGAGGCTCCTATTCTTTTTCGCAAATCAACCCAATTAGCGATTGCAAATGTCTTTGCTGATTGCAGTGGGAAACTCAATTTCATCACGTATACGCCATGTGGCGCGATATGAGGCCATCATTAAGCGCCCTGCGAAGGAGTCATAAAAATCTATTAAAAATCAATTTGTTAGCTGCAGCTGTTGTCTTTCCTAATCCGAACTCCAGAACTTCATCCGCATCCAGTGGCGGTCTAATTAAAGTGCTCGAGCCGGTAAATGCCGAAAATTAATAAGCGCAACACGTGCAGCGTTTTCGCTGGCTGTTGCCAGGATCTTTTCCTATTTTCCCCCGTTTTACCCGATACTGGCGGTGGGCGGAAAGTCAAGGCCTTTTGGACATGGGCAGTCGCCAAGTTTGTCGAGCAAACCGCTTTGAAGTCTAATAGGATTAGCTCGCCCATTCGGGGGGCGTGGCTGTCTACGACAAATAAACGCCCATCTGCGGCCGTGGATGTCTGTATATCTTTGGCATAAATAATATTCAATAAGGTAGAGCAAATATTTGGAAAGCAAATATTTCCAGACCGGGATTTCTTATATCAGTAAATATTTATCGTATCTGTTTTTGCTGCGTTCGCTATATAAAGCTGCCTTGGAAAAAGTAATAAATAAAAATCTAGTAAATTTTCTGTCTTGATCTTCCCGAAAGGTTTTGTGCAGGAAATTGAAAATGGAATACTTTTTTTCCCTTACTACAAAATATAAAGTATGTCTTACAAAGTTTTATGCTGGCTAATAACGTATTTATTTCTAGTAATTTTAATTTAACCCGATGAAACACCAAATTGAGAGGCCGAAATGTATGTAGATATATATAGAGGTGCAGAGTTCGAAGTTCCAAGAGTTAGTCCGTTTCAAGTGCGTTCGGTTTGATCCTTAAATTCGGCCCAAATGATTTCATCCTTCACCTAGGACTTGTCAACCACTCGATCGTTGAAGACAATCCTCAAATCGGTTTTGGCCATGTTGCCGAAGGCGCCGACCAGCTCGGTGAGATTGGCATTGGGCAGCTGCCTGTCGAAGGGGAATCCCATGGTGCGTCGGTCGGGATACAGTTTGTCCTTCAGGCCGCAGAACGAGTAAGCCGTGCTGCAGGCGTCATTGGGTCTAATGGGCGATGGCCAAGGGAAGGAGGGAAGGAAGGTCAGGCGGAAATGATGGGAAACCGAGTTAATACCACTCACGTGTTGGGCTGCTGAACGGAGTCCTGCGAGTAGTCGGAAATCATGACGAACAGGTCGAAGACCATGCCCTCCGGCTTTCCCTTTGGAAGCAGCAGATGCTGCGGCCATCCGCAGCCGCAGAACTGGAAGCGGGCCAGCTCGTCGGCGGCCTTCGGCTGGTAGTCCGCTCCAACTGCCCGGAACGAGCGCTCGAACGGAATGGCCACCGAGGACTCCGTCGACTGCCTGCGAATCGTGTTCACGCCGGGCACCACTGGGGATTAATTAAATAATGCTAATAAGTAATATAGGAACTTCCGGGGTGGGGTGCCCAAATCTCCAGTTAATTATAATTGACTGTGCGAACGAAAGGTTCTTGCACAGTAGAAAATTGCCCAAAGGAAAACTCAGAAATTCTGTAGGATGTCTAGGTTTCATAAATAAGTTGGGATTGGTTAAAAGGGTTAGTTTGTTTTTGGAGCAAAGATAGTATAGTGAAATTAAATGAGTTCAAAGGTTTGTTGGATAATTTACCTACTCTTTTTTTGAGAAGAGGAAAACTACACAGGTATAGCTTAGCTAAAGTTATTTAAATAGGTAACTTGTACTCACAATCCACTGTGAACTTGTCCATTTCGATGGCCATGAGTCGCTGATCCTCGAGACGAAGTGGCTGGTTGCGCTCATCGGTTTTGGGGCAGATGAAGATGCGGCAGGTTCCCGAGCGCTTGGCTCCGTTGTTCGTCACGTTGAAGGTGTAGGTGAAGGGGGCGTTCTGCAGATGGGTGAACGAGGCATAGATGTTGCCGTCGGCGGCGGGTCCGAAGTCCAGGCCAGCTGCCAAATCGGCAGAGGACTTCTGCCAGTAGGTCAGCAGAGTGTTGGGCTTGGTGCTGGACTTGCCAATCTTGGCCTCGATGTAATCCACTTGCACGCCATCGAAGTTCAGCTGCTCGGAGTTGTAGGGCGGCAAGAGGGTCTTGAACTTGTTGAAAATCGAGTCGATGAATCCGTGCCACCTGTAGAAGACGGGATCCCTCATCGCCGTGGTCACATCGCCCATCACGCCGAACTCCTCCAAGTGGCGGTAATCGGGATCGTGGGCGTACGAGATGATGTTGTGCCCCTCGTTGTGCAGGTTGCCGTAGAAGTTCCGGTTGATGGAGAGCGATGGGGATGCCTCAATCATGTTGCCCAGAATATCGATGCCGCGGACATCGTCCAATTGCGTGCGGTTGCCAGAAGGCTGGGGATCGAAGAGATTTTAAATAGAGGAGTTAGTAATTATCTATCTTAAGTAGTTTAGCGAATTCAGGGAAATTTAAAGTAAACACTTTTCTAGTAAGAATTCTTTTCTAAAGCCTTGTAAACTCACATCCTCGACGTATCCTTGATCGATGGCAGCCAGGACGCGATCGCGCCATCTCTCCACCTCGGCGATTTCGATATTTCCGGTGTCGCGCTCCACGTCCCTCAGCATCTGATTGGTAACCCGGCCAGGATAGGTGCGGTTGTTCGTGCTGGAGAGGATCTTGGGGAAGTAGCCCTCGGGGATTCCAACACGGAGGTTGTTCAGCGGCTGCACCTTCTTCAGGTTGTTGCAGAACCGCTCCACATTGTAGCGGGCCAGGATCTGGTGGTGCATGTAGTAGAAGAGCTCTCCGCGGCGATCCTTGTTGACCACCTCCGCGGGTCCTTGGGTGGGGTACACCAGATGCCAGTGCCAGTGGTGGCTGTTCACGCCGATGTCCTCCCGGAAGTAAGCCAACCGCTGTTCGTCCTCGCGGTCCGAAGCGGTGTAGTTCCGTGGAACCTCCAAGTTCACACGAGCGCCGCTCTCTCCAATAACAGAGGCCTCCTGGCGGGCATCCTGTGATTGGGATAAAGTTAAGAAGGTGGTTACTGAGTAGCTAAATTTGTAATAAAAATATAAAAATGATAAAGACTTACGCGAAAGACGGAGGGCTCCACAAAGTTGCCTGGAAAGACCTGGGAAATGTTGGTGATGGGCACCTGTCGCGTATCTGGACGATGGGCAACGGCCACGGCGTAGGCGTACTGGAACAGCACGGGATTCACGCGATCCCTAAGAGAAATCATTTACCCAATTGCGAACTAAAAGCCAATTTAAATAACTCAATACCCACTTGGTGTAAACGGAGAGCGAAACAAACTGCCTGAGATTGGGAGCACCCAAAAACAGGGAGATCAGCTGGCTGGCGATCTCCTGATGGCGATTGTTGAACAGGGAGAACTGCGCCTTGGGACCCAGCTTCTTGGTGAAGTCCAGATTGGGAACGCTGGCCAGTTCCTGGACAGGGATCTTTAAATCCACGTCCTTGGAGAATCGGTTGCCCACCTCCTCGGTTTCATTGCGATAGCGATCCGTGTAGAAGCTGTCGGGCAGTTCCAGCACGGTTTTGCCCGCGTCCCTGGTGGTGAAGGCCGGTTCCAGAGGACGCTGGAACAGGAGCTCCAAGGCTTTCAGGTCCGTGTTGGTCATGGCTTCTTTCTATGGAATTCAACTTCTCACTTCACTGAACAACGCCTGTTGGAGAACTGTAGTTTTGCCAGCGAAACGAAAGCATTTTATAGGCCGCACTATCTGCGAAATACTATGCAAAATATAATATACAAGTTCTAACCACAAACTGCATCGGACGAGCCTTTTTTTCTCACAGAAGCAAAGAAAGTGGTTTTACTGATAAGGCTTAAAAAAACCTTTGACTCGCTTGGTTCCGTTTTGGAAAATTGCAATGCCACAAGATTTATAAAGCCGCAGTTTGATAAGTAAACCGCAGTTTCTGAAAAAGCAAGACAAATATTTTTTCAACAAAAACTCATTTTTGTAGATAAATATACCTTCAGGCGTCGAGTACTTTTTCTGCAGATAAAAACATTTCAGTTTTTTATGAAATTCAATTGAAATTGCTTTCTATAATTGAGAAAAAAGAATGATTATTTTCAATGTTTCTACAGTTTGAATAGGTTTTAAATAAGACCAAAATGTTTCATAGGTTGAACTGCTTTTTGTTTTTGTTCAAAGAGCCATTTCCAATCAATTGTTTTATGGTTTTGCCAAGTTATTAATTCCGGGAAGAGCCCTCAAGTTGAGTTTCGAAGTCTTTGTTAGAAAGTACCAGGAAAGCCTTTTTGCGACCATGCGGAATACAACTCCTCAAAAGTAAACAGCCCCAAGGGCACCGGAAAAGCTTCTTATTCGCATAGAAATAACACCGAAAACTCACTCAACAGGCGACCACGCCTCCTTTTAGCACCCACCGCCCCCCGATGGGTGGCCATAAATTGTGTTTGGAGCAGACTTCTCTTCCTTCGACGTGGCCCATAAATTTGATTTCGGGGCGGATAGAGGCTGTAACTAAGAACTAACAGCCAAGAGCTTTGATGATTAAAATATCTATACTGTAAATCAATTTTTGTCGCTTCGCCGTCTGGCCAGAAGAAGGATGTTGGCCGAAACGCAAAGCGAATGGCAGAACTTTTGGCCATTGTCAATAATAAATGTTGCTGCCGACTTTGGCGTCGAAATGTGTGCGCATTAATCTGTGAAATTGACAGCAACAAAAACGACAGAGCAAGTTTGCATAAAAGTGCGGACGGGCGGGGTGAAATTGAAAAGATGAATTTTCACAATTTCTGCACTTTGGCCATTACAACATGAAAATGACTTTTTATGCCCGGGTTTGTTTGCCCAGCTCGACTTGCTTGCAAGACACCCTCATTTATGCGGGGCATGCTACACAGTTTTACATTTATCCAATTTTATGGGATTACATTTAGGAAGAGAAGAATTCCCAGAATTCAAATTACAAATAACAAGAATTTTGAGTTCCATAAAACAATAAAAGAATAAACCTTTTATTAAAATGTTAATTCCTCTCGTATTCATTTTAAATATTTATAAAACTTATGACTTTGTTTTTTGGAAATTGTTTTGTAAAATGTTTTGTTAACTAAGTATTATATTTCTAAATATGAGTAAACAAATTTCGTTTCCAGAGTAGATCCAAGTCGACTCTTCCCAGGAAAACACTTGACTTTTCCGCTTGCTCCACGCAAATATTTATCCCTGTCATTTTTCATTGAATATTCAACGACAGCCATGGCAAATGTGCTCCAGATTCCTGGCCGAAAGACAAACTTGCTTTAATTAATTATAAAGTGTCGGCGTGTGTGTGCGAGTCTTAGGGAGTCTCCAGATTTAATTTGTTGAACTTGGCAGTGCGAATTGAATTTAAGCCAAGAAAGGCGCAAGCAAAGGCACTTCGCCAGGACACGTGAAAAGTTTGCACTCACCGGCGAAAAAATCCCAAAAACTTTTGCCAACAAGTCTTAAAAACCACGCAACTTTGTAAAAGGTGCAAAGCACTTTCCCTGTGTGCCATTACGGCCGAAAGTCTGGGCCATAAAAAGGATTGTGGGGCTGCGTTAATTATCCGTTGGTTTTCATTTTAGATTTCAGCTTAAGCACTCTGCGGCGAGCTTCAAGAACACACGCTTCCCCAAAAGCTTGCTAAACTATTCATTAGTTGTGGGGCAGCCACAGGAATTTGTGGCAGAGTTTTATCAAAACTTCGAGGTGGCTTCGCTTTCAATTGTTTGCCCACTTGGGCATGAAACTGATTAAAATTTCATGGCCCTAATCTGTTTGCAACTTATCAGCTCTGTTAATGTGGGCGGGTGTTTATATTATAGACAGTGAAGCGGGTCGAAAAGGGTGTTGAAATTAAGTCGCCTTTGTTTCCTTTATCGGAAATAAAGTAGCGAGTTTTTATTGCTTTTTATTCTCGGAATTTTGTAGATATAAGCTTTACTTTTATGTTTCCAAAATCAATTCTTTCTAAGAACGTAGTTGATAATATTTTTTTGAAAATTCTTGGCAAATGTATCTTGCAGTTTATGGTACATAACTTATTCCTTTAGTATTCCATGAATACATTTTCTTTTTAGAGCTTAAAATACTGTTTTCAACTTTAAAGTGTGCATTCCATGTTATTTATTATTTAATCATTTAAATGTTCCCAATCAAGTTTGACATTTGAGGACGTTTTGAGAAAGTGACGATAAAGTTTCGCAAACTAACCAGAGGCCATTCCAAAGACAAATGGCAGCTGCAACTTGGCCAATTAACAGTTGGCCTTAATTGGTTTGGGACCGCATCAGAGAAGGGTTCTGGCCAAAATCAATGTTGGCAGCAGCTTTCCCTTGGCCATCAAATCAAGTGACAGGCGACTTTGCTTAACTCCAATGTAATGAGACACACATGCATGCAAATCCCTGACATCTAATTAAAATTCAGTCCTGAAAGGCAGTCCAGCTGATCGGGAAAATGGAGGATTGTGGGGAAAATAAAGGAACGCGAAGGAGCAGCAGAGAATAGAGAAGGGTGCGAATGAATTATGTCCGCAGGACAATAAAGAAAAGGAAGAAAAATAATCAATATTAAAGGAAATTTAGTGAAGGAAGCTAGATGAAAAATTGTTTTTATGTAGTCTGGTTTTGAAGTTGAAGGCTATCCATTTAAAGATAAAAGGTAGAGTTAATAATTGCTTGAATAACGGTCGTTTTAATTAAAATAAATCGTTGTTTAAACTGAAAAGTGTTCTTCAATTTAAAATATGTGAAGGCTACTTAAATCTTGAATGCTTTAAAGCTGATTTAAAGGGTGTTCGTATGTTGATTTGTTATAGTAACTTCTCTTGGCACTTTGTCCATTACCCGTCTTTTTGCTGTTGACACTTTTTGTGGTCCTTTCCCTGTGGCAAATGCAACACATGGCCGTCGGAAGTCCATTCAGTTACATTTACCGGCAACTGTTCCACTAGGCAACTGTTCCACTAGGCAACTGTAACAAATCATCAACTGACGACAATGTCGCATTTCCCACTTCATTTCGCCTTTTTCCCAGACAGGTGAGGGCGGGAGAAGTGGGTTATTAGTTTCCCACCGCCTCGTCATCTGTCAAATGCCAAATTGTGGCAGCTGGTTGGGCTCGTGTCTCGCCAAATGCCAGTCGAACAGACTCGAATACAAACAAACCCAACCAGTTGCCGCCACAATGATTCGCTATCCAAACTGGAAATAACTAAAGAGAAAATAGTTTATAGAAAAATGTATTTTATTCCTTTATAGAATTATTGTGCAAATATAATAATTTATACAACAATCATTGTAAAATATTTAAATTGAAAAAATCTACTAAAAAGAAGTTGCACTTTTTGTAGTTCATAGTATGGGGACTTAAGCTTTTACTCAGGCTTATTATTCTCAGTGTATAAATGGTCTGCCGCTGTCTGAGCGCAGGTAATTGAACAACATTTGTGGAATGACATGGAAAGAATTGCCGTGAATGGAAAGGTAGCAACAGCAACACCAACAGCAGCAACAACTGTAACAACGGGAGCAACATCATCTGGTTGAACTGTCATGGAAAAATGGACTGAGAAAGAGACGGAGACAGGCGGCGGGAAAGAGACAGACTTTTGGACGGGTGGCAGATGATTTTCTGCAATATTAACTCCGCAGCCATATGCTCACCTCTGCAAATTTGTCATTCGCACATTTATTTAATGTGAGCTTGAGGAAGGTACTTTTGTTTAGGCCAAAAGTTGTCAATCTCAATTTGGAAATTTAAACAGACTAGGAAAAATATTAGAGTGCTTTTAAAGCTAAGAACTCCCTTATATTAAAAAGGGTTGCAATTCCTTGAATAAAACTACCTAAGGATTGTTAATTGATTTGATTTAGGAAGTTATATAATATTGTGTTTCCCTTTCTGGATTATAAATCGATATTAATCAGAATTTCTACTTGGGGCGCTTCTTCTCCCCGATTCGCTGAACCCGAGCCACCAAATAGCCGGAGATCCAGCGGAGTCCCTGCTGCTTGTTCCGATAGCTCAGCTCGATGTTGACAGGGGTCTCCATGTCCACGGCGGGGATGGCGTTCAGGTCCAGGCGGAATCCCCTGATGTAGTAGGAGAAGTTGGCTTTGAAAGGACACTGCTTGGGAAAGTTGCTGAAGCGCTCCATCAGGTTGCGGCCCAAACGCATGAGGGGCACTTGATTGCGGTTGGCCAGCAACTGGCAGCCATCGGTGGTCACATTCAACAGGACGAAGTCCGTCAAAGGTCTCCTTCGCGGCAGGATGATTTTCATGAAGAACTCGTGCTCGGCAATCGGTTGCTTCAGCGTGAACTCCATGTGCCACGTGCGCCGCTTGGAACCCTTGCTTATGCCACAATTGTACTCATTGAGTATCCTGGAGCCCACATCCTCGCTACTGCATGTAAAATTGTCTGTCTGCAGCTCGAAATTGTTCTGGGAAATCGAAACATGCTGTGGAGGCAATTTTCAAACAGTGCATCACTCATACGCACCTTTGCCTCGGCCTCCGATTTCCAATTAAGAAGCAGGCAGAGGAAAATGATAATCAACACGCCCAATGTCTTCGGTTTCATCTCCTTCATTTGCAGACTCGAACAAAGCCCCACAAATTATGCAATCCTACTGGAGTCTGGCTACAAATGCATTGTCTAAATGGAAAATTCGAGACCATTAATTCCTGATGCGTGACTAATGCCGGAATAACAATCAGACTATAATAGTGCGGCAAATCTAGACTTAAACACAGTCGACTGGATGCGTTTATTGAGCTGTATAAGCTCATTTGCTTGTTTTGTTATAACAACAATTAGAAAATCTACCCGATAATTAACCGAAAATGTACGCCTGCAAAGGACAAAGTCTTTACGTCTAAATTATGTAGGAGAAGCCAAATCCAGCATTCAAGCTGCATTTGTAATTTAATTCCGGCGTCACCAGTTTAAACAAAACTAATATGTAATTTAGTTTTGTAATCAGATCATTAACGTCGTTGCGCTATAATCACCAGTAATCCCTTAGTCAATTAACGCTTCAGTCAAAAAAAAAAAAACGAGCTTATTATAAAGATAGAGAGATTATAAATAAGAGTAATTAGTCAAATGGATTACAACCTGTACAAATGAGCCGCTCGTAATTAAGCAGGGCAAATAATAATATTTTTATTCAGAATTTACGAGTCGCTTGTAACATTATGTACACCAAGCTCACTTTGTTAACGCTGTTTGTTTTTGCCAGCGTTTATTACACGAAGGCAAAGGTGATTTTTATGCTATAAAATACGGAAAGTGCGTTTTAAAATTATGTGCTTTCAGTCCAACTTTGACATGGTGTTTACAAATTGCACCTGCTTCAGTGAGGATCCGGAGAAGATGCTGTCGCACCTCAAATGTGGTTTGAGTAAGAGTGTCAAGAGGCCAACCTTCAACATCGAGTTGCAATTCCAAAGACCCGTGGTCAAGTTCTTTGTGAACATGAGGATTGTTTTGCCGCGACGTATGGGCGACGATTTCACCCTGTTCAATCTCTCGGGAATCGATGGATGCAGCTTGCTGTCCAATAAGAACCAGATCGCCTTCATCCAACTGGGCCGCATGCACATGGATCGGTTCAGCAATATTCCCAAGCGATGTCCCTGGCCCAAGGATGTGAACTACTATATCCGGGGATTCCGTTCGGATATGGCTGCCATGCCGGCCTTTAGCTTTGAGACGGACATGAACCTGTGGTTCGACCTCGTGGTGAATCACCAGAAGGTGATCCGCGGAATTATCCAGAGCAGGGTGCAGCGCAAAAAAGCCATAAAAAAGGTGCTGGCGAAGATTAATAGGTGGCTTACCCTTTAAAAAAGAGTGGTTTCATTTTACTTTTTGCCTTTCAAAGTGCACTACCAGAATATTTGTTATTAAAATCTGTTATCTCCAAAAAATATAGTGTTTGTTATATGTAAATATTTCTTAAATAAAGCAGCTTTCAAATAAGTGCAGCCTAAATTCCTTTTTCAATTTTATTGTTGAACATTTTTGAACTGATTCTTAAAGTTTTTTTTCCCGAAATTGTTTCTTCATGTAAACCATGTGGGCAGGTGGCAAATGGGATGAATAAAATTGGGGCAATTGAGTTTCCTCCTGAGTTCCACTGCCTCTTCCTTTATTGGTCAGCCAAGTGTGTGTGTGGGCTGGCCAGAAAAGCATATTTTCGCTTTTCGTGCCTTCCTGCTGCCCCGAAAGCCGGATTTCCACGCAGTTTTTTATGGAGCACGTGCCGCTTTTCCGGGAGTCTGCAGTTCTGTTCTGCGAAAAAAAACAGGAACGCCACATGCGGCAGGCGGAATTAAAAATTCCGAACTCGTTTCGCTCTCTTACAAGGCGATTTCGCCTTAACGTGGTTATTAGCTAGCTGTGCTTCTGAATGAGCCAAATTTGCTTAAATGAACGCCGGACTTTCGGCGTGAGGGAATTCCCAGATGTTGGCCAAGGATTTAGTCCCGGGGGTGTTTGCCTTCGTTCCTCGTTGTTAATCTCCTTTAAAGATAATTTCCTTTCTGCCAGGAAGGTCCTTTCACATATCTGCAAGGTGGCCAGGAAGTAGTCTATTTATTTATACCTTTTTCATGGAATTTTCAAACAGAAATGGATGTCTACGATAACAAGATTTTCCATTGAAAGGTTATAAGTGTTTCTTGGAAGGCTTTTCATTTAATTTTCATACATTTGTGGTGAAATTAGATAAAAGTTTTATCTAAACTAAAACTCATATTTATCATCTGCAATTTAAATATCTGCAAAAAGCTTATGCAGTTTGCTTATGTTGTTTGTATTTATGTAATTTGTTAAGCCTTTGTTATTTCAACTTTGTGTGTTTATCTGCATTTCAAAGATAACTTTCCAGCAAAAACCGAAATGAACAAGGCAAAAAATTAAAGAACCATTTATAATTGCTATCTGCTTTACAATGTTATAAAAAATATTATAACAATGACCAGTTTTTCCTCTCAGCGAGCTTTCAACTTTGTTTACACGTTTTCGTTGGATTGAAATACCACACATACAAGGTTATTTTCGTTTTGAATAGTTGTTGGCTGAATGGATGCGCGCTATGCACATTTATGAAATTGAAAATTCACTTTGAGCTTTGATTTTGCCCCCACAACCAATACTTTCATTGATTATTTCATGCAAAAATAACTTTAAGCACCACGTAGCGTCTCTGAAAGAAATAAGTCCCTTTTTTCGCCAGAGGAAAAACTCATGTTGAGAGGCATGGAGAAGGAAAAGCCCAAGTATCATCAGCCTAATCATGTGGAATAAGGCGGAAACGGAAATTGCACTCACACGCACACATACAAACAATTGCAGATGCCGCCGCATGTTTGCGTGCGTGTGTATATGTATGTATATACATATGTTGGGGTTTACCAGATCGGAGAAATCATATGCAGCCTGCCACCTGCTGGTTGCCGGAAATGTTGGAAATGAAAATTTTGCGGTACAATCCATCGAGCAACCCGAGTGTGTCTGTGTGTGTGTGTGTGTGCGTGTGTTCTGTGTGCATTTTCCGCCTTTCCAGTGGGTGGTGAGTGGTTTTGCATCAGTCACAGGCCCTCTTGTAATGGCATATTAATCAGAATTGCATTCGATATCTAAGCGAACTGTTCGGAGCGCTGAAGGGATTTCTGGTTGCAATGAGGTTTAAACCTTATCTCTGTGTCGGACTTGCTATCAAAAGCGGATAATAAACCGTGTTGTTAGGGTGTTTCGAAATTTATCTTTTGCTGCTCACTGAACTATGTTGTTTAATTAATTTCGGTGGATTGGTAATTTTCAGGAATTCAGGGCTTTGGTCTTGGCTTGTGTGTATTTTAATGGGGGATTTTGGAAATCAATTAAATTCGAACCTATGTGTAATAATAATTTAAATTTTAAATTTACAATCTAAAGAGGATTTGCTAAAAATAAATTCTTTAACATTTTTCTAACTGGAGAATAACGCTGGGCAAGCGTATGTTCTTCGACCTTTAGCATTTGCGATATCAACATTTCGCTTGTGACGTCGAACTCTTATCAGAATTCGGCTTTTTGCCAGCTTTCCCTGGTGGAAAGCCCCAACAGCTGTCGCTGCTGCGGTTATTTGTTGGTGGCGTTTGACCGCTCGTCTTTTTGCTGAAAATTAACGCTGCCAGCACCTGCGGGCAAAAACAAATTACGCCTATCAACGGCAAAAAACAGTCGATTTTGATGTACACACCTCGACGCACTCGAGCTGTTGAGCGGGAAACGCGAGTGTGTTAAATGGATTCGCAATGTTTTCCATTTAAGTTCGATTTCCATTGTTCGACGAGCTGAATGAAAAAGTATTGGCATACAAATATTTTCATATCAACGCTCTGCTGGCTGAAAAATAAAAACAAATGGAAGCCCGTCGAAGAGCACACAATGCAATGGGTATAAATCGAAAAAAGCCAATTAAAATAAAAACAGTGGAAGTTGTTAAATGTGAACTTATAGTGAAAAAAATATAACACGGTTAAAAAATTAATATCTAATTTAAACAAATTTGTAATTTCTTCCTGCTAGTAACAAAATACATTTCAATTCATTTTGAATAAAATGTGTTTAATTATAATATTATTCCCATGAAATGCAATCATAAATTCAAGCGCTTTTATTCATAGTTATTGGTAACAAAAACAGTTTATATTTAATTAGGTTTTTGGGGATTCCTATTGTTAAATCTAATTTGATTGCTATGCGAAAATAAAATGGAAGTAATTGAAATTAAATCGCCTAATTTTGATTGCTTTGTTCATATGCAGAAATAAAATAAAATGAATGGAGCGTTTGAAATCCCCATTATTAGAATTACCGAAAAACCGAAAATCATGAAAAACGGCAGTAAAAATAAAGTCGCTCTCCTCCTTCTACTTGCAGCATTGCCACGCCCCAAGGAGCGCTTCAAGAGGCGCACCGGCCCCACCATTCCCATGCCAGCCCGCAAGGGGCTGCTAGCGCCCCAGAACACATTCCTGGACACAATCGCCACTCGGTTCGATGGCACCCGTAAGTGAAATGCCCGAGCTCCAGCTGAAGCTCATGCTAATGCCGAATCTAATGCCAAGCGATTCCCCAGCAGTCCGAGTCCGGGCTCCATATGATTTTTTAATGTAATATTTATGACACTTTTTATTGAGAGTCTTGACTGGGGCTTGCAAAAGCATAAGCCAAATGCCGGCATCGTTTTGGCCAACTCATAAAAAAGTACGCATAAGAGATTTCATTTGAGCACTGCAAAAAATATTTTACTGCTAGAAATAAATTAAAAACATAAGTACGTAAAAAATAGGGAATAATGAAAGTAGTATTAAAATAATACAAAAAATGTATAACATTTATAATTTTATAACTTTAAAATATTTTTCAAGTCTTTTTTCTATTTTTTATTGCAATGTGTAAAGTTTATTTTCTTTTGTTTGTGAATTTTTCCAAATTCGAAACATCAGGGACTCAGAGGGAGACGTCAGTTAAGTGCTGGTGCGTAGGGACAACTGCCGACCGGTCACGAATCGCTGTTCTATATGTACATATTATATATACTTAGGTGTGCGAGTGGGGAAGCCTTGTCCATATTGAAAATCAGCCCATCCAACATGCAAAATGCGGACCGTGTGCTGGGAAATTAAAACTATGTGCTGCTGTGTGTACCAGCCCACTTTCTCTTTACTTTTACGCGAAAAGCAGTACACAAAAGACCTTTGGAAACCTTAAAAATATTTTCCTTTGGGAGAAAATGTTTTACAGTAAATTAAACTGCGCCTTGTTGGGTTACCAAGGAGATTTCTTTGAGTTTTTTTCGTACTCAAATGTAATAATCCGTGACGGAAAAACACATTTTATTTCTTCATTAATCCAAGAGTGAGAGCCCTGAGATGTCTTTAAAGGTTTCAAAAATATTAAAAATTACTCAAATAGTATGCATGTATTTTATTAACTGTCTGTGATGACATCTTATTTCTTCATTCTCTTTCTCCTTCTTTTTGTTATTTTTTAAGAGGTTTATTTCCCTGGCTTGTTGACTTTTTCCAATCGATTGGTTTGTCCTTAATCAGAGTCCTATTTTGTTTTAAGTCCAGGGAAATCCGGCTCAACTAGATGTTTCCTTTCGCCACTGGCAATTGTTGACAGGACCCACATGTGCCGACATTGCTAGGCTCCTTCCCCGAGAAAACATGTCAGTCCCCCATCATATAAATTAATTGTTTCATTTCGCACACAGAAAGACATAGGGAGCGATAATTGTCTTTACGAGTTGTCACAAACTCTGAACACGAAGCGAAATGCTCAGCCGGCAGGGGGATTAAAAAGGTTTTACGAGGCATAAATAATAAAATAAGCATATTAAATGAGCCGGAGTCAGTCAGTTGGGCGTGTGGATGTCGCTGTCGCCGGCAGCAACCAAATAACTCAAACAAAAGTATCCTGCAAGAGATTTTCCTTCCGGCTGCCAAAACTGTGTTACGTATTTATTACAAGCCGGGATGTGGGAAATGTGTACCAACTATTTATATTCACTAATTGTTAGTTTTATAGTTAATCGAGTATGAAAACATGCCCCTCAGGCTTACAAGAAATGTGCATTTAAAACTGGATATCCTATATTCTGTATTCTCTTTGTTCAGTTGACATGACCAACTTCAACTTGATGGAGTTGTTGTTTGCAGCCAATTAATTACTAAAAACGGTTTACTTTTTCATTTACATTATTTGTACTTGTTGACTTTTAATTGAACACTAATAATAAAGAAAACCAACTACTGATGCTTCATTTGTGTTTTATGAAGGCAACTAATTGAAGTGCAAACAATTAAATTCGATTTTCCCCCACGTGCACTTAATTCTTAATGCGACCACAGCACTTTCCCGAAGTTTTTATTGATGATGCCACACATTAAGTAAATTTGCTTTTAATTTGTTGGTTATTGCGGTGGCTGCAAAATGCATTATTTAACAACCAGTTTACGGTTTCCTCGTTAAGAGGAAACAACAATTAGTAATGGAGAGCGAATGCAAACAATTGAATGGCACCTTCCCGGAGCTTCCAGCGACAAAATGGCCTTGATTGCTAATAAATGGCATTATTGCAGTTACTTTTCATCTCTAGAACATTTCTGACTTGCTGTTATTGTTGTACAAAAGGCACATGCAGATTAACTTTATTGTGTATCGTATGAGTTTTCATTCTGAGCTTGTCTTTCAATTCAATTTGTTCCATCTACATCCACATCTACATCCGCATCCACATCGACATATCCTTCTCCACATGTGTATGTATCCTTGCATGTAATCTGTCCATTGTGTCGGCAATTACGCTCTCTTCGTCCTTTTCACAGGGCCTTACATACAGGAAGGGATGTGTTTGCAAGGATGCGGGAGTGGGTAGGATTTCTATTTATGAAATTGCATTGAAAAGGTAAATAAAGCGAAGTGAAGCTGGCTCTTATTGAATTGTGTTCTTTGGAAATTCTATTAATAAACGCACTCAGCGCAAATCCAGGGAACTATTCCTTGGCTGGATTTCCCAGGATTTTCCCAGGAGCAAAGCCAAAAAATCGTATTCGGAGCCACCCAAAGGGCACGAAAAATTTCATTTCCTGCAGTGAGCTCGCCGGAAAATTTAATTAAGCGCTGCTGAGATTTTTGTTTACTTCTACGCTTGCACAAATAATAAAAATTATTCCCAGCATGTCCCAGACATGAAGGTCAAGTGCGAGTGGCAAAGCCATAAAAAAAGGAAAGGTTAAATTCATGACAATATAGCTTTGTTAATACCAAAAATGATAAATGCGAGAGGGATTGCAATAAAATAAAATCTATTGTCATAGGGCGAATTTGTTTTTGAAGGGCACTTTGGATAGGTTTTCATTTTATAGTTCATTGAAAAAGAATTCATTGTTGGGAAAATAATGTGAGGACAAAATGGTTATGGCAACATACTGACTCTAAGCAACGTGTACAAATACAAATAAATTTAAAGTTGATTTGGTTGATGTTCAAGCGAATTTACATATTTCTGGCAATATAGAAAAATGTGAATTTTAAGGCGACAGCCCATCTCTCTTGTTTTGTCGAGAAAAGGACACACAGCAGGACTTGTGTCTTATTACCGTTGTTTGCCCGGACAATATTTCATGGCAAATGAAAAGCAGCTGAACATCATCCTTCAGCATCACCCATCCGCATTTCCATTTCCCTCCAGCCCAACTACATTTTCCCATTGTTGCTCCGGTTTTCCCCAGCTCATCCAACTTTTCTCCTCCACTTTCAGACTCGAACTTTGTGCTCGGCAATGCGCAGGCAAATGGCAATCCAATTGTTTATTGCTCGGATGGGTTCGTGGATTTGACAGGATATTCACGCGCGCAAATTATGCAAAAGGGTAAGGACGAACCGTCCGACGGACTCAACTTATTTAACACTCGAATACTCATTTGAATGTATTGTACTCTGTCGTTTTATTCAATTGCCAACTTGCAAACGCAAATTCTGGTAAACTCTGGCAAACGCAAACTCCGGGGAAACGCGAATTCCGGCGAACACGAACACCAACACGAAACAGGCTGCTCATGTCATTTCCTTTACGGACCGGATACGAAGGAGGAGCACAAGCAGCAAATCGAGAAAAGCCTCTCCAATAAGATGGAACTGAAGCTGGAGGTTATTTTCTACAAGAAGGAAGGTAGGTCCTCTGTCCAAATTACGATGTGCGGGAATGCTGTGAAAATTGTTTTGTTTCTGCCTCCTTTTTAATTAAAAATTTTCACGAAAATGGGGTGCGAGGTGCCAAAAGGAAATTAACCCTGGGCTTGTGGTTGCGCCGATGGTCACATGATAAAACTTAGTTGAAGTGGCTGAAAAGGGCAAAGGGTCTAGGAAATATGGTTTGAATACAACTCACAACTTTGGTAGTTTCCATTAACTCCTCGCTGTTGCCTGGTAATCCTTGCTTCTGAGCCCAAGAACAACAATATTGGAAAATTTTCCCAAAGCCCCTATCACACAATGATTTACTCAGCATAACTTCTCTATTGTCATTCAATTCCAAGTTGAGCTTCCCTTGTTCACATGCGGGTGTATTATTGCTTTTCTACGGCTGCTCGTCGGATGACAAAAGTCGTGAAAACTACCATAACAAGAGTGAAAAGTTGCCAATCAATTGCGGTCGCACCTGCAGAGTTTTCCGAGAGCCGAGAGCCACAGAAACCGAGAGTAACCACCATTGACTTATAATTGAAGTCAGTGGCTGTCGCCTTGTTTTCGTGGTGGTGGGGCACTCTCTTGATTGAGTTAAACGCGACAGACTTGAACTAGTTTCCTGAGGTCCTCGGGGGGTTCATGTTCATGTTCGAGTCCCGCAAGGACATCCCCCACATCCCCACCCATCGATACACCCACATTTTGCCACGGCTCGTTGACATGCTGGGCGTACAATAAATTGTGCTCTTAACATTTTCGCACGTCCAGGCCGCGGTATTTTGTAGCCCTAATGAGGTCACGATTAATCAAGACAAAGCCGGCGCAGAGATAAGGCCAAGATGGATAGATCCATCAGCTGTGAGTGCAAGTTTTCTAATTAGCGAAGCGTTTAAAAGTTTTAACCCACTGGCAGACACGCCGAAGATAATGTGCGTACACTGGGGAAAATACATCTGTTAGACTGGAAAGAACAAAAAGGAGATCTGATTTGTGGTTACATTTAATAAGGAGCTCTTAAATTCACATTATATTAAATTGTTTAATATGGGGGTAATTTGAGTTTGATGATAGTTTACTTTTTCCGAGTGTATGCCACCCGTTTTCCTGCCTTTAGGCCTTCTGTTCTCGTGTGTGCCGGTCTATGTTTTATTAATTATGCACTGGCTGCGGCATACTTGGGGTGAACTGGATCCGGTTGACCTCGGGCAGGCTTTGTAATTAGCGGGAGATAATTAAAATGCAGGCCAGGACAATAATTGCGGTCTAATTGAATTGCCATGCAATTTATTTATCAATTTCTAGCCATATAAATTGCCGCGTTTTTTGAGCGTTTAACAAGCTATTAAATACTGAGTCGCAGCTCAGCTAGACTCTATTTTCCCGCTGCTATCGATGCTCGAGGTTTCTTTGATGAGGTTTCAATTATGCAGCCGCAAATTAAAATTTGTGCCATGCCGAATATTGAGCCAAGCGACCGCGATCCACATGGCGTATGCGCGATGTCGTGGAAAGTCGTTGTCGATGCCGCTGATTAAGGGGTTATATACCTTCTTTGTCGAAAAAAAGAGGAAAGTTCGGATTTTTTTTTAGGTATGTAGCAATTATTTAATTACACGGGTGTTTTAATTTTTTGATAGTACCCTTTATTAACTATGTTTGTGCAAAATTTCGAGGAAAAATATCAAATAGTTTTTAAGGGGTGGCTGTTTCCCTTAGAGGCTTTTTTTTTTTTAGAGCCTTGCGGTGATAACGCTCCTGGTCGAACCGGTCAATTGAAACCATAAAAGTAAAAAAATTTCATTAGTTTAGAGTAATATCTTGTGCTTGAACGAACGATTTAAAATTTTTTTATTTTTTTATGCATACGGGAACGTTTTATGCTAAAAATGAGCTTTTTGGTCTCTAGAAATTTCACTAAAAAATTAATTTCGGCGAAAAAAAAATTTTTGCGTGAAAAGTCGATCGTTCAAGCACAAGACAATTTCATTACGAACATTTAAAAAAAAATTTGAAGTAAATCGGCTTAGTAGTTTTCCGGCAATCGTTATCACCGCAAAGTCATTTTTCAAGAAACACCATTTCGAGATATTCGCGTTTAAAGTTTCAAGTTCCGGTTCTAGCCGCTACGAGGCGCGCGGTTAGGAGCGCTGTAACTTTTTTTCTACTGCTCGAATCTCTATGAAAATTTGGGAAAATATTCTCAAAGAGTTGTTCTTTAAGATAAAACAATAAAAAAATTTTCGATTTTTTGAAAATAAAAAAGGTATATAACCCCTTAAAGAGAAATCTCGTTGCAGGTGCCCCGTTTTGGTGCTTGTTCGACATCGTGCCCATCAAGAACGAGAAGCGGGATGTGGTGCTCTTTTTGGCCTCCCACAAGGACATCACGCACACCAAAATGCTGGAGATGAATGTGAACGAGGAATGTGATAGCGGTAAGTATACACCCGCTCCCACAGTGCCCGCCATAAATAAGCAACTGGCATAAATAATGCACTAGCTAACAACCGACCGCCAAAATCCAAGCGTGCACAAAATAACCACAATCGCCCACTGATATACACACTCACTCAAAAACCGCTGAGTCCCCTAAATAATGAATTAATAAGCACTTACACACAAGCACGCCCACACACACACACACACTGATGCATTCCCTCAGATCAGGTGAGATTGCCAAATATTGGGAATTGGCTAGCCACCGCACCCTAAAAACTGCTGAAATATTGTGACATAACCCAAATGTGTCTGCGGCAGACAGGGGCGGATACAGGTATCTGCCTGGGGGGGGGCGATCAAAATTTTTTTTTAAACAATGCAAGTAGCAGGTGGCAAATAATCAAAAATTATACGCAGTTTTATTCAAAACACTCTGTACAAATAAATTAATTAATTTTAATGTAAATGGCGAATTCCATTATTCTTTTCCCTCTTTTTAAAAACTTTTCTATAACTCTCTCGATGTGAATACTGATTTCGGAATGCGTATGTAGCAATGCTAGGCTAGTTAGTCTTAGGAGGAGCGATAGACAAGGGAAGAAGTAGGGCAAGGAAGGACTGGCGACACGCTGTAACACGCAGGTTTCCGAAGTTCACGCCAGTGAAGCACCTTTTTTCAGAAGCTGAGGGGGGGCGATCGCCCCTATCGCCCCCCCCCTGTATCCGCCACTGGCGGCAGATCCTTGGGTAAACATTCCCTAATATACCCTGTGAAAATGAGAGGGTCAAGAAAAACTAGGGATAGGATATGCGGAATATATTCAGGGTATTTGTTGGTTTGTGCAAAAACAAAGATTGATATTTGGTAAACAACAGCTAAGAATTATTTAGTTTAATTTTTGCTAATATTAACTGAAGAATAATAATATAATAATTACCACCCAAGAAAATTTTTCTATAATTAAAAAAGCAACTTAATTATTTATGGCTGTTAAAGCCTATGAACTTAAAGGATAATATTTTTGTAAAACTATTTTTAAAGAGACCTCCTTCATTCCCTTTTGCCAACTAAGATGTTTTTATATCTTCCAAGTCTTTGCTATTCAGCTTTTTAGCGGCTTAAGATCTTTGTTTAAGGCGATAAATCGTAGGGCAGAGTATTCTGCAGCCAGCAGCCGTTAAAAAGTTACGGCTACCTTTTTTTCGAGCTGCGTCAGCATGTCACCTCAACTCTGGCCCAGAAATATTCCTATAAAGTTCTGTGGAACTTTTGGTTTTGCTTGTCCCTGGCAGCAAGAGAGTTTTGGGTTAAGTTCCCGGGAAGGAAGGAAGGTTCTCCGGCTGGCTGCGGTCGCTCCTTTGAGTCCTTTGTCGACTCCCCACCCGTTACCCCCTTTTCTGCCGGGGGAGGGGGTTGTGTGTCCCTGACAACTGGATGTATGCGTACCATATTTCAACGTTAATTTAAATCTCGTCTTTCAAGCGCAGTTTTCGCCACGGCAGCGCTGATTTGTGGCGATAATCTGGTCGATGAGCGGCTGAAATCGTACTTAAAAGAGCGAGTGAAGTCGTAAGGATAATTATTACTATATTTGTATTTTCGTTGGGATGAGTTAAACTTTTCTATTGGCCTCGAGTGTTCACCGGAGTTCATTCAACGCATTTACCTTAATTAACCCGTGGCAAATGGCCTTATTGTCCTCGTTGGCAGTTGTTTGGAGTTCTTTTCCAGTTGAGCCGCATCAAGTATGCTCTCTGTCTAATTCACCGGATTAATCAGACAAAAAGTTGGACACACCGGCACACGTGTGCTCTCCGCAATCCCAAAGGATGCTGAAATATTGATGCACCACTCAAAGAGTTCTGACAGCAGCACAACTTATCCAGGCACTTTCACTCTGCCTGCTTTCACTCGGATCGCATCGCATGTGTCGCCGAGGAATTCTGCTAATGCAGGGATAAAAAACAGCAGCCCCGCCCCCTGACCTTTTCATTTGCAGCTTTATTACCATCGTTATTCATCTGTTGTTGCCGTCTGTCTCTACTAGTATGTTCGCCGTATGTTGGCCTGCAGATTTACGAGCCATGCAAACCAGGCAGAAGCCACTTGAAGTTCGACCAGCAGAATCCTAAGAGGATTTGCTGCACTGTCTGCTCTTCGAGTGTCAGGATGCCAAGGTCCTGCTGCCCTTAGGACAACCTGGCGGTGAAGCTGTAAATTATTTAGTGCTGATGGTATTGATGGGACCTTAAATCATGACTCACTTGAGAATTAGGTGATCGAATGTTACGAGCTTTAAACGGTATTTGGTATTTGAAAAAGTTATTTTGCATTTTTTAAAGTTATTAAAATGTTACAGAAATTGCAAAACTATGTGCCAGGATAAAAATATTGTTTTAAACACTACAACATTTTTAAATTAATATTTCGGGATTTAAAATAAGTAATAAATGTTTATAAATGACTTAAATATATTTTAGAAAAGTAGCTTCCACTCAGCATACCCAAAACAGAAACCCTTGACAGGGAATTGAAATTCACACCAACTGTCGACAGATGTTGCACGTTACATGCTGAGATTGCAAGTGCAACAAATACCGATTGTACTTGCAACAAGTGCTTCTCGCCTGCTGCTGCTGAGGGCTTACATGAAGTAATTGTGTTAGATAGACCCACATTTGCGTGACGGGCGACATTCGGTAATGAATTTCATTAACTTGGCCATTGAGTGCGAGACAAGGAAACGATGCCAGAAACCAGGCGGATGAAATGCAGCTTATATCGAATTAATCCACACTAAAACCAAAGCAGTAGCCCGGCCTGATTCAATTTTTGTTAATTTATGCAAATGAAATTAAGTTCGAGTTGGAGCCAACCAACCTTGGCTAACCCAATTTCCAGCTCGAATCAAGCTGGCTGGAAAATTCGAGTGCCGATCCACGTCAATGGGAAATTAATGCCGTGACAAAGGCCGCAAGGAAAATGCGGAGGGGGAGGGAGGGGGAAAGTTGTGTGGGGGGCAAGGTAATTAGGCGAGCGCTGTTCAAAATTTGTGATAGAGCGCATTTTGATGAGGCGGACTCGAAACGAAATTATCCTCGCCATCATCTGCTCATAATCGTTATCGTTATCGCATTGTGACAGTTATGCGATGATGACCATCGTTTCACACATCATTAGGCCTGTCAGTGAGATTTCCCTGCCGTCGGTGAGTTTTCCCTTCGGATCCGAGAGAGTTGTGCATATTTTGTTAAAGAATTCCACCTTTTTTTGACTCGAGCTCCAAACTCTCGCATAAAAAACATTTGTGTATGCATGGAGCGTAAACTGAGACGCTTTTTTATCTTTAATTTTTTCCACAGACCTTTTTTTCGATTCGACGGCTGTTGCTCGGTTACGGATATATACGTATCGTATATATAGTGAGGTGACGGCCCGGCTTAATTGGCATTTTGGTATGACAGCACCGAAGTCAGACCGGACTTAACGTGGGTTGTGGCGGGTCTTAAAATTGAAATCATATTTCGGTCAAAAAATTGGTTGTGCCGCATAAAAGAAATTAAATGAAATGAAAACAGGAAAAACAGACAAATTAGAGTGGGGACTTCCCCTCTTTCACTTTCTTGGCGGCTATTTGCATAATTTTGCGTTCCTTTTTTCCTCATAATTAGTACACGCTGGGTTGGGAAACGTATCAGATTCATTTTGGGTCCATTTTTCACCATCCAGCTAATTGTTATTTATAGCATGCTCGTCCTTTTGAGACACCACACACAAATAGAATTAAGCTCGATTTAATAGGCTTTTTTCGGTGCCAAATTCGGTGAATTTCGTGGGTGGGAAATCTTATCGAGTTCTGTTTGTGCGCCTGTGAAATATGATGTTTATTCCCCTGATTTGTTGGCTTGGCCTAGGCTTGGCCAATATTTGTCAGTCATCGAGGGGGATTATTAATTGTTTGCGGGAGTCAGGTTTTAATATCGGTGAGTTATAAATAAATTCTGGTGGGAAGCAAAAGTCCTTTTTCTGTAAGATTTCATAGTTTTCCTGATTGGTTTAAATTTTTTATGAGCAGTAATAAAATAAATTCAGACACAAGAAAATTTAGTCACTGAAAATGTGTCATTGCCATTTAAAACTTTCTCAAATCTCATCTCAAATAATAAAGAAAAGCAAGCGTTTAAAAAGGAAACTTTGTCTTACTAATACACGAAAGCCAACACCATCTGTACAAGTTGAGTTTTCATCTTTCCCCAAACTAAGCTGCTCGTACAAAACTCAGCAAAAATAATACATGGAGCCAAGCGTTTAAGAGGGAAAGCTTTATTTAACTTGTCGGAAAGTCGACAAAATTTCAGGAACAATTTTACCGAGGAGAGGTGGCCACTGAGGGAGTGCACACACATACACACGCACCCCACAATTTAGTGACGCTTTAAAAAACAAATTTAAAAGCAAAATGAACTCGTTTTAAATAAGAAAAGCTTGAACTAAAAAACCAATTCGTATAAAATAACCATGCCAATTAATTCACAATGTCTTATGTGTAAAATTCTATGTGTTCTTTCTCTTTGTGCTCTTTCTACTCAAAAAAAAAAACCACCGTTCCGGTAAATCATTGTAATTACGAACCGAAAAAAAAAACGAAAAAACCCCACCCATTCCGTAATTTCCCGCCCAAAATGCCTGATTTTGTTTGCGCTTTTTTTGTTGCGACTCTGTAAGTTTTTGCCCTTACAGCTGCCCTTCTGGGGGCGCGGTTCCGGGCTGGCTCGAATGCCGGAATGCTGGGCCTGGGCGGACTGCCAGGCCTGGGCGGACCGGCGGCCAGCGAGGGCGACGCGGAAGCGGGGGAGGGCAACAACCTGGACGTCCCCGCCGGCTGCAACATGGGCCGCCGGCGCAGTCGAGCGGTCCTCTACCAGCTCTCCGGCCACTACAAGCCGGAAAAGGGTGGCGTCAAAACCAAGTTGAAGCTGGGAAATGTGAGTATGACAGCCGGAGGTCCCGAAATGCGAGTGGGCGCTGCTGGCCACAATTTGAGTGGGAGAAGCCGCCAACGTCCATCAGCCGCTCCACCAACGCAGGTTACAAACACGTTGCCCCACGTCAAGTTGAATTAAAAATTTTACCCGAGATTTTAAAGTGCTCTGCGTTTACCCTCGCAGAGTAAATGCATAGCAGTAAAAATAGAACACAAATTTTAATTCAAAATATTGTGCAATTTTTTTATTTTATACAGTATTTTAATTATTCTTGACAGTAAAATAGTTTCGAAACAGCAGAAATCAATTAGTCTGTGTAAATGTCGTGCCTATTCCTGAAACTTCAGGTGAATTTCCAAAACAAAAACTAATGTGATTAAAAACGGGTGGCAACTAATCGCTGAAAAGGTTCAATTCATTTAATTCACTTTTCATGTTTGCGCAGGATTTCATTTAACGCTATTTCCCCTTAATCTCTTTTTGTAGAATTTTATGCATTCAACGGAGGCGCCGTTTCCGGAGTACAAAACACAGTCGATAAAAAAGTCACGCTTGATTCTGCCCCATTACGGGGTGTTCAAGGGCATCTGGGACTGGGTGATTCTGGTGGCCACCTTCTACGTGGCCCTAATGGTGCCCTACAACGCCGCGTTCGCCAAGGCGGATCGCCAGACAATGGTGTCGGATGTGATTGTGGAGGCGCTCTTCATTGTGGGTGAGTGGGTTGCTCCAGCAATGAAAAAGCAATCGTTTTTTTCTAGGCTAAAAGTTACATTCATTCAATATAAAAACTAATAGCAGAGACCGTTACAAAGCCATTAATAAAATGGGTTTGCTGAAATGAATAAATTATTTTGGGTTCGAACAAAAGTAATACCTCGGTTTCAAAAAACACCTAATAAATAATAAAATTCCATTTTGTAACTATTAAAAAAGCTAAAAATAATTATTTATAAAATAATTTAATACTTTCAATAGAGTTCTATGTATCGAACGTACCGTTTTAAAATATGATATATACCCTCTTTAAAACCAAAGTTATTTATAATAACTTGACCACAGCACGAGCTGAAACCCCATCCCTCCGCAAGAAGGTCATCAATTGGCGTCCCCTTTATGGGCCACCTGTGGGAGTCGTTGCCACAATCATCATCATTGTCTTCGGTTGGAAGGGATGGGGATAGGGGGTTGGGGATAGGGGATTGGGGATGGGTCATGAAGATGGAGGATGGGAATTGAATTTGTCTCGTTGCGGGCATTGTAAACATTGTTTCACCGCTTGCCTTTATTGCCGTTTTATTGCAGATATTCTGCTCAACTTCCGCACCACCTTTGTGTCGCGGAAGGGCGAGGTCGTCTCCAATTCGAAGCAGATTGCCATCAATTACTTCCGAGGATGGTTCGCCCTGGACCTTCTGGCCGCCCTGCCCTTTGATCACCTGTACGCCTCCGACTTGTACGACGGCGAGGTGAGTAATCGTTATCCGCAGCCGACGATTGCATAAATTTACCCAACAAGCCCTGAATTATTAAGCCCAGATTTGCATTCCGCCCTCGGTTCGTCTTCATTTGCGGAAAAGAAGGAATGATGTATTACCTTTGCCCCGTGAATAGCTACATTACCATTAGTCCAAACTGATTTGTGTAAAATTTCCAGCAAATTGCCGGTCCAATTTGTTAAGTCCCCATACGCTTATTCTCTGGGGCTTGGCATTAATCATTCATGGACCAGAATTTCAAGTGGTAAATGGCCTTAAGAGATTTGCATAAAACTATTTTGGCCGCATGCATAATGCATATTCAAAGTTCACAGTTTTGCGTCGGGCCACTTAATCGGATTATATATATAAATGTGCTGTTGGGGCTGAAAATTCACAATTAAATTTACTTTGGTTGGGTTTTAAGGTTTGTAATGTGCGAAATTTTAAGCTGCGCTTTGAAAGAAGATTGCTTTTGGAAGGGAAAAATATATATTGTTTTTATAACCATTAGGAGAAAAGCATCATTAAAATTGTTTACTTGAGATAATTTTTTTTTTAGTGAGGCCACTTCTGTATCTTGTTTGCGCAAACAAATTATTTCGAATAAGTAGTACTTTGCTTAGTAAATCTGTCAGTCTGCAAGCCGAAATTTCATGTGAATTCCCTTTAAGCTGGCAGTTTCAGACAGCTTTGGCACAAAGAAGCCGCCCAGCACTTGACCCCTTTGGAGAGCAGTTGACGCTCATTAAGCCGATTACATTGGCCAAAGAACACCCGGCAGAGTGTTCCGGCTGGTCCGCGTTTTAATTATGAGCTAAGCAGGCGTCCGTCAGCAAGGCTGTGACCCAAATGTGCAGCTAGAGCGGCATTCAGCAGCATTTTTAAAGCCCAAAAAGTGTGTCCGGAGACTGGAGCTTAAAGCCTCAAGTGCAGTTATGATGACATTGGCCACCGTCCGGTGGTTCTGAGCCAAGAGGACCCTCGAGCGGTCTTCGCAGGACAAAGACGCTGCTTTCGAGCGGCTCTCCAGCATTCAGCTTTCACTCGGCTCGCCGGGCTCTCCCTCCGGCCAACTTCCTCCTCCTGTAAAGTGGTCAGCGCACTGATTGCGCCAAGTGGAGAACGCTGTCGCCGCCTTTATTGACAGTCCAAGGATTTCCTCCTGGGCGCACTATCAAATGCCATTACAGTAGGGCTTTACTAAGCGAGATTCATAAAAGCATTTTGCAATAACATTTTCTTGATTGCCGCTCACTAAACTCAAGGTTGGCTGTGTGAAAATGAAGCAGCTCAATGTTGTCAATTATTAAATATATTTATGGAAACTCTTCCATGTATCACTTTAATTTTACTTCACAATAATATTCAAGCTTCTTGTTATGCTTCTTGTATTAGTAATTCTTACTCCTTCACATACATTTTCAACATTTGTTAAACAAGCATAAATTTAATGTCTTATTTATTGTGGAATTACCTGACAAACAATAACCGATATTTTATTGGTTTCTTGATGTTTGCATGAGCAACATTTTTCATAGCTACTGGTGATATAATTTACCGACATTCCCCTGTGGGATTATCATTTGAGCTGAATTTCGCTCGAACGCATGTTTCATTGATTTTCTTTTAGCGCTCCGTCATCATACTGCGGCTTATTCTTTGCTGTTTCTTGGCCAACTTCCGCTGGATACACTGATCAAATAAAAGCGCCTTTTCACCCCCACTTTCCGTGACTTCCGCTCCAGGAAATATAGCCACGTTCACGGGCAGGCATAAAAAGTTTCTTTTTTTTTTTGCCAAATCAGAGGCGTGTGCTAAGCTGCTGACACAAAAAGTTTCGATAAAACTTTAATGTTCTCTAATTGTAAAAATTTGTGACACTCACCAGAGCAACGCAAAGTTGGCCAGAAGTCATTTATGAATGTATTTGGGGCTTAAACTTTTACATTTTTATACACTTTGATATTTGTTTTGTGCTCGCTCGCTTGCTTTGCATACAATTTGTGCTAATGCACTTGAAACTTTTGCGTATTTAGTTTATTTCAAAGTTTTAATTATCTTTGAGACCCCAAAAAGGCAGTTAGTCACTGGAAAAAAATCCAGGGGAGTTGGCTGAGGAAGTTGCCTCCTTGGCGCCAAGCTGTTGCAAGGATGTTGTTGCTGCCTCGATGATGATGCCGCTGTTGCTGCTCACACAAAGTGAAAAGTAAACAATGGGAGCGTGAGGCAGCGCGAAACTTTAGCAAAGGAAGGGGCGGTGTTTAGGCGGCGGAAGTGGGGGCGTGGCTGGGAGAGCATGGAAGTGGAAAGCCGAGTATGAAAGTGAAAGCGCAGCACAAATTGCAACGTGAATTACAATTCGCCTTGATGTTGTTTCATTCAGCCTTTGTCTCCCACGCAGACATAAAACCCACGCATTTACACAGTGCGTTCCTTAACAGTAGTTCGGTGTAATTAAAAATTAATTAAGTTTGAAATGGTTTTCGTGTTGAACAAATTGTTGCTGAAGCGTTGCACTGGAAAATAAAACACCACAGAATTAATATGCTTTTAATTCTGTATATTATTTTCTATATATATTTTTTTCAATTTACTATGGTTTGGTTTACTTACAATTTCGAAACGCACTGTAGGCGCGCTGTTGTTGCGTATAGACTGCAAATGAAAGAGAAAAAGCGAGGCCGTTGCTGTCTGTCTATTGAAGCGCTGCGTAAATGCCTAAGCTAAACTGTTTGCGAATCCTGCTCACCTCTTTTTTCAATACTCTGTTGTCTTTTCATCAAGATTTTTTTTCCGATGCAGCTCCTATTGAGTTTTCCAGAATTCCCAAAAACTGTAACCATATGAAAGATCTTTTTGTTTGTTGGCTTATACAATTGTATAGATATTCTAATCAGATTTGAAATACTTATTTTCGGTCTTAAATCTGTTTTAATATTTTATTTTTATCCCATCTAGCCAACCACAACTGTAATTTCCGCTCATTCTTATTTTTCTGTGCACCTTGAGGCCGTTTTTAAGACGACGCTTCGTCAGCGGCAATCACAAAAGGGAAACAAAAATGTTCATCTAAAAAAAATGTTCATCTGAGGTTAAACGACGGCATTAGCCTTCAATTTACTTAAGCTCCTCACCCGGGCCAGGGGTCAGGGGTCAGGCTCTTCGATAAGCTTGTTTATGTTTGCATTAGACTTTTTACCCACCTCCTGTTTATCCTCCACTTCATCTTTTTATTTTTTGATGACATCCTTTCTCCTGATTTCGTCCCTTTTTTTTAACGCGACCATGCGGGCTCTGGGAAGTTGTCAATTTTGTGATTTTTTAGTGTGTTTCCTTGGCCGGGAACAATGCACATAACAAAAATTGAGATGCCCTGGAAAGTAGGCAACAAAATCGTACTTTTGAATGCCCTGAAAACTGGGTGGGGAAAAAATTCAAAATGGCGAACCGAGGGAAAAGCGGATACGGAAACAGAAAGCAAACTAATGGGCAGTGCGAAACGCGAAATGGGCGTGGCACCTCGCCACTTTTCGCTCGAATTTTAACAACCTTGAGTGGGTCGTTTGGCAATATGTATATTTTTTTATCATTTATTCCCGCCCAGGAATCACACATCCATCTTGTGAAATTGACGCGTCTGCTGCGGCTCGCTCGCCTGTTGCAAAAAATTGATCGATACTCGCAGCACACGGCCATGATTCTGACGCTCCTGATGTTCTCCTTCACGCTGGCCGCCCATTGGCTGGCCTGCATCTGGTATGTGATAGCGGTCAAGGAGTACGAGTGGTTCCCCGAGAGCAACATCGGTGAGTATGTGTCCCCTCTGCCGCAACTCCTGCATGGCTACAGTTACAGCCACAAATGGAGTCAAAACAATAGGTCAATCAAATCTGCTAAATGGGGTATAGTTATATCTACATATATAGTTCAATAAAACCCGTTTAAATTATATACTATACTTTTAATAAATAAATTCATATATTTTTTTTATTTACTTGTTTCTTAAATGGAACAACAAATGGTTTTAATTGTTGCAAAGAGCTACCCTTTCAACAAAGCTTCAAAAACAGTGCTTAATTATATTCGAGAACTAATAAATTTTATACGGACACTCAATTAGTCGACCGTAAATTTATGACGTTTACCGCTATTATTTCGACCACAACTGTGTGCATCTGACTGAGTTTCGAGGGTGTGTGCCAAAGGTAATTTGGTTAGTTGGTTAGTCAACAGTGAAGGGCAGGCCATCGTCGAATGCTAACAGAATATTTCGCCTCCCTTGGGCCGCAGTCCTGCGAATCTACACCACTTGGACCACCGAAATCAGGCACCCGAACAAACCAAGCTACCCAAAACCACCCAAACCACCTCAACCACCCAATACACGTGTGGTTAATGAATATTGTGTTAACCAAGGTTTAAAGTTTGGTTACGGATTAGCGCACATTGCATCAAATCGAATCAAATCATCAGTGGAAAATAAATACATATATACAGTATATTTCCGTGGCGAAAAAGTTTCGCCAGTTATGATATTTTCTGGCACTTAATCAAGGGCTGGGAAAATCTTCCAAGCTTGACTGACACGAAAAGTTTCGCCTGACGTTTCCGGTCCGGGGAAAACTGTTTTTGCCGGATTTTGGTACGAGCTGCCAACTGACAGACTGACAAACTGGAATTTAACAAACGAGAAAGTTAGGCCCAGTCATTGTCAATTTGATAAGCCCAATTTGTTTGGCCCGCAAATTGTAATTAAACGCCGTACTAAACAAGTTTTCTTCTCTGTTCTCTGTTCTCTGCTCTCTGCTCTCTCTGTCTTCCCGTCGTATTAAATGCCTCAAGTATTCTTCACAGGTTGGTTGCAGCTTCTGGCGGAGAGGAAAAACGCTTCGGTGGCCATTTTGACCACGGCGGAAACGTATTCCACGGCCCTCTACTTCACCTTCACCAGTCTCACTTCCGTGGGATTTGGCAACGTTTCGGCGAATACCACGGCCGAAAAGGTCTTCACCATCATCATGATGCTCATTGGCGGTGGGTACCCAAGTGTTTTAAGTCCTAAATAACGTTACAAAATAGGGCAAGTATACTTAAACAAGTTCAATGCCAAAACTGCTAAGTATTCGGGGAAGGCATTCCTATAACACAAAGAAAAAAGTTTAATCAAGATTTTTCCTAAGTAGATAGGGATTTACGCTAAATCATAATTTAATCTTTAAAATATGTGCATAAGTTGTAGAGATTTTAATGGAAAGTTTTCAATGCTACAATTCAAGAAGTTGATTTAAAACCATAAGAATGCCTAATAGAAAAATCTATCCATTATGTTTTCAATTCAATTAACCATTGAAAACCCCCCCGTTTCTTATAAAATTACGACATCAAAAGCAGGAAATGAGCTTTGAATTATGGGCTTACTCAGCAGCGGAAAAACTTCTGCCTAGGCAATAACCGCACGAACTGCCTTCATAACTGTTATTACGTTTTTGGGCAACCCATTCGAGGCTTAATGATATATCGTATCCATTTCATTACCCAGCTCTTATGCACGCCGTGGTCTTCGGTAACGTGACTGCCATCATCCAGAGGATGTATTCGCGTCGCTCGCTTTACGAGAGCAAATGGCGCGATCTAAAGGACTTCGTGGCCCTGCACAATGTGAGTATGGTTCGATGGGGGATGCGATTGAGATTTGCGGGAAATAAATGAACCCCTTGCAAAAGGGACCCCGAGAAGTGCCACTCGATGGTTTTTATTAGAATGCAGCGCACACTTTCCATATGCCACGCCACGCTGGGCAGGAAATGGAAAATGGAAAATGGAACGGAAGCGGTGGCCCAAGGTTGTGGAATGCTGATTCCAGCAAAGTCCGAAGCATCCCGGTCGCCCTGTTGGCAGTTGGCAACCTGTTGATGGGGCAAACCTTAGGGTCGCTCCATTAGGCAGGGCACGCGGCGTATACGCAATGAGCTGCACCCACGTCGCATACGCAATGCGCAATGCACTGCACAATTAAGCGCATTTGTGCGGCTCTCAACCGCGAAATGCATGCAAACGAAGCGAAAGCGGCGCACATCGCAGCTCATTAAACGCTAAGATGGCAAAAGGGAAAAGCGAACAAGCTGGGCCAGAGCGAATGCAATTATAATTTATGATCTCCTCATTACAGATGCCCAAGGAGCTGAAGCAGCGCATCGAGGACTACTTCCAGACGTCCTGGTCACTCAGCCATGGCATCGACATATACGAGGTGAGCATCGAGTGGGAGCTGTGCCCCTTGGGGCATCACTTTTTGATTGAGTGTGTGTCATAAATCATTTAGGGTGTAATACACTGGGGAAAATCTATCAGTCTGTAGTTTATAACTTAACTTTACTCTGAGTGAAACTTTGTAAGTATCAAACAGAAAAATAACTTTTTGGTAATATTCTTAGTGTCGAGCAAACTAATTATTTTTTTTTGTGAAACTATTCATTTCTCTGTACATTTTTGGCCATCTCTCCCACAAAAGTGATTGGAAAAGTTGTCGACGCAGCAGTCTATCGCTGGATTCGACTTGACTGACTTCAGTCAAACAGTCAAACTTCACTTACGAATCAAAATCAGAATCGAAATCGTTAGTGCCTGCGGCTTTTCCTCTCCGATAAACGTCTGAGCCCTTAATTAAGCAAATGTCCGTGGGGTTGACATGCTGCACTTTACATGGACAGGTGACTTATTGATTTGCTGCGGGTCAAATGCCAAATGTGTGGCCCACCTTTGATTGGTCATCCGTGTTCTGGTATTTCAACCGCACTGCCACTCGTACAAAAGTTAAAATTAAATATCGAAATTATATGTGAGAGCGGGTGGCTGGATGACTGAATTTTCCTCTTGCCTTTCATTGTTTTTCCTTCTGTGTGTGGCCCCGGGCGGAATCTAAATTTTAATTAAAATTTTTCACAATTATATTAAGTCGAGCAGAGAGCAAGACATGCCAGTTGTGTACCTTTTCTTCTTCTGGGTCGGAGCTGTCAACTGCATTAAGTTTCCCAGCTTTTCCTGGTTGGCTCTGTTGCTAATTTTGCTGTGAGTTGTCTTTTGCGGGTTTCATCGCACACCGGAGCCTTTGTTTCTTGTTTATTTTTATCGGCTTTGAAAGTGTAGCACTATAATTCCGAACTTGATGGGGAAACTTTTCTGCAACTGCATGGAAATAGCCGATTGTTGGTACAGGGAAATCAATCATTGGGGATACTCTGCAGCTTGAACTTTAACTCGTTCAAACTTTTCCCTGCCGGTCAGGTGGGCGAGGTACACTTTGTTTTCCCAACTTGCAGCACAATAAAATGCATGGAAGTGCAGGCCAGTCGAAAGAGCAGCGATTCCACCCGCTAATTGCTATTAGCAAAAAGCCAGGCAAACAACTTTCCGCCCCGCGCTCTCCTTTAATAGTGTTAATTAAAACCTCTTCAAATAAAAAGCAACTTTTATCTCCGCGAGCAGGATGTTGTTAAATGGCTTTCGCGTTGTGGACTTTAATTAAATGGCCTTTAGGTCTAGTCGGCCCACTGGAATTCTACACAGCTCAAAGAAGCCTCTAGAATTAAATGACAAATATATGGGCATTCGACCATCGGGAAATTTAAAATTTTAAATGCAGTTATAGCAAAGATGCAATTACAAAGTTTAAAGGGTTTGCCATCTTGGAATCGTTTCAAAGATGGAAGCCCAGTTTCGCTTCAGTTCTATGAAAACCAAGCAAATGGTTGTAGAATTTAAATTGCAATCGCAAACCTGTTGTCTCTCCTTAAATTTCGAGTGACGGTGCTCGGGAATTTCGACAACACTTTAATGGAATTTAATTAAATTACAGACCGAACATGAAGTATAGACAGGCACATACACACCCATACGCACACAACCTGTCGATGCCACACAAATTATAGCACCGAAATTGGGTGGAATAACGGGGCACTGACGTGCTGGCACTAAATTAAATTGTTAATTTATTGCGCATGAAAATTAACTGGCAAAATGTCGAAGTTTCCCTCTAAAAGCCAAACGATGTTGGCCTCGCCAGAGAAAATTTCAAGTTCAGTCCGGACCGACAAAAAAAAAAAAACACCACCCACTTTAACTTGGACTTCTGGCCAGTGTGTGCGCAATTAATGTAAAATATTTTACACTTCAGTGCACAGCGAACGGAAAGCAGAGACAGAATGGAAATAAATAACAATTCTTTGGGAATTGCCCTTTGGGAAGCATGAAAAAAGGAATACAAAAAGAGCAACAAGAGTCATACAAAACCCAGGAAAACTTTCAACATATTTCCATGTTTAGTTCCGCTTGGTTAGCAAAGCACCCTTTGTTATCCAATAATAAATGTTTACAGCATAGTAAAGTATATTAGTAGTAGTTGATACTTTCCAAACTAGAAGTATAAATTGAGTTATAAGCATTTATTTTAGCAAAAAAAATACTTCTTCAAAAAAAAAAACGTAAATAATTGGAACTATTTTTTCATAGTTTCAGAAACTATTGTTATGAACACAGTTGTTTGTTTTCCGACCACACGAATAGTGCTGAAATGGAATTGGGTTTGGCTGACATCTCTTTTGGCCAAAAATATTTGAACTTTGCGCTGGCATTTGTTGTGAATTTTTAATTAAGCCCTGGCCGGCCTGAATTTGATTTAGTTGCTGTTGGCCTTCATTAATGTGCATACACAAACATTCAAACAAAGTTGACCAACTATTTAAGCAATTAAGTTGATTTCACTATAAGCAGATTCACGAAATATTTACCTACAACCACGAATTCAGATTTCGCAGTATCACTTGCGGTCCAGTTGGCAAATGAATTTCCGCGTTTTTCGAGCATATGAACAGCACTCGAGTGTAATCAGCCCTCGAAACCCCTGGAAAATATATACACGTGGATAACTATAGAGGCGAACGTCTGAACAATGAGTGGGCGGGGATGTAAACAAGCTACATGCAAATTCCCCCTCAATTTCCATGTTAATCCCGAAACACCGACAATTCCCATCCAATACACTTGAAACGAGCCCAAGAAAAAAGCAAATAGAATTGAAAATGCGGGGGGTAAAACAAAAATATAATTATACCCTGGCAGGAGGTAAGAGGACGTCAAGAAAGATCCTCTCAGCAGGCATTTACATTAAAGGATTCGCATATCTCATCGATTTTTATTGTCTGGTTAATATATGATAAGTCGAAGAGGAAGAGTTACTCCCTGCTTTAAAATGAAAAAAATAAAATAGTAATGGTCCCATATTTACAGGATATCTCCTGTTTGTTTCCCACCTGCTGCCCCTTTTCCACTTTGTATTTTACATTGCTGTTGGAAAACAAGCAAGACCAGATAAGCTGAAACATTTTTCCTGTGCTCGAGTAAAATAATGCCTCACAATTTTCAGGCGATTCAATTTCCACGTGTATATTCCACTTTCTCTTCTCACTTACGCGTGTATGCGTGGATGCGTGTGCGTGTGCGTGTGCGTGTGTGTGGGTGCTTATGCTTGTCGCTCCACTCATCTTTGACTTACCTTTTTCCCGGCTTTCCTTCTACTTTCAGACGCTACGCGAATTTCCCGAGGAGCTGCGTGGCGACGTTTCCATGCATCTACATCGTGAAATATTACAGCTGCCGATATTTGAAGCGGCCTCCCAGGTGAGTTTGATCCTACACTCAGCCAAAAGTTTACCTTAAAAGTGCAATAACTACTAGCCTTCACGGATCCTTTTATTTATAATTATATGTAATTTGATTGGTTCTAAGACAGAGGTATTTAGTAAAATGGGGATACATTTTTATGGTTATTTAATATCCCCTTAGTTGTACCTAAAGTTTTACTTTGCTAAATTTTTCCAAGTGTACCCCTTTGAATGGTCTTTTTCAGGGGTCGAAGTGTATGTCGCTTTGAAAGCGATTCAGCTTCAGACAAATGGAACGAAATGGCTGCGATGGCAAAATAATCAGCAGCAATGCGACAGGGAATCCTTTGAGGTGGGGTAAAAGGTGGGTCAACAGGTGGGGGTCAGGTAAAAAGAGAAGATGAAGGCCAGGCGAGCAGTCAAAAGTTAACTGCGGGCTTAACTGAAACGTTTTTTGGGCTTCGTTCGGTTTGTCCTTTGTCGCACAGAAGCCCAAACACAACCAAACAACCGCATACGAACACACAGAAGCACACACACGATGTTTAGGAGAGCTTTGTTGTACAGACGAGGGCTTAGCCTAGGATTCTTAGGAGGGGTGAACTGAAAGAAATTGTGAAAAGTTTTCGCATTAATTTAAATTTATTCCATTCAAATACTTTAACTAAATACCAAAGATTTTTGGAGTTTTAATCATCCAATCACAAGTATTGTTTAAGTCTTATTTTTGTGGAATTTTCTAAATATTTTGAATATATTTATATAAAGATGCAGCTTGAGATGACAACGCTGATCTAGAAAATGTACATTTAGTATAATTTTTACATTTTAACATGCCTTTGACCAAACTTTTATCTGTAAGATATGCAGATACACTAGTTTTTTCCCCCTGAATAAAACCATTTCCACAGGTAAAGTTTCCGAGCCATCTAACTGTGGCAGGTTCTTTGACTCTGCGCTGTGGGCCAAGTTCCATTCGTTCGACTGAAGTGGAGCATGAAAAAGGTTTTTGGCCAACAGCAAAGTTGTACGCAAAGATCCCCCCGAATGCAGTGGCAAAGTGTGTGTGTGGTCGAGTAGTTTTCGATGCCCAATGTCAATACCCTTGTCAGCCGCCAAGAGCTTTAATGGGGGCCCACTGTACTTGTGCGGGTCTCCGATGGAAATCATTTGGGTAAAAGCCGCCTGGCTTAAACTAGAGATTGTGCAGTAATTGATTTCTCATCTACGGTTCAACTGCTTTTGGGCTCCAAAGTTCCATGACCCAGTGCATCAAAATAAATGAAAACAATTGATACAACAGCTGATAAAGATGTTTGGATTTTTTTTTGCGGTATTGGTGGAAAAACGAAAATTGTCTGAACGGAGATATTTTCAATCAAACTGTTAGCATACACGAAAAGAAGGAATGTTACCCCTTCAGATCAAAGCTGAAAATTCCAAACGTTTATATGGAAACCGCTTCAACTGAAAATAGAAAAAGGAATTTAAATAAAAACTTAGCAACGCAAACATAACAATCCCTGTTTTTATTACACACAATGGAAAAAACAAACAATGTTTGTTAAACACTGTTATTATTCTGCCGATGCAGGAATTATTGTACTTTATTATCGAAACAAAGAAACACAAGAAAAATAATAGGATTGTAACTCTCCTAAACAAAAGAAAACAAAGGTTATACTTCATTCCATTATTAGCAAAAGAATGAGCAAATTACTGCATGTAAATCAACCAATAAATATCGTTTTGCTGATTTTTACGAACCCATATTTCAATGATGGGCACACAATGTGGTAATGCGATTGCGGTCGAATTTGGCGAAAGGACCTCGAGGAGATCCCACCTAATAAAATGCAACTCGAGCTAAGTTGGCAAACAAACAAAACGAATTGAACGACCGAATGACCGGGCAGAACTCGAAAAAAAGAGAAATACTGAGGCTGAATGACAAAGGCGGACTGCAAACATTAATAAAGCTTATTCAGAAAGGCAAAGTAACGCAAACAAAAACCACTCAACAGTTATAAGCGCGCTTTAAGCCACTTTTCGTGGCCGATGGCGTGGGTGTTCAGTCCCAAAGGGGGTGCAAATGGGGTGGCAGGGGGGTGGGGGGGTCCTGAACCGCAGGACACATTCCGGGGCAAGGACACGCAGCTCCAGCTGTTGCCGTTTTGTTTCATTGCGCAAATAAAACGCGACCGAGCTAAATGCTAAATGCCTCTGACCGAGAAGAACAATTCCTGACTAAACCAGAATCGCATTTGCTTGAACCTCGATTTGTTACACGTTTTTCTGTTTTTCTGTTGCAGGGCTGCCTGAAACTTTTGTCCCTGCACATAAAGACCAACTTCTGTGCACCCGGGGAGTATCTGATCCACAAAGGCGACGCCCTCAACTACATTTACTATCTGTGCAACGGATCCATGGAGGTGATCAAGGACGACATGGTGGTCGCCATTTTGGGTGAGTCAAATCGGGAGATTTACTATACGTCGTTATTAAAAACGTTTTAATCAAACTCAATAAATTTTTATTGTCTCTTTGTTTTGACTGTCAAATTGTATCAATATTTTCTTGTTTCTGTGTAGAGTTTTTTGCAAATTATAAATACATTTTTGTGCGCGTGCTTGTATTGTGAATTGCTGTTGATTTTCATTTATCGACTGTCAAATTTTCATTTTGTTTATGTTCCGACTTGTAGCGAGTATTGAACCCGCCGAACTCAGTTCATTCGCTCCTGGATTCCATTTACACTCTGGCCAAGACAGTAAGGCAGTGAGTCCGCTGCTTGTTTATTCATTCATGGCAGGCAGTGTCATCAACTTGAGCAGGGCCATCAAGTCTACTACTTGGCCCAGACAAATGCCAGGCTCTATTTTTATGCTCATTGATTCTGTGTAGTGCTGACCTTTTCCCGCCAATTGCTACTTTTCGCTTACCACTTGCCACTTTCCACTTTCCACTCGCATCTCGTGCCTCATTCTCATTCTCGACTCTGGTGTTCTCAACAGGTAAGGGCGACCTCGTGGGCTCCGACATCAACGTGCACCTGGTGGCCACCAGCAACGGCCAGATGACCGCCACCACCAACAGTGCTGGCCAGGATGTTGTCGTCCGCAGCAGCAGCGACATTAAGGTAAGGCCCACGCCCCCCCTTCCTCCTCTCCCCTCCGCCCATTTAAATCCACTTCCCCATCGAGCTCATAGAGTGGGGTGTGCAGTAATTAAATAGAATTTATTTTTACACCAGCCTCTGGTCTCCGGTGCTCGAGGGTGAACGTGAATGGAATGCATTCAGAGGCTGTTGGGCAGTCAGCGGGGGGGAGCTCTGAGTGGACTCTGGCCAAGAGGATTCCAATTTTCAATGAGATGCAGATAAATACCACCTTTGAGTAGTGAATGCGAGCTCCTCTCAAAGGCTTAATTTGATTTTTGGTTGTTAAATGTAGATTTATGCCTTAAACAGTGAAATGGTGATGAAATGGGATTTAATTTAATTGGGAAAAATTTTAAAAATAATTATTTTTTTGCCTCCTCATTTCCTGAGTATTATTTTGTACGGAAAATACACCTAGAGCAGAACAGATTTTCCACTTTTAAATACCATCCATTTCAAGGAAACCTGTGGCTGTGTTGCATTTGATTCTCCCCAACTCGGGGTAAATGCTCAAATAAAACAGCTTAATTGCCGCTTGAGCCAAGGACATGTGGGGACCCACTCTCTTCCTCCTTCCGCCGCTTTAATTGTATTTTTATCATAGTCTGGGGCTCTTTAAGGATTAAGCAGGTTGCAATTTCAGGCGGTTTGTCGTAAACTTTATCTCATTCCTCGCAGGGCCAGTGGTTTCGAGGGGAAGGACCCAAGGTTTTCAAGATGAGTGCACAGCAGTTTGAATTTCCCCCGAAATGCGGGGCGTTCTTTTTTGTTTTTCTTTTAGCAGAAAGTCAATGGGGCTTGAGTGTCTAAGGGTTTTCGTACACTCGGAGTCTGCGATTACTCGTTTACTCTTACTAATTATGGCAATAATCTCGGGGCGGTTCAGGTTTCAAAAGCTTCACGCCTAATTAATTGCCATAAACTCTTGTCTGGCAATTGGAGGCCACTCCCCCTGCGCGCCTGCGGGTGGCAATAATTAAGCTGGGAATTTCCAATTTTATTGTCGCTTAATTAGTTGAGGAATGCGCTTAATTTATGCATAGTTTTTCCCTGCGAAAATCTTGTTTAAGGTCCTCCTTTGTCAGGCGCCTTCGTTGGTGTTGTTGGTGTTTTAGGGCCTGTGTTTGCCTTTACCTTTTGCTTTTGCTTTTATCTCGTGTTTATTTGCATGTCTGCCGTGGCGGAATAAAGTGCAGACATTGCGAGCAGCTGCCGCCTCGCGCGCTGCCTCCTTGCAGCGCCACTTCGGTAAACAACGCGGCAAACGGGTCGTATGAGTGATACTTAAGGCGTTGCCCCTCCGCTGTTTGTCGGTGTGTGTGTGTGCGTGTGTGTGTTTGTGTTTGCCGTCGTGGGTGTGCGGAGTGTGTAAACGCCAAGATGGCGCACTCGAGTATGTAAGGAAGACGCCAAGGCGTCAACATTGCCAGGAGTGCCAGTCCAAAGGTCCAGAAATCGACGAAGGGCTATCCTGTATTTAAGGGGATAAGTTAGAAAATTTCAAATATTAAAGTTTAATTCGTTTATTCGAGGTATTTTTTCCCACTTAAGTTTTTTATTTTTTTTTTGGAATAATCCTGTGAATTGGTTGAGTTGGGTTACGAATAAATCCATGTCTGAAAAGGAAATGAAGCTATTATTTTACCAAGAAGGGTTTACACAACTCTAGTCTATCCTAAGCTACCGTGGCTCCGCTTACAGGATGTTTAAGCTTTTCCATGTTGTTTATGGGGCGCAAACGCCTGCTGCCACGCCCCCGCCTAAAGTGCATAATCGCTTAGCGCCAAAACGACCTCTGACTCACTTGCCACGTCTTTTGATTTCTCATATGTGCTTTCCTTTTCTTCCACTCGACTCCCCCTCTTTCCAGGCGCTCACCTACTGCGATCTCAAGTGCATCCACATGGGCGGCCTGGTGGAGGTGCTGCGTCTCTATCCGGAGTACCAGCAGCAGTTTGCCAACGACATCCAGCACGATCTCACCTGCAACCTGAGGGAGGGCTACGAGAACCAGGACTCGGACATCGGACCCTCCTTCCCCCTGCCCAGCATCAGCGAGGACGATGAAAACCGCGAGGAGGCCGAGGAAAAGGCGGAGAAGGAAAACGGCGGAGGACCACCGAGTGGCGCCTCCCCACTGCACAACCTGAGTAACTCCCCCTGCACGCGGCACGTTCTCCGCTCTTGGGGATGGGAAGTCCGAGGAACCAGCGGTTGCACCAGCGAGGAAGATCCCTGATCACCCTGAGGGAAACCAACAAGCGGCACAGGACTCCTCTGAATGCTGCCTGCAGCCTGGATCGCGGATCCTTCGAGGAACCGGAGCCCCTGGAGGAGGAGCAGCAGTCGGCGGGCAAGAGGCCCTCGCTGGAGCGACTAGACTCCCAGGTCTCCACTCTGCACCAGGATGTGGCCCAGCTGAGCGCCGAGGTGCGCAACGCCATCAGCGCTCTCCAGGAGATGACCTTCACCTCGAATGCGATGGCTTCCCACACTTCCCTGAAGTTTCCCCCGGCGAGATCCATTCCCAACATCAGTGGAGTGGCAGCCACGAGGGCGGGGGATTCAGTGGATCACGGGATCATGGGCGGAGTTCTGGGGGCAGCCGAGATGGCGGCCATTCAACGCTGCTCCTCGCATCCTCCGGAGGTTTGGGGCAGGGATGTCCAGCTGCCCACGAGCAATGCGGCCAGCTCGAAGGCGGCTTCCCCCGTGGAGCCCAAGAAGAGCACGACCAGCAGGAGCTGTCAGACGGACTTCTACCGCATCGACTTCCCCACCTTTGAACGCTTCGTCCTGGCCAATCCCCGCCTGGTTCTGGGACTCCTGGGCATCGAGCCGGCCATCAAGAACGAAATGGATCTACTGCAGCAGAAGCAGACCCTGCAGATCTCCCCCTTGAACACGATAGACGAGTGCGTCTCCCCGGCGGATCCCAACCTGGCCAGCTCCAAGGAGCGCCTGATCACCTCCTCGGCGGCCCAAACTCCTGGTCGCATTTACCCGCCGCTCGACGACGAGAACTCCAACGACTTCCGCTGGACGATGAAGCACTCCGCCAGTCACCACAGCTGCTGCAAGAGTACGGATGCCCTGTTGAGTCCCGAGGAGCATCCACAGGCATCCATGCTCCCGGCGGAGGTGGCACCTGCTGCTCAGGAAGCGAGATCCTCGAAGCGGAGCATCCGCAAGAGCACGAGTGGCAGCAACTCCAGCCTGTCGAGCAGCAGCTCCAGCTCGAACAACTGCTTGGTGTCGCAGAGCACCGGGAACCTGACCACCACCAACGCCTCGGTGCACTGCAGCAGCAGCAGCCAGAGCGTGGCCAGTGTGGCCACGACGCGGCGGGCCTCCTGGAAGCTGCAGCACTCGCGGAGCGGCGAGTACCGCAGGCTCTCCGAGGCCACCGCCGAGTACTCGCCCCCGGCGAAGACGCCGCTCCCTGTGGCAGGAGTCACCTACGGCGGCGACGAGGAGGAGAGCGTGGAGCTGCTGGGACCGCGGAGGAACTCGAGGCCCGTCCTGCTGGGGGGTGAACCCGATCCAGGGTCAGGGACAGGCCATGAATTTCCGCTTCTCGGCCGGGGACGCCGACAAGCTGGAGAAGGGGATGCGCGGACTGCCCTCCACCCGCTCCCTCCGCGATCCGAGTGGCAAGTAGGGAGCCCGGGAGTCGCTTACATGCTAACCGCCGTGCGTGATTTATGTCCTAATTAATACTGAAACACAAAGACGCTTGTACATTTAATATCTCTAAGATACACACACACACACACACACGCACACGTGAGTTTGGTTGTTCATCTGTTGCCCCGTAGATTAATCGAAGACACCCACACATATTGAAGAGCATATCAGAGCAGTCGCAGAAATCAAACGAGCCGAGGAGTATTTCTGTACGGCTCAGCTGCTGTAGTGAGATAAATGTATATTTTCCTAACAAATCAGCAAGGATGTACCCACTCAGAATACACAAAACATATGTCAGCGGAAGTACAAAGCTCGGATGCCTCCGATAAAAGATACAGAAGAGTATCTTGCCTGGCAACGGAGTAACAAAATATCATTGACACTTAACAAATTGGTGAAACGTTAATTAAGTTGAATCAGCCTGAGGTTCTGTGGGATAATAGTGCGGAATGGGGCAAGGTCTTCAGTTCTGGGTAGTCAGAAGCCTTTATCGAGATTTAAAAGCAGGAAGGAACAGAGAGTTAGTTAAGATCTGGATTTTAAGCATAGTTAGGCAAGCTCAATGACAGGATCGGGGATTCAACAGATTTGTAGACATTTAAGCTGTACATTCACTCTAGTCACTGGGATGTGAGGTATCCTAGATTATTACCTAAGATAATCGACAATCGTGTGCTACATATATCGAATGGACGGGGTTCCACTTCAAAAGTGAGCCCTCGAGCATTTGGATAAAGTAATTTGTGATTCCAAGCGAGGGAAAAGAGGCAGTTGCCTTCTCAGTTCTCTGTCTTGATTCCGTGTTGGTTAGTTGTCTAAAAAATAATCAACTGTAAGCTGTGTAAATTTCCGACATCCCCATATATCCTGAGTGTATATAGAATATGTGGTATGTGTATATTTGCTCCCCAAAAACTATAAAGACTTGAGCTTCATTCTATCTTTGATGTAAGCATCCTATGAAATAAGTGCATAGGTTTTATATGTGTTTAGACGGATACATGTTTTAGCCATAACGTAAGCGGAATTATCCAATTGGGAACCTAATAAACGTTTTTAAATGTTTTAACTTAATGTTACCGAGACTATATATACCTGTATGTATTATATGTGTAGTTATACATCTTAAGCATAAAAGGATATCCGATATTTCAATAAACAATAAACTTGATGTGACAAATTAACCGAAGGTGGTCTCTTTCTGGTGGATTTGCGTTTTCCCTCACTTGCCATCTTTGATTTTCCAACTCCGCCCGATGACTGCGTGGTTTTTCCTCTGACATGACTGGCACAGCCTTAATGCGCTTAATTCAATTGGTCGTTTGGTATCGGTTCTCTACCGTAATCCGGTAACCTGATTGCCAAGTTTATTGTGTGCCAAGTTCGTATGTCAATCGGGGTATTAAAGCCCTCGTTTTGGCTTCTCTATGCATAACTCCTCCAGCTGCTTCCGGCTGAGATAAGCGCATTAAATTGGGCACATATTTAGCCTTCAATTGGGTTCATACCTTTATTTCGGATTATTGGTTGTATGGGTTAATATCTGTAAGAAGAGGGTGAAAATCAGTTGCCGAGTGCCGAGCAATATAATATCCATTTAAGGAAATATTTATAAAGGACTTGTTTTTTCATAACTTACTTTCTTTTTTTTTAAGTGCAAATCTATAGCCGTTGTAGAAAGTCTATTTTACAAGCAGTGTAAAATAAAGTTTTACATCTGTAGGTAAAAGCTTGGTAAGATGTATACATTTATCACAAAACTCTGTTTAGGGCCATTTATAAAATGGTTTTATGAGTAAATATGTTTGTTCAAGCTTTTTCCTATCACATCCTCCCATAAAGCTATTGGAACTTTCACAGTCTATGTTTCCCTATTTTTGCCATAATAGTCTTTTTCCTAAAGCTTCAAAACTTTTGGAGAACCGCCCCAAAGCTTTCATATCCTTTTAGAATCCATTCGAAAGCTTAGGATCCAACCCCCATTTTGCAACCGAAATTTCGGTTTTTCCTTTCACTAAAATCCATTTAAAAAGAAGCTTTTAAAAACATACTTAAAACCCCAAAATCAGGTTGATTAGCTTTGAAATATAATTATCATATGCCAAAAGTGCACAGAAGAAATTATTTTTAGCATTGGCGGAGGGGTTCTAATTAGCTCAGAGCCTCATTAATGCAGCCATTATCACAAAAATAATTTATTTCAGAACTTTAGCAAACATTTTCGCTGATAGAAACGGTTTTGCGCATCGGGAAAGTTGGGAAGCCGAAGAATAAAAGAGGAAAAAATGAATGTTAATAACTTGAAACTATTATCAAACTCATTGCGGTGTGTTTTCACAGTCTCATTTTCTGTTTTAGTTTTAGTTTTGGTTTTTTTTTTTTGCGTTGACCGACAAGAAAAACTACTCGAGCAAAGAAATTAAGCTAACTACTCCTATTTTTTCACTGTTATTGCGGTCGCAATGGCACAAATGCTTCAGTGGGCATCCATAAAAGAGCATAAAAGTAGGGAAAAGTTTTCCCCGAAACTTTACAAGGGTTCTGGGAGGGGAGAGGTCTTTGGCTTAGGAGTTGTCGCTTAATAAGATGCGCTTAAATTGCCCGATTGGAATCATTGGCACTGCCTGAAATTCCCAACGTGCACCGAGTGTATATTGTTTTAATTAGGATCGCAGGCAGCGGGGGCAATTAGATGAACAGCGGGGAGGGAGGGAGAAAGGGTTAGGGGGCGTGGCCATCCTCTTAATTACGCAAATACAAATGGCCCCATGCATGCACCCTGATTTTGAATTCGCAAATTTTCGGCCATTCGAACGGTCGTGCGCTACTTTGGTCCAGAAACTGACGACATTCATGATGCCAGTTAGCAACACAAGCCCAACAATGGCTATTGATTGCGCACAGATACAGATACTCCACACATCTGCAGACTGAGGAGGACCAGTCATAAGCGTGTAGTAATTTCTGCTCCAGTTCTGCTAAAAACAATACGAGCTTGCACTTGTGGATGTTCCTCCTCCTGCTTAATTGTGCTGCAAAAAGTTGTGCAGCATCTCCCAAATTTAATTGAACCTCCCTTGGTTTTCCTTGAATATATCTGAATCCACCAGCTTGAATGAAAACTTCAAATGGACAAGGGAAAATAGGAACAAAACCATGGGATTGCCACAAAGATACTTTACTTGGTAAGTTCACAGAATTCCTTCCCTGCAGCGCTTTACTTTAAGATCCTTGAGTTTTCATATACTTTAACACATCCTTGCTTGAACCAATTGTTACCACATTTTTCGAGAATTTCTGCAATCGTTTACTGATACGGACAATTAAAATGATGAAATTTATAAGTATTTAAGTATTAAATATTTATTCGAAAAACGAAGTAAACTAAACGACATAAGAGACTTTCACCACTCCCAACTGTTCTAAGTTTATTTACGAGGCAAGTTTCACTCGCCAACCAATCGCTCGCAAGCCGATTATATATTTATGACCGAAATTCGAAATCAATCGAAAACTCCTTGCAGCCCGAGGCCGAAGCCGAAGCCAGAGCATCCAAATGCTCCAATAATTTCTAATTTATTTTAAGTAAAAGGGCCAAAGCAAACGAACATAAAGCAAATTACCAAACGCAATCGATGGAGCGGCACAACAAGCCACGGGCCACGGCAAAAAGGGGGCTGGGTGAAAAGTTTTGCACCAAATAAAAGAAATGAATATCCGTCGGTGTGCGGCAAGTAAGTGGGTGTGTGTATGTGTGTGTGTGTGGGTGGGTGGGTGCAAGGTGGGCGGAAGGAGGCTGCAAGTTTCGTACTGAAATTCAATTGAACTGCACGCCGACAGAGCTGCAGTCATCATGCAACTCCTTGTTCAATGGCAACACTCAAAAAAAACCCCCTTGTGTATAAATATTTGTCGTATATTGTCTTCATAACATAAACATCTGATTAAACATATAATTTAGAAATATTTAAATTAAAAAGTAAGTTGTGTTTCATGTTGTAATTTCTAATGTAATGTTTGTAATTTCTAAGAAGATTTTAAAAAGTAGCACTTCTGTTGATTTAAAATTGAATAAGTAACTTTTCAATCGACACAAATTGTTTTCTCTGCAGTGTAAAGGAGCCTGCGGTGCACTTTAAGCGCGTTGGAAGGAAAGGTCAGTAAGTCAGCCGAGACTTCCGATAGCCGTCGTCTATCGGACGGCGACTGTCGACAGTCGACTGTCGATTGCCGATGCCCGGATCCCAGATCCCGATTCCCGATTCCCGTTGCCCGTTTCCCGATGGCCGAGAGGCAATGGCCCTAATGTGCGGTTCATTACACAGAGCTGACCGCACTCCCGGGAAAAAGCGGAGGAAAAGCGGGGGAAAGCAGGGCCGTAATCGTATTAAAAGGATTCAGGGGAGTAATTAGCAAGGCAGCAAAGCGACACCCGGCTCATTCGAGCGTCCTGGCCACGTTGACAAGTGGACAGCGTTTGATTAGCTAATGCAATTCCGCTCCAGTTGCATCCTTCGCAACCCCGACACTCATTCATTGCGAAAAAATCTCCTCAATTGCCATACAGGTAACAAAGAAAGCAAGTTCCACTCAACTCCACTTTTTTTCGACCAACCAACTTTTGTGAAACTTTACGGAAACTTTTTGCCACATACACGATGAAATCCGAGGGAGAGAGGCGGGAAGGAAATGAGTGACTGTACGAGAGTGGTAACAATTTTTATAAAAGCGAAAAAAGTTGCCCTTTAAGCTCTTTGTCATGTGGAAAATGCCACTCCCCCGTCGGCATTATTCGGCGGGGGCCGAAGTTTATGGCATGCACAAAGCATTCAGTTAATACGCACTTAATAGTCAAGTCATAAATTTTAAATACTGCTAAATGGCCGCCCCAAGATATGTGTTCGAGTGTGCTTATATTAATGCCCAGATATGTAAAGCAAAGCGGCCAAGATCTACATGCGAACACATACATTTATTATTCGCAGCCCGATTATCGCCTCTTACATCCAAGACAAAATATTCGTTTGCCAGAATGGGTAATAAATTAAAATTACTCGCAGAAAGACTCTCATCTTTTATTTACAAAAATGCTGCCTCGCATACGTACGGTGGTATTAACATAGATTTATCAAAGATTTATTATTATGTACAAATTGCATTTAATATTATTTCATAAAATATCTATGTATATTGTAAGAATTTTCGTACTTCAACTTTGAATTTTAAAAAATAAACTTATAAATCCTGCACTTTCAACCTGTAATTTACACCTTACAAAAGCTTTTGTGGCACTTGATAGCCAAATGAAAATTCAGCAAGAAAATTGTAAGTACGAAATCTGTAAATGTCAAAGTTTGCGAACTAGCGACGTATCAAGTTTCCGGCTGTAGTAATAAAAAGTTGAAAGATTCTCCAGTTCTGCTTCAGCCATATGTTTAACAGGTTACAGGGAAATTGGAGAGATGTTCTTGGAGGACAGACACCCACTTTTTTGGGGCTGCTTGGGCTTGTCTGCCAACTGTAAGTACTCGAAATTACAGTTTTCAATTACGAAACGTTTAGTTGTCGCTGCGACCTTGTGAGGAGGAGTTGCCGGCACTTAAAGTTCGCTATCCTTGGGGCAAGGATTTTATTGCTTGTCTCAAAGTTTTCGCTCGCCCTGTTTTACGACTTTGTCGAGCAACATTTTTGCACGAGTGTATTTATGGGGCAAGTGTCACCCGCAATGCAAGCCACACCCATTCCCACAACCATTCACACACCCGCACACACATTCCTCGGAGTTCGCCAACTTCGACGAGCGCATAAAAATGATGAGTTATTTGTTTTTATACCCTTGCAGAGCAAAGGGTATTATAATTTCAGTCAGAAGTTTGCAACGCAGTGAAGGAGACACCTCAGACCCCATAAAGTATATATATTCTTGATCAGCATCACCATCTGAATCGAAATATGTATGTACGTCTGTCCGTCTGTCCGTCTGTCCGTCTGTCCGTCTGTCCGTCTGTCCGTCTGTCTGCCTGTCCTCCTGTCGGTTTCTATGTAAACTAGTCTCTCAGTTTTAAAGCTATCTCGCTGAAACTTTCCCAAAAGTTGTGTAGTTGTTGCACGCAGTATATATGTCGGAACGAGCCGGATCGGGCGACTATATCGGATAGCTCCCATACAAGAGAATGAAATAAAAAATGTTTACACCGTTGTTTTTGATCAGATCGACTTGACTCCTTCCAGATGGCGTTTTCTAACTGCTATTGAATTTCGGATTAAATTTTATCAAAATCGGATAACTCTATCATATAGCTGCCATAGGAGAGATCAAAAAATATATATATAAATAATGGAAAAAAAATTATAATGTCGTTGTTTTTAATGCCACGAGCATGATTTTTGGAACATAAAGTTTTTTAAATACTCTTAAGTTGAGAAAAAAATTTCATAAAAATCGGAGTACTATATCATAGAGCTGCCATAGGAAAGATCGAAAAATCTATATAGAAATAACGGAAATATAATTATAACCTCGTTGTTTTTCATCAGACAATAATGATTTTTGGAATATAGAGTTTTCTAATGAGTCTTGAGTTACAAAGCAAATTTCATTAAAATCGGACGACTATATCATATAGCTGTCATATGAACAATATGGAAAATTAATAGAAAAATCCTCATAGCTTCGATGCTCTTTAGCTTTTATGTATTTTGTTCGGCATATTTAGTAACTGCAAGGGTATATAAGCTTCGGCAAGCCGAAGACAATAATGATTTTTGGAATATAGAGTTTTCTAATGAGTCTTGAGTTACAAATTAAATTTCATTAAAATCGGACGACTATATTATATAGCTGTCATATGAACAATATGGAAAATTAATAGAAAAATCCTCATAGCTTCGATGCTCTTTAGCTTTTATGTATTTTGTTCGGCATATTTAGTAACTGCAAGGGTATATAAGCTTCGGCTTGCCGAAGCTAGCTTCCTTTCTTGTTTAGTGCATAATTTATGAGTTAAATGAGTTTTTCATATGCCAACGCGTGGCTGACAGTATTCGTTATGGCTTTGGGCGTTGTTCTACAGATTTGTTAGACGCACACAAATACTGCCTCTGCGGGGAACCCCCTACTCCTTTCTGTTCCCCTCCCCCTTTTCCACCCACATCCAAAGAGTGAGTGTCGTGCATGTTGGCTGTCTTTTTATTTATGACTTTTACGCGTGAAACTTCATTCGAAAGCGTTTAAGTGGAAGCACACACAAAAAGATTTCCTCAGCCAGGACTTGGCGAACTTTTGTTGCTCCACACACACACACACCAATTCACACTGGTACAGAGAAAAAATCATGAAAAGTGTTTGAATTAATTTCCATACGGGAACTTGAATAAAAAAAGATTGTTCAAAAAGTTATTGAACTGCTTTAATTAAGTTACGCTTTTTAAAATATACAGCAGCAACTAAGCTTTTCAAAAACAAGTAAGTGAATGATAAATACATTATTCTATATTTTGTACAGCTTGGAAAACAGTTTTTAAACTAAACAAAATGGTTCAAAGAAACGAATTTCTCAGATCTGATGTTATTGTATTATATTATTGTTGCTACATTTTTGTTTTTCTTCAAAGAGCCTTCTTTTTCAAAGTGTTTGAGAAATTTTCTTTGACTGCACACACACTCGCATATGCGGCACTTAAACATGCTCTTTGTGGCTTGACTTGATGGCACGTTTATCATGCAAATTGCGCCTAATTGTCCGGAATGGGTTTTCCTTAAACTTAAACATACTTTCCCGTTTCGAACTTGCTTTGTGCCCGAAAGCAATAAAAACGGCCGACGGCAAACCAAAATATTCCCAATTTCTGGCAAACAATTTTCAACGCAGCTTAGCAGACATTCTGATTTAATTGTTTTTGTGTGCTCCGTCCCCCAAACAAAAAAATAATGTACCCTTTTTTTTGGACCTTCCCCACCCACTAAGCGACTTTTTTATTCTTTTCGTGTCTGCTTTATTTACCGAATTGAGCTCCCTCTTTCCCATTCTAACTGCCGCCCGAGTGGCGGGCATTAAATTTTAACGTTAAATGCGCGAAAAGCGTCGCAACTTTAAATGAATTGTTTGGGTGCGGGTCCAGGTCCTTTAGATCCGGGTCTGAGTTTGGGCTCGCATTTGAGTTCGAGTCCGGTTAGGACCTAAGTCCTGGTCCAGGTCCGCGGGTCCATGTAAATTAGAAGCGGCTTTGTTTTCGCCCAGCTTTTTGTTTCTGCTCAATTTTTGTTTGTTTGGCTTTGTTTTTATTCTGTTAGCATGCCCTTCCTGAAGGTAACAGCATTTCAACAGGCTTTTAGTGAAAAAAGGTTACTAAAAAGGTAAATATTAAACTATAAAATATTAAATTGCTTAAGTTGATTATTTTGATAATATGTATTGTTATTATAATTTGGATTCAAGTAAAAAATCCTACAATTGAGTTTTCTGTTTAAATACTCTATTGTTTTCTAAATTTACTTTTTACTTGACCCAATCAAATACACCTATCATTTCTGTACCAATTTTATTTGATGGATGATAGAGTATTCAGACTTAGAATTAAAATCAGAATTAGAATTGTTTTCTTTCTTTTTTACTCTTTACTTCGCTGGTTGTTTCTGTTGTTTGCTTCGTTGTCGATTGCTTTGGCCTCTGGCATTCATTTGGCAACGCTTGGCTGATGAATCTGGCCCGGAATCTCCGGGATGAGGTGGATCCATCCCCGTATCTGCGCCGCTCACTGGGGGAGCACCGCTGTCCCGAAATGTTTCCGGCTGGTGTCAGGCCATCAATCTGACCTCCGGCACCGCAATGTCCCGCAATGGAGGAAGATCCAGATACACAGATACGCAGATACACAGATACAGAGCTACAGATACGGTAACACCACTAGCCGCCGCTGGCCTCTAATTTAAAAACTCTTTTGCGCCGTCTCGCCTCGAATGCGCTGCCGCCCAATAATGTGAATTTTATGTAATTGAAGTGGCAGCTGTTGGGGAAAACACAGCGAAAAAAGGAGCTCTGGAAAAACACGTTGAGAAATGTAATAGCATAACTCTTTGGCAGCTTAGGTTGGCTCTGCCCTGTGCCCTTTCTGCTGGCTCCGCTTTGCTCCGTTCGAATGGAAAGCCCTGAGGCATTTTAGCTAAAGTGACAAACTGTGCTGCGGCATCGGAGGGGCGGAAAAGTAGGAGGGAGTGGGGGTGGTGCGGTGCGGGCGACTTACTGCGGTGGCCACTGAATGCGATTTAATGACGTGGGCCCTCCGGGATCAGAAGGCCAGGGAGCTATCGAAACCATTTCATTGCCATCCATTTGCAATTATTCTAGCGCGGTTAAGGGAATAATTTATTGGCCGGAACATTCCACTCAATGTGGTGGACTGCCTGCATAATTAGCCATGCATTTCAAGGCGAGCTTTTAGGGCTTCAAAAGTAATAACTTACAATTGAATTCGATCAATGTTTTCATAGAAACTTTCAACGAAAGCTAATTAAATGCTAAATATTGGATTTAATTTATAATTTAAAAAATTTCTTAAGTACTTACTCTTTAATATTTTTTTATAAGTTGTAAAGTTAGTTTTCATTCAAATTTGTTTAACAGTTAAGCTTTGGGTAATCTCACTTTTCTTTTTGAACCTTTTCATAACCGTCTTTTACGCATGGCATATTCGGTTCTCACCCATTTTCGATGTGTCCACACTTTCCCGGTTGACAAACCGTTCCATAATAGAATCCTAACCGATTCATTCAATTACTGCCCCACCGAAATCACTTTTCACGCTCTTTGGCCCAGAGAAGCGACCTTTTTCCGCCCACACTCGGAGGCCACCCGTGCAGCGGATTTGTGCGATGATTGCTCTGGCCACGTGTCAATTAAAATAAATTTCAGCAGCTTAAATAAATCGATGCCCGGTGCTGGGAGACACTAATGTGATTAAGCGCCAAGTTCAAATTAAACAAATACGCCGGCGAAAGTCAACATTTCAGCCATTGGCCGTCAGCGGTGGCAATTGTGGCTGTAAGTGTCCGGAAAGTAAACAGTTTTTAAACCGAGTTCGGGACGGCATAAATTATGAAGGATGTCGGGCGGAAGGGCGAAGCTGCAGGAATTAAAAATCGCGGCTGTTGTCGCATTAACATTCAGGGCTCTGGGCCACATCAAAGGTTATGGAGGGCGGCAAGGAATTAAAAATCCCCGAGCAACGTTTACATGTTGTTCGGTAATAAAAGGCGTTGCTAAGTCTGAGGTTAATTTTCGTAATGCGATGTAATTTTTAATGTGCCACCAGCCAAAGGGGTCTTCCAATGGAGCGGAGGAGGCACGCAAAAGGCGTAAAAATTCATTGCCATGAAAATGTACAATGTACAAAATGTACAAACATTTTAAATCCTGTTCGGGCTCAGGATCTGGGGGATCCTTTGCATATCCCTTGAAATAAAAATGAGATCGACCTTCGGAATTGAAAGGCAGTGCGCTGCGCGCCCTTTGGTTGCATACAAAATTAAATTTATTTATTTTCCGTTTGTGTTTTCCCGTTCGGCGGCTGTGTCAGGATTGGCGCAATTACACGCTCGTCCTTCGGCAATTAACGAATGCCGGCAAAAAGGCAGGCGGCCAAAAGGGAATGCCAATATGCAAAAAAGCGGAGCGCTGCAGCAGGGCCCACTTATTTATCAAATCGTCCTGGTTTCCCCCACAGCCCTTGGCCATTAATCTCAAAGACAGACATAAAAGCGGTGCCGCTTCGACCTTAATTAAAGACGCATATTGCCCGCATCATTTTTTATTTTTCAGCTCTTTCGCCCTTTGCTGCAGTTTGTTTTCTTTTTCAAGTTCGGTGCCGAAAATAAAACATAAATAAACATTCGAGGAGGCGGCCTCATTAAAGCCGTCTGCACTGCGAACAGTCTAATTGCTAAGTAATGAATTCTGTTTTTGTTCGCGCTTTGAGGAGCTCGATGGTTTTTCAAAAAAAGTACTGGCAACAAGGATAGAGAAGGGTAAACAAAATGTAATATTATTTCTTTAATTGAATTATTTTCCCGTACAACTTTAAACCTTTAATAACACGCATTGCTGTTTAAAAGTGTTTAAAATGATGAACATTTTCATAATAAATAGTTATTAAATACATAAAAGCATTTAATGCCACTCTCAGCAATATTGAAATTCAATAGCGTTTAGAAAGGTGTGACTTATAATGCCAAAATAAATTCTTTATTGTATTAGTTCAATAAAAATACGGCTTTATTCATAAAAGCTAAAACTGTTGTACAACAGAATTTTGCTTAGCTATAAAAGAAATTCAAACAGCAAAACTAGGATTAGATTTTTAATTTACTGCTTTCAGCATTTATTTAAGTGTACTCTTCTATTAATTTTTAAAAGTGTCACTTGCATCCAATGGGGTCAAGTGCAACAAAGCTATTGCCTTTTAAAAGTGGCTTTTTACCCATCATGGCTATGTATAAATTATTTGTTTTCTAACAACCGAAACGCAACTCTTTAACAATTCAATGGTAATTCCGAGTTTCCCAGGGCATATTCAAAAATTCATCAGTGAAAACACTGTTGTGGTGGGAAAATACTTTTACTCGATGGAAATGAAAGCTCGCCGCCACAAAGCGAAGGCAAATTAGAGGCACAAACAGGAATAATAAATAAACGGGCCTGGACAATGGGAAACTTGGGAGTGCGTCTGGCAGCCAGGGGTTAAGCAGGCGAGCCCCCAGTTGACCCTAGAACTTTGGTTATAACATTGCAAGAACCAGGCCGAAACAATTACAAAACTGATTAGAAAATCTGGGCGGCCGGAGGCAAACACACGCACCGCTGTTTTCCCTTTGCCCTCATCTGGAGCTCCGACTGCTATCTCCTGCCATCTCCTGGTTCGTCTGGCTGGCTTCTGATATCTTGGCGTGGGCCAACAGAGACAACAGACCGCACAATTTGCAGAAACAACAATGGGACAACGCAAGACCAACAACAAAAGTCGAAAAAGACAAGGAAAAACTATGCGAAACAAGGGGGCGAATCGGGGAGGTGGTAGTTAGGGGGGCGTGGCAACCGCAACCTTGGTATTGAAAATCGAATCCCGGGATCGCTCTCTCTAATGCGAGGGGTTCGTCCAGACAAAAAGTCCTTACGGTTAACTCTAATCGAGTAAGTCGGCGACACCTTAAATATTCTACGAGTCCCTGACCGAAAAAAGGTGAAACAAAGGCCAAAAACCCGCAAAGGGAAACTGCGGAACCATATGCGGTTATATCTACACTGGGAAAAATATTGGAAAGCATTGACCTATTAAAAAATATTTCAAAATATTATAAAAGGGGTGAGTTTATTAATTGGATTAATAAATAATTATTAGAAATCTGTTTTTGGAAAAGGACAAAAATCCTTTTGACGTTGAGTTTTTGTTCTCAAAGTGTAAAACCAGATCTCGTTTGCTTTTCTTTTTGGGCCTATGAAGATGTAGCTGGCCCCGTAGACTTTGCTATCTCCCTTTGCACCGCCGCTTGGCCATTTTAAATTGCAGCTTTTGGCCCTCTTTTTGGACAGCTGGCAAATGAGTTTAGGTAGCTGACCAAGCATCGCCTGCCAGTTTGGCTTTTCCCTTTTCGCATGCTGCACTCGGATCCCAAATAAATTCCGACTGCCCCTCCACCCATTTCCCCGTTATCCCCCCCGGTTCCCCGGACCTTTTCGGAGCGATGCCAATAACGATAACAATAATTGCCGTCCAGGGACAAATATGTTCACCATTTTCCAATAGCGTCAACCGATGTTTGTTTCTAATAAAAAATGAACGCAGCGTGCGCACAGCTGTAACTGTAAAAGCTTTTCAACTGTCCAGCTCGGCCACATATGTCCATGTGTATGTCTGTGTTTGTTGGTGTTTGTGTGTGCCCCTGTGCCTGTGCATATGTGTGTGTGGGCGGGGTGCTTGTGTGGGTGGGTGTGACCAACGCCAATGTTTTGCTTGATTCCACATTTGTTTGTTCATTGGATTTGTGTTGTTTTATTTTTCGCTCTTTTTTGATTTCTAGTTTTCGGGGACCTTTCCTCTTTTCTCTCTCCTTTCTCCGCTCTCCACTTTCCACTTTCCATCCCTCAATTTTTTTTTAAAGCTCTGAAATCGATTTGAGTTAAACGTTCTTCAAGCACTAGCTTCCCCGCTGTTTTTGTTGTTGCCATTTGTTATTGTTTCTGGCGTTTGTTTATTTATTTGTTTTGGCATTTCACGGAGCATAGCGCAAAACGCTCGCCCTTTTGGCATGACTGATTTTGTACTATAACGTACGATACCAGAAGTATATATAGCCATACACCCATACCCAAATGGGTCCTCGTGTGTGTCCGAGTTCTGAGTGATTGCTGGGGATTTGCTGGGGCCTCGGAAATGGGAAGAGCTTACAAATTCGAGTCACTTTTCACCAGGCGGGCTATTAAGCATTTGGTCGATGCCAAATTAACAAATGGGTTGAATACGATTGGCGATTCATTTCAGGTATGCGATGGGTGGGTCGGTAAATTATACGATTCAGAGGAAGGTGCTTTTTTATGTTCGATGTGTTTGTAAAATATATGCTTTTGTATGATAACGTTTTCATACACCGGTTCCTGAATATTTATAGATGATATTTCCCTCCTCAGTTTTAAAGTTGCTGCTGCATTAAATCCCCCAGCAACATTATAGCCCACTTAAGTCTGCTGCAATCGATCCAGTGATTGCCATCGTATGTCGCCAAAAGTGAGAAGCTGAACGAGTGCATGGCGATGGCCATCACAGCAAGAGTTCAGAAGTAATTTATCCTCAAAGAGACTTTGGCATCCAGGACTGGACAAAGAACGGCCCTTTAGGCCCGACCAGAATCCTGATTCCGGAGCATAAATAGCTGCCGATGCACTTGCCGACATCCTCATATTTTCAGCTCCCGTTGAACATCCTTTTGCAGCCTTGCACACGAGCGGTCATAAACTTGGAGCCCTACTTCCAGGATCCCGTTCGTTTTGTGTGTGCGCCTATCGGTTGGGCGAAAGTTTTCTAATTAAGTTACTCATACGCACCGGGTGCCCGAGTGCATATGACTGACGTGAAAGTAATTTTCATAAAAGGAAAGTGGGTAGCCCGAGCTGTTTTCATGCTGGCTGTGAAAGCGTAAACCCCTAAAAACTTAAAGCGCCAAAGTCGAATTGCAAACTCGGCTTAAGTTTCATCGCCAGGTAAGTACGAGTACAGTAGAGCTTCCCAAGCGAGTATTTTTTTCACCGAATTTAAGTTTTAATAAAAAGCATTTAAAAAAAATTAATTTTAAATATTCACATATAATATATTTAATTATTTAATAGGTAGTACTGCAAGGCGACACACAATTTAGATTTTATGTTTTGAATTTATTTATTCAGTAAGAAATAAAAATTAAACTTAAAAAATATTTATTCTTTAATTGTCTTGGGCTACTATTAGCCTCTGAGCTTCACTGTACATCCATTTGGTGGGCTGCATTCCCAAGACATCTGCCGGCTGCCTATTAAATGGACTGCGCCGCGTCTTTGACGTGCCTCATGGCCTTATGGCCTCCTGGCAGGGCTCTGGAAATAAGCTGCAACATTGTAAGATTGCTGCAACATGCTTAACATAATTATAAAGTTGCCTGCACAGCCCGCCCCCACGACTTTGTCGTCCTTGTTAATTCAGACACTTTGCACGTAAAATGTATGAAACACTTTGCCCCGCCCGCAAGGCATCGTCTCCCCGGCTCCGTTTTAGCCTTCTTAGCAGGTCGTCCTGCGATTTCCATTTCCCAGTGCTGTGGCGGCTGCTTCTGCTGCTGCTGCTGCTGCTGCTGCTGAGGTCGCTGCTTGTTTTACTTTTAATTGGAAATCTCAAAAGATTAGTTATGCTTCGGTGCCGAGGAGCGGCAAGCTGCATGCTGCATGCTGCAAGCTGCAAGCCGGTTTGGGCCCTCGTAATTGGTGCATTGCAATTCAAGTGGCCGCCATGCACGGCTGCCTGTCTTGAGGCCAAGTGTGTGTGTGCGTCTCAAATTGTATGCAAGCGGGTCAAATAATGGCAACAAACGAGCATTTCTCATACGCCGAACTTTGCGCAGCCGAGCAGAAGTTACGTATACGCAACGTTGCCTCCGCCACTCGCGCTGCTGCCAATCGGAAGGACTTGCCGCCATCGTTAAGTTTGGCAGGGCTTAAGGGAAATTGATGAAGTTGGCAACTGCAAGTGACAACGAGTAACTCCTCGTCCGGCTCCTTCTAGATCATTCCTGCAATCTGATGTCCAGTCGTCTAAGCCGAAGGAAAGTGGCAAAATCTCAACTAATTGCTTTTCTAGCCAGCGGCCAAGAGCCCCAGAAAGAAAACATGAAGGGGTCAAACCGGAGGGCAGAAAACATCACAATATGAAAATAGGCGAAAGCGAGGTGAACCAGAGGCCAAACTGCAGTTGGCCAAAGTTGTCAACGGCACACAAAACTTTGGCGACAAAGTGCAATCAATGGTGAATTATCACCCATTTCAATGAGCCGCGCTTGCCCCTTGGAAAAAAGGGGCCCCAAGGGAAAAACTTGAAGTAGTGCCAAGAAAAAATAAGTTGTAAAAGCGAAAAAATAACGGAGAAACTCGTAAGGGAAAACGAATCAATTTTTAAGGCTTCTCAGCGCCTTGTCAATGGCATAAAGAATCGCTGAAAAAGATTTTTCATTTCCATTTACTATATTGGCAATATCAATTGATTGTTGAGTGATTGCGTCGATAATTGATGAAGGTCCACTTTTGGCCAACTGACATTAATAGGGCTAATGCGATAGCTAAATATTGATATATATACAAATTTTAAAGATTTTTCACATAAAATGTAATATTTTAGAGATTGAACAAATTCTTTTGCTAGATTTCTTTGCAAGTTTACCTATTAGGTAAACTTTTTTATGGCCACAAAGGGGAGTCTTCATATTTGACTTAGGGGAGGGTGGTCCCATACCGACCGGTCGTACCATACCGACCCCCCCATGTTTCTCAGAGATGGCGATGCTAGCCGAATTGTCGGTAACTTCAGTGAAAAGCTGTTATAACACAGACATTTTGGAGATAGATAGCCACTTTGACTTATTTTGTTTCACTGCAATTTTTCCGTTTGTTTTGTTTCAACGCCTGTGACATTTATTTTTGAGCTTTACTGAACTTGAGCTTAAATTTTTTTTCTCTGCATAAAAATCGGAGAGTAAATTTTTCTGATCGTTGATAGTCCTAGCTTTCACTCACATAATTAGAATTACATCGCTCTTTGCGTCTTTAGTTAATGCCGAGCAGTTAATCAGAAAAGGTCGTGGTGGTCCGAAACCGACCGCTAGGTGATGGTCCGAAACCGACCCCCATTTATTGGCAGCTTAATATGTCATAGAGTATTTTTGAGGGAAAATATGAAAAAGTAAACAAGATTCAGTAAAGAAAAGTAACAGAAACAGCAAAAAGATCAGAAGAAAGCGAAGAGACAGTCATCAACGAGCGGCTCTCGAAAAACAACGCGAAAACAACGCGAAAACTTACTATGAGAAAGAGGACAACTCAGACTTCATCAATTGACTACAGTGCCCTTTATTTCATACATTAATTTTTATTTTCTGGAAAGAACCTTCAATATATTTCTTTATAAACGCCAAAATCATTAAATTCTATTTTATGTTATTAAATTTTTCTGTTAAGAAATAGGGGGTCGGTTTCGGACCACTACTTTTGAGTACGACCAAAAAGTAGAGTTTTATATTTGCCTGAATATCTAACGCTTCAAAGCACCTACGCACTTACTAATCATTTAGATGTATAGTAAACTGATCCCTCTACATAGTAAATTTTTGAACTGAACTGAAAAATTGATTTTTCTCACCTTTATCGCCTTTGCCTTTTAGGGGGTCGGTATGGGACCACCCTCCCCTACGCGCTCGTGACCTTTTACTGGAATAAGGCCTTAAATCTTTTTCAGTCAGACAGGGAATTCCCAGTTTGTCTGGAGAGACACACAGCAAAAGTTTTCCTTCTGAATGATTTACGATTTCGTTTTTTCTGGCCTTCTGAACTTGGCTCTTTAAACCCCGCGATAAATTCCTTTGGCCAGGTCTCTCGGGGTACTAACTTTAACTGGTAGAAGTTTTTCTCAAGTAAAAGAAGTTTCCTTTGTTTTGGTCAAAGTAATTACTGGTATTAGTTCTCATTAAAGACTTTTCTTAATTTAAACCCGGCTCAAACGGCCTCACTCCGTTCAACACCATGACACCTGAGAGGCGGAAAATCCTGTTCCTTTCACCTGCGGGCAGGTGACAGTTTCAGCTCGCCAACAATAATGCGTGGCCGCATAACGGTAATTTATGCAGACATATTGTATTTCAAGGACATGCTCATTACACGCCACGCAGCCTCCTTTGTTGTTATTGTTGTTGCTGACCAGGGAAACTGGAGTTGGCCAAGGAGGAGCGGCGCGGCATTAGCATTTCTAGGTCCTCTCTCACACCTGTTGTTGTTACTGATTTTCATGGTATTGCAAGGGGTCGTTTAGTCTAAAGAAGTTATAGGAGCACATAAAAAAATGCAAATGTTAATAAATAAATAAATATTTTACATTAAAAGGAATTTCCAAAGAAATAGTATTTAACTTTATTAAATTCTGAATGAGTTTGCTTAAATTGTTAGATACCATTCTTAATTGCAACATTTTAACATTAGGCACTACATTTTAATCTTAGAAACTGCTATCAAAAGGTAGAGCAATTGGCACAGAAGAGAGTTCCGAGATTCGGTTAATTTCCCTTATTGTTCCCGCGTCTTTTGCTTTATGTCTCACCTTTATGTCCTGTGGCTGCCTCTAAAAGCCCATTGTTCCATTGTTTTAGCTGCCGTAGTTTGCCGTAGTTGTGGCTGCTGTTTGCTTTGTTTAGCGGCGGGTGGGTTTGGCTGGTGGGTCGGAGTGGGTGGTCTGGAGTGGGTGGCCCGGTGACTGGGACAAAGTGCTTTTAGTAGTTCGGCCTTGTCCACCGCAAGATCGCCAGCAGAAGAAGAGAGAGCTGAACCGGAGCTTGGGATGTCATGTCTTTGGCCGGGCATTAAGTTAATGCTGCGGCCTGGAAAGGCACACAGACATCCTTGACAACCCTGACATTTCCACTCCGGCCGCAAACCAGACTTGTCTTTACATTTGGACTCGGATCCGGGTCTGCCCACTGTGGTGGAGAGGGTAGAAACAGGGGGAGGAGAGGGTGCTATCCTTGTCTGACGTTCATTAAGTCATTAGGCATTGTTCCGGCTCTCGAGCTGCGAAAGCCTGCGGTGTCTGTGCCAAACAGGTGAGAAATTGCTTAATTGTGATTTCAACGCATATCAACACCAAGGAGGCGGCGACCCCAGCCAAAAGCATCTGGGTTCATGGTCAATCCAATTGACCCGCCGTTCGACTCGGAGCTCGACCACAGCTGGTAATTGTGCTAATTGGGAAATGTGTTCATCAAGTACTCAGCATAATGGAAACATTAGGTGGCTCAGCAAAATACAACAAGACAATAAACCAGGATTGAAAAGATTTAAAACGGTAATGAATCATTCTTGGAGCTTCTTAAAGTCATTTTTCGGTCTTCTAGGTGACTCCCTCGTCTCTGTAATTCATTCGAGTGCGCTGCAAATGCTTCCTTGTCTCTGAATGTGACACTAATGAGCAAAGTATGAAGAACCCTTTGAGCCAACTTGCTTTGGGGAAAGTTCTGCTCCTTCTTTTACCACCTACGCCCCATGTTTATTTGCAACTCGGTCATTGCACTTTAATTAAGGAATGGCTTAAAAGTACTCCTGAACAGCTTCCTGACTCCTGGCCATGGGTTAATGCGCTGACAATTGTTTGCCCTGTTTTTTCCGACTGTCGCTGCCTTTTTGTTTGACTTATGTTGACACTCGTGCGAGTTAAGCTCTACTGAAAAAAGATTTCAAAATCCGTATATGCAAAAAGTGTTTGTCACATTTATTTAAACAATGCTTTATGCATTGTCAGCGTTGCATTTAAGCGTTTTATTTATGTGGACAATTGGTCGCATGCAGATTAAATCACTTTTTGTTGCACATTTTTAGTGTAAATTGGTTTTGGGGTCGAACTGCAAAAGTTAATTTAGTGTTTAAACGGGAAATGAATTTATATCTTTTCGATATACAATATTATTGTATCTTTTAATTTATATACAATTTAATTTTTATGGAGCAATTAATAAAAACAATTTTTGTTAAGTAATAATCATTTTAAGGAACCAGTACTTTAACCCGCATTTCTTTTTTTTGCAAGATATTACTGTTATGAAATGTCTATCTTAGAGCTTTGATTTTCTTATTTCTGAACACATCGATTCAACCTTTGACCTGTTGACTTTCTGTAGCATGGAAATATCAATTAGCGTTCGATTCTCATTTGCAGCAGACGCGACCAAAAACAAATTTATAGCCAGACAGGCGGGCACACACGGCGGATGAGATTTCCCCGTGAGCTTGGGCGGTATTTGCCCAACGATGCGTCACCTAGCCGGCAGACAAACAACATATGGCACTGTGTATAAATATGTAGCTTCGGGATTCTGGATCTGGATCTGGTTCTGCGACAACAAAATGCCCCAGTTGCTGGAAAATTAGAATTCGGATTCGGGTTTTGTCTTATGTCACGCAGATACTCACATTCGTTGGTTTTTATTATCATTTTGTTACGTGTGCTTTTATTGCCTGCTGGCAAACAAGCGCCGGATGCTCTTCTCTGTGTGCGAGTGTTTGTGGCGTACGATGCGTATACGTGATATGTGATTATCTTGGCGTCAAGCGTTCGCCCCACGTTTGTTTATTGGGAGAGCCAGAGTCGCAGGCAAATACCTTTGACAACAAACAACGTTGTTTCGTTAAATTACGTCGACTAACACAAACAGCAATCATTGTTGTTGTCGACAAGCAAATCAAAGGCCATATTGAATTCTTTAGCAGCAGACTTGTTGACCGTCTTGTTGACTTTTAAAGCGGCCCCTTAAAGCCCGATTCACAACTAACCAACTTTGGCATCCCCCAGGTTCAGCAAGCCCCTTTGATTTTTCTACCACTCCGCGCAGCGTACGTGGCATCCGTTTGCTGATTATTTAAAAATTTATGAAGCCAACCAAGCGCAGCTGAAAACTTTTGCACAAAACTAAACAAACTGCAGCAACAAAGAAGAGGGAGTCTATACTATAAGTAACAAACACGGCAACATGGACGACGACTATGATGACGACGACAGCAACAACAACAACAGCAACAACAGAAGCAGCAACAACAACAACAAAAGCAATGAGAGCTACAGCAGCGACAGCGACAACATCGCCGACAGCGGCAACAACAGCAAATGGGAGAACAACACTAACTCCAACAAAAGCAATAATGAAAAAGGAAGCTGCGACGTGAGTGTGAGTCGGTGCACTGTAACAAAGCTAGAAATAATTTTTAAACCTTAATTTTAAATAACCATTTTTCATTAGCTTGATCAAATAAAATATCCGAAATTGAAAGTAAACAAACCATTAAATAGAATTATATTTAAAAAGCTTTGTTTCTGTGGTTTCGAATCATATGAATTTTGACATTCGGTTTAATTAGTTTTTGTTTGCATACGTCTGTGCAAGGATCAGATTTTGATGACAAAGAGTAACTATTGCGCAAAACATTAAAAACATAGAAAAATCGGACATGCAAGGGGGTCAAAATATCGACCATCGCAAAATGGAAAAATTTGAATTCATTTTCTTTCAGGATGCGATTGCAATCATTTAAAGGTGTGCCACTTTGGAATCGGACTAAAATTGGAAAAGTTATAGGCTGTGGGCCTTTAAAATTAGGGATTGTTTTGCCAAAACTTGGAAACATCTGACATGATCAGGGGTAAAAATTTCGACCATCGGAAAATGAAAAATTTTGAATGCAGTTCCTTCAAGGATGTGGTTACATATATTTAGAGGTATGCCACTGCGGAATCGGACTAAAATTGGCAAAGTTGTGGGTCCTGGAAGTTAAAATCAGGATTCATTTCTTTAAGTGGACACTTTTTGCTGTGTATTCCGCTGGCGAGTTTCGCTAGCCACCGCAAGCAGCCATGCACAACACCACCGGCCCACTGAACCACCTAAACCACCCAAGTAACCACCCAAACGTTCGCGGCACGCTGCTGCTGATAATGTGCAGCGTGGAAAACTTTCAACATAGTTTGCTACTTAACTCGAGCGTAATAATAAAAGTGCTAAATCTTTGCTTATATTCACTTTGAAAGGGAGCCAAGGGTGGGCAAAGGGGGGAATCGGGGGGTCATGGGTCAGCGGCTGCGGCTGTGGCTGTGGCAAGGCAAATATTAAGAGCCACAAAAGAATACCATTAAACGCGAACTTCAGACTCCACACACACCACTTTGCGAAAGGTGAGAGCCGAAAGCAAAGCGTCAGCAATTATACAAAATGCTGCAAAGGCAAACAAGCAAAACAACCAGAAAAACAACAACAATAACAACAACAAGCCACGGCGAAAACAAAAACAGAAAACGTTCCAAAGTTATGTGTGAAAAGTTCTACGTTTTATGGTGTTTAGCAAAAAGTTGGCTAAAAGGGGAGGGCGAAGTAAGACCTCTAAGCATAAATATTTTTATGATGCGTACTTTAATATCATGGGCCAGGGCAAGATGGTATTACTTTGCCCAGGGCCAAGTTGAAACAACTAAGCTGATATTGCATGAATGCAGTTTTTCAGGTCCTGTCTTACGGACTTGACTTTCGGGGGATTAGAGCTTGAAAACTGTGGCGAAACCCCTGACTCATTTAAGGCAAGCATAAGGATATTAGAGTTTTATAAAAACTGAAGAGAAAGCCCTGTGTGCTCACAGAAAACCCAATCCCAATTAATGTACCTACATTCAGGTCAAATGAAATCACACATATTGATTGTTGATTTTCGTCATATAAAAACTTGTTTTCACTACATGTCGAAATTAATTTCTTTTTTTTTTTAACTACCCTTCAACTATTATTACAGCGGAAAGCCAAAGTCAATATTTTTGTGGGCGTAAAATATTCAGGCAGTAATTATCCTCATCATCATTATCATTAAAGAGCCGTTTGTAAAGTAATAAGTTGCTCATAAAATAATTGTGGATGGGTCTTTAGGTGATGCAGATTGTGTTTGACTGATATTCCAGAAATGTCATTGGAAGCATTAAGCTCTTGTTATATAAAGTCCGCTTAACATAATTATGATTTAATCGAGACAAACGGGAAATGCATTTAAGCTAATTAAACATAGAAAGCAATCAAATTAATTAGCCTGAATCAACACGATTATGGGTAGCTGTAGAAATTTCCAATCAAATTCATTAATGCGCATAGTCTTATCTAAACACAACCCATCCTTCAGCAAATTGTCACCGAGTCCATCAACTAATTTCCATCTATGATATCCCCACTATTAATGTGCAACCTCGAAATGAATGCCACTAAATTGAATTGTTTCGAAACATTCATTAATTCGACAGCTGGCATTGGTTAATATTTGCATACGAATCTAATGAAATGGCAACTCTTCCTCTCTTTTAGACATATTTAAATATACTCTTGTCTGGTGACTGGACTTTCCCGATTTCCCGGCTTCTCGTTTTTCTCGACTGCCACGTATTTCGCGTTTTATGGCCTTCATTTTTCAATAAATTTGATTACGCGGCGCTTTGTGATTATTGGTGCGTGAAAAAATAAATTTAATTTTTTTCAGCCGACCGGCCATCGCCTAAGCTTCGGGCGGCTGTCATAAAATATATTGGCTGGTGCTGTTGGCCCGCTCAGCTTCGCACCGAGCCGTAAGCTCGTAAACTTCGCGCCAAAATAAATAATAAATAATAAACTTGCGCCTCGCCCGGCGGCAACAACAAAATTTGTTACACTTTTTTAGCTCTCCGCTATCAGAGTTTTTGGACCATCGTCCACCTTTCGGTTCATATCCGTGTCCAAATGGCCCTTCCTGATAAGCGGGGGCTGGGGGGTGTTTATACGGCCGCACCGGTTTTTATCCAGTTTGATATGCTTTCAGGGTATTTTCATGGCTCTGATTAATATTCGAAAAAGCTTTGAGAAAATGTGGCTGCCCTTAAAAGTATGCTTCAAATATTTACCTTGCCAACAGCAATAGAAAAAGCAATCAAATTTGTATAATATTATTGTGATATTTATGAACAACAATTGTATAAGTATAAATTCAAAAAAATTTTACCATCGAACTGAAATAATTTTAGTATTTAAAACAATAACTTATTTGATTTCCATAAAAGGATATTATTGGTTCGTAACCAAATATAAGTTTTTTACACGTGATTTTATTTATGATTTTTGTTTTGGATTTACTTGGGTCTCATCCCCGGCCTAGGAGCACTTTTTATGGCATTCGCTGATCGCCGATGGGAGGTGAGCTGGGCCAGCTTTGTCGGCCGGCGAAAATGCAATTTTATGGCGCTTAATTTTGAAATCCCTGCCAGTCCAGGCAAATCGCATTCTTATCGAGCCAGCAGCCATGGATGTCCGGGCGTGGCTTATTACCAACATTCGATATCGCAATCAAATTAAAATGCCAAACCGATTTCTGGCCGGCGGAGGAGAGGAGGGGACCAGTGTCAATTAACTGGGCCTCCGGCTGCCAAGTGTTGTTGTTGGCCGGGTTTACTGAACCGAAATAAATGCTTATGCAAGTGCGCGACACGATCGCGGCGGCCTCATATATTAATCGAGTTATGAGTCGTGGCCGCCGGCATAAAACTGCCAGAGTCTTAATTAAATTGCGGATTATTTATGCAATATGAAATGCGCATTAATGCTGTAAATATTTAAATGCGTGTAATAATGGCGCATTAGCTATGTAAATTGATGTGCGGCTGACCATACCCGCCATTGTTTTTCTCCTCAGGTTCCTTGTTAAATGGGACCGACAGAATTAATCAATTAATCCAGTGGAGGGAGGGAGGTAGGAAAAAATTAATGGAAATTAATTTTCCATGTATTAGGGTTGTTGACAATAAAAACTAGGAAATTGGGGAAGGTAATTAGGAAATGAATATGATTTTTATCATGCATTTTTAATTCATGAAAACCAGTTTCAAATTAAACTACAAAGTCACAAGTAGAGCACTTGTTCAAACCCCAATCCATTTTGCCATGTTTGTTCTTTTGTTCAGAAACTTGTTCCCAGAAGTGCGACCAATAAAGCTGTTGTTCGGTTTATATTGCCTGAAACCGCCAATAGTTGGCCACGCCCTTTGGTAGTTGCCGTTGATTGCAGTTGCCACTTTGGTCGTTGCATCTGCAGTGGCAGTGGCAGTGGCAGTGGCATTTTTTACGATGCAAATCGAACAATTTGCACTTTTATCTCACGAACGCGACTTGCACGCTTAACGGCGGCGAATAGCGTGATTTATGTGCTGCAGTGGGTGGTGCTGGGTGGTCGGTGGTTCAGCGGTTGCGTGGGTGGTGGGCGGACCTGCAACATGCATCTCCATAAAACAAATGTCAGTTAACACTTCATTTGTCTCTGTCGCGCCCAACAAAATTCAATTTGAATGCAGACGAGCAGCGAGTTAGAAGGACCACCCTCCATTGCCCCCATCCTCTTGGCCCATTTGGTCTTAAAGCCCGACTTTAAATGGCATAATTAATGCGGATTCCAGCTGCTCCACCCGACGCCTCTAACAAAACTAAGCACAAGTTTATTGGCAATGTCAATGTGCTGGAAGCAAGTTTGTTCACTTGCAAGTAATTGAAAGTCATTCTTTATGCAATAATAAATGGCTTTCTCGCACACTTGGACAACAGTGGCCCGAGCACACTTGGAAAAACTCACTCAAATGCTTATTCAATCATGTATTTTATTGCATTGAAATAACTGATTACGTAAACATTAGAAAAGTGAAGTGCCGAATTACTTGGCATGCATAAACTGTTTACAAAACTAAATAATTTGTGGATTTTAATTGATATCGTATTTTTTACCTGGTTTTTTGCAGTGCTGGCTTGGCCTGCTTTGGGCCAAGTTATCTCTTCTTGAGCGGACAACAACTTCAATTTCAGTTCGAGCGTCACTTTGATGCATGCGTCAGCCCCTCGGAGCAGCTGCACGACCTTCCCGCTTCCGCTCCCCTCCCCGGAAAACCTCCTGCCCCCACCACCCACTCCTCCATCTCCACTTTCGGGGTGGCCCTGTGAGATAAACAACTGATGGCTGCTCGTTTGAGGGCCATTAGCCTCTCCGGAGTCTCCGAAGTCCGGACGCAGGACTCAGGACTCCGGACTCCGGCCAAACGTGGACGCAGTCCTGACACATTGCCAGTTCATCACACGAGCCAGTGACGGATTCAGTCTCGGTTTTGGCCTGGCTCAAATGCCCCGAGTGTCTGGGCTAACAAATGTTGGCAAATCGCTGGGCAAACGGAGCCAATCAAAGATATTTACGTGTGATCCCCTCCTCTCCATTTCACGGGTTGGGTAGATGAAAAGTCGGAAAATTCAGTGCGATCCAGTCAAGCTGAAGTTTTTAATTTCCATTCAACAACGCGGCAAGTCGGCGATGCGGGGTGCTCCGATTTTAATGCGGAATAAATCTAATTAGTGAAATCAAAACCTAATCATGCGTTAACAATTTATGCGCTTCATCCTCAGCGGCTGGCTACAGTTTTTACCGCCCATCCACCCATCCGCCCACTCAGCCCCACTCGATTTTCCACCTCTGCAACATTTTCGCCATTATGAAAAGCGCAACGTTGGCGAAAAGCGGTTGCCTCACTTTCTGTTTTCCGCTCTCTGCTCCTTTTTTTCCCTTTTGCCTTTTCACGTTAAGGGCATTCGCTTTGCATTCAATTTTGGCTCCGCAACATTCACATAAAGTAATTGAGTGCACAACATTGAATGCAGTGCAAAGGACGCAAAAACAAAAGAGCCAAAACGAATCAAACAAACGAAAAAAATACTGTGAAATTCTGGCCGAAATTGAAACGAGAAACGACTCAAAAATATCGTGGGATTAGTCTAGAATATACCTATACTGAATGTTGTTATATGCTTTTATATTCCCACAGTGTTCGCTTACATATATTTTGAAAAAATAATAAAATATAAACTAGTGATCAGTATCACTATTGTGATTTACCTCTCCAACATTTTTTTTTATACCTCTACAATTATAAATTTTCCTTGGAAATGCTCAAACCGAATTTGATATGTTCGCTTTAGCCAAGCGCCAATTGCAGCTGGTGTATTGCAAGTACGCTCTCTGGCATTCTGCAATGCTTATAATTTCAGATAATTCCGACCTGATTAAATTAGCTCCATTCCAAATGTGAGCATGCTTCACTTCGATTTGAGATGCTGACAGCTCAATGCAAACGGAATTGTGGGGCACTTTTGGGTTTGGCATTAGCCAGAGAAAATATAATACCACTAATATTATGAGTACATAAATAATTTTAATCACACAGAGCAGCGTAGTCAGAGTGGGTTTGTTTCCCGGCACTGGGCAGTAATTATTTTGAGTATAAATTATTCAAATCGAGTCCAATATGCTCATTTGCATGTGCAGGGCATTAATACTGTTTTCGTGTGCTTGCCTTTTGTCAGGTCCATTACGTGGTAGTCCAAATTGGAAATGCGAGACAACTCTCGTGCTATTTCCCCTTCCCCTTTCCCTTCCCCTTCACTTTTCCCCCTTCCTCCATCACGTATATATCAAAATTTTCAATTTTCCATCAGCCCTCGCACACTGAAGGGGACATCAGAGCGTTTAACATTTAAGTGCTGCAATTATACATTTGAGTATATAGTACACGTATTTATGCGTATTTAACTGCTTTATATTCCGTTTGTCGAGCCGCTACAAACTAAAACTTTTACGGCCCTCCATAAACAGTTGTTGGCGTTTGGCTATTAAAATTTAATGCCTCACTTTTATAATGATTTACACAATGATGTGCAAATGGAGCGCAGACACAAGGAACTGATTTCAATTTGAGATTCCGTCGCACTTAATTGGATTTCGCTGGCTTAATTACCTTTTTGGCCAAAATTACAATTTGTGTGCGAACAATCAAAGTCGTAAAAAAGCCGGGTGCATTTGTTGAAGTTCAAAAGTAAAGTCAACTTTACACAGGGAAATAGGTTTTATTAAAATCAAATGATTTAAAAGATATTTGTTTGTTTCAAAGTTAATTTATATTTCGAAAAGAATTTCTATGGTTAGGCAACCATAAATATATTTTAAATTGAACACCAAACTAATGACCCATTTCCCTAATTTTTTTTCCGTGCAGCGTGTCATAATGAAGCATCAGCGGGGAGCCGAAAGGGAAATCCTGTCCTGTCCGGAGCTAACAAATATTTACACAAAATTTATAGCACGCGCTTTTCACCGCCCCCCGAAAACCCATTCCGGAATCGGGCCAAAACGAACCCTCGGATAAGGGTAAGCCATGGCCGAAAAGTTGACAAACAATGCGTGGCCAGGGCCGAGGAAAAAAATCAGTTTAAAATTAAAATTCGCCTCCCCAGACCAAGCCAGAAAAAACAAAACAAAAGCTGACGCAGAGAATGGAAACGGAGATGACTTTCCCCCGGCAAAAGTCACGTTTCATGAGCTAAATTATGAAAATGCCAAAAGTGGCGCATAATTTCAAGTTTGGGCCCTGACCCGGGAACCAGATTGAGGCTCTTCTTTCGCGCCTGATTGCCTCGGCAAATGAGGCGTTTTTAATTAATTCATCAGACATTCAGACAGTCGGACGGCCAGACATCGAAGCCAAATGAGTCGCGGCATTTAAATTAATTGAATTTGGCACACAACAATTAGCGAAAGAATCAACATGCAACACTCCGAAGTTCAGTTCATCGGAGATTTCCATTTTAGATTTACTTCGCAGTGCTCGCCATGTCTGCTGTTGATTTTGGTAATTTGTAAATGGCTGCGAGATTTCGCATAATTTTGCGGCCTCGGATTGACGGCGGTTGTCAGGACTTTCGGCTTAATTAGAAACTCGTCTTTGGCAGTGGAAAATTCTCATCCCTGTCAGCAGACTGTCGTTCCGTCAACGGCTTAAATCAGTCCCCAAAAGCAGCAAACTCATCTCCTTCCATCAAGGACCATGGACGTGGGACTTATGCTCCACGCACACTCATTAAAATTCAACAAAATTGTTGCCAAATTAACCCAAACATAAGCGAGCTATAAAATTTCCATATTTTCCCCAGCTTACTGGCGACAAAAACGGAGCGAAGCAGCCCCGAAATAAAAAATCTGACCAAACTACCCGATGAAAACACAAATATTGAAACAGACGGCAGAGGGAAACTTTACTCCAAGTGTTAATTACATGCACAAGCTGGAAGTTGAAACTTTAATGCCGGAGAATTGTTTCAGTTTTGAGGACCTTGATAGTAAATATATGGAAATCTAGGGCGACCTGTGTAGGCAAGCTTTTAATTGGTATAAAGTCTCCTGTTGCCAATAAGCACATAATCTTGAGCTCCTCTCCTGAACATAATAAACAAGTAGGAGGTCGATTTGAGAGTACAAAATGTTTAGCTCTAAACCTACTTATTGCCTTAAATATTCCAAACTTTGCAAATAGAAAATTGCTCTACCAAATATTGTTTATCAAGGTATTTGCAGATTGTGAATTATATCAAATCTGTTTGACACCTACATATCTACTTGCTGAGCTACTGGAGCTGTACTACACACAATCCTTTGCCATCAATAAACACTATCGGATTCCAAGGATATCCCCAAGTATCGAAACTGGCATCTGCTCGAATGGAATTCAATTAGAAGATGCGTAATCCGCACCGCTTTATCTACTGCCACCATTTAATTAAGCTCCTTTCGCCGGGGTGTTTTTCAACCCTCGCAGCACTGCAATTTATTTCTAATTCAGTTCAAAGATTTATTTACTATATCCCGAACTGAGGGACTTTAATTAGCACTCCACTTGTTGGCAGACGGAACGGTTCGTTGGCGAGGAAATAAACACGCGGCAAATGACACTGAAAGTGCCCGTTGCATTGAGGAGGAGGGGAGAATTTTCCAGGGGGTAAAAGAGTGCCAATGTCATTCCAGCTGGTCACCAAGAGGGGAGGGAGGGAAGAACCCCCACCCCCACCATTTACAGAGCTTGTTGTGACTCTCCTTGCCTTTATTTTTTTCGGCTGGGAGTCTGAGTTCGTTTCCTGGGCATCCTTGTAGTTAAGCAGAATTTTAATTGATAAATTGCCACTTGGGCCATTACTTGTCGCTGCCGTGGCTCCAGGCCCCGCCCCACTTGCCACCTCCCCCTGCCACCTCTGTTTTCCACTGTCTTATTCGCTTTGAATAATTTGCAAAAGTTGCGAGCGGGGAAACGACGGAGGGAAACTCCTCGCCCGCTGCGGTTGACTCTTCAGTTCAGTTCAGTCCTCGGCTTCCACTTTTGGACGTGCTGTTAGTAGCGTTAACATCATCAAATGAAATACAATAAAATACTTGGACTTATTTAAAAAGCAATTAAATATTAAAAACACTTGTACAATGGCGACTCGGCAAAGGGCGAAGGGAGCTTTGGTGACTTTTGGAATTTTGATTGTTTCTTTGCGTTTCATTTACAAGTTTTCCCGGGGAAAAGCAGAAGGGGAGCGCTCTGCGGTTTTATTTGAGTGATTATGCAATTAATTAAAATCTCTTCGCTCGCGGTTTAAGCCAACAGCTCAGCCGTGGGGATTTGCCAGCGACGAGTTCTCCCCAAGCCAAGTAATTGAATTAAAATCGGAATGTGAAATTAGCATTATCGAGTGCCGAGGAGCGAAACGGAACAACTTTTTGGCCATTCGGGGACTTCGGCGAGGCAATTTCCCTGCCGGAAGTCGAGTTTATTAGAACAACCAGCCGGGAGATTGGGTCGAAAAAAGTTGAAACATAACTGCAAAGAAAAAAATGGGGCAACAAGGAAAAAAGTCGGGGGAAAAGGCAAGGGGAAAAGCCTTTGGTAACGGGTGGAAAAGCACACATAAGCGTTCAGTTATTCCATTAATTTGATTAGAGTTTCTGACGGATCAGGGGCTACGGTTAACGCGAGGAAAAGTAAAGCAAAGGAAATGCGGGAAATTCGGCAAGTGGTTGAGGCTCACGAAGTCGAAGAGGAAAACACTCTAGTAAGTCGTATATAAAAAGTATATAAAATACTTATACAATGGAAAGAAGTTTTAAGCCTCTTTATAATAATATAAATGGAAAATGGCAACAAATTTTTATTTTCTTGGCATTTTAATGTTCAAAATAACTGATTCAACCAATTATATATATTTTTTAAATTGATTACCAATACAAACAAGTTAAATACATTATGTAAGCCTTTGACAAACAGCCAAAATAAATGTAGAAGCCCTTCCCTAGAGCACAACAACAAGCTCAGCAGCACGCGCGAGGCTAAAACTGTGGAAAAAAGGAAAACAATGGCGAAAACAAGCTGTGGCAGGAGCACAAGAATGCCGAGGAAAGCGGGAAAGCGGAAAAGCCATCCCATCAGCGTGGACACACCTCTCTGCGTGATGCGGCCTTATGAAGTGCCGTTATTAACTATGGCCCGGTGCGGGGCAACTTATGCCTCGTAAGAATTTAACGCCCGAATGCTCAAATTGTCAATAAGAAAGTTGGCACGCCCACTTCGCGGCCGGGCTATCAGTCTGGCTAAGCCGCGCTGGCAACATTTTATGCCACCTCAGTTACACACACACACTACGGCCGGCATTAAACGGCGATGTCCACGCGTTTTCATTAAGCCAACTTTCGGCCCGGCCGAAACGGAAGACGAGGCCTGGCAATCATTTTTTATGGAGCTGCGCGGCCAGCGCATCAAAAACCCATTTGGCCGCCATTAACTTGATTGAGTCGAGCTGTGCGAGAGCGGTGTTCCTCGGCATTTTTGCGCAGTTTTTCCTTACTTTCTCCCCGCCTTTTTCGGGGGCGTTCCAAATGAAAATTGATCATGGCCCGGTGTCCCTTCCATGTTTACAACTAATATTTCTGCGGATTGGCGCGGTGATGCGATCGGCGGCGACTTCAGGGCCATTAGTTGTCATTAGTGGGCATTTCCTTAATTAAACCTTGCCCCCCAATCAGTCATTAAAGGGTGTTTCTTCCTTCGCCGTCGCTATCTTTCCAGTCATTTGTCATCTGCCTCACGGCATCCAGCAATCCAGCAGTTGTTTGCTAATTAAAGGACCGAGTCGACAGCCAGAATCCCGGTGCCAGAGTCCCAATGCCAATGCCAAGATTGCGGTCGTTTCGGACTGCTCAGTGCTCGGTGATTGACGCCCGGGGGGGTGACCTACTTCCCCTGGCCAGGTATTAAGCCACTTCCACTGATTCGCAATTGCGGCTCAAATTGACTTTGGTCAGGCTTGCGAAACGGCTTAATATTGTCTCCATAAGCCGCAGGCTCCTGATTTTGATGTTCAACGTAAATCAGGTGAAGAGCGATTGCTTATCTTACTTGGTTTTTGTAATTTTTTAATAAATCAATAATTTTTTTGTACTTAGTATTTTAAGTACGTCAATAATTTAACTGCATTTTCTAAAGGAAAGTGTAAACATTGTCCTTAAATATTCAAGGCAAAGAATTCGAACAAAAATAAATAGTTTTTTGTCACTCAGGAAATTCCTAAATTCATTTATAGCATATTCTTCAGCTGTGAAGCGTTTCCACCGGATAACGTGTCACTCGAGGCAATTACTCAGTTGGGTCTTTGCCCGGAATGCCAAAACGCCTCTTCCAGATTCGATTATGGCTGCGACTTAACCCTTCAGATTGCTTACCAAAAACTGGCTGGACTGCCAGTTCTTCAGTTTGCAGGCGAGTCCAACTGTCACAGGACAGCATATTTAAGCTTAGCCGGCTTACACAAAATAAATAAATGTGATTTGTCATTTTGGAAAACATGAAATGGCAGCAGTTGGAACAGGACGAGTAAACTGTTCGGGAGAGAGCATTAAATTGCAGTCAAATGGCACGCTGTGTGCATTCCAAATGCCAAGGATTCCGTGTCCTGCTGTAGGTCGAGGAGGGGATGTATTAAATTATTCGAGCGTGCAGCAGCCAGACGGAGATACTTTCGTATGCAACACTGAGCAGTCGGTCCAAGTCCACAAGTCCAAGTTCCACATACACACACTTGGTTGGTTGTTTGCCTTGTGACTTTTGCCAGATCAAATAAATGTTGTCCCCCTCCCGAGGAGCAGCGAGTCCTGGGGGCTAAGCTGCAGAATGCCTCCTCATCAGCAAATCAGCATCGGAATGAGAGTCAGAATCAGCATCACAATCTGGCAGCAAGTCGGCCAAGTTGAGCGCCATGCAAAATTCATTTGACCGAGCGAACGGCAACGAGCTGCAAATGAAATGGCGAAGCTGGCGTGCCGAAGTCACCTGTCACTCTGGCCACCAGGTGACACTGACAGTGGGCCAGGACTCCTTGGGGGAAGGTGGAAGTCTCACCATTGACCTTTCGACAGCTCTGCTCTTGAGAAAGGCCAAACGGAATTGACTGTAAGCAAACACTCAAATAACACACAAAGTTAATTTGCTGAACGAACGAAGAGTGACATTAAAGCTGCATAAACTGAATTACAAAATGATACATTAAAATACATTACAAATCTCTTCAAAAATCAAGACTTTAATGCCATCCACTTCTTGTTAAAGTATCAGTTTAAATGAATTAACAGAATTAAGATTTCTTCAGAAAATATGCATAAAATACGTTTTCCAGCGAAATTGTTCATCCTGCTACTTATTCGTAATAAATCTCTTTGGAAGGACAATGGGTAAATGCCATTTAATTCTAGGTGATATAACACTGGTAATTTAAGTCAACAGTGTTGCGTCCACTTTCATTTATTTTTCATACTTATAAATGTGATATTCGTAATTAAAGTCAGATATAAAATTGCATTTTTGTTTCGTTCAAATGGGAGATGTTTTATCTACAGAAATGGGAAATATTCCTTCCCCCGGGCCATCACTCGATATCCTTGCTGGAGTCCTGTTCGTTCAGCTCGTACTTATGGGCCGGCTTAATGATGACAAAGGAGCAGACGAGGTCCTTGCTCACCACCATCACCCCACCGGCATTGTTCATCATTCCGCAGTAATTCGGGGCGGAGAACACGGTGACCAGCTGGCGGTTGGCGAAGAACTCGTACCCGTCCTCCACAACCTCGTGGGCTCTAACCATTAAATCCAGGTTGTGGGCCATCAGGAAGTTCCGCACGATGGACTGGTCGAAGGTGAAGCTCACTCCGCGATCGTTTTCCCCCCAGCCCGCGGATGTGTGATTGAGGTCCGCCCAGAGGAGGTCGCACAGGATGCCGTTGTCTGGGATGTCCGTTGGCCGAAGCAGCCGGTTGATCTGCTCCACCCTCCGGAGGGATGGACTCAATCCCCCGTGGCAGCAGAAAATGCGTTCACCCACAACCGCGGCCACCGGAAGGCAGTCGAAGCAGCCCGTGAAACTCCGCCACAAACGCACCGTGAATCTGCGCTTCACCTCGTCGTAGAATCCGTAGACGCGATTTATGCTGGCGCACTCGTGGTTTCCGCGGAGCAGAAAGAAGTTGGTCGGGTACTTCACCTTGTAGGCGAACAGCAGGCAAATCGTCTCCAGCGACTGCTTACCCCGATCCACGTAATCCCCGAGGAACAAGTAGTTCGCTTTCCCCGGAAATCCGCATGCCTGGAAAATGCGCAGCAGATCCGTAAACTGGCCATGGATATCCCCGCAGATATTCACAGGAGCCGCCAGTTGCAAGAGCATCGGTTCACACATCAGCACTTCGCGGGTCTTCGCGATTAGTTTCTCGATTAGAGTCTCATGCATTCTACAAACATTTCCCTCCGGAGAAGTAAGCTCCTTTATAATGCAGTCTATTTCCTGAGGGGTTATGTCCAGCATCGTGTTTTAGTAAAATAACAAAAATTTAGTGACTTTATAAAATGTTCTTTTGTGCGAATAGGTGTAAATGAGACTGTTTTCTCAAAGGGAAGTTTTCCTGCTGGCTACTTTGCTTGCTTACACTGGGGGAAATCAAAGTTTGTCTAATGAAGTGGTAATAAAGGGGTTTACTTACGCTTTCTTTGGGTTTAAAATAACAGCTCGACCACTTTTGGCTTGCTTTTATTTCATCGTCAGTTTGCAGTTTCATATACAACACTGTTTATATGTTATTAAATTGGAAAACAAGTCAAGGAAAGTGTTATGTTTTACTCTTGTTTTTAGTGCATGAACTTTACCACTTTGCTGACCGCCAAGGCAGTTGGTTTTAGGTACGGGGAACATATTTTCAGGTTTATAGCTCTTTCTTCATGTGCAAGGATAATCCTCCTCCCTGCTCCACTCTGCTTTCTCCGGCCCACAAAACCATATCGGATCTGAGACCAGACTTGACTTGGCTTAAAGCAGAAGCGTTAAAGTGCAAAAGATTTATGGAATTTATTTATGTGCCAGTTAAAATGACTACAACGGTGGGTGGGAGAGGCATGTGGTTGGATTGGGAGGTGGGTGGTTCGGTGGTTGGTTTGAAGGACGCTGCCCATCACCATCTTCATCATCCTCATTGCTGCCGTTGTCGTCATCTCCATCAGAAGCGCCATCACAATTTTCGTTGCGGCGGTGTGGACGTAAGCGGATTTGCGACAAAACTCATTCGCCATGGACACGATGCCACGCCCACCTCTCCGCCCCCTCTCCATCCCCTTGAATGATACCACCTCCCCTGGCTTGGCTTGAATCGCTCGGCTGGTCAAAAACTCCGACGTCTTTGCCGCTTGTTAGCAGTTGACAGCAGAGAGCGACGGGGCTAAATCCTGTTAAAATTTAGTGCAAAATAAGATAGAATGCTGGCTGCTTAGCCGAGAAAGGAGAAAAGTAAATTATTCGTTCTTCGCTCTCATTGAATGCCGTGCACTCACCACGTAGATTTTCCGCTTTTCCTTTGCCCTCGCTCTGTTTTCCCGCCTGCACTTCCCATTGAAAACAAAGTACGAGAATATAATATAAATAAAATAAAGTTCCGGCTGGCCATATACATAAGTTTCGCCATTTTATACGGACAAAACCTACCAACATAAATATCCTTGTGTTTCGCTGGCCCATAAATTGTCGCCGAAAGCTCCGAAAACAATAAAAATAAATGAACTTGAGTGAGTCTTTGCACTGGAACTGAAAATGAAACCGAAACCGAAACCGAAACTGAGGACCCGGGAATGAAAAAAAAAAAAAAAAAAAAAAAAAAAAAAAAAAAAGAAGAAGCCCCAAATTGGAACTGGAACTCGAAACGAGGCAATTTGATGTTGATTATTACTTGCCCTTCTAGTGGGAATTACTTTTCTCAGCGATGGTTTATGTGTTGCCGGCTATTTTGGCTATTAGTATTTATTGTCCTGTCCACCGCCAAATCACACTCTAAATGATAAAGAATTTGTCGGGTATATATCTTCATAAACTGGTCAGCAGAAGTGACAGCTAAAACTAATAAGCCGTATGCAATGTGGCTTGTTTGCTTATGAAAATTCTACATTTTATTTTCAAAGCCTGCAGATATTTGATTTAACTTTTATGTTGCTTCGCCAAATATTTGTTCTTGGATATTAAAATGACATTGAGGCAAATTTAAATTTAAAAGAATACAATTTAAGATTTTCCCCTTTCCAAACTTCTGTCATTTTTTCTTTTGTCTGGTATTTAAATAAATCCAATTTGTAATGGTTCTCCCCAAAATGAAGAAAAAATGTTTGCGCTCTGATTCTTTTAAAGCTTTAATAAATTCTTTTCCAAGTTCTTGTTCAAAAGTTGTTTGCCTTAAATTTTTGGTAAATTCTATAGAGGCTAAAATTATATAACAAATATATTTTTTAACTGTCTAAAATGTGAACAAGCTTTTAGGAAATTTCTATAAATATCCCTTTTCTGAATTAAAATCTCCGGTCGACAAGCTATTTTACATGATTTTACGGCGATTTCTAAAAGTTTCTATTAGCTGTTTTGCCCTCGTCTTGCGTGGTATTGAAAATCAAAATGAAACACACATAAATGCGATTGTTTATGCCGGGGTTCGGGTTGGGATTCTGGGGCACTGGAGCATACATGAACCGGACAGCAATTGAGAGAGTTGCCATGGCTGCAGGATACCGGGGAGCGGAAGGCTGCTCCTAAGTCCTGACACGTGCTGCAGCTCCTGCCTTTCTTGCCACACAGCCCGCATTTGATGCAATGTGGGTGGGGCAAGTGCATGATGGAAAAATATTAGGGGATTTTCATATACCCGCAAATATGTTTAGCGTGCTTAAAAATTCTTAATTATAGGATAGCGTATATTAGATAGTTTTAGCTGCAATTAAATAGTCAAAGTGCTTCTTAATTAGAATTTCTTAAAGGTGTTTATATACTCAGTTTTTTTATGGAAATTGTTGATTTTAATTTAGCAGCTAAACAAGTTGGTTGAATAATATGATTAGAAAATGTTGTTAAATACGTATGGAAGCATTTCTTTCTGTGTAGCAAGATGCGTCTCAGCTTGCCACTCGACTTGGTTCGTCTCACTTTTTTAGTCGTCTTTGGACTGAGGAGGAGCATCTAGAAAGCAATAACAAATGGCGACATTTAGTGTGTGGAATACAGTTGTATTTCACTAGCTTTTTTCCATTGCTCCACTCTCCTTTGGCTTAACATTTCACTTTTCACTTGTGCGCCTGCCCCATCCTCCAGTTGGGTTCATTTTGCACTTTTTTCCACTCCAGTTTGATTCAGAATCTGCTCTTTCCGACAAGTGTCGGTGACATTTCCCCGGGCGTGCATTCAAATAAATATTTGCAAATAGTTACTCACTTGAAACTTGTTTGAATCGCCTTTGGTTGATGTAAAACAAGTTGGGGGCATGTGAAAAATTGATTTCTGATTATGTCTGCTATCTAAAGGCTTTAAACTTATTTTAATTCAGTTAAATTTTTGGCCAGGGGAGAAGCTTTTGAATTGCCCAACCAATTAAAAATTTGTTCAATATTTATTCTGCTAAATAACTGAACCACTGGGGCAAATGTTAAATTTTTAGATCCTGTTATGGCAAGATTAAATTTTAATTTGTCATTGCACAGCCGCACGCATATTTCAGATCGATAAAGAATATTTATTTGGTCGAGCGCACCAAAATTAAATAAACGAAAAATACCGAACGCAACTGGTTTTATGCACTTAACTCGAATCGCTTGAAGAGGAGCATCGATAAATGCAATCTGTAAGCAAACTAGGAGAGCTTTACAAATTCTTTCAAAGTCCGAGGCATGACAACATAATGTCGGGCTGGAAAACAATTTGCATGGCCTGAGAAATGCCAGCTGAGGCCACAAATAAATATTGAAACCGAAAAAGGATTTCGTGGCGAGGAGACGACTGGTGACTGGTGGCTACTGGCTGCTGGCTGGTGGGAAAAAGGAGCTCCGGTGGTCCCACGGGCCTTGGAGTGGTCCTAATAATCTGATGCTAGTTATAAACTCCCAGCCAGCGGCCGGTCCAAACCAAAGTCATTTATATTTGTGCCCGGAGAGTCTTGGATTTCACAGCCGGGGCTGGCAAATATAATCATTCATGGTTTTCAGAGCATGAATCACATGCAAATGGCCAGGGCCGGTAGTCCGTTGTGTTGCCTGTGCAAATAGATTCATAAATCAGTATGAAAATATTATTTGATTTCCGTTCTCACAGAATGCCACAAAAGAAGGCCTTTCCCCGGCCCCCAACTTTTCCGTACCCTTATCGGTGTCCGAATCTGAATCTGAAACCGAGTTCTCAGCTCTGAGCTCTGAGACGTTGTCGGAAGCTACTAATTGGAGCATAAAGTACCAGCAACAAATGCTCCGATTCTTTTCCCCTGCTGAATCGTCGATACCCTCATAGAATTTGAATAAAATTAGCATGACTATGGATGGGCTTCTGAGTGAATGGGGGAGGCCCTTCGAAAAGCATATTTGTGGCTTTCTGAATAAAAGCAGCTCTGAGCTAAATAGGCGCCAAATAAATTGGGCCATAAGGTCGCCCCATCATTAAGGAAAAAATCATTTTACATATCTTTAATATTTGTTTTCTTTACAAAAATGTGACAAAGTATTTATCAACGAAAATATTTTCCTCCGTTAGCTGTTATGCTATTTATTTCCCTTTAAAACCAATTAAATTCCTTAAACGTTTACCACCATAAAGCTAGAGTACAAAGGGATTTTTGGCCTGGCCAAGAGAGTGTTTAATTTCCACCTCGACCAAGGAATACTTTCGTGTTTTTATTTTTCCCCAACTTCCCCCGGCGGAAGCAGAATGTTGACATTGCGTCATGCGGCCTGTGAATTATGAGTGGTATCTCTGGCTTTTTCCATTGGCAGGGCAACAATGAGCACTTCCGCCTGTCTGTGCCGCCTTCCCCTGTCCTTGGATTCCATCTTGATTTTCCCCTGCAATCAGACGGAGCTTCCTCGAAGCATGCAACAGCATCTGGGCATCGGCGTGTGCATCTGTGGATCTGCGCCTTTTCTGCATTTGTGCATCGCCGCATTCTGCATTTGTTGCACTTGCCGCATGGCCAAATGTCGGGGTTCAAGTCGTGACAGGCGAAATGAGTTCCTTTCTGCTCATTGTGGCACAGCGGTTGTGTGGCGAGCTGCATCCCCGACCACTGCTTAATATTTCCGCTTGCACACTTGCTTATTTATTATGCTTCCGCCATCCTGCGGCGCAAAGGAGGCGGAGAACACCCCATTATGCCACACAAAGAAAATCCTTAAGGGGTTCGAATTTCTCGGAAATACAAGGTATTAAGCAGGGGTTCTATAAATACCTATAAATATAAAATAGATTGAAGCCCATATTTTTATATTCTTAGAATGCATAAACGTGTTCACCATTTTGGAATAATCATGTATATTTTTATACTCACAATGCATTGTATCCCCCAAAATTTTTTAAGTCAGTGGAGCCTTTTTTCTCTGTGCAACTTAGTCTGCCACATGCGGCAAGTTGGCTTCGCTGGCTGCTCGCTGCTTGCTGCTCGTCTACCCTAATGCCAACTCACTTGACTTGGCCCATTTGGCCGGGGACTTGGGATTGCCACTGGAGTTGTCTGGCCCTCGCCTGCGTCATGTTAAGTGCCTACATAGGATAATCTGCGCATCTCAAGTCGACTTTATACGGGCATTGTGTGCCTTGGCCTTCCCCCTTCCCCACTCCCTCCCCTTTCCCCTCTTCTCCCTGCGATCCTTTCTTCGTCCTGCAGTCAAGCTGTGCAGTTGACTTGCGAGTGTAGTCGAGCCGAGTCGAGACCTCCTGCCAGGCTTATCCTCATAGCCATTTTGTCAGCTGTGCATTCGGCATGGGCTTTTTCCTACTGCCTTCCAAGCCTTCCCCTTGCACCCCTTTTAGCCCCCTTTAACCCCCTTTTGGCCACGCTCAACTGTCGCCTTAAGTAATTAGCATGTTGAACGCGAGAGGGTCCGAGTGGCAGGGAAAGTGGGTGGCTGCAGGACGGCCCTCTGCTGCCTTTGACAACCTCCCAGCCACCAAACAGCGGGACATCGCAGGGCCAATCATCCGCTCAAGCTGCACAAGAACAAAAAGAAAAAATATAACTTAAGTTCATAGAAAGTCAGGGATATCACCTTAAATAAAATTGGAAAAGGAACCAAGCACTAGAAATTAAATTAAATTTAAAGATTCTTAGAAGTTGGTTGTGCTGAAATTGAATTTTAAATAATTTGTACAGTGTCTTATAAACACTTTGTTTAATTTAAATAAATTTTCTGTGTTATAAAATGTACATATTAAATCCACATTTCAAAGACCATTTGTTTACATAAAATCCATAAAGTTCTAATTGGAAACTTCCAGCGACGAAGCCAATCAACCGAGTGCAGCATGTTGTTGTGGTGATGCAACAGTTGCTGCTTCTTTTGCTTCTGTTGCTACTGTTGCTGTTGATTCTGGAGCTGCTGCACGGATAAAGCCCATGCTTGGATAATCGCAATCGGCAGCGAAGTGGCTTTCCATTCATGTGCCGGTGCCACAGGTTGTTTCCACGTTTGGCCACGTGCCGCGTGGCTAATTACGTACGTGACTCACCTGGAAAGTTCCCAGCCGAACGCCTCGTTCATTACACCCTTCGGTGTTCCGCTGTTTTCGGCCGAGCATGTCATTGACATCATTAGGCCCTCTGGCAGATTTGTCTAAATTTCCAATAGGTTTCCCCGTCCGACTCTCGGCGCAAATGTGTGCCTCGCACTCGATGCCATTTCGATTCCCAATTCCCGATTCCCGTTTGTGGGGGCACATAAAATTTCAACATCTCGGCTTCCTCTTTTTCTCCTTGCCACGTTTGATGTCATTGCTGATTCTGCGGTCGCAGCGGGCTCGTCTTGTAAGGTGCTTACCACATCAGCGACATCGACATCGCAGGTGTTGGGACTGACTGAGTTAACAAGAAAATTGTTGTTTCTGTCGCCATGTCATTGGAGATACAGATGCGGTGGCAAAAAGATAGTATTTACATAGCACAATAAAACGATGGCATCGTAGTGTCATCAAAAGGTATACATGTCAGTGCTCCACAAGAAACTTCTAAATTCGAATTTTGTTCTTAATTATCACCTTATAATTATAAATATTCATAAATATATTTTTTACTTTTTGTTGATTAATCTTCTTTGTAAAACGTAAGCTGACTTCAGATCGAAAATCTTAATAACTACTTTTATATCAACCTTCTAGTTTTTCTACTACTTTTTCTGTGTCTGGTGTTTTGTTTACAAAAGTGTAGGTGTTGTATACTCCTAACTTTCCGCTTGACGGCTTAGACACCTTGAACTATTGTTTTGACCTCCGTTGTGCGTCTGCGAGTGTCGTTACAATTTTCCATCAAACAGTGAGGAGAACTTTCATGTTATTGAAAAGCGCACAGGCACGAAGAGAAAACAACCTTAATGCTAAAAAATATCAAATATCTTTGACTCGTCGTCGTCGCAGGATGTGTGTGTGTGTGCGTGTGGGTTTGCGGGTGGGTGTGTATGAATCCTTCCGACTCCTTGTTTGCCCGAGTGTGGGTGTCTGTTTGCTAAGCATTTTTAAATGGATCCACCTGCGAGTGCGAGTGCGAGTGTGCAAGTGTGTGAGTGCCACATAAGTTGCCTTTCATTGTTGCCTTTGTTTGCTTTGTTTGTCGCCAAGTGCGTTGATTAAATTTTCTCAAAACCTTCACTGAGTTTCACCGGGTTTTCTGTGTCTGCGAGTGTGTGATATCCTATTGCACGGCATCGTATTTCGTGTATTTTGAAAAGATTAAATGCTCGACTGCGCAGCGCTTTGACAAGGTGATATAGTTTGATTTGGTGCGAGATATATGTGCTTGAAAAAGGCGAACAATTTCATCTGATTACTGAATTTCCCAGAAGCTGCAGTAACAATTTGCTGGCATTTATTTCACTTTATAAATAGGCCGTAAGCGAAATTGTATCTAAACATTTGTTTAAGGCTTGTTTGCATTTGCCTAAGAAATATTCATGAAAACAGTGTATACTATGTTAAAACTCTTTAAGTGAGCAGGAATATATCAAAGTTCAAATATACGGCTATAATAGTCTCTTGGGTTCCCAAGGCCGTAATTGATTTGCGATCGATCCGAATCTCATCAAGTGCATATGCTGTCGCGGATTTGCGTCAAGTTCGTTATTTTAGCATTTCGCATTCACGACTCCTTCAGCTTTAAAAGCAATTTACATTCGATCTGACTTTCATCCTTTGCTCTCGTCGTTTAGGGTCCTTTGGCAACTGCATTACCACTACATTACACACACACAAACACACACTCAGGCACACTCACACACACACACTTACGAACGCTCAAGTTCGCGAGGACCTCGTCTCAATTGCATGGGAAATTTGCATAAGTTGCCAGCTGTCGTCTGGCGGCGTTTTCCGCTTTTCACGCTCCCACTCCCTCTTCTCTTGGCGTTGAAAGGCGTCCTGCAATTTAATGAGCAACTGCAGATAAATCTTAAGCGGCAGTTAAACCCATTTTTCTCTGGTTTCTGGCAAATATTTGCCACTCCCTGCGATTCTTCTCAATGCAAATCGCAGTCCCAAAGGAGCCAAACCAATTGCACCCACAAATGCAGGAAAAAGAGAAAGTAAAGGGGGTTGGGGGAAAGGAGAAAGGAGAAAGGGGAAAGGGGAAAGGGAGCAACATCGGGGCACTAAACAGAATGCAATTTGCTTGTTTGACCCAAATTGTTGTGAGATTTGCCTTTCACCAACAACGGCTGAAGGAGCTCCTCTCTTCCGCCTTCGCTTTTCCCTTTCCCCTTTGGCCAAGTTTATCTTTTTGCAATTGTGCTGGCAGCTAAAGGAGCTCCAGGATCAAAACCAGCAAGGAGCAGAAGCAGAAGCAGAAGAAGTCTGCGCCAGGCTCATCCTGTCGGTCGGATAACAATGGAGCGTTACTTTCACTTTTCCCATTGTTTGGCGCTAGCTGCATTGCATATTTTCCCTTCACTTACTAAGCCACTAAAAAAAACTATTGAGAAAATGTAATGAAAATGTTGTGTACGTGAACTTTTTTATCTAAGTAACATTTGAACTTTGTCAACGTTATGTGAAGGTTTTGTTTTTGTATTAACTGATTAAACATTTTTAATACTTATTATTACTTACACATTCCTTTTTTTAGATACATGTTTTTGTTGACTTGTGGTGTTTTTATCCCAATCTTTCATATCTTTTCTTAAGTAAACCTCTCACCCCACTTAACACACTTTACAAACCTGCAATATTTTTCCCACGGTGTAAGTATACACTGCGCATATCCCTGCTGGCCCGGTGCATCCTGGAAAGAACTCAACAGGCGAGTGCAGGGCGATAAGCACGCAGACACCTGAGGACCTCGACGAAGGCACGTTCTGCATTTCGTTTGCATTTTCGGCTGCGATTATTGGCACTTTAAATGTTAACTCCGGCCAACTGAACCGCCGCAGCAATTGAAATAAAAGCCAGGCCAAAACGAAGTAAGAGAATTTGTTTTTCTTATTCTGATTCGAGTTCACATTCTTGTGCCACTCGAATCGAGGTGGGTAATTTTGTTTCGCTTGCTTTCCAAAGTTTGACAAGCAGCCCGGGGCCAGGAGAGATATGTATATATATCTCTTTATATATATGTGTATAGGTGAACAAGATACAGTGTATAAAACTCGTTGGAGAAAGGAGAGTTCAGCATCCAGCTTTGTTAATTTCCTTTAGGAATTCCAAGGCCAAGTTGAAGCAACTTGTGAATTCCGACGATGCCGGCTGTTGCTTCCCACATGGCTTTCTAATGTCTTAAGAGCGAGTTTTGGCTAATAAGCCCCACTTATGTGATGAATTATTTACCTTTATTGAAAGCGCCCAAGCTGCCGGGCCACTCACCTGTTTTCCCCCTCCCCCTCCTCCTTCCCCCTCCAGCTTGTTGTCCCTGCTGGATGTGCTTATAATTTATTTAAATAAGCCCCTATGACGTTTTTAATTCACTGACAATGATGTCAGCCACTGAGCCAAAAGCTGTGAAAGAGGGGGCTCGTGGGCGGTCTGGGGGCGTGGCAGAGTCCACAACCTTTGGCCTGGCATAATTTGAATATTTCTGGCATAAAAACAAGCGCGCAAAACAAAATCAACAAACAACTTCGGCAACGACAACGTGGCGGAAAAACAACGACGTCGACGAGGGGAGCTAACGATATTCCAAGGACCTCCGACGTGCGGTCCTGCATACCCTGCAATTTACTGGGAATTGTTGGAGATTAAATATTATGTTTATGTTGCCAGAGAGAATTATGTGCACATGCAGTTAGTTTGATTACAGTTTGCAAATCGAAGGGGAAAACGAAAAATATAAAGGTTTTTTTTAAAGCAAAAAATTCATAAAATAAATAGGGTATAATATTCATGCTTTAAAATTGGTATTAAATACATCTCTTGAACATTTAATATTCTATTAAAACTTTTCGACAACCATGGAGCTAATTATGTTTTTGATTTATGTTTACAACATTATAAAATGCTAAAAATAACTTACATAATTGCACTTAATCAAAATTATATCAATTAAAACTCTGCCGCTTGCTTTATGTCATTAGGCGGGTAATTTAAGTCAAAAGCATAGATTTCCATGAATAAAAAATGCGGAAAACAAAGTTAACATACCCATTTGGGCTTCTGGCCATGGGGATAAGGCCAACAAATGAGCGTGGGCAAAATCTTGTCACAGCGCAAAAAAAAATGCTTCTAATTTTTCAGGTGGAATTTGCAGCGTAATTTCTCTCAATTTCTGTGGGGGAGTGGGTCCTTGGCAGGGCTCCGCCTCCCAAGGTCCAATTCTCAGACCGCCGAGCCATTTGTTGTAGCCGCTAAATGTCAACGGGAGCAACATGGCAGCTACAACATCATCTCGCATTTAATATGCGTGCGGCTCCTGTTGTGGCAAATAATACGCCTGATGATGATGGCGATGCTATGGCGCTGAAGGAGAACTATAAATGCTGGCAGGTGGCATTGGATGGGGAGGGGAAAAGCAGGGGGGGGAGGGGGGTGGGGAAGAGTGGCACCACCAGCTTCCTGCTGGCATTGCCCGGGAATGTGTTCCCTGTAAAAATTAGCATATTTAATGCGAGCAGCACGTTAGGTTATTAGAGACACATTCTCACCGTGTCGCAGAGCGTGAAAAACGGGGAGCGGTGCTGAAGGGAGGGAGGGGGGTGACGGGGAGGGGATACTGCCATGTTGCAGCATGTAAAACAATCACGCCCACACAAACGTTAAGTAAGGAGCTACAACAGTAATAACAACAACAACAAAAACAAGAGCAGGACGAAGGACAGACGATGGGCCTGAATTTTGCATAATGTTTACTCGCAGCCAAAACTTCTCACTTGAAGGGACTGCACTGAGGGAAAAAGCGCAAGCCAAAGTGATTAAAAACAGAGATCATAAATATCAATAGGGGTATTTAAAAAAGATAACCTTGTGCGAATACAATTTATATTCTTTCAGAACGCCAACAGGTTTTCATCTGATTTCCCTTCCTTTCTTTTAGAAAGAATTAGTTTCCCTAATTTAAAGTAGTTTTCCTAAAACCAAGCTCACTTTTCTTCCTGTACATCTGCTGGGGGCAGGGCAATGAGCCTGTAAGCTACTTAGTTTTTATTACACTCAGCCGCATTGTTTTTTATGGTCCAGTGCAGCCGAGAGTCCGAGCTGAAATCCCCAGCGGGCTTCAGGCTCATTTCCTCCTGCAAGGAGAGCAGGAATGCCGCTTTGTTCCCCTTTTGTAGCCCGACATTTCACGCCACTCGAAAGTGCAAATTGCATGAAATGTTTTTGTTTCTCCGCCTGATGTGAACTTGATTCAGCCTCACTTTGAGCGGCCTTGCGATGGTGATTGCTTTAAGCTGCGGTGGCGGTCGAAATATTAAATATGAAAATCTGCCACCAGCAGCAGGCACCGCATGCAATAATAATCACGTTCGCCCCGTCCGCTTTTCCCCCACCCGCTTTTCCCCGCTCGGAAAAGGTGCCAGAAAGCATAACGCAGAGCAGCACACAATGCACTGCCATCGGGATGCTGATATAACCGGCCAGTTACACGTGTCGCTCCGGACCCGAATCGGTCCTGGTTTTCGGTTTGGTTTGGCTTGGACTGGCTCCTGACACATGGCAGTGCAATTTTAAGTGCTGCGATAAGGGGACAGCGTCCACGAGCGGTGGCAACCATCAACTACGGCGACCAAGCGGGCGAGCTGGATTTCCATGACAGCACTGAGAAACAAAGATGAAGATGTGAAAGAAACAAGGCCAAAAAATATAAATGAGAATAACGATTTTAAAAGGATGTTGCATTTTTGGATAAATTTTTGGAAACTTTAGGAAGCAATGTTTTGTTTTAAAAATATAAAACAAAATATGATAGGTTCTGGCTAACCTTTATTGAACATACTGAAGCTACTGGATAATCTATATTTACAGAAAAATCATAGAAAATGGCCTAAAGAATTCGAAAACATTTTAATGTATGTATTAATTGTATTTATATTTAATACTTTTTTCTCCCTGTGTGGCCCTTTTCTGCTCGCACACACGCACGGTGGCCACGTGTTTGCGAGTGTCCTGGAGATGTTATCAATCATGGTTTTTGGTGCGGATAGTTGCGGATAGCGACGCGGTCAGTTGCCGGGTCACGAATGTGGGTCGTCGACTGGACACCGACCACGTTGCATATCCCGTTGATCCCCTCATTAACGCTTTAATGCACAATTAAAGAAATTTGCAAATTTAATGCATATAAATACAGGGTGAACAAACCGCTTGGCACAACACGTGTCTGGGCCAAAAATAAAAGTTAGCTGAGACAAAAAGTTGGGACAAAGGAAAAAGAAAAGTTAAGGAATGAGATGATAAACTTGGATTTAACCTGCCAACGAAAATAATCCCAAAGGACTCGAGTCCTTTGGCTGTGTTCAGGCATTTATTTTTGTATTGAAAATGGAAGAGATAACACAAAGATAAAAACATTGAAAGCAAAGGAATTGTATTCTTGAGAGATAAAATTTCACTTTACAATTACTTATTTGAAATTAATGTTTCACTATCTCAAATGGAAAATGAAAAAAATAGGCCAAAAAATAAAAAATTTACAAATGATGCAGTTGGTTACAGAATTGAAATACAATCATTTAGAGAAATGTCACTTTAAAATCGGATGAAAATAAGAAAAGTTAAGCCCCCAGAAGTAATGAATTTTGGTCGCTTTTCAGCAAACCCATATTTCGGAAATTTGGATAGGGGTTTCATCATAAAAATGAAAAAAAAAAAATCAAAAATGAAAAATTAACTAATAATGCAGATTTATAGGGAATTTAACTATAAACTACCAACTAAGTTACTTGTGAAAAAAATGAAAGGAATTAAAAATGATTGAGCAATTTCTGTACTTTTACGAGCTTTCCCTTATGAAATACAATTTTCCTCCATCCGCAAAAAAAATTCATAGCGAAACACTTACAGTTCATTTTCCCAATTTTTTACGACCACTTTCACCCGAATAACATATTTTGGCCGGGCCCACAACAGCAAAAACAGGGCGAGAGCCGGGAAACTTTACTTTTTATTGTGCTTTTTTATGCGTTTCTTTCTATTTGCTAGCAATTTCTCCGGGTAACAATATTTTGTTTGTCTGCCGCCGCCGCTGCAGCTGTTTTCCTTGTTAAGGTGCCAAAAAGCGTTTAGCAGTTTAACCGCTGACACACCCCAGCCAGAGCCCTTGGCCTGGCCAACATCTGCTCCGAGCAGAGCATCTCAATCTTGGCCAAGAGGAGGGATTGGTTCTGGTCCTAAGTCTGAGTCTGGGTTTATGTTTTGTTTGCCTCGCAGGATCTGCAGTCTGGAGCTCCATATCCCTCATATCCTGTTTGTATGCGTGTGTGTGTGTGTGCAGCGTGTCTGGGAATACTTGAGCTGGTATTTGGAGCACACACAAATACACACACACACACACTCTCATCCTTTGTTGTGGAGAGCAATTTTACTTTTTGTTTGCCGGCACGCAGTGCTTGTTAGTGCGTTCGTAAGCATGCTACAGAAATTGTCAGAATATCTCCCTAACTTGCCGCTTGTCAACCAACCCACTGGAAGGAAAATAAACAAAAAATCATGGGAATTTGAAACCAGCCAGGCATGGGGAGGTTCTATTTAAGTTTCACTTTGAGCTAAGCGCCGGATTGTTTTTAATGCCAGCCGCGTTGCAATTGGGCAAAGCTCAGGGAGTAAACTGCAGATAATTCCGAGATAATAATATAGTGCCAGAGGTCCTGGCAGACGAGAGGCGGCTGCAATTGCCGGGAAAAGCCACAAGCAAATAAGTACAAACATCTTTGAAATTGGATTTGCGCTGCATCCGCACAACGCCGAGTGCAGATTTGATTATTTGCCATGTGGCGAGCACTCGATTGCTTGCAAGCCCGGTTCGAAAAGTCACTTCTGGAGTGTGTTTGCCCAGCGCTTGTGCAATTTTGGAATTTTGTGTGTGGCCACATGCATAAACCGAGCCCGAAACTCCAGTTCCCTGGCAAATAGCAGCACAAACAGATGGCAAACAAGTCACCCAGTCAGCCAGTCAGCAGCAATCTGAGAATGTCAATATCGGAGATTGCATTATGATTTGCCAGCGCAAGGAATTATTGTAAAATTGATTTCTCGAACCGCCAGCCACGCTTGGCATTTGCAGCATTTAATGGAGCTCATCAAGCCAAGGTCCCAAGGCGCAAATAATTTATTCCCCTAATGTCTGCCAACAGTTGCCTAATGACTCTGGACGGATTCCCCAGCTGTGTGTTCTGCCAAACAAATAAAACACCTTGGCCACTGCAATTATGCTTATTATAACCAGAGATGCCGAAATAATAATTTATAATTTACGCTCAGCATTTTAAATGGCTTAGTTACACTCCATATAAAGAATTTAATTTTATTATTAAATGAAATGTTTTATACTGTACTAACTTTATTTTTAACCAAGATAAATCCACCTAAAATGTATGTGAAAACTCATGAATCTTATTACCATTCTAAGGCTCAAAATTTTATTATAACAATAGCTAGCAGGCAATTAACATGCAAAACAAATCTGTTGTCCATGCAGAACAAATTCCTAACATGCATGAAACGTAAATTTAATAGTTATTTATTTCCGAATATATGATATTTGAGTCTTTTTCACCCAAAAAGGACCAAAAGAGTATCCCTGAACCGACCACACACACACACGCGTATATAGACGATTTGAATATGCATTCGTTGCTGGGCTTGGAATGTGATTTGGCCCGTAATGGCAATTTAACTAACACACAAATCATAATGTGCAACGCCACCGGGCGTGGCAACAATCTGCGATGCTGTATGCATATGAGCATCATGATGACGTGCAGCAAAAGCACACAAACAACACCAACAACAATAACAACAACCAAAAACAGCAACAACAACAACGATAAGGTGGCGTCGTGCATGACAAATAACCCAAAATGCGAAATCTGTTGATGCTGGGAAAACCACATCAGCCATCAGCCCATTCCCATTTAGCTGGGAGTTATGCAAAATCAATGCGTTGGAAGCGCCGAGATACGAGTATCCATCCCCCTTCACGCCAAAGTGTTGGCCAATTAGCAACTGCAACGCCAACTGCAACAGCAACTGCAACTGCAACGGTAACGGCAACTGCATTCGGTCGACACTGAGCCGGGTCAAGATGCGGCAGCAGATTCAGCACGTTCTGGCCATGTAAATTGCGTCCGAGTGTCATGTTCCTGTCCCTTTTCTCGGACTCAACAGCTTCTGGATTTAATCCAATTGAGTTGCCAGAGAGCCTTATTAAATTATTTATGGCCGAAGAAGAGCCAACGAAGAGCCTGCCTGCCTCGATGAAAAGGTTTATAGTTTTTATATTTGATGAGCCTTAAATTGAGTCGAGTTAGTGACACTTTGCTAGGACATTTGTTACATCTAAATTAATTTATGTGCATGGCAAATGCATCGAACTATTGCGGGGGTATTTCAGATTTGATACGTCCACACAAAACCTCGAGCCTGATTGCATTTCAATTATTTAGGAGCCCAGCCCGGAATTTTTTGCCAGCATTTCGCAAATGAATTTATCTATTTGTTTTCCGCACAATTGCCTAGCATTTTAAGCGACGTTTGATTGATAGGCGAGTGAAATCTGCACTGTGCACACACTTGATTTCATATTTAATTTAGGCTTTGCGCAAACAGAGAACTTTCGATTGGGCAATTTAATTAAAATGTTGTTTATGGCCGGCAAACTGCGAACCCCTTTCGCATCATCTCCCTTTGTCCGCTAAATTATGTGGAATTCTCAGCGGGTTCGCCATAGTTTGCCGAGCGGCGTTTATGTCCTTTCTATGCAAATGTCTCTGGCCAGAAGGAAAGAGAAATCAGCGTCATAAAACTGTACGCTGTCTTCCCTTTTGGCAAGGCAAATATGGCGACAGTACAGCAAGGAAAAGAAAAGAAAAGTGAGCCGGGAAATTCAATGGTCCTTGCCGGGTGGAAAACACATTGCGAGGGCCGCATATTTCACGTTACTTATCTTTATCATTGCCAACTAATTTCACAGCGAGCAGGAGGAAAAGGGCCAATAGACACACTTGGCCCGCTCCGAATGCGAAATATTTGTTTATTTCTAGTTCATATCTCTCATGTGCGCTACACTGGTTTCCCTTTCACCATTTTGTTCCCTGCTCTTGCGGCGTGTTTGCGCCATTTTGCGTTTTTGTTTATGTTTAGCCGGGTCATTGCGGCCATTCCTTATGGCACACAGTACATATGTGTGTGTGTGTGCCTTTGCGTGTGTGTTTGGGTGGGTGTGGGGTGCTCGCTTTAAGTGCTTTTATTGTCTTTTGCTTAGGGTTAAGTTTTGTCATTGCCACGCTTTGTTTATGGCCACCCCTGCCACTCGGCCCTGTTCGGATCCGGATCCTGTTTTTGCGGACACGCCACCCAGCTAATCCTTTTGTTTTATGGCGTTTAATTTATTTTTAAAGCCTTCTGCTCCCGCCGCACAACTTGTTTATAGGCCGCAAACAGACCGGCGGGCAACCAGAGGCAAAAAATATATTTGCTTAGCACACTTTTTTCCACACAATGAAAAACTGCCCTTAATTGTGTTATTTGCATATTTTAATTCAATTGGGTAGCTTAATAAATTCGATCCATTTGCAACTTCTGGCGAGGTCACTTTTTATCAAACAACCATTTACTAAATCATTTTAATTACAACTCAAAAGCGTATGATGAAGTAGATGCAGTTTTTACAACCAATTTAGGGTTTAGTCAAGTGGCACTCTAATTGAAATTAATTAATTTGACTTAAATGAGTTATCTAAATAATTGCGGGTACCCAATATTGTTCGCTGTGCATGTTTTTGCTGGCTGTTTGCTATATGAATACTGCATGCTCGCCCAGTTTTTTCCCCAGCAAAACATGCAACAGGCCATGTCCTGTCACAATAATTGGCTCCGGCTTACAAAACAAACGCAGAGCTGTTCAGAACTAAACGGATTTCATCGCAAAACAGGAGTCGAGGGCAGAACACGCTCAAGTAATTGGCTACAAAACTGCAACATAACAATAACAATTCAATGTGTCCGCAGCAGATGCTCGATCCTCCCACAAGAATCCCCACCCACCAGTGTTAGTTTTGGCCGGGTGCACTTGTAAGCCCGGCCTAATTGGCCCTCATTACATCAAAGAGTTTTGCGTGGGGAATGCTAAGCGCAAATAAGACTCATCTGTGTGTGTGGTAATGAGTTCGAATATGGCCACGCCCCGAACATCTGCTGATGGCCATCGAGGGCCACTGGCGATGGCCAAAAGTCGCTCAGCTTTCATCACACAGTAAGAAATAGAATTTAATATATCTCCCTGCAGAAATAAGGCTTCAAAACAATCAAAAATTAAATGCCTTTAGTCTTACATAAACCAAATCGATTAATAATTGCTTATTCATTTTAAAACAAAGAATGCATTAAATGTTGTATAAAATTCTCTTACGTTTATAGAATTGGAATTTTCCCCAGTGGCCATTCTATTCTATTTCTGTCTGAATTGGTCATCGGTTTCCCAATTGTGCTGCCTAGGTGATGGTTCTATTTTCCTACCTATATTAAATCGGGTTCGATTAATCGGAACCTGTTTCCTACAAGTATGTGTGCTTAGTATTCCCCTTGCGTTTGTGTGCGCGTGTAAGAAGTTGGCCAAATAATTGTTTTCCATTATGCGCACACAAAAGCGCAGGAGGCGACCTTGAGTTAATGGTTGAGATGTTAACTTAAAGTGCTTTTAGCCAGCAGTAAAAGTTTCGGTAATTGGGCATTCAGTAAGCGAGGGCTTTAAGAGGCTTTCGAGGCATTCATGATTTGATTTGATTGCCGAGTGAAGCATTAAACAAGGTTAAAATCAAACGGAATATTGTTTAATATTAATGAATGCTACCGAAGGCTCAGATTGAATCCTAATGTTAAAAATCGATGTTTTAGAAAAGGTAAAATGTGTTCATTCTCGTAACCAAAATTCAATTACAACTTGATTGCCGAATTACCAAGCCACTGGTGTTCCTACAATTTTCGAATCAATAAACTTGTGGCCTTGACTAAGTGAAAAACTCTCAATTGTGGTCAACTCCGAAGCAGTCGGATGAAGTGTTGCATGGATTACGGAGATCGAAGGCGGAGGTCGAGGGATGAGTTCGAGGTCTGAAGTTGGAGTGCGCTCCATGCACTCAAAACTAATGCCCTAATGAATGGCGATGGCTCTGAAAGGCTCTTCGTTCGGTACTTTCGACTCTCGCACACACAATGGCTATCGATTTCTGGCCGAGAGCGATAATAAAACCATTGGGAGGGCGCTTCAACAGGCCGCCTCGGCGATGTGATGTACGTGTCTGTCATTTCGAATTACAAGACGCGTCTAAATGTAAAGCGGGCCACGGGGCGTATGGGTAACGCCGTCGGAAATTGCTGTGCTTTGCATTCGCCCGGTGGCACCGCTCCGCCCAAACTGCCAAGTTGTAGCATAATTGTGCGTCGTTAAGTTTATTATGAAGTGCCATCGTGCATCGTACATCGTACATAAAGCGAAACACTCGCATGAATGGCGGAGCACTTTAAGTCAAGCAATTGGAAACTAAATTGGAATTTTTATGACAGGCATCGGGCGGAGGAGACGGGACTCCTCCTGTGGCATCCGCACGAGCCGACACTCAACACAATGGCTTACATGGCGTATGCGCATTGTGTGTGCCCATTTGACCGACAACAGCCAACGCACACACACCCGCACTCGCACACACACACACTCACTCGCATCCCCTCCTGCACATAAATACACTTATAATGCGTTTTGCATTTGTTAAATTTCCCCCAGGCCCCGTTTCTCCGGGTGTTTGGCTCTTTGCAAACACACACACACACACAAAATGCGTTGACATGGCCGAAATTCACGCCTCACTTGGCCTGCCTTTTGGCCATTGCTGCTCAGTGGTCCATTCACTGTGCAGAATGACTTAATGAATGCCCGAACGGCGATGTATGTATATTTAATGCCGAATGGAATTAGGGCCAGACAATGCTCCGGATTTGCATCGGTAAGTGGGATTTTTCCAAGGAGTTCTAGGCTGTAATTTACCACTTTGTTGTTTGATAATTGAGGATAAGATTGGTGGGCGAAGACTTAATCTTTAGTTAAAGGTTAGCGTATGGAGGCATTCCTTCGATTTAGTAAATTGTATATTCTCTCTTTTATTTCAATTTTCTAGCTTGTTGTATGACAATTAAATAAAAGTTGTACCTTTATTCTGATACTATATTTAACAAGGTTTTCCATTTTGTAAGGTTTTTAGGAGTGGCTTCCCCTAACTTCATTTCATTAGGCCACTCTATAAACCTGAATGAATGCCAGAACTTTTCTATGGCTTCGCCAAATCCCCGTGGAGGCTTGCATGCTGACTCGACTTTCCTATTTGGCCGCCTGCAGCGATCGCCACGCCCCTTTCCCACCGCCCATGAGTGGCTTTTCATATAACACATAATAACAATATATTTGAGGGTGTGTTTATGGTCGTATGCAGAAACTGTTGCCCGTTGTGGGCAACTTTTGTTGCCGTTCTGCTGCTGTTATTTGCCTCTTGGCCATTGGCACATTCACATTCACTCTTGGCCCAATCTGCTTTTGGTTTTAGTGTCTCAGTGTTTGTGTTTTGTGTGCGAGTCTGTGGCCAAGGAGCTTTGCTTGTTGGAATGCCAACCGCATAACCATCAAATTGCATTGCAGCTGCAAGCTCCCGCAATATTTAAGCCGAGTTCTGAACTGCTTAGTAGCGGAGCACTCTGTTGGGGGCGGTTCATTAAACCCCCTTTCGCAATTCGACAAAAATGAAATTAACAACAAATCAAACTTCCATTGAAAGGGAAAACTTTGTGTGGGGGAAGGGGGGGCGGGCGATTGTAAACTTAATTAGTAGGAGTTCCCCGAAGCCCTTCGTGTTGGCTTCCTTGTAGAGTGAAGGATGCAAAGGACAGCCATCAAGTGTCGCTCCGAGTGGGCCATCAACTTCATCTCCATCTTCGTCGTCATCGCTATTTTCATCGTCATTCCCGACACACAATTTGGTTTTATTAACTCGCCAGAAAGCCGAGTCAAGGAGCCGGGATTAAAATGAACTGCGCTGCTCCCCAGATGGCAAATTCTGAAATTGCTTTGCCACGCTCGAGACTTAAAAAAAAAGGAAAGAAAAGTCGTACTGCAAGTGCTTGGTTTTGTATTTTGCATAATTTTATTATGTTTTATTTGTTCAGTTTTCTCATGATGGTTTTTCTGTTTTTTGTGTTTTTGCTTGGTAATTTTCGTTACATTTAACTACACAGACTTACGGGCTAGAAATCATTTCTCTGCTGCACAAATCGATATTTACATACAATCATTAGAAGCTTAGTTCAATCGCTTTTGATTGAGCTCTCCTCTCACTAGTTAGTCGCCAATGCTTCGTGTTTGCACATTGCTAAGACAGTTAAAAGTTATGTCCACTAATTAAAAATTGCTAAATATCCTTATGTTAGACAATTAGTTTATTTTGATTACTCTGTTCGCTTCTGTTTTTGGTTTATCCTCTTTTGATTAACAACTTGTTGCCAAATGTTGCAATACCTTTAAACTTTGCCTTCCTCTCCTAAATTTGTTTGCAGATCTTGCAAATAACCGTTTGCCACTCTTAACCGTAGTAGTTTATTTATGTAATTTACTTTAACAAATAATTTATTTACAGCTTAATCTGAAAGTTCTTCGAAGGGCAATTTCTCGAGTAAAACCAAATTCCTTTAGCTAAATCCATTTAATTAGTTAAGTGGTTGTCTGTACAATGCAGCATAAATCAGGGTCAAATGATTGAGTGTTTGCGGCTGAAACTATAGATTCTTAACCGTAGACTGGGACTTGTAAAACTATGAATTCTAGGTTGGAAATGCACGTCAGTTCTTAATATTGAGCTCGCTAGCACATTCAGGATCCGAACTACGAAATAACTGGGTTTTCCTTCTGGGGATCCTTGAAGTGACACAAAATATTTGCCAGGCTCTCTGGGATTTCTTTGGGTGGTCTGCAAAGTCGACCTTTTTATAATACATGTGCGGCACAAGCTGCATCCTGTGGTTAAGTATGACACTTACACATTAACGAAACACACACACACACACATACATATAAAAGGGGAGTGTTGCCTGCTTTACATGCACACCTGCTATGTAGAGAAAGATTGGGTTCCTTAGTTGGATTCGCTCGTCTGATAGTTCTGGCTTAGGCGTTAGGTGTTAGGTGTAAGGTGTTTGGTAGTACGTATGTTAGCAAGTAGTGGAGAAGTAACTAATGTAAGACTAGGGAACCGGGCATCCAGCTTCGTCCTTCCGCGGCCCATGACGTAGTTACAAATGAATCCTTATGCGGCGCGGATGCAGGGACTTACACGATCTTCATATATACACTCGTGTGGAATATCCGATAGCCGCTGGCAATGATTATCATAATCATATGCAGCTGGGACTGCATTGTCTTCGTGGATCCGCCCACGTGGCCGTGATACATGGCTGCCGGATTGTCGCCTGCAGGAGAGAAATCCGGAGAATATGAGAATGAAATTTGCACAAAAATTTAATTAAAAAACACACAGCAAAAATACACACACCCGCAGACAGACCACACACACACCCACACACACACCCACACACACACAGACAGACATACGTGGCAAAAGTGTGAGCTTAACCAACAAAATGCTAATGAGCATCGTCGCTTCATCGCGCCAGAAACTTATAAATTATGACTGGCACTAACTACGTGGGCACTCTTTGTTTGTGTTAGCCTCTTTCTTCCTCTTTCTCTTTCACTCTCTCTCTCTCTCTCGCTCTTTCTTATAGTCACTTTTAGCCGTCTCTGTCGCACGGCGTGTTTATGGCCTGGCTTTAATGGCAGTTTGCCTGCCAAATGGCGGGCTCTGTGCACGGGCATTTTTAATCCACATGCTTGCGGCCGTGTAATTTTCATAAATTACTTTTATTGTTTTCCCTCTTAGCCAACAGAACCACGCGCCTGATATATGAACTGCAAAAGAGCTACCGGATACAGATACCGGATGCAGATACGTTTGCAAGTACAGCTGCCGAGATACAGATGTACGAAAATTACCGTTACCCAAATGAGCGGTCCTTTGTTTATTCAAAGTTTTAATTTCGTTCGGCGGACATAATTGAAATTTCGTTGGCACACAGCGCGCTTAACTCGATTGTGCAGATGGAGGAGAATGCTATTTTTTCATTCCTCACTTTATTAAATACATTGTTATGCTGTCCTTAGAGATGGTTATTAAATCAAAGGAGACTTGTTGTTTTTGTGGGAATTAAAGTTGATGGTATAAAGTAAAAACCAATTAAGGTAGCTGATATTATTCCATGAAATATTGCTCCTAGCAGCTAATTAAATTCCGCAGGAATATCAATGTATTTTCTTTGGTAAGACAATGAACATTTTGTGAATGTTGAACCACTTCAAATTTTAATTGCAGAATATATGTAATTAATAATTGATTTTTGTGCACTTCTCTTCGCAAACTTTATCCCAATACTGTGTGCAATTTTCACCCTGCCACTCACCCTTGAAGATGTGCACCAGGACGCTGGCTGGTTGCGTGTTGCTGGCGACGCAGGTGAAGTTCCCCGAGTGCTCGCGTCGAGTCCGCTGAATGGTAAGCTCCGATGATTGAAAGTCTGCAACGGACAGCATTCGATAAAGGGTTAAGCCCGGCGAAAGGAGGCCAACAAGGGGGCGACCTGCACTCACCTGGCTCCGTTGACACATTAATGCCCCGATCAATGTCGTAGTTAATCATGCGGTTGTCGTGATACCAGAATATATACTCGGAGGCCTCCGTATTCTGCACCACGCGGCATTGCAGCCGCAGCGTTGAGCCCGGCGTGAGGTATCGAATCGGAGGACCCGTGATCTCGGCGCGGGCTTCTAACCAATCAATGGGGGTTTTTGAAAAAAGAAAAAAAATTGCAATCGATAAGCGTTTTAGTCGCATACAACCAGGAATGATTTATATATCTGCAAAAACTAAAATCCCAAAACTAGTATCATACTTTGTTAAAAATAAATGCATATCCCTTTCAATGTCATAAAAGTTTCTACTTAAACACTATTTACAAATCCCATTAACCTACTATATTTAGATTTCCAGTTCAAAGGCTATCTGCCAGATTCCCCGGGGTCAAGTCGAGTCAAAGTCAAAGCCTTTATTATCATCTGACTAAATCGGTTAGCCTCCCTGACAGTTATCAATTTCGCTCAGAGCCGCCGAAAGTGCCCCACAAATTTATGAAATACATCTGGCAGGCGGCCCAGCTCCACTTTGCGCAAAGAGGAAAATGTGTAGCCGGCCTGTCACATCAGTTTCCATGTATGTGGCCCAAAGAGAGTGGCTTTGTTTTTCGGGTGGAGCGCCAAGACGCCAAAAGGGCAAGAGGGCAAGCGGCAGAAAAGGCCATTAGGCGCAGCACATTCAAAGTAAATTGTTTGTTAAATTCAGAATAATGTGCGTCAGTTAGCCAAGGACAGCGCGATGAGTTGAGAACTTGCTGAGTCGTTGCCATTTGGCCCGAAACATAGTTTGGAACTTGAGAACCCCGCTCGGGATCCAACCCGTTTCAGGCCCAACCGAACCGTACCCAAACCCTAAGAAGCCCATTCCACCTTTGGCATATGGACATTTCTAATTTCGGCTTGAGCGCATCCAGAACGTAACGAAAATGTGGCAAAAACTAACCGGGCTCTAAGCTGAGAATTCTGTAGACTTTTCACTGGCATTTGTTTACCCCGAAACAGAAAAGCCATCAAGGCGTGAAATTATAGAAAATCACCACTGGCCGAGACCGAGTCGCAAATAGAAATGGCAAGCAAGGCAATAGTCGGAAAATCGAAGCCGTAACCGAGGCAATTCCGGCCTCTACTTACCGACGACGCTCAGGTGCAGGAAAATCGAGGTGGGCGGATGGGTGGACACCTGGCACTCGTAGACGCCGGCGTCACGTAGCTGCACGAATTTGATTTGCAGTGTCCAATCCTGCAAGCAAAAAAGGAAAAGAGGCCACAGAAAAGATTAGAATTAAAGAGCATTGGGGGGCCATTGGACCGCCTCGAAGTCAATTTGCTGCTGCGCTTCTGCTGCGAAAATATTTTGCAATTTTCCGCACTGAATTTTTGTCACGTATTGGCTATTCGAGGCCGACCGCTGCAAAAGTTCACAATGCAGAAAATATTCAGCAGGAGGCATGGATTGGAGAGTGCACTGTTCAAAATTTATTACCAAAATAATATTAATAGCAATTCAGACTAATTTAAATTGGATTTTTTGAAAGATTAGTTTGCTTGTTGATATTTAAACAAATTTCTTTATAAATTTTATGAGTTAATGGAAAATATAATTTAAAATAATTATTAAGTTGTTTAATTTTTTTTTATTCCCCCAGTGTATGGGATATAATTTCGTATGCAAGTCTCCGCTCCGATGCAATCAGACGCTCCCCCACTCCCCGCCTCATTTCCCCCATCGGCAATGCAAATTTCTTGCGCAGGACTCACCTCGGAATGCTTCAAGTGCGTGGCGCTGAACCGCTCATCGCTGCTGTAGGTTGTTAAGCCGACCGTAAGCAGATGATAATCCTTTTTACGTATCCACGATACCTAAAATAGATGGATGTGTTAGGGAGGGTTCGGCTCAGATAGGGCGGCGCCATTAGCCAAATACAATGGGATTCGTTCGCTTCAAGGACTCCCTTTTTTTCGGCTCGAACATTTAACATATGCCGGTCCGAAGATGGGTCCGAGCTCCCTTTTCTGCCCCCCTGTCTTGTTCAAATGTTTGCCAATCCATCAGGACGGGACTAGGACGATGACAACGACTTGATGATGATGCAATTTTCAAAAAGGCACACAGATACAAAACGCTTGGGAAAAAAATCAAAAAGCAATTACGTGTAAGAATTACTACAGCAGCAACAGCAAGAGCAACAATAAACATAATAGCAGATTGATTGATCCTAGGTTCAAAGTTCAAATTGGCTACCTAACTGTAAATAGACAAACAAACAAACAAATGGGCGGGGCACATCCTCGCCCAAACGCCCCCTTAACAAATGGAGGGCGTGTGTCCGCCGCCTCGCCCTTTTCCTATTTTCCGCACTTTCCCTTTTCTGAGTGTGCTGGATGTGACTTTAGCTAATCTTAAATGACCATTAATCATTTCGTCATCTACTTTTTGCGCACTTTTTTCGGAGCTGATGATGTAGCCACGCAACCAAGCACTGAGAGAAAAATTATTAATATTTTAAAAGTGGGGAATTTTAGTAATTAATGTTGCAAAACAAGCCCAATATGCTTTGATCAAAAACGTTTGGTAAAACCTATGATAGTGCAGTTTAAATAAATTAGAATTTAGGAACTCTTGTTTGTTAAATCTAAAAACGAATCTTTCTAATTTTTCCTGTGTGCAACTTGAGGAAAACACATCTATTAGCTGTCCATATGGGGTTATTGCCTGACGAAGATGATGATTTTGGTGCTCCTGCTGGCGCTGCAAAGGATCAGACCCGAGCACCTAAGCGCGTGTATCAATCAATTTTCAATTGATAAGGATTTTATTTATTGGCCAACAAAAAATAACGAATAACGAAGTAAAAGGCAAGAGCGAGCAGTTACTTTCAACTTTCTTGCCTGGGTTTTCCACCCAAATATTGACACACGCGCGCTGCAAACTCAAACTCAAACTGAAACTGCCACAAATACGAAATACGAACAACGAAATACGAAAAGGAAACAAACACTGGCAGGAAAACAAGCAACTTGAAATTAAGTTGAACGTCGGAGAAATTGTTAAATCAGCTGCGTTTGCCAATAAAAACGAATTACATTCCCGTGCTTAAATGTTTAATGCGGCGTATACGCAATGTGGCGCAGCAGCAGCATCAGCAGCAGCAGCAGCAGCAGCAGCAGCAGCAAAAGCATCCGAAGAGGAGAGGAAAATGGCACAAATCGAGGGATTTCCTCCTAAATATCATAATCCGAGTCGAGAGTCCCAGCGAACTTTCAGCTGAGGGAATACATAATATTCCTGCACTTTTGCCCGGCTGTCCAAGCGAAGAGAAAACAATATTTCAATGTAGGGGAAATTTGCAATTGAATGGCAAGCAGTCGTTTATTATCAAGATTTTCGCCCGGCATATGCTGGCAAAATCTTGCCATATATCTATTCAATACAATCTGTAACAGTAAAATCCGAGTGTGAGGCATAAATTGCGCATAAATTCCGTTTTGGCCCGCAGCTCCTAGACGACGCCAACCGACGACACACATCGCTATATATACTCGCTCATACATATATATACTTTTTTAGGATTCTTACGATATTTATGATGGCAAAGGGGACTGCGACTGCGAGTGCTACGTGTCTGCAAATAAACCATGCAGCTAGCCAGAAGAAGCCGAAGAAAAACACACTGAGGGAAAGCGGAAAGCCCGGGGAGCGAAAAAGGGTGCCAAGTGAAGCCATCAGGGGGAGTAAAATGTGGCGGCAATTAATCAAAAGCCTGCGAATTCCTTTCCCTTTTGGCAGGACTTTTTGTGTGACTGCATGTGCGAGGCTGTGAGTGTGTGCGTATCGCATAAATCTCAGTCGCCTGTCCTGCGAACGCATGTGTGTGTGTGTGTGTGTGTGTGCGTAAGTGTGTTAGTGAGTGCGAGCTGGCATCTCATGCGAATCCTGCGCGTCCTGCGGATCCTGCGGCTGCAGCTGCGGGCACGCAGATAATTGTTTACATTTTACCTTTTTTTCAGCTGTATGCAAAATAAAAAGTGACGCTTAATTTATGGCCAAAAGCTACAGCGCACACACCACAAATCACTTGTTAGCAAATTTATGGCAAATTTATGCTAACTACTTGTCTGCCACGTTGTACCGCCAACAGTTCCCCAAAGGTAGGCCCTCCACGGTACAGTCATGGGCAAGACAAAAGTGCTCTGAAAAATCCACTTTGCTTCTTTCTTATTATTGATGATTCAAAAACGGTCTACTTATATTTTGGTTTCAGAAAATAACCAACTGATTTAATAATTTTTAAGAGCTCGGAAACAGCTCATATTTTTTGTACCTCCTCTGTATATTTGGTTAGCCAATGTAAAATGTACTTATCACGGGATCTCGATCTCTGACAGCTGGCCCCATGTGCTCGATTTCTGGCCGATTGGCCGGGGGTGTTGGCTGGCTTTGCGATGAGTCGGGGCGATTGGTAATTGCATGGCTTGGTGGCTAAATCTATGCACAAGCCGATTGCATTGAAGTTTATATTTACTTTACTTTTTGCCCCTCCCCGCCCGACTTGGCCCGCTGAAAAGTTTTGATTGGCTTTTGTTCTGCTCGATGTTGCATGTTGCTGCTGTATTGCTGTACTGCTGTACTGCTGTGTTGGCCGTGTTTTGCCGATTTTGTTGCCTGCTATTGACGCACATTTTGTGTGCTTTACGTTCCGTTGTCCGACCAATTTCCGCTCTGCCACAATCCCAGCGGGCAACTAGCTGGTAAAAAAGCAGCCACAACTTTTTCAATGTGAAAAAGTTTTTAACAAGCGATTTTAATAAAATTCTATTTAGAAACTGCAGCGGCAACAGCAGCCATTTTGGTTGCACTTTGTCCCCCTTCCTTCCAACGAATGAATGTCTGTGTTTATTTTCATATGCGGCTGCAGTTTGGCACTCGGCTCCAAAAGGGGGGAAGCATTTGCTGGCTGGGAGGGGAAAGGGATGGTCCCGGGAAATCAGCTTTACATTTTATAAAATTTGATTGCACATGCAGGAAAATAGCACTAAAAAAATACCTGTAATTTGGAAGCTTTCAAAACTGTTACACTGAGTATATTTTCATTAAAATAATATTCTTGTGGTGTTTCTATTTGTATTAAATTTATTTTAAAAATTTGTTTGTTTTCTTTGTAAAGAGTATTATATTCTCAAAACATGTTAATTAAAATTCACATCTAAAAAAAGTATGTTCATATTGAGTTTATCAATTTATAAACTGTTTTGGTAACTTGGTCATTAGTTCAACGGAGTACGGAAGTTTCACAACACAACTTTAAAAACTTTAATTTTATCATAACAAGTTTGGGCCACCCTTAAAATTGTAGGGTGAAAGCCAAAAACTTTTTGCCAGAAAACGCGCTCCATTCAGTGTCGTGCTGTTTGCCTCACTAGTTCGCTGAAAATTTTATCCAAGAGTAAATATTTGAGTTGACAACTTTATTGTTCTGCCTGCAACTAAATTCACTTTTCCCTGCTCAAATCGGTGTGTGCTTTTGCCCCTCCAAGCGGCAACCATACATACGAAATTGAGGGCAATCGAAACTCAAATCAAGTTCAATTCAGCGGAAATGCATATTAAGTGCAATTACTGCATAATTAACCAGTCACTCTGAAACACTAATTGCAACCCACACTGAGTTGAAAAGGTGCGAGTACTTAGAGCAAAGGAAATCAATTGGAAGGCGATTGCAAAGGTATTAGGTGATGAAGGGCACTTTGCCCTAAGGCGATAGACTGATTATTAGCAGACAGTTTTGGTCTTGACCGATTACTCATACTCATCCGTTTGTTTAATAAACACAAACAAAGAGCCCTCGGGCGAATTACTGACCCAACCCTATGCTAATATTTTCCACCAATATTTTCAACATTCACGCGGCCTTGGGCTTGTGCTCACCACACAATCAGCCATTGCTTTTGATAAGAGCCACAGGCAAACAAAGAAGAATAAGCAGCGATGGAAATTACCATAGCCTACTTTTCAGCAGCTGTCAGCGGCTCTCCTGCGTGAAATGCGATTGTTTGCCCGGCATTCCCATTCACACTTAATGGCTGGCATTATATTCGGGACCCGGCCATTGATGATTGCATTGCAATTAAAATAATTAAGATTTCCGAGGCATGGTGGAAAAGGGGGCCAAAAGGTTGCCGCGGCAGTGAACTCTGACCTCCGCACACTCGACTGTGTGTTGTGCCGCTTAATTGTTTTGGGTTGGGGTCGCTCCACTCTCACCGGCTTTGTCCCCAGCCCAGAAAAGTTTATAGAAATGATGGAGCCATTCTGCATGCTCGCAAGATGCCAGCTCAAACAAAAAATCTGGGTCAAATTTAGCCCTTTGTTCGGGACATTTGTTTTAATAAACATTGTGACAGGCACCAGAGGCAGGATTACACAGAGAACATTTAATGACAGTAGCCTAAATAGAAAATATAAAATGATGTAAGAATTACTACCAAAACAAATATGTTATTTAATTTCTTGGTTGTTGGTTAAAACCCATCCCCCTTGATATTTTACCCTAGATATTTTCAGATATTTTTCGTAGTGCACTAAGAGCAGGATCAACATCCAGAAAGGACCCTCCAAGAGCCGTGGCCTCCTTCATCAAGCTGTCGACCAGAATGTCTTATTAGCTGGCAAACAACTCTACGACCATTGTCCTGCCGGTCCTGCCAGTCCTGCTGGTCCTGCCCCCTTGACTCAAGTTGAGTTGGTTTAATTACGGTTAAGGCTGCCAGCAACAAAGTGATAATGATTTGTATTCATTCAAAAAGGTTTATGGCAATTTTCGAGCCACATTAACTTCTCGGACCGGCGCCCCCAAAGTGCCTGCATTTGAGTTTGCTCTGCTGTCCTTATAATGAGCTTAGTCCTGCCAGAGTCTTAGTATTTGTGTATTTAGCAAACACGCACACACTCACAGGCACATGCCGACAATATTTCTAATTAAATTGGTTTCTCAAAATAGACAGTTTTATGGCCCTACTTCATTTGAAATGTAAATTATGAAAAGGAAAAAAGATATCTTATCGAACTGTTGTTTCCTTGTCTCAAAATCAAATCAAATAAAGTAAAATAAAATACTTTTAATAAGATCTCTGATATATTTGTTTAATTGAAGAAGTGAAAGTGATAACTTTATAAAAGTGACAACTTTATAAAATTTTTCTTAAGAAAACATAAAGCTGATATGAGTTTTCTTTTTGTGATTCACATCACATTTAGACAGTCATATTTATTCCTATTTATAACTGATACCCTCGGGACCTTCGAAGGATAAGTTCAACGATTCCTATGAACTTTTCATGGAATTCCAGGGACTAAAAAGCAGCTGAGCAAACAGAAACTCAGACGCAGAAGCCGAAACGGAAAGAAATATCAGGACACACAGATACTGATTCAGAAAAATACATATAATACTCGAGCCCGAAGGTCATTGCAACCATAACACATAACAGAGCCTGGCAGTAAAATATTTTATAATATTTTATGTTTTTTTAAGCGACAAAGAGCTACAACACAGTGTCGTTGCGAGTGTGAGTGCTTGGGTAAAAAAGTCTGTGTTGCTTGAGGTCCTTGCTTTTTGTTTGTTGTTGCGAGACTTGAGTGCAAGGGCTTTGAGCTCACAAACACACTCGCCACTGAATGTGAGCAATAAAAAATGAGGAACACATAGAGTTCACATGAAAATGGGGAACTGGCACAACAATGTGTATTACTTTGTTCGCCCAACAATTCCACAATGGAATATAACTCATGCAAAAGCCCACACACAATCGTACATTGTGTGTGCCAAATTTTGAGCGAATTTTCAACCCAATTTCGGTGGCGGGAAGCTGAAGCCGAGGTGAAACTATGCAAAATTATGATTGTGCAGGAATTATGTGTTTGTTTTGATTAAGCTCGGCAGAGCGATGCCGAGCATATCCTGTATTATCCTTTGCCAACCCTCATCAATGTGCTGGCTAAATTATTTGTTTGTTTTTTGTCGCTCCGCTGGCAGGCAAACTAAATGGTTTCTGTTCGGTTTTGGTTCTGGTTTCGGTTTCGGTTTAGCCTTCATTCCTCGGACAAGGGCAATTTCTGTTTATCTGATTTTAAACTTTGCAAATTATATGTGCACACACACACACACACGCATAGACGAATACCTATGCAGGGCCACTCCGCTTAAACATTTGCGTAACCTTTTTTATCTTAACGACTTATCCGATCCGGAGGGCAAGGCCCCCGGCGTTAATTTTCATAAAATACCAATTTCGGTATTTTTATCTGGCCAAGCGAAGGAAAAGTGTTCCAGCGGCAAGAGCTTTCCTCACTCGCCCTCCCCGCACAATTATATTTTCTAATCTGCATTGGTGAACATTCTCTGGAAAATTATAAATAAATTACCTTCTATCTGAGTGAGTGAAGTGATGGCTGAAGGCGGGGGAAGGGGCGGGGGGCTATTTTCGAGTTTTCAGCATTTAAGCTTTTCGCATTCGCCTTTGTCGGAAGCGTCGTAGAATCCTGGCATGCTGTGAGCACATTTAATTACTGCTACTTTTCTCTGTGAAAATATCCCTGGGACAGGAGAAGGCGAGTCTAGACATTAAAAACGACAATTTATCTAAAAAGTAATTAAGTGCTCAAGTCACACAGACGGGCGCAGAGCCGCAGAGCAGGAGCAACAGGACAAACATGGGAATCGGCATTGGCATCGGCGGAGGCATCGGCGGAGGCATCGGCAGAGCCAGTGGCAGTGGCAGAGGAAGCAGGACCAGAAGCGGAATTAAATGGAGTTGGGCTGTGGGGAGCGGAGGGGTTTCCGGGCGGAAAGCCATGGACAGAAGCAAGTCAACTGAAAGTCGTCGAGGGACATATATACGAGCTATATGGGTTACAGTGATTGTCCTCGAAGCGAAACGAGTCCTGCCGGGAAATAGGAAACCAAGGAAGATTATTTAATCAATTATAAGTGGTTCAACAACTATTTATTTTATATATTTTTTTTATTTTCGGAATCCTTGAAGGTATTTTCAGGAGTTTATTTTTAATACGAAACAAGTACTTAACAAGGGTTGAGCTGTTCCTTAAAATAATAAATTCTACTTTGCAATGATTTTCTTTCATATGAATAAGTTCGCTTTTCATTATTACATTTACTCTGAATCTAACCAGTCTTTCCTAGAAAAAATATACAAAGCTATAGGCAAACTCTTTCAAAAATTCGTTTTCTCCAGTCATCGCTGTAGTATAAATTTTTGCTCTCACTGTCGCTGCTGCTCGAGTGCTGATTTAGTTCAATTTATATGAGCCGGGTGCAACTGGCAAAGCCAAAGGGCTAGGGTCCTTCGGGTGATGGCTGACACAGGACACACGTATTTGCTTAGTTTATTTTAAATGCCATTTAAGCTGCTGCTCTCGACTAATACCCTAATGACATATTTTAATGTCCGCCCAGCCACATTCGAGTGTCGTAATTCTTAATTCGAAGTGCTCTTTTCCGCTTTTCCCCCTCATGTGTGTGTCTTTATATGTGTGTATGTGCAAGGACTTCTTGCTGTTTGTGTCATTTGATTTATGGGCTTTAAATTTGCCAGAAAATTTCCATTTCTGGCTAGAAGATTTGTCTGTAATATGCAGGAAAAGGGTCTTAATTAATAGCATTACTTTAATGGAATGTTGTCAACAGCATTATAAAAGAGGGAGCAATAAACAAGCTCGGCTTTAAGGTGTTCCACTCCCATTAACCCGATGTCATCCCCACTCGTAAAAGGCAACCACTGCGAAAGCGGAGGGGCGACAAAAATTAAAATTGCAGGCAAATGCCGAGACAAAGGCGCGCTTGCCAGGAAGCAATTCATTTATTTAATGTTTCCTGCATTTTATTGTCCAAAGTCCAAAGCAAATTTACGGCGGCGAAGGCTCAGACAAAACAAAGCCCCAATCGCGGAAATGTTTAGTGTGTATTCTTTGAGTGAAAAAAGGGGGCTTTTTTCGCGGGGAACTAAAGGGAACCAAAGGGAACAAAGGCGCGCACCTGACAAAGCATTTCGATTGGGAGTTCTGCCGCAGTGCAGAGGAGTTGCGAATATGGAAATCATTTTCCTGGTCTGGAGGTGTACGTTTCCTGTCCACTGAACTTGCACCATCATCCTCCCTTTCCCTTTCCCATTCGCCCAATGCCTCAAGCTCCCTGCTCAAGATTTTAATGCTCCGCACACATGGCGAGTGCAATGAAATGAAAGTGCATTTCCCATTTAGACGGAGAACTTGCAGCGCTCAAAGAGCTCTAAGTTGGCTAGTGTCAAAGGGAGAACTCAGAAAAATTGATAGGTCTTTTCACTTTAATAATGATTAACTTAAAAGGAAAATCTATTAAATGAATAACCCATATTTAGTTTGAAAAGTGATTTCCTTTGGTGAAACTACTTATTATTTAATAAAATAAATTAACATTTATGAACTTTTCTTTCCGTGCAGTCACCCATTGAATTTCCGACTCATTGGGGACGGTATACAGATCTTTGTTTGCCAATTACGCAACGAGTGCGTGAAGCGCCATGTATATATGCATACTATATGTCAGGCTCTAATGAATGCATCTGGCGAATTAAACATGGCTCCCTTTGAGCACTGTGCAATTAGAGGGCCCACTGCCTCGGGACGAGTGCATTGAGAGGGCCAAGACACGATGATAATATTTTGCTAACCCCAGTGAACCCGATTTCCATAATACAAATTGCCGACTTATTAGGCCGAAACAACCAGCCTAAAACCCAAACCCCGAACCCGAATCCAAGCCCATTGTGTGGCCCATATAAGCCAGGGCATTCCCACTTGAGCACGCAGCCGTGCAAAGTGGCAAATGGCTAACACACTAACACACCAGCACACTCACCCACACTCGCATTGGGTCTTCGAGGACTTAAGTGCTTATTAACTTCCGCACACTTGAAGGCACAATTATGAAATCGTCAATTTAAACCAGACACGCAGCAAACACGCACCGAGGTCATTTGGGATGGGCGGTGGCTTAATCGGGTGTCCGGCTCCTCGGGACTTTGGCCTAAACGGCTCCGTGTCTTTTGGGCCCGAGCAAATACACGGAACGTGACGTACACCAGGGCGTATGAGTAATAACTCTAGACAAGCGGAAAATTAATACCACTCGAGGCCATGACATGTCAATGCCGAAAACCCCCACACTCTCGTCGAAAGGTGTAATTTGGCCCCCCTTCTCTTTGCCAGCTTGTGTGCTCAATGAGCCACGCGGCGATTCTGCTCGGCCCGAATGTCCGAAATCTGTGTGTTTACTACCTTATCAACTTGCCTCTGGGAAGCAGGGAAGCCTCAGACACACAAGTGGCTCGATAAGCGGGGCGACTTAATTAAATTCTGTCGCAGATGGCAGGTGGAAATGGGAAACAAATAAACTTTACCCGGAAATCGGAGTAATAGGATTCAGCGTTTATTCTGGAAAGTTCCCGCTTTCCTTGGGGGAAAACTAGAGCCAAGAAAAATAAACATAAAAGGGAGGCTTACTTTAATTAGCACTAAGAAACATGTAAGTAAAGTTGTGAAAATATATTGAAATAATTAAATTTAACACAACCATCAATGCTTGTCTTTCCTTGAAAGTTATTAGTATTTCTTCTAGTATCATGGTAATTGGAAATATCACATTTTAAATTCCTAAAGGTAGAATATGTTTGTTAAACAAAAGGGATTTTATAAATGTTATTTTGTTCAGCACACCCCAAAACAAATAAGTATTTTCCCGATTATAATTGAAATTAATAATTTCCCAACCCCCAATCGATTTCGGGCCTCATCAATTAACATTCAATGTTTTTCCAATAAGGAGAAAGCCACTCCTCGACAAAAGGAACTGGCACAAAAGTCATCATCATCATCATCATCGCCGTCGCCGTGGTCGTTTCCCGAGTCAAACAAAGCAACAGTGATGGATTTCGTTTTGATAAAATATTAAAACGAAAAGGAGGCGTGGTCAACCCCCTCATTTCCCCGATACTCACCACCCCCTCGCCGATGTGGTGGACGGTGCAGGGCACGTGGGCGGTGGCTCCGATCTGGGTGGTGACCACCGTCGAGTTCTCGGTGCCGAAGTACATGGGCGTGCCGAAGAGGTTCTCCAGGCCGCCGCCCTCGATGCCGTTGCCCGCCTCCAGGTGGTTCTCCACGGGCTCCGGCCGGTGGACCGGGATGGGATAGGGTCCTGCCGTATCCTTCGCCTGGATCCTGGACTGCGAGTGCGAGTGCGTGTCCTGCAGGTGAGGCGGCTGGTGAGTGGGCAGGCTCTGGCTGTGGCCATCGATCACGTTGGAGGAGTCGAAGCTGGTGATGCTGCTTCCCCCGCCGCCACCGCCGGATGAGGCACTCTGGCCGTACGGCTGTGGCACGGGCACGGGCTCTCCTGCCACTCCTGCCGCCTCCTTGGCCTGCGACATAATTAAATTTTGATTTATATGCCTCGACGACGAGTCGCTCGCCGGCGTCGCCATGGAGGAGGCCTCTGATTTTCCCTCCAGTGATGACGGAGATGCCGATGCTGTGTGGTCTGCGGAGGAAGAGCGGAAAAGTCGAGGTGACGCTTTAAAATGTGTTAATATATGCGATGGCCAGTGGCGCCGCAACAGTTTGTCGGATAAACAATAACAGCATGAAGTCAATTAATTTGAATGAGCAGCGAGCGCGTGCGTATACGTAATATTTTACAACGGATTTTCATTAGCACGCGCCCAGCGAATCTGCATAAAGTGACAGCACTAATTAAGCCGACAACTTTGTCAGGCTTTCGCAAAGTTTTTAGCCTAAACAGAAATGAAAGGACCTCGGGAAAATGTGGGAAGCGCGAGGTCAACCAAATAAGTTGGTTTTTAAAGAGCCCTAGACTATTAAAAATGTTGTAATATTTTAATTATGTTTTAGTTTCAAATTAATAAAGGTGAATTCAAAAATGTAAAACAAACACTTTCTATTTGCAAATAAACTTGTAATTAATATAAATAAAAAAGGTATACAAACATCATGTTTTGAAAACCAACGTTCAATAATAATTTTCTAGTTTGAAATATTAATTGAATCTAAAGGTACATTACAAGTTTCTCCCGCAATGCAAAATCCATTCCCTTTCCAATATCCCCTCACTTAGCCATGTTTTGAAATGGCCAAAAATACACCCACAGAACACGAACCTCATTACACATTACCCATTTCAGCCTTTGGTTTTATTTGCGCTGCGTAATTTGTGTAAAATTCGTTGAGGCAACAGAATAATATTTCACAATTAAAGATAATTGCTTTTGGCAAACATGCTTGGGTCTTGTTTAGCAGCGGCAATTAGGCTGAATTCGCCAGGCTGTAAATTCAATTATGGCAATGCATTCGGGCTCGCTTTTGATTTTGATTTCTTGGCCACAAATGCTGGTGAAAATGCTGGTGTTTGGCTTTCATTTGGCCAGGACCACGTCCGTGGAGACCTGTGTGTCATTGTCCATTGGTCGCACCGTAAATATTTCATGTGAATCATTGGTAAATTTATTATGTTCGGCCTGACGATGATTGAATTTAGGGACCGTCTGGTGGCCAAGGCGCCTGCACTAAGTGCATTGAGTGATGCAATATTAATTAGTTATGGAATTCGCCGGGGGTCGTTTGCATCCGAGTTGAACACTTAATTAGCACGTGGCTACGAAACCAAATATGCTATTAGTCGAAAAGGTGAGGGGATGTCAAACATCTTAACATCCCTCGTCTTTCGGCCCTGAAAGGAATTTTCCTCGAGTGCTCGCCGCAGAGGTTTGGAAATCAATTTACCCAGCTGTGTCGCACAGGCGAACAATCGAGTCAATCAATGCAGCTTCTTCTGATTGACACCTTAGAATTCACCCGATTGCTCCTCCAATTGACATGTGAGAGTGTGTTGCCACAGCAATTTGCAACTGCAGCCGCACAGCACAGCAAAAGGATTCCTGCTCCTGGAGGTCAGTCAGCTCGGCAGTTCGCAGTCGCATTTTGCACATTGCGGTTTTCCCATTGTTGTGGCTCAGCACCTTGCCTTATGAATACGAAGGAGTTTCCCCCGAAGAGCACCTGTCACACTCAGAAAAAGGCATTCTGTCTTCCACTCTAATTGAAAGTGCTTCAAAGCCTCTTTTTATGGCTAACCCAGAAAATGTTACCTAAATGCAAACATTACAAGTAAAACTTTGGTAAATAGAGGTGTATAATTTCTTTACTAAACCTAATGGTAGCTGTTGAGATATTCTTACAAATTAACCAATCCTGGCTTGAAGTCTTGGTAGGTTTCAAGAGAAAAGAGTGCATTTCTCCAAGTGCCTTTACTGTCAGGACTTTTCATCCTGCACACGCACAAAACAAACAAATAACCAGCTCGGGACAATGCGATTGCTATTGCTATTGCTCCTGGTGTTGCTGCTGCGACTGTTGCTGCTGTTGCTGCTGTTGCTGATGTTGCTGATGTTGTTGTTGCTGCTGTTGCTGTTGTTGCTGCTGCTCATTGGCACGCAGGACTTGGCCAAAACTGAATCGTGGCATTTTCGTCACGTTCGCACGTGACTGACTGCTTGCGACATGCAGCTTTTCCCCCCGATTTCCCGCTTTCCCAGCTTCCCAGCTTCGCAGTTTTCCCACTTTCCCGCCCACCATCCACTGCATACGTAAACGTAATCGTAATGGTCGCCGGCGGACCGCAAAACGGCTTCTGAACTAGTTGCCAGTTGTTGGTGCTGCTGCGGTGTTTGACTGCCTGCCACTGTCCCTTTCCCTTTCCCACTCCCACTTTCCCATTCCCATTCCCCCTCTCCCTCTCTCCTTTTCCACTGCTCCATTTTCTGGCGTGTAAATTTGCATTCTTTCGATGGTTTGTGCGACTTTGTAATTGAATTTTTCACGGCAAGTTGTCGGACTGCATCCTGCAACCTGCCAGTTCGTATTTTTCTAGTTTCCAGCGGTCGGGCTTTGGATTTACAATCGCTCTGCATTGTGAAACCACGGCGGGCTGCGCATTGTCAACAGCAAAGGAATCCCTTGGCCAAGAGCGCAGTATACAGAATCCAAAGCCCAGAACGAAGACCGAACCCAAACCCAAAGCCCGGAACCGCAAACATGTTGCACCAGAGCCATACAGATAGAACAACATTTTTGTTGGGATTTGGCAACTTTTCGTTGCCGTTTGGCGAAACATTCGCAATTTGTGTGCGTTCGCTAAAGTTTCAGTCGCCGCTTGCCCCGATTTTCCCGCTTTTCCCTGTCTTTGTTACGACATTTTAATCAAAAGTTCGCTGCAAGCCGGGTGATTCCCCCTCAGCCCCCTCAACACTCACGAAACCCCCCGAAATCCCCTTAAAACATCCTGCAATCCCGCTGCTCGACTAATATCAATGATTTCTCATGTGCTCGTGTCGACGCCCAACTGCGGCGGTCGTGGAATATTTATGCTGCTTGTGACATCACGGCTTGACATTAATTAAGTTTGCTTGCGCACACACGGCGTATGCGTGATGCCAAAAGAACGAGTTCCGAAGCTCGCTTTTTACGAGCGAAATTCGCAGTGCGATGAATGCGGCTTAAAGCAACCAGGGACAAAAGGCGATACACGTTATGGAAACACTTACAAGAACTAGAAAATTCTTACTTGGAAAATCGTTATTTTGCTCTATAATAAAACTTTAATTTGATTACATATTAAATTATCTCTTTAGAATATCTAATTTACACATTTAAAATTTAGTTAAACAGCAACCCAAGCAAAAACTTTTCACTCAAATCCACCTCGTATTTTGCCATTTGTTAATTTAATTGTTTTAATGTCTCTACGTTGTCACCAATTAAATTAAGGGCGTACAAAAAACATTGCAAATATCATTATGATAATTGTGCGGGCAGCGACATCCTGTGCCGGACTCATTAATTTCATTTGATTTCATATTTAATGTAACGAACATTGTGTGCATAAATTTCTCTAATTAAAACACAAATAAATGGCGAGTGCATTTCCGATTGTGATGCCCTGCAGCATAATTTATTCCATTTGGATCTAACTAAATTTGCGGTGGCAGTTATTTACAACAATTGACACAAATGCGGGCCAACTTTTTATGGCCATCGAGTGCACGGGGACAATTGACCATAAAACATCGAAGCCTGCAGCCAGTCAGCCAGCGAATGGAAAAGTTTTAATTAAATATATGGTCCGATGCTGAAATTTAACAATTAGAACCTTGCTCCCAAGGCCAGCCCAAAAATGTTCGCGAAAATTTTAAAGTAAACTTGAACTCTAGAAAGTTGGGTTGGTTAGCTTGCTTCATTACGAAACTTTTCCGTTTGCGGATGGCTCGGCGCTCTCTCTGTTTTTATGGCAAATATTGTTTGTTGTTTCAGTCGAAATGTTTGCATTTGACACTTGGCGGTAATTTGTGTGTAAATGCGTCAACGGCCCCTGACCTCAAGCCGGAGGCCATGGAAGCATCCCCGGGATTCACGGGAAACTTTTCGCTGCCCCGCGGCCATTTAATTGAAAGTCTGGGAAAATGGGCCACGCATGGCTGCTTTGTAACTTGGCAACTTCTGGCCAAAGTTGATCGTCGCGGCCAAACGATTCACTTTGCGACTCTCATAACTTTGATGGTCGCAAGTGTAAAATCAGATAAGTGCGCCACACACTTGCCGCGACTATTCGCCCATTTATTTTCCAATAAAGCCCCTCGACAAAGGCGTGGCAATCATTAATGTCGCGGATCCGGGATCCGAGATGCGGGAAGAAGGACCTCCACTGAGCTCCTCGCGAAGAGCGAGTCTCTCGTAAAAAGGCATTAAGAGCAAAAGTAAAGTGCCTATTTAAGTTGAGTCATAAAATTGGCTTTCTATCTGGCCAAAAGCCGAAAGCGAAAAGGGAATGGCAAATGCCAGCCGGAGAAATGGGGAACGAAGCTGCCATTTTGGGGCGACTCTAGGCCCTGGAATTCTAATTTTATTTATTTTATTTCAATTCGTGTCTAAGTGCTCGAGCTCGGTCTTTCTTTGTGGCACAATATGCCCCGACCCAACCCATAAACTGCCAAGTTTTAAATAGTTGGCGGTGGAAGAAGCCCGCTCTGAAGTCCTGGCTAATTGCGGAGTCTTGTGCGAGGAAGTCCTGGCTGGAGAATCCCTCGAAAGTGTCTATTTTTAGCCGCATTTCCAGCCATCCTTCGTGGCCCAATAGGTGATGGCTAAATCCGAATGCTTTATACGTACGCACAGCGGATTCATAAATTATGACAGCAAAATAAATAAGGTACAAATACGCCTCAGCGGGTTTTGTGCGAGTATCCTGCGTCCTGAGTCCTTGATCCAAAGCCAAGTGAAATCAAACGGAAAGGCGGCAAACGAACGAACGAGGAACTCGTATAAAAGAGCATAAGTTGAGTGCGGAGAGCCGGGGAATGCTTTTGTGCATAATGAAGATTTATACATTGAAGGGCCCGACATTAGGGGGATTTGCCAAATTGCAAGCACGTGCGAATTAGAATGGCACCACTGCGGTTGGATCCTAAGCCAAGTTGAATCCACAATTCCAAGAATCCACGGCTCGGTGGGCACTTTGAATAGTCGAACCTTTCGCCCTCCAATAAATGTTTAGTATCTGGCTGCGTCGGGAATGTGGCGAGTACATAAAATTAAATTGTCAACTTCCGTAATGCGGGGGCATAAACACAAAAACCACTCGGCCCCCAAGGCGTTTTGCTGGCCGGCTGACCGAAGTGGCATCAAAGTGAAAATATTATTAAACGAAAAGTAAGGCAAAGGACCTAACACCAATGGAGACAAAGCAGCCGCAGATGAAGGAGCCGCTGGAGATGGAGATGGAGGAGCCGAGGCAACTGAAGGACGTAACCGAGAAGAAGGCAACTTTTTGGCAGTCCACTTATTTCGGGCGACCAGACACACTTGACAGTTTCCACAAAGCGACCGACGGCGCCTGAAACCCCGAGTCGAAATATAAACTGCTGCCTGTGCCGGATGTGGCAAATTTGGTGGCACTACAAGGGACAGAAAATAACAGAAAAGAACAGAACAGAACAGAACAGCACTGAACAAAGTCGAGCGTAATCAAAATCGGAATTGAGCTTAGCTACCCTCTAGTATGGAAATTGTTCAGGGATGTTGTGTGCCTAAGAAGTTGGAAAAGCCAAGTCAAAAGAAAAACTTGAAAAACTTGTCACCGAAAGCTAAAGAGATTAATGGCCAGCTTGGCTTGCAAATTTGTGATGTACTTTAAATTTAAAAAACAAGTTTATGTCACCACTTTAAATAGGTATAACTTGTTTTCGAATTAATAAAAGATGTTTCTAAATATCGTTATTGATCTAGTTTCTCAAGTTTCTCCACTTAATTATCCATTAAGGACACTCGTCAATGCCAGTGCTATCCTGTAAATCGCTAAGCAGTTGGCCATCGAGGTGACCGCCTTCCCTACTCCCAAACACCCGCCACCTTCGCCACTTAACTTGACAGCGACGTCACATTTAATGCCCTCGACGTCGTCTATTTAAGTTCAATTTATTTGCGCCCAGGCGGCTAAGCGAATGCCATTGATCGATTCCTGGGAAATGCCCTCCGCCGGCGAGTGTAAAGCTCTGAGCTGCACAAGCGTGTGTCCTGAAGGTCCTTTTTTCCTGGTCCGCATCACCCGTCAGGCGGCCGTCGCGTTGACACGGGCGTTGACTTTGCCGAGATTGGGCAAATCTGGTCGATGCCTTTTATGCGGCTCCTTTACATTTTTCGCCTTCACTCGAAATGTTTTCCTCGGAGCTGTCACATTTGTCCCTTATCCGTTTTATGCCGCTGACATTTCTCACTAAGCCCGAATAGAAAACGGGCTTACGGCCCCCGAAAGGACGTCCGCTGAGCGACAGAAAGGATATATCGAATTTAAAATATTTGCCTGATCTGGTTGCGGCCATAATGCCATCAGGTGAGCGGTGAGCTGCTTTTGATTTCGGGCTGCAGAGCGCACTCTGTGGCAATTAAACATGCTCTCTGCCGCAAATTGAATCCTGCGGCTCGATTGCTTTCGAGCTCGTTTAAGTGTTGGCTTTCAATGATAAATCCATTGATTTTCAGTGGCAATAATTGGTATAGTTGGGGAGCATTTCACCGCACCGAGAGCAATGTTTGCTTTCCAACTCTCTTCCGGTCTAAATATATTCCTGTTTGTTTGCTTATTGCATAGCACACGCTCGATTAAATTGTTACTGCTAATGGGAATCTAATCTGCTTCCAGAACATGCAAATCCACAGGGATGAGATTTTCACTGATACAACTGGTTAGCACACAGAACATCTTTGGGCAACTTAAAACCTGACCGTTGTGTGCATTTGAATTACTCAAATAACAGCTGCAGTGGCCGGAAAGTTTACCACACCGACACACACTGCGTATACGTAATGCGAGTAAACAGAGCTCGAGCTCAAAGTTTCGACTTGTGCAGAATGTTGTGCGTGTGCATGGTTGTGTTTGTGTGTACGTACTTTTCAGCTATTATTTAAACAAATTGACTTCAATTCAACAGCAGGCGACTTGCACTTTGCATGATTTCCGACCATTAAAACCTGTCGACTGGCAGCCGAATGACAGGTGCCCTAGGATTGCGACTTAAGGTTGAAATACTGCCCGTTCGTGCCACATAAACTAATTGCAGTTTAGTGCGGAAGTTGCTGCTGCAATCATTTCAACTTGAGACGAAACTTTCATTGGTTGCGCACATGAAATGTTGATGGAAATACCCGAGTAAAGGTTCCATTCAAGAAAAGTGCACGGAGAGAAAAGCGTATTGAATACTCGTTAAGGCCTTGAAACAGCAGATTAAATAAAAGCCCTGAAAGTTTTTTTTCAGTTTCGTGTGTGTAAATAATTAAAATTCCCTTTTGCGCCCTCAGAGCAATGCAGCAATAAATAAATATTATTTGAAGCCAAACAAAAAGATTCCTGAAATTCAGCCAGGCTACTCGAAACTTGGTCTTTTCCCAACGTGTGGTGCTCGGTAAGTTGCAATCTATTGGCAATTGTTCAGCATGCCACAACAGCACAATCACATGAGGAAAACATTTCATTTTGCGAGGGGAAAGTTTCTCGACCAGCGGCCATTGTTGCCTGCATTTCCCAACTCGGCGGCGACTTATTTAATTTGTTTGGCTGCCGCATGCCACATGCCGCATGCTGTGTGCACCTGAGCGGTCTTTTGTTGGCTCTTCATGATTGCTGGCACTCCTGATTGAATGCACTCCTGACAGCTTAATTAACAAATCATTGGATTACCGGAATTTATGGCAGTTTCACTTTATCGTGCCATAAATCGTACGGCTGGATAACAACTTATAATTTATAATGGACTCGCATTTATTATTCTTCGGCGGCGCATAAATAATTTGAGCCTGGCTAATCAATCAATCGATTTGCGCTAATTCTTGCCAACCGGCGACGGAGGAGAAAGGGTTTAACTATCCGAGGCAAATGTCTGGCATTTGTTTAGGCCAAGGACAGAACAGCTGCGAATCGCCGAGGTTCATCTTGGCCCACTTGGGCCAGAAACTTTTCCACTTTCTTGTTTACTGCCACGCCCCCGAAAGGGCTTCTCTATGCAAATGCCTTTCGGAGAGACTCTGAGGATGGCGGAGCTGCAGCTCGGAAAATTGAGAAAATTAATTTCATTTCAAGATTTACTTCTTTGAAATTCTATTTGCGTGGCAGCAGCACCCCCCTCCCATCGTCTCCCCATCCTTCACCTTCACCCGGCGGCCATGTACGACAACATTTGAACAAGAGAAAACATTTTTTGTTGCTGCCACCGCTGCCTTGGCCGCGTGGCATAAATTTATGAGCGGCAAAACATTTCCACATGCTGCTCCCGACGCAGATTCTGATTCTGGTTCTGATTCTGATTCTGCCTTTTGGCATGCCGGCAAATCTGCGGCAGCAGCAGGAAATATTCAATCTATGCGGCATGTAGGAGCGGAATCTGACTCCGAGCTCATTGTTAAAGCAAAGTCAACTGAATAAATGCAAAGCAGGGCAAATGAGCGGGCTTGCTCCTCCGCTTTTTATTCCCTCACATGAAGTACTTGTATTTAGGCAGGCAGTTCGCTTGGTTATGCAAAGGATTGCTGAATGAAAATAATTTACAATGAACCGAAAACATCCGTGGTCTTTACTTTCATTTATAGATGCAATTTGCCTACACAATCCAAGCAAACTGTTGATATTCAAATTCTGGTGAATTATAAAATCGTGACAATTTTAGACCATAATACGAAGAAATGAAGAGGGAACAAATTTTGTGTTTGCATGTCTAAAAATAAAAATCGCTTGAAAATATATGTTAACGCTATAATTTCTTTAAACATTTCTTTTAAGTAAAGAGAAATTCTATAATATTGGTAAGAAAATATTTGGTGCTTTCTTTCCTTACTTTCCTAGGAATAATTGCATGGGAAGGGAATTCCAGTTGCCATCTGAGATACAGCCTACGGTTTTTTTGTTATTCTGAGGGTGTTGTTAGCATCTCGCTGGCTGCCAGGATACTCGGTTACACAGTATCTAATGACAGAATTTGTGTCCCAGTCGCAGCCCTGCTGTCATCATCATCCCTGCCCTGCTCCCACTTCTTGTGCACATCCCCTTTTTCGGGGCGCTCCTCGGGGGGAGGTGACAGCCCCCCTTTTGCTGTATCATTAGGCAGTCGCTGGCGGCTCTGTGTTAAGCGTTATCATTTGTCCTTGAGCTGGTTCAACTGTGGCCCTCGCTGAGTTTGGGTTTCTGCGGCGGAATCGCGTAAATTGTGCCCCAAAGATTAAAGGCAACAATGGCAGCCGCAACCACATCCTAGTCAATATGCCCCAGCCCTCCTCCGCCTTTCAGCATCTTGTTGTTTCTTAATTTTTGCTTAGCTGGCAGCCGGCGAAATGTTATCTGCGCGGCTATCCGATGTGTGTGTTCATAATTCCGATGCGACGTTGTTGTTGCGTCACCCGAGTGAAATTTAAGCAGCCCAGCCATAAATTATACTTGTGGCCCGGCCACTTTCGCTTCTACTTTCGCCGGAGCACACAAATATTTGCATACTTTTCCGGGGGGCGTGGTCCCAATACGTTCCACTCCATAATCACAGATCTTGCCGCAGCGAGTTGCCTCCAATGTTGCGTCACTGAGCCACTGAGCTACTACTGGGTTACTGAGCCACCGAACCATCGAACCACTGAGCCACTAAACCACTGAACGCCCACGCACTCGCAAATGTTCATTGCCAATAATTTCGACGGCAATTTTCATAAATTAGCCTGTCGCTTCTTCTTCTTCTTCTTCTTCTCTGTGTCTTCCGCCTCCAAAAACTGTCAACTGCTTGAACTGTAATCCAAATTGTTACGCAACGCCAAACTTAAACATACTTACTTATGCAAACACAGTGGGGATTCGGTAATGAGAGTTTTAAGTAACTTTCAGATTTGGTTTTCGGTACAAATAAATAAACATATGATTGAAAAGGATGTTACTTTCTGATGATGCACGGAAAATTCCTTTTGAACACAAGTTTGAATATGGAATCTCCACTGTAAAACTTTCCCAAGTTGAGCAGTTCATGTTGCAGAATTTGCCGAGCTTTAAACTTTAATTTATGTGGAGCGCACATATTTTAATGCCTGGGGGTGGCAAACTAGGTTTAAAGCCGCAGTGCCAGTGAAAGTATAAATTATCACGGTAATTAACTAGGACTCATACGTGGATAGCAACCCATTTCTCGGCTGAATTTTCGGGCATTTGGCTTTAGGCCTCTTTGCGCGGCCCATAAATTTATAATTTAACGGAGAGCCCACAAAGACCAACCGCAACCTCAACCCGCAGCCGCCAAGTATTCCAAAATATACGAGCGAAAGTTTAATTTGAGTTCGAATTTGGCAAAAATAATTATGCCGTCGAATGGTCGAGGGTGGTTTCAAGTTATTGTTAAGTAACTGCGGTTAACCTATCTCTTATTGTACAATTTACTTGTGATTAGTCTGTCACTTATGATTATGCAATATATACGTTCAGTCGTATAAATAAATAAGCCTTAGAAACGAAGGGTGACTAATATGAATTGAAGTTTTAATATGTGTTTAATATAGATTAAAAATTATTTCCAAGTATTAAGCAATTGGCAAGCCAGTAATACATAAATAGCATAGGTAAATTATTACAGGTTTTGGGTATTTAACCATTAAGATTTATTTCTATCGATTTCCTTTTTACCATCCTTGAGTTGACCCTCGCATATCTGGCTGACCCCATCGCTTGGGTGTCCTTGACAACTAAACCAGCCGAATGTCCGGCAATTTGCTCCGCCCCCTTTTGGCTTTTGGGGGCGGGAACTGGGAAATTAATTACCGCATCATGGCGCGAAAATGGCTGCGCTAGGCTAATGCCTCAAAAGTCATGTCCAACTTTGTGTGCTCTGCGCGTTGGGCCAACTAAAAAGTTTCTAATTACGACCATGAAACCGGGATGATGGCCCTTTCGAATCCCCGCTAACAACCCCCTAACAATCCGCCATATTTTATTCGCCCAGTTGATGTTTAAGTTTTTAATAACATTTGCCACGGTGTTTCGTGTTCGCGTTCCGCGTTTCCCGCTCCGTGTTTTCATTTTTTCTCCTTTCATGGAGGTGCGACGAGTTGGGGCACGGACTTGGGAGCATGTTAATACAGCCAGCTGGCAGGATGGAAGCCATGTAAATGGTAATTACACTTAAAGCCATAATCCAGCTTTATGCCTAAGACTCGCGCCTCCGCTGCTAAGCTCCGGCTCGAAGGCTTACGGCGGAGGAATTACGGCCCAAAAAAGCCGGGGAATGGGGAAGGGGATGCCTTTTTAGCCAGCGCCCACGACTCGATTTAATTTCGCCGAATTTAAGTTCCCAGCCAGAGATAAATATTCATATGGGTTAATTATATAAATTGTCCAATAATACACAAGGCAAAAGTTTCAGCCAACTTTCGGCAGTTGCGCAACGAAGTCCCGAGGAAAATGGGAAAACGGGAAATGTAAGGAGAATGTCTGAGCGGCGGAGCCGAGAACTTTCAAGTCTGATTATCCTGCTACAAAGCAGTTGGCTGTTCGGTAATCAGCTGAGCGACTGAGCTGCACTGAAACAATTCTCCGTTTGCCCGATCCGGATCGGGAATTCGATAGCCAGGGAAGAGGAAATGGAGGGGTGGGGGAGGAGGTTCTTCCGCCAGTTGAGTGAAATTCCAATGCCATGGCGATACGCGCACCCAGACTCCATCCCGATGACTGGGTGTCTTACGCACTTGTTTTAAAATGGCGGCTAGGAAGTTGCGACGCCATTTTGCCTTGGATTTTGGCGTCAATGCGCTCGTTGGCGTTTAAAAGGCAGACAGTTTGCTCCAGTTGCCTCGACGCGCAATTACTTAGGAACACAGCTCCGAAAATACGTATATTTGTATATACCAGTCCATCTGTATCTCAATGTATGCTTGCATATTTCTGGCAAAAGTTACAACTTTTCTTGGCCAACCAAAAAAGATGGTAAGAAACACGGAGAGAGCGAGAAAAAGAACGAGAGACAGGCAACAAGAAGAAAGTTTTCACTTGAAATTCAAGCAATTGCTTTTGAAAAGTTTCAATTTCTGGCAGTGTGTGTGCCGAGTTGTTAGGCAAATTCTCTTTATCCTCCGCGCGGCAGACCAAAAACCCAAAAACCGAAAGCAGAAAACAGAAAACTGAAAACTGAAAAACAGAACAGAACAGAACAGAATGTCGCGGAACAGAACAGAAAACAGCAGAGAATAAAACGGAATAAAACCGAACCGGGTTGAGTTGTTGAAAAAGTTGGTTAATGAAATTGTGTCAGCGGGTTCGGCTTGTCCCGCTTAAAAGGCATCAAGAGTGACATAAAACACAAAACGAAATCAAGCGCGCACTTGAGCCAAATTAATTGTTGGGACAACATTTCCTGTCCCCGCAGAACCTCGATACACTAGAAAAAAATACAAGCCAAAAGCGTAGTTTTTTAGGGAACTAAAAGCCTTAAGCAAATTCAACAGATAAAGGAATAGCTTTAATCAAAAATTATCAAATTATTATAAAAATAAACAATATATAAAAAAAACTTCAGGGAGCTCTTAAATTTAGAAATTAATTTGCAATTTGTGTTTTTCTGTGCATTCGTTCCCTTATCAATTTTGATTTTTTTAACCAGCTCTTTCGTTTTCACTTTCTGCTAGGCAAACACGTAATTTCCAAAAGCGAAAGGCAGCGAGTCATTCAGTTAACCGGGTACTTGTCACTTTTTTTGGCCGCCAAACAAAACCAGCTCGTTAGCGAGTCGAGGAAAAGGCCCGTAGATCATAATCAAGCGCTCTCGATACGCGATGATGGGTCGGGTTTTTCTGTCTGCGGTCCGGGTCAAACTTTGCGGCTAAAGTGCGGACAAAAGGGAGCAAAACAAAGGTAAGTCACAAAACCATTTGCATCCACTTTCGCCAGCGAGCCAGGTAAGTTGACTCCGGCCTGTCTTTAATAGCCTGCCATGACTCGACGGATCGGCGCAAGAAAGTTGCCGGCTGGCTGACGAAAAGCTGCAAAAAATGGGGCGAGGTGAAAAGTTGCAAATTGGAAAATCAGCAGAGGAGCAGAGGGTTTGGCTCCGGGTCCTCACTTTGCTGACAGCCAGGCAGGGCTGCTAAGTGCAACTAAAAAGTGTCTGAGTGTTGCAGCTTTGCTTGCCCACTCCGCTTTTTCCCATCCGCATGTGTCACACAGAGAATAATATTTCACAAGCAAAAAAAGTATGAAATGTTCCCTAGTTTGTTGTGAATTATTAAAAGATATAAGTAACTCACTGACCTACTACTTAAATTGAAACCATTTAATATAAAGCTGTTTATGGTAAGTAGTTTAATAAAAAACTCTCAAGTATTTAGCGATTAAAGAGTAAGAAGCTTATTTTTAATCGAATTTTCTACTCCTTCCGGAATTTCAATTTCTAAGTTCCGAAACAAAATTCGCAGAATTATCCGACTTAAGCATGGGATAGGTGTGCCTTTAGATCTTAATCCTGCGCTTTTTGGCTCAGTGAACTGGCACACATGTCCATGTCTTCGCATTTGCCATTGCCAAAAGGCGCCGCCTCCTTTGAATTATGTAGAATTTACGTGCTTTCAGCGCTTAAAGTGCAGCCATGTGCCAGTGTGTGTGTACATTTGGGGGGCAGTGTGTGTGGCAAGTGGTGTGTGTGTGCATCTCTGTTCGGGTGTGTGTGTGTGTGTGTGTGTGGGACCATTAGTTTTTGTGCTGATTATTATGGCTGCCGCAGCTCAGTGTAAGGATTCAGGAGGCTTCGGTAACTGGATGGCTAAAACGGGATGGGATGGCAAGGAATGGGAGGTGATGGGATGCGCCACGCCCACGTGGCACTGCATTTGTAACAGGTGAGCTTTATGGCTCAGTTACCGTTGCATTCAACGTGACTGTCTACGTGTGTGTGTGTGTGTGGTGTGTGTGTGTGAGTGCCCCTGCATGTTTCGTATTAAATTATGCTTGCCAACGCGCTTTCAACGTGCCCCCTTTTGGCCGCATTGCCACATGTAGGCCTTGACCCGAGTCGCAGGATCCCGTGCACGAAGTCTGATTGCCCCGCTTTCTTTTCCTGCCCTTCTCCCCAAGGCCTCCACACTCTGCAGCGTCTGGCTGACTCAAAATTATGATGCTGGCAATGAAGACATATTGGTAAATGCAGCTTTTCTCCCCGCCTTCATTTTTCTCCTTCCTTCAGCTCCTGCTCGTCAATCATCGCGCGTCATTAACAAATGCATCCTTTATCCCAGTGTGTGAAACGGCTTTCGCTCTGTCATCCGCCATTGTCAATCGATTATCTTATTCCCTTCAAACAGGCTCAAATTACTTTGCCAACTCACACAAAAAATTGGGTGTGGAGCGCTGCATTAGCAGGTGATTTATTTACCAATCAGAAGCGAAAATTGTGCAGCGAGTTTCAGGGAAACCCGATGAGTGAAATGGAGAAAGTGAAAACTGTTCAGAGTTAAATTAAGAAGAACAGACCGACAGAATTTATTTAGTGAATACCCACATCTGGTTTAAGAGCAGTCAACTATTAATTTCGTTCGACTAATTTGAATGTATATACGTATAGGGAACCCTTTTCAGCTCTTTACAAAGCCTTTTCTGCTCTGTTTCGGGTTACAAAAAAGGTCTGATATCGGGTCTGTGGCAATTAACAAACGAGGCCAAGAAAAAATGGGAAACAGGCAGCTGGATAGCTGGATAGTTGGATAGAGCAGCTCCTGCGATAGTTAGCCCAATTAACCCGCCCAGCCGCAAGTGGCCCACTTATCCCGAGGCAGGCATCAATGGGTTTAACTTTTTGCCAGACTTTCACAGCAATTTCACAATTTCGAACGGAGCTTCTCACCCACACACACACATACACAGATAGACCTACACCCTTGTGGGTGTGGGCCATGAAATTGTCATGCTCTACTAACTGTCCTAACTGAACTGTGTTGAACTGAACTGTGCCGAACTGAACTGAACTGAACAGAACTGAACAGAGCTGAAACTCTTCGAAAGTGCAGCTGCAACTGCAATATGCGGCTGTTTTTCAGGCATTTCGGCCACGTGGCTGCCACACAATGCTGCGTCAGTTTGGCGCGGGTGGCAAACCAGATTAAATTGAAAACCGGAGTGGCAAACTTTTGATTCGATCTGTCTAATGGACGCCTGGCCGGCATATTGGAAAAGTTCGCTCAAATTAAATGGACTCCTTAAGCTGATATTCAAATCTAAGCTTCGGGATCTAGAAGCATCGTTGACATTGGGAAGTATATTTCAAATTGAATTTAAAGGCCAGATATTCAAATGAAATCCAGATGAACGTTGAAAATCAATATAGCCGTGTTGCAATGACCAACATAAGAATAACATTAAATTTGAATGTCATGCGAAACGATTGCTAAACATCGTGAATAATTGAATAAGTGAATATTTGCGACAGGTATTTACATATTTGCTTCGTTTATTTGTCAGGGCTGTTCGATCTTCTTTACGCATATGTTTATGTTTAGGTTCATGTTTATATTCGCTTCCAAAACTCTTATTTCTGCTTACTTTCGACCCCGCAAAGTTACATGCTCCCCCTGTTTAGCATACAGCCTGCAGTGCGGAGAATTTGGGGAATGTTTTTGGGTTACATTATGCAAATATTTGGATCCATTGAGCTGCGGATTTGGGCGCAGCGAGTAATGCATTTTCTGCGACCCTGCTGGCCTTCAAAATCCCAGGGCTCGATCCACAGACATGCACCGCGGGCATAAATATTGATTTATATGAGCCTACGGTGGGAAATTTTGTACAGCTAGGCACGTTCATGCGGCTGGCTAAATATTAATGCGCTCTAAATAAAAAGCGGCAGGCGCAGCTGAAATTGTTTTTTCATTTTAGCCCTAAGCTCCCGTGCATTCTGCATTTTTATTTGTGCCTCTGTTTATTTATATTTTCAGGTTTCGGATTCAGTTTGTTTTTCGTTTTTAGTTTTTCGTTTTTCGTTGTTCGTTTTTGTGTTTGTGCATTTTTCATTACAGCATTGACAGTGACAACGGCAACGACAACGACAACGACAACTACAAATACAGCGACGGCAGGAGTGTGTGCCCCAAAAGGCATGTGTTGGTGTGTGGCATGCAACAATGGATGCGCTAGATAGTCGCCAGTAGCACTTGCAGCTGCACTGGTGTGTGTGCTGCCCCTGGGGCCTCTCTCTGTGTGTGTGTGCGTGTGTGCAAGTGTGTGTGAAGACGTGGCACTGTTTTTTATTTTGTGACGATTCTTCGGTCTCCCCCCATCGACATTTCCCCCTCGGGGGCACGCACAAAATGTGGCACAGCCAGTGTTCTAGTTCCACATATTGGTGTTCTTCGGCGTGTTGCCCAAGTCACTTAGGGAAAATATTGCTTTCAGAGGAGGGAAATTACAAATATATACTACATGTTAATAACGAGTATATAACACAACATTGTAACATAAAAAATATTGGAGACAAATGATTGGTAAAAAATGAGCACAAGCTGTGTACTCCGTGTACCATATTCTAACCACCGAATATTGAGATGAACAATGGTAAATGGTATCTTAAAATCACTTTCCATTAAACCTCCATAGAAATGAAAAATTAAACATATTTATAACAAATTTGTATGCTTTGAGAATAAGTTGTTTCATCAAGGTAGCCATTTACAACATTGCAGAACTTATCAAAAAAGAATAAAGACATACAACTTAGACATATTATATTCGGATGGAAAAGATGTCAAATCTAGACCGCAAAGTGTGAAGTTTTTCCCAGTACATGCTCTATCCAGGTTTTCCCTGTTCAATGGGTTTTTTCCGCAATCCTACTTGCCGCTTTGTCTGCCACCCGATGGGGCAGACCAACACTCTGCCGCTCTGTTTCTTATTGCCGGGCAATTTCTGGCTTTGTTGATTGCTTGACAAATTGCCAGCCAGCCAATGGGAGAGAAAGAGATGGGGAGATTCGGATAAGCCAGAAAGACAGAAAGAGACGGTCAGCAGATTTTAGTGCGAGTTGTAGTGTTCTTCTTGTTCTTCCCGGGGGGGTTTTGTTGCTGTTGTTGTTGCTATTGTTGTTGGCGTTGTTATTGCTGTTGTTATTGGTGTTGTTATCGGTGTTGTTATCGGTGTTGTTGCGGTGTCAGGCATTGACAGGTGATGCACAGGTGATTTCCGCGCCCATCGCCTGACCTGTCACTGCACTCGACAGCGCCAATGAAACGTAACAAATTAACGATTTCTCCATTTCTCGATTCTCCGGTTCCCCCAATTTGTCGACTTCTTCTTTGTTGCGGCGTGCCTCTGATATTTGCAACATTTAATTTGATACATTCGCGAATGGCTTTGGACAATATTTCATGCATTACAGCGTCGCTAATTGAATTAAAGCGCGTTCGACAAACAACATTGGATGGATTCCCCGCAAACGGCAATGAATACGAAATTAAAAATCGACGCATCAAATAAATATAAATCATATGCACAATCATTTTTCTGTAATTTTTCCGCACCGTTAGTGCGTTTGTGTGTGAGTGTGTGTGTTTTATTGCGTTTTAGTCAAAAGTCATGATGTTTGTGTGGGATATTTACCGCAAACGCCGCATGCCGCAATGTATGCTATAATAAAAATAAGTGCCGTGGGTTTTTGCAGCCTGTCAAGGACACGGCCGTGCTTGATGCGATATAATCCACTTGATGCCGGCATATTGTTGCTGTTGTTGTTGCTTTTGTTGTGGTTGTTATTGTTGTTGTTGTTAGTGATGCTGTTTGCTGCTGTGGTTGTTGCACTCTTTTCCCGCTTGTTGTTGCTGTCAATTGTTTTGCATTTCTGATTCAATTTATCAGCGCTTTAATTTCATTTTATTTGTCACTGCACTTGCATTTCAATTGGATGACATTGCCTTTAATTGAAACGTTTTTCCCTCCGGTTCTAATTGTTTTTTTCCACCCTCACTACTACTCGGATTTTTTTTTTTGTTATTTCAAACTTAATTAAATGCAATTTCTGCGTTGATTTATGCACATTTTAAGCGACCACATTGCTAAGCGCCATTTGCAATTAATTTTCATGTTTTAATTACGGGAATTTCAATTGTTTTAATGTCGTTTTTTTGTGTGGCCTTTTTTTCGTGTAATCCTTTAGTCACATTTTAGCTGGGAGCACGTGGCTGCCATATGCCTTCGCATTGGAAATTCATCACTTATTGTTCCGCAAAAACTGACCACGTTGTGTGGACGTTGCGCATACGCCGCGTTGACCGCACTAAGCCCGCTTGAAAAAACTGCACCGCACCGAACCCGTTACCGTCGTGGTCAAAGTTCAACTGATGGGACGGCAGCGTGGGACTCGCCTGCCAGTCGCTGCTGTTGTTGTCCTGCCTTCGGTTGCACGGCTGCTGCTTTTCCTGCTTTTCTCGGTTTTCCCGCTGCCGCTTTAGCCGCCTGTCTGTTTACTTTACGCTTTCGCACGCGACTGACACGAGGACCCAAGGAAAATCAAGCAACACCAGTAGCAACATCACAAGCAGCAGCAGCAGCAGCGGCAGCGGAAAAGTCTGCACAGGCTTCGTGCTTCGCTCTCTCCGGAAGTTTTCCTCTCATTTTCTTCTGGGGAAAGCCTCTCTCGGTTTATAGCATCGCCCTCCCGCGTGAAATGTTTGTTTAATTGGTCCTTTGAGGGGAAGCCGCAACCACAACCCTGATATCGTCCCCAACTTTAAAAAGAGTGGGAGTTAAAAAGGAATCCGAAAATAGGTTTGTTCAATTAATTATTTATATATTTAATTAATTAAATTAAATATTCATTGCAAGCAATTAAGCTTATGAAATATTTGTTGACCAAGAAGAGAAAAGGGTTGTTTTCATGGTAATATTCTTAATGGGGTCCATTGAACTAATTAAACACTAACCAAATTTAACCTTTGAACTTAGCAAATAAAAAAGAGTCCTTACATTTAAAAATTGTTAAAAATAAAAAAGCCCAAGAACATTTGCTTTGATATCATTTTATCATAAATCTTATTTTAATTAACTTAGCTTGTATATAGGTATATATGTAGCTATTTTTTTGAATTTAAATAAAAGATGAATTGTTTTTATATAAATTTATTTTATTATTTCATATCATGTCCTGTTTGAAGTCCTTTCAATATTGCCAATCACCAGACAACAGCTGTTACGGTTTTTATAGCAAACATTTCTGGTCAAGTCCCCTGCTTTTTCTCTCTCTCTCTCTCTCTCGCTTTCTCTTCCTTATTGTTCGTGCGCATAATTAAATTCTCTCAGCTTTTTTCGCTGCTCTCACGGCTCTCTCTCCTTTTGCAGACGTCAGCCGAGCGCCGAAAGCAACTTCGTCACGCATCTCGACTTCAATCGGGGACAAACAAAGCGCCAACAAACCGCTTCAATTTGGGTTATTGTGCTGAAATTAGTTGCGACCAAGTTGGGCGGACTTTCCATTTCAGCCAGCTCATGCTCTTGGCCAGATTTCGGTTAGCAAAAGAAAACGGCCTTGCATACTTTGGGGCTAGCCAGAAATCCAGGCTGAAGACTGTTAACACGCTTTAGACATTGTCGAGCACTGAAAGCCTTTTCGCGTTGAAACCGTTATCTTCGTAGATGCCGAATTACGCATGAGTTATTTGGCCGACAAGAACAAGGTGGGTCGGAAAATTTCAAGTGGTTTTCAAAACGAAAAACTTGACAATATGGCAAAAAAAATTAATTTTAAAGGACTTCCATTTTCTATTTGAAAACCAAATTTCTATTTAAATTCACAAGTACATTTTATAGTTTAATAAAACCTTGTTTGCCTATGTTTTATTGATATTTGCATTTAAAGCTACAAAATAGAACAAATGAAGAACTCATGAATACTTTATTCAGCTGGTAAGTATGTACGTGTAGAAAAAGGCAGTGTCCTTTTGCTTTGTATTGACCCTTAGAAACCCAACAGACTGATAAATCTTTCTCTTGACCGGAGTGCCAGTGGAAAATAATACCCATATATTAGGCAATGAAAACCTGACCATCAAACATCTAGTCGAGTATGGTAATTCCCACTCCCAGATACTCGATATCTGCCACACTGACCCACTCAATCTCACTTCCCGCCCAGCATCCGTATAAATGGCCAACAATTTCTGCTTCTGTTGCCGGGCCATATAAAAAGTTACACTTGCCGGGACCCTTACTTTTATTTTATTTTATGTACCCGCAGCCGCAGATTGCTGCAGCTTTCATTATCTAAAAACAAGAAAATCACAGACAATCAGTTAACGCTGCTCAAGCAAATAAACTCGTCAGGATCCGCAAAAAGCGAGAGTGAAAGGCAGGAGAAAGGCGGCAGAGGAAGAAGCCCAGACAGGCAAGAAGTTTTCCCACTCGTGTGCTTCTTCTGGCTTTCGCTTCGAGGAGGAGACTCCAAGCAAAGTCGGGGAAAAAGTTCGACCAGAGTTGTTTGCCCGTTTGCCGGTTCCAGTTTGCAGTCAATGGTGCGTCATTATTTTCATTTATTGGCACAATCAGTCAACGTTTTATTTCCGGAATGTAATTAGGTAAGCTGCCAGAGACAAAGCATACACGCTCGCACTCACACACATGCCTGGCACACACACAAGCACTCACGCACGCACACACACACACACGCCGGAAATACGCTGACAGATGCAGATGGAACGGGGGAGCGGGGGGGAAAGAAGCAGATTCCGCTGCGAGTGTCCTTTATGGCACAGTAATGCGAGAAGTTTACGCCCAAGTAGGGGCAGCCAGACAGCCAGCGAGTTCCAAGGACCCTACAGTGTGCATCGTCTGGCCGAGCCAGCTGGTTAACTACACTGCCAAAAAAGTATAGCCAGCTTTCCTTCATTCATAGACGTGCTTATTTGATAGGGCTGATTTTCCTTTTTTTTTAAGAACCAACCCTTTGAAACTGAAATACTATGAAATATTTTTGGTTTGTGCTATTTTCGATTAGGTGTAAAATATAAGCCCAAAACATTTAATTCTTGCCTTGATATTTTCACTGGCATTTGTTCAGTGTACACTTGACCTCGTCCGCCACATTTGAAGTACTCGCACAATACAATTCCAAATATAAACACGCAATTATTTGCGTATTGCCGGCAGGGCGAATTGCCAGGGGATAGTGGGCTAACTGATCCCACTCCGCCGAGCGGTGATGGAAAACAACATCTTCGGTGCCGGGCCAAATTGAAAACAAATGGGCAGGAGCGGAATAGACTCCGCAGGGCTAAAACGGCTGGGGACTTAACAAGGGAAAACATCTCAAACCAAATGGTAGTGGAAGTGAAAAACAAGCTGCAGCAGCAGCCAGCGAAATTTCAAAAATGCTGCCACCTCCGCATGAAGCACCAGCGTCAGGTAGCTGAAAATGGAAAAGTTTTTGGCACGCGGAGATGAATTGCTCGCTGCGCCAGCACACAATGGCCAGGAACAGGCCGGGGAAACCTCCGCTTCCCGCTGCCCCGCTGCCCCCTGGATCCCCGTACACCGCTCAGAAAACGGCGGAGAAAACCCCAGGAAAAGCCAGCAGATGGCAGTGAGTGAAGCGAAGCGTTCCAGATAGAATTTGAGCGCAGTAAATTTTTCAATCGACTCGCTAATAAAGGCAATAAATATTCGATTCGCTTTCGTTTGCCTCCGTTTCGATTCGATTCGTTTCGTTTCGTTTGAAGTATTTGCTTTTTGCTTTCTGCTCTCGGCTCGCTGGCTATACAGCTCTCTATAGTTTCGTATTATGTCTGATAATCCTGCAGCTCCCCGTTTTCTTATCAGCCATTTTCGTGCAATTCCGCTCGCTTATTTTCAATTTTCTTGCCGCTTTGTTTTGCTTTCCCACTTGTTAGACAGTGCGACAGGGAAAATTTCATTTCGTCTCACTGCATTTCACGTTAAATTCAATTTAACGTGCTGGCATTTTTCACTACCTACCTTATTCCCCGACCTCCTACCTCGGGTGGCATTATTCCGGCAAACATAGCTCACAATTTCCATCGCTTCCACCGCCGTGTTCCGACCAACATCCAACATTGAACAACCAGTGTGCATTGTTCGCTGTCCGTTGTTCGCAGTAAATAAAAGGCGAAGCAACAAAGCAGAAATGAAGAAATTCCCCAAAATGGAAATGTGTCACACAATGTCGTTCGGACGTTTTCCCTTTCGGCCCGAGTTTCCCTGGAAGCGTGTTAAGCGCATAAATGAGCCACAAAATTGGAATCAAAAGAATTGCAGGACCCAGGACTCTGGCCAAACTGCTGACGTAGACGAACTGGAAATAGTTTTACAGCCTCTCATTTTCATTTTTCAAACATTTTCCGATCTGTGGGTTGGAGGCCTCTAGATTTGAGCGCCACTTAACCAAATTGAATATGGAAATGGATTTTTATTGTGATTTTTGCCGATTCACTCGGCCTTTTGGTATTCTTCGCCGCGATTAGATTATCCACCAGTTGGCATCATTGATTTTCCCAGGAATTTCCGGCGGCGAACTTTGGCCGAAGTTTATTGAAATATTTAGCGGCAACTTAAGTAATAAGTTGCCGAATCAGTACGCAAAAGATTAAAGTCCAATAAACTAGAGGCAAGGGGCTGGGCGCATCGCATACCAGAGAGAGGAGAAACTCTTTTCAAAGCGGCGAAAACCACTGGCAGAAATTGGATTTTCATTGGAAATTACTGGTAAAAGTTTGCCCGCCAGATAGTAATGGGCTTTTAAGCCCTTTGAGCCGCAAATTAAAGTCCCCTCAAGTGCTTCCAGTCACCTTCAGATGTTGCAACAATGGGCTCGCAAATGTCGTCCGACGCTGATTGTTTCTGCAGAAACTCTGGTGGTGCGGCTTCCACTTCCACGTCCACTTCCACTGGCAGTCCTTAATTATTTTTCACTGACGAACAAGGCCGAAACGAGCTGCCAAGCGGCCAATTATCCGCCATAATGCGGTGATTTAATTTAAAAACCTGTCACAGAGTGAGCCATGTGTCACCGCGTTCCCCCTCGGCAACCGCCAACTCTTTCCGTCTGACAAAGAATCGCGAATACGGCTTTGTTTCGGCCATATCTTGTTAATTATGCCCAAGGCTACAAGGAGCGGGTTGGAGCGGGTTGGAGGGGGAATATATGACGACAATGACACCTTTGCATGTCCGAAGCGCTGCAATTTACGACTTAATCTGCGCTTAACCAGGCTAGGAGCATCTTTTGTCTTTCGCCCGCTGCCTTTTGGCACTCTCAAATGAACAGAATGCAGAGCCAGCTTACCGAGTAGTTTATATCCGCTTAAACCATTTCATTACGACCAGCCACACAAAGGAGACAACTGGCTTAGTTTGATGGCCAGCCCAGAATAGAGAACAATACCATCGATGCGTTCTCAATTGTTATGGGAAAAGGTTTTGTCACAGGACAATAAACCTCATCCAGTAATGAGAATTTCACTTTGCAGCTGAAAATGGTAAAACAATGGAGGAGATGCTTCGTTTGCCTGTCATGTTCGCATTCAATGAAATTAGCCCAGTTAATATTCAGTCAACATCCAGCTAGCACTTGTGAAATAGGTTCGTTCGTTTAAGACTTAAAGCGACTGAGCTTCCGGCCAATCCATCTGCCAAGTGGGCGTTCGTTCCATTCTGGCCGCAATTTTCCTGCCATCTGCTCCTTTTTCCCATCATCTTGCCACAACAACGCCCGCAAAATGCCAGCCAGATCCTGCAGAAAATAATGCCGATGAAAGGGCTCCAGAAGTTAAGGCTCATTTATCATTCGCCTGATAGATATTTCACAATTAATAATTGCTCGACGTTCGTGTTCATTGGCAAAATGCGAAGCTTCAAGTTGAAAGCTTGCTGCTCCTGGAAAATTGAGTATAGCGAAAGTTGTCAAACTCAAACTATAAGTTTGCAGATGAAAAGTTTTAAGTGACACACTCTTCAGTTGCAGAATCACAGCGTGAATATAATTCAATGACTTTGCTTAATTTTCTTTTGTCAGGCTTATGCAAACTATGAAAGTATTTAAGTGATTTTAAATTTATTTAAGAATTTTGTGCTACAGTAATTAATATTAGTATGTACATATTCTATGCTTTTAGTTTCATGTATTTTACATATTTAGTCACACGATTTTATCGCCAAGCTAATGGTTCGACAGTGGATCATTACAAGTGACGTAACTTTGGCATTTCAACCCAGCTTGCAGCTCCATTTCGACGTTCTCTGTCGTCCCTCTGGAAAGTGCAAAATGCAGCAACTTACCACTTAATCCCGGCTTAAGTAGCCTCTCCTTCTTCTCCATTTTCTCCACCCCCTCGAAAGTACCGCAGACCAATGGAAATCCCATCCAGATCCTGGCAGAAGCCGCAGTCGAAGCTGCAGCAAAAATCGAAAGCGCGCCGCTCTTTGTCTTTTGTTTGCTGATTGCATTACGTCCTCGGGAGTTTCGGTATATCTGCTGTAAAATACATACCTCTGTGTATGTAGAGCAAAAGTTTTAAATTAAAAGTCCAACGCCAGCTTATGGAACAGTTTATAGCCGCTTAAGCCGAAGGAGGAAACCATACGGACGGGCTGCTGGTTTGCGGTATAAAAAATGGGAGGGTAAGTGAAAAAATCCCCATCGTTTGGCCGAAACAATGCAATTAACTGTTGACCAATGGGAGGTGGAGATGGCCATAACTTTGCGATTATCAGTGCCTCGATAGGGAAAATCTAATCACTCACTTCTACCCCACCCACTCGCTTGTTTGCTTACTTCCCGAGAATTCCGCCTGACGTCAAACAAATTTCTTGCGAATTTCTTTACTTTTAATAAACACTTTTCGGTTGTTTGGCTTCGTTTGCTCTTTTCGGGACTTTTAAATGAGGTACGCACGCCCACACATCTGGCCCTCTGGGGAAACGGAAAGTAAACTGTGGCACATGTGTGTTTATATTGCTAATAACTTGACGTCTGCCTCTGTATTTGTCTTTGGCGAAATGAAATTAAATTCCTCGTGTCAGCCGAGGGAGCGTTTAGGCCCCACTCGCTGCTGAAAAGCATTGGGGTTGGGGTTAAAGGACATCCCTGTCCTGTCACAATCAGACTCTAAAGCCCCGGGTGCGGAATGTGGCTTTAGCGTGTGTGTGAGTGTGTGTGCGTTCCACTCGCAACATAAACTAAAATAGAACTTTGATGTCAGACGACATCAGCAACAGTTTGCTGACCACCGAGGGTGCCACTGGGATAATAATGGCCAGGGGCTCCGGGCGAAGATGGAGGCTCCTAATTAGTTTTTATTAGGATGCACATGCTGCCGCCGTTCGCTGGTCAGGTGCCATCCACTCTCCTGTTTTTAACCTTACTACACTGAGCAAAATAAATCCAATGTTTAGAATATGGTTTATCTGTTGACTATTAAAAGTAAAATAAATTATAAAATTTTAAGAATTTATTTATTTACAAAAAAATTATTTTAAATTAATTTCAGAATAATACAATCATTCTTTAGTTTATATTAGGTTCAAATCAGAAGCATACATTATCATTGGATAAATATTATGCTGGTCCTAAAGTTTACTCTTTCTAATAATGTAAAAAAGTGCAATTATTCCAGGTGAAAGTTTGTATTTTCTTTCAGTGTGCGGGCAACAAAAGCGGCAACAGTCGCTTCCGTTTAGTGGCTTGGCTGCTGCCGGAACCGGAAACGGATGTGGATGTGGATGTGGATGTGGATGCGTGTGCGCTCGTGTCCAGTGCAGCAAATGCAACTGTTGCAACTGGAAGTGCACCTGCAGCAGATGCAGTGACCTGTGCGGGTAATATGGGTATATGCGAGTGGTACTGAGGGCGGTTTTAAGTGCAAAACGCATCATGTGGTTAATGCACTTTAATTGCCATTGGCAATTCCAAACTAGGATGCCGGCATCGGTGGTTAGGGCACCACTCGCGAACCACCCACTGGCCCAACAGAGCACCACCACCTGGCCCGTGCGCACCATTTAACTTGATTAAAGTTCGCATTTGGATAACTTTGAGGCACTTCTAAGCGGCAACAAAGGCGGAGCGCGGCACTAAAACGTAATATCCACCAGTAAAATCAACTGGAAAACCCGGAGCAGCCAGTAAATCTACGGCACACAAAGGAAATGCCACGGCGGCTCAGACTCTCTCTCTCGCACACTCCATCTGGCCGTCTCGCTCTTCTCCGGCAATTCCCCGGCGTGCAATGAAAGCGTTAATAAATTTCATGAGTCCTCGCATAAAAACTTCCGCCCACCTTCCACGGCGACCCTCTTTTCGCTCTTTGAAATGCAAATTTCGGATCCTACACTGCACCCCGCCGCCCCCTCTGCTAAATGTAAATCACATTCACAATCAGATTAAATCTCAATAAGCAATGGACTAAAATTCAAATGCCATTTTGCCATTAGACCGCACAAATATTGTCACAGAAATCAAGGCCCCCAACAAAAGTTTCCCGCTGCGCTGGGCTTCCCTCTCTCAGTTTTCCTGCGACTTTTCCACACATATGGCGCAGCGGGAGTGCTTTTCCCGCCCCCTTCTCCCCGTTTTTTGTCGCTAGTATTTATTTAAAAACATGGCAGCAAATGCGGAGCTACACGAAAATGTTGCATTGAATTAACATTTAGAGAACACAAAAAAATGCCGTGTTCAGCAAACAACAAGAACTGAGCTACATGTTACACATTTTTAATGTTCTCTGATGGCGCTTCAACAAAAAAATAATAATATGGCAGGAAAAAAACTAAAAACTGAAAATAAATGAATGCAAATAATTTACAATGGAATAAAGTGTTGACAGGGAAAGTTTTCCCTGGGAAATTTGCATAAAAAACTTATTACGCGTTTACCTTTGGGGGGAAAGCCAGTAACTATCAGCGCCAAGAGCTCTTGAAACCTCTACAAAATAAATCAGAAACGCTTATTGGGAAAATTAAAAATTCAAATGAAGTCCATACTTGTGGATCCCAGCATATCAAGTGCATGTTTAAAAACTTACCAAGTGATGCGTGAGTTAAGCCTTCTCAATATTTAAATTGTTTCAATTTATTTGCAGGTATCTCAATAAGAGGTCATCAGTAGCAACATTTTTATCGTTGTACTGCGATTATTTAACAAACATTTTATTGCATGTTTTTTTATCTAACCATGTTTTGATTTTATTCTACCGATATTTACAAATCAAATGAAAATTAATTGTAGTCTAAATGATTGCAAACTAATTGTGCATGCTATTTGAACATGTCATTTGCTGAATTACATTTTATTTGTCTATGCAAAGAAATCAAGTAAACAAATCAATCGTGTGGCTAGCTTACATTTTAGCTATTTGGTTTCAGGGATATTTCATGTTATAACTGCATAGATGTAAATGCGAGTTTCCATCTTGTTTTCTTTTTAATCACAGTTTTAACATTGTGCTAAGCATGTTTTCCAAAAATATTATTGAACGATATGTTTGTTTGCCTATAGTTATTTTATAGTATTGTATCTGCGGAATTTATTTAAAGTGAACTTGAGCTCTCCTTTAAAGGCTCCCCTGCCTTCTGTCCTATGCTCTTTTTCCGGATGCACTTTTAAAATTAAAACTGCCATTGTGCGTGACTGTCTAGACCCGGCATTTATTCGCCAGTCGAGCTGCTGTAAACAAAGGAGTTGACAGCGGCAAAGGCAGCGGCCGAGGCATTAACAACAACGAGCGCAAACAATGCGCAACAATATCCAGCCGCCTTACCAGCCTTAACAGCCTGTCGTGCACTGTACGCGGCATTCCATTTTTAATGACGCCAGTCAACAAATGCGCGCAGCTGGAGGTGGAGTCCTCGGCGAGTCCTTGCCACACTCGTGTTTAAAGCGACACTCGAGCCGTATCCCCTCATAACTCGCATAAATCATTGCTCTTTTCGGGCCCGTGTAATGAAAGTGCTTAACAGCCACTCGAGATCTCAACAGGGCCAGAAACCGAACCAGAACCAGAAACAGAATCAGACTCAGACTCAGAATCAGAAACAGAAACTGAAGCCGCGATGTAAAGCCACTTCAAGCGAATTACATGACTCACCACTCCACGGTTCCCGAGTGCCGGATCCCGGGAAACAAAAGTCACTTCCCAATGGGAAGAGGAACCATCAAGTCGAGATGATATGACACCAGCAGCGACAAGCCAATCTGATTCGGGAGCGAAAGGGAACCGTGACTTGTGGCTTACCTTGCCGACTGTCAGGACAAATAAAACGGCTGCCCACATTCAAATTAGCACTTGTCGCCCGTTAAATCTTTCGCCCAGGAAGTTCCACTGGCGCAGATGCGACTGGCAGTTAGACACTGGGATAAATACCTAAAAAATCCAACCCAAAAAAAATTAGGAAAACATAAACGCAATCTAATACGGAAAGCATTTCCTCTTTTATAAACAAACCTTTTTGTACTGGTTTTGTTTTGATATTTTTAGATATTGTCTAGTTCTTGAGCTTATTGAAGATTGATGGCTTTGTTCAGGGCAAAACATTAATGAACCAAAGACAATCATTCATTATTAAAAAATTCTCAAGAAATGTTTAAACCTGACATACTTTAAGTGATAAAGCAACTAGGCTACACAATATGTATTAAATTTAGGAAGTTATTGCAACAATTTTTTACTTGCATCTCCTCACATATTTCTTAATGGTTTTTTTAAGTCAGTTTTTTCTTCAAGTGCATTACCTCGAAAAGTTGGCACCGCCCTGCCTGCACTTTATGCTTTTGATAAATCGCTCGAGTTGAGACGACTTTTCCACGAAGGTGCTTGGAACAATGTCTCAGCTTATAAATCTTGTTTGGTCTATCGCAAGATGTATGTGTGTGTGCTCCACACGTGGAGCCAGGATTCCCCCCATTTTCCCACCCTTTTACCCCCTGTTGTTGTGTGTTTTTGATAAATACGCGGCTCACTCTTTTGGCAGCCGGTCCACTGGAAATCCCAGCCACTTTTCTCAATCGATTCTTGGCATGAAAAATGAATATATGTACACGAATTGAGTGCGTGCCACGCTAATTAGAAGATAGCCTGTTTATTTTTATTTTTTCGCTTGTCAAAAGTGTATAGATCGATACACAAATGCGGTTTGCCAAGCCAATTGATAACCGAATTCATGGAAATGCGGTTTTTACTTTCAATAACCTTAGCCAAAAGAATATTGGTTATCAGCTTTCGCTCTATCAATTCTGGGAATCACTTTGGCGTTCTGAGAATAGGCAAACTAGAATCCGCTGATTTACGGACATATAATCGGTAGATTAAAATCACTGCTGAAGTGGCTCTTGAAAGTGATCGCTTAAATCGCGGTTCCCCAGAGAGCTGCCAGATTGTCGGAAGTGTTTAGTCACCGGGGCCTAAATAAGGTCTTATATCATATGCGGCGGCGATAAGGCAGACAGTCAGACTTCCAGACACCGAAGGGGGTGCGCTGGGTTATCAGGCGACAAGGCCAATGATTGGAGTGCCATTTAGGCTGGCAACCAGCTATCTTAGCCCCTTTGGATATGAGTCTTAGCCCTGCAGAAAGCCAATTAGATGAACACTCGTCATGTCTTCTTGTTGGCCCCTATCTAATCTCAGTGCATTGCCAATTAGTGGTTAATTTTAGACCCTGGCGGATCTTATTTCCCAGAAGCTGGAGTATAAAAGGCCCTGTGGCTTGCCAGAATCACCAAATTTAGAGCAATTGAAGTTTTCAAGATGCAGCTTTTTACACGAGTTATTCTGTTGGCCGTGACCCTGTTCAGCGTGAGTTACTAAAACAAAGTTTTCTCGTAGAATGTTTAAAGTTTTCAAGTTGGCATTCTTGTTGTGCATTTTCTTGGGAAGTACCAGCTGAACTTAATCACTTATAGCCTTTTCACTTGATAAAAACGGGTAGATATTTTGTATTTATCAACAGAGTTTTTTATAAAGTATTACTAACGACAAGTGCATTTATCATTTTATAGTTGAAGATAGCATTCACAGAAACATATTCGTTCTGTATCGCAAATAAATAACTTACAATGCGAGACAAAAAAGTATTTCAACGAAAACAAAGTTTCTTTGCTTACAAAATTGATTTGAATGAATAGAAAAAATTAGAACAAAGTTTACAATTTGTTTCTTTAAATATATTTTATCCCGATTACCAGGTCAGTGCCGTGCCACGATTTGGAGAGGAAGTGGGTCTGGAGCAGGCTCTTTTCCGCATGGTTTTGGGTGAGGCCGCGGGCCGTGCCCTGAATCCGGCTGCCCAGAGTTGTGCCAACCTTTATTTGAACACGACCCAGAAGTACGGCGACCAGTTGGCCAATGCCACCAACGAATGCGAGGAGGCTGCCAACCGCACCAAGGTGGCCTACAGCCAGAGCAGCAACTCGACTGTCAGCCAGATTCGCCTCCAGCTGTGGAACCTGCAGCAGAACCTTGAGTCCTGCCGCAACGAGACGGACTCCGCCCTCTTCCTCAACTGCACCGTGTCCACTGTGAGTCTGTTTGCCCTTCACATACACGATTGCCGTTGTTGACCTTAATTTATTATAGTTCGACAAGAACCTGCAGCTGCTGGACACCTCCAACTCGCAGGCCTACCAAGCCCAGACCCAGTTCACCTCCAACCAGACCCAAGTGAGTGCCCAGCGGACCAACTGCATCAGCTCGGCGATCAGCGAGGCCAAGGTGCAGTCCATCCAGGCGGCCAACGACTACGACTCCTGTTTGGCCAAGATCCCCGGCCAGCGGGTGACTCCCCAGGAGACTCCACGTGAGATTCCCCACGACAAGGAGTACGAGCAGATAAGGCCAGCTCACGTGGCCCAGGAGCAGATCCCCGAGGAGCAGGACATGCCCCAGCAGCAGTACAAGGAGCTGCCTTTGACCAACTAGGGTTCAAACTAGTAATTCAGCAATAAACTGTTTCATTTCACAAAGATCTAACCGATTGTTTTTTTTTAATAATCTAAGAATTGCCATAAATTACTAAAAATTAATTACAAGCAAAAAAACACCAACTATGTTATGATAATCATACACCATACAATGTTGTATGTTCCTCATTATCGTTTAAAGCCCTTTATGCCAGTTATTTACTTTATTGCAGGCATTGCTTTATCTGCTTGTCAATCAAAACTTTGATTTTTTCCTTTGAACTTACAAGCAAAAGTTTCCCATGTTTTGACCAGCCTATCGCTGGAGTTTCCCGAGCCCCATTGAGGGGTTACTCACCCAGAAGCCCCTTTCAGCCACTTCACACCCAGTTCCGCACCCGAAGGGCCTTATCATGGTGACGGCACTTCGGCCACTCATTGTTATCATCAATTAGACTGCTTAAGACTTATCACCTGCCCGCTGATTGCGGTGCGGGCCACCGAACAACAATAGATAAATGCAATTAAGGAAGGAGGAATGAAAATAAATAAAAATAAAATATGGAAAATCGAATGCTCGGCGCTTTAAAATGGTCACCTGCCAGCGCAGCTAACTCAGAATCGACTTGAACCGCCAAGATGGAGGTTCTTTGCAAGTTTTTGACGCTCTGCTTGCTGCTCGTCGGCGCTCAGGTGAGAGTGCCCCTCCTTTTCGAGGGGTGGAGTAACTCCGGAAAATCAGCTTATATAATCCGCAAATACATCCGCAGGCGTTCACGAAATCGGCGGAGAGTTCCAAGGAGCTGGTCTGGCAGTCCTTGCTCTTCGATGCCGTGACTGGCAACCTGCAGGAGCCGCAGGCCGATGAGCTCGTCGAGTTCGACGAGTGCACTGCCCTCTACACCGTGGACAACATTGCCATTCTGCTGACGGCTGGCTACAAGATCCAACGCTGCAACAATGTGTACTCCAGGGATATCAACAGGTACTTGCAACGCGAGGACGCCATCTACTCGAAGTATTCCTTCGAACGCGAGTTGATTGGCTGCGCACTGCGTAATTCGGAGCGCCACACCCGCGATTGCTACGTGGATGCCGTAAGTTCACATTGGATACCTAATTTCCATTGCAACTCTAGTGAAGGATACTTTTCGGAATAGGTCCTGAATCTGTTCAGCTCGGTGAACCGCAATCGGTACGATGTTCGTCGCCGAAGGGCCTGCATTCTGCGGGAATTCGAGAGGGCTGCCATCAAGTTGGAGGCTGCCTCTTCCGAATTAGCCGACTGCCTCGCCCAGGTGCAGCCACTCCCGCCCCAGAATAGCACCCTGCCACCACCTCAGAACACCACCGCCGGCGGTCCGGGATGGAACACCACCCAGTGGCCCAACACGAACACCACTCCCAACTTCACCACCACTACTACTGAATTACCATGGTGGGGAAACAACTCAACGCAAGGTCCGTGGCTAAATACCACTACCGAAGGTCCGTGGTGGGGAAACAACTCAACTCAAGGTCCATGGGGAAATAATACTACCGAAGGTCCATGGTGGGGAAACAACTCAACTCAAGGTCCTTGGGGAAACAACACCACTCAAGGTCCATGGGGAAATAATACTACCGAAGGTCCCTGGTGGGGAAACCACTCAGCACGGGGTCGATGGGGAAACAACACCACTCAAGGTCCATGGGGAAATAATACTACCGAAGGTCCATGGTGGGGAAACAACTCAACTCAAAGTCCATGGGGAAACAACACCACTCAAGGTCCATGGGGAAATAATACTACCGAAGGTCCCTGGTGGGGAAACAACTCTACTCAAGGTCCATGGGGAAACAACACCACTCAAGGTCCATGGGGAAATAATACTACCGAAGGTCCATGGTGGGGAAACAACTCAACTCAAAGTCCATGGGGAAACAACACCACTCAAGGTCCATGGGGAAATAATACTACCGAAGGTCCCTGGTGGGGAAACAACTCTACTCAAGGTCCATGGGGAAACAACACCACTCAAGGTCCATGGGGAAATAATACTACCGAAGGTCCATGGTGGGGAAACAACTCAACTCAAGGTCCATGGGGAAACAACACCACTCAGGGTCCATGGGGAAATAATACTACCGAAGGTCCCTGGTGGGGAAACAACTCAACTCAAGGTCCATGGGGAAATAACACCACTCAGGGTCCATGGGGAAATAATACTACCGAAGGTCCCTGGTGGGGAAACAACTCAACTCAAGGTCCATGGGGAAACAACACCACTCAAGGTCCATGGGGAAATAATACTACCGAAGGTCCATGGTGGGGAAACAACTCAACTCAAGGTCCATGGGGAAACAACACCACTCAGGGTCCATGGGGAAATAATACTACCGAAGGTCCATGGTGGGGAAACAACTCAACTCAAGGTCCATGGGGAAACAACACTACTCAGGCTCCTTCGGGAAACAACACCACTCAAGGTCCTTGGGGAAACAATAGCACTCAAGGTCCGTGGGGAAACAATACCACTCAAGGTCCTTGGGGAAATAACACCACTCAAGGTCCTTGGGGAAACAACACCACTCAAGGTCCGTGGGGCAACAATACCACCCAAGGTCCTTGGGGAGGAAACTCGACCCAGGGACCCAGCTGGAACTCCACCCAAGGTCCGTGGCAAGGAAACTCAACGCGGGGCCTCTTGAGCACCACCGAAGCTCCCTGGGAGAGCACCACCACCACCGCGTCGAGCGAAACCACCACCGAGGAAAACTGGTTCGATCACCTCCTGGGCCAGATTGGATCCCTCTTCTAGACCGGAAAAGCCGTAATCTAAGCTTTGGGCGAGCAAAAATAAATAAATAAACCTATCAGCATTGAAAAGCTTTTTGCGATTATGCTCGATTGGCGGGCCAATCAATGCGGGCCAGTTGATAAGTTGATAAGCCATGGCTCCAACAGAATGGAGGCAGCAGTGGGCCAAATTAGATGGAGACCACAGCCACCCACTGGGGTTCGGACTGATTAAGATTTATTAGCCAGCTGTGGAGACCACGTGTCACAGACGGCTGGGGAAAATGATGGATTTCAGGGAGACGTCAGCAAAATATTCCCGATACTCCGGACGTGGCCTTGAGCCCCGGAGTGGGCGACTTGGGAGGAGGGTTGGTAGTTCGCTTTTGGGAACGGCAAAAAAGCCGCATACATAACGACCTCCGAAGCTCCATAATTAGTAAGGATCTGGCGTCGGGAGTGCGGTAATGAGCTGCCAGCCTTTCTGCTTCGCTTCCAGCTAAACCAATAAAATAATCATGGATTAAATAAACGTTATTGGCCAAGCAGAAATCACAGGGGCCCAGAGCCCGAAGAGCCAAAGGTTGAATAATTGCAGGGGGCTGACATTTGCATAACCTCCTGTCTGCCGGCCGGATTGTCGCTCGGTGGTGCCAGAGAGGTCTAGAGTGGTCTGAGGTGGTCTGGGGTGATCCGGGGTGGTGCCAGGCTGGCTCTGTGGTTCTGCCACACAAAGGGAAGCTGACCTAAACAATGGAAGTATGCGCAAAACTTTTAACCTCAGCGCCAGTAGATAAATCAACCTGGATCATCACCCACAGCATTCGTTGTCAGCACACACCTTCATTGTGTGTCCTGTGAAGGGTAAATCCCCGCCAGACACAACTGCACTGAGCCGAATAGTGGGTAAGAAAGTATAGTGCGAATGTATACAAACTTTATATATGCAGAAATAGAAATTGGAATTAATTTATTTTCAATTAATATTTATATATTTAATTTATAAATTAAATTAATTATAATTATAAAATGTAATGAGTTATTATTAATATAAATAATTTCTTAGTATGGCCAAGTTATTACATGAATTTTTTTATTTATCAAAATCAATTCATTTATGGTGTGTTCCCCATTTAACAGACTTCGTTTTGCAGTGACATATACATTTTTTCCCAGTGTGTTACCCCACACAATTGCACCGGTTCGCAGGAGCTGCCAGTTACATTTACGCCTCTGGCCGTGTGTGTGCTCAAACATTTTCCCACACTGACCATCGCACTGCAGCTATAAATTGCAGCAGGACCTTTACTCACCGCGCTCGTGTGCGTACCCCAATGTGTGTGTGTGTGTGTGTCGGTGTGTATCGGTGTGTTTGCCGGTGTGTTTGCCGGTGTGTGTGGGTCAATATTTTTTCATGTTAATTCAACTTGCATGGCTGCGGCACACGGACACGGGACCGTGTGAACGTGCGATGGTGTTGGTGACGAGGAGAGTCCTGGGCTCCCGAGTCCTGGAATGTAAATCAAGGCGGGCGCGCACACTGCGAGTCCGAGTCCGAATCTGAATCCATTTCGCTTTAACTTTTGCCCCGGACCGAGAAAAGTTTTAATGGAAATGCTCGAAATTAAGTGATCAATTAACATTAATTGCCGAATGCAGGGCGAAACTTCATAAAAATGTCGGCCCTAGGTGATTAGATTAAAGACAAAGGATTGACCCTTTGGAAATCAAAAGTTTCCACGCCTAGCACCCCGAAACATAACACTAAACTCAACGATGAGCGTTACGATGTACTCGGCACTCGGCTAAATTGCCAATTAAGATTTTTAACGATACTGCCCAAGGAGCCCGAGAAGATGGCGAACTTGAAATTAGTAAGTCATTAAAGTGCGACCCGAGCAGGCGAAAAAGAGCATCCTGTCACGGGATCCTTAAAGAAATGGGAGGCGCAGCTTGGGGGGAGGGGCGAAAGGTGCGCGGTGGGCGTGGTTGTTGTGGAAGAGGCGGCAGCTGACAGGCTGACGTTTGGGTAACTAATAGGCCTTATTTGCATGTTAATTGCTCTTGACTAAGTCAACACCAACAGGAGCAACAGCAAGAGTAGCAACAGCAGCCGCATCAGCGAGGGTAAACGATGGCATAAAAGTATTATAATAACAGTAGCACAATTTCCCGAGCAACAAGAATAATGAGCCGGGGGAAGAGCTGAAGTAGAAGCTCCAGTAGAAGTTGAAGCTTCAGCTGAGGAAAAACAAAACGGGCAGATCGCTCGGGCTAAAAACAAACTCACGTTTTGCATTAATTTCAGCGCAGCAGCGGCGGAGAAGTGTCGCCGAAAAGCAGGCAACTCTCGTCTAATGAACCCATTAAATTCGCCAGCCCCACGAAATTATGCTGCCATTCCTGCTGCCACGCCACAACCACATTGTAACCCAACAGCATTGATGTCTTTGTGCCGCAATGCGAGTATATCCGTATCCATGCAAACAAATCGCTGGCGTCGGATTCCCTGATTTCGGCCATAATTGTTCGTACTTCGTTTGCCAGCTCGCATGCTGTGCAACAATCGTTTTTCACAGCCAGCCCGCAAACTATTTGCCTAATGACAACACATAAAGCTGCGCGCCACAGTTTCGGGAACGCAAATAAATAAATACTTTTTCCTTTGCCGCTTGCGCTTGCCATTTATTTTAATTTCATTTTTAGAATCTGCATATGCATGTCGCTCTGTTCTGCGGTTTATTCTATGTGGAGGGAAAGCGGATATAACAATTTCTCTAACTAACGCCATCAGCAGATAAACTAACAACTAAAACTTTGGCATATATGCGAAATTATGCAAAACTTCTGGCGAAGCTAAGCCAAAGCCGTATATTTTAGCCACGACGAAAATAAATATACTCTGTAAAATATGTTGCACTCTAAATAAACATTTAAATTCAGCTTCCTCAAAAACTATAAATTAGAAAAGCAAGAAAAGAAAATAGATAAGATATCAGGGAAAACACAAAATTAATTATTTATCCCCCTATATCCCCCAAAAACAAACTTAATTAAAACTGTGTAAAATTCATTTGGTTCTGAAACCTCATTTTTACTGGCGAATTTCGGCAGTAAGCCTGAATAATTTATAAATAATTCTTAATAGCCAGCAGAAAATGCTTAATGCTCTCGAATTTAATTACACATTATGGTAATGCCTTGACATAATTATATACATTCGACTACTGAACGAAAACGCATGCAATTACGACAAATCAGAAACGAAAAACAAAGCAAATTAATTGAGCTGAAAATGCTAACCATTTTGTTAAATCGATCAAAGTTAATTGAAGTCAGTTCGCGGCACATTAGCATGTCATACATATTTAACAAACGGAAAAACACTCGGCATTACCGAGTGCAATGTCAGTGGAAATTAGCATAATTTCCACACGCAACATGCAACACGCGGGCTCTAATCAAAGAATTACCCTTCGTGTTGCCCTGCAATTTGCGCATAGTTATGGAAATGTGCGATTAACCGCAAACCGAGGCAGTCGGTAAAAAGTTCACGGAGCCCGAAACTGAAGCACATAATTTGAGCTCCAATTTGTGGCACACGAAAGGATAAAAACAATTGCACGGCCCTGAAGACTGAACAAGTATTCAACTGTATCGGCTTCAACACATCATATAAATAAAACATTAATTCCCGATGAAATGGAGAACCCTTTGCCACGTGCCACACGAAAAAAAGAGAGAAAAAAGGCAGAGTGAACCGAAATCACATGCAATAAAAAGTGTAATTTGTATAGTAAATATGTGAGCGAGGTGTGAAGGCCATAAAATCCGGCCGGGATGCCACGTGGCCAAGTCAGGTGACTTTATTGGGGATATACTCGTACACACCACTCCGAACAGGAAGTTACACACTTAGCGGAAGCTCGGCCTGCTAACTATGAAATAGTCGCCGTATTCTATCTTTATCTTTTGCCGCAGGCCATTCCCATAAATCGGGAAAGTGCGCCCATTAACGCTCGAGTCTGGCCAAAGTCCTTAAAGCATAAAAGCCGCGTCCATAAATTTGCCAGCCTAATACAATGTCTCCTCGGCCAGCGAGCATAATGGCCTAAGTAAGCGGTTAACACTTGCGGAATGAGGGAGCATTCCTTGGCTCTCCCAAGGAAAACCAGGAGAAGCCCAGACAATGGCTTTTCTCGGTCTCAGCCGCAACTGCGGAAGACTCCATTAAATTGTCAATTGTAAAACGGCAGCCGTGAAATGAAATTGAAACGAAAAAATAAAGCGCGCATACATATAGTGGGGGCTATATCTGCATATCGGGCCGGCTCGTAATTGAACTCTACAATTGTTGAATTTACTGCAATTTTATGGGCTTCTCTGGACGCAAATTGTGCGCGCTCGCTGATTGAAATAAATTGAAGCTTAATGCCCGCGAATATTGAAAAAGTTTTCTCGATTTAATAGGTCCCTGATTGAATTACGTATGCGCCGTGTTGGCCAGAAGGCAACCGCGTTTATCATAAAGCTGGATTCCCACCATAATTGCAGGGATATTGCCGCCAGCTCGGCATTCAATCAGTCGGAAAAGTGCACACCTAAACAATCGAACAATTGGGCAGCGGAGCCATTGAATGGCCATGGAACAACGTGTAAACAATTGTGCACATAAATTAGCGTGTTATGTTAGTTTTCCGGGGTAATCGCTTTTCGGTAATGCTTTGTTTCCCCGATTTCTCCACTTTATTCGCCCGAATTTTGTTGCATGCCACACGAGACGCTCGGCGAGTGAAGAGCTGCCATGTGCATGCGGCTGAATGCAGCTGAATGCGTTGCCCGGGAAGCGGACTTGTTTACATCCGAACCCTCCGGTTATTTTTCGGGCTGGCTCAGCGGAAGCCGAAACGGTCGCATAATGAAACAAATGCCACACAAGAGGTCATTATGCGGGGCACGAGTGAATAATGCCACATGGCTGTAGGCCGATTATTGCGAATCGACTATGAATGAGGGATTTTCTCGCACACATTTCTCAAATTTAGCCATGGGGTTAGAATGCTATTCAAATTGCGAATCTGATACCAAATAAATTTTAACTAGATATTTGGATTTCAGCAAGTGAACACACATAAATGAAAATAAAATTAATTAGATCTGTTAGTTATGCCTAAGGATTATATCAACATTTGTAATGTCTGGTTCTAGTCTTCCCATAAATTATTATCAAAATATTTCCACCTTTAATTTTAGGTTTCTTGAAAACTTTCTCCTGCGTAGAAAGCGTGAAAGGCTAAACATTTAACTATTCTTTCTTCATTTGGTTTTCATCTCCATCTTGCATTACTTGTAGATTCTGATTTCCCAGCCTGCGCAACAATTTGTGGCCCTTTTTGTGGCAGCTGGAAAAGCGCATCGCCTGCCACGTTCGTCTTTTGTTTTTTCTTGTTTTAATTAAAAATGTGCTCGCCTGCTTGTGCTTTTGTGCTTGTGCTCGTAAAGCGAATGGCAGGCGACTTCCGACTGGGATTAAAATCAATGTCCTGTTCTCTGTCGCCCTCTGACTCCTGCCCCTCCCCCTCCCCCTTCTGAGCACTCCCGATCTGTCAAGGATGAAGGGCTAAAAGATGAAGGGCTGAAGAATGAAGGACTGAAGGCTGAGGTTGAGGCTGCTTGGAGGCTGCAACACTGCGAAGGAGACAATAAATTTCATATTGCCATAGGACATAAAAGGGCGTGTATAATATGCAAACACAATCAACGCGCCAGGACAGTTGCACGCGGAAAAGGGGGCGGGGCGATGGGGGTTAAAGGGGTCGCAATGAAAGAATCTCCCCACCCAAACACACACACTCACACACACCCACACCCACACGCATTCACATAACAATTCAAGTGAAGCACACATACGCAAATAAATGTAAGCTAAACTTTGAAGTGCCAGGCAGGCACATATTGCATATGTAATAGTTTGAGGATGCGTGTGGGGCTGTCCATGTGTGTGTGTGTTGGTGTGTTCATAAGTGTGTGTGTGTGTGTGTGCATAAAGCAAAGCAATATAAAAGGAAATAAACCGGCGACAGCACTGCCAGCTCCACAAACTAAACGAAAAAAAAGAATGGGGAAAAGAGTACGAGGAGGAAAATATAAAAAGAAAGCTAAAGGAAGAAAAATATGAAGAGCAAAAAAGTTTTTTATGTGGAGACGTGCAGAAATTTTTAATTTGCGGTTTGCCGGAGCTGAATCTGAATCTGAAGCTAAAGCTGAAACTAAAGCGAAGCCATATAGCCATGGCTACGCTATATAGCTATGGCTATGGCTATAGCTCTGCGGATGTCAGTCGAGCACGCCGCTTATTATGATTTACATATTTTCTATGCGGCTTTGCCAGCGCCCAAACTTTTCCCCCGCTTCGTGTTGGCCAGCAGCATCAGCAGCAGCAGCAGCAGCCGGAGATCCCGGGGCTCAGACAGAGCACATTTTGTAATTAAAGTTCACGAGGTCAACATGGCATTCAGCATCTACATTCGATGGGGAGTCGGCTTCTGCTGCCGCTTCTACTTCTGCTTCTACTTCTGCTTTTCCGGCTATTCCTGCTGCCTTCAAGTCGCATTGTTGCTCGCTAGCCATTTTTATTGCATACACCCAGGCGCGCCAAGGAGCAGGCGGAATGGTGGAATGGTGGGAGGGGACCGCCCAAGGACCCCAGCGGCAAACCAGTTAAGTGCGCTCGAAAATATGTGCCGACACTGGTAGAAAGTATATAGTTTTTGTAAGATCTAAAGAAGTCTATTGAACAACGTTTATGCAATCTGTAGCAATTTCAATATACATTTTTATGAAATAATATGTATAACGTATTTAACAGTATTAAAATGAACATCTTTTATAAATTAAGGTTTTCTTCCAGTGATCCAGAGAATGCGTTGACGTGCATACTTCAGACGCAGCTAAAGAAGAAGCATCCATGGGAACCGAGGGAAAAGGACTGCAAAGGAGTCTGGGCTGCAGCGCACCCAACAATGCGAAGTCCGCTTCCTGATCTGCGCTCCCCCCTCCCCCTCGCCTCCCCCTCCCCTTTCAGTACTCACCCCTCTGTTTTCGTCACGCGGTGTCTGTCATTTGCATATTTAAATTGCAGCCAAGCAGATTGTCATCAGCGCGTTTAAAACGTTGATAAATGTGTGCCATAATTTTACGTTGCACGCACTCACTCACGCTCACACACACACACACAAACAGACAGACACACACACAGTTGCAGGGAACAGCATTTTAAATGCTCAACACGGCGTATGAGTAACTTGCGGCTGCTGCCACTGGCACACAAGCATCTTATGATTAATAAAGTTTTTCGATTTATTTCCGACACGCATCCAGCTGGCCCTCTTAGCAAAAGGGTTTAATCAGCTGACGGCGTATCAAAATGGCAAATGGAACTGCTAGAGATTAGATCAAATGAGCTTGAATGGTGATGGAAATGAGAGAAAATGGTAAAAACGAGTTTTCATGTGGCATTTTTATATGTTACGGCTAATATTGAATATCTTTAATGTATGTATCTTCAAGCACAAGCTCTATTTTATTTTATCTTTCATTTAAAACCCTATGCTTGCTGTTACATTTTCTTTTAAATTTTTAGGTAGTTATACGGATTTAATAAACCCTATCAACATTTCTGTTCTTTTCCCTCACATCGTTTAAACAATTAGAACCCATTGAAACACTTCAGAGAAGAATATACTTTCTCTACTGCACAACCCACCTGCATCAGCAGTTTTTTGAGTTGAATAAATGTGGGGTATGAAGCCCTGACCACTTTGGCAACTCATTCATCTCCCCCTAATAGAGTCTCAATGTGTTTGGCTTGGTCAGGAGGATACGGTTTGGTCTTCGTGGCGAGGAGCTACCGAGCACACTTAGTTATGGTTTATTGTCCTGCCTGCTCGCAGGACCCACAACTCCGCAGGACTCGCAGAGAGCACCCAGTGGAGGGGCCTTGGCAAACAGGACTCCTCCTGGAGGTCCTGCAAGTTAGGGGGAGCAAACATGGGAGCCATTGCAGCCTGAGTAGCAGTCGGCAGTCGGCAAACACACATCCTAAAGCACACATCCCCGTCCTCCACTCTCCGAACCTTCCTCCCTTTGCTGCATCATTCACAATTTGTTTCAATTTTAAATGCCGCACCCATTCAAACAGCCAACGCCCACCGAAAGGGGCGGGGCCGGTGGCTGGCGGCTGGTGGACGGTGGCGTACGTGTAGTTTTAGCGGGCACTGTGTGGGTGCCCTTGGCTGGTTGCGCATTTCAGTTTCGGTTTGAGTTTCAGTTTGAGCGCGCTCTCAAAAATTATCACAGAGAATGTTTCAGCGCCGCTGTCGAGTGCGAAAAGGTTGGCCCCGCACTTAAGCAATGTCAACGCCAGCAAGAGCGTCACTGCAAAAAAATATGTGACCTAATATGGGAAAGTAAGAAAAAGAGGGCAATTTATTGTGCCAACGAAAAGTAGAGCAAGAGAGTTTGATTAAATTCCTAAGCTTCTTTTAAGAACTTAATGATGGGATAGATTTAACTAATATTGGAATTATTAAAAGACAGCTTACTGTTATTCCAATTAAATTAATTAATCTTGTAATGTATCTTGTAAATGATAATTGGATTTTAATGGTATTCTTTATACTTTTTATTACTTTTTAACAAATGTTTTTCTTTACGTACCTTGTAAATGATGCATTTTATGAATTGTGGATTTCTTTTAACGTAATCCCGAGCACATTTGGGATTGTGGTTTTCCCCTCAGTGTTTTTCCCACCCCTTTCCCCGCCGACTGCCGACTGCCGGCGGAAGGAAGCAAGAAGTAGCTGGGGCAGAAGCTGGCGTCGCGCTGAGACGACGACTCGTTGTCGCCCGGCATAAGCGTATTTGCCGAAAACGTAACGCTTGTTAGGACAGATAAGAGCGCACAGGATATATCCACTCGAGGCGGACTGGGAGTGCCAGTTCCCGGAATACAGGAACCAGGACTCAGGACTCGGGACTCAGAACGCAGAACGCAGAACCAAGAACCCGAAGGCAGCGCTGGAGTCGCAGGACTCGAGTGGTAGAGCGGCCATGATAAATGACATGTTTCATTTGACATTTTAACAAAGTGTTGAATTTTTGCTGCTTACTGCAAGCTCGTTGGCGGAACATGAAAAAGTGAAGTGCGCGGGGGATCTTGGCACGTTTTTACAGCGTTGCTGTTCTTGTTCTTGTTTTGCTTGGCATTATTTTTTCCCTGCCAGTTCCGCGTGAATTGTTTGGAAGTGTTAAATAAACCCAACCACCAAGAAGCCACCACCCACGGAAATAAACCCAACTACACGTACATACACACAAATGTATATGCTCCTCCTGGCAACAGTATAATTTTTCAATCATGTTTGAGTGCTCTGGGTGGAGCTGGCAGTCCGCTCAAACAGTGCGTTCTGCAAGTACTTTTCCCCCAAGTTCGCATTGATCTGGCAACCGTCAAACAATTTGGAAAACAATTCTTTTTACAGCCAGCGGATTGTGGATGACATACGGGATTGCTTTGGTTAAATTTTAATCGAATGGGTTGTGTTCCCCACGTTCTTGTGTTAAAACGAGCGATTTCCGCAGTTTTTTGTCGACTTAAGCGTTAATGGGCTTTTTTGTTCACAGAAATCCGATTTCACTTGCAAAATTTTCAATTAAAATGAGTTTAAATTATTAATTTTAAATATCTTAGGATGCTATCTTACTATGTCATATGCCTTTATATTTAATCAAACTTCGCTTTTATTTTATTGCCTTTGGCAATAAATGCTTTATCCGCATTCAACTTTAATTGCTATAAAATAATCAAAGAACCAAAGAACCCGACGGAAAATGCTGGAAATATTGAACCTACGAAATTCGCACAGCTCGACATTTTGGGTGTCCTGTAGCTGATAAAAAAGCGCTGCGAAAAGCGCTGTGAAAAACTGCCACCCGACACCTTTTCCGATGGGTGGTGGTCCATTTAATGCACTTCAAATTGACAAGTAAAACCGCAAACATTTGCTGACCCGCAAAACGGGGAGAGAGCCAAAAAAGGAAAACCCGTGGCAATGTGTACGAGTGAGTATATGTGAAAAGCGGTCGTACCAATAAACCAAAAAAAAAGTGCTCATAAAGGGGGCCGAAAATAACACATACCTACATCGCATAAAGAGGAGCCGCTACAGTTAAACTGTGCCAATACACACATGCATTTGCATATAAATGTGCGGCGCGGAATGCAGGAAAATAACCAAAAAGTGCCAAACAAAGGGCCCCAAATATTTTTTAAAATGGCAAACGAAAAAGTGCAAACATTTAAGCGCACAGCAACTGAAAGCCGGCGAAACTGAAATGCTGCCAACTCACTAAAATGCTGAATGATGGGAATAAAAAAATGAAAAATAGGGCGGTCATGCACGCACAAGGGCGTGGCAGTCTGCGCCTGTGTCTGAAACAAAGCCAAGCCATAAAAATAAATATAAATTTAACAATTTTTCTTTTTCGCCAGCCGCTTATGTTTGTCCGTTTGCTGGCAATACATTTTACACCCGACAAAAATATGCCGTTTAAGGCAGTGGTCTGCTTTACAGACGTCAAAAAATCGATTTTTTTTTTTTGTCTTAAATCGATTCCAAAACTATCCAAGAATATGTGTTCAAAATTTTAGAGGCCAATTCGACATATTTTCGAAGCTAGATCAGTTTTAGTGGCCGAGCGTCGGGCAGGTTCGTATGCTCGGGCAGACTTTACAGCACGTTTTCTCGAGTTTTTATTTTCACAAGTCTTGAAAAACGGTGCCGGTCATAGTAAAAAAAATATATGTCCGATCGAAAAAAACCAAAGTGATCTAGCTTCAGTATTGAATTATCTTCTATTTGAACTAAAAAAAATGGATAAAAGTACTATTTAAATTACTTGTTTTGCAACTTAAAGTGAACTTTTTTTCCAAAAAAGTGAATTTTTTTTTCAAACTTAGAAAAAATTTGGAATTTCGTCATTTCTTCGGAATTTTTTTAGTTCATATAGAAAAGGAACTTATAAAAAGTAAAACAAAAATTGGTTCCACTGTTTCAGATGCATAGCACGAACTCTATCACCGGCACCGATTAACAAGTGCACACTCTAGGCGCCCCAGAAAAATCGTTACAACTTCCGCTAATATCAATTATTTGCAATAATAAAAATTGTTTTTTAAAGTTTAAATATAATATTATATCGTCTCAAAATTTCGTTTACCGCAATCATTTCCTTCCCTTTCAAAAAAATTGTTGAAAAAACGCTCTTTTTTCGGCTCCTAAAGCAGACCACTGCCTTAAAGGGGGTCATTGTACTTCGAGAGGGCCTTCAAGTTGTAATCTTCTTCGAATGTGATCGATTTTAAATTATTTTAAAGTATTAAAAGGGAAAATAATTTCCAAAGTGAAGAGATCCACAAACACTTTTCTTTAATAAGGTAAGTAAAACTTCAGAAAATAAATAAATAAAACCAATTAGTGTACACTAGGTATCACAATTAAGAATAAAGATAATAAAGAAATATTTTGTATCAAAGTAACACAGGTGAAAGTTAATTTAAGTATGTGTATGTTTGATTGTGCATTTTTTTCAGTGCGGCAGCTGACACTAGCTAACTGTCCACAGCAGGACTACTTTTGTTGTTGTTTCTGTTTTTTTTTTTGGTGTGTGTGCCTTGTGGGCGAAATGGTGTTTGAGGTCAGAGGGCACGGCTCACCTGGCGCCTCTTTAGTGGCGGGTGGCGGTTGACAATGCTCCGTCGCGTCTGCTTGCGTTTTTATGAATTATTTCGTAATAAATTTTCGAAAACTGTTTTTTTGTTTATGCAGGAGGGGGTGTCGCACACACACACCCACACACACGCACGCGCAGCCACTCACACAATAACAAAATTTAACGCCGCATTGGGTGAGTTGAAAGTTTGTCGGGAGGTGGATGGCATTGCTGCGGTTTTCCCGCACGCAAAAAACAAAAAACGAGAGAAGAAATCACACCAGGGCTGCACAACACAAATATTTAAATTTAATTAACTTTATTTACCAAAGCCTGGCTGCGGCAGGCCGAGCTATTAAATTTCTGGGGGATGGGGCAAATCGAGAAATCGGGGGACTTTTGCGGCAGGGTGGAGTGTGTTTATCCAACAACTTTGCGTCAATCAAATCGAAGCCATCGTAAAAATAGAAAGAAGACAAAATCCCGGGCAGAAAGCAGAAGCAGATATCCTCAACCACTTCCGGCGGAAGTGCGATTTAGTTCCCCCCACCACTTTTTACGATCTCCAGCTGCTAATTTAGTGCAGTTGGGTCGCCCAACCGAATTAGCATTAAAATAAAAATGCGAACTCTGTTAAACAAATAGCCCCGAAGGGATCGGGCTAAGGATAAGTTATCCCTTTTGTCATAAATGTGCGTTTCACAGACATTTCCAAATTGTAATACATCCGCTGGCACACACTCACTGGGAAAAGTGGAAAGGGGAAAGGCGGGAAAAGGGGGAAAAGCGGAAAATCAGGAGAGGGAAAAGTGGGCCGCATATGCGGGGCATTTGTTTAACTGAAAACTGTAGCCGGAACGGAAACGGAAATATATGCTGTCAGCATTTTATTTGTTTGTGAGTGCGTGATTTTTATGCTTCTCTGGCCAGGGCAAACAGGACTCTGTTCCCCGTCGGCTAAAAGGGCTGCAAAATAATAAAAGGAAACGGCCAAGGCGCAAACGGAAAGCGGAAAGCGACTTAGCAAACTGCGGTGGTTGCCCGGCCAGGCGATTGGAACTTCTGTGGGGGAAAAGGGAGTTAAGGGGATAGGGGGCTACTACTGGCACACAATAGCCATGGCCTAAAGCATCACTTTGTTAGCCGCCATTTGTGGAAATTGTTTATGCGAGTAGTTTTGCTGCTGCTGGCGCCCAATGAGCAAAAATCCCAGTCCCTGACAATCTAAAGAACACGAAGAGAAAATATTGAGTTCTTAATTAAGTTATCTATATTATATATCCTGTTCGATCCCGAATATTTAATAGCTCTAATAGCTCATTAAAGTTTGTACTTAAATTGATTTACTTCCATAACTTACCCCGTATTTATTCTCTCTGTACTCGAAACCTTCTCCATTTTTAGTGGCTCAGACTTTCAAGCCTGGCAATCAGCAATGCAAATGCGTCTGCAATGCAACCCGCAATTAAAGTGGCACCCAACAAAACACCGAGCGAGTGAGAAGGCCAATAAATGCTCATACGCCCTGTGGGCCGAAGAGAGGGCCAGAGGCAGCAAGTTTCTGCCTCCGAGGCAGAGCGCCATTGTTCTGGGCCGTGTTGCATCCACATAAATAACTGCGACTTGAGCTGGGCGTGTGTGGACAGTAGATAATGGCCGAGTTGCTAGCACGGGGCAGCAGAAATATTGTTTCCGGTTTTTGTTTTCATAAATTACGCCGCATAAATTGCGCATTCAATCGTGTGTGTAAAAAGGCCAAGAATAAGGGGGTCTTTGGCTTTACGATGTTTTTATTTACTTGGGCCAGCGTCGTTTGGGCCATGTTTGCTTTCATGTTTAGCCCGCATCTACAATTCAATTGATTTTCAGTTTCTCTTTCAGTTGCTTTTAGCCCTCCAGTCATTTGTAGAGTGCTCTGGCCGAGGTGTTTGGCCAATAAATTGCGCCGAGTGTGTGTGTGTGTTCAGGACGCCTTTTGGCTTTTGTTATTGTTGCTAAATATGCGGCAGGTGGCAAAGTTTAATAATGAAACACATAAATTGCCAGGGGTTAGCACCTCCTCGATTCAACTGGAAGTTGTTAGCCGCTGGCCGCCAGTCGGTAAATAACTTCAGGTGGCCGTGTGTCTGCGTGGCTTTTGCAGTTGATGTCGACCCAAGTAAATTAGCCGCTAGTTTATTATGAAGCACTTGACCCTTTCCCCGAAGTTGGCCAAGTTCCAGCAGTCCAATTAAAATACCTCAGCCGAAGTTTGACCCCTTCGACTGGTCATCTGTGAATGGAGGACCGAGCTCGGTTCAGTGGCTTTAGTTTTCGGGCCTCGGGGTCAGTGACAAATTCGCAAGTAATCTGCATTTTGCGACAGCCTCCTCCATGCATTTATTCATTAATGTCGTCGTGGCAAACAAACAAAGGCAGCCGAACGAATTATAAACACATTTTTGGACGCAAAGCCAGTCTAGACGGTATAAATCAAGATCCAAGATGCTCCCGGGGGAAAGTTGGAGATGAATACATTACAGGACCCTGAGAAGAGCTCATCCTCAATCAATCAAACACTCGCATTCACTTCGGACAGGAGAGCTGAAGTGACCTGCTGGGTTGTTCAGATACTCATGCATCAGCGACTATATCTCCGGGTTCTTTTATGATCCCCGCCCGACCCAACTCTTTATCTCTAATCAGCTGCGAGTCAAGCGATTGGCATTCAAGAGCCATTCAGACGCAATTATGGCTGCTCTTCAATGTGCATACTCGTATCGGTAATATCCAGACTGGGACTCGCATTACAGTGCCATTCGTAGCGTGCAATTTTGATGGCTTCGCACTCGATGCGAGTCCCCGTCCCCGTCCCCATCGCAATTCCCGCCTCCATTTCAATCCGTTTATGCATGTCCTGCCGTTGCGGTTGCCAGCTGCAAGGATAATACTTCCGCTCGATGTATTTGCACATCCGTGGTGTGGCTGCCTGCATTATTTGTTAATCAGCTTGTTTGCTTTTCTGCTCTCGACACTCTCGCATTTGCTTAGGTGCGCCACCGTATTGTTTGCTCTTTGCACAACTTATCTGTGGCATTATGGAGTCCATTAAAATCGCAAACGATGACCAATAGCACACCTGCTGCGAATGCCACTTGGCCAAGGTGAGAGAGGCATTAAGGATAATGGGAAGACGCAAGGTGGATCAAATGAATTCTGTAGAAATCAATTATTATATTCATACGCACATTTGCAATGCAAATTTTAATGGGTTAACCAGGAATAAATTATATTGAATGCTAGCCTTAGATGTTTTTTACATTTCTATACAGTTGCAGAGGGTCTTATAATTTCATTCAGAAGTTTGCAACGTAGTAAGAGACTGCGGAAAATTTTAACTTTTCTAAATGATGTCCGATTTTGGATTGGTATATCTCAAAATGCTTGCAACATGGTTTTGGATTTTTGTTCTATTTTTTCACATTTTTATCCCCTCTCAAAAATGCAAAAAATTGATGTATGTATTTGTTCGACAAATTTGGTGACGGGAAGGGTAAATAGTTTCCTTTCTTGTTAAACTTAAGTATCTAATATCGACAATAATGTTTTTTTGTATAGATATTGTTCCAAACTCTAGGTGAATTATTTGTGGAAAGTAAACCAATCTTTACAGTTGAATAATTCGTTGATTTTGTGGGGACATTTTCAGGAATAATTGAGAGTAAAGCAGCTTGCTTTTACTCAATAAGATTTGTTCATGAAGGAATCCCACTCACCAGCAATGCCTGCCATCTGCTGCTGATTATCACAACTCGAACATAATTCCCACTTATATAAATTTGTCGGATATTTATGCTCCTTTATTTATCACGCACCGAGCACAACACACGAGTGTAGTCAGAGAAATAGCCATGTTAGGAGTACATTCTGTGGTCGAGTTGCTGGAAAGTTTTGTGACGGCCTCGTCCCTTGGCTTTTATTGCTTTATCACTTGGAAATTCTGGGCCGCACTAATGTACGGCCATGCTGTCATTGGGCCAGGCCATATTTCTCGGATGTTGGCCCAGGATATGGCCGCGTTAATAGGATAACAAATGACAATTGTTGTTGATCGCGGTAATTTGTTTTGATTTCTCTGCCTAAGCCCAACTTTCACATAATCGAACTGGCAATGTCCCGCAAATACTCGTTATAATAATGGCAATATTTGGTTAAAGTAACTAACAAAAGACTCCGAAGGCAGTAAGCATGTTTTCGGGCCGTCTTAGCCGCAAATCCGCTTGTTGTCATAGCACTTGCCGTTTTATCGACAGCCGTAATGAAACAATCATAATGTATGGCGCTCGGGCATAATGTATATGGTATACATTTTGTGAGTCCGCCGGGGGATTTTGCGAATTGTGCGCCTAAGTGAAATGCCTTTGTTGGGCCCGAATTAACGAGATTGCTGCAAAATTTTCGAGTCAAGACGACGGAGCAGCTGCCACACATCCTACTCCTCCTCCTTCGCCTCGATGTCGATGATTATGGATGCCGCAAGCTCCGGGCGGCTGGCAAGCTTAGTAATTACATGTCAGGTGGCTGGCAGCCCGGCCCACTCTCAAAATTAATTTCCTTGGCCCACTAAAATCTAAACGATAATGCGAACAATTCGATAAGCTTGGCTGGGCGTCGCTTGGGCGTGGCAAATCCGATTTTAAGCCGGGAATCCCTTTCCCAAGTGCGATGCCATGATTAAACCCACTTTCCCTCCCCATCGCCTACCCTCCACTCCCGCGGTCGCTCTCAATGTGTGTATTTAACCCGAGTGAAACGGAATTAAGCACACCCACTTGCATGGCACTGAACTAAGCGAATTGGAGGCCACCGCCACCCGAAACCCCCTGAATCCTCTTCTAAGCCCCGAAGCAACAGGAAACGCAGCAGCACAGAGAGAAAAAGTTCTAGGTTTATTGAGGCAGAGATCGCAGCACATAAATCAATTATTAAATTATAGAAAATAAATTTTCAAACGTGAGTAATTAATTGTCAAGGTAATATAATATTGAATGGAAGAAACCAATTTATTTAAAGTGATTATTGTGGTTCGATGCATTATTTAGAATGTGTTAAATCGTTGCCGTGAATAAGAAACCTAGATTTGGCGGAAACACGTACATTCTTCTGATATTATTTTTTAAATATTCCACTTAGTAACTTACTTATGAATTCTGTTAGAAAACTTTGCTGTGCAATAGTGCCGGTCGTATTTCCTTGGCTGCCGGAACAGCGAACTGCTGACAGACCGCCGAGGGTGCTCGATGAAATGGCCTTGGTTCTGGCTCTGCGGTCGAACACACACACACACACATGCGAACACACCGAATAGCTCTTCGATTTGGCCAACTGGCAGCATTTAACTGGCTAAATAGCGTGGCAGCGGCAGGTGAAAGTGGGCGGATGGATGTTTCAGCAAATTAAATGCCTCAACAGAAACGTCAGCGGGGAGCAAGAAGCCTTTGCGTATGACATCGCGGGCCAGTTAAAGTAGCTTTAACGCGTGTCAACGTTGCGTATACGCGATGTGGGACACGATGTGGGATGCGATGCGATGCGATGCGATGCGATGCGAATGTCCGTGGGCAATTGCACTACCGTTTGTGTGTTGGCACATGTTGAAACGTGTTAAATTTATGGTTTGATCTGGCGCCCCGGCATTGCCAATATGCCATTGCCAAGCTGCCAGTTAACTCCAATATTTATGGCCCAGACGTGAGCACATGTGCCAAATCTCTTTTACTGGCTGAATGATGAGACCGAATCAGAATTATGACTCGGCAGAACCCTCGGGGAAACTCCGTTCGCCCTAAGCTCACTCACCTTTCTGAAAGTCATACGAGGTGTAGCTGCAGCTGCCAGGGCAACTGCAACTGCATCGGCAAATATTGCAGCTCACGTAGAAATCACGTAAGTTTAAATTCACTTTAACATCATTAAGACAAAGTGCGCACCTTGCTGCGGTTTCTTTTTCCCGTTGAAAGGGGCGGAGAGCGGGGAAGGCGGGAAAAGGGGAAAAGCAGTCTAATGAAAATTTAAGTGGCGCGTGCTTGATTTAGCAAATGAGCAGCCAGCCAGCCGGCAGCCTCTTAGCCTTTGTGTGTCCGGACTTTGGAGTCTGAGTGCTCGAGCCAAGGGGGCCGGAGTCGAAAATAACGTAATTTTCGAATTAATTAAACGCCGCTTATGGAACTCCAAATTGCTGGCTCTGCAGTCGTGTGTTTATTACCGAATAAGGAAACGGTCTGAGGACCGAGTGCCGAGAGATGGGGGATGGGGGCTAAAAGGTTTTCCCGCTGACGATCCATAAATCTGCTCATAAGCACGCCTAATCTCTGGCCAAAGTCTATGGACCCACTGTGGTGCGCCGCTCGAATGCAAAGGACGTCTGTCTTGGTGGTTTGTGGCTTGCCATGCCGCTCGGCGGAAGTTCGGACTGTCTCATCTCAAGGCCGGCCATAACCTTTGACCCATTAAGATAAGCGAGGCCCGTAAACGTGGCCAACAAACAAAGAGGCGAAAATGAATTATTTGGCTGGGCAGTTGGCTTTTCGCCCCCCAGAAAGCGATAAGTCGTTTAGGGTACACCCCGGCAAAAGGGGCCTCTGATTTCTTATTTCTATTCCGAATTCGGTTCAATATATTCATAAACGTGTAATAAATTACCGAAGGAGTCGTAGCATCAGCAATTAAAGCCCTAATATGGGCTTGTTATATGGAAGGATGATTATATGTAGAGCTTGAAGGGAGATGAAAAGATTTTTATGTTGGCAAAAGTATACTATTAAAGCAATGTAGGTTATTTATTTATTTATTTTTCTATAGAATGCTAGGTATTAAAGTTGTTTTGAGGTAACATTTTCTCCCTGTGTAGTGTACTCTCATTAGAGCCTGCCAGCAAGCTGAGCCATTCTTCTCGTTCTCCCACCCATCTATCTCGGCCAAATCCGAATCGAAATCGAACCCCAAATCGAAATGCAAATCATTATTTTAGCAGCTGGAACAGAGTCAGCAGGAGGTGGAAATGTAGGGAATGGGAAGAGCCAGGAGCTGGGGAATTGGCGGCCTGGTGGACAGCAACTGCAGGCGAACGTGCCACGGGCGAGTCCACGTCTCATTGCGGCACATTTCGCATAAGTATCGCACTCAGAGAACTTATTGATGCGCATAAATCAGTGGAACTCGCCCCGGGAAAGGGCCGGAAAATAGTGAAATAGTGGAAGTGCGGGAAAGGCGGTGGAAAGTGGGATCATCGGGGGCGGGGCATGCAACTCTCTATGCATGCGAAATCACTGCAGTAGAAAATTAGAAAATTTTCGGCTCTGGCTCAGACAGAAAAGGCAGACAAGGTTCGGTTACATCGGCAGCCATCTCTTTTTATTTATGCACGGAAGGAAAAATATAGCAAAGATGTTGAGAAATTAAATTTCAAATTAAATTTAACGAAGTACATTATTACTGAGAAGAAAGGATTTTTGGTATTTTTCTCTTAAATTTAAGCAACGCAAATGAACTTAAGCTTACATGGATTTTTCAGTGCTTGGCATCCATCTCTTTCTGTCCCCTCTCTCCATCTCATTCTCACGTAAGTGCAAATCGCATAGCAAGTGCAACATCTGTGGCATTCAGAAATGAAGTCATAGAGAAGCGCAGCCACCAAAAACGTGACAACGCGGCCAAAACGACAGCAACAGCTGAAGAAGTTGAGCGACATCTCGTAACCAGCAAACTGAGTTTTCCCAACGCCTTTCCCTTTTCCTCTTCCTATCCCTCTCCCTTTTCCTCACTCCTCAATCCCCCGTTGGAAAATTTCCCCCTCCCGCGTTCGGGCAAATTGCAATTAACGTTGGACGCCCTAATTAGCTCAAACCATCTCGCAACGAGCTCGTTGACTAAGCTTTGAGTGCATAATTAGCCAAAGACCCGCTCCGAAATGAGGAAGGTGTACGGGAATGCTCCGCTAAAATATTTTTAAACATCACCTACTTAGGAGCCAATTAGCTGGGGGTAGATGAAAAGGTGAGCTGAGGTATCCGAGGCGCATTATCAATTACCTGTATCATCAATCAAAGGCTCTTTGCAGGTGTAAAGAACCTAAAATAGCTTCGGCTTTGCGAGACTCTCGATGGGTGTGAGGTTGTTTGTGTCCCTGTCAAAGATAATTTATAAAAAAGAGGCAAGCCCAATGACAAATGAAAAACAGTAGGCAGGTGGGCAAAAAACTGGCATATAAATATTATTTAACCGAACAATAGATGAGGGAAAAATTGGGAAGCCGACAAGATAATGCTCTGCACAATATAAACAAAAAAGGTTATAATAAATGATTGGATTTTTAATGTTCTTGGTTTAAGTTTCTGGGTTAATTCAACAATACAAAAATTTAGTTTTAAATGTTTTTAAAAACCCTTTCCGATAAAATGGACTACAATTTCCGGAACTCTTACTTTGCATTTCATAAATTGAATTGCTGGACTGGCTTGAAATGTGGACGATCGAATACATTTCGAGCGTAATTAATTTATTTGCCAGCGAAAAAATGCCCAACTTGGCATATGAATTTCACACAAATTAAATGTGACGAAAACAGTTAAAAACACGCATGCATTAACGAGGCATGGCCAGTCGGTTGGCAAAACCAATTTGGCCTCGAATGCCACATGAAATAATCAGTACCTACATAAATATTTCTTTCTGCTGAAATGCAGTTGATGATGCCACAGATGGAGGCCCTTTGTGATATTTGCATTGCGCTCGCATATTTTGCTCGCACTCCATTTAAAAATAACTTTTAACTTGATTAAAAACTGGCAACGGGCGAAAGGAAGCGGAAGTAGCAACAGCAGCAGCATTGCGATTGCGATTGCAAACTGAAATCTTGTGCAATTAACTTAAAGCCAACTTGACTCGGCCAAAGGACAAGGACAGCTAACTTGGATGCGAAGGCGGAGGAGGAATCGGAATTGGAATCTGAATCGGAGGAGAACGGAGGAGTGGAGGTGCTGCTCCAAGGAGGTCAGCATCGCTTCAAAAACTAATTGACATCGTTGCTCTGGCAGCCGCTGACAGCTGGCGCTGAGAGTTCTCCTTTGGATCCGGGTTCTCATCCAGCTCCTCCTCTGCTTGCCCCATCCTGTATCGTCCATCTGCTCCTTGCTGAAGGCTCGCAAATATTTTCACAGCTTTCAACTCGCTTTTTAGCCACACAGAGAAAAAGCAATCGAAATTAGTTCGTTTTTATAAAGATAATTATAGTAGCATTTATTATTAATATGCATACTATTATACAATATCAGTAAGTAGTATTTATTATTTTCTTATTTATTAAAGAAATAGAAAACATAGAAAAGGTAAACCCAGGTCATGCCTGTTATCATCTTATCACGAAATGCTTAAGTCAACATAATTGATATACATTCATAGCACTGATATCAGCATTATAAATACTACTTAATTATTTACCATTTAACCGAGTCATTATGTTATTTGGAATGGAATGAAAATGCCACTGATAAAAGCTGTGGACTTATGGTGAAATGCTAAAGGGGCAGGTATTTCTTTTAGTGGAGCGCTATACCCGCAACTCGTTCTCCCTGGCAGTTTTAATTTAATTTTACACCGAATTCTGCACCCTGTCGTGACCAACGTCGTTGGTTGCAGGCGCCAATTTTCGCGCGTCCTTTTGCGGCCGCAGTGCAGGATCAGAAAGGAGCCCGAAAGGAGCCAGCCACTGACGTCGGCAACTATTGTCAGGGCCATTAAAAAAGTTTAGTCCGATTCGGGCTGGCACGCTTAATGGGCCAGATTTTAATCAGAAAATGAGTTAAGAGCCAGCTGGCGGCGGCCTCGTCAGCTCCTGACGATATCCTGCTGCCGCTGATTGTTGTGCTACTGCTACTGCTACTGCCACTGCTTTCTGCCACAATTACTTGCACACGTCGCCGAAGGCCGAACTCCAAACGGCGAAGAAGGTGCCACAGTGCCTGCCACAGTGGCTGCCAAAAGCGATGGCACACCGCCACGCACATCGCGCCAAAAGTTGGGCGCATTATAAAAGTTTTATCTGCAGCAGCGACAGCGGCAAAAGTGACAGGAAAACAAAAGAAAAAAAAAATTGCATTAACCTCAGACGAGACTTTGGCGAACATTCATCATTATTTTTGCTTTCCTGGCGCTGCAATCCAAGGGATTTCGGCGATAAGCGAAACTTTGCGGGGGAACTGTCAAATGTCGTAGATAACATTTTTGGATAAATAAATTCCATGCTAGGTACAAAAAGCTTCTGAGCTTAAAAAACTCGAATAGCAGGGTAAATGTTGATCGCTCTTACCCTTTTAAAATATTTTATTAAGTGGAAGTGTTACGTGTTAAAGCGTTAATCTTTGCACCAAACAAATCACAAACACTCATTGTCACACTATTTACGACAATCGGAGAACTAATCAGCGGACTAATCGTTGAAATGTTTGAGCAACGCTTTGCTACTCTACCCCACATGACTTAAAATGTAAATAAGTCGGGCTCTTCCAAAACAAGATAAGTGAGTCATGGATGAACTGTGAGATCAAGTCGAGCTAGACAATCGCTAGACCGAGCTTAAGTCGATCTAAATTTGGGCTTGCTTTCGGTTTTCGCTCATGCTTAATACATATATTAAATTAGGCAGTCAAAAAGTGATGTTGTGAGCTTGGAGAAATCATGTTGTGCGCAAAACCAAATATTCCTGAGATAAGATCGCAGAGAAATGTAGTCGGGTTAAAATTTAAATCACGAAAATAATATAGAAAATTAAAAACAAGAAAGGAAGCTAGCTTCGGGAAGCCGAAGCTTATATACCCTTGCAGTCATCAAATATGTCGAACAAAATACATAAAGATGATTTTTCTATTCAGTTTCCATATTTTCGTCTATAGATCATATGGGAGCTATATCATATAGTTGTCCTATTTTGATCAAATTTAGTTCGTAATTCAAAGGTCGTAAGAAAACTGTATATTCCAAAAATCTTACTTGTCTGATGAAAAACAACAATGTTATAATTTTATTTTCGTTATTTCTATATAGATTTTTCGTTCTTTCCTATGGCAGCTATAAGATATAGTTGTCCGAGAGACAGGAGGACAAACGATTCTACTCGTGATGCTGATCAAGAATATATATACTTTATGGGGTCCGTTGCAAACTTCTGACTGAAATTACAATACCCTTTTGCTCTGCAAGGGTATAATAAACACGTGTGCATAGTAAAACAACTGCTCTGTGATACTTTAGCAACCTGAAAATGCAGTCTTTATTTGGGGATTATCTTTCTCTAAAGGCTCACAACCGCTTGCTGCTGACCGAAGTTCATTTGGGGAAAAGAACGCCAGGTGATGGGGGCGAATGGCCGCATGGGGGCGAAAGTCGGGAAGGTGAGGGGCGGGAAGGTGAGGGGCGGGAAGGTGGCGAACCCTGCGCAGGAGGCGCCGCTGCACTGCGACTGCGACTGGGTGCCGTTGCCTGTCGAAATTTGTCCCTGGCTCTGGGTTCCGTCCTCCGAGGTCTGCGTTTGGCAGCCCGGACCGGTTTGCGACTGCATCTGGTGTCCGTCCTCGGATATCTGGATGCCACTTCCGTTGTTGCACTGAATGGGCGCCGCCTGAAAATAGGGATACGGTTGCTTAGCTTTTCCAGCGCCATTTGCCGAGTTCATTTCCATTCTCATTACGTTCAGGCCGGACAGCACGCACAATCCGGCGAGAAAAACAGCAATTGCGACGACTGAAACGCGTTGGCTTTCCATGATGAGTGTTTAATGGTCCGAGAACGAAACTCGACTGATACACCGGGCTCAATGTGGGCACGCTTTTAAAGCGTAAAAACCGCGCGGCGGAGAGATAATTGAATGTACCGCCGATAAGGCCAATTCGGACCGACTGTTTGTGCCCGCTCGCCGCTGGAAAGGTGTAAGTTCGGCCAGCCGCGCCCGCCTATTATATTCTCTCCGCGTTGGTGAAAACTTTCCGCTCATACTTCCCAGTCCAAAAGCACTCATCTATCTCTCAACAGATGTCTGGTCCAGTCCAACTGACCCGGCGGCGCCAGAAATAACCAAATCTTTCAGCAATTTTGGAGATTCTTCGATTGCCTATTTTTAAATCCTTCGTACACTGTAAAATGTAAGGAGTAAAGACACCTTTATGAAATATGTAACAGAAAAAATTTTTGAATACATATTTATTAAAATATAGTTTTTATTTATTTTTTTTTCTTCATTTCTGTTATTTTATTTTGTTGATTAAATGTGCCCTTAAGTACTATTTTTTTTAGACTGCTTGATTTTCCTTGCCTATAAATAGCTACGGATTTCTTGTTTTAACCACCCCAGATTCCCCACGAATTTATTTTTAACAAAACAAAACACTCAAACACATTTCAATGCTCTTATATTGCCAGCAATTACTTTCCCATTCGTAAAACCACTTCACCTAGAAATTAGTCTGCGACCGTGAAAATGATTTAAAAATCAATATTATTGAGTCACAATTTTTCCAAGTGTTTTTTTTTTAACGCGTGGCTTTACTAAATTTAAAGGTCAAAATAAAAAGGTCCGTCTGTGGTAGTGGATGCGGTGCTAGTAACTGGAGGCGGGGCAGCTGTGGTGCTGGTGGGAACGCCGTTTTTCAAGCAGTTGTCCAGCAAATCGTATGTGGCAGCGGTATTGCGAACATATGCCGCCTCCGTGGCATTGGTGCACTGGTACTCCGTGTCCTGGATGGCCTGGATGCCCAGGACCAAGGAGCTAGCTGAACCAGAAGCTTTGGTAGAAAGCTCGTAGATCACAGAGACATCAGCCTCGGCCTGGAAATCAATAATAAAATAATAAGAAAAACATACTGAATATTATTTCCTCACTCACCGCACTCGCGTAGCAATTAAAGAAGTTGGTGGTGTCATTACTGCTGTCACAGGCGGTAAAAGCACTGCACAAGCTGGAAACCTCAGATTGGTAAGCCTTCTGCTGCTGATCTGCCTGGGAAGTCAGGTTGGCGGTCTGAGCATTGGCGGTGCTGATACATTCCTGGTAAGAGCTGGAGAAAGTGGCAGCCACCTCGTTCAACAGTGGCAGATACAGATTGAAGCACTGCGAGGTCACATCCTCGGAAACAATGGTATCCAAATCGCGGGCATGCACCAAATACTGGTTCAAAGCACTCGGAATTTGCACATTGGGTTTGGCCTGAAAAACTAAATCCGTTACCACCGGAAGCCAGACTAAAATCAATAAAACTCTACGTTGATGGCCGAAATGCTGGCAAGGATTAGCGCACTGCACAGAAACTTCATGTCGGCGGTAGTACAAAAACTGTCGATACCGAAGACCTGGTCTAAATGTTTTATACTGGCTGGCAGGGCAAATGATGGATCCGTTTGGTCAACTTGAAAATGTGTGATTTTTTTTGCTGCTAGCAAAAGCCGATCAATTACGTTGCATTATGGCGTATGACCAGACTATTCCGATATGTGAGTCAACATTAAAGGAGGATAAGAATATTAGATAGTCAACCACCAAAAGTTAGGTCAATAAGCCGGTGGTTAGAAGTTATCGAAAGTAAAGGCTTAAAATCTAATCCTCTTTTGCAGTTGATTGTTGTAACGATAGGGTTATTAAAATCAATTCACAAAGTCCTCACTATCATTGTGGCATATTATAATATTAACTGCAGCGACAACAGTCCCTTGAATTTTTATTTCCTTTGGCCAAAAGTATGCAATGTTTTTCTTCAATAACTAATTTCACAGTTTATGAATTTTTAGATAAGTTATTGTTTTGTAAGCCGAAAAGCCTAAAGTTTCGCTCATAAATATCAAATACAGAATATTTAATTTCAAATTTTTAAAAAATCCCCTAGACAGTATTTTTCAAATGCTCATTTATTGCTTGCGATTGCATGCGATTCAATTGGTGGCCTAAGAGGAAGCCACTGAGCTTCCAGGATCGGCGGTGGTGGTCTCGGGAGTGGTGCCGGGGGCGTCGGTGCTCACGGCGGTAGTCGAAGCAGCATCAGTGGTGTCACTAAAGACAGCAGCCCCGCTCGAACTAGCAACGGGGCTAGTGGAGGAGGGGGCGGCGGTGGAGGTGGTGGGCACTCCGTACTTCAGGCAGCTGTCCAGCAGGTCGTAGGTGGCGGCGGTGTCGCGGACGTAGTTGCTCTCCGTGGTGTTGGTGCACTGGTACTCGGTGGCCTGGATGGCCTGGATGCCCAGGGTCAAAGTGCTGGCCGAGCTGGCGGCGTTGGTGGCAATGTCGTAGATCACGGAAACGTCGCTCTCAGCCTGGGATAATAAAAGTAAAGGGTCGAATTATTTATCTGGATACTTAAAGCTTTATAAATGATCTTTCAAAGTGTATTAAAATGAAATAACCTGAGTTTTCTGTATATTAATATTATATTTTAAGCCTAATTATATGGGTTCTTTTTTATAGTGATTATTTTCATGGGTTATGATGCTCAACTGACTTTTGTTATATTTTCTTTTTCAAATGTAAGTTATTTAAACCCATGAAACCCATCTCACTTCTTGCTCTTAAGGAAGTATCTTTTCTGGCACCTCCAGTTATCACAAACTTACCGCAGTGGCGTAGCAGTTGAAGAAGGTGGCGGTGTCGTTGTCGCTGTTGCAGGCGGTGAAGGCGCTGCACAAGCTGGTGACCTCCGACTGGTAGACCTTCTGCTGCTTGTCAGCCTGGGCGGTCAGGTTGGCGGTCTCGGCATTGGCGGTGCTGATGCAGTCCTGGTAGGAGGAGGAGAAGGTGGCGGCCACCTCGTTCAGCATGGGCAGGTAGAGGTCGAAGCACTGGGTGGTCACATCCGCGGAGACGACGGCGTCCAGGTTGCGGGCGTGCGCCATGTACTGATCCAGGGCGCTCTGCAGCTGCAGCTGGACACCGGGCTTGGCCTGCGGAGAGCGGAAACGGAACTGGTTAACACCACCGGAAACCACGGAATCGAGTATCGAGGCGTCATTACGTTGGTGGCCAGGAGAACGCTGGCGAGGATTAGCACACTGCAGAGGAACTTCATTCTGGCGGTCGTTTCGTTTTCGTTGGCGGTTCGATCTCAACTGTCGCTGTTCAAGAACGAAAACAAATGCTTTATATACTCGGCCGGCGGGCAAATGATTGATCCGTTTGCCTGGAATGATATTTTCGTGAATAATTTCCTGCTGGCAAGCGCCGATCAATTAGGTAGCATTAGGGCGAATGCGTAATGCCAGACCCACAAATTGCTTTGCATGTGCATTTCCAGTTGATCCCAAACACGTGTATTCAGGGTCAAGAGCTGATAGCGAAGATAAGTTGGCCAGGAACCACCGGAAGGTCTCACTGGCGGTTCTTTGAACTTCCCAAGTTCACCAGCTTAAGGGCTTAATATCCGCATCGAATCTATTGCTGTAACGATTGGTTAATAACACCCCATATCAGTGCGAAAATTACCCGAACTTTTTATCGATGACGTAATCAATTGCGAAGACAATCTTTTCAAAGAAAACTTTCCTTTTGGCCAAAAATATGCAAGGCTTTTTGTCACTCGTTTGCACAGTTTGAGAGCCACTGTATCGATATTTGCAGACGTTACGCAGCGATAAGAAAGCCTATAAACAAACCATTCATCAATGTCAGATTACATTACCAACTTTTGGTTCCTTTTCGCGGAAATTTCGCTTCAATTTCGTTCAGTCGTTTTTGGTCAGCGTTATGAAAACTGTTATTATCACTCTGCTTTTGGCCTTTGAGGTGGATAAAATATATTACAAAATTGAAAAGAATTCTAGAAAGATTTATTTAAGGTTTTAGCTGAGCAGCCACGGGCTTTGAACAGCTTGTGCTCGTACTTAGATGAAGGAAATGATACGGCTTCCAATCTGGGCAATACCAAGAAATGCTTCGCACGCTATTTACCCGAGTTGGAAAACCAAGGATCCACCTGGTCGCAGGGGTACAGTGACTGCCAAGAATGCACCACCAATGATCGACAGTCTGTTCTAGCAGATGCCTTTGAGGCACAGGAAAAGATTCGGGAAGTCGCCTTAAGCATTAGTTCCTTTATAGACCAGTGTTTGTCCCTCACGGATTCCCTGGAATTTTTCACCTGCTTTGCCAAAATGGTGAGTAAGTGTTGTTTGCGAAGAGTTCTTTTCAACAAAATTTATTTACAGTCCAAGACGCAGCTGACCAATGTGTACAGTATTTCCTATAATTCCTCTGAGCAGGCCTTAATCCTGAATCAGAAATTGAGCCGCATAGAAATGGAGCATTATCAGTGTACAAATGAAACCGAACATAATTATGTCCAAGGAACGGATCAGATCTTCCGATCGTTGGATCGTTGCTTGCAGCAGAATGAAGAAAAATAACTTTTATGAACGTTACATTCGATGTTAATATCTAATCTATGGCAACGTCTCTATTTACTGCAATATATCAAAAGCTGACTGTATCAGTATTTGTTCTTTTATATTTATAACACATCTACATTGTTCATACTTTTAAGTTTTAGAGGTTAATTGAGATTATATATTTGTTTTAAGAACTAAATATTGAATCAGCTGATTATCTTTAATAGAATACATTGTTTGTCCTAAAGCTTGAACCATTTCCTTTATACTACTTCGTTCTTAAGTTTTTAAGGAAATAAGTTCTTTACAGTATCTTTTCTTATTAATAGTTTTTTCTAGGAAATTAATATCAATTGGCAGTAATTTGCCTTCATAAATGGTGTTTATTCACCTTTTTTCTTACTGTTTACATAGCAACAGATAAGCCATGTTTACTGTATTGGCTCATCGACTTCCGATCGACACTGGGTTAGCTCCTTGTGGGCCTGCCTAAGATCCTCCATGTAGTTCTTTTGGGCATCCAGGCTGCAAAGCAGGAATATCCTGTGCACTGCATCGTAGTCCTCATGCAGACGTGTGTAAGCACTTGTGGCATTGTAATTTATTTCGGTCAAGATGTCCAGGTTGCGAGTTCCCTAAAGTAAAAAAATTATTAATATTGGTATTCTTTTAAGCTAAAAGCACTTTTAAAAAGCCCCCTTTCTTAATGTTAAAGTAAACCTGTACCTAATCCTTTTTGTCAACTTTCATAGACTTCTTTCGTTGTTATCTAAATGCAACATAGCAGATAATGCACCTAATGACAAACGAACTGATAAAGGTAGTGTTTTCTTTCTTTCCAAGTGCAAGTATCTCGTCACCGTTGGGTATTCGTTTAGTTCTGTTAACATCATCTTGAAGCTGAGATAACTTACGTTCTCGTTGATGCACTTGAAGTATTCCAGATCGTCCACCAAGGTGTCACAGATCCGCAGACTTCCGCACACCGCACTGGATCCCAGCTCGATTTGCATTCGCTCCAGCTCCACATCGACCTCCAAACTTATCATGGTTTCGTTGGCGTTCAGTTGGCACAGATCGTAGGAATCGGAGTACGCTTGCGAGGCGTTGGCACATGCAATGGTAAACTCATCATGGCATTCGTCTATGTTGAGATCTGGTTCGGGAGTGGGCCACTCGAACCCTTCAGTGGTCTCTGAACATCCCAACAAAGGGAATATCAACAACAAGGTAAGCAGCCAGCAGAGGCGACAGCTGGTCTCCGTTTTCAATATTTTCCGTAGCACTTCCATTTGCCCGCCGATCTCGAATGCCGCTGAAGAACCAACGACGGCGATCGAACGCCGAGCGGCTAATTGATCATTTCCTAATAACTCGTTGCTTTGCCATTCGGCTTTATTGACCAGCCCGAAGGCCAGCTATATACGACAAGTTCAGGTGCTCCACTTATCTGCCGTCGTGCGAAAAGATTGCCAGTGCCGTTCGGAGCCCTCTGATCCGATCTCCCAAGCGAGCAGTGCGAAAAACCAGTAGTCAAATGTTGTGGCGCTTGTCTACTTAACTGAGACAAGCGAGGCAATTCATAACGCTGCCGGTTATCAGTGATAGGTGTTCCCAGTGACGGATTTAGGGAGGGGCTTAATAGACTTTATGCCCTGAATATACAGCTCGGAGGAAACGTGAAATGTGCAGTTTCAACCTTCCTGGGAAGTAATATATTTTACTCTAAAATAATATTCCAAGAAATCCCCTTTGTAAAAATCCCCCGTGCGTCCCTGCTTTCACCCTTCTGTATAATACATTTGCAGTCGAACCCAAAAGTATTCTACGCTTTGTACGCAATCGCTTTATTTGGAACTTTAAGGCACTTGAAAATACGAAATTGAATGCAATAAATAATTTAACAGATTTTGCGTTTAGAAGAAACGCTTGAAAAGATTCCAACGACCCTTGTTTGCCAAGGGAGCGGATCTGAAGAGGTCCTCCTCGGGTGAACGCTCTGTGGTTGGTTCGACGGTGGAGGGAGCAGCGGTGGAGGGAGCAGCGGTGGAGGGAGCAGCGGTCGAGGGAGCAGCGGTGCTTGGCTCAACGGTGGAGGGAGCAGCAGTAGAGGGAGCAGCGGTAGATGGAGCAGCGGTAGATTGAGCAGCAGTGCTTGGTGCGACAGTGGAGGGAACGGCGGTGGAGGGAGCAGCTGTGGATGGAGCAGCGGTAGAGGGAGCAGCGGTAGAGGGAGCTGCAGTAGAGGGAGCAGCGGTGCTGGGAACAGCGGTGCTGGGAGCAGCGGTGGAAGGAGCTGCGGTGGAGGGAGCAGCTGTACTAGGAGCAACAGTGCTGGGAGCAGCTGTGCTTGGAGCAGCTGTACTGGGAGCAGCAGTGCTTGGAGCTTCAGTGTTAGGAGCAGCGGTGCTTGGAGCTTCAGTGTTAGGAGCAGCGGTGCTAGGAGCAGCGGTGCTAGGAGCAGCAGTGCTAGGAGCAGCAGTGCTTGGAGCAGCAGTGCTAGGAGCCTCCGTGCTAGGAGGAACAGTGGTGGTGACCTCTCCTCCCTTCAGACAGACGTTCAGGGTCTCGTCACAGACGTCCATGTCGTGGGCGTAATCCGCACGAGCCTCATCCACACAGGCAGTGTAATCCGTCTCGATCACGCTGTACTTGGCACTGATGCGAGTGTAGTCCAGGCTGGAGTCACTGTTGAGGGTGAACATGGTCTTGTAGCTGTCAGAGGACTGAAAGAAAAAAATTTTAATTAATACTGATAGGAGCAATCTATTTATGATTCTCTTTTAATTTTACGAAAGCCTTATCAGTAAAGAATACCACGGAAAGGAATGATAATACAATATATGCCCCAATCGCCAATTTATATAATATTATTTGTGTCAAAATGTAGAGATATATGATAAAAAAGAATAGTAAAACGCGTATTTCCACCTAATTACCACCAATTAAAAGTTAATCTTATTATACTACTACAGAATAGGTAATGCTTACGGCATCTCGGTAGCACTGGAAGAATTCCAGGCCATCGACTTTCTCATCGCAACTGTTCAGGTTGAAGCACATGGCGTTGGTGCGGTCCAGAAGGCTCTCCCGCTCGGAGGCGCTCTCCTGGGTGAGTGCGGTCCGGCCATCATTGCGGGTCCTCACGCATCCGGTGTACCTCACGTTGTAGCCCATGACCACGTTGGTCTGGTCCTCCACGTAGTGGTTGAAGCAGTCGTCGACCAGATCGGCGTTATCCCGCGCCTGGGGAGTGGCCATCAAGGTGCGCACGGCGAACTGCTGGCGAGCCAACATGTTGAACAGGTCGGCGGGATGTTGGTCCTCCAGGGCGAATCCACTGGTGGCCAAAAGCAGGCACAGACCGATCGAGAACTTCATGTTTACTACTTCGTTTTAACAAACCGACTTCACGGATCGAGAGTTCGTACTGAAAGCCACCGGTCTTTGGTTCATATTTTTATAGCCCTGTTCTATCAAAATTTTCGGCAGTTGGAGAAGTCATTGAGAAGTCATTAAATCGCTTTGATTAAAAGCTAATTAAGCTGTTATCTTGTTCTCGAAATCGGCGCCGAGATTCCTTCCGATTTCATTTTAATAAGTTTTTCTCTGACCCAACGCTCCATAAATAGCCGGGGCGTTATCTGGCATTGGTAATGGCTAATATAGTTGGCCGATTATCAGCTGACCACTTTTGATTGATTCGTTAATGTGTGGTTGGTCAAACGGCAGTAAACACTGTACCTTGCGATAAGCACGAGTATCTTTAGTGGGTTGTACAATGAATCACACGGTTCCTATTTCCAAGTGTATTACTTGTTGTTCCCCTAAAATTGTAATCGGAAAATCTGGGTTACTGGTCGATACCAATTTTGCAATGCCATCGATTACTGAGTAATTTGACATAATTTGATAAAAAGAAACGGGCTTGCTTTTTATGTTTTTTAATATAAATAATTAATGTATATTTATTTATTGGATTTTTTGTATTGTTTAATATAGGATTAGAAAGCTCTTTGTCTTACTGACTCTTGAACAAGAGCTGCAGGCTCTTCAGTATCCGCTGCATTTCCCTGTTGTTCTGACTAGACACCGACCTCAGATCCTCCTCGGGAGCGGCTTCCTTCTCGGATGGGGATTCGGGATCAACAGAGGACGATTCACTTGTGGAATCTGTGGCAGCAGATGAGGAGTCAGTAGAGGATTCCGTGGCGTCAGAGGAGGAATCAGTCGAGGATTCCGTAGCAGCAGATGAAGAGTCAGTCGAAGACTCCGTCACATCAGAGGACGAATCAGTTGAGGACTCCGTGGCAGCAGACGAAGAATCGGTTGAGGAGTCTGTTACATCAGAGGAGGAATCAGTCGAGGATTCCGTAGCAGCAGACGAAGAATCGGTTGAAGAGTCCGTCGCATCAGAGGAAGAGTCAGTTGAGGAATCGGTGACAACAGAGGACGAATCAGTGGAGGAATCGGTGACAACAGAGGACGAATCAGTAGAGGAATCGGTGACAACAGAGGACGAATCAGTGGAGGAATCGGTGACAACAGAGGACGTATCAGTTGAGGATTCAGTGACTGGGGTTTCGGTGCTCGTGGTTGACTCGGGAATGGGAGCACCACTGATGCAGCTGCCCAGATCCTCGTAGAGCTTAGCGGAGTTCTCGGCGTAGGCCCTCTGGGTCTTGTTGGTGCAGACGTACTCGTTCACTTTAATGAGACGCACCTCCTCTTGCACAAAAGCCAAAAGTTCGGAGGCGTTGGCGGAGATGGTGAACATGGACTTGGTGCCGTTGGAGCCCTGGAAAAATAGGAAAATAAGTTATTACTATCATATATTTACAGCTATTAAAAATACTTGTTTTAAATTAGTTTTTAAAATAAGTCTTATACATAATAGAAATGATAGAAAATCACCTCATGTCAAAATGTTTTTATCTATGACTTATCAGCATGATTGTTAAAAAAAATTGATTTTTTTAATTGTTAAAATTTATACGTCAGTAAAGGGAATAGTCCAATTTAATTATCAGTATTCATTAAGATTTCGGAATATATATGTTAATAAGTTAAGTGCATTAACTTACGGCTTCACTGTAGCACTGGAAGTACTCCTCGGCGGCTTCCTTTTCACTGCAGACCGTGAGGGCCTCGCAGGAGCTCACGGCGGAGGCGTCGATGGCATCGCGGTCGTCCTTGGTCTTGTCGTTGATCTGGGAGACCTCCAGGGCGGACTCCTCCAGACAGCCCTTGAAGTTGTTCTGGTAGGCGGTCAGCTCGTCGTTCAGCAGGGGGCTGTAGTAGTTGAGGCACTCGATGGAGTGGTCGCTGTCGGAGATGAGGTCACGGGATTGGATGAGGAACTGGAGGAAGTCGGCGCTCGGATTCGTGGGCTGCCACAAGGGATACGGCACTGCCAGAATCTCACTGAGGCCAATGGCCAAAAGAAGGATGCACAACTTGGCTTGCATTTTAGGAGGATTTCAGTTCACTTTTTCTAGGAGCTATTTTAGACCTTCACGTTTCAACGATCGATTCGCACTTGTTGGATTTAAGAGGCAGCTGCAGTATTTATAGGCGCCGCGCTCGAGTGGTCCATAAAAAAATATTCCTGCCTTAGTGTTGAGTAAAAAAGCCATGTTATTGCCGTGTTATTGCCTAAGTTTTAGCCTATCACTCGAGCTATCTCAAAAAGCCAGGCGCAGCGTAGTTATCATTCTTATCGGTTTTATAACCACCACTCCACGGAACCCGCCCGGCAAATCCAGCTCAAGGGTTTCCTCCGCCCCGCTCCCAAAAGTTTTGCTCAGTTAGATCAGCACGCCATCGATGTCAACACTTCCCGGAATCGGTCTTTGTGCGTACCTGCCAAATTGGCCAAAGGAATAACACTTTCCCTGGAGGAATACGGAAAGAAGGAACCCAAATGGCTAAGATGGCAACTGTCCTAAGCGAATCTAATCAGTTGGAGTGGAATTCTTGCGAAGACACACGTGCAGTCTGTATGTCTGTCTTATAGTTCGATTCCAAGGAATCTCGCGAAACAAGTTAAAGTGTGCCATATCGAGGCAAAAAAATCAGAATTCCGATTCGATCGTCATTTGGAGTGTTTTTTATTGGTCAGAAATGGCTTTTGATAAAGCTATTAACTTGAAAAAGTATAAACAAGTGAGCAGGCTAGGGTTGAGTGTCCCGCAAAGGGAATAATTAATTATAGAACAAGGTCTTAAGGATTTCCCAAGCCTTATCAACTGAATGGAAGGAGATCGCTAGTTGATTTGGGTAAAGTTTTATGACTAACAACCAATCAATACGCACTTGAACTCTATCGCAGTCGCTTGTCGGTCACTTACAGCCGACATGATAATTACATTTGGAAAAGTGTAATGACTCACTCGGGCTATTATTGTTGGCCCAAATAAATAAATTGAGGTAGTTGGCCGAGCTAAAAGCTCTGCCTGTGCATAATTATCAGAGCTCAGTGGAGTGGAGGAGATCACATCAAGGATTCGGGAGCTGCGGAAGCAAGGACATCTTCTAATTTGCATATCTTAATTGCGTGTTCTTTGCGAGTGTGTGCGTGTGTGAGTGCGAGTGTGTGTGTGTGAATGCTGCTGCATTCCACGCCAATGGCATGATGCAAGGATGCAAAGATGCAAGGATGCAAAGATGCCAGGATGCAGGATGCGATAGCTCGCAAAGTTATTGGCTTTATTTTGGCAAAGTGAAATCTCCCCTTTGCACAGCGCTTCTAATTTCTTTTAATTGCTGTGACAACAAGCCCGCCGGCAGCTGCACAAACAATAACAACGCATGCAATTAAATTTGAATAAAAAGACACCGCTAGGAAAATGCCTCGGCTGTTTACTTAACTGTTACCACTACCTTTAAGTGCCCCGCCCCTGCAATTGCTAACTTCGCCCCCTTTGTTTTTCCTGCCCGGGGTAAACTTTTCCCAGGCTGATTTACATGTTTGTCCTTCCCCCGTTAACCGACCCTTCTACCGCCCCCTTCGCCGCCCGTGTCCTGCGGATCTTTGATAAACTTGGACTGATGGCAAATGCAAAAAGTTTTATTTGCATCGCATCAGGTTGGTTTCCTGCTCGGTTTTCCACCTAGATCGACCGTTAATTAAGTAAGTTGCAATGGGTTTTAGTTTCTCGTTTGAGTTTCCAGATTGACTTCATCACTAGATGCCATCTGCTTGGGTTTTGAGTGGAGCCAGCCCCTCATCCTTTACCGCTCCTTAATACCCTCTATTATTTTGCAATTATCTAGAGTGTTCCCCTTTAACATCTTTTATTTGACCAGTTTCAAGCAGAGGAGATTCATAAATTAAGCTTATAATGTTTGTTATGTTTCTTTTAAATTTCTGTAAGATTACATCTTTCACAACTCTATTTTGAAATACAGTTTGCAATGTTCATTTTAATAAATCTTTGGAGATGTACAATTTACGTGAATATTCTCATATTCTTAGAAAATGTGTCTGAAGATACTTTTCAGACCCTTCCTCTGGTGCGCGCTATGAGCACTGTTGCCTTCATCGGATCCAAAGTGCGCAATTGTCGAGGGGGAGATCGTTGTTGTGGTTGTTACCTCATCTGTGCTGGAAGATATCAGGACGGTGGTAGTGGTGGTGGGCTCGGTGGTCGTGGTGGTGGGCTCGGTGGTCGTGGTGGTGGGTTCGGTAGTCGTGGTGGTGGTGGTGGTGATCTCTGGCACAGGCGACAGACCCATTAGGCAGCTTTGAAGGTCTTGATATGTGTTTCCAGAACGGGGCTCGTAATTCCGTCTCGAAATGTTGAAGCAAAGCTCACGGGTAAATTGGAGCTGTTCGACTTCTTGACCCAGGGAACTATACAATTTCGAGGCATTGAAGGCCACACTGTCCAACACCTTTGATTCAATCGGACCCTAAAATATATAATTGAATCTCATCAAAAATAGTACTAAATTGTATGTATAGAGAAAAAAGTGAAAAACTGAGCTACGTCAGTATTTACGCATATGTGTAAAAAATACATCTAATATTTGTTAACTCAATTAAGTAACTCACATTGTTCGCATAGCAGTTCAGTGACTCCTGGCTGTTATCCAGAAAATCGCAGTCGAGCACCCTCATGCAGGATTCGTAGGTGGTATTGCTGACATCCCAAACAGAGGTGTCATACCGCTTCAGGACTCCAGAGCGGCCTTCGTCGTAACTAACCGAGCACTGCTCGTATTCCTTGTCGTAGGCTGCGAGGTCAGAGTTCAAAATCGGGTTGTAATAGTTGAAGCAGGCGGCGGCCAGTTGGGGGGTTATTCCGTTGCTGCTCGCTGGTGGCACTCATTAGCTCGAACATTCTCGAGTGTCCTGAGATCAGGGCGGGACTCGCGATGCAGGAGCCGATGGCCACGGTGGCCAGCAGGATGGCAGTTAGCTGGGAGTGCATGTTGCTCGCTTCACGGTTCGTTCGTAACTTGGTCTAAACCGACGGCTAGCCAATGCTTTTATGCCCCCGAAATCTTTGAAGTGCTTTGCGATCGGCGGGGCTTTCTCCTATCTTCCTGTTGATAAGAAGTATCAATAAAGCAATCACCCTACGTACCGGACTTGGGCTACTCGTTTTTCCTTGATCAACCCGTAAACAATGAGCCAACTGGCAGGTCGCTATCGAACATATCGGCCATCGAATAGAGGTCATTCTACTGTTGCCACTGCTGAATGATCGAGAATCTAATTATAAACGACTTTTTAATGCGAAAAAACCCTCCGATATCACGGCCCTCCCCTGCAGTCTGGTTTGCATAACCCGAATTTGGCCAAAACAAAGCACCTTGGGGGTTGGTGACTAACTCAAAGTTGCTAGACGAAAATAATTGGAGCGAAAAAGGGGAACCCTGAGTGGAAAAGCCGACGGAAATTGCAGAACCCTCTTGTATTTTTAGTCAAACTCTCGCCAAGATTCCAAGAAGTGATTACCACAATACGATTCCACGATTCCTTTTTTATTGGTTCCGGCGCAGTAAATAATATTGATTAATAATTCAAGTACCAATTATTCTTAAATTTCTTATCATGCTCTTAATCTCTTGCCAATTGCTTGTGATTAAGACTACTTTTAAATAAAAAGTGATGTAGTCATTTTTTATATGTATTGAAACCTTGTTTTTTTTTTTTTTAGTTATTCCTAACTGTAATTAAAATATCTTTGGGGCATATGACAGTAAAAAAAAAGACATGTGCGCTTTTAAATATGTGTAAACAAAAACTTATCAGTAATCTTTAAAAAAATATATTTTTTCTGTGTCGAGGCTTAATTCCGTAAGGATACAATTAACTGATTTAATGAAGTGAGTAATTGTCTGCCAAAAACATAAAAAAAAAAAGCGTGGCAATTAGATAACAGGTTAATATTGATAAAATGGAACAAAATTGATCGAAAACCTATGATAAGTAAAACAAGAGAGGAAGCTAGCTTCGGCAAGCCGAAGCTTATATACCCTTGCAGTCATCAAATATATCGATCAAAATGCATAAGAGCTAAACAACATCGAAACTATTACGATTTTTCTATTCATTTTCCATATTTTCGACTATTGTTTGTATGGCAGCTATTTGATATAGTTGTCCGATTTTGATGAAATTTAATATGCAATTCAAGAGCAGTTAGAAAACTCGATATTCCAAAAATTATGTTTGTCTGATGGAAAACAACGATGGTTTAGTTTTATTTCACATATTTCTAAATAGATTTTTCGATCTTTCCTATGGCCGCTATATGATAACGTTGTCGGATTTTAATGAAATTTTTTTCTCTATTCAAGGGTTATTAAAAAACTCCATGTTTTAAAAATCATGCTCGTGGGATTAAAAACAACGACGTTATAATTTTTTTTCATTATTTATATATATATTTTTTGATCTTTTGTATGACAGCTATATGGTGAAGTTATTCGATTTTGATAAAATTTTATCAGAAATTCAATAGTGCTCAGAAAACGTCATCTAGAAGAAATCAAGTCGATCTGATCAAAAACAACGGCGTTAGAATTTTTTATTTTAATCTTTTGTATGGGAGCTATCCTATATAGTCGCCCGATCCGGCCCGTTCCGACTTATATACTGCGTGCAATAATTACACACCTTTTGGGAAAGATTCAGCAAGATAGCTTTAAAACTGAGAGACTAGTTTGGGCAAAAACGGACAGGAGGACAGACGGGCAGACGGGCAGACGGACCAACGGACAGACGTACAGACGTATTTCGATTCAGATCGTGATGCTGATCAAGAATATATATACTTTATGGGGTCTGAGGTGTCTCCTTCACTGCGTTGCAAACTTCTGGCCAAAATTATAATACCCTTCGCTCTGCAAGGGTATAAAATTGTATAACTGATGCAAAATTATAAACTTGTAATCTAGAAGATTGGGCTAGTTTTTTTAGTGCTGAGCTGCTCATCAAAATAATAGATTTATATGAAAATATTATATATAAGCTGATACAGAGCTTGCCAAATTTACTTTGAAAAACAAAAACAATGAAATAAAATCTCGGTTAGGTAAACTTTTTCCTTATCGGCAATAAAACTTTACGTCATTGATTGTAGATAGCCACGATTTGATCTATAAACGATTTAAAGAGTCGTGATAACAAATGTTGAATTCAATTAACGTGGTATATAAAAATTGTAATAACCATTAAATATTTTGTCATTATATTTTTTTTATTCGCGATAATTTCTTAGCCAATACGTTTTAAAATATTTTGTAGCTGCTTACGAAGGCCACTTCTGTTTTCATAGGACTTAAATTGAGAAATGGACGAAGGCGCTTTCGTTTGGTGAAAACAGACACCGCTTTCATGTTCCAGAAGAAATTCCGGAGCTTCCATAATCCTAGGGCCTTTTCTTCTGTCTAGATGTTTATAAGACGTATCAATAGGAAAATCGACCATCAATTAAAAAATACAACATTTGCTTCCGCTAATTTGCTAATTTTTAATGTGAATGTCTCCTGCTATCGTTATTATTAAGCCACTCCCTCGATGTCTGGTTGAAATAGCCTAGGATTTTGCCAACAAAAAGCACATTGAGTGTGGGTGAGTAATTAAAATTATTGTGGCAGTTAAGTTAATAAGCGCAAGTTAGCGTAAACAGTCTTCCGGAAACTTCTGAAGATTGTGGAATTTTCCACATATCGATGTTTTAAAGTTCCAAGAACTAGATTAACGTTACTGCGTTTAACTTATAATTTGAAAAATAGCAAAACAAGTATTTAATATTCACCAATTCAATTGCAAAGCAAACAATTTATTTTAAGTTTCGACATCTTTAATTTTTAACAAAGGAGATAATAATTTAATTATCCTAATTCATCGAAACGAATGCCAACGTCCACGGGGCGTATGATTAATATTATTTACCTGCCATTGCAGGAATGCAGTTCTTCAGCTGTCGCTGGCTGCTCTTCTGTCTGAGCTGCATACTAAACAGTGCTTCGGATGCCACTGCTCTGCAACGAAAAAAAGATGCACTGAGAAATATATTAGTTTCAGAAACTCGTATAGTAACTTAAATAGTTTTCATGTTTAATGAAATGTTTGGAAGGTCCCCCTAAAGCTAAAAGTTACCACTGTTGTGGAAAGTACCGAAATTATCTGTCAGGAAATAGCTATCCTCTGACCAGTTTGGGTCTCGACTATTTCGCCGTGTGCAAATACTTGCTCCAGGCGCTCATTTCCACTCGGAGCTGTCAGGACGAAATGAAGTCGAGCAGCGGCTGCCGGCTTTCGGTTCCGTTGAGTTCCGCTGAGCTTCGCTGAGTGAAGAGAAGCAGCCGCTGATGGATTGTCAGTCGCGGGACGAGCTGTTAAATGGGGCACAAATAAGTGTAATTGTTTTGTAAATGGCCCCGTAGTGAAACAATTTCCAATGCCACTCCGCGTCCGTCTTCTGTCAGCCAGCTGGTTGGCAACTTACTCACTCGCCTTCCACTTGAGTCACCCGAAGAAAAATCACCTGGCGTATTGGCTATAATTGAATTTATAGCACCCTCTTCTTTAGTACTTCCCAACCGATTTCTGCAGCGACATGAAAACACATTGCCCAAGTGACTTACCAACTATTAGCCACCATAAAGAAATAAAATGTCAGGAAATTTGATAACATGATTATAGATGTCAAAGAAATCCATCTAATCAAAATCGATTGGAGTGGTTTTGAAATCACAGGGGATTCCTTTATTGGAGTCCTCTAGAAATTTCAAGAGGTATTATGGGGACCGGAAGAAGAAGTAAAATAGAAAGGCACAGAGGTAAATACCCCTTTCAAAACTGTTAATCATTTCAAGCCAACTTTGAAGCCGCAGATTACATTTAAAAACTTTTATTATTTAAGTTAGTTATAAATTGTGGTATCTCAATTTTTTTATGGAAATAAAACTATGATTTATATGCCATTAGCTGACATAAAAGCTGTCCACTCAAGTTGGCCAAATGAAAGTCCAAGTCATTTCAGGAAATGCCGCAGAAGGCAAACTGACGACAATGATTGCACACCCTTCTAATCGCAGCGCAATTTCTACGTCATCAAATGGCGATAAGGAACTCCTCCTTCGGCCAACAATAATAGCTGATAGCAATTTGGGAGCACAAAAATCAGGTGGTAATTAAAAAGCGTATATAGTTTTGCCCTTTAATATTTGCACTGAACGGCGGTCGTCGTGGAAAGGTAATGAACAATTTCGTTTATACATTATTCCATTAATTTTACAAGCTCTCGCCGAACGCATAGCGTATACGCACTGATGTCACTGCACGTTATTACTGCTATTATTATTATTATAAACTAGGAACAGTGCAATAACAGAGCCGGATTTTACGAGTGCCATAACAAGAAGCGAAGGCAATTAAAGGAGTCGCAGGCTATACGCGCGGACATATAAATATCCGGCCAGGGCGGCCATAAAGTTGCGATCTGGACACGCTGGAACTTTATGGGGAACGCGTGAAATTCAATTAAAAGGCATGTTCGATATTAGCCACAATAACCGGGGATATGGGGGATTCGGATAGATATAGAATTAGAAGAGTGGGAGCGTGGCCGGGTCATAAACGGAGCTTATTGAAATAGATTTGAAGGGCGGCAAATAGACAGTCGGTGGCAATGGCAGTGGCAATCATCCGCCAAAAGCCCGATGATAAGCGCCCGTGTAAGTGTCGGGGAAATGGGGGAATAGTTTTGTGTGATTTATGCTCCACCGTTCCACCGCGGCATCGGCATTCCGGTGGGCGGTGATCCACCGACTGCCCCTGGATGTGGGATGCGGCACCCAGAGCGACTGGGAACCGTGGCTTATCCACATGGATGTGCGTCACTGGCCGTAAAGATTATACGCTGATTAGGGGCCGGCAGCTCGTATCAACGCATGCAGTGTATTTCGAATACCTGACAAGCTGCAGCCGGGAAATTAATTAAAGCAAAGCTCCCCGGGTGGCAATGCCGAAACTTAATGAACTTGTCCTTGTCCCTGGTCGTGGATGCTTGTGGAGCGTGGACCGTGGAATGTACTCGCATTTCAGTGGGTCATGCTGCAGTCTCCTTCCCACTAAAACGCACTCTAATTAAAATTTTTGCGAGCTAGTGGAAATTGCGCATACGCCCCGTTATACGCAGAAATAATACTTTTTAATTGCTTCAGAGGAATGCTGTTCAAAACAAAACTACTCGACGACTAACCCTGTTATGCATTTCGTGCCGTAACAAAACAGAAAAAAAAAAACAAGCAAAAGTTTATGGCAAAACAGAGATCTGCATAAATAAATACAGAAACGAGAAGAAACCGCAGAGCATGACCGCAGAAAATATACATACACAAAAGCTGCAAAAGTTGTGGCCACTATTTGATAAACTTTAAGATGTCAAAGTCCGGTGAAAAGGCAACTGGCAACCTCACCGACTAAGTAAATGTCCGAAACGAAATGAGTGAGGGGCGACAGAGTCGAAAAGCCACAAGGAGCAGGGACGCCAAGGGGAAGTCGACAATGGAAGGAAGTTGGCCGGCAGCAGATGAGGACTTGGCATAAAAAATGAAGACTCCGAGGACCCCGCAAAAAATAGTACTCAGACTCTAAGATGGGCAATATCAAGCGACAGTCTGAATGAGGAAAAACCAAACCAAACAAATGTAAAGTTTATTAGATTGTAAGTGGAGGAGCGGGGCAAGGCAGTCGGCCAATAATGACACCGACAACGTCACATCGCCATCTGCAGAATGCAATAAAAGCGTTTAACCCGAAAGCAAACGCTTTGCAAATATGTGAGGCAGCTATGAAAAATGCTCAGCGCTCCCAAGAAAAAGGAGGATGGGAAAAAGCTAACAAAGATCAATCACAACTTGATAATACCCTTTCACAACAAAAAAAACTTTTAAAATATGGAAACTAATTCTTATAAAACAGTTTCTTAAAAAATGCATTGTGTTAACACTGAGTCAAATAACAATTTGTACATATTCTTATTGGTTTAAAGGGTATCAAATAGTTTAAAACTCTCTTTAAAGCAGAAAACCATAAACATGGCTTAGCCAAGGTGAAAACTGTGCAAGTAGAAAGGAATGCAGACAAAATTGGGGAACTACAATGAAAGATTGTGCTTTCATTTTTGCTTTTTCTTTGTTTTTCCACCGACAAAAGACAGCCAAAAGGTATTCGAATTTTTTGATTGAATTAATTAAAAACTTTATTGCCAGTTTTCGAGCATTCGGGGGGAGTCATAGTGGGCTTTTTGGTTAAAAACCTAATCTCTGCCCGGCCATCAGCTGTCGAAATGTCCGAAACTTAAAGCCAAACTGATGAACACACCACTAACTGACTCGATTCAATTTGCGTTCTCAACTGCGTCAGCGTGGAAATCGCTACACGGTGGTTGTTGTACTTTCCGGGTTTTATGGCTCGCTTTTCTGCTGAAGCTTGTTCCGATATGTCAGGGAGTTAGTTTCATGTTATGCCCATAAATCAAGCCGAAAATTCAAATGTTATCAGCGCGGCGGGATATTCCACTGCAGTGTGGTTGAGTCTTCCTGTCCCGCTCGCTCCCCGTCTCCCTCTCCGCCCATTGCCGTCTCTTTCTGGCAGCCCGTGTGTGTGAGTGGTGATAAGCAAGCTGCCACCGCTCAGTTAGTTGCCCCGACTACGCTGGTATTTATGCACTTCGCCCTATATTATATCGCCGATGATGACGACGTCGACGGTGACGTCCAGCTTTATCCTTCTTACTCTGCCGCTACAGCTGCGGTCACAAAAATAGCAGATCCAAAGCCATTCACAGTAACTTCTTAATGTGCAATTAAGCATGAAAATACTTTAAGGGTATATATTGATTTAAAGGTTGAAAGTACAATATTACATTTTAATTCCACTCTAAGGTATATTATTCAATATAGTATTTTTAACTGTAGAGCGAATGTAGTTCTTTGGTTAGCCTGGTACTCTTCCATTGACCACTACTGTATTTACAGCCTTTGATAGCGGAGTAATTAGCCAGAGCGTTCCGCCGGCTTTTCCGCTCCCAATGTCAACCGCTCTCCTATATACCAACAGGTGGCATATCTAACAATAGCATCGTGCAGCGATGGCGCCTTACCAGCTACCACTTCTGGGCCAGATTATAAATGGCCAAGCATCTGGGGGCAGGCGGCTCATTCGTTCCAACGGTTGCAGCGGCAGAAGCCCAGAAATAAACGAGTCGCGATCGCTCCGAACCGTCGGTGAAGGGTTGGCCAAAATTGTTTCAGCATATATGGAAATTACTTTAACGTCATCGGAATATGAAACAAGGACCTGCAAGTTGCATGTGAGAAATCCACCTGAGTGCACACACTCAACTCCAATTAAAACTCCACAAAAATCATTGAAAAAGCTTTAGCATGTGCTCAAAAACATTGGTAAGTTAAACATTTCTGTAAAAGTAAAAAGGGGGAAAAACCTGACACACGAATATCCAAATAATATAAAATGACTTACTTATTCTCCTTTAAAGTCCCTTTAAAAAATATCAAAATGTAAAAACGTGTTGTTATTTCAATGAATTTTAATATTTTATTCATTTTGTTAATTTGCCTATTAATAATTCGTTCGTTTATTTTTTTGGCCACTGTAAGTTGTGATGTTTTTCCACATTTCGTGCAATTTTCGTTTGCTGTTTCGGATAACCAACATAATTCCGGGCGCAATTTAAGTTTCTCCTTTTAAGGATGCTCGGTGGAAACTTCAGTATCCTTTTAAGCGAACCCCTCCCTTTTTTGAGCTGCAGGAACGATGAAACTTACATGAGCTCGGATCTCTGGCAATATGCAAACAGTAATTGAATTAATGCCATGAGCCAAACGAAATGTTGACCGAACCCACATACACATACACATACACACACACACAGGGAGCAGCTGTGCACACACCCAGCCAGAAATGGTTTGAAAATTGGAAATTAACAAAAAGCAAGCGGAAAAAGCGCTGGCACAAATTTAGCTGAAAATCCAACACAAAAAAGGAGTGTGAGTGTTAGTGTGTGTGTGTGTTCGTATGTGTGTGCATTTTCCATGTTGCTGCTGTTGTTCGGGCAGCTTGCGAATTAGTGTTGCCACTCGACACTTTGTCCTGGCCAAAATCTGAGCCACGGAAGGGAGCGGACGAAGAACGGGCGACTGACAGCCGGCCATCAGGAGAGAAAAGCTTGCACTTTTCTTTCGAGTGCAGTGGGCCTTTCCACTTTCCACTTGCCACTCTTCCCCAACCCCAACCCCAATTTTGCATTTTGCGCCCGCTTTTGAATGCTTAACGTGTCACTTGCCTGCCTCAGAGTGTCGGCATGCAACTCGGCCAGCTGCGAAATATGCAAATTAGACATCAAAAATGCTTTAATGAAAATTCCGCCTGCGGCAAGGAGGACGAAACAGTGTCTGCAAAAAGTGTGAGCACACTTTCGCCGCAACTAATGTACATTCCTTGCTGCTCCGCTTTCGAAAACTTTATGCCAGCCTTGGCCAAATTGATTTCACATTTTATGGCGGCCGGATGCTGATTAAACTGGGCCATAAATCGCTTGGCCCATTGACAGCTTGCCATGACGTATGGCCGCCCTCGAGCGAAGTCGCTCGCTAATTATCATAAAGCTGACACTGATGTCAAAATATCAGCGGACTGGGAAGGTGTTGGCGATAACTGAAAAGCTGAATGGCAGTATTGTTTTCACTTTAATTGAAACGGTCCTTCGTAAGATCAATTTCAGTTGGTGAACCAGTTAACTGGTTTCCCCACAACAATCCCCTCGCATCGGCAAATGAAATAAATTTTGCAATTAAAACTTGCACTCTTTTGGAAGCGTTTGTCAACGCAAATAAGCGTAAATTAAGTTTATTTTGCTTCCACATTTTTTCCCATTTCCCTACGCTTGTAACCTCCTCTGGATCCCCGGGGAAACCCATCCGAGGATATTTTCCATTTCAAGTTGTGCTGTTGTGGCTTCCTTCGACCGATGGCTGTCATTGTTGGTTTTGTTCTAAATACCCTTAAAAAAAAACATTTTAAGTTTTGCTGGTAACTTTGCTGAAACACAGAAAAGCACTTCTAACTGGAAGATACAATATTGCTTGCTATACTATGAGCTTAGGCAAAATTGTTTAAAAATGTTTCCTTTTATGGAAATAAATGTACTTTGAGGTTTTTATCTACATACAGTTTTTGTCTTAGTTTTTTATTTAATCAGTTTTTTCTTTAACTTACAGATTCAAAAATTTAATTTCAATCCATAGTATATAAGGGTATTTTTTGGCTCGTTTTGGCTTCTCAGATTTTCGCCTTCATTTTGTTTTGTTTGCTAAATGGGTAGCTCCGTACAAGGATGGCAAGTGCAGCTTCCGCTGGAACTAAAACGGAAACTAGAACTGAAACTGAAGCTGAAACTCAAACGGCAGCCGACTCACAGTCGCATTTCATGTTGTTTTAATTACTTTCTGATTTATTTAACGCGGGGCCAAGGGGAAGGGGCATGCCACATTGTTGACTATAATTAGTTGCATTGTCACCTGAATGAAGCCGAATGAAAAGGCAAACACAATGAAAACAAAACCATGTCCCCTTTTTCGGCCAAGCAGAAACATGAGCTCGCATAAAATGTGTTCAAACAGCCAAATTATATTTACATTATTTAAGTGCAGTGGCGAACAATTTAACGCAAAATTCAGCCCCAAAACATCAACGCTTTTCACGCAGAATTAAATAAGCCTCTAGTTTGCATGCCAAATTGTGTTTATGGTTTCAGGTAATGGTAGAGCATTATGACCTGAAATTAGAGCAGAATTCTCATTGATTATTATCAGAACCTTGTTCTGCCCTTCTATTGCAATTTGCAGTTAGCGCCGCTTTCGTCCGACTTTTCCAAAGTCCTCATCAAATCAGTGGGCTTAACAAAATGCAAAAGCACAGCCTCACATTAGAAATAGAGCAAATTGCATGATTAGCATTCACCACATGTTTTCCACACCGGCCGCCCGAAAAACATGTCAGTTAAATAAATAAGTTGGGGGAAAATTGCATCCATACTCGGTGGTCATGTTCTGGCAGTGAAATTCGAAACAGTTTGCCATTCGATAAGCCATGAGCTGTGTAAGGTAGAAAACCTTAAAATTAATTTTTGCTGTTTGTTGGTAATTTTACATGTTCAAAATTTCAAAAAACATTCCCAGCCACCTAGATCTGCTTGGATTGTGAATGGAGCCAGCCCCTCATCCTTTACCGCTCCTTAATACCCTCTATTATTTTGCAATTATCTAGGGTGTTCCCCTTTAACATCTTTTATTAGACCAGTTTCAAGCAGAAGAGATCCTTAAATTAAGCTTATAATTTTTGTTATGTTTCTTTTAAATTTCTGTTACATTACATATTTCACAACTCTATTTGGAAATACAGTTTGCAATGTTCATTTTAATAAATCTTTTGAGATGTACAATTTATGTAAATATTCTCATATTATTAGAAAATGTCCTCTGGTGCTCGCTATGAGCACTGTTGCCTTCATTGGACCCAAAGTGGGAAATTGTCGAGGGGGAGATCGTTGAGGAGCTGTCGTTCGGCAAAGGAGTTGTTGTGGTTGTTACCTCATCTGTGCTGGAAGATATCAGGACGGTGGTAGTGGTGGTGGGTTCGGTAGTCGTGGTAGTGGTGGTGGTGGTGATCTCTGGCACAGGCGACAGACCCATTAGGCAGCTTTGAAGGTCTTGATATGTGTTTCCGGAACGGAGCTCGTAATTCCGTCTCGAAATGTTGAAGCAAAGCTCACGGCTAAATTGGAGCTGTTCGACTTCCTGACCCAGGGAACTGTACAATTTCGAGGCATTGAAGGCCGCAGTGTTCAACTCCTTAGATTCAATCGGACCCTGAAGTAAATAATTGAATCTCATTAAAAATAGTACTAATATGAATATATATTATATCCTCATATATATATTTTATATATATAAAATATCCTCATATTTTTCAACTCAATTAAGTAACTCACCTTGTTCGCATAGCAGTTCAGTGATACCTGGCTGTTCTCCAGAAAATCGCAGTCGAGAACCCTCTTGCAGGCATCGAAGGTGTAATTGCTGACATCCCAAAGGGGGTCGTCATACCGCTTCAGGACTGCCAAGCGGCCTTCGTCGTAACTAATCGAGCACTGAGCGTATTCCTCATCGTACGCCGCGAGATCAGAATTCAGAATCGGGTTGTAATAGTTGAAGCAGGCGGCGGCCAGTTGGGGGGTTATTCCGTTGCTGCTCGCTGGTGGCACTCATTAGCTCGAACATTCTCGAGTGTCCTGAGATCAGGGCGGGACTCGCGATGCAGGAGCCGATGGCCACGGTGGCCAGCAGGATGGCAGTTAGCTGGGAGTGCATGTTGCTCGCTTCACGGTTCGTTCGTAACTTGGTCTAAACCGACGGCTGGCCAATGCTTTTATGCCCCCCGAAATCTTTGAAGTGCTTTGCGATCGGCGGGGCTTTCTCCTATCTTCCTGTTGATAAGAAGTATCAATAAAGCAATCACCCTACACACCAGACTTGCTCTACTCGTTTTTCCTTGATCAACCCGTAAACAATGAGTCAACTGGTAGGTCGCTATCAAACCTATCGGCCATCGAATAGAGGTCATTCTACTGTTGCCACTGCTGAATGATCGAGAATCTAATTATAAACGACTTTTTAATGCGAAAAACCCTCCGATATCACGGCACTCCCCTGCAGTCTGGTTTGCATAACCAGCCAGAGATGAAAAGTTGGGCCAATTAAATGGTGAGATAAGCTCTTAACATTTTCGGATTAAACTTAAATGCTTCCTAATTGTTGGCCAAATTGCTAGCAATATCATTATCAAGCAGAAACCACATAATTTGTCTGCTGGTGTCTATAACAAATTCTCTAAGAGCTGGATATCTTAGGCATTAAGTATCACTGAAATTTTCTGCAATCCTATAAGCACATTTATCTTGTCGCAATTTCTGCAATTTTCATTGGGTTTTCCGGTAGCAAACAAATCCTTTCCTTAATTAACACAGGAAACATGTGCCTAACAAACGAGTTGACCTGATCAAATGAACCGAGCCGAAACCGAAAATTGCACCTCCATAATTTGCTTGCACAATTAATATCTGTGTCGGGCTTAATATAATTAAATTCGTTTCTATTCGAAAGGATGATTTTCGGGGTAATCAACTCTCTCATTCGGAAGGCAAGGTAATTTACGCCGATAATGGGTTTTGCCGTTGCCATGACAATAATGCTAATTAAATGCAACTAAAGTTGGGCCCCCCTAAAACACTTTGCCGCAAACCGTAAAATAATAACCAACCTCAATTTTCGCCCCGTTTTCCATTTTTACCTTGGCAGCTGGCAAACAAAAGTTTACCGAAAAAATGCATATTGCATGCGTGCTCAAAAATTAATTGGAATGCAAATGCAGTGGCCAAAGTTGCACTTTAATTATACTCCTTTTTTGGGGGGTCAAAGGTGCCCATAATTAAGGACGGGCAACCGTGTCCGTTCATATCGTGTCTACAATTACACAATCTAATGCCGTTTAATTAAGTTCACACGTGCCACAATTAAATCTTCAACGCTAATTGATGGGTGTGTTTGTGTGTGTTTTGTGTGTGTGTATGAAGGACATTGGGTTCATGGCTCATCGGGTTTTTTTTAAACGCCCAACAATCTCACGTAGCCTGCAAACGACAAACAAATAAACGAAGGAGTAGCAAAAGGTGTAGGAAGAATCGTGTTGGGAAATCATAAATAGTTTTTCCCCCAAACCAAAATGTATCATTCCGAATTCCGAATTAGACTAGGCTGGATTATGGCAGAGATGGTATATAGGTACTATATTGACTAAATAAATACCTCTTTATACTTTTGTATATAACATTTATTGTGCCTTAAGTTTCCAAAAGTTCCAAACAATACTTGTTAGGAAACAAGAAGATATTTGTTATTATGTATTAAATTGTGATAAGTGTTTACGTTTATTTAATACATTTTGTAAGTAATAAATTCTTGAAGTAGGTACAAAAGGTGTTTTCCAATCGCTGGTTGTCCGATACACATCCCTTTTGTTTGGCACGTTCGGCTCCTCGGAGAAGTGGGCGTGCCAACTTGAGTTACGTTTCTTTTCCCCAAAAAGGGGGCGGGGCGGATTGGAAAATTATTTAGCAAATTAACAGGCTGACAAGTCAACTGTGTATGCATTCGGAAGTGGCTGACGTGGGTCCAACGGCTATGTGACCGGATTGCCAACAGGCGGAAAACTTATGGATGGCCGGCACGCAATTGCTTACCTTGGCCAAGAAAGTTGGCAGTGGGCGGTGGGCGGTGGTCTGGGCTGGCCAGTGGCCATTAAAGTTGTTCTCCTGCTGTTTGTTCTGTCTATTTGGGTATTTTGTTTCGGTTTGGTCTAGTCAGCCCGTCCACCTGGAAAACCCTTCGTGTTGTTGCACTTTGTAGTCTCCAAATATTTTGGTTCCGTCTGAGACCGCAACGCAAACACATGCAGCGTTTATTATGTGTATATGTCGGCTTAATGTCCTGTTAAAGCCAGCTTAGACTGGGATCAGGACTGGCTTACAAGCGCAGGATGGGGGAGCAAGGTTGCCCCCTTCATATTGCAACTGAAGTTCCGTAATGAAGTTGCTTGTTAATAAAAATTGAAATTAAAGCGAGACTTAACGAATTCATGTGCATGCGATGGAAAATCACAGAAAAAACGCGCACAGAGTAATGAGATTTTCACTTACAGTGAACAAAAACCCAACCACCACAAATATAAATAAAAAGAAAGCAATTAAGAAAAACTTTTAAACCCAATTGCATTAGCAAGCATCCCTTTTTGTAGTTTTTAATCTATCTTTTTGTGCAGCCCCATAATTATTTTGTTAAAAACATTTTAAATAACATGAACTTTTTCGAAAACATATAATAGTTGATAAACCATTTTATAAATATAACATAAAGGATAAGCAAAAAACATTGAAAAGTGCCAAGTGGGACCCTTGGGTGATAAGTTTTTTCTCTGTGCCAGAAGTTAATTAAAGCCGCCAATCTGCTGGTAGGAGGCTGAGCCACGCCCACTTCCCGGCCAGTGCCTCAAGTATTGCACTTGGCATAATTTGTGCAGCCGGCAGAAGCTCGTATATCAGACAGCAGGCGACGGCCTGAACTCTCCCATTCGGAATTCGACAACTCAGCGAACTGAAAAGCGGCAGAAAAAAAATGGGAAGAAAAAATAGCCATGGTGAAGATGGCCAGAACCGGGTGAATCCCGAGGCGGGAATCCGCCAACGAGGTCAACGACAGGGCCAAACTGCCCGGCAGAGAGAGCAAACTTCAAGTGTGACTGTGTCTGTGACTGTGTGAGTGCCTCACTGTGTCTGTGTGTGTGTGTGTAATGGCCAACACTTGGCGGACAATAAAACAATTAAGCGCAAAGTCAACATGGCGAGCCAAAAAAGTTAACCCCACTCGACCTGCCACGCCCCCTCGTCCTCCCGCCGCCGAAAAAACCACGGACCCCAATGAATTGAAATGGGAATCGAAATGGGAATGGAATGCAGCTGGGCCAAATGTCAGTGCCATTTGAATGCAACAAACGCGCCACATGCGGCTCACTATTGCCACTGCGGCTGCGTTTGCCACGGGGCGTATACTTAATCAAAACCAAAACATTCGCCACCGCACTTGGCGAATATGCTGCGTTCGTTTTTTTTTTATATATTTTTGGTCTGGTTAGAACGCAGCTAGTTTAATTGGAAGTTATGGTCAGGCATTATGCGGGGTTTCCCCGCTCTTTTGAGCTCGCCCATTAAGTGGGGAAACTGCGAGCAGGTTACGTCATTTGCGGGCTTGAATACATCTCGCCTTAAGTGACGTTATCCGTGGAAAGTTCTTACACGCGCCGCCCGAAACGAGGAAACGGGAATACTATCCGGCTTCCTGTCTGAAAGTGCCAAGAAAACGGCTCTCACTGCGCCTCGCACACTTCGAAATAATGATGGGCCAACACCATCTTGAATAATTCCTGCGAATATGCAAAGTATTTCGACTTGAGAGTTGCTCTGAAAGTGTGTGGAGCACTTTTAATAAGGCGAAGGCAAGGGAAATATAAGTAATCATCAGACGGCCTTAAAAGTTTCTGGAACGATTTAATTCTGTTTTTGACTCTTACCCTTTATTTTCAACTGAGTAAGAGGAACTCTCATTGGATGGTTCAGCTTATTTGGTACACTTTCCCATTGACGACCCAAAATCTTGACCGCACCATCTAGTTTGTGCATATGCGATTCCCCTTGTAAAACCAAGATTTGCAATCTTCGGCAAGTGCATATCTTGGCAGCTGTGCCAGTCAACCGCATTATCAAATCTTCATCAGGCCCGAAGTCCTTCAAGGATATTAACCCATGGAGGGCCCCTCAGTGGCCACGCCCACCCAATCAGAATTTAAATCGCTTTTGTGGGCGTGGACGGGCTGGTCTGTTGTTGTCTGTTCTCCGGGACATAATGAATGGTTGCCCATCAATTGTCCCGGGGCTTCGGGCAATTGCAATTTGTGTCGCCCGATAATTGTCCTGGAACAGGACAAGTGCAATCGTGAGCTGCACTGGGTGCTTCCGGAAAATATGACCGGGATCCCGCACGTGAAAAGAAAGGCGGAATGGAGGAATGAAAGAAGAAGGAGCAGGATGTCGTCGTTCGCTCAACCATAAAATAAAAGATAATCATTATTTTGCTAAGATTGAACATAAATTCTTCGCGTGTGCGCTCCACCATTAAACGTGGCGCAGCTTCCCCGGAAATGCATCAAAATTCGCTGCCTGACTTCGTATCAGTTTCAGTGTCTGCGGAGCGGAAATGCGCTAGCGCACAGGAAAAGGAATAAAGTACGCCGACACACACACACACAGAGAGAGAGAGACAGGGAACCGCACCTCCCACCAGCCGCACACAGAAACACACACACACACAAACACAGACACACTCAAAAAGCTCGCAGGATACAGCGGTAGCCCGTGGCCCGGCAGCTGCAGGACATGTGAATGTGGGCAAAAGAGTGCTGGGGCGTTAAGAATGCAACGCCTGCAGCTGCTATAGACCGGATGCAGCTCATTTCACTTGGCCAAGCAACAAAATGCAGGCCCAGGACTCCCATCCTGCCACCATACCACCATAGCACCATACCAATGCCCCCTCACCAATCCCCTCCTTTTTCGGAGCCCCCAGGATGACGATGACGAAGAGCAGGATGAAGATGCATCGCCGGGTTGATTTAATAAATTTTCAAATATTTTCTCGAAAAATGTTTTACTGCATCCACGCGACTGAAAGTCAATTTAATAAACTGTTAAACAAAGTGCAAAGGCAATGGGGGAAACAAATAGATGCCATGGCAACAAAGAGCGAATGCTCTTCCTTTCGAAATCGGATGGGATAAAGCAACAAAAATGTATATAATTTAAAGAAAATAAAGACGAAAATGTGTTTATATTTAGTCTTATATTTAAATCACGTTGATTTACAATTCTTAAATGTTATTAACTTCTTTAAACTTAATTATATTCCTGCAGTTATTTTTATTTTTTATTATTATTATTTATTTACTTTTTGGAATATTTTTATATTATATTACTACTATATTTAAGCTAGAAAAGTATCCCATGAATTCGGTTATAGATGGCTTATTCCACTTATCGCTGAGGGTGCTGAAATGGTTGGATAAAGTGTGCCAAAGTAATAAGTAATGCGTTCGAGGAAAGCCATGTGCATGTGTACTCATATATGTATGCAAGGATATATGTTCTCGAGTATGTGTGTGTGTGCTCGCGTGTTCGACGACATCCTCCATTAAAACTTAAAAAAGTTTGCTCGCTTAATTAAATGTCGCATAAAATGAAATCTTAAAACATTTTCCAGCCACAAAAATAAAGGGCGCCTTGACTTTCGCTGCTCACGTTCTACAACCCCTCTCCCCGTTTCCCCACTTTCCCTCTTTCGATTTTCCACGCAACTCTCCAACGAATTTCCCTGACTTTCCACCCAGCCCCCAGTTGAGTCCATCAGCGTGTGGCGCCGATGTCGAAGTGATTAAATTGAGCAACCATTAAAATAAATATGGCGACAAATGGTTCAAGTGTGAGCTGCAGGATAAGGAAGTGGGGCCCAATGGGGGAGTGGCACTTCCCCCCGGCTCATTAAGCAAAAAGTGAGGGGGTGGGAGAGGGGAGAAGTTGGTAATGATGTTTGGCCCCTGCCCTTTCCCTGTTCCCCCAAGAAATTATGAGCGAATTCGTGAACGATGTGCGCCGCCTGCCCCACAAATTTTTAATATCCTCTGCGCGGAAGGGGAAGTAGCTATAAAACATCTGAAAAATTGAGTATGAAAAATCTGCATTTCCGGACGGGGCGGCTAATTGAAATCAATTTGCCAGCCAATCGCAGATGATTAGGTCAGTCCTTGGAGGAGTGGACTACGATGAGTGCGACAACAGCTCCTTGATGCGACTCTTGATGGGCGAACTCTCCCCTCCTTGGCCATCTCCATCACTTGGCACTTGAAAGCGACAAGCGACAAGCGGCCTTGTTGAGTGCCGGCCAAGCTGTCATTTCGAGTGGGTGGCTGCCTCTTTGCCAGCCCACCGGGCCAACGGAGCCACCTGACCCACCAGATTCAGGCGACCCACCTGTTCTGAGCTGGCAATCAAGCTAAAAGCACCTGGCCCTAAGCTTTGCTTATTTGTTTGAGAACTACTGGGTGCGCCAGGTGGGTGGCAAGTGGGAAATGGGTGGCAAATGGGTGGCTGGCTGATGGGTGAAGAGTGGAGGCGGAGGGGACGGCACTCTGGTCCATTGGTTGGACCCGTAAATCTTTCCGCACACTTTAGCAATTTATACATAACCGCCGGCATTTATTGTCACTTTTAGCTGCGAGTTCAGCACCCCACCAGCCAACCAGCCAACCAGCAAAGCAACCGAACCACCGAACCACCCGAGAGCCCATCACGTTTTGCTATTTACATTCGCCACGGCAACATGGCAAAGCCATTTTGTTTTCTCTTTCGCCTCTTTTTGTGCCACATTTTTTCGCCTAGTGCCCCGATAAAGTCATCTTCTTCATTTGCAGCCGCAGGCTGTCCAAGGACCAGAACTTTATTTACCACCGAACCGCCAAATGGCAAATGTCACGTTGCAGACTTATTAGCGCTCCTTCCCGCCTCGATAAAACGTTGCTGGCAAACGAGATTAAATAACGCTCTTCTGGCTAGGTGGAAAAAAAAAACACGGCCAACTTCTTGTGAATTCCGGGAATAGGGAGAGCTTTGCATATTTGTCTTGAATATTTATCAAATTGCCCATACGCATAGTGGGCCAGAGTGCCTGGCTTTTGTGATTTATGATTGGGGAAAAACGGAGCGAGCAGTGGAGAAGTGGGGAAATGGAAATGTGGAGTGGGTGTGCAGTGTTGATGAATTACTGGCCATAATGATGCATCATTATGGGGAACTAATTGCGGGCCAGGCCCACAGTCAGTCATTTGGCATTGTCAATTACCATCGCCAGCGAATCGGGCCCCTTCATAAATTAGCTGCGCTGATCGAACGAAAGTTTCATCAATTGTTTATTGGGCCATGGGCTCACACTCGACTTAACCCATATATCAAAATCACGCCGTGGATTTTCTGGGGCAGATGTCACATTTAATTGGATTTTCACATCGGCCTTTGTTTGCTTTTGCCCCGGCGTCCTAATAAGCTATTAAATAGGCGCCCCAGGCGAGAGTTTCTCCTTCCTACCGAAGGCATAATTGAGGCGAGGACACCTCCTTTCGCATTCACTTTCACCCGCCAACACCACTTCCACTACCACCCCATCTTCTTTCAAGATAACCCACAGGACATAAATAACACGAGGACTTCCGCTTGCCATAAAAGTGACGCGCCGCTTGGCCAGAAGGCGAAATGGCGCCCTGAATTTGCCAATGACAACATTTCCGTTCCGAGGACAACAAGCTCAGTCCCACAAATCGTAAATTTCAATCAATGGAGCAGTCGACTCGCGCTCGCGCTCGATTTCGATTCTGATTTCGATTGCGATTCCCCTCGAAAATCTGCGCCGAAAAGTGACAAGCATGCGAGTGCCACGCCCTCCGCCAGATGGGTTTTAATTGCCGGACTGGCGAAGCACTGAAAAAAAATTGTTTCCAAAATGATCTAAAATATTGATTTAGGAAAATAAATCCTATAAAATATTTAAAAAATACTTTTTATCTTTAAAAGAATCAAATCAAATCGACGGAGATATGGCTCCTAGATGTACTGAGTTAGCTCTTCTTTTGCACTGAATGGAAAACTTGGAAAAATCTGACATGAACAGGGGTCAAAATTTCGACCATCCCAAAATTAATCATATTTGAATGCAGTTGTATCAAGGATGCGATATCAAACATTAAGAGTTTTGCCACTTTGGAATCGGCCTAAAAAGGCAAAAATTATGGGCTGTGGGCCTCGAGAATTAGAACTTGTGAACTTTTTTATCAGTTAAAGCCTTTTGCTATAAAGTTGTGGATGTGAAAAACTAAATTTTACCTCCAATTCACTTGCTCAGTGTATTTGCAGCAGCAGCTGACTCCAGAACCCCTTAACAAGTTGACTAACTTGGCGAGAGGCGAATGTGTTGCAATATAACTCGTAAATCATTAAAACTTCGCTCATAAAAATAGGCCACAGGGAGGCACGGAAAGGATGAAGGACGAGCAGCACCGCAGCTCTATGGCTCCACATAATAGTTGTCCTTGCCCCTTTAGGTTAATCGAAAAACTTTTCCCGAATCGTTTCGGAAAATTGCCATTGAAAATAGCAGCCTTACCGCAGGCAATTAAAGCCTCAATTTTTTGACTAATTTGAAGAATTCCTGTGGCTTTTTCCGCCCAAAAAGGCGGTTAGTCTGCCTTTATCCAGACAAAGTCCAAAGGGGGAGGGGCTCTGCTATATAAAATCCATGTTCCTGCAACGCGCAATTTATATGCACATAATTAAAGGGGGACCATCGCTTATTATACGGACTTAACAAGCTTTCTAGATCGCAACGACCGAATGCCATTTTATTTTTACTTACACAGGTACACGCCAGTTCATCACCATCAAACGGAAAGTCCAATAATCATAATAATAATAATATCAAAGTTAATTAGCGGACATCAATCATGCGATTATTTCATTTCATTTATTTGACTCGGAAAAATTGATTCACGCGCAGACAGAAAATCAGAGAGGTGCCGATAAATCGCCAATTAATGAGCAACAGTTGATTAAAAAGCATGAAAGTAGAGCCCTTACAATCGATTTAAATACAGCCAGTTTATGGTGATTGAATTTCTCCCATTGTACACTTTCTGCGGGGGTATTGACTGCGCTTTAAAATTGTTATTTATTTGTTCAGCTGGGTTTATTAAATTAAGGCCCACGCATGTCAAAAAAAATAGTAAAAATTAAATATGTTTTTCATACGTGCGGTGCTCGGTTAAAGCCTGCCGCAAAATTTAATTAGTTGTATGTTAATTACAAACTTCGGTGGCTGAAAATGGCTTCATAGCATTTTATTTACAAAAGTGAGCGGGAAAACGTAAACCGAATCATTAGCTGGGTTTCTCGGAACTTCTGATAAGACCCCTAGTCTATATATAAACCGATTGCCTAATCAAATAAATAGCGATTTCCCTGGATTCTAGATAAATTACCAAACTCGGGTTTCAGTTGAGTGAAAAATCATAACGAAATTGGCAAAACTGGTGGAAATCCCATTGAGCAATCCGCAGTTTTCCCTTCCGAACAAAACGACAGCTTTCAACTCGTAAAAGTATTTATGTGCTCTGTATCTTTGATTTTTTTTTAATGCGACTCTCTCTGCTGAGGCAATAAAATCTTTTGACGGACAGTGTCAGCATGAAAGAGACAAGTTAAAGGCATCGGAAAGAGATGGAAGAGGGGTGCGAGGAAGAGAAAGACAGAGGGTGTGGGAAAAAGACAGAGTAATCTGCTGCGCCTACACGTTCCAGTGATAACCAAATTCAAGAAGTAGCGGCCAGCGAGCGAATAAAATTATATTGAAAAATTTATACACAATGTACAGTATAAATATGTACATATATTCTCGGGACGGACGTTTATGACTAAGTAGCCTGCATGTGTGCAAATGTGCAATATAAACTTTTATGCCATACACAGTTTTTATTCACCGCCACTTGACCTTTTTCAATTTTTGGGCCTTCCTTGTTGTATCTTTATGAACACGAAGGACGTTAAACGAGTTAGGGTTTTGGGCCACTTTCAGGCCAACAGAACATAAAATGTTTATATACCGAAAGTCGGCTTAAATATGCACGAGATGGAATTGAAATGCGAACTGGAATTTCACTATGCATTGATTTACTTCTTGCTATTTCTTTAATTTATAAATTAAATATAAATCTGGAGATATTTCCTAAGCTCTGTTTAAGTCCTTCAAATTGGCTTTATCATATAATGACATTTAATATTAAATTATTCAAGGGCTTATGATTCTAGCCTGCTATGTATTCGATAGAAGGTTAATTTCCGTTCGACTTTGATTGATTCGGCACTAATGACGGATATAAGCTCCCTAATTATATCGTTCCATTGACCTAGAACAAATATTGTCCCATATTTGTGGAAATCCTGGTTGGCTTCGTAACTCCATGTAATGCAGAAATTGAAATTAATTTCGCAGCCATGACAAAGCAATTAATCATCATGTGCGTTCGCTTTTCGCCTCTGGAACTCTTTGAAACTAGATTTTGCACATTCCGCATGTCAGCTCGTATGCAAATGTGCATAAATCAAAACCAATTTGCCAAATCACGAACTTAATTTAAATGTCGCTACAGTAGCAGTTGCGTTGACAGGCGGAGAATTTGTGAAAAACCAGGGGGAAATGCCCTTTTTTCATGTCCTTAATGTCGCCGCTCCTTGCGTTTATTTATGCATTACGAATTACTTGCGACTTTCTTGCAGTTGTCGCTTTCGTTTCCGCCATTGGCCATTGCCCATCCGGCAGCAGTTTTCCCTCGATTTTTCGCCGATTTTCCCTTGGATTTTTTGTTGCTTGTTTTTTTTCGGAACTGCACGCGCGATTTTCGCATTCATTGGATAAAAGGGAAATCGAAATTAAACTGTCCAAGGGGCTGTGCAGACGAAAAATTTACGACCCGGCGCGTGCTAAACGTGGCCCAGACACAGGAGGTTTTCCCATTTCCCCCGCCCGCCCCCTCACCATCCATTTTCCGACTTTCCCCCGGTGTCCTCTCGTCAGCTTTCCGCTTTTCCCGTAGCCCACTCGGAGCTGCAGTCCTTTCATTTGGCCGCAAACATCCGCTCAGTGAAATGACTTTGTGGCTGGTTTTACATAACCCTGACAGACAGTCGGAGAAAAAGGAAAAGCGAAAGCGAAAAGATTATAGCATAGCAGTGGGGTAGATGGGGAAGTGGGGTTGAAGGGAAAGGGGAAGGGGGTGTAGGGCCAGGACCAGCAGGATTAAGTCCTTGCGGGGCATGTGCATGTGTGCATTTGATTTTTGGCCAACATGAATGTTAAATGCGCATTTGTTTCCGGCCAACGCAAGCTCATGATTATTTTATTGAGCTGCTTCTACGATTTCTGGCTTCTGGTACGATTCCCGCTGAAATTGCCTCCGACATGCAATTCGCCAGCTGATTTAGATGCGCCACAAAAGCCCTTTGCATTCACATTCTCGGCAACCTCAGCAACTTCTATTCATACTTTCGGGTGGTGCAGATAAAAAAATTAACAGCTACATAAGTAAGAAACGCATATAAAAGTTGCTAAGTTGATTTGTTTTACACCCATCTGAGCCTAAAAAATATATATCAACAATACAGTACAAGTGATTAAAAATCATAGTTCATTTAATTTTTTTAATTTTCAATATTTAAAAAAAAAAAAGTATACGTTTTAACCTTGTTTTTTCGCACGATCGAATGATTTTAATTCCCTTATCTCACTGTGTATTTACACATGTGGCTCGACTAGACTTGAGTGGCTTTTCCGGATCGTTGCACGCACAAATTGCCACTCGAATGGCTGGCTTACCTCTACAGTATCTGTATCTTTGTATATCCGTATCCGTATCCGCATCCGCATCCGAATATGAATCAGAATCTGCAACTGCAACTGCAACTGCTTCGTTCTATCTTCGCAATTGCAAGGGCGGCCAAGTATCTCTGCATCGCTGACTCTCGCAACTGAATTTTACCGAGCACAATATGAATATACATTTCCATAACCCGTATGGATTTCAACTACTTGGTAGCTACTTAGCTGGCAATCTCGAGTAACACAATTTCGAAATTGTGAAAAGGGTTGCCACTGGCATTATCCGCTTCGGTTGTTTGAACTTTCACGATTTGGGCACAATGTAAATACAATCAAATGCTTAAGACCCCAAAAAACATCTTGAATCACACTCAGATTTGGGCTCTTGCACAAGCAAAATTACTCCTCAACGTCAATCAAAGTAAATATGGCAGATGGTCAGGTCAGGGATAATGTCATCGAGGAGAGCAATATAAGTCCTTGTTCGACTAAAGTTATAAAACTCGCAACTAAGCAGAAGCCAAGTCTGCTTTCATGTGTATGAAAAAATATGTGCGCAAGCTCAATCAAAGTTGGAACCAAAAATATTGCAAACTTAGAAAAATGCGAATGCCTTTTAAAAATCTTTGAATACTGTTGAACATATTTAAAAGAATCTGAACTGATTAGCAAATATGTGCCACACTTTAAAAGGAGTTCTTCCTTTAAAACATTTAATTATGAGATTTATTTTCCAGCCAATATTAAATCCCACATAAATAGAGTTATACCACTTTGATTTTAAGTTAACCGAATTAAAGAGGGTATTTCAAAGAGATCGCATCATAGGCATGCTCGGAATTCGTTGGTGGTCACAGGCGGATGTTTGGCACATACAAGAAAATCCTGAGAGTGCATTCCAACCCGTAGGCATGGCTCGAAACCGAATACTATATTTGTAGATACACCCGAACCCCAAACTGTCACATTTATGGGGGAAAAGTTTGAACATAAATTGGTCGTGTGGCCTGTGCCACCCACTTGAAAAGCAGAACTCATCAGAACAGGGGAATGCAATCGACAAACGAGCAAAACTTTGGTGCAAAAACTGCAGAAATAAACAAAGAATGGCAATTTGAAAAGGCAATTTCGGGACCAGGACATGATTGTCATTAAGTCCTGCCACATAAATAGAGCAAACGGAAAGTGAGTCAACGGAAGTGGGTCTCACATGACACTTATTGCTGGCAACGCCTGCGACGAAACTTCAAAGGAGTTCTCGTTGAGCCAGTGCAGTAATGACAACAACTGCTAAGCTGTAATTGCAAAACGTTTTTCTCGACCATCTGATATTGCAGCAAAGTGCAGGAAGTTTTTGTCCATTTCCTTGGCTGATTGAAATGTTCTTGGGGCGTCTCCGCCTTCCGGTCTTCTGGCCTTTTTAGCTGTAATCTGTGCTCCGTTCCGTAATCTCAGTCGGGGTGATAAATTGATGCATAAACCCCAAGGCGATGCCCAAAAAGATTTAATAAGAAACAGCCGGCAAATATTTGCACACTTGAATGGCTCAGGGCGCCTTAACTTCGTCAATGAGAGAGATTAAACTTTTGCTCGAAGGATGTCAAAGCATCAATTTGTCAGGCGACGACAACGGCTCAAAGGATTGTCAGTGGGGAGTAAAAGCAATCACAGGACCACAGCAAGGAACATGACAAAAAAAACAACTAGATAGCAGGAAGAGACACCTTTTAAATAGAGTAAAAGATACGGCACAAAAATGGTACTTGATCGATTTTGAATCTGTTATGGTAAATAACCTTGAAGAATTTAGGCACTTTATTCAGTGATTTTAAACCCGAAGTTAAACAATTTTAGAAATGTGATGAAAGAGAAGCTTTATATTGGTAAATACTTTAAATAAATTTTAGAAATATTAAAAATCATTTGTTAATTTTACCCTATAAGTTATATATAATATTAGAAATATTTTCATCAACACTGCCACGCCAACAACTCCGTTAAATTATGAAAAAGGGGCGAACACTGTTGTCATTTTGACATATTTTAATGCGAATTTACAACAGCCTCGGGCTTGTTAAGGGGAAATCTACGGCCACTTGAGCCTGCCGTCCTCTGACAGTTGGTCAACTTTAATTTCCAGCCCTTTTCAGGAGCCTGGCCCTCTCCCTTGGGGCTTTCTCTCCCCTTTCGGGCCGCAGTTAGTGTTGCCTACTTTTTTGGTGCCGTCTCCCGGGCGACTGGCAGCGCAGTAAATTTAATAAATAAGTGGAGATTTCTGCTCGCTGGCTGTTATTGTTGGTGCGGCATACCTCAATCAAAGCATGTGCCACACAATATATATCCGTACGTATATATAATAGAACAGAACCGAACAGAGGAAAGGATACACACTGCGGCCTCCTTTCAACGGGGCCTTCAATAATTTTTTACACACACGACAGACAGCTAGACTTGGGTCGCTGTCATGTTATATTCCCGTTAGGCAGTCCTCGGCACAAAAGGGCAAATTGCAAATAAGAAAGGAATAAAACGGAATAAAATAAAAAACATGAATAAAAACTGAGTTTTGCGGCGCACAGAAGGCAGCCGGTGAGATGTCCTTTCCAAGAAGTTAAAATAAATATATAAGTACCAACTCAAGCAACTAACTATAATTTTGCTAGGGAGCAGGTAATGAAAAGCTTTTTAAGAAACTAAAGCCTTTTAAATATTGTCTCTTTAAACAAAACAATTTATCTTCTCTGCCTTTCTTTCAACCGAATCGTAACAAGTAAATATTACTCTAAACTTAAGAGTCCTCTGTGGAAACGTAAAAGTTTCAGGGAAAGCTCGAACAGTACTTATGAAATCTCCATCTATCTGGGTGTCTCACTTTACATCCCAGATGATAAGGAGTTGCAAATGCACCTCGGCATATCCTATTTACCCCACCGGAGGAGAGAGAATAATACGTTCAAGTGCCATTTATCTCACTGGGCCAAAACTTACCATCGACTTTCAGCCCGCCCACACGTAAAAGTGTTGTAACCGAGTGTGAATGTGCGGGTGAGCTCTGCATATCTCCTCCTTTCCCCCCCTTTCCCTCCCACTTTCCCCGCCCGCTTTCCTTTCCTTGACACTTTAACACCCTCGCACTTGCCGCGTTCGGTGTGAGCCAAATTGATTTGACAAATATTTTGCTTGGCGTTTATTACATTTTTTCTGTTGGCATCAGCATCGGGCAAAGGCTGCCGATCTGCCCTTTTCAGAGTGTGTAACCCGTCGCTGGCAGGGATTACGCTCGCTATGGCAACAATTTCAATATGCCCCACCGCCGGGCTTCCACACTAATACACTCCGAAAAACTCATAACTTTTTAAGGTTTCCTTTGGTGTGATTAAGATGATTACCTTTGTACATTAAAAACTATTACTTGGCTAACGTGATTTTAAAAATTTATTCTCCGTAAAAAAATACATTTTATTTACTGAAAATCTTATAATTCACTTTCAGATATATAAAATGCTACTCATTTAATTTTTAATTTTTTTTTATTTTTACAATTAAATAATTGCATACAAGAAAGACTTTTCTTTCAGTGCACACACAAACTATCAAACTAACACACATATTCTACAAGGCAGCATGAATTCCACACGATGCCACAAACACATGCTTGGGGGCAACATTTAAATACACGGGAATGAGAGAGCAAGTGAATGTGTGTGAGTGCGTGGATTGCATTGTTGCACTTGTTGCATTCCCCGCACACACGCACTCTAAATAAATCAATATGAAAATCAAAGCCCGCAGAACAAACGAGAATTTTCGTTAGCCACGCGAAGATGGCGAACAGTGGAGGAATTATTCGAAAAACAGTGGAAATCAAAAAAAAAAATCATGCATTCATTTAAAAACTTAAAAAAAATGTCTAAACTTTTTACAATTATGTTAAAGTTTCTGTTTTCTTTCCTTACCTTCATAAAAAAATTAAATTTTCTTTTAGAAACCTTTCTTTGAGAAACATAATTTCTACTTCGTATCAACTGATTTTAATTGTAAGCTGCACAATTTCCGATTCTCCACTAAATATTGAAGGACCTTTGGCCAGCATTGTTGGAGATAATTTGATTTCCGTAATCGCTTCCATTCAGGATTAATTTCCCCTTTCAAATCGGAGCATGCCAGTGCACAAAAAGGCTCCCTCCTTTCCCACAAAGAGGGATCTTGAATTATGCGAGTATTAGTGCCAATACTGGCGTTTTCGGCATTCGATTGTAGGAACCTGTCTTATTGGATTGCAGCGAATATTTGGCGCAGTTCATTGTTGGTCTGTTGGAGGATTGAATTGAGCTGCCCAGAGTTGAAAGGTTGGGGCAAATCCTGTAATGCACTTGCCTTCTGAATTGCCAAACGAGAGTCATAAAACGCAGGGCCACAAATAAGCCAAAGCGAGGGAATAGCCACTAATTGCAGCATTATGGCTCCTCTAGACCACCGATAGGGCACCAAGCGGATCAAGAACTTAGTTGACAGAACCAGAGTGTATTTTACTTCTCCACCTGCATATGCTAACATTTAGACAGTGCTGGCAAAATACAGATTACACAAAGGCCAGCTAATTTAAGTCGTTGAGAACAAGAAAAAAAAAATTTATACAAATTCTTAAATTATTAAGTTTGTGTCACAAGCAATTCGTTAACACGTTAACAATTTATTAAATGTGACCGTTTTGAAATATTTGGTATTGAAGGCCTATTAAAAAAGTGCAGCCTCCTTCTTAACCATTAAAAATCTCCAGTTTTGGCGGGAAACCCGACAGGTTAGCAGCAATAGTTTGGACTACCTTTCACCCACCTGCCCCACTTTCTATCTCTGATTTTCTGTCCCTTTCACGCTGCTGTTACAACACTGCGGCGACTTAAAGCGGCAAAAAGTGAGCTACGTGCAGATGCCTCACCTGTGATAGAGGTGATTAACAGGATTTGCAGCCAGCAGAGCTACCAATCTGCTACTTTTACAAGCCCCCTTTGCGTTCCAGTGAGTGTGAGTGTGAGTGTGTATCTGTGCGAACATGGCACACATGGCGAATGCGTAACATTAAATCCAGGGGAATGGCACTTGCGGTGGCCTTTAATTGAAAGGCCGGTCCCAACTTAAATTTTGTGCCATCAAAAATGCTGTCAACTGTTGGCCAGCGAACATGGCAGCAAATTAATACAGAAAACTTTCAAATTGGCAAACTTTGGGCGATTAATTAAAATCGCTTCACGCCATTGATGAAACAATAATAGGAAAAAACCAATATTTGACAATTGGCAATAAGCGCCAGACAGAGCCGAAAAAATAACAATAACAAGGGGATCACATCAACAGAAACAGCGATGGCAACGAAAACAAGGAGCGAGAGCGCAACAATTAAAACAAATCGAGGGGAGGATTGCAGGCTCTTGTTTTTGCAGATATGAAATCCACCAACCTCCCCCCCCCGCCCACTGCCCCCAAAAACACACACAGCTACATACCGCTACAAGCATGCAAATTGGTACTCTGGCGCTTAGTTGTGTTGTTTTTCCGGCTGCTGCCAAATGCAAGGACCAAGTTTTCCTCGAACAATCGCCGCCGTGCAGAGAAATTCAATTGAAAACTGAAAGGTCACAAATTTATGCAATATATATCAGCCCCTCCACATATGGCGAATGTATCGGGTGGGCATATACTATACTCGTATACCCGTATATATTTGTCTGTCTGTTCTGGCCAGGTGAGCAGCTGAACATTGTCTGCCCACATTGCAGTTTGATTGCGAAATGTAATTGAATGGCAACAGCCAGCCGTCGAGCTGCTGCTCGCCAAAAAACGAGGCTGAAAAATATGAAATAATAAACGAAAAAACAATCATTTGCATGAAGCTCGGGAGCAGGGGTGAAAACTATGCCAGAACTTACACCATAAATTATGAAATTATATTTTCAATTGCCCAGCCAGCCCAGTTTAGCAATTGTTTTTGTTTCTACTGTTGGTTTTCCAAACAAAAACATGCGACGAAACACGTGAACCGTATTTCACATTAATATCAACGTAAACAAGGCTAAGCGGCTTCCACCGGAGGGTTGATAAAGTTCAATCGTTGAATTTTAATTTAATTTTACCCGGAGGCACTACACTCATTAATCATCTAGATAAAATCCATATAATGTGGGAATGTTTAGATAGGTCAAGTCAACCCAGACAAGATAAGATCTTTAAATAGATGCTCTGAAGTGGCAAAGATTAGATCTTTAGAAAGACACTGTTTATATCTTAAGTGAGAGGGCTTTGCACTTACGATTGTACAGACAATATGCAAATAACGATACCGGAATGAAAGTTAAACAAAGTTAGGTAAGGTCATTGTCAAGTGAAAGCCAGACAAGCTCCGACAATGGAAGTAACTTAAGGCAGTTAAATCTTCACATAAACAATAATCTTTGTTGCGTACGGGTTAAGATATTTATATACGGTTCGCTACAACATTCTGTTAGATATTCATTCTTAAAACTTATTTCTAAGAAATAATTAGCAACGCCTGGCAAAGATTTTCGCAAAGCCAAACCTTTTTCTTATTCTATTGAATTTTAATAGTTAATGACGTTACAAAAAAGCTGTGATTTCTTTGAAGCATTAAGCTGACACCAAAGCAAAATTTACTTTGCTCTTATCCAGCTTGACCCAGGAAATCAGCTTATTGAGGCAACTTTAAATCACAAAGTGAGTTGCCACGCCTAAGACAAAGCCACCTGTAAGCCCCCAAAACAGATAAAACACAAAGCCCACCTCTCCACCTGGTTTAGACGGAAACAGAACTAGGGAAAGCCGGGCCAGGAATAAAAAAGGACGAGGGAAAATAATTCAATTCCATAAACACTTGTTCACACAGTTCACGCAGATCACGCGGTCGCCTTCGTAAGCTGCGACTTGGGCGAAACTTCATCAACACAAATTGTGAATTCCATACAAATAGTTTGACAAACTTGCCGGCCCCCCAAACTTGGAGCCGCTCCGAGGAAGAGGGACACCGAAGGCGAACTGTAGGCCGAGATAAATGAAAGAAGTTTTGTGGTAGGCTCGGCCAGGGCATAAAAGAAATCTTATAAATCCAGAGCGGCAACAACACTTGCATACGAGTATATCCGAGATACTAGCATATATAGTCCTATACAAGCACATATCGTACACCGTAAAAATTTGTTGGGTTAACAAACAAGTAAACATGATATTGAATTAAAAATCTCCTTGATTTAACAGAATTCAAGAAATAAATGCAATTTAGATGCCAACCTTTTTTTTTATTATGTTGAATGTTGTCCTTCTATAATCTACAATTTCTTGCAGTGCATCTGAAAACTAGATTGAGACAAAAGAACTTGTAGAGCGACAGGGAAAAGTGGGATCAGGAAATGGAGCACTGTGTTCATATCTTAGTTTTGAGCATTTCCGGCGCCAACTCTTCGGTCACGTAGTGTGTGCCTCTAATGAATGTAACTGTACAGCTATATCTGTATGCCTTTATAGGATAGGATGCGCGTGCAGCATATTATCGCTAAAGGTCGCCCAACTATTTTCACTTGGGGCACTTTTTTGGACAGACCACATAATCAGAGCCATCGCACATCCCCACCAGACACAAATACAGACATGTCTGAAAATCTTGCCCAAAACTTTCGCCTCCACGACAAACGGGAAACCTCAGGATGAAAATGAGGAGAAAGCCACCCGAAAACTTTTCATCTTATTTGGGTTCGGTTTTGGTCCTGACGTTATTCCATTCTCAACGCACATTGATTGTCAACATCCAGAAGGGAATTGAACTTTCCCTTTAGCCGGCGCAGTGGGAAAATGGGGGCTGTTTAAGTTTTTGGTTTCGTCAATCGGAATTTTGTTGAGTTCTTAGTTGAATTAGTGGTCGATTTTCGGATTGCAACACTCTGCTACAAAGTTTTTGGCTCAGAGACTTGGAAACAAAAAGCTTCGAGGTGCAACTGAAAATCAATCAAAGTTTTAGCCCAAGAAATTTACAAGCTGGTAATCGTATTAATCAATATCTGGACACTTTTAGAAATGGTGCAATATTTTTAATAGGAATTTGTCGTTTTGATAACCGCTTTATGCGACTGCGTATTGATTGGGCATTGATTCTTATCGCAAGGCTTTCCTCTAAGTATTTCTAGTTTGATAAGCACAAAACAAGTACGTCACCTGGACAACAATACTCGTAAATGACAAATGGTTCGAAATCGGGGAATAACAATAAATACGCTGAACGTTTTCCAAGAACAATAAGATAATAAAGTTCGATTACATTTAAAGAGTTCAAACAGTATTTATCTTTGTGCCATTTCCCATAAAAATATCTAACCTTTAACATTTAAATTACATCATTGCAAGCAATACAATACAAAAATCCCGTTAACGAACTTATATTGCTTTATTTGCCAATATAGTGGTGTAAATATTGTTTTCCACGAGCTTCTGATGCGCAAATACTCTTTTTATGAACCTATTTAGGGGATATCTAATCTCATATGATAAATATTAATCCGCATGTTTTGTTTGCCATGTGAATGGGGGAATTTGCATGACAAACCCGTGGAACAACGAACACTGTTCGCCGCCCAACTGTTGACACTTTGCAGTTTATTAGCCACACAACAATTGTTTAACATTTCCGTTCGTGCCGCACCCTTCTTATCGAGCAAATCTCTTTGTTTCTGCCACATTTGCAGCTGCTCCTAGCCGCCATTCTAGCTGCTCGCTGTTTTGGCAGTGGCTCTTCCAGACGAACGCTCGCTTTGGCCTGCGAGGAGGCGATGGAATCGACGCCGGGGCTCAAAAACAATAGGTATAGCTATAGAAGCCCCACCGACAACAAAAACAACAACAACAATAACAACAACTACGACAACGATTACAACTACAAGTGGGAGTACGGGGATGTGGATGTAGATGTCGACGCTGATGGCATTGCAGATAGCAACGAGGACGACAACAATGACAACTATAACTACAACAGAGCACCGGCCAAATGGCAGAAAAAACTCTACGGAAATCCCATCCACAGCATATACGACAGGCAGCAACATCTACAACGGCAGCAGCAGCAGCAACATGAGCAGCAGCAGCAGCAGCAGGAACAACAGCAACAGCAACACCAACAGCAACAGCAACTCGACGATGATCCAGAGAATGCTCGCAATGACTTCCGTCTGCAATTGTCCGACTTAAATGCGGCCGTTCAAGGTGTGGGCAGGTTTGTTGTTGCTCAGGACCATGACAGCAGCAATAGTAACAGCAATAGCAACAGCAGAGGCAACAACAACGCGAATGGTAGGGGCACCAGTAACGAGAACAGCAACATCAACTGGCTGCAGCCACCGGAGCAGGAGCAATTGTTGCTGGCTCGTCGCAGTCGCAGCAGCAACATCAACCAAAGGTTAGTGATGGGAAAGGTAACATTTTCATTGACTTAAATATTTAGGTATTAATTCCTAAGAAATTCTCCCTCAGCGTTCTGTAATATATTATTTTTTGTTTGCTTATAATGAAGTTAATTAAACAATAATAAGTTAAAGCCAATTAGTTTTAATATACGACGAGTATTCCCCTCATATTTTAAAGACTACCCCAAAAAAGTACCTCTAGGTATAGCCATCTCTGGAAGGGTCAAAAACTGAAAGCCCAAACGAAAAAGGGGGAAATTAGCCATTGTGCCGGGTAAGGGGTTTTGTTTCACTATTCGACTGCATTCATTGGGCTCACATCCCGGCAAATGTGGCCGCGTATGATTGGAGCCGACAAAGCGAATGAAGCCGTATCACTTTTACCTCTTTCTGTCCGGTTCCCCGCACTTCTGCCCTGGCTTCTCTACTGTCCACGGAGTCCCGGAGCCTGGCAGGAGGACTAATCTTGGGTCTGGGTTGCTGGTTGCATATCAACTAAATGTCAATGCCGACAACCCATGACGTAAGCGTGAGCACAAACGTAAGCGCTTAAGCTGATTCCTCCAGTCGACTGGGCTTCATCCCCTTTGTCGGACTGAACGAGATCAGAAGCTGCATGGATCATGTGCATTCTGAGCCAGGGATTACGTAATCTGCGTCTTGCATTCAGCAACAAATGGATACGGCAAACGACAGTTGAAGCGACACAAAAGAAATTCAAACCGAAATAGAACTGATGATTGACTGAGGAAAAGCTGGAAAAGAATACTACTTGGAATTCAGCTTGTTAAGAAGGATACCCTAGAATTTCTTTAGATTGTCAAAAGCCTCTACAATTTCTTTAGATTGTTCAGCAGTCTGTTTTAAATTGCTCAGATCTTTTTACCAGTTTAAGCTCAGTGTCAGGCCAAATCGATTCAGATTAAAGCTTTGGAAAGCTGCTAAATGGAACCACAATAATCCTTTAGAAATGTGCCAGGTAACAGGAGAATTATTCACTTGTCGCTGTCACAGGACCACAAAACAGTATTATACCAGGCCCTTTCTCCTTTGCTAATTTAAACCAGCGCTCACCTCAACTGGTCCAGCTGCGTTCATTTCAAAACATTTTCGCAAACTTTGCGACAAAACTATCAAAGCCATTGTTGCCCTGAAAGCGCGCTTCAAAAATGCCAACGCCGCTGGATTTGAAAGCTAAAGCTTCAGGGCAGGAAGAATAGGGAAATGGATAAGAGCGGGGGAGCTGCAGTACGGCATCGACAACGAAAAGGGGAAATCCGCTGGCAGCCAACGACATTCGCGAAGCGGAGAGCTTTGTGCCGCGCCACAGGCTCAGGACGAGCTGCTCCTGCCCCCCAACCCGAGTTCCATGCCCGTTCGCCATTCCCCAATCCTCAGACAAAGCCGCACGCCAAAGCGAAAGCTAAAAAATTCATTGGCATTTGCTGCAGTTGAATGCAAAATGATGCGCTTTTGTTGGCCAGCTGGAAAAATTTCAGAAAGAAACGGCGGCCATGCAAATAACAAACGTCAAAAAGGAATTTATTTTTTTTTAACCACGCCACCGCAGGCAATATCACATAGAAAAAATTTGAACACGTTTGTGTTTATTTCAAATATTTTTGTTTGTTTAGAAACCATTATACAAATCCATCGCTTTTGTTTTTACTTACCTGGAATTTAATTTTACAGAAATTCATATGAAATATTTTGTAAGCCTTTTTATATGTTCTAAATATAATTATTATTTTTCAGGTTTTTTATTGATTTCAAAGTTTTATTGATAAAGGCAATACATGACCGTAAAATGACTCTTAATTAAGTTGTGATAGCTTTTCATACTCTCACTTACATGGTTTTTAAATTTGTTAAATATTTTTCTGTGTAAAACCGCTTTGCCAGTCATTTCCGCCTGCCTGCGGAGACATCAGACAGTTGTGGTAGCTCCAGTGTGCCGCGAGATGAGAGCGGCGCTAATTCATGGCCAAAACTAACAAGTTTCCATGCATATGCAATTTCAGGGCAGCCATGGATGAAACAGGAACAGCAGAACCAGGTCAGCCGGAGTACGCCGACAATGAGTTCCCAACTGATGGCGCTGATTATGTAGATATTGAGGGCGAGGAGGATTATGCCGGCCAGGACGAGGACGCCGACGAGCTGAGTTCAAATCTGCCCTACGGGATCCAGAATGTGCGCAAGCGCCGCGTTCGCAGTGTGATGCCTCCGGCACCTTACATGGGTCCCAATCCCGGCTCAGACGGGGTGAGTAGATATAGGGAATACCAAAGTAAAGCCTTAAATTCGTACGCAAAATTGTACAATTTAAATAATAATAACTAAACTTATGAAGCTTAAAAGCAAAACACTCTGAAATAATGGACCCATTATCTTTACTTCTGAATATTATAAAACAATTTTCGGTTGTTTTATTTTTAACATAAAAAAATAAAACTGAACTATACAACTTATTTTTACACCTTTAAAATCAGTTTTATCGTTAACTAATTCACAGGTGGTAACCTACCAGTCACTTTGCCCCACGAATCGCGTAACCGTGAAGCTGGATAGTGGCGATTACCGACCCAACCACTACGTTGAGGTGACCTGTGCCCACAGCTACTCCCCTCAGCCGTCGAGGACCCACAACTATGAGTACGGTTACAGGGGCAATGAACTGCTCCGAGCTCTGCTCTCCGAGCGTGGCGAGAAGCGCGAAGTAGGTTAAACAAATTTAAAAAATGAATTAAATGACCCAAAGTGTTGCTACCCAGATCTGTTCGGCGACGGGCTTCTCGTGCATCCAGCTCAACCGGACCATCCACCTGATCCGGCTGAACGACGCCTCCGGCTGCTGGGAATCGGAGACCCGGACCGTGGCCTCCGGCTGCGAGTGCATGTGGCCGAAGCACAGCTATGGCGACATAGCCTTCTACCACCAGGCGCAAAAGAGGCGGGGAGGCGTGACTGGGTTGCGACCCCAAGCACCCCCCAATGTGGACTACAAGCCAGGAGTGGGCTACCGCCAACTCACTCTGAGGACAAGGAATCCCAAGCCAGCTCCTCGCAGTCGACGCGAGGATTTCGGCTACGAAAGCTACGAGTTTAACTAGTGTTGGAGGAGTTCGCCTAAATCGTGTGCTTGTTTTTGTGGTTTAGCAATTAAGTTTGATCCGCATAAATTATTTTTCGCTTTAGCTTTTAGCATTTAGTCAAGAGAGAGCCCTCAGTAATGGTGTATAAAATAAACGAACTACAATGGAGCAACAAAATGTGGCATTTTATGAAAGATGGGGATTACGGAAATTAAATTGCATTTGCCTCCGGGCTTACATTAAATCCCGCTCCTTAATCCACTTGATGTGCAATTCTGTAAATGCATTTCGCTCAACACCTAACGAGGATGTCCTTCGCATCGTCCGATGCTTGGATTTATGGCCTGTGGCCTTATCGTAAATTAAAAGTTAAGCGCCATTTAAAAACATTTATAACAAACACTCGTGTATTGCATAAATCAAGGTAAATCCCCTCTAATGAATGGCGATTCATGGCTCTGTGCTATGATAACGTTTCCAGGGGTTGGGTGGAAGCGATAGGTAAGAGTTGCTCCGTTATACTGGCTATTTGGGTATGCAAATCCTCCATGGACTGACTGGCATCGAGTTTGTGCCAATAACTGGCTTCTTTGTCGCAAATGCGATCGAAAACCTCAGCGATGCGCCTTTGGAACTCCACTTTTTCATAACTGTTAGAAGATAAGATAAGATATCGGGTTTCTATATGTTTAAGCTGTATTAAATAATTTTACTAACCGCTCAACTCCGTATTGGCCACGGCTTGTGAGGTTATCCGCGGACGCTCTCAGATAGAAAACTGCATCGGGTTTTATGAGCCCCCTTTCTGGGGCATAACACCAGTCGAAATCCAGTCCTTTGGCCGCACTGTAAGCCACTCCAGAATAAGAGTAACGATCCACAACCAGAATTTTGCCCTCGAGAAGTCGCTGTTTTACCTGGTTCATGTACTCCCAGCGATTGGCGGAGAACATCAAATGGATGACTTCGTCCGGCAGATCCTTGCTGTTGGTCAAATACGAATTTATCACCTGGCCAATGCTGGAGCTGCGTTCCGGAAAGTTCATGGCCAGTACGGAAAGACCCTTGGATTTCAAGAGTTCGACTGGAAGGAATTGATAGGTAATTATGGTTCTCTTGTTTCTCAGGTCTCAAAACCTTACCCAGTAGCCGGCTTTGAGTAGTCTTCCCACTGCGATCGCAACCTTCGAATATAATAAGTGCTCCACGTTTACCAGCGCTCATTTTGTGCCAAACTTCTTGATTTTTTATGCGCACTTGCAATTATTAGATGCATTTTGACCAGGGCTGGGGAAGAGTGCGAAGACATTTTGGCGCCAAAACAGAGTATGACGTTTTCTACCGGTTCAGAAACTAACGTTTAACTTACTGTTTTTAAAGTTAAAGTTAGTATTTTAAATAACATTTAACAAAAACAGAATGAGAAGTAATCGTTTTAAAGGGTCTTTGCCAAAATTTAGTATTTTTACCCAAAACAGACAAAATTATCGATAGTCCCAGGGAGAACCTCGAAATCACCAAAGTCCTGGCGAAATCGATAGTATCGAATAAGAATCGAATTTTCACCCAGCTCTAATGAATTACATTTTGTTTTAAACAATCGAAAATACGCCTAAAAACACAACAAAAACGTTGCGGCATTTGCAAAATAGTGCTAATTCAGACTTCCCCCTTCGCCGATATGTGTTAGCAACAGAAACGGTGTCCATTTAAACGTTTGGATACCGTTTTCGGATTTGCCCAAGGTGCGCGACCCAAAACAAGAAAAATTCGCACGCCGTCGCAACGAATTCGCAATGCGCTGCCGCTAAAAATCAAGAGGTACAACAAAGCTCTCCCGATGATAAGTAACCCAGTGTGCCGTCGCATTGCTTAAATAAAGGGAAATCACATTGAACAAACGCCACAAACAACTGGCCATGGAGCAGGGACAAAAGAACGAAGTGATCAGGACGTTCGGTAGTGGCAAAGACCGCGTGCCGTTGGCGTAGCGTGCAAAACAACGCGCTGTCATCTGGCCGATAGGTTGTGTGTTATCGTCTGCTCTGCTGCTACTGTTATCGCGCAAGGACCACGAGAGCGGCGAAAAGCCCTTTGCCTTTTCCGAGTGGGTTGTGGGTGGTGTGAAAAAAGTGCGTGCGGTCTTGTTTATGGGCGAAAAGAGCAGCGGCTGTTCGGCCGGAGTTAGCAAGTCCTTCGCAGGATCCTCCCCAGCAAGATTAGGTCGCCCTTTCTATCCTGCTTCTGCTCCGCTCCGATCCCCTATTCCAGCTGTCGGTCTTTTTCTCTGACATTCCACATTTGGGCCGAAGGACATAGGCTAGAGACGGTCGGCCCATGATCAGGGTGATATATTGGAGCGCCGTCACGAGTTAGCCGCCGCCGAAAGAGATGGCCAACAACAATCATCCGCATCCTGGGCATCTCAGCCAGGCGGCCCAGAACGCGTCCTGGAATCCTCTGCAAGTAAGTAGGACAATCAGTGACCTAAGCCGCATAGCTCAACTACTTTTTCCTTTCACAGATCCCATCATATATCCCGCGACAGCCGCAGTTGGCGCACATGTCCAATGAGCGGCCCGGAATGGTGCGATCCCCGCTGGCCTGGCACGTTTCCGGCTCCGTTTCCTCGCAGCCGCCGCCGCCGCCGGATGCCATTTACAATTTCATGTCGGCCAATCACAAAAACGTAATTAGGCCAAAACAACCGACGACATCAAGCAGCTCCTAGTAGACCCCAAAAAGCATGCTCGACTCCTCCGCCTTTTTGCCCGTAGAAGCCTACTTTAGCCTCGTTTAGTTGTAATCCTAGTTTGCTTTGTTTTCTGTCGCCTGCAGTCAACGTCCTGTATTTTGTTTTGGCTTATGATCCTTAACCAATCGATAATAACCTAGTTTACTTTCCCAGCTGGACCACCATCATCAGATGAATCCCTTGCTGGCACCGCCCTACTCAGGAACTCTGCCATTCAACTCCATGGACCTTTCTCTGCAGTCCGCCCGCAGTGCGGCCCAGCCGCTGGCCAAACAGTCGCCGAACCAGCAGCCACAGCAGTCGCAGCAGCAGCAGCAATCCCTTATACATGCTTCCAACTATCCTTCAATGTAAGTGCATTAATCCCGTATTCTAGTCAAATAGTCTAAAATTTCTTTTTCTGCAGACAAAATCTCACGACCAATGCTTCGCCCTCCAGCTCTCAGCTGCAACAGCAGCAGCAGCAGGGACACTTGGCAGCCATGGCAGCAGCCCATGTCAGCTTACTGCAGTCTAGCCTGCAAAATCAGGGAGCCGCCGCTGGCAACCTCAGCAACGGGGGAGACTGTGAGTCTCTGCTGCCGCCACCGCCTCCTACAACTGCCTCCGGAAATAGCAATCATGCTGGAAGCAACAGCAGCAATAGTGGGAGTAACAATCACATAAGCAGTCCGCACTACATGCAAACTCGCGATGAAAACTTTAAGCTGGCTCAGTTAAAGCGCAGTTTTGATCACGAGCTGTTGTCAGGAAAAAATCTGCAAAAAGAGAAGGACTTTGGCTACCCGCCAGCGGGATCAGCTAGCAAACTGCCCACGCACAATGTACAGCAGCAACATGCCAACAAGAAACGTAAGTCAATGTGTTCAACTGAAGATATAAATCTAATATTATTTTTTTAGCCTCACCGCTAAGGAACTATCACCAACAGCAGCAGCCGCCTTACAACTTAACTCCGAAATACAATGGACCACAGACGCCTCCTACGCCTCAATCGCCGCTGGCTGCGCCGCCTCATCAGATGCAATCGCCAACTATGGACTACAACCAGCTGCATCTTCACCATCCGTTGAATAGCTCGGCAGGAGGCAGCTACCAGCACATGCAGCAGGATCAGACGCAATCACAGTCACATCCCCAGCACTTGCACTACCACAATCAGCATATGGCGAGTCAAACGGTTCCGCCGCCTCTCCTGCCACCACACTTGACCAGTGGTCAGTTCCATGGACAGGCACAGGATGCGGGTCCGCAACAAGCGGCAAACTCAAGTCAGCAACACACGCATCATTCTCGCAACGCGCAACTTACGAATCTCGATCTGGCGACGAAGCATAAACCAGAACCAGAGGAGCAGCCTGTCATAACAGATCTGTCCTATCGGAACTCTGAGGCAGACAAACCTGCTGCTAATTCGGTGCCTGATGCTCCTGAGTCCCCCTACCTGACCACCTCCAATGAGGAGTCGCTAGAGTCGAACAGCAACAGCAGCACCAGTCGAAAGCGACGCAAGCGGAAAGCCAGTACGGTGATGCGGGTTACTCCAAACGAAAATGCGCCCGAGGGAGGAATCAGCAAGCCGTCGCATCAGCAACAGCAGCCTCCGGCGCACCAAAACAACAGCTGTAGTCCCAAACCGTCGCCCAAGAATGGAGGCGCTGAGTTTCAGCCTTTCAGCTTGCAAGCCCAATCGCAAACGCAGATTGAAAAGGCGCCGCAAGAGAACGGTCGTGGGGGATCACCGGCTCCGGCGGAGAACAGCAGTAACAGCAATAGCTCCACGCTTTACAACGACGACAAGCCCAAGACCAAAAAGCAGCGGCAAGCCCTGCTGCAGCGAAATCTCACAGAACAGCACCGTTTGCAGCAGGAGGATGAGCCGCCCAAGCAGCACACGACGCCCACCATGCCGCCACCGAGTCCGCAGAGCAACAGCAGTAGCAGTAGCTCGAGCAGTTCCAGCGCCAACACGCACAGCAGCCACAGCAGTCGTGCAGTCAACGAGAATCAAAAGCCGGAGGTCAACAATCAGGCCACCACGGACACACCTGCATCCCCCGCCCTAGTGGAGCAGGGTGACATCGATGCAAAGCCGGCGGTTAGTGTGCACGAGTGCGATGAGGAGGAGGAACCCCCAGCGAACAAGGAGTCACAGGCACAACCGGTTCCGGCTCCTACTCCGGCTTCTGCTACTCCTCCAGAAAATAAATCACCCAAGAAAACCTCACCTGCTGCCAGTTCTGAGCCCTGCCCTTTCGGGGAAGTGGAAGACAAGCTGGAGGAAATGTTTGCCGGGATCGAGGAGGAGACGGAAAGGATTTGCAGCCCGGAGAAACCACCAGGCGAGGCGGAAGAGTTGGTGGCACACGATTTGACCGCCCAGCTGGCTCTGGACAGCGCCAAGCCAAACGAGGCACCTGCGGAAAAGATGGAAGCCTCAGTGTTGGCAGCTTTAGTTGCTCCACCTCCTGCGCCCGAAATACGACCGGTCGCCACGAAGGCAGCGATGAAATCTACGCTACCCAGTCCCGTTCACAGTCCCTCGCCGCAAGTTCGCTCCACATCGACGCCCTTGGCTGCAGTGGATGATAGTAAGCCCAACACCCCTGTTCCAGCTAAAACCCCAGTCAGGAGACCACCACCCCGAAGGCTATCCATGGGCATGGATGCCTCACTGCTCCGTTTCATGATCGACGACCCTTCACCGAAGAAGCCCGGTCGCAAGAAGAAGGTGATTCCAGAACCGGAGCTTGAAGACGACGACAAGCCCAGCACTTCCGCTGCAGCTGCGGCGGCACTGGCAGCCCGCCAACTGAGCGAAGCGGCCGCTGTGCCCAAGGGAAAATCTGCTGCAGCCAAGAAGAAGAATGCCGCGAGCAAGGGCAAGAAGGTACCAGCGGGTAAGGGCAATGCCAAAAACGCCAAGCAGAATGGAAAGAAAACGGGCCGAAAGTCAGCCGTCACCACCGACGAGGACAGCACACCAGCGCCGACAAACGGAGGCACAGTAGCCACTGAGCTAAAGTTCAAATCTCCGTTCATACTCATAAAACCGGACGGAAGTGTGAGCATCAAAAACACTCATAGTGCCGAGGACGTCAATGAGAAGCAGACGAAAGCCAAGAAGGCGCCGCACGAACGAAAAAACCTGAGAGGGATGCACAGTTCTACGCTGAGCAACCGATACGATGCGGACACCACCGACTCCACCTGGATATGTGTGTTCTGCAAGCGAGGGCCTCATAAACTGGGTCTGGGTGATCTTTTCGGTCCGTACTTGGTGACTAGCGACTGCGACGAGTATCGTGCCGCCTTGCAGTCGCCCGGAGTGCAGGACATCGATGGACTGTTTGTCAATAAGCGGCGACGCGAGGACATGGTCAAGACGCAGGAGAGGAATCTGCCCGTGGTGCCCGCCACGCTGGCTAACATTATGCAGGCACCCAAGATTAGCATGGTAACTATTCAGTTTAATTTATCTTAGCGAATTTAAATCTAACGCGTCCTTTTCATCTTGTAGCATAAACGAAAGCGCAAGCAAACGCACGACAGTTCGATATCCTACAGCGACGACCCCAATGAGTCGCGCTCGCAATGTTCATCTGTGGACCCACTGGATTGCAGTCACGAAACCAAGTTCGTGGAGACGTTTCGCGGCATGGGCAAAACCTCGGAGCACGGCTTTGAGGTTTGGCTGCACGAGGACTGCGCTGTGTGGAGCAACGACATCCATTTGATTGGCGCCCACGTCAACGGACTGGATGCGGCGGTATGGGACAGCACACGGTATCAATGCGTAATCTGCCAACAGACCGGGGCCAGTATATGCTGCTTCCAGCGTTGTTGCAAGGCCCCGGCTCATGTGCCGTGTGCGAGAGCAGCCAAGTGGAGCCTGAGCGAGGAGGATCGCAAGGTGTACTGCCACCTGCATAGTGGCGAACCCGATGCGGCGGAGGACATAAAAACGGAGCCATTGGCGCCCGTCACCGCTCAAGTAGCGCCTGCTCCAGCACCCGCACCGCCACCCCCGCTCAATATCAACTCGCTTCCCTGAGTACGCGTGCGCGTCCAGAAATGCCGCCTGGTCGCCAAGCGTTGAGCGTTGAAGGCACGATACCTAGACTCCCGACTCCAAACCCAACCGAATCCGCAGCTCGCTGCACCTTTTACTTAAGCTTTGTACATAAGTTTCCGACTGCCGTCGTTACCAGGAGGGCATTTCGTAGTCCGTGAAGTGATTTTGTATAGATCCGCTGTACATTTTAAGGCTTGACGCACCGCACAGACGATATCATAGCGTTCGCCACGTTATAGTTAGGTTCCCTTACCGTGTCCTGAGTTGTTTCTGTTTAAGTGAATGCCTAAATTATTATTTCGCCTAGTACTATGCACCTTACATTAGTACCTTTTAGTTCTAACTAATTTTAATGCCTCCAGCCCATGTCCATTGCCCACCCATCTGCATCACATCCGCCAATCGAGGATTGAAAATTCGGTTTAGTTGAATTCAGTCTGTTTGTATAAACGAATACTCCATGCCATACCGATAACCAACTGAGTAATCAAGATAACTGAGTAGCTATGCGAGATTCCAATTGATATATGCGATGTGACGTTGCAGCAAAGTTACGTATAAATAGAAAATGTTTGACACCAATTAAGCGAGAACATTCGAAGCCCAGAAAAAAATTGGAATATTGTAAAACAATATTATATGCTTAAAATATAATTAGTAATGTTAATATAAGCGGTCAGTTAAAGCCAGCAAAATGAAATCTTGTATTGTATTCGTATTCGGTAAGGTCTGTACGTATTGCTGATAATTTTAAAACTCAAAAACATATAAACAATAAAACTTAATCTCACAAACAACAGGAGGGCGAACTCGTTAGGGGTTTTTGTAAATTTTTCGTTTTATTTATCAATAAATATGCAGAAATATACACACACATACATACGAATAGAGTATGGTTTTTGAACAAGTGATGTCTATAGTACAGTTGTCGACTTAGCTAAGGCATAAATAGTTTACTAATTTAGCTATAAGTTAAGGTCTAGTCCTAGCTGGTGAATCTCGTTCAGAAGCGTCGCAACCGCCGGCGGAGTGGCTGCGTCACATCGTTGGGCAGTCGGCCCACGCTGCTCTGGGGAACATCGTAGGATGTGCGTCCGGCGTAGAAGGCCCGTTCCCGGCTTTTGCCCGATCCGGAGAGGCTGCCCTTGCCGTTCGAGTCCGTGAGCTGCAGCTGACTGGCCGACACGTCGCTGCGCTTCTGGGCCAACTGCAGTCCGGGTATCAGGCCAGCGCCCAACGTGGGTAGTTGCACATTCAGGTGGTCCACATGGCGGCCGGCGATCACCGGTCCCTGTGCGATGTTTCCGGTGGAAACGGACACGGGCGGAGCCAAGGGCGGGAACTGCGGCAATTGCTGCTGTTGCTGCTGGTAGGGCACGAAGATATTGGGAGTGAGATAGGGTTGCTGGATGGAGTGGATCGTGGGACGTTGCTGTTGCTGCTGCGGCAGCTGCTGGTATTGCTGGTAGATGTTCTGCTGCTGTGGCTGCTGGTATTGCTGCGAGATGTAGCTCAACTGCTGCTGATGTTGCTGTTGCACAGGCTGACGTTGCTGCTGTACGGTCTGGTGTTGCTGATGAACTGGCTGTCGTTGCTGCTGCTGAACATGCTGCTGCTGTACAGGCTGCTTTTGCACGCGTTGCTGCTGAATAGTTTGCTGTTGATAATGTTGCTGCTGTTGCGGCACGCGCTGTTGCTGTTGCAAGGTGGCAACAGGAGCGATGTTGTTGGTGGCTGCAGGACTCTGACCGAACTTGTTACTCAGAAAGTCGTTTAGGGAAATATAGGAGTTGCCTTGGTTGTTAGTAACTGGTGCCTGAGTTGCCAAGCTCGAAATGATGTTGCTGGCGGAGTTGGGAGCAATACGCTGACCCTCAGCGCGGGCAATCACAATTCCGGGGATCGAAGACAGCTCGGGTAACTGAGGTGTCTGCTGGGGGCGTTGGGGAACAGTCAGACTGGAAACAGCTAAAACATTTGTAGGAGAATTGGATACAATAACTTAGTTAATTCACGAAGTTTATATATTTTGGTATCATTTATTTTCTTACCTGTTGCTGTTGCTGGCTTCACGTAGCTGTTGCTGACCGAGTGATGTTGCTGCCTAACCACTTGATGTTGCTGCTGGCGCTGCTGATGCTGCTGTTGCTGTTGATTGGAACCCTGCGACTGAGCACTCTTGAAATTCTGCAAAACGGATTCGTCAACAATGGCACGGGTTAACTTATCGAAGGAAAGGAAAGCGGAGGCGGGAGAGAGGCTGGATGAGATTTGCGATTGAGAGTTGTGGGCAGCGATATCGCTGGTCGTTTGTGTGGCGTAAACTTGTGATGGTGACTGTTGGATGGGTTTGCTGATCTGTGGTGTCTGGCTAATCTGAGGTGTCTGGCTGTAGCTATAGCCGCCGTTATAGTTCGATGCCAAAGCGGAGATGTGTTGGTTCAGCGAGGAGAGCGAAGATGTGGGTCGCAATGTGGTGCTCCTGGGCGTGGTGGTTCCCCGGGTTCTTTGCACGGGGGCCTGGGTCTTGAAGTTTGAGTACCGATTTTTTCCGCGATTTATGGTGACCGTCGATCGGGCAGAAGTGGCCGCAATATAGCTCCTGGGAGTGGTGGTAGAGCTGCTGGTAACCACTGCATGGTTGCTGCTGGCGGAGGCTCGTGTTGCCGGTGTGTACACTCGGTTGCCGCGTTGCACCTGGAAGCGTTGCAGGTTGCTGTGCACCGACTCCCAGCTGGCCTTGCTGGGGGCCACCTTGGTCTCCCGCTCGATGTCTCGCACCGTCAGCTTTTTGTTTGGACCCGGTTCGGCACCAGCACGCACTTGTTGGAACGATGAAATTGTTGTGGTTGTCGTCGGCGAAGTTGTGGTGCTTGGCGAGCTGGTGATTGTTGTTGTTGTCGCCCTTGTGGTGCTCCTGGTGGCCTGGGAAAGCCTGGAGAGGCGCAACCTACTGGCTGCCAGACGCTCCAGGTAACTCTTGGTGGGTGAGGTGCTCCTCTGGGTGGTGGCTGCTGTGGTGGTGCGCACAATGGGCAGAGGACGAATGTGGGCCCGTTTCAGCATGGCTCCTGGACGATTCTTTCGATAGCCGCGAATGCGCTCCTGAGTGCTACTGATCTCGGTAACCACTTCCGTGGCGGTGACCATTGCCGGAGTGATTGGACTGGGGGCTGTGCTGCTAGTAACCTCTACTTGGTTCCTCTCCAAAGCCTTCTCTTCGTTGTGGGAGGTGAGTTGCACTCCGGCCAGCAGCAGCTTGGCTGCCTCGTGATGCACATCGTTCTTCTCGGCGGTTTCGGGACTCTGATCCACAATTTGCACAATATCCTCACTGATGGGCAAACTGGCAGTAAGGGCCGCTGCCTGGCCAATGGACTCGATGGGCGGTACTTCCCCGGAGGTCACAACTTCCGACGGTGGTGGGGCCAGAAAAGCCAGTAGTTCTTCGGCTGTGGTGGAGGTAGTCTCCGGTGCCCCTGTGGTGCTAACTTCCTCATCCTCAGCGGGTGGCAAAGTGGGAGCTATCAGCAGTTGTTCCACTGATTCAGTGGCTGGTTCGGTGGTTGCGGAAGTGGTGCTACTGGTACTTGTGGTTTTGGAAAACCTGTGCTTGTGCTCAATGGACTTGTGATCTTCGGTGGGTATCTCATTGGGCTGTTATTGTGTAAATGTGTGGTTTGTGGTTTGTGGTTTGAGTTGCGTATGTAAGCGATAGTTGATAGAGTAGCAATTCAGATAGAAAGACAGACAGATAGAGATACAAACGGTTAAGAGATATATAAGATATATTTGGAAATAAGAGATAGAAATGATAGTTGCCAGAGTTAGTTCAGAAGCCGAAGGAGAACTTACCGTAAATCTGACAGTGCTGGGCGTTTGTTTGGGTTTCACATAGCCATAGCCCGAGGATGAGCTGCCCTTTCCACTTTCACTGTGCATCGAAAACCCGCGACTTAGAAACCGGAAGGGCTGCTTTACTTTGGGCGGTGCCATGGATTGGTAGCCGGAAATGGAGGGATCCACATCGGTGGATACCTCATCCAGCAGGTTGTTAATGTTCGAGACAAGGTCAAGTTGCACGGCCTCCTCCTTGGTGTTCCTAATGTGCTTGATGTAATCGGGGGCCATCACTTCCCCGGAAGTGGACTCCGAATCGGTTTGGATATCCAATCCGGCATTCACACGCTCGGCAAAGTTCTTTTGCTTCTGGTAGTGGTACTCCCTGGGATATTCCGCCACGATGTGGGCATTGGTGTGGTCGAACTGGATGCCAGGATCCGAGGAGAGTTCTCCCAAGCTGTTCACATAGATTCCCTCATCTTCAGTTTCCTCGGCGGGGCTGCCTGTTTTCACTGCATTCAGTGGCTCACTTTTGACCGCTTCTCCACGGCCCACAATTTGGGTTTCCTGGGGATCAGTTGCCCTAATAACCGCTGGCTGGCTCAAAACCCCACTAGCTCCACTCAGATCCTTGCTTAGACTGCGGTGTGGGTTCTGTGACTGGTATTGGGTTTGCTGCAAGGCCTTGGAAATCGTTTTCATGGGGTACTCCATCATGTGGCGGACTCGCTCCATCATCTCGTGGGTGCTCCCCACTATCTTCTCCTCGTTCATTTCGTAGTACCTCTCGGAGTCGTCGCAGTTCACATTGCGGTACCAGTCGCACACAAAGTTCTTCTGACTGAAGAGGGTTCCGTTGGGACAGAGGAAGCCAAAGCCTTGGGCGGACCGGGCAGTGTGGGCACAAATACGGAAGGCCTGACAACGACTCTCCACATCGGCATAGTAACCTGTTAATATAATAAGGCAAACCAAAGTATTAAGAAATATACTTTTAGGTTTAGTTATTGTGATCTTGGAATATTAAAATGCTCTTTAATATTTTCAATAAAATATCCTATATAAAATAAGAACCCACCTTCGTGTCTTCCCTTGCATACGAAGCTGGTTTTGGGAGGGGAGCTCAAAATGGGATAGTCGAGGCCAGGTTCGCCGGGAATCGTGTGCCGCAGGTCGAACTGCTGGTCCGTGTACTCGCTGGACTTGTCCGCATCCTCGAAGTGCTCCCGGCTGCTGCTCTGTCCCCGAGCCACGCCCACCAGGAGGACGAGAGCCAACCACAGAAAGGATCTGGGTGGCCACATGCTGAAGAAATTAAAGCAGAAAACATGCAAATTAATTGTGACATTCGTAAGCGGCGCTTTGCGACACTTTATTCATTATGCTGATTGATAAACCATGAATCGCTCCGAAACTCATTGATTAAAATGTGAGTTTTGGCCCATTTGCATACAAATGCGGCGGGCAACGGAAATACGTAAGGGTTTAGCAAATTAGCATATAACATATAGTAGCGAGGCGTGTCCATAGCTCTCACGTAACCGAATCGAGCGGCTGCTAACTGATTTATGTGGCCAAAACAAATGCCTTTTACAGCCGGACGGTGACTTTTTTGCAACACTGTCCGGATATTTTGCGTGGGGGCCGGTCGACAGTTCGGGCCATTTACGGCGAAGTGTGTCCATCAAATGGCAATTAAATTCGATTAAGCTTATCTCTTGCATTCACAATAAAAGGAGGCAGCAGACGACCCTGAATTTCAAGCTTGATCTAGATGTTATGCCTCTTGAGCATTAGAGATCGATATCGGATCAATGTGAAGTGTTTATGACTTCTTTCTTTGCCGCAGCCATCATTAATCACTTGGCATTGTTTAATTGATGGGCCACGATTGTTAATCATACGCGAGCCTTATTAGAATGTGGCTAACTCCGAATTAGCCAAAGCAAATCGAAACTAAACGCAAACAGAAATCAAGTATTCGCAGCGCTTCCAGTTGAACACTTGAGCAATCAATTCTCGATGGGTTTCGGATCGGCTGCTGAGGTCATTTGGCGCTATTATGTTTTTCGAATGATATGTGCTGACAGCGGTCTGGGACCGAGCTACAGCTACAGAAACAGATAAATTTCATATTTCATGCAAATTAAAACGAAAGACTTAGGCAACGAACTCGGCCGATACGGTCCATCTTCACTTGTCTTCACCCTGAATGATTGCCTCTAATTGTTCGCATTGATTCGTTGTGTAAGGAAGCGAAGCGTAAAGAAAACACTCCACTAGCTGTTCAATGAACGCACTCAGTGGCAATTGTTCGCCAAAATTTGATTTGGTTAGTGCAGCTCGAAGGCATTCGAAGCGGCCGTAAATGAAACGATAGCGGCTGCTAAAAATATGACCACAATTAAACGGTCTCCATTGTTGAGCCCTAATTGTCTTGCAATTTGCAGTGATAACTCTATCGTTTATATAAGCCTAGCTGGTGATATAACAATTGCAAAGAAATAGTTACAATCAAATTGATTGCACTGCCCCGTTGACATTCGCTGGCAGTCAATGACCTTCCCGTAAGTCAACAAACTGTAAGCTGGCCAGTTCTATAATGACTATATAAGCGACATCTAATTGAATTTTAATGATCCATCTTCAGCCAGAAGCCGTGCCACCGTCCAATTCACACACACTCGATATGCAAATGTCGTGGGGAAAATGGAAAATCAAATGACCTCTCCGAAAGATGTACTCGTACTTATCGGGGAATGCCCGCAGTCTCGTTACAGAAACCATTTACAATTCGAGACTTTCAGGGTCATTATCAAGAGCAGCGCACAAGACAGAAAAACAACTGACAACGAGGAAGCTCTCGGCAGTATAGAAAATGTTTTACTTCTCATTGTTTTCAATGATCCATCAAAACATCCAAATGCCAGACAAATGATGATTAAGATGAGAGACCCAAACAAGAAGCCGAGAACAGGGAAGGAAAATTTCAGATAACAGACTTTGCATTGAAAATAAAATAAAAGAGAATGGATAGACCCATCAAACGAGGTGGCCCAACCGAAAAAATATATATTATATTAGTTGCTGTAATTCAAATGCCTCGATCATTACTTTTTATGATCTCTGACTGACTTTGGTGCAAATTAATTGGCAGCACGTTTTCGAGCCGCGCCGAAGTGAACCATAAATCTTGAACAGATATCACGAGAACGGGTTGCCCCGGTCGGATACTTAATTATAGCGAATCTCTAACTTTGACTCCATGGCGCCGACAAGCCCATGAGCGCTAAGTGTCATCCAGCTGAATTGATGACTCGGCCAGGAATGGGTGAATACCCATGTGTATTTATAGCAGGATCTCCGTCTGTCCGGGTCTTTTTCGACAGCCATGTCAATCCCATTTGCCTGCCGCTTCTCACGATCCCGACCCACAGATTTGAAGAGCCCGCATCTTCGGAATTTGCTCGGTTATGGACAGATGACGTAAATCCAGTGCGTAACACAAGAGATTGAGAGTGAGCCACTTCTGGCTGTCTCGTCGATCTCGGGGCTCCGTGATTTGCCGTTTCTATATCCGTATAGCTATTTCGATTCAAGAGCTCGAGAAGTTTGCTATGTAAACATATCGCTTACGGATTAGGTCTCATTAAATCTGCATCAGTAATCAAACGAAAATAAGCTTCTAGCGGATAAAAGGATTGCAAAAGAGTGGGACATAAGAATTTAAGAATATGGGCCACGTAAAGATTAAATAAATAAGTAATCAATTATTGTGCAATAAGTCAAGTTCTATATTTTCTAATAGATTTTTTTAATAAGTATAAGGTTTCACCATAGTATTCTTGTAAAAGGATATGTGAAACATTTTGTAATAAAAAAGGATGGGAAACTTGACTGCTTGATCCTTTTAAAAATCTTATTTAGGAATAGCGATGTTTTATGAATCATCCAACTCAATCCTATTTATTGAGCCATTGCTCATCAAATCATAAATATGCCTGAGAAATACAGTCATATTTTCATTCCCAGATTTGGACCATAAAAATCTTGGTTCTCACAATCTCATTTATCAAAAGATCTAAATATGTTTGAGCTCACAAATGAGCTTACTGTATCTTAAGCTTCTTCGACTTAGTGGGCGTGTGATATTTGTCATGCCCAGCTTTTTAATGAGTACATATTTATTGTTCGCATTTGGCAGATGATTATTTCTGTTTGTTCTCCATGCAGTCACATTTTTACCTTATAAATCTCCGAACGAACGATAAAACTGGACCGAAAATTAATTAGATTTCGGGTTTTTGGGAACTTTTCGTTTCGTAGCACAGAAATACTTTCGAGTAAACAAATTCACAATCACACTAGCTGAAGCGGGGCTTAAGCATTATCCTGCAAGTCGGTTGGGGTTATCCTTTACTGAGTTGATACCGTAGGCGGAGCGGAAAGACAAGACAAACTGAACCGTTCGAGCCGCGAACTTGAACTGAACTCGACCATCCAAAGGTAATCGAAATATTTTGGCCAAAAGAGTTCGGCCAGCGCAGCAGCATCCAAAATCAGCAGCGGCAGCCAGACATTCAGACCCCGAAATATGCGTCAAAGAAGAAGATACAAGCCCGACCAAAAAACAAAACCGCAACAAAAGCCCAATCGATTGCGTATGATGATGATTATTACGATGATGATGACGATGTTTCCGCTGGAAAACCGGTGACAACCTGCTGCTGCTGCTGCTGCTGCTGCTGAAGATGTGGCTGCTGCCAGTCTACATAACAGTATCAGTTGGAGTCCATAAAAATAAAAAGTCACAAAAGAAAGGGGACAGTAAATGCTGTCAACTATCTTCCTTTAGGGCGTGGATGCACGGGAAATTAAACAACAGTGGAAACTCGAATCGTGGGTATATATGATTTACTGCTCGCAATTGGGTAACTAGCAATACATTTTATTACTTTTTGTATAAAGCATGTCAGTTAAGTTTAAAATATAGTTCCGAGCAAACCACAAAATGTGGGCAGCATAGAGAAATGTATTCCTTTCTAGGTCAATAGCATTCACTTATGTTTTACCTTAGTTGACCTCGAAAGGCGTTTGTAAAATGTTAAAAAATATATTTATTGGGAACGTGATTAATTAATGATACCCACAAATACAAATTTGTAACTGTGGCCCACTTCTGGTTTTTTATTGGAACCAATTTTTAAGTAAACCAAAATATTGATTGAGCAACATACTAAATTTCATTCCATTACTCATTTTATAAAGCTTCTTAATAACTTCAGCTGGAGCTCATTTTAATTTGTTAACATCATAATTTTCAAAGGTTCTTCTTTATGGCTTTCACTGTCTTTAACCAACTCGCTTTCGATTTCATTTGGTTTCGGTTTTCACACGACCTGAAAAATGCGGCAAATCGGGTTGAAGCCAGATTCCTTCCATGTGCCGCATAATTTATCGAGTAGGTTTATGTAGCCGCTGAGGTTAATAGACATATAAGTAGGGGGTACGTTAAGAAGGAAGAGGAGCTCGCCCAAAGGGGCCTGACTTCCGCATTTGAACCTAAGAGCGCGTTTGAGTATCGTGTGACCCAAATCTAAAATTTTAATTAAACAAAAGCTCGATCAATTAACATTAAGCGCTGCTAAGCAGCTGCACTTGAGGCGCGTTTTTGGCTCGGTGGCTCTTTTGGCCAAATGATTGATGAATGACTGTGGCGTTGGCGGTGTCATGTGAGCGTGGATCCGCCGGCCCGCCGATCCGCAGATCCGCAGATCCACGCATATTAAACGCCTTGGTGAGCGTGCGTTCTACAAATTGGATTTTGAGCGCCATCCAACAAGCGGACAAGCTGAAAAATTGTTTGCCACAATATCTGCCCCTGATCCGCTTAAATGTTTTTTTCCCATGTTTTTGCCGATAAACGTGTCGAACAAGTGGCCAAATATTTGCAATGCCTGCACCGAGAAAAATGTCGGTATAAAAAATCTTTCTTTCGTAAAAAGTCTCCCCACAGAAACTATTTTAAAAATCAGAATCAATAATTAGGTTTCAAAAGGTCGTTTTGATTTCATTACATCACATGTAAATTTTATTAATATGAGATTTAAATGATCTTTCTGAAAGTAAATTTTCTTTCTATACCAATAATTATGTTGTATAAGGATTAATAGGACTGTTTCTTTAAGAGACTCTAAGGTAATCAATAAAAATATAGAATAGTTTTTGGTAAGTGTACTATTATATTTACAAGTCCGATTCGGGGACCTAAGCCTACAGGCCGACAACTGTGGCAACATTGGGAAGTGGGTCAGCAACTTTCAGTGCCACTTGCTCATGTGCATCCCTATAAAAAGTGCACTGATGATGCAACTGCAACCGATCGTCAGTTGAGCGCCAGTTGAAATGCTTTCCGGGACTGCATTTACAATTTTTTTAGCAGCTCTCATTGCTGCAGCAATCCTTCCAACTCAAACTTTGGCCATTCCAATGGACGATGACTCCCTAGACCGACCAAACACCGATTATCCGGCTCTGTTTAGAGCCTTTTTGGACCTGGGAAACGCCCTCTTCGGAACTTGGACACCTGAAGGAGCAATCGAGGAGTTCATAAGGAAACGGGAAGCCCAGGGCTTGGGTTACTAAGAGATACCACCACCTACTCCCCGCTTTCCACACATGCGTTGCATAAGTTTTGCATGCTGCAAAAAAGTTAACAACTCGAAAGGCAGCCAAAGAAAAGGGGATTTCGGAGTGGTGGTGGTGACTTAAGTGAGGGGTCAGAGACAACGTTTTAATTATGCACGCTTCAGTTTTGGCCATATCACCCATCATTACCACTCCGTCAGCTATTGGCTTTTAGTTATTCCGTTTTTTGTTGGGCTAATACCCTGCCAAAACAGACATGTACAATCTTCTTATGTTTACTGATTATATATTGAATAAAAACATCCTTGACAATCAAACTAGTTCTAATTCCTTAAGAGTAACAAAAAAAACAAGGGGTTAATAGAAATTTACCCATTTGTTCTGTGAATATGTAACTATATTCCGGTAAGAATACTCGTATGAAAAAACCTCTCTGGTAGAGTGTTTCCCCGCTCGGTGCTTCATTCAATGACCCCTTCACACTTCTCCAGTTTTGTATCTTTTCTAAACCTTTTGACTGTGTGTTATCTCTAAACATGACACTTCATATGTTTTCTTTCATTGGCAAATTAGTTATTTTTTGACAAATCCGCTGAAACAAAGACAAAAAGTAAATAAATAGATAAATAAAACCGAATAAAAGCAAACACGGGCTGCCTGCCATTCGGCATTGTCGGACATCGATCAAATTGACTAATCATATTTATTTATATTCCTACCGACGCACAATTCAAGATCCGAAAAGCCGTATTTATGCAAACTACCTCCTACGAAAACGGTGATCATTATGCAATGGATAATAGAAGCCAAGCACTTGGCAGTGCCAGCAATTGATTGAATCGCCGGATGATAAACGGCCCGCTGATTTGAATGGGTACAATCAAAATAATCACCTGGCAAATTCTTTCAATTATCCGGCATAATAAATGAAGCAAACAATTTGTCTGCGGCTCGCTTCCAAGTGTTTCCTTTGTGCTGCTGCTGGGAAGTGTTTTCTTTTCATAAATTAAGTAATCCAATTGTTGGCCGATCGCCAGTCATTCATCTTGCTCCACTACAGACCGTCGCTATATGGACTCGGTTATATATTCTTTGATATTCCACCTGCGGCCAATGCGGGCTCACAGTTTCGGTTCGGCGTTAAAATCTTTACTTCCTGCACGTGTCAAATAAATTATTGAGTCTGCACATCATCATTTGGCCTGCCTTTAATTGCGGGTTATCTCGGCTGTCAAGAAAAAATTTGCGGGCTAAACTGTTATTAAAACTGAATTTGCCAACGAAAAGGCCAAGAACGCGATATACTTCGCTGTGTCGGAGGAGACTTTAATCAAATAGGTACAATTCTTACGGTTAGATCACGTGCCATCCGCCGGAATAAATATATTTTTATATCTTTATTATAACCGAAAAGGAATAATTATGATCTACCAAGTAAAAAAAATGTATTTGTTCCATAAAAACTAACTAATAGATGATCGATTGGCTTCGAATCTTGTACGAAAAAACTTGTTACTGGCCACTTTAAATGAAGATAAATTGATACCAATAAGAAATGAAACTAAAAACAAACAAATTAAAATGAAATATTGCAGATCAAAATTAAATCGAGATCAAAACATAAGGTTACATTTGAACTAATGTAGTTTAAATTAATATTTTAGTAGTATAAATAACTACTCCAAGTGCATATAAAAGCAATTTATTTTTCTGCAAATACATTGCCAAGAAAAGACAATATTTTGATGGGCAGACGTTTGGATTTGGCCATATGGAGTTATCTCCCAGTCCGACACTAATTATATGCAAATCCGATCGCATTAAAATTTTAGAGGATGGCTTTAGCCAATCGCAAACCATCCATCCATTCATCGAGACTTTAATTTGATTACCGGCCAGGCGGGGGGAACATTCATACACAAATTTTCGATTCGCGGGAGCACGCAACCGATGACCACCGAAGAACCACGGAGCAGTGGAACAGTGGATCGGTAATCATCATTAGTTGGCTTCAATCATTTGTTTTCCGCTTAAACAGTGGGCTTAGCATGCAAATAAGCCAAGTGGAGGAGCCATTCCCACCGAATCGATTCCACGCGAAGGCGAAGACTGATGGGCGTCGCTTCTAAACGCATGTCAAACATCGCATTACTCAAAAGGTTTTCAAAACTATTCGAATAAATCAAAATTAACACACGCACACTTGTGAGATAATCGAGTGCTGTGAACAGCCAAGTTTCACTTTCCTTGGAGTAAAAATTCCCGAGTATCGCTTTCAATTTATATAAATGCGTTTAGGGTTCCAATTTTTAAAGTGATGTAAGCAAATGCCTGATTGGAGGCAGGCATTTCTAAATCAAATTACTTGCATTGATTTGGTTAATTGCTCGGCCGAAATGTGTGTGAAGCTCCATTTCCGTAGCCGCCAGAAAAATTCCGAAGACTTCAAAACCCCAGCCCCAAACTCCAAACCCCAAACCAAAATCAAAATAATCAAACGCCTATTACATCACATCAACATACTATATATGCAGATGAAGCTGGAGATGCCGGCAAACGGCGTCTGACAAACACATGTTAATTTCCACTCATCTCGGAGGTTCGGGTATCTTGTTTCTACTTCAACGTCCCCATTTCTCTCCGCGGCTCATATTATTGATTTCTTTTGGCAAGCCAAATTTCATAATCACACGCTACTACTCTGAAACGCTGCTGCCGGATTATTATCAGCGCCATAAATTAATCAGAGGCGAGAGGGACAGAAAATTGCTCTCGCCCCTCGATTGGGCACTTGGATCCCCGAAGATTCCCAATCCAAAGAGATCCCAAAGCCCCCGAAACCCCCAGAGAAATGCATATGCAAATGGAGGGGCAGAGAGCCGGGCATCGCCGGAATCGCTTTGATTTTGCCGGAAAGCCGTCGAATCGGTGGACTTGGCCGATGTGCAAGCGGAGCATTAATTTAATTTTATGTATTTATTATGCATTTGCCGGCCACACGTTTAATTTTTTTATTTTCTTTTTGTTTTAATCGCACGATTGCCACAAAAACTAGCCAAATGCCAGCGGAGAAAGTGGAGGAGCTGCACCCGGGCCTATCCCATCGTACACTACATACAATTATGTTTTATAGGTCGGCATCATAGTTGGAGAATATTAAAAAGGAGGTGAAAGTACCTCACCTTTCCCATTTTTAATTACCGATAAGAATATCAAACGTTAAATAAATCCTTTAAGTCATTTAAACATTTAAGAATGGATTAATTTTTACGCATGCGTAACTCAATGTTTATAAAATCTTTTCGTCATAGTAAAATGTTTAGAAACCGTTTATAACTCTTTCTTTATTTTGAGTTGAGCACCCATTTTACATAAACATTTGTCATCGATTAGTCAGCCAAAGCTGTCGGCACATCATAATCTGATTTGGGCATTTAAACCGTTTAGAGTTTGTGATTTGGGATTGCGAAATGGCTTTTGTTTTTGCCAAATTAACAATCGTTTATGTATTTATAAGTTTATGGCCGCCTCTCTCCCTTTGACGCCGGCATTTCGATTGTAAATTCAAAAATATAATTTTCCCTAATTTTTATGATACTTTATGTAACGGAGCTGTTGGGGTTTTCTGCTGGTATTACATATTATACCACCTGTCACAAATATTTTCAACGTAGGGCAGGGCAGGGAAGCCAGAGCCATAAATTAATTTATGATCGCATAAATCATAGTTTTTAACGGCGATGGGTTGTCAATAAGGGGGTTTTGGCGTTGGCATTTGAGCAGAAAGATCTGCTATAAACTTCGATTCCAAACTAATCAAACACTCACTTCCAACTTTATTTCACTGTTTATTCGTATAATTACATTTTACATAGTTTCATTGAGGGGCTTTCATGGTTTTTATGATATAACATGCTTATGTGTCACATTACATATAGACAAAACTTAGTGAGTGTGTGGGGGCAGGCTTAAGACTAATAAATGTGTTCTCTCATCTTGACTCGGATGCCTTTATTTGGTGTTAATGAACAGATCTTCACGCCTTGTTGGTACTGCGAATACGCCTCGCACTAAGATTAATAATTTCAATCAATTTTGTGAAGACTTTGCAAAGCAGACACCACCTCCACTCCCCACAATCAATTTATATGACCACGACTATGATCGCATCGCATTTGGGTCTGCAAAATCTTCTGACAAAACGAACAACTTGTGTGGCGCGAACAATGTGCACGATGTCTGTGAGTCTAGTAAGTAGTTACGGGAGTTGCTGATAGCTGCCCTTAAATATACATTTAATACTGGGTTTGACTTCAATTTCAACGGTTACAGTTCGCTGGGGCTTAAGCTTAGGTTGGGATCGCAGATCGCGAAGCAATCATGCACATTGCGGCCGACGCGATTGCTTAGACAAAATACATTTTACATAACGCAACTTAACGCTTAATCAACTGGTGCTGTTAAGGGGCAAACGCATTTAAAACTATGGTACTTGAAATTTCGAGTTGTGTGTGTGTGTGTGTGTGTATTGAGGACAGGATAACATAACTAACATAAAACGGATTCAAAAACAAGCAAGATACATTGGGGGACAAAAAACATGGTAGATTAAACAACACGATTCATTATTCATAAGGATGTTCAGCTTTTAGCTCTTGCACTTGCCAAAAGCTGAACATTTACAAAAATGGCTTATTAAACATTCGTAATTATAATTATAACGATTATGTAAATTGTATTTTATATTGTATGCTTCGGCGTGATCGCCGACATTGCCATAAGCTGTCAATCTCCAAAATCCAGCAAAGCGTGCGTTCAACTTGCAAACTCTTTGCCGTTTGTCAAATTGAAATATTTGCTGAAAGTTTGGGAAACCGACGGTTGATGGGGTATACGACATTTCTATATTCGCCGATTCTTATGCTTTACACTTAAATATAGTATACGTATAATAGATTCATTATTCGACGAGTTTCATCAAGCATTTTTCCACAAGCGGTTAATGGTTGTCTTGCTTTGAAAAATAAATCAAAATGTTTCTCTTCTCTTTTTCTATGACGGCCTGGTTTATCCCGACAAATGTGGATATCCTTTAAATTTTGTCCTGCACCGGAGTGCTCAGAAATTTTGTATTTATTTTTGAAAGCTATTGACGCTTGCAGCTAAGAGGGATCAATAGTCCTTTGTTCATCAATTCAATTCAAGTGGTTATTGAGCCATTAACTTCAGCTTTAATCCTAAGGTTATAAAGTGCAAACACTTGCATCTGTTCGTTCTCGATTTTGTTGGTTTCTCATTAAGTCTAGTTATTGTTCAATTCTCGTTTTGGATTAATTATGCGGCTCTGTTCAGTGTTCGCTTCTGTTCAATTTCGGTTACAATCAGTTCGCTTCGTTAATCAATTCACAACAAATAAATAAAATAATAACACCTGGTTGCACAACTTGCACATAAATAAATAAATAGGTATTAACTAATAATTTGCTATTTCAAAAAGTACTGTTTCTTGCATTGCTTCAATTACCATTTCTTTTTTCTTCTTTTCTGAATTTGCACACAGCTTGGTTTTTGGATTTTGTTTAGGTTTGCTTTGTGGACGGGTATTTTAATTGTTTTTGTTTTTATCTTGCATATGTGCAACAACAAAAATTGCAGTTAATAAGGGTTTTAAGAATTTGTTCAACGGTTAATGCTTATTTCATGGCATTGTTGAGGCCCAGTTTGCTGAGGATTTTCAGTGCATTGCTGGCCGCATCGTTCTGTGACTCCTCGGAGCTCTTTCCAACGCCATGGCAGATCTGTGGTGGATTCGTGGAAAGCGTCACAATGGTCAGGAACTCGTTGTGATTGCCCTTGGGATAGTCCGAGAAGTTGACCTGAAATGATATTACATTATTATTATTACACTTCAAATTCTTCTTAGCTAATCTACAATTAACTCATAAATCACACTACCAATATATTTAAACATACCTCAAAGTCCAACAGTTTACTTAGATAAAGGAGCTGTTCTTTCATGTGGACTCCTGTGCTCGGTGTGCTGCTTGTACTGGTGCTGCTGTTTTCCGTGTTGCTGCTGCCGTTGCCCGTGTTGCTGCTGGTGTTCTCCTTGTTGCCAGCGTTGCAGGTGCCCACATTGCTGCTGTTGCTGCTCACACCGCTCGTATTGCTGCCGCTAGAAGTATTCAGCGCACTTTCACTGGCCGCTTCGGTAGATTGGGAATCGCTGCTGCTGTCGCCAGAAGTTCCATTTGCGCTGCTCTTCTCCTCGGCAACAGTTTCTTCCTTTTTGTCCTCCTCCCCTTTCGATTCCACGTTGGCCTTGGCAACTATAACTTGGTCCCTCTTTTTCGCTGCTGTAGAAGAGAAAATCTATTATATATAACCCTGCTCGTAATATTAGCAGCTTGAGCTCACGTTTCTTGTTCTGTCGCAGTATTAGAATCCCTGGCATGGGACCCACTGGCGTTGCTACCATGGGCACTTCGGCTTCTGCAGTTGCCTCCACTTCGGGCGGCGTGACCACAGACACTGTTGCAGAAGTGCTGCCGTCTTCCGATGACTCTGTTTCGTTGCTGGGATTGAATTCGTCCGCTTCCAACAGTTCCAAGAGAGCTACCAAAGCATCAAGGAAAATAAAGTACAAAGGACTCATCATCGAGCAGCATTAACTCACCCTGCGCCGCATTTCGCTTGGCCAGCTTCTTGCTGTTGCCTGTTCCACGGGCTGTGCTGCCGCTGGCGGAAACCTCCATTACAAACTCCCGCCGACGAGCGGTTTCATTGCCGTTCTTGGCTATCAGCTCGAAGATGGGCTCCTTCTCCTTGCGCGTCTGCTGCAGTTGAATCAGCTTCGTGATGGGATTGTCCGCATCGTCCAGGTCCACCAGCTTGTCCTTCGGCGGATTGAGGCGCTTGCGTCTCTCGGGTTTGCCCACCAGCGCGGCACCTTCAGCGCCCGCCGCCGCAACTCCATTCTTGCCCGGGGTCTTCACCTTTATCCTTTTCAGGGGCGTCTGCTTCGTGGGCGTGAGAGGCGGCAGCTTCTGCAACTCGACGAGCATCTTTTCGGCGGCCCGCTTCTTGGAGACCTTCTTGCCATTGCCCTCGCCCTCGGTGACAATTGAGCCCACGATGCAGGCCGTGATGAAGTTCTTCATGTGCGCCGGTCCCTCCTCGCGCAACACCTTGAAATGCACGGTCATGCTGCGCTTGATCCCGATCTCATGCACCTGCGAGATCGGCGACTTCTTGTCGCCCTCGTCCATCGAGTCCTCGAGTGCCTCCTCGGAGGCGGAAATCGCCTGCGTCTTGAGCACCTGCAGCGCCCTGGCCGCCGCGTCATGCTTGGCCTGCTGCAGCGTGCGTCCGATGCCCACGAACTTCTGTTTGCCCACGAACAGGGTGATCTTGCTGGGCGGCGTCGGCACTGGGGGAAACGGACCGTTGGGGCCGTGCAGGACGTGCGGGCCGAGGGGCGGGGGCAGCGCAAACCGCGACGGGTACTTCGGGGGGAACGGTCGCTGGCCGGGACCGTGGAAGAAATGCGGAGGCATCGGCGACGATTGAATGGGCAGGAATCCATTGCCGAGCCTCTGCCGCAGAGCATATGCGGGTGGCGGAGGTTGCTGTGGCATTCCCGCTCCCGGCGCCGCCAGCAAATGAGCTCCTCCGAACTCCGGCGGCACCATGGGATCCGACGGGGGAACCTGTGTGGGATCGAGCAGGTAGAACGTGCGCTGTCCCAGCTTCATGGCCAGCGCGTTTAACTCCACCGTCGGCGTGATGTGGGTGCGCATGGGGCCACCCTCTTCGCTTCGCCTGATCTTCGGCGGCGGATGCTTGTACGTGGTCTCCTCGATGGCCTTGCTAGCGGCCAAGTGCTGCGCCTTCTTGATCTTAAAGCCATCCGCCGAGTACTCCTCGTTGCCCAGCATTAGGGTCACCGTGAAGGTTTTGCAGTGGGCCGGACCTCGTTCTCCTGTCAACCGATACTGGTGCGTGATCTTGTTGTACCTGGCCAGCTCGTTGACCAGGCACATGGGCGTCTTGTCCTTGCCGCCGCGTGCCGAGCTGCTCGTGTCCTCGTTGGACAGGGTGCCCGTGGCATCGATGTGCTCCGTGCTGCTGCAGTCGTCGGCTGACGGAGCTCGCTCCTCCGTGGGATCGTGCTCCTGTGAGGCCTCCTCTTGGCTGGCGGACTCGCTGGCTTTGACTATGTTGTTGCTGTTGTTGTTGCTGGCGTTGCTGTTGCTGCTGGCGGAGGTGCTTGCGGTTTTGTTCACTGGCGGCTCTGCCACCGCGGCGACTTCCTGCACCGGTGGCGGAATCACAACCTTTTGGTTCCTGTACGTATTCTGCAGAATGGCCTTCGGAGCGTAGTTGCTACTGCTGTTGCCGCCGCTACTGTTGTTGCCGCCGTACTGGTTGTAGTTCGAGGGCTTCGCCTGACTCATGTAGAAGTGGGGCGGTGGAGCGGCATAGCTGCCCAGATGGGCGGCCATGTGGTGGGGCGGCGGCGGATGTGGATGCGGGGGCAGCTGGTTGTAGGCAAGGGCAGCCGGATTGTACGCCTGCGGCGGCGGTGGTCCAGGCGGCTGGCTACCGAGGAGGCCGTTGCTGCTGCTCAAGTGCTGGTGCTGCTGGCGGATCTTCTGCATCTGATTGCTGTTGCTGACGATGTTGCTGTTGCTGCTGCTGTTGATGTTGCCGTGGTGATAGGCAGCCCCAGCCGCAGCGACGGCGGCGGCTTGGTTCGACGGCGTCTGCTGCTGCTGAGCGTGGAGATGGTGATGATTCAGACTGCAAGGCGGAGCAGAGAGCACGCAAATTGGTTAATCGATGGCCACAAGTAAAAGCTCCCCGGGCGGATGCGCTGGCTTTTGCGGTTAGATCAGCAAACAATGCACGCCAAGAGGATTATAGAGGCCATCGAGAGACAAAAGTGTACATCGACGACTAGCGCACGGGAAAAGCAAAAAAAAAAAAAACAGAAAAAAAAACACCCAATGAGCAAGGTCCTAGAAGGTCCCTTGCCGTGTGTTGTTGTGCCTGCGGAATCGCAGACAACAGCGGCGAGGACGAACAATGGCCAAAATCCTAACAAAGCACAAAAGCCGCATTCTCTTACGCATCGTGTCATTTTTCGCCAACTGTCAGTTTCAATTGAGACGCACCTACTGCGACACCCTGCTCCTTTTCCTGCTCCCTACCCTCGACCTCGATCCCTCTCTCCCCAATCGCCATCGAGGGTAGGATAACACTCAAACGCATTTACCTACAGCAACTCGAACATTTCGCCAGACGAAGAAATATTTTCGGCAATTTATAATCGCTAAATCAGTGCAGGAAACAAGCCTTCAAATTAACATTGATATGGGCAATTTGTGATTAGGATCAGTTGATATGCGATAATAAACTTCCAAGATATGAAGACAAAGGTAATTGATCTGCTCTAAAATGCACAGTTTGATCATTAATTTATCTTGTGGTGAATAATGTTCTTAAAGTGTGTTTTAGAATTTGATTATTTTTTAAAACTGAGATCTGTACACCAAACACTTTACACGTTTTTGGGAAATTTTTACCTTTTTTGGTATTTATTTTATCAATCTCACTTTATGTCATTCCGTCATCTTATTGACTCCCAAGTCCACTTCTTATGGCTACAATCTTCTTGCATATTTCACCTCTCACTTTGCGCTGATGAATGTGTTTCATGATCGTTTTGAAATCGTACGAAGAGTACGTTAGAATCTGAGATCGCCTGCAAGCTACAAGTTCACTCAAACCGTTGGAAAATTCATGGGCGACCCGATCCGATCGGCAGGCAAAACGCAACTAAAGGCCGAGCGGGATGAGAAGTTCAGTGAGAGTTTTGCAAAACATATGATCGCAGGCAATACGAGGAGCCTGAACTTCTAGGGGCCGAGCCGAAGGATCCTCGCGAACGTCAAGGATAATTGCAGCGCGCTCGGCAGGGCAAACCCGTTATCATCAAGCGGAAGTCATGCTGAGCGCGAAAGAACAAAGAGCCACTGAAATTATAATTTATGAGTTGAGAAAATGGGATGATGAGTCTCACACCGATTGTCAGTGACAGGAATTAACATAATTGCCGCAACGCATAAAGCACAGACAAGCTGGCGAGCAAGGAAGATGTGGCTTTCCTCTGAGATCCAACTGAGTCAGGGAGCCGCCTTTTCCTTTCTTAAAATCAAACTAAGCCAAGGTAAGGTTATCCTTTTAATGAGATCTAACTATGCGAGGGAAATGTGACCCCTTTTCTGGAAACAAACTGAATGCCATTGCCTATTCAGTGATTTGCTGTGATTAAAATTATATAGTTCATAGTACTCCCATTTTGTTTTTGATAAGCTATTATTTTATGTTAGAAATAACCCCTTCGATCCCTGGCTCAAACCGATTCAAAACGTATCTTTATCTTGCTAACCAACTCATCCGATGAGATAAACCGAATGAAATTATATGAGAAACGAGCTGTAGAGCAAATTTATTTGACAATATTGCCTTCCAAAGGTTCGACAAACCCAAAGCAACATACATTATTCCTAAGCCCCAAAGGCTCCAAACAGCAGAACTTCTTCCCGAAAATATTACAATGGGAAATCCCTTATTTTTTTTCAATCCACAGCTAGATTCTTCCAAAAGTTTCGATTTCTTACCGCGCATGAAGATGGTCGCGATGTGGAGGCTGCTGGGGCGGTTGCTGTTGCTGCAGACTAGTGGCCAGATGCTGCTCCATCCCCGGGTGAAGCTGCATATGTCCGTGGCTGTGACTGTGGCTGTGATGGTGGGCAGCCCGGATGTGGGGCGCTGGCCGGGCGGCATGAACATTGTGCTGCATCTTGGAGATGTAACCTCTGCAACTACGGATTCAAACGGCGACTGCAGCTGCAAGGACAAAAAAAAAAGAATGAGAAAAACAAGGATGAAACACGTATAAACAATGTTTTCCTTTGGCCGCACAAAGGCCCGGGAGGTGTTTCTTTGTGCGGCGATTGTGCGTAAACAAGTTGCAACTGCATGCAGCGCATGCAAATGCGAAATGCAAATGGCAAATGCAACTGAAGCGACGACAACGGCCTAAATCAAATTGTGACAAGCGGCGGGCAGAAGGTAGAAGGGTTCAATTCAGTAGCGTTCGCTGCCAAGCAACCACTCCTTGTTGCACTTTTCTGGTTCTTTCGGCATTGCGGGTTGTTTTATGTTGACTGTTTTGAAATGAAATCCGATAAAATGCAGCTGCAGTGCGCAATTCAGGTTTTATGCATTGCAAGGGGTTCAAGGACCCAGATCCGCGGATTCTCTGCCGTAACCCCATCCAAATCAAGAGTGGCATAACGATCTGCAGTCGCAACTCACCTTCTTCCGTACCCAAAAAAATGATTTTCTCGTGCGCAAAAGTCACGGCAAAATCACCTTATACTCTATGAAAGAACTCCAATCGATCGGCGGGCACAATGCACATCCATCCAGGGTGGCCTCGATCGCGTGCGCAACTTAAAAAACACTTTAGAACTACTTTAACACTTAAATTAAATTGATAAACCTATTTTGCACTGTGGCTGCGGATGAAACTCGAAAAATAATGGCTTGTAGGCAAGCGGGAAGCGGGGTGGGTTGCGTGGAACGGTGTTGGAAAGCGCGCGCGCAGTACCGCCAGGGCTGCGCAGCCGAGACTGTGGTATTTTTCTATCGAAAAGCGGTAGCAAAATAATTTGAAACTGGAGGGTGCACTCGCTAAATAAATTTTGTATTTAAAAATCTATTACTTACACAATAAAATAGTTTGGTAAAGTAATTTCTATTTATTTAAGCAGTTTTAAGAGTCTTTGAATGCTTTATATTATCTATTATATTTATAATAGGTTTTGCTCCTGAAGATGTCTTTGCCCCATATTTATTTTATGTTTTATGTAATGTTTTTTATCAAGTTTTATGCAATCAACATATTTTTTTTCTATTGTTAATAATACAAATTAATAAAAACAAAATTTAAAATTTAAAAACAAGGAAGTATATTTTAGTAGCTTGTAGTACACAACATTTGGTAATTTTAGGCGCCTATACCTATGGTCACTTTGTGAAATTTCATTAAAAAACTTATTTATATGAAATTTCTACTGAAAAACGGCATCATCTTAAATATTATGGGTATAAATAGATGGTCTGGTCGCCTTTGTTTATCGGATAATCCTGGGGAACCCTTCAAGGTCACAGGGGCAGGGTGTGGGTGACGCCACCTCTTTGGTTTGATTGTTTTGATGATGTTTTTGAAAATGACTCATCCGCCGGCTGTTTTCACTTTAGCCATGAGCCCAAACCGCATTTAAGGCATTCCGGTGTAGACAGCGGACTAGCAAACAAGTACACGCAATTCCGCGATTACGCAGCACACCTACAATCTCGCCAGCCCATCAATATGTTCGACTTTAACTTGGAATTCGCGCGTGGAGGCGCCCGTTTCACTTCGGAACTGTTTCAGCTTTTGGCAACCGGTGGCTTCAAGGAGAACGTAGTCTTTTCGCCCTTCTCCATCCAGACGTGCATAGCACTCGCCTTTGCAGGATCCCAAGGAGAAACGGCCGACGAGATCGCCAAGGCTCTGCACTTTGTGTCCAACTTTCCTCCGGAGGTCGCACAGACTTTCCAGTTCGTTCTGGAGCAGTATCGCAATAGCAACCTGCTGCGAGTGGCCAACAAACTGTACGTGCAGGAGGGCAAGCAGCTGAAAGCAGCCTATCAGGAGGCCATCAAGGAGCAGTATCACTCGGAGGCCGAGTCTATTAACTTTGCACTCAGCGATGCCGCAGCCCAGGCCATCAATGCGTGGGTAAACGCCAAAACGCAGGGCAAGATTACGGAGCTGGTAAGCTCCGATTCCTTCACGGACAACACCCGATTGGTTCTGCTCAATGCCCTCCACTTCAAAGGCAACTGGGCGCAAAAATTTAACCAGGAACGCACCGAGGAGGATGATTTCTGGGTAGGCGAGGAGGAGCAGGTTAAGATCAGCTATATGAACCAGAAGGCCAAGTTCGCGTACGGTTACTTCGAGGATCTGGGCTGCACAGCCCTAGAGATGCCCTACCAGGACTCTGATCTCTCCATGTTTGTACTGCTACCGCAAGAGCGTACTGGGATCTACGCCCTGGCCGAGAAGCTCAAGACAGTGAACCTGGTGGATCTAGCCGACAAGTTGACGGTGGAAGAAGTTCATGTCAAGTTCCCCAAGTTCAAGGTGGACTACTCTCTGGAGTTGGCCGAGAAACTTAAGCAGGTAAGGAAGAAGAATTTAAAGAAAAGATATTCTCATCTAACACAAAAAAAGGAAAACCCAAATTCTTTTGCAAAATAACACGCGTTATTAGGTGGAAAATTTATTTATTCCATTCCAATATATCAAGGTTAACTTTCGCTTTTACGTAATTTGACACCTTTTCTTGACCCAGTTTACGACAAATGACTTCCTTATAAGTAAAGTTGCGTGTTTCGGGTGAAACAATAAGCTATAATTAGCAGTAGCCCCTTTATGCCTTCATAAAACCGGGAAACAGTCCACTTTATGGACACGTTGCAGCACTGCAATCCGCCCCGAAAATATTTATTGACTTCTTATCTTTAAATGTTTCTCGTTTGATGTACGAATTATTTTTAGTAGCTTATCGCCGGTAAGGTGTTTTAGATAACCAAAACGGGGAGCCCTATTTTGTGGGCTGCTTGCGGTTCGCGGTAAAGATCATGTATCAACCTCAAGAACTCAAAACGTTATAGAATTTTAGTTGCAGTCGGATGTGACACACCTCATCTTATCTAATCGATAATGAACGCTCAAGCGAATGACCTCATTAGTTATTTACCCGGCCCTTGTTTGTTTTAACTTTCAGCTTGGTGTCAAGAAAATGTTTACGGATGAAGCCGAGTTCAATAATCTGTTGGAATCCCCGGAAGGCGTCTTTGTGTCAAAGGTACTGCATAAAGCCACCATCGAGGTGAACGAAGAGGGCACCGAGGCGGCAGCTGCCACCGGAATGATCATGATGACCCGCATGATGACCTTCCCCCTGCAGTTCCAGGCGGACAGGCCCTTCCTCTACGTCATCTGGAACAAGAAGAACATCCTTTTCGCAGGCGCCTTCGTTAAGGCGGCCTAAGAGCTTAACTCGAAGCGAAAATCCTATCTTCTTTTGTATTGTTTTCATTGAAAGTATTTTTAAATAAATAAGTGCTCCTTGTCAAAGTAAAAGATGTTTGTTTTATTGGCCAGCGAAATTTGGATTATGTAAACAAACAAAATTGAAGAAAAACACCTGTTTAAATTTTGATTAAAATTGTGATAAATATCTCTCATTTGGCGCAGAATCTTTTCCTTAATACTTTTTACTTTGTTTTTGAATTTGAAAATTTGTCCTAAATGTTAATAACAAATTTAAGGGCAAACATGACCAAAGAAATACAAATACAATTAATTTTTTTTATGATTTCAAAACAAAAAGGTCGGTGTCTTTTTTACAAAATTACTATTTTTATATTTGTAAAGTAGACACAGTGTAAGGCTTTTGAAATACGCGCCTCTTTACAATAGTTGCCACCTTTTCAATGTGCGGCTATCGGTTCCTCTTTCTTGGTAATCGATATGCATCTGACAAAGGAGCTAAAAATAACCAAACGCCAAGACCAGCCGATTTGAGTCTGCGCAGAGCGCGTAAACCAAAAACGAAGAGAACGCAGGAGAGTCGAACGGTAAATTCGGTCGCAGCAAAATAAACTTTTAGAATCGCCAGCGAGAGCGGTCTTGAAAGTCCGAAAAAAAAGAAGAAAGCGGCCGTCTATGACAACAATTTGAAGTCAAAGGAAAGCTAAGTCGCAATGAGCAGGAGAAGTGGAAACCAGGACATAAAATCAGAAAAGATGCAGCGCTATTACGCGGAGCGCGAGACCACAGGACCCGAGTTCGGTGAGTTTCACTCGGTTCGCTTGTGGTACACAGTGAAATCAGGGAACAGAATAACCGGGGCTCGCAGAATCAACCCCCAAAGCAGGATTGTGTCTTCTGTGCTTAGGGGTTGCTGTCGCTGCGAAGACACGGCATACGTAGAAACGGCGAAGAGATTTTAACGATTTTTTCCATATTATCCTTGCCGGCAGACGATCGTCTGATAAAGCTGGTACGTGCCAATCCGGCCATCTATGATGTCAGCCATCCTCACTATCGACGAAATCCAGTAAGAGTGGATATATGGGATCGCATTGCCAACGAACTGGGGGCCTCCTGTAAGTAACTCTCATCATATCCACTGCGTAGATTGTGTAAATAAAAACTACCCTCTTTGTTGCCACCCAAAACTGACAGCGCGATTTCTGCAAACCAAGTGGAAAAACATACGCTACAACTATCTGCAGGAGGTCAAGGCAATCGAAACGGGACAGGCAAATCCAAATGTACGCAAGAGGCGCTTTACCGAGGATCTATCCTTCCTGCAAAATACGGCTCAAACCTACAATGTCAAGAAATCGCAATCTTATGTGGCTCCGCAGAATGGCGGGGGAAGCGATAATGACAGCAATAGCTTTCTGTATCCCGATCCAGAGCACTTGAAAATCGACGCCTCCGCGGGCTACGACATCATCGAGCTGGACAACAGCGAGGATGGCTCCAATAGCGATGACAACGAGATTGTGCCGGAGCTGCAGCTGGTCATGGAAGAGCACAAGCCAGAGCTATCCCTGCAGACGACGTTAAACGGCAACAGCAGCAGCAATCACAGTCACGAACACGACCACCCCAGCTCGCCGGCCTCCTCGCCCCTGCTCACACCCATGGTGGTCATGGGGAACGGCTACGACCAGGATATGCAGACCCAAGAGCGGAAGCCGATAAAAAACAGCTCACTGTCCAACGGAGAGGTTACCATCGAACCCATCTACAAGCCGGCGGCCACTAGACGTACACTACCCAGCGACTTTCTAACCAATCCCTTCAAGCGTAAGGCTTCAGCGGCACCTCTCCAAGCACAAGGGACGACGCAGTACACCGATCCCATTGAGCTGTACTGTCTCTCGCTGGTGGACACACTGCGCAGCATGCCCCGATCGGAGCGGGAGAGGGTAAAATTCGAGTTCGCCAACATTCTGAAGGACGCCAAGTACAAGGACGATTCCTAGGGCGTCGCAATTTTATAAGCATTACGTACAATTCTCGTTTAGTCACCTTAGTGGTAATCAGCACATTCGAACACGCCCAGATGGACATTCATTTGTATACACTTTGTTTAATTATTACAAATACTTTTGTAATTCTGCGTTCGCGTCTTAGGCTAAGTCTAAGTTAATTTGTCTTAAGATGAGGCGATATGTGTCCATATCTATTCAGTTGTATCAACAATGATCCCAAATAAATTATGCACAAAACAAGGTATATGTTTGGCATTTTCGTTTTCGAAAAGAAAAACAAACGATTTCAATCGCAGCTCAATGCAGCTTAAAACAATTATTTATTATTGATTAATAAAAGTATTGTGTAAAACGCATATTCTATAGCGCGCGATCTTACGTCGACTACGATCTGAGCAGCTTTCGTGATTCTCTCGATCGGTTAGTGCAAACTAAAAATCTTCTACCTGAGCCGAGGCCCGCAAAATCCCCGGATACAAAATACATCTAAATATTAACTGATTCTTCGAGTCTTTTTCCAACAAGAACTGGTTAGTCTATATATCATATATATAGTGCATAAGGCATATACAGCATCATTAATATGATTACGGTGATTAATAATATGATTATGGTTATAAATCAACTAAAAGGTTAGACAGAGAGGGTGAAGAAAATTAACATGTATAAGATTGATTCAGTTGAACACTGAAAACTTTTTGTTTGCCAGATATGCGTCCGAGCTGCTACTACTTAATATAAGTTACACGTCGTGACGTGGCGTATTTAACACCGAATTCTGCGTCTGCAGCTGGCGTCTGCTTGCCTCCTGATCCTTGTTGCCATTGTCCGTGTCCAGAATGTCGGACAGATCATACATGGGCTGATAGGAAATCAGTTCCGAGCCACTGGGCGCTGCAAAGTCAGAGCGGTTAATTTCGATCGGATGTGTAGATTTAATTTTCAAACCAACCTTTCTTTTCACTGCTCATGCTATCATTGGGAAAAGACAAGCCATAGTTGTCCAGCAGATCAGAGTCATTGAAGAGCTGCAATAGATGAAAATAAAACTTGTTAGTTTTAGATAGGGATTTTTCAAACATATTGGCCTAGCAATTGTGCACGCTGTGCGCTAACCTTAAGTAGCAGCTCGTCTTCGTTGAGCTGAAAAATTGGCGTCCTGCCAGGCGCCTGATCATGCAAATAAAACGTTTATGAAATAAGCCTTGGGTCGGACAGACGGACAGCTAATCCAAAAAGTGTTCTACCGACTAACAGATACTTACACCCATGAGCATGTTCTGATCAATGGCCACGCCGTCGCCACGCAGTAGATCCTTCAGTGTTTCCAGCTCATCTTGCATGCTGTCCAAGTGTCCGTGGAGATCGTCACTGCAACAGTAGGGATTTGCTTGATGACTTATCTGGATTGGATTTAAATTGTCCTTGTCTACTAACACAGAATTCATTCTCAGGAGCTGGTTGTTGGCATCTCGAGGGGTTCCGTTCTCGCTACCCATATACTTGGTTACAGCCATGCCCTCCTCCTCGTTGGCTTGAGCCTTGGCTGCCGCCTTCGATGTCGAGGCCTGATTGGCATCCAGCAGAGAATTGTTGGTGGGCACCTCAAAGTTGTTGGCAAACTTGCCGCTGCTCACTGTCGATTGTCCGAATTTCTGCTGCTGATCCAGCTTGACGGCCTCCTCAACGCCAGCAGGGAGCAAAGAAGAGTCCTAAAACAAAAATCGCTTTTAATTAGAAACTACTTTAAGCGGCATTTACCGCTACTTACTTCGAAAATGTCCGCCGGCATATCTTGGCTAATGAAGTTAACATTGTACAGATCAGAGTTTGTTGGGTTCATTAGATCCATCAGCCCGGAGTTGTTATCCGGCTCAGCCTTGATCATCACGGGCTGAGTCGGAGCATTTGATTGGGCATTAACCTGGGCACGCGTGCGTAACGCCTTCGGTGAGATTTCTTCATCCAGAATCCCCTCACCATCGATTACAACATCTTCCCGACGTCGCTGCTTGTTTTGCTCCTTGAGTTGCTGACGCTTCTGTTCCTGCTCCCGCACCATGGGTGTGGTGAGCACATTCTGCTCCTCGTGGTACAGCGGACTGTTCGGCACTTCAGGGGCATGAGAATCCGGAGCCTCGGTAACCGTATAGACAACTTGCTGGGCCGGCGAGCGACTGACACTGGAGCCCAGCGGAGAGGCAACGCCGCCGACTAAAAGATTACCGCCAGCAGTTCCATTGCCTTGGAGAAGCAAATCCTCGACGCTCTGATTCGAATAGTCGACGTTGTGCGAACTTATGCTCATATTCGATTGCGGGCGTTCGACGGCAAGCGGGGAGACGCTCTCCTGGTCGTATTGCGATGCTGCGGTGTATGCAGCCGGCGAGGGATTCATCACCTCCTCAAGCAGCTCCTCGCTGACCTCGTGGATGACCGGTCCGCCTCCGCCCTCGCTCTCCGTCTCGCTGGTGGTGCGAGCACGATCGTTCTCCGGCGTGTCGTTGATCATCAGCTGCATGTGCCGCTTAACGCCAGACATATTGCGCGACGGTTGCACAATGGAGATTAGGAACTGGATCAGTTTGTTGACTATCTGCTGCTGTTTGGCGTGCTTTTGACGCAAGCTGGCGATCTCGCGCCAGAGCACCTCGTTCTCCTGCTTCATGGCCGAGAATCGTGAGTCAAGATTGTCCTGGCGGCCGCGCATCACTTTCACATCGCTTAAAATCTTCGAAACGGCCTCCTGCTTTATTGCACTCTTGTCGTCCCCGTTTTTGTTGTTTGATATCTTTCTTTTGATTTGGTCTAGTAGGTACGGAGAGTTGCGCTTGAAAAACGGATGTGAAAACTCAATTTCATCACGGTCGAATCGCAGGCCACCGTTGTCAATCGAGGTGATCTTGTGGAAACCATCTGTAAATTAAAACATTTATCAGATGATTTATGTATGCATTTTTATCATTTTACTTACACATATTTAATTGCCTGATAAAACTGGCCATGTTGTTGTGCTTGTAGTTTAGAGGCAATAATTCCTTGGCAAATTGCGCCTGATTTTGTATGACAAAACTGTTTCCATCCTGCAAAAAAGCGAGAAGCGGAAATGATATGAATGAAGATAAGAGGTTGCCACAAACCAATTTGCAGTAGGCCGCAAAGTAAAAACAGTAATCCCTGAATTTATATGTTCGCTAAATAAAAAAATAATAATCTGATTGTGATATATATATACGCAGAAAATAAACCATTTTTAAGCTTTGTTCAAAAGATAAAATACTTCAAAACCACTAAACATTTTTTGATAATTACTAAACATTCATGAAACATTTTATATATGTTGTTTTTTTTTTTTAAATCACTAATATTTTGGTCGGATGAGTATGAATGAACCTATTACTCTTATCTTAAATGAAAAACCAAATGACCAAGGGAAAATTTTTTTAATTGACAGCTGGAGATGGAAAATTTTACAGACGGGCGCACGCACGTACGCATGCAAATAACATAAACAAAAACAACAACGCAGAAACTTGCATACGTGCGTTGCGGCACAGCAACAACAAAGCTAAAAGGAAGAGAAAAGCTAAAAAGAGAGCTCAAGACACCTGCGAGCAACGTCATTGTTGCCATGCTGATTAGCGGTAAATAGTGGAAGGGGAGGCCCTCGAAAGGTAAATAAACAATATGGCGACTCAGCGCTTACCTTGGTCCAGCAGATTAGGCGATTTGTGTCCTCGTCGTCCACCAGGCGCCACAACTTGGCCAAAAAGGCCGGCACCCCGCTTCCAATGGCTCCCGCGTCTCCAAACGAATGCATAGTCCTGGTTGGTCGGTACTCCTCCTCGTCGTCCTCCTCCTCCTCCGATTCGTGCTTAAAATGCACGGCTTTGGCAGATGAACGCGGCCTGGACATATAGTCACCAGCGCCTGGAAAGGAGCAATAGCAATCAATGAATTCACAGCTCACCAACACACCGCTCCTATTCCAGTTCACAGTTCACTTTTCCACAAAAGTGTGTGCGTGTGTGTGCGGGAGCAGCAGTATGCGTGTGCAGGTATAATATATAAATATGTATTTGTACGATGGGCACAAATTGATGTGAAAGTTGCAGCTCTAATCGCATCAAATGTTTTCAACTACGGCCAAGTGCGTCATTCGAGCCACCAACTTGCATAAATGGAGCTATAGTTCTTCTCCTGCTCCAACTTCATACCTTAACAATCTTTTAGCTGGCTCGCCTTTCGCACAGTAAAATTCTGTCTTTTTACACTTTAACTTTGCTTTTTGCACTTCACTTTTGATAGGTACCACTTTATTTGGTTAAGTTCTTTTGCTTTTTAACTGTTTTTCCGCGATTTATTCACAAGTGAAAATTTAATGGAATCTTCGTAAAATTGCTTTTGCTCGTAAAGTGACCAGTTTGAAAAAACCCATCGAACTAAAGTCCGCTGCTATTTATACCTTTCGCTACTGTCTGCTTGTCTCCCCTGGTATTTTTCTAGTATTTTCTGGCGCAAAACTTCATTATTTGAAAGTTGACCCCGATTATTAAAATGATCATTCGAAATACTAAGTAAAAGAGTTATTTACCATTGAAGCTAGGATTGAAAAATTGTTCCGATAAAATTTTATTCAAGTGCTACCGTAGCTGTTAAAGCAAATGTTTTTATTGGTATGGCCAAAACGAGCTACACGGTTTTTATTCATGCTATTTATTAAATTTTTTATATCGTTCAATGTAAATTTTATAATTAGTGTATACTTAATTTTTAACGTTTTTAAACAATTAATTATAACATGTATAAACAAATTTTAATATTTTTAAAATTTTTGTTTTTTTTTTTTTTTTAGTATTTTCTCGTCTTGTCCAGTATTTTCCAGCACTACTTCCCTAGCGTTTGCCAACACAGTGGGCATATGTCGAAAAATGGCTGACACAAATTAATTTTCAAGCGATTTGTTTTGTGCATTTTCTCTGGTGTTAAGGATGAACTTAGCACAGCGACGATTAAAGCCGTCAGCCCAATTAATAAGAACACAATGCTAATTTAATGCTCGGATCGAAACACACTGAAAGGTGGGTAAATCGGCGACCAAAACCGAGTGCCGTGGTGCGTGTGGAAAAGTACGAATGTGGAAAGACACAGAGAATACAAAAGGGCCCGCTCTTAAGTCCATACGTGTTTGCTAGCTTGTGCATGTATGTGTCAGCGGGGCAACAACAAATTCGACAAAAAAGGCGCCAGATTAATGAGCTCGTGTTAATTACCAAATTCATAAAGAAAAGGAATAAGTCCGAGAAAATCAAAAGCCGGCAAACTGAACTGAAGGTACTTATTTTTTAGAAAAGACTGTGCACAAGAAGTATCAGCCCATCAAGCACCCACCAACACCAGAGTTGCAATGATGAACAACCATTATCACTTGCAACACGATCACCCGCCGCAGAACGTGGCACATTCGTTTTTGCAACAGCCAGGTGCCCCTGGCCCGGGAGCTCCTCCGCCCGCGACTACTGCCACCAACACTTATGGTTACCTACCACAACCAAGTGGTCAGCAGTGGATGGCCACCACCTATCAGATCCTTCCAAGCACCGCTGGACCCACCACGGTGGCCAAACGCTACTATGCCGCCTCCGGAGGCCCGACCACGCATCCCACTCATCCCGGCACCATACAGATTACCAACAGCTTTGCCCAGCAGGCCACTCCAACGAAGCAACAGGCAGCCACCAGCTCCAGTCCCTTCAAGCCCAACAACATACGCATAATCTCGACGGCCCCGAATGTCTATAGTCTGAATAAGTCGCCGCAGGAACCGCACTCCATCTATGCGCCCGTTCAATCCTATTACCTGCCCAGTGGCGGGGGCCAATCCGCGGGACAGCTCAACCTGATGACGGCTACTGGAACGGGCAAGCAACTGCAACCGCCCCCGCTGGTCCCTGTGAGCAACTCCAATGCGCCGGCTTCCACTGTAGTGCTAGATCGCATCAACATTTGCATCAACAACCACTATGCGGAGTCGCCCGCCTCTCTGAACTCATCTCTTAGCACTGCACAGCAGCCGTCTCCCATCATACCGGCCATTCAGCACAAGGCCATTCTGCCCATAATCGACAGCAGCACGGCGGACAGCAGCAGTTGCAGCAGTAGTTCGGTGACCAGCAGCAGTTACGGCGGTGGCACCACCACCTCAGCAGCAGTAGTGATTGTGGATGAGCCGGATTCGACGACCACCACACCGCAGACGCCGCCAACTACGCCGGAGACCATTGGTTCGCCTGGGAAGTCTTCGCCTTCGCCTCCGCTCATGGCCACGCAGTCGCTGCTCAAGGCAGTTAGCCAAATGAAGCCGAGCTTCAAGGCTGTCGAGGCAGCACCACCCACTCCGCCAACTCCTCCCTCGCCCCAACCTCCGCCGCCGCCACCTTCAGTCGACGGCCCACCGCCAGCGGTAACATATGCCCTGCAGGAGGATGTTTTTATCAAGTGTAACGATGGCCGGTTTTACCTGGGCACCATTATCGAGCAGACAACGGAGCAGTTTCTTATACGCTTCGACGATCGGTCGGAGCAATGGTGCGGACCGGACAAACTGCGCAAATTGGGTGGAGGCAGCTCGGCGTGCAGTGGCGGAGGAGGTGGCTCCAGCTTGGACACATCCAGTACTTCCGCCAACGGACCCATGTGCGTGGCCTGCAAGCGATCGGACATCGACGACGTGGTGGAAATATGCGAGCGTTGCGGACGTGGCTATCATCGTGGTTGCACCATGGAAATCGTCACCGGCAGCGGCATTTGGAGCTGCAAACGATGCGCAAAACCCATGAAAATGCAACAGCAACAGCTAAAACACGAGATCACAAAACGCGTTGGGATTTGCCGCCAGTTTCCCTACCATGTGAGTATACCTGGCTCGTAAAACAGGGGTTAAGGTCGCTAATCCGGTTTATCCCGCAGGCGGAAAAGCTTAGCTGGGATGAGAAGCATCGGGTAAACGAGGAGCAGATCTATTGCTACTGCGGAAAGTCCGGAAAATTCGATCACAACATGCTGCAGTGCTGCAAGTGCCGCAACTGGTTCCACACCCAATGCATGCAGAACTTCAAAAGGAAGCTGCTGCGCGGCGACATGTAAGGATTGCATTGTACCCTGTAACTTTTTTTTTTTAATCGAAGTGCTCTTCTAGATTCTTTGTGTTCTGCTGCACGGTGTGCAACAATGGCGTGGAGTTTGTTCGACGTCTACAAGTTGACTGGGTGGACGTGCTCCACATAGCGCTATATAATCTGCGCAAGCACCAGAACCATAAGTACCTTCACCTATTGAAGGACATCTGGCCCTTTATACTCGAGCAGCGCCACCAATTTCCAATCTGCGAGAAGTGGCGCACCTTGCCGGAGACGGCACTTATGGAGCGCATCAAGCAAACTCTTAAGGACCACTCAGAAAGATTCGTCTGCGGCAGAGAGTGCAAAAAAGCACCAACCTTCTACGGATTGCGTCACAGTGGCCCGCCAATCACACCCAAGGTGTTTTTGGAGCCACATGAGACACCGACTGATGAGCTGCTGGTGAAGAAGTTCAAGCTGAAGCTTTTGCTCGTGGAAGCTGGGAAAAAGGGCGAAGAACATCCAAAAAGAACTCCCAAAGATGTGTACGAGTTTAATACGGATGAGGATGAGCCAGTCGAGACGAGCGAGGACGAGATCCCAATCAAGCAGATCATCGAGAAGGCCAAAAAGCAGGCCAGCCAAAAGCCAGATGAGGAGGATGAACTGCCACTGAAACTTGAGCAACCAGACCCGTTGGAGGCGGGCGCCCTCGACCTCGCAGACGACAATGCCAACGATGGCGATCCGGGCAAACTGCCAGCTCCCATTCCACCGCTGCTGGACGCCAATAGCAGCCGCAAACGCAAGGCTTTCCGTTTGTCCAAGCGCTACGATAACAGCCGCAACCACTGTGATCTATCGTCCGACGAAAACTCCAGCAGCAGTCGGGGCACCAGCTCGTTGGACCTCATCATACCCCCGCCGGCCAACTTTTTGGGACGCAACAACCCCTTTCTTATGGCCACACCCAAGAAGGCGGCTCAGAGCAGAGGCATAAATGTGGGAGCTGGAGTCGGAATAAATGGCATCATCAACAGCATTTTCAAGCTTAAGGGCACCTCCAAGGAGCAGCCGCGCATGGTGCGCGCCATCAAGCGAAGACTGAGTGCCAAAGACATAACCATAGGGCCCAATCAGGAGGTGCGCAGGCGTCGTACTCGTCGCCTAACCACGGCCATTGAGGTATACATTTCGCAGCTTGCTTCATCACTTTATTACATTTTATTGTTTTCATCTAACAGGTTATTAGCACCACTACCATCAATCCCATACCCAGCCACTACCTTCCTCTATACGCCAAAGATCTGCAGCCGCCAGCGCCGCCAATGGAAAAGCCAACGCACGGACGCCTGCTGCGCACGCGGCCACAAAAGCTATCGCCAAGCCAGAGCCGACGGAACTCCACCAGCTCGACGGCTACCACCAGCAGCGGCAATGGAATCGCAGCCCAGGGACATTCCATGCTAGATCTTAAGCAGTCGGTGAACAAGTATTTTGGCGGCGCCATGAATCGCATTGATGCGGGCGAACCGTTCGCAATTCGAGCCAAGCGTCGCATGGGAAACGGTCAGGTCCAGTACCTCGTGGAGTGGGGAGGAGATGCTGCGGCAACTGCAATCGCTTCGATGGGGAACTAGACGATTTGGCATACCATCTCATCTTTAATTTTATGTTTATCATTTTCATTATCATTTCCCTGCGTTATTCTTTATTAATGTTCGCTGCCAACTCCGGGCCTCTTTATTTGTTAACGTTTCAAAGTTTATAACCAATCCACTGCCAAAATAGCAAAAGAATGTTCAAAATATTGGTAAAGCATTAAAGCGGTATAATGTTAAAATGTATAAAAAGAAAAAAGGAATGCAAAAAGCAACTGAATACAGGTTATAATTGTGCAATGGCAGTTAATTGTTGCAGCAAAACTTAAGAAAATTTCCACAAAATTGGTAAAAGTATTAGAAGTCTAATCTGATAGTCTATCTAACATTCGCTGCTGAATGAAAACGTATTAATTAACGTCTATTAAAGAAAAACGATTCAGTAAAGTTCAGTACTGTTCTTTAGCTATAAGCCCATGTGTATTTTCGAAAAATATATTGAAAGGGAAACTTACACAAATCATGTTATGCATACAAAAAATACTTGATATACCTACATACACACAAATTGAATTACATTTAGGACTAGTTTAATGAATTTTGCCCATAGACTAAAAAAACTACACAATAATGAACTAAGAAAGTACATCTTATGTACATATATTAAAAGCTACCCGAAATCAAAATTGAGTTGAACACAAGCAAAATCTCAAGCTGATATACATCTGTATGTCAAGCTAAACCAGAACGAAATATGTGTTTACTGAAGTATATAATGCCCAAATAAATGTTTTGAAAAGTGCTCGTCCCTGTGATTTTAGTCCGAGAACCCCAGTAGGCGTTTAAAGTGACATTTGGTTCTGGAGCTTGTCAGGCATCGACTTTTGCTTCACCGCTTCATTAGGTACTCGAATGCCAGATAGGGCGCATGCAGCTGCCGTCCGATACAGAAAAAATAGGAAAATTTGGTTTATTGCCATAAAACAAAAAAAAATTAATTCATTACACTCGGTAACTGACGGTTTTGCTAGAGTGTTGTTTATTTCATAGAAAACCTCGAAAAGCCTAAAAAAAGACAGTCAAGTGTTTGAGTGTCGGTTCAAGGGAAAAACTCGGGTTTCTCGGCGTGTGGATTTGCGGACGAAGCACAATTTTCGCTGATTTGGGTAAGTTTCAGAATGGGGATCCCCTAACATACAACGGCGTTTCGGTTTTTCTGCTTGAAAACATTAAATGGACATTTTTTTTCATATGAAATGACGAATCAAATGAAATTAAAAAATAGAAAAGTTCCTTTCCAATGTAAAACCCAGGCTCAAATTTAAATTGGACCCGTTGATTTTCGTTTCATTATGATTATTTAATTTTTCATTGCCTAAGGCAGCGTAAAACTAAAACTTTTGGTGATTGGGAACAAGATTTTTTAGATTTCTTTTAAAAACCATTCCAACCCAAGGTACTCGGTCTGTAAAAATACGTTGTAATTAAGTTTTTTTTAAGGGGAGGGTAAGGTCAAATCATGCGAAAAAAGCCATGTTTTTGAGATTTTTTTCCTGACGACATAGTTAAAATTTATTTATTCAACCAACGGTATATTAAGGTATGACATTAGAAGAATGTTTTACCAAATTTTTACAAAAAAATATTAAAAAATGTGGCAATGGTAGCAATTGTCCGGAAGTGTCGCCAAAAAAAGTTGAATTGCGGTGCCCCTCATAACTCGGTGCTGGATCATCCGAAATCAAAAAATGAAAATTCATTCGTTAGATAATAGTTCGCCCCAGGTAACGCTGTAAAGTTTTTTTGAAAATTGCAATTTTTTAATTTTTTGGAAGATTTTGAAGTGAAAAACACAATTTTTTGGGAAAAAATCGGTTAATTTTTCATTGCAAAATCAAAATTATGAACAAAAAAAAAAAAAACTCGACAGCGTTACCTCGTAAAATATGTACAGAAATAGTATTTAAAATTTCAAAAGGATCGGTGCAGTAGTTTTGAAGTTATTAGGGGCACCGACTTTGAAAATAGCGTGTTCGGCAAAATCGATTCAAAGTATTTTTATACGTGAAAATACGCCCAAATACGGTTGTTTAAAACGCTGTAACTCCGTTAGTTTGACTTTAATTGACTCAAAATTTTTACACAATGTTCTCGACATATTAATCATTCAGAAAAAAAAAAAAAAAAAATATTAAAAAAAATTTTTAAAACCTTACCCTCCCCTTAATTGTTGTGTCGGAACAATTTGAGAAGCAGGGCAACCGTAGTCACCAACCATCGATTTTTTGGTCGATGAAAAATATTTCGAGGGGTGGGAAAACATCGGAATTAGCGATTTTTTTCTAAATGGTTACAACTACTATGCGATGTTTCCAATTTGCTCCACCTCCATTTCGCCATATGGCAACGCCGATTCGTGTGGAGTCCGTTTTCGTGAGCGGTCGTGGATTCGCTTTCAGCACACGGCTTATCACATATTTTTGTGAAGAAAAATATATAAAAAATAAAAAAAAATATTAAAACACAAAAAACGAAACAAAAAAAAATTGTAAAAAGTAGCAAAAATTCGAGCAAGTGTGTGAAAAGTAAGTAAAGTGCCAAACAACTAAATTGGTTCATGGGTGAGCAAGAGGGCGCGACGCAAGACAAAGCGAACGGGGACATTTTCCCTGCGGAATGTGTCGCGTTTGTGGTCGACAGTCGTTTAAAAATGGCGGCTGGAAACGTGGATTTATTATCCCGGAGTCCTGGACAGGGGTCTAGAGAGAATATTTTTGCGGAAGTTCAGGAAATGGCAAAAATTTGGGCAGGCAGAAGCGTGTCTACCTTTCTGTCTGTGTGTATGTGTGGAATTTTCCTACACGAGCGTATGCGTGACAAAGAAGGGGGGAGAGAGCGAGAACGGCAACAACAAAGCACATGCAGCGTTGCCATGTAGACCGACTGTCACATGCGCCAGAGCTGCCACCTAGACAGACTGAGAGACGAATAGAAGAGCAAAAGCCACGCCGCTTTTTTTCTTTCTATTTCACCGCCTGCCTGGCCGAATCCATCCGGTCCGTAAAGATGAAAAAAATAATCAAATTTCTTGTGAAAAAAAAAAACGAATTTAACTGTTCAACATTGCAGGTAGACCTGGTCACCAAATATGGCTTCTCTATACGTCGGTGATCTGCAGCCCGATGTCAACGAATCGGGACTTTTTGAGAAGTTCTCGACTGCTGGTCCAGTGCTCTCCATTCGTGTCTGCCGCGACGTTATGACCCGTCGCTCGTTGGGTTATGCCTACGTGAACTTCCAGCAGCCAGCCGATGGTGAGTAATCCTTAATATTCAGTGTAATATGTAACAAAAGTAGCCCCTTCCGCGCGAAACAAAGAAAACACGTGTGCAGTTTTTGCACTCACACAAGCGCATGCCGATCTGTGTGTGTGTGTGTGCCTACAGTGGGGGAAAAATGGCCATCAAAACTGGACTCGATGAAGTATGACTTTTTTAAGAGGACCAGATAAACGGCTTCCAAGCATTTCATAACTCGCTCCACCGTGCACTGCTTACGTTAATCTCATGCACACATACACTCTCGTATTTATTTATATATATATATATATATATTTATACCAGTTACTGCTCGTTGAAATAGGGGAAGTACGGTGATAAAAGGGGGTAAAACAGCTGGCTTGTGCCACTCATCAACCATTCGCCTAGAAATTTCCATCTCGATTGCGCAGAAAATTGCAATTATGATGGAATATTGTGGAATATGGTGCTATACTGCCCGGACAGCTTATCGCAGCCCCGCCCATTAGTTTTGCTGAATCTTCATTGTTTCGGTTTTATTTATGTATATTTTGCGTTGTTTCCAGGCGGCGACTTTGCACATAGACGCATACGCTTACGCGGACATTTGTGTGCGTGCGTCTCTTCCATAAACATGTGTTTATTGTTTGGGCCATTTCTTATTTCTGGCCTTCATCTATTTTAGGTTATATTCCATTAAATAAATTTCCGCATGCCCACTTTTTATTGTCTCTTACCTTTGTTTTGCTTTCACTTTCACAAGTCGGTGCTCTTCACATTCCATTCATTAACACTTCCAAATTCTTGACATGTCAGTGAACCGCTTTTCTGCCTCTCTTTCACCTATTAAAATCTTGTTTTTACAATAACGAAAACAAACTTTCACTGCGCATAGTTGCTGCTTCTTCGTCTTTCGTTGTTTGCTTACATTTCTTTATTGAATTAAGCGTACAATGGCATAAAGCTGGTGCCCGATGATTGCGCTGCGTGTGAAAGCCTATCGCATTCCAGCGTTCCGCAAAGTTTACTGAACTGTGCATTTTTTGAGGTTGGAGTGAAGCTACCCGTTTTGTTGACAATGTTTTTTTTTTTTACATGACCCTGTGTCAGCAGCCTTAAATTTATCTATCAAATACTTTTTATTTTATATTTTTCCCGCAACTCCTACCCATTGGTTGGTCAAATTATTCTTTTTTGACACGACTAAGATTCAATGTTGCCAGAATAAAATATGTAACTTACCATGCTGATGGTTTCCACATGCCATCTGCAGAAGTAGAAGCATAACAGTCTTATCTGTTATTCTATAAGTTTTAGTATATTTTAGCAACTACTACCCATTGGTTGATTTAAAACTCCCCTTTTAATACGACTAAGATTCATAGTTGCTATAAAAACTTGCAACTTACCATGTTGATGAGTGGCGCATACCATCCGCAGAAGTAGAAGCAATACAAGATTACATCGTTTATTAGTAAATATGTAGTTTATTAGTATGATATAGTTTGATATATTCAAAGTTTCCCAAACATTTGCATAGGTATATTTCTTAATAAGTTTGAAATTGGAAACTTAGCAACTACTACCCATTGGTTGGTCAATTTAGCCCTTTTTTGACACGACTAAGATTCACAGTTGCCAAAAAAAAAGACCAGACTTGACTTACCATGCACTAGGCTCATTATTGTTCATAGCCAGTGCAGAAGTTGAAGAGTCACAATAACACCAACGGGTCGTTATCATTTTCATTTGACCAACGCCAAACCAGAAGTGACAAAAATATTTTTTCTTTTGCAGCTGAGCGTGCTTTGGACACCATGAACTTCGACCTGGTTCGCAACAAGCCAATTCGCATCATGTGGTCCCAGCGTGATCCTTCGCTGCGCCGTTCTGGCGTTGGCAACGTGTTTATCAAGAACCTGGATAAGACCATCGACAACAAGGCAATCTACGACACTTTCTCCGCCTTCGGCAACATCCTTAGTTGCAAGGTCGCTACCGATGAGAAGGGCAACTCCAAGGGCTATGGCTTTGTTCACTTCGAGACTGAGGAGGCCGCTAACACTTCGATCGAAAAGGTCAACGGCATGTTGTTGAACGGCAAGAAGGTCTACGTGGGCAAGTTCATTCCACGCAAGGAGCGCGAGAAGGAGCTGGGCGAGAAGGCCAAGCTCTTCACAAATGTGTACGTGAAGAACTTCACCGAGGAGTTCGACGACGAAAAGCTTAAGGAATTCTTTGAGCCCTTCGGCAAGATCACGAGCTACAAGGTAAATAGTACAGCATGGGGTAGTCAGTTGACAGTGCTAACAAAATCTTCGGCTTTAGGTCATGTCCAAGGAGGATGGAAAGAGCAAGGGCTTCGGATTTGTTGCCTTTGAAACCACAGCGGCTGCTGAAGCGGCCGTCCAGGCCCTTAATGGCAAAGACATGGGCGAAGGAAAATCCCTTTATGTGGCCCGAGCCCAAAAGAAGGCCGAGCGCCAGCAGGAGCTGAAGCGCAAGTTTGAGGAGCTAAAGAAGAAGCGCCACGAGACAGAGTTCGGCGTCAACTTGTACGTGAAGAATCTCGACGATACAATCGACGACGATCGCCTGCGCAACGAGTTCTCCTTGTTCGGCACCATCACGTCGGCCAAGGTCATGACTGATGAGGAGGGTCGCTCCAAGGGATTTGGCTTCGTTTGCTTCGATTCGGCAAACGAGGCCACCTGCGCGGTGACCGAACTGAACGGACGCGTCTTCGGCAGCAAGCCCTTGTACGTGGCTTTGGCCCAGAGAAAGGAGGTGCGCAAGGCTCACCTCGCCTCTCAGTATATGCGGCACATGACCGGCATGCGCATGCAGCAGCATCTGGGACAGATCTTCCAGCCCAACACGGCAGGTGGCTACTTTGTGCCGACCATACCACCAAGTCAGCGCTTCTTCGGCCACCAGATGCCTGCCCAGATGAGGAACACACCGCGCTGGGCGTCCCAGGTACGTCCCGCCGCCACGGTGCAGAGCGTGCAGGCCGGCGCTGCCGCCGCCGCTGCTGGTGGCTTCCAAGGCACAGCCGGAGCGGTGCCAGCACAGTTCCGTTCGGCTGCTGCCGGAGCACGCGGTGCCCAGACCCAGCAGGTGCAGGGCACGCACGCCGCCGCTGCTGCCGCGGCTAACAACATGCGCAACACCGGAGCGCGCGCCATCACTGGCCAGCAGACAGCTGCCCCACCAATGCAGATTCCCGGAGCCCAGATCCCTGGTGGTGCCCAGCAGCGTGCTTCCAATTACAAGTACACAGCCAACATGCGCAATCCCCCAGTGCCGCAGTTGCAGCAGACTCAGCCGATGCCACAACAGTTGCAAGGAAAGAGTAAGTTTTAAGCTCGTCACTCATTTAGGATCTTTTTCTTATCCTGTTTTGATTGCAGATTCTGAGAAGCTCATTGCCTCGCTGTTGGCCAACGCCAAGCCGCAGGAGCAGAAACAGATCCTCGGCGAGCGTCTGTACCCGATGATTGAGCGCATGCACGCCGCTCTGGCCGGCAAGATCACTGGCATGTTGCTGGAGATCGAGAACTCCGAGCTGTTGCACATGATTGAGGATCAGGAGGCCCTCAAGGCTAAGGTGGAAGAGGCGGTGGCAGTACTCCAGGTGCACCGCGTCTCTGAGCCCGCTAACTAAGCTCGAACAGTTCAAGCGGATGAAAATTTTACAAGAACACTCGACACCCAAAAAGTAAGTGATAAAGAGGTCCTAAAATACAACTTTATCTCATTTAGAATTGTTTTTGTCTTTCAGCTTTCCTCTTAACTTTCAATTCATTAACAACAATTCGCATTCACTGGTGCTTAGGGCATACAAGGAACCCCAAAAAGGACACACATTAAACACAGAAGAACAAAGCGTTAAAATCTCTGGCTTTTTTCATTTTTAAACTCAGAAACATCAGGAAAAACAATTTCAATCATTTAATTTCGAACGCATTTAAGCAAGTACACGAAGCAAAAAGACGATAGTCACGAAAAAGCAATTCTGCCAATAGATTCAAGAATTCTTTTTATACATAAACCACTTAAATGAAAAAAAATGGAAAAAATGTGAATTGAAAAACCATTTTTGTTATTGCTTTACCTAAATCAATATTATTTTGTATGCGTATGAAGAAAAAAAAAACACTGCAAAATAAAAAGATAAAGCAAAGATGTCGAAAGCTGTTTGCACCAATTGAAATTGTTTTTCAACAAACGAAAAGTTTCTAGACTTAAAAACAAATTGAGTTTTGTACACATTTTTCTCCCTCACTTTCAAACAACAACACCGGAAAGCGTAATGTAATTTTTTTAATTCCCTTTTCTCAAATTCAATTTTCAAGAAAGCTTTGTTTAGAAAAAAGAAACGCGACAACCATACACTTTTAAAAAAGCAAAGAAAATAAAAAAAAAATTGCAAAAAAGTTAAAATAACGAAAAAATGTAATGCAAACTGTGCAGAACAGAAGAGAAAGGAAAAAAGAAAACCGCAAGAATATGAGAGTCAAGTTTTTGCTACTTTGAAAAAAGAAAGAAAATACAGAAAACCAACAGCTGAGGAAATATGTTGAAAAAATGAAAACAAAACAAAAGAAAAAACTACAAAAAAATTGAAAAACCTATGTAAAAACAGCAAAAAAAAAAAAAAAATATATATATAAACACACACACATATTAAACAAGAACAACATATATGAGAAATACAAACAAACACAAGAAAAAACATAAAAGCGCTAAAGCGTGAAAAAACTTATGAAAAGCATACTGATGAAAAAGGGCGATGAAACCCCAGGGCGAAAAATTGCAAGCAGGACTTTTATGATAACTATTATCTAAAAGAATGGAAGTAAAAATAAACATAAATACATACATTTATTACAATTTGCAAAAATATATATATATATTTAAAGAGGGCTCGTAAAGCAAACAACGCCGCGATTTTATTTGCGTTCCGACTTTTGTTACAAAGAGAATCCATAATATTACCAGTAAATAATGTTTTTACACCATACATAATTAAATATATTAAAGAAAGGCAAGCGGAAGTAAGAATTGCCGCCCGGGGCAGTGAAATTCATATTTTTTTATTAAACAAATTGAAAACTAAAAAGAAATAAAAACCATGCAAAAATCTTTGAAAAAATTGAAAAACACAAAACAATTTATATGCAATAAATTTAATGAATGAAAAAAAAGAAAACATAACCAAAACCCGAATTGGAATGTTCAAGGAAGATTGCGCGAGATTTATTAAAAACTAAAAGCAAATCCAAATTGAGCGAAGAAACCTTTTACTTTTCACAAAATATACGCAAGTCAACACACTTCTATATATAGCAGACATATATATGTATACTTATATATTAACGCGATATAAAACATAATTTGTATGATTAAAAAAATAGGATTGTTGAAATTTGATTGCGCATCTTTGAAGCAAAACCCAGCAATTAAAACCATTTGAATGAATTGTAATGCAGAAAAACCGTAAAAAAAAACCTTTGTACACCCCAACAAATTTAATTACAATAAATTCCACTTCGGCAAAACAACAGTCTTTTATTTTTGGGGTGGGTTAATGAAAACAGGATTGTCTACAGTAATGGTTGTATTTTGTTTTAAGATGTAAAGTCGATAAGGAAACGACTTTTCTCCTGTTTCGGTTTCATCACAGTCTCAACCATATGTTTTACAACCATTAAAAGGGATCCGCTATTATTTTCTTTTTCCTACTATACATACATTGTGTAGTATGTATGTATAAATCTCCAGTGTATGAGGCTTATGTAATTAAAAGTCAAGTATTAAGCATAATCGATTCAATTTTATTAATTCTAGTAACATTCGTGAATCTGTCGATTAAAGTTAACATTGGCTAATTATTAGGTCAAGAATATCAAAGCGGGTCATGAAAATACACATAAACATATAAAATGCCAAAATTGTTGGATCTTAAAAGTAGATTTATATAGCAAAGAAAGGGTAATAGATGAATAAATTTTTGGCCGAGCGCTGGGTTCTTATGCGTGGGGCAACGACTCCAAGCCAAGGCATTCATCCTGACTAGGAGATAATCCCACATGAAGATTGCCAGAGTTTTTGAAGCTTAGTCCTCGTCATCGTCATCATCGGCGGGCACGAAAAGGTCGTTCTCTTCCAGGAAATTGGCTACGTTCTTGCTAATGGTAGCACCCACAAATAGTCCGGGGATGACGGCGCAGAAGATGGCCAGCAGGCCGAAGGGCATCTCCTCGGGCTTCGGCTTAATGGCTCCGCTGCGGAAGTACACGCTAGACATGTGGCGCTGCAGGATTTTAAGATTTCCGGGGTTTTCAGCCATCCTACGAGAAACCTGGCGCAAGGCCAGGTTAATCGGAAAGGCGAGCCGTGAGACAACCATTTTGTAGGTCTAGTATATATCGAATCTTGATTTTTAATATGAATGTTTCTAAATTTGTGCGTAAATTCTCTTTTTTGTGAGTGAAGCAGCTGATTCAGACCAGAAAAGTGTTGGCAAACGACCGATTTAGCGTCCACCCACGCAAGTCAGTGTGGCAAATTCCGGAAAGAGCGCGCCATTTGAAATCCATTCTCCCTCCCATTTATAAAAAAGTAATTTCACTTGGGTTGCACATTTTACAGCTTGCGGATGTGTGTATATATTTATTTTTTAGAGCTTATACAAAGTTTCGGTTCAGTTACAATCAGGGTGGCCACGTATAAATATAAATATATATGTATTTCAATCGATTGCCCTTAACTAGTAAAATATACCGAATTTGTTTATATGCGACTTTTTGTTGTGGATGTGTTTGGATTTAGAATTACAGTTTATTAAATGTTTTAAAACGTTTTTCTTTGATTATAGCATGGACTTTACTTATGTGGTGGAATTCTATAAAAGAACAGAACTTGTGCCGGAAAAAATAAACAATGGCAGTTTTAAATAAATACATAGCGCTTAGTCATATTCTGCAGTAGGCAAACAATTGTGGTTATAAGGGCAAAATCACAGCAAAGCAGGGCGAACCGAAACTGATTCGGCGCTAGCCGCTTTTGATAATTAACAAATACAATACAAGTACAGACGCATTTTACGGTTTAAATGATTGGCTAAAATGTAACTACATAAATACATAGGTATATGCATAAATATTTATTTATAATTGATTTGTGAAGCGGTTTTTATTTTTGCGCACTTCGAAATACTTGAGACTATTATGAAAAAATGTTGGAAATTGTTTTGCGGACCATTTTCTTGTACTCGTAGCCTAAGTATAAAAAGAATAGCGTATGTTGGATATACGCTCTTCCAGCGGGTATGCAGACTCTTTAAAAAGGGGCGAAAATAAACTTTCGCCTTCCTTAGTTTACCTTAAACTATAGGTATGAAATTGCACTAATCACGGAAAGGGATGTAGACATAAATAAAATGATAAGTGGCATGTGACACGATCTGTGCGCAAACTTCTGATCGATCACTAACTGCCTTTTGATTATGTAGGAGGGATCGTGGCTATATGCCGGCGTTTCTTTCGATTGGACATTTTCTTTTACCTTTTTACCAACACGATTAGCACGAGATAGGAAAGGCAATTTGGGGAATAGAACTTTCTGGTTTCTAGCCGATAGTGCAGCTGTTTTTAGACCCCTCCCCATAGGGCGGGCATATCATAACACCACTTACTCAGAAGTGATTCACTCTGGGGTTATGAAAAAGTTTCGAGCCTGGGCAGAATGTTGTCGCTTCTAACAATAAATACAACGAAGAAATACCCCTTAGAAACAGAGCTTATTATAAACAAATACATTACATAACAAAACGTAAGTGTAAAATTGCAATTTTCAGAGCTTCACATTGAAATTTGAACTACTTTGCCACCAAAAGCAAAAGAAAAGTTCAATTTGGTTTGCCAATAAATAGATTCCTCTAATGAAAATTGCAATTTTTGTGTGTGGGTGGTTTCCTCTTAAGCATACATACATAAACACGGGGCCCCTATGAGCGGTATCGTCCGGTTATCGCTGGAGAGCTCAAAAAACACGACACGAAGTCTGGGGCAGGCAGGACAAGGGACTGGCGCCGCCGCGGATGCACCCTAATCAAACTCCGCAATAGAGGGCGGCGACGCATTGCGATTCAAATCGACACGGATGCCAGTCGCGGCTTCGGTCGATCCGGCGGCTGCTGCTTTGGCCTTTGGCGCGGCTTCACCCTCGCCTGGTCATAAGTCCTGAAAGCGACGCACATCCTCCCAGTAGTGCGACGGCACCTCGAACATCTTCGCGGGGATGTTGTCGCGGAACTCAAACTTCTGGAACGTCACCTTGGCGGTGACCGTGTGCAGTACAGGTATCTCAATCTTGACCGGAAAGCCAGAAGGCAGCTTGAGTGTGACGAACTCACGTAGCTTGTTGATGTGTTTGAGGGGTGCCACGACTTCCAGAACGTCTAGCAGCATGTCCACGCTAAGGGGGAAGTCCTTGCTCATCGCTACCGTTGCGCGAAGCGTCTTGTTAGACTGCTTGTGCACGGGCGTCCTGCCCAATTGCGGGCACTTGCCCACCTCCGCGTCAATGTACTGTCTCCAGGTCACTGTGGTGGCCGGAGGAGCCTGCAGCGAACTGCGACGCGGCAGTTCCGGCAGTGTGATCCCATTGGGAGCTGTCGGCGTGTTGGTTTCGGGTGGCGTGGCCGTGTGCTGGCTCCCAAGGCTGGAGCGCCTGGCATCCGGCTGCTGACTGCCACCCTTGGTGATTGTCTCGACAATGGCGCGGTTCTTTTGCAAATCCTCGTGCGACAGGTGTTCGCGCCTTTTGCGCTGCTTTAGGATCAAACCCTGAATGGTGTAGATCTCGCACTGATACTGCCCGCCAATCAATTCTTTGCGATTCGCGCGGAATATCCAGCCGCGCTGCGCCCTGGCGAACTGTATCGTCTTGGTGGACATCTGGGTAGCCAGAATGTCGGTGGACATAAGTACATCTACCTCGTCCTCCATGTCGGACTCTTCGTAGCGCAGACGCTGGTAGCACTCCTGCTCGTTGTCTAGCAGCACCAACGATTCCCGTGGCGGGGCCTCCCCGCGAAACAAGAAAGATATGTCACCGCGCTCCCATCGCATGTCGTTAAAGTCCACGAGGGTGGTGTCTAGACGAATGGAGGCGCCCGACTTGTATAGCCGGCAAATATCCGAAGGCAGGATGCGCGAGACTAGCGGCAGCCAGGACTGAAAGTCCCACTTGAACTCCATGTAAAAGTCCTGCATCTGGCGCAGTGCGTTCACCAGCTTCTCGCGACGGCTTTCCATGTGTTCGCGGGACTGCAACTTGAGCATGCGCAGCACCTGGGTGATTGTCTGGCGGTCGCCGTAGCTGATGGCCTCGGATAGCGGGGACCAGCCTTCGTTATTTTTTATCTTCACTGGGGCGTTTTGGGCGAGCAGCAGGCGTACGGCGTGCTTCCTGCCGAGCATTACCGCCAGATGAAGCGGTGTGTTACCGTGCTTGTCCTTCCGGCCCACCTCGTACTGGGCTGTGCTCAAAAGGAGACGGCGCTGCAGCGTTTTAATGTCGTCCTCGAACACGCTCTGGTGCATTGGATAATCCATGGGCTCGAACGTGGGTGCATCCGTAGGCGGAGCGGGTGCTGCCTTGTCTGTGGGCGTGGAGGTGACTGGTGTGGTGGCTTTCGGCGGTGGGTGCTCCGCTGGGGAATCACCGTCACCTTCTCCATCCTCACCCTCACCGGCCGACTGATACTCATCTGAATCCTCACTGGACGTCGACTTGGCGTCAGCCTCCGGCGCCTTCTGCTTGTGCTTGTCGCACTCGTCCTCCTTTTCATTGGACATGTCTCGGATTTTCTGCCCCTTTCGCGTCTTCCGTGGAATTAATCAATTTTGTGGGTTTTTTTTAGTTTATCTAGCGATGGGTAAAAATTACACTCTTGGTTTGGCAAGCTATCGATCAATCGATTGATTCTTGTTGACTCTGAAATAATTGGCAGCACATTTCCTGGTGACCCCAAAATTTGATTGATGGCCATGGCTAAATAAAATAACAAACGGAAAGATTTTTGCAATATTCCTGACTTGTGTTACAAAGTTAACCGATAAGATAAAATTGCGACAAGTAAGTGACTATAAAAGTGCTAGCTTTTGTAGGTGGTAAGTCTGCTATGAAATAATATTCAGATTTTTCTGCAATACTTATCAAATTTACGCCATCATTACGGAATTTGGTAACTTCTGAAACTGATTAGGCCTCTTAACGAAATCAGGCGTTCCTTAAGCCTTCAACTTTCAGACACTTGGTTAAAATTCTGAAGAAAACAAATCTAATTTCTCAAATTTGCGCTTCCCAACAAGTGCGCAAGTCTGGCAACGACGAGCACAGGTGTCAAGTCAACAACAGCCAGAGGGTAGACCAAAGGGGAGCTGAAGCGCGGAACGGGGGCAGTCAGCGAATGCAAAATGAATTAAACGGAGAGCGAGACGAAAACAAACGGGAACAAGTGTCATAATCCTATCCATAGCACTCGGAGATAATGTCGAGCGATGAACTGTATCGCGTAAAGTACTCTAGTTCGCGCTATCAGCGCCAGCAGACGCCCTTGAACGCCAGCTCCTTGCATTGGCAGAGGCAGCAGTACGGACATGAGCTGGACGAGCTGCTACGCCGGCGGCTCCTGGCCTCCCCGGCTTACGTGGACAGGCTTGAGCAGGAGTCCCTTCTTGCCGGGCACGACGGTTGTGTCAATTGTCTCGAATGGACCACTGACGGACTCTGGTTGGCCTCCGGATCGGACGACTATCGCGTGATGATCTGGGATCCGTTCCGGAAAAAGCGCGTCCATGTAATAAGCACCAAGCACCTGGGCAACATGTTCTCGGTGAAATTCCTGCCCAAGACCAACAACAGCATTGTGGCGACGTGTGCAGCGGATAAATTCATCTACGTCTACGACATCAATCACTCGAATGAGACACTCTTCGCTTGCAATTGTCATCTAATGCGGGCCAAGCGTCTAGCCACCGCCCAGGACTCGCCACACGTTTTCTGGTCGGCCGGCGAGGATGGGTGTATTCTGCAGCTGGACATGCGGGAACCCCATCGCTGTCGCCCGGAGGAGGGGAATGGCGTCCGGCTCCTAAACCTCTGCAATCAGGTCGAGTCCACGGCGGAAGCCAAGTGCCTGGCAATCAATCCCCGCAGAACAGAGTACCTGGCCGTCGGCACCAACGATCCATTTGCCCGGGTGTACGATCGCCGCAAGTTACCCTCCACCGATGGCAATGGTGGGAACCTATTGTTTAAGATTTTGGATCTTATTTCATACCCTAATCTCTTTTAGGTCTCTCCGCCTGCGTGGCCTACTATGCACCCGGACAGATCGTGAAGAATATTAGTCGAAACATTGTCCACGAGTCGCGGGCCATCACTTATCTCACCTTTAATGGCAATGGCACGGAGCTGCTGGTCAACATGGGCTGCGAGCACGTCTACCGCTTTGATCTGAACCATGCCGAGCCTCCAGTTTTTTACGAACTGCCCGCCTTCACATCACCCGTCGCCCAGGAGGAGGAAGTTCCGGTAAAGACGCCACACAAGAGCCGATCGCTGCCCTCTAGCATTGAGATGCATAAAAAAGAGGGCAATGAGTTTTTGGAGAACGGCAAGCTAGTGGACGCTATTGATGCGTATTCAGCGGCTTTGGCAAAATACCCGCAAGGAGAAGTTCTGTATCTGAACAGAGCTACGGCTTTGATGCGCCGCGGCTGGTTTGGCGATATATACGCAGCCTTGAGGGATTGCCACGAGGCCCTTCGTCTGGATCCTGGCTACGTGAAGGCCCATTTTCGACTAGCCAGGGCATTGCTGGAGCTGCACCGTCCCCAGGATGCGGATAAATGTCTTCAGGCGCTGATTCAACGCTTCCCGGACTTTGCCAACAACCACGGGGTGCTCATGCTAAACAAGGACATCAAGGAAAATCGCCGGCAGTCGCAAAACACCGAGCCACCTGAACCGGAGCCAGTGCCTATGGAGGATGGTTTCCGCTACCTTCGGCTGGCGGATGCCGAGTATGATCTCCGTTCCACGGCTCGGGACTATATGCAACGCTATGTCGGCCACTGCAACATTACGACGGACATCAAGGAGGCAAATTATTTGGGCAGCCAAGGAGAGTTCATTGCAGCTGGCTCTGATGACGGCAATTTGTACATTTGGGAGGGAGATACGGGCAAGATACGGGCCGTTTATCGGGCGGACAGTGCCATTGTCAATTGCGTGCAGCCACATCCAAGCATTTGCATGCTGGCTACCAGCGGCATCGACCACGACATCAAGATCTGGTCGCCGTGCGCCCCCAGCGCCGAGGAGCGACCGAATCTGGTGGCGGATGTATCGCGCTACGTGGAGGATAATCAGCAAAAGATGCGCACTGATCCGTTCGAACTGAATACGCGAAATGCGTACTGTTTCAATAACTAAGAACTGTAGCGTAATGTGAATCTGTAGATCTAAGTGCACTGCATTGTGCGGCGAGCGAGATCCAATCCGGCAATATATCAAATACTAGAGTAAATTAAACTAAGCGATAATATTTTTGTTAATTTGTAAACGAACTACTGTATACAGAGTACGATGCTTATGAAGATGAGTATGTTATGAAAGACTATAAAAATAAATGCGAAAAATAAAAAAGTATCATTCTTTTCATTCGAATATCAATGAAAAGCTTTGGGGGGTTTTAACCATGTTTTTTTTTTGGAATTATCTGTTTATTTACCGTAGTTGTTTAAATCTATGCTCACATGTATACATATACATACATATAAATATTTTACTTTATGTAATAATATTCAAATATAGTTTTTTACTCAAGATTTATTTTTCATTCTAACGTTTCTCCTTACTCTTTTGTTTAAACTAAGTAGATTTGATAGCTTCACATTGAAACATTATCCATTTAGCTTGTAATTATTAAATTATATCTTGTGTATGTTAGAAAAAAGTGAAAATAGGCCGCGTAAGTCCGCACAAAACGATTAAAGTACAATTTTGCATTTGTTTCTATTTTATTTTTAAGTATAGATGAAAATGAGTTTGTCTGTCTGGAGGAGGGGTGGCATGTCTGGGGTTGTAGTTAGTGGCTTAATAACTAACCGAATGTGTTGTAATATTCGCGCCCGTTGCGGCATTTATCCTTCTACTTGCACATTTCACACTATATTTATAATTATCTTTTATATTTTTAATGAATCCTTTTAAATTACTTTACACAAGTGCGCTCTTTTTTTTTGTTTTCCTTTTAAGGGGCTGTCCATGTCATTTCATTTATACAGAGTGGTGTGTTTTGTTTTTTGTATTAGTTAATAATATATTACAAACTATTTTATGCAGAAATCAAACGAATACACATTCAAATCAAGTTCTGTGGGGCGTCGGTAAGTTCTGTTTGCAGATTGGAAGGTCAGGTGTGAATAAGTGGTGTGGGAGTGGGCTGGAGGAATTGGAAATCACCTCTACTTTACAGGCTAATCCTTTCAATCTGTTAGCTTTGTATGGTTGTCTGTTGGTGTTGTTCTTCCTCATATTGTACTTCTACATGAATTTGTATACCAAATGTCCGTCTCGTTATGTTTTTTCTTTCTCTCTCGTTGGAATTTTGCTTTCTTGCGTACTTATAAGTTTCTTATAGTTGGTTGTTGTTTTTTTTATGTATTTTCGTTTTGTTTATTGTTTAATACCATCAACCCTCCCGTTTTATTGAACTTGGTGTCTCTGCCAGGCCTTTCACTTTGAGGCGATCGGCGGTCTTAAGAAATGCTGGCAACTGTTCCTGGGACACGTTCACCTCTCCGGCGTACATGAACTCCAGTATAGCCTGTAGGTGGATGTAGGAGACGTCTTTCAGGATAATTATCGGGTGCTTCGATGGATTTTCCTGCAAATGGTAAGCGTATATTAATAGTTTTTCTCAATTATATAAAGTAAGCCACAAACTAACCTCCAGTAGCGCTTTGAAGTAGGGACTACAAGCGGAAAGCACCATTTTGTGGGCTTTGCAGGTTTGGCCCTCGCAGGCAAGTGTTACCTGTAAACAAAAAAATTCATTAACAAATCAGTCACATCAGTGAGGAATTTTCCCCAAAACAATCACCAACCAGAGCACCCAAAATTACAAAGAAAACGGCTAGCGAATCAGAACAAAGAAACAGGTAAAAGAAAACAGATAGAAGAAGAGCGTGACGGCCCAGGTAGTCGGACAAAATGAACTGAGCCGGTGTCTGACCCACAGCAATAAACATCCACCCTGAGAATGGTCAATTACAGTCAAACATTTTTAACCAAAAAATGTTTAGTTGAGTTCTAAAGGTGTCTTTTCTATTTTCTTTGGACCTTTTTTGACTTAAATAGTTTTTATCAATCTAAAATTAAGATTTTAGATGGTCCAGTTAAAGATGTTCGGTTTTAAGTATTTTTTAAGACGATTTTTCCATACTCTCGGAAGGTTCTTTTTGGTACTCACATCTGTGAAGCTCTTCTCGTCTCGCAAGTGACGGAACGAGGTCACCATATTCGTTTGAAAATCGTTCCATTTCAGAAAAAACTGTTGATCCGACGACATCATGAAGAAGCTTTTGTCGGTGGGGGCGTCGCTATCTAGTTTAACTTCTGGGGGCTGCAAGGCTTAATTTGGACTACTGGCCGAAAGGTTCACCGTTAGATTGGCTTAATTCGCAGCAGACCACTTAATCCGTGGGTGTTTCGATTGGGATTTTTTTTGCCACTCTTCTCTGCAAGAAAAAACAAACACAACATTAGTGCATGGCAAACATGAAACAATAGCTTGGAGAAATTATCAGCGTTACGAGGGGAGGTTGCTCAGCTTTGGGACGTTGCAAAAAAGGAAAACGAACGATTAAATTCTCAAAATAAAAGTACTACAGCGCATGTGCAGCGGCAGTGTAATGGAAATGGGAATTCGGAATGCGATGCGCGCGTGTGCGTCTGTAAGTGCGCTGGAAAATGTCAAAGTGCTGAGCCAGCGTTGGCTAACAACAACAAACAGCTGCCCGCAAAGGTTAAGCAAAGAGGCAAAAATATCAAATCGTCGTCGCTCGCTCTGTTGAATGCCTTTCACTTTTCAAGGCAGTTTCTGCATTTTCAGTAACTTTGCCTTGCTTATTTAAATTTGAGACTCTAGCACAGTGGCTCAGAACTTGAGATTTATCTGTTGCAGCTGCTGTCGACAATGTATTTTTAGACACTACTCCATTAAAATAACATTCATTATGGAATTTTTAAAATGGCGTCTGCATTTGTTCTTCCATTGAGTATTTTCTGTTCATTCCACTCCCACTCCATCCCACTGTGCGGCCAACATGTGTTTTCCTTCTTGCAGAATAGTATTGTTATTTATGCGACTCTCATATGCGCTACACTTGCGACCGGTTGATGGCGTGCTTGTGTGGGCGGCGGAGGAGAGAAGAGCATCCAGAGTTCACCACAGCTTAAACTTAAACTTACACAGAGTGTTTAAGCAGTCTCTCACTCACACTGGCGCGATTTCTTTGGCTAAGCGCTCTCAACTTTCAACTGCCGTTATGATTTCGCAATTACATTACAACAACAGCGAGGAGCAGACATCGCTGGAAATTTCAACTGCAAAAGTGTGAGTGAGAGAGTGTGGGCAGGCGGCGGCAACTATCTCGCTTGCTCCTGCGCTCGGGGTTATCGGTAGCTTCTTCTAGGCTAAATGCATTTGGTTGAACTGTGGATGTTGAAAGTTGTCTAATTTCCGAACTATTGATTTTTCCCCTTCCCCAACAAGAAATTGCATTACTCTTTCTAGTTGTTGTTGTTTCTTCTTAAAGACCAGTTTTGGTAACAACAGAATGGAAAGGAGCGAGTGAGGCGGCGAATTAGTGAGTGAGCGGGCGACAAAAACAGTTCGAAACGAGTTCCAACGAAAGTTGCAACACTCAAAAATTTAAGCAGCTCTTGTTGTTATTGCATTACTCAATCCTTGTGTTGGAAAGAACTCTACACTTGGAGAAAAAATGTGTCGGTCTGCGTCTGCCTTTTTTTTGTTTTCAGACAATGGCGGCGGCAACTTTTCGTGGCATGCGGCAGGAACAACAACAACACCGACCAGAGCACAGGCGTCGGGAAAAAGCAGAGCGTCTCTAGCTTCGGAGAGCACCCTTAATTGCACTGTCTTTGTTTATGCAAATATTATTGTAATATTTGGTTAAAATTAGGTCGCGCTTCGCGTTACTTTTTATTTCATACACGCAGCAGCACACATACAGTCACGTCACTCACACATACAGCCGCCGTTCGCATACACTTGTGTCTTTTTTCCACACACTTTCCTAATCATTTTATTTCTTTACTCGGCGTGTACTCTGTACTTTTACTGATGCGTAAATCGCCTGCGAGCCGCCGCAGGAGCACGCTAATTGCGCCGTGGACACGTTTTTTCTAGACCTTTTTGTTTTAATTTTAATACATACACGCTTTTTTTTGTCCCGCACTCGACTCACCTCTGCTTTCTCGCTAACGCTGCTTTCTTTTTTCTCTTTCCGATATAGCTCTAGAAATATCGTAGGCGTCATCGATAGTTTCGAGCCAGCTTGCATAATCGAAATCGAAAATTAAATATATTTAAGAAAAACCATTTTCGGTTTTGAGTAATTCACATTTTTTTTTTTCGGTACTCTACAGAAATATTTTCCAAAGAACAGCGTTGAATTCTGTTTTTATCTCGAATAAACCAGGTTTAAAGAGACTTTGAAAACGAATTATTCAGCAAATGTATCAACCTTTAAGTAAAAAATTTTTAAAGAAGATTCGAATTAAAAACAAAATTTCAACAACCAAACAAATATTGGGAAGGTAGAGCCATTAATTTTTGTATTATGTATTTTATTAAGAGTTATTGATGGGCGACTGCTTTGCAACACTTTTTTAGGAACCCCTTAGGGAGTTGCCAGTCTGTGCAAGGAATTACCAAAATGCTAAAGACCTCGCGTTTACATAAAATTATAAATAAAGATGTGTTTTTTAGATGCTTGAGACTGCGGAGTACGGCCGTCGAATTGGGTCAGAGCTCGCGACAGAAGGCGTGGCTGATCGCCAGAGAGCGGTACCGGGGTCATGACCACGTTCATTACAGCTCTGTTTTGGAGACCAAACTGAAACCATCTTATACGATTCCCGAGGCCACACCGCCTCTTCCCGAGGACTGGATGGACGACTACGAGTTCTACAAGGGTGCCCATAGTGGGGCAGACAAGCAGGGCACTCCAGATCCCTCGGTTTCCGCCTCCAAAGTTCCCTGCAACGGATGCGGCGCTAACTTGCACTGCTCCAGTGCCACCTTGCCCGGCTACATACCGAGTGAAATATTCCGCGGTAGGACGCAAGATGAGCTTCGGACCATTATATGTAAGCGGTGCCACTTCTTGAAACACTACAACATTGCCCTCGACGTGGAGGTCGCTCCATCGACCTATGTGGACACCATATCCCGCATTAAGGACAAATATGCACTGGCCATTGTGCTAGTGGACTTGCTGGATTTCCCCAGCTCCATTTGGCCAGGCATGCAAAGTGTACTGGGCACAAAACGACCCGTTTTTCTTGTGGGCAATAAGGTGGATCTACTGCCACGCGACTCCAACATCTACCTACAGCACATCAAGGATTCCCTCCAGCGAGAATTCGTTAGATACGGCGGTGGCGACGGTCTTAATATTAAGAACGTCAGTCTTATATCTGCCAAAACGGGCTATGGCGTCGAGGGGCTCATCACGCAGCTGCACAAGACATGGGCCTACAAGGGGGACGTTTATCTACTGGGCTGTACCAATGTCGGCAAAAGCTCGCTGTTTAACATTTTACTCAACTCGGACTATTGCCGGCCGGAGGCCAGTGGCCTGGTGCGGAAGGCCACCACTTGTCCCTGGCCGGGCACCACACTGAAACTTCTACGGTTTCCCATTTTACGTCCGTCCAGTGATCGCATTTACTTGCGCTTTAAGAGATTAGTTTCTGAACGAAGTGAGAAGGCGGCGATGGAGATGGAGCGGCGCGCAGCTGCTCGGGAAACGAGGTCAGCTGCAGCTGCCCAGCCCGCTGGTTCCGTTGGACGCACTTTTGATCGGCGCGATGATGTCAATGATGCTTTCTCGATGGCCAGTGGGTGCCGGCCCAATACCACCCTAAACGAACGCCAGAAGGAGTACAAGGAGGCGCGCTGGGTCTACGACACTCCCGGAGTGATGCATCCCGACCAACTGACACCCCTTCTTACGACAAAAGAGCTGCAACGGCTGCAGCCCTCTACAATGATCCGCCCCAGAGCTTTTCGTCTGCGACCTCAGATGAGCATCCTAATGGGAGGACTGGCCCGTCTTGATCTGTTAGATATAAAAAGCTCAAAAAAACAGTTTGACTGGTTAAAGGTTTTTGTGTTTGCCTCGGAGAAACTACCCGTGCTAATTACAGACACCGAGGCGGCGGAAGAAGTGTACAAAAAATATTTGGGAACACCATTCCTGGGAGTTCCCTCTACCGATGAGAATTGGGAGGCTCGCCTTCAGAGTTGGCCAGGGTTACAGTGCAAACAAGAGGATATTGTGCTAACAAGCTGCGAGAGAAATGAGGGGCGGCTCAACTGTGATATTACACTTAGCTCTGCGGGCTGGATGGGATTGCTACTGCCCGGTCATTCTGAGTGTCGTCTTCGAGCGTGGACACCAAAGGCGGCTGGCATTTACAAACGCGAACCAGCCTTAATACCCCTAGCCGATCGATTGGTGGGAAAGCACATTAGATACTCCTTGGCATATAACACCACAAAACCATTTGTTTTTAAAAAATAAAAGTGTTTATTTAAACTGTGTTTTTTTAATGTGGGCGCTTAAAAAGGCTTAAATCAAATATTATTTTTATACTCTGTTGAAAACAGTGTATTTATTAAACACTATAAAAAGGTTGAATTGTTAATGTTAAACTAATAAAAATAGAAGATTAGAATTCAAGCGGTGGCGCCAATCTGGCAGAACATGTTTTTGTTATGCAACACTGGCCGAGTGCTGTTTAACCATAAACAATAAATACACTATTACGAAAGGATTGACTTATTTAATTGCATTCTGCATTACAGTTGTTAAGAATATATTCAATAATTTTATTACAGTTTAATTATATTTGCCTACAAATATGATAACCCAAAAATTCCGCGCCTTTGCTAAGGGTGTGGCCATGTCAAAGTTTCCCCTAAATACGGTTATCAGCGACTTGGAAAAATAAGCAAATAGCGAGAAGCAGAGAAGAGCATACTGCGAAAGCAAACTGGCAATATTTCGCCCAGTATATATCTACTTTTTCACGGCAAGAAATTAACAAAGAGTTTTCGATATAGTTCCCGTGGCGATTGCTGGGTGCGCAAAAGCCACTGGCCTGCAGTTCAGGCTAGAACCAAGTATAGACCGGAAGTGAAGTCCTGGAATCTTGTGCAATTTGCGTACTGCGACGCACCAAACATTCTTTTTTTTTTGTATGCTGTGAGCTGCGAGGAGGCGGAAATCGGGAGTTGGGAATCCGGAATCGGGAATCAGGAGTCGGGGGAAATGGAGCAGAACTCTAACAGCGCTGTTGCGGAGTCGTTCGCGGAGGCACCTGCTCAGGATGCGGAGTACGGCATCGAAAATTGCTCCGGATCGGCCTCGGGTAGCGACACCGTGAGCGCTAACCATGAGTTTCAGACCATGAAACCAGGTCCCGGGGTGGCACACAAACTGGCGACAGTGACTACCACAACAGCCAACACCATGAGTAATGGACGCACACGAGCCGAACTGCCGCACAGCGAGCTGGTGAAGATGCTGTACTACTTGGAGGGCGAGCTGCAGGCGCGGGATGTGTGCATTGCCGCCCTGCGAAATGAGCGGGTGAAGCAGCTCATTGCCCAGCTGCGTACCAAGCGGCTGCAGCCCAACGATCCCTACGCGGCAATATTTCGGGACAAGATCGCACTCAATGGAAATCTCATCTCCAGGGAATCGTCAACACAGGCAGCCCAGGCCGAAATGGAGGTGCGTCAGATTATTGAGCAGCAGATGGAACAGCAGTATCAAATGGTCAGCAAACAGAGAGCCACACACGTGCGAATGGTCAACATACTGACCGAGTCGCTGGAGAACAACCAGCGGATGCTTCAGGAACTGGAGGAAGAGAAGCGCAAGCACGAGCATACCACAGCGCAGGGCGACGACATCACCTACGGCCTGGAGATGGAGCGCACGAAATTAAAGCAGGAGTTGGAGGAGGAGCGCGCCCAGGTGGCCAAGATGGAGAAGGACTTGAAGAAGCTACAGGAAACGTTAGAGTACGAGCGCAATCGGCAAAAGCAGATTGTGCTTTTGCTGATTGCAGAGCGCAAGAAGATATTGATGAAGTACATTGAAGAAGGTGCGTATGATTGGCACTATTTTAGCTTCTTGATTCTGATCAGTGAACCATTACTTTTTCAGGCAAACGCTCTGAGGACCTGGCTCAAATCCTGGCCGAAGAGAAACAGCGTTCGGACACCATAGCCGAGGGCCTAGAGGAAGAAAGCAAAAAGTCGTTGCGCATGGAGGAGGAGCTGGAGAAGCAAACACATGCCATGGAGCTGGAAAGAAAAACCCTATTTGCCAAACTGGCCAAGGAGGAGCTGCGGTTTGTTAAACATCAATATTAATACGAGTCACTGCTTAATCGTGTGTCTCCCTTTACAGGGTCAAGGAGCTAGAGCAGGAACTCAGTGTCCTGCGTGGCGAGCACGAGGCCCTCAAAAAGCAGCAGCCGCTGGGGGGCAGCGGCTCATCGGTGGCCACCGCCAAGGCGCGACAGTTCAGCGGTAAGTGAGCCCGACACCACCTTCCACATGGAAACTGGCTGTTGTAATTATATATGGTTGCCCTCTTTATAATTTTCTATATACAAACTTTAACTCTACTTTTATATATATTACTTTTTTTCGAACTCCTCTTGAAGCCGAAATCTTTTGTTAGAAAAAATGTTACGCAATTGCAAGGTGATTTGTTTTTTGTTTTGTGATGTTCCTCGTGCACACCACGTTGCACCAACCAACCCTAAGATCACGCATTCGCACGTCCAGCCTGCACGCTCGCACATCCCAGTCATTGGAGCACCCTGACAAAAGCCAGAACGTATTCAATTGAGACCAGAGGCGTCTGTAGAGTTTTCACGACCATACCGAAACATTTCCACACAAGCTGGGCCCTCAACGAAGTTTATTAAGCGGATTTTATTGCTCGCTAGGCTTCTTTTGGGGCCTGCTCACCTCGGTGATCCGAAGATTTAGTGTTGCACGGTCTCTGGTCTTCAGCCGAGTACTTATCTTACCACATTGCTTTTTACAGACGACGCCTGTGCCACACCCCCCATGGTGAACATCGCCAAGATCGTGCAGCCGACCGCCACAGTGAGCAGCATGCCGGTTTCGGGACCACAGACCGGCATCGCCCGCTCCATAGCGCCGGGCCAGAACATCCGGAGCGCTGGCATCGCAACGGCGCCCACGGGCACGGCCACAGCCGCAGTAGCACCACTCTCGGCCGTGCTCAACCATACCACCAGCACCACGAACAGCACCACCAGCAGCTGTAACTCGACTGCAGCCCCCGCAGCGGTGGAGGCATCTGCAACCGTCACCGTGACGCTGGTGGCGCCACCGTCTCCCTCGCCGGCGAAGATGCAGCCCACGGCCACAATCCAACGGGCACCCGGCGGCAAGTACGCCGCTCTGGCTGCGGCAGCTGCCCTCGACCAGACAGCCACACCACCGCATCCGCATCCCGTTCCCATCGCCGTGCCACCGGTCACCGTGCCTCCGGCGGGAGCCCGCGGCGCACCGCCACCTATACCGACCAAGCCGATCGTGCCGCCCAAGCGGGAGCCGTCGCTCTCCCGGCTGGGCTCGATCACGGGCAGCAGTGCCATAGCAGCGGCTGCCACGGCAGCAGTAGCGGCCACCGCAACCACCACGGCCACGGCGTCGACGAGCGTGGCCGCTGCAGCTGCCGCCGCGGCAGCGGGCACGGCTAAGCATAATTAGACATCCCCTTCCCCAATCTCAGACTCAGACTCACATTAATAACCGATATTTGGCGTAGGATAAGCGAAATACTCAAGCGGCGTAGTCCTCCGATGACCACGCTAGGCAACAGGATCTTCCGTCTCGAACTGCCATCAGAAATCGTTATTCTGCAGAACATGCAGCCACTTCTTCGTAAACTGTTCCATTTTTTTTAAATTTTTTTCAACACATTCATCCAATACTTGCATTAAACCACTCGAGTTTGGTTTACAAATAAGATAATGTTAGGATTACTGAACAGGAAACTATTTTGCATAAAGTATTTCTTGACCAATAATCCTAACTTTAACTAACTCATAAATATTTATAATTTTTTTTATTGTAATTTTTCTAATTTTTAAATTTTTTTTAACGTGTTTTCAATTCTACTTTCTAACGATTTATATTCAATTTGTCACTGATTTAGTAGTACACAAAAGTATGCCTTAATCAAGGCATAATGTTGAAAAGTCGTTTGTAATTAGTATTGATATTTTTGCATAATTTGTTTATTATCTGAAATTATGTGGTTCTGCAATTTTACAATCAAATTTAATTATGTTTCTACAAAACCCCATATTTCGTCAATTGAAATACGCTACTTTTTAAGAATCAAAAATATTTGAAATGTGATTGTGCTTTAAGATGGTATTATTTGTGAAATCAGAACGACTCTGCAGAATCCCTAATATTAAAACTTAGTTGATATATTTTTATTTTTTTGTAACGTCCATATATAGTAGTAGTATTAGTCTTTCTACACAATTGAAGTCCACAGGCTTTTGTCAGTTCGGGATTGGAACCATTAGAAACATACGTGTTTCGAGTCTTTAAGTATTTTCTGTTGCCTAGTGTCATTGGCTAAGGAATAATGAGGAGTAAGAGAAAAAGTTTGTTAAGCATTAGAATGAAGAACACGCAGTGCGACCCCATCCGGCGGCTTCTTTTTTAAGTCTAGTTTAGTTTTTATTGTTTTTACCAAGCGGTTGGTATGTTTTATAAAGCCGTTGGCGGTCACAGGGCCAAGCCAAGAGACAAGCGACTTTAATTGTAATTCCGTACGTAGTAACCGAACATTTGTACAAGGCCGTGCGATTCTCATAACGATTAACAACCAGAATATATAGTAATTATATACATACCCACAGATATTTATCCACGTATATGCATATACTTATGTGTACTACCCTTGTGCTCTGGGCGTTGTTTAATAGTTCTTAGGTGCGTCGTCGTATACGTGTATAAACTTCCTTTCAATGCAGCTAAAGTACTTCGTAGTAATTGACTTTATACTTGTTTTAAGTTTGGCCTAAGCAGTTTTGGTTTGCCGATCACCAAGAAAGGTATCCTATAGATTTACCCGCGCCGTTTTAACTAGTTTAGTTTGCTGGGACACCCATTGTTGGTATCCAGTTAATTGAGTTATCCTTCATAAAAATGCGTACTGTGAACATCCCTCCAGCCCCCCAGCAGCTTGGATTTCCTTTTAGTCAAAGGGCAGCAGCCAGTCAAGTAGTGTTGTTGGTACAATAAATAGCAAAGAGGCACAAGATATAAACAAAATGCGTATGAATAACAAGTTAGCAATGCAAACAATCTATAACAAATTACGATGTATTGGAAAAGCGTAAAATACAAAATAAATTACACTAAAAATGCATTCAAAATCACGGCACCGGCATTGTGTTCTCAATGATTAGTGCTCTGGCCAAATTGCGGGCGCAGGCCAGGCGCATGAGGTTAAGGATTTCGTCGACATTCTCTACCCGATAGTCCTTGAACACGGTTTCTGTGTGGTGCTGCAAATTAAACGTTAGCTAACAATATTATAACAGGAAAGGCCTGAACATACGTTGCCATATTTGGAAACATCACGTTCGATGATGGGAACCAATTCAGTTTCAATGTGGTGAAGAATGGCCACCGTTTCCTTAGCAAAGATTTTTGGATCCTTGGACTCCAGCAGTGGCATGGTATCGATTAGCAATGACGGCCAAAAGCTTATTGAAGACATATACATTTGTTTTTGATCGAGTAGATAATAGACTGATTAACTTACTAGTCTGGGGTAATTCTGGAATTCAACAGATTCACCAGAAGCTCAGAAGCAGACAGGAAATCGCGGGTGCGATAGAATTCGTAAAACTCGTAATATTTTGAGAGAAAAACTAAGCGTGGTGAGATAAACATTCGGCCTCCCACGTTGGCTATAGTGTCCGGGCAGAGCATGTTTCCAGTCCTCGAGTAGTGCTAGAAAAAGAACCGGCCATTAGTTTCAACTATCTAAGCAGAGTTAGGTCAATAAACACCTTCAAGATAAAGTCTGCAATCGAAGTTACAAACAGCACATCCTTGGACCGAATGGCCCACTCTAAAGCATTTCCATAGCGCTCTTTATCGTACGATTGTTTTGAAAGCACCTTGCAGATCTCCTGTTCGACGCCAGTTAACCCTCGTTGCCTAGCAAGGTTGATTAACTTAGTGGCTTGACGTTCGCTGCGTAAGCTTATTCGGGGCAGAAGAAGCTCAATGGCGGCCTGTCCCTCCTGCTTGCAACAGTCTAGATAGTCGATGCCCAACTGCCAAAGATTATGCGACGTCATCAGATAGCTTCCGTAATCGTAAATCATTGAGTGACGCAAGGCGGGAAGATCGCTGTTTGATCGTAAATATACAATTAAAATTTTTTGAAATAAAAAATCTCAACAAATAAAAATCTCACTAACATGTTGTTTTGATCAAAATAGCTCTTAAGCTGACCACAATGATGGATCAGATCAATCAAATGCGTGGAGAACCAGTGGGTGTCATTTAGTTTTTGGGCCTCGTATATGAACAGCTTAATATCGTGATCCATGAGCTGAGCAATCATGCGGCTCATGCTGCACAGCTCCCTTTCCGGGCGGAGCATGTGCCAGCGGTTCAGCCAATTGGTGGCAGCGATTCTTAACTCGAAGGGTTTGCAGGTTGGCTTGGTAAAGAGCAGATATCCCGGCAGGTATTCAAAGCAATCTTGGGACTCCTTGATGCCAGCATCCCACTGCTCGTTGTCGCCTGTGACCAGGCGGATGATTTGCTCCAGCTCTGGCTCTGTAGCGAAAATCCCGGTTTGGATTTTACGCTCCGTGTCCACGTGCCAGTACTCCCACTGGGAGTGAAATTTTTGCAGGGCGTAACCCTCTTGGTAAACGGGCATAGACTTCAGAATCTGCTCAGCCGTTTTAAACGCGGTATGCCCAGCCTTTCGGTTCTGAAAAAGAATTGCTCGCGTCACATCTACTTCACCGTGCATAATCAGCGACCTGAGAATGCTCCAGTGGTCATCTGACTCGCTGGCCTCCTCGGCCATTAGCAACAGATCCGTGGCTCGTTCCTCCGCGTGCGGTGAGTGAAATCGGGCCCAGTCGAGTAGTTGCGGCACCACCAGCTGATTGCCTTGTATATAGAGAATCTCGAATAGATGCCATAGACACTCTGCGGCATAAAACACGACGATGGCTTCGGTGAAGCGACGCAGCCGCGGTTCATCCGTCTGCACCTCAGGCGATTTCTTGGCCTGCTCCAGTTTCTCCAGGCAGGCGCGAACGATACTGCGGTATGCTCGCGATATATTTACATACTCGGCCCGCGTGGCCCGGAATCCCAGCTGTTGCAGGGTAGCGAAAGTGGCGTTAGCCTCTGCAAGGACACTGCGTAGCACGGGCTCGTCAAACAGCGTCGACTCCTGGGCCAAGTAGATAAGCACCGGATCCTGGTCAGCCGTTTCTGTTGGGGCATCCCTAGTTTTGTATGTCACATGTCGGTACGCGCTAAGTGCGATTTTGGAGCCGGGCAAAAAGACGCCGGTGAGTGTATTGCCACAACGTGTGGCTAGGGCATCGCCGAGTTCCTAAAGGAATGCATTGGCGGTTTATTATGAAAACTATATCCTAAACGGATACTTACAAAGGCGGGCACGTTGCTATCATTCATTTTTCCTGAAGATTTTTCAATTTCTAAAAAACCAAAACATAAAAAGCGCGTACTTTTCTCCAGCCGGTTGCAACAAGTGTTGCAAACGCGTCCAAATATTTGCCTATATTTACAGTGCACGAAAATGACATACGCTTAACAGTGATGTCACTTTAGATATTTCCTTATTTATTTTTTGATCGCTACAAATGACATAGAAATAATTTATTAATATGTTTTCTTTCCTCAATAAATCATACGTACATATATAATTTTGGTCAATCCAATGAAGTCGAAAAAATTTTCAAAGCGACGTCTGGCAACTCCGCTGGCCAGGCAAGCTTGTCTCTTCCTCTTTTTTCCCGCGGAATTAGGGCTGCCACTCGTCTAGCGCGAAGCTCTTTGAAATTGCATTAGTTATATTTGCCATAAATTATTGATTAAAATGAATTTGGAAGACATAGCGGTGGTGATGAAGTTGTTTGATAACAACGTCGACAAGCTACTGGAGAAATTGTACTCCTATCAGCGCGATGTAAAATGCCTTAGCAAATTGCTCTCGGAAAAATGGGTGAACGGGGAACGTTTGGATAGACATCTTGTCGCCCTGCACGATTATTTGGTGGGCAGTCTTAGCGAAGTTAATACCTATCTCATAAAGCTAAACCTACACATAGAACTCAACCGACCAGACGGGCGATTAAGGAAGGAGGGATACACAGGAGACTCCTTCGATGGCTCCAACTCAATTAATCACTCAAATTCGATCGAAGAAGTTAGCACTCAAGAGTCTCATGACCAGCTGCCGGAGAAGGACTCGATTGAAAAGTCCCCAAAAGAAAACACCCAGTTAGTGCCCATTGACTTGTCGCTGGCAGCAAGGAATGAGTCCACGTGCTCGTATTCATCTGAGAATCTGGACGAAGACCCAAAGGTCTTTCAGCCTATTGCCAAAGACCATGAAGTGGCTGTTTCTCTGTCACCACCGGTAGTTCTTAAAGATGTTTTACAAAAGAGTACTCAGGCCAACCTCGATGAAATTTCCAACCAAAAACACGGCAGCCCATTGGTCAATAAGACGTTTCCAGAAGAGCCCACGGTTAATAATGTAGATCCCTCAGCATTTTCCTCTGCAACCGTTACAAAAGAAATAATGGCATCAGAAAAAATATCACAATCGGCTCCCGATTGCAGCAAATTGGCGAATTCCAAAAACTCCAACAGTGAGACTGATTTGCAGATTAAAAAGAGTGCAGTCGCTGCCTTGCCCTCCAGTTGGCTTGTAGAACCCAATGCTGATCAGGGTACTGCTTCAAATTCTATACACAAACAACCAAAAGCACCTAGTAACCAATGCCTTTTGGCTCCCAAAGGCGGCACTCCTACGACCAGCAATGGCATCTACAATCAAGTAATAAAAAACATGGCTTCTTTTCCCGAGAAAGCCATCGTTTCCGCCGTTTTGGTACATGTTAACATAGCAGAGAACTGCATTTTTGTGGCCAAATGGAATGAGAGTTCACAACCAATCATTAGGATCCTTCAGGGTGAGGTGCAATTGCGTGAAATACAGCAACTGCCCGATTACGGAGAAATCTTTGCGGTTCTTGATAGTAGCGATCAAATCATAACTCGTGTCACAATCAATGCTAGTTCCGCGGGAGGGGGCTACGATGCCTATTTGATTGACTACGGCGAGCACATTCACCTGAATGGCAACGAAACCATATACGAACTGCCGGACAACATAAAGCGGCTACCGGCGGAAGCCATTAAATGCCATTTGTCTAATTGCAAAGTCACCCAGATGAGTAGTTCCCTCTACCAGATGTTTAAATTGTGTGTGCAAGATAACAATGGCATTGATTTGGTGGTGGAGCTTATGGAGCTTGAGGAGAATGCTAATCGAAAAGATTCCACTAATAGTAAGCCAGAAACTGAATGTCCTGGTGGGTTAAGTAAGGAAGACATGGAAATGCTAAACGATTTCGGAAAAAGCACCAGTGATCCGTTGAAAGCAGTTTTGGGCTTTAAGCCCACGGACGAGCAACGCATCTGCCGGCACTACGATCCCAAGCTGAAGGGCTGCTTTAAGGGTAAGTTAGTAAGTTCCATAAATATTTCGTATTTAGTTAATTAGAAAGCTTTTGTAAAACATTTGCCCTTTTTTTTTACTTCTAAGGTTCGAGTTGTCGTTTGGTTCATGAACCTTTAGCTCCCTACGGCGCCACCAAGGATGTGGAGGTAGCTGAACCACTTCCTGAGACGGTTTTTGATACACCTGTGCCCAATAAAGAAGGCGACACAGTCCGCATCCTTATCACCTATGTTAACAGCCCTACTGAAATTTATGGCCAGTTTTTGGACGGATCTCCTCCGCTGGTGTGGGATAAAAACGATGTGCCGGAGGCCAAAAGGATTTTCAAGCGCAAGCCGCACGTTCTGGACATTGTGCTTGCTCTCTATTCCGACAACTGCTACTATCGGGCCCAGATAGTCGATGAAATGGACAGGGAGTACAAGGTCTTCTATGTGGATTATGGCAACTCAGATTTCGTGTCCCTGAGCTCCCTGGCTCCATGCGATTATGTGGAGCGCTTGAAGCCCCACAAGTGCATCAGTTGTCAAATAGAGGGAGTCATAAGGTCATCTTTCTTGACATCTCGGAAGACTCTGGAAGGCGTCGAATTCCTCAAGGCCAAACTAATCAACCAGGAGTTGGATGTAAAGCTAGTTAGTCGTTTGCCGGATGGTTTTCTTGTTCGCTTCCTGGGCGACTATGCCGATGTGCCAAAACAGTTGATAAAACGTGGTTATGCTGAGCCCAGCGGTGGACTTCAGCGTAACTCCGAAGATGAGGCAGACTACGATCAGCTTTCGGCTGCCAAAAGCGTCAGTAGTTTGTAATTTGTTTTGTTCACCACTTTTGAGGTTTCTTTTTGTTAATTTGTTGTTATGAAGAAACGATATTTTAAATTGACATCAATTTTTATGTTAAGCAGCAGCTATCGATTATCATATTTCTGACCAAAATAATATTACTCACTCAGACCAATGGCTTGACTGCATTTAAAATCTTATAAATGTATGTCTAAGAATACGAATTTTTTTTAAGGAGTCCAAATTTTTGTTTAAGTTTAAAGTTTCCGACTACTCTTGTTAACATATAAATGTAAGTTGTTTATTTTCAAAACAGTATTTCTTGAATCAGTATTGAACCTTTAGTTATGCCACGAAGCTTACAAAATAAACTATGTATATTCCAGCACGTTATCCACATGTCAAGTCGCTTGATTAATGTCTCGTCTTGGGGCTAGTCCAATTATGAACGCGAAACAGCAATCGGCAAATGACAAACACAAAACTGTCTCGGAACTAAAACAATAATAATAATTGCCTTTAATGTGCAAAAGCAAAAAATCAAAGGACACCGTCGTGGAGCTTGGAACGCGGATCTGCCGGCGGGGTGCTAATAGATTATGCCGCAACGATTAGAGAGCCCATAAATAACACCTGGCCGGGATCCCATGCGTGTTTGCCCCGTGTGCGCATATGAGGACAGCGATGACGACAGGTCCTCCATTGTCCTGGTGTTGACAATTTAAACGGCCCGGCCAAAAGGGTAATGGGCCTCGGCCAGGGGTCACTTTGGGGCGCAGTTCGCCGGGGATGAACATCGGATCATAGCGAGGGATCGCTGGCCCGAACAATTGTCATAAGGAAATCAGTTTCGGAAGCATTAACCCTGAGAACACCTGCAACATTCCGCATGCAAGTGGGCCAACCCCCGGGAATAATTAGCCCGGTTAAGTGTCAAAAGGATGGCAGGCCCCGCGACATGTGTTCCCAACATAATAATGATGATGATGATGACCACTCGAGGCAAACCACCCCGAAACTAGGATTTGCAGGAATTTTACTAGAACACTACAATTTTGATGGAGTGTGCGGAGTGTTTGTGCTGCTCAAGATTGAACTCAACTCAGAAAACCAATTGGATAACGCAACGAAATAAACGAAAGGCGAATTCAGACTTCAGTAATTGGTTCCACGCTGTGTGCAGGGCCCACTGGAGATGGATCCGGGCTCCAAGCTGGGGCAGTTGACCTTCTGCAGTTCGGCGATGCGCTGCCATGTCATGTTGAAGTGGCGCACGGATCGCGCATTGGAGAGCTTGGCGATGGGGCCCAAGGTGCGGTATCCATTGCTGATGAAGCGTATAAATCCCTTGGCAGTCAGGTCCAGAAGAGCGGTCTTCACCTGCGACTCGAGATCTCCACACGCAAAGGGTCTAGTGGGGGAACAAATTATGATTAAGAATATATGAAGACCTTTCCTAAAAAAAACCCTTCTTTCAATAAAAACTATCTAGACCTGACTTACTCCTTCTCCAGCATCTCCAGGATGTGCTCGTCATGGATGCCATTGCTGTACTTGGGATGATCCTGGAATATGCGAACCATGTCCAATATGTACAAAGGCAAGTTGATGTGGTAGCTGTTGAAGGGCAACCGCAAAGTAGTGGGTTCACAGTCCCGGATTTCGTCACACATTACTTTCGGTTTTCTAATAGTTATTTATTCCCTTAAAGCTTTATTGTCGAAATGAATATTTCGAATGAATAGCAATTCAAGACCGACAATTTGAATACCTTTTGAATGTATTAAGCATGGCCCCCTTGGTCATGCTCCTAGGACATTGGTGCTAATGTCATCCAATTACAGGTGTCATTAACGGTTTGTCCTTTGAGGGTCCCCGAGGTTTGCTCTTCAATTACTGACCAAACAAACATCGGAACAATTACATGTTCGCCTGGCTATATTACCTGGTAATTTGTCTAACATATAAATAGCCTGAGCCCAAAAAATGCTCCTCCCAATCCATTAGCTGGTTTCCTGGGGTGGGTTTAAAAATTGGGACATAGATTTCAGTGGCATCGTAATGCAACTAATACTAACTGAATCCATAACCTGCTGTTCATGTATCCTTTTTGGAACCCTTTGAATGATATTGGAGTTGCTTCAGTCCTTTTAGACATGTCACTCTGGCACGCAATCCATTATTCCTGGCTTCAGCTCTCCGTTAGTCGAAACACCATAAACGACATCGGTGGCATGCCAGTCAAAGGGTTAACTGCGGCCCAACTTTTGCCAACAGATAATAAATTAGCGCATACATTATGAAACGCTATAAGGATGCAACTTCCGGTTACGGGGAACGGGAACTACTGGGGAACTGCCAATTTACCACGGCAAACAGGTGACACTTTCTCAACCGGAATCGAGGAACGGGTTGAAGAAGCCTCACGAACTACATTTACATTTCCGCATATCGTACGGGGTCTTCGATTCGAGGAGCGGCATTTCCGGAAGACATGCACATTGACGATTTCTGAAGAGTCATGCCTGATCGAATTGGGCTTGTTGGGGCAACTTTATGATGTCTTGATATAGTTAGTAGATTGGCTAAATCGGGACCTTCTGACATTGCAGTTTTTTGGAGTACAACTAATGGGTTAGATGTCTATGTTGTCGGTTACTAAATCGATTGTGGCACTGTGAAATTATATATTAAAATTTTAAAACAACAAACCTTTTTAAAGATAATATCACAAAATGAAAATAAGAAAGTTGTAAATGCCTCGAAATAAGAACACTTACACGGTTGAGTTTTTGTAGGAAACTGTTTTTATTTAGTTTGGGCTTGACTTATATAGGAAATCTTTCTATGAATTCTATGGCCTACGCAGAGGCCGCGTTTGCTAGCAAAGCGGGAGGGTTATCTTTGACCCCCGCACAGCAACCTTTTGGTGTGTACCAATCTCTTAAGTGGTTGGTATATTTTTAGATTAAAATAGCCTGTACTTAAAACCTATGAGTGTCGCAGCACTCACTTATGGTAAGTTATTTATGGCTTAGGCCTGGTGCACATGCGCCTAGGTCTTTATAGTGTTCGTCTGAACATTCTGCCAAGGGCCGGCAAGATTGTGCGCATATAATTTATTTGCTCCTTGTTGCAATATAAAAGTAAGTGGACTGTATTTCTTTATTCGATATTATTTTGTAGCAACTACACAACTTGCTATGACCTTATTTAATGGCTTTTTTTATTTTTGTATATAACCGATTTTTTATTAAAGATTATTTTTCAAACACTAAGTATGCTACTTGGTATAGCTATGGCTTGCAGTTGCCTTTGTATTTTTATTTTTCTTATAAAATATACAGCTAATATTATTGTTTGACAATTTATTAATTTCTTCGGTATGATTAATTGTTGGTGTACCTATTGGACTCCAAATTACCTTAGGAATTTCTTTGATTTCACTTACATGATATAATGATATTGTCTGTTCATTTTCTAGCTGAATATTATGATGAGCAACTAAATGTCGTTATCTGTTCGAGCAGTGCAATCTGCTCTAATTGTTAAAACTCCTTGTTCTGGTAAATCAATAATTTCGAGTTTGGAATTAATGCATTGAACCCGAGCCTTGGTGCCACGCTGAACCTTAAATGTCTCATGTTAATTTCCATTTGTACTGTATCTTCTTCATCCATTATCCCAAACAGTATGTGATATAGTGATCCTATAAAACTTAAAAGTGCTCGCAGAAAGGAGTATTATCCTCAACTTAAAGACACTGATCTTCAAAACTATAAAGTTTTTCGAAACTCACTCTAATTTTTTGGTAATGGTTTTTTGTCTTTACTCAACATCTCAAAATAGGCATCATTATTATTGTAAATCACTAAATTCCAAGAAGAATATACAATCTCCACATCGCCCATTGGGTCAAAATAAATTGCTGAAGTACTATTTATACTATATATTATTTTTTGACTTTGTATTAATGGAGGATGCGTTAGAATATTAACAATAGACTGGAGTCTTGACATCTTCGATGTCCCTATAGCTTTTCTTCTTGTTTCTGAAAACAGCGTCTTTCTTTTCATAAGACTTTATTCCTTTTAAATTTTCGTGATAGGTCTAGTGCTATATCCATCTTGTACTTTAAGATCTACCACTCTGACTTTTTCATCTTTCCCAACATGGACTTTTTCAACTTTCCCCATTGGCCACCTAGCTGGATGGCTATTTTCGTCTTTTAATAGGACAATTTGTCCTTCTTTTAAATTTGGACTTTTTAATACCTCCGAAGTGAGGTCCTGCCGGGGGGATAAAAAACGGCGATCCATATTTTTTAGTTTAATAGTGGTTGCCCCTATTGTTATTTCTTTTTGGATTTTTTGCGTCCAGAGACAATCCACCCGAAATCGGTTTTTTGCCCTAATAGACCGTTTATTTTAACCACTCTATTTTGTATAATATGAGTGTATAAATCGGCTCCAATTATTAAATCAATACGGCCCGGCTTATTAAAGTCAGGGTCCGCTAAATTATAGCTCTTCCACTTGGCCTTGTCAATATTAACTTTGCTGACTGGTAGAGCTTTTATCAATTTGGGAAGTACTTTTGCTTCTACTTTTAAAATTTTAGGCGAGTTATTACCTTTTAACAAAAGATTTACTTTGTGCTTCGAGATGCACTTTCCTGTGGAAGATACTCCACTAATCTCTGTTTGAGATTTAAATTTGGGTAATTTCAGAATCTGCGCTGATTCCTCAGAAATTATCGTGCTTTGTGACCCACTGTCAATCAAAGCTCTAAAAGTTTTAAATTCTCCATTTGAGGATTTTACTTTAATACGTGCAGTAGCTAATAATGCCTGCTCTGACGTCATGCATGTATTTACTTTTTCTGGGTTCTTTTTATAACTCCTGTGAAGCATACTATGATGATTTTTGTTACATAGCGAACATAAAATTTCGCTAAGACATTTTTTATTATTAAAAGGGTGTTTCAAACATTTAAAACATAAAGCAGCTTTTTTAACCTTTTCCATTCTTTCTAATGGATTTAAAGCTTTAAATTTTTTACAATAAAATATTGTGTGCCCCACACCTTTGCAAATGGGACATCTTTTTGTGAACAATTCCTTGGAAATGTTACTAAATATATTTATTTTACCAGGCTTTTCATCCTGAATTGAGCTTATTGAACTAAGTCGTTGCTCTAAAAATTCCATAACGTCAGACAATACTTGGATCTCTTTAGTTTTTTTGATATGGCTTTCGTACAATTGAAGAGCCTCTTTGTTAAATTTTCTTATGATAATGTGGGCAAAAATGATATCCACATCATCAGAAACTTGTGCCTTGAGTTTTACTATATGAATTGACTCATTAATAGTGTCAATAAACATACGTAAGTTCTTCATTGAGTCAATGTTTAAGTTATTGAGCTCAAGAAGACGATTCATTTGTTCGGAGAATATCTTCCGCTTATTTTCGTACCGCTTGGTTAATAGTTCCCAAGCGGCCTCGTAATTATCTCCAGACCCCAATAACAGGTGAGAAACTACATTTCTAGCTTCTCCCTTAAGGGAAATCTTTAGATAATTGAATTTTAGGGTAGGACTTAGGTCCTCCCTTAAATGAATGAGTTCATTAAATAACTCATAAAATAGGTCCCAATCTTTGGAATCTCCAAAGAATGTGGGCACCTGAATTTTAGGAAGAGTTGGCAATTCGTCAAATTTTTGACTTGTTACCTCAACCTTAGTTGGCACATTGTCTATCAATTTTCTTTGCATATTATTTGACACAGTGATCATATCAAATTCTAGCTCATCTAGAATCTCATCATATCTCCTATCTGTGACATCAGTCATTTCGACTTGCTTTAAACTTACTATCCTGTCCCAATAAAATTTTATTTTCTCAATCCTTATTTGGAAGGTTGTAATCTTATTTTCCCTAATATCGTCAAAGGTTTCTTTAAGGTAAGCTTCTAGCTGATTGATTGCTCTATCTAGCTTGCTTTTATCTAGCGTGGCCCTTTCGTGCGAACTTTGGCTATCGGACAGTTCAGCAGACTTATAGGTTTGGTTAATGCGTGCTTTAATTTTCCCAAAGCACAGCATCATCTCTTCGTAATAATAATTTCTAAAGTAGTCATGATCGACTACTCCAATTTTTAACAGGGCTCGGTGATTTCTGATACACTCGTCTTTAAGTGTATCAAACTTTTTAATTAATTCGGCTGACAAGAATGGGAGTTCTTGTAATTCCCTACTGGCGGTAGTGATTTCCACTTGCCTCTTAATAAGCGCAATAATTTGAGCAGACAACATGATTATCTCTTTCCTTTTTTTTTTTTGAAAAAAAAACAGATAGGTCGTTCTTAAGTTTAGTTTTATTATAATATTATAATATTATAATATTATCTATGTATGACTATAAACAACTTAAAATTGACTTATCTGGTCTTGCTGCTGTTGGTGCTGTAGCTGCTGTTGTTTTTGCTGTTGTTGTTGCTGTTGTTGTTGTTGCCGCTGCTGCTGATGCCGCTGAAGATTGTTGCTGTTGTTGTTGTTGCCGCTGCTGAAGATTGTTGTTGCCGCTGCTGTTTATGCCGCTGAATATTGTTGCTGTTGTTATCGCTGTTGATGTTGTTGCTGCCGCAGCTGATTGTTGTTGCTGCTGCTGATGCCGATAATTTTGCCGTTAATGCCGCCGCTGCTGATTGTTGTTGCTGATGCCAATGGTGCCGCTCACAGATGATTTTTTTTTTTTAAATTTTTGACTATGTATTTTGAAATCACTGTTGTCACAGATTTTTTTTTACTGTAGTCACAGAGAATTCACTGATGTCACTGATTAGAGATTTTCTACTGTTATATTCACCAATGTCACTGATTTTAACTTTGAGCACTTTCGATGTTTTTTCCTAGGGCCTCGAAAACGCCCAAATACAGTTGCCTGATGGCAATTTCAACTGTATTTAAATTATTTTTGCCGATTTCTCGACCACAAAAATTCTTAAAAATTTTTTTTTTTCACTTTCGATGTTTATACTTAGGGCCTCGAAAACGCCCAAATACAGTTGCCTGATGGCAATTTAACTGTATTTAATTTATTTTTGCCGATTTCTCGACCACAAAAATGCTTTAAATTTTTGTTTTAAACAATAAGGACTCTTTAGTATCCTTTTGCTTTTTATTTTATACTCTTGATTCTTACCACTGGTGGGGGAATACTAGAGTTACTTATTTTTGCAACCTTAAGAAAGATTTTTCTTTAAGGTGCTGGCCTTACTCCTGAGTCTCTTACCACTGGTGGGGGAAAACTGCAGGGTGCCTCGATGGACCAAAATGTAAATGCCTCGAAATAAGAACACTTACACGGTTGAGTTTTTGTAGGAAACTGTTTTTATTTAGTTTGGGTTCGACTTATATAGGAAATCTTTCTATGAATTCTATGGCCTACGCAGAGGCCGCGTTTGCTAGCAAAGCGGGAGGGTTATCTTTGACCCCCGCACAGCAACCTTTTGGTGTGTACCAATCTCTTAAGTGGTTGGTATATTTTTAGATTAAAATAGCCTGTACTTAAAACCTATGAGTGTCGCAGCACTCACTTATGGTAAGTTATTTATGGCTTAGGCCTGGTGCACATGCGCCTAGGTCTTTATAGTGTTCGTCTGAACAAAGTCTTATATTAGTTTGATTAAGCTAAGAGATAATAAAATATTTTAAAAACTATAAATAATTGAGCATAAAAATGTAAGCTCAAAAATAAAAATTTTTAATAAATTCAAGTAAACTAAAAATAAGACCTTTATAAAATTTTTCGGTAAAAAGAAGTAGTAAAAGAATTTTCCGTAAGTGCAATAACTTGAGGTTTCCACCACGCCTCTTTCGGACTATTACCACAGCTTACCGGTTAACTTTTCGGCCACAAAATGTCGGTCGATAGCCGCTCGTCCACTCTCATTGGTCAGCGCCCGGGAAATCCGTCCGCTTTCCGCCCCACCACATAACAGTTGGCCAACTCGCGGGGCCAAGAATCCACCTTGGCTACAAGATGGGCGGACCACCACCGCGGCAAAGGGTCGGGGGAACTGGCCTGGGGGTCTGTAATCTGGCTAACCAGTTATATGAAGTCCTTGTAACCGGGCAGCACAAATAAATGCCATGCAGAGCGGGCCAAGTGTCATGTATTTGACGAATAATTACCGTCAACATTGCGTGATTGGTTGAATCAGCCGGCGGAGCAGGGTTGTGGCTGGCTTAGAATTAGCCCCAAAAATGGGGGTGTATTTTCCGGGGGGTTTTGTGTGACAAGAACCTATAATTACCAATCCGGGCAGGTGGTCTGGCCAGAACTTCGGGCCATAACTCAGCGCAGGATTCAGACACAAAACGACCGTTGGCGCGAACGGAAGTCAGCGAAAGGATGCACTCGCCCGCCCAGTCGCCCATCCTGGATGTCACCGAGACCGTGTCGCTCCAGTCCGAACTGGACGCGGACTTGGAGTCGAAGAAGAACCCGCCCTACTCCTTCTCCGTTCCGCAGAGTCTCCGTCTGCCCGGCCTCGGTTTCCCCGGAATGATCGCGGCCAAGAGATCGTCGGAATCCCTACCTGCCTTCGAGTACATTGCTCCGCCAAACCACGCCCTTCAGGCTCTGGAGTTTCCTCTCATGGAGCTGAATCGAGTGGGCGTGATGGGTGGCGGCATGTTTCCGGGATTTATGCACCGACGGGTTCGCGGCGAAAAGCGACCCATTCCGGAGGCTCAAAAGGACGCCAAGTATTTTGAGCGGAGAAAGCGTAACAATGAGGCGGCCAAAAAGTCACGGGATGCGCGCAAAATCCGAGAGGATCGGATAGCCTTTCGGGCTGCCCTGCTGGAACAGGAGAACTCCATCCTGAGGGCCCAGGTCCTGGCGCTGAGGGACGAACTGCAGACGGTGCGACAGCTCCTGGGAGCCACAACCGCCGGCGGCATGTTGTCCATGGCCAGGCAGGTGTGAGTTCGAAAGAACCCCGGAAAAAAAGGTGGAGATGTGTACATAAGAGTGGAACTGGCAAGTTAGATCGGGCTTTTGTTAATAAATGTTTAAAATAACCTCCTAAGATTTTATTAAAATAAATAGGTGTTTAATAAGAATGTGCACATAAGACAGATTTATATTTACGTTGTGTTAACAATATGCAAATAAGTTTAAAACAAAAAGAATCTTGTTATTCTAGAAAACTAAAACTTTACGTTTTTCGAGGAATCTATTTTTTTTAATTTTAGGCAGTCATATCATAAAAATGTGAAAAAATTTACCCAAAAATCAAAACCAAACTAAGGACGCAGTTACTCAGAGGACTATGTCACAAGCATTAAAAGATATACCAATTCAATATCCGACTAAAATTAGGGAAGATATGGGCTATGAAGTGCATGAAGTGCATCAATGTTTGAATAACTTCAATTTTTTTTTAATTTTTGGCAAGTTTTACTGAAATCGGGTAGGAGTAGATCGACTTTATTCGCTTTAAAAAAGGTTTCCAACAAACGCATACAAATAATTAGAAAATATTTAACAAGCTAGTAGTCAAATGCAGGCAGCCTTTGCACCTTTCCGGCGGAGTCCAGGATGAGCAGGTTCTGCTCGTTTCCCGAACTGCGAGCCCCTGCAATATCCATCGCCTTTAGACCCCTCTCCCACTCACTGGGAATCTCCCTGTCCCGGTAGAAGTCGTAGGTGCGCACAGTGCCGTTGGTCAGGGCAGAGAGTCGCCAGCCGTCGCAGGAGAGGATTAGAGCCTGGACGAGGTGCTGGCGCAGGCCGCTGCCGCTGAGGAGCAGCTGCTGGTCGAACACCCGCATCTCGTAGGATCGCCTGGGTCGCTCAATCTGCTCGAGAGCAGTGTTCGGCCGGGGATCGAAGGAGGAGGAATCGGGAGCCACCTGCTGGTCGAAAGACCTCCGCTCGTTGAGTATGATGTTCTGGATGGCGCAGGATTTGCCCGTCTCCGGATCCGGTTGATCTGTGGCCCTCGGCACCCCAGTTGTGGGTCTCTGGTTGTTTTTCTGGCGCTGCGTCTGCCTTTGATTGCAGTTGAGTATCATCACGGAGCCGTTGGACAGGCCCACGGCCACGTAGCTCTCGTTGGACAGGACACACAGCGAGGTGGGGAACAGGAATCGACTCTCGTTCACCGCGATCCTCGAGAAGCGCTCCGTCTTCAGGCTGCGCGTGCAGCACAGCACAAAATTGCGGTTGGTGCACACGTAGATGAGATCGCTGCCCGTGTCGATGCTCGTGAAGCGCAGCCCCTGCAGTCCCTGATCCTGGAGAGCCGTGCTCAGCGTCTGCGTCTCGTTCAGCTCCCTCAGCAAATCGTCGCTGTAGATGTTGCCCTGGAACAGCGACTTGGTCTTCTCGTAGCCACTCTGATTGCTCTTCAGCAGGCGTCGCTCCAGGTAGCTCCTCAAGTCGCATCTGGCGCTCTGCAGCAGCTTCACCCGCGCCCACGGCGAGCTGAACTCGTTGCCATTGTGGGAGGAGGCTCCCTCCACCAGGGTCCACATGGCCAAAAGGCCGGAGTCGTTCAGCGAAGCGTACTGAAAGTAGTTCGAGTGTGATCAAGTATTGTTTTGGTACTTTAACTATTTATTAAAGATTATAACTGATTTAAAGTAAAATTAAAGAAGTGAACTCAATTTGTAGTTTTTATAATCCTGCAATCTCACCTGGACTTCCTTGTAGGGCGTCTGCAAGCCACCAGCTGCAACGATTCCGCCACCTTTGTGCTGCGGCCGAAAGCTGCGCACATCCACCACGGCACCCAGATCCATGGCGTTCACCTGCTGCTGCTGCTGATTGGGCTGCTCCGGCATGGGAACCACGGACTGCGTGGCTGCAAAGTGGGTCAGGTGGCCGTCCAGCTTGGAGCAGTAACTGTGCGTCTCGCGCAGATCCCACATGGCCAGACTGCCGTCCCTGAGGCCAGCCACCACAATGTCCTGGGCTTCGCAGGAGAGTGCCACGCGACTGACCTCCGCCCACGTGGAGAGCAGTCGCAACGGCTGGCCCGGATTGGCCAAGGACCACACCATCAGCAGGCTGGCAAAGTCCTCGCTGTAGACGTTGCTCTCTTTGGGACACTCATGAACGGTTACCACCAGTTGGCCGTTTCCGGAACTTCCGAAGATTCGACGCACGGGCAGGGCATTCAGAAGTCCGGTTTGGAGGGGAATATTTCTGGGACTGCTGCTTGGGCCTGGGCTCTTGGTGCCCTCCAAAACCCTGCTCATGAGCCCGGCAGCCTTGTGCAGAAACGCGTTCAGACGGTCCAGATCCGTGGTTTTGGCCAACCTCTTTTGTTGGATGCCCTGTGAGCGAGTTTGCTCCTCCCGATGCAGTTGCTCCAAGCGCGATAGGCTAGCTTCGTACTCATCTGATGGAGTTGCACTCGAAGCTTCCTCTTCTGCGCCATCGCCACTGCAGCTGAGCACCAACTGTCCGCCGTAGTGCGGTGGATGCTGCGTCCAGCTGCTCCGGCTGAGCACCTCCAGCGTCTGGCACTCCCCGTCCATTTGGGGCGACTGCGTCTGCGTGGCCATTTGGCAGGCATTCAGCTTGCCATAGCTCTGCATGAAGCCCTCGTAGCTTAGGGGCTTCATTTCGAATAGGTGGTAGTTGAGCTGCTCGAAGCGCAGCTTGGCCATCAGCTCCTCGCCGCGGCGACTGATCACGGGATGGGATACGAACCCAACGTAGCCACCGTAGTACACGTTGGCCTCTCCACTGCGGGGCTTCTCCGCCACGCCAGTCGTGCTGATGCCGGAGTCCAGTTGCTCAGAGTTGGCCATCGAGTTGGTATCGAAGCTATCGTACTGGTTCTGCGTGGACTGACTGCTGAGATTAGATTTACCGCGCAGTCGCATGTCGTAGTGACCGGAGTCCAGCTTTCGCTCCTGATCCTTGTCGCGATGGATCACCGTGATGGGATTCTGGGTGGGCTCCGATTCCTCTTCCTCCTCTTCTTCGACCTCTGCATCCGAAGAAGAAGCTTCTTCTGGCTCATAGGATTCCTCCTCTCCCGGCGAGCTGGCATCCGTCTCGAAATCCGATTCGTACGACTCAAAGTCATCGGAGTAGTGATCGGATTCCGGATCCGATTTTTTGGCTTCCTCAAACTTAACTTCAAAGGCCACAGGCTGCTTCACAGGTGGTGACTCCTGGGGCTCTATCTCGTTTCTTTGTTTGGCGGATTCCCGCTTGAGGACCACCACTTCTTCGGGATCCAGAGTGCGGGTGAAGGTTCTAGTTCTTGCCGGGGCAGCAGGAGGAGTGGGAGATTCGTGCGCTTTTTTTGCCTGAGCAACAGGTGAATGTCCTTTTGCAGGAGGTGTGGGGGACTGCTCCTTCTGCTTTGCCTGTTCCCTGCGCATTTGCGGTGGCGAAGCCACCGTAACACTGTGGTAAGTGTCCAGAACTGCATTTGGTTTGGTTTTAGACACAGTCTTGGTCTTTGGGGGTGGGTTTGTGGTCGGTGGCCTAGTGGTTGCACGCAAAGCTCCTGGGGACGGAGTCGTCCTTTTGGTCAAGGGCTCCCTTTCCTTGTTTTTTCCCGTGCTCAATGGCTTTTTGCTGGTCGAAGGTTGCGCTGTTGTTGTTGTTGTGGTTTTCCTGGCAATTTTTTCACCTTCCAAGCTATTGGGTTGTTTAACCAGAGCCCTTCGATCCTTTGATTCCCTTGTGGGTGCTGGCCCACTTGTTGCCCCCGATTTGGTTGCCTTCCTAGGTATTTCCGTTTTGGCCTGGAATTCAAATCGGATTTTTGAAATCGTAACGTTTTTTTTACTTTCACAGCACTGTCTTTTGAAAGCCGGCAGCACTGGTTTAATCCAAACAAAAGATATTTGTTGCGTGTGGCGATCGGTTCGTTAATCAGTTTTAATTGAATGCTTTTACATATGTATTTACTGCATTATTAACATGCTAAAGTGTGTGTTTATTGGCAAAAAAGCTTTTGTTGGTGTTAATTCGAAGACTAAAGCGGCTAAATCAACTGTGCGCCAGGTGTAAATGCTAAAATGTGGGTTTGTTTGTATTTAACGGTGGACGGAATGAAGTGCAAATTTGGCTGAAGGAGGGTGAAATCGCTGGTGGCATACTAATCAATCGAAAAGTGTACTATACATATGTGCTTTTGGTTTCTTGTTTATTGCCTTTATTGGTCTTACGTTCGTCTTGCTGCTCGTTCGTGTCGCATTTTTGGACATTTTATAATCAACTTCTGCTCCTAAAAGATGTTTATTTTATTGCCAAGTAAAATAAATTATTGCCAAGTATGGTGTAAATTTAATCAATCGTAATGCGGCTCAGTTGTGACATTTTTTCCTGGTTCCCTGGCAACGAAATCCTTGTACATAGCAACAACAAATCGGCCAGTAATAACAAAAACAGCTGATTGGCCAGTGCTGCAAACGGCGGCCATATTTCAATGCAACTGGTAGGTGTTAAGATAAATAAGTTAAAATTTTAAGTTCAACTTGTAGTTTAACACAAATTTAGCAGTTAAAAGATATATAAACTGTAATAGGATTTTTAAAAAATACTTTAAGAATTTTCAACCTTTACAATAAACTTACCCACTCATCGATTATCTTATCGATACCTCTGTGTGAAAGTAACCGCCAATTTGAAATTAAAAAGGTAACGTCAGTGATACAGCTCTGTTTGAAGCTATTTTAGTTCTTATCTTATATTAAGCTTAATATCACAATAAATAAGATTAAGAGCTTAGATTTGAGCCTGGGCTCTAGGCGAATTGCCGCCACAGCGTGAAAAGCAAACTTGTTATCAAAATCCAGAAGTTTTTAGTGTAGTTTTTAGCTCCACTTTCGTCAAAGTTCTTGTAGTACTGGGTGTTGGTATAGCGATCGTAGATGTGCTCCATCACGCGTTTGGCATTGTCTCGGTGCAGCTCCTGTAGTCCCAGAAGACCATCGGTAGCGTCCCGGAATAGCACATTGTTCCTCTTGTCGAAAATACCGAAGAGCGTGAAGGGACGCGTCTCACTCTTGTACTTCCTGCCAAATAATTGATCCATGTCGCGCAGGGAATTGTAGATTTCATGGTGACGCGTCAGCGAGGAATTGTGGGTCATCAGGTGGCCACGGGTGGTCCAGTGGAGGTAGCAGTACTCGAAGTTGGAGCGCCTCTCGATGCCTCCATATGGACAGAGCACACGGAAGTCCTTGTGATTGCCGGGCTTCAACCATTCCGAGGTGAGATTCCCGACCGAGTACTTCTTGTACACGTCCGAGCTGAGGAAGGCCACATCCGCTCCTTCGGAGAGACAACGCAGGGCACCCTCGTCGCCCTGATAATGGAGCGGGCACTTCCTGCCCTTCTGCGGGTTCCACAGACAGGAGTCGCGATGGAAGAAGGAGTGCAGTGGGTGCACCTTGCCCGTGGCATTCACTATCGTCTCCTGCACGGACAAATGGGCAGCTCCCTCGAACGAGGGCAAGCACGCTCTGGCTCCCCGCAAGTCCTGGAAGCTCTGGAACTTGGCGTCCTTGTGCACCAGGGCAATGGTCACATACCGGTCGTGCATATCCGTGGCGAACTCGTACAGCAGCGGCACCAGATTGTAGTCCCTCTGAGCCTTCACCCGCATCTCCTGATCCACCATCACCACATCGGCGGCCTTGAACTTCGTGTCGTCCAGGCACTGTTGCACCTCCGTGGTGCGCACACACTGGATGTTTGGTTGGACGCCGTAAACCTGGGAGGCCTCCTGCAGCCAGGAGCACTTGATGTGCTGGATAATCGAAGTGGTGCAAAAGACAATCGATCGTGGCGGATTGCACTCGGGGAAGCTGTAGGCCGACTGGAAGGCGGTGGCCTGGTCGAGATAATCATCGATGGCAATCACATTGTCCAGTGGCACAGTGAACTCGTGGTACGTCTCCAGAAGACTCTGCAGGGCATTCTGCCAACTGTCGGGCTCGTCATGGCTTAGTCCAGTGACCAGGCGCTGCACTTGGGCGGCATGAGTGCGACGGGCGGCCACCACGGGCCAGGGTTTGGCCACCCACACACAAGGTCGAGTGGCATTGATGGGCTGCTGATGGCCGTCCGGACAGAGGTAGCTGTACTCCGAGGGGTTTGCCTGAGCCGCAATGCCGGATAACTAAGAAAATAAATTTAGCTTAATAAAAATCTTCAGCTGGACTTGAGAGGAAAGGCTCTAATAAAGGGATTGTTTATATTAAATGTTTTGAGGGAAGAACGTTCCAAACTTACTCCGAAATGACTCTGCACATCGTCCAGCCGAGCCCAGGCCACGTTGCCACCTCCACTGGTGAGACAATAGAGAGCTCCACGTCGCCCCCAGTGCTTGTCATTCTGATCACATCTGATTGAATCATAGCACATCTCGCACAGCGAGGGATAGCGTCTCTTCAGGATGCGATCCTGGCTGGGATCAGGAACCCAGGGACCCGCCTTGCAACTGGGGCCGAAGTACTTCGCCGAAGATGCAATGCGATCCTCCGTGATTGTGAGTTCCGGATCGCAGCTCTTGGAAACCATGGTCGCCTCAAAGTACTAAATAGGCGGATAAGAATCAATTCCTTGTTAGAAAGCTGCCGTAGGGATAACTTACGTTGGCCAGGACCTCGGTCCAGTGATTGCCCAAACCGTAGCCAGGATGACACAGCTTGGCGCCTCGCAGATCGTGGACTGTGTGAATGTCGGCCCTGTTGTCCACCACAGCCACGATTTCGTACTCGAAGTTTGACTCGTGGGAGCGCAGCTCGCTGGCCACCAGGATCTCCACGCTGGCCCATCGGGCGGCCACCAGATCCTCCGAGGTGAGCACTCCGAAGTGGGCAGTGCCCTTGTGGATCCGCCTCACGCAATCCAAACGATCCACGCCGATGACGCACTCGATGTTGCTCTTCGCCTCCAAAATCGGACAGAACTTGGGGGTTTTCCGATAATTGCCCCGCGATTCCACCACACAAACCCGCACTGTGGGAGGCGTAACAAGTAAATAAGTTAAGCTTGGACTTCTGTCTAGTATAGAAACCCCCTAAAGTTAAAACCTGTTGTCGGACGCCGCATTAATTATGATAATCTTTATTTTCGGATCTCTTTTAGTGCTACTCCCGCATGCAGTTTTCGGAACGATCTCGTCTTGGGGGTATTTATTATTTCTTGGGATTTAAAATTCCCCCCAGGTTCGGCAGTTGATGGGGGAAAACCTGAACAGGTTGGTTGCATTCGCAGAATTGGCATTAAGTCGCCAAGTGGAGTCAAGGCAGTTCTGCCGGGGAAGCTTTTTGGGCAGTGGAGCACGAGTTCCAAGGTCGAGACAGGTTTTCGATCGGCTTTTAGTTTAGGTGTGATACTGTCTCCAGCGGGTTTTTGATTACACCCGGTCGAGTGTCCCAAGGTCGGCCACTCTCCCGCGGTGCATTTCGAATTAAAGATCCATGATAGGTGGCTTTTAACGCGGTTTTTGATGGCCCATAGCTAATCTGTCCTTGCAGAATACAAATAACTCGGAGCTTTGTTCAACGGAAGCAATTAAGTTACTTTGCAGTTAAAGAAGACAATAATTAAGATTCTTAAAGTGAGTTCGTAAAATATTATAGAATATTTTAAATTTGAGTTAAGAGTATACAAAGTAAATGAAAGAAAAAGATTTCTGAAATAATCAATTTGTACTTATTAAATATATTAAATGTCATAAGAAAATAATTGCTTTAAATTGCCGAATGACATATCTTAGTCAAGCTTTCACAAACGATTTAATTAGTTTTATACGACACACAAGCACAGACATCACTCAACGCTATCGCAATGTAAATTAATCTGTGCGATTACTCTGTTTGTGTTTTTGCTTCCAGATGCAGACACATACGCCCCCTTGGCCTTAATCGACTTACATTTGCCATCATCGAAGGGCTCCACAGCCACGCACATTGCTATTGATAAGAACGAGGCGAGCAGCCCCACCGAAATCGATGTAAGCCACTGCATTCTGCCGATTGCGTCAACCGATCGTCGCAAGCCGGGATTAAGTTGGTCGAGAAGCGCGTTTAGCTATATGGATGTTCGATCCGAAGTGCCGGCTATTGTTAGCTACGAAGCCCGAAGCTCGCGCGCTGGAAGATTGAAGGCGACTGAAGCTAAAGCCCGAGATGTCAGCGAGTAAAACTCGATCCGAGCGGTCCGTAAGCTCGAGCCGCAGAACGAGATCGCCAGTAAGCAGCGGAATAGCAATCAACTACGCACAGCCCCAGCTGATGAGTCAAGCGGGGTTTTTGGATAACTCTTCTGATTGATTAGCACCTTTGAGAAAGGGAGGGGATTACCTGAAAGCCTGAAAGCCCAACCCAGACTCTGCTTTCTTATTCTCTATCTGGTGTTTATTAATGGTGTTTATAATGTTCGCCCACCATATGATCAACCGATTCCTTATCGGCCGACTGGACTTATCAGTTGCCGTACAAACTGCAACCGCCGTAGCATTTTCTTCAGTCTCTGATCGCAGCTCTCGGCGTTTGTGTACTTCTTGATCTCAGACAAATCGTCACTTGTGGGTGGAACCTAATCGCGTGTAAATAATAATTAATTAAAATTCTCAATAAATACTGTATGCTTTCCCGTTGTTCGATCGCATTGTATTCAAATGATTTGATTTGAGCAACTCAATTCAGTCTAGTGAAACACTTCTGAGGCTTCCCTGGTTTTACCTTAACCATTGTTTCTTTTCCGTTGGTAACTCCCCTTTTTCAGGGATTTCTTCATTTTGTGTTTGATTAATGATTGATCGGTTGTGGAAAGGTTAATGCTGGCCATATTTTTTGGGTTTGCAAACTGTGACTTTTTGTGTGTCAAGTTTACGGGCATTCGGGTACTGTAAACCGGTTTTTATAAACAAGATATATATGTACATTATCCCAAGCAATAATTAGTTTACACAACACGCAATAACTAATTGAGTTGGAGCCTTACAAGTGGGAATCTTCGACTTGCCTCAAAGGCATATTTATTATGGCAGGCCCTAAAATCTTTATCGTGCCTACGAACTTAATTTGCACAAACATTATCAAAGTCTTTAACCCGGCAGATAAGATTCGCGTTTCCGAATGCTTATGCTGTTGCTTATCTGCCTGGAACTTTTATGTTGTCGATTACAGGTCTCTATATAGTCTCGCCTGGCGTCTTATCACCCCGAGATTAGATATCATTTAGCAGTCTTTGATTTACATCCATTTCGCCGGCTATTTACAGACTCTTGCCACCAGACGACAGATCCGTGGCGACGTCGAACGACGAAAGACAGAGTGCAAAAATTATGATCTTATCTGGGTAGGAAAACACCCTCGCAACCGGAATAATCTGAGGATTGCATGGAGACATTCAGACTGTGATACATTGTGTCGTTTTTAATCACAACGATTAGCCATTCATCTCATAAGACTGGACAATGGTGCGACTCAACAGGCGCCTGCTGCCTATCAAGGCGCACTTCTTCTTTTTTATGGCGGGTGAGTTCCGAATCAGATCCATTGGTTCCACAATTAGAACCGATTTCGCAATAATTAGGTGATTACAATCAATTCTCGGTATTACTTCATATCACTACTAATCTTATCGCTGATACTGTCAAATAAATGATGAGAAAATCTGATAAAACATTGGAAAGGTTTTAGGCATTTTAAAATATAATGTTTATATTTCTTGTTTTATCAATATTTTGCAACAATATGATTTGTATTGTTTACTTTAAATAATTGTAATGCCTTTTTAGCCATGGGTCCCATTCTTCCCCAACTGCCCGTAATTGGCAAACAAATCGGAGTTCCACCGGACGTAATGGGCTACATAATGGCCGTCTTACCCATTCTTTATGTGCTGGCCAAGCCCATGGTGGGTTTTCTAGCGGATTACTTTACGGTGAGTTAAGCTGATCCTAATTTATAAATTTTACTGTCTTTATTCCAAATTAAATGTTGCTTACAGAGTCTGCGCAAGTTCATCTTTATATCTCTTATCGTGATCATGACTCTGGCATTTGCTGGATTTTACTTCCTGCCCGACAACTCTCATTTTATTCCCTTGGAGGAGGGCAGCGCCCAATGGAATGTGACGGTGCTAGGGAATCCAAACGATTGCAGTTCCGCAATCCGGTCTTCCGCCTCACTCTGCCAAACGACCCACCAGGCGAAGTGCATTCAGGGGGGAGGAGGCACTCACCGTGCTCATTGTTTCCCCGGAGGCAGGCCTCAATCTCAGCCAGAATCTGTTGCACGGCAACGAGACACACCACATCTGCCTCACGCAACCTGCTACCAGCGAGTGGTACAGTGAATCCTGTGAGCTGCGACACGTGGACAGCTGCATCTATGGAGCCGGCAAGTTCTGGCTCTTCGTGTGCCTGCTCTGCATCGGAATCGTGGGCTTCAACGTGACCAATTCCATTTCGGATGCCTGCTGCTTTGACCTTCTCGGCGACGAGGAGCAGGAGAAGTACGGAGCCCAGCGTGTCTGGGGCACCATTGGATTTGGAGCCACCGCCCTTCTGGCTGGCATCGTGGTCAACTGGTGGACCTCGGATGCGGTGAAGAGCATGACACCCGCCTTGATCATCATGTGCGTTTTCAGTCTGCTGGATCTGTTCAGTGTGTCCAAGCTGAAGCTGCCGAAACTGGGCGGATCGGAGTCCATTTGGAGCGACGTCTGGCAACTGGTTCGCCAGCCGCCCATTGTGGTCTTCTTGTTCTTCGCCACCATGGCTGGCATCATTGACTCCTTCATCATTTACTTCATGTTCTGGCACCTGGAGCAGGTGGCCGAAGCTACGGGCTACATGCACCAAATCAAGCTGATCGAGGGTTTGGTGGTGGCAGCTGAGTGTTTGGCCGGCGAGGTGCCCTTCTTCTTCTACAGCGGAAAGATCATCAAGAAGCTCGGCTACGTCCACTGCATGAGCATGTGCTTCTTCTTCTACGCTGTTCGGCTCTCGCTGATCGCCTGGATACCGAATCCCTGGTACCTCGTCGGAGTGGAGCTCTTCTTCCAGGGCATCACCTATGCCCTGTGCTACACCTGCATTGTGGCCTATGCCTCGGCGGTGGCTCCTCCAGGAACCTCAGCTACTGTCCAGGGACTTATGGCCGGAATGGACGATGGTCTCGGCTTCTCCATTGGTTCTCTGATCGGCGGAGTGATGTTCCAGCGGCTTGGAGGACGGGAGAGCTTCAAGTACTTTGCCATCGCTGCTATTTGCACCTGCGTGGCGCACATCGTGGTGCGACCCACCTCCAGGAAGCGACAGTTCCTGCCAAAGCAGGGATACCAGCAGCCCACGGAACAGAGTGTTAAGCAGCCGCCAGCTCAGGAACTGCAGGAGATTAGTTAGGGATTAGCATCGTAGTTTTATACCGACTTTGTTGCATATTTTTGTACGCATTTTTTCGACAATAAAACGAGTTGTCCAAAAGTTGAACGACTCTGCTGTGGGTTGATTGTTCCATTGTTGATCGCACACGCGATCTCAAGTGCGCCAGCCCCTCCAGCTGTCAATATGGTTATATAATACCCGAGCATCTCACAAAAGAACCTATTGAAAGTGAAACTGGGGCCCGGCAGATGCCTCGCTTAAATGGCGAGTGATTCCCACTCCATATATTACCAAAACTGGCCCGATCGGCCTGTTCAATGCTCGAGAATCGAAAGTCGGTTACGGGCTTAGCACTGATTTACAAAACTGTGATTTTAGAATTGCATTATATGAATAAAAAAAAATATGAATAAAGATGTACCAAGATATTTTCTAGGGACCCACAGGAAAACATTTTATCAGACCATTAATATTGTCCAGAACTTCGTTTCATTTAAATATTAATTTATCTTGATTCCTTTGTTAAATTCGCATATACTCATCATCACTCATTTAATTCAAATGCTAATATTCCCAATTGTTTTCAGCCAAAGAAAAATGGCGAAGTGTGCTATTTAGCATACAGAGTTGTAAACCTTGTAGCCCAGTGTTTATAATTTATGCTCGAGTGTGGGCCACACTTCAGAGCTGTCCAAATGAGTGCTTGTAAAAATTAGATTGGCCCGGGCAGCACGATGGGTGGCTATAAAAGCGCCGATTTCCAATTAGAGCCGCTCATTGTTTCCGAAGATGTGGCCCATTTGGCTGCTGGTTGCCTTATCGTTATCACTGGCCAGCGGAAGGCAGGTGGGCCGGTGCAGCTTGGCCCGGCAGCTCTATCGGTATGGAATGCCCTACAGCGAGCTGCCCGACTGGTTGTGCCTCGTCGAGGGCGAGAGCTCCTTCAACACAAAGGCCATCAATCCCTCGAATGCGGACGGCTCCGTGGACTGGGGTCTGTTCCAAATCAACGATCGCTACTGGTGCAAGCCGGCGGACGGTCGTCCCTCCAACGATCTCTGTCGGTTGCCCTGTCGACTGCTCCTGAGCGATGACATCCGGTATTCCATAGCGTGTGCAAAGTACATCCGGAAACAGCAAGGATTCTCCGCCTGGGTGGCTTGGAACAACCGCTGCCAAGGCATCAAGCCCAATGTGCGTCACTGCTTCCGGCGAAGGTACAGGAACTCGGGTTGAGCAGCCAAATAGCGCTTTTGCGATAATTACATGAAGAATTTTATTCATAAAGATTTTAATCTGATTAAAAAGAGTGTTCGGAAACAAACAACGGACATTCACGAAAAACTTAATTATGCAAAAGTGGTTTAAATTATTTTGAGTTTTTGATTTAAATTTATTATTCAAAGTATAATTAAATTTATAACATTTAATAATATTTGGCTTGCTTTTCTAAAATGTTTTAAATTACATTGATAAGAATAATTATTTAAAATATGAAATATATTTTTTTAATGAATGTTTTATTAACCAGCTTGCACTGATCATATTTCATTCATTTTCATTGTATTGTTAGGAAAAGGTGGCGGCAGATTACAAAACAGTCCATATTTCTGGACAAGTCTGAAAAACACTTTCGTGCTTTTAAAATTTAAAATTAAACCGCCAGGGCCTTAACAGTGTATATGTAGACTGCGTAGAAACAAATAGCATATAACATCGATAAGTGGTAACGTGTATAATAACTTTAATGTTAAAAAAAGGTTTTAGTTTTAGTTAACATTTATGGTTCAGACATAGGATAACCAGAGGCACCAACCATGGCTGTTTTGATCGAAGAAAAAGTATTCAAGGGATGGAAAACCAGTTAACGTCAAACATCTGTTTGCAAAATTAAACATCGGGTGTTACATTTTTCATTAATGTTTCCACCTCTAAAAAGCGCGCTTGGCCAAAAGTGAACAGCGGTGTTATTTTGGGTTTTTCAACCTGCGAGCGCGTGGAGCAAGTTAACGGGTAATTTTAGTGCACAAGTTCACAAAAAAAAAAAAAAAAAACGCAAACTACGAAAGCAAAAATAAAAGTTAAAGAAGTGAAGTTGACATTGAAGTCGCTGCGCGCTCGTGTGTGTATATGGGTGTGTGAGCTTGCGCTCATGTGTGCAAAATTCTTTTGTGCTCGATTTTTATGTGTTAAAATAATTGCAAAATAATTTTAAAGCAAATTTCAAATGAAAACGGTATGCTTTGTGCCCTAATGGTGTTTTTTTGTAAAAAATCAATAAAAGCGCTGTAATTGTGACCGTTTTGTTTTTGTTGTTGCTGCGACAGGAGTTTCCGTCAACAAGCCGCGTCTCTCGTTCTCTTTTGCCCCCCTTTGTTCTCTCTCCCACGCGGTGTTGCTTATCTTGTTTACACACACTTGTAGTATTACTATATCGTGTTGGATTCGCATTTGTTAGATACTTCTAATGAAATTAATTGTTCGCTTGTCTTTCATTTTGGCACCCCAGGAAGGAGAAGGTTTCCAGCTAAAAACATCGCCAGAAGGTAAGTACCAAAAATATAAACAAAATTAGCACAAACGAACGAACGCTAAATTTGACAAGTTCAATAATCGAAAGTGCCCCTATTGTCCTCTCTGTTGCACGCATGCACATTGCCGTATGCTAATTACAACGGTTCATTGCTCTGCTCATCGAGAGGGGCTAGCCGAGTTGAGCAGAAAATTGAAAAAAATTGTCCGAGTTGAGCAGAAACTCTTTTTGGACATAAAAAATGAACATCCGAGTTGAGCAGAAACGATTTTTGGACATAAAAAATTAACATCCGAGTTGAGCAGAAACGATTTTTGAACATAAAAAATGAACGTCCGAGTTGAGCATAAAACCGATAACGGTAAAAAAAAAAAACCTCCGAGTTGGGCAAAATCAATGTCAGAAAATCGTCAAAATCATTACTTATTCATATAATTACTACATATTTATTATTCATTTATTTGCAAATAATTATTACTTAATAATCATATATGTATCATATATGATTATTAAGTATTTTTTCAAAAAAAAACTAAACTAAAAACTGAAAAAATAACCTTTTTTTTGAGAAAAATTACTTAATAAACATATAGCATATGTATCAATGCAAAAGTGCGCGCGCACTTTTGCATTGATACATATGCTGTATGATTATTAAGTAATTTTTCTAAAAAAAAAAAGGCTAAAAACAGAAAACATAACCTTTTTTTTGAATAATTACTTAATAATCATATAGCATATGTATCAATGCATAAGTGCGCGCGCACTTTTGCATTGATACATATGCTATATGATTATTAAGTAATTTTTCAAAAAAAAAAAACTAAACTAAAAACTGAAAAAATAACCATTTTTTTTAAAAATTAAATTATTTAATTAATAATGATTTTGTGGCATCTCTGACATTGGTTTTTTATGTGGAAAAGGCGTTCATGCGCAACTCGGATGTTTTTTTTTTTTTTTTTACCATAATCGGTTTTCTGCTCAACTCGGACGTTCATTTTTTATGTGCAAAAATCGTTTCTGCTCAACTCGGACGTTCATTTTTTATGTCCAAAAATCGTTTCTGCTCAACTCGGAATTTTTTTATTTACCGTAATCGGCTTTCTGCTCAACTCGGTATCGCCCCATCGAGATTTTGACATATTGTTGCTGTCCCCTTTTGACATGGTGCCGCGTGTTTCCTCGAAAGATAATGCAGCTGCCGCTCGATACCGTTAAACCCGTTTCTGACTCAAAATGTCAATTGTTTTGTGTTTAACGTTTGCGTTAATTTGCCTTTTTTGGCCAGCTCGCAATTTGCCTGTCCCGCAGGTCAAATTTGTTGCAATTAAAAATTGATTTTCCGTTTGCCAAGTCAGCTTGTAAATAACAACAACATGCAAACATTGGTAACTGCAACAATGAAAAAGCAATTTTCCGTATCTACAGCATAAAAAAGAAAACAGAAAAAACGTTAAAAACTCAGTCAAGGCATTGTGTCTTTTTTTATTGTTGTTGCCATTCGCTTGCCACACGTTTTGCGGCAGGCTATTGTTGACGTTGTTGCTGTTGTTTCCAGTATATGTTGCAATGCTGGGCATGCCTAATTTTCGGTTTAACAAAAGTTAAGTACTTTGGCTCTTTGAGCTTTGCCCGTCGTTAACAAAACAGTTTCTTACTCTGTCTTCTGTTGTATTTCTCTTCAAAAGCTTAGACATCAACAATTGACATCTTGGACCAACGAAAAGCAACGGCATTTCATTCCCCCAAAAAAATCTCAATTATTTCGTAGCATGTCCGATTGGCATCAATTGAGTGGCGCTAGGCAGCTGTAAAAAAGAAATAAGGCACAAGAGAAAAGAAAAGATAAACAATATAGCAAACAAAAATGCAATAATAGCCGATATCTATAAATGCAATCAGATTTGCATCGATGGTTATGGAAATAAATTAAAACGCATGGAAAGTCAATTTATAGTCATTTCCAGGATTTTCTTAATTCGATATTAATATAAAAATATAAATTCGTTTAAATTTTACTCTATAGAAAATAAAAAAATTACTTCCCATACCGGGAATCGAACCCGGGCCTTCTGGGTGAAAGCCAGATATCCTAGCCACTAGACCATATGGGAGGCTGGCTGTTAGGTAGCAAAAACTCGTTTTATTCGGCCCGTCATGAATGGCATTGCTTATACCTTTTTAATTTTGTTGAAGACTAATTTTATTTTTCAAAAAGTTGTTTTCAAAAATTTTTAATGAAGCAGCTCTAAATACAAAACAAGAAACCAAAAAAAAATCATCAAAAAAGTTTCCCATACCGGGAATCGAACCCGGGCCTTCCGGGTGAGAGCCGGATATCCTAACCACTAGACAATATGGGACTTGTGTATGCCGCGAATAAAGAACGTACTTATCCAGTTTGTTAAATCGCTCCAAATTGTCGTTCAGAAAAACTTCTATTATACATTTCACACTTAAAAGTTTTGGAATCCCTATAAAAATACGTGTACTTCTAAAAAAGTAAAGAGGAGCCATCATCATTACATAAGCTAGAAGAAAATAAAACATATCCCATATGGTCTAGTGGCTAGGATATCTGGCTTTCACCCAGGAGGCCCGGGTTCGATTCCCGGTATGGGAAGTAATTTTTTTGTAATTAAATCAATTACCCTGCTTACCAGACCCATCAATAAAGCCTCTCACCCACTTCTCTCCAATTACATCGTACAAAGGCATCAATTGGCTTGAAGGCGAAAATCAGACAACAACTCCACTTATTGACCTGCACTTAGAGGCGGTATAACACGAATCGTGGTTCAAGTGGTGTTTTAATGAGTCTCAGCTGGGTATGATCCGGCTCAATGAACTTCCTCGGCCCCCTGCCAGCGTTTTCTATCAAGAGTTGCAGCTGCAACTCAATTTTCCAAGCCTCGACACTCGATGGAAAAAAACGGCTAATTCATCAAAAGTGTGGCAAAGCCGAGAGCCAAAAACAGTGGGCCATTGTTGTTGCCCATCACGCCCACTTTTCGCTGGTGTCCGCCCCACTTTGATGCATGCTGCCAGTCGCTTGCCACTTTCCAAGTCAATTGAAAGACTCGTGTAGCTTTTTATATGCCATCATCATCCGTATGTTTGGATGTTGTATGAGCTTATGTATCGTATCCAGACATTAGAAGCGCGTGTGAGACATACGATTGAGCAAGAAGCGGGGAAAAAGGCAAAAGCGTACAAATTACCATTTTTTATAGTTTCTATGTGAGTTTTTTATTTTTTTCCTTAAAGAAAGCCAAGCCCCGACAATCGATGGCAGCGTGTGAGAGAAGCAACAAAAAGACGGCAACTTTTTCGTTTCTGTTAAACGTTAAAGTAACGCCAACGCCGCCGCGAGAGCTTTGTTTTTATTGTTAAACCAGTTGATCAGTTGAGCGACAGCAAGAACGAAAGACGCCAGCTGCTGCTGGCTATTTGTATATATACATATGTATATATATATATTTATATATACATATATAACTTCGACTTGCTCACCCGACTGCTTGACTGCTACGCTGGCTGCATATTAAGCTCCCCCGCTGCGCGCCTGCGCGTCCAACGACCGCATTGTTGTGAGTTTGTCTAAGCTCTGTTTGTTTTGTTTTCAATCCACATCAGTCAGCCGGGTAAGCAGGTAGGAACCCGATCGTTCAGATGTGCAAGAGGAGCAGACTTAATTGAATTGTTGGGGCAACCTCGGCCATTTCCGTTCCTTTTCCAGAGGATAAGATTGCTTAAACCACATAAAATTTTTGTCAGTTGCGAAGGAATGTTTAATAATTTACTTATTTGAGCTATATAACTACTTCTAGTAACGAACTTCATCAATCTCTGTGTTTCATTTTGCATTGTCTTTACCAGACTGATAGTCTCATACTGTTAATGTAAAATTGAGTCGGTGACATATCTGATAAAAAATACAAAATTCCAATGAACTCAGTAATGGGGCTTTAGACTTTTAAGTGTGCTTTGTCGTCTATCGCCAGCATAAAGAAAATTAACATGCAAACTTTACCAAAACAATCAATCCATTAAAAGAGCCACACGCACTCCCCATTTCTTTGTTCAGGTCTCGACTTGGAGCCCCCTGACTATTTCGTGAGGTGCAGCTCGATGGAAAACGTGTAAATTTCGTTTGACAGTTGACAGTGGGAGAAGAAAGAGCTGAAAACAGGCATGCTCTTTAGGGGAGTTGGCCAATGCTCCCGCCAGTCCGAAATCACAGTCGTAGTTTCACTTCACCCATTTAGCATGACAATCAGACAGTCGGAGGATGGGACACTAATACGCGCGGGTCATGCATGGCCTGCAGTTGGAACCGGCGAACACACCTCTTTTGCTTTGTTTGCTGCAAAAAAGAGCAGGGGGTTGGGGGGAAAATACAGAAACCCAAACCGTTTTCACTCTTAATTTTCATTTTAGTGAAAATCCGCAAGGGACACGCCTCCAGGCGTTGTGCCTCCGCCTCCGCCCGAAAAGAAATGAAAAGAAGGGCCCAAAGGCCATTGACACACATTTCGGACTGGCTTTGCGTGATCACGAGTCCAAGTCCATGACCGAGGCCAAGATATTGGGGTTTCTGGTCAAGACACAACACATGTAGACACATCTGCCGCCAGTTCGGGGAACGAATATGGATAGAAAGTGTCCGAAAAACGATACGATGCTGAAGACGCATATCCAAGAAATAAATTGAAATATTAACGCTGCGAAAGAAGGAATCAAATCGAATTGAGTCGGTGTGCAGTCTGGGGAAACGAACTGGTTTTATGGAAGGCTCTGTCCCAAGCCCGGATCCCTATAATCGCTCCGTTTGCCCCAGTGAGCCGCAGGCTGCACCACGGATCCACAGCTGCAGCTGTGACCCACTCCCAGTTGTCCATTTAAAGCGGCCAGACGACGCGACGCGGTCTGTAACGTATCTGCGCACATTTATCGCCATCGCAATCCAGCCAGCCAACTCGGCTTTTTTTTTTTTTTAGACATTTGGTGGTAGTGGTTCGCGGGTCTAATGCCAAAAATCAGAAATAAAAATTTCACCTCCGGTCACACGCTTGAGAAGTCACACTCGACGGCAAAAGCAACATAAACTGGCGGAATGAAAAGCGCCAAAAGCCATTGTGAAAATTGCAGGCCCTGGTTAATTAAACAAACTGCGCCCATGGCACTTGAAATTGATTGGAGCATTGAAAATGGAACGGATGAAAGCAATAGTCAATTTAACATTAAGAGCTTGCCTGAAGAGCTTTCAGCATACAAAAAATAATGGTTTATCATTTAGAAGTTAATCAATTTAGCTATTGGTAAAATGGTTTTAACATATAACTTACAGTTTGTTAACAGCAGAACATTACTAAAAAATCAAATTAGCTTGAAAACATTCCTCTACATTTCTAACTAGGTCGCTTTGTACACACCTTCAACCATTTATTGTTATATCAATCGTACGTAAAGCAAATCGGGGAATCGAGTGTGGAAGTTAATTGTGAGCAATGGAAACCAAGCGCAATGAGGAATTTCCAACCTCTTTATAAACCGAGTGAAGCGTAGGCTTTTTCTTAAGTGAAAAGCAAGCATACAAGTCGATTCCGCCATATCGCAAATGCATTACCTTATTGGGCTTAATTTGATGTGGTGCCGTCGATTATTTGTAGCTCTCAGTTAATCCAATAGCAATTCAATCCGCTCCATTTACTTTGCTGTGCATTTTGCGGCTGATGATTTTTCATTAATTACCAAAACGGGTATTTGGCCATTGAGGCGATTTTGTTTTTCTTTCGCACTCGTTTGCGGCTTCTTCTCAACGGGCCCATGAAGATAAATGAGTGAGTGTCCGGATGCACTTGAAGCGCACATAAAAATTGTTGCCTGTCAGCGTCATTGGAACTGGGGATTGAAAATCCTCTCTTGTAAATTTCAGTTCGTTTAATTTACTAACTGTGCCTGGTAAATCAATCATTGCGTCTGTTTAGCTTCGGTTTCGTTTTCGGCCTCGTCTTCGTCTCCGGCTATTTAAATTAACCGGTTCCCCTTGTTTGCGGTCGGTCTAATGAGCGGCACTTGTTGTCCGCTCAAGAGTTTTGGAGAGATTGCATCCACTAAGCCGCAGACACGGACCTGCCTTCAGATACAGCCATCACCATAATCATATCCCGTGTCCATCTTCATGTAACTGAGTTGATGCTTTCTCCCTCGGGGATTGTGTGGGAAAGCCGAGCTTCCCTCGAATGATGAGCGTTATCGCTTACACGTGTCTCGGGCCCCAAACAAATATAATATATTAATTGGGTTAAGACCTAGTGGTCGTAGAGCTCGTTAGGCCTTTTAAAGCAGCAGGGGTAATGAACTGGGATCGGTTAAATGAATTCATTGGGAAAAATGAGGGAAAGCAAGTTATCAATCAGTATTAGACAGTAGTAATATTAATATGTAGTTTGAATTAAGTTCCTAAATATACGCAACATATCATATTTTAATTTTCAGTACCCAAAACTTCTGCTCAACAACTAAAAATGATGTCATTTAAAGACTTTGTGCTTAGGTAGCTCTTTCAAAGCTTCGTTCGCGAATGTGTTTAGCTTGAGATTTACTTCACTGCCAGATTCTTCACTTGAAATTCTAAAGAATTCGGCATTGCAACCGGATGATCACGGCAGTCATGTTTCCAGTGGACTTGGCTCATTAGCAGCCTTGCTCTGGCATGCTCTCCGATCGAATTCATTTGCAGCTCTCCCTTAAACTCTCAGTACTTCGTATTATTGAGAGTTAAGTGCTGGCGCGTGTTACGCATCAAAGGCGTCTGTGTACGGGAACATGAATTGGATTCGAATCGATTCGGTTTCCGAGTAAAGCCAAGACGAAGACCGAAGGTCTTCGATGGGGCGCAGTAGTTTGACCGAGACTGAGAGTTGCCTCTGCTCGTTGTATCTGTATCTCTAGCTGTATCTATTTCCATTAATTAGAGGCAAGCGATGATGCGTCAATCCGAGTATCTTTGTCTGAAACTGGCCTTTGAGGCAACTGGCAGGAGATATTATAATAATTTATATGATTTGGCATTGTTCGCTCCGCCTCTTCCTCGCATTTCGCATTGTTTATTTAATTTGCCGACTCAACTTTTTTCGCTCCGATTTGCGTGTCATTTCTAAGATGCTTTTTACCCCTGAGTCACGTTCAATGTCGCGAGCTTAAGCGTGATTCTTCATTGCAAATTGGTAGCCAAAAAGAAAGAGCAAAGTGGCTAAAACCATTTTGCACTGTCACTTACCGCTGCAGTTTCCATTTAAAATGGGGGCCTAGGCGCCTATCAACATTGTGGATTAAATAAAATTACCTTTTTGTGCGACAAGCAATTACTTCTCAATTACAAATTTACTATCTTGGCTTGGCGCTCTCCTTAGTTTTTATGATTATTGCATTCAATTAAACTAAATTGCTTTGGAAATTGGTCTCGTTTGGCCACTTGCCAGCCGTTTCACTGCGGGCGCCATCTCTCAGCTTTCATTTTGCTAGATGGCTTTAATTCCCAACTATTTATAATAATTACTAAAGCAAATAAACCCACACAAAACGAAGCAGTGGCTATAAAAAGACTTTGTTGAGCGTGAGCGTCAGAGATCATTGGGGCAGGGTATTAAACTGGGACGCCACTGAGATGGCCATTATTTCAAACTGACCAAGTCACCATAAACCTCTGATGAAAAACTGCCTACGACGACGCGGCGTCTGCCTCGAATTTTTCATTTCAGCTGAGCAAGCAACTCACAAACTCTTCGTCGCTGCTGGTTGACCCCAAAGTTTGTTGTACTCCAAGTGCTTAGAGACTTTAATGGGTGAAAGGGGTGACCAGAGTATTCCCAAAGTTTCTGATGAAGTAATAAAGAAAAGTGGAAAAGGCTTAAGAGGGGTCTTCAGAAGTCGTTGATGTGCTAATGGAGAGTTTTAAAATTGTTTTACAGTCGTCATAAGAACCGACAATTATTCATTTGATATGGTTGTGTAATTAAATCTCTTTATTCAGAAGTTATTCCTCCTTTCGTTTAAGTTTAAGTGATAAAATGTCAATTTAAAGATCTTTTTATGATCAACGTACGATAAAAATTTTAATTATAACATAAAATCAAATCCTAAATAAACACATAAATAAAGTTTTAACAGCGTACTTTCAAAAATACCCCTCCCAAATCATGTTTAGTTGATTAGTGGATGACTGTGGATACATTGAGCTCAAAAATTATTTTAAGATTAATTATAATTAAAATTGGCACTTAACTTTAAAAGGTAATGTCATTCGGACAATCCAGACACTGAAATATTACGTGACTGCGGGTCTTTAGTTTTCACTAGAATAGTGAACACCTGTGGCTATAAACACATATCAAGTCAACAATTATTGCTCATACTGAAGCCCATCTTCGTGAGCTAATATGTTTTATCCCCAATTTTTGTCTGGCCTTGCGGCTTATCTAATGGGTAACTGTTAGCCAACTGTTGAGCTACTTGCTACAAATTAGGTAACCCGACTCAAAACAAAAATCCTATTAAAACAATCAATCATGCTGCCCTTTAATTTCGGAGTTGAATTGCGTTGATGGGGGTCTCAGCGATTTCCTACTTTCGCTAATAAAAGTGTGTTTAGTATCAGGTGGATTTATGAAGTGGACTGACAAGACGTTTATGTTGGCCAACCAAGTTCGTTTTTTATTTTGCTAGTGCCAGCTAATCACACGTTTCCGCCCAAACCGAAAAAAAATAGCCGCAGGTGCTTGGTTGTGGTTTTGCGCTTTAATAACTTCATTGTCAATGCAACATACGCTTAAAGTTGCATACTCAACAAAAAAATGCACACTTTTTCAAAGCAGGCAGCCAGGCTTGACTTTTTGTTGTGGCATCCAGGGGAAGTCTATTGTCCACCGGACTTGATCTAGATGCAGTAAGTAGTGTACAGTACACTAAAAATTAATGTTGTTGGCTATTGTGATCCTGGTCAATAATAATAATGGTCAATATAAGCATCGTAAACCTTGATGGATCAAACAGTTAAAATGGCATAATAACGGCAAAAACATATGTATTTTAATATTTAATAACAACATATTAATTTTTTCCTGTGCAATAGTTGCACAGTAGCTTCGGATGCACAGAGGAGATGGCTATCACCTGTGGCTTAGATTTATGTGTATATCGCACAAGGAAGCGTTGAACTCGTGTAGAAAGATGTCTGGAAAGATTTTTTTAGTTGCTGCGATGATTCCACAAATCAAGCGCTGTACATTGAGATCATCACCGGCTGTCTGTCTGATCTCGGGCTACAGGTTTATTTCTCGATCGATGGTGGGTAGTTTTTATGTGACCGAGCGTATTAAACTCGACTTGCCTTATTTAGTTTTTGGTGTTTTATGACTGCATGACTCGGACACGACCGTTTGTTACACCCGCACAAACGGTTTGAGTTGGTAGACTGTATAAAGGAAAGTTTATACATAAGGCTCGATTGTATTAGATCAGAGTGGGCCTTAGCTTCTTGATTGCCGGCAAATATTTATTGGGCATATCATATAAACAACGATCGAAACTTTTCTGCAAAATATTTACATAAGCTTCCGAGTATCTAGACTTTTGCATTAAAAAAAATTGTGGTATATTTTCAAGAATTGACTAGCTTGCAAAAAAATATAACATATACATATAAATATTGATGATATAATTCCTCTAAAAAAGTGTTGTTCTTAGCCTTAGAAAATTTTGTTATCCAAGGCGTGAGACTGGTGTTCTTGTGAACTGGGTAAGCCCCGAAAATACATTATAATACCACAAAAGCCTATGACTGAACGTAAAACCAGACCCCGCCCCTAGAATCTCCTCCCTCTTAGGTTTTTTAACCCCAAAAATCCAACAGCGGCCACAAAAATTACACAGATCATTTCGAAATTTACATTACACCAAACAGCCGAAGGGTGAGAAGGGCCATTGATTAGATACAGATTCGGATATGGTGCAGTGAACCCCGCCCCATGTTACCACAACAACAAAAAACCTCTAACGCAGTGGGCAAGCCCCCCTTGGCCTTATGTAGATCCAATAGATTTGACGATATTACAACAGTTCCGAGTCAGTCTATTAAAAATCATTTGGCCAGCGGGAAGCCGCCAGCTGCGGATGAATCAGCATTGGCGTTTTGTGTTGTTATTGTAACACTTACAACACTTTTTCATGTCGTGTGGAGGAAAAGCTGCGGGCATGAAACTTATAAATAGATTGATTCCCACGCCCACGTGTCTATTTCTAGGTCTCGTCTGCGACTTTTCTCGGGCCTTATGTTTGGTTTATTCACATGGCATTGCATTGTCGCTGCTATTTTCCCCCTCTGTTTTCTTGGGCTTTCCTTGGATTGTGCAATTTGGCGAATTTCCACCTTGTCTTCCCTTTTGTTTGCTCTCGGCCACTTTCCTTTGCGATTTGTTTCCCTGCTTGCTTAATTTGTGTTATTTTCTCGTAATAATTACTGACCATTTACCCGCTGTTCCAATTTCTCTCATTTTGCTCATGATTTTCCCTCGCCCGCCGAAACACGTCAATGTTTTGGTTTTTTCTGCTCTGCATTAATAATTTTCTTCCGCAATGCTTATGTCCAATTCGCTTTTGCCGCCCAACTAAAAATAAATTCCCACACATCCAAAAACCTTTGTGTTTGTGTGGTGCTATAATAAAAATTTCAATTTATAAACTTTTCAAAATTTTTCGCACAACATTTCGCCTACCTCCTCCTCAGTTCTCATCCCACCACCTGCTGTTTTGGTTGGCACTGTGGATTCGATGCTATTAAAAAGAAAATTGAAGTGAGCAGTCTTTTCAAATTGTATTACCCATGTCTATGATCAAAAATGAAACAGTACTTAATATAGCTACTCGAACTTTATATCCTAATGCCTCTTATGCGCATTTATTTAAAACAGTTTTTTTCGTATAGTTTTAAAAAGTGTGTTATGGTAGCTCCGATCCCTTTAATACCCGTTTAAATCAAATTACAACCACTGTCGGCGTCAACGACTCGCTGCGAGAGTTCTAAAATTAAATATTTAAATTTGTCGTCTTTAAACTCGGCTCCGCTCTGCCGCCATTTATTACATTACATTATAAACTTTGGCCGTAAAACTCATCTCTATTTAAATTAACAATTCAGATTTCTAATAAAAATTGGAAAAACCGAGGAGAAGAAGAAACGAATTCAGCGAAAACTGGAAGATGAATCATGTTGGGAAAGGGGACTTAACCGGTTGAACAATAAAACCAACTGATCAGCCTTTAATTTACGGCCAACGGTGATAACAAAAATGCCCGAAAGATAAATGATAGCGTTGAGATAACGTTATTTGCAAGAATCGGCATAACAACTTCCGGTGAGGTAAAAAACAATAACAACACAATGGGGAAAGAGGAGAGCGAGAACACTTGCAAAAACGCACACTCTCTCTCATTTTCTCTCCCCCACGACCAGAAATTAAAGCATGGCAATGCCGTCAGCTGGTTTCTCTCTTTCGATCTCCGTGTATTTTCTTGCTTTGCATTCAATTCTCAACGATTCGTTGCCGCGTACGGCTGCAAAAAAGTTTTTGTTAATTTAACATTTTTTACCTCGCTGCGTTTTCCGTGTTTTTGTTTTATAATGTGCAGCTTCGACTTTGTGTACAAACGTAGCATTAAGTTAAAAACCAGATTGGCCTTCATTGCTGGTTAAAAAGCGACCAATGTAAATATGAAAAGTGCGAGTGCAATGCTCATTGCGTGACTTTCCATCAAGCTCAATATAAATATAAATGCGCAGCGTTTTCTTATCGCACGTTTGATTGTGCGTATGTGTGTGTGCTTTGTGTTTGATTGTGTGTGATTGCAGCAAGAAGTATATCTGTGTATGTAGGTTACGGCTAAATTAGCACCAAAACCATCTCCCATGTAAAAATGAAAAGAGAGGAAGACAACACGCAACCAACTGTTGTTGCTGTCTCCTCCTCGTCTCCACACCTTTATCTAACTTTATCGCTGTTTCTCCGCCTTGTTGTTTGCTTATCATCGATGCGGTGACACAATTCAAGTTTAATCGAAGCGACAACAAATTGAAAAGTGTGAGGAAAATCGAAAATCTCAGTGCAAATGCCGCCATATCGATGGTGATGTAATTTGCATATACAACAATAACTACAACAGCAAGCCACCACAGAGATAACAACAACAAACATTGGCTTTTGCAGACCGCAGACTGAACGCATACATAATTTTTGGAGTGACTTCAGGTTTATTAAAGCTGTGCCATGTAGGCAGCTCCGTATGTTGTTTTGGTTGCTGTCTTTGCCAAACACACTTGTCGAATGTGTTGAGTCCCTCGAGTTTGTGATTAAAGCCGCTTGATTCCGATACGGGTAAATAAATAAATGAAAACACTTCAACCGTGCCAGCACATCCACTTTCTGCAAAAAACTATTAGGAGTTAAAGTTTTTTTTATGTTTTTGCTTTTAGTTTGCTACATTAAATTTAAGGTCTATTAAATTCTTACAGTAAACGGATATATATTTATTTATTATTTAAGGGCAGTGAAAACTAAACATTTTTTTACAATGACAAACTTATACACTTGAAAAGTTTGCCTTCTTTGTCTTGAAAATAATTTAGAAGATAAAATTAAACGAGCTCATGGCTAGCTAATATTTGCTATTTTTTTATAATCGGAAAATACAATGATTCACTATACAAAATAAAATATGAAATGACTCCATATTCTGCAATATTTAAGCAGTGATTTGATTTTTTATCAGTTTCGTGACCTTACACTTATGACTACGTTCTGTAAAGAACAATCTGTAACGGAATTTCTCACTCTGTGAATCATTTCACTGATGAAATGGCTTTGATTTATAAAAACCAGTTCCAAATGATGTATTATTTGTTTGTGTTGCTTTAATTTCCTCATTAACATTTGCAAGTCTTCTTTGTTTAATCTATTTTATACATTATAGCTTATTTTTACTGTTTGCGGATAAAGCAAAAGAGGTTCAATAAAGTAACATTACAATTAGTTTTTCGGCTTTTAAGTCGAAAAAATCACTGTTTGCTTCTTGTAGGGCATTTATAATAGTTTGAGTATGGCAATATTCAGGCCCCAAGCTATCTAACTGAACCGGCAAATGCCTTAAATGCCGCAGACGCCCACAGAAAGATGGCAAGGTGCTGAGTGACTGCCACGAGATTATGGTCTCGCAGATAGTCAGTGTTTCGATCTTAACCGATTCTGTTTGACTTGAGTCAGCCGGTGGCAGTTGTCAGTGAAATCCAAGTCAAAAGAAGCAGGTATTTCCCCCACCCGCATCCACCTGTTTGCTCCTCCTTATCCCCCGCCGACTGTGTCTCCTCCGCTGACGTGTGTGTCATGCGGATGGCTGGCCAGAAAGAAAAAGCGTCAGCGGCGACGTCGTCGTCATTTGCTGCTTTTAGACAATGCTACAAGTTCCTACACCTACGACCTAGAATTTGCCGAATATGTCAACAGGTATATACTCTATAGGCAGCCATAAAGCGAATAAACTACGCACAGACACAAGCTCACCCGACTATATCTCTAGTTCTTTTTATATATATAATATACACTCAAGCTATCTCTATATGCTTGTATAAATAAAAGGGGAATTCATTAAAATTTATTTATGTTATCTTTTCTTTTTTTTTTTGCAAAATTCATTTTCGATTTGTATTTTTAATCTCCTAAGCACTTAAACATATTGCAACATGTTAAAGACTTATTCTACTAAATTGGTAAAATGTTACGTATGTTGAAAGAAAATTTATCAAGTGAAATTGAAAGTGTGAAAGTGTAAGGTACTGCAATTCGAAATTGCATGAGAATTTCTGTCCCCTAAGTTCAGGGCCTCTTTAAACGGTATAAACTAGAGGCCAAAGTCTCTCCCGTCTGAGGCATGCGCGCTGCGTTTTTCCGGGTCAGAAAAGGAAAAATGGCTCAGGGACAATTCGAGGGTTCCATGGTGTAATGGTTAGCACTCTGGACTCTGAATCCAGCGATCCGAGTTCAAATCTCGGTGGAACCTGATCTAGAGTTCTTATTTTATCGAGTCCTAAAAGGATGCACTTAAAATGCACACATTTATCAGGTTTTATCTATCAATATACATATGTATATTTCTTCAACCAAATTGAAGTTAGTATTAGGACATAACTGCATTCATAGTTATAGTTTCTAAAGTATAATATTTTATTGCAAATGTAATTATTTGGATAATAAAATACAAAAACTGTATAGTTTTTAAAATGCATTGTATATCTGTGGCCATCGCTTTATTTAAGACGATTATATATCTGAAACCATATACATAGTATATATCTCTAATCCATTTGGTTTTGTAGTTGTGTTAATAGACAAATTTATGTGACGCTACGCACACGCACCCCATCGAAAGTCATAAATTAGATCACAAAAATTTGAAAAAAAAAGTATACACACGAACATATCGAGTGATCCGACTATAAGAACTGAATCTCAAGATACAACCCACACCAGACAGCAACATAAACATAGCCCATCGATGTTGGTCAGTCGAACAACAAGTCTTGAAGTTCAGTTCAGTTTGAGATTGCCGCCGAGTGTGTAAATGCAAATTGTCATGTCACTTGGCCCGAGGGCTAATTTAAGTCAAGTCAAGCACTTTCCTCCGCAAAAGCCAACAAACAGACAATTGCCCCGCTGTAATGTCTGATAAAAAACACTCGCGCATGAAATCAAGCCAAATTGTGTCAAGGGGGCTGCATGACAACCAGCGCCAACAACAATACAAATTAAATAAAATTAGCGACTATTTTGCACGAAAATGAATGGGGGATACGGGAGATCTGGGTTTTAAGACGAGCGAGGGGGACGGAAAACGCTTGAGCAACTTTGCCCCAAAAGTTGATGGACGGCTAACTGAGCGCCCTACACATGCGCCATGTATTACAACTCTCATTCAGTCTACACAGAAAACAAAGCTAGCATGTAAAATCACTAATCACTTTGAGACTTCTTAAAATAATGCATGGTTTTCGAACCCTAGTTTATTATTTTCATCTAATTTATTTAATTTTTTATAATATGTTTTCCGATTCTGGTTATAATTTAACAAAATAATTAATTTTTTTATCTTCGGTACCCTTTCCGATCTTTGATCCTATAATTATTCTGATCTCTGATCTTTTGATTTTCTGAGATATAGAAAATTTTTATGTTTGCTGATCTATGACCTTATTTTTTCCCCTGTACTTCTTTGGTCTCTCTTGTTCATAGTTCGCGTGTGTGGGCGATGGCATAATGGGGTTTTCGAACGACATTGAACTCGAAAAAATTGAAAAGTGTCGGCGGGCCATACAAACTAAGCTGTCTTTGACTTTGCTTTACTCCCATTCGTGTGAGTGAGTGTGCCTCTATTTGTTTATGTTTTTTATTTCGCCTTTGCTTTTACTGCAAAAAGATCAAAAACAACCCGAAATTTAGTTCTGCCGAGTGCTGACTGCTCCAACGGTATATGTGTACATATATGCTCACACATATCCCCACTTATTGAGCCCTCAACTAACACGCCTATCTGATTGTTTATCTTTTCCAGAAGCCAGAAGAGGATCCGACCAAAAAAACAAACGCATTGGATTGCAATATTTGCTGGCCAAGCAACTGTAAAAATAAGCGCAGAAACCGCCACTAAAAAGTGGAATACACATCTGTAAAATGGTGGACTATTATAAAGTTTTGGATGTGGCGCGCTCAGCTACCGACAGCGAAGTGAAAAAGGCGTAAGTAGTATTTAAATGAATTAGCTATAATCCATTAGCCAAAACCTTTCAAAAATGTGTATTCTACTATATTTTCCACCAACAGATATCGAAAGTTAGCTTTGAAATGGCACCCAGACAAGAACCCCGACAACCTGGAGGAGGCCAACAAACGCTTCCGCGAGCTGTCTGAGGCCTACGAAGTCCTATCCGACGGTAAGTTCCTGGCAGAGAACAGAAGTAACCTTTACTTTGATCCCAAATCAAATAAAAAAGGGTGGTTACGATGTGGGCAATCTGGGAATGGTGTTCCATGGCGGGACCAATGATAAGTCTCTATTGTGTGTGTTTAGCACGTAAGCGCAAGATCTACGATGCCCGTGCCACGCTGCACAAATCCTCGACCACCGGAAGCAGCAGCAACAGCAGCTCCTATTCCCGCTATCGCACTGGAAGCGGTGGATCCTCGGCCTATGGCCGGGACTACGACTACGACTACTATCCGGGCTCGGGCTACGGGTCCGGATCCGGCAGGCGGTCCGGTAACCGCTATCAGGCCTTCACCTTCCGCAACATTTTTGAGGGAACGCCCTTCCACAAGCTGTTCGGTAAAGCCAGAGGCAAAAGCGTTGCAATTGTTTGGTTATTTTGGTTTTTGCTGACTGACATCCTCGCGCACGTCGTTCTGTTTCTGTTCTATACTTTCTGCAACTAAACGCTGTCCCTTGCAGTGATGGGATGCATTTTAGTAGCCTTGGTTCCGTTTTTAGCTTTTGCCATTCAATTACACATTATCCAAAATGAATTTAAAACTTTAAGATTTACCTTTGAAACAAGAAAGCTTGCCATAAAATATTCCAATTAATGTATTACACAAGTAATTATTTTATTTTGTTTTACACATCAGAGTTACGTAAGACCCTAAATTTGTTTTTTGATGACTTACCTATTTGGAGATTAACTAAAATAAATCCCATCACTGTTTTTATGTCAGATTTAAGCTAACGCCCAGCAGCTCGAGAGTTGACTACTAATTATTTTAAATATTCTTGGTTTCCTTTACTTATCCTGCCCTTCGATTAACTTTTCACAGAAAAGAAGCGTCGCATCTACGACGAGTACGGCAAGGATGGTCTGGGTGACCGCGGACAGAGTCGCTCGCATGCCCGCCACCACTATAATACACACGATTTCGATGACTTTGATATTATGGGCGGCTCTCCGTTTGTCTTCCGGCCGCCCGAGGAGGTATTCCGCGAGTTCTTTGGAGTTAACTCGCCCTTCGCCGACTTCTTCAGAGGTAAGCGGTTTGCCTATAAATACTCTAGCACAATATTAACTATTGTTACCGGATTTCCAGATGCCAACGGATATTCGAATGGCAGCACGAGCGGGTCGAGCAGCAGTCGACGCCATGGCGGCAGCACTGGATCTTCGCGCCATCATCACCATCACCAGCACAAATTGGCCAGCCCGTTCGGGGCACCCATGCTCAACTACTCGATGATGGACTTCTTCATGCCCACCAGCGGCTTCACCTCGTTCTCCTCGATGACCAGCGGCAACGGCAGCAGTGGCGTCACTCACATCTCCAGTGGCCCCAGCGTCGGTGTCAAACGCACCTCCACTTCGACGGTGTTCGTCAATGGCAAGAAATTGATGACCAAGCGGTAGGCAAAACTTCTTAAATCATGAATTGAAGGTCTTTGTTAAACATTAACTATTTTTGCCTCTTGCAGAGTCGTCGAAAACGGCAAGGAAACTGTCTTTTCATATGAAAATGATGTCCTTAAATCAAAGACTGTGAACGGAGTTTCCCAAAAGCTCTCTTCAATAGCTAATTAATAAAATCCACACATATAAATATATATCTATATCAATATCAGCATCAGCACTGGCGTTAGCCGCAACAACCAATAACAGCAACAAAAATCAACAAAGAAAAAAGTCATAAATGTAAAGCAGAAAATTAACAAATCAAGAACTCGGATTTCTTAAATGCTTCGATATATGATACGTTTAACCAATTTGTTCTACATTAGAATCTAGTTATTTTTAATGGAGTGAACAGCAGCGTAAATGGAGGAGCAGCAGCAAGCGATGGACCAAGCAGAAAGCTCACCAACAGCAGAAGCATCAGGATCATCCACATCAAGGAACAAAGGACAGACAGAAATGATCAAAATTCCCGGTCATAGCGAATTGTTAAAATTTTCTGTTTGAAAGTAGTTTTGATCGAAGCCTCTCATCGTTATTGCTTCGGTGAAATAAAGCCAACACCAGCGGCAGCAGGATTAACTGAAAAACACAACTGAATATGCTAAGCGCCTAAGCAATTTAGCCAATAAGTTCTAGGGCGGGCCAGATCTGTTAGAGCTGCTCGGAGCGAGTGCGTTTGGGTGTATATCTTTGGGGGTTAAATTATGTATTTTTCGTGTATGTATCTTTAGTCACTTAAGTTGCCACAATACTTACTAGGAAATCGAAAACTAAACAGCAACTATTTTAGCAACATGAAAAATAAACTAAATTGAAATGAGTTGAATGGCTTTGCGTTAACTTTTCTGTACATTGTAAAGAATAGGAATTAAACTACATGCGACATATATAATGACATTAAATGTTTATAAATATTTCATAACCTACAATTTGTATTAATTTTAATGCCGTATCCTAGCGTGCCGTCGTTTTTTTAAATGCTTAAGACTATTCTCACATAACCCGCAAAAGAATTGAAAGAGAAACCAACAAAATTAATCTTAAATAATCGCCCATAATTTAATACTTTGTTTTAGTAGAACCTAAATAAAGAAATTAAAACAGAAAAACAAGAACATTGAAATATAAAACACAAGCGAAACAATTAATTAAAGTGTGTTTTTTTGGCTGGTTCTCACAAGATTTACTTCAGTAATTTGAAGTTCCAAGTTCTGTTGACCTGTTATTTTAAATCTAAGTGACACAAAATTTCTCGTTGAAAACGGTCGGCAAACCCGACATGTTTAACCAAACCCCATTTTGAAGTACCAGGCGAACAGAGTGCAATAGTGGGTGGCTAGTTTTTTTTTTAATTTTCCAAGTCCCCAAAAGTATGCCACTCTTTTTTATGGAAAATGTACATAGCCAAAAAACGCCTATTAATGCATTCTGTTGGCCTGTTACCTTAAATCTAAATGTTATAAATTATCTCGTTGACTTAAATTATAATACCGTTTCCAAGGGTATAAGAGTATTTTTGTTTTGAACGGCCGCGCATCAAGTTCCAATTGGCAACGCGTATTTGACGATAGTGAAAACAATCGATATTCGCAGAAGATCATCGATGTTGCCAACTTGCTGGATACATGGATCGATAGACGTCTTTATATTTTGAGAAGTTAATAACAAAAAGCGAGCAAATGGGCAAAAAATGAGTCGCGATTCCGATCCCATAAGGTGGTTTCACGGCAACCTATCCCGTGAGGAAGCCGACGAACTTCTCAAGCAAGGTAAATTAAAGGAAGGACCCGAAGTTTTCCCAGAGCCCAGAAAGATGTGGGCGTGGTGGTGAAGCTTAATGAGAGGTAATTGAAATCGTAATCAACAGGTTACGAGGACGGGACTTTTTTGGTGCGTGAGAGCAGCTCGGCGGCCGGGGACTTTGTGCTGAGCCTTCTCTGCCAGGAAGAGGTGTGCCACTATCAGGTGCGGCGACATGGCGGCGAGGACGCCTTCTTCTCAATTGACGATAAGGTACAGACAAAGATCCTGCACGGATTGGACACCCTGGTGGACTACTACCAGCAGGCGGCCAATGGCTTGCCTACCAAGCTTACGGTGCCTCTTATCCGGGATGCGCCACCGCACAATACACGCAGCCACGGAGTGAGCAATCTTCTGCACCGTGCTACTAGCAAAAATGAGGGCAAGGTGGTCTTCGAGCTGCTCAAATGCGGCTACCGAAACTTTGATGCCAAGAACCAGGATGGACAGACGGCCCTGCACCTAGCGGCTCTCAATGCGGACGAGGATATTCTCAAGAACTTGTTAAATGCCAAGGTGCAAGTCAACAGCTCCGACTCATATGGCTACCAGCCTTTGCACGTGAGTGTATCCCTTTATTTAAAAAGTATTTCTTTTCTAATCCAACCTTATGCATTTGCAGTATGCCGCTCGCTCTAAACCAGCCAGTTTTATACGCATACTCATCGCTGCGCAGGCAAATGTCCAGGGCAGGAACATAGAGAACGGACATGTGCCGCTGCACGAGGCCGCCAAGTACGGCAATCTGGAGGCTGTGCAGGAACTGCTATTGGCCGAGGCACCGCTGCTCCCGCGAACCAGCGCGGGTGAGTTCCCCTTCGATTTGGCGAAGGAAGCGGGTCAAGCGGCAGTGGAGGAATTTTTGCTCAACTATAAGCTCCCGCCGGCAAGCACCAGCAGAGATCAGTGGTATCATGGCACGCTGACCCGCGACGAGGCCGTGGCCATACTCAAAAAGCACGCCAAGATGCTGCTGGCAAAGCAACCGCAGATCGACACTTCTGGCTGTTTTCTTGTTCGCTATTCCGAGTCACCGGCGGCCTCTGGATTAGTTCTGACGTTGCTGAGCGACCAGGTGGTCAAGAATTTTCGTATTTCGCAAGCTGATCTCTACCAGAACGGCGTCAAGTTGCAGTCCGGCGGGGTGAGTAACTTATAAAGTATATCACAAACAGCATTACTAAGAGAACTTTGCTTGCAGTCCAAGTTTCTGTACATTGATGACGGTCCCTACTGGCCCAGCGTGGAACATTTGATTGCCCACTTCATGCGCTTTTCGTATGGGCTGCCAGTGAGCCTCAAGTTCGCCGTACCGCCGCAACCCAAACCGGAGGTGCCCTCGTTCGCCACAATACCTCGATCCTCGGTGAAGCCGAAGTCTACTTCACCAGCTACTCCGCCCACTCCGGTGTCCCCAAACCCCCACTCAGTCCACCACCACCACGCTCACGTGCCCGCCCTGCCAATCGCAAAGAAAAAACAGAAGGACAGCTCTATGTTCAACACACTGCGTCTGACGAGTCCGAAGAAAGCATTGTTTGACATGAACAGCCTGCGCAAGAGCAAGTCCAAGAGCAAGCGCAGCGAGTCCGAGAGCAGCGTGAGTGGATCGCAGGCCAGGACGGAACAGGAACTGCAGGCAGCGGCTCCCATGCTGAAGAGCCTTTCCTTCTCCACAGAGTTCTTCAATGCAGACGGCGGAGCTGTGGCCGCTGCAGGCGGCGAGCTATACAACGTGCCCAGGAACAACACACCCATTGAGATTGACATGCCACCCATTGCCCAAAAGACTGAGGCCGAAGTAGAGTACTTCACGAAGAGCGATGTGGCCATTGAGCGAGAGCGAGCTAGCCAGTGGAGTGCCAATGGATACCAGCCAACCGAGGATGTGCTCCAGCTGTTGGATCAGCAAATCAAAGCTCCAGCCACAGCGCGTCTCAACTCGGTGGTGTCCACCGTTTCCACAGAGAGTGAGATGGCCAGTTACCTGCACCGCAAGTGCAGTGGAACACCGAACACACCCAACTCCTCTGTCTTGGAGGCAGCCAAGCTGAGGTTTTTCATTGACCCAGAAAATTTAATGCTGGACAGAGAGATCGGACACGGGGAGTTCGGCTCAGTGCACAGTGGCTGGCTGGTAAAGAAGAGCGCTGCTGGTGACGAATCCCGCGTGGAGGTGGCGATTAAGATGCTCAGCGACGAGCACAGCAACAAGCAGGAGTTCCTGCGCGAGGCCTCTGTCATGATGCGACTGGAGCACAAGTGCATTGTGCGTCTTATTGGCATTTCCAAAGGTGAGATGCTTATGATGGTGCAGGAGCTGGCTCCGCTGGGCTCAATGCTGCAGTACATTCTGGATCACGGGGCCGAGATCAAGGCCAATTCGGAGCTGAAGGTCTGGGCGACGCAGATTGCTTGTGGTAGGTATTCCAAAACAAATTTATTTTACCATTTTGCTAACACCATTTTACAAAATCTTTACTAGGCATGCACTATCTGGAATCTCAGCATTTCGTGCATCGTGATTTGGCAGCCAGGAATATTTTGCTAACCGCACGTCACCAGGCTAAAATCAGTGACTTTGGCATGTCGCGATCCCTGAGACCCGGCAGCACGGAATACCAGTTTACCCAAGGCGGCCGATGGCCCATCCGCTGGTACGCACCGGAAAGCTTTAACCTGGGCATCTTTTCGCACGCCAGCGACGTTTGGTCGTTTGGCGTTACCATCTGGGAAATGTTCTCCCTGGGCGCACCGCCCTATGGCGAAATATCTAATGTGGATGCCATCAAGTTGGTGGACAGCGGCGAACGTTTGCCCCAGCCCAAGATCTGTCCAGCCTATATTTACGCCGTGATGCAGAGCTGCTGGAAGGAGCGACCCAAGGACCGGCCAACCTTCGCCTACCTCACGGAGTTCTTCGCCCGGGAGCCCGACTACCAGAATCTTCCTGAGTTAGTGCAAACGGTTCACATCTAAGCCAGTAATCCTCTTTCCAATCAGAGTGCAATTTTCTATATCTATTTTTAAATTGTCTTCTGTTCCGATTCTTGGATCGCTATTGTTTTGTCGCCTTCTCGAAGTCCCTATTCATGTTTTTAGTTTGTATTATATTTTATATACAGATGTACAACCAATTTGTGTCAAAAGAATGCGAACAAGTGCCTTAAAAGTTTATTATATTAATTTTGTATTCATGTTTACAAATCCATTTTGTTATATTGGTTATACGAAATAAAAGTAACTATTTTTATATGCACTGATATTTGCTTTCATATTTAATTTCTCTTCAAAAAAATAATAATAAAGAAATACATTTGAATCGGCAGTTTGTTTAAAATTTCGCTCTTTAAACATTTAATTGCAGATCTTTTTATAAAAAACAGATTAACAAAAGTAAATAGTTTGCTTGTAAAACGCTTAAAAAGTAGGTTAGTAATATGATTTCTTGGAAAATATACATCTATGTTAGAAGGTTAGTAAAACTACATAGAGGTTATTAGTTTTCTTTTTTTTTAAATTTTTTTTTGAGCTAACACAACAGCAATCAGGCCGAGCCGTTAATCGCCTGCTTCACATTCGACGCCTTGACGAGTTTCAGGGCGCCCAGTATGCCATTAAGGTTTTCCTCGTTGTAGGGCTTGCCCTGGAGCGGAGTGACCACTGGAACGAGCTGCTCGCTCTCCGGCAGCTGGATGCCAATCTCCTTCATCAATCCCTATGAATTGCACTTTGATTACAGAATGTTACAATAGAATACTGAAACACTTACGGCCTCCACTTCCACGCTTAGTTTCAGCTTCATGTCCTGGTCATCGCCCTTTACATCCAAATCCTTTTGCACGGTGAACTTCGGGGTCTTGCCAATTACCCAATCCCAAGAGCTGTAGTTGGAGCGCAGCTTCTCGATGCCGGGGAACCACTTCTCCGTTGGGTTGATCAGCTGGAAGCCACGCTGCTTCATCGTCTGTGTTCTACCGCCGTCTTCCAAAGTGGTTGCTGCCGTCCTCAGATATTCGTAGCCTACAGCGGAGCGCAATTGTGACACGTTCACGTTGCGATTGACATCCACCAGGTTGCGAATGGGCGACGGCACTGAAGCCGTGGCCTTGCTGATATACTTGGCCGGCTCTCGCACCAGTGATTCCCCCAAATGCAGCTTGTTGGCGCTGGCCAGAATGGTGCAGTGGTGGTACGAGTTCGGGTGTCCCAGCTTAGCAGCTGTTCCGGAAATCTGTAATTGAACAAGGGCGAAATCGTTTGAGCGGGCTCACAACAAAGACCAGATGCACAGCGAACCAGCTGTTGGCAAAGTGGGCTGACGCTTATGTGGGGTCAGCGCGGGGTCGAGCCATTCCCTGATAAGAGCTACCGCTTCTGCTCCTCACCTTTTTATTCGAGACAACAATGTCGTCGCGCTCGTTGATCTCCGCTTTGATGGCCCACTCGCGAAACAAGGCCCTTGTCACGATGTTTAGGTTGTACTTGCGATCGTATCGCTCTCGTGGCGAGAAGAAGGTGCAGTTTAGGTTCCCGAGATCATGGTACACCGCACCGCCTCCACTGTTCCTCCGGGCCAAAGTTATGCCGCGCTCCACTAGCCGCGAGACATTGGCCTCAGTGAACGGGTTCTGGTGGCGCCCAATGACCACACACGGATCGTTGGCCCACAGCAGCAGGACATGGTGGTGGCTGAAGTCAAAGTTCTTGTACAGCCAGTCCTCGAGGGCCAGATTGGTAAACACATCGCTTGACTGCGAAATAAACACGGATTTCTTGATCTCCGAATCAGGCACCACGGGCGGCGGTTGACGCTTAGGCTTCCTGATCTCCTGCTGCTGTTGGCCGGCAGGCGGTGGTACCCCTTCGCTAGAGGCCAGGCGCGTCACCTGTCCGCCAGAGGAGAGGAGCAGCCGCAGCTGACTGGAATTACGACGCAGCAGCCTGCTCATTGTGGTCCACAAGGAAGTCGGGTGTACGGCGGAATTTCTGTTGCCAGGTGAACTGAGAGAAGCAATGCACTTGCTAGCGAAACAAGGTCAATGGTGTCGAAAAAAGCTCTTGACGGGTTGATTGGTTGCTTGGCTGGTTGGTTTCTACGGTTCTCCGCCCGGTTCTGTTCTGTGTGTGTGCTCTTCTTTAGGTTATGTATGGGCCTACTATCTACGCTATGTATTCGTTTTGGTTTCGGATGGCTTTGGTCGCTCTGGACTTTAGACCCTGGTGGTCTGGCTGGCTCTGGATGTGTTTGCAGCCACCGAGCTGGCCGAGATCAGGTATTCGTGGAGGGCGGGCGTCTGATGGAGCCACTTCCAGGTTTGGTGCAGACCACAGACACGCTTGCGGAGACCCAGGCAGTCCTTGTTGGCACAGTTCACTGGCATACTACGCCTCACACCCATCCAAGTGGGGGATAACCAAGAGATCCGGTTATTCGAAGGGCCGTAGCGTTACGGACCCGATAAAACGGCCAAAGGGTTCGTTTCTTATTTAGCTGATACGGAAATTTTCCACTCTTTGTTCGCGACGAACGGTCGGGGGGTGGAGCGGTCGATCGCGGGTGGGCGGGGGACTTATAGCGCAAACAAACAAGTAAGATACGATCCAAATTAAGCAGCTGCGCGTGTGGGAAAAGCACGACCGATTGGCTTTCGCTTCAGATGAGCAGTGACTACCGTATGGCTGGTCTTCACTTCTTCTTGCCTAGCCCCCCAGTTGACATTCACAGCGAACTGAAAGCTCTGGGGGGTTCATATGTTTATTTAAACAATCACATTCTGGCGCCGCCAATAATTCATTTTAAACATTTTAATTTGGTCTTGAATAATTTACGCTAAACATTTGTGGTATTCGGTAAAGTCTAGAACAGCTGTGACATTAGTTTATTTTACAAGCAGCACACTTTTGGGGAACTCAGTTCGGTATTCCGCCATTGTTAATGTACGCCGCCTCCTCGGCATCGATGGGCTTGCGGGCAAATCGCGCCGGTAATTCGTAATCCTCGATTGCAGGTCCACCGGCCGCCTAAGTAAACAAGCATTACAAAATCGATTATTATGTCAGTAAAAAGCAGTAACATGTCGTAGTATAAATGGGCTGGGTTAACCTTTTTGCCTCCTGCTGGCTGGGAACTTGCCTGCTGGTTTGCGGTCTGCGCGCCTGGTGCACCTACTCCGCCCTTGCGGAAGTGGATAAGGGGCACTCGCTTTGCCAGACTGACGACCGTTGGGCGAACCATTTCAATAACAATTTAGTTTCAACCAAAATCCAAGAAAAGAGTAAAAGTTACGTCAATAACAGCTGACTATAAACTCCTGGGAGGGCTGCCAGATCATTCATCTGGCATAGGGGGTTATCGCTATCGAAATGGCTGCGTTTCCTGTGAATGACAAAGCTGAAAAAAGAAGCAGAGAAAAACTATTTTTGTGGAAGCTGATATTTGTTTCTATTTAAAATGAACTACGGTTAAACGATAGTCAGCTGCCGGTGCATTTCACTACATGAAGGCCAACGCTGGCATATAAACTGCCAGGAATAGTCTAATTACATCGGGGACCTCGGGTTTGAACTTCTCCGCACACAATATTATGGAACGCTTAAGGCTGAAGTGATTTTTACGAGTTTAACAGGTAATTATTTTAATAATTTTGGTTGGGTGTGAATAAATAATATCGGATGTTAAAATTTCAGTTAATGAAGTGACTAGAGGGCCATTGTTATTGCCAGGACTTTTAAATCATTTCAACCACAAATAATAAAATATATAGTTATTTGTAATGAACGCCGCCGGTGGAGGCAATGGACCTCAGGTGGCAGCAGCTACGGCTGCCAATAGCAGTCTCAGTAACAATTCACTCCTTGCCATGGCTTCCGGAGCCACCACAATGCCGATGGCCCAACTGGCCGACGGTTGGCTGGAACTAGAGTCCGATCCTGGACTTTTTACTCGGCTTCTGGAAGATTTTGGATGTAAATAATGATGAAGACGCCTTATTCCTCGTTTCCTATTAAAACTCTTTATTATTAGGTCACGACGTCCAGGTGGAGGAGGTGTATGACCTGCAAAAACCCATTGAGAGCCCCTATGGATTTATTTTTCTTTTTCGCTGGATCGAAGAACGGCGTGCCAGGCGCAAAATCGTGGAGACCACTGCAGAGATCTTCGTTAAGGATGAGGAGGCCATTTCAAGCATTTTTTTCGCCCAGCAGGTGGTGCCGAATAGCTGCGCCACTCACGCCCTGCTCTCTGTGCTTCTAAACTGCAACGAGAATAACCTGCAACTGGGGGATACTCTCAGCCGACTAAAAGCCCACACAAAAGGCATGAGTCCCGAAAACAAAGGACTGGCCATAGGCAACACTCCGGAACTGGCCTGTGCCCATAATTCGCACGCAATGCCGCAAGCTCGACGCCGCCTGGAGCGCACTGGAGCTGGGGTCGCAAGCTGTCGTTTTACTGGAGAGGCGTTCCACTTCGTTAGCTTTGTGCCCATCAACGGTCAGCTGTTTGAACTGGACGGTTTGAAACCATATCCTATGAATCACGGGGGTTGGGAGGATAGCGAGGATTGGACGGACAAGTTCCGCCGTGTAATGGCGGAACGTCTTGGCATTGCCACCGGCGAACAGGATATACGCTTCAATTTAATGGCCGTTGTGCCGGACAGGCGGATTGCAATAACGCACAAGCTAAAGATGCTGCGCACAAATCAGGCAATCGTGTCCGGGACACTACAGAAACTGCTAAAGGCGGACGAGCAGGGTGAATCGGGAAATGGAGATTCACAACGCCCGGACACTCCCACCACCTTACTGGAGCCGAGCGCCTTCACAGCAAGGGATTTGCAATCGCTGCTCAAAAACCTCGACACTGAGATTGCCATCAATGAGCAACACCTTGCCGACGAAAACGACCGGCGACAAATGTTTAAGGTGGACGCCAGTCGGCGCACTCACAACTACGACAAGTTTATCTGCACCTTCCTCTCCATGCTGGCGCACCAGGGTGTCCTGGGCGAGCTTGTGAGCCAGCATCTGCTGCCGTCGAAGAAGATAAGTGGCCAGGGCTCTGCCAATCGGATCAACAAGCAAAGCAGCTCCACCAATGCGGGAGGCAGCACCGCAGGGGCCGGTGCGACCACGCCCAAGAGCCAGCAACAGCAGGCCGCAGCCGCTAAAAATGGCAAGTCGCCCAGCAAAACTCCGGGCCGAAGGCGAAAGGGACGCAACAAGTGCAGAAAACGGAAGTAGAAGAGTTGTACATGTTTTAAGAATACAGTTTGCATTTCTAAAACTATTCATTCCAGTATTGTTTTACTACGATTTCCCCACCAAGAACTATTATTTAACTATAAGTTCGAATAAGATTAGTCTTAACGCCATCCCAAGACTTTTAGTTGGTTTTTAAACGGCGGCTCTTTCAAATACGAAATCAACTTGGCAGCTTCATTTTTATTTGATCGCTTTACGACCTTTTTAATAATAAAAAACCATTTTGTTCGTATGAATAAATGTTCTTGCGGACCTTGACACACCAAGGACCCAAAAGTGTATGCATTACATATGAATAATATATATTTTCTGATATATATCTATATGATAGTTGTATAACAAAAACGTAATCATTCAATAATTCCTCTGATTTCTTTTCCAATCGGGTGTATCTTAACGTTATTGTAAAATATTTAGTTGCACTCGTTAAGTTAATTCAACAGAAAACAATTCATAAAATTACGTGCAATCGATTATAAACTATAAAAGGCATTTGATGGGCTTGCAAATGGTTAACAAAACATATATCTGTATGAGCTAGACGACTTTTTGTGGTTTAAAACAAGTCAACTTTTTTTTATAGCTGGTTTCGGGGTGATGATATCGGTCCGTTAGATTAGGATGCTTGATAGTGTAGCTGATAGTTTGCTTGACTAAGCCTAAAAGTATTTTATTTGCCTATACCACAAAGAGGCATAGGTCCTTATATGCGTATTCCTAAATACGACGCGATGCGATGTGTGTGAGCAGTACAAGAGCAGCCTTTAAGAAAAACATAGACAATTATGTTTTATTACGGAGTTGGTAGTTGTTGATGACGTTGCAGTTGATAGGTCATTGCTGTTTTTAAATTTTGCTCAGTCCCAAAATACAGTTAACGATGCGACACAGTGCAACAAACAGGCGGCAAATTTTGTGACTTCTTGGGATTTCAAATGTTTACTTTTGCCTCTGGAGTGTTCAACTTGAAGTTGCCTCAGTGGTGGTGGCACTTTCTCCGTTTGTTAGCTGCGATCCTGTTACCGCCTGATCATTAATGTCCTTCGAGGCCCCTTCCTCCGCCTCTCCATTGTTGTTGGCAGCAGCCACAATGGATTTGATGGCATCGTTTACCTCGCTCTCGGCGCTATTGGCCTTGAAATGCTTCTCAATTTCGCTGCGCACCTTGACAATGTCTTTTTGGCTGTTTGGGAACAAGTAATTTGTAAACAAAACCTTTTAAAACACGGCATTGCTAGCCTCACCTAATCTGCACGAACAGAATGCCATTGATAGTGTTCAGCATATCCAGCACGGAGCCCATCGAGGGCGGTGTGATGTGGATGGGCGGCAGGTCGCTGGTCAGTTTGCCACTGGAATAGATGTCGTTCATCTTGCGCTGCAGCAGCACAGCCTGCTGAGTCAGAAGGCGCAGGCACTCCGCCGAATCCCTGGTCTTTTCATGTTTCTCCCCAAGCTATTGAGCTATAAAAGTTAGCCGAAATTTTGGAAACTGAGATCGGAATTCACCCACCTGAGACTTGTAAATGGAGTAAGTTTCCTTTTCGTTGTTTAAAGCCGAGCGGAAGTCACCCATGCAGGACTGAGTGCGGGCCATCAGGTGATAGCTGACCGCTACATGCATGGCCTTGTTGCCAAAGTACTTGAGGTTCAGCTTCAGGGCGTGCTCGATAAAACGCAGCGACAGCTCGTACTCACCCAGAGCATGCAAAATCAAACTTATGTTGCTCTGAAAATAAAAAGAATTTAGATTAAACTCTACTGCTAACCAAATGAATGTCTCAACTTACATCGATGAGAGCCACCTCAGGATGATCTTCACCGCAGATGAGCACCATCAGATAGCGTGCTCTGTACAGCAGCTTAAGGGACATTCCCACATGTCCGTTGGCAAACGAATAGAGCGATAAGTGTGTCTAGGGAAAGGACAAAGATATTAATTGTAATTTTTTAAGTTTAAGCAAAGAACATACATATTCCAAAATGGTTGAGGGGTGGTCAATGCCGTTCACCCGCTCGCTCATGATTACTGCCCGCTGCTGGATGGCCAGAGCATCCTGGGCATCTCCCAGCAAATAGCTGAGCCTGGCCAGCATCCGCAGACAAGATCCGTTCTCCTGGTGCATCGCCCCGAAAACGTTGTTCAGCAAGTTGAGGGCCTCGCTGATCAGCTCGTAGCCCTCCTTGAACATGCCCTGCTGGATCTTGGCCTGCCCCGTGGTGTAGAAATTGTAGGCATCGGTTGCCCGGGGGGCTAATGTGCTTGACTACCGGGAATACGTTGACGATGTCATCGTCGCCGAAAGTGGGCTTGTGCTTGGACTCGAAGTTGTACTCGCGCAATAGCACCTGGATGCCCACCTTGAGGCAGAAGGCACGCAGCAGGCTGATCCTCAGAATACCGTACTTGCTCACCGCACTTTCAATCGAGTCGCAGTCAAGGTCCCAGTCCCAATAGGCCTTGGCCTCGCGCCGAATTTGCTGCCACAGCGAGCGAGGGGTAACCAGAGCCCAGTCGGAGGTGGATGAGGCATTCGAGGAGCCCGATGAGCTGCCGTTCTGGTTGCCAACCGCCTGTTGCTGCTGCTGACCCTTGCCGCCCTTGGATGACTTGTGCTTGTTGTGCTTGCCGCCATTGGTGCGTTTTTTGTGCGCCTCCTCACTGCTCACAGCCGGATTGACTGGTCCGTTGGTCAGCAAACAGTTGAGGAAGTGGCTGATGGCGGCGGACAGGTGCAGAGGCTCTGTGTTCTGCATGTAGGTGTAGTAGATGTGTTTGGTGGCCCGCACGATCAGTTCGAGGATAGCGATCCTGTACAGGTAGTCCATACGCGGCATCTGGCCCAGCATCTTGATAACCTTGCCCAGGTAGCGCACGTTTATGCCGTGACTGTGTAGGGATTCGGTCAGGCTCTGGCCATCGATTGGCGGCGAGGAGTGGGCCAGGTGCTCCTTGATAAAGGCGGGTATCTGCTTAAGGACCAGAAATTCGGCGGCTTCCTGTACGAGAACCTTCTGCTTGGCCAGCGAGCTGCAGGTGCCCTCCTCGCCGTCGACGTGCCGAATGCCGGGCGAGAACACGTCGGGGTTGAAGCGGAAGTCGAACTCTTTTTCCTTCAGCGATCCGACGGCGGCGCAGGCTCGTTTAACTACCTCGGCGGCTTGCACCTCGTTGGAAGTGGCAACGTTGGACTGCGCCTCCCGGATGGCGTTCACCATGGCCTCGGCGGTCTTTGTGTCGCCGGTAGAGGGCTGCGACTTCTCCTCCTTCTCTTCCATCTTCTCCTCTTTGCTTTCAGATTCCTCTGCACCGTTTGTCTTAGCTTCCGCCTCTGCGCCCTCCAAAGCGGGAACTGGCTTCTCCTCAGCCTTTTCAGTCTGCTTTTTGGCATTGAGCTGCTGCAGGTGCACGGCGGCAATCCGGATGAAGCTCACATAGCGGTCCTCGATGAACGCCTCGAGCAGTTCCTGTCGCAGGCAGCACAGCTTGTGGCGATGCTCGATGGGGAAACCCATATCGACCAGTTCCTTGCTTATTTGCACGTCCTGCAGCTTCAGGAAGTTGACGTCTGGCGGGAAGGTGCGCAAAAGGTCGAGGATGTAGTGCCGGCCATCGTTGCCGATGATGCCCTTGCACTCTACCGAGGAGCACAGCTCCACGGGCTCATCCCGCTCATTCAGCACCGCATGCGGCAGGATCTTCAGATGTTTTCCTGCCTGTCGAAGAAGTTCCAAGTACTTGGGATGACTCAGCACCGTCTTGCCAAAATCGATGGACCCATAGACCACGCTCTGCTCCTGCTCCCGTTCGAGAATTCCTGGGATGATAGACTGAGCGGTCACGCGATATCCGCGGTAATCAATTACCACGGTTCCCAGTGTGTACAATCCTTCCACATCTACGGCATTGTAGACCCGCACACCATGAAGATCATATCGCGGGGCAACAAATGCAGCTGCGTCGCCGCCCAACTCCTTGTAGTGGTCCCTTACATCGAAACCCAGCGAGAAGAATATGTTGTTCCAGATGAACATCTGCATTTTGGAATCCTCGCCGGGATTGATGGCCAGCACGTTGCCGTCAATAACGGCCATGGCGCCTCTCGTGGCGGCGGTCACGAAGTCTCCGTGCACCTTGAATATGGCGCGCTCGCGCAGCAAGCGCTCTGGCAGTGTTTTACGTGGCAGTTCCCGCGTCGTCTGCAGCTCTTCGTTCCAGTCGCGCGTCTGTCCAGGGATGTGCTCCTCATAGCTTCGGGTCAAACAGACAAAAGTGAAGTACAATATTTAATAAAATGGAGACGCATAAGCCCTTAGTATTCCTATATTTTGCTCAATTAATTTTTTTAACCAAAAATCACACTAGATTAGTGCATATAGTTTAACTTTAAAAGCGGCATAGTGATAACTTACCCCAACTTGGAGCTGAAAGCATCCTCAGCGCGAATGGCGTCTACGGTGTGCTCAAGAGTGGGCGATGCCCACTGGTACACCTGGTAGGGCGTGGCGACCCGCTCGAAGGCATGGCGCATGGTGCGCCGCTTCTGGATAGTCTGGAAGGCACGTCGGAACGATGGCGATATGTGGGAGAGCAGATCGATCAGCGAGTGGCTGAGGTGGCTGGGATTGTCGGGCTTGGGGTTGAAGGTGTCGTCCGTTGACTGGTTGATGTAGAACCCTTTGGAGCAGGCCGAGATGTGGAAGCGCTTCTCCTCCATGGTGACGACGTACAGATACATGAGGTCGCCGTGCAGCTTGCGAGGGCCGGGCGGCGGGTTCCAGGCGGATGTGGTGAGTACCTTGAGAGCCTGCGGTCCCTTTGCGTTCTTTACATTTGGATGCAGTGGTAGAAGTGGCGGCTCGTTCACTCCCGGAGTCACATACTCTGGTGGGGTGCAATCTACCGAATCCGGTCGCGTCTTCTTTTTGTCCAACAAATCGCCCTGGGTGATCGTGTTTAAGTAGGTCAGTGAGGTGCAGTCAATACCGTTGTAGGCGTCCGCAGGATCAAGGTGTTTGAGAAGGTCGCGAACATGACGCACGTGGATACGGGCCTCCCTCATGGTGTACGGCTCCTCCACCACTTTAATAGTAGATCCCTGCTCCAGGTTTTCGATTGTCTTCAGCTCAGCGAAATTGTCCAGCGTCACGTTGTCTAGCTGCAGAGAGAAACAGGTGCGGTGGCAGGTCTCCTCGCGGTCCATGAGCAGCTGGTGGATTTCCTGCACCAGCTCCATGCTCGATAGCTGCACGCAGAGCAGATCTGCGCCGGGACTGCTGATATTCACCGTGATGCCGACGTCATGGAGGGCGTCTAGATCGATGTCCTCTCCCTCCGCCTCAGCCTGTGGCGCCGCTCCGCCCTCCGGTTTCTCCAAATTCGCATTGGGATCGACTTCAGCCTTACCCGCTTCCTCGGCAGTTGGCTTCTCGGCATGTCCGTTGCTCAGAGCGGCCCCCACATGTTCGGCAGTGGGTTCGGGCGGGCTTTTGTTGCGGTTCTTCTTGCCTGTGAATTGGGCAAAAAAAGGTAATTGTTAGTCAATGTTAGGATAGACATCTGGAGCGTTGTGTAACGATGTCGGTGACTGGGGAACATGAACTTTGGACCGGCATTTATTCAAATGATTCTTACAAGAATCTTCATAGAACACTGTAAGGAGCATGCTGAGGGGGCTTACAAAAAAAAAAAGATTTGATGCACTTAAAATTTTTATGAATATCATTAAGGTTTTATCCAGAATCTTTTTAAGTTAACAATTAGTTTTAATAAGAGATTTCAGTGTGTTTTTAAAAGCCAAGTAAAGCAAAATAAAAATGCATTTCACATATTTGTATATACAAGTTCATAGAAATTTAAAAGTATCTCTTTTACTTCATTTTTTTTTGACAAGTTTCGGTTTTTACATAACAATGCTACCGCATGTTCGCATACTTCCGCCGCTTACTGTATCTCTGCTCGCCGGTATGCCCAAAACATACTTATACAACAAAACAACAGAAAAACAAACAGAAAAAGACAAACGTACTGATAAGGCCAAAGGGGCCGGGTTCGATACTTCGTTCGGAGTCCGGACACCCAACGAATAATCCAATCTCCTTTCGATCTAGCGAGGAAAATCGGCTTATAGCACGTTCATGCTAATTTCAGCAGTTATATACTAAATTACAGCACTGTGAGATACGGAGATACTAAGAGAGGGAGAGAGCACGATTGGGAGAGCGAGAGAAAGCAAAAGTGATAAGTACAATGTACATTAACCGCTAGAGAGCGCGAGAAAGATAGTCTCTTCTAAAACTGAAACACTGCGTCTGGCGGATAGAAAACATGATTTACATAATTGTCTAGCAATTTGCGTGTGTTAAATGAATGCATTTCGGGACGCGCACGTGTTAATTGTAGGTTAAACGCAACAAGAAATCTGCCCGGGGGGTTAATGAACATTTCGCCTTCGTCGCCGGGTTAATAACATGTGCGTTGCCATGCCAAGAGAAAGAGGGAAGAGAGGCAAAACACTTGCAGCTCTCACACGCACGAAACTCCAACACACACTTACAATTGCAATTGTAACGCACGCGGTTTTCACAGGGGGGAGGAGGAGGGCGTAACGGGGCAGCCATAGACAACGGGCGCCGCTTTTAAAGCATTATAGGGGGAAAAAGGCCATTACGTAATGTTAAAATTGTTATGTGATTGGCTTTTGCGGCAAATGAAATATTGAGGCAGTTTCCAAGGCAGCGAACGGGTTGTTCTGGGTGGTTTAGGGGGCGTGTACATGGGTGTGGGTAGATAGTTGAACGCACCTTTCTTCTTCGCAGCCAAACCGTCGGCAGCCGTGCCATTGCCATTGACCAAGTTCTGATTCTGCTGATTCGGATTCTGATTCTTTTTGCTGCCGGCTGTGTTGTTGTTCTCCTTGGCCTTGCCGCTGGTCTTCGTCGTTGTTGTAGCATCACCCGCGGACGTTGCATTTGAATTCTTCGGTTCCGTTTCGAGCGCCATGATATCAACTTCTTTTTCACCTGCAACTCGATTTGACACAACCAGCGGAGAGACTCAAAGTTCTAGTTCACGTTTCTTCTTCTCGTGGCCCGTCCGTCCGTGTTACACAACTCTAACCGCTTGCCGAGTTCGGGATTTCGGTTCAATTTCAAGTGTTTTTCTGGTCGTTTGCGAACGTGATTTTTGTTTGGCTAACGATCTCGATCTCGTATGCATCTATGACAAGTGGGTCTTTGGTAGTTCTGTTCTTTTCAGCACATTACTTATCAAGAATATAGTTCGGCCGATCCGCTAGAAAAAACGCGTTATGTTGTTGACGGCTGAGAGTGTGGCCACCGGCTGAAAGTTTTAGAAAGCCGCATGAATAGAGCAGCCAGCTTTGATACAGTATTTTTCACAGTATTTTTACTAAGATATGATATGAAAGCTAGAGATGGTTATGGTCAGTTGAGTAAAAAACGACCTATTTTATTATTTGCATATTATTTTTTTAATTTTTATAAACTAATTCACATAATTTAATTTCATGGCTGAGCAAAGAGCTTGCTTAAATTTATGAATTTTATTAAATTAGACAAATATCGCACTGCTGTGTGCCCAGCCCTGGGAGTGCGTACCTGTGGGTATTTTTAAACTTGCAGAAAACTGCCACTCAAAAATCAAATTATTTAGAAAAACAAATATGTCGCTTATTAAAAACCTCGTTAAAGAGACTGAAAACAAACCGACGAAAAAAAAGAAGAAGAATGCAGGATCCGGAGATAGCGATTCTGATGATAAGGAAAAAACTCTTCGACCATTTGTTAAAACAGCCACAGATCTCCAACGGCTGAAGCTCGAGAAACTTATGAAGAATCCGGTATGTTTTGATGGGCATTCTCGGCTTACTTCTTTATGAACGCATTTTATTGATTCAGGATAAGCCGGTGATCATACCAGAGCAGCGCCGCGAACGGGATTACTTGTCCTCGGTGCCCACATTCGTTCGAAATGTAATGGGAAGTAGTGCAGGAGCGGGATCCGGCGAGTTTCATGTGTACCGCCATCTGCGCCGTAAAGAATACGCTCGCCAGAAAAACATCCAGAATCAGAGTTCCCGAGAGGCGGCAGATGAGGCCTACCAGCAAAAGTTGGACGACAATCGCCGGGCTGCCGAGGAAAAGACCGCCAAGAAAAGGGCTAAACGACTAAAGAAAAAACAGCGGGCCAAAAAGCCGAGGGAACAAAAGAAGCCAGAGGCTAAGGAAGCTTCAGAGTCCAGTAACAGCGATTCGGAGGACGAGGAAACTCTAAAGGACACAGGAGAAAATCAAGAGATTAACCCTGATGAAGAGCCAGATGTTGCCTCTAAGGATACTACCGATGAGAATAAGGAAGAAGCTTCAGAGCTAAAATCTAAAGCCAGAAGCGAAGAATCTTTAATTAAGTCATCAGAAGTGGAGACTATAGGTCATGCAAATGTAGACCAAGAACCTGATAAACCAAAACCCTTATAATGCACTTATTAATTATTAATAAAACAAATTGCAGTTTTATTTATAGTACTTTTGTAATATATATTAAGCGATTTCTATACATCGCTTGTATCTGGGGGTTTTTCATCTGAGGCCATCAATCTAAAGCAGTTTGGTTGAGACAAAAGCGATTTGCAAATTATGCATTGAGTTTTGATGGCTTTAGTGCGCATTTTGTTATCTTATATTAATAGGTGCATCAAATGTTGCATTATCGAGTACAATAAATGCTTTCAAAATTTGACATCCAAGGCAATACAAAGTCAAGTAATTGATTATACCCTTGACAAAAAACCAATGCTCAAATTCTGGGCATAAACTTTTTTTTTTTGGTTTCTTGAAGAAGCTAGTTTTTTATTGTTTATATTAATTTGATTTCATTGAATCCAAAAATCCTTTCTTCTAATTGCGTTTCATCTGCTTTTTTGCATACACTTATAAGATGATTTGTTTTTCCACAAATAATTATTTATATTATATTTATATATAGGTATATTTTTGCCGTTGCTCTTAAATAATCAATTACAAATAAATTTGCAGCATTTTTCTACTATGTAAACCGTAAACGTAAATTATATTTTGAACTTAAAGCCAACTTAAACTTGTAAGCATTTTGAAAGGTTTTTGTTTTTGTTGAAGATCTTTTCGCGAAAAAGAACACAAAACAGGACTTGCGAATGGTGCATACGGTAAAAAGAAGCAAGTTGTTATCGTAAAATCTACCTCAATTATGGTAAAAAGCATGTCAAGTAATTTTCAATAACAAACTTCTCTTTGTGAGTACAAGTTTTCTAAGTGTTGAAATACTTTCTTTCGCTTAAGTATTCTTCAGCGAATTTAGCTATTATTATGCGTAGTTTGCAAACACTTTAACACGTCGTCATTGAATTTTTCAAGTGAGTGCGGGTGCTCGGGTACAATTTGTGGATGGAAAAACATTTCTGTGCCACTAAAACAGCTGGCCGACGAATGAGTTGCGCTTTACCATCATAAACACTTTCCATTCTAATCAAATTCAGCGGCAAACTCATCTTTGATGCCTATTATATGCTTAGCGAGCTTGTGCTGGGGTACAAAGATGGGGTTTTGACTTTAAACGATAATTGCAGGTAGGTATATTTTTTAGGCATTAATGTATATGTACTTTGTAAATAGTAGGTAGTTAGTTTAATTAGAAGGTCGTACATTTAAATAAATAATTCGTTTTCGCCAGTTTCATTCAGTTTTAAAATACAAATATGTTCATTTTGCTTACGGACGCTGACACAGAAAGCGCCTGGAAAATAAACTTCCGCGGAGGTGGCTGAGACTGTTCGTATGTGTGGGCGTGGTGTGGGTATGTGATTTAATATATTAGCTTTATTTATGTTTAAATTGAGAAGTAAGCAGAACCCTTGCTGAGTTTTCCTTTATTTTAACGACATTCCCAGACTTTAACTGTTTGATCTACGCTACCGCTAATAACATACGGATGCGCTTTGTGAAAATCTGCAAAGAAATGCCAATAAGCTTTAGTAAATACAATATATAATGCTTTCTAAGGACCCACCTATGGAGGTGCAGAAATGCTGATGCGCGTATAGCGTCTTCATGCATCGCTTGTTGCGCAAGTCCCAGACCCTGATGGTCTTGTCGTCGCTGGCCGAAACCAGGTACTTGCCTCCCGGATGGAATGCCAGGCCACGCACCCAGTTGTCATGGCCACTCAGCGTGAGCAGGCACAGACCGACGCTCACGTCCCAAATGCGAATGGTTTTGTCGCGAGAGCCGGAGGCCAGGAACGGGCCCTGGTGGTGACCCTTCTTGTTGTCCGCTCCGGCTGCCTCGTTTATCGCCGAGGCTGCGGCTTCCGGCGCCCAGGCAATGCACTCCACGGTATGCTCATGATCGCGTAATTCAACCTGAAGGATAACAAAATCATCACAATAGTACATCGCCAGCAGAAGCTAATCGTTGCACTACGCACCTTGCAGTCTTTTGAATTCGTCAACCAAACCCGTATTGTCTGATCATTTGAGCATGTGGCAAAAATGCTGCCTTCGATGTGCACTCGCACCATTCGCACCCACTCTCTGTGGCCTGTGTAGGTTTTAACGCAGTAACTAAAGAAACAAATCAACAGGTTGGTTAAATGCCCTTTTCTTATATCGCGCTCGAGTTCAGCTTACCCTGTGGCCACCTCCCACATTTTAATAGTGCGGTCTCGCGATGCAGAGAGTACATAATCTCCGGCGGGCACAAAGGCCACCGACGAGACATTGTGATCGTGACCATGCATGGTTTTGACACACTCGTAGCTTTGCTGGAAATCCCACAATTTGATGGACAAGTCCGCGCTGCAGGAAGCTGTAAGAACCATAAATTTAGTGACTAAGGAAACAGTTTTTAGTTCATAACGGCGACTTACCCAAAAGCTTGCCCTGGGCATCGAATGCCACATCCTGCACCGAGTCTGTGTGTCCCTTCAAACTACGTTCATACTCGCCAGTTTCGAAGTCCCAAATCCTAATGGTAGCATCTTCAGATGCGGAAACCATTAGACCAAAAATGGGATGAAATATTACCTGCAATTATAAAGCAAACAATAAACAATTTAATTTAAAATAATATTACTCAGTATTTAAGGATTTTTAGTTAGAAGTTTAATCGTAATTACCCTCGTAATGCTGGCCCGATGACCGGTTAGTGAGAATTTCTCTGGCGGCCGTGGTATCCACTCGCCGGGTGTACGTTTGTTCTTTGTGGGCGCACCCTCGATGACCTCCTTCTCAGCTTCGGTCAGCTTAGCCTCTAGTTCCATTACTTTTTTCTGCAGACGGATGACGGACGTCCACTTCTTCTCAAGCAGGCCGCCAAACTTCTTTTCCGCTTCTGAGCTGAGATCGGCCTCCTTTCGGAAGGTCTCCAATGAGTCGGCATAGCCATTTGAGCCCAGGTAGTCGGCAATCGCTTGGTTACTATTGAACGAAATATAGGGTTAAGATTTTGTTACAAATAATTTTGTATTTATGTGACTTACAGCTCCTCGCGCTGCCGCTGCGACAACACCATTTTCATACTGTGTTCCGATTTGGCTTGTTTTGCTTTTCTCGTTCGATTCGGTTTACCGCCTTCAATTCGTGAAATTCTGCAATAAAACATGTATACATTAAAAAACGTGCAATGGTACTTTACTAACAAAAGCATAATAAGCCAATAAAATGACTTCAAGAAATGTTCTTCCGAGGGCCTTATTTTGTTTTAAGGTTGTTTGGAATAACCAAAAAAACTAAAAAATTGTTCAGACTCAATTGAATAGTTTATAGTCCTTTCCTTCCTAATCCACCTTTGTGAAGTCATACTGTACAATCATATGATGAATTGCTAAGCCGGAGACAGGAAATTGGTTTCGCAAAGTTAAATGCCAAAAATGCCAGCGGGTTTCGTTTGAATTATCATGGAGGGCAAGTCACCCACATTTTCTTGAATTTTTTTTGGCAATATTATATGTGTTCCTTATGCTCATCTTTCGTCTAGTCATTATTTTGTTGTATTCTCTTTTTCCCAATCCCAAAGCGGAGCATCATCATTATTAACATCGTCTTTGGTTTCTGGCACACATTTTTCAGTTCTCGAATAATTGGACAACAAAACAATAATCGTAATATCGCTAAAGCTCACAGCGAACTACAAGTTGGTAACCCTGCAATCAAACTGCACTCGTCATCAATAAGTTCAAGGGTCGTTCGGCAATCGCAAACTCTAAGCTTTCAAATGGAATTAGGCAAAAACAACACAGTAGCGGGTTTTCAACAATTAGTTCGTGTATGTATTTGGGGCTGTGCAAGACCTATTCAATCAACTCAAGGTGGACAAATCACAGGTATAGCACGCAATAAAGCCCCAATCGGAAACAAAAAGCAAACGCGTATCTGGCGTACTTGATAACGATGGACAAGTGACGCGTTGCCAACTACCAGTATAATCGACGGCAAGGCAAAGCCAATTAGCCGGACTTAACGGTAGTTCAAGCAACTTCTTATAGGTAAATAAGGCTACGAAAGACCATGTGAGCGAAGAAGCAGAACAAACAAAAGCACTTGAGGTGGAAATAATAGCAATTTAAAACTCGAAAAGATAATAGGATAAAAAAGATAATATGAAACCTATTTTTCATCTTAAGATACATCACTATTAATATTCTAAAATAAATAATATTTTTGTAATGGTTAAGCCTAGCCACCGAGGTGTCTTTCAAATCACAAATTACTTAACTTATTTGATAGCTTATAATTTTTTAAAAAGGCTTACTATTTATTCCTGTGTTACAACAAACAAATGGCCAAATAGACCCTTCTTATTTAAACCTTTTCTAGGCTAAACCTTTGTCCCACTGTATAAAAAACTTTTGAGCACATCACGGACTAGGAAATGACGTTTTCAAATTATTTTTGGCAAATGATATTTAACGATTTTTTGAACTAGCGAAAATGGCAAAAAACAAAAACTGACCAAACGAGTTCGCAGGCAGAATCGGAACCGCCACTCAATTTAGATGTGAGTCATGCGGCTGAGCGAGACTTGGACCTGGTGGCTTATCAGCTGTAGGGTGATTTGGAAACACTCTTCGCTCATCATTTGAATATTGTAGGTGGAAGTTTAGGGCTGCCGCTAACTGCGCATCTAAAAATATCCTAGGAAAATCGATAAAATACGCCACTAACGTCACGGGTATTAATGGAAAAGTGGAGCGTGGGCCGAACAAGGTGGGGTTAAGTTGGGATCCCTTTACCCCCTCGAACAGCAAAGAAGTCAACAGTATTTGTGTTGTGGCAACCAGGCATTCCACAACACAAAGACATGCGCGTTGTAACCGTAAAGTTGTGGGTGTGTGCCACAAAAGAAAAAAACAAAAGAAGGGGGCGTTTGGGTCGCACGCTTCGCCTATGTTACTAAATCAGTGAAATAAAGGCAGATTCTCATTGTTGCCCTTGCTGAAGCTAATTTAATATCTGAATTTTAAATGCTCTCGCGTGGGCGTGAGAGCGAAACAGTTGGCAAGGGGGATAAACCAGGGCTGCAAACCCCACACACATACGATAAGGATGCCACCGAGATTCGCACTCTCCCCCATACCCCTTTCTCTATATGCCCCAGCGATTCTCTTTCTCTGGCCGCTCTGGCAAACAGACCTTGCACTTGCTTTGCTTGTTTATTTGCGTGTTTCATTGATTAAGACACACACGCATACACTCGTCGAACAATTGCAACTGCAATTTCAAGTGCAAAGAGAGAGGGAAAAGAAAAACAATAGCCCAAAAGCTTTGAACTCCAGCTTTAACCCCACGACGGGCATTAAAAGACAGGAACTAAACTAACAGTTAAACGGTGCGGTTTTAACCCATTGTTGAGAATGTGCAAAAAGCTCGCCAGATAATAAAAACAATTTGCAGTGTCAGGAGCGCTTTCCACACATTCTGGGAAATCGCAACGGGTCTTGTGGAATACCAAAAAGAATGCCACAGCAAAAACCTTAAACGGAAAAACTGTAAAAAAAAAAAACAACAGCTTAGCGAAGAAAATAAAACGAGATTTCTGTGCATTGGCAGAACTGGTTTGGGCTATTTCTTGCCAGGTAATAGGTGCTTGGCGGTTCGCTCGGTATTAGGGAACGGAACGGGAAGTATGAATGCAAGGAATCGGGCTGTTTGGGGACTTGACTTGGCTAAAAATCGATCAATTCTGCTTTGGCTAGGGGGAGGACTCCAACACATGCGCGAAATCCACAGACATCGACAGTCACAGAAACACGCACACCAACGCACACGATGTGTCATCGCTTTCTGGTGGTTGTAAAAAATGTAATAGTTGTTTGTTTCTCCACTGAATTTGCTTGCGCACTTTTCGCTTTTTGTTAAACACACTATCTTGTGCACAATTTGCATAACTCTTTCGCTTGTTTTTTGCGTTTTCTTTTCAATAACAAACACAAAGCAAACACAATAACAGCAACAGTTCGAACAAAAATACTGTTACGACGGCCATCTTGGATCGAGAGAGGGGCCAAGAGAAAGAGTGTCCCAAAGGCAATATGCAAAATGGGGAAAAGGGCCAATATCGCTTATAAAACGCACATTATCCTGGTTTTAATAGTTTTCAATCAATTTTATCGGTATATAACGCGCGCACTAACACTATGTCACAGCAAGTGTGGTACATATGACATTTTTTTCTTATTCTTCCCAGTTGCTCACTAGTCGCAGTTGCGAAAAATTCATTTTTCTGGGGTTTACGTTTTGTCGCGACGACACGTTTTTCTTGATATTATGCGCCACGCATACTTACATCAATTAACTTTTTAATATATTAATAATCGGGTTTATTTATTTATGCTAAATCGAATTAATCGAAAAGAATTACGCAGAAAAATGACGAGCGGACGAAAATGCTTCGGTTAGTGTGACCGCAGCGAGGAGACGCAAAAAAGCCATGGAACTATCGATTGCAGCGATGGTTATGGTTAACTATCGATGTTTTTTATAGGACTATTATTTTGACCGTTAAAAAAAATTAAAAAGCTTTTGGGAAAGGATTAACATATACAAAACTTACTTTGAATTACATAAAATCATAGGGCTAGGAAAAAACTGGTTTCTTTGGGAACTTAAAACTTTGCTTTAATATGAGCTTAATTTCTTAGCCCTGAAAATTGGCGCGCAATTTAACTAAAGTTAGCCAGCATTAAAAGTCCTGAAAGTAATTAATTTCATAATTAAAAACTTTTCTATAATTAGTTAATAATCCTTAATTATAAGAAGAAAATAATATATTTACTAGAAAAATCGTTTTTTGAACTTAAAAAGTAAGTTTAATTTTGCTTAATTTGCTCGACAACACTGTGGTTTACTAATTGTAACAAATGTGAAGTTGTTATCTTACTCTCACACTTGCTAAGCGAGTAAACTTTTCTTATCAGTGCCCACTGAGCACCAGAATATTTGATATATTTCCCTTTCGCGCTCAGTGTTCGACAAACGCTCAGCGGAAACGGTTATTGTTATTAATTTTTCGGCCGACTTTTTGACTCGCGCTCCCTTTAAAAAGAGCAACAACAAACGAATCAAACCATTTGTCACCTGTGAGTGCAGTGTTTTTAGCAATAACTCAACCTTTCATTGTGCAAATTGCCAAATAATGTAATCATTTGCTAAATTTCGGCACTCGAGTGTTATCAGTGATCGTTTTAATCAGCCATTTGGTAGGCATTGTAAATACACAACCCCCTTTGCTCCACCTCCTGTCTGAAAAACCCGCTCGATCGGTTGATCGCGAATGAATCAATTTAACAACGAAAGCTAATCCTTGGTGCTGCAGATTTTCCAGCCTTTATGGCGTTTAAATTCGGACATTTATGGCCCACCCATATGCTCGTGTTATCTGGCCAACACTGATTATAGCCATTGATAAAGGCCGCTTGTTCGTGTGTAAGCGCGTTAATTGTTATTATTGGCTTATTTGGTGTTTTGGAAGCCTCAATAGCGATGCGATTTGTTTAAACAAGCCCACGGGGAACCTGGCAAATTGTCTCCATTCCCCAGTTTCTGATAACAAACGTGCCATTAATAAGTATCGGAAAGTGTTATTATATTTGCTTTAAAGAACTGACTGTCTTCGCCTGCTTCTGTCGTGGGCGACAACTAAAATTAGTAATTAGTGCTGCCAATTTCGAGGTATTTGCTCGATTAGAGTCTCCGTGACGCACTCGCATATCGACTATAGTTTATATCTATACATTGGTATTCCCAGTACACTTTTTTGCGGCTGCGTGATGAGATTTCAAACCAAGCCTTGATTAATTGCATTTGAATTCGGCAATGCCATACGATAGAGTCGGTAATTTTGCAAATATTATGGTGTTGTACAACAAGCCACTTTATTATCAGTATCTGTATCTGCTGGCCACTTCTCCAGCCGTTGAAGTGCCTTGATAAGATTCTCCGGATCTGCAAAAAAAATTGCCTTTGGCATTGGTCATTGGTTTTGCGAGTATCTTCACTCCCTTTCGGTTCTCAAATCCGTGACTTCGACATTGAGTGTAAGCCCCCGACTTTGAGATAACTCCCATTGGTATCTCGTCCCGTTTACTGTTTACATTTTCCAATTACTTGTGGAATTTCTGCAATTACCATAAATCGCTCGCAGGCGGGAGACTCGAAAATATACGAGATTTTGTTTAAATTCATTTGCTATATTTGTAATTGTTGCGCTGGTCAGCAACTCGAGGATCCAGAATTGCTTCCCACAGTGCGAGATTTACGAAAGTTCGCCGGCCACAAATTGTTTACGAATCACCTTTCGTTTGCGCACGTACAGTGAACTCTTATTTATTTGTTTATAACCGAATTAAAAGTGTACGAGCCAACTGATTTGCAATTGCGTGAGGTTAATGCTTCGCGGAAAATCCCAGAGGGAACCGGTTGCATTAGCTCCCCGGCGATAATCATTTATTATTAATAATTAATAACGCATTACTCACTGTGACAGCAGTTGAAGCAATGAGGCCCTAAGATGGACACCAAGCACTGGAAGCCATCGTTAAAGGTAATCGCACTGATCCTCACATTTTGGATCGCATGGGTCCAGGGACAAAGCGATTCTTCGCCGGTTGCAGTGGGCGAAAGCCAGGAGTTGGCCGATAGTACGTATTCCCTTCCCAATAAATATATATTTCACATAAGTCACACTCTAAGAGATGGAATATTAATCATTACAATTGCGCATTCCAGAGCCAGAAGTGAATGTCGTTGCTACGACGTACACCCTTGGCTTTAGCCTTTCTGATGAAACGGAATATTCCATCGATGCAGTCACTTGTCGCAATGGATCCGGAACGGAGACGAAGGCCAACGAGGATAACGTGTGGTAAACAAGGAGTCTAGAGTTAACTTTCAAAACCTTTAAAGTTTGGAACATTTTATGTAGCGAGAGCCTAACTGCTTGCACTTTTTATACCTGCGTGGTTTCGTTCCGATCAAATGTGCTGGCCAAACCGAAACCCTCGGACCAAACGATTTATGCCTACACCGAATATAAACGTAAGTACTTTATGTCTTTAAAAATTATTACCTAATAATCTTTTATAAAGGCAAATACTTTTAACTCTTAATAAAACTTGCTTTAACTGGAGAAACCGATTTTTTTAAGTATGTATTGTCGCTCCGTTTAAATTGAGAACTTACAGCCTTATTTTGAATTTAATTTATTATATTATCACACAAAATTTACTACTGATGCAGTTCGTTAGAGATTTTTAATAATGTTATACCTTAATCCTCCCCTTTTCGCCTCAGAGCCAAGGACCACTGTGACCTCGGTGGTGCCCACTTCGAACACCATCGAGGTGAGATGGAGAACCACCGACCGCGCCTGCGTGGAGTCCTTCCTGATCTCGGCGAAATCGGATGAGAACTCCTACGAAATCCAGCAGCTGAGTGAGAACAGCGTCTGCATCTTCACGGGCCTAAGGGCCTGCGTGGCCTACACGGTCACCCTGGAGACGAAGAACAACGCCAGTGTGGTGGTGGATCAGGACACCAGCGAGGTGGACACCCTGTACGCGGAGCCTGGAGACCTCGCCATGAACGTTTCGAATCTGTCCAGCGGAATCACGATCGTCACCTGGGGCGATCCCAATGAGAAGAACTGCATCAGCAACTATGTGTTCAAGTGGCGTCGTGATGATTGTGGAAATAATCAAGATGAGGACACCACCACCACCGAAGAGCCCAGTACTGAAACGACGAACGATATGGACTATGTTACTGGTTCCACAATCGAAACGACCACCTCCGAACAGTCGGACAATGAAGGCAAGTTTTGGAGGAAAACCTTATAAGATGCGAAGTAGGATGGATTTGTCAAGCATCGTAAAGATATGTTACTTTTCCTCTTTCAGTTGAGTGCGAGTGGACCGATGTCTCCTCGGACGGCAAGCTAAGGGAATACCTTTTAACCGATCTTCAAGGATGCGAGCTGCACACATTCCAAGTATTTATCAACGAGAACAAAACGGCCAAGGCTTCGCAGCAATTCACATCCGCAGAAAAGAGTGGGTACAAACAAAAACTCATATAGTAACCCATACAATAACCCGATTATTTTCCTATCCTTTAGCTTCCAGTGCTGTTTATGAACCCAGTCCCACAGCTGACTCCACTAAACTGTTGTGGACTTGGTCGGCGCCCCAAAATCATCCCAAGTGTGTGGCCAACTACAGTGTTATGTTGACGGGACCCACTCAGCGAGAGGAAAACAAAACCTTGGAGACTGTTACAGAGGAAATGTTCGCGACTTTCGAGGACCTAGATCCTTGTGGCATCTACGTGGTGGAGATTGTGCCCACTCAGTTGAATGGAAGTTCTGGAGCTAAGTTCCAGCAACAGTGCACCGTTGGCGAAGATCGTAAGTTGAGGCTACCTCTTCCCTAACTGCTAACTAAAGGCTCTTCATGTAGAGCCCACCCAGATCCTGGATCCCGAGGTGGATCCCAGTGCCTACTCAATGGTGGTCAGTTGGAGCAAGCCTGCGTACGCCGATCTCTGCATCGATGGCTACCGACTGTCGGGTTGGATGGAGGACGAAAAGCTGGTCGAGGTGGAGGCCCTCAGTGTCACCACCCAAAACACGACCGTAACATTTGACAAGAATCTTCTGGCCTGTCAGGTCTACATTATCCAGATCATCCCGTACACCAGGGAAAGACTCGATGGTGAACTGAGGAAAATCGAAGTGGAGACCAGAGCCGCTATAGTGGATTCCACTAAGGTATGAACTGAATATTGTCTGAGATATTATTTTATATTATATATTAATCACTTTGAAACTTATCTTTAAAAAAGGTTAAACTGGAACCAAAGCAAGCTGGCTCCGAGTTTCTGGAACTAACTGCCTTCAATGCAGACTACAATAACACTTGTCCCACGATCTTTGCGCTCTTTAGTTGCAATGCCACCACTGACGTCCGCAATCCTTATGCTGAGCGATATGTAGAGGGTCATAGCAAGCAAGGTCGGTATGGTATTCCATATAATACAATATTTAAAACTCACTATATAATAAAAATCCCTCTTTATTTCCAGGCTTCAATGCGAGTCTCAGTCCACTTTCGCCATACACCACATACGTATGCAAGGTGATACTGTACAACGTGGCTGGCCCATCAAATGCTCAAACTCTGGCTGGTGTACAGACCTCGACTTACTGTAAGTAATGAAAAGCAGATCTATCCTGAACAAGCTAAACCCATTTCATGGCAGTTCCCGAAGAGCCGACAGAAGTGGTGGCGGGTGATAAAAGCGATAGCAGCTTGGTCTTTGGCTGGCATCCGCCAGCCTTCTCGAACGGACCCATCAAGTACTACCAGGCCTTCCTGATGCGCCACGAGGCCAGCTACTTTGTGCCCGAGGACTGTGCCGAGGTCGTCCAGGACACCAAGTCGGAGACCAAGGGCGATGTATTCGTCAACTTTACGGGTCTGGCCCCGGCGGTGAGTTACATGATGCAGGTTGCCGCTCAGAACGACTTCGGAATGGGCAAATACACCGATCCCGTAATTGGAACCACGCTGCCAGCAGGTGAGTGCCACGAATAACGGCACACGCAAGTTAAATAAGAGATGTGTGCATCATTGTACTGTACAATTTGTACAACACTGAAAATGTGCCTCTTTTAATACCTTCTTCTGTTAATAACCTCCCAGTGTCCGACAACGTGACCCAGTTGACCGTAAAGTCGGAGGGTCCGGAGAACAACAACAACGAGTACGGGGCCAATGTGACCATCACATGGAAGGTGCCCTGCAAGTCGAACGGCGACATTGAGTATTTCCAACTGGGTTTCACCGGCCAGCGGAAGAATTATTCATCCGTGGAATTCCAGCGGAGGGTGCAGTTGGACCCGGGGAACCGACAGGGTCGGATGTCCTACACGGAAACGGAAATGCTGCCGCAGTACGACTACACGGTTCAGGTGGCTGTGAAGAATCGCGATGTGGAGCAGCTCAGTGGAAGTGTGTCAGGATCTTGGCAATCTCCAGCTGGATGTAAGTAGTTGAGTAGTTCTTAAAGTTTTTAAAGCATCATTATTATTGTTGATATTTTAGTACCCGTTGCTCCGAGTGAGGAACTCATTAAGCAAATGCGTGCCAATGTCGACGAGACAACGAGTCCCACGAAAACGGCAGTCGTTCGCCTTCCGGCGGACATAATGACTTCCGAATCGGGAGACATAAAGTATATGGCGCTACTATTGTCGCAGAAAGTTTGCGCTGGTCTTCCCGCCCTTAAATTCGATGTTGGCGCTGATTGGCCTCCGGTTTACTCCTATCAAACTGCAGGAGCAGATGGCACAGGGGATTGCTCACTGCAATACCAAACCACGGAGGAGCATTGGCATCCAGAGCCCGTCCAATTGACCAGAAGGAGCTCGGACGTGAACACAAGCTCCGACCAGGAGATAGTTTTCACCATTGGGGTGGACAAGTGCTCCGAGACCAAGAAGGTGTATTGCAATGGTCCTCTGATCCCGGACACGGATTACTACGTGGTGGTGCGACTCTTCACCGCTTCCGGTTACAGCGATGCTGCTGTGCTGAACTTCAGAACGAAGGCGGCCATCAAGGTGACCCTGATCCTGGTGAGCGTTTGCAGTTGTCTGCTCCTAGCCTTTGTCTTCGGATTGGCTGTGCTGTGGGTGCGAAAGCGGTTGGCCTGGTGGGTTTTTAGTTGAACAGTGTACCCAGAAAAAGTTTTTATTATGTAATATCTTTTTGGGTGAAGGAAACGTGACTCCGGCCAGGGCATCGAGGACCCTTTTGGCAATGTGATCGCCAAGAACTTCGCCATCTTTTACGCAGAGGTGGCCAAGCCGGAGAAGCTGGCACGGGAGTTCAAGGAGATCACAGTGGTGGCCTTGGAGTTGAGTTATTCCGCCTCCGAATTGGGCTGCCACAAAAATCGCTATGCGGACATATATCCTTGTGAGTATGAAAAAGACATAAAACAGACGTAGTTTTTGAGAAGTTGTTTTTGTATTTTCTATTTAATAGACGACAAGAACCGCGTGATTTTGGACATTGATGCTGAGGGATCGGACTACATTAATGCCTCTTTTATAGATGTAAGCATTTTGATTGGGTTTATAAAGACTTGCCTATTTAGTCTACCTAATTCTTAGGGTCATACCCGAAAAAAGGAGTACATAGCCACACAAGGGCCAAAACCAGAGAGCGTGATGGACTTTTGGCGCATGGTGTTGCAGTACAATGTCCGGATTATTGTTCAAGTCACTCAGTTTCGAGAGGGCAACACAGTGAGTACTTAAAAGAGATTCTTAAAACTTAAATATAACCAATCTTCAATCGCAGATCAAGTGCCATGAGTATTATCCCTACACCATGCGAGGATTGACAGTTACTGTCAAGTCGAAGGAGGTCTTCGACCTGTACGATCGTACAGAATTGACAGTGGTCCATGACAAGTACGGCCTGAAGGAGAAGGTTATCCATTTCTACTTCAAGAAGTGGCCCGATCACGGAGTTCCCGAGGATCCCATGCACTTGATTACGCTCGTTAAGAAGGTGAAGGCGGAAAAAAGACCCAGTTACTCGCCCATCGTTGTGCATTGCAGTGCGGGAGTGGGTAGAACGGGCACATTTATAGGTTTGGATTTGATTATGCAACGACTGAAGAGCGAGTCGAAAATTAATATTTTCGAGACGGTCAAAAAGCTGCGCTTTCAGGTGAGTTATTAGCCGATTACCTTATGGGTTTGATCCCCAACTACTCTTCAATATTCAGCGCATGAAGATGGTCCAAACGCAGCAGCAGTACACGTTCCTCTACGCCTGCACCTATGAGCTGGTGAAGCACAAGATTCCCAGAGCCGCCTTGAAAATGGAGGGTCGCCCGAAATCCGTGACCGCTCCTGCCATTTCCGCTCCCAAAAAGGTGAGCTTTCCCGACGTGGATGTCGGGAGTGGGGATGGCCTCGTCAACTCCAATCCGATGTCTGACCTGGAGAACGGTGTGCCCACCCTGCAACTGCCGGCCAGGTTTTCGGGCCTGCGGAGAAGTAGTCCTCCGGATGAAGACAATGGTCCTTCCACGAGCAGCAACATGTAGCAGCTGTGTATTTATTGTATTTGTTGCGGACGAGCTAAACTTAATAGCACAAATAGCCAAAGAAAATATGTGTCTAAAACATATCTAATGCGTTGCAAGTGATGTTTACCTAAAAATTGTATATGAAAAACCTTTTTTTGTACATATATATTTTATTTATAAAGAAGTGCATGTGTCAACGAGAAAATGGTTTTTTGATTTTCCCATTTTAATATTAGTAAGAAAGGCCCAACGAAATTATTAGTTCAAGGCAATTTGATTTTGAATTCAAATTTAGCGGCAAGGTCAAGCCCTATTTTCAGGCTAGAAAGAGACAACTATATTGTTACATGCCCATATCTGAAAGTTGTACAACACTTTTGTCTGTTGCCCTTTTGCAATACTGTTCTAGTAAATAAACTTATTTTGTTAAAATTAATATTTACTCCGCAAAATGTCCGAACGCAAAGTTCTTAACGTAAGTAAACCTTTAAAACCAATTAAGCACCTTAGCCACTGCATATATCGCATTTTTTGCAGAAATACTACCCCCCGGACTTCGATCCGTCGAAGATTCCGCGCATGAAATTGGCCAAGAACCGCCAGTACACTGTGAGATTGATGGCTCCCTTTAATATGCGCTGCAAAACTTGCGGCGAGTATATTTACAAAGGCAAGAAGTTCAACGCCCGCAAGGAGGATGTGGAGAACGAAACGTACTTGGGCATCAGAATCTACCGATTCTACATCAAGTGCACCCGCTGCCTACAGGAGATCTCCTTCAAGACGGATCCGCAGAACACGGACTACGAGATCGAAGCGGGTGCCACGCGCAATTTCATGGCCCTCAAATTGGCCGAGGAGCAGGCACGCCGGGAAGAGCAGGAACTACGCGAGGAGGAGGCTAACAACCCCATGAAACTACTCGAAAATCGCACACAGCAGTCGCGCAACGAGATCGAAATGCTTGAAAGTTTAGGAGGAACTGCGCGATCTCAATCGACGCCAGCAAACAGTCGACTACACCACCCTGCTACAGCAGTACAACACTGTGGAGACGGAGAGAGAACGTCTGGAGCGGGAGGAACGTGAGGATGAGGACTTCATTAAGTAGGTTTTTCAGGGTTTCCCTGGTACGCTTTTGTATTAAACATGTTATTTTCTTTTAGATCTGTGAACTTCAAGAACAAATCGGAGGGCGGCTCTCGTGTTGTGGCCGAGGAAATCATTGAGGAGGTTAAGGAAGAGCCGGTGGACCTGCTACCGGCTCCGCCACCAGCTAAACAGTCCAAGCCCAGCACGCTGAGTGTTTCCGCCTCTTCATCTAGCAAATTAACTACGTCGCAGTCCTTGGTTAAAAGGAAAACACCCTTGGTACTGGTCAAACCCAAGGCAACCACGGCAGCGACCACCAACGAACCGGCAACCACCTCCGCCACAGCACCTTCTGTTTCGGCGGCAACCAAAGCTCCAAATCCACCAGCTACAGCACCAGCTGGGCTTTCACTTTTAGCTGCCTACAGCGACAGCTCAGAGGACTCCAATTGACCAAACATTTACCTGACGCATTTCACAAGTAAACACCTATTAAAAACAAGTCAAATCACAAATTCTAGAATTATTTTCTGATGGGCGGTTAAGTGGAGATTAATATATACCCAGAGGGTAAAGGGTATTTTAATTTAAGTCAACGAGATAATTTGTAACACTTAGATTTAAAGTAACAGGTCAACACAGAATGCATTAGTTGGCGTTTTTTGGCTATGTAAATTTTGCGTAAAAAAGTGTGGCATACTTTTGGGAACAAGTAAGAAATCTGAAAATAAGTCGGTGGCATTTTGTTCGCCTGGTATGTCAAAATCCGTTTGGCCCAAAATTTGTCGGCTTGGCTGACTGATTATGTCGAGGGATAGTTAAGCCTTTATGTATTTTGTTCGACATTTTAGCTTTCTTTCTTGTTCCGATTTCTTTTAAACCAGAAAACTAGGTTCGCAGTTTTCATACGTCAATTCCACAAGAATTTTTAATAAAACTTATCAAATCAAGTATATTTGCTGGAATAATGCATCATTTTATTAAATATTTTCATATGGTTTCGTTTATATTTTGTCAAAGCCAATAATAAGGCAAATTAATTTCAAATTCAAACTCAATATTTTTAAACGCAAAAGAATAACTGCAAAATATCCATGAAATGTACACTCCCACTCATTTGGAGTTGTCATAGCCGATTTCCTGGCAACCATTTGATCATCGAGTGTTTTTCGTCTTACCAACCTAGGTACGAACTACAATTAAATACTAAGTGATATATACAGAGGTGAATATGTTACTCCTAAAACTCGGGCAATCAAAATAATAAATAATATCACAAGCGAAAGAAAATTATAAATATACTACACGGATTATCAAGTATTAGGTATTAGAAGTTATAAAAATCAATTCTAACGATTCATTTCATAAATTACGAAGACACTGGTATGTTTCTCTAGCCGTTCTACTTCCCTTAGCAAAGGCATCGCGATAAGGCCGCCTGCTCTGCGGTCGTGACCAGCCAAAAGAGTCTGGGCCGCCGTCTACAAATTATAATTAAGAGTTAAACAGTCTTTGTTCGTTTTGGGGGCGGGTTGCGGTTGGGGCTACGGGGCAACCGCCGGTTTTTTTTTTTGGTATATGATCCTGATCATCCTCTGCTCATTTGGTGTAGCTTCCGCTTCAAATGTCCACTGTCGTGCACTTTTGGATGGAGTTATAGTTGCTGCCGCTGGCACCGGCGCTGCATTTGCGTGGCATCACTTTCGGTGCCGTTCCAGTCGCACCACCAACATCGCCGCCACCCCCGCCACCGTCGTAGTTGTGATTGTTGTTCTGCAGAAAGTGCTGCTGCTCGGCTGCAGCGCAATTCAGCTCATACAGCTCCATGTCGTCGTACTCGGAGACGCCCAGCGCTCTTGTGGGCGCGTACTGCAGGTCGTTGTCTTCATCCTCCTCCTCGTCGTCCGTGTGATGCTTATGCCTTGGCATGGCCACCACAAAGTCCTCCAGGCTGCGCTTCACGGCCGCATCGGAGCCGGTGCCCGAGTCCTTGCTGGACAGATGATCCTGCTGGGCCTCCAGATCCGTCTGCTGCAGATAGCTCAGTGTCAAGCCCTGCTCCAGGCAGCGCTGCTCGTAGGAGGGAGTTGTGGTCACAATCAGGCGACTGTGTGTCGCCTCGCCATTACTACAGCCTAGATCTGCCAAGCTACGTGGCCTTAACTGTCCTTTCTGCTGTTGTTGAGTTGCACTCCCATCCAGGACAAGCTGAGACTGATGCGGCCTCAACTGCGTGCGATTCAGCGTGGTCAGCTGCGTCTGGTCCTTGTCCAGCGTGGAATGCAGACTGGCTTGAGTGCGAGCAGCCAACCTTTCGGCCGCGAGGCTCATTCGCAGCTTCCTCTTCTGATAGCGCAGCGTGCACCAAATGATGCAGCAGTCCACCATCACACAAACAACTGTCAGAAGAATTATGCCGACCAGCAGGACATCCCAGTTGAGATTCTCCTTAACCACGACTAGATCCGATTGCAGCGTAAAGGTCCGCGAGTTGTCCGTTATCTCGCAGCGGAAATGCCCGGCATCGTTGGACTGGGCATTCAGGATAACCAGCAGCTCCTTGTTGTTCGAGAAATAGTAGCGATCCCCGTCTGGCGCCGTTGGTGAAATGTGTATAGGCTTGTTCTCCTTGAACCACTCGCGATGCGGATGCTCCAGCTCAAAGTCGGCATTAGCCGTTTCACTAAGGCACTGCAACACACATGCTCGTCCAACAACCACTTCCTGGTGCACCAAGGGAATGCTGGGCTGTGGTTTGTCTGCATTGAAAGGAATAACTTTAAGTAAAACTCCAAGCAACAAGTTAGCCAGAACTCACCGTTCACCACCAGCGTGGCATTGACCTTTATTTCTCCCGCGGCGCTCAACGCTGTGCATGTGTAGATGCCAGAATCGCTTGGCTTGGCGTTGGTAATCAGGAAGGCGTTCTCCTCGCGGATCACCTGTAGTCGGCGCTCGGTGGCTGCCGGAAATTCACTACCCCCGAACTTCTGTAAAGCTATTTCCGGCGTGGGATCACCGCTGGCCGAGCAAACCAATCGAGCCGTTTCACCTGCATCCACAGTGAGATTGGATGGCACTTGCTGAAAGGTGGGATGAACTGGACGCAAAAATATATATAATTAATAAAAATTCAAGCTAGATTCGTAGGTTGTCTTACTTCCTATGGATATCTTGAACTTCTGCGCATATGTTGTTCCAAAGGCATTCGATACCACGCACTGATAGCGACCCGCGCTTTCATAGGTAACATTCGTGAGCTTCAGATAACCGTAGATGGAAGTCTGATTGGTGTTCAGCTCGTGGTGGATCTGCGTCTCCGTGCTGGAACCATCGTGCAGTGCGCCCGGAAGCTCTTGGACGTGCTGGTTGTCGTGGCGCCACTTGATCTTCAGTTCATCGGCGGCGGCGAGAGAAGCAGCTGTGGGAGAACTGGCGATGCACTCTAGCGTGATGTTGGCTCCATTTACGGCGAGCATGTTGTCTGGTTCCTGTTCCAGTTTCGGTTTAGGGGAGTCTCCTAAAGAAAAAGAAACGTTAATTAAGCGATTTTAAACATTTCATTATTTATAAATAAAATCGTACCGCACACCAGCTCCGAAGCGCCCAGGGATTTAAGATGGCGATCGAGTAGATGCTCCGGATAGCCGCAAACAGCATGTTCGGCCTGCTGAGGGAAGCGTTCCTTTAGCCACTTTTGAAACCAGACCAATTCGCAGTCGCAGATGAAGTTGAGCGATTTGAACACCAACTTGTTCAGGCGCAGCATATGGTCAAAGGCGTAGGGCTGAATGCTGGCCAGAGCATTCGATCCGAGGTTGAGTATCTCCAGGTTGTTTAGACCAGTGATCGCCTTGCTGCTGATCTGCTTCAGATTGTTGCCGTGCAAATCCAAGCGTCGCAGCTTGCGCAGAGATTTAAACGGAGCTGCTGCACTCTGGTCCTCGATTATCCAGGAAAGGCGATTGCGCCGCAAATTCAACTCCTCCAGATTCTTCACACAGTCGAAGGTATTCTCCTGCAGATATTGCAGTTTGTTGTGAGCCAGATTGAGCGTTTTCAGGCGATGCAGACAGTCCAAGTGTTGGGGCTTAAACTCGCTAATGGCGTTGTTCGAAAGATCTAACAGTTCCAACGACTGCGTGAACTCCCAGGTGTCAACTTCGATGCGCGATATGGCGTTGAATGACAGGTTGAGGTGCCGCAGCTTGGTCAGGTTGAAGAGACCCTGTCGGGAAAGCGAACTGATCTGGTTCATGGCAAGATCAATCGTTTCGATGTTATGCATCACATGAAAGACGCCGTCCTGCAGCGCCTTGATTTTGTTGGACTTCAGCTGAAGATTTTTCATCGATATCAGGCCACGAAAAGTTGACCAGTTTATCTCCAGTTGGTTAAAGTTCAGAGCTCTGAAACGAGTAGTTATCACATTAGTACAAAAATTAACTTCCTAACCATTTTACTACAACTTACAGCTTCTTCAGTCGGCTTAAGTTCTTGAACACCCAAATGGGAAGAGTGCTGAGCCGATTGTTATTAAGTTCCAGATCGGTAAGATTATTCAAAGTCGCGAAAGCGTGCTCGTTTACATTCTCAATATCATTGAAGCTGAGTATTCTGTGGATTAAAGAATTTGAGTTAAACTAATGCTTTAGTTACATCAATTTCTTACAACTTACAGATGAACCAGACTGTTGGGCTTTGGAAACGAGTTAGCCTCGATGGTGTGCAACTGATTTCTGGACAGATCTAGTGTTCTTAGCAAGGGCAGAGCTGCCAAGGCCTCGCTGGAAATACTGGTGATGTGATTGTTGGCTAAAACCAAATGCTTTAGACCACTGAGACCTGTAAATTTGGGTATCACCTCCAATAAATTTCGCTTCAAGGACCTGAAAACGATAGAATATTAACTTAATAAAATGGTTGTTTTCAAAAGACTCAAACTGCACTTACACTTTTGTCAAATTGAACAGATTGCGTATCTCCAGGACGGTTGTGTCGTTCAGTTTGTTGTTAGCCAGATGCCTGGGGAATAGATATAAATTAATCGACTGCATTTCTAAAATCCTTGGCTTGACGAATGCACCTCAATTATGCCACAATTGTTGATGCAAAGCCAGCGATAACAAACGAACGGCGTTTGCATAATTTTGCCATGCATTAAATTGATTAAAAGCGGGACGATAAAATCGCAACCCCCCAAAAAAGTATAGGAAAAATTGAGGGCAAATGTCGATGTTGAGGGTTGTGCCACTCTGCAATTTATTTTCGCAGCGAATTCGAGGGGGGTTGCTTGCCAATTCATCCCCCAGGATTTTGTGGATTTAAATAATGCTGAACTTTTCAAAGTCTGCCATTATCCCCATTTTGTGTTGTTCGGTATTATTTACGCTACATAATTATACATTTTATAAACAAAGAAAAGGAATCAAAAATGCAAGTTCTGCTTTTGCTTTCAGTAGCTTCAATGGCAACATTACCATTTACCTAACACAAAAAAAAAATTAGGAATTCAGTTAAGAAGAAACTTTTGATTAACCAAGAAATAGATTTTCACAAAAATTAACAAGCAAATTCCTTGATAATGGTTCTTAATCACAGTCATTGTTTAGTTGTATTGAAGATAAGATAATTTTGAGTGTAAATAATACTTACAGAGTTTGCACGTAGCTGGGCAAGACGGGCACCCGCTCCAGATGCAGTTTGTCGCAGTCGAAGATGACATTGAGGCACTTGCAGTCCTTGGGGCAGTCGATGTTGTACTTGTTGTTGGCTTTGGCTGCGGCGGCAGCTGCCTCGAGAGCCTTTTGGGCCTGCTCGTACTGTCCACCGTCATCGGAAACGAACCCGTTCGTCTCCAGTGATCCCGATTGGATGGAAATGGAGGAGGCTTGAACCGGAGGATGTGAGGCGGCCAGTGGATAATGCAGTGCAGCCATGTCCTCCTCGTCCACCTCTGCATCCGAGTCATCTTCACTGAGGGCCATAAAGTGCTGCCTGGCGTTGGTGTAGCCACCTCGGCTGTTCCCATTCGATCCTGATCCCGATCCCGAGGACCCTCCGTTTCGGGTAAGCATGGCAAAGAGTTGCTGCTGCGGCAGTTGCTGATTGTAGGAGGCGCCACCGGACTTGAGGAAGGCGCTCAAGGGGGATCCCCCATTGGATCCTCCAGCGCCTCCTCCTCCTCCGTTTGATGTCGATGAAGACGACGGCGACTGGGCGGCGCTTTGACAAATTGTGGCCGCTGTTATCAGCAGCATGTACGTAATTAGCAGCAATTTATTGACTTTATTGAAATCATTGGTTGTAGTATAATTGCAATTATCATTATTGCGACGTGCTGCTGCTGTTGCATTGTTGTTGCGTCGCCGGCGTCGTCGCCATGACATTAAAAATTTGCCATTGCCATAGCTCGTTAGTTCGTTGCAGTTGCTCCTACTTGTTTTCATGTTGCATATTCGATGATCGCAAACGAGCAGGGCGCTATCATCGTTCGACTCCCTCGATTGTGGGCCTTTTATGGCCAAAACGTGCATTTTGCGGCTTTTGTTAAATTCGTTGATTTCCAAGCGGCATTAAGAAAGCGCCGTTATTTCCTGCGAATGTCACTCGGCGCCCGCCAGTGTTGGAAAGCTTCGACCGCCAGCCAGGCACTCTGCGAACTCTAGCATGATGCCTGCAATATTAAAAATGGGAGACCGCAAACTATCAGATTTCAGTTAGGGTTTTTTTTTTTACGAACTAGAGTAATAGTTTTCTCTAAAAATATACAAAATAAAAGGTTGACTTTGGAACACGAATAAAACATAAATTATTTTATATTTATACCTTTTTTCATTCTTGTACAAAAGAAACAACAAATAACCCACATTTGAATCAAGCCTTTTAAAAACAACCTATAGCATAAAAGCTCTGAAGCAGCACTTAAATGACTGCAAAAAAATAAGGAAACCATTCATAACACGTCGAGTTTGCTGCGTTTCACAGCATAAAACCGCAAAAGTGTATACTTTTGCACGCTTTATAAATATAAATAATAATTGTGCAGAAAGTGCCAGTGTCTCTGGCCGAGCAGAGAATTTATACTCATTAAATTAAAATACGACCGGATGTTTTGTGCGAAAAAACGCGCAGAGCCAACGATTTTATAATGCAAACAAAACAAAACCGAGCGCTTTGCTTGCTGGTTGCAAAAACAGCGAAACGTCATCATCATCATCACCATCATTATCGTGACCATCATCATCGCGGTGGCGACGACGACTGACTACGAGGCCCCCGGAGGCATTCAGAACTCAGAAAATCAAACGTAATGTCTTCATCTTGCTCCAGAATTGTGCAGCGTGTGCAGCTTTTATTTCGAATAAATGTGAATGCGGAGGGCGTTTGGGTGGATGCGATGGCTGCGATGGATGCTGATGGGTCCAAAGCTCGCCGAATTCGGTGACAGTACGGCGCAGAGATAAAGAACCTTTTCAATGGTGGGATGCTGCGCAGTTTGCTGTCCTGCTATCACCTTTTCGGTGCCCCGGATACCCTGATACCCGGATAGCAGTGCAAACATAATGCCGGACCACTGGAGCACTTTCCCACCAGGCACCAATAGAGACAGAGAGACACCCACAAAAAAGGGCAGCTGGCAACGAATTAAAGAAAATACTCGGCAATTACCGCAGCTGAGCAGACTTGGCATACAATGCCATATAGCATGGTACATATATGTATAGACAAGCTACTAAAAATGGTCTGGCACAAACACAGACGCGTTAAAATGCCCAGACAACCAAATTTAGTAACACGCAAACGGAGGCAACAAAAACCGAAGCGTAATGAAATCAAATAAAAAAAAAGAGCAGGAGCGACCGCTTACTTTGGTCTCGAGATTTTCTTCAAAGAGTTTTCTCCACATTTCTCACAGCTCCATGCAGTCTTTGGCTGCACTCGCCTTGTCTATATATAGTCAGCCACTCGTTGGCCAGGGAAAACCTCAAGTGTCCGAAGTGAGGAGGCTTTGATTAGTTTCAGTCGAAGGCTCGGCCCCAATTCGTCGTATCTGGCTATCTGTATCTCAAGACTGTCGCACGTTTCCCGCTCCACATTTAGTGTTTTTAACAGCCTTCTGCAATTATCTAATCAATAGGTTTGCACTGTCTTCGATCGCGGTATCTACAGAGGAAAATGTTTATAGCTGTTGATATTTGTTCAGATCGTTCGGGGTAAATATTTGGCTGGGCAAGTACTTGCTCCAGAGAAAGGGGTTCGTTTAATCTGGAAGAGCGTTGGACTAATCAAAGGGTTTACCTTTGGATTCATAAAAGTGAAGCAGGAAATTGGTCAATTTAACTGAGCAAATTTAAGCCTGGAGAAGAAGTTGAGTACGTATAGTAATGGGAAATCAAATACTTTACCAATAATACTTTACTATACTTTATACTATAAGCCCATAAATGTTTCAACATAGAATTCCAAATAAGCAATGGATTACCAAATGGAAATTCGGTCATTGGCCAATTTTGATAGACTTAACCCACCATAAGCTCCCAAATTTGCGGAATCAAGAGGGCTTAGGGCTATCGATCATCGTCCGAACAATACGACCGATTTCGCACCTATCGATCAGCACTTTGATGAAGGCCGAACATCCTAAGCATGATGCGGGCCATTAAATCATTATCTGGGGGCTATCTTCCGATCTTGTGGCTCAATTTTCACACACCAATCAGCAGAGAGCGCTAATTTCCTCTGCCCACCGAATGTGCCACCATTTTGAATTGATTTGCATGCATAATCATCGGCTAATGCGCATATTGATAAGCCCGGGTTCTGCTTACACCGAAAAAGATTAAAGCCGGGGGAATCGAGGGAAAAACCCACGCCGCCTAAAGTCATCTTCTCGAGGCTTTCACTCTGAACTCATTTTTGGACAGCTACAGACAACGACAAAATTTACGACCTAATGCAGATTTCGCTGCTTGTTTTTGTGTTTAATTTTTCAGTGTTCAGTCCGTTTTTCGGTTTTTTCGGTTTTTCAGATTTTTTTGTCGGTCGTTCGTTGTCAACTCCCTCACAATTTATTAGATAACGCTCGGCCCCGGGTATTGTCTTCTTATAAAAACGACAAAATGTCGACGTTGTCGCCTGTCCGCTGGCGATGATGATATGATAATACACCCATTGATATGTATATACAATGGTACCGGGCCCAGCCACACATATGTTTATGCTACACGCAGATACATACATATGTACATTCGTATCCCCATATAGTCATGATCAACGTGTGTATCTTCCGATGATCATTAAGAACGACATCGACAATCAGTTTTCGTTGTTTATATAATTATCGTATCTGTGCATTTGGGGTATACATACACACCTACTTCTTTATTAGCATTTTACTTCACTAAATGCCGTTGCTGCATTTTATTTGACTTAGTTTTTAGTGGCTTTTGGTTCAGCCGTCGATTCGAATTTAAACATTTAAATTGGTAATTTTGTATTGGCTTATTCACCCGACTTGTTGTTGTCGCCCACAGCTTTTTGTCATGGGTTTTTGTTTTTCTCTACGAAAGCGTTTCGGTTCGCCCAAATTGTTTGTCTGTCTTGTATTTTGTGTTTGGTTTTTTCTATTTCTCTTGTTTATTACCTTTGCCAAACGAATAAAAATATACCATACACAATATTATGGTGAATAAGCTGACTGTTGCATTTGTTCAAGTGTTTTTCTTCCCGCTGTCGTTGGCGTGTGTATAAAAAATAGCCACCGAAGAAAAAACAGAGTCAAAAAGCAAAAACAACCAATGCTGTAGCAGTGGGCGGTCGGAAAATTGAGGTGAAAAATGGGGGTGGGGGTTGGAGGTGGCGGTGTGGCAAGAAGTGGGTGGGGTGGGGTGAGGCGGGGTCGCCGAGCAGCTGCAACTCAGGCGATGCGATGCTGCCAAACCCACGGCACTGTGGAACGGAAGTATTTATTTTTGTGCAAATTTCAATTGGAATGATATTTCAGAAAAGACTTTGATTTCTTTTAAAATTGATTATCAAACTTTAAAATTTTTATGTATGCTAAAATTTAGTGGTTTGGTTACTAATTCGCTCCACTGTAACCGTTAGCAAGACAAAGCCAAATGCAGAAGCAAGAGGAAGACAAAACGTTGAAGCTGCGCTTTGTCGCGTGTTTATTTGTGGTCTTTGTATTTGTATCTTTCTGCTAAGTTTTCTCTGTTTCTGTCACTGCCTCTGTCGCTGCGCTGCCACTGCGCTGCTTCTGTCGCTGTGGTGAAGTGTGCAATGTGCGTGGGCAGAGAACGGAAATCGCGTGAAGTCGACGTCGGCGCCGCTGCCCTCGGCCGTCGTAATGTGTTACGTCAAAGCAACCGCACACACAAAACCGTAGGTAAAATGTGTGTTTGTCTATATAGCGTTAAAGGTAAAATCGTCGCGCTGTCTGCGGCAACTAATTAGGTAACGTGCCAGCAGCCAACTAGAAACAAGAACAACAACCAGAACCGCAACAACAACAACCATGATAAGAGGCAGCGCAGTGGGCAGCGCAGTCACCGCGACGCAAATAGCAACATAAATTTCGCACACTTGCACACAAACACGCGCTGGCTCGAATAAAAATCCAATAAGAAACAAAATTGCCAGGCTGTCTGGCAGCCCAAGTCCGTTTTTGTTTTTGTTGTCGTTGTTTTTGTTTTTGCCTCTCTTCCTCTCTTTTTTTGCAAATATAAATTTAATTTTGTAGCCATTAATTTTCCACTCTAGATACGAGAGACGTCGTTCTATAACCGCAGCCTCTCAGCCTGGTTCGCTAATTAAATAACTAAAACATAGAGTTTATAATTGCGCTCTTTGTTCATTTTACGGGCCAACTTCTGCTGTTAATCCAACCAAAATGAGACGAGTTTCCCTGTTAACTCGAGCGGAATTCAGTAGTCACTTGAACTTTTTTCTAGCGGAAAATCACTCTTTAATAAATAATGGCAACCTTAAGTGATTTTAAAATTCAAGTCAAATTAATTTTTTACAAACGAAAAGAAAAACCAAAATATTGCAACTTAAGCTTCATAACATTTATGGTATTAATTTTGCTTAATTAAAGTTTGACTGTATTTGAGCCATAAGCGAGCAAATAACGCCTTACTGAACTAAAGAGATCAACCAACAAACAAAGAACTCCACACTCACTACACAAGTTTGTTGGCTTGTGTATTCACTCATTTCACATTTTCAAGTTCAATTTTGCGCAATTAGTAAACATTTATTGTTATTATTATTATTTTCTTCTTGCTCCGGCCGGTTTGTATATGTATGTATGTATGTATATGTACACATGCCAGTGCTTTTCCCTGTATGTGTGTTCAATAAATTAACGTCTTTTTTATCGCTTCAATGATAAACCGTTTTGCTTGATTGGTCTAAGGCACATAAATAAAGAATAAATAAAGCGCAGCAAATGCTTATGTTGTTGCTGTTGTTGTTGCGCCTTTGTTGTTGCTGTTCTCCGATAAGAACGAAGCGTGTGATATCATATGCCAAATATCATATCCTAACCATATCTATTATATTTGGGGTGTGGTGGCAGCAGTCAGGTGGATACAAGTTTTGCTCGAAATCTCAAAAAACATAGGAACTCTGGATTCAGTTTCCAAACCCAAGCCGAGTATTAAGAATTATACTACAGTATACTACAGACAAGCGACAAAAATTTAGAAATTGGTGTTCGAATTATACAATGAAATGAGTAACTTTGAAATTGCACGGGAACCCTTGAGCCCGTTCAGAAACTTTTTGAATACGGATGGACTCACAAATGAACAACCTTCGCTGACCATTGGAAATTACAACCCGGAATTCCTTAATATAGCAAAAGGACCTGTGGAACCCCAACAGCCAGTACTTCGAAGAAGTGAACGGATTAAAAAATTAATCGAAAAAAAGAGACAAGAAGCCATGGAGAGTAAAATACAAAAGGCCCAAGAACAACCAAAAGTCAAACGTCCTAAGAGACGTTCTATTCCAACTTTTCGAGCGACGTACTTCGAGTGCGCGGATATAAATGGAAAACTATACAGGTTAAAGGATCTGCCAGACCCTCTTTTCCGGCGAATGCAGCAATATAAATGCAGAAGTTCAGTAAGATCGAAACCGAGAAATGTAGTGGGAAATCAAGTGACTTGTCTTAGCAATAAACTCAAAGGCAATCCCACTCAGTGCGAGGATATAAACACATTTCCTAACCTTTTTAATTACTTGAAGCTAAAAAGGCAGCAGCTAAAAAGAGGAAAGTCCCAGAAAGATTTGGAAATGGCTACCGGTCTAGAAAAACGTACCAACCAACACCAAAATAGATTGGCATCATTAGATTTTCCAAAAAGTGTTGGAAAACCACATACTGCAGTTCGACGAAGTTCGCGTATTGCACAAGCGAAACTGAAAAAGAAAGTTTTGGAAACGAGCCTAAGGAGAAATCAAAAAAATTTTCTTGGCTGGGATAAATATTTCGAATGCGCCGATATCAACGGAAAGCTATATAAACTTTGCGACGTTTTTGAGGACCTGGAACTCGGAATCGCTCTCCAGAAGCATCAAAAAAAGGCCAAGAAGCAAAGCAGCCGACGTATTTTGGGAACCGCAGGAGGTCATAGAGCGTTGAAGTCTAAAAAGGATACTTCCAGAAAAGCTTTACCTAAGACCTCAAGAAGTTAAGAGATCAATTTAAATAAGTACCAGTAACAAGATTTTTATTTTGTTTTAAGAAATAACTCGAAATTCCAAGTTAAGACGATTATTAAGATTTATATATGAAGGTTTAAATATAGAAATTAGGTGTTTTTGATCTTATAAATACCAAAACAAATTACTTATTTTTGTTTTAATTTCGCTTTCAAAAAATCGCAAAGCTAAATTCCAGGTTAGGCTTATTTACAAATGTAAATAATGTCCCAACAATCTAGACCTATTTGTTTTTATAATATATGGCTCCTACGATCTTTCCGCCACGCTGCCCCAATTGTATGCCACTAATCTTATCCTGCATCAACTGGTTTCCCAGAAAAGCCTTTACGATCTGTTCGGCGGTTAGGTGATATCACCGGAGAACGAATGACGGACTTGCACAATTTTACCCGTGGCAGTCACACAAACAGTGGGGCTTCCGAAAAATGCGGTTATCAGGCAGATGATAAACAAACTCACCCCTGATACTACGGTTTCGTGCGCTGTATTATTGTGTTTGTCAAACTCGAGAGGCCTCGCCGGACGGCGGACTAACGAAGTACACGTACTGCCAGATAGTGTGGCGGTGGAAACACTCGGGCACTCAAAGCCCGATCTCTCACCTTGAACCAAAACGGCAAGTTGTAATCCCGCCGACTTAAGCTGCTCGTATATTCGAGTATCTGCGTCTGGGTATCAGATAAAAGCAAAAAGCCGCAGGAGGAGCTCAGCTCGAGCAGCGCATTCAAAATTAATCTGCGGCGGCAATAATTTCCGATTTTTTGTGCTCTCGAGAAAATCCCAAGCATGTCAAATTGTATTCCATTCAAGCAGCAAAATGAGAAAAACAAGAGCGGGCGAGAAAAGAAAGAAAAATGCGCACATTGAGCCGACGACTGTCAAGAGATCTTAACGAAACGAGAGAAAATAAAAAGCGATCCTGCAAAGAAGTCTTGCGCGTTAAAATCAAGTAAGACGTAATGATGCCCTGTATAAATGTTTTGAGTTAAGTTATACGTGTAAGTTATTAAATACGACAATTTAAAAATGTTTCTAATCTCAATATTAAAGTTATTTGCCAGCTAAGAATTTTCATCTAATTTTTAATTTATTCTATTTGTATACTGCTTGTTTCTTTTAAATTAACATTTGAATTCTTTTAAATGCTAAATCCTTTGGGGGTCGAAAACAACAACCTATACAATATACCCTCTTAGTCCCCGAGTACCTGCTAAAAAAAAAACCCAAAAAAGAGATTTAAAAAACAAAATAATAAAGAACGCTGGGCTTTGGAGCTGTCAGTCGGCGAGGTCCCAGAACGCGGCCTACGGAGTACAAAAGGCCAGCAGTTTCGGATCGGGCCAAGTGAGAAAACCAAGCGCGACACCAACACCAAAAACCGGCTGTGGGAAGAATCCCCCACCCCCTCCCTAAACCCCTTCAGTATCTCCGTCTCGTTCCTGCGTCTCTGGCCATCTCGCTCCCACACTCTCCTGCAGTGGGGCCGCCATTGGGAATTGAATTGGATTTCCAGTCAACGTTGAAATTTTAGTTTGGCTGCCTTTTCGAAGGTGTGAAGAAAAAATAAAAACACAAAGGCAACAAGAACAACAACAACAACAAGAGCGGCCGAGGCACAGCACGAAATTCTGAAAAACTCCAGGAACCAAAAGCCAAAACGAAATCAACTGAAGATCTGCAGGGAACTCTGCAGAGCAGAAAAACAAAAACAGAAAACTGGATTGGGCCTCGTTTTCCAAAGACGGCGCAAAGGCAGCACCAACTGCACAACCGGGCAGAAAGAGGAAGAGATTCTGGGATTTCACTTGCATTGTTACTGGATATGATCGGTCAAATATATACACACACATATACAATTATATATGTAGAAGGTATTCCTGGCTATGTGTGTGCGTTTTTGTTAGAAGGGAGCATCTGTTTCTTGCAACGAAGGTCTTTTGATTGGGATTCGTTTCGGGTTTTTCCTCTCGATTCTTTCAAGCGGATTGGATTGTGTTGCCCTTTTGGAGTTTTGCCACTTTGGGAATTAGGGGGAGGGTGTGTGAGAAAGGTGAAAAGTACTTGGGATAAGTAATAATAGGATAATAGATCATGAGGTTGACTTTTCTAAAATGTTCTTCATGCTATAGAATTTTTATTCATGCTGTTACCTTTCCAAAATCTGAATAGATCTTAGAATAATACATTTTTCAGTTGTGTAGTTCTTATTCAATGAATGAGTATAGTAAAGAATAGAACACATTTAAAGTCAATATAATGAAAGATAAGGTTTATTCTTAAGCATGTCACAGAACCCTAAAGAAACCCTATAGACAGGCCTCTGAAAATGCTGTTTTAATTTTTATTTTGATGAAATCTTTAAGATCTCTTTAAATGTCATCCTATGAAACAAAACTAGTTCCCATTTGCATATACCCGAAAACCCTTTTTCCTAAAAACTGACTTTGACATGTTTGGTACATGTTTTTATTCTGTTGCTCCTTCTCTGAAAATCGATCCAAGTCAGGGCGAAAACCCTGGAGAAATCCCTAGTTCAGAGTTACAGCTGGCCACGGAGCTGTGCACACACAAACGCACAGAGGAACAGATAATGCCACCATAGATCGGGCAGCGACAAAGATATCCCGCATGCACGTAGATACGAGACATACGTACACATAATTCCGAGCAGCTAAACTATTCAACTTCGAACCGAATCTGATTTCTGAAACTGATTGTGTGTATGCGTTGCCTTGGTTCTTGTTGTTGTTTCTGTGGTGTTCGGGGACGTCAGTTAAACGAAAGCCGACAAGAAGGTAAGCCCACGAGGAATCCTCCGCCAGCCACACTATAAATGCACTGAGAAAAAAAGGCCGGATATAGCAGCTTAATATTCAAATTATTGAAAGATGGAATACTCTACGTTTTCACCTTGTTCTGATTGAACCTTACAAACTTAATTTTTCATTTAAGAATTAGATCACAAGAACGATTTTACTTGACTTTCTTCAAAATACTTTAAAACAGTCCCTTATTTTTATTAGTTCTTAACAACTAATTCCGTTTCGCTGATCTTGAATAGAACATTTTTTCTCTGTACCCCAATGGTGTATGCCCCACACTCTCCTGCCACACACTTCAAGCCGCTCGCTTGGTCGTCGGCTTAAATTGGTTTTTATTGTTGTTGCACATGATGTCCATTGTTGGTGGTGTTGGCCCTCGTAGCTTCGTTTTGACCATATTTCTTGTCCGTGGTCCGCTTGCTGCTGTTGTTGTTGTTTTTGTTGTTGTTGCCGTTTTACCTTTCTTTGAAGTCGCATTTAATTCTTTGAGTTTCTTATTCTGTTCATTTTTTTCGTTTATTTCTCTGTTTTTTCCTGCCAGACCTTTGAGGAGCGAAGACGACGACGTTGGGTTGTCTGGTCGAGGTGTGAAGAAAAGAATTTTTCTGTGCAATAATCTTGATGCCTTTTTAAGATTTGTAGCTGCCGTGGAGCTTTGCTCCTCTCCATTTCTGGGGATTGGGGAGCCGCGTGGAGAAGGAGCTGCATACGTTATTCTGCCTGAGTTCGTCTTCACTGGGTCTCTTATTTTCGCTGTGCTCTCCCCGCGCGATTCGTTTCAGTTGAAAAATGGTTTGGGTTTAAGGAAATTTACGCCATAAAATGCTGAAATAATTGGATACACTCGCAGCCCCGGCATCTCCGATCTCGCTCCACACTTCGAGTGCATTTCAAATTGCTAATGATGAGGAGCTGGCCGGTGTAGCCGTACGGCTCTATAGCTGTATAGCTTCCTCCAGCGACTCCATCATGGCGAGATGCTTTCGTGAGACAAGCGACATGCCATGGTCAAGTCTCTCCTTTCGGTTTGGTTTGGTTTGGCCTGGCTCGCCATCTGCGGCAATTGCGATTCCCCAGGGCCAGGCCAACACCAACCCATCCAAACCCATGGCCCTCATAAGCCAACCCAAGAACCCCATCCATCCGAGCCAGCGGAGCATTAAATGCATTTATTTATGAGACCACCTGATATAATCTACGGCTGAAATTGCAGCTCATATGCATATGATGCGGAGGTGATACTGAATTTAGCTAGAATTCACACCTTGCTCTTGCTCCAGGGGTTCCTTTAATACATTATGCCCAGGTACAGATTCTAAGCTCCAGAACCATTTTACCTCTTAAAACTTCTTTCTTGTTATAAGATTGAAGAAGCACAACGAGCTCATAAAAACGGCCAAGTTTATTACCTGGTAATAAGATATTCATTACATCTTTGTGACCAACAATTCCATGCCAGGTTTTGTTGAGCACAAGGAATAATTTTCTAGAAATATTGCCCTTGAAAGTGGTCGTCAAAAGCTCAGTAAAGTAATTCCAACTTTTATTAAAGTACTATTACTTTTGAATGACAAAACTTGTTATAGTGTGCATACTTCTAAAATTAAATCCAGGTTTCGTCCAGGATGAAACCCCTAAAGCTCTCAATTTTAATGTGCAACATGCAAAGTAGGTTGAACGAATCTTAACAACCATTAGCGCAGAAACGAGAAGAAACGCCTTATGACCGAATAATCTCGATATTTCCTGCCTCTTTCGAGGTTCAATAGAACCTAAATCCGGCTAGATGGGGAATCCCCTCCTCCCGACTCACTTATCGGGCCAAGTTAAATCTGGCAAATACAAATTGCATCAACGCCTAGTGTCCGACGGGGCTTTTGTGTGCCCAATCCCAATCGCGGCCCCATCCCGATTTCAGACGGCCCTTGTAACAGAAAGACCAGTCAGATGCAACAACACGAACTAGTTGCACTAATCATAAAATCCCCCATCAATGCTGAAATGTATAAATGCAAAAATGGAAACGGCACGAACAACCAGCTGAGGAGCTCACGAATGTGGGCACAGAAACAGAACCTCATAACTAAATTGCATTAAGTGTAATTATAACTAATTAGAAAACGGGAAAGGCAGAATCTAAAAAAAATGGCAACAATTCAATAGCAGCCAACTGGGCGAGGAATAACTGGCACAGCGCAAAAACAATAATGTGGAATGGAAAAACATTTTTTAGAAATAGCTGCTGGAAAGTTATTTAGAACCAGTGGAAATGATTACAAAGCTCCGATTAATACTAGCGAAAAATCTAACACACAAATACGAATGGATTAAAATTGCAGTTGACTCAGCATGGGAAAAGATTGTGGATAAAAAATAAAAACAGCAACTTGGGGGATATCCGCAAGATACTGGTGTTAGTTAAATCACTGGATACTAGTGGGTGAAATTTTTATTACTTGAAGGGCAAGGCTTTATGACTAATACAAGCAGAAATAATATAAAATAAATTCATTTATAGACATGCCCAATTCTAAAGCGGAAATTAAAAAGTCTAACGAGATTTAAATACATATAAGCTTGAATGTTTATGACTGTAAAGTAGACAAATAGCACATTGTTTTCTGAACCGATTCATGATGGATTTCTCCGTGATTTTCATTCTTCAAATTGATTGATGGAACTTAGCTCTCCGTCTCCCATCTTAAATTGTCCGAGTTCTTTTGTTGCGATCTCCGTGGCTTTGTAGGCGCGTGTGCTGCCTTGCCAGCAATTTACCATTTACCTCCAACTCAAATCTACGCCACAAATCTGAATGTGAGATACCACAGATTAGCATTCAAGGGGCGGCGGGGCAGGAGAACTGGAGGCACAATGAACTCAAAAGCGAGGGCTTCGGGGGAGCCAGCGAGATAAATCATTTAATATAGCGCGCCATTTATCATCTAACGTGGCCGGGCTGTATATCATTCATCTTTTGCATAGACCCCGCTGGGTGCCTCAGGAGTTCAGAATAGAAACAGATATACAGTCGAAATTTTGTAACTTCAATTTCCTATTCTTTTGAACCTATTTCTGGAAACTTAAGGGAGAACCTCCCGTTTCGTACAAAATGAACAGTAGAGGTACTCTCGAAAGTATTTGCATGTTTTTATTAACAAAATATTATTTTAAGATTTATATAAAAAGCGACAACAATCTCTAGGAAATATAAATGCTATTGTACCGTAAATTTTTTGGCTCACAAACTAAAGTGGAAGTTGAGGATAGGGAAATTCCACTGTATGTATCCAAAAAGAACCCACGTACAAAAAGTAACAGGCGAACAAGAGAAGTGACCGGGACAACAATTTGGCAAAAGTCAATTTGTAACTTAATTAGGCGGCGGAATGCGGCATTTACTCACCTATTCAAAGTGCTGGCAATCGGCGAACGGTGGGCGGGGGGCGGTGGACCTGGGTGGTGGGCGTTCGTGTAAACAAGCAGGCAAGAGCGGGACAGAGACAGCGAAAGAAACAGAGACAGAACAGAGCCTTAATGTCTGCGGCGGCAAACTATTACGTACGTCGAATTGTATACTTATGCATATATGTGCGAAGGAAATGTACAAATGTTTGGCTGTCTGTTGTTGGGTTCTGTTTGTCTATCTGTTGCGATGATGATGATTTCGGATTCCCGATTCCCGCTTGTTTATTCGTCACTTTAACACGTTCGATTCTATTCGATGCTGCCGACGTCGACGTCACTGCTCTCTCACCGACACGCGCACGCACACACGCTTAGCTTATTTTTATTTGCCGCACTGGTGTTGGTGTATTTTTCCTCAATTGCGGTGGCGGCAAGCTCACACACACACGGTCTCACCCACACAACCGTGGGCTCATTGACAACAACAGTGGAGTGCACGTAATGCGTGATTTTTGACGGGGGGCGGGGGTATTTGTTGCTATTTTGTTTGCTGCCGCTCAATTTTGTTCTAAAACCGCGATTTGTTCACTTATCAGGCGCATTAAACAAAGGCTCGCTGGCGTTTTAATCGTAGCCACAAGCATATGTATGTTTTTTGTTATTGCCGAGATTTTATGCTCACACACGCTATCTCCCTCACTCACACGCCGTTAGAACTGTTGCAGGTATTCCACTTGCAGATTCAACTGCCACACCGAAACCGATTTGAATTGGCTGTACGGCGGTTCACGCTTTGATCATTTACAAAAAGTTATTTACCCGTTCTCGCTTTCAATTAATTATTTCCAGCAACAACGCGCGCGGTCGACCTGCGATGGTCCAATTTTTTTTTTCGACTAGCGACTGACTCTTGGTGACTGACTCTTGACGGAACCGGAACCGGTTCTTTTTAAAGAACTGGTTTTTGTTCGCTCTTACTTTAACAGATATGCGTAACCTATCGAATGCACCTTCTTACCTAGCGAGGACACCCTCCTTAACTAGCTTCGAAATGCTTAACATAAATTAACGGCGTTTGATTTATTTTCTTAATTTTATTATTGTTAACTATTTGTAATGCGATTATTGTCAAAAAATATTTATCATAAAAATGTATAACATAATAAAGTTTGAATTCAAAACCGGGTTAAAAATTTCCGATTATCCCCCAAATCAGTGCTGTACAGCGAAGAACAGCGACAGCTGTTCTGTTAGTCATCAATATGTTGTTGTTGAATAAGCTTCCTAGGATAACGCAACTGCTGACAAAGGACCCATTTGATCAACGGAATATATGGGGTTATGTGGCCATCGCCTTCAACCAAGTGGATGCGGATCGGCTGGCGAAAGTGGGCGCAAACCGCCTGTGCGCAGAGTGGATCGTAAAAAACGGAGGCGGAGTGCGCCTAGTGGATAATCCTTCAAGGCTTTGGAAGGATTACAATTCTCTGCCGGGGGAAAATACTGAGTTTTGCATAAAGGTAGTGGACGCCTCGAACTCCTCGATCATGAAGATAGGACTGGAACATTTGAAGGGTTGCAGGAGCATTGACACGGTCATCTTTCATAACTGCAAGCACTTGGAAAACGACGGCTTGGAAGGACTGCACCACATCAACGGCACACTGGAGCGATTGCAGGTTTCCGGCTGCTACAACATCACCGATTCCGGTCTCGAGGTCATTGGGGACCTGAAGAACTTGCGACAACTTCTCATCTTTGACATGATATTCGTGAAGAACATGGAAGCAGTGGCCGCTAATTTGAAGAAACAGCTTCCAAGCTGCGATATCAAGGCCACCAAACTCGGCGTTACGTTGAAGCCCAAAAAGTGATACATACAGCTGATGATTTGTTGTTTAGGTCCGGCTTGTAAATAAAAATAAAAAGTGTTGGAAAAGGCAACGAGTTGTCAATTTTCTGCACAGTGAATTAAATCTCGCTTTTCATATTCGTTTTCAGGTTTGTGTTTTCAAGTTTAATACTCCTAAAAAAGTAATGAAATCCTGTAATATTTATTTAATTTGTTATAACAGATAAGTGAAATAAAGCTTATTTTAAATGCAAACTCTGACAAAGTATCAATCGGGATTTTCGCTCACTTACACAGTGGTCATACTATTTTAGGAAGTCAGGACAAAATGTGAATAAATGTTAGAAAATGACTAAGTTAAAGAATCTGCTGAGTTTTGCGACCCAGTCCCGAGTCATATCACACTCTAATCCCAGGGAGCAGATCCTCAACTGCCTGACCTATGGCCTCTTGATTATTGTGGCCCTCTGCGCGGGCGTTCTGTTGTGGGATCTCTCAAACAGTCCCCGAGATGGATTTTTTCACGGAAAAAGGGACTCGCACACTCTGATATTGGACTTAGAGCACATCCAAGAGATTGCTGTAAATCCAGAGGCTGAGCAGCGTGCCCGAAATATCAACTGCACCTTCTGGGACTGCCTTAACATTTATAAATGCGAGCATGACCGCTTAAAGGTCTACATTTATCCGCTGCAGGAGTTTGTGGACGAGCGAAGCGACAAGTTAGCCACCACATTGTCCAGCGAGTACTTTCAAATCCTGGAAGCGGTGTTGAAGAGCCGCTATTACACTTCGAATCCGAACGAGGCGTGCCTCTTCCTACCCAGCTTAGATCTTCTAAACCAGAATGTCTTTGACAAACACTTGGCTGGCGCTGCTCTGGCTTCCCTGGATTTCTGGGATCGCGGCGCCAACCACATCATCGTCAATATGCTGCCTGGAGGAGCTCCTTCATACAACACCGTGCTGGATGTGAATACGGACAATGCCATTATCTTTGGTGGTGGTTTCGATTCTTGGTCGTATCGGCAAGGCTTTGATGTATCCATTCCTGTCTGGAGTCCACGATTGGTGTCGCAACATGCCCATGCCACGGCCCAAAGGAAATTCCTTTTGGTCGCTGCCCAACTTAATTTACTTCCTCGCTCTGTGAGAACTCTGCGAGAATTGTCCTCATCGCACAGCGAGCAACTCCTTCTCGTGGGAGCCTGCGAGAATTTGGATCTCAACATACGTTGTCCTCTGTCGCAGCGCCATAAATCCCTGGAGTATCCGCGCATGCTGTCGCGCGGAAAGTTCTGCCTCCTTGGCCGCAGCTTGCGCATGGGTCAGCCCGATCTGCTGGAGATTATGTCGCAGCACTGCATTCCTGTGATTGCCGTGGACAACTATGTACTACCCTTCGAAGATGTGATCGATTGGTCGCTGGCCTCCGTTCGAGTACGCGAAAGCGAACTGCATTCCGTGATGCAAAAGCTAAAAGCTATATCAAGTGTTAAAATAGTTGAGATGCAGAAGCAAGTGCAGTGGTTGTATTCCAAGTACTTTAAGGACTTGAAAACTGTAACTCTGACGGCTCTGGAAGTGCTGGAAAGTCGCATCTTTCCGCTAAGGGCCCGCAGCAGTCGTCAGTGGAATGCCATCGACACCAACGCTCGCTCCACCTTTAACCCTCTTTTCCTGCCCTCGCTGGCGCCAAAGTCTCAAGGATTCACTGCCGTAATACTCACCTATGATCGGGTAGAAAGTCTCTTTCTGCTGATTCAGAAGTTGGCGGTGGTGCCCTCATTACAAAGCATTTTGGTCATTTGGAACAACCAGAAGAAGTCTCCGCCGCACTGTAAGTTCTTTAATATCATTTCCTAACTACAAATTAATGAACGCTCTCTTAAATAGTGTCCACCTTTCCATCTATATCGAAGCCTCTGAAGATTCGGCAAACCAAGGAGAACAAGCTATCGAACCGTTTCTATCCATATCCGGAAATCGAAACTGAAGCGATTTTAACTATAGACGATGACATTATTATGCTGACAACAGACGAATTGGACTTTGGGTAAATTAAACTAGTATTGACTTCAGCTTCCTTACTTATTATTTTTATCCAAAAGCTACGAAGTTTGGCGAGAGTTTCCGGATCACATTGTGGGCTTTCCCAGTCGTATTCATGTTTGGGATAATGTCACTATGCGCTGGCACTACGAATCGGAGTGGACGAACCAGATATCCATGGTGCTCACAGGAGCCGCCTTCCATCACAAGTACTGGAGCCACATGTACACACATGCAATGCCGGGGGATATTAAGGATTGGGTGGACGAGCACATGAATTGCGAGGATATTGCTATGAATTTCCTGGTGGCCAATATAACCAACAACCCACCTATTAAGGTCACTCCTCGCAAGAAGTTCAAGTGTCCAGAGTGCACCAATACGGAGATGCTTTCCGCCGATCTGAATCATATGCGCGAGCGGTCGGCCTGCATCGATCGCTTCTCTAAGATCTACGGCCGAATGCCACTGCGCACTGTGGAGTTCAGAGCGGACCCCGTGCTGTTCCGCGACAATTTCCCGGACAAGTTGAAACGCTACAACGATATCGGTAGCTTGTAAGAGTTATCAACTCTAAAATGAACATTCCAGTGGAATTTATGGAGGTATACCAAAGACTTGAAGGAATGGCGCTCAACTTCCGCAATGAGGATCTAGCTGGCAGTCGACTATATTATATGTCCATCTTGTCGGTGAATGGATAAAAGCCATCATCATATGTGGATATAAAAAAACGATACTAGGGGCTGTTCCGGTTTAAATTTTGAAGCAATATGTTTTACTTCTAATTGGAATTCGAGTGTTTAATTGTTACGCGAATAGTTAGAAAATAATTTAGTGAAATTAACAACTGGACTAATGGATTTTTTATGTAGAAAATTATTTATTAACAAAAATACTTTTAATTTTAAGTTGTAACGTCGGCAGCAACGAGTAGACTTAATTTTCATTTAAAATAGAACATACTTTATCCAAACTGGAACTGGCCTGTAAATACATATTAGAAAATGATCTTATCGTAGAAAAAAGTTTTTTTTATTTGGACTGTTTTAAGCTGTAAACTGAAATCTCTTGCTATAGTTTAGTTGTAAATTTTAAGGTTCGCGGTAAGGTATCCGGTTGGTTAAATGCTATGCTAATATCATAAACATGGTGGCTCTGATCTCAGGTGTTAGGCTTTTTCGATGGATGCCAAATACTCTTTGTAACGTTGCTCCTGCTGCTGCTGAAGTTTTTGCAGCTTCTTGATCTGTCCCTTGCTGACCTCTTTGCCCTCTTTATCAAGAGTGGGCAGGCCCTGGAAATGAAATTTAAATATTTTAAACTATGATTACGTATTCTATATCGCTGTTCTTACATTTTCGTCGAATGCAGAGTACTTTTCCGTTTCGCCGAGGAACATTTCCTTGGGATTTACGCGGCGCTGGGCTTCTTTAGCTGCCGCAGCCTCCGCAGCAGCTTGCTTCTTTCGCTCCTTTTCAGCGGCCTTCTCCGCCTCGGCGGCCAGCTTTGCCTCCCGCTCTCGTAATAGCGAGTCTCGATCAACTAGCTTTACAGCATACTTTCCACCATCTTTGTCCTCCAGTCGAACACCCAAGTTGGGCAGCACGTTGTCGCGCAGATCGTCGCAGAGTTTCAAGATGTCAAAAGCCTTCAGGGTTTTCGCTTGCTCGCGTACCAAATTTCGGAATTCAGCCAGGGACTGAACATAGGGCAGCACTGTTGTTTCCAAATCAGCGCCAGCTGCTAGAGCACCTGAACCGCCACTGACGGGAAAGCCAATGCCACCGCGTGGTCCTGAGATCGCGCCAAATACATGAAGCAGATCCGTGATGTAGTTGGCCACGTTGCGCAGCAGCAGACTGTTAAGCCTAGTCTTATTGTCCCGAATGTAGACGTTGGAGGCGGAGACCAGCTCCCGAATGGCGTCCAGGGCACTTCGGGTGTCGATGTTGTCTGTGGAACAGATAATATTAGATATGATCGATCATGTTTACAGATATTTATAATACATACCACAGAGAGCTGCATGAACCTGCACTTGGGAGCTGGCGAACTTATTTTGCAGAGCTGCCTCAACTTCAGTCCAGGCATCAAACTGCCGTCTTGGTTCTTCGGAGAGCACATGTCGTGTCAGATCCTTGACGTTTAAGAAGAACTCCTGCAAAACCAAAAATGTTATAAAACCTTTAATGAACTTAATTGAATCCTCTTACATTAAGGAACTTCTCGTACTGCGTGGCCATTTCCATGGTGTTTTCCGAGTAGTCTAGCGTGTCCTTCCAAGAGTGCAAAAGGAAAGCCAATCGCAGCTGAGTGGCGGAATGCTTCTTGAGGGCTTCCTGGATCGTCACAAAGTTCTTCAGCGACTTGGACATCTTGCAGCCGGCAATGGTGAGATGACCTGTGTGCAGGAAGTACTTCACCCACTCGGCCTCATCAAAAGCCGCCTCTGATTGGGCAAGCTCGTTGTCGTGGTGGGGAAACTTCAGGTCCACGCCGCCAGTATGGATATCAAAGGTAGGGCCAAAGATATCCGAGGCCATGGCTGAGCATTCAATGTGCCAGCCAGGACGACCCTTGCCCCAAGGACTGTCCCACCAGGGTTCGCCGGCCTTACTTGCTTTCCACAAGGCAAAGTCGTTGGCTGAGCGTTTCTCGGACAGCCGGTCCTCGGCCACGGATAAATCTCCCTCGCCTTCCTGCAGTGATTTAGTGTCGCCATACGCTTCAGGAACCAACTTTGCGTAGTGGTGCTTCTCCCTCCTGTCAAAGCCATTTACATCGAAGTAAACGGAGTTGTTGGCTGCATAAGCCAAGCCATTGTCGATGATCTTCTGGATAAAGGTGACGATCTGGGGTACATACTCCGAAACCCTTGTTAAAACATCTGGAGGTAAAATCTGTTGTGCATGAAATTAACAAATGAATCATTTAAAGTTAATTGGTTTTTCGATGACTCACATTCAGCGATTTCATGTCGTTGTGGAACTGGTCTTCCCAGTAGCGTGGAAGAGCCTCGAACACTGCGTTGTCGTTGATTTGGGCCCCCTTTTGGGAGTCCAACCAATCGGAGATGGGGTCCTTGGCTTCATTTAGGTAGTGCTGCCGCTTCTCTGAGATCTCCTGTTCGACGCCTTTGCTAACTGCTTTGGTCAATGCATCCACGGCGTCGTTCATGCGTTGCAGGGTCTTGTCCAGCATCACCTTCTTGTCGGGATCGGTGTTTTTGGCACAGGTGTCCTGAAACCGGAGGAGAACCTGCTTTTGCTGGCTCAGGAGCTGATCCAGGGGCAGTTTGGATGCCTCTTTGGCATATTCTTCAAAGAGATGGTTCTGCCTTGCACGCCGAATGATCTTGTCGTCAATGTCCGTTATGTTCATCACATAATGTATGTTGTAGCCAAAGTAATTGGCCAGAATGCGACGCAGAATGTCAAAGGAAATGTAAGACCTGTGGAGCGAAAAGCAAGCGACATGAGATAAGGAAATCGTTAAATGATGTGGCACTCCAACCTGGCATGCCCCATGTGCGATGCATCGTAGACAGTAGGTCCGCAGCTGTACCACGTTACATTGTTTCCGTCTAGCGGCACAAACTCCTCCTTTTGGCGGGTGAGGCTGTTGAACAGCTTTAGCTTTGGCCGATCCGCCGCTTTAGGAGCTTGCCACGCCGGTTGCCCACGTTTCGACATTATCTCTTCGCTGTGTTGGTGCGTACGTCTAAACAGAACAGTCAATCTCCTCTGCACTTGCAATGCGGCAAATTTTCATCAGCCCGGAGCATGAGCAACAGCTGACTGCCGACACGTGGCAACGTCTTTCTGAGTTGCCAGATCGGCTTGGTATCAAACAGCTTTTTAACGGTCGTATGGAGTTTTCTTTATTTTCAAAACTAGAAAACCTTTAAACTTTGTTATTAAAGTTTAACAAAATGTCGATGTTCCTAGTTGGTATGTTGCAGAAAAGTTACCCGAGCCTAACCTCTCAGAGATTTTAGGTATTCGATTATAAAGTGCCAAGCCTCTAAATGCCTGTGTTCGAGTCTTTACATGGCTTATTTATTTGAGCATTTTTAACGTTCAAGGTTATAACTTAAATAAAGTTAAAAAATAAGCTACTAAGCTGATTTGATCATAACTGTTCACGCAATCGTGGATTTTTGAAGATTTTGTAACTAAAGCATTCTTTAATCTTATCATTAATTTTTCTATTTTCCCTTCTTTTTTTGCCTCCCCCACTGTTGGCTTTCTGAGTGCGACCCAACTGCATATCTTTCAGCTTGGCATCTAGACGTTTCTTGGCATTTTTGACATCCTCCTCCTGGCGTACGGTCTTTGCTGGTTTGGGATGCAGGAACTTCTTCCGCTCATCCCTTTTGATTTCTTCCCCACATCCGTGAACCTCTGGCAGTCCATGCTTGAAGCAGAATCTCTTTTTACAATGCTGGCAGTCCTGGCCCATTAGGCTCGTTTTAGTCTTGCAGCGGGGATAATCACACAGGTTATCCACCTCCTTGACGGCGGTAAGGACATCGTCCAGCTTGAGATCTACCACCTGGCTGGGAATCCGCTCCAGCAGCTCCAGAGTGTTATTTGTGCCATAGTCCACTCGTTTTCCAGGTTTCGCGGGTGGAAAGAGCGGAGCTTCGTCAACTTTCTTTGAGGTGGAGGGTTTATCTGCATCGTCTAAATTAAATCACGACTTATGATTTGAAAAACAATAATTTATTATGTTTTTACGCACCTGCCATTGAAAAATATGTTTTTAAAGTTTCTGTGTTTATCAAAATTACCAAAAAGTTTGTGTTTCTCTCTTAGAGATGAATGATTAGTAAAGTCAACAGCTGACTAGTAGTCGATACATCGATAGACGTCAAGAAAAAATTGCGGTGAATTTTAAATATAATTAGAGTCTTAACCCATGCGATTTAAAAATTAAATTAAATTTACCTATCAATAAAATAATTGCTTCACCCAACAAGAAAAGATTAAAAAACAACGGTACATTTAAATACTTTAGTAATGTTATTGTCGTTGTAACTAAGTACTACACACAAGTCAATAAAAATTTGGATATCAAGCTAAACATTATTTAACCAATCTCTGACGGCCTTCGTGCACAATTTGTGTAAACTATCCATTCCAAAGCGGTAAACAATATCCATACTGTTTTAACCATTTCAAGTGTATAATATATATATATCCATGTAAAAGCCGTATATAAACTTTTAGTATGTAATTGCAATTGCTGTAGGTTTGATTTAAATGCTAATGGTGCAGACAACTGTGATCTGACGTAGAGCTGGGTAGCTTTCTGGCCCACTCGTAATTTAGCTAGTCGCCACAAACTCCATTGTTTTAATATTTGGGCGTTTACAATTTGTTGTCGCAAGGGCACGCGCCAGTGGCGCCAGTTACTGCAGCATGAATGGCTTTAGCCACGTAATCGATGTTGCCTGTGTTCAGGCCACACATGTTGATGCGGCCCGTCTTCAGCAGGTAAATGTGGTATTCATTGATTAGGACGCGCACCTGGCTCTCATTCAGGCCAGTATAAGAGAACATGCCGATTTGGTTGACGATGTGGTCCCAGTTGCCGGGCGTTCCCAATGCTACCAGCTTTTCCCTTAGCGCACTGCGCATTTCGCGAATGCGACTCGACATGGTCTTAATAGACTCCATCCACTCCTTTCGAAGTTCCGGCGTATTCAGGACCTTTGAAACGATGCGGGCACCGTAGGCGGGAGGATTTGAGTACTGACCACGAATGAGCAGCGTCAGCTGGGAGTGAACCGCCGCCTTGGTGGCTCCATGCTGCTGCACCACCGTCAGATTTCCGGCACGCTCGCAGTACAGGCCAAAGTTCTTGGCAAACGACTGGCAGGTGAAGAGCTCAAAGCCACGCTGCACAAAGTAACGCACAGCCCAGGCATCCTTATCCGGATCACCGCTGGCAAAGCCCTGGTAAGCAGAGTCGAACAGCGGGAAGAGCTTCTTCTTCTCCAGCAAGTCGGCCAGCTCCTTCCACTGCTCTTGCGTTGGATCAATGCCGGTGGGGTTGTGGGCACAGGCGTGCAGAATGATAACAGCGCCAGGTGGAGCTTCGTTCAGATCAGCCACCATGTTCTTGAAGTCCAGCTGCCGCTTGTTTTGGTCCCAGTAGCGGTAGGACTTCAGGGTCTTGAAACCTACATCGGAGAAGATTTTGTGGTGGTTCTCCCATGTGGGATTCGAATAGTACACCACGTCGCGATTCAGTTGTGAGTGCAGAAAGTCGGCGGCAATGCGCAGGGCACCAGTGCCCGAAATGGTCTGAACTCCAAAGGCCTAAAAAAAGATGGCACAATAAACTTGGGAAATGCTTCATGTATCGGGGTTTATCTTACGCGATTCTCCTTAATGGCAGGGGAATCAGCACCCAGCACCAATTCCGTGGCCGCACTCGTGAACGTATCTAGACCTGAAAATAACAGTAAATATGGGATTTATTAATGAACAATTTTTTTTTATTAAAAAATAGGTTTACTCACCAGTAACTGGCAAATACTCGTGGTTTACAGACTCATCGCTGGCAATAGAGATTTCAGTTTTGCGCACCACAGGCAAAACCCACGGAACTCCAGCATTTGTCCTGTAAGCTGTAAATAAACCAAATATTAAATCATATTACTAACAATTTTTTTAAAGAATTTGTTTCCGTCCAAAAATAAAAATTAACTAATAAACTAGTTTGTTAGAGGATTAAAATACAAACTCATTGAGCTATACTACTTTAGAATCAGAGGTAAATTAAAATCATTATGGCTTTAGAAGTGCTGGTTTTTGACACTTTTCTGCAAACCCATTTTTTGTGGAAATTTGGAAAGGGGTTGCATCATAAAAAATTGAATGCATACCAATTGTTCAAAGGTGCTAGGGAATACGTCGTTTAAAGTGCTAAAATCCGAACAATATTTAAGTCTTATCTTAGTAGAGTTAACAAGCCTAATCAATCCGTAGTGCTGTACGGAATCTGATAGCGTGGCATTGTTCCTAGGCCAATTTATTTATTTATTATTGCGAGCACTGGCAACGGGTTATTTGAAACCAATTGAATGAATTGGTCCGACAAATATTTATACTCTTGCAGCATTGTAAAAAAAGCGAAAACATGAGGAGCAATGCCTATAAAAGAACCATAACGTCTGGTATAATACAATTGAAATGCCAATGAACTCAGTGTTAGGAGAGAAAAACGGTTAAGTCAATTTGATAGCATTGTTTTAGCCTGAGTTAGACTCAATTCAGTTTAAAGAAAACCAGTTTTCTTTCTATAATATTTAATGAATGTATATTTTGCGTATTGTAAGCTCCTAAAAAGTTACAAAGTTATCTGAATGAAGTTATGATTTGAGAATCCAATTTGACTCCAATACAAATAATCAAATTAGCATAACACGACTTTTTTGAACATAGGTTAATGACTTGTTGCTTTCTGCTAGCAAAACAAAAATAAAATAATCAACAAGTTCGCTGGTGGGAATTGTTATTTAAATTATGCAATAACATCCATAAATATAGAAAAGGTGAAATGGCGACCGTCCAAATCAGCAACATTGCTCTTGGACGACCAACCGGCAACATTGTTTTTCTGGTGACTTTAGATTGCGTTCTGGATGTTGGTCGTACCTGCCAAGAGTCTTACCCACAAGAGGCTTATCTTCTACCGCACACAAGGCAAACACATAATACTGAGTTAGCTGACGTCAAAAATAATTTAGATGAAGAAAGCCGCAAGAGAAATGCTCTATTGAGAATTGAGCAAGAATATGTGTGTTTATACTAAATTGAAAATGAAATTTTTGAGAAAAATAAACGGCAAAAGTTTGCTATCAATTTTTAGATATTTTTAGTGAACAAATTATCTGAAGTAAATATTTAATTAATATCAGCAAAGATAAGGTTCGACAAACCTGCGCAACGATATTATTTAACGGAATTCTGTAACGGTTCAAAGAAATATAGAGTAACGAATTTGATTTTGATTTTCCATAGAAGGAAAATTAATATGTACATACATACATATGGTATGAACTTTTTAATTCGAACGCAAAAAGTCATATACATATGCACAAAGATCTCCACAAAAAGGAACGGAAAAGCCTAAACAATTCATATTTCACTTTGACTCTCAAATGACCTCCAGCAGAGTGGGCTGATGGGTGGCAGCCGGAAACGGGCGTTCCGGGAGGCAAAGGAGGCGAACTGCAAGGGCAAACTAACTAGCAAATGATAGCAAATTGTGCCGCATACAAATGCAACTTCGTAGTAACGCAAACACACACGAACATGCGTATTTATGCCGGGGAAATTCAATCACTTACCGCCCACCGACAAATTGACCTTGTTGGGATTGCTGTCGTCCTTGAAAGCCTGTGTCAAGGCAAAAACCTCGATGGCGGGTCCTTTTTGAACGTCGGCGTAAATAGACATCACGGCTAACTTGACAAAACAAGTCCAAACGAAGCGACAATAACAAATAAATTAATTTGGAATAGTGTCGGCACCAAAAAAGCCAAAAATAGTGTGGCTGCAATTGGCTTAGGCCATTAAGCCCACTAAAAGCTCTTTCGATTTATTTCATCTAAACTATCGATATTTTTATCCGAAAAGTATGTCATTAGTTTTAAAAAGATTTTTTAATAAAAGTAACTGAGTATAAAATCTAAAAGGTTAACAATTTTCAGCAACGGACGTTTAATTTGTCAAATAACGTTTCCGAAGTGATCATCTCCCAAAATTAGTAAACTTCTTTTAATCTTTTGGAAGTGTATATTTATTGCCCCGAAAATCCTTAAATGCTAAACGTCGTTAAATAGTTTGGTTTAATTTAAAGCCAAATATCAATCTACAAATTTTTGATTGTTTGCAGTCTTTTTGTCGCTGAGTATGCGATCCGATTAGGCTATCATTCGAATAGGGTTTAACAAAAACAAAAAACACGAGGATTGATTAATGCCATTTTGGTTTAAAATAATATTCAGTAATTTATGAGGGTGCACACGTTTCTTCCAATTCGTTACTCAATTAACTAAGGCTATGATTAAAATTATGTTCAGAGTAAACCTAGGACGTTATGATTAAATTGGTTAAATAAACTATTCACTTATACAATGGCCCGTTGCTTATCTATGTATATTTACATTTGATGCATAAAATACGAACATTTATATAAATATCCAAACTGCCGGCATTTCGCATTCGATGCCTGAGACACAGTATATACAATATATACGATCTGAGGAAGCACTCGTTCGAAAGCGAAACTGCTCGAAGCTCTGTCTAATTTTGAGTTAGCCTAAAATACCAGAGCTAGACCTATCTACGACTACGTTTACAAGTAAAATGATCTGTACAACGTTATGACTTGGTGAGTGCCTGTGTGTTGAGTGAGTGTTTGTATAAATATACACAAATTAGTGGTGTAGTGAGCTTGAACGTTGGTGTGGTGGTCCATCCATCCTTCCTTGCGATCCTTTCTAATAGGAACTTAAACACGGGTCCCCGTAAGCTTACAGTTCGATACGATGCGGGATGTGCGTGGTGCGAGTGAGCATAAATTAAATTAAAGATGGTTTTCAGTCAGTATCAGTTCACCCGGCATGCCATCGGAGCTCTGAGTGCGCAGCAAAACCTCCATGATCGGTTGGTATTAGGCGCGTTGATCCCGCTGCTGTTCTTGAGCCGAGGAATCTTAAACATTTAGAAAGAAATAAATCCGTCTATTAGAAACGCATTACAGTGGTCAAATCACACGGAAAGCAATGAAGAACAGGGCATGAATAGGGTCAAGTAACTGAGATTAGTAGAACGCAACGATGGAACGCACGCAGAACAGAACGAGCAAAAACAATTTCGAGCATTCCACCTACCGGGAACTGGTGCCAAAATAAATAATCATTCGGTGCTGGGCACCCGTTCAGATTTGATATTCGTGTTATCACGTGCGTTCGCGCAGGGCGATGTCAGTGCACAGGACCAAACAGTCTGAATTAAAGGACTCAACGTCCTTTGGCCTGCTGACCGCGGCAGCTGACAATCGCACCGCTCGCGCTCCCTGGTCGCCTGTCAATGTCAAAGGGAAATCATTTGAGCCAAAGCGTGGCAGGTAAGACATATTCTGATTAAAAAGTACCCATAGTAATGTTGGGTACTTTTCGATCACAACTTTAAGGGACAAACAATACGATATATATATATATATATATATATTGGGACTTCAAGAAGGTCTAGCCCAAGAACCGTGCTCACCTTGTCCTCGCGCGGCACTTATTTTGTCCTTGATGATGAAGAATGCGGTGAATATGAAGAAGATGCCGCCCAACACCTCCACAAAGCTAGTGGAAAAGAGGGCGTACTGCAAGCCTTCGAACAGTTCCACATCAGTGTACTAAGGGAAAAATTTACAATGAGTATATGTTGAATATCTTAACTCAGGATTCCACTTACCTTCTCGGAAATTGGACCCGATGAACGCACAGCGGCGATCGTAGTGGCGGCGATTTCTGTAACCGCCTGGGTGACATTGGAGATCTGAGTTTCCGCAATTTGGGACAGGCTCTGCATTTCGGTGGTCAGGCCGGAGTCGCCGGGGTTCTTGTGCAGGTGCTCCATAATGGCCTCTGAAATCTAAAGCACACAAAAAATTAGTTATTTTGACTTGGGAAGCATTGACGTTTTGGTAACTTACAGCTCCCACCAAATAAGGACTGCCGGCATCTCCCAACGCATGTGAAATAAGAATCTGGAAGGCCTCGGCTGTGGATCGCCTTGTGGGAATCACCACATACTATATTGAACAAATAGAAAACGCAAATTAGTATAATTTAATTTCTAGTTTTTAAGCGGAACAGCAACAACAATAAGCAAAGCAAATGAAAGCAAAAGCCACAACCAAATCTTAAGCTAAAACTATCGATTAAAAGCAATTATTGGTTCAGGTGCAGATACTTTCTTTGGAAAACCAGTTCTCAAACCCTTGTTAATCTCCTCCAGAAAGTATTCTACATAATAACCAACAATAAAATCAATCTCTAATTGATTAAATACAAACAAAAAATTGGATTAAAGCATGTGGGTGCGATTGCGTTTAAATGTGTGTGTGTGTAGGTGTGCCATCAGCAGATTCAAATTCGCCAAAAGCTCGCCAGAGATGGAGCCACTCGAGAATTTTGGGGACAAACAAAGAACGGGTCCCCGAAAGACAATAAAAACCGTCTAGCAATGCGTTCTCAGGTTGGAGTCTAATCAACAAATGGGAACAGTTGGGCGCCAGCCAGCCTGGGAACAGTGGGCCCTCCAAAAAACAGAGCCGATTTATTTAAATTACTCGAGGATTTTTCTTTAAATTGAAAGTGGCAATTTGTTGTCTACTAAACTGTTGGCCACATTAAGTTTTTACTGTTATAACTACAGGTGATTGGATGGGCGGGTTTTAGCCAAGTGTTTTGTGTGTGAGCTAAAGCGAGAAACTAAAATTACGCAAAGCATTTATGATATTACACCAGGTATATATGCATGTATGTATGTAGTTCCCTTTACTGTAGGTCATTGTGAAAAGCCAGAAACAACAAAACCAAAGACCCAGATAAAGGTTATCTCTAATCACGGTTGCTTATCGGTGGCAGCAATTAATATAGCGCCACCAAGGTGGACCGATCGTACTTTTTTTTTTACTTTTTTTTCGGGTTAGATAATCGGGTGGGTTGCTATTGCTTATTTCTGTCACGGAATCGTTTGCAATGAATAGCAAAATGGCAACAAAAAACAAAAACAACAAAGAGGAACACACGCAAATCAAGTGCGTGGTAAAAAGAGGTGACAAAAAAGCAGAGAGTACTGCAATAAAGGGGGTGTGAATCGGGGAACTATATGTATCGTACTGCCAAATTTAGAACAGGCCACCAAATATACAAAATACGTAGGTATTTCTCGAGAAAAATAAAGTCCACGGATTGGATGTGCATGTATGCTGATGCCATATCCATTATCTTCTGTTCTGGTTACGTAGTACATCAGCTGTTTGTTAAGCCTTTAAAGTCCATTCATGGGTTAACTAGCTACTATATAAAGGTTTTATCTAAGTTGTACTTCATAGTAAATAATAATAATTTTTTATCACATCGCTTGCTGCACTTCGGTGACACCTTTGCAATTAAAATGGGTCGTTTTATCAAACTGGGTTACTTAATCAGTTCAGGTTATTTAATGAAATACGCTGGTTATCGTAGCCTTTTATTTGTGGAATGACGTCAGATCAAGGGAGTTTATTATTGTATATGTATTGCATGTGAATATACTAGTCGGAATTTAATTTATGATTTGTTTATAATTAAAAAGTTTATTTCAAAATCCTAACCAAATACGATTGTCACAATTTACGACTCTCTTGACTCTTTACAGTTTTGGGCTTTAATATTCTTATCGCTGGCTTATCTCCATGAAATGGACAAACGTGACTACCTCGAGATAACCCCCGAAAATCAGTAAACGAGACGGAAGAATCCAATATAAATACGAAAATTTCGACACTTTGTCTGGTGGAATGGGCTAAAATGGAGCGTGGGTTGCTTGTGAATGCAATTTTGGGGGATTGTGGTGCTTTAATATGGTTATGAGACATCTCTCGGGGGTTGAGGGGCGAGATATTTGCACGCTGCAAGTATTTTGGGGGTTGGACACTCCCTTTTCCCCATAAAATGGAGGGTTGGAAGCTACAGTGAGAAGATGAAACTCTATGCTGATTACATTGGCAAAGGAAAAAGTAATAAGGAGGATTGGAGTTGTCTTCTCCCTGGGGGAGTAAGAATGAATTGTAAATAATAATCAAACACTTCAAGGCAGTCTAAAAACAAAGGTTTAAAGAGCTCTACTAAGCTGCTTTAAAGGTTTACGCTTACTGAACTAAAAACCGCACCCAAAAATAGTGAAACAACCACAAAATGGAGTATCAGATGACCACCACCAGTAAAAAGATGCGGGTGAAGACAACATAAATATTTGGTTAGAGGGTTCGTGAGTAGGCAAGCTGTTGGTGCAGTTGTATGTTTGTTATAACAGTAAAAAGTTAATGCTTAAACTAAGAATTTCTGTGTGTAATTACAGTTACAGTATTCAAATCAACAATACGTGAGTGCAAGATTACAAAAGCGTTACTGGGATTCAACGTGGCTCATCCCGTTTCGATTGGCTTACCAGCAGGATATCCGCAACAATTGCCCAAGTTAAATTTAAAGTTAACTGCCCGAAAAAGATGAGCGTATAGGTGCCCGGCGAATTACTGTTCACCAGGAGGCAGGCGCCCGTCAGCAGCGGGGCACTCAGGAGCAGCCCGAAGGCGCAGATCACCGGATCCGCCGACGGATACCGCTTTTTCAGGTACTGCGACATAACCGAACCCAGCGGCACGCCTATCAGGCCCGCCAACATGGTGATGACTCCGAAGTTGAACGCAACACTAGGGGCAGGTTTTGGAATTTCGAGGTACATTCGGTTAGTTTTGCCAAAAAGCTTAATAACAACCAGACTGGCACTGCAACATCATTATCCATCATAAGATCTTTGGTAAGTAATATAATGCAAAGATCCTGATGAATAATTATGTCTCTGTGTAGTCTGGTCATAAACAATTAAAAGAGCTTGGCGGTTAGGGCCAGATTTGGGGTCTTAAATAGAGCACCATTTCAACGATTGAACAGAACGGCTTTTGGCTTTTGATTTCTGCGCTTTTGCTGCTGCTGCTGCTGCTGTTTCTTGTATCTTCCAATGAGCCTTTCTTACCAGCAGGATATCAGCCACAATCGACCAGCACAGGTTTAGTGCCACCTGGGCCGCGAACACGAACAAATAGCAAAGGGTTTCGCTCGTTTGCGGCACAACCAGAGCAGCAAATACCATCGGAGCCGAGATGAAGAGTCCCACCGCACAGATGTACGGATCGCAGTTCTCATAGTGGACCCTCAATCGCTGGGCGAGCAGAGAGCCCAGGGGAACTCCGATGAGACCCGCCAGCATGGCCACCAGGCCGAACTTGTACGAGATGCTTGACGACGGAGCAGAAACCATTGTAAGGCGCGCAGCTCAATATTCGGGAATCGGGACGTGGGTCAAAGGGGAAGGGGTTCAAACCCCATTTTCACGAAGATTTAAAACCCAGTTATTATATCAACAATAAAGGTATGATATCTACATAGAGCTTACGGATCTCTCAAACAATTGAATCGGATTTAAAAATAATTATTTAAGAATTTGAATATCATTTGAAATAAAAATTATTGACTTCCTGCTAACTGTCTTGTCATATCGTGAAAATGGGGTTCTTGGTTTAGGGTCTCGGAACATCACACTTACTCGTCCTGGACGATGTTCTCGTTGCCGGGCTGCATCTTCATGCCTAGATAGATGAAGGAGGGTCCCCACCAGGCCAGAGCTCCGGCGACGAAGGCCACGCACGTGAATCCCGCTGTGGAGAGCATGAAGGAGCGGTTCTTGAGCAGGGCCTTGATATCCTGCTTATAGGTGGTGGCCTCCAGGTTGTGCGATCCCTCGCTGTGACCCCGCTCTGGGTCCCTCATGAGCATGATCAGGAGCACGGCCACAATGCCCAGAATGGGTGTAACCCTCAGAGCCCAGCGCCAGTTGTTGGCCAGGTGAGCTGTCTTGGATCCCACAATGTATCTGGAATGGAATGAAGTTGGGTCATTGACGAGATTGATCCCGAATCGAATTGACTCTTGGGCCATGTTGCATTGGTGGCCAATTAGGCGTTGCATAAATTCCAATCAACCCCCAATTGACCCAGCACTCTAATTGAATTAGAGCCGTCAATTGCGGCATTCCAAAAGTAAATCAATTTCAATTCTGGAGGCGAGTCACGTGACTCTTCTCACGCTCGGCCACCGAGAAGTGCTGATTATCATCCTCCAGCCGCAATCTTCGACCTCGCATCGCCTGTTGCCAGCGGTTGATAAGGCGAGGGACAACAAAGTCTCAGCGGCAGACTGGATGGACTGATAAGAGGCCATCCTCCCGAGTTGTTTACGGATCATTGATCTGGACATTGGCCAGGCACAATGTCGAGATGCACACACTCACCCCAGACCGGATCCCACGGGAATGGCAAAGTAGAACAGGGCCAGCATTTTGGAGCGCATGTCATGGACGAAGAGGTCCGAGATGATCGTCGGTGCAATCGTGCTGTAGGAGGCCTCTCCGATTCCCACCAGTGCCCGGAAGGTCATGAACCAGCCGAAATCCTGCATGTACGATCCCAACAGCGTGGTGGTGCTCCACAGGGCCACGCCCACCGCCATTATCCGCGGTCGGGAGTAGCGATCACCCAGATATCCGAAGATCGGTGCGCAAATCATATACGAGATAACGAATACGGTCTGCAAGAGTCCAGCACTGTCATTTCCAATATCAAAGTCCTGACGCACATCAGTTAAAACTCCTGTAAAAGGAAAGCAATAAGTGGTCAAATCCTGATTGAAATGTATATATTTATATTTGTATCACATGATTATAGAGTTTATACAAATGCACTCAGTTTAAAATTAGTATTATTTATCTAATATTTAGTCATTCAATTTAAACGACTCTTCATTTATGAACCGTTTACCATCATTTTGGTTTTAGAAACGTGATATGGCAAAATTTGCGCATGTAAAAGCTAACTGATATTATAATGTTTTCCCCCCTGTGATTATTCGTCTGAGAAATGCGCGTGATGTGTGAAATTTGTAGGTACTAAATTGTAGTTCGAACATATCAGCCCATCCCAGCAGGGGTTGCTAATTGGCCAAGTAAATAAATCGTTAATATGGGTCTGCTATATTCAAGTGTTTTTACGTAAGCTGCAAAGTGATGGGATCAGGGGGAGTTGTCTCTATAGTTAACACTCCACAATACTAATTTCATCTTCTACATGACTGACTAGGAATATCGCGTGTTTCTATGCCTCATCATATTTTCCACAAAAATGTCTATTAATTAATCAAACGATACATATCTATAAACAAGCAGCATAGATACGAATTGTGTGGGTGAACCTTTCATTGATAAAAGTTGATATAACGCCCACTTTTAGCATTTGCAATCGATAATCAGAGCTGTGACAATCTAGACTATCTTCCTGCTTTAATTTATCATAATATGTATAGGTAATACAAATAAAGTAAACTAATAATATAGCAATTACTAGAAGCCGCATCCACTTTTGATCAATAGAAGATAACTACCTAACGCCATCATCAAAGTGTCAGTTTGGTGCATCTCCATGAAAATCTGTGCCATGATTTGAATTTTTGATCACATGCGATCACCTTCGCACACATTTTCTCATATATTTCCTACACGTCTTTACCCAGGCATTTAAAAATTCATTAACAAACGGATGTGCAACTAGCGCATTAATGGCCAAACGACCTCCGTCAATAACTGTTAGCCGATATAACGCTATTTCCTACATTCTACATGCAGGCCAAAAAAAAACCAGCTTTTAAGCCCCGTCGCTCTTCGTACATTGGCCTTTTCGGAATGGCCAAAAAAAAACATAATAAAATAACTACTTAAAGTGCTTGAGCACCCAAAAATAAACAACGGCCTACAAAATCAAATGGGGAAAAAGAGAGGGAGAGGGGGGCAAAGAGAATGGAGAAAGGAGGGGAGAAGCAGAGAGACTCAAGCAAGGCGAGAGTAAGTGATCTCAGAAGCCGGCAAATGCAGCGGCAGAAACAACAATGACACATAAAAAGCTCAACAAGTTGTGCCCCAAAAAGAGAGCTAAACACAAATAGAGAGCACGAAAGAGAGAGCCGAACCCCCACGAACCCCAACGAAACGTGGCACGAAGTTATTGCTGCAGTGAATCAGCCTTTGCTTTTTTAATTATTCCATTTTCTGGGTCTTTTTGCTCATTTCGCTTTTGTGAAATTTATCGTACGATGTTTTTCGACCAATCAGCGCGTTTGTTTGCCATGCCCAGTGACGTAACGGTTGGAGGACGCCACGCGATAAGTCTGAGTGTTAGTGTTTGTGTGTATTGCATTGCGGTTGTGGGTTGACGAGAGAGGCGGTGGCGGGTGGGGGTGAGAGTGGGGCTGGTCTGGGTGAGGCATTCCTTACAAACATATAAGTACTTATAAATATACTTATGTGCTTGTTTCTGTCATATTCCTATCTCGCACACTCAACGGGTAATCTGGTTCCACGCAAGGAATTCCGATTGTTTATGGGCATTCTTAGCAAAAATATAAGAAAAAGGTAAAGCGTCCATGAGTACGTAGATACCCTACCACAATTCCGCCATTCCCCTAGACATCCCCACGTTCGGGGCAGATCCGTTGACGTATTTTTTTTTTTAGCCGGCTGGCGCATTTTAAGAACCTGTTTGGATCTCTCGTGGTCTTTCCTCTCTTCAATGTGTTCTCTTCTGTGCTCAATAAAAATGACAGTGCGATACACAATACTAGGTGATAATACATATATTATCTTCAAAATAAAAAGACTCTAAAACGACCTCCCTAAGCCGAACTTTCTGGAACCCAGACAATGATAAGTGGTAATTAACATAAGCTTTAACAATTCCATGCCTATTACTTAAAATTTCCATAGCTGGAAATTTCACTGCAATTTGAATTTTGTAGTTTGGAGAAAACAATTCCGAAATTAGAAGTCAAAGTTCTGCCAAAAAATGTTTGTTTTCGTTATTTTTAAAACCTTTGTACCGTAGTTGGCTTGGCCATAACTTACTCAAACCCCATTTTACTGTATTCCGAGGGAAACTCCAGAACGTTGATCCATTTAAAAGCCAATATTTATAACCAGGCAACTGCAAAACCCACAACAACAAAAACTGGACTCTCATTACCATGAATGAAAAAGTTGTTTGTGACTGTTCTCATTCTCTCCCTTCCTACCGCTTTCTGCCCACTATCGCTCTCTCCCTCTGTGGCGTCTGGGGACGTCGGCCTTGAAAAATCGCGCGATTTGCAGGCGTAAGCTTTAAAATCGGACGATGATTAAACGAATATCTGACAGATACGTATTTCGTCCACGGATTGAAGCCAAAAAAAAACCAAAAATAAAAGAAATACCGAGGCTGTGACTTTCGCTTGGAATGCATTTGAATGCTCGAATTGTTAAGAGAAAAACTTTCTTTTCAGTGGCCAGGTGGAAATCAATTGTGAAAGCGCCGGCGCCCAAGGAAAAGAGTTGCCCACCGAGTTCCAGTCATTCCCTACCCCAACCTTTTGTACTATTCTTCGTTCATTTTTTTTTTTTTTGTTTATTTTGTGCATTTTTCCTTCGTTAATTTAATTTGTTTGAGCAAAAAGTGTGCACTGCACTTTGCGTAGGTCGTTGACCTAGATTTACATATGTATAATGCAGATTGTACATGGCGACGGAATAGAACCATTGACGTCGAAAAGTGTGCAAACCTCAAACACAAGATATGCAAAGCAAAAACCTAAAAAGCTGCATTGGATACACACGTCGGAGGGGTTTCTGAAACTTGAGGAGCTCGCATTTTTAACCTATTCAAATTTTTAAACACACGCAAGAAGTCTTTTCATAATGCAGTTCAATAGCTAACCTTTTGGTTGGGCCATTAATTTCTGCACATGCATACCTGTCACGTAGACCACTTTTAAGTAGGATGTGATATTAGGACTTATTTAAATTGAAATTGTTAAAAAAAAAAAAAACATCCAACCTCATTTTCCAAGGGTATTTCCATTTTCGAAGTGTCAAGGCATTGTTTTTATCTCTTCTGTTTATTATTATTTCTTTCTTCAGCTGCGATGGCTGCAAAATGGAAAGTTTTTGTGTATCTCTTTAAAAAGCATTTCAAGCGGAAATAAAAACCGAACTCAGCGACTTTTTACAAATGCAAAATATGCACAAAATCGTAAACATAAATAAGGCAAGAGAAAGAGCGATTACATTGGGTTTCGAAACATGAACAAACAACAAACCAAATCTCGCAAGACTCTAATGAAATCTGCTACCAAAATCTGTTTTCGATCAATGGACGTAGACAATTATTCAGATATTTTTCCTTGGAAGGGGGCCAAGAAAATTACGTCGGAAGCACAGCAGAACGGAATCTTTGCCTATATATCTCTGTCTTGAATCAGCCCACATATCTGTTGACCAAAATAACTGACAGAGCTTTGGCCGATCAAAGTTCGCTGGCGGTGCAGAAAGCGAAAATTACTTGTCAACAACAGAGCAAAACAGATCATGAATGAAGGGGGCCCGAAAAGTCTTGCCAAAACCCAGTGGGCATAACATCAGGCCACCATCTTCGGTACGAGCTCAAAAACTTTGGCAAAAATTCAGCAGAGTCGGAGGTCGCAACCAAAGGCCAAGACGCACTTAAAATTATAATTAAATGCATTCCATTAGGTGGCCAGACATCGCGTTATACTGCTCAAGTATATATGTATATACCGTAACCGTAAACGTGGCTTTGACGAATGTCGAAATTCCCATGAAAAAGGGCAGGCCAACAAAATCAAAACAAATATACGGTAATCTAATCACTGCAAAGTGGTCAAAACCCATTGCCGACTCCACGTGCAAAGCCCTGTGCTCCAATGCAGTTTATTGTGCAGCGGCTCTGGTTTCAGCCACTTCTTGATAAGGCTCGAATAGAGGGGGCTCCCGTGATAACATCGCCACTGGAAAATGGCAAAACAAAAACCTTGAGTGGCCGGCCAGTGTTTATTTTAGTTTTTATTTCACCTCGTGCACTCAATGTTTTCAAAACAAACACAAGTTTTCCAATCAATTCGGCACACATGGAATTTTTTTTGGATATCCGGCACAGTGAGTGCGATATAATTAAATATAATATAAGCAGTGTTATTGATGGAAGCCTCGCTGTCAGTTTGGTATGTAAATGTTATCGCCCTTTCTGTGAGTAATTCCGCTTCCTGTCTGATTAAAAAGTCGTACGATGTTCTTAGTCACTTTTTTCTGCCATTACACGAATTAGGGGATTATGAGTTATGGATCAAACATGAGGGTAAGATCGATTTCTAATTGCCGCCGAAGCAATCAGCTGATAAGTGATAGCCTGTAAATCATCGTTGCAAATTATTTGCAAGTGCAGAGACAGTAAATGAATTTATCGCTTGCCCTTGAATGGAAAAGTTCTGCTGACTCGTCAGAAGAAACGCAAGTTCAGGTTCACAAAGGCTGTGAAATCGGAAAATTATAGTTATTATCTATCAGTAATGAGACAGGCAAATAAAACTGGTTGCAGTGGACTTGTGTAAGCGGCAAGGGGTGAACAATTTAGCTGCTTTTGGCCATAACTTGTTCAAACCATACATTTATCGTCGTTAAACAAGTTTCCATTTAATTTACACTGGGTTTTGTGTAACTGATTGTGATACAACCACCAGACAGCCACTCAGCAATCTGAAGCCCACTACTTCTCCGTTTCTAGACAAAAATAAACACGGAAAGCTATTTCAGTGGGAAGAAGTTCCCAGTAATCAACAAGTGTCCAATTGAAGCTGCCCGCATACTGGAATCCCATGAATTAAGAACCGTTTCTCAGCTAATGCTTGTATTAATAAACACTAATTTATATGGGCGGTGTGTCCGAGTTTATTTATAGGCCGCAACATGCGATTACCCGCTAATTGTCACGCGGGTGGGGACTTTCTGATTAGCGACCACAATTCCCCGATCACCCAGGTCAGGTGCTATAGCTTTATTCTTTGCATTTTATCGCAGCCGAGTGATAGAAATAATATATGTATGTATGTGCGAAATAGGGCTTGATTGATTGCCACCCAGTGGAAATGTCCCGAGTTTTGGATGCGAAGAGGAAGCGGATCTAATTATCGGCGTTTCAAGTGAACGATAAAGCGTATACCCGTATGTCTCCCTTATAATATTTTTGGATCGCGTGAATCACTTGTAAGCTGATTAGTCACACAGTTAAACGAATTCTACGTTTGTATGCAATCTTTATGATACATTTAGTAAACAAAAGACCTTATATTATTGTTTAAAGATGTGTTAGTCTTAAAAAAAAATTTAATTTGAACACATTAAAAATATTAAAATTGAAATGCAAAGGAACTAGATTTTTTAGCCCGTTTAATCTTTTCTCGACTATAGTAAGCGTCTTCCATAACGTCAACAAAGTTGGTTATCTGGTGCGGAAACAACATCCCACTTGACGTCATTGGGAGGCAAATTTTGAAAGAATGACTATATCAGTTCCCGATGGGGTGATCTTTATGGATACTCTTGGAACCAGGAAAACTCACCGGCGATCGTGAAGCGGTCCATGTAGTTGATGAGGTTGACGAAGCAGAGAACTGGGACGGTGAACCAATGGGACCTTACCACGGAGGCAAGGCGCGAAGGTACGGCCGCCGAGGGAGGGATGCCCCCTAAATCGCCCAGTGGGTGGTGGTGGTGGTGATGGGGACGCAGGCGTTGACGCTCCTCCATACTGTCCGAATCCGAGGGCATCAGCTGTTGTGACGAGTAAGTCGCAGGCAATCCGTGTGGCGACAGGTTGGCAACATCCTCCCGACTGCCGCCCTCCTCCGAGGAGTTGCTGCCCCCGCTGCTCCCGCTACTTTCGATCATCGCCGGGTTGTCCATGGCGGCCGCCGTCGGGAGCGGTTGGTAGGACTGCTTCTGGTGTTTCAGCGACATTCACCCGATCCTCTCTTGCCTCCTCTATCTCTTTTCTCTCTTTTGGTTTCTAAATTCGTAGCAGACAACGCGGCAAAACTTATTTGCACACGCTTCTCACTCACACAGTGAAACGAAACTCGCGATGAAAGCGGTGGGCAGCAAATGCAAAAGAATTTGCTTGTGTGTTGGCACAGTTATTGGTTTTTCTTTATATCACTCTTGCTGATTTTACCGCAAATCAGTATATCTATGAACACCTGTTCTGGGAGCTCGTCTAATCGCGGTTGTACTTTAAAATATTACCTAAAAATAATTCTTCTCTTTTTTGCAACTTCCGCGACGCAAACTCACTTTCGTTTCCAATTGGAATCGAGCAATAAATGTGACCGCCCGGCGACCGCTAATATATACCTTGTCGGGGCCCGATGGAAATATCGATTGTACAGTACCATCGATAGGCAGCGATAGCTTCGCGATTATTAAGGTGGTCGTTCATTTTGAACTGTTAACCGGCAACATTTGTTAAGTTTAAAATTAGTTGAACAGAAACTCAAAATATTTTTTGGCACACATAAAGACTATATCTTTTCTTGTTCAGCCACATTTTTTTATGAATAATTTATTGAAAATTGGTATGTAGTTTTTCACTTCATAAAACAATAGATTTGGTTTAGGTTTAGGTTTGATTTAAATTTATTTTGGTGCTGTGCCGAAGAAAAAGTAATTAAAACTGGTGATTTCTAATTAATATCAATATCATCCAGGCGTCCACGCACCCGATTCTTCCGCTTGTGTTTTTTGGTAGGTGGTGGCAAGAAACTCTCCAGAAACTCTATGGTGTTCATAATTGTTTCCGAGCTCACATTTCCTATGTAGTTCTTATCGAAATAGACAACCGGCACAGGAGCCTCCGTTGAAAGGAGCAACTTGTCGCAGTTGCAACGTGTGTTCTGCCCCTGAACCTTTACGTCCAGGGTCTCAATTTCTGCATCTATGGTGGTGTTTGATTTATCTACAAAATTAGGGTATTATTTTATTAGTTAATTTCTTAAAATCTAACCTTTTACCCACCAAACAATGGTCGAAAGCACTCCTTCACCTGTATCCACTTGGTGCAAAACTGTTTGATGAAACTGTCGTTCTGGTGGAAAAAACTACGAGCCGCATTGTCAACTCGGTATTTCATAAATCCCGGCACATAGGGCCACTTTCCCTTGGCGGCGTAAAAACAAATTATGTCTAAAAAAATAGAATAATAATACAATACATAAGTGATTTAAAAGAAACCTTTTTAAGAACTCAAAATATACATACTGGACGTTCTTGTCTAAAATATGTAGTCTACTTTTGGGCAGATTGTTATTCTTAAATGAACATTTTATGGCACACTAGAGATCTCATTATACCCTTGCAGAGCAAAAGGGTATTATAATTTCAGTCAGAAGTTTGCAACGCAGTGAAGGAGACACCTCAGACCCCATAAAGTATATATATTCTTGATCAGCATCACGAGCAGAATCGAAATATGTATGTACGTCTGTCCGTCTGTCCGTCTGTCCGTCTGTCCGTCTGTCCGTCTGTCCGTCTGTCCGTCTGTCCGTCTGTCCGTCTGTCCGTTTCCGCGCAAACTAGTCTCTCAGTTTTAAAGCTATCGTGCTGAAACTTTCCCAAAAGTTGTGTAGTTGTTGCACGCAGTATATAAGTCGGAACGGGCCGGATCGGCCGACTATATCGGATAGCTCCAATACAAGAGAATGAAATAAACAATTCTCACTCTATTGTTTTTCATCAGATCGACTTGAATTCTTCAAGATGGCGTTTTCTAACTGTTATTGAATTTCGGATTAAATTTGATCAAAATCGGATAACTCTATCATATAGCTGCCATAGGAGGGATCGAAAATTATATATAGAATTAATGGAAATAAATTGATAACATCGTTGTTTTTCATCAGACAAGTATGATTTTTGGAATATAGAGTGTTCTTACGACTCTTGAATTACGAGTTAAATTTGATCAAAATCGGACAACTATATCGACATATTTGATGACTGCAAGGGTATATAAGCTTCGGCTTGCCGAAGCTAGCTTCCTTTCTTGTTTTGTTTTAATTTTGTCAAAAATATTATAAATTAATATTAATATTTTACTATATGTATAAAATGGGACACCCAACTCACACGGCACATGGAACAGGTGCAGAAATGTGCGCTGATGCTCCAGACTCGAGATCAGGTGGATGCCACTGGACCGGCGACTTGCCTGGATCTGTTTTCCGGCAAAGGGAATCTCGTCCACTCGGACACTCTTCAGATACGCCTCGCCCACCGTGAGTAGAAAACCCACCAGAAAGAGGGGCATAACACGCAAGGCAATTTTCCGACGCAGTTCCATAGATGGACTTTCCGCTCGACAGGAACAAATGGAACTGACGAATGTCCTGCAGGAAACGTCAAAAGCCTGAGTGATTCCGCTGCGCTTTATTGATTTTAATTGCGAGGTTGACACAAAATCCAGGCACTCGGGTCATTTGCATGTTGTAACCCAATTTGCCAGTCATAAAGGTTCATTGCACCTTTTTCTCCTAACTATAAACACGTGCCAATTACAAGTAGAATATTAAGTCACGGGAAATGCGGTATGCAAATGGCTTAATCATTAGCTAATACATTACTTAACATTTACCTGATTTCAAGATTGCCGAGAACAACTATAATTAACTATGAATAATCAATTGTAGAACAAGATCACCGAGGAAGAAATTCGATCGGAGTTCTCATTTCCGCCACACGCCGTATACTTAATTTGCCGACTAAACCTGCTACTATTTCACACTTCTTCACGCCTTTTCCCCTCAAACATTTTTAAAATACTGCATTGTAGACACAACAAACGTGTTGCAAATGAATTAAACGGCTTGTGAGGTAATGACACAACTGGAAATAGAAAAAACGAGACAAATATGTTTGTAGTTCAATAGACATTTATAGTTTTTATATAACGTAAAAACATTACAAAAATATGACAACAAAGAGAACTTATTTGTGCTTAGATTATTTTCTTACAGCATTATCTATGGTTTCTTCTTATGTTCTACATATCTTCAGCACCGAACATTTGTATATACATGTTTTGATGAATGAATCCGAGCTCAAGACTCGTCCGGGTTTCCATTGAGTATAAGGGACCAGAGTTTCACCCTGTCCGTTTGGAATTCGCTGGCCACGTTAACTTGAAAGCCTTTCGGGGAGTCTGGCGCATTGTCGAATTCCTGGTAATCGCAAACGCCGTTGGAACGTGACTGGAGCACCTCCATGGAGCAGGGGTTCATTGACTCGGCATTCCTTGGTTTTCTAGGAAACACAGTGATTCATTTATTTTATTGCTCATTTAATCTACTTTTAATACTCACCCGAACTTGGCAAAGTGCACGAAGTAATCCACAAATGAGCTTATTACTTTTGCCTCTGTGGAGTTACGTTCAAAGTCGGGGAAAATCAAAGGACTTCGGAAGAGATATAGAAGATCATCACAGTGGACAACCCCGTACTTTCCAGTAACATTGGCTGATGTGTAAGCAGAGGCATAGCTCAGAGGTCCTTTATAGTTAAAGCTGTACAGGTAAACAGGATTCGCCGTTTTGTTAACATTTTTAAGGATTGTGTTGTACAGAGGATGCTTGAAACCCCTATCCGTAATTAACTGGGATGCAAGAGAAATTTAAATTAAATAGCTTAACTTTGCAGTAATTTACACCAAAACTCTTGACTTACGTCCATAAATCCTTGAACAGTTTCCTCGTTGACTTCATGCCGTCCTCGGAAATACTCTTCCACCAGAAGTTCGGTGGCCTGGTTCGATCTCTCCCTACAGAAATCAGGTGGAAACTCCATGAGTTCCTGTAGCAGCTCATCAAATCGCGAGTTGAAGCTCTTGCGAAGGGTTTCGTTGCCCAGGATGTTCACCACCCGCACAGCTCCTTCACCTGGAACTGTTCCCAAAAGAAGAGGAACGGAAGTCTGTTGTCCCTCAGCCAGGATGTCCTTGGGATGTTTAGAGAGGAAGGCCTCCAATCCCAATCCCCTTTCAACCACTGGTCGGAAGTTGGTCATGTGATCCACATCCCAGAACTTTAGACCATCTCCGGCATTCAGTAACTCGGTGGCATCTACCTTTCGGAGAGCTTTGGTTAACTTCGAAGTACTCAGGTTCTGGGCCTCTGGAATCTGGGCGAATTCCGCCAGGAGACGAGCCTGCCTCAAAGGCTGTTCCGCAATGGCAAAGGGTACATTGGCGGTTCCACTCATGCTGATCACGCGATGGAAGAGTCCTTGTGACCTGGGACTCAACAAGTGCATATGGGCTGCCACTCCGCCGGCACTCTGGCCAAAAATGGTTACCCGTTGGGGATCTCCACCGAAAGAGCGAATATTGCGCTGCACCCAACGAAGGGCTGCGTTTTGATCCTTTAGTCCAAAGTTTCCCGGCATAACAGCATCCTGGGTGGATAGGAATCCTTTGGGTGGAGCCAAACGTAATATGGATATTTTATTACTTAAGTACTTTACACTCACCAAAGGGTCCTAGTCGATAGGCCATTGTCACCAGGATTACTTCCCCGGAGTCCATAAAGTACTCAGGTCCTGTTAACCCAGGTCCTGCAGAGCCAGCAAAGAAGCCTCCGCCGTGGATGTAGACCATCACAGGTAGGTGTGCTTTTCTGACCTTATAAAAATATTGAATTCTAATATTTGAACCAAGAATAATCCAATTGGGACTATTTTTGTATTTCAACTAACCTCTGGTCTGTACACATTTAGGTAGAGACAATCCTCGTCGCCATAAATGATGGGAGCGGGCAGCAGATAGTTCTTCTGGATGCAGTCCATCTTGGGTTCACTGGCATCGTAGACGCCCAGCAGCTTGGGTATTACCTTGGGGTTCTGGAGATGCGAATATCTCTTCTGCGTCAGGGGTTTCTTATCGGAGCTGTGGAGCCCACAGCATACTCACACTGAAGCGCAGATCTCCGACGGGCGGCAGGGCATAAGGGATCCCCATGAAGGCCTCGAACCTCTCCGACTGATAGCCCTTCCGGTGAGTGCCCTTCAGGCAGCCCACGCTGGGCGGGCACACGACCGGCTGCTCGAGGGCCATCGAGCAGGGCAAAGGGCCATCGAAAAGCTGGCCGAGAAGAAGCAGCGGCAGTAGCATCCGCAGTTGAATCATCGCCGGCGGTCCACGAAGTGACTGAAAGCAGAGCTAATGGATCATTAATTATGCATATCGATGGGTTATTTATGATCGGTTTTGGGGCTTCCACCGCTTTGTTTTGCTTCGCCCGAGATTAAAGGTGATGTCAACGCTAAAGCGGTCTCGGATGCTTTTCTAATTGGCCAGCAGCTCCTGCTGGAAAACCTCGGCATTCACTCACTTGCGAAAAGGGGGAAAATCTCTTTCGTAGAACCACACGCGACTGAGGCCCAAATCGATCTGACCGCTTTCGAGGGCTCGCGTTCACTTTAATCGTGAAGAAAAGTTTGCTCTATTCGTAGTGTCTCTCTGTCCACAATCTCGAAAAAGTGACTGAACTTGCTGTGGAAAATTTATACAGAGCACGGCGAACGAAGCGAGGGAGCCGGAGATCGGTTCACACGGCGTATGCTTGATCAGTGCGGATACCAATCGATCTGGAACTGCATCTAGATGCCGCTGGGCGACCTCAGCTCAGACTCGATCCGCATCTGGTTGGGGTAATTTGAAACACGCGCCAGAACGAGTAGAAAGTGTTATCCAATCGGAATCACTTACTATACGCTGATCCGTCAGAGTTAACGACTGGCGATCAACTGCGATCGCCTCGAATTGGAACTTTCGCTTTTATCCTGTCCCTCGCCATGAAATTTCACTTTAGTGCAGTTACAGAGAAACAAATCAATTGCAGCATAAATAACCATTCTTTTTTATGTGAAAATTTAAGAATACTTTATAGTCGCCGTAATAACCTAATTGCTATGTTTTGCGTTTCGTATTCAAGTGGGTCATTAAAACTTTTACGACTTAATCATTTGCAAATAAAACACACCTCCGACTTTAAGCACTTGTTGAGTAATTACCCAAGCGTAACCATAAAATACTTTTAAACTTCTATGTTATGATAGTAAGCCTCTGATTCCTTAACCTAATGAGGCGTAAAGTTATCACTCACTGTATTCCCCACAACCTGAAACCGTGATCTTTGCACCCCTCACTTTCGTTTTATCCCTCCATAAAACGTCACGGTTTTCACTCTCGTTTATCGTGCTCCATCCGGAGATCGCGAAGTGTATGGAAAAAGTCTCCAAGCAAGATGTTTCCCCTATCGGGCGAGATTTATTGCTCCCCGGATCGACGGCTATCTTATCTCACCGCTTGTCGCCGCGCCTTTTATTCGCACTTAATCTCATTTCTTGCACATTCTGCATATGTAAATTGACCTTCGAATGACAATTGGGGAATGGGGAGCAGACTTTTACAAAAATGGAACACAAGCACAGCTCCACTTACAATGTCTCAATGAAAATCTGGGGTATTTTAAACAGTTCTTGTAAGAAGATCCGTTCCATTTCGCAAATTAATCTGATTTATTTATCCGTAGCTCGCTCTTAAATAAACCCTTAACACGGGAAAATTGTTTTGGGAGGGTTTACATATCTCAAATCTTTAGAGAAACAACTTTTTCCAGATGGAATAGGCTGTAAGTTTAAAATCCCTTCTTATTTCTTCCTGGTATTTTTCAGTGTTGCCTCCAAAATGTAAATAGTTGCACATTTTCTGGTCCTCAAAGTCCGAAGCTTTGCAGGTAGTTCCTTCATGAAATATCCTTAAAAGTAGCAATTAATTATTAAATAATAGTTCTTAATAGAAAGTTTATAAAGCTTACCCCGTTTTGCCAAAGTCCACCATCAGTGAAGTCATTCTTTCGACCACCTTTGCGTCTTCCGAATCCTTGGGGAAATCCTTGAACAGAACCGGCAACTTGATGGTGTGAATACCATCATCCATGTGAATTGATCCTAACCCAAAGTCCTCAGTGGAAGAAGTGAAATAAAGTGACATAGACTGTTGGCCGCGAAACTCAAAAATATAGTTGTGAAGTGGATTCTCTTCAAGGTTGGCATAGCTTGCATACGATGAAACGGCTTCATATAAAGAATAATAGAAGCCAAAGTCACCAGCAATTTCTGAGAGAATCAACATGGTATCGTTTCTAAGAGCGTCCCCATGAAACTCATATGCGTCCAGTATATTTCTGACCGTTTCTGGAGGAGTTCCCTCGGGCAGAACGAGCACCAAAGCCATGTTTTCCAGAAAGTGTTCATTGAAGTCATCCATGAGTTTTTGATCCTTAAAGGTGTGCAATAAGCTCAGGACACCTTCACCTGCTCTTGAATTGACGCCAACCAACCAGGGCACTTGATTAATTCGACCAGCCAGATGAGCCTTGAAAGGATCTTCGGTCAAGAAGGCCTCAGAAGATTCAACTGCCTCCAACACAGGAAGACAGTTTATCATAGGCAAATTATCCCAGAGCTTCAAGCTGTCCACACTGAGGAGGAGTTTCTTGGGACAGACTTCCCGGAAAGCTTCGGCAAGATCCTGGCTACTGGCACTTTCCGCCTTATCAAAACCCAATTCCTTTGCCAGTTTTCTAGCTTGACTCAAAGGGTCCTCGAGGATCTTCACGCCTGGATAAAACGCGGTACCATCCAAGGACATCGCCCTCTGGTAGAGTCCTAGATTAAAGCAGTATGCGTGAAAGATTAACAAGTAGAAAACAAACTCATATTTACCATTCGAATTAGGACTGAGCATGTGAAGATGGGCTGAAATTCCCCCTGCACTGTGACCAAAAATCGTGACCTTCTCAGGATCTCCTCCGAATGTGGCTATATGTTTTTGTATCCACTGCAGAGCCAGTCGCTGATCCTTAAGACCAAAATTGCCTGGCATGTTTTCGTCGCCAGTGCTGAGAAAACCTACAAAACATATTATTGTGAGTGGATTTTTATAGCTAAGCAACCTACCAAAAGGACCAAGGCGATAGCTCATTGAAACCATAACCACCTCTTCGGTATCCATGAAATACTCAGGTCCACTCGCCATTGGATGGGCAGAGCCACTAAAGAAACCACCTGAATGTATGTAGACCATTACTGGCAAGGGATTTCCCTCCGTTTGCTAAAGCAAACAAACAAATCTGGATAACAGGTCTTCTTGTTAGGATTTCAAAACTTTGTACCTTAGGTCGATAAACATTCAGGTAGAGACAATCCTCTACTCCCATTATAGTCCATCCGTCCATAAAGTAGTTTCTCTGCATGCAGCTGTCCTTTGCGGAGCCAGCATCCAGTACTCCTTCCCAAGGATCAGCAGGCACAGGATTCTGAGAACAATAGCCCGTCCAATTAAATCCCCTTGATGGAATATTACCAAAAATAAGCCACCTTAAGACGAAGCGATCCCACTGGTGGCTGTGCGAAGGGAATTCCCATGAAGGCCTCGAACTCTCCTTTTTGATATCCTGGCATTAGAGTGCCTCGCAGGCAACCCAAATCCTGCAGGCACACATCCAAGGAGTCACCGAGAGCGACAGCTAAAAAAAATAATGATGCAACTCGGAGAAACAGCATCTTGAAACAACTTCATTGCATCCAACTGCAACTCACATTTATATCTTTTTCATATACTAAATGCTTCAATCAAAAGATCAATATAGTGTTTTCCGAATTAAAAACAGCAATTATCGAATCCTAAAAGGTTTTTATTTCTGTAAAGTACAAAAGCGAGGGTAAGCTTTCAACCAAAGCTAATCGTATATAATACACAGTTTAATAGACAACTCTTTAGCCTAAACACGCATCCAAGCCGAGCTTAACGATTAAGAGGTATAATTACAGTAATGTCTATATAACATGGCGATTTAACTAACAATAAACGATGCGATTTCGGAGAAATTTGTCTAAATTACAGGCCTAAGAACCGGAACTATTTATAGAACTAAGTAACTCCAGATCAAATGGGTGATAAATTGCGGCGCTGGGCGGCCGTAAGTTGCGGATGCCACATATCCACAATGAGCACAAGGCGGGGAAGGGTTCCATTATGCCACACCTCGTGCTCGAAGCTGTCGTCGAAGATAAAAAGCTCTCCCTCACGCCAGGTTCTAAAAAATAGATTAAATATTAGGAGTATGTTATTATTATTAAATTATTTTTCCCTACCTTTCTTGCTCTGCCACTCGAAGCGAGGTTTTTTCCGGCTCTGGAGCAACCAGGGTGAGGTGAGCCCTTAAACGGCAGTTGGTGGGTCCACAATGCGGCCACACATGCGTCTTGGCCTGCATCACACTGAACTTCACTTGGCCCCGACGACAGCCGGCGGACTCGGGAAACGTCTGCAGCAAGCTGCAGGTAATTGGCGTCCTCTGACAGTTGTCCTTCACTGGACGACCTTGGGCATACAGCTCGTACTGCTGCCAGACGCCTTTGTCGCGCAGTAGCTCCGCTTCATCCTTGAAGAATCCACTCCTTCCCAGCAGGGCTAGTCCCTCATCCCGGATTGCGCGCCAATTGAGCTGCAGTTTTTCCAGTTGTCGTTCATAGCCCGTTTCCTTGGGCTGCCAGAAGGGATGGCCTTTGAGCTTGGGTTCATTATACAGCGACCTCTGATAGAGGCTCTCAAAATATCCTTTTTCGACACCTTTTCTATACACATCTAGGGCATCCGATTGCCTGGACAAACGTTGCAGTGTTTCGCCAAGGGATAAGTAGAAGAAAGCCTCCTGGGTTCCCTCCTCCTGGGACTCCACAGCATATTTGAGATACGGCAGGGCTTTCTGGTAATCACCATGAAGTTGCTTCATAGCCAGCCCATAATGAAGTTGCGCCACTGCATTTGTAGGCCAGAGCTTCAGGGTCTCCGCCGCCACCTTTTCCACCTGCTGAAGACTGAGAGGCAATCATAAGGTATTTCATCATCAAGGCATTCTGCCTCACCTACTTGTTGACCATGAGATAGGTGAGTGAGAGTTGGTTACGCAGTCGCGGTTCCTTCGGAAAACGCTCGATGAGTAGCTCGTGAATGGTCGTCGCCTGATTGTGGAGGCCTAAGAAAGGAAAACTCCTTTAGATAAAAACCTCTAGAATTTTGGGAATCCCCTTGCTCACCCAAAAATCTCAAGTTCTCAATGCAGCTTTCGCCGGCGGACTTGAATTCCTGATCACTGGCCACCAGCTCGCCAAAGGCCAAGTATCTTTTGTGGGCTTCGATGGCATCCAACAAACGCTTGTTGCTGCGCTCCTTTTTGGCCAGCAGCTCCAAAGCTCGCGCTTTTCCCAAATGGGCCAATGGCTCGTGGGCGAATTGGGTGGTGAGCGTGTTAAAGGATCGCAGGGCTTGGGCATAGTTCTTTTGGGGTGGATATTAGTTCGCGGTTCGTCAGCCAAAACACAAAAAAACGGGTTAGACAAAGTACAAGAAACATGCAATTAGTACAAAATCATTCTAGCATAAATGAAACGCAGTTGCCAGAGACTTTAAAGATGAGCCCATGACCAAGGATTCCTTCAGTGGGTGTGTATTGGTTGAAGAGATCTGGCCACGAGTTCGTCTTAACTAAAAGTCCCCTAAAAAGTGCGTTTCTACAAGTACATTTAGTGTTAATTTCTTAGATTTCGTTAAAGAATCTTTTTCTTACTTGGCTAAACAGTTATAAGATCTAATGAACTTGACAAGCAAAACATAAACTAAAGCTTTGAAATGAGTGTGTTTTTGTTTGTGATTATCTTTAGTGATTGTTGAGCTGAAGATATATCGGAGATTTGTCAAAGTTCCAAGGATTACTTCATCTGCTGCGACCTACCTCCCTAATCATCTCCTCGTTGGCCTTGCGCAGCTCCTCCTCGAAGGGATCAACTTTCTCTGCTGGAGCAGCCTCTTTGGGCTTTATTTCTGTTTGAAATTAAGAGTCCCAGTTAGTATACAATTCAACAAAAAAAAGACAGAGAAGTGCAATTTTGAACGGTTAAGGCCTAAAAAGAGCTCCACCTTGTGTGAGGTGATGGTTGTCTTACTACAGCTAACACTTACGATCTGTTATGTTTTGCGATCGGTTTTCGTGTGTCTTAAAGTAGAGTGTTGGGCCTATGATAGCGATAACTTAAGTGATCGATCGAAAGTATGTCGAATGGAGTATGGAGTGGAGTCGGGTGGTCATCGACAGACTTGGTGATTTGTTTGTGCGTTTAGTAATTACGTGTCCAGCTGGGATCGTCGGAGTCCGGATCGCTCTCGAACTCCTTGACGGGCAGACGGCCGTACTTGGCCTCCAGCCGGCTCATCAGATCGGCATCGTCCACGTCGGAGATCTCGTCCTCCTCGTCGGTGATCTCTTCATCGCTATCCACCTCATGCTCGTAATCGTCCATGGCTCCGTCCTCGTACTCCACATAGATTCCGCTGGCGCCGGCCGACTGCTCCGGCTCCTTTTCCTGTTCCCTCTCCTTTTCCTTTTCCTTCTTCTCTTCGGTTTTCGTTTCCTTCGCTGGTGGTTCCTTGGCAAACTTGTACATGGAGCTCAGTTGCTCAAAGGTTTCGGGCACGTAGCTCGCCATTGAGGCCACATTGTCGTCGCTGTCGTGGCGCGTCTGCTCCTCCTCCTCCTCAATGTCGCTGATCTCCACCTCGATCTCTTCTTCGATCTCGATTTCCTCCTCGGAGTATTCTTTTTGGACAATGGGATATGACTTAAATTAAAACTCTGGTCTTGGCCCAGACTTATTGCATATATTTCAGATCAATTGACCACCAAATGATTTGAAAATAACTTCGGCTGGCCGAAGTTGGCATTAATAATGAATATCTCCAACCATCATCTAGCAGGGGCAACTCCTCCACATCGTCGGGTATGTGATCCTCGGCCGTGGCAATCGTCAGTCTCCGCCTCATTATAGTTTCAGGCGCGGGCTCATCCTCGTCTGTTCATTCACCACGGGAGATTCGAACGTTATTCGAGTTAAGGGATTATTAATCGAGCAAGAACAAAGCCATTCAACAATTTCCGTACATACATACATTGGTGGAATAAGTTAAACAAAGCTGTGACTACAATCAGATTCAAGAAATAATAATAAATCATAATCAAAATAAGCTAACTGAAGAAAGTGCAAAGATTAAGCTGGGATCATGAGTTCTCTGAGCTGAATCAAAGAGAATGCATTCCCCAGAATTTGTTTTAGTTCTGTTAATACATCGATTACGAGACACTTATATAGTTTTTGATTCAACCAATCGCTTGGTGGGTTAGAATGGAAAGCGGCGCTTAGTAGTGACTGCTCATAAGATTCCCCAGAGGAAGGATTATTTGTTATTCGTAACATCTGGCGTGCTTGGCGGATATAGATAGAGATCAAGATCAAGAGCAAAGAGCGGAATACAAAGAGCGGAGTTTTTGGGGAGCAGATCATCATTGAAGACTCACTTGTATTTGGACTTTTCCTTATCAATACAAGGCGTGAAACTAAGGCAAGTGCAACGCCAACGCCAAATTTAACGGCAACTGTAAATGAGTCAGGTTTTAGTATCAGAAAATAAACAAACAAATGCCTTTTGCACTTTCTTGTACAATTTCGGTTTCTGTGTACTTGTTTTTTTGGGTTTTTCTTTTTCTTTTTTCTTTGTAAGGTGGAGCATTTTTGTCTGTCAGTTCTTAAGGTTCTAGGCCTGGAATATCCGTTAACCGTTCAATGTTTATGCCTCCCTTACTTACGTGATGCCAACCAAGAGGAACCCTCTTCTTTGGGCTCCTCTTCACCGTCCTGGTTCTGCTCCTTCTCCTGGCTATCTACTGCTTCCTTTGGCTGTAGCTCCTCAGGATCATTTTCAAACTGCTGATCAAGGGACTCAAAGTCATCATCTTCTTCGTCATCGGCATCGTTGTTGTCTGGTTCCTGAAAAAAATAATAAAATGATTCAGACTCAATAAAATATTCTGTAGCACAAACAACTATAAGTTGTTGTTTTTGTTTGTTGTTTTTAAAAACAATTTATATTATTTTAAGAGATAAAAATACTATACCTGTTCATCATCATCATCGTTATCATCTCTGGCAGGAGCACTTTGGGCTGCAGATTGTGATCTTGGCGGTTCAACAGACTCCTCGACCTCTTGCTCCTCCTCGTCCTCGTCTTCCTCTTCCTGCTATACACAAGAATAAAATCACTCATTAAAATAGCAAAAACTTGAAAGTCAATATTTCATGAGCTACGAATCCTACCTCATCAGCTTCTGATGGTGGGGCTTCAGTGGATTCCACTGCATCATCATCAGCCGCAGGTTCATCCTCTTCCTCATCTTCAGCTTCATATTCCGCAGTGGCTTCTGTGGTGGCTTCTACGGTGGCCTCCACAGTGCCTTCCTCCTCCTTATCCTCATCTTCATCCTCCTCTGCATCTTCAGCGGTTATGTTTTCGCCTGCATTGTTCTCCTCATCCTCGTCTTCCTCCTCTTGTTCAGCCTCAGGTTCTTCCTCCTCTTCCAATTCTTCCTCCTCCTCCTCTAATTCTTCCGTAAGAGGTTCTTCTTCTAAAATAAGTATGGAGTTTCAATGATTTGAAATATAGAAAAATAAGTTTTCCCACCTTCCTCCTCGTCGTGTTCATCATGTTCATCATCATCGTGCTCGTCGTGATCATCATGATCGTCCAGAGCTTCCCCAGAGGGTTCCTGCACGTCGTGGCCTTCGTGCTCATCCCGGTGTTCGTCCACCCAACCATCAAAAACTTTGGAGAATCGCGATTCCGACAGAGGAGTGTCGACTAAATAACGTAAAACACATTTAGTAGAATTCAAAATTTTTGAATTTTCTGAACTTACGGTCTTCCAGTCCCCGGTTCTCCATGATGATCAGACCCACCAAACCTAAAAGTACGGCCATCAGAGCGAAGAATATGATCTTGGCGCACCAATGACCCCCGGTTCCGTGATCGTGGTGCACGTGCAGGTGGAGATCTTCGTTTCCCATCTTTGTAATGTGAACGCCGTGCGAAGATTCGTCGTCATCTGAGATCGCGCCGTTGCATGATATTGGATAATAAACACATGTGATTACAAACAGTTTAATTGAAGGCACCTTCAGACGGCGTGGGGATGGATTTACATGAATTTAGTAACTGTGCGAGACATTAAATTAATACAGCAAAGCTTTTAGGGGTTTGGTTTCAGGGGGAGATGAGAAACAAAGGGGGATTTGTCTACCTTGAAAGCTGGACTGACGGAGAACAGTCACGTCGCCCTCGGACTTGCGATCATCTAGACAAAAAGTTAGTTACAATGAGACACAACCGGCATTACAAACTGATAAGAGAGCGGCGGGGATCTTTTGTTTATGCCTAAATATGCGCAACGGTAAACAAAGAAGCCGCCAGTCATGCTCTTGGGCAGATGGCCAAGTGAAAATAAATGGCTTTACATATAACCACGGCTACTTATTCTGTGCGGTGGGTGTAATGGCCCCAGAATTTTATACGGAAGCATCACCATTTCTTGATTTTGATCTCTGTTGCATTGGACTTAATTTGCCGCCGAGGTGATTTCACTCCACCCGAGGTGAGTTCTCCATTTTCCGATCAGAGAGAGTGAGAGATAAGCGAAGAAGAAGAGAGATAAGAGGATATTCCCAGGGACGAGAAACAGCTGTAGCTGTGTATCTCGGATATAGATAAATAAATCAAATAAAGACCACTCTCTATTCTCGATATCTGTTTGCATGCCCTTCTGCAGGCCCACAAAGGCATATGTACATATATCCACTTCTTGGTCCCCCGCACACGTCATGCATATATTTTCCTGCTCGATCGGCACACGCATAGCGACAGAAAACAGGCGAGATGTATAATTTTATATAATAGGGCAAAGTTATTTTTAAAAAGGCACTCGACAATATTATTTTGCTAATAAAAGAATTGAACTGCTTGCTACGCGGCGGCGAAAAATTAAAAGATTTACACAGCACAAGTAACGGTTAATCCCGGTAAAGATTTGATGGTAACGTCAAGGACTTACCGCGTTTCCGGCGCTTATCCTTTCGCTTTCGCGGCTGCACATCGCCCGACATTTTGCTCGCAGTCACTATTTAGTATGCCAAATGTATGCCAATTCCGTAAAGAGCGGTTTGTTTTTCCTTTTCGAGCGGACCGGTGAAAGCGGGCGATCTCGATCGGCACGTTACTAAAATGCGAGTACCGCTCGCGCCGTGGGAAAATTATTTATAAAGCAAAGAGGGCTGCCAGATCCGGCGGCAAAGGTGACAGCTAGAGATAATAGCTGGGTGGCGATAGTTACTAGATAACTTGACCAGAATAAAATTTTTATAATTGAAAGAAACTATTATTATGCTTCTAACAAATTGTTCTTTTAAGGCTAATTTCCCTCAAAATTCACTCGTGATACGAAAGTTAGTTTTGGTCAGTTTTATTGTGAGTTGTTTTGGTCACGAGTAATACTTTTAACAAAAATTTAGCTTCTGCTCCTTACATTTCAATGTTTAAATAAACAATTTTTTAAATAAAATTTGTTACGTTTAATTTGTCTTAAATAAACTTTTATTAAAAACGTAATACAGAATCTCTGTTTTCAATTCCTGCGCATTGGCTGCTTGCGTGCTAGAGATGGGTGTGCTAGGGATGAGCGCACATCACGCGCCCATCTTAAAGAGAACCAACCCCGACCAAGAAAAAACAAGAAAATAATACACAATTGGCGACGGCGGTGCAGAGGTTCTCCGTGTGATCCGATCGAACGGGTACGGAACGACGGACTTGGGCTAAATCCTTGAGGTCAGGGGTCAGCGGTCCGTAAGTAATGGCCGGCGACATGTCCATCGGCTGTGCGGCAATCAAACGATCCAGCAAGCTGAGGTCCTGCACCAGTGCCGCCGACACGGACTCGATGCGGGTGCCCAGCGACCACAGGGACAATGGAAACCTGGTCAAGACGCCCCCGGTGCCGCCCCAGAATATGCGGGGCGGTCTACGGGTCTACAAGATCGTCATCCTGGGCGACGGCGGAGTGGGAAAGTCAGGTATGCTGCAAAATTCCCCAAAGAAAGTGCCGAGTTATCACTGCGCACTTTGATTGCGACTGCGAAAAATCAATAAATTATCTCAATTTCTTTTACGCTTTGTTTTGGCTAACGCCACCCTACTGCCGCCCACCTACCACCCACCGCCCCCTTAAAACGACGACGATGACGATGAAACCCGAACAGCTGTCACCCTTCAGTTCGTGAGCCACAGTTTCCTGGACTACCACGACCCCACAATTGGTGAGTAAGGCGCTGGAAAAAGTTGCTCCCAACCCTCTCTAAATGTATACCGGTTTTCCGACCGACAGAGGACTCCTACCAGCAACAGGCGGTCATCGACAACGAGGCCGCCCTGCTCGATATCCTTGACACCGCCGGTCAGGTGGAGTTCACGGCCATGCGGGACCAATACATGCGTTGCGGCGAAGGTTTCATTATCTGCTACTCGGTCACCGACCGTCATAGCTTCCAGGAGGCATCCGAGTACCGGAAACTAATCACCAGGGTTCGCCTCTCTGAGGACATTCCACTGGTTCTGATTGCCAACAAGGTGGACCTAGAGTCGCAGCGACGCGTGACCACCGAGGAGGGTAAGAACCTGGCTAACCAGTTCGGTTGCCCCTTTTTCGAGACCTCGGCTGCACTGCGTCATTACATCGACGAGGCGTTCTACACGCTAGTCCGCGAGATTCGGCGTAAGGAGATGCAGAAGGCACTGGGAACGGACTCCAATTCGGAAAAGATCCATACGGGGCGGCGAAGCCGCTGGTGGCGAATCCGATCCATCTTCGCCTTGGTGTTCCGGCGCAGGAGGAACCTCAATTAGGTCCAGGTGGAGATTTGTTTGAACGAGTGCAATATTAACCACACATACGAGTAACTTTTGTTCGCTATATACACGGAATGTATATAGCACACGCCCATCAAATACTACCTACAAGAATTTACCGATCGAGGAGAACACTAATTGTTATGGCCACAGTGGTTTATTTATTATTTGTTACAAAACTATTTAAAATACTTGTTGTCGGCCAGAAAGATTAGCGAGAAGGTAGAGCAGCGATAGAGTATATCAATACGTTTAAGCACCGATCCAAAAGATACATATTAACAATGCACGTACATATGTTTATGTAGTAAATATTACTAACGTTGATTCCTAGACGAGAGCGATTCAGGAAGTGTGGCAATTGGCCGAAGCTCAAAAGCATTTAAATTCAGCAAGATCGAAGGGGAGACCCCCCAGTGAACATTCTGAAAACTCTGAATCCTAGCCAGGAGATAAACCCAACGGCCAATTGCCAGGTAAACAGAGCGGAACAGGGGATGATTTTTAAACTTATGTATGTACGTATTTACTCAAAAGACACGCACATGACATACGACACAAGCAACACATTTAACTAATCGAATAAATGTTGAATTTAATGTATACTAATATTATAAATCAATCGAGCGACTAAGTATTTGAGACGCGGGAACATTGCAAATAATGAAAGATAAATCAAAAAAACGTCTGTTCAGATCCAAGCCCATATTAATAACGACTATTGATAATTTAAGCACACGACAGCCGATGCATTTGTTGTTTAAGTTTGAGAAATGTTTATTGTTTATATTGTTAAGGACACGTGTTATGCCTAAGTTTATTTATTATTAGTTTAACCAATCTGTTAATTACTTTTTACACAATCAGCCACACACATCACGTTCTCTAAGCATTCACCATGAGTTCCTCTCATCAATGTTAACTGCATCACCAGAAACGAAATACTAACACAACTTCAATTACTCTGTTTGTTACATGATCCCCAAGCAGTTGGTCGGATTACCATAATTACTGATAATTAAATGTTACTGCGAATCCTTTCCTGTAACCGTTCCAACCAACTACTAACCAACCGACTAATGAAAACAACAACTAAACGAAAACGAGTAATCAAATGCGGGTAGAAATATAGAAAAAAAGATTTCGCCGAAAAGTCAAGCGATTAAAAAAGTATGTTTTAAGAGAAGTGTTTGGTTTGGTTTATTGCATTCTGTCGTGTCCATGTCGTTTCGAAAACGGCATACCGGGAGGCAAAGCCAATAATATTTAATTGTAATACCTAATCGAAAGAAACCAAAACATTTTAATTCATAATGTTATGTACATTTTAAATGTAAAAAAAAAAGGAATTCAAAAGCACAAAATAAACAAAAACAAACCCCCAATAAAGATTTTTTTGGAACCCCCGTTAAACGATGTGAGTTTTTATTTAAGGTTGCCGGTGGTCTTGGGTCTTGTTGGATGTTATCCTCGTTTAAACAATCGTTTAAGTTTCTTATATTTATCTGCCCTTCGGATGTTTCCATTTTAACATCAACAAAACAAGAAACCAGTTCAATCCCCAGCCAAATAAAACATTGAATTAAACCAAGAGTAGATCAAATGTACTGTTTATTCATAAGTATAATATAGTTTGGTTGTATCTGATGCATCTTCGAGTTTTTCAACTTCTGTGTGAGAATTACACGATTGACGGTACAAAATACAAAAAAGAGACATACACATATGTACTGTATAGTATAATTATATGTATATTCGTATTTTATAAAATCATAAAATACTCTTCATATAGTTTGGTTGTTTTGTAGTATCTTTTTTTTTGTTTTCCACTCGTTTTAATGCAAAGTACAAATATTAAAAATCGCTTAATGCGCTCGAAATAGTTTGTTTCACTTCATCAAAAATTTCTCCCTTTTAGCTTCTCCCACGCGAAAACTGAATGCATCTCATTTGTGGCTTAAGTTTAGTTAAATAAACATGTATCGTTTCTTTTGTTTTGTGTTTAGTTCGGTTCTTGTAATGTAGTTTCACTTGCATCTTCTATTGGCGGTCTGCTGGTCTCTCTGTATCTGATAGATTTAAAGGGAACATAACTCTCATCTTCTCATCGTCGCCTACTTTTGCCTTGAACCTCGGTGTCCAACATCTGAATCTGATTCCACTGATTCACCTGCTGCCTCACTCACCCTCACATGGGACACAATCTCATCCTGCCACAGCCGGCTACACTTGACAACACAGATCACGATAAATAATAATTAAATAAACATCATACATCAAAAGAGGGTTGGACAGAAACGGACACAACTTGAATATGTTTACATATATCGATATATATTTGCTTGCAGTGGCTGACTGATCGAACTGCTCTGCCCTAGGGTTACAAATAATAATGCCATAGTTATTACTTTTTACTTCGGTTTATAACTACACTAGACTGTATATAAAATCAAATCCGCATTTGACATTCTACTTGATGCTGCCTCCCTTCTTCTTTTGCTGCTTCCGCCGCTGATTTTGTAGCTCATGCTCTGTTTCTGCTCATGTTGTTGCTGTTGGGTGGTGCAGCTTCGTGTATCCGATGTTCTGGTTGTTTCTTGTTGTTGTTGTTGTTGAGTGGTTGTTCAGCTCGTTATTGTTGTAAAAGGTGTGTGTATGTGTTTGTGTGTGTATGCTGTTGTTGTTGCTCTGCGTGTGTGTGTGGTAAAGATTTTCATGTTGTTGATTTGCTCTTTTAGAGCAAAAGGCATCTGGTCTTCTTCCTCTTTTTGACTTGCAGCGCGGCCCTAGTTGCCGTCTCGAAAACTTCCCGAACACCCTCCTTGGACTTGGCCGAGCACTCCAAATAGGCAAAGGCATTAATCTTCTCGGCCATGGCGCGACCCTCCTGCGGCTTCACCGGCTCCTGCTTCATTTTTGCTAGATCCTGCGGATAACAATATGATTACAACGAGTCCAATTGTCAACGGTGCGTATACTTACCCGAATTGTGTTGGGATCATTTCGCAAATCTTTCTTATTTCCTACCAAAATGATTGGAACATTTGGACAAAAGTGTTTGACCTAAAATAATAGTAGAAATTAGATATTTTTAAATACATAGGGTAAAAAGATTAGTTTTAAAAGTACAAGTTTTGAACTTCTTTAGGAAATACTGAATTTTAAGAACGTTGTAAATCATTAAAGACTCTTAAACACTCAATCGCATTTTCGAGATAAACATTTTGAGACAATGTTGACAGTACTTATAATTGTACCATTTTTGTGCTTTTATAAAATGTTTTTATGAGCAAGAAGTCTTTTAGAAAGCTTTGATAAGGAGTTCCTTATTTGGGAACGATTTTACATTTTTTTTTCTTTTTATTTTTGACAGAAACTTTAAATTTCTGGTAGCACTTACCTCTGGGGTCCATTTTTCAGGAATATTTTCTAGCGAATCGGGAGAATCCACCGAGAAACACATCAGTATGACGTCAGTGTCGGGATAGCTCAGCGGTCGTAGTCTGTCGTAGTCCTCCTGCCCGGCCGTATCCCATAGGGCCAGCTCTACCTGTAGATTGGAATAGGATAGGGTTTATGAATTTGTTTGAGCATTGCAGTTGCAATTGTGTCATCATGATGGTTTTAGACAGAGTATGGGGTATTTGGGGAGCTGGGAAGTACAAGCTCGGAGGCGAGAAGAGTTTGAGTTTAAGATAGCAAGAGTTCGAGAGCGTGAGCAAGGAACTTGGCGGAAATGCCAAACGAATTAATCACATCGAAGCGAGCCGAAGTAGAATGAATGACGTGAACTTGTGTGTATGTAAACGCTATCCAAACAGAAATACAAACAGAAACTGAAAAACCGAAAACCCGCCATATTGCGCAGCAAAAGGCAAACAGTGTTTATTTCAAAAAGCGCCTGAAAATATTGGGGATCCGAATGGAATATATAGCCAAATCATGACTTAATGCCCCATGGAAATCGTACATTACAATCGAGAGGGAAGGAGAGAGATTGCCCCCAAAAGAGAGTACAGGTAGGCAGGGAGAGGAAGAGAGTAAGAAGAAAGAGAGACAGAGAGCGGGGGGCGGCGCAACTCATAAAACTGTATGTGCGCAACGGACTTGTATAAGACAAATACAAAATAATAAGAAAAGAAAACGAGCGGAAGGAAGGGAGCAACTTTACTAATATTAGTGCTGCCAACTCTCTGGTTAGTAGGTGTGTGCATGCGAGTGTTGCTGTGGGGAAATGTGGCCAAGTGTGACTTAATCACTGCTATCAAAACTTGGGATTCTTCTTCCGAATAATCCAAATTTCCACTAACTTTTGCCAGTGGTCTAGCATTTGCAAACACCTTTGTTTATTCTTTTTTATTTGTGTCTGTGGGAATCAGGCGATATTGACTCATATTTTTACAAGAAAAATTTAAGGAAAGACGGGGCAGTTGTAGGTGTGGGAGAAGTTGTGGGTGGCACAAACAAGAGAACAATAAACACACACCCATAGCCACAGACAGAATTTGTAAAGAGGATACGCGCACTTGAAAACCCGAATGAATTGAATGCACACAAATTATAAAACGAGATCAGATGATTATCAACTGGGGTTCGGAGTCTGGGGTTCTACGACAGGGTGGGGTTATCAGGGGGTTTTGGGTGGGCGGAATTGCTCTTACCTGTTTGCCATCCACCTCGATGTCGGCCACATAATTCTCAAACACGGTGGGCACATAGACCTCGGGGAACTGATCTTTGCTGAAGACAATCAGAAGGCAAGTTTTACCGCAGGCACCGTCGCCGACAATTACCAATTTCTTGCGAATCGTCGTCATTGGAAGTTCTGCAAAAGGCAAAGGCAAATTGTACAAGTTGCAAAAAATGCAGTGGAGTCCCGAGTTCCGATTCCGTGTGCCCGTTTCGCCGTTCAGTTCTGTTTAATTTATTCGCGAAAACCGAGCGAGCTGTTCAAAAAATTATCAAAATGAAAAAGCCACACACATCCACAGTACACTGGCACACACACACGAACACACGCGCGCTCGCTCGCTCTCTTTTTTCGGTAGCTCTCTCCCGCTCGCACACACACTTAGTCATACCCGCGACTGGACAGCGATCTAATAGTCTAAAGTGTGGGGTTCTTTCTTTCTGGCCATTGCCCATTGTCCGTTAGCCAAGTTTTCTCCGGTTTTCCTTTTTTCGTTTTTCGCATTCGCATTTTCCTTTGGTCGCGTCATAGGGCCGCCCGCTTCTCCACCCCCCGCTCAACCGCTCCAGGAAACTCCTCTCGCCCCGTCCCGTTCTCGCTTTATTCCAAAAACATCTCATCATCCACTCGCGCTACGTATGTATGTAAGAGTTCGGGTGTGTGTGTGTGCCTCTTGCTGGGCGTGCGTGCATCTGTGTGCGTGCTGTGTGGAATTTTTTCACTGCTCTTGCGGGCCACTTACAATTTATATTGGTGATTTCACAACACTCAGCACGAATTCGACACTTAATTTGCTTACAAAATGGCACAAATTTGTTGATTCTTATGCGTCTACCGTTTAGCTATATCGTATAAAAGTTAATGCAATTACAAAAATTCGAATTGAACTCGACGATTTTTTCCCATGCAAAATGACGATGAACAATGTTCATCCGTTTCATTTCTTGGTAGCGCGATGAACCTTCGATGACCAACCAACGCCTTCAAGTACAGGGTTGCGTGGCGCATATCGATTGCGGTATCAGTGGCAACTCTGGTAGAAGTATTCCTCTGCCGTGACATGACTGGTCACACCACACAGCTTCTTCTTCTTACACCTGCGGTCGCATGGCCTGGGAATTTCTTTAAATTCTGGTGATTTCTGCGGAAAATGCGAACTGGCAAGCTAAGTTCGCACATGCTGAAAGAAATGCAGCTTAGTTTGAAGCTGACCGAGGACCGAGAACTGGCTTCAGGTCGCAAGAGGCCGGAAACACCTGCTTTCCTATCAGTGGCTTCCAAAAACCAGGTGATTCCAAAGACTTCCATCGCCCGCGCAAAGACTTTGTCGCTTCAAAAGCCAAAAGTTGACATGGAGTCGCCTCAAAAATCGAAGGGAAATAAGAAGGTAGCTCCAAAGAGATCCATATCCAAGGAAGAGTCGAAACCAACCAGCTCTCCAATTAATAAGAAGCCAAAGAACCATTTGAAGGAAGCCCAAAAGAGACCCATATCCAACGAAGAGGCGAAACCGCCCAGTTCTCCAACTAAAAAGAAGGCAAAGATCCATTTGGCTGTTCCTGTTGAAAATCCACAAGGAAAACATCTGAATATTTCCACAAAAAAATCATCATCCGAAGTGGTGGTCAAAACAAAAACACCAAAGGTAGATGCTGCCTTGGAAAAACGCAAAGACTTAGAGATTAGAAAAAATAAAGGTTCCAAGCCACAGGTCTCCAAGGTGCCCCAAAAAAATGGTATGGATATGAATTTTTTTCAATGCTTAAACATGTTATTAACAATTTTCCTAATTACACACAGTGGAGTCCAATGAAAACAACAAAGATTCCAAAACCAAAAGGCTAAAACTTATACCTCAAAAACCCAGGAAACAAAGCCAAAAAAATGGTAATAAACACTCAGGACCGTTAAATAAAAACAGTCTACAAATGCAAAAAACTAATGGTATTGTATGTTAATTTACGACTTTCAGTTGAATTAAACCATATTCCCTAATTACAGGTTTCATCGAGTATCCGTCCAGTAAAGAATACTTTGAAGACTTTGAGAACTATAGCTCAGATGAAGTCGGGGAGTACAGCGATCATAGTTATGAAGATTTCGACATAGAGAAAGATTTCGATGTGGATTCGGGTTCGGTAGAGGAACTTGACGATGTTGAGATTAAATCCATCGAAAATGGTAGGCCAACACTAAGTTATTTTTATTTGTATTGAATCTAATAATGTTTTAACAGATTTGGAAAGCGACGTGGACGAATATTTTTTCAAAAAGCCAAAGATTTACAAAGTCAAATCTAAAGGCAATTTAGGGAAAATACTTGCCCTACCTGCCCCATTTGATGAATTGTCAGAGAACTGCTTTCGTCCGACACAAAATGATGCTAAATGTACAGTTCGCAAAATTGAGGTATTTGAAAGTGCACTGGCAGACATTGATAGTGATGATTATGATTATGAACCAAATGGGAGCAGCGGGTCTGAAGAATTCTACAGCGAAAACTCTGACAGTGAGGACGAAAGTAGCGAAAACTCTGAAAGTGACGACGAATTCAGCCAAGATTTTGACAGTGAAGATAGCGAAGACTACGACAGTGATGAAGATTTCGAAAGTGAAGATAGCGATAGTGAAGAACACGGCAGTGATTTCTTCGACAGCGACGACCTCGATTCAACCTATGAGCCACCTGAGATCGACGGATTCTTCGATGAACCACCTTTGGGAATGCAAAAAGAGCCGCTTATTATAGAAGAAATCTTTGATGACGCTCCTGACGACAAAAGCCAGAAAGAAATTGTCAGATACAAACCTAAGGAAAATGACACTTCTAAAGAGATAATGGTTGCAGAGCAAATTGAAAGAAACTCACCTGTACAGGAAAAGATTGTAGAAGATTTAGCTGTTGCTGAGGATAACATATCAGAATCCATTGAAGAGGTGTCTAGCAATAAAATTGAAGAGACTGAAGTCACTATGGAAACCGAAGTGACTGAAACCGACCAGAAGCAGAACTTGCAACAGAATGACGCGCCATTTTACAGAAACCCGGAAGCAAATCCCACTGACCTTAGCGTCTTTGAAAACAGTCTGAAGAGCAACCATGTGCTGGCCGTGATCAAAGAGGATCTTGAATTGTATGGCACACTGGTGCTCACTTTGCTGAGTGGTCAAATTTCAGTCAACGGTTATAGAGCTCGAAGGCAGGAGACACTCACGATTTATTCACCAAAAGGCCTTAATTGGGTTTCTATATCACCCACCAAGACCAAAAAACCCGCCAAGGACGAGGTGAACTGGGAGGAACTCAACAATAACTTCACCCGTGCTCAGCTAGACAGGATTCAGAGCAGCTTTCAGAGTCAGACTAATGCAATAGTACTTCTTGAGCGAAACACTGGTGCCCAACGTCTCGTCGAGAACTTTAGTAAGCACATGGCTCAGAACTTGTTTCCGCTGGTCAACGCCTCCAATCGGCCGTATCAAAAAAGTGAATCCATGTTGAACTGCCTCATCCAATCCTCCGATCTGAGTCGCACTTTGCAAGTGCCACAGGTGTGGAATAAGTTGAAGTTAAAGGAAACAACTCGGATGATAATAGCAGGTGGAAAGGGCGTAGGAAAGTCTAGTTTACTGCGGTACCTTATCAACCGGAATCTAGGTCAGTTTCCATCTCTCCTGCTCATTGATTTGGATATTGGCCAGCCAGAAATCTTTGTGCCACAGACTGTTTCATGCACTCTTATAGATGCACCCCTTTTGGGACCTGGATTCCTGCTCAATAAGCAACCTGAGGAAGCTTATGTTGTCGGTCACACCAATATAGTCTTGTGCGCGGAGCAGTATGCTCGAGCAGTCATGCAGCTTATCGAGAACGTCCACAAAGATGCAAAGTACGCTAAGATTCCTTGGCTAATCAACACCATGGGATATAACAAAGGCTTCGGTACCGAACTGATGGCTCTGCTGGTGGATCGCCTCATTCCCACGGATCTCGTGCAAATCGGCAGTCCAGTTCCGATCAATAATTTTGATTTTCCCCTCGAGTGGAGCAGTCTGTCAGAAGTAAACCCCATTATTTTCACGGCGGAGGAGTTTAGAGTGAAGAAAATCTCCAAGTACACGCTTCACAAAATACAAAGTGCGGTGCCGCCGAAAGAACGAGGATCGTGGAGCCTGAGTGCCAAGGATATGCGGTATTCCAACCTCTTGGCGCGTCTTAGTTCCTGTCTCACGGGTAATGCCAAAACCCTTACAGACTGTCCACCGTTAAGCGTTTCCTTGGAGTCCCTCAAGATCCGTCACTCCACCAACGGGGATTACGATCGCGATGAACTGATATCCGGCATGGAGGGCAATGTGGTTTATCTTTGTCATCAAGGAACAGGACTGCCTCAGTGCTTGGGAATAGGTTCGTTTCTATCTCGAAGGCGTTTTTGTGGTTTAGTTATTGATTTTAATTGTTTCAGGAGTGGTTCGTGCCATTGACTACGACCGGAACCAGTTGTTCCTGGTTCCTGCGATGCCTCTGCAAAAGATGTCCCTGGTGGATTGTCTTATCCTAGGCGGAGAACTCACTCTGCCGCAGGGATACTTCAAGGATCAGGGTCAGGGTGTTTCGACCAGTGTGCCCTTCGTATTTATCCTTGACGACACGAAGTCCTCGAAGAGCATTCAGCAGATCTACCATAGAACGCCGGCCTTTTTGGGAGTGCCAGCAAATCAAAGAAACTGAAACTGCACAGCATACATTAAGATAGTTAGGAAAATATTTTGTAAATAAATTGAGGTTTATTAACGACTAATGGGACAAATTGTGACGGCCTTTGAGGATCCTGTTCATTAGCACACGTCTTCCTTCCGGGGTGGACATCCTTGCATCCCAGCCGTGGACATTGATTCTCTTGACTTCCTTGGGTTTTGGGAAATGGCACCGGACTTTTGGTTTCAGCACCGCTCGATTGAAGGCGTGCTTTTCCCGCACAACTAACGTTTTCGCGGTGTTGACAACCGCTAGGCAGGTCCTGTAGTGGCGTAATTCATTGTTATTTCATACAGTATCACTTGTCTATGTGTAATTTCCGTACCTTTGAATAACTCCTTGCAGCATGTTAAGTAATTTCCAGTCTGTGTGACCGGCTTTTAAACAGAAAATATCGTTTAAGCAGCTGGTCAACAGTCAGGCGTTGCCAGACCATCGAGTTCGAAAATTCGAAATTCCGATTTTCATAATATTCCTTTAAACTATACCATCACAGAAAAAAATTGTAATTTTTTTTATCAAGTGCTTTTCTTCAATAAAGATCCGAAAAGACCAAGGCTTTCCGAAATAGTCCTGGCTTTTTACTCAAACATATAAACTAACCATGCCAAATATCGAAATGGCTTAAGCTTCCCATTGTTATTGCAGCGCAGCTGTTGCAAGTGAATCCGAAAGATACATTTCGGTATATTTCCGCCGTGGATTACAGCGTTGCGCCAGTCGCGGTCACACTGCCCAGCCAACAACAACTCGGTGCCGATACGGCTGCGTTTGTTTTCTGCTCCCATTCAGCTGCAAAAAAAGTGAAAAGCGGTCGGAAAATAAGCAGCATGTGAAACGAAAATCCTCCACGCATTTATAACTCGGGGGAAAAAAAAGGCCTTCAAGTGCTCGAAGATCGTGAGTGAAGGTGAAAATAGATTGAAGGAGTTCTGCAATTGAGAAGAAACATTACTGCAGCGGTGTGTGTGTGTGCGAGTGTGCGTGCGTGTGAGTGTCGCTCTCTGGACGCAATTTCCTTGGCCAAAAGGAAGGGAAGTGGGGCAGGAGAACCCCAAACTCCCGAGTTCGAATCCGGAGTATCAGAAATAGCGCAACGAGGTGAGTGCAACTGCAACTGCGAATTGCAAACTGAAACTGCAAATGCAGCGTGCAATTCAGAGCAGAACAAAAAGAACACCAATTAGCCCTGTCTGCCGCGAGCCGAAAAAAGGCAAAAAATACAACAAGAAAATCGATTTTCCTGAACTTACAATTTTCTCCGCCTCACTGGGCAAAATTCTGGGGGGTACGAAATGGAGCTTGGGGAGCCGGCTGCGGCACCATAAAGTATACATAAATTGAATTTCGAAACACGGAAGCAAATGGCTGCACTGAAAAAATATGCGTTTATTTGTTATTAATCTTTATTTGATAGTTTTAAAATCATTCTAGAACAGATATGAGCTTTTCCAATAAGTAACAGATAAGGTAAACAATAAGTAAATTTAAAATTTGTACATGACTCATATGTGCAAATACAGAAAAAACAGAACTCAGACTTTTTTTTACCAAAAGTAGATGATCTGCTCAAAATAGGCAGAATTAATCAATTTTTACCATACGACGATCTAAGAAAAAATAAAATATTTGTTTGGCCTGCAAATTTCGGTTTATTTTACAAGCCAGATATTTTTTTGTGTGTGCAAAGGGGGTGGAGGCCCACAAAATGGGAGGCTGCATACGGTTGTTGTTCTTGTTTTGTTTGCTGGTGTTGATGATGATGGAAATACTTGCATATATGTATATGTATGTGCGTTCCAGAGGGAGACAGCTGGAAAAAAATATTGAAAAATCTGACCAGTATCCTTTGGTTCTTTTGGGCCAGTTGTCATGGCCACCGCACTTAACAAATGATTTTAGCGGCCACTTTTTCCGGATGCGAATGGGGCAGCTGTCACTCTGGTTTTCTCTCCTCCTCCACCTTTTCCTGACTCCTTCTGTCTGCCCCTTTCTTTCTATCTTTCTCTTTCCCCTTGTGTGTGTGCGTACTTTGATGACGGCACTCAGTTTCCGCCCGTACTGTGATTTTCGGTCATACACGGCACCAAAACTCCAGGACAGTGAAATATCGCTTTAGGAGAACCTGTGAGAGGAGAATGTTATTGTTATTTAGAAAAAGAAAAAAAAATTCAGTGGTCATTATTTATTCTGTAACATAAGTAAATGTGTTTATTGTTATCAATATGAAAAAAATTAGAAAAGATATATATTTTAATAAAAAAACGACGAAATAAAAACGTACACCCACAAAAACCAATGGGTTATCTAGTTGAGACTTGCATCTTGTATCTAAAACTTAACTTTAATTTATTTTACTGATTTGATTATAAAGTTTCCTCTTAGCAAGGGATTACTGTAGAAAATCCCCAGCATTACCACTCAGTTTTTGGCACTCTTTGGCGGATGTTGCGTACGCAAAAAGGGGACGACGGCTGTTCTAAGAGGGCTAGATGTTTCCTTTTCACTTCCGCCTGCACCCCTAAATTATATCTCTGTATGGGTGTTTGTGTGTATGGGTGTTTGTTTAGTGAGAGTGGCGGTTCGCGTGTCTGTGTGGGCCAGAAAAATTACTTTTACGAGCGTTTAGCATAGGTTGTCGCCTTCCCTTTTCCCTTGGCCACCAGTTAGTTTTATTTTGATGCGTTTTTAATCAGATTGCGTCAATTTGTTGCTGGGCTAACGATGAGGGCGGTCGTTTTCGTAGGGTGGGGGTGGCGTGGACTTATGGGCGCTTAATGGGGAAGCAAGATACAGTTTTCCCGGGTTGCGTGTCAAGTGCAGACCCTTTTCGCCCGCTGTTTTCACTAATTATAAGAGTGTCAGTTTCTGCTTCGCATCTAAAAGTTTGTAAGGCTTTTAGGCTTCCAGTTCAGAAGCCTCCCAGTTCACTCACTCTTGAGTAAAGTTCTTTCACGCCACTCTAACTATAGTGAATGAAGTATTTTTAATTATATGTAACTACAAATTCAGAATTGTATTTATTGTTTCACCGTTCTTAACTGGCAGGGGCGGACGCAGAAAAAAATTTTGGGGGGTCCGGTCGAAAAATTTTTTCGTTTGGGGGGGGTCCGGCCAAAAAAATTTTTAGTTTATATGGTTGAAAGGCCGTGTGCTGTAAGGAAATTTGAAAAAGTCTGCGATTTTGGGGGGGTCCGAACCCCCCAAACACCCCCCTGCGTCCGCCCCTGTTAACTGGTATAAATTCAATACAAAAAAAAATATTGAAAATAAGTAGGAGTAAAGACTTGAGCAGCCATCTTGAATTAACCGATTTAGAATTAATTTTCATTATATACCCTATAAAAGCGTATGAGTAATGCCAGTATCCGTTTTGACCTGCTCGTTAAGAATTCCGATCGGAATCCTTACACCTTAATATTTTGACTGGTTCTAATGAATATTGAGCAGTGTTTAGCTCCATAAGATAGGGTGAAGAAACTTCGTTGTTGGCCTCGTCATTTCGGTGGCTGTTCTTTTTGCTCGGTGCTTCTCCATGGCCCGTTAAAGTACAAAAATACTTGGGCCAGGCCAGCCGGAATACGAGTATCGTATCTATCATGCCGCAGCTGTCCAATTCTCCAACCAGCCGGCACTGGATCGTTGTTGTTGTTGTTGTTTGCTGTTGTATCTGCTGTCGTCTTCATCAACGCCTTTATATGTAAAAGTGACTAAGTGCGAGCGTGTGTGAGTGGCTGGCTTGAACTTTATGGCATTGCGTTGTTTTGTGTTTGTTTTTAGCATTTGCTTATGTTGTTTTTGTTGTTCTTCTCACTGTAAGCACACACAATTTAACGAAACATCGGCGACAGCAGGCAGAAATACAACAGACGGCATCATTATGCATGCAAGAGATCTTGGAGCGCATTTGATCGCCAACTCCGCACATGGCTCTCAACAGAAATGAAAACAACAACAAATGCTGCAACTCCAACGCCGTCGCCATTTTGGCCAAATGCCCTGCCTCCCCCTTCCCCTCTGTCCCCTCTTTGGGCCCTGCCCAAGACCTCAAGTCCCCGAGTATCAAGTATTAGTACCAGACATTGGCCCCACGCAAAAAATATTTTTGCTGTGACTCCACAACTCACTGCACTGCGAGGGAAGTCTCTTAAAAGTCATAATTACACCTACAAGTATTTAAATCAAGCATTTCTGGTATATAACAACCAAAAGTTCCAAGAGAAGTTTCTATAACTACTATAATATTCAACTAAGTTCTAGTAAACAGAACTTTGGAAACGGTTATTAATCGTTAATCAATAACTTCTTTTAAGGGTTTTTCCTCAGTGTGGTGCAAAGTACTGGGGAGTGGAGCAATGCCCCGTGGATTTAGCTGCTCCCTCGACGGTTCTCCATTCCTTCGGCTTCAACTTCTGGGAAGTTCTCCAGTTTCGCCCAAGCGATAATTGCCGCGTGATTTCTAATCAAATTACATTTAGACTACAATTGCTGCGTCTTTGTTCGCATTTAGTTGGCATCCAATTTATCCGTCGTTTTGTCATGGTTTGTTTGTCTTAATTGGAAATCGGATTGCAATCGCTCTCTCCCCCGCCGCAGTCCTCGAACGGCAACCCACTTCAATTATGCATATCACCAAATTGGGCTTCATCATCGTCATAGCCTAATTACACTCAATTAAACTCTATGAATTACCGATATATATGGGCGCATCTGTGCCAGCGGCTGCAACTGCCATGGCAACTGCTCCGTTTTTTTTTTTTTTTCGGGCCCCCCAGTGTATCGTGTGGCTGGGATTTTGGATCGGCTTAACACCTTTTTTGGGGACCGCTTTCCACGGATCATTGGGCAATGCGACGGAAATTGGGTTACACCTCAGTTGCCCCGGCCACCTTAATGATTTTCTCGTTTTTTGGGCTCATACCCCGCTTATCGGATCTGCATATCAGCCGACTAACTGTAACGCCCGCCACTGTTATCATATCTTTTCATTTTCGTTTTGGTTCGTGGCGAGAAGCACTATCTGTGAAAGCCATGCTAATGCTCGCCATGTGTCGCACTTCCAGTTAATTCTTCAGCTCGTTATTATGTACACAAAAGAAAGGCATAAAGAAGAAGGCAGAATAGAGTCATAAGATATACGCATGACATCATAGTTGGGAAATCGGACGAATAGGGTTTTAGAATTCAGGAGATTTTATGTACCTTCTTGGTTGCGTAATGAAGTCATAAGATAAAAATATGTTTCAGTGATTATTTGATCAGAAATCTGATAGAAACTAATCTCTTATTCGATTAAGTTGTCCGAGATAAACAAATAACTGATAAACAAAATATCGTTGTTGAATTAATCAGATAGGGCATTCAAAATTTAAGTTTCGATTTTAAGGTGAATCACTACAACATCTTTCAAGTCTTTTAATTGGTCTTAAATGGTTTTGTTTATCATTCCATATAAAGAAACAACAAACAAATTTTGGAGTACTGCTTTTCAAATACATAGATCGTTTATTTTCTTATTTGGATACCCCTCATTTATAATAATTGTTTTCTGAATTTAGAAGACTCTAGGAAGTTAATGGTAATCCAGTCATAAATAAGAGATAATATAGAGTACAAAAAAGCTTGTTCACTTTAAGAATTTTTGAATTGTATAACACCCAGCACATTTATAAAATGTTTTTAAACCAAAAAGTTTAGCTTATCATTAAATTCAAGGAAGCAGTAAACAATATGTATATGGAAAAGTTTTTTATGATAGATCGTTTTGCTTTTCATTTGGATTTTTCCTGTTTACGTACCAACTTTTTTTTGCTGAAGTCATTATAAAATGTGTTATTTTCGTTGTTCGTTTTGTGTGCTGGACTTTATTTTTTGAAACCAGAATGCGACACGCCTTTCGTGACCAGCCCAGATATCCCATTGCATTGGATTCCATTGGGCCGGACCCAAAAACTCAGAGCCAATGCGTGGCGTTGATTGAGGAGAGTCAAGAGACTTTGGGCTATTTTTGGTAATTGCATGGCCTGCTTTCCACCGCATAGAGTTTTCGGTTTTTATGCTCCCCAACCCGAATTTTCAGTCTCGGTCTCTCGGTTCCAGTTCACTGACTATGCGTGCAACAAAGCATATTTTCAATAAGACTATTTCCAACGACAAGATTGTGGGTCAAACGCCGGCGACCATATGTACATAAAATTCGTACTCTGTGTGTATAACAATTTTCAATCGGGCAACATCGTAAACAAAATACAAGCGGAAAACAATCCACTCGTAAAATGCTGGCCATCTTCATCATATTATATCTCCGTCCCCCGTGACTTCATCGTCTTTTTCATCGGTTTCCAACGTCGGAATTGTGCGCCCAGTGCGGCGAATCAAATTAATTAAAGCTGGTCGAAGGGGTTCCCTGTTGGGCGGAGTGAAAAGGGGGCTGAACTAAAGTGAACCTCTGTTAAAAAAAAGCAAGGAAAGCCACACAGATGGAACAATTGTGGTTTATTATTTCACAAGAAATCCAACTGAAAGGAGAAAACACAGAAGACAACTTTGAAAGCTAATTGAGGATAGAATAAGCTTATTGTTCCAAAGAGGATCATAAAAGATCCATACTTTTATGATCCTCTTTGGAACAATAAGCTTATTCTATGTAAGAATTAAAAAATACCGGTTTGTGTTATGAGTCAGCAAAGGTCATAGCTTAAAATGAGTCAAAACCAAGAAATGTATGTGTAATGCAAAGTAAATATCAAAAGTTTTCGTTTCATTACAAATCTGAATAGGTCATAGAACAGAAATCTAAACCTCCGACAACATTATTAAATATTTTGGCAGTTTAATTCCTAGATTAGGAATAACCAATATAATATCTGTAAAGAGTTCTTGAAGAACCTGTAGTGTCGATAATCAATTTTGGGCCAAGTAAATACACACTTGAGCTTGGACACCAAGAGAGTAATGCGTCTGGGTGCAGTGAAAATGAAAATAAATTTGTTTGTGCGGTCGCTGCATTCTGGGGTGAAAGAATTTCTTTGTTGCCGCTGCCGCCGCTGCAGAATCAACATCTTTTGTGTCACGTAGATGGGAGAGCATGGTGCACCAGTGGCAGCCAGCTTATGGGTGTGTAAATACGAGCGTGTGTGTGTTAACCAAGGCTAATTGAACTGAACTGAACTGGGGGCAACCTCAAAGATAATTAATTGCCCGCAGGAAGAGCTGGATCGCCGCGACGAGTGGAAGCGGCGATAGGAGAGGGCATCGCAAAGTGCCGGCTCTAAATGTAGGCCTCTTCTCTAATCACATTAATGCCACAACAATGACGGCAATATATAAAAGTCGGCCCACTTGAAAAGGCTGCGGTGCGTGGGCGGCGGCATCACACTGAAAGAAAGGGTTCCAAAGGTTACAGAATATGTAATATTATGCAAGTGGAACTAGTTTCAGAAATTAGCTTTTACAAGCTTTAAAGTTGTTTCTTTTGGGAGAAGGGGTTCAATACGAAAGATAAGGTTTCAATTTATTAAAAGTTCTAGATTTTGAGCTTCAAACACCAATTCTCCCCCAGTGAAGTATCATTAGCACCAGCTTCATTCTCGTCATGATTATGGCTCTTTTTCTATATTGTTCTTGTACCTTTATTAGTTTGCCTTTGTGTCGGCTCGATTTATGTGCTGACCCTCGACCCCAGTGAGCCAGTGAACCAGCATGGCTGGCCATTCCAGTGGATCCCGACTCCAGTCTCGACTCTTATCTGAACCGATGCATTCAGCAGACTGAAACAACAGAGAAACTTGTTTTGTTCTGTGTGTGTGCTGCCTGCTAAGTTATGTTCTCCCATTTCTCCGGCACCCACCCACCACTCGTCGTCGGTTTGCCTCAATGTTTTTTGCATTTGGCGCAATGCTAATTCATTTGCATAGCCAGCAAATACACTCGCTCCAAAGCCTCATTCTCATTCATGCCAAAGAGCAGGGCAAGGGAAAGGGGGAAGGGGAAGGAGAAGGGGAGAGGGATTGGGAATCGGTAGTGGGTTCTATGGTGTTCCATGGCGTATAACGAACGACTGATGGCCCCGGCATGCTCGGCTGCATTTTAAGTTCATATACGCTGGCATGGCACATATAGCCAGAAGAAGAAGAAGAAGAAGTACTGAACCGTTTGTATCGGTGGCATATTGCCGCCTGACACTTGGGCCACCGCCACCTCCTCCTCCTCCTCCAGCAGCGCCTCCTTTCCCCATTTCTCATTGCTATTCCAGCTGGGTCTCCACGGAGACGGAGGTCTTCAATTAAATTTAACTAGAAAGCTGGCAAACACACTACGGAAAAACAAATGATGTTTTAGTTGCGCATGCATAAGCAATTATATTTTCCATTATTTATGGCATTCAATAATTCATTCGTCTGAGTAGAGAAAAGGCATTCCTTTGATATCGATTTCAAGCGACGATCCCTGTTGTCGCGCTCGCGTATCGCGCACATTTAATGCCTCAATTAACGCATTCCCATGCACTCCATTTTCCGCTGCGTTTTTATTGCAAGTCACAAACGTTAACCCCATTCGCCCATTCTGCCATTCGGCCATTCGGAATGCTGCGAATTGTGCAATGTTTTGCTCCAATTTCTGTCCCCAACACAACACATGGTCGCCTCATTTAACCCGGGCAAAATGGTCTAGGGATTGGGGTTGGTGCGGCGATAATGCCTGCGTTGAATGATTATCGAAGAGTTATTTGGGGAGTGGCCGAAGGGCTATAAATAGGAGCCGATGATAAGCCGACAAGCTTAGGAGAATGTAAATCGAAATGGGGGGATGCATGCTCAATGAGGGATTAACAAATTTATGGGAATTACTCCATGGAGTGGACCGACATGAAAGGGGCGTTCTGATTCAAATTTCATATTCACTGCTCAACTGCTGAACAGAGTGAACACTGTTCTGTGGGGGATAATTGAATGAGAATGGGAACCTGCTCTTAATATTCCATAAATAATACGGAAATTTGTTTAAGTAATAAGCCATTCAAAATTAGGCTGAATAATTCATAATCAAATAGCAATTGTCTATGCGTTTTCTCTTTCACTTATCAGACAGATCCCACAAAATACGGCTTTAATTAAGTGCCCCTTTCGGCTTGGACTTTCCAATTCGTTTTCCGTTCGTTTTCGTTGGTGTCTCACCAATTACCAAAAAGATCATGTGCATCACGTTAATCAAGCGTTAATTTTCCCCCCCAAATACAGGAAAAACAACAACACTTAACAGTTGTTTATGTTAATTACTCAGCGGAGAAAAAGTTGCAGCAGCATAAACACAAATGCTCGAAGCTCGCAGCTTGCAGCTCAAATTGGGTTTGGGTCGGCGAACCCGGTCGGCAATTAATTAGCATAGGCCGTGTATGGCATGGCACCCTCCACTCGGAGACCTTGCGCCATAAAATATGTCTAATAATTTCCCATAAATTCCATTTGCAGATGGTGAAGGCGATGACGACGACGGCGCTGCTAACGAAGAAGATGATGTAAAAGTCGTATCGCCACACATCCCCTTTCTCTTCTCTCCAAACGAAAGCGAAATCCCAGCTGGGAAACTCTAGCTGAAAACGAACCAGAAACCAAAGCCCACGACTGCCGCTTTGGGTTTCGCTGGACTGAAACCGAAACTGCATTCTCCGGACACTCATTTATACTCCCCATATATATATATATATAACGAAACATATCGCGGACGGAATCGAACATGAGATTGCCGCGGTGCTTATCGGCCAGTGGGAACCTGCCGGTGCTCCTCCTCCAGGCCATCTTCTCTTTGGTTCTCGCCGAGCGGGACTTCAATGTCAACGACTCTCAGGTGAGTAATTTCCACGGAGGGTCAGTCAGAAATCAAATTGGTGTCACTGGCGACCGGGATTTCAGACTGTTTTGATTGATGGATGAATGGTTTGTTCGTTGAATTTTACAGTCGCCATTCGCAAGATTAGATTGCCGCCGCGATAAGTAACATAAATAGCTATCGTCCATTCAATAAAAATTCTTTTCAGTTTTTTTTTAACTCAAAGAATTTGCTCTATATTTTTTTAATTATTCATGAGCATATAATGTAATACTTTTGCATTACAGGTCCCTGTGATTGAGCCAAAGGATGTGCCCGCCTACAAGCAGGATCCGTATGTCACGGAATTGATGAGCTGCCAAAATACTCAGAGTGAGATCGTGCTCTCGCTCCTGCTGAAGAAACACGATTGGAGCGAGCTGACTGCCGCCAAGCGATACCATGTCCAAGCCAAACTGGGCAAGTTCTTTGCCATACCAAAGGTGAGCTGGCCAATAAAGTTTCCCTCTTAGGGAAATACTAAAGTTGATCTCCTTTTTAGGAATTCATTTCCCTGGACTCGGTGTCGAAGCGGGAATTGAGAATCATGCACAAGTTGGCCATGCGGAAAGGAGGCAAGGGCAATAAAAATATCGAGACCCTTAATCGTCGCCTGGGACGCGCCAGTTTCTTGGTTCGTATTCGTTGATTATTTACTTTAAATAGGGCATTTTCGATTAATACTATGAATACATGTGTTTTGCAGATCGGCTGTGGTCCAAGCTACTTTGTGATGGGCGAGCCAATTGCCAAACAAATTGCCCATCAAATGAAGGATGGCACAATCGGTGCTTTAACGGAGGAAAACTTTGGCCTTTGGTTCATTTGGCGCAAGGAATTGAAATCAAGGTATTATACTAAATATATTAAATGTTTATCAACTTGGCAATGTAATTTATATAAATAAACTGGGCACATATCAACTGATATTGCTGGAATACAAAGAATTCCAAGAACAGCGAGAGTGCATTCTTGCAAAACTCGATAACTAATCGTGCGTTCAACTCCAGATCAAACCGCAAACGCCGTCAGTCCGAGGGCTCTGGTGCCGAAGACGATGACTACGACTACGGAGATGACGAGGAGGAAGTGTCGTGAGTACAAAGCGATCACCTGAATGACAATCTTGCTGATTCCGGAAATATTTTTGATTTTAGTGAGCCCAGTACGGAAGTGCCGCCGGTGACCACGCATGCGCATCGACATCATCACGGAGCGGTGAGTGCTGGGGCCACTTTGGCGCCCTTTCTTCATATCTGTTTCGGTTTCTCTGGGTGTTTTCTTTATCTGATACATACGTTTAAATGAGAATACCTGCGGTTCATACTTGTTGGTTAACCACACACGCTGACATATATGTATGTATTACGTGTATGGATCTGTATGGATCGCGTTGGACTTACTGTCTAGATTCGTTTCTGGTTTTTTTTTTTTTGGTTTTTCGATTTCCGGAAGCCTTTGGTTCTGTTTGTTTAACTGCACTTTTTCAATAACCGCAACAATGATATAACATCCAAGCCACAACACTACACTTGCATCCAAATGGAACACCCACAAAGAAAGAATACACACCCACATTTGTACACTGAAAATAACTATAATTCATCATACGGTGTTTACGTTTTTTCTTCTCTTTTTGCTATCTTCCTCTCGTTCTCTCACTCTGTCTGTGTATATCGATCTCATTGTGTTAATGTTATCAACCAACAACCAAATCAATCGAACCAAATATTGTAAAATATGTTAACCCAATCGAAATCACCGGGAAATCTAACCAAATCGAAATCGCATCATGCACTAACCCCAAAAGTCGGAGGACTTGGAAAAGATAGTGTCGCTCGATTCCGTCTCCTCGTCGTCGGCCGTGCCCTTGGTGGTTCCCAACGTGGAGGAGGAGATCGAGGAGAGTGTCTCCAAGTTGGAGTCCGTGATCAGCAAGACCATAGAGAACACGAAGAACATCAAGGAGTTGCCCGTTCTGGGCGAGGCAATCGATGGCGAGGACGAGGAGGAAGTGGAGTTGCAACAACTGGGCGTTCCACTGGCGCCAGAGATCCTAGCCGAGGTACTTACGACCACCGCCAGAGCCACGGAATTGGTAAAGCCCGGCTATTCGGAGGAGAACGGAAATCAGGTGGACTCCGCGGCAATTGCTGTCCTCGATGTGGAGGCCTCAGCCACGCCCACTCCCGTGGTGTCGGCGCCCGAAACACAAAAGCCATTCTCACCCTACGATGCCACCTCCTCGGTGTCGTCGTCGTCGTCATTGTCATCCTCATCGTCCGTATCATCCATTTCATCTGGCAACGAAGCTGGAGAGGATTCCTCTTCGCTGTCGCCCATCCATACGCCCTCGTCCCCGCCCACTGCCACGCCCACAAAGGCGGATAGCTCCACCTCCGGCTCCGCCTCATCATCATCATCTACATCCGCATCCGCATCGTCATCTCCATCACAAGCCACTCAGCCAACAACAACAAGTACATCATCAACAAGCACAACTACAACAATATCAATCTCAACAACAACAGCAACATCAACAGCAACAACAACAACATCTCCAACAACAACACTGTCTGAATCGCCAAAGGTAATAATGTCGCTTCTGTGTGTGCGTGTGTACGAGTGTCCTTTTGCCACGCCGTTTTGTCTGTCTGTGTGTGTGTCTCTCTGTCCCACGTCCTCTTGTCTCTTTGTCCCTCGTCGTCACATGTAAAACATTCTCCACTGCCATCTTGCTTTATTGTCAGGAGTTAGTTTAGCTTATAGTACAACTCTCTTTCCATCCATCCATTGATATTGTGTGTGTTTTTATTGCCTTTGTCCTGTGTAAATGTAGCCTCCCATAAAAAGCCAAACTCCACAGAATAGCTGAGCATTTGTGTAGCTGCCGTAAACGATTTTAGTGGAGTTGGCTGGTAAAAAACATAAACGTTAGCTAACTAGATAGAAAATAGTCATAAAGATTAAGTGTACATACTTTTTGTATAGCTGCAGAAAGTTTTTGCGTAGCAAAGGATAAAGTATTTATTTGTATAAAACTATAATCTTTAGGATAGTGTAAGGGGTATTTAGTTAAGCTGCAAGTTTTTTAAAGGTGTATAATATATATTAGTAAGCAATTAACTGAATACCCCAATTGTAATTTAATAACTCTTAAAACTTATATATAATCGAGGATTAGAGTTGCTTAGGGACTTGAGAGTTGCTCCAAACCTGAACTTGCGCCCCCCTTGAGATACCCCACTCATTTTTGTTACCAATTAAACACCAAAAAGCAGCCAATTACTGCGCTTAATGAGTTCGAACTGAGCACCCTGCTTCCCTTTGACGATTTCGAGAGCTCAGCCGCAGCAGCAGCAACGCCAACTGCAACTGCCACTGCAACTGCGACGAGCGTTGTAAGCACAGCAGCAACCGCAACAGCAGCAACAGCAACCACTGCAACAACAGCAGGCGAAAGCGAATTTCATATAGAGTCCACCACGCACCGCACGATTAGCTCTAAGGTGAAATCTCGCAATCGCAAACGCAATTTAGATGTTAAGCCATAGATTTGCACCTCAACCCTGGCTCTCTACCAAAAAAGAAAAAAAAAAAAAAGAAATAATGAACCCCTCCAACCCGATTGTCTCACCGTTTATCCCGAATCCAATTATGGGGAGATTGCTTCCAGCCAAATGCACTTAGCATGTAAGGGCAGGCAATTAGCGAACCAGAGCTCCTGCATGAGGTCCTTGGTAATTGCATGTCCACTATGGAGCACTATGTACTATATACGTACCGTTTTCGTATCCGTATATCCGTATTCGTTGTACTAACACAAACACTAACACCGTAACAAACACACTCACTCTGCCTGCCACCTTAGCCGATGATATTGCAGCATGACACTTAGCCAGCCATCTGTCGCCAATTAGCCATCTCACTGTTAATGATTTCCCTGTAATTCCCAGGAAGGAGACCTCGATGCCGCCGGCAGCAGCAGCAGCAACAACACTCTGGCCAATAATGAGGTTAGATTAGAACTGTTCCCCCGTCGACAATGGAATTTGCACTAATGTTATTACACGCTCTTCGTAACAGCTTTCTACTCCTGCCACGCCCACTTCTTCGCTGGCCACTACGACCGCATCCACTCCGGAATCGAGCAGCAGTAATACGTTTGTGTCCACCGACTACGTGGAACCGCAGGTGGAGGAGAACAGTCCGCCGATCATCAAGACGCGCCTGCAGAAGCTGGCTGTCACCTCGGGCAAGGCCTTCACCTTCCACGTCCTGCCGGAAACCTTCTACGACGCCGAGGATCAGGGCAACCTTCGCCTGGCTCTGACGGACAAGGATGGCCACGAATTGAAGGCCAACTCCTGGCTGCAATTCAATGCCGACAAGAGGGAGCTTTATGGACTGTAAGTTAATACAAATTATAGATTTAAATGCAATTTGTGGCTTATTAATTGAATTGTTCTTGCAGTCCCCTGGACGACACCGTATCCCGTTGGCAGTATCGCCTCTCCGCCACCGATTCGGGCAACGCCAGCGTAACGGAAACCGTGGAGATCAGTGTGCAGCAGCACCGGGCAGTGAGGACCATCAATCACGAGATCAGCATCGTGGTCAGAATAGTCGAGAACCCGGGCCACAACATCGACTGGCAGTTGAAACTGGTGAACGAGGTGGCCAAGGTCTTGGGTGACCCGAGCAATGCGGCCGTGGTGGTGCGTGAAATCCGACAGGCGCCGCACGATCCGCACACGGCCACTTTTGTCTACTTCAACGAGACACTGCCCACCAGCGAGTGTCCCAAGCAGGAGCTCACGGATATCATCATGCGCCTGGATGCCCAGAGACTGACTGACTTGATAGAACCCCAGTTGATTATCAAATCCATAACCGGCCAGCTGATCGGTTCGTGTCAACAGGATCTCACCCGGGTGAAGCCGACGCAGCACATGGCAAAGAACGTGCCGCCAATGCCGCGCAACCAGGTGGATCGCGTAAACGCCAGTCTGGGCCAGCTGCTGGTCTACAAAGTGCCCGCGGACACGTTCTACGATGCGAATGACAATCAACTGACGCTCAGCCTGAAGACCCGGGATCACCTCGAATTGAGTCCACGCCACTGGCTGCAGTTCGATTCGAAGAACGAGGAGTTCTACGGCATTCCGAAGAGCGGCGACATTGGCCTCGAGGAGTACTTGCTGGTGGCCGAAGACAGTGGCGGTCTGAGTGCCCATGATGCCCTGGTCGTGGTGGTCAGTCCTGCTCCCAAGCGAGAGTTCGGCTTCTTCTTCAAGGCCTATCTGTCGATCAAGCACGAGAGATTCAACGCCGAGCTGCAGCGCAAGTTTGTGGAGCGCGTGGCCAAGTTGAATGGGGATGCAACCACGGGTCAGATCCAGATTCGCTCCATTACCACGCACCACGACTCCGATGGCACCATCGTGAACTTCTACAACACAACGCTCTACAAGACGCACAATCGCTGTCGCGAGAAGGAGGTGGCCGCCACCAGGAGTGTCTACCTGAACGGTGATAACAGCTTGAGGGAATCGGCCAAAAGGGCTTTGGGGCCCGAGCTGAATTTGACCAACTTCTCGGTGGTGCCGTTCAGCAGTTGCCATCGTAAGCAATCCTGTGCTGTTCCTTTTAAAGAACCTTTCTCAAGAAAATCCCTTTTCAGATACCGAGAACATGGACACCAATCAGCTGGACTACATACCCAGTCGCCCCGAGGAACCTACGCATAAATCCTCTTTTGGCGAGGACTACATGGTCACCTTCGTGCTGCCCATCGTGATCGTTATTGTGATGATTGTGGTGGCCTCGATTATTGCTTGTTGCCTGCATTGGTGTCGCCACCGAAGCGGCAAAATGGAGCTAGGTAGGCTCTTGGCTTTAAATTAGTTATATTTTTACTCTCTATTAAAATGGATCTCTCGATTTGCTTTCTAGGCGATGAAGAGGAGCGCAAATCCTTCCGTGCCAAGGGGATTCCCGTCATCTTCCAGGACGAGTACGAGGAGAAGCCGGAGATTGGCAACAAGAGTCCCGTGATCCTGAAAGACGAGAAGCCGCCACTGCTGCCACCGTCCTACAATACCTCAAATATGAATGGTGCGCGTAAAACCTAACTATCTTGTATACAAATCTATATCTTGTAATATTTTCAGGCGACAACGATGTGGATGACTATGTGCCACCGCCTTCGGTGGTCGTGGGCGGACGGGAGGTGCGCGGAAAGTCGCCGGCCACGCCCTCCTACCGCAAACCTCCGCCATATGTGTCGCCATAAATCAGTGTCAAGCGCAGCAGCCGAGAAAAACGGAAGCAACAGCAAAAGCAACAGCAACAATAATAACAATCGCATCGTATTAACCACACAATCTACAAGATATATATATATATATATTTAACCGATTTGGCACAAGTTATATGCAACTAAGCAAACTCTTTTGTATATATCCAAGTGCAAATTGGGTTCTTTGGACATTGTATTCGAATTGAGGGGCAATCGATCCCGACCGAGAAGTATTCGCCAAGTCGATGGAGTTTTTTTGGATAACGTTTTGTATTAGCCGATAATGGAGAAACAATCAATGAGTGCGGACAAACAAACAAACAAACACACTTTAAACTTATCAAGAATTACTAACACAAAGCGATGAACTATGCTGCATATTATTTATTTAGTATGTACTCTTATTTATATGCGAACCATGCGAACACAAACACATCCACAAGGACACACAAAAGGAGTTTAGTAGGCAAGCATTAGAGCTTGAAAAACCCCCACACACACACACACACACGAGACCATTTAGGCATAGCATTTAAAACTATTTGTACTAATTAAGTTGAAAGTGAAAGGGACGCAAGGCATGTCCTTCGTCCGGTTAGTAGGCAGCTTCAGGACTTTCAGCTTGATTTGCTCAAGCTGAATTGTTTGCATGTTTATTTTAGTTTGGCCAAAAGAAGGGAAAACATTGGGCTGCATTTTAAGCGAAATTTTCATCAAACGATAAGGGGAAAACTCTGAGGCAGGCTTTGCTCCTGCAGCAGGTTGGTTTTCGTAATTAGTATTTTAGTTCGTTTTACAATTGGTTATCATAATGAGAGCGAGGATCGGATGAAGGACATGTCAGGAGCTTTGATTACGTTACTTATAAGAAGCAATCAAACCCACAATAGAGCTGCCAATAATCCAGGTACGACACTCGGATCGTATTAGCCGTTTGAATACCAATCAATTCCTATTTGCCCACAAGTGCTTCCCACAGACAAACAAACAAACCAACAGACCATATCCACCAAACACAACAACAACACAACACAAAACACACACACAAAATATTTATACGAAAAATGGATTACTTAAAGTAGAACTTAGTTTTAAATGATTTTTACGCGCTCCCCTTTGGATAATTCTATATGAAGTCTTTACATTAGTTTATAGCTGCAATTGGGCAGTACTTACTACACTACCACCCGTCCCTTCCCTGAATCGAACTAATACGTAGTGAGTAAAATTGATTTGATATGAACATACATTTAACATAGGAAGTCCAGGCCCTAAGTTAGAGCAATAATTGCATGAAGGGAAATTGAATTACTTTACGAGGACGCTGATTTTTGTCGTGTAAAAACGTTCACGCAAGTGCTACGTAATTGCCTATTAAACTAAGTATAATTAACTAATTTGTGTATTTGCATAAGCTCAACCGCTGAATTATTTACATTTTGTAATTTGTAATAGCGCAAATAGCAAACCGCAACAGCAACAACATTAACAACAATCAAACAATCAGCAACGGTATCAATTTATTTTGAATAAAAAAATGCCAAAGATACGATTTAGTTTTATTATTTTGCACACTATTTGCGTTATATATTTAGACACTGCAATCACACAGTCACACAAGAGTAAGTAACGAGCTGAAACAATTGGAATTTCTCTGAATCTCAAATAATTGTGCAGATATTAGTGAAAAATCAGCAGGCCATGGTCGAGCATAAATTGCACATTCAATTAATATATTCAACAAATTAAGGGAAGCTACTGTATATTTAAATGCGAACATGTACGAATGCAATCTGTTTGCCATTTGATTGGCTTAAATTGAGCGAGTTGTACCATCCACGAAGACAAAAACAAAAAAAACACGCAGGCAAAACCAGAAAACACATACAATAATTATAATAATTATTGCGAATAACTAAACGTGAATATAGGTATATCTGTATAGGATATATGTTTGCATGTACGGATTCAATAAACATTTATATATTTTGATACAACGTCGCCGAGTTTTATTTTTAATTGCTCCATCTCAACTTCCACGTTCCATTAGTGATATACGTAATTTGGGAAAAAATTCAATTTATGGAAATTCCTTAACAAATTATGGAATCAAAGTGAGCCGGAAATCGGTGGGAGGAGTGGAGTATCAGTGGGTGGGTGCATGGCACAAAAAAAAAACACGTCGAATCAAAAGCATTGCCATAATGAAGTAATACAAATTTGTTTTTCTTGTTGCTTTTGCCGCCTAATAAAGACATCCTTCCCCTGCCCCACCCCCTTCTCCGCCTTCCGCCCACTCCAGTCGCAAGCTATTGATTCCCGTTACTTTGACAACCAATACACGCCGGATGCTGGTACACACACACACAAAGAAACACACAGAAACACTCGCATTTGCACATGCGAGCGCACATATTTGCTTGGCTTCGTTGACGCCAGCGGAATATTGTCTATCAAGTGTGTGTGTTTGTGTGTTTGCACTGTGAGAAATTAATTAACCAATTGAAAGTACTAATTAAGAAAGCTTTTTGTGTTCTTGAGATCCTTAAGTAACAAATTAGATGTCAAAAAGTATGCTACGTTTTTTTTAATAAAAACACAAACTACATTTAATTACCTTAAATAACCAGTGACTTTAAATTCCTGTTTGTGATTTAAAGGAACTTCTTGCTTTTAAAGTGTTTCTCTGTCAATTAGCTAACAGCTTAAGGCCACTTTTCTGTGAATCCACCAAACCCGATCAGTATCTTTACTCTCTTGAAAATGAAAAGCTCTTCCAGGAAAGTAATTCTTTCATTAAAACCACGTTGAACTCCTAAATTAGCTTCTGCCAGGAGTCGAATTTCTAGGAACAACTGGTTCTTCGAACTCAATCCTCTTTTTTCTGCCTGTAAGGACACTTTGTGGAGGTGGCTGACGTTGTTGTTGTTGGCGTTACGGTTATTGTTATTATTATGTAATGCAGTCATTTAATTGGTAACAAATTGTATTGTTTGGCTTGCCCGGCTGCGAGTGAAACGACATTTCTTGCTTGTTTCGTTTGTACGCTTTTACGACTTTCCCTGGAAACGTAAATAGCAGGATCTCCGCACCCCATCTCCATCTATCCATCCATCCCCACGTGTGAGAACCTCCCAGGATGTGTTCCTGTGTGTGTGTGTGTGTGGCTTTAATGCCACCCCCCCTGAGCAACAACACAAAAAAACACCTCCTGTGAAAACAGCTCTCACCTGAACTCCGACTTTCACCTGCGGTGGGAAAACAAAAAACTTTTGTTATATGTGCGAATGTTTGGCTTTTAAACTTTGCCAGCTCGAAACATTTGTGCCCGAGGCTTTGGCTTTTGCCATTGGCTTCGCAGCAATTTGCTTCTGGTTCTGGTTCTGGAAACGGACAAATATGTTGTGCTCGCATCACCTGTAATTAAAAAGTCAAACCACCGAAACAACAACAATAATGCTTAAAATAATGCCAACTGCATAACTAGATTAGTAACATTAGCAAAACAACAATGTTATGCTTTGCATGCAACTATTTTTGGTTACGGGTAGTTTAAATATATTAAACAAGGGGCAAGGGGCTTAACTCGGATTATATTTCACAATTATATGTAACTTCTGGTTTCCAATGGAAAGGTATTTTTAGAAATAGGTTGACCTTATGTCAACAAATCATTGAAATTCTTTTTGTTCAACGTATTAAAGGAATATTTTGTATTATTCATTGAAAGAGATGTCGAACATGTATTTATTGTGCTGCTTTATGTCTGTAATTACACAATTTGATTGTATAACTAGATTTGGTTTCATTTGATGGAATTTTGTGCTGTTCTGGGTGGCGGGCGTACTTTATCACTGGACGAGCAGCTGGCGGTCCTTTTTCCCTTCGTTGCCATAACGCTCATTATCACCACCGCCATTTGACCCCAACTGCTGGCCAACTTTCTCTGACATCGCTGACAGCCTTTTGGCCCGACTTGCGACACTGGCCATAATCATTTTCGGACCCACTTCGGCCTTTTTGCGTTTTGCGTTTTAAGTTACCGAACAAACAACAAAGCGTATAATTAACTTATAATCTTACATGGTGTCAGCACAGATGTACTATGCGCCATAATAGGAAACTAGGATTCGCACAAAAGATGGAGTCTCCATTGAATGTGTCTCACACGTGCACATGGATATTCATAGTTGTGGAGCAGCCAAATCCGGCATCAAAGCTCCAGCAGAACGTGCAATTAAAGTCGGCTTTTGTTTTCGGACAGCACAATGGGCGTGCACGTAGACCAAGTCCCTTTCTATTCCAGTAAAGAGATTGATTGTAGCCCGGCAAAGAGTTGAAATATTTCCCTTAGATCTCTGAAATTCGCAGCCCATCCCTTACGTTTGCTTCCCCGCATCTCGCTACGAGTCTCGCTGTTTGTCAAGTTTAAATTACATCAAATGTTTCTGCTCCTCGGAGGTGAAATCCACACCTTCTCCCCCAGGAGGCCCGTCGCCAAGTCGGTGTCAACATCCAGCAATCCGGCAATCCGGCGATCCGGCAGCGAAGATGTGGCATCCGCAAATTGAGATTAATCACAAAACAAACCCGGGCCAAAAGCTCAAAAGGTGACAAATGCCGGAACAAAGAGTACACACCATCGAACGCCGAAGTAACATATCGAAGCGAAATATTTGTAATGCCCTGGACAAACCCCGTGATTTGTAAGGTGTCCACATATCCAGCTCCACTTTTTGCTCCACTACAAATACACTCGTATGCTTTACACATTTAAGTTTCCTGCAATTTAGCAACGGCGGACTGTTCGAATCGTTTGAGAGGTCCGGACGGGACACAAATCAATTATGTTGCCACGGGACAAAGGCGGGAGCGTCGAAAAAATAATGGCAATACAAAAGGGCCAGGAGGAGGTTGGAGCACAGAAAGGAACAATGGCCAACATTGGCTACCTGCTGCGCTAATGCCGGTCTCAGACAAACAAACCCCCCGCCGATCCCTTTATTCTATTGCCTCGAAAACATACACAGCGATAAAAAATGGCACGTTTTTTCAGCAAATTAATGTAAGGGATTACGGGCTGATTCTTTTGTAAGTGTGCAATAAAACCAATTCAAGTGTTTTAACGAAATAAAGTGGCTTAAAAAAACACAAATCTTAAAGTGATTGCTGCTCAATTTCGATGACGATAATATGATTAATTTCTTAAAAGCTTATGATTCTCAGAAGCTTGTTTTATTTTATAAATATTATTTGTAATATCTAGAAGAACTTAAATTGTTATTTTGTTGAACTTTACCTCTTCCACAGTTTTAATTAATAATTCACAAAGTGTCCGCTTGAAATATGTGATTCTAAGTTGTTTTTTCTTTTTCTTGGGGACACATTGAACTTATTTTTTGAAAGTGCACACTCTGGGGCACACGTATGGTGACACGCAGGAGGCGAACTCAAAGGAGCCGCCGGAGCAGCTGGCTCTGTCAACCAATTGAAGGAGCTCCGAGGGACTGAGCCCGATGCCCGATGCCGGATACTCTGGACACTCTATTGGGGGCTTTAGGTAAATTGCTTTTATTGCACACAGTTCGTGTCGGCGTTCGAATTGCACTTAATTTCAATCAGGCGCCCGCTGCTAAGCCACTTCGGCTAATTGTTTGGCTTTCTGGCCCCTTACAAAGTCGCTTCGCTCGGTTCGTGTGTCCCAATGCCAATGTGATTTTCGGGGGCCATGCCAATCTGGAATCCGAAATCGTGAATCTCGAGTCGAGTCCTTTGCTCTTGAGCGTGGAAGAGTGTGGAAGCCCGAGCTAATTTGCAAATGCTGTGCAAGCTGCTAGGTAACAACGTCCTCGAAGCAAAGGACTCATGCAGCCTGCTCAGCGCGACTTAAGCTGGCTTAAAAATCAACTGCGGGGGAGGTCAAAGGTTGCGGGCCGGGCCGGATTGCGTGCCATCCTGCAATGCTCCGAAATTAATTGTAGTGGATGCTGCGCACTTTATAATTTCACTTGGCCCGAGTGTATATCATTAGCCCCGGAACACAGCCACTAATCCGCGCCTCCTCCTCCTCCTCCTCGTCTTCCTCTCTTCCCCCCAAGTCGAAAGTCAATCTTCTGCGGCTAATGGAAGTTGCTTGTTGTGGGAGCTCTTAGCTCAACTCCTCCTGCTTCTCCTGCTCCTCCAGCTGTTCTAGCTGCTCCTGCTGCTCATTTCCCATCATCATTCGCCGTCGCCTTTGCCTTTTGCCTTCGCTATATAGTTGCACACTCGAAGGCGCGTGGCCTGGCAACGCATCAATAACGCGTATCCGCCCCGTATTCAGATTACGTTCGCCAGAAATCCAAAACGCGAGGCAAAGTGTTGCCTGCTCCTCGGGACTTCTAGCCAGCTCCTCCGTTTCATTCCGTTCCTGCTGTTCCCAAGCTTCAAAGGCTGCGTGAACGGCTGCCAAACAATTCCCATATGGCTGGCGACTGTGACCTCATTTTCAAATCGAAAACTCAGCCAGCGCAAAGCCCCAAAGGAAGCTCGATCAACTTGGATTTAATAAAGTTACAAGCCGAGGGACTGTGCCAGCATATGGAGACGGGGCTTCTGGGTGGCACTGGCCACTGGTCCGGAGTTGTTCAGGTCCCCGGTTTCAGGTTGCCATTGAAGCGGCAACAATAAGTAAATTAAAACTAGAGCTGGCTGCATGCCGCACGCGCTTTGAATACGTTTAAGGCGAGTAAATTAAAATGAAGCATGGCGGAATGATTTTACACTCGCCACCCCTTCGACCGGAGTGCTAGGTGGTTGAGGCTATCGGGGATGAGTGGGGATGATCTGGGGTCACAGGCACATCCACTACATCCTCATCCACGTCCACATTCACGTCCACATCCACTTGTCGTTCACGCATCCGCACGCACAGCTGGCGGGGCAGCAGACTGGCGCCAAAATTGTGGCTGACTTCACAGATTTCGCGCGACGATGACGGGCCAGATGAAGCTGTGACTTTAGCAGTACACTGGCACAAAAGTCTAGTAAGAAAACAACTAAAAATTATTAGTAAAAGGGTATTTTCTTTATTATTTATTTTTAGTGATTTATGCAGGCTTTTAAACCTTTTATTTTATTATACAGCTAAGAATTTAAATAAATAACTTCAAATCATAATCATTTTATATATAAATATAAATATATTTCTTTGAATTTAATCCAAAACCTATTTGTACTACAGTTCATTTAAGAACTACAAGTAGCAATGGCATATTAAATAAACCATTGTGTTTACAATCATTAGAGTTTTCTGCAAATAATGAAAACGTTACTTTACTTGTCTAAGCTAAACCCAGTTGGAGTATTATTTGTGGTACTTTATTTCCCCGAGTGCAGGAGTTGAGGCGGGAGGATGCATAAACTAGGATCAGGAACGAGGCTCTGGAACCCGGCTGGCTGGACGTTCGGGGTCGTTAAAGCCGCCAGAAAGCCGCAGGCCAGTGGCACTTGCCGTTATATCCTTCAGCCCAGTTTCTGAATGGTTCCTGAACGGTTCACCTCCATGCAAGAGGAGTCGACGGGATGTCAGGATGTGACCCACTGTGCATGTGTGGGTGACACGTTCCTGTCCTCCATTGACGTAGCTCTTGTTGCTGTTGTTGTTGTAGTTGTCGTTGTCGTCGGCGGCGCCAGCTCATCAACTAGTCCTGCCGCTCCTTCCCCTACCTTCCCTGCTCTTCGGTTATCCTGGCAACGCGCTGATCCTTGGGGAGTCCTTGGTGGTGGTGGAGATGGTGGTGGTGGGTCCTGGCAAGCGCCATCCGGGGGTGGCTCTTGGCTGTTTTGTTTTTACTTGTCGCCGCATTAAAAAATAGAGAGAAAAGCCAACAGCAACTTGCTCCATATGGAAGCTTTGTCGCGACACAGCGCCATGCCACATGCCACACGACCCTCGTCCTCGTCGTCATCGCAAGTTCCAGGATTAGGGGGAATGAGGGGGAACTTGGCGGATGCCACCCGCTGGTGAACTCTGCTCGTTTTCATAATCGGGCGGTAATTGTACACCAATTTGACTTATGAATATAAATTAACTGTGAAACGTGCGACAAAGACATGTGCCACCGTCCTCATCCATCTCGCTCTGTCTCCCTCTATCTCCCCCTGTTTTCCTATGGATTGGACGAATGGAATTGCTATATATTCATGGAGCAGACGGTGCTGTGCAGATCATTATACAATATTGTGGACAATTGAGATTATTGCTCTTTGACAGCGGGAAGTATTAAAAGGCGGAATCCCTCGCATGGCGCAACTGACTAGACTTGGGCGGGATTAACAATTCTATTGAAAGCATTTGAATTCTGTCTGCTGGGATTGGGAATACAATTTCTGATAATTGGACAACCCTAATTTGAAACTGTTGAACGAACAGTATTTGACTACAAGTTACCTTAAGCTGTAGAAATGAAAACCCAACAAGGTAATAGATACTCATAAATCATGAAAGTATGCCAGAAATTGCAAATATTTTGAACCATACAATATCCGTTTCCAAGAATTTTTATCTTAGCTTTAGAATGCATTAAAGAAGGAACATGAAGGTCCATTATTTATGGCTTAAATCAAATGTGACAGGACTGGAATTTCTCATATGAAATTTAGTTTTTTGTCACAAACTGTTTGAAGAGTTAAAAGTTACTTTAAAGGAATTTCAAGGGAAATAAAGAAAGGAAGCTAGCTTCGGCGTGCCGAATCTGATATACCCTTGCAGTCATCAAAACAACATAGAAGCTATGTCAATTCTTATACCCAGATAGAATTATAATTCTAGTCAGAATAAAATGTTTGCACTTTTGGTAAAAATGGCAAAATTTGATTTGAAATTTTATTACGAATTCAACGATGCATGCCATTCCATATTTGGAAGAGTATTTCCTCAGATATTGCAAAAAAAAAAATGGATTTTCTGAGCATATTTATTCAGTTTTCGGCTATACCAACATTTTTCAATGGTAATTTGTCTGTTGTTTAGGCAAGAAATAACTTACAGCCAAACAAAGTATGGTTTTGAAAAACAGAGAAGCCCTCAATCTATTCAATTGAATACAAATTAATTGTAATTTAAATGTACGCTCTGCAAGGGTATAAAAATATAGCCAAACTGAGTTCCGAGTTCAAAAATCATATTTTGGGCAACCCCAAAAATCCGTTTAACCCAATTGGAGAGCGACCAACTCTGCAGAGGCAGTGACTCATCGAGAATCCTCTTACAACCATCGCTAACAACTTCATTCCGGCACAGCACTTCCATGGCTCTAATTCACCAGTTTTGCCCCATCTTTGTTGGCTGACTGCATTACGTACTACACATATGAGCGATGAACGAAAAAAAGCCACAGAAAGTAATTACACTCGGCTGGTTGTCCAATCGAACGGGGAATATCTGGGCGGGATAACACGTGTAATTGCCTCAAATTGTCGCAGTGTCCAGTTCTGGACACTCGGTCGGACACTCTGGCTTAGTCCCTCTTTCGGTTTCGGCCAAAATGGAAAGAAAAAGGGCGTGGAAATGGAAAAGTACGGACACACCAAGAGATTTGCATTCGTAACTCGATTTGCGGTGTGAGCTTTCATCGCCACTCTCAGTCGGTTGCCCAGGATCCTGTGGCATGCAAAATGACAGCATCAGATGGGGCAGAAAAAAGGGGAGGGGAAAGCAGGAGTGGAAGGGGGTGGAATGTGTAGCAGGACATAGACGGATGTCTCTGCCACGAACGGAGGACCAAGCGGCAAGCGTGTGAGTGTGTCAGCTACGAATAAATCAAGAAAGCCAATTTATATTTGGTATATGGCCCATTAAATGAAATCTTATGAAGTTCGGATGACAATTACATGAATAATTACATGAAAGGGTAGAAGCGAGCGAGTGTCTGCTTAGATTTCCCCACCGCACAAGGACACACATGTGGAGAAACGAAGAAGGAGCAGGACTTGGTTGGGGGGTTGGGGTCCTGTGACAACCATGCAACCAAGTGGCAGTCTGAGCCCGAGTCTGGCTTTCTGTATTATTTATGTCGCGCACACGCATACCGCAGAAACCGAGCAAGGATATACAATTGCACTTAAAGCCTGCCTCCATATGTGGCGGCACACAAGCGCCTTTTGGCCCCGGACACAAGTTGTAACTCAATCCGGATGGCGGGGGCAAGGATGTTGGCTTGTCAGCGTTGCGTTGCCTTGCGTTGCGCATACGCCCGGTGTGCCAGCTTCAGGATCAGGATACGGCCGCTGCCTGGCAGTGGGTCCTTCTATTCCAGCAGCAGCATTTCAAGTGCGTTTCATTTACAATTTCCTTCCTCGCTTTATGCGTCCTCCGTGCGGCACACAATGGCGCACAAAGTGCAGCTTCCAGGAACCCAGGAACCCAACAACCCAGCCAGCCAGCCAGCGTGTTCACTTTGGCTTTCATGTCATTGTTATATGCTTATTGTGCCCATTGATGCCATTCCACCCCGCCCACTCAGTTCCTCCTGGATCCTTTCTGGCCATTTTTTCTACTCTGGCTTCCCGGTGCCGTTAAAACCGTTTGGCTACAATCGCAATCGAATCACGGCGGCCGTAAAAAGATGCAAATGGCAGCAGGCGAAACCAAATGCATCCACCTAGACAGGAGTCACATTGGCTAACCCTTACTCCGTTCGCACTCCGGATCCAGCAGGACTCGCCGTTAGTTGCACTGCGGGAAAAAGGAATATTTAATAAGATTTAAGGTCGAAGTTATTCAGATCCATCCAACCAAACAGGAGAATTTTAATATATAACAATATGTTTGTTTCATCGATCACTAGGATATTGTAAAATAAAATTGGTACTGCAATGACTTAGTTGCAGCTGGAAAGGCATTTAAAGTATCCCTCTCAACTCTTAAATGATAATACCCCAGCAATGTTTCTCCAAGTAATACCCCCTAAATCTCGGTGTATGCATATTGGGGCGGTCGGAAGAGCCAAAGAGGAGCAGCTGTTGCCAGATGGGCGTGTAAATGTGTTTAATGCCAGACAGAGGCTGTCAGGGGAGTCCCCTTTTGCTTTTGCCCAGCGAATCGCGTCATAAACAAAGTGACGGCGCGCAGTGGTTTGGGTAAAAGTGGGGGGTAACTGGGTGGATACTGGGTGGTGGGGTGGAGGGGTGGCGAGTGGCGGAGGCATCGCACAAAAGTAGGCCAAACATCCACAGACACACACATGCAGTAGAATCAGCAGCAGCAGCAGCAGCTCACTCACACAATAACACGAAATACACGAACACAATCGCAGATTGTTTGGCTTGCTCTAGTCTGTTTGTTGTTGTCTGCTTTGTCCGCCGCCTCAACAAGTTTATTTAATTTTTCCTGCGGCTCCGGCCGAGGATTTGATTTATGATTGTGTTGAAGATTACCGAAAAGTCCTGCCAGTATCGTCCTGAGTCCTTGGAGAAAAGAAAGAAATAAGCTGGAAGACTTGCTCAGTTGAGGAAGCTCTTCTTTCGGAGGAAAATATTTTCTGAATGATGCAAATGCACTGCCAAACATAAGAAGTTCCTCTAAAAAAGGATGAAGGATATTTAAGGATAGTTATCACTCTTACTCTTCAAAATATTCTTTTGATAAAACTATTAAAGCAGCGATAATCGAAGGTGTGGCAATATATCTACATCAACGGTTTCAAATTGCAGCCCTCCAATGCTTAATTCATATTTATGACTCATAAAACTCTATCTTTCTTTTAGTGTCGCGACCCTTGAGTATCATCAAAGAAAGTCAAGGAGAAAAGAAAGTGGGGAGGAAGAAAGCAGCAGTGAAAGGTAATGGGATAACGTGAGCATGAAGTTCGATATGCAGAAGAGTGAGAAGTAAATTGGATAACAAGATATAACGACTCAATGCGGGAATGGAGGCGTCGAGGTTGTTTCCGCAGGATATCCATATTAAACATTTTGAAAAGCAATCTATTAAGCGCAGAAAAGATCGCTAAAGGTTAATCGATCGAAGGTAATTATCCCTTGGAAACTTTTCCCCCACACTTGCCCCATTTGCCACCGCTGCATCCTGCTAATTGCTTTTTCCGCAATTTCTTTTGCCACTCTATTTGAGAGATCCGCTCTCGCCGTGCCCCAAAAACTCCGCGTCTCCTCCACGGGCAGCCACAAGTTGCGGCAAATTAAAGTCGCTTAGCAAACTTCGATAACTTTGCCAGCAACAAGTTCCGCAAGGACTGCACTCCTGCAAACTAAACTCATTCCCGGATACGAACTATATATCTGGTGGGTGTGGGACTCCTGGTGGCAGCTATGTGTGTGTGCTCTTTCGCCTCGCAAAGTTATGCAGACTCGCCTCCAAAGCAGGCACAAACAATTGACTTTTGAGCATCGACTCGGTCTGTCTCCTGTTCCTCCTGCCACTCCTGTCACTTCCCCCTCGCATTTTTTGCTTCCTTCGTCCTCGAGGTCCTTGTAGTTGCCTTTGGCCGGGCTAAGTAAAAGGCAGAGAGCCAACATATGAGACACACTTGTTACTATAGCTCAAAGTCTCGCCTCCGCCGCCTCTTACCTTGCAACACATGTGGTTCTTGGAGGAGGAGGACCAGCAGGATGAGGAAGTGGAGGAGCAGGAGGAGGAGGAGTAGAACCAGGAGGAGGCTGGAGCTGCAGCCAAAGGGCAGGTAGCAACTTGGCTCTGCCGCACTTTAAATGCCAGCTCCGCCTTCCTCATCTTGTCTTAGTTTTTTTTTGTTTTTTGCAGCTTCTTTAATATAAAGCAAAGCAAGCAAAAACAAGAGTGATATAAAGTCCTGCTAAAACGAAGCTAGAAATACACTTAAAGATTATTGCTTCCTGGAAGTAGTGAATTATCTTGGTCTACCTTAAGGGAGAGGTTCTTTTTATTGTATTGTAGTTTTCGAGATTCTGGTTATGTTTACTGATATAGTTCAGTTATAACAACTTTTAAAGCCAGAAAGATAAAAAAACCTTATAGTTGCAACTACTTTTAGAAAACAGCATTTCTGTGATCAATCTATGTAAATGTTTTTTTGCTTAAAGGAAATGTAATATTGTTATGAAAAATACTTTACTTAATTTTCTTGCTCTCACTTCTTTTGAAAGATTTGACATTAATTAGTTTATATTTTATACAGCAATATTTGATACAGTACTAACATAAAGAACTTCCCCCGATCCTAATCCTTTAGATGAATTTTAGTTTCTCAATTCTTAACTTCAAACTCCCTTTGAGTGCAGAAATGCCCCCATTTAGGGTATAATTAAGCATAATAATAAGTAGACGAGCGGCGAGCAAAGCTCCTAACAGTTCGGAGCACACCCGCAGCCACAGGAAAGCCAAGGCGGCAGGATCCAACTTCGACTCCGACTACGACAACGACTCCAACTCAGACTCCATCTCCAGCTCCAGCTGCGATTGCCAGCTTCGGTTGCCATCCGCTTGGGCCACGGCTACACAAGTTGGAAAAAAAGCGCCGCCAGCTGCCCTGTATTTCGTATTATTATTACTCGCAATCGCAGTGCCATCTTGCCTCTCTGTTCCGCCGGCAGTGCGCTCTCGCTCGCACTCGCTGGGCCGACTGTTGCTTGTTTTTCCTGCTGCTTGTTGCTTCACTTGTTGGCTGGCATCGCGCATGCGCCCTGTGGTCTCGGCGGCAATAACACTCGCTCAATGGGATCCACACCACCCAGCAAAACACACACACACACCAACACACACTCACACACTTGCTTGTATGGAGAGAGAGTGTGCGTTACAGGTGGGTGGCAGTGGCAAGTTGCCTGCCTGCCTGCCTGCCTGCAACAAATGCAGGCGGCGTTGGTTCCGCTTTTTCTAACGCTTTTTTCCTGCCAGGCAGGAGGTCAAGTGCTCTCGCCCGCCCTCGGTTTTCCATCAACTGGTTGCCGTTGTGGAATCCATTTGCCGGCAGAACCAGCGGCAGCGACGCCGACGCCGACTGCGACGGCGACTGCGACAGCAGCCTCAACAGGCTGAAATACTTTTCATCCCTTTTGGCGTACCGTCACCGCGCCCAAGTTGCCATAGATACCAAAGTGGGGAGGCCGCCAGTCCACAGGCCAGCCCACGAGCCACCCACTTGCCACCCACAAGCCACCCACTTACACCCCCTTCTCGGGACACCGGAAAGTGACGTCGACGGCGGCTGAGGCAGCGGCGGACCAGCGTTACCTAGACTTGCTGCCCGATAAATTATCAAACTTCATAACAGTCACAGTCTGACTGCCAACGGTTCTGGTTCCGCTCCTCCAGCCCGAGGCTAGAAACTAATCAAAAATAAAGCAAAGTATGCCTCCAATCGAAGTCTATAGCGGTAGCCCCTAGTTGATATTATTATTAACCAAAGTTTGAGTGTCTGATAACGCACAACGTGGCGTATACGCAACGCCGGCTGAACTGCTGCTGCTGTTTCTGCTGCCATATGGAGCTGCTTTCGGAGGTGGTGGTGCTGTTACCCAAACGAAACGAACTGGAAGCCGGCTTCGCCGAAATGGAGGCCACCATATGGTCGGGTAAGTAGATAGTACTCACGTTATTGCCACCGCTTTTATCGTATTAAATATTAAATGTGAGCCCGCTTATCGCACCTCCGAAGGAAGCGGAAGTGAGTTGGTAGATTCGTTGGTTGCCTGCCTGTAGAAAAAACTGGTAAAACAAAAAAGAAAAGCCAACATATGGCAGCTGAATTTATGACACGCACACACACACACACTGGAAAAGCGAAAGCCAGAACCCGAAAAGCCAAACAAATCAAGCTGCAAATTGAATTGCACCGAAACCCGGCCACAAGCCATTTGACATGTCCTTCTCCGTCCTGCTGCTCCTTGTCTATCTAATGATTGATCATGGTGATATATCGCCGACTGGCAGTGCTAACACCTAGACGTCAACTTTAATTAATGTCCCTCGGGCGGAGCGGTTGGGTTCGGTTCTGCTGTTCCCAGCTAGTTTCTGCTGCCCAGGATTGCTTGGATGCCTTGTCCCTGACATGGGTTTCGCTCGAATTTAATTTCGTTTAAATTAAAAACCCCCCCGGCAAACACAGAGGGTGTTGGCTCGGTGACAGATAAGCCATAAACAAGGAATTGAAACCCAACACCTGTTGATAACCCATACGGGCCTCGTCGGCCTCATTAATTGCGCTAAGCAAACAGGCAAACGAAGGCAATGAATGAATGCAGGAGGTTCGTGATGAGCGGGGGAGAGAGGAGGGAAACCCGAAAGGAAGGCCAGAGCAACTGGGTGCAGCCATGGCCGAGTGCGAGTCTGTTTTCCCCGGGCTGGCTGGAAAATTTATGGCCAGCTCATATGCAGCCGGATGGCGAGATGGCGGGCAAGGACAGAGGAGTACAGAGTGTCTGGCGGTTGCAAGGAGCCCAGAACTGCACCAGATATTGACTTTTTATGCTGACTGCAGGGCAATAAAAAGAGGGAAATTATTTACCTCTCGGCTTATGCTACAGACAGCAAACACCACCCAATCACCCAGGCAGTTAGGCAGCCAGGCATCCAGTCAACCAGGCACACATTCTGCCAACCAAGAGTCGAATCTAATCCCGAATTACAGCTTGGCTTTAATGGCCTCGAATTTAAATATTTGAGTTCGGATGAGGGCGATAAAAGGGGCGTAATTCGTAATTGAACTGATGGTAAGTGATAGAAATCGCTGCTACGTGCTTAGAGTTTTACCTAAATCTTCTTATGGTATACAGAATACAAAACCCCTGAAAGAAAATACAATAAAATTCCATTAAGCGTCCAGCTCACCGCGTAATAATTCCCCTGAATCGCCACACCAATTAGCCACGAGTTCAGCCGCAATCTTTTCACAACTTTTCCCTCGACAGCAGGACATTTATTTCCATACAGCGATGACTTTTGGTCCTGCGAGCTGACAACGTTGCGTATGCTTAATCCGGCTTAATCCCTCCGCCAGGCGAAGTAAGTAAGCTGCTCTGCGTAAGTATCCGGCCAAGATTATGGCTTATAAATACATAAATGCGAGTATATACACCCCCATATTATATATAGCAATATCAATATCTATAAAGCCATCGATAGTTACTTTTCAACTTTCAATGACATGTGAAAACAGCGAAATTGTTTTTGAAAAGGCAAAGCGAAGCTCTCAGCCAGCGGAACATTAAATGCCTTTAAGTGCCAATTAATGTTTGACTTACACGGGTGGTGGCGATGGTTGGCTGACCGAAACATGAGCACACCATTTGCCACTCCCCGACTGGCTGCCCGCATCCTTGTTGTACTCTCCTTTTCGTCCTTTTCCTGGGTAATGTCCCAGCTGCCGGACTTATGACAAAAGTGTGTGCTGCTATATAGTACATCGCCTGCGGCTCTCAACTCGTATTGTTAGCACATACTTATCGTAACTTTGGCAGCGCACAGCGAGACTTTTAAACATCAATTATATTTACGTATCGGAGCGTATTAATGCCGACCTCCATCCTATGAATACTCTTATATAGTCGTCTATGGAATATATATCCCGCCTGCTCTTGGTTTTGGGGAACCAAGGAACCAGGGGCTGCATGGCCTCACCTGATAAGCCAACTCATCACTACTGGCCAGCTTCATTTATGACTGCTGGAACTAATTAAACAAAGCCGCCTCAGTCAGTCCTTTCACGAGCGGATTTTCCTCCTTTCGGGCGCCCAATTTGCTTACACTTGTTTCGCCCTGAGCTCCTCAGCTCGGTTTCAGTTGCACCGACATCGCCCGTAATTAAAAAGGAGTCGAGCTGGAAGAACAAACTCTTGATTAAGTGGGTGCAAAGTGTCAACAAATTATTCATTTACTCTGTAGTTGCTGCACCCGAAAAAAATATAAAAAAGAAGCAAGAAACGCAACAAAAAAATCATCACCAAGTCGCAACAAAAAGTGCGAAAGATAACAGTGCAAGGAGGAAGGATTGGTTGGATGGGTGTGTGTGGGTTGTGGAAAAAAGTGGGCGAGTCTGGGGACAAGCTGAATGCTGAATGTTGAATGGAGTTTTAATTAACAAAACCCCCGTGACGAAGCCCCAGACAAAGCTTTAAACTTAATCCCCTTTACTGTCTGTGCTGTGATTTCAATTTGCCATTAAAAAATGCACACACAAATGGCGAATGTCGAATCCTCATGGCTTTTATGCGGCTATAACGTGTCCCGCCCTCTAAAAAACTTGAGTGGAATTCCTTCTATGGGGCAATCAAAGGGGACAACTATCGACACGGGCAAATATTTTAAGAAACGATCAGAAATCCACCCTTGACATGCCTCTCCCCATATATAGCATACGCATTTTTCAAAACCCCAGCCCGCATCCGGAATCCCAACCAAACAAAATCAAAGTTCCTTTCTTTCCTCTTTTCCATACTTTGTTTACTTTTGCAATATTTTCTCTTCACTTTTTTTTTTTTTTGCCCCCACTCGCTGTTTTTGTTGTTTGGGGCGCTGTTGTTGTTGGGGGCAGCAATTTTTGTTTGCATAAATAAATTTGGAATGAAATCATGTGTCACATTAGCAGCGGAATCTATGCGCTGCTGTTTCTATTGGGTTTTTCCAATATTTTCCCCATCCCATCCCCATATATTGTAGCATATAGCACATTTGATTAGCATGAGTGTGGTGCCTATTTCGGTGGGTGGTGGCCAGTGGCTAATGTCGTGTCCAGTGGGTAAATTTGATTACAAATCAAATATAGAAATGCGCAAAATGCATTTCCCGTGTTATTTGCCCGCACAGCGGCTGTTATTTCATTTTTTCCAGCAGCTGCTGGATGCCAGGACAACGCTTAATTAAGTTCAGCAAATGATTTTTCAATTAACACTGCCGGCGAGGCAAAAGAAATGAAAGCGGAATGAAAATATTTATATTTACACAACAGGGACACTGGCAAGAATAAGGCGGTTGCCTGCGTCCTCTCCACTTGCACTCCACTCCTTCTGTAGGGAGGAGGCACCCCGAGGGCGGGGGGCGTGGCAGGATGGGCGGAGGGTGGAGGGGGATCGGAACGGAGCGGAAACGGATGCGTCGCTGTCAATGTTGGCACAAATTGTTTGTCACGCAGTGCAAATACTTCGTGCTGTTGCTCTGGTATGCGGTATTATGCGCGATTTATTTCTCTGTCTGTGTGGCAGGACGAAAACAACAGCAGCAGCAGCAGCAACAGGACGAACAGCAAGAGCAACAGCAACACCACGAGCAACAGCAACACAACAAGGAGCAACACGAAGACAGCAGCAACATCTGAGAACCAATGCCCCGCAGCAATTCCAGCACACAGCGAATTTGATATTTGTTGATTTTTCCGTTTTCCTACGCATTTGAACTCCACCCCGCATCCCCCATCCCCGCCCCTGGAAAATTTCGCAACACAATTAAAGGGAGAAAAATGTGTAACATTAAACTTAAATGGTGAATAATGTTATAAGCTTCTAGCGAAATCTGTCAGCTTATTAACTCAACTTTACCTGGCTGCTAACGAAAAAAAAAAAGGAGAACGAAAACCTTTCCGCGCGGAACTTTTAATGCATTTTTATGAAGTTTTAGTACCGTGCTGCATGGACGGGACTTAATTTTATTTACATTTTGCATTTTGCGCTCTAAAGTTGCCAAAGTAGTTGATTGGCTTTGCCTGCCACCAAATTGCAAAATAAATGCCGAGACGACAGGGGGCAGGGGTGTTCGAGGTGGCAAGAACGATTGCGAAACAAGCTAATTTCATTGAAAGTGATGCTCGTTTGTGGCCTAGTGGGTGGTCCATTGTGCCCCCTCTTCTGCTGCAGTTGCAACAAAGGCAAAAAACAAACACCCAAACACCCAACAAGCCAGCCATCCAACTATCCAACCATCCAACCATCGAACCAACCAGCCAACAAACCAGCCAACCAGCGATGACGGCAAGTTTGTGTAATGTAATTAATTAATTACGGTGAAACAACGTAGTTACATGTACAGTTATGGAAGGATGGCAGGATGGAAAGTGGTGGGACATCGGCAACATCCTTGCCGCCACAGGACAGCGATATTCCTTCGGTTTTATTAGCCTGCGGAGGGGAGAACCCTTTCACCTCCTCTCTCCATTTGTTGCGTCCCCCGTTGAAAACATTCCACCACGCATAGTTTCGTGTTTGCCCGGTAACTTAATTACAAATTATAGTGCAATTAATTCTGCGGCTTGGCATTATTAGGCGCATCGGGTGCGTAACACAAAACCTGGAAGACACCTTCGGTAAGTAGATGAAAATTAAATGGATTCCGCCGCAAAGTGACCGGATCCGATTACCGCCAGTGAGAGTGCCAGGATCTCGGTTATCCCGGCTATTCGCAGCGAGGATTACAGTGGCAGAAGCTATCTCCAATGGCCACGTGTATGCTCGTAGCTATAGCCTGATATCCAATGTTATTGCTTGAGAATACACGTAGTTCAGCGAGATTTGTTCAGCAATCAAGCGCGACACTACTGACAATAAAAACGGTGTTAACTGGTTCAACTAAAGGTAATCCCAAACAGCTGGGTAAAAATGTTACAATTTTCCCACAACTCCTTTTCTTTTACTAACTTCCCATTTAATAACTTTGCTGAAAACTAAGCTTTGATTTTTATTTTATTTAACTTCAGTTTCGAAAATATATCTGTCTTCCTAAAAAGAAGATAAATAAAACTTAATGTTTGTACATACCAAAAAATCTTTATTAAATGACTACAAATTGGTTAATCAAACATTAAACTATTTATAAAAATTCCATTTAAAATAATATAGAATGCAATGAATTTACACGCCTTTAAATCCTGTTTACATGTTGAAAAGCGATTGGTACTTAAGTTTCTCAAGCCTTTTTTCCTTGCGTACGTGAGCCAATTGCTGCAAGGTCAATTGATTTCCCATAGAGTGAATTGAAAGGTATTCAGAGAATTCGCAAAATACATTCCATCCATGTTGATTTCACTGCCATGCAAAATTATTTTCTCCATTAGCAATTTCCCGCGAGTAAAATAGCTGCTGAAAACTACAAAGGAGAATCTTAGCACAGGTATAATAATTTTTCTTTGAACTGTCAGTTGTAGTTATGAAGGTTTTAATTAAAATTTCGAAGGCCTTTTACAATAAAGAGCTTCTGTGGCAAATCAGTTAGTGTATGGTTAGTTTAGACCGGAGTCCTTATTTGGCCAAAGGCTCGAGGATGTGTTTGCCGAGAAAGTATAAATAACCAATTAAAATGTTGTGCTTGTAATCACAGCTGGAAAGTAGGCAACACTTTGTTTGACTTCTGATTAACAGCATCCTCGGGGTTTTCTCGAAAGGATACAGGGGGATGGGGTTGGGAAAGATACAGCCGCGGGGGTTGCTCTCATTTTCCCAACTGGGAATGGGAATGGGATTTGACAAGCCTTTTAAAACACACCCACACGCGGAGGAGCTTCTTATGTGTGTGTATGATTTGCATTAATGAGATGCAAATGATTTGTTTATTTTTTGTCTTTTTTTTCTTGCTGTCAGTTGCCAGCTTTCTTATGAAGGAGGCCCTTTATTGAAAAGTTCTCGACTGCTCCGGCTTCTGGCGGATGAAATGAGCAAATAATAAGAAAATATTGATAAAGATGTTAATCAAAGGAAGCGCACGTTGCTCATATAGGCAGTCTCTTACTGGCGACATAATAAATATGTATGTTTTCCCCCGGCCATCGGCATCCCCTGATGGAATCCCCCCTCCTCCTCCTCCGGGTGTTCCCATTATCCGTATCCTTGAATGGAATGCTCTGGCTGTCACGGCTGTCTGGCCCGGAATACCTCCACTCCGTCATCGTCGCCGCGATGTCCTCGACTCTCCTGTCCTCCGTCCTCTGGCTTCTGTCTTCCGTCTTCTACCTTCAGTCTCCTGTCTCAAGTCGCTCAAGTCGGGCACATACTCGTACGACAAAACACGACCCGCTGTTTATTATTGTAAGATACTTGGCTTGCTCACATCAGCGAACTGGAAGAAATGCGCCGTGACAGCACAAGTTGCCACGAGGAGTAGCAGGAGCAGCGGCAACATCGACAGCAGCAACATCAGCAGGAGCAACTTCAGCAGGAGCAACATCACCAGGAGCAGAAACAGCAGGAGCAGGAGCAGGAGGCGATTTGCATTGTTTTATTTACATATTTTTTGCGACAAACTTTCGGCGGTGCGGAAAGTGAAATACCAACGCTCATCAATGTTGATGGCACCGGACCGCTTGGCGGTAAATCGGGTATAGATTTTCGATCCTGGATTAAGCATCTTACTTTAAATCAATTTAGTAGAGCTTTAAGGTATTCGGCATTTAACAAGCTGAAAGATAGTTTAGCAACCATTCTTTAAGTCTTTAAAAATTATAGAAACAAAAGTCAGAAATAAATTAAATATTAATTATAAAATTTAATAAATTCACTGAAAAGTACCTAATGGTAATTTAATTCAGTGGTAATTGTTAAGCTAATGATTCAAATGAATTCAGCACTGCCTGGAACGCATTGAAATCCATATCCGTGAAATATCTGTCATATGGACCACCCCGAATTGGTTTTGCTCAGTTGGTTTAAAAAGCAAAAATATGCAAATCAAGCCTCAACTTTTAACGGAGCATAATTTGTTTGTGTTCCGTCAAATTAGATTGCCAACGAAGGCTATTAACATTTATGTAAATTACACAACCATTTTCGGATTCATTAGAGCCAGAACAACGTCCAGATGGAGTTGTTCACCCGCCACAATAACAAGTTGCACTCGATTTGTGTCGTATATATTTATACACATTTAGAAATAACATTTTAGCAATAGCAAATAGTCATAGCTACTAGTATTAGTTTAGTGTGTAAAGTTAAGAGTTATAAACCGTACTCGAACCTCGACTGCGACCTCCTTGCTTATTGATTAGTCCTAGAAACACACTCACTCGAATCAGATCTCGAATCGGATCAGAGTTACAATCAAATACCGTGTAAAAAGTGGGAGTACACTTAACAGAAAGCGAAAACAACGAAATACAAATTACAAAAAGAACATTCACAGATATTGTATCGACTCAATAGGCGGTCAATAGTGATTATTGCCAACTTTGTCAAACGCTCAACGCTGTTTATTCATGAATATACACAGTGTGTTCAGTGCGATGCCTTCATGGATCTTTAAATGATGTTGCGACAAACCAAATATGTATATATTATAGAATTGACAATGCTATGGTGTTCCATAAAGTTAAACAGTTCGGGGCAAACAGCAGAAGCAGAAGCAGCAGCGGTATTAGCTTGGTTGTCGGCCGGAAGGGCTTTCGGCTGTTTGTCCGTCCGGTTTGACAGACGACCGGTAAGGGGAAGGAAAAGGGGGAAGGGGAGGGGGAGGGGGAGGGGTTGGGTAGGTGGTGGTTCTACAGGGAGCCGGGTTAAAGGCAGCTCGAAAGTTAATTAAAAATGTTCAACGCATTTTTCTCAATAACCGGGCAAACAAAGATGGGCAAAAAGAGTTGAGTTTAAAAAGCGACTAGCTTGTGGTGTTTGGATTGTAGGTGTGTGTATAGTATGTATGTGTGTGTTGGTTTATTTTCCGTACATGTGTTGCGGCTTCTCACGTATTTGGCTAATTAAAAAGGCGTGCAACTTTATTAATATATATATGTATGTTTATCCTGACATTTTCCCCTGCAGGTGCAAGCAGGTCAACTACGCGATTTCGTTTCCTCTCCTCGTTTTTTTTTTTTTCAGTCGGAGCTCAAACACGTTCTCACACACGCGGCTCCCCCGCCCGGGATAACCATCTATGGCATCCATCCCATTCATCCGTCCGCACATCCATCCAAGCATCCTTCCTCCCCTTCCCTTCCACAGTCACACGCACACACACACACACTCGAATCGAAGCGGGGGCGTCGTGAGTCCTCGTGGTTGATCTCCGGACATAAGTACACCAGACAAATTATCTAAAATTTACTAGCTCTCTTTATGTATAACATCTTGTTATGTGGGTAGCTTTTTTTCGGGATTCAGTTTGGGTTTGGGTTTCGGTTCTGGATGGGTTGGGTTGGCTTTCGAAGGCTAGCCACTAATGCCCTGCTTATTCTGCTGATGGTTCTACTGCTGCTTCTACTGCTGTTGCTGCTGCTGCTGTTGTCACTTGGTTTGATGTATGTTGTGAAGTTTTCATTAGCTGCTGCTCCTGTGCCTTGTGGTTTGTGCCGGCATTGAGTTGGCAATTTGCTGTTGACGTTGGGCTGTCGCCTTCTATAAAATCAACTGTTTGCCTGTCATCCATCATTGGCCTGGCTGTTGCCCCTCCTGCTGCTGCTCCTCCTCCTCCTGTTGCTCCTACCTCTGTTGCTCCCGGCTCACAGGATTGTTTTGACGTGGCAGCTACTGATGTTGCTGCTGTCGCGGGCTCGTCCGGCTTGTTTTTCTGCCTCTCTTGCTGCTGCTGCTGGTCATTCATAATGCTGTGAGCTTGTAGTGGGCATCTTTGCTTTTCACCTGATGCCTCTGCTGCTGCTGTTGCTGCTGATGCTCCTACTCCTGCTGCCACTGCTGCGTATGCCCCCTCCGCTTTTAGCAGCTCTGGCAAATTATTTTCTAATTGCCTCGCCTTTGGCTGGCTCTGATGGACATGGACGTGGGTGCGGATCAGGGTTTCCAGCGGCCGTTGAGTGCCCTCTGAAGCGGGCGTTGCAGCAACAGTAGTTCCATCCAACGTATTTATAATATCCGCCGCAACGGAATTTAGATTTTCCAGCGTCTTGGACACGCCCTCCTCCTTCGTCTCCTCCTCCTCCATCTCCTCCTGCTTTCCGTCGAGTTGCTTTTCCTGTCCCGGTCGCTGGATCTCCAACTCCTGAACGGACTTTCCTTGAGCTGCTTCCGCTCCCGTTGCTGCTGCATCATTTATGCCCGATGTTGTCGGCTGTTTGCGTCCCTGATTTGTTTCGACATCTGAAATATGCAGGGAATTCGAGGGCAGAGTGAAAATAAAACAGGAAATGACAAGCGAAACATTTACAGTGAATATTTTCCTGCGAATTGAGAAATAATTTCATGCATATTACGATTATTGTATACAGACAGATGGACTGGCAGACAGACAGACCGACAGACGTTAAGAAGAGCTTTGGTTCGCCTGGCTATTGAATGTTCTCCGAAATTGAAGGCTCCTTGGATGCCTTTATCCCCTCCTCCATCCGCAGCCAATCCTCCACTGCTCTCGTTGGCATTTATTGCCACTGAATCTGTTATTTGCTTATTTGTATTGCTTGTTTGGTTGCTACCGACTCACATACACGCGCTCCGCAGGCGAAAGGGATTTCCCGTTTGTCGAGTGGAATTCAAATTTGAATTTATCTTCCAAACGATTTCACACACAGCCAAAAAGGACTTCGTGGCAACGAAAGCTGCCCCGCCAGCGGGAAAAAAACCAGAGAGCTATCCAAACTAGTCGAACTTCAGATATGCTGAAGTGGTCATAAACGAAAATGGGACTTAAACCACTCAATTTTGATATTCTTGATCTTATCTTACACTCTTGTAACTACAAATTTAGCAAATCATACCCAAATACTATAGTGATAAAGTACTTAAATAGGTTTGCTTTTAATCTTTACCACAAACCAAAATATATTATAAGCTACATAACATTTATAAGTTTTTTTAATTAGAAAGGTTTACTTGTACTGCCTGCCGCAAAAAGAATATTAAAAGCTTAACCCACCAATTTATATAAAAATGATTTTATATTTTTTTTTACCAGAACGGACAGAAAGAGTTTCCTGTTAACCAAAAAAAGTGCTCTGTGAGCCATCCTTTGATGGAAGATTTACGCCCATTGAAAGAGTATGCAAATGGTTGCCGCAAAAGTTAAGAGTTTAAGCCCCCAATGTGAAAGGCAATGAAGTGTGCCGGCCCCACTCAATTAAGGCGAGGGAATGTCGCCGGAGCTTACCTGCTGCATGGGTTGTTGCTCCTGTTGCTTCTGTTGCTGTTGTTGTGGCTGATGTTGCTGCTGTTGCTGCTACTGTTGCTGCGGCTGCCGTAGCTGCAACATCGCCGCTGGTGGTGGGTTGATCTGCTGCTGGCGCTGCTGCTGCCGTCGCATCTCCCCGCTGGACAGCTCCGGCCGCGGCCATGGCTGCTGCCACCTGGTTGCGCAACCCGGGAATGTCGGCCACGTTGATGCGCTGCAGACGCACCTGCATGAGGCGTGCGTTGTTGCCGTGTCCCAGGATGACGCGTCTCACCGTGGCGAACTGCTCGCGGCCCTGCAGCCACTGGCCCACCACGGGCAGTCTTCGCAGGTTGGCCAAGGCCACGCCCACTGCTGCACTGGCTCCGGCTGCTGCTCGCTGTTGCTCCTCTTGCTGCTGTTGCTGTTGCTGCTGCTGCTGTTGTCCTTGGCGCTGTGCTGCAAGTTGGCCGAAGAGGCGGGTGACTATGAGACGGGCACGTTGCATGGACGCCTGCTGGCCAACGGGAGCTCCTCCCCCAGCAGCTCCTGGTTCCCCACCAGCGGCAGCAGCTCCTACTCCCCCACCACCTCCTGCTCCTCCTGCTGCTGCTGCTGCAACTCCTGCTCCTGCTGCTGCCGCCGCTCCTCCTTGGTTGCGTGTGATGATGAAGACCTGGTGCTGGGCCATGATGGCTGGCAGCTCGTAACGATGAAAGAAGAACACCATCGAGTGCTGCAAAGTACACAGAGCGAGAGTGAATGAGAGCCAGACAGATATACGAGTAGGCGAGGATGCGAGGAGCAGATTGGTTATGCCACGGTCGCCGGTCACGTGAGCCGGGTTCTGGCCTGCACGTGAGCCTCTGCCCGGCTGGAAACAATGCCACAATGCCATGCCACACGGCACCGGAGAATCGAGCACGGAGAACGGAGAACGGAGAATGGAGAATGGCAATTTGTCATGCACTTGACAGGCGTAAACATGGCCGGAGTTCGTTTCCATCATTGTCGCAGCGGCGTTGCATAACGCATTCATTATTCGCCATGGTTACGCCATGTGGCTACGTGCCATCCCAGATCCCACCGTCCACCATCCTCCGTCCTCCGTCCACCAGCTAGTTGAATTCACTAGCCAGTAGCCACTACCCACCTGGGTGAACAAATAGGAGGAGAGCAGCGCCAGCGTTCTGTATTGTCCACTGAAGCGGTAGTGATACGCATAGAACGCAAAATGGTACAGGTAGAAGAATCTGCAAGCAAATAAGAGAAGAGGTTAGCGCCGGGCCCAAACAATTGCCACTCAACGGGAAGCCAAAGTCCTTTCATGGCCGATTGTTGGTTGTGTTGGTTGTGGGACGTGGGATTCGTTTTACCAAAACCATACGGGGTTTTAAAGCCCCTCAAATGGTAACCATTTTGACCAAAGCACAGCTTTTAAATGGTTTCTCAATTTTAAAATCATTTTAAAGACTTTAAATAACATTTCTAAAGATTCAAACTAATTATAGAATTAATTATTTATGTAAGAAGTTATGTATGTGATTCCAACGACAAATGTTTTCGTGGGGTTGATTTGTACATTAGAGTCCTTTATTTTCATTTCACCTCAATCTAAGTGATACATTTACCCCATGAAAGTGTCGAGCACTTAAGGAAATAGAGAGCCAATCTGGAAAACCATAAAAGCACAACTAACATAATGGGAATTGCTGGGCATTCAGCTCCCCGTCGTTTTAAAGCTGCCAAAATTCGTGTCTGAGGAATCGAGAACCCTCATCAAATATCGCCGATCGACGGGGCTGATGGGTTGGTTTTTACTTATATTTTTGGGGGGATGGGGAGAGCATGATTACCATTCAATAAAATTGTATTTAGCTGACAGAAATAAAAAGCGTAAACATATTGGTTTCTGTTTTTCTATTTTTCCGCCACCTTCTTGAGTTCCCACTTTGTTTTTTTCGGCGCTTTTTCTGTTCTGTTTTTTTTTCGGTTTTCGGTTTTTGGGTGGGCTGAGCATAAGCTGCGGAGAAATGGGTCAGACGTGTTCTGGGTGGAGGAATGGCCCTGGGAGCACGGGCCATGACATAAGAGTAACAAGTAACAGTAGCCGAGGCGGACAAATATCAAAACTGCCAGGACAACAGCGGCGACGGAAACAACAATGGTTGCGGGGAGGAAGTGGAGGACAGGGAAGGAAAGGAAAGGGCAGGAAGGAAGGAAGGATGGCTGAAAAAACACTCAAGAGGATTTAATAATATAAATAATTGCTGGCGCTGTTAGCTGAATTGTTGCTGGCCAAAGACAACAACAATAAAGAAGCACAATGGATGGCCATAACAACAACAACAACAACTCCAATAGTAGCAAATAGGACAACAAACAGGGGCAACAATAATGACAACGAAGGCGACTCATTGATAAGCAATGGACAAGGAGACAAGCGGACAAACAGCTTGACAACCGGACAGAGGACTGAAGACAGAAGACCTTTGGCGTGGTGGCCAGCGGAATTCAACTTTAATTTATTTTTACAGCCATCGGGAAAAAGGGGGTTCGGGTTTGGTTAGCGGAATGGGTTTTGGGGCCTGGCTATGATTGAGTTATGTTATTGAATTTAATTCGAGCTGATTGTGTGCACACACAAAAACACACACACACTCGGGCCAACCCAGAAGTATCGACCATCCACATCCTCGTCCTCATCCACATGCACATCCACAACCACATCAACATCAACAGCGACAAATGAAGACACACGACTCTTATTTAGCAAGCATTTCCAGGGCATTGCGCAAGCAGAGGGGCATTGAGCATTATGGACACATCCCCGCCAAACGCTTGCCAGCAATTTCCTCAATTTCCCATACCCTTTCCCATCGCACACACATACACACTTACACACATAGAGGAGCCGAATCCTCGAAAGGAAGTGCGGACTGCAGACACGTAGACAACACTTATCGCCCGTTCGTTTCCGTTTCATTCGCTTTCCTAATGTAGCGTAGCGTTGACAAGCAGCAACGCCTTGTCCCCGCTTCCGTTTCACTCCCGCTCCATTCCCATTCCCGTTCCCCATCCCCATCCCCTCCCTCCCCTTTCCCTCCCCCTTTCCTTGGCTTTCACCCTTTTACCCCATTCAGGACGCAGCTCCTTCCTTCCCGCATCTTACTTGCATTGCACAGTGACCTCAGCGAACCCAATTTGGTAACGCTTTCAGATGCAATACCTTAACTCAAAATAAGTAATATTATTTTTTATGATGAATGCTGAATATAAGTGAATTTCTTATTTTCTTCTTACATAACTATTTTAATTTGCGTTTCATCTGGCTTCTTCTTAATAATTATATAATTATGCTTCATACTTTTTCAAGAAAGTTTTTTCCTGCTCTATGTGTTAATTCAAAGAAGTTTCTTTATCATGCATCCTATTGCTTTTGTTCCTTTTATAAATTGTTATAGAAGTAATTTACTTTACATTGTTTTAAGAAATCTTTACCAACTCTTTCGCAACAATGACTCAATCTGCTTTGAGCCACCAGCGACCAGTGTGCAATGTGGCAGGACGGATGTGCGCCATTCAAATGCTGTTGGCTTTCATATCCTTCGAACCGAGAGCGGAAGTGGGCGGGGAAGGATGGCAAATAGGACAACTGTTGCATGTGTCGGGTATCCAGTTTGAGTGCGAGTATGAGTATGAGTACGAGGCACGAGTGTGAGTGTGAGTGCGGGTCGAAGGAGGGGCGTGGTTAAGTAAGCACCTCCGCTCAACCTGGTGGCAAGTGTGAAACGTGTCAGTTGTGCAGGTTCCTCCAGCAACGATGATCCGATCTGCGTCATAAGTGTTTATTTGTTGCAGGCAAACAGAGGAGGTGAAGAGCGGAAGGGGAATCGTAATAGTTAAAGTGCTCAATGAGCTTGTAAGCTCTTCAGCTGGTGTGGCTGCTTTTAATAGCATTTGCATCTATGGGATTGCACATCTTCGATCCGAGTGCTGATGGTTTAAGAACAGCAGTATATATTGTATTACATCCGGTGGAGGAGGCAGCCTTCAACCAGTTCGATTCAAAGGTGAATGCAGCTCGAAACTTAATTGAAATATCACAAAAACTGAAGTATTTGCCCTGCAAACAGCGCCTTTTCCCACACACGGCTGCTGTTCCTCTGTTAAATGCGTGAAAACGACCCATTTTCATGCATAAATTGGAACAGAGTTGTCGCAAATGCAAACAGTAGACAAAGGCACGTTGCGCATACGCCATGTTAACAAACAAAACAAGCTGAAACTGAAACAAACAGAGAACACAGTAACACACAAGCCAAAACACACACACACACACACACACACTGGGGCACACAACAATGAAGCGATTTTGCCTCGTTATGAACACTCATCAACTGCACCTTTGAACAACAGGCGGGCAGAACGAGTATACGCCCAGTTGGCCACCCCCAAATCAGCCGTACTCAGCCCTCCACTTCGCTCCTCGAGGCACTTCTGCTGGCTGAAGAGGGGTCGCCGCCCGCGCGTTTGGACAAAAGTTATGGCAGAAAAACAAACTTGACGCAATTATACTTTGCGTAACATGATCTCAATCAACACGAAAACAGCCAAAGGAGTGCAAAGCGAAAGGGAAATGCCTGCCTGCCCACCCGCCCTTTTCCCTTTTCCCTACACTCTTCTCCTCTTCTCCGCTTTTCCCGGGGACTTTTCACCATGGTTGCCAATGCCGTTGACGTTGAGGCTAACCCGCCGACACCGTGGCCACCTTTTGAGACCGAGCAGCGGCAACAATGGCAGTCGAATATATATGTTATGTGGCACCCTACACCCTCTAAATATATATATAACAGGAAAGGAATCTGGTTTCTGCCTGCCGAAGATTATACACCCTTGAACAATATCATTTAATCATTTATCAATGGTTGGTTTCGTACTTGCAAAGTCAACTGTCAAATATAGTTTACTGTATGACTATCTCTAAAATTATATACACTCTAAAAATCTAAGGATGTGTATTTTTTTATTATTATTTTCCCATTCTTTATATAATATCCATTTGAGAGATATCAATTCAATATCAACTTCTGACTGATGCTATAATACCCTCGGCAAGGGTGTGAATATATATATAGTTACCATGTTTGTTAGCGTAACAAGCGTGTAAACAAGAGTGGGCGAAAGCGGAGACGAAGGCGGCTACTTGAGGAGCGCTACTGTAACCGACCTGAAACCCCTTCTGCCCCATCCCCACCTTTTTGGCATTTGCTCTTTGAAGCCTTGGTCCTCCGCTCCGCGGCTCCTTAGTTCCTCAGTTCTCCAGTTCCTTGGCTGCTCAGCTCTTTAGCTTCCAGCTTGCCAGCTTCTCGGCGCGACAAACAATCTGCGCAAGACTTCGGCCTTATAAAGGTGCTTCGGAAGGGGGGAGGGGAAGGCGGGAGGAGTTGGGGGTCAGCAGGTGTTTCTTTTGGCTTTTCCTGTGCGTTTGCAGCTCATTTAATACGTGTCGTCTGCCCGTGCCTGGCAACCAGATTTAAGCACAAAAGCAGCATTACGCGCCGCCAGAAGCCACAGGGCAAAATAAGAAGCCGCTGACGGAGTGAAAGGGCTGAGAGTTTGGGGCTTATTATGCTCACCCCCACTTCGCTCCTTCACCTCAACTTTTAAATATATATATATATACGAACGATGCTATTTGGGGGTAGTCAGTAGGTTGGGTAAGTGGGCGTTCTCGTTAAACGGCGATTAAGAGGAGCTGCCGAGTTCGGCGCGCCTTTGATGACTTTAAAGTCCCTTAAAAGTCAATTAGAATGAATTGAAGGCAATTGACAGGAAGTTCAGAAGGTTAGTTGGATGGCTAAAAGCTGGCTTTGTTGCCCCGTTCGGTGGCTCGTTCATTCGCCGGCTTGTTTGTTGGCCACTTGACAGTTTTAAGCCTCCAACTGCCTGCCGGTCTGCAATTGCCATTTGCAATTCACGTTGATTGCAACTTTTAGCAAAGTTTAAGTACACAAATTAGTCTATGCAATGAAATTAATACCATTTGGCGAACTGCAGGGCCAGAGCGATGGGAAGGCAAATGATTGGGGAGCGAAGCTAAAAAAGGGAAAAGCGCCGCCAGCTTGTTTGTCTTGTATGCTAACTTCAATGCCAGCCGGCTTGGGCCGGGCTTTGACTCCCTCACTCCCTGACTGCCTAACTGCCAGCCTGCCTGCCTGCCTTCCGCAGACCAAGTTAACCGCAAAAACAGGCGAGCAAATACGGAAGCAGGAGCCAAAGGATCGGGCTGGCTGGCGGGCAGGAAGGAAGGAAATCAGGAAGGAAGCAGCAGGACAAGCAATCCCGGCCCTGTAACCCATAACCGCAGGACCAACAACAGAGACGCCGGCAAGAACACGAAAAAAGTTCTAAATTGTCATGGAAAAGTGTTGAATACCCTGCCATAAAAATACATATTGAATGGTATAACTTATTTTTGTTAAAACATTGAAGAAGATTTACCCAAATGAAGAATATTGTTTCTTTTTTAGAACAAAGTTCAACTCGTTCCCTATTTTTGTTTGTAAGTAAATTAAGATTTCCAAGAAATCTGAATAACTGCACTCCTAATTGAAACAAGTATTGTAATAAGTCATGGCAGTTAATAGCTTATCATCTCGTTCAAAATCATAGAACCCCCGGCTAGGGTATTTAAAATACTGCTCCGGAAACCCCTTTCACCGCTCGGGGCAGTCAATAACAGCAAAATTAAACCGTAGGAAAGCACACACGCTCCAGCTTCCCCCACACGGCCATCGACAGAGAAAAACACCCTGCAGACACACAAAACACTCACAAACATGCATTTATGGTTCCGGTGGAGTGTCCTGGCCATATGGCGAATGGGAGAGGATGTGCGAGGATGTCGAACGCTGAATTAATTTCACTTAAAGCAAGGACCCAGCAAGCAGCTGGCCCAAGATAAAAGCTGCTTTCCTTAGACTCGGACTTGGATCCATACCCATGCCCATGCCCAATCAGAGTCCTTTTTAGCTACCTGGGGCAGGCGGGCCACATCGGATATTGTTTGCCATTCAATTGCACAGAAAAGGATTCGCCCGGTACATTGCAATTGGATATTTTTTCATTCAAAAGTTTTGCAAAAAGTTTGACAATCTGGGCGAGCAAATGATGAGTTATGCGAAACTCCAAGGGGCAGCGCAGACACAAAAGATACACATTTCCTTTTGGCCAGGTGCACATCACAAGCTCACAGATTAGTAGTCTCTGGTCGCAGGGAAACTATCATTGGAATCTCGGCTGCCTTTCATCTTCACTGGCGAAACTCGAGAGCCCAAGATGCCTTATGCGTAGAGATGCCTCTCATAAATTTTTAATTTGTGGCCCAGTAGACTCGTGCACTGAACAAAAGCGGGCTGTCCTCCCGCCTAAATTGCTTCTGACGTCTGGACGTTTGCCAGCTGCCGTTTCCATAGGAATTTAGGCGAAGCTCTGGGCAAACAAGCCGGGCGCATTTAAAATCATTCGCGGCAATGAATCTTTAATGAATATAAATACGACAAGTGGCTCTCGAAAAGGCGAGACTCCCGCCTTCCATTCCTTTCTGCCGAACCGTTTTCGGGGGCACTGATAGCCTTTTAATTCGGCGCAAATTACGCAAAATCAACACCGCAAGGCGGCGAGCCCACTGATTGAGGATGGATGCATGCACATGAATTCATAATCAAGGCGAGTGGACTATGCCTCCCCCCCGCGACTAAAAAGGGAATTTTCGAGTGTCTTCTTGAATTATTGATGCTCCGTTCAGCGCATCGTGGAAATTGATGTCCGCGGAAAGTTGCCAAAAATAAAAAAAAATAAAAAGAAAAGGAAGAAAATAATTTCTTGCGGCGGCCGTTCTCAATTATGCAAAGTGCGCGTAATAAACCGCAAAGTAGCTGCTCCAGCTCCGTTCCTGGCGAGGATGGGGTTGCTCGCTCCTGACGTGCGTGGTCATTAATGTCGATCGAACCGGGAATCTAAGGCTCTAAGTTTCCACCGCTTCCACTTTCTTTTCACCCCTTCTTTTGTTATGGGGCCGCGGCAGCGAGTTTATTTAAATGTTTGCTAATGGTGCGGCTCAGTTGGTCGGCGGCTATATGGATGGCTGTATGGAGAAGCGGCGCTTGGGTTACGCTTGTTGACTTAAGTGATGAAATTCTCTGTTTGCCGGTGTCTGTGTGTGGTGTGTGTGTGTGGACGGGAGGATTGTTGGGTCGGGCGGATCGACAGAGGCCCGGCGAAGGGGTGGCCACTGGTCGATTTGTTCTGGCCTCGAGGGAGGCTTGCGCAAGCCAAGTTAATTTTCAAATAACAACCGGAACGCCAGCGGTTGGACTGGGAGACACGGGCGCAAAATACCCGGACGGAGGCGGACAGAGCGAAGGAAAATATGCGAACCGAACGAAATGAACTGTTAAGTGCTGATGACGGAGGTGGGAAATAGTGGGGGAATGCCCAAGATGTCGGGTGGAAGCTATTATCTATGGCCGGACAACGGCAACATAGATGCTGGAAAGGATTGCAGACTTAATGTAATTGAATTTGTCATTTGTTCGAGCCACGGACGATTGCCCAGCAAGAAAAAATAAACTTGTTCCGATTGAGGATACGGTTCGGGTTGGAAAGCAACGTTTGCCCCATCGCTACGCACCTGAGCCAATGGCGCTTGGTGATGCTCGTGTGACAGCAGATGGCGTCGTATTGATCCGCAATCCAGACAATCAGTATGATGTAGAAGGCCGTGGTGGTGTCATTAAAGAACTCCGACATGATGGCCTCCATTCCTGCAGAAAAGCAGATACAAGGGTTAATGGTCATGCAAATTAATCAGTTGCGAGCGTTCTTCCACACCTACGAGCGCCAAAATGACGGTGAGCAATGGAGCGATGGGAAACCGGGCGGATACATTATATTCCAGCATCTGCAGCAGGTCGACTGAAAGGGTGGAATAGTTTTTCAAATCTATCAAATGGTTTATATGTATCATCTACCAATAAAGACAAATATTTGATGATGCGAGTAGCGGAGCAGCATGGACACTGAAAAGGTCTGAAAGGTAAAACTGTTCGAGTGACTTTGCAATCGGAAGAAAACCAGTTGACTTACAAACAGCAGCATCACGCAGAACGCAGCTGGATAGCTGCTCCAGGCTGCCCACCACATGGACAGGAAGCGGTAGTGCTCGCCAGTTATCACATTGCGTAGATAGCCCTTGTTTTCCTCCTGCTCGGCTAAAGTTCTTACAGAGGCCATCAGTAAGTCATCATATCTATTAGAAAGAATAATCGTTTTTATAAAAATAACTATAACTTATAACAGGCAAAGCTTTCTTTTTACCCCAACAGTCGTTTGAGCAGGTATCGCGTTATGCTGTCCCCGAAACACTTATCCGTATCGGGATCTAGTTGTACTGTGAGCACGGGGATGTGCAAACGCTTTCGCGTAGCAGAAGACAAACGCAGGTGGCCATACTCCAGCGAATACTCCACTATGTACTGCTCCTCTACAATTAGAAATACCATTTGAAAGAATTCAGGTATCAGCATATTCATGATATCCCACCATCGTCTTCTTCGTTCTTGAGCTGTATAGCATTCGGATGGTCGTAGGTGTCTAGGATATTGATGGCATCGAAGTAGTAGTATAGTGATTCGTTACTATAAGCAAAAGTGGGTCTAACGGGCAGACCCAACTTGCCTAGAATGGATTCATAACGTTTAAGTCGATCGTGATTTTGTTGGGTTTGCGGACCAATGCTATAGTAACTGCAAAGGATATAGAAAGTTTGAGCTGTGATTTTTTTTATAAAAGGTTTATCTTACTAGGAATCCTTTAAGGAGCGCACTATTTGCTGATCCCGCTTGATGCCCTGCCAAATGGCTCGCTTCTCCGTCAAATGGGGAATAATCTCCACTCTGCAAGAGGAGATCTTAATAAACAATGATTAAAAGGAAATTCAAAGGGTAATGCGTGCCTGATGACTCCCTCGCGTGGCCAGTTTTGGACATCCTTTAGGCAGGTGCAGGGATTCTTGATAAAGGCGTTGTGCACATAGATGAGCGTAAAGAAAAACAACAGCGCCTTGGCCAGCAGCAGGAACTCGATGGTCAGCTGCACTTTTCTGAAAGTCGGGAAAGCATAATATATATATAGATAAGAGTGGAAAGATAAGCGTGCCAATGACTCTTACCGTGGCACCAACTCCGCATAGGCGGCCGCCGCCCGAAAGTAAATGGCATGGAACAGTCGATCCCGCATGTTAATCATATTGTTCTGAAATTAAGACGAAGATAACAGCGGTCTGTTGAATAGTAGTTTCCGTAGGTAAATACCTGGCCACCAGCTCCAAATGCTCCTGGTAGCACCCGATTGCGCCCGTTGCCGTTTCCATTCCCGTTGATGTTATTGATTGCGTTGGCCACCGCGATCTCGGCCGCATTTTCCGGCAGCACAGCGGCCATGGCTGGAATCGAAGGTTGTTACTTCCGCGTCTGACTGCCCGCTCTTCCGCAATCTTCGCTCCAATGCGAACCGATCTCAGTCTGCGTAGATATCTTAATCTCAATCTCAGAGAGTTGGCCAAATTTACTTAGCTGTGTTGTTGTTGTGGTCACAGCTTTTCTGCTAGCTTTTGTTGTTGTTGTGGTCCGCAGTAGTGGTGGTTTACGAGCGATAGCCACTATCGATAACTAAAAATAAATATTCATGAACTGGGAGGTGGAGCAGTCACGGTTTAGCTATGAGAACCAAACCATTCCATTAAAAACAAAGATCAGCTGTTTTGAAAATTACCTTTTTATTCTAAATGAAGATAACATAAACAAAATATCAAAATAATATGTTGCTTTAAGACTTACATGAACCTGTTCCAGTGGTACGCCGCCAAAGTTAACGTAACTCAAATTTGAACTAGTTCCTCTGATTGGCTCTAAGGTTGAACCAGTGTCAACGGTTAACCGCTTCAATGCGCCAAAATTTAAATATGGAAAAGCCAACTTGTTGTAACACCAAGAAAACCATTTAGAATCTTTTTATCTTTATTTTCTGCAAACCAATGTACGAAATTAAATATCTCAATGCCTCGACTTCCATTTGTCATATAAATAAGCTACATTGAATGTCGTTTAATTTAGTTTTACATTGATTGGTGGTTGTGATTTCTTTATTCATTTTACGCCATTGTTTCTATAGTTTCTCATAGTCATATATAGTTACGCATATGTGTTTATGATGTATATATAACTACATACGTGGTTGTTATCTCATTAAGCTACAAAATTATACTCATAAGACGAATACAAACGTTTCCCTCCTTAGTTATTTTTATTTATCATTACTTTGTTCGCTCTTTTACAATTGTTTTCTTTTTTCAACAGGCTATTCGGATTAGTTGTTGTTTCGCATTTAAAAATTTCGCTATGGGATTGTTAAATTGCTTTGCTTTCGTTTTTTGTTTGGTTTCCTTTAGCTAGTTGTTGTTCTTTTTGTGATTGTTGTTTGTGTTGTATAATAGTTTAAATTATGTATTAAGTTTCTTTGGTGTCTTTTTAGTATCTTACGATTTTGATATAAAAGTTAAATATAGGCAGGCGTGTGTTGTGTCCGTGTTACCTTGTGGGTGTGTGAGTGTGTATTAGTGTGATTGTGCCGACTTATGAGCTAATTACACACGCTACACATTTATTAACTTACCACTTAATATGTTTGTTTCCTCATCTCATCTAAAACCATCTTCCCGCCTTCCGGTCTTTGATTCGTTCGTTTTTTGGACAGGACCTTCCAAGAAGCGCCAAATAGTACAGAATGTACAGTTATACAGTTTACAGTTTATAGTTTAAGGTACAGCAATGCGAAAACGAAAGAATTGCCAATTTGCATTCGTAACCGTGTGTTAGTGAGTCTGTGCTTTCTGTGTGTGTGTGTGGTACAAAAAGATGGCAGCTCTGCATTTAAAGCGTAACGGTTCTTTCAAAAAAAAGCGACCACACACTAAAGTATCGCTATTGGTATTCGTTAATCGTCAATTTTTGCTTATCGCCAATCGCTAATCGCGCCAAATGGACAGCTTGGTTACTCAGATTTTCCGCTCTTGTTTCATATTCTATATGACATACTCCTTCGATATAAATCCTTTGCTAAAGTTATATATAAACTATTCCGATCTGAAGTATTGACAGTCACAGGCTCTATAAGAAGCGTGCCTTGGTTTTTTTTTTCGATTTGGTTTCATTCCTCTGCTTTTAAATATATATATATCTATGTATGCCTTTGTATATACTCAATATGCTTGTATATAATATGTAGTATGTTTCCCTTCTAGATTTAGTTCGTTCTTTCTCCGACTTCTGGTGTAAAAAAATGTTCCTCACCTAACTCTGCGATTTCTCTCATTGTTTTTCGTTTTAAAAGCGTATTTGTACAAACACAAACCGACGAAGGACATTTGTGTGGTTAACATAAACATTTAAACTAGTCGATATCAAAAGTCTTGAGGCGTGCGTGCAGCGTTTCATAGGAGGCCCGTTTCCACATTGTGCTCTGTTCCCAGCGTGTTCGGGTCGAAGTTCAGTTTCATTTCGCCGGCGAGCACGATCTCCGAAATGCACCCGACAATTCCGCTGAAGTAGCGCTGATGCGTGAAGTAACCCACGTCGGGCATGCCACCTAAAAGATAGGGTGACCTATAGTATCCTTTATAGGGGTGCTTCATTTTAGGGATACATACCCACATACAGGCCCGTGTCCGTATTGAGTTGACGTAGTTTGCCAGGAGCTCGCAAAGTGGCTGTCTTCCTTCCATCCACCTCTAGATAACCCTCTTGGGAGTTTCTGCAAGCGTCGAAATCAAATTTGTTAGAATTTATCTAAGAAGCTTTAACCAATTTAGGTTTTTATTTGTAGGTTCCATGGAAACTTCTTAGCTTAATAATGCATACCTGATGGCTCTCACACGATGCCACAGACCATCGCTGACCTTAGTGCCATTAAAGCGGATGTCAACCTCACCAGATCCCAAATCGTAGCGGAAGTGTAAGTAACTAGGGAACAAGCCAAGAAAGTTTACTTTCATGTTAATTAGAAATTCCAGCTAAATCTCACCCCTGTTCGATGCCCAGCGAAAGGTAGTCGTCGTGCTCCTCCGTCGTTCCCTGTCGTCCTGTCCAGAGGATAACTCCGTTCTCCGAGTGCGTTTTGATGCGCAGATTGAGGTCGATGCTGTAGCTGATCACCTGGCTCATGGTGTCCGCGTCGTTGTAATGGAAGTAGCTGTCACTACCGGCGAAACAGGCTCCGAAGTTCTTGCGAACCCCCTGAACCTGCGACTGATGCTCCGCAGACAAGTCGAACTTTTTGAGCAGGCTCCAATCGGTGTGGGTTTGCGGAGTGCTGGAGGAGTGCTGCTCTGGTTTCACTTCCTCCCCGGCTTGCATCACAGGCGTGAGGAGCTCATCATCGCTGTAGTCATCGCTGTACACAGAGGAATCATCGTTGGCGGAACCCTCATTCGGGTTAGATGCCGATGGGAACTGCACCTCCGCCTTCTTGTGACTGGAGTGGGTATTCGAATTGGACATGATGCGTTTCATGTCCTGGGCCAGTTGCTTCCGCTGATAGTCCTCCGTGCCGTCAGAGGCATCGAACAGTGACTCATCGAACACAAAGGCGTTCGCATCATCCTCGTTATTCTCGCTTGACTTGGAGTTGCCAGGGTTCTCATCCTCCACCGCCAACGGTGTCTGACTGGCCGCCATGGCATCGCCGTACTCCTGCTGCTGCAGACTGGCCACCCAGTCGTTGTTGTCCTCGAAGGTAAGGATGTCGCTGTCGGGGTTCGTCTGGAAACTCTCGTAGTGGGTGGGCAGGCGGCTCAGTTTGTGGGTAAAGGCGGCGTTCGGCTTCTGGTGGTGCTCGTGCTTGCTGGCCTGGTGCTTTCCGGCAAACCGAGGTTTGGGTTTGGGTGGAGCAGCTGTGGTGGAGGTGGTGCTGGTAGACATCTGCCTCTTGAGCTCCTTCTGCTGCTGTTGCTGCTGCACAAAGCGGAATATGATATCATCTTCGATTTCCTCGTTGCTCAGCGACCCCGCTGTGGCTGCCTCCGTTCTCACAGGAGTTTCAGTGGTCGAGGTGGTTGAGGTGGTGGATGTTGAGGTTGGGGCTGAGGTCCTTGTGCTCGCGGCAGGGGTTGGCTTATGCAAATTCCTGTGCTTCTTCGAATGCTTCTTGTGCCAAGACAGGCCAGACACCTTCTTCAGTCCTTCGCCATTGTCCTTCGTCTCGAGGACCTTGGACTTGCGGAGATTCAACTCGGGCAGCTGCTCCAGTGGCACCTCAGCGGCCTTGTTGCAGCGCTCGTTGTGGATGCTGCAGCGGCACTCGTAGCTCTCCATCTGCGGCACACACTCCGCCAGAGGACCGCATGGTCGAGCCACACAGGCGTGAGGACAGTTGCCGATGTTGCTGCCACCCAGGGCCTCGGCCACAATGCCCAGCGAGTGGCCATTGATGTCAATCTGTGAGCGGCGAACAAAGGTAAACAATGGGATTGAAGACTGCAAAAAGGGATGTGCCCCCTTCCACTCACCTTCTGGATGCAGCCAACGAAGAAGGGCTTGTACTTGAGGTCCAGCGGCAGACGATCCACGTGGTTAACTCCGCCCACAAAGAGATTCTGGTCCAACGACAAGTGCCAGAAGCCATTCGATGAGATGGTCATGACCTCTTGGTGCTGATCCACCTAGGGAATTGAAAAACCCAGAGGTAAGTAAAGGAAGTTCAATGATTATCTACACTTCTTACCTTCAGTACTGCTAAACGAGCTGTTCGCGAAATCTTTATGGTGTGCCATTGACCCAGACTCAGAGAATGCTCACTCCTAAATAAAAAAAAAAAATATTTATTTATTTACCATTCCTAAAATATGTTATTTAGTTTTATATCCTACCTCACTAAAGCCGGACCACTGCCTAGATCAAAGGCAAACTCCACAAAGCCATCGTTTAGGTAAAGTGCTATAAAATCTCCTCGATGCTCTGGACCTGAGTACAGGATTAAGCCATCTGCCTGTTCGGGTTTAAGGGTCACTTTAAGCTCCAACCAGATGAGCGCAGTGTCGCCCAAGGGAGCGTAGCGCAGGAATGAGGAGCCATTGAATGCGGGAACCTTAAAGAAACGATTAATATTAAGACCAACAAAGTAAGAAAAGATTGCTTTAGGAATAAATACCTGCAGGTCCATTCGAATCTCGCACAGATCTCCCACAAAACCGATGGGACACAGGCATATGGCTCCTTGATCCGAGGGCAGGCACTTGCCACCATGTTGGCAAGGATATCTCACGCACTTATCAGTCGAGCAGTCCTCTGTGTAAAAAAAATATTAATATTGAGACAAGTTCTTAAATTAAGTATAAATAGCTTACGGATATCAAAACCATTTATGACATCGCCCAGCGGATGCTCTGTAAACTTATAGTCATGCTCGTTGGCCACAAAACGACGAATGCAGCCGGCAAATCCTTCCGCTAATGGTAATCGCTTAGCCAAACCAGTAATATTACCTATGCCACCCAGGAAAACTGGTTCCCGGAAGGTAATACGTGAGAATAAGCCCTGAAGAAAAGCAATTTAATTTGAAAAAGATTGTGTTGAACTTATGAAAGTTTAACTTACATTCGATCTGCCCTGAACTTTTGTTCCGTGGTTGAGCACCAGCCAGGCATCCCAACGATGACGGTAGATAATGACCGAGTTCCATTCGTTGAGGAGGATGGTCTCCCGGGATCTGACACTACCCACTCCCGAGCCACAATCAAACCAGAACTCCACGAAGCCCTTGTTCAGTAAAAGAGCCATAAAATCACCGGTGAGATCGTCCCGTTCTCCGCTCAAAAGGATAATGCCGTCAAAGGACTCTGGACGGAATTCAATGCGCAGTTGAACGTGTTTGTAGGCGCCATGGAGCGCCGGAAAAGCTAGCCAGGATCGCTTGGCGAAACGCGGGACATGGGCACGGATATCTGGTATATGATAATAAAATTAGTACAACAAGCTACTCAAGATAATGTTTTGGAAGATAGCACTTACCCTCCTGGCAGCCAATGCCTGTTTTGCCAAAGGGACAAAGACATCGGGAACTGGCGGCAGTGGCCTCCAAGGCACAGATTCCATCGGAGCCACAGTCAAGATTGCAAGTGGGTGAGCTGCTGCATAAAACGATAAAATTATACTAATTTACTTTAAACTACTACTACTACTTCTACTACTGCTACAGTATGTATGACAACCCCAATATGCAGATTTAAGTGGCTCTAGAATTCGTACAATTTCAGCATACTTAAGTTGCACATGACCAACAAAGGATTTTAAATTGGCTAAGGAATTTGCAGCACCCCCCAACGCTGGATTTTTATGACCCACCTGTCTGTTGCCATGGCTGCACCACCTCCAATCTGCTCCGTTGCTGATATGTTGCCAAGTCGACTTGGCTCCCTCGTGATATGCATTTGGACCTTATTGCTGGTTGCGTCTGGGTTCGTCATCTTCCTCCGGTTCTTGGCCGTGTTCGTATTGCTTGTCTGCTGATATGTTTGCGATTTGCTGTTGCGTCTTAAGTTTAATTGATTATTGTTGACATCGTCGTAGACGGACATGTCCGACTTGTAGCTGTAGCTATCGTAGTCATCGTTGTAATCCACATCCACTTGGTTCTGGCTTCCCCTCGACGAGGAGGTTGCCACGGGGGATCTCCTGGTGGTCGAGGTGGTTGTGCTTGTGGTTGTGCTCCTTGTGGTGCTCCTTCGTGGAGTTGGGGGCACTGAGGTCGGGGGCTTGGTGCTGGCCGCCTTGAAGTCGGCCACGTCCTGCTCCTGACCCTCGGACTCCGAATTGAAGTTGATGCTCTCCGCTGATATGTAGTAATCGTTTGAATTGACTTTCTGTTGCTGCTGCTGCTGCTGCTGAAGATTCAGCGATTGCTGCTTCTGCTCCTGCGTCTCCGAATTGCTGCTGTCCTCCAGTTCGCCGTAATCGTAGCTATCGCCCTCCGATCCGGACTCATCCTCCCCGTTTCCGTTGCCCGTCGGCGATGCGGACTGCGAGGCGGAGTCGCCGAACGAGGACTTAGCCATCGACTTGCCTCCATCGTCGTTGGCCAACTTGGCGCTAAACGAGGCGCCCTTCTGGTACAGCACATCCTCGTCCGACTTGCCACGCCCATCCAACCCATTGGCAGTGGCGTTAATTACTGGAAATCAGAATGGATCAAGTTGCGTGGTGAACACCGAAACGAAATCATCAATTTTCAAATTTTAATTAAATTTATTAAAGGACGAGGGTAAAAGGAAGGTTTTTATATAATCTAAGTAAAATGAAAACTATCTTGTAAAATCAAAGTAACAATTTTTAGCAAACCCATTAATGATGCAGTTCATTAAGAGGCATGCCAAAATCTGATTAAATTATAAATGTTATGGTCTTAGAATTAGTGACTTCTGAGGACTGAGATGTCTTCTTCACTGCGTTCCAAGCTTCTGACTAAAATTATAATACCCTCTATACAAATCGTTCTCAGCAATCTTTTAATTCCCTAATTGATTTAAAATTGATCTGTTTAGCTAATCATTCCCGTTTTTATTGAGGGAATACCTTGCCATAATCAAACTGTGCCATGTAATTTTTCCAACACATTGTCGAAATTGCAAAAATGAAATATAAAACACACGCACGTTAAATAATGTCGCATAACAACACACAAAAATATCAATTTGTCGGCCTGCCGGGGGGCAAAAACATTGTAGAGTCGAACAATCAGAAAATAATAATTCCCCAAACAAACCCGAACAGAAATGAATAATAACCGAGCGGGGCATGCAAATGTAATCGTGCCGTAATCCAGCCCACTTGGATGCCAGTCCCATCCATCCATTACACGGGGTGATTTTCGAATAATAACCGAAATGGCAAATCAATTTTGTGGCCAGTCAGGAACTGCAACTATGCATGGTTCGGGGGTAGGGGGATATAGAGATACAGGGATATAGGGATATAGCCATCCCAAATAACGCACCTTGACAGCCGTAACCATTCTTGCTCAGTTCGTAGCCCTCGATGCAGTCGCACTCGTACATTCCATCGTGGATCTCGTAGCAGAATTGTTCGCAGGGGCTGTTGTGTCCACAGTGGCCTGTTTTTTGGGAGAAATAGAGGGTTAGGGGGGATGGTTTAGTTGGCATTGTGGCATATAGATGGACGATAACGGGGTGCGTTTGCTTCCGACCGGCAACTTTGGGTTTGGCCCGCTTCTCGTTCGGCTCATAATTCCAGTTCACTTCAGTTGCGTTTAGTTTAGTTGAGTGTCCTGTCTGTCGGTCTCCGTCTACGTCTACTTCTACATCCAAGTCCATGTTTCCTGCTGCCGAGTCAGTGTGTGTGTGTGTGTGTCTGTGTGTTCCTGGGTGTGACCGACGTGTCCGCAATAAATTCTAATAAGCTTTAAGGACTTTGGGCCCGGTTCTCGGTTCTAGCCTGCTTCTGGCTGTGGCATACGCTTTTCGTAATTTACTGCTGGCCACGGCCACATTTCAAAGGCACCGCACAAATTCATAATGACTACTTAAATAACTCGGCTGGCCGATAGTTTAGGTAGTTACTTTTTTAGGGGCAAACTTTTTCGCACTCGGTTCGATGGTAATTTAAATGCAAATTCTGTAGGCGGGAGGTGGATCAAAATCACAGCCATTTGGCTTGCATTCTCGACACTCACTTGACACCGAAATTGTGCCACTGCTGGGAGGAAATGGTTGAAAAAAGAAATGCAACAAAAAAATGTAAAACATTACAGGCATTACGCATACGCCCGAGTGGCCCGGCACTTACGTCACACATTGTATTAAATGGAACGAACGCAGAGGCACTTTCTGAAGATGGAGACACGAACACGTCAGCTACTCTGTTAAAGTGCCATCAAAAGGGGAATGAAAGGGGTTGAAGGCGGATGGCGGCCAGGACACAGAGGCGTAGAAAGGGAGGACAAAGCTCGGGCATGCATGCTGGCTTGCTAGTTGATTAAGCAACTGTGGGGACGATTAAAGTGCACTGGACACAGAGGACACGAGCACACAGCCCAGCACGAATCCATTTGCATATGCACACAACCGAACACAGGCACCGAGGAGCTACTGCCCCCTTGGAAACTCCTTCGCCCGCCGGCTGTGCATTGCGTATTCAAATTGAAATTGAAAAATCGCATTTTGTATGCAATTGAAATCGAAGTGTCAGCAGCACACATCAGCATCGTCGCCACTGACAGATTCGCCCCCATATATCGGTGCTCGGTCGGTGCTGAAAATTTGACAACAGCCGTTGCATAACTTCCGATCCCTCACTTCGGTTGGGTTTTCTGGTTTTTCGGTCCACTCTCACGCATAATTAAGTCGCTCATTAATGTCAAAGGCCACACAATAGGACCTCGTTTATTGATATGTCGTGCGGAGTCGATCGGGGGGTCGGGGGGTCGGGGGGTCCTTCAAAACTGAAATGCCAATGCCAAATACCGAATTGCAAATACCCAAATTTCCACAATTAGGCACTTGGCAAAGGGGAAACGGGAAATGGGGCAGGGGAAAGGGGAAGGGAGTGTTTCATTAGGGTTTTGGATGTCAAACGCACCTTGGAATGCCGCCTCCTCTGGCTCCGCAATCGCGCTCACTGCGCCGCTGGCCCACGATGATGATGATGATGACGATGATAGCAGGACGAGGAGGAGCCACACGCAGACGACCCGGTAATGGTGATGCTTTGAAGTTGACATGCTGCACTCTGTCCACAGGTGTGCGCAATGGGGCGTATGCTTGATGCGGCCAAGGGTTCTCCTTTCCTTTTTGGGCGCTCAATTCAGTTGAGTTCGACGGCTGCGTTCGTTGGCGTCCCGATTCCGATTGCGATTCCGAGTCCTTTGGCCATCAGCCAGCGGCGAACATGGAGCGTGCATGCGTCTCGACGTTGCCTCCGCGACTGTTGCTCCTGTTCCTTGCCACGAGTCCTTGTGCCTCCGGAATGCTCCTGCGGCCTTACCACCTGAAAGTACACACACACACGCACGCAGAAACGCGACAACAAGCGCGCAATTAGTAGGCGGTAAAAGCAAGGCAAGAGCTCAAGCCAACGCAAACGCAAATCAAGTGGTCATTATAATATAACCACAAATTGCTAAACACGCAGTGGCCGAACGAAACATCGGAGGTGAAGAAGGTCGGTGCTGGAGGGGTGTTAGGGGGAATGCAGGGTGAACAAGGTGAGGTGGTAACCATTAAGCACACACCTGGAAAATAAATTAGTGCTTAAGTTGAGAAAATAAAATTATTTTGAATAAGCTGCGTTACTTTAAGTAATTTAAAGCTGTTCCTCAAACTATATCAGTATAAAATACATATTATCTTTATATTTTTAGGAATGGAATGTAGTTCGAAGGCCTTTAGAGCTTTCACCGGCACACAGAATTAAGTGAATTCACCCTTTTATCTCTCACTGTAGACAGGAGCATAGGCTTGAGCTCTGGCATGATTCATGGCGTTGGTAAAATCAATAGGAGCCACCATGGCAACGCCGCCACAACAAATAGACAAAGCCCCACATCAAGCGTGGCCACTCCTATTACCCAAAACCCAGCCCATCGGGCCCGCCCACTCGAAGTGCGCCCACCTGCCAACTGGCGTCCTACCTTAAGCCAAATACCGTGTGGTCTAGTAATTAGAAATCAATACGAGCACAATTCGGCAGAATGTGTACCCTGCATGGGAAGGCAAATAAGCTGGCGTAGATACCACCCGCAGATGGCAACAGTAGTAGTTGATGGAAAAATCGAAGATGGGGAAAAATCCAATTTTTTCGTTGCCTAATTTTGGGCTTTTCCGCTGGCCAATTTGAAATTGAAATGTCAAATGTCTCCAAGACGGAAGGCGAACGCGTGCAAATGTTGTTAAACCTTGGTGCCGCACTCATCTCCCGACTCATTCTCGCTTCCCTCACCCGTCTCTTTCTGCCGCCGTACTGCTATCTCTTTCGCTCAGGCATCGCACTTAACCCGTGCTCGAGCATAGCATACTTACTGGGGCAAACATTGCAGCCGCAGCATCTCCGCTGTTTCGGTTTTTGCTTTGCTGCTGCTGTTGCTGTTGCGACTGCTCTTCTTTCCTCCGCACTCCCTTTGTTTTTCTGGCTTTATTTATTTATACTCTCTGGTGTCCCACTGGTGGTACGAGGATTCGAGATTCAGGAAGTCCCCCAGACGAACGGATGTTTGATTTGATTAATTAAGCTAAACCAACTGGAAGCTGCTTCTATTAACTGTTTGCGCTGATGTTGCGTTATTTTGGTGTTTCATTTATATTGTTCTGGCAACTGGATAAAAATAGAGGAGTGCAAATACCATCTTGCCTTATTATTATTTTTAAAAGTTTTAAGACAAAAAGCTTTTTTAAAAATTAGTTGCCAAGATAAAGTTTAAGTAGACCAATAGACAATAAAACTTCTCGACTTATTCGGCTTATGAAAGTTTGAGGGGGTAAACTTTAAGATTATTAAAAGTTAATTATGAAAGAAATTCTTATAAACTTGTTTAAAGAACATTTGCTTTAATCACTTCGAATTGGCGACCTTTGTAAAACTATGAGTTAAATAAAATTGAAGGTTGTTGGGAATTTATGATACTCGATAAGCAATAAAGTAAAATATCTGAAACCTAAGAAACCTCTAAAACACTGTTACAGAATCTTCTTAAAGCGAATTTACCCCAGAAGAAAAGATAGTGTAAGCTCGAAATCGCTGTTGAAACCCCCTTGCAAGTGTTCTATATATTTTTATGGCAATTTTCATATGCCTGCGCTTAAACTCGCGTTGACTGCCTACGGCCTCGGGGGTTTTCCACCACCCACTTCCCCCTTTGGGGTTTCCTTTGCTGCACAAGTGTGTGTGTGTGTGTAAGCTAGGGGTGGGGGCTTAAATGGGTAAGCACTCGCGATGGTTGTGCGTGCAAAAAAACTTTTCGTTTTTTTATAAGTTTGACGTAAGGGCTAAAAAACCCATCACCATTCCGCACTGTCTCAAGTTGAGTCAGTCGAGGTTTCGTTTTTCGTATTTTTTTGTTTTTCGGGGGCGACCAAATGTTGCCGTATTCATTTATATCGATTTTTCCACCTTGGCTATTTACACACACACACAGTGGCACACACACTACACTAACACACAGACGACGGGGCAGAGAGGTTGACATACTACCCACATACTTCTTTTTGTACATTTGTATTTGCGCACTCTCTACGTTATATTTTCGCATTTCTTTCATTCGGGATTTCCCCACTGCCTACCCCTTTTCTCTTTTTGTGTTTTTTTTGCATTTTTATTGCGTTTTTAATGGCATTTCTTTCCGGTACGACGCCTCCGAATGGCCAGCAATGTAGAATGTTGAAGCCCGTCGCCCAGAAATCGCTTTTGTGTGGGTGCGACTAAGGGGATTCCCCGCATTCTCCCCCATTCCACCTTTCCGTTTTTCAGGAGCCCAAATGCATGTCGATGCCGATGTGTGGATGGAAAACTCATTATTCAGGTAAGCAGCGGCACAAAAACGTGCGCTCATTTGCCTGGAAAATGCGACCTCAGAAACTAATTAGAACGCATGGGTATCGAAATTAATAGGCTGTCGCTCAATCCACACAAAACTCTACTCCTTCGACTATATCCATTCTTGACTCTCTCGCTTTTGCGAAAAAGTTGATCCAACCAATTAGCCTAATGGACAAAAATGAATGCTTCAAGTGGCAGTGATTTAATTACACAATTAAGAGCTCATTGGGCAGCGGTCTTTCATCGTGGAAGTCTGATATCCGATAGTTGGCTTTACGGAATCCATATTCGTCGCTGGGGTCATTTATCACAGATTACCGACTTTTATTTGAGTTGAGTGAAAGCCCTGGGATAAAGTTTATGCATCGTAAATCGTAAACTCAAAACTTTCCCCCACTAGGTACTACGTGACCACAAAGTGAGGCGGAATTTTTTTGCCGGAATACCAGAGTTGCCGACCATAACAAATGATCAAATTGCTCTGGAGAGGACCAAAACTTTTGTCCAGAGATATGTCCGAAAACTATGAGGTTGCGCCCCAGTGAAAGTGAACCGGATAAGTGGAAACCGAATTATTTGCAGGCAAATAAAGGGTTGCCTGCTTTTGGGCGAATTTTCCACTAAGTGGCTTATGCGGCGGAAAATTCTAGGGGTAAGCCTAAACCTCAGCTGCTTTTCAATTATTTAGAAGCTGCTCTCGATACCATGGCTAGTTTATTGATTCAAAAGGCAAACAAGGCCAAACAAAATGGCAGCCACAGTGTAATATCCATGGCTGATGTCACGCAAAAACTTTATATAGAAAGCCAATAAAGGGGAAGTCCCCGGGCGACTGGAATCAAACCTACAGAACGGAAAAGTTAAGTTGCAAACGAAACAAAACAAAGCGAAAACTAAAACAGCAAACAGCGGTGTACAATAAAAGCGGAGAACAGAAATGGAAACAGAAGCGGAACACAGAAAACAGAAGCTGAAACTGAATCTGAAACCGAGGCAGCAGCCGAACACAAAGGGAAAACGTTAGTCCAGCAATAAATTGTGTTTTTATAAGGCAGGTAAATAGAGCACAAAATCCGTGGAGAGCCAATTGGGTGGCCAGCAACCACAAAATACACACAAAAACAATGTTCGGGGGAAGGAAGGCAAGTTCGTTCTTGAGGGGGAGGAACTCGAATCGACTCGATTCACGCATGCCAGACTTCTGACTCCCAAAGACTGGCCGAAATGACAGGCAAGAGACAACCGAGAGACCACAGTGAAGATACGTTAATTGGGCTAATCTGCGTCGCTATTCCATCACATTAAAGCGGGTTTACGGGAAACCATATGCATACACCAGATTTCAGGGGAGAGGGAAAAAGTTAATTACTTTGTAATTTTATTTAAGCACGAAATCTGATAAACGTGACCTTTTACAGAAGGCTTTTTCATGAAAAATTTATCAACAACACGAAATCTAATAACTATAAATGTCACTGGAAAGGAATATTGTTGATTCAAATCTAAACCCCACAACAAAGATATTGGGTGGTGCAACCTTTATTGAAAAAAAATATTGAGTATTGCTTTCATTTCTCAATTTTTTTGACCTTTTAGCAGATAGCGCATAAAACGGTCCAAATAAAAAAAGTCCAGTGGTTAACAACATATATAAACCAATTGATAACTTTTGATCTACTACCCGCATCCGTTTTAATTAACTTAAAGTGTCAGCTTACCAAGGATTCGTATTTTTAATTGATAAAAAAATACAAATAAATGCCCACATGCGTTTTATAAACCTCGCATTGAAATAGTAAACTATGTTTATTTTGCTTTCAGTAATAAATAAATAAATGGAATGCACGTAACCAATTCGATTTAGGTCTGTTTTAGTAAGCCTTTATAAAAACATACGAGTTATTTTCAAAGTATTAAATCAATACTATTGGACTTTATGACTCTTGGGACATCTAGTTGAGCTTAATAGGTAAACAACAGATTTAATAATTTTAATTTGTTAAAACTTTTAGCTTATTTAGTTTAGATAAGCCTAGGATTTTATTCGGCGGTAGTTATTACTAATCATGACACCCTTGGATTTTAAATATAAAAAGTAAACTATTGCTTGTCTTAAGAAGCATAAACTGATCTTCATTTCTAGCATTATATGTAAATAAACTATTGGGTGGAGTTTAGGATAACTATTAAATAGGTGTTTCGCCGCTAGTGTCCACTGTAATAGCCAAGTGGTTTGGCGCGTTTTTCTTGCGGATTATCTTGCCTATGCTTTGAGTGCTTAAACATCGGCCCAACGTCCTACTAAATGTATATATCCTCCTATATGCGGGACGCGGGCCTAATTTATGGCGAATTCGCAGGTGCGCATTTTACTTGAAAGCTGTCAAAGACCGCGTTCCTTGCCACAACGACAACAACAACAAGAACAATAATGCCAACAAAGGCAAAAACAACAAAGTAATTTCCCAGCAAAGACCCAAGGACTAAAACAAAAGCAAGCACACGCACACACACGAACACAGCTCGAGGGGCGCCGCGTGTGTGTGTGAGTGGGTGATTTTATGTGAGTGCTTGTGTGCGTGTGGGTGGAAAAAGGGGAACTCCCCCAAAAGACTTTTGAACTGCTGGCGATGTGAACGAACTGGTAATTATCAACATCATCATTGCAACTTTAGTTTGACCCAAAAATCGCAATAAATAAAAGTGGTGCTTGCATGTATGTATATATGTATCAGTAAAGAATACGCGAGCATGTGCGAGTGTGAATATATTTGTATATGTAAAGGGCAGTGGAGTGGCCACTTGAAATGCGCTGGCCACATAAATTTCCATTATTTCATTTCGCATTTTTCCGTCTTCTTAAACTACAACACACACACACAAGAACAAATCCTTACGGTTGCTGTTGCTCCTGCTCTTCTTCTTCTGCCTCTGGACAAGTACCGTTGCTTCGTCCTCGTTGATTTCTGATTTCTCCTCTCCTCCGCCTCCTCCTTGTGCTTTATTTTTCGGCGTTCAGCGATTTTCGTGGTATTTACATTTACACACTCCTGCACACCCACACACTCTCACTCACTCACTCACTCACTGTGGGGGACTCACACACACACTGACACATTCAGCTGTCGTATAAGCTGACTTTCACATTGCACTTGCGAATTTTCAATCGGAGCACTCGAAAATCCACAATTACGAGGGACTTCCACGTTTTTGGCTAGTTCCCTTCTATGTATTTTGCTTTATCGCTTTCGTTGTGCGGCTGTGTGTATATGTATTATTTTGGTTGTATCCTGCGAGCGGATGTCTGATGACGGCGGATACGGATGATTTCTGGCGTTTTTAGCGAATCCGTATCTGTTTTCGTGGAGCGTAACGTTTTTACACTCTAATTGACGGGGGACTACTGAGCGTATGAGTGTCGAAACGGAATGGAAATGGCCATTTGGCACGGGAGAGATTGAGCGAGCGCCAAGCAGTCGCAGGAAAAAAACAAACCCTCGGCTGACAGCTCGAAGAGAGGCAAAACAGGAGAGTCCTTGGTCCTTGGCGTTGTTGTAATATCCGATTCCCGATTATCCGGCCATGTAAAGAGGCGCCAACTTAATTTCCACAGTTAAACTTGGCTTGAGGGTTGCCAGCGTAGATTCTCAGATTTTAAAAAGGAGTAATTGATTAAAAGAAGTTGAAAGTATGATTTGAAATATCAGTATCTACATCAGTAGGTCAAATTAATAAGAAAAATATATTATCGTTTCCAAAGGCATCCAAACACAAATGTATATAAAATAATCAGCATTCGTAGTATATATTGTGAAACGGTTTTTTAGAGACCACATGGCAACCATGAAGCATCTCAACCAGCTCCCTTTCTCAAAAACTCTCACCCCTCTTCGTGCAGTTACTCTCCCACGCACGCATGCGCTACAGGAGAGGACCCAAACATTCCGGGCAACAACAGAAAAGAGAGACGTTAACGGTGATGGATGGATAGCAATGGCCAGAGAGCGTATGTTAAACAACAGCTTGTTGTTGCCGCTGTCTGAAAGTTAACAGTTGACAGGACAATAAACACCTTCGAAGAGAGCCAGCAACACTTTAAGGGACATAAGCCCATAATGAACTCGACGACACGCGTGGACAAAAACAACACCAGACGCCTTTGCGGTGGGTGGGGTGTAGGGGGTGTTGTATTTTCAAGGGTGTGGGCTTGTGTGCAGTGGCCAGTAAGTCAGCTGATCAAGTTGCAGGGGTTGATGAAGGGTTGTTGTTTGCCTGCCGAAAGCAATGATAAAAAAGAAAAACATATTGGTGAAGGAGGCATGTCCAGGAGGCCAGTGCCCAATCCATCTCCCCTTTATCCTTACGCCCACCCTGCGATGGTAACCGAGACTTGGCAAGTCTGCGGCATTGCTGTTGTTGTTTTTGTCGGGGTTGTTGCTGCATTGACAAGTCAACGTTACTAATGACCCATCGCTATTCATGACCCCCGACAAAAGGAACGACATATAGCATGGGTGTTTACAAGTCTGTCTGCACAGGAAAAAATCTTCTATAGCGTAAGTACTCTAAATATACCAATTAAATAAAGGGACTCTTTAAAGTAAATCTCACAAATATACGTAACAATGACAACAAGAAGTGGAACTGTAGTGGAATGCCCTTATCTAATATTTTCATTACTTATTTATTATCTTTTGTAATGCATTGAGAAATTCATACATCCTACAGATACGAAGACTATTTAAGGCTAAAAACTTTCTTTCCATAATTATATTGTTTTTTCTCTGTGCACTTCCTTTGTTGCAGGCTTAGTGGGTGCATTTTCCAGGCCCTCGCTGCACTGCCATCCCTTCGGCATTCAGCAAATGAGGCATTAATATCCAGACGGGGACCTCCCGAACCCAGAGCTCAAAAGCCAGGGCCCGAAACCCAAGCGGCGTCCCCTTTCCTTCCGCAAGCCCTCGGGCTTCCCAGCTCCGGCTTCCATGTTTTCGAGTATGTCAGGGCAAATATTAGTATTCCACTTCACTGTGAGCATTTTGTAATGGAAAGTGTTGTTGTCGTCGTCGTAGCTCTCGTCCTGCTGCATATCCATCAGTCGGGCAGCCAAGCGCAAGTAATGTGTCACATTACAAATGTTGTTTCCGTTCCGCCACTCCATTCTAAGTACTTCCCCCATCACCTAAATCCGCGATGCAGTTCAATAACAAAAGTATTAACCACTCTACTTGCTGAAATCGACACAACCATAAAAGCAATAAGCGGCACTTTATTAACTTATCAAGCAGAAGCAAGAATTATGGGGGCACTCGATACGTTATGGGGCTTAATGCAGCAGCAGCAATGCATTGATGTAGAACACCAAGGCCAGATCGCTTATGTGCTGACTATCGTCGTCATCAGCCAATATATCCTTCGGCGAGTCCCCTGCAAGCCAGCTGCCAATTTCCATTACGTTGCGCCAGTTGACAAACTCATTGTAGCCAAACAATCCGCAGATGGTTGCTGCGGTGGCAGAGAGATGTGTGGCAGTGAGATATGTGGCGGAGATATGTGTCAGCGATACGAGCGAGGATGGCCCTTAGAACAGCATCCACAACCCAGTGACCCCAGCTCACCTTGCTCCAGATACAGATCGCGATATACAGCTGGCAGCCCCAGGCTCCGGATGGCATTCTGTTCGCGTTCCACCTCATCGCACTGACTCCTGGCCAGCAGTTCGTACACCTGAGGTGGGCTCAGGCGGGGGGCACACACGTGGTGCTGCAGCACATAAAGCAGGAGGACCCTAGGATAGGATAGAACCAGCTGAAGTCAGGGAAGTGTTCACTGGTACTTACTGGTGGGTCCTCTGGTATCCGTAAGCTGGCGCATCGCTGGCCATTAGCTCCAAGCATTCATCAGAGTGGAACTTGCAGCTAGGGGGTTTCATCTCCACAATCTCCCGGAGACAGAAATCTGTTTAATATACATTTAGGGAGGTAAAAAAACACACACGAAAAGCAATACAAACTTACCCGATTGAGTCCGATTAGGCTGTCCCTCGTTAACGACTTTTGAATAGACTTCCGCTAGCTGCTCGTACTCTCCATTGGCATTCAGTTCCCCCAATCTTAGCGAGGGTGGCAGCAGCAAAATGTTTTTTTGAAAAGCAATGCTAAGGACTACGCAGAAATTATTAAAAATTTTACAGTTTACAATTGTCCATAATAATCATACTTTCACCCTGGGTTCCTCGATCCCTAACCATTCCCGATCGGTCCCTGATGTGCTCCAGCCTGTGCAGCAGATGGTAGTAGAGTTGCCGTTCATAACGCGTGGGCGCCACGTATCGCAATTTCTCTGGAATGGACAGGGCATAAATAAATTCGCACATCCGTCATCCGTATCGCTGGTTTTCGGTTCATTGGGCTCACGTTTTATCAGGAATTGCGAGAGGAGCAGGGCGAATGTGGAGCTGGCACTGAGGCTTCGTCCGCCGGAGAGCCCGTCTAGGAGTCGGTAGATGCGATGCGGCAACTCCTGGTCAATTTCAGCTTGAGCTCCTCGGATTGGTATCAAAAAACAGCCGCTAATGGCTAAAATCAGAGTGTATCTTAGGCCGACAAGCAACATGTTGTCGGCTTACCAACCCGGAGGCTTCTATATCTCCTTTCGTCCTGGCCACTTCGAAGTCACTTCGGAGGCCGTCTTTGATTTCGCCACTTCATGAAGATTAATTGAGCCGCATTTGTTCTGTCCGCCGTGCGGGGGCGAGTCCAGGGCTCTCTTATTCGTCCCCGGGGTGCGAAATATAAAGTTTCTCATATTAATCACAATTTACAGCTGGATACATTTCGCAGATTGAAGGATTGACTTTAAGTTTTAAGTGTTAAAGTGGGTAGCATGCCAAATTTAATGAATTTAAAAATTTTATACCGTTACGATTTCCCGCCATGTAGCATGAATTTAACATGGCTGCAAACGGGTAACAGAATTTTTAGTAAATTTTGATTAGGTTTCAAACAGCCTGCCATTGCCTTACTTGTCGTCAAAATTATTAATAAGCTCTCTAAAAAATAAAAATATATAAAAATAACAAGAACATTTTATTTTCAGTGAAGTCGCGTTAGTCCGTACAAGTCACCAAATGTCAACTGGTCACACTGACTTGCCACTTTTTCTTTGTGTAATTTTTTGTAGTGAAAAACGGTAGAGTTTAAAGCACAGTTTACGGTTAAATAAAGAGAACCACAAGCGTTTCCAATGTCGGAGAACAAGGAAGACACCTTAGCCAGTTTTCAGGTAACGCAATTCATTGACTAGCAGGGGAAATTCTTTCAATTTCGCTGCGCACATTGCGATGCGTGTGCGCTTTTTTGGTGTGTGGGTGACTTTGGTAGATAGTTCCCATATCGAACTATGAGGTACTTATGGTTGCTATGTTACTCTGTGATCTTCCTCAGAACATAACGGGCATCGACGATGTGGGCGAGGCCTTCTCCCATTTGGAGGCCGCCGACTGGAACCTGATGGTGAGTGTCCTTTGTTCGCCAGTCCCCCATCTCCGCACATGCGTGGTCCTAATTGCGTTTTGTTTTTGCCCAGGATGCCCTGAGTCGGGTGATGCCTCACGAGGACTCTCCGCTGGCCATCCCCGTCCAGCAGTCTGAGCCTCCGGCCAGGAACCCTGTTGAGAGCACCAATGGCTTCCGACCGCCTGGATACGAGGAGCTCCCTGGTCCCTCTAATGCAGCGGGATTCTTCGGGGCCGCGTTGCAAAACCAGAACCAGAATCTAAACCTTCATCAGCCGCACCATCTACAGCAGAGATTTCCCAGTGAGTTAAACGTGATTGCGCTGCTTTTGTGCCTTGTCTTGAAACGTATCTACTATAGCGTCACAATTGCTAGCCCAGCTGACGTCCAGCATTAACCTGGATCCCGCATCCAGCCAGAACAACAACCAGAACGTGATTACCTTTAACATTCACTTCAACCAGCAGCTGTACCAGGTCCGCTTGCCGTCGGAGGCAACAATTGGTAAGCATTTATCTACGCCGCAAATGAAGATTGTTGATAACTTATAAAACTCACTTTATAGAGCAACTGAAGCGCAAAATCTTCGATGAGACAAGCGTGCCTGTATGCCGACAGGCCATTCGCGGCTGGCCGCCTTCGAAGGCCAGCGATGCCCAGCAGCTGGGCACGCGACTCTGCAATCTGGACCTCGCTCAGGAGAACGAACTGATCCTGGTGGATCTCACCGATGACGGTTTCATGGACACCGAACAGTAGGATGATCTCTACATTATTTAGATCCCTTTAAACACCCCAATTTTTTGCAGGGATGATGTAACGCAACGAGTGGACAAGACCTTCACCATTCACATACAATTCGAGTCGGACACCCCACTTACACTTAGCCTGCCAGGAGGAACCACAATGCAGGCACTAAAGATGAACGTGTACGACATCAAAAGCATACCAGTGCGCCACCAAGAGTGGACTGGCTGGCCCAATGGTTGTGACAACGAAACCACTCTGGCGGTAAGTCAAATTAGTTTTTTTTTTCCTCAAAACTCCGAACTAATAAGACTCTGATCTTCGTAGCAATCTGGCATTGAGCTGTCGCACAGGTTCGCAGTACGCAGCACAGCGCGACCAGCTCAAACGAATTCCAACCAGCCCAACGCTTTCGAGGTGGTGACCGTGGACAGCGAGAGCTCGGCAGATGAGTTCGAGGATGCCACAGACTTTAACAACGCCGAGTACATATTCACCGATTCACCGCCTGCTCAGCCGCTCAACAGACACTTAAGTGAGCTTTCTTACTAACGTGATCTTTAAGAAGTGGGTAAAGTTTTTCTGTTTTCCAGTACCAAACAACACGGATGACGAGACGAGTGGTTCCACGCAATTTGTTGAGAACTACAAGTTGCGTTATGGTGATCCGCACCCCGAGTTCTTCGTAGGCAGCCTAGAAAGCGCCAAGCAGCTGGCCTGCCAAAGACCCGCGAAGGAGGTAATCTCTATAATATTGAAAGGGCAACATCATTTATAAGAAGTATCGTTATCTTGTAATCTTTCAGCGCAAGCTTCTGGCTATTTACTTGCATCATGGTAAGAGCATTCAGATCAACGTTTTCTGTGATCAGCTGATGAAACACGAGAGCATTATCCAAACCTTCAGAGAGAAGTTTGTTCTTTACGGCTGGGATATGACCTACGAAAGCAACAAGGACATGTGAGCTGGCATTGTAAGCCACCTGGATGTCTTATTATTGATCTCCAAATGTGATCCACAGGTTTCTTTCCTCGCTAACGGCTTGTATTAGCAGCAACGCCTCGCTGACGGCCAGGAATATTAAGTTGGATAAGCTGCCGGCCATTATGCTGGTGGGAAAGAGCCGCCAGTTAGGCAGCAACTGCGAGGTTCTATCTGTGATTCATGGTAAGTTTGCCAAGTGTGCCATAAAATCTGTTTCTAATGTATTACCTTATCTCAGGAAACATTGGTCTGGATGATCTGCTGACGAGGCTCATTGAAACCTGCGAGATGTTCGAGCAGCAGCTGCAGGTGGAGATCCGGGAAGAGGACGCACGAGCCGCTCGGGATCAGGTTAAGGCCGAGCAGGACATGGCCTACCAGCAAACCTTGCAGGCCGACATGGCCAAAGATGCGGCAAAGCGGCAAAAGGAGGCCGCCCAGTTGGCCGAGCGAAAACGCATGGAGTCCGAGAGAGCCGAGGAAGATGCTAGACGCGAGTCCATTAGATTAGTTGTAAGTTGAGAAGGCAAAATGCCAAAACTGGATTGTAACACTTTTCCGCACAGGCTCAACAATCCCTACCTCAGGAGCCGTCCGAACAAGTGGCGGGCACCTCTAAGATCCGTGTGCGTAAGCCGACGGGCGATTTTCTGGAGCGGCGCTTCTTTATCAGCAACAACCTGCAGGTAAATGTCACTCAAACCTATTACGAAGCACCTTTGGATAACATTTTTCGTTTAAAACAGGATCTGCTTAACTTTGTGACGGCCAATGGGTTCCTTATCGAGGAGTATAAACTAATCCGTAATTGGCCACGGCGCGATCTCACGGCAATGGAGGGTAGCCAAACACTGGAGACGCTCAAGCTCTATCCGCAGGAAACGGTCATCCTGGAGGAGCGATGATTCCGCTCTTTATTTTAAGGCATTTCGTTCGATTGGGTTTAGTTTTTGCATTAATATTTGAAAACTGTAGAACTATCTATTATTTACGTACTTTAATTTAGAGGAGCAAACGAAAAGTTTACAAAAGCATACACACCACATACATACATACCTATATCTAACGATAATGATTATGATCTAGCTGCAGTTAAGAGTAAAGGTTTTATACAACTAAATACTACGCATAGGAAATCCAGATTCAGATCCAGATCAATCCGATCGAGCAGCCCCAGCACCAGATTCTACCGGTAATCGTACATATATGCATATAGCGGAGCAGAAATGAAAAGAGCAGAAAAAAAAAACAGCTAAGAAAAGAAACAAAATCACTGCATTTATGTTGGCTTGTTTTATTTTATTAATAATAAATTATATAACATTTACTGAATGCTCCGCCCTAGGTTACACTTGCGCCTAATTACACTTAACAACATAACGCTGGACACGTGGGAAGGGGAAAGGGGGGTCTGGGTGGGTCGCAGGGCAGAGCCGTGGGCGGAAGGGGTTAAACAATGAGCACACAAAACTGATACGAGTATTGGGGGGGGAGCAGGTTATTGGCCATCCAGGATCAGGCGCCTACGACTTGCCCAGGAACTGCTCGATGGGTGCCAGCACCACCAGCAGGATCAGCACCACAACGAAGAGCACCAGCACTACTGTGTACACCCCGAGCAATCCTTTGCGCATGCCCGCATACTGAAAAGAGGGGAAGCACCGAATTAGAATAGCTTCAAAAATCCCAAAAATAACTCACGGGAGCATCCATCTTCCGCTCCATGCTCATGCCGTTCCGCATGGCATGCTGCTGATGATGCGAGATGTCGCCCATTTGGAAGGAGCTCGCCCGCTGGCTGAGGTGGCGCTCCGAGGCCATTCCGGCGACCTGCCAATGATTCAAGCACAAACCGATCTACACATTAGGGGACGTAGCCACCAGTTCCCGAGGAGATGATGGGTGACGGATGAATTAGTATCGAATGAATGAACTTTTAGGGACTCAACAAGAACCACTGTACAGGCAGGCGATGCAGGGTCTACTCTTTGTACACTTTGGGGTCATGATTAGAGGGGCAAACCAAACCCAAATCTTAGCTAGATTCACTTACGGAGAATATCAGGTGGACGAGCACGTGAACCACCACGAAGCTAACCAGGATCCAGTCCATCCATTCTGGCAGTTCAGCTTTGGGCAGCTTCACCGAGAAGAAGATGGTTACAACTGGAAAGGCGAGGGGTATTTAAGTAACCTATTTTGCTAATCCTCTTGAATGTAGACATACTTCCCAGGATGTGGGCCAGATTTCCACCCAGCCAATGACCCCAGTTGAAGTAGGGTCGCTTTTTGTCTTTGGGTCCTGGCCGGAATAATGCTCCAATGGGTTGGATGAAGCACAGAATGACCGTGATCAGTCCAATAATTGAGTGGGCATGCCACACTGCACGCTTCAGTTCCACCCAGATGAGCACATAGGCAGCCACCGTGAGCGACCAGGTGGTGACCATGAGCAAACGATGCCAGGCGAACCACTGATCCTTGCCGCAACTCTGGCTGCCCACCCACGTCTGCTTGAAGTAGCGCGCGAAGATGATGCCCAGCGAGGTGGTTCCAATCCAGGCTGCAATCATGAAGGCTCCGTGGAGCTCAATCAGCAGCCTGCTTGATCCTCCCAAATCCTGCACCACCGCCAGATTGATGGCCTGTGCCGAAGGCAGGCGGCCAATGTCGTGGTAGCCCACACTGTTCTCCTTCAGACTGCTGCCGGAGGCCACCAGTAGGTGGTACTTGCCATTGCGCAGGTCAAAGGTGCGTCCCTGAACATTGGTTACCGCGTCCCTTTGCACCCGGCAGTAGATCACACCGTCCACAATGGAGGCATCCAACAGGCGGGCTGAGTTTTGGCTCTGCAAGTAATTAAGTTTAATAATTTTATGTTTTAGAGAATAAAAATTGAAATTAAGAGTGCAGAGATTAAGGAACTCCTAACTTACCACACTAGATCTCACTGCCGAGTAAGGAGAGGCTGAAGTCAGGGAAGAATACAGGTTGACCCTTCCATTCTCGGGCACACACTCGGTGGTCAGGTCGTCACCCATTTTGGCGTCATCGGAAAGACCCACAGCCACATAAGCGGCATTGGTTTCTGCGAAAGAAAGCCAAGAACATGAAGAGGGAGATGCCACTTAGTCATCCGGTGACTCACCCTTGCCCGACTGAATCTCGAACTCGAAGATATCGCCCCTCACCGAAACCATAGTGACGGCCTTGCAGTTGTGGGTGACCAAGCAACCATCCGGAAAACCAAAGCAGTTCTTGCTCTCCCCGCAGCCATTGTAGATGGGATCTGGGACAAAGGTAGCCATGTTGCTTGGTTGGACATTAGGGGGGTTGGCCAATAGGGGGCGCGAGTGGTTCCCGCGAAGGCAGGAGGACCCTGCGTGGGCAGTGAAGGAGCCGTCACATCGCGACGGACTATCTGAACGGGTTGCGAGGGCACTCCCACCCAGAATTCATTGTAGCTTTGGGCAATCGTGGCACTGGAGTTTGAAATCAAAGGATTTAAAGCATTTAATTAAAGAAATTAAAGGATTTAAATTTAGTGATCGTTCGTTTTTGTTTTCATTAATTCCTGGCTTCAAAATGCCGAAAGATAAAATAATAATATAGTTTTAATGAATTCACATTGGAGTCTTTTTTTTTTCTTGAGTAAGTATGACTCACTTGAAGATCACCTGGCCGAGGAAGTCCACTGGTGACTGCCACTCGAGGAGCACATGCTGCTTGGGCCCGGCATTGCTGTGGGTGGCCGAGTTGTTCACGGAGTTCTCGCAGTTCATCAGCTTGATGGTTCCGTCGCGGGCCGGTCCGAATTGCCCGACAATCTGGTGGGGGGGATTGCGGTTCCTCGCCTGGATCATGTAGCCGCCGAAGCTCAGGCCGGCTGGCACCCCAGTCAGATCCACGCGGAGGGTCTGACCCTGGCCGAGGGTCGTCGAGGAGGTTTCCACCCTGAAGGGCGACACGCTGCTCTGGGGCAGCACACTGCCACCGCCGTGGAACGGCAGCATGGTGTCGCACACGGTTTCCGGGGCACCTTGCGGGAGACTCTGGCCCGGATCCGGCCAAGTGACCACCGCCAGCAAGCCAATCACGAGCGTCAGCCAACTCCGTATCGTCAGCGACCGCGTCATCGTGGAGCACCTGAGGAGCAGACAATGCCGAGTTGAGTTGCTATCGAATCGGGCGGAATTGAGTGATCAGAAGCGAACCGTGTCCCGGCTTCCGTTCCCCTTTGTTTGCCAACCCCCTCCCCCTCCTCCTCCTCCACGAAAATACAAGCTATGTATCTGAAAACCCCGTCAAACATTCGCCATTTCCATCTTCTGTCGTCTGTTTAATTACCATGGCATAAATAATTGCTGCCCCGCTTATCGGGGGCACCTTTTCAGCGAACCCGCAAACAATGAATTGCGAATGTATCTGCACATCTACATATTTGATAACGATCAGGAGTGTCTATAACTTCTGAATAGTTGGGTACTTCAAATACCCTGAGTGATTGAGTAATGGTGTTCGATTTGTTAGAACGAGGTAAATATTAATTTAATTGTATGTTGAGGCTCCTAACGAAGGAAAACAAAAAGTATTCCGAATTATATGTTATTATACTCACTGACTGCTGCGAAACCCAGAAACTCTCAAGATCTGAACTTCCTGAGAAAATCATCGTTTCTAAAGTGTCTATCACCAAAATTATAGAAAAACTTAACAAACACTGCACCTATTTTATTACTAATTCTAGAAAATCAGGATCGATATGGGTCCATATCAGTCACTCGATATGATTATATTCAGCGCTACATGTATCGCTTAACACCATTTAGCTTTCAGTTTGCTGGCCACTCAGCGCTTATCACCTGGGGAATTTGGCTTGTCAGGCATCACTGCGTATGCGTTATATTCCGAGTAACTGGAAATATAAACGCATACGCTAATAAATCGGGCTAATGGCTAGTAAATCTAATTGCCCGCTGGTGGGGCCATAAATTAAATGTTAATTACACTTGGGCAAATCGCTTCATTATATTCGAGTGCAATTGTTTTTTGTCAAGGGGTTTCAAAGGGTGCTACTTCTTTTTACTCGCCCCGATTTGTTTTTATTGGCGGGTTAACAATATATTAACGAGGTCAGTTCCCTCGTGAGTCAGAGAATGACTTTTGCTTTCGTCGTGATCAGCCAATCCAATTCAAGATCAAGACCAACGAGGAAGTGAGTGGGCAGAATACATTATGCGGTGCACCTGGGACTTTCCCATGAGCGCTGGGAATTCAGACGACTGTGATTCATCGCTATATCACGAGTTTATCTGTATCTCCAGTCCGTCTGCGTCGTACTATATCTCCCGCTCCGTGTCAAGAATTCGAATTGAACTTGAATTTGAAAGCGTTTACGATTAACCTTGAGCGGTTTATAGCACATGTATCTCAGCGGCCATATATGCGTGTTTTTTAATTCATTTGCCTTTCTTTGAAATGCCAGCAAAATGTTAATTAAAGCGCGGCTTGAGCCAAAGCTTCATACAGTCATTGTATATATCTTATTTTGGCAGCTTTGGAATCGGTGTTATTGAATTGTTGGGTCTTTTTAGAACCGCACAATGGGAGTTCGAATTTGCCTAGACCTTGAAAGTCAAACTTATTGATAGCGAGTGATTTATCCGAAAAAGCATTCACCCAGACCTTCGCTTATGTATCTCTATGTATTTATCTACCTTATTGGGTACACACATATCTGGTGGTAGTTCGCACTCTGTAGAAGGCAAAGTGAAAACCGAAACGAATTTCACCGGCCGCCGTGGCACAAAAAATAACAACGATAAATGCTTTCCATTAAATTCTTGGCACATTAATAAGTGTTTCGCGGCATATAGCCATTGGCCCCCATACAACCACGACTCGAAATATTCAACCTGGGCTCGGCTTTTGTTTTTGAACGTGAGACAAAACTGATTAGCGACTTTTCCGAAACAACAATGAGCCATTATGTGGGCCCGAGCACTTGACTCCAACATGCTCATTGTGAGCGGTATATATCGTTATATAGCGCTATATAGCATGTGCACAAATATGTGTATATGCATTGCACACATAGAGCTTGTCATGCCCTTGTTAAAAAGCCAGTTTTGAAACTTGTACAAAAAAATAATCGCAATTTGAATGCTGTCGGTGTGTGTCTACACGAAATACCCACTTGAATTTGACAGACCAACTCTAATTGCTTCGATCAATGCAAAAGGTATGTAGATCGCATTGAAGGGGTAAACGACTCGTTATAATTTGCTTTCTTGAGATGGTGACCACTTCAGGTTGTTTACCAAAGACCTGCTCAATCATCCTCTTGAAAAGTTGCGTAAAGTTAGCATAATTGCCAAACGCCTGCAAGTTGATAAGATTGGATTTGACTTTGGTAAAATCAAGATTATCACTCAATCAGACCAAGAAACCGTTCGTATCGCCTTGTTTTTTTTTTTTCATCAACGATTAGGCGGATGAGTTGACTATTTCTGGTTGATTTTATACCCCATGCCAAGTAATGGCTTTTGACCCCGTCAAAAGAGTTCGAAGGGGTGTTGTTTTGTGGGTGTGGGTTTGGTCAAGGTGGTCAACGAATTTCCTTGCATTGCAGCAGTCTTGGCCGGACATCGCGTGCCAGAACCTGTGTAAACTGGGTTAACAACTAGCCTGTAGTGCGCAGTTCCAGGCAACCAAGTATATGACCCTTTACTTCGATGGTAAAACCAACCGAACGAAGCATTAAATTGGGGTTGGTATTTAATTTACAGGTTGGTCCTATGCATACCGAAGAAGATTGATCAACATTTGCTTTAAGAACCTGATTGACATGTGCCAGAGCAGTCCTAAATTAATGTTTAATCTGGCGATAAACAACAGGTCATCAAGGTTTTTATGGTTCTACTACTAGTTGATAGAGAGTATTATAAGGAAATACATCGGCTAGAGGGCTTTCATTAGGCAATAGACCTAAAAAGCTTATTATTTTCTGCTATATTGTTACTAAGTTTTTTTTATATTACAGATAAAATGTTATATAGCTATTTGCATGATAAATTCAGCCAACTATGTTCTCACTTTTACACTTTTTTCGAAAAGCTCACTTTAAACTGAGGGCAAATTAATTGACTGAGATCCGAACAGGTGTTCTCTGTTAAATGCTTAAACTGTGTTGAAGTTGTTTGGCCGAGAAAAAGGCCTTTACGACTGGAATATTGATTCGTGGTATGCACATAAAACCGTCATTAGATGACATCATAAGGCACAGATCGAGGAAATCGCCGCGGTGTGAGAGCAAAACAAAAAAAACTGTACCAATTGTTGTCATTAATTATATTTATTGAAGTAAAGCGAACAGGTTCATTCGTAGAAAGTGACTGTCACCGTTGATTTATCAGCCGTCGAGTTGCGTAAGCCACTGAACTCGTGGCCGCGAGTGTGCCAATTCCTATAAGGCGACCGGAGCACGTCTCGAGATAACCCCCGAATAAAGTTTGGTTTTCTTTTCACTATTTTTCCGCCTCGCCTTGTGTTTACATCACACCGTCACAACTTTGCGCAGGCGCGACGCTTGACATCACTCACTTCTATTTTATTCGTGTTCGCTGCTTAATTAATTAACCACTGCCATTGTGCTTAAAAGACTTGCATTGCGTCTTGCCATTGAAATGTGAGTGCGAAAAAATAAATCTATGCAAGCTCCGGACTGATGGGGAGTTCACGGGGAGGGGAGGGGACTGTGATCTCAGCATCGTTAAAATTACTGAAACCGGTTTCACTGTACATGCGACACAGTTCAAGTCGATGGAAACAAAAACACAGCAGCAGCAACTTAGGAATTTTTATGAACTGATTAGGGGATTAGTCTCAAGCTCGATATCCCATTGACATTGTCTATATACGATGTTTTGGGATTCGTTGTTCCTCCGCTTGAACTTCACTTTCGGTGGACAAGTTGCACATTGCAAATTGCATGCTGAATGTGGCATGTGGCATGATGATCATATTGCGGTGGGCACACCTGCGCCCAAGTAGAACTCCATCGCCATTCATTGCGAATAACTCAAAACCCGTTTGACAAAGCACGCACTAACCTAAAATCGCTGTCAACAATATTCGAAAATCACTCCGAGCTGCGTTAGCTCTTTTTCTTCTCGTCCAATAAACCGCTTGGATTTAGCAAACCGAACGCAACGAATTGCCGCCAACGACTGAAAAGCTGGCTGAGAGCGCTGAAAAAGAGCTGGAAAGCAAAACAAGTGTTTCAGTTATGTATCGATAGCAAAGCCAGCACTCAGCGATATCTCAAACCGCGAAACTACTCAGCTTTTTACGACCAGCGGAAGAACTCGTTTTCAAACGATTTTATACCTTTCGATCCGGGAGATTCTAGAAAACACTTTTGACCGTTTTTGTTTCATTATTGTAGCTGAGGGTTCCTCTTAACGATCAGCTTAAATTTATTTGATTACATTTATTTTATGATTAGTCGATGTAACAAGTTTTAGAAAGTATTATCCTTCTTCTTCGTCTAAGAGAAATAAATCCTCGTAGGCCCTGCGAAGGGATTGCCTTTGCCTGGCCATCCGTTTGGTGAGCTTGAAATTTTGTATCTTAAGTTTTAGATGCCAGATCAACACCTTTGGGTTCTTGGGTTTTTTCTTTTCCCGTCGTTCGGTGATTGCAGTCCGAACTTCTGAAATTTCTGGCGAAGGCAAACGCGGTTTAAACAGATTGCTATAGTCTCCGCAGTTACAGATGTCCGAAGGATATATTTTTCCCACATTACCAATCACTTTATGCCACGACCATTCCGGTGGCTCCTTTGGTTCTTTTGGATAAGATGGTTCCATTTTAAAGTTGTTTTATAGTTTACTAATTGATTTCGTTTGCTAATGACTTCTTCTCTAGTTTGGTCCTTTCTTAAGAAGTTTTTTATTCTTTTTGCTCAAGTTTGGTCTTATATTTTTTCACATCTTTTTGTTTCGACAATTTTTAATTTTAACAGTTGCGAGTAAATACCCGGCTTTGAAATAAAAAGTGACACAGAGCAAGAAGGTTACTATGCTTTTTTTTACGCCTAGGTAACAAAAGAATTTTTTCGATGAAAAATGCACGATGGACGTTCATTTCTATTCAAATTCCGAACTAGTGGTTTTAGATTTAAATTTGCCGCGTAGCTGCACTTTTGGTGTTTGTGCAGCCCTGTTGTTTGATTTTTCGCCACTTGGAGAACGGTCTCATAATCGGCTGACAATTGGAAAATTGCTAGAAAAAAAATACATTTTATGGAAAATGTGCTTAAAATTGATTATTTTCGTGGGGATCCTAGCCCTGGTCAACTGTGAAGTTATCATTGGCCAAGACGAACTGGTTGACGAAATCTCAGGACTGTACACAATCGAAGGACGTGTTTCCCCGCCCGATTCCATTTTTCCACCGGCTCACGGAGGACAAGGTGCTCCGGTAAATAAGGAAGGCCCTAAATGGCAAACGGAGGTAACCCTCTCCATCAACGATGGCGAGTTCAAAGGATTCGTGCGTGAGGACGGCCAGTTCATGATTAGCGGTGTGCCCTCCGGAAGCTATATCCTGGATGTCCACCACCCGGATGTGTTTTATGAACCGGTGAGAGGAAACAATTCTGACCAGAGATGATGAAGTTAACTTAAGAAACCCTTTTTTTAGGTGCGCGTCGAAATTAACCCCAAGGGAAAGTTCCGCGCCCGCAAAGTGAACTTTGTCCAGCCGGCACAAATTATGCAGGTGCCCTATCCACTGCGAGTCAAGCCTCTGATGCCTTTCAAGTACTTTCAAACCAGGGAGCAGTGGAAGGTTAGACTAGTAGTTATAAAGCCAATAAAATTCATTAGCTAACCTATAATCGCAATCCACAGATCACCGACTTCCTGTTTAGCCCCATGGTGCTGATGATGGGACTGCCCCTACTGCTTGTGCTGGTGCTGCCAAAGATGATCAACGATCCCGAGACCAAGAAAGAGATCGACAATCTTCAGTTTCCCAAGGTAAGTACCACAAAAAAAATAAATATTAAAAGCACAATAAAATCCACTCCCTGCTTTACAGATGGGCAATGATATGCCCGAGATCAGCGAGATGTTGACCTCCCTGCTGACGGGCAAGCAGCCTGAGCCCAAGGAGAAGAAGCCTGCTCCGGCCGCAAGGCAGACTAAGAAGCGCAAGGAGTAATAGCTGACCACCAGGGCACGTTTAGCCTTAAGCATATAGAGAGCCCCAAGCTCGATAGTCAAGTTCGAGTAAATAGTAAATTTCCATTCTAAGCCACATATGCTTTATTTAAGAAACCCAACCGTCTGCGGACGTTTGGGTCCTGCGCGCTCCTGCTCCAGTTTAAGCATCTTGGTAAGCAGCTGGTCCAGATGCTCTCCAATGGACAGGCCCAGTTGAAGGCAGTTGCGCATGGTGTCCCGGTGCATGGCTCCACCGCCTGTTAGGTGAGTGCCCGAAAGGAATGCCTCTCCATTGCGCATGGATACGGACACAACCACGCTGACTGTGCTGCAAACTTCCTCCTCCGCTGAAGGATCAACAAGGCAATAGTCGCCAATTTTGCAGACGGTAACCAAGAGCGGAACGGTTTCAATGCCGATGCGGGTGCAGTCGTAAGGGTTGTCCGATATGATGAGGTCTGTGATCCCGGCATCCAACAGAGTGGCCGTTACACGGGGCAATTTGGTGTTGAAAAGAGCCGCCTTGGCAGCCAGAGAGACGGCGTCATGCAGATTGCCACCGCACTCCAGAATCTGCAAGATCAGGGATAAACAAAATCGGATCACTAGGAAACTTTATGAACTTACCAATATGTCGATGTACAGTTTCCAGCACTGCTGACCCGGAATGAGGCACAAGGTGCGATAGTCGAACGCCAGTGGCGATTCGTAAGCGTTCTGCAGGGACAGCACCAGTTCCTGGGCCAGATCCGAGCCCCCGCGTCCCTCAAACTCTGGCGTGGCATTGGCAGAGCTGATAACAGTCCGAAAGTTAATATTAATCTAAACCAAATCTACATCCTACCAGTCCACAAAGAACTCCAGTTTTCCAAATTCTGGCGTAAGGGAATCGGGTACATCTATCTCAGTTTTCACTCCCACCAGGATGTCTGTGTTGGCAAGGCGCAGGCGAGCGGAGCCACTGGCATTGCTGACCAGTCCCGTTTCCAGTTCCATAGGCCTATAATCCCGGCGAGAACGTCCATCGCAGCGAAAGTCGTCCTGTAAACTTACTTATTTACTTTTGGACTTTCAAAACAACTGAATAGCTTACCTCCACGCCGTGCAGTATGAATGTTTTCTCTGCTTCGCTCAGTGCAACGTATGCCATTTTGGATTCGATTCAAAACAAATTAAAGGTTTATAAAAATCAAAACAAATTTAGCATGTGCAGCGAGCCCAACAGATGGTCTGAAATCGATAGTTCTACCATTTGATCGATGCTTTCAGGGCTGGTGGAAGTACTTGCAGTCGGTACGGGATATGATAGTTTAGAATTGTCCATCACTGAAGTTCTGGTGACTTTGCAACACTTTTCAAAAACAAGCCAGTCATTTCGAGCGGCTTTTCTTGTAAAAAAGTTACTTAAATTTAATTGTGACAAATTTAAGGATCAAGATGTCTCCCGACTTTGACTTTACCGATACGCCTGTCAGCACCGGCGTGAGTATGCCTTTGAGTACCTCCATAACAGTCTTTTAATAGCCCAATTCCCTCGGTTTTCAGACCACCATTATGGCCGTGGAGTTCGACGGCGGAGTAGTCATTGGAGCTGATTCCCGCACCAGTTCAGGTGCATATGTCGCCAATCGAGTCACTGACAAGCTGACCCGCATCACAGACAAAGTTTATTGCTGCCGCAGCGGATCCGCAGCCGACACCCAGGCAATTGCCGACATTGTGGCCTACTCTCTAAACTACCACGAGAACCAGACCGGCAAGGACGCTCTGGTCTTCGAGGCCGCCTCCGAGTTCCGCAACTACTGCTATAGCTACCGCGACTCCCTGCTCGCCGGCATCATTGTAGCTGGCTGGGATGCACAGCGCGGCGGTCAGGTCTACAGCATCCCCTTGGGCGGCATGCTAACCCGCGAGTCGTGCACCATTGGCGGTTCTGGCTCTAGCTTCATTTACGGTTTCGTGAGGGAGCACTACCGCCCCAACATGTCGCAGGAGGATTGCGTGGAGTTTGTCAAGAAGGGTTGGTACCTTGCTGAATTCTTATAAAAAAAGAATTAGTTCTCATACTAATCCATGTTTTATATTGTCCCACAGCTGTTCAGCACGCCATTTATCACGACGGCAGCTCCGGTGGTGTGGTGCGCATTGGCATTATCACCAAGGATGGAATTGAGCGTCGCATTTTCTACAACACAGAATCGGGTGCCTCAGAGGTCTCTAGTACTCCCAGCTTTGTATCCGCGAAATAGATAAAGAACGCTCCGAATTAAGGTCGATCAGAGTAAAACTCTGTCTTATTCAAATAAACTTGGTTTTTGTAATATGGATATTTGGTTAATTTGTATTTTGGCTCTTCTGGCAGTACAAAAGTTAAGTCTCTACGGGCTAAATAGTAATAAATAATCGAAAACCTATCCTAAAATACGTAGTCATACAAATAGTGCTGTTCCTGACACTGGTCCATGCTCACAACCCAGATAACTACTGCGACGTGTTCGGAAGGTTCCCTACAGGAAAGCCAATCCGCCGCCTATCACATGGCAATCAATACCTTACATTCTTGCTTAAATTCTACTCCGAAGCAGCAATTTATGAATTGAGCTTGGTCACTTCCTCTGCTGCGTCCACAGACTGTGTTTCCATGGACTTGGTGGTGGCGCGTCGCTGCCTGCGGTGGCGGTAGTAAATCTCCGGGGTCCAAACCAGAACCACCAGCAGAAGAATTATACCCTGAACATACAGGCAGATAACGTAGGAGTTGGCGTAGTCCCGCACCCAACCCAGCAGCTGACCCACTGTAATGACGATCACGCCCTTCGACATCATGCTTAATCCCAGCCCTCCGGCCAGTTTCTCCGAGCGACAGTGTGCCGATATCGTGAGATTGTTATTAATCACAGTGGCCGACTTCATCATGCCGGTAATCGCTGACACGGCGATGATCACTGGCAGCGCTTGATTCTCGGCCAGCACACAACGGGCGACAAACAGTCCAGCGATTCCTATTAAAAACACCACACGATATGGGATTCTTAGGTGATCAGTGATGATGGGCAGTAGGAGTCGGCATACAATATCAGCTCCTGCCACCACGGACATACAAAAAGCCACCATCTGACTGTTCAAACCAGCTGTCTGTCCCAGAAAGCCCGGAAAGATCATCGTGAAGTTAATGGTGGCTGTGTATACAAGAGCCATGCCGACAATTATGCTCCAGAAGACCAGATCCTTGAGCAACTCCAGATCCATGGCCTCCACCAGACGCTGTCCCATACGTGCGCACAAAGTATCTGTTATTGGTGGTATTGCCTCGCTTTTGCTTTGGTTAGAAGAAACAATAACCACTTGGAGTGGACTAGATTGAGTTTTTTCGCCTTCCGCCTCGGCAAGAAGGCGAATGTGCTTGCGGTTATTGTGCTTTGTTGGAGGGTTTAAAGGTTTCAAAAAGGCGGCACCAAAGAGCTGTAAATTAAGTGGAATATTAGGGATATGTTAAAGTATAATAATTTTCTGGGCACTTACTCCAGTTAGTGATAAAGTTGACATAGACAGCACTGCGTAGCGAAAACCGTGGTTCTCTAGGAGATAACGCACCAGATGTGGGATAAGCACCTGTCCCAGCCCAGCTCCGGCCAGAGAGACACCCACAGCCCGTCCACGCTTGGTAGTGAAATATGAGTTGATGGCCATAAATGTGGATGGCGATATCAATCCCAAACCGAAGCCCACAAAAAAGCTATAACCCACGATGAAGTGCCAACTTTGGGTGCCGAAGGCGCAAAGAGCTAAGCCAAAGGATACTAAGACACACCCAGTGGCGGCCACATTTCTAGGCTTAAAGCTTTTAATGGCGGGTCCAATAAAGAGTCCGGAAAAGTTCAGAGCCAAGCTGTTCAAGTTGGTGATCAGAGCCGCCGTAAAGGTGTCTTCCTTCATTTCATTTAGTTCATTGACAAAGAGCTGTCCAAATACGGACAATATGGACTGGTTGGTCATCTGAAAGAGAAAATACAAAGGATTAAAAAAATATTGTTTCAATAAAGTGTAAAGATCACTTACATTAATCAAGGCTACGGCAGCCACCACAATCCATCCGTAGCCACCATCAGGGACAACTCGACTGGTCTGCACATCCATGTCTGAGCTCTCCGAATTTTTCTCTGAGATTAAGCTGGCTAAAAGTATAGATAAGAGGACCGTTAAAACGTCTGCTATTGTTTACTGATGTCTAAATTGAGGTGTAGAAATTTGCGTCCTGATAAGCTTGTCAAATTGCACTTACACATCGGAGACGAGGTGAACGGGTCGTCTCGGCGACTTCCCCAAACTGCGTGGCCATTTCGTAAACAATGTATTAATAAATTAGGCTGAATTAAAGCCTAAATTAAAATAAATTAATCCCCAAAGTCGCCAAACTTTGCTTTAGTATGACCGAATTGTGAAAACAAAAAAAAAAGACGCTACAACTGCGCAATAATACTGCAAGTGGTTTGAAATATAATTTATTGCATTTAACAACTTCTCGGGTGTTCATTTTTAGAACATGGCTTTGCTATTATATTTTTGCTATTTATTATCAATAAATTTAAAATTATTAAGACTAACCAAATCTACCGACAATGCGGAGGTATTTGAACAGCAAAATTTTGGTCACACTATTCCAATCAGCTGGGCATCGGCGAGTTGTTTTTTGTAAATTAAAACGCATTTCAAAGGAATTCCGCATTTACTTGTTAACTTTAAAAACAAATGCCTTGCTTGCTGTGCACGCAGAGCGCGGATGGTGCTGTGGGCAACATAGAATTCGCCTCAGAAGAGGCGTATTCACTGGGTCTGCGATGCATAATCGAAAAACACTTCTGGCTGAAGGTAAACAAAAGGAGCGCCCCGTTTTCCGGCTCAACTTTTTATTAAAGAGGGTTTCCTGCTTGCAGATTCCGGACTCGAGCATTGGCTATGTGTGCGGTAGCTGCTGGGAGCAGCTTTTCCTTTTCCACAACTTCTACGTAAGCGTGGAGCAGGCTCACAAGGCGCTGGAACAAACGGTTCTTGAGGAGGCATCTCCTCCAGAAGAAGCTTTCTATGCTCATGGCAGACAATTAGTTAAGAGCGAGCAGGTGGAGAGCGTTGCAGCTGCCGTTAAGCGGCGGAGGGGGCGTCCCAGAAAAACGGAAAACGCTTCAAACGATGCCAGCGAAGAACTGAAGAGCGTGCTGGAGCAAATCAACCTGAACGAGATAAAAATCGAGTTCCCAGAAGCCGATCTCACCATTGCTGATGTGCTAGAGGATCAAGAGGAATTAGATTTTCTACCAAACGATTGCATTAGCGGGGAAGAGGATGAAGATGAGTCAGAGGGTTTGGAGGAGCCCCAGCCAAAGATCAAGAGAAAGGTTCGCGGGCGACCAAGGGGACGAGGAAAAGCGCGACTCCCGGAGCGTCCAAAAAAAAAGTCGGCCTTCAAAACATTAAGAAGTCGCAAGAGTTCAATGACTTTATTCGCGAGCACTACAAAGTGCAGTGTCACATCTGCAGCAAACCCATGGAAGGATTTTCCGAAATGCTGGTGCACGTACGGCGCGAGCATAAGCAGCGGGGCTACTCCATGTGCTGCAATCGTAAATTCTGGAAGCGTGGCGTCCTCGTAGACCACTTACGTCGTCACCAGGACCCCGAGCTTTTTAAGTGCTCCATCTGCGCTCGCGTGATGGGCCAGCGCCGTAGCCTGGAGCTGCATATGCGCATGCACGAGATTAAGACACGCGGACGCCTTTACCACTGCGACCATTGCTCCAAAAGTTTCTACAGCTCTGTGGTTTGCGAGAGGCACAAGCTCACGCACATTCCTCGGGAGCAGTGGCAGGTGAAGTGCACCCACTGTGAGAAGACGTGAGTTTCAAAAGCACCTTATTGTTTCTCAAAAATTTAACGATAGATTCTGTAGTTTTCCAACCCAGTACACAATGCAGCAGCATGTGAAGCTGGTCCATTTGAATTTATACGCCAAGATCTGTGATGTCTGTGGAAAATCAATCAGGGGACGCGAAGCCTTGGCCCGCCACATGGAGGAACACACAGGCGCGCCGCAGTCAGCCATTAAGTGCCATTTGTGCGATTCCATGCTGACCACCAAATATGGACTGGCCCGGCACATAAAAATGATGCACACAGAGGAGAACCTACAGCCAATGCAGTGCGAGATCTGCCTTAAAATCTCGCCTAGTTTGCAGGCGCATCAGCACCACATCAAGTACACCCACAAAACGGCTCGCAGTCACCAGTGTCCGATGTGCGAGAAGGCTTTTAAAAGACCCAACGAGCTGAGGGTAATCTTTGCAAAACTAATCACATAAATATTAGTATTTAATAATGCTTTGCAGGAACATATGACAACGCACACGGGAGAGGTGCTGTATACCTGCCCCCACTGTCCCCAGACTTTCAACTCGAATGCCAACATGCACGCCCATCGAAAGAAGGTGCATCGCAAGGAGTGGGAGGAAAACCGCCACCAACGTATTAACCGTCCTCGGAAATCGGACACGATTATCGCGGTAAGCGTGCGCAAAACCACGGAGGCCAGACAGGATGAAGGGAAAGGAGCTGCAGGCGCGTTAGTGTTACCGAATAGCCCTGGACCAGAGTGCTAGCCCTACGTGACCTTTTGACCCAATAAAAACCAAATCAGAAACTACAGCTGTTGTTGTGCTTAAAGCGACAAGCGGGGTAAACAATTTGTAAGAAATTTAATTGAAAACCCTGCGCAACGATGGGATCAACCGGCTGTAACCGGTTTACTCATCTGCAGCCCAATCATCTCGAACTGGTATAACGGACATCGGAGCCGGCGTTATCAGCGATTAAGGTCGAATCTGGTAATTTATATAGACGCATATAGCACATGGTTCAGTTTGTAATATTCTTATTTTGACGACGATCAAGTCGCGATGCCAGGCTCAGGCAGACCAGAAAACCGGTTCGAGTCAGTTTAGAAAAGTGGATTTAATCCTTATCAGCGAATTGGTATTATCATGCTCAGTTCAAAGGTACCATCAATCGGAGTGTGTTAGTACACATTCTAGTCTTCTGCGGAATCTTCAATCTGTGCCATAGAAATGACGAGACATATTCTTTTGGATTGTTTTCAATCTTTGGTAACATATTATTTACCAATGGAATATTTTGCAAGCCACACAAGATGTCGTAAATCAGCCACGATCTCTGTTCTTTTTTTTGTATCTCCCCTTCGTTATTTGTGATTCCCATGGGATTTAGTAATTCCCAGGCCTTTATTTTTTTATTATTTACTTTTATGGGAGGCTATTAATTGTAATCTATAAGAAATTTTATTGCCGTCCTCAGCAAAAACAATTTGAAGGGATTCCCGGCCTATTTCGTCAAGGGTGCATATATTCCATTTCTTTTTCTGCGGAAAATGTTATCTTCAGACAAAAATATATACATACAACTTTAAGTGATTTCCTGCCAAATTTGCCGACCCACGCATATTTTAATCCTTTTTTAATGGGAAGCTAATAACAGTTTTCTTTTAATTGTTGGGTAGTCAATTATTCATTGGTTTTACAATATTTACAAAAAAAAAACATTGAACGCTTTTAAAGTAAGTTGTTTACAGCTATTTGATATTTTTCTTATTTAAATTAAGAAAGAACTATAATCCAAATTGACAGTAAAGTACTTACTTCAATTAGGTAATTTAAATATTCACAAAGTCACTGTTTACTTTTTTGAGACGTTGTTTGTTTAATTTCACACTATCACTGTGCCGCTTTCGGTTCTCTAGATTTGATGCTTATCGCGCAACGAGCAAATATTGTTTGAACAGAAATGCCAGTCCAGGCCGCCTTTATATTTGTGAATGGAATCTGAAAAAGAAAACGAAACGGACTATTTCCTGTCAATATGGCGGGATTCAATTTCGCAACTCGGCTTGGCGCCAAATAAGCGATGACTATCGATTGTTCGTAAATCAATTGTGTTATCAATTGTTTAAAATAATATTAAGCAAGTAAACGATGATATTTTAGAGAAGTCTGCTTAGTTTCTATAAAGCCTTAACAAAAATTATGAATAAACAAACGATTTATATCTCGACCCCCCTAAAAAGCTTTCGCCTACCCCACTGCTTGCACCCACCTCGCTCAGCTGTTGCAGCTATCTCTTTCGCACCTCTAAACGCGAAACGTGTCAACTCAACGTCTTTGTTTTCCCCCTGAGTTTTCCTTAATTTTGGCCATTAACCAGACGATATGGTGGACGATAGCACCCGGAAAACGCTAAGCAACATTCCCCTTCTACAGATTCGCGCTGGGCCTCGAGAAAAGGATGTGTGGGTGCAGCGACTGAAGGAGGAGTACCAGGCTTTAATTAAGGTTTGCAGATTCGTATTAAGAAGTGACCACTTTAAAGATTCCGCTTACCAACCCACACCCACAGTACGTAGAGAATAACAAACAATCTGGCAGCGACTGGTTCCGACTGGAGTCCAACAAGGAGGGCACCAAGTGGTTCGGCAAGTGCTGGTACATGCACAATCTGCTCAAGTACGAATTCGATGTGGAGTTCGACATTCCAGTGACATATCCAACCACCGCGCCGGAGATTGCTCTACCAGAACTTGATGGCAAGACGGCGAAGATGTACCGTGGAGGCAAAATTTGTCTGACGGATCACTTTAAGCCATTGTGGGCCAGGAATGTGCCAAAGTTTGGTATCGCCCATGCCATGGCACTGGGTGTAAGTATTTTTTCCATTCGTTTTTTATAACTGATCTCTTATTGTAAACTCGTTCCTCACAGCTTGCTCCGTGGCTGGCCGTGGAGATTCCAGACCTCATCGAAAAGGGCATTATTACGTACAAGGAAAAGTAGATAACTAAAGTAGAGGAAATTACTGGCAACAAAAACATGAACAAAGTTAAATATGAAAGTCATTTATCTTTGCGTTTATTAGTCAAAAGTCAAATTGGAAAAGATCATTTCTGCGTTCCTCCATCGTCGCGTAACCTAGGTGTCTAAGTGGTAAGAATTTCATTTGGTTGATTCAGTTTGATCAGTGAGCTTGCTTCTTGTCACTCCCCTAGTTCATCTGATTGTGGTTGTTGTTGCGCTGCGAGGACTGGCGCCATGCGTCGGACCAAATTGAGCTGGGCGAGGTGAAGGGGTCGTACTGCGTGGGCAGGCTCTCGCCGGGAACTGCAGACCCAGTTCCAGGTGCCGCTCCCGCAGAGCCGGGTTCTTGTGCAAGATTGTGCGTTTGCCGTGCGTTTTGCTCCAGTCCTGGTGGAGGTCGTATCACACCCAAGCCGGGTGCAGCTTCTGGCCAGGAGGAATAACCTAGCGGCGTCCAGTTGGTGGCCCAATTGCTCGGCTCCATACTCGCAAAAAGCTTTTCCTGTTGCCTCTGCTGGATCTCAATTTTCTGTGCCTGCTGAAGAAGTAACTGTTGCTGCATGATCAATTCGCTGCGCTCCCACTGCTGCCTTTCTCGCTCCCGTTGTTCATAGATAGCTTTAAAAAAAAGAGTAGAAGTCCATTAGCAGCTGGAAATGGCTTATTGCCCCAAGTTACTTACTATCTGCTGTTGGAAAATCAACTTCTCCGTTAGCAAATAACGAATTATTGGCCGTAGCTGACAAAGGTTCCCACAACGACGACATCATCGGCGGTGTTGGGTTTTTGCGGCTGTCTCCTATCGATCCTAGATCACTCGAGGACGAACCCTGACCCCAAACCAAACCGTTGCTAGTGGGCGCAAATTGCTGAGTCTGGAGCGCATCTCGGAACGAGACGCCACTGCTTGTCTCCCAAGGCGTGCTGATGCATTTTAGAGCGTCCGGCGAAGCTGGTGGTGAGGCGCTGTTCGTGGTCTGCCCGAAGTTCAGCTTCTGGCGCTGCTTTCGCTCTGGTTTTTTAAATCCCACTCCAGCACCAGAGCCATTCGTCAGCTTTTGTTCCTTACGCCGTTCCCTTTCACGCTCCCTCCCCGGTGTCTTGCCCATTTTCTTGGCTGAGCCATTCTGCTCCTTCAGCACGCGAGGTTCTGGTGCCTTGTTTGGCTTCGGCGATATGTTTTCCTGTTGTGGGGGGCTCGACTTGGCCAACGGTTTTTCGTATTGCTCTACTACAGGAGTCGAGGGTTCCGGCTTAGGTTTGGATGGCACAGGAGCCACTGCAGAGGTAGGCTTAACTTTCTTTTGAGGTCTAACTGGAACTTGGGCGGCAGCTGCCTGAGGCGATGGCGTTGAAGATTTTTTCACGGGTTTTGGTTCCGGTGGCGGAGCGGCGGCAACAGCAGCAGGAGGAGGAGTGACTGGAGTGCTAGCCACCGTCTTTGGTTTCGATTTTTGCAGGTGCTTACTCAGCGCATTCATATCCATGTTCCACGGCGACCAAGAGGACTTGGATGACTTAGACTTAGATGTCGCGTTTAGGACAGTTCGCTTCCGGAGTTCTTTAAGTTGACCATTTCTGGCCTTCTGCTGCTGCTGCACTGCTTCCGCTTTAGCAGCCGCTTCCTCCGCTTGTAGCTTCACAATATTTCGTAGATTAAAGGTGGGCTGCAGAGGTCCCTTATTCCTGGCCGCATCGTAGGCGCTCTGCTGAGTCATAATAGCTTTTGCGTCAAAAACAGCAGCCACCAGGACCAGTCCAAAGCTGGCCAGTAGTACAACAAGAGCAGCGTTTTTAAGGGAGGACTCCCATGCAGGTCTCACCAAGTGGGAGGCGCACAGTTCTACACTTTCAGCGGGCAATTGTGCGAGGAGGACATAGCTAATGTCGTAGGTAAGGTTCGTGAGCAGCGTTAGTGAACGTTTGACTCTCGAGGAAGTAAAGTCCGTGCTGAAGGAAATCTCCACTTTGCGAGTTTCGTTCTCTCCGAGATCAAAACCCTCACAGTCCATCACTTTGAAGCCAAAGTCCTCGCAGGGCAGAGATCCAATTAGGAAGCCTTCGATCCTCATGGGAATTATACCCGAGTTGCGAGCCGTGAAGCTTCTTGTGGCCACCACTGCTCCATTGCCAGCTTCGCAGCCCTGGAACTGGTCGGTGGTCATCTCGAAGAGCAACGGCGAGGCAGATCCCGGACGACGATTTCCGAAACGGAACTGCGACTGCACGGCACGGGCCTGCAGCCATACGGCTTCGTAAAGAGTAAGATTACTTCTCACGTGCAGCAGCGTGCAGTACTTCTCTGGCAGCTGAGCACTAAAGGTGATGGGAATGTTCAAACTAGAACCTCCTGGAAGCAGGATGGGATCCCCGGCATTTGGCAGGGAAAATACCTCCCTATCCGTCAGATAGCAACTCGTGGAGCTCACGTCGATCACTTCGTGCGGTAGGGAAAGCTGCGTACGGCGGGCGAAGACCGGATCCGATAGGTAATAGTCAAGCACAATCGGATTTTGCGAGGGGTTTGAAAGCGTGATCCATTGGCGCTGCACCTGGCCAACCTCTATAGCTGGCGTTGGCGGGATCGGCTGAAACTGAACTAGCTTGGGCCACTCTATTGGAATTGAAAAGTCCAGCTCCAGCGGTGGCAACTCGTCGCTGTGCAGCGTGAGCGACACTGAAGACATTTGGCGGCGCAGCTTCCTGAAGAGCTCTGTGCGCTGCCTCAACTCCACTCCGTCATAGAGGAGATTATTGTTGATAACGCCGCCGTTTCCATCGCCCCCTCCAGGAACGCTGGGAAAGATGGCTTGGTCATTCGTAGACTCCTTAATGTAGCACTGATCTCGACACACAGCCGCCGGTTCAAAATAGATTCGACCCACCTTGGTCAGCGTCTGCGGAGCGATCGTAGTGCCCTTGGCATTAAAATCCTTAAAGCGCAGGCCCACCGGAAGGGCAAAGGATATGCTTTTCACGTGCACTGACTGCGTGAAGCTAGAGCGGATGCTTAGCACGGCGCTGCACATTTTGCCAGGAAAGCAGTTCTTGAAGTTGAGCTGCTCCTGCTCAATCTCCAACTGCCCCACGGAGGCCTCGAACTTAACACGCACGCGAATCACCTCGTGCGGCGTCCAAACCTTGAGGGTCCCAAACGTTGCTTCCGCCTCGTACGTTTGGATGGCCACCTTGAATACGGCGCTGTCACCGGCTCCGAGTTCAGTGCATAAGCGCCAAAACTGGGTAATGTTCCCCATGTTAATCGGCTCCTCCGACGACCGACAGCCAAGGAAGGTGCTCCGCGAGTAGACGGTCTTTGGGTGCTTGAAATACCAGTTGCTGATCTTTACAGGCGTCGGATTATCGTTTCGCAGAATCACATAGCCGTCATGCGACATCTCGGCGAATGGCACAGTCCCTAGATCTAGCTCTAGGTTGTATGCCTCTTCCTCCTTCGGAAGAAGTTTAAGCACAAATGGCTGCGTGGACACATGTAGAAGTCCACTGCATGAGACCAGGGGAATATTGAAAACCGTGACGTTCGTCTCGATCCTCAGAAAGGATTTGAAGGGCACCTGTTCGTTTAGCAGATTCAGGCGCAAAAGCTCCACGGACTCGCCTGGCTGCAATAGTATCCTGCGATCGCCCACTAGTTCCACCTCCAAAATGGATTCGTCTACGGGATCGCTGAGACTGACGTTGAACAGGACGAGAGGCATTTCAAAGCTGTTGCGCACCACCAGTGACCGCTTCCTCTCCAGCGGTGGGCCATCTCCGCCTTCTGCAGAGTTCGTCACAAACTTTGTGACATTTACGTCGAAGTGGAGTCCTCCTTGAAAGATTTCCGCTCGCACCAGCACCGTGAATGGCTGATCCGTTTCCAGACTGGAACTGGACTGGTTACTGCTTATCACTAGCAAATCATTAATGGGCTCGCTGCCTTCAAACAGCCTGGGATCCAACACAATGGTCGTTTTGTTGGAGTCGAACGAAAGCCCAGGAATCTGGCGCAGGTATCTGCCGAATAGCAAGCTACTCTCGTCGTTCCGAACATCCAGTTTGAACTGCAAGGCATCCGGAGAATTTAAGGTAGCCACACGGCCAAAGTCTGCCAGCGGATTGCGGGCGTAGGGCGTATGTCGTGGCAAAATTTCGAACTCGACGGGGATAACCAGGATATTCTCCAGGTCAAGATCCAGTTCCTGCTCGGAGATCTTGATGCGGATGTAGGCGCTGTGGTTGCCAGCGGTGCGGCCGTGAAAGGAGATCCTGATGACCGGCTTCAAAGTGTGTGGCGGAATCTCCCACAGATTCTGTGGCCCTTCCGATCCGCCGCTGGGCAGCTCCAATTGGAACTCGCCGCCGCTGCTGTATATCTGTTCCGAGAAAGTGATGAAACCAGGAATAAACATTTTGCAAAAGTTCTTTTACCTCCAGTATCTGCAGCGGGTGCTCGTGCGGGTTGTACATGTGAATCTCTGGCGTGAGCGTCGCATTAATGGGTGCCTTGATCCCCACCAGTGGCTTCAGGCGGTACGGGCACTCACTGCCCTCCCCTCGCACCTCCAACTCGGCCTGGCCGAAGGAGGTGTGAATAAGCAGGTCGCCAGCAATGGCGCCCAGTTGCCTTGGTAGGAATACCACGCTGAATGTGGTATTGCCCTGGGGCGGCACTTCCCTGCTGCCGAGGAAGCTGCTATAGAAGGCGGGACTTGGGCCGGCCACGGCATTAAGCTGTAGCGTTCGGTTGGCGTGCTGATTGAACAGCGTCACCGTCTGGGAACGCGCCTGGCCGACGGACCACGTTCCAAAGTCTAGGCGGGACGGCACGAGCCGAAGGTCGCGCAGCAGTTCACCCAGGTCTTTGGCCGGCGGATCCTGGAGCCCCAAAAAGCCCTCCTGCAGCACCTTTTCGCCGTGGGCACCCAAGGAGAGGAGGCAGATGAGGACGAGCAGGAGGGGTTCTGCAAATAGCCGCTGAAGCGGTCTCAGCTGGACCTGTGTGTTCATGTTGTGTATTCCCGTGTGTTTGTGTGGGCGGCGGTATCGCGGCTCCGGCTGTCCACCTTCCTGTCCAGCTGCTAGTCGTTCGGGTTATCCTTAGCTATGCTTTATTAATATTATTTTTATAATATTATTATTATTTTATTATCGCTGTTTATTATCCAATATCGCTGGCTGCAAAGTAATCGATTTTAAACTTTTTGTAAAACATCGATTAAGATGTTGTGAATCGATGTTTTTTATAAAACTTCAAAATTGTTCAATTTAAAAATCAACACAAATCTATCTGTTTTTTTTGCATTATGCAATTTTTTTTTTTTTTTTAAGCACTGATAGATTTAGTTTCACCATATCGTGAACATATCATAACGTTAACATTAAGTTATTTGCATTTACATCTCATATTTGTAGCGCCATTAAATTGAAACATTCAAAGAGCATAAGCTAAATGTTTCAAATTAAAAATATTAATGCCATTATAAATTAAATCAACTGCTGCATAATAACTTTCAGTGTACTTTGCATTTACTACAAATAATTTTAGGGCATACTCCCAGTCGTTCTGTAACTGAGCAAAAAAGTATGCAACAAATAATACACTTCCAAAAAATATATCGTCATGTATCCGGTGAAAGAGTTATCGCACTTCACACATCGTTCCACATCGCCATCACTAAGAAGAAAACGACAACCAAAAGAAAGTTGCAGTTTAGTTTACGTGTTAAATTTAATCGCAGGTCGTGAAGCTGATATAATTAAAGTGAGTGCCTTCGACGTTAACAAAGCCCTGTGGCTGCATCTACCCTCTACTTAATGAAGAACTGGCGGGAATGGCAAAAAAAAACATGACAAGAAGAGACTTCGCAAAGATCGCCTGAGTTGCTATACAACCGAACACACACACACATATGTATAATCAAATCTTGCAAAAAAATATTAATGCGAAATGTGTAAATGTTTTGCAATAAATAGTGGTGCAGATTTACGGCTCTTTTACCAACAAACGGTGATGCAACGGCCTTATTGATTTTACCCACTTTCACTTTAGCCCAGCGCCAGTTTTCGGTTTCGGCTTTAGTTTTAGTTTCACCAGACCCACCATTTAATTTCCATACGCATCAGTTAAAGGCATGAACTTCGTTTCCAGATGTAAATTAGACCCGTGTGTACTTGCAAAGTCATGAGCCCCTTAAAATGTGCTCTTTTTGAATTAGATTCAATGTATTTCCGATTTGCGAGCAGAACCCCTTGAGCTATTTAGGTTTACATTTTTATCGGAGAAAGTTTAGCCCTTCTATAATGTGACCCACTGTCTAACTTGGTTTTTGGTTGCAATGACATTTTTCAAACCGGTTCCGCGAAAAAAACGTTCCCCCACTCAATGGTCCAGGGCGTGATCCCGTTTTAGAGCCCTAATCTCCTGGGTAACTCGAGATCGAAAGAGCGGGAGAGCCATATATATCACCCGAAATTCTAAAGACCCGAAACCCGAAGCCGAAGCAGCGCTACGAAATCAAAATCAGAATACGCCTGTTGCTGTGGCTCATTTTCATGGCTGGTGCTGTCGCGCATTTGATTTCAGTTTACTCCCAGACTCGACGACGTGCAGGTTGACCAACTGTCAGGTTCCCCAGCACTGCTGAAAACCCAGCACGCACACTTAGAAACAAACTCGAAACCTATTGCACCTGCACACAGTCGTGCTCTCTAATCAATTCTAAGTAAATAAATCAAAGTTTGAAAGTACAGGCAAAGTCAAACGGTACGCGCGAAGCCCGAGAGCCTCCTCTATTCGTCTTTGAACAAGGCTTACGAAAACTATATATCTTTATTGATCTCTGTATTACAGCTCCAACATGTCGGCGAAAGCAATCACGGAGGCCTCTGGCAAGGACATCCTGAACCGCCATCTCAATACCCACGGCGCAGGCGCGGCCACCTGCCGCTTTGCCACAGTGAACGCCACGACAGACTGGTCCAAACTCGCCGTCGACCAGCCCTGGCTGCTGACCACGGTGAGTGCCATTTAAAAATAGCCGCGGAACTCGCAGATTGCGAGTCAGTCGATATGCAGGAACAACAATTGGGCCAGCGACAAACAAACGCTTGGCGGGATTGTCATTGAACTTGACCTCGCACGCTGCCGTCGGATGACTAATCGTGGCTCCTGATAAGCGCGGTTTTGGGCGCCAGACATACGAGTGGCTGGCTAGAAGCTGTGGAGTCAGCAAGCTCACCCCATGGCGCAATCGGTTTTTTATCAGATAGCCGGACTCCCAGCCGCAGGTCGCGTGGCATGGCGTGGTCACTGGCCGATTGGTTATCCGCAGGCGGATCAGGCTCACCTCATTTGCGAGCACGATAAGCGTGCGTGGAGCACTTTGGGAATCTCGATCACGCACCTATCTCTGATTGACCTTCCGATCGATAGTGGAAAGTTTAGCTGAAGCAAAGTACTTATCGTGAGGGTGACGCTTTATTATTGAGGTTGAGTGGGCTATTCAGGGAAATAATATGTTGTGTTTTTGCATGGGAACCCTATCGGCAGTTGAAATCTTATCTTAAAGTTCTTTGTTGATTTTCGAGGGAGCGTCTTGACATGTGAGTCTTATCTAAAAATTGTATGTGAGTCTTATCTAAAAATTGTATGCGGCTTAGTTTTAAAATTATCAATCGTATTTATTGTACGGGCTTAATTTGTCCTTTTGGTTATTGGTTATTCTGGGAAACTATAGCAAACGAATTTATTACTCAGAAAGTCGTATTTTTAAGTTATTTGTTTATTTTTGAGAAGAGGCTTTTTATTAGGTATTCCCTTAAAGTAGAAGTCGAAGAAATAATAATCTTATCTTAATCTCGGGGTCCTGAAATTAAACGTGAGATTCCCTATCAATTTGTAGAAAATGTACTTCAATTTTTATCTCTAGTTAACGAATTAATTATTTTGGGCAAACCACGTCGGTGCTTTTTCGCTGGTAGTTACCCACTTTAGTCAACATAGTCAGCAAATTCTTCGTGACTATATTTGCTAAAGAATACCCCCTGATAAGATGAAGTGCGATGGGTAAACACTTGGCAATAATCTCAACAAATAAAAGTCGCACAAAAGCAAAACAATGCACAGCGGTTTACTCAGGTGTTTCATATAAAAAAGCATACAAGTTTTTGATTCATATTGATTTAAAAATGTTGTTTATTTGTTTATTTGTGATACATATTTTACAAAACTACAACTTTAAAGTATCATATTTTAAATTGTAGTTAGCGTTTACCATAAAAGCAAACAAATACTTCGCAATGAAGACAGTTTTTTCGGCTATATTTACAATACAAAGCTGATCGCCTGACGACTCGGATGACTTTTTGTACTCGTTCTGTTTGCTCAATTTACACTCGTATGATCTTCTAATAAGCGTTTGAGATGTGTTTTTGTGTGTGCTCAAGTACAAGTTCGGGTAAGGGTACGAGCACTGGCATTGTCATTGCCAATGACGCGGGAACGACCCCTGGTGTTATCGGCTGATCTTGCCGACAGATGGCGATCGTTGGAACCGGCTTTTTGCTGACGCCGAGCTCAGCAGGCTAGAGTTCAACGATTTGTCTCCTTTTTTACCATATATTTAACACCCATTTAATTAACACTGTGCCTTCCTTTGTTGCAGCCACTGGTGGTAAAGCCTGATCAACTGATCAAGCGTCGTGGAAAGCTGGGATTGATTGGCGTAAAGAAAAACTTCGAGCAGGTTAAGCAATGGATTGGCGAGCGCCTCAACAAGGACCAGAAGATCGGCAATGCCGTGGGCAAGCTGCGCAACTTCATCATCGAGCCCTTTGTCCCGCATACGGATGTAAGTTGTCAACAGATTCAGAGCGTATCTTTTAATATTATATTAAACTAATTTAGGCCGAGGAGATGTACGTGTGCATTTACTCGCACCGCACTGCGGACACGATCCTGTTCTACCACCAGGGAGGCGTGGATATTGGCGATGTGGATGCCAAGGCCGTGAAGCTTGATGTGCCTGTGAACTCTACACTGTCGCTGGCCGACGTCAAGACCAAGCTATTAAAGGAGGTTAAGGATGCCGGCACCAAGGAGCGCATTGCAAAGTTCATCAGCGCCCTGTACACAACCTTCGTGGATCTGTACTTCACTTACCTAGAAATCAACCCTCTGGTGGTGACTGCCGACAATCTGTACATTTTGGATTTGGCGGCCAAGCTGGACTCGACCGCTGATTTCATCTGCCGTCCCAAGTGGGGCGAGATTGACTACCCACCTCCGTTCGGACGGGATGCCTATCCCGAGGAGGCCTACATCGCCGATCTGGACGCCAAGAGCGGGGCTTCCCTCAAACTGACGATCCTGAATCGTAATGGTCGCATCTGGACGATGGTGGCAGGCGGTGGAGCCAGTGTCATCTACTCGGACACAATCTGTGATCTGGGTGGAGCCTCGGAGCTGGCCAACTATGGAGAATACAGTGGAGCTCCTTCGGAGCAACAGACGTACGAGTACGCCAAAACGATCCTTAACCTCATGACCTCCTCGCCAAAGCATCCGGATGGCAAGGTGCTGATTACTGGAGGTGGCATTGCCAACTTTACGAATGTTGCGGCGACCTTCCAAGGTGAGCTAGTGCAGTCTTATCTTATCGGTCATCGATCTTAATGTTTATATTCCTCGGTGCAGGTATCATCACCGCCCTGCGCGAGTTTCAGCCCAAGCTGGCCGAACACAATGTATCGATCTTTGTGCGACGTGCCGGACCCAACTACCAGGAAGGTCTCCGAAAGATGCGAGACTTTGGTAGCACCCTGGGAATCCCACTGCACGTTTTCGGACCCGAGACCCACATGACCGCCATTTGTGGAATGGCGCTGGGCAAGCGACCCATTCCCCAAACGGCCAGCGTGGAGTTTTCTACGGCCAACTTCCTTCTGCCCGGCGGTCAGCAGGCACAAGCGGACCTCAAGGCTTCCATTGAAGCCACCGAAGCACTGGGCTCCGGTTCCGGTAAGTAAAGTGGCATGGATTGTGAAGTAGCTGGCTGTTAAATGAGTTTGTGTGCTGCTAACCCGGGATATCACTAATCCATTTTAGCTGTTTGTATCCCTGCAATGGACTGCAATACATCGATCGTCCTCACTTATTTGATCTCTTTCTCTCTCTTTTCTCTCTCTGTATTTGTATGTTTGCATTGCTCGCGTTCGACTACAACGACAACCCCACTTGTCGCCACACTCACCAAAAAAATTATAAAAAAATACACATAAAACCACCACCAAATTAATACCTCTACCAATTTGAAATGCTCGTTTGGCCAACCGATTTGCACCCGATCCGATCCGATTCCACTTGATCTGATCTTTCATAACCCCGACTTCGTGTAATGTGTGTTTTGTGTCTCGTCCTGGTTTGTCAATCTTCTACACGTCCTGATCTCGCTTTCTGCTCCTCCATCATCATACAATCGATCCCCGATATCGATCTCGCCTCTCGACTCGTTCCATTTGGGATAGCCCTGAGCCCGACCGCAGCTAAACCGATTAAACTACCACCTATCTCAGCAGATGAGGGCGACAGCGCGGGCGTCGCTGGTGCCACTCGCAACGGATCGAGTCTGAACCGAAAGTTCTTCTCAAACACCACCAAGGCGATTGTGTGGGGCATGCAGCAGAGGGCAGTCCAGTCGATGCTCGACTTTGATTTTATCTGCAGGTGAGTTTCAGTGAGGTTTGAGTAAAGGCTCTCAAAATTTTTTCAGTTTCCGGTCAAGAGTTTTAATTAATCGTTTTCTTTTAGACGCGATGAGCCCTCTGTGGTGGCAATGGTTTATCCCTTCACTGGCGACCACAAGCAGAAGTACTACTGGGGTCACAAGGAGATCCTCATTCCCGTCTACAAAAAGATGTCCGATGCCATCCATAAGCACAAGGAGGTCGACGTCATGGTCAACTTTGCTTCCATGCGCAGCGCTTACGAGTCGACGCTTGAGGTGCTCGAGTTCCCCCAGATTCGCACCGTGGCCATCATCGCCGAGGGCATTCCGGAGAACATGACCCGCAAGCTTATTATTGAGGCGGATAAGAAGGGAGTTGCTATTATTGGACCCGCTACTGTGGGAGGAGTTAAGCCCGGTTGCTTCAAGATCGGCAACACCGGAGGTATGCTAGACAACATCCTGCACTCGAAACTTTACCGTCCAGGCAGTGTGGCGTATGTTTCCCGATCCGGAGGAATGTCCAACGAGCTGAACAACATCATCTCGAAGGCCACCGACGGTGTGATTGAGGGAATTGCCATCGGCGGTGATCGTTACCCGGGCTCAACCTTCATGGATCACATCCTTCGCTACCAGGCTGATCCGGAGACTAAGCTGATCGTTCTGCTCGGAGAAGTTGGTGGCACCGAGGAATACGACGTATGCGCCGCTCTGAAGGACGGTCGCATCACCAAGCCACTGGTGGCATGGTGCATTGGTACCTGCGCCAGTATGTTTACTTCCGAAGTCCAGTTTGGGCACGCCGGATCCTGTGCGAACTCCGATCGCGAGACGGCCACAGCTAAGAATAAGGGCCTGCGGGATGCCGGCGCCTATGTTCCGGACTCGTTCGACACCCTGGGCGAGCTTATCCACCACGTGTACGGTGAGCTGGTAAAGACTGGCCGCGTGGTGCCAAAGGAAGAGGTGCCGCCACCGACCGTACCCATGGACTACTCGTGGGCTCGAGAGTTGGGTCTTATCCGCAAGCCGGCATCGTTCATGACGTCCATCTGTGACGAGCGTGGCCAGGAACTGATCTATGCAGGAATGCCCATCAGCGAGGTTCTCAGTAAGGACGTCGGCATCGGTGGTGTCATCTCGCTGCTCTGGTTCCAGCGATGCTTACCTTCCTACGTGTGCAAGTTCTTCGAGATGTGCCTGATGGTCACTGCGGATCACGGACCCGCAGTTTCCGGAGCTCACAACACCATCGTGTGTGCTCGTGCGGGCAAGGACTTGGTGTCCTCAGTCGTCAGTGGTCTGCTGACCATCGTAAGTTAATGGTACTAAGTATATTAAAAACAATTAACAACATTTTGTATGTGCCTTCTAGGGCGATCGCTTTGGAGGTGCTCTGGATGGATCCGCGCGACAGTTTTCGGAGGCGTACGATACCAACCTGCATCCCATGGAGTTCGTGAATAAGATGCGAAAGGAGGGCAAGCTTATCCTGGGTATTGGCCACCGAGTTAAGTCCATCAACAACCCAGATGTTCGCGTCAAGATCATTAAGGAGTTCGTGCTCGAGAACTTTCCTGCGTGCCCGCTCCTTAAATACGCCCTGGAGGTCGAAAAGATCACGACCAACAAGAAGCCGAATCTTATCCTCAATGTGGACGGTGTGATAGCTACCGCATTCGTGGACATGCTCCGCAACAGCGGATCATTTACCAGGTGAGCGAAGGACTGTGCCAGTACTTGAGACTCAATAGCTAACCGAAATTTTTTTGATTTTCAGTGAGGAAGCACAGGAGTACATCAATGTGGGCGCCATTAACTCGCTGTTCGTGCTGGGCCGCAGCATAGGATTTATTGGCCACTATATGGACCAAAAACGTCTCAAGCAGGGCCTGTACCGCCACCCGTGGGACGACATCTCCTACGTCATTCCCGAGCAGTACAACTAGGCGGGCAAATGGAGCCGCGACGATGTTATATATTTACGTATATACAAGCATATATATTATTCGGAAGTTGTTGTAGTTAAGCACAGATGTATGATGTTAGGCAAGGAGGTCACCCACTCCACTGGCTGGAAGAACCTATCCCGGTCTATCCGCGCATGTGCCTCTCCCCAGTCACCCTTCCCCTCTCACTTAACCTGCATTTAAAGTTCTTAAGTTACCATCATTACCTTCGTTGTTTTTGTAAGTCGTGTGTGCCTCGGAGCCGTAGGAGTTTTGGAATCTGGACCTTAGTGAAATCAAGTGCTCCGAGCCGCACAACACAACAGTACCCAGCATAACACTATTTGATACTTTTATACTTTAGTTTGGATGCTCACAATTGTCTAGACAACAAGAGAATAAATTGTTGCAAAAGCTTAGTTTTATTTTGATACCCCTTTTACTGCTTATTATTTGAATCCCACGCTCCCTTTGCCAGCATCTCGAAGAGAATCGGACACTGCACTAGTTCCTGCTGCACTGAAGCACATTTATTTATAAACAATTACACGAATATATTTACAATGCACAAAAACTGGGCGGCGTCCTTGAGGAAATGCAATTTGCCTCGCAGGGCCTGTCGCCTTGAGAAATTCACCGCAATTAAATCGCACAAATGCTTTGACTAAACTAAACCCGTGAATTGTCTTTTGTCTCTAGCAGTTTAATTTGCTGAATATTTAACAATTTGAAAACGCACACACAACTAAGCGTAGAATCTCATTAAAACCAGGAACCCCGTTACCACTAGCCCGACTCGGCAGGTGGCTCTTATCTCATGCGGCGCATCTTTCGCTCCATTTTTTTTGTTTTTTCTCGTCTACCTCGGGATTCTCGTCCTGAGCGTTGCGCTGCGACAGCCAAGGCTGTATGACAGAGCCCCAGAGCATCCAGCCAGCTCGGATGGGCGCCAGAAGCAGGACCAGCCAGAAGTAATTGGAGATAAGCGCAAGCAGCAAAGTGCCGGAGGTAAGGATTATCAGGTCCTTGACGTTTCTGAAAAGGTAAATTTGATTAGGAATGGGGGCCAAAGACTTTCGAAAGGGCAATTACTCCGCAATGCCGCCCTCCATGTTCAAATCGTTGCCAGAGTCCACTAGAGCTCCGCTTTCAGAGTATTTCGCCTTCGACATGAATGCCATAAACTGGTAGGAGCTGCCAAGTATCAGCAAGGCCAGGATGTGCATAAACTTAAAGGAATGTTCATTAGAAAATGTACTTCAGAAGTCCGCTTCGAATGACTTACCACCGACGTTTTTGTTACTTCAAAGACCAGAAAACCAAGCAGCAAAGCGGGTGCAGCACATCCAATGGCCATGTTCCGGTAGAAAGCCAGTGTCGTCTTGTTTTCCTCTACGATTTGCTTGGCGCCCTTTGTGCCCTGTTTACCCTTTTGTTGGGGCTGTAAGTGAATAAACGATGTTTTTTTATCCTCGAAAGTTTTGTTCTTGTGCTGAGTATATTTACAGCCATGGTGAAATCGCAATTTGTGTGTCAGGAATTTTGAAAACTAGAATCGAATCCACTTTTTACGTGGCGAGAAATCTTTTGCAAAACAAGAGTGTTGAAGAACGCCCGCCTGATATGGAAACAGTGTTGAGAATGTGATTTCTTCTCTTTGACATGGGTGGAGATATAGTTGGACTTTGTAAAACAAATATTAAGCCCTTTTGAAAAAGATTGGGAAATGATTTTTTTTTCTAATAAAACATATAATAATTTTGAATACCCCTACCAATTTCTGCTTCTACGCCATTGCGAAAGTATTTTTCAAAAAGAAAGTCTTGCCAGTCACAGCGAATAGCGCAACAGCTGTTTGCCCCCAGCACAACACTCGACCTTTGGATTTTGGATTTCTTTCATTTTAAATTTAAACAAGCAGCACAACTAGCTGTTAGTTTACATCATGAATATGGACCGGTTGGTGCAGTTAAACAACCAGGCAGGCGGTCGGGACAAGATTGCCCGGCTCATTCAGTATGCGTCGCGGGCGATGTGGGACTCCCTGGAGGCCGCCAATTCCAGTCCCGCGCTGGTGGATAACTTTAAGACGATCGAATACATCCTGAGTACCTTCCGGAAGTGTAAGTATTCCTTTCCTGCACACGACACCCAACTGATTCCTCCCGTTTTCAGTGCTACGCTTTGGCAAGTGCGTGGATGTATTTTACGGTACCCTGAAAACTATCCACCATCCGGACCTCACAATCCGGGTGACGCTTACCCTCAGTAAACTGTCACAGTCGCTGTTTCTGTTTGCCGACCACTTCCTCTGGTTGGCTCGAACTGGACTGACGGCGGTGAACGCCAAGCGGTGGTCCAACATAGCCAACAAATACTGGCTCTTTTCGATCATCATGAACCTGTGCCGGGATTTTTACGAGATCCTAAGGGTTCTGGACCTGCATCGATCAAGCTGTAAGGGCGGAATCTCTCGCTGCCGTATTCCTACGAGCATCAACTCGCCGGAGGACTTTAAGCGCCTTGCTTTGCAATCATTTGTGCTGATGCAGGGGCACAAGGACATTGTTGTGGACACAGTGAAAAATGTGTGCGACTTCTTTATTCCCCTGACAGCGCTTGGCTACACAAGTCTCACGCCTCGGACAATAGGTCTCCTGGGAGCGATTTCGTCATTGGCCGGTCTCTGGGCTTTGCTAGAACCGCGGGCCAAGCTAACGCCTGCATAACACCTGATATTGGCAGCCTTGTAGATAGGGCCCCCATTTCCTTGTATCTATTTTAATTGTTGTACTGTATATGTATTTGTGATTGGATTAAGTTGAAAGATAAACGAAACGAACGATTTTATGAAGCCCCACCTTGCACTCATTTCCCCTTGTAAGCGTTCCGGGCCGAATGGCAAACAGCTGGTGCCATTTCTGTCGCTGCGAATGACACATTTCTACGGATGTGTTTTTTTTGTTTAGTGTGCCCTTTATCAAACGCCTTTTGGCTAATGGTCCGCAGTCCGGTGGCGTTATCAGGAATTTGACGAGGCCGATGCGTCACCCGTGCGTGGGCAGCATCTGGACACCATGAACTACTCCTATTCAGCGCTGTCGCCTGGGGGCGGAGGATTCGGTGGCGTCGACCAGCACAACCGATGTTGCGGGAACAGGGCTTGGTGCGTCAAGGACATCTGCGGCATTGTCTGCGTGGTAATGACCTGGCTTCTCATCCTATTTGCGGAGTTCGTGGTCATGCGTCTAATTCTTCTGCCCAGCAACTACGCGGTCTTCAGCACCATCAACATGATAATATTCCAGGCACTAGCCTTTCTTGCATTTGCCTCGCACATACGCACAATGTTGTCGGATCCGGTGAGTGGAAGCGTTATCCGTAAAATAAACCGACTGAAGTTACAATTAAATTTATTTATAGGGCGCAGTACCTCGAGGAAATGCCACTAAGGAGATGATAGAGCAAATGGGCTATCGTGAGGGTCAGATGTTCTACAAGTGCCCTAAGTGTTGCAGTATCAAGCCGGAGCGAGCTCATCACTGCTCCGTTTGCCAACGATGCATTCGTAAGATGGACCACCACTGTCCGTGGGTCAACAATTGCGTGGGCGAGAATAATCAAAAGTACTTTGTGCTCTTTACCGTAAGTGCAGTGCTCTTACTAATCTAGCCTCCCGGTTAATTGCTTGTTCACTCCCTAGTTTTACATAGCTTCGATCTCTGTGCACACACTCTTCCTGGTGCTCACCCAGTTCGCGGAGTGCGTAAAAAACGACTGGCGCACCTGCTCGCCGTACTCTCCGCCGGCCACTATTTTCCTGTTGCTCTTTCTCACCTTCGAGGGCCTCATGTTCGGTATATTTACCATAATCATGCTGGCCACTCAGCTGACGGCCATCCTAAACGATCAGACGGTGGGTGCCTTGCTGCCTCTCTGCTTGGGATTCTCCGAATAACTTTCTCACCAAAATCTCTCATCAACAGGGCATCGAGCAGCTGAAGAAAGAGGAGGCCCGCTGGGCCAAAAAATCGCGCCTCAAGAGCATCCAGTCGGTGTTCGGACGCTTTTCGCTGGCTTGGTTTTCGCCATTCACGGAACCGTCTTGTCGCACAAGATTCAACTCGCACTTCTACTCGGTCTGAGAAAAGGAACCGGAATATGGATTAACTTAATCGAACAATACTAACTAACAAACGTACAAGGGCAACAAGTTGCCGCCACTTGTTGCACCGCTGAGTGCAATTTTGTATTTTGCAATTGCTATTTTTCGATCAATTGTCAACTATATTTACTACCAATCATATGTGTGTGTGTTAAGGCCCAAGCAAAAGGATAAATGTTTATTGCCTTAGCCAGGTGGAGATTTGTACTTACCTGAGAGACCTACTAAATGTTTTGTGTTTATTTATTATTGGGTGAGAGTCCGAACGTCAGAAGACATGCGCGGCATCTCTGATCATCATCTTCAGGAGAGCTCTCTCCGGTCTGGGGGCAGCCAAAATTATCCGACATCCGACATGGACAGGCGAGGCTGTTGCTGATCTGTCTGCTCAGTTCAGTTCAGTTCAGTCTGAGAAAAACGATCGGAGATCCAGGAGGTGTCTGCTGGACGTGGTGTGCGCCATTCGAACGCCGATGCTGTGTTGTACATATTGTTTATATATAGAAAGATAGAACATCTCTGTTCCCCAAAACGTGAGTGTGAGTGTGTGTGCGAGTGTCTGGTGGATTTCAAATTGGAATTGAATGAGGAATACGTGTATATCCGCTGCACCAGCACAGTTTCAAATAATGCCACAGGCCGAAAATGTGAATATATCCTAATTACACATTTACCGATCCATTGTGCCCGACGAATACGCGTAATTACCAGCGGAAAATTTCATTTCAGTGAATCGGAAACGGAAAAATTCAAATTTCTACCATCGTTTGTGTGCGGCGCGTTCTAAATATAAATAAAAAGAAATCGCTTTCGGTTAATGCCGCACTGAAAATTCGCAGCCGACAATACTGCGCCCTAATCCTACCCAACAAGTCCTGAAAAGTCCCATGCCAAAGTGGCCCTGTTTCGGCTAATTATATAGTGAGACCTGAGCATGGAAAGATCGCCAGCAGCCAATGCCGCGGGTAAGAATCAGCGTGCGAGTTCCCCGGCGCCGGGAAAGTGAGAGATTCTCCTTTTTTCGTTCCCGGTCCCGAACAAAGTACTTTATGGCTATTTGTGTGTATTTTTACGACCTGCCACGGGCTCCGTCTCCGTTTTTCCCCTTCTTCGCCACTGTACGGCCACAGTGCGGTTACGTAATTGTGATTTGAGTATGAGAAATTTTCATAATTGTACGTTGGAATATGTGCTGGTCTAGTGTCATTATTGTGGCCGCATCCCGGCGATGACCGAGCCATTCCCAACAGCCGAAATACTATTTACGAATCACTTTTGATTACGGCTCCCCATGCAGAAAGATTCGACAAGCTCACAAATAGTGCCTGATGGCGTATGAATAATATTTGGAACTATTTTTAGTGAATGTTCCGAATACTCGATAGTTGGTGCAGGGTATGGCGATGTGCACGGGACAAAATAACTTTATGGTGTAAACATAAGCATTATAGGTCAAAGACTGGAATATTCATTAGGATCTATTTGTGAAATAATAATAGTACATTTTGTTTTTAATTTATAATAGATTTTGTATTCGTAATAGGTTTTTGTGTAAATCGCCTAAACTCTCCTTTAAATTAGTAACTCCTGTTAATTAGGAATTTGAAAGTCCAGATTAGATATGTTGCATACCTAAAATAATAATTTAGTATTTCCCTAAGAATCGCACAACAATTTTTATCAATACAAATCCTAATAAAATGTACCTCTTATTTAAAAAACTTTAATAAAGCTTTATAATCTTAAGGGGTTATATACCTTTTTGAGCGAAAAAAATGAGGGAACTTTGGATTTTTTTTCAGGTGTGTAGCAATTATTTTATGATACTGAGGTTATTATTTATTGATAGTACATGTTTTTATAGACACAACAAACGTTTGTTCTCAAAAAAATATAAATAACTTTCGAAGTTATGGCAATTCTCTCATAACCCTTTTTTTGTTATAGCGGCTTGCGGTGACCACGATGGAAGTCCAGCGGGTCAACTTAAATCAATAAACCAAAAAATTTTTATTAGTTTAGTATTATTTCTAGTTCGTCATTGAATTACTTCAAGAATATTTGGTTTTTTCTGCATACAGTAACAATTTTTTCAAAAAATTGATTTTTCGAGCTCTAAAAATTTTATTAAAAATTTCTTAACTGCAAAATCGAAATTGCCGCAGAAAAACTGATTCAATGGCGAACTCGGCACAATCATTACGAATGTTTTAAAAAAAATTGAAGAAGATCGATCAAATAGTTCTTGTGCAATCGCGGTCACAGCAAATGCACTTTTGGAAAAAAACGACTTTGAGATAATCGCATTCAAAGTTTTACGTTGCGTTACAAAGAGTGACGAACCGCGCCTCAAAACGCTGTTTTCCTATTGAACTATTATTCGGATCTCTTCAAAAATTTGGGAAAATGTTCTCTAGGGGATATACTTTAGGATTCAGCTAAAAAAAATTTTTCGTTTTTTTGAAAAAAAAAGGTATATAACCCCTTAAACAAACTTGATTTTTGAAATTTTTGTTTTGAACTTCAAACTGCCTCCAATCAGAACGAAAATTTTAAAGTTTTAAACTAGAAACTTTATTTCTGCTAATAAATCTTGATTAGGGTATCCTTCTGGCGATTTGATTTTATATTTCTACTCTCAGCCTTTGATGCCGGCATAACTATGTGTGTTTATGTCTGGCAATTCTTGACATTTCGCAAATATTTATGATAATTTGTTCGGCGGGCGACTTTCTCCGCCTTTAAAACTTATAAAGCGATTAGTCATGCTTATAATTAACGCACTATATTACCCCGTTTTGTAGAACCTCCTGGCCAGGATGGAGAACTCGAGGCGGTTCAGCGCCCACCGCCCCGAATCACATTTAGCGAAAACTCCAGCTCCCTGATCCGCTGCATCCCCAACGAACGTGCCACGTTCTTCGTGAAAATCGACTGCGCCGAGGAGGATGAGCCGGAACTGCTGCCCTTCAAATTCGAATGGTAAGTCATAAATCTTTCAGAGCAGAAATCTATTTTTCCTTCGCTTACCTGTGCACTCGGTGCGTGAATCATCGTCCTTGCTCCTCCGCCCGGTCTGCTGTGCATAATGCCAAAAATTTGCGCATTAACATATGATTTCTCCTTCACGGCGACGGATTTGCTCAATTGAGCAGGTCGAGAGCAGATCCACCGGCGTCTGCGCCGCCAAAAGAGCAATGGTACATCTCTAGGTTCCCAGATTTCTCTGGTTTTTGTTGTACGGGCTCTTGAGCAGTCAGTTTCACTTTGACGATCGGCGCATTAACATATCCGTTGCCCAGCGGGCGGACATCAAGAATCGCAGCAGCGGCAGTGCTATACGAGAGTTCTATATATACACCACACTGCGTATACGTACTGGTTCGTGGAATCTGGGGGTGTCCACGCGGCGGATACTCAATAAATCACCAGTGAATCGAAATCAATCAGCTTACGCGAGAATTCCTGAGGGACTCCGCCTAAAATTGGGTCCCAGCACCTGGTGGAAGCGGGTGGCGGGATAGCTGGCCGAGATCTGTAAAGAACGTCTAATTATAGCCGCATTAACAAATCGCTGGCAGTCGCGTCTGCGGAACTTTCGTCTGCCGTCGAAACTTTGTCTTTTGGGAAAGGAATTTCGGTGCTGTGCGTCAAAAACATTTCCATTTAATGCCCAAAAAGTGTTGAAAATACTTTTTCTCAAACGAAATCGAAAATTACATAATGCGCCTGGCGGTGAAACAAAGAGGAACAAGTAGAGATTGTGCGATCGGTTCGGTCAGATGTTTGGCAATATCCGCGAGAGCAACAGATAAATAAATAAACTGATTCTGGGCCCCCGAAGAACAACAGACACATGAAAAGGAAACAAGAAACAATTTGAAAATTCTCGATCTCGGGGAAAACGACAGCGAAACAACAAGTTATTAGCGCTCAACATCAAAAACACGCAGCCCAAAAATAAATTGGCAAACGCGTTGTTGTCTAGCTAGCGTTTAAATTATTGCAGTCCGCGGTTTGTGACTAGTGAAGTGGCCGAATGCGAATACAATTAATAGCGAAGCAAGTTCAAGCATTTATTTATAAACATTCTTGCTTCGGTTCAGAAATATTTTGGTCAATTTTCTCTTTTAGAAAATTGTTGTTATTGTTCTCGTGCGGTGATGCTGGCGGTGTTTGTTTGTTTCTGTTTATTAGGCAATGATTATGCCACATAAATTAATGACTCTTACGCCTTAAATGTTTCGGTAAATGTTTGCACGTGCAATCTGGTAATTAAAATAACAGATTCATAAATTGAAAAAATTCAAGAGTATTAAAGATACAAAAAGAACAATCACTTTGAAAACTAATAAACATATTTATTACTTTTTGACATCGAGTGACTTAATTATTGTACAGCATACTCCTAATTTGGATATTTTAATTTTTGTTACTTTAAGTCGACTATTTAGTATTCAATATTCTTTCTCCTTCAAGATGTAAAAATCACGAATTTTTAAGCAATTGGAGAATTTAATAATGAAATAAGTTTAACATTCCGTGGGGCTTAAATTTGAAAATATTTCTGCTGCTAACTGCAACCGATCGTATTTCGGATTAATATAAGAAAAACGCCATGGGCAACGGATGTTCGAAATGCTGCCAGTGCAACGAGCACAAGCAAATCAACGGCACACTCTCCTCGGCCTCGTCGGTCTACAGGAAAAGGTGATGATTATCCAAGTTGATTTCTATAAGGAATAAAATGTCTTTGCCAAGCTTACCGTGTTTCCCTTGGCCACTCTTCTGGGTGTCCCCTAACATTCGTGTTCTTCCAGGAGCCGGGGAGAGATTCCCATCGAGAATTCCGACCGCTTCCGCATCACGGCCACCAGCAACGCTGTCCAGTTGGCGGTGGAGCATGTGCAGCGGGAGGACGCCGGCCACTACACGCTGTTCGCCAGGACGAAGAGCCAGGATGTGGTGCGCAGGCACGTGGAGCTCATCGTGGAGGACAGATCCACGGGCGACGATCCGCCGGTGTTCCTGCGCCGCCTGCTCGACCTCTCCGTCAAAGTGGGCACCCGGACACGCCTCCTCACCGAAATTCGCAGTTCCACAGATCTTAAGGTGAGTGAAGATTGATTTATTTGGAAATATCAAAGGGATAAACCTACTCGTAAAACAATAGGAATTAATTAAATGTTAATTTAAATAGAACATATTAATAATTATTTTGTATATCTCTTTGGATTAGCTAACTTGGTACAGAAACGACCGGAGGGTGTGTGCGAACGATCGCATCACGGAGATCAACGAAGGTACCTTCCATTATCTGGAGGTGAGTCCAGTAACTCTGGATGACGGTGGTCAATGGATGCTTATGGCGGAGAACTTTGGCGGACGCAACTCCTGTATTGGAACGCTCAACGTCCTCGTGCCGAAGGCCTACAAGACACCTGAATTCGTGGAGGAACTGCGCGCCGTGCTCACGGAGCAGGGAACCGTCTCCCTGGAGTGCAAGGTGGTGGGAGTGCCCACGCCCCATTTGCGCTGGTTCAAGGACTCCAAGGAAATCAAGGCTGGAGACATCTTCGCTCTGACGGCCAACGCAGACGATCCCACTTCACTGGGCACGTACACCTGCGAGGCCCGCAACTGCATGGGTGTCACCTACTCCAGCTCCAAGGTGCATGTCGTGGGTCGGGGCAGTCGCGAAGGATCCCTCAAGCCGGCGGACAGGTGAGTCACTCCCTTTAAATTGTATTATTAACACCCTTATACTGGAAATGTGAAGAATAGATTATAAATAATATTATATTTATAAAACTAACAATATGTTTATTGACACACTTATTCATCAAACACAAAAGAATATGCCTTTGTGAGGGAATCCCCCTTTAAGAGACCACCGACTGCCATTAAATCTCTTCCAAATGTTTCCTGTCTTTTCGCAGCGTGGCGAGCAATGCGCCGCCTCCGATATTCACGAACGAACTGAGGGACATGAGCCTGCTCATCGGAGAGACTATCATTCTCGGCTGTCAAGGTGAGTAAATCAGAGTCTTGTTGATCGGAGAAGATCCCCTCCGTTGGCAGTGGGCCAACTTATTTTTGTTTATCTTCTCTCGGACAACATTTGCTCCAATTCTCGCCGGCGCTTGTTGTTTTTAGATCGTGCTATAGAAACTTGAACTCGATCGCACGGCCGGAATGCCTCGAATGTTGAGGTGGGTCATCAACATTTGCGGCAAGTGGCGAGCAAAACAAAACCGCTAATTGCCCGTCAGAGAGAGAGGAAATAACGAAAAGATCTTTTGAGATCGAGAGGCAGAGATCAGCGTTTTGAGTATTGTTTACATGATCTCACGAGAGTTTTCTCTATTTCCCCCAGTTGTTGTGCCGCCGTGGCCCAAAAGCGTCTGTTGGTACAATGCTAACGGGCGGGTGGAGACCGCCGAGCGGTACAAACTGATCGAGGATGGACTCGGAGTCTATATGATCGAGGTTAAGCCCTCGGAGTCCTGCGATGCCGGCGAATGGAAGTGCGTGGTGACCAGTTTCGATGGCAGTGTGGGCATGACCTCGTGTTCCGTGGCCATGGACAGTGAGTGATCCTTGAATCCCTTAAAGCAGATTAACTCATGGTCTCTTTTTTTCAGTTCCGAGGAACTATCGAAAGCCCAGATTCATGGAGAATCTGCGAGCTGTGCTCACCGAGGAAGGACTTGTGTCCTTCGAGTGCAAAGTGGTGGGCTTTCCCACTCCCGTGCTGAAGTGGTTCAAGGATGGGCACGAACTGAAGCCGGGAGATGTCTATCAGCTCACGGGAACCAATTCCCTGGGCACCTACTGTTGCATTGCCCGCAATTGCATGGGAGAAACCAGCAGCACTGCCGTTCTCACCGTCGAGGACATCCAGAACCAGCTTACCGAAGAGGAGCGTCTCGTCTTCACCCAACAAAACCAAAACCAGGCGCCAAAGTTTCTCACTGGCCTGAAGAGCACGGATGCCAAGATCAACGAACCCTTTCAGTTTAGGGTGGTGGTGAAGGCCACTCCGGATCCCATTCTTTCTTGGTTCCGGGACGAGCTGCCCATTGAGCCGAACGAACGATACAACCATTACCGCGGAGAAAACGAGGACTGGTTGCTGGACATCAAGACCGTGGAGTTTGTGGACCAAGCGGAGTGGAAGTGCGTGGCTGTCAATGATTTTGGCACCAGCATCACATCCTGCTTCCTCAAACTGCAAATACCGCGGCACTACAAGAAACCCCGATTCCTGGAGTGCCTGCGGGCTGTGCTCACCGAGGAAGGAGCCGTGAATCTGGAGTGCAAGGTCATCGGTGTTCCTCAGCCAGCTCTGAAGTGGTACAAGGATGGTGTGGAGCTGAAGCCAGGTGATATCCACCGGATTATTTCCGGACAGGATGGCACCTGCTGCTTGGGTACTTATACCTGCGAGGCCAGGAATTGCATGGGCGTGGTGGCCAGTTCTGCCTCGCTTTTGGGATTCGAGGATGCCCAGAAGGGTCAGCAGCAAAAAAGCGAGCAGCTACAACAGAACGAACTGCAAAGAGACTTCTCCTTGTCCACAATCCAAGAGGAACGCACATCCCAGCTGTACGAAACTCCTGTGGGTGACATAACCATCGATGAAAAGGGCGACGTGTCCTTCTCCTTCGACGGGAAGGAGGTCTCGGTTTCCCTTTACGAGACACCCGATCTCACCGAAGAGGAGGCCCTCAAAATTGTGGAAATGTACGCTGATCAAATCTCCGAGCATGTCACTGAGCACAATATTGTAGAACTGCCGCCGTTGCGATTCGTAAAGGAGACCTCGCAGTCGGGAAAACTCCTGATGGAAGCTGTGGTCATCGATATTTCACCCGAGTACTTCACAGTTGAAGAAGACATGCGCACTGAGGCTGATATGGATGACATATCCATAAACGAGATCACGGTGCATGGTACATCGGATAGGGAATCCAGAGTCGACAAGGAGACGGAGCAGTATGTCCAGGAGTCCTTCGAAAAAATGGAGGAGGAGTTATCGCTCTCCGCTCCGATTCGCAAGCGCAAGAAGTCTAAACCTACAGAAACCGATGAATTCTTCAGCTTGTCCAAAGCCTCGGGCAGTCAAGGCGAAGAGGAGACATCCGAATTGCAGACCTTTGCCAGTGCCCAGATGTCTGCCTCCCAAAAGGTTGTTTCTGAATCTCAAGCCAGCCCGGAAAAGGAGAAGGATTCAATGGCTCCACCGAAAAGAAAGAAGTCCAAGAAACCAACAGACAGCGATTCTTCAAAGACCACTGAGGATGAAGCTCGTTTGCAGGACATTTCGGGTGCAGTCGGCGATGGACTTCTGGTCACTCCATCCTCTCATGCCAAAGCAATTACAGATGAGAATGAGATAAACAGGAATCTAATGGCCCTCGTTCCGCTGGCCAAGTTGCTTAAAGTAATCGAGAATCACTTGACCGCAGTTGAGAATGAAGTGATGGAACAGTCCACCATGATGATGACTCCATCGGCTGCCGATCAGAGCATTGCCATCATTCGCAACATCATAGATCCCATCAAGCAAATTGAATCCAAACTAAGGGTTTACTCCGGGGAGACCCAAATCGATGTGCTTATTCAATCCATGGACGAGGACATTCGCCGACTGCACATGGGCTTGCAGGTGATTGAAAAATGTGTGGAGATTGACGAGACAGGAGCAACCTTAATTCAACGCACCAGTGTCTGCATTATTGACAGTGTGGCCGACCAAATGAAACGAGCTCTCGAAGAGCTGAAGATTGTGAGCAAGAAATTCGACTCCGAATGCCTTCGTGCCCAAATTGAACTGACTGCCGATGACATTCAACAGGGATTAGAAATCACTCAGGGCACAATCAAGTCGCAGGCTCTTTTGCAGGAGGCTCAGGAACTGGAGGCAGCGAAGCACTTCTCAGAAACTGTGGAAAAAATGCAGGAAGTGCCCGATTCCATTTCTTTCGCCACCATTTCGGAGGCCAATCTGCCCAGTGAAGCAAGTGCTCTAAAGGAGATCTGCCAGCCAGTGGCTAAGATACAAGAGGCCCTGGAACGCGTTGAGATGGAGCTCTCGTTGGAGGAGTCGGAGGAGCAGATCTACAAGAAGGTGCACCAGAAAGTGCTCGAGAGCATTGTGGAGCCAATAAAACAGCTGCAAAACACTCTGCAGTCCATTGAAGATAAGACAGAATCCTTGGCGGGCTCCGAATCTATGGAGCAGAAGATCAACATGGCCATTCTGGATATCGTCACCCCACCACTCTTTGAGCTCAAGAAGGGCTTGGAGGTAATCCTCAACGAGAAGTCAGACAGTGTGGAGGGAGGCATGCTGACCGTCAGCACTGTGGAATCGATGGTGCCACCTCTGCAGGAAATTCAGAATGGTCTGGCTCAGTTGGGTCAGGATCTGGAAAGTGGCCAGGCCTCCATTCCCCAGGAGGAACTCCGATCTGAGCCAGCACTGGATGTAGCCGACACACAGAAGCTCTTGCAGTCATTTGCACAGGCAGTTTTGCATTTTGAGACGAACATTGAGAGGATCTCTCCGCGTCTCTCCTCCAACGTGAAGATACGTTTACTAAACCTGAAAGATGAACTCTCAGCTTTGATTAGCACTATTTTGGAAAGAGACATAACCGGCCATCATGTTGAGCTGCTGGATAGATTGAAGCGTCCTGTGGACGAGTTGAACTACTGCATTCGGCAGACAGAGGTCAAGAACATGACTGGTTCCCTGGCTGACCTGATTGAACCTTTGAGTATGTTGCAGGAAAACACCCAGAAAGGTCATGGGGGCATGCTCACAGCTCGGGAACCCGATCAGCAGGCTCTTCAAACCCTGGAAAACATTCGGGGCATTATTCGCAACGTAGTTATCGACATAGAAGAGCACGAGTTTAAGATTCTTCAGCAGGAGATCCAACAGGACGAGGAGCAAGCCTCGCAGCAGCAGGATAAATCCTTCAGTGCCTTGCGAAAGGTCCTGGAAACAAAGGTGTCTCTAGAGGAAGCAGTAGGCAATATTGAAACGCTCCAGGAAGCTCTAAACAAAATAAGTGAAAGCCCCAAAGCGACTGAAAGAGTGAAAGTCTCCTCAAACGAAGCCCAAGTTCACCTCTTGCGTATCCTGCAAATTGCCAAGGGACTAGCTACATTCAGCGAGGCTGAAACAACACTCGATGTTAACGAGGCCAACACAACCAGGATTCTATTCGAGTGTGGCAAAAGTTTTGCTGACTTGGCTAAAGCCCTGGGCAGTCCAGAATCTCTGTCCGAGAATGAGTTTTTGAGTGCTCTGAATCAGTTTGGCGATATTGTTGGCCAACAGAAGGAAACGTTGGATGAGAAGCTATCCATAGCTAGTCCTCTCTCCAGCCTGATTCACGTGCTGGAAAACCTAAAGCCCCTTAAAGCCTCTCTGGAGGATCTGTCCACTCTGGACGATGTGTCAGTGCTTAAGTCAGCCGCAGAGTCTTTGCCCACTGAACCGGAGGGGGGAACCCGTGAGTGCCGAGAAGCCCTCGCCTGTAAATATCCTGCTTTCGGATCTGAACCAGGGCATTACTTCGGTTCTTTCCCACTCCGAAGATCCTGATGTGGTCTCTCTGTCTGGACCTGCTGCCCAACAAGTTCAGGCTGCTCTTATCAAAATGCATGAACTCCAGAACAGTTTGGCACTGGTTCAGGAAACCAACGTCGTGGAAGCAGCCCATCCTTTATCGGAGGCCAGTCAGCAGGGAACCTTTGCCGAGGCCCTTTGCAGCTTGGAGCAATGTGTTCTTCAGGTGGAGGAGTGCATGGCCCACAGTGGAGTGGAGAGCTTAACCGATCTTGAGCTGTCGAAGCTCAAGACATTGGCCTCTCCACTCCGCGATGTTAGGGAGCACTGCGAACAGATCGATGTACAACTTCTGGAGAACGTCAATGATATATCCACTCAAGGAGACATCTCTGAATTGAAGAGCAGTGGTCATCAGCAAACCGTTTCAGACCATATCCAGGAAGTAGCTGTAGTGGAGCAAGAGCCCAAAGTGGAAGTGTTCGATATACAGCAGGGTGTGGCAAGTGGCATTAAGCAGCTTGAGGCTTGTCTAGAGGTAACCCAAACGGATTCCAACAAGGAGCTCCAGCTGGTGGGAAAAATAATGGAGCAACTGAAGTCAGATCTGGAAAACATACAGGCCGCCCTTGTTACGGATAGTGACCAACAGGAAACTGTTCTGGCACAAGCTCAGATAGCACGCACCATGTTCAGACTGAAGGAGTCCTTGGTACACACTTATGAATCTGGCCTGGTAGATTCTTTGGAAAATGTGGAGAGTGCTTTCGAAGACATACTGCTTTCATTACCAATTCTGGAGACCCAGTTGGCGGAGGAAATGTTTGGCAAAATCGAAAAGGCCTTTACCAACTTTGTTGTTTACTGCGAGAATCTAAAAGCTGTTGATCATCAGCAGTTGCAGACCCTCAAGAATCCTATTGAAAACCTTGTGACTTCCATTGGAGCTGTGGCTGCCCAACCAACTGTGGATGTCGATAAATCATCAGCAGTTGTGGTTCAACTTCAAACCAGTCTGATGGCTGCTTTCAGGAGTCTAAACGAAGTCAGCGAAAAAGTCAGCAATGAACTTTTGGGTAGTCTACTGAAGACCCAAAGTAGCTTGGTCACTGTCTTTGATTTCATTGAGAATAATGAGAACACCATTCGTGTCATAGAGCTTCTTCAGGAAATCGACTCCATTTCTGCAGAATTAAAAGCATTATCTGAAATTCCAGTTGAACCTACAGTACCCATCGATATAAGCGTAATTATAGAAAACGTTTCGTCGGGCAAAGCGTTCCTTACAGAAATCGAGGAAGGACTGAAAGTCAATAATCCCCAGTGCATTCTTTTGCTGGATGAGAACACTGACGATATCGCTCAGCTAGAGGCAACTCTAGTGCAAATTGAGAAAGAAATCCTTTCCCAACCGCAGCTTACTCAGATAACCGCAAAGCAGTTCACTCTCATCGATGCTCTGCAGCTGCAGATTAATAATCTTCAGGAGAAGTTAAACAAATTTAACGTGTTCCTTTCAGAACTCCAAAGTCAATCGGACATCTCTTTCCCTGAATCCGCTGTGGAAACTGACGTCGATATCAAAGAGAGTTCGGGAAGCCAGAAAGAACCTGAAGCTAAAAGACCAAAACTTTTAGCTTCTGAAGAAACACCCGAAGATGCTACTAAGAAACCAAAGGAAGCGGAGCCCAAACTTCAACCCAAGGACAAGTCAATTGAGGAGAAGGAAATCCAACAGATTGGTGAGCCAAAGTTAGATGCGAAAAAACCAAACAAGGATGTAAGTGATGCCGAAGAGGTTAAGAGTGTTTCTCAAAAGATAGAACAAGAAGAAAAGGCATCTCCAGAAACGATTCTAGTGGCTTTAACGGAAAAGTTATCCCAATCTCTGAGCAATGATTTAAATAATGATGCATTGAAGTCTATTATTACGGAGAGCCAAGACATTCTTGACAACATAAATAACATCGACAAAGTATCGAAATCTATATTCAAGCTAAGAGAGCACATCGTTCATACTTATGATTGCAAGCCTCCAGAGGAGCAGAAGGACAAGGAACTTCTCGAAGAACTTATTGAATCACTTCTGGAAGCCAGTCCTGAAGCCACAGAGCAAGTAATCCAAAACTATATGAAGGAAATAAAAACCAACATAATTCTAACAAAAGCAGCGATTCAACTTATCGACGACAGCAACTTGTTTACAAAGCCCTCTCTTCTAGTTCCAAAATTAGTTAATCTGGAAAAAATTTTAGAAAAAATTCAATCGGAACAACATGTTGATAAATCATCTGAAAAAATGATTAGCTTGCAGCAGAATTTGATGGACATTTTTATTATACTTGATGACCTCCTAGATGAAAAGACGGAACAAATTAATCCCAAGATAGAAGAAATCAAAAAAATACTGCTAAGTGAATATGACTATATTGAGAAAAAACAGGGTGAGCTGCATACAGCGGTTATACATGGAAAAATACAAATAATAACTCAAAAGATTCTTAACATTTGTGAAGATTTTAAGGACTTTATAGAAACGCAAAACAATAAACAAGCAGAGCAAGTAACAGGGGACACTGTTGACTACCAAAAATCCGAAATTTCAGAAGAATCTAAGGAAAAGCAAGCCAGCAAGGATATTGAACTTCAATCCCAGAAACCAGAAGTATCTGAGGTCGTTGCAGAGAAGATATCTGAAGAAAAGATTGGCGAAGCCAAGAAGCCGGAAGTTAAGGAAACCGAAGCCAAATCGGAGAAGGCCAAGGAACTGGAAAAACAGATCCTGGAAGAAAAACAACTGGAAGCTGAGGCACAAAAGCAAGCCGACAAGGATGTTGAACTTCAATCCCAGAAACCAGAAGTATCTGAGGTCGTTGCAGAGAAGATATCTGAAGAAAAGATTGAAGAAGCCAAGAAGCCAGAAGTTAAGGAAGCAGAAGCCAAATCAGAGAAGGCCAAGGAACTGGAAAAACAGATCCTGGAAGAAAAACAACTGGAAGCTGAGGCACAAAAGCAAGCCGACAAGGATGTCGAACTTCAATCCCAGAAACCAGAAGTATCTGAGGTTGTTGCAGAGAAGACATCTGAAGAAAAGATTGAAGAAGCCAAGAAGCCGGAAGTTAAGGAAGCAGAAGCCAAATCGGAGAAGGCCAAGGAACTGGAAAAACAGATCCTGGAAGAAAAACAACTGGAAGCTGAGGCACAAAAGCAAGCCGACAAGGATGTCGAACTTCAATCCCAGAAGCCAGAGGTATCTGAGGTCGTTGCAGAGAAGATATCTGAAGAAAAGATTGAAGAAGCCAAGAAGCCTGAAGTTAAGGAAACCGAAGCCAAATCGGAGAAGGCCAAGGAACTGGAAAAACAGATCCTGGAAGAAAAACAACTGGAAGCTGAGGCACAAAAGCAAGCCGACAAGGATGTCGAACTTCAATGCCAGAAGCCAGAGGTATCTGAGGTCGTTGCAGAGAAGATATCTGAAGAAAAGATTGAAGAAGCCAAGAAGCCTGAAGTTAAGGAAACCGAAGCCAAATCGGAGAAGGCCAAGGAACTGGAAAAACAGATCCTGGAAGAAAAACAACTGGAAGCTGAGGCACAAAAGCAATTCGACAAGGATGTCGAACTTCAATCCCAGAAGCCTGAGGTATCTGAAGTCGTTGCAGAGAAGATATCTGAAGAAAAGATTGAAGAAGCCAAGAAGCCGGAAGTTAAGGAAGCAGAAGCCAAATCGGAGAAGGACAAGGAACTGGAAAAACAGATTCTGGAAGAAAAACAACTGGAAGCTGAAGCACAAAAGCAAGCCGACAAGGATGTCGAACTTCAATCCCAGAAACCAGAAGTATCTGAGGTCGTTGCAGAGAAGATATCTGAAGAAAAGATTGAAGAAGCCAAGAAGCCAGAAAATAAGGAAGCAGAAGCCAAATCAGAGAAGGCCCTGGCATTGGAAAAACAGATCCTGGAAGAAAAACAACTGGAACCTGAGGCACAAAAGCAAGCCGACAAGGATGTCGAACTTCAATCCCAGAAACCAGAAGTATCTGAGGTCGTTGCAGAGAAGATATCTGAAGAAAAGATTGAAGAAGCCAAGAAGCCAGAAAATAAGGAAGCAGAAGCCAAATCAGAGAAGGCCCTGGCATTGGAAAAACAGATCCTGGAAGAAAAACAACTGGAACCTGAGGCACAAAAGCAAGCCGACAAGGATGTCGAACTTCAATCCCAGAAACCAGAAGTATCTGAGGTCGTTGCAGAGAAGATATCTGAAGAAAAGATTGAAGAAGCCAAGAAGCCGGAAGTTAAGGAAGCAGCAGCCAAATCAGAGAAGGCCCTGGCATTGGAAAAACAGATCCTGGAAGAAAAACAACTGGAAGCTGAGGCACAAAAGCAAGCCGACAAGGATGTCGAACTTCAATCCCAGAAGCCTGAGGTATCTGAAGTCGTTGCAGAGAAGATATCTGAAGAAAAGATTGAAGAAGCCAAGAAGCCGGAAGCTAAGGAAGCAGCAGCTAAATCAGAGAAGGCCCAGGCATTGGAAAAACAGATCCTGGAAGAAAAACAGCTGGAAGCTGAGGCACAAAAGCAAGCCGACAAGGATGTCGAAATTCAATCCCAGAAACCAGAAGTATCTGAGGTTGTTGCAGAGAAGACATCTGAAGAAAAGATTGAAGAAGCCAAGAAGCCGGAAGTTAAGGAAGCAGAAGCCAAATCAGAGAAGGCCCTAGCATTGGAAAAACAGATCCTGGAAGAAAAACAACTGGAAGCTGAGGCACAAAAGCAAGCCGAGAAGGATGTCGAACTTCAGTCCCAGAAACCAGAAGTATCTGACGTCGTAGCAGAGAAGATATCTGAAGAAAAGATTGAAGAAGCCAAGAAGCCTGAAGTTAAAGAAGCAGAAGCCAAATCAGAGAAGGCTCTGGCATTGGAAAAACAGATCCTGGAAGAAAAACAACTGGATGCTGAGGCACAAAAGCAAGCCGACAAGGATGTCGAACTTCAATCCCAGAAACCAGAAGTATCTGAGGTCGTTGCAGAGAAGATATCTGAAGAAAAGATTGAAGAAGCCAAGAAGCCGGAAGTTAAGAAAGCAGAAGCCAAATCAGAGAAGGCCCTGGCATTGGAAAAACAGATCCTGGAAGAAAAACAACTGGAAGCTGAGGCACAAAAGCAAGCCGACAAGGATGTCGAATTTCAATCCCAGAAACCTGAGGTATCTGAAGTCGCTGCAGAGAAGATATCTGAAGAAAAGATTGAAGAAGTCGAGAAGCCGGAAGTTAAGGAAGCAGCAGCTAAATCAGAGAAGGCCCAGGCATTGGAAAAACAGATCCTGGAAGAAAAACAACTGGAAGCTGAGACACAAAAGCAAGCCGACAAGGATGTCGAACTTCAATCCCAGAAACCTGAGGTATCTGAAGTCGTTGCAGAGAAGATATCTGAAGAAAAGATTGAAGAAGCCAGAAAGCCGGAAGTTAAGGAAGCAGGAGCCAAATCAGAGAAGGCCCTGGCATTGGAAAAACAGATCCTGGAAGAAAAACAACTGGAAGCTGAGGCACAAAAGCAAGCCGACAAGGATGTCGAACTTCAATCCCAGAAGCCTGAGGTATCTGAAGTCGTTGCAGAGAAGATATCTGAAGAAAAGATTGAAGAAGCCAAGAAGCCGGAAGCTAAGGAAGCAGCAGCTAAATCAGAGAAGGCCCAGGCATTGGAAAAACAGATCCTGGAAGAAAAACAACTGGAAGCTGAGGCACAAAAGCAAGCCGACAAGGATGTCGAAATTCAATCCCAGAAACCAGAAGTATCTGAGGTTGTTGCAGAGAAGATATCTGAAGAAAAGATTGAAGAAGCCAAGAAGCCGGAAGTTAAGGAAGCAGAAGCCAAATCAGAGAAGGCCCTGGCATTGGAAAAACAGATCCTGGAAGAAAAACAACTGGAAGCTGAGGCACAAAAGCAAGCCGAGAAGGATGTCGAACTTCAGTCCCAGAAACCAGAAGTATCTGACGTCGTAGCAGAGAAGATATCTGAAGAAAAGATTGAAGAAGCCAAGAAGCCTGAAGTTAAAGAAGCAGAAGCCAAATCAGAGAAGGCCCTGGCATTGGAAAAACAGATCCTGGAAGAAAAACAACTGGAAGCTGAGGCACAAAAGCAAGCCGACAAGGATGTCGAACTTCAATCCCAGAAACCAGAAGTATCTGAGGTCGTTGCAGAGAAGATATCTGAAGAAAAGATTGAAGAAGCCAAGAAGCCGGAAGTTAAGGAAGCAGAAGCCAAATCAGAGAAGGCCCTGGCATTGGAAAAACAGATCCTGGAAGAAAAACAACTGGAAGCTGAGGCACAAAAGCAAGCCGACAAGGATGTCGAACTTCAATCCCAGAAACCAGAAGTATCTGAGGTCGTTGCAGAGAAGATATCTGAAGAAAAGATTGAAGAAGCCAAGAAGCCTGAAGTTAAAGAATCAGAAGCCAAATCGGAGAAGGGCATAGAATCGGAAATAGTAGACAAAAAAGAAGTCCTTAAGACTTTAAATAAAAACTTTAAAAAATTAGCGGAGGCAGTAAGTAATGAAATATTGGTCGAAAGCCAAGATGTTATTAATAACTTAAGCGATGTTGACGCAGTTGCCAAATTAATTCTTAAGTTAAGAGAGCATATAGTTCACACTTACGATGGAAAACAAACAAAAGATCAAAAAGAAACGGAACTATTCGAGTCATTTATTGAATCTCTGCTCGATGCTTGCCCAGAATCTTCTGAGCAAGTAATGCATAATTATCTTAAAGAAATTAAGACGAACGTAATTTTAACAAAAGCAGCTATTCAGCTTATTGACGACTGCAACATGTTCACCAAGCCATCACTAATTATCCCAAAACTTGTAAATCTAGAGAGAATTTCAGTGAAAATCCAATCAGAGCCCTACATTGATAAGTCTTCGGAAAAAATGATAAGTTTGCAACAGAGTTTAATGGACATTTTTGTTATTCTGGATGACCTCTTGGATGAAAAGACGGAAATATTAAAGCCAAAAATTGAAAAAATGAAAGGAATATTGCTAAGCGACTATGACTATATCGAACAAAAACAGGGACAACTGCATACCGCTGCTATAAATGGAAAGATAAAAACTGTTACTCAAAATCTGCTTACTCTTATGGAAGGCTTAAAACAACTGATTGAAGAGTCAGATGTAGTTGCCATGAAATTAACAGAAGACATGGCTGAAGAAAGCAAGAAGGCTGAGGTTAAAGATTCTGAAGCCAAATCCAAGAAAGCTAAGGTCGCGGAAAAGAAGTCAATCGAAGAAGAGAAACTGGATGAGAAGAAACAAAAACAGGCTGAGGTTCCTGCTGACAAAAAGGCTGAGAAGGCAGAAGTTTCCGAGGTTGTTGCTGAAAAGATATCAGAAGAAAAGGCTGAAGAAACCAAGAAAGCTGAGGTTAAAGACTCTGAAGCCAAATCCAAGAAAGCTAAGGTCGCGGAAAAGAAGTCAATCGAAGAAGAGAAACTGGATGAGAAAAAACAAAAACAGGCTGAGGTTCCTGCTGACAAAAAGGCTGAGAAGGCAGAAGTTTCCGAGGCTGTGGCTGAAAAGATATCAGAAGAAAAGGCTGAAGAAAGCAAGAAAACTGAGGTTAAAGACTCTGAAGCCACATCCAAGAAAGCTAAGGTCGCCGAAAAGAAGTCAATCGAAGAAGAGAAACTGGATGAGAAGAAACAAAAACAGGCTGAGGTTCCTGCTGACAAAAAGGCTGAGAAGGCAGAAGTTTCCGAGGTTGTGGCCGAAAAGATATCAGAAGAAAAGGCTGAAGAAAGCAAGAAAGCTGAGGTTAAAGACTCTGAAGCCAAATCCAAGAAAGCTAAGGTCGCGGAAAAGAAGTCAATCGAAGAAGAGAAACTGGATGAGAAGAAACAAAAACAGGCTGAGGTTCCTGCTGACAAAAAATCTGAAAAAGCAGAAATTTCCGAGGTTGTTGCTGAAAAGATATCAGAAGAAAAGGCTGAAGAAACCAAGAAAGCTGAGGTTAAAGACTCTGAAGCCAAATCCAAGAAAGCTAAGGTCGCGGAAAAGAAGTCAATCGAAGAAGAGAAACTGGATGAGAAAAAACAAAAACAGGCTGAGGTTCCTGCTGAAAAAAGGGCTGAGAAGGCAGAAGTTTCCGAGGTTGTGGCTGAAAAGATATCAGAAGAAAAGGCTGAAGAAAGCAAGAAAACTGAGGTTAAAGACTCTGAAGCCAAATCCAAGAAAGCTAAGGTCGCCGAAAAGAAGTCAATCGAAGAAGAGAAACTGGATGAGAAGAAACAAAAACAGGCTGAGGTTGTTGCTGACAAAAAGGCTGAGAAGGCAGAAGTTTCCGAGGTTGTGGCTGAAAAGGTTTCAGAAGAAAAGGCTGAAGAAAGCAAGAAGGCTGAGGTTAAAGACTCTGAAGCCAAATCCAAGAAAGCTAAGGTCGCGGAAAAGAAGTCAATCGAAGAAGAGAAACAAAAACAGGCTGAGGTTCCTGCTGACAAAAAGGCTGAGAAGGCAGAAGTTTCCGAGGTTGTGGCCGAAAAGATTTCAGAAGAAAAGGCTGAAGAAAGCAAGAAGGCTGAAGTTAAAGAGTCTGAAGCCACATCCAAGAAAGCTAAGGTCGCGGAAAAGAAGTCAATCGAAGAAGAGAAACTGGATGAGAAGAAACAAAAACAGGCTGAGGTTCCTGCTGACAAAAAGGCTGAGAAGGCAGAAGTTTCCGAGGTTGTGGCTGAAAAGGTTTCAGAAGAAAAGGCTGAAGAAAGCAAGAAGGCTGAGGTTAAACAGTCTGAAGCCAAATCCAAGAAAGCTAAGGTCGCGGAAAAGAAGTCAATCGAAGAAGAGAAATTGGATGAGAAGAAACAAAAACAGGCTGAGGTTCCTGCTGACAAAAAGGCTGAGAAGGCAGAAGTTTCCGAGGTTGTGGCTGAAAAGATATCAGAAGAAAAGGCTGAAGAAAACAAAAAGGCTGAGGTTAAAGACTCTGAAGCCAAATCCAAGAAAGCTAAGGTCGCGGAAAAGAAGTCAATCGAAGAAGAGAAACTGGATGAGAAGAAACAAAAACAGGCTGAGGTTCCTGCTGACAAAAAGTCTGAGAAGGCAGAAGTTTCCGAGGTTGTGGCTGAAAAGATATCAGAAGAAAAGGCTGAAGAAAACAAAAAGGCTGAGGTTAAAGACTCTGAAGCCAAATCCAAGAAAGCTAAGGTCGCGGAAAAGAAGTCAATCGAAGAAGAGAAACTGGATGAGAAGAAACAAAAACAGGCTGAGGTTCCTGCTGACAAAAAGGCTGAGAAGGCAGAAGTTTCCGAGGTTGTGGCTGAAAAGGTTTCAGAAGAAAAGGCTGAAGAAAGCAAGAAGGCTGAGGTTAAAGAGTCTGAAGCCAAATCCAAGAAAGCTAAGGTCGCGGAAAAGAAGTCAATCGAAGAAGAGAAACTGGATGAGAAGAAACAAAAACAGGCTGAGGTTCCTGCTGACAAAAAGGCTGAGAAGGCAGAAGTTTCCGAGGTCGTGGCCGAAAAGGCAGAACAAGAAAAGGTGGAAGAAGGCAAACAGGCTGAGGTCAAGGACTCTAAATCTAAAACTAAATCCAAGAAATCTAAGGCTCTGGAAAATAAGTCAACCGAAGAAGAGAAACTGGATGAAGCAACTCAGAAACAAAGCAAAGTTGCTGATGACAAGAAGCCCCAAAAGGCTGGGCTGACCGAGATTGTTTCCGAAAAGACATCCCAAGAAATACCTGAAAAGAGCGACAAGGACTCTGAAGCTCAACCTAAGAAGGCAAAGGTTTTGGATAAGAAACCGGCTGAAGAAGAGAAACCCGATGGCAAAAAGGCTGAAAAGGCTTTTGCCCCCGAAAAGGCACCAGAGAAAAGCAAACAACCCGAGGTCGAGGAAATCCAAGTTGAAGCTAGGAAGACCGATGACCTAGGATCTAGGGAAACCAGTGCCAAACGGAAGCCGTATGATGTGGAAGACACTTCAGACTCTGTTAGCTTGCAAACCTACAAGTCGATGGGCTCAGAGTACAAGGATCGAAAGGAGTCGCGAAGTGCGAAGCGAAAGCCAACCGTTGACATCCAGTTGACCAACCGAAACACTGCGTCCGGCAGCGACCTCAAGCTGACCTGCGGACTTTCGGGTCACGAGATGAGTGTGCAATGGTTCAAGGAGAACAGCCCCATCGAGAATGGTGCCAAGTACAGGAGGACATTGAACGACGGGCTGTCGTGCCTTGAAATCAAATCGGCCGAACTCAGTGACTCTGGCATTTACCGCTGCATAGCGTCCAATCAAAATGGAGAAGTCGAAACTAGCTGTCTTGTGACTATATACGAAGCACCTTCGAGCAAATTTGGCACCCCGCCAATATTTACACGCAACATTCGAGGTAAGTGCCGACTGTGCCCCATCTACCTAGTGATCCAATGCCCGAATTTCAAACTTAATTGGTGCTTAATTGCGAGTGAAAATATTTCTTTTATCCACTATCTCGCACTGGGCACCTTGCACTCGCATGTGTGTGTAATTAGCATAGACCTAGTACATAGGAAGCTAGTTCGTAAGGCTGAATCGCGAGTAAATCGCGAACTTTATGCTGCTGCTTGACTAACAAATCGTTTCGCACTTTCGGTTGGCAAAGATGGCAAGTGCTCGGAGCGAAAGGTAAAAACCGATGCACTTTATCATCGCACCCAAATAGATTCCCCTTTAAATAGCCAATTAATGCAGTCGGTCGGTCGGTGGCCGTGCTCTCACTTATATAATTGCGTTTACTTGGATTAACCGCCTGCTGCTGCAGTGCATTCAATAAAAGTGGACAGTATTTAAATAGAATCGCGTTTTGGCAATCAGTGTGGCATGCGTGTGTCTGTGCAACGTCGGCGGCAGCGAACAAAACAGAATTCGTAAAATTGTTTTTAGCATAACAATCGAATCGATTGGGCACTCCGATCGATTCGAGAAGGAATGTGTTTTCGAAATTTTCACCACGTTCGGTGACAGTCGTGAATCTTCTTTTGCATCGAACGGACGTTCCACGTCCCAAAAACCAAACTCTCGATCGAACCGTTTCGGGCTCTATACATATATATAGATATTGATTTAGAAACTCGGACGGATATCAATATTTTCGGTTAGTTTTATTTACGAGTTTTATCCTTCCAAACCGACGAACCGAAACCCGAAAGAGGCCGTGCGCAAACGAATCGAAATGGGTGAAACCGAGAACGGAGACATCGAGCCGAGGGCCTCGGAGGAGCCGGAGGCGGGGCCGTCGCAGGACACGCTGCAGGTGCCGACGCAAAAGAAGCGCAAGCTCAAGTCCCCCACTCCTGGCAGCCTGCGCGGCCGCAGCGCCACGCCCATCCACGGCAGGAGCCAGACGCCCTTCACCCTCTACATGACGCGCCGCAGTGCCACGCCCTCGACGTGGCGCAGCATCACGCCCTTCCTGAAGCGCGAGGAGAAGGAGAAGACGCCCTTCGAGCTGGGCCGGGACATCAAGAGCCAGACCACCTGCAACATCGCCGTCTTCGACCGCGCCCTCGTCATGGATATCTCCGAGCCGTTGGACGTGCAGAAGCCCGTGCGTTACATAACCTCCGATCTGTCGGTGATCGATCGCGCCGCCGTAATGGACGTGTCCAACGTTGAGGTTATCTACGTGGTCGAGGAGTACGAGGAGGTCGAGGAGGAGGAGATCATCGAGGAGGTCAAGCCGAAGAAGAAGGAGAAGAAGGCCCGCAAGCCTCGCGCCCAGCGCAAGTCCATCGACAAGGACATGAGTCCTTTGGCCGGCGAGGAGGGCGAGGACCTGGGCGACTTCGGCGGCGAGGATCGCGAGGACAGCGTCGACCTCGACGAAGATGAGCCCGTGAAGAAGGGCAAGAAGAAGGCGCCGCCCAAGAAGAAGGAGAAGAAGGAGAAGTCGCCCAGTCCGAAATTGACCTTGAAACTGGAGATGGGCGGCGGCCAGAAGGGCACCAAGAAGATGTTCGAACAGCAGCAGCAGCAGGCCAAGCCGCCGCCGAAGAAGAGCAAGATGGTGCTTCAGATGGAGGAGCAGGCCAAGGCGGCGGCCAAGGCCGCCGAGGAGGCGGCTGCCCGGGCGAAGCCCAAGGGCGAGACCTACGAGGAGCGCCAGAAGCGCCTGCAGGCGGAGAAGGAGGAACAGGAGGAGCAGGAGCGCCTGGAGGCCGAGCAGCGGGCCCTGGAGGAGGCCGAGGCCGAGGCGGAGGAGGACGAGGAGGATCCATCCGCCGTGGGCGAGGAGGGTGAAGAGGGCACCGAAGCCGGCTACGGGGATGAGGATCAGGACTATGCCGGCGAGGATGACGAGCAGCGCGAGGCCGAGGAGGAGGACGACGAGCTGCCGGCGCCGAAGAAGGAGAAGCGCCGCGGCAGCGACTCCTCCGACGACTTCGTGCGCCCCGATCCCCACGAGGAGGAGCGCTGGCAGCGCATCGCCGCCACCGAGGGCGAGGAGTTCATGCAGCAGATGCGAAAGTACAGCCAGGCGAAGAGGATCAGCGAGAAGGAGCGCGATGCCGACTGGCAGCGTCGCCGGGAGCAGGCCCGCAACCCCAAGTTTATTAACTTCCTGTCCGACCGCGCCGTGGAGGCCGGGCAGAGTGTGCGCCTGGCCTGCGCCGTCGACGGGCCGGAGCTGTCGGTCAAGTGGTACCACAACCGCAAGCAGCTGGAGCGCGACGGCTGCCACCGCATCATCAACAACAACAACATCCTGGTGCTGGAGGTGCTCAACACCACCATCCTGGACTCCGGCGAGTACTCCTGCGTGATCGCGAACCAGAACGACGAGACCTCCTCGTCGTGCATCGTCACCATTTACGAGATATTCAAGGACGAACCCAAACCCCCTCCATTCAGTACATCAAAGGTATTTGTCGGCGTGCGCTTTCCCAAGCGTGGCCTCCCTAAGAGCTTCCCGTTTGCCCCCCTTTTTCAGAGTACTACCACATGCGCGACGACGAGCTGACCATCGAGTGCCACGTCCACGGGTATCCGCGCCCGGTGATCACCTGGTGGCGCGGCTGCTTCCAGGTGAAGCCCAGCTACAAGTTCACCATGCTGGAGGAGGCGCACGGCGTGTGCAAGCTGCTCATCTACAAGCCGGGCAACAAGGACAGCGGCATCTACACCCTGAAGGCCATCAACTCCAGCGGGGAGGTGCAGATCAACCACACGGTCGAGGTGGCCAGGAACCTTCACTACCACGTGCCCGGCATCTTCCACGCCCGCGACAAGATCCAGCTGGACAGCTTGAAGCAGGCCAAGAAGGCCATGGAGGAGGCCCTCCGCTCGAAGGCGGACTCCGACCAGAGGCGGGCCGAGGCCGAGGAGGAGCAGGCGCGTCTGCACCCGGTGCGGGCCACTCCGGAGAAGCTGGTGCCCGCCAAACAGAAGCTCTCCTTCGCCACCCAGCTGCGCGATCGCATGGCGCTCGAGGGGTCGACCATCAAGTTCGTGGCCACCGTGATCGGACCCGAGCCCAACACCCGCTGGATGAAGGACGACAAGTGGGTGGTGGTCGGTGGCAACATCAAGAACCTCTCCGAGGAGGGCAAGGCCATCCTCGAGGTGAGCAACGTGACGGCGAACGACTCCGGCGTCTACAAGTGCGTGGCCAAGAACGACCTCAGCGAGATCGAGACCTCCTGCTACTTCAAGGTGTACGCCGCCCAGGCGGATGGCGATGAGTCGGAGCCCATCTTCGCCCTGCCCCTGCGAGGTATTTCCATCCACCCAACACTTGATTTGTGTGTGTGTTCTGTAGTTGTCGGTTACACGATCCCCCCGAAAACAGTTCCACTTGTTGTGCAAGTGTGTGCACTTGTGTGTCCGACGTTCGAGCTGGTTGCTTGTGCAATTGAGGTCGATCGGCTATAAAAATAGCCAAATTGATTGATTGACTTTGTTCTCAGATGTGTACCATGCCTCGCAGAACGATCTGATTCTCGACACGAAGGTGCGCGGCAACCCCCCGCCCGGAGATCTCGTGGACCAAGGACCAGATACCCGTGGTGCTAGACGATCGGGTGGTGCAGATCGAGCACTTGGACGGCATCTGCGAGCTGATCATCAACAAGCCGACGACCAATGACAACGGCGTCTACGTCTGCACCGCCAAGAGCAAGCTGGGCAGTCAGTCGACCACCCACACGGTTGTCGTCGACACCACCCACACGTCGCGCCGGTCAAGCATCCTGTCCGCCATCGCCATGCAGGAAGGAGGTGGCGAGCCCGCCGAGGGCGGCAAGGCCAAGGGCAAGAAGAAGAAGAAGGACGACGAGGAGGGCGCCGGAGGCGAAGGCGGCTACGAGCGACGCAGCCGGATGCCGGATCCTTCGCCCAAGCAGATGCTCTACTTCACGGTCAACCTGTCCAACCGCTACGTGGCCGAGGGCTCCAAGGTCAAGCTGCAGGCGGTGGTCGGCGGCCCCCAGCCGATGATCAAGTGGCTGAAGGACGACCAGAACGTCACCTACGGCCCCAACATCCGCAACATGAACAGGGACAGCCTGGCGGTGCTGGAGTTCACCAACGCCAAGGCCGAGGACTCGGGCACCTACTCCATCGTGGCCCAGAACGAGTCGTGCAAGATCACCACCTCGGCCATGCTGCACGTCTACCAGCCGAAGGTCAACACGGATGTGCAGCCCGTCTTCATTCGCTCGCTGAAAGGTAAGATCTTGGGTATCGGATGGGATAATAGCTATCCGATCGATCGATCGATCGCTAGATCCGTCCGTCTATTATTAGCCAACGACATTGCCTTTGGTTGTGCAATGCCATTGACTGCCGTCTACGGCCATTATGCAATGGCTTCTTTTCTATGGCACTGACTTTACGTAACCCGTATCGGTGTTTCTCTCCCAGAAACCTACCACCTGAACACCAACGAGCTGATCCTGGAGACGGCGGTGCGCGGCCAGCCCACGCCCGAGGTGCAGTGGTTCAAGGACAGCATCGAGATCCAGAGCGGCGGTCGCTACCAGCTGATCGAGCACCAGGACGGCACCTGCGAGCTCATCATCGACCGGCCGGACAACAAGGACTCCGGCAAGTATGTGCTCAAGGCAGAGAGCCGGGCCGGCAAGATGGAGATCTCGCACTACGTGCTCTTCGAGGGTCAGGCCCACCACATTGCGGACAACATCCACGGCGTGTTCCATGCCGACAAGAGCCTTCTGCGCCCCAAGGAGGTGGAGAAGCCGGTGGAGAAGAAGCCGGCGGCTGCAGAGCCCGATTCCGAGGCAGAGGAGGGCAAGACCAAGAAGCGCGGTCGCAAGGAGGAGGACGAAGCAGCCTCCTCGGCCTACGCGTCCGACTACGCCTCGGATACGGCCAGCTTGTCCAGCAAACGCAGGGAGAAGAACATCGCCATCCACTTCAGCACTTCGATGAGGGACCGCGTGGTGGCCGAGGGATCCAAGGTGAAGATCTCCTGCTTCCTGGAGGCCAAGGAGCCGCAGGTCAAGTGGTTCAAGGACGGCGAGCAGATCCAGAACTCGCCGAAGCTGAGGGGCAGGTACAGCGAAGGCCTCTGCCTGCTGGAGATCATGAGCGCCACGGCCGAGGATAATGGCGAGTACAAGTGCTGGGGTCGCGATGAGACGGGCGAGGCCTCCACCTCGTGCCGCCTGGAGGTGTACGAGGATCCGGGCACGGGCGATGTGCCACCCACGTTCACGCGCAACATCAAGGACACGATGCACGGCAAGATCAACGAGCTGCAGCTGGACGTCCATGTGCGCGGTCTGCCCACTCCGTCGGTCACGTGGGTGAAGGACGGCGTGAAGATCGAGAACAGCGACAAGTACCAGCAGGTGGACCACGACGACGGCACCTGCGAGCTGTTCATCAGCCATCCCAAGGCCTCGGACTCCGGCAAGTACGTCTGCCAGGCGGAGAATCGCGAGGGCAAGACGGAGATCGTCCACATGATCACGGTGGAGCCACGTGTGAGGGCACCTCGCATCTCGCCCCCGAGGGAGGGCCGACCTCCGCGTCCGGCCGGCGATGAGGAGGCCGCTCCAGCTGGGGAAGAAGAAGCAGCCGAGGGAGCCGAAGGAGCAGCCGAGGGCGGCGAGAGGCGCCGCAGGAAGCCCAAGCCGGACGAGGAGGAGCAGGGCAGCTCCCGGCGCGAAGTGCCACCTCCGCCGGATCTAAGGAAGCGCCTCTACTTCAGGAACTTCCTGTCCAACCGAACCGTCAAGTCGGGCAGCAACGTCAAGTGGATGGTGAACATCGACGGACCCGAGCCGACGGCCAAGTGGTTCTTCGGTGAGACGCCGATTGCCTTCGGCCCGAGGAGCAAGATGTCCATGCAGGACGGCATCGCCTGGTTGAACCTCGTCGGGGTCACCGAGGAGGATGCGGGAGAGTACACTCTGCGGGTCAGGGGCAGTGAAAACGAAATCGTGAGCACTTGCAATTTGTTTGTGTACAGCCTGGGCAAACCGGAGGTTATTTCGCCCACCTTTGTAGTGGGCATCAAAGGTAGGATCATGTGATGTGTGGTATCAGGAGTCGTCCATTTCGGTGCGTTCAGGTGATTGTCTTTGTGCCTCTGAGCTAAGTGTATCTCGATCCGTAGTCTTAAGCATTACCTTAAGAAAACTAACACCCAATGCATCCCTTTTCAAACCTCATTTAGTACTCTGTCTTATGTGTCTTGTGGCCTGTCTCTTTATCTTCGTCCATGTTTCAGATGCATATCATTCCCAGGGCAACCAGCTCACTTTGGAGTGCAAGGTGTCGGGCAGTCCCAAGCCCCACATTTACTGGCAAAGGGACAATACCCTGTTGCCTGTCGAGGGCAGCAAGTACCAGTATGAGGAGCAGGCCGACGGAGTGAAGCTTCTGACCATCAACAACTTTGGCAGCAACGATTCCGGCTTGTATACCTGCTATGCGGAGAGCGAAAACGGCCAGATGAAGATCAGCAAGTTCGTCCAGGCCTCCGACTATGTAAGGGAGAGAGCTGCTGAAAAGAAACCCATTGACAAGGTGATCCAGGAGATCAAAAGGGACGAGTCCTCTCCTGCCGCGGCCAACGATAGTGCTGCTGCCAAGGCAAAGGCTCGCGAGGCAAAACTGAAACTCAATTTGGAGACCAGCTTGAAGACCATGACCATTGGAAGTGGCAACAAGGCGCAGCTCATTTGCTACGTAACTGGCATTATCGAGGACGTTCACTGGCTGAGAAATGAGGAGCGTGTCACCAAAGACGCACGCCACAAGATATACAACATCAACGGGGCCATCAGTCTGGAAATTTATGATGCCCGAGTGGAGGATAGTGGTCACTACAGATGTGTGGTGAAGAACAGCAGACACACCGTTGAAAGTGCTGGCCAGCTCAGTGTGCTAGATCAGTCCGCTGGAAAGTTGCCGGAGAGCTTCTCGACTGGCATAACAGGTAGTTATTCCAGTAACATCCATCCAATACATCTATCTGATCTTTCTATTTATACTTTTCAGAGTCTTACGATGCCCAGCGAAACGAGATTGTGCTGAGTTGTCTGGTTAATGGACGTCCAAATGTCAGTTGGATGCGGGATGATCACTCTATATGCAACAATCGGTACAGGACCATCGAGGAACCCGGCGGCGTGAGGAAGCTGATCATCCGTAACCCCATCTCCTCCGATTGCGGCATCTTTGCCTGCTATGCAGAGCACGAGGATCGAATTGACTCCACCAGTACCACCATCAAGGCAGCCGATCTGAAACGCCTGATTAACGTTAGCCAGGAGGAGATACCATCCATAACCGATCAAGACAGCTCCCATTGGTCGCGTAGTCAGTCGTATTTGAGTGCCGGCAGTCAGGTGAATGGCAATGGGGAACTCCATCGAGCTGGGGACCGAGTCCTGCGCAGTGTGGGCAAGGCAAAGCCACTGTTCCACACCCTATTGCACGATCGCACTGTTTCGGAGGGGGCCAATCTACGACTTTTGTGCGCCGTATCCGGAGACGAGAACACCCACATCGAGTGGCTGAAGAACCACAAACCTTTGCCCAAGGGAGACAATCGTTATCAGACTTTGTATCTAAATGGAGAAGCTTCGCTGGAGATTTTTGCGGCGGTAGCCGATGACAGTGGCAACTACACCTGTTGCGCCACCAACGATTTTGGGGAGAGTCTGACCCATGCCCAACTACGGGTATACAAGAACTTCAAGGAAGCCCCACTGCCAAGTACTTTTACGCAGCCCATTCGAGGTATTACCCAACTAAAAACAAACAACAACGGATATCGCCTTCGCTTCTGTGCATCTTTGATGTTCTAACCGCTTTTGTTAACCAATCTTTAAATTATGAACCACTAATTGATCTCCTTCCTTTGCAGACACATATTCTCTCAACGAGAATGAGTTGGTTCTGGATTGCCGCGTACGTGGCCAGCCTCGTCCTGAGATCCAGTGGATAAAGGGCACCGAGCCCCTGGAGAATGGAGAGAAGTTCAAGCTGAGCGACCAGGCGGATGGCTATGCCAAGTTGGTCATCGTGAATCCGACGGAGAAGGACTCGGGCGTCTACTGGTGTGTGGCCCGCAACGAGGGAGCCGAGAACAAGATCTCCCATCAGGTGGACTTCAAGGGTCGCCAGCACTACTCGCTGGAGAAGACGCACGGATTCTTCCACCGCGATCCCAACAAGCCGCACTTCCTGCTGCCACTGGGCAACCAGACGGTCTGCAACGGAGGCACCGTGGCCATTTCGGCGGAGTTCATGCAGACGAGCACACCGATCGAGGTCAAATGGTTGCGCGGTCGCCAGGTGGTGGACGGACCCACTGTCAAGGCCCTGGCCGACCGCGGTGTCTACACGCTGACCATCATGAATGCCGGCCCCGAGACCGAGGGCACCTACACCTGCCGGGCCTCCAATGCATTCGGTCGCATCGAGTCCCACGTCAACATCGATGTCGCCGTTGGTGCTGAGAAGGACGAGCGTCCTCCGTTGTTCCTGTCGCGACCGGACACCGAAATGAAGATCGCCGTGGGTGATCCCTTCTCGCTGTCCTTCCGCATTGCCGGCGATCCAAAACCAAAGCGTAAGTAGATCCCCTTTTTAAATAGGTACTTTTTTAATAGGGCAATCCTTACTCCACAGTCACCTTCATGAAGGGCACGAAGGACATCACCCAGTCGGATCGGGTCAGCAAAGAGGTGTCCGACGACTACACAAGATTCTCAGTGCAGCAGGCCCAGATCTCCGATTCTGGCACCTACTTCGTGGTGGCCCGCAACAACTTCGGCACCGACAGGATATTCGTCACCGTGACGGTAGGCCAAGAGTCCTTTGGCATCTGTGTGTTCGAGAAACCCCCTCTGTTGCTTGTGGCTGTCCCTCTATCGCTTTCGCTAACTAACCGCTGCAAATCTTTCTCTCTCTCTTCTCTGCTTCTCTAATTCCAGATTAAAATACCCAAAAAGAAAGATGAATAAAGCCTATTAATACAATTTACTTTGCAATATTTCGAACGCCTCCCTCGACAAGCACCAAATATAATATATATCATACTCTAGCCCTCAGTCTACTTTCCTGACTCTATGTGTTCATTCAAAGCAATATAATATATCGTTCTGACTACAAAACTTATAGGTAAACCCGCGCGCTCGCTCCGCCACGCCAACGCAAACACGCTGGGGCCTTCCCCTGGAAAGTTACAGCGACACTTCGTACTTCAGAGGTGAGTTCTTTATCAGAGTTATATGTTAGACGTGTCCTTAGATCCTGTGATAAGCCCTCTGTGTCCGTGTTGTCCGTTTGGCGTGTCCCTTTGTGTCCAAAGATACCTCCAAACCTGACTGGTGAACTCTTGCAGATCGGTTCAACCTCCACAACAAACGACAAAAGATATTTCCTGTGAGATCGTAGAAACCCAGCCACACAGAAAGAATTCCTGTACTTAGCTTTTGTTTGTACTTCTGAACGATTGACTTAATTACTTTTATTATCGTACCTACATATATAAATAATGTATTATATAAAGCACAGCAATCCAGCTTATACATTTACGTAGTGGAAACAAGAAAATAAAAAATATTTCTCCGGGGCGTAACGAGTTTTAATTGAGGTCAACCTAAGATCTGTCACCAGCCCATTGAACCGCATTCATTTACGATTTTGTTTGTATATCATCCTTCAGATCCACCGGGTTGCATTTCCACCGAGCCACTGGTCGTTGATTCCGGACCCACCCACATCTCGCTTTCGTGGGGCAAGCCGGTTAGTGCCAACTCGGCACCGGTGATGGCGTACAAGGTGGAGGCCTGGGTTGTGGGTCACGAGGGCGGAGCCTACTGGCGGGAGTTGGGCCTGACGCCCATCAATTCCTTTGATGCCTTCAACCTGAAGCCCAATGTGGAGTACCACTTCCGGGTGACCCCCAAGAACCGATACGGTTGGGGTCCCACCGTTCAGACCAGTTCACCTCTTCAAGTGGGCGGAGTGGAGTGCCTGCCGGAGTTCGTCAAGATCCTGCCGGGACAGGCGAAGGCTCTGCTGGGCTCCTCCTTCACGCTGCAGTGCAACATGCGCGGAGCTCCCAGGCCGCAGGTCACCTGGTTCAAGGACGGCATTCAGCTGAGCAGCAGTTCGGAGCGCGTCAAGATCCGCCAGATCGGTTCCACCTGCGCTCTGACCATCGCCACTGTCAGCGAATTGGACTCGGGTCGCTATACCTGCGAGGCCACCAACTCCAAGGGCAGAGTCTCCACCTTTGCCCGCCTCCAAGTTGTCTCGGATTCGCGGATTTACGAGGCGGATTCGCGTTTGAAGGAGATTGCCCATGGGCGCAATGTGGCTGATGTTGGTGATTCCCTGCCCATCTTCACCATGCGTCTGAGGGATCGCCGCGTCCAGGTGACCTATCCAGTGCGTCTGACCTGCCAGATTGTGGGCTATCCCATGCCAGAGATCCAATGGTTCAAGGACGATCAGTTGATTCAAACGGATAGGAAGCATCTCATCAGCGCCGAGGGACAGTTCTTTACGCTGGAAATCGCAGCCACCACGCTGGACGACAGTGGAACCTACACCTGCCTGGCCAAGAACGAACTGGGATCCGTGTCCTGTCACTGCACCCTGGTGGTGGACAAGGGCATCAGGGCCTACATCTCCCCAGATTTCTACGTTCCCCTGGATCCCTTCTACATATTCCGGGAGGGCTCCGAAATCCGTCTGTCCACGAAGGTGGAAGCCTATCCAGCCGTGGGTGTCACCTGGCACAGGAATGGCATGCGTCTGCGTCCCAGTCGAAGGCTGACCGCCACCTTGGACTCGAATGGCTTTGTGGAGCTAATCATTGCCGATGCTACGGTTCGGGATGCCGGCATTTATGTGTGCGTGGCCTCCAATGTGGTGGGAAAAGTGGAGACAATCTGCCGGGTCGCCATCGAGGAGGAGGAGAACAAATCTGTGACGCCGCAGCGACCCCTGGAAATTCCCACCATCAAGACTGACGATCTGCCGTAAGTATTGCATTAAACACAAAATTTCTTCTTTACCATCTCTTACCAATTATGTTTTCCCTTAGTTATTCCAAGGAGCCCCTATTTGTGGTGAAGCCGCGTTCCAGCGAAGCTTACGAGGGCGACAACGTCATCATATTCTGCGAGGTGGTCGGCGATCCAAAGCCCGAAGTCGTTTGGCTGCGCGATTTTCTGAATGTGAGTATGTGACGTACTGCGAGCGTTGACAATGTTGCACATGCGCAGTTCCCCGTCGCTCGTCGGTCGGTCGGCCAGTTGCATTCGCGGCGTTGGCAAATGTGGGTCGTTCTATCACTGCCTCCTCGCGATTCAAACCCGTTGCTTTATCAGTGGCTCAAGTTCAGGTGAACCAGCGACGTGGGCCCTACTCGCATCAGGAAGTTTGAACAGTTTTGTTTCCGCTCAAGTTCACTATAAAAAGGCAACTCCCAGTGGGCCAGACACTTTAGTAGAGCGAAACGTTTTTTTTTTTGAGTTGCCACAGTTGCTCGCGCGGATAGAATTTATTTTTTTGATTGATCCGCGAGCGCGAACAAAGTGTCCAAACAAGCGGAGCATCCCTTCCAAGAGGTAACCAGCTCAAAACCCGATCCGAGAACAAAGTGGCTACAAAAGCACGTGAAGAATAGACTAGCTGGGCAGCTGGCTCGGATTACGGACAAGTGCGTCATATTGAAATGGTGCGCGTTATACAAGACCACAGGCACTCAGACAAATCTTACAAATCCAATTCGCTGTCAAACGCTAATTCAAGTTCAACCCATATCAAATAACAGGCTTGTTCGCAACAAACAATTACGCGAGCCAAAAAGGAAAAAAAGCGACAAAATAAAAAATATTAATAGCCACTGCATCGTGCACTGGCGACCAAGGAAGCGAGCAGCAGGCAGGCAGGAGGAGCTAGAGGAGCAAGAGGAGTAGGAGGTCAGGGTGGGCAACCATTACCAGTTTTCCTATTCGACAGTCTCGAAACTGAATTTTGTGCTTATATGGCCATAAGCTTAACACAATAATAACAACGCCAGCCAAGTCAGCTTCAGCGTCAGCCGACATTTGTATAAAAACAGTCGTGATTCATGATCTGCGACAGCCGCACAAGTCCTTATAGACGAAGCTCATCTCGCGGTGACCTTGAGCCATTCAGCCCACTGAACGCAGCATTTTTGTTTCGCCCGCAGCCGGAGTACTACAAGGACGCGCCCCACTTCCGCCGCATTGGAGAGGGTCCCGAGTACAGATTAGAAATACCCAGCGCCAAGTTGGACTTCACCGGCACCTATTCCGTGATAGCCAGCAATTGCCATGGCGAGGCCAAGGCTGTAATATCGCTACAAATATTCGCCAAAGGTAAGCTGCACTTAATCTTTATTAACCCAGCTGCGGGTAGGTATTTAACAAACGGGGGAAAACGATATCCTGCCAGAAGTCTTTTGCCATGCCCAGCAAACTGGTTACGAACTCCGGATCTGCCTGCACCCAAACATAGTGCAGCGCTCCGTTTATCTCGAAGGTTGGACTCAGCACACAGTAGAGCGCCTTCTTCACGTTGGCAGCAAACATTTGTATCTGTATCTGGGCCATGTACTTTGGTGCTATCGACTCGCGAGCCTCCAGGTACTTCTCAAAATCCTCCTCAGTCTTTGGTGATTTGATTTCTACGATGTGGTCGTCCGTAATTCCATCAGGGGCGGCCACCAGAAAGGGGTAGCTCTCGTGCAGGATCAGTCCGCACTCAACGTACTTCTTGTTCTCCAGTTTCTCCGTCTGCTTCAATATGAATCGCTTGTGCTCCTTCTGCTGCACCCGATCCTCGTTGTTCTTGTCCCTTCCCTTGCAGAACATCATGTTGAAGATCTGATCATCGTCCTCGGCACTTTTGCGGTTGATAATCATGTGCATCATTGAGCAACGGATACGCATGTACTGCACCTCCACCCACAGTCGAGATTTGTACTGGTTTCGTGTAACATCGTAGAGGCTCTCGATGATTCCCGTCTGAGCCTGAGCCTCCATGAACTGCACATAACTGGGCAAATCGACGATGTTGAATTCTGCTGCTCGGAGCAACATATGGTGAACGAACATCGGCTCGAATTCCTCAGTCGTCTCCACACATTGGCGGTAGAGCGCCGAATCTCTGCCACAGGTTGCTACTTCTTCGAGCAAGGATTCCAAAAAGGCCTCGCCCTCGCTGGTGCTCAACTCCTGGGAGTTTAGTTCGCTCTCTATTCGCACCTCATCCTTGGCAATCATATCACATATGCGAACGGGCGCTGCTGGTTCCGGTTGCACCAGGTTTTCCAGTTCGTGGCCCCAGAATTCGACGACAGCCGAGGGATTTCGATCGGTGCTCTTGTTAAGCAGCCAGAAGGTGAAGGCCACGACGTGGGCACAGGTTCCTATCGGATGATTTGTATATTAGGATCATCTACTATACCTATAGGGGTAAACCTCACCAGTTGTGGCACACAAGCTGCACTGGCCATCCGTGATGATCCGCGCACTTTCCGCGACCTTGAGCGCCACATTGGCGTGGGTTTCCGTATTGGCAAAATCCGAGGCAGGAAATACCATTCCCTTAAGTTCGCAGATATTGCCATGCCTTCGTATTTGGACATAATCCGTTAAGAGATCATTTTTCTCTGTAGATCTGTGGGGAGAAATGGAATATATCAAGTATACGAAACGTATATTTAAATGTGTGCGAAAGAGACGGCACTTACATTTGTTTTGATTTCTCAGAAGATGCAGATAGGCAAAAATTAAACACCATTCCGCTATTAAGTGCGGGTATGTTATGGATGTCCGCCTTGCGAAAGCCGGGCTCCAGGTCCATGGGCACTATGATCATGCCCCGCATTTTGTAACCTCCGAAGTTAATGCGGAAAAAGTAGACAAATTCGTTGCTTTGCTAAAAATAAACATTGGGGATTAGAGATGTGGGAAAACCGATATATGCATGCAGATATCGATTTTTAGTGGTAAGCAGTGTATCAGTGTAAGCAGTTTATAGTTGATAAAAATACAGCTAAAAGCCGTCAAAGCGAAAAACCCTTTTTTAACTAATGTGGACTGCTTGCATATAAGCAAGCAGGGTTTTAAGGGCGCCCACTTTAAACCAAAATATTTGCAGCTATTTTAGTTAACGAAAGGTTTTATTCGTACATTTTGGTAACTTTTTTTTACTATCACCAGATATTCTCAACAAAAGCCGCATGGATAAAGTGCACACGCGACATGGGTGAGTTTATAAATGTGAATACCATGTAATATTTATTAAATAAATATTATTAATGTGACTAACAGCAACATCGAGACCCTTCCCCGATTCGTTCGCAACTTGCGAAACCTGCGCTGTTGCGACGGGGATGCGATATCGCTGGAATGCCATGTCGAGGCCGATCCGGAGCCGTTCATCATCTGGGAGAAGGATGGGCACGTGGTGCCCAGCGACCGGGACTACGTGATGTCGTTCGACGGGACCAAGGCCACGCTGAGCATTCCGCGCGTGTATCCCGAGGACGAGGGCGAGTACACGTGCGTGGCCAAGAACTCGGTGGGCCGCAGTCTCTCCTCCGCCTGCATAATCGTCGACGTGCCCGAGGAGAAGGAGAACATGCTGAGTCGCCAGCTGACGCGTCCCAGTGGCCTGCTCTCCGCCCACTCCACTCCGCGCTCCACGCCAAGGTCCACGCCCGCGAGGAGCTTCTCTCCCCTGCGCCTGTCCTATCGCACCAGCAGCATCGATCTGAGCGGCGTGGCGGAGCGGAGGCGAAGCGACGCCCGAAACGCCATCACGGCGCCCAAGTTCCTGGCCATTCCCTACAACCGAGTCGTCGAGGAGGGCGACAGCGTGCGCTTCCAGTGCGCCATCTCCGGGCATCCCACTCCGTGGGCCACCTGGGACAAGGATGGCCTGATTGTCACCCCCACGCCGCGCATCGCCGTCAAGGAGATCGACGACCTTCGCATCATCGAGATCGACGAGGTGTCCTTCGACGATGCGGGACTTTATCGGGTTACGTTAGAGAACGACTTCGGGCGAATTGAGGCCACCGCCCGCTTGGACGTCATCCGCAGTTCCCGCTACTCAAAGTCGCCTTCTGTGAGAAGTGTTCGCGCCTCCTCCTCCCGCCGAAATGCCCACTTGTACAGGCGCATCATGGGTCCATCCACAGGTGGGTAGAGCAGTTAACTGGATCATTAAGGTTCCTTGGAATTGCAATTTCATAGATGATTAATCTGATATGAATTTTTAATTCTTTGATTTTCTTATTTCCTTTAGCAATTGGCGGACGCATGGCTCTGGCAAGTGGGTATCGGGGCTCTTCGGTGCCCTCGGTGAGGTTCTACCACAACAACGTGGAGCTGCAGGCCTCGGACCGCGTGCACATCCTGCTGCGGGAGGAGGAGTCTATGGCCCTGCTGATCGTGGACAACGTGACGCGAGAGGACGAGGGCCTGTACACCTGCATCATCAGCGGCGACCACGACCCCCTGATCAGCTCCACCACAGTCACCTTCCACGAGCCGAATACGGAAATTCTGAGGCGGCGAGCCGTCATTACGGAACCACTGCCCGAGATTACGAAGGCACTCGAGGGCGAGGTGATCGATCTGAGCTGCGCCATCGATTGCGATCAGCCCTACAGCTACGTGTGGCTGAGGAATGGCGAAGTTCTGCCGGACAGCGCTGAGTTCAAGTGAGTAATCGGAGGATGATGGGAGATTACTTAATAACTCCGAATACAATCGGTTTTAATCACAATAAAAAGCCATACATTTCATTACGTTCATACAAATAATTAAACTATTTTTAGAAGCGAAAAAAATACAAAATAACTATGGGTTATCAATCTTACAAGTGCATTACTTTAAATACCATTTTAAATTATAGACAACTTTTTTGCCACAGTTCTAGTGGTTATAACCCAGTTAATTATGCTTACCGTTACGTAAATTTTATGTAATTTTCATTTAAAATAATATATAATTAAATCATCTCTTCTCCCTTTAAACTTACAAAGTGGCAATATTTTCACTTCAATTAAAGCGTGAGAACTATGGTAAACGGTTGACCGCAACAGAGCGTTTTATAAGCAGCCACTTTTGAGCGATTAGCTTCGATTGAATAACAACAGCGCTTGTTTTAGTTTTTTCGTTTTTTGTTCACCATACGCAGTGGCAACTATTTATCGCACTTTTATTTGCCCGTTGCAGTTACATTGATCACGGCAATGGACGCCTGTGCCTGCGAATCAACGACGCCTTCGACATTGACTCGGGCATTTACAGCTGTCAGGTGTTTACCTGCGAAACCAACGACTCCACCAACGACTCCACCTCCGACTCGGACTCCCTCTCCGTCTCCTTCTCCAGCGGATGCGATTGCAGCAGCAGTGGGGAGCTGTGTGTTGTGGAGCGGGATCTGCGACATCCGGACGAGGAGTGCGTCCAGCTGCTGAAGTCACCTCTGCCCGTGGTCTGTGGTTCCGGCGAGGAAGCCCTGTTCTACGCCCGTGTTTTCCCCTGCGAAGCGGAAGCCGAGTGGTATCTCAACGGGCAGCTATTGGCCCAGGCGGATGACTCACCTAACATGACGGTGCGTATGCGTATTTTGTCGCAATAAACCCAAACAAAGTGATTTGGCCCAAAAAGCAAAAACACAGGCCACCGGCCACCGAGCACAGAGCACAGAGCTCTTCATTTTCAACTCTTGCCTTGCCGCAGGCTGCTTGTTCGCACTTTTGCCGGAGAAAACAATAATAATAATTGTGAGCATATACTTATATGCATACGTATATCGAAGGCGAAGAGGCAAGAGAGCTGGCTCATTTGCATAAGCCACATTTAGGAGACCCGAAAAGATTGAAGTGCGGCGGCATGCGAGCTGCATGCCAACGATGTTGCGATGAAACACTCGCTCGTCGGCGCTCAAGCGGCTCACATCGCGCTCGCCGAGCTCCCCGAAGAAAATTCCTCAAAATCAGATAGTCCCCTCTCCAGATGCTTGGAAAATCAGAGCCCCAATCTCAATCAGAAACCCATTTGGAATCGGAATCGGAATCAGAATCAGAATCAGAATCGAAAACCGAGGGCGTGACAAGATGTCACAGGTAGGCGACGCGAATGGATTGCATCCGAGTGCCAGTGCCAGTATCAATATCGGTGGCATTTAAGCCCTATAACTAATAGCTACACCTATTCCCCGTCGATAAGGGAACCTTGTTTGTGCTCCAATGAAAATGAGAGCGGGCGTGAAAGTGTCATTGTCACGATCGTTCGCTTCGGTCCGCTCATGGAATTCCGTTGGCGAGGTCCGCTCGTGGCTTAGTTTCCATTCCCGATTCTCGCTTAATTGTTGCGTGCCGCGGAGAGGCTTTTCAGTTCTATAGGAACCTCAGTCCGCGTCGCGTCAGTCGCCCTGCTCCGGATCCGGATAGGTCGCTCCCTCTCCAGACACTTGTGCATACAGTATATAATTGTTTACCCATGTGTACGGGCTACACAGCGAATAACTTTCTCAGACTTTCTGATCGAAATAAACAATATATCATTTAGTAATTCGCTTGTTGATTCCTCCATCTACTGTCCTAAAATGTGCATAATTCTCTTTCCAGAAAAAGAAATCATTAAAGTACTATTAACACAATAGAAAGAATTGAACAATTCGTGCCAGAAAATATCTTTCAATAACAAAGCTTAATGATATTAATGGCCCAATAAAATATCAATTTAAAAAGCTTTGAGCGGGCTCAATAATATGGTTTAATTAAAAACAAAATAACTCTTTAATCAAGATTTCTGTTTCTGGGTTTATTGTGCTGTTTTTCCCCCAGTGTCTATATCCTCCTTAACTAATGAAGCATATGTTTCCATTCCGATTTCTTACTTCCAGTTGGAGTCATATCCCGAGAACGGCATTCGGCTGCTGCGCATGCGTGACGTCACCGCTTCGAGGAGCGGAGAAGTGTGTCTGCAGGTGAAGCACCCGCAGGCGGAGTCGCGGCGCATCCCCGCCACCCGCACCTACACCAGCCTCCTGGTCCTGCCCGCCATCAGGGGCAACAGCTCCTGTTCCTCGCTGGCGGCCAGAAGTTGCATTTTGACACGCCCCGAGGACTGCACCGCCCTGATCGGCGGACATGTTCGGCTGAGCGTCCGCTACGAGCCATTCCCGGGCACCAAAGTCATCTGGTACAAGGCGGTAGGTACTCCCTAATGGGGTTATTTTTAGAGCATTACTTTTGGTTTGGATCTTTGAGTTGGGTACAAAAGGGTTATTTTTATAACGCCACCTTAATTATGTATTATTGAGCCACAGTAGGCTTATGGTAATTGGTCCGGTTTTCAATCGGAGCGAGCTGTTGTGCAATCTTGACCCAATTTGGCCATGGGGATTAGGGGTCCATATTCTTTATCTGCCGTAAGCCCACTCTGCTCCCTATCGCGATAGCCCACTGTCTCGCTTTGGGCATTTAGCCTAGCTCTCTGGCTGCGATTGTGACTGTGTCACGATCAGTTTGCGGTGTTGTTCGCTTGGGTTTGCTGGGCCAGTTGGGTTGCTTGGCTTGCTTGGCTGTTGGGTTGCCTAGACGGCTACGTAATGGTTGCAAACCGCAAATGCTGGGCGAGTCGCACCAGCGAAGGTTGGCTGCCAGGGCGCTGAGTGCTCAGCTACACTACCTGAACATTGGCTAAATAAATCACCCCAAATTGAGTGATTCGTCATACTTTTATCTTGAAGAGGCCTCAAATTTATCTAATTTTCACACTAATGGCAATGTAAATAATTTCTTTGGGAGTAACCAACATATTTTTTCAACAATTTTATGATTTTCTGGTTACAATAGAATAATTTCTTAGCGTTTTAAAATTAATTAGTGTTTAAAAATTACGGTTCGTATTTAAAAATGTTGTATTCATTCGCACTAAATTAAATTTAGTAAAATATCTTGTTAAATTATTTTTGTGCCCGTTGTAAAAGAGCATCCATCTATCTTATTTCTAAACCCTTATCTTTTCTTCTCCGCAGTGCCATCCCATTATCGAGAGCTCCAATGTGACGATCCGGACGACTGGCCAACAGTCGACGCTCTACATCACGGACATCTCGGCGGATGACAGCGGCAAGTACACGGTGGAAGTGATGAACGACTACGGAGTGGAGGCCTCTGCCGCCTCGGTGGCGGTGGAAGGACCTCCGGAGCCACCAAGTGGCCAACCCAGCGTATCCCTGGGACCAGATCGCGTGGCTGTGGCCTGGTGTGGTCCACCCTACGATGGCGGCTGCATGATCACAGGATTTATGTGAGTATCTAACCAAAAGCAGAAGAAATAGTTCCCAAGATTGATAATATAATAAATACTTTTTCAAATCCTTTAGCATCGAAATGCAGACCATTGGAGAGGACTGTGATAAGGATGACTGGCAGCAGGTGACCCGAGTGGTGGACACATTAGCTTACACCGTTAAGAACCTCCAGCCACAGATGCAGTACCGATTCAGGGTCAGAGCTGAGAACATCCACGGACGCAGTGAACCCGGACAGGCCAGTGAACTGGTGCAGATCACCAGCAAGCCACAGAGGACAGCATCGGATGCCACCGACCACTTTGGCCAGTCGGTGAGCGTTCAGTCCGGCGGAGACTTCAAGTCCCGATTCGAGATCATTGAGGAGCTGGGCAAAGGGCGCTTTGGCATCGTCTACAAAGTGCAGGAGCGAGGACAACCGGAGCAACTTCTGGCCGCCAAGGTGATCAAGTGCATCAAGTCCCAAGACCGACAGAAGGTGCTCGAGGAGATCTCCATCATGCGATCGCTACAGCATCCAAAGTTACTCCAACTGGCCGCCTCCTTCGAAAGTCCAAGGGAAATTGTCATGGTGATGGAGTAGTAAGTTTTGCTGACGTTAGTTGAATGATCCTTATTACCATACAAATTATATTTGTAGCATCACTGGTGGCGAACTATTTGAACGGGTGGTGGCTGACGACTTCACCCTGACCGAGATGGACTGCATCCTGTTCCTGCGACAGGTGTGCGACGGAGTGGCCTACATGCACAGCCAGAGCGTGGTGCATCTGGACCTGAAGCCGGAGAACATCATGTGCCACACCCGCACTAGCCACCAAATCAAGATCATTGACTTTGGCCTGGCCCAACGGCTGGATACAAAGGCTCCCGTCCGCGTTCTCTTTGGAACCCCTGAGTTTATTCCTCCAGAGATCATCAGCTACGAACCCATTGGTTTCAAGTCGGACATGTGGAGCGTGGGCGTCATCTGCTATGTCCTGTAAGTGATTATCCTTGAGTATGTTATCCTAACTAATAAGCTTTCTGCTTTCCAGTCTCTCGGGTCTATCGCCTTTCATGGGCGACACCGATGTGGAAACCTTCTCTAATATTACAAGAGCGGATTATGACTACGACGATGAGGCCTTTGACTGCGTGTAAGTGCTTAAACATAAATAAACAAATAAATATTGGAATTATGAAATAACATATCACAATACATAACAATATTATGTTTTAGTTCCCAGGAGGCCAAGGACTTCATTTCGCAGCTGCTGGTCCATCGGAAGGAGGAGCGCCTGACCGCCCAGCAGTGCCTGGAGTCCAAGTGGCTGTGTCAGCGCCACGACGACAACCTCAGCAACAACAAGATCTGCACGGACAAGCTGAAGAAGTTCATCATTCGGCGCAAGTGGCAGGTTAGTAGATGCTTTGGTCCAGCTGCTCCCTGCGATCCTAACCCTCTGCTGCTCCTGTTTTAACCCCGCTCCGCTTGCTGCTGCTGCTGCTCCTGCTTGGTAACCCAGAAAACTGGCAATGCGATTCGAGCGCTGGGTCGCATGGCCAACTTGTCGGTGTCGCGAAGGAACTCGGCCATCGCCATGGGAGCACTGAGCAGTCCGAGGCCCTCGATCTCCGGTCTGAGCATGCTGACCGCCAGTGCGATGGGCAGTGGGATGAGCAGCCAGATGAGCTCGCTGCACGAGGAGGAGGACGACTTCAGTGCGGACATGCCGCCGGTGGAGAAGCGGAGTGTCCTCAAGCTGCGGGACAAGTCGCAGTGCAGCGAACGCAGTGATTCCGGCTACAGCGAGTGCTCCAACTGCAGTGGAGCCCAGGAGACGCTGCTGCTCTCGCTGGCCAAGTCCAAGCTGGAGGCGATCGCCAAGGCGAGCACTGCCCCCGCCGTTGTGCAGGACACGGAGCATCCGATCAGCCTGGAACTGCCCACCAAGGGCGAGGCCATCATGCGGTCCGACTTCACCAACACGATCAAGATGCGCAAGAAGTCACTGGAGGACAGCGCCGCGCGGGAGAAGCCCAAGGCCAAGGCCCAAGTGAAACCCTTGTGTGAGTCCAAGCTGAAGGTGTCCCAGCTGAAGGACAGGTTCCAGGTGTCCCCTGCTCCTGCTTCTGCGTGCGCTGCTAACCCTGCTAAACCCCCGCTTCCCCTTGAGCCCTTCAAAATAGCCAAGGTGGCGAGCGTGGGCCGCATCAGTAGAAGTAACTTTTTGCGTCTGAGCCCAAACGGATCTCGAAAGTATCGCTTGAACGAATAGTTCTTAAAACAATAACACTAAAGAAAATTACCTCCCTAATCAGTGAAGTAAAGTTCATTGGCCTTACAAATAATAATAACTGCTTCGTTTACTCATCGCATGTAAATGTTTGTACTGACTGATAAATGGCGTTAATCCATACCGGCTTTAAAATAACTTGAAATTGTTTACCCAAGTATAACCATATCTAGTAAACTTGCCGATAAATAATAATTTAAATTACATTTAATAATCTCGGCTGTAACCTTTTTATGTTACATTATAGTATATCTTTAGCGATCCGTTTAGGGCTTGTCTTTGCAACCCCCTGCAGCAATACTCACCCTCTTGTTTTCTGTATTACAGCAGAGGAACCGGGCAGGAGCCAGGCAAGGGTCGCCGGACCACCCAGTGGAGCCTCCAAAGGGAAGCCTCCCCAGGTGCGGTCCATGCCCTGCTCTCCACTGCCCCAGAGATCCGCCACGCCGACGCGGCTGATGAGCCAACGGGTTCGCGAGGCAGCCGAACGACTTGCCCAACAGCACACGGTGGCCAGTGCTCGGCGGCAGATCGTTGGCAATGGGAAAGGCAATGGCAACAGCAACAACAACACCAATAACAGCAGCAACAACAATGGCAATGGTAATGGTAATGGGAACACGGCGGAGACAAATCGCGAATCACGCGCACGACGTCTCATCAACCGATTCAACAACGAAACGCAGCATATCACGTCCTAGATTAAGTCGGCCAGATGCCGACGAAACATAACTTTATTGCAGTTACAGACATATATAGCAGATATATAGCATTGTTTAAGCACAAAAGAAACCCCAGAGAAACTCAACGAACACTCGAATATGAAGCGATTTGCGAATGCGAAGCGATTGCGGATCAGAACGCACCCACCCAGCATCCAGGATCCTCAATCCTTGATCCTAAGTCCACAATCCACAATCTACAATCCACACACACTCACACGCACACACCCACTCACAGTAGGATATATCGCCCTCCAGTCAGAGGAACTGTACTTAGGCTAGAGGAAGCTAAGTGTTTAAATTATTGTATCGATTTATATACATATTTACCGTACTAATTAAAGTTAATGTAACGAAAGGGTATCTGGATTCGATGATCAGTGATCGGTGAGCGGGTGGTCGCGGGGCTTGAGGCGCACCCAAAGTCCCCCGGAGGCTCTCAGTGTAATCCGGAAGGTGGCTTCAACAGTGGTTTTCCCAGGAACTGGGAGCAACTGGAAGCTACGGAGCAACCTCGACACTATAGTCTTGATTTCCATGATGGCAAATCGATTGCCAATGCAATATCTTGGTCCTGCGCTGAACGGAATAAAGGCGTAGGGATGTCGGTGCTCCGAGTTCTCCGGAGAGAACCTCTCCGGCTGGAACTTCTCCGGATCGGGGTAGATGTGGGCAAGACGATGGGTGGCATAGGGGCAGATGAAGACATTGCTCCCGGCGGGCAAAGTGTGATTGGCCAGACGCACCTCCTCCCCGAGCTTTCGGGCAATCAGGGGAACACTGGGATACAGACGCAGTGCCTCCTTGATGCACATCTCCATGTAGCGCATCTCGAGCAGATCAGCCATCGAAGGAGCTCTGTTGCTGCCACTGAAGATGCTCTCCAACTCCTGAAGACAGCGATCTTGGCAGTCGGGATTTTGAGTTAACAGAAACAAGGTGAAAGCCACAGCGGCTCCCACTGAATCCTGACCAGCCAACATGAAGGTGCAAGCCTCGTTTACAATATCCTCCTCTGTGAAATCGGAATTGCTCTCCGAGATCTCAATCATGTGATCCAACAGGCACTTTCGCTCGCCATTTCCATTGTTATTGTTTTGAATCTCACGACGCCTTTTAATCATTTGGCGTGTGAAATCATTGAGGCGCTTTTTTTGGTTCAGTTCATCGTTGGCCATCTTGGTCCAGTGGTAAATCCCGTCCAGAAGCAGCCAGGGATGTGTAAATCGCGTTGGCATCATCAGTTTGCCTTGGCGAAAGGGCGAGTCCTCCATGCTGACCATATCCTTGCCTTTTTTCTTAATTGGCACACCCAAAACGGCCTCTAAAAATGGTCAAGTATTATTAGGGATTGAAATGGGGCTTATAAATCTCCTAGAGACTCACCATTTAGTATGTCCAACACACAACTGTTTACATATTTGGCGATATTAATCTCTGTGCCCACGGCGGAGGCATCTAGATTTTCGTAGAGCGACTGAGAGGCATCTACAAAGGTATCTATGAACTTCTCCAACAAAGTGTGATGAAAAGCTGGCTGAATGAGCCGACGATGATTGCTCCACTTGGAACCACTACTGGTAATCAGGCCATCTCCCAGGAAATTGTGCATCAGCTTGTAGAAAAACACCTTATTGGTGTGCTTTTTGGAGGAGAGTATCACTTGCAGATCCTCCGGTTGCAGAACGGCAAAAAAGGGAAAGAGCAGCACCCAAATCCGCACGAGAGATCCATAAAGATCAAAGGCCTTGCTTGCACATTTTCGCATCACTGCAAAATAAGCGTTATGTTATTATATGATATTCAATTTACCTTTGGTATAAAAGGATTTTAAACTGTAAAATTAAAAATTAAAATCAAAAGTAACTAATGATGCAGTTGGTTAGAGAATTAAGATACAAACATTTAGAGGTATGCCACTTCAAACCCTGATTAAAATTAGAAAAGTTATGGACTTAGAATTACTGACTGCGTTGCAAACTTCTTCTGACTGAAATTATTATACCCTCTGCAAGGGTTTACAAAGGCAACTTACAATCCTTGTCCGTGACCAGCATACAGTTTCCCAGAAATGGCAGCGATGGGGGCCCCGTGAGCCTCAGTGAAAGGAGCACCGATCTCAAATAGGAATTGAGGGTGGCATAGAATGTGTAGATACTCAGGCTGATCACCAGGAGGACCAGGATCGAGCAAAGCTCCGATTTGGTGGCGCGTTCGAGCTGCGGATCAAGAACGAAAAAAATGAAGTCAAATCAATGGGATAATTGGCAGCATAAACCAATATTTAGCTTGCTATCGAGAACCCTCATCGAGAGCCCCTCGAACGCACTTCATCAGCTACGCACTGTTCGGCTTATTTGGAGTCTAATTAACTGGCATCTCGGAGCAGAGCACTCAGATTTTCGAACTTGGCCGCTTCGAGTGCTTGCCCTTGCCGCGTGTCGCAAGTTTTTCGGCAAACACACTTGCTATCGTAATCGGAACGAAAGTATAAGTTATGTATCTAACTGCGGTGTGAATTGCTTGGGCCAACACGGCGTATGGGCGATGCGATGCGATGCGATGCGATCTCTGGCATCGAAGTAGATAGGTATGTTTGGGTACGTGTGTCTGAAAGATCGATTAAAGCACCTTGTCGAACTGTACGTGTTACTTTGCTTTGGTTACTTTTTTTTTTTTTGGCTCATTCGGGTGTCAGTGGTGCAACAGGTTACGATGAGCAGCACAAAACATGACAAATGATGATCACCGGCCAAAAATCCAGGGACAGGCTTTTGTTGGCCAGGTTTCCCACATGTGTCAGCACCCCGCCCTTTCCTCGAACTCATTGTTTGGTTCTGGACGAGAGAGTAAAAGCCGCGAACCATTAGCCACATGCGACAGCGGTTTTATGGCCAAGTGAAACCACAACCCACTCAGATCTCAATGATTAATTTATTGCTTGCAAAGAATCTGCACGGTGATACAGCGATCACAAATCCACAAATCAGTTTACGAAAAAGATGTTCTGGTAAGGGTAAATTAATTAGCAATTCGGGGAACTAATGGGTTAGTTCTCACCAAGAATTAGTACCGGTATAATCCAGTTGTATAGGCAAAATGTTATGAAAATCAATTGATTGAGTGGCAGGGGACATCCCTATTCCTCTTCTTCCTGCACCTCATCCTCGTAACCCTCGGGCAGAGCATTCACCTCGGCGTTGTGGAACAAACTGCGATTGCCGTCTCCCCAGGGAAATCGCTTGGTCCTGCGCCTCAAATACTCATACTTGGCGAACGGCTCCCTCTCCTGATGCTTGTGTCCTGTGAAGGCGTTCACGGCACAAAGGACAATGGCCGGAACAGCCAAGAGGAAGGTGACCTTCTTCCAAAGACCGGCACTATTCCCGGGCGCCATGCCCATCCGCCGGATATCAAAAGTCGGCATAAATTAGAACAGTTCACAATGTTTTTGATGCTTCTGTAGGCTCAGTAATCCAGGTACGGATCGAATCAAAGTACTGTAAAGGAGGCCCACCTGAAATTTGATCTAAAACACCCACGCCTGCTAGCCAAGTACTTAGTTCGCAATTAGGAACTCTCAAGGGGAATCGAACACAAGGTCCAACAACCCCCCGTGTATCTTTGTTTAATCAGCCCAATATTTGACCAAAACCGGTGAAGCGTCCAGAAGGCTTCCGCTCCACTCTCTGTGGTCACTTCTATTTCTTTTTTCCCCCTCTTTTTTTGGGCACGGCGTATCCAGGCTGCGAGGTGTGCAGAACCCGCTTGTTTGCTCGCCAATTGGCACCTGGCCACTAATAAATATACATCATGATTATTTCCCACTAATTTCATAAATTATCATAATGGTCTTCCGAAACGAGATGCTACTTGCGGAGACGAGCTTGGATCTAACGCCCCGAAATAATTCCGGCTAAAATGCTCCGTCTTCCAACGAAAACAGGTGAGATAATTCAGAGGAAAACTAAAACTGAATTTGACTTATTTTGCAGCACTTGTTTTTTTGCTTAAACTTGTTTTAGTCCACATATTAAATTGTCCTTATTTCAAGGTCATTTTACTTTTTCCCTCAAAAATTTACACACTTTGTATTGCGTTATTTTAATCAATATGTGATGGAACTTCAGTTTTATTAAGTTTCAGCTAATTTTTTATCGTTGTAGTAAAATAAGCACTTCCTTTAAGGTTTTTCAAAAACTTTTGAAACGTCATTGTCCTGATTTTGTATTCTTTTTCACACTCACCACTTTTTCCACAAACATTTTAATTCACTTTATTTAAGTCTGTTTTCTGAATACACGTTTGTATTTAAATATTCATTGAGAACTAAGTCCTTGCACAGACACTCGTCCGAGCCGCACTGAGACGGTCAAATGGGTCGAAAGGTAAATCCGCTTTTAGGTCTAATTATCCAGAGTCACATCCGCCGACTGATGAGCTGCAAATGCGGTACCTCCGGCGGTCGGCGTCTATTTATAACCGATTTGGGCCGATCAAGCTCGACTCAAACACGCCGAAAAAGATGCGCGGCACAAAACGCTTCCGAGCGTACGTGAGCTCCGTCTCCAGGCCCGAATCCCCGATCCCCGGATTCCCCTTATAGACCCTAAGAAGCCCAGAGTATCGAGTATAGTAATTGCCAACTAGTCGGCACTCGAAGTGCTAAGTAGCTAGAAGTGGATGCTAGTGATGCTGGATGCCCAGGCCAAGTGGCGTGGAATTAATTGCGCCCTCTCTGGAACTATGTTTGATGCACCTCCGACGATGGGATGGGCACTGTGGGATCCCAGTGGTACTTCAGTCTCAACAATTTGAGTGGAACGCGAGTGGGAGTTCTTGAGACGCGTGCCAAATGTTCGAACTTTGCCCAAACTCAGATATTCAGCCCGTCGGACGGGCCTCTTCGATATATTGATTACATCAATCGCTTATGTTTACATTTTAGTCGTCAAAATTTACGCAGTCTGATTCTCAGGCTTTTAACGTCACCATAAATCGCGGGGGGGAAAAAATAATTTTATTCAAAAATCATTTCCGCGAAATTTCTGTTGGTTCTAGTAATATTCAAACGTTTACGGAACTCGAATGTATTAATTTCTTATTCATTCATTAAACATATTTTTACTCGACTACTCAGTTTAGTTTGGTTTGTCCACAGAAATCTAATCAGTCGACTTTTTTAAATATTTTCTTTTACCAATCAAAGAGGTAAACCAATTGAAAAAATCTTTATTGGCAGACCAATTATAATTATTATTCTGCTTATCGACCTGATTAGCCTATCACATTTTGTACTGGTGTTATGCGTTTTCGTGAACTGATTACTATAGTAAAATAAATCTCTGCTTAATTTTTCAGACGGCACTTATCTGAAGACCCAGTTCCATTGATTTCGCGACTAAGATTATAACTTTTGACAAGACTTTTAGTCAGACATTCGAGTAAAGTTCAGTGGCTAATGAAATAAGGCCGTTTAGTGACTCAACGGAACGATTGCCTGATTATCCCCAAATGGCTTCCCCTTAACTGCTCAATTGACTTTCTTGTGGCTTCGTGGTCATCGGGTCTTTAGAAGACCACCGCCCCAGTTTATAATGGATATAAAACGTATTGAGCCGTGAGTCCTATAAACTTTACGATATCGTTGCAGAATTTTATGAAAATCCAAAATATACCTATCGGGGATGATCGCTAAATTCGTTGTTTTGGTGATAAGTGATAAGCAGGTGCCTTTGGCCCTATATAAGTAGCGCGAATCGAACCATACTTTTAAGTTTCAAAATGTCGCTGCGCTTGGGGTTGTTTTTTGTGGCTTTAATTGGCCTGGTAATTCTCGCGGAATCCGCCTTTATTAATCCCCACATTGTGGGTGGCGATCAGGCGGACATCTCGGATTATCCTTACCAGGTTTCTGTTCGCCTGGAGACCTACATGCTGCTCCATATCTGCGGAGGAAGTATCTACGCCCCAAAAGTTGTGATTACTGCTGCCCACTGCATTAAGGGAAGATATGCCTCGTATATCAGGATTGTTGCTGGTCAGAACTCGATCGCTGATTTGGAGGAGCAAGGCGTGAAGGTCAGCAAGTTGATTCCCCATGCTGGATACAATAAGAAGACGTATGTCAACGATATCGGTTTGATTATCACCCGAGAGCCCCTGGACTACTCCACTCTGGTGCAACCCATTGCGGTGGCCTTGGAGGCGCCTCCCTCAGGAGCTCACGCCATTGTGAGCGGTTGGGGCAAGCGGACCGAGGAGGATGAGGCTTTGCCAGCCTTGCTTCGGGCCGTTGAGCTGGAGATCGTAGAGCGGAGCACCTGTGGGGCTCAGTACCTAACCAAGGAGTACACGGTCACCGATGAGATGATCTGCGCGGGATATCTAGAAGGTGGAAAGGACACCTGCAATGGCGATTCTGGAGGCCCTCTGACTGTAGACGGAGTACTTGTAGGCATCGTGTCCTGGGGCGTCGGTTGCGGTCGAGAGGGATTCCCTGGAGTCTACACTAGCGTCAATTCCCACACCGCTTGGATCGAGGAGCAAGCGGAACAATATCTCTAAAGAGAGATTAAAAACATAAAAGCTTAAAGCGAACAAATTAAACGAACAAAATATTACTTTACAAAATTAATAAAAACACAATGAGCATTTATAAGAACACCGCTTCGTATATAGTATTATCAAATATATTAAAAGACAGAATTGAAATACGTTCCACTAAGTGTTAAGACTTTTAACTTGTGTTGTTCTGTATTAAAAAAGTTTTTTGCAATTCAATAGTTAACGTATAATTTCATTTTAAAATCTATAATGGTATTTACCAATGATAAATACCAAACAGTATTTTTGGCATACTAATTTTAGCGTTATTTTTTAATCATTCTGCACTGGCCACACTTATAAGAAAAACTCGAAATTTCGTGAAAATTCTACACACGGAAAAAGAAAATCCCAATCAACTGCAAGCCAATAATTAAGCCAGGAAAATGTCTTTATTCGGAGCGTTAATGGGGGACTTTGACGACGACCTCGGCCTAATGAAGTAAGTACGAAAACGTAGAGAAATGTGGAAAAATCATGCGGCGCTCCTGCAGAAGCCCCATTTATTTCCATACGTGTGCGTCTTATGACGCCTTTTTAGGGCGTGTAAGTATTACAAGCAACTGTAAAATAGGGGGTTAATTATTAATAAACATCTAACTAGATGTCCAGGCATGTTTAAGGCTTAAATAACAGCAATAAGAAGGAAGCCTAAAAGTTACCATCTGAGTGTGTATGTGTGTGTGCAGCATGCGTGAAGAGAAGACGTAATAATCGATAATTTGAATCGAGCGACCGCAGGGAAATGCAATTGAAAATCTGCACCCGCGTCAGTTATTTCAAAGGTTTCCCCCTCTCACTTGGTCTCTAGATAAGGCCAACCACAAAAAGTGACCTATGAGTAGCCAATCGGACCCTCGGTTTTTAAAGCTATACAGCAGGCGACGTTTTTATCAACACGACATTGTATCTGGCTAGAAATCATTCGGTTCGGCTGTGGTAAAAACTATTTTTAGGCTCGGTTCAAGATGAATAACAAACGCAAACGAAAATCAACTAGTAACAGATTAGATCAGCGACCAATGGAGCCCGAGTAAACCAAAAATTGTCAAGATTAATTGAGCATTTATCAATTCTTTGCAGCAATCACATGAACCATACCATGAATGCGATGAACATGCAAATGCGCTCCATGAACCGCCTGATGAACAGCTTCATGCCGGATCCTTTTATGCAGGTCTCGCCCTTTGACCCTGGCTTCCAGCAGGGCGCTCTGATGGAGCGTCCTCAAATGCCGGCCATGCCCGCCATGGGGCTCTTCGGAATGCCCATGATGCCCAACTTCAATCGTTTGCTGAATGCTGGTGCGTATTTTGAATACCTCCTTTTGGGAAACCCTGTTCAGCATGATTTTTTCAGATATAGGAGCCAATCCAGGTGCCTCCTTCTGCCAGAGCACCGTAATGACCATGTCCTCGGGTCCCGATGGCCGCCCTCAGATCTATCAGGCCAGCACCAGCACCAAAACAGGACCAGGTGGTGTTCGTGAGACTCGTAAAACCGTTCAGGACTCTCGCACCGGCGTGAAGAAAATGGCAATTGGCCACCACATTGGCGAGCGAGCTCACATCATTGAGAAGGAGCAGGACATGCGCTCCGGACAGCTGGAGGAGCGTCAGGAGTTCATCAATCTGGACGAGGAGGAGGCCGAGCAGTTTGACCGCGAGTTCACATCGCGCGCCACTCGCGGAGCGGGACAGCCAGCACATCGTGTCGGTGGGATGCAGGCCATCATGCCCGCCCGACCGGCGGCCCACACCTCATCGGTGACCATTGAGCCAGTCGAGGATGACGACGAGGACGATGACTGTGTGATCCAGGAGCAGCCTCCTGTTCGCTCCTCTGCGGGCCGCCATTATCCCGCTGCGCCAACGGCACCGCTGAACAGGTAAGTGCTGGAGGACACCCCTAGAGTCCACTTTCCGAGTCCCTGTTCCGTGCGCGTGATTGTTTAGGACTAGCCGAATAGCTTTTGCTGAAGCCCGATCCAACGATTCCCCCAAATAACCACAACTCCCTCACACAACTGTTGCTAAATTGAAACGTTTGTATTTACTTGCAGATATAATTACTAAATCTAAAGTACATACAGTATATTTTACTAACTATCCGATAAAACAGAAACAGAATTGCATACTATAAATTTCTGCTAATTACATTCCCAAAACTGCGTTCAAACGAAACGAATCGAATCGAAATCATAAAATGCACAGAGGTAGGCGGCAAGTTAAGCTCTCAACATCTTTCGTTTGTTTAGTTTTTGTTTTGCCCACGACTCTTTTTTTTCGTCATGACCTGTCACCCACTCACAGCGTCCGAAAGACCCGCGTTGAATAAACTGGATTGCCAAGCTAGCATAACCCCGACCCCCAAAAGTACTGTTGTAATCTTTTCCAACTTTTCTTCGACTCGATTCCATACTACGACATCGATCCCAGTGGCCATAGTGCAACACAAACATCAACAGCAGCAGCAACATCTTCGCCAGCTATCTACGATCTAAGCAGCGGAAACAACAATAACCACGTGAGCTCTCGTCGTTCTTACCTGCGAAACGGCCATGGGCATGGCCTGGCCACTCCCCGCCGCCCACTGCGGACACCCCCTCCTCGCCGCTGGCCACGGTGTCCACTTCAGCAAGGTTTGTTCAGTTGAGATCGGCGGGAGCCGGCGATTTGGGATTAACATAGACTACGTTTCATGGCTACATCATTCCAATCTGCTTATAAAGTCCTAACAAAGTCAGGAGTGACCTCTTCGGCCAGCCGAAGTTTAATTTAAAGGATTTGTTGTCCGATTTAAAAATAACTTCGAGGTTTCTATGGTAACGACTGTCTGTTCTTAACAATAACACGACTTCAGCTATTATTGTCTTTGAACTATAAACAGACTCCCTAGGTAGCCAAGATTTGACCTTTTAATATACCATTTACCCAAGTGTATTAACGACATCTCGCTCTCTCTTCTCTTCTCCATCAACATTTTGTACTTTCCGAATCATGCAGAGATTGGCGTCTTTATAATTCACGGTACCACCGCAAGTAGAGCGGAAGCCGAACTATAAATCAAAAACCGAAACTTATGCTAATCCAGACAAAAATAACATGTAATCAAAGCAAACTCTCTTCGACGATCGGTCGTGTTTTTTGTGCGGTGCCAAGTTTTATTTAATTTCTTATCAAAATTCCTATTAGTTCGATACGCGAGTGAATATTAATTTCAGCTTAATTCTAGAAAAACTTTGTATTCCTTAAGTTCTGGTTTTTTTGTGTTATTGAATTAGAATGCACTGCAGTTGTTTGTTTTCCCGAACTATTCACTTTATTTATCGTGCAACTAGTGCCCCTCGGTCGGTTGGGCAGGCTTTAGGCCGTGGGAAAGCGCGCAATAACAAAACATGAACAAAATCAAAACCACGACGAGAGATACCACAAGCTCCGACGTAACCACATGCACCACTACTAACCGAAGGCGCCACCAACGCAACGCCACCGCTTCATCGCCACAAGAACTTCGAGCCAGCAGCAACGCCACATCTCCGTTCCTCTTCTCCACGGCAGAGCAACACTACGGCCGCAAGCTACGTGTAAGGCCGCACCTTCCCACACACATCTAACTCTCTGTCTGCATACTCGCATTTTGACCCGCCCGAAAGAGCCTCGACAATCCGTAATCCGTAGTCCACAATCTGCGAGAGCCGCACTCGACGAATCAATTGGCCATCTACGCTAGTCAAAATTCTAACATTGTTGCTGCTGCTGTTGCTGCGCCTCCGAAACCTCCGAATCCTACGACTCCATCACTCGCTTGCTCACATCACCCATCTTTGCCCTTCTCTTCCCGTCACCATTAAATTTCCACTTGCGTTCGAATTGGCCTGTGTACGGATGATTATTTGTATTATTTGTTTTGATTGTCTAAGTCTATCAATAACGCTTTAACTAATGAGAGTTTGTTTTTGCTCCCCGACCAGCATACACCCACATCCCTATGCCGCCCAATCAAGGCGCCAGCAGCGCTCCCTGAAGCATCAACACGCTGAAGACGAGGCGGCCAACTCCTCGAAGGCGGGAAAGCGCGGCAAGAAGCATTAGTAGCAGCGTAATCAGCCTCATGCCAACATCTTCCGAGCCGCACACTCAAACACACATATGGAAGCAAGCGTTGGTCCTGTTCCAGAGCATCTTTATGTAACAGCGGGATAACCATTTCAAATACTTTCATCATACTTATTTCTTCAGTCGTTTTCTGTTTTGTCCTGCGTTCGCTCCAACCTCATTTGTCGGGCACTTAGGATGCAGAAAAACTAGCATACACTTACCTAAAACCAATGTGACTATTCAACGCCGAAATCATTACACTCTCGCACATAATCGAAAATTGAAGGAAAGTAATGGAAAATATATAAAACCGTTAATATAAGTTCGGAATTATTTTGTTAATTCTCAAGATTCTAGATTTTGTTAGCCACTAAGCTTTAAATTACGGAGACCAGATGCCGTGTAAGGGGAACACAAGCGATTCAAAGGCTCCACAACATAGAAAACACTATAATTACCAATTCCCAATACATGTAATTCGTAAGGCTTAAGTAAATGTTGATGTGAATTTAATTAAACGGTAATTGCATTACATTAGTGAACCCCCTGCGTACTTTTTTCAATCAAACTTAAATGGAGCTACATTTAACTAACTGACTAATCCACCATCTCCATCTGCGTCTCTTCCGATTCCCGCCAGTTGCGCTGCACCATCTCGACCAGCTGTTTCCAGAAGACAGTCTGTCGCAGGTAGTTGGCCAAACAGGCCAGGATAAAGGCCCACGCCAGGCCCAAGTAGTAGTCGGTTTCCACGAGCGGCACATTAGACAAATAGGGATAGACGTTTTTCGGATCAATAGTGACCTGCGGATCCACGGGTTTTACATTCGTGTGCCGCATGATGAACCATCCAAAGCTGCGCTTTTCCGAATCTGTCCCCCAGGGATCGTACTTAATGAGTGGCCTTCCTTGGTGAAAGATCATTAGCGTGGGCAGCGACACGATGCCAAACTCTGCATTAAAGCGCCCAAATTCGTAGGCATCCACGTATGCGATAGGCAGCGTGGGGAACAGATGGGGCAGCAAATTTATTAATGGCGCCACCCGAGCGCATTCCAAACTAGAGGCGGTGCAAAAGTGGACCACCACACAGCTGCCTGGCTCGTGGCGCTTGGTGGCATTGCCGATGGGCTTTAGCAGGCTCACAATCTCCTTTGCGCTGCGCATAATCAGCAAACCAGGCTCTGGCGCAGACCCATTATTCTCGGGAGGTTCCTGTTGCAGGCACTTAATCAGAATGGGTGGCTTCCGCACCGGTGGCAACTGGGTCAGATGCAGGATGTACTTGTCATCCGGGGAACATGTTCGCCGCTCCTCCAGCAGGGCGAATGTCTCGAAACTATAGTGACATTGGCCCTTTGATATTCCTAGGTCGGAGGTTCCATTGGAGTAGAGCCCAAAGTAGTGGAGGGCACTCAGCAAACCAGAGAGCTCCGCCTGGGCTTGTGTGGCGAAGAGCACTGTAAGATTCGTATTAATGTTTGTTGAAATGGCCTGGACTAGCAAAAATGACTTACAAAATATAAACAACAAATTTGGTTGCATTTTTTGTCTTTGGATAAAACAGCTGTTGGAATAGTAGGCTTCATATCAAAGCTAACAAAAATACCAGAACAATTATTTGTATTTATATACTGTACTTCAAATTGGCTTTTTTTTTCTCAGAAGTGGTGTAAGCAGTAAACACCTTGAAATAAGTCTATATGATACTACATTTATGGCACATAGCAGGAAGTCATTCATTTATTGCATTTTGTAAGCAATTAGCTTTTATTTAAATCAATGACCTAAAAAAATTAACTAACGAAGGCTTTCCTTAGTTAACTGATTACACTTTGTGTTTGTATATTATTGTTTCCCTATTGGCCGTATGCTTTGGTGTTTCCATTGCCCCACATTTCGGTGGCATCCTCGTGGGCTCCGGTCACACTGTCTCTGGGATCAATAAGTTTACTTTTCTTCTTTTGCCCTGTTTTTATTTTCCTCCGCTTCGCGTTCGCTGGTGATTCCGCTGGGGGCATTACATCATTGGAGGGTGAGGATCCGAATCCAGATCCGCTTAGCCCGACCAGACGCGACGCGATGATGGAACAGCGCCTCGAGCTGGAGAGCGTTCGCTTGGCGACCTTCGGGGAATGGCCCCTGAACGCCCCAGTATCCGCCGAGGACTTGGTGGTCAATGGATTCTTTGCCACGGGCAACTGGCTGGAGGCAGAGTGCCACTTCTGCCACGTGCGCATCGACCGCTGGGAATACGGCGACCAGGTGGCAGAACGCCATCGTCGCTCGTCGCCCATTTGCTCCATGGTGCTGGCCCCGAATCACTGCGGAAATGTCCCTAGAAGCCAGGAGAATGACCAGGAGGGCAACAGCATGGTGGACAGCCCGACGTCCTGCGCATGTCCCGATCTCTTGATCGAAGCCAACCGCCTGGAGACCTTTAAGGACTGGCCGGTGAGTAAAATGCTCGGGAACCGCTAGCTTTCTGGATCCCGATTGCTGATGGTGATTCACTAAAACGTACGGACTGCAATCAAGTTTTGTTTTATGTTGCAAGATTTCCCCTTCCCCTGAGTCAAGTTAAAAATACATTTGTTTACGTAGCTGATAAGTGGCTTTCATAGGCCCCATGGGAAATCCCAGATATAAATTATATTGTACAACGCAGTGTTTAAAGTACTTCGTATTTTTAACTAAACAAAACCTTTTTTTTAAGAAATTAACCGATACCCTTGCCATATTCTGTAAACTCTTTTCCTGTTTAATCAAAAAACTCGTATTTCTTTTTCAGAATCCCAACATCACACCGCAGGCTCTGGCCAAAGCTGGCTTTTATTACCTGAACCGCCTAGATCACGTTAAATGCGTATGGTGCAACGGAGTGATTGCCAAGTGGGAGAAGAACGACAACGCCTTCGACGAGCACCGGCGCTTCTTTCCGCAATGTCCCCGGGTGCAAATGGGTCCGCTTATCGAGTTTGCCGCGGGCAAAAACCTAGACGAACTGGGCATCCAACCCACCACCCTGCCGCAGCGTCCGAAGTACGCCTGCGTGGACGCCAGAATGAGAACCTTCTCCGATTGGCCCATCGCCAATATCCAGCCCGCAAATGCCCTGGCCCAAGCTGGCTTGTACTACCAGAAGATTGGGGACCAGGTGCGTTGTTTCCACTGCAACATTGGTCTGCGCTCCTGGCAAAAGGAGGATGAGCCCTGGCACGAACACGCCAAGTGGTCACCCAAGTGCCAGTTTGTGCTGCTGGCCAAGGGTCCGGCATATGTGAACGAAGTGCTGGAGACCGCGGCAGCCAACGCCAGATCTCCGCCAGCAACGGCTCCTGCTCCATCCCTCCAGGCGGACGCACTGATGGACGAGGCGCCGGCCAAGGAGGCCCTGGCCTTGGGCATCGATGGAGGAGTGGTGCGCAACGCCATCCAACGCAAGCTCTCGAATTCCGGCTGCGCTTTCGCCACGCTGGACGAACTGCTGCATGCCATCTTCGACGAGGCGGGCGCTGAAGCTGCCCTGGAGGTGCGAGAGCCTCCGCAGCCAAGTGCACCCTTCCTGGAAACATGTCAGGCCACCACCAGCAAGGCAGCAGCAGCCGAGCCAGTATCAGATTCCATCCCGGCCAACCATGAAGCAACGCCAGTTGCGGAAACCACAAAGATCGCGGAACAGCTGCAAAAGATGTCGGTCGCAGCGCCCAATGGGAATTTGTCGCTGGAGGAGGAAAACCGCCAGCTGAAGGATGCGCGCCTGTGCAAGGTGTGCCTGGACGAGGAGGTGGGCGTGGTGTTCCTGCCCTGCGGCCATTTGGGTGAGTCGAAAATAAAGTTCTTCTCCGATGAGCTGTAACTAGTCTCCTGATTCCCCCAAATAGCCACCTGCAACCAGTGCGCTCCCAGCGTGGCCAATTGCCCCATGTGCCGAGCCGACATAAAGGGTTTTGTGCGCACTTTCCTCTCGTGAAGCGGACACCATACCGAGTTTATCAGCTAGTTTTTAAGTGAAACGATTGAATGCACCCACACAAACCACTACAGCGAAGTTCAAATAATCCGGTGATTAGCTAATGGAATACCTTTAATCGTCTACTAAGTACTTGGCCAACTGCAGCTATGTGTTTTTACTTTAGCTACGGTTGTCAGCTCAGCTGTCGTTACTAACTATCGCCTTCTAGACCAGACATTATACGACTAGACAGCTCTCTATTTCACACTGAAAAAGGAAAGGGTATCAATGTATCGGCACGACCGCAGAGCACTTATTTCTTGTTATCGTACTCGTATTAACACATGTATGTATTTTTGTTGATCATGTTTAAAAGCCGCTGATAGTAGGTCTACACACAACTAAATGCAACTGCGAAATATGAATATACTAGTAAACCCAGCGAACTCCGTTCCGCCACCAGATGGCGATAGTTTTAGCTAAAACTTCGTTTGGTGTTTAAAAGATAAAGAAAATTTTTTTTTGTTTTATATATGAAAAGGAAAAATTTTATTTCGATACCATTAAAACTTTGGCCTTTTCCGAGTGTTTTGCAATATTACACGTTGGTTCCTCAATAATTTGAAGATTTAACGGTAATTTTAATGCTAAATGAGCCGTTTGGCATCCTTCTAACAATATGGCTGCTATTCCCAAAGAAGCAACTGCAACAGCTATGTTGGATCTCGCCCGAACAGTTGCTAAAGCTAATGACATGAGGAATGTCTTGTCAGTACCACCAGGGGCATCTAGGAAATATAAACCACCATTTTCTTCATCGATTGCCTTCATTAAAGTATTATAAACTTTCTTCTGTTGGGAATTCAACAGGGGTACATTCGCTTGAACTAATAAATTTAATTCCTGGTGATCATATTCACGTTCCCGTTCTAATTCTCGATTAAATGCCTCATTCATTTCACGATTTGGCGCTGGCATTCTAACCTGATTAATATATTACCGCACATGAGGTAACACATATATTATCTTCGATCAAGAGTAAAACCCGATAATGTATCTCCTCATTCATCAAATTGTTCACAATCAGGATGGCGACTTCGTCTATTGTTGGAGCATTAAATGTCCTTTCGTGTGTTTTAGATGGTCGTTTATCTGCTTTTATGACAACTTTATAGTCATCATTTGGCATGCGCTCTAAAGCACTCTTAAACAACCTGACCATCGCATGATGTTCATGAACCAGACACTGCATGTCTTGAAGAATTGCTCGCTTCATCCCTTCATTGATCGCTAGACGTCGATCAAGTTGTTCTTCCATGTTGCCCATGAAATATATTTGTAAAAATTTTTTTTGTGTATCTTCGAAAGGTAGTAATGATCCAATTCGATGGTGAATCTGCCCTTGTATCTAAGATAAAGTAAGTTATTCTTTAACTATATTCTATGTAATACAAACAAAAAAAAAAAACCTTAAATGTCGGATTAAATCCTCGTTCTTCGATAATATCTGCCCCAAATGACGTCATTTGGAAACAACCATTGTATTTTCGGGTATTTGCAAGAAAGTGGCGTGATTCTTGTGTTTCACCACAAAGCAACGAATACAATGGCTCAGGTGGCGGAGTCAACAATGGCAATTTAACTTTACCATTAAAGCAGCATAATCCAGGCGTTTCTCCGGAAAACTTCAGTGCACCGCAATACTCGCAAACAACGTCCATTTGCCCAATGCAAACGCTAGGATGCAAGCTGTAATCAGTGATGCAATCGTATTGAAACGCTGCTCGATTCAAATCAGCACTTGATAAATTTCTTCTGCGTCGCAAATGATCTATTTCTTGACCTCTGTTGTAAGCTCGACGATTCTGCATTGTCAACCGAGCCGTATTACGGATTGCCTCTCTTTGCTCTGCTGATTGAGAAGCACGAAGTCGACCTATTCTAACGCGGTTCTGTTCACGTTCAATGTTTTGTTCTTCTTCAGACCTTCCATTTGCAGTATTTTGTAGTCTTCTTGCATTACGGCTTTGTCGGGAAAGATTCGATCGTCTTGGTCGCGGCATTATTAATTAAACTTCCCTTCACTTCAATTCACAAAAAGCACGAAAAACTTCACTTCACTTCAATTCACCAAAATCACAAATAATTTCTACTCACTTTAAAAAAATTGAGTTAAAATGCTATGGTAGTGTGTGCTTGTCAGTTTGATGAGGTAATAACTCAGTTTATATGCGATTTTTGGTATGTCGAACGGAATAAAAAGTACCCTAACTCCTATTCCGGGCTCTAAGCTACCTTCCTACCAATTTTCAGCCAAATCTGTTCAGCCGTTCTTAAGTTATAAGTGGTGGAACTAACACAACTTGCTTTTATATATATAGATATATATATGTAAATGTTAAACGTGCCCTTGTAAATTGGTGGTGTTAACATGTCTGCTAGACTTGATTGCCTTGATGCCGCAACATCTTGTGCCGGTTATCTTATCTGAAAGTCGCCTTAAAATTGTATTTATGACAGTTGGCAAGTGAGCTCTTTCTACTGGCTAATAATTCTAAGGAAATCCTAAAAAATAATAGTTATTCTGCTTGAGTTGATGGTCTGCTTTTTGAATTTACCGCGCACCTATCACCTTTTAATCGATATCGACAAGCTCTCAACGTTAATATCCGAGTTCCAGTCAATGGTTTAAGAATATGTTACTGGGGATTTTTTAGGTTGTTCGTTAAAAACGTTAATCAAATTTAGCTTACGTTAAAACCCGAGGTTCCAACCAACAACGGAAGGTGCATAAGCAGGTTTTGAGATTATTTAGGTATATTTCCGGCTGGTCATATTTAGGGCAAATCCGTTTTCAAAAAAACTATTTTTGCAGCCCTGAGAGTTTTGATTTTGTGGTTTTGTTTTTGTTGGTAGTTTTTAAAAAAATTTTCTGCTCTCCGCGTCAAGTCGTGTGCGCTGCGTGTTCGAAGCGGCCAAATGAAGCTCGGCTTGCGCAAAAAGCCAAAGCTAACTCGAGAAACTGTGCAGACGCCGTGAAGAAAATTAAAAGAACCGAAGCCACGGGCAATATCGAAATTACCAAACAGGCGCACGTGTGTGAGTATAGTGCCTGTAAAAAGTGCCAGAGTGTGTGTGCTGCTGCACTTTACTGCGGAGTGTGGGCGAGAGCGAGCGGGACGGAAAGTGCAGCAGAGTGTGGTGTGGCAAGCGGGGACCATTTCGCGCCCCAACCCTTCCAGGAAGTCACCTTTCCATTTTGGAATATTCTTCGAAAAACTGTTTTCCTACGGTGAGAAACAAAGCGACGCACGCACACACTGTTAGGCTTGTGAGATAGAGAGATGGGGAGGGAAGAGAGGCAGAGAGAGAGAGCACGACACGTATCTGAAAATCTCAATCTCGCTTTTTTCTACCCACAAGTACACACCGAAATTTGGGGTTTCGAGCGTGCTGCGCATACGCGCTGCTTTTATTCCATTTTCTTTTCGGGTCACTTGCTGGAAACAGCTGTGATCGGCCCCCTTCCCCAACGCTTCGCCCTTCCGTTGGAATGACCAATCTGCCCATTAAGGTATTCCCCAGCAAACCGCAAAAGTCCAATCAGCGTTAATTTTTGTTGTTTCTTAAACAGTTATTCATTTAAAACTCTGGATAACCCGTGAGCCAGTATGTGTGTGTGTTTGTGTTGGCAATGTTTTGCAAATACACACAATTTCAACAGCGCGCAAAAAAAAAAAAAAAAGAAAAAACAAAAGCAGGGCGGGCTCTTTACCGTTCTCTTTCTCTTTCTTTCCCTGCCAGAGAATGCAAAAATAAACAAATAACAAATTCCCGCTATCTGAACTGCGAATGTGTTCAGAATTTATATATCCATATGTGTCTGTACATCGTTTGTTTTGCAATTGACCCAGTGCTTCCCTTAAATATTGAACTCAATTGGAGGCGCAGTTGCAGTTGTTGGGCCTTCATTGGCTGCATTAGTCATCATATAAGACTAGAAGGGGGAATAAATATCTCTTCCCCTTACCCACCACCTATTTATTGCAGTTATCTACGGAAAGCTGTCAGAAAAACGTGCCGATCTTTGCGTTTGATGTTTTACAAGAGTAGCTGGTAGAGTTATCTATCGAGTACAGTAAATATTTGCTTAGAGAAACTGGGCGTTAAGAAAAACTTGGATTTAGAGAATTCACTGTTTAGTTCAAGTTTCACTTTAAATCCAAGTCAATGAAGTAATAATACTTGCAAATCCCTGAGCCGCTGTTGATTTATGTAGTTAATTACTTTACAACGCCTAAAGCTAGGTTGCCATGATGACGAGAAAGCCCGCTGAACAATCAAATCAATAGTTGCTTATAATTATTCAAGCTTATTAATGTAAAATACTTTTTGTTAAACAGCTCACGACTCTTCCTAACTTGCACTCTGCCCGTTTCTCTTCACCGGAACCCACTGTGTCAGGGATGGGCCACCTGTCTGCATAAAAGATTGAGCCGCTGAAAGCCTCACATCTCGCGATCCACAGACGTTGCATCCCTAGTCGCTCTCACACACACCGTCGTCTCACGCATAATGGAGCCAGCTCCCCAGCTTGCGTGTGTGTATGTGCGTGGCAGCATTAACTAGTTTTGATTGTTTGGTGAATGTCAATTTCATTGTAATTGCACACTCTAGTCACTCGATAGAAAAGGAAAACAAGTTGGCCAGCAATGTTTGGTGATTAGTGCACCTGGGTGTTGCCATTTTCAACAGCTTTTAGCATTTGGCGAAGGTCAGATGGCCAGAGTTGTCTTTCCGATTGAATTGTGAGTTGCACTTGATGCGGCACCTCTAATTGTTTTGTTTACTTTTGTGCGGTGCGAAAATGCGAGAAATGCCAGAAAACGAGAGCGCCAGCGAAATTTAACGGTACGTGGTTGCTTTGTAAAGTAGTTGTTTGTGTGTGTGAATTCGCGATCAATGGCGCTGCTTCGCTAAATAATTTGACCTCTGGGCCACCAATTAATATGTGGATGCTGCCCATTCTATTACTACCACAGTATATATTACCATAAAGCAATCTTAAGAAGTGCAAGACAGGTTGTGCGTGCGCGTGTGTGAGTCTCGGAGATTTTATGGCGGCGTCGAAGGTCACGGCTAAGCGTATGCAAAATAAAATAAAACCAGACCCAAAGATTCAGACTCTGATTCGGTGAGATCGCAGTCAAAAAACACTATAAAGGTTGGACTGGTCGAAGTTTGTAATACCCTAGCAAATACAAAAAGATTCAAATATGGTTTAGATTCATAACTCTCGATTTAAAAGCAATTCGAATTAATAACAACGAAAGCATGTAGTCTTATCCAAAGTTCAAAAAATTTGAGACGTTAAAATTAACTCCCTAAAAATTAAAATATCTACATATGCATACCCGGTATATAAATAAACAGAAACGGCGGCAATAAAACAATTTTGACTTGATCGAGGTAACGTGCCAACGATCTCCCTCAAAAAAGCCTAGACTCCAGCACTCCCTTTCGATTTGATTGTTTATATCGTGCTTTAAAAAGTTATTAACGGAAGTACATTCACCTGATCAGTTGAATGAACATGCGCTCTGCTCTTTTCTTCTTTTTTTTCGCTTTGCCTGCCTTTATTTATTATTAAAAAATTTTTCATATTTTTTCTCGGCCATTTGACAGCAGCTGCTGTTGATTTTGTTATTTTTTTTTATTGGCGGACGCGATCCACTCACGTGCAAACATCCGTAAAAACGCGAGAGCACGCGCTTGTTTGCATTTGATTGCATTTCTGCTATAATGCTATGTGATCTCCCCACTGACCTGTCTCAATCGAAACTACTGATTTGATTGCAGGCAAGAGAAACACTTGTCTAGGGCTTGCCAATGAATGAAGTGCTATTATCTCTCTCACAAACTTGGATTTCCCGAAAAAAAAAGATTTGCCTTTACGTAATCGGTTTCTTAAATTAGAGCAACTCTTATCACGGGTACGGGATTGAACTTTATTCAGCTTCAAGCTGTACGAGAAGGTTAAAGGGCTCGTAAAAATAATTTGATTTCGCCTAATTGGTATTCCATTTGAGCTTAAAGTCTGAGAGTCATCTCAAGCTCGTGTTTAGCACATTTTTATTGGCATTCTTTTTCGCTAATTATTGTTTTCGGTTGCGGTTATTAAGTTGTATGCTGCCAACGAAATAACTCGTTTAATTTAGTACGAGCTAGTTAGTTTTAAAGCCAAAACGAATGATGCCACTCTTGTTTAAATAGTTAAATATGAAGTTCAACTTAGAAATTCATCGCAATCAATTAATTTGCACAAATAAAATCTTACTCACTTCCAAATTAGTCACCACAATTAAGTTGTATGCTGCCAACGAAATAACTCGTTTAATTTAGTACGAGCTAGTTAGTTTTAAAGCCAAAACGAATGATGCCACTCTTGTTTAAATAGTTAAATATGAAGTTCAATTTAGAAATTCATCGCAATCAATTAATTTGCACAAATAAAATCTTACTCACTTCCAAATTAGTCACCACAATTAAATTTCAGAGTGATTCAACTTTTATTGGGTGCGTTTTTATCGTGATTTTGGGTTAATCTACTTTCTTTTTAAATGTTCTACATTTCTTGATCAATACTTTAAAGATTGTAAGATCGGGTCCAAGTAAATCGGCAAGTAAATTCAGTCTTTCGATTAAATGGCAAGTAAGATTAAAGCGCTATGACTTAATAGAATGTTAATTTGGTTACTGCATACGTTCTTTTCCCAATTTACTAAAGGCTTTCGAAAAGCATTTGTGGCGTTACAGTCATGATTAGTTCTATGGGGTAATTAAGCTAATTTCTTGTTTTTGTGTTTTTGCCGCTTTCACTGAAATATTCTTTTTAAGTCCCAAGTATTTATGGCTTAAGTTAATCACCATAGGTTGGCAGTTAGTTTCCTTTTAAATCCGGCTTACTATAAAATTAGCTAAACAAAGTGAAAATGATTTAATGGTCGCTTGCTTGAATTTCTTTAATTTTCTCTTTCTGACTAATAAGTTCTTTAAAATACATGAAAACCTTTTTTGTGCGACTCTAAGTGTTTAATTTTATCTAACTCTATTGGTTACCCTGTGCAGGAAGGATTAAAGAGGTTTACAACACTGCCGGCAGGACTAATCAGCTGTGGCAGCCGGCAATGCACCAAGATGAGCAGTAAGGAGCAGCAAGCAGCAGGCCGGGATTTCAAGCGCAATTCGAACGCCTACGCCAGTCTGCCGCCCTCGGGATCCGGAACAGCGTCCTCCGGAGCGAGATTGGGAACAACAGGAACGGGAACGGGAACAGGTGGAAAGGCTCGCAGCAGGCAGCAAAATTTGGATCAGGAGCAGTTTGGACTCTCAAACAGCCTCTCCAGCGAATCGATTCGTAAAGCCTGCGCCTACTACGACGACGAGTTGAGCGACGAGGACCTCATCGAGATCCAACAGACGCCCCAGTCCTTTCACCAACCGGCCAAACATCCCCTCCAACTGCAACCCATAAGCTTTCATTTGGGCGATGGCCCGGGCGAAGAAAGAAGTGCCTTTTGCGGCAGCCAGGAGATGCAACAGGTGCCGCTGAGCACGCCCATCAAACAAGCGACTGAAACCGATGAAGCCTTATGTGTGCTCAGCGAACTGGATGCCATTCTGGATGTCCACGATGTTTCGCAGCTGAATGGTACCTGCTCAAGCTCGTCCATGAATTCCGGCAGTGATGATGACAAGGTGGAGGATTATCTAATGGACCTGGACAACTATTTGGAGGAGATGGACAATGCCTTGAGTCGCGAAGAGTCGCTTATCATCATGGGCGACCAGAACAGTTTGAAAAGGGAACCAAGGACCAGAACTTTGCCTCTTAGCCGGAAAAAGAAGTCAAACAAAAAGTCAATCGAGGAGCAGGAGGCTGCTCAAGGAGAATTTCAGAGAGAGCATCACATTAGGAAGACCTTTAGCTGCTCACTGAGGCCCACAAGCCAAACAGGTTGGTATTGTTTTAAAATAAACAGTCAAACCAAGAGCAGGTTGTTAAATCTCTCTTTGGTTTGCTAACAACTAACTTAAAATATTGGCCTAACTTCTCTACTTTTTTTAGCTTCTACTGCTTCTTTAGAGCCCACTACGGAGCCCGCGATGGACGTCTGGAGACGTCAATCCATGCGTCGAGCAATGGAGCAGGAGGACACCAAAGTCACCGCAGAGGAAACGGAGGAAGACGACCTACCCACCTTGTTGGTAGAGCTTCCCCCAAGACGCGAGGCGGAGATGCGTCGCTGCTTTTCCCAAGGCGACTGCCAGGAATCAGCAGCCAACACAGGTGGTTCACAGATGCTGACAGAGGCCCACATTTTCGACAACCTGCTGCAGACGACGACGAGGGCTTCTAGCGAGGAACCGCGACCTAGGCAATACGGCCGCCGTTCGGAGGGACCACCCACGCCGTTTCGCTCAATGATTCTAGCCCAGAGTCGGCCACAGAGTGCTCCCACGCGTGTGCAGACGCGAGAGCAACAGCTACAGGAGACACCCACGCATCCCATCATGTCCACCTGCTCGGAACTAAGTTCGGCGCGCTCCTCGCGGATGCCCAGCCCGGTTTCCCTGCCCTCGGACAGCACCAGCAGTGGCAGCAGCTCGGCCGAACAGGATCAGGAGCAGGATCCGGTGCAGACCACGACAATGTGCAGTGCCAGCAGCACCACGCCCTTGGAACCGATGCACCAACTGCAATTGCTGCTGCGCGAAAAATGTGGCTTCAACAGCCAGTGGCCGCATGCCGGAAGTCGCACCCTGGCGCTGATTGGCTGCACCTTGGGCGTCTTCAATATGTGCCGATTTGCCGTGCTAACCATCAACTTTGGTGGCAACTTTTTGCTGCAGTTTCTTCTGCTCTCGGTGCTCTTTGGCATCCCGATGCTTTGGCTGCAAATGTGCCTGGGCGCCAAAATACGCGCTGGTCCAGTGTCCATGTGGAAGATCAGCCCGATTTGCGCTGGAGTGGGCATTGCCCTAGTGATGCAGCAATGCTTTTTGGCCTTGTATTCCACGGTGTCGTTGGCCTGGATTCTGGTCTACCTAAGGGATGTGTTTCCCACAGCATCGAGCACCGGCTATCGTTGGCAGGAATTGGCCTTTCCCTATCGCTATGACGCATCGAATGCGACCGGGAATCTTACGCAGACGGTGGCCGAGTACTTCAACGTGGTGGTGCTGCAGCGACTGCATCTGGCCAAGCATCCGGATGCGAGTGGCATCCGTTTTCACGTCAACGATCGGGTAAGTTCCTCCTTCCCCTCTGTCCCGTTTCACGTCTAACTGACTCACTGCCACTTCCTTCAGCAGCTGGCCTTCTACCTGGCGCTCATCTGGGCGGCCGTGTTCCTCATCCTCTGCAAGGGCTTGAAATCCTTGGGCAAACTGGCGTACATCATCTATACGCTGCCGTTAATTTCCCTCGCAGTGGTGACTGCGAAGTTTATCTATGTCGTGGATTCCAGCAGGATACAGGTTGGTATATGGCGATAAGTAGAACAAATGAAAATTGGTTCGAAACTAACCTCTATACTTACCTTCTTCTATACAGAACATCTTTGCTGCCAGCGATTTCGACGACTTTCTAATAAATTCCAATAGCTGGACGGCTGCTACTCAAGAGACCTTTCTCACTTGGGGTCTCCTTGGAGCCTCGGTAATCGCCATTACCAGCAGAAGCCATGCCAATGCCAACAAGGCGGCACTAAGGAGAGATGCGATTTTTCTGGTTCTTTTCACCCTGATTGGCTTGGGTTTAATGGCTTTGTTAGCTCTTTGTTGTGCCCAGATTTTGTGGCAACATGGCTACGTCTATGTGCCAGGATCCTTTGGTAAGCAAAAGACACTTCTCTATATCTTTTAAGCAAATAGTATAAACTTTTCTATTACAGAAAACCCGGATTGCTATACGTCCATTTACTCGCTACAATCGCACACTGATCCTTACCTGCTTTCCTATCCGCGCTCGCTGATTCCACACTACTCCTCGTTTATTGGGGAGACTTACCGAAGGAATCGAACCATGATCCATATGGAGAGTGGCTTCCAGGCACTGCGCTTCATCTCGGAGATTTTTCCAGCTGTGCTTTCACTGGCCAGCGATAGCATCTCTTGGGTTTGGGCCGCTGTGGCCTTTGGAACCTTTGCGGGATTCGGACTAGCGCAGCTGTGCGTGATGTGGAAACCCATCTCGAGTGCCTTGGGTAACTCTACGAGTTCGGTATTGCTGAGCTGTGTTACTGGACTTTTACTGAGTATTCCCTTTGCCACCGAAATGGGCATTCGGATATTGTACTACGTCGATTTCCTACTGGGCGGTTCGTGGTTTATTCCAATCATCTGGACGGCTCAGATCTTTGGCGTGTTTCTGATTCGCGGACGTCCCTATAATGGGGATGATTTAGTGAATGATCTGCGACTTTGTGGTTCCATGTCTGCCTTCCTTGCTTTGTCGTGGAACGTCTTGCTGCCCATTGGCCTGATCACCTTGTCGGTGGTTGACTATAAAGCTTCTCTGTCCAATCAATTTTACTATTGGCGGGGGAAGTCATACTTTACATACTGGTCCAGGAAGATGGGCAGTCTCATTCAGATTGGAGTACTTTTGGTTATTCCTGTTACTGCTATTATTCAGATCTACCGATATTTGGCCCACGGTCCTCCGGATATCTTGGAGGTAAGTTGTTGTTGGCTGACAAAATACTATTAACAACATGGCTCATTGCATTTTTAGCGCATACAGCTGCTGTATCGACCGCCGGAGGAGGGAGAGGAGCACCGGCGTCCATCTGCGCGTCAAAGTGCGGCCCAAGGGCGACGCAATGCGTTGGGTCAAACTACGGAGGGCACACAGCACGATGCCCAGAACGATGCTCCGCCCAAGTACACGCCACCTCCGTCCTACACAACGGCCACTGGAGCCCGCCTTGCCAAACTTTTGCGCCAGAGCATCCGTCGCAGCGTCCGCAGGTGAGAATTCTAACTCTCAAATGGAATCAAACCTTTTATCAACCATTTATTCACCCACAGGGTTCTGGGAGACTCCAGTCGCACCCGACCCGTGCTCTCCCTCGATGCGGAATCCGCCTCGCCAGCGGCACCCCCTGACTATCTGACCATTCTAACAAACCCAGCTGGTAGCAGCTCCAATGCCGATCCTTCGCCGGCGTCCAGCAGCAGTCCCGAGTCCATTGAGATTGGCCAGCGACCCGCTGGCTACGCGCAACGCTCGCAATCGCTAGGCAGGAAGCTCCACCGCTCGGGGGCTTCCACTCTGGAACGACGCCCCTATACGGCGGAGGATGTGGTTACCATACTGCGCTCCTCGGTGCGACACCGCCAGTCGCCGGCAGCCGGAAGCGGGGGCACTGCCAGCACCCTGCCGCGCCCCCCAACCGCCCCCATGTCCACACACTTGGAGGACGCCTCGTTCCGCTCCATCGAGAATCTCGTGCTGAACGCCGAGCCACCGGACAGGACGCCCGGCGTGGAGCTAGAGCTCGAACTGGAGGCTGGACAGACAGAGGAGTGCGCGCAAAATAATAATACATCTGTGATTTAACTGACTAATATCGTACCGTACATAGCGTAACTCTTATGCGATCCACATATCCGCTTGCTTTCTTAGACTTGATTAGCGCTAGTTATCTAAATACGAATATTAATTTGTAGTTATGCGAATAATAACGAAAACATCTAGTTGGTAATCCCCAGGTGAGTGTTTCTTTTGATCCCGGTATAACCGGTATTCGGCGTCGATCGACCCACCCTTGGTTTCTTTCATAATTCAAGCTTACGGATCGCGCCTGTCGACGCAGTTGCCCTCGAAATTATCCCAACAATTGGAGGTCTACGTGCCCTGCAGTCGAGTTCTGCGTATTTAAAGAAAAACGTAGTAAGCCCTAAGCCGATTAATAAACGTGACCGGTCAAAAAAAGGAAGTTTAACAAAGGCGCCTAACGAGATGGTACAGGATGTTGGCCACAGACTCTCCTTGTTTCGATTAAATCGTGATGCAGTTTCCATATGTTTTATTGTGACTTGCATATTGCAATGGTTTTGACTGCAAAAAAGTTAATCCGCGGAATTTTCGAATTGGCACGTTTTAGCGGGCTGTGAGCTGAGTTGCCAGATCTCTTAAAGTTGACTTGCTTGCAAAGACTATAAAATATATTCAAGAAAAATAAAACAACTGTAATGTATAGAGCTAATAAATTATTGAATTTTAAATTATTGAATGAAAGTTGGAAATAGTTTAAAAGAGTGTTGTTGAGGCGAAGGTCTGGCAGCTCTTTTATTTAAAGTGGTTCAGGACCCGGTTGGATTTTTAGCCAAGTTTCCACCCTTATTCGATTAAATCGACTACAAAACGCATAATCGGGCTATCGGTGCTCGCCCACCTCTAGCCAAAACACCTCCGTCAAAACAGAGAAAAAAAAAATTTGAACGGCAACAGAAGCGAGCGCACGGACGATTTGAATCGCGTCGCGTCGAGCGTCAAAGAACCAATTGTGAAGAGTCCGGGTAGTTAAGAATATTCAATCGGAAAAATAAGCAAAAAAACAAGACTTGTCCGTTGGCAATTAGAACCGCGCGTTTGAAAAATCTGCACAGGCACTTTAAAGCCAAGTTAAAAGTTTAAGCCAAAGTTTTTCGCCGCGCCGCCTTCGTAAGTCGCAGGTCGAAAAGTGCTCAAACGAGATTTCCACTTGAAATTCCTGAATTTCGTTTGTCTGCGCGAATCCGAATCGAATTAAATCGCAGCGGCAGCAGCATAAAAGCGCAAAAAGTCGAATTCAAATTGCGGCACCAGGTTTTTCCATCTGCAAAGTGCCGAAATTAGTGTCTTTGTGTGTTCAGTGTTTAGTTCATTTGCCTTTGTGTGGGTGTTACGAATTTGGATTAGCGGTGTGTTCGCCTGATTAAAACGGTAAGTGCGTCCCAATGATCCTGCGAGCAAAGTTAGTTGGTCTTAGTTGGCGTCAAGTCCTGGCACTCACACGCTCACAACTTATTTTGCCGCAATTTGCTCTAGTGTTTTGTATTAGCATTTTTATGTCCCGCCTCGCCAAAGTTGACAAACAAAACGCACACTGCCACACCGACACGTAAGCTCACGCACGCACACAAAGGATTTCATTACATTTTGGGTGGGGACGTATAACGGTACATGTAACCCTCCCCGTGCTGTCTCTCTCGCGCTCTATCCCTTTCCCCCTCACAAAGCCCCGAATGCTGTGCTACCGAATTTGTTTTCGCCTTCGCTCAGTTCCGTTCTCTCCTGATTTTATTTATTTTGATGGCGTATTTTGCCATTCCGCTTTGTACCGAATTGCGTAGCTTGTCGCCTGCTCTATCCTTCTACAGTCCAAACTGGCTAAAGGAAACTTTTAAGGGTCCTGACCGCTAAATTTGGTGAAAAAACTTTGTTGATTTTATGGTCTAGAAAGTTAGTTATTATTTTGCTATCATTTAGGATATTATTTTTTATAACCACTATTAACCTAAAACTAATTACTAACTGAGAAGACATTAATTCAATGTTAGGTCGCTAGAATTGCATACCAAGCACATTAAAAAAAACGTTTCTAGGGCAAATGGCTTCTTTTACTCTTAATCCCCACTGTTTATCCTTGGCTGTCAGCTTTTCCTGCTAGTTTCTGCCTGCATCGAAATGAGTTCGCAATAAATATTGCCCAATGTCAAATAAAAGGGCGATGAGCCAGCCTTTTTCCGCCGCCGCCGCTGCCGCCGCCGCTGCCGCCTTTGCTTTGCCCATCGCAGCCCATCTCGGCCTATCTTCGCCATTCGCTCTAATCTCGGGGGACACTAATGTTTTACGACAATTCCTATGCCGCCCAGTACAAACTTAATGCACACATCAATGGCAAATTAGATATACTCCACAGCAAATGTACTAATAACAATCATCGAGCGAGTGTGTGCGGGCTTCCTTCCCATCCAGACGATTGTTTTGTTGATTCGGCTGTTACTTCCAATACATTGGCATTTAAGGGGCCGAATTGGGATCCACTTATGCCTGCCTTATGTCTCATTTGTCGTCGGGCAAATGGAAATCGTTTTGTTTTTGCCTTGTCAAGTGACAAATTTTCATTGTCTCCCGCCACTAATCGCTTACTTAAAAATGGAAGAAAGAAGAAACCGCTCCGCAGACACACCAAACAAGAAATAAGACATAAGACAAGTGTAAATAAACACTTAAGAAGGGAGCGATGGAATGGGAGCATCGACTAAGCGATATCCTCTGAAAAGTACGGAGTGGGGGGTAAATACAAAATGACATTATCATATGGAAAGCCAACCATAAAGTTTAAGTATTTACCTTGTTCAGCGTTACTGCTGAACTTTCTGGTATAACTTTCAGCAACCTTTGTTGTTTGCTTCAATTAAAAGCTTTTTCATCGATATCCTCAACTTTCTGTCAAACCAATTTAAGTGGATATAATGTGTGTCGTTTTTAAGGCTGAATACATTAAAAATTTATCTTCCCTTTTATATATGTAACGTTTATAAAAAGTTCGGAAAGTGACGCAAATGTATTCCTCCTTTTTGCTGTACTTGTTTCGTGTTGTTTCACATACTGAAGGAAGACTATTTATATATTGTCCTGTAAAGAGCGCGATTTCCTTACTATACTTTTACCAACCTATATATAATCAGGAATTAAACAAAATAACGTTGTGTTTGCTTACTTTCGCGTGCGTTATTATTCCGTATTGATTTGTTTTCTATTTAAAAGACTGCCTCCCCTTACTTAATATACCATTCCATACCCTCTAAATTCCAGTGTACTTACATGTACTTGCCTCTTTTGGTGGCATTGCCCGCGGCACCTCCACTTTGCGTAGCTTGCTTTAATTTCCAGCGGACAAACCACTTTGTTATCGCCTCAACCAAGGGCTCTTTAATCTCTGGTTCAGCCTATTCCCAGGTCAGACCCTCCTCCTTCGTATGCCCATTGATTTACGTCTCTATTTTCCGAATGTAGTGCAATCGATTTAGATTGATTTTGTTTAAACAAACTGCACAGGGCAGCTGCACAAAAGGCACCAGAAAAGTGTAATAAATAATTGGAATCGGACTCTTTCGACCGATTTTAATGCCAGCGTTAATTGCGAGAGCCACCCATTTCGATATCCCCATGCCCCCTGGCCCATGCCCCATCCAAAACCCAAATCCCAATCTCAATCCCTTCCACATTTTCGTGTCCGATGCCTAGGCCAATTCCAATTCCTATTCCATCGATGCTTTGGTAATTAGTTGTGAATTGGATTGGGGATCACATAAAAGTGTTAATTACACACTCCGATGGCTGCGCCCCCTGCCACGCCCCCCTCCCAGTTGGGTGCCAAGTGTTTTGTTTGTGTTTTTCTTCTTGACTTCGATGTGTCTTTTTTCGATTTTTTCGTTTTCAAGGGAATTAGGGTTAGCCGTGCGTAGTGAAAGTCGTTGGGACTGCAGCAGGTGTTGGACACAAAAGTTGGTCAGCAGGAAGCGCTCCAATTAATCGCTTTTATCGCAGGGAATTTCAACTACGCAGCCAATTAATTGGGGCAGTTCGAGATGCCAGATACAGATACAGAAATTCCCACAGTTAAACCGAGTTTAATTGAAATTGCAGTGACTAGACATTCAAATTAGACAAATGTCTCAGCAGATTTGATTAGCAGAGGGAATGGTAGGCAGTAGGAAACCCTAACTTAAACCATTTTGTCAATTACAAAAATGCTAAAAATTTTCTTTGCCAGTCATGGTCGAAGGGTGAGTTGGGCGAGACAGAAGTGAGGGGGAACAACTTCGCATAGTTGCAGCAGCAAAAACATCAAAGTCATTTCACGTCTTCATAAATTTACTCACCAAAGGCGAAAAAAGCGAGGAAGAAGACCTCTTTCTGGCCATAATCAGCCATCTCTTTCTGCAGCCCTTCTCTTTCTCGCTCACCCTCGCTTTGCCTAAGTGAAATGACCTGCCATTTTGTAAAAGGCTAAAAAAACAAGCAAGAAAACCGAAAACAAAAAGCTCAAGTCACAACTAATAAGATTGAGTTAAAAAGAGGGGACCGTGCTGAAGAGAAAGAGCGATCATTGGCGAGGGAAGGTTAATGCCTTATCGACATGCTGCAATCTATGTATTTAATTGACTCGACTGCAATTATAGTGTACACTCTATAAATATATATATATATATATATAAGTGTGTATATATATTGTAGTGTCTTCTTCCTGCAGATAAAACGTCGTAAAATGAAAAAGAAATACTTGCCTATAATGATTTCGCATAAATCGTGACTACTCGCCAAAATGAAAGGCGAGAATTTATACTAACAGTGTACGAGGAGGTTGTATTTGTTGGGGCTACAACAAGTTACAATGTAGGCAACGCTCCATTCGCAATTCAGCGTGGAGTGTCGGCCGATGTCAGAGGCTAGTACTCCCCCCTCGGCACCCCCTGCATCGCCCCCCTCGCCCCCAAGCTGCATGCCAATCGTTCGACGTTCCCCGAGAGTCCGAGGCTGAAGCTGTAGCTGGATTTTTAGCCGGAGTCTGATGCCTTTGGTCAGCCAAAGTCAGGCAACAAAAATCCGAGCCGAAAAATAAAATAAAAAAGGCAACTGACTTTGGATGGTCGAAAGTTAAATACCCTTTCGGTGGTTTGCTCGCGGTTATTAGCAGATTTGTTAGTAAGCTGGTAGCTGTTAAAATTTTGTTTGGCCTGCTGACGATCCTTTCCTGCAATTTCTTAATACAATATTTACTTAATTGTTTGTTCCTTTACCTATCGAAATGTTAGGACCCCAGCAAGGGTATAGAAGTAAAAGAAAAGGCAACGAAACCTGTAAGCGGCCACAATTCGCGGCCAACTCATAGAGATGCGCACGTGACTTGGCCATCCTTAAGATTCCCTTTCTCTATTCGACCGATTCCCCCACTCCGAATCACGTTTGCCAACAAATTGAAATTTATTTGTGTTGTGCCACACCAGTTAATGCTTATTTATAACAACAATTAATCGCCCGACATAGATAAAGCGTAGGGAATGGCTGAAAAATCAGAGCGAGGAGAGGGAGAAGTTTTTTGAGGAATTTATTTTGTGTGCATGGAAATTAAAAGCAAATATAAAATATGTCAAACTATTTGCATATTTAATTTGTTTAACAAAAACCCCCGCGCTTAGTGGAATGTGTTTGACAAGTTTATTGGGGACCATAAACTGGGCTAAGTTATGATTTATGAGGGTGGATTATGCTATATATATTTACTTATATATAGTGGGAGTGCCGTTTCCCACGCTCACGCCACCATCCCTAGAAATCAGAAAGCTGCAGAAACATTTAGCCACGTTGGGTTAGGGACACTCGGACCGCCAGACAGACGGAGTCCACAGACGAGGGACAATGTCTCTGGCCATTGCCAAATCGTTAGCACTTGGCACTCTTGGCATCGCATCCGCCAGATATTCGCTGCCTCACCATCATCATCATCTTGCCATCTCGTCATCATCATCATCGCAATCCCCAGCTCTCGAGACACGGTTCGTTTCGGGGGCTTAGACTTTCAAGTGTGTAATGAAATAAAAATATGTATTTAAACTTTATTTGATTGTCGTTGATTTCGGACGACAGCTCTCCGTTCCTAATGAAAGAATGTAATAAACCAATTTAGTTTCTCTTGGCCCCCCTCATCCCTTCCCCTCGCCACTTGCATTCTTCCGGCGGCCAGTCTTGTATAAATTTTGGAAGCTAACCAGACGCGACACTCCCCCGCGCATCATTAGGCCTGACAAAAGTTGTTCTTCCAACTCATTTGTACATTGGTACAATGGGAAATCTTCCCATAATTAACGGCAGTGCTTGGATTGTCGAGGCGGACTTGGAATTTCTATGTCTCGCTGCACACAAATGACGGGAGATGTACGGATCGAGCCGAGGGACAAGCCGAGGGACACTCAGACGATGGGCACTGCAATTGGATTGCCTGGAGTGTATTCCTATTGTTATAGTTTGTCATTCCGATTGCCGTTGTGTGTAGGTGACCATCCGTTGACGGTCCCTCGGGGCGGAATTATTAAAAGTGAGCCAGACAAAAAAAAAAAAAAATAAAACCATACGGAGGGAGTAGAGAAACAGAGCGGGACAGATGCAATGGCCAGTTTGAGAGTCGACTCCCATTTGATATATTGCAGGCATCCGGTAGACAACGTTGACGTAGACGTGATGCTGCAATAAAATCTGCGCCGACTCCTCATTATACATAAATACCCTGACCCCTGGAAAGGTATGCTCATGATTTTGTCGGCCTGTGTGGGAAGTATTTCCTCTGAATAGAATACAACTTCATTCGAATTAGCCATAAAACTAGTGGACACAAAACATCTTGAGCTTTTTTTAGTAGTCTTCAAAAATGTTACAACTTTAACATTTACAAAGTATAGCCAAGGTTTTCCACTTCTTGTTTAAGTGTAAACAGCATTTTTTACAACTTACAAATATAAATATTTGCATGTTTATGACTAGACTTTGTCTAAGTTTAAACATGTCTGCTTTACATCAAAGAGATTCCGAAATTTAAATAATTTGTATGTAAATAAGTGGAAATTGAAATATGATTGGAAGGCTAGACAAATGCAAGTTAAGTAATTGGGGCACCAGAATATGTCATTTGAAAGCCGTGAAAGCGCAAAAGAAGGATCTGTTGGAGTTTCCTAATTTACAGGGTATCATAGTTTCGATCTGAAAGCTCCCGGAACATTACTCTCTTTCCAGCAGGCTGTCATTGTTGTGGTTGTCACATTGTCGCCATCGTTGTCTCCATCGTCATCATTTGAAGCCTACACACAAACTCACAAACAAACCAATAAAAGGCGCTGTCTGTTGTTGTTTTTGTCCGTCCCCGTCTGCCTTTTGCCCCGGAACAGCTTCTTTTTCTTCTTGAATTTTTGTGGCAGCCAAATATTTGAGCCGCAAACAGTTAAAGACACCAAACAACATATAGTAGACATCGGCCCACGTTGAAAGTTGGGAAAGTCCCTCCCCTTGCGCCTCATTTTCCAAAATGTGTCGCATCGTTTTAATTAAATATTTTCAATTTTATGGGCTTGTTTGCATTTGCATTTTAATTTTCGGTTCGGTTTTGGTTTAGTTTTTCCAGCTCCTCCAGCATGGCGAGGTCCACAAAAATGTGTCTATTTATTTGTGTTGATTTGATTTGGTTTTTTTTTTTTCCCGAGTTGGTCAGCAGAAGCAGCAACAAAAAAAAAAAAAAAAAACAACAATTCAAAACCGTGAGACGGTGACACCTGGTGGTCTACTCCCAATCTTGGGAACGAGACTGGTCTGATCTGCATTTACATTCCCATTCCCATTTGGGCAAGACATTTTCCATTTTTCATGTTCGTCTTCTGTGTCGGTTCATTAGTTAGGATTACTGGACAATTATGTCGCATTTTGGTGCCGCTAATAGTTGTTTATTTATACAATTATAAAATTGAAAGCTCACATAAATTTGTCTGATTTTCCGTGCGGGGGTATCAGAATTTCCTATTGTTACTGGAAGGTCTTTCTTGAAAGCGAGTGAAAGTTCTCAAAATTGTAAATTCTTTCATCATGGGGGAAGTCTTCCTTTTGAAGCGAGACTTTTGGGGATTTTGTTGGTTTTGGTCTTCGGGGATGCCCGCTAATGGCCCTCAATCGGGTCTTATAGCGGTGGCTTATATCGAATTATGTCTTTCGTTCGCTTTGCATGCCTTTGTATCGTATTTGAATTGATTTCAATTTGCTTTAATTTAAAAATGATTTAAAATTAGGACTCCCATTCAGCAAAAGCTGCGGGGTGAACCAAACCGGGGAGGAGAATTTTATAATTAACAAATTGCGTTTATTTGATGACCCTAAATATCAATTTTCCCATTGAAGATAAATATTTATCCTTCCCACTGAAATGGCTAGTTATCAATTTCCATGAATATTCCCGCCACATTCGAGTACCTTTTCAACGAAATCGATGACAAAATTAATCCCCGATCTTTTAGATAGGCAAATTGTTTGCAAAGCTCCTAGAATTCCCACAATAATAACCCCATAAATGCAGCCTTTATTCCCGGCCATATCTATTCATTTACCTTGCTTATCAGAAATTAAGTTTCCCAAGCTCTCTTTATTATTTCCCCCTCCCTTTTTTGTGTGTTCAGAACTTTAATAATGTCAGACCCCTTCTCGTTTCCCCCCCAAAAAAAAAACTAAAACAAACACCGGAAACGTGGGCAATATTAATCGGTTCTCCCCCTCCGTTTTACATGCGCGTTACAGGCTATATAGTATATATGAACTTTATCGAAACCCCAAATCAATTTATTTACGAGCCTGGCGCGCTTTAGTAGAGCAAACAGAATGGAAAAGCTCGGGCTTATCTGCAACACGGTCTTTAGCGTCTGATAAGGTCCTCCGCCGTCTACCCGACCCCTGAGATGCATTCAATCGAGACCCGCTCGCAAAACTCGAACCTAACCATGCGTTCAAAACTCAACAGTTGAACTCTTCCCCCGTCTTCCGTCTCCCGTTTCTCAGGCTTTCTACGCTTTGATGCCGGTGGTGGTTCTCCGCGATCCCGGTGCAATAAAAGTACAAAAAGCAAATAGGTTCGACCCATGGGTAAATATATAAATAAATATACGGTTATGGTGCTCCGTTTGTGTGCGAGCAAACGCAATGAATGAAATGTGTTTCCGCTTCGCCTTGCAATAATAGTTGGGAAATTGGAAAAATTGTCGCCGTCCTCGGGGGATCCGGAGAATGTTAAATGTCTCTCATTAGGCGGCTGCCGGAATGTGGGCGTGGCCGGGCTAAGGGGTTTCCCCCTTAGCAGCCCGCACACAGATCACTTTTCAGAGTTTTCAGCGAGTGCGTGCCATGAATTGTCGTTTAAATTAAATTAAAGCCAGTTGACTAGGCGCAGGAACAGAAATTGAAAAGGCAAAGGGGACAGCTCCGGAAAATTGCAACTGCAACCCACCACCACTGAGAGGAGGATGCGGATGAGCCACCCCATCCTCAGGTTCACGGATAAAAACAATCTGTTTGCTGCCTGTCACAAGGCAAACAGGCCGTGTGTGCGAGTGTGTGTTTGTGTGAGCTAAGGGGAAATCGCAGGACGAAGGCTGAAAGGAAACTCATAAAAATCCACAACGATTTGTTGTCGTTACGGGCAGGAGATCCTGATGACGAAAGGCGAAAGACGACCGTTATGTGGTGTGCGGTGAACCTGATGGCACAGTGGGCACAAAAAGCCCGAGGGATGAATCCCATAATCGCAGATCGAATTGCCGAGACCCAAAGGGTTCCAGGCATTATTATTTCTTTAATTAATTATTTGTGTACATTGCCGGGATACCAGTATATTTGCAATTGCAGTATCCTGTTTCAGGCAGTTGGCATCAAGGAAACATAATTGCTATGCACGTGATCAGTAGTTAAATTACATTTTGATATAGTAGACACAAAAGGTTTAAAAGTATCAAGGGGATTTGGCAGTTTTCTGTGTCAGTTTGGATATGGTACTCTTTTTTCTTTAGATATTAATTATTAAATAAGAAAAAAATAAAATTGAAATTATTACGAACTAAAATTAATATTGTTTTTCGGATAAGTTCGATAACCATGAAGATTAAGGATACAACTTTTTATGGAACAACAAACATGTTGATTTTATTACCCATTCAACCCGTTGTCGGAGAAAAAGTTATCGGTTAAATTTAATACCCTTGAACCCCAGAACCACATCGCAAATCCCCTGGGTTCCACTGTATCACCGTGCTTGATGTGTTTTTTGTGGGTTTTAATTTTTTTCTTCTCCCGCTGCCTTTTCTTCCGGGCAAGGTTATTGCAATCGCAACACCTCAGCCGCCGGCGGGGTTCGTCCTCCGACCCAAAAACGCTGTGCAACAGCCCAGCCCACGCGGACCAGCCCATCTCATCCAATCTATAGCATATCCCGAGCGGACTCCCTCCCTGGGCATTTTTAATGCTTTTAATTTTTGCTGCGCCAACGAACAGGGAAGCACGGAATGAGCACTAAAAGTAAGCCCAAAAAAAGAGAAGCATTCTCATATATATTTGTACGATATGCTCGTTCGCTTTTCGGGGGTAAGATGTTCAGTTCTGCTCGGTTAGGGGTTGCAAATGTCCTGGCCTGTAAGGACGTGTGCGTCTGTGTGTGTGCGAGTGTGAGCGAGGGTGTGCATCCTTTGACTGCGTGTGTGAGTGGGTGAAGGCAACCGAAAATGTGCAAAAAATGGGCGTTGCTCGACGCGATATATCTAATGGCTTTGTTTCCGAGAGTTGTCGCCCCAACTCCGCGCACTTCTTGTTGCTGCTGTTTAATGCATGTTGGCAAATGTTGAAATGATGTACTTGCCACCACTTTGCACCACCCTCCCCACACCCAATCCTCCCCCTTTCCCCCCCTGCGGTGCGGCGGCATATGCCAGACTGCTAAATATGCAGCTGTTAATGGCTCAAAAATTAAAACATTAAGGCGGAGCACTCGTCATCATCGTCATCCTCCCAGTCGACGACTTTGATTGGAAATGTGTTTGGGCTTTCATCTAAACCACCCGATCCTTTCGCAACCTCCCACCGCCCTATTAATTTCCCCGGAAAAGCGCTGAGTAATGGGAAAAGTGCACCTTGCATGGAAAAGGTTCGGACGGGCGGATAGAAATCACATTCGAAAAAAAGAACTCGCTGGTTGACTGACGTGCTTTGAAAGGTTGCCATTACTTAAAATGGTAATCCCAAATAATTTAGAACAGCAAGGCAGTGAAAAAGCCATAAGTCTAGTTATAATATTGGACAGAATATTTGTCATTTTATCTCAAACAAAAAATGTAACATATAAACAGCATGATTTTTGATTTATAGTTTTTTAACAATATTTAGAAAATATTGAGTAATATTTGTCGCTCTAAATCACATTTCTTTTCACCTAATTCTCACGCTACATAAAAAAATGGTATAAATACCATCGAGGAGATGACAGATCTGCACATTTTCTTTGCCTTTGATTTGTTTTTCAATCTTTTGAAGGGTCTGATATCTTCGTTGTGCCCTACTTTGATTTTCCTCATTCAGTTTTTTATTCGGTTCACCTTTGTTTTGGTATTTCTTTTGAAAGGGTTTTTTTTGGGTCACTTGCCCCCTGAGTGCAAAGGGTTACGGCTGCGAATGGTTTGGGAAATGGAAATATGGTAAAATATGTTAATTGAAGTAGACCCAAGTTCAAAACGAATGGCGTTAGAACCCATTTACTTTGTGCGGTGAAAGTTCAATTACCTTTATCCGATCATGGAGCTTGACAGCCGGGTGAGCACTAAATATAGTTTAGGTTGAGGTACGTTTTTTGTACCTAATTTACCGGCGAATAAAATCAATTGAGAGGGGTGTTGGGTCGGAATTATTAATCGAGTATGGTTTGAGGAATATTTCTATAAGCAGCAAACTCAAAAATTAATTTCCGTTCTTACCCACCCGATGTTTCTGGCTGATTTCCTCCCAATGGCCAGACATCCGAGGGAAATTTCCTTGGGAAACTGTTGTTCTATTGTAGCATTTTCTTTGCTTTCCCCCAAACCCTGAGCTGCGCTTTGTCTGCTTTATGTTTCCCCTTCGTTTGCTCTGGGCAAATTCATCCTTTTCATTTTGGGCAACTTTTCTTGGACTTGACTCAATTCCCCAATTTTGTTCTGTACACAGAAACACACACAATTCCCTTGGCGAACATTTCCGAGAAGCAACAATGCACCACCCACCACCGGTGCTCCCCTTTTCCACCGCTCCTCCACCGCCCAGCTTTTCCAGCGGCAGACAATAACAACGTTAAACAACATTGAGGCAATAGACAAAGGCGGGCTACTTACAAGCCGAATGCCACCACAAGATGGCCAGTGCTCCGTGGAACTCCACCTCCACCTCCACCTCCTGCTCCAGTGCCGCCAATCTCCCCCTCACCTGGCACATCTTATCTTATCGCGCAGGTGCACGCCACACGGCTCAAGAAAGCGACAAGACAGCGACAATCGAGCCGAAAGAAGAAAAAAGAGCAATTGCCCGGTCCCCAGCACCTAACCAACCCCCCTTCTCCCCCTCCCAACCGGCTGCCCATGCGCACAGTGCACGACATGAATGGCAATTCGTTGGCCAGCTAGAATTTATGAGGCGGCCTCAAAGAACAAGTTCAAAGATTCCTCAAAAGCGACAGAGACATACTTGCACAATTAGTCATTTGTGGCTGTTTCCTCCATAATGTATTTTTTATGTCTCTATATATTTTGGAAATATGAAAACAAAATATTCTCTTCACATCTGATGTTAGTTGCGGAGTGAAAAAAGCCAATCTAAATACAAAGTAGATCCAATAAACGTGTTTTTCTTGTGCAGAAACAGAAACAGAGTGCGGGTCATTGATGCTGGATGCTGGGAAATGCAAATCACTTGAAATGAAAATGAAAATGCCTGGCATGGGAGTGTACTCTATATGGACGTAGGAGAACATCAAAGGCCTGGGCTGTCTAATGAGGGAAATGCATTATTTGACCCCTGGCCTCACCGAATTAGCCTTGTCTGATGGCGGGTTCCGTCTGGACCAGAGTTTCTTCGCTTGGCGAGGAGGGAAATTGCTTTCAGCGGCAGGAAAATGGGAATCAGAACACCAAGATGAGGCGAATTTATCAAACATATTTCAACATGCTGCGGGAAATGTGTTTCTGATGATGCTGATGGTTCGAAGGGAAAGCCAGCAGCGGCAGCTAATTAAAATGGCTTATAATTTTCATGATTTACACTTGCTGGCTGGTTTCGCCGCCCCACAAAACTCCCAGTTCTGTTTCTTATGTTTGTGTTTTGGGTTAAAAGCTCATAAAATTAAAGGCCCTAAAAACATGGCGTGGGCAAAAGGGAGATTTTTTCGAGACGCCCAGCGAGGAAAGTTCTTTTCAGAACAATGAAAAGAACATAGTGCGACTGAAATAATGGAGATGATGAAATGATCCAGTACTCTTTAATAAGAAAGATGAAATATTCAAATTTCAAGCCATAAGTTAAACAACTTAATTTACTAGTTGAAAGTAATTAAGTATAGTTCCTTAATACAAATAAAGTAATCAAGGGTTCACGAAGAGCCATAAATGAATTATAAAATCACTGAAATAAATTATAATCGCCTGACTTGCTTTGCATAACTTCGTGTCACGATTTTTATCCCTAGCAAAAAAAAAAATCGAATAAAATAAACCTGCTTAAGCTTTTCGATTGTGCAAAGGCACAAATAATAAACGACGACTTCGGCGGAGTTGGAAAAAAAAGAACAAAATTGTAGGCGCACATTTGGTTTTTATGCTATCCGGTGCACAAAATATAATTCAATCAACGCCAAGTGCCACGCCCCCATTGCCGCCACACCAACGCCAGTGAGGGAATTCATTTTCTATTTTTTAGTTATTTTTGACTCTTGCATGCCGCACGTCAGCAAGGGAAGACTATAGAGGGGGGCAGGGGGAGGGTTAAGGCAGAAGAGAAATGTTCCTCAAGATAGTATATATCGTCGTGTATATGAAAAATATGGCATATGAGCTGTTGGTGCCCGACCCCTTAAGACCAGATGATGGTCTTCCGACTTCACCTCGTGCCGCTGGTTGTCCCCCCCTTTTTTTGGGGGTGGAGGATTCGGGAGGTGGTGGCCCATTTGGGGGAGAAGGGAAGTGGAGCTGGTGCTAGTGGTGCTGCTGGTGGTGCTGCTTTCGGTTCTGGGGTTCCGGAGTTCTCGGGCTGTCAGCTCACGGCGCGCGCAGCAGCATAAATCAACTTATTTCATTGGAATTTATGTTTTGTTGTTGCGCCTGTCGTTGATGCAGTTGCAGTTGTTGTTCTTGTTGGTGGAGCTGTTGCGTTCTTGTTGTTGTTGCCCTGCATCGGCATTGGCATCGGCAGCGGCATTGGCATAGCCCTGTGCAACAAACACTCCGACGACTGACGCCACCACCATCATCCTCAAGCGATCCGGCAATCCAGCAAATCCACGAGGGGATTACACTTGCTTCCTCCTCGAATACCCTTTGCCAAAGCTGATTTGTGGTTCCCGGCGAAGAAGGATTGCAATTTATAAAACAACAGGAAACTTTATTCAAAAGTTTAAGTCTCTTTAATGAGAATGTTGGAGGAAAACTTCTAAAAGTGTGTTTATAAAACACAACTAATAATAAGTTTATATTTTGTTCCAATAGTTGAATTACTTTCATATTTCTCAAAGATGTTAATTTATGTATGACAAGAGTATCCCCAGTTCGATTGTGTGTCAAAGATATTTTCAGGAGTATTTCATGCTTGTTGGCTGGTTGTGTGTGCAATTGCTTCATTTGCGGCAATGTCTTCGAGCAGTTTGGGGCAGGGGTTCCGGGGTTCCGGGGGAAAGTGAAGTGAAAAGAGGTGGAGTGGTAGCAAATTCAGAAAAGTAGGAGTTGAACGAGGAGGCACAGGCCGCGTGTTAAAATGTACACTTTGCATTTAAATCATTCCGGGAAGTTGGGTTCGTTATATTTATCTGTTGCCATTACCTTATACTCTCCAGGGCACCGCCCCTGCCCCTTCTACGCCCATGTGCAACCGGAGGAGCCTTCAGGAGGAACTCAATCAGCAGGGCCAGTGAAATAAGCAGAATTGAAAAGCTAAGCACTTTGCTTTCTTATTTTTACCCGACTTCTGCTGTTGCTGCAGCTCAGAGTGCTTAGAATGCGGCTGACTTGTGGCAGGAATATCCACTGTATAATCCGGAGTGTAAGAGATTAAAGACTCGTACTAAAGCTGCCACATAAATTAAATTTGCTGAGCAGATTTCAGAAATTGTTTCCCCGTATGGAAGTTGAACTTTTGTGTAGCATGATTTATACCTGAGACTACGTGAAATGCTAAAATGTTTATTCTTCTTTATTTATTTGCAGGTATGTTGAAGATAATGACAATATATACGACTGGTTGAAGTGGCAGAAGTTTAACCTGAAGAAGTGAGTTGAAACACGCATATGGAAATTTTACCTTTAACTTGAGTTGTAGATAAAGGCGTACGTTTTTAAGGTGGCCACTTATGACCCAGTTTGTTAGAAAAGTCAACCTTTTTAAGACCTTTGATGGATTGCTTGGTAATTGTATTGAAAATTAATTTTTTTCATATCAAAAACGTACCTTTTTTAGTAGCGCTTACTTTTAAGATTGAATTCTTTTGTTACAAATTTTAATGGTTAAATATTTGCGCTGAGAAATGAAATATTTCAGATGAGTTCTGGCTGCGTTCCCTACTCTGCTACTATTGAAGTTCCTCACTCTTCACCCCATTTAACTTTTCCAAGAGTACTGCACTTATGCCAGACATTTTTCCTGGGAATCTTTCTCTTTGCCTCGATAAATGACTTTGTCCGGTAATTTGCCTTTATGTTGAGCAACTCCCCGTCACTTTTTTAGGGGATTCCCACACCCTCTTCCCGTGTAGCGGATAATTATGTCATGCTAAACATTGTCTCACACTCGACGGTCTTCCTCCTTCGCCCACACTGACTGGGTTTATGGAATACTTAGCGAACAAAGTTGTGAAGACAACAACGTTCCCCCTTTCCAGCAATTAGACGCCATTTCCATTAGCGTTTAACCATTTAACATTTTTCTACTACATCGTTTATTTTTTTAGTTGGTTTGTTCAACAAGTCTTCACACCTGCCCACATTTTGAGCAAATATATTTGAGCAGGGGAGCGGGAAAATAAAACGAAAAAAGAAGTTGTACGGGAAAAAATCTTGTCACTTGTTGCCAATTAAGAGGAAAAACAACGAACACAGCCTGAGGACCCTGATGATCGTACATCAAGTGGGGTCGGCATGTACAGTATGCCTGCCTGTCTGTCTGTTTGTATACTCGAATATGTTGCTATATATGCCTGATTCTCCAGAGGACCCAAAGCGGTCAACGTCTGACGCTGACGCCGCAGCTGCTTCAATTAGCTCAGTCTGTTTATTTGCAGATTTCTTTTGCAGCTTTTGTTTTGATTTTCCTTTGGCTTTTTTTTTCTTGTTGTGCTCAAATGTGCAGATTTTTTGCTTGGTTTGGCACATGTGAAAAAAGGCAGGCGAGGCGATCCAAAAGGAATCATTTTCTTCAACTGTTTAATTGCAGTTGCCTTTAGTGCGTTGCTGCCGATGTTGTTGTTGTTGTCTGGCTGCCTGGCTTTTGCATTTAATTACTTTGTTTATGGCCCCGGCAGCAACAATAAAACTTCAATTTATGTGTGTTCTTTTTGGCACCCCGCCCCTCTTTTACCACCCTTCCCCTTGTGGAAGTCGAATTCCAATGCACAAATTGACAGGCATGCCCACATTCACCATATAGCCACCCCCAATAACCCCAACCCCTTCCCCTTTTTGCTGGCCTTTGTTATGTAAACAACGCGAACTTTATATTTTTTGTGTCGACGCTGCAATACTAAAACCAACTTAACTCAACTCGCCGCCCTGCCACCCAAAAAATACAACAAATACAAAAAAAAGATGGAGGAAAAGAAAGGGAAAACCACCCACAATTCGCATTCTAACTGAAGGCAAAAGTTTTTCCTTGCACAAATAACTCGACTTCTGCGACTCAACTCGCTTTGAATGCTTTGCAATTTCCGCTCTTCTAAATTTGTTGAAAATATTTTCGCCTCCCGGAACCCCCGGAAAAGCGAGAAAAACTTTTCTGCTGTGCGGGCGAGCAGCGGCAGCAACAACAACAACGGGACAGCAACCCATGACTGACTGCCCAACCTTGCGTAATATTTTAATAAATTTTGTCGCCAGGCTCTGGGGGCTCCCACGCACTGGAGCGAGCGAGACAGACACGGAGCGTGCGAGCGAGAAGGCAGCGCACAATACAAACTCTGATTGCTGCCACTAACCTTTGTCCGATTTCCGTTCGCCGTTCCTGTTGTTCGGCGCCTGCGTCCTAATTAAAAACGCAGGCAAAAAGTAGGATAAAACCAACAAAAGTGCGTCGAACCTGTCAAGCAAAAAAAAGGAAAGCACAGGAAGAAAACGATTGTAGTGAATCAGAAGTTTCGAATTTAGTTTATCAATTCGATCTATAAAAAAAATCGGAAAAACACAAACTGTTATTTAAAATGTTTTTTTCTAAGAAAATATAAGTAAAATAATAGTTAAAAAAGCATTTGTATTCTGTATAGAAACAAACATTATTTAATGATTTATTCATAAAATTTTGATAAATCTGAACATTTATTTTGTGAACATAAGAAACTTATCACATAGAAAAGAAGGACGTTAGTTACGATATATGTATATAAACAAATAAAACCACTCTGTCCCATGTTTATTTTATTTTTCCGTGTGCGAGGATCAACTAAGCAGCAGGACATGGGCTGTCAGTTGATTCCTGCGACGGAGTGGAGTGCGCTCCGTTGGAATTTCCATGTCAAAGCAGATTTTCTAACTGATTTCATGTCCAGCGATTTGAAGCGCTCAACAATTTCCAGTTTGCCAGGCAAGTGGCCGCGTCCCGCTCGCTCCGATGTCCTGTTCCTGTTTCTAAGCCCGCTCCTGCTCCTGCTCGTGCTCCTGCTCCTGGCTGTATGATGGCTGATGGCGTTGGCGGCGGCGCCCACTGATGTGGTAATAAACACCCCTTGTGCAGTCTAATGGACCGTAATTAACTCGTGCGCCGACTGCGACTGCTACGTCGACTGAGGCAGCGACAGAGACGTCGTCGTCGTACAAGCGATGAATAATAATTTTTTGCCAAAGCCACAGAGCCGTATAGTCGTCCAATCCGTGGACAACACAACAGGACCCATAGAAAAAACCCCCCACTCCCCTTGTTCCACAAGGCCCAAGGCACAGTGGTAACGATTGCCGATTTAATGGCCAATAATTTTCGGGGCCTGATCGCCGGCCATTCGCATCGCATTTACATATGTAACTGGCCAACAGGCAAACACCGTCCAGATGGTGGAAATTACTTATCGCTTGTCATTTCGGGTAATCACTGTTCCACATATTATGTTCGATTATGAGGCAATCTTTATGTCCACAGCAAGTTGTTGATTATGTGCTGCGTTGATATACATATTTGCTTTCGACTACTTTTATGAGATATGGGATATGGAACACTTTATATTAGGCGAGAACAGATGTCAACAAAACAGAGATGGTAATTTGACCAAGGAGAGAATTATTACCAGATTAATGTGCATGGTTTTATGGTTGACATATAGAAGACTTAATTTGATGTCATTAGCTATGATATGTATTCTAAGACTAGTGTCGAAAGTGTAATATATGTATATCCTAATGAAATATTGATATATAATTTAAACGATATTAAGATACCATTACCCGATTAGCGTATTTATTATCCGCAATCTGGTAATATAACTCTTCATTTAGTGTTGCGATTAGAGACAAAAATAAACTCTAAATTATAAAGATGTTAATTTTGGTTCAATATTCTTCTTGGATCCAGCTTAACAATATATAATACTGAACAACAAACGATTATACATGCCACTTGAGGTTGTTTTCCGCTCCTTAAAAGGGCTTTGAAAAAAACTCCTATTCATTGAGTTTATGAAATCAGCTTGTCATAACCCTTTTCGGAGACAATTACCTCTTCTGGTGGAACCGATTCTGGCCATTGTACTCTCTGCGGCTCCAGATTACCATTGTTGTTGCTGCTGGTCAGGGTGTTGCTGCTGCTGATGTTGCTGTTGCTGCTGTTGCTGTTGCTGCTGCCGTTGCTGCTGCTGTTGTTTGCGTGACGGATATTGCCTTGTCACTTGCATGTACGAGAAATGTTAAAACGTGGAGCCGCTTGGCTTGGGTTTCATCGGCTTTTCCTTTTTTTCCTCCTGGCTCGCTTCCCCACATCAGTCCACTCAGGACTGAATCTCCACTTCGCCCGCTCCTCGGTTGTTACCCCTTTTTCGACCAGCGACCGCAGCAACCGCAGAGCGGCAATCAACGCACAGCAGCAACAACAACAACAACAACGACAACAGCAACAACAACAACAGGCAAACGGGCAACAACATTTAACCAGTCACTGAGTTTTTGTACCGTTCGAAAGTTGTGCTAAAATTTAATTAATTTCGCAATTTGCCTAGACGCTGTCGATTGTAGATTGTCAATTGCAGGCTCGTCGACCAATTTCTATCTTTCGAAAGGCAACCCCCCCTCGATTTGCGCTTTTTGTGCTTCTCCGCTGCGGCTGCCGAAAAATTATGATGATTGCCATCATCATCATCATCATCGTCGTCCTCGTCGTCATCAACATACCGCTGGCTGCACTCCTTGCACGTAATACCCATAGACGTACTCGTAATACCCCACACTAAGCGCGGGGCGTGGCAAATGGGCGGCGATTTAGCCATGGCCATTATAAATACCAATTTAATGAGCGCAACATATGCAACGGGCACAATCCAGGGGCGCAGGGCAACTCGCGGAGGAGGGGGAAGTTGCAGCGGCGAACGTTTAATGCGATTACATGGCAGCGGCACATTTGTCATCGGGGTAGAGTCGCCCAGTAACGGGCGTACACTGAGCCGAATTCGGAATGGACAGGGACTAATCACTTCGATAATTAAATAATAAATTACTAATGGGCTTAACGTTAAAAAGCTGCGGTTAAAATGCATTTTGGTATGGAGTAGTCACTAAAGATAATTTTTAATTCATTAAGGGGTTGTGTTTCGCCAGTAAATCAATACTGAAGTGTAGAAACAAGTTATATTAAAAAAGCAAATTTCGTATGACGTGAGATATCTTTATTTAAAGGTAGTTTTAAATTCGATTATTTTCTGCAAGTGTCTTGGGTTCTAGTGCGAATTTTAAGTGTTGCACTGTATGCTACTTTATAGTTTATGTAAGTTTTTCGCATTTATGATGTTATATTTCATGCACTTTTTTATGAGCAGATTTTAAAGCAGATTAAAGCCGAGTTATGTGTTCTTTTGATGGAATTAATAGGCTGTTTACGCAAGCTGTAACGATTAGAAGTGATATCTAAGTGTTTCAAGTGGCGCCCGATGGGAACTGCAGTAAGTCTTAATCCGCATAATTGCGGCAAGTGCAGTCAGTGGCCCCCTGTGAACTTCGGCTGCAACTTTCAACTTGCAACTCGCAGCTTGCAACATGCATCTGCGCCTGTGTTTCCATGTGTGTGTGTCAGCTTAAACAAATCAAGTCAAATTACTGCAATGCTAAACAAGCGAGCAGAGGAAGCAGGAGAAGAATCTGTGGCAAAACAGCAAACGAAACGAAATGTAACGAAGCAAAACAAAATGAAACTGGCGTACCAGCCGCAAGGTTTCGCATCCGTAAGATAGATTTTGCTGCTGCAGATGCTACTGGTGCTACTGCCGCTGCCACGCCAATTGCATGGCCATCGTGCATAACTCCGGCTGGATTGTCTGGGGCTTTTGGGGTCTATGGTCGGTCCTGTTCTCTGGTTTTAGTCCGACATGCGGGCCACTGCAGTAGCATCGGCAGTAGCAGTGGCAGTGGCAGTGGCAGCGGCAGTGGCAGTGGCAAACGCGGTCGAAATGTGGAAGTAAGAGGGGCTCCAGTCGCCGCTCATTAAGTGCCACTCTACGACAGTTGTCGCTAATGCCGCCGCATCGTCCCGATTCCCCCTCCTCTTTCCCCTTTCCCCCATCGAGTCAACGTAAATTTGCAAATATTTGCTCGAATCGGACGAGAGCAAGTGCCACCATGTGAAGCAGTTGATGCTGCTGCAGCAGGGCACAAAAATTCCTGGAATTGCTGCCCCGGCGCGGGCTTAAATGAGTGTTAGGCGCAAGAGTTGCAAATGCGCCGGGGCTCTGCTCTGCAAATACGTCTGCTCTCCAACTTCATCTCCTTGAAAGCGGCATGCCCTTCCGCTCGAGGGCCTAAAGAAGTTTGGCACTTTAAATGCCAAATGCCAGCCGGGAAACCAATCTCCACTAATCCCGTCCCCGGGTCCTTCCATCACTCTCCCCAAAGCAGTCTGTTGCAATTATTCCCGCCTGGCAAGACCCACCTGAGGCCATCGTCGAATCTCTTTTTCATTTCCTTTATGGCCAACCGCATATGGCGGGCATGGCTATAGCGTATAGTTAAGTTAGTGCCACTCCCCGCCCTCTTTGAAAAATTTCCAACAATTGTCATATTATACTTTTAGGTTGTTCTATTCACTTGGTTCACTCCATTGTCCTCCTGCGTTCACGTGGCCACTCCCTGGTTTCCCTTTTGATAACCATGTCGGCGAAGGGCGCCACTTGCACCCTGTGTACCTGCAGCTGCAACCTGGATGGTTCGACAGCGAGGAGTGCTCGAAACATATACGAAATCTGTGGCATTGTGCTCAAGGCACAGTTTATAATCCAGTTAAAGTGAACCATTAAACTAGAAAACTTCATAAGTCGCTGCGCATATTAAGTTTCATTATCTGACGCTTAGGATATGAAATTATCCAACTGGAACACTTTTTTCTAAGATGTTCAGAAATTCGATCTTTCTAAATTAGGATGGCCAACGTTTTGGGTTTACCTTTTAGGGGTGTTAGATATTTGCTTTCGAGGTCACCCTTTATTAAAGTTTTTCTTTTCCCTAAACCAAATTTATAAGCAGCTAATTAGGTATTTTATTTCGCTTTGGAGGTCAGGTGGGATCACATTTTAAATGGGCTCTCCTTGTTCTATTTCTTCCCGCATATCTGAAAATTTAAGAAGTTGACAGCCAAGTGTGAGAACTTTTATGGCCACTACGGGGGTCACCACAAAGAATAGATTTAATTTCGAACTTGGGGTCATCTTGGGGAGAGAAAGTTGAGCCATTTGGCTAACAGTTTGGAATGGTCTCCGGCAGAAGAGGTGTCACCACTTGACGGGGTCACCCCTCAAATGGGGTCACCCAACAGGCGTTTTTCAGACATTTAAAGCCACTTGCAAGATGTCAACTCAACTTGACTTGCCCCAAAAAAAAAAAAAAACGAGAAGAGAAAGAGCATTCCAATCCATATCCAAGTAAGAAATCATCCCTGGCTTCTCGAGCAACCCTCGTGAGGACTAGGATCAAAACTGCCGGAGTTTTGCCTTCGAAGCGGGGCGGTTAATGACCATTCATTGTCTTACCTGACCCACTTGTTCCACTGCCTCCCGAGTGGCCCGAGTTCGGTGAGTCAGCCGAGCAGAGCCTCGATGTGTAATTTGTATTTAAAATGCAACAAACCATAATTTTAAAGTCGCCGCTGTGCGTGCAGTTTGTCAAAAAAAGGCGGTGGGCAGGATGATGGAGAGCAGGCAACCTACGGTGCGACCGAGGAAAAACGGAATGAAATTATTAAGTATTTGCCTGGGCCGCGGCAGTTGGAGGAACAAAGGCCAAAGCTTTTAAATATTTAATAAGTATACAAAAATGGAGGAGTCGGCGGGAGCAGAGCGAAGGGACATTCGCCTGTTGTTGAGTCATGTCAATTGACTGACTGAGTGCCCCGCTGTGGCGAGGGAAATGGAAGTGGATGCGAGAACGGGAGTGGGAGTGGGAATGGCAGCGAGTGGGGAACGGGAATGGAAGTGGAATCAATACCATGGATGGCCGCCTGCAGGGTTCCCGAGTACTTGTAAGGATATACACACACATACACACACACACTCTCTGACGCACTAACGGTGACAATAAATGAGTAAAAATGACTTCAACGAAACGAAAATGAAACGACAAACCAAACGACCGACCGTCCGACGGGCAGACGGACGAAATCTGTCATCAACACGCCGCCAGTGAAGAGCAAAAGATACGAAGTGAACCTGGCTGGATACGACGCACTCACAGATACCCACGCACACCCATGAAATTTGATACGATGCGTGTGCGTCAGTTGGAGTGAAATGGGAAGGGGACACAGGACACAGGACAGTCCAAAGAAATTTCCATTTAATAATTTCAGTCGTCTGTTCTTGGGTATTTTCCAGCAATCTTCCATTAAATTTAATATAAAGTTAAAATTAATTCATGCATGATTAACGCGGAAATAATGGGGGCCTTTTATGTCAATTTAGTTTTTGATATCCAGATCATAAACGCAAAAGTGGTCAAGATTGGGTAAAACTACCATTTCCCGAATCATTAAAAAGTTATAATCTTAAATTTTAATAATACCAAAACTTAGGCTACATTTAGCCCTTTTCGTATTTGTAAATTAGAAAAGCAGTGGTCATCGATACTTCATTATGTGCACAAGGTTTATTCTCTTGCTTCATTTTTTGATAGCCATGTACTTGGCTAAAGAAGTAAGTAGAAAAACAGTATAGTGAGTTCAAAATTTGTTAAATCAGAGCTTAATAAACGTTTCAGGCAGTATCTTTATTGGTCTTGAGGAATATCAAGTGTCAGACTTTGGATGAAGAGTTTTCTAATTTCGAATATTGTATTTTGAAATCTGTAAACAGGACGTACAAGTACATTTCCCTAAAAGTGAATCTTTTAAAAGTTCCAATTTCTAGTGTTCAGGTATGAAGAATCGAGTTATGCTTTCTTCCGAAACTTATTTATTTACGTAGGTCAACGTGGAACTATTTCAAAGACTTAATGGATATAAACCCTTTTTGTACAATATAACAATAGATGCTTGCAAGTTCTTTAAGAACCAAAAATCCAACCCCGTCGCCAGTTACTTCTACGATTCTTTCAAAAAATTTTCCAACATTAATCATTCCTGTCCCTACAACGTAAGTACAAATTAATGAATCATTAATAACACCTCAATTTGGATACATCATTTAATTTTAGCATGACCTTGTGCTGGAAAAGCTCTCTGCCGATTTTTTAAATCATCGCTTCACTAAAATTCTACCTTTTCCAAAGGGAGAGTATATGATCCAAATGAATTGGTTTGCCTACCACATCAACCGAGCTCAATTTCAATTGCACTTTGTCCTGTCTTGATAACAATAAATATACATACCATATATACACCATTCTGACTTAATAAATTAAAGAACGTTTAATGAAACCATATAAATATATCGCAGTTCGCCAGTCATCAATCCACTTTTCAAAGAGGTCCATCGAGCTCCAAACTTTTTGTTTTTATTTATGATAATAAATTAAATAAAATACATTAAATTTTAAATCAAGTTGAAACCAATTCATACACTGTTAACGTGAAAATAATGAGGGGTCTGAGCGGCAAATTAGTTTTTGACATCCAGTTTATAAACGCAAAATTGATTAAGTTTCGGAAAAAATACCATTAGCTGAATCATTAAAAAGTCATAACCTTAAATTTTAATTACATTTTAAAAATGTAAAACTTTATTTTCTCAACAATAGCAATACCTAGGTTACATTAAGCCTTTTTCGTATTTGTAAATTAGAAACCCAGTGGTCATTGATACTTCATGATGTGGTCAAGGTTTAAATTTTTGTTTTATTTTTTGCTAGCCATCTACTTGGCAGAAGAAGTAAGTAAAAAAAACAGTAAAGTAAGTTAAAAATGTGTTGAATCACAGCTTAATTAACGTTTCAGGTAGTATCTCTTACAGTCTTGAAGAATATAAAGTGTCACACATTGGATGAAGAGTTTTCTAAGTTCGAATATTGTATTTTTAAATCTGTAAACAGGACATACAAGTACTTTTCTACAAGAGTTAAACTCTTAAAAGTTCCAGTAACAAGTGTTCAGGTATGAAGAAACTAATTATGCTTTATCCCGAAACTCATATATTTGCGTAGATCAATCTGGAACTATTTCAAAGACTTAACGGATATAAGCCTTTTTTGTACAATATAACTGTAGATGCCTGCAAGTTCATAAAGAACCAAAAATCCAATCCCGTCGCCAGTTACTTTTACGATTCTTTCAAAAAGTTTTCCAACATTAATCATACGTGTCCCTACGACGTAAGTACAGCAGATCCTAATAACACCTCAATTTGGATACAATATTTTTTTTAGCATGACATTGTGCTGGAAAAGCTTTCTGCCGAATTTTTAAATCATCACTTTACTAAAATTTTACCTTTTCCGATGGGAGAGTATATGGTCCATATGAATTGGTTTGCGTACGGCATTAACCGAGCTCAATTTCAAGTATACTTTGCCCTGTCTTGATACATATTTATATACTCATATACCATCCTGACTTGATGTTTAATAAAACTACATATAACATATAAATAAATAGTAGTCAACCAGTCATCAATCCAGTTTTCAAAGAGGGTGGCTCGATGGGTTATGACTGGCCAGATTAATCGAGCTCCAAACTTTTTATTTGTTTTGCCGCGTCTGCCAGTCCTTAAAGATATTTACTTTGTGCCTCGTCTAGGAATTAATAAAGAATAACGTGATTTATGTTTTTCATGGGCGTTGGTTTGGGGCTGAACTTCCGCTTTATTGGCCAGACACATGACGGAATGACAGTACTTTGTGGTTATGTTCCATTTATGCTGTTGTTTTTATTAGGCCAAGCGAAATGTGGACCATTGATGGCAGTTTATTGTTATTACCAGATAAACTGCAGGGATGCCTTGCTTTGCGGATCAACCATAATTTTAGTATGTTGTGTTACCGCATGGAAGGGGAATGGTTTTGGTAATGTGAATTTTCATTAGGCTTTGATATTATGTCGTCATGTCAGAAGATTAATCAGAGAGTTTATGAATTTTTCCATGTAATTTGTTTACCTTTCCTGTGAGACTGCGTATACTTTAAGGCTATAACTTCTGAAATATCCTGGCTTGCTCGCTGCGCATTCGGGTTTCCACATTCACTCGTCAACCTTTTGACTCCGGGGACTCGTCTCCGCGTGGCTGGTGAAATTTACAACCTTACCTGTCCTAATCCCGTTGATGCAGCAAGCCCGCTGCAACATATTTCACTTCTCGGAGCCAGAACAATGCGAAGGCTTTTAGGGGAGGCGAAGAAGACGCTCTACCTGACCCGAAATGCGGAAAACAAAAGCCGCAACAAAAACAAACCTGCGCCGCAGCGAGAGCTCAACTGCAACACGCATTGCACCTGGGATTCGGTTGGGATGCGATGGAATGGGATTGGACAGGGGATTGGGAGGAACTAGCGCACGCCTCGGCTTCTCCCTTTCGGTTTTTTTTTTTTATGGATTTGTGAAACATTTTATAACTTTACATGGAAATGATGTGTGTATGCGAGATTGCCTCAGGTGGGGCTGTTTATTGTTATGATGGCAACCTCGAAAACAAGTTGAAACCAGAGACAGTGCGACAAACTAAATAAGGCAGAGCTTTGTATTTGTCCATTTCGATGATGGGCCCACACAGTCGAGATAAAGATAAACACGAGATAAATGAAGATTGCGTTTCGGCACTCGAGGCGCCATTGTAATAATAAAGCCACCAAAAAGTAAAGCAGTAATAATAAAATCCAAGCCCAAATCAAATAGAGCATAATCTGCTGGGAGCTGGGGACTGGGGACTGGAGACTATGGTGAACACTTGATCGTCATCATCACTTGTTTGGGGGCAGATCGAGAAAACGAAAACGAAATCCAAATGAAAACGAATGCGTGGCACAAATTGAATGTGATTGTTCAAGTTGTCGGGTCTCGGTCTCTGTATCAAATGTAAATCAGTGTCGGGCATCCAGCCTGGCCAACCCCCCTGCATTCGCTTTATTCAAATTGAACTCAAAAACAGCTGCTTCACTTCATTACCATAAGGTTCGCCTTGGATAGCACTCTGCTCTGGCCGGGCATGCAATTTGATGTGTGATTATGCCTTTTTGTTGCTTATCAAAATGAAAATTCAAATTCAACTATAACAGCACATTGTTTACAACGCCCCCGAAACCCCTTTGTGGACCCTGAAAACATCTAAACAAGACCCAAACTCAAACCCGAACCCGAACACAGCCACATCAACGGCAGCAACACTTGGAGAGCTGCAAAAGTGACACTTCTAAGAGATTAAAGTGACATGTAGTGGTCCGTATATTCAGGCTATATGGCGACGGATAGCGACGGACTGTCTGATGAAGAGACCGACCGACTGCCGACACCTTCCACCACTCGAAAGTGGGGAAAGTTGAGGGACAGACAGACAGCAGGGGAATTACGAGTCGAGTACGAGTATTTGTTGGGCTCTATGCATAGATTAATAAATTATAAGCCGCTTCTCTGAATGGAGTCGCTCTGATTACACTCACAGAAAATGGGTAAAAAGCACGGCTTACACTCCGAAATGCCCAGAAGCAGGAATTGTGCCCAGTCCTAATGGGATTAATTAAAGGTTTGGGTTGGCCAGCTACGCAATTCGTAGAAAAATTCTGAAAAATTCAACTTGCCTGATTTTTATTGGGCCAACTGAGAAGGAATTTCTGGTGAATTTCGCATTTCTTTGATCAATAAGCTTTCCAGACTAAGGTTAGGGCCAATTGAATATAAATGGGAAGCCCGCCATCAAAAATGAATCTGTTTAAATAAAGTTTATGCTACTGGAAAAGCGGCACACTGTTGTTGTTGTTTCTTATAATTACATTTTAATTGATTTTTGCATTACCTTATGCGACCCTATCTTAATTGAAAAACCAATAATGTTATCCAACATTGAAAACTGGCTATTGGTCAACGCAATTCAAAATTCAATAGGAGTTCTTGGGAGTTTGTCGATCTGTAATAATGGGACCAAGTTTAATGATCCTGCTTCGTTTGATCCTGGCCATGTACTTCATCAGCGAAGTAAGTAGATCTGTATTTCAACGGCTTAAAACTGAGAATACATTTCAGGCAGTTTCCCTAGTCGAGTTCAAGAATATTAAGTGTGAATCCATGGATAAGGAGTTTTGCACTTTTGAATATTGCCTCCTAAAGTCTGTAAATCGTACATACAAATACTTTTCACTTCGAGCCAATCTTTTGAAAGTCCCTGTAACTAATTGTAAGGTATGCTTACAATAAATTCTTGATGTTGCATAAGTATAAAATTGTGACTTAGGTCAATGGAGCGCTGTACCAACGGCACAATGGATACAAGCCCTTCCTCTACAACATCACAGTGGACGCCTGTAAATTTGTGAGTAACCAGAAGACAAATCGTGTTGCAGAATTTTTGTTCAATTCTTTTAAAAGATTTACGAACCTGAATCATTCATGTCCCTACGATGTAAGTCCAGATTGAATCTGAAGCGATTTTGTTAAATGATTTACTTATAGCATGACATTGTGCTGGATAAAGTAACTATAGGATCGGTAAACAACTTTTTGACCAAGGCTCTTCCTTTTCCGGATGGAGATTATATGCTGGAAACGGACTGGTATACCAATGGCATTAGGAGAGTCGTATTTAAAGTATTTATGTCTCTTCGGAATTGATCTATTAAAGTCTAACCAGTTTTGTATTATAATTATGTATTAAAATTATTGCTAATTTGGTACGGTTTTTCCCAGTGCACCTTTCGCTACCCTATTCGCTTTCTTTTCCACTCAACTCCTGGGGGAAAATGACAGTCAGTCCCCTGAGCATATGTACGCCCCCCGGCCCCTCAAATCCCCTTTCCTGCCCATCAGATTTTCCTCCGCCGCCCCCGCATCAAAATGTGAACGTGAATGTGAATGTGAATGTGGAGCAATTAATGTTTGTGTTTTGTCATTTCAAGCCCGACATTGCCCGCTGCTCCTTATTCTTCTGATGATGGGGATGCTGTTTTTGTTGTTCCTACATTTTATGCGCATAATTAAGTCGGTGTATCCGTAAAAGTATGCGACACTTCCGGCTTGGACAACTGTCGACGCGAGTCCCTGTTGGAACTTGGCTTTGGCTTTGGCTCTGGCTTTGTACGGCTTTTTCCTCTGATTTTGTTTATTTATTTTTTTCCCTCGTTTGCCCCCGGCGTTTTTATTGTAATACAATTCATTGGGCATCGGAGCGCGGAACTCTTTCTTTCTTTCGAACGTGTTCTTTGACGTGACATTCACATTCTTTGGAGGGGGTGGGAAAATAAGAGGCTGCGGAAATGGCAAAGCACGAAATGGGGAAAGATGATGACGATCAGCGTGGAGAATCTTTGAGGAGGAAATTGGGAAAATATTTTGATGTGCTGTAAATGGGCGATTATATCGCCAGACGCACGCACCAGAATCAGACTCAGATACAATCTCGATTATCTACGCTTGAAATTATCATTTACATTTGACAGATCTTTCCTGTTCTCAACCCGTAATTGATATGTGTTTTGGTATCTCCTTCTCGGTTTTATTGATAATTATCATTTAGAACCTCTGTGTAGTATAATTATGGGTCTCCTCTCCTTTTGACATTCCGTCTCTGTTTTATTTCAACTTTCAGCATTTTATAGATCCATAATCGTTGGATACTTGAGCACTAATTGAGGGTCTCATGTCTGGCCATTCGAATTGGCCTGCTCCATCTGAAAGCACACGAGAGTATTCTTTTGGTGAACCTGTTTCAGGGAGTGGGCACAAATTCCGAATAGTTGTCTGGTCTTCATCTCCGACTCCATCTGATATATTGATTGTTTGCACTTTGTTTTCCCGTTTCTGCTTTGTCAACAGTTTTTCCCGTATTTATTGTGATTTTTTTCTTGCTCTGGCTCTGGCCATTGATTAAGACCCCCGACATCTACTCCATCTGCAGCTCGACATGTTTGACTTTGGCCACGCTGACTTCAGCTTAATCCCTCGGAGAACTTTGATATGGCTTATCTCTGTCTCGGAATGGGGAGTACTCGTAGTAGGGAGCACAGCGATTTTGACACATGTCATAGGCAATGGACAAACAGAGTCCACCTCCCCAGGCGGGATTCGCTCCCCACAAACCACTGTTCGTGTAAGCCACAAAAAAACAAATCACTTGAGGGCAACCCCTCCATCTGGTTGGATCCCGACTTCCAGCTCCCTCCTCCCTTTGTATCCCCCAGTGGCATTATTTGAATTAAGTGCATACTTAAGCGTAATTTATTGGAAAATCCACAAGAGCCTCCGGGCGAGCTGGGCGCCGCCTCCATCCAACCATCCTACCATCTAGCATCTACCATAAATCTATTGTTTCAGTTGGTGCGAGGTCGCGTCATTAATCTGCAGACAACTCTCTTAGTCCAGTCTGAGATTTCTGAGCGGCAGATGACATTCTATCTATGTGTCTCGGGTTTATTTGCGCTGTGCCCGGCTCTATTTGAATAGTTCCCCGGCAGTATGTGCCTTATCTCCTGGTGTCAGACCAAATGGCACTAAAAAGAGCGGACAGATTGGGAGGGAAAATCGTTAGGGTTAGTACAGTGTGGGTGTGGGTTGTTTATTTGCCATGGGAATGTCTGCCAACGACATCGATTTCATTCAATATGCCAAGTGCCCATTTTAAAACCATGTTAATGGTCATTGTTTATGCATTAATATAATCATTTCTAGCCGTAATAATAAATGAAATAATCACCCGAGTCACGGTATCGGGCCAACATTATTTATCCAGCGAAAGAGGAAATTTAGTTCAACACATATTTTAATTGCTAAATAAATATGTACCCCAAATTGTCAAAAATAAGCTTTGGTTTTAATTTATTTGTTGAACTGGAAAATACGGTTGAAATTTAAAATTTTTGTGGGTCGGTGAGAGGTAAATAGTTATCTAAAATATATAAACATTTTGGTAGTATTTCCAAGCAAATATTAGTCTGTGATTTTGGGTAATGTGGAATATGTGTGCATAATACTCGTACCTCAATCGTTTATTTTGATTTAATTCTGATTGGAAATTGCAGTGTTCCCTCGTTGGCCATTTAATTTGCAAACACAAATCACTTTCTGGTTAAAACTCTCAACTAAATTGATATCGAGTGCCTTGGATTCTTCTCGGTATCAAATTATTGTTGCTTTCCTGGCTTAGCTTAATTCGTTGCCACTCTCGACTAGACCAACGTCCGCTGGCGATTTCCAGTTTTGTTTGGAGCTCGAAGCAGGCTTCTTTTGCTATTTCAGCTCCCCGGATTCTTGGGCTTCCACATCTTGGGCACAAGAAGAACGAGTTATTGGCATGCATTGAATTTGCCTCGGAATTTGTTGGGCACCAGGGCACCAGGGGATCGGGGGAGAGTGGTGGCTGGGCAAAAGAGTAGACAATCAGTGGCATGTATAGAATTTCACTGATTTATGTTTCATATGAGCCGACTACGAGGCGGAGATTCCCTCAAGGCAGGAGCGTGGCACAGCCGAAGGACGAGCAGGATGAGCTGCGCAGGATGGAGGAGCAATTCTCCGCCCGGGTGACAATGCAGTGATTACATCTTTTGAGAATATCCGTACGTATATACGTATATATATACTCCCCCGCAATTTCCGTGATGTGAAAGGCATGCCTTTGCTGCTGCTGATGCTGCCGTTCAAAAAATATTTTCTTCAGAGCTTCCACAGCTTGGAGAGAAGGCGGAGCGGAGCGGGAGGCTTATATGATAAATTTTTGATTAAAGGCCCCCATGGCTGCTCTTGATAGGCTCCCCCATCGTACATCTTCGTGTGCGTTTCGTATGCATTCCGTTTGTGTGGAAAGCTTGCTCAAATTACGTTTGACATTCAATTGAGTTTGAGTTGATTGCCAGTTAAGTGAAACAGCGCAAGATATATCGGAGAAAAGCGATTTTTGACAGCCGAACGCTGATTACTCCAGTTATCCAATAACCGAAGATTCCGCATGGCAGTCAGAGTCAATCGCGGCTGTCATTTATCCAAATGTTAATTTAAACAATTAATTTCAGAAGCCGCGAGCGCGGGAACGAGCGAGGGAGCGGGATGGAGTGCCTTAAACATGTCAATTTGCAAATTAAGTACACAACATGACAGACCAGCAGCGAAAGAGATGGCAATATGTGGCGGGAAAGAGAGGGCCGACCATCCATGCACAGAGCCAAATATAGATCCAATCTGAATAGTTAGCCTGAGGAATGTAAATGAAGACTGGCACTCGAGAGGGCCGAAGAATCGCAGGGAGACCGAAGAGTCTGAGGCAGAGGGTCATTAGAAACCAGAGATTTAATTGGGCCAGAGTGCTCTTAAATATGATTTGTGAGTTCCCCAGAGGAATCGAAAAGCGGAAGCCCAGAGATTACAGATGCGAGTAATTACTAGATGAGCCTCCAGATAGCATAGTTCCTCATTTCTGCTAGGTTTGGGCAATATAGTCGTTCGGAGTGGAATATTTAGGTCGAAGAAAACTCTTTTTTAAGATAATTTTGGTCAGGGGAAAAATATGATTACACATGATGCTTTTATACGGTCAGAGTGGCCTTAAATATTATTTATGAGTTCCTTGGGGAAATCTAAAAACGGAAGACCTAATATCTCTAGTTATGGTAATTGCTGGAAAGCTTAGTCTTAAATCAACTTTTGCAAATGTGTGCACTGGGTAACCAGAAAAATATATTTATATTATTATTATTATTTTGAAATATGAAATTATTTTTAGTACTGATAGTCCAATGCAATCATTCAAAGGGAAATGTTTATCCAAGAGAAAACTCTTTTTCAATAATCTTATGTTTACTTGTTGATAGGGAGTTTTCCCTGAGAAAAACGCACCATATGCTATCCAAACAACTGATAATTGTAGTTCTCTGGAGGTGATTAGTGGTCGTTGCTACCGCTCATTCCGACAGGTGTTTCAGGGGATGGTTTTCCCCCCAAAAAAAGTAGAGAAGCTAATTTGTGGCCAAGCAATATATCATGACTTTACAGATGACAGTCGGCGAGTTTCCGTGCGTCCAACTTCTGCCACTCAACTTCTTCAAATGTATTCGGTTTTAAGTGAAATAAATATATGCTTATAGCGCAAAGCGCATAGGTTTATATTTAAACGCTCAGTCAATGGCAATTTCCTGCTGCTGCTGGCTGTTGGCGATGCCTTGCCGAATTTATAGATAATTTTTCATGATTTCCCCGACACATTCTTTCCCAATCTCGTTGCAGATGTGCTCAGCAGGTCGCTGCGATGCCTTCGAGCTGGTGCTGCCGGCAATGCCTGTGATGCCGATGATGATGATGATGAAGTTGCTGCCGCTCTCGGTCCGCCTTAGCTGCTGACAGCCAAGTGCAGTATCCGCAAGATACCAGATACCCGAAACAAAGGAAAGGAAAAGTGCATTTCCTGCTACCTAACTTGTGCGGGGAGTTCTACCTTCGACTCGGCTCTATCTACCTACCTACGATTTTCGGTAGGGAGTTACAATCCCACAAAAAAAAAAAAAAGAGAGTAACTCGCTGCAAGACTCACTCACTCGCCACTCGATACTTTTTCGAGCGCTCGACGGCCAGACAGCTGCCATCGGTTTAGTTTGGTCAAGAAGCGCGTTCGCGACGGCTGCAAAAGAGCGTACCGCCGTAGGAAAAGTCGAGAATACGAGAATAACGAGCGCCTTGGAGCGCGGGTGGATATAACACTCCATACGCTCCAACCCGGAAAGGATTTACAGTGAACTCAGTGAAGTGAAAGTGCCGAAAAGGGCGAGAAGGATCATCAATCCTTTCCTTGTGTACCGCCTATCCCCCTCCCCCCCGCAAATATTTGCCCAGTGGTGATTGCTGTTGACAAAGTGGATTGGCATTCGGGGGACACTTTCAATTAGGCACGTTGCCGCTGCTTTATAAATGTGCCACAATGGCCGCGCCGTCCAGGACGACGACGTCGATGCCACCGCCCTTCCGGCTCCAGTTACAGTTCCGGCTGCTGACACCCCTCTTCCTGCTCCTGCTCCTGCTCGTGCTGCCCCATGATACGGTCCTCGCGGAGCCGTATTCCGGCGGATTCGGCAGCTCGGCGGTGTCCAGCGGAGGCCTCGGATCCGTCGGCATCCACATACCCGGCGGCGGAGTGGGCGTCATCACGGAGGCCCGCTGCCCGAGGGTCTGCTCCTGCACAGGATTGAATGTGGACTGCTCGCACCGAGGACTCACCTCGGTGCCCCGGAAAATCTCAGCGGACGTGGAGCGACTGTGAGTATCAAAGAAAATCGAATCGAATGAGGATTTCCCTGATGTGTGAATGAGAAAAATATGTGTGCTTGAAACGGGCCAACGATTTAATTCCCATAAAATACAAATAACTAGCAGTTCTTTAAAGGATTACAAATCAAATTGACTGAGAGATGTAGGATAGTCTTTACTCTATTTATTTCTCAGTTTCAAGTTTAAGCTGCTTGATTTAAGAACTCAAAGAATTTCGCCTTGAAACCCCACAAATAAATCTCTTGATTTGATTGCGACTTAAAAATCACTTTGAAATGTGAATGCTATTTTCAGCATTCAATTACCACTCCCTTTCAAATGCTGGCGTAAATCAATATTAAATTCACAATTATATTGAAATGCCATTATGCAAACAATCGGAGCAGACATAAAACCAATAGAAAGACACTTCCCCCATGGGAAAACAAAGACGACCGTCAAGTCCCACACCAATGGCATATTGATACCTTGCCATCGCCATCGCCATCGCCATCCCGATTCGTTTAGTTAGGATCGCCATTCAGGCACTTCCTTCTGGACGGACAGTCTGCCCGACTGCATGACAAATTTCAATTATGGAATGCCCTATTCTCCTTCCTTGCCGGCCAATTGTTCAAACATCGAGCACACTCTATTAAAATAATAAAGTCGGACCCGGACGCACACGCCCGCTGCTGCACGGGATTCTTCCGATTTGTATTTATTTAAAAATCAGCATAGGCAAACAACAGCAGCAGCGGCGGTTCAGGGTATCTGGAGGTGGAGTGGAGAAATAAATAAAGCCGTGACCATGTCGTCGTGTCGATGGCGATAAAGGAGAAGGGTCCCGCAGGTCCGGAGGTCCAGGCTCCAGAGTTGTGCAAAAAGAGAGCTGTTCCTGTTGCGAGCTGCTTACATTAAATCGCCATTAAGTTTATTAATTGTCGCCGAAGGAGCCGCATAAGCGCATCAGTGGCCAGGCGGCAATAATTGTTGCATGTTGCCGAGTTGCCGAGTTGAATGCATTAAGCCAATGTGGCTGTGAATGCGACTGCGACTGCGATTCCGCCATCCAACCATTCCGACTTCGTCTCCTTCATCTCTGTCCATCGCTCACAGTCGCCACATAAATTAACGCTCCGGCAATTAGCAAGTGTATGCAAAATACCACCCCGTCACCACCCTGCCACCTTCTCTCCGACCTCAACTCCAACCTCAGCGGCCTCAAAAGCCTGCTGTCGTGGCTGCAGTTTTTCTACATAAATTAATAACAGATATCAGCGGCAGCCGCAGCGGCAGCGGCACGGCAGTAGTGGCGGCAGCATTAACGTTATAGCATTATAGCCCAGTTATAAGCAGTCGGGCTGGTTGCAAGTTGAACTGGCAAACTGCGCTCAGGGACACATTCGGCTGCTGCTGTTGTTTGCACTCTTTACTTTACTTTATTTTCATTCTGTGTATTTATTCGTTTTTAATGCTGCAAAGCAGAGAGTAATATAAAACACAGAAACGAGCAGTGAGCCAACAGAAACAGAAACAGAAAACATATCAACATGCACGACATATTTGCATTTTAAAATAGAGACCCGAACCGAACCCAACTGAACCGGGCACGAAAAATGCGATACACAGGGTGCCTCAGGGCCCTACGAAAAGTACACATATCAAATATAGTATAGTATAGTATAGTATAGTATACAAGTATTTGTCCCATTCTGAGTGGCATTCCATTGGGCGAGATGAGTTGAGATTGCGAGTGTCAAAGTGCGCAGGAGAATGTGTCAAGAGTCTTAGGCAGAGCTTAGGAGGGCAGGAAAGAATCAAAATGAGCGGCAGCCAGGTGAGATGCCAGGTGAGGATGTGATGGAAAGGCTCTTGGGGGAATTATGATTTCAACAGATTATATAGAAGCGGGGGACTTAATTCCCAAAGCCATCAAAGGGAGGCCCAAAGGTGGAAAATACTTTTGTTTCAGTGAAATTGAATACAGTCGAGCCGCGCTAAGTCGCATTGTCTCTGGCACGTTTGAAATTAAGAGAGTTACATAGGCTCAAATTTCTTTATCACCTTTGCAAGTTTTATTTATAGGTGGCACGTTTCTGTGTAGTAAAAAAAATCTTTTCAAATTTATTGCCAGCTTAAATAGATCTACATGATGTTATAGTTCTGTTTTGAACAAAGTATTTTAGCTTGGTTAATGCTGCCAATTTTTTGATCACGAGTTGTATATAGTTTAATTGCATGGCTTGAATGCTTTATTAATGCGAAACCCAACCTTGAGACACCCTAGTGCTGAATCGAGCAGAACCTTCCGACCCGGCACACAAGCATACATCAAATATTGAACATGCCCACAACTATTGGGCCTGTCAATGTGCACCGAACGAGAAGGCGAACGCTCCAATATATACTCACATTCAGTATATATGTATATACGGAGGAGCCTGAACAAAAAACAATGGCAAATGCAAACTGGGACTCTGGCAAATTGTGTTCTTCGCCCCCTTTTCGACGCCCCCGCTCATGTCATTGCCATTTAATTACGAAGCCCCCGGGCGGAGAAAGGGGCTGGGGCCAGAACCCCGAACGCCGAAGCCCGAAGAGAATAGAAGCCGGAATAGAAGAGTTCTAAGCTGACAGGCTGCCAGTCACCCACACAGTTGATTCAATTGACACGACAGCATTTTTGCATATCTAATTTGTGGAAAAGGGGGAAGTGCTCGGTGGCCCTTCACACCTGAGGACGACTAATTTATAGCTGGGGCACCAGTGGCAGCTGCTTTTGATGTTGTTCCTCAGTTCCTCAGTTCTTGGGCAGAGCCACAGCCACAGTTACGGCCACAACAAAAAAAAGGAGAAGCAGCCGAAGAAGGCAAGGGGGAACCTGGCCACAAAAGAGCAAACCCCAAGATGGCACCTAATTGGCAGCGGAGGGCGAAAACCAACAAAAGGCTTTTATATCGGGCCCCACACGGATATCTAATGAAGTTAAATGCTTAATTATAAGCCAGGGAAAACGGCAGAAATTATGCATACGGCCATTCCAACCAAAAGTGATTTAAACAAATTACACAAAAACGAAAAGCAGCGCCAGAAGCGTTTGAAAAATGTTTGGCAATTAGACGGCGACGAGCAAAGACTTTTGTTTTTATTTTTACGCCAACAAAGGCAAAACAAAGCGTATTGAAAATCTGGCTCGACTATCTGATGTAGTTAAAGCTACAGAGATAAAAACTCAGATGTTGTTAACAAAGTGTTTATTAAAAGGACTTTACACATGAGCAGATTTTAAAACACATCCACAATTTTCTTATATGTTAATTTGTATTTCAAATCTAAAAGCCTTTTGATGAATATCTTGGAAATCTCTTGATTGTAAAGAAAGTTTTTGGATTGATAAACCCCGTTAAATATTAAGACATATTTATAGATTTTTCCCCGTGTAGTTACTATGGCTGGCTCAGCTGTAATCAGTTGGATCTGAGCGAGAGATGCCCACATCTCAAAGAGATATTAAGCTCATTAAAAAGCCGTGTATGTGTGGAGACTATAGGTGAACCGAGGAGCAGGCTATATGGCTATATGGCTACATGCCGCTTCTTCTTCATCGGCAACTTGATGCGAGATTCATTAAGGTTTAAGCCGCACAGAAATATTTTACGTTTGGGTCGCCGAAGGTCTTCCTACCTGTTCGTTGTTGTCTTTTTTTTCGCCGAGACCCAGACTCGAACCTTACTCAAAAAAAAAGTGAGCAGCTGAGACCAACTTGATGTTGTTGTTGGTCGGTCGGTGGAACCCATATCGCTATATGGTTATATGGTTGCGCATGCGCACTCGGCTAAGTTAAGTCTTTTGTATGCGAGTATCTCGCTCTCGGTTGCATTTCATTGTTATGACATCTACAGGTAACAAATTTTCTGTTTCTGGCCGGGAAACGAGTTCTGGCTTCGTTGGGTCCCGTGTTCAATGATTAAATATCATATTTTCGTTATCAGCAACAAGCGGCAGAAATCTCTTACTCCTTCTGCCTGGCCTGTGATCCCCCATTGGTTTTCCCCGTGCCAGCTGCATTTCATATCTCAGATTGCTGTTGTCTTCTTGTCTTACAAGCAATTAAAAAAAATTATCGCCCTGCCAGTAGTATGAGTGTGTATGAGTGCCTCTTCGGTTGCTTCAGTTGCTGCGGTTGCAGCATCCTTCCCGCAGCAACTTGCAACATAATTAATGCAATCTCTGTATTCGTAATTTCTTTATCTATATTCGCAGCGAGTTGCAGGGCAATAATTTGACCGTGATATACGAGACGGATTTCCAGCGGCTGACCAAGCTGCGAATGCTGTAAGTTAAATTATAGGACATTAAATCAAAATTGGCCGATTAACTCCTTGTATTTCCACAGCCAACTAACGGACAATCAAATCCACACGATCGAGCGGAATTCCTTCCAAGATTTGGTCTCCTTGGAGCGACTGTGAGTAGCCTTGAGTAGTAAACTTGAAAGTCGTTTCTAACATAATGCTAGTTGCATGACATATTTTTGAATATTGAACTCACTACTAACCAATTTTTGACGATCTCCACATTGGATCTTAATCAATTGATATTTTCTTAGATATAGAAATATAGCTAGCGTGCAAATTGAATTTAGCTTGATGGCAGATTTAGTTTGAATTGTTAACACTTGTATCTGATTCCCGTTTTCGTTCTTGTTTATTTTTATTGCATATCTCTACCGTTCTTTGTCTCTCTCTGCTTTCGTTACGTTTCGTTTTGCGTACCTAATATGCTCGTCTCCACACCAAAAAATAAAAAACCAAAAAAACAAAAACCAAAAACAAACCGAAATCGAAATCGATATCAAAATCAAAACACCAAAAACAAATCCGACACTGTAATCAATCAGACGCCTAAACAACAATCGACTAAAGGCAATTCCTGAAAACTTAGTGACAAGTTCAGCGAGTCTTTTGCGATTGTAAGTAAACTCCAAAGTAGTAGTCGACACTCGTAGTAGAGTCTTGTTAGATATTAGATACTTACCCATGGCCTTATCAATCCTCCAGGGACATCTCCAACAATGCCATCGTCACGGTGGGAAGACGCGTCTTCAAAGGAGCTCAGTCGCTGCGGAGTCTTCAGCTGGACAACAACCAGATCACCTGTCTGGATGAGCACGCCTTCAAGGGATTGGTGGAGCTGGAGATACTGTGAGTAAATTTAGTGCTTTAGTTTAGACTCCAGGAGAAGCCAAAGTGAAGGGGCAGAGTAACCAAATTAGCAAGCCAATCAATGAAACTGCTCGCCAGTCGAGCCGAGTAATTAATCAACGATTTAGTGCCTTCTCTTAATCAATCAAACGGGAATTAGTGAATGAATTAAAAATCAATCAGTTAATGCTCAGCCTAAATTACATAATAAATGGTTGAGCTTGTGGCCAGATAAGCCAATCGCAGCCGAAATGGAGCTCATATATCAACTGATTAGAAGGGAGCGAGTGGAATACGGACTTATTGATTTTAGGCAACTGGTGGTGCAAAAGTTAAACTGTTTGGCAAGTGAAGTGTAAATCCGAGGATTAATTTACATTATTTATTTGCCGAAATGGAACACAAATTATTTTGTGTGAATTAATAAATTGTAACAATGAAAAGCAAACAAAGAAATAAAACTGGGTCACGTTGATGGAAAACAAAGCTGAATTATTTCCTAGCTAACTAACTAAATATTCAGAATTGTTCAAATGAAAACTTTCAATTAAGTTTGGCATGAATAAAACAATAAAACATTATTTTATTGACTTAGTCACTTTTGAATAAACAAAGTATTAATTAACTAAACTGTTACAAAATACGCAAAACTGATAAAACTGCATTCAAAATTTTTAAATTTCCGATGGGTGAAATGTTTACCCCTCTGTAAGTCCGATTTTTGCAAGCTTTCAATGTTATTCAGCAATATAGATAAGTTTCCGGATTGCAGTTATAGCAAAATGAAAAATGCAGTCGCTTCCAAATACGAACGAGATAAAGCGATGGCTGCCACTATTTTAATTAAATTTCGATGGGCAATCGGGTCGTTTTTGGCCGGGCCAAACCCTCTGGAGCCATAAGCATAGCCAGCTCTTAGATATAGTTATCCGATTAGCGCGGATCATCTTTGCCGCACTGACCACCTCCCGCTCTCCTTTCTCCATTCTCCTCTTGCAGCACGCTGAACAACAACAACCTGACGTCGCTGCCGCACAACATCTTCGGCGGACTGGGGCGACTGCGGGCTCTCCGGCTGTCGGACAATCCGTTCGCCTGCGACTGCCATCTGTCCTGGCTGTCCCGCTTCCTCCGCAGCGCCACCCGGCTGGCGCCCTACACCCGCTGCCAGTCGCCGTCGCAGCTGAAGGGCCAAAACGTGGCGGACCTGCACGACCAGGAGTTCAAATGCTCGGGTATGTAATGGCCAATGGGCCATCGGTGCTGTGGTGGGTTTATTTCGTTTTTTTGTTTTTCGCGTTTGTGCAACATGTTGTGGCAGCTTCCACTCCCTGAGTGCTACCAAAAATGGGCAACCTCCTATTCCATAGCCGAAATTAATTAGTTTCTTATGCCAAAGCGAGGAAAACAAAGCATTGCGGGTATAAATCATAAGCAGTCATATGGGCACGCCCCCGATGCCACGAACGCCCACGAAAGCCACCACCACCACCATCACCATCAGCACCACAAAATCTGGCGAGAACCACTTGGTGCTTTGGTGGCTTCATTGGGTTATCCCCCTTCCTTTCTCGTTTTTTTTTTTTTTTTTTTTTTTTCTTTCCATTGAGGTCGTGTGTTTGCCAAAACGTTTAACGCCGTCGAAATCATTGCCTGGTGTTTGTACTTTTTGGCTTCTCCTCTTACCGAAAGACGCTGATGCCAATGCAGATGCTCAGCGAAGGCTTACCTCTCGACCAGGAGATGGAGTCAGAGTCGGAGCTGCAAGATGGAAGATGGAAGATGGAGCTGCGGGCCAAGTGAATGGGAAGTGGCCAAAACGAAAAGCAAAGCAAAGCTGATGACTTGAAGACCGAGCGTGAAGCGCTCAATGAAGCGGAAAATGCGCCCCAAAACGATGCAGCCATGAAACGAGTTTCTCGACTCAGCCATTTCTGCTGAATGGTTAGGGTATCGCATTGTTTTCCGCTTCGGCTTGCCTTTTTCTGGGGAGCCTGTAATCGATATGAGTATGCAGATGAGACGGTACTCTCGTATGCCTGGGAGTGACCCGTGTCAAGTCGGTTAATACATTGAATATAATGATGGGAATTCTGAGGGTTCATATTGCTTAAATTGAGGGATTAATAAAATTTCTAGGAATCGTTTCTAGGCTAGAAATCTATAATGAAAAGGTAAAGGGTGGTTTAAAAACTCAGTTTAACTCTTTTGTGTGAGTAATTTGATTTTCCATTTTGTCCTTAAATTAAAATAATTAATAGTACTTCAAAAAGAAAAAACTGTTTCCTACCACTTTCGAAGTAGTTTCTCTATCATATACATTTTATTAAATCCATTAAAGTGTATCCACTCTTCTATATTCCCACCAAACTGAACTATAATTCCTTGCTTGTTTGACTTTCGTTTTGTATAAAATGCTATGGAATTATATGGGTAAACATTTATGACCGGCGGCTGGTTATAGTTGCACCTCCCCAAAACCCATTTCCCCAGCCCCCGCGATCCCCTTTCACCCCCTTTTACCCGCCACTGGATCGGCTGTGCAGTAGCATTGATAATTACGCTACTGCAAGCCAGATCCAAATCGGATGCTCGTTTTCCCAGCAACCAGCTACCGGAGCTGGTCAATAACGCCAGCGAGCATTATTGCAAACCGGAGCAATACCAAATTCACCAGCTTCACCGACTTATCCCGATCTCTGCAACCATATTGTTTGTCCATCAGGTCTGACGGAGCACGCACCGATGGAATGCGGGGCGGAGAACAGCTGTCCGCATCCATGTCGCTGTGCCGACGGGATCGTCGATTGCCGTGAGAAGAGTCTGACCAGTGTGCCGGTCACCTTGCCCGACGACACCACCGAGCTGTAAGTAGTGGTGCATCCAACCAGGAAATGGAACTCTGACGCTGATTATCCCCCGATTTTTGCAGCCGCCTCGAGCAGAACTTCATTACGGAACTGCCGCCGAAATCGTTCTCCAGCTTTCGGCGACTGCGACGCATCGACCTGTCCAACAACAACATCTCCCGGATTGCCCACGATGCCCTGAGCGGCCTAAAGCAGTTAACCACTCTGTAAGTAGATAATTCCCCATCGGAGGTGGTGCAGGTGGTGGTGTTGCCACCACTTTACTTGCTGCAGTGCAACAAGTAGCCGTTTGCAGAACAAAATGTGCACTCACTTGAGTTTCCCTGCACCGGGGGCCAAAGTCAGCTGAAGGAACGGGGGCAGTGGAAGTGGGGTGCACGTAAGAGGTGCCTCTGGGCCAGGCCAGAAGCGAGCTAATCGGCCCACGCTAAGCGTTCCCGCCAGCTCACACCGCAAGGCATCTGGAATCGGCTTACCTGTGCGAATCTCATCGCCCTGCCACCCAGATCCACCTCGTCCACCCCGCCCCCCACTCCCACCCGCCTGCTTCTCGTCGAGCACGTGTGCGCTGGAGCTGGAAACGTGACACGGACTTAATTAATGGCAGCCACATTAAAAGGGGTTCAAATTCAGCATTTTCAAGTGGGCGACCCTTTCTGTTGGTGGGTGTGCCTCTCACATTTTTAATTCCTGTAAGAGATCAAGTGTATTAATACTAAATAAACGAATTTTGATGAGGGCTTTACAAAAGGGATTTATTAGAAGTCACTACTTGCCTTCGTATACATTAGGTTTGAAATTTAAGAACGGGATTCTAAGTAAATTAAAGGAAAAAAGGATTGGCAATACAAAATGTGTAAATTACTTGATTAACAAGTTGAGTTCCATAACCAATTAAGATATATTAATATGATAAATTCAGGGGAAAACGGAACCATCTTAAACAATCTTCAAGTATGAGCTCTGCCTAGAATTCCTCCGTGTCACGAATCGCGTTTGGAGCTCATCTCCCAGTTTGGCAACGGCAAACAAACCAGTTGCCACCCGCAACAACAACAAAAACATCAACAAGAAGAATGACAGCAGCAGCAACAACAACAACAAAAATAACTTAACCACTTTGTCTTTGCCCGCAGAGTGATTTTTATTTTTTGTAATTTTTTGTGCCACCTCCTTAAAGCGAGGAAAAGAAGAGGGAAGCGGGGATTCGGAGGGGGGTTTGTGTTTCTCTTTCAGCTTTTATTTTTTCGAGCTTTGTTAACATTCGTCGTGTGTTCTATTTGTGTTCTTTTCCATGTCGGGCTCCACCCATCTTGAATGCGGCATTCAACGAACATCGTGGCATCATCCCATCACCATCAGCGTGCTGTACGGCAATAAAATAAAGGATTTACCCTCGGGCGTGTTCAAAGGACTCGGCTCGCTGCAGCTGCTGCTGCTGAACGCCAACGAGATCTCGTGCATTCGCAAGGATGCCTTCCGCGACCTGCACAGTTTGAGCCTGCTCTCCCTGTACGACAACAACATCCAGTCGCTGGCTAATGGCACATTCGACGCCATGAAGAGCATCAAAACGGTGTAAGTACAAGGAGTCCCAGTCCTCCGCCTCCTCCACGCCCAACACGCCCATCCTGCAGCCAACCACTCGAGTGGGGCAACAGGCCCCTGTCGGGATCCCATCTTGAATGGAGCAGGCACTTTGGTGTTAAACCTCTGAAGTGCATTTAGTAGTTGCCTTTGACTGAGTTCTCGCCCCTTCTGCTCAGCTCGCGTTGACATTTGTTTAGCAGCAAACAAGAAGCTTCTCCCCTTTGCCAACCAACCGCCTACCGAACACAACCAACCCACCACAACCATCCCAGTTTCACATCTATGAACCGTGAAGACTTTCGGCCTTACCATCGAACAAAAGGCGAAGACGCCGCGAAGAATTCTCCTTGTGGCATCGATAAATGTGCGCGAGGCTACGAGGCTTCAGCAGAAAACTTGGATGGTTGAGGGGTCCCTCGTGAAGATGGGGGTTTTTTTTGTGGGGGGCAGGAGGGAGTGCAGGAGGTAAGTGCGGCAGAAAGAGGGATTTGTATGCTTGAGTGGGTTAAGTATTTGCCAGGGTTGTCGGCTTTCCGCTTAGTTGCGTACGCATATTTCAGTTGGGAATCAACAGATCTTTAGGGCCTAACAACTCTTGATATGCTAATGAATGCGTTAATAAATAAGCAAAACGAATTGGGATGCATCAGAAGAGTTTTGTTTATAGTTAGTTATGTTCAGGAAATATTAAGGTCTTAAAATAGGTTGTCAAAAAAAGTATGTTGGCAGGTAAGCTTGTGAAACCGAATGCTATTTAACTTTTATGGGCCACAGCAGAGAGTCTCTGCATCCCAGAACGCATAAAAAGCATTTTAAATAGTTGCCAATAAAATCGATTGAGTTGCGAGTGGCTAACAAGCTGAAATATTCCCAGGGGTCCTGCCTCCCTAACTCAATTGAAATAGTAAAAACATTTACCAGTTGTGCAATCCCCAATTGTTTGGCAACCCTGTCGGGAATCGCTTTTAAATAGTTGCAAAACAACAACGGCGGGCGGGAAAGAGACAGAGAGAGAGAGCGAGAGAGGGAGAAGAATAACGGAAATGTCGTAGCCACAAGGCTGGTGCACTTTTAAGACGTCTCAAGCCTCCACGGAAGGCTCTTTCCCTCGGCTTTTCCCTACCAGTTTCCGAGTTTCCCACTTTCGGAGTTTCCCGGGCAACGTCTTAGTTCTCGGACGACCAGCCTTGCCTCCCCCTCAATTGAAATCCTGTACTGCATAACCGTTTCTGCCATTCAGTCGAATGCTCAATGCTACTTTCTTTGCTTACTTTCTTTCCATTTGGGCACGCACACTCGCCCGTACACAGACATCTGGCCAAGAATCCTTTCATCTGCGACTGCAATCTGCGCTGGCTGGCCGACTATTTGCACAAAAATCCCATAGAGACGAGTGGAGCCCGCTGTGAGTCACCGAAGCGGATGCATCGTCGTCGGATTGAATCGCTGCGCGAGGAGAAATTCAAATGTAAGACTGTGCATTCAGTGTCCTTGTACTTAACCAGCCAACTGGAGCCTGCTCCTCCTCCCTCTCCCTCTCCTCCTTCTTCGTTGTCCTTGTTTTTCAGGCTCCTGGGATGAATTGCGCATGAAGCTGTCCGGCGAGTGCCGCATGGACTCCGACTGCCCGGCGATGTGCCACTGCGAGGGCACCACCGTGGACTGCACGGGCAGGGGACTGAAGGAGATTCCACGCGACATTCCCCTGCACACAACCGAGCTGTAAGTCCACTTCCGGATGCCATGTCCCGGCATCCTGCTGCCTCCTTCCCCGCCGCATCCCTAACTCGACATATTATTTCACTTGCCAGTTTGCTCAACGACAACGAACTGGGACGCATCAGCTCCGATGGTCTTTTCGGTCGCCTGCCGCATTTGGTCAAATTGGAGCTGAAGCGCAACCAGCTGACCGGCATCGAGCCGAACGCCTTCGAGGGAGCCTCCCACATCCAGGAGCTGCAGCTGGGCGAAAACAAGATCAAGGAGATCTCGAACAAGATGTTCCTGGGTTTGCACCAATTGAAAACTCTGTAAGTAGATTTACAATTGGAACAAAACGAGCACCTTTATTTTACAGTTTACATTACTTTCAAGCTTCTTTACAATCATTAACTTGTTTAGAACTCCTTTAAACCTTATTACCCTTCTAATTATAATAACCACAATTTGTTAACGCTGAACTAACATTACGTAATCTCTTTTCGTTGCAGCAATCTGTACGACAATCAAATCTCGTGTGTTATGCCCGGTTCCTTTGAGCATCTCAACTCGCTGACTTCGCTGTAAGTAACCAGATTCCCAGATTCCCAATTCTCCGATTCACCGATTCCCCGATTCCCGATCCCCGTCCATCAGATGCCTTTGCTGCTGTGCGTAGCAATTAAAACTGTGCCAAGTGCTCGGGATGCACTTCAATAGATAAATGATTTGGCTTAAGCATTAATTGCCTGGTGGGATGGATGGAGCAGGAGCTCCTCGCTCGTAAAATGAGGTTAATGGTTCTGATTGTTCTCCATCTGAACTTTGTCTGATGTGGCTGCTCTGGCTGCTTTGGCTGCTCTGTCTGCCTTGTCTGCTGCTGCCTTCAAATCAGTTTGGTTCTCCATGCCAGCCAGCAAAAGCACAGCAAACTATTGTATATAATTCAATTGAACTTCAATTTATGGCATGGGTTGCTCCTCCTCTCCTTGTGCTTGTGTGGATTTCAGTCTGAACTGCTGCTGCGATAACAGATACCAATGGCACTAGCTCCTCTTTCTTTCCTCGATGCTCCCTCAACTTTCCCGCCTGTAAATCATCCCCCGAGCACATAAAGCCCAAAAGGGAGCATACATGCGGCATGTGTGTGTGCTCGCCTCCGATGATTTAATTAATTAAAATTGAGTTCAATGGAGAGCGCCCAAGTGAGTTGGCAGGAAAAAGCGAGGTGGTGGTGGAGGTGGTGCTGTGTGGTCCGCTGCTGCGCTGCTCGCAAATTATTGTAAAATTCATTTAAGTAGCTAATAAATAGCATCAATGAAATTCATTAAGTGCTGTGCACCACATGACACCCACCACCACATGGACCCACGAACCACCGCCCACTTGGTTCGCCACCTTCAAAGGTGTTGCGTGAAAGGAGCGCAAAGTGTTAGTTAGCTGCCTGCGGCCTACACACAGGGATACACTGAGCGAAAAAAGTTAGAAGTAAAAATGAGTTACAATAGCTCTACACTCTGAAATACATTAACTATAGTTATTCCTTCGTTTCTGATAAAGTAACGATTGCCACCCTTAAGAATTTTAGCATAAGTTCTGTGAATCAAATTTAGTAACCCTTTTTTTCAAGTGCACAACTTTCTAACATATACACATGTAATTGGGAGCCGGCATCGCTGGTGGCATGACAAAGCAGAATTGCTTATTAAATTAGTCTGGACTCGGCTGCAACTTTGGAATTGCCAATGTAATTTGTGCGCCATTGTTTCACTTGTGCTCTGCTCCTAAAACCCCTGGTCCGCATAATTAAAGTGCCTGGGCATGGATTTTCCGGGATGGAGATGGGGATGAGGAAGGAGGGACAACATATGCTGACTATGGGCGCCGAATGAATACGGAATTAATTTATCAAAACGTCCATACAAATGGGCGAGGGAAAATTGAATTATAAGAACCCTTTATCAATGCCGTTATCGTAATCGTGTTTTTTGTGGCCCATGCTGACACATTTCTTTCTCTCTCTCCTCCATTTCCAAACCAGGAACCTCGCCTCGAATCCATTCAATTGCAATTGTCATTTGGCCTGGTTCGCGGAATGGCTGCGCAAAAAATCGCTCAACGGCGGAGCGGCACGTTGCGGAGCTCCGTCGAAGGTACGTGACGTGCAGATCAAGGACCTGCCCCACTCGGAATTCAAGTGCAGCAGCGAGAACAGCGAGGGCTGCCTCGGTGACGGCTACTGCCCGCCATCCTGCACCTGCACCGGCACCGTGGTCCGCTGCTCCCGCAACGCTCTGAAGGAGATCCCCCGCGGCATTCCCGCCGAGACCTCGGAGCTCTACCTGGAGTCCAACGAGATCGAGCAGATCCACTACGAGCGCATTCGTCACCTGCGATCGCTGACCCGACTGTAAGTCTACTTTTGGATTGTATTCAGCGATTATAAACAACTAATTGGTATTCCCTTCACAGCGATCTCAGCAACAACCAGATCACTATTCTCTCCAACTACACCTTCGCCAATCTGACCAAACTGTCCACGCTGTAAGTGCACCCAGGTCTAATGACTTTTTAATTGCCCAACCGCACCAGAAAGCACGGAAATAGCAGCAAAAACAGTAAAAGCAGCGCAAATCGAAGGCTCGAGAGGGCTTGACACAATTCTGCGCCAATTGCATCGTTTGTCGACCTGGGATTGGGTTTGGGCTTGGGCCATGGGCTGGTTGCCTGGTCTTTGGCTCGAGGTCTGTCCCCCTTTGTCCAGAAGGCAGGGAAAAAGCAATGGAAGCCAAGAAGGCGCAGGCACGAAATTCATTCCGAGACGTAAAGTCGAAATCGTGACTCGTGCTTAAGCATTAGTCGTTGGCGCGGACTTGGACGCCAGCGTTAGAGACCTCTAACTGCACAGTGGGCTAAATTTGAACATTTGTGAATAAAAATAGCTGAGGGGAATTACTTCTTTATACGTTCATAGTTATTCCTAAGCCATTAGTTTGTATAATTTCAGACGAAACTTCCTTTTTAACAATATCACAGGTTTTTATCATCAATCCCTTGCTTAGTATTATTAAAGAGTTAAACCAGGATACTTTGCATTACCAACAGGATGTTTGCTATGCTCCTGTTATGTAAGACCTTTAGGCTTTTCCCACTGTTTCCGCTGATGTGCGCTATCCACAATCAAAGCTCAGACGTTATTTCTGGTGTTTCTCCTTCGGCTTGCGAATGGGAAAACGTTTTGCAATTACTTTCATTTCTTCATCAATTGCGGCATGTGTCCGCTTTTGTGTGCTGGCTGGCCTAATGCAATTTGTAAACGTTTCTCCGGCTTCCCTGCCCTTTTCCAGCATCATCTCGTACAACAAACTGCAGTGTCTGCAGCGGCATGCGTTGTCTGGCCTGAATAACCTGCGCGTGCTTTCGCTGCACGGCAACCGCATCTCGATGCTGCCGGAGGGATCCTTCGAGGACCTCAAGTCGTTGACCCACATGTGAGTAGGCAGTAGGGACAGTCAAACACCAAATTGGACAGTCCGTTGAACCGAATCCTGTTTTCCTGTCTTCCCCACAGAGCTCTGGGCAGCAATCCCTTGTACTGCGACTGCGGACTGAAGTGGTTCTCCGACTGGATCAAGCTGGACTACGTGGAGCCGGGCATCGCCCGTTGCGCCGAGCCGGAGCAGATGAAGGACAAGATCATCCTGTCGACGCCCTCGTCGAGCTTCGTGTGCCGTGGTCGCGTGAGGAACGACATCCTGGCCAAGTGCAACGCCTGCTTCGAGCAGCCGTGCCAGAATCAAGCTCAGTGTGTGGCTCTTCCGCAGAGAGAGTACCAGTGCCTCTGCCAGCCGGGTTACCACGGCAAGCACTGCGAGTTCATGATCGATGCCTGCTACGGAAACCCCTGCCGGAACAACGCCACGTGCACGGTGCTCGAGGAGGGTCGCTTCAGCTGCCAGTGTGCCCCGGGCTACACGGGTGCCCGCTGCGAGACCAACATCGACGATTGCCTGGGCGAGATCAAGTGCCAGAACAACGCCACCTGCATCGATGGGGTGGAGTCGTACCGGTGCGAGTGCCAGCCGGGATTCACAGGCGAGTTCTGCGACACGAAGATCCAGTTCTGCAGCCCGGAGTTCAATCCCTGCGCCAACGGAGCCAAGTGTGTGGACCACTTCACGCACTACAGCTGCGACTGCCAGGCGGGATTCCACGGCACCAACTGCACGGACAACATCGACGACTGCCAGAACCACATGTGCCAGAACGGCGGCACCTGCGTGGACGGCATCAACGACTACGTCTGCCGCTGTCCGGATGACTACACGGGCAAGTACTGCGAGGGCCACAACATGATCTCCATGATGTACCCGCAAACGTCGCCCTGCCAGAACCACGAGTGCAAGCACGGCGTCTGCTTCCAGCCGAATGCGCAGGGCAGCGACTACCTCTGCAGATGCCACCCGGGATACACGGGCAAGTGGTGTGAATACCTCACCAGCATCAGCTTCGTGCACAACAACTCCTTCGTGGAACTGGAACCACTGAGAACTCGTCCCGAGGCAAATGTAACCATTGTGTTTAGCAGTGCGGAGCAGAACGGCATCCTCATGTACGACGGTCAGGATGCTCATCTCGCAGTGGAGCTGTTCAACGGACGCATTCGCGTCAGCTACGACGTGGGTAACTATCCGGTGTCCACGATGTACAGCTTCGAGATGGTGGCCGATGGCAAGTACCATGCCGTGGAACTTCTGGCCGTCAAGAAGAACTTCACGCTGCGCGTGGATCGAGGATTGGCCCGCTCCATCATCAACGAGGGTTCCAACGACTATCTGAAGCTGACGACGCCCATGTTCCTGGGCGGTCTGCCCGTGGATCCTGCCCAGCAGGCCTACAAGAACTGGCAGATCCGCAACCTCACCAGCTTCAAGGGCTGCATGAAGGAGGTGTGGATCAACCACAAGCTGGTGGACTTTGGCAATGCCCAGCGCCAGCAGAAGATCACTCCGGGATGTGCTCTGCTCGAGGGGGAGCAGCAAGAGGAGGAGGACGACGAGCAGGACTTCATGGACGAAACGCCGCACATTAAAGAAGTGAGTTTAGCATAGATTGCCAATTGATTTGGTTTAACTAAAGTTATATTTTCTGTTTAGGAGCCGGTGGATCCCTGTCTGGAGAACAAGTGTCGTCGGGGCAGCCGCTGTGTGGCCAACTCCAATGCCCGCGATGGCTACCAGTGCAAGTGCAAGCACGGCCAGCGTGGTCGGTACTGCGATCAAGGTGAGGGCAGCACAGAGCCCCCAACAGTCACCGGTACATACATCTATCATGCTTATGCTACTCCACTTCTCCACTACTCACAACCCACCAAAGGGGGAACTTTACTTATGGGAGGGGGTGTATGCCATTTATTACTAACCATAAAGATGGGTTCCGCAATGGCTACTCATAACTTACTCGCGCACTTTAAATCTATATGGCTGCCATAAAACAAGTGTCCGTCTGTCGAAGTCTGCTCACCAAGCAATCAATAGAGTGCGGTTTTTTTATGTTTTTTTTTTACGAGGATATGGTTATGCAATTCAAATAGTTAGTAATTAACGGTGGAAGTCCCATACAGACTGCTTTTGAGATTTGATTTTAGAATTTACATAACTGAAACTTTGTTATACATTTCTTCAGTCTGATTAAATTTGCCTTTAAGAATTTATCGGAGAACTTAAACGCTTAGCCTTGAAGCTTGCTGAAGTGACTCTTGAACACAAATAGCGTAGGTGCACATAGCGAGATATTAACACCACCCCCAACCCCTTAATTATTGGCACACATTCACACCACCACACTCATGGCACTCGCCTCGCACGCAACTCACCCATCCATCAAAGGAAAACTTGAGGGCGTTCTCTCCGGGAGGTGACACTGTGCACTTTGTTAGCTCTAATTATCCAGCCGCAAGGCTCGCGTTGCCTTAACCCACTGACTAATTGCGCCTCGTTGAATCCTTCCATCCACAGCGGCGTCCACCTGTCGCAAGGAGCAGGTGCGTGAGTACTACACGGAGAACGACTGCCGGTCGCGGCAGCCGCTGAAGTACGCCAAGTGCGTCGGAGGCTGTGGCAACCAGTGCTGCGCAGCCAAGATTGTGAGGCGGCGCAAGGTGAGTGTATCTCAATGGAAAAAACTTTATAGCAAACAACTAATAAATTATCTTTAATCGACAGGTGCGCATGGTGTGCAGCAACAACCGCAAGTACATCAAGAACTTGGACATCGTGCGCAAGTGCGGATGCACCAAGAAATGCTACTGACTGAAAGATGCGACTACCCAATTGCTCGAGCGGAGCAATAGCAGCTTAGATGTTAGTTTAGGAACAGGTTTAAATCTAACTTATAGTAGTAGTAATAGTAACGATAGTCTTAGCCATAGAACTAGGGATAGCACGGATGTTAGGGGGCAACACACAGCGATGATGATGATGATGCGGAGGAGGAGGATAAGGAATCCGTTGATGCGGGGCAACCAACGGAGCAGGAGGAGAGGCGTGACGACAGTGAGGATTACCCCACGGACGGCATGCAGTCCGATCTCTATGACGACACCATCGACGACGATGACGACGACGACGATGGCCTCGATGATGATTATGCCGATGGGGAGGAGGAGCAGGAGGAGGAAGATCCCGAGCACCTGCCCGATCCCAAGGGTCTGGTGAGTGTTCCCGACGAGGAGGAGGACATGGGCTACGACGAGGACGACGAACGGATCGCAATGGAGCGACCGAGAACGGTAAGGCCGCGACCCGACGAGGAGCACTTCCTCAACGAGGAGGGCAGCGGCTTCGGCGGCTTCCGGTCGCGGTTCCGGCCGAGCAGCAGCTTCCGCGAGAGCCAGCTGGAGAATATCCGCAAGAAGCTGCTCACGGAATCGCAGACGCCGCCGGAGGTCGCCGTCGCGGTGGCCGTGCCGAGCACTGCGATCGATCTGCGCGAGAGCAGCGGCCACTTTGCCAACGATGACGAGGATGGCGAGGACGGCGATGACGGCGTCGACGACGAGTTCGCCGACACGGGCGAGAACCAGGGGCGCGGCTTCTTCGGCTCCCAGCAGCAGCGCAAGAGTGGTCCGTACCATCGCAAGAACGGCAACGATGCCATCAAGATCATCTCCACGCCGCTGGGCAAGGTGAGCATCGTGTACCAGCAGACGGACAAGGACCAGGCGCCCGACCAGGATGCGCAGCTGGAGCCGAAGCAGAAGAAGCCGACGCTCACCGACTTCGACGCCCTGTCGCCGGATCCCGAGAGCAGTCATCGCTTTCCGTCGCCCCACCCCAAGATTACGCCCGTTCTGACGCCCGATGGCAAGGTGGCGCTGCTCTACCGCGGAGACTCGGAGAGCTCCAAGTACGAGCCCATCCGCAACCTCACGCACAAGTTCACCGGCCAGCCGGCCAAGGAGTCCGCCAAGTCCAAGGTGGAGGACTCCTCCTCGGCGGAGGACTCGGTCTACACGGACAGCGAGGATGCGGAGGACGGCAAGGGCGATGCGGGTGCGGCGAAGCCCTCGCCAGTGGCCAGCACGCCCAAGCCGCTGCAGCCGGAGATCCTTGAGCCGCCGGAGAACGTTCAGCCAGGTGGATCCTTCATCATTCGGCCCACCTCGGACTCGCTGCTGCCGATGATCAACCGGCCGCTGTCCGAGGTGCTGGGCATCAAGAAGAACCAGTTCCAGGAGACGCGGGTGCGCGACCACCTGCCCACGCAGCAGCCGCCGCCGCCGCCTCCGCTGCCGGAGGTGGCCACCTCGAGGAGTCCCACTTCCGGACATCAGTTCCTCGCCAAGGTCAACCTGGCCGAGTTCCCGACGTCCGGAAGGACGCTGCAGACGCCGCTGATCCCCGGCAGCCACGACTTCGACTTCAGCCGTGACAACACGATGCTGGACGAGAGGTCGCGGGTGCGCGAGCTGGAGAAGCAGCGGGAGCGGGACAAGGAGCACAACGAGGCCACCAGCAAGGGCGCCACCGAGGCGCACACCATTGCCAACGAGCAGCTGCTGTCCAAGACGGAGGTGATCAACCTGGCCATTGTGCCGCAGTTCGACGAGGACATGGAGCGACTGCAGAGGCTGCAGGAGAACGGAGGCCGGAGGCACCACCGGGCACGCCATCGCCACCGGCAGCAGTCGGAGGAGGAGCTGTCGGGCATCCACTGCATCATGCAGGTCATGATGGGCGTGGCCGCCGTCTCGACGGTCTTCGGCATGCTGGGCACCTTCTTCAAGCAGCGCATCCTGGACCAGCTGCGCATGATGCACTGGTAGTACAACACGGGGGATTCGATGTCAATGTCCGTTGTCGAATGCCCCACATTCCCCCGCCCTCGTCCCGTTCCCAGCATCGTCATTATCATCATCCAGTCCATGGGGGCCAGCTGCCCCTCAGGTGCGCGATCCCTCCTCTTCTACTACTACTAGCGCTCCTCCAGCACCCATATACTCGTATATACTCGAAATCGAACTCGAACTCGAAATCGAACTCGAATTCGTACTCGTACTCGTACCATATGCCATATATTAATCGCATAATCTATGTAACACAGCGGCATCGATTTGCTTTCGTCCCCTTCCGCTTCTTTATACATACTCGTATATATACATTTATATATCTATCTTATCCTTCGGCATTGTGCCTGCAGATGCAGGCACTTCCTTGCCACTCATGTATTCTATATATATTCGCATATGTATCAATTTACTAGTGCAAGCTACCCAGGCGATGTACATAATAACAGAACAGAATAATACGGCGATCGATCGATCCGGATATCCATGTATTTATGTGAGACGCAACTGTAGCCCCTGCCGAATCCGCCGGAAATTAGCTGACCCTCCGTCACTGCTTCCCAGTTCCTTCCCTTTACTTTTCGCCCACTTTTGTGTGCCCCTTCCCGCAGGACATTCAATCATTCATTCAATCGACCACATCAGCGAGAAACAAGCTTTAAGCAAGTCATTGCATGTGCCACGCCCCCTCGAAGTCACCGCCCTCCCTCCCACGTCAGGCATGAACCCCGCAGAAAATACATTCCCCCCCGCCACGCCCCGCCCCGCCCCATCATCATCCGTCGTCAGGAGCCCCAGTCGAGAAACTCGGAAATTGGACGTAGAACAGATTCCTTTTGTAGATAGAAAACGAAACAGTTGTTGGGAGATAACCAGATGAAAAGTCGCATGACAAACGAACACATAATGATAAACTAAACTAAAGTTATAAACGAAAATAACAGTAAAACCGCACAGAAGCACACACGCATTACAAAATACAAAAAAATCCTGCAACGGTCGTTTTAAACGCGCCGTTCAGGAGTCTCAAAGAAACGAGTAAACGATAATAAGTGCATAACGAAAACCGAGAACCTTCTTTAGTCTAAGTTGCTCAAAAGAAAGTATTTTGATAGATCCGGAGCGGAAAGAGATACCAACAAACACAAAAAAAAACCACAAAGAATCGAAAAGAAAATGAAACGAAACAAAGGCCCCCAAAACGTGTAACGAATTTCCAGCAAATTGTTGCAAGTGTTTTTCCTAGAGTTAGTCCTAATTAAACTAAATGTGTGCAAATCGAAGCGTAACTAATATTACAATTAACCTAAACTAATTGAGGAAACAAAAACCTAAACATAAATCGGATAACAACATCTAAGCTGGGTAGTCGCATGTAAATCTCTAACAATTAACAATTACCGACCTAAGTTAGACCTAAACAAATCGAAACGAAATCGAATCGCATTTAAAGAAACCTACATAATAATAATTATTTATACTAATCTATATATACTTATATGTATGCTGTATGTATGTATGACCCTATATGTATATGTAAAATGTTTTTGACTATTTTTCACTATTTATATCCATATATATTATATATGCATATACGATACATGTGTAATAGCCCCCTTTGGTCATTTTAGTTGTCTTTTATATATATTTAATACGTGTATTATTTTTATTATTATTCAAGTATAACTATGCGCACCAATTACACGCATACTTTATGTATAACCTATTGACAAATATATATATATATTATGTGTAATAGCTGTTGCTAAACCAAGTTTAATTATCAGTTTTTCATTTTCCCTTTTTCCGGCGAAGCTTTCGACGGTTCACAGCCGCAAAATTGTGTTCAGCTAACTAATTAGGAAGAGAACGTGTCCTGCAGGCGAAGTATTTCGAGTAATAATGGGGGAAACGACAATTATACTATTCATTTCTGTGTGTAATATTTATTTCCTAATAAAAACGACAAAGAACAATGTTTCAAATTAAATGGGGTTTTGTTTTTTTATAATCAGATGATGCAGTTGTTGGGTGATAACAAATTATACCCATTTACATCCTTACTTGCAAATTACGGGCCAGAAGTTTATAACGAATTTTTATTTAAATGAGTATTAGGTTCCCGCGCTTTTCAAGTCTGGCAACTCTGTGTTTTTGGTAGTTTTGGTATTAAGCACGTACCTGTTATCGATAACTTCCTTGCTGCTTTTCCCACCACTAGCCAAGGCAGTTCGCGCGCTTTTTACTGCCAACTTCTTTAAACTGCGGGAAAAAATCTTGTGGTGGTCGCAGACGGAGGAAAATAAAATAATTAAAAAGTGAATAAAACCAAGCATCCCAGGCCATGGACATCGACTTCGGCGCGGAGGCGGGGCAGTCCTACCACACGGTGCAGCTCTCCGCGAAAGAAGTGCTCGCAGCGGGCCGCCGTCAGCATTATTGCAACGTAAGTAGGGCACCCAATTGCAGAGCTCCACCACTAAAGCCCCATGTAATTTCCCTCGCTAGATGATCGACTTGTTGGCTGCAAGCTGCAAGAGCTCCGGCTTAATAGCCACCTCCTTCACGGACGACGAGCTGGTTGAGTTCTGGCTAGGCGACATCGTGCCCCTGATGTTCGATGAGGACCGGAAGATACAGGACTCCGCCGTGGCGGCTCTGGCGGAGGCTCTGGTGGCCCTCGATGTGTCCGCCATTCACTCGGCCAGATGTTGGCCGCAGATCCGCAACAAGTTTGTCGACACGTACACCACGCTCATTGGGGAGATGCGCGATGCCAAGAACTCCAACTGGCATAAGGTGTGGACACTGTTGGTGCAGATCATGGACGAGGATTTGCTCAGAGGCTGTGTATACATCAACAAATTCCTGGCGCTGGTTGAACTTGGCTTCCGTAACCCGGACAATGGTGTGAGGTCGGAGGCCTTCCTCTGCTGGCGTGTGCTCATCAAGATCTTCGCCGCCTACGACGAATTGGCTTCCGCAAAGAGGCTGCGGCTCTTGCTGATCCCCCTGCGCACCTCGCAATCGCGCTCCTCGCACGTCAGTGGCATCAAGCTGCGTGTGTGGTGGTACCTAATCACCTGTTTGGACAACGAACTGCCCAAGTCCTTTGAAAGTGCCGTGGAGCACTTCCTGGCCTTTATGTTTGGCGGAGGACCGCGCAATCTGCCTTCGGGCCTGGCCCACAACTATCAAACTGCCCGGGAGTTGGCCTTGCCATGCTTAGTGGCCCTTTGGGGCGTGGAGACCAGTGAACCACTGCAGCGGCTGCTAAGGGAACTGCGCCTTGAGAGCTTTAGCCAACCATCTCCCCTGATGAGCCGAGAAGTACTGCAGCAGCATTGGAAGACAATGTTGGACGCCGCCGTTTCCGGAATGAAGTTGCTCACTGAAAACGATGCCACCGAAGCGGAACAGCTCCTCATCCAGCTGCTTGTGAGGAATCTTTGCCTAGCAATGTTTCGACTGGCGGTGGCTCCTTTTAATGTGGCTTGCTGCGCTGAGATCGAGAAGATATTAGCCGAAGGTGCCTCCGGTGGTCGAGTGGTACGTGCCCTCTTCAACACCATTGCTGGTGAAAACCTGGAAATGGAGCGAGTGGCTGGCAGTGACCACCTGGACGTTTTGGAGGCCTACCTGAAGCTGATTCTGAAGTCGAGGTCGGAAGTGCCTGCGGCCATCCTGCAGCGGAGTATCGCTTGCATCTTCGCCGCCGATCGCATTGAGGCGGGCAATCAAAACGAGTTCCGCATGCTGGTCTCCTTTGCTGAGCTTCTGATGCAGACCAATGACGAGGAGGACTTCGAGGGATTCGCGGTGAAGCTGCAGGTGTGGCGACAGGTGTCGCAGGCTTTGACCAACTATCTGCGCGACAATGCGCTCGAATACCGAGTGGCCCATAACGCCTTGCTTCTGGACACCTGGTTGTTGTGGCCACTTCAAACGCTGGCTGGTTTTGCCGGACGCCGTGCCAGCAATTCGTTCGATGTCTCCTTCTGCGAGCAGTGGCGACAATTGCTGAATGCGGGACAAAATGCTTCGGAGAGGAAGAAGTTCTTGACGGAACTAAAGAAAAATCTGGCAGAACTTTTCAAGAGCAAGGACGAGCCGCTCTTAGCTGAGTTGTTCGATGCCTATGTATCCTCGGTCCTCAAGCTGGGACTCTGCAAGGAAGCACCATTGTACAAGGACGTCTTCGGCTTGCTGCAAGCCATCTTCGAACACCCTTCATCCCAGCAGATGCTCGAGGCCTGCTTGAACACGCTCCGCAACTTGGTGGTGGAGTTGCGTCAGAACGAACTGATGGTGGTCTTTGATGCCCTGAAACCCACCTTAGCCTCGGCTATTCAGTGCTGGAACAAGCTGAAGTGCGAGGGAGGCTTCCTGGAGGAGTGGAAGCGAGCCATTCTGGAGAAGTTCCGCAAGTTGCCCATGAAGAGTATGGCGAATCAGCTGAGGGACCTGTTCAAGGGCGACGACCTCTTCGTGATCATCCCCTCGGTGTGGAGCCTGAACCCCGAGAAGCTAACGGAGCGTCAGAAGGAGCGGCTCGCAGAGAAGTCGGACATTCCAGCCCTGTACAACGACATGTCGCAGTCGCAGGACTCGGCTTCCCTCAAGCCCTGGACCCCCAAGAAGGTGGTCATCGCCAAGAGCAAACAGGGGGAACTGGCTCTAACCGGGAAGGAAGACATTGAGGAAGTGATTGAAATCCCGCACAGCGAGGAGCCGGAGAAGGAAGCAGTGAGAGCGGAAGCCTCCACCCCTGTTCGCAAGACACCTGGCCGTAAAACTCGCGCTCAAAAGGAAGAGGACTCCGCTGCCAGGACCAACCAGCCGCCTGCCGAGGAGCCGCCAAAGCGTCAGACGCGCATGCGGGCGGCTCAAAAGGAAACCGAAGCAGCGAAGCAACCCTCGCCAACTCCTGATCGCCAGATCCGGTCGCCCAAGAAACTGCCACCGCCTCCGCTCGCCCAATCCACAGCAGGTAAGCATCGCAAGCAACAGGTGGGCTTAGGATACTAATCCCTCTACTTGTATTTTTGCAGCTGCCGGAAAGCAGACAAAGGCTGCAAAAACCACCCCCGTTGTGGTTATTGAGCAGAGCGAGGATCTCTTCCCGGAATTCACAGCCGAACCCGAGCCTCAACCTGAACCGGTTAAGAAGCCCGACGCTTCCCCCGAAATTCAGCTAACGCCACCGGATGTGCCCGTGGAAGCTGTACCCTCCACCCAACTGCCGGGGATTAGCGGGGAAGCTACTCCAGCTGCAACCGCAGCGGCTGCCGGCGAGACTTCGCCAAAGAAGCCCACCGTTCGAATATGCAACTTGGTAAGTAAATAGAAATTGGCAGGGTAATTAAAATTCATTCAAATCTTTTTGTCGAATTCGATTTAATTTTTGTGCAATACAAATATCTATAAATATTTTAACCTGATGTTTCTTCAATAACTTTGTATCATTAAATTGAAATCGCAAAACATTCACTTAAACCTGTTCTGGCAAATGGAATGCCATAAGAATTTGATTACCTAATCCATATTTTAATAAACTTCTGATGTGTCCCCTTTTTTCGCAGAACTCCCCACCTGATCGCAAGCAGACAAACAATTCCACCAGTCCCACCTTAAGGCCCAAACCCACGGGCCACCTAACCGGCCGCGGTGCGCAGCTGATCAACATGATCCGCAACAAGAAGCTGGATGCGGCTGCCGGTTCACCCTATGCTTCCATGTCGACCTCTCGCCTTGTCCACCAGGGGACGCCGGCCCGTGTCCTCGATCGCGCCGAACAGGTGTGCACGCCCACCAGCGAACTGAACGAGCTGACGGGCACGAACCACACCTCCACGCCGATCCAGGCACCACCCTCCAAGGATCTGCTGGTGTTCTCCAAGCGACTGCCCTCGCCATCGGCCAGTCCCTCGGTGAGCATCCTGAAGCGCAAGCTGCGCTGTGAGAGCCTCGATGATGTCACCCTGGACTCGCCGGCGCTCAAACGCAAGCGGGTGAGCTTCCACGACCCGCCGGTGTCCGTTACCAAGGAGTACCTGCGCGATTCCGAGGAGACGCGCAGCAGCCTGAAGCCCAAGCGCTGCCTGCTGATGGACAAGGTGGCCCAGACCAGCGAGATGCGCCAGGCGCTGAGGAGACGCGGCCGCTTGGACAGCATAATCGAGATTGAACGCTTCGCCAGCGAGCAGACGGCCAGGACAGCGACGACGGACAAGGTGCTAAACAAGTCCACTGTAGAAGCTGTCGAAGAGGACGCCTTCACCAGCCTGAAGTGGAACGACACAGCGAATGCCCAGAACATTAGCCTCAGCGATGAGCCCGCCAAGGCAATGGACGTGGAACCTGAGCCGTTGCATGCTGGTCAAGACCTGGCCATCATGGATCCAGAGGCCGCCCTCGACCTCGTGGTGGAGCAGTTGCCGCTGGAGTCGGTTTTGCAGAGATACTTTGACAAGGGCCACCTGAAGAGCGCCGGCACGCTGGCCAAGTTCCTGTCCGCCCAAATGGGAGCTAACGATAAGCTGAAGACTAACGTGTTGGAGACGCTGTCGGAGAATCACTCGAAGGAATTTCTGGACCACGCTGTGCGCGAGAACCTCTCGTCGGTGGTGTGCGATCGCCTCAATCCGAACTCGGTGCTGGAGTACGTGTGCGCCAAGTCCAAGATCAGCAACAGTTGCCGCAGCGGATTGCTGGCCCAGGTGCCGGAAATCCTCAAGAGCGGACCGCGTTCCGACACTGAGCGCCTGGCCTTCATGCAGCAGCTGCTGGTGCAGTGCAGCCCCGGCGACGACCAGCTCCTCGATCTCATTGACCTTCTGATGCGCACGCGTCGCGAGCGCAACAGCAGCAGCACCTCAACGCTCATTTCCAAGGGCGTTGCATCCGTCGCTGAAAGCCCAGACAACGTGGCCGAGACCGCGGCAGACTCCTCATCCAACCTGTAAGTTGGACCGGGTTAAAAGTCTAGGTGAAATATTACGTAGTTGGCCATTTCCCTCGGCTGAGGATTGGAATTCGATTGTATCTGCTTAGATTTATATAGTTATGTTTAATTTGAATTATGTTAAGTACAAATTTTATGCCCGTTGGTGTATTACGTTTCGGCTACAATGAATGGCTTCATTTTTTAATAAATTTGAATTTTAAATTATGTATCCGACGATGAAAAACTTAATTGAAAAAACATGAAAGAAAGCTAGCTTCGGCGACCCCTGATAAAAAGAATAACATTTTCTACAAGCAAATTGCGAGGAATTAAATTGCAAACACCAGGCCAACATAACCGCTTAGCAGGTGTAAATCGATCAGCTGATCAGCTTAAAATTGGCTTGTTCAGTGTTGAGCGCGTGACAAATTATTCTTGTCACGCCAGCAACAACCACATGGAAATTAATTAATTACTCGTGCGCGGCATGCCACTTTCGTGACACGCACAAAGAATCAGCGTGGTTTCGCATCTCTGATCTGACGCTTTGTTTGAAATAACGGTTCTTTCGAGTGATACGACGTTCTGATTGGTGGAAACAGTGAGGGGAAGTGTGCCAAGGACAGTTATCTTAAAAAAGAACCGTTATTTAAGTAAATTCAGTTTTACCAGCAGCAACCTGCTTTGGATTATGTTGGCCTGGTGTCAGAAATCGAATTTTATATTGAAATTGGTTGGTTTCAAGATCCCAAACACCAGGCAAATAGAAAGGCTTAGTAGGTGGATGCTCAGCAGCAACCTTTATGTATAAAAGCAGGGGCGGGCGCAAAAAAAATTTGGGGGGATCCGATCGAACAATTTTTTAGTTTGGCGTGGGCGTCCGATCAAAAAATTATTTAGTTTATATGGTTGAAGGACCGTGTGCTGCAAGGGGTTTTGAAGACGTCTGAGATTTCGGGGGGAGTCCGGACATCCTGGCTCACCCCTGATAAAAAGAACAACATTTTCTGCAAGCAAATTGCGACGAACTGAATTGCAAACACCAGGCCAACATAACCGCTTAGAAGGTGTAAATCGATCAGCTGATCAGCTTAAAATTGGCTTGTTCAGTGTTGAGCGCGTGACAAATTATTCTTGTCACGCCAACAACAACCACATGGAAATTTATTAATTTTTCGTGCGCGGCGTGCCATTTCGTGACACGCACAAAGAATCAGCGTGGCTTCGCATCTCTGATCTGATGCTTAGTTTGAAGTAACGGTTCTTTCGGGTGAGACGGCTTTCTTATTGGTGGAAACAGTGAGGGGAAGTGTGCCAAGGACAGTTATCTTAAAAAAGAACCGTTATTTGAGTTAATTCAAATTAAACAGCTGGAGCCTGCTATTGATTATGTTGGCCTGGTGTCAGAAATCGATTTGGGTAGCAAAATCGGCGGTTTTTGGGAATCCAAACACCAGGAAAACATAACTTTGAAGTAAGTGACTGTGCAGAAGCGCTACTTGGTATAAAACAACAACAATTTCTGCTAGAAAATTGTGACGAACTGAATTGAAATACCAGGCAAACATAACCGATTAGAAAGTACAGAACGATCAGCTGATCAACGCTTGATGCTTCTTTCAAATAACGGTACATCCTAGCGAGATGGTTCTCTGATTGGAGGGAACAGTAAGGGGAAGCGTGCCAAGGACAGTTATCTTAAAAAAAAACCGTTATGTGAGTTAATTCATTTACCAGCTGCAGCCTGCTATTGATTATGTTGGCCTGGTGTCAGAAATCGGTTTGGATGATTTTACGACGCCGAATACCATGAAAAATATGTGCTACCTTCCTATTGGTCAACCAATAGCAAGACAGCTCGATGTAATTTATCCAAATCAGCCGACACTAGCTGCAAATTATGTTGGCTTGGTGTAGCTGGCTGCTGGATTTTAAGTACCAGGCTATCAGAGCGCATAAGTAAATAAAAAAATTGGAAACTTTATTATATTATTTTAATCATGCCACTGTAAAAGTCAGAATTCTTTTCATATTTTGTCAGGTCAAAGTTTTTGCTTTAACAGCAATTGTTACTTAATCATGTTTGCGATCATGCGGTCGCTATGGCGATTTCGAATGTCAAGAATCTGGAGACTTCGTCGGTGCAAAATAATATTGGTATTTGTTTTTGTGCTACTTTTTGCCAATTGGGATCATCTGGTTAAAAATGCGGAAAACAACGAACGGATGGGTAAGAAATATAGGACTACAAAACTTACATATATCTGAGAACGAGGAATTTTTTTCTTGACAGCGGAACTACCTGGCTGGGAACGCAACAAGTCCCTGAAAATAGGATATTATATGGACCCAATGAAAAACACAACTCTTCTGATGCCCAAGAATTTTTGTCGCAGCAAAATTCTTGTGGTAATTGCCGTGTGCTCCAGTCTAGAGCACTTTTCTAAGCGGCAGACTATCCGAGAAACCTGGGGAAAAACGAAAGAGTTTAACTACGGAACTTTTCAAAAATTACATAGTCATCTCGATGGAAAATACCTGCCTATTATGACAGCTCGTCTGAAGTTGTATCTAATAGGATCTGGTAAATCGTTGAGCGCCAAAATAAGGATTGTATTCATCGTAGGGCGAGCCAAGCAAGACTCCCTTCTGGAATCCGAGAAGTTATACAGAGAGTCAAATGATTACAACGATATAATTCAGGAGAACTTCGTAGACAGCTACCACAACCTGACCATAAAATCCGTAATGGTCCTGAAGCACATCAGCCGAAGTTGCGCTAGGACCTCTGCCTTCCTTCTGAAATGCGACGATGATAGCTTTGTAAATGTGCCCAACCTGATCCATTTCCTACTGGGTGGCACAATACCTCTCTATAAGGACACTGTGGAGTATCACAATCTTGCCAACTACAAAGTTATGTCGCCGTGGATTCGGCTAAACTCCACCAGAGGAGTGATGTACGGCAACAAGTTCTGCAACATGGAAGCCAACAGCGATGCGTCGAGTCCTTGGTACATGCCGGAATACATGTTCGCGGGAGCCAAGTATCCACAGTACCTTTCCGGAACCGGCTATCTGCTCTCCATCGATGTGGTGCAGCGGCTGTACGAGGAAGCGCTAACCACACCCCTCGTCCACCTGGAGGACGTCTTCGTAACTGGAATTTGTGCAGAGAAAGCGGGAATCCAGCGAAGCCATCATCCACTCTTCAACTACCTCCACGGGAAGCCACTGTGCACCCTGAAGGGAATCATAACACTGCATCCGATACCCGAGGACAAAATGTTACAGGCCTGGAACTTTGTTTCCAACTTCAACACCAAATGTCCTCCACCAGATCGGCATGGAATCAAAAGGTTTATTACTGAGAAATCGCACTGTTAGCATCATCCACTGAAGTGGTCTTTATTCGTCATAAGATAGCTTAGAAATACACATTTAAATTAATATCAATCTATTCCTCTATTGATAAATTTATTTGCAATGGTTTTTCGTATTCCATTAATTATCTGGCTATATATTTATAAATAAACATTTAGGGGAGATACAAAATTGTTCTTCTTAAATTGCTTTATAAATTCCGTGGGGTTTACTGACTTTTTAAGCGGTTTCGAAACTTAACAATGCATTTTATAATGCAATATCTTATTCTATACTATATGCGCACATTGATACAAACTCAAATTCTAATTGAGTTGCGTAATTGTTTTTATTTTTGTGCACACTTAGTCATTTGTTTTGTTTTTTTGGTGCAAATGGACTAAATATGTGAAATTAGTTTTTACAAATGTATAACCAAAACAATATATTTACAGAAAACTTGTTAGGCATTTTGTTAGCATTTTTAGGGTTTTTAAGGTCCAGTGCTATAATTTCACGAAGATGTAACCCCGAAAGACCTGGAAAAACTAGCCAACAGTTTGAGAAGAATCCACAGCAGACTCACTAACTTGTGTGGTTTCGATTGCGATGTCGCCATTCTCGCGGGAGCTTTCACTTTCTTTAGGGAACCGTTGGGATTTACTTGACATCTTGCTTTCATCTTCTTTAAGAAGAATCTCTGGCGGCTCTGAGGTTTCGAGGGGAAGGTCTTCAATTAGAGCATTCGAATCCAGATCAGTCTTATCGTCATTCGTATTTTCAGAAGTCAGGACACTGGGACTATCCAAGGCATTCATCAAGTCTTCAGTCGCTGCACAGAGTTCAATGCCATCCATGGAAATGTCTTCGTCTATTCCGCAGTCAAGTAACTCCTTGGGAGTTTCGACAAGCTCGGTTACGTCCATGCTTTCTATGAGTTCCGCTACGGAAGGCTCGCCATTTTCATCGCAAGTTTCCATGGCCTCCGCGCTGTTTGAGTTTTCTTGGTCTGTAAGCGGCTCGCTTTCAATAACTTTTTCTTCCTCCACAGATTTCTCTGCAACCTCTTCTGTATCCTCAGCAGAATCCTTTTCCGAATTCATTGAAGAATCCTTTTCGCAATTTTCGGCCGAATCCTTACTTTCTTCGGGTTTTTCTTTGTCCTCAGATATTTCCGTTTCCATTTCTTTTTCTTTGAGTTCATCTATTTCACTTATTTCTGCATCGGAAGTTTTCTCGGGACTCTTTTTTTCATTATCGGCAATTATAGTTGGATTAAGATCTTTCTCAGTCGTTTCTTCTGTCACATCTTTCTGTTCCTTCTGATCTGTCTTTTTCTTATCCAAAATGGTTTGTAAGTCTACTTCCATTTCTGCAGTATCAGATTTTGATACTTTTTCTTTCGGAGGTGAAAGTTCTTTTTCCGAAACCTTTTCAGATACTTCTGTCATTTCCGAAGTAGAAGGACTTTCTTTGGAGTTTACTTGCTCATCCTTTTTTAAAACATTTTGAGATGCGTTCTTATTTTCTTCATTTTTTTTATCCTTTGTTAATGTAATTTCATTGTCAGCTTCTATTTCTTTTTCAATTTCTTTCGAAGCAAGTTGTTCTTCCGATGTTTTAGCTTCTTTAGTTTTTATGCTTTGTTCTTGTGTTAGTTTTTCTTCCGTCAATTGCTTTTCCGTTTCGCCTATTTTTGCTTTTATTGCCGCTTTTAATAAATCACCAATTTTTTCTTTGCTTTTGATTTTTTCCTTGTCAACTTCAACAACCTTTTTAATTGCGTTTTGTTCATTCGGGGACTCCGTTTCCTCCTTATCTTTTGGCTCTTTCTCTTCAACTGCATTCAAACTTGACGTTTCCTCTGGCTCCATACTTTGCTGTCCTTCGGCCTCCAAAGAAGGATCCTTTTCTGCCACAGAATTCTTTCTCTCTGCGGCAAGTTGGGCCTGTTTGCGGCATTCCTCCTTCCATTTGCGGGCGACCTCGAACTCTTCCTCCGCGCGCCTTAACTTGATCACAACCTTCTTTTTCAGCTTGGCATCGAATTTCTTCATGTCCTCCATTCGCTGGCGCTCCAGCTGCAAAAGCGCCGGATTGGGCTTGTTTGTTGTCTTCTTGCGCGGCTGCTTCTTTTGGCCTGGCGAAACGGATTTGGGGCGATTGGTGTTCTCGCCGATGTCCACTTCCAATAGGCTGGCCAATATCGTGGAGCTGAAGGCAGCCACATCGATGTCGACCTGGTTGTGGGCTTCCCTTTGTTCCTTTTTCGGTGCCGCCGATGTCACTGAGGTTATCTTCATGATTGCCTTCTGCTGAGGCGGCTGCGTGGACGTCGAGGGCGTGTCATCTTCGTTGTCCGAATCGATGGTGATCGTATCCGTTTTGGGCTCCACAATTTCGATTTCATTGTCCTCGTCGTCGCTGGCTTGTTTTTCTGTAAGATGGATTATTGGATTATTAAGTAAAACAACTTAAGTAATAAGAAAAGCTCATATATATAATATATATAAATAAAACCAAATAACTTGATGTGATCAAAACGTAATTTGTATTTTTAAGTATGGCTCCTGGCAAAGTTGGCAAATACAGTTTATTAATGCTTAACCTATAATCTCAAAGTACAAAAACCTTAGCCTAGAAAACGACTGGAATGTAATGTCTAAATGTGGAGGAATCGCATCTCCTCGAGCGGAAAGTTCTTGCGCAGCTTCTGTAGCTTCCGCTCGCTGACCCGCGGATGCCGCTCCATCTCGCGACAGTAGCACTCGTAGGCGAACTTGGCCATCTGCCAGCGGAGCTTGCAGGCCTGGGCGTCCCGCTTGAAGCGCGGCAACCGCCTGGCCACCTCCGGCCAGAGCCGCTCCCTGGCACCCACATCGCTGTAGTCCACATGGCGGGGATTCCACAGGGTGGGATACGCGCGCATGGCCAGAACCAATTGCTGTGAGAACTGCTTGTCATCGGGCATGTCTTTGAGCTTCAAGTCGGAATCTCCACCCTCCGGGACACAATCCTGCAGCGGCTCGAACTCGTCGCGGAGGTCCTGCTCATCGATCTTGTAAAGGAAATACAGGCTGGCCAAGTACTTCGAGTACTTCAGCTCCAGATTCGCAAAAATTCCTTTGTCTTTAATACTTTTGAGGCGGAAAGATTTGTACATCTCGTACATTTGCTGCCAGCGCTCCACAAGATACTCGCAGGCATAATCTGAAAGAGTTGAGCAGTTCGTTTGGATTAGAAAACCACAATTAAAAGGCCAAATAAAAACTCACTGGGCGCCGACTTCCAGAAGTTCTGCCACAGGGACTTTCGGGTTTGCTCGTCAATACTGTTGAACTCGGGATCCGCTGACTTGCGCCAGAGAACCGGATGGCTTTTGGCAAAGGTGATGATGCGCTGGTCAATGGAACGCACCTCGAGTGGACGCACTGGCGCACGAGAGCCAGGTTTTGCTTTGAGTTTTATGATTGGATTCTTCGGCGGCTTGATGTTCTGCTCCATTGTGTTTTCGATGACGTCCAGGTGCTTGCGCTCGAAGCCATCGCCATCATCCTCACCGCAGTCTACCGCCAGCCACTCGCTTCTCGGCCGATCCCTGTTTTCCAAATAGTTTGTGGCCTTGTCGAAGTAGCCCTTAAATCGCTTCCCCTGCTTCAGGCGCCTCTCAATGCGAACGTAACGCTTCCGTACGTTTTTCCATCGCAGTTTAATATTATCGCCGCGTGGAAAGTGTGTGGCGATCACTCGCCACTGTTTGTTAGTGACCTCCTTCTTGCCGTAATCCGGATGACGAGTGCACCACAGCGACGGATACTCTCGGAGGAGTCTCGTCAACTTGCGATCGTAAGCGTGAGCTTGTTCGTTGCGATTCATGCTCTCCTCGGTGCCGAGTTCTCCGCACTCCTCGTTGTCCAAGTCATCGTCGTCTAAATCATCGTCCAGATCGTCCGGTTCATCGTAGTCGAAATCATCAGCTTCTTCTTTCTCATTTTCCGCTTCGTCCGGCTGCAGTTCCTGCACCTCTTCCGGTTCCTCCGGTTCATCAATGGGATCACCTTCGGCTCGAACTCCCAGTGGCATTAGCGGCGGCAGAGGACCGCAGTCCTCGCCATCCTTCAGATTGGCATGCAGGCTTTTTCTGTATTCATAGACCTGATTGTGGAAACTGCTGCAGCCCGTGTTGAAGAGATCCACGTCGTCCAGCTGGCCATAGCACACATAGTCCACAGCTGCAAGAGGAGAGAGTTAGCATCACTGAAAAAACTGCTGCTGGGTTCTATTCCATTGCCTGTTCTGGATGGTATTTCGCAAACACATGGACCAAGCTAAATCAAAATCTCGTCGTCATCGCAGCCAATGAAATGGAACTCGCAGAGTTTTTCATAAACACAGCATACTTACATGCTCATCAAATCATTATCACCATTAGCTTCAAAATAAAAACACACGCGGAAAACGAAAACCGAAAATCAAATGCCAACGCCCGTCCATGTGTCGAAAATACGCACCAAAGACAGGAAAAGGGATAATCCTACTACCAAGTTATGGAGTACGATTTATAACATTATTTTTTATATAAAAAGTTATGAAAGTTTTGTAAATAAATTAGCAAAACGTCATCTCGAATTTAACCTCTAGAATATATGTGTGGTATTTTTATAACAAATCTAACCTGATTTAACACCGGTTCAATTCTATTATAAGAATTATGTTAAACTCACCAGCAGCTAATTGTCCGTTTTCCAGACTGTTGGCGTCGTTCTTGAAGCCCTTCTCCCTCATGTCCACCAAACACTTCTCCTGCAGATTTTTGAACCGCCCGATGGCGTAGGTCATCAAATAGGACATGTGGATGTACAGCTCCTTGAGTTCCATAAAGTTGCGCACTTGATTGTAGGCGTTCGAGTGGGTGAGCGATAATACTTTGCCGGTGAGATGTGTGCAGATGTCCATGGCGCTGAAGATCTGCTCCTGCAGCTGGGCGCGTGCCTGGCCCATCGGCGTGTTGGGGAAGCTCTGCCGCACCAGAGTTGGTGCCTTCGGCGGAGGCGTGGGTAGCGGCGCAGGAGTAATCATGAGTGTCTGGCCACCATTGGCATTTAGTGGCGGGCCTTGTAGCGGTGGAGCCACTTGATTTGCGTTCCCAACGCGCACATGCGGAGCCCTCTGCTGCTGGTTCGTCTGCGGATTGTAGATGCCCATATTGCTGCCGTAGTTGCTGATGTGCACTGCGGGTCTGTTTGCCGGAATCGGAGGTCTAGGGCGGATGACCACACCTGAAGGAATGGATACCGTTGGCGGTGGTGGCGGTGGAGCTGGTGTCGGTTGACCGGCCTGCGGCATCTGGCGCTTCACCTGAATCAAACGGCCGTTGGGCAGACGATAGGAGTCCTGTTGCGCTGCGCTGTTTAAATCCACGCGGAACCCATTGATCGTGTGGAAAACAGGACCAGTGGTCTTCACCGAGTTCGGCACCACGGTTCGCCGCACCACATTCGGGGCACCAGGAGCAGGCTGCCGGTAGCGAATCCCCGAGCCACTGAGCACCAGCGGAGGTGGCAAACTGTTGCGCGGATTTGACATTGCAGAGGAGCCGCTTGCACTCCCATTGCTGTTGCTGGAACTCGGTGATGGCTGGTAGTTCTGCTGGACGGTGACAATTCTCGGAGTGGTGGTGATGTTGGCCGCCGGAACGGGCTGACGACTTCCCGAGGGCTTCTGTTGTACTGACAGTTGGCAGTCCGGCTCCAACATGCTAAGAAGATCCGGTGTGCAGACCACTTCGTCGTTGGAAGGCTTTGAACGCTTAGCTAGCGGCCCTGAGGAGCCGGCTTTCGGCATCGATCCTCTTTTTGTCGAGCTCACCGAGCTGGCATGGCTGCGTTTGGAGACGTTGGACTCTAGGCTCTCCATAGAGTCGGACAAACTGCTAGTTTTAGACTTGGCCAGGCGGCAGCAGTTGCTGTTATCCTTAAGCATATGGCGACGTGCTTCAACCTCGGGCAGCTGCAAGCTTTGAAGGGCTCTGTAATATAAGGGAAGTTTTGAATTATAAAGGTATGTTACAATTGAAACAATTGGCACTGCTGCACGAATCAATATAGGATACCATCACACACCTCTTTTGTGTCTGGATATAGTTAACCAAGGCCCAGTGCTGGGCGCGCAGTGGCCAGAGGATCTTGGAGGTGCAGCTGAAGCAATTCCAGTGCTCGTTTTGCTCAATGTCCACGATGACGCCCTTGGAGAGGTTCTTCACGATGCAGGACTTGCAGAAGACATAGGGGCAGGTGGAGCAGCAGTAGACTTCACCTCCTTGCCCGCACCAGCGGCAGTACAGCTCGGAACCGTCCTCGCCCTTGGAAAACTCGCCGCTGTTGTAAAAGTCGTGACACTTGACGCAGTGCGTCACGCGCAGGATGGGATGCATGCGGATGTTGGAATCGGATGCGGGCGCGGTGCCCAGATGCAGTTTGCACACTGTGCAGTGCACCTTCCGCTGGTTCACCAGATCCACGTAGGGGTACATCTTCATGTAGAACCGACGCTCCTCTTCCGAAAGCGAGGGGTGCATCTCGAATTTCGTACCTGGTTATGGATAGCAAGGAGTAATCAAACATCGAAATCTTGTGCATCCTTGAGTATCACTTACACGTGAAATCCACATCCAGTTTAGCCAGCGGTGATGGTGAAGGCGTCGCTACCTTCACCAGGGCACTTTCGGCGCCCGGCGTGCTGCCGCTCATGTTTGTATCCCTGTATCCTGCTCCTGGCACTTGCAAGTTCTAGGATCCGCGCGAATTTTTGCAAGAACCACAAACAATTCACAATTTAGTGCTGTCGCTGCAAAAAATATGAAGCGGCGCGTTAATCGCACACTTTTAATGCTTGCTAGCAACAACAACAACCTCAACACTGACGCGTGTTTATATTTTTACTAGCTGCGCCAACCGGCAAATTTACAGTTTTGAAATTTCCTTTAACAATTTGTGCACAGCAAAACTCATCGAAAATGCGAAAGAAAAGATTTTTTCACACATGAGAATGACAGCCAGCTATTCGGTATAATTTTCAATATGGCTGCCCCTTCGGTTCGAAGCCGAAGTCGATAATACGAAGTATATATAACAAGTTTGGAGCGATACTCTATGTATGATTTTGGAGGGAAACCCTTTTAAGTCTTATCCCTAAAAATCCTAAATATTTAAAGGTACAGAAGGTAAGAAAAGTATAGAATTACATGTGCCCAAATCCTTAAAAACTTCCGATCGTGAAAGAAACCAATTTTAAAAACCGCAGAAAAAAGCAATTTCAAACTTAATACTTGAGCTTTCTATTACTTTTAGGCTTATATTAAAATATTTCATATAGTTTTGGTATTTTTGGATAAAATATACTTCAAATTGGATCAATGTTTGCAAAACTCCACAACCCTAAAACAACTAGTTGTCCCTTTCGCACTTACAGGCAGTCCATTAAAACACGAACGCGTTAAGAAAGAGAACCCAGTAATTTACCAATCATTTTAAGAAATTAACAATACCAAAAGTTCAAAAATTATTAAAATTACGTGGCACTAACTTATATGGGTAAAATTTTAAACTTCGCCCAGTAAGATAGTTCAATGTAAACGATATTAGTGTGACCGTAGACGATATGCCAATGTTTTCAAAATTGCATATATAATTCAACTATGAATCAAAAAATAGAGATATACACAAGTCATTAAAAACTGCAAAACAATATAAGAGTGAAGCAAAAAATTTTAAACCACGTAAGAAATCAAGGATCATGAATTTTGTAAATTTAACTAGTGTAATTTTCTCGGCTAATCACAGATTTATCACGTTTCGAATGTCAATGACATAACTTTGCCTAAAAAACTTATAAAGTGATAGATATTGAAGACGGCAGGAAGCTTTAACGAGATCGTGATCAATTACAAATTCGACGTAAAATCGTAATAAAACTCTTATCACAAACTCCATTAAATTTTAATAAAGCTTGTTTTTTTCTTCAAAAATATCGATATAATAGTATCGATATAGTCGATATTTCTATCGATAGTTTTTAGTTAAGTTATTTTTTTTTATAAAACCTTCTTAAATAAATGCATTTTAAGTAAGGAAATTGTAATTTAAGCCCTTTAGCAGCTTCTCTACAAATATTAAAATGACACCCTTGTAATACCGAACATTTCATAAAGCCTGTGCTTTGTTAACTTATGAATATAAATAAGGCCATAAAAATGTTAATTTTACTTAATATCAGATATTGAAATTCGTCAAATGATACTAAACTACAGGGGATAAGATTCCATGAAGTCACAACTTCGTGAACAAGTCACAATATCGCCAAAAGGAAACTATCGCAAGTATTGCCCATCTCAGATGCAATACAAAAATCATTGTGTACGAAAACAAACTTTTCTGGAACTTTTGTAACGTTTTGTTGTGAAAATAAAATGTTGTAAACTTTTGCTTTCAAGATAAGGATAACTGACAGCTAAGAAGCTCTGGAAAAACAGACAAAACAATGTAAGCTGATTTTTTTTCCACCTAAGCATAAATTAGAGCGTTTCGTTCTTGATCCCGTTCAGAAATTGTAAAGGATTTCTGTGGTCGCCATGGAGAGTGCATCGGCTGCCAAGACGGGTGATTTCTTCTACGGATGGGATCTGCTCTACAAGACGGTCCAGTCCGAAGTGGACAAGAAGTCTGACCTCCTGATCGCCCTAGTCCACTTTCTGCTGACCAAGCACTACAACTTTCGCTGCGTAGGCATCGGCGATGATGTGAGTAGGGATCTATTGCAGTATTTATCCCTGGAATCATCTATACGATATTCCTAGAAAACACTGCCGGAGGAGGAGGGTAGTGAGCTGCTTCCGGATAACTGGAACGATGACGATACAAAGTACTCCTTGCGCTACGTGCACGACAAGATGCTGTACCTGCTGCTGGGTCACATCACCGAGGATGCTTTGTTGATAAACCTGATGGACATCAACACCAAGAAGGTTTCTAACATTTGCGTAGAACCAGAGACCCTAGTCGCCGCCGTTAAAGGAGGTATCACTACGTTGATGCCCAGCGCCTCAGAGATTGTCGACCGCTATCGCAAGGAACTGCTGGACCCCGTCTTCACCGGAAACTCTCGCGAGGTTACTACCCAGACAACAGCCGCCCCGCGCCCCAGCGGATCGGATCCCCTACGTATCGGCGAACCCAGACGTGGCGGGTAAGTCTTAACTACACTTTATAAATTGCCATGTTTAGTTAGCAATTGTAACACCCACTCTCTTATTTTAGATCTTTTACACCAGGAAGCTTTGAGCCGCGTCCTTTTGGCTTTCCAGACATTGGTCGCGGGGATCTGGACCCACTGGGTCGCGGTGGTCCTGGTAACCTGTTCACCTTTCCATCACGACCAAATATGGGGCCGGGACCTTTGCCTCGCTTCGATCCGTTCAGCCCTCTCAATCCGAATGTGCCAGGTCAGGGTGGACCCAATCCGGATCACATGCGTCCACCCAATTGGAATCCCGACTATTACATGTGATCTCCAAGAATGCCAATAATGCACTGGAGGCATAGTCTGGCATAGCTCGACATTAAAATCATTAGTTTAATATTATAAAGGCGGGAGATATTTTTTAAAACTAAGAAGTTGAATTAATTTTTTGAAAGATAAATTTATTATTTTTCATACACAATACAAAATATTTCGATATAAAATAAAAAGCAGCCAGAGCGACCATTCAGAAATTAGCAGGGCTGTTCGGGTTTTCGCAACTCTGTAAAAGTGAATACCCGAACAGGCCTGTTTCCAAATTGTCGGCTGGCCAAGAAAAATTTACAAAAATCTTAAGAATTAACTGAACTTTTAATGTAATGTAATGGCTATTCATTCAACTCGTACAACAGGGTAAACAAAATTGGCTCAAGTGCGTAATCTCAAAACAGCTAGGGGAAAAGCGCGAAGTATCCCTTTTCGTACCACTAAATATTAGAATGGTTTGCGTTTGCTCTTGCTTTCTCTTGTTTTGTTTGCTTATGCCTAGCCTAATATTATTTTACCATAATATTTTGCTAAATTAATATAATGTAAATAATATTTCAAGCTGTGTGCAGCCGGTTGACTTAAATTAGCTCTGCTCGGGCAGCATTGTTTCCGCGCGCCGGGAAGTGCAAGTGGTGTTTCTATTTGTGCCTTGGCCGCTCAAAATCCGGCTAAAAGCCCGCCCAAGTGCGGTGCGGTGCGATCTCGGCTCAGTCCCATTCCCCGATGAACATGCGTGGTGTGGGCACGTAGCCGCGCGTTGGCAGCGGTAAATGGCGTCCGTAGATGTGATTGTAAGGTGATTCAACAAGCTCCGAATCTACAAGAAGCACAGAGATTTTGGTTTACAAAACGGGTGCGGAAATGTTTTTCGGATTATGAATGAGATTATGTAGGGCGGATTGATTTTGGCGGTGGATCTAAGCAGGGGTATAGTAATCTTTGGTAAATGCTCTAATAGGTTTTACTTCGCGAACACATTACATCTTTGAAATCGAATTGAGATTCATATCAAATTTGTTTCTAATATAGTTTTCTTGAAATTCCAAAGACTACTTGCCACTACTCAATTCACCACCATTTGAATCAACCCTTTCGTAGTTTGTGTATGTACAATTGCGTTGCGTGACTGTCCAAGGAGTCCAAGGTACCGAGTTAGTAGACATTTCGTACAGTTTAGTGGTTCTGGTTCTGTTCACCGGGTAAAAGAGGTAACCATGACGCGTTGGCAGGTATAGTATGTACAGAGCGGCCCATTCTCCGACCCAAAAAAGGGGTAACAATAACTAATATCGATGATGTCTGGGCCATATAACCTCGTTTCGATTTAGAGCAACCCCATACAAATTCACGTGTCCGCCCGTTTCAGTAGTCGAGTATTTGGATTTTCTTCAGGCTGAGGCTGCGCGGCTTGCGGGGCTTCAGGTAGCCATAAATGGACTCCATGTCGCTGATGTCAAGGCGGCTGGCACTGCGCCCGGTTCTGGTGCCCGTCGCAGGAGGAGGAGCAGCGGGAGTCGCCGGAGGAGCCGCCAGGGTATTGTTCGCCGCTGGGCTGGTGGCCAATGTTGGGTTCATTGTTGGCCCGCTAGCTCCTCTGGCTTTTCCGCCTGCTGCTCCTGCTCCTCCCGCTGCTCCTCCGCCAGATGTTGCTGCTGTGCTTGCTGATGTTGCTGTCGCTTTCGCTGCTGCTCCTGCTGCTGCTGCTGCTGCTGCTGCTGTTGCTATACTTTTGTTTTTACTATTGAAATAATTTTTGCTTTTCAACATGTCGTCATTGTCTTGCTTGGCGTTCGTTAGCTGTCTTTTGTGCTGGTTGTTGTTGCTGTTGTGGTTGTGGTTGTGGTTGTTGTTGCTGTTGTTGTTGCTGCTATTGCTATTGTCATATCTTTGTCTTTTGTCAGCGTTTTGAGCCTGCTCCTGTCGCTTGCCGCCTCGCCAACTGGGCGCTGGCAGCATCGGCGGCTTCTTGTGGCCCTGGCCCCTTTTTGGTCCTGCCGCACCGCGCCCCCTGTCCGCGGAGTCCGTGGAGCCGCGCACCCGGTCATAGATGTTGGCCGCCGACGGCGCCTTCACCGCAATCCGCTTCCTGCCGCCGTACATGTACAGCGAGCCCTCCTCGTTCGGCTGCTCGAAGAAGCTCTCGGTGGACTGCGACTTGGTGCGCAGCGCCGCCGGCGTCCGCAGCTGGCGCAGATGCGTCCGGTCCACGTACATGTCCACCGTCTCGGTGCCCCTGTTGCGTCGCGGTATGTTCTCGGTCAGACCCAGGTCGTCGTCCAGGTCGAAGGCCATGTCGAAGTCATCGTACTCGTAGCAGTCGTCGTAGCGTTCGTTCCCCGCTCCCTGGGGCTCCAGCTCCAGCACGGAGACATCGCTCTCGCTGCACCACTTGACCACTCCCGGCCGGATCTCCGGCTCCACCTGGCTGCCGCTCAGCCGCTGGTGGCGCCGCAACTGCTGCTGGCTAAGGCTGCGCTGCGGACGAGGCGGAGGAACTGCACCGCAGAGCGGAGCCAGGGCGTAGCAGCTCACGCAGTTGCAGGCGGAGCTCTCCTCGGGCGCAGGTCGACGGGTGGACAGGCGCCGCGTCACCTGGCGACCCACTGAGTCCTCCAGGTTGTCGTAGTACGGCTGCGGCAACGAATGTTGCTGCTGCTGCGGTTGCAGCGGCGGCGGCGGCGGAATGTGTTGCTGCGGTGCCGCGACGTGTTGCTGCTGCAGGTGGGCGTGCCGCTCGCAGTGGTGACCGTGCCGGTGGTGTCTGTGGTGCGGATGTGCGTGCGGATACGCGAGGTGCGGATGCGAATGCGGATGTGCCTGGTGGTGGCTACGTGCTTTGTTAGCTGTGCTTTGTGTCTTGTTGTTGTTGTTGGCAGTGATGGTTGCCGTTGCCGTTGCAGTGGTTGCTGTTAGGTCCGTTGGCAGTGACAGTGGTTGTTGTTCATGTTGATGTTGATGTTGCATCTGCAGCTGCTGATGCTGATGCATCTGCACTTGCAGTGCGTGCGATTTGTGTGGTTGGTGGGGCGTGCTGGGCCCTCCCTGTTTATAAATACCTATGCCGCTCTCATAGCTGCGGGTCTGCCAAATCTGGTGGTGCTGCTGCTGCTCCCGCTGGTGGCCGCCGTGGTGGTGCTGTGCCGCATGCGCAGCCGCCGCCGCGGCCATCAGCTGCTGCTGCTGCTGCTGCTGCTGCAAGTGGTGCGGGTGCATGCCGCCCAGGTGGTTGTGGATCATCGAGGTCTTCTTCTGGCTGAGCGTGCTGATGCCGCCGTTGCCGATGTTGTTCCCGTTCCCGTCCCGCTGATCCTTGGCTCCCTGCCCGTTGTTTGGCTTCCCGGACTTCACAAAGTTCGGCACTCGGGCCCGCAGGCCGCAGTAGTAGGGATCATCTGCGGAACACACATTATACATTTTAATATACAATTAAACGTATGACTATATTTTTAGTGGTTATTTAAGAAAAACGATGATTTTCTTTACCTAGTAAAATTTATGGGTCTAAGTTGCTTTGTTATTGTTTGGAAATCATAAGAGTTATTCATAAAATCAGTAAAACAAAAATAAACAAGGCAGTAAATTGAGCATTAGAATATGCCAATAAAAATTGTTGAATTAAAGAATGCAATAAGGTTATTTTAGAACTTTTGCTTAGCGAACTTTGACTGTAAGTTACAAAACTTCGGGTTAAGAAAGTTTGATTCTATGTTATGTATTTATTCTTATGTGAGCATACACAAAAATTTGTTAAATATATTCTTCGTCCGAAGGTTTAAAATACTTCACGCTCGCCTAGTAAAACCCTTCCTCTATTATTCATTCATTCCCACAACGTTCTAAGCGAAGAAGAGATTTCAAAGAAATCCTAAGAGATTGCGGTGTCTCATAAATTCAGTGCTCAATAGGTATTTGGGTCAATGTGATTTCCGAGGCACCGTTGTGTAAGTCCCACCTAACATCGAGCGATCTTGATCTTACCATATTTCTTGTTATCTTTGCCCTTGTCCGATTTGCCACGCGACAGTTTGATGCGAGTCTCCAAGTCAATGTCATCGTAATCCGGCTGAAATGAGTGAAATATGCATAGCGGAATTAGAAGGAAAGTGGTTGGGCGATGGGCGATGGGCTTTGCGATCATAATTTTCCACTGGCCGTTGCGCAAGGTGTGTCCAGCAGTTTGGCACAGCGGACCACCGACCACCGAGCTCCCCAAGAAGCACTGGCTCGGTCGTTGGGCCCAATTGGCAATCGAGCTGCAAAGCAATCTGGCGGCATTCCGCGCATATTAATTACACGCGATTCGTTTGCAGTTATTTGCGGCCAGTCGCTGCTGAAATTCGAATATTATTGAGTGCAATGCAATGCAATGCAATGCCAATTGCCCACTGAGGCTCAACGGCGAAATCTTCGCGGGCAGTTCCATGAGTTCCAAGAGTTCCATAAGATCCATGAGCGTTCCATGAGGGAGACCCATATTCAGCGTTTTGCAAGTGGCCGCATTGCGGCATGCATGTGACCAAGCTTGGCCAGTCAAACTAACTAGCCAGCCAGCCAGCCAGCCAGCTAACTAAATAACTAAGTAACTTCGCTGGCGGTGCCCACGGAGTAACTCAACCCAGCGAGTCGACTCGACAGGTTGCCACACTTCTTCTGGCCCGGCGTGGCTTGTCCTACTCGTGTTTTGGCGCTGCCGAATTTGTTCCGACACTTTGCCAGCAAATGAGCTGCACTTGGGCAATCTCCCACACTTCGCTTGCTCCCCAGTAAGCCATAAAAAATATGTGTGTACTGCATGCCCAAAGATCAAAACCAAGTGACGTGGGTGTCACTTGTCATTAAATCGCAAACGAAACTCTAAACCCTTTGAACCTTTGCTGCACTATTACTGTTACTATTATTATTACTATCCTCAATATATATAGTATTTCCTTACCTTTGGAATCAGATCGTGCGAGTAGATATTATCCCTGGGCGGCAGTTTTGGTGGCTTCTCGCTGCGCTTGTGGGCCAGCTGTTGCGTCTGGAGGAGCAACTGTTCCCGGGTGGCGGCCACATGGCCTCCTCCGTTGCCGTTCAGGTGCTTGCCCAGCTGCTGCTGTTGCTGCGCGTGCAGCTGCGACTGGTGGCCACTGCCGAATCCAGAGCTTCCCGAGCTTCCGCCACTTCCGTTGCCCGCCACGCTGTAGGGATCCTCGTCGGGAATCGGAATGCGCGGGCGGTTCTTGATGTCGACAATGGGACGTTGTACTGGTTAGGGGAAAGTACATAAATATTACAAAATATATTATGGATTTTAAATATGATAAAGTTAAAGGAAAGGAAGTGCTTTAATATTTCGAATGTAAGAGTGTTTTAGGTTGAACCCAGTAGTAAAGAAATATTAGGTAGATAGATAAATCCAAATTGAACCCACCTGGCGGCAGCTTGCTCTTCAGCATGTCCATGGCCACCACGTTGACGATAAGCACCCAGATGGGGCACTCCAAGATGTCGTTCTCCGACTTGACAAACGCCACCGAGGAGAGGCACTGCGTCTCCAACCGGCGGCGATCCGGATAGGCGCGTCGCAACTCGCGGTTCACGTTCGACTGGAACTTCTTCATGTCGAAGAGCTGGCGGCGAAAGAACAATGCAGCGCTTATTAGCATTTGGAGTGGATTCGCATTCGCATTCGCATTTGGATGTGGATGTGGGATACACATTTACAGATCGCGATAAATGGCAGCCGTGCTAGTCGCACTCACCTTGACTATTTTTTCGGATTCGAGCGCCTGATTGGGCAGCTTCAAGATTTCGGCACCGATGGAGGTCTCCTCGTTGGGACTGCTGGCGGTGCTCTTCACGTAGACGTTGCTCTTGGCGTACCGCCGGATCAGAATGTTCCCAGCATCGTCCATTTTGATTTTGACACCCTTGCAAAGCAGGAAAGTTAATTAATATAAGTCCCCAAGATGGTGATATTATTTAAACCACAAAGAATAAAGTTTGCTATTCAAATTAGCTTGTAATATCTAAAAACGGGTTTAAAGCAGTGTAGAAACGTGTGAAAATTTTATACGACATAAAATAGTTTTAAGAACATTCTGATCTCTTAATCTTAATTGCGTTTGATAATATCTAAAAAATCTATTCAAAATACCGCCAAGTGCTGAGTGCGTACGCAACATAAAATAATTTAATTTATTTTTCGCATTAGAGAAATATCTTTAAGTAGTTCGCAATCTTCACGCCATCTCCTCCGCTAATGGAGATTTCTCGTCAATTTTTCGGGGTTTATTGTCCAAGTTAATTAAACCGTTGTCGCCTTGATTGTGATTGTGCCATAAATTGGAAACTTACCTGTCCGATGACGCGCTTCATCTCGTCGGTCTTCTGATCCCTCATTGGATTGTCGAAGCCGCAGAGCCCGATTCTGCAAATGGAGGTAGACCAAGTTGGGCAATAATTAGACGGGCATAATGAGCGTGTTATTAATTGCGAATCAATCAGCTGCCGCATTTGCGTTAAAATCGATAAGTCGGCAGACAGCCCGCCAATGCTGCCAAAATGCCTTGCCACTTGGCGCCATTCACTTTCTGGAATCGAGGTTGCTGCCTCGAGTGAGTCATTTGCTTGGTTTCTTGGCCCGCGTGCCGCATTTTGTTACACTAAACGTTTGACAAAACATTTGCCATGGGCTTGGGTTTTTGGCTTCAGCCATGGATTTTGCGTTTTAAGTTTTGGCTTTTGGGCCCAAGAGAACTGTTCAATCGACTGGCTCAAATGCGCAGTGACAGTGATTTATGCCACATGCGGCAATGTGTGGCAGCTGCAGCCCAAAAAAGTATTAAATAAGCATGTCATATTTCGGCGCCAAGGCCTTAATTTTTATCCTAATTGTTTAGGCTCGAGAGCTGAGTCATTAAAAGCCTAGACTTTGGCTAACTGGTTATTGGAAAACTTTTAAATTAACCTCCTCTATCAGCGAGGTGATTTGTTTTGATTAAAATAATACCGTAAAATTAGTATAATCCAAAAAAGGGCTTATTTCGTATGCTCACAATAACTCTGGCCAACCTTAGTTGGGCCTAAACAATCCACCGAAACTGCAGCTCAGCCTTAACCGAATGATAAATGTTCGTATTTTCGTTTTTCTGATTTTGGTTTTTCCTTCGCCGTTAAGGTCGCCGAAAATGTCGGCAGAAATGCTAACAAGAAGCGGCAAGAGGAAGCCGCAGAGCCAAGACAATGAAGCCAAGCTAATTGTAATTGTCGTTTGCATAAAATAAAAGGCCACGGCAAGGGGCTTCAGTCGACGATGATCATGGTGATGCTGCTGAATTGCCAGTGGAAGTGGATGTGGATGCTGCTCCTGCCGCTGGAGATTCCCCACTTGACGCCGCTCCGTCACTATAATGTTTTATGTTAATTTGTATAATGAAGCGCTGCCAGTGCAGCAAAGCGCATCAGCAGCCAGAACAAGAACAACGGCAGCAGCAGCAACTAGCAACCAGCACCCAGCAACACCAGCTAGTAGCAACACCAACAAGTAGCAACTGGCAACAATCGCCGTTAGCATCAGTTTGGCATTTGGCCATGTGCCTTAGTTCTTTCTGCGCGTAACGTCTGCCGCTCGGCGCTGATTTATTGGCTAAACGCTTGTAAAAACCGTTGAAATGTGTGTCAAAGTTTTCCATGAAACGAAATCGACATGGACGGGCTGTGGTGGTGCTGATGTGTGCCCCTCAAGGTTGAGCGCTGGCTGCCGAAAGCGGATTTGCAGTTCTTTGTTCGGTAAATGCTTCGTTAAATTCGAGCCATCAAAAGCGAAATGTTATTAAACCTGAATGCCAACAGCTGAGAGCAGATGGGTGTATAAGAAGTACAGGTGGGCCTGGCTAAGGAGAATGTTCTGTACCTCAAGAACATTTACTTGAACGTTTACTTTTGGAAAGAGCTGTTATCCATGATTAAATGAAGATTGTTTTGTTCTGGATTTAGTTGAAAAGGTTGTATCTCACCAATCAAGCATCCTATGAATTTATCTTAATGGTACAGTTTAGTTTCTTTAGTTTACTGTACTGCTCTATGGTGTTAGGCTATTAAGCTAAATTCGAGAAACAGCAGCCCAACCCACTGACAGTTTAATGCATACTTATACTTATTCAGAGCATGTCTTGTGGACATTCACTTCGATGGGGACCAGGCATTATCGCACCTTAGCATGATATCCATATCTATATAGTGTGTGAGTATGTTGGTTGCAAGGTCGTCTGGTCTCAGGACTGGACTCGACTTGACACGCCTAAATGAGCTGGAAATGCGAAAGGCAACGGAGCCCAGCCGAAAGCGAGAGTCGATCTTGCCAACTTGCTCTGCAAAACTGGAAACCGAAGCTGCGATTTTGGAGTTCAAGTTAAACGTGTGCAGTGGGTCAGGCTGCACTTGCGAGGACGAGTCGGGCAGCGATGGAGCTTCTTCGAGGAAGAAACCAGACGAGCGGACCAACCACCAACCACCAACAAGCAACCACCGAGCGGTGCAGCCGTTAAAAAGTTGCAGTTAACGGCAACTGGTTTCGAACGGTGGTTGGGAGCAACTTTTGACCTGCGGCCAGTGGGCAAAAACAATGTCCAACCGGTTCGGCTAAAAATACCAAAGCAAAGACACCGATGTGGCCATATAGCCAATATATATTGGCTTAATGGGCGTGCATGTGGTCGCGTTATGTGCTCAAGTAAAAGTCGCCAAACGAAAGACTTAGGAAACGAACCCTGATCGCCGAACTAGTTTCGCTCGATTTGGCTTTAATTAGATTATGGCTAATTATAGGCAACGCTCGTTCGGCCAGAGCATTTCCCGCTCCAGTTTTGGGGTCGCACCTTAAATTGCGGACCGAAGGCCGTCGCAGCTATTGTTCTTGCCCCGACACAAATGTGGCACGTGTGCCGCCGTGGCAGCCGCAGCAACAATGACAATGTTGCTTTTGCAACTACCGCGGTTACTCAGCAATACTCGACGGCAGCGAGCAGCCCCCTAAAACCCAGTGAAAAACAGGCTGAAAATGTCTTTTGTCTGGGCAACTCTCGCAAATCTCAACCTTGGCGCGCCCCTTGCCTTAGTTTTTTCCGCACGAAACATGCTAAAAAAAAAAAAATAAATACGAAACAAAACAAAACGCGGTGTGTATACCCATATTGTGTGTTGCAATCGGAGCACAGCTTGATATTATAATTTGATTTCCACTTCATTTGTTCCCAGCCACATGCAAATTCGATTGGCAACGCCCACGCAACGAAGTGTTTCGCAAAACTCGCCACAAACTGTCATAAAGCGAGCGATTTATATTGGCGCCGTTTCAATTGGGCTTCGAGTCGGGGGATAATGTAATTGCCGGACCACAATAAGTGCTTGAGGATTGGCCATTAATTAGCCGCGCTTGTTGAAGCCCAATGTGTCTCCAAGATCATCGATCGCAGTTCGCTGGTAAAGTGTGCGTGTGGTCCTCGTTTTGAGTGTTGCGCCCACACCAGCAACTTCCAACTAGCAATCTCAACCAGCAACTTCCAACCAGCAACTAGCAAACAGCAACTAGCAACATGAGCGTCAGTCTAATTAATTAATTTACATGCAGCTGTGGACTCCACAAATGGGAATTTGTCTATGCATGCAACTCCAAAAAATGTGAGTTAGTACGCTAAACCTAACCGATGGCTAAATGCTCTGGCTGGGAATAAACATAAATCTAAACGATGGTAATGAACCTAAATGAGGCAACCAAGCTTACAAAAGAATCGTAAAATTGGCAAGCATAACATTCTTTAACGCTTCGCATTCATTGGTAAATTTAAAAGGTTTTCAATAATAGTTGGGGTTTATGTTATGTTTGAGTTGTTAAAAGTTATAAAAAATAAGCTATATCTTAAGAAAACTTAATCCTAAACTTACGGCAATAACTTAAGTATAAAGAATCAAACTTAATGGCATGCTTATGATCTTTGAATGATTTAACTTTGGAAAAAGTTGAAGGTTACAAATTGTTTTAACAATATTTTATGTAAAGCCTACGCAGAAAATAAATAATGTTGGCCGTAAAAAATATATTTATGCATCAACACTTTAGAGTTACTCCGCTGCAGTTCAAGCAAGTTGATAGTTATTGTTATGGGCACATGTACTCGTATTTTGGATACACAACACCTATCATAGCTCAGATCGCAGTGGTGGCTCCATATATTTGCATACTGGCCAGATTTCCAGCGAAGAGCGTTGCGTGTGAAATGGCATTCAGCTTGCACGTATGCTGATGTCTTTGGGTTGGCACATTCAAATGCAATTCGGTTAACCCGAAAGATAGCAGCGGCTAACAAGCGCTGACAGCGGCTAATTAAACAAACAAGCTGCTGGCCCTAGACGGCCATAAGAAAAGGCAGAAGTAGGAAGAAAAAAAAAACAGCAGCAGGCCCAAAGACAAAGACAATGGCAGTGACAAGTACAAGGGTCTTTGGACCACACTCAGACTCATAAACAAGGGGCAACATGGCCATAAATTATCTTTCCCGTGGTGTGCATGTTTGAAGTCGGCGGCAATTGGCAATTGATTAACTTGACACTCTCGGCATGCAAAGGCAGTTTTCGGCTTCGGTTTCGGTTTCGGTTTTTTCCCTCAGATTTTCCGTCTCTGCGACTCTGTATTTAACCCCCAGTTGACATAAACAAGTAGTCGAAAAAGCCCGAAAGAGCCAATCTCCGGCAGAAGAGGGGGAAATTGCAGAGAAAGACTTGCCATGACAAGAGCAATTTGCATGGCCAATCTGTGATGACCTCGTCACGAATGAAAACGAATTGAATGAATGACTTTCGTTATTATTTTCAATTTCATTTGTTTTCCCCTCCATCTTTCCATCTTCATTGTCTCCATCTTCATTGTCGGCCTGCTGGCAATTTATTTGTGTTTTCGCTGTTGACATTTGGCTGGCAGCAACTTTATTTGTGGCCATTTACAAAGGAAGCCGCCGCTGCCACACGATCTCCTGCACTTCTGCCCTCCTGCACGTGATGCCCTTTTTTGGCCATCTCCTTGTGGCCGTAGATTTCAATATTTGCACTGAATAATCGGCACATCCATGCCCATGTACTTAGCATTAGCATTAGCCTAATGCATTATGCATAGATCCATTGAATTGTTTTCTTATGTTCGGCCTGAATACTTCTTGACATTTCGGATCCAGCAAATTGCCACGGCAATTGAGCGTACAGCATTTGGCATTTGGCAATTTCTGGCACGCAACAGCAATATTTTTGAGGCGGAATATGTTAATTAGGCCCTCGCTGCAATTGCAACCTCCCAAAAATACCAAGAACCGCCGAGAGACCCCCAAAAAAAAAAAAACGAAATGAAAAAACTAACAGATACAAGCCGAATTCTTGGCTCAAATTGCTTTGGCAAAACGGAAATCGCTCATTTCATAGAAATAAGCGCAATTATTAAAGCATTTTCACCCGTTTTTCGGTTCGTTTTATTCTGTTCATCGCGCAGCTTTTCACATGCTACAAATTGTTTCCACTGAGGTCAGCGTTTTGCAATGCCCCGCCCGAAGGTTCTCCGCAACTTACATCTCTTGCGTAGTGAAGTTCATCGGGGGAATTAAATTTTAATGGCATGCCCATCAATTTGATGGGCGTTTCATTCATTGCCCCTTCGAGAGCACATCACCAGGCATTTATTATTACAGCAAAAAGCCAAGACGGCCAAGCGAAGGTTACAGCCATTCGCATCGAAGTTGGCGATACACTTGTCGTGGGAATTACGAACACGTTTTGGAAATATAAAAGAGCTGGAAATCAGTTAAAAGAATCTGCGTCTCAGCTGGGAGTCCCCAAGTTAAAGAATCAATTATGTTATATACATAATAATTATATACATAATTATATATGTTTATTATTTATTGAACGAAATGATAAATTACCCATGTCTGTAGCAAACTGTTCATCAAAATGATGCTACCCCTTTGAGATTTCAATTCGCAGAAAGAAAGACAACGACGTAGCTCCTGCTGGGTATTTTCTCTGCCAGTGGGTCAAGGGCATATTATTTTGCTAGTGCTGAAGCCCCAACCGACATTAATATTTATGCTTTTTGTGTCTCATTTTGTTTTGTTTTAGCAGAGTTCAAAGGCATAGTTTGCCCATGTTTAATGTGTTTTTTGCCTCGGTCCCTCTGTTTGTTTACTTGCCATCGCTTTGCAATGACTGATTATTATGGAAGATGGAGGGATGGAGGACGGGATGGACTTGACCTGCAACAACTAGTACTCACCGCATGCCGTCGAATCCGTCGTCGGATCCATTAATGGTCAGCACCGGGGCACGTGCGTACGCCTTCGCCACGCGCCGATTCCGCTCGAAGACGATCACTTTGGCCCAGATCTCGTCGTCGATTTGGGTCCATTTGTCCAGCACTTCCTGAATGTGTTCCTGGAAATCAAGAAAAGACAAGGAAAATATTGAAAAACTTTCGAAAGGCATACGGAAAATATCACCACATCAACTTAATTGTTTCTACTGCGTCACATTTAATTTACACGAATAATAGTATGCAATTATTTTCAATAGCTAACAACAAAAATTTCTTGTTAAAAATGAAACCTGAATGAAAATTAAAAAGAGCATAGTGCAAGAGTCTCCGAAATTGAACAGAATGCCATAGCTTTAATTGGATTAATAAGCAACACTGATAGTATCACTAACGTTAACGAACAAATTTAACGATCCTTTCAAAACCTATTAAAAAGCAGGCGCAACAAAAAGGCAAGGAATTCCCAAAAAATCAATCGATTTGATCCTAAAAGATTCGGAACTCGTTTCGGGGCATCTGGAAAATCGCATGGAAAACATAACGACTGCGACTAATGCTAGCAATTTTCACTTTCCATCGTGCTCGAGTGTTTGTGCCAAAGTGAACGGCCTTGTTGGGCGCTTGCGTTTTAAGTTTTTTTTTTTTGTTTTTTTTTTTCACTCACTTTACTTTTACTTATTTGAGCTGCCTTTTTGTTGCCTGGCTGCCATTACAAGCCGCGCTCTGTGTTTGCGTTTGTGTTGTTTTGCAGTTTGTTAAATAAAAGTTAAAATCAAATCGGAGCAAATGCTGACACGAACACAGCCAGACGAGAAAAGACCAGAGCGGCGTTTTCAGGGGGGGTGTTTCAGGGGGGCTTTTCATGGGTTTTCGGCTCGGTTCGTGGTGCAGTGAGACATATAAAATTATAGACAACGATATCGTTGCTGTCGGTGGTGTTGCCTTTGCCTTTGCCTTTGCCATTGCCTTTTCAGCTTTTTCCACCGCTGCAGCCTGAGCATTTGTGTTGCTCTGCTTGAAGTCTTTTTTATATCCAACAATATACTTATATGCATAGATATTTGAAGTGCTGCAAGGCTTTTGATTGCAACTTTGTCTGCGAAGTTTGCACTGCTCTGCTCTCGACTTGCGTCATGCCTAAGTGCACTCTGGAAATATTTTACATTTCTGGCTTATATAAACCGGCTGGCACATAAAGTGGACTAGTGCTATATGCTTTATAACGTTTCAGTTACTGAATTCCAGGGCTTTTAATCGATTACTGGATCAGCGTCTCGAGCAAGTGGCTTTAATGAAAGCAAAAGTGGATCAGCGACTAAAAATTTATGGCAAACAAATCGCTTTCGTTGCATAAACATTAAATAAATAATACATAATACCTCTGCCATTAAAAGATCACAGCTCAATTTAAGCATTAGAACCCATAATTTAATTTAACCTCTGAAGTAAGCCATTAAATTGTACATTAATGAATGCATATTAATGTTTATTAGCAGATGATATGTCTTTGGAGCGTTTATTAGCTCTAAAGCTTCGGAGGTGATATTTTTTCCACAGTTTATATTTATTGCCCCAACCCATTTTGCTTTCGTATGTGTGCACATCCAAAGAAAAGCCAAAAAACCGAACAGCTGGGTTGTTTTCCCTCCGTGGCTGGCTGGCTGGTTCAATTAACCCGAACAAAGAACGTCATAAACAAAGCCATTAGCCCAGTAACCAACATGCCCACAATTTGAGCCACTTTTTTGGCTTATAATAATAGAAGTAAATATGAAAAATATGAGCCACAAAAAGTGAGCAGGCAGCGAGCATCAAATGTTGGCTTGGCTTTTGGCCACAATTCTACTGACGGACTGGCGGACGGATGGACGGACAAGCATTTTGGCCAAAACTCGTCTAGGCAAGCTCACTCATTCCATTCAGCGGGCACACACATTAAAAATGCAAATAAATCATGTAGTAAAACTTGTTAACCTTTTCGGATGCTTTGCGTTTGCGTTTGCGCACTCGGCCTGCGAGATCGAGAGTCTGGGAGTTGGAAGCAAAGCACTTTTGATTTCATTCCGTTGGATTCTTTGGGCAGATTCACTTCACTTCAGGTTTCACTGGCGGCAGAAGAATCTTGTAGGCCTGAGACTCGAGACTCGAGTGCCGACAAACTGGTTACAACCTGCGGTTGTTTCTCATTTCTCATATTTCTAGGCCGTGCAGAGACGACCTCAAAATGCCGAAGTTCACCGAGTGGTTTTCGCCGTTGCTTGGCTTTTAATTAGTCGCCCCTGTTGTTGCAACACAGAAGCTGCAAGCTGCACGCTGCAAGCTGCACGCTGCAAGCTGCAGAGTGCAACGCCGAAGTGCCACACCGCAAGCGCGTGTTCTCCCTGGCGTATACGTAATCTGGATTGTGCATGAAATTAGCTCGAACGAGTTTCGGAACGGGTTTCGATTAGCATGCGAGGAGCATTAAGTCAGAAACAGAAACATGAATTATACGGATTTTTGGCCAGACGAGCGACGAGTGACGTCAGTGTGACGGCGACGGCGACGGCGACAAACCAACCGCATTTTTGTGGGCGCAATTAAAGTCCATTATTCTGTTGCAAGATCCGTAATGTAGCCCCATTGGCTTAAGCTATAAGCTTGGCTTGCAACACGTGCAACGCCGCCGAAGATGAGACGCTGGAGAATCCCCGTCGCTGCTTGCACTTTTTCGTGTAAAATGTTGTTGAACTTTTGCAGTCACGACTTCCATTCCACCAGCCAGAGCAGCAACAGATGCTCGCAACGCTCCGAGTTGACATTTAATAAAATGATTTTTATTTGGGATCCGGCGGCTTCGGCGGCGGCAACTGCGGCGGAACTCTTTGTGTCTGCCAGGTCAATAGATACAATCGCCGCAAATTATTACGGTCTTGATAAATTCATCTTGTGACAGGTTGCACCAGCAGCAGAAGCAGCAGTTGCGTCCAAAGTTCATTGATATGTTTATTTTCAATTTGTTTGGTTAGGCCAGGCCGCAAACCTAATGCCAAGTGGGTCTGGCCGAAAAATAAGAAATCTAGGTGTATAATTTATGCAAATTTCTGGTTGACATATGGTAATTATAGCCCAGAGCGGACCAGCTCTTCCGCCAGCAGGTAAATCAATCAAGCAACGAGCAGGAAACTCAATTGATCCTGGACTTTGATGAAGTGGCAGCCACAAAAATTTCCATTGAAATTGTCGTATAATTTTTGGGCTTAAAAGCCAACCCACATCATCAGTGTCTCACAGTGTGTGTAAGTGTGTGTGTGTGTGTCTGTCGTCTCGTTTTAGTGGTTTTTCCTGCTTATTTTGCGTCAACGCCAAATCCTGTTGCTCGGGCCAGGCCAAAAGCGAGACCGAAACCAGGTGAACGGGTGCCAAAACAACCGTCGCCAGACAACAAAATCCAGGGGGAAAAGGAAAACAAAGGAAAATGCTGAACGAGAAAAGCCTGCGCGTGGAAGTGGAAAAAAAAGCGAAAACTGTGCAGACCAGCGAGAAAAACTTTCATTTTCACGAAAACGAAAACGAATGCGAAAAGACTTTGTGTCTCTTTTTTTCTGTCCGCTAGAATTCTGGTTCGATGCATGCAAGTTTGTTGCCTAAGTCTTTTGTTTTCTCAAGTCAATTTTTTTCTCCGCTCCGTTCCCAGATAATAAATTTGTAAACAATATTGAAAATAGCACAACGGCAGCCAGAGCAACCGAAATTGCTCAATAAGCGCCCCGAGCAGCCAAACAAGTCGAATCAAAGGGCTAACAAACCGAAGCAAGCGAACAACCCTCGACGACAAAAGGAAAATTCAGACATCAGACATCATTGCGGCCGTTTCCATCATGGGAAATACAGTTTTTGTTTTTGTGGACGCCTTTGTGTGGGGCCAGACTAAACGGAATTATATAGATGCCACGCTCACGCTAATTGCAACATACCCATAGACGGAAAAAGACAAACACACGAATCCAGCGACTGCTGCACGCTTTTCACTTTGGGCGAGGCCTTTGGCTCCCCGAATCTCCGATTTCGGAGTTCGGATCTTGGATCTCGGATCTCGGAATCGCTAAACTCGAATCGCAGATGTAAACGAAATTTATGCAAATTTCCATTAGAAATAAAACATCAATTTAATAGGCAGCTTTTTGATGGCTTTTTTTCGGGTGTTGCTGCCGCGCTTTGTTGCCGTATGAAGTGCAGTTAACCCAGTTGAGTGCGTGGGCAGCACCGCCTGCCAAAAGTGAGCTGAAAAAAGTCATCAGAGCTGCGCAACCAGCTGGGTAAAAGCCAAACAAAAAAGCTTAAAATAACAACGGGGTTATAGATAAAGTGAAGTGAGCTATAAACGGCTAGAATGCGTTCAAAATAATAAAAATACAATAAAATACAAGGAAACTAAAGTTTTATTAAATTCGTGCTGCACATATTGAAATTTTGTCAGTATTTATTGGTCTTAAAATCGTACTCCCTTATTAGATTTGTATCTCAGGGGTATTTCTGTATTTTACTCAAACTCTTTTAAAAGATATAAATCACTTTTTCACTGTTTTTGGCTTGCAATAGATTTCTTAATTCACCCCAAGACCTTACCCACAAATCTTAAACGCTCGAAATAGTTCAAAGGTTGAAATTAGCCTAAAGCCACAGTTTAGAGAGCTGCAACGCAGTCGACTTGCATTATATACGATCGTAGAGCCAAAAAAAACCCCACACACCCATGGACTACAATGCTGGGCCCACTAACACTCCTTGGTAAATAGCCAAAAGGGTTAGCAGCAGTTAGCAGCTACGTCAATGGAATTTCCACACATAAACAATACTCGTATACTCGCAACTTGCAAAGAGAAACGGCCCCAAAAAAATAATATATCGTAATCGAAGATGGGCGAACGAAAAGCGATCGGCGGGCTCGTGCTGGGCTTGTCCAAACATTAGGGTTACCTATGGCGTTTTTATGGCCATAGTTACAGCGGCTTATTGCCGTTGCCCGTTGGCCATTCGCCGTACGCTTTTGGCCGACTCCACCGATTCCACCGACTTCTCTGCTTTACTGCCTTGGCCCGTAGGCAAATTAAAAATGCACAACGCAATGCGATGGCCTAACGGTAATTAATGCAATTGGTCAATACAACAAACACCAGAAAGCCAGGCCAAAACAATGAAATTAAACGGAAAAACAGAAACCCAAAGCCTCGGCGTTAGTGCGTCTCATGGTGACCCCAATGCGGTGGACCCGACTCCACCACTCCGCCACTCCGCCTGCCGCACGTGTTGAGAATGAGCGACAGGAAAATAGCCGCAAATCATAGAAGCCGACTGTCCAAGTTGGGCGGAAGTCGGCCTGCTCGACGGTCGATGGGCCAGGGCCAGTTCTCCACGGTTCTTCATAGGCTCACCAGAGTTTATTTTTGGTTTGGAGGTGCCGCGGAAATCACGGAAAATAAGGTAATTTGCCAAATTATAAGTTATCTAATGTAAGTCCTAATACAAATCTCTACGGTTTGATTTTTAAACTTAAATGAGGCATGGATTCTTAATTATGGTTAAAGAATAAACACATCTTAAAGCTGGAATTGATAATTTTAATGACTAACTTAAGAATAATGTTCTATCAATATCTATATATTGTGCAAGCTCGAAAATGTATTACGTTTTCTTACATAGTTTATATTTATAGGTTAACAATTTAAAGTATTCCTCAAATGGAATAGAATTTCTTGCATCTATGACTTACCTTGTATAGTTTATCCTTCTGGTACCAAATGTCCTCCTCCTCCTCCTGCTGGGTAAATGTCTGGTCGAGATTAAGATCGTCGCGTGAACGTGATAGAATTTTTCGCCGCGACACCATCTTGTGTGATTTCTGGGGTCTCTGTCCTCTGCAAAGAGGGAAAGATATCAAGTCATAAAGGGTTGTGTGAATATTCGCGTTATAAACCAAATACATAATATGGGCAGGGAGATCTTAAGGAAGGCCGCCGCATAACGGTTCGTAAAACAGCAAACACATCAAATTTCCTCATTTTGCGCTGACAGGTCCCACAAAAAACCCAAAAAAATATTTGACTCTCTTCGAATCGCTTAGCAAACAGAATTATGGCATCGGCATCCCTCGGGTTTTGAGGTCAACGCACCTGAAACTGGGATATGCCTTTTGTTTATGACCTGGACTCCCTTTTTACAAGTCATCCCGCATGCAGAGAAGCTCTTAAGACCCCCTAACACCAATGCAATTTGCCTTCCTGTATCTCTCAGTTGTATGCTCTGTTTCTATGTGCCCAACTTAATGTTTCTTTCGAGCAGAAGAATTTATGTGTAAAACATGCAATTTTTATTGAAATGGCTTGTTATGACGATCATGTTGTGCGAGCTACGCATCGCAGATTCGAAATTGAGATCCCAACTGCGATTTAAGTTGTGAATCAGACGGAGCATATGAGATACCATCCAAGGCACGTTGAAAGCAGTCACAATAAAAGTAAATAAAGAAGAAATCACCTGTAAGCTGAAACAGAAAACAAGTGTTCAATTGCGGAATGGGGAATACCCTTTTGGAGTTAGTACTTTGTAAAGCAAGCAACGATTTATTGTAATAAAAGCATGCGTAGAAAAACTTAATTGCAATCAATTTTATTTAAATCTATGAATGTTATGTGAAGTATTTATAAATACTTCATTTTATATTTTTAAGAGTTTTAATTGTTACTTTAAACGTTTTCGTTTTACCCCCTGTTGTTAGAGTATTTCGATTGAAGTCTTTTGTTTTTTCACGGCTCAGATTGTCAAGTTGATGAAAAAACGTTCATTGCATAATAAACATCTATGGGGGCTTGGAGCTCGGGGCTTTGGGGGTTGCGAAGCGTGTAGCGGCAAGAAAGTGCCCTCTCCCTCGCTCCCCTTTCTCCCTCTCTCCCTCTCTTTATTCGAAACACTCTCCTTCTCCCTCGCTCCCTCGAGAAACATGCAAATGTGCGAGGTTCGCTAACCTGTTGTCATATATATTTAGCCGTCTTTGTTATTAGTGTCTATAATTGTGATGTGTCTGCTTTTGTTGGCTTTCTTTTTGCAGAAACTGTGCGTCCGAGTGATCGACGTCTTTTTTTCAGATCCGACAGTTCGGATGCTGCAAGGGCTGCTGGCTGGCCATAAATATTCATCGCCTTTTGCGCAATCTCGACTGCCGACTGCCGACCATATTGTCAACGATCGACGCCATTTTTTTCGCCAGGCCATAGATTGCAATCGCATAACAAATGTTGCCGCTGTTGCAGCCCGATTTATGCAACAAAAGCCGTTAAATTGTACAAGTCTCGGTGTCTCAGTGCCATTTGTTGCCGCTTTATTGAGTTGCATTTTCTTTGTGCACACAACACTCTCGGCCGGTTGTTGGCTGTTGAATGTCTCCCTGCCCCAAAGTATCGTTATTTATGGCCAACAAAGGGCCACTGTCTGCGACACAAAAACGAGCCCAGAAATCACAAATCGCTGTTCGGGTATATAGAACATATGTACCATATAGTCGAACAAAAGTTCGAACAAGAGTTCCTCAAGCTTGGCACGTACAAAACAGACGTGTTCTAGTTTGGCTCTCGACTCGGGTAATTACGTGAATTGCATTCCGAGTGTCATTTATGGGGCAGAAGATTTACTGGATGATCCACACGGATATACTTGTCTACTGTTTCTGTTTTGGTGGTACAAGTTGTAGGATAAGGCAGAGGATGTGGGAAAAAGTGGGTATTGTAGGAGCACATTAACTGTAGTCAAAGTCAAGGACAAAATAACTTTAAAATAAATATGTTCTTTATATTCTTTTAGAATTATATAATACAATTTCATTCTTTAATTTTCTTAAATCAAAACCATGTATCTTACTTTGTATGCCAAAATTCCCACCCATACACAAATATGCTTTTATCCAATTATCCAGGAGAAGTAAAGGCAGCAAAAAACACCTTTAATTTCACCGCATTCTTTATGGGGCACGTCAAATTAAAACACTTAAACGGCATCTGCCTGTGTTCCCGGAACAATTCTGGCCAAATAACGCTGACATATCAAGAAAGTTTCTTTCTGCCCCTGCGAATGACGGACAATTAACGGCCCACAGCTGCAGCCAAGCTGGCCAAGCTGGCCAAGAGGAGTCGAGTGGTGGAGTGGTGGCCAAGAGGTGCTCGAGTATCCTGCACACTCACAGCTCCTCAGCGGATGGCCTGTTTTCGTTGCCGGACTTTTGTAAACAGAACAACTGTGGATGCCACTTGATGCCGTAAAATAAAGTCATCAGAGCCTTGGCTTTTTCCTTCATTTCTCATTTTTTATCTGGCTGGATGGTGCGTGTTGACTTTGCTGATTTGGCCGCATGATAATTTCCCTGATCTTTTACAGTTACAAGTCCCGAAGCCAAAGGAATTGGGAAAATGTGCGCGTCCATTTGGCTCGCAATTTTTCAGCCATCAGCATTCACTTTTCGCTCGAAAATAATAAATTTTTCCTTCGCACACGCAAAAATGTGCAGCAACTTTCACAAGCGAAACAAAAATAAAAATAAAAACATCAGTCAAGGCTAACAAAAAAGCAGCTATTTGAAATCATTTAAATAATGCCAATTGATGATTATTTCTTAATTCACTGCAATCCGCCGCATCATCATCCAAGTTCAAACCGCGCCAATCGAACTCGGATTTGAATTTCAGATTCGTTGAACTTTCACAATTGTCCAACGAAATGATATTGAATTATAAGCAGGCATTTTCCGCGCATTTCCGATGGGTTCAATAACTCTGCGCCGGCGGATCGAAATGGAAAGCAAAATACACAATAATTTCGGTGCAAATATTGATTTGGGAAAATGTGTCGAAAATTACAGATGGGCTTGTTTGCTGATTAAGAGTTTATTCATTATGCTGCTGTCATTCCCTGGCTCTATTAGTATTTTAAATTCCCACAACAAAGGTGGCTTCTTTTTCGACTTCTCAACAGCTGACATTGAAGCTGCCCACACGGCATTATTCTAAAAGATGACGCCATACGCTTAAATCCGCTGTTTCTCACAGATGGTGGGTATATACTATATACTGTATATCTTACGTAGGTTCAAAATAGGTAAACATATCATAGTTTGATAAGGAAAGCTTTTGGAGTAAGCAAAATAAATAGATATTTTGTGGAAACTGATTTATGAGGGAATATTAATGTTTTAAATAAAATATCAATCGGAATATAATTTTATAACTGTTCCGAAATTCAAATACTTATCAGAATAGCTTGAATATTTTCGTTGGGCGTGATATTTTCTACGAAGAATTTCCCCAACAATAAATTAAAACGATGAGCCTCAAACTTTATGATTGACAAGCGGAAAACTCGTTTCTCTCAACTTTCTACAGAACTTTCCTCCGCTGGTCGTTGGAATGAAACTATGCATAATTTAATGACAACATTCGCTGCATATTCAAACACCAGACAACCGCCGACAATCGCGCACTTTATGAATGAAAGTCAACGTCATGAATTATTGTAGATTCACGAGTGGAGACTCTAGGCAATCAATAAAGAATTTTGATGATGACAATCGTGCTGACAACGCTAGTTGCATATTGATCGCGTCGGTGAATGTAAATGATTCTAATGCAATTGCACCTGGCGTGGAGTGGGTATCGCTGTGCCCAGTCAAGAGGTCGTTAGCTGCCGTGCTTCACTGTAGTGGCTAGCAACTCGTCTCCGCAGTGCAAATATCTTGCAGTTCATTTACCCGGCGAGATCCGAGATCCGAGATGATTGCATTGTTCGAGTGCGTCACGAGATGGCGAAGATTAGACGTGTCTACTTAGCTGAAAACCAGCTGAGATCAACAGCTTCCATCCATTTGGAGGCACAATTTCTGCACATTCATTTGCCAAACTCCGCTGGACGGCCAAATGTTAAGGTCAGAGCTCAGTTTTGTTTATTTTCTTGCCGCGCATTTTGGCTAGAAAGTATTTTTGGCACCCTAATGGATTCATTATGTAACCAAATACCTCATGAAAGTTGCCGGGGACCTAATGAAGCATCGAAAAATGGGATGGCGGAGGAACACTTAATACTTTCGCAGAAGACATGCCGGCCAAGAATGCTGGGGAGCCGCATGATTGATTGGCCGAGAGATGAGAATAGCCCGTAAGGAAATTGCTTTCACAGGGGTCAAGCGAAATGTTCCCGAAACGAAACACCATAGGCTGGGGTATACGATACATGTGGCCATTGATTTGTGTCCAAATTAAATTAAGCAGTCATTGACTTGTGGAAAGGAGGCAAAAGAAAGAGCCCGCCGTTTTCTAAGGTTGTCGAAATAATGGGCGTGCTGAGAAGAACTCAACGCAGTTTGGTAATCCGTTTAATTCTGTATTGGAAATGTCGGCAGTTCGGGAGAAAAATTATCCATTTGTTGGAGCGTATCAGATTTATGGGGTAACACTTTAACATTTAATAGTGCTCTAATCGAAAGGTGTGAATGTTTATTTAGGTGGCAAAGTAACACGTTTTTAACCTTGACCACAAGTTTGTTGCTAAGGAAGTGTTATAAGTTTTGTGTTAATAAATATTTATTTTTTTATGCTGGGAAATTTTGTGGCTTAAATGCCTTGTGATGATATGCAACTTCCGTTTGTTTCCAGTTCCTGTCACTTTCCCTTCGCCACCCACTAAATATTTGAACCCTTGAAATTGAGTAATGAATTTGGAGTGGGCGAGGGAGCCGCGGATCTGGCGAGCTGATCATATTTTCTTAACACTTGTCGGCGGTCGGCATTGTCTGCAAATGCTTCAATTTGCATAGCGTGAAAGTGGCGTGTAGTCGGAGTCCAACTTCAACTCAAATTCGCAGTCGCCATGGTTCAGTTCCTCGTTTGGGGTTAAGGTTTTCATTATGCGAGGCAGTGCGCGGTGCAAATTATGCAAAATTGCTCACATCGGGAAGCTAATAATGCGAAATCCGAAGCATTTAACATCGAATCGTATTGCGGAACTCGCTGGCTGCCGGGCATTTAACACCTGAGCGCATCAGCGGCGCATCATGGCCTCATCAGCGGTAACAGTAACAGTTAAAAAACCAAGAGCTACATATACATATAGCTAAAGCTAAAGCCAACCGATACCGACAGGTTGTGCATTTCGATTTCGCAAAACGTAAAAAACACTCGTATTTCCCATCACGCACATCTGGCGCTCGGCTCTCCATTCCGGCAATTATTAAGCCCCAAAATATGTTAAATCATATCTATATAAATGAATATTTGTGTGAGCATCTATCAGATACTTTTCAAAGTCATGTAACTGTCAGCGCTTTGCGCAATCCCCAAAGACAAACGAACGGATGGTTGAATGAATGGATGGATGGAGACGAAAGCCCCAGAAATTAACATTTCAATTTTTGAAGATCTCCGAATGTCTTGGATGGTTTTTTGATTGATTTTCGCTGCTAATGCTGCAGCGACCGCCGATGCAGCACTTTCAAAATGTAAATTTAATAAATTGCTCGACACCTTTTGAAAATCTCTTGGGGCATTAAATCAAATGATTCGAGTCAACAAAGAAAACCGTAACTTGGAAAATGGCTAAGCAAACGGAGTACAAAAAAGGTAAACAAAAAAAATCAGATGTCTTGTCTTGAGAAACAAAGAAAAATACCATGAAAAATCAATATATAAAAATATGGTATTTCATTATTGAAAAAGTTACAAAAATCATAATGCAGAAACAAGTTTTCCCTGTTGGTTTTTCTTTCAACTTCTCAAATTTGTTGGCTTTGAGTGTTTACTACTCCATAAATAATTCGAATATCATAACTATCAAGCAGCCACTAAAATGGAAAACACTCAATATGAAACGCGTAAAAAAAGTTGTATTTTCCGCTGTTGCTGTTCGCAGCAAACCCATTTTCTATCTCACAAATTCGTTGTGCCTTTGATTAACTGAAAACGCCACGAAAAACAAGTTGACACTTTCATTAAATTGAAGCGAATTTTTTCCGCATTTCGGCGTTACGTTCCGAGTTGCCCTGACCAAAAGCGAGGTCCGTGCAACAATTTGCTGGCCAAAAAGAGCGAAACAGAGAAACAGGCTACAACTTCAACTTCAACTAGAGTGAAAAGCAGAAACACAGACTAAAAACACGAATTTCAGCAAATGAAAAGCGAGAAAAAAGAAGACTGCAACTGGCGGCTGCTTCTGCTTTCGTTTTCGCCTGCACGCTCCAACTGCTCCAAAACGCTCCCATCAGGTGCGACAGAGAGAGCGCTACAGTCCGGCCAACGAAAGAGAGGGGAACAGTCTGGGGAGGGGAGCCGGGTAAACGAAGCAATTTGAAGCGGAGCTATGACAGCGCCGTTGCACTAAATTTTCCACAAGCGACTGAGTTTGAAACCGAAACCGAAACTGTAAACGAAACTGAAACTGATTTCTTTTAGCAGACCGGTGAAAGAAAGATATATGTATGTATATACTATATAGAGAGGGAGGAAGAGCGGTCTTACACCAAGAAAAAGTACTTGAGACCTCCAATTTCAAACCGGAAATCCGCCAAGAAACAGAATTCAAGAACAAGTTGTAAGGTAAATGGTCATGAAATAAGAATAACAATATCAAAATTGTATGGAACCTAATGGTACTTTCATCTTTCCTTGCAATCTAAAATTACTGTGGCAATTTCTATATTGTTTACCTCAACCTTTGAGCTTGCTAAGATATTAATATTAAATTTTTTATAATATTTGTTCACTGTACACTCGTGTTACGTTGACCACCATTAGTTGGCTCAATGGATGACAAAATTTCTCCCGCTCTGTTCGACCACCACTTTTGGCTTCTTTCGTTTAGTGCTTATCAAATGGCTGCAATCAAAAAATCGTCCAAGTTTTCACTTTCTCAGTTTCCCAGTTAGCCGTGGATCGTAATAATAATGGTAATGATAATGATGATGATCGTGGAGCCGGCGAGCGGAAGTTAGCGTGTAACAATCAGAAAGATCATAATATTTGTGTTGAAGCGCTTTGTTCGGCTGATTGAGTCAGCTATTGGTGGTAGGCAGAGCTGCCCACAACAGAAACAGAAAGGTTGTATTTAAAATGCAATTTATCCGGCGAGCCGACAATGGCAAGCCAAATAATAATCTTTTAATAAAGATGCCTTTGTCTGGCGGCGGGGCGTTAAAGGCCATCATCCCAGCCCCTAGACTCTATATATCTATCCGCTGGTATCGCCGTATCTGGCTAATCGTCGACAAACAACAACACGTGCCTCGCTATCAGACTTAATGTCTCTTTCACACTTTGAAGGCGCCACAACATCAGCGGTTTAATTAGCTTTCAAATCTACGAATGCACGCACTCAAAAAAACACTTTTTATGGCGTTTTTAAGGTGTGGACTCCCTGTAGAGAATATGAGTCTGCGAAAGATTTGAGAAAATAGTTTCCCAGTTACGATGTGTGTTAACAAATCTGAGATCACATTCCAGTGTGTGTTTCAATCACAGCTTATTAATTGGGACAATTTGGGAGTTCATTGGCCAGATAAAGTGATATTTTATCTACTCATCGTTAGATAAATAGCAGTGGGACGCCTCGAACGTTAAACACTTAATAAAATAACAAATATCTCCAGTTTCCAGTGCCATTATTTTGACCGCAACTGTGTGTGCCTCCGCTGAATGAGATTAACCCATTTTCCGCTAATGAACGGTGCCCATTTGGCGCGGGGAATGGCTGCCAATAAACCTAAATAGACCCCAGCCATCGACAGCTCATGAAATATGCGCGCAGCGTGAAAAGAAATGGCCAGAAGCACAAAGAGAGTGAAAGAACCGAATAGCGGTCGAATGCAAATTCTCCTTCTCCCGGAATTTGGCCAAATCGAATCGAAATGGGCTTTCGGCCAAAAGGCGGAGAGTTACAAAACGAATTTATTGCGCGACCTTTTTTCGGGGCTTAGTGCAGATCCATTTGTTGTTTTGCCTAAATGTAAATGAAGTCAGCGTCTGGCTGACTGACATTTCCCATTAGCTCTTTCGGCCACGTTATTGTCTGCAGGTTCTGCTGAACTTTTCGGCCAGACGGATTTCAGCACTGCCTTCAGCAGAAGAACCGCACTTTACAGGGTCTTTTCGACGATTGTTTACATTTATGGATGCATAATTGGGTGCCATGGCACCTACCCATCCCCCCTCCCCCTTCTTCTCTGCACTCTTAGTTGTATTTAAATTTTGCCCACTAATTGACTCCCACAAACCGATGCAAAGATGATGGTCTGAGAAGCTGAATTCGAAGTTGGAGCCGAGGCTGTAACCGAAGCCCAATGAAACTGCAAACTCATGCCGACATCGACTTCCTTCCTCTGCCTCTCGAACTCTTCGCCAGCCTCTTCTTTCGGATATATACACTATACCAAAAGATATATATACATATATATACACGAGTGTCGGGCCAATTGTCGCAATCGAAATCGGAATGGCAACACCTACTGCACATTTTAATTTCAGCTTTTTTCGGGCCGCCTCGTTTCGTTATTAAATGCATTTGTTTTCGAAGGCGTGTTGCCAGTCAGAAACTCATCCATCTGTCTCAGCCAGGGCCACATGTGAACTGAGAAAAATCGCATTTAAGCCAGAGCAAACTAGACCTTTTAAAAGTCACATGCCAAAACTCAACTCATTTAATTTATTTTAATGTTTTTTTAAAGACAAGCACAACGAGTACGTTTCCAGATATTTATTAGTCTGGCTTGAAATTTATAAATTATAATATTAACTTGAAATATACTTGTTATCAGTGGCATTCATTAAATATTAATATATTTAAAATCATCATTACTTGTACATACTTTCAAGATTAGGTTGCTGAATATTTCACCAGTGTACAAATACCTCGAAAAAAGATGCTGAAATTAACTTGACATTGTGCTGCTAATTCAGCACTAATCGTTCGAATTGATGGCGAAAAGGAACTATTTACGAAACCGAAACTGCCCAAAATTGTATGATATTCAAATGCGAACACGCAATCCGAGAAAGAAACCGAAAAGGCAAAACGACAAGAGAGATGTTGTCAACCTTGAGAGTTTGTAGCAGCTTGTAGTTGGGGCTGCGATTTCAGCTCGCATTTAAATGAAAATGAAAATGAAACCGAAGTGTAGCAAAGAAACACGGCAAACAATAAACAAAAAGCGCGTAAGCAGGAAGTCCAGTGCCGAGTCAAAACAGTTAGAGAAAAAACGGTGCGATTATGAATGGGAAGCTGGGATCTTTTTCTTCCGGAAGAGCAACAGGTGCTAGGGTTTCTCCTTTTTTCCCTGCTGTTTTTTTTTTTTGTACCTTTTCCCTACTTTGCATGCGTGTCTCTTGGGCTCCCCAACTCACCTTTCTGCTCAATTACTTTTGTTTTTGCTGCAAGTCGCTGGTGTTGCTGCTGTTGTTGTTGTTACTGTTGTTTTTTTTTTTGTTGTTGTTGTTGTTGTGTCGAAACTGTTGCAAAATTGCTGATATTTTCCCAATGATTACGTATTCGCAGAGCGGCGACGAGGAAAAGTGTTTGCCCCTAACTGTTGTTACTTCTCTACGTATTTTTCTTTTCTTTTTTTTTTTTAGTGCTGTAACAATGATTTTCTGTTATTATTTATATTGATTTTGTAATTGCCTTTGCTACAATTGCTGTGTTTGCGTTTCACTTTATTAATTTCACTTTTGGCCGCTGCTTTTAGCTGGGGAAACGAGTTTGCCATAAATTGTAATATTTAATTTTGCATTTAATTCGGACATCGAGCGGCGAGGGCACGAGTATTTATGCGTCTTTTAAACTCGCGCGAAATAATTTCTAATTCCCCAAAAGACAAATGAATTCGAAATTGTTGCTATCTCGGCATTTTATGAACGCACTTCAATTGCATAACGGCGAAGACTGCGCGCACAAAGTTTCGTGATGGCGATGATGATGATCTCCGCTTCTTTGATCACCTTTCTCAGCAGCAGCTTCTCTCTCTTTCTCAGTTTGTTTTCTTTTTCTTTTGCTTTTCAAAATATTTTTTTTAGTGGCTTGGATTTTCTTTTTACTTAGCTGGACTGCCGACGCGCCAGCGAACCAAACGCACTCGACGACTTTCGCGACTCGACTGAAGAATCGACGGCAGAGCCGGGCTTTTGCCGCGGCAGAGTCGAGCTTACCGGACGGCCTTACCTTACCTTACCATACCATACCATAGCTTACCTTTTCTTGCCGTAAGTTCGGTTACGTTGCTCGGCGTTTCTTTTACCTGTTTTTTACCTCGTCGCCTTGTCGCTTCATGGCTAAGTTGGCTTAATAGCATTTAGCGTGTCCGAAGCTTGCCATTCGGAGCTTTTTCGGAAAGAGTTTCTTCGGGCTGCGCGAAGAGCGCGTTTCTTGCCGGCTCTCTTAAAGAGCTCTTTATAGCTGCATTTTTTCTCGCGCTCCCAGTGGTCATCAATCTCATCTCTCCGCTTTCTACACCTTAATTACATCATCTGCATATATTTCGGGATGCTGCTGCTAAAATTAATTAGTTGTATTTATCACGCTGTTACTTGAAAGCTTTTTAACCGACATTTTTGGCGAGCCTAACGGTTCTGGATTTTATATTCACTTTTTATGGGCGATGCGCCGATTATTCCGATGGCTTTTTGAAGGTCAATCGAAATGTCAAACTACCTGCGGCTATTCTACGCCCGCAGATCTCTGGAATTTATGTGACAGGCAATTAAAAATCTGCATTAAATAAATAACACCGCGGCAGCAAGTGCATGAGCCAAGAACTTGTCTGAGTTGGCCGAGTCTTTTGCTCAACCCGTTTGGCGGGCAGAAATTAAATTGCAAAATCACCAGGCGCAACCAAAAGTGACACGAGGCAAATGCACCACTTCCACCGCATTGAAGTGGAGCGAAAAAATATAATTCTTAACTTGATAAATAACATTTTAAATACCCTTATTTATTACAGCAAAGTTTGTGCAAACACAACATTAAACTGAGTTCTCTGGAAACAAGTAAAAATTAATTGTGAATTTATTAGTTGAGCCACTTAAAGTTTATGGACACGTCGTTAGGAAATAATTCATTTTAATTATTAAAACTGTTCTATACGAGATTTATAACACAAAAAATTTAATTTGAATAAATTAAGCAAGCAGGGTACAAAATTGCTTAAACCTATAATAAACAGAATTTAGTAGACAAAGACAGTTTAAAAACTTTATATGACCCCTAATTCCTTGTTTATTGCGCTAAAAACGAGCTTAAAATATACCCTGCAAGTGTGTATGCCAAATGAAGATCGTGAGGCTGCTGATGATGATGGACGGCCCCAGCAACAATGCTGGGAATGCTGTCTAGAAATCCGCAGCGCGTAAAATTATGAATTCAAGACGACGCAAGCCGAAGACGAAGTTCGTTGCCTAAGTCTTTTGTTTTGATTCGAATGCGCGCTGCTGCTTCTTCTTCTTCTTGCGTTTGTTAATCGATAAGAAGCGCACCAAAGTTTTCCCATTTAATTTGTCTAAGCAAATATGACTTCATTTTGTACCAAAACCAAGAAAAAAAGATTCCGGTTCGCATAACTCATCATCAACTAATGACACCGTTTGTACAACCGGGCAATAAGAAGTTTTGACTACTGCCGTATAAACACTTCGCTCGGGTGCTAATTACGGCCAACAACAATGGAGGGTAACATAGAGATTCGGCCAGCAATCAAGTTTAATTGATGCCATTATCAAATTATGAGCATTTCCAGGAGGAGTCACGCGGATGGCATCATAAAGCTGATGAAACTGCAAAGTGTGGGCGTAGCTGTCGTTATGCATTTACTATAAGCGAAGTAGTAGTTTCCCTCGTTATTGCTCATTTCGTACATCTTAATATGCAGCCCGCGATCTTTGCACTTGTTACACTTTGGCAATCCATATTCAATTACCATGGGACAACGCTGGCATCGCAAATTGTGGCATGCGGCCTGAGGGTTACATAACATTCCAAGCAATCCGAATCAATTGGTCGCGTTAATGAAAAGTGAAAGACCAAAGTGAAAGACAGCCGAAATATGGGAGAGAACTCACAGGTGCTGTTATCGTTGTTGTTGTTGTTGTTGTTTGATTGAGACCCAATTAAAGTCAAGTTCAAATGGCCGCACCTCGGGTAATTAAAAAGCTGTTGTTTGGGCCGCCAATTGAGCGTTGCCAATTCGCTAACCCGAAATATACGAAATGCCTCGGGGTCGAAATATTTGTAATTTCTGGCCCCATATGAGGGTGCCGCGACATGCCCGCCTGGGCTCCACTGTAGTCACACTCGTTAATAGTTACTGGGCTAAGTCAGAGCCTTGACAAACAAGCGGCTCGAAGTCGAAAACAAAACGGTGAGAAACCCGAAGCACACGCACAAAGTTCAAGTCCAACTGGTGGCTGAAGATGCGGAATACAAAGTCACGGGGAAGAGCACAACGAAATGCAAACAAACAAGATGTTTAACTGCAGGGCAAAATAGTCACTGGTGTTTGGTCTTTGAAAGCTCAAACAAAGATACAAAGCTTGGGGGTTTTTTATTTAGTATTTCAGTTAAATATAATTAGTGCTTTGGTACATCCTTAAATAACTCAACAAAAAAAACATTTCAATACATTATGATTGTTTATTTATGCATTAAAAGAGAATAAAAACAAATGCTTTATTACCAATATTAAGTTATTGCTTTCAATAAATATATTCATTGATGATAACAAATGTTTATTATAACAAACAAGGTTAAATACACCTTTCATCTTTGAAGTGTTATTTTACCAATTGTTAGGGAGTAGGAACACAAAGTAGAATAATTACAATTTTTAATGCGGAAATATTATAATTAAAGTAGCACAAAGGCTTGGGTTTGTGCCGAACAAATGTTCTTTTAAGGTAAAAAACTCTTTGTCGCCGAAAGCCAAACAATTGCGTTTCTAAACTCTTGATATGGAGAAATAGAAAACCCATTGAAACGGGGAGGTATGAAAAATTGGTTTGTTGACTCATTCGCTGGCCATTCAAGCCCAGCTCGGCATAATCATTCGATTGGCAAAAATTCCTTTATTCTTTGGGGCCAAAACAAACAAAAAACTTGAGAAACAAAACGGAAACACTTCGCGCAATGGCACAAAGTAGTAGTTCTGCAGAACCGAATGGCCCAAGATCTCCATGAGCCAAGATCGAATCGACCATTGAGCGGAGCTGGGTTCTTTTACGGCCATAAGTCGCTCGGCTCCAGATCATCGCAATCAATGTCGCCCGATCAGCGCCACTTGGTCGCCATTTGTCCGGAATTGGAATCGGAGTCGGAGTGATATAAATTGTGAATTATGAACTTGACGCCAATGTGTCACACACTTGAAAAGCCTCGAGTGCCGAATCAAAGCGAGTGTGGAATGGTCTCTGGGACCGGGCTCTGTTGTTCGACTGTTTAGCTTAATTAAATCATTTAACGAAATGATTGTGCGCTATTTTGTACCCCATGTCGCTCGGTGTCATTGGCTCTCCCCCTCTCTCCCCTTTGGAGCCTCAAATCTCCAGTGCGAAGGTTAGCTCTAAGTGCTTTTTTATGCCTCCTTACCGGCGATTGCGCAACTGGGAACTGGGAACTGGTAGTCGCCACCGGCGGAGGATGTAGGTCATTGCGATGCCACCGCATTTCTTTCCCTTTCTTTCCCCCGACCCAGCTGCTTTCCGACTTCTGCCTGTGGCATGCCGCAACCGCAGGAAACGGGTTTGGCCAACTGCGCAAAAAAAGGTAATAAAAGAGGAAAACCTGAAAACCGGGAACGCACAAAGTCACTTTCGCTTGCCGCGACCTTTGACAAGTAAGTGCAACTTGTGGCACCAAACTTGATCGCGGTGACTAACCAGCTTGGGAGAATTTTTTGCAAGCAAATAAATAGTACTACAAACTAAAAAAAAAAATAAATAAATAAATACTAGAGATAAAAGAGATAAATAAAATGAGATTCGTACTTTTATTCATCTGGAAGATAATTCCCTAAGTAAATAACCAAAAAATGGCCCAACCCATAACTTTTCTAATTTTAATCAGATTTTGAAGTGGCATACTTCTAAAAGTTTGTATTTTAATTCTCTAACAAACTGCATTATTAGAATTTTTTATTTGTTGGCCAATTATTTTTTAAATTTTTATAGCCCAAACCCCTTTTGAAATATATTTTTAAATTCCTCATAAAAAATCTGTATTTATTTATATCCATTAATTTCTTACATTTTCTTCTTAAAATTTCACTTTCTTCAATTAAAAGCTTTTGTGACCAACAAGGCCGCTGTAAATTTCAGTTTCTTTCTGTTTTTACCTGCTCACTTAACGTTTCATCATTTCACTAATTGCAACGATACTTTCTATGCCATCGTGGAATTAATCGGTGTTTCATTTTGCCTAATCTCTGCTTTTCATCTCTTGTTTTTTGGCACAGAAAAAGTTAAATACTTCTTTGTGGCATTGCAGCTAAAGAATGCTGAAGATCTTGAATATCTAACTACTTCCTTGGCTTTAGAGTCACACAAACATTTTAATGTCATAAATTTGAGAGACCACTTCCCCGTGACTTTTGTATAGTCACAACCGATCTCCAAATCTCCGGCTACTGGGTAACTGAAATGAAAGTGTGTGTGCGATACAATCTCAAGAGTTCAGTTCCTGCTCGGCGGCTACTGATTTTGGCCAGCAGCCGAAAACAGAAACGACTGACCCTATAAGCGGTGGATAGATCTCCATGCGAGTGTGTACATATAGACTACATTCCTATCTGATCGAAGCTATGTCACGTGCAGCCGCCGGTTGTGGGATTTTGTGGAACTGCGTTTGGGGAATGATATCATGTAATTTGAGACAATGTGCCGTGAACAATTCATTATGGTAACCGCTGACAGCTGCGCCTTGTTAAGTGATATTCAATAGATTTAAGCCGCAATATCGGGGAGGGGGGGGGGAGGGGGAGGTAGAGGCTTTGTGTGTAGCGCGTGCTTTTTGGCCAGGATTTGTTGGGCGCGAATGGAATGTAAGCCCGCAGCCTTTCACCTGCACTCGCCGCCGACTGTTGCACTAATTGTTGCACAATCTCTAGAGCAGAAGGGGGAGGGAGAGGGGGAAAAGGGGGTAAAAAGGAGGGGGATCAGAGACCCCCAACCCTAGAGTCAAGTGCTGGCACTCACATTTTGGCAGTGGGCGTGAATTACTTGGCCTTTTTCTGGGGTGAACTAATTTCTATGGCATATACAAATAAATTACGACCGAAATGAGTCGGCTGCTGCTGCCTTTTTGCTGGCTTTTGTCTGTTGTTTGGTAGTGAAAGGCGACTCTCGGCTGCGGCCATTACGAAATCCGGGGGGAAATAACTCGGGCACTCGCCACAAAAACAAGAAACGAAATACAAAAAACATAGGCTACTCTACAAATTGTTATTGGAAGTCAAGATTTGTGCGGGTGCCACATGGGCCATAAGGAATATGAATACAAAACCAACGGACCACGGACAATGGCCAACTGCAGCTGCAGTCGGCGCTCCAATTTCGGAGCCAATTAATTTGCCTATAATCGACCGAATATGGCTTTTAATAATAATTATGCAGCAGCAATTGCGCGCTGGAAAAGAAACTCATTAGATGCCCCAGCAGGTGAATGGAGCACAGGCGGTAATTGGAGTTTTATCGATGTAATTACAGGCCCAACTCGATTGAATATTAATGTCTGAGGAGGGCTTCGATATTCTAGCCTTCGATTGACTTAAGTACCGCTGAAAATTAAATTTTTATGGGCATGTAAAAGCTTGTAATCAAACAAAAAAAACCATAAAGTTATTGTTTATTTAAATACGTGATAAATACTTACCAATTAAGAAAGAACTATTCAACTGGTTAAGATATCAAGTAAAGAAATATAGGTTCAACTTCTTCTAATATTTTTTATTACATTTTATGTTACAATTCTGAGTTACCAAGCTCAATGTAAATATTTATTTAAAGTGGAGGCTTAAATGCCTGCCATATGAGGCTTCACTGTACAACCACTTGTGATACATTTACACAAACTAATCCGAAGACAAAAGACCAGCCAAGTGCTGATAAATTCATTTGAATCTGTTTCCAGCAGCCACGTATTTTTCTTTTTGCTCAAGGTTATGTGTGGAAAATTATATGCCAGGCTGAAGTAGAAGTTGGGTTGGGCGCGAGAAGTAGTTAGCCGGCCAGAAGCTGGTGGGGATTGGGCTGAGATGATTGGGGGAGCAGTGAGTACTGAATACTGGGCACTGAGTACCGAGGATTGAGCAGTAGGAGCCGACAGTTTGCTGATTGCCGGACGAGAGTGCGATGGTGCAACATCATCGAGCGGCAGGCGGTGGCGGCAGTTGCGGTTAATTTGCTTGTCATTGCCCAGTTGAGTGGTTGAGCAGCAATAGCAATCGCACCACCAGCAAAGACACCACTGTGGCACCTCGGCAGCACCACCACCGGCAGCCACCGTCTGCAGTCTGCGGTCTATTTGAATACAAATTTAATTTGAAATTGAGTTGGCTGTTGCTTGGTTGTTGGCTCTTGGCTGTTGGGCAGCTGCCCCAACTTATTTTCGGCCACTTTGGACGTGCCGTAAATTAGCCAGCCGCAAAGAGTCCCAAAACGCCAGCTCCAAACGGCAAACTGCGCCAGTTTGCCAGTAATTAGAAAGTAAATCCACATGGTTATGGATGACCTTAGTGTCGACTTTTCCGCCTCCCCGGACAATCAATTCATATCGAATTTAGCCCGGTGACCCCAGTGAACCGGCGGTTCAAAGCCCCAAAGTCAAACAATTTTGTTTAATCAACTTTGAAACTCTTTGTGTGCCCTTGCAAAGGGTCCATTAAGTTTTGGTTTAAGTAAACACTAGATTTAATTGGTTAATTATAATCTACACAATTTTAAACAACACTAATTTTGCTTAAATTTTTACTGTATAGTTAGAACTTAAATATCTTAATTATGATTAATATATTCTTATCTAATAAATGTATTTTTTAAATCAGTGTGGGCTTTGTAATGAAAAATAATTTATAGTGAACAGTAATGACCAGTATATAAAACCTGCCTTTTATTATATAATCAAATTGGTCATTTATTCTTGCCCCGGGATCAATTATTAGTCAAGAGTATTACGGATATCGGTCCTCCCATCTATCCATCGTTTAATACATTTTTTTCGGGGGGTTCCGCTCTTTTGTGTGGCCCCCAGAAACGGTTATGGCGAATCGAATTGAATGCCGATCGGGGTTCGGTTTAGCAAGAGCGGGACTGGCTGACTGGCTGGCTGGCTGGTCTATATAATGTGCTGGCGATCGCCTTGTTCAGTTATTTTTGCGCAATTATAGCCCCCTTAAAGAGACACAAAAAGCATGTGCAAAAGTTGTCCAGCAGCTGGCGGCTAGTTCGCCCTTCCCCTCCCCCCTCTTCACCGCTTTTCCCTCCCCCTTCCCCTCTCTCTTCCTCTCCTTCTTGCGGTTTCTGATGGAACTGCTGCAAAAACTTTTGCTTTCGCTTCTAAAAGCTAACTGCTGTCTTGGCGGTTTTGTCTGGCTTTTTAGTGGTTACTGGTGGCTGGTTACTGGTGGCTGGTTACTGGTAACTGGTGGCTGGTTAACAGCGATCGGCACTTGTGTCTGCTCCAATTTGCCACGCTTGATTTCGGCTCTGATTAGGCTTGGACCGGACGGGTTTGCTTAGATCCGAGCTAAATAGTCGCCTAATTTATGTGGCGGATTGCGTAATCGTGGCATGTGAAAATTCGCCGCACTGAAATGCGTTCGCAGTTACCCCTGTATAAATTAATGCCGTCCGGTCCAAGGTTTGTTTTTGTTTTTCCCTTCTTTTTTTTTTTTTTTTTTTTTTTTTTTTTTGTATCTTGGGCGGTCTGTGTGACTTTTAGGCCGCATCATCTGAGTTCGGGCCAAAAATGGCCATTGATGTGTTCATTTCACACAGCTTGATGGATGCTACGGATTAAAAGAGCGATCACATTTTTGCATTTTAAGTCTTTTGTTTCGGAGCAAGTTCGGCGCTTAAGTCTTTTGTTTTCGGGCGAGCAAATTAACTAATTAGAGCGACTTGCAGCACGCTTCGCCATTTGTTCGGATGCACATGGCCCCTCAGTCCAGGGTCCTAATGAAGATTAATGGTGGACTAGCCAGTTGCTATTTGGAATTAATCAAGACAGTGTATACAAGTTTAATTAATGCCGATAAACGGGTCGCCGCCGCCGAAACCGAAAGCCAAATGAAGAGCAAAGATGCGCGATGGAGGAGAACCTGCAGTCGGGACGGTGGAAACCAGTTTGCATGTGTCACTCGGCTCATAAATCTCCGCAGGGAAGATGACCTTGGGACAAACTCAGCTGGCTGACAGAGTCCTGAGGAACTTCCCAGGAATTCGATTGTACCTCTCCGACTTGATTAATCGCCCGCTAATGTCGGATTCATTTAAAGCCACCGACGTGGCCAGTTCCCGATGCATTCGGCTACCGGTAATTCGTCGAGGGGATGGAGACCTCAGGCAGCCATAAGCGTGGGCTGCCTCCTCCATCATCGTAATCATCGTCAAGTTAACCATCATCACGAGCTGCCATCATCAATGGACGTCAATTGGATGTGGCCAGCGAGTCACAACACACTCGCCGGCTCCCCGTCGACCTGTCAGCCCGTGTCAATCCCTGTCCACTGGCTTTTGACGGATATCGAACTGCATTGCGCTGGGCAGTCGATTTGGTAATGGAACTAGTTCCTTCTAATGGTAAGCCGATATGGAGTTATGAAACCTGCATGTGGTGAATCTAATTGGAACTGAAAGCTTTTGGTTTGGTAATGAAATGATAAACATCAACTACAAATACTAGAAAACTTTAATGAATGAAAATAAGTATTAACTCAATTTGACCATCAATTTTATTAAGAGGTAATTCCATTTAACATAGAACTACATACCATTGGTATTCAGAATACAATTTTCAAATTAAAAACAAATGTTTCTAGTTAAAACATTTGGTAATGGAACTAGTTCCTTCTAATGGTAAGCCGATATGGAGTTATGAAACCTGCATGTGGTGAATCTAATTGGAACGGAAAGCTTACAGTTTGGTAATGAAATGATAAACATCAAATATAAATACTAGAAAACTTTAATGAATGAAAATAAGTATAAACTCCTTTTGACCATCAAATGCTACAACCATTCATCATAGAACTACATACCATTGGTATTCAGAATACAATTTTTAAATTAAAAACAAATGTTTCTGGCTAAAACATGTTCTGATTTATCTCACAATCCAAATACGAAACAGGCGATTAAATACAAGTGCAGACCTTCGAGCGGAACTGGCTCGAGCCCCATAAACCATAAGCCATAAACCATAGCTAAGTTCAAGGCATATCAATCGGAGCTGAAACCCCGACGATGCATAATCGGCGGTACACAATCACAATCTGCATATCTTTGCGGCAGCGACAACGCTATAATCTCGGGCCGGCAATTAATCGCTGCACTCGCCTTTGTTTTGGCATTTAATTAGTGATCTCGGCCGGGCGAAATTACACCGCGTACAAATTCTTGGCCGACTTGGACTCGCTGTCTCTCTATGGCTGGCATGTGCATTGCAAAATAGCAAACATAAAATAGCAAAAAAGCGAGAAAAAAACGAACAAATTAATATCAAATCGATAATGTTAAGGCCCAAAGCAGAAAAAGCCAAACAGGTAAAACGAGCTGCCCAAGCGATCCGTTCGCTGCTCTCAGTGCAAAGTGAAGTTTTACTAGACCGAAGAGCCAACGGGAACTAAAGCTCGTTCGAACCGACTTCCCTCTCTTCGGCTCTCTATGTCTTTCAGCATTTGCATTCAGCAGTCTTCGAGACTCTCTTCGCTCTCTTAAGTCTTCGTGTGGCTGCTTAGTTGTGTGTAAATTTGTCTTAATTGCTGCATTCAAAATTAACTGTTGTCGATCGGTTTTGGCCACCATTCGTTGCATAATTTTAGGCGGCTTTTAATTTTAGTTAAAAACGAAAATTATTAATTTATTTGAGAAGCAATCTGTTTACTGGTTGTCAATTATATTTCATAATAAAATTAAAATCAATAAACAGGTTTTTAATAGTACATCATTTTTATTAAACATGCAATGCATTTAATATTATAAAAAAAATATAGAGGGAAATGTCATTAAAAAACAGTTCTATGTTTTTAATGGATTCAGATCTGAAATTAAATCCTCTCAAATTTCATTAGTACTATATGTTTCCCATTTGCATTTTTTTTTAACCAATAACTTATTTATTCCCTTGATCTTTTTTATGAGTTTGACAAGCAGGAACAACTTGATTTCCCTTAAACCAGAACGAACTCAAGTCGATTTCTCTCACGATAAATTTAAGATATTTTTTAACGACCTGCAGATGCATCGATCGGCCTGGAATCACTTCTCAGACTCAGTTTCATCCTCGGAATCAGAGTCATCCCACTCCCCGTTTCGCTTTCGATGCAGATCCCACTTGAAATCGCTTTCCACGATCGGTGGCTAAGAATATCAGAGACGATGAGAGATCAGTAAACAGGGAAGTGTGTCAGATTATTTTTAAAATCGAAGGGCACTTAGGAACGTTTCAATTAGCTCATGACCCGCATCCAAGTCGATGGGCCCCAGTGACTGTGTAAACACATGTTCTTGCAACTGATTTACAAATTTACGATTACTGTCGATTTTTTGTTTCGCTTCGGCCGGGTTTTTTAAACGCCGCTTTTATTGCAACAGCCAGCAAGTGGAACAAAAGGAATTCAATGGCACTCTGGGGTGGAAAACAAAAAGGAAAAGGAAAAACAAAGGCGAAAAGCTGAAAACCAAAAAAGAATGGAATCTCGAATTGCATTTGGTTAGTCATGCGCGAAATAATGGAATAGCTGCCACCAAAGCACTATATATATATCAAAAATAATAATAATTACTACTGCTCAAGTTGCTCGCTTTGTGTTGCACTTGTACACCAAACCCAAAGACAACAGCTTGTCCAATTCCGATTCCAAGTCCAAGTCGAAGTCGAAGTAGTGTTTATTGTTTTTTCCTGCCCGATATCTGCCTTTGTGTGATCTCACTGCACTGTTCCCCCACTTTGTTAATAATGGTTTAATTTTTCATACTTCATTGTCTAGCTGAACGATTCTGCGCTATTTGCCAAGGACGCGTCAATGCGTCAGAGTCAGATATTTATACCCTACTATATGCTCCATGGCTGATTTGGTGCGATTTCTGCTGACAATCGACAATCGACCTCAGAAGTCTGACACACCATCGAAATTCCCGCAGGCGAGCACTGCAACTGAATAAGAAATCTTACAAAAGATTTCTGGTTTAAATGTAGCCTTAAAACATATTTAATAATGATAAAGTATGTCCTTTTGCCTTGCCAAGTTTGCTATTAATCATGCAGAGTGTCCTTCAGTTTTTCGAAAGGTAATTCTGAGAATGTTTTATAAATGACAAAAAATCATGAGAACTCTTTTTGAAGTTACTCCAAGTAACTTTTTGTTTTTCAAAAACCACCATTGTGACTTCCCATTCGAGAACCTTGTCCAATAATCTCCGCCAGCAACTTCTTTTATCGCCAAGTAAATATTTGCAAGAACTTTCACCGAGACCGAATTCAGCTGGTGATTCAGATCACTCAGATAATTAAATGGGTATTCACAGCTACAAAACTGTGCGGTTAGGAGAACTCCGCTCCACTCAGTGATTTCATTCGTCGGACTTCCCAGGGCGGCTGCCTTGTCAGAACGTGGCCCATAATCAGGTCGAATGGCATAATGGCCAACACTTTTGGGGCGAACCCCCGACAACAATGACCCCGCATTGATCATGGACAATTTGTTCTAATTCCGCGGTGGGCCAATACCACCGAACAGGAAACCCCATTGGGCCAATGCTTCGATGGATGGATGATGCAGCGCATTCCGAGTCCGAGTACCAGGTTTCCAGTAACTCCCCCCCCCTTCAAATCCCCTTTAGAAAATCCACCCAATACCTGTTGGCTGTCTGACCTTGTTGCTATTTGCATAACGGCAAAACGGTGACTTAATTGCCGGTTGCCGCCAAGCGATTTGGGAGGTTCAAGCTCAAGTTTGGCTCTCTGGTCCAGACCCAGCTGATTTGGCTGATTCGTCTGATTTGGCTGATTATGCCGGAGTTGACTGGGCGAACATGGAGCATGGAGCTGGGTCCGCGGATGCGGGCGCCACGAGGCTTAAAGTCACTGCCAATAATTGAGCGTGCCTCATAAATAACGGTGGTGCCCTCTCCCTTCCACCACCCACCTTCTGCCCCCCAGAGATGCCCCCGCAGTTGGCAGCGGCGGCAAGAGTAACAGCAACAGCAACAGCAACAAGTAGGACGACGACGTCGACGAATAAAGTTATTAACAATGCCTCAGCATGTACGTGGTCCTCTCAAAATGGATGAACGTGACAAATACCAAAAGCCAAGCGAAGCCATCTGCATCTGCACTGCAAGAAATAAAGGCTACCTTGAGGAATAAATAAAAAAAAGGTTTATATAAAACAGAAAAATAATAGCAAACATTACCTTACCTTGCAGAAAATGAAAAAGATTAAATTTTAGTATACTTTACTGTCTAATGTTAAATTCATGTTTTTTATTATTTTTTAATTAATATGTTTCTTGTATTACTATTTTTACTAATTCTTCTAATTCTCAGTAATGCAGTTTTCTCACAGTGATCTAGACCTGGCCAAATGTTTGTGTTAGCAGCTCCGGCAACAACATTGTCCATCATATCAGGTCCGCCTGAGTTGAGTTCGGTTCGCAGAGCCCGAGTTGAAAAAGGGCAAGCCATGCAATGCCGACTGTGGTCGCTCCGCAGACGGTTCACTGTGTCCACCGAACGAGACGAGACCGTTAACATTTTATTTGGCTAAAATTGCCTTTAATTTATTGCTAACGCCGATGTTGCGACCGGGGAACGGGAATGTTTTCATTGTTGATTTTGCTGGCCGCTTCGAGTGGCACTTGTTCTAATTTTTCCATTTCAAGACCAATCAGCAAGGAGGCTTGGTTGGAGGATCTCGGGCAAAAGAGCTTGAAATCGAAGTCCCCTCAGCTAGAGTTCCCATCATAAATATGTGTCCGATGGCTGGCATTTTAATAAATCAATTAAACCCTTGGCTACTCAAGTTGCGATCGGCGTTTCCCGCGAATCTGCATTACTCCATGAGCATCTGCCTCCTGGACCTTCGCCTGGGTTTTTTTTTTGGTTTGGAGCTCCTCCTCCTCCAGCCAGGAAGTGTCTACATCGATGTTAAGTGCAATCTAAGGACACAACAACGTGTGCCCGCAGTACACGTATGGCGGGGATCTCTCCATTCTCATTTTTGGGCGGGGGAACACGTGTAACCTGCCTCGGTCTCAGTCTCTCAGGTGAATCTCTGGCACGTACAAGAAAATATTACACAAGATAAGGGAATCCAACTGCCGCTGCAGCGGCTTCTACTGTTGCACTCAGCCAATTTTATTGCCCAAGAACACTAGCAACTATTGATTAATAAACCATCTCTTGGATAGGTACCTCTTAAACTTAAACAACTCTAAAACAACTCAGCTCAAAGCATAAGTAACAATTTATAAAAGTTTGATTTAACTAAACCATTTTCTAAGTAACATATCAAAATTGTTTTTCTCTCAATATAAAATAATGTTCTTTAATTATGGTAAAATTGTTAATAATTTCTTTAGTTATTATTATTTTAATGTTCTTATTTACGGTTGAACTGATATCCGCATTGTGGTGGCCACTGCGAATGCGAATTAGAATGCCCAGCCAGCAAATGCAGCGTAATTAATGCCGCTGCCTGTTCGCCTGACCGTTCCACCTGTCAGTCCCGCTCAAGATCAAATTTGTGACAGCCGACCGACCGCCTCCGCCCACGCCCACGCCCACGCCCACATTCTGCCCACATTCCGCCCACATGTCAACGTCAGCGGTTGCAATGCAATTAGCATCTGCATCTGCATCTGCATTCGCATCAGTATCTGTATCTGTTTTTGCGGCTTGACCAACCGGAGTTCAATATCGCCAAGTCTCCTCGGTGGATAAAACTCCAAGTGCGAATCCAAATCCTTGGCGGAGAAACTTGGCCAAAGTACTTAAGCCGCCCAGAGAGTGCTCGCTAAACTGGGTCAACTCTGTCACAGCCGTCAATTGTCCGTCCGATATGTGCGAATGTGCAAACAATAAAGCGATTCTGTGGAGGAGGACCCGCCGAGTCATTTGACAAGCTTTGACAGCCGCGGCACGAGCTCCAGAATCCGATTTGGGTTCTTACAGCGGACTCAGAGCCAAAACCAGAAGCAACGGACCCCATGCAGTTGGCCGAATGTGTGAGCCAAGGTGCTAAGTTATGAGACAGTTGTGCACATAATGCTAAACGATCTGGAAGTGAGCGATGGAGAACTGTGAGGCGTCTTTGTTCATTAGCTCTGGCCAATAAAAATATTGAACAGAACAAATGAGGCAGAACAAATAAAAATTATAATACAATATACATATAGTGCCTCTCATTTGTAAAATATAATAAATGTATTCCCATTACCACATTTTTTGATTCCTTCAAATTTGCAATAATAGGATGATAATAATATGATTCTAATGGTTGTTTAAATCTGTGGCTCAAACTGATTCTAATCAGCAAGCTGGCTAAAAATAACCAACACTCCTTTGTTGTATACTCAATAATATATACATTTAATGATCTCCCCAAACAAAACACCCTAAGCTTTCCAAAACAGACAAAAATAAATAGCCCAAGCAAACACCAATATTCAATTGCCCCCGCCACTTGGAGTTGCGGACTCACCCAAATGGGAGGCGTGTAGTGGGGCCCTAAATTACCACATTATCAAGTACAAGGAGGTCCAACTGCCCCATGTCGATGCCACAGAGCTAGGGCGGCACGATTGGCGTGGCATGCTACATGGACAGGCCCAAGTTGTGACCCCACAACGAGAAAGCCACGATCCCAAAGGGGGAAAGGGATATTGGAGGGGGGGGGCAAATACAACTTGGCCGCGATTTTCCTCCTCATTCTCTTACAATTTCGACACTTTCGAGATTTTACTATAAAAATTTGCCATAAATTTGTTAGCACGCCGCTTTTGTTGTTCCTTTGCCCCCGGAATCCTCCTCCGCTTTCATTTTATCCAACTCCTCCTTCACTTCTTGCAACTCCCTTTTTTGCTTGGGTTTCTGGAGATTTTCCACCAACTTTATTCTAGGCAGTGATGCCAACTGTTAAATTAATATAGCAAAACTTAAATATATTCTTAAATCAGACTGCAAAGATCATACATACTTTACTTTAAAATTGTTGAATATTTAATAAAACAAGTTGTTGGTAGAGTTTATTCAATAAATCCTTGTAATAAATCATTTTCTTGCAATTCCTTCATTTATTTAAGAATCTTTAAGATTTTTTTTCAACCCAGTTTTAAGCCATCTCTGATCAGCGTCGCCTTGGCGGCTGGATCTGGGCTGGAAACCTACACGCATGTCCAGAGCCTCTGATGATATGTACTTTCGCAAACATAACTGACATGTTTGGCTAAGGAGCCATGAAATAAATTCCGCTGGCGGGCAGAAAAGGCCAGGGAAGCCAAAGCCAAAGGGTGTGCTGGCCAAGCGGGCAGCACGTGTCTTGTCTTGGCCAAGTCAAGCAAATGAAGTTAACTCAATCACGAAGTGGCCAAGTGGCCAAGGGCCCTGCTCGGGTGTCGGCCGGCAAATACTCGTAGTAAAAATGTTAGAATAACTTGTATGAAATTTATCAAGCTGCCGCTCCTGCTGCTGCTGTTTCCTCGGCTCCATTCCATCCGCAGCTACTTTGGGCTGGGCAAAAGGGTCTGAACTTGGACGTGGGTCTCCATCCTCCAAACCTGTGATCCCCGAACTCCTTCCTTCAGCCACTGAACTCCTGCCTCCTGCCACACGCTCAAGGGAGCAAAGTGATATTTATGCCAATTGTTGGCCAGCGCTACACGCGTGTGTGGGTCTTAGAAGTGCCAGTAGATGTAGATGGTCATGGCAATGGCAATGGCAATGGAAATGGGTTTGGGATTGGTCTGGATTGGGGATAGGGATAAACAGAAAGAAAACAATGAAAACTAATCCTGAAAATATATTATTGAGATAATCTAAACAGGAGTTTCAATTAAAGTGAAACTAGATAACTCAATTCATTTGGTTGTTTTTTTTATAAAAGTAAATCTTTTGTATTGAATATTTTATTTTTTAAATACTCCATTTCATTGTTCTTACTCTTATTATATTTAAAACTAATTTTCTTTTGGTGTAGGGATCACAAAAAGGGCGATGTTTCTGGCGTTGTTATTTTAAAGCAAACACAAACGGACACAAAAGGTGAATTCAATTTATTACGAGAGCATTTCAAACTCGCAGGCAAGGTTGAAGTTGACTAGCAGTTGGAGTTGGACTCTGAGATGGAGTTGGAGTTGGAGTTGGCTTATCGGGCGGAGTAATCCCTGGGAGCAGAGCAGATGGGCGCAGGCGGAGGCCAAATGCAATTATGTGTATTTTATGCTCCGGCTGGCTTCATACTTTTGCCTGATTGACAAATAAATTTGCGATCCATGCGTGACGATAGGCGAATGGTCGGGAATTCACCGGGGTAACGAGTTCCGCCGCTGAAAGTGTTCTGGGGGAGCCACTGGTGGTGGAGGATCTGGCCGGGGAGTCCGGAGGAGCGTTTGGCGGAGGACTGATACCACAGATAGTTTTCCATTTCATTGTCAATGTCGCTCGGGCGGCTTCTTCTTCGCTCGCTGGTTAATTAAGCCAATGCCAGGCAATCAGTGTTTTCACTTAAGTGCAAGTAAATTTCACATCTGCAGTAGCCATCTTCAATCTCCCTCCCCCTGTCATTTCCCATTTTCCTTTCCCGTTTTCCATTTCCATTTCCATGCAGCTGGCTTCAGCAGGAAGAACAACTGCATTTGTTTGATGTTAGACAGCCTTTGAGTCCGCCTTTGATTCTGACTTTGACTTTGGCTCTAACTCTGACTTTGACTTGGTCATTAGTGGCTGTCGTTGTCAATGTTCCGGACTTGATTTGTTGGCCTTTTCCTGCCAGCAGATGGGTTGCTCAGCCTTCATTAGGATCTTGTGGTCAAAGGGTTTTAAGAAGGGGTTCCAAAACAACACAAAAATATATACATAAGAATTCTTATGCATGAAACTCTTTTATAAATATAATATTATTATAAAATAAAATTTTGGAACACGCTTAGTCTATTTTTTATTGGTAGGTGATCCTTTGATTATGGTTTCTTCCCATTTGAGAAGACCAATAGAATTCCTTTGGCCGCTTTTTAATTACACGCCGCATAGTTCTGCGTAAGCCAAGCCCAAAGCAGCCGCATCGGTTGGACAGCCCACGTAGTTCGGCAGGAATTTATGGACAAAGCAACTGCTTCAATTACCAAGATAAGGCGGCACCGGCACCCCCGCCCACCCAAATGTCTTGGCATAAAACTGTCGAATGTCGTGCGGCATTTGTTACTTATTACATGTAAAGAGACTGTGCTGCGAGTCGAACTGCAACTTCGACCGATATCGATATGCTAAGCCCCGCCGATCAGTCACACTCACAAAGATATACTCGAACTCGTACTCGTACTCGTATTCGTACTCGTATATGGTACACCCATATTGGAGCGACTTCGGCTACGTGCTGACCTTCAACTTAGTTCGCAACCTTGTTAGTTGTCGGAGCATATGTATCGCTGGTCGTTTTCTTTTTGGGCCTTTTGACTTGCGGCACAATCGCGATCACTTTTGGTGATTGGGCGGCAACGCCTCCGTCTACGACGTCATCAACTTGGCAGCAAAAACAACTAAAACAACAGCAACATGAGCAACAGCAACACGCAACTGACAGCAGCAACATCGGCGACAAAGACAGAGAAACAGGCAACACCCCCAAGAAAAGCCAGCGAAAACACGACAATAGACCAGAAGACAGGCTCAAATTTGTTGGCCATCGTCGTCGTCGTCTTCGTCTTCATCGTTGTCGCAGTCGTTGTTCCAATCAGACGGCGACAAGGGTTCTGTTCTGGCCATCATTAAATCCGAAATAAAATAATGCGCCACGTTGTCCCCGAGCTGCGAGACTCACGCTCTCCTCGCCGCCTTAATAACTTTGTCCGTGGATATCGTGGTCGGGGCATCTTGGCCAGAACAGGAGGACCCGGTGCCTTACCAACTTATTGCTCTATTTTCGCAAATAGTTTTCGATTTCAGTTTCACTTTCGGCCAAACTTCTTGCTGCTCCTGCTGATCTTGCTGCTGCTCCTACTGCTGCCCATCATGTTAACAAGGCGGCCGAGAAAACACCAACTCGCGAGTATCCACAACCACATCGCATCCCATCAACAATGTAAACGAGCCGTGGTCCAGACTTCGGTTCCGACCTGGTCATAAACAACTTAAACGACCAGCGAAGTCCGAGAATTGTCTGGGCGTGTTGCAGCGAGTGGGAAGTCCTTGGAAAAGCCCCATCATTATTTGATGGAATAAATATGATTTGGTCCGAAAAACCTCCGGAGTGAATCATCCGCGGAGATGAGAAGCCCGCATGGCCGAGAACAGGTAATGCTTGGCCAAAAACCCACACTCTTCTGATTATGAAATATTGTTACCATTAAGAGTGACGTCACAGAAGCAGCATCGTCACACAGAGAAAAATAGTTAATATATGTGTTAGAAAAGTTAACCTTTAACTACTATAGCAGTATACTTTCCTAAGTCAGCTTGGATATGTTCTGTATAAAGTAATGCCTTTTAAAATGTATATCAGTTTAATAACAATAAAATGAATTTGCTTTGTTTTTTTCTGTGTAGAAGCAACGGCACCGCAAGGTCATCACTTGGCATTGCCAGTCAGTGGAAATTCCTGTAAAAAAAAGAACAGAAAGCCGCATTTCATAGGGGTATACAATACACGAACTACATATAATACTATAGGTATGTACGAAAATATTCGATCTGGTTTTATTACACTTGCGGTTGCCAAGTCGCGATCAAGCTCAAAGCAACTTTTTTGGCTAGAGATCCACATACTTATTTATATATCGATATTAATTGACTTGTTCTGGTTTAACTTGTTTTCGTTTTCAGTTAGCAGAATTGTCTCCGACTTTTTTGTTTTAATTTCTCTCGATTTATTTCATTATGAATGCATAACGGTAAATGCTAAATACTTTATGCAAATTCTCGAATTGAAACGAACCAGTTTACAGGTTGCAAAAAAAAAACCAAGCGAATATATTTGGGCATTTAGTTGAATAAATATATATTTACAAATACTTGAATAAAGCAGAGCAGCAAACACTCGAGCAGATCAATCGAATGTCTGAAACTTGAGCAAATAAATTTGGTAACATGATTTTTGGAGCTCATCGTTTGTTGAACCCCGCAAAACCCGTGTGGCTTGTGTTAGAGAGCTCGAACTTTTGAACTCACAATACCACGATAAAATCAGATATTAGGCAGTTAGAGCAGCTTTTTCAGATTGATATAGCCGCTCCCAGAAAGTCAACCGTGTATTTAGCACCTACTAAACTGAGTAGATTTTGTCATTTGTTTTACGGACATTTCATATTTCACGAAAAACTAGTTTGCCCCCCAAGAATAAATAAAACACTGAGCACTCTGGCAGCTGGCATAAAACTTAATAATTATAAGTGCGGTTTTTGCTGAAAATGCTTAAATGTTTTACTGACTCCGGCTAGAACCGAACCGGATATACGGGGGTATATGAACATATATTCGAATATTCGGGTAGGGTAACTCACTCACTAGACGGAGTATTATGTCATAAGTTCGAGCCACGAAACTTGTTTCGCAAATAACAATAAAAGTGAAACCGAAAAGTGAAATTCACTCGCACAGAATCGTTTAATGATAATAATGATCGATTGGGCATTTATGGAAATTAATTTTGCTAAATGCAGCATAATACATTTGGTTAATTCAATTAACATGGCGTCTTCTAACTTCGCCCTGGGCAACGAATCAATTTGGAGTCGCACGTTCTTTGTTGGCTTCTTTGTTCAATTGTGCGTTATTTTAATCTCTTGTTTCACTGGCCAGCAATTTACCATTTATTTTTGGCCAAAAATACCCTGCATATTTCCACAGACATCAAAAGCTACTTGTTCGGGCCTACGACGAGCAATTAATGTCGCCTCGAGTGCGTTGTGCAGAAAATCAATTAAACCATTCAGAAGAAACACAAAAGATGAATATTTCTTCGCTGGCGGAAGTAAAAGTTCACCATAAAAAAATAACAGCAACTGCAGGAGAATCGAGCCATTTTTGACAACGTATTTGGGCGGGTTAAAGCGCCATTAACATTGGATTTGCCATATAGCCATATTGCCGCAGATTCGCCGATCTCTACGTACTCGAGTTTCATTAATCTTCCGTTTTGTGTTTGCTGCCATTTTGCCATTTGTGGTTTCTGCTCGATTTGGCACAAGCCCCACACAACAACACACAACACAACAACACAACAACACACAACACAAGCAAACAAACAAACGGAATCAAATGCCAAAATGCCACAGCACACCCGTTTTAATTTTCTGCAAATTAACCAAATAGGAAACAGCACTAATTGCTTTGCATCCAATATGTTTTGGTAAGTTATAGTTATTTATTGGCCGGCAGAGCATTAGTAAAATCATAAATTAAAGTTATTTGGGAACGGAATATTAATTAATATTGCAAAGAGTATGTGGTTTTCTTAAAATAAAGTATTTAACAAATAAAGTTGTGCTTGGTTGTTTAAAACTTTAATGCAACCATTAACACAAATAATCTTGTAAAGCATTATTTACATTTTACTGTGCAGCAATTTTACCTTTTAAATTATTTGTAAATTACTACTCCATTAAATTTGTTTTTCAGCTTTACTTCAACTTCAAAAGAACCTCATTATTCTTAGCAAATGTTTGGTTATAAAAGTGGGTGATTTTTCCAAGAAGTGTATCTGCACGATCTGCTCGAAATAAATTCTGTTTCCGAAAATATATGTTTCGGTTTAGCAAACTAGGTTTCCTGTGCCCACGCCCACCTTAAAGCTTCGATTTGTAGATCGATCATTGTATGTAGATTGCGCTTTTGATGGACAGTGGCTCATGAGCATGTCTGCGCCTCAAATCAAACAGAAACAGCAACTCAAACTCAAACGAGCAGAAAACTTGGAGGCGTGGGCCTGCTTTACATATTGGCGCTTTATTTATATTTAATTATGCCATTAAAGAGTAACAGATTAATAACAATTAAAGCGGCAACAGTTGGGCATTCATCACGAGGAGCGAAACGAGTTTAGGTCGATGATATGCTGGTGGCACGGGTATAGTAAAAACAACAGACTAAGCTGAAAACAAATCACTTTTATTTTCAGTTGCCAACTACACACGCAGCTGGATGGCATTAAAAGAATTAATTTTAAGCGAACCGATCCCAAGACAATCCATGATGATGTTGGCTGGGACTCGAATCCGTTGAAACCAAGAGTTGGCTTAGCCTTTCGGTTTTCGGCTTTCGGCTTTCGGTTTCTTTCTGCGGGCGGGCGGGCCAACTAAGTATGTATGAACTATAAAGATTGATATCACGACCCGATGTTAGATACGGCCAATTCCCCCTTGACGCAAGCACAAATGTGAATAATTCAGAAAACAGGTTACAATAGAACCCAGCCAAATGATTTTCGGCTGCTGGATGTCATAAAATACAACAGTTTGCCTCTGATCGCAAGACTTGGCTTGTATTGTATCAGATTTCTCGACGATGATTATTCAAGGACAGCCAGCCACCAGCACCATTTGCATACTCATATGGCGGCTTAGTCGGACTTACACCTTATATATGTGTAGTTAGTCAGGCTTAGTATGCGTTATAGATCAGATTTAGATTCCATTATGCAGATTCGAGTAGGAATACTATATGCCCGCTGATCGCGTGATACTAGTTTTGAAAGAGAGTTGAGAAATGCTGGACAGAAAAACGTGTTACAAACGTATTAATTAAAATTCTTTAATATTCACCAAAATAGGCTTTTGTTTTGCTAAAATGTATATTTTAATAATATGGCTGGTAATGACGTCAAGAAGAGGCATCTCCAGAAGAAAGAGAACGATCCTGAAGAGCAGCCATGCTTGGCAAGCCCCGATGTGCGTCCTCAGGGGAACAATTCCGTACAGAAAAAGTTGGAGGAAATAGAACCGAAACATCGTCATTATGGAGGGTCCAATAAACTAGAACCACTAGATAGTTTAGTTAATATCCAATCCAAGAGTCCCCAGTTACGCGTTTAAATATATATAAAAAAACTCCTCTCGATTGTATGTATGTATTTTGATAAACTTACAGAACTTGCCTTCAGCCTACTACTTTATAAACTATATTTATGGTTCGCTTATTAAAGATTTCTGAATTCATATCTTGCATTCTGAACAAATTATTGCATGGCGCGCAATCAGCTGTCATCGACCGAGATCGATTTTTATCAGAGTGGATTGCAAATAGTTACCACTTACATACCTATCGATAATCACCCCACCCAGGTCTGCACTGGATCGCCGCTCGATAAGCGTGCGACAAGGTCATCTCTTGAGCAGCCGTACCCGCATCGTTCCGATGTGAGCTAATGCATAATTACCGCAATTAAGTTGTCGAGATCTACTCGACTGCGAGTCGCTTTAAATAAACTAATTAATGTTCTAAGATTATGGACGGAGATTGTGCTAATTGCAGCTTCAACGCGTGTCGCGATTGCCATCGAAATCGGGGGAGTGAGATCCGACCGATCCGACGGATCCGACGGATCCGACCGATCCTCCAGATCGAATACTCGTATAATGATTTATGGCGCACATTGGCGCAATATCATTAGAGTGCATCCCCGTGGGACAGCGTGGGCGCCCTCCCATGAAATATAGTATAGTATAGTATAGTATGTGGCATGTGGCCAGTCTGTGTGTGTGGGGCTTCTGATTAATGGGCCCACTTGGAGGCCAGAAAGCGAAAACGATAAGGATACTGGCTACTGGCGAATAAATTTACGAGACTGCCAGGCCAAGTACACAAACAGCGTGTAAATCAATTATTCATGCCCCAGCAGGCAAATGGCATAAAAACGTCATACAATTTGTGGCAATTACAGGTAGCAGGCGATAAATATGCAGCGTCAACGGGGCCGGGAACTCTGGCGTTAGCCCGATCCCGATGTCTTTGGGACAGGAATTATGATTGGGAATTCCCCGCTCTGCCATATTTCAATTTGCAGCTCTATAAATAGTCGAGTGAGTGATTGTGGCGTGTTATCGCCGTGGATTCTGTCACTTGAGTTTGGTTATTCCATTAAGTTTGACTTATTTATAGGCAGGTGATTTATAGAGGCTCACTTAATCGGGATTTAGGTTTGGAACTGGAGGGGCTAAGGATTTATTCTTCATTTGGATTGATAATATTGTCTTTTATACTTTAAATATTTTTTTTATTTTCAAGTGATCCTCACCAATGCAAATCAGATAAAAACAAACTTAACTTAATAGCTTTTGATGTTTAATTGAATTTAATTTACATGTGTCTCTGGCTCTCTTAATTAAACGCCTTCATCTCGGCAGCATTCTACACTTGGCTTAATTGCGTATTTAAAGCTGACATTTATTATAATTAAACTTACATCGCCTATTGCAGACGGCATTCGCTGACTGGTTGTCCGACTCTTTTAGATTCAGTTTCAGTTTCAGCTTTCGGTTTCAGTTGACTGTGCTAATTTCACCCGGCGAGTTGATTAATAAGCTGCCATAAGGCGGCTATCGCAGAACAGCAGCCGCGGAGCCGAGAGACCATCCATCTTGCGGACAAAGAAGCCAGAAGCCCGAGAAGCCAATGAAGCCAGCCGTCCTGCGAGCGAGGTGCTGAAATCGAAATTCAGTGGATGCAACACGGCCTTGAGCCATGAATTATGTGCGCAATTACTCTTCCAAGTTGTCGTGCTTGTTCCTTCGTTCTTTTTTTTTCAGAACAACTGGAGTGTTCTTCTGTGGGTTCTCCCAGCCGATCTGCTTTTCTAATGGCCGGCCTACAAAAGTGCAAGTTGCCACTTGCCAGTTTGAAGTTGCAAGTTGCGAGCTGCGATCGGGGAACTGTGCCACCTTCTTTCTAATGGCGCCTCTCGAGTGCAGTTGGGTCTGGCAGTTAATTACACCTTGTTGGCCGTGTTGCAAGTCAGCGTGTTGCCGATTCCCTCGCAGATACAGCCGGAGATTCGAGTCGAACCTGCACCTCGGCACGTTGCAGCGTGTGAAATGAATGGCGCATGTTTGTGATATCATCGAACAAGCCGGCTCGCAGACTCCGCATCTCTCCCCCGATCCGAGGCCCTGCGATAGCCATCGGATTTCGGCATTTTGTTCGTTGACATGTGAAAAGACTTCTACTGAGTCATCACCTTAAAAAACTATGCTTGCCCTGGGCAAGGCCGCCAAAATATGATAACTATAATACAAGAACTGCAGAAGGGTCTTGAAACACCACTTGAGGAAGTTGATTTTATTGAACTTTAAATTTACTTTATAATTACATATAATATTCCCTTATGAATTTCGATTTCTATACCAAGGGGTATATTTATAGAACATTATTTTTAGAAGTTCAACTGTGCTGCGTGTTCAATCCATTACCGCTACGGCAATTAGCATAAAATTGGCCACAGCTATTTTGGAAGACTTTCAGATTTGGACCGCGTCATCGCCATCGCCAGCGAGTTCTTAACATAATTGTTAGCGCCTCAAACGGATTGAGTGGCAAATTAAGACCGAAAATTGGCTTACACCAAGTGGCCAAGTGGGTTTGTTGAGCAGTTTCCCAGGCCTCAAGGCTGCGTACGCGGAAATTGCTGGCTGTTCAATTAACACACCCAGAGCGAAACCTTTTCCCACAACCAACTCACATTACCTCTGTTTTGATTTTGATTTTGTGTGTTTTTTGTATTTTTTTGGGTATTGAATTCGATCGGTTTCTGCATGCCCGAGTGTTCACCGGGCGTTAAAAAGCTCTTAAATTGCACAACGTCTCCTGCATGCCAAGAGCCAAAAAGAGTCACAGTCTTGTGAAATTACAGTCTGAAGGTTGCAGCACGGCCTTAACTTTTGGTTTCTTCGAGTCGTTGACACCTGACTTTCGTATCAAGTTAATGAAATAGCTACAGTTCGAGTTACGTCACAGCCGATTCTCTTCTGAATCATATTGTGTTATTGGTTCCGTTCTGTGAAGGACTCACCTTGATCGATTGACTTCGATGGGGGCAAAGGGCGGCCACCATGACGTATGCTTAATCCAGCCGAAAGGTAGAACAATTCGCTTATCAATCATACGCCACGTTGGCCGCCGTCAACCTACACTATTCACCCAGTCACTTGAGAGTCGAGACCAAGAATTTGCCATTATTTTTAGCCAGCTCTGTTTTTTTTTCTTTGTGTGTCAGCACGAATTAACGCTGGCGATTTAAATCGCGCCAAGAAGCCAAAACAAACAACACGATGCGGAAATTGTTTGTACAACATGGCTAAAACAAAGGCGCCCAAACAATTCATTATTATTATTGTTAATATTATTGTTATTTTAGCGCTGAGATGAGCAGCCGCGTAATTGAACATAAAACACTGTTTAAAATCAGAATTTAAATGCCAAATCCCTGCTTAACCAACCTTGGTTTCAATTAGCAAATATGGAATGGCTGCAAATTTCTCAATTTGTTTCGAGCCAAAAAAAAAGCAACACACACATAGGTGTACATTTGCCTAGCCATTTTCTCCCTACCAATGTTTTATTTTTTTTTTTGTGGTTTTATTTTGCTGTTTTTAATGTAGCAAGGTCGTTCGTTGGTCCGCGACGCCAAAAGCAATTTGTAATGATTATTAAAACAACGACCTGCTTGGCATGCTCCAAACAGCCCTCCCCTTCACCCGGCCCACAACTGGCATTGTTTACTGTATCTGTACCTATACCTGTTGCCGTAGCCGTTGCCATTTGCCGTTTGCCGTTTGGCGTTGGCTTTTAATTGAGATAGCGAAAAACAGTAACAGCAAGGCGGCAAGGCAGTGGCTAAAAATTATATTTGGATTACAACACGGTCAGCTGAACGGAGCTGCGAATATTGTATATTGTACATATGAAATTCTTGGGCAATTATTGCCGCACAACGCCGCCTTTCGATACGTATTCATAGCGATCAACTATTCAGCCATTCAGCCGGTGATTGAATAGCCATGAACATTGTGATTATGACAGCCGGACACTCGAGGAGTTCTATTTTAAGGCCCCAGATCTCTGGGCATTCCATCTGTGTTAGCTCAGCGTCAATTTGGCAGTGCCCGGTAATTGACTTGTGAAAGGGAAATCCATGGCACCTCGGGGATGGATCCATAGCCATTCTATGCTAAGTGACCGCCACACCCTCCCCCATGAATCCGATATCCCATGATTCACTTCTTTTTGCCAGCTTTGAATTTTGCGCACATAAATTGCATTTAATGCTGAGTAGCCAAATAAGCCAACTGCCATAAACGGACGAATCTCCGTCTGAATTATGTCGCCGGTTGGGTTAATCAAAATCAGAAACAAAATAAAACCAGAGCCAAATAGAGAAGCTTGCCGAACGAGGGAATTACCCAGGGGAACTGAGGCACAAAGACACATCCGCAACGGGAGCGGCGGCCAAACAAATCAAAAGTAATTCACACGCTCAACATGCGAAAATAATAAAAGAATACTCAAATGTTAATTTCTGAGCACTGAAGAAAAGATTTCGGCACTTGAACGAGATCTGTATTCTGGTTCTATCAAACAAGAATCAAACCTAAGAATATAGAAGTTGAAAAAAAATCTATAATTTATTTTATATTAGTTCAAGACAAGAGTCTTTTTAACAAATTTTTATGTTATGATTTTATAAGTCAGCGAATTTATTTAAAATGCTTTCCGTTGCTGAGTTATAAAATATATAATTAATTTAAGCGTTTATTGTGAATTGTGAATTGTGATATCCCAGAATATTCAGAAATGTTTAATATTTATTTAGTGTTCTCCGAACAAATATTTTATTTCACCTCAATTTCAGCAACATGACATTTAAGCGTTGTTCGCATTCCGGATTTAGATATTAACTTTGGAATACAAAGAGGCTTTTCAGAAACAAGTTATTTAAAGTGAACAAGCATTTTAAAATACCCAGATCTCGTTCTGCGATGATGCTCCTACAGAAGCATTGTTCTCCGAAGAAGCTTCTTCAGGAACCTTTCGGGATCTGGGCAAACCTTCCCGCTTGGCAGTCGGCAGGCGTCTGCGAGCGTTGAGAAAAGCGGGATTTCAGAGTGGCCGCTTCGCAGTCGAGTTGCCAGTCGCGTTTGCTCACTTGGCCCTCTTCGTTTGGGGACTTCGGCTGGGGAACTTCGGGCCAGTTTTGGCCAGCGAGCTGGGCTGTCTTGCTGTGGGGCTCACCGTTAGCCGAGCAGTCGAAACACGCAGCTTGAGGCGAGCGGTTCTTGCGCGCGCTTCCCAACCGCCCAACTAAATCTACTAAAAGCTAACAGTGAGCAGCTACTAACCCACAGCATTGGCTCAGTAGAAGTCGTAATCGCCAACGTAATCGTCGCGAGCGCAGAGTTCTGAGAGTGTTGTGATTGAAAGACAAATGTAAATAGCCGAAAAAAAAACACAGAATTAGTATTTAAACAATAAAAAGAAAACAATTTAAGAAAGAGAAACCTGGCTGGTTGATCGATTGTGGGCGTACAAGTACATTCTGATTCACACCCGGGAATAAATCCAGCACCGATCGGGGAACTTACGGATATTAATACGCCGCGAAGTGCACTTTGAAGCAGGGTAAGTCAACTCATCCCCACCGAAGGCGACCTTGACATTTGTGGGAATCGATTTTGTCGCTCGCCGCTAATCGAATCGAGAAGATCGTTTGATTGGCACTTAAATTGTGCTGTACAATCATCTGGCTGGCTGCAAAAGTGTCCACGACGAGATTTAAGCCACAGAGCGCCGCAGTTTTTAATTATCTGTCTGTGGTGTCTTATAAATAAACATGGTTTTATGGTGGATGTGCTAAACGCCAAAGGCCACTGAAACGCGCTGTCCATGAGTGTGGAATAAAAGCTAAGCTCGGCTAAGCCATGCTATATAGCTCTATAGCTCTATAGCTATATAGGCGCACTTCTGTACTGGGCCAAATGTGTGTTAGCATGTAAATTACAAAATCAAGTTCGTTGCCTGAGTCTTTTGTTTGGGCTGCACAAAAGGTTCTTTGGCTGCTCGGACATGAAACGGATTGAAAATGGAATGGAAACCAAGTGGAGTCGCGTTGCCACCGCACTGCACCAAAGTGGAAAACTGCTGAACAACCTTCACTGGCCCTGGGAAAACCCGTTCGCGTTCGAAATGCGTGTGCTTAATTTACACGAAGATTAGCATTAACGTTGATATAATTTCATAATTTTATTAACCGAAATGTGTCAGCCCAGCGCTGTTTTGGCCGCTTGCCTTGGCCAGAATTTATGAGCGATGTAATCTCCTCTTCGGCCGAAACACTCGATGCATACGAAATTCCCGAAAACAAGGAAGGCTGCCGCCAGATCTCTTGGCGATCTCGTCATGTGATTCAGACAACTATATAATATATAGTATAGTATCGGCTACATCTTCCGGGGGTCTTTGGCCTATTCGCCGTTTTTCTTTTTTTTTTTGCGGCCTTTGTTATGGATTCGCCATTCCATTCCCCGGAGAGTCTGAAGTCTGGAGATCTATGTAAACAGAAAGACTTATTTGCATGCCAAACGAAAGCCTAATTAGGACAGATGGAAAGGCTTTTGGCCTGGCCCACATTCGAGGGTTATTTTATTTTAACCAGCAGCACTCGAGTCACTCGCCCCTGAATTATGTCCACTTTGGCTAGAATTTTACACCCAATTATCCACGCAATGGTTAATTACGCATTTGATTGTCGCCCGGCGACGGCTCAATTTCAATTCGAAGCCGAAATTAATGAACTCTAATTAAGCGGGGTGAAAAATATGTATGGGAAATAAAAGGCACAAAAATACGAGCGGCCTTTGTTGGAGTGCTTACTATACGTACACGAGTGGAGTCTTTTCCTGCTCTTTAATTGTGTTTCGGCTGCATTGTAGTTTCCGACTCTATTGATTGGCGTAAATCGTTTTGAAGAGTTTTCATTTTCGTTTCCATGATGTAATTCGGGGCTGTGTGTTTGTCATGAATCATGAGCAACTGCCAATTATCAATTGCAGTGGCTGCCAAAAGTATTAGCATAAACAAATCGAATCGATGACTAATCAAAGTCAGCCAGCGAATGTCAGAGAGAACATAAAAGCGTCAGATTTTAATTAGCCGAAAAAGACAAGTCAAGTCATCTCGGATCTCGCACTATTATTTCGGGGCGAAGAATTTCAGTGCGCCACTTGTCGAGCCTAAGAATAGACCGAAGACCAGCGAAGACAAGGCCCGAAACGTGCTTGGCCAAATAAAAGCCGAATTTTTGCAAGTAATTTGAACATTAAAAACAATGTCGGGTAATAATAATCACTCAATGGCAGCGCCAACAAAAGCGGAAGTCAAAGCCACACGAAAGTGCTGTGCAACAGTTTTTTTTTTTTGCTTACGCTCCTTTTTTTGTGATTTGTATTTTGTCTTTTTTTTATTATTATATTTCGGACGCCTTCCTGGCACGAAATACCTCGGTGAGAATTGCAAATTCTCAGCGCTGCAATGGGAGAGAAATAAGTGAAAATATTATGAAAGCCGGCGCGGCAAGTGAAAATCGGAATTTATAATTTTCGTGTGCCGATTTTCCAACCGCAAAAACGGTGCCCCGAGCAGCTGCCACTGTGGCAGCATTTGCTGCAGCGGTGGTGCAGCGGTGGTGCAGCGGTGGTGATGCAATCATCGGCTTGACATGCACATCGAGTGACAGAGCAGACATTGCGCATACGCCGCATTGTGCAGAGCGCTCCCAGAGCACAAAGATGAAAGCCGAGTGGGGAGTCGCTGGCTCCGCAAGCGGGCCATCTCCATCTGCACATCCATCCATCTCCCCATTCCGAATGCGAATCTGAATTCGAATCTGAATCCGAATCCGAATCCGAGTCCAAACCAGAATTGGAGCAAGTGAGCAGGCCAACACAATGGCGCAGCCCAATGCCCTAACTTTCCATCCATAAATCCAGCGAACGGGTTCAGATGCGGAGATAGGTGTTGAGGCATTTAGACATTAGCATTTAACTTATTGAAGCAGCGCGATCTAGATGAAAAGACCCCTTTGACGAACGACTGGAGATACGATGATTGCAAAGAAAAATGGCACATTTACAGACGGCTTATAATTAGTCTATCAGATGAAAGTAGGAAACTTACATTTGTCAATTGATAGAAGATAGTATCTAGTTCTGAAATCAGTAAAATATATTTTGTAATAGGTTCAATTAATACCAAGGCTTAAAAGTTCAAAATATTATTTATTTTTCTTGTTAAAATGTTTCCCTTTGTTTCCCCTTCATTTTAGTACTTTATTATATATATTTGATATTTATATCTGAATACCCCCCAATGATTATGAAACTCACACGTGCCCAGTGTGGTCTCGTTGGTCCAAGACAGCCTCTCCATCTATGAGTTCCTCACTTGGATTTTCTTGCGTGCTCCTCCATACGAGTATATGTACACTTTTTCATCATCATCTTCTTCAGTAACAATATGCGATTTAATTTTCATTTTCTTTTTCTTGCTTTTTGTTTTTGTCGCCTTGCTCGCATGGCGACGAAATAAAGTGCCGACTCATAATAATGTAAGCCACAGATGCCCGCGTTGTTTTTGTTGTTAATGGTGTTGTTTGTAGTTCGTTGTTTGTTGACTGACTTTTGTTGCGTCGCCCCGAAAAGTAGCAAGTGCACAGCCGCCCGCGACATTGTGCAAACAACTCTGGCGATTTTATACGATTTCTGTTGTCTTTTCGGCCCAGCTGTTTGTTTTCCATTTAAATCATTATGCCATTAAAACACAATCTCGGGCGGTGGCAAGTGAAGAGAAATGCCAAATTAAAATGTTTCGCTTTTGATTGGTCCCTGAGTGCTCATAATTTGCGTTGATTGAGATCCAAAATACACATTTTATTGCAGCTCGCCCAGTTCCGAAAGTACGAGCAGAAATATGGCTCGCGATGATAAATGCTCGAATTAAGGTTTAAAAACTTGTTCCAGCCGGACATGTAAATATGTGAACTCCAGTTTCGGTTCGGTTCGGTTCACTTTCAAGGTTGGCTGGGGCGTCAAGAACTTGCAGAAACCGTAACAGCAGCAGCAGTTGCAAGTTGCGTTGAAGGCAAACTGCAGTTTCGGTGTCTGTGACCACATTTGGGTGTGGGCCTCCAGATGACAAGTCGCGCTCCCATTTGAAAGGCCCCAGAAGTGCAAGGCACAAGCCACAGAATTGCGCAATTGCATAGTTGACTGACTCACCGCCTAGCTGCCAATTAACCGAGTGCTAAGCGGCTTAGCCAGCGGACAAAGGAGCCAAGCCGGAGTTCGAATCGAAATACGAAATACGAAAGACGAAAGACTTCCTTCTGCGCCACGGCCTTGGAGCTTGGGGAACTGGTACGACTGGGGGTTCTACAAAACTGAAACTGCGTACTCACGCACAGAACAGTTGCCGCGCTGCTAAAAATACACTCGCATCGACCTTGATGGCTTACATAATTAATTGCGAGCGGGCAACGGCATGCGGAAAATGTGCTGGATCGAAAGACTCAAGGCACGAACTTGACGGGCAGCGAAAGACTTGCGATTAGCACTTGCTGCAGCGGCGAAAAGGGCAGCTCTCCTCTCAGAAGAGACCGCCTTGTTTACCAATCCAACTAGTTGCCGAAAAAAAAAGCAAACAAACATTCCGAGCTGCGGATTAATAAATCAGCAAACAAGATAAATCATCTGCTGACCGTGTAAGAAGCTTTAATTATTAAATGCAGTTTAAACTTATCGCAGCCAAAGGCCAGCTAGATAATTAAATTTCGTACTCCTGTCCCTCCATCTATTGTATAGTATATACAGATGTTTCGGGTGAGTGTGGTTCTCGTTGTTGTCGAATGCGATCATCGCCAAAAAATCAGCATCACGTTCGGCATACAAAAAGATTTTATATACTTATTAGCCAGGCAACAGCAACAGCAACAGCAAAAACCCGAACATCGCCGGCGATGGAGAAAAGAACGAAATGCTATGCGTATATATTATACAATATAAAACAGTCTGTCAAGAGAAGCGAAACCCAGAAGAAAAAACCAGAACCCCATTGACGTAGGAACCCCAGAACTTAATCATATCGCTCCAAAATAGAAGATGAAGCGGACCCAACTGAATGTTGCTCTTGGGGTTTTGTGTTCGAGTCGAGAAGGGGTCAAGTCGTGCCCGGCAATGATATCTTTGTGATATTTGGCCATCGTTAACAGCCTGCCCCTGAGTCATGAATGAAAGTGGCGTGGATTCTAATTAGGCAAATGTTGGCCAATTCACAGAAATTCTAGGGGTCTCAAAAGGTGATTGAGCGTGTAAGAAAAACTAGATCTCTGATACGAAGAAACTTACAAGACTTCACCACTCCACTTAAAGTAACATAATACTTTTGCTTCTCCAGAACTTCCCCACAGAACTTACTCATAGATTTGGCGGAGCCACAAAATTGTCAAAATCTTTGGCTCGTGGGCGTGTCTACATGGTTTTACAGAACATTATTCGCCATAAATCTTGGCTTTTGCCAAAAAGAAAACCAGTTATAATTTCGAATTTCTTCTTCTGGCCAAAACGGATCTTCGAGACACAAAAGTGCGTGACATTTATCAGGTTTTATGGCCATTCTGTTTGTTAATTAAAGAACCAACGCCAACGCATTAGCAAATAGAAAGCCAAAGTCGGCGGCTTCAATGGCTTCGCTTGGGATCTCAATGTTTGTCGATTCTCGACGGGAAACTCACTCGATGGCCATTAAAGCACGGCCTGCAGTTCTGGGTAATTTGGAAGACATTTAAATTAGGGCACGAATTGGTAAATTCATTTGTAGACAATGCAGGGCATGTCGCGCCCTTAATTCGACCACGTTCAGAAATGTCACATTTTTGGTGGTCTAGGAATGGGATTGGAGGTGGGAATGGGAATCGGAATGGGAATGGGAATGGGAAGCTCGGCCAGACTCACTTTCATTGCCACTCGTCGGAGTATGTGACACACATTTATTGGTAAATCGCATTTGGCCCGCAATTAATGCCAATCACGTGGCTGACCGCCAATCCACCTGACAGTGGCTACCACTACTGGTTACTGGTTACTGTATACTGTATACTGTACACTGGATTTTGTCACAAAACGCTGACGGCAGTGCGGTGCATAAGCAAATCGGGCTGACTTTGAAGAAAAACCCCAAATGGCCAATTGAAATGCCAGCCAAGTTGGCCAGTTGGCCTGACCCGAACAAAAAAAAAAATGCAAAACCGAGTGTGTTCGACAAAGTGTTTAACAGCGAACAATTGTCAAGGCATCGCCAAAGTATCGCCGCTCAATTAGAGGCGGTGACATTGGTGATTCGATCGGTCCAAGGAGCTGGCCAGAAAAAAATATTCAAGTCCCCAAGAAACACCTATTGTTCCGTTCGTGGGCAGAGTTCAATGGCTTGCAGATTGATTGGACTGATTGCCTAATAATCTTTTCAGTGCGTGTCCCATGCGGCGCGGATTTAATTTCCACTGGCAGCTAGATCCAATCAAAGTCATTCGCACCCGCCGGTGGCGCGAGTTAATTGTCTCATTATTATCCATAATAATTTCGGAAAATGTTCTCCCGTTGCAGAGGAAACGAATCAAGCGAGCAGACGACGGACAAGATGATTTCTCGCCGCAAGATCATATCGCGTTCCCTGGACAATTTGGACGCCATCGGGCAAGAGGAGCAGGAGGAAGACGTCTGGCACGATCGCGAGAAGCTCTTCAGGGTGGGTTTACCTATACTATATTTTACTCGAACTAAAGTTTATTCTAATTGCTATATACTTACTTCCTGCAGGATCACATCAACGAGGTTCTGTCCAAGTGGGAGCAGATCGATGACGAGATCTGGGCCAAGATAATCGTCTTTGAGAAGAACCGTCGCGTGGCTAAGGCCTACGCCCGCTCCTCTGTGATAACCATAAACGGCTCAAAAAACGGATTCGATGGAGTACGGTAAGTCAAAATTTATAGTCCTATATAAGTAGAGTAACTCATATTTGTTGAGGTGACCAAAAAAAAGAGATGTAGAAGCAAAAAGTATTATAAAAATCGGTTTTATGACTGCAGCAATCTAACGTAAAAACCAGCTTTAAAAATCTTCTTAAATTTGAAAATAGTTGTTATCTGTTGTTATTATTCTAACGACTCTGCTTCCAATGATTTAACAACCTTATGTAAACCCAGTTTAACACATATTTATTGACTACTTCCGTAATCCACAGCATTGGCCTGAATGGCTTCGACAATCCCATGCGCGACTCGGAGACGAAGGTGATCAAGAAGTCCATTGGCGATGGTTTCAAGATCAAAATGGACGACATCGGCAACATATTCATCAAGCGGTACGGCAAGAGCAGCATCTACGTGAACAGCACCTCGCAGGGCAACGAGGAGACAGTGATCGGCGGGGACATAATCCAGATGCCCCAAATGTCGCTCACCTCGGGAACATCCGCTCGACTCTTCGACATGAAGAAGTTCCAGACGAACATAAACCGGGAGTTCGCGCGCACCTATCCGGAAAGGGCCAGGTTGGAGCGGCAGTGCCTCTCGGCCGTGTCGCTGGTTAAGTCGAACAACAATCTGATCAACTCCCCCGTCTGGATACTCGTTGTCAACGTAGTGGCCATGGACATGCTGAGGAGTCGCCTCCAGTCCATTCCCAAGTCCCTGGACGCGATGGGCATGCGCGTCCCGCTGGCGAACGGCAGCGAGGATCCCTACTCGACCATCGAGAGCCAGGTGGGACTGATCTACCCGACGCCTGCCGCCTCCGATGATTCGCAGAACTCCCAGAACTCTCAGCACTCGAGCAACTCCAGCAAGGGACGGCGCAGCATCTTCAGTGCCGCCTTCCTCAACGAGGGTCCCTATGTGCCCAAGGTGGGTTTGCCTCTAATATTGTATAATGTTAATCATTTATAAATATCATGATTTTATTCATAACAGCCTGACTACGATGGTGGCTCCTTAACTCCGATCTACGCGGACAAGAAGCGGCAGAAGAGCAGCGGCGGTCAGCAGCGGAAGAAGCAGGACGACCCGTACTACTGCGGTCTGCTGGCGCGGATCCCGAACTTCATCAAGTCCTCGAAGCAGCCGTGTCCCGGCAGCGCCAGCAAGCCCAAGAAGGAGCCGAAGATCTCGCGGAAGATCTCGGCGCAGCACCAGCACCAGCAGTTCCTGCAGCCGGCGCAGCCCATTCCCATCGCCACCTTCCACCACTCGTACTTCCCCTACAAGCTGTATCCCCCGCAGCACCGTCTCTCGCAGTCGCAGATGTCCCTCTGGGACGCACGTAGTCTGATCAGCGCACATGGTAGGTCATCTCATAAAGCAACTAGCTGAAATCCAAACTAATTAGTACGTTTTCCCTTTCAGAATGATCATCCTGGCTGGTCCTAATTTATTCATCGTCTAGCATTAATTCTACAATTATTTAGTCAAAGCCTACGATTTAGTTTTGGTCAGTGGATCAGTGGATCATTGGAGTGCATTTCGCTCAGTTTTGTGATAAATGCAGCGAAATGCAGCCATTTAGCGTAACGCACTTAATACGCACTAACTCTAATTAACCGCAGTTAACTTTAAGGCAAGCAGAGAGATTTAATGATTATGCAATTTGTAATGAGTAATTAAAATTTTGCCATAGTTTCTTAAATCGTTTAAGACTGAGAGAATGTCCTAGAGCCCACGAAAAGCGCACGAAGAGATTGCCGGAGAGTCCAGAAGGGGGACAGAAAATGTCATAGGCAAGTTAATTGCTACTTTAGGCGAGTTCGATTTATTGTTTTCTTATTATTTTTGCTGTACATACACTTCATATGTAAATAAGTTCGAATTAAAAACATGTAAACGATATTAGTACGCATTAAAAGAAAGATCTAAGAGTCAGTATTTGTGTTTTATTTTGAAACGGATGCTATAACCTTGCTTTCGAGCAACATTCTGATGACTTCAATCCTCGTACGATCACTACTAGAATCGACTTTATCCCAATGACTTGTGGTGTATAGAGTTAACCGTTTATTAACCGCTGTATTTCAAATTCTAATATGTACTAAAACTTCGATAATCGGATGTGTCTTATCGATTTATTAGATCGATAGGTGATCCGTAATGTTTTCGAATTGGCCACACTCGGAGCTGCCAAATTAGCTTTTTTACATCTAGATTTTGGATGTTTTGAATTTCAAAATAAATGATATCTCTTTATATCAACAAACGAAACACTTAATTTGATGGCATTTAACCAATTAAGTTTTTATGATTTTACTTGCTATACAAAATTTGTTAACATTATAAAAAGTGTTAACAGATTTTTAGCTATTGTAGCGACTGATCTGCCTGTTCTTCCTAATGAAAATTTCCCAACACTGGTCTCACACTAACCTTGCTCTGCATATTTGTTGGCTGGTTTGGTTTTGATTTTCAATTGGCGCGTCGTTTTTAGAATTCTGTGCAATAAAAAGCGGAAGAGTGCGGAGCACCTAGACCGTGACCATGGACAAGTTCCTGCTGCGCAATCCCACGTGGAAAACGAAGACTTACGGGGGGATAGTGGCCAGTTCCTCCACATCCGCCACGGCCGCCAAGAAAACCGTGGCGTCTCCGATCCGCCGACCGTTGCACGATTCAAATACGGTGGACTCCAGGCCGAAGCCGAACACCCAGCCAATTAAATCTCAAGCTTTGGCAGGTTGGCTGTGATTTCCAGTTTTACAGATCTAACACACCCAGTAGTTTTATTCCGGATAAGTAGCTAACCCAAAATTTACAGTAGTCAAAAACAGTACAAAAATATAAGATATCACCATGTGGAAAAGCGATCCGAACTTTGCTAACAAGCTGCGTTTACTTTTGCTAGACGACCAGCTGACTACGGAACGGCTGGCCGCTTCCAAGGCGATCCTTCAGCACCGCACGGAGTTCCAAAATGACCAAAACAAGCAGGAAGTGACGGCAGGATCCGGAGTTGCTCCTTCGGGCGGTGCAGCCACGCCCACCAGACACGATGGTCAGTGGGCGCGATTGCAGCAAGATCTCAACAGTCCCAATGCTGCGCTTCGTCTGCGCGCCATTCGTGCCTTAAAGTAGGTGGAAATTTTTTAATTCTAAACAGAATTTATAAATCAATAGCTAAGTCTCGAATAACATTACAAAACTTTCTTAAAGGAGTCCCACAAAATCGGCGTATAACACCTTTGATGTGCCTCTTGCCGAACAGAGCATTATTACTATGGAGGATCGCAATCCCAAGGAGCCACCCACTCTGCCTGAGTTGCTCAAGGACATAGTTGTTTACGTCGAGGTGCGAACAGGGAACGACAATCGCTCGGAGGGCGTAAAAACAATCATTGCCAAGATGGGAGCCCAGGTCAATAATCGTCTAACGCGGTAAGAACGGCTTACAGCTGTTTTTTTAAGAAATTCCTTTTTAAAAACTTTTTGTTTTGGCTTGTAGCACCACCACACACGTAGTCTTCAAGGATGGCCTGCTTTCAACGTATAAAAAAGCCACCGAGTGGAACATTCCAGTAGTCTCTATTTTGTGGATTGAAGCCTGCAAGGTGCAGCGCAAAATATGTGATCCGAGCCAGTTTCCCATCAGCAACATACGCATGTACGAGTATCCAGAGCTCTTTGGCAAGATGCCGGTAAGTGGTTATTTTTTTAATTGGGGATACATTTTCAAAAGGGTTTCTATATACTAAGAATTTTAATTATGTATATTCCGACTGATTTCTGGTTTGTTGAATTGTTTTCCAGAATCTAAAGTTGACTATAATTTGTGGGACAAAATCGACAAAAGCGTAAGATTTTGTCTTATCAAAACTTCTTGCACATTTTTATCGTTCAAATTTGCTAGGGCCAACAATGTTTTCAAAGCTTTATCAGCTCCATGTCCATAACATGGTTCAGACGAAGTCATCAACTCCACTTGAGATACGGGTTGAAACAAGCTGATGCTAACTAACTTTTTTCGCAAGGGAGGAAAGCCTTTAATTAGTCTAATCGATGGCATTATCAATTTATGGCTTTCCGGGCACAGAAGCATTAACTCTACTTGAGATATGCCCCCAACTAATGGGTCATTGAGGGCCCAGTGTTTATTATTTTATGGTGGGCATAAACAACTTAATGAAGAGGTATGGAAATTCTACAACAGATAACTTACAAGGGGTCTTATCGACCACTTCGGCTGATGACCACGATCGCAGTGGGTGGACTACGGCCCGCGGCACTTGTGCGAGTACTCACTCGTACATATCTGAAATGATTAGTTAATCCAGAAAATGGCGGGCACAAACGCAGGGCCGCGGGCCGTCTGAAATTGCACGTATCTCAAACACGGAATACGCGCAATATTGGGAACTCTTTTGTATGTCAGACAGATTCTTATCACTTATCACTGGCTGACAGCGAGTCAACCAGTTGTGTTGTTGCCTCTCCGGGTTATCTAATTGAATTTACTTGCTTTTATCAGCTATCGTAGGGCCCCGGCGAAGGCCAGGAAGTTGTCCGGGCGACGCAAGCTGTAAATGTTTCTGTCCAGAAAAGCAAAGCAAGGCGTTGTCGAGAGATGCTGATTTTAAATGCGCTTCGTTTTATTGCTTAAACATTAGACAGTTTAAAAAGACACAAGTCACTGGACGCCGGTGACAACTTAAAACCTAATTCACATGCACGTTTGTTTACAATCTTTCCGCGAACGATTGATTTACATAACTCGCTGGGAATGCAGCAGTACATTGCACAGATACACAATTGCACGGATGCCACCGTGGCATTGCCCGTTGTCAAGCTTCTTTCTAAAAACTTACACTCTACGCTACATTATTAGATTCTCGTTTGGGGCTGGTTCTGAGATTTGTACAAAGCCCGCTTCTATTATTTACAAGCCAGCAGAAGGTTTCGTTCGTTAAGTACTGTGGAATCTTTGAGTTAACACTAGCTTATGGGTTCTGCGAGGCGGGCGAAGGCAAGCCGGTGGGTCCTCAGGACAGCGCCACCTCCAGGCACATCATTATCAGGAATCCGGAGATAGTGCCCCACGTGGCAATTGTACCATTTCCGCTGGCATGCGCCTCGGGCAGGATGTCGTCCGACACGATGTAGATCATGGCTCCGGCCGCAAAGGACAGGGCGTAGGGCAGGATCAGGTTGGCAAAAGTCACGGCCACTGCGCCCAGCACGCCAAAGATGGGCTCCACCATTCCGGACAGCTGTCCGTACCAAAGAGCCCTCTTCACGCTGAATCCTGCGGCATGTAGTGGCAAGCTAACGGCCAGTCCCTCGGGGAAATTCTGAATGCCAATTCCAATGGCCAGATTGCGGGCACTTTCGAAAGTCGAGGAGTTTGTAGAGCCAATGGCGCCGAAGCTCACACCTACGGCCAGTCCTTCGGGAATGTTGTGGACCGTGATGGCCACCACCAGGAGCATGATCCTCTTCCACTGAGAAAGGGCCTCGGCCGCTCGCTGCTGCTCCTCGGGCGTCGTGTAGGTGCACTGCTCCATCTCGTTGATGCTGCCGCCCTTCTTCCTCCGCCGCGACTCCCCGCTGTGCTGCACGCTCAAGCAGTCCGAGAAGCTGTCCAGGCTCTTGGCGGCCAGCCTGTCGGAGGCCCCACCGTTCCTCTTCGAGTCCTCGATCGCTATGTCTGCCTTGTCCTTGCTCGACTGCGTCATTTGGATCATCATGTTGGTGCTGTTAAGGCCCAGGTAGGACATCAGTTTGTCGCAGCCGTAGACGAAGATCGAGCCCAGCAGGAAGCCCCCCGAAACGGGCAGGAAGGCGTAGACTCCGTATAAATGAGAGCTCTCAGCCATTTCAATGGCCGGCTTGAGCAGGGACCAGAAGGAGGCTGCAATCATCACACCGGCTGCGAATCCCAGGGCGGCGTCCAGTGACCTCCGCTGGTTGCCCCGGACGATAATCACCAGGGCGGCTCCGGCGGCCGTGAGTCCCCAGGTTAGCAGGGTGCCCAACAGAGCCTGGGTCACTGGTCCATAGCCGGGAATCATGTTGAAGGCTCAATCTTCTCCGTGCTCGTCACCGGCTGGTATTGCGTTCCAAAGATTTATTCGCGTGTGCACAGAAAACAAGTTTCTTAATTGCTGGCTCGATTGTTTACCCGCAGCTGGAAATATGCCACGTTCTTGGGCACTGATTGTAGGTAAACAAAAACCAAACTTTCAATGGAATATTCAGTTTTGTTTCAAGGGAATCTCGGGAACACTTGTTGCTTATCGTTCTTTTTGTGGAATGTTTCCGGGCTTCGGTGCGCAGGGGGAGTTTTGGGGAGACGCGTAATACTGTCGGGTTAATTTAAAAGTCTACTAGATCTACTGGGGCGCGTCGGAAAGTGATGAATGAGCCGCTGACTGAGCTGACAGCCCCAGAAAAAGCAATTTTTATAGGGCCGCTGGCTTCGAGCCCCTCCTATCGATAGTTGTATCGCTGGCGCTTATCGATTACAGGTAAGTGCTAGCGACGGCACTCGCAAAAGCGATACCTTCAAGCCCGCCTCCTTTCGAATGTTTTTGCCAAATAAGAAAACAGATATTGAATGTTAATATAAAAATAATAAAACTAAAGCTTGTATTATTCAGCAAATTCTATCGATAAAACTTTATTAAAACCATTCCACCTGGCAGCCATCGTACACGAGATAAGAAAGTTTTTTATTTAAACAACGGGCCAGATATCACGTAGTTATAAACAAATAAAACAGTGTTTTCTAGTCAACATGACTGACAGAGTCGGGCAAAAAGTCGGCAGCATCCGCAGCATCAACAATAACGCCAAAGGGCATGCACTGCCGCTCTCCAACATAAAACTTAAGCCGACTCTTATTTATTTAGTATGCTATCCCTTTGCAGCGCGTTAAGTTTATGCAGCCGGATTCGGAGTTGAATCAGCGACCTAAGAAACGCCAAGCAACCCCCACATCCTCCAGGGAAAATGAGCAAGGATCGGCCAGTAAGCGAGCACTACCAGGAACTCCAACAACAACGCCAAAGGTAATTAAACGAATTTATTTAAATATTTTTTTTTTATAAGTTTAATAAGATTATATAAAAATGCATTCAATATTTGAAGGGTATACAATATATAATTTTTCAATCAAGTTAAAAACTATTATACATCTATATGTTAGGCCTTGCAAATGTTTTAACCTATTGTTGTTAATATTCTTGCAGAATGACATCAGCCGCTTTTTTAGGGCCCTTAACCACAACAAAGTTTCGGATGATGAGGTGATCGAATCTCCAGCCACCAAACTTCTGAACAGGTGAGTTTTAAAATAAACCATTTAATTCTGTGATTGCCAACTAAATAAAAAACTTCAATTACACAGAATAAGCAGTGGCTGCTACACTCCTCTGGCCCCAGTGTCTGCTTCTTATCCACATGGGCCTAATGGCAGTGGAGATACCAATGTGGGCGAAAAAGTACAAGCCCAGAAGAGTCTCCAATTCGCTGAGAAGCCGAGCAACTATACCCCTCAATCAATCACTCCACGACCACGCCGGAGCACAGTGGAACCTCCTCCGGTAATGACGCCGCCAGTGCGCACTAGTCGCCGACGCAGCTGCGTGGCCGAAATCAGCACTCCTACCGCAACGGAACCGAGAATGACTCGCCGCCGGAGCTCGCTCCACATTGGCGTTGTCACCTCATCATTACAGGAAGCTGGGCCGGCAGTTTTAGAGCCCAGAATGACTCGCCGCCGGAGCTCTTTGCTTGCTGCTGCTAAACAGCCAGAGGAAACCGCTCACAAGCAAACCATTCAAACAATAACCGAGGAGCTGGCTCCGATCAAAGAGGTCAGAAATTCGGTAGTAATGACCGAGAACAAGATAGCCAACCAAACAGACTGCTTAGAGCAGTCGATAGAGATCTCCGCAGTGGAGAAGGAAGCTACCTACAAAGCGGTCAGGCGCGGCACTCTCTACACCTCCGAATTGATGGACATAAGTCCTGCTCGGCGGTGCAGCGTATCGACGTCCAGTTCGGAACTGCAGGAAGACAACATGTCGCTAGCCCGACAATCGCTTAACAACGTTACCACGCAGACATCCAAGTTCAGCATCGAGGAGCCACTGACGCCGATCTTTAGCTCCACGCGTCTGCCCAGCGGTCAGTCCACCGGGAATCGTCGGCGTACTATCTTCAACCTGGACATGGAGGTGATCAACGAGAGCATCGAAAGAATTAACCAGTCGCATCGCAGATCACTTGCCTTGGCCAATGAGGCGGAACTGGGCGAGTGTCGCCAAGTGAAGGATCTAGAAGAGCAAAAGTCGGAGGATACGCCATCGCAGGAGCCCAAGAGGCGACGCCTTTTTAATCCAAACGACGAGGTAGTCATATCACCACCAAAAAGTAGTAGAAAGAATCGTCTGAGCATGACAAGCTCCTCGGGATCCGTCCAGAAACGACGGCGGTCGCTAGCGACTCCAGCAAGAAGCTCCTCTTCGGAACTGTGGGTCCCTGCTCCCGTTACTAAAACCGTTGCAGAAGCACCGAAAGACGCATCCGACGACAATACTGAGACTCCGGAAGCAGCTGCGAACAGCGTAGTTGAACAAGAAGATTCCATATCAACCATAGAGGAAGAAGCCGACAAGAAAAAGGGAAGGCCACGTACAAAGGTTCGCACTTTGGTGCACACTAACATGCGCCACGAGCAGATCCAGGTCATCCACAAGGGTTGGTAGCACGACGGAATGACCAGTTACGACCGCCGACTTCACCCTCTGATTGTAACATTCGTAGTCTGAGTGGGAACTGCAGTTCTCCAACTCCACTAATTAGTAATTAAACCGTAATAGTTTGTAAATTAGCATATTCGCAACTCTTTGATGGCCCATATTAATTATTGATTAAGCATAAACAACACTCGGTAGATTGGTAGAAAAGTTTCTCATTTGTAAAGCCTCCCGCACTGTTGAATAAATAATATCCGTGGCGGTAATAAATCCTAATCGAAAACCGCCTTCAATCGCAGGCCCTGCGCAAAGTGCGCGGCATGCGGCTGGATCCGACCGTGACCCAGCGCACCACCCACCTGGTAAGCCTAGAGCCTCGCCGCACCCTCAACCTCCTGCGCGGCCTTATGCGTGGCGTGTGGATCGTCAGCTACCAGTGGATTTTGGCATCGATTCGTGCCGGAAAATGGGTCGACGAGGAGCCCTACGAAATGACCCGCTTCTCGCGGGCCATCGAGGTGAGTTATTCGCTCTTACCAGATACACCTGTATATTAATCTGTTGTTCTCCAGATTTGCCGCGCTGAACGGCAGGCCTTTGGAGTCCACTACAAGTGCGAGTTGTTCCGCTTTATGGAGACCTTCTATGTATCGTCACTCTGCAAACCCGTGCAGTTCAACAACATGAAGGAGCTGCTCCTGCTGGGCGGAGCCACCCTGACCGAGAACCGCTTTAAGGCTAAGTACATAATAGGGGACAAGCGGCGCGTGGAGGACGATCGCATCTATCTGGATCCATACTGGGTCCTGGACAGCATCACGAACATGCAGATACAGAAGTTCGGCAAATACTTGATGAAGAGCGCCATTGTCACGCCGGAGGGGATCAGGTACGAGGATCCCAAGGAGCGCAAAGAATCCACGAAGACACATTCACATAGACGAAATCACGACTTCGTTGATCCACCGTTGGTCCTGGAAAAGTAGTGATCAATGGCTGCAAACCACTTTTTTGATGTTACAAAATTTATATTTTAGCTAAATCACACCAAAAAACATTTTCACCGCTGTTTCAATTATTTTCGTGAAAAACGTTAATACGCATATGTAAATATAGTATATTTATTACTGATTTGATTATTTGTAGGGTTCTTTTTTAGAAGCATTTTTATGCAATTTACAAATTTTAAAGAAAAAGTATTTAATAAACATAGGAAACAATACAAAATGTTATTCATGGGTACTTAGACAAAATTGTAAGGGGCTTTTTAAAGCGAATAAAAAAATTTGTAACCCAATAAGAAATTGTTTACTGACTATGGATGAATGAAAATATTTTGATTTCGGTAGGTGAATTCCTGTTTGGAAAATCCAAACACTCAATGAAAATCAAATAACACCAACCCCAATTAAACTCTTTGTGTTCTTCAGTGGCAAATGCTCGCTTTATTCAAACGATTGAGGTATTTGTTGTCGGTTTAGTTGTTGTACTCTTCAACTAGCTCTTGTTTTGTACTTTGTGGCAACGATGTTAAGTTGAACTTGGACTTGTGTTGATCAACCAAATCAAGGCGCTGAAAATCAAAAGGCAACAACCAAAAAGAAGGTGCTTAAATGCATGGATGGCAAAAACGAAATAAATACGAAAATAGGGTTTTTATTTTTTGTAAATAAAGTTATCGCTTCTATTCTGGTTCTTTTCCATGTGTACAAAGTAGTGTGTGCAAAAGTAGGGTAAGATAAATGATACATATCAAAGTAAAAGGATTAATTTAAACGATATATAAATGCTACAGAGGATATCTATATATGATATCATAACGAAGTCAACTCTTTATCATATCATATGTAGTAAACTAAAGATCGACAGGGGGATGGAGGAGGAGTGGATGCATAAATGCATGTGTTTTTCCCAGTGTGCACTCATCCTAGGGATCCATCGTTTCCCATTTTAGGCGCCCTCGACGGCATTTAGCATTCGTATCCGTCGAAACTCCTTTCGATGGAAGAAATTAAACTTTTGCTTCTGCTGGAACATCATCTTATCGGTCATCTTGCGCAGGACAGGTGTTGTTGCTAGACTACTATTGTGCTTGCTGTTGCTGGTATTGTTGAGTGGTGTTGTTGGCTGCATATTGATGTTGGTTACTTGCTTGCTGCTGCTGCTTGTTGTTGTTGCTTTTGAGTTAGTGCAAACCAGCTACTTCTTGCCCTTGGTGGCCTTCTCGGCGGCCTTGGTGACCTTGCCACCGGAAGCGTCCTTGAAGTTGACAGCCTTGATGACACCGACAGCCACGGTCTGCCTCATGTCACGCACAGCGAAACGACCCAGAGGAGGGAACTCCTGGAAGGCCTCCACGCACAGAGGCTTGGAGGGCACCAGGTTGACGATGGCAGCATCGCCAGACTTGATGAACTTGGGGTTCTCCTCGGTGGTCTTGCCGGAACGACGGTCGACCTTCTCCTTGATCTCAGCGAACTTGCAAGCAATGTGAGCGGTGTGGCAATCCAGCACGGGGGTGTAGCCGTTGGCGATCTGACCAGGGTGGTTCAGCACGATGACCTGGGCGGTGAAGTCGGCGGCGCCCTTGGGGGGGTTCGACTTGGAGTCACCGGCGACGTAGCCACGACGCAGCTCCTTCACGGACACGTTCTTGACGTTGAAGCCAACGTTGTCTCCGGGAACGGCCTCCTGCAGGGCCTCGTGGTGCATCTCCACGGACTTGACCTCAGTGGTGATGTTGGCCGGGGCGAAGACCACAACGGTACCGGGCTTCAGGACACCAGTCTCCACACGGCCCACGGGTACTGTTCCAATACCGCCGATTTTGTACACATCCTGCAGGGGCAGACGCAGGGCCTTGTCGGTGGGACGGGCTGGGGGCAGGATAGCGTCGAGGGCATCGATCAGGGTCTTGCCGTCGGCGTTGCCCTCCTTGCGCTCCACCTTCCATCCCTTGAACCAGTTCATGTTGGTAGAGGGTTCCAACATGTTGTCGCCGTGCCAGCCAGAAATGGGCACGAAGGCCACGGCAGCTGGGTTGTAACCGATCTTCTTGATGTATGAGGACACCTCCTTCTTGATTTCCTCATAACGGGCCTCGCTGTATGGGGGCTCGGACGAGTCCATCTTGTTGACACCAACGATCAGCTGCTTCACACCCAGGGTGAAGGCGAGCAGGGCGTGCTCGCGGGTCTGGCCGTTCTTCGAGATACCGGCCTCGAACTCACCAGTTCCGGCGGCCACAATCAGCACGGCGCAATCGGCCTGCGAGGTACCAGTGATCATGTTCTTGATGAAATCCCTGTGTCCGGGGGCATCAATGATGGTCACGTAGTACTTGGCAGTCTCGAACTTCCACAGGGCGATATCAATGGTGATACCACGCTCGCGCTCGGCCTTCAACTTATCCAAAACCCATGCGTACTTGAAGGAGCCCTTGCCCATCTCCTGGGCCTCCTTCTCGAACTTCTCGATGGTACGCTTGTCGATACCTCCGCACTTGTAGATCAAGTGACCGGTGGTGGTGGACTTGCCGGAATCGACGTGTCCAATCACGACAATGTTAATGTGAATCTTTTCCTTGCCCATGTTGGATGATTACACGATGGCTGCACAGTTGTGTGTGGTGGTTTGTTCGAGTGTTGGAATGTTGGAGGGTTGCGGGTTTCGGTAGGTTGGCGAGCAAGAAAGGTTGGAATAAACAAAGGGAAAACAATTCGTTAGCATTCGGTGGGATAACAAGTTTATATAAACTACTATTAGAGGGTACATTCCCTATTCGTACTTTCGACTTCTGTTTGCATGCCCGAACTTAACCTAACCTCAAAATTCTACTGGTGTGCAAAACGTGTTTTTTGAGGTTAGGTTGGGGGCCGCATGTATGGGTGAGGGTAAAAGAGAGAGGAAGCAACTAATTGTTGGACTACAAAAACGTGCAAAAGTAAAAAGCCTAATGGAAACTCGATTTTATCAGTGATTTTGGTATTTATGCTTTCGTCAAATGTCTTCAGTAGCAGAACTGAAAAATCATCATCATGTTAAATCGAGAGTCCAAAGGAAAATTCCAGCAAATTTTATTCGCAAATACACATGTGCTTATCTGCTGCGCGTGTATTCGTCAGTGTATGTGCGTGGTGTGACGCTGTTGCCGGCCGGAGGAAAAGAAAGAGAGGAGACAGAGAGAGCGAGAAAAATGGCGGATGGGCTTGTGTACGTGTGACTTACACAAATGCAGGCGATCTCGCCGCGGTGGCACAATTTGGATTTGGAAGAGAGAGGGGGCGAAAAATGAATTAATGAAGAATTTAAAGTGCAGCGGTAGCCATTTTTGACTCAGGCCAATTTGCGAATCGCCTAAGAATGACGAAGGTCTGGTGGGTGTAATTTCACAAGATATGCCAATAGGCTGGAGAGCCGAAAAACCACATTTTCGCGTGTTGCTAGGAAGGTTTTTTTTTTTAGGCCCACTTGACTCACACTACCAGGCAACGTGGTCGGCCATTTTGAAATTCTATGCCACATACAGAGGAAAAAAATCTATAGGCGAACTCAGAAAACCACGTTTTTTCACGTGCAAATTAGCACATCTGGTGGATGACCTCTGTAGGACGTGGGCGTGGCAAGTTAATTACACACCAATTACACCATATTGCATGGCGAAAGGCGGCTAAACAAGCCGGAAAATGACTAAGCAAGTGTAATGTATTGAAGCAGCCACACGAGCTGGATTTTTCGCCTTTGCAGACTGCCACGTGTTTGCTTTTCAACAGCCACCTTTCACTTTACAAACTCCTCGTTAGAAGTTGGACACACACACACACAGAAACACCACGAAATACGCTAAAATTCGGCGTCTAAACTGCATATTTGTTTATTAATTGTTTACTGACTGCAGTGCGGCTGCATAATTCACTTTTATAAAGTCACATTGGAAAACTTACTCTCGAACAAGCTGAGTGGGAAATCACGAAGTCGAAGCGGCGACGGATTCGAAAAAAGTGAACGAGTGTTCGGCGGCGCTCAGCGCAGGAAGCCTCGTTTGACGCGCGGTATGACCATACTGTGCGGCTGTCAGACAGTCGATACTATCGCGTCAGGCCGTGTTTCCACTGCAGCGCTTCCGCTTTTCGCAACCGAGGATGAACATATTACAAAAATAACTCTTTTACTTTTATTTTTATGCTATACAGCCGCAAGCCTCCACGCCAACTGTTACAAAAACTAAAGTAATTGGATAAAATGTTTAATGCAAGAGTTTTTGTTTTCAAAGGAAACAAGATGTTTTTCTCATTAAGTTTCTGAGGTTGCTTTTGTTGGGTTATTATTTTTTTCAATTACTTATTAGCACCTTTATTTAATAAATTTTTGATTGCTTGTTTGATTTTGAAAATGACAATTTTTTTTAATACATTTTTAAATACTATTGTAATTTTAAAAATTTAATCAATCCACTTACCATTTGAATTCTCTCTGGAGCATATGTGAGGTATTATTTTGCCTTTTATATTAATAGTCTTTAGAAGCTTTTAAAAGTTTAAGCTAATTGCGAAATTAGTTTCATTACTGATAATATAAATATTACAATACAGATAAGATTCATATTTCAATGCAGTTTGTATCTATTTTAAGCTCCTTAAAATTACAATTGTTTGTGAAATACAATCATATTAAAATTTATTATGCATTTGGTTAACTTAGGTAAAAGAAATTCAGATAGGAAGTATTCTTAAAACAAGAATTAAAAAACATTTTTAAATATTAATGATATTAATTTTATTAAAAATCTTTCTTAACTGTTAATGACTAATTAAAACATAAGAATTTCCACCCATACCACGGCATTCTGCGGCGAAGCACAATAGAAAGTAACGTGGCGAAAATATGGAAAAACGAATTCAACCCGGGGTTGCAACCCATGTTTTGTTGGTAAAAGAAGAGGTTTTGGACGGCGCAACTGGATTTTTTAGGGAATTCGGACTGGCGACGGCGGATTCAGAAGCGACGTGGCGAAGAAAGGCGAAAAGAAACCCCAATCGTTGAAAAAAATTGAACCGGTCCGGTCCCCCCAGTTTTGTTGTAGTAGCCAGGCGGTTGACGGCCGACTCGAATTCGAATCACTTTCGTGGAAATATCGTTCTACACAAAACTGATCACTATGTGGCGACTTGCTGGAGTCCTTCTCCTCGGATTAATCGCCATTTCCTCCGGATCAGAGCAGGATGTTCTGGATTTGGGCGACGACGACTTTGCTTCCACCCTGAAGCAGCATGAAACTACGCTGGTCATGTTCTACGCCCCCTGGTGAGTGAGGGGCGTGGCTGGGGGTCATTCTACACACTTTATTTGTTGCATTGCGTGTGCAGTTCGTGCCAAATCAGCTTGTTGCGTCTGCCATTTAATTCGATTCCCTTAAATCCCCGGCATTTCGATTCGGAACCGTAAAGTACACGTCAGCGTTTGCCGGCAAAAAAAAGAGACGAAAGAACGGAAAAAAGCACAAAGATGACTTGAAAGTATTGGTGTTGTCGGCCATTTTAAGCGCGGGGTGCCAAGTCGGTACATTTTACATCAATTGCTTTGTCTGTTTGTGACTCATTAACCATTGGATAATGATAGTTGGTAGATAATTCCCTCTAGTTACTGCTCTGTATTTTGCCCAAGCTTTTATTATACCTACATCAGTTGCTAGTGCCATCGCTACAAAATTACCAATTCAATATCACAAAGAAATATTTTTCATATGTGGCTTATTTATTTCTAGATATTGACAAAAAATTCTTATAGAGTATGGTAAAATTTCAATCCACTGTTACATATGCAAATTTAATTTTAACTAATTTTATTTTAGTAAACACATGCTAAATTAGTTTAATACAAATTTTAATACAATTTTTAAGTGAACCAAAACTCTTTTCTCTAGATCTAAACCTTGTTACGTTTTATTTATATTTACTTACTTAAAGGAAATATGTTTTTATTGTCAGTGGAAAACTATAAACTCACACTTGAGCAATGAACTTGCTGGGTAAATAATTTGCTTTTTTTTGCCGGCCGGCGTGCTAGCGCTCGAAATCCCCAAATAGAGCTGTTGAACTACTTCTGCATGAAATTATAATCCCCACACCATAAAGCCTTATCAGAACTCGAACATAAAGTGTACAGAGAACAAAAATACCATTAAATACTTTAGCTATTTGTGAATATGCTGAGACTTATTAAATTTCCGGAAAATGTTTTATTTAATCAGCATAGAAACATTTTTTGGGTGTGCGCTTAATAGGCACTTGTTCTTAAATTTGGAGGGTGCGATAAGGCTCTTGATAAGCCCGCACCCTAACTTTAATTACAAGCTAGTTTTTCGGAAACTTGTCTTTCCGTTGTCTTGATAACAGATGATGAATCGGAAAGTGTTGATTCCAAAACGACGTAGTGACGTGTCCTAATGGAGTTGTTCTTATTTTTGAAGGTGCGGCCACTGCAAGCGGTTGAAGCCCGAGTACGCCAAGGCGGCAGAGCTCGTTAAGGATGACGATCCACCAATCAAGCTGGCCAAGGTTGACTGCACGGAGGCTGGCAAGGAGACTTGCAGCAAGTACTCCGTCAGCGGCTACCCCACGCTGAAGATCTTCCGTCAGGACGAGGTGTCGCAGGACTACAATGGACCGCGCGAAGCCAATGGAATCGCCAAGTACATGCGCGCCCAGGTGGGACCCGCCTCCAAGAACGTCCGCACCGTCGCCGAGCTGACCAAGTTCCTGGACACCAAGGACACCACCGTGTTCGGCTACTTCAGCGACATTGACTCCAAGCTGGCCAAGGTCTTCCTGAAGTTCGCCGACAAGAACCGCGAGAAGTACCGCTTCGGACACTCCAGCGAACAGGAAGTCCTCGACAAGCAGGGCGAAACGTAAGTGGGAGGATGATTTCAAGACTGATCTTTCGTATTTATATACTTCCAAGACTGCCCTTTCCTTATATATATATTTTAATATGTTAATAAATAGCTTTGAGATATTGTTAATTTGTCCAAGCAAAGCTTATGTGGGGTGCTTCTTTACTTGTTCTTCAAAGAATAAGTTTTATTCAAATTCTAAAGATAACTTGAAAGTAATTGAGACACTTTGCATTTAATCTTTTTTCTTCGCAGCGATAAGATTGTGTTAATTCGTGCCCCTCATTTGAGCAACAAGTTCGAGTCTTCCACCATCAAGTTCGAAGGCACCTCTGAATCCGATCTGACCACCTTCGTTAAGGAGAACTTGTAAGTAGTCTTTAGCCTTACTTATAATATATATATAACTTAAATCATGATTCTGCTCTGCAGCCATGGTCTGGTGGGTCACCGCACCCAGGATTCGGTCAAGGACTTCCAGAACCCCTTGATTACTGCCTACTTCAGCGTGGACTACCAGAAGAACCCCAAGGGAACCAACTACTGGCGCAACCGTGTGCTCAAGGTGGCCAAGGAGTTTGTGGGCCAGATCAACTTTGCGATCGCCTCCAAGGACGATTTCCAGCACGAGTTGAACGAGTACGGCTACGATTTCGTTGGCGACAAGCCAGTGGTCCTGGCCCGCGATGAAAAGAATCTCAAGTACGCCCTGAAGGAGGAGTTCTCTGTGGAGAACCTGCAGGACTTTGTGGAGAAGTTGCTGGGCAACGAGCTGGAGCCCTACATCAAGAGCGAGCCCATTCCCGAGTCGAATGACGCCCCTGTCAAGGTGGCCGTGGCCAAGAACTTCGACGAGCTTGTGATCAACAACGGCAAGGATACGTTGATCGAATTCTACGCCCCCTGGTGCGGTCACTGCAAGAAGCTGACTCCCATCTACGAGGAGCTGGCTGAAAAGCTGCAAGACGAGGAGGTGGCCATTGTTAAGATGGACGCCACAGCCAACGATGTGCCGCCGGAGTTCAACGTGCGCGGCTTCCCCACACTCTTCTGGCTGCCCAAGGACGCGAAGAACAAGCCAGTGAGCTACAATGGCGGCCGCGAGGTAGATGATTTCCTGAAGTACATCGCCAAGGAGGCGACCACAGAACTGAAGGGCTTCGACCGCAGCGGCAAGCCCAAGAAGACCGAGCTCTAAGCTGCACGCCGGGTTGAACTGGCCGCCAACTAGCATTTCCATATTTTTGTAAAATCGAATGCATTCTCCACAATACTTGAGCAAAAATTGTATTAAATTATTTCTTAGTGATGAAACGCGAACGAACACAAATTGATGATTATGTCGCAATAAACTTAATTCTTCATTTAATTAGTTAACCAGGTTGTCACCTTTCTTTTGATGGTGTTCTTATTTCTTAAAGATATTACTTTGATTTCGTTTGTCTAGCTTAGTGAGCAACTATTACACCTTAAATCTACAAATGTCTTTTTAACAGAGAGAGTTTACTTTTAATGGTTCAACTTTTATCCGAAAGTATTTTACTTTGCGGAACTTGTCCATCAAAATTCGAAAGTCTTCTTCCATTGTTTTGTGATTCATCTTTGAACCGGTGTGCATATGTCTTCCGCGTGTTCGTCCAGCATCATGCGGTACCAGTCAGCCACAAATGTGAACTGGTTGCGGCCAGGGTAGGGCTTGTAGGCTAATATACCCTGCTTAGCGTCGAATTCAAAAAGGTAGACGGTGCTTGGACAGTCGATGGGTGCCATGACTTGGGATATGTAGGCCAGAAAACGCAGTAAGAAGTTGGCGCACACATGGGTTGACCAAAATTGGTCCTGTAATCGAAAACACAAAATTTTTATTAACTGAATCTTCATAAGGTTCTCCGTTTACTTTGATCAAAAATAACGAAATCTTAATATCAGTTGTATACTAACGCAACTCTTCCACAAGTCTCGCGCAGAAGTCTTTTGGATATTGTGCACGAAAGCGTGTTCATCGCGATGGGCTATGTAAAGGCTTTCGATGCCCAGCAGAAAGCACTTGACCCACCATTTGAGTGCCTCAGTTCGATTGTGGATCGCCCAATCCTGACGGCTCATGTGCACCAGGCGCATCTGCAACTCCGCCCAGTTAGGGTTCGACCCACTAAAATTCGGGAAGTATAAAAGTTACAATGTTTTAAACTATTGCTTTTTGAAAGGATTTACCCTTCATTCGGATTTGGTTCAGCTAATACAGGTGAATCGAAAAGAATTCGATTGCCATTCAAGTCAAAGGAAAAAACACCATGAAAGCGACCTCCTAAAGATCGCTTGTTATTTAATGCCCCTGTTCCGCTTTCTGAAAGAAGCAAAGAAACATTAGATTATGGAACCAAGGGGGGTTATCAGAAACCTTTTAAGCAGTGCTTGCGTAGTGTCATAAGCCAGGATTCCTCCATGACCTGCTTGAGATGGTCTTGATCGAACGCGTTGGGCTGTACGCTATCCATACGGCAGATGTACATGGTGTTGCGGTAGCGGGTCACTCCCAGTGACCATCCCGACTTGTGCTCGTACGGGGCACACATAATCAGTTCCAGAACCTCGCTGGTGCAGACAACGTGGGCATCGACCACTACACGCATGTTCATCGCTTTGAGGAAGGAGAACCGCGAAGACTCGATGAATTGCAACATGTTGTCTAACAGAAGCTCTGGCATCTTATGTTGATTCCTGGTAGTATCATTATCCCGCAGGGAAAGCGGGAAATGTTGGATCGGCGGCACCACAATGTAGTGCATTCTATGCGAGTTTCTTTCAAATTGTCCATTAGGGGACAAACTAAATCCGCCATGCGAAATGGGTTTACTTATTGTCGGAAACGAGAGCTTGTCCTCCTCCGTCCAAGAGTGGGGAAAGATGTTCATTAATTGGTAATTGGAAGCCATATTGAGTGTTGCTTTTGTTAATCTTATACGTAAAAGAGAACCATTGATGCTCATGCGAAGAAAATGAAAATTTAACTTTTGATTGCTTTTGCAAAAAGAACCGTTTCTTCAGTAAGGTGGCAACGCCATGAGGGAATCTTAAAGATGGAAACGTTCATCACAACTTAATGTATAACAGATGCATTTCCAACGGTATTTGTTGTGATCGTAACTGGACACTGAGTCTCCTATTTCTAAACAGATCACTAATTTCGAGTCCATAACTTTTCTAATTTTATTCCAATTTTGAAGTGGAATACCTCTTAAAGTTTTTATTTTAATTCTGTAAAAATTGAATCATTAGTTTTTTTGGTTAATTTTTTTAAATTTTCAGGAATAGCGATGTGTTTGTAAGTTTATTATATTTGTACTCTGTTATTTATTTAAAACTACATAAATATTTAATAAAGGTATTCCAAAAAATAATAATCTTTGTTGCACCGTGCAGTACCCGAAATGCACTAAACAAAACAAAAACAAAAGCCAAACAAAACATGCCAAAAAGTGTTGCCAGATTTTGATGGCGTCCCGGCAAAAAATGTAAACAAACCGCCAACCCTGCCAGACCACCCCAGTCAGATGGTGTCTTACTAATTTTCTGGCAACGCCACTTGGTCTGCTGCACGTGTTTTAAATTCGCGTGTTTTGCTCTTCATTTCGGGACGTCGTGCAGCAATTTAACGGAAACAAACGGAAATATTATTGAAATATCATTAAGAATACGGTTGATTGGTTCTTGAAGAGATGGAGGTGAATGCCGGCAAGCTGCGGATCGGCGCACAGCGATTGCTGCAGTTGACTGAAAATGAGTCTGAAGACAACGTGTTTGCGCAAAGTTTGAAGAAATTCATCAAGAAGCAGGTGTGCTTACTAGGTTTTGATTTGAAACTATCACTTCATCTTCTTTGTATATTTTAGAAATATTTGCCCCAGGATGTAGAGCGGCTGTTTCAAACGCTCAGCGAGCAGCTGCCTCAGCCCGCTTATACAATCCCTATCGCAGTGACTTTCGAGGAGCAGGTTCTTCTGCTTCTTTCCATGGCACTCCGTTGGGATTCCACTGGACAAACTTTCCGCCAGTATCAGCTGGAGTGTGTGGCGCTGGCCAAGCTAATGGATTTTTCCCTGGATGCACAAAGGTTGGAGATCCTTTACTTTTGCCCATCGAATAAATCCCTAAAGTTCTATTCTTACAGGTTTGCCAAAAGTTACTTCCACGATAGGCCAGCTCCCTTTGACAATAGCTTTGACACTCTGCCCAGCAAAAAGTTAAAAAATGGCAGTCAGAATAATAATCTAGAGGATGTGGAGCTCATTAGATGCTGCTACCAATTGCTTAAAAGTGATATATCCTATTTCCGTGAGCTGTGGGACTGGTCAAGCTTTGTTGCCACCTATGCACACAATTCATCAAACCCGAAGGCGAGGCTTTACTGCAACTACATCGTGGCCATGTTGACCAACATGAGTACGCCGCAGCTAAACGCCTTAAATGAGCAAATATCCACAGAAACACGTCTTGAATTTGAGCACGAAAAGGAGGAAGCTTGGATCAAAGCTAGGATCTCCAATGGCAGCTATGAACCAGACGCCTCCGATCAAGTGCTGAACCTGCAACTGCAGAATATCAATCAGGCTGTGACAAACATTGAGGGCGTCCTACTGCCCACTTTCAACAAGGAGAACCTGGAGTTCTATGCCAGCACCGATGGCTGCTACGATCGTATTGTTAGGGTGGACTCAACTGTGGTTAATTTAAGGAGCATTGCGCTTGGAGTGGCTGCTGCCAAGCCCATTTGCCTTTCAGGACCTGTTGGCTGTGGCAAAACCACGCTTATTGAGTATCTCGCTCGCAAAACCGGACGCATTTGCCCCAAGCCGAATGAAATTGAAATGAGAGAAAAGGCCCTGAAGAAAGCTGAAGAGGAGGATCAACTGCTGACACTGAAGAAGAAGCCAAAGACGACGGGAAGCAAGCGTAAACTGGAGGAGTTGCCTCTGGAAGAGTTTCTTGATTTGGGTGAGTCGACGCAAAAAAATGGATTTTTGCGTATTCAGCTTGGAGATCAGACCGACAGCAAAATGTTATTGGGTCAATACCGATGCACTGATGTGCCCGGGGAGTTTGTTTGGTTGCCTGGAGTGTTAACGCAGGTGAGTAAAAGATTTCTTTTTGTATCCCTTTATTAATCGTTTTGTTTTTCTGCAAGGCCGTCATGCATGGCTATTGGTTGTTGCTGGAGGATCTGGATGCCGCCACCCAAGACACCTATACCATTCTGAGTAGTCTTTTAGAACGCCAGTGCCTCAGTGTTCCCGGTTTCCGCGATAACGTCAAAATAGAGCCCGGTTTTCAGTTGTTTGTTACAGTGCGGTAAGATAATAATCTAGAACAAATTTATGGCCAATCAACAACTCATTGTTATCCTCTAGAACCAACAAGTCGTCCAATTCAAGCCACAAATCGCTTTACTCCCTGCTGGATAAATATCTTTATACCATTAATATACTGCCACTTTCCCGAAATGAACTCTGCAAAGTGGTCAGCACCAACTATCCTAAGCTGGCTACAGTGGCCAACCGGATTGTGGATGTGTTCCTTACTTTCTCCAGTGGCCACCACGCATCCGCGGACAACTTGAGGCAACAGGAGTCTGGCGACAAAGCGGATAACACGGAGCAATATGTAGCCCTACCCTTTGAGCCGGTTTCCCTTACCTCCAGTCCCAATTCGGGAAGATTGGTGTCCACCCGAGATTTGGTGAAGCTGTGCCACCGGTCCAGCGCCCAGTTTTCGGTGACAAGCGCCGAGTGTGCCTACTTTGTCTTCCAGAATGCAGTGGACGTATTCTGCTCATATCTACCACAGAGCAAGCAAAAAACAACCCTGATCACGAGCATTGGAGCGAAGTTGGGCATCATCCGCTCCCGCTGTGAACATTTCGCAAGTGAATACAAACCAGATGTGGAGTTTGGCCTGGATTACATTAAAATCGGAAGAGCTAGCCTGCTGGCTAAATCCCAAATAGAAAACAACGAGAACGAGGAAACCTCAGAGCAGGATCTCAAGCGTCAAAAGTTAACCGAGCAGACTAGACGGGCCATTGGCAAGGTCGGAAACAAGCGCACAACCTTCTCGTTTACGCGACTGGCTAGCTGCATTCTGGAGCGGATAGCCGTGTGTGTCAGCCACTCGGAGCCGGTTCTCCTGGTAGGCGAAACCGGAGTGGGAAAGACTTCGTCAGTGCAATACCTCGCCGAGCGAACAGAACACAAACTGGTGGTGGTGAACATGAACAACCAATCGGATGTGTCGGATTTGGTTGGCGGCTTTAAGCCTGTGGAGCTTAACTACGTTCTGGAACCATTGCGAAATGAATTCGAGTATCTTTTAAGCGAAACCTTCAATCGGGAGAAGAACTTGCAATTCCTGCGCCTGTTTGCCACCCACTACAACAGTGGTCGTCACTCTGTGATCATCCGCACCATGATCAATATATGCCTACAGGTGGCCAAGAACCCGGAACTCCAGCGGAGCCAGTTCCTTCCCCGCTGGCAAACGCTGAGAGAAAAACTGCAGAAGCTGCAAATGCAGCTAGACAAGAGCATCAACATTTCCTTCGCCTTCATACCCGGTTCACTGGTCAACTGCATAAGCAACGGAGATTGGGTTCTCCTGGATGAAATTAACCTGGCCACAGCAGAAACACTGGAATGCCTTTCCACCATTCTCGAACCTGAGGGCTCTGTGGTGCTCCTGGAACGTGGTGACTTCACGCCCGTAAAGCGGCATCCAGACTTCCGCATGTTTGCCTGTATGAATCCGAACACGGACATTGGCAAGAAGGATTTGCCCGTGGGCATTCGCAATCGGTTCACGGAATTCTTTGTGGATGAACTCACGACGGATGCTGATTTGAGTCTGCTGGTAAGCGATTATCTGGCCAATACGGGCATCCAGCGAAAGTCCGTGCACAGCATCGTGCAGTTGTACAAATCCCTGCGAAAGCTGTCCGAACTCCAGTTGAATGATGGCCTCGGAAATCGCCCGGTTTATTCATTGCGTACTCTCTGTCGTAGCTTGCGCATTTGTGCACGCAATTTGTGTGGCTCCATCGAGCGGAATCTGTACGAGAGCTTCTGCCTGAGTTTTCTCACTCAGTTGGACCCGGACTCTCACCATGTGGTGCTTCTGCTAATCCAAAACGCAATGCTTTCAAATGCGAAGGCTGTTTTGAATCAGCAGTTGCCACAGTTGGGCGAGAATTACCTAAACTTTGAGGGGTACTGGATTCAAACGGGCAACTTGGAACCGCAGCCGTGCACGCACTACATCCTCACGGAAAGTGTTAAGAAGAACCTCAAGGATCTGGCGCGAATCATATCGATTGGCAAGCTGCCGATTCTGCTCCAGGGACCAACCAGTGCGGGAAAAACCAGTTTGATCGACTACGTTGCCAGGCGGAGTGGCAATCGGTGCCTGCGAATCAATAACCACGAGCACACGGACCTCCAGGAGTACATCGGCACATATGCCGCGGACGTGAACGGCAAGCTAACCTTCAAGGAGGGAGTGCTGGTGCAGGCGATGCGCCATGGCTTCTGGATTATACTCGACGAACTTAATCTCGCCTCCACGGATATTCTGGAGGCTCTGAATCGAGTTTTAGACGACAACCGGGAGCTGTACATCGCAGAGACCCAGACCCTGGTGAAGGCTCATCCGAACTTTATGCTGTTTGCTACGCAGAATCCCCCGGGATTATATGGCGGCCGTAAGACGCTCTCCCGTGCTTTTAAGAATCGTTTCATAGAGCTGCACTTTGCGGACATACCGCGCGGCGAGCTGGAGATCATTCTGGAGAAGCGCTGCTTTATCCCACCCTCCTATGCGCGCAAGATGGTGCAGTGCATGACCCAGTTGCAGCAGCACCGCCAGAATACCTCCAAGCAGGTCTTCACTCTGCGCGATCTCTTCCGCTGGGGCAATCGATACACGCATGCGGACAAGTCCCTGCACGAGGACACCAAGTACGACTGGAATCAGCACCTCGTGGAGGAGGGCTACCTGGTTCTGTCCTCGAAGGTGCGATCCCAGGATGAGCACGAGCTGATCGAGAAGACCCTGTTCGCCAACTTCCGCAAGAAGGTTGATCTGCAGTTGCTGTTCGATATCCAAACCGAGAGGGAAAGCTCCTCCATGGTGAGTAGACGGATCCTGGATGCCATCAGAAACTTTACGCTGCGTGGAGACATAGTTTGGACCCGGAACATGACCCGCATGGCTGTGGTAACAGCCAAGGCTCTGGAGTTTGACGAGCCTGTGCTTCTGGTCGGTCCGACGGGTTGCGGCAAGACCACCGTGTGCCAACTCCTCGCCAGCATCGCTGATGTGGAGCTGCGCATTCTCAACTGTCACATGCACACCGAGGGAGCTGATTTCCTGGGAGGATTGCGACCTTGTCGAGGTCAGGAGTCGACGCAACTGTTCGAGTGGGCCGACGGTCCGTTGATCTATGCAATGCAGGAGGGATCCTATTTTATGGCTGACGAGATATCCCTGGCTGAGGATTCGGTGTTGGAGCGGCTTAACTGCATCTTGGAACCGGAGCGCACGGTTCTGTTGGCTGAAAAGGGCGGCGTCGCTGAGTTGGATGCAAGTCCCGACTTTGTTGTGCAGGCAAAGCCTGGCTTCCAGTTCCTAGCCACCATGAACCCGGGCGGGGATTTCGGCAAGAAGGAACTCTCGCCTGCCCTGAGGAATCGCTTTACAGAGGTCTGGTGCTTGCCCTCCGACAACAAGGAGGACCTGATTGAGATTGCCTACAACTGCATGAGCCGGCAAAAGGACCTCGGCAGCCAGGCGACCAACACCCATAAGGTGGCCGAATATCTGGTGGAGATAGTGCTTCACATTCGCGACACCAACGATAAGTTCAAGTTCTCCGTACGCGACATCCTGGCCTGGGCCAACTACATGGTCAGCAACAAGAAGCTGAGCTTTGCAGAGCAGGCCATCTTTGGCTTAGAAACCATATTCCTGGATGCATTGGAGATGCTGCCCCACGAATCTGAGGAGCAGGTGGAGCGACTAAAAGCCAGTATCATCAAGCAGGCCATCGAACAGGCGGGTTCTATCCTAAACGAGAAGTTTACCCTCGAGGAAGTCAGCGAGAAGCGAGGCGTTGAAGTCCAGCTAGATGACTCCCACTTCGGCATTCGCCCGTTTTTCATAGACGTAAACCAGAATCGCGTGTCGTCGGCTAAGGAGGACTTCTTTTTCGATGCTCCAACCACCAAACAGAACCTTTTCCGCCTACTTTCCGCACTGTCCCTTCAAAAACCTGTGCTGCTCGAGGGACCACCGGGTGTGGGCAAGACCTCCATAGTGGAGAGCATTGCAGCGGCCATTGGCTATCAAATTGTGCGCATCAACCTGTGCGAGCACACGGATTTGGCTGATCTGTTCGGAACCGATCTGCCTGCCGAGGATAACCTACTTGAATCGAATGCGGTGTCCTCCGGTCGCCAAATGGGCAGTTTTGTGTGGCGCGACGGTCCACTTCTGGCTGCTTTGAAGGCGAAGAACACCTGGATTCTGCTGGACGAACTGAATCTGGCCCCGCAATCCGTGCTGGAAGGTCTCAATGCTGTGCTCGACCATCGTGGCGAGGTCTACATACCTGAGTTGAACAAGAGCTTCCACCTGGCTGGCTCAACTCGCATATTTGCCTGCCAGAATCCCCTTAAGCAAGGCGGTGGACGCAAAGGATTACCCCAATCATTCCTTAATCGATTTACTAAAGTTTATCTGCGCAAACTTTCCACGCAGGATCTGCTCCATGTGGTAAATGTGAAATACGGAGAGTACTTTGATCAATTAAGCGGACATTTTTCGGAGCTGCTGAATGATAAATCTGATAGGAATCTTTTTGAAATTTACTCTGGAGTAAAAGCTGCGGAGAAATCGAACCGGTTTGATTTGGCCGCTCGTTTGGTGCGCTTCTCGGAGCAATTGGATCGCGGAGTGGCCTCAATGGAGTTTGGCTACAAGGGAGGTCCTTACGAGTTCAACCTTCGTGATATACTGCGCTGGTGCGATCTGCTCCACAACCCACAAACTGGATACGTCTTGACTTCAAATCCTCTCTCATTCCAATCTGCTTTCAAAGACTTTTTACTCACTCTTTATGAAAGGATGCAGTTGGTCTACTACCAAAGGATGCGATGCGAGCAAGACAAGTCGTACATTCGCAAAGTTTTCGCATCCGTTTTCGAATGCGATGCCGAACAGCTAAATGAGGTTTCGGACGATGTAGCTCTTTACTGGACGGCTGACAAGGTTTATTTCAACGATGTTGTTTTGGAGCGGGAGCAACTCGGTGTCTTGGAATCGGCATCGCGACAGGAGGAGGCTCCCTTGCTGCTGGACAGCCAGAGACAGGTACTCAAACAAATCGTCGAGGCCGTGCACATGGAGAAGCCTCTGCTGCTCTGCGGATCCACCGACAGTGGCAAAACCAAGCTGATCGATGCCCTCTGCGTGCTCTCTAATCGCCTCTGCAATACGGATATTATTGATGACTCTGTTACTGGTAGTTTCCAGCAGGTAAGACTTTCTGTAACTTTCAATCTATAACCTTATCTAACCTGTTCCTTGCTTTTCCCAGATCGACTTAAATCGTCATCTAGAAGTGATCTATAAGAAGGTTGAGGCGCTTGTATTCGCAAGTGTGCAGAGAGCGTTTATTCAGCAGATTCAGCTCGAGTTTATGGAACAGCTATGGAGCCAATGGAGCAAGTACAACAAGCTCGCCAAGGTCACAACAGGTGAGTAAGGATCTCCAACAATAAGCTAGCTTTTAATAATCTATTTTATAGAGCCCCAGCAACACAGCGTTTTGGATGAACTAAAGTTGTTTAGCGAGCGACTGGGATCTCTCGCCAAGATCATCGAGGTGCTAGAGACCACGCCGAGGGACTGCCAAGTGGCGGCATTCCAGCAGTTGCCGGAAACCAAGTCTCAGCTTCTTCTGCTACAAGCCTACATCGACACCGCCGATTCCCTTAACACGGGAGGATCCTTTGAATGGGTTGACTCGCAAATCGTTACCTCACTGAAGTGCGGGCAATTTATCTTGCTGGAACACGTGAATCTGTGCTCCTCCGCAGTTCTAGATCGCCTTAATCCTGTATTCGAGCCGAACGGAAGCTTGTTAATAGCTGAGAAGGGAATTAGTGCACAAGATAATGCCGAGGTGGTACAGAAGTCCAGCAATTTCCGTGCTTTCCTTACCGTGGATCCTAAGAACGGAGAACTATCACGGGCCATGCGCAACCGATGCGTGGAGCTCTCCTTGTCGCGGGATACCTACTCTGTAGATGACATGCGTGCCTTTATCCATGAACAGGGAGTCCATCAATCGAAGGCCATAGATTGCATCCTGGCAGTTCACATGGGGATAAGTCAGCTGACCGAGTTCAATAACTACTCCATCTCTCACCTGACGCAATTTGCTTTCCTGAGTGCTGCCTACAAAAGGATTGGTTACCAATTGAAACGTGCCATTTATGTGGCAGCCATGGAGGTCTACGTTTATTCCGCCAATACCGATTTATTGGGCTTTGGATTGTCCTACTATCAAAACAAACTGCGCGAAGTGGTGCTAAAACATTCAGAGTTATTCGAGGAAGAGATAACTTCTGAGGAAGATTTCCTAAGCGATTCGATACTCAGTTCTGGAAACCTCAACTGTCTGACACTGATCAAACTACAGTCAATTGCGCTGAGAGTTTTACTGAATGGATCTTCAGAAGACGGTGTTCCAAAACTACAGCTGGCAGCCATCTTCCATAAGATGGAGGACCTGAAACTGGACCAACTAAATCCTCAGCAACTCATTCGCCACTTCCTGTACATACTTTACGAGTCATCCACTTTCACCGATTTGGAATTAAGACATCTTTACTTGCAACCTTGGTTGTCGGAGCACACATCCATCCAAGAATTGTCTCACAACCTCTACACTTGCCTGCAGAAAAAGAGTAACAGCTTAAAAGCAACGCTGCCCAATCTTCCCTGGAACCGAAAACTCTTTCCCAGACTCCGTGATTACTCAATAGATACTGAAAATTCCGATCTTAAGTCTTTAAACCTGAGTGCTTTGCTTCTGTCGCGTCTGGTAGTAAATGATATACCCACTGATTCGTTAACTGCAGTGCAGCAAATGAACGCTCTGCAGTATTCGCAGGCGTTGCAGAAGAAAAAGGTGACCGTCAAGTACTCCAATCATTTCCTAGCCAATCTGTCGAGTTTCCTCGAGGTTTTGCACACCTGTTTAATGGAGGATTTAGATCAGGCAGACTTGGATCTTCCGCACTATGCTAGCTTAGTAACCCGCTTTCATTGGTTCAATCGATTGTTGGCCACGGCACAGCAAAAAATTCTTTACAGCAATGAGCTTCATGTGCCTCTGATGCACAAGCTGGTGCTTCATTTTCAGTGGCTGGAGAAGCACCTTTTAAGCCCCTTACTTGACTTGACTGCCAATAGTTCTTGGCATGGAACCATTCGAGAAAGTGTTCTTAAAATAAAGGAGTACATTGAAGAGAACAGACGGCCTCTTAACGTGTCCTGCAAGATTTACTCAAAGCAGTTCACTCAGTTTCAGCCTTACTATCAGGATCAACAGGTCAGTCAACTACTGCAATAAGTAAAAGATTTCTTATAAATCTTATTATTTATCTTTTGTTTATTTATAGGTTCAATTGCACACTGATTTAAAGAGCTTGGAAGAATTGCTCTGTTTGGTACCGAGCTATGGCAATTTGGAGTTGACTTCGTGGTTCAAGAAATGGCAGCTTCTACAATCGGATGAGGCGAAAAAATGGCGATTGTTCCTGCAAAAGCACACGCAAGGCTTTCCACTCAAGCCCTTCGAATTGAGTGGTTCCCTGGCGAATGAAACTTTGCAATTGCGCCTGCAAAGACTGCAAACAAAGTTAAAGGAAACTCAGGAAGCGATTGCTGAAAACGGATTTAATTTGGAATTGGATCTTAACAGCCTTAAAAACCTTTTGGAAACGGAGTCGGAGGAAAGTCAATCTTATGTTCACCCCGAAGTTTTAGCTTTCAACACTCCGCAACTGTTACTCGCTGCTTTAAGGGAAATATTCATGGAGCGTCTGCTAACAGGAACTTTGCGCGAGGACTTTGATGAGCAAGTAAATCCTCTGTACACAGAACAGTTGCTGACCTTAAACAGCAATCTCTGGCTCTGCCTGAAAACACTTGAAAGTGCTTCCCATAGTGAAGTCTCTAGTGCTTGGGCTGAACTCAAGAAGGAACTAAATCAGCTGCAGAATAGCGAGCAGCTTGCAACGCTGCTGGAAAGGATCGGAAGCAGCTATAAAGGATTGCGAACCTACCAGAGGCAGTATCGTAACTCCATTCAATGCTACCAGTTGGAGAATCTCTCCACCCGTTTGGATTGCGTACAAGGACCTCCGGAGGAAGGCAGCACGGAGATATCCAGTCGGTATAGCTATCAGGGACCCGCTTTGTCGGGAGTCTTCCTTTCACTGCTTTGTCAGCCCAACGGACAGCTGCGATCGGTGCCACTAAGCGAGCTGCAGGAATGGCGTTCTTCCTTGCAGCAAACGCGTCACCTGCTGTGGGAGAACTCTCAGATGTTAAGTTCCAGATACAGTGGAAGGGTCAACAACCTTTCGCTGGTCCAGGAAAACGCTGCTCAACTACTAAAAGAGCTGGAATATGTGCGTCATTTAAGTCAGCGGGAACAGAAACCCAATGAAGGCTTCGAAAGCTGTGCAAAAAAACTGGATAGTATGCTAAAAATTCTTCAGCAGCATGCGGTTAACAAGGATTCCATGACAACAGCCTTCGATGTTGCACTAACTAATGCCTTGGTTGGAGTCATAGAGCTGTGCCTGCTTACAAATGCCCCTCTGATCGATCCCGTGGAAAAGAATCGCCTGAAGAACGAATATATAGCAGAGGATATCGATTGCCTCGGCACTTTAACCACCGCCTACGATTTCATGAAGATTGTGATGAAGTACCGGCACTTTGGCGAGGAGATATACAGCCAACTGGTGGACAAACTTAAGTTGGCGCAGCAGCGGCAGCAGCAACTCTCGCAGAAGTTGGCCCTGCGACCGGAGCAATGTCTCTACGCGTCTCTGGTTCAGGACATCACCCACTTCCTGCACTCGAATGGGGATTGTGAGCAGCTCTTCAACCTGTTCCAGCTAATCAGCTCGGAGTGGGACAACTTCAATGGATCCCAGCCAGCCACGAAAGCGCAGCTTCAGAAGAGCACTGAGGCGATGGGTAAACTCGAGCTCTGGCTGGCGAATGCCCAGCGATTCGTTCATCACACCCTGTCCAGATACTCTTCGTACTACCAGGACTTTGTTGAGCCCATCAAATGTTCAGTTAACCAGCTGCGTTTTGGTTTGGAGTCCCTGAAGGTGGTCTTCGCAAGAGTCCAACAGGCGGGCAGCGTGGTGCAGGCCGAGCAGCTACAGGAAACCATCGGGGATATAGTGCAGTTCCCCTCGCAGCAGCCATTGGTAATCCGAAACAGCAGGCTCTATGGAATTCTGGCCGAGTTGCCCCACAGCGAGTACGAGTACTTCCGCTTGCTGAAGGCCAAATTGAGCGAACTGAGCAACTACATCTCGCTGGGGAGCGTGATAGACGAAGGCACCTTTGCGGCCTACGACGATGCCCTGAGCATCTGCAACCAAACCTGGCAGCAGGAGGAGCAGCGTCGCTGTCAACTCAAAGCGGAGGCCGAAAGCCTGTATGTGACCAAGACCAAGGGAGGAGTCGATAGTGAGGAGCTCATTGAAATGCAGGAAATCGAGCAAAACTTTCCCACTAGTCTGGACGAAGATTTCGCCGAGTTCGTGGCGCAACCGACCTTGGAACAGGTCCTGAAGCTGGACAAGAAGGCCAGTGCCAAGGCCAAGCAGGCTCAGATTGTGGTCGAGGAGGACTACGCCTTCCTGGCGCGCAACTTCATCGATGTGATGACGCAGCATACTCCGGTCTACTATAGAGAGCAGCCCAAGTCCACGAGGGAATCGGAGCTCCAGCTACTCGAGCCCTACCGAGCTCGGTTCCAGGTGTTTGCCCATCTGCATGGTCACTACAAGAAAGCCCTGGGATCGAACCTGGATGAGAGGGCCTGCAATGGCCTGGCCTTCGGACTGGCGCTGCAGCAGAAGCAGCTGAAGGACATCGAACTGGAGGAGGGAGTGGCCAGTTCCCCCTACGATTTCTACAAGGACTCGAACATCGGCGAGGTTCAGAGCTGCCTGGATGTGATGGAGCGGATCGAGAAGCGTGTGGTCCAGCAGCTGGAACAGTATCCCGAGCACGCCGGCCTGGCCGACATTAAGCTGGTGATCTCGCGCATCCGACGGCTCCCTGCTCACGCCCCAGTAGTTCGCTTCAACACGGGCTTCCAGCTGCTGCGACAGAAGGTGGCCCTCTGGAACGAGGTGGCGCACAAGAACAACAACCTGGTGTCGGAGGAGATCGAGGTGGCCGAGTTTGTCCAACGTTGGACCCGATTGGAGCTGCAGCACTGGCGCAACTGCCTCAACCAAACCGCCGCCCAAGTGGAGCTGCAGGCCTACCGCTACTGGTTCTTCATCTACAACCTGCTGCAGCAGTTCCTGCACCAGAAGCAGCTGGATCAGTCCTACACGGACATCAAGTTCGCCGAGCAGCGCTTCGCGCAGGAGCAACTGCTCGATGCCCAGGATCTGGGAGAGGGCCAGCGCCTGGAACTGCCGCAAGTGGTGCGAATTCTGAGGCAGTTTGTGGAGGCCTCCTGCTATGGCGACTTCCACATCCGGCTGCAGCTCCTCCAGGGATTCGAACTGTATCTGCACAACGTGGAGCGGGCTGGAAAGATCGAGGGATTGCCCCCGCTAATCGCCGCACTGCACAATCTTCAGCTGTACTTCTCGCAGTTCGCCGGCGAGATTGCGGACTCCGCGAAATCGAGACGCTCGCCCATTGAGAAGAAGCTGAAGGAGTTCGTCAAGATCCAGAGCTACAGCAAGGACCTGAGCTACTTCAGCATGCGCAACAACGTGGCCAGCGTGCACCGCAACCTGAACAAGTTCCTCAAGGAGTACCGCCTGGCGCTGCAGGACAAGATCAGCGAGGTGTTCCAGCCGAAGGACTCCACCGCCAAGGACTACACCTTCGGCACGGACAAGGGCAAGGGCTTGAGGAACTACAATAAGATCAAGTACCTCAACACGGAGCGCCAACAGTTCGTGGCTAGTGAGAAGCTGTTGGAGAAGTTCGCCATCCAGTCGGAGTTCGTGTCGGAGAACGCACTGCTCCAGCGCCTGGAGAAGCACTTCCGAACGGCTCGTCACGTGGTCAGGGAGACGCTGGGACAGGTGCCCTACGCCGAGCTGATCACCGACTTGGACGACCTGCTGGCCAGCCAGTTGGAGCGATGCGAGCACCTGCGCTCCCTGAACGTCGACCGGACGAAGGAGCGACCGCAGCAGAAGCAGGAGGCCAAGCAGATCCTCCAGCAGAAGCGCAAGGCGCTCACCGATCTCTTCAAGATGCTCCATCGGCTGGGCGCCAGCTACAAGAGCGGTCTCCTAGAGCTCTCGTTGCGCAGCGAGTTCGAGGACTTCCAGCTGGCTCCGTACTCGATTCGCGCCATGTTGCCCCGGCTGCATCCCAGTGCCCAGCAGCTGAACGAGCACCTGGACCTGTACTACATGAAGAGTGTGTTCAAGCTGAAGCTGCTGCAGAACATCATGCTGACGCCCCTCTCGGAGCTGGGTCCTCCCAACATTGAACGCATCAAGGGCTTCGCGGTGGACCTGTTCCTGCTGGTGCAGCAGCAGCGGGAGCAGCTTTCCGCATCCACCAAAGAGCTTCACGAGCTGAGGAACTCGCTGGAAAGCTTGCGTAAGCTGGCCGAGATTGTTCCCCAGGCGGAGAGGGATTCCGAGGCTCTGGGCTTCGCGAGGAGCGCGGATTTGGCAACGGATATAAAGCGTAATCTCTGCCAGATTCACTACGTCTTCAGGCAGTGGCAACTGTTGCTGAGTTGCGCCCCCCGATCGCTGAAGGAGAACTCGGAGCACAGCCTGCTGGTGAGGAGTGTTCCCTTGGCCCAAGCGGAGTTGCATGATCTCAGCAGACAGATCTTGAGCAGCAGCCAGAAGCTGCTGGGCGAGCTCAACACCGCGAACCTGGACTTCTTGTCGAGCGAGAAGTGCGATTCCTACCAGAAGAGCTATCAGCAGATATTGCAGATCATTGAAAAGGCCTTGGAGTTGCTCGGAGCGGGACAGAATGATCATCTGCCGCTGGCGCAACCGCTGATCGAGCTTCTGGCCAGCCTGCGAACCGAAAAGCCCGTCGAAATTGTCCCCGAGGCCATAGATCTGGCCAATGCGGACACGGAGCTGGCCAACATAGCCCACAGTGTGCTCATATCGCTCCAGAAGATTTACAAGCACCACGCCAAGCCGGATGAGGCTGAACCAAATGGCGGGGCCGGCGAACAGGATCAGGAGTCGAAGGAGGCGCTGCAGGAACAGCATCTGAAGAAGTGCCTCACCGCCGAAATCAATTCGGACTGGGAGCAGCTCAGCCTGTCCCGAGTGCTCGCCAAGCTGTCCAATGTGCTCCTGGTGCTGAAGCACTCCAGCTCCGAGGGCCAGGAAAAGCTGATCTGCGTGCGGCGAGCGATCGGTCTGCTGCCCATTCTGGAGCAGTACCAACTGCTGGCGGACTACTTGCTGCTGCAGCAGTTGGCCACCCACAAGGTCTCCGCCAAGATGCTGTCCATAGTTCTCACCGTCTTCGTTGAGATCGGCAGCAAGGGCTTCTGTGTTCCGCCGGATCTCATGCAGGACGAGGAGGGCCAGTCGAAGCAGGACTCCAAGAACGGCGAGGGCTTTGGCCTAGAGGACGGCACCGGGGAGAACGACGCCTCCGACAAGATCGAGTCGGAGGATCAGCTGGACGACGCCAAGCGGCCGGAAGATCGAAAGGACGAGGGCGACAAGCAGGAGCCCGATTGCAAGGAGGAGAAGGGAATCGAGATGAGCGACGACTTCGATGCCAAGATGCAGGATGTGGATAAACCTGAGGAGGACGACAGCGGCGAGTCCGAGGAGGAGGAGGATCTCAACAAGGAGATGGGCGAGACGGAGGAGGGAGCCGAGAAGCTGGACGACCAGATCTGGGGCGACGACGAGGAGGAAAAGCCGGAGGAGAAGGAACCCGATATGAACGAGGAGGATCAGGGCAAGGGCAGCAAGGACGAGAAGGATGCGCACAACGATCTGGACACCAAGAACGACGCAGCCAAGGAGGATGGCAAGGACGAGCACGAGAAGGACGGCTTGGATGCCACCAACGAGCCGAGCGGCGAGGATAAGCGCAAGGAGCAGGCCAAGGACATTGACGACATGAAGGACCCAGAAATGGACGAGGAGCAGACGAACGCCATGCACAACGAGCTGGAGGAGCCGCCGGAGCCCGAGGAAATGGACCTGGGCGATATGAACAACGTGGACGAAGGTCACGACGACCAGGAGGAGCAGCCGACGGACGAGAATCCCTTCGACATCGATGCCATGAAGGAGAACATGCAGCCGGCTGAGGAACCGGAGCCAGATGGCGAGGACGAACCTGCCGGCGAAGAGGAAGGTGACCCCCAGAGCGACGGCAGCGATTCCGAGGAAGATGAGGCTGGCACGGAAGCCAAGCCGGGTCAGGAGGATCAGGGCGAGGGTGAGGAAGCCACCCCCGAAGAGGAAAAAGAAGAGCCGGAAACTCAGACCCGAGGAGAACTAGAGGAAGAGAACGAACCCAAGCCCGAGGACAGCACTGAAGATTCCAAGGAAGAGGAGGAAAAGCGCGAGGAGAAGCCGGAGCAGCACACCCAGTCCAAGGACAAGCCCAGCAATGAGGAGAATGTGCAGTCCATGCCGGAAACGGAACAGAGCAGCTCGGCGGACCAGGTGCAGCAACCGCAAGATCCGGACATTAAGCAGGACCAAAAGCTCGACGAACAGGAGACGGGCGAGGAGAAGGATGGCGTTGGCCAAGCCGAGAACGATGTGAGCATTGCATTAAGCTATGTTTGTTTGGTCTTATTTTTACCGATCCCTTTCAAATTTTAGACCAACGATGGTGGGCATCAGGGCATCGCGGAAACCCAGGAAACGGTGTCCCAGGAGGAGCGTAAAAACGAGAGACAAACGCAGGAGAAGCGCAAACAGGGACGAACCAACGAGGAGCGATCCTTGGGTAAGGAGAAAAATAATGAAACGATCCTTTATACATTTCAATGAACATCTTAATTCGAATTCGCAGGCGAAGCTGAACAAAACAAATTAAAGCAACTGAAGACAATCGACAAACTAACGGAGTCCAAAGAATCAGATGACGCTGAACCGGAGAAGCCGGCACCCTCTGAGGAAGCGGAGGCTGAGGAGTATCAGCATGTCAAGGAGCCAAAGAACAGCGACAAAACTACGCTGGATAATGCCACCGAGGAGCAGTCGAAGAAGCTGCAGCACCAGGAGGATGAGCCGGCCAACGAAGACGAAAAAGAGGCGGAGAATGCGGACGAGCTAATGGAGACCGAGGAGCCAGCGGCCGATCCGCAGGATGATGCCCAACTTGAGCAGCTGGGTGCGGAGAAGACGGAGCAAAAGTCCGACAAGCCTTCCAAGACGGACCAGGCCAAGGAGCGCCTAGAAACGCCCGAGGGCATGGAGATCGAGGGCGAGGTGGTGCCCACCATGACGGTTCCACGCAGCGCAGAGACCACGGCGCACAGCAAGTTAGTATTTGTACTTAATTCCCTGTTATGTTCCTACTAAAATATTTTTGTTTTCGAACAGCATCGAAATCTTGCTGGACAAAAGTTCGCATGCGGAGGAGCTGAGCGCGGCAGAGCAGATTGAACTACGGCAACAGTATCAGCAGCAGTTGACCACCTTCCGAGGGGTAAGTTCAACCCATTGGGGAACAAGGAGGCACCCATTCTAAATGTTATCTCGTATTCCAGGCTCAGCCGCAGCACGAGGACTACGAAAGCTGGCAGGGCATCTCCAACCGAATGACCCAGAATGCCCGCGAGCTCTGCGAACAGTTGCGTCTCATCCTGGAGCCCACCAAGTGCACGCGTCTGAAGGGCGACTACCGCACCGGACGACGCATCAACATGAAGAAAATTATACCCTACATAGCTTCGCAATTCCGCAAGGACAAGATCTGGCTGCGACGCACAAAGCCGGCGCAGCGCGACTATAAGATCACCATTGCCATAGACGACTCCAAGTCGATGCATCACAACAACTCCAAGACGCTGACCCTGGAGGCCATCTCTCTGGTGTCGCAGGCGCTGACGCTGCTGGAGAGCGGTCGCCTGAGCATCGTGTCCTTCGGAGAGGCGCCGCAGATCATCCTTAATCACACGGAGCAGTTTGACGGGCCGCGCCTGGTGAACGCTTTGAACTTCGACCAAGACAAGACTAAAATTGCCGGCCTTCTGGACTTCATACGCACGGCCAACGCCGAGGAGAGCGGCCTGGGCGGCGACAATGGTCTGTTCGAAAACCTTCTGCTCATCCTCAGTGACGGACGGAATATATTCAGCGAGGGTGCGCAGAAGGTTAAAAACGCCATCAAGCTGGCGCGCCTGCAGCGCATCTTCCTGGTTTACATCATAATCGACAACCCGGACAATAAGGTAACGTACTTCAAAGACAAATCAGTCTTAGAATTCGGTTATCTAATTTTGTATTCCCTTTAGAACTCCATCCTGGACATACAGCATGTGGCGGTGAATGCGGACGGTTCCGTCAACATCAGTTCCTACCTGGACAGTTTTCCATTCCCCTACTACGTCATTGTCCGGGATCTCAACCAACTTCCACTGGTGCTCAGCGAAGCCATGAGACAGTGGTTCGAGCTCGTCAATAGCGAGTAGTTCTGATTTCAATATTTGACCCCCCAAATTGTATCACGAAGATATCAATATATTCCTTTTTTTTATAACTACTACAGCTCTTTACTTTAAGTCTACTTAGTTTTAATGATCATGTAAATACATAGTTAATTTGTAAAAATTAAAAGTACATATTTTGTCACAAAACATTAATGGGGTCCGAGGTATCTTTTCTTCTGAAGAAGCAAATGCATAAAAATAATCTTGCCAAAGATAATCGAAAGCTTTGAGATAACGTCGCTCTTTGTTCGGTAGAGTTACCCTATAATCACCCAGAACACCACTTTAGTCTTAACAATGCAAATGGATTGTCAACAGCTACCGCTAGAAAGCAAAGAAATTAGTCGGTCGTATCCGGATGTAATTGACTGCTAAAAAGTGTTTGGTCTGCCTTTTATGAGAACTAAAAAAGATCAAAACTACTTTTTGTTTAAGACAGTGCAGGATCTGCAAAAGAGACAGCCATAATGTCGTCACCACAAGCGATTAAAATGGTGTTTAAAATGGTAGGTACATCAGTGAACTCGGAGGAAATGTGCATTGAAGGGATTCTCATATCGAATTTGTCATTAAGTTACACGGGATTTGTGCTATTTGCTTACGTTTTTAAAATTCAATTTTTCGTTATCTTATCAAGGTGAAAACCAAATGCGTAATCGGTCAAAAATAATGTTTCGCCTGCTCAATTATCATTAAAAAACAAAACCCTCAATTGATCTTTTTTTTAGGATAGTGACGTGTTTTCCGAATCTGTAAGATATGAAAAGGATAATGAAACTCCTAGGGAGTTCCAACCCGTGAGCATGGTTTTTAAAATGGTGAGAACAACAACAAAAACAAGATCCAGGGATTGTGTCAATTGTAACTGCATTTAAAGGATGCTCAAATGGAGGTTATTGAAAGACCCGCGGTTCCGAGTTCTAATATTTCCCAGCAGAAGCTGCAGCCTCCTTATGTCTGCATACTGAATCACGAAGATTTTTCGGAAAATCCTGGTCTCAATCGAAAGGGCAGCTCAAAGGATGTCGAAGCACTGCACAGGACCTTCAAGAAACTTAATTGCCAGATCGAAGACGTTAGCAATCCAACGTTTGCCAAGGTTCAGGACACAATGGAGAAATGTATGCTAAATAAAGTACAACTTTTTACTTTTAGATTTCTGATACATTTTTACAGTGTCTGAAAAAAACTTTGACAACCTGGCTGGAGTGGTAATCGTCATCTTGAGCCATGGAAAACTGAAAGAAAAGATCCTCACCTGCGACAGTAAAAATTACGACTTAGACGAACATGTTCTCTTTAAGCTCAATGAAAACGAAACTCTGAAAAGGAAACACAAAATCCTGATAGTCCAAGCCTGCAAGGGCGGGTGGGAGATGGATGCTGCTTATGAAGATGGCTCACAGTTTATGAAGTGCTACAGCACCACAGAAGGTTTTGTGAGCTATCGCAACCGCTCGACTGGTTCGATTTATATACAAACCCTGTGCGCCGCAATGGATCAGGATGCCCTCAAGAAGGACTTTAAGTTGATCATTGAGGATGTAAACGAGAAGGTGGAAAAGTTGGCCGAGCTTAAAGGGTACGTTTTAAAATTTGTAATACAAGATTCTTAGGGCGAAGAAATATGTACTTTTATTTTCCCCTTATTTACAGTATAAACCAAAAGCCATCGATATCTTATAACAAATGGCAACCGCTCTGTTTTGGACACTTTGTAAACAACGTACTGTAAATAGTAAAAAAAGAAAGAAACCTGCAGTAAAACGAACTTTTAAATAATCTTTAAAGTTTTATAAGGGTATCGTCCAGTCGGAGTGTGAATCTGAATTACCAAAGAAGAGCGCAATTGCGTTTAAGTTAACTGAACACAGACTAAGGTGATTAGCAGATAACTCAAATACTATTAAGACAACAGGCCGTTGGAAAAACGGATCCCTCAATCCAGACTCAAAGACTTTTGTAAAAATTAAAAATATATATTTTGCCATATTTTGCCCTCAATCCAGACTCAAAGACCATTTAATTCTGATAATTAAACTTCTACCGCATCTTGAGGATGTCTCACTTCGACGTAGTACAATATTTGACCCAAATTGTATCACGAAGATATCATAAAATCTTTTTTTTATAACTACTACAAATTTTTACTTTTAGTCTACTTAGTTTTATTGCTCCTGTTAGTAATTATTTTGAAAAAAATTAAAAATAAATTTTTGTAAAAATGAAAAATATATTTGTATTTTGTAAAAATTAAAAATACATATATATTTTGGCAAAAGTCATGTTTTTAATGGGGTCCGAGGTAACTTTCAACTTCTGAAATAAATCAAGAAGCCCTCGGCAAGGGTATTAAAATAATCTTGGTAATTCAAAAGCTTTCAGATAACGCCGGACTTTGAGAATTATTCAAAATTATTTCTCAGAGCACCATTTTAGTCTCAACAAGGGAAATGGACTGTCAACAGCTACCGCTGGAAAGCAAATAAACTATTAGTCAGTCTTGTCCGGATATAATTGACTGCTAAGTATTCGTATTCTTTCTCGAAAAAAGTGTTCGGTCTGCCTTTTAATGAGAACCCACAACTAATAAGATTAAAAGTGCAAAGTGTGCAATAATGACGCAGCCATCGGAGCATAAAATGGTGTTTAAAATGGTAGGTACATCAACGACTTAGGGAGAAATGTGCACAGAAAGGATTCTCACATCGAATTTGTCTTTAAGTTACACGACTTTGGTGCTATTTGCTTACGTTGTTATAATGCAATTTTTCGTTATCTTATCAAGGCGAAAACCAAATGCGTAATCGGTCAAAAATAATGTTTCGCCTGCATAAAAACCCTCAATTGATCTTTTTTGTAGGACAGTGACGTGTTTTCCGAATCTGTAAAGTATGAAAAGGATAATGAATCTCCTAGGGAGTTCCAACCCGTGAGCATGGTTTTTAAAATGGTGAGAACAACAACAAAAACAAGATCCAGGGATTGTGTCAATTGTAACTGCATTTAAAGGATGCTCAAATGGAGGTTATTGAAAGACCCGCGGTTCCGAGTTCTAATAATTCTCAGCAGAAGCTGCAGCCTCCTTATGTCTGCATACTGAACCACGAAGATTTTTCGGAAAATCCTGGTCTCAATCGAAAGGGCAGCTCAAAGGATGTCGAAGCACTGCACAGGACCTTCAGGAAACTTAATTGCCAGATTGAAGACGTTAGCAATCCAACGTTTGCCAAGGTTCAGGACACAATGGAGAAATGTATGCTAAATAAAATATAACTTGTTACTTTTAGATTTCTGATACATTTTTACAGTGTCTGAAAAAAACTTTGACAACCTGGCTGGAGTGGTAATCGTCATCTTGAGCCATGGAGACCTGAAAGAAAAGATCCTCACCTGCGACAGTAAAGTGTACGACTTAGACGAACATGTTCTCTTTAAGCTCTTTGAAAACCGCACGCTGAGAAGGAAACACAAAATCCTAATAGTTCAAGCCTGCAGGAACGGGTGGGAGAAGGAGGCTGTGATGAGGCATGGCTCTCAGTTCATGAAGTGTTACAGCACCACAGAACGTTTTGACAGCTTTCTCGACCCATCGACTGGGTCGATTTATATACAAACCCTGTGCGCCGCAATGGATCAGGATGCCCTCGAGAAGGACTTTAAGTTGATCATTGAGGATGTAAACGAGAAGGTGGAAAAGTTGGCCAAACTTAAAGGGTAAGTTTTAAATTTTGTGATACAAGATCCTTAGAGCGAAGAATTACTTTTATTTTCCCTATATTTACAGTACAAACCAAACGCCATCGATATCTTATAACAAATGGCAACCGCTCTGTTTTGGACACTTTGTGAAGAACGCATTGTAAAAATAGTTTTAAAAATAATAGCTTTCAAGAAAGAAACCCGCAGTAAAACGAGTAGGTACTTAAAAAATCTTTGAAGTTTACTATGGTATCGTCTAGTCGGAGTGGAAATCCGATTTACCAAAGGAAAGCTCAATTGCATTTGAGTTAACTGAACACAGACTAAGGCCGTTGGAGAAACGGCCGTTGGAGAAACGGATCTCTCAATCCAGACTCAAGGACAATTTAATTCCGATAATTAAACTTCTACGGCATCTTCAGGATTTCTCACTTCAAGGTAGTACGAGAAGACGACCATCCAGAAGTAGACGTCCATGCCTGGAAAGCAATGTTATGGGTTTTTTCATAGAGCATGCAGTTCAGGAATTGCATTGGTAACTCACAAATGTAAACAGCCGAGCACGGAATAATGAGCTCTCTGTACGGCTGGCTGGTAAACGTCATGTAGATGCAGTAGATGGTCAAGATCATGCAGTTGGTGAGGCTGGTGATCAGAAAGAACATCAGCAGGACAGTCGACCTCTATGGTAGATCTGCAGTATTGGTACTACTTGTGGTTTCATCTGGACTTACAAGTAGAACTCCGCCCAGCAGAAAAGTGCAGCCGATGCAGTGGCAGATGGCCACCGCCTGCTCCATGTGGGCAATGAACTCCTCTGCAAGTCGAGGCATTTAATACCGGAATGCGATTACGAATTCATCACAGGTGGAACTTACGACCGGCCAGGTTGAGCACCACCAGGTTGATGACGAAATCCAACACGGCGATAATAATGCAGGCCGTGCGCAATTTAATGCAACAAAGGCATTTCCGGAGACGCCACATTTTTCAATTTTGATTCTAAATCCCTGAAAGCTGATTGAAAAGGCGAGGGAATTATTAGAGATCCAAAGGTTTTATTACCATGAGCACTGTACAATTTAATACAACTATAATAGGAGATCACAATCAGAGGAAGAGGGCTCCTCCCAAGGCGGCGTAAAAGGAGTAGGCCACCAGCCAGAAATATAGGCACAAAACTAGAAAGTTAGGGGATCAGCGATGGAAGTATCAGCACTTCAGTGCTACTCACAGAACATTAAGGCATAGGTGACTATTATCCAGAACCAAATAACTAGAATCACGTCCGATATTATCAAAATGATCATCGCCAGGGCCATTATCATAGTCATTAGTATGTAGAATAGCATCCAGCCGCTTTTTAGCTAGAGAAAACCATTATGAACGAAAGCAATAAGCAATTAAAGGTGGTCTCATCTAACCCGAAAACACCCGATGATCAGAACGACGCAGCTCAGGATGTGCAGCATTATGAAGATAATAACCAGAGCATGTCCCAGATCAGGATTGCCTGCGGGTTACCAGAATAGCTCATTCTTGCCGGAAATCCACGCCTTACTCACCTGACTCCCCGAAGAGGGCGATAAAAGTGCCCCCGATGATATCCGCTAAGATGTGCAGGATCCCGACTATTATGGTACCGATGCGCAGATCCACGCAGCAGCAACATCTTTGAAGGTAGATCATACTGCCGATGCTCTAGAAACCCGATGCGCTTTTTAAAGTGTCTAATCTATATTGTTTCTAGTATTGGGTTGTTATTAACAACTGTTTCGTGTTGGTCTGGTATAAGTTCTGACACTCAATGCTAAGTACTTTGTAAGGTAGTTTACTTAAAATCTAGTGAAGCGAATGACCTTTATAAAATGAGTTAATAACTTTAAAATAACTTTATTTCTCTCTCTATTTCTCATATTTGTTTTAGTTACACAATTAAGTGGATACTTGTCGTGTAATGCTTTTATTTTTCCAAGTTGTATTCCTGAGTTCCGTGGGTGAGTAACCTTTTTTAAAGTAGCCACTTCGTAAATATTTAAGTGGAGATCGCCGATCGAAATGACCGTCCGTGGCCTACCAGCGGAATGTACATATGATCGTGTCAATAGCGTTATATAATAAATTACAAGTGAACATCGCAATCGGCCATTTAGGCGTATACTTTTGGCAAATATTAACCGAAAAGGGGCCGGGAAGCCCCAGAAAAAAGAAACAGAAAATAAAACAGAACGTGACGACGCCGACAAGCCCCTCCCTTTTGGTTTCGGTTTCGTTTTCGTCACCCACATCCGAATCTGAATTCGAATCCGAATCGGAAACGGAGTCCACCAAGTGCGCTGGTATCGAAATCGAAACCGAAATGGGCACAATGCGCTGGCTAATTTGTATGCATCGCGGATTGCTGGCGGGGATTGAAGAGCTCGGCGTAACGCGATTGGGAAGCCATCGGAGATATTATGCAAAGGCGGGGGTTATACCACTCGTCTGCCGGTGGATCCATATAAAACGGTCGATTGACCTGCAGCAGTAGCTTCATTCGCAGCGGAACCCCCGACAAGATCAGCAGCATGCAGACGCAGTGTATCCTCCTCCTCCTCGTGGCCACCGGCTTGGCCCTGTGTGTGGCCCGCCCGGAGCCGCCAAAGTCCCGCTATGGACCGCCGCCGCCACCAGCGCCCCAAAAGGAATACGGTCCTCCGGCTCCGGCGGCCCAACCCCTGCCCATCTACGGACCACCGGCCGCCTTCTACGGACCACCAGCCGCCTCGGAGGCGCTGGTCACCAAGAACGTGTACGTGCACGTGCCGCCAGAGGAGCCCGAATTCTATCCGGCCTCGTCGCCCATCCAGACGGCTGTGCCCAAGAAGCACTACAAGATCATCTTCATCAAGGCGCCCAACCCGCCCACTCCGGTGCGCCAGGTGCTGCCGCCTCCCGTGCAGGATGAGCACAAGACCCTCGTTTACGTGCTGGTGAAGAAGCCCGAGGAGCAGCAGCCCCTCATCCTGCCCGCCCCCGAGCCCACGGAGCCCAGCAAGCCAGAGGTGTACTTCATCAAGTACAAGCAGCAGCAGCAGCAGCCCAAGCCGGCTACCCAGTACGGCCCACCGCCCTCCGCCCCCTCGGAGGAGTACGGAGCACCTCCTGCCCCCCGCACCCTGGAGCAGTTCTAGTTCGTAGTGTCGCCGAGGTTCACAGCCCATGAATGTACATATTATTTATGATCGCTGCCATTAAAGAGAGTTTAGAGAATGCGAAATCAACCGGATCTTGAGTTCTTGGGGAAACACTCGTACAGAGGAGCTGAATTTAATATTCAAGAAGCAATCTTTACTTATAATTTAAGTATAATATTATTTATGAGAAGAAACTTTACAGTAGGCCAGACCTGATGGAGCTTCAGTTGTTTGTAGAACAGTATGCATATAACTAAACATATAAAAAAACTAAAAGTAGAGTTATGCGGATTGTTATTCCATCCATTCTGCTCCGAATATTGGTGAATAAAGCCCCTTTTAAACTCTTTAATCCTGGCGGAAACATCACCTATTATGCATAACTTACCTCTTTGTTTTTAAGCCCACATCATTTCTGATTTTAAGGTTCGTTAAAGTATAGATGTTTACATGTTGCTAGAGAAAAAAAGAAAAAGCTTTTTTACTTCTTTAATTATGTCGAAGTTTTCATTCAATTTCCCAGAATAATACGACGGGTTATCATTTTTAATTTGTTATTTTAAGGAACAATACAAAAATATATAAGCTTAAGTGTCCTTTAATCGATCATAGTAGGAGAAGACTATTAACCAGAAGTACAGGCCAAGAACTGAAAAGAGATTTTAACAAGCGATTCATTAAGGAATTATAGAAAGGTATCTTACGGGACTGAAGTATGTCGAAGACAAGATAATCATTAACAATCCCTTCGGTGGCCACAAACACGCCCTCGGCAACCAAAAGGAAGAACCGAAGGCATGACACTGAGAGGTACGGCAGCAGAAAACATCTTAGCCCCTGAAATGAAAAGGATTTACTCTCCTCAAAAAAAATTAAACTACTGGGAGGCTTTACCAGGACAGCTCCTAGCAAAAGGAATATGCAGCAGATAACGTAGACACCGCTCACGATTAGGGAAAGAAGCCCCAACAGACTGTCGCCTAGATATACGGGTGATATACACTATCGATCCATAAGGACACATCCACTTACGGTCCACGAAAAACCGATCCAATCCTCGGAAGAGAACCTCAACAATGGCAATCAGAATGCAGCCGCATTTCAGCTCAATGCAGCAACAGCAGTTATCGGAGTAGATCATCTTGGGTTCACTAGGTTTTCTAAACCCGTTTCAGATGTTTGCCGCTTGGCCAACTTACAAAAACAGGTAATTATGTTTAGGCGTCAATTCTTATCACGTTCCATGTTCCACTGCTGTGGTCTGCATAATTAATTGGCTTTGTGCGGCTTAGACCAATTAAGGTCATTGCCACCGAATTTCTGCGCAAGATTGTTGATCAGTGGGCCTTTCTTGGTAATAAAACATTGATAATTTGTTTAAGTGACGACAAAACTGTTATTTATTGAATTAAAAAAAACAGTAAAAACCACTAGCAAAACATTTAAGTAAACCATCTCGTAATCCCTGCCCTACCCCAAGATATAGACCTGTGCTGACCATTAAATAATTGAATGTTTATTATAATTCGTATAGCTAAAGTGAATGTACAATAACCGAAGACCTTTGCGTCTTGGCAACTGCAAAAAAATCCTGACTCGAAAGCGGGAGAATGTGGAGTAGTAATTGTAGTTGCGGGGTGGTCTAGTCGATTCAGTAAACCTAGTAATAGTTAAATGCGAGGAGACTTATCTCTAGCCCAGTAAACGCAATGATTATAGTCAGCCTACAGCGGACTTTCGTCTGCGGGTCCGCCGAACTCCTCGCCCTAGGGGAATCGTCCGCCGCTGTTGAAGTTGTTCGGAGACGGGCGACGGATGGGCCGCCGACTGCGGGCCCTCTGGGCGAAGCGATTGTTGTTTGGCGGCATCTGGTCCCGCTGCATGTTACCCGGCGACGTCTCCCGCTGCCAGACGATGCGCTGCGGTCGGTTCTGGTTGTTCGGACTGCCGCCGCGCATCATGGCGCGTCCTCCTCGTCGCGTGGGCACCGCACTCCGCAGCGTTCGAAAGCGCGTGTTCTCCGACGGCGAGGTGGCCTCCGCCTCTCGACCTTCCTCCTTAAAAATCAAAACAAAATTTTATTCATACATCCGAATACATGTACAAACTTAAATTGATATAAATTGATTAAAAACTTGTTTAGCTTGCATAAACTAAATTAAGATACGTGTTAGTGCTATTTATTCTAGAACTTCTTTCATTCCATTCTCCCATTCAGGGTCTCATTCGGACCAACCTGATTCGATCCACCGTTTACCAGCCACCAGAACAAGTGCTACTTTGGACAAGAACGGGTCCTTACCTCAACACCCACCGCCTGCTTCTCGCCTTCAGAGGAGACGCCATCAGCGCCCTCGCTGTCCTCGGTGGGGTTGCCCTCGGCAAGATTGGCCTGGTTGTGGGACACCTCCGACTGGCTGGTGCCAACATTGGGATCTGCTTGGGTTAACCAATGAGTTTCTGACCGTGTGTGGATTTCATTTAGAAGCTTACTATCGTTTCCCAGGGGCTGGGAGTCTTCTCCTTGGCCAGTGGCCACCGTCTCCTCGGCGAAGGCCTCGTCCGCCTCGCTGGCGTTCTCTGCTCCTCCAGGGTGATCGCCCTCGTTGGCAGCCTTGTTGGCATCGCTGCCACTGCTCTCCCCTGGCTCGCCTTGCTTTTGCGGCGAACTGGCCGTGGCAGCACCCTCGTCGCTCGGCCCAGCACTTTCGTGCGGAGCAGCCTCGGCCACCTCGGCGGTGCCGTCCACTTCGGCGGTCTCCAAGCGGGCGGGCTGCTCGCTAAAGTTCGACACCTGCGGCGAGCTCACTATTTCCACGCAGCTGTTGGGATGGAATCGATTAGTTTGGATCAACCTGAGACTGGAACCTGAAACCCACCTTTCATTGCGACGAGCAGCTGCCGAAGATGTGGAGGCGGCTGCCTGCTTCCAGTTGGAGGCCTCGGCCTGAGGAAGGGAGACCGGATTCGAGGACTCGCCACTGCCACTGGTTATGGCCTGACTCTGGTTGTTCTCCTGCGCGGAAGCGGAGGCGGTGGCCACCGCCTGGCTGTCCAGCGACTGGCTCTCTTCCTGCGCCTGCAGGTGCTGTCCGGGCACCTCCTCAATGTCCACCTCGTTGTTGTCCTGGGCATCCACGGCGATGTCGTTGTCATCGTCAGCGCCCTCGTTGTCGTCGATCTCGTTGTCCTGCTCGTAGGAGTCCTCGTAGCCCTCCTGCTCGGCTTCGCCGCCGTCAATGGGACCATCGTCGGCGTCGGCCAGGACATCCTCCTCGTCGTCAGAGTCCACCACCTGGATGTCATCCTCCTGGTCGCGTTGCGAGGAGGTCGGCATTTGATCCACGTCCATTCCGGAGTCGCCAATGTGTCCGGCGGACAGTTCGCCGCTGTGCATCGGACCGCGGAGTCGCTTCGTCATTTTTGGCATCTTATCGGGCACTCCCTCCTCGTTGGTGGTGGACGAATCCCCCTCGACGTCGCGTGGCCGCTTGATGCCCTGCGACGAACAGCCGGCCTGGGTGGTGGTCACATTGCTGCTGGACGGAGTGTGCCGGCTGTGGCTGCTCACCACCGTCGAGGAGCTGCTGCTGCTGCCCGACGTGCTCGGCTGCTGGCTCTGGCTGCCGCCGTCCTGGACACTCGGAGCCGTGGCGTTCGGCGCTGAGGTGGAGCTGGACGACGAAGAGGAGCCTTCCACGCGCGGCGAAACCAGAGCCACCACCTGCTGCTGGGCTCCGCCCGCGAACAGCTGCGATTCGTTCTGTTGCGGATGCTGGATGCTCTCCGCCTCCTGGGAACTTTCGGCCGCGGACGAGGCACCCATCGGCGGAATGGCAGCCACGGCCACCGATGCCGAGCTGGTGGATGGCATGTAGTCGGTGTGCGAGGACGTGGGCGAGGAGGACGCCATCGACTCGAGGGCCGCACTTCCGGTGGTGTGGACCTGCTGCTGAGGCGGCACCAGAGCGGTCTGGGCCACCGCCGAGCTGCCCCCGCTGGCCGCAGCGGATGTGGTCGAAGTGGATGACGAAGAGGAGGAGGAGGAGGTGGTGGTGCTGGATCCAGCTGGTGGCTGCTGGCTGGTCGGAAGAATGGCGGCCGTGCGGCTGTTCTGGACCGAAATTGGGCGGATGCTGGCCAGAGGAGTCTCGCCGCCGCGCCACGGAGTCACGGTGGCCGACTGCTGCACTGTGGCCGATCCGGACATTGGCTTCACGTTGGCCGTGCGGGGAGAGCTCTCTGAGATGTTGCCCTTCTCGGCCACGGAACTGGTCGACGGCTTTGTGGACTGCTGCGATCCCAGCTGGCGGGTGAGCTGGTTGATTCTCATGTGCAGCGATTCGTTTTCGCGGGAGAGTCGCTGGTTGATGTCCTTATTGGCGGCAATGTTGTCCTGCAGTTCCTTTTCCAGGCGGGTGATCGTCTCGTCGTAGGAGGACTTGGTGCCGGCAAAGGATGTCTCCTGGTTGGCCAAATCAGTACGAGCCACCGTGAGGTCCACCACCAGTTTGTCCAACTTAGCCTTGTACTCCTGGCGCACAGCATTGGCATCCGTTTCGGGCTCTGTGCGTTTCTTCAGCTCCTCGTTCTCCTTTGTCAGCTTCTCTTGCTCTTCCTTCAGTGCCCTCAATTGACCGTTGACCTCCTCCAACTCGGCTCGAATCTTCTCCAGCTCTGCGATGGACTCGGTACCGCCTGCTTGGGCTTGCAGACCCATGTAGTAATCCTTGTAGCGCTTGGCCAGCTTGCGCAGCTGCAACTCCTTGGTATCCTTGTCGGCTATGGTCTTGTCCTTTGTCTCCAACTCCTCGTTGGCCTTCAGCAGCTCCTCCTCCTTCTGCAGCAGCCTGTTCTTCAGCTCCATGATGTCCTGCCCCTGGCGCGTGTTGTTCTGCTTGAGGTTGTTGGACTCGTCCGCCTGCTTCTTGCGCGCCTCGTCCAGCAGTTGCAGGTGTTTGTTCAGCATCGGAATCTCTGTGTCCAGGCGCTGCTTCAGCAGGGCCAGCTCATCGGCCTGCTTCTTGTTCTGCTCCTTCTCGGCCGTGAGCAACTTAGCCAGGTGCTCGCGCTCGGATTGCAAGCGCTTGAACTCCTCCGGATTGCGGTTGCTCTTCTCGACCAACGCATTGGCGCGCTGCCGCCACTTGATGGCCTCGGTGCGCAGCGAGGTGTTCTCCACATTGATCTCCTCGATCTTCGAGGTCAGTTCCTTGTTGCTGCACTGCAGCGGGAACAGCTCCTTCTCCAGGCTGCTGATACGATCAGTGAGTTCGGCGACACGAGCGGTCAACGCATTTCGCTCCTCGCGAAGAATGCGATTGCTGTCGGTGATGGCGTTCAGCGTTTCGATCTTGCGCAGAACCTCCTCGTGCTTATTGGCAGAGACCACGTCCGCCTGGCTCTTGGCGCGCTCCTGGTTAAGATAACCATTAAGTTCGTCTACCTTTTTCTGCTGAATGGTGTGCTCCGAGACGAGGCGGGCGTTCTCCGCCTTCAGGATGTCTATTTTGGCGGCAAACAGATCCTTCTCCCTGCGCAGGAACTTGATGATCTTCAACAGCTGCTCGTTGTTCCTGCCCTCGATGCTAGCGGACATTCCAGAGGCATTGAGGCTCTGGTCAGCATCCATGGCGGAATCATTCAGGGAGGTGTTCGGGTTCTGACTTTGGCTGGCCAGAACAGCTAGTTGGGCGGTCAGCGCTTCAATCTGATCGTGCAGACTAGAGTTCAGGGCATGCAGATCGGCCACGCGCTTCTCCGACTCCTCCTTCTCCTTGTCCAGCAGTTGCTGCGCCTCGGCATTGGAGCTCAGCAGCTTGTCGTAGGCGGCCTGCAGGGAATCGCGACCCGATTTCAGCTGATTCAGCTCGTCGTTGGCCTTGTAGAATTCCGCCTTGAAACGGGTCAGCTCCTGGATGTCCGCCGAGTGCTGCACCATTCCGTTGGCGTACTTCACCTCCACGGCACTTAGGGATTCAGCCAGCTTTGTATTCTCGTTGCGCAGCGTGCGAATAGTTTGATTGGCCTCCGTGAGCTTCTCGAGCACACTCTTCAGCTCCTCCTGGGCCGACTTCAGCTGGCCCGACTGGTTGACCACCTTGCTTTGCTCGGTGACATTGGACAGCATCGCCTCGGCCTCCAGATCGCTGATGCGTGTCTTCAGCTCGGCCTCGGAGCTCTGGAGTCTCTTGATTTCCTCCTCCTGCTTGGCCACCAGCTCGGTGTGCAGATCGTGCAAACGTTTGATCTCGCTTTCGGCGCTCTGCGACATCTTGTAGAACTGCTCGCCGTGGGCGCGGGCATTGGCCAGCTCCTTGGTGAGCGACTGGATCTCCACGGTGGCCTGGTCCAGCTTGAGCTCGAATTCGCGGGCTCGCTTGTTGGCCGCCGCGATGGGATTGTCGTTGATGGAGGGCGTCAGGCTGTCCTGCAGCTTTTTGCTCAGCTCATTCACCTGATTCACCTTCTGGGCGAGTTCTTCGCGCAGGACCACTAGCTCCTCCTGCCACTTCTCGGCCTGCTGCTTTTCTTCGTCCTTCAGTTTAATGGCCGTCTCCGCCTGCCGCTTGAACTCGTTGATTGACTCGCGGAACTTCTCCTCCTCTTCCTGGAAGTGGCGACGCTGGGCAGCCAGTTCGCGCACCGTGTCATCGAGGCGTTGCTCCAGCCGCTGGCGTCCCTCCATTTCGGACCGCTCCAAGTTGGTCTTGATGAACTCCAGGCTGTTCAGAAGCAGCGACTGGCTCTGCTGCTCGCGGTGGTAGGTCTCCTTTTCGATCTGCAGGCGGGCGGAGGTGTCCCGCAGGATGCGGTTCTCCTGGCGCAAGCTGTGAGCCGCCGAATCGGCAGCCGCATGCTTGCGGTGGGCGGCCATCACTTCGTCCTTGAGCATGAGCACGGTCTGCTCGTGCTTGACAATGGTTTTCTCGTAGCTCTTGGTGCGCTCCTCCAGTGTGGACACCTGCTGCTTGTAGGTGTCTATGTTCTTGTGCAGCAGCTCGATCTGCTCCTTTTGGAACTCGGTGGCGTTCATCAGCTTGCAGTTGGCGCTTGTCAGCTCGCGCACCTCCTTGCGCATTGAGTCGAACTGCTCCTGGGCCAGCGCATCGTTTTTGCGCTTTTCGCTGGTGTAGTAGTCGTAGTTCTCCTTCAGGGAGGCGTACTTCTTGCCCTCCTCTTCCAGTTGCTGCTCCAGCGTGCGCACTCTGCGCTCTAGCCTTCCGTGCTCCTCCGCCTGAGCGGCTGTCAGTGTTGAGGTCTCGAGGACTGAGTCGTTCAGCTCCAGATTGGGGTCATCCAGATCCACAGTACGTTGGCCCAACTTCTTTTGGGCCGCGAAGTAGTACTTCTTGTAGCGATCGCACTTGGAGAGCAATGTGCTAACTGTGTCATTCTTCTGGGCCAATAGCTCTTCCATTTCGGCAAAACGGGCTTTGACCTTCTCCAGCTGCTTTTCGGCCTGCTCCAGCAAGAGTTTGTTGTTGTCTTTGTCGACTGCCTCTAGCGATTCAGCGAGATCACGGCTGACTCTTAGCAAGTCCTTGTTCTTTTGGACCAGCTCCTCGATGGAGCCAAAGGTGACTAGGTGATCGGTAATCACATTTTCGCTGGTGGTCGGTGCGCGCTGTGGCTGTCGGATGTGCGGCACGCCGGCTCTCAAGCAGTTCACTTCGTGAAGCAGCATGCACACCTGTCGGCTGAGGTCGTTCTGCGTCTGCTTCAGCTTCTTGCTCTCCTTCTGGTTGTGGCTCAGGTTGCAGGAGACCCTCTCCAGTTCGTGGTCTAACATTACCTTCTGCTCCATTAACTCCTGGTACTCTTGGCGAAGCAGGTTGTGCTCCTCGCTCAGTTTGCGGAATTCGGAGCTACGTTTCTCGATCATCGGAACATTCTCGCTGATTTCCTCCAGAATGGATTTTACCTGCAGCTTCAACTGTTCGTTCTCGCGCTTCTGCAACTCGAGTTCTTCGCTATTCTTTGCGTACATTGAGTAGAGTTCGGTTAGCGAAAGATCGGAGCGCATCAAGCGATTAGCTATAGCAGCACTGGGGGCCAACTTGCAGATGGCGCTCTCTAGCGTGCTCTCCTGGGCCTCCTTCAGCAAGACGTTGGCTCCTGCCAGCTCCCGTTGCAGCTCTTCAATCTTCTTGTTCTGCTCCTTCAGTTCGGCAGCGTGATTTTGCTTAAGCGTAGCAATCTGTGCCTCCAGTTCAGCGCCCTGATCCTCGGTCTCCTGCAGCATACGCTTCATATCGGCAATACCCTGCAGCAGTTCCTCCCTCTGAGCCACGTGATTGGCTTCCGTGTTTTTGAAAATATCGAACAGCTTCTCCTTGGCATCAAGCTCCTTCTTTAGTAGCTCCACATACTCCTCGGTGGCCAGGTTTTGCTTGTACGTATTGTCGTTATGGGCCTCCAATTTACCGTTTAGTTCCTTAATAGTCTTCAAAGCTTGTTCGTATTGTCCCTGCACCATGTGCAGTTCATCAGTCTTCTCCTTCAGTCGCGACTCCAACTGCATGGTGTTAAGCGAGTGCTCCCGCCGGATATTATGCAGCTCGGCGTTGTTTCTGTTGAGATCGGCGCTGAGCAGCTGAATCTCCTGCTGCATCATTTGGCGCTCGCTCTCCATGCGATTCTCCTTCAGCTCAAGAGCCACCTCCTTGCTCTGAATCTCGTCTACGCGGGCAATGGCCTCGCACTTGGCGGCGATGGCGCCACTTAGCTGCTGCTGGTAGGTGTGCAGGTCCTGCTTCAATCGCTCCAACTCCGCCTGCTGCCGCTCGATTACCTTCATCAACGAATCGCGCTCCTCGACGGCCGCAAACTTCTCCTTGCGCAAATGGGACACATCCAGCTCATAGTTGGTCACTGTCTGAAGCAGCTGGACCCTTTCCGCGGACACTTGGTCCAGCTGGCTACGCAGCTCGGCGACATTTAGCTCAAAGTTGTTGAACTTGGCCAGGTAGTCCTCCATTTTGTTTTCTAACTCCTCGCTCTTTTGCTCGGCTTCGGCTGTGAATGTGCAATAGGTGTCATTTATAAGAAAGAATTTAAATATTTTTATTCATGATTTGCAGTTTAAATATTTTGGTGGGAAAATTTCGGGGCCAGTGTTACCACACTACTGGCAGATAAAAATTTGGTACAACAAAAAGTGCAGCAGCCATTGTTTCTTTTTCAGTGCAAGAAGTCGATTATCGAAGAAAATGAAAGATATAAACAATAAAAGCCACAAATGGCTGCCAAATGAACATCTATCGTAATAAAATCGCTATATTAGTTTTGTTCGCAGGCAACAAAATGTACAAAATTAGCCGGCATGCCAAAAAGTGCAGTCCCGTAGGTACATAAACAAACCCAACTTAAATGCTGCTATGAGCAGAAAATGTAGGCATTCAAGCAACGAATTAACTTACCCAAGCGATTGGCTGCCGCGCGTTCCTTGCAATACTCATCCGAAAAATTTTTTATGTACGCCGACAACTTCTTTTGGACATCTTCCGGCACGAGTTTCAGCTCATCGGGCTGAAGTATTAGGTCCAGACTTTGTGGACCGCTGAGATCCATTTTCGCAGGTGATCCTTGTCAAGCAGTGGTGAAATTGGAGTGGAACGTGCGAAATATACAAAATGTTCTCAGTTATTTGCAAAATTGCAGGAATCCAGACGAGACGCGAAAAACAGAGTAACCGTGCGTGCAGTTGAGTTAATATCCCGCAGGGCGATAAACGCCCTAAATATTCCTCTAGCCGCAAAAAACTCTCATGTGAACGCTTTACAACACTTTTCAAAAGTTAAATTTGAATTCAAAACCACGAAAACAAACAGTATAATAAAAGCACACATTATCTTTTTTCTCAGTTGTAGACTAAATTTTTAGATTTTAGTGTTTAAGCTGACGAAACTTGCTTAGCTACATCGCTTACTAAAAAGTTTTCAAAGATTGAATAGTTGTTAAAATGAAAGTCTTGATAAATTAGGCCCGAACCGTTAACCACTTAAAATCGTGTGTACTTTTGATTTGGTGTTTATTTGGTAGTTCTCTTTTGGGTAAATATCTCACAACAACTATTTTAAGTCTAGGTTAATGTCATGCGATGTTCTGAAGTCAAGCCTCCGATCTGCTGATAGCCTCTCTGTTTTTCCTGCAGCACATTGGGTACGTTCTGATATGGGCGTGCGAACCTAGAACTATAGTCGGCCTATATAACCATCTAATCGGGCATGGAAATATGCCATGCAAGTCCCATGGGGCAGAGCATGATCGTAACTATCATATTATAAAGTTATATACGGGTATTTGTAGTTCATGTCTTTTTAACTCAGTTCTTTTTGCGCAACTTTTGGTGCTCAGTTGTTGGTTGGTATTTTTCGTTTTTCGATTTTGGTTTTTCGTTTGAATCTCCTCTCACACATCCTTTTGCTGTTGCTCAACCGAAGGATAACAAGCGACAGAGTGCGAGTGGGCATGGGTTGCATAGGATAATGACGAGAACGTTTCGGATAGTATTAATAGTAACTGGTAGAATCAGCAATATCGGTGAGGCATTCGAACTCTGAAACTCAGGAACTCAACTAGTATTTGACCGCTACTAAAACACGATTAACTTATGGGGCAACCAACTAATCTATCAATACACCTATTCCTAGGCCTCCTCGCAGTCCTCCTCCTCCTCGCGCCGAACAAACAGCCGGTGGTTGCGGGCCTCTAGGATGGACCACACCACCAGCGGAGTGCAGCCGAGCACCATGCAGGATCCCATGCAGTAGAAGCATATCTCGTAGTCGCCGGAGAGATCGCGCATCAGACCCGCCAGCGGAGGCACCGAAATGGCCCCGATGCTCTGGAACATCCGCACCAGTCCGTAGCTCGAGCTGATCCTATCCGTGCCGAAGACGTCTGCCAGGAGCACGGGCATCAGGACATACCAGCTGCCCAGGCACAGTCCGTAAACGGCGGCTGACAGACCCACCAAAACCAAGGTCTTGGCAAAAGGAATCGTAAGCACGGCGCATCCGGCGCCCAAAATGCTGTTGGTATGCGGGAATATCTTAGTTTGTATCATATTTATAATCACATTTATCCACTCACCACAAGGTGTAGGTCTTCTTGCGGTCAAATAGCTGCAGATCACTCAGCCAGCCAAGACCCAAGCGTCCAATTAAATCCAGCACAGCGCTGATGGCCACCAGGTAGCCCGCCTCGCTCTTGTTGTAACCTAGGACAAAATACGGATTAGTAAGATTATATTTTTCATCTTTTGTAGGTAAGCAGCATACTCACCTATTGAAATGACGTGGGCGGGCAGGTAGTACAGCATGTAGGGACATCCGACGGACATCAGGGTGACGGAGAGGCACATGAGGATAAAGCTGGGATCCTGTAGCAGGCTGATGTCCAGGTACATCTCGATGCGCTCGCAGCAGGTGCGTGGTCCCCGCTCCTCGTCGTCCTCGTCGTCGTCATCGTCAGCTACTCCGTGGCAGTCGCCATCGATGGATTCCACCATCTGGGAGTCTAGGATGCCGTGCTCGGCCTGCTCAGGCGGCTGCTGCTTCAGGTCGCTAAGGTTGCTCACCGGGGTGGGGATCTCCATGCTTTTGCTTAGTCCCCGGCTGACCACACTCGGCGGCGAAAGAGGCTTCTCCAGGTGGGCCTGAATCTTAGAGATCACCTCGTCGTTGGCAAAGACGTTACGCCTGCGCCGACTTCCCCGATTCGAGTCTGTTCCGGAGTGCTTGCGGTACACCCACGTGGAATCCGTGCTGAGATCCTCCACGGAGTGCAGTAGCCCCGAGCTTCGCACCTTCTTCATGGGCTTAATAAAGGTGGTCTCGCCTATAATGTCTTTCACCTCATCATCGCTCTCCTGAGCCGATTTGTCCTGGGCTAGGGTACAAAATTAAGATTAATATTGAAGATTCACAAGTTGAATCAGTTGATTCAGTACCTGGCTGCTTGCTGGCGTAGTAGTTAAGGTGGTTCTTGGACTCCTCCAGGAACAGGTGTTCGATGAACTTGTCGCTCAGCTCGTGACCCGCGCCCACCTCGCAGGTGTCCAGATAGGTGGAGGTGGTCAGGATGCCGGTGGTGCTCGGATTGATGTCCTCGTTGAGGGGCTTCGCCGTCTCCTCCTGTCCGTGGCCCTGATCCTGGTCCGTGTACGCGCTGATGGGACGGTACAGGGTGGCCGAGACGCACACGTGCAGCATGCAGCCGCCGAGGATGAGGAGGGTCCCGTGGAAGCCACAGTTCTCCGCCAGGTGCTTGATCAGCATGGGCAGGATGAAGCTCCCGGCCGCGGTGCCCGATACGCAGATTCCGTTGGCCAGAGCACGGTGCTTGTCAAAGTACTGGGACACTATAACGATGCCCGGAGTGGTCGAGAGTCCTCCACCAATTCCTAAGGGGGAGAATCGGAATGAATTAAATACAATTCAAAGTTGGTAGCACACTGAACTCACCTGTGAGTATGCCAAAGGTGAAAAGCAGGTGCAGCAGACTGGTGGCAAAGTAGCTGAGTATCATGCCCATGGCGCAGAAGATGCCGCCGACGAAGACGACCGCCCGGCAGGAGAATCGCTGGCACAGCGCACTCGACAGCGGAGCCAGGACCAAACAGAGGGCCGACAGGATGGCCGGAATCCAGGAGGCCACCGTGGCCGTGGAGCTGGGGAAGGTTTCCATTATCTCCACGTAGAGCACACCGTACGACTTGACCAGCCCGGCCACCCAGAACTGCACGGAGAAGGCGCCGAAGACGATGAACCAGCCGTAGCCGCCGTCCGGTGGCTCCACGTTGCCACCACCGCTCTCCGTGGTGGTCGTTGAGGAGTCCCGGTCCTTGGCCACCTGCCTGCTGCGCTTCGGGACGGACACTCGGTCTCGTTCGCGCTCCTTGGCCCGGCGGACGCACCTGCTCCTGGCCGTATTCAGACCGGATCCCGAACCGGAACCACTTTTCCGGCTGCTGCGCAGCTCGTGCGACTTGGCGATCAGCGGACGCGCCGTGATGCTGGACACGGTCAGCAGGTTCTCGTTGTCGTCCTCCTCGAGCTCGGAGATCTGGTGCTCCAGCAGGCTGGCGTGCAGGGTCCTCGGGCAGCAGGGCGTGTCCAGGCTGAGCGTGGCGGGTCGTCGCATTGGCGAGGCGTTCGGTGAGCAGCAGTTGGAGCGGAAGCTGGCGGGCAGGCCCATCGACTCCATGTGCTTGACGTCCGCGGGCACCACGATGTCGGGCAGTGGAGCCGGTGGCGCCGACACCACCGAGAACAAGGAGCCGCACTCCAGGCCACCGCCCACCCCGCCGACGGCCACGCCCACGCCCGCCCCTCCGCCGGAGCCCTCAGCCGGATTCGTGTCGAGAAGGCGCCCTCCCGACTCGTACTGGACTCCACCAGCTGGGTCCGGTTCACTCGCGCAGTAAACCGATCCCCGGGAACCCTTTAGGGAGAATCGAAAACATTTTAGCACTTATGAGAGTGGATTAAATAAAATTTGACCAAAAATCAGTAATTCAAAGTCAATCAATTTTTTAATTTTCATCCGATTTTAAAGTGGCATATCTCTAACAGGCAGGCTCCGGTTTTCACTTTCACAAGATTCTCTCGTTTTCGTTTTCAAAAACGAAAATTGGTGCTCCCGTTTTCACTTTCACAAGATTTTTTCGTTTTCAAAAACGGGCAAGTTTTTTTTGTCGAAATGAAAAGTAAATGCCTTTTTCTACATGAAATCGGTTCTTAATTGCAAAAGGAAAAAAATAGTTGACTCCTTGGTCTATTGATGTTCATTTCACATCATCAGTAGGTCAATCTAATTCGTATTTATTTTTTAAATAATTATTTTCTGACCCCATCTTGATTTCATACATAAAATATTTGCCGTCGGCAACAACAAATTTCGTTTTGCTAAGGGGCCGATAAATCTATTGCCAAAAGTTATCGTCAATGCTGCCGTACTTGTAGTGGAACAAAAAAACCACTTAAAAATAATTATAAAATGAAAACGAAGAAAAAAATATTTGTAAAGAAAAGATAAATAAGCTTTTTATAAATAAATATGATTAATTTAGTTTCTTAAATGGTAAAAGTGCTGTAAAAAAGTGGTTGAGAATAGTGGAATGAAAACTGCAAAAAAGTTGGCAGCCCCTTATTCTGGGAAACAGCTTAAATCAAATCATGACAAAAAGCGCGGCAACACTGTTCTAATTGTCATTTTTAACTTCCTTTGCACTCTTTCGCTTATCGCTTCCTGGCTTGGTCCACGGCAAGCTTCTAATGTAGTTCGATTTGGTACTCGCTTACAGAAGGCACGATTGCTGATCGCCTGCGTATTCCTTCGCGTTATATACTTTCGTCTAAAGCACAGACAAATCGGTCTGCCTGCCAACATACCTTATCGCTGTAAAAAGGCACAGACAATTCGGTCTGCCTGCCAAACCAACTCTACAACAAACAATAACTTTGTGAATTTGAGGCCTTGGTGCCAATTTTATAAATAAGTGCAACTTAATTCGAAATTTGTGCGGTTTTATTTATTTGGGCACCACCAAAGGTAAATGGTTAGTAAAAAAGCTTACTGACCCAACAACCTGTGACTAAGAAAGAACTTGCCTTGCGAAAGCCGAACTAAAAATAATCAATTCTACTAAAATCTTTGACTTTTTGCAATTTTGAGAAAATGGCAATGTAATGGCTACCAACAAATTCTACCTATCTGCACTACCAGTGTAACTGCATGCAATCTAATCTAAAGCAATCTATTATTACCACCTTATTCTTGTCAGTTGTCAATAAAATTTTCATTGACCAGGTTAATCTAACCATCCGTACATTTTAATTTCTTTTTTGTAATACTTCAAAACCAAACATTATTCAAAGGATTCTGTATAAGCTTAAAGAAGTTGGGTCCAAAAAAATTTCGAATTTAAATTTTGAAAATTGGAATCGTTTGACCCTCGTTTGACCACGTTTGCCCACCTTTTAGTTTTTTTTTTGACCCCCCGTTTCGAAGATATCGAATTTCGAAAATTGTCGAAAATTTTCGAAGAAAAAAAGTTTTTCAATTTTCAAATTTTTTTTTTTTAATCTGTTAAATAATCGTTTGAAAAGGTTTGCCCACCCTTTAGAATTTTGAAAAAATTTGTATTTTGGAAGATATAGGGCTCCAAAGTTTTTTAACTATAACGCCTTAAAAAAAATCTTAAAAAATTTTTTTCGGAAAGCGTTAGACAATTGAATGCTTTCGATTGCCTACTCTTTACATTTTTTAAAAATTTCAATCTTAAGGATGTATAAAATTTCAAACTTCAAAAACTAGTTACCCGTCAAAAGTGGGTATCTCATAAAAACAACGTTTTTTTACACCTTAAAAATGACTTTTTCGAAAAACTAATTTATGCCCACGTTTGACCCCCAGCTCAAATTTAAGATTCTAAAAACAAATCGTTTGACCCCCCCTTAAAAATCAAGATTTTTAAGAAACAAAATTTTTTTACATGCCGAACGTGGCTATCTCATAAAAACAACGTTTTTTTACACCTTAAAAAGGTTTATTCAAAATTAGTTATTCCACCCGATCACCTACCCACCCCATTTTTATTAAAAACAGCAAAACAAAGATTATTCAAACAAGAAAAAAACAAGTTATTACATTTTTAAAATATATACCTAATTCTTATGTATACTTATGTATACTTTTAATATGTATATATTTAGATTTTATTTATATTTATTTTTTGTAATAAAATTTAATTTTTCAATCAAACATTCCTTTCCTGTTTCTTTCTCACTTACGAAAACCTAACCTTTCACTCGCTAACCACCCCCTCTGTATTAAAAACAACAAAAAAAGTTTATTAAAACAAAAAAAACAAGTTACTACATCTTTAAAATACATACTTATATTTAAAAAAAATATATATTTATATTAATATATAAGTTTATATGTTTTTATATATTTATATGAATATATATATTATATATATATATAAAAATGGGGTGGGTAGGTGATCGGGTGGAATAACTAATTTTGAATAAACCTTTTTAAGGTGTAAAAAAACGTTGTTTTTATGAGATAGCCACGTTCGGCATGTAAAAAAATTTTGTTTCTTAAAAATCTTGATTTTTAAGGGGGGTCAAACGATTTGTTTTTAGAATCTTAAATTTGAGCTGGGGGTCAAACGTGGGCATAAATTAGTTTTTCGAAAAATTAAGTTTTAAGGTGTAAAAAAACGTTGTTTTTATGAGATAGCCACGTTCGGCATGTAAAAAAATGTTGTTTCTTAAAAATCTTGATTTTTAAGGGGGGTCAAACGATTTGTTTTTAGAATCTTAAATTTGAGCTGGGGGTCAAACGTGGGCATAAATTAGTTTTTCGAAAAATTCATTTTTAAGGTGTAAAAAAACGTTGTTTTTATGAGATACCCACTTTTGACGGGTAACCAGTTTTTGAAGTTTGAAATTTTATTCATCCTTATGATTGAAATTTTTCAAAAATGTAAAGGGTGGGCAATCAAAAGCATTCAATTGTCTAACGCTTTCCGAAAAAAAAAATTTTTAAGATTTTTTTTTAAGGCGTTATAGTTAAAAAACTTTGGAGCCCTATATCTTCCAAAATACAAATTTTTTCAAAATTCTAAAGGGTGGGCAAACCTTTTCAAACGATTATTTAACAGATTAAAAAAAAAATTTGAAAATTGAAAAACTTTTTTTCTTCGAAAATTTTCGAAAATTTTTGAAATTCGATATCTTCGAAACGGGGGGTCAAAAAAAAAAAACTAAAAGGTGGGCAAACGTGGTCAAACGAGGGTCAAACGATTCCAATTTTCAAAATTGAAATTCGAAATTTTTTTGGACCCAACTTCTTTAAGCTTTCTGTATAAGCATAACCTATTGTATGATAATTTTTTTGTTAGGTTGTTTTTTACAGATCAAGATGTTGATTACGAGCGTGGTATTGATTTATACCGTAGCATTTCTGGCTTTCAGCCCGGTGACAGGACCACCTCGATTTTTTCAATGCGGCTGCTGGATATTCGGTACAGGACTTAATAATTTGTTGGCTGCAGACTGCGGAAGTTTTACCTTCGACATTAAGTGCTTGGCTGATCTGTCGATTGATTCCCTGGATATATCCGGAATTAGCCTCAGGGAAGTACCCGATTTAAGTGGATTACAGGAACTCCGCCACCTAGATCTATCAAACAATCAGATTTCCTACCTGCCGGGATGCAATTTCAGTGCATTTCCCCATCTGACAAGTTTGAACTTAAGCCATAATCTTATCACGGAAATGCCAAAAGAGCCGTGTCGAATGCATTCAATCGATGTGAGTCACAATCAACTGACTGATATGCACAGTTTGGTTGGACTTTTTAAGACGAAGGATGCGAGGGTCATGGGAAATCCCATTCGATGTAACTGCAGTTCTCCTCTCGTTCAAAGATTCTACACCCATGTAAGTAAACTCTGATAGTTCTGCTTCTATCTTTTTATCCTTTTTTTTAATAACTATATTCCAGGCGAATCAGTCTCAACTGCGAAACATCGAGTGCATTTTGCATGACTCTGACAGCCCAAAACCATTGTCGACCCAATGCCACAAAGAAATTAACGAAGAGCAGACTCTTTCAAAGCTTCCTATCATAGCTATCGGTGCTTTACTCATTTTGGTTGTTGGCATTATAAAATTATACAAAAAAAAAAAACCTCATCAATCATATAATTATTTAAGCGACAATCACCGGACGAACGACATATAACATGTTGAGTTGTCATGAAAATCTTAAGGAGTTTAAAACCACATAAAAAGCCCACACAAGGTCTTAGACTAAATTTTTTATCTGGTTTTAAATTAATTAGATTTTTTGTCATCGACTTACAAAGTTCGACCATTATAACACTCATCGGTAGTTGTCTGACCAGTATCTTTATACAATTCGAAAATTTTGGAAATTGTAAAAGTATTTTTGTAGTGTTATAACGAAATTATTAAAAAGGTTATTTTCAACAGCTATGAGTTTTATTTAATGACTTCCATTAATATACCTTATAAGCAAAAAAATAGAAAAGTTCTACGCTTTAGCTTAACATGTTTGTTATTTATACCGAAACAACAAGGACCTTCAGATAGCCAAAGTTTGATTGCAAAAGTATTTACCAGCCACTTATTATTTAATGGTAAATGTCGCTAGTTAATGTCGCTAATTTGCATGCACCGCAAATGGCGTTCCATTCCCTTCCATTAAAAAATGGGTTAACTTGTCAAAAGTCCGGGTCTGTTGACAAATCGAATGGAGGCGGGTCAAGGAAGCAACAACTTAGCCTAATTTGCCTTGCTAAGCGAAATGCGAGGAGCGCACGCGAAGTCCCGAGTTTCGGGCTTACAGACGATATCGCTGCAGCCCCCTAATATATGCAATCCGTTTTGTTTAATTGAGTTAACATCCAGTGCTTCCCCTTTCCCGTTTCCGTGGACTCTGTAATTACCCACGGACCGAGCGGATTTGGATTTTCTTGTTTGCCTATATTGTTATATGTACTTTGTTAAATCGATGCCAAGCTGCAGGTGCATGCTGTGCCGTTTGGGTTGGCATGCCGTCTCGGAATTTTCCATTTCCATTTCCCTTTCCATTTGTCTGCGGGATCCGCTCCCACTTCCTTTTGCGAAACGCTATCCTCCCGCTTGCCGACGATTCAGGGTCAAGTGCGAGGTGGGTGGTCTGCCCTGCGGTTGGCTTTTAGTTTTTTAGGGCCGTCTTTGTTGCCGGAAATTGATGGGTGGTTCGATTGGCAGCCAGGGGAGTGTGGGTACTCGCTCCAACCCAAGGCTGATGCAATGTTCGAACCGAAGGCTAAAGCCAAGAAATACCCGTGCTGATAAGGCTCAATAGAAAGAAGCCAAACTTTACCAAGCCCTCGAAAAAATGTGCTGAGTTTGGCATGTTGATCTAAGGTATTATCAAGCTTAAAGCTGGCATTGCAATTTATTTAGACCAATATTAAAAAGGGGTTCATTTATATAAAACTTGGTTAGTTTAATTGGCGGTTTTAAAGTGCCAGTGATTATCAAAACAATATTATAATTAGATTGCAGTAGTTGCACCTACAAAGAGGAGTATTTACGACTGAGGGTAATCTAAAACCATCCTTTAGCAATTCTTCCTTCCTCAATAACTCAAATTAACTCATTTCCTAATAGCTTTCCATTCCCCACATTGTTGGCTTTCACCTTTTTCTCCGTATTTTCACTGACGTATACGTAATATGATATAGTGGTAAACAACAATCATCAAGTATGCGACGCGTGAACCCATCGGGAGGAAGGAATGTGGCTCATCGCTAGTTTTACTCATTTTTTACGTGCGCAGGTGACGTGCTCTGTTTTTTATACCCTTTTTCGATTCCTTTTCTCCCTAAGAAAACCCCTTCTCTTTTCATAAACAATAATATAATATGTATATAGAAACTTGTAATAATATTATATCAGGTCCAAACTTAAAATTTATTTTCTATGGCTCATTTAAAGTTAAAAAATCAGATAATCACAAATGATCTTCTTCCACATTTTGAATAATTTTGGTACACCCATTTTTTCCCAGTGCATGAGCCATGGCGTGTGTCGAATTTTATGAACGTGCCGCTAATGAACTGCCTGCCGTATTGATGGCGGAAAATAACCGTGAAGAATTGCAAATAATAGGCATGCAACATTCGACGGCAATGCATTGTGTCGTGAAACGTCTGACAGGGCTAATGAGCATTTGGCCAACTCTTGGCATTTGGCAACTCCTCCGCAAGAGCATGAGTCACAGCATCCTAGTCGGTGACTCGTGAGCCGTGACCTTGCCGAATGTCAGAGCATTGTAATATCCTGGGCGCCAGGACCGCCTCCTGCTGTCAACTGGGATCCGGCTTAAGCTGTCAGGAAGCTTTCGCTGGGGGAGCGCTCTGCAATCGCTGTTTGTTTTCAATTTCCCAACATTTCAAGGCCTCTTTGGCCGGGCTTAATGAAACGGAAGAACCTTCCTCGGGGCCAAGTTAGTGGCTCGTGTGTGGGCCACAGCGATAAGCGGTCAAGGTGAGAAGGGTGGCCAGTCGGCAAGTTGGTTAGTTGGTTAGTTTCTAGTTGGCTAGTTGGGGATGGCGCTTGTTGGGGTGGCGTCCACGCACCACTTCCAACTTGTTGAACAAAGGATATATGTACGGCAGTAATTGGAAGCTTTCTCTAATGATTGCTATTAGTTTGCCAAACCTTGAAATAGGCCAACAAGTTTGCGCAATAAACATGGCAATGCAACCACAGAAAGAAAATAGTGAGCCTTTCCATTAACATAGGTTAAATTGAGTTTAATTTTAGTAACAGAAAATAGAAAATAGATATGGAAACTTACGAAAAGTAAGGTAACAGTTTATATAAAGTAATTTACACAACTTAAAATGAGATTTCTATCAGGAATGGTTTGGTTAATGACAACCCCTGCGTACTGCATCCTTTCCCCAGTCAGGGCCACGTTTTGTTTACTTCCATGCCCCCCTTTTGATAGTGGCTATGATGGATGCGCTGGCTGCGAAAGCCAGCCATATGTGACTGTGACGTTGACCCATTCTCGAGTCGCCTGCAATGTTTACGTACTTGTAAAGCGGGCTGGTGGCCACTGCGCATGCTCACCAAAGGGCCTCAAACTCCAGCTACCCCAATAAGATTGCCATTGGCCCACTCTACGGGATTGTGTTTTCCCTTTGGAAGGGGGGGGACAGGGAGTTTCTTGACCTTCCCGAAAGGATAAGGGGATGCGAAAGGATGCTGGGCCAGCACTCACCTGTAAATGCCAGTCACGCTGTAGGGACGACATTGGCGTCCTTTACTAAACGTGAAACGTCTTTGATGTTTCTCTTGTTGCTCGCGCTGTTGTTGTTGTTGCTTGGGGCGTTGTTGTTGTGCACCCAAATGCATTGGGTTGCCTCTGCTTTGGGTCCTTAAAATCCTGAAGAGCTTACAATCGCGGGCCTTCACCGGTTGGCCCAATTTGGTTACTCTGCGGCTTCTGTTGCCTCGTTTGCTTCTGTTGCCGCCGTCCCGGCTCCTTTGGCACTGAGTCCTTTGAGGGGTCGTCTTGATTATTTCGTTTTCGTTTTTTTTTCTCGCCTTGGTTTCACTGGTCCTTTGGGGGCTTCGTCGAGGAACTTGTATGGGTTTTCTTAGGGGAGCAATCCTTGCTGTTCTGGCGTCATGATGCTTTTAATAAAACTATTTCCCTTTTTCCCGTCTTGTTTATGCAGCAGCTGTTTCCGTTTCCGCTTCCTTGTCGCCCCTTTCCGTTTCCGTTTTCAGCACAAGCGCACTCTCTCTATGCAGTTTTTGGAACAAATCGATATGGGGCCAGATTCCAGCTGAAGTCTTTTGTATTAAGTTTATCCAACCGCACGGTGCAAGCGGATCTTTGAATTCAGCTCAAGCTTTCGGAGTTACTCCTCGATTTTTCCTGCTGTTGGCCAACACTTTCTTTGAGTGGGGAAAACCCTTTGCAAAAACCCTTTTTTCGCGATAGCTCTTTGTTGGTTGCCCTTTTCGGCGGATGCGACTGTTCTGCTGCGGCTCAAGCTAACGACTGATGAAACTGATGGTTTTCATGTCCTCCGGAGGTCCGTGGAAAACCCAGCTCGTGTGTGGTGAGCTCGGCCGAGGTGGATTTGTCCGCCGGAGAAAGGAAAAACCCAGAGAAAGAGAAGAGACCTCCTACTGATTGTCCTTTATTCGTTTTGTTTTGCTAGGCAACTTTCGCCGCTTGTTGCCTACAATGCCACCTCCCCAAAACCACCTTCTACAAATCCGGCAACAGCTGATGAATGAGGCTTTATTGCGTGCATTAGAAATTAGGGAAACACATGGTGATTCGACAGCGTTGGTGGTACTCCGAAAATCGTGTGGCTGGTTTCAAAAAGCAAGTCTTGGTAAGTCTTTCCAATATCGGATTTAATAAAACCAGAGTGGGTTTTTGGCTTAGTTTTTCATATTCACTTACTCTTATGTCACAATTTAAAATCACTAAAATTTTAAGATTTTGTACGTTCAAATAATACTTTCTGGCACTAAGCGGCTGCCTCCCTGCGACTTTGCCCCAATGTTTTGGCCATGTATAGGGTACCGCCTAGGAATATAAAGCTGATGGCCACCGCTGCAAAAACGGATGCCCCGAGACTCCTAATTAACCACTGCAGTATAATTGTGTAGACAGCGATTGCCATGGGGAGCATTAACATGTAGGGGTAAAGCAGCCACTTAGTCCGCTAATCAAAAAAAAATATACAAGAAGCTCTTTAATCAGACGGTATTGGTCCTACCTTCCAAACTCCAATAATAACCAAAAGTGAGCCGAGTGCGTAAAGGCCCGATCCAGTGGTCCAAACGATCTTCACGGTCTCCGAAACTTCTGACAAACTCGTTATGAAGAAGTACCCGGCAATCACACCCGAAACAAAGGATATGCAGGCTATTATAGTGACAATAGCTCGACAAGTCGGCCGAAGACTTCTATACGTAAATTCGTGTTCACTCATTTAGACTTGATCGTAATTTATTTTTGTTATACAATATTAGTTAACAAATTTGTTAATTGTCATTGTGGGTTTTGAAATTAAAAGAGTATGTTTTATGGGAAATATATTTTGGTTATTTTGCTTTTGTTTTTATATAGCTTTACTTCGTATTGATACGTAGCCTTCATTATTTGCTTTTTAAAATTGAGCGCGCAAATAAAGCTAGCAATCGTGACTTATCGATATATTAGGCAAGGGGCGATTGAACTACATCGATTACGATTTCCATTTAGTATTTTTTATATTTGTACGCAGAATAATTTGCAAAAGATTTCCAGACGTGATTAACCGGAGATTTTCCGGCCGGGGCTCAAAAGTTGGGCCAGATTTTGGAGTCGGAGCCGGAGGAGAACAATTCCTGAAGGATTCTCGACCGCTTCATCGTTTCGATGAACTCTTAAAACCGCACAAATCATGGATCCCCTGGTGTTCTTCATAGTGCTAGCTTTGCTCTATGGCGTTCTTTACTTCTTTGACCGGTTCTTCAAGGTGGGCTTTACCATATTACCCTTCCTATACCCTAATACTCCTGAATTGTCCCACAGAGCTGCATGCACTACCCGTATGATGCCTTTCTTAAAAACACCGGGCTGAGTGTGAACTTCATGAGCCTCCACTGGCATACGAGCGCCTTCAACAGGACTCTTCTGAGGTGGGGATCCGCCGGGAACAGCTGCACCCGCCGTGTTATGGTCACCAGCTTCAATGTGGGTGTCCTGGTCACCTTCTCGCTGCTCCCGATTGGCCTTATCCTGCTCATCGCCACCATCTTCAGTGGCGGCGAGCAAGAAACCTCCACGTCGGGAGTTGGATCATCGCCAGTGGCAGTGCCCGTCCAGCTAGAAATTCTACTGCCGGGTGTCAACCTACCGCTGGAGGAGATCGGCTACTACATTACCACACTGGTGCTCTGTCTGGTGGTCCACGAGATGGGACATGCCCTAGCCGCCGTGCTGGAGGATGTGCCCGTCACCGGGTTCGGGATTAAGGTGAGAAAATGGTTTGAAAAGAGATCACTTTATTTTAAAATGAATAATGCAATTTTTAACCTTTCAGTTTATTTACTGCCTGCCTTTGGCGTACACGGAGCTTTCCCATGACCATTTAAACGGCCTGCGTTGGTTCCGCAAGCTGCGTGTCCTGTGCGCCGGCATCTGGCACAACTTCGTGTTTGCCGGCGTGTGCTACCTCCTAATCTCAACGGTAGGCATCACCATGTCACCGCTATACGCTTACAACCAGCACGTCGTTGTTACCGAACTGACCAGGAAATCTCCGCTGCGGGGAGAACGAGGTCTGCAGGTGGACAACCTGGTGACTCAAGTGAACGGCTGTCCAGTAAACAGTGAGGAGAGCTGGGTGACCTGTCTGCAGAACTCACTGAAACTCAAACCGGGCTACTGTGTCAGCGCGGACTTTGTGCAGCTAAACGACGAGAGCAGTGCCATCTCACACCACAGTATTGATGGTCAACTGCAGTGCTGCGATGAACTGAATCCGAACGTGAGTTGCTTCGAGGTGGTGGAGGATGCCAACGGAGATGTACCTGTGGAGCTGCCCCAACACGTGTGCCTCAATGTGCGCCGAACCTTGGAGGAGGTAACCGAGCACTGTTCGTCGGGAGTTTGCAACGAGGGCTTCTGCCTGCGTCCGTTGATCCGGAACATTACTGCCATTATGACGTTCAAACGCCAGAACTCGCGCGGAGAAAAGCTGCCACCGGTGATCTATGTGGGTCATCCATGGGATGTCACGCGAACGGTGGAGGTGTCGGCCTTTGTTCCGAGGTATTCCTTCTTGAAGGCCGCCTGGCCGGATGCCTGGCTTTTGCTGCTGAAGTACAATGTGGTGTTTAGCATCGGATTGGCCTTGATCAATGCAATTCCCTGCTTCGGCTTTGATGGCGCCCACATCACGAGCACTGTTATACACAGCTTTTTGGTGGGCCGAGTGGATCAGCATGCCAAGCGGGATCTCATTTCGGTGATAATCACCAGCGTGGGCTCTCTGCTCTTCGGACTGGCGCTGTTAAAGGTGGCCTGGCTAAGCTTTCTGCGACCTCTTCTTTAGGAACTGATGCTGAAAGATGGAATCTGGGAGTCCAACTCCCTCCAAAGACGCTAGACTGCTATTTCACCTCCATAAAGAACACAAAAAAAAAAAAAAAAACACAGCGAATTGTTGCACCTCAAAGATTCGATAGCTTTTGTCATAGTCCTTAGTCTTAACTCGTATTTATTTTCTTACGGTTGTCGAGCTCAAAAATAAAATCAAATTAAGCTAAATTTGGTATTCAAAATGTTCCTATTTGCCCTCACTCACTCCACTCAATTGGAGGCTGGTTTTTAGTTCTGTTAGGCTCCTTCTACCATGTTGAAGAAGCATCTTAATGGCTACCTCGTCGTTCTGGTGGCGATTCGTTTCAAAGTCGTGCCGCGCCCAGGATCGCAACTCAAGCTGACTGTTTTTGTCGGGCACCTGGCGAATGGTGCGGAAGATGTCCCGATAGAGCTTCAGGACCTCCTGGCGTAGCATAAACTGCGGGAGAGCAAATTTAAAATTGTTTTACATTTCTCTAGTTTTTATAATTTTTTTAATTAATTAAATTCGCACTATTGTTTTATTTACAGAACTCGAATGCGAACAATTGAATTTTTAAAACCAAAATTTTTTGAGTACCTCCTTACTTACCTGCTTTAAACTGAGAGCTGCTTTTGGTACCTTGGACATTTCTAGTGGCTTTTTATTTTATTTGTTAAATAATTTACTAAGTTATTAAGGAATTCTAAATTTAATTATCAGTTGGTAATCAATTTTACAAAACAAAACAAGAACAGCTGGTCGCCAGCTGATAAAGTATAGTGGTGTGCGATTATTCTAGAGACTACGTGAACCGATAGTTTGATAAGAGGAAAACACGTTACTTTTCAAAACGGACTTTTCTTATATTTACACAATAAACCGACTGAATGTGTAGTCCTGTGGTAAATTATTCTGAAATATTTAATAAAACGATTATGGGGTTCAAATATTTTGTTAATAAGTAATAAAATTTAAAACAAGAAATGACGAGAAGCACATTTGATTTCTTTAGGCTCATTCGTTTTAAGATACACCATTAAGTGTTTTATCCTTTGAGACTAAGCATTGCTGTACTAAAAGACACTGTGTTCGGGGGTAGGAAACCCATCTTCAGCCAAAAGTCAACGGCAATTAATGTTCAAATTGCAATTTTCATCAACTGTCACTAATGAGTCAGTTGCAGAAATAAAATAAATTATTGTAATGTCTTCACAACAAACTTATGTTTTTGCGCACTGATGCGGCGTGGGAACCAGGTATGTGACATCCAACACTAAATTTATCTGGCTCGTGTTCAATTTAAATTAAATTCTCGGCACTAAATGCCACATTTATCTATATGAGTACATTGCTTATCCGCCGCATGGGCCAATGCTTGATTGGCACGCCAGCTGCTCGTCCTCTGTTTCTTCTCTGATTATGATGTTCTACTCAGGCGATTCAATTGTTTCCTCGGTCATTTCGGTTATGTGTTCTACGACAATAGTCGCGAAGGGACTGGCACTATCTTCTGATAGCTGGTACTTGGCGTCGGCTTGTGGTAAGTTCTCCCCCAAGCACCGGGCTTATTGATAGAATTGCCAACTGTTTTCCAGAGTCAGTGCCATGGACACGTCCAGTTACCAATAACTCTTCTGGCTGCAGTTGGGCCCTAAAAAAATGTGAGTCAACCAGGTTAAATTGTAGTTCGTTTGATCAACAAAAAAAAATTTTGATGATTACATCTTTAAAGCTAGCAATATATGTTTAAAGTTTACAATTTAAATGTTTTTAATATTTCAAAACTGTAGTACGCATTTTGATGCGAAATATTATAAAACTGATGATCGATTTCGATAATATTTATCCTCGGCGAGCTATATTCGACCTTTCTGGCTGTCAAAATGCATTTTCTCCTCGCATTACTTAAGTTGCCCCCCATTAATTTCCCATAGCATTTTCTGTGATCTCTGCCCAAGTGCGTTTGTCTCCGCCGGCACAAGTATTTTGTGCAAATTAAAACAAAAATTGGACACAACATAAATATCCGAGGCAGAACAAAACGAAGGCAGGTGAAGCGGTGCGATTTATTTTTAACTGCCCATTGCTCCTACATATAGGAAATTATGCAAAAGATTCTCGCGCTGCAGCCGAGTGCAATTTCGTTTTCGTTTTCATCGGCCAGAGATGCCAGCGTCTGCGCTTCTCTCTTGATTCATTGCACTGGGAGAAATAATGTTCACGTTTAAAAATGAGCTTCTTAACTGTTATTAAAAACCTAATTAATTTTTTTAACACATAGCAGTTAAGAAAGAGGTTAGATACCTCGTTATTTTTAAATAATTAAATATTTTGTGTTTGTTTTTCAAGTGGTTATAGAAAAAGGTTTAAAAATGATTATTTTCAAGGTAAGGAGTTTATTAAATAGCTTTTGTGATGTAGGTATATAAATCTATAGGTAATTAAAGGTACATTTCTCCCCGTGTGAATGATGTTGTGGGCGCACGGGGGGTGGGCTCTACGTCATCAAAATCAGACCCACAGCTGCGCCACAACGATGACGAAGAAACGAAGGCAACAACAGCGAGGCAGCGACTCAGCAGAGAAGCGGCAGAAGCAAGTAAAATCCACATGCCAGCGGACTGGCTGCCTCAAATGTTCATGAAACGCGGACGCGTGTGGACGTATTTTGCGCGGAGCCGCTTCGAGAAAAATATTGTGAATCCGAATCGGTTTATTCGGTTTAATCGGTTTATTCGAAACGAATTCACGGGCCGTGCATGTGTGAAAGTGAAAACGAAATAAAGAATGAAAATGAGCACGGTGCATGAGTTTCCTTGACGTTAGCTTCGGAAAATCCATCCCAAGAAAACTGAAAGAGCGTGCGAAAGCAGAAAGGCCAATTGTGAGTGAGAGCTGAAAAACACACACGCCAAAAATATAATGTTGAAAATATCTGGCTATTTTTGGAATATATATTGTTTTTTTCCCACACGTTGCATTGGAAAATTTGTACCTCAAGTGAAGCAACACACAAAAAACCTCGAGAAATGTTAATGCTTAAAAAATAAGAGATATACGCTTTAACTTTTTCTTGCATTTCGAAAATTTTTCAAAAGCAAAACAAAACCATCAAGAATACAAAAAAAAAAAAAACTGAAACAAAAAGAAACCAAGGCGAAAGGAAAGCCAAAGTGAATTGTTTTTAATGGGCAATCAGAAATTATGAAGATCGGGTAGATATATCGGGTAGAACGAGGAACGAACGCATTAAAGTTGAACGATGGCGATGCTGAAATGTTCTTGGAGGGACTTGATGAAGGATTGGTTTAAGATCTATAGCTATGACTGATATATAATACACAGAAATGTAGTACACTTCCGGAAATACACATTTCTCAACTTTGGATACACAAAATATTCCCTTCGGATTCCGATTACTTCCCTTTCGCTGCACAGAAAACAAAATTGACTTGAGAATTAGAAATTAACCTTTTTTTTATGATAAGTGGGATGTTCCTGATTTCAGTAACAATTGAAAGGGTTAAAAATCCTATTTTTTTCAAAATTTTTTAAATAATTTTTTAATAGTTCTTTAGTAATGTTTTCACTTCTGAACAACATTATATGTCGTGTATTTTTTTTCTGTGCGACGAACGATTTGTCTTCTTCTGTCCGATTTCCTCCAAAACAGCAACAATTAAAGGCCGCATTATGCATATATCCCCTGTGCCGATGTGCTTTTGTGTTTTGTATTTCGTATTTGAGTTCGAATTTGTAGTCTTGTGTCATGCGATAGGTGGTAACGTTTCGTTTCGTACGGGGTATTGAATTACAAGACACCAAAGTGCGCGCCAAGCGAACACGCTCGCTCACAGATACTCACTCACACAGCGAGGTGTATAAATAAAAATATATCGCAGTCCGCCGCATGCGTATCCGATGGATGCGAATCGGCCAGCAAAGCGGAGGGCCCAACAAGAACCAAACCGAGTATATTCAGTAAAAGAAACTAAACAGTAAACTGCTGTAATTAATTGTTTTGGGGCCGAACAGTATCCAGTGATTGATGTAGCCACCTTTCATTTGTTTACAGTGGCAAGATCAATGACTCGACGCCCTATAAATACCGCCCCCAAACTACCCGTAAAAAGTATCTTTTGGCTGCGCTTTGACCTGTGGCTCTCTTGTGTTCCAGTTCCGACCCAAAACGTGTGCCCCACACCCAATTGAAATGTCCGCCAAGACGTCGCCATCGTCCACTTCTCGGGACGCCAACGTGGGATCCTCGAGTGCGATTCCCGTGCAGATCAAAAAGGAGCTGCCCAGCGATGAGATAAAGGTGAGTCTGGTGAATGAACACTTTGAGATACTTTCTTGCCTGATAATTAATAGCCCCTGTCTGCGCATTATTCGGCCACGTATTCAATAACAAGGATGCCGACAAAGTATGAAAGCCGAAGTGTGTGTTGGATTTAAAAATAAAGAACACTTTTCTCTCGCTTGGCAGAAGATTTTACTTGTTTTGCTGCGAATTGCATATACGCTGAATTATTATTATTTGTTTTTGTGTTTAGATGGGGGAAAGGTGAATAACACCCACTCGCCATTTGCCACTTATACTTTGCGGTATAAGTAGATTTAAAGAGGATTATTTGACAACTAAGTTCTATACTTTCTTTAAATTACTTACGAAATCTACTTTAAGCTCCAAAACATTATTTATCTAATTTATAAATGAAAATGGGAAAGATGAATTACAAATCGAAGCAGCCATGGAATACCTGTGCATCCCAATTATTTCAGCCTTGTTGTCAGTGACTATTGCCTTACCAAGTTACTTGTTTAACGAACCCTGAAATATTTGAGGAACTGCATGTTGCACATAATTAGTGTCCATTTACAACCGAACGGAGCCAGCGAAACGAGCAATTCCAACTAAGCACTGAAATCAAAGAACCGGACTCCAAATGCCTCTGCCAGAGAACCGAAAAACGTTTCGGCTTTCAGTTTGCAGTTGGGCTATTTGGAAATGTTTATGCAACAGCAATGATAATCCAACACCCCCGCAGAACTGTTTCGCTTTCGCATAAAATTCCCTGCAACTTTGTTTTCAATTCTCCTCTGACCGGGTCCGGAATTTGTAAGAGGAGTTGATGGCCGCAGCTGGGGAGATTCCGGTTGCGATTGGGATTACGCTATTACGCGATTACGGGGCGTAAGTCGAGCGGGAGAGTTGGCGGTAATATTATATTGATAAATTTTTGTAATCATTTTAACGAGTGAGCTGGTCCGATTCCGCCCCTCCCCCCTCTTCCTCTCAGCTGCTCCATCCCCTTGTCCATGTTTGCCTTATCCGCCAAATGAGCAAAATTAATTTAATGCCACAGACAGGGACGGAGAGTCCCAGAGCAACATTTTTGCAGCACGTGTAACCCGATCGGCGAATTGAAATTATACCCGTTGACTTGCAGTCGGTCGCAATGATACTTATTGTCGGGCATAAAGAGGGAAAACAACAACAACAACAACAGTAACAACAACAAGAGAAACAAAAACAAAAGCAGCAACAGCAGCAGCAGCAAAACCAAAATTATTATAATGAATGAGCTGGTCGGGGGCTTGGGAACTGAGTATCCGCTGGAGACTGAGGTTGCCGACTGGTTTTCTAGGCAAACGTGGGATTTATATAGATATCTATATAGTTATCTGGGTTTGTTATCTGATTTTTGTAATGAAACGGCAAGATTGAAACTTGAATTGGACCCTGACATAAAAGTATATTTAATGTTTGGTTTAGAAACAGTTTTAAATTTTTGATTTTGAAAGAACATTTTTACAATTTTCGTTTATTATCACAAAGTTGTAAAATATACTAATCCATCCCTTTTAGTAAAAAACAAAAAGCTTTTGTCTGAAATTTCCTTTCACTCAGGCTCTCAATGTCACCCAAACTCCTTTGGGTATGCAACACTTTGCTGACTAAAAATATCAATTAAAATTATTGTAATTCATACCTTCGTTTTTTGCTCACCTCACCCAGTTTCGGTTTCGTTTTCCTGGCCATAATTACAAGCTGCATTTGCTGCAAAGACAGCAGCCAGGACGAATTTTTATATTTAATGGCCCAAAGGCAAACCGAAAGCACACAGCGTAATTAAACAACAACAATAAATTGGGCGGGGAAAAGGGATGCGGAGCAAGGGGAGGAACTCGAACGCGCTCCATGGGTGCAACTTGATAGGACTGTGGTAAGGCGATATCCTTCAAGGTTTCCGCTTTGCTACCGATGTCAGGCCGAAGCTGAGCTGGCCTCATATATCTGCAAAAAGGGATATCCTTGAGGCACACACTAGGCATTATCCTGGGAAGAAAGCGGAGTGGCAAAGTGTGGAGGGCGGCCATCAATAACTGAAATTAATAACTCTTCGTGGGCGGAGTGTAGGGAGAACTGGTAAACAGAGTCCTGCGTAAAGAGGTGCTTTACATAAATTGAAAATGGATATAATTTGGGGGGAAAAACAGTTTAATTGATTTATTATTAAAGCTGGAACTAGATTATTTTAATAAGGGATTCCATTTTCAAATAATAATAATTTTACAATTGCTGTTTAAGTTTTTATTCATTTTATTTATATTTTGAAAAAATACAAATTATTTTTTTCCGCGTTTTTTACTACTTCTTTATGAGATTTCTTTCACTCGCAATCACTGTTCCCAACAATTCTCAGCTTAATGCTGCAATTAGGCACTTCTTGAAGTTCCGATTAAATGCACTGGCAAGTCGGCTGCACATCTTGGCATCTGCTAGTCACCGCTGAAGTCACATAATACCCACCGCCTACACATCGCCCCCGAGTTAAGTGATGGCAGACTCCAAGCAGCGTTCTATGCACACAACCCGGGGTTCCGTCGGTGGGGATTGGGTTACACTCGCAAAACCGGGTGTATATGTATATGTATATGAAATCGGGGAGACTGCGAGGGGCCAGATGACACAATGACAGGCAGCCACTCAGGAGCAGAGGAGGTTTGTGCCAGCGGTGGCAACTGGGCTCAAATGTCGCCGCAGCAGCAGAACTTTAATAACAGCGCCGCAGATTGAGTTACAAACAAAATAGAATATGATAAATTCTACACAAAACACCAGGAACCAGAGCTCAAAGGTGCGGCAGGTGGGGTTTCCAGAGCACCAGGCCAGCACAGGGGTGTTGTGTACAGTGTAGTGTAGTGCAGAGGTAACGTGAGGCACCTGCCAGCTCCGTCCAACATCCAACATGCAACATGCCCCCGCTCTCCCCCGCAAGCAGCAGCTCAAATTAAAATAGCGTTAAATTAATTCGAGCCACTGCTGATGGCCCAGCATTACGAAAGCGAACCCGAGTGGCCAAGAGGCAATGTGGATGGCTGGGTGGATCGATGGGTGGGAGGTTGGGTGGTTGAATGGGCTATTGGATGGGTGGCCCAAGGCCCCTTGACACCAGGTGCCAGGTGGGTGGTTCAACCTGCAGCGGGCGAGGATATCGATGCTCACATTTAGAAACACCATTGAATTAGTTCACAAAAAGATATATTTTCTCACCTTGGGAGAAACTAAAAATGCATAATATCATAGTACATCATTAAGTTTCGATTTAGATCTTGTAATCAGTACATCACATTGCTTAGTAAAACGCTGACCTGACCTACCACAACTTTTGATACACATTAAAGGTAACCCTTATGTGCTTCATCCCACAAAACCCCTTTTTGAGTGCTTCGAGTTCATATATATCTCTGTCTGAGCCGTGAGCCACCCATATCTGGTGTACATTAAAATGAAATAGAATATTTCACTGGCGGAGGGGAGGGAACTGGAAACTGGCAGAGCAAAAGCAACAAACGGCAAACGGCAAAGGCCAAGTATGTCATGTAAGAATTCAAAAGAAGGACGCGCGTCATTCAATCCTGAGCTATCGATATTCGATTACAGCAAACTGAAAACCGACTGACTTTGTGCTCGACTCGCGAACAGTCGTACAAATAGCCACATATATATGATATATATACATATATATGTCTGAGAAAACTAGCGTAATTCTAGAATTTGTTGCCATTGGGTGTTGTTTCCACTGCCCGACCGTACATATTATATGTACATATATAGGTACTTTTATTTTTTTCGGGGTGGTGTTCGAGGGGCCTGGGATTGGGTTCGCTCCGGACACCAGTTCTCCGCTGCAGCTCGGCTTTGGTTCGCCTTAGTCTCAGTTCAGCTTACTGGGTTCAGGGTGAGTTATTATAAGCGTATTGGGTTCCCAGTTGGGCAGCTCCTCCAGTCGCCCAGCCCCTCAGTCTGGCTTTCACTGCCCAGTATTGCCGTCTTCGTGTACTTTACATTATTCTATTAGGTTTCCTCGGCGGTAACCCTAGACGTGTATTAATGCGAGCCACTCGCATATCAGGCGGCTCCGCTGCAGCGGGATAAGCTCCCCTGGCTTGGATATCTTCGGATGGGCTCGGAAGTAGGTCAGGGAAACGAAATCAATTTGGATCGATAGTTGGGAAGACTTCTGAGAAGCTGCCGCCAAATATCCTTGGAAATGGTTATCAGATATATCGAAAAGTTCGCTTTACTTGCCTGTTAAGTTGTCATAACTTTTTGTTTCAGAGTTAAAACCTGTTGAGAATTATAGAGTCAATAAGTTATATTTACCTAAGTATTGCTGAAAAAAGCCTTACGTTTCAAAAAACACTTGTAAAAACTAACGGCCCTCCATCCTTTTAAAATTTCTCAGTTTCCAAACCAACCATTATTTCTCCCAGTGCAATCAGTAGCAGACAAAGAACGAACTTTGCTGTCCGCTCGAAGTTCCCAGTTACCGCTTCTCACCCGTCAAGTTGGTTCATTACGATTCATAATAAAACGAAAATTTGATATGTTTTTGTAAGTTGAGATTTTGCAAAATGAAAGAAAACACATCAGACTTCAACAGTCAGAAACAGAACGAGTATTGCAAATGTATCCACTGGATTCTTGGGCAATAATTACGAAAAAAGCGAAATGAAAAGCCAGCCAAGAATCCCAACAGATCTGATTGCTCTGCGGAGCGGGGGAAAGGGAAATTCGAATTGGAAATGTAAAGGTAGACGAGTGTGTTTGTATTATTCTTAACACACAAACTTTTGTACATACATACCACTGGGCGGGCGGAGCGAATCAGATCCCAACTCCATCAACAACAACAGACGGCATACAATTTCAGTTTTTAATTAATTGATTTTTATTCGCATTTCGGTGTAGAATTTCAGGCATGGGCGCGAGTTTTAATGTCGCTGGCGAAACTGGCACTGAAAAAAATTGTCATATTTATACCCTTGCAGAGGGTTATTAAATTTCAGTTAGGAGTTTCCAATGCAGTAAAGCAGACACCTCAGACCTGATAAAGTAAATATCTACTTGGTCTCAGTTTTAAAAGAAAAATTACTTTAAAATTTGTAGAGCTCAATTAAATTGATTAAAAATATATACTTATAAATATTATATGTTTTGGGTAACCTTTTTCTTCCGTGTATGTCCCCACTTTGCCCCCTCTTCTGGCATCCCCCTCGAACCCGTTGAGCCACTGTCAGGCAGCAGAAAGCTGAAAAACTGAACGAACGCACAAATCAGAAATTAAAAACCGAACATAAATTAACAGACAAATGATACTAAAAACCGAGATGCCGAAAGAGACGGCGCATGGGATAATGAGAGAGACGGAGGGAGTCGCATGCGATATATCTCCTTTCCGCCGGTTACGATTACTGCAAGATGCTGAACTTGAGCCGAGCGTGCGTCGACGTAACCCCCTTTCCCTCTATACCCCACTCCCTCCACCCATATACCCCTCTATCCTCTGTTTCCCCAACCAACCTGGACGAGGTCGCACCTGAGGCGTGTAATTGATACGCTCAAGCAGCCGGACCCCAGAGATTTTATCGTGCGAATTGTTAATACTCTTTTCGCAGACAGACGGCGAAAACCTGAATGCGATTGTCACCGATACGCGGTCTCAGAAAATATAGCCAAGCGAGCGTGTGAGTGCTGTTCATGAAGTGCAAAGAAGATAGGTGCCTGGGTGCGAAAGAGAGGGCGATACCCAGTGCGAGAGAGAGAGGGCTGATTGGGGCCGAGAGAGACGGCGAGTTATTAGACGACTTGCATTTGTCAGCAAGTTGGCAGCAACGCTTAATTTGAGCAGTATCGGATGACGCCGGGGATATCCAGTTTGTCTGGAGCTTGTGATAGATGCAGCGAAGGCGATGATTCATCTGGCCAGCATTGGCCAATTGTGGCTTTGGCTAGCGGAGCAATTTCCCCGGAATCTCAGCATTGGACACCAATTGCGGCCACATGGCGTATGAGCAATTTGTGACATTCCATGGAAAACTAAAGAAAATTAATGTAAATCCAGCTATTTGATATTTTAACCTTTCAAATATAGAGAACTTTGTTTAGAGCAAAGTCAACAATTATGTAAAATTTAGTGAAAAACTCAAGTGTAAGATCTCTGTGTTGGTTTTTTTGTAACCCCCTTTAACTCCGCCTCTGCCTAAAGACTTTGAGCTGCAAAAACCACGTTGAATTTGAGAATTTCAATGTAACCCGATCCCCAGTTTGTGCAGCTCCCACAGCCTTGTGTGAATTTTTTGTGTGCATCACAGGCAGGCACCGAATGATACACATGCATATCTCCCTTGGGATTGGAAGTGAGACACAAGAATGCAAGGCCAAAAAACAAGCAACTTCAAAAGCCGCAAATGTTTTCCGCATCTTGGACTTCAGAGTGAGCCCGAATTTTGGGCTTAAATTTAAGGCAAAGGGGCGTGAGACACATGCAAAGCAACCGAGTTTGTCGGGGGGTATTGTATATCAGTGTTGGGGATGCAGGGAGATCCAAAGGAAGTATGCAAATGCCACCCACTGGTGCCTCCCGAAAAAGCCAACTTGTCCGGCCCTTTGGCCGTAATGAAGCTCTCTGTTACCTGTTTGTGCAGTGATATGTCTGTGGAAAATCAGGTGTGTGTTGGGGTAGGGGGCCTGATGCGTGGGTTTTCCCCCAGAGTTATCGATTACGCTGCAACTTTGCCGGCCTCGGGGGAAGGCCATGATATGGCTCGATAGGAACTCGCATAATTGGACATCGGGATCAGAGGTCATCGGGTAAGGCAATCTATAATTAGTGAAAGTGGCGTTTAGTTGGGGAAAGGGGTTATGGATACACTACCTCTTAAACAAGTAAAGTCTTCGTTTTCGTCGGTTTTAAAAACCGAATCTGAGTACAATATTACACCTGCCTGGCTAAGCATTCAACGAAGTTTCAGCTGCTAGTTGAATATATTAAGTAGGGGAGACCGGGGGGTCATGAGACACGGGGGGTCGTGAGACGCGCTTACAGCCCTGAACTAAAAAGCGCGACATCTACCAGCTGGCTTCGAAACTTCTTGCTTGTTTCCAATCTTCATATCCACATCACAAATATTCCGCTCATGCCGATTCTTTATGTCTTCCCAAATCGCAACTCCAATTTTGTGATCGAAAGTTTTGTAGACCGTTCGTGTTTGCTGTCTTTTCGCTTTGTTTTACAAGCTATTTGCGAGAGTGCATACATCCGAAACATTCCTTGGTGAGTAGCCTTTTGACACACGGAACAAATTTTGCATAAACATTTAATGCGTCCGTAAAGCAGAAGCCATATTTAAAATATAGCTATTGGGGGGTCGTGAGACAACGTTCTCGGGGGGTTATGAGACATTCTATTACCGCGTCATCTAGGACCATAAAATTGTATTTAATAGCCTGATATAGTGTTTCTGTACACAACCAAAACGTTTAATGATAATTTTGATAATTTTGATGGATTCAGTGTTTTTGATGATCGTTTTTTCTTTCTTTAGTCATCATGGTGCGTCATAAGTATAGTCAGACTGCCAAATCTGCGATTGATGTCAATGTTTTTGTGGCTGCTATAAATCTGATTTTTATGTGCCGTTCTATTATCTCCTCGAAATCTTTCCAATTTGAATAAATTGTAGACCACAAAATATGCCTTATTAAAGAATAAAATAAACAATTTTGATAAAAAAAAAAAACCATTTTCATTCTTATAAATTTGTGTCTCACAACCCCCCGAACATTGCGAAAATCCATAAAAAACAACTTTTGAGCAGGCAGGCAAAACTTGAAGGTCGAACTAAAATTTCAACTAATTATACTCTTGTCTGAGTGAAATTACACTGAACTATGATTTAAAAATTTGTACGGGCAGAAAAATGGCTTTTCTATTATATTTTTTGTCAAAAAACAAAACCCGTCTCAAAACCCCCCGGTCTCCCCTACTTGAAGAAATATACAGAAGAAAATACTTAAGCGAACTTGACCAAAATTATTTAAATTATTACTTACCCTACAGACTTTTAGAAATATTAAAAATCTTATGGTTTACTTTTAAATTTAATAATGAAAAAAATAAAGAAAGCACTTTTTTTAATTTTCGAGTACAGTTTATTAGACAAAGGTTTTGCAGTGTACATCGACTGATTCGATCTCCTTGAATATCGGATGACCCGAGGGTGCTGTAAATGGGAAACAGGGAACTTGTGTCAGCGACTTCTGGCTTCCAACCACTCTTCTATATGTTTGTGTCTTTTGCTTCCAGGAATTCGCGCACAACACCATGAACGAGCTGCTCGGCTGGTACGGATTCGAGGGTGTCGACGTGGATCGTCTGGATCTGACCGCCAAGACGTCCCGCCTGCTGCAAAGTGCCGCTGCTGCCGCGGTGGCAAGTCAGCAGCAACAGAACCACCACCACCAACAACTCCACCAGGATCAGAGTCTGGAGAGGAAGCGGGGCAGCTTGCTGCGCAGCAGTCGCAGCTCCTTGGCAGCAGCCTATCACAACAACAACAACAACAACAACGGCAGCAGCAACAAGAACAATGGGGAAGCTGGAGGAGCAATCGGAGTCAGAATCGGAGGAGGAGGAGGAGGAGGAGGAGGTGGAACTGGGAGTGGGAGTGGTGGTGGCCGAAAGGGCGGTCTGCTCAACTGCAGTAGCACCACCACCACGCCCTCGGATCACGACACTCGCAGCTCGCGGGAGGAGGACTCCAAGAGTCCGCACTCCGTCGGAAAACCAGCGGGAAACTCGCACACGGAGGAGAAAATAGGTGCGTATAACGTAGGGGATCTAAAAGCGGGGATTTTAGCCATTCTTTACACTGCTGGATTATGCAAAATATACACAATATATCTGCAATTTGGGAAAAATATTGTGGTAAAAAATTCAATTATTATATTAAATATGTACCTCGCATTGAAATCAAAAACCCAGTGCTGATTTTGAAAATGTACATTATAATTTACTTATTTAAAAGTTTATAAAACTGAGCATGAAAACAACAAGGAAAGAGAGTTTTTTGTTTTATTGAACTTAAATTTTACAATACATCACAGGTTTACAAAAACAAGTGCAATGCCCAAAAAAGCAAGGGAAATTCGAGCTGATTGCAGCCAAAAATGGACAGTGAGAGTCAAAATCAAAAATTTGTAACCAACCTTAAAACCTGCCTAACCAACCGCTGGCGTTGAGTGCTTTTTGTTTTTCGAAGGGAACCCGATAACTTCGCCTTCCCTGCTCCCCGATCCCCAATCAATGGCTCCAATCCTTCCATGCATTCGGAAGGACCACAGACAGGCTCGAAACTGTGCTAACTTTCCGGCAACTTCAGCCAGAGTTTGCCGATGTCTGCATTATCGAATAACAGATTCATTAAAACCCAAATATGGTTTACACAATTTTCGGCCAGCGAAGTGGGGCTAAGGCAGGAAGATCCTGGCTGTTTTAGGAACAGGATATCTTGGCTGATGCAGCAGCCTGCGCAAATCAAATGTTCAGTTTGCTTTTCGTACACATGAATTGGGGTTTTCTTTTGAAGATTAAAGTGAGGCTTGTTTAGTTCATTGATATTTTATATAACAAATTTTAGAACTATCTTATTTGATTACCAGTTTACCATCCTATACTAAACCTATAGTATATTAATTTTTATTTCATTTTTTTTTACAGACTTTAGCAACTGCTGCTGGTGCCATCGACCGATCGCGGAGAACGCGCCAGATTACCTGACCAGCTGCGACGGACCGCGGTACTGCTCGGAGTCGTGCTTCGCCCAGAGCCGGAGGGCCTCCTTCAAGAAGGCCAAGACCTGCGACTGGTGCAAGCACGTGCGGCACGCAGTGAGCTACGTGGACTTCCAGGACGGCGCCTCGCAGCTGCAGTTCTGCTCGGAGAAGTGCCTCAACCAGTACAAGATGCAGATCTTCTGTCACGAGACGCAGGCGCACCTGGACATGCACCCGCACCTGCGGGACCAGGCCCTGGATGCGGGCAGCGATGCCGGGCTTATTACGCCGGATCTGTGGCTGCGCAACTGCCGGAGTCGCTCGGCCTCGCCCGCCTCCACGCTCTCGGTGTCGCCGGGTCCGGCTGTTCCGGCTACCAGTCGCTGCTCGGACTCGCCGCCGCCGCTGCCGCCTCCTAGTCATCATCACCATCCCAGCAAACCCCTGATCTCAGTGGCGCCCGTCTCCAAGTTGCTGGCCCAGAAGAGTCCCGGTCCAGCCGGAGTGCCGCCTCCGCCGCCGCCGCCTGTCCAGCGGCACTTGAGTGGCAAGTTGGGTCGGCGGAAGCGGCGAGGTCTCTCCTCCTCGTCGGGATCGGAAACGGTGGCCAGTTTGCTGCAGAAGCAGCAGCAACATCAACAGCAACAGCAACAGCAACTGCAACAGCAGCAACATCAGCCCACTTTAACGGCTGACTTTGCGGGATCCAGTGTTCCACTGCCGCCCATCTCGCCCATGCCAAATATCCAGGAGCCACCGCAGCAGCAACAGCCGCAGCAGGCTCCTCCTCCGCCACAATCTCTGCCCAGAGGACCCACGGCAATCCCGGCCAGCTACTTCGCCACGCCCTCGAACGGTGTGCCCATGGGCCATCCCTTTGGGGGTCGTCCTCCGCCGCCACCGCATCACTTCATGCCACCGCCTCCGCATGGCATGATGCCCCGGGGATTCGGTCATCCCTTTGGGCCACCGCTGCCTCCGCAAATGCCCGAGCTGGGCGCCCTTTTGGGAGCTGTTCCTCCGGTCACGGTGATGGTGCCCTATCCGATCATCATACCCCTGCCGATACCCATACCCGTTCCCCTGCCAGTGGTGGATTTCTACAAAGCTCACCTGACGCCCGAGCAGAGGAAGCGTTTTGACGAGGAGCGAGCTGCGCCCAGCGGAGCTGAGAGCCAAGCGGAGCAGGAGCAGGAGCAACCGCAGCCGCTGGACTGCAGCAAGACTAGGAGTGAGCAGGAGGAGGAAAAGCCAGAGGTGGAGCCACCACAGGAGCAGCCAGAAGAGCTGGCAAACGAACAGGAAGCGGATGAAAAGGAATCCATACCAAAGACAAACCCAGAGAGGGAGAGCACTCCAGCCTCGCCGGCAATCTCGCAGGAGTCGTCGTCCTCGCCGCAGGAGACGCACTGCATCGTGCGGGACTCGGGACAGTCCGAGACGGAGGCGGACAGCCAGAAGCTGCCCAAGCTGAAGATCACGCGGCTGCAAACCAAACGGACGCTCATCCAAACCAAAGAGGCGGCGGCCGAGTGCAGTCGACCGCTGCGCAAGCGCAAGAGGATCATCGACTGCGATTTCCAGAAGATGGCCGTCAAGGAACCGGAAGTGACCGCCGATGGCCAGCAGAGCAGCGGCGTCATCAAGGAGCCCGATGAGGATGCAGAGTGCAATATGAGCAGCAGCCACAGCAACAGTGGCCATGCTAAAGCTAAAAAAGTAGACTTAGGCCTTAGGACTTACCCTTTAAAAGTAGTAGGATGTATTTATCTATGTACGTGTGAGTGTGTCAGTGTGTATGTGCAAGCGGAAGCGGAAATGAAGTCCATAAAGAGAGAGATAGAGAGAAAGAGAGCTAGTGGAAGGCACAAAGTGCATGCGGTAATCAGAATTAAATCTTAATAAACTAAAGCATAACTTATTAGAAGGCAAAGCATTTTATTTTTGGTTGGTAATCATCTTGATTTTTTTTATTTTTTATTTACATTCTGTTTGCTTAAAGTTATAAACTAAAGCTACAGGGGGGGGCAGCCATAGCTACTTAGGCTTTCGGCTGACTTAATGAAGGAAATTTTATTCATAGTTTGACTCTTAATATCTATGTTTTTATTTCAAGTTATATTCTTATCATCTTAAATATTATGTTTATCTTATAAAAGGTGTAATATGTTAGCTTTTTTAAGGAAAGCGAGAAGTATAAGGAGGTTGTTTGTTGTCGGATCGGTGAGAAGCAGGGTGAGGTTTGTAAGAGGGATTGGGGCTCTTTGGTTTTGAAAAGCTGTACATTCATTTAAAATATGTTCTATTGTCATTAAATTGTTGTCGCAAAATTGGCAGGGGTTAGTTACAGCATGCAAAAGTCTGTATTTATGAGTAAGCCGAGTGTGGCCCAGGCGTAGTCGGATGATTTTGGTCAGTTCTTTTTTTGGCAGTTTGCTTATGTCTGTTTTTTTTGTGTAGTCGCTTATGTTGAGGTTGTTTTTGTTTATAGTTTTGTACCAACTGGAAGAGTATTGTAGAAGGTTGAGATCGCTATTAGAGAAGACAGATTTTATGTATCTGCTAATATCTGACCGGTTAATATTTTGAGAAGTAATCAAAGGTGAGATTGTGGCATTTTTGGCGGTCTTATCTGCAAACTCATTGCCCATGATTCCAACGTGGCTCGGGACCCACAAGATTTTAATTTTTGGGTACAAATCATTTAGTAATCCGCGGATTTTCGAGGCGTAATATGATGAGTTGTCTACGTTCCGAATGGAATCGATTGCTGATAGAGAATCGGAGCAGATACATATTTTTCCTTTAATTTTACGTCCAATCTCAATGGCATCCAATATAGCAACTATTTCTGCTGAGTACACTGATGAATAGGGTGGAAGAATGGCCTGTTTTAATATTTTGCATTCAGTGGTTACTGCGTACGCAGTTGTTTCGTTGTTTAGTGATCCATCAGTGTATATGAAGGTGTAGTTGGTCAGTTCTGCTTTGGCCTCTAGAAATTCTTTTCTAAAGGTTGAGGAACTTATGCTGGATTTGTGGTGTTGGCTTAGGCGTGTGTCAATGGCATCCGCTCGAAGATGCCAAGGGGGTTTTTTTTTAGTTGGTGTTTTTACTATGTTGATTGGAAGATCTATGCTTATGCATAAGTCTAAAATATTTTGAAGTGCTGAGTTTCTAAATTTCCGGCTTTTCTTTTTCGTTATCTTTTCGACTATGGATCTAAGTGGAGTGTCTCTAGAGTGTATTATTGTATGTGAGAGCTTAGCTTGAAGGTGTTTTGTTCTTATATCTACCGGCGATATATTGGCTTCTATGTAGAGATTGTAAGTAGGTGTTGAACAAAAGGCGCCTAGGGCTGCACGGAGTGCGTTGTTCAGCACGGTTTGTATTGGTTTGATGGTTGATTTCGGTGCTAATCCGTATATTGGTAGGCCGTAGTCTATTTTGGACAAGCATAAGCTCCTCACGATTTGTACCAAGGTAAGTGGCTGGCAGTTATATTTCTCATTTGAAAGACATTTAATAATATTAGTCGACCTAGTGAGAGATTGTTGTAGTCTTTTTTACGTGGGGGCTAAACTTGTATTTTGAGTTGAATGATAGACCCAATATTGTAAGCTCCTGTACTGTCTCTATTGTGTTTAGTTGGCTGGAAACTTGGCAAATACAGCTTTGCTTTCTGCAAACGTGTATATGCTTGCATTTTGAAATGGAGAGAGATGCTCCTGATGTTTTACACCAATTGTTTATGTCCTCGAAAAGGTTATCCACATTAATTTGTACATTTTTCTGTTTTTTCAGATCAATAATTATATTATAATCATCGGCATATGCAGTGAAGTTAAGATTTTTATGCATGCTGATTGTATCTGATAAGCTATTAAAAGCGATGAGGAATAGGATTACTGACAGGGGGGACCCCTGTGGAATTCCGTTGTAGAGAGGCTGGATCAATGAGTGGCTGTGGTTGACTCGAACTCTGATTTTCCGGTTGGTCATGAATTGTGCCACGTATTTCTGTATTGTAGGTCCACAGCCCCATTTAGTAAGTTGATCGTGTATCGTGTGTAGACCTACCTTCTCAAAAGCCTTTTCAAAGTCAAGAGATATTATTGAGATGTGTCGTTTCTCTGAGAGGGCCCTGTTGATTAGAGCGTCTACATAAAGTAGACAGTCTAATACAGACTTCCCCTTTTTAAAGCCAACTTGACGACTGTTAAGGAGTTTGTTAGAAGTGACAAACCACCAAAGTCGTTTTGAAATGATTTTGTCCAGTGTTTTTGAGATGCATGGATTAAGACTGATGGGTCTGTATGCCTCTATGGTCGTTTTGTTTTTACCAGGTTTATGAATTGGGATTATTGTACTTATTTTAAAGGCTTGAGGGATAAATGATTTTAGGATGGAGTTAAAGAAGTTAATTATTCTAATTTTTACTGGTTTTCCTGTATGCTGTATCATAGCATAGCTAATTTGGTCATTTCCAGGTGTATGGCCTCTTAGGCTGTTCAGAGCTACGAGAAATTCGAGATATTCGATCTCCTTTTCCATAAATCTGGCTGCCTTGTCTGTAGATGGGTTGTTATTTTGTCTGTAAATGTTATGTTTGGCATCTAAGAATGCTTGGGAGAAATTGTGGTCTTCAGACCGGGAAGACCAATGCCTGGAGAAAGAAGCAGCAATATCCTCTGCGTTCGTAATTGAGTTTGCATGGTTGTCGTGTATACAGTGGATATGTGTTGATTTGTGAACTCCACAGAATTGCCTTATTTTATTCCAAATCATTTCGGGCTTGGATTCTGGAGATATACATGATGTCAGTGTGTCTATGCTTTCTCTTTTGCTAATTCGAATTTCTCTTCTGAATTGAGCATTAACTTTTCTATATTCTATTAAGTTAGCTTGAGTCATGTCTCTGTTGAAAGATCTCCAGGCTCGGTTTTTAATAACCTTTAATTTCTCAAGCTTTTTGTTCCACCAGGGGACATTATGTTGGCTTTTCGGGGGGTGGGAGTGAGGGATGCTTTTGTAAGCGCTATTAAGTATTATTTTGTTAATGTTGCTTTGTTCTTTGTTTGTGTTAGTTGATATTGGTATTTGAGCATTTAGAAGGTTTGTAAGTTTTTCGAATTTTTCCCAGTTTGCTTTGTTTGTTAAAAATTTTTTTGTATAGTTAAATATTTTTCGTTCTTGTGTGAACATTTTTACTATAATAGGGAAGTGATCGCTCCCCTGAGGCGAATCCATAATTTTGAAGTCAGAGTGTATAGTAAGATTCGGTGAGCAGAATGCAAGATCAACATGGGTGTATGTATTATGTGTTGAGAAATGCGTTGGTTGACCATTGTTTAGAACTGTGAAGTTATTGTCTTGGATATACTTTTCTAAGATTTTTCCCCTTTGATTATTTTTAGGCGATCCCCAGAGGGTATTCCAACCATTAAAATCTCCTGTGATAAGAGAAGATGTAGATGTGTGAAGAATAGTGCTCTCTAAGTCGGCCTTGGTAAAAGTTTGTGAGGGTGAAATGTATGTAGAGAAAATGTTAATTTTTTGTTTTGATAGGATTTCGAGTGCAATGGCATCAAACGTTAGTCCTACAGGGATAGGCCTATGCTGAACTGATTTGTGGATCAGTAAAGCAACTCCACCCTTTGCGACAACGGATGTCGTGTGGTACATTTCGAAGTTAACAGGGATGGGGAATGGTTTGGTGAATGTAATGTGTGTTTCCTGAAGGGATATAATGTTGGGTTTGTGTAATTTTAGAAGAATTAATAGTTCATTGTAATTATTAGTGTATCCATTAATGTTCCATTGCAGTATAGTGATAGTCATATTTTAAACTAAAGGGAGAGGGTAATATTACTTTAGCTTTCAGTTATTTATTAAGTCTGTAATAGGAGTGTTTTTAAGCTTAGATCTAGTTATTATTGAGCTACTTGCTTTTTCCTTATTAATAATATTTCTTTTTGTTCTGCTACTTATGTTTTTTGGGAGGATATTGACTGTCGCTTTTACTTTTCCATTGCTGTTTTCAAGTTCTTCAGCTGAGCTAGTCGACATGGCTGCTTCGTCCTTGTCGTCGTATGAGATGAGGTTTCTTCTGTTGTCTTCTGGGGTTGGTGGTCGTTGGGAGGTTGATGGTGATGTAGAGATCGTGTTTGGGCCTCGTCGTGGAAGTTGAGTGAGTCGATTCTGGGTAATATTGGCCACGGATGAGTACAAGGAGCCGTCGTGTTGGTGTCTTTTTTTGTAAATAGACCAAGCCGTTCGGTTGTCGACTTTCTGAAGTGCTTTGATATATTGAATTTCTTTGTGGGTGACAAATACGGGGCAATTTCTATCTCTGGGGTGGTGATCGGTATTTGGTAGCTTTTTTTCTATGCAATTTAAACAGGAAAGGGAACGTTCGCAAACTTCTCCTTCCTCAATGTTGATGTGGGCATTTTGACTGCACATGAAGCAAGTTTTTGGGTTTCTGCAAAACTTTTCCAAGTGTCCTAAACGTAAGCAATTATTGCAACGCATGGGTGGTGGTACATATGTGCTAACTTGGACTCTTTCATATCCTATATATATGTATTCTGGAAGGTCCAGTCGCGAAAATGTCAAGGTAATTAAACCTGTTTCGGTTACCTCCATCTGTTGGCGCTTCATAATTTTTCTGACAGCATATACTTTTTGTGATTTAAGGTTTTCGAGTATTTCTTCTTCTTCGATACCTCGCAGATCATTTGAGTATATTACCCCTTTTGAGTAGTTCAGCGTTCGGTGTTCTGAAACTAGTACGGGTATGTTGTTAGGAATATTTTTTAGATTTAACAGTTTCTCTGCTTGCTTGTGGTCTTTTGTTTGTACCAGCAGGTTCCCATCGCGTGTTTTTTTACAGGTCGCAACTTCGCCTCCACAAGTCAGATCTATGATTTTCTTGATTGTAAATGGAGAGACTCCAGTAAGGGATCCCTCATCCGTTCTGGTGATCACCAGGTATTTTCCATTGGGTGAAGGCCTATCCCTCCATATGTCGGGGGGCTCCCGCATGTTTGGAAAGGTTTTTATTTTCAATTACAACGTGACAGGCGTTCGTTAAACCAAGAACAAACCGATGTACCGACTGATAAGGAAACTATTTATAGATTTTTGTTATTGTCCTGTGCTTTGCTGTTAAGTTCGATTTGGAAAGAGAACACGACTGATCGCTTTGACTGCCAAACGTAAACTGTAATCATCTTGATATAGTAACATTAACAAAAGAATGTGTGTACATAAACTTTAATGCATTCTATTTTATCAAGACAAATCCATTTTCCTCCAGGGAGTGTCAGAAGTAAATTAATTGTACAAAGTATTACCAAAAACTAGTTGCAGGCACTGAAGATATGTTCCGTAATCCTGCGATTGGCTTCATAATTAACCGAATTCAGTAACATTTTCTAAACAGAAGCCATTGAACAAAGGTTCTTATAAAATACTTCCAAAAGTAAAGCTAGTCTAAGAGGATCTCTGAACCGTTGCAGTCAAAAGAATCTAAACAGATGCCATTACATAAAAGGTAAGGTGGTTGCTTAATTGTAGAGGTCCCAGAGTGATATTTGGCTGTCCATTCCCGCTGCCGCCATGATGGGAGCCCGCCACATGGCCACCGGCTTGCTGGAGTATGCCAAATCCATTACACCACCTTGCTTGTGTTGCGTGAGCACGGCCAATGGACGGAGGCTCTTCCACGAGAAGATCCGTATGCGTCCATCCCAACCGGCGCTGGCAAACACCTTCTGATCGGAGCGGATGCGGACGCAATTAACACCCGGATTCTTGATGCACAGCTCCGAGCCACGCTGCAACTGCATGGACGGTCGCTGGTAGCTGAAACTAATCAGTTTATCAGCTGTAAAAAGGGGATAATACGATTAGTTACAGAAATGCATATACAAATTTAATTTGACCTACTTGGCCCACCAACAATGCCCCGATTAGTGACAGGGTCATAGTCCACGGTCATGGCATCTGGAGCTAGTTCAAGTACATCCACGATCACACCAGAGCTGATGTCCCAGGTGAGAAAGTGTCCGGATTCGTAGCCCGCCAGGAGGAAGAGTTGCGAGGCGCACTCGAAGGGCTTAAAGCAGGTGACACTGCCTAGTTTGGGCAATTGTGGGTCATCCGGCACTAGCATCTGGGTGGGAGCAGTGGCATCCGTTACGTGGAGCACTCCAATCGAGGACTCTTCGCAGGGGTAGAAGAGCAGCTGCTCATTCGTGTTGCTGGTGCTCGTGTGCAGGACGGATCGACAGTAGCCCAGGTGGTTGCCCGGAATGCTGCGCTCTTTTATGTAGCTGCCGTTGCCAATAGAGAACATGGTGATGGTACCGCCCTTCCCTTGCGTCACCAGACGATCGGGCGTGTGGTGCAGACTGGTTATCGGGTCGGAGCCCACCTCAAAGTGCAGGGCGGAGCGGTTGGTCTGCAAAAAATAATAGTGTTTATATCCTTGAAATGTATTTTTTAACAAGTATTTTTTTTGCTGCTATTTTTAATTTCTTTAAACTTGGCTACCTGACAGACTGGTAGGGCTATAAATATTACAAACAAGTAGAGCCAAGCAAGAATTGCTTATCAAAATGGTAGACTCACCTGCAAATCCCAAAGAAAAACACTTCCTTTTAGGGTTCCCGCCAACAAGCGCTCATTTTCCTGGAAACACAGCGAATTCACAGCTCCCATGTCAGGGGATCGCAGGCTGAAGACAGGATCCGGTGGTAGCACAGCCATGGTTTGTTTTTATTTAATTAAATTAACTAAGAGTTGTGTTTGTTTTTGTTTTGGTCTCGTGGTAGTGTGACCCTTGTGGTAATTTTTTAAATCGTCAGCGTAACAGCGCTGCCAGACAGCCCAGCACTACTTGCAGTACCTTGCAAAATACGCTAGAGGGCGCTGACATTGGCGCGTTGCCTTTCAAATTCAAACGATTTACTGTCAGCTACTTTTTGACCCTAAGGAAGACCCATGTCAAATGTTTCTCATTTTGCCTTTTTGCAGGGTAGCCTCTTGCGGGGAAAACAAGCTTAACATTTTACAGCGAAAAATCGTTAAGTCGCTAAATGCGCGGACTATTAAACATAACGTGCACCAAAGGCTTTGGGCGGCTTTAATGGACTTTGTCAGCGGTCTCTCGTCTCTCATGTGGCCTAGACGCTAAGGCCCGAATCGTAAAAGACTTGTCAGCCGCGCGCTCTTGGCCAGATTGCGAGCGAAGAAAACGGCCCAAAAATGTATACAGGCCATTCTACCGGCAGTCCGCAACAAAGATCGCAAAATAAACATGCCATAAGCTCGTTAATCAATGCTAAGTTGACAGTTTTAAGTGGCTTTAGCAAGCCAACACCAGCGCAAGCGCAAATAAGTCGGAGACTCCTGTTGTGCCGCAGGCTCACCATGATTTACGGTCCCAAAAAAATGCGCTATATTTTAATTGAGCTTAAGAATTTATTTGAAGTTCGTTGGATTCGGTTTTTGTTCTGAAAAAAACGGGTTTCTCAAACGGAAAATGGCGGGAAAAATATTTATGAAAGCAATACTGATATGTTTTTAATAACAATGTTATCATTGAGGGTAAAAACATATATTTTTTCATTTATTTTTAACACCATTTTATGTAACCATAAACTTGAAATTCTGCTCGGCTTTTCCATACTTTTCACTTAAATTTTTCCATTTCACAGGCGCTCACTTTCGGCAGTCAAATTGTACTTTTCCACAGTTGACTAGACAACCAGACGAAATTCGTAATTCGATTTGGATGCAACAAGTTAACACGTTTCCCCCCACTTCCCCGTTAGCCCCCTTTTAACCCCTGATTAAGCCGTCTGGCAAACAGTTGAAAATGCGGCTATAAGTTCATTTAACTGCAGAGCCAATCATAAAAGGGGTTCAAGCCCGTATGACCATTCCAGCTCATTTGCTTTCGACTCGGTTAATATGTTTTGTCTCCCACAGGATAAAGGAGGAGGGGCTGGGGGAAAAAAAGAGGGGCGTGAGGGACAACAGGGGTTGGGGCCAAGGCAGAGGTAGCTGAACGACAAGTCCATAAATCTTTTCGCCACAGAACCAGGCCCAAAGTGAGGCGTTTAAACTATTTATGCATGTTGGGTAATCCATTTGAAATGGGTCAACGACTACAGCAAAAACAACAACAACAACAACCAGCAAAGAGGCAATGGGAACAACGTGCTCATAAAACTCCTTAAACGTTTCCAATAACCCAACCCAGTTCGAAGTTGAAAACATATTGGCTTGTTACCTTAATGAAGTCATAAATTTTCGCTATCGCATTCGGGGCATCTCGGCCAGGAAAGAAAGAGAGTCCCCCGGTTTGGAGTTTGGAGTTTGGAGCTGCGAGTCCCCGAGCTACAGGTTTCTAAGGAATTCCAATTCGGGATAGAGCACTCTGTGGCATTGGACCAAGTCCGAGTCCAAGTGTTTTGGCACACATACGCGTACGCGTCTCCGTTCGGCCGATAGTTAATCAGGCTTACGCTGATATATGCTGACAGAGTCGCTCTCTGGTGTAGGCCGCCACTCTCGGAAAGGATTCGCATCGCATCGCCAGGGATGGGCATATATAGGCAGCAATGGATATCTATAGGGATCCCCCGCTGGGCGAGTATTCCGCGTATTTGCGAGGCGGGCTTCGAAAATGAAGTTATCACGCGACAAACAATGTCTGATCCGGCCCCTGCCACCAATAACTTTATATGGCTGTCATTATTAGTCGGAAATTAAATGGCAACGGCCATAGAGGACGACACTTGGACGGCTACCCGACTTATTTATGTGCTACCTTAATGGAGCTTCATCTACTCGAAATCGAGACGGCGATTTGTTCTGCCCCCCGCGTCCTTGTCTCTCGGAATCTCGGATGCTACTCCTTCCCGTGTTGAGTTTTTATTTCGCATTACTTTGCCATTTCCATGAATCACTCGATGGGCAAAAAGGTAGCGATGTGGTCTAGGTGCTGGTATTTTGATTTGAATACCTCCAATGCAGATTGCTGGGCAGGAGGAATTCCAAAATGGGAATAACATGAAGCTAATGGTAGATAAACAAATGAGTAAGGGTTTTTAAAAGGATTTAAGCTTCCTAGATTATTAAATCTTGAAATAGCTTTCAAATTCTACTTTTAGATATTTGTATTATTTCGAAGTTAAGTGTCTAAAAATAAATGCACTCTTATCAATAAATTTTATTGAATATTAAGGCTGCATTTAGTTAGAAATCCCTTGACTCTCTTTAAGACATTTGCAAATTGATATGGGTACAATTTATGACCACATTTTCTTTTGTCTTTTGTAGAAAGTGATAGCCGCGACTGATGCAATCAGCGTAGAAACCACTACAGATTCCTCAAAATAAGTTGGAAACTCCGGTCGAGCGCAATCAATTAAAATATCGACGTCTATCAGCGTTATTATAAATCAAACGATAACATAAAATTGACACTAAAGGCGTTTCGACCATTTCTCATGCCGCCCGACGACGTCGAAGTCGAGATTAAGGCCTCGGATATACACGTATATATATTGTATATGGGATCGGATCGCGGTGGCCAAACTTAGATGGAGTCACATTTTGGGGCACTTGCGCTCGCGCCTGAACTTTGCTTCGTATTTATGCAAATTATCCGTTGCCGGACGGGAAAAACTGGTCCACAAAACGGCAACGCAAGGCGAAGTGCTCTCTGTAATTGATCAATTTCCGCCGAGCAGCCAGACCGGACCGGATCGAATCGCATCGCATCGAATCGAATCGAATCGGATTGGATCGTTTTGGAGCGAATCGATCCATCGCCCAGAGAAGTGAGAAGTTGGCAGACCCGCAGGTTGCCCAGATCGGATAATGTGATGGCCACTTGATCTTCGGCTGATTTATGGAGTTCGACGAGGGCTTGGCTAATGAAAAGCCACTTTAGATAAAATATTTTGTGCCCGTTTTGTCTTAAACCCACCAGGCGGGGCACTTGGCACCCACCATGTCCATATTTGTGTGCAAAGGTAAAGGTGACTAAAGAGTTATGACACCTGGCGGAGGTGCACCCACACTGGACATTCCACTTGATTGCCCTCGACTCTCGGACTCTCGGACTCACGGACCCTCGGAGCGGCAATCAGACGCACTCAGCAAAAGTGCCAATCAAGCGCAGGACACGTCCGCAAAGGATGCGCTCCTCCTCTGTCCGTAATCCTGGCTGTGAATGCCATGTGTAGAGGGTCAGTGGGGTGGGGCTGTGGACATCGGAGGGCCTGAAATCGAAACCTCGTCGCTGGGGTGTCAATAACATTGTCCGTCTGACTGCCTCCGGGCACGATTGTTGTCGTCGTTCTGCCCGATGTTGCGGCCATTGATGATGTGAATGCGTTTTCAGCTCCATTGAACGAGGGAAGCGGCACAGTGGAGTGCAGATTTGGGTATCGAATATACCTCCTGAATAAAGGTTTAAGTTGGGAAATTATATTAAAGATTCAAAGGGGATGCCTGTCCCTTTTACAAATAGTCTGTCAATCTTACAATTACTTATATTATTTAGAATATTTTAATTACTTACAATAATATCTTCAATTCTATCCATATATCTTAAACAAACATTCAAAAAAATATATGTATGATAGATGATACCTCTCTTTATAATTATAATTTATCAAATGGTGAAGTTAAAGTATATATTTTAATTAACTCAAAATACTCCTATTATTGCCTCACCGTTGCCCAGAAATTCCAATTTAATTGCGTGAATCAATGTTGTAAATCATTATGCTAAGTGCCCTTTAATGTCTCAAAATGCAGCTCATTTGCAAGTGCAGTTCCCAGTCCCCAGTTGGCTGCCACAATGTGGGCATGGATATGGAGATGGCGATGGCGATGGAGACGGAGCTGGCCCCGAGGGCATGTAATCATGTCCGAGCGGACAACGCAGGATGGAGAACGTACGCAAAACGGGAGCGGCTTAAATTGCTATTGGCCAGGCTGTTGGCTGTTGGCCAACACAACCGGGGGGCTGAGCTGGCTGGGCAGCCAGGAACTACTTTCAATTATCAATTATGAAGGTAATATCTTCTTCAGGCCGCAATTTGAATGCCAGGAGGTGTCACTAGCCAGTTAGTGGCTAGCGCTAATGGTTTAATCAGCACTCTCTTCGATCGCAATACGATTGCAATTGCGGTTTGCATTGCCATTGCGGGACATAATGAACGGCGCTCGTTTAATTAAAGTGCCGCCTGGTCGACAGAAATCAATTTATCTGTGGCCCCAAACCAAACTGCCGGGGCCAAAAGCCCCTCATCAAGGGGCGAGGCCATCCCGATCCCCATCCCATCTGATTTCCCATCGCCATCGCCATCTCATTGTGCATACGAGCATCGGTAATTGCGCGGCATTACGGGTGCTCTCGGGCCGCCTGCCATCCGATAAACACCTTAAATATGAGCCTGTTAATTACTGTAATTTGCTGCCAGCCCCCTGGATCGAAATGAGCCACTAAACGCGACGACAATCGCAACATTGGCCCACGCCCCGGAGGATTTGGTGACCCAGTTCGGGAGCCAAACCGAAACCGAAGCAAACCGAACCGATGCGACAGCTGTCTTTGCGGGGCATGCAACATCAATTATTCAGGGCCACCAAACTTGGGCCCAGCCGGCCGAAAGTGCAAACAACTAAGCCCGAAAGACACACACAACTCGCCACTGCATGAAATATTGACAGCCGTCAGCCCGAAAAAAAATAACTAAGGTAAACTTAAAAGGAAATTAAACCAGGCGAAAGTTACGCTCTCTTGAGAAAAGTTTTCCAAGGCAGGTGATTATCGGCACAAAAATATAGGGCATAATACCATTCGATTCCTTAATAACTGTTTTCCCTATAATTTGAGGAGCTTTAGAAACTTTTAAAAACACTTTGACAGTTTGTCTTTTATTAATTATTAATTTCAGTAATAAACTTATTCCATATCAACTCTTCTGTATAGATTTTTTCTCTAATTTAAAGATTGTAAATTTTATTAGAATTGTGGGAGTTGCCTAACAGAATTGAGTAATCATTTGTTATGGATCCAACCCACATCCTTGCGCTATCTATCCTTTTTGGATACCGAAAGTGTCTAGATATTTCATATTTCCAGCTGAAACCGAATCCGCTGGCGTCACCTACTTCTGAAACGATTTGTATCTGCCAGAAAGACGACCATGGCTTTATCAGTTGGCTGTCACTGGGATGGCCACCGCCTAAGGGCAAATCAGCTCCGATGATAATTTATTTGGCCAGCTGTGTGTGGGCGACCCTGCTGCTGTTGCATGTTGCTGTTGCTGTTGCTGTTGTTGCTGCTGCTGCTGCATGTTGGTGTTGCATGTGTTGAAACTTTGAAGTGCGTATAATTCATTGGGTGCTGTGCTTGAGTGACCCACGAGACGCTGACTGACTGACACAAACACAAAGTGGCTGTCTAGGTCTCTTTTCAACTCGGCAACCTCAGAGTCCAAAAGCCTCCGAGCGAATTCAAGCTGCAGTCAGCCAGTCTGTCAGCCACTCAGAATTGGGCTGCAATTTTCCTTGGCATTTTGATAAATGGCGTTAAAATATTTCACGGGCCGGTTGTCAGTTCGATTTTTGATTCTTTGAGAGTGAAACTTGACCCATTAGTCGGGAATTCGGTATCAAATTGATCCTTACCCCTTTTTCTTGGTTCATTGAAACATCCAGGCCGCTCCAGTGGCTCATTAAATGCCGCAGCAGTTTGCAAATCAAACCGGTAGAGAAACAGGAATGGAAAACCATTGACTCCAAAAACCCAAACCGAACCCGGCCAGCCAACTATTTACGAGATAAAAGCACTTACGATTTCATTAGCCAACTGTGCAGCAAAACAAAATCACTGGCAAAAGATATATCGGTGAATTAATATTTGCCTGCCATCAGGTGACAGACGGTAGTAAAAACGAAACTGGTCCCCGCCGGCATCTCGGGTTTCTCTAGTTTGTCCAATTTGGGCTCCAATTTGGGAACTCAGAAATTAGTCGCTTCGAAAATTTGTGTCTCAAAATGAAACACAGAAATACATATTTACTTACAAAGATAGATTGCCTGATTAATTGGGGACTAAATTTATTAAAACGGAGGAAAATATTTTTAGCAATGTAGAAAAATTAATGGGGGTCGATTTAGATTGAGGCTTAAAGCCATTAACAAGTCTTATTCTTTTTTTTTATTTAGCAAACCAACCTTAGAATATATATCTATATATTAATCTTGTGGGAGTTGCAAGTGTATTTTATTAAATGAATTATTTATAAAAATATTATCTGATAATATTGTCATAAATACTATTTTTCATTTGCAAATACGGTCTTAATATTTATACAGACCTGTTCCTACAAAAATATTAACAAATCTATAAAAGTATACAAAACTGTAAAAGTTTAAGATAGTAACATGATGATTTCATAATTTTTTATTTTAGCTTTAATGTTAATGTGATATTTTGTTGCTCCTTTAGGCCTTCTGTTTCCATTATCTAATTTGAAAAACATAAATATGCATGTATCTGGAGGATCAGTGTCTAATTTATTTATATATTTTTGATCACCGACTGGCTTCGTCTAATCTGAAGGCCCCTTGAGCCCCCCAGAAATCCCAGCCTTGGTTGATTTTCCAATTAACTCGTCGCGAGTTGAGCACTGATCGCCCGAATGAACGCCTTCGATGGCAGCCGCTGCATTGATTTGTCAAATTGACGGCAATAAATCCATCATAACCAGTTACAACTGACAGTTAATCATAAGCACCGCTGACAGGTGGGTCCCATCCCCGCTCCCCGCGCACCACTCCTCACCGCACTTGCCACCTGGCTGTGGGTAATGTATGCGGCTGCCAATCAGCCGATTGTCTTGATATATGCGCCCATTGACCATGTCGGGCTTTTGGGCTCGGCCCAGTGCAAAATGTTGCACCAAATTAATTAAAACCCGTGAGCGGCTAGCCACCCACCCAAAGCCCAACCAACCGCCGCACCGAACCACTGTGGTTGGGTTGACTACTCTAAGTGAAACCACCCGACGGCGATGTGGGACGCCTCTAATACCCAAGCCTAACCTTGTTCGCAACTGACACTTTGCTAAATGCCTACCCCGAGGCTCCATCGCCGGCGAAGGCGAATGCGAATGCGAATGGAACCGAACTGAACTAAGAAAGATACCGAACCGATCCGATCGCGATCGCTAATACCGACCGATATGCTAAGTAGGGGTATCGCCTGCCCGCTTCGCCCGGCACAATTTATTCAAAAGCATTAATTTTTATTTATAGCTTAAGTTTTCGCCGCTGCAGCCAGCCGAAAAGATCTGGACTCGGCCACTCGCAAACTGGCCAACTAAGCCCGGCCATGGGAAAATGAGCCGCGATTCGGGTCTAATGACAGTTATTTATCAATTGGCATTTGCCAGGTGACCATCGGTGGTCCGGCGATTCGATTGTCACGGGAGACCTGTGGGCCACTTAATTTGTAGGGTATAATTAGTATAGGTTATTGCGATGGCTAAATGGTTATCTAAAAGGTAAAAGATTTTAGGAGTGTAACCTTTTTTTTGGCAAAAATGTGAGAAAACTGACAAAAATAATGATTCCAAAAATATCAATTCGGCCATAAAAAAATTTGAAAAACGGTCCAAATATGGAAAGTCATACCTCGTTGGGCTTGTAATTAAATTCTAAACATACTGACATTCAAAGAAAAAAAATGTTTTTTTTGCCATTTTTTTTCGCAAAAAATGACGGGTTACCCCCTTCTTATAAAAAATGCAAAAAATTGCCAAGCATTAATTTTTTAAAAATGTTCCAAATTGTAATTGGGATTGTTTGCCTGGGTTGTCAGCAGAAAAAAATTAGTTAACTTTTTTGACGTAGGACTGTTTTTGGCCAAGTTATGAAAAAATCAAGTATAAAAAAGTCCGTACCAAGATTATCCTCAAATTTTTTTTTATATATCTGAATGCAACGAGTGTAAAATAGAATATTTATCTTCCAATAAAACTGTAACATTAAGCTTCTGAATTACAAATTGTAAAAATTGCATTAATAATCAAATGTCTTTATATATTTTTACCGTCGATTGTGTAACCAAATCACTCTATAAAAACGTAAATTAAAAAGTTGTAAATGAAAAACTATAAAAACTACTACAGATAAGCCTTTAAATAGATTTGGTAAACTAAAAAGTTGTTAATGAAAAATGTTATAACAAATCTGAAGTTAATGCTTTGGCCGAATAATCCGGGTCTTTCATTGGCAGTTAATTAGGCACACGCCACAGCGAAATATGCGGTGGCAAATGAATCTTGAAATCAAAGTCTTCATGTTGCCATTGACAAGTACAAATAAATGGAAATCGTTAAGACCAACCGGTTATCAGTGGGTTAAACTAAGCGTTAAGCGTAAGACAAATTTAGTTGCTGATTCGGGGTATTTACTCCGATCTCGAACTCCGATCTGGGACCTGATCGTACCCGTACTCGTACTCCATGCGTAATTAGCCGCGGCATCGTCGATTTATCATTAAAATGTGGCGACCATAACAAATGCGCCGGCGCCACTCGCTATTTTTATGTCGTTTATTTTTCATTTTCGATATTCGTTTTTATTTGGTTTTCGGGCTTTTCATTAAATATTAGCCACAATTTTGAACGACCGCCGCAGGCGACGCAGCAGGTGAAGATGTTTACCCAGTTACCCACAATTCGGATTTGGATTCGAAGTCGGAATTGCGCAAAGAGTTCCAGTCCGACGGAAATCAATAAAGTATTTTCCAGCTTGTGCAAGTTGCAGATGTCTTCGAATCGGACAGCACTGCATAATGATTTTATTCAATTGCGGAGAACAGAGCGATGTGGCATCGTATGTGGGTGAGTTCGCGATATAACTTGATTATTACTTTGGAAACGCATAAATAGTAGACGGCGACTATGCAGATGGGCTGTCTGAATTAATGACAGTGAGCTATAAGGAATTTGACATCTGCTTATGCAACTATTGGCATTCTTCCATATTTCTAAATACGAGACACAATAATTGAAAACTGAAAAAAACATTTCTTTAGGTGTTCTAAGTCCAGGTAATAATTGCAGTATTATTTCAAGTGAAATTAGAAATTTATGAAAATTGATTTTATGGGGCTTCTCCGCATTTAATCTTCGCTGGCAGTTAGCTTTTAAAGTGCGATATTACCTTAGTATCACGTGCCCGTTCTGGCCGCATTTTGTTTTAGGCCGCGGTTCGATGGCTCTTTATGCCATTCCATTCGGGGGCCACGCCCCCTCGGCCAGACGGCCGCCCCTTTCGGGCCGAGCGACGTGTGCATAAATCTTGCACGCATATTTAAGTTGATGATGTTAAATGGCTGTACTAAAAATACGAAATATGCATGCCGTATGCAGGCAACAGTTTCATCCTGTCGCTTGGTGTGTGGAATGTGCCACGGCACACCACTCTGAACCACACTGAGCCACACTGAGCCACACTGAACCACTCTGCCCCATCGGGCAGCAGCAACATGGCGACATTCATAAACCAAAACTGAGCCACGGCGACTCCTCGACAGCCAAAGGCAACAGCCTCGGAGCCCGTGGGTTTTTGGCCTGGCTTTCGGGCTGGCCAAAAGCCGAACGGCCAACAAAACATTCTGTCCAAAAAGGAAACCGAACTTGCCAACAGGGGAGAAATTTTGGGGTGCACCACACCGAAATTTATATGCACTAGAATATCTGTATTGTAATAAACTAATTTCTATAAAATGGAAAAAAATTTTTTATGAACAGAAAACATCAGCAATTAAAATAAATTTGTTTCATTTTCATAACTAAATAAATTCAAGTTGCTTAATAAAGTGTCACTACTTTCTGTAAGAGTAGCGATTGGTTTTTCTCAGTCACCTTATAGTTTTTTCAATTTTTTTATTATTATTTCTTGGCATGTTTTCTTTTCGCTTAACGGCGGCAGATTTGAAAAGAATTTCTGCTCGCAAATGAAATTGTTTCCTGTTAAAAGCTGAAAAGAAGCAGGCAAGAAAACAAACTGAACGGGCGGAGTGGGTAAATGGCGAAGGACGGGAACATGGATATGGATATGGATGTGAATGTGGATGTGGACGGCACCTGCCGTCGCAACGATTGATGAAATTAAAAGGTATAAATAAAAATCTTTTTAATGGTCTGGGATTTGGAACTTAATTTTTTAATTAAACAAGCCACCGAGGAGGAGGCTGCCGCCGGCGGAGAGATAGGCTGGAATCCAAGGAGGCTGGGGCATTTATGCAAAGCAGAAGCCACTTGGCCACTTGTGTGGTCTGTCCACGGTCTGCTGGCCATGAAAAGGAGGAGCCCGCTCGTAGAGGAGCTCCATCAGCGGGTCCCATAATAACTGTGTTTGCCATGGGCGCTGGCCAACACTTTTACTGCCCGAAGGAGTCGAGGGCCCCGGCCATAACATGTTAATCCCCCAGCACCGATGTCAAATGTCAGCACATGTGATTTGTCATCTTGGCCAGGAGGAGCCTTCGCTGCAGAGGACTCTGCGTCGGTGGTCGACTCCTTTGCATTGTCGCCCTGGAGAACATTTGTCACTGGAGGCGGGGACCACCTATCTTGTTCTTGACCGCAGTTTACATGTCCCTCCAACACGGCCAGGAATGTGCAATTGATATTCTACGAAATCAGAGGACCAGACCAACGACTCTGATGTAATTATTCTTTGGCGGACGGCAAAAGGTGATAAGAAACTCTAGAGCTTTAAAATCAAGCTTACTTACTTTTCAGTCCTTAGGAATAAATACGAAAGTCGCTTTGAATTTATATATATTTTTTATTTATACGATTTCTCCGCACACATTCGTAAACCAACAAAAAGGAAACAACTGAGCATTTTGAGAATAGTTTTGAAAATGAAGCAAACTTAAACGAGAAATGAAAAGTGTTGAATATTTTGTTGAGGCTTTTTATTCAATTTCTAGTGTGTTGTTACTCGTTTTAATACAAAGAAATGCAATTAAATAGTCGTTTATATAGTCGTATATATAAGATAGAGATTAATAGAGTTGGGGAGTTGGGGAGACAGACTTGGGAGAAAGTGGATGAGAGTGGGGGTGGCGCAGGTGTTATACATGGGCGAAAGAATCATTTTGCTTTTATACATAAATAATTACATTTAATGCTCGGCTTAGGATTAAAACATATTACAATGTACAATGGTAGAAGTGTTAACTTAGGCGTATGATTAAGTAGTTAATTAAACGTAATTAGTAGAAAGAAAAGTGCAAATGAATTTACAAATGACAAATGACAATCGGTCCCCGCTCCACTCCAATCGACGCGATTCGTTTCGATTTGATTCGGTTCGATATAGGTTTAAATAAATAGTTTCTGCTGTGGTAGATATAGTCATCGGTTAATCGAGTTCCCTCTTCGCCGTCGATTCAACATAAGAATTTTGTTTATATTACAGCAACGCGCATACGTATAAGTACAGTAGTTCAATTCAAGTTGTGTGTCTGTGTTCCGGATTCGATTCGGTTTCGGTTTCGGTTTCGTTTTCGGTTTTTATTTAGTTGAGTGCTGCTTCAATGCCTAGTTAAGTTAATAATTAATCGTTCAATTGTTAAATGGTTTCTTGTCTTAAGTACACACTAATTAAATTTTCACCTAAGCATCTTGCTTTAACTTCTTTTTGTTTGGGTTTTCTTTGTTCACTTTAAATTTACATTCATACATATCTCTACATATAAACTTGACGCTTCAGTTTTCGGTTTTTGTGTTTACGCATTTCCCTTCAAATTGTTTTAATTTCGCATATTTGGTTTGCTAATATGTTTGAACTATTTATTTTAAATATTAATATAAATATATGAGAAACAATTTTTGCATATCTTTTTCCATGTTCGTTCACATATGCCTATATGTGTCTATATATATATATTCGTATGTAGAAAAGCAGCAGTTGGTTTCTTTTTGCTGTATTTTGATTCAATTTGTAGTTTTAGTTTCTTAGTTGTTCAATTGTTCAATTAATGAATATAACGTTGCTTATTCAGTGTGAATTTTGGTGTTTGGTTGCAGTACATATCCGGATACATACGTTAGTAGTTCTTTAAAATTTTCCATTGCTCAAAATTTGTTTCCATCCGCCCTCCAATTTGGATATTGCCCGCAATCTGTGCCCTAAAATCAATTTTCCATGCTGACCACTTCAACAACTCTTTGTATTTGCTTAAAAAATTCGGTTTATTTTGAATGGAGTTCTTCTTTTTCGTTCATCTAGCCCAATTTCGATCGCTTGTGCCTAGTAAAATTGTTTAATATTTAGTTTTTACCTTTTCTTTTTTGGAAGTGTTTTGCTGTGCGAATTTGTTACCGTTATCGTTATCGTAATCGTTATCGTTATCGTTACCGACTCTTAGTTCTGCTTGCGTATGAATTTAAAAAACTTCTTCATTCGTTTCCCGTTCGATTTTTTAAATTTGTTTGCTAATTGGTTTTTGGTTCGTTATAAAATTTTGAAAATATATGCATATATGTATATAATATATATCGATTTTTGTTTGCATTTGTATTTATTAATTCTCATTGCTAATATATTTAATTGATTTAGTAAATCAAAAGTTTGCTACGCTTTTTCAGTGCATTCGAAACGTTTATTTGCTTGCACTTGAATGTCGCGCTTTCATAATTTCCATTTCAACAATTTAGCATTTTGTTTTCGATTATCGCTATCGCTTCGGTTCATCATTTGTTTTTTTTCTTTGTTAGTTTATATAGCACATACTCGTAAATAAAAATCTTATTGTCTTTTCATTTATAACTATGTAGCAGTTCTGCGAGTTCGTTGACTGCGGCCTCCCGAGTGCAGTTGGTGGAGTCTTCACTGTACTCGCTACTGGATGAAGTGCGGCCTGAGTTATCGTTATCGGTTCTGCGCCCGCCGCCGCTTCCGCTTCCGGTTTCGCTTGTGTGCAGTGTGCTTTTAGGCGTGGTGCAAGTGCAAAGTCCTGTCTGAGTCGAGGTACTGAACAGTAAGCAACTCCTTTGTATATCGAGTTCTATATATGTTTATATATATGTATCAGTTCATTATAAATTTGAAATATTTATCCATAAGTGTGTTTCTTCTTCATTTATTTTTGCCTAAATTCATTTGAAAACTGAGTACTGAGTATAGGTATGCCTCTCTTTAGCAGTTCTGCTTTGGATTTCACTTTCACAGATATTGCTTTGAATTTGAATTGAAAAGTTTACTTTTTGTTTAAGCTTCTGTTCTCCATTTCGGATTTCTTAAATTTGGTTTGGAAAAGTAATAAGAAAGAATTTTTCTATCTATGGAAGTGAAACCGATAGTAGAATTGCAATCAAAGAGCTATTAGCCAAATATTGCTAGTCCCTAACTACTACGCGAATCTCTGGTGAGTGAACCAGTGCAGTGTCTTGTTCGGCCTGATCCTGTTCATGCCGATGCGAATGGGTTCCGTCAGATGGGAAGTGGTCGAGGTGGGCAGGAAGCCGCTGAAGCCGCCGTCGGAGCTGTTGGTGCCGCCATTCCCCTCCAGGTCGCCATCGTACACCACGGGATACACGCTGATGTTGTCCAGGTTGTCGATGTCGATGTCCCCGCCCGCATTCCGCACGTAGGTCAGCTGGTGGTAGGGCGTGGCCATCAGCTTCCGGGTGAACTTCCGCACGGGCTTCTTCATGGTTGTTGCCGCCGTAATGCTGGATGTTGTCGCTGCCGTTGGCGATGCCTCCGTCAGCGTGTTGTTCAGGTTGCTGTTGATGTTCTTGTCCACGCTGAAGAGCGAAGGAGCAACATGTTGCTGGGGTGCTGTTGCAGCTGTTGCAGGAGTGCTGGGTAGCTGCTGCTGCTTGGGAGTTGCCAACGAAGTTGCTCGCGTGCTGCCACGTGTTGCAAGCGGCGGCTGCAGGGTCCAGAGCAACTTGCGTGGCTGCTGTGGCTTCACCTCATTCTCGCCCGCCAGCAACATCTTGGAATTGCCCGAGTTTTCCGGGGGATTTTCCCTGCTGTTGCTGCGACGCCTGCTTGGCTGTTGCGTGCTCTGCATTTTTTCAGTCTGACTGGTTGCCGTTGGTGTTGCCCGCGTGCTGCTGCTGCTCATGTTGTTTGTGTTGCTCATGTTGCTGGTGTTGCTCCTGGCCAGCGGCGTCTGCTCGATCACCAGCTGCGATCCCGCCGTCGAGGTAGTTGTGGCCGCTGTTGCCGCTACTGCTGATGTTGCTTTGGTTTCGATTGCTGCTGTGGATTCCGCCTCCGAATACGAATCGTCCACCAACTCGGGCTCGTACTGCAGCAACTCGGTCTCGTTGCCGCCCATCTCGGGCGTCTGGGCCGAAGCCTCGGCCTCCAATTCGGTGATGTAGGTGGCCCAGGCGTCGTAGTTGCTGCTGCTGCTGCTGCTGCTAATACTGTCTTCAGATGTTGCTGTTGTGCTGCTGCCGCTGCCGCTAAAGCTATCGATCGTGGACCAGGTGGACCAGGGCTCCAAACTGGAACTGCTGCTGCTGCTGTTGTAGGGCTCCAAGTCCTCAAAGCCCGTGCTGCTGCTGCTGCCGTAGAGGGTGTCGTCGGTGTACGGCAATGTTGCTGCTGTGGCAAGCAGCTGCAACTGCTGTTGCTGCTGTGCCTTCGGCCTGACCTTGCCCTTTCTTCGCCTGCCCTTGCGCCTGCTGCTCAGTGTTGCTGTTGTTGACAATTGTGTTGCTGTGGTCAGCGATGCTGTTGCTGCTGCTGCTGCTACTGTGGATGTTGCTGTTGCTGTTGCCGGGGATGTGGCTGCAATAGTTGCTGTTGTTGTGGCAGACATTCGCTTCGTTGGACTAGCTGATACTCGTTGTTGTTGCTGCTGCTGTTGCTTCTGTTGCTTGCGTCGCTTCTGCTTCTTCTCGTGTTGCTGTCGTCGCAGCAGCAGCGATGGATCATTGTGATGATGTCGCACCTGGTGTTGCTGCTGCTTCTGCTGCTGTTGTTGCTGCTGCTGCTGCTTCTGCCGGTTTATCGCTAATTGCTTTTTGTTAGTGCTACTTAAACTAGTACTACTATTATTAAGAATAACTTTATTATTATTATTATTATGGCCATGATGCTCCTGTTGCTGTTGCAACTTTTGATTTTGGTTATTCGATTTGTGGCGATTGTTTTTGTTGTTGCGCGGGGGCTTCCGAATGTTGCTGTTGCTGCCACTGCCATTGCCACTGCCACTGCCACTGCCACTGCCACTGTTGTCGTTGCCATTGTCGTTGTTGTTGTTGTTGTTGTTGCTGTTGTGGTGATGGCGGTAGAACTGCTCGGCATCGATCTTGTTAAACATGTAGCAGGCATCGTTGACGCTCTTCTTGGGCCCCACAGGCTTACCTCGGTGCGTGAACCCGACACGTCGCTGCAGATCGACAACGGAACGGAACACGAAATAACCGTGCACGATGGTCTCGTTGAAGTAGCAGGTATCTCGCAGTTCCCTCTGCAATCGGAAAAGATACATAGAGATATATGGCGATTAGCTTCCGCGCACTTCACATGCAATTTATGAGCGGCGTTTCCGTCCAACAAAAGGTCCACAAGGTGTTGTATAGTATATTGTTTGTGGTGGATGTGGATATTCTGATACGCGTATCGACAACGATGACAGCGACATCATCGTGTGAGGAGCGAACGTTTAGTCTGCCTTCTGTTTATTTATAAAACACTTGAAATCTCGAAACGACAACCAAGTGAAACGCGGCTTATGACTTGGATGTTCCAATACCCTGGGATTCTCTTATTCGGGGATATAAGATTGCTCTTCTCTGCTGAGTGGGTTAACTGTGATTTTATAAACAAAAATTATAGGCAATGGGAGTATTGGTAATTTTAAGATTTTTTTACTATATCGAAGTCTGAGGAAATGGTTCTTACGATTGATTGTTAATCTGCTCCACATTGTTAATAAGCTAAATGAATTTGATAATTCCAGGGTACTTAATGAACCTATATTCTATCTCACAGCCTCTCCATCAAAAAGTTTGAGCGCGTGTTGCTGTCGTGTTGGCCATTTCTGCTATCAGCGGTCCGATCTGATCGCTCAGATCGCGGCGATTGCGGCCCAAAGTGTTGCGAACGACGCAGATGGAACATTTCCCAAGCAATTAAGACCTGTGCCATATTTGGCGACGGACTGCTGCTCTTGGCCCCTCGCATATTTATAGCTCTTAATTGCTATTTTTGAGATGCTTCTCACCATTGGTCAAGTGCGCCAGAGTGTTTGGGGTAAACACAGTCGTTCTATTTCGAGAAGCGATCGAGCAGTAATCAATATGTGACTCACATCCCGACTTAGCGACCTCGGCCCACACATTAACCTTCCCGAGAAAAGCCGCCTAAGATATCGAATGGCGTGTAAATCACTGTTATTGTTTGCACAATAATTCAGCATGGATTTTGCGGTCATAATCGAAAGCAATAGAACAGCAATAGAACCGCACTAGAGTGACAAGTGACCTTAGGTGGGCCATTGTTTGCCCAGAGCTCGAGTGCGGTTTAGCTAACTAACTGTACTGCGAGAGTGGGGGAAAGGACATTGAAATGTTTTCGCAATTACCACATAACTCCGGCGATTAAGTGCCGCGTCATCCGACTGATTGATTAGACATATCAAACCGTCAATTGCGAGTTGTTTGATTTTTATGATGGAAAATCTCGTACCTCGAGTGCCGGCACTTCAACGGCTGACATTGAAACGGGCCCGCGAAACTGTTACAATGTCTCGAAAATTTGATTTTCCATTTCCACCGAATCGATCCCCCAAACAGTTTCAATCAATTGCTCCACGCGATATCACGCATACGCCGCGTAAACGTATCTCCACATCTGTGCCACATTCGGCCGTAATTGCATATGAAATTGTTCGCATTTTCGAATTACAAATTACAAAAATATTGTAATAAATATTTTGTTCGGCCCGCTGACAGATTTGGTGCAACCGCAACAGGTTTTCACCCATTGTGGCTGACAATTTGGCCAGGTCGCCGTAATATGGGTATTGTCGTATAAGCGATCGTTTGCATAAAGCCATTATGTGGAACATGTCATAAATTACAGTGTTTGTACAGTTAGTTTGCATAAAAATTAAGCCGGGGAAAACGGAAAAAACGGAAAACGCTTGGCGCTTTGCACTTTGTCAAGTACGAATGCAATGCAATCAAAATCGCTGCAACGGGCCTTGGCTATATCAGCATCTATATACCGGCAGAACAAATATTGTCGAGCATATAATTATGGCTATTGCCGGGCAATTTGCTTGCCCAAGATGCCATAAACTTTATCTATCCATAAACAAATCGTGAGGAAATTCCCTTTCATCTTGGCGATGTGCTTTATCTATTGTGGGGATGAACCTCGAGTGATTCACTTCTCTTTTTGTGAATGGAGAACCCTCAAATTTACAACATACTCACCATGCCAACTAATCTCCAATTGTCGTTGAAACACAAATATCTTTGAGTTTCTTTTGCGTGCAGTGCTATTTTGAATTCGTTGTTCAGATAATCCGGGAAGCCGACTATCGTTATATTTTCTGAAAAATACAAAGGCGAAAACAACAAATTAATGCCATTAGTTAATCAGCTTGGCGAGCGTTTTAATTGATGTAAATATTTGGCGGGCAAAAACATTTTTAATTAAAGGCAAACATGGCTCTTTTCGTCGAAGTGATTAAGCGTGCCAAAACGGAAGGGGGTTTATCATTAACATTTAGGTACAGGTGTGTACAAGACTCGAACTTTGACCTTAGACAAGCCACGTGCATAGGCGGATATTACTTAACGAACGTTTGTTATCTACATAAAATGCTTCAATGGAAACGGGAACACATTAGCATCCTACATATATATTCATATACACTAAGCTCATTGGATTGCAAAGTCTTTTATGGATTGCTAAATTAGTCAAAGGAATAACTTCATTCATGGCTTGATACATTGACTTCTTGAAAGCGTTGTTTTATTTGTCTTCTGAAATTTCAAAGACCAAAACAATTTCCCAAAATAGTCTGAAAATGCATTAAACGTCTAAAAGTCAAGTAGCTAAGGTGCGCATGCTCTCTCCGCTAATTATAAACGAACAATGTAAGTCCGCAGATGGATCCGCAGTATCTGGCGTTGTGTGTTACAGATACAGATACAGATACAGTATCTGTATCTGGCCTCGGCAGGCTATTGAACTTCGGCGGGGAGGACGAGGGATGCGGCCACAAAAGTCACTAATAAGTAAAGCACTTGAAAAGCCAAAGAAAAAGGCAACACGAGGAGAAAAGCCACTCGAGTTAGATTGATAGGTGACTGGGTTCGGCCCCGGTCGCAGTTTCAGTCTCAGTCGTCTGCCATTCTGCCAGTAATTAAATTTATGCACACAAATTCTTGGCAAGAGTCGCTTGGTCTTGGTCTTGGTCCGGGCTATGAGTTCTGGGCTCTGGGTTCTCAGCTCTTGGCTCTTGGCTCTTGGCTCTTAGCTCGTAGCTCTCATATTTCATAAGCCGAGGCAAGCCGAGGGCTTGAGTGACTCTGTGCTTCACACCTTTGGCCGCCGGTGGCAGCCACTTGTGCCTCTTGCCCCAGGGAGCTCCCTCCGTTGTTATTCTTGTGATTCACGGCCCGGCCGCTCGACTGGCTTATTGATTTCATTAGTTTGGCGACACAAACGGCACAAACCAGTGGAGCACCCTCCGCAGGCAGGCTGCACTTGTGAGTGCGCACTTGGTTGAAAACTGGGAGAAAAAATGATATCCTTCAAATACAGACATAAAGGCTATATACGATACTTTTAGAATAAACTAATTTGTCTTCAGAAATACTTAAACAAAGTATTTGTGGTACAAGGAGGAATGCATGCTGAAAAATACTTTGAAATAAATTTATAGTTTCACTGTTAATTTTATAAAACTTTTCCCTCAGTGCACTGCCACTTGGAGTCTCGGTTACAGTACCCTTTTTATTTGCCCCCTGGAGGCAAACTTCGATCCACCGCCATTGTGACATATTTGCCTACTTGATTTCGCAGCCGAGCAGGAAGTGCAAGTCCATCGAGGGTCTAGATGTACAGATAAGCAACGGTAATATTGTTGCGGTCTTGACGGCTTGGTTAAGCCAACAGTCAAGAGCCAATATCGTTGAACTCCGAATGACTTTGACATTGAAAGTGGCAGGGTTCCTATTCCTAACATCTGATTTTAGTGGGCTGCCCCTCCGAAAATAAGCCCCAAACTAGAAAAGCCAAATGTTTATTTTTATTTACCCGACACAATCCGCCGACTCCCAAAAAAAGCCATCAAATGCATTTTAGGCTTCGGAATTTTTATGGGCCTCGATCTTTTTGGATATTTTAGAGATCTTCGCTACGGGTTTGTTTTTCACTCAATAAAAAGCCACGATCGGGTCGCATTTTTGCCGCATGTTATTAAGATTTTAACAACCAAATCTTCGTCTTCTGCCGAGTTTCTAATTAAGTTATTAGTCATGGTGAGTGGAATTTTCGTCTCGTCTCGTTTCGTTTGGCTTCGAAAGGGCGTTCGAACAGAGAAGTGCATCAGCATAAATATGGCAAAATAAAGCCAACGAAAGGCGTTTTCAGATGCTATCGATAGCGATTGAAATGGGGGCGTGATTTGTTTTTGAGAAGTAAAGCGATGGATATAGAATTTCGAGCGGGTCGGTCGTTCTAATTTATTGGTATTTATGGCTTTGAACGATAGCGACTTGTTGGCCATAATTTAATTTCCACTAAATGAAGGCTGCGACGTCATATTATTGACGTCACTAAATGGCGCAGATCCATAAACAAACGATACGAATTTCGTACCTGGTGGGTGAATTGCGAATTTGTTAAAATCTTTATTATTAGCTGTTTTTTAACCCTCATATATCATAACATCAGTTAATAATTTCCTGCTTTTATTCGTTTCTGAGTTTTTATAAATATCTCAGTTTTTGAAACGGGCCACCAGCTGCGCACAGCTTTATTTTGTGGGTCGTAAAAACACAGGGTTTGATATATAATATTGAAAGCTGGAATATGTAACAAATGACACACTCAGAGGGAAGCCTAAAACGAGCGAATCAGGCATTACTATATGCTGGAATGATCAGGAAAACAAAGAACCCGGCCAGCAAACAAACCATAAAAAACACAGCCAGAAACAACGGTCGAATCGCTAATCAAATATGCAAGCAATGAGCTTCATCAACATAAAATTAAAAAATCATAAAATGCTAAACTGCACAGCATGAACAAAATCCTAAAATCAAAACCGAATCGAAATAAAACAAAAATCAGATATCTCGCCAACGAGCCGGGGCGTCAAAATGCCTCGTAATTGCGGCACATGTACGAAACTCATCAGAAACGAAACTCGGAAAAAATTTTACGATCCAGCCGTGTACATATGGATATGGTTAACACCGACTCGATCACTTTGTCATTCCATCAGCATGGTCTTCGCCTCCAACTCCGGTTTGAGTTATGGGATCTGTGTGGATAGTGGCCAAGAGATCGGTGGGCGTTGCCAACTCTCATCTCTTCCCGGCCTGATAGCATAAATCGCAGCTTATCGATCTCTATGATAATCAAGAGCCATTTCCGTGGCATATTTATCGGGCGGGACTAGCCCTATTCGATTTTACTTTCCAGATTCTACTTTCACTCTTGTGTGGCTTATTTATGCGGAAAAGAATTTCACGTCGGCTTATGATTTAAGGAGGAGATTTACAGAGTTGAACTTTAAATAAATGCAAACAAATGACCGGAAATGCAACTTAGATTTTAGAAGCAGGCGATACAAAATCTCTGCAGGTTAACTATAGCATATTCCAAGCTGGCTTTGTATCAATGTAAAAACCTAATGTTATCCTTGGCTTTGGAGCGTAACTTCCCCCAGATCATTGCCCCTAGGAGTCCCAATAGTTCCAGGAATGTCGTCTGAGGCATTCACTTCGATGGCTGCATTCCCGGAACTTTTACGCTGACGACTGCAGTCGGGCTCTTTGGGTTCTGGAGTCTGGAGACTGGGGTCTGTAGTCTGGGGTCTTGCGTTTTGAGTCTGGGTCTGGGTAAAGCGTCTTAGATTACACTCGGCCCTAAGTAATTGCATTTTGCATTTTCCATTTTGCATATGCTGCAACGTCAACAAACAACTGCGATTTGTCACATGCTGCAACTAGTGGCCCTGGTCATCATCGGTATTGCTTTTGGTATTGGCTTGCGTTTTAGTTTTGTTTTTGTTTTTGTTTTTGTTTTAAGTGTGGATATTGGTATTGGCATCGTCATCGGAATCGCCGTAGTTGCAGTCACTATGCGCGGCATAAAGTATACGTGTAGTGGTCGCCAGTTATTGACGATTTTGTCACGTTTCCTGGAAGAAACCGTTTTATTTGCTCGCCTGGTGCCGCGGCTGGCATTTCGGTTTGTTTTGTAAGCGGAGAGCGGCAAACAAACTGCCCTGGGCCTGGGCCAAAGGAAAACAAACCTCAACTTGCAGCCATTTATCAGTTTCGACCTCCACTCGACTCCGCACCCCGCTCCCCGCTCCCCGCTCCACACCCGGATTGCACTACTAGCGCTAATTGCATTGGCACGCCCTGCAGACGAGACCTCGACTCTGGTTCCAGCTCCATTTCCACTGGCCGGCTCCAAAGTCAGCTCGAATGCCACGAAATTAGCGCCATTTAATGTGGAGCGTACTCGGGTTTTACGCACGATTCTTCCACTGACGCCACTCGAATCGCTGCCCCCGGGAATTGGTTGCAGTGCATTGGGGCACAGGGGGCGAAAGGGGCGCAGAGGCCACGGTGTCAATGAGTTAATTAGCGCACGATTTGTCGCCCCCACAACAGTAGACATGCACTGAGAAAAAAGGGGGATAAAGTATAGCTAGTTTAGATCTCCAGAAAAGAAGCACCCATCATTGATGGCATCGTCAAAACCTGATATGATATTTCGTTCTTAATTATCATGCAATAATTATTTCGAATTCACATTTTTATATATTGTAGTTTTTCCCAGTGTATTCAAGTGCAAAGAGGTGGTAGAGAAGAGTATTCCCTCTGCTCTTCATGTGGGTGGTTCCCCTCCAGAAACTCTTGTGAAAGAAAATCTCTTCTTTTATTGGAGTCTCGCAGCCCATTTCTGGGTCACATATCTTGGACTCTACACGGCGTTTTATTTGCTTATAATTTATGTTGCCCCGATTGAATTTTGTGGTCCACCAAATCAAGAAAAAGCAATTAAAATTATAGAAAAATTCGAGATAAAATTTATAAGCGAGACCGTTTCAAGAATTTTTGTTGAATTTGATTAAAATAACCGTAAAATGTAAAAGCCTAAAAGCATTCGATGTTGCTCCAGTTTTTTGTGTTTGAAGTGCAAACTTGTAGTTTTCTGAGTAAAGTGAGTTAGCAGTGAGTTCATAAATGTGTTCTGAGACATTTACGTGATCGTAACGCTTTTGTCATTTCCTTGAACACGTCACTTCAGGCTACTAATTAATTTATTTTATTAATGGAAACCCAATCAATTCGCTGTCTGTTACAATCGAATGACTCACAACTGATCTTTCTCAGCTATAAAATTACTCATCCTGGATATGTACTGTTATTTCAGGGCCCCCCGCTGCTGCTGTTATCGATACACCCGGGCATTTATCAATCGAATGGCCTGCGGACAACATCGATGACAAGGGCAGCAATAAAGGCCGCCTTTTGTAGTCGATACTGAAGGAGGTACGGTATTTTATTTATTTACTCTTTTTGCAGACCACACACGCAGCCCGCTCCGCAAGTTATTTACAGTTAATTGCTGCTGGCGGCGAATGAATGTTAAATTACATTGATAGTTCCATCAGCCGCAAAAGCAATTTTTTTCCAGAGCCCGCTTTTGTTTATTTACTCGGCGGCGATATTGTTGTTTCTGCGGTTTCGCTTTCATTGGCACTCCGGCCAGTCGGGCAGTCAGGGAGAGTAAATGGAAAATAAATTGAAACTGGCATTTAATTAAGTTAAACCGCCCGGCTCGATGGCAATTTATTAAAATAAACACAAGAATATATTGCAGCGAGCTACACTAATTGCAGTGTTATCTAAGCAAGGACGCGGGCAACCCGAAAACGCAAATCAAGCCCCAAGTTGCAACATGGGCAACAAAGTCAGAGTGTGGCACGGATTTGCGGACTTTATTAATTAAGTGCAAACGTGGTCACTTACAAGCCGTTTAAACTGCGTGTTAGCCAACTTGAAATGGCCCGGCTAATGCGCCAACAGCAGGTCCAACCCAAGAGTGAAAAAAACAGAGCCTCAAAAACCGAACCACCCGAAAATTTACTTGGAAAAATTGTCAACCCGGTCCACATAAATTTTGCCGACGGCTGCAGTCGCCGTCACTTGTTTACGCTTTTCGGTATCCCATTTAATGGGTTAACGTTAACACTCTGCTTTTGCAGTTGCAGTTGCAGTTGCAACAGTCGCCGCCACTAAACAGTAAAATTTTGCTGGCTTCCTTTTGATCGTAACTCGCTGAGTTATTGTGACAATTTGAATTGTTTCATTTTTTATCACTTATTTTTCTATTTTGCCGAACTCTGCTGGCCCGGCCATTAACATTTGCCATCGCCTCGGATCGCGACGCACGCGAGCGATCTGAGTTATGGCCAAGATAGATGCAGAAGCATTGATTACGTCACCATAAATTGAGATATAGTTGTCGCGAGATTTATGCAGACAGGTGTTAATATCCATCGATTGGCCAATGATCGTAATTCTCGAGGAAGTTGCGTGGGTGCCACGCCGATCGCCCGGAGTGTTGGCCCCGCGAAAATTTGTCAACTAATGGGTTAACAACAGATAATGCCGGCTTTATGGTTATGTATGGGGTGATTTTGGCACAGCTCCATAAATATCGCGAATTAATTTCCCACAAATTCGTCTCGCAATGGTCTTGTAATTGAATTTCCGCTCACTTCGGGGCGGCGCAAAATTTATTGTTCGCCAAATAGAGTGGCAAATTTATGCGGTTTTAATTAAGAGCTCAAAATCGAATGTTCTTTATCTGCGCATTCCCGAAACGGTACTCTAATTACTTAACAAAATGGAAAGACATTAGCAGTTGATTGGCGGGATTTATGGATTGGAAACTGGGCTTTCAGAACTGGGAGCTGATTTTTCAATCCATAAAAAGCGGTAAAGAATTTATAGCCAGCTTTAATCTTAAAGGAATTTTTTGATAGGAAACTTCTGAATTGTGTTGCGTGGAAAGCTTTATAAAATAGTTTCCGAATATCTATAGAAACCAAAACCCCCAAAAGAGAATATTTTACTACAAATTCAGACCTTCCCTCCTTCCTTTTCCAGTTTCTTGAGACTGGCGACTCAAGTGGGACCACCCAAATATTCCCGGATCGGGATAAGCTGTTTACTTTGGCGCAGGATCCAAATGGGCGGGCGTGTCTGGACCACTTACAACATAATTATCCTTTCGAACGGCTGAAAGATAAACAGAGAGCAGCATTAACATGTCCGAGGGACTCCGAGCCCTGTAATGAGGCCATCAATTAGCTGAAATTACCAAAGCGGCGAGAGAGAGAGAGATGGAACAGAAATGGCTTGTGCAGTTCTAGCACCCTGAATCCCCCCGAGCGCCAAGGATAACACCTTTTGATTTACGCTCCCTTGGCCCGTGGGCCGTAAAACAAAAGTTTAGGGCCAGAACCGAGAGATCTATGTAGAGGAGGTCTAGGGTTACTCGGCAGGGCGCCGTCTGTCTTGCAATTCGTATTTCTTTTTTCTCGTTTTGTTCTTTTTTTTTTTAGGTTCTGGCCTAGAGCAAAAGTCAGACGCTGGGCATAATAAAAACGTCATGTCCTTGTCCGCCCGGCTGGCCGTTTGACGCTGTGTGGCCAACAGGATCGGACCAAAAAGGTGCCAAGTGCGGCCAGCTGGGTTTTGCCCTGGCTCCTAGCCCACTTTTATTGTCTGTCATTTTCGCCAGCCAACATTATTTCAGTTCAGTTTTCGGTCCTCGGTGCCTTTGTTTTATTGTTTTTCGCGCGTCATTATTTCGGCTTTAACATTTGTTTGTTTGTTTTCCAGAGATCCTTGCCTGGGCCATCTCCTTTTCCAGTACTTTCGGCCAGGACTTAATTAAGGCCTCAGGTGTAAAGGGCTCGTAAAAAACGTGGGATCGCAACTCTTTTTGAATTATTTGCTTATTCTCCACCTTCCTGGGAATATTCGCAAATTGATTCGTTGGAAAAATAAACCTGTAATAAGGCCTAAACTGAGCAGTTGTTACCTAGGCTCAGTTTTCATGTTTTATGGCGAAAAGCATGTCACTTAAGCTATGGGAAAATTTTATGCGAAATCGGACTCAATGGCGACGCATTGGACAATTTTATTTATGTTTGCAGTTATGAATTGGAAATGTTACAAACTCCATTTTGTTGAAAATATAATTTGTAAATATTTGAACTTAAAACTGACTTTTATTTAAAAGTTAATATTTATTTGATTTATCATTTAATGCTCACTAGTAAAGGTTTTTGTATCCTCTATTAATTCGTACTATGTATGTGTATTGAACTTCCTTTCGAAGTATATAAGTATCTTTTTCTCAGTTCTTCGATCTTTCTACTCCTTCTTACTCCTTTTAGACCTTCTCCATTCTGCTAATTCCCTTCTTTGTCTTCTGTTTTAATGGCGCTTCCTACTCGTTTAATAATTTCTGCTAATCTTCGCCCCAATACTTTGGGTCAACGGCCGGAAACCCTTTCTGTTTTAGTCTTAATTTTGGTTTATGTGGCCAAAACGACGGTCGAATCCTGTTTCGCGGCACAGCAACCCTTTAATAAGCAGATAAGAGAACATTTTATGTGCCGCCTGATCGGCACCAGGATAACTCTATTAAAGGCCTCGTTTAAAGGCCAAGACTGAATGCCAGTTCCGGCCAAGGCGTCTGAGTGTGGTCTAGACCCGAAGCCGAAGCCAAGTTCATGGTTACGTCAGCGGGTAAATTGTGTGCCAATCGAAAGGCAATTTGCCCCCGCAATCGACAATTACCAGCGCTACAAATGTAGCTGGCAAGGTGTCGGCAGGCACGCATTGTCATCTAACAGATACTTGGATTAAATGGACGAGGTGGGGCTCTTCTGGGGGAACTGGCTTGCGTGCCACGGAGAACAGGCCGAAAGACACGCAAGCCGACTCCTCCTGCCATTAACAACTGCCCAAAATACACGGGTTTTTTATGATTAAAGTACCCATTTGCATGCCCGAAAAACCAAGGAGGTGAATGGGGAGGGGGAACTCAGCCGTTTGAAGTTCGAGTTTGAGTCATGCGAAGTGAGCCACTATACCATTACCATCGCAAGCTCATTAAACGGTAGTGAGACTCGATTCGATTCCGACTGCAGGACCCAGTTGAATTTGCATACCTGCACGCGATCCCCATCCCCAGCTCCTTCCCCACTTTTCCACTCGTTTTCCCTTAAAGACTTTACGTAATTGGAAAGTGGCAGTTGCGCCGAAAAAGAATTCATGAGAATGAAGGAGCCATCTTAGTCGGCGACTCCGCTGCTGGCCAACTGAATTGATTTATTTGGCCGGCACAAGCCAACCGACAAATGAATGCATTTCCGTTCTGCCGCAATGATCAACTGACAGATGTCTTGGCTTTGACCACAATTTATTTACGATTTTTATTTATTTGCCCCGAAGCCTCGAGAGCTTGCGACATTTCCTGCCCAATGACACGGAACGTTTTGTTCTGGGAAGCGATTCGGCTGGCGAATGCTTAAAATAAATTAGGGTAAATCAATTGAACAGACACTCGAGATTATCGATTGGGGGATGGATGTGAATCATGTGCTGGCCGAAAGGGGGCTTCCAAAAATAAATGCATTTACACTCTGAATTAGAAAGCAATCCTTTGGAGCAAGCAATCTATTATTCAAACTCGAATTGGATGGGTATAATAATGGATGGATGGTATAATAGTAAATAAACTTAATAGAGCTTAATGGTTTCAATTGACATACCAAATTAAACATACATTTAATTATCTCCTGATATGTAACCTTTTCTCAACTTTAAATGTACAGTAAAACAACTTATGTATGTTCTTTAATTATTTAGGACACTCAAGAGCAGCTCCCAAGCATCCTTTCCTAACAACAGATGCCTGATCCTCCACTTCAATTTCACATCCCTAAAGATAGCGTATCTCGCCACTCAGGACCAGGGTTAACTCCTCCGAAAAAAAGCGGAAGGGCCCGCCGATATAAATGATGATAAATGCGGTGTGGGGGAATTAAGTTCAATTTAAGGGGTATTTAGGGATCAACAACACATCGGCGACAGCAGATCAGGTCGGTCGATCTATCGATCGATCGTCTCTGCGCGGCAGCGAACACAAAAAGGTAAATTCCATTCTGGGAGTGACGAAAGATCTTGTCCATTAGGTCGTCTGCAGGCAGTTAATGGCTTGCACCACAAAAATAAAAACCAAAACCAAAACCAAAAAAAAACAGGAAAAAGGGCCAGAACGGTGGCTTAGAGAGATTGATATGTTTCCTGGACCCACAGACGATCGGCGCTGATCATAATGCCCTGATTATAGTTTGTGGTTTTTAATATTCATGTCGATCAGCAGGCAAAGCGATATTTGTTTGATGAATTTATTGCCCCACTGATCGTGGAATAGCTATCGGTGATCGCTGATCGGCGGCGTTTTGTTTTATCCGCGGCATTTCTTTAATGGCCTTTCGGTTCTGGCTTTGGATTTGGCTTTGCTTTTGTTTTTGGGCTCGTAAAATGCACAATTTAACGGTGTGCGGCGTGGAGTGTGCTACAGTTATGGGTCTGAGATGGGTCTGGACTCGATTATCTCACAGATAATCGGGCGGCGATGGGGCATGTGGTGGGTTTTATTGATTAGAACATGATTCGGTTGCATGTTTATCTAAAAACTCGGTGGGTTTTGTTTTTATCGGGGTTCAGGATGGGCGAAGGATTAAACAAAGCCAACCCTTTTTCTTTGGTTTGGGTGATTAAGTGATTCCCATTTACAACTCTTGTTGTGAGGAATTTGTTCTTGTCGAATGGGTGCTCTATTAAATTGCAAAAAGTTAGAAGTAAATCGAACTCAATATTTTTATATAATTAATAGAACAAATAGTTTGACTTTTAATACGAGTTAAAATTATATAATTTTCCTAACTGAATCCTCTCATTTCCAACAAAATTATCGTCTTCTCTCCCATAAAACGATGTCGCTTTGGTCACAGCTCTATTCCCACGCTAGACAATTACAGATTCCGAGAACTTTTCTTTCGATTTCCAAGGGATTGGCTGACTAGCCCCCCATTGAACCCTATTGAACGGCTCCTTGGAGCTCCATTGTCAGCCCGGTTTTAGCCGTCAAGTGCGTAATTGCTGACAACCCGGCTCCTTGCTGCCAACCGAAGATCAAACGAACCAATCGCTCATTACCAAAATCGAAGCCGGGAAAGGTCTGGGGAGAATTCGGGAAAGAAAGCCAGCTTTGAAGACGAGCCGAACGGCATTGTTATTCAAATTCAAGGGGGACACTTGACCGGGCCAGAAAGAAAGGGAAGAAATGAAGGGGAAAAACTACCGGGACAAGAAAAACTACATCAAATTGGCGCTTAAATATCTTCTGACCAACTGTGGGAAACAATAATATTGGAACAGAGAGAGCCAGGAACGAAAGCGCATTTGCTTGAACAGTGAACTTGTCCACTTGAGTTTTGAAGCGTTAAGTGGAAATCAATGCAGGCCCCGGCAATACGTATGTGTATCTCTCATTTTCCAAAACTCCCAACCAATTCCAGCCAAGCCGAGCGGACGGACGATCGAGTGAAGCAATTGACCAAAAACTGTCGAACTGACGATCGGCAAGCGGTACACTTGTCCGGCTTTGTTGTTGACCATGTTTTCTTAACCGTTTGAGCCCCTTTATTCCATCGTCTTCTTCGTTTTTTTTGGGCGCGCGGTAGGTAAAAGAATATCGCAGTCGAATCTGTTTGGGAATTTTTCAACATTTTCTTTAGCTTCGTCGTCGGCGTCTCTTGGAAATTTGTTTGTGCCGGCCAACGGAAATGCATTTATTTGCTGACGTCTTGGACCGAAATGAAGGGTCGCTCCGTCTCTTTCTGTCCCTGATCGCCCGTCTCGCTCTCCCGGGGCGTTAATTGATGAATCTGCGCGATCGAACGCAGACGGACTATAGGTTCAATGACTATACCCTTACCCCCCAAAAAGACACCATGTGCTATTTCTTGGAATTTCTTTCGAGCCATGATTTCCTTTTCGACCAAGTCGAACTTTCTGTTCCATCTTTCTGTTTCTGTTTCGGTCGCCCTTTTTTCCCCTGGTTTTCCCTTTTGGGTGTTCATGTTAAATACATCTATTTATATTTTAATGATGTTTGTAATGATGGTGCTAAATATTTCCCACATTATTAGCACCTCTTCGTCTGGGTCTCGTCGCGGGTCTGGGTTTTTGGGCTCAGGGCCAGGCGGCAAAGTCATTGAGGGATTTTCTTTGGGAACGGGTTGTGTGCGATCGTGTCACAGAAGGTAAGCCTGCTGGTGCCGGGGTAAAGTTTGGTGCCAAGAAAAGGATTAACAAATTTGTTTAAGACAGGTTTGGGTAATGCCAAACCAAACACTAAGGAAAATGAATGGCCAACATTTTTGGATAGCCAGAACCAAAGTGATTAGAAGCTATTTACATAGAAAATCTTATTTTTAGTTTGGGAATTTATACAACACCTCAAGAGATAAAAATCTTATTGATCGATGATACCCCAACGATGCTGAACAATGCTAAGCAAAGCATTGAAAACTCAGAAAAATCTGACATGCAAGGGTGTCAAAATTTTGACCACCGCCAAATTTAAATATATAATCGCACATTTTTAAAGAATCCTATCACAAACATTTAGAGTTATGCCACTTTGAAATCGGATGAAAGCTATTGAAAACTTGGAAAAGTCTGACATGAACAGGGGTCAAAATTTCGACTATCTAAAATTGAAAAACTTTAAATGTAGTTGTATCCATGGTACAATTATACAAGCATGGTACAATTATACAAGGTAGTCTCGTCGGCTGCCTATTCATTCGGCTTTTTAGTCAGTGCGTTCGTGCTTGTTGAAGGATGAGCACGCGTGCGGACGAATTTTTTCAGAGTATTAACCCTTGGGCAAAGATGTCGTTCTGCCCTTGGCTGCAAACTTTTTTTGTTTTTTAACATGTCGTTTCAGATAATTTTAGTATAACAAAAAATATAAAGGAGAAACTATTAATAGCTACTAAGAAACATTAATTTAGATATTGCAAAAATTTACTTTAATATTGACATTTATTTTAAAATTAAGAACCTAAACAAAGAAATAACTATCCAAAAATAAAGCAACGTTTAATTTTAAAGTCAAAACTATTAAAAATTAATTTATTAAAAACTTCAACTCCTATTACTATAAATGAGCAATTTAAGACCCATGCACCCATGGTACAATTATATAAGGTAGTCCCGTCGGCTTTTCTTTCCCCCTATCGACACTACAATTAGAGCGAGAGAGAGAGTGTTTTCCTATGGGTTCGGGTCGATAGGGGGAAAAAACCCGAACGATTTTGCAGCCGACGGGACTACCTTATATAATTGTACCATGCATGCACCATCTAAGGGCTAAGCAAAAAGCTCTTTTGTCGTTTCACTCGCACTTACTACGCAGACTCCTCTCACTCGCACTTGTGGTGAGTAATGAATAAGGGAGTGCTTTTTGCCGACGAGACTACCTTGTATAATTGTACCATGGACGAGACTACCTTGTATAATTGTACCATGGTTGTATCAAGGATACGATTACAAACGCTTAGAGGTATGCCACTTTGCAATCGGACTAGAATTGGAAAAATTTACACGCATCCCGTGGTAAGGGTAAGGGTTAGGTGTTGATTGGGCAACGCCCTAAACATACTATATAGCCCGATCCGATAGATGTCCGACAAGAGGGGAGCCAGAACTGATTGCGTTCTTAAATTTATGGCCGCACATGATGAGCTATAAAATGTTTTATGGTCCCCGGTTGCAGTTGCGGTCCTAGGAAAACTACGAGGGGCCTTCCAGCCACGCAGCCCAATCCACAATCCACAAGCCACCTCAACAATTTTCGCCTTCTGTTGGTCTGAAATAAAATCGTGTGATTTATTGACGTGTGGCCCGCTTCTGTTTTGGAAAATGGGAAAATGTTGTGGTTTCCCGTGTGTGTGTTTTTGTTTTCCTTTTCTCTTTATTTTTTTTGGGGTGGTGAAAGTGCCACCTCCCTTTCGATTCGCTTCCCCCAAATTGATTGAGATGTCAGGATTCATTAGCAGCCATCCCCTGTTTTATTTCACCGCTGTTTTTCCGGCTAACCGGGGGTTCGGCTGACCGCCGTAAATCTGCTGGGGAAATTCCCGGCCAAACAAGTGGGACAAACCCGAGGGCCGAGCAGCAGCTTAGTTTTGGTTAGGATCAGGGATTATCCCCGACTACCTGAGCTTAGCCATGCAAATGAATGAAGTTTTCAGGGTCGTCGGCTGCCAAGAGGGCGTGCAAATTGACAAAGGAACTTTTCGCACATTAGGCCTTAAGTGGTCGAGACCCTGTCCCGAACCAGCTGGAAATTTTCACGCGCACTCGCAGCAAACAAAAATAGTTTTGCACCTGTTGTTGCTGCATTTTCCAGCAGTTTGCCCGCTTCTTTTGAACACCTCCATTGTCCTTTCCTTTCCTATTATCCTGTTGTGCGAGGATGCGTAGCTCGTGCTGGTCCTTGTGTTTCTTTTTTTCGGGGTTTCGAGGCAACAGCTGCAGCGGCTCTAATTGGCCATGGCAAGAGCCGAAAAAAGGTTGCGTTGCGTCCAGTGAAAGTTGACCCAAAGCGTAGCAAATTTTTACGATTTTCTTCTTGCTCTTCAGCCATGCTTTGTTTTGCTGCCAGTTTTTGCAATAAATTACGCGTTTTACGGGCGGCCCAAATAAGTGTTGCATACGGAAACGTATTTCTCTGGTTCAAAGTTGTAGGTCAACCTTTAAGTTGGAAATAACTTGGGAAATAGTTAAAGAAGTAGGAAATACATTACATTGAAAGCTGTTTCTTTTGAGTTCCAGTACATAAGATCTTTTCTACCAAAGTATTAAATATTCAAAAACTTCTCACAAGCCCTAATCTCTGAAATACGTTACATAAAAGAAGAAATGTCGAGGTACTTAATAGAAGCCCTAAAAGCAGCTTCATTTGCATTCCATTCTCTGTTGCGGCATCTCAAGTAGCTTTCGTCACGCGTTTGACTGACAGTCTGCAACATTATTAACAACTCGAGTAGAAAAATATTCAACAATTGTGGCACTTTCTGTTATTGTTGTTACCGACTTTTGGACAAGTCAAGTGGAATGCTCCCCCGCCCCCTTCACCCGAACCCATTGTCATGGAAATCGAAAGCAAACAAACAGCAGCTACAAACTACTGTAAATTGTCGAAATATTTTCGTTTTCGGGATGGATATATAGTATTTTTGTGAAAGGTTTGGAGGGCACAGCAGAAAAAGAAAGAGTAGAAATTGTAAATTAGATGGCAATGTGAAGGCATTTCCTGCAGACGTGTCGATAAACAAAAAACACATCCGAACAGGAGACGTGGAGTGTGGACTGTGCAGTGGGGCACTTGAGGTGTTGGGGGCACGAGGGGGTTAAGTAGTAAATTTATTGGAATACTTACGTATCTGTGAAGTGTCCGTCACTGAGACTGTTCCTTCCGCAGCTAGGTATATGGCTTTGTTGTGTGCACACTGTGACATTATTACGTAATCTTCTACTGTACATAATGCACCTGAAATCACCACCTGAAATAAATGGACAGAAAGCTTTAGTTTCTATCAAATCTAAAAAAACTTTAAATTCTTTATTAAACATATAAAGGATGGGCTTGCATTTCGTTAATAATCTATCTTTTTCGCAGTGCAGTTTAAGCGTTTTCTCTTTGTTTTCTCCACTATTTGTGGCCACCTTATCGGCGTGGTATCTGCCAACCGGGCCATCAATAATTGTATCTATCAGATACCAACGGCAGAAAGGGACCAACGGCAATGAGTACAAAATATCAAACCTAAATTGCATACCAATGTTTACACGTTGTCACGACAAATACTTTGATACCCAGGGCACAGTGCAAACAAGGCACAAAAGTATTTCACGTTGTTTGTTTGCCTGTTCCTCTATTGCCATCTTTGAGTGTCCCGCCCCCTTTACCTCCCCCCGCCCCCTTTGCGGCGCCCCTGAAGGGGCGTATGTCGGTAGCCTTTACCTTCCCCCCGAAAGCGCCTTTGTTGGGTAATTTATCATGTTTGATTAGTTGTCTCTTTGGTATTTTATTACATTCATTAATAATCGCGCCTTTGATTTAATGAATTTATTGTTTCGCCAAGCGGGCGGCGCTTGTGTTTTCCCCCTTTTCCTCTTTTCCCCCTCTTTTCCCCATTTGGGTGTTGTATGTTATTGTGTCAGGTCAGGTTGTAAATCAAATCGGACCCAGATTTAACTGCGATATCTGGAAGTCAGGTGCTTCTGGGCTTACGGTAATGTAAAGGTGGCCTTTGGCCATGTAATTTCGATAATTATTGCGCATTGCGAATTTTTTTTAGATTTATTCGCAGATTTATGATCCCCACTATCTCCTCAGGAAATTGTAAAAGTCAGAATGGCATTTTATCTTTATAGATGGTTACGATGTGTTTTCTAAAGTTTCTCTATCTCGAGTTATTTTATAGTTGGGTGTTTTTGAAGCTAGTAGTTTTAAGTTGAGTGTTGTTGAAAACAGCGTGAATAGGCGCTACAATCGTTTCTTGGATATTCCCCCGCCTCCCCTCCCACCTTCTCTCACACATGCCACACCTTATCTCCATTCATAATTTCATCAACCCAGAAAGAAACCCAAAACTTTTGTGTGGGGCCTTGCTACGCTTTATTTATTAGAACTCTGTCGATAATTACAAAATAATGCGTTTTGTTGCCCCTAGCCCCAAAAACCCGGCAACCCTTGCTTTTACCACCACTTCACTTTGCTCCGCCACCCACCTAGAGTGTCTTCAGGTACACTGAGAGAAAGTCTTGCAGTTCAAGGTTCCCATTTTGTAAGTGTGTTTAAAATAATACTTTGATATGTTTGAAATTTGAAATGGTTTGGTTCTTATGAACTTTTTTTTCGGTTGTTGATTAGTTTTTACATAATTTTTTACAGTGCATCCGTGCTTGGGAAAAGCAAGCGTGCACATTGGCTACGGGGGATCGAAACGAGGTTACACCGGGCATAAATTCGAGGCGAGGAAGTTCTCGATAGCATTACAAAGCGTGCGCCTTGATAAGATTTCGAAGCTACCAACTAGAGGGTTTTTCAGTGGGGGTTTGGCGGCTCTCAGTTGAGTATTGAGGAAGTGTTTGGCCCGGGGGTTCTTTGTAACTTGATTGAGGCTGCGGTTTTTCTCGAGAGGCCTTGATAGGTATTGTTTAATAGATTTCGAGGGTAGTGCCATTCGAGTACTTAACACGGTGGCGCTGCAAAGTAAAGAGATATCGCAGTGGCGCCAGTCACTTTAAAGATTTTAATAACGAAAAAAAAAAACCATAAAAAACCATATGATTCCTCTAGGTTTTATAGTAAAATGTAATAATTTTGATTTGGAATTAGCAGATCATTACTTGCTAATTACTATAAGCTAACCATGTTTAAGAAATAAACCCATTGCTACCACTTATGTTCAATACTCCTGGAGTTCTAGAAAAATCGATTTGGGAAACGTGATACATCCTTCCTTTTTGAAGTGTTACAAGTGCCCGCTGTCATAACTTTCGGGAACCCATTACAACCATAATCTAATAATGCCACTTCACCTTCACGCGGCCGGGCCATCGATCATTGGCAATACTCACAATAAAAAACAGCAGTCTCTCTAACTGATTCGACATTCATTCGGCGATTAATGTACATAATTTTAACCCATTTACTGCCGGCACAGAGCAGTAAACTAAAATTCAGAGGTGTCGTGGTCGCTGGTCAAGGGTGATAACGTGCTGGCTAATTGATGTGGCTGACATTGGGCACTTTCGGCGCTGTAATCCCCGTGTAATCGCCCCACTTGACCGATAGCCCCCCGGCTATATGTTGTATATTGGCAATATTCTGCGATACTTTTGCGTTCAAAGCGAAACGAAATCGAAATCGAAATCGAAACTCATTTCTGGCCAACATACACACATACACACACACACACGTGCACACTCGCGGATTCACACACACGCGATGTACTTCCGCTGCGCTTGCAATAGCAATCAAATAATATATATTTCTTATTCAAATTTTTATAGGGGGCACGTGTGTTTTTTTCTTTTTCTTTTTTTTGTAGTTGTTGTGGGGGATGTGTAAGTCGCGTAATGCTCGGGAAATTGGAAGTTGGCTAAAAAGTCGGGCGGTGCGGCAGCGAGACGTTGGACGTCTTGGCAGGGCGATTGAATTATCGAGACTAAACCCAAGCGAAACGTGCGACATTTTTTGGCTTTGTGTTTTTCTTCCTTTCCACACAAGCGGCAGCAGCAGCAGCAGTCGCAGCAGCGACGCCAGCAGCAACGGCAACAGCAGCAACATCGGGCGCAACCAGCAACATTAGTTGGCGCAGCAGCAACGGCAACAGCAAAAACAACAGCAGTTTGAAAACTTGCGCATTTGTTGTTGTTGTCCGCCTGAGAAAGTCTTCGGCTGTGTGTGTGCGAGCGCGGCCATTGCTGCTGCACTGTTCCATTTATTGCATGCGATATTCGCACAGAGAGCAGCGTGCAACACGCTCTGTTAACCGACAGCTGTTGTCGCTCGAACCTGTTGGTTGCGGTTCGAGCTGTTAAAGCAGTGGCCGCTGTTAACGGGCCGTTACGTCCAACATCGAACTCTGTTAACTGCTTGACTCTTGAATTTCAAGTTTTATAGAAATCGTAAAATTATTAGCATTTATTTAATAAAAGTTAAAGAAATGGCACTAATCTTTTATCCTAAGTGTCAATGCCTCGAAAGAAAGTTTAATTAATTAAATCACATTTAATTACATATTTTGGACGCCTTTCCAAAACTCAGTAATAATTGCCCATAATGAGTTTAGCAAACTAATTAGATGGCTAATTGAATTAACCTACCGAGCTTTCTTGGTGACTTCTTTATAAAAGAAATCGTAGTAGCTTACAAGTTTTTCAAGATGTCACTGGTCAAAATCATTCTTGTTATCATATTTCTAAGATTAGTTTGGACAACACCAGATATAATCATTAAAGAATTGACTTTGAAAATGAACATTAAAACACATATTTATTTCGGCTTTACCAAAGACGCATTTAAAGGACTAAACTTCTCTGACAATACACCAAAGTTGTTGATTTATATAAACACAAGTGAAGAGTTGAAAACTACACACGACGAACCAGTGCTTTTTATAGTGCAAATTGTCGAGGACTTCAATATCAATCAGGCAGCTTTGAAAGTGATAAAATATTTTCTCACCGATAGGCAATTCAACGAAATACTGCTCATAGATAATGGTTCACAAAGTGTAGAAAGCTATAAGAAAATTTTTAAGGCATACTGGGATGAAGGTTTTCCTCATGTGCTAATTTATAATCTGCAAAAGCAACTTTGGTCAATAAAATCATATCCCTTTTTGGAAATAGAACCCACTGATTTACTGAGCTATATAAGGAACAGAAAGAAACACAACTTAATGGGTTATCCCCTCCGTGTTTTAGTGACCAATGACCCACCGCATTGTTTTGTAGATGAAAGGGAATCCCCGAATTCATCAAATCGCTATAAGGGAAGTATTATAACCATTTTCAAAATATTTGCCGATCAGCTGAATGCCACTTTCGAAGCGGTTCCTTTCCCTGGACTTCGTCGCTATAACACCGCTGAATGTCTGCAGATGGTGAAGGATAACTTAACCGATGCCTGTGGCAGTATCTTCATAAGGACCTACAGATACGCCACCAGTCAGCCAGTTCGCCTGAATCGAGTGGCTATAATGGCGCCATTTGGCAGCCCCATCGAGAAGTTCTACTACTTCTTCAGACCCTTTGACTTGTACGTTTGGATCGCAACCGGCTTTGTAGTGGTCTATATATCCATAATGGGTTCTTTGCTCCATCGCTGGCATTTCAAGAAGTGGGATGTGGGTCAGTATCTCCTGCTGGCCATTCAAACTCTGCTGACCCGCGAGCTGAAATTGCCGCATTGCTCAAGTGGCTCCAAGCTGATTCTGCTGCTGTTGCTCTTCGCCATCGGGTTTATTCTGTCCAACTTGTACGTGGCTCTGCTCTCCATGATGCTGACCACAAAACTCTACCAGCGCCCCATCGAAAACTTGGCTGACTTGAAGTCGGCCAATGTGAATATACTTCTGCAAGCGCATAATGTCAGACCAAATTCATTTTACGGCGGTTCAAAGGAGTTGAGTGAGAGGTTCCTGCTGGTGGATGAATCCCTGCACAAGGAAAGAAGAGATTCCTTGGATCCCAGTTACGCCTATGTGGATTCAGAGGACAGGATAGACTTCTATCTCTATCAGCAGAAGTTCCTGCGAAGGCGCAGGATGAAGAAGCTATCGAGCCCAGTGGGTTACACCTGGGCCGTTCAGGTAATCAAACAGAACTGGGTGCTGGAACAGTCCTACAACGATCACATACAACGATTGTTCGAGAGTGGCTTGCAGAATAAGTTGGTGGAGGATGTCCACGAGTTGGGCGTAAGAGCCGGCTTCCTGCGCTTCCTCCCCACGCAAAGCCAAACCATCGAACCCCTGCGACTCGAGGACATCGTGATGGCAGCCATGGTTCTGGGCGGAGGACACGCCCTCGCCGGGATCTGCTTCCTGGGCGAGCTGCTCGCCTAATGGGCTCAATCTTAATCTCAATCGCCATCACAATCACGGGAATGGCAATAGTTCCGGCTGGCCGCAGAAACGGTTAACACCCACGCAATAAAGCGGAACCACCCCTAAGTGTATCACAATTTAAAGCGATTAGGGTCACAATAAAGCAACAGAACAGAACGAGGACCCGCATGCGACATCCGCTGCCAGGACACTCGCAAAAACCAATCCACTATTTTCAGCTCAAATATAAATTAAAAGATAATGCTACAATTAAAAATCACCTTTATTAATATTCCTTTCTTGTAAAATATATGCACACATACTTATTTCTTTTCAAAATGTTGTTGATATTTGCAAAATAAAAAGCGCAGTTTCAACAACAAACAATCATATATTTAATTTCGAGAAAGTTATATTAAATCTGTATATTTACTGTTTGTTCAACTCATTATAAATTTACATTGACCAAGTCTCACTCTTTTTTCCCAAGTGCACCAGAAGTGTGTCAATTGGGTGGCATTATCCCTCTTCTCGCATCGGAAGTTGCCAAAAATGCAGCAGTTGATTGAACATTGATTGACAATGGCTCCCGGACAGGATGCGGAACCCAAGAAGGGGGCGCGGTCCACTGACAATCGATTCAGGGACATGGACATCCTCGTGGATGTGGATGTGAATGTGGGTGTGGAAGTGCCACTGCTCCTTGCGATTCCTTTTGTTTGACGAGACAATGGCGATTTGTGCACCGTGAGCAGTCCGCTCCTCGCTCTTTTGTTGCCCTCCTCGCCATCCTTGTAATCCGCCGATAATGGGCCATTGTCAGCTGGGATGTTCGATGTGGACGCCTGATTTCTGATTCCTGATTCCTGACGCCTGCCGATGACGACCAATGACAGCCACTTGGCTCGCCAGTTGATTGCTGACGCACTTTGCCACAGACACGATTCCATTCGACTGGATTGGATTGGATTGGATTGGATTGGATTGGATTGGATTGGATTGGATTGGATTGCCCTACTGGGCGGCACTTTAAGCTCATTAAAGTCCGGCGAAATTAGGTATACGACACTAAGAGCGATTGTAGATTGATTGGAGGGGTGTGAAATAGCCAATAATTAGCCTGCTTAAAAGGATTACCTCGCTATAGTTCGAATAACGGTTAAAGGGGAAGGGCTACATTAAAAGAACAAAGATTTTTAAGTACTTATAATCCAACCTACGGTTAATGAAGGAAAGTACATCTGCACTTGAACAGAATCCGCAACTAGTAAACTCCATTAAAGTGGGGTCTTGTTTCTCAAATAGACTCATGTACGTTTAAAAAGAATAGGAATCTACCCAAATCAAACATGTGGTCAGCCGATGAGGATTGAATCTGCACACCCTGGGGGTTAAAACTTCTAATTCCAATAAAAGCAATGTGACATTTCAATTTCCCCATTTCAATAGTCAAGAGTCACGTTCAGTACTCAAAAGATAATTACACTTTTCAAATGTGAAATGAAAATAACAGAGACCTTAAGTGGAATTAAGTTCTGATGGTTCCAAAGGTTGCTCCTTAAATATTTCGCTGCACCGATTTCATCACACCCGTGACTCAGTTGCCATTTTAAATGGAACCTCTTCAAGGCGCCGTCGACCCGCAATAAAATCGTAAACAATTACTTTTCGCTTTTTGGCCCAGTTATCGGGGCTGTTGCCAACTGGCGAGACCTGTACAGCAGCTCCCCAGTATTACGGGTAGAAAGTCGTCTGAAGTTTCGTGAACATATTGGCCAGAGTCACGGGCCAAAAACAGATTGCTGGATTGCTATCGCTGTGACGTCACAAGGAATGTGCCACGGAGATTGCCACCGATTAGATTCGCTTACAAACAACTCGAAATATGTTAAGTTGTCAAGTGATAGCCGAGGGCTGTTCATTAGCGAAACAAAGTTCTTAGACTTGGCTGTCCTCAAGATTGCTGGGATGTGTTTTTTGCCTACTCAAAAGAGCCAATTAATCGATATTATGTGTTGTTCAGGTCGCTGGGTTCTTGAGATCAACGAGATGTTTTTACAGGGAAATTCTTTGGAAAATTAGTCGTGGGGATTTTTTTAGATTACTGTTGGACCTTCATTTTGGCAAGATAGTGGTTGGAATTTATTTATTGCCTTATCTCTCGATTGAGGGCAAAAACGTGATTTGTATTGGTTAATAGGTGATATAATATCAAATTGCTTTCCTATCTTTGCAGCTGTAATTCGTTCGTTCTTGTTGGCTATGCGAAGCAAAAAGGTTTCTAAATTAAAAATATATTATTTTTAACCCAGTAACATCCTCTTTCCAATCTTTGCTAAGCAGATTAACGATGACCCTGCTGATGCTAAAACAAATACCAAACTCAAATCAATCTTTGTTTTGGCAACTTTTTCGCAGGGCTGGCCGGCAATCAAGCGGATACCGCAAAAAGCTAATTAATTTTTTGCTCTGACCGTTTTGCCGTCAACGGCAGTCGAAAACGCTCATCAAACTAATTGGCCGGCCGACGACGTGGGTGGTCGTTTTCAGCTTTTCAGCATCTCAGCAGCTTGGCCAACTACTCGGCTTGGCTTTAATTGCATGCGCCGGTCGCCGAGAACCTGCCAAAGACAGGCATTTAAAAAGTCGCAGCTTATTGTCTGCCTAATGGCTTCCAGTGAGCCGCGCTGCCGTTTTGGCCAAAACCCATAGCCAACCCAAGGCCCGGCCAAAAGCGTTTGTATTTTCGGTATCTTCGCCGTTTGCCGTTTGGCCTTTTTGACACCGGCGTGTCAACCAGTCGCTGGTATCGTTTAATAAACTTAACAATTTAATTTGCCATTTTGGCAAACAAATTGTTTTGTTATGTCTCGTTTGGCTTCTCTGTTTTGTGAGAGAGTTTTGATTGGTTGGCCATGAGGAGGTTTACATTTTGGACTTCATAATGAATTTAAGTATGATCAAAAAGCTAACATTTAGAGGTCTTAACTAAATATTTTTTAATAGAAAACACTTATATTGAGATTGTTTTTCTGAAAGTGCAAAAGCTTTTCCCACCTCTGAAAAATCTATTAATTCTCGCAAAGAAATAAATATTTGCAGTTGATTATCGCGTTGACAGCCCCATGCGGTTGTGGAACGAGTTGGCAATTCCTCGTTGGCCCCACTTGAACTTTGCGGCCAACTGCTGACCAGCTCCCTAATCGCCCCTCTCCCTCGCACAGCTCCCTCTCTCGCTCGCACACTAAGCGCCGCTATTTGCTGTCAATCATTGGGGTTTTTTTTTCCTTTCATTTTCGAGGCAGTGGGGTGGCGGGGTATCGCCCCCAATCAATAACAATGACTGATTACGATTAAACTCCGTGTCCACGCGCTACTTGGCCATTTGGCTTTTGGCGAGCCTCCATTTGGCAAGGTTTTCACCTGCCGGCGAAAATGCCTGGGAAATGAGTCATACCACAGAGGTATCGTGTGGCCAAAAGTTATAAGGAAACGCTTGACAGTTGGCGCAGGTGAAAGTTTTATTCGGAAGGCTCAGTAAGATCGATGGGGTGAAAACCTTCAAGTGAGCCATTATTACTAGTAAATGCTAGAATAATTATTTTGTTTGACTGTAGTTTGCCATTAATCCTACTTAGAATTGCTTTGCAAATTATAACACACAATCAATTTCGATACGGAAATAAGTTATTTTTGTGGGAGGGTAATAAGTATCAACTAGAATTGAATAATGTTAATTTGGGTTTCAAGCTTCCTATAACATTTCATGCTATATAATTTGTTATGCCCCATTTCTTTGACCTCTAAAATAGAGCTAAGTCAAATAAATGGAACTTAGAGATTCCCGTTCAAATACTGCAGGTGACAGGGCGTTATTTCAGAGTACCTGGTACCTTATCAGTCGATTGGGGACGAAACTCACACCCCGTCTGGGCGGAATGACGTGCGAATCTGGCTTTCGAGCGCCACAGCTGGCGGAGATTTATGGTCCGCATAGTGGAAGCCCCAATCTTTATGGGGCCCGAATGGCAAAATCAAAATAAATCGTAAATAAATCGCGGCGAAATTCCTTGCCAAAGATTCCGTGACACCGCCTCTATCGAATCGTCTCCAGTGGCATCCGCCTTTCTACGCCGGACTTTGCTATCGAACCGTATATTAGCCGTGAGTTCGACGGGCGGACAGCTGCCTTATCGGCCGAGTTTCCTGGCTATTTTGGCCAGGCTAATGAGCTTTAATTGATTCCCTTCCAGACTGGTTTACGACCGTGCCCAGATATCTGGACAGGATCTTGCGGTTTCCGTGTTTTCGGCTTTCTGGCACGTGGCGTCCGCTCGTATCGAATTTTTCGGCCCGACCGCAAAAGCCAAAAGCATATTGAATTTTACACACACACACACATTTGTTGTTCCCAAACATGTAAACAAAAAACCGCAAAGCCAACAAAATATCCACCCCCCGTTTCCCCCCGAATGCGGAAAATGTGGCCTGCGGGCGAATCGTGTTTGACAAGTAATAAAGGTGATTAAAGCAAATCTAAACACTTGCCCCAGGCTGCCCGTTGGCCAGTGAATGAATGCGAATGCCAGTGCTCCACTGGGGGATAACATCCGAATTACGACGGGGACAGGGGTCGAATCATTTGTTAATCAAAATGCAAATGTAATCAATAGAACGGAAGTGCTTGCCCCGCGACAGACCTGTAATTTGGTTATTGTAGTAAATGTAATAACATAATGGATCACTCCCCGGTGAAAGGGGAAAATTGGGTGTTCAAACAGTGGGTGAGGTCTTCAGTTTGGGGTGCATCAATGGAGGGTATACATTTGTAATGAATAAAAGCAGAAATTAGTGGACGAAGATATTTTGAAAGCTACAAAGATCTTGGCTTTGTTTTAAATTGATTGAAGGGGTTCCCTAATAAAAAGTATTAATAATTTTACAATGGATAGAACAGCCGCATATATTTTATAATGATTTTTAATCCTTTTATATATATTTATGATTTTTTCATCTATCGATTAGCCCCACTGTTAGTTGGCTCTAAAAATCGCCCCTTTGCGTAATGAGTCTAGCCGTCGCTCTCCCTTAGCTGCGACCCTACTGCGCCCCAAGTTGCATGTCAAACGGCATGAACATGCTGCAAAAGGTCGCTCCACCTCCGAAAATTCCCCCCCACCCCACCTTCACCACCTGGTCCGCTGGCCTTTTGGCATTTCGGCTGCCATTTTCCTGCGGAAATGTGCGCCAAAATGTTTGCGTGCCTCCAACGAGTATGAGAATGTAATATGTTGGAATATTTGAAATTTAAGAAAAACAACGCGCCAAGGAGGGGTTCGTTTTTTTTCGTATTTTTTGGATATATGTATGAAGGGGGCTGGTTGGGGATGACTTGGCAAACGGCGCCGGCAAATGCGTTCATTGAACTGCCAGAGCGATGCAATAAAATCAACAAAAAACACATTTAAAAGGAAAATAAATATGTGTAGGATAACTGGCGACGAGGAAAAGTTACGACGAAGGGCAGTTGGCTGGGAAAGGGAAAAGGGAAGGGGGAAGTGGGCAAGTGGGAAATGGAAAATGGGAGTGGGACGATCTAAGACAAACAGTGAGCGGATTTATGGGGTCGCCTCGGGTCGCAAGTAAAACGGAAGCGGAAAGACGCGAAACTGGCAACTGACACACAAATGCCGGGCAGAGGGGGGTTAAGACAGGAGGGGGGTTAAGACGGGAGGGGGACTAAGATGGAAGGGGGGAACCGCAAAGGAAGCTGTCGAAGGACTGACAACCCTTGCTGATACGTCTGGCTACAGAGAAGAAAAAAATTAACTGAATAACTGAGCAAATAACAATTATTTAGATAATATATATTTCCTATTAACACATTTTTGTTTAATAAACCAATCTTGTCATTTCAATAATAATAATTGCTTACCAAACCAGTTCCCATAGCTTACTTATTCGATTATCAACAATTCAACATGTTTGATATTATTATCTATCTTCATCTTATGTATTCAAAACAAAACTTTAATGTAGGTGAATTCCTAAACCCAAAGTTTGTTTCCCAGTGCAGTTATCCTTATGAGTTTCTGTCTTGCCTTTTTTGTTGTTTTTTGTTTGGATTGGCAAACGGAAGCGAATTATGTTGCCTTATGCGGCGAAAGGGTTCAAGACACAAGCTCCGTCCGAGGAGACACCAAGCTCCTGGGGTGCAGCGCGTCCTGGGTTGAAATTGATATGCGGACGCAGATGGGGCTCCAAAAAGTCACAGATACTGTATCTCATAGCCTGTTTAATGTGCAGAAAATTTCAGATTTCGGATTTTAATGATCCATTCGGGTATCGGATTTTTCAACGCCCCTGCATTACTTACGCCTCGATGGGCGAGCAATCGCCGAGAGATCTGTAATTGGCACGGTTCGTTGCATAAGCGGTACAACGCGGCGGATTATTAATATTTGCCAACTTGCCGCTGGAAATTCAAAAGATAATCATGCTGGCAAATTATTGTGAACGGGGCCAAACATTTGTAGATTGATTTCCTAATCTGCACTCGCTTCCCGTCGTAAAACAGACTTGCTGCTCCAAAGTATTCAGTAAAACACAAATCAAATCAAAACAGGAGTGACTTCTCGCCTTGTCCAAAACGATAAGATTTATTTGAGCACACTTAGAACTCTGATATAAAATAATTGAACAGCGAAATTCCTCCTGCATTCGATCAGATACTTGCTGCTCAACGATGATTAATCAAATTCCATTGGCAAACAAATAGAGTATGCTTTATATTTAGCGAATGATCACGGGAATTCTCTGAAAACGAAATATCACTTATTTTTACGGCTAAACACGTCACTTTTAAATTCCACATTTGAGAAGCATCCATAAATTTGTTTCGTTTAAGGCCACATAATCCACAAATCAAAGTTGTCACTTTTTCGGTTTCAATGTGAAGTTAAAAGTGAGAGTGAACGATTTTCTTGTCAGCTGCCTGGAAATAAATTCCCAGCGAATATGAAAATCTCTTTCAGTCAGATAGTGAAGTAATCAACACTTAAAGACGCGGTCAAGGTGAAAAGTATTGTTCGTTTCTAAAATAAAACTAAGAGGTTATTAGAGCAATCTTTTTTTAAACCACAAATTATATTTTTAAACTTAAGGAAATCAGTCCACTTCTGGCACCCAGTTTTCCCTGCTATTTTCCAGAAATGGGTGTGTCTGGCTGAAACTGAAACTGTGGCAAATGCCACGCCCCCTTGGCAAAAGGGCAATTTGTTGCGCTTCGTTGCGCGTGGAAATTATGATTTTTGCTTTTGTGAAAATCTCATTAGGCGGTGGAAAAGGATGCCGATTTTTGTGGCCATAAATATAGGTTGCCTGCCCGCGATTTGCAACTCAACTTTGAGCGAAATTGAAAATCTCGACCGCCGTCCTGCGCTTAAACGCGTTACGTGGCATTTTAATTAAGCGCAACGTTTTATGGACACTTCTTTAATGGCACCGCATAAATTCTAGAGGAGAAGTCGGCGGCTTGGATCGGCGGTTTTAGGACCTCTTTTCAGATCCAGGGCATAAAACGCACGGCGGGCAGTCGGAAAGTGAATTTTATGCCAATCATTAAACAAAGTTGTGGGGCCGAACCGCTTTGTATCGGGAGTTTTGTCGTTGATAACTTTATCCCCAACTTTGTAGCGAAGCGGAGCGATCGTCTGCTTATCGATTGCCTGATAAATGTTTGACACAGTGTGCGAGAGCTCCACTCGAGGGTGTCATTCAACCCGACTGCAACTGTATCTGCTGTTTGTATCTGTATCTGGTAAATAGGTTTTATGGTTCTTAAAGCCATGCTCTGTGCGACTAAATGTTTGTACAAGCATAACGTATTGGTCACTGCCGTGAATCACTATTAATGTAAATGTCTAAATATATTTTGAAGGAAAAGTGTTGTTCCCTGCAATATTAGTCACACTTTTAGATGCTTCTATTATATTAGGAAATATGAACTATATAAGAAATTGTCTGTTCCCTAATGCTTTCAAAGAAATACTGAATCAGTGATTTGCTCTATCCCAAACTCAAAGTTTATGAATAAAGATGGTTATTTATATCCACTAAATTATTGGTCTTATGGAAAAATGGCTGTATGCATTCCATCGTGTAAGTTAGTAAACAAACGTCTCATAAATTTTCTAAAAATATTTTGTAACTAAGTGATTCATGTTTTAGGAATGCAAAACTGCTTCTGTAGTTTAGGTAACACTAGTGAATTGGATTATCCATTTATATACGATTTAATTTATAATGAATGCGCAGCCACAAACTGCTCGTGATCAGCGCTGATTTGGCTCATTTGTACCTTAAACGATTCGGAGCTCATTTACTCCTCGATTTTTGCATATCTCGCGAGCAGCACGAATTCCGAATTGGAAACGGAATGATTTATTTGCATATGCAACACCGAAATGCACTCACAAAATGAGCTTTTAAGTGGCCGGCCCTCGACTCTTGACTTATTTCGTTTTTTTTTTTTTTTTTTTTTTGGGCCTGCGTTGACTTTACCCTTTTGGGGGAAAAAAACCCAAAAAGTCGCCGCGAACTGTCACCAAGTGCTCCACATTTGTGTGTAAAGCTTATTAAGAAATGCTTATTCCGCTTTCCGTCCCTCTCTTTTTGGGGGAGCCTCCATCTCCCTCTCGTTTTTTATCGAGTTTAATGGATTTTTAATGAGTCTGAAGCGCGGCTTTTGACGGCATTTTCGGAAAGTGCAGTTTCATTATCGCTTAATCCTGTTTGCCTTCCAGGAAGGCGGAAGATAAATATATTCCGAATGCCAGCTGAGAGGGAGCGTTTTTAAGACCACTGAGATCGGATGTTCGATTATATTATCGAAGTTTTTATTGATTAATCCGATTGTGATTTCGATTTCTATTAAACACTATAAGCAAAATTACCAAATACAAAAAATTTCAATATTATGCAGTAGACTCGAAACTTCTTCCACTCTGGCTTTCACTTTCATCTCCGGACAGTGAATCTTCGTCATCGATTACCACAGTCAACTCGGTATAGTAGGACTTCACCACAATTAGGGAGTAGCCGAGCAACACTACAAAATAAAGTTCTTATTTCTGTTCTAGATACTAAGTGCGACCTTACAGGTTCTTGCGACCATCCAGCCATCTAGCAAAACGGTAATCAAAGTAAACAGAAAAATCATGTAGTTTATCAGCAGCCAGATTCCGATAATAATGCGATTTTTCTAAATCGTATAGACCGTGTTTACATTGCCAATGAGATCCTTTTACACTCACGTATATTGCGGCATAGATCAGCAGGAAGTGATCTATCATCAGCAACCAAAGCAGAGTCGAGAATCCGGCTATGCAGGTCTGGGTGTCCATGGTCCGGAAGAACTCGACCACGTCATCCGGATATTCATTCGCGATGACCATATTAAAACCAATGCCGCCCGTGACAAGATTAAAAATGCCGAACACAGCGCCCACTGTCATCGTGCCGTATTTTAGGGGCACGCAACACAAAAATTTTCGCAAGTGCATGTTTTTTCCAAAATTATTTATAATAAAATATAACGCAAAGAGCTTGTGATTCAAGAAATGTATCAAAAATTGTTGCCTACTTTCCGGTGCATTTTTAGGTGATTTTAAACATTAAAGAAATTATTACGAAAATCCCTTGCAGCACCAACTAAAATTGTTTTAAGAGCTTAGCTTGCTCAATATACGTTATAAATAGGATTCGTGGAAATTGGAGTCCAAAAGTCAATTCGATACTGAATCACCTGTCTGTCGGAAAGTGGCGAGCTTACTGAAATTACAGTTAGTGGTAGCCCGTAATCCTACACACTCGTCTCTAGTATTTGGCCATCGGACAGTTCCGAGAAATCTAGGTTTGTAGACAGCAATTAGATAGACAAAGACAATGCCAAACAAATCAAGTCAAATACAATTACAAATACAAGTACAATAAACGGCCTGGCATTTTATCAGCTCCGAATCAGACGTAACATCAGTCCCAGAGTTCTCGAGTGTCGGGCCCTCAGATCGCCAGGTTTCGGTTTACAACGCAAAAGCGAAAAGAATGTAAAAAGGGTTTGCTGCCCCCACATTCCTTTGATCAAACGAGTGACGCGGAAGCGACGCAGATAGCTGATAACAGATAGCAGTTGGCATTCCAAGACCTCGCCTACGTTAGTCATGGCTAAAATATTTGGCCAAAACCAGCCAGCCCCTTGCATAATGGGGCGCAGAGTCAAGACCCCGAGTTAAGGTCGTTCGCCCGGATCGATCGGATCGATAAGCGAATTTGGTACTGCAAAATGTGCGATCGAGTGGGGGAGTCGAGTACTGGTACTTCACTCCAATTATCAGCTAGGAATTTTAATTGGCCTTCATTGGCTTCAGATCATCGAGACTGCCCTGCATTAGCTAATTGTACGCGATCATCGAGACTGCATTATATTAGCTAATTCAACGCGACTGTACTTCAATAGTTACCGAATGTGACTGACCTAAGTCACACTGATTATAAAACTTTTTTTTAACCTAGGCACTGAAATAGACGGACCTCTGGATTGAGGTTAAGCAAAATAGATCGGTTTTTAATGCCACTCCAGCAAAAGTAATCTAAAATAGCATCATTTGCCATATGTAAACCGTGGTCAAGCTTGGGGATTACCAGGGTTGTTCCTTTCCCTAAAAATAATCTTCATTCATCGGGAGGAAAGTTAGAAGATACAAGGTTAAGTACAGTTGAGCCCGGTTATCGAAGAACCCGTTTGGCGTGTGGCAAGGCTTTCACGCGGTGCTCGGTATCGTTTTATCGATATCGCAAAAAATGTTACTTCAGTGGTTAATCCAAAATACAACAAGGTATTTGACAACCGTACTAATTGATTTGATTCTCGTGCCAGCGGGTTGCGGCAACAATATGTTGGGAAACCATGGCCGATAACCGAAGTCATGATACCCTGTAAAAAGTAAAGTTTTTGGTAATTTAAAGCCTAAAAAGCTATTTTTAAGAAACTTATTCTTTTAGCTTTTAATTAAAAACGGGTTTTTAAGTAATAATTTAAGTATTCTCTGGACATTTATCTATTCATTGATTTTAAGTACTATATTTCTTTATTTTCAGTTTATTTGACAATTAGTTTTACCCAAAAATCGGTGGAAAATTTTCGGTGCATTCTAAATACTTGGAATTCCTTTGGTATAAATATTTACATTCTAGACCCGAATTAAGACCTCATTACCTTCAAGCTTAAAACTAAAGCCTGTCGGAAAGCAATGTAAATTCCCTATTGCTAAGATTTGTTTTTGCGCAATGGAATGTCAGACATTGCTAACACCTAGAACCAAGAAGAAGTCTGGGAAGTTGGATGAAAATTTCCCCTTGGAAACTAGAGGTGTGCATAATTTCGGTGTGGAAAAACCAAGGGAGTCAGCAGTTCCACGGGCGAATTCCAGTCTTTTGTATCTGTTGATAGACAAATACAGCGCTTCGCAATGTGGAATATTCCGAGAGCCTTTTGGGTTCTTTAGCCGCCAGTTGCCTCACTGATAAGACAAAATGCGTTTTGCAATAGCGGAACACGGCTTTATAAGCCCCCATGAGCAGACCTATTTTCTGTTTGCCTTCGAGGAACGGAAGGGGGAGGGGGAGGGTTCTCGGAGGTCTTCGCCTTGCATGTTACAGGAAATAAACAACAGCCCGTAATTATGCAGCCCAAATAGTCGTGTTTATAGCAGATTTCCAGCCCAGACGCTCAGCCAAAACATCCGAATCATGGTAAACCGTATCGCATGGATACGAAGAGTATGGCACATGGCATATGGCACATGGCAGAAATCATCATCATAAACAGCTCGTCGGCTGTCTTTGGCTGGTTTTGTTGTCAGCACAATCACAATTACAATCACAAAAAGACCGCCTGGCGCTCTACTATATACTGGTAAAATCGGTGGGGGCGGGGATACACTGAGCGGAAGTTTGGCTAGCGATAAAAGCCAGCCAGAAAGGGAGAGTTCTCTGTGCATAACCCAAAAAGAAAGCTGCGGTTCCTGCGGGGCTTTTGTGGCTTCGGAGGCAGTAAAATAGGCGGAGTGGGGGATCCCCAAGTGGGTCGCTTGCAGTTGACACAAGCTATTGCAATGACAGGTGGGAGTGCTTGGGGAGACTTTAAAAACAACTGGGGAAAGTGATCGTGGGGAGTCTGAAGTTGTAATAGTGTAATTGCAGGAATTACTGCTGTAAAACACATGAATTGCTTATAGGGAAAAACATCTAATAACAATTTACGAGTGGGATTCACATTTTTTTGCTAAGGAATTTTAATAAATTAAAAAATGTATTTCCAAGACACTTTATAAATATTGTACTCAACTTCATATTTAAGTAGCTTTGGTAATGTTGAACAAGATAAGCACCTGTTAAAATTTCGAAACATATTCGTAGAAATTCCATTCATTTTATTACGTGTGGTTTCGAAACAAAATTCCTTTTGCAAATTTATCAACGATAATTTCCAATGGCCCCTTTATTGAACAGAAGCCATTGTGTGTTTCCGTTTCGCGATAATTCTGCCCCATAAAAAGTGTCCCCGAAACAAAGCTTCCGAACTGGAATGCCGGCAAACAAAAAGCACCTGAAAACCAATCGATTATCACTTTTGATGGGCTGCCAAAAATGCGCTTATCTAAGTGCGCAAATAGCACTTTGGCTAACGCCAAACCAAGCCCACCGGCACCCCCGGAATTTCGCTCAGTGCACTGTCAGTCATCCAGTGAACACTTTATCGATACGGCGAGGGCGCCAAAAGGCGGAGAAATGCGTGTCAGATGGGACAGTCCAAAAGGAGCTCCCTATCTGCCGTTATAACAAATAACGAATAACGAATAACAAATAACAATAATATGAAAAATAATTGTGTCTTTCTGTTTGCTCTGCATGTCAGCCCGAAGCGCCGGCCAGGTGAGAAAGGTGCTCCTCCAGCTCCGGAGGGCCAGTGCTCAGCCTTCCCATTTAGATACAGATACCGCGGCAGTGCGCCGATTGGGCTGTCAGTATCTTTATATTAATCAATAAGAGCAGCCCGATAAGATTGCCGAGCCGCGTCTGCTGCTGCTGCTATCTGGTGGGGCAAAGTGGGTGGTGGGTGGTGGGTGCCTAGTAAGGGGGAGAACTGGGCGGTCAGTGGGTGGCTATCCTCCAAAACCAGACACTTCGGCCACTGAGTAGGAAACTTAAGATAAATAAGTTTCAGTTACTTAAATTGAAAATAATATTATTTATTCTCAGTAGAAAGCACAAATCTGTTGATCCCAGAAAGAAGAAAGGGAAATAAACTTTTTGGTAAAATGTATTAAACTTTCTTTCAGTGGACTCGATAACATTCCTTTTTGACATTCGCCCATTGATAAATGCAATGTTTGTGCAGCATTTATAAGTGTATAAATTATATTGTTTCTCCATCTTGGGGGGTTCTTCTTGTCGTGCCCCCAACTATGTATCGTGAACCACTGTGCCCCATCAATTTCGTGTGCGACAATAATATTTACATAAAAAAGCAAATACTCGCCAGACCAATTTGTTATTCAAAGTAATAACAGGCGAATGCCCCGCAAAACATCTGCGCAGTAAAAAGGCTATCGAAAGGTGCCATTTGTTTTAAGTGCTGTAAAGGCTAATTGCTCAGAAATATGGCAGCTTATATAAGGGTTAAGCATCTTGTCCCTTAGTTGTCCTAGTCTAAGTTTGTTTGTTATTTCTGGCCTTTAAGACCAAAACATCGATAAGAAGCCGAAGCACATGTCTGGCCAAGTGCGAGGGAATTAAATTTATATAAGGTGTGCGATTGGCAAATTACTGGCGGTATTTATAACATTTTAAAGATATGATAGCAAAGGATAGGCCAGAAGCGATTGGCAAAAACAACGATTTCCAGACAATCAAAGCAGTTGGGGGTGTTTATCTGTAGGATATCAATTAGTAAACTTTCAGCCAGACGACATCGATATCAACATGAATCCAGTGGAACGTTTCGTCCCAGGAAAAGTGGAAAAGTGCAGTATTTGCCCACACATTAGCAAAGTCAACAGCGGCAGATTGGAGGAATAAAAGGAGGACTCCGCCACTTCGAAAAGCGGAAATCGCGGCGTGAAAGTCGGAAAAGCATTTTACAGCAAAAGCCTTTTAAGGCTGAAGACCGAATTGATTCCACCATCGAATGTTCCAACGGGGAGCATAAATCAAAATCACTGACATTGTCAAGGGGCCTTAGCTTCGTTTGATTTCGAAGAAACAAAACTTAATTTACGACTTGGCCCCTGGATCATATCATGTTCATATCATATCAAATTATGTCCAGATAGCTAAGGCCCTTGTCCACTTTTCGTAGCCATTCGTCTGGGTCAGCATTATGTTTCTACGTTCCAAGATTGGCAGCTCTGTCTTGATTTCGGGATTTATCTCAGTTTTGGCATCAACAATAAGCAGAAGTAGAAGGCTAATTTGTAAATACCATATTTGTTTATAAACAAGTAAATAATAATGACTAAGGGAGGTAGGAATCCCCAGAGGCGAAGGTCACTCCCAACTTGTTTGTTCGATTTAAAATTCCTGATGCGTAATGACCTTAAGGTAACCCCAAGCAAATGGGTTTTCCGACATTCCCGAAACAACTATCGTTGTCTCCAAAGCTTGTGGCACTTTTATTGAAGCCCAATCCCATTTATCAATGCCATTGTGAGTGATTGCGGAAAACACGTTTCTATTCGCAATTTCCTATCGGCGAGCACGTTTTTAAAACGCGAGGCGAAACTTTCCGCTGTTGACCAAAACAATGCCGATCAAGATAATCACCGATTGGGCCAGAACCGATCACCGATATCGAGACTAACAATGACAAGTTTGGGGCTTTGGATACTTCGGTGGATATGGCCTTGGTTGGATGGATTTCCATAACGAGAAAACCGACCAAATTCGAACCGAATTCTTATCTGGGCAATGCAATTAGAGACCGACTTACATACACTTAGCTCTCGGTATTTATAGAGGCAATACCAAGAAGTACGGGTATATATTCTGGGTGTATATCTCTGGTACGCCTTTCGTTCTCTGCTATCACCGGTTGCCAGAGGGCCAGACACCAAAACAGTTCTGCCTCCCCATCTATTGACAATTCAATTAACGTTTTGAAATTATTTCGTGATAAGCGTCGCTGTTTTGGGGCAACGCCACAGGAAAAAGAGAAATTAAACAGCACCCAATAATGCCCCAGCAACTTACTAATAAAACAAGAACCAGAGCTGCGAAGAACGGAGGTGCATGGTTATCACTAATTGAGCCATAAACGTGGCTCTCAACTTCTTGTTAGACCATTGAAAGAATCGCTCTTCAAAATAAAGCTGTTGTTAACATTAACCCGAATAAATCCCATAGCAACCCAGGATGAATTTCACCAAGGGTTCTCCAATACTTGAGTGGGATTTAACCAGAACAAAATCAGTTAAGGTAGAAACATGACGGAAATTAGGAAAGAGATCCCAAGGTATCTCCTAATGGAAACTTTTACAAAGTTTACGTGAAGTGAAATCCCCGTGTTATCTGTTTTTCATTGATGAACTTCAATGTTTAGACAAAAAGATTGAAGGTCTGGAAAAGAAATAAAATATGAAATGATAAGATTATTTGGAGTATGGGTATAGCCCGCAAGATAAATAAAAATTGTTTGCAAATTAGTATTGCTAAATTAGAAACTAAAGCTACTATGTTATAGGTTGATATGATTAATATTGGAGAATATCTTCTTAACAACATTTTAATGACTGTAAGCTTTTAGAAAAAGGGTTAACATTGCATAAAACTTTTCTTAATAATTTCAATTTGAATTGAATTTAAAATTCAATTTCATTACGGACAGTCGAGATTTCTTGGACTCATTTCTGGATATCTTTGTCTGGTCTTTACGGCGAGGAAGTCACCTGTGAGAACGACAATTGCTTGCCTGGCGCCAATCAAAATCGACACTATCGAAAGCCCCATGTAAAGCTACCATAAAAAGTGCCGCTAATTTGGCCCTTGATTGCTCATTTATTTGCTCGGCGGGCGTTCATTGCCATAATCGGCGATTCCCCAGCAAATATATATTAAGCCCCGGGCACTCCGCTTGCATTAGTTATATTAAATTCCAGCCATCCATCAGCTATAAAGGACACTTCCTTTTCCCGGAACAGCGGAGTATTTCGAGTGAAGTGAGTCAGAAAAGTCAAGGTTCGAACTTATATTGACCCATTAAAGTTTGATTTACGAAGAAATTTAAGCCTATAAACTACTAAAGTTTTGTCAGTCCCAGAATTAATATCTGCCTTGAGTGAGTAGACAAGCTTTTATAATGGGAAATAAAAAAGAGATATGTGAAAGAGAAAAATTAATAAAGACGTTTAATATTACCGAATTACCAAAACAGAAAAGTTTTCATTTATATTTGCTGAAGCCGTGTTAAAATTCCTTCAAGAGTAACGATAAAATGAATTCCCTAGAAATTTAGCACACTTTTGAACGTTTCTCTTTGGGCCATCTTCACATCCGCCTTAATTGCAAGTGGAATTTTACGCATATTGAATACTGCCAAAAATAATCGCACCGGGTCATAATTTGCATATTCGATTTATGAAGGGGTTCAGACAGTGGCGGAGATTTGCGGAATGCCTAGGGCACGATAAATACCTCAGCGGTACAATAAATAATAATAAGAAATACTCGAGGCGTTGAACGATTCAATCAACTCGAAGTCCCAGCCTCGAGCCAACTCATGCCAAAATAATGTTGTTGTTCATTTAGAACAAATAAGCAAATACTGGCTGTAAGCGAGGTGGGTTCAGGAAAAACCTCTGTAGACGGAACTTGGCGAAGACGTCGCCCAGTTTTTGCTTCACGGGTAAGGAATGCCAGGTATTCCAGTTATTTATTTCGGCACATTAACAACCCACCAGACATGGGGACATCCGACCTCCCGCCGACCCCCTTGCCCCTTTGGCCACAATTCAAATTGATTGCCAAATAAATTAAAAGTGTAAGGAGAAAAAACATCCACAAACAGCTGGAGAAAACGTGTAAGAAACGGAGAACAGTATAATTTAATTAGCGTTCGGTTGTTGGCATTTTATAAGTATTCGACACTCGACGCTTCCATTGTAGTGCTCGCTTATTATTATTATTATTTTTTGTCAAATATTTGCCCAATCGCAGCTGATAACGATGTTGAGCGATCGATGTTGGTTTGTGATTTGCAGGGAAATTCCCTTTGATAAAATAATTGGCATACTTTCGGAACCGAAGGTGCTTTTCCCCATCCCCCTCAACAGAAAAAAATGGGCTTGGCCTGGCTTGGCCAAGTTTGTTGCTCTCTGGCGCGACGAGGATGATGATATAACTTGTACAACATTTGATAGTATTATCGAATATTTGCACACGCGTCAATATTCGCCCTGAAGGGCACTCCAACCAAATATTTGATTTCCCGCCGGCGGTGTAAATATCTAAATATGTTTATCAAAACTGTTGCATTGAATGGGCGAGTGTGATGAACTGGCCAGAGAGCCAAGGATTCTGGCTGAGTAACTTGAGATGTTGTCATCAAATTGACACTCATCACCTTTAAATTGTTTTCGACTTACCATCAGGAGGTAAATAATCTTGGCATAGACCGTAAGCTGTGGTAACCTGAAATGAAGAATTGTACTTAGAAGCTGGCAGAAAATTATTAAAACTTATTTCTAAACTTATCAAGGAAACTAAAGAATTTGTAGGTGCAAACTTGCAAACTTATATTTTAGCTTGTAAATCACAATGTGAGATTTATGGTGCAGTAAAACCTTGTTCTACTTGCCGAAAAATCCCCTGCCTAAATTTAGGCAACAACTCTCTTTTAAGATTTATCTGCCACTTAAACTCGAACTTGTCTTTCTCAGATCTACATTTTTGGTTGCAAGATAAACTTAAAGATTTATGCATAACTCGGGTGGAATATAATTATTTGCACAAGGTTGCGCCATAAAATATTATATATACCCAAATTTTAAGCTTAAATAAATTATGTCAAGCAATCAAATGCAAGTAGGGTTAGTGATTTAAGTTTAAATAAATTATGTCAAGCAATCAATTGCAAGTAAGGTTAGTGATTTAAGGCTGTACTTCTCTTGATTTCCATGGACTTCGTATAAATTGAAACCGCAAACAGGAACACCCACAGCACATTCAATTATGACAAAACAATATTATGTGGAGCACTGCGGGCACGTGAGCCTCCAGTTATATGTACATATGCATAAATCACCTACATCGAGCGACTTTTTGACAACGCAAATTAGGAAGGACAGTTGCAGGAGCAGCACCATAAATTCACTTGAATTTATTATGCAATTAGTTAAAGACCTGCATTGTCAGATGGCAAAGGTTCCGGCTGAAAGTGGAGCAAGCCCGGAGGTCTGTTGGCTGTCAGAAATGTTCGGAAGAAAAGAAGGGGACCTTGAGCGGGCTTTTCACTTAAATCTCGCTGGGAAATCCCTGTCGTTTTCTCAGACTTTTATCAGCCTGAACTTGGTTCTGCTCCACCACTCGCAAGAGGCCAACAGAAACCTTGAAAAGTTGAAACTTCGAGACCCGTTGGCCCCACCCGTGACCCACTTGAGCAGCTTGGATTCGCGTTTTCCATTTCCATTTAATAGAACTTTATATCCAGCAAGAAAGTGGCCACCGAACGACGCAGCCTGCCCTTGGGCTTCCCATAGTAATTTGTGTCGTTCAGGCGGTAGAATCCCGCGGGCAAGTAACCCGGAATGCTGTGGTTCTCCAGCCGAAAGTTGCGCACGTTGTAGAAGGCCTGCGGGGAGAAACTTTGACCCAGGCCTTCCAACACATTCAATCACATTGGAATACAGTACGCACTGGCTGGATGGGACAGCGGTCGGCCAGGCTGCCGTACTTGAACACGTTCCGCAGCCAGACCTTCATCAAGCTGGCCTGCAGGAGTTCCCGCAGGGTCTTGCAGGTGTCCATGTCGTAGCTGAAGAGCATCTGGTACCGACTTCTGCCGTCCAGCAGCTGGAGCAGACTAATGGTGGTCCTCAGCCCGTTCCTCAAGGTGCGGTTCAGGTGGATGTCCAGGTTGAGCTCACCTCTGGGGGTCAGCCATCCCCGGATGCCCGAGCAGAACTCATCGCTGCACTCCGCACTCACATTGGTGAACTTGCTGCGAAGAGCTTTCTTATTGTTTAGGAATAATATCTATTACTTTAGCTGCTAGTTACTCACTGAAGGCTTCGCAAAAGAACAGTATTAGCAAGAGTATGAGCAACATATCCAAGTACTGACTAGTAACTAATTTGAATAGTATTTGGTTTGATTCATATTCCACTTACTGAAGGCACTCATTAGTCAGGCTCGAACAATTGACTAATTTCACTAAAAAACTAGGTCATTAATGAATCAAAACAATTTAAATTAGTCAAAATATAATTCATGAAAGAGAAATTTAGTTAATCAGGGAACTACTCATATTGGTACTCTGCTCAGTTCTCCTGCAAAATTATCTTGTGAAATTCAACAGAAGAAATTCCGAAAAATACTTGACTCCGTATCCACCATAAATTACACCACCAAACAGTTAGCAGACAGCGTTTAACACCGATTAAGCCACACTACTCCAGATCAGCGGAAAATCTAAGTCAGCCCCCCACGAAGACCCATAAATCAATCGGCAGTCCATCAATCAATCAATCAGCGGGCCATCAATTACTCAGTCTGTCAGTCCGTATCACACTCCGTCCAAATGGCAGAGCTCTGATCTCGATCTCGATCTGGATCTGGATCTAAATCAGACTTGGGGGACGGGGCTCCAGGCCGATCTGTCTGCCACATAAAGATTCAAGTTCAGTGCAACCGAGTTGCGGGGTAACCGTAAAGCAAACTGAAAGTCGCGCTGACGTTTGGCTGTTCCACGTTGTTTTGGCTCTCTGGGTTGTTTGGGTTGTTTGGCCGCGTTGTTTGGCTAAGCGGCGTTTAATTGGAAACACAGTTGGGTGTTGGTTTTGACCGGTCCGCTGTCTTCATCGCGGGCCATCAACTTTCAGCAGCTGCGGACAGCTGATGGACGTGGACATTTGGATTCTCGTCGTTCTCAGCCCGACTCCTGCGACTACCAGATAAACCCGTTCAAAACTCGACCAGGCTCGGCGATTCACATGCGAATCAGATGCGAATATTACGCATACGTCGTGTGGTCGGTCTTGCGGCGCTTTTGGACACGGCGAAATGTTTGCCATTTTTCTCACTCCCCCGTCTACACTGGCAAAAATTTAAAGTAATTTTTTTCAACTTGATGTGTTTTAATTAGTTAGTAAAAAAATTTCAATACAAACTTTGATTTGTAGGATCTTTAATACTTTCTGATGATGAGAAAACTTCTATTGAGACATTTTGGATTTCTACTGATGTGAATAACAAACCAAGATATTTTCCTCTCTGCACTAGCTCTTCCCCTGCTGCTTCCCCTTGACTCCTTGCTTAATTGCCGAGCCGCGTGGAGCGTTTAATTGCAAATTATTCAAATGCCGCAGCTGTCACTGCTGTCATAACCAGTCGGCGCAGCTGTCCCCTCCGTCCCACTGTGCAAGTCCCCCCTTCCCCTCCCGCTCCACCTTCCCCTCCCCCTTCCAGCACCCCACTCATCCTGGGGAGCTTGCAATTATGTCTCAAATTAACACAGCAGCCACCACAGAGCGCCCCACCAATCCCGCGATTGCCGGCGCCGCTAAAAAAAAAACAACACCAAGAAAATGTGTAAAGTTATTCCCCAACTTTAGCTTTTCGGCGTTGTTGTTGTCAGATGAAATTAGGCATGAAATGTAGTTTGAACCTTTGTGGAAATATTTTTTAGCAGCACTCACAAGTGTTCGCTCTCTTTTATGTGGCCATGTGTGTAAGTCGACCACGTGGACGGGTTGCTGGGTGGTGCTTCCAGTTGGGCTACCTTAATTGTTGCCAAGTCCACTCGGACTGTATCAATATTTATATTCCGGAGCTGATAAAAGCATTTGCCGATCGCCCTCAGCTATCTTTATCTGTTTAGTACTGACCACAGCAGTCGGAGAACATGCCATTATGAACTATATGGCAAATGCAATTCCGATAATCTTTACGGCCTAGCACAGTGGGATAAATTGGGTACAGGAAATGGGAAAAGGTCTCCGATAAGGTGATCAAAAACTCATTAGTACGTATCTCACAAGAACAAAACTTGTGAGCTAATTTGTCTTTGGTAATATGGAAATAAACCTAGAGAAGTAGTAAGCCTTTTGTACTTGTCCTTAGGTTCATATTTTGTGGGGGTGATGGAAAAATACTCGAGATACAAAATGAATTTCAGTACGGAATTAAATTTTTAAATATTGATAAGACCTTTTTAATCCTTTCATTTAAATTTATTTCTGGTGTTGTTGTCCTGCGATTTATTGTTGATAGGGTTTCAAGATCTGTTCCACGGTGGGTCGGCAACATTTTCCGGCAACATTTAAGAGGTGGGCAACATTGCAGCTGCTGGTTGCTGCTGCTGGCCAGCGTCTCAGGTTGCATTTATATGCAAATAGCTAAAATTGTTTTCAATTTGCCACCGCCGAACGCCTTGGCCATCGACAACACATTCCTTTGGCCAACTTGCGGCTAATTTAATGGCTAATTGTCTGCCTGCTCGCCTCTCCGGTTGCAGTGGTTGCAGTTGCTTGTTGGCCGCATTGATTGCTGATGAAGTTGTGATATTTGCGATAAAAAATGTATGTGATAAAAATTACTGAGCAGCCGGGCAGGAATTTCTTAATTGTCTGAAAGAACGGCCTGCTGCTGCTGCTACTGCTGCCCCCTGAATTAATTGTGTGGCAAACTCCACGCACAAGGACACCAAACCTCGGCGGTGACAGCAGCAACATTATCAACGGGAGCAACATTTGCGAGGCGCGACATTAGCGGCGAATGTCAAACGCGCTGAAAGCTTTTAATTAACTTTATGCCAGGGTGTGGTTTTCCAGTGAAAGATAATCGCAAACTGGTTTAACCCAGAATCGAAATGGAGGGCACAGGAAGAATAGGTCGCTAAGTGTTTTTCGTAACTATGTTCTGGGTTAACCAATTTAGAAATTACCCCCATTAAATCATAATAAAACTGGCGAATTCAAAGGTGCTTCTCCAGGTTAAGCTATCCATGAACTACTATTCTACCCAACCCAGGAAAATCCAGCACTTTAGAGGAAATTCTTCCAATTGAATCGAGAGACGTCTGGCCTGGTTGGCGTTTCAAGGAGTTCAAAAATCGAAATATACAACCTCGGGAACTTCAGGGCCACTTGAGCAAGCCTAAAAATAGTCGACCATGTCATTTGCACACAGATTTCCGGGAAACTGCGTGCTATCTATCCGATCTATCGATCTATTGGATCCATTGGGTTAGGCTTAGCCCTTTTCAGCACACACACGCACACACACACACACCCCGCACAACAAACAATAAACAACAAGCGATCGGGCAACGATCGGATCGAATTGAAAATGCGCAGTATGATGTCCGATTTACATTGGCCGAGCAATGCAAATGTGATTGCCATTTTTATGAGCCACCGGCAACTAAGTAGTGGAAATGCCTGAAGTTGGTATTGAGTATTGGTGGACGTGGTGTTTTAGTGCCGTTTCTGATTACAACTCTAGTTTAGTGTATTGCCCAACGAACTTGACATAATGACAACCGTTGCCAGTTCTTGATGAATTAACCGATCTCGCTTTTATGGCCCAATGGGGTGACTGCTGGCCAAGATTTATGCAATAGTTCGATTGAATTGAATAATATGTTGCACCTCGGATAGATTATATCAACGGGTTAATGGCTTGATCGGCGCAAACCCGTTTGACGGGTGTTGATCTCAGGGGTTTCGAGACTACGAGAACACTATTGGATTCGATTTAAGGTGCTTTATGTAAACAATAAGTAAGTATGAATCATAATAGATTAAGTTCCCTTTAACTTTTCTAAAACTATCTCTCCAATTATTCCTCCTTTTCTCAGTCAATTAAGAACTCTTTTCTGTTCACATCACCCTCTTAGAAATGCAATCAGATTTTCATTGAATGCCAAACCCATAAGCATCATTAACATCATCGCCTTCAAATTGTCATTTAATAAAGTGAGTGCCAAGAGCCACGAAGCGAAAACAATTCAAGGGGGATATAGCACACACATTATGTTTGTGGAAGGGGGGAAAGTGGGGGAGCAATCCCATCTAAACGTCTGATGGCACTTTACAGTTAGAGATTCGAGCAGATGCAATTCAATGTCAATGTTCCTTCCACGGAACCCCACCGCCCCCTTCAGCCACCCACAACACTGGCTTTCAGCGTCTGGCAAACTTGTTGTTGTTGTTGGCTCTTGACTGCATATAAATATCCAATAATTATTGGCGTCTAAATGCTTCGCCTGTAATTGCATTCAACATGTGCGATTGCAATTGGCGGCGCCCTCAGTGGAAGCGCTGATGTTGTTGGTTTTGTTAACTGAAGTAATTAAATGGCAATTGAGCTTGGCAGAACATATCATCAAGTGCTCGAAGGAAGTTGTTGAAAGGGTGGAACCATCACTTAGCGGGGGCTTAGCTGGAAATCAAGGGGAAATTATAGGTCTGCAAGTTGCGATTATTAAAGGTAAATGGATGAACTAAGCGCCCTCAAGAAAGCACTTTGATAAATGCAAAAAGGTATAGAACTTACATTTGTACATTTGTAGTTTATTAGTGACACATTTTAACTGCGACACAGCTTTACACCCTCACCTGAGCCATTGGAAAACTCAAACAAAATATCCCCCTATCATAAAATCAGAACTATTCCCCGCTGTTTATGGTCCTTAACCCCTTAAAATTATATTGCCCCCGCCGCCAAGTGCCACTGATTCACACCCATTAATTATTCGGGTAGCTTAGGTCAGTAATGCGCTGTGGAATGCAAAACAAAGCGAGGCAAGACATGTGATCGCAGGCGATAAAATACTTGACGCACGTTTTATTTTTAGTGGATGTCTAGACCCACCTGGTATTTTGGTATTTAATCGATAAATATTGCCAATTGTGTGTTTATATATATTTAGCCATATCATCGTTGTACTTTGCCGTTCGGTTCGCCAGCCCTTGCGAATGCCAGTCGAGCGGCGAGAGCTGTGGAAATATTTTCCCATGGTGTTGAAACAACGCCCACGATCAAGTGCATCTCTCCCCACTCCTTTCACTCGACGGCTTTCCCATGATTCTCCGCCGGATTCCTCGCCTTTAGCAGCCGCTGAAGAGCGGCCCACGTTCTCCATTCTTCGGAGCTCTGTGTGGAGCTCGCATGTACAAATTGGCAAACACGCAACTCATGATCAAGTGCAATCTTTTTGACATTAATATGACAACGGCAGCAGGAGAACACAGGCAGCTGACCAGCGAACAAGCGGCGAAAAATCAATTATGCGCACGCGGCACAAAGGCAAAAGCCCCACCGCACCAATGACAACTGGGACTCCGACTCCGACTCGAAATGGGACTCCAACTGCGGAGTCGGGAGACATAACTCCTGCCCCACCAACTCCGAGTTCCCTCCGCTGATTGAGTATGCGACACAGGCAGCTCCAAAGTGGCGAACGCTGATGAATGTCTGTCAAATTGTTGACACGCCACGCAGACGCAGATGGGAAGATGGAGAGACATCGCTGACATTGACACAATGCACGCGGAGTGGAGGGGATTCGAAAAGGGGGAGGGGGATATAGATTCAGAGGAACCAACCCATTGATACCCAGTAAATCAAAACATCAAGAGGGATATGGATATCTGATATCTGAGTAATTTAAATAGAAGTTCAAATGATTTGTTACACTAATTATTTTATTTGATCTTAAATATTTAGAAAGGTAATCCGAAAGTCTATCATCCCCATTGAAATGCCACATTTTCCAGGGAAACTCCACTCGAGAGGCGACAAAGTTGCACAAAGTCTGCCCATGATGATCACGATCGTAATCAGGATCGGCTGATGATCATTCGCGGAAATATTTTATGCCATTTAATTTCAGGCCTCCCCTCCCCCGCGAAACCATCCCTGTCTGCCATCTAATTGAGTTGTTAGCCAGCTATATAGCTACACAGATATATGGATATATATATGCGAAGATCCGAAGAGAGTCGCACGATGGCTGGCAAATATTTATCGGCATATTAATGCAGCATATTTCAAATGCAAAGTCGACTCTCATCTGACTGACTTACTTCCTCAGTAAGCGGCTCCCAAACATGTTTATGCAATTTCCCCGCCTGGTCTTCGCTCTTCGCTCTTCAGTCTGCCTTCTCCGGTCTCTAGTCTTCAGTCTTTGGTCTTCGGTCTTCTGTCTTCGGCCTCCTTGGTCTATGGCTTGTCTTATCAAATGATTTTATTTATGCTATGGGCGCGCATGTGTGCGATAATTGGATTATTTACTTTCGCGGCTTAGCAGCCAGCGAGTTGTGGAACTCGTGGAAAATTGTCGAGTTTTCGCTTTCTATTAAGTCGACCCAACGGAGACGCCCCTTACACGAGACACTTAGTTTTCAAGTTATCCAAATTAATCCGCAGAAAACAACGAAATTGTTTACAGAAATTGAAAAATGTTTTTGGGTAATCGAAAGTGGGATGTGGCAAGCGATTTAAGCTATTTATGTAAGCTATTATTTGTTGAATTTTGTTGAGTATTAGCACTTAAGTAGGAGCTATTATTTTCAAACAGTTGCAAGTAAAAGAATGCGGAATTTGTTTCGGTTCTTGAACAAATGTTGAGCTGTTTATTTCTGTTACTTTGCCGAAGTTAAATTACCGATTTGACACCTCGGGACGGGAGCTACAAATCAACGGTCATTCCTGCCCACTCGATTCGGGTGGGGAACCAACTGCAGATCCCAGATCCCATTATGTCGGTTAGTTTCTGTGGGTCTTAAGGCTACTTTGTAGCAACACCCAGTTGGCTACCAGGCCGCAGAAAGACGGCCAAGACGCTGGCTTGGCATTAATATGTATGAGCGGTGTCAGGAGGCAATGCCACAACGCGTTTATCAAACATTTGAAACATGCGTTGACTCCTCCCCCGCCCCCCTCCATCCACCCTGCCCTGCCCCCTTTGCTCCCCGCCCCCTCGGGCTGGTTGACCCAATTAACCGGGCATTATAAAGTCGTAAAGCATATTGCCAGACGTGTGCGGGGTGGGGCAAGTGGGGAGGAATTAGCAAATAGTCAGGCCCCCAGGCCAAAGACCGGGCTACAGACAGAGATAGATATATACAGACAGGAAGAGTGAGAAGGAGAGTGAATAGATGCACAGAAAATAAATATTATCGTTGTTGTAATATTGTATATTTGGATCAATGCTACATCATTTTTGTATTCTGCGTACAAAATGTATAAATATATTTATTTGATTTTATAATCCAATTTTTCTGTGGCTAACGTACTTACTAAGTGATTTTGTTGAAATGTATTTGTGCAACCAATTATATCAAATTACTTTATGTGTAAAAATATAGGTGACAACCGCACCCGCCAAATCCCATTCAATATGCAGGCGAAAATCGAGTGAACTCATAAATCACAAATCACTTAGGCAAACTCTTTTTGGTAGCTGAACAAGATGTTAAATGGGCCGCGGAATGCGGGGGCGCCTGCCAATGGTCATGTTTTGTGCGATAATATTGACAAATTGTGCAAACATTCGCACACAATTAATAAGCGCCGCACAGATGGAGCTCCCCCCCAAAAAAAATAAAGAAACGCAAACGGCGGCAGACATTTTCCGCCCACGTGCTGCGGCGCGTGTTCGCATTTTGCAGAAAGTCAGAAAGCCAGAAAGCCAAAAAGGCAGAAAACCAAAAGCCATCTGACAAAGCCAAAAGACAAAGCCAAACGGAGCAAAAACACAAAACAAAGAGCCGGGGGACATGACAACATAATTCAGATTCAGATTCAGATTCAGGGAGGGCGCATTGGCGCTACCTAAAAATAAAGGAGAAATCAAGAATGTCGCCAAGTGTCAGCAGACAATGGCTCGAACACAGTGGTGCAAGCTATTGTTTTAAATCGATATATACCCAAATATTTTGGGGCTTCTTTCAATACATTGCGATACATGATTATATACCAAATAATATTCATAGTAGAAATATTAAGCCACAATGCATTTAATACATTAAACATTTTTCTTACTTTTAATCATTAATACTTATAAAGTCCGATTATTTTCCCCAAGCAATCAATACGATTTAGATCCTATCATAAATCATGTTGCAAAGCCCTCAAAATATTTTGAAGAGCACCTTCCACTGTGCAATTGGACTTACCCCCCATAATTGTGCATCCCACCGAGAATCGCGAGTCGAAGCACGTAAGAAGCGCCCCCACAGAAGGAACTGGGAGCTCTGGATTCGAATGCCTAACCGAATCGGGGAGCATTTGCAGACATGAGTTTGCAACTTTCAGCCGATTGAGTGACCAAGGATGCACACCCTTCCCCCTTCTGGCTGTTTGATTGATGATTGCAGTTAGCGATGCGCCGACGGGCCTTTGAAGTCTTTGAAGCGGCTTTTGGAGCTCGGCCAGCAGCAGCAGCCGACTTTCGTTTTCCAGCCAAAGACTAAAGTCGGCGATTTATGCCGGCATAACTCGTGTGTTTAGGCCAAGTCGCGGCGAGTAAGCGGCTTAGTTGCCCAGGAAGCCGCGACGGACATTTGTGTTGACAAATCAATTAAATGCGAAATTTAAAGGCGCACACAGTAGCGCCGAGAGGCGAGTCGGCACGCAAATGCTGCTCCGAATGTCGGGACTCCCGGGCTAGAGAACGGGGCCGAAACCAGGTTCCACCGCCGACTCCCAACGAAACCTTGTCGACGCTTATCGAAAACATTGATCCGGCCATGCAAATCGTAAAGTGTGAAAACAAATTGCCGAGAGGCCCCCGAGGGAAACGCGAGTGGGGAAGCGAGAACCCATTGGGGGATTGGGGATTGGGGAGACTCATTGCAGCCGTCCCCTCGGATAATTGCACTCGATTTGTAATTCAAGATTAAGGGCAGACAGCTCGTCCGTTTTCCGTTTCTGGACTTAATTTATGTGCAGATCTCGGCCTGGCCATTGTTTCTCCATCGACCCGATGGTAATCACCTGAAATGTGGGCCATGAGTTAAGTGATTATGTAAATTTTGGTTCGCTGACCAGCTGAGTTCGCCAACTGGAGTCTGGATGGATGGCATAACCTTCAATTGGCTTTGGCCAGACTCTTGGTAATTGCGAGCCCACCAGTCAAGATTGATGGCCAATTGGGGGGAGTTAGTGAAAGTCAGCTTTACTACTTAAAGTTATTTTAAAAAAAGTCGAAGAATTCCTTTTCTCCACTGATAAGTTTATTCTTATTCTTAAACATAACTTACTCTTAATTTATAAAATGAAACTGCATACTTACATCGTATTTACTTGACCTCATTTTACCCATTTATTTTGCATCTAATTTTCATTCGTATTTCGTCTACGCTTCTTTGTCAAATTCAATCCAGTCGAACATTTAGAATGCGATTTCGGTGAATCGATTTTGGGGCCAAATTTTCAATGTTCTCTTCGATTATGTGTGTATTTTGGGTATACTAGGCTTAACAATTTTGAACACTTTGCAATTGCGATTGATTTAAGCACTTTATTAATTTGTGTCAGTTGATATATCAATTAAACAGTCTTTCAATATTGTTGTGTTCTGAGTGGAGTGGCGACTGCAAGGGATAAGGAGCCCCGAAAAGAATATTACTCATACGACACGTGCCACGTGAAAAGCAGCAGCTGACTGACTGAAATTGAAACCGAAACCAAGCGAGCTGGAAAACCCCCAAAAGCGAATGGAAGTGGCAAGAAGCAGAGGTAGAGGCAGAGGCAGAGGCACAGGCAGAGGCAGAGTACGGAAAATGGACTACGGAACACGGAAAACAGGCCAAAGGCAGGAAATCAAAAACGATTCCGATAAACCAGGCTGACTTGTACTTTCAGCTGGCTCCCCGCAGAGCCCAAAAACTGTTTACGATTCGCGATTTACGGCCACCTTGCTGTTAATGTTCTCTCGCTTCTCTCGCCGCCCTTTGGGCTTTTCATTTTGGCTTTTCCTTCGGCCTGACACGTTTCAGTCCGCCGTGTTGTTTGCGGGAAAAATCGTTAGGCGGCAACAACAACAACAGCGGGAAAGCCAGAACGGCAGCAAAATGCCAAAACTGCACGAAACAGACGAAGGGAACACTGAGAAAAAAAGAAGCTAGAATCGGTATTTCTAAGACTAAATAGAGGACTATAAGCAAGGATTAAATAAGATGTATTTTTTTACAAATTAATCACTGAAATGGTTATTATGGAACTAATACATTTGAATACTTTTTCAAATTAAATTCTACTAAATTTCAAGAATAAGTTCTGTCGCCTCACATTGAATTTAAAGGTTAAGATCTTTGTAATTTTTTTTTTTAGTCTGGGATTCCTCAAAAGAGGGATTTTCTCTCAGTGAAGGGGGACAGCAGCAGCCACGTGAAAAATGCCGGAAACAGAAATCGATTTGCAGCAGAAAGAAGGCCCCTAAAAAGGGGGAGGTTCGGGCGCGTGGTGTGTTATGCACTCTGAGGTCATGATAGCGAGGCTCGTCTGTGGGGGAATCCTTAAATTAAAGTTCTCGGCGAACAGCAAATTATGTCACACACACGCAGCGCACGAAAGTAGGCAACGATTCGGACTCGATTTACACCGCGAAAGTCACACATTTCCGGTAAACAACATTTTCGAAAGTCTTTTGCAAATGGCAAAAAAATTGTACAATTTTTTGCTGAAGATTTTACCCGATTTTGTGAGCGTTTTACCCGACGTCGCTGGGCGCTGCTGCCTCTGCTGCTGCAGCGCTGAAAATTCACGTAACAATTGATTTGTGTGTCAAAAATGTCACAAGTGTCAAAACTGCGTGGAAGCCCAAGCTGCGTTTTACAGTGGAGAGCGACACTGAGAGAAATGGAGAAGGCGAGAGATTCGGAGAGATGGAGAGCCGGCCGAAGGGGAGCACAACAGCTGCGCCGCTGCGCAAAGAGAGAATAGTTCTCGAAGAGAAAGCCAACAACACGTGTGTGTCCTGCGAAGGAGAAACTAAGCCTTAAGGACAATTCGATAAGAGAATCAAGAGCTTTGAAAGTATTTTAAAAGAAATGCTGATCAAAAAGATCTAACTAAAAAGTTTGACAAAAATAGTCACTAATTTTAAAAGTGAAACTAAATGTCGGTTCTGAGTTTAGTGAACCTACCGAATATTTATTTTTAAACTCGTTTAAATAATAAATGTTTAAAAACTATGCAAACTAGTCATAGTTTAGTGGGACTTTCTAATTATATTACTAACATTAAAGCTCATATTGTAATATATTTCTCACAAGTATATTTGTTATTTAAACTAACTGACCAATAAAAACATTTAAACTTGTTTTTACTTTTGGCAAAGTTGTTTGCGTTAGTACTCACTGTACCCATAACTTTTCCACCTATTTATGAATCACTTGACCATCCCCCGAAAGTTTCAAGCGGAAACCCATACTTTAAGTCCTGGCAGCTTAGCCAAAAAGGGGTTCGTTTTTCGTCTATTCCTTCAGATCCTGGCTAAACGGCTTATAAGGCTCAAATGAACGCAGGGAAAACGTTTTTCTCCTTCATTTTGACCGCAAGTCAACAAGCAAAACAACAAACTGCAGGGGTGGCCAACAAGGTGTTAGGCTCCCAGCGCACACAACACTTTAAAATAAGTTGTCTTTAAGATTTGTTTTGAATGCTAAATATTAGCATTATTAGCCTTAGCTTGGGTGCTTAAAAGGCATAATTATTTTTGGTTTATTTGTAGCGTTATTGTTTAATTGATTAAACTCAAGTTATGTTCGTTAAATTCGACTTGGATTCCGATTTCAAACCGATTCGCGACTGCGGTTTGTTATGTTTTGTTGTTGCGAACCCAACTAAATGCGATGCGAAACTGGCCAACAAAATGCGATATTTTTTTGCTGCCTCGGCTGCAGTCGCAGCCTGCGACGCTGCCTCTGCCTGCGTTGACTGAAGCAGAGCATTGGCTTTTCTTATTGGAACAAATACTCAGGAGACTTTGCGACCGGCCAGTTTTTAATAGTTCCTGGGGAAAGGGGGCGTGGCAGGGAGCGGGCAGGGTATGTGCTTACCACTCGAGGCTAATAAGAAGAAGAACAGCCACAACAACAACAGCCGCACTGAGAGCGAGTTGATTGCAATATATAAAAGAGAAAAGTTTTCGCTCTTTCAAGTTTGCGGAAGCCAATCAGAGAGGAAGAGAAAAGGATAGAGAGCAGTAAATCGCTAACGGTCTATATCAGAAAATTGCATGCGATTTTATACTTTCTTGCGATTACTCTTAAGTTGCACAAAGGAGAGCCGAAAGTTTCTTGGGGTTGATTTTTGACTGACCAGTAAACATTTTTTATAAATTTTTGTCATTATGGAGTGACCATAATCAGGACTTGGAAGCTGTCAAAAGCTCATTGGAATAGTTTGCAATATTTTAGCGTTCAAAATTGATTAATAAAATCAATTGAAAAGAAAGTAATTTATATGAAATTAAAATGGTAAAAGTTCAAGTACATATAGTGCACTTGTTGATTTCAGTATTCTTCATCATAGATTTTAAAAACAATGCATACTCTCTTGTTACAAAACCTCCACAATTATTAATGATAGATCTCTTCCTGCTCTTTAAATTGAAACCCACTAAAAAAGACAGTTAAATTTAAATTTTAAAATTCAGTTAAAACTGGTTAAATCTGGTCACCCCAATTGACTCTCTGGGGGTTGATTGGGCTTTCAGTTTCAGTTGCAAATTTGGCGCCTCTCGCATGCGATAATTGCCCATCAAGGAAACAACAACAGGTTTGAGTTGGCCGACGCAATGGATGTTGCATGAACGGAGCAACATGTTGCAAAGCGGCAATGAGTCAAGCTGTTGGCATTGAACGCGTTTTTGTGTGGTTTTTTTGGGGCAGGATCCCTTGGAGGGAGTAGAGATCATCATTACCCACATGCGGCTGATTACTCACGCGATGCCAAGCACACGCAATATCATCGGGATTGGGATTATAGACACCTTAGCATATGTGATCCGGGGTCGGTAATCGGTTAGCGCAGTGCATTGTGCGTATTGTGATATATTGACAGCATTAAGGCAGCGATAGTCGCGCTTCATTAATCATAGATCCTTACGGATCGAGGCCTATTAATTTGGACGCCACGAAACAAAACAGCTTCCCTTTGGGCCATCTTTAATGGTGTGAACACGCCAGCAGTAACAAATTGCGAAATGGCTTACACTGAGGGAAAATGAATGATGAAGAACTTTAGAATTAAACAAACATTTAATGACAATTGAATAATTATATAAATTTGAAAAGGTAAAGAGTAAAATTATTTTAAAGCTTAACTTGGGTATCCTTTTATAATTCTTGAACCCTCCAGATACTTCCTAATTTTTTCTCAGTGCACAGAGTGAGGGAGAAAGCGCTGGTGAACCCTGCAGAAAGGGAGAGCGATAGCCACCCGCTCTAGACAAAAGACAAAGCGATCCGAAGGACAACAGCAGAGGGAGAACGGCGAAAACAGCATCGTAAAAAAAAGTTACACGCCTGCGCAGCGGGTGGCGCTCGCTTGTAATAAAAACACGCCGGCGCGGAGCGAAAGAGAGGGGTGGAGAGGGAAGAGAAGAGAGAGGGGGAGAGGGAAGATAGCCCGCTCACATATCGAAGCTTTCGATCAAATGGCCTATCGGATGGCCGGGATCCCCAGACTCCGCCGACGATCTCTTCTGTGTTGAAAAATTCATTTTAATAAGCGCCCGTAAAATCAAGCGCGCAATATCTGAGCAATAAATAAATGACAATTATGAATTGTTCCCCGGCCTAAAGCCAAAACCCTTTTCCCAGCTCCTTTCGCATTTCCATCGGCGCCCGTCGAGCGGTATGTGGAATTTAATTCTGGCGCTCACTGTGCGGGGCTGTCATCGTGCAAGGGCATTAATTTGTTGTTTATCGCACCTTGTTAAAAACCTATCTTCCAAAGCGGAAAGATGAGATGGCGATGGAGATGAGATACCTGAGGAATTCCATAGATTCCCTTGACAAATCAAAGGAAATAGCCAAGAACCAGCTTCACGAAAAATAGATTCCTGTTAAAAACTAGACAGCAAACACAATTACAAATGTTTTAGTTTATTAAAGAAACAATAAAGCAAAAAAAAAAAATTCTAAAATTAAAATACTTCAGTGAGCAAAATGATTTGTTATTGCGAATCAACCGCGGAAGCTAAAAATAGATAATATTTATGATCCGAGGTGGTTAACCAAAAATAAATCATATTTAAAGAGTCATTGGGGATTGGTTTTATGACCATAGATAGACGCCTGCGATAACAGAGGAATTCAGTATCTCCACCTTTCTTCTTTTTTCCCAACAATACAAAGAAATTTCTGATGCAGTTTATTTGTTGGGAATTTACCAAGCGATAATATAGGAGGTATCTTATCACGTAAATTGCAAAATAATTAAAACAAAATCTGTTTGTATTTTGGTATTCATACATCAAATAAAACTTTGGACCCAAATCCGGCACAAAAATAAATAGATATGCGATTATTAATAAAAAATACGCAGACCAATGATACTTATCATGGACAGCATACAAAACGCTTGGCTATTTATTTACACAACAAATTCCACGGGCTACTCCAATCATTTTAAGATTATATTTTGCGTTTTTTTTTGCAATTGCGCGTACCAAAAATGTCAACGTTGGTTAAAAGGGGAAAAAAGGAAAAAAATTGACTAACCTGGGAGCAAGATCACGAACTAGTAGGGTAACCTACTACACTATTATGGAAAACGGGTATTTTTAATTTTGTATTCAGCTTGGAAAAGTTGGTAACAAGTAGGATAATAATACTTTGTTTATTTAATTATGTAAGGTTTATAGTACACATAATACATACAAAAAAATATATGTATTTAAGTGGTATTAAAAAACCTTGAAGAGTATTTATTTTCGCTTTGAATTAGGTGTAAACATTTCAGCTTGTTTTTGTCAAATTCCGTGCGTATTTAATTTACGTTTTTTCATTTTTTCCCGACTCTATCTGTATTTTCATATTTTCTGTACAAGTTTATCGCGCTGCCTGTTGATTTATGCAAATTATTAAACGTTTTCTAATAACTCATTATGCCGCGTAAACAACGTGCCGCATGACTTGACAGTCCTCAGATACCGCGGAGATATAGCGCGGGGTATAGCTTCGTTATTGGGAGGCCAGTACCAATAGCCGATAACCAATAACCAATGGCCAATAACCAGAGCCAGAGTTAGAGCCAGAGTTCCATTTCCATTACACCTTCAATTGGCAGTCACTACTGTTGCGTCTTTTTAGTGGAAACTTTTTGTTTTTAACACTCGTCGCCGTTGTCTTTTGTTGTTTTTCCGCTGTTAGCTGTCAGTTTTCGCATCTGTCTACCGTCTGAGTGGCGGAGTTTCGTAGCAGCCAGCTTGGCTATATGCTGGATGTCAACGTTTCTGGCGGCGTGCAAATATGTTTCCATCCGTTTGCCTGGTAATTAGGTAAATATTTTCCTACCGGGGGTCTCTCCATTTGCATAGATTTCAGAGTGCCGTGTGTTGGTTTTTCTTGACCCAACACGATGGCCAAGCTTTTACTTTTATGTGCAAACTTTGTGCTCCGGGGTCAACTGAGGTTGCGATCGCTGGCGGGACATGAACCCCCGTGAAAGGACAGCAAAAGTGTCTGAGGGTCCATAAAAATCGGGTGCTTTAATGTGCGTTACAACACCCTAAGAGAGTCTTAGAAAATTCCACATGGCCATGCGAAAAAATTCCGTAAACTTGGTGGGAACTAGACGGCAACTAAACAGCGATATTTAAGCTTTCTCACATTTTTAATAGCATTTGCACAGTCGCTTCGATAACTCGGCAAATCTTACTCCACTCGCCGATTGACAGATAATCGTTGGCCAGACGTGATTTTGAAGTCCACAAATATTGTCTCATTGTGGGCTTAGCACCTATTTAAGGGTTCCAAATTTTCCACTGAAGAGACATTCAAAACAGTGCTTCGGACTCAAATGTACGTAGAAAAGTAGCCACAAAAACTCAACATATGAAAAGTTTTCATAAGTTATTTATAAATTATCACTCATAAATAGCAGAGGATGTACACTTTAATTTATTTGCCACAACTTCCCAAATCCACAACTCAACTAGCTGCAACTTTAAGCTCAAGGACTGACCTACTAAACAATGGAAGCGGCACACAAGTCGCGGCCAAAACCCAACCAAACCAAACCAAACCAAAGCAAAGCGAACCGAAGCGAAGTGAACACACCTAGGCCAGGTAACACCACATAACAAAGTCATAACAACAAGTGCAACAGCCGGTCGAGAACCACAAGTCAAATGATTTGACCAACATGGAGCTGCGAGCCAAGATGCAATACCCACTGCCACATGCAGATGCAGATGCAAATGCAAATGCAGATGGAGATGGAGATGGAGATGGAGATGCAGATGGAGAGATGCAAGTGCAGACACATTGGTGGGGCAACTATTTGCATTTGCATTTTAGCACTTCAACAAGGTCCGAACCAAAGAGGAGGTGGCTGTGGTTGGGGTTTTGGGGGCTGTTTGCACTGATTGCGCATGCAAAGTCACAGATTCGGACTCCGACTCAGACTTTGTCTGCTCGAAAGCGGGAAAGTGGGACTGGGACCTAGAAGGCCCAACAATCGACTCAGAGTTGCTGGGCTTTCATATAGACATATAGCTTAATTCCCGACCACGCCCACAGCAGAACAAACGCGATTGCCTACAGAGAGGAAAATAATACAGATAAGACCTAGAAATTATTATCAACTAAAAGCAAAAAGGAATAAAAGAATATTAAATAAAAAGTAAACCATTTGAGCTTACTATGTTTTATGACTTGCTATTTATTACTATTTCTAATTAGACTTCAAAACATTTTCACTCCTGTGTAGATTATGCTCACCTGTTAGAGCCTGTGTGGGTTGCTTTGGCGCGTATCTAATTACAAGCCAAGGAGAAATGCCACAAAAAAACAGGATGGAAACAGAGATATAAGCGAAGTCAGGCGCTGATTTCAAAGATAAATTGCCGACGACAACGACGATGACGATGACTGGGGACTTGCACTTGGACTTGGAGCCATCGGTGATGGATGTATTTTGTATTTTTCACATTTTTGTTGCTGTTTTTTGTTGTACTTATGCGCTGCTGCGGCGACGGCGACGCTAGTGAAAATAAACAACAGTTTATTGGCATTGGCAGTCCGCCTCCTCCGGAGTTCTGGCCCTCTTTTCGGACCCACTCCCCTCGTAACTCTTCGCTCCACTGCAGTCGGGGCATTTTCATTGTTTAACAACATTTCGCAGCCGTTGGAAGGTGTCGGTTTTAGGTCCTCTTTTCTCTGCCAGCCTAGAAAACTTTTAGCGGAATTTTTATGAGGAAGCGATTTTTATCGCCCGTCTCCTTGACTCCTCAACTCCTCGATTCTTGGACTCCTCCCGAGACAAAATGACTGACAGCACACGGCGCTTTGCCCTTCGCAAATGGGCGACATTTGATTTATGTTACAGTTTGACCGACGCATTTTGTCTAAGTTTTCCATGTTTTATTGCATGTCTTAGAGGTGGATTTGTTTGGTTATTGCTTAGAAATTTTCCTTGGCAGATTAACTATGAGAGGAGGTTCTAGGAGGGACTTGAAAGCAAAGTCTTTCTGAGCCCCAGGAAATCTAAAGTTGACTTCGGTCATTGTAGGATATTTTGAAAAGAAAATGAAAATATATACAAATTTCTAAAGGAATTTTAGTTTATGAAGACTGACTGTAGAAAAGTATTTCAATTTGTTCATTGTTTTTTACTTTCCTGTCAGCTGCACATAAATTTTAAAAAATAAATACTTGTAAGTCATTGAAAAGTATCCTTTGTTGTTGTCCTTGAATGAAGTGAATCCCGGTCTTAAGCCGCACTTAAGCTGCCGGTCCAGCAGCTCGATCGCATCGCCCCCTCAAGCTAAAGACAACAGATCGAAGTATCGAAGAGTCCGAGGATCGGGGACTCGGCGGGGGCTTCCTCACATAATTCATCAACGGACAAGAACAGCAGCGCGAACAATCGCTGGGGGAATGTGCATATTGAAACAAAAAATTAAAAACTACACTTGACCTCAGCAGTTGAGTCGCTCGTCCGTCTGTTGGCCAGTTGGTCTGTTGGTCCGTTGGTCTGCTGGTCCGTCACTTCCACTGCGGAGGCTGACCAATGATCAAGTGGCTTTTACATGGGACTGGGAACTGAGAACTGGGCACTGAGAACTGGGAACTGGACTGGGAGTATGGAATGGGTCGGTTGGTTTCGTTAAGTAAACATGCCACGCTACGACGCGTTCCTAAAAACCTGGCCGGTGGATCGGTGGACCCATTTCCATTCCCATTCCTTTGGGCTCATTACGATCTTCATCATCGCCATCGTTGTTGGTCATCAGCATCGACAGATTGTGTCGGCTTCGCTTTGCATCTTTTTTCATTTTAGTTTAAATATTGCCTGCCTCCACTCGTTCCCCTTTCCACCACACTCTGTTTGTCCGCCAAAGGAGAGGCGACTCGACTCGAGATGCGAGATTCGAGCTGCGAGTCGAGTAGAGTAGAGTCCCAGCTGCCAATAGTGCATAGCGTTTCATGCACTTTTCATCTTTTTCAATCAATGTGCCCGTCCGTGGGCACTCCGCTGCCACTTCTGCCACATCGGGAACTTGGCCAGGGAGTTGGCCCAAACTGGACAGCTGAGGCAGCCACCGAAGGAGCCGGCTTCCTCCCGATAAACAGAGTATTTCGCCTTTCGAGGGCGCTAGTTGCGGGTTACCCCCGCTCCTGGACTTGAATACACTTAAAAAAAATAACTATGTCAATAAATTACTTTTGTAAATAATATATTAAAATATTTGTAGCTCTGGTGCTTCTTGCAAAAATTTATTATATTGATAAGAATGCTTAATATTACTTTAAGGAAAACTGTTCTTAGATTCGCCTAGCTTTATTTTCCACATCAATCTTAGAAACATTTTATTAAATAATTAGTTTGAAATTTTATTATTTCTATGACCTTTTTCTTTCAGTGTCCGCATTATTTCCCATTTAACCCGTGTGTGTTTTGCTTGGCTCCCTTTCCTACCGTTTGCCTTAGTTGCTCAATATTTTTGTTGAATGTTTGAAGCGCACTTAAATTAATCTCGAAGTTAATTGCTTTTCATATTTTGCTTTGCCTTCTCAGTAGCTTCGCCCTAGTGGTTATAAATATCATTGGACTATTTTTAGTTGCAGTTAGTTTAAACTGTCATTGTTGAGGGCACCTCCGAAGGGCTTTTAAAGTGGTTAGCAACTGACTTTTGATTGCTTATTTAGGGCTGCTGGAAATGTTACCAAGAGTAAGTAAGAATGGGGATTACCAAGTGTCGGACTTGTCGAACACGAATTCCAGAACAACAGTTAAGTCTGGAGCATAACCAAAAGCGTTAAGTTAAGTTCCCCACCCAACGAGAGCTGTCCACTTTGGTCAATTTATGCACAAGTGTTTTGTGGTTCGGCTCTTTGTGCCTGGGCGGAAATGCTGTGCAAAATTTACTGGCCAGCCGAAAAAACAAAAACAAAAAAAAAAACAGAAAAAACAAGGCAAGAGGAGAAACCCCGAGCAATGGCTTAAAAGTGAGGCAAGACCCAGTCCCAGTCCGAGTCCCAGTGCAGGTTCCCCCGGCGGAGAGCGATCCGTCGATCGCGGCGCGCGCACGATAACAAGATTAGAAAATAAGATTTATCTCATAGATTGATAGATTCGATTACACGCAGCGTAGCGGCGACTTTAGCGGCGACTGGGCGGGCGTGTAATTACAACAAAAGCAACAGTCGAACAGCGAGCAGAGCGAGCCAGAACAAAACGAGCTGGGCCCCCGGCCTCAGACCACGAACATCGCACAGTGGAACTTGGCCAGAACGAAAACACGGTTTACTTTTTTATTTCATACAGAAACACCCCCTTCTAGAATGAACTAACATATACCGCACATCATCATTTACTCACTTTGTACTCACTTTAAACAGAGTTCCGTTTGGAAACATGGCCATATTCAAATTAAAGATAATAATTACAAACCAACTTCTTGGGAAATCATAGTTTTTGCCTTAGGTTAAATTTTATGATTTTGTAAGTTTTATGATCACCATTACAATCATTGTAAAATTACAATAGTTAAATTTAATTTGTTTTTAAGTACAAACAAAGTATAAAAGGTAGGTAATTATATAGTAAATTAGAGAATACTATTTAAGCGAAAAATAGTTACATATGTTTTACCCCAAAAATAAATAATGTTTTCTAATAACATTCTCTTTATTACCAATATTACCAACAATATCACTGACAATTCAAAACTTAATATTCTTAAGTAATTGAAATTCTGCAAATGGTAATTGGTTTAAAACTTAGTCATACAATTTTTATTATTATTAATATTACAATTTTATAATATCAGCACCAACTAAAAGCCACTGTGTCAGATTTGGCTGCGGGCAAACTCTTTTTCTCCCTGGCGTTTTAATGGACTTTTAACTGGTTTTGGAGCCTGCCTGAGTCAGAAGCCTGGCTTCGGCTACAGCTCCAGCTGCACCTGCAACAACTGCGGGCTGCGTCGAGATCTGGGATCTGGGATCTGGGAGCTCGGATCTCGCCTCTCGCCGGGCGTTGCATATTTACTAATTTAATAATTCAAAAGCATTTAAATTCCTAATCATATCCAGCAAAGCGGCCGCCGCCTGCGTCTGGATTAGCCGGCTTTATCCTCCCATCCTCGATCCAAGTCGAACTGAACCGAACCGAACCGAAACCCAACCTCATCCTCATCCTCATCCTCATCCTCCAGCAATGCGAAATGAATCGCCTGGCGCAATTTGTGAAAATTTCTCACCATTTTCATGGCCACGCTGGGAGGTGAGGCGGTGGGGTGTGTTAGATTTCCACTTTACTGTCTATGCAATTTGTTGGCTAACTAGATGGCTATCTCTGCCCAGTTTGTGGTAGTTGTTCTCGACCCGACTCCACTCCACTCCACTCGACTGGACTGGACTGGACTTCCCTGCGGAATCCGTGGCTCTTTTCGTGCTATTACTACTTGTATTTTATGCATCGCATGGCGTTAGTATTTTGCGTCTTATTAGACTCTAATTGCACTGCTAGTTTGGCTGCACTTCGATTTCGAGTTGGGAATGGGGAGTGATTGGGAATTTCGGTTATGGGGCCCTGATCATGGATCAAAAGGGTTCTCCGGCTCAGCTGGCAACCTTCAATTATGGGCCAAATGAGCCGCTAGCTGGCCTAGTTCAAACCAATTAACGGAACATTCTTTAGCCAAAATAGTTTACTGTTCAAGCAAAGCATTTACAAAGTGAAGTGGGTTTTTCTAGAGATATTAAATTCTTTAAGTCACCCCAATAATGTATTTTTATAGAAAAATGAAATTATTTACAGAGTTATGCAGTCATATAATTGCTAAATAAAATCCAAATATATATTAAAGTAGTGACTCATTCGCCTAACCCAATAAACATTATAATTAAAACTTTATTGTTTATGCTCGGCCATAATCGTAAACTATTTTAACCCAGCTGCAACCCACTGACCCCGTGAACGCCTCCAATTGGCATAATCCACTTAACGCCACTCCAATTGGATTTAGTCCAACCAGCGCCAGTTGGTCTGCCCCTGTCCATCAGGAAAACCACCGCAAGGACGCACAGCCAACTCGAATTCGAGCCACTTTTGGAAGGTGGGTGCAGTTTTTCCTTCTTTTTTCTGGCGTCAGCGGTTTCGTGAGGAAAATATCTTACGCAATGCACTTGCCATCAAAGTCGGCAAACAACGGGCGGCAATTTCATTGACGCCAACAGCCCAGAACGACGTCATATAGTAGATATAGTCGTAGTGGCGATGTCATGTTCAAAAGTCCTGACGGAGCCAAAAGCTGGCGTCACTTCACCCATTTGTATGCATTACGTATTCAAAATATTTGAGGTCAACTTAAGGCGACGCCACCTCCTTCCATTCGGCCATAAAATATTCAGTTTTACTCGCGGCACTTTATTAGTTTCAGCCTAGCAGCACCCTGATGGCTTTTCATTCTATTTTTAGCCAAGGCCTAAACGCGACCCATCCATAATTGGGCCTATAATTTCGCGTGGGCCAGCTGAACTTGAAAGGGCTTTTAGTTTGTTAAGCGTTAAAAGGTTAAGGAGGCAACAATGTGATCGAACGCTCTTCAAAATAAATAATACTAGAGATGTTCCGTAAAAGAGAAAATGAGAATTCATTTAAGTTTTGTATATAATATATTGCAATCTGTAGATAGCCAAATAAAATCATTTCAATAGACTTTCAATATTTGATCTTTCTCTCAAAACTCTTCTATTTAAGCTCTAATAATAACTCTGAGAATCGGAATTCGATATTATTTGCAGATCCTTCTTGGAACAGCTATGCCTTCACAAAGTGTATAATCATGAGACAACTTTGGCCCACTTGACAGATTTATTTGGCTGCCCGGCCCCCGACCCAAAGTCTGGCTACTAAAAATAAAACTTTTGTCCAGGACAAACTTATTTCTGTACTGCCACATTCATTCAGAGAATTTCGGCAACTTTTTCTGTGTGTTTGCACGACTATGAAAAGTTTTTGTGTAGGCGACGCGGTGTCTGGCAGTCGAAGGAATCGAGGTCGTTTGGGTGGGCGGACAGGGATGAGATTGGGAATGGGGACTCCTCCCCCCGCATGCCACATGATGACGATGCAGCTGTTGTGGGAGTGAAGGAGCCAGGAGAAAAGAGCCAGGAGCCTCAGGGTTCTGTGTCACGTTTCAATAAGCTTTGATTGCCGGCAATTATCTGGTCGCTGGCATCGGCGGGCCTCGAATTTGTCGCTTATCCCTTCGGCATTGTATTATTTATGAGTCCGTGATTTGGGTCCTGGATTCGCTTTCAATTACTGGTACCCGCAGCCAACTGGCTGCCAAAAGTTTCCACATCAGCCTTTGTCGAGATCTGGGACCCTAATTGAATGATTTCGAGAGGAAGGACATTTCTTTTGACGTTGGTCCACGGATTAGGCAGACAGAGGGTTTGGGTTGGGTTTAGCTCGGAATAAAATTCCTAACGATTTCTGGCCATGATACTTCTTGGAATGCCATACCATATCAATTGGCAAACGACTGGCTTTATTGGGGGGCCAACATGTGCGATGATTTATTTGGTAGTGGAATTATATCATCCGGATGTAACGAGTGGGCACGAGTGTTTGCCGAGTGTTTCAGTTTCGCAGCCTGAGTAGTTATGGCACAACTTTGTTAACTCTAGGAATTACTCAATAGATTAGTGGGGACTTACGTTACATTAACTTATATTTGCCGTTTGTTTTGAGGAGCGACGCAAAACAAAGCGATTAGTTGTTAGCGCATATCGGACTCACTTATTAGGCAATAACGCTTAATCGATTATTGGTATTACAATTATATGGGCCTAGTTTTCGTGAAGTAATATTTGTTTTTTTCGTTCAATGAACTTGAGAACGGAATTAGATATATTAGATATATTTACAGATAACAAGAAAGGAATGCCCATGCAGTTCTTAAAGCTTAAATAACTACACTCTTCCTTACATTTAAAGGTTTAATATTTTTGTTTATCATCAGTATGTAATTAAATTTGTAAGCCTTTTTAAATAATACAGAGAAACACGAGACTTAAAATCTCTAAAAACAAACAAAATAAACAAAATAAAAACACAATCTTTCCCCAACTATTTTCATTTAACATTCGTGAAAACTTTTGCATTCTTTAGCCTTTTGAGAGGCGATAAAAAGTTCACTGAACTTTCCCCGAAAAACCACAAAGCTATGTGTGTTTTTTGCACCTTATTTGAGCTCAACACCACCCACTTCTCGGCCCCTGTTCTCGCCTCAGAAAAGCGGAAATGCGACGCGGCAGACATGTCTGCTATTTTGTATTCAAAAAAAAGGACAAAGTAGTCAAAAACGGAAGCAAAAAGTTGATTAAAATTTCATGGCGACGCATTTGCCTCAGGCGAAACGAAGAAGAAGCCAAAGACGCTGCAAAGTGCCTGCAAATGCGAAGGGAAAACATTTTAGCATGCAACAACTGGAGGAGAACCTGAGGTGCATGTGGTGCAAAAAGTTGCTGAAACTTCATTGAATTATCGCACCCGGAGGAGCTGGAAAAGTCAGAAGAGGAGCTCACTCTCGCCCGAAAGAAAGGGAAATTGCAATTCCTTTGCCACCACCACGGAGCCATTTTCCAGCTTAAGAGCTTTTCCCTTCTTAAAGTGAAAATGGTAATGGCCGCGCGAGGGAAATCATTGTGTGTGAAAATTTAACAAGGGTGAATAATTTTCACTCAGCTCCAGCCATACGATTCAATTTGGAGCTGCCATTAAAGTGGGTGAACCTTCTGAACTTGACAGTCATGTGTGCGATTTGATAAACTCCAATCTCCCCTGGTAACTTATTCGCTTTTCATTGACTGTCTGAAATGCTGGTAAGAGGACTTTAGATTGCTGTTTAAGTTCGTCTTCGGATATGGATCTCAGCCAATTTGAGGAGGTTTGAGGCAAACAAGTACATAAATCATTTATCAGGCTCCTTTGGAATAAGAGCAAAGTTTTCAAAGGAGTTTGGGTCCCTCAGGATGTGATTCACCTCATTGTTATCTGCCAGATAGTGAAAGTTGGGACACGAAGTTTTGATAACTTCAAGTTTGGAAAGTGGAAAGTTTTACTGTTCTAATAACAGAAAAGCAGATGGAGAAGGATGGTCTTCACTTTTCACCTTTTCACCTTCATTCCGTTTTCCACATGTCAATTTCACAAATGTCACTTAATCCTGGCGCAGTCAATAAGCCAGGACACCTTTTCACGAAAAAGGCAACACAAACAAACAGGGCTGACATAAATTTCATATGAATTATGACACTTGGAACTATAATGCCAATGCCACACAGCGTCACCTAAAAAAAAGGAATCATATCCCTTTGTCACAAACAAACGAATCCGAAATCGAAACCCAAACACCGGCAACTGCAGCACGTGATTGTGAGTTGCAAACTCGCAATTCCCCTTTAGCGAATGACAGCTCCATAAATATGAAATATGCTGCCGGGCAAAAGTCACGTGCGATTGACAGACAAATTGAAAGTGCCATTGCATTCGGTATTGGCATTCGGCAATTGTCTAATTGCCAGTCATTTATTTTCGTGCCAAATTGAAGCGCGCACTTGTCAATGGCCGAAACGTGTCAGCGCTAAGGATCCAATTAGTTGAATGGGCCAGGAAATCAATAAGCGTTTTGGCAGCAGCGCGAGATGCTTCTCCCAAGGGCGTGCTTCAGTCCGTAAATACTCCGGCTTAATGTGGATGATTTCAGCGGTTCAACAAGTGAACAAATGGATATGTTCATAATACTTGTCGGGCTATTTTTAAAAAGCTGAATTGGCATTTATATAAGCCTTTAATAGAAAGTTTCATTGAAAATAAATCTAATTAAATTTTTTTAATTCAAAAAAAAAAAAAAGGAAGCAGTTTAATAACTCTTTTATGTGAGCTTAAACAATCAGCTGTATGAAATGCTTTTCGAATCATTTATTTAAATGAAAATCACCATGAGAATTACGAATATATAGCCCGTGCCAGGAATATGGCAACCCAGACATTTATTTGATGAGCACCTTGAACATCTCCTCTGATTCTTCCTCAATCCCCCACCCATTTACCCATAGGCTTCAAGTGGTTCCCAGGTCCCTGCGATAAGGTCGGGGATCCAGGTCCAAAAACAAAACCAGTGCCAGTTGTTGACTAAATGTTTTTGGCGTCCGTTAGTGCAAGGCGTAGAAGAAGAAGATTTTGAACGCAAAGATGACCACACTGAAAGAAAAACTATATCTTAAGACAACCATCATATGAAAATACTTGTGTCTTATGTAACATGTTCTTAAAACTAAGTACACTTAATCCCCGATAATGTATCTGATTTATTTAATATGCACCTATTAGATAGGAAACTAGAACCTGTTTCTTACTGAAAATCTATTCTGGGCCAAGACAATTTTTTCTCTGTATCCAGCCACATTTTCTCAGCCGATTGCCAGGTAATGCGTCTAAAATGAACTTCAAACGGCGCCTTGAGATAAAGAACATTTTCCCCTTCGCTCGATTCTTCTCATTCCTTCTCGCTCGGCTGTTTAAAATATGTAAATATAGTTCATTGATGATTTTAGTTGGAAATACGGGTTTATCGATCGATTTGGGTGAGTCACCCATGTTGAATCACTGGATTTAACGAGAAAAATTTCGAGGAGCAGCTGCAGCAATTAAAAGCGCCGCCCACGCCCCTCAAAAATGCAGATCAATTGGGAAAGCGTGCTATTTTGGACCCGTGCCAAGGATAAAAACAATATGTTGTACGAGTATTGTTTGCACCAGCTGTTTCTCCTGCAACAATGTCGCACAAATTAAAGCCAGAGACAATGGCGGAGGAAAACGGCATTAAGGCGGCAAATTGCGGTAACCGAGAAAGGGAGAAAGGCTGGAAAACTGGAAAACTCGGGGAAAGGTGAAAGTGTGCCGGGGTGCGTGTGCCCTTCAGGTAAGAGTTGGCCAAAAGGACGAACATGCACACAAGCTGCGGTCGACTATAAATTATGGGTGAACATTTCATGCCAAATTATTGCGGACCATTTGGAGGCGGAAAAGCCGTTTCGCCACGCCCCCGATTTCGGCTGCAATTTAAAATTGATTTAAATTCGCCTTGGCCTTAGGCTCTGAATGGGGAAATTATTTGCTAATGGGACCCGGCCGACCCATAAATCTCTGCCACCTTTTCCGCCTTATTTTCTGCACATTTTACCCGTAATTTTCCGAGTTGCAGTCAACAAGAGTTGCATACTTACGGGGCACTTTGCATGTACAGTTGTGATTTAGTGGCAATTTCCCAGTGTCAACCTTGGAAACGAGGATCTGAAAGTGCGCTAAATGGGTCTCATTAGAATTCCTTTTCAGTTTGAGGTGAAGGTGAGGTCGATATAAAATACGTTCTCATAAAAAAGAAAAGTGATTTAAATTATGCAAAATAATTCGTGTAGGTTGATTCATTATTGAAATTCAAGTGTATGGTGATAAAGTTCAAACAAAATAAATGTTTATCACAATTTTCACATCCATTAGATTATAATTAAATCAAAAGCTAACAGTGATTAATAAATCAAGTATTGATTTTTTGGGGACCACAAAAAATAAATTATTAAGTGTCCTTGTATTCAGGCTCAGGTTCAATTCGATTTTCCCAGAAAATATATAAGTGGCCGACTCATTAGTTTTACCAAAACAATAATTTTCCTGGTTTTTCCCCAATGGTTTTTCCCATCGCCCTGGCAACAATTGAAATTATGATTTAGGTAAGTGTTTTGATATACGGCCACCAAACAAGTCACGAAAAAAATAAAACATATGGAACGTTTTGATTAATAGCCGCAAATGGAATCCTTCACAAAGGGAAACGAGCCAAATAAAAAAAGAGAAACAAAGGCAGATAAACGAAATTCATTGATTGGCTGGACCGCACACAACGTTGAGAGGAATTTTGATTTATCAGAGGCGGCGGCCATTCGAATAGAGAAATAGAGGGAAATTAGTTAAGGAATTCCCGGCAACACACACCGCACACCGCACAGGTAGAAAGGTGGGGATGGCCAGGAGGATCCAACAGGTGCCCTCGGCTGCTAATTGAGCTCCCTATCCACTCACACACACACAGACAGCTGGCAAATTAAGTTTTCAGCCAGAAAGGCCACAAAGGTAACAAACTGTATGCAAAGGAATTCCCTGGCCCGTCCTCCACTTTTCTCCTCCTTTCGGGCCGCTTCGTTTTTAATTAAGTACAACAACGCAGCAAAATTGATTTCCAGAGTTTGCTTATCGCCGGTTAAGGATCTCTAAGAGATGCGATGCCAGCGATAAGGTCCGCCCCACCCTCCCCAACCTAATATAGATGGTACGATGTGTCCGTGGTCGGTCGGCTAAGGATGGTCCCATTTCATGTTCTGCCGCAGGAGCAGCGAGCCAAGAAGTTGCCAGGTCATTAGGACCTTGCTAATTGCAAGTATTAATAAAATATACTTGATGGGTTTATCCTGCATTATAAATTAGTGAACAAAAATTATTTAAAAAAGCTGGTGTGCAGTGGAAAATTTATGCTTTCAAAGTTCTGGTCGCCAGAGATTCGTATCGGTCAACTCGGAGAAGAATCCACCAGACATTGATCAAAGCGATGATAGTATAAATTCCAATTAAGCCATCAAAAGTGGGGGGAAAACCTAGTGAGATAGATCCAACGGTAAACGGCACTGACAATGCCAAACGAACGTATAAATTTTCCACGTTCTTATCGGATGGGAAAGTATCTAGGGTCTAGAGTTCTCGCTCTCCCCATCCGATGGCCAATGTCTCTATAAAGCGATCATTAAAATTATGGCATATCGGTTGACCGGCGACCGATTCCCGACGTGGCCCTAATGAAATTATTAAAAATGCATTTAACTCCGAGCTCCGGCCAGAGATATTCATATGAGATGCATAAAGGGCCGGGGAACGGGTCTGGCCGACATAAATAACTAACCTCATGCCATCGTGGCCATCTTGGGGAGCAAACTAATTATGCATTCATTTTGTTTGCCAACAATTAAGTGGCCCGGGGGCGTGGCGCATTTTTCATTTTACTTATTAGTAGTCGGACATGCCAGGGCTGCCAGGTCTGCCAGGTCTTCCATGGCCCTCGAGCAGATCCTGTGCTCCGATTTTGATTTATGGCGGGCACGCACTTGATTTAACCAGCCCGCAGGATCGTTAGTGCGGCCAACTAACTCCAGAATCATGACCCACTTAGGGGGATCGCTCCAAGGAGACACCAAGACACTTTGATATTATTGGTCGAATTCGGAGTAAGTTATTTGCGAAATAATCAGAAAGGAATACTCACCGCCAGATGTGGAATTGGTGCACTGGGAAGCTATCTGAAAAATAGGAAATAGAGTTGGTTGAAAATTCATTGATTTTTCTGCATATGCTTAAAAATGGTAACAATACTTTGTAACCTGTGATTGATGTAAACCAAATAAATTATGATATTGCTGCTTTATTAAAGTAATTGCTTTCTTTGATATTTTTTGTCAGTGACCGCTAACCGGTTTGGCAATCAAATGACCATTTATTCAAGCCACATTCGGTTGCAGCGGAGAAAGAACCACCCACGCGACAATTACTTTCTAAAAGCCGAACGATGCCGCCTCGGAAATCAAATTTTGCACCAAATTAGGCGCCAAATCGGTTAAAACGTTCAAATTGGAAGCCACCGGCTTGTCTCGGCTCGGCTCTTGGCTCTTTGCTCTTGGCTCTTCTGTTGGCCAAATGCCACATGCTGTGTGCCGTCCCGTGGCCGCAAAAGAATTCCATTTCATGGGCGTTTTTCTAATTTCTACCAGCAGCCGCTGCTTCTGCCGCTGCCACCGCCACCGCTGAGGCATCAGAAAATTCCAATGAACAAAGTAATGCAGAAAACGCCTTATCCGGTCTGTTTTTATTTTTATTTTTTTCTGTTCGATATCGCGGAGGGGGAGTCTGTTGGCCAGGGGAGCGCAACTGTCAACGCCGAGAGTCCGAGTCCAAGTTTGAGTCTGAGTCGGAGTCGGAGTCGGAGTCCAAGTCGAAGTCGAAGTCAATGTGGCGGTGCCCACCCATGTTGCCGCTGTCCATTGGCTTCTGCGGTGCATTCATTTGACAAACGCTGACAGCGGCGACAATGTCCCGTCCCAGCAGCAACATGAGCAACACGAGCGACACGAGCAACACGGGCAACATGAGCGGCACAACGGCAACATCAGCCGATTGCGGATGCAAGTGGCCATCGTTGGCGGCTATTGGTATTGCTTTCTGAAGAGCCAGCTATCGGGGGAAATGGGGGGAAGTCGCGGGGCAAACCGAAGCGAACTTGATTTCTTATTTGAATATTTATTTCTGGCGGCAGGGACGTTGTCTTCGGCGTCGCCATCGATCGTGACAATCGCCAACGCAAGTGCAAAACTCTTCACTTCATGTGTCGCTCTACATCGGGGCGGTCTTGGATCGCGATATGGTCCGCTACAGTTAGCCAATCGTGCGCTGCACAAACAGAAATCACAGAGGTCTTTCAGATAAATATATCCATCCACGAAGTCATTCAAAAATGATCTACTGTCTTTTAAACCACTTTGATATTAGGTTGCTTTCAAAATTGTTTCAAAACTAACTTTTGCTTTTCATCAAAGTAATTTGATTTTATTAAGTAACAACCTCTTTTGCGGCAGTGTACTTGGCCTATCATAGACGATTAAAATTGACGTTAGTGGAGTTGTGAACGCGTCGCTGCTTACACATCCCCCTCCAAAGTCCCGAAACCCCCCACGTCAACACTTTCTTTGGCTAAACGTTTTCATTATTTATGAATTTATCAATTTGTTGCTGCCGCTGCAGTTTGGCCCTGCAACTAGCGACTCTCATCGGCGACCATCGAGTTGCATCGTTTGGTTTGTTTGTTGTGGCCATTAGCGTCACTTGATCGGGGCTATAGGCCCCCCAATGCCTCTCCCCTCTCCCCACAACTCAACTTAATTTATTTCAAATTGTTGCGGCGCGTCATCAACTGCAAAACTATTTACCCAACTAATTTATGCAGATTTTTCAAAACGTTTCAACTTAGTTGAGGAGTGGGAAAGCGGAAAAGGGGGGTTGGCAAAGGGGTCAAGGGTTCAGGGAGGGGTAGTGAGGGGCTGATCACTAAAATCGGTTGATAATTGTCATTGACTGGAGGTTAAGTGAGGATTGAGTATCGATATTGCAATGGCAAGTGCAGTATAATTTAAAACTCTAATATGCAAGTGGTTAGTCAGAAGCTCTTCTAATTTGTTGTTTGTTTTCAATTTAGAATTAGTTATAGATATTCAAGGACCTCCGCTGAATGAAATTTTAACAGGAGTAAACTGACTGCATGGCGTGCCCTACATTCCTTATCCGAATCAGCAGCAGTTTGAATTTCAGGATAAATGCGTTCAAGGCTGCCCAATTACCGCCAGATATTAACGTACACGACATATATCATTGACATACATCTGACAATGGGCTGACACTTATTTGCTCTTGCGGCCTTTTGTTTCTGTTTATGGACACGCGATGCAGGTGCGGCAATTAAAACTCGGATCCATGCCAGTCGGGAGCCCTTGGCAGAACCGAACCGAGTCTGCCCAGTCTACCCAGTCTACCCAAAACCCCAAGTCGAACTCGGAGCCCAGAGCTAATGAGTCGAGTCAACTATTTGGCCACTCAATTAGCACACAGATGTTAATTTAGGACAGTCCAAACTTTGGCCCCTCTTGGGTGTGCTCGGAATGCGAACGCGGATCGTCATAAATACAGTAGAGCCTCCATAGCAAGGAAGGGCATCTGCTAGATTCCTAATAAGACCTAGTTCTTAAAATGTTTAAATAATAATCACTCTTTCGATTTTATATTAGCCAAAGAATAGTCATTGTATTCTTTTAATACCTTCAAAGTGCTTATTGCTTATATTTAATGCATACATGTTATATGTTACATTCCACTTATTGTGGCTGGACTGTAATAAACTCAGCGGCCAGTTGTTCGTTGACTTCTTCTAAATATTGGTGTCACTCGGGTTGACAGGAAGGCCACGAGACTTCCTCGCAGCCGGATTGCCGGAACATTTCCAGCGGAACAGCTATACTCCTCGTATAGCCGCATTTTGAGGATTGGTGGATTGCAACTGGCCCCGGGGCAACTCCCCACATTCTGGGTCTGCTTTCTTTGGCCGTGTGTATTCATTTCCAAGCACGTTGCGGTCAGGGTTGAGTTCCTGTCCTGCCTCGTCCTTTCTCGTCCTGGCCGATTTCAATTGAAAAACCGCAACCGCTGCAGGGCGATCCTTTGTTGCCGTCAACCGGAAGCCAAGTCCATGTCCAATGTCCTGTCCTCCGTCGACGGGCTTTTATTTAACATGACGCAACAGAATGGGCGAGAGAAAGGCCACAAATGTCCTGCCGAAGTCTGCTACCAAATCACCCCTCCGTTTCACCTTTCACCTTTTTCTGGCCGCCGGCGAAATTCTGGAACAACATTCGTCTCGTGATTCTGCGTTTTTCCCCTCCCTTCCCATTGTGACATTCTGCATAGAGATTTCTGCCTCATTAGTGACTTGAGGCCGCTTTAAACCAAAGGAAATCGAGCGGAAGAAAAACAGCTATTAGCTAAAAAAAGACAAGCGAAACGGAAGGAAATTGGCGATTTGATAGGCAATTAAGTTAGGGAAACGATTGCAGGCTCTCTTTCCCGAGGAAGGAAATAAGAACTTTAACAATCACAAAAATAAAACGTTATCTGGAGCTTATCAATCAAAAGGAAATTGCCAATTAAATACGACTTTACCTCAAAAAAAGAAATAATAATAAAAAACCAAGTGTATAAATAATTTAATAGCAGGGTAATTATCACATTAAGTATCTATTTATGATTAGTGAATCATATTCTTCTCGAGAACTTTAGCTTAACTTTAACATAAAACTCCCCAATTTACACCTCGATCACTGTCAAGTCACATCCGTCTTACGCATCTGGAATTCCCGATAAATCGAATATATTTCCTGCTGCTATCAACATTCCTCGATAAACTTTACACGATAAGGACATTCGCGGAAAAGGAAAGTAGGGTAATGAAATCATTTTTCAGGTATGTGGAAAAGCTAATCAGTCAAAAGGCCTGAAACCTTTAGGCATTTCCTTTAAGCAGCCATATATTTAGCCACTTTGTTGTTTATTTTTGGCCATGGCTTATCGCAGGAGCTATTTGGCAGTGGGAATGTTGGAGGGAAATAACCACTATCCGGTGCGAGTGATCTGTGATCAGTGATCGAGCGGCGACTGCGGATGTTTACACTTCGATTCGGTTATCGCCGCGAGAAGAACATGCGTTTCCAAAACCGAATAAAAAGTATTTCGCACTTGGCACAACCAATTATCGGCGGCGATAACCAGAAGTTGGTAGCCACTAGAGAACCGTGACCTACTACAAAGCCCCGGCAATCGCAGCCGTATGGTGCAATTGGTCAAAGGCGGCGCCTTTTGTGGCATTTACCGAGTACCGGAGGCATTAAGAGCCAGCAATCGTCCGAGGTCCCATTTAAGCCCCATTCGCCGGGCGTAAACAACCTGTAAGCCTCCGCGCAGGTTTACATATCGGACTGCAGGGAGCTGTACTAGGTATATGTCTATATATATCTATATCGGGTGAGAGGGAAAACCGGCACGATCTCAAGGCATGCCGGCGGACTCGAGGTTGTCAACTGGGTATTACAGCCGGGTCTTAGGAGTTCTCCAAAACAAAATAAACCCCAAATAAGATAAAAGTTCGGCTCGTTTCGTTTCCCGTTCAATTCCAGAAAAGCGTTTATCACGAGTTTTTCAGTCAACTATTTTGAGAATTTAAGGTTATAAGCGCGGGCTTATTTGAAAGCTAAAAATAAATGGTGTAATCTATTACGTCCTTTTTGCATTTACCAAATCAGATGATGAGCTGTTTTGAAACCCTAAAATATAATTGACCACACCATCTAAATATACTCATATTACCTTTTTGTTCACCGTTTTGACAACTCGTTTTATGAATGTCATGGCTAAATTTTATTGCAGTCTTTATATCACTAATTGGGTTTATGGCTGGACTGATCAGAACATTCCAAACGAGTGGCACTCGAGAAAGTCACGTGATATATGGAGCCCATAATAAGTAGCTGCACCAAAAATTGAAAATCCCATGGTTTATGGATCTTTCAAAGGCAATCGCCAAATGGCGTCATGTACTCTACTTTCTTTGTGCTCAAGTGGTCGCCCAGTTTGATTCGATTCCGTCACCTGAAAGACCTTGGGTAATCGGTTTTCTGAAGAGGAATGTAGTAATTTTTCCATTGAAAGCTATATAAAGCAAGAGCATTCCTATTGGCAACAAGATTCGGAGAAGGATCTGGTAACTTTTCCATTGAGGGGCGCCAACGGCTAATTGAATGGCTAATTGGTTTTATCAGCTGGAACTGGTGACATCACTTTCCACATCCTCTTGGGCGGTCATTAAGTCGCAATTGGGCCAAAATAAATACCTTCGTCTGACTATCACCTATCGATTAGAAATGCGACTTTATTAACATTAAGGGGGCCCGTTACGCAAACAAAACCTGGCCACTTTTATTGGCCTCCTTTTTGGTTTATCGTTGGCGAATCGTAAATACCTTTGCCATTAGCTGTTGTTTGTTTATGGAGGAAAGGCTCTCTCTGTTGCCGTGGTCAAGCCCTAGACTCCAGATTGGATTTTGTGGTGCTAGGTCAAGGCCAAGTTATCGCATATCCAGATATGCGCAAATGCGTTTGTCAAGCTTACTCGGCACATTCGATAGCCCATAAATACCTGATTGCTCACCCAGTTTAAGGAGGTGTTTTTGGTCAACCAGCAGTGATCACCAATGCGCTTATCAAAACGGAGTTTAATATGGGGACTTTTATGATAGCCAAGTACTAATATTTACCTTACTTTGTGGCAATAATTCACTTGATCCATTTAACGATGTGCTTTAACTACGTAGTGAAATTGAGAAGCGGGAAACCCCTTTTCAATGCCATTTTCGGATGTACTTGTTGAAGTACAAGTTCTCTTTGAGGGCTTCCGCAACTGCGTATTAGATTCGAAGCTAATCAGACATTCCATTTAGCCCTGACCATAGCAATTTGATTCCAGGAATTTACAGGCTAAAAATACAATTATCACCTATCGATTGAGGTGAGTCAGGAAGTGAAAAGATCGGAGGTGCGTCCGCTTAAATTCTATTACTTTTTTTAATCGGAGTGAACTAGGAATGCTAACTGAAATTTACAGATAACGGAGAACCGGTTAAATCCGGTTACTTTGGCTAATTGCGGACTTATCGACGCACTTAGAGCTTAACAATACAGAATTGTCCACTAAGTTGGTTTAGTGCCCGGCGGCAATAACACTCGAGTTGGGTTCACGTGGAGAGGTGTGTTCCGTTTGCCGGGGATTATGTCTTTATGGAGGCACATCCCTCACCCAAGAAGTTTACGAGCCGACAAATCAATCAACCGACCTTGGCGCTAGCCACAATTATCCGCAATTAGAGCCATAGATCAAAATCAAGTCAACGGGAAACGGAAGTCGGAGGCAGCTGTTAATTGGCTGTAGTCAATAAAAATCCGATGCTCAGTCTATCAATGGACAAATAAATCACTCGAATTACAAGGCATCGATCCTTTGATATTCGGCCGACTGGCAAAGGCACACGACGATCAGAGTCCTGAGCAAGGACATCAATGGAATTAAGTTTTACCAGGAAAATTACATACCTATTACCTGGCCCAGCAGTTGCAAAATGCCAAAGGCCTCAATTATGCACGGTCCGTCGCATAAATTGTCAATCCGTTGGACATTTGGGCCAAGTTGGAACCCGGCTTCTACCTGGTTCGCTCCCGTTATCGCCTCATCCCCCGTCGTCCTTTGTCGCATTGTCGCTGCCTTTGTGCAGCTCCCTTCTTCTCGACTTTTTTGCAACAGTTTTCCGAAGCAACTCCTGAGTCCAGATAGCTGGCTGCTATCTGAGGGCAGAAGTGTTTTATCTGGCCCTTTACTTTTTTACTTGTAATTGGCCACGCTGATAAGGAATCCGGGATTGGGTTTGGTTCGGTTAAGTCTTGGGTGGCAAGTGACCAAAAGGTTGGTAGGGGTTTGAATTTTTTAACTATGGTACAAATGTTTAGGGAATACCAAATTGCTTACAATTAAATTTGTTAAGCTACTACCAAAATAGATATGAAAATTATTTATTATTTAAAAAGAGAAATTTTATATAAAGCTTCTATGCTCTGTATGTATTTTGTCGATAACAAAAATTAGAAGACTTCTTCCAAGCTTCCTCACCCCTTATAAGTTCTCTCATTAAGACTCATTAGAGATCACCGAATCACAGCTTACAAATCATCAAAATCATGTCCAACACGCAAAGCCTATGACAACAACAGAAATGCATTTGGAAATTTACATTTTCAAGTGTGTAGCCACCAAAAAAGTTTGGAAAACCTTCTGGCTAACGAACTTTTACTACTTTCTAACTGGATCGCGGGAAAACAAAGTCCGCTCAGCAGTTGGTCGTGGGTGAGTCAAGGTTTATGCTAATTTCGTGCATTTCCCAACCAAAATTTACGGCTACATATTTTAGACACTTTATGTGGGGAAAATAGTCGGCGAATTCCGAAGGGCTGGCTGACTGTGCGACGAACTGACAGGAGGCGACAAAACATTTTGACATTTTCCCAGGCCGGCTCCTCCACAAGATTCCTGCCCCGTCGGGTTCCCTGAGATTTTTTTATTGAGAAAGCCATTAAATTTTAAATAATATTGGCGCGAGAAATTATTTAAAAATATTCTTTGCTTATTCAAATGCGCCGGTCCCCTGATTGACTGCCATGAAGTCATCAGCATTCAGCATTCGGCATTCAGCATCGGCGTCATGATCACGATCATCAAATTGATCGGCCCAATCAAGTTCTCAGGCGGGCGGCGAACAACAAAACCCCGATCGATTGGATCGATTGGATCCATTGGATCGATTGGAACCTGTGACACGGTCGAGTGCCGGGGACAAGTTTTTGAAGTTTGCTCCGGGTTATTGTTCGAGGGCGTCAATAGAACGGAATATTGACACCTCAGCGGAACGGGAGGGGGTCTGAAACTATCATATCGAGATTCTTCCCGTCCACCGATCAGGGAAAGACGGGATTTAATGGTGGACTCGCTGATGTAATTACCAATTCATATTCAAAACTGCTTTATTATACCACAAACTACGTCAAACTACGTCAGAATAGGTAAAGAGTTGGCTCAGTTTGGTAAAACAGGTATGTTTAACTTCTTTGACGCAGATGAAAATTATAAACAAATTAAAAAACAACTCCATTGATAAACAAATTAAAAATTTGCCTATAAATTATTAAAGAGCATACCCTTGTTTAACCTAAAAACCTACATAAACAACATTTAACATATTTCAATTAATAACATTCAGATGATCAGATATTTGATTCTTCATATTTCTCTCGAAATATATATATATATTTTTTTAAGCCTCCACACAGATTAAACTGGATTTCCGTTTTGGCGAGCCAAACAACACATTGTTCAAAAACCCTCTTTCCAATAAGAAGGTAACGGTTAACCAGGCAGCATATAACTCAAACTGAAAGCTTTTTACTTTATCTGATTAGGAGGTGAATAAATCAAAATGCCCCACACCTACCGAAGGGCTTTGGCCGAAACCTCTAAGCCGACTCGACCCAATCAAAAACGCATTAAAGCCAAAGGGCCGACAAATAAACAACAACAATTTGTCAAAGTGGCAACAACAATCAACGCCATTTAATTAGATGCCATTGATTAGGAGCGAAGGGAATGCGCATCTTCGAATGCATTTCTGTAATTTTTCTCCGCGGCTTTTCCCCGCTCATTTCCTACCACTTGAAAACTCGTCGAGCTTGACAAATTTGACAGGCCTGATTGAAAATGAAAAGTTGGACACAAAAAGGTGTTCGACAATAGAAAGGGGCCCCTTCCTCGCGAAGAATCATTAAAAGCCGAAGCTTTTCGGCCAACAAAAGATGGCCCAAACGGCCTGTAGTTTCGGACATTTGAAAGTCTGGGAGTTGGAAAGCAAATGTCAAGTAGGTGGCACTTTCAAAAAAAATAAAAATAAAATCGAACAGAAAAATCTCTGCGCGCCTGGGCTTTTCCCATTGCCTTCGATCGGCTTGTTGCAATGGGTGAGAATTTATGTAGATTTTTTTGCTGCCACCTGGGCAATTTGTCAAGCAGTTAAGTCTTTAGTCCATGAGGGATTGACAGGCGGGCTAACTATCTAGCCGGCTAGCCTCCGTTTCAATTTGGCTTCCACCTTGCCACCTTGCCTTGGCTGCAAAACCCCGGCCCAAACCGAGACTCTCTGATATTGTGTGAATATTTTATGTCTGTGACGCGGCTGCCACGTAAACAAGCCGCTTAGTTGTACAGTTTCTGCAATTGCTGCCACCTCCTTCCAGGTGGTGGCAAATATTTGAAATATTTTGGCAAAGTACAGGCAAATTGCCAAGGCAGGGGGCAATTTTTCAGAATTTAAATGTAAAATACGATGCATAAAGTCGATACGTAAAACACAAGAAGTAAACCAGTGCTCCATATCGAGTGCCTATTTTTTCTGGAACAACCCTAACTCATAAATGTTTATACTAATAAGCAGACACATATTAACTTCGCTTTGGGTAAGGATAAAACTAACAAATGTTAATTTACGTCTTTTCACTCTACATTTACCATTTACATAAGTCCCACCTGAGTTAATCGGTTGAAGTAGAACACGTTTAAAATTGGGAAAAACTGGGACATTAAAATGCTTAAAGACTTTAACCTACTTTAAACGGGGCGTTAAATACCTGAGCGTAAAGGAACAAAAAGAAAAGTAATAGAAAACGGAAAAGAAAATCGAAAAAAAAAACCGAAAACTTATCTTAGAACACAATGAGCTACTGACGAGCTGAACAGTTATGATTGTTTGCACAAGACACATACTAAGTGGACTGCCGGCGAAAACTGGCTTCGAAAAAGGTGCCAAAACCCGAGTTCTGCCAACTGCCAACAGCCAACTACCAACTGCAATGAGGAAGGTCAGTGTGCGGTTAATTACCGAAGCGGACCAAACCCAAAGCAAACAGTTGAAACAAACAAAGATTTTGCTCAGTGAAACTGATTTGAATATCAATAAAATGTTTAATCACGAGATCTCTGTAAATATAGTAAAAATAATCATGAATGGAATAATAAAATATATTTCAATAGAATCCCATTTTCTCGCAGTGCAGCTACAGATTCGCAATCCAAGTCGAAGTTGAAGGCGACGTCGAACTTAAAGTTAATGTCGAGGTGGGAGCAACAGTTAGCATTCCGTCAGTGCAAGTGGCACAGCAACAGATGGCCAAGAGTCTGGGCTAACTGTTTACCGCCGTTTTTACGATGGTCAAGTACTGATGAGGGGGCGGGGGGGAATTCCAGGGGGTTGGATGATGGGGGAGGAGTGCTGATGGGGCGAGGGCGTGGCCAAACATTGACAAATCATCTTGACACCTTGAGACTGTCATAAAAATGGGTTACGGACATGATTTGCAATGCAATAAACTTAATTGAGTGCGCGTCAGATTTTAATTTTAAACTCAGCCCCCGAAACCGGTTCGCCCCTCGCAATCATCGGAATTCCCACCCATCGGATCGTATATAGAATGCACAAAAAATTTCTACAACAGTATCGCGGAATAAGCCAAAAGAACGAGCTGGTTCTAAGGCGCGAAGTCGTAAAACGTTTTTTTGATGCCGTCATGGTACCCTTTCGATATTCGCTTTAACGATGCCATTAAAATCTCCGACATTGTTGTCGATATATAGAAGACAGATTCGTTTTTCGGGGATTTAGTTATTGCATTATAAAAAATCGTGTTAAGATTTTGTCGCCGTTTAAATGGCGCCAAATTGTTAATAAGCGTCGCATATTTCTTTTGGTCATCATTAACGCGCTTTCTGTGACTTTAGTGGCTTGCTATAAATATCATTATAATGGCCATAAATCGGAACTGATTTAATGGGCCAGCTGCTTACGTATTTGGCGAATATATCAGCTTTAGTCACCTGATACAAAGGGACCGTTTTTAAAAGACCTCAGACAATGATTTATAAATATTAATAACCTTGAGGAATAAAAAACCTATTTAGAATCGAAATATCGTAACATAAATTTATAGAATCATAATTATTCACAGCTTACCACATTTCTTTGTAAATCAAGTTTTATTGCAAATTAATTTTCCCATAGCAATCAGCTGTCTTGGATGCAACTTTTCCTTTATGCAAATTTATTTAATTTGCAACAATTAAATTAAGATGCAATCTAATCCCCCGTAATTGCCGCCTGTCGTCGGAGTTGGCTTAATACCCGCTTAAGCTGCACTTGAAAAATGGTTAAAAAATCAACATGAATACGAATGACTTCAAATGTGGGGAAGGGTATGAAGTCGGCAAGAGTGCGCTGGCATTTCCGTCACTAAAGCCGCGGCTTAAAATGTTTCTTCATTAGAATAAGTGTCATAAAAATAAACGCATAAAAACATCTCGCCGATACGGGGCCATAAGCGGATCTAATCATTTTCCCATAAACAGCCGGCGATGCTCAACTAAAATCTGCTTAAATTTCACCTGACACGCTAATTTGGCTAATAAACATTCGACAACAAAAAGTTAAGTTGAGCTGAGAAAAAAATGTAACCACAAAATTCAAATGAAATTTCGGAGGCGCCAAGCCAGAAACCACAAAAAATGTTTATACAAGAAAGTTATAAAATTGTATTCGATGTATACGAATATATCCACCGACATTCCAGCCAACTTTGTTCACGTTGTTCTTGCACTTGGGCTTGGGCTATAAATTAAACTCGAAACCAGTGAGCTATTTGCCGTTGAGTTATTTTGACGCCAAGCCGAGACGTATTCTAATGCAAATTTCGAATTTTATTTGTTTGGGTTTTTGATATTTCCCACTTCCTTCCCCCCACCACCAAAAAAACCTGCTGATCCACCCAGGAAAGGTGTAACATTTAAGTGCCGAGCGAAGCGTTAAACTTATGCGATGGGTGGGTCTAGTCATCTTTTTAAGTTTCTAGGAAAAAATTGAAAAACATGTTGCATGAATAATATTACAGGAAAAAGTTCCGGAACAAGCCTATGTAAATAAATCTTTTGATAGCCAAGAAGAAAGTACAATTTGCAAATGTGACAATGTTACAACCTTGAGAACATTTGTTGTTTCAATCATCTCTCTCCTTATAAACATAAAATTAAATTATCACACCTTAGATCATTGACCTTGGATCAAAAACCCATTTATCCAATGACGAATTCCCCGGCTAATACGCCAATGATTCTATCATCAATTCTACAAATAAAAGCCAAGCCGTGAGAGCATCTCGATAGCCTCGTAGACTGATCGCAGATCGCCGATCGCAGAGCGCCTTACAAAAGTGGCAAGTGCTTCGCGTATTTAAATTTATTGCTTAACAAATTTATTTTTTGTTAAACAAATTTATAAATTATTGCCGCGAGAGTATAATAAAATTTCATTAGCGGCATTTGCCGACTCCGAGTATCCGAGTGAATATCGGTCTAAGGCGTTGGCGTGGCGTGTTTCGTTTCGTTTGGATTCGTTTTGAGCTTTTTGGTTTTTCGCTTAGGGGCGCGATCGGCGAGCGCAGACCGGCGGCGCCAGTTGGCCAAGAGAGAGCTTTGTTTGGGCCAAATCTGTCGGACTGGACGGACAGCTGGTGGCTGGACACTTCAAGCGCAGGTTGCTGATAAATCCGATGTGGGGCCCGAAAAGCTAGCTAGCCAAATTTGCATGTGTCGCTGCGACACAGAAAACGCTGGTTAATTAATTTCAGACACGCCATACATCTCGGGTACTTTGCATAAATTAATATGAAATCTTTATTTATGATTTATGCGGTGTCAACATGGTCCGGACATCTATCAAATAGTTTCCACCGATCGCTGGATTTCTGTACGCACAAAAGAAGATGTGATGGAAATATTCGAAAATCGCCCACGCGTTTTGCACGCGACTTTGCGGCGACTTTGGCCGCCAGATAATAATAATAATTTATTGTTATCCGAACCGATTGAGGTCAGGCAGTCAGGAGATTTACACATTGTCACATTGTTGTAGATTCTTATCAATTGTTACACGATTTTCGAATTAATTTTTGATTCATTCGATTTTTACGATTTGCTGGAATGCGCATTTTGAATGTTCGAATTGGGTGACCACAAAAATCTGAATATGTGGCCATCGGATGTTTCCGGATTGCGAGATGATCTTGGGAAGATATTTCCACAGGCTAGAGAAGATTATAAAATGCTGAAAATGATCAAAGAGTCCCCCCACTATTTTCGAAATAAATATTGCATGTTTGTATTGTACTATATGTGTTTCATATTTATTATTTTGAATTCGTATCGTTTCATCGTCATTCGCAAATTGCTCATTGTAATTACTATTATGGTTATTGTTTGTCAGCAGCCCACTATCATTACCATTATGATTCTGATTATCGTTAACAACATTAATATTTTCGTTAGGGTTATCAATATTAAGTTGTTGCTGCTGCTGCTCGTCGTGTTGCCGTTGCTGTTGCTGTTGCAGTTGCAACTTCTGCAGGCCACGAAGGAGTTTCTTTAGAACTAGCTCCTCGTGCTCCTCGTCGTTCGGATAGCTATCGTCGATTATATTATTAGCATCAATATGATTGCGATTCTCCACGACAGTCTCGCCAACTGTCTCCCCCTCACCTTCACCTCCGCTCACTGATGTCCCAACTTGGCTGGCAGTCGAAACAGGGTCAATTCGATCGTTTAGTTGCTTAAGATTATTGTCAATATTCTGATTGAACGCGCTGTGGCTATGGCTATTGCTATTGCTATTGCTATCGCTATCGCTATGGCTAGGGCTATGGCTATTTGGACTATCGAACTTAGGGCTATCGTCTAAACTACTAGAATCAGTCGTGCTACTTTTAGTATTCAAATTATAATGCTCGTTACTGTACAAGTAGTTGTAGTTTTTTGGCAAGGCAGGTATTGCATGATTAACATTAGCGCTATTACTATCAATTAGTAGGTTTAGGTTTAAGTTTAAGTTACTATTACTATTAACATAGGCTTTTGAGTATTCGTTTGTGTGTGGTGGCTCGTCCTGCTGCTGCAGCTGCCGCTGCGAGGGTAGCTCCACCAGTTGCATATCGGCAGCGGGCGGGCTGCTGTTGCCCCTCACTCCCGCTGCACCACCACCACCTGTGGCACCACCACCAGTGGCACCACCTGTTGCCGCCGTCGAGCGTTTTCGCCTGTCCCGCTTGCGACGACTGGCGGCCATGATGGCCACCAGATTGAAGGCGCTCGGCGCCAACGAGGCGGCCGTGGCGGTCAAGGCCGTCGAGGAGAAGGACGTCGAGGAGGAGGAGGACGAGGCCGAGGAGGCGGCCTTGGGCAGGTGCTCCGCCCGCTCCCTCTCCCGCTCCCGCTCGCCCGCCTCCCGCTGCTCCTGCTCCCACAGCTCCCGCTGCAACTTGTGTTGCTGCCGCTCCAAGCGGCGACGGCGGCGGCGCTCCATCGCGGTGGCATTGTTGTGGTGATGGCGCACCACCAGATTCTTGGGCTGCGGATGGGCCATCACACCCACTGCGCCATGTGGCCGGTGGCGACGGCGATGCTGCTGTTGCTGCGGCAACTGTTGCTTTTGTTGCAACCTATGGCGGCGTTGTTGCTTGCGATTCCTCTGCAGGATCACCTGCTCTTGCAGGTTCAGCTCAATATTGTTGTTGCTATTGGCTTGGTTGTAGGACTTAAGGCTATTGCTGTTGCTCAATTCTTCAGGGATGTTGCTCTTGGTACTATCGCTATTAATACTTGTTGGGCGACGCGACTTTGAACGCGCGCGTTTTGTGACCGCCATTGGGCTTACTGTTGTTGTTGTTGATTTTGTTGTGGTTGTTGTTGTTGTTGTGGAGCTGATTTTGGTAGTACTGGGTGGTGTTGTTGTTGTTGTGGTTGATGTGGTTGTGGTGGTGCTGGTGGTGGTGGTGGCGGCCTTGTGTTTCTCCGAAACTTTCGAAAGGATTCCGCTGAACTTCTGCTCATCCGCAAGAAAGAAGGAGAATATGGCCTTCTCCATCACTCGCGGCTTGGCCAAATCCTTTGGGCCAATTTGCCGAAAGTTGCCCTTGAACCCCAAACGAAGTGACGGATTGTAGGCGCTGGTGTATTCGTGATAGCCACCAACCATCCTCTCCCTGAATTGACAGTCCTTTGTGGCGTTTTTCTGGAAATAATAAAAAAAAAATAATCGATCCTAAGTTAGTTGGTTGTGAGCATTATTTAAAATGTAGCAAATCCACTTTAATAGGTAAGTTATTAAAAGATTAACTACAAATATATTTCTGTTGAAATCTAGATCTTTTAATTGATTATTAAAGTTATGGATTATAGAAATCCCATGATTGCATCTGCGAAAACTCACCTTTCCAACAAGTCTGCCTTGATGGAAGCACAGATAGTAGTTTACATCCGCCGCATAGATGGTCAACTTGAAGTCCGAGCTCAGCACATCGTTGACACCTTCCATCGTGAAGTATTCTAAAGGAGAGACATAAGAAATCCGAAATTTAATTAATTATTGGCAAACAAACACAGGCGACGGCTATTGTGTAAATATTTAATGAAACTGGAACTGGAACCACTTGAGGCGCATACAGATAACCCAATTAATTGAAAGGTTTTCGATAAAGTTATGAAGGGGCTTTCGATTAGAATGAAACTATATGGAGCATTTAATGAAATCAATTACCGGCGCTGAGTCGTTGAACTCCCTCCTGGCGAAAGAGTTTAACCCTGAAAAGCGCCTAAGCCCGATAATTCCGAGCGATTTGGCTGGAGTTTCGGTTTGGATTTGGGTCTTGGGTCTTGGGGGAAGACCTTCGAAGACCCAGCATATCGATCAAACTGCCTCCGAATCACCTGCACTCCGATAAGATAAAAAGCCGAGCTGACAATTTGTTTCCGTTTTTGTTTTCTTTAGAATTGTGGCTTAATTTACGCATAAGGGCGGTGGATCGGTAAAAGTCCCTTCTGACTTATCAATGACGCAAGACGGCGCCCGATTTTGTCACTTTCGCTCAGCCATCAACCCACAATGTGCAGCGAGGGCTGCTCGTGAACTTCAGAACTCCGCAGCTGGGAAACCGCAGCAAATGAATTCCGAATAAATTAAGAGCGGCTGGGCAAAAAAAAAAAAAAAAACAGAGAAAACAAAACAAAACCGCAATGGGCGCCGCTCGAGGCGGTTCATAACATCAATCAAATATTAAATTACCAATAATTTAATTAAGCACACAATATGCACAGCCACAGACGAAGACCCAGACCCAGACAGAGTTCAAACTGTACAGTCGGAATTGGCTATCTTGGACTTGTTTTCAAATATGTAGTTTTTCATATATAAGTTTTAATTATATATTAAATGTGACAAATCCTATTGTTAACTTCTAAGAAACCCATTTAAATGAGAATAAATTCTTTTATACTTGAATATTTTTTCACTTTAAGGAATACATACTTTATCTCTAAAGATACGCATCTGAAAGTACTTGTATAAATGCCAATTTAATTTAAATGCCAATGGCAATTGACGAACGCGAGTTCGCATGAGTAATGCCTGTCTCAGTTCGGTTCCAGTTGGGAATGTTTAATATTTTCCTAAAGCTACATATAGTACACACTCGTATAGTATAGGGAATATTTGGAAGAGTACTTACGATATGTTAGCAATATGTTCGCGGCGGTCACTTTGCCGTGCGAATTGATGTTCAGCGCACGTTCCTTGTTCTTCAATGTTAAAACATAGCGTGTTTTCGCGGCGCATGTTGGCATCGCCAGAACAACCACAGCAACCTGCAAAGGGAAGAGAGAGAGAACTTCGATTAATGGCCGATTCATCTGCATTACAGCCACATCTGGCGACTAATCCCGCCCAACGGAACCCTTTTTGCCCCATAAATTCCCATTAATACGATGAGCTTTTTATTACACCGCCCCGCACATGCGACACGAAGTTTTTATGGTCAAAGTTGAGCCCACTGGCCGGCCAACTGTCCATTAGCCGGGTTATGGTAGTCCAGGTAATTGGTTTCTCAATGGGATCTGTTGTCCTAAGCTTTGACATTCTGCAGATAATCGGACAACCGGCGACTGCGTTCCCATGCATTTAAATTGGCGAGGAGCAGGTTACAGCGAAATGGAATTTAATTGCTTGCGAACTGTAGGATTGCGGAAGGGATTAAGAGAACAACTGGATTTTTCTGGAGATTACTGGAGGTGGTATTTTTAACCTGAGAAATGCGGGTTCCCGAATAGTATTTCACCACCTGACACGTGTGTTCTCCATGGCTCTAATCACGGCACGTTTTCGACCTTTGATCAATCGAATTTCGACGCACCACTCGAATGATATCACAACTATCATTCGATAAAGAAAAAATGCAAATCAGCAAAATAATGCGCTAGGCATATGACATATATAGCGTGGTGAGTGTAAATCGAGTATTTATCGGGGCTTAGATCATACATCAAATCGTTCATAAGGCCTATTTACCGCACGGCCCCAAGAACCGCCAGTAAGCATTATTAGCTATTTATGGGGGAATGGCCGAAAATAACGCAGGACTTTCGGCAGAGGGCTTAAAAGGTCTTTCGGGTGGTAAGCGATCGGTTTTTTGGACACAAGCCAAAACAAATTGACCTAAGCACGGAGATCGAAGCGTGCCGATCGATTTATCGGGGCTTAAGCAATCTATTCGAGCTCCCCAACTTGTTGACATTCCTCGTGTTTCTCATCTTTGAGTTGACGTTGACACAATGTCAGTTTTCCAGATACAAAGACGGATGGGGGGAGAGAGGCCTTCTGTTTGCACTTCCAAAAAACAGAAAAAAAAAAAACAAAATAAAGTAGAGAATGCCTTGCGACCTTTTCCATAGTTCAATGACGTTCCTCGGCGTGTATGTGTAACAATCTTAATAATAATTATTATTATTTTTTATGGGCCGCCTCGAGTGGAGAGACCCCACAAAACCGAGAGCCACTCCAATGTACACACGCTCCCCATATCAAAACTCCGAATGGCTTCGCCCCCCACTCCGATTTCGATTACACACACTCAATCTCTCGAACTTATGAAAATATATTTTGACATTTCTCAAGATAATTATTCAGAGTGTGTTGAAAACAAGGCGGCTTTCGATCGAGATTGAAGATCTCCAGATGGTTTTTCGCCCAGCCAAAATCCGAAATTGGAACAAGGCTTTGGCTTTAGAGTTCTTGGGCAATAGTTCATGTAAATTATGCTAACTATTCATAACCCATAAAATACTTACCATCAGTATAAAAATAGTCCTGACATTGGGCAGCGTGAACTGTAGTAACCTGCAAGTAGGCGAAAAATAATCGAAATGAGTATTCAGCATTCAGTAGTATAGTATTCAGAGAAAAATTACGCTAGCCACTATAAATAAAGAGTTGAGAGTGATTCAAAGGAGACACATTTGCATAAATCTTACAGATTATTATTAATGATTATTATTGGTTTTATTGATTTGTTTTCAACTTTATTCGTCTCGTTTTGTTTTGTTTGCCGAGACGGACTTCCGTCTTAAACAACAATTAAGTCATTTTACTGCCGACGAGATCGTGAGATCTTTAAATGTGTATTTAAATAAAAAATGCGAGACGAGTCCATCGGATTTCCATGAAGAGCCCTTCCAGCGGCTCTGGCTGTGGCTCAATGTCACCCCATCACAAGTGACCACAAGTGGCCACTCGGAAAACGCCAGAGAGAAATGTGCTTTACTATATTTTATTTTTTGCCTCTTATTTTATCGATTCGGGCGAACAAGTCTTGCCATATTTTTTGCACTTTCCGCACTGCATATTCTGTTTCACGAGCAACTAATCCCCGGGACCAAAAGGTCATTGATTTCAGCTTAGCACTGAACTGAACTGAACTACAAAAACCAGCGGACAAGAACAGAACTCAAGACCCAGAAGGGTAGTTTCTTGAGTCGAAGGTCTCTCTGTTTTGCGCTTGAAAAGTGAAAACGCAAAGAATCGAGCCCAAGAAATCAATATACGGCGACCGAGAGTCAAAAGTTAAAAAAGCCCCCGGAGGAGGCGAATTTGCATTGCCTGCAATCCCGGCTCCGAATCCCTAACCCTCTCAGTAGGAAGTCCAAAAAAAGGAAAAGAAATAAGACCAAAACAAAACCCAGCCAAATCAAATGCCTGGTGGCGTGCGATTTTTATCATTTTTCAATTTCACAGCAGACAATAAAGTTCATTTGAAATGTGCAAACACACTCGGCCATTCTAAACGAAATTTCACAATGCCCGTCGAAAGAACAACATTTTTTCAAACGTTTTTATTATTTTCTTTGGTTATTCTTCTTATTTTGCCTTTGCAGGCAATTAAATCGGTTTGACGCTTTCGCAATTTATGCTAAGCTGGCTCTTTCTGTAAATTATGGAACCGCTTTTTCAGCCGATGCCGAAGCTACTTCTGCTGACAGATCAATAAGGTTGGCTTACGAAATTTCAACTAGCTCGGGTAGTTAGACAAAGGGAAAAGCCCTTTTTGTGGGCTGGCAACCGCAGAAAAGGAAAAAACCGAAATTGAAATTGAAACCGAAACTTCAAAAGTTCAGGAGTTCTCTAAGACCAGACAAAAGGCCCAACGCATGAACAGCGTTTGTACAGGCAGAAAAATATAACATTTGATTTATAAGAAATGATTTCAGAATATAACTATTCATGAAATTAAAGCTCGGAAAGTTTACTTCTTCAAATGGCTGCTGTTTAATGGGTGTATTTAAATGAAATCTCTTCGATAAAAGCAATTATTTTGCGCTGTGCACGAGCGGTTCCCATGTATGTAACTCGATACCGCTTCTATGGGCAGTCGCCTCTGTCTGTGCTTCACTTTTGTTCGCTTCTGCAACTCATAATTACCTTATTTGGTATGCAGACAGGAGCCCAGAACCCAGAACGGAGCCACAAGGGTCTCTGCAGTTTCCTCGCTCGGCTTACGCAATGTCTAAGGGCCCTGTACCCCAAATGTGCCCTGAATACCGAATGCCTGGCAATAGTTTTGGATTGGGAATAAGTTTTCCTTTCGCTACGTGCTCACATTTTTTTCTACTTTTCCATTTCGATTGGGACCACCCGAACGAGGAGCTTTCATTCATTCACGGGGCAGCAACGTCACAGTGAAACCTCCTTTCGTAATGTCTACGTCACAGCGAACACATTTGAAATGTGCAATCTAATCGCCGGCGACATTTTCAGGCCTTTAATTAGTTTGTCCACTCGATGGTGCTGGCTTTTGGCTGTCGGCCCCCAGCACATATAAATCTGGAAATTAAAATTAAACTCCAAGTGTTTCGCCCCGATCGCATCGATCGATAATACTCGTATGCTAACCACCAGGTCTTTTCAATCCCATCCGATCGGAATCGAAATCGAATCGAATCGGAATTGGAATCGAATGGAAACTAGTTTGGGCCTCGAGTTGAATCTCGAGAACGGGGCACGTGTTGCCATCTGGACTTTAACACTTTAACACTTGTTGCTTCCAACTCGCAAATGGCCGCATAATTGCGCTCGTACTTTGTATTTATTTAAACAATATAAAATGGCATCTGCGGAATGCGCGATTAGATTAGGCCGCAAGTATTTGGACAGAAAAATGAATTGGCAGAAAGATTTGGCAGATAGGCCAAAGTGATAGCATTGAACTCTGATTGCGGGCACGTGTTCTTGGTAATCCATCAAGTAATTAAGGTCCTGTAACTGCCGATTTTCCCTGCCAACTGCCACGTGTTGTGGTGTGAAATTCAGCGCTGTCAATTGTGCGTATGATTCTGATTGAGCTCGTGATGATTATATAGATGATGATGATGTTGGCCACCCTATATTGTATTTTTTTCTACTTTTTTTCGTCGGCCTGCCCTGCTGCACTTAATGCAATTTTTTGCCTTTGTTTTAAGGGGTGGCTCGCAGGGAACTGGCTGTTACTTAATACTCTTACATCATCCACCTTGCGCTTTTCGCCGAGCCGAGCAACCCCCGAAACCCCTCGGAACCCCGTCCAAATCCCCGATATTCTCCGGCTGCAACTGCAACTTTTTACGTGTTTGCCCTGTCCCGTTCCGTTCCCGTCTTAATGAAGTTCCAGCCGAAAGGGATGGATACACACACAACACACAGCACACACTATGTGTGTGCACAAGTACTCAACTGACTTTGACAGTTGCCAGTTTTGTGTTGCCATTGTTTTTGCAGCAGGGCGCCGAGCTGGTGGGCATTATATGAAAATATTTATATAATGCACATAATGCACAGCAGCAACTGCGGTTGCAACTGCAACAGGCAGTGGGAGTTGGGATCGGATTCCCACTCGGATTCGGATTTGGAATGTGAAGTATGTATTTCAATGCGACTCGAGAAGTAGAACAATATGCAAATCCGATCGGGCGACGCCAAGAGTTGCGGAGTATAATAAACAATAAAAGCTCTTTGAAAATGTTGCAAAGTTTCCTAAGATATTTATTTAATTTCCCTACATTTTCTTGGCCAATTTCCAGACTACTTTAATTAAAACTTAAGACTTAAGACGCAAGATTTCCGTTGGCAGGGCAAAAACTTTGCATACTTTTGGCATCAAGAGGGCTCTCTCCAGCAGCCATCGCTCGTTTGCCCCTCTTGGCCCAGAACCTCTTGAACTTGGAGCCGCCAAAGCAACGCCCCAAATATAATAGAACAGGGAGCACCACCACCACCATGGCAATGGGAATGGGAATGGGAACGAGAGTCCGTGAGAGTTCAGTGTACCCCAGCGATAAGCTAATGTTGTTTTCAGACTGTTCAGTAGATATATAGAGGAGAACGGAACGAATCGGTGGATGTCAAGGCTGCGGGGGAGATGCCGGAATTGCTGGAATGCTGAAAAAGTTGACGTGCCGCCACACAAATCTCGCCTCATTAGCAAGCCGCCCCTATCACCTTTGACTGCACTGAGAAAAAATGGGTTTACCTTTTAAGAAACTCTGAATACCCATTAAATTGTTATAAGATAGATGGTTCCATGATTCATTTGCAGAATCCTCTGTAATTCCAATTTGCGAATATAATTAATGATTATAGGTAAGAGATATTTCTCGCCGTGTTACCACCCCCTTTGTTCCCCCCTCCCACTTTAATCCCACCAATGAGGGGTTGTATCTAATGCGATTTTCGCCACCGGGACAGCTGCACCGACGGAGGTGATAAGCGGCTTTCGGCGCTGCTCTCAGCCCTTTTGATAAGTCCGGGCTACTTAAGTGGCAGCAAATACATATACTTTGTTGAGCATTCAGCAACTTTCCCAAAGTGTCAACACGCCGTCCCAGACGGAGCGAGCGGGATGGGGATAGCGCGGCAGAAAGAGACGGACGATGGCGACGAAATCAATGGGACGATGGCGAGTTTAAGGCAAACATGGCAAGTGCATCCATTGAATTTGTCTAGGGACTGCGAGTTGCGGGCTACTCAAATATGACACCTTTTGCTGGAAGTAAATAATAATTGCCTTGCACCTGAACTGGGAACTGAGAACTGAAAACTGGGAACTCAGAATTGGGAACTGAGAGCTGGCAACTGGGAACTGGTAACTCGGTTTCCATTCCGTCTAAATGGCCGGCTTAAATGGCTAAGCAAATACATTTGATACGGTTCCGCTGGGGATTCAATCGATATATCGAAATCGGGCGCCTTATCAGCGGTTATGGTTCCATAAAATAAAAAGCCAGTTTTACATTACTGTAAATATCTGATAGCAGGCGATAGAGTGTTGCCAATAAATCACCCAGACAATAAAAGCGAAAAGATAAATCAATCGCTAAGCTGATTAGTGCTTGGGGATTCAGAGAAACCCCAACGAAACTTTCTAATTCATCAAAATCTCCCATCGATGCGCTTTATCTCCGATGATTTTTCCCTCTTTTCGTGGGACCTCAAAAAGTGGGTGTGTGGCATTTACGAAACACTGTCCAAACAATGACAACACCAACTTACCAACAAAACAACCAATGGCCAGCATTGTGGGTCAGGTGCAACGGCAATCGTGTGCAATGCAAATATTTGGCATAAATTCGAACAATTAATCGTCGCTCTCTGTCGCTCCGCAAATATTTCAAATTGCCGTCAAAGAAAGCGAACTTATCAGCGTGGAAAACTTCATCGAGTTGTAAAAGCCCCCGCAAAGCGTAGTAAACCTTTTTTTGTGGAGCCCTTTGAGGGGTCGAGCCGTTTGGGGGGAGGGGCTTTTCTGATAGGGCTTCGCCAGTTCTGTGCGAAAAAGCAAAACAAACTATAAACACTTGACGGCCGCATGGTTCTTTTTTGGCGCATTGTTATTATTTTGTATGCATACAGACATGTGTATATATATAGTATAGTGTGGGGAGATATAACTACGCGTAGTACGCCGTGGCGTATATTTTGAACGTGTTCCACGCCGATAAGATAGTGACGAACTCGTTTTTTATTTTCAGCCGGGAGAACTTGGCCGTCGGCTCAGATCAGGGGTTTATTGGGGTTAGCTTGGCCAGATCTTGGCCACTTAGTCACTTCGTCACTGGCATTGAGTCGGCCATAAAGGCATAAAGCCGAGCAGACCGAAAATCGATTGCGAATCGGAGATCGCCAAAAGCCAATCGAGATATCCGTGGCGTGTGGTAGACTCCTATTCCCGGTCTTATCGGCTCGAGAACTCCACTACTCTCAGGTTCAACCCGCTGCAATCCAGACGGAATTAAATCAAACAGGTGGAATGGAAGAGAAGTGACTCTGGAATGCCCTTACCAAATTCCACACGCTGTAAAGTGATAACAGCAAACAAAACGAACTAAGATGCGAATTTGCCGTCGGCTTGCGGTGTATATAAACTCTGATCTCAGCTGTCTATAAGACTAATATTGATATGCCCTGCAAGCTCGACATCATCCTCTTATCTCCTAAAAACTGCAGGGCACCGAGGAACGTGCTTTCCCAGTGCTGATTTTCGATTTCTGCCTCTGGCGTCATATGTTTGGGGACCCAATTATTTAAGCCACTTTTATTTTTCGCAACCCACTCCCTGTGTACAGCTTTTTTCATCCGCGCGTAACCTAATTATAAACCTGGATGTGACATTGTTTTCATTTAGCGGCTTTAGACGCCAACAAACTTTTGTTGGTCTGGTGATTCCCAAAAACTTTCGTACACTTTACATGAGCGCACTGTGAACCTTTTAGAGTAAACCAGGAACTTGACACGTTTAATGATAATTCAATATTTTTAATAGCAATTAGCATAATCGGGTTCAGTGCGTTCTACGAATTACATGTAGTATACCTTACAAATACATGTACTCGGTGAACTTGTTGATTTTCCGACAAGTCATACCAGCTAAATAGTGAAGTTTACTTGGCCAAGGCTGTCTGAACTCCATGAACGGCAACAAATGAGGCGAGATTCGGTTTCTGGGCTCCTCGATTGCATTAATCAAAGCTGCAGAAAAATATGTGCCAAGTCACATGTGTATTTATGGTGTTTTTGGCATTCGAGCTCGTGCCTCTGGCCAAATCGTAAATCTCAATAAAAATCTCGAGGGCCTAGATTAATGTGAGTATTTCGAGGGGTTCCGTTCGATGATCTACTCCTAATGGATCTTCTTTTCCACCTCTGCTTTTCGTGCTTATCAATCGATTTTAGGCCAAGCCCGTGAATTGTGTCTCGAGTGCTATCTCAAAGAATTTCCGTTTAATTAATAAAAGAAGCGAACAAATTCGAATTATCAAATCAAATACTGTCTATTTTTACAAGAAAACGCGTTTGGGTCTTATCGTCTTTCGAGAATATTTTCGGTGGGGCGTGGCTTATGCACTGTTTGCCTTGTGAAATGTTGAACTTGTTTATGATTCGGAAATCGGGCGGGGGACTGCGATCGAGATTAGGCACAATTACTCTGAATTAGTCGGTATTAAAGGACTTAGCTCCGTTTAGTTTTCCGTGCGAGTTGTGCGAGCGATTTTAGCGGAGGGTTGGCGCGTTTGCAATTGATTTATAACTCAGGTAAATGTCCTGAGATCAGAGCACGCCACAAACCCTCGAAAGTTTTTCGAAAAAGGGGTTGTACACACACAGGAGCACACAAGCTGATTTATCCTGACAGCTTGCATGTGTTGGTGCCATAACAAGTTATAAACGGCAATTATGGACCTGAACCTGAACCTGAAACAGAAACAGAAACACAAACTGAAACTAAAACTGAAACTGAAACCGAGACTCGGACTCGAACTCAGACTCAAAATCAACTTGGTCTTCGGCACATTCATATTTCTTGTCTCGAACATATAATTGTGCTTTTTATGTGTGTTTGGAAATTGTTTTTTAAGTGAAATTGCGTTGCGCCTGATAAACAGCCCTCCGTTTATTATATATATTATTTTTTATAGTTGCGTCTGTGTTTGTGTGGAAATTGTGCGAAAAATAAAGGGAGCGAGGAACACAGGTCATGGTATTTGCGAATTATTCCTTTGATTGCGTACGGTTTGCCTTCGGTTTTTGGTTTTCGGTTTGGGATATGGCGTGTTCCACTCTCTTCCCTTCGCACGTGGTTTAAGGATTTTCCCCTTTTCAGCTTAAAACAACATCAAGGATTTATGCCCACAAAAAACTATAAACGAAATTGTATGACTAACACATTTGTATTTCGATGAAAGGATCTGATGATTTTTACAACACCATATTTTTGCTGATATTATCTTTTTATAAGCTTTTCCTGAAAGCATGAGTCTAAATTTCTTTGGAGCGATTTTTATTCGCTTGCCTATTTTTATTCATTTATCAAAACCATATAACATTTCCTTTGAATACTCGCAAATAAAATTAGTGTGTGGCTATCGTAATGTGCGGATTTTAGGGAATTCATATCTATCATTTTATTAATTATATTCAACACTTACATCGTATACTTCTGGCCGCATTGTAGCCCCCAAATTTAAGGGTATAAATTATAATCCAACATGGGTTTGTGCGTAGTATCGTCGCGAGTCTATCATTTGACTGACGAAAGAGTTTTGTTTTCTGCTGATTTTGGCAAAGTCCGAGCGGAAATTCAGAAATCAGAATTCATACGAACTCGAATATGCATAATAGTGTTCACTGCGAGTCGGAATCTGATACTTTGGGACAGAATTGCAGCGTTGAAAATTTACAATTACACCGCAAAAAAATGCAATCAAATCCGGGCGTGTAACTCTGTTTTTGTTTTTTATTCCGATTTCTTGCAATTTGCTTTTCGTCAACCGCACTCTGTGTACTTTCAATATTTCGCCTTGGTTTGCGTATTTAATTACTTTTGATTAACAATATGTAATTGGTTGTTATAAATATATTATTATTCGGTGTATATATACTTGTATGGTATTGCACTTTTGTCAACAGCGACGCAACAACGACACGATATTTAGTTGTATTTATTCGAATATAGATTTTGGGTATTATCGCGTTGCACAAATTTGATTTATTTGCGGGAACTTCTTGCACTGTCACTGGGGCACTCGAAAATATATTTTTCAACTGGTTTTGGGTGTGCGATTTTTAAAACAAAATCAGTATCTGTGTAGCAATGTAGCAATGCACTTTTCACCTCTGGCTAATTTCTCGAACTGAATCGGTTGGCTTTGTGGCTTTGGGTTTTGGGCTTGGAATTTTTCAAAAATATTTTCCAAGGCATTTGTTGCTGGATACTGGCTTTGGTTATCCGTTGGTTTCGCTGGCAGCGATCTTTAACCGTCGAAAGGTGAAAAGAAACTGAATCTGAATCTGAGAGTCGTCGAACGTGGAGCTATAGCGTTTGTCGTCGCTACGAACCGAACCGAAATGTTCGGCTCGCCGCACAGTGGTCGAAAATGCCTGTTTTGCGGCAAAATGTTAATATGTTCTTAGACAAGAAACATGTAGAAACAAACTTGACATGATGGTATAAGTATTTACTGACAAGAAAATTTTTGTGTAGTTTTATTAACATAACATATTTAGACTAAGCCATAGTTACAAAAATTAATTTAAAATTTGGGTAGATATTTTCTCGAAGGGGTTGCTTTTGATATTAGATATAATTCTTTCCTTAGTATTTGTATGGTATTTTGTTGCTTGCTCAATGGAATGAATTCACCACTGTGCACCGCTCGACTAACATCGAACCGCCCCCGCCCCCGCACACCCCCTCTCATTTACAGTTTGTCGTTATAAATTCTTCGAGTCGAGTCGCAGACATGTCCATGTGGGTGATAGATGGTTCGGGGAAAAGGCTGGCCGGAATTCCTAGCCCGCTTTTTAGTTCCTTGCAGATCGCAGAACGCCTTAAGCTTTATTAATTTCAAGTTAAGTATTATATTTTATATGCTAAATACAATTAATAGTTATTATTTGAATCCTTGCTGATTTTATGTTAAAGAATATTTTCTAATTTATTTAAAGTATTATTCTTGGATTATTATATCAAACTAAATGTTCTCACTCCCAGAAGAAATTCAACCACAAACTCAGCCCACTTAACTTCAGTGATCATAAATAAGGAGACCGACAAGTTTGCGTCTGTCATTCCTTGAAATGTTTGCTCCATTTAGCGGAACTAGGTCTCCCGGCCAGATAATGATCTCTAGGTGGCGTCCACCTGCTCCACTTTGCTTTACCAAAAAAAAAAAAAAAAAAAAAAAAAAGTAGTAGTCACCCACCCAATTCGAATACCAAATTTCGAATGCGCCAGGAAAACGCCAGACGTTATTGGGCAAGGTCCAGTTGGCGAGCCATTAGCAAAGTTGCCCCTGCATTTTGATATTGATCGATTAGCCAGCCAGTTGTATCAGGCAGTTTTATTGATCATGCTGTAAATCAAATTGTGTGTGTTGCCAACGACCCAAAAACAAAGCACAAATCGTACATAGATTAAATTAAGCAATATTTATTTTGGTCACCGAAAGGAGAAAATTAAATGACGTATGCTATTTAGCATGCGGATAATTGTATAATATTTATGATTCATTGTAATTCATTATTTTGTTATTAGTTTCTATCGCTGTTTGATATTAAGTACGTCAGCATCTCGAGAGTTTGTCACAAAATAACCCGAGAGACCCCCGACCTTATCACAAGGGGAACTTCCCCCGAAAACGAGAACAACATCTCTGTGGACTTTGTCTCATGTTTCAATTTCCAATTAACTCGTTACCTAGATAACTGCACAAGTTTTGTGATAGGTTCAATTAGAGCAGCAGACTCTTGAGCAAAGATCTGGCCATGAATGAGTAGAACTGCTCCGAAAAAAATCCAGTAGCATTGCTCCCTGTTATCAGAAACACCACTGTGATCACGAATATTCGATGGTGCCAACTATTTGCTTACGCAAAAGATTCCGCCTCGTAATTATGACGCATAATTGGGGGCGAAATTTGAATGGCTTAGAATGCCGATGAAATGCGAGAACAATGATGAAATTGCAGAAAAATCGAAGCGGATAGCTCTGTTTATTTGTCTTGAATTCTTCGCCCCATATTGCCACCCATAAAGCTGATGAAATTGATAAAGGAATTAGGTTTTACATCCGATAAAGTCGTTGGGAATTCAGTTAACATGGATTTTATGGGAAATTCGAAACTTCCATTGACATTTAACAGCTCGAACTTGTTGCGGCTGCAACATGTTGCTTGTCAAGCTGCGTTTCACGACCAACATAGCCCTGTTATCCGGCAAGCAGTGCGCTGTTCAGCAAGGCCAAGCAGTGCGTGTCTAAGCCAGCTGTTATTCGGGGGTTTTCTAACACGTCGGCTCGATATCGAACTTCGAACATGTTGCACAACATTCTGCTTTAAGGGTGAAATTAAACATGTTAAAATTCGCCTAGATAACAATAACACAATTTAAGCTTAAAATAAAAGTATACTATATTATATATTTATATACTATATATATTAATGTAAATTTCGATGTCCAAAAATTTGCATTTGATAATAAAAAAAAAAATATTTTAAAAATAACTTTCGTTTTGATTTTTGTCCTCAGCTACGTTTGCCGGGGAAAACAAAAATGGGCAGTTCATCGAAAGTGTAATATTGTAGTAAAACAATTTCTTGTTTTTCCAGGTTACCCGATCAACTGGCCAAGGTAAGCCATCCCACCCAGATTGTGTTTATCGAATAAAAGCAGATCCAACCGCACAGAAAATTCCAAGTAGCCACAACTGCATAATCGCAGATAGGATTCTTATTGTGGCAGTGCGGCCCTCGTTTTATTTTTTTGGCCAGCTCAGCAGGGCATAAATGGCAGTGGAAATGTCTGTGGCGCCACGTCGCGTCAAAGTGAAAAAATGGCAAACGAGAAAATGTGTGAAGTCTTCACGACTGCGGAAAACAAAGAAAACGAATTCAAATATTTATGAGGATGTCAGGTGTCCTGACAAGTCAATTTTGGGTTTTTTCTCCTTGTTTTCCCAAGCAAAACGCAGCCCTCTGATTTATGAGTCTGTGGGTGTCCTTCCGAGACGAGCTCGTCATATCTGATGCAAATGTGTCACACTCACGACCGAGAGATAATTCCCGCTTTTTGGCCCAGGCGCGAGTTTAGTCCCCTTTTTCAGCGGAGAGAAAACAAAAACCCTGAGAAATATTTTAATTAAAATTCACTGCCCCAAAAAAGAGAAGAAACGAACGAAACTACCAAAACCACAGGCAGACAGGATAAACTTGAGCCTAAAGCCGAACCACCGCCGCCTGATCTCAACTGATAAACGCGAAAAAACCAACAACAACCAACAACCAACTGCAAGAGCGGTCCAAAGGGTAAGGTAAATGCAAAGGTGGGCGTTGGTAAAAAACGATCTGCAAAAAATAAGTAAAGCACAAAAGGAGACAAATGCGAAGGGGAATGGTTTCCAAAGTGACATTGCTAAATACTCTTAAAAAATATATAGATGAAATGAAGGTTAAAATCCCTCAGAGTTATATATCTAACTTTGTGTACAAATAACAAGAGTGTCTAAAGAAAATACATAAATATCTATAAAAATATAAAAATAAAATGCAAAAACTAATCAGGTAACCCCAACATTTTGTAGGGCATCAAAGTCGTAGCAATCGCCGCGTTCCGGGGAACTGCAAGCGATTGTCCCTGGACGAGAAGTGGTGCCGAGTTAACCTTTCAACGCCGATGGTGTTGCTGATGGGCTGAGGCTGCTGGACAGTGCAGCTCCGCAGGATAACACATGATCAATCCATGGAACTCTCCTTCCCGAGGACCCGAGGGTCCCCCAATTTACCGCTTCGCATATCGCACGCATCTCCTTCACTTTTATTGTCTCCGGGTTTGTTTGCTTTCGTGTGCAGCAAATTCAATTGAACCCACAATGCGCAATGAATATTTTTCTGTTTTCGGTTTGGGAACCCTTTTTAATTACCGAAGAAGAGGCACCCGTATTTTGTCTCTTTCGGAACTGGCCAACTGTCGAATCGAATTGGTCACTAACAAGAGTTTTGTTAATGAAAATGTAGTCAACCCCCTTTTCCCACAATTTTCCCTAACCCTCCAGTTCATTTTCCGTTAATTTATGCGTTGGGCATCATTGGGTTTCCATCCGAAGTGAAAGTGATCGGAACTTCTGTTAACATTAACGCGTGGCTGACTTCTGTTTGATCTGGTGAATGGGGTTGAATGTGATGGAGGATCCTATCCCAGATCCTTGATTCCGATCAAAACTGCTTAGCAACTGTTAACAAATGAAGTGAACACAGCGAAGACCTCAGACAATTGTTGATCCCTAAAGATAACAATCGAGTTACCCCTATAGTATGGAAAGTTCCTCAAGCCAGGGTTGGTTCATTTCACTTTCCAAAAAAAATTTCTAATCTAACAGGCTGACAAATTTTCGAGTTTGCCGCCGTCTGATGATCCGCACCTGAAACACGTGTATTTGGGCAAACAATTAACAAACCTCCAATTGCGATGTGAGAAGTCTTAACGTGAAAACAATGGCGATGGTGATTTGCGATTTGCACAGATTTACATAAATATAAGTACGTTTAATTTTATGCTTGTCAATAACGGAAATATGCGTAAACACCGCAAGACGAAAATAGCGATCGATGGCCAAATCTTTATTTAAAAATAATTGCAAAATAAATGTTTTTTATCTTGTCGTTTCCCGAAAAAGCTTAGCAAATAAATTCCGGAATCGCACAAACAGCAAAATTATTAAGAAGAGACGCGTGTGATCCGAAATTGGTAAAATCATGTATCCCCTTTAATTTGGAGCTGGCGCCAGTCTATATACGTTATATTTATGACATTTTACGACTTCTGTGAATCAGCATCATCAAATCGAGATTTGCGTTTTTAATATTTTCGCTGCGAATTATCGCTCTTTTTTCGCGAAAGGTTAAGGCCAAGGCGAAAAGGTTAATGTGTTTCTAAATGCCTTGCTAATTGGCGTGCGGTTTTCGCACCAACAAAAGGGTCTCCTCTCCTTGATTAAACAGGCAGGTATAATAATTTTAATAGAAAACGTATAATAATTAGTTTCGATTGGGCTAACTACGGGTCAACTCAAGTAGGTCAAAACATTTTCAAAAGCTGATCTCAATTGTTGGTTACTTATCACACTTATTGGAAGTAAAAATAATAAGACAGATCACATATAAAAAATGAAAAAAAAAAAACAAAATTGGATACAAATTGGAAAAGTTATGGGCTTAGAAGTGCTGGGGTCTGGTCATTTTTCGCGATTTTGATAAAGGGGGACATCATAAAAAATGGCAAAACATTGACCAAAAAATTTAAAATAAACTAATGATGCAGCTAAATATATATTTTAATAGCAATTTCGAAGAGGTATGCCACTTGGTAATCGAATAAAAATTGGAAAAGTAATGGGCTTAGAAGTGCTAAGTTTTGGTGACTAGCATTTAAACTAAGCAAATGAATATTTTTAGAAAACGTTTAGCACACTGTTTTACATTTAGCCATCTATTTACTGAATAATTTACAAGATCTAAGAAAGTTGTTTCCGAATATAAGACAGAGATATCTCCGCCTGTCTATAAATAAGACGCTTCCTAGTTTGCATCTAAATATGTGGTAATACACACCTCCAACAAAAGCCATTAGCTTACTAGTCGCTTCATTACAAGGCCATTAAGTCGAAGAAGCCACCAGACCGTGGTGATCATGCCGATGCTAATGCTGATGCCGCAGGCAAATATTTTGATCGACAGTTGTAATTTGATGCGCAATATATCGGCGTTTCCCACCTACAAACAGAAAAACAGAGGCGGGTGAAAAGACACACGTATCGAAAATAACAAAAAGCGATGTTAGAGCCAAACATTTTCATTAACCGAACAACTCATGACACCCACAACTCCGATGCTGTTTGCACGCTCATAAGAAGCGGGCTCATAATTCATTGAGCCAATAGCCAGCGCATTGGTAGCTGCTGTGGGCCAAGAAGAGATGCCTAAAACGCTGAATGAAATATTCGGGGCTTTGCCTTACCAATTTTCGCCGCAGTGCGAAGTGCCACAGCCAACGACGCCGGATTATAAAATCTCTTCTCGCTTATAAATACCCCACTAACCAAGAGCCCAAAACCGAACCCGAAAACCGAATAAATCTCGAGCTGACGAATTTCGCGCTGCGACTCCTTATGATATTTAACTCAAATTTGCATTTGTCTCCGCAAAAAGCCAGTTATGCATTCCTCTTCTAATTAGTGAACTCCGATCACTTCCATGGGAATTTGTCTGGAAGTTTATTGGCAGTAAAGCTAATTAGCACGGGAGGCAAATATAGACAACAGGTGGCCGATGTCTCGTGGTCAGAACCAAATCAAACGAGATTTTGCTTAGTTTATTATCTAAAATAAAACCGAAAAATAAATAATGTTCTAGTTCCGGTTGTGATTAATTCAATTAACACTTTCTGTATAATTTTTGATTAGATCATGCAATTTAAACTCTGAGCTAAATAGGTTATTTTTGGAGCACTGACCACGCTTATACTTTTAAAGTATAATATAATTTGGGTTAGTATATAATTACTAGAGTAGGTATGCTAGTCTATCTTCCCTTTCCCAATGATAACGATGATCTTTCAGCATCGGAAACCGCCTCCACGTGGCAAACTAATCAACTCAGCTTGAAGTGCAACTGCCTGCAGCCTCTGGCCATCCAGTTGGCCAAGTTAACCAAGTTCAGGAGCCAATGGCCAAATGAATGGCAATCGGCTGGCAGTCCTTACAGGGCAATCAAGTGAGAAAATTAAAATTACATGACCATGGCTGCTCGACTGCGGATCCGGGGATCCGCCGATCCCACATTTAAAGGTTCATAACTTCCAAGTCAATTACGCGATGCGCCCGCTGCGAGATTCTGGATTCTGGACTCTCGTTCGAAGTTCTGGGATTCCTGGGATGTGAATTAGAAAAATTGCACGCTCAAGTGGAAGAGAGGACCTCTGGTTTAGTCTGGTTTGGCCTGGACCGTTCTGTTCTGTTTAGTTCTGTTCAGTTCTGTTCGGTCTGACTGACTGACATAACTCACGAGTGGCAGACGCGAAAGCAGACGCAGATACTGATGCAAGCAAACACAGATACGGCCTCCGCATTTAACCGCTGCTCCGCTGCAGGTGAACTAGACAAGCAGGAGCAGATCCTCAAGAGCACTCCACAAATAAAAGGGACTACTGTGGGAATCATGCCGATCTGGCCAGAACCCAACCGAACTGAACTGAACAGAACACAGGCTCGCCATCAGCGAATTAATTTGTGACGCGCGCTCTCCACGGAGCTCCGCCACCTTCCCCTCCGCGTCCTCCGTCCCAAGGGACCCATACCCATGGCCATACCCATCCCCATCTTCTTGGCCAGCCATCCCAGTCCAGTTCCAGGTTCCCAGTTGCCGTCGAGGAGCCACGGCCTGGAGGCAATTTACTCTCTTCGCTCGGCGGTGCACGCTGTGGTAGCCAAACTCGTGACTGCAACAATGCACAGTGGTTAGAGGGTATTGAATATGTCCTTCCAAAAATTAAGGAATAGTTACCTTACCTCAAAAGTTACCTTAACAAAAAGGTTATTGCACATGATAGATCAATAATGAAACGAAATAAAATTTTGAATATTTTTTTTATTCCAAATAACACATAAGTTTATTACTTTATTTTTTGAAATGCAAAGGTATTGCACTTTTGATACCTTTGAAATTTTGCTTACCTCTTTTTACTCTATTTTGAACCACTGTGCAGCGGCGTGCTCGTCTTCGTCATCGTCGTGTGGCAAGTGGCTGCTGCTTGACTGCAGTTGCAGTTTTGGCCTCTGCTCGAGCCTCATCTGCCTGAGCTTTTACTTCTTCCGAAGCTCCCTCTTCTGGGCCCAATTCTTCGCGGCCCTCTTCGCGGTCTTCTTAGTCTTCTCGGTGTTCTCGGTCTTCTGGGTCTTCTTAGTCTTTTTGGGGCATCATCTTGGCGGCTTTGGCGCTGGTGTCAAACGTTTTGTAATCTGTCACGTCGCATCGTTTTAATATTTGTGCGCTCATGGCCCAAGTACGAGGAAATGCACTCGGCTGCGTGTAAAAATAGGCGTAACCCTTCGGTATTTATGGCCTGGCCGGCTGGATGATCCCACTGTTGCAGTCTGGGCCATCCTCCCTACAGTCTGCACTGGAGCACAGTGAAGCATCCGCGGCGGCGCTCCCCGGTTCGTTTTGTTTGGTTTTCAGCAGCAGAATCCGATGCCTTTGGGCCTCGTTTGGTGGTAGCAACAGGTTCAAGTGCTTCGCATCGCAGTTGGTCTTTTGGTGGCTTTGGGCCAGCTCCTTGGTTTCTGCCTTCTGCCGCTCATCCAGTCTCTGATTATCTAAATCATTATTAGTTTGACCTTCAGCCCCGGGCTGGATCCGCGCTCGTGCAAGTGCTTCTCTTATCTTATTAATTATTTGCTCTTTATTGCGGGTGGAGTGGGTCGCTGGACTACTGTGCGTATGAGTCATCTGAGAAAAGCCGATGTGGGGAAATCAAAGGAATGTTGGAGGAGGAGAGAAAAACAAAGTAACTGGATGGGAAAGGGAAAATTATGTAAAATCTGTAGATAAATAAGAATTGAATAGTTTCTAGCTGATGTAAACAAAATAAATCACCTTATTTCTAACATAGAATATACATATAATATAACGAATACGTAATTAAAATAATGATATACTAATAAAGATGTTAGGATCAATTTTTAAAAAGATCTATATACTCTGAATGTTCTTTGTATTCAAGGTATTTGCATTTCCGTATGCTGAAACAATTATTACCGAAAAAACGAAGAACGGGAAAAAGAACGCAAAAGCTCAGCTCGAAATATTTCATCTGGCTGTCAGCTGATTCGTTCCTGAGATCCTTCACCCTGTTCCGTTATAATTAGCCATCGCTAATTACCACTTTCGCGAAGACCACCAGAACGTTGACCCACTGAACGAAAGAGTCTTCTTGCTCAAATTCGATTCCCACCAGCTGTCCGTGGGGCATTGAGCACGCAGCTCAGCGCGTAAGTTGCCGACCCTACTCAAAAGCAATAACCAAGCAGAATGCATCCGAAAGATACCATACAGTAGTTGGCCATTACAATGCCTGACAACCTTTAATCAGGCGCCACAAATCAGAAGAGAGCGAGCAGCACACACACTATACTATATAGTATACTATAGGAAGGGGGATTTCCCTGGCTCTCTGATTGGATATTTAGTTAGGGAGAAAATGGCGCTGCAGAGTCTGTGATTTTCCATTCACTCGCCGGATTCGTGATGGCAGCCGCTTCCCATTCCCATGACTGCTCCTTTGTCTCTGCGCGAAAATATTGACACGATCAGCCCCGATTTTGCACGCGCATGAGAATGGATAAGCTAAATATACACACTCGTAAATACCAGCGAATCGAATCACATTGTGATTGTACATTGTGTGCTCCTACCAGTAAAGTGCCCCAATTGCCGCCGAGGATGCGTGGGTGGGATCGTGCTGGAGTGTTAATTGCCCCAGACTCAATCAGGTGGAATGGAATGGAATATTTATGAGGTTGGGCAATCGATTAGACAAAGTCCAGCCCTGTACACTCTGGTCGGATCAATCGTCGGTGCTAATTGAGTTCGAGACTGCGAAAAGAACTGGACAAAGGCGGAAGTGGTCGTGACTGCCGAAAAGTGAGTGCGGAACAGATGTAAGGCTCTCGATGGAGGTGTAACTTGAACTGGAGAAGCACAACAAGTAGAGATCATAATTGAAGTGATAAAATCCAAAGCTCACTGTTAAAGTAGATAGTTATGATACTTTGAAACCTGCTACCAAAAATGTTATTCAAAAACCTATGCAACGGTAAAATATATACTTATTTCAAACTCAATAAAAACAAAAAAACCACTAAAATTAATCTTAATCTTTCCTAGTTCTAATCAAAATTATAAGATCATTTTTCTATAATTAATCCATCCAACCTTTCACTTTCCATTTCATTCCTCATCTCTACCTTAAGCTAACTGAAACTTTTAAGTGACTTTCCTTTCTCTATATCTTTCAGATGATCCTTCAACCTTCTATCAATCTTCTCTTGCCTCTGCTACTAATGGCTATCCCTTTTATAAAAGCTGAAAGTCTAAATCACATTATAAACGAGCTGAACAAACGTTTACTTATCACCACAAACATTTTATATTGCAACCAAACCAACAAACTAGAAAAATTCGAGAACAAGTATCTCCGGCATATGCCACTCATCAACCTTATGATCTTCACCTCAACTGAATCCTTTAACATCAGCCAACTTGAGTATAACCTAGGAGCTGATAACAAACTCTTTCTAATCCTGTGCGATGAACCGCCCTATGATTTCTTTCGGGTCTTAGACTTGCACTTTCAGCACGCTGAATTCGTTTTGGTATTGGATACTCCTTTGGATCTGGAGAGCGACACCAAGTGGTTCGACTTCGTAAGACACCAATGGCAGCAGGGTTACGTACAGTTTCTGTTCTATACCTCCCACGACGAGAAACTCTATCACAAAATCATATTTCCTGAGTTGGTCATAGAAGAGGTGTCCATAGAGACCTATGCATCCTTCCGCGGAGCATTCAGAAACTTACATGGATATCCGATTCGAGTGGCTGCCTACAACAATGTTCCGCGGTGCATGCTTTATACAGATCGATGGGGCAAGAAGGTGATCTCAGGGTTCTACATGAAGTTCCTTCGGGCTTTCATCCACTCCAGGAACGGGAGCTTTGTGCCGGTTCTCACGCCGAGCGATTCCCCCGGAAATTGTACGCTGAACTTGAGGAACGAAACGGTGGACGTGTGTTCAGATGCCCTGGCTGCCAATCCTGCGGCCTTCAGCCTGACCCACGGATTCAGGATAGCCTCGGCGAATGTCCTGGTCACCCATGCCAAGCCCCTGCACTCGTATCGATATCTCACCGCTCCGTTTCAGCTGAGCGTGTGGCTCTGCTTGGCCAGCTATGTGGTGCTGGTGGTGAGCTTCCTCAGCTTCATCCACTGGTTCAAGTGCAGCAAGTGGGACTTCAGCAAGCACCTGCTCGAGGTGTTCAGCTCGCTGCTCTTCAGCGGCTTCTTCCTGAAGGAGATCCGCGGCAGGGAGAGGTACATCCTCTTCGGAGTTCTCTTCATCGCTGGCTTCGTCTACTCCACGATGTACTTGGGACTGCTGAAGAGTATGCTGATCTCCGAGGTTTTCGAGAGGCAAATCGACTCCTTTGAGTCGCTGGTGGACAGTAATATCACCCTGATGGTGGATGCTTACGACAAGACGCTGTTCGCCAAGTACAACATGCCGGAGATCCTCCTCACCATCATGGAGGAGGTCAACTCGGAGACGCTCCTGCGGCACAGAAACCGCTTCGATCAGGACTACGCGTACATCCTGTTCTCGGATCGCATGGCCCTGTACGACTACGCCCAGCAGTTCCTGAAGCACCCGAAGCTGCTGAGGATCCCCATCGACTTCTCGTTCCTCTACACCGGCATCCCGATGCGGAAGAGATGGTTCCTGAAGGCCCACTTGGGTCGCGCCTGGTACTGGGCCTTCGAGAGCGGACTTACGAGGAAACTGGCCCTGGACGCCGACTTCGAGGCGGTGCGCGTGGGCTACCTCAACTTCCTCGTCACGGAGCACCAGGAGGCGCAGCCCCTGGACGTGGATTATTTCGTCATGCCGGCCATCGCCCTCGGCGTCGGCTATCTCCTGGCCCTCATCAGCTTTGTCATCGAGATGACGGCCTGGCGCATGAGCGGATTCCTCGGATGCAAAATGAAGATGGAGAAGAGTGCCGGTTGTCCAGACAGCGCTGATGGTGATTGTGATGGTTATGGTGATGTTGATTGAGTGACGGATTGATGTTGTGTTGTGTGCTTTGCATTCAGTGCTTTTTTGCCATTCTCTTGATGTCTAAAATAAATCCACAAGTCCTTGTCTGCTTATTAAAAGAAAATATGTTGCAAAATAGAAAACTCTTTAAAACAAGAAAGGAAGCTAGCTTCGGCAAGCCGAAGCTTATATACCCTTGCAGTCATCAAATATGTCGAACAAAATGCATAAAGGTTAAACAACATCGAAGCTAAGACGATTTTTCTATTCATTTTCCATATTTTCGACTATAGATCATATGGGAGCTATATGATATAGTTGTCCGATTTTGATCAAATTTAATTCGTAATTCAAGAGTCGTAAGAAAACTCTATATTCCAAAAATCATACTTGTCTGATGAAAAACAACGATGTTATCATTTTATTTATAAACAAATCTATATAGTTTTTTTGATCTTTCTTATGGCAGCTATAAAATATAGTTGTCCGATTTTTATGAAACTTTTTTCTCAATATAAGGGTTGTTAAAAAACTTGATGTTCAAAAAATCAAGCTCGTGGGATAGAAAACAACGATGCCATCAATTTATTTCCATTAACTCTATACATATATATTTTTCGATCTCTCCTATGGCAGCTATATGATAGAGTTATCCGATTTTGTTCAAATTTAATCCGAAATTCAATTACAGTTAGAAAACGCCATCTTGAAGAATTCAAGTCGATCTGATCAAAAACAACAGAGTGAGAATTTTTTATTTCATTCTCTTGTATTGGAGCTATCCGATATAGTCGGCCGATCCGGCCCGTTCCGACTTATATACTGCGTGCAACAACTACACAACTTTTGGGAAAGTTTCAGCACGATAGCTTTAAAACTGAAAGACTAGTTTGCGCGGAAACGGACAGACGGACAGACGGTTGATAGTCATGCTCAAGTAACAATAAACTTTGAATTACAATTATCGAACTCTTTTGCTGTTTATAAAATGTATTACTAGTTATCTGACCCCCACTTAATAAATTTTTGTATCTTTCAGATGATTTTCAACGTAAAAAACATTAAATGGATGCTTCTTGTAATTGTACAAACAGTTCTTATTAACGGAGAAAGTTTGTCTCACGTAATAAACGAGCTGAACGAACGCCTTGAAACCTCCACTAACATTATTTTCTGCAAACAATTTGATCAATTTCAACTCGTCGAAAGCCCCGTATCGAGAATCATATTCACCACTACGGATAACCTACGTATTATCAGTCTTAGAAACCACGAGGGAGCAAAGAAAAGGCTCTTTATAATAGTCACTAATGAGCCGCCATATATACTTATGCTAAAGCTTGAATCGCGATTTCAAAACTCTGACTTTCTTATAGTGATCGATAATGAAATCGAAGAGGACAAATGGAAGCACTTCTTCAATTTTGCTTGGCAGCTTGGATATGTCAAATTCATAGTTTACTCCCTGCACAGCAGAATTGCCTATGATAAACTATTCTTTCCAACATTAAGGATAAGGGAAACCAGTATCAAGGACTATGCAAACTTTCGTGACTTTCGGAACGTGGAAGGGTTCAAGGTTCGAGTGGCGGCCTACAACAGCATTCCCAGGAGTTTTATTTACCAAGATGCCAGGGGCAAAACGATATATGCTGGGTACTATCTGCGATTTATAAGAGCCTTTTTAGACACCAGAAACGCGACCTTTCATGCTGTTTACCCCTCCGATAATTCCCCAATGAATTGCGTACTTTCCCTCAGGAACAATACCGTGGATCTGTGTGCAGATGCTCTGGTTCGAACGCCTAATGTTTTCACCATCTCCAAGGAAGTCAGGCTCTCGTTTGCCAATGTGATTGTGCCTTCTGCCAAGCCATTGAGTTCTTTTCGATACCTTTCTGGTCCCTTCAAGCTCCAAGTTTGGGGTTTGCTCCTCATGTACGTGATTCTAATCACGGGATTTCTGTCTCTTATACACTGGATAAAAAGCGAAAGATGGGGCTTCACCCATACTTTACTCGAGGTGTTTAGCTCAATTTTAAACCTCGGATTTCACCTAAAGGCGATTCATGGAAAGGAGCGCTCAATACTCTTTGGAATCTTATTCTTGTCAGGATTTGTTTTCTCCACCATTTACTTGGGGTTCCTGAAGAGCATGCTCATATCTGAGGTCTTCGAGAAGCAAATAGAAACCTTCGAGGAGCTGCACGAACAAAACATTCCACTTCTAATCGATCACTATGATCGCACGCTCTTTTTGAAACTCTATTTTCCAGAGCCTCTGTGGGCCGTCGTGCAATCGGTTTCTTCGGAGACTTTGACCAACCGTCGAAATAGTTTTGACACGGACTATGCCTATGTGATGTTTCCAGATCGAATCGATATGTTTCACTATGTGCAGCAGTACATGAGACATCCAAAGTTCCGGAGAATTAAAATTGACTTTTGCTTCTTGTTCGCCGGATTCCCGATGAGCAGGAAGTGGTTCCTCAAACACGATCTGAGTCGGGCTTGGCTCCATGGATTCGAGAGTGGCTTGTTGAATAAAATGGTCGAGGATGCGTACCGCGAAACCGTGTTGCATGGATACCTGAAGTTACCTGCCCCAGAAAAACTGGAAGCGAAGCCTTTGGGCCTGGATTATTTTCTTATGCCAGCGCTTTCCTTGGCTCTGGGTTATTTTTTGGCTTTATTGAGCTTTGCACTGGAATTAATTACTTGGAAAATTCGTAGCATTCTTTATTAAAATTTTATTTATTAGATATTTGAAAGAAAAATTACCTAACCAGCTTTTTTATTATCATAGATGTGTTTTACAAATCTAGATGTTGTCTTACTAATATTTTTGCTTAATAAAGAAGTTTTAAACATTTACTTCATTTCCGGATTTACTTTTTTAAATCATCCAACCAAAAAGACAGGTAAACCCGGGGATCAAACTTTTATGCTGGCGCTTATCTGACCAATTTTCCTCGCAGCTTCGGGCAGTATCCAAAACCCACCCACAGGCACCCCATAAAACCATGAGATGGAAACCACCCTGTGGCCGGGAACCCTTCAAAATAAATAGCACTTGAGATGTTTCCAAAACATTTGCCAGCCAAGTCTCCGAGCAATTTGCCCAGCCCATTGTATGCAGTCCGAATGATAACACAAAAATAAGAAGCTGGCCGGGAAGTAAGGGGTGACTTGTCCCAAAATGGAGCTGACTTGCACAAATATTTGCCGAAAATGGAATTTTCGACTCGGAGGCGTGGGTGGAAACCTCCTCACCCCCGTCAGTGGGTGGATTTTTCCTCGGGGCAGCGCATTTTAAAGTTCGTTGACACTCGAGCCTGGCACATTTTCGTGTGTTTTGTCGCTGTGGCGCCATTAAGTATGCAGCAGCAATGTGGCGACAATAAAGTTTATGCCACGGCGCCATGGCCAAAAAAAGAGCCAAGTTGCAATAGCCAAGGATAAGCAGATGGCCTGGAATGCACTCAGTGGGAGTATCAACTGTAGCAAAGTCGTGTGATCTAAAACACCATCATCAGCTCTTCGGGATTTATGTGCACTTTAAGAAAAAAATGCAAAATATAAACTGCTAATATTTGAATTCGATGAATTGCAACGTTCAGAAAATTACGAAGTTTAAAAATGTAAAGGAAATGTTAATGAAAGTTATTATTTTGAAGGCAAGTGTGATTTTGTAATATGCATTTATTTAATACTGCGGTATTGTGTTCTCTGTGTGGCACAGTTTCGAGACAATGGAGTTGGCAACCAGTTTGTATCCCGGTTTGTAGGACTCCTCTTAATGAGTGGGAGGGTTCACGTGCGTGCCTCGCATCCATATTGCAGAAATCGACAATAAACTCTCGCCCTTCAGCCGCTTTAATTGCCCAATTCGTGTGTTTTCAACGCGCTTCGAATCGAATCGAATCGAACTGAATCGATTTCGTGATTGCCCGATCTGTATCGGCTTTAAAGCAAACATTTGTTTTTATCTGGGGGCGGCTTTTAATTAAGATTGCGTACGGCGATAAATGGCAAGTGATGCAGGAGTTCCCCGAATCCCGTTCCAATTGAGGGTAAGTAAAGGGAACTCGAAGGCTTGTCCTCTTTTCCTTGCCTCTGCGTTTTCGTTTAAATAAATATTTATTTTATTTATAAAATTTTATTTTAGCTCACACGAAAGGAGAGAGCAAGCAATTACCCTTAAATACAAAAGACTAAATATTGTTATCTGCTTTTATGTTTTTTAAAGCTGTTGCAATTGTTTGAACACTTTTGTTCTCTTTCATATTTTATATTTACTTCTCTGGCTTTTGGTTTCACCTTATATTTGCTTTAAGCCTGGTGCATCACCTCCTCCCCCTCCATTGTTACCTCGCTTTTCCGACCGACAGTTTGAATGCGTCTGCTCCTGATCCGTCAACTCTTTTATCAGCCAGACAGGACGAGACCGTAAATCACCTGGGGAGCAGACAAAGGGACCTCGACAACAATTGAGAGCTCGGCCTGGTCGGAATTGATACCAGTATCTCTGATTGACTCGATGGATTTTGGCCCGCCCTCGGCTCCCTTTGCCGGCTAATTGAAATGACCAGGTAATTGTCGCCGCTTTTCGCAGCCTTTGCCACTTTCGTGGGGGCTGGGTGCAAAGTTAAACACTATTATTTAAATCAATGCCGCGCTTCCCTTTTTTGCGCCGCCCCGCCACATTCGAGTATGAGATGGCAATTTATGGGCCGTGCCTAATTGTCCGCACCGGACTTCAAAGTGGCCTCGCTCCTCGATCTTGGCCAAGTCCGTGGAATGCAATTATCGCGCTCCAAGTTATGCTAAGATAAATGGCCCAAGTCCGGCACAGTCGGTGGAAATTGGCAACACTTTCCAGTCGTCTTTCGCGGCCATAAACTAAACAAAACGAACGAAGAAACGTATGAAAAAATCGTGTGAGTAGGGAAAAGAGATAAACCGCACGCAACTGACAATTGGCAATTTTTGGTTGATTCAGCAATTTATGGCAGCAAAAAGGGGCGGGGGTGTGTCACTGGTCTCGAGTCGTCGGCATGACCAAAAGACCCTCATAATGATCTGGTATATAACCCTTAAAGGAATCACACTCCACACTAGAGGAGCTACATATATATTTATAAGAATTTGTCTTTGGTTCGGAAGCTCAATTTGGTACCTTAAAAACATACATTTAAAACATAATAAGAAACTAAAATAAATAATCTAAAAGAAGATTTCGCCTGATCTCCTTTTTAATTATCTTAATTTTATTCCAAAAACTGCATCATCCTTTTCCACTTTTTCCCCAATCAGCTCTCAAAAATGTACCATGAAAAAGCCTCCTGCCACCGCTAATCGAATGAAGATCTTTTGCGGACATCCCTTGGAGCGTTTGATGGCACTTTCGCTGGATGCCATTTGGCCATGTCTTTGGGTCAGTCAGACGCTAAAAATAAGGAGTGAGGAAGGCAGGCTAACCAAACCGTCCGTGGCACAGCCGCGAAATGAAACGCTGTCCAATTAAGCGCAACAAACAACTTTACGCCACATGCCACACAACAGGCGTTTATCGGGCAGTCAGATCAGATCCCAGCCGATCGATTCGATCCCTGTTCCGTCCATCGGGCCACATCCCGAGCCTCCTCCTCCTGCTCCCTCGAATCCATCGCGATGCCATTGTAATGGCCAACGATTTGTCGCTGTCCGAGCCTCGGACCCTGGGCCATAATGACAATCGTTGATCGTGCGGCCCCGATAAGATTGCACAAAGATAAAGCGCCGATATCGGAACCCGAGGGCTTCGGGACAAAAAAAAACGTAAGGCGATGGGCGGAGGCGACAGCAGCAGCATTTATGCTAATAAGTTGACATTTGACCACCATGACGAAATAATGAAACGATCAGGAGCCGTCAACGTGACAGGTACTTCAAAAAAGCATTACCATGGGCGATATGTGTGGTATACTATGAAAATATCTAAATAATTATCACAAATTTAATTTACTTTATTTACAAATTTAGTTTCACTTTAGTTGAGCAATATTTAAAAGTTTTAAATCAACAATTATGTATGGTTTCCTTATCCCATTGTATTTTAAATGGATTTTGTTAGAACCTTGGATTGTTCGGGATCTGATTACACCCACTGTAAGTATTAAAGGTTTTGCCAGGCAATCTCGACATTTGTTTTGACACAGGAGCAGGCCCACAGGCACCGCTTTGCACGATGATCACTAATTTCCTGGAATTTCACGCGCTCTCCTCGCTTATCGAGATGCAAATTTTTGCCGGCTTTTATTGTATCTTCACACGATCTGAGCCGACTGCTTGTTAACTACCATAATTTGGTCTCAGCTTGATCGTGTCGCAAATGAATTTTAATTGTTGTACTCGTTGTTGCAGTAAATTAGCAATAATTTACAAATTGCTCAACATGTCAATGGAAATTTATTACGTTCTAATTGGCGTTTTGCTACAAAAATACAATTTTAGTTGCAAAGTATCCAGCTACTCTGCATGCTCTTCGTTAAAGTGGGGTCTGCTATTGATGTTCGTATAGTTTCGCTGATAATTTTGATACCGGTCGTAGCCTCTTGATTTCTGCTGATACCCTGCTGATCTGTGGTTTTGATACACGTCGTTTCGATATCCACGTTCCTGCCGATTGCTGCGGAAGTTATTCCCAGTCCAGTCCTGTTCCTGATCATAGCCATATAGCTTTCTCGATCCCTGCCAATCTGAACTGTTATCCCTGCAGTTCTGGTAGTAGCTTCGATTATCCTGTCGGTTGTCTCTGCTGTTCTGATAAGGGTTGCGATTATCCTGTCTGTGGTTCCTTGGTTGGCATCGCTCATCCGAATAATTTCTCGTTTCTCCGTTGATCCAATTGTGGCTGTTATTATGGGAATTTCCGTATGGAGAATATCCTAAAACGTAAGCACACCATGCGGGATTGTTTTGAAAAATAATTGAAACTCTAGCCAATAAAAGAAAGCTAACTTTAACTTTAAAAAATCATGGAATCATTGTTGTTTTTTTTCTGCGAAATAAAAGTATGCCGAAAACCGAACTCAATTTAAAATTGTTTAAGCTGGTCTACTGTTGTAATACATACTGAAGTTATTGCCACTTTGGAAACTTCTTGCTTGCTGGCGCCAATCTTCATAATTGTGACTGGACGTCTGCTGATGTCTGCTGTTATATTCGTTATCGTTGACTCTGGAAAGAGAAGACCCCTCACTCGCACTTCGATCCGGTAGATTCTTCAAGGATTGCAAGTAGTTCGGGCGCTCGATCCTATGGCCACGGGCAGCAGAAAACGCTGCGGATCATATACAGGGTGTGAATAGTTAAATTGAATTGCCAGGATCAACTCCAGGACCCTACGCACTCTGTATCGCTTCCTCGGGGGACGTCTTCATTACGGAGATCATGAAGTAGCAGATCAGGTAACCAGTTCGATTTACTCCGTGTGTGCAGTGGACTCCAATTAGTTTGTCTGTAGGATAAAGATAAGGCGATTTGACAATAAAGCAATACACTTTAATTGAATTACTTCTTATAACCAAATGCTATTTGTTGGCCTCCTTTGCCAACCGAGTTTTGTGATATTTCTTCCCCGTTTAGAGGCAATGGCACAGGCTTTCTGCAATGCCGCATGCTGCTGCAAATTGCTACAAATTTCATTGCAAACACGGCCACAGGAATGTCCCTCCCCGGCTCCCAGCCCGCCAGTCCCGCTCCACGCCCATTTGGTAACACCCACGCGGCGAGACCGCAACAGAAAACCGGCCTGGCAATTTGGCATAAAAGCAGAAGCGACCTGGGCTAAATCTAGAAAACAGCGCGCTCTGCCAATAATAACATTGGCTATAAATTTCACAAAAACATGTCAGCAGGAGGGATTCGCGAGGGGCGATCGGAGGGGCATGGACAACCCACCAGGTCGCGGTGGCCTGCCTTTGTGCACTATGCGGGTGCTTTGGGCTTCGGGACTCGGGTTTCTGGTTTGGCTTTGGCTTTGGCCTGGTTGTTCGATTCCCTGGTCATTGGCAGCGAACCAAGCTGCCAGTCAGTCAGTACGTCATGTTTAGCGTGCTTTTAAGCCAACTTACAGGCAAAACGAAAAACGAAATTAAATTACGAGAGCGCGCAGCGCATCCTTGTCAAAAAATTAACAGTGGGTGTATTTTTTTTTACCATTCCCAGCGTTGACAAAAATTATCTCAGAAAAAATAAATGATAAAGCTCCTGAATACATAGAATGAAAACATGGAAAAGGATAATGTTAATGAGTTCAGAAAAATATTTTACCAAAATATTATGCAAAGGTTTAAGCATATTTTAATTTATAATCTCAACTTATTTCCACTGTACGTAGACAACGGCTTTGCCTTGTTTTAAGCCTTCTACTCTACCTCATTGGTCGTTGACAAGTTGCGACCACCTTGGATTTGATTTGTTTCGTTGTAAATATGTTGGCAGCCCTCGTGTATTTATTTATTGTTTGCTCTACGCGGCTTTAAGCGGCGCCAGATCGTGTTTTAATTAAGCCCTAGAACGGCATCAGAATCTGCTAAGGCATTTCGGTTGGAATTTTTGCATATTGTAAGGCAAATCGGTTCGCACATATATTAGCGCAAGATGAAAGTGCCTGCGAACCAATAGGCGTCTCTCCGCCCACCAACCCAAAATATTTTCAAGCCAGGACTGAAGTTGGGATACCCTAGGCTATTTTTACAACTTCATATAAAATCAGTCAACTGGATTTAATAAAAACTTTGATGCAGCATATTCATAAGCAAATATTTTTGGGTTCCAATTTTCTTGACTCGTCTTGCAATTATGAAATATATTTAAAGATCGACCTACTGAAATTCCTTTTTCCCCACTCGCTGCATGACTAAGCTCCGTAAGTGATTTGTTTGCCCGGCTCCCGACTGGCAGACAGATTCAGCCACAAAGGCCAAAGAACTGACTAGCTGACTGGCTGACTGGCTGACTGACTGATTGAGTGTGTGCGCCCACATCGGTGCGCCAGTTGGCTGTTAAAGGGCTAAATAGAGTATTTCTCTTTGCAGCCACTTGGCCGCGAGCGCATTTCACCGCTTTGAGCCGTGTTTGCTGTGCGCTTGCCGGCTGATAGGAATCTCTGGAGGCAGTGCAGCCCGGGATTAGGATACGTGGTAATTGCGGTTGCCCCTTTTGATACTATTGCTTGCATATCTTACGGCTCTAATTGCGTGGACAGATATGCATCTGAATTTGCATTGTTGACGGGAAAGCGTTTCCCACGGCTACGTGGCCCAAAGATCAAGATGTGTGGGATGTCTTGTCAGCACTCACCATTATCTGCATTGTTGGCAAGGAAGTCGGCCACGTAACTGCAAAATCTGTAAAGAAATCAAGCGAATATTGACCAGTTTAATCGTGTATAGACATATTAAAGCTAATTAAATGTTATTTGCTTTTACATTTCTTGAGTCTTTTTACTGAAACAAATTATTGATTTAAATTTGCATGTGAGATAAGTTAATATAAATCTTTGAGGTAGAAACTCCTAGATTCTGATTTCAAACTAACAGTTATTATGAAAGGATTCTTAGGTATATATTTAATTAATTTACAACAGTTATGCTTACTGCTCTGCCAACCGACGTGGAGGCGTCTGTTTCCCGGGGATCATCAGTTTTTGGTGGCGCACATCGTGGTTGGTCAGGGAACTGGGCTGATAGTATCGGTTCGTGTTGGTCAGATCGATGATGAGGCCCAGATCGGGAATGGACTGGAGCAGGGACTCGGGCGCCAGGCGAAGGCTCTCCTCCACCTTGGCGTTGACATGCTGAAAGGGAGCAGGTAAGCAAATACACGAGGGCATTACAATGCGCGGCTAAAAATTGCTCAATTTATGCGAACTGCCCGAAGGGCATGCAATTAATAAAGGCAGAAGGCCTCCGCGGAGCCGTGGCGTTATTTAATTAAGCAAAAACAATTTAATTTAATATTCATGTGGGGTCCATGTTCCAGTTGCCACTTTTATGCATAATTATAATGCACAAATTTCGTCGTCGTTCGTTTATTTATTTTTAGAGGGCCGCGCAATGTCGGTGGTCCTTGGTTTTCAACGTCCATCAATCGGTCCTTCTGTCAACCGGTTTCTTGGATCTCGGTTATGAATTTGGAGTGGGGGCTGTCGTTGACTCACCTGGTGCAGCGGCACCTTGAAGGCTATGAAGCGGGTGCCGGGAATACGCTCCCCAATCGGTTTGTAGTTCAACCATCTGTAAGTTCCGGATAAAACGTAAATAAACCGGAAACAGTGGTTTCCGTGGGGTTCCCCCACCTGATACATCTAAACTCTACTCACCGATCTGGTATGGCTTTGGCCATTCTAAAAGCCTGGATTCGAACTTAGTTTACCTTTCTGGGAGTCACTATTTGTAAATATATGTTCTATTTTGGAAAATGTGTTGTAATTAGAGATTAGCGATGGTACCATTGTACTATTCACAGGTGGTAACTATCGATTCGTATTGGTCACACTTAAATATCGATGCTCGAAACTGAATCGATAATTGAAGTGACCATCAAAAATAAAAATATCGTTATTTTGGTTTGGTTATTTTTATAAAATATAAAGCAACCATACTTTAAACCTTTGGACTTTGTTTTGTTGTTGTAGAGGTAAGAGCATTAAGTAAATATTAATAAACTTAATTAATTAACCTTATCCATTCCCGAGCAGGAAAAATACTACCAAAAATGTTCGCAAGCAACACGCGTAATCTTATGCGCAGCAGCATTGTAAGTGGAAAATTGAGAAATTAAAGATAAAAAGCGCAGGCGCTATTTGCTTAAAATGAAGTTTGATTTAAATAAAACTGAATAATTTGATTCCTTATTTGCAGCTGCAGCGATGCAAGAGCACTTTGGTTGTTGCCGAGCACAACAACGAGGCCCTTAACCCGATCACCCTGAACACTATATCCGCGGCCAAGAAGATCGGTGGTGACGTCACAGTTCTGGTCGCTGGCACAAAATGCGGACCTGTAAGTTAAAAAAAAAAGTCCTACAATATTGGGAGCCCTTCAAGAAACCGCCTTAATCGCAAAGCTATGGGTCTTTATTGAGTTGGAGTGAAAAAGCAGCCAACATATGCCGGCAAACATGTTATATAAATACTTGTTTTTACTCGCACCTAATAAATATTTCTTTTTTTCCCAGGCCTCCGAGGCTCTTTCCAAAGTTGAAGGCGTGTCCAAGGTTCTGGTGGCGGAGAACGCTGCCTTCAAGGGATTCACCGCGGAATCGCTGACTCCTCTGGTCTTGGCCGCCCAGTCCCAGTTCAAGTTCACCCACATCCTAGCCGGAGCCTCGGCCTTTGGCAAGAACGTGCTGCCCCGCGTAGCGGCCAAGCTGGACGTTTCGCCCATTTCGGAGATCATCGATGTCAAGTCGGAGGACACCTTCGTGCGCACCATCTACGCCGGAAACGCCATCCTCACCCTGAAGTCCAAGGACGCGGTGAAGGTGATCACCGTGAGGAGCACCAACTTCCCGCCCGCAGCCACCAGCGGAGGAAGTGGTGCCGTGGAGCAGGCTCCGGCTGGGGACTACGCGACTAGCCTCTCGGAGTTCGTCTCCCAGGAGCTGACCAAGTCCGACCGCCCAGAGCTGGCAGGAGCCAAGGTCATCGTGTCCGGCGGAAGGGGCCTCAAGTCCGGGGACAACTTCAAGCTGCTCTACGATCTGGCCGACAAGTTCGGAGCCGCCGTGGGCGCCTCCCGCGCTGCAGTGGATGCTGGCTTCGTGCCCAACGATCTGCAGATCGGTCAGACCGGAAAGATTGTGGCCCCAGAGCTGTACATCGCCGTCGGCATCTCCGGCGCCATCCAGCACTTGGCCGGCATGAAGGACTCCAAGACGATCGTGGCCATCAACAAGGATCCCGAGGCGCCCATCTTCCAGGTGGCCGACATCGGCATCGTGGCTGATCTTTTCAAGGCTGTGCCCGAGCTTACTGGAAAGTTGTAAGGCGAGATTGTCACGTGATGTAGTATAAAGATACGATTATGTACCATTGAATCGATAACTGTTGCATTTATTTGAATTTCTGCTAAGTCCACGGAAGATTATCCTCTCAAATTTTGTAATAAAACCAGCCGAAGACCTACTCTATGTATACATGGCGCAGTCTTATCAGTCAAGAAAAAAGACAAACAAAATAAACACAAATTTCCTTATCAAGATCGCTCCATATGGTAACTTTGCCATTAGCTTTCATTAAAAACTTTATAAATTAAATAAGAATAACCAAACCAAAGCTAAAAGAACGATAGGTTTTAATTAAAAATACGATTTATTTACACTATCGGTGTAGTTAATTCAGTTAAACTACTATTGACATAAATTCTTTAAGTTCAGTTCGTAAATCGTTGGTATATTTTCGGTATTATCGTGTTAATTATGAATCGTAAAACCATAAAAACTAGAATCAAGCCAAAAATTACTCCTATGACCAGCGTGGTCCACTCCAGAGGATTTAGGCTGTTGCTAGTGGGTAAAACGTGTGTGTTGATGCCGCTCTTGAATGGGAAAATATTTAAATTAATCATTTACCATCATAAATTTAATGAGAAAGACCCACCCAACCGCCGTTCTCGTTGATCCAGGGCACCAGCTCGTCCTCGATCACCTCCGAAACGCTCTCCATCAACTTGGGCAGGTATTCCGGGTGTCCTTGGCGCACACAATCCACCGACAGTCCGCCGGCGATGGCAAACAACGAGATCACCTTGCTCCAGGTGATCTCCACCCGGAAGAGCTCTCGACCCACGGCTCCCAGGAGCAGGCTCACGGCATCCGGAGTGTGGAACTCTCCGCCAGGACTCCGGCAAATCTGACGAGCGACTCCGTTGTAAACTCGCGGGTGCATGCGCTCTAATTCGTCGCCCAACTGAGGAATAAATTTACGCAATTAAAATATATTTGTGTAGTAAATAAATTAAATTTATTACCACTTGAACAGCTGGAAATACATCCCGCACTATGCCCATGGAGGTGGATCCTAGAATGCTACGTATGCGTTGTAATCCCAGCTTTTTATTGAACAATCCCGATCTTCTCAGACGTCGCTTGATATAGTGACCGCAGAGGCAACGACCCTTGGGGATAAGAAACATATTTGTATTTAGGATAATATCCCAAGTTTAACATCTTATTTTGTAGAAACACCAATCCACCTGTGTGATGATGTCCTGCGCTGGAATCTGGGCGGCTTTCCAACCAATCGTATAGGACAACTTCCTGGTGACCGCATCGCTCACGTTGCTCAATCTCCTCCGGGTGGTCTCCTTTGGGCCACCACCCACTTCCAAGAGCGATGCGGAATGCAGTGTGGCGGGAAAGCTGAATTTTCTCCGATTCTGGGCCTGCAGCAACCGCTCACTTTGCGTGGTGGCCATCGGAAATCCGTTGCTGAAATTATCATTATTCGTGGGATACGAGGTACCAGGCATTTTTTCGCAGGCGAAATCGGTTGAGATCCTAGGGGGAATTTGCTTATAAGTACGGCAAGAGTTGGCAAGACTAAAATCATAAGATAAAAGCTAGTGAAAGATCCAGTTTCAGTTTTTAACGATCCCCCACGAAGTGTGGAATAGAGTGCCTTGTAAATTCAATTAATTGCATTCAATTTGGCAAATCTTCGCCGCTGGGAATAATAACCAGCTGCAGGAAAAACCAGTCCCACAGTTACATCAAAAATAATTGGCTTAATACATAAATGTCATGTTTAGCCGATTGGAAGCCCATAAATGTCGTCCGAAAATGTTGAATGAACTCTGAAATCAGATTATAGGTAAAGAGAACTCTTCCCACGTGTACAAGTGCTTAAAGATCGATACACAGAACACAATTTATAAATATTATATATTAAAAAAAATCGAGTTACTTAATTATAGCGTTACAACTGACAACATTTTGTAAGTTCGTAAAAATAACTATAATAACTGAATAAAATTATTTTCAAATGTTGTTTCTTAACTTATGAAATGCTCTAAGTTTTTCTATGTTTAATTTTTGTTTATGACGCTCCACAATGAATGTTTTCTTGAGCCTGCCCAAAATGGTCACCTCAGCGGACAGATTGTCGGCTCGTTAGGTTTGATTGGCTTCTGGCTTACAGCGGTCAGAAATCCGCAATATGGCCAAAACGCTGCTGTGTCGCAGCTGTTGTCATTAGTTGTCCACAAGCGAGATGTCAAATGGCAAATGATTTGTGGGACGCCGGCAAGTGAATCGAAGATGGAACCGAGCTCGGATCAATGGACACTGGTGGCCCATTCCCCGGAGAGCACTTCGCAATTAGCTTTACATAACCTGACCCACTCAACGCACTCGTGACCAAGGAAAGTCTGTTGCTACAACGAAATCGTGGGGCACTTTTCGATTTTCGGGGACTACTCGTCCATTAAAAGTGATAGCTGCGAAAGTGCGAGCGTCCAGAATAATTTGGTATCAAATGAATCCAGGTCATAGGCGTCACGCCTTCGTAAAGCCAACCTAAAGCCTTTAAAAAGAGTATCACTTTAGGGCCGATCAGTCAGTAATTGGTCAAAATGTCAACCAAGTGGACGTCTCTAGTCGCAGCCCTTGTGGGATTACTAATCATCAAAGGAGCCCTCGCGGATGTGGCCCACTACTTTGCACCTGCTCTGGATCAATTCGGAAACTATCTCCATGGCCAAGTGCCCTTCCAAGTGGGACTATCTTCCCCCCCATTTGTATGGACCTCCAGCTGCGGTTCCCGTAACTCCTGCCCCGGTGGCTCCGGTCTCCACCACCGAGTTCAGTCTGCCGGAGATCATCGAGAACCGCAGTGTCAAGTTTCAGGGAACAGGACACGGCAACTTCATACCCGTGAGCCAACATTATCTGCCGCCTGCTGTGGAGGAGCGTCCCAACTACGAGAGTCCCAAGCCTAGGTTAGTATAACACCTATAATACAGATACTTCTTCATTTAATAAAGTAAGTGAAAGAGTGTCTAAAGATCATGTTTCATGTCTAATTCATCTTTTGGATCATTAAAAATAATTAAGAACTTGACCCTACTCCTAGTAATCGGATTGAAAGCTCTTCAAATAACATCTCGCATCCATTCTTTAGTGAGGAGACCTATCCAGCTTACTACTATCCCCAACCGCCAGGAGGCAGCATCTTGACCACCTCCACACCCACATCGACCACCACCTCAAGACCCATCATTGTTCAAGATCCTGGCGAGGATATCGAGAACATTCCCTCTCCTGGCTACGATTACCATGCTCCAGTGGCTGTTTTTCCCCAAAAGCCTTCCACTCCTGCTCCAGTTTATTTACCGCCTAGTGATGGAAACCAGGATCAAAACCAACTGAGACTCAGGCTCAAGGACATGCGTTGCCTCTCGGGGGCTTACTTTCGAGCTGTTCTCAAGTTGGATAGTTTCCTGGGAGCAGCACCCACTGTGGATCAGGATAACGATGACCAGCAGGACAAGCGGTGCGAAATGAAACTGTCTCGAAGCTTTCTGCTGCTGGATATTTCTGGAGAGAACTTTGAACGCTGTGGTGTTAAGTCCTGTGGCCAGGATCTCTGCCTACGCCTGCGATTTCCCGCCATCAGGGGGTTAAGAACCGGAGGAGATTCCATCTTAACCCTGCATTGCAAAACCCAAGAGAGAGTGGCTGTGAAAACGCATGCACTGAAAATGGGAGTTGCTAATGATGTGTAGGTTATAGTTTATATTCAAAAAAATGGTGTTATATCTTAACCTTGTTTAACGATTCTTTAGACAAGCTCGCAGTGGAGGTAGCTATGCCCATGGTGGCAATCAGAATGCCTTTCGCACGCATGTGGAGTTATTGAGAAAAGGAAGTACTGGTTATACTCGACATTTGGAGAGCAATGGTGCCGTCCAGTTGGGCGAGGAACTCTTGTTAAGAGCCCATGTTTTAGCTGGAGATGGTAGGTATTCTAAAGACTAATAGTAAGAGATTTCAAAGATTTACTTTTTCAATAACCAGGTTGGAACTACACCAAGCTCAGTGATGTCCAGTTGCAGAGGATTTCAACAGGAGGAGAAATCCTGAATAATGTTCAGCTAATCAGTTCCAGGGGTTGTCTTAATCCCGCAATGCAAGCAATTTGTGGGCATGCCCCCATTTTGGAGCCTCCCCTTGGCCAAAGACTCCACTTCAAGGCCGTGATGTTCCCGGGAATGCGGAGTGGAGATGTGCTGGTCATCTCCATGCGAATTACTGGTTGTCTAGAGCGCGAAGATTGCCAAGTTACAGCTCAAGATTGCCTGCCATCAGTGGGTCAACGGAGACGACGGAACGTTTCACATGGAAACTCCACCGAGATTTCGGAACTATCCCATCTAACATTCAGGGTTATAATGCCAGGAGAAGAGGATGTATTTTCGAAAGAAGGAGATATCCAAGATGTAAATGTGAAGGTCAGAGATGTATCCAAATCCCTAGCTCTCTTTGGTAGCTTGGGTTTTATAGTAATGCTGTTGGGTGTTGCCATTGTGGCTCTATATAAATTTGGAAAATAGTAAAATGAGTTTATGTGAACCTCTTCTTAAATAATATTAATTATCTTTGGTGTTAAAAAACCATACCCTCTCCAGGGGTATAAAAATCTATTAGCAAATGAAATACATAATTCCCTCATTGTAAAACTGGCCATTGGAAGCACTCTACAAAATCTCCATCAATGGCAATCGAAGGCGCCAATCTGCACCACTGAACCACTGAACCTGTCTCTTATCCATCTGTCTGCCAAGCAAATTGACTTATCGCCCCACTGGAATCGGCAACGAGCCAGTGTTTGCCCATTTCGAGCCTAAAACAGAAATTAGCACTTAATAAAACTTTATTTATGTTCATGTCGCTTGTAATTGAACGGGCCTGAGAAAAAGTCTCAAAATAAAATGTAGAAAACCTTTAAAGAGCCAGTAGGCAAACCAAAAGTCTGACTGATTTCCAAACTGCGAGCGCAATTCGCAAATTGCGATCTGCGATTTAGTTTTGGCCAGATAGCCAAACCGAAATTCTATCACGTTTTCACGCTTCGAGTCCGGCTAATGAAACCTCGCTCGCAGCCGTCTTTTGGCTTTGTTATTTGGTGCAATTTGTTGTCGGTTTTCGTATATGATAATCCATCCATTTGGTGGCTGACAGTTTACGCTTAATGGGCATGAAAATCGCAGCCAATTAGCCGTTGATTTTAGCCGCTTTTGCTCGATGGGTGGTCGAAAGTCAACGATAGTTGCAATTTAATTACTCTCTGGGGGTTTAAAAGATAGATGCAAAGGTATTTTGGAATTCGGTTAATCGCTTGGTTGCCTTTAGAAAAATGTATTTATTTATTTTACTGAATTAAAACTAATACTGTAAGCTCTTTGAATACTTTTTATTCATCGCTTGGATGATAATAAAATATTTAAAAATTACTTTAGGCTTACAGAGGAAATTCCTATAAAAGAATCCCATCTCTTTGCATTTTCGCTGACCTAACCCAAGCGTAAAATGCATTCCCACAGCTGAGATCATCGACGGCTCGCCGAGATGCCCTCAATGGCATCCCCATCCCCAGTTCCAGGGGAATGTGGCCCGATGTTTCGCAGGCTTCACCTGCGACGTTGGCTAATTAATAATCCCGACACGTTCCGGCACGAACACAAACAGAATCGGGGAAATCGGGGAAATCTGGAGGGGAACTGGCCGGCGCAGGCGAGGCTACTTTGTCTTTGTCGCCTAAATGGCAGGCAAAATGTTTGCTGAACATAAATTAATGTCGTCCCCAACTGGCGCTTAAGTTCGCCTGAGTTTTCAGCTTGGCCGCGATCCGTGTACTCCACTCGATGAAGTGAAGTTGTGGTGAGTTGGCAAAGGCGCACTTGCCGCTGCAATTTACACTTTTCATTCAGCAGCCAAATCGGCGCAATGGTCCAGTGGACCTGGCCTAAACAATTTTCATGTCTGCTTAAATTATCGACTACTTAGTGCCCGGTTTAGCAATGCCTAATAAATATTTATGAGCGCACTTCATTTTAGTAAGTTTTTAACGGACAAGCAAAACGCGACTCTCTGTTTGTTTTGCGGTTCTATGAATGGATCGGTGTTCATGACTGCAATCGCCGATGTCGCCGATCATTAAAGGCGGTTGACAATACAGAAGAGCCTAATTAAATCATTAAGTTCCCTTTATTCGATGGATGAAGAGTAAAATATATATAACTCATATACACCAGTAATTCCTTTAATTGGATTACTAAATGTCTAACAGATTTATGCACAATTAAAGGGGCTCCCCTCTTGAACCCATTTATACAATGCTCTCCCATTGGCCAGACTCTAAAAAAATAACTAAATCAACATCTCGGAATCGGCGAGTTGCTGGCACTCATTAGCAACTTTTATTAACCAAAAGTGTCAAGTGTTTTATCTCGGGTTTGGATTGGCCCAAACCGAGTTGCCTTTAAAGCGTCGTTAGGCATTTCGATTCATTTTTTTGTTTTGCCATTTTTATTGGCTGCCCGACTCGTTTTTGTTGGCTGCGTTTTTAGCATTGTGAGCATGTAAACATTTGTGTTATTGATTTTTTACAACATTTGACAGTTACGCAGACTCCGATTGGAATTGCGTTTATTTTTTATATTTTTCCTTTGCCTCGAATTCGGAGCGCAAGACAAACGATTTGGAGCAATTTGACTTTCGGTTGGTGATTGGTTAATCAAATCAGAGTTCATTAAATTGCCATTTTGCATTTAATTGCATATTCGATCGCCGGACAGGCGTGACAGCTTGCTGTAATATTATATCTTAAACGACACATCAAGTGTTTGAAAATACTTAAGTCTATTTCAGCCGCAATCTTGCGGCTTTACGGTTTTCTCTGTTTTGCTCAGCTTGAGGCAGAATGAAAATGGGAAATTAGTAGTAACGTCCCGGCTTGACATCGTTGGCAATTGGAAATTTACACCACCCTCAGGCGTTACAGGTAGCAAACATTGTTCAGATCATTAACTGTTGATTTTGCACTTTTGCAGCCGCCAGTTTGCGTCATTCAAATCGATCGTGAACGGCGTTAAAACATGAGGTTTACAGGTTAGGGGAAGGGCAAGGTGCCACAGGTGCTTTTCGCCAGTTAATTGCATTATTTCCACAGGCATTGTGATATATGTACAAGTAGTACGGTCTGATCTTGTTTACGGCCTTAAAACAGTTGCGCTCACAGATCTTAAATGGTTTTGAAAATTAGTAATGCAATCCGGCCATATAATTTAAAAATAACTGCACTGCATTTAGAGTTAAATGGAATAGTGAGTTCAACTCACTAATATTAACAAATTAAAAGGTACTTAAAATGAATAAGTTTGCAATTAAAAGGCTCAAAAAATAAAAAACTAGTTTATTTTTTAAATGTAAAAAATTACAAAATTATTACAAACAAAGAAAGCACCTAATTGTGGTAAATGGCCACAATAAAACCATATTGCACTCCAAAGAAATCTCAAATTTCCCAAACAATCATTGAAATACAGCACGTCAAAATGAATCAAGCTCAGGCATTAATTTTCGCTTAGGTCCATAAATAATTTTCCCCGAATAGACCCACAAAATTAAAGTGTCCAACGCCTTTGTCAATAAACATTTGTCGTTCCACTAATTGCCAACGTATTTCGCCGCTCGGCAAACAAACAAACACACTTAAAAAACGAAGCGAAAAAACAAAGTGAAATCATTTATGGCAATGTCAATTGCTATCTCTTTCGGCGGTGTAGGTGGAAGCATTACGCAGATTATCCAGCAAGAGAGCAACAACAAAAGCCGTATTACACATTAACTGAGCACGCACACAAAACAGCAAAATTTAATTAAATTAAAATTGCTGTTGGTCTGTTTCTCCTTCAGCTGTTGATTTTATTCCGGCTTAAAAAGGGCGTTCAACCCTATGGTTATTATTTACTTGTACTTATTGGTATTTAATTATTAATTTTCTTTATTGATATTCTTCATTGTGTTTTAAAAGAGGTCAGCGTGAATTATTTTTTAAAGGTCATTAACATTTGTACACTCTTGTGTAAGTTTTATTTAGGTTTCTCACATTTTAATTGATTTATTTGTTATTAAATTATTGCAATATATATTTTTATATCTTCCATAAGATTGTCGTTGGGTAAATCTGCTAATTTTCGAAGCATATTAAATATCACCACTCCTTTTATCGGCTTATCATTTATTTGGCAATGGATCGCATTGATACGGATGTTTATCTTTGATTGTCGGATGCGCAATTTGCTGATAATGATAATGGTTCATTTGCTATTATCTTTTTTCCAATTCAGTTTACGACGAGCGAATAATAAGGGAGAACTGTTAAACTCCAGCTGAGCAGCATGGAAATTACTCAATTATTTATGCGCGCCGCGTTCTGGTTGAAAATGGAATCGGAATCAGGTTGCTGAATATTCACGGTCAGGCTTTGTCAGTTGAAGGTTTCCTTTTAATAATCACCGAAATCACCGGAAACCACAAATAATTTATAATGTTGATTTTTGTTAAAGAACTAACCGTTTATTTTTTAACGAAAGCAGAGGTTTGAGAAGCGTGGCCGAAAAGCGCTGCCGCAACGTTCCGAACTCGCCAAAGACTGAAAATGAATTGAAGTACTCAGTTCAACTGAGCCCGAAAACGGAAACCAAAAATCAAACTTACCGCGTAATCGACTGAAATCAGTGTCATCTCTAAGTGATACCGTTTTTGAATTTTGTTTTTGTCTGGTCTGGCCACACTGATTTTTGACTCGAATTTGTTTACATTTGGTTTTGCGAATTTCTGCGTTTTTTTTTGCAAATTGTGGAGTTTTACGATGGCTGATGATCCAGAAAACTCAGTGGACCGACCATCGGAGGAAGGCGATGGAAACAAGATGTTCACCCTGAAGAAGTGGAACGCCGTTGCGATGTGGAGCTGGGATGTCGAGTGCGATATTTGTGCCATTTGCCGCGTTCAAGTCATGGGTAAGTAAATAATTGTTTATTTTTAAGTTTTATCAGTCCTAATATTACTTAAAAGGTTCCCAAACGAATTTAGTTTCCCCTGGCAGCAACTGCTGAAAATCAAATTCATGTCAAATCCATAAAGACAAAGGGAAAGGCAAACAATAACAATCAGCAGTTTATACCCTTTCAAAAAGCGTTACAACTTTTTGAGCAATCTTACAACATTCAAGCAATTGTGCTTTATGGCCCTAATAATTAATCATTAACATTAGTTTAGGAGGCAAAGCATAAAATTATTTTGAGAGCCATTTGGGAATTTTTCTAATCGATATTATAAAAATAAAAAATTATTCCAAACGTCGACGTTCTAATTTTTTTATCATCATTAAAGTTCGGTTTTTTGGATAGTATGGATTCTTCTAATGCTAAAAAAGTGCACTAACCAAATCTTTGCCCAATTCACATTTGCTGATTTTGGGTTTCCCAGTTAAGTTTGCCCAATTCAGTTTGCCCAATTTTGTTGGCCCAATTCTGTATTTCCGATTCGCTTTGTGGAACTCAGTCGTTGAACCCTCAATATCTCTGGCTGAGCCTATAAGAAGCAGACCTATATTTATTCAAAATACTTTTACAAAAATTAATTAAAGCTTTAATATGTTTGATGGGCTCAAAGGGTTATCTAAGAATCCTCTATAACCACCAATAACGCATTTTATTTGCGTCATTGAAGGGACCTATCACTTGGTGACAACGAAATGTATTTTAAAATCAAGTTTCAAATCAGATGTCGATTGCATGCGATTGCATTACCAGTTGAAACTGACTCCATCAATGAAAGGACTTAACGCAAATCAGTTAAATATTATACTATATCACCTATTTCTAGAGGGAACATTTCATAATCGTCCAGTCGTTACATGGATGCATCTTTCGCAATTGTTTATTCGATTTTGCAGCCGCTTAATTGTCTACCGATAAGACTCGAACCTGAACAGATCCGATCCGCCGCGAGGACCATGTAATAATGTTCCCCCTTATCGAGGCGATTCGGTCGAGCGTCAGCAGCGCGATTTTCGCGATGATTGCCAGTGCAAAATCGAGCAAATGCGTTTCTATTTTTGCATTTCATGTGCCTCTGGAATGGCCATCTAACCAATCGGTATATAGACATTCATATACATATATTTAGACCCGAGTGCGGGGACATATTCGGAATGAAACTCACGTTTCTGAGGCGCTGACATTGTTCGAACTGTAAACCGCATTCTGAAGGTCGTATGCAAAGCGTATTTTCCCACTCAATTGTAGCGATTTTTCGACGAAAGTAAACGTAACTTGGATTTGCTTTGATTTGTATTTTAAATTAGTCTACATATAGATACACTTACGGCTTAGATATAGTACAATATATATTCGATTTATAGCCAATTGGTGTATTTTCAGGGAGATTGTATGTTTCTTGGGGGTTTCTGTTGCACTACAACTAACTACGATTCATGTCATTTTTTACACCGATTAATATACGCAACATTCATCAAAATGTCAACAAATTAGTGCTAGAAATCATAATTTACATAATAAAACTATGCACTTAATGATTTTAAATAATAATAACAGTTATGCGTGTAGAAAGGAAATTCTTTTGCTAAGCATTACAAGTTAGCTAGGACTAACAATTTTAGAGCGCCTCGACGGGGGTCCTTGTAATGTTCTCTCGTTCCGCGAGGAGCACCCACATCGCTCGCACGTTTCTTAAGCACTAAAGGCACTAGTCTAGTATTTGGTTTGATCGCGTATTCAGATCCTTGGCAACACGCCGTTTACATGTTGAAGGACAATGGCTTGATGTTGGCCACCGAGGACATGCGGCGCACTCGGCCCATCATCTTCCGCTCGATGTCCTCCAGCGTCTTGCCCTGCGTCTCGGGCACGTAGATTATCACAAAGAAGAGGCCGATGAAGCAGATGGCCCCGAACACCCAGAAGGCTCCATGGGCGCCCATTGCAACTGCACATGGAAAAAACATAAACACATTAACAAACTTTTTCCTTAATCATCCTGGAGTTTGCAGTACTCACCAGTCATGTCCTTGAAGGTCTTGGTCACCACAAACGTGCAGGTCCAGTTGAAGGCCGTTGCCACGGAGGCGGCCGAGCCGCGAATCTTGGCCGGCAGAATCTCGCCCATCATCAGCCAGGGAATGGGCCCGAAGCCCAGAGAGAAGCCCAGGATGTAGACGACGAAGCAGCTCAGCGGCAGCCAGCCCAAGTGGGAGACATCGGGACCGTGCACCTTGCAGTAGAAGAAGCCACCCAAGACGAACAGGGTCAAGATCATGGCAATGTTGGAAACATACAGCAGAATCTAAAAGAAGCAAAAACCAATAAGAAACAGACTCATTTAGTGAGCTTCTTCGAACGCACCTTTCTGCCAGCCCGGTCGATCAGCACGATGCCAATAAACGTGGCCAAGAAGTTGACCACACCCACGATGATCGTGCAGACATTGCCGTCGATGGTGGAACCCGCATCCTTGAAGATCTGCACCGTGTAGAAAATGACCGCGTTGATGCCGCTCAACTGTTGGAAGAACATCAGACCCAGCGAGATGGCCAGTGGCTTCAGGTTGTTGCGCTTCAGCAGCTCCATCATGGTGTTCTGCGTGGCCTGGCGATCGGCATCGGCCTGGGAGCGCATCAAGCCCTTCAGCTCCGGCTCCACATCGGCCTCCTTGCCACGCAGCCAGACCAAAGCCTTCCTGGCGCGCTCCTCGCGACCGCGGCTCACGAACCAGCGCGGTGTTTCCGGGATCATGAACATCAGGATGAGGAAGGGAACGGGCAGAGCTGCTCCCAGGAAGGCCAGCATCGACCAGTCCATGTAGGTGCCCGCCACGAAGCAGAGTAGGATGCCAATGTTGCCGAACGCCGTGGGCAGGAGACCCAAGGTGCCACGCACCTCCGGCTGCACAGTTTCGCCGAGGTAAACGGGCAGGGACAACGAGGCAATGCCCACGCAGAATCCGGCCAGGAATCGTCCGCACAGAACCATGGCCACGTTCACGGCACAGGCGATCAGCAGCGAGGACACGATGAAGGGCACCGCCGTGGCCAGGATGGTGTTGCGCCGACCCAGGTATTCGATTAGAGGTCCACCGGCTATGCCTCCTGCCAATCCAGCGAGTGGCATGATGCCACCAACCCAGGAGCCCTAAAAGAACAAAAAAATTCGGGTGATTAGATAAAAATATAGGAGCTTTTTATGGGTTAGGTAGAAATTTGAAATCGTTTTCTAGAGAAGAATTACATCATATGAAAATTGCAAGCTTGTTTTTAAGCTCTCCGTAATATCAAGAACTTTAAGTAACATATTTCCTTGAAAAACGAGAACAAAGAGCTCAACATTTTCCTAGGAAACAGGTTGTTGTCTGCGTAAACTGTACTTACAGCATCTTCGGTGACCTCGAACGAGGTGATATTCCTATCGGTCATCGACACAAGAGCAGGGGAAGTATAGGCGCTCGAAAATCCGACCACGAGGGAACCCAGTGAGACGCTCAAGGCAGCCAGGACCTGGAAAGATAAGGGTTCAAAGTTAGATTAGTAAAGGTAACTGCTTCCTAAAGTGAATTTAATGTGAAGTGTATGGGAAAATCCTTAAAGCACCAGTAGATTAGCAAACAATATACGGAATTAAATGAGTTAGGCACCTGGGAGAAGGTACAAATGGCCTTGGGCTCCTCCACGGGCACGGAGAAGGACACATGGGTGTCCGCGCGCATTAGGATCTTCATGATGCGGATGTGACTCTATCTGAATCGCGAAGTGAAACCGTTTTTGGCTGGCGAAACGAGGTCGCCGATTTAGCCGATTAAGCTGTAGCTTGCTCTAGCTGGCTGGCTGGCTGGCTGGCTGCCTTTCACTTAGCTCCTTGGAATGGAATGCTTTCAGCGCGTTCGCTCGTCAAAACTCAACTGAAACTTGTCATTTTGCCCGAGTGCAGCGGCAGTTGCATTTTCGCTAGTTTTTCAGTTTTGAGAACAGTTTTCGCCGTGATTCTATGCGGCTCAGGCACGTACACGAAGCCACCGAATGGCTGATCGATCGATATCGCCAATGCGAGGAGAGGGAGATTCTGATTCTGTTCTGTTCTGTTCTGTTCCCAAAGCGACTGATCAAGAAGCGAGCTTATCAGTTTGTTTTCCTGCGACAAAGACAATGGCGATAAGCCGGATTTCGAAAAGCGGTTTGAAGCTGTTTCTGATTCAGTTTCAGTTTCAGCGAACGTCGCCAGCTCGAGTGCAAACTGCAACTGCCAAACATCGGCGGAAGTTGCAGGCTCGACTGTCCGCGGTGGCTCCTCACCTCTCCTGTATGCTCAATCTATTCCGATACGATCCATCCATCAGCCGGCTAGCGGTATTTTTAGTCCGGCCATAACTAAATGCGTTAATTTCAATTAAGGCAAGAGCGACTCAGACTTGCTATGAGCGCGGCGGCGGCATCGTGCGAAAATAGCTCGAAATGGCCCACACGCTCGCAGCTCAATCTGGAGGCCCCTTAAATTGCTCAACGAGTGCTTTATGGTCGCATTAGTGCCATTCATAATCCCGGGACCCGGGAGGCGCCAACGAGCTTAACGAGCGGACAATGCGTGTCCTCCACCGCCCCTTGGACTTCGATATGTCGCCCCCGGAGGAGTACACGCAGAAAATATGCTTTACGAGTAATGCAAAAGTAGTATTCAAAAAGAAAGGTTTCAGATAGTTTCTCATAAATTGAAAAATAATTCTTTGAACCTAATAGGTGCTTTTATCTAGATATACAACATAAACATTCAAATCCCCCTTTAATGAGCATGATATTTTTGCGTAGTGTATGTGCGTTTTGACCCACCTGTGTCCAAATGAAGATGGGATTCGTGGTGGGACGGTAGACCTCCAGCTTGGGCTTGCCATCCTCGGTTATCTGGCGCACGAAGGGCACCGCATGACGGATGTTCTCGCCGCGCTTGTTGCCCATCTCGTCCATCTCGTACAGTCGTCGGCTGAGGGGGAGGGAGGAGAAGAATAGAGGTTGCAAAATTGCGTGTCAGTTTCGGATTGGCTCGGAAGGTTGCCTTCGCTAACAGTCACTTATTGTCCGGCTCATTGCGTAGGCGTAGGCGCGTGTACGGCGGATCAGCCCGAGCCGGAGATACTATAAGATCGCTCAAAATAGTCCGAGCGGCGTCACGGGTTCCCAATTTGTATGCCACTCGGATTAAATTGATCAACGAAAGTGCGCAAATAGCTTGAGGGCAATCTTGGACATGCGAGGAGCTAACTATTCAATTACACTGACTATTCACGTTTTGCTGTGGTTTTATTTTGATTAGCATACTATCTATTTTGAGCCCTGATTAACATGCTTCTTTCAATATTTAATGTAAAACTGAGCTAAGCAAATGAAAGGATTAATAGAACGAATTATGTTGTCTGGAAACACTTTTTTGACTGATTATAGATCTTTCTTGGAATTCAATGGCTCACTTTTCGAAAACTTATCAGTTCTGGGAAATATTTGATTAGTGACTGCTTTCCCTGAACATGATAGTGCGAATCGTCCACAAAGATAAGGAGGTATCCAAAGATTATCAGTTATAAAATATACTTCTTACTTTCCTTTCAATTTGTAGCTTCTGTGCTCTACATTTCCTGTTCGAATTATGTATATATTCTGCCCAGAAACGCAAAAAACGTGTTCAAGATAACCCCCGATTTTGACCCATCGGGGGTTTCCATCCCAATGCTGTCATTCTTTGTTTCTGGTCCCTGACTATCAGTTATCAGCATGTGGACGACACTCACCTCTTGCGGGAATCTGTGCTGATGGAGCGCTGCTGCTGGAAGTGCTGGCGCGAAGTGAGGAAGTCCTCGTCGCTCTCGCTCTCCAGATCCTTGAGATCGATGATCACCGGCTTGGTGATGTCCTTGGGCCGGTGGATCAGGCGCTTGTGCTCGGCGTCCTCGCCCTCCTCGTCGCTGTCGGTGCTCGAGCCCTGAAGGACCTTGTCGAGCTTGAAGGTGACGCGCGGGTCCAAGCTCTGGTGCTTGCGTCCCTGGAACTCCCGACGGGTCTTGTGGAACTCCTCCTCCGAGGAGGACTCCTTCAGCAGGTCCTGCAGAAAGCGGGTGCCCTTCACGTCCAGGGAGACGTGCTTCTTGGCCTGGAACTGCCGCCGGTTGTCGTTGGCCAAGATGTGCTTGAGGTCCTTCAGGATACCCTTGTGGTCGACACTCGTGGCCTTCTGCTGCTGGAAGCCACTGCGCTTCTCCTCGAAGCTGTCCTCGTCGCTGCTCTCGGCCGCTTTGGTATTGCTATTGGTATTGCTATTGCTGTTTCCGGTGTCCCTTCGCTCGAAGGACACCCGTGATCCCTTCAAGCTCTGCTTGCTGCGCTGCAAGTCGTCGCCCTGGGCGCTCCTCTGCTGGCGATCGCGGTGCTCGCGGATCTCCAGGGATGTGGGCGGTGGCGGCAGGGGGGTCAGCTCCAAGCTGCCACTGGCTCTCAGCGGAGTCCTGTGCTGCTGCTGCTGCTGTGTCGGTGGCTCGTTGATGTCGTCGTCCTCTAAAAGTGGACGGAACGACAGCGGTGGCTCGTCCTCCAGCAGGCGCTGTGTCCTCACGGTCTGTGGATGCCTTTGGGGCGACACTTGGGGGAACAGGAACGGATCCTCCGGCAGAATTGTGTCCAAACTGGTGGCTGTGTTCGAGGTGGACAGGTTGCTCTCCACACGATGGTAGCCCAGCTCGTCCTGCGGATCGAATCGATTCGAATCGAGAGACAGTCGCGAATTAATTAAATCGAATCATAAGCGTGGCATAAGCATTAAACCTCTCCATCCCATCAAGAAGCCGCTGCCAACGGACCGAAAACATTGCGATAAAGCGAAATGTGTTCAATCTGTTCTTAAATCTCAATCTCAAAGGTTAAACAAGATTCCAGCATATTCAGGCATGTGCGCAATTGATGCTGCTCTCGTTAAATCTGGTTTTCAACATTAAATTTTACTAACAAAATTTTAAATATTTAAATTTAAAGCATTGATGGTTCTCAGTACTCTTAGTCAAGTAACTCAAGTAACAAAACAGTGTTAATCTCAATGTTTAGAATTTTTCAAGTATTTCTTTTGATTGGAATTTCATTTCTAATGGACTACCCCAATAGACAGTTCTTTGGGATACTTACACCTACTCGGGTCAGCTTCTCCTTGAGCTTGCCCATGGCGCTGCTCAGCGGTTGATGACCGCCGCCGCCACCGGCTCCTCTATTGTCGCGTCCGCTCATCTTATCAGCTCAACAGCTCTATAACTGAACTTGAACTAGTCGCTTTCCTTGGGGAGTTTGTTTTGCCTCAGATTTTCACTTGTTTTGCTGTCTTTACTTGACCAGTAAACAATGTATTCCTCTCCCGATTAAAATGATTTCTTTGTCTTTGCTGTAAGTAAAAGAAAAATATTTAAAAATTAGTTTCAAGGTCTAAATAAATTGTTAAGGGTTTATAAATTAACCTAGTTCGGTAACCTAGTTGTTCGCTTTATTATGAAATCAGCCACTTCAATAGTCTGGGAAAATTACATTGATTTTATCATTTGATTTGATAATTGCGCACTCGAAGTTCATAGATATGCCAATGCTATATATAGTATTAAGGGCAGACGTCTAAAAAAAATTCCAACCAGCCAGCCTAATAATTTGGTGCGAAAATAGTTAGGCACTCGAAAAGATATAGATAAATGCAATGAATCAGCTGTAGCCTGTCTACTTAAAATCGTCTGATGTCTGAGCTGTTATCGGCAAGAAATTTATGGGTTGGGTTTTAGATAACGTTCGAGCCCCCTCAGCACCCAACACACCCACTTTCTGCTGTCGGACGTCCTTGATTTCCACATGTGACCAACTTTTGCGGCAACAATCGAAGAAACTGTTTTTCTCACCGTAAGGTTGTTTTTATTTACTTTTCACGAAAAAAATTTAAGTGTGTGGCTGTTTTGCCCGGCGGCGTGAGTTTTATTTATGATCTTTTATATTCGGCATGCGGCAGTTCAGTTAAAAATATAAAACGTATTTCAAAAATTTTCCACAGCCTTTCCTGTGTACATATATTAGCTGATTAATGAGCGCATCGAAGAAAAAATGGAAATATTGAAATATTTTCATTTGTTTGGTTTTGTCAAATTTTGCCGGTTTTTTTTTATTTGTATTCATTTTGACTTTTTTTGCGTCATGTGATGCCCGGGAAATTGTGTGGGCGCCATGACGTCGACGACTTTTCTATGCTTTTTTTTGCTACCAATTTTCCGCCCGTCTCTTCTCCACTATCTCTTTCATTCTATTACTGGGAAAGTGGGTGTCATTTTTTTCTGCTTTTCAATTCTTTATTTGGCTTTCGTGCAAATATCGTCAGGCGTGACATAACGTTATGCCCACTCATTGGTGAGGGGGCGTGGCCTCCCACCCGAAAGGTTAATTGCAGTCTCATGGAAAGAAATATATTTTGTTATTTTATTTTTTTTGTGAAATATCATTCGCTATCTATAAATAATCGATCAAAACATAATCTATTTTTGCAAGAAAAAATAACAAAATGTAATTATATTATTAGTCAAACAAATTATATATTTTCTGTGTGCGGTTTTCTCTCAAAATACTAAATTAATTGTTAAATGAACGTGCCATCGTCTAAAACGCAATTGCATCGCCTGTGTGTTTATATGCAAATTCTTTCCCTAAAGGCGCTAAAAGTTGCCATTGACCTTGAAGGCCGCCAGAGTGGGCGTGTGGGCGGCAAATGACACATATTTTTGGGGGCCTGCGAGACAAAGAGATCGCAGCACGTTTCTCCCGCTGACGCTCTCTTAAGCCCTGGTTAAGTCAAACCGCTCTTTAACCAACTGTCGCGTGTTCTCTTAATAAACCAACTCACGTGCCGACTGAACCCCACTCTTACACACACGCGCACACAGGCCAAGCCAAAACCCACACAGGTGCGAAGCCTACGTCAACAGTGCAACGTTGCGATTTCGTATTTTGTATTCGTATTCGTCATGATCTTGCGGCCAGTTTTATTTTTAAAAAACGTTTTTCATGCTGACAGCAGATTAACAAAACCGTAATCGAAACTAAAATTAACAAAAGGCAGCCGCCAGACGAGTATTATAAGCAAATTCGCTTCAATTAGCGAAAAAGAACGCCCACACTTGAATTTTAAATTAAAATCATTATTTTGTCCGTTTTCAAACTTTGTTTTCACTTTTTGCGCGGCACTCACAGTCACTGCACAATACAAAATTGTAAGAGATAAAACCAAGTGTCTTGTCTAAATTTAAGAATTTTCACGGTCGCCACTCTCCCAAAAGTTTCTCGACTTTTCTTATGTATTTCCTCGAAAATTGCATTTTACCCTTGGCAAAATAGTCTTTGTCATTTCTTTTTCGTTTGTTGCTGCTTTTACAACATTTTTTCGCACATTACGTAAAATAGTTTGTAGTCCGCAGCAGGTTCGTTAAAATTTCGGCTCATAAATATTTTGTAGTTTTGACGCAGTATGCAAAAATGCGCATAAATTGGCGAGTTTTTTATACGTTTTTGCCAGACAGGCTAGAGACTGTGGTTTCTTATCTTTGTATTTATTTAAGTAGTTTCAAATTTTTCAAGAAACGCGATAAAGTAGCGACCGGAACTGTTCGGAAACTAAATTATAAATAACCAACTGGAATGTAACACTGAGTTTCGTTTGAAATTATGTTTTCTCGCTATTCGTTTTCAGATAAAATTTGCGGCGATTCTTGTGTTTTTTACCTTTGAACAAACTACTAAATGTTATATCCCACTATTGTGGCACTGAAGTTCGAGATTCGAATGCGCAACGCTTATATAGCGCACACCGATTCCGCTGCGGAAGAAGAAGAGACATTTGCTCGAGCTTTTGTTGTTCCCCAACGGTAAAACAGGCACTCTCTTCGCCGTCTCTTGCTCATTTTCTGTTTGTATTGGTGAGTTGGTGAGAGTTGGTTTTTTGTGAGAGAGAGAGCTCCACCGAGCGAAGGTCGAAAAGAAGGCATGAATGAATGGGGCCCGTCGGTGTGGGCCTGTGTCTCTTAGTGTGCGTGGGACGCCTCCTAGTCGTAGGTGTCTCTGGGGTCGTTGTTGTTGCTCCTGCAATTTGGAGGCTGCGAGAGAGAATGACGCGTGTTCTTAAAGAGAAGTCGCGACTCGCGACCCAGTGGCACCATCCGAAACCCATTTTCATACTCTTCGCGGAGGGAGTATCCTGCCTTAACCATAGTCCTAGATCCTTGATTTTCTGTCATTGTTGTAAATATATTATCAAGATTTTAACCCTACTTTAAAATAGGCTAGGACAAAATTAGCCTAAAACTGGATAATTTCGGTTCCATTGAAACGATTCAATTAAAACCAATATGCCAAATTTTACATTGGTCAGTCATACATATTCTATAAAAGGAAATTGTCAAACGTTCCACATTTAAAGTAATGAATTATTTAAGGGGGGGGTAAGGTTTTAAAGGCCAAAAAAAGGGCCATGTTTGATTTTTTTTTTGCGGCAAAATGAGTAAGCTTATTTTATTGAGCTTAATTACATGTTATTGTTTAACTTTTGAAGAGTATTAGAAAAAAAAGTTATTAAAAAATATTAAGAAATAAGCCTGTGGCGGTTAATCTTCCGAAGCGCCTAAAGAAAAAGTTGTTCTGCGGTGAACATCATAGGGCGTTAACGGATCATCTTAAAAATAAAATGTGATATGCGTTGTAAAGATAATGAATTTCCCGAGGTAATCAGGAAGAGTTTTTTTTTAAATTTATTTTTTGTCTATTTTTGGGAGCACTTGAAAGTGAAAAGTGCGATTTTAGCTTAAAAAATCGCTGTTAATTTATTTTTTTAAAAATAGAAAAAAATTAAAAATTAAAAAAAGCTCTTCCTGATTACCTGCGTATTTATGTTGAGAATTTGTGTTAAAAATTTGAAAAGGATCGGTTCAGTAGATTTTGAGTTCTAATGTTCACCGACTTTCAAAATAACGTCTTCGGCAAAATCGATTCAAAGTATTTTTATACGTGAAAATACGCCCACATACGGTTGTTTAAAACGCTGTAACTCCGTTAGTTTGACTTTAATTGACTCAAAATTTTTACACAATGTTCTCGACATATTAATCATTCAGAAAAAAAAAATAAAAATAAAAATGTAAAAAAAAAATTTTTAAAACCTTACCCCCCCCTTAAGTTTAGCAAGATCATTAAAAAAAAAAAAAAACTTATATCTCATAAAAAATCCCAAAACAAACCAGACATTAATCATGCATTTTACTAATGAATGACTCTTGACAGACGTAAACTATAAATATGTATTTCCTTGAGAATGCAAGTGTTTATGGTTACCAACCAGAAATAATTGGTAAGGATAAATGCGCAGTCGGTGCGCTTGCCTCTTACTAAAGTTTATATTTTTATTGATTTGTTTTGGCCGCTACGTGGTTATAGTTATGGTTATGTTATGCTCAATGACCAATTGCTGCGGACTGGATGCTGAGAGTTCCTCGGTGGCATTGTATGAGTGCCTGCCAATTGATTTTTATTTACACACAAATTTTCAATTGATTGTTATTAAATTGACTTTGAGGCGCGTGCAAATTTCTGGAAGCCTTGGGAAACATTTTGCGTGCGACTCCATGTGTCCGCCAGTCGAAGTCAATATCAATTCACTCAGTTTAGTTTTCGGGGGCCTGACGCAAGTGCAACCAAAACAAACGATGATGAATGGTTCGATGAAATGGGGGGAATGAGCATTAGGCAAATAATTAACCAGGACAAGTGCTTCGTGTTTCTGAGACACTCTCGATTGTTTGTTATTTTATTTTATTGGTTTATTTAGAGTTCGGTTAAAATGCCAATCGCGCCCCCAAAAAGCGCGGGGGGCTCGTCTCTCTATTTCATAACATGGTATAAACATTACGCGCAATGAGACGACACAATTTCCAAGTACCAGCCCGCCAGCCGGTTTTGTTTTATTTGCAGATACAGATACGACCGAGCAGCAACAGATACGGATACAAGGCGTTGCTTTAAACTGACTGGTCACACGGGGTCACCCTGACCAACCATAAATACGCAGAATTGCATTTCAACAATATGATTGTTAGGTTCTCAACTAATGAGCAGTCGACTTTTCTTTAGATTGATTGGTTTATGCATTGAGTGCTTACTAACTTTAGCTATTATTGGTCACATATTAGATTACAACCTTTAAATCTAAACCAATTTCCATCAGTTAAAATGTTACAGATAACAATTTTATCAGCTTATATTCTAGCAAGTTCCCACGATTTCGTTATTAATTTCATTTTTTGTTTTTAACAAGCCCCTCTTTTCAAAATGGGACCCCTGCTGCTATCCGCCTCTGATCGAATATTTTGAACAATTAACGGAAAGTTTTTAATCACGATTCTTCGTAGCACGCGTTTGGCATTTCGGCGTTTTAATTTCCACCACATCGACCGTCATTTGCCCTCGACTCTAAGTTGCGATCAATTCGCAGCGGAGCGGAGGTCTTGTGTTTTTGCAGTGACTCAAGGCTCAGCCGGATTGGAGAAAAAGTAATAACACAAACAATAGCAAAGCTCTTAAAATTTTGATGGATTTTGCCGTTTCTCGATCTGGGGAAGGTCAAGTAAAAAATGTTTGAAAACAAAACTTGATTGGCAGGAATCGAGTGAGGGAACGAAAGAGAAAATGAGCTGGCGAAATAGGAATTTAGAGTGGTGAAAAAACCCAAAGTGCAATGAACTTTTAAATAATTGCACATATGTAAGGGCGTACTGAAGTTTTGCATTTGGATCAGCACTGTAAAGAAAAATCGAGGCTTATCGGTAACACGTATCTATAATAAACCACTTTCTTTCGTGATTCATATAGCATAATGAGGTGCTGGCATTAAAAGGGCTTTTCGAATTCAAGGCTTTTAACTTATCTCTCGGAAGATAGTCCTATCAGTTCTGTTTCCCAGCACATGACGTAATTTGAACGGAGCTTTCTCGTAATTACCGAACTGTACTCGCAAATCACAGACCCACTTCCTATTTGGTCTATTTTTAATAGCTCCACCAGTTTAAAAAATAAGCGAAAACCACAGCAGAAATGCCGAAACAAGCGCAGAAAATGCCAAAAGAGACGAGCCCCCAGCAGCACGTACCATTTACGATAAGGGGGCCAAAGGGAGACGGGCGACTATGTATAGTAAGAGAGGGGGCTATAGGGAAAGAGAAGGAGGGTAGAAAAAGGGGTAGAGCACCTGGCAACAGTACAACAAAAAAGAGAGACCCGAAGAGAGTGCATCAACCTATGAAATTTGTGAGGTGGCGCAGGCGCGCGATTTAAAAGCTGATGCAATTGCGCATTTATTGCATCAGATTGTCCCAGCGAGAGTCCACTGTAAAAATAAAACCAACACATATTCTTGGACGTGAGCGGAAATTTTCCAGGCGCTAATTAAAGAACTTCGACAAAAGTCAAATTGAAACAAATGGCAAAAACCATTAAAAGCTTATTTATCTAATTGGTATTGGAGTCACATCAATTTCAGCGAACAAGAGAGTGGCCAAAAGAGAGGCCCCAAGTACACATACACGTGATGACGATCTCTTTCTGCGCTCTTTTCGCTTTTTTGGCAGCTAAAATTAGCGTTAAGATATCAAAATATGTAATGCAAAAAGAGACCAATAAGTTTAGTTAAGCATGTGATGCCGCCCCCGTCTATCTTTCTTCTTGCTTTCTTCATCACGCGCCCAGCCAAAAAGTATTTCGTTTTTTACATAAATAAGCAACAACAAAATTTGTATGATATGATGAGTCATATATTATGTGTACCGTATAATATTAAAAAACAAAGTACATAAATGTAATTCTGATATTAACCTAAGAACCTACATAAATTCTTGCATATAGACATAAAGAATTTTTGTTTTGTTTTTTATATTCACTTTTTTTTTGTGCACGTATCAACTTAATATGTATTTTGCTGAATATACAAGTGCTCATGTGTGTGTGGTGACGTTGCTGCTTTTGGCAAACCAGACGAGCCTCCAACTAATACAAAGAGAGCCCCCAACACACACACAAGCTACATTTACGCAAAATAAAGCTCGACACGGTGACTTTGCTCTACTTCTACATTCTCCAATCAGACTTTGCCTGGTACCTTCAATTTGATTTGCTGATTAGATCCGATTATGACGAACACTTTGGTTTTGCAAGAATTTTTACAATCGCAGCACGTACTTTAAACTTAGTCCAAGTCATTGATACATCCGACGATCGATCGAACGCTGCCCCCAAGTAAAAGCTCTTCGTTTCTCCCGAAAAAAGCTCTATTCGCCAACTAATCATTAGAATTTGACTTTTGTTTTCTATTTATACACGGCTAATTTTCAATGGGAAGTGCTTACCTAGTACAACAACTAACACGTGTGCACATGAGACCTGTTTAGTTATATACGGAAAAAAATTAGACATACTTAGATAAGATTAAAAATAATATTTTTTATTTTTGAGTTACATTTAGGGAAAATTATATAAAAAATGTATAAATTGCTGTATAACAAAAAATTGAGAATGTTGAATCTAATCGACACATTTTATAGTATCAGGTGCTAATTGAAATATTTTTCTGTGTACTGACAGATAAAAAGTGAGACAGCAAGAGGTACTCAGACATCCAGGTAATTAAGGCGAGCTAAATGGCAAGACCGGTGCCCTTCAGCCAAGGTCAAAGTCGCACTGTTCGCCTGTCGGTCGGAATTTCTGTCACCAGCCGCCGGTGACCAGTTCAAAGTTGCGAAGTTGCGTCAGAGCGCTAATAGAAAACCCAACTCTACATACATATATGCACGATATTCACGAGATACATATATGTAGGAATAAACCCACACACGAAACGACGATCAACGGCGTCTGGCTTGACTAGTTAGTCATACGGTTTTAGTCTGCCAGCCAGTATGCAAAGATTAAAATACTTAACAGAGTCTGGTTTTGGCGGCATTAATTGATGGCGTTTATTTATAAATTGTCTCATGAATATGCGCATTCCTTGGAGGGTAAAAAATATAGGTTCCGTTTGGCATGGAAAAAGAAAAGGGGTAACAGACTATCGTACGATAGTCTGCTGACACTAATAAAACTGTTTTAAATGTGCTAATTAACTGGTTTGCGAAAAAGTTGTAAAATAGTTTCTGGAAGTTTACCTATATCCATCTATTAAGCACCAAACATTCCAAAGCATGTCTATTGCTCAGAAAAGTCAACAGTTAAAACTCAAAAATGTCAATAGAACCTTTTATTGTTCGAATCAGGGCGCATTATGTGCTAAGTAATAAATAATAGCCTTGACTTACGTGCAAAAATGTTCATCGCTTTGCAAATAATTTCGACATCGTTTCGTTTTCGAAATACAAAAACAAAAACAAAAGCCTGTCGGGCTAACTAATCCGAAATCCCGTAATTACTCTCGCTCGAGAATTCGCCACGTGGCCAGTCTCAAGTTGCAATCCGTCGGGGCGAAGAACATAGCCTCGGTGGCGCAGTTGGCAGCGCGTAAGTCTCATAATCTTAAGGTCGTGAGTTCGAGCCTCACCCGGGGCATGTAACATTTTTTGTTTTTTTTTTATTTATATATATTATTTTTTTACCTCCCTATAAAATTGTATTTTCAAAAACCTTTCAAATTAAGGACGGCAATAAAATTCAGAAATCATATTCACGCCAAAGCAAATTTAAGGCTAAAAGGAACCCTGGAAAAATTCAAGTGTGCCATTTCGCAAAACAACTTTTCTTTATTTACTCCCTTTTGCAACAGCTGTTGTTTGTTTTAAATATTTTCATTTAATCTAGAATATGCAGTCTAATTTATTTTCTATTTATTTCACTCAAATATTTTGACTGCGTGCAAGCATCTGAGAATCCCTTCCATATTTTGCCATTGCACCACAGAAATCTGTCATAAAATTACGCTGGCGTGCGGCTGGGATTATTACGGTTACAAAAGCCAGTCCCGTAATTCAGTTACAGTTAACGTAAACTAGGTAATTAGCCGGCCATTACGGCTGACATTAGCTTCTTCCCGCTAGCAACGGAGCCACGAGATCGGGACAAAGCAAACAGAACCCGCCACGGGCGGTGCAATGATCAGATCAGGGCGAACAGACCCGGACCCGGGATGATGGGGAATGTCAATATTTGTCGGAAACCCACACCCACGCCGACTGAAAGTCACGAGGCTGTCAGTGGGTTAAGGCTGTTCTAACCAGATTTTTGACATAGGTCGGAGTTTAGGATTATCTGGGCTTTTAGCAGGGGGAAAAAGGCGATAAACAAATGCATACATAATTATAGTAATAGAAATATAGAACATTAGGCATTCTTGAAAACATTTTTAACAACGTTTAATATAAAGAATGAGAAACATTCTATATTTTTCCAGTGGAGCGCTTAATTTCCCGGAACTGCAGCTGTACAGGATTAGATTTCAAACCCTAGTCTGTTTTGAATTGACTTTTTGTTTCATATGACACCTTCTTGCACCTGCCCGAATCGCATGGCTTATGTAAAGCGTGCCAAAAACCCGAAGCAAGGTCAGCAAGATCCGGTAAAATTATGTTGGTTTTCGGAACGCAAATACTGATAACAGAACTAAACACTTGGGGGGAGACACTGCAAGAGATCTGTTGAAAACAGATGTCTGGGGAGTGCGAGTACCAATTTAGGGTCAGTGGAAAATTTCATGGAAAATTACCCGCGGCATTTACTCACAGCGACACAGTACCAAATGCAGGAGTGCAGAGATTTCAAAAAATTCCTCTGAAACAAAAACGAAAATCAAAATTTTCCATTCAGCGACTGCAAGTGATCTTTGAGTGCGAGAGCGAGTGAGAAAGTACCCCAGCCTCACATCGAAACACTTCTCTTATTTTTACCCCCCTGAGAAACGGGAACCCAACCCATCCATCGATTCGGTTCTTCGGCGATCGCCATAAATTTCAAGTTTGCACCGCGTTCGCCTCGTTCTCCGATCTCTGCACATGTGATCGGTCATGTACGTTTGGTATCTGTGTGTATATGGTATAGTATCTGAGTGTGCCAGATATTGCCCACTCGTAAGTGGAACAAGCCAGAAATTGCTACGCTGAATCTTTCATTTGGTATGGTATCTGCAGTTTCGCAGACCATATGCAGTGCAGAAAGGTTCTCGAGATTTTTCTCTGCAGTTCGGTCTTTCCGGTCTCAAAATGCCCTTCTTCATTGACCTTGAAAAGTTGGTGCCAAAATATTGTGTTTCCAAATATTTGTTATGATTTTTATTTCTGAATAATAACAGTGAATGTAGTACACATTTTAAGGAAGTGACCTACGATGTTACTTGCTAAGTTTAAAAATAAATTATTAGCAAGCAAGTGGTTGAGATTAAATCTTACCAACTGTTTGTACACCCAATCAAAGATCACCCACTAATTGCCTGGTCTTAGAACTATAAAATAATATTTATCTTAGCCTTTGTAGTACACTCCCAAGGCATTATCCCTTTGCTCTTGGCTTGTTAATTTCTTCTAAATGCCTGAATTATTTTACTCACCGCCCGACCACTCTGCAAAAATTAACGTTTATCCACTAACATTCACACCTTCAATTCGGTCACATGTGCGACTTTCCACGAAACGATATCGCAGTGTGATCTGGCTGAAGATATGACTGAAAACATCACCCTCACAAAAAGATTCCACGTGTCACAGTTAAAGATTTCCATTATTTATTTGTTTTTACGAAAATTCCAAAAGCTTGACAAGCTAAGATAAATGTTTAAATCGCACAATTTGACTTTCAATAATATTTTGTATAAAAATATTTTGTATAAACAAATATGTAGTGAACATTTCGGTTAGTTATAAAGAAGTTTTTAACCACTACAAAATGCAATGATCCAATTTTTTGGTATAGGGGATTGATTCAATAAAGCAACTCTTTTTTGATGAGGATGCACTTAAGAGAGGATTTTAGCCGAGAGCTAAGAGCAGAAACCCAAAGAGCAGAGAATGAAGAGCGGGTTTTGGGGGCACGTTCGTTGGTTGATTTTCATTTTTTTTTTCACTTTTGTTGTTGTTTTGTTTGCTGGCTGCTGGGGCGACAAGCCCCCGTGCATGACGTCACGTAAGCGAGACCGTTACAGCAAATGCGAAACGGGTTGTACCAGGGGGGAAAGAGACGAAATGAGCCAAACGAAAGAGATAGCAGCAAGTGCAACGTGACACGCTAAGCAAACTAGAAAATAAATAAAATATTAAAATAATGGCGAGCATGTGACCAATTTGTCGGTGAATCGACGGCTGCACCGATAAGACGCATTTATTGCCGCCCCGATAAAATAGCCATCGAGGTGTGGAAAAGGCGGGTGCCCAAGTGCGAATTTTATCGAGCACTCGCTATATGCCACGATTTAAAGGCTATATTTAGGCCCGCTCCCAGACGGATTCGCCAATGCACCCGCCAACCTTGAACTTATACTTGCATAACGGCCAGACATTTCGCATTTGCATATTGGCGTGCACTCGATTAGATCCAATTCCGATTCCGATTCCGATCCGGTCCGATTCGCCTATCCTTATACATATATCTTAACCTATACAGTCGGCGAGTGTCTGGTCAGGTGCAGCAAACTGGAATTTTTAATCGGTCGGCTGTCGACTTGTATCGGCAGACCTGAACTCGAAGCAGTAACGATTTTGTCAGGTATGTCGGACAGGTTTAGCCGGCGATCCACCGACTCACTGTGGAATACAAGGGGTATATGGGTTTAACGGTCATTAAAAACCACTTATCTTCAGGTTTATTTTGGCAATTATCAATCGAACCAAAATTGTACACAAATCGTAGCATACTTTTGGAGGCATTTTTGAGTGGTTTTGAATTTGTTTAATTTTATAATTGGTTTGCAAAATCTCTTTATACCAATTATGAGGTTTCATAGGTAAAAAGATCTGTAGAATCTGTACTTTGAGTACGTACAACAGTTCCGAACTATCGTTACGTCGTTGGGCAAACATTATCGAACGCCCTGAGACCACTCGACTTAGGAACTCCAGGCAGCCAGACGACCGACCAGCTTCCGGCTCGAAAAGTCAGGTGAGCTCGAGCTTGGCTCAAATCGGCTGAGGTGGGCGCGACATTGTCACGTTTCGTTTGTCGGCGATCCGACAGCCAATACGTACGAGTACGAGTATTGTGCAATTAACTCGGTCCGAACGCAATTGTCGATTTGCCTAATGCATATGCATGGGCCTATAAACGGAGTCAAATACCGATCCGCCCGACTTGCTTTCCAGATTCCCAGACACGCCCCCCTTCTCGCCCCCGCCCCCGCCTCTGCTAAAAACTGCTAAACGATGGCAATTGAACTCGAAGAATACTTTGTAGATTGTAGAGCGAGAAGTTCGCAGATTCGAAGATTTGCAATGACGCAGTTCCATTGGTGCGCATATTTTTCCGCTAACTGTACCGTGGGTATTCCATATCGTTCTGCCTAAATGAATCAATTTGCCATACGGGTGTTTGTTTGAATGAAAACTGCCTCCGGACGGCTGTTTGATTGATTATGCACGAGCTGAAAGCGAAATATATTTAATTCCTCTGCCCGGGACACTTTATTTCTTCCACTGTGCCTAGGCCGAGCCCTCTAAAAAATTTTCCACTGCCCGTAATTGTTTATTGACTTGATTGACTTTAACTTGCCACACAGACTTTTATTACGGCAAGGAAATCAAATCGTTGGTGTATGCAAATTGAAACCGGCGATGCCATTCCATCGAGTGTATTTGGTATTTGGAGCTCTTAACTTACGCAATCTAGGGCGCTCCAAACAGAACTAAGAACAACTTGGTGACGCCCGCGTTTCAGTCGACTTTCTCGAAAAACACCTGTGTCAATGTTCGGGCGACGCCGTAGGCATAGAAGGTGAAATCCAAGCGGTACGTTCCGGCGGGCACTGGCATACTAATCTGGCTAAAATTCAGGGCAAAATTCTGAACAGTCATGTGGTTCTGAAAAATAATAGAAATAAGGATTAAACCTTTTATAATAATAAACCTAAACTCACCTCCCTCCACGGACAAGTTTGATTAAAGTTACTCTGTTTTCGGATGGCATCGAATATAAATCGCTCGAAGGATAACTGGTAGTTACTGCTGGCCATCAGCTTGCAAAAATCGAACAGAATGTTGTACATAAACGGTCTATATCCATCCCGCCTTTGAAAGCATTGCAGTCTGGCGGTCAAGTTGCGGATGGGAATCTGCAGCAAGTTGACCTTCAGGGAGAGTTCCACCTGATTCCTGCGCACCACTTTCAAACGACAGTATTCGTATTTGGTAAAACCACGGGAAGTTGGCAGATCCATGCACTTGACGTTGGTGAACTTCAAAAGGCGAGTGGCCTATAAGAAATTTGATAAATAATAGAAACTACCTAATAAACTTATCTTACCATTGAGTCCTGCATTAAAAAATAAACGAATATTAAGCTGCTTAGCTTACTCCGCAACATTTTGAATTGATCTTTTAATGGCCTTTGGCTAAACTAACAAATCAATTTTGAATTGTGAAAACAACATTACCCATTAACCCCAAATCAGATAGCAGATAAATATACAATTATTATAAAATTTAAAAACAATTTAGTAATCATTCTTCTCCTAACTAGAATTAACCCCTCAATAGTTCAAAGACCCAGAAAAACAGCAGTCCAGCAGTTTTGCGGATAGAACGCATTTAAGCCCTCGATTAGAGCCATAGTTCGTGACCAATGGCTATTGACTTCTACTTCAGTTACAAAAAACCATGAAATTCTTGGAAGTATGTTAACAATTTCCTGTTGTTATGATCGTTTTTCGCTTACCCAAAAGTGCTAAAACCAGGGGAAATGGTGAGGCGATTTTCACACCAAAAAAACATAATTCCTTGACTCACGCTGGGTGTACGATTCGCGTGTTCGTTCTTTTTTTTCATTATTGAAGTATGGTTATCGTTGTTTTTACTTTTCTCCGGGTCAGCAGAATTCTCCAGTGCAACGGCAGCCAAAGCGGCGTATACGTGATGCCTCACAGGCCGTCCGACGACGACGCATTTACCTTACCTGCTTGTTCTGTTGATTGTCGTTTTCGAAGGTGTATTGTAAATTTCTGCCGACGCGCTCGTATTTCGAAATGTCAACACCAACACCTGCAGCAGGTATCCCAAGCGGATCGGGTAATGCCCGTTACACGGCAGAAAAAATCTATTTTTAAATAAATATTAAACATAACTTTATTTAATATTATAAAAACAATCATCTCTGAAACTGGGTACTTATGTATACGAATTTAAATTAATAAGTTTGTCAAAATTAACGTATATTTCTAAAGTAAGAATTTCTTGGATGACTATTTCAAAATGAAATATAAACCAATTAAATTTTCACTCTGTACATAAATTGAGCCACTGATTAACCATTTTTGCATTGACTTGTCGAATTTCGGCGGTGGTTCTGAGAAAAATATTTATCGCCAGTGAAAACCGATGCGTTCCCAATTCTGGCCGCCAAGTACAGTGACCTCTCCCACCGAAAATCAACCGAAACACCTGAAATTAAAAGCGGGGGAAGGCTTACTGAATTGTGATTAAGTTTGCACTTATTTTTTATGTGCCCACCTTTTGTTGAATGAACTTTTTTGCCGAATTTGGTGTGAATATTTACTGAATGAAGGCATTTCCGCTGGTCAAGAACATTAATATCGAATAACTGCAATCGGAGGACATTTTCAATAGCTTTTGGCCATAATCAATTCACAGGAAATCGTTCTGGTGTCAAAGATTCATTTGCGTCAGTGGCGCAGAAGTTTGAATTTGTTTTTAGCTAATTGTAACTCAAAGCCGCCAGTGACGCGTTTTGCCAAGAGCACTTGCTGATCACTTGTTTGCACTTTTGACGGTATCGTTCTATTTTTAAAGTGTTCTTCCGAGACACTCGACCCTTTCAACCCATCTCATTGGTTCAATTAAGAGGATTTCCATAATGCCGACAGAGACGAAATGTGGGGTTCCACCTTATGATGATACATCAATCGAATTAGAATTAGTTACTTAAATTCAATGAATTATATTTCTTGACCAATTAGGAGAGATTTTACAAAACATATTTTATTTTGAACACTTTTATATTATCTACAAGTATCTTTAATAATCTTTAAGTATTTATTGGTGTATATCTGCCAACTAAACACCGATTTATTTTTTCCTTTTTAGATTCCTGCCTTCGCTGCCAGGCGGACAACAAGCGGGATGTGATGGGTCGCCAGGATTGTGTGGTGGTTTGGGGCGAGTGCAACCACTCGTTCCACCATTGCTGCATGTCGCTGTGGGTGAAGCAGAACAACCGCTGCCCGTTGTGCCAGCAAGAGTGGTCCATCCAGCGTATGGGGAAATAAGTCCCTCCACCTCAATTTACTTTACTCTGTCTAAGAATCGTGAACAAATAAAAATAAAAGAAAATAAAAACAAAAGCAAAAAGTTTACATGCCCCGGGTGAGGCTCGAACTCACGACCTTAAGATTATGAGACTTACGCGCTGCCAACTGCGCCACCGAGGCTATGTTTGTCGTCTGGCTAAAGAGCAACTCAACCCCCAAACGTTCTACATCGAGAACAAAGCTGTTCTAAACTCCGAAAAAATACTTCAATGTATTATTTAATGTACTTTTTAAATAATTAAAGATGAGAGAAAGCTTGTTCATCCGTTTCGCAGCTGCAAAAACTCCCCCTGGCTCCTATGAGTCATTGGAAAGCCGTCCACCACCTGTCCCTTTGGCGCAGAGGATAGCGCGTTGGACTTCTAATCCAAAGGTCGCGGGTTCGATCCCCGCAAGGGATGAAACACTTGTGTTCACGTAAATTTTTTGGCGTATCTTTTTTTTTTTTTATTGATAACAACTTTCTAATTTAGATAATCTCCCATGGAGGGCAACAACTCTAGGTCTTTGGCTGCAGCGAAGGTGAAAGATTGCGTTCGAGCACAGGACTACTGAGTCGTAATTTCTCCACATTGGCGGCATTTGAGTTCAAACTTTCTTCCGTCAACCGTTTGGCGCGCAACTCTTGTATGGATGCTGTCGGGACATTACAAATTAGGAATATACTTCAACTGGAAAGTTGCCTTTTGGCGCTCGAAAACTCACGACTGTAAGGGGTGTATTTGTCGGATAGCATACTCTCCAAATTGTAGCCGATAAAACCCACCACGCCGGCAATGGGTAAAGTGATGTACACGGCATTACGCCTCAGCAGAGCCATTATAATGGGCCACATCTTGTTTTATCCTTGCTTTCTGTAAATTTGAAGAAATATTTCGAGAAAAACACGAAATATGCGGCGTGCAGAATTATAAAATCAGTCGGACAGCTGATTGGGTTGCCAGATCGTGTGAATAAGTTAAGGCTCAAATGAACTAGTTCGGAAAGAGTTCCAATTGGCAGCTTTTGGTGGATTCCCACGGACAACCATTCATTTACAAAAAAGTGTTTTAATACTGTGTCTACGTGCGGAATCAACTATTAATTAATAATATTAGAATACATCTGCACCGTGTGCACATATGTTTTGTTGTTTAATTCTCTGTTTCATAGCATTTGAAAATTCCACCCGTTCCTCTTTTATCGGCCCGCTTCTAGGCTTTTCGATAGTTTCGGCGGAGCGAACTAATCGATTATTATCTGCCAGCTCCCACCTCTGATCTGTTTCTGCTGCCTCATCTTTGAATTTGACTAAAAGTGCCGATTTTCCAGCTCAACGAATTGCCCGAGTAGCGACGAATTGTACTATTAAGTTAAAAAGTTAAACCGCAACTATTTACCATGGCAGATTCCAAGGGGTAAGTGAACTGGCCGCCCAAAAAGATGCCGACAAGTCGTAACTCGCCGAGTTAGTGCAATTTCGCGCAGTCATTGGCCTGAAAAAATATGCAAGGGCCACATCGCAGACAAATTAATATTTTCGATGGTAATGTCGTTTTCATTACCGCGAAAGCAATATTTTTGGGACTTTTTCGCAGCTCGGTTGCAAAACGTTGCAAAACTAGGGCAAACCGAAAAGCCAAGAAAAAAACACGCCAACGAAAATCGCCATTTGCAGTCCATTGTTGTTGTTGTGTGGTGTTACTGCCCTTGCAGTTGTTGTTGCCGCCTGAAAACTTTCGGTTTTTCTTTGTTGTCCCGAAATATAATTCGTCCTTTTTCTGAAGGATATTATTTTTGAGGGGGAGAGTACGAAGCTGTCGTAATTGGTATCTAGAATCGCTGGATAAAGATTACCATACTGGATAAAAGGAAACTTTTTTTTGTCAATAAGAATTTTGTGAAACTCAACTGTTTTTCTAGAAATACAAAAAATATCCATAAGTATTTGTCTTCTGATGTATTAGATTTCATAATTTCATCACTTCTAGAATAATCATCAAGTTTTGGGTGTCAACAATTACTAAACCAATTAAAAATTTCTCTAAATCAGCAAAATATCAATAAACCAAAGTCCTTATCTGGCAATTTATCTCTTGAATTAACCTAAAATAAAAGGGTTTTTGATACAATTTTATTTTTAGAAAAGTTGTTCTATCAAAACAAATGGCGCCAAAAAGAGTTGGCAGCGAAAGCGAGAAACACAGTCCTCTTTAACTAAAGCAAATGTCCGCCACAATAAAATATAGAATTATAAAATATGTTTGCTTTTTGCTAAGCTCAAACAACTCAATCTCAAACAATACATTTTTCAAAACCCAAGAGCTCATACTCCCTAAAAACCAATACGTTGGCTATGAAATCTAAATCGGCAAGCTGACTTTCCCCGAGGTTTAGTTCCGTTTTGGTTTGTTTGGGAAGCAGTTTCCACAAATTTGATTAAGAACAACAAGAAAAAGGGGAATCCCAAACAAAAAAAAAGGAGGATGTCGGGCAGCAACGATGACAAGATGGATCAGGATGGGGATCCCAGGAACTTTGTGCGGGGCTATCGCAGCGAGCAGGACGAGAAGATGAAGCCAAAGGCCTCGTTCGAAAAGCGGTTGGGAATAGGGAACAAGCTATATTATCCAAGAAAAGTCTAACCAGATCCTTCCCTCCTTCTCCTCCGCAGTGAAGATCTGGCAACGGCGATCCTGAAGCGCAAGGACCGTCCCAACCGTCTGATTGTGGAGGAGGCCCAGAGCGATGACAACTCTGTGGTGTCGCTGTCGCAGGTAAGATTCACCCTCCCAAAGGCCACGTCATCCCAAAGAGGTTAACCACATGCTTGGCCTTTCTTTCCATCTGCTCGGCATTGCAGGCGAAGATGGACGAGCTGCAGCTCTTCCGCGGCGACACTGTGATCCTGAAGGGCAAGCGCCGCAAGGAGACCGTCTGCATCGTGCTCTCGGACGACACCTGCCCCGACGAGAAGATCCGCATGAACCGCGTGGTGCGCAACAACCTGTGCGTCCATCTCTCGGATGTGGTTTCGGTGCAGTCCTGTCCGGACGTCAAGTACGGCAAACGGGTGCGCATCCTGCCCATCGACGACACCACCGAGGGCGTCACCGGCAACCTCTTCGAGATCTATCTGAAGCCGTACTTCCTGGAAGCCTACCGGCCCATCCACATGGGCGACAACTTCATCGTGCGCGCCGCCATGCGTCCCATTGAGTTCAAGGTGGTGCTGACCGACCCGGAGCCATACTGCATCGTGGCCCCCGAAACGGTGATCTTCTGCGACGGCGATCCCATCAAGCGCGAGGAGGAAGAGGAGTCTCTGAACGCCGTGGGCTACGACGACATCGGCGGGTGCCGCAAGCAGCTGGCTCAGATCAAGGAGATGGTGGAGCTGCCGCTGCGCCATCCGTCGCTGTTCAAGGCCATCGGTGTGAAGCCACCGCGTGGCATTCTGATGTACGGTCCCCCCGGTACCGGTAAGACCCTGATTGCCCGCGCCGTGGCCAACGAGACTGGCGCCTTCTTCTTCCTGATCAACGGACCCGAGATCATGTCCAAGCTGGCCGGAGAGTCGGAGTCCAATCTGCGCAAGGCCTTCGAGGAGGCCGAGAAGAACTCGCCGGCCATCATCTTCATCGATGAGATCGACGCCATTGCCCCGAAGCGTGACAAGACCCACGGCGAGGTGGAGCGCCGCATTGTCTCGCAGCTGCTGACCCTGATGGATGGCATGAAGAAGAGCTCCCATCTGATCGTCATGGCGGCCACCAACAGGCCCAACTCCATCGACCCGGCCCTGCGTCGCTTCGGCCGTTTCGATCGTGAGATTGACATCGGCATTCCGGATGCCACCGGTCGGCTGGAGGTGCTGCGCATCCACACCAAGAACATGAAGTTGCACGATGACGTGGACTTGGAGCAGATCGCCGCCGAGACCCACGGACATGTGGGCGCCGATCTGGCCTCGCTGTGCTCGGAGGCTGCCCTGCAGCAGATCCGCGAGAAGATGGACCTCATCGATTTGGAGGACGACAAGATCGACGCCGAGGTGCTGGCCTCGCTGGCCGTGACCATGGAGAACTTCCGGTACGCCATGACCAAGTCGAGTCCGTCGGCGCTGCGCGAGACCGTGGTGGAGGTGCCCAACACCACCTGGACCGACATCGGCGGCCTCGAGAGCGTGAAGAAGGAGCTGCAGGAGCTGGTGCAATACCCCGTGGAGCATCCGGACAAGTTCCTCAAGTTCGGCATGCAGCCCAGTCGCGGCGTCCTCTTCTACGGACCCCCCGGCTGCGGTAAGACGCTGCTGGCCAAGGCCATTGCCAACGAGTGCCAGGCGAACTTCATCTCGGTCAAGGGACCCGAGCTGCTGACCATGTGGTTCGGCGAGTCCGAGGCCAACGTGCGCGACATCTTCGACAAGGCCCGCTCGGCGGCTCCTTGTGTGCTCTTCTTCGACGAGCTGGACTCGATCGCCAAGGCCCGTGGCGGCAATGTGGGCGATGCCGGCGGCGCCGCCGATCGTGTGATCAACCAGATCCTCACCGAAATGGACGGCATGGGTGCCAAGAAGAACGTATTCATCATCGGCGCGACCAATCGCCCGGACATCATCGATCCGGCCATCCTGCGTCCGGGCCGTCTGGATCAGTTGATCTATATCCCGCTGCCCGACGACAAGTCGCGCGAGGCCATCCTGAAGGCCAACTTGCGCAAGTCGCCGCTGGCCAAGGAGGTGGACCTCACCTACATCGCCAAGGTGACGCAGGGCTTCTCGGGAGCCGATCTGACTGAGATCTGCCAGCGGGCCTGCAAGCTGGCCATCCGACAGGCCATCGAGGCTGAGATCCGACGCGAGAAGGAGCGCACCGAGAACCAGAACTCGGCGATGGACGTAAGTCACCTTAGCTAGATGGTCAAAAGAATATCTATTTTTGACTATTTTCCCCCCGTAAACACCAGATGGACGAGGACGATCCAGTGCCGGAGATTACCAGCGCCCACTTTGAGGAGGCCATGAAGTTTGCACGTCGCTCGGTGTCCGACAACGACATCAGGAAATACGAGATGTTTGCTCAGACCTTGCAGCAGTCCCGTGGTTTCGGACAGAACTTCAGGTGAGTAATCAAATCTCCTTCGTTTTGTAATTGATTACTTATTGGACACTTTATGGTATTTTAGATTCCCCGGTCAAACCGGCAACACCTCAGGATCTGGCAACAACTTGCCAGTTAACTCGCCGGGCGACAACGGCGACGATGATCTTTACAGTTAGATTTCTAGTTTTACACCGCAAAACAAAACCACAAAAAAATAAGAAACTTTTTAAATGAATTTTTTCCTGTAAAACCGAGCAAGCAAACAAATCACATTCGCATCCTGGAGGCGGTTAACTACAGCAACCATTTGGCTAAGACATTCAGCCGACAGCGGAATCAGATAAAATACCTAATACAATAATCACTCTTTTTGATACCATCCTTGGTCTTGGTCACGGATCCGTGCAGCAAGATGAAATATTCTGAGGACTTTGGACTTTGGACTTAGGCCTGCCTAATCCGGAACCCAATCGATTGCGACCCAATCCGCGCCCCACACTTATCATTCGTGCATTGTCGGTAGAGTGGCTCCGATATATGAGTTTCTATAAACATAATTATAAACGATACACATACACACATACATTTAAAGATAAATACATATATTAAACACCGTAAAATTATAAGTGTATTTGGAGCTACGTTTTTAAGTGAATAAAAATTATAAATTCAATAAAATGAGCTGGTTTTTTTATTATCTAGGTCAGTCCCGTCTACCCCATTATATAATAAAAAACCTTATTTTGTTTTATCGCATTTATTAAACTTGTATTCATTCGTCATGTTTGCTTTTTCTGGTTTTCATTTATTTTTTCACTTTTATTTTCATGAATGCGTTGCGACATAACAAGGACATCTTAATATGAAGTTAGTTGGATTCTTTCATATTTTAATAATCATCATCATCAGCTTCCGACTTATAAATAAACTGCTATGCCATTTAATTAGCTGCTGGTTTTTTAAATCAATGTTTTGGCATCGGTAAATTAAGATAAAGAAAACCAAAAGGATTTTATTAATGGCAAAAGCAGGAAACTTTAGATTTGATTTGCTTTTTAGTGTATTATTGCAGCTTCTTCGGCGCTTAATTTAAATCAATTTTTGTTTCCTTTTTTTCAGTGTCTACACCTTGAATTTTCCGTTTTTTTTTTTGTATTTATTAATACATACTCTTTTTTGTTTTTCTTTTCGTTTGTATTTGTTTTTCATTTTTATTTTTGTTACACATACATAATTAAATACGCTTTATGCATAATTACAACACAACAGTTAAAATACGAATAGGCTTTACTATTTTTTATTTTATGTATCCTTTCCTCAGTGACTTTAATTTGAAATTTGCGCGTTTAGAGTTTGACATCGGTGATTTCAACGATTTGTATATATATTTTTTGAGCTTTGCTTGATGAAATTATCAGTATGGCTTTTGTGTGCGTGTGTTTATATTGTGTGCGTGTGTGTGGGTGTATTGGCTCGTGTGTGTGTGCGTGTTGTTGTGGTTGTTGTAGTTGGTAAGTGGAAGAAAATGGCCAGCACTTTCTGCATCTTAATTAATTTCTATAATTTTACTCGCTTGATATAATAGTTATTATTTATGTTTTTCTCGAACTCCATCCTCGAGTTCATTTTGCTTCGAAAATTTTCCAAGAATTTGTTGCTTTAAAGTCTTGAACATAGACTAGACACCAATTAGGATTAAAAACATACTTTTATATATTTTAGTTGTATTATTTATTGCTGACAATTTGAACGACTTGTAGCAACTTTACATGTATGATATTTTCGGTTTCTTTATATGTAGTTTCTTTTAGCTTTGAACACCTGTCGACTGTTGGTATGCCAGTTGAATTGATTTAATTTAATATTATACCTACATATGCAAGTTCATTGATTATCCCACTAAGATTTGTTTAGTTACGCTGTTTGTTCAAAACAATACGGTTACACTCATATAAAGTAGTTGGAGTCGTTTAGGTATAGGTTTAGGCTTTACCATAGTTTAAGCTCATTCAGTTATATAAATAGAGATATACAGGCGTGGGTGTATAGGGTAGTACAGGTAGTACAGGTAGTATTGAACAGCAACAAAAACAGGGACATACTAAGTACACATTATCCAGGCCGTCGATATTGCTTTGATTCGTTTTCGCCGGGGGCCCGAAATTAAAAGATATATCTTTGTATACATATTTGAAAGCGATCTAAGCAAATGTCTCCCAGGTGCATACAACTTTTCCCCGTTCTCACTTCGCGCTCTCTGCTAAATTTCGTATTTTTCGCTAGTTTTTCTCAAAGTTTTCTAAGTTGATCCCATGCAACGTATTGATTGTGCCTTTAGCATTACATTTTTGTTTTGTCCTTGCGTTCCGAGAACTGAATAACAACAACATTCTCGTGAGCCTACGGTGAGATCGCTCAAGGAAGTGGAAAGCCTACATCTCGGGGACTCGCAAATCTGATATCTTTTCCTCCCACTCTCTTCAGATGGCCGAAACACCTGTCCTCCAGCTGCTTCATGTATAGACTAGTTCATACATTAATTGGTTGTTAGTATCTGGGGTTTCCCTGGGCGAATACTTTTCGATTTTCCGGGTAAGTATCTCTCGATATACGAGTACCATCATATAGTATGTGGGAAAAGCATCGCTGATGTGTGTGTTTGTGTTCAATTTGCTCTTATGTGATATATTTTTGCTTACTTTTCGCTTATTACTTAATTAGCAGCCAATGAAACAAGTGTATGCGTTACTTTCTAAATTATCAATAAATCAATGGATAACAAAAAGGTATGAATAAACAAAACTTAAATTAGTACTTTTAACATTCCCGTTGAGCCAATCGTTTGTTGTTTCGGTTTGCTGATTGCGTTTGAATTCATTTTCGCCCAATTAAATACATTACAAATTACAATTGCTAAATACATACAATACAATTCTTAACTCGCTTTTTAGCTTGTCTCTCTCTTTTTTTTTGATTAGAAACATTGCTAAGCTTCTCCCCAACATGATCAACACTCTCATCATCATCGTTATTACCGTAGTATTATACTCATTACTCGTAGATTAATTTCAATTATCAAATATTCATGATTAAGTTTAAATGATTTTTGTGTCCTTGTGTGTGTTTGTTTGGTATTTGTGCATTGTTGTGGATTGTGTTCTGCTGTTATTAGCTGTCTGTAGTATTGCTCAATTTGAAAGAAACATGGTTACAAAATAAAATCCTAGAAGCCTGCAAGTGACCTTTTTCAGTTTTAGTAGCTGCTTAGCTGTTTGTTGTAGCTGTTGATGGTGGTTTTGTTGTTGTTGTTGTTGTTGGTTGCTTGGTTGGTTGGTTGGTTGGTTGTTCAGACTTTTTATCGTGTGTCGGTGATATTGTTTTTGCTGCCAAATATCTTCACCAACTGCGACTCGTAGTCGTCAATGTTGCGCTTCATAATATCCATGCAGGGACCCAGCAGACGCTCAAACGCCTTCACATCGAGGACTAAATGGAATAAGAGTCATATAATTAGTCTTGGAAATCTATCTAAAGGAATGGAAAACACTCAGAGCATGCTGGGATTTCTGGGGAAAGGTGGGTTAGTAATACTTAATTAAAAACATTTTAGCACCAATCACCAAACCAATTCCACTTCAAATGCATTCCTTGATCACCACAGGCCCCACTATATCTCAATTAGATATCCTTCTCTTACCGATCCATCAACCTTTAGATGCCTGTGTCAGCTTCAGACATTCAAATTTCAAAGTGCTGTGGGTTTTATTTTTGGGATGGTGAGGGATTGGCCCATAACATATACTCCTGTATGCGTGTGTGTCCGAAAAGAACTACATTTTATTACATACTTAACCATTAAGTAATTAATTTTGAATGGTTCCTTATTAAGTTCGAAATAATTTAAACAATTTGGAATTTAGAATAACAACCTATAAAAATAAAAACATTTTAAACTGATTTTAAGCTGATTCGTTCACAAATTCGTATTGCGGCGTGCCATGTCGGTGAACATTTGCTCATAGATCACAACATTGCGTTTCAGCACATCGGTGAGGAAGCCCATGATTCGTTCAAAGGCCTCGGTGTCTAGGACTGGACGGAGTTTTGAGTTAAAGTCAGGTTTATTTTAAAGTCTACAGACCCATTTTCATGACCTTATTACTTAATAAGAAGCAAAACTTTTAATTGCTCGTAAATAGCTAACTACTTCTGTTTTTGGGGGTCATGAAAAGGGAGTTTGGTCTACTGTAAAACTACAATTACTACTTCTACTACTAATTAGTGGCTAAGTGGCCAAAGTATTCGCGCAGATCCTCCTCCAGGTAGCGATACCCACTAATGCTACGCTGGATGCCCCCACTGCACTTTCCCATGAGGCGCTCGAAGCAGATTACATCCAAGACTACACACAACACACAACAAATACGAGGTTATCGAGCCGGGGAACGGGGACAGGAGGACAAAGAACGAATAAACAAAAGCATTAGGGATTAGGTCAAGCGGGGTTTTCGGGCTGGGGACGAATCGTCGGCTGAAAGGCTTTCCGTGTAGCCAGTCCGCCGGCCAGGACACTCACATGCCAGCTTGACGACGCCTCCTGTGGCGTAGACCGAGGCGGCCCGGGGTCGATGTGTCACCAGCGCCAGCTCGCCGAAGTACTGGCCCTTGCCCAGCTGCGAGATCTCCACCTCGGCGTCGTCCTGGTCCATTCGCACGGACACGGTGCCCTCCTCGATGAAGTACATGCCGTCGGCGGCGTCACCTGGGAATGTGCAGAAAAATCGGTGTCATTAGCAGGAACCCAAAAGGAACAAAAGGGAAGAACATTCTTCACTATGAAGATATAATAAATTCAGTAAATATAGTAATATATTTCCAAAGCTATGAACAGTAGGGTTTGTATTCCATTCATTGTACATACTCCATAAATAACTTTCAAGTCACAAATTTGCATGTTAATAGAACCTTTATTCACTTAGCTAAATGCCCTGTAACTTAATTATTCACTCACCCTGCTTGATGATGCGTTCGCCGTTGTCGTAGCTCTTCGAAACCAAAGCATCCGCCAGATTCATGCGTTCGTAGTTCTGGAGCAAAAGGTTGGATATATACATTATCGATTGGGTTGAGGATGGGTAAATAGAAGAAAGGGGGGAGTGAGGGTGGGGGAGGGACCCACCTGCAAGGCCTTCAGCATGGGCACGCTGTTCAACAGCTCCTCGTACATTTTCCGCTTCCTGAAGGCCGACTTCAACAGGATGCGTCGGAAGGTCTGGCGATCCATGGCCCAGAGTAGACCACTCGTTTCCGCCTGAACGGTGGCCGCTCTACATATTTAAATTCATCATTAGAGACACGTTCACACAGATGTGAGTATACGAGGAGTATATAGAATATAGAGTCATTAGCACATTGTAATTGTGGTTCAGACAGCGCGGAAAATTTGGCATAATGAATCGATCAAATAGAAGAGGGTCGCATACCTGGGCATATTGTAGAGCAGCGCTAATTCACCAAATAGTCCAGTGTGATTGTAGGTGTTAATGTGCCTGTCATTAATATAGACTTTGTAGACGCCCCTGCGGAGTACGGAAAAGTTGAGTTGAGGGTGTTAAGCGACCAGAAAAACACGAAAAATCCACTTTAATCGAATGCAATTTTTAATTGACGCGGTGCGTGTGTGCCCATCAATACGTAAGCACTCATTAATTGCCATATCAAATACTAAGTCCCATTCAAACGCAAATTAATTAAGCCCCACAAAAACGAATGAGGTTGGCTCTGTTCGCCTGAGTAATTATGCGGTTTTACTCTTTCGATTTCGTTCTAAAACGTTTAATTTGTGATGTAAATTATGGGAAATTCATTGGGTTGCGATTTAAAGTGGGTGATTATAAAGAAGCCCTTCAAAAACCTCATATAAAATATTAAAGCTTAAAGTTAATTTTCTACAATACCCAAGAGTTTACAATTTTGCAAAAAATATTCAAAGGTGATATATGAGAGCAATTTTGATTGTTATGTTAACGACAGACAGCCTATTCAAAATCACAAAAAGTTACCCCAACTTCTAGTTAACTTTCGGCAAACAGAGAGTGTATGCATTATTCATCGAGTTTGATTGGAAATTTGTTTTGTTTTACTTACGATTCAATAACATAAAAGTTATCGCCGTCGTCGCCCTGGCGGATGATATAGTCGCCCGGCTGAACCTTCCGCTCAAACATCGCATCCAGAACTTGGTTCATCTGCGAAAACAAATCAGTTACAAGGGGATGATTACCAGGGGAGTCAATGGGGGATGGGGAGGTGGAGGGGGAAGGGGGTGTAAATGGGAGGCCTTATGGGGGATAATCCCCCGTAAAAGGGAAACCGCAGGCAGACACTTATTCGGGTTAAACGTCGATGCGTGTGTGCCTTAGCTCCTTCCCTTTTTTGGGTGCTCCTTTCCCCTCCCCGCAGGACTTATGATTTATGTAGTGTGGATGCCACCAACCTGCTCCTTTTCGAGGGATCGGAAGAGGAGGACGTTCTTCACCGACTCCACCAGGCGGGCCCGCTGCTCATCTGTCTTGGGGAACACGGCGGTGGCACCATCATCGTCGTCATCCGCCTCCGGATCGTAGGCCTCGGCGAAGACTGATTTGCGCCGCGAACTGGCCATAACTGGTGGTTCTGCTGCAAGGATAAACAAATACGAAATACGTAATCACAAATCAGAAGTGAGAGTTATTTGAGCTTGGTCTCGAATCTAAACGGGAACCCCATGAACTGCCGCGTCTGCTCCAAATGATCCATCCGAAAATAGCCTCCCTGTTATCTAAACGATGCCATCAGTCGGGAATTTGCTGCTCTGGCACATCTCCTGCTGGGCCACAATTGCATTTCAAATGGAACTGCAGAGGAGCTCGCATATCAACGGCAGACAGCATAATCCAATGGAATTTTCTGCCATGTACGGCAAACTTTGAAAGCATGAGCACAAATTTTTCACTCTGCCTCGGAATTGTACACCGGTCAAAAGTCGAGTTTAGATTTAGATCTCATAGAAATATTTCAATTAAAATTTACCAACTAAAAATCAGACTGCTTTTTGCTATTATTTTATATCTTCATAGCTGAACTTTAGGTACAATTTAAAACATATTAAAATTTAAATACTTTTTCCCTCAGTGAGTCTAAAACCCATCTCGTTGCTTGTGTCTCTGACAATTAAAATTGCATAAATATGAGGCGCTGTCCAGCTGAGATTTCCATCTGAGAATATTTGTCAAACAAGCTGGAGAATCGTCTTCCTTCCCTGCTACAGATATTTAAATGTTTGCCCAGGTTCACATGACCGCAAAATCAATTGCTGTAATTATACATTCGGGCCGAACACAACACCTTAAGTGAGCATGTTTTCGTCTACTTTATTTTGTTTTTGGTCAACGAAATTCGGTCCACGATACTCACCGGCCAATAAATTACCAGACACCTGAGTGGACATTTTCAATTGCGGCGCTGCTTTGCGAGTATGTGCGTGTTTCCGAATTTAGTTACGATTTCAAATCGGTTGCAACGAGCGCGAAAATGAAAACCAGTTAGGCATGAACACGTTTAAAAATAACTAGAAAAAAAAAACGACGTGTGTGTGTTTATATTTTCGAGGGGTGTATGGTAGGTATATGTGACTCAAGGTGACTGATGTAGCGACAACGAAAAACATACACAAAAAGAAAAAAAAAATCAAATCCAGCGCAAATCGCCAAGCGCTTGGCTTTCCCGTCACACGCTGCGTATGCGTAATAAATATTTATGCACTCTCGAATGTTTGGCGAAGCCTTCAGCAAGTCAGTTGAAAATGTTTGTATATCTGTGTTCCTCCGCACAGCAAAATCAGAGAGTTCGCTTCGTGATTCGGTTGGGGATTTGGATTGGCAGAAAATGTTTGCACTGCAACCCGCAGTTTTCCACTCGCAGTCGTGTCAAGTTGCCAGTTAGAGTGTCAACCTAATGATGCAATTACCAAACAGTTACACAGGCACGCATTCTGGATTTCCCTCGAGTTTTCCCCTAACACCCCCCTCCATCCTCCCTACAACTAAAGCCACAAAAATTGTAAACCAAGACGGCCCAAGTGCACGTCTATTTTGCCCTCAAGACAAGTATTTATCCAAGCCCTGAATATATATACTTATGCCCGTCGTCTGTTTGCATTGTGTGAGCAAAAGCAAAGACGCCCACGTCTGAAATCTTGGACAGCAATTGCCCCCGTGTTCTGGCTTTTATTACATCCTAATGTGCCAGGTTTGTTCAGATTTTTGATTTACAGTCCGGCAATTGGAGGAAGATTTTCCGATGTCCATCAATCAGTAGAATTTCCATTTCCCAATTTGTGGCATTTGCAATTTTTCAACTTGGCAGTACTGGAAAGATTTCCATCAGATTGTTTTGCCAATGAAATACTGCGTTTCCGACTTTTACGACTGATCTGAAGATCATTGTGCCAAATTATTTACTCAGGAGAATATCTCATAATTGAATTGTTCGATTCTGATTTGTACACTATAAATTGAAATTTCGTTTAATTATTGCTCAAAAGCCTTAAACTCATTTGATAAATGCATTTTCCACACAGATTAACATTATGCTCGGCAGGATCTTAAACTTCAACTGAGACCCCTTGGCAAAACTTTGAATATCATTTAGTAATTGATGCAACGAAAGTATTTCAATTAAACAAGTTGCCTGCCCTGCAAACACACACATGCACTCAAGCAAATAAGCTGGGAATTCAATTAAGAATGGCAAATAAAAAGTTGGCTGCATTAATTTCATTAGCAGAATGAGACAACAGCGACGAGGACGACTGCGAGTGACGGCGACGAGATCAACGGGATATATATATATATATATATATATACTGGTATATATATATATAAATATATGTATGTAGGAGGAAAACTTCCGACGCGAGGCGCAATGAATGGGGGAAATTGGCGACAGGGAAGCTGGCTTAAAAAACTGAGTGACAAACCGACTGAAGGACGGTTTCGGATGTGCGTGCTATCCTTGTGACGTCCTCCGAGCGACTGAAAGTGCCAATGGTGCCACAAGAGGCACAGCATCACAAACCGCTGGAGTCGCTGGCGACAGGCAAACGTCAAACCAAGGCGGAAATAGTGCCTGTAAGTAGGCAGCACAACACGCCACTCAAGCGGTCCAGTGGTTGTCGACCGTCTATTTATACAGGCCCCACTGTACACCGTACGGCGTGTGTGTGTGCGCCAGCTGTCTGTCGCTTTGTTGGCCAAGCACTGAGAAAAACAACAGATGAGTTAGCTTACAGTTGGGTAAATACCCAAGCGAATTATTTCCATTCAAGAAACTCTAGTTAAAAAACAAGAAGAATTATATTTTCATTTCCTTGCAAAAAGTTACATTGAAAATTAATAAATTTATTTTTCAATCAATAAACTTTTTTGTGCCGTTTTACTTAACAACACGAATAGTTTTTTTCGCTGTGCCGCTTTATAAATAGCAGCAACACTTTGCTTTGTCTTGATTAACATGAGCATTCCCTCAGCTTTTTCATATAAGCATTCATATACACATTATTATCAAGCGCAACAGGAGGACAGAAAAAAAAAAGGAAAACAGAGAGAGACGGCGCTTCCGTTCAGGTTTTGCCATCATTGCCACCAAAGAGTGGGCCCAGAGTCCTGCCACAAGCGCTGCTGGCATGTCAATAATGTTGAAATGTAACTCACTCCATTGTGGCACGTTCCCCCACCCACTTTTCCTCCCCCCCCCTCCCCTCTTATTCACCCCCTCTTATCCTTTGGAGCATTTGGCACCGCCCTGCGGGGCGTGTCATGCGCCCTGTGCGCCCGATGAAGCGTGTGCGACTGCTGCTGAGCTGAGCTGTTCATCAGTATGCTCCAGTGGTCCTGCCACTCCCGCCAGTCCTGCAAAACATATAACCTATAACCAACCCCCCTTCCTCCCCCTTGGAACACTTACCCCCCGTTGCGAACGTTTTTCCCTCCGCTTGGAGGCTGTGGCCAACAGGAGCGTTAATAAAATGTACCTTTGACCACTGCGCCAGCCGCACACACACCTTATTAGGCCAGAAAGGCCCGTGCGGCCTATGCGGCGTATGCGCGATATTAATGCCCAGCCAACTTTAAGGCCCAAAGTTAAACAAAAAACTTTGCAGCAAGGTTTCCGCTCGCAAATAGACATCAAAGCATAAAAATACAGACACCGATCGATGGCAGCAATCCGGAAAGGTGGGCGGTGGGCGGTGCTCCGTAAGGGGGCGTGGCCCGGAGCTATTTGCGTGCCATTTTCGCTCCAGTTGAGGTTGCAGCGATGAAGCGATTTCGCTGGCTTCACTGCGCAGCGATTGCGGCCAAAGTTGGCCAAGAGGGCAGCCAGACGTTAATAGTGAGACACTGGCTCGCAAACTATCATAAATTGAAGGCTTTGTGGTCTTACTTTAAGGTAAACTAAACCCAAGTTTTCGATTAAAAGTAAGCCACTTAAAAACCTTTGAAAAAAGTAAGCAATAGTTTTTGAGGTCAACAAATCAGAAATTGTTTTCTCGCCTTTAAAGCTGTATGTATGCTTTATAATCTTCGAGGAATAACAACTATTTTATGTTCCTTTTTCTCTTAAATCTCTGCTTATAACCAACCAAACTAAAGTCTCTTTAATTGACATTTTATGGGGTCCCTCGGATGTCTGGCCGTAAGTGGATCTACTATTCAAGCAGCGAACGGATTGGCAGCTGCAAGTTGGCTCAGCTCTTCGGTCTGTGTGCTGTGTGTGCACAATTAATAGATTTTTAATGACAGGAGCAGCTTGGCCCATTTCATTTTCCGCCAGCAGCCAGCATATAACAGCTACCAGCCTCCTGCCACTTGACGTGGCAGCCACCTCCTCCCCGGAGGACTGCGTGTTTGATTAACCGGAAGATAAACACGCAAAAGGAAGCTGTGAACAAAAGCCGGCAGACGGAGAAGGCCGAATGGAGAGGGGGCCTGCATGCTGAATGGGGGGGAATGATGGAGCAAATTGAACTCGGCTAAAGCTTCATCGCCATCATTATTTAATTTGGTATTTTGTATGCTCGTTGTGGGAGCAAAAAGATTTATGGCCATATGCGTGTTGGCCCAGGCTAATTATCCAACCGAAAACGTGCCGAAGAAAAGCTCTCGGAAAGAAGGGAAAATATCGTTCGCTGCCCGAGAAAACTTTTCAATTTTGCGGCCGACAAATAAATCTTGATTTCCCCCGACCTGCGCTCATAACCGAAAACAAAAAATTGGCCAGAATTGTCGGGGGAATTGCACCAGCACCAGAACCAGCACCAGATTGTCTATATGTCGAAGCAAACTGACATTGCTGATGTCAGAGATTTGCAGCCACTACGCAGCAATTCGCAGCAGTTCGCAGCAGATTGCATGATGCGAAAAGCGAAAGCGAAAATAAAACACAAACTGGGCAGAAGGCGCTGTAAAACTGTAGTAAAAGTACGTGAAAAGAGTAAAAATATCCGAGGCAAGTATTTTGCAACACGCAGCAGAGGCAAGAAATGCAAAGCTAGAGAGCTGGAAAAAAGTCACGAGGATGGCAGTTGAGGCAGGAAAAACTTGACAGGACACGCCATCGAATAACTTTGGGCACCAAACCATGGGATTCCGACAGTTTAAGCAGGCAGTTGAAGAACTCGCAAGACTTTAAAACTCCACTTACCATCGGCATCTTGTGAGTTCACGCTCAGCTGGTCATCGGTACTATTATCTGTGTGACCCACACTTGGACGTTCGGCTTGGAGTTTGGTGAAGTATTCGACGGCGTAGTCGATCACATCCGGGGGCTGTTCCACCAGGAAGGAGATCGAGAACTGCAGCAGCACCTCCTTCAGCTCCTCGGGCACCTGGATCCTTCGACTCGAATCGCTAGACATATTTGTGCTGCAAGAGAATCGATATAGAAATTAAATAAATATTTGATACAAAAGCAAGAAATGTATATATTCTAAGTAATAATTATAAACTACTTTGTTTAAATACTTTCAATAACTGCATATCATCATAATCAGATTAAATCGTAATTGCACTTCTGTTTAAGCTTATCCATTTTCATGAAACGAGCTTCATTTGATCTACAACCGCGTTCAATGGAAAATGGAAAAACACTGAAAGTTAAGCCCTGCCCCCTTTAAATTTACTGCACCTCATGAACTGCAATCGGAGACCCGAAAAGTGTCCAGAGTTCAGAGCTCCAAGGCATCGGGGTTTTTCAGGGGGAAGGGGAGATGCGACATTGGATGGAATTCCGAGCTCGACCTGCGGCCAATGGTCACCTGCTGGCTGTCGGTCATTTAGACGGCAATTACCCACCCGCTGCTCCCTGCTCCACCAGCAGCACCACATCGCTGTTATTGTCGTCGCCACCACCAGTCATCAACCATCGCCCACCAGCCATCAGTCAGCCGAAAACCCAACTCGGCTCATGATTCAACAGTGCACAATTCGAGATTTTGGTCCGGTTGGGTCGTTCGGCGACAACGACAGACGTGAGATTCATGTTAAATATCTGCGCCACCCAAAAACGAGCTGCGACAAATATAATTTACGAGTAATTCACTTTTCACTTGGGTTTCTTTATTTTTATAGAAATTGATTTCGCCGGCAGTGAATGTCTGTGCGATTCTCAGTAAAAAGGCGACATGAGGTCACAACTGCTGATGCAGTTAAAAACGTGCTTATAGAACACTTTCAGCCAGAACAGATAACGAACTGATATTCAGTTTTCTATGAATGACGTGATATAATTAGGTTGGTAAACAAAACGCTTCAGCTTCAGTGATATATACAAAACAAACCCCTTAAATTAAATATCAATTTGACAAATTATCGTGCTTGTTAGACATTATATTATATAATTATTATTAACCTGCAATCATTTGTTTAATAACTAAATTGTAAAGAACCTTAAGTAGTGATAAAATAATTTTCCTGATTCTGGACTGCTGGCTGATTATTTGTAAACCTATTTTTCCGAGCTCTCTGGTAAAAACTTCCCCATTCCCCTTTTTCGCCTAGAAAATCACAAAGAACCTCATTTTTGAGGCATCAGCATAAATATTTATAAGTTTCCGTCGAATGTGCGTAATTATGTAAATTGAGTATTGAGACTTGGTTTTTGTGGGGGTGGAATAATTTCTGGAATAACTTCTTGTGCCCGCAACATTTTATTTGGCCCAATTTGAAAATGAATTCTTGCCGGGGCACAAGACTTCAGGATATTGTTCCTGTTCCCTCTGTTGTTTTAGCCAAACTTTTTCAATTAAGTTCATTAATATTCAACTTGCCCTGCGGCCTCCTGGCGGAACAAATAAATATTTAAAACTAATAAAGGTTTGTGCCGCGCCCTCGTTTGCGTTGAAAATTTAATCGAAAAACCTCTCGACTCGACTCGACTCAATAACCAATTGGGCGTTTAAGTGCCTCCACTGATTGGCCAGGTTAAAAGCCGTCTGTCGTCTGTCGTCTGTCGACTGCTTTTTTCAGTTGCCTTTCGTCTGGCTGAGAACATTAGGCATTAGGCGGCGGTGCGATTGCAATTAGAGTGGGTCAAGGTGGTTCACTCAACGCACTGCAACCACACGAATGGCAATTGCACAAACATCTGAGAAAGCTATAAATAGTCCGACTCAAGTAATAAGAGGCTGAATGAAACCCCGCTCCTCCCCCAAACACCCCTCGCTTTTCCCCATTTTCCACCCATCAGTCAAGGATTTACGTGCGGACTGGCCGCAGTAGAAAAAAAAAAAACTAGGAAAAAGAAGCGGAGAGCACACAAGAAAGAAAAGTTAAACCATTTTCATTTCCTCACAATTTCCGCAGCTGCCGGAGAACGAAAGTAAAAATGCACAACCATTTGGCCGACAGTTATAGACGGTATATATGTACATACATACATATATATCTACACACTCGTAAAATAGGAGAAGTCACCTGACTCAGACTTTAAAACCTTTTCGCGACGAAACTGTAAGGTAATTTCTGCCGCTTGCAGGTAGCTCAGTTCAGTTGAGTAATGCTGATTAAATTTGATAAAAAGTTGAAAACTTGATTATTGGCAAGGGAATTTGTTCAATTTTCTCTAGAGTAATCACATTTTACTGGATTTTATTTTTATGCACTAGGGGAAAATCAAGAAGGGAAAAGCTGTTTAAAATATTTCAGCATAAATGTGTGTTCTTGCGTATCTAACCTTTCGTTTTGCTGATTATGTTTTATGAAAATTACACAACTTTACCATCGGCCATAAGCGATTTTAATGAAAGGGATGTTAATTTTTTATTTCTACTAAAAACAGTTGATGGGAATTCTGTGAATATTGTGAATATTTTTCGCTATTGCTGCAGCTGTTTTATATTGGCATTTCCATTAACATTTTCATTTATATTCGCGTTTTGCATTCGCACTCCCATTCCCCCTAATGGAATTTCCCGGGATTCGGTTCATGTCTCTATCCGCTGGTCGAGCTGGCCATCATTATCATTACCATCATCATTATCATCATCATTGTCATCATCATTGTCATCATCATTGGTATCATCATCATCAACACGGTAATCATTAACAGCTGCAGCATGCAGCACTTTTATGGGATTAAGGCAAACTAATTTCGCCACCAGCTCCTCCACATGGTAAACTGTTGCACCCACGGAGGACCCTCTGTCCCCTCCTGATCCCAAGCCCGATCCCAATCCCCATTTCATCCTCCCTCCAGAGGGCCATCAAAATGATTACGGCTTGGTTTTGCGTGGCGAGTTAACCATGTGCATATGACTTCCACTTTAATGTCATTTTTACTGCTGCTGCTGCAGGTGGTGGTGGTGAAATGTGAAAGCACCTGACCGCACACACACCCTCCCACCACCCACCACCGCCCACCACCCACTGTGGGTGGAAAGTGGCGTTCGGTTGCCTGACCCTTGACCCCTCCACTTCGCCACCCATGTTTGCTCTTTTACAAAATTGCGGATTTCAGTTTTGCGCCAGCAACAAAATTGAATTCAACTTTAAAATTGCATTTACATTTGGAATCAGTTTTTTTGCTGTTCACCCATAACTAATCGGTGGAGTTATTTAAGGGGGTTTAAAGGAAATTTAAAGATGTGGTTAACCATTTTAAGTCCCGCTTAAAAACCACTGAAATAACTTGTATTTAAATACATAGTTTAAACTCTTCGAACACAGTTTAATCTTACTAATATTTTAACATAAATATCTCTATCCATGTTGTCCCTTTGATATCGAATAACAAAACAGTTACTTAACCAAAATACGCCACAGAACAGCCTTGAGGACTTCCTGGACCCCAAAGACCAGATGACACAAAATCCCGATGGTAAGTTGCCAACTGGCGTTGTTTTTGTGACTCAGGCGACCTGTTTTCGGGATCCTTCGTCGGAATTCTGTGCCAGTTGGCCTATCCAATTACGTCAACAATTCAGAAATGGGACACCTGTTCGTGGGTTTTGGGTTTTCGGGTTTTCGGGTTCAAGAGCGACGGACGCAACAAACGCTGCTCCGAATGACTTCATTAGGGAACGGCGAACTTAAAATGTGTGCGCCTAATTAGGCAGCCTACATGGACATGGACACATCTCGGATTTGATGGTCAGGCCGTGTGTGTTCAACAGTTGGAAGACCTCAAACAAAGAGGCACTCAAGGCGGCCTAATTATTATGCATGTCCCATGACCATATATCGAGGTCTGTCCGTGTCATTGACAGTTTTTCACCCAGACCCAAAGGCAGCCCGCCAACCCCGCCAGCCCAACCCCACTTGACCTCCCCACTCTATTGAATTCGAATTGGGTTAAGTGTCTTGATGGCAGAACCGGCAGGAGGAAATTCGGATTTTCGAGGAGAAGCTTTTCCAGCAAGGCTACAGTTCGTGTGCAATGTCATTGTCTGTGATTTTATTTCACATATTCATATGGAAACTATCTGCCAAAAACGAGCCAACAATTGAATTCATTATAATTTCCTACAGAATGCAATTAAAAATGCAAGAAACTGATACTTGATAATTGTTGATGGATTAGGAGAAAATTAAGTTACTTTAAAGTTTGCAATTAGAAAGGTCAGTTTCCCTAACAATATGCTTTTTGCAAAAACAATATTTATATTTTGTGCACAACCTGCAGTTTTCGTTTTAATTTTATATTGTTTTAAGGTACTTTACGTTGCGTTAGTTAGACTTCTCATCATTTTGTTTTATTACAGTTCAGCTTTCCCCAGAATTGGCACCTTTCGGGTTTCTCTACCCCGAAATTGAACAGCGCTCAGAAAAGTTTCAGTGCAGAGCTTGTAACGAAACTAAACTTTAGCCCAAAAAGATAAAATAAATCCCTTGATGAAAACATTTCCCAAATGTTACCTGACCTTTGCTGCTTTAATATTTCCCGTTGGCCCTGCCACCGATGTTTATCTTCCCGGCCCCCCGATTCAAATTTTCTGCCATCTTTAACTTCGGGGGAAAATGTTTTCCCTTCTCTTCCGGTCAATGCGTCAAAGTGGCAGCCCGAGATGGAGCAAAAAAAAAAAGAAAAGTAAGGCGGCGAGCACTTAATTCCCGTTGACATTTGGCCCTTAGCGGGTGGCTTTCCATACAGCCAGTCGTACGTATTCGAATGCCCATATGAATATGTGTTATATACATGTTAGTATTTTGACAACAAAATATCGCATCCACATCAAAGCAATTTCAGGGCATACTTCAGGGCGCCGCCGGCACTTGAGCTCAAAATGCGCCACATGACGAGAGAGGTTCCGACTTTGGGTCGTTTGCTCTAAATGTCAGGACTTTACATATACATATGCACATACACATGCACATACACTGACTTCTGTATATCCTGGGCAAGGAGAAGAAAAAGTCCCGCGAGTATTCGACGCAAATTTCACTTCGTCACGCAACTTTAATGGCGAATTTCTTATTTGTTTCTGCCACTGCCATTCTACCCATCTCCCTCCTTTTTGATCATCCCATCTCTTTCTTCATGGGGCATGCCATCTCCCTCTTTGAGGTTAAAGTGAAAAGGTTATCGGCTTGAAAATGTTTGTCAAAATACTACGCCTGGGTATTGATTTATTAACGCCCAGCAGAACACATGTCGTATGCGTAATGAGAGGCTCACTAAACGGTTGCGAAAAGTGGGGGAAAATTGGGGGAAAATCAGGGGTGAAAGCGCGGTGATGCGGTCTGCTGACTCACACATTTCAAATGCCTTTTGTTGCAGGGGTTACATGTACATGTTTACAGAGAAAAAAGGTTTCCACTATTTAAAAGCTTACAAGTAGGTACAGCAAATTAATAATGCGGGCACTTAATTAGCGAAATAAATGGTAAACAAATGGGATTATTTAAAAGCGTAGAGTAGGTATTCATATTTTGTGTATACAATGCCATCTTCTTTTTTCTCAGTGTATGCACATATGGGTTTTCACAACGGGAATGGAACGCTTAAAGCTGTCAAAAGGAATTTTACGGCCCACGCGAAGCGAAAAAGAAAATTCACCAGGGCATACACACGATTTCATATCGAATTCAAACGCATGTCTACATGGCGCCCTTCGCATTCAATTTTAAAATGGAATGAGTGGAGTTATGGTGGCAGTGAGACAACGACTTGTCAGTTAACCTTTGTCTTTTTACTTTTCCCCGGCCGGATCCACCGGTCTCAATTGTTCTTGGCTCTTTTCGCTTTTAGCTTTTTCGCTTTGGTCTGAAGTCGATTCAATTATTTTTTAATCTATTGGATTTCAAGGCGCCCTACAAAATCAGCTCAAATCACTTTACGATATTCTGAAATATGTCTGGCAACTTTTACGGGAGTTTAATGGCATTGTCTCTTGGCCAGACTTTAAATCCTTCCCGTCGGATGATTAACAAGAGTCTAAGTTCCTAATTTAGCTCCCTTGGCGACTCTCAAGATTCGTCAAGGACCTGTCATCTGTCTCCTGCTGTCAGGAGGACAGGAGGACAATCCATCTGTTGGCTATAAATAGTTAATTCCCATGGCTACCTACGCAATGCCTTCTCCCCTGATCCTTCCTGCCATCCCGTGATTATGGCCAGAATGATAAACTGCTGGATGGATGCTCAAATTGATGTCCATTAGCGTTAAATTAGTGAGCAATTATGTTGCCTGTTCGCTGAGGCGGGCAACAGATACAGATACTCGGATACTCGTCTGCAGCTGGAGATTGAGATACTTTAAAGGTGGGAGCTGCAAAACCAACAGCAGATACGCGCGGATACATAAAACGCGACTGCTACAGTGGGCACTTATAGTAAAGTAATATATTTTAAATAATATCTATAAACTACCAATAATAAATTCATTTAATAAACAATTTCCTTGGAAATTCCTTAGCATGTAGTACAGACTATTTCATGAATTTAACATGGAAGATCTTGGGATTATTTTCTTTTCCTGGTGTTTACTGTACCCTCCACCCTTCTCTGTGTGCGTTAACGGATGTACTTGTATCTGTATCTGTGTTTGTATCCATCCTAGGAGAAGCGATTATGGGTTGTAACAAAACGTTTATCTACATTTGTTCCCGCCGACGCTCTTACCCCATAAAAACATTTCTATTCGACGCTGTTGCCTGTCGTTTTCTCAGTTTAATTTTAAACACGGCTCCTCCTTTCCACCGCCGACCGTCTCCCGAAAATTTGTTGCGCGTGGCAGTTTTTAACGGCGCGTGCTCAAAGCAAACAAGCCCGGCCAAAAGGCAAAAAAGCGTTTTGGGGGGAAAAATACCGAAAAACCGAATAAACGGATAGCAAAACGTGAAGAAAAGTAGAACTTGTACCCAAGTTTTTCGGCAATTAACAACATGGCAGTATAGATAAAAGCAAAGGCACACGATAAATAGCAACAAAAGGCGAGTGGCTGAGTGTTTTTGTAGTTCCAGTTCCAGTTCGCTTGCCGCATTGATTGCCCATTGCCATTGCCCAATTCAAGACGATAAACTAAGGGGGCCAAAAACCGGGGATTACAGCCGGGCAAACAGCGCAAAGCAGGCCAATTTGTCTGTGGATATTATCTGTTTGGCTGTTTGCCCCGGGCCTCGGGTTTTCCGATAATTAAAAGTGTTCCAAAACATAATTAACAACACTGTAAAAGCGCTGAGAACCACGTTTTCGCGTGGCCAAGAATAGAAGTATATACACTAAATACATTAAATAGTCAAGATGTGAAAATTAATCCGCATTTCCTAAGCTCTAGCTTTTAATATTTAATCTACTCTTATTACGAAACCTTTGCTAACTGCAAAGTCCTGATTACAGACAACACGACCGCATTGTTCTGCAACATGAGAAACAAAAGCGTCATTTGACGTTCGCAAATTTGCTTGCAATTTGGCAATTACAACTGCATACATTGCGGCATCCTGGAATGGAAATTTGAAAGGCAAACAGAGACGTGTGCTGCATCTACACATTTAGTGTGTGGAAAATAGGAACGCCTACGCAATGCAGCTAAGCCGACTCAATTAATTAGACCTCAGGCGGGGAGGCGAGTTAAATAAACTGGAAGCCCTTGCAAGCGGGCTATAATTATTCCTGGCGGAAATATCTAAATATAAGCACTTGCGTATGTTATGTGCCTTTTTGTAACCAGGTCGCCTTGTTTAGTGTTTGCGTTTCCACCTTCTGGATAATTATGCAAAAAGCCGTTTGAGAAAGGCTTGCTGCCTTGAAACTGGCAAAAAAGACCACGAACAATAGACAAAACAAGGCTTTCCTTGGACGACCCCCCATTTTTTGCATGTGGGTTAATGTGCGAAATGTGCTAAGCGAACGCAAATTTGTGTTTCAGTTTGAGCCATTTTGATGATATGCATGGGGCTGGCTTCCCATGGCCACAACTTCACTTTATTATCCACCGTCGGCCGACACTTATGCAAATCAGTTTCCCCCACTTGGCCTGCATTGCCGCTGACTGCATTGGAAATCACTTAGCCAACAAGACAATGACGTCATGTGCATACAGTTACAGGTCAAACTTTTGTAACCAGAATTTGCAACAATAAATATGTGAGAAAAAGGTTTGTTTTTTACCTAAAGTGTAAAAAAACTTAAACCTCATAGCAATTTCGTACTTGTTTTTAAATTTGCGGTTATTGAAACTATAATTATTATTACTATACTTTAAAAAACATTCTCTTAATTTAAATGCCAAATTTACTATTCTCTTTTAACAAAGTAAAACTTAAACTATCAATCCTACAATAACGATTCGTTTTGCATAGTTTATAGTTTGATTTACTGGGGCTTGCTTGTATGTCCAAGTGGCAGGAAGAGGACTCGACAATTCGCCCAAGGCTGCAATAGTGATTGCCGCTGCGACTGGCGGTGACACCGAGTGCTTGTCCTGCTTTGGGCGCCACTAAATTGGCACTTGAAATTAGTCCGATTCGCAGGTTCGAAGGGAGAGGGAAACAAAGCAAGAAAAACCACAGAAAACAATCGGATAGGTCGAGCGCTTCGAAAATAAAACTGTGGCGATTCATAAGCCGATGACGTGTTACGCCTGTCATTGCACCAAAAACGACCAAATAGTGGTAGAGGTGGAACAAAAAAAAAGTTGAAAAAAAACAGCAAGTATGACAGCCATTTGAAACGGTCGAGTGACATTTGTCGTGCGATAAACAAAACTGAGGCCATTTAGTCGACAGCGACACTCGTCGTGCCCCAACTTCCACTGAATGCATATTTAAATATTCAAATCGCTCAGAAATTCTCGCCATTCCACGCCGAGTACCACAAATTCACGGATTCGGGTATTTGCGTACTTAACTCAAAATATGTGCGCCCCAGACAAATGGGACAGTGATTAGACACAAGCCATTGACAAAGGCCGCAAATTAATTGCATAATTAGCAATTAATCGGGCAGACACAAAATGCTGAATTGTTTTTTTATTATCCAACGTTGTGTTAAGTGTCCAAAAAATTAGCAGCACAAATATTTCAATTGATTTCAAAACAAATGCTTATCGATGCGATTTAAATTGGGTATTTACGGATAATTACAAAAATATCTATTTAAACACATATTCGTATTTATTTAGGTATTTGCTTTTAAAGAGTGGAGTAGATGCTAAGTGGAAAATAATAATTAATTAAATAAAAAAAAACATTTAAATGATAATTCAAATTGACATTTCAAGTGCTAGCATTTATTGTTCAACAGCGCAGTGAAAAAAAATCAAATATAACTTACTTAAACGACAAACAATTAAAGTGACTAATTGAATCAAATCCATCTGCCAGAAAACATTTGGTTGCCGAAAGTTTGACCAATTAAGTTTTAACGCAATAACTCAATAACAAAGTCAGCAGATAAATAAATTGAGTATTAAACTGCCAGGCTCATTAAAATGTGATAAATATTACTAACCGAGCCAAAAGCAACCAGCTGAAAATATTTAAATTCAGAAGCCGTCGATTGTCTGTGGAATAAAATCCAATTGACTCCCCTCCTACGATTTTTAGCCCACTCAAAACTTTATCTTCGCTTTTTTTCGCACTCCCCTTTCGACCGCAGCAACAATGGAAATCGAATAAAAAACACATGCATATCTATGTAAATACATACGAATATGAATATATATAAAATGTACATATGAGAGAAAGAAAATAAGGAATATAAAAACTGCTGCCTGGCGCCCATAAAGAAAAAGAGCATCGAAATGGGAACACCAGCGACAACTTATGTTTATTTATGGGTTGCATATGTTCTGCGAGTTTGTGTGTATTTTTCTGTGGGTGTGGCAGACGTAGAGTTTGCATATGGTGCACGTACATACATATATATATATATATACGTATATGTTTTAAAGAGTCAGCTCAGAAAAGCGCAACATGTAGCTTGGATTTTTATGCCCCCAAGTTCTTCTATCCTGGCAAATATTTTCACTTGCCTCCCCTGTTTGGTATGAAAAATTAAATTTACTCAGCTCGTCGCCTTTTTTTTTTCTTCGGCGGCCTTGCAGGAGCTTTATGGCCATTACACGTGGCGGAATTTGCCAAAACTTTTCAGGTAAAAAATAATGTTGCCCCACAAATTTGGGGTAAGAAAAACCCAAGGTAGATACATAAAAAAGCATGCCAGAAAACAGGGAAGTTGCAAGTCAGATTCCCGATAAACTTGAACACGGCTTAAACTTGTTTAAAGGCTTTAAGCCGCCGGACAATGCAACAAAGGTCCCAGACCTTTGGCCAAAAAGGACAAAAAGCAAATAAAAACACACTTCACAGAACAACGAGATACCAAAAAAAAACAAGCTAGAGGACAAAAGGTTCAAAACGTAAGTAAATAATCTTAAAAACAACCAACAAAGGAAAACGAATTTACTACTGCCGAAAATAAAGAAAACAATTCCAAAGTAATGTCAACAAAAAAAACAACATTTTCGGAGCGGAGATTTTCGCAGAGTACACATGCGCCCAGGATTAAATAATAAAACAGATTTCACATCTCAGTTGAATAAATATTCCATAATTAAATTGCCTGCAATGTCTTGGGGCACTGCAGCTCGATTCAGAGCGAAATAAATTAAATCGTGCTCTCAACTCTCGAGTCCCCGGGTTATTGGGGAGTGGGGCTAGACAGAAAGCCCTTAAATTATCAATTAGGATGCCCCAAAGTCAGCCATGTGGGGGCAGTTATTCAAAGGAAATTCCGGAGAAAAGGTCACCCCGGTATTCCATAAATACATTGAAGTCTGGGCGGGCTTTCTGTTTGCCAAATTGGGTTAGTGGCTTCTTTGAACATTTTCAAAAAGGTGGACCTCTAATCAAGCGCTGCAAGTTCATTAGCAAGCGTTTAAAGTCTTCTTAAAGTTTTGATAAAGCACTAAAGATTTAAAAATAGTTTGTTAATGAAAAATGCATACCTTTCAAAGTAAGTTAACTTGTCACAAAAGCCCCTCAAAATGTTTGCCTTAGCTTCACACGCTTGAGCAGAAAATAACCACCTTTCGCTTGGACAAATGAATCTAAAACAATTATCCAATTTTTGAACGACAATGTGTAGTTGTGAATAAGTGTATGTAACTCGGGGAGAAACTCGCCAACTCGCCAACTGGCAATAGATTACACTACACACTGTACGTGGGCAAATAGAAGTAATGCCGGCCCGTTTTGGTCTGTTCGGGGATGTGTGGGTCGCTCCTCTGACCACACTCTCTATAAGACGGGCCCCAAACAACTGCCACCCACTCCGGCGGCCTTCGGTTCGTGGCTCCAATTGACGTCACGCAGCTGCTTGACTTTTGATGTTTGCCTGTGGGCAACACAACAAGCTCGTCACTGGCCTTCGGCCAGGGGATTGCGGAGCTGGGGGCTGGCGGTCTTGGGTTTGAGTTTGGGTAGCCGGGGTTAAGGGAAAAAATTGTTAAATCGATTAAAGCCAAAGTTCTGTCAGTTGGCCGACGGCAGCGACTAAAGTGCGTGAGTGGAGCAGCCCGCAAGTGAAACAGACCAGCAACAGCAGCCAGATAATGTCGCTGGCCATCAGTCAGTCAATCATTTCCATCCACTTGCCCCCACCTCAGAAAGAAAAGTGGATCCCCAACTTAACCTGGCCACTATAAAAAGCAAAGTTTTGCAATCAACAAAAGTTAAAAGTTGCCAGCGTACTAGAAAAGTTTTTCTAATTAGTGGCGACTCGGAACCGCAGGTGTCATCAGCCAAAAGGCGTCATCAAATCAAACTCATTTCGCCAGCACATAGACACGATACAGTGATAAGCCAAGACTTTGGATATAGATAATGGTAATATTTAAAGCTGCCTGGTGTGACTAATTTTGTTAAAGGGAAACAAGAATCAGTTGAGCACAGTAATAGTAAACATTTACTAGATTAACATTCCTACTCCATGGAGAAACCAAATTTTCCATCAAAGCACATAGTTTTTTAAAGATACTAGTTCCTAGCTAACTTTAAATGAAGAAATGCTTGTATTCATCAGAAAGTGGCCAGCAAAAGGCAGAAATGTTGAGGGCAAACAGCGTCATCAAATCAGAACCTATTTAGCATGCACATAAGAGGTATTTGTATATACAGTGATAAGCCAAGACTTTAGATATAAGTAAGTCCACGGTAAATGCGTCAGTGGAAGCTAGATAAGATATCAGTGGCCGGGGATTTCAGATTGAGACTGACTCGAGACAAAAAAAAAAAACTCAGTGGGTCAATCTGGCCCCGTTTATTGCCATACTTCTTCTCACCAGACTGCTGACATATGCCTTAAATATATATAACATATATATATGTATTTGGGGATCCTATGCGTGGGTGGTTTTTCATTTCGGCATTCAGCGTTTTCTGCTGAGCTGCAGACAAATGCCGTGCATATTAAAAGCCTCACAGAGACAATGAAATTTATGAGTTTCGCACAAAAGCAAGTCCAAATTTACGACTAATAAACCGAGGCGGGCAGAAATGAAATGAAAATGCGGCCAGCTTTTGGTTCGCATTTGGCCGATGACACATTTCAGGGGACCTGTCATCGGTTGCCCCAAAAGAAGTGACATCTGTGGCATATTGACAACCTGGGAAAACTGAGACCGAAATCGAGAAACCTAATGGGGATCAATGGCTTGTAGATCGCCAGTTAATTGGCTGACGGCGGCGTATACTTAATCTATTTTGAACTCTGTCAACTAATAATAGTTTCTGCCTCACGTGCCGCGTCTGCTTATCTCGACTCTGCAACTTTATCGTTTGTTTAATATATATATACGTGGTGTATATACATGGGAAAAATAAAACTTAATCAATATAAGTTTGCCGGGGGCGAGGAGGCCAAGTGGTTGGCATCAGACGGAGGAAAGCCAATGGAAACTTTGGCCCTGCCATCAAAGCAAAATGCGGTTGCCCTCCTAATTAGTTCCAAAAGGTCTTAGACGGCAACGAAAAGAAAACTACGGAAAACTTTCCAAGTTCGTGTAATCAAATGAGCTAAGAAAATGAAGCTGGTATACGGAGAGGCTTCCGGAAAACACGACAAGTAAATCCCACTTGGCACACAAAAAGTTGACAAACAAATTTGTTTGGCATTTCTGCTTTTAACTATTTAAGAAATGGTTTTTAGGTTGTTTGATAAGGTTCGAACCATAAATGTATTCTAAGACCTAAAACCCCAAAATCACATGCTAATAATGTGTCTAATTTCTGGGGCTGTCTCGTATCGATTTTCCCATTCTAATTGCTGGAAGGAATTGCCTCGACGCCATAAAAAAGAGAATTGCTGAAGAGCTTCCCGAATCTGAGCAGAAATCTGGATGCCCCTTGCCCACACTATACGAATATATAGAACGTACATCAAGAAGGAGGAGGGCTGGGTTGGGTGGTTTGATTTAATTTTTTGTTCGCTTTTTCTTGGCCGAAGGTCGTGGCTTTTATTGGCCGTTTTCGTTCCGTTCGTTTCTTCTTTCCTTTTGGCCAAACAATTAAATTTTTGCTGTGTGAATATTTCTTTTCATTTCGTTTTTTTTTGCTCTGATTGGGGTGCTGGGTGGGCAGCGGAGAAAATTATGATTATTTATTCAGGCAGCCACAAAAATTTGTTGGCCACTTTTTGAAGAAGACGCAAATTATGCGCAATAACTTTTCGAAGAGTGTGACTCACTTTGGGCATGAAAATGTTGTATTTACACATAATTTATCAACATCCGTCAGAGTTGCGAGGCATTATCACCGCAACTCACAAACTTGTGCAACTAATTAATAACATCAACTTAAGTTTGACTGCGCTCCAAAGCTGATTTCCATGTTTTTCGGCCAGGTGGAAATTGAATACACAGCAAATATTGCGCATACGCCGTGTTGCCTTTTTTGTTTACCCGATGTGTTCTATTTCTGGATTGCAAAATTAATTGCGAATCAAAATGGAAAAACAATTTTCCCAGCCAATTGTTTGGCATAAAGGGGAAGAGAAATAAAAGATGTATATCGCAGGGAATGAAAACAAAAACGAGGACAATAAAAAGGCGTTTCTCGCCGCCTTTGTCCTTTCAGTTTATGATGAGTTTTTCACGTGCCGCGCTGTTCACCCTTGTCAATTCCAGTTTCAGGTTCCCGAAAAGAAAATAAATAAAAATGGATATGCAACATGAAAGGAAGCCAAAGGAAGGACTCTTGTCAATAAAAATGCCTTAAAGCCGACTGGCAACTTTTTCATTTAGTTTTTTTTTAAGGGGGCGAAACTACAAAATGTGTTTTTGTATTTTTAGAACATTTCCCACTGCCGAACAAATATTATTGATGACTTTCTACTCCGGTACTCGGCCCATTGGCGGAGAGCAGAATCAATCAATAAACGAAAGGAATCCCAGCTGAAACTAAGCCGGGCCATAAGCTCCGCGGGTCCAGGAAACGTGAGGACATGACAGGAATCTGCTCTCGTCCTACGACAATGAAAGAAGGGAATGGAAATGGAAGTGGAAGTGGGCCCACAGCCATAAGCGGAATAAGGGCCTTTCAAGGGTGGCGACCCTCGGGCCATTGAATCGAATACGCATTGAAGTCGTCCTGCCACCGATTTATACATCTATACATACATACATAAATACATACATACATATATTTGGCCCACAGCCCCGCCCTCCCAAGTTGGGATTGAATTTGGCCTGGGAATTGTGTGTTTTGCCGCTGATGGATGGTTGTCTCTCTCGCCTGTTGTCCAGCTGTATTGCCAGGTTTTTATTCTCGTCTTCCCGTTTTCGAACGGAATGGAATTAATTACGAATACAGCTCATCGGGGACGAGCAGAGGAATTTGTTATCGCGATTTCATTAGCAAAAGGAGAAAAGAGGATTTCAAACGAAGAAAAATAGTTGGATTACTGCAAGGGGTAAGGACTTTAGGACTTGAGGTGATTTTAGCACAACATATTTACTATCTAAAGCAATCAGGGAACTAATTATCTTTTTATGAAAAACACCACCTCAACAAAAAATTATGAGTTTCGTTAATCTATAAATCTATTTTAAACTTTAATGAGGTTAGACAAACCTTTTTTATATTGCACAATAAATACTTCCTAAAACATTTTATACAGTCGTATACCTGTTCACCTAGATTTTGGTAATTTTTCCGAGAAAATGAACATTTTTAAAAACATCTTTTTTCGCCAGCACTCCTTTTAAAAAAGCCTTTGATTTTCTGTGCTGGCTAATAATGGAGATATTTATCATTTAGTTAGTCAAGTTATTCATATTTGGTTTCTAAGGCCACTAGCACATATTTCTGCTATCAAAAGTTCCATTATTCCGTATTTTTTTTAATATCTGTTCGGAATTCCGAGCCCACCGATCCCCGATCGCTTCACCTGCTCTCCCGCCTGCTTAAGTAGGCGACTTTTGCTGGCTGTTTTAATTTCTGTTTGCTTTTTAGTTGTGTTTGTTTATCAAGCAATGCCAACCCTTGAGCAATTGATAAGCGCGTGAAATATTTAATCGCACGGGGAGGCAAACAGAAATGGCAGCAGAATCGTAATGAAAATGCGAAAATGAAATGGACTCGAACTCGAAGCGAGACTCACCTGACTTTCTGCTCGGCTGTCACCTGCTGGCGATGATGGTTTCTGTTGGGTGGGTGAATCTTCTGCGTCCACCTGTTTCACCGCCTGGTTTTCCTTTCCCTTACTTCTTGTTGGCCTTTTTCCTTCCTCTTCTCTCTCGGTCTCTTTACGGCTAAAACCAAATTTAATTTGTTACTTTTGTTGATTTTGTTATTTTTACTTTTATTTCGACTGGTTGGTTTTAGTTGTTGTTTTGAGCATTGACTTTGATGTTTTAGCAGAATTTCGTTATTACATTTTGATTTACAAAAATGTATTTGCTGAGGTTTCAATACCTTCTGTTTTCTACACACACCCAAAATGTCAATAAGATGAGAAAACTACTGCCATTAAGCTAATTGAAAAGGTGCACAGCGCATGTAATCTATGATTTATTATTCGGTTTATTTTAAATAAAAGAGAAGTTAATTAGGCGTTTTTAGTGTTTAATTATCCTTTTCTGTATTTTATCAATTAATATCCCAAAAGGGCAATACACAAGATTTTGTTTACTCTTGACTTTTATTGAGCCATTGTTTTAAAATTGTTACCACAGTAAAAAACGTTTTCGGTTTTCAGCCATTTAACGTTTAATTAATTGTTTTTCGTTTAAACAGACATTTTTTGATGTGTATTTTAACATTCAGAATAATTTTAACAGCTTAAGTTTTTATATTTCTTATGGCGAATTTTTGCAACTCGTTAAGCCAATAAAAAAATTATTGAAAAATAAACCAATCTTATCGGAATTTGGCAAGGCGCATGCTTATCAATGATATATGGTTTAATTTTGTTCATCATTAAAAAAAACTGGTTTTATGATTTTTCGCCCATGTAATTGTTCAGTTTATTTCGCATAAATAAAAATGTTTGTTTGTTTATATTTCACTCGGCTGAATTTATCTTGAATTTTTTGCTGTTTGCAACTCCTACACTGGACCCCAAAAACTGCTATAATTTTTTCGTTTCTAAAAGTATATGGGCAAATTCTGATTGGCATCTTGCAAAGTAGGCGCCCATGACCCAATTACCGATTATCGATAGTAGTCGATAAGTCAAGCAGCACTTGCATTTTGCAGTTTTTTTTCGACTGTGTGTCAAGTTACTTTATTTTAAAATGAGATTTTGATCTTGTTAATTAAATGTCTGCTGATTAGGACAAGTAATTAGTAAAATGATCGTAGCACTTGCTTAATAATTGGGGCTAAAAAAAACTGAGCTTAAAACCGGCATTTGAATCATATGCGCAAGCCCCCCTCTCTGCACTCTTTTCTCCCACTCTCTCATTCAAGATCCCCCTGTTTCCACCTGCAATTCACTCTCTCCTCTCGTCTCCTTGCCTCTCCGCTCTCTTTTTCACACGCAGCTCTCGTGTTTATTGATTGTCCCCCACCGAAAAAACCTTCAAGTAACAACAACAACACCAACGGATAGGTAGATTTCTGTATGTATGTATATTTTGTATTTTTTTTGGGGAGGGGGCCACCTACACCACCCCCCGCCCACCGACCACCTCGTTTTTTATTACGCGCACGTAGAGTGTTTTTTTTTTTTTTGTTGCTCTCTTCTCTCACATTTTTACATACACTTGCACAACTGAAGAGAGAGGGGCGTTGAGAGCAGGTGAGGGGGCGGTGGCGGGGGCGGGGCGAAGCTGGAGTTAATTGGCGAGCACGCTTTTCGGTTTTTTGGCTTGCAATTACTTTTTTCGATTTTCAAATGCACATAATCCACCGATCCGACGCACAACGGCTCGCGTTCTATATATTTTTTCCACCGGCGATTTAACCGTAGTTATTTTTTAGACTTCTTTTCAAAATGTTTAAGCCAACGTAAACAAGTGCGGGCGGTGAGATATCGAATGCAGAGCCTCTATATTCCGTGTCAGGCAAAATTACATTACATTGGATTATTTTTGCGAGTTGCTTAAATAGACTCGTTGCTCCCCAAAAAGCTTGCTCTCAGCGAAAGTTCTCTCTTGAGGGGGACTCTGACTTTGGGGGCGAAAAAATACCAAATAAAAATACCGAAACGTAAGAGTGGGGCTTACTTTTACAATGAGTGGCAACGCTCGATATTGAAAATGAATATGTTTGAAATTATAGATAGACTACAAGAGTCAGTAAGTGATTAAAAAAATAAACTTTATTTTTTATACAAAATTATCAGTACAAATTTCTAGTTCAAAACATGAATTCTTAGAACTGTAAATTTAATTGTTTTTGATGGATTGTTTTCAAGGATTTTAGCTTAATCACTATTTTACTATTGTCTCATTGTTATTTGACTAGGTTGCCGAAAAATTTGAATTATAACGTTAGCTGTACATCCTAATTTTCGTTTTGCCGGCTATAAAAATATTCAATGGTTCCATAAAAATCATCGGTGCTGCCAAGCTGTGGAAATCACCGATAGTATCCCACAGTCACGGAGTTTGGTGTCAGCACTAGTTTCTCCAATTTGACAAGCCAAATTTTGTTAATTTTAACTGGATGAGCACAAAAACTGGAAAATAATAACAAAAATGGCGCTGCGTTAAGGTGAAAAGCAGCACCTGTCCTCCCGAAAAGGGGAAGCAATCAGCGGATAGCGCCGAAGAGTGTTTGACAACAGCCAGTGAATCATCTGGCAGATAAAGAAATTGGATTGGCCACAGAAGCGCCCATCTGGAGGAGCAGCCCTCACAATAGAAGCCCTATCGAGTACCCCCAATTCGCTCCAGCTCCAGGTGGAGGTGACCCCAACGCCCCGAGACACACGCGCTGTAGCCGAAGTAGTAGCCCACATCAATAGAATGGGCAACGACGACCATCGACGACGAAAGACACCTTGTGGCTTTTGCATGGCGGTCTTCAAGTGGATCCCGGTGCTGTTCATTACGGCGGTGATCGCCTGGTCCTACTACGCCTACGTGGTGGAGCTGTGCATCCGTGAGTTTCTCGTACAGCGCCTTGTTTCAGCTTAATCTTTATCTGCGCTTTCCTGCCACTGCAGGCAACTCGCAGAATCACATTGGCATGATCTTCATGCTGCTGTTTTACCACCTCTTCCTAACCCTCTTCATGTGGTCCTACTGGCGTACCATTATGACCTCCGTGGGCCGCATACCGGATCAGGTGAGTGAATCACACGCCTTATCGGCTCCCGTTATCTAAAGAAACCGGGACAACCCCACTAATACTATTGTTTACCTTTTTTTAGTGGCGGATACCAGACGAGGAAGTGACTCGACTTTTCCGGGCCGACAGCCCCGACACTCAGAAACGCATTCTCAACAACTTTGCGCGCGATTTGCCAGTCACAAATCGGTGAGGATTTTTTTAATTTTTACTTCGAACTCCAAGCATTTATTAAAAAATTGAAGTACAAAAATGTCCGAATTAACAGACAATATTTATGATTAATTTCGGATTTATTGGTTTCCAGCACAATGAACGGCTCTGTGCGGTTCTGTGAGAAGTGTAAGATAATCAAGCCGGACCGGGCGCACCACTGCAGCGTGTGCAGCTGCTGCGTGCTAAAGATGGACCACCACTGCCCCTGGGTGAACAACTGCGTCAACTTCTACAACTACAAGTACTTCGTGCTGTTCCTGGGCTACGCACTCGTCTACTGCCTGTATGTGGCCTTCACCACGCTCCACGACTTTGTTGAGTTCTGGAAGGTAGGTGCCGTAAGTTTCCGATTTTTCTACTCTTATTACCAACCCATATTTTTACGCTTTTATATAACCGCTGCATGCCAAGACCTGTTAGTTAATAAATATATTCTCTCGTTTCGCTGTAATGTTGTCTTAACTACTTGTACTTACTGATCCAAGTACGATAATAATGGTTACTCGGCACAGGGACAGTTGAATGCCAGCGGAATGGGGCGTTTTCACATCTTATTCCTGTTCTTCATTGCCATAATGTTTGCCATTAGTTTGGTGAGTTTGTTTGGCTACCACATCTACCTGGTGCTGGTGAATCGCACGACGTTAGGTGAGTCAGTAATACCTTTAAATTCAGTAATTTATTTTAATTCATTTTCCATTTAGAGTCGTTTAGAGCTCCCATCTTCCGCGTTGGCGGACCAGATAAAAATGGCTATAACTTGGGTCGCTATGCCAATTTCTGCGAGGTGTTCGGCGACGACTGGCAGTACTGGTTCCTGCCCGTCTTTTCCAGGTATGTCTCGATTATGTTCGCACACTATTCTGATCTTTGGCATACTCACATTCCCATTTGTACTAATCCGTGCTGCACTAGAAGCTCTTTCGCCTTTTAGTTGTTGTTTTTGTGCGCTTTTGTTTTATTTGTTTTAACTTACTTTTTTCGACTTTTTGTTTTTTTTTTAACAACTTGGCAAATTAAAGGCACGCTTCACAGCTAATGCTTAGTAGTTGAAAACCTTTTCTAATTCTCGATGTGTGTTCTGTGTGCTAAGTTAAAACTAAACGGCAAATCTGCTGAAAATCACTAATTTTAGATTAATCAAAAGCAATTTTTAACTTTATTATTTGTGTAAGAGAAAAAATTAATTTGTATGTTTAATAGACTGAGAACAAAAAAGCAACGAAAAAATGTTGTCGATCTCCTTTTGTAATTTAGTTGTAAGCATAATCAAAATTGCCACTTCATTTCCCTTACCTTCGTTGTTTCTGTTTGTAAATAAAAAGAAAAGACTTTGGCCAGCGAGCTTTAGAGATAGCAACTTATACCTAACAAAAACCAGCTTAGTGTCGAGTTGTTCGCGGGATTTAAGTGACCAATTTTAAAAGCCGAAGCCCGTTTGAAATTCTGCGAAAACCCGTGTGTCCTTCAAGCTAATACTAAAAAGCCAAAACACTTGCCACACAAGATCAATCGATCGAATTTCTATATTAGTCCATACACATTCGTACAAAATTATATAACAAACTGCAAGCAACAACAAAAGCTACAACTACAAAAAGCTAAACTGTAAAAAAAAAATAACAAAACAAACAACAAAAACCAACTCGAAAACGATAATTTCTTTTTCAAACTCTCTGTTTAACGCAATACCACCACCTAGTCGCGGTGAAGGCTACAGTTACCCGACCTCCAGCGACCAGAGTCGAGTGTCCACCGCCTCGCCAGTCCAGCGGTACGATGCCATGGGGGAGACGGCCACCAGCAGGTTAGATGGCAATCCGACAGATAAGTTGATTGGCGCTAGTCCCCTCGACACCACTAACTATCACCACAACCAATCGCCTCATCAAGTAAGAAGCGTCAGCGCGCAGGCAGTCCAGCAGTTGCCGATGCAGCCACCATCTCCAAGCCGGGACGAGCGGCTGGCAAACGGCCTGTCATCCAGCAACTCCAGCAAGGCAGCAGTCAGGTCTAGTCAGCCGACGGAGGGAGGAGCCAATGGGGCGGCCGTATACATCGACATGGTCGGGGATCATCCGTTGGCAGACTCCGATTTAGCGAAGAATCCCCCTCGCCCGCTGAATGGAGATCTGCCAGTTTGAATTTCCCCATTTGTCATGTTTCTGTAGATCATTGTATTATGTGTTTGTACTATATAGCCGGGTTAACTGCCAGATTTGTCAGCATTGCAGATTGTAGCAAGCCAATACGTTACCTCTATGCAATTTATCAACTGTTCAGTATAAGCTACTTTTATGTTGAAAGGGCTGGGACCACAATATTTGGCTTAGATATAAATCGTCGGGTATTTTTTATTCACAACCACTTAGCTACATTCGACTAAGATAACATTAAGCAGTATGTAATTGTTACTACACAAGCATTTATCGCTGTTTTAATAGATCGAAATTTGTAATCAAAACTGAGAGATCTTGGTGGTTAAGATCTTTATCCTGCTCAGACATTTGTACCTTGTTAAACACATTCATGGAACCAATCATCCTTGTAGATACCAACCTATCTTCAAGACTTAAACGTAATATTAAGTATGAGATTTCAGTACACTTAATCACACACAGAATTCGGGAATTTCTCTTTGATTTTAATTTATGTAGTTAGTTAATGTTTGAAAATTGATTTTTGTATTTTTTTATTCTTTTGTACACCTATTATACCTAAATACATATTCTATTGAGTAAACTTGTCGACAAGTGACGATCTTGAAATGGATGGAAAATATACTTAAAGCATCAACAAAGGTTTGTTTTTAATTTGCCAAAAACAAGAAAAGAAGTTCAAACGCCTTGCTTCCGAATCACTGCACTGCACCGAATCATGAACCAATAATTAAGTAGCGCACTCATAACTAATCATTTTTCCTGTATGATATATATGATATATAAACTGTTCCATATACATGTTATTCCTGTCCTGATCGAATATAATGCACAACATCCTTTAGCTTTGGCGACGGCAAGACATTCCCGATCCGACATATGGAAGAAGACACAGAATCTTTGCTGGGATATCACAGCGACACGCGCATCGAGCTGGAGGAGGACTTTCTGCCAGAACCGCGGTTCCAGGACTCGATTCCATAGCTAATCATGACTAGCGACAATGTGGCAACATATTACATTTAGAGATTCTGTTGTGAGGCCTTTCTTCGACGGTTCAAGACTCTCTTTCCGACATTCATTTTCAATGTGTAAATAACAGATAGTCAGTCCATCCTATAGGGACAACTAGGTTATTATGTTATGTTTAAGCTTCGAAAGAGTGGATGCAAAATTCTAGTGTACATTTATGTAAGTAAAGTAGCTGGGCGGTTAATTGAAGACGGAAATCCAAAATCTAGCTTTGACATTCGCGTTGAAACTTTTTGAATGTATTAATTTAGTGTGTAAGTAGAAAGTTATTAGGGCGTTAGCAAGTTATGCAAACAAGTACGGAATATATAATACAGATAATAGTTTAACGCCTAGTGGGAAAACAATAAAATCAAACTCGAAACTTTAGGCAACACATATGGATCTGTATATTTACAAAAATAAAATCCCAACTATTCCTTCAATCGAATCGACTTAAGTCGTCATTTGCGCTCGACTGTCGTGCTTCAGAAACTGTGGTGGAGGAAACTATTTCAAAGTCGTCTTCTGCAGGGCTTGATTTTTCTAAACTCTCCGAAGGATCGGCGAAAGGATTGGCAGTTTTTCGAGCCACTTTGATTACAGGTTTTGGAGGTGTAGGTTCGTCATCCACTTGAGCTTCTGTCGTGTCCTCAACCACCTTCCTTTTCTTCTGCTTTTTGCTAACCAAAACATCTCGGCGCACTGGTAAGCCAGTATCCTCACTTTTGGGTAGCAGATCACTTAAGTCGGTCTCAACGTCGGGCACTTCCGGTTGAAGTTTTTCCTGCAGTGCCGCCAGGGCAATCAGTAAGGCCTCTTCTGTGCGAATTGTCCGAGAGCCCTGGCGTGGCAAAACGTTTACATAGTGATCGAACAGCAGCTCCGGATCGTCTACAGTCAGCTTCTCGTCGTTGGCCAGTGCGGATTCAAGGCCCTGCAGTCCGCCAAAGACGATGAGCATGTGCTTAAAGCCATACGATCGGTTGGGCACCTCATGCACGTTGGTGCCACGATCCGAGGTTCCCAGCGTCACATCATAGCCGGAATCGTATGGAGATTTTGTGAAAATCTCCGACAGTGAGTGGGCAATGCGCACCTGGTAGCCCCAGTAGACGCCTGTTTCCCGACGCGGCTCATCTGGGCTGACAAGGGTTCCACGTTGCTTTTTGCTGGTCTCTGGGGTTAAAAAAATCAATAAGATTGGAATTTTCTCCAGAAAACAAAGATTTAGGTCGTACCACTGGGAGGTTCCATTTTAACAGTAACCCTGACGCCCGGTTCAATGGCCTGGTCCACCAGAACGTCGTTGAGCAGCCCCACGTTGGCGTAGCTGTGTCCCTCCTTGGCCTTCTTGTCGCAGATAACGCCCTCGCGGTAGCGGAACTTGCTCTGCTGCCGGAGATGATGCGGTGTGTCTAGGGGGTTAAGTAGCCCCGAGTACTTTAGGTCCTTGTGCAACGGGAAGAAGTATTTGCGCAGGTACTGCGGACACTCCAGGTACTGTAGGATGCGGGCCAGCTGGAGGGAACTGCTGCGCACCGTGCCACTTCCACTTCCCTCCGCGTCCGGCTCGTAGCTGCGCTTCGTTTCGCGGGCAGTGGCTATGCCCACGTCGTCGAAGACGATCACCTCGTTTACCCGGAAGATGCAGGCGGCACGGGCTATTTGTCCTGCCACATAGGAACGCAACTCTGCAGATTGGGCATTCTCTAGTATGGAGCCGGGCACGGCTATGCTCAAGGTGGATGGATTAGGCCTGTTCTTTGTCTGGGCTCCATTGGCAGCCTGCTCTGCTCGACTTTCCGCCTCCTTCGCCTGGTTCAACTCCTTAAGCAGCTTGTCTTGCTTCCGCTGGCGCTTCAGCGCCTTCCGCTCCTCGTTCACCTTCTTCCAAGACTTGTGGGGCTCCGTCTGCTTGCCATTGCTGCGGTCTGCGGGAGCGGCGGGCATGGTTGTTATTTAAAAATTATTAAGTTCGCAACAACCGCTGAAAACAAACCACGCACGTGCACAATAACAAACTTTCAATGTGGCCAAAGCATCATCTTTATTTAAATCTGGTATTTTTTCCTTCTTTCAGCTGGTTTAACGCTCATTTTGGTACATGATCTATGAGTGGATTTAATTTGGGGAGCCAAATTAATGCCTAAAATATGAGCAAGCCCAACGTATTTCGCCGGCTTTTTCTTTTCTTAACTACCATGAGAAATAAAAAAATTAAAACAGCCTCGTGTTTCAAACCCAACCGTTCCCCAATCGCCGCTAAATCTCCGACGTTAAGTTGTTGCACATGAACTTGTCAACATTGCCGGCTTTTTTCTTTGGTTGGAAGTTCATTCGTTTTCGGGATATCCCCCTGAATACATGCTCCTTGGTTTTTTTAAGTTATAATGAGTCGCGAAGTGGTATCCCCGCCTGTCCAAAAAATGAGCCACAACCGGCGCTATAGAGTAAACATGGTACACGAAGATTTCGGAGGAGACAAGTGGAACGGCCAAAATAAAATGGCTAAAAGGGAAAACAAGGCCTACGAGGAGCCAGGTAAGTGGCTATCTTTGTCATTTAATCCATCATAAACATATTTCTTCTCCCAGATTTGTATGGTGAAGACGATGACGAGGAAGATCCAGCTGCCTGCAACATCGAGGAGTCGCCAAATGGCGATTTTAAGTTAGCGCTTCATGTGCCCAAGTAGGTAAAGTTATAGAAGAGAATGACAGTCCCTATAAAATAGTTCCTCGCAGATCATTCTACGGAGGCTTAATAGGCCTCAAAGGCTCCACCAAACGGCGCATCGAGGAGGAGACCAGAACAGAGATCTACGTTCCACGTCATAACGAAATTTCAAACGACATATTGATCAGAGCCAAGCAACGCAGCCATGTATGTGGTGCACTGCGGCAAATCCGTCATATAATCACCTCGCTGCGAAAGAGGATGAAGCCCACCCACTTTTTGGCCGTGGCTCTAAACTCTGGGGAAGTAAAAGATCGTTTTGTAGAACTTAAGGTACAAAAGCATTGGAAAAAATGGTAATAATCATTTCTAAATATGCACTCCCTTTCCAGAAAAGCATTTTGGAGGCCCAGCTGCCAGGCATTGATGAGGAGCTATTCATCTCGGAGCGCTCCATCCACCTTACTCTAGGGGTCTATGTTCTTCTAGATGATGATGAGCGCAAAAAGGCACTAGATGAGCTGGAGGCCTGTCGTCCGCTTCTGGCTGACCTCAACACTCCATTTGATATTAAAGTCAAGGGCTTGGAGATCATGAACGACGATCCCAGCTCCACTCGTGTTTTGTACGGTCGCGTCGAATCTTCTGGCTTGCAGAAGTTCGCGGATCAATGCCTAGCCCATTTTCAGACTACCGGACTTTGCGCCACCGACAACAATCAACGTGAATCTATTAAACTTCACATGACTCTGATGAACAACCGCTATCGCAAGGAGGCGATGAAGTCCGGCGACTCCTTCGATGCCCGCGAAATCCTAAAGCGCTTCGGGGACTTTGACTTCGGTACGGCCAAGTGCCAAGCAGTACACTTATGCGTATTGAAATCTCGCGGAGAGGACGAGTTCTACAAGATAACCGGCAGTCTAGAATTTTAGAAAATTTGTTTTCCACGTTATTTTTTTCAGTTTTATACATATATAAGATTTCAGCTGTATGAAAACATTGAACATGGTCATGGATAAACAAATATATTTTCCTATTATGAAAAATTAATTTCCCTTTTTTTCATCAATAAATGAAATCAAACAGCTACACATACACGATTTATTCGTCGAATATCAATGCTTAAATTGGTTTGTATATCTGATGCAACTGGACTGCATATCGAGATTTTCTCGACAATCAATCGAAACAAATGTGCGAGATTTCTCTTACGGTTAGAGTGGTTTTGTTTTCGTTCTGGTTTTACAAGAAATATAAAAATATATCGTTTATATGTGAGGATTTGTTGCGGAAACATTTATTGGAACTAACAAAATAAAAGGGAAAACAAAAATGGTATATAAAGTGCTTGCCTAAGAGCTACGGATTAGGAAGCCACAAGTGGGAGACACGAACATTTACAAAAAGATGTGGACCAGCTAAAATGCCGCGTTGGGAAGTATATATGGAAGCTGGCTGGAATATCCTTTCCAGACACACTCGCGCAGTTGTACAAAAACTGGATTAAATTGAATATCAAAAACAACTTGACGGCTTACTAACTAACTTTAGCTAGACACAAATTGCTTGGCTTTTGTCTTTCTTTTTTTTTTGTTGCTTAGTACTTGTCAATAGTTTCAGTCTAAAGTTAAGATTTGGTTTACTTTTGTTTTTCGCAGAGCTCGCAAATGACAGTCGGCTGAAAATACAACAAGAAATAGATATTCTTCACTGAGGGGTTTGACTAAAAACTGAAGTCATTCAGTCTTGTCTGTGCCTTTTCTGAATCCATTTGTTAATAAGCTGTTGCTTGCGAGCCCCGTGGATTTTACATTTCTTTTGCTAGAAGAGGATATCATTGGTTCTACTTGTCACGTGACGTTGACGATTTGTTTTCGGTTCTTTCGGGCGGGATTTTAACTACAATAGTACTGAAGTTTGAAAATTGGTTTAGTTGCTCGCACATAGACTATATGGTAAATATTTCAACATATGCTGGTTTACCTAAATATATATGGATTCTATCAAATTGCACGATGCAAACAGCGCGTTTCAAATCTTATTTTGGTGTTGTTAAAACAACTCGTAAAAAAGTTTTGCAGTTGGGTTCAGTCGGCTAGATTTGGATGATTAAAGATCTTCTATCGTTTGGCTTGGCTTGATCAACTTTGGGTTATCCCAGTGGATATGTCTAGGGACTAGCTTTAAAACGCACTGTTCGCCTCAGGACATGGTACTTAACAAATAAACATCTACAAACGTACATAGATTTCTTTTCAACAACAATTAGAGTTTTGGTGCACATTTAGTTAATTTGAACATAGGTTTGGCTGCTGGTATACCAAATATAAAAGTGTATCTTATTTATTATTTGGCTTATAAGCCGCCTTGGACTTCAGTGTAAACAATCTGTGTTCTAAACGACTATCAACTAAAAGTACTCCATTCAAAGTGAAACCAAAGAGTGTCTGCCGTTTGTGTGTGAGCGTGTAGTGTGCGTATATCGTGTGCGTGTCGGATAAACCTGTCAGTTCAATTTATCTATTAATCAGCCAATCCGAGGTGCAGCACCCATTTTGTCCCCTGGCCGCCTCCATTCCCTGCCGTGTCATCTTCTTTGTCGTTGCTTGGTTCGGTCTTCCCACACCTGCTGATCGATGCCACTATTTTGCATGACCGTTGCTAAGCACGGCCGGCACTGCCTGCTGCACCACCGCGTTGATCACCTCGATTTCCTTCTTCAGGAAGGCGGCGCCGTTTTCCTCGAGCGGATGATGGAGGTCGGCGGGAGCATTGCCAGAATCTGTGCCATTGTCATGGACAGAGGATATGTTGCGTTTGCGGAGACCGCCGGTCGTGGAAGATTCCAAGGCAGCGCCGTTGCTGCCGGGCAGCTTTAGTTTGGGAAACTCGATGTCCCGCATCAGATCCTTTTTGAATTCCACAATGCCGCTGACGGTCTCGGTTACAGTCTTATCAATAAAATCCTCAATGTTTTTGGTCTCCGCGTCGATCTTCTCCTTCAGCTTGCTGGACAGTTGGTCCATCTCGCACTGGTCATGGGGCACACTAACTGCGTCGCGTGCGCACCTGATCATCGGCTTCTTCTCCAGATGTGGCTGCTTCTGCTGCTGTGGGCGTGGTCGAAGGTTTACATTGTTCGGTTGCTCGATTGGCTGTTGTTCGGTTGTGTTGTGTAGAACAGCAGTTGACTGCTGGTGTGTGGGCGTGTTGACTTTACGTTGAGCGTGCTTGTCGTCCTCCCTATCCTCGTTGAGATCATTGTCAGCGGTCAGGGCGGCAGCAGACTCCCCGTTTGCGGTCGTCTTCAAGGCGGCATCCTTGACATTGCCTCTGCCCGCCAACTGGCCGTTTTCACCGCCACTCGTGCGAACCCGGCGTTCGCCGCGAATAAACATGGGTAAAATAAATATGGTCACTAGTGAAATGATGTGAAGGCACAAATAAAATCTCAGGTACAATTTGATGCTGCCCTGTAAGACAAGAAAATTAAATGTGTTAAGTGTATTCGAAGATTCGATGATTCGATTAGCAGACTCACCATAAATTCAAGCAGAACGAATGGGAATGTGGCGTAGCCCAGTACGACGCGTGTGATCAGGCAGGTGAGGATGTCGTAGAACATTCGTGTGACCTGCGTGCTCTGGAAGCGGTGGCGGAAGAGGCGCCGGCCGGTGCGAGCGGCCGTCACAACGACGGCACCGGTGGCGAAGGTCAGGTAGTAGCCCGGATAGAAGCCGTGCCAGACGGCGCTGAGGGCGAAGGTGAGGAGAGTTCCGTACTGCTTCGGCACCCGCTCGTAGACAAGCGTTCGCAGCCAACGGTTAGTTCCGCAATTCCAGTTGTTAATGGCATCGCGCATGTTCGTCGAAAACTGTTAAGAAAGGAGACAGAATTAAAAAACGCCTTTAATTTCAATGGACGGAGATACCCACCTCAAACGACAGCACATTGATGTTGGATATCAGGTCCCACTTGGAATTGCCCTCCTTATCGTAGCCAGTGAAACCGAGGCCTGAGTTGTTGCATATGGCATCCGCTAGGAGCCAGGCGTGATAATACTTAAAGCGTATGCAGGTGGTAGCCATCATGGCGTACCAGTACTTGTAAACCATGCTGGTGTTGTTCAGGAAGTCGTCCTCCTTCATGTCTTTCACAGGATACATTTTCACGAACTTCATGAATATGAACGCGCACACCAGACTGCCAACCACTTTACGAATCACCGCCTTAGTAGGTGAAGGCTCCAGCACTACTTCTCTCTTGCTGGTATCCAGATTTCCCTGAGAATTAGAGTTGATTGTTTTCCTTATAATTCTTAAAAAGCAATTATTTTGTATAAGCAATTATAGCACAATGCGTCATTAGAATCTTTAGTTTTTAAATTGGAAAAAGGGAGATTAGTTCTTAATTAAGTGAGAAGATAATTAAACTTACGTTGCCCGGGGGACTGCTCAAAAGGTTGTAGCCTTCCACGAACTCAATATAGTCTTTGTAAAAGACTAGAGGACCTGCCAAAATGCTTGGGAAGTGCCAAACGTACGAGAAGTACTCCAAGGCCGTGGGCATTTTGCGAATGGCGTGGTACTGCTGGGCCTTGGTGAGTTCCTGCCAGGCGAAGAAAAAAGATATTAGGCCCATGATTGATAATAATATCACTACTGCACTCCCACCTCATCCCGCCGCACGAAGCCATCGTGAATGCTAAAGGCCAGACTGGTCACCTTCTGGGTGATGATCATTAGGGGCCCGGTTATGTCCAGGGCATAGGATCCGTAGTCGTAGAGCTGGCGCATAAGGTGCACGCACAGCAGATAGCTCATGGCCACCAGCAGGACGGCTCTGAAATGAAAAGTAATAAGCTGAAGGCCTCAGAATCAGTGGCAAGTGACGATTACCTTTGGACGATGCGCGGATCCTGGGTGCGGATGACGATGTAACATATTGCCGGCAGTCCGGCAATGTGGATTGCCTGCTGGCCAAAGCAAAAGTAGCCGAAGGCCAGGCCAATCGAAAGGGCGAACGTGTGGCGCAGCTTGCTGGACACCTTCGAAGGATGCAGAACGGACCGGAAGAGCGAGGCCAAAAAGAGAGCCGATATTTGACAAATCAAAAAGTTTACCTGCAATGCGGAGAATAAGGTTTTATTGAAATTGGAATGAAATTAAGAAAGTTTTTTTTTTTTTTTAATGTTCATAACAATACTTGTTCTATAAGTTATTCGAAATCTTTGGACTCATTAAAAACCCGAGCACATGTTTAGCTAGACTTGCAATTGAAATGCGAGAACAGCATCCCCCACTCACCTCATCCCAGATCACCACAACCCCCATCGAGAATTGCGGCCACAAGTGCTCGACAACCAGCGCACTTGATCATGGCGATCGCCGATCACGATCACGCTATGTGATCAATGTTCGTTCTCCTCCACTTTTGCTGACCCCCATTAGCCTTGGCTTCTATTCCAATGCAAATGCTTAGGAAAATTAAAGGGATCTCTGCGCAAAAACTATTGCCATTGAAGACCGACCGAGGGGTTTCGGTGTTATTTTCCGCTAATTTGCTTTTTCGCACGGACCCGTGCCAATGAATAAGAAATGGGGGGACTCAAATTAGAACGGTCGAGTGCCGTTTAATTGATATCAATTGCTTGACGCTTTGAACTTGATTCCTATTCCCTGAAACGCATTTTCAACTGCCCTCGATAAGGTGCGATAAGAATGGGTCTTGTGGGGGACCTCACACCAATTCGGGCGTTGTTTGTGGACAACATCATTACCGAAAGCCAAGCGGATGCGACGACTCTGGGTTCGAGGCGCCCTTATCATACAGACACTTTTACAATTTGCTTGCCGTACTCACAGACACAAAATTGTGCTATTATATAGACACGAGTAATCTCGTACACATTCACAAACAGCATACGACGCTCAAATCAAATACTTAATGTAATCGCATTCATTAATTAACAATTTGATTGCCACGATTATGGAGTCAATGACTTAAAAGAGGTCTAACATTAACACACTTTATATTTTATGCGCAGTTTACTTATTATTCTTTGATTTTGTAGTACTTTAACTGTGAGATAGGTGGCATGTAATTAAATCTATAACTAGTTCAGAATTTGAATTTGAAACGCATTTTCAAGATTACTATTCACAAGTCTAGAAGAAATGGCTCAAATTAAGATAGCGGTAAAATCTACGGCTCCCAATTTTTCTTAAAGTAACCCTTGTTCTAATCTACAACCGCTTAAAATTCGACGGTGGCTCTCGTGTGAATCGGTATTCAGTTGTTCACTAAGATTAAGTGCCGATTTATTCACTATATTTATATATGATTTATATGCTGTTTATTGAGTAGGTGGTTACTGTTGGTTACGGATACAAGTTGCATTGCAATCTCAGGCCTCATCCCAGTTGACTCAAGACGGCTGAGAGTCTCAGTTGCGCTGGGCCGGGCAGTTCAGAACCTCGCTTCGCGGAAGGCATTCCCCTGCCTCCGAATCGTACCACAAACCGTAGTTACACTTGCGCAGCAAGCGGCGACCGGCACGGCACTCGTAGTACCTTCTGCAGTGATTTGGATCCTGGACAATAGTACCCTCGGCGCGTCCAACGCACATGGCACTGGTTCCGATCGGAAGAGCAGGTTTACTAATGGAGCTGCTAGAACCATCAAGGAGATCCTTAATTGGCTTGGCAATCACTTGATCGAGGACACTGTTATCACGCTTCGAGTCACCAGATCCGCAGGCGGGTGTGGTTGTCTCTGGTTCACAAGGTGGCGGGGTTGTAGTGGTGGGATCGCAAGGGGGAGGTGGCGCTGGCGTAGTTTTTGGCTGGCAAGGCCTAGGAGGAGCGGGGGATGAAGATGTACTTGTTGGAGCACAGGGTGCAGTTGTTGTTGTTTTTGGAGCTTCTGTAGTGGTGGTCGTCGTTGTTGTTGGGGCTTCAGTGGTGGTCGTTGTTGTTGGAGCACAGGCTTCAGTTGTTGTTGTCGTTGGAGCTTCTGTAGTGGTGGTCGTCGTTGTTGTTGGGGCTTCAGTGGTGGTCGTTGTTGTTGGGGCTTCAGTGGTGGTCGTTGTTGTTGGAGCCTCAGTGGTGGTCGTTGTTGTTGGAGCACAGGCTTCAGTTTTTGTTGTCGTTGGAGCTTCTGTAGTGGTGGTCGTCGTTGTTGTTGGGGCTTCAGTGGTGGTCGTTGTTGTTGGAGCCTCAGTGGTGGTCGTTGTTGTTGGAGCACAGACTTCAGTTGTTGTTGTCGTTGGAGCTTCTGTAGTGGTGGTCGTCGTTGTTGTTGGGGCTTCAGTGGTTGTTGTCGTTGTAGCCTCAGTAGTGGTCGTTGTTGTTGGAGCACAGACTTCAGTTGTTGTTGTCGTTGGAGCTTCTGTAGTGGTGGTCGTCGTTGTTGTTGGGGCTTCAGTGGTTGTTGTCGTTGTAGCCTCAGTAGTGGTCGTTGTTGTTGGAGCACAGGCTTCAGTTGTTGTTGTCGTTGGAGCTTCTGTGGTGGTGGTCGTCGTTGTTGTTGGAGCCTCAGTGGTGGTCGTTGTTGTTGGAGCACAGGCTTCAGTTGTTGTTGTCGTTGGAGCTTCTGTAGTGGTGGTCGTCGTTGTTGTTGGGGCTTCAGTGGTGGTCGTTGTTGTTGGGGCTTCAGTGGTGGTCGTTGTTGTTGGAGCCTCAGTGGTGGTCGTTGTTGTTGGAGCACAGGCTTCAGTTGTTGTTGTCGTTGGAGCTTCTGTAGTGGTGGTCGTCGTTGTTGTTGGGGCTTCAGTGGTGGTCGTTGTTGTTGGAGCCTCAGTGGTGGTCGTTGTTGTTGGAGCACAGACTTCAGTTGTTGTTGTCGTTGGAGCTTCTGTAGTGGTGGTCGTCGTTGTTGTTGGGGCTTCAGTGGTGGTCGTTGTTGTTGGGGCTTCAGTGGTGGTCGTTGTGGTTGGAGCACAGGCTTCAGTTGTTGTTGTCGTTGGAGCTTCTGTAGTGGTGGTCGTCGTTGTTGTTGGGGCTTCAGTGGTGGTCGTTGTGGTTGGAGCACAGGCTTCAGTTGTTGTTGTCGTTGGAGCTTCTGTAGTGGTGGTCGTCGTTGTTGTTGGGGCTTCAGTGGTGGTCGTTGTTGTTGGGGCTTCAGTGGTGGTCGTTGTTGTTGGAGCACAGGCTTCAGTTGTTGTTGTCGTTGGAGCTTCTGTAGTGGTGGTGGTCGTTGTTGTTGGGGCTTCAGTGGTCGTTGTTACTGGAGCACAAACTGTTGTTGTTGTTGTCGTTGGAGCTTCAGTGGTCGTTGTCGTCGCACATGGTGGAGTTGTCGTTTCACATGGCGGAGTGGTCGTCCGCACGCAAGGAGGCGTAGTTGGCTTTGGCTTTGGCCTGCTGATTCTGCGGGCAGATCCGGCACTGACAGCCACAGATGCCACAAGGGCCAGAAGGAAAAGGCTTGCTGCAAGGGATAACTTTAACGACGAGGCCCGCAACACTTTTAAGAAGTCACTTACACAGATTCATCGAATATTTCAGGCGGCGCAAAAGGATAACTAACTGCTGTTGGCTACTTTACCGCTTTCGCTTCGGTGCTCTGACAACTAACCCACCTGCAGCATCTTTTTATACCCATACCCTTGAGTGGGTGCAATGTTTTTGGCTACCGAGTTACATGTTACATTCTACATTTCTTCAAAAACATTTTGCCAATTTGCAAAGTGCAGAAAATTGTGTTCAACGAAGTTACTTAATGCACTTGTACGATTTGAAACCGTGGTCCCAAAAAGCTTCTATTGATTATTATTATGTTATGCAAGCACCGCATAATATCCGTGAACTTAAATGAGATGATTGTATTGGTTTTACTCCTGGGAATTACTCTCCCTTGAAAAATCGAATTGTGATTCCAGGAATTAAATGAAATACACCACTGCAACGCACTGTATTTTAATTTCTCTTTCAGCGGCTATCTTAACATGTTTTTTTAGCATCTTACAAGTTCCGCTGTTGAGTTTCATAATGGGCAGGCACACTTCGACCGTTTCAACCGTTTGCCGATAACGCGTACCCTTATTATATAGATATACTCGTACATTATCTGCCTTTGTTTATCGGGAAGTAGCTCCCACAAAGGGGCCACGTCCCCCAAGCCACACTCACGCCATAGGACAAAAACAAAGGCGCCCCTGCCATGATTTCTGATAGCTAGTGACAAGTCGGGCAGAGCAGCAAAGTCCGTCAATTTACAAGGCTGTAACCGCCAAGTTAAGATTAAAGACCTTTGGGTATCGAACTGATTACAAGGTGAATCACTATAGCAAGAAGAATAGCCATCGAAGCAGCAGTTTTCCCATTCGGACGCATGTTGTAATCATCATTCGAATACCTCATGCGCAATAAGTGGGCTCGCAATGCCGCTGGTCGAAAACCGGTTCTTTGTTGCCTCAGCCCAAGCGACTTGGCTTAAGCACAGCCAAACGAAAGGAAAATCTTGCTCAAGAATTATGGTTCCCAGCTGGGATGAAACACAAAAAAGGGCAACAAGTCAGTGAACACTTGTTGGTTTGGATATTTATAAAATAATATTTTATTAAATGAGTTGTTTTATTATTAACAATACAATTGTTATTCGATCTTATAACCACTATATTTAAAGGACAGGGCTTCTGCGCGAATGGAAATAATGCGGAAATTATCTTCCTAGCTGGTTGGACAAAGAGAAGGGGACGCTTATTGTACTCGTAATTACAGGCAAATCGTTTCTTTTGGAGACCTTGAACACAATACTGGCATTCCTGCCCTGCGCTCGAGTTGAAATAACTATATTGGCCATATACATTTTCAGGTGCAGAGAATGACGATAAATCGAATTTCGGGGCACGCAGTCTAAAAGCCACATGGCGAATTCCAATTACCAAGATATTCCCATTCAACATCCTGCAATATATACTTGATATACCAAATGAACACGACAAATATTGTCTATCGGACAGGCAAACAGTTTAAAGTCAAATGTGTGGACCCAGCCCTTCATCTTCCGTTCAGGCGCATTGTTTCCGTAATTATGGGTAGGCAGCCATCTGCACGTCAAGATAAGATGTTTCCATGGTTTCGGCCAGCAACAATGCAACATGGTTTGCAACGACAGCAATTTCTGAGTACTCATCTGCCATTGTTCACCGGGATTCCTTAGCTACAAGTTTAGCTTAAGTTTCTTGACTTAGCCCTCTCTTCAACCAAGAGATGTCACTGTTATGCACCAAAGGTTTTCCTATGAAAGCTATTACCCTTTGTAACAAAATACAACAAATTGTTAACGACAAAAGCAGAAACGCAAACAGATCAAAGCATTAAAAAACTTTAGATTTATAACCAAGTTAAAGAGCTTAAGAATTAAGATAATAAAGCTTGTACCAAATAAATAAGGTTGCTATTTTGTGCAAAAACTGTCTGAATAACTAATTGTGTTAGTCCATATGATTGGATTGATTAAATATCTCAATCAATAGTGCAAGCAAATATGATAAATCCACGTGCATTGCGAATGAAAACAAATCATAAATCATTTGATTAACATGCTGTATTCCCCATTGCCAAATATTGTACGTAGGATGGCGCAAGTCGGCAAGGGGTGGCAATAAACGAACCGAAAAAAAGTGGCGTGATCACTATAAATAAAACAATGGAAGAACCCGCAAAAGATATACCCAAGCTTCAGGCGAACGCACGATAAAATCAAAAGTCAAAACACAAGCAGGGCGCAAATAAAAAACAAATTGCGAAATTAGTTAAGAATGCAGAGATATGGTAATCGTTTGAGAAACATGAAAACAAAACAAACGGGAAAAATGAAAGAAATTAATTCAAGATTAATACTTCAGCGTAAATCATTTCTGATTTGTTGTGTATTTGATATACCCAAAGTGAAGGGTATGCAAACAACAGATAGAGGCGCCAAACAGCTGTCAAAAGCAAAAAACATAACGCACACCGCAAAACAGAGAAAAAGCAAAATCAACGAGTTCAAACAACTGCGGCACCCCAAACTCAAGGTCACTGAAATTATAATAACATAAAATGCATTTCGGAGCGTTGGGGAAAGTGGGGTGCGCACTGCGCAGCAATTGCATGACTCGCCCTTCATCTTTCTATATATTATTTCCCTTTTATTGGCTTGGCATGCACTACAATCTCAATTGATATTTGTTGGCTACACAGTCTCGATTTTCCCTTTTTAAATGCCTATGTCATCATTCGAACCGGTTAAATATTTCCACGGCAACGCAAAAGTTGGAACATATTATTATTAAATGTATACGGCAGTAAAACAAGCACAACCGTGATGAGTTGTTTATTGATGTTTATAAATAAAATGATCGAACAACACAGACATCAGCGTTTGGAATGCTGTTATGAAAATCTTGAGAAATAAAAAAAGATTAGGACTTTGTTAACGAATCTAAATAGCTACCAATGAACCGACAGAATTACAATTTATTATATTTGTACTAAAGCTACTATTATTTTGAACGCAACTGTATCAAGAAAGTCGGAGCGTGGGAGGCGAACACAAGATTGAGAGAGTAAAGCAAAACAAAACGGTTGAGAATAAAAAGCAACTGACCGGCCGGGACTTCATCTTTGGCCATTAACGCCTCTCGCGATCCTATTAAGCACTATTTGTCCCCTATTTAAGTACTATGTATATAGACGCCTTAACATGGGACGATTCGACGGTACAATTGGCCAATTCACCGGCATTTGCGCAGTTGCGTGCTGCGGCCTTCGCAGCGAATTAGCGTAATAAAACGAAAAAGTGAATAAAATATCAGGCGCAGCGATTTCCAAAATAGTGTCGCCCACCCATATAATCATACTACGAAGTACGGTCTACTCTCACTTAAAAGAAACTTAAAGATGGTATTTTATTTACATAAACAAACATACATACATATTAAGGAATATATTTTAACATAATTTTAATTAAAAAAATGCAACGCGGTACTTTTACTATGAAATTTTATTAGCTTTGCTCGGTTAACTACACCCACCAGTCACCGTTTTTTGGTTTAAAAAGACCGACTGACTGACTCATGGGGTCTACATCAGCTGAGCCAAAACAACTAAAAAACGGTTTACAAATACACAGGCAGCTGTTGATATTTGTTTGCAAACAAAAGAAGCGCTAAAAATTCAATTATCTTGGACGCAGAGTGGGAATAAGAGATATATATGTATATAGTTGGAGCCAAGTCAGTCAAATTGGATTTCGCACAGCTCTTGATAAAGACAGTTGCGAGATAGCAGAATTAACACGGGTTACTGTTAGTGTGCGCGTTTTTGTTTTCCTTACATCGGATGTTGGCATTAGGTCATCGGAATTGAAAAATGTGTCGATTACGAACGTGTATGTCACTTGATTTGGGCCAGAAAATGCCTCAGTATGAATCACATTTCTATATGCCAGCTGCAGTTATGCAAATCGCATTGCGGCAAACGAGTGGACTACGCTACAGCCATGGACAGATAAATAGCACAAATCAGTCAAAGAGGAGTAATGTCCAATATGTTATCGAAAACGCAGCCTATCGGGATAAAGGATATAGTGATTCCATAGTTTATTAAGTAAACTCTGTAATAACTAAAAAATAGTAAATTATTTGACGATAGAACAAAGTTTATAGCTTTTTTTGTCGAAGAGCCTCCAAATCGCATGGACACATAAATAGCACAACATTTTGAAAAATTTTCTTTTTTTAAACCGGAGGTCCTTTTCGTCTTTATTTGGTGTTGAATCCTTCGTAAAGCTCTACCGCTTCACACCTTTGGCTTATCCTTCCCACCAGCTTTCGACAAGAGTCCTTGCAGATAGATTTACAAACTTCTTGGATTCCTGCACAAAATTCATCCAAATTTTAAAATTTCTCATTACTAATTCAAAATTTTTCTGTGATGCAGACGCTTAATATGGTATTCTGATTCAATCTTTGGTTCGGCCAATCCAAAATATCAATTTTTTCGTCCTACAGCCATTTTTTAACGACTCCAGCAGTGTCCTTTGAGTTGTTAAATTGCATAAAAGTCCCTTATACCGGCATATTTTAAATAACCAATAGCTCAATTTCCTTCTGCAGGATATCCAAGTTCTGTAATCGACCCATTAAGCCATTGGATGAGACTATTGGGTCAAAGCCAGGTCAGGAAAACGCAACCCAAATCCCCATTTTTCCTTCTGCATGTTTGATGGTTTTGGTGGTACATCTGTGGTTCAGGAATTGGACTTTAGGGCGACTAATAATGGTTTTTCCATCAAGTTCTACCCTATTTATACTAATTTCATCGGTTCCAAGTTCATTCCTCCAAAAACTCATTGACTCGTTCCTGTGCGCCATAGCAAAAGTTTAGATTTTTTCGATGTGGGGCTTTGTCAAGTATGGCGTTTTTTTTCCAATGCGTTAAAAAAGTGAAACTTTGTTTATTCTTCTTGAAACCAGTTCTCTGGACACATTGAGGTTATATTCTGTGGTAGAATCATTTCCAATTTGACAAAAATTAAAATAGGATCAAGTTTTGTATCCCGCACTGTGAGTCATTCGGTGTGTTTGATCGTTTCTCAAGAAAATTTTTCCGAATTTGGTTTTTAATCGTATAATAGTTACTCTGCCTTTCTATTTTGTTGACAATAATAACAATTTTTGCAGATAATTTTTAAATTTCTGCAATTTCAGCAACGGTTTTGCCGGATTCACTAAGTTCATTACTAAATGTCCTTTTTTGAGAGTACAATGTATAACGCGGCTAATTTTTTCACGAAAATAGTTCAATTAAGTCTCATCTTTAATAAATATAACAAAAAAAAATTAGTATTAAATTTTTACCCTTTGAAAAATACGTGTAAGACCAATGTGTGCTATTTAAGTGACCACATCAAATGGAAGCTGATTTGTTCAAACCATAATAAAAAAGCAATGACAAAATGTAATAAAATTTTGTTTGGCACAATTTGATAAGCAAAAGTACGGAATATATAAGACCTCAAATAATCCAGAGAAAGCTCGCTTAATAACAAAATAAATTGAAGAAAACATTTGATTTTACATTTGTGCTATTTATCTGTCCATGGCTGTATATTGGGGGTAATGAGATGTAAAGCGGGGAAACGAGAGAGAGGTAATAAGTGTGCCTGTGCGACACTCTCTGCGAGGAGATTAATCACCACCCCTTCCCACACCGCACTATTAAGTGATGCAAAACATTTTAAATTTAGCGAAATCAACGGTGCGTCAGTCACAACGGTAGTTATTTTAAAATTTTACGCTAGACAGCCCGCGGCATGGAAAATTCCACAGACAATTCTTGTCAAGTGATAAGCTCTTCACATTTCAAGTTGTCTAAATTAAATTAGAAAACTACAAAGTAGGGAAAATAAAAACGAAATGCCAAATTCGATTAGCTGCCAAATGTAGCAAATGTAAATATCTAACAACTTTAAGGTACAGTGCACCCCGGCTTTAGAAATCCGGAATATTGTTGAAATTTAGGAACTTAAAACAAAAAAAAAAAATACGGTAAAGTTGTGCTTTAGCGGCTTTTGCTAAAAATGGTCTAGGAATTTTATTTTTTTTTTTTTTTAAAGGATACCTTGGGGCCTAAACATTAATAAAAAAGTGGCGGAAAGCTTGATTTTTAATTATTTATTTGTAAAAATAGCAAAAAAGCAACTGGCCATAGCTTTCCTGGGTATTCACTCAGTACTATAAAATCACTCTGAGTCATTTCGCAACCTTTACATCGTTCAGTACTAATATTGGCAGTGTCTGACATGGTGAAATTGTTTAATTTCTTTTGTTTTTAAATTTTCACTCAATTGCAGCACTCTTCATTCACAATACATTTTTCGCGGTAAAGTTTTTCGCTTGAAAAACATGGCAATGTTCTAAAACGGGTTGTCTCGCGGCAGTGATAATTGCTGTTTTAACACATAAATAATTAAAATTTACGCTTTCCGCCATTTTTTTTATTAATGTTTAGGCCCCAAGGTATCCCTTAAAAAAAAAAAAAACATTCCTAGCCCGTTTTTAGCAAAAGCCGCTAAAGCACAACTTTACCAAAAATACTACAATAATTTGTACACAAAAATGAATTTCTAAAATAAATACACAGTCCGCTCTTAGCTTGTTTACTTTATACGGGAACTGTGTTTGGAAAACCGGTAGTATAATTAATTCACTTAGCAGTTGCCAGGTAAATTAATGCTTCCAAAGAACTTATCTTAGGAATATTTTCCGTCGTCCTTTAGGAACCGCATTGTTCTTAAATCCTGAGATTTATACAGCCATTTTTATCCCGTATGATTGGCACACAAACGCGTATACACACGCACACGTGCACACGCCCGATTCGTAAAGAGAAGGTGGGGGTGGGGATTAAAGAACCCATGGAGTTTTGGAGTACAGATAGTAATACTCACCAAGTCCACCGATAGCCCCACCATATCCGCCAACCAGGTGAAGGTCCGGCTGCCGTTGTAGCAATCATTCTCAATGAATTTCGGCGGTTCTAGCATTTTGGTGTGTTTTCTTTATCCGTTCTTTTCTGTTTCGTTGTTGTTGCTGCTGTCGGTCGTTCCGATCTCAGCGCTTCATTGGGAAAACTTCGCGATTCACGGACACTTTCCCCGGTATTTCTGGCCGCCGCCGAACGAACAAGGTCCCCAAGTGGGTGAAGGGGCGCGGGGCGTTCACTTATAATTTTGTGCAATAATTTAAAAGTTTCTAGCTGCTCGGAACAAATCTCGTGCCCGTGCGTATAAATGGAATATTCGAAACGCAATAGCGATGGGCGCGTGTTCTGCTTGTCAGCGATGGCACCCACAGTCGATAGCACTGTGGGTTATCGGGATATTTGCGCACTAATTCAAATATCACAAGAAATAGACGGACTCCACTGAGACCTTAAATATATATATATTATAAATTTGACAGAAAGCCTACATGCTTGAGGTTTATAATGCGAATTGAAAAACAAATAAGTCAACATTGTACTAAAGGGATCGGTTAGAAAAGCTCAAAAAACGTATGTTTTAAGCGGTGGTGTAAAAATGTATGCGATTATTTTGAAGTTTAATTTGATAAGCAAAATAACAACCCCACTACCAGGGCTGCAGAAAACCTATCGGCCAGCTGTCATCTCTAATCCGCGCACCCACTGCGAACTCAGATTTTCTGGAATTGTTATTCAAATCGACTAATTTACAAAATGTTGGGTCGCAGCAGTGTCATTGTACGCAACTTTTCCCAGTCGATGGTTCGCATGAGCGGACACGGCGGAGTTCCCGGCGAGGTGAGTGCCGGAAAAGAACCTTTTCCGGTGGTTACATAATTTTCATGACCACATAGGACAGGATGGAAAATCAATCGTAATACCGTAAAAACCATATTTTCGTTGCAGAATCTGCCTTTTGGACTGACCAACAAGTACAGAATCACCGCTCTGTTCACCATCGGCACTGTTTTGGGATTCGGATCTCCCTTCCTGATCGTCAGGCACCAGCTGCTCAAGAAGTAAGGTGCTCCCCAGGCGACAGCAACAACAAATGTAAGGTTAGTAAAAAGAGATTATGTTATTATTGCTGATCTTTAAAAAATCGTTATTTTTCAGATGTAGCGATATCTTCTGAAGCTGCCGGGAGGCTATTTCAGTGTGTTACAGCTTAGATTTAAGTGAAAAGTGGAAACGAAATAAAGTTACCCGTTACCGTAGACAAAAACAAGAGACGTTTGCATTAAAAAATCCTTGTAAGATGGTTATCAACCTCAGAGGAGTCTATTCTATAAATGAACTAGTAACCTGACGTCTCGGAACGAACCCCTCAATATCGTTTCATTTAAAACTTGATTAGTAGGCTTTTATTTTAAAGTTTCTACTGTCATTTAGTGGAGGGAGAGCATGAATCACATTTTCATTCGCAATCTGTAGAATAACGACAATTCTGTCTCTAAAAGCTGCAATTTAAAATTAAGTTATGTGGACCGTCTTGCGCAAACCTATAAGCAAGCTTTGCGGACCGATAAAGCGAAATGGACATGGGTACTCGGGCGGTTGTCCCGGTGCGGTAATTAAACCAAGCTAAAATCAAGTTGAAGCAAGTTTAGACTATCCTTTATCATAATAGAATTTGCCGTTTGGCTTGGACAGCCCCATGCGTTTCACAGTGTGTTATTTGATTGCGGGTATCGTGGGATTTGGAGCTCCGTTCTTAGTGATTCGCCACCAAATGCTCCGCAATGTTACCGACGATCCGTAAGTACTACCTTTAGAATCCAAGAAACAGTGTCATTTGTTTGTTTTACAGCAAAGAAGAAGAGGGATAAACCAATTGTGATGTAAAACACTTGTTAATAAAATTTAAAGGACATTGCACATGAAATTTATTGTCGTATCTACTTGTTAACAATTGGCATGGTGGTTTCATTACTTTAACTAAACATAATTTTCGTTCGAAAAATCAGTACGAAGATCAGCACTGGCGGCGATCAAGGAAATTCGTTAATTGACTAGGCTATCACTGGACAAGCTACAACTCCTCCTTGCCATCGAAGTCGTACTCCTCCTGGACGGGCGAATCGTCGCAGTACTTTGCCTGTTCCGAACAGATCTTGATATCCAAATCGTTGCTTAGTTCATCGGCCTGGAAGGCTTTTAGGAATATCTCATCGTTGTCCTCCAGCACCTCATTGCAAAAGTGACCCAGGCTCTTGTTGAGATCGCCATCTTGTACAAAGTCAACCAGCGAGGAGTCTGGATTCATTTGGCCATTGATAATCATCTTCAGGAGTGTGAATTTACCATTGCTTTTGTAGGTCGCCTTTAGGTAGTCGTCCATTTTTTCGCCTGCAAGAAGGTTTAAATTATAACACACATTTGGACTATTTTTGATTCACCAAATCAAATGGACCTAAGGGTAAATGCACTCACAGATATTCTCCATCAATTCGGTAAGATACATCTCGGATTTTATCAGGCGCACTTTCTTGCTGATCGAATTTCCTTGGGCATCCAGGCGGAATCCGCTAACATCTGCCATTTTATGACTATCCTCCTTAGCGATTGCCTCCTCCAGTTCCGTTACGACGGCCTTGCACACTGTAATTTATAGAAAAAATCCAATTATCGGGTTGTCAGGGTCAACAAGTGCACAGCCGCCTGTTGCTGATTTATGTGACATTTTCCCTTACCGTGGCACTTGACCTCGCGGGAAGTGAAGCTGTATCCTTGAGCCAAGGCCAGCAGTCCGAAAAGGATAAGCGCCTTGATCAGCATGTTTCTATTTATTATTAATTATTTTAAAGTGTGGAATTATTGGCAACCACCACGTCAGCACAGCGCGTCCGATTTGAAAGTGCGGCGTTGATAAGTCGTGTGCCGTATTAACGACAACTTAGGAGCGACGTGGTTCTCAACGCTTCTTTGCGATAAGTGTGGAATTCTTCTTAATTTATGCCCAAGTGAAGTGGGGATGGCGGTCTTAGGGCAGTTGTCAGAATGTCTCTAGTAAATATTACTAAGAAACCTAAGAAACCCAATATCTGTCTATCGATAGGTATTCCTGGCAATAGTCACTTTTGGTTATCAAAATATTTTATGGGTTACCATCTCTCGGGATATGTAGGTTCTTGAGTAATTAAATTCACTATAATTATTTTGAGAATAATTCGTACATAAAGCATGTGTTTTGTAAATATTTGGCACTAACAAGCCAAATTTATGGTATGCTGTTTTAACTGACTAAAATGGGTTTTCATTTAGATCAGCTTCTTATTTTTATTTCTTACTATCGATAAACAGAGCGCAAATTTCAAATTGGTCAGCATTGCAATTCGAAACTGTAAATATCACTCGGCTTTTCTCTTAGCTCCTGATCGGAAACGTCTGCCAATAATATACTATATAGTGAGCTGATAACTGAAGAGTCAGTTCTATTGGGATATTGCTCGCGAGTGGTTGCTGGGGTTTTTGGCTCGCCACGTGAGTTCACTGGCAAAACGTTCGTAAATTAAAGAAACCCACAATTCAGTCGCTCGCCGATAATTTCTACATACTCTTATTAACCATTGTAATTGGCGTTAATTAAGTGTCGTGTATGTCTCTCTCTGCGTGTTTCTCTTTCTTTTTCCCTTGTTTGTTTGCTGTGTCGATCGTTTTTAGACGACTGTTTGTTTGCTCGGTTAATTGATAAGAGCAAATTGTAGTCGCAATTTGCCATATTTACATAGCAAAACACTAGAAAAACCAAAATGCAACGGAAATTGTTGCTATTCCTTTTTAATTCGCAAAGGTTTAATTTTTTGACCCTGCAAAATGGATCGGTGCTGAGAGATAAGAGATCATTCATTGCGAATAATTTTATGAATGGATTCGATGCACGAGGAGAGTTTTAGTAAAATTATAATCTTATTTCTTATAAATTTAGGTTTTTTCATTTTATTTTTATTTACTTAATATTTAAACTGTGTTCATTACTTTTTTTTAAGTTGTTACGTGCAATGACAAAATCCGTTTACGCAGATCCCAATTCCTCTGCTAAAATCAAAACAAAATAATAAACAATCCCAAGTTTCACAGATGTCTGTTCGCCTTCGGGAGCGAACATTAACCTCCTGGATAGGATTCCCCGAAAGACCTTTCCATAGCTGTTGATCCTTGGCTTCCTGGGGAATATCTTGGGCCTGCATTACGCAAATCGCAGCTAATATTAGAGCCAGGATAAATTTGATCTTCATGGTGTATTGCAAAGTAGACGACTGTTTACCTGTTTCAATTTTCAATGGGCTTTTATAGTTAAATGAACTGCTGATAAAGATTGATTTAATAGTTGCAAAATTGTAAGATAGTGACAAAAACGGTTTCCGTTAAACGAATTTCTAGACATTGTCAAATAAAGCCGTAGAGTGACATAATGATAAAAAAAAACCATTCACTATTTTCTAAATAAAACTACGCAAGGGTGACACAAAGGTTGACTTTTATTTATTTTCAATATTTACACATATTCAGCTTGGCTTGAGGTACAAATCTTAAGAAAACTTCAAAGTTTGCCATTTGGCAAATGTCGATTTGTGGCAGAAATGAATTTTAAATACCTGAAAATGTATGATGTTTAATTCATAAAAAAATAGAATTGATTAAAGGAAACATTTTTTTAAATTCAGTTTATTTAAGGTACTTTATTCTTTTAATTGTTGGTTGAACAGGACTTTTTCATACTTGGTTTCTCGGAAAATTGTCAATTACCAGTTCTGGTACGAAATCACTTTCGGCAAACACAGACGGCCTTGTCGTTGCAATAACCCCCCTTGAACCGCCTGGCGACACAGTGGGCGGCACAGGCGGTATGGTTCCAGTTCCACTTGGAGAGCAGATCGCAGGTGGCTCGCTTTTGGCGACTGTGCTGCACTACCTGCTGGTGGGCATCCTGAATGTCCAGAAGAGAACCTGCCGGATAATTCTCCACCACGGCAACGGGTTGAGCCTGCACCATGCAAGCCATCAAAACCATAGCGAAAGCCAAAAGAGCAAAGATCTTCATGATGGATTGTCAGTGGTGGTACTGTTGTGACCTATCATGGTTTTCCTGAGTTTATATAGCAATCGCGTGGGCATATCGATTCGCCCAGGGAGTCCCAGTCGGTGACTTATTTGCCCATTGTCTCTTTTGCTATGCAGGAACACACGTCTCGGGGATTTTTAATATTTGTAGATCACTGGCAAATGGGAGAAACCCCTGTATAGAGCATTAATTTTATTCGGTTTGCTCTGAGAATATTGACAATCTTTGAAGATAAGAATGGAGTTTTATAGGCAAAGCAAATCGTTGTAATAAGTCATGATTACTTTTCGAGTTGTTTACGGCACACTCATTTAAGAACTTTACGAGAAGTTATTCTCTAAACAAGTCTTCAGTCATCTCAAAAATTTAAGTATTTATGTATGTATTTGTTCAGAAAATGTAAAACTTCCCTTAAACCCTTTTGTTTCAGGATATGCCAAAAACATAGAAACAAACACACATACCACTAGGCCCGAATAGTTTATATTCGCTGATCTAGGGAAATTGTGCCGATTTCAAGCTAACTGTTTCATTGAGTACCAGTTAAAGGGCTGCGCACTCAGATCCACAGACACAGTGAGATACGCAGATCCACAGATACACAAACACAGGCGACAATAAATAATTTCTACCGAAAAGTCTCTTCATAAAGCCAGGCAAATAAACAAACAAGAATCACACAATGATTAGTTGGGCACACAGCGGCCGGGGCGGGAGTTCTTGTATCTGTATCCGTATCGTGCATCTATATCTGTATCTGCATCTGGTTCTGAACCCAGTCGAGCTGACAATCCCGACAATCCCGATCGAATCCCACGACCGGGGTTTTTTTTTTAACTTGCTCCTTGGCTGGCCGCTGGCCGCTGGCCGTTGCCTGTTTACCTTTGTTATCGACCAGGTTGTCTTGTCTTGCATTTTGGCGTCATACTGTCTGCCAGTCCACTCCACTTGAGTTTTCACCCCGCCCCTTTTAACCGTCTAGCGTCTTCTTCGTTTAGCCATCTTTACACGGAGAGAAAGTATTATATACATGAAGTAATTTGTACAAGTTTTGAACCGGGTTAACTCTGAGATTTTGTATTTCCTAAGGGATTGAGTGCAATATTTTTGTAGGTATCAGAAGTTAATCAGAAGATAAACCCCATATTTGGTGCTAAAGATCTCGAAGATAAAATAAGATTCCCCGCAGTTCAAAAATTTATCTAGTTATGTGCATATTTTTTCGAAGTGCATGTACGATCGCCGAAGAAGGCCACAAAACGGAGTGTGGCACAGCCGAAAACAATGCGGAGGCAGGGGCGGGTGTTCGGTGGGTTGGGGTACAAGGAGTGAGAGGGGTATAAGATAGACAGAAGGAGGGGGCAGTTATCGCCGCCGTCAGACTGTCTGGCAGGTTTCACACTGAAACGGAGGCGAGGACCGGCAACGCTACCTTCACCTCCGCCTCCGTCTCCTCGAAATCCTCTCCAGTCGGACTCCTTGGCCAGCGGCTCTATAAATCACAGGAGCGGGGCCCTCGGCGGCTCACGTTTTCCCCCGACCCCCCACCTTTGCCACCCCTGCCCCTCACTCGATGGCTGAGCAGCTGGTGCAACTGTTGGCCGCTTTGTTTTAGACGTTTTTTGTTGCTTTTGTTGGTGAGGCAACCTCTTGAGATGCACAAAGGAAGATAAATTTCACACGCACACACAAGTGCTCTCTCTGTCTGCCGGTGTGTGAATGTGATCGTTTTTATGCTGCTGCAGTGAAGTTTGCCTAAGTAAACCAAATCAATTAGTAATAGAAAAATAAATAGTACCTATATACATATGTATAGAAAAATAACATAAATATTTAAAAAATTTATTGTAAATATCTGTATCTGAAATTAAGTCAAAATATGGAGTCAATTGCTTTATGTTTCTTCTTAGAGGGTTTTCACTGTCCTAGCTGTGCAGTGTCCAAGAGTCGAAGTGGCAAAGATAAGATATTGGAAGCGACACGCCAGACACTCTGGCGGCGACGGGATACCGCTCTCTTTGGTTTCGATGCCGATTCTTCGCCCACAACCTCTCTCTGGGGGACCTGGGGCCTCTCTCCTCTCCTCTTCTCGTCTCTCCTCTCCTCTCCTCTAGTCTCTGCTCCGCTCTTGTGTTTTGGGCCACTCCACTCCAAGGCAAATGGCCAGTCGTGTGTGGAACTCGACTACGATCGGTTGGTTTTTGGCCTGGTCCGCAGCTCAGTGCTCCTCGCTTCTTCTTGATTATTTTCGGGCCGTTTTCCAATCGAAACGAACCAAAATCGCACACATAAAGACACACATTATATAAACAGAAGATCCACAACACCTTAATGCACACGAACACACCTCTCGCACTATAAATAGCCCACGGAAATTGGTAAATAAATAAATCGGAGAGCGGCAAAGTAAAAGTTCTAGGAAGAAAATCTAATTGCGACTTTGCAAAAATGATGGTGAAATAAGCGAAAAACATTGATTATAATGAGTGAAAAGCACTTAATGTAACAACGCGCGTACTTAAACGAATCCGTAACCACAAGAACAGTTAATTGTCGAAATCGAGCTGCAAAGCGAAATGTTGGCGAGATGTGTTTTGTTGGTCACCTGGCTGGCGGTCTTCTTTGCGACTGGAAAAAGTGATGATCAGTTGGTAAGTAAGGAGATATTCAAAAATTAAGCTTAATTAGACTCCGTTTGCCCAATTAAGAATGATTTATTTTATTTTAAGAATCAGTTCCCCAAACCTCTTAGGGCACCAACTAAAGGTCTAAAGACTTTGTTAAAAGAATGTGATATTTTAATAATTTAATTTACTTACAAAAAAATACAGTCCTTCTAAGGAGAATTCTCTTGGGTAATCAATTTGCAGCTCAGCTTAAAATCGCATAAAGAATAATTGTGGGGTTGTAGCGTGCCCAGCAAAACTTTCTGCAAAGACATACAAATGATCACTTCGTAAATCCCAAGAAAACACTTGAATATTCCAGGTATCAAAGGTACCAAAAGTCAGACAAAGAAGAATCTGCGGCTGTTGTTCTTCTCATTCTCCTCCTCTTTCTCCAGCTTGTTCGCCGCCGCGCTGTCTGCCAAACTCCGAAAAGAGAGTCTGCCGGCTCCGTTCTTCTCTCCTCTGCGACTCTTCTCCAGTCTTTAAACCCACACCTTGATTTTTGTTTTTGTTTCATCTGACCGACGGACGAACGTGTTTCTTGTTCCTGCTGAAAAGAAGAAGAATAATAAGAGAAGTTGCAAAAAGGAGCACACAAAATGGTCACAAGTCAAAAGCGATTTCTTTTCTCAGCTTTTTTGCTCATCTTTTTCTATACCTTGCAAATGCAATTAAAGTATCTTGTCAAAAGTACTTCAGATTTAAAATATATACTTAAATTCTAATCTAAAGAATTCGCATATTGTTTCCAACAAGAAGTAGTTTAGTTGAAGTATTCAACCACTATAATAATGTATCTGAAAGAGTATTCCAGCTTCTGTCTTTCCATCTAGCTGTCCTTTCTGGTTTTAATACTTTATTTTTTGCCAATGCCAATAAGCTGGCTGATGATGACAAAGTGTAAAGAAGTATTTAAAGTGTGGAGCTTGTTCTTCTGATTATTCTCCGCCCATCGCAGCCTCCACTCCACCTCCTCGTTCGGCGAGCGTGAGAACTGTCAGTCAATAATTTTGTCGATATCTTGGTAACAATCCTTGAGCTGTCTCCGTTTATAATTTGTGGCTCAAAGGGAATGGAAGACGGGGGTAAAAGGGTGCAACAAGGTGGGGATTTTTTAGTCCAGGCACGTTTTCGGGATAACGCCCTATTTAAAATATAGACAATCGCAAGCGAAGTTGTCATTTGCATTCCTAATCAGACATTTTCAGATGCAGAGGTATCGCAAAATGTATTTAAAAAGGGATTTATAAAAATATAATAGAAGTAAATGAGTATTGGTTATCTGCCTAGTTTAGGAATATTCAAATTTATTGAGAATTTCTTCAAGTTTTTTTATTGTTATTACTTTAGCACGAAAATTTAAATACATAAATAGGTTGAGTACTCAATTCTCAGGAAATACAATATTATTTTATGTGCACTCTTCGAACACATATTTGAGTATTTAAATCGATGTCTTGAATTTCCCAATGTGTTAATTGGCTAATGAGGTATCCGTGTTCGACTTCATAACCAGATGCCCCACACCTGAGTTCTGGGAACAGCCATCGGATCTGCCGACTGCAGCAATATAGTATGCCGTGTTTATATATGTTTGCCCGATATCTGTCTGTGCCCAGTTGGGAGTCGAAAATCACCTGCGCACTCCGATTTCCAGGCAGCGCGTGCTCTGCTGCCCACAAAAAGAATTCGAATTGTTTACAGACACTCTTCATTATATGTTGGGGCAACGAGATAACGATGGGACAGGTATTATTTGTGCTTCTCATAATTGTATAGCATTTCTTGTCGAGCTTCTGGTGTTCATATTCTTGAGGGTAAAATATTGATTGCTCGTTAGGGTTCTCCATAAAAGTACAATTACTAAGCTGGATTATACGGTTTCGATAGTTTTAATGGCTGTTTTATTATTTGATATTCCTCTCTTTTCGCCTTTCGTAAATTATAGAATATATTCCTTCTATGATATTCTACACCGCAAGTATTTATTAATATCTCAATTTAAAGGTTTTGTACTTGGGTTCGAATAAGCTGCCAAAATGAATAATTTGCAAAAATATTTAAATAACCAGAAATTCGTACACAAGTTCGACTTTTGATGCAAAGCTCACATACATTAACTTCCACGAGCACCTCAATTAGTATGCTATATCTTATCCGAAACATGTTTCAGTTATGGTACATTTAGATGGCTTGACGCATTTCACTTTTCAATAACAGCGAAAACTAATTAATGTCCGAGTGGCACGACAAATAAATATCTGTGGGCTGGCCGCAGCAAATTGGCGACAAAAGGCGCTGCACTGGCAAATCCCAAAGTGCTGGGCCTCCCCATCTATATATATATATATATAGATTCGTACATATAGATAAAGATATTTGCGATTTACATACAGACGTGTATGTGATTTTGTGGGCTAAACAAGAATTTGCTCACTCAGCAGCCAGTTGGTCGACGAGAGCAGCAGACTGCCATAATTTTGGTGCCGATTTTGGGGGCTGTGTATTCGCGATGCCGTTCGAGTTATGGGCCTGACAACTTTGATTTTCACATTAGCCGGGTAGCTGGTGGCTTGCCACCCCCGGAGCCCCTCCCCCTTTGGATGCAGCCCCTCCCTCCACACCTCAAAGCCCCTGTCACCACCGCCCCACCAGTCAGCCGTTGGCAACATTCGTATTCCAGTCAGCGAGGCAAAAAGCCCAGACGCTTGGCGACTCGCAGACCTGGCCACAAGTGCAGTAAATCATTTTACGCGTGTTTGAGCACCCCACCTTCTGGGGCTGCCATTTAGCCGAGACTCGGACTGACACCTACCCCGCCTTCCTCCGATCTCTCCCCCCGCAGATGAAGCTCCCCGCCTGCGCCGCCAAGCAGGGCGAGTGCGATGATAACGAGGGTCCCGTCTGCGGCACCGACGACCAAACCTATCCCACCAGGTGTCTCCTGCTGCGGGCCCAGTGCGGCGGCCATCAGGTGAGCCTGAAGTACGGCGGCCCCTGCAATCGTAAGTACATCATATCGTCTTCCTATACTCATACATATATAGTATGCAAAGCTCCAAGAATATAAATCCTTTCCAAGAGATAAAGATCTTAGCTATTAATACCAACTCTTTTGGATTAATTGCTGTTTCCAAAAAAAAACATTTAAAGCTTGAATTAATCCTTCGTTCAAGCAGTAAACTTTCTTTACCTATACCCCATCTACACTTTTATATTGTAATACATTATTTTATATTTCAGCTTGCTTGGAGGCGGTGAAATTCGCTCGTCGCCAGCAGAAACACGATCCCGGATACTTTGTGCCCAGGTGCAGGAAGGATGGCAACTATGCCGCGATCCAGTGCTACGGGAACAACGGATGTTGGTGCAGCGATAGCCAGGGCAACCCCATCGCGGATGACGGCAGGCAGTTCCGGCGGAAAGGAAAGCTCCGCTGCAGGGCCAATCGACGCGATCGTCGCCGGCTGGCCTCCCATCAGATTGGCTACAGTCCGGACACCTCTGCCTCCAAGGGCAGTTCCGAGGCGGGATCCACGGCCCATCGGCCCTGCAGCAAGTCGGATCGGATGATGTTCAACAGCAATCTGATGCGGATGTTCCGCAACGAGGCTCAGATCTTCTTCCGCCAGCCATCGATATCCGACTCCCACATCCTGGAGTGGAAGTTCTCCAAACTGGACACGAACGGCAACAAGTTGCTCGATCGCCAGGAGGTCAGGGAGCTGAAGAAGGTCCTCAGGCGGGTAAGTAATTTGTTTCTATTTCATTTTGCAATGCTAAGAGGGAATTCCTTTTGGTTTAGAACGTAAAACCACGACGATGTGGACGAACCTTTGGCAAATACTGTGATGTCACCAAGGATGCCAACCTCAATTGGCTGGAGTGGAGCATCTGTTTCACCAAAGAGATTCACAACCGTAAGTTGAAAGCCCATATCATGCTATAAATAAAGGAAAGTAGAATCTAACAGCATGTTAATTAACAATCACGATCCATGTTCTCGAACCTTTAAACCATCTTCCATATGTGTGTCACCTAAATCCAGGTAGTGCGATTGTTAATCTTCTGGCGAGCAGTGTAGCCACCGCCCCACCACACTCCACCCACTATAGCATCCACAACACCAACTCCAATGGCCACCACCGAGGTCCCACGAATACCAACACCATCGGTAGTGGCAGTCCTCACTTGTATTCCGAGGATGCGAGTGGCAGTGACGAGCACGAGGACAACTACGAGGACAGTGGCACGGGCTACGGCGGAGAGGAGGACGACTCTCAAGGAGCGGATCTGCCCAGCTCACGAACCCATATTCCATCATTATATAGTACGTAGAATTGTGAGCAAACTAACCAAAACCCAAAAACCTTACATAAATCATAAAAAATCGAAAATTCTATTGATCTATTGAGTTTTGTAAGAAGTATTAATTGAAAAGAAAATGAACTTTTTTATTTAAACAATTACATTTCCAACAATTCGTTTAAAAGTAATTTTTGTATACCTAAGAAGGATAGCATATATCATTTTCTGCATTTAAAATTCAGTTTTCCATTCATCAGTATGAGATAAGATCAGTTTGACCCCAAATTCATATTTTTTTTTTTGTGTTTGCTATCATTTTGCATGCTTCCAAAGGACAGAATAAAATGTATGTCAACGCGCAAATCTTTACAGTGTTGAACTCCAAGCCAGAGGCAACAAGCCAGGACATTGAGAACGACTCCAGCTGCTGGACGGATCAAACGGTCACCCTGGAAGAGCAGGGCGTAAGTATTGCAATTCCCATAACATCACACCTGGATTTAAATATTCACATTTTAATCCAATAGCACGGCGGAAAGAACGTTCTGTTTGTGCCGCAATGCCTGCAGGATGGTCGGTATCAGCCCATCCAGTGCTACACCTCCACCACCTCCTCCACCACAACCTCGTACTGCTGGTGCGTCAACGAGGATACGGGCAAGAGCATCCCGGGCACATCGGTGAAGAACAGGAGGCCGCAGTGCGACGAGAACGTGGCGGTGCGACCCATGAAGGGATGCACCGAGCCGCGCAAGACGCAGTTCCTTAAGGAGTTGAAGGCCTACCTCAACACCTCACTCCTGCCCAGCAGCACCACCAGGTAGGATAAACTGTGTTTATTATGTTATTATTCTCTCAGATAAGTAGAAGATCTACTTCCTTTCTTAACTGAAGTGTAAGCACAATTAAATAAATTACTTTGGAAGGGGTTATATGTTGGACAAATCAATTAAATACCTATATTATAAAACTATTTTTTGTATTCCCAAAATATCATAGTACCAACACCACCATGTGGAAGACGGAAGATGAGCGAATCGCCACGCTGAGTTTTGTCTATCTGGACAAGAACAAAAACAAGTCGTGGGATCGCCGCGAGTGGAAAAACTTCCGTGATTTGGTCACCAGTGCCAGGTAAGCCAATCTATTGAAACCCTTCCTGCAAAAAGTTCACAAATAGTATCCCGTTCCACAGCAATCTGCGCAGATGTGGCAAGAAGATGCCGCGCTACTGCGACGCCAATGGGGACAAGAAGATCTCGCTGGCCGAGTGGCTCAACTGCCTGCAAGCAACTCCGCGGGAAAGTGCCACCACCGCCAAACCGGCGCAGTCAAGTGGGTGAAACTATCATTAACTAAATATAAAATACTTATTCATATTAAATTCTAGATGAGACGGCCAGTCCAAAGCTTCAGGGAGTTAACCCGGTGGAGCGATATCTGAAAGATTAACTGGGAAGGGCGATTCTCTATTTGTGCTGCTGCTACTACTACTCATTAGATGTCGTTGTGCCATGACACACACAAAACCACACGAAAACACACCCTACCACCCACCACCCACAAAAGGGTGGGTCGATTTATAAATGTTGAATATAGACATTTCCGCAATTTAAATTTTGTTCTAAAGAAACATAATTTCAACCTTGGAGAACTAAAAAATACACTTATACAATAGATTTTTGTTCAATATGTTTTAAATTTTGTAAGACACTCATCAAGTTTATTTTACAAGATTATTTAGTATCAATTATCTATTCAATATACAAGAGGTAGAAGTATAATTCTATAGCTTCCGATCAAACTTAAGTCAATTTTTAATTAAGTCATTCTATGCAGATAAAATACTTTTCATTACAATTTCTTGTCAAATCCTTTGAGTATAGATAGAAAGTTTTCTTTGGTTTTTAAAGAACTAAAAACTATCATTTTTATATACAAAAAATCGATCCACCCTGACCCTTACCTACACACAGACACATTCCTAGCATTAGATTCTATAATTTACAAGTGTATGCTACTAATTCTTAATTAGTGTTGTAAATATTATCGGATATAAATGTTTAAGCGTAGCCAACAGTTTTCTCAAGGCGGTTTATGGCTGGTTCGGGTTAGTGATTCTTGGCACTGATCACCTCCCAGTGGATGAGGCGTAACGGCAGACTTCTTATGTTGATTTCCTCCCAAGGGAGTACCAGCAGCAGCTGCTTGGCGGCATAGAACAGCACGAGGATGACCAACGTAGTAACTTCCATGATGACAAAATGCGATATTGAGGTGCCGATGTCCAGCCAGGATCCCTGGTTACGCACTAGGAACAGGAAGTTCAGACCCATCACATCGCAGATGAGCAGCAGGCAGATGAATATCTGCTCCTCGTGCTGGCGGACAAACTCGCTCTGGGCATAGACCACCGACATGATCAGCACCACCGGCACGAGAAGCTTCAGCAGCACCAGGCCCATGATCACAAACGGAGCAAAGTGGCTGAGGTAGCAGCGAGCGATGTTGGGATCAAAGGAGCTGATGGAGGCTATGTTGCCCGAACCAAAGAGCGAGAAGAAAGTGTACAGGAGCAGAGTGAAGGCCAGTCGGAGCACCGACTTCTCCGCCTGTGCATTCTGGGCACTCAGCGATATACTCAGCTCTAGTGTCAGTAGTTGGACAAATACAGCCTCGTATGAGGTGCATAATGTGGCGTACAGGGATCCCAAATTAAAGCCAATCTGGGCCAGACGCAATTCCAGTCTTGATTCTTTGCTCAGCACAACAGATGCGAAGGCGTATACCAGGAACACCCAGCTGGTTACATTAAGGGGTAAAGGAATGTTTCTCCCGTGTGAGTGCAGATAGGCACACAAAATGGTTTGTAGGAGGATCAGAGCATTGAAGAATTTTGTGTGATTGCTGTAGCTTAATCTCGTCCTTGTCTTCCAAAGTGAGTTCAGGAGAATCACAATTACCCCAGCTCCAAGTAGGTAACCATTCTGATAGCCCACTGACAGCGGAAGCAGGGGGAAGAAGGCCAGGACTACGACCAACGTTAACCAGGTGAAAAAATCCCTCGACTTGGGCTCGAAGTTACTCCAGCCATTATAGCAGGCGAAGACGAAGAACGAGAGCGAGATCAGGCGGCGCTCAAAAAAGGTGAATACCATCAGCTCCGCACAAGCTATAATCAATATGAGCTGCCACATTGTGGTCTTCAAGGCTGGAGCACTGTACGCCGATGCTGGTGAGGAGGAGAAGCAAAGATTCCATGGCTGCAAAGCCTTCAGCCAGACGAAGAACGGGAGCAAAAGATAAAACGATATATCCAGGGGTGTTCCTTGGCCCAGCAGAAATAGCACTAACAGCACCACAGAAGTTCCAAGGCTCGTTCTTACGGTTTTTGTGCTCCTCTCCAGAATGAGCTCTACTTTACCGGCCCGGTTCCGAGTCAACAATCGGTACAAATAGAAAATCCATCCGAGGAATGTTGAAGTGGTGCACAGTAGGAGAGCTCTACGGTAATAACCATGGTAGTAGTCAATGCCGTCGAGGGCTTGTGCCATAATGACTTGACTCCTAGCCAATGCTTTTGTATATTCCCTGTTCTTCTGCAGCTTTACAATGCTGTCCTTGTAACTTTTGATTGCTTCCGTGGAGAGAACATTAAACTCGGATAAAACCATCGCAAACATTCCTTTTTTGTGTACCTCTTGAAGGGCTACATATTGCTCCAGCAACTGCAGAGCGTTCAAATAGTTCGCTATTGCCTCGTACTCCTTGCTGACATTCATGTAGCCTATGGGCAGCGTTCCAAAGTTGTTCATTGGCGGAGCCAGGCCCACCAAGGCGGACATCAAGGGTGTGAGCTGTGCCTGCTCCAGTTCGTACATTGGCATCGCGGGACCTTCATTGTTGGGCATAAATGTGCGGCCTCCGGGATTGGGAGCTGTCCTGGCAACTCCTGCGCCCCACAGTACAAAAGGCGTGTCCGTTTCATGGAGCGACCCAGCTCCATGCGCTCCTGTACAACAGAGTTTGAGTTAGTTTGATAAAGTAAAGTTCTATATCGCATACCTGAATCAGTCATTCCATGGTCAGCTGTCAGTAGGTAAGCGGTTCGCTTGTCTGGAAACACCCGCTCGAACTCCTGATAGATTTCGTAAACTCCTTTTTCCGTCTTGTCAACGGTCTCTCGAAACTTCGGTGATCCCGGCTTGTGCACATGTCCCGAGGTGTCCAAGCCCAGGAGATGCAGAAAGAATACCACATTCTTTGACTGCTGCAGAGACTCACTCTTGTCCTGGAGCAACAACTTGACTCGCTTAAAGACCCACTCATCCAGTTCGTAGGCATTGTATCCCGGCGAGAAGTCCAGGTCGTCGAAGTAGGAACGGAAATGCATGTTCTCCCCTTTCGAGATTTTTGAGAACACATGAAGCACATCTTCGGCGCCCCAAGCGTATGTCTGTGAGCTCCGATTGAATACCGTATCGAAGTCGATGGGGTTTCTCTTCCAACCACGCAGCACTGCGGATGGATCTTCGTACAAACCGGCGATCAGGGTTATATGCCCGGGTCGCGTTTCCGTGGGCACACGAGTGCGTGAGACGCCCACCATGCCCTCACGCAGGAAGATCTCGCGCAGGTGCGGCACATAGCGGCAATTTTCCTCAAAGAAGGAGTCAGCGCGGAATCCGTCCAACACGATTAGAACTAAGCGATTCGCCGGTGGCTCCAATCCGTAGAATAATGGACGCTTCTGGGGAGTCAAGCCCGTAATCACCGGTGAACGAAAGTAGATCACAAATATTGAGCCCAGGAGCAGTACGTGGACCACCAGGGCGTAGGGAATCCACATCTTGGCCGCAATGTTTGTTTTCAAATGCCAATCAGCTGTCAGGGGGAGTGAGTAAGCGCCCGATATCGATACAGGCAGTCAGTAATGGCAGAAATTTTAGAGCTAGTGTAAAATGTAAAATAGCTAGAAATGTCAAAAATCTATTTTTACAGTAAGGAAAATGATTAAGAGAGATTTTTATATTTATCTTGTTTTAATCATTTTAGGAACTCACATTTTATGATTGTATTGAAAAATAACAAGAGTTGTTTTAGTTTTTTTTTTTTAAATAAACGACAGCACTGTTTTTGGGTGTATTCGATAACATCCAGCTGTTTGGTTATCAGCGCGTGCCTGCCATCTCTAGTTGTAAAATGTCAGCGGCACGTTTGTACGGAAGTTTTCGTTTATTTTCTTCGAGCGCCGTTCAGCGCAATGCTGTCGGCGGCAAGAGCCTAGTGGAGGCCGTGGCTGTGACCCGGAATGGCCGCACTATTGTGGCATGGCACCCGGACACGCCGATTCCCTACGAGAACACCCAGCCACTGCCGAAGATCACAGAGGTTCAGTCCTCGTCGGTGGTCAAGGAATCGGCGCTGAAAACTGCTATGCGGGCCTTCAAGAGCAAACATCCGGAGGTAGCGCGCCAGGAACTGATGCAGCTGACCCACACGACCAAGCACCGATGGTTTCCAAGGGCCCGCGACAGGAAAGCGAAGAAGACGCCGATGGACCGGCCATTCCTTTAGTTCTCTACCCAGTGCGTTGCATAATGTAATCTACAAATAAATTCGTTCTCGTTTAATCCATGCGCTGGCGCTTAATGAATACATTGAGCAGATCTGAAATGGGAATATCGGCAGGCGGCTGAGCAGGTGGAGCAGCAGGCGTATTGTTCCTGTGCTGCGGGAAAGTGGGCATCATGCGGGGGTCACAAGCTAACATGAAAAATTCCATTAGTAAGGAAAACCAATTGGATTCTATGCAAACTTACCCTGCGGGGGATCCACAAAGTATTTGCTGTTCAGACACTCCTCTGCAGTGGCTCTGGTATTTGGGTTGTAGATAAACAAGATGTTCAGGAGATTTCTGCCCGATTGGCCTAGCATGTGAAACTTGGTCTTGAGGTTATTGTATGGCTGCTGGCTTAAAGTAAAGTTCTGCACCGCGGGCAGATCGGCAAAACCAGGCCAAATAGACTCGGAGGGTGCGCCCAAAAGATCGATTATCAAGTCGAGCTGTGCAATCTCTGAACTGCCGGGGAGTAGTGGTTTGCCCAGCAGCAGTTCACCTAAGATACAGCCAAATGCCCACATATCCACTGCAGTATTGTGTGTCCGACAACCCAGGAGTAGTTCTGGCGCTCTGTACCACAAAGTAACCATCTGTGGGGTCATCGGTTTTGGGGGATTGCTGAACATGCGCGCCAGGCCAAAATCAGCTAGAAATTTATTTGATTAGATAGTAAAGGATTTAAAATTGTTTCTTTAACTTGCCAACTTTGATGCAACCCTTGTCGGTCATCAGGAGATTGGAAACCTTTAAATCCCTATGGATCATATAGCGCGCATGGAGGTATTTCAAAGCTTTGAGCACTTGTAGGGTGATACACTTAACCTCGGACTCGGTGAAAGGTTGAGACATGTTGTCCAGCACGGAGGCCAAGTCCTGCTCGCAGAAATCCATCACCAGGAATATGCTGTCCAAACTTTTTCCCACAACCACTTCACGCAAGCGGACAATGTTCTCATGCTGGCATTGTTTCAAGATCATGATCTCTCTAAGCCCACTGACAGGCAGGCCATCCTTTTCCTGATCCATACGCACCTTCTTTAGGGCCACAATCTCATTGCTGCGGGTGTCACGTGCACGGTCTGCATAAGATTTCAGGTCAAGTCAGTGATTTAATGGCCTTCTTAGCTGAACTTACAAACAATTCCATAGCTGCCTTCGCCCACGCGGTTGAGTTTCTCAAATTCGGAGACTGGACGACAGCGGCCAAACTTAAAAGACACCAAATATAACAAAAATCTAGAGGGGATTAGCCAAGCGAGCCTACTTACCACATTCTGCTCTGGAATGGGCATTGGAGAACCACTGTTCAGTGAAATGAGGAATCCCTTGCGGGTAATAGGCGCCTGGGGATCCGGTGCTGGATTGCTGTCCATTTCGTTCGACTTTAAGCTGGACATAATTCAAGAAACCGGCATTAAATATTTTCAGGCCAAGAATGTTTACAATTTCGTATTAGAGATGATAGTTCTTGCTCGATAGGTCCCTTCCATCTCGATAGCCACCTAGAACTTCCAGGCCGGCTGTCTTTGGCGCGCTTTTGCATAACATTTGAAATCTATTCTGGGGAAAATCGCCAACAGACAATTACCTAAAAATGAGGCTCAAGTCGTAATGTCTTCGTAATGTCTACTAATCAAAACAAAAACAAAAGCATCTAGAAACGCGGGCACGACTTATGAAAGTGAAATTGCACTAGTTTAAAGAAATTTCAAATGCATGTTTTGGGCATTAAACTCGTCATCCGCCGGGCTCTACGCATGTGTGAAAATCTGCGCGTAAAGCCGCAACAGCGCTTCAATTATCACCCTGAACTTGGAGTGGTCCGCCGATAGCCGGTGGTATATAAGCTGGATCCCCGGCTTTGAGCTGCATCATTCGGTTCTGCAGCGACCATCAAAAGCTAAAAGGGATACGAGCTATTTCATCTTCACACCGACAACAATCTATTGACAAAAACATCTACAACCATGCACAAGAACATTATTTGGTATGGAGCAGTGCTTTTAATCGTCTACTTCACCCTGGTATTCTGTGAGGAGACCAAAAACGATGAGCCCCCAGCGGAATTGGATAACCAAGCGGAGGATACCTGGGAGAATCTCGGTCGGGAGTTGATGGAGTTCGAAGGACGTACTCGTCGCCATCGCCACCACATGTTCTGGTGTAAGTAAAATTATATATTCTTCACAAAAAAAATTCACAAAAAGCTACACAATAATAATCAATTAGAAACTTATAAGTTTTGAGTTACTAACCATCTCCAGATGGTTATCAAAAGAGCCCCTTTATATAACAATTAGCAAGCAAGTATTACCATTATTCTGATTGTACAAAATCAGCATAATCAGATCGCCTAGGCGTGAACCATCCCACTTTCTTTGGAAAGTTTCCCCACAGTTCAAGTCCCGAGCCAGACGCACCTCATCCAAATTGGATGATCACGTATGGCTCGCAATTAACACTTTTCACTTTCAATCTTGGGCATAGATGTTGTTTAATAAACGATCGTGAAATCCTCCTTAAAATATAGAATATCGAGCAGTGAAAGTTTCTTAGGTCTGATGCAATGGAAAATTATTTAACCTTCTTCATGTTTATATATCTTCTTTCACAGATCGTCACCTGTGGCCCATTGCGATTGCTTACTGGATCAAGGTGAAAGTGGTGATCGTTTCCTTCTTCGTTGGCAGCGCCATTTACTTGGGCCTCCGCTATTTCTGGCCTCATTCCAGGTGCAACCAGGAGATCATCCTGGATCATCCGTGAGTGGTCTTAAATGATGCGGTCTATTCAGATTTAATTACACCTTAGTTCCTCCTTGTAGTCCTTCGTCTTTCTCCCATCACGATCACATTCCCTACTCCTTGGACCACGATCACTCAGATCACTACGAAGGACCCACTTCCTATGACTCCGGCGCCAGCTTTGAACCCTACTCCGGATACAGCAGCTATGCAGGATCGGACATTGTTTCCGATGTGCACAGCAGCGAATACCACAGCGAATCCCCCTCGGGTCCTGGCCCAACTGGTCCCGTTGATACCCGTCGTCGTGGTCGGCGCAGTACTGAAGATCAGGTTCATTTAATCCAGGATGAAGAGCAGCAGGAGGACGAGCAAGTGGAGATCGTGGACGAAGAGATCTCGGAGAGTGTGGCCCGTCAAATGCCCGCTGAAGAGCAGTAAGTGAAAGTGCTTTGATTATCCACAAGACATGGTTTAATTTCTTGATCCCCTCTAGAATTGCCGACTTTATGTTTGCCTTTTTGGGTCTGGACTCCAAGGCCTGCCGTCGTCGCTTTGTCTGTGAAATGGAGTTCCGTTCCAAATTGAACCCCATGACCAGCATGGCCTTCCGCATTGTAGGACGTGGCTTCTTCGAAAAGTACACCAATGCCAGAAATCCAGTGGCCAGGGCCACCAACTTTGGCGAGTGTGCTGACGTGAATCCCGAGTGCATTTTCGTGGAGAACGAGAACGCCGAGGAGAACCCAGAGGCGGAGGCACATCAGGAGGAGCAGCAAACGGAAGAGGAGGTGCAGCAGCAACAGCAGGAAGAGGAGCAAGCGGTGACGGAGGAATCCGCCGTTGAGGATTCCCAGAACGAGATCAACCTCCAAGCGGAAAGGCGACATGCCAAGCACAAGAATCGCAAACTGAGCTCTATTGCCGAGCACATTCTGATGCACTAGAACAGCCGTGTTAAATTAATCTATTTATTCGTATTTATTTATTTTAGCTATAAGAGTGGATAACGAACACAAAATAAACTTGCCTCAATATCTGTATGAAAAATGAACAAAATTCCAAGTCTTTTTAAATGCAATTCAAAAGTAAAAGTTTAAGTTAAGTTACAACAGGGTTAAACAAAATCTCACAGAAAACAAAACCAGATGAATACCTACCGCAAATACCTCGAAATGTGACTAAATTGATCAACTAATGCGACTATCAGTCGGGACTAAATCTTCTTGGTCTTTTTCTTTTTGATGGCATTGATTTGATCGGCCATCTGCTCGATCTCGCGCTGGTTGATTGGCTCGTTCTTGCGCACCTGCGTCTTGCTCTTCTGTCGCTGGGCAAGATCGGCGGCCACATCGTTCAGCTTGCTCCACACAAAGCTGAGGAAGCTGGTGGCCAGATCTTGCTTGAAGAAGGCGATGGCCACCAGGGCGATGAGCACCAGCGCCGAGATGGAGTTCTGGTTGAGATCCGCTTCGGCGGCGCGCACTTCAGGCTTGAACTCCAGCTGCAGGAACACGGAGCCCCGGTCAGCCACGAATGTCGCCGATGGGAGCTTGTAGGTATATGTTTTGTCGGAGAGTGTGGACTGCAGCTCTACCACGTAGCTTTTGCCGTCCAGGGGAATGCGTGGGAAGAAAACGGTGATGCCCGGATTCAGTCTGGCTTTGGGGTTCACTGGAGTGCCGACCCGCTGCGAGAATACCGGTGAATCGGAGTTTCCCTTGCGGTACATCACAATGCGAAGGGTTTTGTAGTGGTCATTAAGTGTGGCTGTCACCCTGGCGGTGATGTCCACAATCTTAAGGGGGCTAATAGCCACCAGGTTAATGTCGCGCACATCTTCGCTGCCCACCTTCACCGAGTGCTGGGCGGGAATGGAGCGCTCGACGGTTTCCTTGTCAGGCACCACGCGAACGGAGTAACTGCAGCCGGGCTGCAAGCCGCGAATGCGGTATTGTCCGTTCGCCTCGCTGGTGGCCTCCTCCTGCTGTTGGGGACAGCCATCCTCAGCGGTGGCCTGAACATTTACGCCGGCGAAGGGATCACCATTGAGAGAGCTCACTGAGCCAAAGATGGAGTAAGCATAGCGCTTGCCACTGCGGAAATAAGGAGAGTGATAAGTCCATAGTTCAAGCAAGGTTGTTAAATCAACTCACGTTAGGGTAACAGCAACAGTCTCGCCATCCTTAATCTCGATCATCTTGGAGTTGGGCTCGAATTTGTACTCCTTCATCATGGGTCGCAGGTAATATTGCGATGGCGAAAGGGAATGGAAGTTAATCGCACCATTGTCGCCGGTGACCAGGTTCTTGCGATAGCTCTCACCACCGCTCAGCGAAAGGAGTACTCCACTCAAAGTCTGACCAGCCTCATCCTTGACAACCACAGCAATTTCGCACAGTTTGTGGGCACTGAATGAAGCCGACTGGCGGTTGTAATCGCTGAACACGTACGACTCCTTTTCGGCCTTAAGATCAAAGGCCAGAGACTCCTCAATGGGACCGAACTTGAACTCGCCCGTGATCGAAGTAAGGGTTTCCAGGCTCTGCAACTCTGGCTGATCCGGGAAGGACAGTGTGATCTTGGCATCCTTGATGGCAGGAACGACCTTTCCGCGCAGAATCAAGCCCCTGGTGGCCACAAAGTTGAAGGCAATATCCACACAGTCGCTGCCTCCCACAATCTCTTGTTGCTGCGGCGCAAACAGAAGGACATCGCTCACTGGTGTAATGCGAAGGACTTGCTCCGGTTTCAGATACGTTTCATAGCGGTAGGCGAACTTGCCATCCACTTTGTGGGACTCTGCAACTGGTGTGATCACCTCCTGTCCCAGCGCCTCGGATTCGAGCACAAGCTTAATGGACTCAGCGGTGGGTTCGGTGGACAGAACACGAATACCAGTTTTGTGGGCCACTGCATTAATGATCAGAGTTTGCAGCTGATCGGGCTCCGGGGTAATGAATTTGCTGGGCAACGAGCTGTCATACGTGTGGCATCCCTCCAGCTTGAAGTCGTAGCTTCCATATTTGTTCACACAGAAAGTATTTACCCCTGACGCAATTTTTAGGGTTTCGGTAGGCGCCTTGGGTTCAGAGGGTCCAGTTACATGGGTGTATTTCATCTAGGGAGAAATAGGAGTAAGTTATCATCAATCAAAGTAGCTTTTATTAGCAGATTTACCAATGCACGGTGGCTGGATATGATGGACACCTCATAGCCCTTGTGCACAAATGGTGGCGCATCTTCTTCGGCTGAGGCGACATTCAGGAACACACGGGTGGACTCGTAGCAGAGATTTCCCTGGGGAATGGTCAGTTCATAGGGTCCTGGCAGCATATCCTTAAACACGTACTTGCCACCTGCAATTAAAAAAGCATAAGTTGAATGATATGCAATGTTTTTCTTTGATAGGGTTATCTTAAATAAATCTTAACGCCAACAAGAGCTTATCTGTTATTGTAATTTATGGCACTTATCAACGGCAAATGGTAACGTGGTTATTTGTGTCAGCTAAATTTAAAATTCCACTTACGATGAGCTCTGGCCTTCCACTTGTTCTCGGTGGGCTGACCAGTGGCATCCAGAGCCTGCAGAGTTACTTCAGCGGATGTGCAGGTGCCGGTGGCGTCGGGCAGGCACTGGAGTTCGCCGCGGATCTTGGCACGCAGCTGTGAGAAGGTTATGCCATTAACTGGTGCATTCCGAACCTCAGTCTGCTGTTGAACGGGGAAGAACTGCACTCCAGCGGCTTTGTCTGCATCGGTAGTCAGCACTTCAATGGTGTATTTTCCCACAGGCAGGAAGGCACACCACTTTCCGGTCTCTGCCTTTGTGGTAGCCGTCGTATGGAAGGTGGAACCACTCTTTGTCAGTCCCACATTGTGGGATTTTGGAGACACAACTTTGCCGCACACCTCGTAGGCAGATGGCACAATTGTGGGCAGAGAGGCGGTGTTGATCTGGATCTTGACTTGCAGGGGAGTGAACTGGAGCTGGGAAGACTCCACTTCGATATTTACGGTGCCAGCGCTAAGGTTCTCCAAAGTATATGTGCCCTGGGCATCAGTCTCAGCCACCTTCTTGCCATTTACCTTGACCACGGCTGCCTTTAGAGGTTCGCCACCAGCTGAAGTCAGAACTTGGCCAGAAACGGTAAAGCCTGTGATCTTGAACTCCTCTTTAAGTTGCAGTGTGTCCTTGCCGACTTCTAATTCCAAAAACTTGGGGCTCAAGTGCAATTTCAGCTTGGAATCGAGGTTAACAGCTTGCAACAGGTATTTGCCAGAGGGTACATTCTTAAAGTTATATTCTCCTGATTTGTCCAGCTGGGAAAAGCATGAGGCTTCAGATTCGTAAGCACTGTTGGCACTATTTGCCGGCGCTGACGGGGCTTTCTGGCATTTTGGCACTAGAGATTGCTGAGAAGTAGAAATTTTATATTTATTTAGTTTTTTTTTTAAATTAATGTAATGTAAAATTAATGTAACTTACTCCTTTTTTCTTATAAATAGCCACACCCAAATTTCCGGGAAGTTGTGTGCTGGAATCAAAGCGACCCACAACATCGAAACCGGAGACCACAATGGAGTTAGCCGGCAGCTCGGTGTTTCCGCTGACCACGACTACAGTGTGCTCCGCCTTGGAAAAGTGCCATCTAGGATGCGAAGCCTTCACCACGTACTTCCCGGGAATAATGGGAGTGAAGGAAAACACCCCGCTGGCATCCGTCTTGGTACGTCGAACTTCGCCCTGCTCCGATTTAAGTTCCACGTCCACGTCACGAGCTCCGCCCCCGGAGGCAAGTGCCACCTGTCCAGTGATTCCAAAGCCCTTGAACACAAAGTTCACATCGTGGCCCTGACTGCACACGTCAGTCTTGCCATCAAAGCTCAGTTCCACCTGTTCAGGCTCGAAACTCCATCCCGGAGGAGGGGAAATACTCAAGAGGTAGTCGCCCTTATCGTAAATGGGCAAAAAGTAGTATCCATTTGAAGGCGAGCAATCCGTTTTGTCCTTTAGTGATCCCTGCTTCGTCAGCCTGTGAAACAAAGGAAATTAGGTTAATCACATACGGGCTGGTTAATTTATTATTCAATTAGCGGCCACCATGCGACCAAATCTTATCAGGTCATCCCCACTTTGGTGGGTCATCTACTTACAGCTTGATCTCCACCCGGGAAAAGTCGATCTCGGCGTGACTCTTGATGAATCCACCGCAGCCGACGACTTCCACCTCGCCAGCGTTGGCATTTTGGAAAAGTTTAATTAATAAAATTAGAAAAACGCCGGAAAAAAACCTCATTCTGACTACTAGAGCTGGGTTCACCACTCACGAAAGTATCGATAGTGAGCGCTAGGGCTGCAAAATACTCGGTATTTCGATAAAAAAAAAAGAATCGACTACATTGAGTGTAAGAGGGAGAGAGCAATATCCGGCTAAAGAAAATGTACTACAGTATACCACTTATATACCAAAAAAAATAACGGTCTTATTCAATTTAAATGACAAGCTTAATTAATAAATATTTTAATGACCCTATGTTTAATGTAATTGCGATTCAATACTTTTGAGACTTTTTTAATTGTTGTGTAAACATAAATTGGTTTTGGGAGAAAGGCTTTGCGCTATCTGAATTAACAATTAAACTATAAGTCAACTCCGTAATCTAAGAAGCTTAACATATTTTCAATAGTTGATTTTTAAACACGCATTATTATTCAAAATGTAAAACATAATATCTTCTATCAAATGTAAACCGTATTATCGTTTAACTTTGGTCATAAAATAAATGTGATCGCCCGATAAAGTGAATAACATTATCTTTAAACGTTTGCCATTTGGCGCGTCGACATTGAACACACTTTGTTGAAACAGATAATGGCTTGTCGTATATTAATTATCGTAACCAATTTCCAGCACCCCAAAGCGATATAATAACACACACCCAAATGTACATTGCTGAGTGTGCGAATCAATTCGAAGTAAACCGATCTGAGACCTCAGTCCCCGCGATATAGTTCCAAAGAAATTCATTTCAAGCATCGGTGGTGCTATTGGGGCGCTTGTCTAATAAATTTTCTCGATGATCGCTCTCTAGCACATAAAAAATCCACAATATGGAAGACACTTTGGGTATGAGCTCCAGAGTCTCTGATCCAAACAAAGCCCAAGAGTTGTGGAGCTCTGACACATGCTATAATACCGAGGGGGGAGAGACGACAACGGAATGACTGTGTGTATCTGTAAGTTTGCAACGTCAATTGCCCGGCATTGACTTTGAAAAGTGCGCCTTGAGATCGTCTTGCTTCTTGGCTACGCTCGATTAAGTGAGTCTCGGGTTAACCCTCTGTGCAATCACGTGATATATCTAGATCATACAAGATAATGAGTCTCATTTATAAGTTTGTATCTTGAAGATGTTTCTAACCAGAACAGTAATCAGTCGTCTAATGGGGTTTCAGACAGATGAGCATAATTTTATAGCAGCCACTGAGTATTACTGAGTAATTCAAATGCAGAATAATTTTGTGTAAAATAACATATTTTGATGTTATAAAAAGGATACATTGTTTTTGAAGTGAAACTTCTTTAGGCGCGTTATGGATTTTCGGGGACGGAGTAAAACCGATTCATGACCGTCACGAAAATTACCGTCACGAAAATTGCCGTCACGAAAAAGCGAGGATCCCCATCCCTTTCTAACCGCTGACGAACGATGTCTCTATCCTCCTCTATCCTTTCTCGCTCTCAGCGCGCTCTCAGCGCGCTCGCACAAAGTTGCAGTTGAAAAAGGGGTGAGAGGTGTGAATGTCAAAAGGAATTCAAATCGAACAGGTTGCATACAGATATTAATTGGCACCATAATTTCTATCCATTTTATTTGACCTAGAAATGAAAACACATATCGATATGTATTTGTCTTCTTCTTCTTCTCAATCAGTTTGTTAACTTTTGAGAGTCGCCAGCACATTTCGAGACCTCTAAAATGAAGCGTATAATAAGGCTTTTATTCGGTTTCCTACAGAATTTCAATTTTAACAAGAAAGGAAGCTAGCTTCGGCAAGCCGAAGCTTATATACCCTTGCAGTCATCAAATATGTCGAACTAAATACAAAAAGGCTAAACAGTATCGAAGCTATGACGATTTTTCTATTCATTTTCCGTATTTTCGACTATTGTTCAAATGTCGACTATATGATATAGTTGTCCGATTTTGATCAAATTTAATTCGTAATTCAAGAGTCGTAAGAAAACTCTATATTCCAAAAATCATACTTGTCTGATAAAAAAACAACGATGTTATAAATTTGTTTCCATTATTTCGATATAAATTTTTCGATCTTTCCTATGGCAGCTATAAGATATAGATGACCGATTTTTATGAAACTTTTTTCTCAATATAAACGTTGTTAAAAAACTTGATATTCAAAAAATCATGGGATAAAAAACAACGATGTTATCAATTTATTTCCATTAATTCTATATATAATTTTCGATCTCTCCTATGGCAGCTATATGATAGAGTTATCCGATTTTGATCAAATTTAATCCGAAATTCAATAACAGTTAGAAAACGCCATCTTGAAGAATTCAAGTAGATCTGACGAAAAACACCGGCGTGAGAATTTTTCATTTCATTCCCTCGTATGGGAGCTATCCTTTATAGTCGGCCGATCCGGCCCGTTCCGACTTATATACTGCGTGCAATAATTACACACCTTTTGGGAAAGTTTCAGCAAGATAGCTTTAAAACTGAGAGACTAGTTTGCGCGGAAACGAACAGACGGACAGATGGACAGACGGACAGACGTACAGACGTATTCCGATTCTGCTCGTGATGCTGATCAAGAATATATATACTTTATGGGGTCTGAGGTGTCTCCTTCACTGCGTTGCAAACTTCTGACTGAAATTATAATACCCTTTTGCTCTGCAAGTGTATAAAAATGAGTAGTGATGAAGAAGTTTCACTTCTGTCGTGCGTAGGCTGGACACACCCCTTTTTTTTTTTTAATTTGTAGCTTTCTGCAAAAGGTTTTGATATATTCATTGATTTATTTTATAAATCTCATATATTTTCATAATTATAATACACCTTTAAGAAACTGCTAGAATTGATGGGTTAATTGTTGCACCGGAAGCGTGTGACTCTCCGCTCCCCGCTGTTTTGGCCACGATTCTACCTGTGGCTACCTGTCGTCGCCGTCGATTCGAAACTAATTAGCTGACCAGCGCCGGCATTTGCATCTTTCCCGGTTCGCTCGGGTGTCGGTCAGATTTACGATATGGGTCTTTTTGGCAGCCGGCCGGACAGACAGATTGTCGCGACAGTGGCAGATCGGATCGGATCAGCATTAGGTTTTATGGCTTGCCTGCCATTCCCGCAATTAGAACCCGTACTTAGACGTGGCGCTGATAAGCCGGCCAGCGCACTAAGCAATAATAAATACGGTTTTAATGAAGTGCCAAAAGTTCGTCGGGCTTATCTGTGGGTTATGTCAGCGATTCGACGTTTTTCGGAATTCAATTAGCTGCGCCACGGAGATCGAAGATCGGGGATCGGTTCCATGTCCCAAGTCACAAAGGGGGCACAACAGAAGCAAGCCACACGAACAAAAAAAAAAAAGAAACCCTAGGGCTGTGCAGTGAAACTAAACCGCTTACAGTGGTGCATATTTCAAAAAGCAATCAAGCCACCCCTATTATTAACCAGAGGGAGGTTTTAAGTACACAAAGCACAAAAAAAAAATAAAGAAATCAACGGAAAACACTGCGCAAAAAGTCAAACACGCTTTGCTACTTACGATCTCAATATGGACAAGGGGAAGTTTGTACAGTGTGACAAGGTTAAGATAAAAGTGGATTTTGTTTAATGTCCTGAACCTCGAAACTTTGCTTTATATTATACAAATTTCACCATTATAATATTTGAAAAAGAGACTTAAGCAATGAGCTAAACTTATAATGTTTCTTCAAAGAAGGGCTAGCTTTTAAGTATCAACTTAAATTTTTTTGTTTTTGATCTGTTATTCATTTCGACCCAAACAAAATTGTAATGTCCCTTTTAATATAATTTATCCAGAGACCACTGTGTTTCAACTACACCACCACCGGAAGAGTCTTGCCAAAAATTAATCACACAAAGTAAATAGCGCAGGCGCCCTTAAGTATGCCTAGCATCCTCGACATGCGCGGAAGCGAGAGCAAGAGAGTCGCTCCATCTCCCTCTCTCGCCTGCCTGCTCTCGTATGGGAAAGCAAGTGCCGTTCGCTCAGTTCCCGTTCTCAAAATCATTCTCTTTCAAATCGCCAACGCGAACGGACGTTCGTTAAACAAGAAACCGGTAAAATCGAACATATAGGGGCAGGCGCGTGCGTGCGTGCCTAGCAGAATAAGTAAACCTTTTTGTTTAACTACCAAGATCGAATTTCGCCATCGGGTAAATTACTCAAAATAAGTGCAAGTCGTCAACTCTGTGCTTTGCTGGCCTTTTATCGCAGACAAGAACTGATAAAACGAGAAAAATATCTCGCAAAACTCGTTCTCGCCGGTTCTCTTGTGCAAATTGCCGATCGCGGAAAATAAAAACAAGCGGCACCGCGAAGAAAATCCGTCCGTCTAGACAAAGAATATATAGTTTCTCTAAAAAGGGCATCGTCAGCAGCCCGAGAGGGTAATCTCCGTAGATGTCGCAGCTTATCTAAAGCTGTCTCTGAGGCTGTCCCGAGTGCCGCCGGTTTACATAGTGTATATATATAGTGAGTGGATCGTACATATATAGTGTACATAGTGCGACAAAGCTCGAGTGGGAACAGCTGTCGAGTGCCCTTGAGTGGGTGGGCAAGGCGAGATCGTCGTCATCATCGTCAGCAGCATCGTAAGCATCTGGAGGCCCCGGTCGGTCTAAAATCCGCAGTGCTCACCAATTATGACAGCCGAGACCCTCAAGCCGTTTATAACCCCCACGAGTGCCGACGATGGTTTTCCGGCCAAAGCGACCACCACGGCGACCGCCCAGCGCCGCACCCGCCAGCTGATCCCCTTCATCTTGGGGGTCATCGGTCTGGGCCTGGTCGTCGCCATTCTGGCTTTAACGGTGAGTTTCCCCTCAAGAAACAGCAGGTCACCAGATCAACTAGGTGCAGATACTAAAGCCATCTTAAATCCTTAATAGCAGATCATTGAACAATCTTTATCATACCTACACCTTTCTTACCTTATAAATGATATCTCTATTCTACTTTCGATAAATGATCATTATTATTTTAGATACTTTTTCATAGGAAAACAAAAAGTTACACTCAAAACTTGAGTCATGAGAACTCTTTGTTTGTTATCTACCTATAGTGCGAAAATCATAAACAATTTCTGTCAATAATTGGAGTAGTTTTCTTGGCGTTGTATCTGTGATAAGGCGGCCTTTCGTGTGAAGAATGCTATAATTGTATTGCCTATTATCAACTCTCAAAGGGACACAATAATACAAAGATTCCCATTATTGATTTCCGAGTGGAGTAGCAAATCTTCATTTGTTGTTGTTTTGCTTTTGTTACCATGTGGTAAACCATGACTGTTGGAATTCCGAAAGGTGTGGAGATATCAGTTATTGGTGGGTGTTTTCCCCGAATAAAGATATGAATGAATCGTTATTGGCTATGTTGTTAAAAGATATTTCAAGACCCAAAGTGGAGCTATCATGGTTATAATTGCTTTATATGATCGCTAACTTTACCACTTTTAAGCTTACTACTATTTAATAGTTCTCTGTCATCATTAAAAACACTCCAAACGAGCTTAGTTTTAATTTCATTTCAAGATTAAGAGATTCTTTTGACCATGAACTTTTTTTGTAGACTCTGCTCAGACTTAAATCACAGATCCCCCCGATTCTTCGGAAATGTTTATTTCAGTAGCTTGCTAATAAAATTTGCAAGTATATATGTATAGATGCAAATTGGACTTTAACATATATACATATATAGACACCCCCGAATTCGAATTCGCAATCTAAAAATATTTAACCTCTGGCACGCTTCAGCTTATAAAGCTGTTTGTCACAAAGTCTTTGTTGATGCCAAATTAAAAGCGAAATTCCCCAGATGCATATATTGAAATAAAAACAGATTTTATGATCCGTGACCAGATCCGTCGCAGATACATTAACTATAATTTGGCATGAAACTATATTTAGAGTGGGAAAGTCGCCGGCTTCTTGGCTGATCAAGCGATGTCATCACCGGCACGTCTTTAGGCCAAATCGGTTCCTAATGATCCAGCTAATCCAAATAAAGCGGATGCAGATGCCGGCCGAATGTTTATCTGTACTTGTCTGTTTTGTTTTCGTTGAGCCAATTTAAATGGCACTGGGGATTGTTCTGCTCTGCACTCGTAGCCGATAAATCTTCGACTGGGATGGGATGTTGGGTCATGTTTTCGCCTGATAACTTTGTGGATGACTCTGCTCGCCGAAGTGCGATTTCGAATTGCTAAAGATTAAAATTCTAGAGCTGAGTTTGCCGGCCCCCCATCCCCATCCCCAATCTCCATTCCAGAAATCTCCCAAGACCCACTCAGCTTTGGCTTAAGTGAACGGAAATCGTACAATTGTCAATTGACTTGTAAATGATTGGCTTCAGCCACTGACGTGGGCCATAAGTTTTGTTTTCCCCATAAATCTCTGTTATGTCTTAAAGTTTCTGTTGTTTATTGTTTTTTTTTTTTAATTCAATTTTTGCTTCCCGTTTCTGACATCCAATCGAAGTGACCTCGACGGACGACCCTCATCATCTGGGGGTCCCTGAGAAAGTGACAAACTGCAGGCGCTTCAATCGATCTACAGATCGGTCGATAAGACCTAATGGAAAGTGGTTTACTGGAATCCAAAACACGAGCCTCAAACAAGTTTCTTGGGCCGTGGTGTCCATAAATTATACAAGAATTCAGTACAAGTTTTTATTTGTATATTTTTCCCCGTCTGCGCACAGTGGCTTTAGTTGAGCCATTCTTTTTTGATTTCGGGTGGCAGTCGAAACATGAGAAGTGTCTGTATATAAGGCCTGTGCTCGGCCCGAATGTTAATGATCCATTAAGCAGATTATGTGCCTGAGTGGCGATGTCGGTACCTCGGTGTATTTTCTTACGAAACCCCACTCTCTCTCTCTCCTCTGATCCCCCATCCAGTCTTTATCTGTTTGTTCAGTTATATTGTTATGTTTTTTGGGTGTCAAAAGTTCGCGGCACGGAGTGTTATATGATGTGCTGCGCCTTCGCACAAACTATAGATGTTTAATTGGGGCTTACTCAATTAATTGCCAAAGTGCTAATGACTGAATGATTACGATCTAGTTTGGATAAGTCTATATCAATTTAATTCAATTCCAGATCTGGCAGACTTCGCGGGTCACGCATCTGGAAACGGAAATTAAGAGTCTGAGGCGGGTCGTCGATAATCTCCAGCAGCGATTGGGCATCCATTATCTGGATGAAATGGATGAGTTCGAAAAGCAGGTGAGCCATTGTATAAATCACTCTTAAGCATCAATATTTGTATTTTTTTTTCTGTTGCTTCGGGCCGTCTGTAACATTTGTCTGAGGTAAATACAGATCTCTCGCTTTGTTTACAAAGTCGAAACAAAAAATAAGTTGTTATTCTCTGAGGCAAGTACTTAAGATTTTTTAATGAGGGTATGCTGGTCTTTTGTTGTTGAGTCTTTTATCAAGATAATTTTACATACACTTTTTATTGCATTCATTTAACGGTAAAGAACACCCAAGGTATTTCTTAGTCGATAAGACTTGTATTGCTCTTTTAAAAAGAATGCCTCAAAAAATGCCCAGATATATTTTGTGGTTATTGTGTGGGACAACAAAAAATATTTATAGAAATATGTGCTAAAATATAAATTCGGAGCGTTTTCATCTGTTTTTCCGTTTTTTGCCTTCGCTGCCTTACCAAAAGTCTGCTGGGAATTGTGATAGATTATTTTAATTGTATTGTCTCTTTCCCCTGGGAAACAATCAATTAAAATATTAGAAACATTTGGCGCCAGCCGCTGAAAGTAATTTATGGGATGCAAATGCCCCAGTGACACAAGGCAAAAGCCCCAATAATTCAGGAAAGCTACTATATCTGCAGATATATAGAAGTCGTTCAAGGCTCGCGATGGCTATTGGTTTTATGTGACGATTGATCGGATCTCGAATGGCCTAATGGCAAAAGATCGTTTCAAGATTTTGAGATTTATTTATATTTTAATGGCTGGGCATCTGTGGAGGCAATTCGCCCAAGAGTTTGTACGCCTTTAAATATATCTATATAGATATATGTATGTGTGGGTATATATAATATGTTTTTGAGGGAGGCGCCATCAATTAGAATGATGACGAAACAGCTTTTGCCGCGGGCGTGCGTCTAAAAATGAAACGCGCAAATGAATGTGCGACTTGTGGCAGGATTGTTGTGCCAGCTGCAGTCACGTAGTTGACCCAAAATGCTGACCCCGTCCCATCTTCGTTGCAGTACGAGAATGCACTCATCGACTTTCCCAAAAAGTTGGAAGACCCCCTAGACGACGAGGACAGCGACGACGTCGACGGCCAAGATGTGGATCCCATTGAGGACGAGGAGGAGGACGACGAGGTCTACAGCTCTCAGGACGATGACGATGGCATGGACTACGAGGACTACAGCGATATGATAAACAAGCTGCAGCAGGCACACACTGAGCAGACCACGCCCACATCCGAAACCACCGAAGAGGGCGAGGGCGAAACGGACAGCGCCTCCTCCGCCTCCAATGACGACAATGTGTTCGACGACTTCACCAGCTACAATGCCCGCCGCAAGAAGCAGGAGAGGTGAGCAAAGCGGGGATTCCCGGGGATGGTGTGTACTTAATTAATTCATGGATTTCCCTCCGCAGAAAATCTCGTTCGATTGCCGATGTGCGCAACGAGCAGCAGAACATTCAGGAAAACCGCACGGAGCTGCAGGAAAAGCCAGCCAATGAGCCAGCTTCCAAGGAAAGGTAAGAATATTAAATTAGATACATATGCTTAAAATAGAAATATAAATTATAAGTAGAAGAGTACATCTTTATCCCTTTAATTAACTACTAAAATTGTTAAATTTTCACCCACAGCTCCACCCCACTTCACCATCGTCGCAGAATACACTCCCGTCAAAGTCGACTTCTATTCCGCAAAGGTGTGTACTCGAAACAAATCCTTACAATTGGCAGAAAACGAATACCAAATCTCCATTTGCCCCTCTGTTAATTTGCAGGTGAATCTCTTATTTCAGCCAGATCCAAGGACTCGATGCCAGCCGCCCACTTTCACCTGAGCAGCAGAAGGCGTCACCAAGGAAGTTCGGGTAAGAGGACACTTATTCTGCTCCCCGCCGAAATCAATTTAATCATTTAACCCTATTCGATTCCTCAGGCTATCATGGTGACATGTACATAGGAAACGACAACGAGAAGAACTTCTATGAGGGGCACTTTCAAGTGCACAACGGCGTGTTGACGGTGACCAATCCGGGCCTATATTACGTATACGCCCAGATATGCTACAACAACTCGCACGACCAGAACGGGTTCATCGTCTTTCAGGGCGACTCGCCCTTCCTGCAGTGCCTGAACACGGTGCCCACCAACATGCCCAACAAGGTGCACACCTGCCACACCAGTGGGCTGATCTACCTGGAGCGGAACGAGCGGATCCACCTGAAGGACATCCACAACGATCGCAACGCCGTCCTGCGGGAGGCGAACAACCGCAGCTACTTTGGCATCTTCAAGGTGTGAAAACGATCGAGAGAGAGAGAGAGAGAGAGATTATCCCTGGTCAGAGGAAGCCAGCTCAAGCTGCTCAAACTGCTCGTGAATGTGGTTAATCGTCAGCGTTGATCCATTAGTTCGTAGTCCCTAGTCTTAGTCACTCATAACCTAATCTCAATCCGAATCACGCATACTGCATACTGCAAACCACACGAAAATCGTATTTATTTTGTATATACTCTTTGACCTTAACTGAACGATAAAAAAGTGAATAAAATCTAGTTCAACTTAGCTGGAAAGTGTGTGATTCAATAGGGGGAATCTAATACTTTAATAGTCATTACAAATATATCATCCAATGACTGATTTATAATGCTTGTTTTTCTGTTCAACTGAAAAGATAAAACTTAAGCTCCTTAAACTAAGAACCTTTCAAAGGAGATTAGTTTAACATCAGCATCTCCTTCTCGTGAACAGTGTCCTAATTGAAATACCAGCTTACTGCGCTCTTTATTAAAAATTGTATAAATAATTTTGTCAATGGGCCAGTGGACCGCAATGCAGGTGAATAATATCCGGACCGGGATTGTGCAGCGAGTTGAGCTCCTGCCCCGGGAAACATTTGGTGCATCGCCATGGGAACCACAAGAAAGCACCTGCTCCGGATATTTCCGTTCCCTTTGGGCACCAGTTCCCCGAATCCACCTGTACACCGGATTTCGGACAGTTGGACGCCAAAAAAGGGGAAATGCCGAGGGGGCTCGATGCCAACTCCAATGCTGCTGCGCTGCAATCACGATTGCAGATTGAAAGGGACTAAAAGTACAGTCATCACGCATGCACATTAAGATGTACACAGGACAATATTAAGGTGGCATAACAAGCTGATTCGCCCTCAAACAAGCACCTCACAACAATGAAAGAAAATCAAATGGCAAAGCATTAGTGTTGGCTAGTGTTAATAGTAGCTTTGACAAATCTGTAAAAGTAACAAATTTTTAATATGAATAAACCTCGCATGGGAAATTTCTTTTCAATTTTATATGAGTCTGTGTATGAAAGCTATGAGTATTGTAAGAAAGCTATATTATGATTAAATTCTTATTAATATACCATTACGAATAATTTTGTGATAAAATTGTACACAAATCAAAAGATGAATTGCAAAAACCTAAGACTTGATAAAAAAGCAATAATGCTCTGTTCGAAAATTCCAATCCAAGTTGAGTGTGTTACTGAAGTTCACCCCAAAAGCAAATAGTTGAGGAGTTCGTCGGCGGAAATAATTCTGGGAGGAGTGGAGGTCCTCTGGCGAGCGGGCTGAGTAACAGGTGGCTTTTGCACGGGACCAGCTCCACCAGATGCGAAGAGAGCAACAGTTCGTTCCCGGAACAAGTGTGTATGTGCTTTCGGCCTGGCCAGAACGTGTGTACATGCTTCCCAGCTGCTGCACCGCTTTTGGCCAGCCGACACATGTTTATGGCCATGCGCAGTGGCGATAAATCGAATCGAACCTGGACCGAATCCGCTGGGGAAATGGCAGACAGTCGGACGGGAAGCTTTCCCACTATTTACCTGACTTTCTGCCATTTACCCCCGATGCATCAGAAGTCGGAGTGCATTTATTTGGTTGCAAAGCCAGCCTCATTTGCAGTGCGTTTCTGGTTTCGGTGCAGTGCGGTTAACCTTTAACTCCGCGTGTTCAGTGATTTTCAGGCGAGTTTGCAGATTTCTAGTTAACAGGAATGGTAAGCCAGCCATCGATTTTGAAGGTTAAAGCCATCAGCTCGGTGAAAGCTAACAGGTGTCACTTCATTACAGCTAAGCTAAGCTAGCAAACTTAACTGTTATCCCTTCATCTTTATAATAATACTAAAAAAACAAGAAAAGAAGCTAGCTTCGGCAAGCCGAAGCTTATATACCCTTGCAGTCATTAAATCTGTCTAACAAAATACATAAAGGCTAACAACATCGAATCTATGACGATTTTTCTATTATTTTTCCATGTTGTTCATATGACAGCTATATGATAAAGTCGTCCGATTTTGAAGAAATTTAATTTGTAACTCAAGACTCATTAGAAAACTCTATATTCCAAAAATCATGATTGTCTGATGTAAAACAACGAGGTTATAATTCTATTTCTCTTATTTCTAAATAGATTTTTCGATCTATATGATATAGTACTCCGATTTTTATGAAATTTTTTTCTTGATTTAAGAGTATTTAAAAAACTTTATGTTCCAAAAATCATGGTCGTGGCATTGAAAAGAACGACATTATAATTTTTTCCCATTATTTATATATATATTTTTTGATCTCTCCTATGGGAGCTATATGATAGAGTTATCCGATTTTGATAAAATTTAATCAGAAATTCAATAGCATTTAGAAAACGCCATCTGGAAGGAATCAAGTCAATCTGATCAAAAACAACGGAGTAAGAATTTTTTATTTCATTCTGTCGTTTGGGAGCTATCCGATATAGTCGGCCAATCCGGCCCGTTCCGACTTATATACTGCGTGCAATAGCTACAAAACTTTTGGGAAAGTTTCAGCGAGATAGCTTTAAAACTGAGAGACTAGTTTAGGCAGAAACGGACAGACGGACAGACGGACAGACGTACAGACGTATTCCGATTCTGCTCGTGATGCTGATCAAGAATATATATTCTTTATGGGGTCTGAGGTGTCTCCTTCACTGCGTTGCAAACTTCTGGCCAAAATTATAATACCCTTTGCTCTGCAAGGGTATAACAAAGTCTAAGTAAAGCATTGAGATCATTTATACGAACACACATATATAATTTGTACATGACATACTAATCTGTAAAGGGAACAACAAATTTACAACATTGGTAGACATTCCCAGTTCTTCTCTCAAGAAGATTCCCAAGTTCTATACTTTGACAACGAAACAGCTATTCCTTCTTCTCGCCCAGCTTGGCCTGGATCTCGTTGAGGGTCTTGCCCTTCGTCTCGGGAATCAGGAAGAGTACGAACACAAAGGCCACTACCGCGAAGCCGCAGAAGATCCCAAAACAGGCAGCTGCCCCAATCTGCTCGTTGAGCACCGGGAAGAGCAGCGTGACGACGAAGGCTGCCAGCCAGTTGGTGGTGCCGGCAATCGATCCCGCCAAAGCCTTTACGTCCTCGGCGAACAGCTCGGCCATCATGACCCAGGGAACGGGGCCGAATCCCACCGAGAAGCCGATAATGAAGACGCAGATGGCCGTCAGAGCAAGCCAGCCGATGTCCGAGCTCAGGAAGAAGCCAAAGTAAAGGGACATGGTTAGGGTGCTGATACCCATCAGAAAAGCCGAGATCAGCAGCAGTACCTTGCGGCCCAGCTTCTCGATGAGGAAGATCGAGATCACGGTGGCGATGGCCATGACAATGCCCACAATGATCGTGGAGAAGCGGGGCTCCAGCGAGGATCCCGCCGACTCGAAGATGAACGTCGTGTAGAAGACGATGGCATTGATCCCGGTGAACTGCTGGAACACCATCAGGGCGATGGACAGGAAGAGGCCCTTCAGGGTGACCCTTCGGCAGAGCCGGCTGCTGATGCTCGACTGCTCCGTGGGATTGTCGGTGGCCAGGGTCTTCATCTCCGCACTGACATCCGCATCCTTGCCGCGCAGGAACTTCAGCGACTTCTCCGCCCGCTCGGACTTGCCCTTCTGAGCCAAGTAGACCGGCGACTCCGGCATCCACATGAACATCAGGAAGTAGACAACGGGCAGAATGCCGCAGGCGATGTTGAACCACCAGGCATTGGCGAAGGCTCCGATCACATAGGCGTATAGGATCCCGTGGACGATCAGCAGCTGGAAGAAGCAGCCCATGATGCCGCGGTACTGCAACTCGGCTATTTCGGTGGTGTATATGGGGCTGGCCACGCAGAAGGCGCCGCCGCAGAACCCCACCACGAAACGTCCGAGGAGCAGCATCGCGATGTGCATCGCCAGTAGGATCAGCAGCCAGCCGACGACGAATGGCGGCAGCAGGAGCAACATGGTCACCTTTCGCCCGATCCTGCCGATCAGGATGCCCACCGGAATGCAGGAGAAGGCCGCTCCCAATGTCATCAGGGATCCCACCAGACCCCATTCCGTGGTATCCGGGGTGAAGTCGTAGGCATCGCCGCTCTTGACCTCGTTCTCCACGGGTCCCGACCATCCGATCACAGCTCCCAGGCAAAAGGCTCCGAAGGCGGCGATGGCGCCCACTATGAACTGGGTGGCGACTCCCATTTTGGTAGTGAAACGCTACTCAAGTTTTAGTTCGAAAAGTCCTCAGAATCATAAAATACGCACAGAAATGTTTAACAGAACAATGATACGAACACTAGATTGTAAACGACTTATTAGGAGGTAATAAAAAAAAGAAAGAATTTTTAGATTCTATGTTTAAAAAAAATATATTATATGTAAAGATATAAAATTGAATTTGTTACTCTTTTTTATTTTGTCTGTTTAGATCTGTTTTTATTTCAAGAACACAAAACAATTGACATTCTAACCTTTGATGTGGTGTTTAAAACGCATTTTTCATTTATTTATTATTATTAGTTAGTATTTTTTCCACTGTAAGTCTTGGCCATCCTCAACCTCTTTTTTCTCCCTTTCCCAACGAAGCTTGGCTGCAGCTGAAAGCTTTCCTTTCCTCTCCCTTCCCCTCTTTCCCCTCTTTCCCTCGTTTTCCCACCTCCCACACGAAGGCCTTCGGGTGGCTTCGTGTCCTTTCGGCCGCAGCGAGTCCTGTATAAAACGTGGAAGCTCCGGGACTGGCCGACACTCTTGGTTCCGCCTTGGCTGAGCACAGAGGTTGAGAGTAACAGGTACAGTGGCAACTGGCTGGCAGCGACGAGCGCTTCCTTTGTGGTACTGGCGTAGGCGTGACGCCATGTTGTGAAAAGTGTCTGGCGAAAAGTGAAAAATTCGCACGGAAAACTGCACTCGAACGTCGCGAAAATAAACAAAAAACCCCAGAGCAATCCAAGTGAGTTCAGGAAAGTGCAAACTTTTCGGCCAGTGTTTGTGTGCGGGCGAAAATTACGCAAATACTGCACAGGATTTTCCATTTCCATTGATTTCGCTGAGGTGGGCGTGTGTATATATATATATATATATATATAGAATATATATAGATATACGGAGTGTGTTTGTTCGTGGGAGGAAAGAAAGCAGCGCCGACATAATTCCGTTTAATTTATTTGCAACTGCCTGTATTCACTAATTGGACAATGAAACTGATGAATTGTTTGTTGGCCTGTTGACAAAATACCTTGGGCACTTCCCTGAATAACTGATACATACACACACGCTGGCAAAAAGCCTGGCTAACAAGTTGGCAACTTCCCCGAGGACAGGACGTCTCCTTCGTTGGCTTTAAATATTTAAAGCCAGAAAGCTTTTCCCGGCCCCCTAATTAGCCGCTTCCTCCGCTGACAGAATGCATTCACTCAGTTGCCGGCCAAAAGCCCGATTCAATTTGGCCCAATTTTCACAAAAAGGCCCTTTTTTCTGGCCCAAGAATATATATAAAATATCTGTTTGTACGGAGTGGTAGTAGTATCCATGGTTGCTGCGACAAATTCAATTAGGACGCTAATTTAAATGCCCTGCTGGGTCGCATTTGTTCGCTCTGGAAATCTGATTGTCGCTGAAACTCAATAAATTATTAGCACTGACTCCGCGTTTGATGTAGGAAAACCTAAGACGACAGCGGAATCAATCAATATTAATCATACGACCCGTGGGCCACTCGGGATGCGATTTCCTATACCCGTTCTACCTTGAGTCCTCTATTCCTTGAATCAAACCAAACCGCACTTGGGTGGTTTACACTATTAAACTTGGATGGGATCTTAAAAGGAAGTAATTTATATTAATTTATGTTAAGCATACGCCCTGTTGTCCTAGCACACCTATTGATGTATTTGTACAAAAGAGATTTCATGCAAGCAATTCCTATAATGTTATTCTTGCGTTCAAAACTCTCACCTTTCCAATTAAACATGTTACTAGGGAGTATTTAATCTTTAGGATTAATGATTACAAACTTAACGTTATAGATTGTTCTGAAGTGATTTGAAAAGATTTAATGGGATGTCATGAAGAGGAGCTTGATTTAATTTCCCAACAGCACTTAAACGCTCTATAATACCCAAGTTATAAGGACCGCATCACCCCGAGCAACAGGCGAGTGCCTGGCGAAACCCTGCCTGAGAAACCCTTGCAATTGAGGGAAATGGAAATGGAATCTGCTTTATGCAGCTGCAGCTGCGTTTAATCTGGATTAGAGCTGGAAAAACAGACACAAAACCATCAACATCAACAGCAACTGCTAGGGGACTGGTCTTCTTAGACAAAAGCCAGCCAAGCAGCAATAATACAATGAAAGGGGCAACGACGAACCAACCAACAGCTGCGGGCGAGACGCAAAATAAGGTTCTTCACTACAAGAGCGGGAGTGGCCATAGAAAAGCGCTGGAAAGCAGAAAGGAAAGCGAATGAAAGGCGACGGCTGCCTTGACATTTAATGGGGGAAAAATGAAAAGCAAACGTGGCCACAGGTACGAGATAAGTGGGAAGAACTATGGGGCTGAGAGGTAAGGGGAGATCCAATGTGATTACCATATATTTTCCCTCCATGTCATATGTTCTCCGCTTCCAAATGCGTAGCATACTTATGTGCGCCACCATAAAACGGAGAAATGGAGAAAAGGAGAAAGGAGAAACGTAAAACGGAGAGGGAGAGGGAGAAACAAGGACGGGATGAGCATTTCAATGGCAGTTGGCATCCGAGCAGCAATTCAAGTTTCCCATAATTGTCAGCCTGGCTTTTGTCAGCGGCCAAGAATGCGGGAAAGTCAGGAGAAGGCAGAAAAGTCCTGTGCTCCTGCGATGAAGTTTTCCCTCTAATTTGCGAAGAATGCCGGGCATTTGCAGGCACATTGGAATTTTATTGATTTATATGTCCCCGATCCTTTTGTATATGCATGAGGCTGCGGGATTTGCTTCATTAGTCAGTCGACGGAGATGGGCAGATTATTCAAATACCTTTCGCAGTCCCGAAAATTTCGGGTTCCTGCTGCTCGTTTGCATAATTAAGCGGGGAAATATGGAATTTCACACGCCATCAAGTGGCCGCGAAAAGATGACACCTGATACACACACACACACACACAAACACCAACTAACAATCCACCCACACAGTGGCACACATACACGTACAGAAACAGCGAGGACCTCACTTTAAAGTGCAAATGTAATTAAAAGTTTTTACGCACCTGTCGGAACGTGGCAGGCATTAAAATCCGTTTTAATACCTCCTTTTCAACCGTTTTAACTGGATTTTTCCAAACCAACTTTTTCCTTTTCTTTAGAGTTTATCTCTAGAAAAAAATGGGTATTAATTCAACTTGGCTTAACTTGGGAAAGTATAGCTTTTTTAAAAAAATGTCTTTGCCATTGTTTCTATTTCCATGGAATGAAATTTAACAATTATTCTAAGCTGGTATAAGAAAATGCTTCAATTCAAAAAGCGAATAAATTGTAACCATTTATTTTTCTTGAACTATTAACACTTTAAGATTTATAATGGTTTTCAATCAATTCATACTTTCAGATTTAAATTCAAATTCTAGTTTACGAGAGGGTGGCAGCTGCTAGCGAGCCGATGGCCAAACGATTTGAAGGACCCGGTGGTGGGGCGATGGCGGTGCTGCTGGTGGCAGCGGTGGTGGTGCAGTGCATCCAGGCGACTCCGCAACGCACCGCCGCCTTTTCGCTGCAGGCGGCCGTGGACGAACTGCATCGAAGGGAGGCGGCCAAGTATCCACTGAACGCCCCACCGCCACCCAATCTGGACGAGTGGGACGAAGGTGAGTGAGATGGCGTGGGAAAATCTTGCCGGGAAATTGCTTCCCTTAGGGAAAACTGGAGACCTTCACCTTTGCACTCGCGTTAGCTGGCATAAGTTGATCAAGCAATATCCCAAGAAAGTTGAACTTTGATTAACCTTCAAGAAAAAAGGGAGGCAAGTCCTTTCCGTTGTTGTTTGTTTTGTAGTATATCAATATCAACAGATTTCTTGGTATTGGATGATTAATTATCTTGCTTTTGTTGAAAACTGTTTTAACTATGTTGTTGAATAATTAATGGTTTCAAGGATGCTTATATCATCTTACTAAAATTAATCTACAGAAAACTCCAATCTTGGCTAAAAAACTTTTGTTACAAAATTTAAACTTTTAAACAACTAAATGACTCAAATGAAGATTAAAATTAGAGTTTAAAGCTTATTTAGTATTTGTATTTTATAAAGATAAATACACTTTATTATGAGATAATAATTCAAACCTTAACTTAATAAACCAAAAAGACAAAGGCACTCACCTAGAAATTGTTTGACACTTTTGGTATGAGTCAAAATAATCTTGTTATTCACAATCATCTAAAGCTTTCATGTTTAGGCATTCAGTCTCTATCCATCTGCCAATTTTCAGATATAGTTGTTATTATTAGATTTGTGTGACTGGGTTTCGGGACAGGCTGTCAACTGCATGTATAGATTATATAAGAGCAAGTCGTGGCCGAAATCTGAAAGTGATATCCCTCACAGACGGAAAGTCAGAGGGAAAGCGAAAAGCGAGAAGAAAAGTAGGAAACCCGCATGTGGAGTGCACGTGCCTCGGAAAGGCAAACCCTAAGCACAGATTTTCCGGATTTTTCCCCCGCCCCCACCACAGTCACATGTACCGTTGTTACTTTTCCTTCGACTCCCTCGTTTCTTTTCTTTTTTCGGGCACACCTCCACTCACAACCACCTCCACTTGCAACTCCACCCCGCACAGATGGCGATTTGTTTGGCAAGAATAGGAATCGGAATCGCCATCGAGTTAATAAGGCACTTGGCAAGTACTTAGAACGCGACGAGGACAACTACGGCCAGGATCGCAACCTGGGACTGGGATTGGGTCTGGGCCTGGGCCTGGGATTCGAGAACGGAGCAGACGACTTGGGCGTCAATAATCTGCCATTGGGCGATGAGAAGAGAAAGCGCTTCTCCTCATTTCGGGAACGTGACGAGCAGTTCGGTAAGTAAAAGCCACAGAGCGCATAAGCACGCACCACGAAATGGATACTGCCACTATGGAGGTCCTTCAACTAGCACTAGTGCACTCGCCAACTTAATTTAATTAGTACAATTAAGAGATACTCTTCAAGCACGCATGTGTATATCAAATGTTATTCAAGAGCACTTAAATTAAGCCCTTGCAAAGATTACATTTTCAGTTTGAACATTAAGTAGTTTTAAGTCAAATGTTCTAACCAAACGACCACCACTTTCGGGAATTATCCTTTCAAGAAAAGCCTGATTGAGAGCCCCACTAATGTACAATTTTTAGCACCTCACTCGAGTGGCTACTTTTGAATGCGAATGGCCGAAAATAATTTATGGCTCTAATCCCAAAGTGCTTCCTACCGTTCTGACCCAAACTGTACATATCTATGCGTGCGTTCGAGCATGTGTCCACTTGAGGCGCCAATGGCGGAGGCACGGAGTGGATTTGGCCAACAATGGCCTGGCTAAAACCACTTAGCTCCGATTAACTTGTGAGTGCTGAGTGGGAGGATGCCTGTTGGTCCGCTCGAGAGTCCCAATCCCGATGATGAATGCAATCAGCTGGAAGCCGCTCACAGCCGACAGATCCTGCCTGTCTTCCTGTCATTTGATTTAATGGCCGGCCCAACAACTTGATGCATGTCCCGCACACACACACAAGCGCACGCACTTACACACACACACACACTTACACAGGAAGAAGATTTATCGACAGTCTTTAGCCGTTTTTCTGGACTGCCAAGGTCAAAGTGAAGTCATTGCTCATTGATTGGGAAAATAAATGGTCGAAAATCAAGATATTATCAAGTTTAAAGCCGTAAAATACAGGGAAAATGCATTTTATTTAAGCTAAACTTTATTTATGGTGTGATAAGGTGTTGTTTTATTATTTTTCTGAACTTGAGTAATCCATTAGGCTTAACTTATTTTCAAAAGAGCTTTAAATCAATTATTATTTACTTTTACAGGCAAGAAAGGGTTAAAATAAGTTCTACAGTATTTTATAGTATTTTAAAATGTATGTTTCTTTCTAAAAAAGGTATAAATTAATAGTTAATGGAACCACTAGATAAGAAATACATGGAAATTATACATTTGTTCCCCAATCTCTTCCAGATGGACCCGTTCCATCGGCTTTCCGTGAGCGCGAGAACCAGCCATTGAACGCAGAGCCCGCGCACAATGAGCTGACGGAGCAGTTCCTGCGCGAGATCGAGGAGGCCAGGGACCGTGATGCAGTGCGTCAGTGGTGGCGCCATCTGGACCAGGCCAAGAACCAACAGGAGCCGGAGCCCCAGGACGCCGAGCTGTTCGAGCAGAAGAAGCGGATGCGAGTGCCGCCCTACTACCTGCTGATGCAGAAGAAGCGCTCCTACCCGGTCCTCCCGTGGCTGCCCTACAACGGCGACAAGAGGAAGCGCTTCCCGGTGGCCAAGAGGAGCACCACCAACTCAAACCCGGAGTCGCCGCTGGGCAGGACCGATGAGCGAGTGGCCCAGGAGCTGAGCGAGTTGTTTGGCAAGCCCAGCGAGACCCAATCGCACGCCGAGGAGAAGCGCAAGCGATCGGCGGACGAGGAGCCGAAAACCGCCAGCCATCAGCCGGAATCTCCGCCAGCCACGGCCACCGCCTTGGGCGACATGCGGCTGGAGATCAACTTCCAGCGGGTGAACGTCACTGCCAAGGAAGCCTCCACATCCGCTCCCCCGACGGCTGGCGAAATGGTTCAGCACGGCGGACACGCCGGTCACCACGGTGGTCATGTGCCGGGAATGTCACCCGAGTACCGCCACCGCAAGCGCAGTGACCACTCCGCGCATGGCGAGAACGTCGAGGATCCGGAGGCGGATGAGCACGACGAGGAGGGCGAGGAGAGCTCCGACGAGGACGATCATGATGAGTTCGACGAGGAGGATGGCGAGGGCGACTTGGATGGCGATGAGGCCGAGGAGCACCGGCGCAAGAAGAAACGGGCTGCTGCCAGTCTGTCCGGCAGCAGTGGTGGCTCCAAACACCTTCGTGCCCCCACTGTAGGCCACCTGATGCTCCGGGCCAAGAAGTCCATCGATTGGTCGCAGTACTTTGGCTTGGATCGCAAGAAGAAGTCCGCCCAGAAGAATGAGTGAGTTTGCTTGAGGTTCTAATTTCTAAAATACTTTTATTACTATATCTTTGTTAACAGGGAATTCAAGAAGCGGAGCGAGACGGACAGCAGTGGCAACAATGATGACAACGACGAGGATGAGAGCCCCGAGGAGGAGAAGAAGAAGCGCGACTTGGATGTGGAGAAACTGGACAGCATGGACAGGAAGCTGCAGTCCATCGAGGACTTCATCATCGACGAGACCATCAAGTACACGGGTGCCCACGAGGGTCTGAACAGCAAGGAGGATATCCGCAGGATTAAGGACCATGTCCTCTCCCGCTTGGCCACCGCCTACAGCTTGGAGAAGATGCGTCGGGCTCTGGACAAGTTGAGGAGGTCGGTGGAGAACGACAACCACCTGATGCGCAATGCCATCGAACCGGAATCGGAGGAGAACGCCTTGGACTCCAACTACTGGCAGGCCAAGAAGTCCGTGAAGAAGGATCAGGCCGAGGATCTGGCAGAGTAAGCAGTGGTTTACTTGTTAATTAAATATTTATAATCTTTAAATTAATCTTATGTTCTAGGGATGAGAAGCCTCCGAAGGACATGGAGAAGAAGAAGCGCAGTGGCTACTTGCGCTATCCGGAGCAGCCAAACACTATGGAGGAGGCTCTCAGCCTGGGCAGTGCTCCATACGAGACCCTGAACGACGCCTACTTGGGCAACAAGAACTACATCGTGGGATCCAACCAGTGCCCCATCATCGAATCGATGGCGGAGCGTTGTCGCGGCGTTGATCTCATCTCCGGGGACATCAATCAAGAGCTCTTGCCACTCTGCGGCGTTCACCAGATATGCTACTTATGTGTAAGTTATTAAATATTTATTAGGTTTACAAACAGCTCCTGACAATACAGCTTGAATTTCCTTTTCAGGGCGCTTCCCAGGTGGCCTGCGACTATCAGTATTTGGCGGAGGCGGACGGCGTGTGCGGCGATAGCCACGAGTGCCAGTCGGCGGCCCGCTCCATCCTGATGATCCTGCGCGGATCGCCCGGACGGCAACTGGGTCCGCGGGAGTGCTTGAAGAACCCCTGCTTGTACAGGGCCATGAGGGAGATCGGGCTTTAAGCGGACTGTGCCGGACTGCCGCCCAGAGTTTTCCTAACGTCTTTTTGTGTGCGTTTAAAAAGAAAAAACAAAAATCGAATATCGAAAAATTGGAAAAATGGAAATAAGAAAATAATGCCGTAATGCAACCCAGAGAGAGAAGATTTAATATGAGCCCAAACAGAAACAAAATACAAACCATGCTGAACTGGCGAAAATCAAACCAATTGATTCCAAACTAAACAGTCGTCGCATATAAAGACATAATATTTTGATGGATTTTCCTGTCTGCCTTTCGGGGCAGCAGCAGCCAACTAGAGTTTACCAGATACCTAAAGAGATACATCTATATATATATATATACAATTTCGATTCTGTTCATCGCAGTAGGCGCCCGAATGTGGCCCGATTTATTTCGTTTTAAGTGTTTAGTGGGAAATAACATTTTTCGAAACATATTTGCAAGTTTTATGAATGTTTAAGTGTACAAACGTGATCATAACCGAAACATATGCGTAACCAAACAAACAAGTATTTAATCCTCAACCAGCTTCAAGTAATTTGTTTCGCTTCGACATCTTACGGAAAGCAGAGCTCACATTGGCAGCTACTCCTCCAAAGTCATCGCTAGAATGCTTCCATTCGGTTCGACTTGGATGTGCATATATATCACCTATATCGCAAAACAACACATTACACTTATAACGATTTTAGCCTACACCGAGGAATGAACTATCTGTGCGAAACTCACTGGCAGAGTAACTAACTATCAGAGACTTCTCTCTCCCCGCATTACTCTTCTACAGATGAACATATACATAAATGTGTTTCAACGTGCTTACAATAAATGGACATAACTAAGACAAATATTTAAAACTCTAACAAATCTATAGATGTGATTATTAATATACAAGGAGTTTAATAAATGTATAAATCTTTTAGGGCAGCATATACCAATCTGAACAGCAGCAAGACGTTTGGTTGCAAAATCAAAATATTATATTATATTACAGTTTGAAAAACAAAACAAAAAGAACGTATTTGAAAATATTTATTGCTATACAGTTATCATAAATGTCGAATATAAATATATCGGGGAAATCCCATAAAACAATTGTGTTTTACTTGGGGTTTGCTTTTTTGTTAAGCTAGCTGGAGATTGTCTGTCATTCGTAAAACATCGTTTTAAATGTTTTCACAAAATCATGAGCATCAAAGTCACTCCTGCATAATGGATCCTTCTACACAGGCTGTTGTTCCTTTGGGACGCAAAGATAATAACATCCTCTTTCGAAGACGCATTTCCTTTCCCATTTACCGGCGCCCTGGACTACAGAACAGATCAGTTTCCTCGTCATTTACTGCAAACTATCTCAGGAATGTCGAAAAAACAGTAATGGACTAGCGTAATAATTATATTTATTTATCTCTCATAACATTAAACTCATCATATAAAATAGTTCTCGTTACTTATTTTGGGTAACGGCAAACTTTTAAATTTAAATTTTTGTGCTGCCAATCAGACGTCGTCAATGCTGCCAATGTTCTGCAAAAGCTCTCTGCAGTGGTTCGGGTCCTAGTTACCCAGCTATTTACTTTGGTTTTGTTTAGACAATACCGCAAAACGGTCACACTTTAGTGAATACACCTTTGTGTTTAGCCAAGACATGTTCCCAAACTAGCGATGACGTTCTTAGGCCTTTTCGATAGTACCGAACACGCAAATACTTTGTTCCATCTTCAACACGTTAAAAACAACTACTACAACGTCAGAAATATTTTTATTTTTATCTAAGCGCAGACAAAAAATAAATCCAAAAACTTTCTGTTAAACACAGAGATTAGTGGTTCAACAAAACCAGCAATTGCAAAACAGGAAGATTATTTTAATCACATATTGACCCTCAAAAGTTTCCCACCCTGTGGTAAGTAAGAAGCACAGCCAGGCGATTTATTCGCATGACTCATCGCGAAACGAGTTTTTATCAGTCCGTTGTTTGTACTTTTCTCTCGTTCATTCCTCGAAACACAGTTTGACGTCATTGCTTGGGCAATCATGAAAACACCAGTTTCCGCTGCTGCGAATTTAACCAACCCAAATGCTGCCAGTTCTGGAACAGCAGCCGTGCAAATCGTACCAAAAACAGAACCCGTCAGTGAAGAAGGAGTCCCCATGTCGCTGGACTTTCAGAACGCGAACCTTACAACATCCACCCCGAATACCAATAAACGTCCCGGTTCCCTGGATCTGAATAGCAAGGGCGCCAAGAACAAACGGATTTTTGCGCCGCTGGTCATCAACTCACCAGATCTGCAGGCCAAAACACTAAATACCCCCGATCTGGAAAAGATTTTGATGTCGAGCAACCTTATACAGACGCCGCAACCGGGCAAGGTATTCCCCACCAAGGCGGGGCCCGTCACCGTGGAGCAGGAGGCCTTTGGCAAGGGATTCGAGGAGGCTCTGCAGAATCTACACACCAATTCGCAAGCTTTTCCGGCCGTCAATACTGTTCAAAACACCACAACAACTGGCGGAACAACCATGACGGCGGTTAACAATGGCATCAGCGGAGGCACCTTCACCTACGCCAACGTAGGCGACGGCTTCCCGGTGATCAAGGATGAACCTGTGAACCCAGCCGGCTCACCGACTGTCAGTCCCATTGACATGGAAACGCAGGAGAAGATTAAGCTGGAGCGCAAGAGGCAGCGCAATCGTGTGGCCGCCTCCAAGTGCCGCAAACGCAAGCTTGAGCGCATCTCCAAGCTGGAGGATCGCGTCAAGCTGCTCAAAGGCGAGAATGTCGATCTGGCGGGCATTGTGAAGAACCTCAAAGATCATGTGGCGCAACTGAAACAAAAGGTAATGTTGCACATTGAAGCCGGTTGCACAGTTCCCCCGAATTCGACGGCCTTGCACGCGGACCAATAACATTTAAGGAATTCGGATGGGGAGGAGAAGGACGATGGAGAGGAAGATGTGGCACTGGAGACTAATACTCCCTCGAATCGAGAAGTTCCCGAGCAGTCCACGCCTCTGGAACTCTTTTTAAGTGCCACCACAAGTGCTCTAGAGCTGGAGGACACGCAAGATATCTCCATAAACAATAGCGACCTTCTGGGGGAGAATAGCGAGAACGAACAGCCCCTGGTGCTCTACATTCTCTCGGACGATGCAACCTGAGGATTTGTGCCTTTTCACTTCGTACCACGGCTTTTGGTCACTAGCTGCAATATCTGGAATGCTTCTTAAGTGTTTTGTTTACTTAGTTCTTAGTTTAAGCTACCATAAATCAAGTATTATCTGTGTTGAACGTAAGATAATATATAATGTAAAAATACACGTATATATTTGTATGTAATTGATATATACATTAAAAAATTAATTCTACACCTAAAACTAATTTATTCATCATCCTCCTCTTCGTCATCATCGTCGTTGTCTTCCATAGCCTCTGCGTCCTCTTCCATGGCGCTATCGGCCTGATCCTCGTCGTTCACATCGTCCTCTACGTGCAGTTGGAAGCCCTCGCCCTTGGTCCACGAGCACTTCATGGTCAGCCGGAACTTTGCCATCGGTTTGCCGATTAGTTTCAGGATTCTCGCCTGCTCGGGCGTCAGTACCTTGCCCTCCTCGCAAACGGTGTAATCACTGTACAGTGTTACGATTCCCTTCTCCAGTTTTGTGGGCAGACCCAAAGATCGCAAGTGCGGCTCCATTGAGTGGGCAAAGTCTTCCAAAGCACCAGCTGGCAAAGTTACTGTCTCCGTGGCCACAAAACCACTGCGCGCGTACTCCACGGCCCAGTAGTTCTCTGCCCACTCTAGAACTTCCTTCTTGGATTTGTCCGTAAAGAGCAGACCCACCTGTCCAGTCAAGCGCTTGGAGAGCTATATATTTACCATTAATACAAGAAATATTAAAAATCTTGTACTCTTTATTTACCTTGTGCAAATCCGACTCCACTTCCTCGCTTTTGGTGCGACCAAGACCAATCTGCATTACGCGATTCTTGCCAAATATAAACCGAGAGTTCTTTTTCCACTCCTGTCGCAGATCCTTCAGCAAACTGTTCCTCATATTTTGAACTTGGAAAACGAATATGTTTGGGTATTTACCCACACAAAAGCGAATGTCGTCCACAATCCGCTGTTTCCAAGCCAGACCTTTGCGGTCAGTTTTGGTCAGGGAAACTATATCAAAGGAATAGCAGTTGGTTAAATGTCAAAATCAGATCCATTATATTTAAGCTCTCACCTTTCTTATCACGTTTGGAGCGCGGCATGTCTGTATCTGTTCAAAATCAACTTTTTCTGAGCTAAATAGTTTCGCACAACAAGTAAACACGTGCGGGCAACTAGAGATGGTATCGATAGACCATCCAACTATCGTCCATCGGAATTTCGCGCCAAGAGTTGGAAAACTCCTGCGTGCCCAGCCCTGTCCACTTCGACGTTTTCCAACACAGCTGCGCGTTGAGAAGAGGAAGAACTTCAGGTCCGAGCCGTAAGAGGTGAATTAACTAATTAATAAGTGATCAAACGGTGTAAGCCAAGTCTGAAATCAAGTGCTGTGAGCTCAAGGAATACAGAAACGTTTAAAATTCGCTTGAAAACCCAGGCGCAGTGAGTAAATTCACCTAGTGCGTCGTGTGTCGGCTTGCGACCGCCATATTGTCGGCGGTCGAAATTTTCCCCAAATAACTGCGCCCACGCACTTTATTGATTCGCTGGGCTGCTAATTGGATGCTAGCTGCCCTTGGGCCTTTAATATACTGTTGCGTGTGGTACTCGCATTGCGAAAACCCCATTACAAAGGGAAATGGACATAGCTAATTTTCATTACCGAAAGCAAATAGGACGCCGATGACGTAATTTTCTCCGTCTTGTTCTTTGTGAGCCGTAGTAAAAAGTAGGGATGGGGCCGTGAGCCAAATCTCCTTCAAGTCACGCACGGTTTTCTAAGTTAAAATTGCTTCCAGGAATGTAAAAAGTCAAAATATTAAGTTTGGATAGACAATTAATACTCCTGAATAGATTCTAGTATTTAGAAAGTCAGTGTACATTATTGTCATCCTTGGTTTCTCTTTATGATAATATTTATAATTTTATAACATAGCTGAACAACAAAAAAAATTGGGCATTATAAAAAAAATTCTAAGAAAAAACTCAAAGAGAAAGCAATAAAACAAGTCCTGGCTGTGGGTATAACGATTTTGGTTTGGATTCCATTTAGAAAAGCATTAGTAGCGCTGATTTCTGGTTTTATGTATGAGTGCATGAATTCAATGAAATCCAAATTAAAATTAAGGCAATTTACCGTCACCCCCTTATCAATGGCATACATCTCCCGATTAGTTTCCTCCTTGCGGAGGCCATAAAGTTAAGATAAAAGCGTAATCTGGCAGATAGATAAGCGCTCGAAAGTTTCAACAGGTTGGAAACTAACTATAAAATATTACTTCATAAACTGATGAAAAAAAAAGTACATTGACAACAACAGCAGGCTCTTTTAAAGCTTTTTATCTGCAAGTTTCAAGACTGCCGTTAATTAGTATATTGTATCTCAAAGTTTGGGTTTTAAGTTCTACCTGCACACCTGGCAACATTACTGCCGCCGGCAGGTTGGCAACCCTGAGGTCTCTCCTCACTCGCTCTCGCCTGCGCCATTCCCATATGCTGCTTCTCTTTTGCGGCGGCGCATGAGCGTGTGTGTGTGGGGAGAGAGCAGAGGCGAAACACAGATACAGCGGCGCGGCGAGTGTGTGCAACCTTTGCCGTCCGTCATTCTCATTCGTTCGTTGGTAGTGTTCGTTGTCGTTTCAGTTTCAGTTAATCGAGAATGTAAGTAACATTTTTGCTGGCCCAGAGTTGGATGTATCTATGTGTGTGCAACTGATGAAGTGTGTGTATGGAATTATAAAACGAAAATTGCTAAATATCCCGAAGGAAAAACACGTGTAAAGCCGACTATGAGTAATCACTTACATGCATCTATACTTGGAACGCAGAAAAATCGAAATTCGCTCCACCAGGCATCGATCCGATGCCGAAAAAAATTCTACGCAAAAAGTCAAAAGTGTGAATTTGTGCAAAAAAAAAAAAATTGGAAAGAAAGAAAAGAACATTCCCCATTTGCCCAAGTATTGGTGCATGTATGTGATGCGGTGAGATTCGCTTGTAGCTTCGTATTTCTCATCATCATCAGCAGTTCATCGGTTAAGTTGTAGGCGGCGGACATAGCCGACTTCTATATATACGCATATATAGCCAGCTATATGTACACACAGTACGCCAAGATATAGCGATACATATATATATAAACTTGGATGGGGACACGCGGTTAGGTGGGTTTCCTCGCCAAACTCAACATACTTGGCGGCCGCCTGTGGTAGATACATTTTCGGCCTCTCTGCGGCGTTTGTTCGCTCTCTTTTGGGCCCCCTTGCTCTCTTGAGCCCCCTCTTTTCTCCCGATTATTTTTATAATTCTGTAGCGCCGCACTTGGAAACACGATTGGCGGCCCCACCAACACCATTACCACCACCCAGAACGCACCAATACGAACGCACACAGCCGCACGCACACAGCCCCCATAAAAGTTAGTAACTTTTTCGTCCCATGTAGAGAGCCGTAGTAGCGGTATCTACAGTGTAGAGGAATTTCTACATCTTCGGGGAGGGGGAACTGGGTTCTTTGAGGTTCTTAAGCTACTGCGCATGCTGTTCGGCCGGCGCAGATAAAGTTTAAAGTGTACCCGTCATCATCTCGCAGCTTGCCTATGGTATTTGCAAAGTTTTCTAGCCCTACAATTAGCTTGACCATATGGGTTACCCCTCCATAACGCGTATCTAAAACATTAAACCCTCTCCCACCTGTGATTTTTTTTCCTTTCACTAATTAATTCATTCAAGCAGATGAGCAATCTGCGTGGTTGAAACGAGTTTTTTCTTTTGATTTATCCGATAAAAACTACACACATATTTATGCCCATTTAGGGAGTGTTACGTTAATTTACGTTACGCCTGGCTTAATGTTTTGGCATTTGTCGAACAGCCAGAAAAACATGTCAATTGACCTAAAAACGCGTTGGCAGACCGCACCCACCCCCTTCCATCGCCACGCCCCGCCGCCTTTTGTTTTGACAAAGGGTCAATGATTTTTCAATTTGGCGGTCGATCCGTGTATTTGTGTACCAAAAACTTTCATTACTTGATTTTTATGTAACCGTACCGCAATGGCTTCTTGATACCCTCAAACTTATATGTACAAAAATTTATCAGCTTAAATATTTTTCATAGTTCATAACAGTCATATCTTTAAAGTTGTTTTTCGTTTTGAAAAAGATGCTGTGAGTCATTTGTTTATTTAAGACTTTTAATAAAATAAATCATTGTTTATTCGACACATGTTTTGGCCCCAGTTAGCCAAGCTGGACTGTAAATCCAATTGAACGCGGTATTTGTGGGATGGTTGGTGGTGCTTTTATGACGCCAATGTGTGCCAACCAGAGATTTTTCCATTTCAATCATCAGTTGGCTGGCTGCATTAGCTGGCATTCTTGTGCTTGGTTTTCGAGGCTTCCGCCGGGCGGGCAAACAAAATGTTTTTTGTCCAGAGCGCAAGTTGTCTAAAAATACCAGCAACGCCCATATGCATTTCCACACACCGATTTTCACCCCCTCCAATACAAATTTTGCTTTCAAGCTTTCTCCAGGTCGGGCGGAAATTAATCGATTTTCTGTCCTCACGTCCCTTTCAAAAAGCCAAACAGGAAGTTGATCCTCGGTCGAAAGTTTGGATAGATCCTATCAGAAAATTCTAATTGGATTACGTGTGACGTGTGGATTAATGACTGTCGCATATTTTCTTCCTGTTTTTTGTTTATTTTTTCTTCTTATAATTACTGCACGTTTAATCGATAGAAGTTTACTGAGTGGGCAAATAATTGAGTGCGTCACTGTATGGGGACTACAAACAGACTGTCTTTAGCACGTACATAAATATCTATCTTTGGCACACACACAAAAATATATAAACGCATTAAGGCGAGCCGACTTTTGCTCCATTTCTCTCTCTTTTTTTTTTATTCATGGTTTATTTTTATCATTGTTGTCGAACTTGTGTATTTCACATCACACTGCGAAATACTCTCTCCACCTTCGGCCTTCCATAACCCATAAACTGAGCTTCGAATAGTTGCATAGTTGTCACACGTGCGACCATGTCCAGTGCTGGTTTTTTCCTTTTTAAATTAGCCATTCCGTCAGCGATTAGTCAATAAAGACCAGCTGCGAGTCGATGAGTCATCGCAGCTTTAAATTCAACACTTTCCTCGAGCGGAAGCATGACAACAAACTAAATTCGTACGGCATACTCAGGAGTTATCGTAGCAAGTGCATCGCGGGTATATTGGACATGTCTGAAATTTGATTTGTCTTTATCAACAATTGGCACTTCCTGCTTCCTTGGTTGAAGTTATCTATTGCTTAAACCTTTTCAAACGAATGCCTAAACCTAAACCTAAACCTTTAAGCAGTATTTTCTGATACCTTAAATAACTTTCATTGGGTTTAGTTTGAAAATTAGAGTAAATGGTCGCGATGATAGTAGGTGCCTATATACCCCTGCTGTGCCAACTGATCACTACAACTACTTGACTAACAAAAATTCGCAGTGTTGTGCAACTACTGTTGGCTGTGGAATTTCAGCTTAATAACAGTAATCCGCAACAGAAGTCTGTTAGTCAGTCAGGTGTTTTTTAAAGCAAACTGCTGGAAACCGTTAGTCGAGATAACGGGTTAAGGTGGACTCACCTACATTTCTCCTCCACTTAAAAACACACTAATGCTCTTGTTTACGTTCTAATTTATTGCAGAAAGCCATTGTAAGCAACTTTTGAGCGGCATATCGAACTGCGTGGCATATTTTATTAGTTTTGTGAAGTAACCGAAAAAAAACAACAAACAACAAAATGTCGACAGTCGATAAGGAAGAGCTGGTCCAGAAGGCTAAACTGGCCGAGCAGTCAGAACGGTAAGCTGGTACTTTAATATGTCAATCATTTAATTTTGAAAATTGGTAAATAAAATACAATGGAGGGTTTAAAAGTGTTTTTTGGTTTTAAGTTTAGATAAACCTTTAAGAAAATATTTGAACCTATACCATGAGACTCCATTGGGAAAATTAAAGAACGTATTTTATCTCGTCCTAAATTTATCTTCTTTATTTGTGTGACATTTTGCTTTCGATTTCTGTGACACACGAGATTAAATGTTTTTTCAATTACTAATGGATTTATCTCTGTTTAGCTACGATGACATGGCCCAGGCCATGAAATCCGTCACAGAGACTGGCGTTGAGCTCTCAAATGAGGAAAGAAATCTGCTCTCCGTTGCCTACAAAAATGTGGTCGGTGCCCGCAGGTGAGTCGATCAATCACGGGCTGATTAATGTCGCCCCATAGATTGGAGTTCAAGTGCTAAACTGTAAATGTTCTACCCCATCTCCGGGTGTGTTTAACATGTCCAAAACCAGGTCATCGTGGCGTGTCATCTCCTCCATTGAGCAGAAAACCGAAGCATCCGCTAGAAAACAGCAGCTCGCCCGTGAGTACAGAGAGCGTGTGGAGAAGGAGCTGAGGGAAATCTGCTACGAAGTTTTGGTAAGTGGTGGTCCACAATTCTGCGCAAGTCTCTTTTTGACGGATTTATGGGGTTGTAATTGGTGGTCCATCTAATTATTTTTATACCTACAACTCACTTGGGCGTTCAGCTAAGTTGAAGGTGATGAAGCTGGCGAACCTGTCAGTCGCCTTGATGTATATATTTATGTATATCTGAGGACCCCCGCCCTTGGCAAGCCCAGCTGACGAGGGTGTTGCTTTGGCTGGGTTTTCCAGAGGGCGGGCCCCGTTTTCTGCTCTTCTTCCTTGCTCTAGTGAAATATAAAATTTGTTACAATCAATAAATCTATTTTTAAAATGAACATTTTCCATGTTCCCCACACACACTGGTTTTTTGCTTGTGTGTATATGGATTTTATATTGCCTTACACGGATCAGAAAATAGACCATGGCCAGGGTTGAACTTGGGGTTTTCCCCCACTCGCACTTCTTGTGATTGGGGTTCTTATATTGGATTAAACTCAACTCGTGCTTGATGGATTTTTAAATGAAAAATGTGGCAGTACAGGGATATCAATAAGCCAGGCGGCTTATTTGGTTAATTGTTGCGATTGTGCGCTCGTAATTGATCTGAAATTAATTGAAGTGCTTGTTTTCTTTGCTTGCAGGGACTTCTGGACAAATACCTTATTCCAAAAGCCAGCAATCCCGAGAGCAAGGTCTTCTACCTGAAGATGAAGGGTGATTATTACAGGTATTTGGCCGAGGTTGCCACAGGAGATGCACGCAACAGTAAGTATTTTGGAAAGCACTCGATTACAGTCACCCAAGTCCCATTGATACACCTGAATTTTACAATAACCAATTTTTTATAAACCAAACAAAAACTATTCTTGCAAACACAGCCGTTGTCGATGACTCGCAAACCGCTTACCAGGATGCATTTGACATTAGCAAGGGTAAAATGCAGCCAACACATCCCATCCGTTTGGGTCTGGCCCTCAACTTCTCAGTCTTCTACTATGAGATTTTGAACTCGCCAGACAAAGCTTGCCAATTGGCTAAACAGGTTAATAACACACTCCGAGTCTTCTTTGCTCGATCAAGCGAAATGTATGGCAAGCGTATGGCAGCGGGCAAGGGCACACAAAGAATCACTCTCCATCGACATTTAAAACTTTTCTGTTCTTTAAAATTGTTTCTCTAACATTTTGGTATTTGTTTCTTACTTTTTTACATAACTGAATCATGTGTAAATCGTTAAGCCGTCGTTGAGGACTCGAAAAAAGCCTATCAGGAGGCGTTCGATATTGCAAAAACCAAAATGCAGCCCACACATCCAATCAGATTAGGTCTTGCACTCAACTTTTCCGTCTTCTATTACGAAATTATCAATTCACCAGCGAGGGCTTGTCACTTAGCTAAACAGGTTCAGTTCAACTTATACATGTCTCTTCTATGTATACTTAATATCGCGCTTACGATTACTAATAATCCAATGGAAAGATTCAATTATTGTTGTTTTGTGACTAAACTGAGTAAGCTATCCAGCGACTAATCACCAACCTAATAAGCTTTAATCCCAGGGAAGATGTATACTTAAATACCAAGGCGTTGAAAAAGAACATTTTTACAACATTATTAATGACTATTAAAATGGACAGATTACATTTCCACTTCACAAACAAACAAAAAACTAACTTTAGCAACTACTCCCCTTCATAGACAGACTTTTTGAGCCCTACTGAAATTCCACACTTTTCGAAACGCCAAGTATATCCGACCTCCCATCCTCCCCCAAACTGCATGAGAAATGCCGAAAACTTTGCCTGTGAAATAACGAACATGCGGCCTTTGCTGGTGAACACTTTGTTTTTTATTTAGTTAAGGACAAAACCACTCTTTTGTTGTTTTTATTTTGATTTACACACACTTGCTTTCGAGTTTAGTTCGATGAAGTTGTTTAGTGAAGCCAATTATGAATGTATGACGAACCTAACGCCACTTTGAAAATGCTTTTGTTCTACCAACTTGCATTCGCCTTGCCAAACATTTCCATTGATTAAATACTCCTGAGAACAAATACTAACAATAACTTTTTTTAATGCCCAACTAGGCGTTCGATGACGCGATAGCCGAGCTGGACACACTCAACGAGGACTCCTACAAGGACTCGACACTCATCATGCAGCTGTTGAGGGACAACCTGACCCTCTGGACGTCCGACACCCAAGGCGACGGCGATGAGCCACAGGAGGGCGGCGACAACTAACCAAACAACTAAGCAAATGTTTCCTTTTTGACTATGCAAATATTATTCAGTAATACAAAACAAACAAAAACCAGAAACAACAAAGAGAAACAAATATTATAAAACGCAAACCAGCAAAGCAAAACAATTTGAAATGAAACGATAATCCAGGCGAGAGCAGCAGGCAGGCAGGATGCGCGAACATTTGAGACATTTACATACGAATTGAGGGCAGGATGCTTCAGTTCATTTGGGGCCGATGGGCCGGCATTTGAGGCCCTTCCCTCGATTGTCACGGGTAGTTGTTAGCCGGGCTCTGATTGCAACAGAGCCCAAAATACATAGTCAAATGTATAGACAGATGCCGGCCGATCCGACTCAAATGTAGCCTCTGCAACTGCTTAAGAAATACAGAAAATACAGCATCGCCGGGTGGGCCGAGCTATTGCGAAGTGTCCCGGAGTTTGGAAGGATTTTTTCCGATTTTTGAATCAAATTAATCTAGCTGATAATTCGTAAATGTGTGTTTTTCCCGAACAAAACTACCAAACTCTGGGTGCTTCAACTTTGTTCGCCCTGGCGATGCCTCGTGTGGACTTCCTCCTTACAAACAAACAAATAAATAATATTCCTAACTGTATACACAAGAAATGAAATGAGATAATCGGTTATTTTACGTTTTTTGCAAGTCTAAATTAATTATTTAATTTTCGTATGGCAACAGAAACAACTGCAAAAGATACAGCAACAACAACAACAACCAAGCGAACCAAATGAGAAAAACAAAAATAAAAACAAAACTTATGTATTATTTGTAATTCTTTTTCTAAACAAATAAAACCAAAAAAACCTAGTTTCCCGTTTTATGTTTTATTTCAATTCGAGATCCGTTTGATTTTGGTTTTCAACCTCCCCCCACACACACAAAACAGATGCAAACACAGACACACACAGACAGGGTTGCATTTATAATGCACGTGCGGAAATCGGTTCAAATCCCATGAATCAGGAACCATATCTGTTAGAGAAACGTGGAGAGAACGGAAAAATACAGAAAATATATAATTGTTCATTGCTATTTTTTATACATGTCTTACATAAAACAAAAGGGTTAAATCTACAATTGCAATTTCTTTGTTGTTTTCTCTTGGTATAAACAATTGTGAAAAGCATAACTCATATAATACATACATATACCCAACTGTCGGTCAAATGAGTTTTCGAACGAGTAGAAGTCTAATTGTCCGGATTCGGAAGTCAAACAAATTTTGTAAATGTGCAACATGGCGAAGGCACGAGTTTTATTGTGCGGCAATGTCTGTACAAGTTTCCAATTTATTTGGGTATAACTCTATGAAGTACTTAAGCCCAGAAAACGTTTCCCCAACAAAGAAACAGCCATCAATTGTTCCTAAAATCTGGCGATTGTTTCTTAAACTTTAATTTTATCGTTTAACAAGTTTTCGACTTCTTCAATCTATAACAATGCAGCCTGCAAATCAGCAATGGAAATATTATAAAAAATTTAAATGAAGATCGAATCAAAATACATAAATATTGTGAACTAAAACTATTCAATTTTTTAATTTACATACGTGAAAACTTTGCATGTGTATTGAAAGAAAATATATTATTGTCCAACAAAACGGTAACATACAGAACATATGTATGTATGATAAAAGTAAATGTATATTTTCGCAATTGAATTTATCGCTATATTATGAATGTGAGGAATATAAAAAAAAAAAAAAAAAAAAAAACAAAACAAAAAAATATATATTTAAATAAATGAAACACTTTTGCCGCAACGCTAATAAGTCGAATCCCAAAACATATAAAATAATAATATTGTGAAACTGCAATACATTCATGAAACAGAGTAAATGACAACCAGATGATAAAACCGGGTGTAGGCGTAAATTGTATGCATATAACAGAGGCAAAGATTGATGTATGAGTGGAATATTTAAGTTTATTGAAATTACAGTTTCTTAATTACCAACAAAAAAACCAAAAAATTAAATAAATAATACAAAAAAAAACACACCGAATGGATTTCATTTTATTTTGATCGAGGTTGCAGCTTCTAAAATGTCACAAAACAAAAAAAAATGTTAAATTTAGGGGCAAAATTTAATTTGGCATGAACTCAATCAAATTTCGGGTATTTACTAAATTTAAATCTTTGTAAGTAGGTGTCAAAGTATTTTTTGTTAACTTTAACTAGCCTATTTTAAAAAGTTTATTTGAAATTAACGGACGCTTTTATCATGGCCCGCAATCCAAGAACTTTTTACCAGAGACTCCTTTACTTCGCCTACTTGTTAACCAAAGGGTAAGGAAAGGCAAAGATAGAAATCTTTTAACGATTTTTGTCCCATTAGTTGATTCTTCCAAGGGCTGCTCACCATTCTGACAATGGTTCTGGTGATAAAAAGGACAACGACCCTGAAAAAGATGATGGATTGCGCCAAAGATGCGGAAGACATCTACCAGTGGATTTTAATCTTCTTAGTTCAAAAAAAAATTATGAAAAAATTGCTAAAAAGAAGAAAGTTTACCCAAAAAAGAAATGCTTTAAAAACGTCGACGAGCTGCGAAAGTGCTTGAAAACTATGCAAGACGTTATTGATTACGTTCATCCCATGATACCCTATGTAAGTTTTATCAGACACTTATTTGTTGTAGATAAACAGGGAAAGATGTTGTAATTTTATGCTAGATTTTTAAGCAATTTCTTTAGGAGGAAACGTTGCAGTATTCAAAGTTAGTTTAAGTCCCAATGAAACACTAAGAATTCAAAGGGCTCCCCTATCGATAGCGGCTATCGCACATTTCCACCGATGACAGGCTCCAAAGTCCCCCCTTCTCAGCGGTAAAAGCTTACGAAAGCTTTTACTCGCCCAGTGATGAACAGCTGATCACCAGCTGACCGTTTGGGGGCTGAACGTAAACAAATTACTTAAGTGCTATTTTCCGCTGGTTGCGACTCGCGAAAAGTCCGTGCATAACAGATAAAACGTAGCAAAATTCGTCCTAAGGCCAAACAAATTAAAGAAATCCGTGTGAATTGAACGCAGGGGTATTTTAACCACCCAAAGTTTGCATTGCATCAGTACGCACTTACAGAAAGCCCGTGACTGTGTGCGTGTGTGTTGTGTATGCGTCTGGTCTGAAGGTCACCTTGAAACGTCAAAAGCAAAAGCGAAACTTGTGAATACCGCCTGTGAATATATATCGCTAGTAACTGAAAAGCCACGGCAAGGAGCAGTAGTAGTATTTATAGCCCATTTGGACTCGGCCCAGCTCCAGCTGCGCGGTTAAAATAGTTAAAGAGTAAAATAGTGATCGGTGGGGAGATATTATCCCTTTGCCATAGTGCATAACAGTTATTCCCAGTGTGTGTGTTTTGTGCGACATCCGTTAATAACCGAGATACAGATATAGTAGAAAAATGAATTCCGAGATTAATCAACGCTTCCTGGCCCGCGGCTCGCAGAAGGACAAGGGACTGGCGGTCTTCACCAGCGGCGGGGATTCCCAGGGCATGAATGCCGCCGTTCGGGCCTGTGTGCGTATGGCCATCTACTTGGGCTGCAAGGTGAGTTGGTGACCTCTGTCAAGTACTTTCCGCCCCCGCAGCATCGAGTCTGTCGTCCAACCCCAAATAGACCCACATGAACCCCGAAAATTTACGTAAAACACCTGGTAATTTGCTTATCAGCAGCCATTGAACCACGGCAATACAAAATTGTTATGCCAGTTAGATAATCTCTAATCGGTCCGCGAAAGATTTTCAAGAATATATGTGTATATGCACATTGACATTGGGTTTATTTTCGGGCCACTCTCGCATGCGATTTATTTTGGCTAATTTGTTTCGTTTTTTGTTGTCGCTCTTGGTTTCTTTTCGGCTTATTTTCATTTTCAAATGAGTTGTTAAATGTTTTAGGGTATTTGGGCACTTTTTGCCCTCTAAAATATGCAAATAATTGGTGAATTGTGGCCAATTGATGTTGATTAAAATCCATTTATTTGAATTCAATTTTTTGGGGGTCAATGAAAGTGAAATTTATGGCACGTGACAGAAGAAAATTTTATTGCTATACCTCCTACAGATTTGCATAAAAAATTGTATATATTTCATGAGTCTGCTGAATACATTTGCTTTTTAAATGGCTGCTAGGCGCTTTGAGCAATCTAATCTAAATAATCTAATAGTGCCTTGGCATTATTATTGTTTATTTTGTTTTTCACTTTTTAGTTGGCTAGACTATATTTTCTTCCCACATGATTTAAATTTTATATGTTATATTAAACTATAAGCAACAAATAAAATGCAACAACAATAATTTCCTTTTAATCTAAAAGTTGGGAAAAATATTTTAATTAAAGGTGTTAGTTAGTTTGCAAATGCCAGTTTTTTATCTTTTGGTTAACTTTTTCTATGCTTTCGTTAATCTTCTAATAATTATGTCACGAGCAATGTAGAAATTTGGGATTAATATGTTTCCAAGAATTCTGAGGACCCAAAACTGAATCATGTTGAATGGAGTTGATGATGTCATGGGCCGCAGTGAAAATATTTTTCGGGCTTACACAATGTCAATAAAAAATTCATATCTTCTTCCGCAAGATCTCCTTCATCCGCTAGGTTTGTTGATATACTCGTATGCTTTACACAATATCTATAAAAATTTCGTATCTTCTTCCGCAAGATCTCCTTTATCCGCGAGGGTTGCTTATATATTCGTATGCTTTACACAATATCTACAAAAATTGCATATCTTTCACCTCAAAGGTTTACTTCATCCGCGAGGGATATCAGGGCATGGTTGATGGTGGCGACTGCATCCAGGAGGCCAACTGGGCCTCGGTCTCCTCGATCATCCATCGTGGTGGCACCATCATCGGATCTGCCCGTTGCCAGGACTTCCGTGAGCGTCAGGGTCGCTTGAAGGCCGCCAACAACCTGATCCAGCGTGGAATCACCAACCTGGTGGTGATTGGCGGCGATGGCTCCCTCACCGGCGCCAATCTGTTCCGTCAGGAGTGGTCCAGCCTGCTGGACGAGCTGTTGCAGAACAAGACCATCACCCACGAGCAGCAGGAGAAGTTCAATGTGCTGCACATCGTTGGATTGGTACGATCAATTCGTTCTTCTTTAGGGTAAATTACTAATGGGATTTAATGCTCACAGGTGGGCTCCATTGACAACGATTTCTGTGGCACGGACATGACCATCGGCACGGATACGGCCCTGCACCGTATCATCGAGGCCATCGATGCCATTTCCAGTACCGCCTACTCGCATCAGCGCACCTTCATCATGGAGGTCATGGGTCGTCATTGCGGGTAAGTTGATTTTTCCAGAGGGAGAGAGTGAAAAACCTATCCAAGCATAGCTGGGCTGCCTTTGTATTAGCCTAAGTGTCAGTGATTAATTGGGATTTTAGCTAATGCCTGCACCGATACTGCATATCTCTAGCTATCTGCCGGTGGTGGCTGGCATTATCTCCGAGGCAGACTACGTCTTTCTGCCCGAATATCCGCCGCCGCAAGATTGGCCCGATCGACTTGTCCTCAAGTTGGAACAGGCAAGCCCCAACGGAAATCTGTTGAATGTCCTCGAATCATTTCGCACATTTCTGTTTCTTGCCCAAGAAAGTGAAAAAGTGAAAACCCCTTCGAATGATCGTAGTGTTCCCATCTCCCCCAGAAGAAGAAACCACAACCCCCTTCCCCCTTTGACTAATATTTTGTAATGTATTTTTGCAGCTATTTAGCTCTTGTGGGCGGACTGGCGTGCGAGGCCGATTTCATTTTCATTCCCGAAATGCCGCCCAAGGTCGATTGGCCAGACAGGCTCTGCTCCCAGCTGGCCCAGGCAAGATGCAGCTCCATTTCCCATTCCATCTGCACTGAGAATAGAATAGAATCGCTATAAAATCAGGAATACATTCTCGATAATTGCTTCCAAATTTTAAAAAGAAATAAACAAGATTTAGGCCCCCAAAAACAGAATAAGATTTGTTAGAAAAAAAGAAATACAATCTGAAGATAAGATAATCAAATTACTACAATAGGTATCGAGAATGTTATTCCTGCATGTAGATAAAGGTTTTAACTTCAGTGCAGTGGACTTTGCTTTATTTCGTAGAACACAAGTACTTTAAAGTACAACTTTTTTTTTAAGACACTGATTGAGAGCGACACATGCCACACAAATGCTTTTTCTTATACTCCGCTTACTGCACAAGAATATATATATATATCCAGATATACGGAATGTACTATGCACAGTTTTTGTCTGTACCAGCATACGAATATCATATTGTAACTAATCTTAAGTTGACCCCAGATACTCCCAATCCCCCAATAATGATCCCCCACCCCGAAACCGAAACATTTGTGAAACATCTTTTATTTTGTACTTAATCTTCTGTTTTTTAGTTACTTAGCCATATCGGCAGCCATAGCCACAGAGGCTGATTTCATGTTCATACCCGAGGAGCCGGTGTCAGTCAACTGGCAGGACGAGATCTGTCTCAAGCTCCTTCAGGTCAGGCCAAGAGTCCTTCGCTATCCGATTAATTTCTAATTTCTAGTTCATTTTTGTCAAAGTTGGTTTTTTTCCAAATTTTCTACTGCTTTGTTTTTGGCCCGTTCGGCTTTCGGCCGAAACCTCCATGGCGATAAACAGCTCTAACAGCCATCTGACTTACTTGTTTGGGTATTTGGGTCTCTGTTTTATGTACTCCCCATGACGTCACTAAGTTCCCCTACTAACTTTCCCAACTCCACTAACGCCCATTCTCGTTTAATCGATCTGTAAATCTCCATAAATGTTTTATTTACCAACTTACTGTGACTGTGCGTCTATACTTCACTTTCAAAATATGTACTCAGCTACAGTGCGTTTCGAACATGTAAATACTTAAAATTTGAATCACTTCATAAACTTCCATTTGAATGCAATGCTTAATGAATGAGCCATTCCACTTGAATGTATCTCAGATTTAACAATCTGAAACGCACTGTTTTCACATGCTTGCTGTTACACATTTTGTTCGAAACTTTTCAAATATTCTAAGGCAAATCATATGTACATCAAATCCACATCGTAGAAGTGACGATGGCCTTTCGCAAAGCCTCTTCATGAATTGTTTGTGCTGTTGTAGTTTTTGTATCATCCTCCAAAACAATATTGTATCTTTATTTAAATAAGTACTCAAACCATTGTCCAACAGGAGCGTTCTGCTGGTCAGCGCCTGAACATTGTGATCGTGGCCGAGGGAGCCATGGACCGCGAGGGACATCCCATCACTGCCGAGGATGTGAAGAAGGTGATCGATGAGCGACTGAAGCACGATGCCCGCATCACTGTTCTGGGTCACGTCCAGCGTGGTGGCAATCCCAGCGCCTTCGATCGTATTTTGGTAAGAATATTTCTAAAATACGAGGAATTTATCACCCCTTCTATAAAACATTCTAAATCCTTGTTTAATTAAGAGTTTAGAAATGGTTTTCCTTTGATTTCACTTTGTATTCTACTCTTAATTATGATATTTATTTTTTCCAGGCCTGTCGCATGGGTGCCGAGGCCACCTTGGCCCTGATGGAGGCCACCAAGGAGTCGGTGCCGGTGGTCATCTCGCTGGACGGCAACCAGGCGGTCCGAGTGCCGCTGATGGAGTGCGTGGAGCGCACCCAGGCGGTGGCCAAGGCCATGAAGGAGAAGCGCTGGGCGGACGCCGTCAAGTTGCGCGGTCGCTCCTTCGAGCGGAACCTCGAGACCTACAAGATGCTGACCCGCCTGAAGCCCCCCAAGGAGAACTTCGACGCCGAGGGCAAGGGCATCGAGGGCTACCGCCTAGCCGTGATGCACATTGGAGCGCCGGCTTGTGGCATGAATGCCGCTGTGCGCAGCTTCGTGCGCAATGCCATCTACCGAGGCGATGTCGTCTACGGAATCAACGACGGAGTCGAGGGCCTCATTGCCGGAAATGTCCGCGAGCTGGGCTGGTGAGCAAATATCCTTGCTGCCTTCTGTTTAACACTCACTTATTTTAATTTGAATCCCCTTCCAGGTCCGATGTCTCCGGATGGGTTGGTCAGGGAGGCGCCTACCTGGGCACCAAGCGCACTTTGCCAGAGGGCAAGTTCAAGGAGATCGCCGCTCGCCTCAAGGAGTTCAAGATCCAGGGCCTGCTGATCATCGGCGGCTTCGAGAGCTACCATGCCGCCGGACAGATCGCCGATCAGCGGGACAACTACCCGCAGTTCTGCATCCCCATCGTGGTGATCCCCTCGACGATCTCGAACAACGTGCCCGGCACCGAGTTCTCGCTGGGCTGCGACACCGGGCTGAACGAGATCACCGAGATCTGCGACCGCATCCGCCAGTCGGCGCAGGGTACCAAGCGCCGTGTCTTCGTCATCGAGACGATGGGCGGCTACTGCGGCTACTTGGCCACGCTGGCCGGGCTGGCGGGAGGAGCTGATGCCGCCTACATCTACGAGGAGAAGTTCTCGATCAAGGACCTGCAGCAGGACGTCTACCACATGGCCTCCAAGATGGCCGAGGGCGTCTCGCGCGGTCTGATCCTGCGCAACGAGAAGGCCAGCGAGAACTACAGCACGGACTTCATCTACCGCCTGTACTCGGAGGAGGGCAAGGGCCTCTTCACCTGCCGGATGAACATCCTCGGCCACATGCAGCAGGGCGGGTCGCCCACGCCCTTCGACCGCAACATGGGCACCAAGATGGCCGCCAAGTGCGTCGACTGGCTGGCCACCCAGATCAAGGCGAACGTGGACGCCAACGGAGTGGTGAACTGCAAGGCGCCGGAGACGGCCACTCTGCTGGGCATCGTGTCCCGCCAGTACCGCTTCTCGCCCTTGGTCGACCTCATTGCCGAGACGAACTTCGAGTGAGTATAGCCAGTCAGTCGGGGGATATCCTGTGATCAGAGGATACTAACCTATGGCTCCTTGCTTTCCCTCCAGCCAACGCATCCCGAAGAAGCAGTGGTGGCTGCGCCTGCGTCCCCTGCTGCGGATCCTGGCCAAGCACGACTCGGCCTACGAGGAGGAGGGTATGTACATCACCGTCGAGGAGGAGTGCGCCACCGATGCCGTCGCCTAAGCGGATTCGGAATCGGACTCGGACTCGCTCGCCTACGGACTATGGTTACCACCTCCACCTCCGCCTCTTACCGCTGCATCCATCGCTGTATCGCTGCATCGAGCATCTATATCTACATATATATCCGCATATGTTCTTCTTCTACCCGCACCCTCGAATCTGTCTCTGTGTTCGCTTTTGAGTTCTTCTTTTGGCACCGCATCCGATCCGTTCCGTTCCGTTCCGTTCCGTTCTTTTGGTTTTCCACCACGATCAGACGAAGGACAAAGGACAAAGGACGAAGGACGAGAGACCCATGAGAGGCCCATGACAGCAGCACATACGAAAGTATTTCATCATCTACCGACGCATTCAACACGCACAAATACATGATTAATTTATATTGCCCGCCCAGTCGATTTTCTTATGATTTCTCCAAGCAAATATCGTATATCGTATATCGTGTATTCTTGACTCCCGAATCTCGAATACTGAATATCGTTAATAGTTAATTCTACATTGCAGCCGTTCCCAAATGTCTGCAGCCCTGTTAGCGGATCGTTTCGTATGTTATCGTAAATTGTTGGTTAGCCAGCCCAACTAAATTGTATGTTAAAGTATTTACAAATATTACCCACTCTCAACGGAACAAATTCTATCTGCAACTGTTTTTCGAGTATTGTTATCGAACGAAGCAATGATCTATTTGTATCGACGTGCTAAATACATAATCAAAGACCTGTAGGCACAACTAACCTAATGTTTTCTTAATGGTGTTTTGGACTAAGACGAGAAAATAGGTTTACAGGAGAATCTAGGCTGCTTTCTGGGATCTTCTTTCAAATTAACCGCCAAATTGACTAATGCTAAGACCCGTGCCTCAAACCAACTTTGGAAGGTGGAAGAACAAGTTACGTTAACGTAAAGTATAGATTTTCTTTTTAATTTTAAACAATTTTAAGGGTCTCATGTTTTTAGCCAATTTTTTACTCAATAGGCACATAATAAAGGAACAAACAAATAAATGAATTTAAACTTTTCAATCTTGATTAAAGCTCAATTTCTCCGGGGTGGACGAGTCTGATAATTGGGTGCCAAACAGATCGTATTCCGTCTCCGTGTTGGGCATGCTTTCGGTGTTGTGCTCGCTCTGCTTACCAAGTTTTTTCCTCATCACCTATGCCGGACAATTCATTCAAGTAACTCAAATCAAGGACATCCTGATCCTCAGGGCCATACAAATCTGGATCGGTTAAGGATCCTGACAAGTCGTTTGCGTACCCTTAACAGAGGACTTTTAATAGCTAAAATCCTTGATAGCTTGACAAGTATATTCTGCCCTTAAATTAATTCAGGTAAATTTAAGGATCGTGAATGAAAATCCAATGAACTCGAGTTAAAGTAATATTTGTATCCCTTCCTCTCTGTTAACTAACATCACTCGAATCTACGCTCAGCTAAGACCAAAGACAAAAACCAATTTTGATAGGTTGATGAAATGGCTGCAGGAGATTTCGTGTCTCTCAACTAACATCTCTCCAAATTGTAGACTGTTAAGTAACAGGTCTCAAGGCGCTGCAGAGTGACCATCGTGCAAGAATGCCAAAATGGCAAATTGAGGAACCCGCCTTTCGGTATTTCGGCCGTATCGTTTTTGTATTTGTTGTGACCCACACGTTCCACCTCTATCGCTATCTCTGTCCCTTTTCAGCAAACACCGCAGTCGGACGGGGTTTCTGTGCCTTTGTTTAGCGCTCGAAATTCGTTGAAACTCGTAGAAACTCGTAAATTCGTACTGTGCTGACTGAAAAGCGATATTTGTGAACAGAAATAAGTTTTGTGTTAAATGTGGAAAACAAAAAAAAAAAAAAACGAATTTGTTGGCGGCATTTTATTTCATTCCGGACTTCCGAGATGGTTTTCCGGCTTAAACAGTGAAAATGACCAGTGTTTAGTGAGACAAAGTAAGCCAAAATTGTTTATAACAAAACAAAATGCAACCCTCAACAGCGTCCTTTTCATAGGTGTGAGTGTAAGCGTCTGTGTGTGAATGTGTTGCAAGGAGAATCGCCGCCTGCGAATTGTTTATGTTTAATTTGAGACGAAAAGAGAGTGGTTAAATTGCAGCACTAGATTTACCGTTAGGGCGAGAGTAAACACATTCAACATGTTGTTGCAGTTACTAAACTAAAACAAAAGCAAATCGGATCACTCTCTCTTGCGCTCTCGCTCTCCCCGTCTCGCTCACTCCCTCAGATTTAAGTGTACCCGAGTGTTTTTGCCGTGTTTTGTTTTGATTTTCGCACACACACAAAGACACTAATGGGAGAGGGAGAGAGAGTATCTTGCTAGTTGTTATTGCATTGGCCATCTAATAAAATTGTGCCGTACTTGTTGTTGTTGCAGTCGGATTAAAAGTCAACGCAATTATCAGTGCTAAATAGAAGGAAAATACAAATAAAAGGAACCAAATCAAAATCAAATTGGATTATCGCCCCAGCTTCTGGGTAAGTAACTTTTACGCTCTTATCGCCTAATTAGTTTGTAACGTTTTACTGTGTGGGAGGTTTTTGCATTCGAAACCAGTTTTATTTCGGGTTTCGTGCCTTTTTTCTTAGTTTTGATAAGACCTTGAAGCGCTTTTCGTGTAGAACTTCGTTTGATTGATGTATTTATGCTCGAGGGAGCTTGAGCCGAAGCTCGGCTCTTAAAAATAGATCAAGACCAGTTTTTCGAGGCTTTGAAATTGCCAAATAATTCATAAGCCGCAACTGCAGTTTGTTGTTGCCTGCATCGCCTAGAAAATGATGGATGTACATGCCGCTATCTCGCTCTATCCGTGCGCCCGTCTCCCTCGCACACCCAGAAGTTGTCGGTTCAGTTTTTACGGCCGTCTCTCTTGTGTCTTTTCATTTATTTGCCTTTGTCTTTGGACCGATGACTTTGTGTTTGCCTCGTTTCGGTTCTCTGTCTGCTTCTTCTTTATCCTTGATCCTCGGTTTGATCCTTGTAGGTAGCAAAAAGAGAGTGGGAGAGAGTTACCGTTGATTCATTCAGTTTTATCTGCAAGATACTCGAATCTTCTGCTTCAAAACCAATTCGAGAAGTTACCTATTTTTTGATGATGACAATTTCAAGGATGGAAATTAAACTAAATTTAATTTGTAACTATTGCTTTAGACTAGTTTTGAGTGTTAAATTTTTATAATTATTTCACATCTTAGAAAAGACTTCAAGCATGATTGAAAACCGCCAACATGAATCCGTATCTGCTTGAACACCCGCCATCTGTAGTCAAAAGTTTGTATTCTGACAAGCTAAATAGATAGCCTTTAATGCTAATCATTTCAATTTGAATTTCCTTGCTGTTCCGGAAAACTATTTTAGCAATATGTAGAATTTCTGAAATCTTCGATTTATTTGTGTTAACCACACTGTTCCACTTTCGAATATGTCCCTTAACTGCATTCCATTGGAATGGCGATGAAGGCATGCATTTAAGCACAATACCTGGCATACCCGACATTTTAAATACTTTTCTTCACTTGATAAACAGTGTTATTTGTCCGGCTTGTCAAATGTCGTTTTATATGTGTTTCTCCCTCTGTTCACCGCCGTTTGTTTTGCCCCCGTCTTCGCATATGTACGTCTTCGAGTGGTCTAACATGTAATGTATGCCTCGTCTTTGGTTTCTTGTTCGTTTCGTCTTCAAGACACCGGAAGTTGTTGCTAGGCTGAAAAAAAGTTGTGTGTGTTTTCGAGCGGTGCCTCCATCTGTATCTTTATCTCCCTTTTGGAGCCGTATATCCATCTCTATCGGCCGGCAAGTGGCGCGTGTGAATGACCCAATTAAGCTGGAGATAACCCGGCCTAAGCTTCGACTTCGTCGTAGGTGGCTTAAACTACTCGAATGGCCGAGAAGAAGCAGAATCCCCAGAACCTGCCAGACGAACACAGCGCAACAAAAAAGAGTTCACATCGAATATATCGAATGCGAAGTTTGAACTGTAAACAGGTTTACTTGGCCTCACCTCGCTTCGTCTGCTGCAGTTGGCCGGTACAGGTGGGCTTCCGTAACGCAAACTGGCTGCAATGAACCTCTCTTTACAGTGTGTCGTGAATCGTTTAAGCTTTACATAAGATGGCCTACGTAACTCGAGTCTCAGACTGCCAGAGCAATCCACACTTCGTTATTTAACAATTTTAAAGTCAAATAAGATGAACTCTAAAATATATTCTCTTAATCTGAATTTCTACGTAACTCGAATTGAAAAGTTACATTTGAATTTCTATAAAACAAAAACCGGACATACATATGTATATTTAAATAAAACTTACTTATAAGACGTATTTTTTATAGCTAGCATTACTATTAGAAAACTTTTTGATTTTTGTAATGATCATTTTATACATATTATGCTTAAAATTCCTCGACGAATACCATTGCCTTGATAATGTCTTCATTACGCTGCTTCCACTGTATTTGGTTTTGAGCGAGGCTTTATTTTGTCAGGCCAAACTCCTTTTCAGCATTTTTGTATTAAATATTTCGCACCATGTTCTGCATTTATTCGGATACGAGAGATCTCCCGAGGCTCCATCAATATCCCCGTCTCTGTCCGACACTCTGTTGCCGTCTCTTTCACTGGCATATTTCGTCGTTGAGTCAGTTGGGGTCAATGCTGCTGCTGCTCAAGTTAACTCTTTGCTCACTCAACTCACTTTGCTCGGTGGCCAAAACAGGTTTCCGCTTTGGCCGAGCTTTTGTTGTACGCTTTTTTCGGGTTTTTCTCCTGTGCAACAGTGGCCTCACCCACAGCCTTCTTTTTTTTTTTTTTTGTCGGTCCCAATACCAATATGTATGTCTCTGGATTCCCAACCCCCGAGAGAAACATCCCTGCGGCCGCAAAACCGCCCTTTAAAAACTGGCAATCGCAACCTGAGACACTGGGAATGCGAGTGCAGATGGAACTTGGGAATCGCAATGGGACTTACGTATTGGGCGGGGGGAAGGTTGGATCCCGGTTTATCCCGAAGGTGGATGCCCCATTCCAGGTGTTCGACCGCTGCATTGTAGCAGGCGCTCAGCTGCACTCACAGTGCAACTGCGTGTTGCAAGTTGCTGCCTCGGCCAGCAACACACACCAGCAACACCAGCGAGGCTTTCGCGAAAGGCGGAGACGCAGACAGACGGCGACTGCCATTTCTGCACCGGTTTTCCAGCCATTTTCCCCCATTCGAATTGGCCGCCTGTGCTTTCTTCCTTATCGCCTGTTTCGCTGCTGCCACAACTTGCTGCTGTTGCCGCTGTACATGTTGCTGCTGCTGTGCATGTTGCCGCTGTTGCTTGAGCTGCTGCTGCGGCTGCTGCTGCTGTAGATGTTGCCGCCGATGTTGCTGCTGCAGGCACCTCCGCGGTGGCAGCTGCACATGCTGGTGGCCCCCAAAGATGCGGATATCAATTTACTTACACATTTCTGGCTCCTGGTACTGAATGTTTTACTGAAAAGCAGTAGCGGGATAATAAACATATGTATTTACTTCGATTGTCGATGATATGAATTAATAACAAGCATTAGTTTGAAGCATTTGTTTGTTTAATTTGATATGAAAGTAAGTCTTTTGTTTGATTAGACAGAAGGCATAAAAGAAGGGTAGTAGAGTAAAAAGTAAGTTGAATGCAAAATTTATTTAATATGAAGAATCTTTTAAGGTAAACATTGTGAGCTCCAAATTATATAATTAGTAATAGGTATAGACACAATTTTGTAGCATCAACATTAGTTTGCTTTGACTCCAAGGTGATGATAATGTGTGGAATAATCTTGAGCGGTTCTAGAACATAAAACAGCGCACCCATTTCGAAAAAACCAATCGCAACCAGTGCGATCAACCAGACTCCAGCGAATTGTGGTCCGAGTGAGTTTGCTTTTTGCCTTAATCAGCAGAAAATCGTATGCGAATTGTTCGGTACAGATGGGACCGTGTACATAAATGTATATTGTGGTATGGCACTTTATGTAGAGCCCCTTTGGCTCTAGACTCTAGAGTCTGGAGTCTAGACCACATAAGCGCGTATCAATGGCGACGAAATGTGTACATCGCACATGAACGGGCGAGTTTGTATGCCATGGTACAATTTAAGAGAGCACGGCAATACGAAATATAAACAAATAATTAACTGACATATCCGTATGCTTATCGCGCAACAAACCGCAGCAGCAGCAGCAGCAACAGCAGCAACAGCAACAGCACCACAGATACAGATGCAGCAGATACAGATACAGATAGGGATACGGACACAGATACAGATACAGACACAGGCACACTTTCGGGGCGAGAGCGACTCTGAAATTTGTATCTGACAAAATGCCATAATGAACGTGCTGAGTGGCGTCGCCGTTGCTGTCGCGGAACCAGATACTCATGCCCAGATACTCGTACCCGTACTCGTACTCGTACGTCCGAAAAACCCGAGAGATACTTTCGTACTTGCTCGACGTTTTTCTGCGTTTTGTACTTGCGACAACAACAACATGGCCAGAATGTATCTACAACATCAAACGTGCGTTGCCTCTTTGTCGTACTACAAATTCATTCGAGATTCTTCGCCTTTTTTCGGGTTAATATAAATCAGTTTTTCTTCGGCTGCCGAGCGAAGATTCGAAGAGCATCTGTCAGATACTCTGCTCTGCTTGCGATACTTTCTGCCCCGTTGGTTGGGCAATGGTCCGCATCAGGCGGGCAAAATATAAAAAAGGGGTGGCAGTGGGTGGTGGTTTTGGTTGGGCTGTGCAAATAAAAAATGCCCCATCCCCTCGCCTTATTTTCAATAGTTTGTCTGGGCATGCTAATTGGCTAAACTGCTGTTTTGGCTGGCCCTGTTTGTCGTTGTCGCCTTAGTTGGTCAAGTCGAATGCATTTTTAATTAGATCCCAGCCAAAGCAGAGACCAACAAAATCAAACGAAAGCAGTTGGCTGTTAACCTGTTAACTTGGCTCGCTGCTATTTCTATTCCCCCGGCTTTTGTTGGTCGAGTGGGACGCGTGGGAAATGTTTATAAACACACCTTTTGTATACACTAATCTAGTGAGTTATATTCGGTTATAGAAAAATTAGATCTTAAAATATAGTTTATAGAGTCTGTTGCCACAATTACTGATGTAATCTTTTATCTTAATAAGATAGCAATTTAATTAACAGTCAATTTTAAACTTGAAACCTTTTTAATTATATGATGATGTTTTTAAAATCAATCTGTGCTCCAAGCAATCATAAGATATCATAAGGTATTAATCTAAGAGCAATCACAAGTCGGCCTTCGCTGATTGCCTTTCTTTGTTTTATAAAAAATCTGAGGCAGTGATTATCGGATTTTTATATAAAATTTATTTAAATTTTTGCGTCTAAACATATTCTCTTTCTCGCATCGCCTCGACATCGAATTTCCTGCACATATGGACCGTATAAATTCATAGATATGTGCGTACGAATTGTCTGTATAGTATATAAATAAACATTTTTATAGATTTCGAATTGGCTTTGGCAAATAAACTGGTTTAAAACATCTGGCAACAATTGTAGATCCATAAAATGTCGAGATACTTTCGATTGTGACGGTGTGAGCGGTGAAAAAGGCGAGTGAGACTGCGACTGCGAGTGAACTCTTCGAGATTCCCTATATTCATTCATTAAGTTCACTTGCCAGAGCCGTAATTATTATCCCCCTAATCACCCCCTCCCACCCCTCAAATTGCCTCGGTTCGCGTTAGTATGGTCTCCCCGTGGCTGAGTTAGACTTTCACTTTTTTCGTGCTTTTGTTTCAAAGAAACAATTTTTTGTTGCCTTCTTATTGTTTGTTGTTTGTGCTCCGGCGCTTCTCTGATATCGAAATTACGTAAAGATGAATGGCCGCCCATTGTCTGTCCTACGGAATTTGGAGCGCGGGTGGGAGAGGTCGTTGATCGGGTAGATATAGCGGGGATATATGGGGTATCTGGCGGGGATCTGTCGCAACACACAAACTGGTAGTCGTCTCGTTGAATATGCAATGCGAGCGAGATTTCAGGTAATGAGATCCGTCTTCGATTCATCTCCGAGCAAACGGAATCGAGACCCCATCTTTGGGGTCGTACGATCCGCATCGGGAGAACGGAACCGATAAGGGAGTATTCTATATGCGCATGTATAAACAATCCAGTGTAAAAATCTATTTATGTAGTGGCACACTTACTCGCAGATTGCCTGAAAGTACAGTTTTGTGGGTACACACGATTAAGAGAGATTTCGTAGATATCTAGGGATATCATTTCATTGTATATATATATGTTATTTTAATGTAACATTTGTATTCAGTTATCAACAATAAAAACAATAAAACCTTCCTTTAATTGAAAGCAATAATAGTACTACAAGTGTAAGTTCATACTTCTGAAATCAAATAACTATATTATTTACCCCTTCCCTTGCTCAACCCAATATCGGTCTTAGTCATGCAAAGAAGTGTTTCCCTATCGAAGAAAATCACTGTATATGGCGAACTATAGCAAGTTGGGAATCTTGGAGAAACAAAAGCAAGGTTCAGAATTGCCTGCCGAATGTCACATTCGATTAATGTTTGATGATTGCCTTCCGATAGCGTTTCAATTGATGTCAGTTGTCAACATAATTAATTGCGTGTACACCTTTGCAAACACACGCACATATGGCTTGAAATAGAGGTGAGAGAGAGAGAGAGAGAGAGACTCGATTGACAGTGGCAAACTGCAAAGGAAATATGAACACTGAGAGAAAATCATAACAAAGTAGTGTAGGTAATAGGTTTTTCATTTTATATGTGATATTTTTGCATAAGATCATAATCTTTTTGAAACGTAGGATACAAATTATGTATTTATGTTTTCCTTAACTTTATTTAAAACTCACTCAACTAGTTTCGCACTGTGTAGGCATCTCCACAACCCCATCAATTTTCTTGGGCTAACTAAACTCGGTTTCAAATCAATCAAGGCTAAAACCTGGCCACACACACACATCAACATCCACACACATCCATCGGTTCAGATTTCATAGGAAAATGTTTTTGGGTGGGAAACGCAACAGCAACAACAATATGAAGATTGAAGAAGGGGATAAGAAAAGACCGTAACGAAAATGGAAGTCAATTTATTAACTAAAAAAGAAATAATGAAAAACTGGACAACTCAAAAAGAGCCCGCCTCGGTTGGTGTGTGTGTGTTTTTGGTAAGGGGTGTGCGTGTGTCGGCAGTTTTTTTTAGTCTTGTTGGTTGTCAACGTTAATTAATCAATCATTGTACGAAATCTTGACTCAGACATTAATCATTTAAAATCACAAACTTTAAATTGGGATGCGGAAAACACAGAAGGTTGGGGAAACACTCAACTTTTGCAAAAAACCAATTGCCTGGAAAAGGCTAAGAAAGAAGAAGAAGAGGTTGAATATATACATTTCTAGGCAGAGTTTGCCTTATCAGTGTTCGCTATGTTGTTGTTGGCTTGCATTTATGTTAATCTATATTTAACATTTATGACTCAATCTAAAACATATTTTAGCCTAGGCAGTGATAGAAGGTACCTCCTAGTCGGAACAGACGCTTTCTTTCTTGCTTTTTATTATACCCTTGCAGAGCAAAGGGTATTATAATTTTGGCCAGAAGTTTGCAACGCAGTGAAGGAGACACCTTAGACCCCATAAAGTATATATATTCTTGATCAGCATCACCATCTGAATCGAAATACGTCTGTACGTCTGTCCGTCTGTCCGTCTGTCCGTCTGTCTGTCTGTCCGTCTGTCCGTCTGTCCGTCTGTCCGTCTGTCCGTCTGTCCTCCTGTCCGTTTCTGCCCAAACTAGTCTCTCAGTTTTAAAGCTATCTTGCTGAAACTTTCCCAAAAGGTGTGTAGTTATTGCACGCAGTATATAAGTCGGAACGGCCCGGATCGGGCGACTATATAGGATAGCTCCCATACAAGAGATTGAAATACAAAATTCTAACGCCGTTGTTTTTAATCAGATCGACTTGATTTCTTCCACATGGCGTTTTCTAGTTACTATTGAGTTTCGGGTTAAATTTTATCGAAATCGGATAACTCTATCATATAGCTGCCATAGGAGAGATCAAAAAATATATATAGAATTAAAGGAAATTAATTGATTACGTCATTGTTTTTCATCACACGACTATGATTTTTTGAGTATCAAGTTTTTTAACTAGCCTTGGTTCATAAAAAAAATTTCATAAAAATCGGACAACTATATCATATAGCTGCTATAGGAAAGATCGAAAAATCTATATAGAATTAACGGAAATAAAATGATAATATCCTTATTTCTCATCAGAAAATCATGATTTTTGGAATATAGAGTTTTCTAACGACTCTTGAATAACAAATAAAATTTCAGCAAAATCGGACGACTATATCATATAGCTGACATATGAACAATATTCAAAAATATGAAAAATTAATAGAAAAGTTGTCGTTGCTTCGATGTTGTTTAGGCTTTGTGTATTCTGTTTGAAATATTTAATGACTGCAAGGGTATATAAGCTTCGGCTTGCCGAAGCTAGCTTCCTTTCTTGTTATTATTATTTTTTGCCACTCAACACGTTTTCTGGTTCTTTCTTTAGGTGTATGGGTGTGTGCTTGAGCATGCGGCCGCACTTGTGCCACGTACAACAAAAACAACAACCGTACCGGCGTGGAAAGTTCATTTGAATGCTTTTCTTTTATGCCCCGCGAGATACACAAAATAATCTCACAAAAAATTGTTTATAACCACTTGAGCATATTCTTTATGATTTTTTTCGGGAAAGGATTAATATGAATCTGCCCCCAAGATTTCCACTTGGTTTTAATTGGGCTTTTTTAATGGAGACTTGCCACCACTCATTACATATTTATGGCCGGGTTCTTTATACTTTTTCTGCATTTCCATTTTCCAGCAAACAAATTCAGCTGAGAGTTTGGCATAGGGAATTTCCATTTGCAAGATTGTCAATTTAGCAGGCAGTTAAGAGGTGCGAACGAGCTTAAAGCAACAATGATCGAAATGTCAATACACTTTTCTCAGTTATCATGAAAAGTTTTCTTATCGTTGTGCGTACATTGTATAATCATAAAAAACACAATAAAATGTGTGAGAAACGTGGAATTTACTATTCATTAATTTATTGAGTCGTTTAATAGATATTCACCTTGCCTAAGAAACCGTATTAATGACTTTAACTACATTAATGTTCCGATTTTTCATTACTTACATATTTTTTTGGTAGTTGTAGTTTATGGCATTTTACATTATGCATGTTATACTGATTATTTTGCATATTTATGTTAAGCTCAACTTAGGCCCAATATATAAATAACAGATAATTGTTTATGACTTTTAGAAACTGAAGAATCCAGCAGCTGTAACAAAAGATGAGACCTATTTCCATTCGCATAGATCCACAATCACAGGCACTCCAACAATTTGCATCTCCCATGGAGGTTTTTGGATGGTCAGGGGGTTACTTGGGTTTTTGGGGGGGAAGGGTCCAAAGGGTGGCTGATGCTGCGCTTTTGTTGTTGTTGTTGTTGCTCTTGTCGACGACAGTCGTCCGAGCGGCCTGCATGTGTCACACTGTACAGCGTACATCGCTCTCTTTTGTTGTTCGTGTATTGGTAGTGCAACGACCTGTGACAAAAAGCCAACAACAACTACACAGCAGCACAGGAACATCAACAACAACAACAAGCCAAAGGAACAACAAAGACAACAACTCACAGGAACAACAAAAACAACAACAATGTGTGACGCAGGGATGTTGTTACGTGCAGAGAGAACAAAAGAGAGCGGGAGAGCGCCACTGGAGAGACAGAGCGAGAGACAACGCATTTCGGGTACAGCTGTTAACGAAAACTCCCACGCTGCTGCCTCTGCCGCAGCGCAGTCGGCGTCGCTGCTTGTTTGAATATTTTTGTGGGGCTTCATTATACCCTTGCAGAGCAAAAGGGTATTATAATTTCAGTCAGAAGTTTGCAACGCAGTGAAGGAGACACCTCAGACCCCATAAAGTATATATATTCTTGATCAGCATCACGAGCAGAATCGAAATATGTATGTACGTCTGTCCGTCTGTCCGTCTGTCCGTCTGTCCGTCTGTCCGTTTCCGCGCAAACTAGTCTCTCAGTTTTAAAGCTATCGTGCTGAAACTTTCCCAAAAGTTGTGTAGTTGTTGCACGCAGTATATAAGTCGGAACGGGCCGGATCGGCCGACTATATCGGATAGCTCCAATACAAGAGAATGAAATAAAAAATTCTCACTCTATTGTTTTTCATCAGATCGACTTGAATTCTTCAAGATGGCGTTTTCTAACTGTTATTGAATTTCGGATTAAATTTGATCAAAATCGGATAACTCTATCATATAGCTGCCATAGGAGGGATCGAAAATTATATATAGAATTAATGGAAATAAATTGATAACATCGTTGTTTTTCATCAGACAAGTATGATTTTTGGAATATAGAGTGTTCTTACGACTCTTGAATTACGAGTTAAATTTGATCAAAATCGGACAACTATATCGTATAGCTCCGATATGATCTATAGTCAAAAATATGGAAAATGAATAGAAAAATCGTCTTAGCTTCTATGTTGTCTAGCCTTTATGCGTTTTGTTCGACATATTTGATGACTGCAAGGGTATATAAGCTTCGGCTTGCCGAAGCTAGCTTCCTTTCTTGTTTCGATATTGAAAGATGTTATATGCATTTTAGAATATAGTTAAAAATCTGCAACAACATAAATGTAACTAGAGGTTACTTCGAATATAAAATGAAATAATTCAGTAGACAGTCCAGTTTATAGTTTATATGTCCTATAGTACTGCAGACATTTTGTTGCAACATTTCCTCCAATTCAAATTTAACTGTAGTACCAATGCTTCCTCTTGCATTTAATTTTTCTGCTTATAAGCCTGAAGCGTTTTTGGTTGCATCTACTAAATTACAGAGGAAAATAGAGGAAAAAACCTAGAAAATACGAGAAAAAATGTTTTCCCTGAAATTGCTTTTGTTGTGTACACAAGACCAGCGGAAAACAGGTTGCCAAGAAAACGAGATGGAAAATGTTGGGCGAGAAGGCAATACGAGGCTGCATGCTGATGGACTGAACTTCATTAATTAGCCTCATGAAATGCGCCTGCTAAACACGCCTTAATTACTGGGTCAAACATTGTATCTGTGTATCGTATCTGTGTGTTTGCATCTTGTATGACGGTGACTGTGTGTGTGCATTTCCGGGCAGTCCAACATCTCGTTTAGTTCCAATTTGTTCAAATATAAACGCCACTCGCAGCATGAATTAATTAACGTTAATCAACTTTCGCGCCCATAAAGACAATATAAATAGAGAACTGGAAAATGTTCTGTGGGCACGGTTCTAACACATTGGTATTTAGCACTAGCCAAACTGTGAATGGGGCGATGAATATTTGGGCTTTTAGTTGGAAATGCCATAATGTTAGTAATTAGGCCTAGTCGCTCTTAATTACTATTTAACTAATTAACGAGTTATTTTGAAAGTCAATTTGGAACCTATATTGAAATCTTTAGAGATTAAATTTAAAAGCCGTTAGAATTGTTACATCCGCTTTTCGCTTATATTAGGTTAAAGTTTATACTTAAATAGTTTCTGTAAAAACATTTGGGTTGTCTCATTATTTCTTTTGTTAATCATAATCTATTGGCTTATATTTTGCTTATCGCTGAACGACAATTTCATGGCTTTCAGCAGACGTCACGTGTAGCTCATAAATATTTAAGCCCCATAAAGGGGGATTTGGAGAGCGTTGATGGGGGACTTGGGTGGGTAAAGCGAAGACCGGACCGCGGTTTACTTTTTTATTTGTATTTTTTTATAGTTTTCCGCGCGTTGTTTGTTAATTTAGCAAAAAGCATTGCGAAATGGCAGACAATTTAAGACTTCATTAGCAGGCCAGCGGAACGAGGGGTTAATAGTGGGGCATATATACGGGGTCCAGGGGGGAACCGGAAGAAATATAGTGGGTTCTACTTGGAGGATACCAGCGAAAGGCCCCCTTCATCCTGGCCCGTTCCGCACCGAGCGTTTTCGAAGATTACTCGCACCTGCCCGGGTACATTTACATTTAAGTACACACAGATAAACGTGTGTTTGCCGAAGTCCTCAAGGAGGGCCTAAAATATGGGATATCCTTGCTGGCAGAGGACCGCGAAAAACCGGAGTCGTACAGTGGGCACAATCGATGAAACTTTGGCTTTGGCTTGGGCAAAAGTGTTCCATATTCTCAAAATATTAACCACTTCGCAGCAATCAGTAAAAGATCCTAAAGCCTGAACCCTCTGTGCTGAAATGTATATATTGGTTTGCCTTTTTGGATAGAGCCGCAAACGCTTTGAATAATTTTTAATGATTCGAAAAGTGGTGTGCTCCTTGTCAATCGCCAATCGGCAGGCATGAAAACAGAAATAGAAAATTAATTAAAGTTAGCAGGCAGGCAGCCATTTATTCATTGTCCTATCCATTTTATGGGTTTCCCGTCCTTTCCGCCCGTGGAAAGTCACCCTTACGAGCGGAAGAGTCGAAGAGCAGAAAGCAGAAGCAGAAAGCAGAAGAGCCTCAGCGAGTGGTTGGCCGTTAAAATGTTGTACAACATGGGTTAAATGGGCGCAGCTGTGCGAAGACGGGCTGACTGGCAAACAGTGCGACCTCAATATGTGACATCACCAAGCAATCAGTTATAAAATACAGAATACATTGCAGAGTCTGGGATTTTTGAAAATTCCACAATTATAATTAAATTATGATAACCTTTGACAACGCAGCCATATTTATTACGTTTCCGATTCTAAGCCCGAATAATTTGGGTTTTTCCTAATTGGCATTCCATCCGTTTTATACGTAAAAATTCTTTATAGCGGAATATTTATTTTCGTCGAAAAATCATGGGAATTTCTAAGAGATAAACCTTAGAACATTAAAAAAACATTAAGTACGTTCTTTGTTTTATTATAAATATATTTATAATAAGTTGATTCTTTATTCCTATACGGTTGATTTGTTACGCTTGGTCTGAATCTAATTTCCAAGTACAAACTTAATTAAAATACAAAGTCCTTTTCATTAGATTACTTCCCAGGTAATTCTATAAATGTTTGTATTTGAATATTGGATTTTGTTAGTGAACAATATAATAATTCCCGCTGACGCTCGAGAAATCGCTCGAAATAGTTGGGACTTACTGGAAATTGGGAGCCCAGAAGAAGGAGCCATCCAGCAGTCTCCTCTTTTTCCTCGACTACTTTTTGCGCTAGTTTTCGTTGTTGCTTACTGAACAACCGGTTCCGTTGCCGTTGTTGCTTGTGTTTGGTATTGTGTTGTTGCCTTATTGCGAATTTTCCTTGTTCGTCAGTGTGTGTGTGTGTGTGTGTGTGTATATAGTATATCTGTATATGTATGTGTGTGTATCCCGCTGGTGGGGCACTTGCTACTTTAGCATTTTACCACTGTACCAGCACGTTGGGTTTTCTGAGAGCCGCATCGCTGGTGGCATGGAACAACAACAGTGGCGCCCTCTGCAATGTTGCAGCAGCATCGACGATAATGTTGCATGTTGCAGCTGTTGCAAGATGCCCCCAACATCAAATCTGCTCCATGCCCTGCTCGCAAAAATCGCACGACATCTGTTTCGCGACCTGTTGTTGCTGCTGTTGCTGTGGTTGCCGCTTGATGTTGCTGGTGGCGAAGTTGCTGCTGCTGCTGCTGCTGCTTCTGTTAGTGTGCTGCTGTCTCTGTTGCAGCTGGCCAGCAATTTGAATCTACTTGTGGGCTTTCCTTGATTTTTATTTATATCACATTCGCCTTGCGGTTTCAGCACCGCGTGTGAACTAAAGTCCTGGGAATAAGTGTTATTTTTCAGTTCGTTTTGAGATTAAAACGAATTTTTGTTTGAATGAGATAAAGAAATTCAAAGCTTGTTTTTTTCTTATAAAATAAAAACTCTTCAATTTGGCCTAATCAAAATGGTTTAGTAATGTTATTTCGCTAATTTGCCAAATATTTTATTTGTTAATGAAGTTAATAAAGAAGATATAAAACCTTACAAAAATGTTAAGGTGTTACGATTATATAAAACCAGTATTCCATTTAGTATTCGTTTTAAAAAATTAGGGGAGAAGTGGGGGTTGTGGGCATGGGTCGGTTGTGGGCACCCCTACGTATATCTTCACAAAATGAAGATTGAATTTTTTTGGTAATGTCATTCGCAAGCAATTACCCTATGTATGATTTATGCCAAATATCAAAGTAAACGAACGCGTTTGCTTTTTGAAATTAACGAATTGGTTTTTCTTGTGCTTGGAAAAGGTGGTGAAACTTTATTCAAAGATTTTCAATAGTGTATCAATTAAAGTGAATCGATTAAAAAGGTAAGTGTAATGCATTTTTATTTAGTCAAAGCATTATACTACATGGAACAATATCGATTTGAACCAAAAAATTTATGCAAACACATTTTTTAATTACTTCTTAAAATGTCTGCGAAAGTTGGTTGTGGGCACCAAAATTGGGTGGGTTGTGGGCACCCGTTTTTTTTTGGCAAATTTTTTTATTACCTACAATTTCTTTTAAAATTGTTTTCAAAATTTGTTTGGAACCCTCTAGAACATTCTTGTAGAAATCTTAGGCTGTTGGAAAAGGATCCTCTCCCGCTGAGAGGGATTATCACTAAGATTTTCACACTTTATTCTTCATTTTTCGGCTTCCAGAATATTCGTAAGATATAGATTATCACTAAGAATTCCACGCTTTATTCTTTATATTTCGGCTTTCAGAATATTCGTGAAATAAATAAATTGTCATTTTGTTGATATTGGTTGCGGTTTTTTTTCCATATTATTCCATTTGCAGCATTTTTTCCCAGGGTGCCCACAACCCCCCAAAACAAAATTTTAGCTAAAAATTACGATTTTACAAAAATCCATATGAAATTTTTTCGCATGACAAAATCAAGTATGTTTCTTCACAATTAGTTAGCTTAAATCTCTAGCTTTACACAGATACCCATATGTCCAAATAATATGCACTAGTTCGGTAATTATAAGCCAAAAACAAAACTATGCCCACAACCCCCACATCTCCCCTACTATTTAATCACTTTTGGGCTTGCACTTGAAACAATAAAATTTCTTTATTTATGAGAAAGCGAACTAAAACGATTGCCTTTGGGTAAATATAGCTCTCGTTTGGAGTTTTCCCCAGGGCGCATGTGCGGAGACAATCAAGCTAATTGCACGGAGATGTTGTTTCTGTACATTCCACCCAGCCACCCAGCCACCCACTTCCCCCACTTTTTGATAGCCACCTCGTAGCTCCACCCCCTTTTGACCATCTCCTTTTCTTTGGCATTTCCTGCGGTTTGGCTTCAAACTTACCTCGATTTTCCTCAGTCTGCCGCTCGCCTTTGGGCCAGCCGGATGGCTTGGATTTGGCCCGGACTTCAAGGTGGGCGGCCACTCGATTTGGGGGCGTGCCACTGGGCGAGCATTTTGTGCGAGCTGCCTGGCTTTTCGGTGGTTTTTGGCTCGAAAAGCGGATCTTTCTCGCAATTTGGATTAGGCGCCCAGCGCAGCGGAGCCATTGAGAAATAGAGAAAGAGAGCTTTTCCAGGCCAGCGCAAAATGTGGAAAGTCCGCAATGGCTTTCCACCCAGCTTTGCTTTCTCCGGCTGCTTGCAGCCTGTTAGTTTCCGATAAAATTGACTTTTTGTCGCCGCCATCGTTTGTCGTCTGTCGGTTGCCTTTTGTCGTTAGACGCTAGTCGTTTGTTAGTTAGTTTGTCGCTTTCGTCACTGGAGGCGGCACCATTTTGTTTGGCGTCGTTTTCTCATGGGCCAACAGACGTTTCAGCCAGCCGACGATTTCTCAGCCTTATTCGCTTTTCCTCTTGCAATAAAATGTATCTTCTCGCCGGTTGCGTTTTTAACCGCAACAATGCGGGGCGACTAGAAACGCAAGCGGTTTTTGCTGCTCTCATATTAATTCATTAATTCAGTTGCTGACGTGCGTTTTATGATCAGTTTATCAGATTAAATAGCACGACTGAAATTATACTGATTTGTGATGTTCACATAACTTTAATAATAAGATGCAAATTCCATAACAAGAAACGCAGTTCTCTTTTTTTTCTACACAGAGGAAAACAAGTAATTTATATAAAAACCGTATTGATATTTAAAAATAAAATAATTAGGTTACAATATTAATATAAAAAAAGGCATAGCATAATATATCTTTTTATAAATGACACTTAAAATATTTAACATAATTAATCAATAATATTTTTAGTGTAGTTGAAACCATAACACCCATACTGCCGCATAAAGAGCGAATACCTAATTTCCGCTCTCAGCCTTCTCTTTCTTTCTCTCACCCCCTTCACCGGTGTCTCTCTTTCTGTCACGGGGCCAGTACCGTTTTGAGCATTAACAGCGGCTAAAAACGCTCCGGTTGCTGCCGTTTCTGGGCGCCTGTTCGTTTTTGCGATAGACGCGCGACGTAAGTCGCCGCCGTTTAACTTCTGTCTCTGTTTCTGTTTCGATGCGATTCCGCTTCGAACGCCGCACGCTGTTTTTGATTTGGGGCTGCCAGAAACGCGCGACGGCGAGCGCTTCGAGCGAACGGACTGCCGTCCGTTTCTGCCGCGTTTCTGTCGTCGCCGGCGATTTTTTAATTCGCGCCGATTTTGCAATGTTTTCGGCCCGCCGGCCGATGTTAACGCTCCAACATCAGTCGGGTTGTTAACAGTGGGGCCTCGTTTTTCTCTCTCCCTGTCTCTCTCTGCGATTGCGTAGATACATTTTTCGCTCTCTCTTGTGGGCGCTCTATTAAGAACGAGAATTGAGATCATTGCTCAAAAGCGTAAAACATACAATTGAACTGATTTTTGTTTCCTGCAAAATTAGTATTTTGTTTTAACGATTAAAAAATCGATTTAAATCCTACTTGATGTTTATTAAAAATATGAAAAGTGTGATACTAAAATGGTTGCATCTTAAGAAATTAGTTGCCGTATTTTCCTTATTCTGCCTACTAGGTAATTTGAAGGCTTTTGGGTTACACTGTTTTTGGAGGTGCCTTTCATTACAGTTCGTAATCCCCCGGGATGGAAATTTCTTATCAATTTGGGATTTTTCAAGATTCATGGCAAAGAATAATCGAAAATTTTTTTTTTAATTTCAAATTTAATTCTCTATTGCTGATAACTTACATTTGAAAAACATTATAATTTTGGATTTCGTGGGTTTTTAGGTTGTGTAGCTGTACACTGCTTGACATCGCGTACCTCAATGGGTTAACGGAGTTCTGTTCTCTAATTAAACACAGCGGCAGCAGCGATAACAATAACAATATTACGAAGAACAGCAAACAAATCGTTCGGCTCTAAATTGACCTTTTTTTTTTTGCGATTGAGATACTTACTCACTCTTTCACTCAGTTACTTTCTCACTCATTAACAACATTGCTCACTTGTCGACTCTTTTATTCACTGGGTCCCCACATCCCCACTCACACCTGTAGTGAGAGCAACAGCCCTGCTGTCTCGCTCATTCGCACTCGCCAGTCGCTCACTCACTCACTCGCTCGCCTTGCTCTCTCGCTCCCCCAGCCACCCACTCTCCCGGTCTCCCGCTTTCTCTGCCTATAAAAGCTGGGCGCCTGTTACTCGGTTCGGCCAAACCGCCGTTCGTTTGTATGCGAGTGGATTTTTGTTTTTGTTTCGAACGCGAGTAAAGTCGCGCTGGCGTTTCCAAATGTTCCCGATTTTTCGACTTGAGGAAGCCAAGACCCAAAACCAGTTTCCATTGCAGCCGAGAGGAGTTTGGGCTTTAGGGTCTTTTGGCTTAGCCATCTCATCTCGCCTCTTGTTTACAGCTTAATTTGCCTGCATCACCCCTGTGATCTACCCCCTTTTTTATCCACGTGCCGTAGAAGTCATACAGTCGAACTTCCACAATTTAAACCACTGGAACATAAAAAGATACATATGTAGATTTAAATAATATTTTAAAAATTAATTTTACAAATTTTTATAAACAAACTTTATTAAATATTATAAGATACAACTAAAAAAATCTTTGGTGTTTGTATGTAGCATTAAATTTTTCATAAAAAAATAGCTCGCAAAAAGACTATATTTTCAGTTATATAATTGGCTATGACATACTTTTTGTTTGGGGAAACTAAACTAATAAAATATGTATTTTTCCCAAATTATGTTTATGAATGCAGGTATTTTTTCCAATAAAATGAAATATGAATATGAAATAGAATATGAATTTTCTAAGTATTGCATATCAGACATAAGTTGCAAAAGGTTTCTGCTCATTTGCGCGTCTGCAACATTCAGAGTTCGTCGGTTGTCGTTCGCTGCTGTTCGGCTCTTTCGCCCCAACGACCGCTGACTCTTTCCACAGCACAGGCAGAGGCACAGGCACAGGCACAGCCAGAGCTCCATAGACCCACTCGGCGCACTCAGCTCCACCGATTTCTCAGCACCGTCCAAAGCCAAGCACCACCGAGCTCCAACCGCTCGCCGAGTTCCGTTCCGTCCATCAGTCATTCATTCAACCGCCAGACGCGGCGCAGGCCAGTTGAGTTGAGTTTGTCAGTCTCTCATTCCCGACTTCCCGACTTACCGACTACCGATTCCGAATCTGAATCTGAGTCTGAATCTGAATCCGAGTCCGAAGCCATTTGGCTTTGTTTTGTTCACTGTTGTTTCTCGCTTTTTGAGACACGCGAATGCGAATGTGTATAAGAAAACGCGCAACGGCCGCTCGCGTTTTGCCAGCGATTAATGGTTTTAATCAGCTTTGCTTGCTTCACTGCCCAAAATAATGTTTCAATTCAGAAGCTGAACTGATATTAATCAATCTTGATCAATTTTAAGTTGGATCTTTAAAAGTATCTATACTTTGTTCATAAGTTTATGAAGTTATTGATCAGTTGATTTTCATTATTTGTGTGCAAATACATTTTCTCAAGTGTACATTCCTATAAGACAGTTTTGGTATTTGAATACTTGGCCCTTGAAATTCAGCAACAATTGTATTTGTTTAATCTTTTAAAATTAACTTGATAAGACACTTAGTATAGATTAACGTCACATTTTTTGTCAGTGACCGACAACTTTCTTAAACTTTACTGCTGCATTGTTTTTATCAGTTCTATGAATGGGTGCTCGCCGATTTATATTGTTGAATATTTGTTGTGGTTTCTTTATACGTAGCCAATCGCCAATTCAAGTGTGTTTGTATTGACATTGCTTACTATATCTTCTCTTACTTTATTTTCTTGCTCTCACTTTCCGGTTCTTATCAGTTGTGCAGTACAATTTTAATTTCGCTTCCATAAATTGGCTAGTTTTGAAATGGGAACGTAGTATAAATGACCTTGAGATAGATTTTGGGTTTCAGAGTTTTTCATATACGATTTCTGAAGTGATAGTGTTACCTAACATAGAAGTTATATTATTTAAAATCATTGCATTTAATTTCAATAGTTCTTTAAAGTCAAATTAAGGTGATAGAAACCTTTCTACTTTGTATGCAACCACTTTAAGCTTTTCCGGTTTGCAACTAATTGTGTTGTAACTTCTTTCCTTTGCAGGACTTGCCACAGGATGTTGACTCGGCCTTCCCGTGGCTGCTTTTACCTGCCCCAGCAGCGATACTCCTCACACCTCGCCGCGTAGAATAGGCATTTCCGGTCTTGCAGCGCGGAAACAGCAGCAATCACAAGCGCTGTCAGCAACACCAGTCGATATCAGATATAGACAACCGATATACACACATACATATCGGTATATTCGCTGCCGCTGTCGCCGCCTTGTTCTTCGCGATTTCGTCGCCGTCAGCGTTCGCCGCCGACTGAGACGAAAGCTGCGAAGCAACGAGCGCCAGCGAAAGCCTCACCACGGACGCATTTATGGATGCGGGCGGCCTGCCAGTTTTCCAGAGCGCCAGCCAAGCAGCCGCCGTCGCCCAGCAGCAGCAGCAGCAGCAACAACAGCAGCAGCAACAGCAGCAGCAGCAACATCTGAATCTCCAGTTGCACCAGCAGCACTTGGGCCTCCATCTGCAACTGCAGCAGCAGCAGCACAATGCCCAGGCTCAGCAGCAGCAGATCCAAGTGCAACAGCAGCAGCAACAACAGCAGCAGCAGCAGCAGCAACACTCGCCCTACAATGCCAACCTGGGAGCAACAGGCGGAATTGCTGGAATCACTGGCGGCAACGGAGCTGGCGGCCCTGCGAATCCAGGAGCGGTTTCCTCCGCAGCGGGCGACTCTATGCCCGCCAAGCGGCTGCCGGTGGTCGACCGCCTGCGCCGCCGAATGGAGAACTACCGCCGGCGGCAGACGGACTGCGTGCCGCGGTACGAGCAGGCCTTTAGCACGGTGTGCGAGCAACAGAACCAGGAGACCACCGCCCTGCAGAAGCGCTTCCTCGAGAGCAAGAACAAGCGGGCGGCCAAGAAGACAGACAAGAAGCTGCCCGACCCCTCGCAGCAGCAGCAGCAACACCAGCAGCAGCAGCACCAGCAGCAGCAACACCAGCAGCATCAGCAACACCAGCAGGCCCAGACGATGTTAGCCGGACAGCTGCAGAGCAGTGTTCATGTGGTGAGTCCCCAGGATTTCATGTCCTTATCCTTAAACTCTCTACTATGGCATATAAAAGCAGTGGGGAATGATATACATATCTATCTTTGGTTTATTTACATGAGATTTGATATGTTCTATAGAAATGAGTACGGTATAATGTTTAAAAGCGGTTGGGAATTATAATTCCTTTAATATATGGGAATTCCTTTGATTATATGGGATTTTATATGTTCTATAGAAATGAGTACGGTATAATGTTTAAAAGCTGTTGGGAATTATAATTCGTTTAATAAATTATATTGATGAGGTGATTCAAAGATGTGCAAATGATATACATATCTATCTTTGGTTTATTTACATGAGATTTTATAGGTTCTATAGAAATCAGTGTGGTATAATGCTTAAAAGCTGTTGGGAATTATAATTCCTTAAATAAATTATATTGATGAGATGATTCAAAGATGTGCGATGTTTATGGAATTAAAAATTAAAAATCAAAAATGACTAAGTTGAATTTCCTGGAACTGATTCACAGCTTTAATCATCCTAAAGTATTGTTATTAAATTAAAAGCGGATCTCTAAGTAGTCATTCCACCAAGGCTAGCCAAAAAAAGATGATTATTATTTGAATGCAGACACTGAAGTCGCCCTAGAGCTGAGTTCTTGCGAGATGCGATTGTGAAATCGATTCGGAATTTCATGGGGGTTTCGAAAGAGCTTGGGATTATCGCGTCGAATGCAAATCGCATCCAGCAGATATGCTTTGCGAAGCGGCTATGGCTATGGCAGTGGCTATGGCTATCTCATCAATTCGCGTTTGCCTCACATTAGAGCTGGTGCAGTCCGCGGTCTCAAAAGAGCAGCGGAATAAGTATGGAGCCAGCAATCCAAGCGGAGAATGCACGTACAAACATATATACACAAAATAATAATGAGGTCAGCGATTTTTTTTTTGTGTGTGCGAGTGTGCTGTTTTTTTTTGTGTTGCTGCTTTTGTTGTTGTTGTAGTACTCTTTCGGTTTCAGTTCAGTTTCACTCACACACAGCTCGCATTCGAACTGCGCCGCCAACTTGTAGCTACAAGATACATTCGCTGTAGCTACAAGCAATTGTAGGTACTACTTAGCTGACTTTTTGACGTTCCTTTGCCTGGCTGGCTGCATTTGAAAAATACCTTGAAGTAGCGCACCAGCAAAAAAGTTGTGTATTTCGCGAATGCGAAAAAGATTTCTGATTTTATTTTTCCGAGTGATGCAAGCCGCGAATCTCGACGGCCTCTGGCTTATATAATTGTTAGTTCTGTCGACAATCCGTCAGGCGACCCCATCGCATCGCAGCTTGTAATTACCCGGAGAGCCAGCTCGAAGTCGAGATTCTGATTCCGCGTCTCGGAGTTTCTATTTCTTTTATCTGGGCGACGCAGAACGTGAGTTATTCGTCGTCTGGCGAGATCTGTTTGGTTGGCTTTGGCTTTGGCTTTGGCTTTGGGTTGGGTTCGGTTTGGCTTCGAGTCGAGTGGAGTGGAAAAGTTTTTCCGCATCCGCCTGGCCAAGTCATTTGTGTCGTTTTGCACTACTGTGCACACTGCTTCCATTCCCCTCCCTTTCCATCGGCACGTAATTATTCATCGCTGACTGGTAGTTGCTGATGATTTGTCCCCCTTCATTTGAATTCTTTTCATATGCAAAAAGTTGATTTGGCTTGCCCCGCAGCCAAGGATGTTTGAAAAGCCAAGGTGTAGTTGGAAAGAGAAAAACATTGTGTGGAAAGCAGAAGTCATTCGGAATGGTATCTCTTTATTAACTTATCATGTCAAGAAACGTGCTTCTCTCTGCATCTACACATAGATTATTTGGTTATTAGATACTTCAATGGAATGTCAGCATATTTTGTACTTCTCTTTTAGGTTTCAGATTGGCAGACTGTCGTTTAATAGATCTCCAGATACTTACACTAATTCAATTACTTTCTGATTTCGCTGCCGAGTGCTCATCCATTCCATCCATTTTAAGATGTTAGTGCCATTGAATAAGTGATCAATGGAATGGACAGGGAGCGGTTGGTTAATCTGACTCGGCTTTTCACTTTTCATTTCTTTTATTTCGCTGCTTTTACTGTTTTGGAAAACTTTTACTGATTGTTGCCGCCGCCTGCGGTTGCCGGTGAAAATCGCTGGAAATTGCGGCCGATGTAGCCGGTGCAACATGCAAAACAAGAAAGCAACATTGCCACCAACACCAGCAACAATAAACCGAGTCCAACATATTGTTTATAATGCGTTGTTGTATGTTTTATTTTTTTTTTTTCGATTTTTTTTGTATTTTATTTGGGAAAGTCGCGTGTTGCAGTTTCTTCTTCGGCTTCTTCTTGCTGCACTTTTTCCCCAGTTTTATTACTTTTTCGTTGTTGTGTTGCAGTCATTGTTGCCAATTTTCACTTCACTTTGGGTCGTGTGGCATTTTCTGACAGCCGTCAGTCAGTCAGTCAAAGTCTCGAAGCGCAGTCAACAAAACAAAAGTTGCATGAGCGATCTGCCCCGCCTCCTTTTGGGCCATCGGTGCCCCCGCCCTACGATTTTCCCGCTTTTCCGCCCCAACTCTCCGCGCGGATTGTTGTTTGTTTCAAGTGCCTCCGCTTGTGTTGCTGTTGATGTTTTCGTGGCTGTTGCATCTTGATTGACAAGTGACAACATATTATTGGCGTATCGTTGCAAGCTTAGATCAATTGTTGTTGTTGTCGTCGCTGGGTTGTTGTGGTTGCATTGGCATTGTTTATCGCTCCTGCAGAAGCCGCCGCCTTCGACAGTGGGCGTGGCCCAAAGAGTTGCTTAAATTACGACGAGCGGATAATTTATTGAGGCAGTTAAGGTGAAATTGTGAAAGGAGATGAAAAACTAGAGGGGGATGAGCTCTTAAATGTGTTATTGCTAATAATTTAAAGTAACATTGACCTTGGTTATTTAGCTTTAATAGCTCGAATATTAGTATATTGTTTTGGATAATAATCTAAGCTTAGTTGATGCATCTTGAGCTTAGTTATTTTACATCCAAACGTATTTCACTCAGAAAATGTAAATGAAAAGTTCATTTAATATTTATAGACCTTTCCGGAACGTACCTGAAAATCTGCAAGGCAACTAAATTCATTGTCCTGGCTCAATGTTTAATTTATTACACATTATCCCAAAGTTTTCGCTTTGGTTTGGTTTCTTGTTCAGCTTGTCGACAATTTATGTATTTTAAACATTTTACACATTTTTGTTAAATGCATCATTTATCTTCGACTTGCCATCGAACTTTGGGCGGACCGAAAATTGCCACGCCGCCCACTTGGACGAACCCCTTCGCCCCCCGTCCATGTCTTTGGAAAGGGGATTCACCTTAGCAGGCAGCACCCCTTGCGTGCTCTGTCTTTTGGCCCAACGAAGATGTGGAGGGGTTTGAGTGGGGTTTCAGCAAAAAAATAGGGGGGCTGTAAGTGGGAAGAAAGCAGGGGCGGGCATGAAAAAGGGGGAGATAGGGGGCGCGGGCAGAAACAGCGACGCCGCCGCCGCCGCCGTTGCTTCAACAAAATCGATTCCATTTCGACAAATGGGAGAAGGCAAACAGCCGAAAAAAGCAAAGAAAACGAATTGCAGACGGAAAACTGAATGCGGCCTGCACTTGACTGCAGATGAGGGGTACGCGGATACATGGATTGATATATGCAGTATATAGCAAATGATGTGCGGGATATATAGCCGGCGGAATAAATTATTGCCGGATTTCTGGAATAATATTGTTGCAAAGGGCAATGAATTTGCTTCGATTAATTCCCATCATTTATTGCATGCGTTTTGTAACGAGTTGTTACTTATTTTGCGGTATCACAAATTGGATGAGTTTATTGATCAGTTTAAAACCTTTATCTTCTAAAAATCCTTGAACTCCAGTGTCGATTTGCACAGTGGGTCAAATGGCGTGTTTGTCACGCACTGCTCACTTCTACCGAAGAAAAGGGTTGGAATATATAGTATATTCCCCCCGAAACTGGTTGCACTTCAAAGGCTTCTTTTTTGTGCGTGATATCCTTGTGCCTGCCACAGAGGACCTAAAATAAAGCTGGCGGAAGAGAAGGAAGTTGGGAGGAGAGCAGCAGCAGCCCACACACACCTCTACTCCGAATGAATTTTGCATCTTTTATTTATTATGTTTGGCAAATTTCATTGCATATTAAAAATGCAATTTTCCACAAGCAGAGGAGCTTTTCCATCGCCTCCCTGCCATCCCGCCATCCGGCCATTTATCCTTTGCCATCCTTCGAGTTTTTCGGTCTGTCAAAGCTCTTTTCGCCCTGCGAGCTTTAAGTTCTTGAGTCTGGCTTTTGTCAATTGTCTTAAACATTTTAATTGCTTTACGTTTGTCGTCGCAGTCGCTGCAAAGTTGTTGTTATTGTTGTTGTTATTGTTGTTGTCAGGGCAAAAACAATAAACACAATAAACAAGAGAAAGGCGTAACGGAAAAGGCTGAAAAGTATGAGGAGGTGTGTGCGGTTTTGTCGAGTGGCTGACTGTAGATTTTTAACCCTTAAATAATAATCGCTTGGTAATCGCATTTTTTTATTTTCGGTTTCGGGTTTGTGTGTAGGGATTTTCATTGAGAACGCAGAGGGGATTGCTTGCTTGCTTGCTTTTTTTGCTTTTTTTTTCCTGTCAAGCCATCCACACATCATCAGCAAAACAAACCAGGCGGAACTTCCCGTACCTTCTTTTCTTTTGCCGTTGCCGTTGCTGTTGCTCTTTCGCTTTGGCCTTTAAAATCGATAAACTCATTTTGAAGTTGTGCCCACATACACACATCCCATCCCGGCTAGGCAAACACACAGATACAGATACACACGCTAACTCGGATACACTTTACTTACTTTTATTTTCGATGCGCCTACCAACCTCCCCAGAATTTTATCTCTTCGCTCCCCGAAGACTTCCACTGTCCTGCCATAAATATTCGTAAAAGTTCATTACATTTTAGCTAATTAATTTAATATTGAAGGGTCGCAGACAAAGAGATTTTGTATATTCTCGATGATTGGCAAACATTTGTGGAGTCCCCGAAAACTTGAACCTCTCTGCTCAAAACGTCCAGTTCGTGTTGATGGAAATAGTTAACCCTTAAATGACGCCAGTCAGTCGCCATTCTGGGCTTCCTTTATGCACTTTGGCATCCACATTCACATCCACATACATATACACTTTCACATCCACATCCACATCCTCTTTCGCATCCCAAAGGATGTCGGGTCCCCGGGCTTGCATTCAATTTGTGTGTCGATTACATGAAATGAGCTCTTGGCCGCTTGGTCGGGAAATGGAAAAGCTGATGAAGAGCGGGTTTATATGCAAAATTAAGCCAAACACGGCTTGTGTGTCAAAGGCAAATGTGCTCGATTGATTTGTCCGGCCATAAAAACAGTCAACGGAATGAAAACGGAGCTGCGAAATTGGAAGTGGATCTCTATCTATCCATTATACAATTTCACAATCAAAATGCCATTTCATAAAATCCCTGCGAACACAAAATGTAAAGAACCCTCCCCTGAAATCAATCTTTTATTATTTAACCTTTCCAAGAGTGAAATTTAAAATGCTTTACCTTTTGAAATGCATATGGCCTCAGTAAATTGATTTATTATCTCCAAAATCAATTCCATTAAACTTTCATAAATGATTAATGAGTGAATCTGGTTGAGTTATTGATACTTATAGACATATCCCTGCAGAATTCGTCCCCCAAAATCACAAGCATATATCGCTCGCCATCGCAATCTTATCCCCCTAATAAAGTTCATCCCTAAAATCCGGATATTACACCAGATTCTTTTTCCATCACCGCACCGATTCGCAAAGTTTCATCATGTTCGGCTTTTATTTCTCCGTTTTCCATAACCACCCTCGAAAGTCAAACCACCCCCACCCCCCGCTGGCTGTCCTGTGTGTCTATACAGTCCTGCCAATAACCATAACGATTATGTCCGTGCAACATGTGACATCAACAACATCATAACGGAGCCAAATTGGAAGGCAACGCCATTGATTACTTGGAATTTTCCCTAGTACCCAGTACCCATATTCATTTGGTTTTCTCCCCCTTCCCCCGAAAAAAAGTTCATTACATAGATCCTGTTTTTCGTTTCCCACCTGCAGTTTTCAATTTGCATATGAAAAGCGGTGGGAAAAGCAGGGGGTTTAATACGCTAATGAACTTCCCGTTTGAATTCCCGGAAAATTCGCTTAAACTTCATCTTCTGTAAGGCCCACGCGGCGTATACTTAACATACAGCATATGGACAAATGCCCCTCGAAGTGATTAGCGTTTATAGCTAACAACCCGAATCCTAGAACAATGGCACTTGACCAATTCCACGGGGAGAAGGTTCGGGGGATTGTAGAGGGATTTTGGGGCCACTTTACGGGGATTTGTAGAGCAGCAACGGACTGCAGCAGCAGCGGAGAAAAAAAAACATTTTTCATTACTTTACTGGAGCGGAAATGGCAAATTAATTGCACAAATACACGGACACGTGTGTGCGTGAGAGCGTGTTTGTATGCTCATTTATTCATTACATTGCATGTGCCCCTCAGTTAACCCCCCCACCTTCCACCCTCCACTCCCCCCTTCCCCTTCGTCCCATCTGCAACCCCCTTTCACCCATCTTGGCGACTCGATATACGAAAGGTCGATTTGGGCGCAGGGACAATGTGTATCTCCGTCATGATATAGATTTTAATGAAGGTACAGTCCAAGCTATTCGCTTGATGAAATGGTGTTTTAATAGTATTTATACTGTCAATTAAAAATGGTAATGATCTTTGTAGATTGGTTTTATTTTCGGTGATTACAAATCCTACAAATTTCGGAAAAATGGGTCTGCTGAAATTTCACCAAAATTCCCTAATTCTGCGCCCATAACTTTTCTAATTTAAATTCGATTTAGAAGTGGCATACCTCTAAATGTTTGTATTTCATTTCTCTAAAAAACTGCATCATTAGTTTATTTGCAAGGGTATAGTATAAGCTTGGGCTCGCCAAAGCTAGCTTTCTTTCTTGTTACACCATAAAGTACGTCAATCTGCAGATTTAAAACAGCTTTTAACTTTAATAATCATTTTCCTCTGTGCGACAGACTTATCGCTTGTTGCGTCATTGAGACCGCTTTTGTTTGCGCCGTTGTCGTTTTAAAAATGTTAAAAATAAATGGACGTTTAACGAAAAACAATGGGGCTGGCAAAAGGCGAAAAGGAGGCGCAACGTCATCCTCGTCGTCATCAATGTCAGCGATGACGAAATGTTTGCAAATAAACAAAACTCGCCTCCAACAAATAGAAATGTTAAATGAATCGTGGATGTGAGACAATGAGTGTCCATCCGACATGTGGAAAAAGTTTACGTCTGAGTGGGTTTTTTTTTTCGTTTTTGTATTTTTTGTTGTGCTTTCTGCCCTGGGTGATACACTCGTGTACACTGCGAGAAGCGAAAAGCGACGCCGCCGCCGGAAGTTCAAAAGGTGACAATGAGACAACGAGGGAGGCGGCCCCGCCACTGGAAAAAAGGGGGCGCAAAAGGGGGAGGTGCAACTGGACAATTGGCGGCAGAATTCACTTGAAGCAATTAAATTTATGAGATTGTTGATTTTGTGCCTTTGCAAACTCTGCCGGCCGATGAAAGCCGCTCGGTTGGGACAAAAGGCAAAGGGTTGCGCCCCGATCCCTTATTCGATTTTATTTCATTTCACTTGATTTTATTTTATTTTCCCAACCCGGCCATTCGGTACGAATATCTATATAAGCACTCTCGGATAGCTATAAAATATCTTTGGTTTACATTTAAATCCGTAATTTCAATTCAACTTGTCGTGTTTACACACACAATGCATAATTTATAGAAATTTGTCTGCAGAGCGCAGCAGCGACACAAGCAGAGCAGCGAGACAGAGATGGCCGCAGGCGAGTGAGCGAGACGGATAGCGCGGGCTCATGTAACCTGAAGTAGAGGAACGCGCGGTGTGTGCACAGTGGATTAGAAAAAAATCGGAAGGGGGCAGCTCAAACTAAAAGTTCAACAAAGTATTTTTTAAAGAATTTAATGCAGAAAAATGGGTTCAGAAACTTTTATTTGGTTGTTAGCAAGATCACTTTGCTTTAAATAGGCTTAGAAAATGATTTGTTTAATTTTATATTTTGCAATTTAATTTTTAAAAGAGTTTCATTCAAGACACCCCCTATTAAATGTGGCTTTAGTAATTCATTTATTCCTTTATGCCATCCAAAGTTATCTTAAATAGCTACGTACCTAAAGGTTATTAATTTCTTGTTTTGCCTGTAAATCATCTTCTCTACTATCAGCTGGCTTTTTAACTAGTTTGATCCACCTCTGGGGGGTTGTAACCTTTTTGCGGACACTGTGTGTCCGAGGGCCACAGAAGAGTCATGGCACGCAGTCTCTTTTAGTCAGTCAGTCAGTCAGCAATCAGCCCCTCTCTCTTCCATCTCCTGAGAGCCGGATCCCCTGCCCCGCCCCCTGCGCCCTTCTCAAGTGTCACATATGGCAGGCAACGTGTGCCCGCTACTTCTCCCCTCCTCCTTTACCTCCATTGCTCCCCCTTTCTCCCCCCTTCGCTCCCCTTTCTACGGCTCCTCTTCTCGCCTCTTCTTGATTCGCTGTTGTTCGTCGGTTTTGAAGCTTCTGTAATGGGGCGCCTCTGCGGTCCAAAAAGGGGGGTGGCTAGTGCGACAGGGGGGCGGGACAGGTCGGTCCCCATATCACAGTGAGTGCCTATACATGTATTATGGTATGTATGCCGGTGTGTCCTCTGTGTGTGTGTGTGTGTGTATTTGTGTTAAACTCAACGAAGCTTAAAAGCTTTGTTTGCACCATGAAAGACTTCAATATTTGTAGTCTGTATTCCTCCACTTGATTTCCCAGCCGATGGCATGTAAGCCAAAATACAGGCCTTTTCTATTAGCTGCGATTGATTATGAAGTCGGGTAGTAGGGGAAGTACTATGTTTAAATGTCTTAAATTAATATTAAAAGCACCGCTTTTCCTTGCATTTAAATAGAGTTTACCAACTCGTTTCCATATTTTCAACGGCTGATTATAAATTAAAGTGCTCTACTTTTATTTTCATATAAGAGGAATTTGAAATGAATTTGGTTTATGCACTTTTGAATGCAGGAGGAGTTCTCCCGATTTCCAGGAGCGCCCTATCAATGCATGTGGTTGTTCCTGCCCCCTTTTTCCGCACCGCCCCCTGGGGTTTCCCCCCTCGACAAACTGTGCCATTCTATTGAGTGCCGCGCCCACTTTTCACGCACGCCCCTCCGCTTGGCCGAGAAGTGCAAGGAAAGCGAAAACGAGCAAAATGTGGGGTGAAAAAAAAAGATTGTTGAGGCAGCCACATAATCCACTTTTGCATCAGCCAAGCTAGCAGAGGGATCCCCCCGCTTTTTTTTCGCCGGCGCCCCTGTTCTGGAGTGCCTTTTGTTGCTGCGGAGAAATATAAAAAATAATTGGAAGTCGCTTGCAACGATGTTGTCGCTCTCGTCAGCCTCGCCGTTGACGTTTTGCTTGTTAGCTGCACTCTCGCTCTCCCCAGCTTTCCTCCCATTTCCCATTTCCCATTTTGCATTCGCCTTTTCCCCCAATTCACATTTTCTCCCCTATGCTGTGTGGCTTCAATCTTTTTCCTGGGCCTCGCTTCGGATTTGACTTTTGTTTGCTGGTGATTAGGGGCTGCAGAAGGCAAGGAGCAGGTCTTGTTTAAACAATTTACGAATGCTTCATTGAGTAACAAGGGCAGCCATCCATATGCACCATAAATGCATGTACTACATAATATATAAGATATTTAGGTATTATATTGTATATGGTTTCTTGCTTTAAGTAATGTCTGGCAATGTAAATAGCTATTTGCAATTTTCCCTAATTTTACACCCTCTTATTGAAGTATTGAAGTAATATACAAACCCGTTGACACTTTTGCTTGACCCCAAACCCCTTGAGTCCTGCAATCAGCAACTTTTGGATGTTCTGCTAAATTAATAATTTTGATTGAGCCCTACTGAGATCCCTACTGAGTTCTCCCGCCACTCCCCTAATCGTTGTGTTATCCGCCGTGTTTTATCAACACTTTGGCATCATCTCGTCCCATCGTCAGTGTCGTCATCATCATAACCGTAACTATTATTATTAACGGCAGAGAAACGAGCCTATTTAGCGTCAACAAGCACAAAATCGTCTGTTACCCCTTGTGCCAGGAGATATCCTGGTGCTTTGTGCCTTGATATCATCCTGCCCCCTAACGAAATCCTCCCCCGAGGGTTTGACATCCGAAGAAAAAAGCAAATTTCCCACAAAACTTTAGCAGGCGATAAAAATTTGTCTACATTAGCTGAGAGAAAGAGCGAAGGCGGCGCACGTTGCACAGTTTCGTGGCATATGCCGCACGGTTCTGCACTGCTCGAAAAATGTAGTGGGAAGTGCTAAAAGCTCAATAAACAATTAAATTTTAAAAAGAAAGTGGGTATAGAACAGTAACACTTTAGGTCAACTTTGGATTTTACACTTTTATCTTCTTAATTCGAAGTAAAGATTTTAAGGTCACATTCTTTAAATATTTAAATTAATTTACAGTAAGTTTACATCTATTTTATTATTAATACTATTCATAGAAAATTAAAACAAAATTTTTTTTTCTCTGTGCACCCTCACATGGTTAATCTGGCAACTATCTTCATCTGGTGGATTCTATGTTTTGGTTACAATCTTAACGGTATTCGGCATTCGAGGCAATGCTCTCGGCCACCTTCGGCTCGTGTGTGGGTGCCATTTACAAGGGACAACAGTCGGTCTGCTGTCACCCCCGCCCCCTTGGCCGCCTCCATTTCACCCGCCCAAGCCAAAAACAAGAGCCACCCAACTCCTCCCACTTTTTGCAATTTGCGGCCTGGCTTTAAGTTTCTGGCTTAAGTGCGCATGTCCTGGACACGAGATTGTCTGCCCGCTTTCCTTGCTCAATTATTGACGAAAAATTGTGAAATTTGCCTGCCTGCCTGCCTGGATTCTGTTAATTGCTCCCATTTTCCCCCCTTCGCTAGCCCCAGTATCCAGCAGTATCCACCTTAACCCGCTCGCCGCTCGGCCCACCTCAATCTCCGCTGATCGAATTAACTGATTTTGTTGTTGTTATTCCGCAGTGCGTTGACATAAACAAACAAAAGTTCACACCGAGGCAAAATAAATAAATAGAGTGAAAATTTCATTTCGTTAAATGGCGACGTCGACGATGTCGCTTAATTGAATATCGTCCAACAACAAAAGGCAATAGCAATAACAACTAGACTTCTCCACTAGCAAATCCACTTGACGACAAGCAGCTAAGACAATTGCAGAAGGCGTGACAACCCTTCTCGCCACCCCCCTCTCCCACTTCCCACTCCCCTTCCATCCCCCCTTCCACTTTTGGCCCCATCTTTGCACTATGCCTTCGTCATTGCATCAAAACAAAATTCAATTAAGTTGATTGCAAATCGTTGCCGTCAAAATGAAGACGAAAAGAAAAACAAAAGGAAATGAAATCGAGCAGAAATTGCATGAAATAGGCGGTACAAGTCAAAATAGCGAGTTCAAAAATTTATTGTGACATATTTATTCGAAGCTGAAATTAGAATTAAAACAATTAATACAATTTTATTGTTTTCGAAATATTGCCAATGCGGCATTATTTGTATTTGATACTATGCTTCCCATGGCGTATACGTAATATTCGTTATTACATTTCCGATTATACGCTTACCGTGGCGTATTTTGCATGCTATCAGTTTAATATTTTTTCACATATTTTTTTGATCACCCATGGCTATTATTTAAAAAGCATAGCTCTTATCCACTTTTTTCTTTCAAAAATAACCAATTTACCAAACAATTTTATTAACAGTTAGCACTGTTAATTAAAGCTTTCATTTATTCACTCACCCTTAAATTATCCGTCTGTTTTCCCTTGTGGCCTGTTCGTGTCATCTATTGGCCAACTTCTCTTGACCGAAAGGCTAATTGGTATTGTCGCCACTGCCGCTGTCAGTTAGCCAATATAATAATACTATTTTTCATGCAGCCAACAACATTTACTTGCATATTTAACATACAACAAATATGTCAAACTCTTTTTTTTTGTCACTGTAAATGATTTATTTGAACATTTTACTTTTTGCAATGTACTACGTGTATAAAAACTATTAATTAATTTACAAAACATATGCGAGGTTTCAGTGCTTGACAACAGCAAGAGCAAATTCATTTTTACCGATATGGTTTGCCATAGCCCCACACTGCGTATGTGTAATATGACACCTGATTTATGAAGAATAAAAAAAGTATGTCAACTGTTGTATGTTTAAAATTAATGACGCTGATGAAAAACTAGACTCTAATAATTTATTTTCAAAATTCGTTCTTATATGTTTCTGAAATTCAAAGTCTTTTCAGTCTTGCCTTCACATTTTTATTACTTGCTACTACGCTTTTTTTGTTCATACAAATTGGACAAACTTTGGGTAATTGTACCTCTAATTTCTTTATTACACCTTTAATTGCTCGTTCTAAAAACATTGGCTGTTAATTTACAGCTGTTATTTTACAGCCCAACAGAGGGGGTGCGAAAGAGAGAGATGGGTTGGGTTGGAAAGAGAGAGAAAGAGTCACTTAGTCAGGGCGATTGCTTGGCTTGTTTTTGTGATGTTTCCTTTGTTTTGTTTTGATTCGCTTTACCTCCGACTGTTTGTCTATGTTTTCTTTTCTCTCTATTTCCTTGGCTTCCCCTTCTACCCGCTTTTCACTCGGGTTTTCTGCTCGGTTCCCGAAACATGGAGAAAGACCCTTTGTAAATTTTAATGGCAAATCTGCTGCCATTTGCGGCACATTTCGCGTACAATTTTCATTTTTGTTATGCCCACATATTTATTTTCATGGCTTGTTCTAGGTGGATGGGTGTTTTTTTTGGGTGGGGACGGGTAGGCCCTGCGCCTGATATTCAACCACACCCGGAAAAATATATGATCTATTTGACTTAAAAAAAGTGAAATCTTAAAGTATTTTAAAAACCATTTACACAATTGATATCACTTACGGTTATTGCCTTGAAGTATGCTATAATTTATGTTTCTTTTTCTGAAAAATTTGAATGCGTCATAACAGCATACATATTTTGGGCCACAATAATAAGATATTAATTTTTTTTTTTGAACATTTGAAAAAAGACATTTATGGTGAAATCGTTTTAACAATTATCTTTTCATGCTGGTTTCCTTTTATATTTTCCCTCAGTGTATACTACATTGCTAAAGGGGCGCACTTTACATTTGTTTTGTTTATTTTGGCGTGAGCGTTGCCAGCGACGAGAGCATGGAAGACATGGCCACTGCGAGTGAGGGAGAGAGCTCGAGTGAGCGTGCTGATGTGTGTGTGTGAGCCAGCGAGTGAGTGTGAGTGAGTGGGGAGCCGGCAAGAGAGTGGGAGAATGTCGATGGCTGCTCTCCTTATTGTTGGTGCTTTTGCTGCCGCTGTTGCTGGCATGCCATTTCCCGTTATCAGTGGCAGACTTTCTGCCAACCTGCTGTCGCACGCCGTTGGCGTCGACGTCGCTGCGACTGGCTCTGCCGCCGCTCAACGGTGACGCCACAAACGCCATACAGTGGGTGGGAATTTCAGGTTACTTAGATAAGCTTTTGGATAAATACAGAATGAGTTTCTAAAGAAGAAATGGTTTTCTAAAAATGATTATAAATGATTTATAGCATATAATTATCGTAATATGTAAGATAAGGATCAGTCACAAACAATACTTTTGAATTGAGAAGAATAACGAAAGACAAACTCCCCTAGTTTTTTTTCTATAAATTTTAAACTATCAGAGAGTGCAGTTTATCCCACAGTACCTCATTCTGTGTCCCTCATTTTGGATTTTGTGCGCACGCCATGCCAGCTAATTTTGGATTTTCTAAGCGAGCCGAGTGAAATATTTTTAGCTTTTCAACTGCGCTGCAACTGCGAAGTCGACGCAGGCAGCGACGGCAACATGCAGATTTTTGCAATTGTTTGCCTTATTTGGCCGCTGACGTGATTTTGTTGTTGTTGTGGTTGCTGTATTTTTAGCCAGTTGATTTATCATTCTCAATGCGTTTACGCTGCATTTGTGGCTAATCAGTATTTTGTCTCCTTTCTTCTCATTGCAGGTGAGTTACCCCCTTCAATTGCCCCATCGTCACATTGTAGTTTCGTGTAAATATGCATGAAGTGCAGATAAATCCGTAAGTTAAGCTAAGTGTGTGAGTATTAAGGAATCGCCATTACTGGAATGTTTGCATCACCGCTGAGTTATTTTGATAAGCTGAAGTCAAGATCACGGGTTACGTATACGCAGCGTAGGACAGCTTACCGAGTGAGTGTGTATAACAGTTCCCTGATTGGATTCTCGGAAATGGTGGTGTATCATATCATAAAACAGAAAAGTTTTTCAAAAATTAAGATCTATAAGAATACATTTTATTGAATACATTTTATATACGCATTGTTTTAAGTCAAGAATTTTCTTAAGGTATTTCAAATAATTTATTTGTTGCTTTGCAATATACTTTTCTCTGCATGAAACAATAATTGTGTCATTTGCGTTAACAAATCAATGTGCGTGTTTGAGTGAGTGAGATATTAAAGGCCAAGTCAAGCCTTCATACTTCGACTCTCCTGCGCCACCCAACCACTTCCCCCTTTTCCACTCCAAAGCAATTCCACTTCTTGTTCATGTTATTCCGATTTTCCTATGCAACTGTAGTTGTATTTTCTCAGCTTTTCATCCATTTCCCGCCCGCTTTCCCCGTTGCCCGGCTTTGAAGTGTTTACATTTTGCGTTTGAATTATCGCTGCTTTATATGCTTCGCTTTGATTTTCTATTCACTTGTTGTTATTGCCCTGTCTGCTTTACTTATTTTAAGCTAATTTTAGTATTTAGCTTTCGTTTGCATTTCAATTCAATTTGGAAAACGACGGGGAAATCGCTTTGGGCTTGGGAAAGACCGAGGACTGTACTTTTTATTTTTAATTTCCAATTCGATTTAATTGTTGTTCTTACCGTCGCCACTGCTGTTCTTGTTGTTATTTTTGTTTCGCCTGCTCTGATTTGATTTGCTTGAGTGTGTGTGTGCTTGGCGCCGTTTGGCTTGGTGGCAAAGCGTTCTGAAAGATAAAATTTCTAAGGAAAATATGAAGGAATTTTTTCATCTCATAACATATAAAATGTTTTTTTTTTCTCCCATAATTGAAGCTGTTAGAAATCATTGGAAAGATTAACAATATTCCCCAAGATGAATAAATGCAAAGCCAGACTATAAATCTTTTTAGATTAATGTGATATTTCCAATAATTATCTGTGAAATATATGTCTGCCCCTTTTCGAAGAACTTATTATCTGAAAAATATATATTGTTAAAATGTAAACTAAAAATTAGTTACCTCGAATATTTTATTTGTTTAATTTAGAAGGATTCCCCTTTTTAGGGTCCACTTTATCCGAAATCCCTCTGTTAGCTCGGCTTATCTGGTATTTAACCGCTCAGAAAGATCCCTCCTTTTTCTCACTCTCTCGTTGGCTCTCTCTTTCTCCCACTTCACGCAGTTCGCCTTCGGAGAAGCCGAGTTTTGTTTACCGACTTGGCTGTCGCTGTTGTTGTAGTTGTTGTTGCTGTCGCAATTGAAGCGCAGTTTCTGGCAGCAACAACATGAGCTAAACCTATAGATATACCTTATACCCGTAGCTACAACATCGAGGCATGCGAAATCCCTTGAAGCGTTTCAAGCGTATTTTTTTCCCCATTTTGCTGCGCTTCGGTTTGTTTGATTTGGCTTGCTCACCTTCGGCTCGACAACAACAAAATCGAACGGACGTCGACGGCGACGCAGGCCGAGGCAGCGCCGCCGGCAGAGACGACGGACTCAACCTGAAACTCAACCTGAAACTCAAAACGAACCCGAGGCTCGTGCTGTTTCATTTGAATGGGCACACGACGGAGTTCGAGTTGGATTGGCCACAGTGTGCCGGCCAAATTGGAAGCCTTTGGTTCCACTTTGCGAAAACTTTGAAATTTGCTTAGCAAAATTGGCAGCTTGAGGGCCATTTCCACATATTTCGGCACACTTAGGAGTGCAGGCGAAAAACCTATGGGACCAAGGAACTGTTTTGCCAGCAAATTATAGGCCTTTAATATCGATTTGCCAATATATGAACATATGTTTAAGTAACCAAAAAAAAGAAAAACATTTATACACTGATTCATCTTGGTAAGGATAAGATTTTGTACATTTTTCTTCCTAAAATTATGTCATATTATATTTGTTGGGTATTCACACTTTAATTTTTTTTTTAAGTGCATAATCCATTTTTGCACAAAAGACTAACCACTAAATCTAACAAAGCAACGGCAAAATGGATTTACCTAAAGCAGCCTAAGAACTTCAACATTTTCCAAAACGTATTCTTTAAGGACAGGTTTCTTCATTTAGGAAAATGTTCGATTAATTGATTAACTGACAAAATAAAGTAGGAGTAGAAGTAAAATATAAACTAAGCTTAGACCCAACTCGACTTAATTGCAAAAAATATAATTTATGTAGTCTTTGGAAAAAGCAATATTTAGCAGTTTGGGGCAGGGCACTTGGAGCTGTAGTCATTTATCACAGGATTCTTTTGCAAATACCTTGGCTCCCAGGACCCCATTCTAATCTTCTCTCCCTTTTTTGTGTCTCCCCATCTCTGTTTCTCCAACGCCTACGCCAAGGCCATAAATATCGTATTAAATATTTGCCTTAGAATCGCCTGCGATGTCGGCGTTTCGCGTTTGCATTAACGCAAAATGTTGTCTGTTTATCTCGCTAGTTATTGTTCGCTGTCCATAGGTGGTGTTTCGCTATTTTTCGAGGGGTGTCGAGGGGGTGGCTGGGGTGTCAGGGGTGCCAGGGGGAGGGTTTCGCCGCTGGTTCGGTGGTTGCAAACTTTTGTGGCATTGCCAGTTGATTGGATTGCCATGAGATGAACTTGGCGTCGCATGTGAGTGTGCGAGTGAGTGTGGCAAGTGATTTATGGGTCCCCCGTGCTGATATGGGATACGCTTTATGCGATAGATATACAATAGATACAATGTCATTAGCGTCCTACTCGCTACAGTGTTCGATTTCGAGTTGAAAACGCCATTCTTTCATTTTCAAGTTTAAATTTTTTAAATTATTATAGAAGAATAAAACTTTTAATAGGAAGAACCGTTTTTATATAATCATAATTATAAAATGGTTTTTTTTTTTTTTTATCTCTTTATGAATCCATTATATAAGAAGGCATCTCATAATATTTAGACCTTGACTTTGTAGAAAAACAGGAACTGGCGACAATTGTGTTTCGAACATCGACAAATCAAACGAAATTTTTAGCAGTAGATAACTTCTCTCGATCCACATTCAATTTGAGATTTTGGCAGAGGAACGCAAGAGGTGGAAAGATGATCCAGCAGAGGGAGCAGATCTTCTCCTGCGGCTTCGAGGTTTTCGGAAGAGTGCAGGGCGTCTGTCTGCGCAAACAGACCAGGGACTTGGCCACGCTGAACCAGGTGCGCGGATGGGTGATGAACACCGACGATGGGACGGTCAAGGGTCAGCTGGAGGGCACTCTGCCCAAGGTCAACGAGCTGAAGTTCTGGCTCTTGAATTTCGGCAGCCCGCGGGCGATTATCGACCGGGCGGAGTTCACGCCCACCAAGGAGATCGCCTCGCACAACTTCAGTGGCTTCTCGATTCGCTACCACCACGTTCCCGCCCCGAAAAAGACGGTCCAAACTGGGACATGTGTCTAGTGCAAAATTGTAACCGTGCTGTTTGCTGTAACTGTTTGTTTGGACCTTTAAATTGAGCTGCGAATACAAGTAGAGTCGGCGACTGGCTTCTGCGAACATCATTTATAAACCTCAAAAGTGAAAAACAGGCTGCCAGCCACTAATTAAGCCGCACAAAGAAATGCTCAACGCAATTACATAGGGGCTGGCACATCCACTATGTATTTATATCTATATATATACATCTGTATCTACGAAACTATATATATATATAAGAGTATGTGAGATGACTTGGTTAGACAGACACCTGCAGCTTCAGCTTTAGCTTTAGCTTCAGTTTCAGCTTCAGTTTCAGCTTCGGCTTGGCCACATTTCCAGTTGAGCGACGCCCCAAACTGGCAATGAGTTTTTACGACACACAAACAGCAGCCAACAGCCAACAGCCGTGAGTCGGAGCAACAGACAACAGACAATACTGGGTATACGGAACATATAGAATAACTAACAACGGAGGGCAACAAATATTTATCGCCACACACTAACGAGAGTTGAGATTGTGAATAATGGTGAAGGTGGAGGGCCGGATAAAATCGTGCCAATTGGCTTAAGTGAGGTAGAGTTTCAAATTGAGTTCCGAAAAATGAGTTTTTAAAGAGATTGTCGATCAAATTTATGTCTAACTGAGGCTAAACGCTGGAGAACTACGCCAGCTACAATTATAGTGTTTGTAAATTAGTCTTAGTTGGCAGCAATTAAATGTAAATCGTTGGTGGGTAAAATTTATGGGAACGGTGGTAACGTAATCTAATAGTAAATGCTGTTTAAAATAAAATTGTTGATAGGTGAAATTGGTAAAAAAAGAGTAATACAGCTTAATGTTTGCTTAGCTGATATGCATTGAAATTAATATTTGAGCTTAGAGTAGTTATTTTAGGATCTAAGTATATTGTTATTATGTTTTTGTTGTTAGCATTATTAGCATAATTACCCACCAAACAGACGTAATCTTTTGTGGCAAACAATAATTGCTAAAAATCAGAATAAGGCAGAAATCGGGGTGCCACATGCCCGCCGCCTTATCACATTTTCGAGTTGTCCAAGTGTATCGCAACTTGGATGGGGAATTCAGTGGCTCGACGCCTGGCTGTTGTTGCTGTAGTTGCTGCGGTGTTGTTGCTGTTGCCGTTGCCGTTGTGCTCCCAAATGCCCTCCATGGGTCGCTGACTACCACGACGCCTCTGCCGGCGCTGGCGTCGCAGCCAGCTTCTCTGCCGCCGAAGCACTGCGCATAATCACAACGAAATCAAACAAATGAACGACACAGCACACAGCAGCGGCAACACCAACAGCGGCAGCAGCAGCAGCAGCAACAGCAACAGCGACAGCAGCAGCAGCAACAGCAACAGCGACAGCAGCAACATCACCGCCGCAGCAGCAGCAGCAACAGCTAAAGCAGAGGAGTGTGCGTGCATGTGAACTTGTGTTGGCAACTTCGTTGCGTGTGTAACAGGCGCACAGATTTTCCGAGAGAGCCGCAAAGAACATTTTCGCATGCGAAGTGTTCCCATTTGTTCGGTGCTGTGTGTGCGTTGTTGTTGTTGCTGTTCTTGCTGTTGCTGCTGCTGATGTTCGGCTTGCGGAATTTTTATAGGTTAAGCTGTAAGCACTGGAGGGAGGGAGGGGGCGTGGCAGGGAGAGGCTGTGGCCAGCGAAGAGGGTTGTTGGTGGTGGCCTTAACTAGTTTCAGCCGGCCGGTGTCGTTGTCTTCTGAACGAGCAACGAAAAAAGCAGGAGGAAAAGCGGCGAGACAGAGAGAGGGTTTTTGGCTTTTCCACTCACTCGATTTGTGAGTGAATCCCGAACCCAAAACCCCCCTCGGGTTTTCCCACCCTCCCCCTAAAAATTCCTTTGCGCATTCTTTCCGACGTCGACGTCGCTGCCTGTTTCCGGTGTCACTTCCTTATTTAGTTGTTCGCGTTGTTTGTTTGTTGTTCGCTGGCTTTCGGCTAGGATTTCGTCGCCGGGCGTCCTTGTGGGCTCAACCCAATTTAACAGCCATCAAAACTGGCAGCGAATTCAATTTGCCTGAAAGCCAGCCCATCCAAACTAAAAAAGAAAAAAAGACGAACACACAGAAACGACGATCATTAGCCGGATTATTATTAGTCTATTAGTGGTAATCAAATTTATGGCACAAATACAAATTGAGGGAAAACTTTCATGACGCCAAAATGGAAATTGAAAACACAAGCGATGCGGTGGCAGTGGTCGCGGCGGGGGGATGTGGCAAGGGGGCAAGACAGGTTGTCGCGGCATACATAAATGCAAACACTTTGTGCAAATATTTGTGTCATTAAACAAATGACAAACGAATTGGTTTCAACATGAAAGCCGACAGAGAGAGCGAGAGAGAAAGAGAGAGACAGAGAGAGAGAGCAGCTGACATGCAACATGCTAACAGCAACAGCAGCAGCTTATCAGGCGACTGTTAAGGCTAACAGCAACTTCCCCGCAGCAACACCCCCGCAGCAACACTCACACCACCACCCACCCACTCGCACACAGATACTCACTCATCGCAGCGCTGCAACAATGCAAAAAGCAAACTTTCTCGCTGCCGGCGTCGCTGTAGCTGTCGTGTTGCTGCTGTTGTTGCTGCTGTTGTTGCTGCTGCTGCGGCTGGCGTCGCTCGTCGGCGGTCGAAGTCGGTTCGTTTGGTTTCGCTGACAGCGGCTCGTGCCAGTACTCAACCGACTGCCAAACGGCGCACGACAAACCAGCAGCAGCAGCTGAGCCAGCAGCAGCAGCAGCAACACCAGCAACAGCAACACAAGCAGCAGCAGCAGCAGCAGCAGCAGTAATAGCCGCACGGCAGCAACACTAGCCAAAGAAAAGCTGTGCGTTACTTTTTTCTGCGGTTCGTTCACTCGGCGATAAAAACACAACAGCAACAGCAACAACAACAGCAACAACACCAACGACAACAGCAATATAACAAAAGAAAACATATTAAAAAGAAATACTAAACAAAAATGCACTTAAACTTAAAGTGTTCAAGTGATAAAAATGTTAGTGTGTAAAAAGTGAAAACCAAAAAGTAACCAATTAGTCTTCAACAAACAGAAATTACGCAAATATTCTTATCAAAATCGGTGATTTAGCGAAAACATGCAAACATTTCATACAAACAAATAAATCTAACAACATTGTTATCAATGCAAACTCAGTTAATCAAGCAAAACAATTTGATTCTTTAATCTGATCTGATGCGATCGAAAAACCCTTATTTCTGTGTCATGTCATTCGGCTCAAGCTTTTTTTTCATGGAAATATTGTGGCGAAGCGTTTGCTTTATTATAATGTTATTTCAAGCAAATCTCTTACTCATCCCATCATCCCCCGTCATCTGCCCTGTTTATTTATTTGACATTTTATTCGTTTTTGTCCTATCTGGCTCTTCGGCGAGAAATTGTGCATGGCAAATGCAAATTTATTAGGTGCAGAAGACTTCGTAAGACTCACGTAAGACGTAAAATGGCAGAAATTAAAAATCATAAATCAAATGTGCTAAATAAATCAGGAGGAAAATTGAGCAAAAAGTGTGCGTCTGTCTGCCTTTTCCCACTCTTTTGGCTCGATTGAAGCCATTAATTACATTGCAGTAAATCCGTTCGGGAATCTTTGCGTTCTACAAAATTGTTCGGTTTTTCATAAATTTTTAAGTTTTATGTTTAGTGGCCTGCTAAAATATCAAAGTGAACTTTTTCGCCAAAGCCTACGTTAAATTCTGTTTCTGTTTGATTTCTCCGCGTGACTGCGAGTGTGTGTGTGTGTGAGTTCTCGTGTGTTTCAGTGTGTGTTACGCATTTTGCTTAGACAAGTGGCCAAGAAGTGGAGGAAAAGGAGGAACAGATCTGAGCGAGCAATTGGTCGTTTGTTATGCCCTCACCAAAAAGTGGGGCATGCTCACAATGCCATGAAGTAGAGCACGTTTGGAATTGTGTATCTGCACTTACGTATTCATTTCGTTCAGATGTGCATATACTAATGGCCATTTGTGCATTAGTGTGTGTGCCTGCAGTGTGGAAACAATTGGGCTGATTAACGGTTTTGAATTATGCAAATTTCGATAGTGATCAGCGGGGGATTTAGTTATAAATCCGCTGTTACATTTAGATAATTGCTCTGTTTTTCCACGATTTTCTTTGACGGCTTTTTTAACTGCAGTAAAGTGGCGGGGATCCAGAAAAATGAAAGGTTATAAAATATTATAATATACAGTTTATCAGAAGATCATAATGTTGTTTTTTACAGTTTTTTAAAACCATTTTCGAACTTTAGTTTGTTTTCAATTAAAATTGAAATAAAACAATACTTTAGTAAAGAATTTCTAACAGCAGTTCACATTCAGGCAACCTTTCTTTTATTATCAGGAAATCATATGTTCTGGCTAATATTATTCTAGAGTGTTTCAGAGCTGCCCATATTGTTGAACTGCTCCAACGCTTTTGTCTTTTCGTGTATAATTGAATAGTGAGAGACAAACAGCGTCTTGGAATTCTCGGGCGAAACAACAGCAATAGTAATAGCAACAATTGCCGCAGAGCGAGCAACAAGCAAAACTGAAACCAAACCGAGAAATCTGGCTTAGCCTTTTGGCGTTGCGGAAATTGATGCTGCCACTGCCACTGCCTCTGCAGGCGTCGCTGCCTGCGACTACATTAATCTTACTTTTATTGCTTTTACTGTTGCTACTGCTGTTTAATTAATTTTTGGTAAACATAATTTCCCATTGGGCCTCATCCGCCAGCTCAGTTAAATGAGTTGAATAATGATTTATAATTCACTTCATATTTTCGCTGATTTTTTTTCATTTCGCTGCTGCCACCAACTTTGTAATAAAGTGCAAAAAATTAATAGTATGGAAAATGTAATGCGAGTAAGCAAAGAGGGGGTTTCTCTGGGTTGAAAGGCATGTGGAAGGGGCTGCGAAAATAGTGGAACGCTAAACAAGGCCAAAACATTACGCATACGCCGCATGTGCCAGGCGAATATGGGGTAAGAAACGGTTAAAATAGCCAGGAATTAATTGGGGGAGGCGCTCGTCGGGAGGTGGTCGATGCAAAGGGCGAGGGGGAGGGGTGGGGCTTTTCTGTTATGGCTGACACTTGAGCGAACGTTTTAAGTTACACTTTTAATTAATTGTTGTGAATAAATGATGGGACACTGCCAAAGGAGAAAATGCGCCAAAAGAGTGAGACTGAAAAAAGAGGTTGACAAAGAGCTAGGGGAATACATTTCATTTAAATACAAATTAAATTGAACCAGTTGTTTAAATTTATCCTTTTTATATAGTTTTTTTTTTATTATAAAAACTTTGTTAGTTGATCTCCTGATCATGAATTGTGATGACTATGTTTTAACTCACTCAAAATATTATCATTCAAATTCCAGTAAATGCCTGGAACTATTAATCACTTTCCGTGAAATAAATATTAAATACTTAAGCCAGGCGTGCAGTAGCCTTAATCTTGTTGATTACACCTCATATACGCGTTGGCCTTCTCGGCCGCCATTTTCATGGGAATCCATGGCGACTCCTCCTCTATCATCTGCCAGTTCCTGTCTCTCAGCACCCATATACCATTTACCACACAAAGTAGCAAGTAGCAACTAGCTACTGGCAACTGGCAACTGGCAACCCAACCAACTAATCAAACAACACGAGCGCAAACCGAAGGCTTTCCACGAAACATTTGATGTGTTTTTCTGTTGCTTTTTGTTTGGGGACGAGACGATTTCCGTTTTGGGGCTAGCTGCTATATAGCTATATTTTGGTTTTGTGTTTTTTGTTCGTTTTCCTGGTGCTGAGTGGCCGAGAGTGTCGGTTTGGATTCGCCGCTAATTCGCATTAATCATACGACGCGTTGGACGCGCTCTCTTTTGTTTATGCATTGGAATCATGAAAACGAAATTCATGCAAACCGAACGTCGCCAACGTGGAAAGAAGCTTTTCCACATTTTTATTTTTACACGCAAAATTTTTACTAGCTGCGCGGTGGAGCCGGTGGAAGCGAGAGGGGAATACGCGGGGCAGAGAGAGATGGGTGACGTCTTCTTACTCACGCTTTTGTTGTTGTTTATTTTTAATGTGTCAAGGTTCGCGGCATAATTTCTGCTGCTTTATTTCATTTGCGCGTAGAGCAAACAGAAAATGTATCAAAGAGTGGGGCAGACTGATAGAGAGTGAAGATACAGTCAGCGAGTCATGAGCTTTGAAATGTTTGACTTTCTTTTCGGGCAATCTAAAAAATAAAACATAAAATATAAACTAACTAGGGCTTTGAAAAGAAATTTAAGAATACCTTTATAAAAGTCCTTAAAGCTTGGACTTTCTCTTTCTGAAATTGAAAACTTTGTGATCTTTGAAATGGTCCTGGACACAAAACCTTTATCTCTGGCTCTAATTCCGGTTTAACTTTTAACAATGCGAGCGCTACTTCTTTGAGTCGAAGCTTCGATTTTCAGTACACCGTAGACCCCAGGCACTTACCCCACGACAAAGTTATTAAGCTCCACCACCGACAAGCTCAAGACATAAAAGCCAAGCCAAAACGAGGCAAAGGCGAAGATGAGGATGTCGACGTTGGAGGCGACGCATCGATAAATGTAAATGCAGTAAATGTAGTGGGGAATTAGGGGCGGGTAAAGAAGGTTGAAGGGTTGGGGGAGGTGGTTAAAGGGTACGACTATACCATAGTTATAGGTGGAAAAGATGGGCAGTGAGTGAGTGAGTGTGGTGGTGGGGGCGGCAGTACGGAGCGGGCAAAACATTTTTATTACCGCTGTGGAGTCGTAAAAAACTAAATTACTTTTAAGTTTGTAAATTGTGTGAGCTACCGCTCTCTTTCTGCCCGCGTGTATCTTTCTCTTTCTGCAATAGGTTACATATTACACGGGCACCCTTTCCACTTTCCCCCTTCGGTTTTCCCACCGCATTTGGTCAACGCAAGTTTGCATTCTTTGTGTCACGTTTCCATCGGAAGATACGAAAAGCACAGATACATTTACAGATACAGCCAGCGAAAGGGACAGCCGATGTGCAGATAGGGGGCAGTGAAAGAGACGGCATGATCGATGTTGGCAGCAGAAGAAGAAGCGCCGGCAGAGGCGCAGGGAAAAACAAATTTATGAAACGTCATTTATTCATAATGAGCTAAGCGAATGGGGAAAAGTGTTGGCGCGTGTATCGAAACGAACGGTAGTACACACAGAAAATGGAGAAAAGAGGAGCGGAGAGGAGAGGAGCGGGGGAAATGGAAGAGATGGGAGGGAGAAATGGTGGAGTGGAGATGGCCGAAACGGGCCAATTGTGTGCATCGCATTTCGAGTGTTGTAAAGTGCCATAAACTTATTAGGCGAAAGTGTTTCGTGAGTGTGGGCTTGTGCATGAATGTGAATGCGTAATGAATGCTATTCACTCAGTTATTCATTTTGGGGATCGTTTTGCCGGCGAATGTAATTGTTTAACCAGCGATTGAGTGGCTATCGATGACCTGAGGGTGGGAACTTTGCTGGTCAAGAGGATATTCCTTGGGGTTTTGTCGTTAAGTGAGTGGTTGTGGTTTTCTCCTCGCTCAAAGGATTTATTTATAGGGAGAACAGCTCAAACCGCAAAAGGCCAGTTAGTCGGAATTTATGTTTAATTAGTAGTAATTTCTAAACTTGAAATTCTTTGGTTTACTTCAATCCACATTTATTTTTGCTTCCAAACCAGCTTAAAGTGAATAGATTAAAAAGGAGTGTGAATGGAAATTCCTGATTTTGTGGTTCACAATGATGTATTCCTAGTTCCAGACTACTTTTAACGAATCTTGACTGCATTAAGGTAGATGCACAGAACATTTTATAAGTGTGTTGCATTATTCTGCACCCCAGAAACGAGTCACTTGCGGTTATCCAAAGTATTTCGCAACTTTCCGCACACTTGCAACTGAGTCTTCGCTTCTTCTTCTGCTTTACGGTGAAGTATTGTATCGTGTGCACTGAGTACTCACACAGATACTCACGCACACCTCGCGACCCCACTCACATGTCATTGTGTTGGTTGCTGCGCCTATTCGCGGCTATTTTGTATACATTTTGCATTAATTAAAAACAAAATAAACAGCAAAAGTCGCGCGCGCTTGGCCTGTACGGGGGCATGAAAATAAAAACTGAAAAGCAAACACATTCTGATTTAAATGTGATTGTTTTTCTCGCTTTTTCGCCTTCGTCTTCCTTTTTTTCCTCTGCTGTTATTCACTTACAAGCGAGCCAAGTGGGAATGATTCGAGTGGAGTTTTTCGACCATGCGATACTGGGGGATAAATTGTGGTTTATCAGAGTTGAGTAAGCATTAATTGGTGAAGTTCTGAAAGTAGAAGTTACCTTACATTAGAAAATACACATAATTTAAATCATAAGTTTTCTTAAATCAAATTGAGGCAGTTTTTTTTTTCTTAAGAGCCAGATCTTTATTTCCATACAGATTTTCCTTTTATTCATTTTTTTTCTTTATTATTTTGCATCATATTTCATCCCGAAAAGAAATACCCTTCGATTATACGATCAAGGGGTATTAAAAGCGCTGAAGTAAAGCAGAACAGAAACAAAATCAAAGGCAGCGCCGACGCCAACACAACGCACACATCTGCACAATCGCTCACACAGATACGCTGATGTTCTGGTTCTCACTCCTCGGTCGCAGTCGCTGCCTCAGTCGACGTCGGCGCCGGCGTTTCTGCCACTGATTAGAAGTGTCTTGCCTTTTATGTTATTGTTTCTGCTTCTTGCTACCTCTCTGTGTTTTTTACGATTTTTGTATACTTTTTTGTGACATTTTTTTGTGTGTGATTTTTGCCATTTTGCCTTTGCGCACTTGCGATTTTCATGAAATTTCGCTACGGCTTTTCAATAATTTGTGCACGTCTTGCAAGTGAATTTCTTTCGATTACTCTTGCCAAGTCAGCGATGTTGTTGCCATTGTTGTTGAGTGTTAATCGAATCGAGCGGCTCTTCAATGGTGTACATGTGTTTCAATAATTTATGTGTAATTTCTCACTGTGTGCGTCGCAGCTGAACAAATCAAATTACAATCAAAAGAAAAGAACAAAAGATCGACGGAGAAAAACTGTGAAGAAAATCAAAAAGCCAAATGCGCCCGCGAAGCAAACGCAACAAAATGCAAAACTTTCGACGCTGCTCAGCACTGTCGACGTTATTACACAACACTGGCCGGAAAAGTTTTCCCCATCGAGTGGCAGCCTAAAATCTCCCCACAACTTTCCGACTCGAATTTCCCAACGCGCGCCTCGAATTCGAGCCCCAGCTACTTGAACTTCTGTGTATATATATATATCGAAGTGTTTTCCAAACTCGGCTCTTGACTCTTAATGTCTGAACTACTGAAAAACTAAAAACTCAACTTCGCCCAAGCCAGCATAAGCTATAAACGAACTATCTATGAATATTTGGGTAAGACTTCGGAACTGATGTTGACTTTATATAATGTATGTTTATAAATATGATAGGAAGTTAAACTAACTAAATATTTTTAATGCAAATATATAATTTCTTTTTATTTGAATACTTTTTATATTACTATATGATACATTAATTTTTAAATTGCTTCTCAACACTATTCTACACCTTCCCACTAACTTGTACTTTTGCGATCCTCTCTTTCCGTTTAGCAACAAAAATTCCTTAAACGACCTGCGGAGGATGTTGACAATGGCGCTGACAACAATGAACCGCCGCACAAGTTGCCCAACAACAATAACAACAGCAATAGCTACAACAACAACGGCAATTCGAATGCGAACAACGGCGGCAACAGCAACAACAACAATGGCTCCAATACCGGCAATGGCAATGGCAACAACCCGAACCACAACAACAACAGCAGCAACAACAATGGCAACGGCCCCAACAACAACAACAACAATAACAACAATGGCGGCAACAGCAACAACAACGGCTCAGAGAATCTAACAAAGTTCTCGGTGGAAATCGTACAGCAACTGGAGTTCACCACATCGGCGGCCAATTCGCAGCCGCAGCAGATCAGCACGAATGTCACTGTGAAGGCGCTGACCAACACATCGGTGAAGAGCGAACCAGGTGTGGGCGGCGGCGGCGGCGGTGGCGGAGGGGGCGGCGGTGGCGGCGGCAGCGGCAGTGGCAACAACAACGGCGGTCCTGGCAACAACGGTAACGGCAACGGCAACAACAACCCAGGCGATCATCAGCAGCAGCAGCAGCAACAAGGCGGCGGACTGGGAGGCCTCGGCAATAATGGAAGGGGCGGGGGACCCGGCGGCATGGCCACGGGTCCCGGGGGCGTGGCCGGTGGGCTTGGCGGCATGGGTATGCCACCCAACATGATGTCCGCCCAGCAGAAGTCGGCCCTGGGCAACCTAGCCAACTTGGTGGAGTGCAAACGGGAACCGGATCACGATTTCCCCGATCTCGGATCGCTCGACAAGGATGTGGGTGGTGGGGGCAGTTCCCCAACTTTCCCGATCTGCTGGGCGACGACAACTCGGAGAACAACGACACCTTCAAGGATCTCATCAGCAACCTGCAGGACTTCAATCCGAGCTTCCTCGACGGCTTCGATGAGAAACCGCTGCTGGACATCAAAACGGAGGACGGCATCAAGGTGGAGCCCCCGAATGCCCAGGATCTGATCAACAGCCTGAATGTGAAGTCCGAGGGTGGACTGGGCCATGGCTTCGGTGGCTTCGGCCTGGGTCTGGACAACCCGGGCATGAAGATGCGTGGTGGCAACCCTGGCGGCAACCCAGGTGGCTTCCCCAACGGTCCGAATGGCGGCGGCGCTGCTCCCAACTCGGGTGGCAATGGTGGCAACTCTGGTAATCTCATGTCCGAACATCCGCTGGCCGCCCAGACACTCAAGCAAATGGCCGAGCAGCACCAGCACAAGAACGCCATGGGCGGCATGGGCGGATTCCCCCGCCCCCCGCACGGCATGAACCCGCAGCAGCAGCAGCAGCAACAGCAGCAGCAGGCGCAGCAGCAACACGGCCAGATGATGGGACAGGGACAACCGGGTCGGTACAACGACTACGGAGGTGGCTTCCCCAACGACTTTGGCCTGGGTCCCAACGGGCCGCAGCAGCAGCAGCAGCAGGCGCAGCAGCAACAGCAGCAGCAGCCGCAGCAGCAACACCTGCCGCCGCAGTTCCACCAGAAGGGTCCTGGCCCGGGGGCCGGCATGAATGTGCAGCAGAACTTCCTGGACATCAAGCAGGAGCTCTTCTACTCATCTCAAAACGATTTCGATCTCAAGCGCCTGCAGCAGCAGCAGGCCATGCAACAGCAACAGGCGCAGCAGCAGCAACAGCAACACCACCAGCAGCAACAGCAGCAGCAGCAGCCCAAAATGGGAGGCGTGCCGAACTTCAGCAAGCAGCAGCAGCAGCAACAGGTGCCGCAGCAACAGCAGCAGCAGCTGCAGCAGCAGCAGCAGTACTCGCCGTTCAGCAACCAGAACGCGAATGCGGCGGCCAACTTCCTGAACTGCCCGCCGAGGGGAGGGCCGAATGGCAACCCGCAGCAGCAGCAGCAGCCGGGCAATCTGGCGCAGCAGCAGCAGCCTGGCGGTGGACCGCAGCAGCAGCAGCAGCGCGGAAATGCCGGCAACGGGCAGCAGAATAATCCGAATGCCGGGCCCGGCGGCAATGCCTCCAATGCACCGCAGCAGCAGCAGTCGACGACCACAACGCTGCAGATGAAGCAGACGCAGCAGTTGCACATTAGCCAACAGGGCGGCGGAGCCCATGGCATTCAGGTTAGCTTCATTTTATTATATATATACATAGTATCCCTTTGCCACTCAGTTAAAAAACCCAATAAACCCGAAACGAACGAAGCACAAAAAAGTGAGAGCCCTAAAAACAGGCGATGAAGCTCATCCAATAACATAACGCTACTTAATGCCATTGACACGTATGTGAATTTCCATGCATATTTAAGTTATCAGCGTAACGAAGTCAACAGCTTTTCACGAAAATCCCGACAGCAGAAAAGCAGAAAAGCTCCCACGGGGTGGATTTTTCCACATCGAGTGAAACTCGCCGCTCGCCGTTTTCCACTCGAGCATTTCACTCAGCCTGAAAACGGCTTGTTTTCCTTATATTTATCTTCTTTGTTTTTTTTTTTTTTTTGTGTTGGTTTTGTTACTTTGTTGTTGGGAAAGGATCATAAATCATGTTGGGGCAAACAAGCCGAGCAAACGAACCTTTGCCCGCTTTTCCCGCACTCATTCTCTCTCGCTCTCAGCTATTTTTATACCCTTGCAGAGCAAAGGGTATTATAATTTTGGCCAGAAGTTTGCAACGGAGTGAAGGAGACACCTTAGACCCCATAAAGTATATATATTCTTGATCAGCATCACCATCTGAATCGAAATACGTCTGTACGTCTGTCCGTCTGTCCGTCTGTCCGTCTGTCCGTCTGTCTGTCTGTCCGTCTGTCCGTCTGTCCTCCTGTCCGTTTCTGCCCAAACTAGTCTCTCATTTTTAAAGCTATCTTGCTGAAACTTTCCCAAAAGGTGTGTAGTTATTGCACGCAGTATATAAGTCGGAACGGGCCGGATCGGCCGACTATATCGGATAGCTCCCATACAAGAGATTGAAATACAAAATTCTAACGCCGTTGTGTTTGATCAGATCGACTTGATTTCTTCCACATGGCGTTTTCTAGTTACTATTGAATTTCGGGTTAAATTTTATCGAAATCGGATAACTCTATCATATAGCTGCCATAGGAGAGATCAAAAAATATATATAGAATTAATGGAAATAAATTGATAAGGTGATTGTTTTTCATCACACGACTATGATTTTTTGAGTATCAAGTTTTTTAACTAGCCTTGGTTCATAAAAAAATGTTCATAAAAATCCAACAACTATATCATATAGCTGCCATAGGAAAGATCGAAAAATCTATATAGAATTAACGGAAATAAAATGATAACACCGTTATTTCTCATCAGAAAATCATGATTTTTGGAATATAGAGTTTTCTAACGACTCTTGAATAACAAATAAAATTTCATCAAAATCGGACAACTATATCATATAGCTGTCATATGAACAATAGTCAAAAATATGAAAAATTAATAGAAAAGTCGTCGTTGCTTCGATGTTGTTTAGCCTTTGTGTATTCTGTTCGAAATATTTGATGACTGCAAGGGTATATAAGCTTCGGCTTGCCGAAGCTAGCTTCCTTTCTTGTTCTCTCTCTCTTCTGCTCTCGCTCGTTCTCTGGTTTCGCGTTTAACCCTCGATTTTCCATTTCCACTCGCCAGCCGAGTTTATCTCTGTCCATTAATTTTACCACACATCTGTTCATAAAATTGCTCGGCGACCTGGCGCTCGGCTTCAGTGAGTCCTCGGCAGCGAGCGAGAGTCCTGGCGCTCTGTCTCTGCCTCGGTGTCCTTCTCTCGTCCCCGTTTTCCACCCGCCCCTTCGAATGTCCCGAGTTCCAAGTGCGCCATTTTCATTACGTGAGCGTCAACCGAACATTGCTGGGGCGAAACAGGAAAAGAAAAGACTGAGCCAGGATTGCTACGATTGCTTCTACTCTTGATTGTAGCTTGGAGTTTTTCTGGGTTGGAAACTTCATTTTTGAGGAGTAAAAAGAAGCTAGGGAAAAACCAAGAAAGAAACGAAATAAACTAAGCTTTGGGTAGGAAAAGCAATCAAGGGGTGCAAAAGAAACGTGAGAAGCCTTAGAAGATCGAGTTGGAAAAAGTATTTTCAATTTTAGGAAAAACATTTAAGCTGCACTATGTTAATGCCTTTAGATTTATGATATAAAATATTTGTAAAAGTTTAAGTTACTTCTTGTTCTTGTTGATATGAGTATGCTTAAAACATTTGTAAGTGATTTAAAGCTCCTAGTTTCAGTTTCTCACTTCCGTTTATAATTAAAAACCACTTTGCTTCACAGTTAGAAAGGGAAGAGGTCACAGGGAATGCATTACACGTTAGTTACCAAACACGCCCACACCAATTCAAACTTGCTTCCCTGCCAAGTTGAGGATAGCACCCTCTTGTATCTTTTTGATCCGTATTTATGATGAATTTTCGGCATCAACCCCAAGTGCATGAGCCCATGAACATTTACTGGGCTCCGTCATCACTCATCCATATAGTAATGCATTCATCACTTCATTGCCCCGCCCCCTGCCCCCCGCTCCCCGCCCCCTTTGCCTTTGAGGGACTATTTTTGCGGAAAAGCGAGGGAATCGCTCTCACAAAAGCAATATTCCCTGGCCACATGCATCCTCGCACACTCGCAAACACACACACTCACACATATACATATACTCGTATGCACTAAACCTAACCCATATTCATTATCCGCTCCAAATTGTTTTCCTGTTATTTCGCAACAACAACAACAACAAAAGCAACACCAAAAACAACAAAAACAAAAGCAACACCAACAAGAAGAGCACCAACATTTCATTTACAAAATGAAAGTGCAAAACTTTTTAAGTTAAGTTTCATGTCGCTGAGTAGTTTTCATCAGAGAACAGCCAAAAAGCATAAAAGAGAGAAACGGGAAACGAGAAAAGGGAGATGCAAGAGGAAGTGGAAGTGGGAATGGAAATGGAGAGGGGGATAGAAAGATAGAGGGAGAGAGCCAAGTTGGTTTTTGGCCTGGTCGAAAAAGGGACACGGCAACGGCATTTCGTCCGATTTTTGGTCAGCTACACAGGGAAAAACTGCGAAATCTATAATTTCGATCAAAAAAAACTACTTAGTAATTACAGGAAAACCAGTTCAAAATAATAATCAGCATTTGAAATTAGGAAAGATATATAAATATATTAATTTCAAATTGATTTTATATCCTTTGCAATTGATTTTTCCTGTGTAGGGTTTCCTGGGCGCATTTAGCTCAAGTTTTGCCATGAATTTCGTTCATGCATTAACCCTCGGCTGGCTGAGACTTTTCCCTCTTAGCCACCCTAACCCTAACCCCTAGCTGCATAGGAAAATAGTTGAAGCAAGTTGAGAGCCGTGCAAAAAAAAGGGGGAAGAGATTTGGGGGAAGGGGGAAAGGCAGTTTGAGGAGGCGAAACTTGTTGACGATTGAGATTGAAATTTTTGGGGGTTTATTATAATTTTTTATTCCGACTAACCACTGGCCACTCAGCCTTGTTTTTCCTCGCCCTCGAGGCGTCGAGTTTTCCGCCCCCACTGCGATTTCTCCCCAGTGGAGGAGGAAGCTGAAGGCTGGTGGCTGGTGGCTGGCCATAATCAAAGGCTGTCCCGGCGAATCCTTTGGCTCGCTTATCGGGCCAAGACACAACACGTATACACACTTAAGTCTAACGATATATTTGCATAGGACTCATTAAAAATGCCCCAAAGAGGAGGCGGCATTCGGCTGCGAGGGTTGCAAAAAGCCAAAACAGCATCGGACTCAACGAGTTTTCCCAGCTCAATAGTATTTTTCATGGGGGAGCCAACTGTGGGGAAGCCTCTTAAGTGCAAGAAATGAGCGGGCCAAGTGTAAAATGTACAATGGATATGACAAAGAATGGCGGCGCACGAAGCAAATGGTGGAATATGCACAATAAATTAAGCAGGGAGCACACAAAATAGGGAGAATAATATGAATTTGAAGTGGAAAAGCGGAGTGAAGGAGCGGCGGGTTAAAGAAAATTGTACATTTCACTAATGAGGTTTTTAACCAAGAGGAAGGAAAGGACATTCTGAAGGGCTTTTCATTTGGCTCAAAAATATGTAGATTAGTTGGTAACTCAACTCAACTGAATTGCATAGCACCTTCTTGAAAAACCTTCTCAGTTTCAATGATGTTGTGCAGAAAAGAAGACTTCAAATGAGTTGTAACTCCATATCCCAAAAACCCTTCATCGAATACGAAAGTCTACCCTTTCAGTCGGAACAAAAGTTCGACAGCGCCGAAAGAATTCGAATAAAGTTTACCAGATACTTATTGAACAGAATGAAAGCTACACGAATAACCAAAGCAACCGACGGGCCACAAAAACCAGGCAACAGCCAGACCAAAAACAACCGTATCGCCGGCTAAAAGTTCAATGAATTCAAAATGTTGGCCATTTTGCATGTCCTGCATTAACTCGTTAAAATGCCAGCAACAACAGCGTGCAGTTATAGTTCTAGCCACCAGCCAACGAATTTGTATAAAATACAAAAACAAGAAAAAAGAAAGGAGAAATGAGAGAGGAGAAAGAGTGGAGAAAGTGGAGAAAGAGGGACGCAGGCTTCGGTTGGTCGATCCGCAGGCGAAAGCGTCATCAAAATGCCAGGGCGCACAAAAGTATGCAGCGGAAATGTGCAAAACGTGAAAATGTGCGGAAATTATACTTGCCAGGCGGCCGCAGAAAGAGACAGACAGATACACGGACGGGGGCAACGAAAGAGACAGCTAGATGGGCGAAATGAGGAGAGGGCCATATCAGATTTTACGACTTGGCCCGGGCGACTTAATGAAGTAAGCGGGAAATGCGAGCGAGCACATGCGACCAAACCCTCGCAACTTCGAACTTGAAGTCGCCTTGTATCAAAAAGCAATAAATAATTTATAACCTCGTGCAAGTGGAGATCTAGGCAGCATCCAAAGTACTTATAATGAAATGGAAAAGGCGGAAAAAGCGGAAAACGGCGGAAAAGCGCTGGCCGAACAATGCGCAGGCGCCAAGGCAATAAAAACAAATCCCCGAAATTCAGTTGGGCCCGCAGATTCCCGACAACTCTACACATAACTTCGGCTGGCAGGGATTATGGGCCCGGGACTTATTTGGCAGATTCTACAGCCGTATAACGGTATTAACCTCTATAAATTTAACGCCCACGGAAAACGGGAACGAGAACTTCGGCTATAAGTGAAAAAGGGAGACAAACAGCCTATTTATGAGCGAAAAAGTTTGGCAACAAAGGAAAACATAGCATTTTCACTGCTCCTTCATAATTCAACGAATTCGGTGCTCGTTCTCTTTTCTTTTTCGGATACTCCTCCTCCGTTTGTGAATCCAGTTTCAGTTTCAGTTTTTGTTTTTCTGGCTGGGCCTATTACCTAACGCATTTGATGCTCTCAAAGGTCACATTATTTACCTTTTATATTCCCATTCCTGTCAGTTTCAACAGGATTTTCCGGGTGGCGGGGTTGGAAAATGGTTTTTGGCGCATTGAATTGTTGCTCGCTGCGAAAGCGAAGTTTCGTAATATTTTTATTCTGTTTTCCTTCCCGCGCCGCCTTTGGCTGCGTTTCAATCAATTTGCAGGTGTTGAGAGTTTTCGGGAAAAGGTGAGCGGAAAAGTTGATGAACTTTGACGCTGTTTTGGGGTTAAGTGTTTTGCCAGAGTTTGAAGATGTGTGAAAATCATTCTACTTTTACTCTTCTCCTCTCCGCTTTCTACTACTCTGTAGTTTTCCATTTTAATATCTTGAATTCTCGAATCGAAACTATAGCTACCATCTTTTTGCGGTTCGCAGACTTTGAGGGATTATCCGACAGCTTATGCCAGCAATATCAATCAGTTTATTCACACATCCTCAGCATTTAGCTGGAACATTTCATTTTCCTGGGGCTTAGCCTGCTTCTATCTCTTTTTTCGGGGGAGTTTCCCCTCCCTTGGCTTTCCCACCTGGCCACTTTGATTGCTACCTTTCCGCTTTGCCCAGCATTTCCCTGCGGCGTTTTCTTTCAGCACCTCCCCTCAGCTATTTTCCCTGGCTGCCGGCATAAAATTTAATATTTGCGCGTGTTCTTAACCCCCCGAAGCCCCCCTTTTTCTATATAATAGGTTGTAGGGTGCAGAGTGTGTGTGTGTGCCCGTGTCTTTCCCTTCATCGTGATTATTATGCCATGTAATCTGCTTCATATAACACGGAGATGAAGACGTGGCAGCAGGAATGCGTAAGCAAGTGGCAAGTACTTTTAATACTTTCTGTTCCTTGGGGCATCCGGATCGCACCCACACACACACACACACACTTCCTAACAAACACAAACACACACAGACACAAAGGCAGGGAGTTAGGTATATATAAATATTTCAGTTTTTAATCTATTTTAATGGAAATTATTCGCGAACGAAGTTTTAGCTCAAGCTACTGGTTTTGCATTTTATTTGCTATAATTTGCTTGTCGCCACTTGCTATTCAACAGCTACTCCTTCTGCCATATCCTCTTGCCCGCTCTTTTTCTCTATCTCGCTCTCTTATCCTTTTCCTAAGTTTAATTTTTCTAATCTCACAACAAATCCTGGTGGACGCTGCAAAGTATGCTACGCTTTTTACAAGGCTCCCTCTGCAGTGTGTGTGTGTGTGTGAGGCTTCTCTGTGTTGGTGTGCGCTTTCTGCTTTCTGCAAACAGCTCACGTCGCATATTTATAGGCTGCCAGGGCATAAAAAGCGATTCCAACTAGAGCCAAAGCTTGCCAAAAAAGATTTACAAAATGTTTTCCGCCTTTCCTAGCTGTTGTATTATATTATTTTATTTTATATGTATTTTGTTTCGGGTCTATTTAGATTGGCTTTGGGCGGTGTAAAAACTTTCGTTCGCTTAGGTATCAGTTAGTCCGGTATTTTCTGGCTCACAAGTCGGTTGGTTGTTGTTATCAACAATTGCAGCCCCATATTCAAATTAGTTTTTATTTGAGATGGAGAAAGAAAAACAGAGCGAGACAAACTGGCAGACAAGGCTGGCATTCATATCAAAAACAAAGTATTTGCCCAATTTGTTTGAATTTCATGCGCCACTCAGACCCAGAGAATCCAGGCAAAATGTACAGAACACCGACGATGAGCAAACGAGGCAAAGGCAGTGTGTTTGCCACTGGGCAAACAAACGAGTCTTGGTCAAGTGTAAATTCTAGGCAGGATAAAGCAGGATGCTATAGCGACTGCACTTCCAATCCAAACACACACGCACACTAACACACTCTCAGACACACACGCACATGTTACGACATTTGAAATTCCATTAAGTTTTGTTGCTCTGGTCACACGCAAAATAATTTCCAGTGACATTTCCCAGGGTTTTCGTTGACAACCGAACTCATTTCATTAACTGCCCAAACAGAACGCACAATCTGTTGCCACTTCACATACAAGGATACATATATATGTAGGTATGTATATAAATATATATGCTTCTCGGCCATAAATATGTCTGGCTGACCGCCCTTCCCCGCCCCCTTTTCGCCCCCTTTCGCTCATAACAACACCTTGGGCATCCCAGCCAACCCAGCCATCCCAGCCACCCACCAACTGCAGAAACGTTTTGCCCGGCCACTTTATCAAATTAATTACTTTGCCAACAAGCGGGATGAAGGAAAAGGGGGCGGGGCTGGGGATGGATGGGAGGGCTTTCCCGGGAGGTCAAGTGGTCAGGAAAGTTGTTGTTCACTTACATTTGCCACACTTTTACGGCCATAACACGAAATCCGACTGTGAAAACGATGAGGGGATTGCCAAAGGGTGAGAGGATCAAGTGGAATTATGGAATTGCAACTGGATTTGAAATGGTTTCAGGTGGCTCTTGATCAAGGAGGCAGATCTCTCTCAGAACTTTGTGCTTAATCACAGACAAACTATGCAAATCTTTTACCTCTTACTGGTTTTCTTGCAACTACTTCAAAAACTTAATATCTCATTCGATAAATAGCATCTTATATAAACTGAAACCAAATCAGAAGTATTTGCTATATTACTATAATCTATCTTATGCAGTTTGAAAAATTATTCCATTCGGCGGCTTGCCAAAATAGATTTTATATACCTTAAATAGAACCCCAGTTGACGTCATTCGGAAAATACTTTAAATATAGCCGTAGAAAAAGTTGTCTCGTTATTCCTGTCCCCCAGGAAAATCAATATAATGTAGAGGCGAATGGTAATGGTAACCAGTGTCACGCTAAATAATAAAGTAATTTCTGTTCTGTTGGCTCCTTTGTCATATGGCCACATTTCGTGGGTGTTTTTGGGTGGAAAGCCGAGCAGAGCGAACCTTTAATGAAGATTCTTCGCTCCGTGTTTTAATTTGTGCAGAAATAAGCCTTTACATGTCAACGCCTACGCGAGAATCGTATTTCTGCTCTGAGGGCCAACGTGGCGTATGTGTAATTTCATATTGTCTAGCTCCATTCATTTGATCTTAGATGGAGGGGGCGTGGGCTGAGAGGGGGCGTGGCTGCGGTGCGTGTCTAATGCTCGTCACTTGAAAACTCGCCGAGCCAAAGTAATTGAAAATGTAAATGGTTGAGGTTAGTGGCAGCAGTGGAAAGCGGATGAAAATGGAGCGACGAGGATGTGGAAAAGCGGAGAGCGGACTGAATTGTAAGTGCAAAAAGTTAAGTTTTTCGGAGGGACGAACCTTTAGCTTTACTCCCTTTTCGGTGGTTCAGTCTCTTTGCTGGCCAACGGAATGCTTTTATTATAAACAGCTCTTAATTATTCCGACAGGACCTTGTTGCGGTTTGAGTTTTCCGATTTTCGGTATATAGTACGCCATCTCGTATTTTTAGCTAATTCTGCTGGAAAAATTCGAACAGCAAACAACATGCCTTTCGAGGCAGCCTAGTGCCTGCTGTTTTTCATCTGTGGGCTGGAAAATCAATGCCGAATCTCGCATCGCATCGAATTTAGGTGAAAACAGAGGGGGAATTTCCATGCAGGTGATGTGCTGATCCTGAGGGAAAAAGTGAAAAACCGGGGGGAGAAAACAGGGGAGTTGGGTTTCATATGGCCCGATAATTCTGCCAAATTTGCAGCTTTGCTTTTTTGTTTGTTGTTTGCACTCTGTTGTGTCCTCTATTTACCAGTGTATGTGTGTGTAGATATGCGTACGTGTGCGTGTGCCTGCCTGCTTGCGTATGTGTGTGTGTGTAAATAAAATTAACGAATGTTGAACTTTCTGCTGACAAAGTTCCGGCACATGCATAAGCAAATATGTTGAAAATTCGCAACGAGAAATTGATTTTGAATTTATCGCATTTAGAATTGCAAAACTCTCTAATAGTGACTCTATTTTTTCTGTCTTAAATTCCAATTAAATTTGAGAACTTTAAAAATAAATCTTAATATTTTATTTGTAAGCAAAAATGTTATCTCGATTAGTTGGCTTTCTGATTTTCCACTTCCCTTCGGTTCTTCCGTGTTTCATGTTTTTTTTTTCGTAAGCATTGTCACGTTCTGTTTTTTTGCGAATCGCTCGCTGAGTCAGAATCGCCGCGTTGCTTTCGCGATTTCATTTGTATCTCATAGATGCATTCAGCCGAAAAGAGGAAAGACGAGAGAAAGAATCGCGACGAGAAGAATTCTTCTCAATGCTATTTCGATGTTGATCGTGCGCCGGGCCTTTGTTCGTCCGAAGTTTGTTGTTGTTGTTGTTGTTGTTGTATTGTTGCTTTTCTTGTTGTTGTTGTTGAGGTTGCCATGCAGCTGCTTTATCTATCAGATGCCAGCGGTGTGAGTCATCCGATTTCAGTGGATTTTCCGCTTTCAGCTTGTGCTTATCTTTCGTGTGCAGATAAGCAGCATATAAACGCTCTGATCTCATCGGATCCCAATTGCTTTGTTCTTTCGCAGCTCGTTAAAGCAGGAAGCCATATGATTATGATTGGGATCACAGCAGATCGGATCAGATCGGATCGATCGAGTAATGATCCCCATTAGCTGGCACATTATCCGCAGCAATTACGCTCCAAATCAAACATTGGACTGGGCACGCAAAATATTTACACTAATTAGCCGCAGTTTCTCCTCGCTCCAGTACACTCCACTACAAGCGAGTTGTTTTGCAGCGGCATTAAAGCAGCGGCCCATTAAAGCGGCGACTACAGCACTGCGGCAGCGAATTAAAAATGCAATTGCAAATTAAATTTAATTTAAAAATCCATCAAGTCGAGCGAACGACTGGGAACGGCGAACTGCGAATGCCTTTTGATTTTTGCCATGCCGAACTATATGCACTCCCGCCTCGTAATTGACGGAGAGAAATGGCAAAAGGCGGCAGCTGCAACCACAGCAAACATAAATACCAGTAATGGAATCACTGCCGGATTAGGTTCTATATCTGTCGATGTCTCGCATTCACAATTCATGAAGAAAAATGCCGGAATTTCTGGCAACTTGGCAAGCCATCAAGAGGGGAAATTAATTTATTACTTCTTAATTTATTCATGCCAGAGATTCGAATATATATTTTCGCTTGTTCAATATTTAAAATTTCGGTTCTCCATTTAGGTTTTAGTTCATTGAACTGTAGCCAACGAAATTAACCCGTTGATAATTTGTTAGGATATCCAGTGGAATTTCAATGGAGGCCCTATCCGACCTCGTAAACTTCTGACAGACGATCCATTAAAATGCTTTCATAAATTTGCCACAGGTGTGCCTGAGTGGTGCATGTGCCGCCTATGGGTATTTATGTATCTGTATCTGTATCTGTATCAGCAGTACTTGTATCTGTGGCCGAGGGGACCCCTTTGAAATGAAGCCAACAAACAAATCGGCGTCATCCATCGCAACGAGCCAAAGCCAAACCCCAATAATTTAAGCCAGCCAGCAGCGCCACCGTTCCAATTTGGGCTCCACTTCCCCCTTTGACCCACATGACATATGCATATAGTGTAGTTCATTTCGGCCACCACAATGCAACGCCCCCTTTTCCACTCTATACTGCCAGTATATATACATATATATGTATATAGTATAGAGTACATATGCATTTTGGGGGGCGCTCTCATGGCCATTTATGCCAAAATTTAATTTATAATTATTGCGAGTTTAATTTATGATCATTGACATGCTGCAGCAGCCGAAACACACACATACACGTGCAGGGAAACCGCATTGTGGGTGGGGAGTGGTGAGGTGGTGGGGGGTGGGGGGTGGAAAATGCAGGCTGGCGTCCAGCTATTGTATCTATTCCTCGCTTTAGCCGCCCGCCCTCCGCTGCAGATTGTCTGGCATTGTGTGCAAACTGCAACTGTTTCAAAAGTTTTTCTCTCCTTTCCACGGGGGAAAACTACAGTCCTTTGTGGGCAGGAGAAGGGGGAGGGGAAGGAGGAAAAGTGGGGAGGGGGGAGGGGGAAATGGGGAAAACGGGGGCGCTTGCCTCGCTGAAAGTTGGCTGATATGTCGGCATCAACAATGATGATGATGACGGAAATGTGGACGGACCCGTTGCAGTATTCCAACATATGTACGAGTGTGTGTGGGTGTAAGTCTGTGTTAGTGTGTGTGTGTGGCAAGTTGTATGAAGCGCCCAGGAGATTTGCACTCAGCTGGGCAGCAGTTAAGGATTGCCTGCATCTCGGAATGCGGTTGGCATGCGGAATGTGCCGGCAAGCAATCTGCACCCAGGTATTTGCCACCGTAAGTGAGCATAATTACGTCAAATTGAACTCAAAGGAGTTTGGACAGCCATCAGGTTAGCTTGCCTCATTTGCGTAGCATACTTTTCAGGGCAATCACTCAAAACATCACAACTTGAATAGTAATCTACAAAAAACTTATCGAGTTTTATTTGTTTTAAGAGCACCTATATGCAGTATATATTATCCACAACATTGTCTTCTCAGCAATAAGGTTTTTAATCTCCATAAAAAATCACCTTTTACTACTAAAGGCAACCTCTGCCGTAATAAATGCCTTGAATTTTCAATAAAATCGGATTATTTTCTCCACCCCCGCAATCGCATTTTGTTGGCCTGTGTTTTTCCTGCTTGTCGCTGGCAATTAAAAATCAAATTCGCTTTGCTCTAACGCTTTTCCAAATGAGATTTCGCTATATCCTATACCCCCCCTATAGCCCCCTCTTATCCCTCTAAAAACCCCTCCTTCCATGTCGCTGTCATAATTTCGTTAAATAACGCAGCGCGGACACCTCATTGGATGGGATTGGATTGGATCGCAGCGAAGAGGAGCGGAGCACTTCCCAGTTGGGAGTTTTGTGAGGCAGCTAGTTTATGTCACACAAATATCCAATGACAGTCACCCCCCTCCCCCTCCCCTCCCCTTTTCCCCCTCTCCCAACTCCTCCCATGCATTCCCTTGGCTTCATTTTCGATTTTTTGGCTTTGCTGCCAAAATACGGGGGAAAAACAAAATGAAAAGAATATGCGGAAAGCAGCGGAGAAATGCGGGGAAAGCGGGAAACTAAAGCGCAGACTAAATCATGTTGGGGCAGTTGTTAGTGGGCGTCGGTGGGCGTGGCCTCTTTGCTAATTTCATTGACTCTTCAATTTTTGGTCGGCTGCCAAGCGGCCCTAAGTGGGTGGGATGTTTATGAGTTACTTTGGCCCTAGTTCGCTTACAGTGGCAACAGTCTAAGTAAAACTAAGGACTCAGCTTAAATTTAAATTCCGAATAATAAGAGTTGTGATAGCATTTCATTTGGTAATCGCCTTATGCAATTTTCGAAGCTAAATCCTTAGTGGAAACCAATTTAACCATAGTTAAGCTACAGTTTATATAAAATGTTGCTTCAAATTAGAAAGCAAAACTCAGAGAAAGGCTTGCATTGCAATAATAATTAATCATACAACCTTTGGTTGAGATTTCTCGCACCTGCTTGTTTTGAGGGTCTGCGAAGTTTTTCAATTACTTTAAGTGCGAGTGGGCAACAAGTTTGGCCTTCGTGGGCTTCGTCACTTTCGAGGCAGGTACAGTTGTGCCTGGTCACTCGAGTGGAGTTCTTTTAAAGATGTGTGTGTGTGTGTGTGGAAGACCAACACCCCTCGAAAAAGGGGACCGCACTTCCTTGGGAGTTTCATGTTCTTCGTTTCGTATATTTGCTTTGTTTTTTTCATTTATTTTCTTTTTTTTTTCTGTTTTTTTTTTTTTCGTTATACTCCAGCCTTACATGTGTCGCACACACATGCAGGCCACTGGCAGGATAGTCACATATATCATTGTCAAGTCTATATGCAAGGCATCCCCCTGATCCCCACTGCCGCACCACCCATCACCCCACCACCCCCTTTCCTTTCCTCTCCTCCCCTCCCCTTTTGCCATGAGATATCATTCCCTTGACAGCGCGTGGGGCGTGCGGCAATCTTTTTGGCTCGTCAAATGCGCATTTCCTGCTTAGAGTCCTTGCTGCTGCCTCTGTATGTCGTTGTATGTGTGTATGGGTGTGTGCGTGTGTATCTCCTCTTTGGCTGTGTGAGTGTATCTGTGTTTGTCTCCAGCGCAATCAATATGGCGGCGCTGGGTAATAGCTGCAGGATTTACGCGCTCGTGCGGCGTCTCCGGTTTACCCGCAAAGCTCCCCGCTCCCCCTCCCCACTCCCACTCCCCCTCCCCCTTCTGACTTTTCCATCCACAAATCCTGCGCCTTCGTCCTCGCCAGTTACCTTTAAACTTTTTTTATTGATATTTTATGTATTAGTGGGAGTGTTTCCGCCAGTGGGCGAGTTACTGTTGCCGTGCGGCGGGGGTTTTTGTCTTCTTATGAAAGCTGCTGTAATGATTTGTTTTATGAACTTGTTCCTGGCTTCGATCCGCAGCCAATCGATGTTTAACCAAGGCCCATCGACTTCATTTGGGGGAAGGTATTTATGACTGACAGCGGAGGATGAAGCTGGTGTGCTTTGGCTTGGGCGAACCAACAAGTTATTTGGCTTGTCTTAAATGGGAGACTGAGGAGGGGAAATACCCTATTGAGTAATAAACCTTTAAGGCTTAAAATTTTAATTAAAAAGTGTGAAACGTATGAGAAATGGATTCGAAATAGCTATTGGATACTTAATTAGAAACCATTCGATACTTAATCAGTACTTGAAGGATTCTTGTAAGAATGTTAATGGTATTTATCATTTCTTTAACTCTTTTCTCTCTCTGTATATAACCACACATATCATGGCTTAAAGCGAATTCCGTTTTCCACTCAGAGCTGCCTTCTTAAACCTCACCTTCGGGTTCGCAGAGGTAGGCGCATGATTTATGGCCAACATTCAAACGGAGTGGGTGGTGTTTGGGTGGTTGACTTGCTGGTTTGCTGAAGGCCACCACACACACTCATACACACACACACACACACACATCGGCCAATGCCAAAGCCAAGGCACTAAACTTCAATTAGCCCCGACGCGAGTCCATGACTTTTAATCAGCGTACTTTACGCCACTCACTCGCTTTCGCACTCGCACTCTCGCTGTCCTGCTCGCACGCCTGATGAAAATGAAAATGAAAATGCGTGGAGCTGCAGAAAACACACAATAAATTAAACCAACAAGGCAATACAACAACATCACAGAAACAACAAAAGGATAGACATTGAGGTATCCTGCTGTAAAGTATAGATAAAAATTTAAATGGAAATTTAATAAATAGATGGAAATTGGAATACCCTGTTGAAAAGCATTCTTTTTGTAGGAAACCTATGATCATTTTGGCTTTCAAATGGTAGGTTTTTGTTCCGTATTCTTCAATATTTTTCCCCATATCCTAAACACCCTTAATGTAACAATTACTGGGTGCTAAAAGGCAAACGCAAATGCAAAGTTGCTTAGTGCGCTGGTTGCTGCTGCTGCTGCTGTTGCTGTTGCTATTGCTTTTGCTAATGGTCACACATGAAAAGTTAAAACCCCTTGAAGGGTGAAGGAAAATAAGCCCTGAATTTTGCCGCAAGCACAGTGGTTCGCAGTCCGGGAAAGTCGCCCATCGCCATCAGAAGCCATGGAAACTCCGGGCGGAGGGTGTGCGGTGTGTCCGGTGACAGGATTTATTTGCAGCCAGCAGATTCGAGGGTGAGGATGAGGTGGCGGGTTCCCAGTTCCCAGTTCCGAGTTCCGAGGGCAAACACTCGAGGGCAAGCGAGAGGAATGGAAATGAGGATGAGGAGCAGGGGGTTCCGGGTGGAAAGGTTGAGGACAAAGTGGGGAGTCGACCGTGGGATGGCATTGAAGTTCCAGGGTCGATCGCTTTCGCTGTCCTCCGCTCATTTTGCATGTCGCCCGCCGCTCTTTTCGGGGGCCCCATTACAATAACAAATGAATGGCAAATTTGCTGCTCAGTGGGGGGAATCCCCCTCACACACACACACACACACAGGCGCAGCAAAACACAGACAGACAGAGAGACAGACGCAGCAAAGTAGACTATGAAAAAGTGCCGAAAGATTTATGCTTGCCACTGGCTTCTCGTCCTTTCCCCTTAGTTTGTGTGTGTGTGTGCGTGTGTGTGTTTGGCAGTCAATGCGGATTCAAAAGCCATCCTGGCGATAATAAGCTTGAAAGCCTTCCACCCACTCTGCACAAGTGTGGGTGCCACAGAGAGTGTATGAGTGTGTGCGAGATGACAGCAAATAAGACAGCTGCAAATGGAGAAGGTGTTGGCCTCGCCTTGCACCTTCCTCTTCAAGGGGGAGTGGGATCTGGATGCCAAGCTATGTGTCGGGTATTAGCCTCCAAAATCCTTCGCACTGGCATCCCAGGCAAATTACCAGAATGCCAGCAGCCGGTGACAACCATTCGAGTGTCCTGTCAAACTCGGTTGCTTGCTTGCCGGCAAGTCTCGCACATAACGTAAATAAGATCAAAGATCCAACTGATGTGCTTGCACTCGATTTCATCTGCTTTTTCAAATCTCCTTTTAAACTAGAATGCATGGGGGTTTATTCAAGAGTGTGGAAAATATCTCCTTTAGGTATTACCATCTTCTTGTTGATATAAATATAAATGTTCAAAAGGATTCGATTACAGCAATAGAATTAATGTTAAGTACTTGTCACTTTATTAATCCCCATCTATTATTTAATCCTCCTGCAGGTGTCCGCTGGTCAGCATCTGCATCTGAGTGGCGACATGAAGAGCAACGTCTCGGTGGCCGCCCAGCAAGGAGTCTTCTTCAGCCAGCAGCAGGCGCAGCAGCAGCAGCAGCAGCAACCCGGCGGCAGCAACGGACCCAATCCGCAGCAGCAGCAGCAACAGCCGCATGGCGGCAACGCTGGCGGCGGAGTGGGCGTTGGTGTGGGCGTGGGAGTGGGCGTGGGCGTGGGCGTTGGCAATGGCGGTCCCAATCCCGGACAGCAGCAGCAGCAACCAAATCAAAACATGAGCAATGCAAATGGTAAGCAGAATACTTTAAAAACTACAAATAGAGAACCAATTTAAATCAATTGAAAATTAACCAATAAAAATTGTTATCTATATTAATTTAATTCTATTTCAACTATATTTCATTGTTATCTTATATTAATTTAATTGTGTTTTAACTATATTACAGTTCCCTCCGATGGCTTCTCGCTCTCGCAGAGTCAGAGCATGAACTTCAGCCAGCAGCAGCAGGCGGCGGCGGCGGCGGCAGCAGCGGCGGCGGCGCAGCAGCAACAGGCGGCCGCCCAGCAGCAGCAGGTTCCGCCGAACATGCGCCAGCGTCAGACGCAAGTGCAGGCAGCGGCTGCGGCGGCGGCGGCGGCAGCGGCGCAGGCGCAGGCGGCGGCCAATGCGGGCGGCGGTCCGAACGTGCCGCTCATGCAGCAGCCGCAGGTCGGAGTGGGCGTTGGCGTTGGCGTCGTTGGAGTGGGCGTTGGCAATGGAGTGGGCGTGGTGGGCGGAGCCGGCAACGGCGGTCCCAACAACGGTGCAATGAATCAGATGGGCGGGCCCATGGGCGGCATGCCGGGCATGCAGATGGGCGGACCCATGAACCCGATGCAGATGAATCCCAACGGAGGCGGTCCCTCCGCCCAGCAGATGATGATGGGCGGCGGTGGAGGGGGACCGGGCCAGGTTCCGGGTGGGGGACCCGGACCCAATCCCAACCAGGCCAAGTTCCTGCAGCAGCAGCAGATGATGCGCGCCCAGGCGATGCAGCAGCAGCAGCAGCACATGTCCGGCGCCCGTCCGCCGCCGCCGGAGTACAATGCCACCAAGGCGCAGCTGATGCAGGCCCAGATGATGCAGCAGACGGTGGGCGGCGGCGGCGTGGGCGTGGGCGTCGGCGGTGTCGGCGTGGGCGTAGGCGTGGGAGGCGTCGGTGGGGCCAACGGCGGTCGCTTCCCGAACAGCGCTGCCCAGGCGGCGGCCATGCGGCGCATGACCCAGCAGCCCATCCCGCCGTCCGGTCCGATGATGCGGCCGCAGCACGCGATGTACATGCAGCAGCATGGCGGAGCGGGCGGCGGTCCGAGGAGCGGCATGGGCGTGCCCTACGGCGGCGGAGCGGGCGGACCGATGGGCGGACCGCAGCAGCAGCAGCGACCGCCGAATGTCCAGGTCACGCCGGATGGCATGCCCATGGGCTCGCAGCAGGAGTGGCGGCACATGATGATGTCGCAGCAGCAGACGCAGATGGGCTTCGGCGGACCAGGACCTGGCGGACCCATGCGGCAGGGACCAGGAGGATTCAATGGAGGTAAGTTGTTGCTGATTTAAATGCAATAGGAATTTATTTAAATACTCTTGTATTTCAGGCAACTTCATGCCCAATGGTGCACCCAATGGAGCGGCGGGCAACGGACCCAATGCCGGTGGCATGATGGCCGGCCCGAATGTGCCGCAAATGCAGCTGACCCCCGCCCAGATGCAGCAGCAACTGATGCGGCAGCAGCAGCAACAGCAACAGCAGCAGCAGCAGCAACACATGGGCCCCGGCGGCGGCAACAACATGCAGATGCAGCAGCTGCTGCAGCAGCAGCAGTCCGGCGGCGGGGGCAACATGATGGCCAGCCAAATGCAGATGACCAGCATGCACATGAGCCAGACGCAGCAGCAGATCACCATGCAGCAGCAGCAGCAGTTCGTGCAGAGCACCACCACCACCACGCACCAGCAGCAGCAGATGATGCAGATGCAGGGTCCAGGCGGCGGCGGCGTTGGCGTTGGCGGTGGAGTGCCGGGATCGGCCAGCAACAACAACGGCGGCGGCGGCGGCGGAGGCGGCGGGCCAGCGGGTGGAGGCAATGCATCCTCGACCATTGCCAGTGCCAGCTCGATTAGCCAGACGATCAACTCGGTGGTGGCCAACTCGAATGATTTCGGTCTCGAATTCTTGGACAACCTGCCCGTGGACAGCAACTTCTCCACGCAGGATCTGATCAACTCCCTCGACAACGACAATTTCAACCTGCAGGACTTCAACATGCCGTAAAGGAATGTTGTCGGGAAGCACTCAAAAGGATCACCAACAACCACAACCACCACCTCCAGCCAGCACCAAACACAACCACAACCACCACCACCACCACCACCACCTCCATAATAACCACCACGATGTTGCCTCAGTTTTGTTTAGATTTTTATTTTGTTGCCTGTTGTTGTTATTGGCCTGGGCAGCCGAACCCGAACCGCCCTACCGCCTACCGCCCCCCTCAAGGCCCCGCCCCCCTCGTTCCTGCCAACGAAGTTATTTTGTTTGTTATTTGTGTGTGAATTTATTCCTAAGCTAAGTTCGTCGTTCGTCGTTCGTCAATGTACTCTAATTTCGCGGGCTCCACTGTATTTTATTGTATTCTATTCTATTGTATTGTATGTATTATTAGAGCTGTTCCCAAGGTCCAAGGCGTGCGCCCATTTGGGGCGTGGCAGAGCGGCGAGAGTTCGCAAGACATTCCATATGCACCGGTCGAACTGAGGAATTAGGGAAATTCGAAAAGTATTTGCAAGTACTTTAAAAACAACCGAACAGATCTAAAATTCACATACACCGATACACACAGACTCGCTGTGTAACTTAAGCACTTGTACTTAATGCAAATTTGAAAGTGCCACGCCCAGCGGATTGCACGCCCCATTTCGTTTCGATTACTTAAGCAAAAGAAAAACAAAGCAAAAAACAAAACAGATGAAATAATGGAAGCAAACGCAAAAAGAACCAACAACAAAACAAAATCGAAAAACAAAACACAAAATAGTTGTACATTTTATATTGTATTTAATTTTATTTAATTTTTATAAAAACAAAATCGACAAACTAAAACAAAGAAAGAAAGAAACAAACAAAAAAAATGGGAAAACAAAATCGAGAAACTGTCAGAATAAAGAGCAAAAATATTGGTGATATTTTAAATGCTTAAACACAAATTGAGAAATAAGCGAATCAAATGAGAAAACAACAAACAAAAAGCGAAGACCACAAAGCAAAGTGAAAGGGAAGAACTTTTTAAAACAACATAAATTTGAGAATGAGAAACAGTTATTATTATTATAATTCTAATTATTATTGTACATTAATTTTTTTAGACGAGTTCATTTTTAAATGGAATTTTAAACGCGGAGCAACAGTGCGAGAAATGCGCAAACAAAACATATTTAAAAAATATACACTATATATATATATATTATGCGTAGTTTTTGGTAGTGAAACGTAATTAGTAGTTTGTTAAATAAATTGATATACACCCACAAATACATAATATACAAATCATATGTATGCGATCCGATATATTTGATTACTGTAAAAGCAGCGCTAACAATTTACGAGTATATATTTAGTCCTAAGTCGCCACAAAATGTTTGAGGAGATAAGCGGAGATCGAAATTTATATTTACTAGATGCGCCTGGCCGCATTACCAAGTGATGCCATGCCAAGCCAAGCCACGCCCACACAGGATGAGAGTAGGACGAACAATATTAGAGCAAACAAAAAAAAAAAACAAAACAAAACAAAAATCGCGAAAACAAGCAAATGAAAACGCCAGAGATTCCAGCAATGAAATTATTGTACGACAACTAATTAGAGCAATTCCATAAGTCCGTAAGTTAGACGTTCAGTTGAGGCCATAGAAATTTTTGAATCGGGCACATCGGTTGCCACTTCCACAATTATATAGTAACAGACAGCTCACAGCCATTTTTGCAGAGTTTACATTAATTAGGATCAACAGCAACAAATCCATAGCACACGCCTAGCAAAAAAATATATAATAAATTTAATGAAAAGTATTTAAGCCGCAGACAAACAAAACGATAAAAATCTAACAAAATTTACTATTACAATTATAAATGAATAAAAATACGCGAATTGTAGTTTGTAATTAATGCTAAAGATACGAAGTAAAAATTTGTTTATAACTATTATATACCGCAAATTATATATACACTATTATTACTATATACAATATGGCATATTATTATTACATATATATTTCACCATGAAAGCAAACTAGCGAGCAAATTCGTAAGGTGTTCAGCAGCCGCCTCGCTAAGCAGTTCCATTGATTAGTTTTCCCGCGAACCTTTGGCCCAATCCCGGCGAGAAACAGAAGCAAATCCGAACTTGATATCAATTAACAAGAAAGCCACCAGCTGCCAGCGGCAAACCAAAAGCATTAAATACTTACCATTTCAAAACTGCAAAGGAACGAGCAAGAGCATCGCAATTGCCTTAAGCCTGGTTTGATTTCACACACGAGTAACATCGATGTGGGCCGTCGTTTGGTTTTCTATTTGATTGGCCAAAATGCATTGGTGCCTGAGCCTTCTGTTTGCCGTTCTGTTGTTCTCCGAGATTGAACGAATGTTGGGAAGCAAACACAAACATTTAAAGATGTTCTTTTACGATTAAAAAGAAAAGTAACAAAATAAAATAGAAAAATATTACTTTTGTAAATAAACGAGAAGTTGTTTTTATTGTTGTTGGTTGGCACCTCTTCACGTATGTATTACCCCAATAATGATCATCATATAAAGGGTATAGATTTATTTCTTGTTTAGTTTTCATTCATATTTATTGATTCTTCATACGCATGTTCATAATACATAATTGCATATTGTACGACTTATGATAAATATTTCCATATAATTCCGTTTGAAATACTTGCATTTAAAGTGTATGTGTGGTGGTGTGTGCTTTAATCGTTTAACATTATGGGGTGTACGTAGGCATATTCAATAATCCTATATAGATTTCGCAACAAACTCGCGATTTGCCCGTTCCCATCGGTTGGCAATGGGAACCGCAAGTACGCAAGTAGTTTTACATGTGGGTATTATTGGACTTATGTAACTGAGCACTCCACGTGGATTTACTAGGCAGTTGAACTTAAAAATTAACAAGCTTGATGGCTAATCATATTTGTGTACATGTACGCGTGGGGTGTGGGTGGTGGAACTAAAACAATTTACAAATAATTAGCAACTATTGCGAGAACTAAAAAGTGTGCTAGAACCTAGTTAGATACTAAAATTTCCAATATTTACTCGTATGTTAATGTTAATGTTTATGGTTTAGTTTTAGTTTTAGGCTTTAGGTTTTAGGTTTTCTAACTTTTCAACACTTAGATGCTAGTGCTAAGGGTGCGGCCTGCCAATTCGAACGACTTCATTATACTCCCATCCAATTCTCGCAATACCTCAAAGAGTTTTCGTTTAAACAATGTAAATGCATCGATCGCTTGGTTAGTGTTTTTCTCCATTAGAATTCATTCCGTTTGTCGCGAATGCGCTTCGGTTTCGGTATCTGTGTTCTGCTTGTATTATGCAATAAAATCAGCCTTAGTTATAATAATTGTTACTCGTGAAAACGCATCTATAAGTTTGGGTTGCCTATGACGATATTTGCATTAAGCGCGGGCAAATATTTGAGAACCTCTTTCAATACAATACGATCTCCGTCTTAAATCTGCTCCTGTAATACTCTGGCAAGTTAAAGTTTTTCTCTAAAAAAAACAATCATACAAAAAATCTGTTAAAAGTAAAAATCTGTAAATTTTACTAGCAAAAATTTACGTTTTGTTTTCCATTTCGATTTTTTTGTTTCTCCTTTCTTTTTGTTTCGAATATAAAATTTGCCGCCTATTGAAATATTTGTTTTATAAATATTGTATTAAAAACATTATACGTTTTATTCGCTTAGTACTTGTTAGTTTAGTTTAGTTGACTTGACTTGACTGGAAATTCGGCTAAATGCTCAAATTCAAATATTATTGTTACTCGGTGCAACTTCCTTCCCTGCCTTCCTGCCTTCCTGCTTCCTTTAGGCATATAAAACCTACGCTAGTTGTGTGTGTGTGTGTGTGTGTTAGAGTAATGTAAATGTTTATGTTAATGTCCTTTAAATGTTTTGTGCACTAGTCGAACATGAACACGAACACGAACACGAATGATCAATGGATGGATAATGAACTTGCCTGCCCTTCAACATTACGAACTAAGATAGGATGCGGACTGAACTCCACACTATAACTTCTGACACATTGTGCGGCTCGAAAGCAAACTGAAAGATCGGATTCTGAACACCAGAAGTCTGGGCCACTGCCTTTCAGTTTGTTTTCAATGGTTGATTGGTTGGGGATCGGTTAACTAATCATATAATATTGCATACATACTTGCTGTTCGGTTACAGATAGCGATTAGTTGCTGCTCGCGGGCAGCCTACATAAATTTATATCACACGCAATAAATATAATAAAAGTAATGAAAGGTCGAAAGTCGAACGAAACCAAACGAACTGCAGTTCGAACCTCCTCGTGATTTGTGGCTGAAGTGGTTGTTCTTTCTTCTTTTGTTTTTTCTCCGGGTGCAGGCAGTTGCAGCTATTCGTTGTGAGTGGCAATGACTGTTGACTACTAACCCTAACTAACGATGTAACGATTTGGCAAATGGTTCTCCCCCTCTCCTCGATTCCCCCGGGAATATGTATGTAGTTTAGTGCAGCCTGTGGTGGTTGGCCTTCGGCATGGACCCCACAATGCGGACCCTTCCCAAGGTGCCCACGGCTCCAGCGCCAGCGCCGCCGGAGAGTCGCTGGTGCATCTGCAGCATCTGCTGCTGCTGCAGTTGCTGTTGCAGCTGCTGCTGCTGCTGCTGTTGCTGCTGCTGCTGCTGCTGTTGCTGCTGCGGATGGTATTGGCTAGTTGGCAGATGCGGCTGCGGCGCGTGCTTGGCATCGTTGCAATCGCAGAACTGCGGCGGTGGCGCCAACACCAGATTGTCGGTGCACAGCTGCTGCAGATTGTTGTTGCCCGGCTGCACCGCAGCCGCCCCAACGCCCGGAACGCCAGCAACAGCGCCAGAGGCAACAGCCACCAGCTGTCCGCTGGGCAGCATGCCCACAATGTGCGCGGCCATTGGCTGTTGCTGCTGCTGCTGCTGCTGTTGCTGCTGCTGTTGCAGTTGCTGCTGCTGTTGCTGTTGGTTGTGGTGTTGCTGCAGCTGCTGCTGCAGCTGCTGGTGGGGATGTGGGTGGGTCTGTGTGCTCGGGTGGTGGGGCTGCTGGCGCTGGAGCGTGAGCTGCGACGGCTCGCCATCGCTGTCCGCCTCCAGAGGCGGCGGCAGCTGCATCAGGGACACGGCCGTGGTGCGGGTGGCACCCCGCTGCATGGCGATGGCCGCCGCCTGCTTGCGCGTCAGCGAGTTGTGCCGCTGGAAGGCCTTGGCTGGCGGCGAGGGACTGAGGTCGCCGTCGTCGTCCTCCAGGTCGGAACGCGTCTCCATCTCGGACTCGTGGCCACTGCTGGTGCTCTTGTGCAGCTTCTGCTGGTGCTTGGCCACCAGAGCGGCCGTGTTGCTGGCTCCTCCCGCCGCTGCCGCCTTCGCCTTGAGGATCTGCTGCAGGTGCTGCTGGTGGGCCATCTGCTGCTGCTGCTGCTGCAGGATCTGCTGCTGGGTGGCGATCAGCTTCTGGTTGGGATTCGACGACTGCTGCTGCTGCTGCTGCTGCTGTTGCTGCTGCTGGTGATGATGGACGTTGGGAATGCGACCCAGCACCTGGGGACTCATCACGTTGCTGTTCATGTTGATGTTGATGTTGCTCTGCTGCTGCGAGAACTTGTTGCTGTTGGACACAGTTACCGGTTGCTTGCTGCCCAGCTGCTGCTGCTGCTGTTGGATGGCGGGCGCATGTTGCTGCTGCACCAGTTGCTTCACCGTGAGGGTTGCTGTGGGTGGAGTGCCTCCTGCAATCGCACTCGCTCCTCCGCCGCCAATGCTGATGGTGGTCTTGGCCATGGGCTTGGTGGTCAGAGTGCTGTGGCTGCTGTTGCTGCTCGGCTGGTCGGGAATGGTCTTCGGCTCCTCCACGATGGTCACCGATGGCTTCTTCTTGATCGTATCGGTGGGCTTTCCGCCCACTGGCAGGGTCACCCCAGCAGCTAGAGCCATCTGCTCCTGCTCGCTGCTCACGCCGGAGCTGCTGTTGTCGCACTCATCCTCGCCAGGTTGCAGGTGTTGCTGCGGTTGCTGGTGGGCTGACTGCTGCTCCTGCGGCTTCTCCTCCTCCGGCTTCTTGGCAAAGCCGTTGGGCGATGACTTGGAGGTCTTCAGATTGCTGCGAATGCGTTGGATCTCCTCCACGGAAAGGGAGTGCGAAATGGAGGCACTGCCCGAGTTGGAACTGCTGCCACTAGAGGGGGAATTAAATAGAATATCAGTAAGGATTCTGTATTTAAGTATATCCTAGTTAAACTCCTACCTTGCTTGACTATTTCCACTGGTCTCTGGCACATCGAAGAGCGCAATCTTCTCGTTGAGCTTCGTGTTGCGTGCCACCAGAATGGAGTTCTCATCCTCGCCATCCGACTCGCTGCAGCTGTAATCTGGTTCGGGGATCGGAGGAGCAGTGGTTGTAGCTCCACCAGTGCTGGCATTCCCGTTTCCGTTTCCATTGCCATTCCCGTTTTGTGCTGCAACAGGAGCTGCCTGCGGTGGCGGTGGAGCAGGCGGGGATTGGGGAGACTGCGGCTGCTGCTGCTGCACCTGTTGCACTTGCACCTGCACCTGGGGAGCAGCATAGTGAGAGGCCACTGCTGTGGGTTGCTGCTGCACCTGCTGTTGCTGTTGCACCTGCTGCTGCTGCTGTTGCTGCTGTTGCTGCTGCTGCTGCTGCTGGGGACGCATCTGCGTGGGAGCAGCATACTGACTCACTGGCTGCTGGGAGCCGGCGGATGTCTCCTGGGAGGACTTCTCCTGCGCCTGCCGCAGCTTCCAGGCCATCACGTTGCGCAGCTCCTGGGGAGAGGCGTAGATCTTGGCGTTCGCCGAGGGATTGAAGCTGCTCTGGACGCCGTCGATGGCGGCACTGGTCACCGCGTCGTTCTCCGCCCGCTTCTTCAGCTTCTGCTGCAAGGAGATGGTGCTCTCGTACTCGGACACGCTGCTGCGTGTCTCCACCTTGACCACCTGACCCACCGGCGGAGGAGGTGGTGGGTGGTTGGGTGGCGGCAGCACTGCTCCTCCTGCTCCTGCTCCTCCCAATCCTCCCAGCTTCAGCTCCGCCTGGTTGGAGTTCAAGCGCTGCAGCGAGGCGTGCAGAGTGGCCACGTCGTCCTGCGAGTGGTGACCCTTTCCGGCCGCCTGCCAAATGGACGAGGCGGATCCGTGCAGCTGGGGACCGTGCAGATCGGGCGTGGAATGGAACCGCTTCAGGTCACGACCGCCTCCCGGTCCGCCTGCTCCCACGGTGGGCGTGGCCACTGGTTTTCCACGTAGGGTGCCACTGCCATGCTTGCTCCTCGCCGCCTTGCGCTTCATCTCGGCCACACTTCCATAGACCAGAGGACCACTCCTCATGGGCGAACCATTCGCAGCGGGAGGAGTGGCTGCCCCACTGTCCGTTCCGGATTGGAACCGCGAGCTGGTCATCATGGTGGCATAGCGACTGGCGTTCGCGTTGCCGTTGCCCTCGCCCTGCTGCCGCTGGAAGAGCTCCTCCAGCTCGGCGGCCGTGATCCTGCTGGAGGTGGGCCTCGCCTTGATGCTCGCCGTGCGCAGCTGGACGGGAGTTCCCGGTCCCGTCTGGTTGCCACTGGGCGTGGGCGTGGCAATCGACTCCACCGAGTTGGACTTGGTGTGCGGCAGGTCGTCCTCCTTCTCGCCTCCGTTCTCCAATCCCGCCACCATGGACTTGGCCCTGGCTCTGCCCACACTCAGAGTGGTCTTGGGATCCCTGCGTGGTGGCATCGGAGCCATTCGCACACTGCCCCCCGAGGAGGAAGCACCTCCCCCTCCTCCTCCGCCTCCTGCTCCGCCTGGTCCCGTCATCTTCCTGGGCAACGTGGCGCACTGGCGATGGGAACTTTGTGGGGTGCTGGGTCCACTGTTCAGGTGCTGGCTGCCCGCCCTCGCTCCACTGGGCAGGTACTGGGCACTGGCCTGCATCTGGTGGGGGAACTGGGGCGAGACCACCGTCAGGTTGACCAGCGCACCCGCCGAGCGGATCATCTCCACCACCTGCTCGTGCGAGGCGGAGCTCACGTCCTCCCCATTGATGGTGAGCAGGAAGTCACCGGGTCGCAGACCCGCCATGTCGGCCACTCCACCCGGATCCACGTCGTCCAGGTATTGGAGCGCCGGAAAGCGTTCCGAGGGACGCAGCTGCATCAACTGGGAGGAGGCCTTGGCGCCACGAAGGATGAATCCGAAGCCACGCTTGGCGCGATGCAGAACCACCGAACGTGGCGCATTGTAGGCGCTGCAAGAGGGGATTCTTTATTAGTTTGTAATTCCTATCAGGGATTAAGGTATCCTACCTCTTCTTGATGCGCGGAGCAGTGGCGCTGCTGTACTGACCCACCGAGTGGTTGTTGTTCCTGCTGTTCATCCCGTTCCCGGCTGCTCCTCCGCCTCCGTTGCTCTCACCCAACTGCTGGCAGGACCCGTTGCTGGCCACCGAGAGGGAGGGCGACTGGTGCGGCTGCTGCAGCAGAGTGCTGGAGCTGCCCGAGTGGCCGCCCAAACTGAGTTGGGGAGATCCCTGGTAGGAGGCGGCGGAGGAGACGGGCGCCTGCTGCAGATGCTGCTGCTGCTGCTGCTGATGCTGGGGAGCCATTCCCGTGCTGGCGGTCATCACGTTGGTAATGTGCTTCTGCCGCAGACTCACCTCCTGGACGCACTCCGCCGGGAAGAAGCCCGACTGGTTCGTTCCCCGCACGTAGCCCTCGAGGAGTCCGCAGTCGGTGCTGCCCACCACCTCGATGACGTCGCCCGGCTGGAGGCGAATGTGGCCCACTGTGTTGCCCGCGTAGGGCTCCATGCACACCACCGTGGTGCTGGGATGCCCGATGGAGCAGGCCGCCGAGTCCGAGTTGGTTCCCACGCCCGACGAGTCGCTGATTATGTCGCTGGTGTCGCCCAGGGATTTGTCTGTGCGAGGAGGATGACAAAACAGAGGTGAGTGGGTTGGTTCTCTCCGGGATCTTGGTTGTATTGATTATCTCATATGAGGCAGAGGACGAACGAGTGGCATGCGAATGTTCGGACACACAAAGGGAGCCTTTTGCTTTGGTTGGGCAAAGGCAAAGCGGATGCTTTATGTGGGGTAACTGACACGATCGATAATGGAAAAGTACAATGTGGAAAACTGTTTACACTTGGGAGTTACAAAAACTTAAGGTAAAGAATTTGATTCATTGGAGGGAAAGTAATACGGTAAGGTGTATTGAGAAAGTATTTATCGAAAAACTCTTAACTTAGTTGCAATGAAATCTAGAAAATCAGAATTACTTAGAGGATTTCTAAGCATATAAATAATTAAATATTTTACAATTTTGTATATTTAACCTTTGCCAATTGGAATTCACAATTTTAAGACAATGTTAGCTTTCCGATTCATTCATATGTATATCGATTATTTCGATAAATGAGTATGATTTCCTTAGAGATGAGTTTTAAAGTCAATAAAATAATTCATAACAGAAACTCATGCAATATCATATTTATTTAGTTCAAATCTACTTAAACGCATGCTATAATTTTTATAGAAACAAAATTATATAGATTATGAGTGTACTTATCCTTTTGGTTAAAACTAAATATATTATTACTTAAGATAGTTGTAGACCTAACTTTTCAGAGACCCTCTTAAAAAAGAACTAATATAACTAAACATAAGATGCAAATGCAAATGAGATCGAAACCGAACGGAAAACAAGGGCCATTCCTCACCTGTCACGATGCTGATGTCGTCCTCGTGGGAGCGGTGGCCGGAGGAGCCCTCGGAGAGGCTGGAGCTGGCCGAGCTGTAGGCGCCGAGCATGTGCTCCGAGGGGCACGGCGACGGCGGACCATGGAGCTGCAGCGTGTGCAGGTGGGGCATCTGGGCGTGCTGGTGGTGGTTCTGGTGGTGCAGGAGCTGGTGCTGATGCTGCTGCTGGTGGCCGGCGAGGTGCTGCTGGTGGCTCTGCTGGTGGCCAAGCATCAGACCAACACCGCCGGCCGAGCCGTTCCCGTTCCCGATTCCGTTGGCATTGGAGCCATTGGAGCCGACGACCATCGCACCACCGAAACCACCGCCAGCCGCTGCCATCAGAGCTGCGCCGGCGGCTCCGTTGGCGCTCAGCCACCCGATGCCCGAGCGGCGCTTCGGATTGTAGCGCGGCGGTCCGCGGAAGGGAACTGTGTGGCGATCAAGGACATTCGCTTTAAATGTGTGTGTGTGTGAGTTCTTTGTGTGGGTTTAGTGGGTCAGGGAATGGTTAGGTTGGGGGTGGTGGGGGTAAATGTTTTCAGTAACAGTTGGTCGTCTAGTCTGGAAATTATTGGAGCTGTTTGTCGAAGACGAAACCCTTATAAAATCAAGAATATGTTTCATACTAAAATTTCACTTTGAAGTTACATTTGGTTGATTAGATTTAAGTCTCCTAAATAAATACCAATTGTTTGATGTACAATATAACCTACTTACTATCTAGCTTCTTTATTTATTAATATTAAACATCTTGATTTTATAAGGTGCATCTTCTTTGGTTAGTATTTTGGTTTTTAAAAATTCGTTGCTCTAGCCAATTCCCAACGATAGCGTCCGTTCTCTACTCAATCTATTTGGAGTCAATAAAAAATGATAAAGAAATAACAAAAAGGAAATCTAAAACCCTAGACCAAGCCAGTTTATATGGATGCTCCGACGTTTGGTGACACACTTTACTTACACTTACTTACTGCTTATTTGTCGAAGGGTAAGCGACTGTCGTAAAAAGCAGAGGATGGAAGGACACTCTACCAGTGTCCTGCCAGCAAACGAACTCTAGGAAATGTGGTACATGGATGATAGAGCACTAATAACATTAAACAAAACATGGAACAAGAACAGCCAAAAACATTTTGAGTGTGGCATTAACCAAACTATTTGAATCGATTACATTTATGGAGCAAATATCTCAAACAAGCAATGCAAAATACGAAAAAGTGTTTGGGTAAAGTATAGGTTGCACTTGAATAGATCTTAAAAGGAGTACGGATATTTATATATATACGGATACGAGTATTATACATTGATATGGAAAGAGACCTATATTATCAAGGTGGATGGTTGATTGGTTGTTGAATGATTGATTGATTAATGATTTATGCAAGTGTGTTCAAAGAGAGAAAAATGGAGATGAAGTGAGACGCACAGAAATGCTGATGGGGGAAACTGATTCGAACTAAGTGGAAAAGGAAACTAGTTTCGGATGTGACCAATATATAATATAAATCGGAATTAAATAGATTGAGCAGAGCAAACGAATTTCAAATCAAAAACTTAATAAAACAAAGGTAAATCAAGAAGGTGTTTCATTAAAACACCTTCCCTTTGAATGGGATTTTTGGTTTGAGTTTGATGAGCATGAAGTTAGTTCGGTTGCGAGTTCGAGTCGAGTGTTCTTGAGGAGGCGATTGATGGAGTGACTTAGAGATCGTCAAGCACTTACCAATGTCCTCCGATTTGTAGTTCTCAATGATTTCGGCCAGCTCCAAGTTGCCGGCTATGACAGCCACCTGAGAGAAACGGATTTGGGTTAACAATCTGCAGTTCCAGCAACCAGATCAAAGTTATTAAGTCAAAGACTAACTTAGTCACTAGACTGAACTACAAGCGTAACTACAGCAGCACAAAAGTACCAACTTAGGTATAACAAACTACAAGTTTTCAACTAAATTCAAAAAGTTACGGTTCAGAGTATGCACAGAGAAAAAAATCTTGTTTCTTGTTATGTATTTTTATATCATGATGATATATTTAATAAACAGAAATAATATTAACACCCTTATGGAGTACTTAAATATATTTCTCGATAATAATGTTTTAATTGATTATTTCTCAAAATAAGATATTGATAATGGGTATTTATGTTATGCCAGATCTTCTGTAATTCTTTTCTATATTATTTTATAATTTTTTTATATTAGTCAAGATATTTTTCTCTGTGTAAACTCCGGATTGCAGACACTGGGATTTACCTGGTAGGGAGTTTGATTGGCAAAGTTCTGGGCGCCGCGCTGAGCGCCGCGAAAGAGAAGCATTCTGGCACAAGCCTCTTGGTTGTTAACAGCGCACACATGCAGCGGACTATTGCCGGACGCATTGCGGCCATCCATGTCAGCACCGTAGAACAGCAGGTGTTCCAGGTGCTGCACCAGGCCGTGCCGACAGGCCTACGGATCAGATCGAATCAGATCGGAGATCGGAGATCGGAGATCGGAGTTTGGAGACAGCCAAAGGATGCAGCAGAGATGCAAATGCCAACCCGCGGGTTACAAAGTATTAGCAAGCGATTTGGTTTTGTTTTTTGTTTTGTTTTTGTTTTTAAGAGTTAGAAAAGAAAAGTTCAAGAAAGAAGAGAGAGAGAGAATTGAATCATTAATTGGCGTTCAACGGTTGTGGGCCAACACCATTTCACCGGGGATTGGCGCGGGGTCAAAGCAGTTGCTGTTAGGGATCGCCATGTTGGAGAAGGACCGCCACCGACTCACCTGGTGAACCTCGTTCCAGCCCTGGCTGTCCTGGATGCCCAGCGTGGCGTGGTCGTGGAGCAGGCTCTCCGTGATCTTCGCCTCGCACTTCCTCGTGATGGAGATGTACAGCGGGGTGATGCCACGCCCATCTCGGTAGTTCGGGGAGGCGCCCAGCTCGAGGAGGGTGCTGTAAAATCAGTAAAGGATTATTAGGATTGGTTCAAAGATTATAAACAATTACTAGAATGATTAGACTGCATGCAAATCATTTTGTTAATACACTAACGCAATATTGATATATATTTCCAATAATACAATCAACTCCTTACCTGACTGCCTCCAGGGAATCATGCTCCACAGCTCGATGGAGAGCGGTAGTTCCATCCTTGGTCCTGTAATCCAGCAAGGCTCCTCCGTTGACCAGAGCGATGAGCAGCTTGTTCGGCTTCTTGGCGCCCGTGGCCACTGTTAAAGGAGTATCCCCACTCTCCGAGCAGTGGAAGTTGGGATCCAGGCCCTTGGCACACATCTTGGCTATCTTCTCCACGTGGCCGCCGTTGATGCACTCGAGGAAGCGGCGCAGATTGGCCCGCGTGTGAAGAGCCTTCAGCTGGCGTTCGTCCAGGGTGAGCATTTTGTACACCCGCCTTTTGTACTTGAGCTAAGGTTTCGAAAAAGCAATAAGTTAGAGGAACACGTGAAAAAATGTGTGGGTGGTGGGTGGCTCTTACCTCCAAATAGCCAACGGGTCCGTTGAAGGGATAATCGCCCAGGCGGCGTTCTTCATCCAGGAATTTTCCCGCCTTGCCGTTCGCAGGTGGGGCAAACAGGCCATAGTTGAAGCTCTCCTTGAGCTCCTGGAAAAAGGAAGAGGAGGAGGAAGGTGGTTAGCATTTAAGTACGTGGTGCGTTGGCGAATCAGGTGCTCCATTGACGTGCTCAAGTCGTGCGAGTCCTACAAAAGACTTCCGGCCTGGCAATTGCTGAACTTCCTCCTTGTACTTATGCACACATAAAAACACTGACAGAAAATACTGATTCCCAAAGCAATTCAACCAATATTTGAACTTATAGAATATATAGATAAATTATAAAGAAAATACCGAACTTAAGAATGTCCAATTGAATTCAATTTTCTAACTGCTTTAAATTTATTTATATCTGTTTCTTTTAATTCTCAAGGTGTGGTTTCTAGCTTCAAGAATCTAGCTTATTTTTTCAAGTGCACAAATGAGTATTGCTTGCTTTTGTATACATGTGCTGTGTCCTTTACAATGTCCTCGCTAATGAGCGCGTGACTGCAGTGCCAACTACATCGGAACCACCAACAGCCGCCCAACAGACATTCTGGCATTCATAATTCACCGCTGCCTTTAAGTGGCAATTTCTTGTTTTAATTAAACAAAAAATTTCCCAGCACGGGGAGTGCTTTCCCATCCCCATCCCCAGCTCCTCCCCCTTTTGCCACCCCGGAAAAGTCGGTCTATGATGCACAGACTCCCAGAAAATGTCTCGAGTGTATAACGGGTTTGACATTGCCGCTGCATTAATTATGCAAAGTGCGTGTGTGTGCACACACAACACACATGGGTTGGTGTGTGTGTGTGTGTGTTGGTTACCGCTTTTCCGTGTTCTATTTGCCTTTATTCCCAACGCCCTTAAGTGCCTCGAAAGGCAGTTCCATGTTGGCCCATAATGCGCCAAATGTTGCCATTAAAGTGAACAGTTTGTCGTGGATCTCGACTTGGGTGTTGGCCAGATGTGTGGAGATGGGAGGAAATGGGTAGAGCAGATATGGAAGGGGCTCTTCTTCCAATTAACTACCAAGATGTATTGTCTTACAAGCTGGTGGTTTCCTCAAAATGGGTTTCTGTTTATTTGGTTACGGTTTAGTAAAGGAAATATATACAATAAGTAACATATTCATCATTTGAATACTTCTTATCTTTGCATTGTTTTAGCTTACAGATTATTCAGAACTTTGGAGCTCCAACTTTTAATAAAATATAAAAATAGAAGCCAACAAGTTACAGGTTATTTGCATACAGTGAAGCCAGGCAATATCTGAATGCTATTCCGGCTACATGCACTTTTTCTTTCCAGTCACGTTTCCGAGACTTTGTTTATATAGTTGGATCCCCGGTTTCATATGCAGCAGCAGCAGCAGCAGCAGAAGCAGCAGCCCTTCTTCATGAAGCCACCCACCCTTGGACATATAAATTTCAACCACACAAACTAACACGCCCCCAAGTAGCAGTTACGCCCCCTCCCCACTTCATATTTCCCCTCCCCAAAGGAGTTGCCTTTACGAAACAACAAAACACGTTAACGGCTGTGCGCCAAATGGATTTTATGGCGCCACCCCGAATCCTCTGCCCTTCGGACCGCTCCCTTTCCCAGGACGCTCCTCCAGCCCTCGTCCTTTTGGCACCCTGGGTCTCGGTTACAGTCTCAGTCATGCACATGCAAATTGCAGACACGTCGCTGGCCTAGACCCCAACAAAAAGCAGGGAGCTAGAATCCAGAAGCTATAGGATGGCTACGAAGTGGGACATACCCTATCAGCATATATATACATGTATTCTAATGAAACCATAACCATTTGATTATACAACAAAATATACAAAATACATATTTTCTTTATTAAGAATTCCCAAAATAAACTTTACTAGCAGTTGATCAACATAACAATATACCCTTTGTTAGGGTATAAAAGACCAGGAGACCCCAGGAATCCAGAAAGGGATTCCAAACTTTCGGGCTTGGGGGTTGCGCTCTTGCCCAAAGGGAACTGCTCAAAGTCAAGTTGTTTGCGCAAATTGCATTTTTATGAGTTTTGATTTCGATTTTCCAATCCGTAAGACGACTCATAAAATAGCGTCGACATTCGGTGGGGATTACAAAAGCGGGGGCCAGACGAAAAAGGGATGCTGTTGGGAAAAGTAATTTAGAACTTGTGCGCACTTTTTGGCTTTAAAGCACTTTTCAAACTGTTTTTGCTCATTTTGGGGTTTTTTCCGTGCGACTATGTTGGCTGCCGTACGTTGGCCATAAATTCGGTTCGGCTGCAACAAAGTGGAGCAGGCGGAATGTGTATTCGACATATTCGGCTGTATTTTTGCGGCAGCGCGGCCAGGGGGCAGGTGGAAAAGTTGGTGGGGCAATGTCCATAAATCATGGAGGAATTGCAACTGCAGGCAAGTAACATAACCAGCAGACCCAATGGCTCTCTGAAGGGTATAGAAACAAATTGCAATTTGCATGAAATTTACAATATTGCACAGTTTGGGAGACAGCTCGTGCAGTTTACGAGTCTCGTAAAAATTAAGGTGAAGCTTCTTGAGAGCTGGCCAATTAGTTTCGAAGTCGTTTTACAAGGAAAATACGTGTCTGAAACAAAGAACAAGGCTGCAGATAATTTAATTTAATTTACCATAGCTTTCGACTGATTATAAAAGATTATAAGCTTGGAAAGAAAGCCAGATTAGCTGTGTAATTTATAACATTTGCAAAAGAACCTACTTTCTAAACAAGAATTATGTTCTCACTATTGATAAAGAATCATTTAGATTTTGTTTAAGCAAACATATACAGTTGAAGAAGCACTGGGTTATAAACTCAGCTTGAAATAATTCAATTCAATTTAGCAGCAATTGGCAATCTGCATGAAAAGTACTTAGTCGCACAGTTGGAGAGCCACTAGAGCGGCGAGTGTCAAGCTCAGATGCGAGAACTCAAGTAAATGTCAATGCAATGTGTAATGTTCGCTGTGCACTTGCTGCCAGCAAATAAGCGACTTCCTGTTCCAATAAGAAATACTCGAGAGACCCCGAGGCGACTCGGCCAACAACAATGCGAGCAGCAACAAAAGACATCATTGATAAATTGTCAAACAGTAGTTGCTGAGCTGATGCTGCTTACTTGTTGCTGCATTTGTTGCAATTGTTTTCTTGTTGATTGAAAGCAAAGCGAGAGGGAAATAGCGGCAGGTAAGCGTAAACAGTGCCAGCAAAAAGTAAATAGCCAGTCCGATGGACTGGACAGCCTCCAACCATGGAAGTGGGTCGCCGACCATCTGTTGTTTTTCTACACGGGAAAAACTACAATTTTTAATATTTTTTCAACAAAAAATAACAGCGTTCAAAAATAATAAGTAAAATATATAAATAATATGTAAGATATAAAATCATCAGAATAAAGTAATCCATATTTTTTCGTAGTGCCTTAATATTTTTCATATTTATCTAACCTACGTATTTCAACAACTATTTGGAAATCTTAGTGGTGAGGTTTAAATTGCCAAAAATGTTGCAGTAATAGTACCCAAAATTATCTCAATTTTTTCTGTGTAGCTGTAATCTCGTTCTATTGGCGCAATTAAAGTCGCAACTAGCTTAAAGTTTGCAGCCTGCAGTTTTCAGTTTGCTAAAGTCACGGCTTGGATTTGTTTTGGTTTTTGGATTTTTGCCCCTTCCACGGGAAACTTGGTGGTTTTGTCAGGCTCTATACATTTATGGTCTCATTAGTGTCAGCAAATTTTGTATGCCTTTTATTTTTGAACATTTGCGTTAGGTTTACTTTGGCATTTCGGCAACGGAAAAGTACAGTTTGGCAGCCACTGGTGCCTCCAACTCCCACTCAAAAGGTATCGAATAACCAAGGATCTGAGCCAAATGAGTTGACAAAGCAGCAAAGTGATAACGGAAACAGTAAAAGAAGGGAATAACCAGAAAAAAAGATGCTGCACCTTGGGACAAAGTGGTAAAGTGGTAACCAAAACCTGAATGCCACAAGTGTTATTCAGTTTATCGTATTTAATGGTTTTGCAATTACTGAACAAATATTTTCTTAGCGAAATCGGCTTTAAAACTATTATGACCAGAATTCCAGTTTACTTTCCGCCTTGACTCTGTTTCACTTTTCTAAGTAAATATTTACACACATGCGCCAATATTAAGCACACGATCCATTTGCTAAGCAAATATGTTTTCTGGAGCACAATATCTGCGTCAGACTTTGTGAATCATTTGCCAACTTCCTGCTCATTAGCTCCCAAGAAGAAGCCACCTCCAATTGTTTTGACCAAATGCTAAATTTGAGTTCCCTTGTTTTTTCTAACCGACATTCGGCGTTTCCTCTGCCATTGTGCCTGCATCTTTGGCTCGTTCTGTGTTCTTTGTTGTGGAAGAATCTCCGATTCCGCTGATGTCTGGGCTTCTCAAGTTGCAGCCCAAGAGGCTTCAGCATCAATTTATGTAATCTGCCAACTCGCACACACACACAGAAACCCCCAGAACTGGGCTCTGTGTTCTGTGCTCTGTGTTCTGGGCCTGGACTGGTGGACCTGGACTTGGTCACATCATCTTATAAATTTAGCTCGTTTGCCGAAAGGGAGCAGAAGGCAGCAGAAGATGGGATGCCTGTGGTTAACCGCAGAGCCACTTTGAATCGCAGTTTGGAGCCGCGAACAATGCCGCCCGACCATCGCAAACTTGAACCACACACTTAAAAATATCTTTTGTGTTTTTATTAGAATATGAATATTCAAACCCGAAATACTATGTCACAGCTTTCAGCTTGGAATTGTATCCCCCAATTTCTATGATTAATATTTCAATTAAATATTAAACATAATACTTTCTTTTTCTCAGTGTTATAAGCAGGAGATGCGTTTTCAAAACTGGTTTTCATCCGCGGTTTCTGTTCGACATTCGCATTCCTATCGCTCGAGTTCGAGTGTTTGACAATTTAGCGGCGCTGAACTTGGGATGGTTTTGGGTTCGGTTTGTTTGCCCTTACAGATCAGCCACCTTCCCCTCCACCCTTCTGCCCCACCCCCTCATGTGACACTTGGGTAATCCGGAGCTTATTAATTTATGCGTGCATTGACAACGTATTGCGGTAATTAATTTCAAGTTGATTGCATTTTGAGGCGCAGTTCAATTTTTCACGTTTGCTTTTGAACTCAATACCTGGTAAATTCATACCTGAATCTTGGCATTTTTCTTTTATTCAGAAATGAGGAAAACAGCTTTTGTATTGCATAATTAATAAGTAAGTTCCACTGAGGCAAAGTAAAATATGATAATCGGCTATATTGTATTTGATCTATAAATTGTATCTTTTACAACATATCACATATTTTCTCCCTGTTTACAGGTCGGTTGGCTTCCCTTTTCCCGCCAGGAGGTCAATGACGTGTCTTCCGCCTGCAGCAATTCGAGCCGCTTCAAAGTCAAAGTCAAAGCCATTCAGCAACAGAAGGTTTACAAGCCGCGCAGCCGACTCATCCCGAATCATCCCATTTGCTGGCTGCCTGAAACCCTTAGGTTTGCTCTGCATTTTCCTGTTCTCCGTAAGGTTATCACAGAAGCGGCGATGCAAGGGGGGATTAGAGGGGAAAGGTGGGGCTCCACTGCGAAACTAGTTTCCCTTGGCTAGGAAATTCGTGGGCAAGAGCTGTGAGTTTGCTGCTCCTGCTTCAGCTGGCTGGCTGCCTCCTTTTAGATGTCCGTCCGAGATGTTTGGCTTGTCATGCCCACCTACAGCATCAGAATCGGTTCTTTGCCAGCTTTGCCAAGTTAAGTGCACAAAAAAATGGTTCATTTTATTCGCAAAGATACGTCACACTTAAAAGGTGCTTCTAAAACTTTAATTGAGAACGGTTTTGGTTACGGTAAGAATCCAAGAGCACAGAATATCATTGGCAAAGTATGTTAGTTTTGAATGGCTTAGCTATTTGGCTGTGGCTGTGATCTATTTTTCTCCGAGTGCAACTGTTACTGAGGCGAAAAGTTCTCACTGAGGCGTGGAAGAAAGTGTTGATGTTGAAGACTTCTTTCGTGGCACCCAAACTCCAAACTCATCTCATCCCAACCCAACCCAACCCATCCCATATCCCATCCCATCTAGTCCGATCCAACCCACCGAACATTTATCAGAGTCAAGTGCATTGAACTTGCATTCGCCGACATGAAATTTATTTGCCCACTGGGGGCGTGGCAGCGGTGGCGCAACGCCCATCAGCCATTCATATTTTTTACACCCAGATGCATTTGGACAAACAGTTGGGAGCAGCCGAGGGAGCGGGACCTTCTATCTAGGGACAAAAGGACATTGACAGCGAGCGTCGAAAGGTGAACTAAAACTGTAGACAAAAAAAAAAAGAAAAGCATAGAATACGAGAATTTGCAGAAATGTAGTGGCAGGCTAAAGGATGTGGACAAGCTCATGATGATGCCACACAGAATTGGACGGTGGAAGGGGTAAGAGCAGCATAAAACTTGTGAATGCAGGTGACAGGCATTTGCAATAAAGCTGCTATCTGCAAAATGCCACGGGCGCAACACGAGCGGGGGTGAAGGGGGGTGCAGGGAACATCACCTGGAGGAAGAGAAAGGAGACCTTTCAGAGATTAACCGTTGACAATGTTGCACGGAATGCGGCAGTCCGTCCGAAAAGCGAGCTTAAGAGCCAGCAGCATGACAGAACCATGTTGCGAAGATATTTCCCCATCTGGTGGGCTAAGTGCCACGGGCGGGGTTTTCCGGAGAAGCGGCAAAAGTTGGAAAATGCCTAGCCAAAGAACCCCAACTTTAGCTTACAGTTTTACAGGAAGTGGTATGGCAACAGGAATGCAAAACCACACTAAAAGTTCTGCAAAGTATTTCACAGTTTCCTTAATGTTTAACCCGTTGAACAGTTTTAAAGCCAAGAATGGAAAATATCCGTTACGAGTTTAAGAGCCATTGTAAACGTTTTATACCCAAACCTCTCTCCTACCGAAAATATCATTTTACATTCAATTTTTCCCAAACTAATGCAGTTAGCCTAAACAAATTTCCAACGGAAACTGCACCAGAAGGGAAAATCAATATTTGCATAGACACAAGACCCCAGACAACAACGGCTACGGCAGGCAAGCAAACAAAAAACAAGCCACGGCAGACATTAAAAACAAAAACACGGGCCAGCAACATGCAGCCATCTAAGTATGTACGGATATATGCGATATATAAACGTGTCTGGCGATTATGACTGCCGGAGAAGAGTTCCCTTCAGCTGGAGGCTGCAGAAGTCCCCAACTCGACCTGTCTAGGCTTGAATCTAAGCAGCGAAACATGCGACAAATTTCCAGGAGGGGAGGTCCAAGTGTAAAGGCTCTTCCAAGGTATTTCTCGTTCGGGGTTAAAGAACGGTGGAAATGCTTTCAGCATTTTCATATTCATCCTCACGAAGAGGGGGAAAGGGGGGCAGCTGGAGGGAAAACATGCGACTGCATAGCAAACAAACAAAGTAAAATATAAATAAACGGGTATGCAAATAAAAAAGTAAGACGAAGCCAGGATACACTTAGTTAGGGGGAAAAATAGTGGGGCTGAGAACAGCTTCTTGAAACTTCAGAGATTATGTAGTAAAAGAACAAAACATTTGCTACATAGAAGTGTATTTAAATATGTAACCGCTAAGTCTGCACAAACAAATTTGTTATACAATTCAAATTCCTTGGGGAAATCCTTTTTTGGCATAGTAAATCAACCCTCTGCCAAGCAACAGAAAACATAAAGCAAACACAGAAATGCTAAGGGTGGCTGGAAAAATTTTAAGAAATATCTGTCATAAAGCGCTTTTCCAGCTGGACGAGAGTGCATTGGCATCTGGCACAGGCGACAGGCGACAGGAAGGAAAGGATGTGTCACTGGCCAGCAAAATTAGCCAGTGAAAGGCATTTGAGAGGCGCCCGGGTTGGCCATTTCCATTTCTATGTCAAAGTCATTCCGCTGGACAATGTAGAACAATAAAATGCGCCACTAAACGATACACGACACAGAACAGAACACACGACACGAGGCCCAGAAGAACGGGCCAACATAATGACGATAATGATGCCAATGATCGGGAGTTGGAGAACCGGAGAATCGGGGGGTAACATGCTCAACGCGACGTGTCCGACGATTCTTTCACTGACCATTTGCTGAACACTCGAATTGCTAATCGATTCGATGCCAAACGTGCTCCATGCTTAACCGTACTTAGGCGATCCGATCGAGGCGGATCAATGGATCCGATCCATCGGTTGCAACGGCTGGAAGCCAAAGCCATTCCCCCATTTGTTCTGGCCACTTTCTTCTCGACTCGGCTTATTTGTGTCAGCGAGCGGACTTCGGAGTTCTGTTCTCCGTCCACGATGGATTGCTTGAGCAAACCTTTACCGCTCTCGGTCATGCATAAGCCGAGTAATTTCGGCCATTACATTAATTATGGCCAACTGTGTAGGAAGCGTTTGCAGAGCTATGGGAAAAACCCACCCAATTTGTTTGCTTTCTTGGGGGGAAAAGAGGAAGCCACCCTTGAAAAAAGCAAATGAAATTTATACATTTCACTGCGTAAATAGGAAAAGCCAAATCCTGAAGGAATTCGCTTTATTTTTGGGGGTGGCTCAGAAAAGGTTTCCCGAAGACAAACCTTGAAAAATTCGTTTTATTTAGGTAAGGAATTTTCATTTGTAGTTTGTTTTGAAATGTGGTAAAAGTTTGGGTGCCCAGTACCAAACTTGTTTCGTTTTTATAAGACATTAAATAGATGTTATGAAACATTAACGTGTTGCATTGTCATTTCCAGCAATTGTTAAGAGTATTTAAGAACTTATCAGAAGTAAAAGCACGCTGAATCTATTGTAACTAGTATATGCTAAAAATATTGTGCATACACTGAAAGTCCATTCCCCTTATTTACATTTCAAAAGTAGTTACAGCTCCTAGCTTTGCTTTAGTTTTATCTTTACTTTTTATATTTTTAGCTCTTCCCTTTTTGTTTGAACATCCTTACATATCCAAGCCACATTGACCTCTTTCTAGCGTTGCTCGGGGACTAAAACAAGCTCCGCTTGGAACCTCTGGCGAGGCTGGCAGCTATTTGACCAATCAATGCAACACCGAGCGGACTGCGGACTTCGGACTGCAGACTGCTGGCTGCGGACAGCGGCTAACTGCAAACAAGTTGGCAAACAAACTTCCGTCTCAGTGCACTCCAACACTCCAACAATTGTGGAGACGGCAACACGCTGACTGATGCCGCTCGCTGCTGGCAGCTTATTGTGACCCAAATAGACTGCCATCGGTCAACTGGCAGCCAAGCGCCAAAGGAAAGAAAGCGCAGCAGAGGTGTGCTCCATAGAAACAGAGATATACATATACATACATATATTTATATACACCTAGATGTAGATAGAGGGGCCATTAGCTGAGTGGCCGGGCGATGTCCAACTGCAACTGCCACTCAGCTGAAATCAAGACCACAAAACAGCTTGGGGAACTGAGCCCTTCGAGCCGGCATCAAATGATCAAAAGCCGATCAGAGAAGATCAACGAAAGACCTTCGCATTGGTGTTCAATTTTCAAATAGATGTTAATAACATTTGTTTCTATATAAATGTAACTAACAAAGACTACAAAAATCGAATTATACTGCATTAAATCGCATTTTTAATATCTTTGAGCCAGGCACGCATAAAATTACTTTAACAAACTTAAAATCTGTAAAATATTGCATGCCATGAACATTTCTTTCAGCTTCCTTTGGATTAAATCTGATTTCCGGAAAATTCATTGATGCAGCCAGCGATACAATTTTCTTTTGAACCAAAAGCAATTAAGTATACGCAGCGTGCGCAGTCTTTTAGCAGAGCAATTAACACCGAGCATGTGGCAAATGGAAACTCACTTCATATCGCTTAAGTCCATAAACAAAACCGCAAAAAAGCTTTGAATTCCCGGCAACTGCAACTGCAGTTTCAGGTGTGAATAGAAAAAAAAAAAAAGAAAAAAAAAAAAACGGCAAGGAAAAATACTTTTAGGCTCCGCAAACATACTGCAAACTGACTGATAAAATCCAGCTGCTGGCCAAGTGTGAAAATTGGCTAAAACAGCTGGCCGCACTACTGTCAACGATTTTGATTTTTGTGTATTTTTCTTGGTTTTCGATTTCAAGAACGGTACAGCAGGGCTCAAGCCATGTTCCTTTGTGTGTCGTTCTGTGGGGCGGATTGCCACAATTTCAATTTGAATTTTTGCGGGGCTCTTCTAGTGGCAGCAACTTAACGGTAAACGGCGGCAAAAGGGTGCCCACAAATGGTAAGAGCAACTCGAATGCGAAAATTTATGCAGCCACGGCGGAGCTGGAAGTTGCAGCTGCCACGGCAAGAAGTTTTCTCGTTGGCTGGAAAAACTGAAAAACTGACCGCAGCCATATTTGACAACGGAACGTGCTCTCTGGGAGTCTTGGCCGTTGCCCCGTTCTTGGACCCATTCCCGTCCCCATTCCGGCTGCCCACTCTGCGATATTGGCCCGAGCCTTGGCTTAAATCAATCTCTGGAGTGGCTGCGGTCTCGCGGCCCTTTACTTACGGTTCAGCGATTCAGCGATTCAGAGATTCAGCGATTTTCAGCGAGGTGAACGGGACACAAATTGCATCTAATGATGAATTTGTTTCACCTGAAAATAGAGCTGTATGCTCGGGAATGCCGGTCTCCCCGGCTTTATGGGTCAACATTGGTCGGCCAAGTGCCACTTGTAATTAGGAAACGTTTCGCGAATGGGTTTTCGGCCATAAACATAAGGCCAGCGACTCCGGCTATCAGCTGGCCATCGAAGTGGCCAAGGATAGGAGACCCAGAGCCAAGTGTTTGGAGTCTGGAGCCACAACAAACAAGCCGAACTGCTGCAAAATGCTGCCAATTGCAAGGCACGAAATCTCACAGCTCGTAAATCGATGGCAGTTCCTTTGGGAAAAAGGGGGACATATGTATGTACACCGAAAAAAACATGGTATTTAGATATCTTGAAAAAAAGTTAGGAATCAACAAGCAACAAATGTATTTTAGAATTATTGATAAATCAAGTAGCTAATATATGTTTACATCTTGTTTTTATATTTTTGATTGACAAAGCTTAGAGAGGAAACTTCTTCATTAGATAACATGATACATAGCTCTTCTTTTTCCCAGTGAAGCATTGTTTTGGGGCGTCGCCTGGTGCGCGAATTATGCCACCAACGAGCAAGCAAATGCGAAATCTTTTTTCGGCTCACTTCGCTTGTTTTTGGCTCCTCCGACCGCGACCCCCTGCATTCTGCGCTCGGCTTTCTGCCAAATTGCAATTCGAGACTTTGCCAGTTGCAACTTAAAGCTAGGGACTTGCAACTGGCGATGCTGCACGTGCGCCGTATCGGAAACGAGTTTTTGCTACTTTAATTTGGCCAGCCGCATTGTGGCTGTGGAGGTTCGTACCCAAAAAAAAAAAAAAAAAACAACAAAAAAGATAACTGCTGGCAGGCTGGAAAAGCTGGAAAACCATGCTGAAGGACATTTGGTGTCTATGGCAAATGAGGCGGAAAAACTGCGAGAAAACAGAAATTGCCACAGACCGAAGAGACCGAAAAGAAAGGTAAGACTAAAAGTCAGGCAGATACCACAAGAAAAATCCAATAGCGAGATAAGAAAATAGGTTTAGACTAGGGGTTGCCCATTCCACAAAAGTTATTAAGTTTTAAAAGTAACCTAATCTTCTTCTCAGTTTTAACTTCTTCCTTCTTCAAGCTGAACAGTAAGAACTTTTAAGATGCGTTAGAGAAGAATATGTACCATTAAACACTTCACTGTTTACAGGGTATCGTTTACCTCGGCGAAAAAGAAGGCAAAGGCAAACTGTTTGGAAAATTGTATCGAACTATCTGGGGCTTGTTTGAGTTTGACTTGCAGGCTGTGTTTTCCTTCGGCCTCTCGGCTCCTTTAAGCCAGAGTCAATTTTACAAGCAATGAACTCGAGATATTTTCTGCGATCCTCAGTGCGCCTTTCCTCTCGAGTTTTACTACATTTTTGCTGCGAGCATTTTGCTGGCGTCAAAAGTTCTTTTCTGTGGCGTTAGTTTCAACTAGGGCCGGGACACGCCCACTAAATTGCCAGCATACTTGCTGCCAAAGAGATGGAGAGGAGGCCTTACTTGGCCACTTCCCCTCCCCCTTCCCCTTCCCCATCCCCCTTTTCGGTCGCTTTGGCAGTACGTTAAAATAGCTCAAGTGGTTGCAGCTAAGCGATGGGAGGAGGCGGACGAGAAAGGGGCGTGGTGGCGGCGGTAGAGGGGCATTCAACCTGGTCCACACACTTACATTCCTTCTGCACTCGGTGCCTTTGGCACAGTTATGCTTGCACTGAGAAAATAAACTATCACTATATTATTTTTTTTCATTTTTCCCATCATAACATATACCATTGACTGATTATTTCCTTTTATGTGATGATTCAGTAGCTGATAATGCACATCAATTTGTATAACATTTGGGATTACACTTCAATACCATATTCAGAAATACTAATAATAACTTTTGACTTCCAAATACTTAATGTTTTTCTCTGTGTGGGCACTTTTGTTCTTTAAAGGCTGAGTCTGCATTTGGACATGAGCTGCTGAGGAACTCAGGCACCTCCTCAACTGAACTCAAGTCGACTGGATTCGCACCAATTGAGTTGTGATTTAAGTACGCCATAAATGGTGAAGTGCGAGATTGAGATACCCCAACACTTCGACTTCAAACTGGAATACGGGTTCTTACCTGCAAAAACAGAAAAAGAGAGGAGAAAAAGAGGCATTAGTTAAGTCTGGGCAATAATGGCTAATCGTTAGTAATATGGGATCTCCGCCACAATGCTGGTATTCGTATTCCAGCAACCCTCCAGACTTTCAGATCATCATAATTATTATATCCGTTATGGAGGCTGTTTGAGGGTCTACCACCCGCTTTACAGCTCAATTCATATACACATTTCATACGAGTACTCACATACGGCATTTTAAAACAAATTGACGCAAACTAATGAACATAATCTACAACCACACATATGTATGAACACACAGCCACCGGAAGTGCTTCATTGTTCGGCGTTGGGGCGTCGGAAATTGAAAAGCAACCCGAAACCAACATCAAATTTAAATTTGCAAAAAAGTAAAACCAACAAGAACAAAATAAAGTAAGCCAACATAAAAGTGCCATTAAAAATTTAGTTAGAGGGCAGCCCAAACAGAATGGCACACATGAAGAGGAAATTACATTTATGCGAGTGTTTTTTGTGGGTTTTTTTGGAATTGAACTTGCGTTGTTCAATTTGCCTGCAACACTCGAGCGCTCTTCAAAATGCTTTAAACTTTCCGCGCTGTTAAGTCGATGTTCGTCACCTCGTTTTTGTATTTTTCTTAGCAATTATTTAACTTAAGTTTTATTTGATTTAAGAGCAATGATTTTAGATTGTAGGATTTAATGCGGAGCAAAACTTTTTTGCAGTATTTAGACAAGTTTTATTATTCTGCACAATTATTAAGTTTAACATAAGATTATGGTAATGGAAAAAAAAACCCGTATTAAATTGCTACTCATAATGAATTTTGAAACGCCAACTCAAATGCATAGCTGCAACAACTTAAGCTTGATTTGAGGTAGAAAAATTATTTTCTATGCAGTTATTGATTTTGTGACGCATTTAAAAAGAGGTTTTAAAGGTACTGTAACTAATGGTTTTGTTTTCGTTCTGCAAATCGGTTTGCTTTCATTGGCTGACAGTTTGACTACCACTTTGGGTGACTTGTTTTCGCTCACATCAAATCACTGCAATTACTTTTTGCTTTTGTCTGAACTGTAGCACTCCCTCATGACTTTTTTGTAGCGCTATTATTGTTCAAGCCAATTACCTCGCTTTATGCAACTTTCATTGATACATGAAGCGATAATAGTACAGAAACAAATATAATTTCACAGTCAAGGTCGCTTTGAGGGCGACTTACACAATCCGTTTTAACGGGTGCCTTTCATACATTTAAGTTGATTGAACCGTTAAATTGTAAGCCAAAAAGAATGGCAATAAAAAAATTAACAAAAAACACAAAGCGCCGTTTTTATCCGCTTTATGTCCTCAAAAAATTAACAACCATCTGAATAACAGCATAATAAATGGTCCCGGATTCACATAGAAATAAAACCAAAAAACAACAGTCACAAAGTTTGTTTCCAAATATTTATGCTTTTTGTATTGTTTTTGAACTTTGTAAATTATTTGTTTGCCAACCGATAAAATGTCAGAAATTTTGTTGAAATATTTTGTGGTCACAGTCTGCCCCCGATAATGTTATCGAGAACTGTCCGCAGGCAAAAGAGAAACCACTCAAAGTGGTCATGGGGATATGTTTCCATTTGAGGCAGCTCTCCCCCTTCCCCCTCCCCATCCCTATTTATTATCTTTTTTCTTGCTCCATTTGCGAGTGCCTGAAGCGCCTTTTTTTTTGCTTTTTCCTTTTTCTGCATTTTAATTGAATTACAAGGGAGGAGTTGTCAGTCGAAAGGGGATCGGTGGTATATGGAAAAACCGTTCCTGGTCGCGTGTGCTGGGGTTTCGAGGCGTTAGAGGGGTCGGTCCTCCGACTCCTAGCCATAAATCTGTAACTGTTTGCTGTACTTGACACATTTCGTAGCTGGAACCGAAGTTGCCTCGTTGTCTCTCTGGGGGGAAAACAGCGAAAAACGAGTGTTGCAACTTGCAGCCGAATGTTTGCGTAGGTGTTCGAGCGACTGTCGCTGCGGGTTTCGTGTCAATTAAAATTAAACTTAAACTTAAAAATTAATAAATATTTATTGCAGCAGGAAAAGAGAATGTCCTACAACAAGTTTGATACCCTACCAAAAAAATTTAAAATAAATTGTATTTAACTGAAAAAAGCGACTAAATCGTATCTGTTTCTATATTTTACATTCCATGTTTTTAAGCAATTAAATTTCTGCACCCTGATTAAAGGTTAATTTTCCCGGTAACCAATTGATACTTTAATTTCAGTCCTTCCAACCAATTAAACATTCCCTCAAGTGCTGCGAAAATGCATAATTCATGGTATTATCTTTGCATATGTGGATGTATTAATGGGTGTATTATAGCCAGCCACCAACCTTAAACCAAAAGGCAACCTGAGCCAATTATTTGCAGCAATTGCCAGAAGACGAGATCATCGTTGGGCGGAAAACATATCGGTTCAGAGGCGAGTCAAATATTGCGGCATGTAAATTCAATCAGCATTTATTTGTACATCGATTCCATCGCGGTGCAGCAGGTCAGATTGCGTATACGCAGCGTGGGTGGCGTCACGGCATTTCCATTTAACATTTTGTTGTGTTCATCCAACGTTGTCAGCGTTTGTTTATTTAGTTGAAAGTTTTCATTTTTAATTTGTTTGGTATTTAATTAAACAAAAAATGCCAGGTAAAGTACAGAAATTAATGAAAACAAAACATTTTAATTAATAACGAGGAGTCTTGTTCGTGGCGATGGTGGATGTTGTAGTGGCTGTCATGCCGCATAGCAATGTTCTCGTTTTATGCATGTAAATTTACTTTTGTATATACACACGTACTTATATATGGATGGCATTTACATGTTTAGCCCATATATGTTTTACATATCACGCATACGCAATGTAAGCCCGAGCGAGCAAGGCAAATGTCATAAAACTCTTTTTTATGAATTTCATTTAATTTAAGTTTATGATGGCTGAATGTTGTGAATTTTTTCTTGTGGCGAATTAAAGCATGAGCGAGTGGGATGCTGGAATATTTATGCGTAATATACTATACATGCCGTGACCTTTGGATGCTTTAAGCATGCCACACATTGTTCCCTGGGCCATCAAATGGTTATAAAGCTTTACCACTTCATTGTTCCCAGCTCCTTTCGCCTGCGCCTTTTTTCCCCTACTAGAAAATTCAATCTCAGGCGAGGACTACCCGACTACCCAATCGAGTGCAGGGAGCTCTCTATCGGCAGCATCTTTATTGCTGCGAACAATGGCTTCAGCTCGGCAGGATGCCCCTTCCCTCCGGAGGGAGCGAAATTATCCACAAAAGTATGTGACATTCTGGCGTTTTGCTAGGCGGCCGGAATGAATAATGCGACGGCGAAGGCGGGGGCCAAGTAAAGTTCTCACCCAAATTAACGGTTCAATGGAGAAGCGGAGGCCCCACAGATATAGACACAGATGGGTCCTGCAACTGGGTCTCTATGCCACTTAAGCCGAATGCCAGAAGGAGGCAGGAGCAGTGGGGAAAGGGCTCGGGAGTGGGACAAAAGTCGCTGAAATGATGTCGTGCGTGCGCAAACTATGCGGCGTCATTAAATCTAACGAGCGCCAAGAGATTGGATGAGCGGAGAAGTAGGTACAAGGGGTTCGTACACATACATATATAATACATACAAGTACTGCTCGACAAAATGTCTACATTTTCAAAATTTTCGAGGCAGGGCAAAAGTTTTCACAGTAATTCCCCCAAAAGACATTTAGGCTGTCAAGTCACTGAATGTCATTTGAAACTACACATTAACTTGGCTTAATTGAGGCATCACCCATTAACTTAACCAAATTGCCATTGTTGGTTTCCCGGCAGTTTTAGTCCAAGATTTATTGTGTTTACTTTGGCTGGAAATGTGTTCAATTGATTAAAGTTGCGCTGGTCGTAAATAAAGGGCTTTTAGGGGAATATTTTTCTTTGGCAAACACACACACGCCTCTGCTGACCACACTCACACATTCGGCTAAAAGCAATTTTTTCTTCTTCTATTTTACCCCTGCGCTTTGGGATATCCTGTCTGTCAGTCTCTCCTTGTTGGAAAGTTAAGAGCGCATTCGATTAGAAATCCTCTTTGAATTTAACTTAAGTCTTCGGCTGATTTATGGTGGGAATTCGCATGCACTTTATCCAACTACGTTGAAGTTTTAGTTAGAGCAAAGTTTTGAAAACAAAATTTAATACAAACTTTCTTCAGAGTTCATACTCAGCTGAATCGGTAAATAGCAAATTGAAGTATGGAATGTATGAGTTTCAATATCTATTGCTTGTTTTCTTCTCGTAATTCCCTTAAATAAGTGCCCTACACGTATTTTCCATTGGCCACCTTAGACCAAAAATTAAGCCACCAAGAAATCCAAATGCGGCTAAGCTTTCCTTACTGGTTTCTTATCGCCACGAGCCAAAGGTGCTTATTAACCGATCTGAACTTCGGGCCAAGCGAAGCCCGTGCAGCATTACAAGCAAAACAACTTAGCCACAAACCGGTAAGTGACGCCCACCCAGAAATCGGAGCAAAATCTAGCTAAAAATACAAGATCGAATACAGATCCGAAAAGCTTCAATTTGAATTTGATTAGCAGGCGGAAGTCGAGATGCCAGAGAGACCCACACATAACTACAAACTGGAGCAGCGACACATTGGCTGAGTGAATGAGTGACAGACGCATTGACTGACTGACTGACTGATTGATGGATGGATGGATGGTGGTTGGTGTGAAGTTTAATTGAAGCGCGGTATGACTCGGTATCGGACTTTGAAAGCGAATTCCACACCAGACCTAATAATACATTTATGAACCCCGCCGCCATCATCAGGTGTTCCGATAATGCCCGACGACCGATAAAATGTGAAGTTATGGCCACTCACGTTTGTCTTAGTCTTCGGGATTTACTCAACTATTCAACCGTTCTTCAGTTATCGAGGCTCTTAAAAGGTTTCAGCAAAAATGCGCGAGAAAGAAAGACCTCAATTGGAGTGCAAATATTTACGCGATGAAGGCATGAATCGTATTCTTTATGAGGGGCTATATGTGTATATATTATATGGGGTTCTATGTTCGTTCGCAAGAGAAAAGCTGCGATAAGATATGCGACCAGTTTACTGATTGATATATGACTATGGAAGCAGGAAATGTGTCGACAACCTGATATGCTTTCTACTCTTTAAAACCCAGAAACAAGCGGAATGTTTCATGGGAATCAGGAATTATGTAGGGTTTAGAACCAAATATTTTACTTCAAGAAGAACCTACCAGCTTTTAAAATAATAAAATAGAATTCTTATTTATATTGATACCAAATTGTTTGCGAAAAGTGAAATTTATGCAATCTGTCGCTGCTGAATCTTTCAGTGCAAACATATATCCCCCAATGCAGTTCAAAGAACTCAACCAGCATTTGGTTCCCACACCCGGTCAAAATTTACAACATAATTTGCAAAGCTCCAGCTGGAACCACAACCAGGGCGGCCACGCCCCCTGCCGCAGAGCCGCCCCCGAAAAACAAAAACAGGCAAACAGGCAAACAGGCAATGTCTGTCACTTGCCGCGTTGAATTTCGAATTGACCAAATCGAAAACGGAACCGGCACGAAAGACCGGGCCATGCAATTAGCTGGAGGTCATTGTGTTCGGTTCAGCGCAGTTCAACTCGAATCGATTGCAGTGCGATTTCGAGTTCGGTTTCAGTTTCGCACTGGGTTTCCGTTTGCAATTCTGCGGTTTCAATATTGAAATGGGCGCAGCCCCCGCATTGGATTTGAGTTTGACAATGTTTCGACAGCAATTTGCTCAGCAAATCGTTATTAAATGTGTACAATTGATTGGCTATTGTTTGGCGTTCATTAGCACAAAGGAATAGGGGAAGTAACCTATTTCATTTAGTCGATTTCTGACCTGAGGGGGTCATAACTATGTTTCTAGGGATAATTAACAATGTGTGTATACATAAAACAAGAAAGGAATAATACAATTTAATTAGTTGTACTATATTTATTGCTCTATATCCCTGCTAACTCTCATTTAGCTTACACGTAAGTTCTTAGTTCTTCCAACTGAGAGTTACCAAACTTTTACAGCCACTGATTGCAACCTTCTATCTCGTTTTTCCTTTCTTGACAGACTGCCATTCAGTTGTCAAATATCTTTGGATCTGCAGCGTCACGATTTCGGACTGGGTGCACGACTGCAGACGCCGAAGTTGCCGGAAAATTGCATTGAACTTCAAAAATTGAAACTTCACGAGGGCATTTGGCAGCCATTCGAGGGCAGAGGGGCGTGGCCGGCATTATGTTGTAAGGGCACGTGGCAGGCTTAAGATGGATTGAATTTCAATCCCCAACAACTGCTGAGAAATTGCTCTGCAATTCGGATGTAATTGGTTTTCTGTGTGGGTCACTTAGTTTCGCCATTCGGCTTAGATTGCATTTTTCCAAAAATGTATCATTTTTCCCCCCCTTTTTCTATAGCAACAAAAAAGACTAAGATCAACTGATCTTTGCATTCAAGAGTCTAGGTCAAAATTTATGTAGAAATTTATCCAAATTTGTATTTACCCCAAAGTAGTGTGATTTGAGCGGCATGTTTTTTAAGCGGTGTTGCTTTTTCTTGCCTCTGAATGTGGGATGCATGATCATCGCCGGGATATTCATTACTTTTCACGTCGGGGAGCTCATAACGCATACAAATGACACGGTTTTTATCAAGGAGGTATCCCATAAGTCCTGGAGTCCTGTGGTTATGTCTCCGATCTTGATTTTTGGGACCCTGAGCTCCATATTGCTAATCTATGCGGCCTCCAACGTAAGAGATTTGTTTAGTGTGTTAAACTAAATGTTAGTTTTGGTTTTTTGTAGCGCAAACGAGGCTTTGTCCTAACCTGGTTAGTCGTGTATGTAATTATTCTCTGCTTGTATGTCATTCTGACCGTTGTCAACTTAGCTACGTCTAAACCTCCTCCGATTTTATTGAGCGTACAAGTGGTCATTATAGGTGGGTGTTTGCGCTATTTGTTTATATATTTATTGGTCTTGAAAATCTGCTGTTAGTTGGCGTAATATACTCCCTGATGATTGTGCATGCCTACTACAATTACCTAAACAGTGCGGACTCTGACGATGCGATTTGACCAGCTGACGACTGAATAAAAAGGGAAAAAATCAAACTGATCTAGTCATCATGGTGGAATTTGTTCTCTTTTTACGAAGTCGACGAAACAAGAAGTCTTACAGTAATGAAAATTGAACATTGACAACCAAATATAGAAATCTTTTGTCTAAAATTTGTTGACCAGTTTAGTAGTACACACATAATCATGGCATGTCGCTGCAAATATCTTAAGCAGATCCTAAAAAAATGCTGCTATTGCTACTCTCTGAGATTCGGCGTTCTTCTCTTCGGCTGCATCTTCCTAACCTGGTTTCTCTACATAACCATCGGCACTGGATTCATGATGGAGTGCATCTTCCCAGATGAGTACCAGACTTCGGTTTTCCCAGCAGTTGCGGCCCTAAAAGCCACCATGGTTTTCTCCTTCTTCGGAGTTATTGCTTCTGCAATGCTCTGCATTGGAGTGCATTATGTGAGTTACCCTTAAAGTCTCTCTACTCTTTTTATAATTTAGTTGTTATATTTAATCAATTTATAATTTACTACCCCATTCAGAACAACGAGATGCTTTTCTTACCCTTTTTGGGCCTCGCACCAATTTGGATATTGGTTCATATTCTGGTCCTCACTGCCTATTCCTTCAGTTGGATGATAATTGTGCTGACAGTCATCACAATGTGTGAGTATCATAAGCAGACATTTAAGTTTATTTGATTACTAATCTTTTGTTTTCCAAAGTTGTTTTGCTATACGCCTGGTTTGTGGTGTGGTCCTACTACTTAGAACTGCTCTTCGCCTACGACGATGAGTTGGATTTTGGCTATGTCTAACATCTGAGATTACGAATGTCCAATGAAGTCGGTTTTATGGTTTTGCGCAATAAAATATTTACAAATTTTAGAGTATGAAGCAGGCATTTTATAATATTTATTGGAAATGCGAATCAAAATAGCGTATGTAAAATCCCAAATCTTAAAAGCGAATAAGATCTCTTTCTGTATTTTTTGATACACATCATACCTCTAATTAAAAAGGCACAAACTGCAGATGTATTATTTCCCCTGTTTAGTGATTTTCTAGCGCACTGGGGATAACATGCACTGCTCTATATATACGAGTATGCTCTATATACACCGAGAGCTAATGACGAGATCGGAGTGGTAATGACAGTGACCGACTTACCTTTGGCAGCGAGGCGAGCACCTGCTGCTTGACATCCCAGACGAGCCGCTCCGATGGGAACTGCAGACACTTGTAGACATTCAGCTCCGGCACGTGGATGCGCACCAGTAGCCATCCGTCCCGCGGCTCCGGCGGCGGCTCGTCGTCAAACGCCCCCGGCCCGGACATCGCGTCCGTATTGGCCGGGTTCTGTTTGACTTTGGGCGTGGGTGGGTGGTACGTCGTAATCTTGACGGCTTTCTATCACTGGTTCCACGAGAAAAAAAAAAACCGACCTTCTCCCTCGCTTCTCGGGAGTTCCTGTAGACGGTTCTCTTTTGCCTTCTCTTCTTTTTTGCACTTCAAAGTCTTTTCTCCTGGGTTTTGTAAATTTTGGTAATTTTACTTAATTTTTTATTGGCAATCTATTTGATGGGTCGGCTGGTTTGGGCCTTCTGCTGTTGGAATCTGTTTTGCTTAGACATTTCGCTGAGTGGTTTTCGTTGAGTCTGTCGCATGATGGTTCTGAAATTAACAAAACAAGTAAAGGCATAAGTAAGAGCAGGAAGACATATCTTTGAGTTTGCATAGGGCATAACATTTTATTTATTTTTTCGTTACAGCTCATTTAACACTTCAAAGAAAACAAAACAAGTTATTCCTTCAATTAGTAAATTAATATTATCCCTTTAATAGAAGCATTGAATATGAAATGTGAAAGAAACTTGACAACCTTAATAAATGTTGATCAGGTTTTAAAATGATTGAGCACTCAATTATAATTGCCAGTGAAATATGCTTCCTTTCCGCGAGAAAGAGAGCAATGATTTTGCCATAAATTTTCACTCCGCTTTCATTTCCACCAATTTCCTTTGCATGAGAATTTTATTCACATATGCAAAAGTAAGCCAGACATATGTATGGGCAGGCATAAAAAACTAGTTTCCACAGCACTTAGCGTTGAAATCGTAATTTTTAAATTGGTTTACTTCACCGAAATCCCAACTGCAGTTTCCTACGCACTTGGTATCAGTCGGTCAATTGGCTCCGCTTTTCCAACCCCATTTCACTGTCTATATGTCTGGCAGAAAAGAGGAAAAACCAAATTGTAAAAGTGAAAATAAAACTCTTGGGCCGCAGAAACCATTTCTCGCCGTTGATTATAGTTTGATATTGACATTTTGTGGCTGCGGCACTGCAACTGCAATTATGCACAAATTAAATTCACACGCTAACCAAAAGGAGGAGGAGGTGCAAAAGGGGGTGGCGGCATGTAAATGTGTGCCAAAGACCCGCTGACAGTTGTCGCTTTTGTGTGAGGTGGAAAAGGCGGAAAATGGGGGCGGAGCGGGACACGTTGAGGTAACTGGAACTGTGGGCGGAACGGGTTACCCGCCGCCAACTACAACGACAACAAAAAGCACAACATATGCAAGTCTGCACTTTGTCGCATTTAATTGCGAGCGTGTTGATTGCATTCAACTAGTTAGTGCTGGCATTTCGGGGGCGAAAGGGGGTGGGAAATGCGGGAAAACTAGTGTAAATGGAAAACGCTTTCTGCCAAAGATAAATCCTAATTGAGGATAAAAGATGTGGGTGCTCCGGATGAAAGATGAAAGGGCTTTCATCGTTAGATTTAAGTAACAGCAAGTCTTTTAGAGTGTTTGTCTAGATGATAAAATCTTTTAATTCTAATATAATATAATATTACCTAATATTATATAATTATATATTACTATGTCAAAAAATATTAAGTGATTGTAGATAAGCTTATCAGCTATTTGGACTATCTTACAACGAAGGTATAATTACCACTGATTTCGGGAAGCTCCCCCTGAAAAGTGAAACAAATTAAATTTAGCTCCACTTTTCCCTGGTTCACTGCCCCCATTTTCTACGCCACGCTCGGAAATAAACACAAAAATGTGTCACGGTCAAAAAACTCCACCGAAATACATAAATTAAAAGCACAAATGCGCATATCAATAAAAGTAAATACGAGAAATGAAAAGCGCGTTTAAACAAGTGACTCGCGAAGACAAAAGGCCCGTTTACCTTGGCCACCACTCGGCTGTCAATCAAACCTACAAACCCTCAAGCTGCTCGAGTGAAATTATCAACAGAGACGAAAAGCCACGGAGCGAAAATAAAAGGCGAAAACCTCGAGTAAAGTGTCGTCGCCAGACTTCTGTTTTGTGATAAGCGAAGGTGGCCGAGGCATTGGGTATTAATGGTGATAGTGGAAGAGGCCAGAAATGGGTGATAAGCCGAAAGTGGCGTTTGCCAAGATTTCTTGCCTTTTGCTTGGCGCTTTAATTGAAAACGATTTGCGATAATTGCGTATACGCCACGTGGTCGCGCCAAAGTCGTTCAACTCAATTTGGAGACAAGACGGAGAAGTGCGGGCAGGTAAATCGGTAATACCATTCGATGGCCTTTTTATTGGCTATTCCAGCTTAGCCAGTCATGATTTTAATTGAAATTTCAGTGAGCGAGTTCCGGAGGCAGAAGTTTATTTCGCTTTTAATTGGAAAAGTTACTGGTGGTCCATACTTTGGCCCATTATGGGCCTTTGAAATACTCCCTGCTCTGCTCTGCCATGAATTATGCTCTGCGGCATATGGAAGGTCTGCCTGATTTACTGGTCAGTAAATTCTGCCCCATCCTCACAATTCACCGATTTGCAGCGATTTTTCACTTGAACTAATAGGAAAATTGTGCCCGACCTTTGACGATTGTGGGGTGCGTGTGAAATTCGGGAGGCAACTGTCATTCAAGTAAATCAAAATTTATGTTTTCGCTTCTCTTTCTTTTTTTTTTGCTACCCCTCGTAAATGTGGATTTTTTTCGGACAGACAGCTGTCTTGCGGCTGTCACGCCGACAACTTTTGGTGCTCCCCTCTTTCGATCGCCATTACCCACCCTCTTTTTTTTCTGGGGATGTCTGGCCTGTCTGTCCCTTCTATTGTCTTAGCCCTGACAGTTATTTTGTTTTGAGCGGTTCTGGACACGCCAGCTAATACCGAACTTTTTCGCTCGACTCCTCTGAGAAAACATTTATTGCACAAGGTGCATGCTATCTATTGGGGTAGAGCCACTTTATGGTTTCTTTTTATGGCGGAATCAATTGTTGACAGCGGCAAGCATATTTATTGGGTGGGGTAAACATTAATTGGTTTTGTAGCTAGCTGTTTTGGAGATAAGGGATAAATGAAGACAGTCGAGGTGTTGATGAGGCTTTTTTATGGCAGAAAGATGAAAGGAAAAGCCGTCCAAGAAAAGATAGTTTACTATTTTTGGCAGCAACTGCGCCAATGCGCCATTCAATTGTCATGTGTCTCTATTTCAGGTTTGAAGATAAGCTTTAATGAACATTTTTCTCAATTTAAAATTCGTTCAATAATAGCAAATATGTCAGCCCTTAGAAAAATATTTTTTTCATTACAAACTCTCTTTCCCCAACTTTCGGCACATGACGAATTTTCTTTGGCACATTTTGTACTTTTTCGGGCTGGCCCACTTGAGCAGTTTCGAGTGCTGTCTCCTTCACTTCTTACCTCACAGTAGTGCTGTCTCTCTCCCACTGTCGGCACCACCCCTTCGCCGCATGCACCTCCTTGAGTTAAGTGTTTGTGACACTTGCCTCTCAAGGCTTTATGACAGGCGATGAAATTTTATTTGGGCAAAAGTGTGACAAACTGAAAACGACACAGTGCCGCGCTTCGAGCCGAGTTTAAGCCAGAAAGAGAAGGGGTCAGCACGAGCAACTGAGCAACTGAGCAACCGAGTCGGGCTAAAGGTTAGGGTTTAAGCGGGCAGAGGACAGCCATGTAAATTAAGTTTTAAATATGCCACATCGAATGGGCTCTGCTCGGAATTAGTTACAGCATCGGGTCCCTGGAGTACGTGAACCGAACGGGCGGCTTTAGTGGGTCAGTGGAGAGCCCCATTGGGTTTACTCGAATGCGCAACTAAATGCGACTGAAGTTGCATGTGGCACACACCAATAAGTATGGGTACACTGCGAAAATACAATCAGCTTTGCCCATTTAAACATTGACTGACTCAAATAAAGTACTTAATATTGAAAGAAAGTAATAAGCAGTTTTCCCTTAAAATAAAATGGACTTTTTAAAGAAGCTCTTCTAATCAAGATTATTTCCATATTTTAATTTTTCTTCTGTGTACTAATATCTGCGAGAATGGAGAAACACCATCGCCTATGCATAATGGCCCATGCATATTTAAATTGCCTTCGCCCGATGCTGCAGTTGGTGCAGCTTTAAAGGCAAATTACTTTTGTCATTGCAATGGCTGCTGCTCAATCTTGTGGGGATTTCTGGATGGATTGGGGGACGAAGAGGGGAAGCCAGGGGGAAGAGGTCCTTGCGTAGCCACTTACTGTGGCACACTCTGCTGTGGATGCTGTAAATAATTTGCTTGGCAACGGCAGCAGCAAACTGCAGCAAAATCAGAAGCAACAACCACGGCGGCATCAACAAAACGAATGCAAAATCCGCCCGCACGAAACTTAATAATGGTAAACTATTATTCTTCCACCAGCCAGCGCTGTGGACAGTGGAATAAATTGGTTTTAATGGGAAAAACGATTGGGTAGTCCATTAGGAGAAAGCAATCGTTGATGGCGGTTTTCGATGAGAAATAAATAGTGGCCTTAAACAAAGAGGTTTACAAAACAAATCGATTTGCAATGGGATGATTTATATGACTTATTTAAAATGAGTAGAACAGAAACATTTCTAACTGAACGATATCCTTAGAAATTAATTCAAATATGAATAAATAGATATGATCCTTAAAACAGTTTTATAAATCCAATTTAGCAAATTTATTAGGATTGGTGCCCACTGTACCGCTGCTAAATCGAAGACGCCATTTTCCACGCGGACGTCTCTCGGTGCATTGTTGCGTGTGCCGGAAACGGAAATGCGCACATAATTCCGTTAGGAAACATGCAACAAAATGGCGCCCAGACCGCATCCGAACGAAGAAAAAGACGTTGGCGGACCGGCAAGCGCCGAGCAAACTTTAATTAAATAGTACTAAATGCAATTTCGCCTGACTCCTCGTCGGTAAATAAAGCTGAGGCAGCAAAACATGTCACAGAAGTTCATGGCTGAGAGCATCTCCTGGCTAATTTATTTTGCTATTTTCCGTTTTTATTCGAACAGGAGAATCGGTAGAGAAGACCGCAGAGCAGCGAAGCTGGCTGCGGCGAGAGAAAAGCAAAACAAGAAAACTTTAACCCCGAAACTTGTTTTCCAGTCACGTTCATTTTCAATCAAGTGGCATCATTATGCTGGCCAAACAAACTGAAACTGAAATAAAAATCGCAAGGAGAGAGAAATTGGGGAAACGGACGAGGAAGAGCCACCACAATTGGCTAATACAATGGTAGAATTAGTCGGGACTCGAGTGTAGGGTGAGTGTGTGTGGCCAGTGGCCACTGCCTTAACCCTTTGCTGCCCCGGCTGTCAGTCAAGACCGGCAATCAGTTCTTTGTCTAGGCCCACGGACCGGCAACAAATTACCTTTGAATCAGCTGAAGCCCAACCGAACCACCCAAAAACCACAGAACCCACTTACCTAGGTGGCCGACCATCGACTTCCTGTTCAAAACCAGAAATAAGAAACAGAAGTTGGTCCAGAATCAGATAAACCTCGAGGGAATCGCACAGAAGAGCAACGAATGTCGATTGAACGAAATGAAGCATTGACATTTTGGCATTTATTCGAAGAAAATGAGTTTGATTATAGTTTGGAGTTTGTTTTTGGCAAAACTTCGTAGATCAATTCAAGAACTGCAGAGTGGCTTTATCAATTGAACTATGTGAAAGTTTTACTTAAATAAGGAAACATTTTTAGCCGCTCTAGGCCATTTTAAAACATAAAACTACGTCATGTGGTTTAAAAATCGAATTGAATTGACGTGTGTAAAGCAGGTGTTCACTTACAACTACCCACTCGCTAAAATCAATTTCAACGCCTTGCGGCGTGTTTATAACAAATTGCAATGCGAACAGCAAATTAACCAAACTCACAGATCGATTAATTAAATCGCAGCATTTCACAATTTACTGAAAATCCTGCAAGCGTCCGAAGAAATATATAGGTAGGTATTACTACTATTTTGCTAATTTCAGCAGCCAGAATTACGTCACAGAGCCATTAAGTCAAAAGTTGTATATGTGCAATCAATGAAAATAAATTTAAATCTGGCGGTCGGGGAGAAATCACACAGACACGCCGAGTCAAGATAAAAACAGAACAAAACTTTATGCAAATGCTGCGATCGCCACAAAACCAATTCGACCGGTTTCCGAATGCAGTGCAAAACTCAGAGCCAAAACAACAAATGACAACCGACAAGTATACAGATGGACACATGGAAACACGACCATAAAAAAGTAACGACTCTCAGATATAAGATATATACACTTAATGCGAAAAAGTTATGGGTCTTGCGTTTAGCCATAAGTAACACGAGTCGCTCAACTTACCCCTTTCCGTCTGCTCTCGCGGTGGCTAGAACCCAGTGCAGCTCAAACTGTAGGGCCCGACATGTGGGAGACCTGTAATGAGATAATTAAAAGGGTTATTAGAGGGATTCATTTACATTAAATGTACACTGAGATCCGTTGTATTCGCAACGTTGTTATGTGATGTGTATTATATGATGATTCCATTTTTTTCTTCGCTCCCTATTACAATCATGATTGTGATTGTTTTTCCTGCCTGCCTCGACTTCTCTTTTCTTGATTAATTTCTATTTAACGTGCAAATATTTTTTCTGTCAATTTTACCAATAAATGCAATTTATATCTCCAGCCAACAGCAGCAGCTCTGGCAGGGATACTTCCATTTTTTACATCTGGCGGGGACTCCTTCCTCGTTTTCTGCTCCTTCGTGCCCGCAGGCCCATCAATCATACGCCATGTAAGCAGCCGAGAGCAGCAGACGCACACAATCAAATCAATATCAGAGTGGCTTTCAGGGGGTGGGAGTAGAGGAAAGTGCCAGGATTGTGGGTGTGGAACGCCCACGACATAGAGCATAAAAACTACATTTGCCAATTTCCAGCCCAGGCCAACGTGGCCAGCAATCGAAGCTGGCTAGTGGGCAAATTAACCAAAAGTCACTTGGCTTACACTTGCGTATCAATTGTGATTTTCAAATTTATTAGTCAGTTTGGCATTAACTGAGTATGGCAGAAAAAATCTACAATTTCATACTTTGATAGCCATAACAAATCCGCCTAATTTCGTTGGAAACGCTGGCCTGCCTTAAATAAACAAAACGGCACAAATAAATTCCAGCTTATATTAAGTTATATAAACAATCAGCTTTCCAAGAATTTTCAAGTGGTTTTCCGTAGAGTATCGGCAAACTGGTCGCACAACTTACTGCAGACACTGTCGCCAGTAATCATTGTTTGTTATTGTTACTGTCGCTGCTGCTGTCTTTGACACCAAAACAACTTTGTTAAAAAATCTCACTTCGTTTTGGCGGTCTGCCTTTAATAACTCAATTTCGGTCTCGGCCCGAATGCCGCCATTTAAATTTATTGACACATTTCATTTACCCAGAATCGTTGGCGGCAGAATGGGTTTGGGCAGTAATTAAGCCCGATGACGAACCCAAAAATGTCTCGAAACGATTTTGTAACATTTGCGCTAGCTGCTGCCTTTCATGGAGCGAAAACTTGGCCCGCTGACTGGCCGAAAGCCAAAGCCGTTGGCAGAAAAGCCACCATAACTGGTCGGAGCAAATGATTTTTAATAACTTTGACACTCATTAAACTCAAATTACATGCATTTGATTACGCAGCCATATGGGAGTCGAGAGTTGGCAGCCTTTTGCATTTGGGGTTTTATACAAACTAAGCCTCTTAGGTTTCATCATCATCATCAAAAACCATATGACAGCACAGTAGGCTTATGATGAGGATGATGCAGAGAAGCAGCTTTATAAATGGCTTTGGCGATGGAAGGGGAACATTTTGTGTTTACTATAATACCCAGCATTTAGAGTTGCGTGATAAAACGAAGTCAATAAATTACTTCAAAAACAGAAAATTAGTAGTGGAATAAAACCTTTTAAATGATTTTAACAACCACTAAGTAAACATGCTCACTGAAATACCGAGAATTAAATGGGGTTATCTAAAACCTTCGTTTAACAGATTTAAATTAAATAAGAAGCCAAGAATCCCTATTAAATCGAGGTTTAATTGGCCATTAATTAGCCTGATACCATTGAACCGTTTGCAAAAGAACTCAATCCTATGAGAGCGAGCCGTAAAAAACGCATTAAATCAAATGAAAAATTCTCCCACAGCCCAACCCAACTTCTCATGAACTCTTCAAGGGGAAATACAGAAGGGGATTTGATGGATTAAGACGCTTGCAAATTAATTACTCACTTTGTCTTTGGACTCTGACAGGTAATTCCCGGGCCCTTGGAGTAACCCTGAACTTGACATCCACGAACTGTCGCCCTTTCCTCGGGCCAAGTGCTAACTTCTTTTTAATTGCCACCGGTCTTGGCCAAGTCTCGTTCTGAGCCGCAATCGTTAAAAAACCTAGTTTACGACTCGCGAACTCTGCACTTCCCCTATGGTTGGAACGTGCTCGTAAAGTAAGTGCCATCTGCAGCCAGAGTCTTTACTGTAGCTGGGTTTTCAGCAAAAAAAAAAAAAAAAAAGGGCAGAACACCAAGAAATTCACTTTGCCTAGGTTTTTTTCTTTACTGACTCACACTAAAATCCGCAATGGATTGGCTTAAACGCTCGCCAAGATCTGCGAAATGGCACGAACTTGTTGTATTGAAAGTGGCAGCGACAGAAGCTAATGGAAATTCCGGAATGCTGCCACTTCAACTGTATATTTTTTTCTGCAAACAAACTATTCGAATTGTGGCTAGAGTTAGAACAAAATCCGCAAGGAACAAAACTTAGATCGTGTTGACTTGTGATTTAACTGCGGAACTTGACAATGGAAGAATGCTTTTTAAAGAAGAAAGTTTGAGCGATGTTATAAAGTTTGCTTTAAGCAATAACATTTAGCTTCGAATTCGAGTCAAATAAAATTCCCACAAAAATTACAAACCAATAAAAGAAATTACCCACGAATATGGGAATCCACAATTTGCCTTTTAGCCCCATTGAAAGATATGGAATGCACGAAAAAACTATCCAATTAAATCCAATCGGCACTTGCCACAAAAAGATCCAAAACAATGCAAGCTTCAAGCCAAGAAACAAAAGGAGGAAAATCGAGGAAAGACGACACCGTTAGCAGAATGACATGCAAAGTGCAGCTGCTTTTCGTGCCGAGGAAAACTCAGGGGGAAATTCGCAAGGGGTGTCATTGCACATGTGACACGAACAGAGGGCAAAAGAAAAGCCAGAAGCAGAGATTGATTCTCGCCGCGTCACGTGGGAAATTTTCAAGTTCAAAGCAATTTTCCAAGGAAGCAGAAGGCAACTGTAAAAAGCACAATACGCGACGAGCAGAGGTAAAAATAAAAATAAGCAGCAACAAAGCGTGCACTCACGTGAGACTTGATAATAATCGGATTTGGGAAATCGTGAGGCGAGACAACGTGGAAAAGAGGGAAAACAGCGGGCCACCAGCAGGAAAATACTAAAAATACAAATACAACAGACCGAAGAAGAGCCAGTTCCAGTATCGATTACAGAAAAGCGGGGGAACAGGAAAACTGGTTGAGGGTCTCCGGAGTCCGGAGAAATGCCAGCCATCCATCCAACCATCCATCCCAGGTGAGTTCTCGGCCCCCTGGAATCCACCTTCTAGCCCCGGCACTTAATGGATGGCCTTCTCTTCGAACAGTTAGAATTAACTGACGTTAATAATGTTCCGATATCAAGATTTATGCTCATCAAACGGCTTCTGTGCGGCGAGTTCCCTGGAAACCTGTTCGAGCGGTTCTTCTCAGTGAACATTATTCTTAAAGTTACAAAAATAGCGGACAATTTGTCTATAAAAGTCAATTTCATAAAATGTAGAATACAATGTTTACAACCCTGAGCTGCGCTAATGATGATTTCTTTCCATTACCTTGGCGGCATAACTGCAACCATTACCATTAGCGGTGTGGAAATATTAGGATAAACCTCAATTCACCAGCAATTTGCTCAATGACAACCGATAAATATTCAATTTAATGAAATTGCATTTACATTCGCGCAATCACAAAACCACTTGAACCACTTTCGCCCACTCATCTTGATTGCAAAACTGCACCCACCTGCCGTCTGTATACTTTTCTTTCTTTTTTTCCCCTGACCGAGAAAGCCATTACTTTGCCATCCATAATTTTTTAATTTAAAAAGTTTGCCGGTGAATGCCAAGTGAGTGGGTGGATGAGCGGTTCGCCTGTTTTAAATAGCCCAAAGCCATCGCTTGATTTGCATATTAAATTTAAATCAGTTCAACTTTATTGGAGAAAAGTTTATGTGCCAAAATCCTTACACCTGTTGAGATTAACTCGACTGAAATTGCAAGTGTGTCGGCTCCTTTATTTCCGCTTTTTCTGGCGCTCTCCCAGCTGGCTTCTTTGATTTTCCTATTTTGTGGCAAAGATCTAGAGTGTATATGTTTAACGGCATCTTGGATTGCAATTTGTGCACTGGAAAAAATGTAACTCAAGAACAAGCAGTAGAAAACCAAATAATATTGCATATTGTAAGTTAAAATGAATATTTTTTTCTGTGTTAGCTCCATTTTCTGTTTGAGCTTCTGCAAATCCCTCCATTCTCCTTCGGGCTTTTGTAGCTCCTCCGGCCAAACTCCTGCGGGCTTCTGTTTCCTTTCAGCTACTCCAAGTTTCACATCCTTATGCATTTTTAAACAATCGCTAACCCAAATAAAGTTTCTTGCTTTCTGCTTTCATATTTACTGCTTCTCCCAGGAGCCAAACAAAAAGCGGAGCACACAACTGGGCGCTTTGGCCAGAAGAAAACTGTGTGCAAGTGGCAGTGGCTAAGAACTTAAATAAGTAGATGTATCTGCTTTTTAGGGCAATCCGAACCCTATAAATTGCGAGCCCAGAGTGGCAGTGAATTTATTATCTCGATCTGTAAGCGTGTATCGGCGGTATCTGCTCCGCCTTGTTCTTGCCGATTTCTGATTGAATGTTGTTTGAACATTCCTCCGTTGGCTGGTAAATAATAACATGGAATTTACTTCCCAGTGGCAACTTCTGTTCTTTTTTGCCCCCGTGTTGCGAGTTGGTGTTCTAACACGAGTGAAAAAGCCCGCAAGTTACTCTTCGCAACCCATCTTCGTTACAAGAACTTCTTCTTGTTGATGCTCTTTGAAGGGGAGTAGTTAACATGGAGGTTAATATGAATTAAATGTAATAATTATAACTATTCAAAATTATCTTGGGTAAACAAAGGGAAGTGCTAATTGATTGTTTGTAGATGAACAAGTTGTAATTACTATAACTTATAATGTTTTCTAGTCATATTATCTTAATTTTTTATTAAAGTAATAACATTTAAGTATGACTTTAATTTAATACTGACCATAAAGCGTATTTCGTTTTCGTGACTGATGAACACAACTCTCTTTCGTACCCCAACAGTTGCTGTTCTAGTTTGTATCTAACCACTTGTATCTTGTACTCGACTTTCGCAAACAAACGGAGGCGCACTCACAGATACACACTCACACTCACACCGTGAAACATGTGAGATGGCAGCAATTTCCATTGGCAATTGTGTTGGCATCTGCGCTTCTTTCTGCCTCATGTGAAACTTGGCCATTAATTTGAACGCCGTTTTAAGCCATCCAAGGATGGATGTGGAAGTTGGTCGACTACTGCTGGCGTTCTGTATACTCGCAGTATGGAGAATGCGGTGGCACGGCATTAGATATTCTTCTCATATTTTGCATGCTCCTCCACTGCTCATCATGACTCGCTGGCATTTCCTTTTGTCTTCGGCAATTATGCATTATCTTGGATCGTTGACGTTGTCGCTGTTTTCTGTGCTCTGTTCGCTGGTCGTTGTTCTCCTTCTTGCGCTTCGAGCTTTGCATTTAATTACTGCTCACATATCTCAAATTTCTCTCCGTATGAGCTCAGGTGTCTCGGCATTATCATTATCATCTCTATCTGCATCTCGAGTCGTATCTGCAACCGAATCTGCGTCGTGCAGCGCCAACATTATGCTCATTATGCATTTCACTTTGCGGCCGAGGATGCAACTTCCTCAACGTCTCGCGTTTTATTCCCTTCCCGCTCCCATTTCGCTGGGAAAGTTCTCTGAGGAAATCTGAATACCTCCCATCGAGTAATTTGCTTATTAAAGCAATTAAGAATTTACGTGGCTCTTCATGGCTTTTCTGAATAAATTGTGAAATTTTGCCAATAAAAGGGGAAAGGCCTCCCAAAGGCGGATGATAGAAAATCACTGGGAAAGTGCGAGAGTAAAAAGAGCTTACATGAAAATAAAATGCAATCTTATTTCTACAGTTTTAGTGAAAACTAAATTAATTGAAAAGTACAAGAATTATCCACAGGAAGTCTCAAGATCCACATGTAGTTAGATTTACTGATTTATCATGGGTTGTAATGCACATACAACTTTATAAGTGCAGTAGATTTTTACAATTGCCTCGAGCAGGATTGTGTAAACATGAACCATATCATTAAATCTGGAACCTTGGCACACCAGTATCAATTAAGGATCACCACTAATTAATTTATGCACCCTCAACTGGATGGATAGATGCAGCTGCGGTTTTCCTCGAGGAAAGCACTGCCTGATTGACTGTTGCCAGTTTTCCTTGTGATTGCTGGACAGCCACACGATTCAGCTAACTGATTCAGCGATCACATGGACCTGTAACCACTTCTAATTATGCACATTCGCTGGTGGCACTGTTCCTGTCAGACCGAGAAATGGTAAAATGGTAAAATGGGAAAACAAAGCCGAAGCAAAGACAACGTCATCGCAGATGTGGCTGCTGCAGGTGCAATGGGGAAAATGGTGCAGCGTTGCGGTAAAAGGCAATAAAAAAGGCAGGTCGGTGGAAAAGCCATGCAAAGCATCTGGCCGCCTCTCTTTGTGCCTTAATTAATTTTGATTGCACCACACACACAACCACCACACACACTTTGACTTGAGCAGACGCTTTCCACGGCGGAAATGTTCATCACACGCGTGTGGCAACAAGAAAAACTCAGGGAGAGGAAAAAACATAGGAAATTACTAAGCGCTCTCGGCCGGGCTAATTAATTGAATTGCGCTGCCTGAAAGACCGCCGGGCGGCCCGTCATTACAGCCCATTTAGCATTGTTGTCCATGCAAATTGGCCAGCGCTGAAGATTCTCGATCTCACAATTCGCGTCTCGAGCTGATGAGATTATTAACTTGGCCGGCAGAAACCCATCCGAATTGATGGGCCTGGGTAATTGGCAGTCAAGTGTGATCACGACTTGGCTGCGAATCGTCTGCAGCATTCCTCTAGCTTTTCCCCCTTTTCCCGAGTTAGCAAAGGCTGCCTTGTGCCCAAAAATCATTCAGTCCGCCATCGGGCTTGTTTATGGCCATAAAAACGCAATCGAAATGATGCCGCCGTCAGTTGCCTTCGGGCCGCAAACATTTTGTTGACAACGCCCGATGACAGGCCCCAAAAAAGGGGAAAAGGCGAAGAGCGGGTGGTGAACTAACCAACCCGCGAGATGTCTACGCATAATTCATGTTGGCGTCCAGGCAACTGCTCCATGTGGCACAGTGGGTGTCCTGGCCTAATGACCATCACAAACCCTTGACGGATAAAATCACCTCGGAGGTAACACTTTAACTCTTTGAAAAAAACTGCAGAAGTGTCGAAAAATCTAGCTTTTCAAATTGTGCGGGCTAAAAATGTATTAACATAATCTGTCTTTGGTATTTATAACATTAAAACGACGTTGGCCTCTAAAAATTGGCCTTATATTTCCGAAATATATTTCTCTTTCCAGGAAAAATCAAAATCTACAAAGAAGCATTAAAGCTTAACAAATTAAACTAATGTTCGCACAATAACTTATTAAATCACCCATTAATGAAACCCATTAAATAATAAGACGACCGGTCTGAGACTTTAACATCCATATGCCACTCAAAAAGTTTAAAGACCGTGAAAAAGGTTTTTAGGTCATACTAAATATCGATGCGGTAGCCGCAGCAGTGGCGGCTGTATGAATAACTCACAAAAATCATTAACAATGACTGTGCTTTTACGGTTGCACTGGACAAATTGATCCCACTGTAACTCAAGAGTTATTGGCTGCATTACCTCATCTCTCCGTGAATGTTTTTCGGCTCCGCTCGTCGTTTTCGGCGTCAAAAGCATACAAAATTTATGGCCAAATCAACACCAGCAACACGAACGGCAAACACCGAAAACATCCATTTGGATATTATTTAACCACTCTCGGCGGAAAGGGGGTGAGGCCACCTTCTGGTGACCCCATTCCCTGGCTCATCTCGGGTCAGCCTGAGAGCTGGCTTATAATTTAATTAGCTCTGCCTTCGCCGGCTCTTATCTGGACAGAAATCCTCATCCTAGCGACTTGCATAACCGAAAGGAATGAAAGTTCAAAAGCGAACTGGTCACAGCAGGTGGGAGAGTGGGGATAGTTCGGTGCTCTAGGGTTAATTGTCTGCCATCTGTAGTCACGATGCCAAATTTGACTATTCATTAGCCATTTAAAAAGAAGCGATTTATTAAGGGGGAACAGTCAGAGCCTTTCTAACAGGAAATCCGCACGATCGGGGTCACCGATGCCGGCTGACCCACTAAATTGGTATGAATGACAACATTTCACGGCGACTATTTCGCACCCCACCCCGTCAAATGTTTATGCAAATATCTGCGAAATGAGCTGCCGACTTGGACCACTCAAAATGCAAAGTAAACAGAAAAAAGAGCGGCTGCCGCATAAATAAAGCTCGCTCGGCTCGGCTGCAAAGCGAAATCGCTTCGAACGTGTTCCGATCGTGATATCTTTAAGCCAAGACTACAAAAGCCAGTCAAGCGGCGACCTTGTCAAATTAGTGCCAAAAATGCAGGCGACAAAAGAGATCAGATCGCTTTTTGACTGGGTTTCATAAATCAGTGCACAGTGAATAGGACTGGGAATAAACTAAGCGATCGTTGAACGCTTAAAAAATAATACAAAAAAGTGGCTCAAGTAGCTGCGCTGTTGACATCAGCAAAAGTGAACTCACTTTTAGCTTTTGTCAATAGTTTTACTTTTATTTGCGCCCATTTGGAAACTGGTTCAAAGTGGTTTTCACATACTCAGGCTTTTGGTGCACATGGAAGCTGGGAAGCAAATAAATACATTTATTAGCTAATAGAACGAAAAGCGTATCGGGTTTATTCTAAAACTCAGCAGGTTCTTTTGTGTGACAGTCATAAAATTGATCTGTGATTAATAAAATTAATTGAAACTATGTAGGAAATGGGCTAAGATAAAATCAATAAATATAAATAACATATGTTTAGATTAGATTCGATCACAAACTGGTTATGACAGCGCCTAATGACCAATAAATTTAGAGTGTGAAATTTAAATTCAATAGATATCGACAGCAGAATTAATTTGATTTGGTCTATGACCAACCTAATTGGTTTGATAGGCATTCAACTGGAAACCTTTATCTGCAAACTTAATAATAATCATGACAGACATTAACAAGGGTAAAACATTTAAATACTTATGCAGAAGTTATCTTATTATTGGGAGGAATTCGTTTGTTTTTCTTATTATTTTCCTTATAACATTTTTTAATGCACTCAACTTTATTTAGGTAACAGATTATCACTTTTATCCAAAAATTAAACAAGTTTTCTACTCTTCTATCTTTTTATCTACACCGTTTTTCCACCGTCTCCGGCGTTTATTCAATTCTCGGCTAATGTATTTTTCGACATGCCCCAAAAGCCTCAAATACGATTCCATTCAACAAAGCCAGCTCCAATCCCTCAAGTGTTTGCTCAATTTTAGTTGGCCCACCTCTTAGCCAAGCGGCAGCGTTTAATTTACCCAGTTTACGCGGGGCACATGCCAAATTTTGGTCACTTTAAAAAGCCATTAGACCCTTGTTGAGTGGTTGGGTTTTAGGCGGGATCTGTTGGCCGGAATCAGCCAAGCAGAAACTGTACAAATTTGTCTTCATTGTTTCGGCCCGAGATTGTTTCTCAAGCCGGGGGAAATGCTAATTCTGGACTCAAATCAAATGGGGCCCAGATGGGTTCTTTTCCAGCGTTTACCTGACAACTTAGCACGTTCGTGTCACCTTTCACACTGACTGCTAATTGAAGGATGAGGAGGCCGGCAGATAGACACGTGTTTGACCCCTTCGAATGACCCCTGAAAGCCAGCTTAATTATGTCATTATCACAAAAGATGATGTGGAAAAAGAGTGAGGCCATTAACTGGAGCAATACGTAATTGCTGGCATTATCAGTGAAAGTTGGCAATCGGACTTAATAGTTCCCTCCATTCTGTGAGGCCCAAATGAAAAGGTTGAAAATTGTTGCATGTCAGGCGAGTATTAGGAACAGGAAATGTGTTCTTCTTTGGCCTGCGAAAGTGTCGGGCTAAGTAAAAGTAACACAATAGCCGGCAAAGTTCATTCACTTTGGCAGTCATAACTATTTATAAATAATATCCTAACAATGTGCGTTCTCATGTTTCGCAGAACGCACAATCCAACGAGAATTTGCAAACAAAGGAGCCGATTTCTGTTGTCTTCGGCTTAAATTAATGAGCCTTATTTGCCTTAGCCGCATTTCCAGTCAAGTCGAGTCGATTATGAGCCATCATCCGAGCTGTGAGCTGGCTTACTTCGCTAAATATGCCATGAAATCGATGAAAAATTACAATTTAATTACCTGCAAAGAGAGACGGAAAGAGAGAAACGATTAGTATACAAGTTTTGCACAGATAAATCACTTGGTCTATAATTAGGGTTTTGGCTAAGTAAACAAAGTTTCAAAATTTTGAATAATTCATAAGCTGAGCTGTAAGTCGTGTTCAATTCAGAATGTTTTCTTTGGTTCTTTTGTTATTGTTACAATGCTTTTATCAGTTGCAACAGTCAAATATCCAATTTCACAGATATTTGATTTTGAATTAAAAAGTGATTCAATTCAGGTCATTTCTGTAAAAATAAATCGGTTTGCCTCTTTTTTTATATTTGACGCTTTATAGAACATTTCTATTTCATCGAAAGTTCAATTTAAGCTGAATAGCCTAATGCAAATGCAAAGTCATTGGGGTTGCTAATCAATCAATATTTAATTGCTAAAGCTGACCACAAATTCTAAATTTATCTGTAATTCCCAACCCTTTTTGCTGTTTTCCCTCGTCGGGAAGGATCTCTCCTTCAGTTTCCCTGGTTTCCTGGATTAATCATACCCGTTTTCCCCTTGTAACTGCCAACTGGCAATAACAGCCGCGCGGCACGTACAACAAACAGTCGGAAAATAGGCGTAGGCAAACTCCCGGCACCTCGGACCCCAAAGGGGCCCAAAACCCACCATTGGCACCACAGCACCACCTCCCCGCCGCGAACCACTGACACCAACGGCACCACCCACAAATGCAGACGCGCTTTGTTGCTCCAGGGTCGCGTCGTTTTTTTTTCTGGTTGCATTCTCTTCTGCGGCTCCGACTCCAACTTTTCCCCCTCATTTCCCCATCTCGATTTGGCTTTGTCTCGTTTACTTTTCATTCTGTGCCTCTCCTGTTTGGTTTTTCTGCTTTTTTCCTGCCGGGCATGTTAATGACCCTAGAGGCTGCCACGAAAGAGTGGGGAGGCGAAGTGAAGTGAAAGAGCAAGACGGGCCCACACAGTGGCTCCTAAACTGTGGAGCCTTAGCTGATTTTGCACCAAAAAAAAAAAACTTACAAAAACTATAAAATTGCAGCATAATTTCTCAGAATTTCCCTTATTTAATAAAATCATTAGTTCATTTTTCAAGAAATTTCTGTATTTCTGATCTTGGTGTAAAAAATATATTCAGATGTGAATAGATTTTCCGGCGCCACATGTAGGCATGATTAAAACCGGTTTTTCTTTTTTGTTTATTTGAATGAAATTTAGTTTTCAGTGTAAATATAGAACGCCTCGTTGAGTGCTGCTGCGTCCGCTACGCGTCGCTTTCAATTTAGGCGTCTGCGCATAAAATTGCATCGCTCGCCTTGCCTTGCTCCTCTCTGCTTTATTTCGCCCGATTTTACCTCGCTTTGCCGGGGGCAAAATGCAGCATCTGCATCAAGAGCATCTAGCTTGCTGCGCTAATTTATATAAATAATATTTAGCTGCTCAGGCCCTTTGAGTTGCGAGTTCTGTTTGATGTTGGTGTTTATGTTTGCGTGGAAATTAGTTTAACGGAGGGCAGCCACCTTATCGCTGAACTTGAATTTCAAACAGAAGGTAAACTACAGTGGGCAGTAGACGGAGTCATATTCAATATGCATAAAGTGCAATCAAGAGGCGCACAATCTTTCACTTTATGCCAGAGCCACAAAACAAATGCTTCAAAAGTGCTTGTACACATTTTTTAATATTTTTTTTTCTGTTGGAATCATAAACAACTTTTGCAATTGTCAGACTCCATGTCGACACTTCAGACACTTGAACGAAGTGGAAGAGGAGAAGGAGTTTACAGCGCACTGCGCTTCGTGGGCGAAACTCCAGTTCCAGTTCAAAATGCAAACCCAAACCAAAACGCAAGCCCAAACCCCAATTCCAATTCCCCGCCAGCATCCAAAACAAAAGTTGAGTGAGTTGTAAATGAAGCCCACACATGACTTAACTCGAGCGAGTTGCCCCCCGTTTTCCGCCCGCTTCGCATTGCTCAATTGGAGTCAATGTCTCGGAGGAGATTCATGCAGAGATTTTCTGTATCTGTATCTGTATCTGCATCTGCATCCGCGACCGTAAACGTATCCGAGTATCTTAGCATCCGAGTATCTGAGGGTCTAGGCGAGCATCTGCGTTTGCATCCCGCCACGGGCGTCCCGACCAACTGAATCGCTTTCAACAAGCATTCGGCGTGTTAATTGCAAAATGTTGCTTTTTGCCTCTGACAATTATTAAGGTGGTTTTTCTTGCCCCTTCTACGATGCTGATTGGTCTTCAGCAGTAAAACCATAGAGGTCTTACAAAAGTAATGGAAATTGCTCATAGGAAGGTGTTGAAGTTCCCAATAAAGGTTTAATTGCTGCTAAACGGATATAATAAATAATGATGGTATCCTAAGACTTTTAAAATATTACTTCAAGCCTTAAAAATTCTAAGCCATAAAAATGATTAATTGAGTTTGGAAATTCATTAAGTTATTGGAGCCCAAAGCCATAAATTTCACCTACATTCGATTCCAATTTCAAAGTATTTCAAGCGAACACTTTCCCAAGAACCTGTGAGAAAACGATGCAATAATGGATCGTTTACTTGGCCCCGCTTGCACTTCAAAAGGTTAAGGGCCTCCGGATGTTCGCTACCCCGCCCCAAATATCATTTATTATTATTTTTCACATTTTTCTCCTCAGATTTTTCTCATTTCACGCCCATCACTGGCAGTGAAGAACCTCTGAGAGATCGCCGCCCAGGCCAGGTATTCCCTCATGTGTATAATTATTTTCAACTGGGCTTTTTCTCCTGCATTTCGGAGCAACTTTTCAAAGTTGAAGCCTGAACTTTTCAAGCTGTATGGGAGCTGTCACTTAAGCTGAAAGACACACACCAGCTAATATATAATGTGTGCGGCAAATTTTGCCTAATTAACATAATTACAAGTAACTCCGACAATTTCAATTTATTTGCCAACTTGCATTTCTGGTGGTGTTTGCGCTTGCATCACATCCAAATTCATTTTGAATAAATCAGAGAACAATAAATAATTCAGCAGCGCGTTCAATTAGGACAACTATGCGCTACTTATTAGGTGAGGTAACTATGTAATCCTTATCGCAACCTTGCCGATGACTATCAACAAACACTTCAAAGGGCTTTGGCCGCCGCATCCTCCTCCTCCAAGTTTTTCAGGGCCGCCAATCAGCGACTTGTTTGTTGGCTTACAAAAAGCGCAGTTTGAACATAAATCAAATACAAGAGGGAAACACACAACCAAATGCGACAGAAAATAAATAAAAATGAATTCCAATTCGAAATGAAATGAAATGTAAATGCTGAGCCATCAAAAGCTTTGCAACAATAGCAGCCAAACAAAGTGGATAAAAACAAGCTTAGCGAATCCAAGATGCCCTGAAGAGCCGCAAAAAGGAAAACCTTAAAGACAGCTGGTAGTTTCGATATCTTTTCTTCGAAATTTGGGTTTTGGCTAGTCATTCCACTCGCTTAAACCTATAATCCCTTTGGACAGAGTATAAGCACAAGACGTATTTTTTTGGCGTCGGAAATTCGAATGCAAAAGAAGGAAAAACTTGGTTGGCCCACCGAAATATGCACAATATGCAAATAAGCCATAAGAAATAAACAAGAAATGCACAAAAACAGAATTCGAGAGTGACAGGTGGCAACAGGCAGAAACTGAACAAGGTGGATGGGTTAGAAATGACTTCAATAAAACGGAGAAAAAAGAAAGAGGCATAAGAAATTCATCAAATCTCGACTTGAGATGCGTGAGAAATGTATTGAAATATTCAAAATCAAATGGGTCGAATAAAAATTAGACATAAAATGGTAAATAAGAGATAAAAAGAATGTGATAGTTCGACAGCAATTCAATTGAACTGGAAATAAATTAAATAAACTTGACTACAAGCAAATATTTTGCGATGACAAACAAATATGCATTTAGTTTAGTTCACAGTTTAAGAAAATAAATTCCTTTCAATTACATTTTCTATTGAAAAAGCCATATCCATTTGCACATGGCAGTGGGTATTTATTTAATTTATTTCAGATTTCGTTGTCTTATAACCTCGACCAAACGAAATTCCCACATAAATTATTAAAGCCAAAAACCAAATTCCCAAACATTTATCTTGATTGAACCCAATCGCAATTCCAAGCTCCACTGATTGACATTGATTCAATTAATTTGCACAAACTTTGAGCGGCCCTACTGATGATGGTGAATAAAATTTGAGTGCAGTACTAACGACCTTTTTTGTGGTTCATTCAACTTTCTTCTGCTGAAAATTGAATTGAATTTCGGCCGGGATCGAAGCACTTGCCGTCTATGAAAATGGTTATTGAGTGCTAACGGACACGTAACGTTGGCGCTAAGCTAAAAGCGGCTTTTTAATGCGTTACCCCAAGAAAATGACGAGGAGGGGCAGAGACAGAGGCAGAGAAAGGCTTACCAAGAATGTTGGCCCAGACTCGAAACTCATGAAATTCGTTAGTCAGCCGGGGAAAAAACCACTGCCAAAACCGGTTACCGACCTTTAGGAAAGTTGACCAGCAGCCTGTTTTCGTGGCTAACACATTTTTCGTGTTAATTGTTTTGATTAAAGTTCGATTTCCCAACCGCGCTGCTCCGCCGCTCCTTCAAAAACATCGTTCATGTCGGCCAACCTGTAACATCCATCAACTGTCCCATCGTTTGTCAATCAATGTTGCCCAAAATTATTTTATAATAGTTTATGAAAAATTAATTGTCGACATTATTTTGATTTGGCAACTCACTAAGGCCAAAAAAAAATGTTGCGTGGACACCCACCAAAATCAATAAATGGCCAAAAAGTTTGACTGACAGTTAGCTGGCCATGTGGGTCCAATCTGACCAAAATATATACACACTTTGAAATCGAAGTTTCATTGCTGTTTTGGCCACATGTTATGGGAATGTGATAGGGTGTTAGGTACGTTTGTTTCATTTATAAGTAAACAACATTTTCCCCCAACTCAAACTCGATACTTTAACTAATTTCCAGGTTTCAAAGCTTCTCCTCTTACTTGTTTGTACCTTAAATGACTGAAGCTGGTTTGGGCTTTGTTTATGTTGTTTCTCAGTTTACATTTCAGTTTCGTTTGAATTATTTGTTTGGCAGTTTCGTTTGAAAACAAGAGAAACAAGACCCACAGAAACAACCTTTGAGGGCATAATTAATATGAATGATTTTTAATTCGAGCCAAAGACCCAAAGTGGAGAATTTACATGAATGCGAGGCGTGTATGTATGTATGTGTGTATTGCCTGTTCTGTTGGTACCTTTTATTACAGAAAACCGCTTTGCAAATATTTGAACTACGTTTTTCGTGTTTGTTTGCCTTCCTCTCCCTTCCACTTTTTATCCTATTCATTCGTTTTGGCGCTTTTGTTTGATCTACCACTTGTCGTCCAAAGATTCTTGGTTTTTTTTTGTCTTCCTTATTGCGTCGATCAAAAACGTTGGCGTACTCTGTTGCGTTATTTTTAAATTGCTGTGGCGGTTTTGTTTAAATTTTTGGTAAAAAGCCATAATTGCGATAAACTGTCGACCGATAAAGGAGCCGAATTGTGCTCATAAATGGGTCGTAAAGGTGTAACACATATGCATAATTTTATTGCTTCTGTACAAATGTGTGGTCCATAAAATACAAGCGCAATAGTAGTTTATAGTACTCATTAATAATTAAATGCCATTTTATACACATATTTTTTTCTGCAATCTAAGAAAATAAAATAGTAATGGCTTTAAAGTATCGCATAAATATAATTTTCAACACCTTTTAATAATTTCTCAGCAATTGCATGCCACTTTTTTTTTGTTCCTAGATCCATAAAGATAAGATTCCCTTTCAAAAGGTATTTTTCACAACAGGATGCCGTTCACACACCAGAACCACGCCTTTTTCACATAAAAAAATCTTTCCAGTCACATAATAAACTTTTTCTTCTGTCACACAAAAAAAAGGAAAGAAATGCCAGAACAACAAACACACTCGCAAAGACTCCCACATGGATACAGGCGAATGGGCCAAATGTGTTTATGTATCTTGTATCTTAATGTGTACATCTTGTTGTTGGCCATATACGTTCGTTCAAATTGCCAAGGCTATGAGCACACACACTGTAACAAAAGCAGGCCCATACCATCGGCGTGATTTGCATTTTAATGTGGAAATATGTGCGTTTGTATCGGTGTCTGTGTAGATGAGCGCAGGATTCGTTTTCATATTTTATGGAAATCGATTACAATTCGAAATTGTCGAGTCCAGAATGGGCAAATTGTTAAATGAGCTGCCAAAACGACTGCAGTTTGACAGCCAGTGCAAAGAAAATAAAGACACATCGTTTTACACATGAATTACCAGATCTGAATTGCCTTGTTTATGATATCAAGATGAATATCTTTATGGATTCTCCCTATCAATGAGTTTTTCTGAATGTACAAAAATAGCATACATAATCTCAAACTCACTCATGGAAAATTATGATTATATCAAGACTTCAAACTCATTAAATCTTTAAAAATTCATGACTTAAATCTTTTTTTGTGCCTTTGCCTAAATAAACGCGCATTAATCCGCAAATATGTGCACAGCCACGCCCCCCTGCCTCCACTGGTCTGCAACGCCCACTCATTACCGTTTATTAGCCATGCAGCTGGGGCAATTTGTTGTTTAATTTTGTGAAAATTGTAAATGCCTTTGCCTTGCGGCCTTTTTTCTGCGTTTAATTAAGTCTCCCAGTTCTTGTGCCTCCCCTCTTAGTTTTCCAACCCCCTCGCTCCCCACTAATTAGCCTAGGCTGTTCTGATTGATTACAGTTACCTAACTGTTGCTCGACAGTTGGTGTTGTTACCATAGCCACGCCCTTCTGGGCGTTGTGGGCTTCGGTTTGCTTGGCAGACTCAGCTTCTCGCATCGCTCCGTTAAAATTCTATTAACGTATTTTTTATGATTACTCTCTTGCCATTGGCAGCAAACGGGTTTACAATCACCGCGCGAAGCCCAAGAAAAAATCATCATCAGCACTCTAGCACTCTTCAAAGAACACGGAAGCCCTGTCCGAGCTCATATTAAATTTCTTTGAGTTTCTGCTCTTTCGCAGCCAACTTCTCCATTATCTTTGCATCTATCACTCGGCGGAGGCTCTTGATCGATCCATTGATTGATTGATTGCTGGATGGATTGCGACTGTTTGTCGCCAAAGACTCGTGCGGAAATGGCTTGAGCCCACCATAAATAACACTGGGCAACAGGGCGAAATGGGAATACACCAGCTTTAAGGTAGAAAACTGTATACATAAAGTGGTTGAACAACAAAATGAACATAGACTTTTATCACCTCACTTGCGTAGCATTAAAGTTTAAAACAAAGTTTCCACAGGGCTTTAACTTTTTCTCTGAAATTCATTTTTTACAGACTTCCTCAATCTTGTGGTCGAGTGTTTATCAGCTTACTTCTTTGTACTCATTTTCTAAGCGCTCGGTGTGCCAAATATTTTTGACAAATGCCGCTCAGCTTATAAAAAATGTAAGCCAATTTTTCACTTCTCCAGCGCATTTCTGTCTCGGTTGGTGTCATTCTTTCAGCAAAAATTTCTGGCTTCCCCATTAAAAATTAATTATGAATTTTCTGGGTTTTGGTGTGGCGTCCTTATCATCACAGGGGAACCAACTTTGACACTCAAAAAACTGCTAAATAAATGAGAAATTGAAGACCGGTCAAGACACACCCAAAAACAAATTCCTCACTTTCATTTTGCCCATTGATTTCTATTTGATTTCCATTTCATTTAATTTCTTTGGGCTTTTTTTCGTTTTGCCCATTAAAGTGCTGTTCAGTTTGGGGAAGGTTCGTTTTTCACATTTAATTTCGTTTTATTTCTACGGCGGCACTTTCTAGGCAAATGTTCCGCGCTGGAAAAATCATGGCCAGGCATTATATAACTCATAATTTAAGTATTGCTTCTCCACTAATTCCGGACTTTTCTGTTGTTTTTTCCCTTGCACATTTCTCGGCCATTTCGTTTTGTTTTATGCCTTTTTCAAGCGCACTCTGTGCTCTTGGCCAGCAGCAATTAGCGTAATTTAGTTGCATTTAAGAAGCGGAAATAAAACTATAAAGATTTTTTTCTGCTTTGCCGTTTTTTTTTTTTGTTGTGGAGAAAATGGGAGAGGAAAGGCAGTTCCGATTGAAGAAATTTGTTATTGTTTGCGGTTTTTATTTCGCCGACTTTTCCCTCAACTTTTTCAGCTGGATTTATTCATGGGGAAATTTATTGTGATTTTAATTCATAATTTACTGTTCGTTATCGTTGGCCACTTGACAGATTAAGTCTGTCTGGGTTCTGGCACGTTAGAAACGTTGGAAATTTCATTTTAATTTGATTGTGGAAATTATTACAAATTAACTGGATTTTGCTTAGAGCCAAACTTTAATTGAATTCACAGATGAGAAAGTTCTAGCGCAACTTTCTTCATAATTCAACTTTCTTCTCTGTTAATCCCCGTGCTCATAATACCCCCTCAACTCGGCTCTTTATTTGTTTAACTTCGGCACGTTCTTGGCTTCTACTCTTCCTATTTGTTGGCCAAACTTATTTATTGCACCGCCAACACCTCCCTTCGTCCATCCACAGTAAGCCATGGATGTCGTGCCAGGGCTCAGCTAAGACAAAAAGAAAATTCCATCGTCTGCCAAAGAAAATGTTGATTTACCACAATTGCAGGCGATTTTGCTTTCTTCCCTTAAATGGGAAGCCATAAACTTTGGCTTTGGTTGCTGATTTAGTCATGGTAATTTCGGTTTGATTTGACTATGATTACGTTAATAATTTCACAAATGACTCGAAGGGTTCGGCATAAACCGTCAAGTGTAAGGGCATCAAAATAAATTATTGGTAATTATTTGCAATTTTTTAGGGATCACTTAAGTTGAATCCATTATACCATTTATTGAAATTTAATGTAGGCAATGTTTACATTTCAGTTTATTTCTTATTATTCATATTTATATGGGTTTTTTTCGAATTTGAATCCAATTAACATCAAAGAAAAAAGAAATTGTTTCAGCACAAAATCAAGAGCAAAATTTATGCAGAAGGGCCTGAATTAGCATAAAATTCTTGGAAGAGAAGACTTTGATAAACAAGCTTGTTTGCACATGCATCCCATTCTGACGCCCACTTATACCCCCTATTCCTTATTTTTTTCCCCCAATGAACCGAAGCTATCGACTTGAACCAGTTAACCTTGACTCAAAGCCGCAGAGGAAACGCGCGTGGCAGATTATTGCAAAACTTGCGCTAATTTATCAAGCGAACTCCCCCACAGAACAAACAATTAAACAATTTGCAAACGAAATAAAAAGTTATTTGCAAATATAATATATGACACTGAGGAATATTGATAGTGATTTCCTTCAAGCTGCTTATCGATACCCCACAGAAGTGAAATCCCAACTGAACTCAGCAGAACTTCATTGTACTGAATTATGAATCATTGTGCAAAATATTTTTTAAGTACTTTAGAGATAATAAATCCAGCATGGCTTTACAAAAGCTTTATCTCCTAGCTGAATATGTATATAATAATGACTGGCGAATATATATCACAATTATTTTAAAAGCTAATTTCATGTGTTATTTATAAATTACTCAATGGAGTCTCCAAACGACTTCATATTCGTTAAATTTATTTAGTCACATCATAATTGGAAGAATTAATTAAATAATAACGATTGCGTTTATTGTCAAACAAATTGGCGTAGAGAGAAAAATTTTAAATTTAAATTTTTCATTAGGAAAAGTTCGAAAAAGTATATTCAAATACCATGTTTAAGGAAAGTGGGTCGAAATTTGGATATTTGAGACGAAAATAATTCAAATTTGATGGAAATGTGACACTTTGATTCCACGAAAAATATTGCATCATTGAACACAGCGCAAGCCTCTAAATTATTCACAAGGTGTGATTTTTACTTAAAATATGCACGCCCATAATGCGACCCCGTAAATGTTTTGCATTTTGCGTTTTCAGGACATGTGTCTCTTGCATCGTATCTATAATATGTGGACCACATTTTGTGCTAGTACGTGTAGTTTTATCCTTGTGCCAGATTGATTTTCCTTGCTGACTTTCCCACAGCCCATCCTCGTTTTTATTTCTTTGTTGTTACTTTTGTTGTTGCGCGTTGTGGTGGCAGATTCTTTTCTCATACGCCCCATGCTCTTATTGATTTTTCCTTCTGCTCATTCGCTTTTTTCTCGTGTGGTAAAGCAATAAGAAAAATCGTTTTTCTGTTCGATATTTTTTCCTTTTTTAATTGCATTATGCAGTGAAATCACAGGGCGACAAGAGGGGCGGAGGCCAAAGTTAATTTCATTTGCGAGTGTGGACAGGATGCAGTCGAAATCAGAGTCCTATGGCTCAGCTCTGCCCATTGGATCCCATTGTTCGGCCCGTCAAAAGTTCGAACTTTGCTTTTAACTGATTTGCCGGGGGGCGGTAATGCGATTGGGTTGCGCCAAACATTTCCGTTCATTGCATTGTTTGTATTCGGTTCAAGGATTTTCCCCATCTATTAGGGAAACTTTGGATAATTGCACGCGAATCAAAGCTAATTTGGAGTGCAAAATTCAGGAAAATGTTATAAACATGCGCAAATTAAGGAAAAACGTACACACTTTAAATTGAACATTAAGTAAAAAGTACTTTTTACAGTTCTGCTGCAGTTCTCTTTGATTTCTTACAACTTTTTCCATTTCCTTTTATCTGGTTGGCCATAAATCTGCGTTGGGATCATTAATTTGGACCCGCTTAAGGGCTTTCGCCCAGGGACTTCATTTTTGTGCCACAATCCGTTGCACGTGTCCCACTTTGCCCCCACGGTTGATTCCCTTTATCACCTTCCCTTATCAGTGCAGCGACAGACAAAGAAGGGCAGAGTGAAAATAGAGGGAAAATGCCAACTATTAAGTTTTCCCAGCTTAGCAGAAGGCGGCAATATTTTCCGACTTCTCCGGGATTTCGACAGACAGAGTGAGATGGTCGGAGAACTGGAATGGGAACATAAAAATGCTAATCATTTGCTCATTAAATCCGCATCATCCGCTGCCGACGTCGCTGCTAGTGTTAATGACAGGACACCAGCCGGAGTAAAGGGCCGGGAAAACTGCTGAAAAAGGGAGAGAAGGAAGGAAAAGTACCTTGAGGCCCGGGCAAGCCGCACAGCTGTTCTGGGGGCCTCAAAAGTTCAACGAGAATTTGGCACAGCGCAAATAAATAAAAACAAAAACAACGAACAGCAGCAGTCAAAGAAGAAGGGACGAAAACAAGAAGAGAAATAAAGTTCGAGCAGAACAGAAGAAAGAAGTTGGGTGAAGGGCAAGTGAGGGGCATTACAGTGAGTTCTAGAGTTGGTGTAAGAAAAATTCATGGGGCCCTAAACATTTAAAAAAATAAACCGAAAGGTATCAAATCATGTGTTTAAATTTGATTATTGTATATTCTATTCCAGTTTAAATACAAATCGATTCTAAAGCCCATTTGTGCAACCAGCTGTAAGTACCCTAATTGATTATTAATTACATTTGATGGCACTTTGATCCTAAAAATAGCGCAATAATCCTTCTATTCTATGCACTTAGCGAGTGTTGTTCTAAAAATACACATATTCCCAGTCAAACAGCTGACAGTTTTTCGATGTGTCAGCCCCACTGTAGGGGAAATCCGGCCAAAACACCCAACAACCCCCTGCGCAGCCATCCTTACAGCCTGCAAAATATTAGGCCTGGGCCTGGAACTCAGATCTGGGGGCTGGATACAACGCAGTCCTTCGTCAGGGAAACAAAACATGCCACAGGGATACATAAAGCAGAAGGAGGTGGGCTGATAAGGGGGGAAATGGGCTGGGGCAATGCCAAATCATCTGTTTTAAATCGATTTTCCTTGCTTTTGTTGTGCTTTTTTTCCTTTCCTGTTTATATGTATGCTTTTTTGTGCCCTACACAGCAAAAATGAAGGTGTATTTGTAATTTAATTAGTTGGTTACATTTCGTTACTCAGTTTTTACTACACGTGACTCAATTCGATAAATAGATACAACCAACAAAATGTTCATGTTGTCATTTCAATATAGTATATCACCAAATTATTTTCTCGAAGTGTACCAGGACATTTGACTTATCCTCGAAATGAAATATATCTAAAGCCCTTGGGACAGCGAAAGAAAGAAAAATTGCGGCAGTCATTGTCTCTAATACAGGTCTTAAATTTTCCTTTGCAAAATGAAACCTAGAAAAATACTAGTACGCCTACACTGAACTCCCCCTGATACAATCTTGCTCTACGTATCTGTAGGTCCCCCTCGAAACTTAATTGACCCCAAAAATAGCTACGAAAATTGCTTTAAATTTGTTAAACTTCAACGGCAGCCAACCAATCTCAGATCTACGCCTACGGGTTTGAAGAGAGAGGGCGATAGAGATTACTGTAGAAGAAATCGAACGAAGCATTTTTGCTCATTAAATAAATCAAAAATTGCTTGGGCCTCGGTGGTTGCCCATAAAAGTCGAATTTCTCGACTTGGAGCGTTTCAAATGAATCGTAATTTATGCAAATTGGGCGAAATGTTGGCAAAAATGTTGAGCAAAATTGTCACTCTTTTTGGGCCAAATCGAAAACAGATTTCTTCTGATTTATCTTCAAAAAAAAAAAACCTTAAAGTGTTTTTAACAGATTTGATCAAAAAGTGTTGTGTTTTGAAATAAAGTAAGATCACGCAGCTAAAAAGCACTGGGAGAGGAAAGCATTCGAATAATGTATAGGCACCACCTAACGATCACGTTGATAAGTTTACGTGCCAAACTAGAACGCTTGATTATTTAAAATTTAAAGTTATTCTGATCGAGAGAATCTTTTATTCTTTAACATACCATGAGAAATTTTGTGATCTGCAAAATTCAAATCATTGTGCCACTTACTGATGGTATAAATCTTTTTATGTAAATAGTACTAAATTCGCTGGGAAACAACTTTGAACTTAAGTTAAATTCATTTCTGTTTATTTCTGTTTCGTAAGCTTACACCTCATAGAAACTGTAGGCGCAGTTTATATCAGATTTTTTGGAACAATTAAGCCTCATCCACATGAACTAAAACATAAAGCAGCCGCTGACCCAGCTCTCTGATCTCAGATTGTTCTCCTCTCAGAGATCTACGTGATATATGCCCTCTCACCCCGCCCCTATATCAACGAAAAAGTTTAAAACAAACTGTGTTACGTGCCACAAGCGAACAACTATCAGATAAAACATGATCATAACAGCACATATAAAATTTTAACTATTTTCGTGTCGGGCCAGTCTGAAATTTTATTGTTACGCTTGTGTAACAACAAAAACAACAACAAAAGCAATAAGCCACAACAAGAACCAGTCACGTTATGAGTAAGTTGAACAAAAACAAGCAAGATAACTGCACTTTTGTGGTAAAGGGGGAAAGGGTACCGAAAAACAGAGGAGCGTGCAATTTCCAAATCACTCGCGAAGAAAACGAAATTTATAAATCCCTCTTTAAAGGCAGAACCACTCGAGTGAAGGTCAATAAAGCGATGGGCCCATAAAAAGGTGCGATAATTCAAGAAAAAAGCAACTCAAGAAAAACCAAGAAGTAGACTTAAATTCATTGAACATGAGTGTGCTTTTACTGCCGATATTCCCCAACTGCGCCATAGAAGACTGTAGAAAATTGTCTGCAAGTTGTCCTCTTCTAGGGCAACTCACCTTACTAAATGGCCGTTTTCACAAGCTGCTGACCATGACCATGTGAGGGGTCTCAATTAACGGCGATCAAGGCTAAGGGTTAACTGCTACTCCGACTTTGATACTACCAATTTGCGAGGGTGTCCATGGGTGAAGGTCAAATGGGGGACTATTAAAACGCGTTTACTTCAACGCCACTTAAACGCCTTCGGGCTTAACTTTAATTTATTTAATTTTCCGGACAATCAATCGACTTGTGGACTTTGAAAGTAACTGACCTTTTTCTGTGGTTGCAATTTTCCCAAATTCGTTCAGTTTCGGCACAATTTGTTTACTTTTGCAGTTTATCGGCGTGTGTTGTTGTTGGTTTTCGGGAGTTTTTCGTCCAGTTTTCGTGCTCTTTTTTTGGGTTGGGTAATTTGGGGCCTCGAAAAAGGACGAAATCTATATTGGGCTCGCTCTCTCTCCGGCAAACTCTCTCTTCCCTTTTGCTCCTTGCGCGCGCGCTCTGCAAATTGATTTTCACTTTTGGCGATTGTCAAAAAGACGGCAACATATAAAAATAATAATAAACGAACACAACGCAGGAATTTTCACTTGTGCCACTTTTTTTCACCTCTTTTATTTTGTGTTTGCAGGGAAACGGGTTTGCGTCGATTTTTCGGTTTTGGGGAAACAAGAAATTCCTACTACGTTTTTTCCACTGGTTTTTTTTTATTCCTTACGTACGCCTTTTTCCTACCAACTTTTGCGTTTTTCTCCTTCTCCGAGATGCTCACACACACACTGGCGCACTCCCACTCTCACACACACGCACCGGCCAAACAACAAAAATTCTTTCGCTGTCTTTGATTTTTGTTTTTTTTTCCTTTGGCTTTGAGTTTTGCTGCTGCAGAGGCGAACCGGTTTTGTTTTTATTTGTATATTTCTTCTTGTTTTTGCACTTCACTTCGATTGGTTTTTTTTTGTTTCGTTACCTGCAGTTGGCAGTTTGAATTCTAATAATAACGGCAATTATTTCAAATTTGTATTGATTTCATCAGGATTCCTTGCACCGTTATTTCGCACTCACACACACAAGTCTGTCCCGTAACGTCACGCGCCCACACTTACTGAGCCTGAGCGGAAAAACGCGCACAAATCGGTTTGAGATATTTAAAAATTCGATTGCATCAATAGTTGATTTTTCCCGGCGACTCTAGGCCTAAAACATTTTCTGAACGGAGCACGCGAAAATACGTGCAGCACGAACCGCGGTCGAAAGCAACATAACAACTGTAAAAATGGGGGGCCCTCGACTTCTCCATAGGCTGCTGGCGAATATCGTGGTTTTCCCACCTCTAGTTTGAGAGAGCGAGCTCCAATTCGAAAGAGAGTGATTTCGAACTCGAAAAGAGAGAGTGGAGCGTTTTCTGTTATCCGTTGGCAGCAGTGGGTTCGAGACAGCGCTAAGTTCTTATTAGAGTTCTTCACAACGAGTTGAGTTAAATAATACATATTACAAATTTGAAATATAAAATTCCTAATATTTGTTTTAAATTTAAAATAAAATTATTTTTGAGCCATAATAAAATGGTGAGAGTACGATTTATTTATTTTAAGAGAACATATTTAAGCTCATAGAATTTACAGCAAAGTACGAAAAATAAATGTTAACCGGTTTTCCTCTCTCTCAAACAAACAGCTAAGAAAAGGAGAGACAGCGGATGATTTTAGTATGAGAAAACATTCACAGCTTAACAGCGCCCTAACATTTTCGGTCAACATAGCTGTTTTTGCCGGTCACTTTCGTCATTAGTTGGAAAGCATCAAGAGCGGTGGAAAATCAGAAAAACCCCGCCCCCTTCCGTTTATCCACCATACACCTTGAGTATTTTCTTGCACAAGTTCTGGGTCACTTGGGCATTTTCCAACCATTTCTTAGGGTTTTTCCCCGATTTCTTTTGGCTTTTTCGGCGCCCGAATCGTTTTTCATTTTCCTGGCTAAAAGGGGGGCGGGGGGAGGGGCCACGTGCGGCTCATCCACCGGCGATGTTGTTGTTGTTGTTTTAGGGAGCGGGAGCTTTTCTTTGCCGGTCCATTGTTCCCAATTTCCTCGTTAGCTGCTTTTTGTTGTGCAAGGGTTATTTCCACAGGCGCCTTAAGTAGTCGGTTTGTTTTTTCGCAAAAACCTGAAAGTCCAAGTGGATTTCTGCCCACTTTTATTGGCCTACAACAATTCGAAGCTTGGTAGGTTAAACAAAACCTCAAGTTATGGCCATATGAAAATAAATTGAAACCTGAAAAAGGTTTGGCAATTTGGAATTAACGATTTTCAACACTCAAGCTTAAACAAAATTTTAAAAAATTTAATTTGGTTTGTGCTGATGTTGTTACCAAACATTGCATAATTAGCAAACGTTAATAGCTTTCCAGAAATCTTCTTCACATGAGAAGCTTATCCACTTTTCCCCTATTAAAACTCATCACTCATTTTGCATTTCCTCAATCATTGAAATTGACTTGATTTATGCAAAACTCGGTTCCCCCGCTTTTCGGCAAATGAAAATGTTCACTCGACAAACGTGAGCCGAAAAATGATGACCCACGAGGTCAGCTGGAGTACCCCTATTATGAAGAGGGGTTGGCGCTGGCTTTGTATGGAAAATTTAGCAGCGTGGCCGGGAAAATGCAATTTCACTGACGCTGCCGATTTTCGGCTCTAATAATGCCGTGCACTTGTATTAGAGAGGTTTTCCTTTGCACTTTGCAAATTTCACGCATAATTAGATGGATGGCTGATTTTCCAGTCAAGCAAATCCACGTTTTGTGGGGTAGGACTTATTTCCACCAGTAATCATATTAATTTCAAATAGTTAAAACAGATTTGTCGAACAGATAAGTTATTTCTAAAACAATATGCAGATTCCTGTTGGATTTTATAGACAGTTTGCTGCTTAACAAGTTGTAAAAAGCCCACCCACTTTACATTTTCTTTATTGGGTGCGTGCTGGTCTCACAGTTTGAGAGCCACATGTTACCGATAGATGTTGCCAGTCAGTTGCTTCATGTTGCCGAGCGATTTATGAGCCAGCTATTTCGAATGCAACGTGTGCTGCTGGTGCAGCATGTAATGTGCACGACACGCCCCCCGAAACCTCTCCGCCTCCGCCCACCGCTTTTGAAACGCTCTCCGAAAAATGCTTTTGATCCTCCACATCCACTCAGAAATAAAATATTTAGTAATACAATTTAAAAAATTGATTCTTTTTAAGCCAACGGCTGTCTTTGTATCGGGACTTACTTTATCCGTTTACTAGTGGTTTTAAAAAATTAATTAATGAATAATATTTAAATTGTATATCCTTAATAATACATTTTTTTTCTGTGCAACCCAATGGGTGGCAAAGCTCGGCGGCAGCCGTTGAATTCACAATAAATAACAATCAACTGAGAGGGTTAATCAAAGGAGCAGTGTGATGGAAAATTTTGAGAGGCGGTAAATAAACCCCAGCTGCAGAGGATCGTATTTGATCATACAAAGGTCTTAAAACCACCTGAATTAGGTTTATTGGATATTCATCTTTAAATACACTTTTAAGTACTGCCGGTTTCTTTTGTATTATATTGACATAATACAACTTGTTTAATTCGAAATACCCCACTGAAAATTGCAAGTGCGACTGACAACTTTCCTGCCGGTTGCTAATTTATTCGCAAGGCTTATGATCTGTGAATAATTACGATAGCCAATGGTAAAATAATCAAAAGAGCCCCCGCTTTTTTGTGAAGGATCGCGGATCAATTTCTGCGGCTCAGCAAAGCAGAAAAATGGGGGGAAAAAACAAGGCTGTCCAAGTGAAAGTCCAACGCTTCGGCCGCTTCGTTCACATCTCACTAACCTCGTGATTTATATATTTGGCCCAAACCGGCTGTCTGTAACCCCCTGCACCCTGCCCCCTCACCCACCGCCCCCGATTGGCTGACAGTTGGACAGGCGGCTGAAAAAGGGGCGTGGCATGCGTTGCCTGCATAATGAAAACGTTTGCAGACAGTCCAAAACGGCAGCTAAAAACAAATTTGCATACTTAGGCGAAGAGGAAAGTGAAAATTGCATCAAATTTTTTCCAGGCCAAATGAGCGAAAGTAAATCGCAAAAAGGAGCAGCGAAAAGTGGCAGAAGAAGAAAAAACACCAAACAGGAAATGCATTTTGAAGCGTTTGGCAATTCGTAAAGCTTTCCGAACTGATATTTGATATTCAAATTAATTTTTTCGAAGGCAATTATGTAACTGGATTATGATGGAAGATTATGTAAATTACGGTCGAGGCGGCATACTCAAATATTTAAGGTATTTGCTATGCGGCTTCAGCTATAATTAAATAATGAGTAAGTGGCTTATGATTGAAACCGTTTGGATAATGGATTTAGTTAATAACTGGTGAGGTAACGCCTAGCAATAAATGAACACGAATATTTTGACAATCAGATTAAACATTTACTGTGCTTAATTAGACAACTATCATTTACTGGAAAATAGCTATAATCATAATTATTAGGTAAGAAATCTAACTATTTAGAAATATTTCTGTTCCTGTCAAACTGTAATAAGTTAATGAGAAATTTATGCAAAATATCTCGCAGACAGAGCGCAACAGCCGGAAAAGGAATTAAGCAATAAATTTATGTAAAGAACCAACTGAAAGCTGTAAACTGTCTTCTGCTGGCCAGAAAACCAGCTTTTCCTCCTCGCTCCCTTTATTTTTTGCTATTTCAGCACTTACAAGAATTACGCGACCTGAGAAAATTGTAATTCATAATATTCCATCCTGGGGAGCGGGCTAACAAATCCTCGGGGACCGGCATCCTTGCTCTTGCTGTGCGGGATCTGTTTTGTTGTTGCTAAAAATAGCACATGCCTCAAGGTTGCCCTTTTGAGGGGGGTTTGGGGCAGCGGGGGCGAGGGGATGGGGCAGATGGGGCAGATGGCTTCCCACTGCCACCGCTGTTGTTCCTTTAACGTGTCAAACTTTTGGCCAACGCAGCTCCCCCAAGACAGTTAAGAGATGGAATAAGGAATACGGAATGAGGGTGGTGACAGGTGAGCGGACGAGGCGAAAAAAGCACAATAACGCGCAGTCAGTCTTGCCACAATTCCACAGAGCTCTTAAAACTTTTTCAACTGTCAGCTTCAAAATGAAAGAAAATAGATACTCGTTGAAAACACTAAACTAAATTAATTATAAATAAACATTAAACTTAAATGCCAAAGAAGTAAATGCATTTGTTTATTTTTATTATTTTTTTCTAGGAAAATCCGATTCTTGTAAAAAAAAATGGTTGTTGTATCACAAATCAATTGAAATTGCTGCAATTTATTAACAAAGCTTTGTTTTTATTCCATTCTATGGCTTAAATAAGATTTTCACTGCGTGTTGTTTGTTGTTCCAGGCATGTTCCACTACGTCACATCACATGAACTATTTGAACCTAAAACCACAAAAGGACACTGAGCTCCGGATTTAGACAACCGGATTAGTGCCGATTGCGGTTTTGAATCACGTGACTGCAAGGTAGTGGCCAATTCCCGGAATTTGTAAATGAAATATTAATAACTCCAAAAAGTTTGTAAGCGCCGAAATAGAACTAAATCAATAAATTTTTAGTCCCATGTCTCTACGGTTATGCTGATCTGTAGATCTGTAAAATAGAAAAAAAAGTTAAAAAAAATGTTGTGCATTGAAAAGTATAATTTGCCGACAAATGATTGAAACTTAAGATATCAATTCAAAGGAGATTGCATCAAAAATTCACAGAATTTTTTTTTAAAGGTGCAGAAACAAATAATTTAAACAAGACCTTCTCCATTCCACATTTTTTTCTTCGTCGTGCAATCAATTTTTGGAGTAATCAGTTGGTTTGCTGAATGCTTCTGTTCCTGTTTTTCCTCCTGACAATTCCGCTCCCCCCTGGCCAATGCTTGCCGTGAAAAAATATTGAAAGTGTCAGACACACATTGAATAAAAAGGAGCCGAGATAAAGTGGGTGGGAAATGGGCGAGCTGGGCGAAGAGTCCGCGAGATTGCAATGTAAGTGGCACTCGCCATTTTCCCTCCGCTTTCCCATCTTTCGCCGTGCACTTTCACATCATTTGCACGTTATTAAGCGCCATTTGATGAGGGACTGCTGGGCGAAGTGGGGTGCATTTGTAAGGCAAACTATCAGCATTTGCCCGATTCCGGGCTCACTCTCATTTTCCTTTTCCCAGGAGTGTGCAAAATCAAAAGTTCAGCTTTTCCCCCCTCTTTTTCGGACAGCTTTTCGCTCGAATAACCGCGCTTATTAGTATTTGTGCAAAGGATTTGTGGGAAGGATTTGCGGTGTCTTTTACTAGGTTGCTACATTTTCAAAAAGGTGGTGGAAAAATCGGTTTGAGAGGTGAAAGCCTCAAAAGCGACAGATTTTGTGAAATAACTCTGACAGCAAAGAACAAAATTACCTAATACCTTCAATTACTTTTAAAATGTTAAAAGAATATTATTTCAATAAAAAAATTTCTATTAACCCATAAATTTAAGGAGCTCAACCGGGTTAACACAAGACACCAAATTTGCAACAAGCTTGCCAAGAAATTAGGCTAAACACAAAATAATAATAATAGGCAATAAACAAACGCACATGAGGCATTCTGGTGGCTGGCTCAGTGGGTTTCTGTTCGGACAAATTGCCACAAATTAAGACCAGAGCAAAAAAAGATATAAACCAAATGCACCCAGCAGGTGGTAAGCGAAGCGAAGCTGCAACTGCAGCTGAAATTGCATTGCAACTGCAACCAGCAGCCAGCTAAAGACACTTTTAAATCAAATTTCGCGATTTACTGAGTCTGGGAATCGCCCTGGCTCTCCGCATAATTTTCCGATTGCGTAAGCAGCTGGAAAACGATCGGGAAAATATACAAGGTTTTCTTGGATAATAAAAAATGTATCCGAAACTTTAATGAAAATTGTTGATGATTTCATTATTCTGCAGTTGTATTCCGGTTACTAACTTGCAGCAGTTTATTTCGGTTTTATATAAATTATTTTACTTCACCATATCATTACCATATCCTACAACTGTATAAAATTTCCTTTTGTAAGTTGTAAGTTGTTTATATCCTTTACCGTTCGCTGTCGCATCCTTAAAGTTCACTAATAAATATTTGTTGACCGATCAGTTCCTCTTCACGTTTGCCGCGCAACTGAAGACCCAAAATGTTGGTAAAACCCTTGACGCCGAAAAGTCCCATAGATACAATATTTATCATTATGTGCCTGCACGATGTCGAACTGTACATAAAATGTAATAAAATATATATCACTGATACCAATGCAAATAAGAAAGCTCGAATACAAGAAAAAAACATTTTGCTGACCAGATTCGGGATTCGCGACAATGTTCTTTAAATTCTGAGAGCGAGTTGCTGTACAATTTGCTGACTATTCAAAAAGAGTGTTTAACCCTTGAATACCAGCCATATGAACTATTTATTGACAAGTGTGAAAAAATGGTTGTAAATAAATTGTGTTAAAAAATAAAACCTATTATTCCTATACTTTCAGTTAGTCCCATATTTTAACTTGAGCTTAAAAAGAATTATAATAATTTATAACAATTCTCCTAAGTTACCCAAATGGGTTAAAACAGAGTATATAAAATGAAAAGGAATTTACAAAGAAACCCAGATTTAAATATATATAGGTTTGTGTTATTTCCATGCATGTGTCCATAAAGCTTCAATGAAACTTTAGCTTTTTATGCAAGCAACCGACGGAGAGCTATGAAATGCATTTCTAAGCAAAAAGTGTCCACCAAGCCACATTTTGAAAAGCACTGATTGCGGTGCAGCCGTGTGAAAATTTTGAGTTATATAATGCCGGACGAATTCCCCTCTCTGGACAGACCTCTTAATTCAAAGCCGACGCACCTTGGGCATACACGCTTATGGAATTATCATTGTAGAAGGAGCAACAATTTTCTCACGCCGCCGTAGCTTCCTGGTTCTCTCATTTTTCAGCATTTGTACAAAAAAAAAATATATAGACCACATTAAATAAAAACAGACCAAGGTAACCTTATACCCAGACGTGGAATTTGCACAGGTTTGCAAACGAAGCGTTCTCGGAATTCTCAGAACTTGCATTTTATTTTTTTGTTTTTTTTTAGTGTAATAATATTCCTTGAAATAATGGTTGAAGAGGCAACACAAGACCCCTAATCAACAACTTATCATTGACTGTCTTATCGTATTTACATTATATGCTACAATGTAACCATTAATTAACCATCATATTTGAGTAATCCTAGTTTTGGTTTTGGGTCGGAGCAGCCGCTGTTGAAGTCGATGTTGATGTTGTTGCAGCTGCCAACTTCGAAACGGGACCAATGCTCACCACTCGGCGGACAGCAGAGCCCCCCGAAGATGTTAGGGCTGGGGAGCCCACGACTGTTCCACCTGGTATACGATTGGCGAGCATCTGCACCGGAACCTGCTTCAGCCCGGTAGCCGACTTAAAGTAAATATTTCGAATGGGCGTCTTGCCGTCACCGGAAACGGTTTTAGCGGTACCCGAAGCACTGTTGATAACCTGGAACTGTGGATAGGTCTTGGTGACCACGTTTCCCGCTTGACGAAGGGTTCCTTGGGCAAGACCAGAAGTTGACGGCTTGATAGACTGCACGTTGACGGTCTTGACACTGGTAACCAGAGACCCTGTGGCAGGATCCACCAAGAGCGGGCTGCTTGAAGATGTGGTGGTGGTCGCCACCACTCCTCCCGGCTTGGGACTGCTGACAAATCTTATAGGCAGGCGGTGGCCACCAGTCACCACATTCCCCACCGGTTTCATTGTACTCCGGTTGAGATATACCACTTTGTTCTGACTGGAAACTGCTCCTCCTGGAGATTGGGTGAGCAATTGGTGGAGACCCTTGTTCAGCACTATATTCCCTGGCTTGGCGGTACCACTAGTGGTTACCATGCCTGGCGGTTTATTGGCCTCCTTGATGATTTTCTGGCTGATGATCAGCGGGCTCTTATTTCGAATGGGGGCTGTAACAAACAAATAAATGAAGTATGTATTTCCAAAACACATGATTTAACGCACCTGGTTTATTATCCTTGTCCGCCTGTTGCTGACCTGGGATATTGCCTTCGTTGTCGGCAAAAACAATGGGCATATCAATGATGTTTGACAAATCCATATTGCCTGAAGGGCTGCCAGCTGATGTCGAGCTTACGTTTTTGGTAAGATGCAGCATAGTCATACCATTGGCGTTCTTGAACACCGTGTACTTTTGTTGCCCAGTAGCTGGTGCTGTCGATGAGCCTGCACCCGTAGAAGGGGCCGCAGTCGCAAACTGCTGTGTTTGGCCCGAGGGCGTTTTCAGAGTGAAGATCTGCTGGCCACTAACCGATGAGCTGGGTACCGTCTTCACAATGCTGCCAATGGTGGTGGTGCTGGCGGATCCACCACCTGGCTTGTTCATTGTATAGTTGATCAGTTTGCTCTGCGAAGGAATCGATTTGATCTGGACAAACTGGTTGGATGGTATCATCTTGATCTTGGTGCCGGCTGCCAGATTGACTGGGGGCAGCTGTTTTCCCAGAACACCAGGTGTAATCACTTTGGGCAGGGCGGCGGCCCCACTTGCTGGTCCAGCTGCTCCTGAAGCGTCTTCGAAGTCCATGGAATCATCTAGCACGAATTCAATAGGTTTATTTAGTTCTTCACTGCTCAGTTTATGTTTGACTGGATGAGGTGCACCTTTTAGGCTACCAAAGCCGGCCGAGCCACCAACTTTTGGGAGGGGTCGTGTGCGGGGTCTTCCAACTGAAGGGGGTAGAACGGTTAGTAAATGAATCGGGAGTGCGAGCCACAAGTGACATTAAAGAAAGGCCCGAGATGAATTTACCCTTTCGCTTAGCAGCAAACGGATCAATGAGGCGCGGTGGCTTCGGCTTGTGGACGCGATCTTTGTTCAATGAATTGTTTTGATTGGGAATGGTATGGTTGCGTGGTTATTGGATTAACATGCGGGGTGAATAGTAGGATGATAAGGAAGTGCTTCAATGATCGTGCAAATTAGGAAAGTTTATACTTACTGTGAGCCACAAACTTTGACTTGGCCGGCAGACCCATTGAGTCGTCCTGCCCGCCTTCCACCTTTCGCTTGCGCATCTGCTGAACGGCCTTATTTGCATTTCCATCGGCTAGGATGTGCATTGGCTGCTTTTGCAGACGCTGGTAGCCCTGCTGGTGCATAAGCGACGTGGGCATGCGGGGTCCAGGTGGATTGCTAAGGGTTCGGTTCACAAAATCAAACACTTCCTCCTGCAAAAAGTTAAAGCACGTTAATATAGTTTTAGCTGAATTATTTCTTTGACATTGACTTACAACCACCATATAATCCACCATGGACTGTGTGACGCCCTCTATGCGGCGCTTGCTCTTTGGAACACGTAAAGCATCATCAGCGCTGCCCACGACCACCAACGAGGACTCGGACTGCATTCGTTCGCGCAAACCCTCCATTTCCTCCTGGCTGGTACGTGCTGAGTTCTGCCCGATAACAAACAGTATTGGAGCCTTTATGTCCAGCATCCGATCGTCGGGTGTTCCGCGAGGCCCACGCATCGTGTTGTAGGCAAATCCCATGCAAACCACACAGGCTACACTCTCAGAAAGAGCAACTTGTAGAGCTAAGGCTGCTCCTGCATTGAAACCGACGAGAATGATGCCTCGGTTAGGATTATCAGTGCGCAATTCGTGGATCCTAACTCGTGTAAGCGACACAATGGTCTCGGCCACCTGGTCCAGATTCTGATTACCAATTCGGTTGTCTAAAAATTATAAGTAATGTTAAATGTTATATAAACCAGAGTACAATAAATATCTTATATAACATACTTGTGTTGGGTAGTGAAATCTGCACCACCTGAGTAATAGTGGCCAGAGCTTGATACCACTTCTGCATGCGATCCGAAATTGTTCCAGTGATTGGCATAGTGGGCAGCACCACCATGATAGCGTTGTGGGTCAGTTGTCGCCCCTTGGGCAGTATGTTTGGCTCCCAACGCTTTTTCATTACCGGTGCCAGCAACTCCTGGCTATTGTTCAACGGTCTGCTGAAGAGCATCTTATCTACCAAAGTTGGCAACTTGGTCTTTAGCGTTTGAAGAATTTCTAAGTAAGAGGCCATGTACGAGGGCGACAAGTGCTCCATCAGCAAGGCATGAATCCACTGCGTGATGCGCGGTTCCCAGGACACGCTAGCCAAAACTTTTCGTAGCCTGGAGGCAGACTTATCTGCACTCACACGCCGATATATAGCCTCGTGCTGGCGTTTGTCGTTGGCCAATCGGGCCAATTGATCCTGGTCAAGGATGGCACACACCTTTTCGAATAGCGTCTGTTGTGAGGGCGTCCAGCCAAATCTATTAAGGCAATATTATGATTATCAGATATGTATATTAAAAAAGTAGGCCATGTACTCACTGATTCACGCGTGCAACCCAATCTTGTTCGTCAGAATTGTTGTTCTTTACGTATTTAGCAATGCGGGAGCACTCGTTCATGGCCTCTTTTGCGGCAATCTCATCGTAGGCCGGCACATGAGCCTGCTGCATCTCCGACAGTTCCTCGTGCTGCGGCGGATAGGTGTGACAACTGGGGCACTGCGGAGGATGGCGAACTAGTATGTTCCTCGCTGGTGTCAGACCATTGTGGACTTCGCTGCGGACCGGCGTATCGCGCATATAGCTGTGCTCCATTTTCTCGCCGAACGAGGATTCACTGGGGGCCGAAATGGTGCTGGACTGGGAAATAAAAACGAGGTTTATTAATATTTGCTGTTTTAAAAAGAGGAGTTAGTGAGGTGAGTGATTTTGCGGAAACTTGGATTGCATGCAGTGCTGGTTAATGGGTGATATGGTGCCTTTAGTTTTTCATTACACTCTCGGTTGGCGTTGAGGGCGACGTGATGACCAAAGCGGGTGATTTTATCGCCTGTGGTGCCTTCGGCGGAGAACTGATTTTAACGGCTCCCGTCATGGACGCTGCACTGCCCAGGGAGCCGGCCTTCACTACATAGTATGAGGCACTAGCACCGCCCACTGGCGCATTGTTTGTTTTTGTTGCGTTCGCTGCCGCCGATGTTGATTGTGTGTGTGTATGCGTAGTGTAAGTGTTTTTGCCAACACGAGTCAAAAATTTGCTGGGACTGTAGGTTATAATCGAGGAGGTAGCCTCCAAGGATTGGGGCAGATTTCCGCTTGTGTTTGCCATTTCCTTCATAATTAATGCTCAATTTCGCTTTTTAGTGCTGCCCTTAGCTGATTTTCTTCTTCTTCTACGTTGTTGACGCATTTGCGGCGCTGGGCAAACAGCTGAAATGTCCACTACCTATTGGCCGTTGGACCAAGCAAGTGTCACACGCGTCTCACACTGATTTTAACCAATTTTACCAGCAATTCTTATTGATTTTCTGATATTCGTTTGAGCAATAGCGATTTTTCTTTCTTGCAAAATATGGCGTGCCTGTTTCAGTGTTGCCATATCGCCGAGTAAAAAGATCCGGCAACTCTGGCACTGCCCCGACCCGCAGTCCCCGCGCTAATAGTTTGCGCTATTTCACAACAAATTACCAGGGGAATTAATATGCAGTGTTAAGAACCTGTGGAGAAGCTAATGCTTCAGCCTGTACAATACTTACACTCTCGCTAGGGGTCGGAGTGCTGGGCGGCACCAACTCCTTGTCGCCGTCCAGCGACTGGGCCGCGATTTTTTGTTCCTCCTCCTGCGACACATTCTGTGCCACATTGCCGCCGCTCTGCACGAAATTGTTAAAGCACTCAAAGAACGAAGACATTTTCCGATGTGAGTTCGATCAAAAAACAGATCCTTATTTACTTTTGACAACAAAAACGCAAAAAAAATAAGCGGAGCGTCAAAAACCGAGTGATCTGGGGCAGCGTTGCCACCTCTTTGACCCGTTTGGACGCGTTGTCCAACACAGCGGCGTGTATAAACAGCTGATCGTCTTTGTTGCAGAGGGAATTTTTCTGAAATTTCAACAAATTTTGGAAAGGTAGCGTGAAACAAGACTCTCTAGCGGAATGGACGAGCTGCAGAAGTTGGAGTACCTCTCGCTGGTCTCGAAAATCTGCACGGAACTGGATAACCACTTGGGCATTAACGACAAGGACCTGGCCGAGTTTATCATCGATTTGGAAAACAAAAACCGCACGTACGACTCTTTTCGCAAGGCTCTTTTGGAGAATGGAGCTGAATTCCCAGACTCTCTGGTCCAGAACCTGCAGCGCATCATTAATCTAATGCGCCCCAGTCGCCCTGGCGACGCCAGCGAAGAAAAATCCGGGGGCGACAAGAAGGAGGAAAAGAAATCAAAACTAATGAAATTGTTTCCCGGCTTGGCTTTGCCCAATGACAAGTTTAGCAACAAAGAGTGCAGCGAGAATGACGAAAAAGAGGAGAAACCCGCTAAGGAGCGTACCGGTGCACACAAAAAATCCGATATGAGCGATGTAGATGCAGCCATGTTGGAGCTAGAAGCTCTGGCCCCAGGGGAAGGCAAAGCAGAGGTTACTCAGCACAAGGAGTCAAGTTCCAGGGATCGACACAGACACAGAAGCAGAGATCGCGAACGAGACACCAAAAGACGCAGCAGATCGCGGGAGGATAGGCACTCAGATCGCCGCAGAAGCAGGTCGAGAGACAAGGAACGCCGTAGGCGCAGCAGATCACGTGAAAATCGCCGAAGAAGCCGGTCTCGCGAGGATCGCGATCGTGATAGGGATCGTCGTCGCAGAAGATCCAGCTCTAGGGATCGTCATGACCGGCGTCGACGCAGTCGCTCTCGATCTACAGAACGCAGGGACAGAAGAGAACGGTCCAAGGATCGCGATCGCAGCGAGAAAATGCCCCCACCGACCACAGCTATGACCGATGATCCGGAGGCAGGGAAAATCTATTCCGGTAAGGTAGCGAATATCGTCCCCTTCGGTTGCTTTGTTCAGCTCTTTGGTCTGCGCAAACGGTGGGAAGGATTAGTGCACATCTCACAGCTAAGAGCAGAAGGTCGAGTGACGGATGTTACCGAAGTGGTTAGCCGGAACCAGACGGTTAAAGTGAAGGTGATGTCTGTAACGGGCCAAAAGGTATCGCTCTCCATGAAGGAAGTGGACCAGGACTCTGGTCGGGATCTTAATCCTCTGTCTCACGCTCCCGAAGACGACGAATCTCTCAGAGATCGCAATCCCGATGGACCCTTCAGCAGCAGCACTTCCATGCTGAATTTGCAGGGCAATGGCTTGGATGGGGATGAGCACGAGTCCAGGAAGCGTGTGACCAGGATATCCAGTCCGGAACGTTGGGAAATCAAGCAGATGATTAGTTCCGGCGTGCTGGACAGGAGCGAGATGCCAGACTTCGATGAGGAAACCGGACTGCTGCCGAAAGATGAGGATGATGAGGCTGATATTGAAATTGAGATTGTGGAAGAGGAGCCACCCTTCCTTTCCGGGCACGGTAGAGCCTTACATGATCTATCACCCGTAAGGATTGTCAAAAACCCTGATGGCTCTCTTGCCCAAGCTGCCATGATGCAGTCGGCTTTATCAAAAGAACGTCGCGAGCAGAAAATGTTGCAGCGCGAACAGGAAATGGAAGCTCTGCCCACGAGCCTTAATAAAAACTGGATCGATCCGTTGCCAGAGGAAGAGAGTTCTCGAAGCCTGGCGGCCAATATGCGAGGGATGGGAGCCGCTCCCGCTGAAGTTCCGGAATGGAAGAAGCATGTTATTGGCGGTAAAAAGTCCTCCTTTGGCAAGAAAACCGATCTGACGCTGGTCGAGCAGCGCCAGTCGTTGCCCATTTACAAGTTGCGAGACGATCTGATCAAGGCCGTCACGGACAACCAAATTCTTATTGTCATCGGAGAAACTGGTTCCGGCAAAACCACACAGATTACCCAGTACTTGGGCGAATGCGGATTTACTGCCAGAGGGAAGATAGGCTGCACACAACCCAGAAGAGTGGCTGCCATGTCGGTGGCCAAGCGAGTGGCGGAGGAGTATGGTTGCCGTTTGGGCCAGGAAGTTGGCTACACCATTCGTTTTGAAGACTGCACCAGTCCGGAGACAATAGTGAAGTACATGACAGACGGTATGTTGCTTCGTGAGTGTCTAATGGAGGCGGAGTTGAAAAGCTATTCGGTGATAATGTTGGACGAAGCTCACGAACGAACAATCCACACTGATGTGCTCTTTGGTTTACTAAAGACAGCCGTGCAAAAACGGCCTGAGCTGAAGCTTATTGTCACATCGGCTACCTTGGATGCGGTGAAGTTTTCGCAGTACTTTTTCAAAGCGCCTATCTTTACAATTCCTGGAAGAACGTTCCCCGTGGAAGTTTTGTATACTAAAGAACCTGAAACTGACTATCTGGACGCATCCCTAATCACAGTGATGCAGATCCATTTGCGCGAACCACCTGGTGACATTCTGCTCTTCCTTACGGGTCAGGAGGAGATCGACACTGCCTGCGAGATTCTGTATGAACGGATGAAGAGTTTAGGTCCAGATGTTCCCGAGTTAATTATCCTGCCTGTGTACTCCGCCTTGCCGTCGGAGATGCAGACGCGGATCTTTGATCCTGCGCCTGCTGGAAGTCGCAAAGTTGTAATAGCCACCAACATCGCCGAAACTTCTCTGACAATTGATGGCATTTTCTACGTGGTGGATCCGGGTTTTGTGAAACAGAAGGTGTACAACTCAAAAACTGGCATGGATTCGCTGGTGGTCACCCCAATTTCACAGGCGGCTGCCAAACAGCGAGCGGGAAGAGCCGGCCGTACGGGTCCTGGGAAAACCTATCGCCTCTACACAGAGCGTGCATATCGAGATGAAATGCTGCCCACTCCAGTGCCGGAAATTCAGCGAACAAATCTGGCCACCACTGTACTGCAACTTAAAACAATGGGAATAAACGATTTGTTGCACTTCGACTTTATGGATGCCCCGCCTGTGGAATCTTTGGTGATGGCGCTGGAGCAGTTGCACTCTCTGTCAGCATTGGATGACGAAGGATTGCTAACGCGACTTGGCAGACGCATGGCTGAATTCCCTCTCGAGCCGAATCTCTCTAAGATGCTCATCATGTCGGTGGCTTTGCAATGTTCTGATGAGATCCTGACTATAGTTTCAATGCTCAGTGTGCAGAATGTGTTTTACAGGCCAAAGGACAAGCAAGCGTTGGCGGACCAAAAGAAAGCTAAATTCAATCAGGCGGAAGGTAAGTGCAGCCTCTAAATTCCATTTGCTCCAAATTCCATATGCTGAAAATAATTAATTCTGGTTTACAGGTGACCATCTGACCCTGCTGGCCGTCTACAACAGTTGGAAGAACAACAAATTCTCGAATGCCTGGTGCTACGAGAACTTTGTACAGATCCGAACCCTGAAACGCAGCCAGGATGTGAGGAAGCAACTGCTAGGAATTATGGACAGGCACAAATTGGATGTGGTATCCGCCGGAAAGAACTCTGTTCGAATTCAGAAGGCTATCTGCTCCGGATTCTTCCGCAACGCAGCTAAGAAGGATCCGCAGGAAGGCTATCGAACCCTGGTCGACTCCCAGGTGGTTTACATCCATCCGTCAAGTGCACTCTTTAACCGTCAGCCGGAATGGGTTATCTACCACGAGTTGGTGCAGACCACGAAGGAGTATATGCGTGAAGTAACCACCATCGATCCCAAGTGGCTGGTGGAATTTGCTCCGTCTTTCTTCCGCTTCTCGGATCCCACGAAGCTCAGCAAATTCAAGAAGAACCAGCGCCTGGAGCCACTGTACAATAAGTACGAGGAGCCCAATGCCTGGCGTATCTCACGCGTTCGGCGGCGTCGCAATTAATGGACTAAAACCGATTATGTGTGTAATCTTTTTGTATTTTAGACGCTTAGAAATATAATTTAAGTTTAAACTTCAGTAGCCTTTGCGACCGCGAAAACGCTGCCGGTTGTCCAGCTGAAAGGGGGTAAAGAGTTAACTAAGTATTAGTTGATCTGCTATAAGAACCTACCAAAGAGCGCTTGCACTCGTAGAATGTGTTGCGCAGCACCTGACATTCTGGTGGAACGCTGTTGTCCTGGAGACACTGGCGCGGCGTCTTGCCCATTTTGCAGCAATCGCTTTCCAATAGGCACATCTTTAGATCCGCTCGCACTCCCGCACACGCCGTCTCATCCGCCAGCCTTTCGTTGCCTTCGTAGCGCATCATTTTAAATACTTTTGTGATATTTTAATTATTATTTTAAATAAATCTTGGATCAGTTACAAAACCAAAAAACAGCTGATAAAACTATCTGCCGGAAAAGTGTTGGTAAACGGTTCACTGACAACCCTTAAAAAGTTTTTGGCAGCGTCTAACGGCGGGTACTGGGATAAAAATTTATTTAATAAAAAAAATGTCTTTCCATAAACAATTTTTTTTAATTACGATAACCTATCAACTTTTCTATTTACGATATTTCCGTGAAAATATCTTCTTCAAATCCAATGCAACGCGGGGAAAACTTACATGACGTTTCCAACACTACAGTTGATACATGTTGTTGTTTTCGCCCAAATGAATACATTGCAGTCGCCGGAAAATATTTTTTGAAGTGATTCCAATGTAGCTCCCTGTCGGAAGACCCGAAAAACAACAAAAATCGCCTCGAAATGGCCTACGACGAACGTAGTAGTGATGGCAGCAGCTCTAGCGAAGCTCCTGAGTCATACGCCCACTTGCTGGCCCCCAAATCAGGACAATCGCAGACGCCGGCCACCGCCATGCCGAAGCACATTCCCTTTCCAGAGCACGCCACCACATCCGAATGGCTCAGCGAGCTCATAATGTGCGCATTCACTATGGGCTCGGCCATCGTTCAGTTTATCAACATATATAGAACCAACTGGTGGCTGCCCCAAGCCCATACAAGGCATATGGTGGTGGGTTTAATCAGCTTGCGTAAAGTAAAACATTAATGGAACCTCTTTTGCATACCAGAACATAGAGCTCATCGATCCGTATCTTCGGTACCTCCTCCTTATACTTAACACCCGAAGACTAATTTACTGCTTACTGCTGGTGAGACTTAAAAAGGGCAACGAAAAGAGCACTCACCTCATTCGACTGGGCATCAAGTACGGATTTGGAGGTCTGGTGCAGCTGGCATTGGGCTTCTGCGCTATGAAACTCTACCAGAAGAACTCGTACATTCTTCTGCTCTTCCTGTCTTATCCGTAAGCATAAAAAGTCTTTCAGTCTTTCATGAGATACTTTAATAACTCTTCCTCAGAGTGGTCATCTACCTGTTGATCTTTGGCTTCCAGCTGGAGCCCTTCCTGCGCACCAGATTCGAGCTGCCTGGCGTTTATATCAACGATATGCCCGTCCACAGCTGCACCACTAATGCTGTACACATTCGGGACGAAGTGGAGACACTGCGGCATGACTTCAACAAGCGCTTCAAGCAGCTCATATTCACCTCCATGCTTAATGCCTACTACAGTGGGCTGGTCCCCTGCTGTCTGGCCATCAGTGTCCAGTATAACGTGCTCCGTGCTGCTCAGCACTGCATCATCGTGTGCCTCGGAGCCTTTAGCCTGTGTGCCGTTTTTCTGTATCCCGCCAAGTACAGTGATACCCTGCATCGGGCTACGTTGCATTTAGGCTGCTGGCAGCGCATTGACCGAGAGCCTGCGCCATCGCAGTTAATAGTGGCGGCCAATGCGCTCGCTTGGTCAAAATACTCCTCCTACGGCCATGGTACCGTGGTGAAGCACAATGGGGGGCTTTACAGAAGCCAGGGTGTTGTCACGGTGGCCACACCGGGCAACGCCAGCCATGCGAGATTTTATGTAAGTTCATTAGATTAGAGTTTTTCATTTAAATGTATTCCCTTAAAAACAAAAACAGATACAATTTTAACTATATTTAAATTAACATGTATTTGTGTCTTTTTCAGAAACTCTTCCACAATCCCACCATCATTTACTCCACATTGGCCATCCTTCAGGCGGCCGTGCTGTTGGTTGAGATAGGTTCACTAAGCGCCGAGAGCGTCGAGTGGCACTTTGTGCTATCCATTAGCTTCGTGGCCTTCACCAGTATGGGAGCCTTTTTTAAGCTAGTACGAGACTACCTTATCACCAAGGACCTTTACAAAGCGGAGCACGCAGTGGCGCCTGATCAACCATTTAGACTACGCATGAGAGATGCATTTATGTAATAAATATCCCAAAGAATAACATATTAAATTTTATTCGGCAGAGCTCTTGCTCTTGTCATCGGGCTTTTCACAAGAGACGGCGAAAACCCAGGAGCTCCCTTGCTTGTGGTCGCGCACCTGTATGCCGTGCTGTTGCAGCAGACTTCTCAACTCATCACATGCGGCCAGAAGCTGGGGGTTCTTTACATTTCCAGCTGTGGCTTTTTCCCGCATCCTCCCTCGAACGCTTATCACATCGTCTACTAAGAGAGAGGGATCTATACTATGTTCAGCGGATGACACCTTCTCCTGCAACGACTCTCTTTCCTGTAATTCGGACACACCGAAGGTGGTTATCGCTCGGCTAATGAAGTTTCCTGCCGCTAGCAGAAGATCCATGCAGTACGCCGGCTCCTCCTCGGCATCTACTTGCTGCTCATTAATGCAGCGACTGATGCTGCTCATCTGATCTATCAACACGCTGATGGCTCGTGCGGTATCAAAGTCATCGCGCAGGCATCTATCGAACTCAGTGACCGTGTGAGTCAATTGAGCCTTTAGCGCACCCTCATCCAATAGGTGGACAGGCTTTAGGAACTGTGTATAGGCCCTCAGATCCGCATGGAAGTTCTTGAAGCGCTGCAATGTCTGCTGAGCAGTGACCATTAGCTGATCGCTATATGGCATGGCGTTGCGGTAGTTTGACAACAAACAGGCCATCCGAAACTCGTCAGCAGTGTACTTCTTAAGCAGCTCCGAAACGGAGATGGTATTACCTAGGGATTTGGACATTTTCTGCTCGTCCCCCACCATATGCAGCTGACCTGTATGGAGCCAATAGTTCACCCACTGATCGGTTTTGTAGCGGGCACAGCACTGGGCCTCCTCATTTTCGTGGTGCGGGAAGCGCAAGTCCAAACCACCGGCATGGAAGTCCAACTGGCGGCCAAAGAACAGACCAGCGATGGCGCTGCATTCAATGTGCCAACCGGGACGTCCTTCGCCGCCCCAAGGAGCCTCCCATGTCGGCTCGCTTCCACTATCGCGCCCCTTCCACAACGCAAAGTCTGCGCTATTCCGTTTGACCGGATCTGACTTCTCCTCCGTCTGGACAAAATTTAGCAGCTTTCCATAATTTCCGCTTTTGGAAACATCGAAGTAAACAGAGTTGTCCTCCGTAACGTAGGCCTGCTTTGCTCTGATCAGCTCCTGGATGAACTGGATAATAACAGGCATCGTGGTAGTCACATGGCTGCGCACATCCGGTGGTAGGACATTGAGGCGCAACATATCCTGGCGGAACTCCGCCTCGTACGCCCTAGCCATTTTTTGCCAGTCGAGTCCGGCAAGTTGAGCCCTCTTAATAATCTTGTCGTCAACGTCCGTGATGTTCATGGCGGTGACAAGGTTGATTTTGAAGTAGTCCCGGAGTATTCGCTGCAGTATATCAACCTTTACGTAGGTGCTGGCGTGACCCAAATGTGCAGAGTCGTAGACAGTGGGTCCACAGGTGTACCAGGTGACCATTTGTGGATTTCGCAGGATCAGGGGCACCTTCTGTCGCATTCCGTGATTGTAAATGTTGATACCTGTGTGTTGCCCGATTGGTTTTCGCCATTTAAAGGACCGCTCTATTTGGGTTGAATCATCCGAAATGCTGCGCCGGCAAATACGAACAGGTCCTGAAACCATCCGTCCACTGATAGCCCGGAGTGCCTCTTTGCTGTGGTCAAAAAAGGCGGTGAACATAAGTCCAATTACTGTCAATTTAATACTTACACTCCGAGCATCGTCCTTTCCTTAAAATTTTGACTTAGGTCACAATTAAAAGCTATCAGTTTTATAAAATAATAAAAACATATGGTTGAAGGAGCGGTGGTTGCCAGACCTTAGAATTCCAGCTTAATAGAGTGGAAATAATGGATTGAGTAGAAGTAATCAGAAAATTTTTTTTCTATAATCATAGTTTATAAGACAACTTTGAATTGACAATATGATATAACAAAGCCATGAAAACTAGATAACATTTTTGAATACACAGATCCCCCTAACGAACAATGCTGCCACTCGGTCAAAAAAAAAAAACGAAGCCGGCAGAATGCAGTGGCTTAAAATGAAGCTCCGCTTTGTAAATCTAATTTTACTTTTAATCAGCTCAGCATGTGCCCAATTAGGAGGCGATCCCAACGGGTACCTTACTTACTGTCCCTGTATGGGTAAGTTTCTGCTTAAATCATTCAAAGCGCCCCTTAAACCTTGCTTTTAAAAGGACGCTTTGGCAATCAGGCGGATCACTTCCTGGGAGCATTGGCGTTTGCCAAAGCCCTAAATCGCACTCTTATCTTGCCGCCGTGGGTTGAGTACCGCAGGGGTGAACTGCGATCCCGCCAGGTGCCATTTAACACATACTTTGAGGTCGAACCACTGAAGGAGTACCATCGCGTCATTACCATGGCGGATTTCATGTGGCACCTGGCCGATGATATTTGGCCGGAATCAAAGCGTGTTTCTTTCTGCTACAAAGAACGCTTTAGTCTGCATCAGGAAAAGAACGATCCGGAAAAACCCAATTGCCACGCCAAGGATGGAAATCCATTCGGCCCGTTTTGGGATACTTTCCACATAGACTTCGTGAAGTCGGAGTTTTATGCTCCGCTGCATTTCGATGTCCACCACAGCAACGAGGCTGTTAAATGGCAGGCCAAATATCCGGCGGAATCCTACCCCGTACTCGCCTTTACCGGTGCTCCTGCTAGTTTTCCTGTCCAGTTGGAGAACTGCAAACTCCAACGTTATATGCAATGGAGCCAGAGGTACAGAGACGCGGCAAGGGATTTCATCGAGGAACAGCTGCCACGTGGCGCCTTTGTAGGGCTTCACCTGCGCAACGGCATTGATTGGGTAAGGGCTTGCGAACATGTCAAGGATAGCCAGCACCTCTTCGCCTCGCCGCAGTGTTTGGGTTATAAGAACGAGCGAGGAGCCCTCTACCCAGAGCTCTGTATGCCCTCCAAGGAGTCCATTATCCGCCAGCTAAAGAGGACTATCAAGAATGTGCGCCAGACCCAACCAGACAACGAGATCAAGTCGGTTTTCGTGGCCTCTGATTCAAACCACATGATAAGCGAACTTAGCACGGCGCTTAGTCGCATGGGCATCAGTGTGCACAAGCTTCCGGAGGATGATCCCCACCTAGATTTGGCTATTCTCGGACAGTCAAACCACTTTATCGGCAACTGCATCTCTTCTTATTCGGCTTTCGTTAAGAGGGAACGAGATGTGTACGGATTCCCTTCATATTTCTGGAGCTTTCCCAAGGAGAAAGAGCGAAAACATTCCAACGTGCACGAAGAGCTGTAATTGATCATCAGAAAGCAATACTTAAATACTCGAACAGGACAATTTTCGGTTTTCAGTTTCAAAGCTAAAAATCTTTATCAAATTTAAATAATTTTTCTGCCTATTTAAAATAATTTGTTTTATATATCTTTGTCAGTATGTAGTTAAGAATTATTTTTACGTCACTTTCAAAGGATTTTAGTTCTCAGTGTCTAAGCAAAATGTTCCATTTCACAAACTTCAAAAGAATTTAGTTTAAAAGTAAGTCTGTAAGCTTAACACACATAATAAAACAAAAACGAATTTAATTTAAGGATATATTAGAAAATTGTATATCAGAAAATTTGACATTTATTTTTTTAGCTTCAAATCCTAAAAATTTGTTGAAAACCGTTAAATGCCTTTATAAATCTAAACATACATATAGAATATTAAAGTATTCCTCGCATTTATCTAGCCATGTCAATCGTTTTTACTTATAAATTTATTCAAGTGAACCAATCCACACACTCTTGAAAATAATTTAGGTCGTAATTCCATTGCCCCGAGGCTAGCATTTGTTCATCAACTTTGCCGAAACGAGGAGTAAGTGCGCCTAGTGTATCAGCTTTTGGGATCGCGCCAAATCCAATTGCGCCGAAGAGACATTTGTAAGGCCCTCTCGCACGGTGCTAAGGTTCTCCTTCCAGGCCTGCAGCAGATCGCGCAGTTGCTCCCACTGCGGGGCTCCAAAAGTACGGTGCATTGTGGAAGAGATGTGAACCTTGTGGTTGGCCTGATCGAGACGGGCGCGCACCAACTTCGTCTTGAGCACCTCGATGACGAAAGGCTCCACCTCGTCCTCGTTTATCTGCAACTCCTTAGTGAGCGTCTCAAAGGTCATCTCTGGGCTGCTCTCGGCCAGTTGCATGAAGGTCAGTAAACGCATTTTCTTCATGTTCTGCTCATGGTTCAATCCTTGTGAGTTGACAAACTCTCTGTGGTCCTCGTAAAACTGCACATACGCTGGAAGCTTCTCGGACACAAAGATAGACAGCAAGTCGTGGATGAGGTCGCCCTCCAAAAACCGCACAGGCTTCAGCGCTAGCAGAGGATCCAGCAGGAATGTATTGGGGTCGGCTAAGGCGGTCACAATGCACTTCATGGCATCCTCGCGGGCCACACAGGCATTGTCCGCCGTGTAGGTGCCCAACAGCTCGATCATTACCTTGGATGACAGCTCTAGATTAGTATCCTTGGTCACGTCGTGCAGCAGGCGGTACAATTTCTGCATCTGTTCCGACGAGGGCGGGCAGTTGGCAAACTGGGACCTAAGCTGATCCACGCCGGTGAAAACCTCCAGCACCTGCTCGCACTGCTTGGCCACCTGGACCAGGTGGTAGTACACATGATAGCGCAAAGGTGAAGCCGTGTCCAGGTTGTTGAAAAGACGCCACAGCGACTGCAGGCACACCTTGCCCAGAGGAAGATTGGGAGCCTTGGTCATCTTCTCACAGTAGGCCAGAACAATATTTTCTCCGCGATCCAGGGGTATCTACAAAATACAATATCGAAGGGGTTTTTGAGGTGTTTGTTCTGTTTCATCAATTACTCACAGTGATCATGATGGACACAATGCTGTTGAGAATGCCGTCAATCTGCGAGGGCTCCCCATCTTTAAAGCAAACGTCGCAGACGCCGATGATCTTGTGCAAATCATCCTCCACTCCTTTGTTAGACTTTTCGGATGAAATCTCGGCTCCCAGTTTCTTAAAATACTTGCGCAGCTCTTGCACCTTTTAATAAATATTGTAAAATATTAGTTTTGTTTTGCAGAAAGAGGAAGACATAACCTCAAATTAAAAGAGGGGCTTTTCAAAAACACAAATTACATCGTGTACTTTCACTTTACCTGCTCGTCCAAGGACAGGTCTATGAAAACTGGATGAGAAGTCATGCTTTTGATTAATGTTATTCCACTTTTTTAAGCAAATGCAGCTGAAAATAACACGCACACACGTCTTCGGCGCTTTGACAGCTCGAAAGGAAAGAGAGCGACCGGTGCTGACGGTCTGGCGCTTTTCCCGCTAACCAGAGATGCTCACTCAGAGCACCGAAAATGATTAGTTTTTGATCTTTTTATTCCTTTATTTGGAGAAATTTAAAATTAGATTGTTTATCATTTAATTTTTAAATTTGCATTAATTTGTTATAAGATAATTCGTTGATATACAAGTGTCACTAAACTCTTAAAATGTTTTGAATTTTTTTAACAATCTGGCAGCTTTATGGGTCCTCAGCGCCGGGCACACTGAAAATAAAAAATTCCACATTATATTATATTTGTATAACGGGCAAGGGGAGCACAGTCGTGCCTGCTAATCGCGGCGGGGAATTATGAAATACACGGCAGATACGCAGCGTGCGGCTTCCTAGGGCCCGAGATTCTGCATCAGGCGGCACAAAATTTTCTAGTCAAACTCGTCCCTCAAGTTGAACTCGTGATTACATGGCCACCTCGGATTTCGTGCTGGGCGGCCTGGCCTCAGTCGGCGCCACCTTCTTCACCAATCCCATAGAAGTGATCAAGACCCGGATCCAGTTGCAGGGCGAGTTGGCGGCCCGGGGGACCTATGTGGAGCCGTACAAGGGAATTGTACATGCCTTCGTCACGGTAGCCAAAAACGATGGAATGCTGGGCCTCCAAAAGGGTCTGGCTCCCGCTCTGTACTTCCAGTTTATCATCAATTCCTTCCGGTAGGGATTCACTATACTTTTGTAATTAATATCAATTGCCAATATTCTTTTTCCATGCCACAGACTTAGCATTTATTCGGAGGCCATGGAGCGGGGTTGGATGAAAAACCAGAAGGGCGAGGTGTCCTACGGATTGGGACTCATGTGGGGCGCCATCGGTGGCGTCGTAGGATCCTACTGTTCAAGTCCTTTTTTCCTGGTACGCCAAATCTTGAAAAAGTCGCGGGGGAGATTACATAAACAGATAACTTATCTAAATGAGCCGCGTGGTCATCAGCATTTTGGACCTTCCAAAGATAAGAAGTTCTATTGACACCATAATATCTATATCTTACTACCACAAGATATTTAATAAGAAAGAATCTTATAAGCTTATCGGCCTGCTTATGTTTTTTTCAGTAATACCCACAAATGAAAGAATTATTTGCGTTTATTTTAAATCAATTTTATTTAATAGATGTATTTAATTTTGTGCATTACCTCTTATCCTCCTCTTATTTCAGATCAAAACTCAGCTCCAATCGCAGGCTGCTAAGCAGATTGCTGTGGGCTACCAGCACGCCCACACTTCCATGAGCGATGCTCTGCGGCAGATCTATGTCAAGAATGGCATTCGCGGACTGTGGCGAGGATCGGTAGCTGCGTTGCCGAGGGCTGCCCTAGGGTCAGGTGCCCAGATAGCCACCTTTGGCAAGACCAAAGCTCTGCTGGTGGAGTATGACCTGGTGACACAGCCGACGCTGAATTCGTTTTCAGCGGGATTAATAGCCGGCTCCATTATGTCGGTGGCCATAACGCCGCCTGATGTGATCACCACCCGACTGTACAACCAGGGCGTGGACGCCGAGGGACGGGGACTACTGTATCGGGGCTGGCTTGACTGCTTCGTCAAAATCCTGCGCTCCGAAGGGGTCTACGGAATGTACAAGGGCTTCTGGGCCAACTACCTGCGCATTGCGCCCCACTCAACGCTGGTGTTGCTCTTCTTTGACGAACTCATCGCCCTGCGCAAAAAGTATAGCCGTCAATGACCCCAAGGAGCCTTGTTTATCTAGTTTTACATTAAGTACAAAGTTTTTCGGCTCGATTGTAAAATCCACACTAATATTTGTTTGAGCCATGTTCGGACCGACAAAGAGATAAGTTAGTTGAAACATTTTGACTCACTATCAATAAAGATAGTTGAAAAATTTCGCATGTGCGAACTTGGCTCTTGTCTGTAGCGAGTAGCTTAACATCCTAGTTCCAATCTCTTAGCTTAGCAAAGCCCAAGAACCAATTTGTGCCTTCAGTACGCTTAACTTAAAGCTGTTCCTGTAGTCAGTAACTGTGCAATATTTTGGTCAAATAAACCAGTTAATTTGTTACTTTTTAATATACTTTATTGCAAGTCTCCTGCTTATCGCAACTAAAGCGTTAGTGATCACAAGATTGTGAAGTAGAACGCACGTCGCATTGATGGCTACGTCAGATTTTGTACTGGGCGGTGTGGCTGCCATGGGAGCTGGTCTGTTTACCAATCCCGTGGAGGTGATTAAAACCCGCATTCAACTACAGGGCGAACTAGCCGCTCGAGGGTCCCATGCTCAGCCCTATAAGAATGTCTTCCAGGCCTTTGTCACAGTGGCCAAAAATGATGGAATTCTGGGCCTTCAAAAGGGATTGGCTCCTGCTCTATGCTTCCAGTTTGTCATCAACTCCTTTCGGTGAGTGTTAGCCGTCATATTACACAAGAAACTCTTAAACAATTTATCCTTTAATCACAGATTAAGTATTTACACCCACGCTGTGGAAAAGGGTTGGGTGCACAACAGCAAGGGAGAGATTTCCTTCGCAAAGGGCATGTTTTGGGGAGCCTTAGGCGGCGTTGTTGGTTCCTACTGCGCCAGCCCCTTCTTCCTGGTAAGCGATTATGTAAATCAAACATTGGAGGTGTCTGGCTGTGGCAGACATTTGACAATGTCAAGCACAGATAAGATAAGAGCTCTGATTGCTGATAGCTACTTTTCCGTTTCAGATCAAGACGCAACTTCAGGCGCAGGCCGCCAAGCAGATCGCCGTTGGTTATCAGCATCAACATACTTCAATGAGCGATGCGATAAAGCAGATATTTCGAAAGAACGGAGTTCTCGGTCTCTGGCGGGGATCCATGGCCAATGTGGGTCGTGCTACAGTGGCCTCAGCCGTTCAAATCGCAACTTTCGGCCAGGCCAAGTCTTTTTTAAAGGATAACGGCCTTGTATCTCATCCGACGGCTTTGTCCTTTTGCTCGGGCTTAGCTGCTGGGTCCTTTGTTTCAGTGGCAATCACTCCACTGGATGTGCTTACCACTAGGCTTTATAATCAGGGTGTGGATGCCCAGGGTCGTGGGCTTTACTACAAGAGCTGGCTGGACTGTGTGCTCAAAATCCTGCGATCTGAGGGGGCTTATGGCTTGTATAAGGGTTTCTGGCCCATTTACCTTAGGAGTGCTCCTTACTCCACTTTAGTGCTTTTGTTTTTTGATGAGCTTACAGCATTGCGAGAGAAATACCATTTTCATTACTAATTTAATGGAGCATTGAATATAAAAAAACAACTATAATTGACCTATAAACTATAGTTTTGGGTTTTGAATTTCTGAAAAAATTCTTGGAAATGTTGTTGTCAAATATAATAAAAAAATATTTATGTAACGTTTAAAATATTTTTTGAAGTTCCAAAAAATAGAATCACATCGCATATGTTTGGAGTCCGATTACAATAGATCAGTGTTTCCCAAACTTGTCGGGACCGCGACCCATCTACACAAAAAATTGCAAGATCTATATGGCAATTAGTACCCACCAAAAATCTACCCGCGACCCACCAGTGGGTTGCGACCCACACTTAGGGAAATACTGCAATAAATATTTTAAATACATAATCCATATATAAATAATTTTTTCTGTTATTTTCTTATCGATAATATCGATATCACGTATATAATTTATGTGTTTTTGTTCACAGTTAAAAAATGTGTTTTCCAAAAGTACAACAAGTTTTACTTGCACAGTCCCGGTAAAAAACTTTCGTTGCGGAAAGAATTTTATTTATTATTGAATATTAAAGCGTTTTAGCATTTTTAAACTATAAAATTAGTTTCTAATCAAAAATATTCTATTTGTTCTTAAGTTGATGTTTCTGCTTAATCTAAGCGATTTTTACTTAATTTTATGTAAAGTAAGCTTTCGATACTATCGGCTGTGGTTACAACTCTGTTGACCGCTAATTGGACGACAGTAAACAAAATGATAACATGACATTTAAATCAAAAATTAAGCTGGAAATATGACGAAGTCTGATTTTGTGCTGGGCGGCGTGGCTGCGATGGGTGCGGTGCTTTTCACCAATCCCATCGATGTGGTCAAGACCAGGATGCAGCTGCAGGGAGAGTTGGCGTCCCGAGGAACCTACGTGAAGCCCTATAGACATCTTCCTCAGGCAATGCTCCAAATAGCTAGGAACGACGGTCTCCTCGCCTTGGAAAAGGGTCTTGCTCCGGCGTTATGTTACCAATTTCTCCTAAACTCCATTAGGCGAGTATTTGTTGATGCGTGTGGATTATTCTTCTTATAAAACCCCAACTTGACCATATGATTTTGACAAGTAAGGACATTTTTAACAGTCATCTAGGCACTTTTAACAGTCACTATTGACAGGATTAAACAATGTATAAGCTGTTACTTTTTGAATACTTTAAAATATTTGCTTATTATATAATACGAAACTATTACATCACTTTAAGAAATGTTGTTCAGTTTGGTGAGGTTTCAACAAAAAACAAGACAGTATCTCAGAAATTTATCTTATCTATAACAAAATTTGAAGGAGTAATGTGAAAACGATTTTAGCATTTTGTTTTATATATGTAACTTTTTTCTTTTCTTGTAGGCTAAGTGTTTACTCAAACGCATTGGAGCTAGGATATTTGCAAAACAAGGATGGCTCGATATCTTTTTACCGAGGAATGTTCTTCGGCGCACTAGGAGGCTGTACTGGCACCTTACTCGCCAGTCCCTTTTACATGGTTAGTTTGCATAACCTTTAATGAACCTGCTATCTAGTTTTTGCGCATTTTAGATAAAGGCACAACAACACGCCCAGGCTGTCCAGTCGATTGCTGTGGGATTCCAGCACAAACACACTTCAATGCTTGATGCCCTGCAGCAAATTTATAGGAAAAGTGGCGTTCCGGGATTTTGGCGCGGAGCTTTTGCCAGTATGAATCGAACTCTAGTAGCCTCCAGTGTCCAAATCGGCAGCTTTCCCAAGGCGAAGTCGATGTTGAAGGACAATGGATGGGTCACTCATCCTGTGCTGCTTTCCTTCTGCGCTGGCTTAACTTCGGGAACCCTTGTTTCATTGGCCAACTCACCCTTTGACGTGGTTACGACCCGAATGTACAATCAACCTGTAGATGAAAATGGAAGGGGCCTCGTCTACCGAGGGGTAGTAGACTGTTTCACCAAGATCCTGCGAACAGAAGGACTCCACGGAATGTACAAAGGATTTTGGCCCATTTACCTGCGTAGTGCTCCGCATACGACGCTTGTATTTGTCTTTTTTGATAAGTTACTTTACTTTCGCGACAGTTATATTTTTCCCCAGCATACAAATTGAAGGTCTATTTGAAAGAAGTTTTTTTCTGCGGCTTATGTTCTATTAAAAATACAATGACAGTATACAGCAGAGAATAAACATTTTTCCCATCTGACTTAAATAAAATAATTCAACTCTTGTTTTGTTTATGCTTTTACTTTTTTCTTTCAACTAATTTCCAAATAGTGCTTATTTAAATAAAAATAAGGGATATTAAACTCGTTGGTTTGATTAACCGCCAATATTGCCATCAAAGTACGACCAGCTGCTGGGAGGGTAGTTGGTATGGACTCTGGTATTCTGTTCTGCGCTCGCGTTGGGCACACTGCATCCGAATAAGTTGGGAAAGTCGGCGGCGTCGCATATTTTTGATTGACAAAGTACAAATTTAAAAAAGTAATGGCGGCCCAGGTTACTCAGGTGCAGCAGCTCTTCAACGGCTACAAGCAGAACGTAAGTCAAGCACTACGCGATGCTTCCAAACCCTGGACAAAAGCGTTCGATACTGTGGAAGAAAAGACCGGCGTGGACAGAGTCAATATTTTCTTCGGTGAGTTTTATCCTGGCGACGTCATCGCATGTCCTTCTGGGAATACCCTTCGTGATATTCCCGCTTGACCCCGTGGTAATTGACTGCGTAACCAGTGGCTTTCTTCGAGATGCAGTGGAATTTTTCTAGATGCTTATAAATAGCAACCTGTTATATATAAATGTAGCTATGCTGTATTGGCAATCAAAAAGGGGGGGCTTAATCATTGCCCGGTGACCAATTAGGAAATTAATCACTCGACTTAAAACCGAATAAGTCAAATTATATAGTTTTTGTTTTATCACCAGGCGCTACACTACTACACCCAACAGTTTAGTATTTAAGCATGTGATGTGTGCGTGTAAGCAGCTACGTAGGCAACTGCCGAAGTGTGCGTCTGTTATCCACAAAAGTTTCGCGTTTTGTGCTTTTCTTTGTTTACTTCAACGAAAGTACATTTTCTCAGTACGCGGTGAGAAATCCATTTCGCACATTCCATTGCCATAACCTCAGACCGATCTGTGGAAGTTCAGCTCTCGGGTCAAAAGGTTTAAAGTTTCAAACGTGAGACGTGGCGAAAGGCACACGTGGAGAAAATCCACATACCTGTGTGCGTACTAGATCAATAGAGCTTAAAGTTCGGTAGCAGCTCTCCGGAGTTCCCTAATGTGGCTCTGGGAATATATTATGCTAATCAGACAACGACGGGAGACAAGGCGCAATGTCAGAGTTCCTTTGGTTTATTTGGGCACAGGTGAGAATTTGTTCGTACTTACGAAAGGTAGAATACCCTCATTACAAAACTTAGTTTTATGACAGAAACATTTATTAAATAGATTTAATTTAGGCAAAGTTGGCAATCAACTGAGTGTTCAGAAGAGTAGCAGAAGATGGTAAAAAAAATTAGTTCAAATAAATATATAATCTTAATCAAATATTTTATTGGGTCATTTATGTCAACCTTTCATAGCAAACTTCAGGTCAAAATTATAGTACCCACATCTAGTATATAAATATAATTAGCCGTCATCTATCATGAATGACATCATACGTTTATGGCTAAACAACAGGCCGTAGTCCGTTCATCTGGGCGGGCAAAATGCAACTGGCCGGGATCAGACGCAGGTCGAGACATCTACTGACAACAGCTAAGGGTTTATATTTAGCCGACGGCATGGGGCGGTTTAGGAACCCCAGAGATCCGCGAAGGGGCGCCCTCAAAAAGTTTACAGATATCAGGCTAACCCCCTTTCAAATAGTTGGCCTTATCACTACACTTTGTAAGTTGAAAATCCCTTTTGACCACCCTGCGCCCTTTAAAACCGCCCCTGGCTTGGACCTGGTTATAGCCTAAGGGAAAGCACGACATTAGGGCAGTTGGTCAACTAGACGGCAAGCATGACAGTCGAAGAATTGGAGAGCAAAATAATCGAGTTGTTTGTGAAGAACGCCCGCCTGGGCTATGGTAGAGCTCTAAAAGTTGTTAAACTATTTGATTTACAAGTCATAAATTAATATTCTTAGGTGCTGCTGGTTTTTGCGCCCTCTACCTGATCTTCGGCTCTGGCGCCCAGCTGCTGTGCAACATCATTGGCGTTTTGTACCCCGCCTACATTTCTATTCATGCCATTGAATCGAGCACAAAGGAGGACGACACCAAATGGCTAATCTACTGGGTAACCTTTGGCATCTTTACCGTGATTGAATTCTTTTCGGGTGTGCTGACTTCAGTGATTCCCTTCTACTGGCTGCTAAAGGTGGATTTTGAGTGCCCTTATTTATGTGTTCTTCAGTAAAAAAGGTTTTTTACCCTTTGCAGTGTGCTTTCCTCATCTGGTGTATGCTTCCCACGGGACTTAACGGTTCCAATATTATCTACGCTAAGCTGGTGCGACCTTACTTCCTGAAACACCACGAATGTGAGTAAATTGTGCGCTTAAATTCTTAAGTTTTCTTAATAAGAATCCTCTTTTCTCAACAGCCGTCGACAAATTTATCGACGACGGCATGAAGAAGGCCGCTGGAGTGCTGAAGCGAGACTAAGATGCGGAAGTGCCGTAGTTCCGCCCGTTGCTCGCTTAGACATGCATTTGGTTTAGGGCCTGGTCATTACCCTCACCTCGTATCGGTTACGTTTTGCAATAAATTTTAAATCTGTATTCATCTTGTTGTTAATAAGAGCACCAGTGATCGCTGAAGAAAAAAAATCTCCGCTTGTTAAACGTAAAAACAAAAACGAGGTTTTTTATTGAGGATCTACGACCCCTAGGCGGTGGATTCCGCTTTTTCTGAAGTAGCTTCTGCCTCGGCAGCTGCTTTTCGGTTTCTCCAGGCAGACATGTAGGTGCGTGGGTGGATGGGCAGTAGTCCAGCGATTCCCAGGAGTTCAGCAGCCGGCGTGGACAGATGGGCACCTTTGCCCAACCAAAAGCGGATTCTTTCGGTGTTCAGAGCCACTAAACGCTCGTTATAATCATTGGGCAGGGGGTCATAGGAGCCAACTTGTTCAATCACAGGCTGATGCTGGTTCTTGCGCCTCTAAAATTCAATTTTTTAAATGATGAGTTATAAATACTTTTTTGGAAAATAATACCTCCATTACTACAATGTGATAGAAAGGCCGGTTGGTGCAGCCCAGGCGCACGAATCGTATGATTTTAGCCGACTTTGCGTAGAAGCGCCCAATGCCACTTGCTGGCGAAAGAGACATATTTGTTTTTTATATAAAGTACGAAAGTTTTATGAAAATAAAGATCGGAAAATGTGAATTGTTATGCAAAGCGTGACCGTCGAGGAAACTTTAAAATATACCAAAATCAACGGTCACACTGATAGCCTTAAAAGCGTTGCCGGACTCCCCATCAGCGATAGTGGCGGTCACCTGACAACCCTGGGCCGCGCACACACAAGATGGCGTCAGAGAACGAGAAGCACGAACACTAAGGAATTTGTTCAGTGGTGTCTGTGAATTATATTGAAGGAAAAAGAGTGTTTTGTTTATAAATTTAATTGCAAAAAACTGCACATCGTCGGGGGCGCGTGCACACACATGGACGCACACGCACACCCACGCCCACACGTCGCAAGAAAAAACGGAGAGTGTTATCAATGGAGTGCCAGTGCCCCAACGCCAAGTGATTTTTTTTAAGAGAAGACCGAGACCGAGGGACGGAAAAAAATGGCGCCCGCAGCCAGAGCAACTTGACTTTCTTTTCGGTCTATATAGTAGTTCGCCCCCGTCTCGTCGTCGGCGAACGAATGCGGTGATTTTCGTTTTCGTCGCAGTGCGATAGCCCAAAAGGAAAAAATAAACCTAGAAATAGACAGTAAAAGTGCGCTTAAAAATCCCCAAAACGATTTGTGTATATTTTGGCTGCGAACACAGCCGCAAAAATACCATTACCAATTTCCACTTACTACTACTAGAGGAGGCTAGTATTTTGTACGTGCTTTAGAATACATACATACATACCTACATATACCACAAGCAAGCGAGAAGTGCAATTACATTTGCGTTTGGAAATTTTGCGCTTTTTTCTCTTCCGTCCCCCCCGAAATCCCCGTTCCCCACTCTCTTTGCCCAAATATAATGTGCGCCGCCCAGAATCCGCCGCCCTTCGGCTATACCTGGGGTTTTGCGGACAACGGCAGCCGCGCCGCCGAATCGGTACTGGAGATATCGCCCAACATCAACTATACGGTCAGCGGGGGAGTCGGTGAGTTAATATAATATCTAACTCCTTAAGTAAAACTTTGCAAGCTGCCAGGATTTTACCCCTTCCTTTCCCACCCCCAAGTGCGTAAGAGTGTGTGTTGCTGTTGCTTTCCCACACCGAATCGTATTGTGGCATACACACAAACGCACACACGCACTGCGTTACACTCGCTCATTCGCCTCACCAACACTCGCTGCTTTCGGCAACGAACTGTGTATGTATACGGTTCGACAGGCATTCACGTACGGTATACGTGGAAAAACGAGCGACTACTGCGACATATATACAGACATACGATGTATATATGCATACGCCATCACACTTTATGTAACTGCGTTGTCATGCGAATATACGGGAATGGAGCGAATGTGTTAGAATTCTTTTACCATACATCCATAGGGTTTTTTTTCGTTTCCATTTCATTCGTAAACATTCATAATTTTGTATTTGTAAAGCGAATGCGTACACACATTTATGTAGCCCCGTGTGCAGAGAAATTCCCAAAATAAAAACACGCCGTGCACCTGGCAAATAAGTAAATAAATAAATAGAGCCAAAGTCGAAGTTCCCCCATCCAATTCCGCCCAATTAATTAGCGGGAAGGTCGTGAAATTTTTAGCAGTCTGGCAGCTGGCAGAGGCAATCGATGCTAATCGATATTTTCGTAGACTACGTATCGCTAACCCAATTTTAGTTCTATTAATAATTATGGCTTCCCCCTCTACATTTTCTAGTTGAAAGTAGGTTTTGTTTTCTTTTTTGAGTGGCAGAAATTTCTATTGTGCAATTGGCAGGAGAAATTGTTTTTGTTTTTTTTTTGCGGGTAACTTACACATTTGCAAACACGTCTAATTCGCCGCACTTGCGCGCCCGATTCTCTATGTGTGTGCGTCAGAGGCGAATTCGCCGCAAGTGCTTATGTGTGTGTACACGCACGCATACACGGCCAGAAATGACGTGTGCTCTTTGGTGTGCGTTGCGTTTCTCGTGCGTGTGTTTTGATTACTTTTGCCGTACCGTTTTGGCGCCCACCACACACACTCGCAGGTCACGATGTCCAATTGCACTTATACCAAGAAGAAGTAAAAAAGGCGGGCTTTTTGCAAACATCCCCCTCTAGTCGTTACCCCCCTTCACGTCTTGACATTGTTTATCATCTGTTGCCGCACTGCTGCCTGCGCAGGTGTAGCGTTTTAGCGTGGCTTTTGCTTATCAATCAGAGCGAGCAGCGCCAAAAACAACACCGCACGGTTAGAAGCAATAACCGCTAGCTCCAAGCGCAGTCTGCAAGCATAGCGAGTAGCAACTGTACTAGCCCATTAGGTTTAAGTTACTCAGCAAAAGCTTTATTCAAAACGTTCGCTTCATTCACACTTCAGAAATAGTGAAATATTTACATTTAGTTCAAAGTGGGTTTCTTAATTTAAATCATAGTCATAAAAAAATACTAAGCATATGTTATCTTTTCAATTGGATATTTCTTGGGATGGTTTTTAAAAGTAATAATATACATATGTAGTTAATAAAGTGAGACAAATGTATACATATGTATGTACATATGTAGAACAATATATATTTAGCCCGCAATCATTACTAATACTGTTTGTTTCAGATGCCCTATTTGTTATCGACGGATGGATCATTGGCTGTTCAAAAGGATGTCAAGGGCCTCACTGGCGGCAAAAATAATGTCGTACGCCGCATGTTTGTTGTAAACGATCCAAACTTTCCGCCTGGAACTCAGAGGTGGGTTTTGAGCTGTAACTGTACAACAGCCTTATTTCGATCATTTTCCCCTTTTTAAACTGCAGAGTAATTACCGCCGGTGGACCATCGACGGTGGTCAAGAAACAGGATCCCAATCAACAGGTCCTGAGCCTCGACAAGAACTGTAAGTGTATCGATTTAAAGCGAATCAAAAAACCCTTCGAATCAAATCAGTGTTGCACGTTATTGCTGTTACTGTGTTGTGATTATCTATATATTTTTTGGGTTTTCTGTTAATCGATTGTTTTTCTCTCTCTACTCCCGATTATTTATTATAATTATTTGTTTTATATTTTTTTTAATTCTCGCTCGATCTCGCTCGCCCTTGAATTCAACCCGAAAACCGAACCCCAAAATCCACCATCTTCTCCAAAACTCCCACTGTGCTTATGTGTTTGCCCGTATTGCTATTGCACCTGATCCACCACCGACCCACCGATCATCTTGCCAAACGCACCGCACAAACACAAAATCACTTCATCTCACACTCACCTCATCACTTGGCGGGCGGCGGGCGCGGGCTGATCGAAACTTCTGCAACCGAAACGAAATGAAAACATCGAATTAAAACAACAGATCTGCTGGTGGATCCGGCTACCGCTGCAGCAGCTGCAGCCGCTGCTGGTGGGGATCCGGGGCTCGCCCACCACCACACGTTGACGAACGGCAGCATCGTTGATGCCAAGACCGGACAGACGGTCCTCACCGCCGGATCTGCGGCGGCCAAGTCGCACTTTAGCTCGATCGGGGCGCTACATCTCACGCAAGAGGAGTGCAACGAGATCCTGATCAAGCGCGCCATCGCTGCCGGCCACCATCAGACGCACACGATCACCGCTGCCGACGGATCCCATCACCATGCGTCCGGCGGGACACCAAGTAAGCATCTAAAATCTGTGTTTGTTATCCCTGCTCCAGTCCCTCCTGCCACCAACTCCTCCACACACACAACAATCTGCCTGTCCCCCAAATTGAATTGAAGTAGTTACCACCACCGTGTACTACCTGACATATTGGCACATTCTCGGTTCCGGTTGCTTTTACCCGGTTGCGTGGGCATCATTACGTTTTAGTTGTAACTATAGAATTTTGCAGTAGTTCGGTTTGCCTAACGTAGCTTTAAGTTTGATTTAACCAGTGAACCCCCTAACTTGATTTGCATATTCAGTTTGTTCGGATATTTGATTTTTTTTCCTTTTGTTTCTTTTCTATTTTTTTGTATCTTCCTTTGAATTCCATTTGGCTTTTGTTCCGTTGGCGGTGCAACAACACTCTTAGGTGACATACTTCCTGGTATTTCAGTTCAAGTACAGAAAGTAATTCAAGGACTTGAGGATAACGAGGACTCGCAAGGCGACGCACCCAACTTAAAGTTGGAGCCAGGCACATTAGAGTTGTCCCCGAAGACCGAACTACAGGAATCAATGCATTTCAGCGAAGTAAGAGAAATAATTATTAAACTAATGCAAATGGAATAATGGATTTTCTCCAAATAGACGGACGCCACTATCAAGAAGGAACGCCCGTACAGTTGCGACGAGTGCGGCAAGTCCTTTCTGCTCAAGCATCACTTGACAACCCACGCCCGCGTGCACACAGGTGGTTGTTCTTGTTCCTGGCAGATTATTATAAACTTCGGAGCGGGCCTAATCATTGCCTTTCCTTCACAGGTGAACGCCCCCACATCTGCACCCACTGCGGCAAGAGCTTCGCGCACAAGCACTGTCTCAACACTCACCTGCTGCTTCACTCCACGGAGAGACCTTATCAGTGTCAGGAGTGTAAGAAGAGCTTCACCCTTAAGCACCATCTGCTGACCCACTCGCGGGTCCACAGCCGCGAGCGACCGTTTGTCTGCCAGGAGTGCGGGCGCGCCTTTCCGCTCAAGCGGCACCTGGTGACGCACAGCAAGTTCCACGCCGGCGAACGGCCATATGTCTGCGAGGAGTGCGGGGAAAGCTTTGCCCAGGAGAACCACCTGATTATGCACTCACGGTGAGTTGGAAATTACTTCAAAACTATTTTTATCTAGCCTGACCCCTGGCCTCTCTCCCCAAACAGCTTTCATGGCTCATTGAATCCATTTGTTTGCGCTGATTGCGGAGCCTCGTTTCCACGCAAGTTCCAATTGGTTAACCACGGACGTATTCACGGCAAGATTCCCCATTCGTGTACGGTGTGCGGCAAGGAGTTTCTACAAAAGCGAACGCTAGTTTCCCACATGAGGTCAGCTTAGATATTTGGCTTTATTTAATCGTTATCTAATCATTAACGACTCTTTCATAGACGCGTACACACTGGTGAGCAGGCGCATCCTTGCGTCAGCTGCGGCGAGGGTTTCCTTACCAAGGCCGAATTACATCAGCATGTGAGGACGGCGCATAATGGCGTCAATCCGAATACGAGCAGTGCAACCATTATAGCTAATCAACAGGTATGTGGCATAATGCTTTTCTGAAATTCAAAAGACAGAGATTGATTGGTTTCAATTTAAAACTCAAGCAGCTGCAACAGGCCCATCATCATCAGTCGGGACAGCAGACGCATCCGCAGACCATAACCGTGGTTAGCAATCCGGGTAACTCCACGTTGCTGACTGTCTCCACAACGGATGCCAATGGTGTGGCTCGTCCACAGTTTGTGTGCCGGTAAGTTTTGGTTTAAAATTCGCTGGAATCTCCCTACCTCTATCTTAACTTTATGCTTACAGAGAGTGCGGCAGTGCGTTTAATAGCCGAGAGGCCTTGGCACTTCACTTGCGCCTTCACACTGGCGACAAGAGCCTGATGACAGATCTGTGTGCCTTGACCGCCGCGCTGCCGGGACACTTCTTGAGCACGGCCAGCCTGAATCCAGGCACGGTGGTAACGGCCAATCCGAATCTGGTGGGCCAGAGTCCAGTGCCAGTGCAGATCATATCGTCCACCGGTCAGGTGATGTCGCAGACCACGCTGGTGCAGGCCGCCAACTCGACCCATCCGCAAGCGGTGGTCACCGCGGTGCCTACAATGCCCGTGCACGGCCAACAGCAGCACCTGCAGCACGTGGCCCAGCAGCAGCAGCAGCAACAACAACAGCAGCAACAGCAGCAGCAACACATCGTCTCCGCACCGCCGGCCAACAAGCCGAAATCGCATTTCTGCGCCAGTTGTGGCAAGGGATTCGCTGCGAAGCACGGACTCATGCAGCACAATCGGCGTCACCCGAACGGTGGATGCACGGTGCGCACACACGTGTGCGAGTGCGGCAAGGCCTTCTTCCAGAAGAACCACCTGATGCTGCACCAGCGCCAGCATCTGGAGACGAAGCCCGCCATATCGCAGCAACAGGTATGCTAGACTCCAGTCTCAGACCAGTGCCTCTCCGATAGCCCGATAGCCCGATAACCAGTTAACCCAGATCCATAACCTTATATTCCGTCACCAAACGGATCCGATCCGAACCGCTCTGCTCTTAAATGCTTTGATTTACACATCTTAGTTAGCGTTAAGTCTAATTCTAGTTGGGAGTAAGTTAGGCAGCCGTATCGTTCATGTAAAATACTAAGCATTTAAGCAATGTTACCGATTCCAAAATAAACGATTCTTATTGGCATCCCCAAAAGGCTTTGTCAGTCAGTCGGGCAGCGGCCATCTGTTTTAGCTTACTCTTATTAAATTGTTTAAATGTTTTTCGTGTCCTTCTATCTGCAATGCCCGCCCCATCTAACCCACCAATATATACCAATGAACCAATGAAACATAATCGCATTACCTTTTCCAATACTTTGCAGCTTGTTGTACCAACTACTTCTTACTAAGAATTAAACGAAACAGAAAAACTGAAAAAAAGTTAAATAAAACCACAAATGAACGTTAAAACCTAATCAAACGAAAACCAACTCGAGCGACATCCATTCGCACAAGCACACACGCTCACGTTTAAAGCTATATGTTCGTATTCAGATTCGACAGGTATTGAAGTCCGTGGACCGCACCGATCGGATCTGATGTGATGTGATGTGATGTGTGTGCGGGTGTGTCTGCCTATGTGAAGGTGTGTCTGTCTATGCGTGTTCTCTCACCAAATCTATAAATCAAAAGAAACCCATAACTCTGCAATGAATAAAATCCAATCGTATCGTATCAAATCGAATTCCATTCAAAGGCTTCAGTTTGCGCGTTTAGGTGTGTATGAAATATCAAAATTATCGCTAATTGTCTATAAGTGTTCCTATATATCATGATATTTTGTATGTCTTCCGTTGTTTAGCTGTTTTGTTGTTGTTTTTTGTCGTATGCTTAGAGATAATTTTAGTCGACTGCCTGCGTCTGTCCTGTATCTCCCTTATCATCTTTTAATGATTTGTGTGCTCTCTCTCTTTTTTCCCTTTCCCCGAAACTTGCAACACGTTGCTTGCCGCCTTTTTGCCTGAGCGTAATCTTTAGTTTAGTAAAAAATAAATTTTGCATATTAAGTCGTCAAGTCGAGAGGCTGACACGAAAAAAGACCTTCTCGGCTCGATTTAAATCTAACTCATTTTTCAGGAAGCCTCTGCTCAGCAGCAACTGGCGGCTACAGGCGACCAGCAACAGGTGCAGGTGCAAATACTTCCCGATGGCCAGCTTCACGGCAAGGTGATTAAGTACGAGATGTGCCGCAATGTGTTGCCGGAAGATCAGCAGCAGGACCAGGCGGACTTGAGCGCAGAGTAACCGAAAGCGGTTGTAAATACGTGGCAAGTGCAACAGCAACACATTAGTAGCGACCAGCAGACCAGCAGACCACCAGCTGCAACACCATCAGCGCAGGGCAGAACACCATCGCACTCGGAGAGACACAGGTAGATCCCTCCCAGAGGAGTCCTCGGAGTGTGGCGCAAGCGTCGTTAGCGATTCCCTTAATTGTAATATTTTAGTTAGTCCTAGGTTAGCGGCTAAGAAATCGCATTGTACACATGATAGTTGATTAGCGTTACCGACATGAACACACACCTTATATAATATATATATATACAGACATATATAGATTTACGTATATAGAGTATCTGTTAATTTTTGCGATGCCTTGGTCGCATCTAAAACAACAACCTGTATGAGTTGCAAGTTTTAAAGCGTTACGTTCAATTGGTTTTATGCATTACACGAGTTTTAATAACACAACTTATACAAAAACTTATATTCAACTAGACGACAAATATTTATGCCTAAGTGTAACCTGTATACATATTAACACGAAACATAGACGACTACGGATAGTTTTAGGCACTAGCAAGCGTTGCACTTGAATACGTACGTAACCAGCGGCTCCAATCCAGACGTGGCGTGGGCGTTTGCGTGGTCGCAATCGTGGGACTGGTATGGGTATTCCTGTCCAGAATCGCGTTGGTGCAGGCAGCACATTTCGAATGTACATACAGAAACCGGAGCCCGCTGCAAGCCCAGGTAAATGAAGAACAGGTCTACGACTCCAGTTGGAGTCTGGGCGAAAAAGGAATGTGGAGTAGGTGCCTGGCACAAAAACTAGCTAACACAGATATCCAACACGAACAGGGAGAGAAATCTCCAGCGTAGGTGACTGCAATTGTTTGACAACCCAAAACACACAGCCTAGCAAACGAAAAACTTGACACAAAATTATTCAATGAAATTAGTACACATGAAGCAGCTACAAGAACAGACACTCTTATAACCGACCCACATCATCCAATGCACGCTTGGCGACGTATATCACACTGTAAAAAATCGAAGTTAAGTCTTAGGGACGCGTTAAGGCGGACGGAACATAATTGGTAATTATCGTAATCGGATAAATGAAACAATAAATAATAAACCTACACTAAGCATATATTTTAATATGTAAGCCTTAAAGAAATACAAACGGAAGATATGAATTATAATAAACAAAACAATGTGTAATTGCAATGCGGGACGGAGACTTTTTACCTTGCACCTAAATACTTTTTAGGGGGTCTTATCTTAACTTTATATATATATCTATATTAGCCCGGCAAACAGCGATCTTTGGGTTTTCCAATCGCTGATAAGGATAGCGCCACATACAGTAAGTTTTGTCATATTGGGCTTATTCGGATCGTGAACTCATAATCTTGCTCACGATTGATTGGAAAATCAACAGTGTTCGATTAAAATTTCCCTGAACTTGATATGTAGACCCTGAACCCATCGGCTTTATTGTTTCGTCTCGCAGCGTACTGCTTAAGGAACTTTCTTTTGACAAAAATGAATGAATAACTTATTTATAGGTTGGCTGATTAAACAAACAAACGCAAATATTTGCCATATGGATTGTGAGTCAACTCGATTGCAATTTTTCATTAGTAAGTCGATGAGATACTTGTGGTTTGAGTGTGGGGAAGAAACTAACTGAGTGTACAATGTTTGTATGCAAATTCTGTAGAATTCCAAGGCAAAAGTAAGGTCAGATAAGATAACGCTAAAATATGTAGAAATTCAACACAAATTGTTGTTTAATTGTTTTGCCTAAGCGAAAATATTAGGCAAATGTTCACAGGTGGCTTTAAATGGAGTCAAAAAAGCTATAGGCTTTTGGTTTCCTGCGCAATCAAGACGGATAGGACCGAGCACGTTGCCGATGTCCAACATGCGCGGCTAACCGTAGTCATTACAATTCACTCAACACAACCATAACTTTTAATTGTTTATAATTTTTGAGATACAAGTGAATAAAATATTCGCCATGCTACGTGACTGGGCCTTTCCATGCCCATATGGACACCGGTTGAGTCAGTTGGATAAATCGGAGGTAGGAGAATGTCGTTTGCAAGTCTGCCCTAAAAGTGCATTGTGCGATGGATGGGGTTGAAGGCAGTAAAAAAGCACATTTTCGGAGATCTCGACATTTCGGCCAACTGCCAAATAAGGGCTGACATGGACACGTTACCTTGATGTGCATTTCGGCTTATTGTTAAATTAAAATTAATTGAACTTGAGGCTACGCGACAGCCGAAACTTGCGCATAAATTTCGAGCACGCCTCTGTCGTCGTTTCGATCTCAGAACTCAATTTCAATTCCAAGGAAACACTGTGAGCTGAGAGATGTCATCATCCGAACACTCGATACAGCGATCTGCGTAAATGTGCCTGCCTAATTAGTCGGTGGCCATGTTTTCCCGACGCACTGCACCCAGTGGCACAGTTCCCAATTGCCATTTGATCTGAATTGCATCGTGTTCCAGATCCAGTTGCAGTATTTATGCCCGTGCCCATGTCAATTTTGTGTGCCATGAATCGCTAAGCAGGTTTCACTGTGGTCGCTTTTATATTCCACTTTAATTTTGCATTTGTGTCTTACTTCTATTTGTGTGATTTTGTTTTGTGTACCCCGGCCAGCAAACAAGTTTTGATTGCTTTTGGCTTCGCATGAAAATGAGTTTCGGTGCTCGTTGCTCATACGCCGCGTATGACGTCAGGCTCGAATTAAGCAAGAATTTGGGCTTTGCTTTTCTTGATAGCTCGCTATCTGCTTAAATTCACCCGGTATACACACTTGGTTTGGAGGTCACTGGGGGCTCTCTTTCATTATGCAGCTGATCTATTGCACGCCCCATTTGGACATATCCACTTCTAGATACTTCGGACTTGCACCCACCCAAAGGCCGTTATAAATCAATTGGGCTATTGAACGTATCGGGGCGGCGTTATGGCGAATAAATCTTGATCTTAGCGTGGCTTACTCAGCTCCGGCGTTGACGCCCACGTAACGCCGCTGCCGCCCGGCTAGACGATCTCTAAAAAAGTATCTACAAACATGGCCAGCATGTGCTGACTAATCAGTCTCCGCCGAAGCCATTCAAATTTAATTGTGCATCCGACAGACACAGCCGTTAGCCCGGCCTAATTTGGTTTGTCAATTTGGCTTGGTTTTGAGCCAATATTGTTTTCCGACACTGTTTGCTACGCAGGCGCACGCCCTGCAAGTTCGTGCTGCTCTGTTTTGCGTACCTGGCAAGCTCAAACAAAAAGACCGCCGGCATCGGGCATCAAACATCAGACATCTGTTTGTTTTGTTTTTATTGGCACTTTCACAAAAGATCGATGCGGTCGGTGTGCGTGCGGTTTTTATTGGCTTATTGAACTCGGTCTTCGTGGCAGACCGGCCCAGGAGCGGTTCTAGAGTAATATTTTTGTTTAAAATTTAAAGTAATAATACTAAACCAAACGCTCATAAGGTTGAAGGTGTTTGGGTCACCGAGAGTTGACCTTTGTTGAAATGATTATGAAACTATTATGCGGTGAATGGCTCTGTTGTTCAGCCTTAAGAAAACTGCTCTCAGCGTTTTTTAATTTTAATTAAACTTCTTAAATTACAGTCTTTACCCAAGGTTAAAGAGGTTTTTGGAACACGAAGACTTCACTTCGGTTAATTTTCCGACTGAGATTGGTGTTAATTTTGTAGGGGACCTCTCCCCGAATCCAGACCCTCCGAATCCACGCCTGGAGCGGCCTACGCATCCGTCGGAATCCGAAACCTACGCTGGCCGGGCTCTAACTTTTTGCCTTTTGCGAAGGCGTCGCTGCCTCTCGCTCGCGCCAACGGCCGAAAGCCCACAAAAACGCTTCTGCCGGCGCCGCTGCTGCCGCTTTCAGCCGTTTCTGCCGGCAGCGCACAGATAGTCGCTCGAAAGCAGCTCCAGACGCGATCAGTACGTTTTGAGTTGTGCTTCGCGACGGTTGGTGATCTTAAAAGTGCTCCCGAATACGAACAGTGGCCGCAGTCTCTCGGTTTTGGTGATTTTTTTTGGCTCCGCATCTGTATCTGTATCTCGATCGGCTCCAAACCGCTGCATCCGCGACTCTCTCCCCACCTTGGAGCGAGTGTGTGTGTGTGTCCGTGTCGGTGTGAGTGCGAGTGCTAAGCTTTTTGCTCACACGTCTAACGGCTGAAAGTGTGTGCGTGTTGTTGGTGCCTTAACTTGAACTATGGCTCGCTTGTTCGTGTGCGCCTAATAAATATATTTAAAAATAAGTATTTCGACATTCCGTCGTGGAAATTATGTGACACACCAGTTCAGATCCCAAACAACCACGTACCAGTCATTCGCGCAATAATATTAAAAAGCCATCCGAGTGCCAAAACAACGAAGCAACGAAGCGAGCAATAATTGTGATTAATAACAACGAAACAACCGAATACCGACCGCAAATTAGCCCCATAAGGCCATTCAAATAGCAATAGTCCAGCCAGGTGCATTATTCACGGCTCCCGAACAGTGATTACCTCATCTGTGTCAGCGCTCCGCCAGCAAAATGGTATCAAAAAGCAATAAAAAGAAACAAGTGTCTCAGCAGCAGGCGTCGACGTCGACGTCGCAGTCGCAATCGCAGTCGCTGCCACCAGCAACATCGACCACAACATCAACGTCGTCGGCCGAGGCCACGAAGTTAACCAAAAAGCTGGGACCCGATGCGTTCGCCACTCTGACCACCAGCAACAGCTCCAGTTCCATGCAGCACGAGTCGGTGACCTACGGAGAGCCTGTGGCGAGCACCTCCGCCGAATCCGCATCCCTGCCGGCTGCCGGAGTGAGGAGCTACAGCAGCCGGAGCCAGAGCCAGAAGGCCTCCCAGTCGCACTCCTCCTCCTCCTACACAGAGAAATCTCAGCAATCCCAGCAATCCCAGCTGCACAGCAGCAAGATCTCCCGGGACTATGCCAACCAGAAGATCATCTCATCGATCGATCTGCTAGAGAGTGAGAAGAAGGAGCCAGTATTCTCGGTACCCATCGAGGTGGTGGAGATCACAACGCCCACGCTATCCGTCTCCGCCAGCGGGGGCAGTGTCTCGAAAATGTTCACCTCCTCGTCGATGTCTTCCAGCCAACAGCAACATCATCAGCAGCAGCAGCAGCAAGCTAGTAGCTCCAGCTCTTACTTCCAAGCCACAACCAGTTCCAGCCGAAGCGCCAACGAAACGCTGATTGCGAGCGAGAGAGCCGACTCTGCTACCGGTATGACATCATCGTCGGGTCTGAGGAAACAGGTTGGCTTCGATACCGACACCAAGGCAGTGACAAACACCAGCAGCAGTAACATCAGCAGCAGCAACATCAGCAGCACAAATACAAACACAGTCACAAGCACAAACGTAAACATCAGCGGCGGCGGCAAGAGCAACTCGAGCGAATCTCAGAGCGTGCCAAAGCTGAAGGCGGGCGGAACAGCTGATGTTCCCGCATCGGTGACGTCGCAAGGCTACGCCGAACCGGTTGCCGCGACGTCTGGCGCGACTACAACAAAGGCGACGTCATCGACGCGACGCAACGATAAACTGGAAGTGGCCAGCACAGACACAGCTGTTGACAGAGCTACGTCATCGACCCAGAGGACCAGCAAAGAGGTCAGCGAGAGCTCCGTGCTGAAGAGCTCGACGAGCAGCAAACAGTCGAAGACCTCGTCCAAGAAGGAGGTGTACGACGTGAAGACCAAGACCTGGACGGAGTTCAGCGATGGCAGCTCCCAAGGACCCAGCAAGACGCGGCCCACCTTCGAGCGGTACGTCAGCAAGGAGTCCGACGGCACCTCCAAAGTAACGTACAAGAAGAAGATATACGACAGACGCAACAATCGGTGGCGCGTGGTGGACGAACGGACGGTGGACAGCACCGCCGACACGGGCTATCCCGAAATAGTGGATGATGTCATTAACACAACAAGAACCACATACACCACCAAGGTATACGACACGAAGCTCGGCAAGTGGACGGTTGTGGACGAGAAGTCGTTCACTGATACGAAAGCTTTTGTGCCCAATGACATTGCTCGTGAAATCGAGAAAGATAATACCGATGTTGCAAACATAACGACTACAACGGAGGTAACGAAGGTAAGTCGTTGATTGTGCGTGCGGGCGTTTAGTGGACCCTCCCAAAAGCCAAAAGCCTCTGGGTGTGTGCTGTCGTTGTTCGATTCTAAGAACTTTTCCCTCAGATTTTCGATGCGAGCATCAACGACTGGCGCGTTTTGGACGAGAAGGTGCACACGGATGTCATTGAGAAGATCGTAGAGGCTCCCAAGAAGACCATTTACGTGGACGAGTTTGTGGAGATCGAGAAGAACACGTCGATTTCGGAAAACAATGAGAACATTACCCTGAACCTGAATGAGACATCGAAACACAAAAATATTACCGAAAATATTTATGATGAAATCGATTATGTGCGCACTGATAAGCAACGCCTAGACGACTCAAGAACCGTAAGTTGATTAGCTAGGCATTTTCGTTTAGTACTAAACTAAAAATTGTAATATTTATCACCAGCGGGGAGTTGCCAAGAACAAGTCAACGACACATAGTGAGAGGTGCATCTGTGAGATCTGCACATGCGGGTATGATTAACTGCTTTAAAGTAATTAGTTTGTTGTATACTTAAGTCCAAACCCATATTTTAGGCGACATCATTGCTCAAGCAGTACAACGAAATCCTCAGAAAAAACTATTATTCAAACGGATGGTAAGTGAAATACTTTAAATAAACTAATTATTATGAGTTGACCCTTTTAAATTTATACAGACAGCGTCGACGAAGCATATACTAGGATACGTACAAATACATGGTCGAAAAAAGATAAAGGAAACATTCCCAAGCAAAACGAAGACATTTTAGTGGACTACATAGTCATAAAGAAACCAGAAGACAACCTACGACCTGAAGGAGAGTTTATAGTTCCTCCTAGAGAGCCATACAAGCCGGGAGAAAAAAGGGAGAAAATTGTGCATACTGACAACCTACGCACGGAGGGAGAAATGACTTTTGTGGAGAGAGAGGAATATCAATATACCGTCCGTCCTGGATATGTAAAGCCCACAGACAATCTTAAGCCCGAAGGCGAGTTCTACAGTCCTGAAAAGCCGAAGTACCAACCGGGAGATAGGCCTATTCAAGTGCGGCACCAAGACAATCTTAGACCAGAAGGAGAATTCTACACCCCCGAGAAAACAAAATACACTCCAGCCGACCGCCCAACACAAAAGAAACCCGTGGATAACCTTAAGCCGGAGGGAGAATTTACGTCACCAGAAAAGCCAACGTACCGACCTGCCGAGAAACCTGAAAAAATAATCCGCAGTGATAATCTGCGAACTGAAGGGGAGATGACCTTTGTGGAAAGAGAGGAGTATCAATACGTTACTCGCCCTGGACAAGTCAAGCCAACTGACAATCTAAGACCAGAGGGGGAATTTTATAGTCCCGAGAAACCGAAATATCGTCCAGGGGAACGTCCATCTCAAGTTCGTCCTGTTGATAATCTAAAGCCCGAAGGTGATTTCTATACTCCCGAACAACCAGGATTCAAACCAGCTGAGAGGCCAGTTCAAAAGAAGCCGGAAGACAATCTAAGGCCAGAAGGCGACTTCGTAAAGCCCGAGAAACAAGTTTATAAGCCTGCCGATAAAACGGAACGAATAATTCGAACAGATAATCTTAAGACCGAAGGCGAAATGACATTTGTAACAAGAGAGGAGTATCAATATGTGGTGCGTCCTGATCAAGTTAAGCCAACGGATAACCTGAAACCTGAAGGAGAATTCTACAGTCCCGAAAAACCGAAGTATAAGCCTGGCGAGAGGCCTTCTCAAGTCAGACCAGAGGATAATCTCCGACCAGAGGGTGAATTTTACACACCCGAAAAACCAGGCTTCAGACCAGCTGAAAGACCCGTACAAAAGAGGCCAGAAGACAACCTGAAACCTGAGGGAGAATTCGTAAAGCCCGAGAAACAAGTCTACAAGCCAGCAGAAAAAACTGAACAAATTATTCGGAAAGATAATCTTCGCACAGAAGGAGAAATGACATTTATCGAAAGAGAAGAGTATCAATATGTTGTTCGTCCTGACCAAGTTAGGCCTACGGACAACCTGAAACCTGAAGGAGAATTCTACAGTCCCGAGAAACCGAAGTACAAGCCAGGAGAGAGACCGTCTCAAGTCAGGCCAGAGGATAATCTCAGACCAGAGGGTGAATTTTACACACCCGACAAACCAGGATTCAGACCTGCTGAGAGACCAGTACAGAAGAAGCCAGAAGACAACCTGAAACCAGAAGGAGAATTCTACAGTCCGGAGAAACCGAAATACAAGCCAGGAGAGAGACCTTCTCAAGTCAGGCCAGAGGATAATCTCAGACCAGAGGGTGAGTTCTACACACCCGACAAACCAGGATTTAGACCAGCTGAAAGACCAGTGCAAAAGAAGCCAGAAGACAACCTGAAACCTGAGGGAGAATTCTACAGTCCCGAGAAACCGAAATACAAGCCAGGAGAGAGACCTTCTCAAGTCAGGCCAGAGGATAATCTCAGACCAGAGGGAGAGTTCTACACACCGGAAAAGCCAGGATTCAGACCAGCTGAAAGACCAGTGCAGAAGAAGCCAGAAGACAACCTGAAACCAGAAGGAGAATTCTACAGTCCGGAGAAACCGAAGTACAAGCCAGGAGAGAGACCTTCTCAAGTCAGGCCAGAGGATAATCTCAGACCAGAGGGTGAGTTCTACACACCCGACAAACCAGGATTTAGACCAGCTGAAAGACCAGTGCAAAAGAAGCCAGCAGACAACCTGAAACCTGAAGGAGAATTCTACAGTCCCGAGAAACCGAAATACAAGCCAGGAGAGAGACCTTCTCAAGTCAGGCCAGAGGATAATCTCAGACCGGAGGGTGAGTTCTACACACCGGAAAAGCCAGGATTCAGACCAGCTGAAAGACCCGTACAAAAGAGGCCAGAAGACAACCTGAAACCTGAGGGAGAATTCGTAAAGCCCGAGAAACAAGTCTACAAGCCAGCCGAAAAAACCGAACAAATTATTCGCAAAGATAATCTTCGCACGGAAGGAGAAATGACATTTGTTGAAAGAGAAGAGTATCAATATGTTGTGCGACCCGACCAAGTTAGGCCTACGGACAACCTGAAACCTGAAGGAGAATTCTACAGTCCCGAGAAACCGAAGTACAAGCCAGGAGAGAGACCGTCTCAAGTCAGGCCAGAGGATAATCTCAGACCAGAGGGTGAATTTTACACACCGGAAAAGCCAGGCTTCAGACCTGCTGAAAGACCAGTGCAAAAGAAACCTGAGGACAACCTGAAACCTGAAGGAGAATTCTACAGTCCGGAGAAACCGAAATACAAGCCAGGAGAGAGACCTTCTCAAGTCAGGCCAGAGGATAATCTCAGACCGGAGGGTGAGTTCTACACACCTGAAAAGCCAGGATTCAGACCAGCTGAAAGACCCGTACAAAAGAGGCCAGAAGACAACCTGAAACCTGAGGGAGAATTCGTAAAGCCCGAAAAACAAGTCTACAAGCCAGCCGAAAAAACTGAAAAAATTATTCGGAAAGATAATCTACGCACGGAAGGAGAAATGACATTTGTTGAGAGAGAAGAGTATCAATATGTTGTGCGACCCGACCAAGTTAGGCCTACAGACAACTTGAAACCTGAAGGAGAATTCTACAGTCCGGAGAAACCGAAATACAAGCCAGGGGAGAGACCTTCTCAAGTCAGACCAGAGGATAATCTCAGACCAGAGGGTGAGTTCTACACACCCGACAAACCAGGATTCAGACCTGCTGAAAGACCAGTGCAGAAGAAGCCAGAAGACAACCTGAAACCAGAAGGAGAATTCTATAGTCCGGAGAAACCGAAGTACAAGCCAGGAGAGAGACCTTCTCAAGTCAGGCCAGAGGATAATCTCAGACCGGAGGGTGAGTTCTACACACCTGAAAAACCAGGATTCAGACCAGCTGAAAGACCCGTACAAAAGAGGCCAGAAGACAACCTGAAACCTGAGGGAGAATTCGTAAAGCCCGAGAAACAAGTCTACAAGCCAGCCGAAAAAACCGAAAAAATTATTCGGAAAGATAACCTACGCACGGAAGGAGAAATGACATTTGTTGAAAGAGAAGAGTATCAATATGTTGTGCGACCCGACCAAGTTAGGCCTACGGACAACCTGAAACCTGAAGGAGAATTCTACAGTCCGGAGAAACCGAAATACAAGACAGGGGAGAGACCTTCTCAAGTCAGGCCAGAGGATAATCTCAGACCAGAGGGAGAGTTCTACACACCGGAAAAGCCAGGATTCAGACCAGCTGAAAGACCAGTGCAGAAGAAGCCAGAAGACAACCTGAAACCTGAAGGAGAATTCTACAGTCCCGAGAAACCGAAGTACAAGCCAGGAGAGAGACCTTCTCAAGTCAGGCCAGAGGATAATCTCAGACCAGAGGGAGAGTTCTACACACCGGAAAAACCTGGATTCAGACCAGCTGAAAGACCAGTGCAGAAGAAGCCAGAAGACAACCTGAAACCAGAAGGAGAATTCTACAGTCCCGAGAAACCGAAGTACAAGCCAGGGGAGAGACCTTCTCAAGTCAGGCCAGAGGATAATCTCAGACCAGAGGGTGAGTTCTACACACCTGAAAAGCCAGGATTCAAACCAGCTGAAAGACCAGTGCAGAAGAGGCCAGAAGACAACCTGAAACCTGAGGGAGAATTCGTAAAGCCCGAGAAACAAGTCTACAAGCCAGCCGAAAAAACTGAAAAAATTATTCGGAAAGATAATCTACGCACGGAAGGAGAAATGACATTTGTTGAGAGAGAAGAGTACCAATATGTTGTGCGACCCGACCAAGTTAGGCCTACGGACAACCTGAAACCTGAAGGAGAATTCTACAGTCCCGAGAAACCGAAGTACAAGCCAGGAGAGAGACCTTCTCAAGTCAGGCCAGAGGATAATCTCAGACCAGAGGGTGAGTTCTATACACCGGAAAAGCCAGGATTCAGACCTGCTGAAAGACCAGTGCAGAAGAAGCCAGAAGACAACCTGAAACCTGAAGGAGAATTCTACAGTCCCGAGAAACCGAAGTACAAACCAGGAGAGAGACCTTCTCAAGTCAGGCCAGAGGATAATCTTCGACCAGAAGGTGAGTTCTACACACCCGACAAACCAGGATTCAGACCTGCTGAAAGACCAGTGCAGAAGAAGCCGGAAGACAACCTGAAACCTGAAGGAGAATTCTACAGTCCCGAGAAACCGAAGTACAAGCCAGGAGAGAGACCTTCTCAAGTCAGGCCAGAGGATAATCTCAGACCAGAGGGAGAGTTCTACACACCGGAAAAGCCAGGATTCAGACCTGCTGAAAGACCAGTGCAGAAGAAGCCAGAAGACAACCTGAAACCAGAGGGAGAATTCTACAGTCCCGAGAAACCGAAGTACAAGCCAGGGGAGAGACCTTCTCAAGTCAGGCCAGAGGATAATCTCAGACCAGAGGGAGAGTTCTACACACCGGAAAAGCCAGGATTCAGACCAGCTGAAAGACCCGTACAAAAGAGGCCAGAAGACAACCTGAAACCTGAGGGAGAATTCGTAAAGCCCGAAAAACAAGTCTACAAGCCAGCCGAAAAAACTGAAAAAATTATTCGGAAAGATAATCTACGCACGGAAGGAGAAATGACATTTGTTGAGAGAGAAGAGTATCAATATGTTGTGCGACCCGATCAAGTTAGGCCTACGGACAACCTGAAACCTGAAGGAGAATTCTACAGTCCCGAGAAACCGAAGTACAAGCCAGGGGAGAGACCTTCTCAAGTCAGGCCAGAGGATAATCTCAGACCAGAGGGTGAGTTCTACACACCGGAAAAACCAGGATTCAGACCAGCTGAAAGACCAGTGCAGAAGAAGCCAGAAGACAACCTGAAACCAGAAGGAGAATTCTACAGTCCGGAGAAACCGAAATACAAGCCAGGAGAGAGACCTTCTCAAGTCAGGCCAGAGGATAATCTCAGACCAGAGGGAGAGTTCTACACACCGGAAAAGCCAGGATTCAGACCAGCTGAAAGACCCGTACAAAAGAGGCCAGAAGACAACCTGAAACCTGAGGGAGAATTCGTAAAGCCCGAAAAACAAGTCTACAAGCCAGCCGAAAAAACTGAAAAAATGATTCGGAAAGATAATCTACGCACGGAAGGAGAAATGACATTTGTTGAGAGAGAAGAGTATCAATATGTTGTGCGACCCGATCAAGTTAGGCCTACGGACAACCTGAAACCTGAAGGAGAATTCTACAGTCCCGAGAAACCGAAGTACAAGCCAGGGGAGAGACCTTCTCAAGTCAGGCCAGAGGATAATCTCAGACCAGAGGGTGAGTTCTACACACCGGAAAAACCAGGATTCAGACCAGCTGAAAGACCAGTGCAGAAGAAGCCAGAAGACAACCTGAAACCAGAAGGAGAATTCTACAGTCCTGAGAAACCGAAATACAAGCCAGGAGAGAGACCTTCTCAAGTCAGGCCAGAGGATAATCTCAGACCAGAGGGTGAGTTCTACACACCTGAAAAGCCAGGATTCAGACCAGCTGAAAGACCCGTACAAAAGAGGCCAGAAGACAACCTGAAACCTGAGGGAGAATTCGTAAAGCCCGAAAAACAAGTCTACAAGCCAGCCGAAAAAACTGAAAAAATTATTCGGAAGGATAATCTACGCACGGAAGGAGAAATGACATTTGTTGAGAGAGAAGAGTATCAATATGTTGTGCGACCCGACCAAGTTAGGCCTACGGACAACCTGAAACCTGAAGGAGAATTCTACAGTCCCGAGAAACCGAAGTACAAGCCAGGGGAGAGACCTTCTCAAGTCAGGCCAGAGGATAATCTCAGACCAGAGGGTGAGTTCTACACACCGGAAAAACCAGGATTCAGACCAGCTGAAAGACCAGTGCAGAAGAAGCCAGAAGACAACCTGAAACCAGAAGGAGAATTCTACAGTCCCGAGAAACCGAAATACAAGCCAGGAGAGAGACCTTCTCAAGTCAGGCCAGAGGATAATCTTCGACCAGAAGGTGAGTTCTACACACCCGACAAACCAGGATTCAGACCTGCTGAAAGACCAGTGCAGAAGAAGCCAGAAGACAACCTGAAACCAGAAGGAGAATTCTACAGTCCTGAGAAACCGAAGTACAAGCCAGGAGAGAGACCTTCTCAAGTCAGGCCAGAGGATAATCTCAGACCAGAGGGAGAGTTCTACACACCGGAAAAACCAGGATTCAGACCTGCTGAAAGACCAGTGCAGAAGAAACCGGAAGACAACCTGAAACCTGAAGGAGAATTCTACAGTCCCGAGAAACCGAAGTACAAGCCAGGGGAGAGACCTTCTCAAGTCAGGCCAGAGGATAATCTCCGACCGGAGGGTGAGTTCTACACACCGGAAAAGCCAGGATTCAGACCAGCTGAAAGACCCATACAAAAGAGGCCAGAAGACAACCTGAAACCTGAGGGAGAATTCGTAAAGCCCGAAAAACAAGTCTACAAGCCAGCCGAAAAAACTGAAAAAATTATTCGGAAAGATAATCTACGCACGGAAGGAGAAATGACATTTGTTGAGAGAGAAGAGTATCAATATGTTGTGCGACCCGACCAAGTTAGGCCTACGGACAACCTGAAACCTGAAGGAGAATTCTACAGTCCGGAGAAACCGAAATACAAGCCAGGGGAGAGACCTTCTCAAGTCAGGCCAGAGGATAATCTTCGACCAGAAGGTGAGTTCTACACACCCGACAAACCAGGATTCAGACCTGCTGAAAGACCAGTGCAGAAGAAGCCAGAAGACAACCTGAAACCTGAAGGAGAATTCTACAGTCCCGAGAAACCGAAGTACAAGCCAGGAGAGAGACCTTCTCAAGTCAGGCCAGAGGATAATCTCAGACCAGAGGGAGAGTTCTACACACCGGAAAAACCTGGATTCAGACCAGCTGAAAGACCAGTGCAGAAGAAGCCAGAAGACAACCTGAAACCAGAAGGAGAATTCTACAGTCCCGAGAAACCGAAGTACAAGCCAGGGGAGAGACCTTCTCAAGTCAGGCCAGAGGATAATCTCCGACCGGAGGGTGAGTTCTACACACCGGAAAAGCCAGGATTCAGACCAGCTGAAAGACCCGTACAAAAGAGGCCAGAAGACAACCTGAAACCTGAGGGAGAATTCGTAAAGCCCGAAAAACAAGTCTACAAGCCAGCCGAAAAAACTGAAAAAATTATTCGGAAAGATAATCTACGCACGGAAGGAGAAATGACATTTGTTGAGAGAGAAGAGTATCAATATGTTGTGCGACCCCACCAAGTTAGGCCTACGGACAACCTGAAACCTGAAGGAGAATTCTACAGTCCGGAGAAACCGAAATACAAGCCAGGGGAGAGACCTTCTCAAGTCAGGCCAGAGGATAATCTTCGACCAGAAGGTGAGTTCTACACACCCGACAAACCAGGATTCAGACCTGCTGAAAGACCAGTGCAGAAGAAGCCAGAAGACAACCTGAAACCTGAAGGAGAATTCTACAGTCCGGAGAAACCGAAATACAAGCCAGGGGAGAGACCTTCTCAAGTCAGGCCAGAGGATAATCTACGACCAGAAGGTGAGTTCTACACACCCGACAAACCAGGATTCAGACCTGCTGAAAGACCAGTGCAGAAGAAGCCAGAAGACAACTTGAAACCTGAAGGAGAATTCTACAGTCCGGAGAAACCGAAATACAAGCCAGGGGAGAGACCTTCTCAAGTCAGACCAGAGGATAATCTCAGACCAGAGGGTGAGTTCTACACACCGGAAAAGCCAGGATTCAGACCAGCTGAAAGACCAGTGCAGAAGAAGCCAGAAGACAACCTGAAACCTGAAGGAGAATTCTACAGTCCCGAAAAGCAAAAGTACAGGCCTGGTCAGCGTCCGTCGCAAGTTCGACCGGAGGATAATTTGAGGCCCGAAGGCGATTTTTACGCTCCTGAAAAGTCAGGATATAAACCTGGAGAACGGCCTGTGCCCAAAAAGCCTATTGATAATCTTAAACCTGAAGGGGACTTTGCAAAGCCAGAAAAACAGGTTTACAAGCCTGCCGAAAAAACTGAGAAGATCATCCAAAAGGACAACTTACGAACTGAAGGTGAAATGACTTTTGTGGAGAAAAAAGAGTATCATTATGTTACAAGACCTGAGCAAGTAAAGCCCACTGACAACTTAAAGCCTGAAGGCGAGTTTTACAGTCCCGAAAAATCGAAATATCAACCAGCTGAACGAGTTACTATTGTAAGACAGAAGGATAACCTAAAAGTGGAAGGGGAGTTTTACGTCCAGGAAAAGCCTGAATTTAGGCCTGTTGAAAGACCAAAGCAGAAGAAACCTCATGACAACCTGAAACCTGAGGGTGAGATGGTGATCCCAGAAAAAACGAAATATAAGCCTGCCGACAAGGTCACAAAGGTAATTCATAAGGACAACCTTCGCACTGAGGGAGAAATGACATTCACTGAAAAAACAGAGTACCATCATGTCGTACGACCCTCTCCAGTTAAGCCAGAAGATAATTTAAAAACGACTGGCAAGCTTTACGTACCTGAAAAGCCAACTCCAGCAAATGGAGAACGTCCCGAGCCGGTTAGACCTGTAGACAATCTCAAACCCGAAGGCGTTATGTACACCCCGAGCAAACCGAAATATGAGCCGGCCACCCGTCCAGAACAAAAGAAATATAGTGATAACTTAAAGCCGGAAGGTAAGATGCACATCCCAGAAAAAGAAGGCTACCGCCCAGCGGACAGGGTAAAGACGGTCATTAGGAAAGATAATTTAAAAACCGAAGGGGAAATGACTTTCACCCAGAAGGAGGAATACCATCATGTCAGACGACCAGATCAAGTAAAGCCAAGCGATAACCTAAAAGTGGAAGGCGAATTCTATACACCCAACAAGACTGCCTTTAGGCCTGCGGAACGACCCGTTCAAAAGAAACCTAAGGACAACCTTAAGCCGGAGGGAGAATTTTATAGGAGAACCGATCGAACTGAAACCGATAGCACTACGGTGACAGAAACCATTAGAAGGGAAACGCCAAAGCGTCCGGTTGACAACCTAAAGCTTGAAGGCTCGATGACAGTTACAAGAAGGGATGACTATAAGAGTACCGCAAACAAAACCATCGTTGATAAGACTCAACGCACTCAAAAAATCAATCACAACAGTTCCTCCATTACTTTGGGAAGTGACACTGCAATACTCAAGACGACCAACCAGATGAACTATGTGTCCGGCAAGGACGCCGTCAAGCAAGTCGATTCCAATAGTAAAAATCCAGTTGACGGTCTAATTGTTGTGTCCACAACGAAAGTGACCACTGTGGTAGGAGGGCGTCACAAGAAGGAGCCCGAAACCGAGTATGTCAAGAGGCCGGCCAAGATTAACGTTATTGAAAATGTTGCCAAGAATACAACGACGACCAACATCGAAAACATTCAAAACATTCACAAGGAGACCACGTCGATGCAGAGAAACCTCAACGTAGTCCAAAACTCTGCAGTGACCACAGAAAATATCAGAGGATCTGATGTATCTACCAGCGCTATTGAATCGAATCGCAGACAAGTCACCGGTAACATCACAGGGGACACTAGCTCGCGATTGGTGTCAGGTGGCACAACAACAACGAACATTGTAACTGGCGATAACTCATCTACTCGCGTGGTTTCTGGCAGAAACGTTACCAGCAATGTGACAGAGGATTCTTCAACGCGAGTTGTCTCAGGAAGAAACGTCTCCAGCAATGTTATTGGAGAATCGTCAACAACCACCCGTACGGTTTCCGGAAGAAATGTGTCTAATAACATTGTTGGAGACACCACAAGCCGAGTGCTCTCTGGCAGCACAGTGGGCCACAATATCACCGATGATTCTACATCGCGAGTGGTCTCCGGAGGCAGAAGCTCCACCAACAACATTGTGACCGGAAACACAACCACTTCGCAGATGAGCACTTCGAAGCACTTCCATCACCGCAAGAGCGAGTTCTCCTCGGAGGCCGACGTCTCGAACACGGTCTTCCATCGCAAGAACGTAACCAGCGACTTGAACGCGGCCAATGGCAGCCTGACCTCGAACGGAAAGATGCAACGCAAGAGCATACTGAATCTGCACGAGCAGCCCTCTAGCACCACCATCCATGGTGGGGAGCGACAGAGCTACAGTAGCATTCACCGCCAGAATCGGGAGTCTGACGCGAACTCCACCTTCACCAGCGAGCGGCGCACCTGCAATGTGCACAAGGATAACAGGGAGCACAACGTGAAGAACTCATCTTCCATGTCCCGAATCATTTCTGGCGGTTCCGCCGGAACCGACAGCAGATCGAATGTCGAACGGTCGACGGTGACGCGCACCCAAGTGATTGGGGGGTGGTGGCATCGATTTTCCGTCCCAATCTCACTCGCACTCGCACTCGCACTCCGGAAGCCTGACGACCCGTCACCGAGGAAACCAGCATGTGTCCAGCTTGGGCGGCGGCATCGATTTCCCCTCCTACAGCAGTGCCCACGGCGGACACACCGAGCGTGTGGTCACCCGCCGCGGCAACCAGTCCTCAATTAGTCTCGGCAACGACAAGTTCACCGGCTCCAGTCTGTACAAGAGCGAATACATTACTGCCCCGAAAACGACGTGTGCTGTGCATAAGATTAAGCAAGGTGCATTCCAACATACCAGGAGTACTCAAGAACACAAGTTCTTCAAGACCTCAAACTAACAGAGCCCCCCTACGGCTATACAGATATCTTTTGCTTCACTAACCCACATATCCCACATTAATAGTAAGCTAAGCTTCCATGACAATATATGTTTTATACAATATATACAAACCAATTCGCAAACGAAGATTAACAATAAATATATCAAATTTTTGAAACGAACTTGCATTTCTTTTTTTGGCCGAAAGTGGGCTGGTTTAGGATCAACTGGAGATGACGTCTTTATTGAGTTTAAAAGAGGCTAGTGTCGTTTTAGAGGCTAGTATGTAAAGGTAACTGTATATTTAAACGTTAAAAAAATCCGCTCGGCTATATATAAACAATGAGTTCTATCTATAACACTCGTACATTTCGTTTTGTATTTGTATTTGTATTTGTATAATGGTGTACATATGCAGTTTATTGTTTGCTCTGTTCAATTTGTCTATAACTTATTTTGCATATCAACACAATAAATATTTCTCTTCATATTCGTACATATGTATATTTATACTTATATATTCATCGATTTACTTAGCTTATGTGTTGTATATATTATAAATCATCAATATTTATTATATTTTTGTTTGGAAGACATTTGTTCGCTTGTTTGGAAGACTTGCGTTTCGTTTCTTACAGACTAATATTATTGTTTTTACTTTCGTTTCGATAGCACGGTGTGCCTAACTGAATCTTGTGCACTTTGGGCACAGCCAAATGATGACGGAGCATCTGGAAGACTTGCCGCGCCCAAAGGTGCAAAGAATCACAAAATAAGAATCTTTTGATTAGACAGTTTACACTCGACTTAGAATGGAAGACCGATCTCAAATGCATTTATCAGGGCATTGCCCGAATCGTAGATGCCAATGACGCCAAAGAGCACGCCCAGCCCGATGATGAGGTAGTCTTTGGCTATTTCCTTCTGGTCGAGCAGGTGGCCCTTGATCTTGATGTGGAAATAGCAGGGCCAGATAAAGCTGAGCATGGTGCCGGTGAAGCTGCCAATGAAACCCATCAGAATGGAGAAGTGGGGAATGAAGATGGCCATCAGGATGGTGGACACAATCACGCCGACGCGAAAGCCCAGGCCCCACACCTTCAGTTCCCCGTCCAGGTTCCAGATGGTCGGGAACTTGGTCTTCGGCGGACCGCGGAAGAAGTTCCGCTCGAGCAGCTCGCAGGCCGCGTAGTAGGGCAAGGGGTAGCTGAGCAGGGCCTTAATGACCAGGAAGAAGTTCACCATGCCCTTGAAGCCCTGCGAGTGCAGGTTGTTGGTGATCACCTGCTGCGTGTCGTTCTGGAAGGTCAGGAAGCAGATGTACCCGAATCCCGCCTTGAAGACGGCGGCCGCGATGTGCGACCAGTCCAGCATCCAGTTGAACTTGGAGCGGTCGATCATGTTGCCCTCGAGCGTGGGCAGGAAGATCTGGGAGGTGTACGAGAAGACGATCACGCCCAGCGAGATGGGGAAGTTCTCCATGTCGATGCTGAACCGCACCTTGGACCAGCCCCAGTCGCCGATCTGCAGCAGGCAGTAGCCCAGGATCACGGCGTTTATCACGATGTGCGACATGGTGCACCAGAACGACAGCGTCGAGACCATCTTCAGTGACTTGAGGAAGCCCATGGGCAGCAGGAAGATGCCCACGAACAGCATCCAGGACCGCGAATCAAACGATCCCTGCGGATACGTTCCGGCCAGCAGGTCGCCGCAGACCACCACGTACAGGATGCAGGTCATCAGGAGCTCAATCAACTGGGCAATGCTCACGGCCCGGGCGCCCAACTTGGGCCCAAAACATACCTTGGCAATGGCCACATAGCTGTCGCGCACTCTCACCATCTGTCCCGTGGCCGGATCCGGTTCGTAGAGGCACTGCACCAGGACCTTGCCCGTGTAGCAGCAGATGTGCGCGATGCCCACCATGGCGATGATGGCCCAGTAGCCGCCGTGGAGCACGGCGAAGGGCAGCGACACGATGAACATGCCCTGGATGGCGTTTGTCACGTTCCAGGCCGCCTGGAACTCGTCGATCTTGCAGCCGCCGCCACCTTCTCCCTCGCACACAAAGGAGCTGCCCTCCGAGGCGATGCTGCCTTGCCTGCAGAGAAAGTAGAAAGTATGGCTATAGGGATTACAGGGAATACTCTCTATAAGAACCCACCTAAACCCATCCGTTTGCTGGTACCTCCCGTCGTACTCGTTGAAGGATGTGCTCTGGTACTCGGTCTTGTACTCGCCAATGCCCTCGCCCTCGCCCTCGTTCGTCCAGCCGCCGGCGCTCCGGAAGGGATTCGAGCTCATCTCGGTGGTCTGCTCACCGTAGTCCATGCCCGCCTCCATGGCCTTGCTCTGGGCCTGCTGGCTGTGTTGCTGGTGCTGCTGGCTGGCGCTCCCCGGCGGCTGCTCGTAGTCCTTGCGCTCTGGAATTTGCTGTCGGGCCGTTTGCACGGCCACATTGAGTATGTTTCTCAGGGGCGGCAATGGCGTGGCTTTCAACTTGGCTATGAATGACATGCTGGATGCTGATGCTGGCTATAGACGCTCCTGATGATGGTGGGATGGCTTATGGTGGTGCTGTGGTGGCTTAGGGCGGTGGTGGTGGAGTTGGATGGCGGCGGCCGCGGTGGTGGTGTCAAGAAGTTGTGCGAAGCTTATCGATTTTAACTGAATTTGCTGTAACAATTTCGTTGGCCTCCAGATTCCGCAATCGTTCTCGAATTTCGCTCTACTTTTGGTCACATTGGGTTAAGCAATCTAGAAAATAAAACTGAATTTTGTCTCGGTTTTGGTCTCGATTTCTCGTCTTCTTGGCGCCCTTGTGCGAACGGAGCACGTAATCATGCGATTCTCGGATACTTGCACATCCTGCTCACTCGGATCTCGAAGTGCAGCTTAAGCGCAGCCAGAATAGCCCAAAACCAGTGCGGAAATTGTTGGAAAACGGCTTGTGAATTTTATGTAACGTGGGAAATCTGTGGCCGTGCGAATGTGAAAAGAAAATCTTTGCACTCCAACCTGATGGAACTGGCAGTGCGCAGACTCCGGTCGTGTATATATCGGGTGGCTGTGCCAGTCAGTCAGTCATATGGTCACGGTCCAATTTGCGTTCCACCCCCCAGAGAAGCTGTCATTCCACACTCGCTGGCATTGAAATCGATTATGCGATTCGATTACTTATGATTTACTTTATTTCGTTTCGATCTCCTCTCTCGTCTGATAATTGTACAATTCAAAGTGTTCTAGTTCTAGGTTCACGAAGGGTTGGAAGAACATTGTTTTTCGGGGGGGCGGGGAGCAATCTTAAGACTACCTAAACCACTCGCTAAACTTTATGGGTCAAAATTACAATCGTCCGATCGATCGATCGATCGGATCAGTTGCTGTAGCAGGTCTTGCGCACTCCCGCCAGAATGTTGCTAATCTCATCGTCCTTGCGCTGCTGCTGCTCGAATAGCATCTCGCCCACGCCCACTCCGACGCCCACGCCCACGCCCACCATTCCGGGTGCGGGTCCGAAGTGGTGGTGGTGCTGCTGCAGAACCGTTGGATTCGAGGTCGCCGTCTGGTTGGGAGGAGGAGCTGACAGGGAGGGCGGAGCCGAGTGGGAAGCCTGCTGCTGCTGCTGCACTGGCGCCTGATTCTGCGGCTGACCTTGGGTCATTCCCTCGTAGCCGCCGTAGTTGCCATAGTGCAGGTAGCCACTCTGCATGGGCTGGGCTCCATACGCACCGGATGTGGTCTGTTGGAACGCCGGCACCGCCAGCTGGAGCGGAAAGGTGGGCGGATACGGGAGCTGCGTGTAGTAGCTGGCCGCTGTCGCCGGCAGCATGGCGTTGCTGTAGGCCTCCGCCTCATAGTCGTCGTAGTTCTGGTTCGTGTCCGGGTACTTCAGGCACTTGGCCGCCTCCGGAGCGGGTTCCTTGTGCTCCACCGCCGACGTGGAGTAGTCCATCTCGTTGCTCTGGTAGCGCAGGAAGTCCTCGTACTGCATCCCATAGGCATTCGTGCTGGGCAGATACTCATTGGCGGCCAGCTCGTTCATGCTGAGCCGCAGGTTGCCGCAGTTGTCCGCCATGGAAACGGTGTAGCTGCTCATCTCGCTGGAGGGCAGTGGTCCTGCGGAACTGGAGGGCGTGCTGCTGGCCAGATTGCAGTGCTGCTGCAGCACACTTATGCTGTTTCGCATGGAGGAGGTGCTGTCCTCCTCGGAAACGGAAACCGGGGGGTAGAAGGTGCCCTTCACCGAGTGGCCATGATCCAGCAATCCCCGATTGTTGCAGGTCACGTACATTCCCCGGGCTGCCACCACGGCCACGGATGTGGGTGCCAGAGGATACGAGGCGGCATACAGACCCTGCTGCGATTGTCCCTGCGACTGCCCCTTGCCCTTCTCCTCCGACTTGGAGAGCTTTTCCTGGCGGGACTTGGTGGCTCGACTGGGCGGCGGTTTCGATAGCTTCTTGAGCAGCAAGGAGCTGTCGTATCCCCCGCCCGTGGGCGAGGACTCCCCCAGCAGGACGGGCGGACAGTTGGCGGTCAGGGACTCGATCTGCTCCGTGCTGTCCGCATTGCTGTAGCAATCCACGGAACTGGGCGAGTACGTGGGCTTCAGCGGCTGCTCGTAGATTCCGCCCGGAGTCGCCTGGCCGTGGTTCTGGTTCGTGGAGTTGCAGGTGCTCTCGTCGGTGGGCGAGGTGTAGCTGGAGGACGCGGTGGTGGCCAGCGGGGGCGTGGCCAGCTTTGGATTCGATTTGGTGCCGCCACTGGCCGCGTTGGGGGAGCTCTCGCTCTGTTCCTTGCCACCCGGCTGCATGGCCCACAGCTTGGACTGCTTGCGCCGCCGCGGCCTGTACTTGTAGTTTGGGTGCTCCGTCATGTGGATCACCCGCAGACGCTCCGCCTCCTCCACGTAGGGCCTGCGGTCTTGCGGCGTCAGCGATCGCCATTTTTTTCCTGCACGGGGAAGATGAAGACATAAATTATGGAGGGGGTAATAACTATATTACTGATCTTTATTAATTTAAATCAAGAAAGGAAGCTGTATCATTAAAATTAAAAAAATTGACTAAAAAATTCAATTAAATTATAATAACGTAAAAATAATAATAATATAAAAAATTTAATTTAAATAATGATGCAGTTCATTAGTTAGGTTGGAGAATTGAAATACCAACACTTAGAAATATGCCACTTTGAATTCGGATGAAAATTAGAAAAGTTATGGGCTTAGAAGAAGTGAATTTGGTCCATTTCAGCAAGCCCATTTTTTGGAAATTTAAATAGGGGTTCTATCATTAAAATTGAAAAAAATACAAAATCATCTAATGATGCAGTTGGTTAGAGAATTGAAATACAAACACTTAAATCGGATGAAAATTTGAAAAGCTATGGGCTTGGAAGTTGTGAATTTTGGTCAATTTTCAGCAAACCCATTTTTTGGAACTTTGGTAAGGGGTTGTATCATTGAAATTGAAAAAAAATCGTAGAAAAAAATACAAAATTAAATAATAATGCAATTCGTTAGAGAATCGAAATATATACACATTGAGGAATGCCCTTTCGAAATCGGATGAAAATTAGAAAAATTATGGACTTAGAATTAGTGAGTTTTGATCAATCAAATGAAAATATTTTCATAGACACACTTTTTAAAATATAGTTTAAGGATTTAATAAAAGCTTACCCAGCATCTTGCTAAGGTCGGCGTTATGCAGGTCGGGGTTCTCGTCGGCCAGCTTCTTGCGCTCGATCTTGGCCCAGACCATGAAGGCGTTCATCGGGCGGCGGATGCGCGATTCTTTGGCACTTTTTGACTGGGTTCCGCCGGGCCGGTACTTGAGGTCGGCGGGCAGCGGCTTGTGCCGCTCCAGATAGCCACAGTTGGGGGCGCACAGCTCGCCCTTGTAGTCGTAGCTCCACATGGACGCCGGTTCGATGGGCGAGTGCGACGTGCAGTCCTCCAGGGGACCTCCTCCTCCGGATCCCGCGCTCACCATTCCCGCGTGGGGATGCGAGAGGAATTTGTTGAGCACCGAGTTGCCACCGCCGCCCAGCAGCGGGATGTTGCTACTGATCAGGGATCCGGAGGCAGTGCCTCCGCCCACGTAGGCACTGGACACCATCGGCATGGGCGAGTGGCTGTGGCTGTGCGCCGCCAGGACCGCCTCGTTGAGGGAGTGCTCGTTCTCGTACCCGGAACTCTGGATGGCTGGCGAATGGAGGCTGGGCGAGGAGTGCTCGCTGCCCTGGCGCACGTGGTAGATCCCGGCATCGCTGTTGGTCTCGTGCATCAGCCGACCGTCCGCCAGGTAGCCACCGTGCTCCGGGTAATCGCTGCCCGTGGAGTGGCTGTACTCCGGAGTGCGCGACACGTGCGGGTACTTCTTGGAACTGAAAAAAGAAGTCAAATGTAGATATATTGTTATATGTATTTCTATCTATATATAACACACTAAATAATAGTTTATGTCTTAGGTAAATTGAGGTAAGCTTTCTTCTTTAACTTCTAAGAATTCTAAATAACATCGATCTTTTATTCGTGGCTATAAATGTAAGCAATTTTTTAGGCGATATTAATATGATTCAATTCATATCTGATCGTCGAAAGCTCTTTACCAGTTTATGTTTTATTTTATGTTATTTCCTCAAAATAATCAGTAAATAATACGATAATAATATCCATAAATGCCATATATACAATCTGAAAAGCCCAAAAACAAAATGGAGTTATCCCCTGAGTCGCATCCCCGCCTCGTATCACATTCATGCCCGTTGTTAATTCCTCTCCCAAGGGGCTACTGCTGGAAATTACGTACCGTCGGCAAAAATGTCCGACGCTCGGTTCTTTATAATGATATTTAAAAGGGCTGCTAAATACGTTGACAATTTTCGCGTCGCTGGCACGCACAGAGCGACACAAAAGCGAGGGGAGTGGGTATAAAAATCGGAGGGGTCCCTCTCCTCCAACTTTGCATTTATCAGACACCAGAGAGACACAAACTGGAACTGGAGATCGGAACCGAGCGAAACGGATTGGATCGGCTTGGATCGGATCGGATCGGCCGGGCTCCCTGCATCGGTGCGCTCCTTAATGTCAGCGGACATAAATGTAAATTGGGCGCGTGCAGCTATTGTATTATCAAAGGAGGCCGCTTCGAGTCCAACAAGCCACCGTCGCAAAGTCGGCGGCGGAGTAAGCAAAGAAGCTGGAGCAGAAGCCCAGGAACCCAGCAACCCAGGTCCAGACTCCCTCCAACCGAAACCGAAACCCAGATCGGGAACGAGAATAAGACCAAGACTGAGACTCAGAATGAGAATGAGAATGAGAACGAGGCTGGCCGCAGTCTGGCTGCTTGGCTTCTTGGCTGCCTGGTTGGACCTTTATGCATAACTTTTAAAACTTGCGACATATCGACACATTTCAAAGTAATTCGCCTTCCAGGAATTCAGCAGCATTGGGAGCACGGAACGACAAGTTTAAATATTGCCAAAGCTCCCGAGATCCCGATCCTTTGGGATCTCAAGTCGAGCCGCAGTATGCGTGCTCCTCCTGCGATCTCCCCGATTTGTTACCGTTTGAATTTATTGCTGCCCACTACACTTTTGGTCTATTGTGTCGGCCAGCCGCTTTGCCTGCCCACCGAAACCTACCAAAACCACTGGGCCTAATTGTTTGCCTCGGAACTGGGCTTCCAGCCAGCCAGCGAGTTAGCTCTAATTCCACTGGCCTTTCTGCCCAGAGTATTGAGTATCTTAACTCCAAACTCCACACTCCAGACTCTTGGCTAGGTCTTTTGCCAGTCCAAAGATCCCCTTCTCGAGTTCGAGGCGCTCTAGTTCCGGCGACTTTCTTCCTTGAGAATGCCGCCAAAGTTGCAAATTCAGCGCGACTTGGTCTCCAGTTCCCTTAAGAAAGCCCAGCTAACCCCTTTTGAATACTTCTTATGCCAGCCAGAAAGAATACCAGCCCTGGCTGAAGGCTTCGAGCTCGATAATTTATTGAGGGTTTTCGGTGACGTCGTTACGTTTTTGATATTCGGTTGCGGCTGCCGCTAAATACTTGGCCGCTGTCGATACGCCAGCTCTCGGCCAAAAGGGGTACACAAAATTATACCGTCCTGGTCTGCTCCGTCCGCCCGTCCGTCCCGTCCGTCCGTGCATTTCTGTCCAACCTGTCCCAACTGTCGACCGTCTGGCCGAAGTCGGTCTGGCTTTATCCTAAGCCCGCTCACGATCTGCTCGGCTTAGCCAGCTTCTTTAGCTTCTTTAGCTTCAGTTTTCAGTGTTCAGTGCTTGGCTCTTGGCTCTTCAGTTTCAGTTTGTGGCCGCCGACTGCTTAGCCATGGCCCTGATTTTAAAATAGGACACATACAGTGGCCGGTAAGTTGGCATTTTTATGCGCGCAAAATGTCAACATCTTTGCAAAATGCCACATATTCCACATTGCGGCCAAGCTGCCAGGCGATCCCCTTGCCTCCTTTTCTGTCCGAGTACTCGATGTCCGAGCCGGGGACCCATGGAACCAAGGAACGTTTTGTTTACGACAACATCGACTTCTCTGGTGGCTGCCACGGAGTCCCGGTAAAAGTGGAAAGGGGCCTTCGAATGTTGTGCGACTTGAGCGGGAGGGGACTCCCCGTTGCAGGCTGCCTGCCGCAAAAGTAGGCAACTCCTCCCTTTTAACAAGCCCCTTGGCTTCATTCAGGAGCCGCCAACTCGCAACCGATAAAAGCCGCATTGATCTGGAGAGTGTCAGGCGCTTTAGCATATTGTGATTCATGTGACGCTCTGCCGCGCTGCTCAAGACAGCCTTTAGGTTGGGTACCCCAACTGCACATCCCATCCAGAAAATCGGATGCACACACACACATAAATGGGGGACAATTGTCAGAGGAGTTGGCAATAAAGAGCGAATGTGGTGGCGGCTTCCCCTTAATCCATATTTTCCCCATATTCCTGGCTAATTTTAGAAAGCCTTTCGGGAGCCCCACAACTTTCGGTTGACAAACTGACATCCCAGCAAATAGGACAGTAATTAAGACAGAGCTGTCAATACACCTTTGTCTAGCCGTTGGCCCATTTGGCAGATGCGCCAAAAGAGGCCCCCTGAACTGCGGACAGGTATGTGACAACAATTGGGCAGATTTGTCTCGCATTCTAAACAATCACTGCTGCCCAGACTGAAGAACAATGGCATTCTATTATTCGGGAGATTTGTTAGACATTTTTGGTATTTCATAGACCGATTTAGACACTGATATGGAGAACTATTCGAGTACTCTTTAAAGGGATAACATGCGTGGCAGCATTCAGCTGATATTTAACTTGGATTTTCTCAAAGCATTTAAGAAATTTTATTGGGATGAGTGTACTATATGTATTTTGTACATATTTAAATTATAAAGTTGGAAAGAAATGCTTATATTCAAACCATTTTTATGTACCCTTTAATGTTTTTATATAGAACAACAGAAATAATAATATAACTATTTACCTTAAACTAGTTAAGTGTCTTATAAGGTGGCTTAGCCTCCATGATCTTAATTTCAACTTAATTAGTAGAGCAAATGATCTTGGGAAAGTGAAATTCTCTAATTAATTCTTTTATTTAGGTACCTACTCGTGAGAATTTTTCTGCTCAACTGAAACCGCCGTAATGTCCACTCTAAGCTTATGTTTAAGCCCTAGCAACCCAGTGAGCTCTACTTGCTAGCCCGATTGCCCTCATATGCATTTTAGAAAGCCATTGCCCGGTGACATGCTAATTAACAACCTTGGGGAATAACTTATATAGATCCGATTGTGATTGCAATATATAGCTTGGCCCCTTTGATCTGCCCACCGCAGATGCCTGATGCCTGCCCGGGATGGCAAATCATTTGGCGCCTCATCTGCGTTCGCATTGGGCCACATCGGATGGCTCTTTGCAGCTGTAAGCGGTGCGGCAAGGTAATAAAAGCCATTTTGGTTTTCGACCAAATTGCGAGGATGGCGGGCAGTGGGAGAAGGAGGCTGCCGGAGGCGCAGAGGTGGGTGTGGCCAGCGGCCGGCGAGGAGGCTCTCATCTGCCGCGGCTCTCCGTTTGCTCCATTTGCAGTCTATTGGCTGCCTGCTGCGGCTGCAGGCGCCCCAACCCGAGTACAAAATAAAAAGAAAAAAAAAAAAAAAAAAAGAAACAGATTTCCAAGGGGCTCCGCAGTAAGCAAGGCAGAAAACGAGTTTGGCCCAAACGACTTGGCACGACCTGGGCCCAGTTCCAGTTGGCGGCAAGGCAGAGGCGAGCTGGCGAACTGGCGGCCCAGGTGTGATGTACTTGAATAACTTAACGACGCAGGCCCGGTTATTCAGAGAAGCGCGATGAGTTGTCGGCCGATCGGATCGGCCATTTACGCATACATATGCATGACAGCAGCCCCACTCTATATAGCGACTCGAACCGAACTTCTATACATTGTGTGCACATGGCCGCATGTAGATGCTGTTGACCAATAAGCATAAACAGCCCAGCATCCGGGCCCAAAGAGCCGCCATCTTAGCTTTAATGAACGCGAACATGAAGGTGAGTTCAGTTGAGGCGAGGTGCGCTACCTGCTCCGCTGCGAATGGGATCGCTACGCACAATGGATCGGAGCATGGGTATATATGGTATATAAAGGGGATATACATATACTCGTAGACATACAGTGCGGCATACATAATTAAACTAATGAAGCAAGCGAAGAGCGAGGCATCATCATCACCATCCATCTTCGAGGGCCGAGCAAATCCGAAGTCGGTTTCGTTCGTTTCGGCTAATGAGGTTTATTGCGGCTGTCGACGGCGGATTGGATCCCCCTCCTGGGCTCTTTTGGGGTCCCCCACCCATCGAGGAAACGGCGAAGACCCAGTTCTCACACAAGCGATTTTAAGAGCATAAAAAAAGATACAAAAACTTAATGGATTTTAGCACGCACACCAGTACACGCAGATACAGATACAGACATGGACACACAGATACTCCCTCGCAGGTTGGGGCACTAAATTATATGGATTGCATGGAAATGGAGGCAGTGCTACATGCTCGTACCAGTAAGTGGAGTAATTGCATGTGGAGGATCTGTACTTAGCTGGTTGCCGGATTCGGAAAATAACTAGGCGGCAACCGGACTCCAATCGGGGTTGTTGCAGGGCCTCGTTTCCAACAGCAGTCCTGATTTCGGCCAAAGGGGCTAAGTGGTTACAGGGTGTTGACCACCTTAAATGTTTTCAGATCACTAATTGGCCATATTAAAATTAATTACCCAGAAAACTTTTATGTTGCTCATGCAAAGTATCTTTTATTTTGTGTAGCTATAAAAGGGCGGTTTACCAGGAAAATGTTTTGGTGGTCGAAAGCTATTTTTAATAAGGTACCCTTACTTTTGTTGAGCTTTTGTTTTTTTGTAAAACAATGAAGCACAAAAAATAGATGTCTTTCCAAGTTTAAACACAAAATTACTCCATCGGAGAAGGAAATTAGTTTTTTGTCGAATTTAATAGGCTACAAATTAAGAAATGCTTACGACATTCGATTTATTTAAAAACATTACCATAAAAATACCCCTCTTAATATATTGTTTAATTTGGCCAATCAAATCAGATTATTGATATATTTTAAATACTTCGATTATTTGTTTTTGATTATATAAAAATACAATATATAGATACGAAGAAATTCACGACATTCTCGGATGTCAATCGAAGCTTTCTTCTTGAAAATGAAAATGCAGGCTATTGCGTTTTTCTTACTCTACCCTCCAGATTCATCAATACAATTAACCAATTAAGCTGTCGACACACGATTTATAAGATTTGAAAAGATTTATCTCGTGCTTCCAAGAAGTTACAGCCGCTGGAATCTCCTTCTACGTCAATGAAAAGATTTAGTTCCTGTTTGAAGTAAGGGGAACTCCAGAATTGATCAAGTTTATGTTTTTATTGCCGGGAACTCGTTACTTATTCAGCAAAGTTATCATATTTAAGATATATAGTAAACAATTAAAAAATTTCAGTTGGTAATTGAAAGTCAACGAAGTTTATTAAATCTTAAAAGATTTTATACCCAGCTTAGTCACTCAGAAATCTTAATTAATTGCCAAACTTGATTGGAAATCCACGTATACCGACCGTTGTTTATTGGTCATTGAATTTTATTTTTATGTGGAAAACTATTTAGATTGAAACCGGAGTTAGCAAAGTTTAGGTAGATCGAGGCCTTGGCTTGATTTATGGGGGAGCCATAAAAGATCAAACTGAATGAAATCGCATCAAATCGAGTTGATTTGTGGCCCTGTCACGTGCTGAGCCAATCCCAAGCTGGAAGATTCGAAAAATGTGACGAGAAATGCGACAAGCTTTCGCCCATGGGATCTTCGGGTATTTCGGGTTTCGAATTTCTTACGAAAAGTGTGCGGACTTATCGGAGCTTTTCATCTGTACTTAATTTAATTTCATGGCTTCATTTCCATTCATAATTTCCTACAATTTGTAGTCGGGAAATTCCCGTCGGAAACTACGAAAGTCAGTCGGCTAGCAAAAAAAACTACATGGGGGTGTATACTATATATACTGATATTAAAACCTCATGCGTAGCTATCTAGCTGTCCAGATCGGAACTAAATCTTTTTAATGGCCAAAGCCGCATGACCTCTGGCCGAAATATACAGAAATTAAAATGAAAACCTCTTTCGGGGCTTCTATCGTTCTTGCCTCCGCTTTTTCCCAGGGTCTCCACCCCCGTTTCGGCCGGAGTCTTGGTTTACTTTCCACTTGACCAATTTCGAGCTGTGTCCGAAGACGAAGACGGTTCTTAAGTTATTCGCGGCCGACCATTTACATATTTTCATTTACGGAGAGCAGAGGAGCGAAGTGAAGAGGAGCGGGGAGGAAAACTCACACAGTGAAGCGAGAAGCGGATACGAATACAAGTGCAAGTGCTGCGGGGTCTGAAAACTGGGGCCACACCAAGGAAAATCTAAGCAAATTCCCAGGTACTATATACTATTGCCCCTATATGTATATATATACTCGTTTTTATGGTCGCAGCTCTGCTACAGTGTGCATTCGACATCCCCGACGGTGTTTCTCGCTGTCGTGCCCGCCGCCAGTATCTTAGTATCTGTATCTGTCTCTGACTAAGTCTTGAAAAGTCCCAGTCATGGGCCCATGTACACGAGCTATATACGTATATACGAGTATATGTATATATAGCTACGATCTAGAGAATTTCTTCACCACTACACGAGCGCCTTTTCCATTTTTCATTATGGTTATTATCTTGAAGATATGTATCTTCGCTTCGGTTGGATATAATTAAACAGCGAGAAAAAAATTTTAGCATGGGAAAAATGTAAATATTACTTGTAATTTGTTAGCAGATGATGTGGATGTTCGTGATCATATGAGGGTTCCATTTTATACGGCAACGGCGACGTTCGTGGTAACGGTGACGTTGATGTTGTTGCAGTTGCAGTTGTTGCTGTTGCAGTTGTTGCTGTTGCTGCTGTCGCTGATGTTGCTGTTGCCAATGTTGTTGTTATTGCTGTTGTTGTTTTTGTTGACGTCGGTGGTGGCAGGTTGAAATTGTTGTTGTTTTTGTTGTTGTTGGTCGGGGCTTTGCTTTAGCAGGGCCAGCAGCATTTTGCTTAATGTTGCATTATTCCGTTAGTTTTTTTCCCTTTGTCGGTGGATTGGTGGGTGGTTCGGTGGTGCTGGTGGTGGTGCTGCTGCTGCTACTGCTGCTGGTTGCCGGGCCTCGCATTTTGCCCAGTTACAGTTCCAACCATAAATTCATGTGCCGCAGCATGTGTGAATTTGCGTCCATTTGTTGTCAGATTTTGTTTTGTTTCTGGCTCAGACCCTAACCCACATTTTGGCCACGATTTCGCAATCGCCTAATGATGTGGATTTATTTTATTCTCACTCTTCACTGGTTGGCACTCGCACTTGGTTTTTTGCTAGGGGTTATTTTGAAAACTCGATTCGATTCAAGCACTGCGACACTTTCAAAAACCGATTCGATTGGCACTTGGTTTTATTTAGCTTTTCAATATTCGCTTGGGTCACTTGTAGGAAAGATTTTCCCGATTCTTCCCGAACCATAAGATACTGGCTTAATTGTGTTTAAAGATTGTGTTTATCCAGATTGAACTTGGTTGTTTTCCGTTTGGTTCTAGCTCTTAAGGAAAGCTTTTCGAATGGCCGTCGACTAATGATCGTATCGGCTGCCTAAAATCAAGGGCTTCGACATTTCACAAGATACAAACCGACAACAACACTCTTGGGAAAATGAGAATGCACGGCACAACAGCCACCACTGACTAACTAACTAACTAACTAACTGGGCCTATGTACAGCGGGCCAGTCTGTATGTAGATATATTTATGATTACAACCCGGGGACGCAGATGGCGATGTCAATGGAGAGCCGAAGCTAAAGCTCGATTTTAAGTCGGAGCCGCTGAACCACGCTGATGACGAACCGCAGGCCAACTGAACTCGGCGACCGATCGACGCTCTCTCGAGCTCGGAGATTGTGAACTGAACGCCGCTGAACGCTGGAAACTGAGGTAGGTAGGTGTCTCTGCCTTTTTTTTCAGAGACCCGATGCATAAGGCCAAAAAGCGAAAAGCTGAAAGCGCACGGTCGAAACCTTTAGCGCAGTCTTGGGCCAAAACGGCCAGAGAGCGGCGGCAGCTGCTCAGCAAAGCGGAACGAGCAAGTGGCCCAGGTTTCGGCCGAGACTCTGGCCCAGGTGACTTGGCTCCCATATACCAAGCCAAACCGAACCATACCGTACCGTACCATACCATGCCACACCACACCATTCCACTGCGATCTCTCTGGGTCCCCAGACCTCGAAGCACCGCGGCAAGTTCTTTTGAATCTAATGAAACAAACCTTATTTAATATTCGTTCGCTCGATCATTCGTTCTCTCTCGATCGCCAAGAGACCCCAGTCTCCGTCTCAGTGGCAGTCTCACTTTCGGAAATGGAAAACCTGTTTCCCGATCCATTTGTTGTGGGAGAGACGACTTTGCATTTGGTTTGTTTCAATTGGTGGAGGCCCCAATGTCGCTGGGGTCTATATATACACAAGCTGGCGCGCTTGTGTGTGTGCTGGCCACAAATACTCGAGGCGGGGAGCTCACCCATACAAGGAAGCGAGCGTATGCAAATATCGTAATGTGCGGGACCCCTGGGAAAGGTGTTATATGGATCAAATGGGGCATGGTCTTTAAGAAAGATTCACCGCAAATTTGGGAATATTTAAACAGGCAATCTTAGTAAAGGGAGAGCGGAGAAAGTCATTAATTAAAAGCTAAACTCCAAATAGGATAAAACGGAGGTCTTTACTGTTTTCTGTCATATTTACAAATGTTAAAAACAGCATAGTAAATAAATTATTAATTGGCCTTTTTGGCATTATTCATTAGAAAGAGGCTTCTAGAGGGTTTACATATAAGTTTATAATAAAATGCAAAACAAAGGAATAGCACGGTTTAACAGGAAATATCAATGCTGATAAGTCTTGTACTACAGGAGTTAAAATTTGTATCTAAATAGGCGGTCCATCCCAATAATAAATCTAAATTAGCACAAGTTCCAATAGAAATAGCTAATACTATTATCAAAATCGAAGATTTAGATTTTTTTAAGTTCTCCACCATTATCCCCCCAATAAGCATTCGCCCTGTGTGCCCAATAAAATGCACTGCCTGCAAAGCGGGTAATATTCAAATAGAGCCATATTTAATTTTTATTTCACTCTCCACCCACCGAAGTCGGGGCCAAGCTGATTGGTATCCAGCTGGAGATAAGCAGCCAAATTGCATATTGCAACAACTGCTGCCAGCGAACCGCCGCAGCCAAGCCCAAATAAAAATCTGAGGAAAAAAGCGACGAACCTCCCAGAAGACGAGTCAAGTACGAGATGGCAGGTAAAAGTGCATGCGGCCACGCGCAGGGCATTTAATAAACTCGTACTTGGTTGGGGGCCCACCGAACCGGAGTTCATAATTAAGCGCCAGAATGCCGGGAAAGCCTTCTTGCCATAGATGCAAAATATTTGTTTATCACATCGCGATAATTGCCGCCGGCGAAGTGAGGACCGAGACTCTTAGTGGTCGTGGCGCTGGATTTATGTGCAGAGGGGCCGAGCACCGGGCAAAAGGTTCCAAGCATCGGTCAGACCAAAAGAAAGAAAAGCCCAAAAAAAAAGAGGGGAGAATCGCTGAGCCAGCGTGTGCCGATCGAGGAGACTGAAGACTGGCGACTGAACACTGAAGACTGAGGCCCAAAAGACTAAAGACTAAAGACCAAAGACTAAAGACCGAGGCCAAGAACGAAAACGGAATCGGGATCGGGGCCGTGGATAAAGATTGCGAACGAGGATCGGATCAAAGCGTGCCTCGGTGGTGGGTACAAGTTTATTGGCGTGGCGTATGTGCAAATAGCCGCTCCATCGACTGCTCCAAAAATGTGGGCGTGTGACACTTGAGCGGCTATCGCCAGCGAATCTCTGCCTAAATGCTGCAAAAGGAGAAAAACAAATTATTGATAAGCAGATCGGACTGAGGGCACTGCAAGAAATCTCCCTCAGCCAGCCGCAAATCAGACTAGTTCGTGGCCTTTTACTGAAGTGATCCGGTTTCTCGCAGTGCAACCGCCAAGTAGGAGGTGCAGTTTGCGAGTCCTTATCGCTGATGAAGCCCGGCACACGTTGGTTTCGGCCAGGTCCAGGTTCGGGCCTCATGCATTGATGGCTGTCTGTTTCCGAGGCTCTTGCCGTTCTGTTATGTAAGCTAAACCTTGCTAAAACAACTGCGGTAGGTACGAAAACCTGGAGATCGTCGAGTTTGCAACAAGGGAGTGTTCCGGCATTGCACAATTCGGCTGCCAAATGAGTTGACGATGAAGTTATTACAGGTTTATATAGATTTTCACATTAAAACCTAACATTCTTATGCTTTTTTAAACTTGATCTAACCTACTTTAAATTTGAATTCTCGCGGTTAAGTGTTGTGCGACAGATGTGCAATTACGCTTTGCAACACTGATATGGTTGCCAGGTAGTTCGAAAAACCAATTCTTTTAAAAATAACTTAAATAATACAAAAAAATGAGACGCAAAAAAAAAGTTTGGTTCATATTTTTATTACAAGAGATATATATGTATTACCGATACTCATGTAGATATGGTTTACATGTTTCTTAAGCCCTACCAAGTCAATATGCCATGGTCTAATTATAAAATCGGCATCAGTCGACATATTTAAGCCTGTTTTGCTGCAATTTCCTCATCTTATATTTCTCCAATATTAATTATACAAAACAAAAGCTAGATCAGCAATATCGTTTCTACTCGGCAAACCAAAAACATGCGAACCAGAAGTATTCAAAAATCACATTTAATTGAAACATTAACAGCTTTGTTTCTTTTTTGTTTATTTAGATTTGTAAAACCCTAACTCTGCTTGTCTGGAAAAAGATTAGATGCGTAGTCATCTAAGATCTTGGGCGTTCCTTCTTCTCCTTGTAAAGGGCCAGCAGGGAGACGTTGGCCACCTTGACAACCTTAAAGCGCACACCGGGAATATCACCGACGGCATGACCCTTACGACCGAAACCGGCGACCAGGACCTCGTCGTTTTCCTCAATGTAGTTCAAGCTACCGTCACGGGGCACGAAGGCGGTGATCTTCTTTCCGTTCTTGATCAGCTGCACCCTCACGCACTTGCGGATGGCAGAGTTAGGCTGCTTGGCCTCGACGCCGCTGTGGATAAAAGAAAAAGATTATTAATTTTTGCTGCAATAGAACGCACGAATTTAATTCCAAACCGTTTTAGATTTCTTTGGTTGCTGGCACGCTTGTCAGCTCACAGTATAATCCTGTGATTTGAGTTCCAAAACCAACAAAACACAAAAATATACTGCGAGTCGTCGAGACGTGGGTTCTCTTCGGGATGTGGATAACACTTCTTGGGACTGTACTTACACCTTCTCAAGGACGATTCCCTTGGCGTGGGAAGCACCTCCGAAGGGATTGGCCTTCCATCTGGTTCCCAAATGGGCCTTCTTGTAGTCCTTGTCGGCCCAACGCTGGTCGCGACGGTGGTTCACATGCTTCCTGGCAGTGCGCAGACCTCTTGGCTTGCCTATAATTTATCAAAATATTATATTACATGTTCATAATCTATATCTGAAGTGCAACAACACAATGTAAACAAATGGCAGCTTATGCGGCTTCGGTATTGAGGTTATACAGAGGCATTGAATTCAAAACACTGTCAAATGCAATTTTCTCACAAATATTACTAGTATTTTGTGCAGATGGCTTGCTTTTCCGCAGAAAACATTATATTTGCTCACAGCAATAAGTGATTTTCTTGATTTTGTTAGATTGTTGGACAGCTGAAATCGCAAGTCTCCGACTTGTTTGCATTCGCCAGTATTTCGACACTTTCAGCGTAAATTCACTTACTCTTTCACCCGCGCCGCATTCTAAGCTTCGTTTGTTCACTGTTTAGCAACGTTTGTCGTTTTTTTCGCACAAAAACTACGCTTTTCAGCAACTCACCCATGATTTTCCAACTTCCTCGGCAAACGGCGGAAATAAAAAGAAGGATGACAGAGTGACCATTGCAGAGCGTTTCAAAATACCAGCGGGATTGTTGGTGTGACCAAAGCGAGGCCGTTCCAATATACCAAGCAATGATGGGTGTAATAGGACTTCTTCGCTGTTCTGTCCTTTGGCCACACTGTTTTCGGAAGAGCTGCTTGTACAATGTGACCTTTCTTTTATACTATCGAAATATCGAAGGGTAGTTCCTAGATTCAAGCCCATAAGACCTTCAGCCCTGGTTTTCAAAAAGTAACTGAATTCTTAAATGTTACCAAAAAACTAAACTAACCATATTTTCTTTAAAAAATAAATTTTTCGCATCACTTTAGACGTAAAACCTCACATTTTTGAATGTAAATCCCAAAAACTGTTATTAACCCAAATTAAGCAGAAATGCGTCATCAATTTTTTTGGGCTTGTTAAATTTTGTGTCAACGAATTAACGAATATATGAGTCATCCTGTTGGCATTTGCTTCGAGGAAAACGGGATATGCTAAAGTATTTTATGAACAAACATAAAATACGCATTTTTTCCTGATTAATGCTCACATGACTGAAATTTCTAAGCAAAGCTTTCATTGCACTGATAAGAAAAAATAGAAAAATAGAATAAGTTAAGAAAACAGCGAAACGTCACAGATGCTGCGTATATTGATAATACATTTGGCTCTGAATGAACTGGGAAATCTCTAGGAGACTTTTACATAACAATCCTGCTTTAAATATATTACACGTATGTTTTTATTGCACCCAGCCGAGACTGAAGTACATATTTATGTCCTCCGTATTAATGCGATTAGATTAGGCACTAAATCCGGCCAGGTTAGGTAAGAAGTTGGCTGCCAAAGCTGAAAAGAATTTAATTTCTCTAATCTAATATGTTTTTATGACGTGCCACCCATGGTCATATAAATTTCGGGGGCTTATCGCTGCAGCAAGGGGTTTTCGGGGGCCAGAGCAGCGGCTTATCAATCAAAACTCAAAGTTAGCGCACGGCTCGTCGATTGGTCGAGGTGATAGAAAAGCTAAGGAACAAAATTGACCTGAAACGATATCGACACTGAAATGTACTTAAAAGAATTCATTAATAAAGCACCCAAAGGGACCAAAGTTCGAGAGTCCCCGGAAGATAAAACCGAAACCACCAAAACCGGATAAACGCCAGACTGATAAAAACGTATTTCTACTGGGGCTACTTCAACCATTTAGCACTTTTTGAGTACTTACAGTTCAAGGCCCCTTTAATGAATTCGAATCAGCGCCTGGCTTTCGTTTTTGTCTACTAATTACCCACGTCCCGGTTTATCTGAATTACCAGTGCCACAATTTCATAACTTCTGTTAACAGTTTCAAAATGCCCTGTTCTGTGTGTTTTGGGCCATTACGAAGCAGAAAGCCGGTAACCTGCTGATGAGCAAACAGAAGCCCCAGATCCCTAATCCCTGTGAATGAGACCCATTCACATTTTTGAGTTTATCTCTTTGGTAGTGGAAAAAGCCAGAGGCCCACACACCAATAGAAATAGCCACAGCACGAGGGCAAACACTCACACACGGGTTATCCAACTCTTGATATTGTTCGGGAACACAAAAAAGTGATATATATTTTTGTGTAGTTTCTTTTCTCTGGAAAAAAGTCCCAAAAAAGAAAGAGAACCGCCGGGGCAAACACTCCCAAAAATTCAAGTCGAAAAACGGAGGCAAAGTCAACAGCAACAACAGAAATACCAACAGCAACACAAGCAATACCAACAGCAAAAACAACAACAACAACAACAGCAACACCAGCCTCTAGTTCTCATTGCGTATACGACGGAGTGTTCCCGAGCCATTTTGAATGAGAAGAGCGATGGAGCGCACAAGATGCCGGCCACTCTCACTGGGTTTTCCCTCTCGCCAAAGGTGGTTCAGGAGCTAGGGTTTCCTAGACCGAGCAGATCCGATTAGTTCGGATCAGATCCAGGCGATTCCATTCAGAACAACCAGCAATCCGAGCAACCAACGCACACACACACTCTCCCGCGGCGAGACACACAGATACTCACGCACACTGAGAGCCGTGCCGTTGGTGTTGCTGTTGTGTTCTGCTGTTGCTGCTGCTGCCGTGCTGCTTTCTGCTGCGCGGTTTATACTGCCAACACATTCTGATTTCCCTTAGTTATCTTCAGTCCGTCGCGTCGCTCGCATCGATTCATGAGGCGATCAGGCGTCCGTAGCGGCAACCGCAACTAAGTGTTTCAAAAAACGAATAGCTCTGAAAAAACGCAGAAAAAAAGTAAAGCAAATAACACAACTCGCACCGAATCGAATCGCGAAGAAAGCAACAGCAACGGCAACAGCAACAGCAATAGGAAGAGCAACAGCAACAGCAACAGCAACCGCAACGGCAATAGCAACATCGGCGCAGGAACGAACTAGCCGCGCGCACTTTTTATGTGCTCCCCGCATATATACATGCTGCTCTCCTCCGCTCCGTTCCGTTCTGCCCCGACTATATAAACATATGTATAATCAGATACTGATACATATAAATGCTAGAAGTATTTTTAAGCGTGTTGTTTCGCTTCACGCCGATCCCGCTTCCTCGTTGCCGTTTCGCCGTTGCCGTTGACTTTTAACTTTCGCTTTTACTGTGTCGGCGTACGCGTTCGATTGCTTTCGCTTTCTCACACCAGACCCACACATCAAATTCTTTGCAGCGCGCCAAAAATAAGAGCAGAAGTTGCCACAAAAATACCCAATAATACCCAACTGCAACACGCCGCATCATCAACGCCAGCAACATCGACAACGCGACAGCAACAGCAACAGCAACAGCGACACCGAAACCCAAACATATAGGTAAGCCAACTCCCAGAACCTGGAGTTCCCACTCCTCTTGGCCTGGCTGAAAAACGGGTTTTGGCCAAAAACACACGACCAACGACCAACGCAGCGACATGCGGCAAAACTGCGCGCGGCGGGCTGAAAAATTAACCATGTTCCCACTTGATTGGCGGCCCAAAAGGGAAGTGCAGGGAATGGTCTAAAGCCCCCGGCATCGATACCAGGAAAAATATAAAAAAGGCAGCGGCAAACGGCTTTCGAGTCGCAATTTGCAGCCGTCTTTGTTGCTTTGTTTTCCTCCCTGAACTTGAACAAAGAACGAAATCAGCTTACGTTAGATCGATACTAACTAAGCCTATGTTTTTTTTTCCCTGCTCCCGAGCACGAGTATCAATCAGGTGCTACACGGAAAACGTGATCTCGAGTTATGATTCTGGGACCATGAATTTGATATTTCTAGCCACAGTTCTTATTTGCTTTGAATCCAAAAAAAAAGTCGTTGCTTTTGTTTGAAACCCGCTAATAACATAAAAATTATCTCGGAGAAAAAATATAAAAAGAAACTTAATTTGAATCAGAGAAAAGGTTGAACTGATATTAGTTGAGTTTCTTCTTAATCCACTACCTAAAGTTTTGATCTAAATGTGACTCTTGAAAAACTGGTTATGATGAACGAAAATTAAATAGAAATGTGGATATTACAAGCACAGCGGTTGAAATGCAGAAGGTTGGGGTAGAGTATCTGACGGATAGCAAAGTATCTATTGGCACCTGCCAGCTATGCAAATGCAGATCCATTCTGCCCGCTTTTGCCATCATTATCCGCACATTAATTACGGCCAGTAATTTCGCATGCAAATCGACCGGGTAGTTTGGCTTTATATTTTCGATCCCAGTGGATTCGATTCGATTGGATTCGATTCCGACACGCCTTTCGCCATCGGAGGTGAGTCAACGATCGAATTTTTTTTTCGGCATTTGCCCAAGGCTCTCTTTTGGGCCTTACGCGTGGCTTTTGTTGCGTTTTATCTTACAACCGGTTGCCGGCAAAAAACAAACAAAACAAGCCGCAAGCCAAGTGTTAATGGCAGATCCCACAGCTGTCGAGCAGTCAGAAGTTGAAAACACCCAGCTGAAACCGAAACCAAAGTCAGACATCGACAGCTACATCTAAATCTATATATTCATATCAATGGGCCGTGACGTGCGTTGGAAGCATTAGAACTGCAAGATGCCAATGACCCAATTTCCCCCACTCCACCACTAATTGCTCTGCCTTGGCAATTAATCAACCAGAATTCGAATCTAAATCTCAAACTGAAACTGAATCAGAGTCGGAGTCGGAGAGACTGGCTCGCTTGAAACTACTTTTCAATACTTTTCGGTTAATTAGGAGCCGCAAGCTGAAATTAGAAATCTTAAATTCATATTAGCCAGGCAGCAAACATGTTTGCTGCATTCACAATGGCCCCAAGTCATTGCCAAATAAATGGGGTTTTCTCAACAGACATTCTTGCGACTTGGGTTTCTCATTCTTCGGCATGGTCGAGTGCGCTTGCGTGTGGACTGCAGACGGTGGTGGATTGGAAAATCCACACCCATCACCTCCAGTCTTCAAACTCGAATCTTCGCTCTCGCATCTCGAATCTCGCGACTCGAGCCGTGGAAAATTTCCCTCAACTCGGATCGATAATCGCCCTGTAAATATTTACAGCAGATTAAGCCAATTTTAGAGTGCAGTTGCAGTTTGTTTGTTTCCTTGATTTGCTTATCAGATCAACGGCGAAAACAACAATAACAAAACGAACAACAACAACAGCATTTTGGCGCCAATGTCGGGGTCGAAATACATAAGTCGGGGAAATCGGAATCGTTTGCTTAGCAGCTCGCTTTGCTCCGGGGTCGAATCGAGTCGAGTTGGATTGGAGGAGGCAGAGCTCGGGATGTGGAAACTGGGAAACTGGGGCTGCGTCATGAGACAATGACATTTGGTCGATGGGGAAGTGACTGACTGACGCAGCCACGTGCAGATAACCCAATAATAATAAGTGAACACTCAAATAATAAAATTACTCGCCAGCCCCATAGGCAAACAAATAAATCACGACTCCTGCGGTCGATTCCCCTACTCTCGATTTTCAACTAGCAATAATCGCGCTACTTGCACTTATTTTCCATGATTTGAACATGTTAATTGATTATGAATCCATGCTCCACTTCCGACAAAAGAGAGCAGAGACCCCGGCGACCATTGATCATCGCTCCACTAATTGTCGAGGCCTTTGTTCGTGCCGATAGTGGTGGTCTGGTCAACACCACCACGCCAGAAGAGGAAAACCCAGCTGATAGTGCCCCGCATGAGATAGCTAACTGTGTCACTCGCCAGCCGCCTTTCGAGAGATACAAGATACTTCCCTTCTATACCAACCATAGCCGTATCACGCTCCTTGGCTTGGATAACCCGGGTAGCGTAATGTGGAGAGCTCCCCAGGGTGAAAGGCCGAGCGATGAACTTGAGGTGACAGCTGCCCTCGAGTGTTGGCTATTCCACCCGGAATGGGGGCAACTTGAAGTGGCGACACGAGTGCGGAGTCGTGCAGAGCGTGTTCCCCTCCGGAGAAAGCCAGAGATCCCAACTTGTCCGGTGACGAATTCTTTTCCGGATATATTTTTGGATCGTTTCTCCCGGTTTTCGGGGAGGATTGTCATTTGGGGAGGATTGAAATGTGTTTTTTGGAAGACAAAATGAATGGTGTCTGCAGCTGTTTGCTCATATTATTTGAAATTTAACAGAAACTCACTTGTATTTCAATCCATTCACTTTCCTTTAACCAAATGAAACATATAGAGAGTATTTTAAGTCTAATTATTCAAGTACGTTTATGATTAGTCACCAAAATTAAAATATAATCAACTTTTTATGGAAAAATTCCAGAGCCCTATAACATACTTTCAAGATAAATTCTCGGTTGATTAATCTTGACCACAACTCCCTTGGGCTTGCAAAAATATTTGAAAATAATTACTATTCAAAGAGCAGTCATACATTCTCGAAAGACCTTTTTATAAATTATGAAACATATGTAAGCAATCCACTTCAGAATCCTTAAGCGTAGAGCACCCCGCATTCGGTGTTCACCAGCCGAATAATTTCAGCTCACTGCAACCTCTTGGCCAGACTCGCCTTCTAGGGCTCTCGCTCCATTTTGGGGCCGGCTTAGCTAATTAATATTTTGAGCATAAAGTCGTTTAACGATTGCTTCACTTGTACCTACAAATTGCGGCGCTGAGATATGGCTCTCGGAACCAGTCCGAGCGGCCAGCTACCGCCAGACAATCTAAATGGGGCTAAAAGCAACAAGGGGAAGGGGAGGGGAGCAGAGGGAGCTAAGGAGAAGGACGCCCGGACGCGTACGAAGAAGAACCGGACGCCCACTGTTGCACGTTATAAATAAAAGAGCCATGTACTGCACGGGACACATATGTGTGCGATTCGGAGGGAGACGGTCGCCGGAGATAAAGATACTCGAGCAAACAACTTGTAGATACATGTGCACGCTTAGGGAAAACCGGCGGCAGGAGAACGAACATCTTAAGAACTCGCCGTCTGCGTCTGCGTCTGCGTTGTCGTCTAGTCGGGGCACTTCCCCTCCTGGAAACCCCCCTCCTCCTCCTCCTCCTCCACGAGAGGTCCGTCCTCTTCTGGCCATATGTGTTTACCTATAACATTTATTAATTCAATCGACGGGCATCAATTTAAGCGCTGTCACCAGTCACAATTGGCGCGCTGACAAGTGTTCGCGACCCCCGATTCCCCCTTTTTCTCCCGAAAAACAAAAGCGATGGAGGGGGACTGTTTGCTCCCAGCGGGATTAGCTTTCAAAAAGCGGCAGGAGAAGGGATTCGGAGGCCACAGGAGCCACCATGTCACATTATCCACCGCTCAAGGGGCCAAACCCATGGGGAAGCAAACAAAACCGAGAGCGCAATAGCTAGATTTCCCCAGTTCAAAGTGGGAATACTCTTACGCAACAATACCAGGAAGTGATTAGAAATGTGGTATATCATATATGAGGACTTATAATAAATTCTCTTATACAAAAATAGTATAAATTTTATCTAAAAGCACTTTAAAGAACCTATATTTGAATATCCTTAGTTCAATAAATATTAAAGATTACAAATCTAAATATACTTCTCAGATAATAAATACTTTTATTTGCTTCTACAAACCCTTCAAGATACTTAATAAGCCGCTAAAGAAAGGGATTGAAGACCCTTTCTGGGTGCGTCCTCTAGCCAATTTGTAGCCCTAAGATGTCTTCGCCTTCGATATTGTTGCCACAATATGGGATCGGGGCAACAAGTAAATGCTAATGTCTATTTATACTTCTGCTGTTGGCAGTTGCTTTTGCTGTTTCTGTTTCGGTTGCAAGTCAGTTACGCGAAGGCGAAGGCACTTGACGGGTTTCCTTCGATGGGCCCTTTGGTTCCCGGCTCTTGATTCTCAATTCGCAATTCTCGATTCTCGATTCCCGGCTCTCGATTCTGGGCTCTTGGTGTCCCGGCCCTTCCCCAGGCCGGCGACGTGGTCATTTGGGCATGAAAATGAAAACAAAATCTGAAACACAATCGCGGGATGGGAAAGGGGTTCTTCCCCGCGGGCGAGTATTATGTTATTGTGTTTGGATTGGCTCGAGGATGGTTGTCGCAACACTTTCGATTGCACAATAAACAACAAACAGAAACGGGCCAGACCCTTGTGCTATCGGGGCGATTGGTCTTTATGGGATCCCATAAATTCGCATGGTCAATGATATAGCCGAAATTCGGCCATAAAGGAAATGAAATTATCAACCTAGGGCCCCTGTCACGTGGTGCAGGTAGTGGACTGCTCCGTTGCCAGGCGGTGATCCGTATCTGGTGGCCAAAAGCCATCGTATAGTATATAGCACATACTAGCCGGTTAAGCCGTTGCCGGGCCACAAAATCCCCCGTGATAAGGCCAAAATCTGGCGAAATAATCAATTAATTTATGGGCTGCAGCCGCACAAGCCGGCCACTAGAAGCCAGTGATTATCAGCCAGTTATCCGGCTATATCTCTGGTTAATCGCGAAATCTCGGCAACGTTAATCCCTGCAATTCGCACTCCGTGATGGTTACTATCTAGGTAAGTCTGGTGCTGTTTGCCCAGATCTGTGGTGGCATCATTTAGCAGATCAGTTTAGACTTATGGTAGTTACAGAAGATCACATCTCGGTGATCTCGGTGGTTTATGACGGCTTTCAGGCTCCATGTAAGCATCCGCTTCCAGGCGTCCGTGAGTTTGCTTAACGCCATGGCAAATTGCCCCTCGGCAGATCAGATTAGATAATGGCAACAAAGCGAGCGCTGGCCAAGGCCAAGAGTTTGTTAGCCGAAAGATGTGGACAAACAAGAAAGGCAATCAAAAGAAAAGGCAAAAGCCACCGTAGAATGTGTGTACTTGTGTGCCTGCCTGGCATATTGAGTTCTCTGATGGAAGAACCACTTCGGATACATAATTGCGAATTCCTCGCGATGTTTGTGCTTGGCCAAGACAATCGTTGACGCATTTTTGGCCCTGGCATTGGCCAAGATCTGACGTTTGTCAGACCACCACCCACCGAACACCGAACACCACCTGCCACCCCATTAACCCCACCCACCCACCAGCACCACCCTCCGCCACCCTCTTCGCCTCCCTGCGAGGTACGCCCCCCTGTCAATGCCATCTGCCGATTGACGTCGATGTGATAAACACCGCAAAGCCTTTCGCACCACGCACCTTCCTGCGGATATCTCACAGATACATTTGCATAGCCGGGGGAAGAACAATAGTACTCGGTGCCTGAAATCTCCCGAGCGATTATGAAATATGTTCAAATATATTTGTTAATCGCTTTATCAAGCAGACTGTGCGACACTTCGGCAATGTTTGTATTTATAAAAGGTGTAAACTATAAATAGCGTTGTATTTAGGCTCATAAAATGAGGAGCGACTCACCTGTGAACATAAAGATCATAAATAATATCGTCAGACCAAAAAAATTAACTAGTAAAAGCGTTAGCAAATCAAAAAAGATTAGTAACTTTTTGGTTTAAGAGTTAATATATTTAAAGTTCAAATGTTAAGCTAAGTTTCTGAAGCTAAGCTTATTCTAATTGCTTGACCCGCACTGTTCAATGGTGCGGCTATCGGGGCACGTGACATTTAAAAATAGTCTTATCCATGCAAAGTGGTGGGGGCCATGGGGGCGTATGCGCAATGCGAAGGCCACACGGTTTTCGGGTAAACACTTGCGTAACCCCCAAATCGATCATGCTGGGTGCACCTATACTGACGGGCTCTTCCCTCGACCCTTGCAGGAGATGGCCACGCAGCAGACGAAGTCGCAGGACGAGCTGGCCACCAAGGACCTGGTGTCCAAGCAGCCGGACAACATCAAGGAGGAGGACGAGACCGAGGAGGACATCGATGAGGCGGCCGTGGTGGTGCCGCCGGACAGCGGCTGGGCCTGGGTGGTGATGGTGGCCTCCTTCCTCTGCTGCACGGTGATCGACGGCATCGTCTTCTGCTCCCCGCTCATCCAGCAGCAGCTGATGGACGAGTTCAAGGTGGGAAAGGCACGCGTTGCCTTCGTGTCCTCGCTGCTCAGCGGCTGCTACCTGATGGCCGGTCCCTTCGTGAGTGCGATGGCCAACCGGTTCGGCTTCCGTCCGGTCACCATAGTGGGCGCCATCTTCGCGGCCGCCTGCTTCGGGCTGTCGTACTTCGCCACCAGCGTGGAGTACCTGTTCGTCATCTACGGCATCCTCGGCGGCATCGGCTTCTGTATGGTCTACATCCCGGCGGTGGTGATCATCGGCTTCTACTTCGAGAAGTGGCGTGCCCTGGCCACCGGCGTGGCCATGTGCGGCTCCGGCGTGGGCACCTTCGTCTTCGCCCCCCTCACCGAGATCCTGCTGAAGAGCGGCTGGAGGCACACCCTGGCCGTCCAGGGACTCATCGTGCTCTCGTGCGCTCTGTTTGGGCTGGCCTTCCGGCCCATCCAGCCGATCACGCTGTCAGTGACCAACGAGGAGGGCGACGAGCAGGAGAAGAGCAAGCTGAACGGGCACGGCAACACGGTGGCCCCCACCCCGCAGCTCCACCAGGCGGCCTTCACGAAGCCGCTGCCCGAGGGCAGGTTCGCCTACTCGATGCCCAACTCGGCGCACAACACGTACATGGGCGCCTCCCAGCGGCACCACTACCCCACCGCCCAGGAGATCTTCAAGGGCATGAACCTGGAGCGCCGGCCGTCGGGAACCGCCGGCCAGGGATCCAAGGGAACCGAGCTGAAGCAGCTGAGGAAGTCGCAGCCGACGACGCCGAACGGGGATCCCCAGCAGCTGACCTTCAACCTGCACAAGGAGCTGACCACCGTGGGCGAGAACGAGGAGGAGGCGGAGAACGACAACCTGCTGGAGACGGAGGCCAAGCCGGTGACCATCCAGGCACGCCGGCACACCGTTTCCGGACGCCGGCCCCAGGACATTGGCAAGCGATCGGCGGCCGCCGCCCACGAGGCGCACCACGGACAGGCACACTCCTCCTCGAGGCCCATGTACCGAGACGATATCTTCTTCACCGGCTCCCTGACCAGGATTCCGCAGTACCAGTCGCAGACCTCGCTGGCCTACCACATGTCCGTCACCCGGCTGCCCACCAAGCAGGACATGCTGGAGGACCGCCAGAAGGGATGCCGCATCTGCCCGGAGGCAGTGCGCCGCACCCTTGCCACCATGCTGGACACCTCGCTGCTCAAGTCGCCCGCCTTCATGTGCCTGGCCTTCAGCGGCTTCCTGACCATGATGGGCTTCTTCGTGCCCTTCGCCTTCCTGGTGGATCGGGCCAAGGACGCCGGCATGGATGAGCGGGCCGCCCTCGGCGTCCTCAGCGGCATTGGCATCGTGAACACCTTCGCTAGGATCGTGTGCGGATCGATCAGCTCGTTCCCGGCCATCAAGCCGCTCTGGCTGAACAACTTCGCCCTCACCGCCGGCGCCATCGCCACCATCTTCAGTGGCGAGGTGATCACCGTGGGCACCCAGTGGACCTTCGCCCTCTTCTTCGGCATCTGCATCGCCTGCTTCTCGGCCCTGCGCTCCCTGATCGCCGTCGAGCTGATCGGCCTGGAGAAGCTGACCAACGCCTACGGATTCCTTATGCTCTTCCAGGGCATCGCGGCCACCATTGGCACTCCAATTGCAGGTGAGTTAACGGACATTTTAAAAGCAGTTTGGGTCTACATAGGAAACATATTTAGATCACATTTCATGTTCACATCTCAGATCATTTAATTATGTTTTAAAGAAAGGGTCAATTACTTTAGATCTTTAGAGACTTTCCAGAAATCTCTTTCAGTTAAATTTTAAATTCAAATGAAGCTATTTTTTATTACTTAAAAGACATTTGTTAGAATAGCAGTTCCATTAGTTATTTGTATCAAGCTAAATCTATTTTTTTATTTAACCACCCACAGGAGTCCTGTACCAGATGACGGAGAGCTTCAACATGGCCTTCTACTTCGCCGGCGGCCTGATCCTGCTGTCGGCCTTCCTGTGCTACCCGCTCACCTGTGTCAGCAGGTGGGAGGAGCGGCGGAACGCGAAGCTGACGCCCCTGCCGGCGGCCTAAGGAGCTGCGGGAGCTGGAGCTGGAGCGATTGGAGGAGACCTGCCGGACAGCCTGAACACCTTGTCATCGCAGCCACGAGCACGTAACTCCGAGGGCATCTTCGGGGGTCTTTGGCCCCGCCAGGGGCCGATCATCAATCAGCCCGAGAAGGGGTCGGCGGAGTTCCCGATCCCGGAGAGGGGAGCGAGCGCGGAAGCGTGTTCCGAGTACTTGATACGTTAAGATTAGACTAAGCGTAATGTTGTGCCTTCAGCGATATCGAGTGCCTATCATACACAAACACCACATACACCAACACACACACACAAACACACCACCTTAGCCCAGAACACACGCATAACAGCCGAGTTGGGCGGGTGCAATTATGTTTCTATAAGCTTTAGTGGAGGAGCCCGGAGGCGGGGCTAGAATTTAGCAGCTAGGCTAAGCGGAGGATCGGAGCAGGAGGAGGAGGAGGACCGAACACATTATTAATATTATTATGTTAGCCGTAAGCAGCTCTATGGCTGGGCCACAAGTCGACTGCCAAGTTAGGAATCGTTTGTTGAGTTATTTAACATGATAGGGAACGAGAGCATTTGTTTACCTTATAAGACGTACGTACGGTACTGCACCGCCACCACGGACTTGTTACATAGCTAGCTAGATATACGTTTATCAATCAATCAATTAAACTAAAGACGCGGCCAGCCGATCCGTCGAGCGATCGCTTGGGCGGGGTTAATGCACCCGCCGCCGGTCCCGATGGGATTAGCCGATCGTGGACAAAACAAAACAAACAAACAATCAGACCCACGATGAGGCATCTGGTACGAGTGCTGTGCTCTTATGCAAACAGATTTATATATTACACGATTCAGATACAGATACAGATACAAATACAGAAACAGAAACAAACCACGGACCGCTACATACTCAGCACGTTGAGTGCGTTTCGCGTTTACGTTTATCAACTACAATTACATTAACACTGAATGAATAATTTGTATTACATTTAAATTAATGAGTTTACATTGCATTGCATGCGACATAAGGTTACACTTCATAAACAATAAAGACGATTCAGTAATACAAACTAACGATCTATCGGTTTATTACTTTCGCAGCACAAAGTAAGCTTAACTAAGGGGCTCAAGCGTGACTATGAACGAACATTTGAAATGTGGGCTTAGACTATCCAGTTAAATAAGTAACGAATCGGCTTGTGTCTTTGGTCATGGCACACTACTTTTCCTGATTCAGCGAATTGATGAACTCCTCCAGCTTCTCTTGAATCTGTCGCACTTTGACTGTTGAATTGATAACAATTAAATTGGCGCCAAATTCAATTAGGCATCGAAACTCACTTAGTTCCTCGGCCAGCAGCACGCGCTTGCCGGTGAGCAGGTAGCCCTTCTTCTCCTCGTCGTCGCTGAACTCGTCCAGCACCGCCTTGATCTCCTTGTCCAGGCGCCGCGCCTCCCGGTTGATCACCTGCTGCCGCAGCGCATTTCCAGTTATCTTGATCACCTGCTGGATGCGCCAGAAGAGCACGACATCGCTGCAGGAAATCTGAACGGGAACGAGCAAAAGCGTTTCACATTAATTGTTCCAAATAAGGAGAAAACCTTCCGGCTTACCTCACACTCGGCACCCTGTTGCGTGTAAAGATAGTAGGCTTTGCGGCAGTCCTTTGCCCGCTGCAACGCCTGCTGCAGGAAGTGTCTGAAAAGGGGGGACATAAATGTCACTGATTGGCCTAAAAGGATTCGAAAAGGACCACTCACTTTCTGTAGACTGGGAACCACGTTTGTCTAATGTAGTCCGTGTCGACGTCCACGTTATCACGTTGAAGGTTCTTGCGCACCGTCGTCAGTTCGTCGTGAGTGAGGGTGGGCAAATGTTTCTGCAATCAAAGCATGTTATCATTAAAAGGAACAAAAATAACAAGATAGTTTATTATGATTAAAATTAGTCAAGTCTAGTTGACACTATTATTGGTTGTCTTTAAGGCTGACAATATAATTGACCATGAATTGGGAAATTATTGGCGTTAGATTGATATGAATCGGAAGTTCTGGGGTAGCCTGAAGTATCGATTACCACTCACCGTATCGTTTTTGAGTATTTTGTCTAGTTCATTCTTGACGCTTCGCCTCTTCTGCTGATCCTGCGTCAGGTACTGCCAATGGGTGAATCTTCGGAGCTGACCAGGGCCAAACATTTGTGCGAGCGTCTCCTCCGTCTGCACGAGCTTGGCATTCACGGAGGTCTCCAGGAACTTGACCGCCGAGTCCCACTCCTGCTTGTCGTGCACGAAGCGATCCTCCAGCGTGTTCAGCTGGATCACGCGCAGCATGTCGATGGCTTTGTCCTCCCAGCTGTGCCGCCGAATGGCCTCGTCCACCACCGCGGACTTCAGCTGATCGAAAATGCCGTCGTGGTCCTGCGCCTTCTTCGAGCGCTCCATCAGCGAGATGAACTCCTGCTGCAGCGCCTCCCAGCCTGCTTCCACTGATTTGGCGGGCAGCGCCTGCTCCGCCCATTGGCGCAGCTTAATGTCCACCATCGTGTTGAAGGAATCTATAAAGAGCACAATCATTGCACGGAATTAGTTGGGCCAAATTAGCGCGGCACACAAACACTGGGGAATGGTAAACAAAGCCACAAAACACTCGGCTGCCTAACTTGATAGCTGCAATTTGATTCAATTAGACATTGATTTGGTTGAATTCATTGAGCAAATTAACGGATCTGTCATAAAATGCAAAATAAACACCCGCCGAGCGGGCCAAACTTGTTCGGCGGCCATAAATCTCTAATATCGCATACATTTTGGTACTGAGAACATTAACCAAAATCTGGTTTCGTTACAGGTGATCGTAAATCTCCGCCCATAACACTTTCCGGCACATGACTGCTACGCAGACCCTGTGACGATCCCGACTTAGTCACTGCACTTTCGGGGCAAAGGCAAACCGTGTTAATGGAGTCGAAATCGTCCGCCGGGGAGTACACATTAAATTTACACTCATGATTCAAGTGGATGTTCGTAGTCGCAGGAGGCTCAAACCGGTTTAGAAATCTTCGACGCATGTGATTCCCTTGCACGGGAATGGGAACCCAAAAGCGGGCCATGATAAATGCAAAATTAAACAAAACGTTTTAACGACGCGACATTTACACGCACACGTGAAGTTCGAGGCAGGTGCTTTCGTTCCAAGAACAACACACAATGACGGAGCACATGGCGGGCGATTGGATGGACGTGCCCCCAACGATGACGTCGGCGAAGTCTGCTTACAACCTACGACTTAGCACTACAAAATATTACTTTGAGAACCTGACTGAGCGGCGGGCAGGTAGATGGTTTCAAACACATAGTTCGACAGCTTCTCCCAGAGCTTTGTGTTGAGGGCGTCGTCCCACTTCTTAGCGGAGATTTGCGATAGCGTCACCACCTCGTCCAGTATCTCGCCCTTGGCCTTGTCGAACAGCTCGTCTCGTCCGGACTCGCGCAATCTGAATATATCGATTTTAGATGTCAGAAAGCTCAAATTATCTGTGTTAAATTTACCGACCTGGGGAAGTTGTTTTTCCATTCGGTTTCCAGATTGAACCTGGTCGCCTTAAATGCATCTGCCTGCTGCTCGATGGTTTCCCGCACCATCTTCCAGAAACGATCCGACACGGCCAAGCTCAGGTTCCGGCTGGTCACTTGATGGGGCATGATCACTCCGCGACGACTAAGTACAGAGGCAGGTGAAGTTTGGTTCTGACCCATCACATCTGCTCTATACTTACTGGAAAAGCTTGGAATTCTTGAAGAAGTCCTCCTCGTACTGCCTTATGGCATCGATGCTATCATCCTTCCGTCCACGACCAGTCACCACTGCATAGTAGCCAAGAGCCTTCATTGGGAATAGTTTGCCTGAAAGAATTTTCCTTATCCTGTCTGGATCGGCGAGCTCCTCGGCCAGATCCACCTTGGTGAGCACAAAAATGGTGCGTCGGCCCAAGGGATCACACTGCATGACCAAATCGGTGACGTTACTGCGCTCGGCATCCACAGATCCATCCTGAATGCAGAGAATGATGGCGTTTGGGTTGCTCATGTAATGCTTGGTCATCTGGTGAATCGAATCCTTGGTGTCCGAAGCCATGTCCACAGTCATGGTCTAAAAAAAATAGTTGTACATGGATCCAAGAATTAATATAGCTGCATAAATAGTTACCGAAATAATGCCGGGGAGATCCACTAGAACCATGCGCTGCAGACCGGGACCTTTAACAGTCATGGCGATGACTTCATTGCTCACCGTTTTGCCACCCCGCACCGAGGCCTTCATGCGGAACTCAACATCGCGACGCAGGTCTTGCAGATCAGACTCCTTGGTCAGATCGTACTCCCGATCCGAATCACGAAATTGAGCCACATGATAGGGTCCTTCGGCCAGGGTCACCTTGACGGGTGCTCTCGTCATCATCTCTCCACTGCCGCGGGGAAAGATGCGAGCCTTAGCAATGGATTCCAGGACAGAGGTCTTCCCGCTGCTCTGATCTCCCACCACCACAACGCGGGGCAGATGATCGGCCATCGTGTAGCCCGTATCATAGCCAGAGAGCTCATCCAAAACCTCAGAGTACATGTCGATCAGTGACTTCTTGATCTTTTTCGCTGTGGTCTTTTTGTTCGTCTTGAGGATAAGGTACTGCTGGCGCAGCTCACGATTCTCCTTCTCCATTTTCTCCAGCTCCTTTTGGTATTTGATCTGCACGTTCATGATCTCCGTCTGCAGCGTCTCCACTTGACTTTGAAGCTTTTCTGTAAGGATAACATTGATGAGAAATGCATTCCATTTTGGTGTACTAAATTAAGGTACTCACCATACTTCTTGCGACTCTCATCGGTTGTGATGCCCAGAGCGGCCACCGTCGTCTTGGCCTTCAGGTCATCTTTAGCTGCAAGATGTAAGGGATAAGTCTCGAATGCGGTGGGCAGGGTTCTCTCACTTTAAATTGGCCCAACGTTGGGAGTCTGTGTTTGTTTGTGTAACCTACTTTCGACAATCTGAACTCCTTGATAGTCGGCCGCCTCGATGGCATCGTCCAGACGACTGTCGAACCAGCTGCGCCATTCCGACAACTTATCCTCGCCCAGCTGCTTGAGCTTTGGATCTACAAGCAAATGCCCCAATAACAGTATCATTCAGTGCGAAAATCAATCGAAACGAAGTTTTAATGCGAGATTCTGCCCAAGGTGTATGACCATTTAAAGTGAGAGATTGATAGGGCTGTGAAAAGGTGCGCCGTAAGGAAACTTACCAACATCGATGGCATTCTTCACCAAGGAGCCCACTTCGATGAGATTCCGCGAGAACTGGCTCCACCGTTCGCCCTGCGGCATGGCATCCTCCAGCCACTTAAAGTCCGGCAGGCCATCCTTCCAGTCCTCGTATTTCTAGAAAAAAAAACAAATCTGTTTGTTTAGACTTCGGACCAAGTTATATAACTTGCGAAACTCACTTTACTCAGGGACACGCCCCCGCCGATGGCGCCGCCTAGGACGAGGTAGCGCAGCTTTAGGGCTCCCCGCAGGATGCGCACCACCAACATTCCGTAGCCGCGGGACGGCGGAGGCATCTGCCAACCCCTCGCCGGATTGCCGGCGAGCAGGAACTCCTCGTGGCGTTGATGACTGCCATTGGAACTGGAACTTCCAGCGTCCCGAGGACGACGTGGGTGGCTGGTGATCCCGCAGAGCGTGGAATGATTACAGCAGGCGACCTTGGTGGAGTAGACAACAGCTTTTCTCGCGGTGCGCCTGTGGACGAAACATACCGAAACGAGAGATGTGCCGATGACGAAATCGATCAGAAAAGGCCAGGCAACACATAGTTCCAACTCTCTTGGGTGTGGATTCTTACCGGTAAGTGTTCTGATAGATGCGCAACATGATTGCTGGTCAGGATTACAGTTTCCACTCAGTTTACTCTGTTTATTTACGAGAATTAATCAATTTTCCTGCCGCAAAAAACTCATCTCTTTTCGGGACCGATGCCGTGTGACCAGAGGCGGATCAGCTGGTCAGCAGTGTTGGGAAAGGTCATTCAATTCTGTACCTTGGTAAGGTACAAAAGTATGCACACACTGCTTCTGGCGCGGCCAAATTCGAAAAAGTAGAATGCTTATAATACAAACCGTATAAGCGCTAAATTCCGATCCCATTTCCCATTTCCCATTTTCTTGTGCCTAGTCCAGAAACTAGTCACTTTCAACTCCAATATCATATGGGCATTAATGTATTTTCACTAAATATTGCATTGAGTGATTAGACTTACAATTATACATAAATTAATATATTTAGAATAATTTAAGCGTAATGACGACGACAGACAAAACAATTACGCTACCACTAAATTTAAATATTCTCGCGCGCTTTCCTATATACGGGGGATAACGTTGACGTTTATACGTTTTAATTAATACATGCATATTTTCTACGTAGTTCGCTTAACCGAGTTTTTGTTTAATATTTAGAATGCACTTTGCAATGAAGTAACTGTGTCTATTAAGAGAAGTTCATCACGGGAAAGTATTTTCCCAGCCGTCGGATTTTCTTCATGGTGACAAAGCATTTAGAGCCGGTAACGTGTATTGCTTTGGTAAGGCTTTTATCCTCCAAAATCAAGTCGATCTGCTCGATTGAGTTTAGATTATAAATATCTTTTGGTGTTTCGTTGGACTTCTTGCCATTGGCTTTCTGGTTGCTAATGTGGATGATGTTGTTCTGGGTGTGATTGTTATTGTTGTGGTTGTGATTGAAGTTCCTACTAAGGTTGGTATTGTTATTAAAATATTGCTCTTGTTGAAGCGTAGCTTTGGCTGCATTCAAAGTATTCATGATTTGGTCCGTGGCATCTGTGGCGTCTGTCTCCTCGTCGTACTCTTCCTTGGTTTCGGCAACGGAGAATGTGCTGTTGTTCAGGCTGAGAAGTGAATACCTCTGATCGATATGTTGTGTGGACGAGGACGACGACGATGCCGCCTCGCTCTCCGCGTAGCAGCGGTGCCGCATCTCGTACTCCTGAGCCTCTGTGATGCGGTCCAGCGACTGGCTCTCCCGGATGCGCCTCCTCCTGTTTGTGGAGCTTCCGCTTGTAGCTGTGGTGCCCTCTGCCTGCTGTTTCTCAGCGTGGGAATGCTTATCAACATGATCCTTGTGCTGTTTCCGGCTCTTTTGTGTGTGAGATTTTCGATTTTCATCGGATTTGTTATTTGGCTAGCGATAAAGGAAGGAATTAAGGTTGTGTTACTTTCCTATTGGTAATTAGACTTTCTTACCTCTTTGTACTGCGATTGTCCTTCTTTTTTTGCCACTTACGGAGCCGCTTTTCGAGATAAAATTGCCCGCACCGCTGGCCGAACCGGGCGGCGGATAAAGTTGATCCTGCGAGTCGCTGGAGTCATCGTGCGAGTCCCGCCGATGCATGCGAAACCGCACTGGGGTGTCGCCCACAAACTTGTTGATTTTTTTTTTGTTGCGCGTCTTGGTGTCATCATCGGATGCTTCTGAACTGCTGCATGAAGGCGTCCGAATCTTGTTCAGCTTTGTGCGTCGGTGTGTGAGCACCGGGTTCTTGCTGCTGCTGGGTAGCGGCTTCAGCTTGCCAATCTCCAGCTCCTTCAGGCCACTCAGCGTGTCCTCGTCTATCTTGGCACTTTTCTCCATCTGCTTGAGCTTCTGAGCCAGCGTCGCATCAACGGAAACGACAATCTTTGTGCGAGAATGGCTTGGCACCCCACTGTTGGCAAACGGATCACCCCTTGTCTGATTTCCGGGCTCAGAGCTGGAACGCTCATGCAGTGACCTATTGAGGAGTCCGTCGGAGGTACCCTCGCGTCTCGACGCTGTTACCTTTAATTCATTGCCTATGCCTGAGCATTCTGTAGCCGACTCCTCCTCGTCCTCCTCCCGCACTATGCTGCACTTGCGACTGCGCTTGTCCTGTCAAAGCAAGCGCTTTAATTAGATTTGCTGCAGTTAAAATGGATTGCTAATTAACTTACTGGCTTGCCACCATCGTTTGCGAACTGACCCGCTGGAGTCACGTTAATGCTGATGGGTACTCCTCCCTTTGGGGCTTCTGTTGGACTTGGTTTCTCAGGCACGGGTTTGCGACTCGCGTCTCCCACTCTAAATATTACATTTACAGGTTAAGGCTGAAATTCCTTTTCCATTCTGAACTCACTTTATGCTGGGATCGTTGAGAAGCCTCTGTTTTTGGGCCTGCTCTTCACGCCGCCGTCGCAGACGTAATTCCGCCAGCAAAAAATACGTGGCTGTTATGTGATTGTACTTGTTCTTGTCAAGAGCTCTGCAATGACGTCAGTTAGGGTCAACCAGAAATAATTGGCTTAACATTTGCGCTCTACTCACTGTAATATCTCTTCCTTGGACGCAATGTTTCCGTTTATCATTTTCTGTATGATAAAGGCGTGATCCTCTTCGCCCAGTTGCTCGCGACTGACTAAAGGCAGAATGTGCTCCGTTGCGGAGGTGGTAGAGTCGGGCTCGTCGATTGGCTTTAGCCAGGCGGAAGAGGCGATCTCCTCAACGGTAGCCCGCTTCTTCGGATCCCGCACCAGCATCGAGGCAATTAAATGCCGGCAATCAGTGGACACGTGTGAGGGTACCGTGTACTTGCAGTCCATGATCATGGTCAACGTTTCCGAGTCGTTTGCCTTCTCGAAGGGCGCCTGACCACAAACTAGCATGTACAGGATGACTCCCAAGGACCAAATGTCTTGAAGAACAAGATCATAAGGTTATTTAGGGATTGATAAATCATTAAATTTAGCATACCAACTGCAGGTGCATCATAGGAGTCTCCAAGCAGAATCTCTGGGGCCGAATAAGCCAAACTGCCGCAGAAGGTCTCCAATTTCTGGCCCGGCAAGAACTTGTTGCTGAACCCAAAGTCGGTGAGCTTAACCAGGCCAAGCTTTTCGAAAAACACCACATTCTCCGGCTTTAGGTCCCTGGAAATGTGAGGTAAAAGTTACGTAAATCAGTGATCGACTCAGTACGACGTATTATCAGTTAGAATGGGCTCTCACCTGTGAACCACGTGCAACTGATGACAGTACGTGATAGCACGTAGGATTTGGCGAAAATACTTGCGTGCCAACTCCTCGCTGAGCCCTGAATCGTGCTTCATTATGTAATCGTACAGATCCCCACCGTCTCCCAGTTCCAAAACCAAGTACAGCTTGGTCTGGGTGTCAATGACCTCGTACAGTCGCACTACATTGGGGTGCTGCACCAATTTCATGCATCTGGAGAGGAGTGGGATATTATTTATGGTTAATCGATTATAATTTAGCATATACGTACCGCACTTCCTGGAACAAGTGTGCCTTAGAGACTTCGTCCAGCTTGGTCTTGTCCACAACCTTGACCGCTACCTTGGCGCCGGTAAACACATGCCGCGCCAACTTGACGACGGCAAAGTGTCCCGATCCGAGAGTCTCCTCTAGATCATAGAGCCCGGCGATCTTGCCGTCACTCACCCCTCCGACGGGCTGCGTCTCCAGCGTCATTATGGCTCCTCTCCTTGGCACTCTTCCAACGGCCTGCGTGTTGGGCACTACTATCCGCGTTTAGCTGAAACTATAATTATAGAGGTCTATCATTTCGGACACGGGATGTTCGGCTAGCTAAGTGTTGGCTTTTGACCGGAGATTGATGTAATGGGGTGTACTTTGAATGGTGAGGAAAGCAACCCATAACCCAGAGGCACGTGAGCTTCTGCCAATTAATGATTCATTCGAATGGGTCCTTTTCATTTTAGGTTCACAGCAGGAGCAGCGCAATTGCAGGGCTGTTACACAAGGGGATGCGGAAAGGCAGGGCTGCCTTACCTTTTACAGCGGAGGGGAAGTCGAATCTCCGCCAGCAGATGCAGGAAAAACTACGATGCGCGACCCATTCCGGGATTGGGGCGACTAAACCTGACCACTCACTGGCCGCTTGAACGTCTCGCACTGAACAATTGGCTCTTATCACACATGAAAACGCTTAGTTAGACTTTTTGTATACACATTTTCGACTTTTTTTCCTGCGTTTTTTTCTGAATTTAAAATAAGTGTGACCGACTTTTTGAAAAACCGATGGCACTCCAGCGATGGCTCGCAAACGATGTATCGTATTGGCCGTTCAAAAAAAATACTGTATTTGCATGTGATGTGCCGATTATTGCAGTCGTCTGGTGGCGGATTATTGCAAATACGGTCACTCAGATCCGAATTTCTACTACAAATCGTATCTTTAATTGTTAATAACAAAAAAACGGTGCAAAATTTTCACTCTCCGCCAACGGATTTCGAAGTTTTAGAAAAAAACACATCGTTTCCATATTTTACTTTTTTTTAAGCTGTATTACCCGTGCACCGCACTTGTAAACATTTACCGAAAACAGCTGTGTTTACTCTGTTAAAGTAACAGGGCGCAACCAACAGTAAGTATCGATATTTTTGGTCACCTGTGACGAAGCTTTCGCTTTGTTTTTGTTGTTGTTTTCTTGCTGTTGAGAACAAACTTTACACGTAAATAAATCCAATTGCCTTAATTAATTAGGCCCAGCTAAACAAAGAGCTGCAGTTGCAAGGATACTAGTGACGTTACCGAAGACCTGGACTAAGAACTCTCCTGAAAAGAGAACAATGCGACGCAATGCGTAAGTCAACGCCAACTCGACTGTTGCTTTTTCAAGTGAATGTTGGGTGATCGTCTATGTTCCCGTTTACAGGCGCCAGCAGCATCATAACCTGGAGGACATAAACCCCGAAGATGTAGAGGACATCTTTGCCCGTCCCGCCTACGATGACGACGAGTTCGATGATCTTCTCCCGCTGGCCAGAAGGCCGAATGGCCACGCTCGTCTGGGACGGTACGAGAACACGCTTGAGGTGAAGGTTCAGGAGGGCGACACGCTGCAGGCACTGGCTCTGCGATTCCACTCCTCCGTGGCGGATATCAAGCGGCTGAACAAGATCGACCGCGAGAACGAAATCCACGCGCACCGCGTTATTCGCATCCCGGTTACCGTGCACAATGTCCTGCTGGGCAACGGGGGCCTCGAAGCACTGCCCGCCGTTCACCGGAGCGGGAACAACAGTCCAAGGCACAACCTCGAACGGGAACCAGCTCCGGAACGCAATCCCCTCGAGGATGCGCGCCAAATGCTGGACGAACGACTGCTGGTGGCGGCTGTAAACGCTTCAGGTGTCGCGGATCCCGACCAGCCATCGACTAGCAGAGCAGCCAGGCAGTTCTACGAGGGAGCCCAGGGAGCGCCCAATGACGAAGGTGAGTAAAGAAGCTGAGGAAGAACAGAAAAAATATTGTAGAGGTTTTTGGTTACACCTAAAATAACATTAGTGGTAAAGTATTAAGGCTGCTGAAATTAGGTAGGAGTAATTTGCGAAAAAACATCGCAAAATCCAAAATTTAATTAATCAAATTTCGTTATAAAGAAAACATCAATAGTCAGGGAAAACATATTTAAGAATTCAATTTAAAAAAAGATATGTACCAGTTATGTTAAAAAAACGGCTAAGAACTTGTTGCGTTATTCATAGGCACTTTTGGAAATAATTGGAGTAACAAATTGCATTCACAAGTACTAATTCATTTATAGCTGCGTGTAAATGTAGTTGTTGGACTAGCACTAACAAATTTGATATTTTAAATATCACTTTTTTTTCGACGGTTCAAATTTTAACATTAGGTGTTAACAGTGGCAAACATCGATATTCTGCCACAACCGTCAGTGTTGAAAAACAAAAAAAACATCGGTAGTTCAATAGTGCCAACAGTGCTTCTCCCACCTCTATTCCAAATTGTTCAGTCATTCTCGCTGTAAAACAAAAGGAAAATATAGCTTAATCTCGCCTTTTGCACATTAAATCATACCAATTGCAATTGAACACGATGCCGGACTACCTGGGCGACGATCAGCGCAAGGTGAAGCACGACGAGAAGGAGGACAAGGAGATAAAATCGCTGGACGAAGGCGACATTGAGCTGCTGAAGACCTATGGTCAGAGCCAGTACCACAAGTCGATCAAGAGCATCGAGGAGGACATCCAAAAGGCAGTGAAGCAAGTAAACGAGCTTACCGGGATCAAGGAGAGCGACACGGGTCTTGCGCCTCCGGCCCTGTGGGACTTGGCCGCGGACAAGCAGATATTGCAAAATGAGCAACCGCTGCAAGTGGCCCGCTGCACCAAGATCATCAACGCGGACTCCGACGATCCCAAGTACATCATCAATGTTAAGCAGTTCGCTAAGTTCGTGGTGGACCTGGCCGACTCGGTGGCTCCCACCGACATCGAGGAGGGAATGCGCGTCGGCGTTGACCGCAACAAGTACCAGATCCACATTCCGCTGCCGCCCAAGATTGACCCCACGGTGACCATGATGCAGGTGGAGGACAAGCCCGATGTCACTTATAGTGATGTGGGTGGCTGCAAGGAGCAGATCGAAAAGCTGCGTGAGGTGGTGGAGACGCCTCTGCTGCACCCGGAAAAGTTTGTCAACCTGGGCATTGAGCCGCCCAAGGGAGTGCTCCTGTTCGGCCCCCCGGAACGGGCAAGACGCTGTGTGCCCGGGCCGTTGCCAACCGAACAGACGCCTGCTTTATTCGCGTCATTGGCTCAGAGCTGGTGCAGAAGTACGTGGGCGAGGGAGCTCGAATGGTGCGCGAGCTCTTTGAGATGGCGCGCTCCAAGAAGGCCTGCCTTATCTTCTTCGACGAAATCGACGCCATTGGCGGTGCCCGCTTTGACGATGGCGCCGGCGGTGATAACGAGGTGCAGCGCACCATGTTGGAGCTGATCAACCAGCTGGACGGCTTCGATCCGCGTGGTAACATTAAGGTGCTGATGGCGACCAACAGACCTGACACCCTGGATCCCGCGCTGATGCGTCCCGGGCGTCTTGACCGCAAAGTGGAGTTCGGCCTTCCCGACCAGGACGGACGCTCGCACATCTTCAAGATTCACGCTCGGTCGATGTCCGTGGAGCGCGACATTCGCTTCGATCTGCTAGCGCGCCTCTGCCCCAACTCTACGGGAGCTGAGATACGATCGGTGTGCACGGAGGCGGGCATGTTCGCCATTCGGGCGCGCCGCAAGGTGGCCACCGAGAAGGACTTCCTCGAGGCCGTCAACAAGGTTATCAAGAGCTACGCCAAGTTCAGCGCCACCCCCCGCTATATGACCTACAATTAAGTTTATTTTTATTGGCACCATTCTGTATCCTCTGCGAGGTAAACTGTAATACATCCTGCAGTTGGCAATTCTTGAAATAAAACGAAACCTATACCTTCATGAACTAAGAACCAGAAGGATTTTCTTCGATTTCATAAATATTGTTTGTTAATGCTGTTGCACTTAACACTTATTTCTTTTTGCCATCAGCTAATATGGAGCAGCCCTTCGAGGAAAACGCTGCACTGCTGTTGGACAGGCATACTCCGCTGGTGCGTCCCATTCCTGGACCATCCTTGAGTGCCATCGACTGGTCTGGATCGGACTGCGACCTGTCCTGGATCTGTCTACTGATTTTTATACTCGCCCTGTGCGTCGTTATACCGCTGGTTTACGTCATCTACTTGGCAGAGCATCCGCATCACAATCACAGCGCCCAGTAGTACAGACGACTCTCATGGTTAAGGCATGCATCCGAAGAGATCATCATTCCAAATGTGTCGGCCACTCCTCACCTCTCACTCTCTGCAGATCAGCCTTGGGCATTTAAAATGCAGCCACAGGCTACGGAATTTATTTTTATATCTGAACGTTAACTTTATATTGACTCTTGTCGAAAAAATTATATCTTTTTGTACTGTACTTTTTTAAACAACTACATTTTGGGTGCTTCCAAGTTGCATAGAATCGCATTCACTATGCTAAACATCACTCCTTACAAACTGAATTTAATGTCCTGAGAACCGATTGTGTTGTGAATATTCGTAGCCCCCGCAAGTTTTGCTTCACTGTATGTTTTATTGAGTACAATTATATAACATTTAAACTAGTACGGGTCAAGTGTAACATTATTAAGCTGAAATGAAAATCAGTTTCTCTTAGGCCTAGAAAGTACATACATAATACATATCTTAGAGATAAATAAATAGTATCCATGGATATAAGAATTATGTAATAGTAAATACAGACTAAAATTAACAATGGCGCATATCGAGTGCCAATTGAAGTTAAGTAGTTTGTTTAGTGAATTTTCGGGCTGGGAAATGGAGGCCATGGCACATGGTTTTTGGCGAAGATTTGGTTTGGATTATGGGCTGTGTGCCTCGCCATTATAGTGTATTTTCCCCCTCCGAGAAAATCAACCAATGGCCACACACGTACGAAGCTCCGGTCGCGTATTCACTTGAACTTTAAATTCTCAAAGAAAGCAATATTGCTCCGAAGGAAGCCATGTCGCACGGGTACAGGACTCGCCGGCGAGGCTATGGGTGGATTGCCTTCCGAATGGATTGATGGATCTCTGAAGTTAGAAGTGATTTAGATTAAAATTGAGTGAAATTATTTAGTGTATAAAACTAACGTTTCGAGAGATGACAAATCGGAGGCAATCGTCGACTCATCGGCAACTTCTGCCATGGAAACTGCATGCTCCAGTTTATGACGCTTCGTCAGTGAGGAATTTGGCTTTTCCGGCGTATCTGGCGGGACTGCTAATTTGACCTATAAGAGGGTACAAATATTTATTTTTATCAACAAGGTTTAAGGGGCACAACTAGTGTGACATTTCAAAAAAAAATATTTTTTTTTATATTTCGGTAGATTAAACCTTTAAAAATAACATATTAAAATTTCAAATCGATATTTCAAATAGTTTTATCTTTAAACCCCTTTTTATTTCGAAACAGCATTTTCCGAATTTGCTGCAGTGATTACTCCAAAACTAATGATCCGATCACTATCAAATTTTTTTTACATGTTCTATATATAGTTCTCCCTACAATGACCTATCGATTTTTTGATCTGATCAAACATCGAATTTTGGCAGGCCAAAAACGACCAAAATTTTTGGTAAAATTCTATTTTTTTTTTTTTAAATATCAAAAATTGACAAAATGCCGGCGTTTAAAAAAAAAAATCGAATTTTATCAAAAATGTTGGTCGTTTTTGGCCTGCCAAAATTCGATTTTTTTTTTTTAAACGCCAGCATTTTGTCAATTTTTGATATTTTTTTTTTATTGTAGGTCATTGTATAGACAACATTATCTAGTTTAACGAGAATTTTTTTTTAATTTTATCCACGGAGAAGGCCGGAATCAATGCAGCAGTTAAAACTGAGAGACTAGTTTGAAGAGAAACCGACAGACGGACAAACGGACAGACAGACAGACGGACAGACGGACAGACAGACAGACGGACAGACGTACATACGTATTTGGATTCTGATCGTGATGCTGATCAAGAATATATATACTTTATGGGGTCTGAGGTGTCTCCTTCACTGCGTTGCAAACTTCTGACTAAAATTATAATTCCCTTTGCTCTGCAAGGGTATAAAAAGAATGAAATTGTAAAAAACGAATCGTTAAAAAAGGTTTACCAATATGTGATATTAGTTTTTCAAAGATGCAATAATCTTTAAAGCTATCTTGCTGAAACTTTCCCAAAAGTTGTGTATAATAGTTATTGCACGCAGTATATAAGTCGGAATGAGCCGGATCGGCCGACTATATCGGATAGCTCCAATACGAGAGAACGAAATAAAAAATTCTCAGGCAGCTGTTTTTGATCGGATCGACTTGATTTCTTCCAGATGGCATTTTCTAACTGCTATTGAATTTCGGATTAAATTTTATAAAAATCAAACTCTCTATCATATAGCTGCCAGATCAAAAAATATATATTGTATATAAATAATGGAAAAAAAATTATAACATCGTTGTTTTTAATCCCACGAGCATGATTTTTGGAACATCAAGTTTTTTAAATACTCTTAAATCGAGAAAAAAATTTCATAAAAATCTGAGTACTTTATCATAGTATAGCTGCCATAGGAAAGATCGAAAAATCTATATAGAAATAAGGGAAACAAAATGATTACCTCGTTGTTTTTCATCAGACAATCATGATTTTTGGAACATTGAGTTTTCTAATGAGTCTTGAGTTTCAAATTAAATTTCATCAAAATCGGACGACTATATCATATAGCTGTCATATGAACAATATGGAAAATGAATATAAAAATCGTCATAGCTTCGATGTTGTTTAGCCTTTATGTATTTTGTTCGACATGTTTAATGACTGCAAGGGTATATAAGCTTCGGCTTCCTTTCTTGTTTTTAATATTATTTCCTATAGCGTCTTTATAAAAGGCAAACTTGAAAGAGCTCATCTACCAATAAAACGCTAAAATTTTCGAATAACTATGTCACTGGATGTTGTTTATGTCATGCTTTACAAACAAGAGCTGAGGGTTAACTAAATTTTCTTACCTTGGCCCGCCACCGTCGCTGGGGTTGTGTGTGCTTGCTGGTCAGGAGGAAGGCCTGAGCCAGAGCCTTAACAGATGGCATGGAGTGGGCGACTTCATCCTCGATCACGGGCTTTTCCGCCGCGGGAGTAGTAGGTTCGGGCTGCCAAAAAGGGATTATAGAGCCCGACCACTTGGATCAGCTAATAGTCCAAACTTACCTCGTCGTCTTCATCTACAGAGAGCACCTGACTGGGGTCGATGAGGCGGCGTTTGGGCTGCAGGAATCTGAAGGCAGGAGGAGTGGATCCCCGCGTTGGTGTTCCAGCTGGTGAACCTATTGTGGGCGCCGAGTCCCCAGGACCAAACTGAAGAACGACAGGCCGCTCCCGCTTCTTCGAGACCGACGAGTCAATGGAGGACTCCGAAGGCGGAGCACTCTGGGCGGACTCCATTGAGGAGGAAGTGGTGGAGGTGCTGGGCTGCTGCTCCTTTGGAACAGCCTTGATGACCGTCGTTTCCTGCTTATTAAAATCGTAGATGCGCACCGTGTCGGATTCGTCACTGGTATTCGTGTTCGTGGTCTGCAGCGAGTACAACGAGGGATTCGATTGGGAGTCCAGGGACTCGTCCAGGACCTGAACTGGCAGGGCTTTGTACACTGACTCCTGTGCCTGATCCTGCTCTTTGGCAGGTTCGCTTGCCTTTCGAGCCTTTTGAAGAACATTATGGTTTTGGTAGTTGGCAGTTGGTTTTCAGTTTTCATTTTTCGGTTTTTGTTTTGGGTGGGTTTGTGTTGTTTGTTGGTTAGTGTAGTTGGTTAGTTGGTTTTGATGGAAAGAAGAAGTGTAGGTGGTTTAGTATTTCAAATTAGTGTAGGCGTGGCTTTGTTCTACGGCTTAGCAGAGATTGATGGGGTGGAATTTTGCGGGTGAAACGCTCAGGCAGCGGCATGCAGGCAAGGTTAACTTAGTCACATTCACTTGCAATGATTTCGAAACAAATGCTGTTAGTCGGAACCAAAAGCGACCCAAACATAAATGTTACTATTTCGGGTAATACTCACCACTCGATGGGTTTTTGGGTTACTAAAAACATTTGTTTCAGAGTTTCAGAGTTTCGTTATTTGTTTTTCTTGTTGGCTTGTTTATTGTTTGGCTTTATTTGGAATTAACGCATTAAAGATATCGCTAGGCATATGTGTATGGTTGTTCATAAGAAAAGAGCGTTAGCGGTGTGCATACAGATACGGTACAGGAATTATTATATTATTGTTCATATAAAATTAACAGCGGTATAATGATTAAAAACAAACGTTGCATACTCTAGGGCATTAGCGATACGTAAGTGGTATTAACTAAAGGTACGATCAGAACACTAGCTCGACACTCTCGTTTGCAGGATGCTTAATTGGTGCAAGAGGTGGTGCAGTGGAAGGACTCGGAGGACCCTCCAGTTCGGGAGATTCTGTGCGCCGATGTTCTATATTCCCGCCCCTGTCCATCTCGCTTCTATTTACAGAGAAATTGGCTTTGCTATACTGACTAGTGTTTAACATCTGTTTGACTAAGCTATGCGTAATTTGGCAAATATCCCTAAGGGCTAGACCCAACCCGATCCCCCATCCCCGAATGTCCCTAGAAGAGCAGACTGTTGTTGCTGTACTTGCTGTCCGCACCGCTGATCCCGTTCAGGCAGCTGTCCACCCCCGAGTCGCCCTGGTCCTCTGCCTCTGGTCGCAGGGCCAGCTTCCCGCCCAGCGGCTCGCTCTCGAAGAGCGGGTTCATCACGAAGTCCTTCGAGGTGGCCGAAACGGCCCGGAAGCTGTTCCGCTTGAGGTCCTTGTGCAGCAGCTGCTTCTCGAACTGGCTGAGGACGCCGGCGGAGGGGCCGCCTGCCGCCGAGCGCCGCTTGGAAGCGGACGAACCGAAGGACACCCCACTGCCGTTGCTGTGGAGGCTCAGGGTCGACTGGGTGTGCCGCTTGGGCAGCGAACAGTAGCTGCTGCGCCAGGAGCGCTGGGACCGCATGTCGAAGTCCTCGTCGTCACCCAACCCCAGACTGGACTCGCGGTAGTGGGACGCGGAGGTCGAAGGTCGTTCGAGGGGCACCGCCCGCTCGTAGCCCAAGGAGAGGGAGGGGGACGGGGAGGGGCGGCTGTTAATGAACTTGAGCGAACTGCTCCGGCGCACTGGCGTCGACAAAGTCCAATGAGAGAGGTCGGCAGCGGTGCTCTGAGCGCTACTTGAAATGCGGCCATGCGGTGGATGTGGTTCTGGTTCTTGATTTACCTCGTTGATCACGATGTCCTCCACATCCTCGGATGAACGCTGCATCTCGGAGGTGGGGGCTGTAGGCTTTCCACTCCCCGTGCTGTCTGGTGGGGCATTGTTGATGTAGTAGTCGCGGCTATAGCTGTATTTGTTTTATACATATTAAGTGGAGTTCAGAAAGACACCATTAGGAAATTTATTTAGAAACCCACCGCTTGTAATCCGTTCGTGGCAATGGCGGATCCGGATTTTCCGTCAGTGCCGATGCCAGGGCCTTTTGCTCAGCACTCGGGCTGATGTTCGGCACATCCATGTACCGCTCCTGAGTGCCGCTGATGCGCTGCTTTAGGGCCTCCGGGGCGTATGGGTTGTTCGGCATCTCAACGGCATTGTACCACTTCTTCACCTCGCGCTCCGCAATGGAACCTGGAAATGTGTGTGGATTGGGTTGATTTAGAACGTTGTGCCTTAGCCATCATGTGGGTCGATTTATTTTTGATTGAAAATATTTTGCGGAATCCATATAGTCCATGGACTCTTTTGTTTACCGCTCAAAAACATCCCCATTTACAAAAGAAAAACTAAGGCTTTCTCCACAAAAAAACTTGTTTTGTTTGATTCCCATTAAAATTCGGTTCCATCTTCTTTATTAGTTGGTTAATATTATAAGCCATTTAATTCTATTATGTATACAAAGAAGAGTGAATTTTAATGGACTCAAAGAAACATCTTCATACCACAGAGATCAAGCTTTTCTTTTCTTTCGGGGAGTGATATTCACAGAGGAATCACTTTTTCACTCACAAATAAATCGACCCATGATAATATTGGGGATCAGCCTTCGCCGGGTCACAACACACAGAGAGGACAGTAGAGCCAGGCTAACACAAACACATATCAAAGCAAGACAACAAACACCGAGTGATGACAGTTATGGCCACAACCGTGCGTTACCTGGCACAAAGCGCCGCAACAGTACAACATCGTCATCGGCAACATCGTCTGGCGGATTGGCGCCTTTTGGCAGTTCGGTAGTATAGCTACCCGACCATCGAAGGGAACCATTTGTTAGTTTTCCGTTAGTGCGTCTACTACTTGGAGTTGGGTTGTTAGTTCGGGTTAGTGGGAGGTGCAAGTGGGTCTGCAGACTGCTGTTAGAGTTGGTGTTAGTGCTAAAGGATCGCTGGTTGTCCAGGACTAGAACCCTCTCGCTAACAAGCTCCTGTTCAGAGTCACCGTCTCCATTGAACGTCTCACAGGCTGTGGAGGGTTCACTCTCATCGCTCTGAACTGATTCTGAACTTAATTGATCTGAGAAGAGAATTTCGTTGATGAAGTTATAAGTGATTTCACTCAAACTAAATGCGACCATGCAGCCATTTTCTACATCTAATTCATCTGCCAAATCACAGGATGTTTGGCTGGCCGTGTCTAATCGTGGTATTACATGTTCATCTACTGTGACATCTTCTAAATTACCTAAATGATCCTCAGGCTTATCTTCAATGCTGCTCAAACATTTCGATGCATCAGTATCTGAACTGATTTCATTACCTATATCAGTTTCACTTTCTGAGTCAAAACATTCGAGATTGTTCTGGGACTCACTTTCACTTTCTGAACCAAGGAATTCGGATTTGTTCGAGGTGCTAACAATGTTTAGTGAGGAATCCGGTGATATACTACGTTCATTTATCCTAACTACTTTGGCTTTGAAATATTTTACTTTAGAATCAGGTACGTTTTTCTTACTAGACAAACAATGGGAGGAATCTGCTTTACTTTCTGATGCGAGAGATTCGGGTTTGTTTGTGGTTCTTACAAGGTTAAGTGAGGAGTCTGTTGATGTACTACCTTCATTTATCCTGTCAACTTTGCAAAGTCCATTTTCTCCTTCTGAGTCAAGACATTCTAATTTGTTTTGGGCTTCACTTTCTGATGCAAGAGATTCGGTTTTGTCCTGGGTGTCAACAATGTTTAGCGAGGAGTCTGTACTACTACCTTCATTTATCCTATCATCTTTGGTTTTAAAATCTTTAACATTAGATTCAGTTACGTGTTTCGTACTAAGCAAACATTGAGAGTGGTCTGCCTCCATGCTAAGTTCATCATCTACCATATCAGTTTCAGTCTTATCTGTATCAAATGCAAAACAATCATCTATCAAACGAATGGGATCTACTTCAGAAGTGGGAGTTTCTGCTCTCTCTGTTGGGGGATGCATACCCGTGGTGGACTCTAGGCTAACCTCGTTTAGTTCTCCAAAGGTAGTGGAATGGGAATCGAAGGAAACTTCATCTATGCTATCCTCCATGGAATCAAAGGAACTGAGGTACTTGTGCATGATCAAGGAGCGGCGGCGCCTGCGTTCGATTGTGGCCAACAGTCGTTTGTCCTTTATGTAAAACTTGCAAATGGTTCCCAGGAGGTTAACGGGCCCGGCTCTCTTGGGTGAGTCTCCATCGCTCGGTGTTGTGTCGGGAATGTTCGACTGTCTTCGCAGAAACTTGTGGGTCTTCATGGAGTCTATCGAGGCATGTCTTTGGATACCTTCTGCAACAGCATCTCCTGTACATTCATCTGAAGAAATTTCTGCGGGTTCACTCTCTTTATTGACTGGATGAGGGTCCTCCGTCCATATCGCTTCATGCTCTATAGAGGTTGACGTTGTACTTTCCGTTGTGCAATCCATAAGCGGTGTTTGTGGCTCTAGAGTTGCAGATTCAATCATTAAAATGTCTTCTGAAGATGGTGGTGGTTCTTTCAAATCCGTATCCGATTCCTCCACATTAATTACATTTTGTGGTTGAACAGATTCTGTATTAGAAATAACTTCAACTTTGGTGTCTGCTTGTGTTTCTGTGTCCATTTCCATAGAGATGACAGATTCTTCCAAAATAGATTGTGTTTCAGGAAGAACTTCCACTGTCGTTAGAGTTGCAATGGGAACAGACTCGTTATGTTCCGTTGCTACTACAGGTTGTACTTCTGAAGATAATGATGGTTCTTTGGCTTCTGTCTCCGATTCTTTTACGTTATCTGCATTTGGCGCTAGGACAGCCCCTGTTTTAGAAACAACTTTTACTTCTATGATAGCTGGTTCTCCTTCCCCAATTTTCTTAATAATTGTGGATTCTTCTACAATGGATTGTGTTTCGGGTGCAACTTCCACTGGCGTTGGAGATGGATCCAATTCGACAGAGGTTTGCTCAGAAATATTTTCATCACGAGCTGGGGATTCCACATCAGCAGGTTCTGGAAGAGCTGGTGGAGGTGGTTCCATATTATTCGTTGGAAGCCCCACATCGACAGCATTAGCTTGAGCAGTCATTGGGTCCACAGCTGCAGATTCTGTATCTAATATAATTTTTTCACAATTTTCGATTCCCGCATCGGCGGAGGGTGCTTCAACGATTACAGGAACTGAGTCTCCTTCAGGAACATTTGGCTCTGCAGCTGCTGCTGGTTCCAAAACTACAGATTCGGCTTGCGAAATAACTTCAATAGCACCTAAAAGTTCATCGGGTTCTGTAACCTCAGGTGACTTTTCTGCACCAGGTTCCTCACTTTTCAAAGGGAGTTCCGTTTGGGCTGCTTCTGTTATTGCTGGTACATCCAGTTCGACTGCCTTACTTTCTGGGATAATTTCCGAAGGCGGTATGACTTCCACTGCATTTGGTTCGGGATGTACTTCCTCAGGCGGTATTATATCCACTGTGAGAGGTTGCGTTTCTGGAAGTATTTCCACGGCTACTGCGGGCTCCACATTATCGGTTTCTTTTTTTGAAACTAGTTCGGCTTGGGGGTTAACTTCTGCGAGCACTGAAGATTCAATTCCCACGACTTCTGGCGAAGGATCTATTTGGACTCCATCGTTTTGTGTGTCTGCAGTCGCAAGAACTTTGGGATCATCTTTTACCGTATCTGGCAAATTCACGGCAACATGATCAGCCTGTACAGGAATTTCTAACTTCTCTCCACCTTCAGATGATACTTTCAAGTTACCTTCCGTAGGATCTAGTGTATCCTCTGCTGCAGATTGTGTGTTCGGAACACTTTCCAATGAAGTTGGGTTAACCATATTATCGGATTCCTTTTCTTGAGCTTCTTCTAAGGACACTGTTGAATTTATTGTAGAAGCTTCGACTTGGGAAACAATTTCCACATGAGTTATGAGAGCGATAGATTCCGCGACTCCAACAGTTTCTGCCCCTACAATAGCTTCTGAGGAATCTTTTACGGCTGATTGTGTTTCGTTATTTAGTTCCTCTGTCGCTTTGAGTTCTGCATCAATTACTTCAATAATTGCTGATGGATCCACGGCGATGGGTTGAGGCACTGGACCCGATTCCACAGGCTCTAACGTTTCCACTGTAAAGGATTTTGGTTCCTCTGCAATATTTTTAGTTTCAGGAACAAGATCTGAAGTCGGTGGCGGTTGCACTGCAGAATCTAGCTCCACAATTATATTCGGAGGGTCTGCGGCAGATTGTTCCGGCAAAACAGGTTCCACGCTTACTAGGGGTTCAACTTTATCTGGTTTTTCTTCTGCAGGAGTTGGTGGATCAAATTCTACTGCGGGGGCTGGTAATTCTGGTACAGGATCCGCAGAAGCAGGCTGCTCTCGTACTGTTTCGGGATCAGCTACCCCAGAACATGGGGGATCTTCGGGAACAGATTCAGTTGGAGGATGAATTTCCAATGTCTTTGGGGATTCCAGATCGACAGATGCTGTCTGTAAAAATTCTTCTTGGGTGCTTGAAGCATCCAGTGCGTCAGATTTTGTTTCTAAAGGCGTTGGGGATTCGGAACTTTCAGATCCTTTTTCTGGAACTACTTCCAGGGAATCTGGCGAATCCTTAGAATCATTTACGATGGTTTCCGCACTGACAGGTTCTATTTTAGAACTTTCTTGTTCCGATTCTACGGTCTGCGTTTCTAGAACTATTTTTGCAGACGCTGGGGCTTCGGTTTGTAGGCATGGATTATCTATAACTATTTCTTCATTTTTAGGATGCTCTACATTAATAGATTGGATCTGTGATATATCGTCAGTATTCGCTGACGTTTCTAAAATAATTTCCTCAGGAGCTAAGGTCTTCTCAGCGACGAGTTGCACCTCAGCCACTATATCCAAGGAAGCAGATTCAGGCTTACGATCACTTTCAACTGCTGCTGGCGATTCCATTGAAAGAGTTTCAGTTTCTTTAACAATCACAGGCTCTGAAATATTTTCTGAGACCGGCACAGCTTGAGGAGTAGAATACAAAAGAGTTGCCGCCGAGATCTCTACAGCACAAGTTTCAGTTTGAAGTAAGACTGTAGTTTCTGCCAAATCAATTGTGATTGGTTGTGATTCTGGTTCCACTTTCACAGGTGCCTCCTGATTGCTTTCCGTTTGTGCGGCAGATGCAACGGGTTCTTCTTGGGAAGCAACTTCAATAGCAGGCGAAGGTTCCTCAGCCGCAGAATCAGATTGAGTCAATTGTTCAACATGCTCCGATTGCGGATCATTTCCCTCAGACGTAGATTCAATTTTTACAGGAATTTCCGCAGACGCAGGGAATTCCACCGCAACCACTTCAACAGGTGGTGGTGTATTCTCAGGGTCGGTTTGTGCATCGAAAAAGATTTCCGCAGGCTCTGGTTCATCTTGTGAAACATTATTCAACGGCGATTCCGCAAGCTCGACAGGCAACAACCCCTTTTCCAGTTCACTTTGGAGTTCGATAGGAACGGTTTTGTTGGGTTGGGCATCTGGTGAATCAACTACGACTTGTGGCTCGGGATTGACTTCCACTTGCACTGGGAGTTCGGATTGAGTTTGCAGAACAGATGTAACAGATTCTACTTCCGAAGTGATGTCTAAAGGAGCAATAGATTCTGCACCAATAATTGTTACGGCTTGTTGAGCTTCTCCAACTGCTTCAGGCTGATGAGCAGGCGCAGGCGAAGGAATTATATCCACAGCCGCAGAGGATTCAATTGCTGCGGTATTTACTTGTGGTACATTTTCCACAGGTGCTAGGATATTGTCAGGATCTGGTTGTTTATCTATAGCGATTTCCGCAGGCTTTGGTTGTTCCCTTGCTTCCAATTGTGGTTCGGTACTCACTTCAGACTTACAAACTAATTCGATCTCAGTTAGAAGCTCTGCAGGAACCGGCGCCGTTTCCAATGGATTTTCTTGATTGACAAGAGCAGATATTTGTGGAGCAACTTCCATAGTTTCTAGAGGTCCGACGTAATGTTCGGGATTTACTTCTACTGGCATTGGAAGATCGGATTGAACAGATGCAACAGTTTCAGCTAAAGTTTCTGCAGCAGTAGTTTCAGCTTGAGGAACTTTTTCAACTGGTTTAGACTGTTGAACATTTTCTGCAGGAGTTGATTCTGCTTGAGGAATATCATCTGAAGGGGAAGAAACAATTTCCGTAGCCTCAGGGGCTTCCATCGCCGTAGCATCTCCTTGGGGAACAACTTCAACAGATATTGGTGGGATTTCAGGCTCGGTTTGTGTACTTGAAGCAATTTCCGCTGGCTCTGGTGGTCCCTTGACCACTGTTTGGGTTTCCAGATCCACCACGGGTTCACATGGTGGTGCTAAGGGACTAGGTTCATCATGAGAAATGCTTTCCACAGGATCTTGTGATGGCACAACAACTGAATCATTCTGTAAAAGAACTTCTTCTGGTTGCGGTGAAGTCAAAGAATCGTTTTCCGGTTCTGCAAGAGCTTCTACATGGGTTTCTTCAGGTTTCGGTGGTTCTGCAACAGGCCCTGGTGAATCCAATGCAACCGTTGGGATTTCTGAAGAAATTCCAATATCCGATGGGGTTTCGATTGCGATCGTTTCAGCTGCGGCAACCGTTTCGAGTTGTTCTATGTATTGTGCTGGAGTAGTTTGCACTAGGGATTCCAAATTGACCGTTTGTATAGTTGGTTGTTCTAATTCATCAATTGCGACAGGCTGTGCTTCTCGGTTGGAAGATACAGATTCCGTTTGTAAGACTGATTGGGACTCAGAGTTTTCCAAAGTCGGTGTAATTTCTGCTTGAGGAAGGACAGGAGATTCATCTTGAGAAACCATTTCTGGCAGTGGTTCTAATGAAACAGATGCATCTTGGATAACTTTTTCAGCAGACTCTGGTGATTTAATTTCGGCGAGTTCTACTTCGGAAACGATTTCGACAAGGGCTGGTATATCCACATTGGCGGATTCCTCTTGTGGAAGTAATTCTATTGGCTTCACGGCAACAGGATCAATTTTTTCTGCCGAGGAATCTAAGACAAAAGCATCCGCAGAAGCCGAAAGATCCACACCAGAAGTTTCCAACTGGAGAACGACTTCAAGAGGCGCTGGAGGATTCACATCAACTGACTCTGTTGTGGATGGTTGTTCTGCACCGGCCAGTGTTTCATCAATGGGCGTAGGTTCATTCCCAGCAACAGATTCAGATGGTTTTGTTTCTGCAACAATTTCCGGAGGAGCTACTGATTCAACTATTGAAGGTTCCGGTGTTTGCTCCACTGGTACAGACTCAATAGATTGCGGTGCATTTACATCAACAGATTCGGGAGGTTCCACTGCGATTGTTTCTGTCGCTGAAATAACTTCCACAGAGATCATTTCTAAAGGTGCGGCTGCTTCTACAGGGGCTATAGCTTTTACAGCGACAGGTTGCGATTCAGACAATTCTTTCACTAATTCAGGAGGTTCCACTGCGAAAGTTAAAGACGCTAATTGCGGAACATCTATTAAAGTTTCTGGAACAATTATTTCTGTAACAATTTCTAACGGCGGTGGGATATCCACTCCACAGGTCTGCGTCTCCACGGCTTCAGGGATTACCGGTGGCATAACATCGATCGGATCTGTCCTTGAAATAGTTTCAGTAGACCCTGGTGGGTCTGCTGCTACGGGTTCTGGAACAACTTTCTCGGCCGATGGCTCTATCAATGCAAGATTTTCGATAGTTGCTGGTGGATCCACTGGCACACCTTGAGCATCGAGAACAGTTTCCAGAGGTACCACAGATTCCGTTTGTACAGTTTCGGACTGAGAACTAATTTCTGTAGGTGCTGGTAAATCAGCAGTTAAAGGTTGATCCTCTACAACAGTTTCTACTGCTGTCTGGGGCTCCAACTCGAGACTTAAAGGTTTCGGTGGGTCAACTACTTCGGATTGTGATTCTTCCACTTCCAAAGGTGCAGCTAGATCCACAATGGTCGGCCGTACTTCTGGAACAACCCCAGCAGACGCATTTGAATCGACTTCTCCAGACTCTGATTCACAAATTGTTGGCGTTGAAGGTTCCAGGACTACAGACTCTATCTTGGGAGCTTCAACATTGGTTCCATCTGATTGAGTTAGTGAAACATTTTCCGAAGAGGATGGTAGATCTTCGGCAACAGTTTTAGGCTGTGTAACAACTTCACCAGCTGCTGGTTGATCTGTCTGAAGCCATTCCGTGTCAGGAATAGCCTGCGTTGGAAATGGAGGATCCACAAATTCGGTTTCTGGAGCAACAATGGGCGGTGGAGGTTCCACTCTAGAGTCAGCTGCAATTTCTAATCCAGGCGGTGGTGGTAATATTTCTGTTTGAAGTTCAATACTTTGCTCCTCCGAGTTATCGTGTGGTAGACCTGTGATATCTGCGGTTGGTGGAGCTTGTACAATATCAAGTTGAGGCTCTGGGACAGGATCTAAGGCCTCGGTGTTCTCCTCTTCAATGATGTCAAGGGAGTGCGCGTGCACCAGGTCAACAGTGCGAGCGTTGATCTCGGCGAGGGCCAAGTCGCTCAGCTCCTTGAGGGTGTGCATCTCACTGGGGGTCATGGCACCAGGCTGCTCGGACGCCGGGATAGCCAGCATGGGTCCCAAGGCCATGGCAGCCAGGATCTCGATAACCGACGGCACGGTGTCGTGCATTTGCTCCTCGTCGATGTACTCGACTGTGCTGAAACCAGTGCAGCCATCGAGACTGGGAAAATCCTCGGATTCGCCTTGGGCTGTAACACAAACGACTGCTAAGTGCCGATGCTTCAAGATCAAGCACAATGTGGCTGAGATACTAAAGGAGGGGTTCTGTCTACAGCTAATAAGATGTCAACGATCTAAGGGGCTAGTGATTAGGGTGTAAGTAAGGGTTAATCAAAATCGTAGCAGTACGATGAGATACAATGTTTGGAGTTGAAAGGGAAATCCTTCGAGGAAATTACCTGCAATAGGAGTATGGTCCGGCTCCTCATTCAACAGCTCGTCCTGGAATATAGTTGGAGGTGGTGGCGGTATTGGAGAAGGAGCCTTCGCATCGGATGGCACGGCCATTGGGGACACCACGAACTCGTTGGTTGTCTCCGTAAATGCAGGCTCGTGCTCCTCCAGCAATGTGTGGGACGTGAGACTGGTGCGGTCTACCAGCTCATCGAGGACGAGCTTGGTGTTCTGGCCACCAATCAGGTGTTTGCTCAGCAGGCGATCGTTAAGGTCATTGCATCGCAGCAGATCCAGAGAGCTCTCCTCGATATCCGAGCCCATCTCCGACAGATCGCTCACCTCGTCGGTGGTCTTGTCGCCAATCTGGGCCCTAATATTCTCACTTGGAGCCGGCACCAGCATGCCAATGCTGCTCGGAGTGGCCGAGCTGCGCTTCTTCTTGAACAGCCAGTTGTCTTCCCAGTTACCCTCCCCGATCATTCCCGAGGAGATGGATCCAATATCTAGTTTGCAGAGGAATCAAGATGTTAGTAACTCCAAAGCAAGTTCTTACTAGGGGTAACCACTTACCATCCTCGGATTCGGTGACGGATGCTGAAAAGTCTGGCAGAGGCACCATATGTGCGGCTATGTAATCACTGAGGACCGATTCCCTCTCCAAGTCCGTTTGCAGGGATTGGGATTTGCCGTTCTGTAACTGAGAAGTTTAGCAATCTGTTTGAACTTCTAATTGGAAGCCACCTACATCCAGTCCGATTTCATGATCCGTGAGGCTGCAGTCACTGCGTGGCTCTATTGAACTTCCGGACGTTGTGCTCAGCGCTTCGGCATTGAAATTCTCGTCAATGTGGCGACCACTCAAGTCCGGCGTACTCTCCGCCAAGAGCCTTGTATTCCCTTCCTTATCCGCAATCTGGCCGAGGGAAAACGTAAAAAGAAAATGGAAAAATTTTAGCCCATCGCCCTTGGCATTGTGAAATGTAAAAGTTGTTGAACCCCAAGCTCCCGATTTGTTGTGGGTCAACTGCTTGTGCGTCGGAAAAAGCCCTTAAGCAGATTAGACCCGGCAATATTTAACGACCGTTCGTTCTTTCGTTTCGTCATCGATTACCAGCCAATATTGATTGAGTGCCTTGACGAAGTCAATTGCTGGCCACGTTGCATAAGCGCTTTGATTACGGAATTTGGCAGTTAAATGATGACTGGATCAGTGACGCTCTGATAAGATCTCAATACCAAATACCAAACGTGGCTGATAAGGCTGGTTGAGCGATTTCACCAGCTAATCGCGGTAGAAACTTCTCCGGTAATATTTACTTTATCCCCTGGATCTGCCATGATCCGAATATTGCTGATGAAACTCTCTTCGGTATTCCAGCGAACTGATTTATCCAATTAGCGCTGGAAGTGATTGGGGCACTCTTCCGCTGGCTTGTGGGCTAAAACGTCTGCACAGGCAAGACAATGGACTGCAACTAATTAGCCTGGTCCGCTTCGCCGATGTGACAACTGGGCAATGGAAGCCGCCCAAGTGCGGGTCGAATGAAAGTGAAAATGGCGGAAATGGCCAGAAGAACATGGCTTACAAAGTATGGAAAGTTGAGGGGAAACGGAGGAGAGGGGTAGGCACCACAGGTGGCGACCGAGGCACGGGTCAGTGCGACTTACCTTATTCAGCACCGCCGTGGCCAACAGATCCTGGTAGATCTTCGGCTCGAAGTAGTGCTCGGTGCGGTGGCGCCGCTTCAGGCCATTGCCATTGGCCAACTCGGAGGCGTGGGACCGGGTGTCCAGGCTGATCTCGGACACCGCCCCACTGACACTCAAGGTCGAACTCCGCAGGGTCTCCGCTATGATCGTCTCTATGAGACTTCTTAGTCGGGTCTGCGAAATGTCGGCCAACTCGGAGTCGGCATTGTTGTTGTTGTTGTTGTTGTTGTTATTGTTGTTTAGGCCACTGCCGCTGTTGTGGCCATTTACGATGGCCGGCAGATCTGAAAGCAAGTGTTGAGCATTGTTAGCGAAATGTACAAGACCGAGAATGCTGGCCAAAACCACACAGCAACAAAGTGCTTGGTTAGCAGAGATCGATACAATTAAAAGTGAAAACTCGGTTACTTCTAAACGAATGCGAATGCGATTGTGAGTGTGAGTGTGAGTGTGTGAAAGGCAAAGAAAGTAAGTGAGTGTGTGAGTGTTTTAGCCATACCTAATTTCACCTCAATGACGTAAACCACGTAAAAGACAATTACGGCCACCACGGCATACATGCCCGTAACTAGGCCCAAAGTAAAGTCCATGCTGCATGCATACATATATACTAAGTACTATGTATATAGTCGCAAATATCGTGTATGTCTGACACAGCTGAATCGAAGTCGATATCTCGCCTATTTGTTTATTTACGTTTGCAGAGTTTGTGTTTGTACTTGGGTTTTGTTTAGAGCTTTCATTGATACAACGGTCGGCTGAGCTGTTATTTATATCGAGCAAATATTTGAGTTGTATTTTTTTTTGGCATTGTTCCCCTAATTGAGCCCCGAACATACATTTATCCCGCCTTCCCTGAACGCATGAGCAACCGGAGCTCTCCAAACTTCGAACAAATCCACTCGGGCTGAAAATCGCGACCACGGTTCGCATATTTATCATTTTCCTTTGACAAGCTAACTCTATTAACGTATTGCGGTAAATACCCCACCGCATAATGAATAACCCCGAGTTATCTATTTTGCGTTACAATACCGCCCATATTTCTTTATCTGCTCGCTGGCTACCTGTCTGAATGGCTAGACCCCCGTTAGTCATTCAGGTGTGCAAAAGTGTCACAGACGCAGACTTTTGTGTCCAGAACGGGCATCGCACAAGCGAGTCATCAATGGAAATAGCCAGCGAAACTGGCCCCTAGGACAGAACCAGCCGGATCACTTCTCATTGTCTGAGATCGCATTTTGTGCGACTCCAAAGTTCAGGGTTCAGGCGAAATCGCTCTGGCAATTATCACTCGCTGATTCCACTTTATAAACTTAGTACTCCCGCCCCGCCGAGTGGGTCCAAGTGGCCCGATAATGCCCCTCCGGACTGCTCCGACTTCGATCGGTTACTGGACCCGCGATAAGTTAGGTGCACAAGGTTTACTACTCCACTAGGGTTTATTTAGTTAAGGTCAAAGATATACTACGGCCAGGGGTTTCGGTTACGGAAACGTGTCGAAAGTCCATGATCATCGTTTTCACGATCATAATTTGTTGTTAATCTCGGGATTACACATTCAGAGCTCTAAGCGGGGATGCCGGGGATCATTAATATTTATTAGCGTTGATTAAGGCCTCTTCCTCGTCTAACGCGTTGTTTTACCTCACGATTATTGATTGGCATTTTTGCTCATTTTTCTATTTTTGCCAACTTAGTGTCGGGTCAAGGTTGCTGATAACTCGTCTAAGCGACGATGATGCAGTATCTTGGTCTGTTTGTTTAAGGGCCTTATCTCAGCAGTGGGAAAAGTTCCTCTGTCTGCTGGCCGGAGTTCTTGTTCTATGTGCGCGTTGAGTGTTGGCTTATTCCATGTTATCACACGCGTTTTCGACAAATTCCGCTGGCCCGTTGCTGAATTGGCGTTACGATCGCGGCGCGACGCTTCTGGCAACTGAACCGGTGCCGTGCGATTGCCGAGCGGCGAGCGTTTAAACGCTCACTCACACTCCCAAGTTCATATTTTGTATACCTACAGAGACCCTACAGTGGGCCCGACTGTGGTATTCCGGCCGAGAAGCGGAGTTTGGCTTTGTAATTCACAAGCGTTTTAGCGCCCAAATTGCCAAACTCAGCTAGAAGCGTGACCAATTCGATCGGTTGTTAAGACACACAACCCCTTGAGTGGTCTTGTAAATAAGTCATTTCAGCCAATTTTCTGATCACGGAACCTGTTGGTGAGCAATGCGCCAACGGTTCGTATGATTGATGCCTAATGTGTTCTGTCAATTGAGCTAATGCCAATATTTTGAGCGTTGCAGCACTTGCACAAAGTGCTTGCTATGCGTTTTATTAAAATGTTCTCGCTGCCTTCGGCACTTCAATAGCTGAAAACCCTTATCAAAGCTCTGGGACCTTATCACCGACTAGATGACTCTTTGCCGCTTCTTATCAACAAGCATTGACCGCGATTTGAGTAGGTTGGAGAGAGGTGAGAAGATTTCTAGGAGAGTGAGAGAGAGCTATTATGCGTTGGTCTTGCCATTTTAATTGGGCTCTCTGACTAGGCCCTCTGATAAGAACTATAATTTCCCATTGCTGCAATCATTCATGGCCTTTTGCCTTATTGCCTACAATAAAAACCTTTAATGCATGCATGCCAAGGCTAAAAATAGACACACAAGTGAAAAAAACCTAGGGCTGCCTGTTATAATTTAAGGATAATTAATATTATGTTGTTTATCAGGAGTATGTTTTTCCTTGCTGAATTTTGTACTTTAAAAAGTTTCAGATAATCTTTTTTGCCACGATACTAAAACATTTAGTGAACAATTAAATTGAGTAAAATGTATTATCGGTTTATTGGCTTACTCGAAGAATTCGAAAATTAACTCGTTTTCTCTGTGTGATCAGATTTAACTACTTCGAATGGAATATTTTTGACATTTTCATTACCGTACTTAATCAAAAAAACTACATAAAAAAACGAATAAGCTACAAAAAATGGGAAATGTTCTTATTAGCCTGATATAATATCTTTTCGCAATCTTAATTGAACAATACATAAAACAACATGACAGTAAATAGATAGTAGCTGAAAGGAAATAAAAAGATTTTCAAAGAGGATATTACGACTTGATAAGATAAAACAAACTTATGTCGGCCAAACTAATAACCAAACAACTTTTAAGATACTTCCTACAAAAACTACGAGTCCATAGGATCAAGGTTAGCGTACAAAACAGACGATTACAGCGTGCGTGCTCGATCGATTAGTGACAATCGATTACCGATTACTTACCTCCCTTGAGCGCACGCGCGCACAAACCGTTTTCCACATTGATAAGCAGGTTACTCAGCTTCGCATGGAATTTGTCAAAGAGTTGCAAGTCTGATTTGCATGTGTGTGTGTGTGTGGTGTATGATGTGTGTGTCATGTGTGTGTGTGTGAGGTGTGCAAACATCGGTTAATGAGCGAACAAAACAAAGAGGACAGAAATGCTTTCCAGCAAGCTCTCACTGGAAAGCTTGCCTAAAAGTATGCTTCGATTGGAATTTCGCAGGCCAGCAACAAATGTTGCTAACGTGTTTGCAACATTTGTTGCTGGTTCTCAAAATATGTATGTTGCAGCGCCAATTGAATTTGATTCGCACAAATTGCATGAATTGCATTTGCTCTAATCGAATCTCTGACAATCTGGGTACTTACAGTTCTCGCTTTTGGACAGCTGCCCCACTTTGATGTGGTCCAAATTGCCGCCCAGCATTTCGGCCACGATCTCCTCCACGTACTCGCGGATCTTGGCCCGCTCGTCCAAATTGGCAGTCTGGCCACTCTGGCTAACGCTTTCGAACTCTGCAATCGAGTCTGCATCATAATAGCCCATATATTGATTTTTGGGCTTTACTTACGCATGCTGCTGTCGTTTCCATCGCCCAAAATTGGTATGTAGACCTCACTCCTGGCCCTCATCGGATAGACGAACTTGTGCTGGTTGAAGGACATCTGCTCGGCCACCCACGATGAGGTGTGCGCCAGCGATTCCTTTGAGCTCTGGCACAGCTGGCACTCCCACTTGGCGTCCTTGGGCCGCCAGTCGGCGCACTTTGGCCCGCGGCAAACGGATTTCCCGCAGGTGCAACATTTCACAAAGCTGAAAGGATAAGCAGATTAAGAACGATTTAACCTTAAACCTTAATAATTCAAGTCATATATCTAGTATAAGTGGCACATCCACTTTTTGTTAACTTTTAGCTTTCTAACTTTATGAGTTTTATTTCCTAAAAAATCTTTTCACAAGAGTTTAACATGCTTCATTTTTAAAAAGAACGCAGAACTTTAATAATGAAAAGTTGTCTGACATATTTTTCGTTATGTATTATAGTTTTACTGAAAGACATTAACGCAACTGAAGGTTTTTTTAAGACTCTTGAATTTCGACTTCGATTCATGGAAAACGAAATCATACAGCTGCCATAGGAAAGATAGAACAAGAAAGGAAGCTAGCTTCGGCATGCTTATACTTACTGCTAGGGTACAGTAATCAAAATTGGCCAACCAAATAGACTGAGGCTAAAAAACATCAAAAATTATGCTTTTCTGATAAAAAAACAACGATTTTATAATTTTTTTTAGTTAATTTAATATATAGATTTTCTGATCTTTGAATTTTTATTCGATTCAAGGGTATTTAAAAAAATTGGTGTTATAAAAATCATGGTCGTGGGATAAAAACGACATTATAATTTTTAATGATTATTTCTATATAGATTTTTCGATCTTTCATATGAAAGCTATGTGATAATGATGTCGGATTTTAATGAAATCTTTTCTTGATTCAACAGTTATTAAAAACTCCATATTTTGAAAATCATGCTCGTGGGATTAAAAACAACGATGTCATAGTTTTTTTTTTCCATTATTTATATATGTATATATATTTCGATCTTTTCTATGCAAGGCTATATGATAGAGCTATCCGATTTTGATAAAATTTAATCCACAATTCAATAGTAGTTAGAAAACGCCATCTGGAAGAAATCAAGTCGGTCATACGTATTTCTATTTTGATCGTGATGCTGATCAAGAGTATATATGTATACTTTATGGGGTCTGAGGTGCCTCCTTTACTGCGTTGCAAACTTCTGACTGAAATTATAATACCCTTTGCCCTGCAAGGGCATAATAATATCCTTTGCTCTGCAAGGGTATAAAAATTACTATTTCGTCTAACTGTCATACAAACGAAAAACTAATGGAAATTCCTCAAAACTACAGATAAACTATAGGTAACATTATCGCAGACTTATAGATATAGACGATATATAGGCTTCAGTTCGTCAACTCTAGCTTCCGTTATTGTTAAATAGGGGAAAGTGGCGTTATTGTATATATTATATATAATGTTTCCAGATTGATTTAACAAATAATTAAAATTTACCAAGCTGAACTTAATGATTTTATTTGCTAGCAATAAAAACGATTTTAAAACGCTGATAACAATACGAAACAGGTATTCTTTTGGGTGTTTATCGGATTAGGTGGTCTGCCAAAAATAGGGGCGTACTCACCTTTTGGCACTGCTCAGATCCAAGTCCGCACAGCAGACGTTGCAGCTGTGATCCTCGCTGGGCTCCTCCTTCCTCCACTTCTTATTGGCTAGTTTGCTGCAAGAAAAAAGGCGGAAGGAACCGCAGATGTTAGTTCGAGAATGTTGGCGATAAACCGAAACCAGACGATTAGTCAGGTCAGTTCTAATGAACCGGTGGGGTTATTCAACGGTGAGAAGGTCGTTGGCTGAAGCCAACCAATTAGTCGGTAGCCATCGATCGCGTCGCTTAAATTTTGCGCCGAGACAAAACCAAACACTTCCCCAAATTCCAAACCAACAGCAATCGCTCCGCCCATTTGCAATTGCATGGGGCAATTGACTTTCTCCCTGGCGATCCCAGCCAATTGGATAACTGCCCAAACCCGTTGGACCAGGCAAACAAACAAAAAGCCGAGTGGGGTTTTATAGCCGAGTTTAATCAACTTACTAAAGCAGTATCGCATAGCATAGCTTAAAATACATTAATGTAGCTCTATCACACATCTTACAATCTACAATCTACAGAGACACGCTGTCTCGATATGCATTCGGATTATGTCAGTCACTTACAGTTCTTACACAATAGAGAAGAAGGGAATTCCTGGGTGTCTTGTACGTGCTCGAAATGAGCAATCGCCGCCAATCGGTTTGCCGCTCAGCTTGCTCAAGCTATTCAAATGGCAAAACTCGCAATTTCGCTTACAAACAAACAAATATAATTTAGGGAAAAACGTCAACCATAAACGGCTTGCGAAAACACTTCACTGGCGAAGGGCTTCGCAGCCATTAAAACAATTGAATACAGAGGGTGGAGAAGAAAGCTCAGTCGGTTGAACCCGCCCATAACCGCTAACACTAATCTTAAAATCCGGCTTAAATCCCGCTAGGTGGTCATTTGTTGCTGCTGCTGCTGCTGCTGTTGTTGCTGCTGTTGTTGCTGCTGCTGCTGCTGCTGCTGCTGTTGTCTCTGGTGGAAGCGCATCCTCCGGCGAGCCCAGTGCTCGTAGTTGTTCTCGAGGTTCTCGTAGTAGATCTGCTCCTCGGCGTCGGGGCCTCCGTTCTCCTCCCAATCCTCCGCCGGGGGTCCAAAGACCGGGTGGCTGGTGGTCATCTTGAGCAGCACCACCTCGATGGAGCAGGCCATGAAGAGGAAGCCCAGCACCGCGAAGCTGATGGGCAGGCACATCAGCCGCTCCACCTGGCACAGGAGCACCGCGGAGAACAGCATTCTCCCTGGACGCGAACGTGGGTTCCTGGGTTCGATCTGGCTGTTGTTTATGGGCGAACTGCAGGTGTGATCGGGCTCGGATCAGGTATTCGAAATGTTTGTCGACTGATTAGCGCCGCTGGGCTGACTCGGATTTGGCATGGCACTCGCGTTGAACCGATTTCGCCAATGGAAGAAGCACTTAATGCCAATTCGCTATCAAATCGCGATTCACAATCCGCGTCCCACGGCACTGACAACTTTCTCGCACAAGGTTTGCCTTTGTTATGCGCAGTTGGCTTTGAGAGTCGGCGGTCAACAGCTGAGATCGGCGGCTATAGCGGCCATAGTCTCTCTGTTCGCCTCGCCATGAGCTATCCACATCCATATCCCATGCCGGTTTCGGTCGTGGAGAGCGGAAAGCGGAAAGCGGGAGCAGTGCGGAGCGAATCGCCTCTCTAGCGCTAACAAACTCGTTGGTGACGTAAGTTGGCCCCCTGCACACGATCCCGTCGAGCAGGTCTATGTAGCGGAATCCCAGGCATGACTGCGCATATTTCCATGCAGATTTATCGCCTTTCTTCGCCGATCTCTGGGCCCAAAAGCTGGAAACCTGGTCAAGCAGGAACCGTTTTCTGGGGAACTGATCATACGTGGTCCGAGATCAGCAGTCAACATCATCACCTAGGCTGACTGCTGCATTCATTCGTCTACTAATTTATTTTTGGCAATATTTTTCCCGCTCGCCGTCTTGGCCTGAACTTCATTAATTTCCAAATGCTAATTGTGAGAAACATTCCGCAAACGGGTTAGCTTAGTTCTTGTCTGCCAAAAATAATGTATTCATGCGACGAGCGGTTTATAAACTAATCAATCGACTGATGACTGGATTCGAGTTTATTTTAATTATCTTAACTACTTTGGCAGAGATCGGCGCCTCGCATCGGCAACACTTTCATCGGTTCCAAGCCAGGGGTACATTTTTCAAAAAGCGACCTCGTGTCAAAGATTCACCAGAAATCTGTGTTGGGAATCTGGGTTAATACGTGTGAGTCTCATGTGTCCCATTAGCATATTCCCGCTCGAGAAAGCTTCAAGCCCCCGGGTTCTGTCTTTATTAATATCCCAACCAGGCCAAAAGCTTTCACACACGCTTCATTGATAGCATAATCTCCAGAATTTCCCAGAAGAATCACGATTATTAAGTTCTGGGTAAGTGGCATCGTAAATTGTGTTATTGGCTTAGGAGTAATAAAGTTTCATAAACCGCGCAGCGTGTGATGATGGGTTATTGTCCAACTTTTGTGAGATCATCACTGGCCTTATCCAAACGGTCTTAGGAATGCCTCAAATATATCCATTCCCTCTTCAAATCGTTAAATTCACTTCAATTAGACTTTAAGTCCGATGCCTAAAAGCATGCTCTGAATCACATGTGATGGGAGCCATGTTTTCAGCACCTAACACCACAAACCAGACAACCATTCTGCCAAAACATACGTGTATGGCCATAATCGCTTTTGTTCAAATATTTCGCACACATTTCGCGCCTGCAACTCGTTGTTGTTCTCACTGTCGCATGCGGTTTTAGATCCCACTTTCGACCGATGAAAATGTTTGGGATATGACTTTTTTGTGGCTTTTCACTTGCCACAAGGCTGGCATAACTCGTTTGTTCTCACTTTAATAGCAAATAAAAACTCAGAATATCTGTGCATATCTCCGCTATGCCATCGGCCAGACTTAATTGCATTTGGCTGACTTTCCACAATCCACAACTCGTTTGGCTTTTATCGTTGGCCGCTTTTGTGAGACGATTATAATACCAAGACTTCTTTAAAAGCTGGCAATTGATAAGCGGAATAAGATACACTGAAATTTGTTTATGGCTTGGGATTTTGCCAGAATTTTATTTAACCTTCGAAGTGAAACATTAAAACTATAAGCTATCAGTAAGCTTCATAAAAATATCTAAAAGGTATTCTGCTATTGCAGTAATATTTTCAACCACGAAACAACCGCGCAAGGAACGTGGGATCTTTAGACCTGGAAAACCCAAGTTTTGCCAAAAGTCTTACGGTTTTGAAACGCGTAGTTTGCAAACACACTTGCAAGTAATGTGTAACTACCGCAGCAGTAATAACACAAATAAAATGGCCAACAAAGCGGCTAATTAAGCTGTCATTGAATGGTGACGAAAGCCAAACAAGCGAGGTGCCTGTTGGCCACGGCTAATTGTTATTGGCGATTCGTGATGCTTTTTAAGGAAAAGCGAATACAGAGGAGTGGGGGAGGTAGTGCCCTTTGTTGGGCACCGACTTCCGTTGGCCATTCTTCGCGGTTCTATGGTTCTTGTGGCCAAATTCGCGCACTGTCGTTGGACAGTTTGTCTGGGAATGTTATGAAACGGCTAACGGATCGCCGACCATCAATAAGGCGTAACAGGTGCAGCATGGATTTGCAGCAGGTGGCCGGGATTGCGCAATCCCTAATTAAGGCGAAGCTACGTACTCGATGCCCAAAGTGAGCAACTGCAGCCGAGAAAAGTGGCCAGTGGCTAGTGGCAAGTGGCAAGTAGCAAGTGGCAAATGGCGGCCGGAGAAATGGCCACAATTATGTCAAATCTCCTTCGTTGGCCATTTCCCACACGCAAACGCAATCAAGTCATGCGAAACGACGGACACGTAACCGGGTTGAGGCTGCAGCCAAGAAAGTTTAGTTTCGGTTTCTATTTGGATTTATGCAGCACAATAAAGTATTTCTATCTCCAGCTGCGGCAGCATCCGCAACTGAATCTGCAACTGCGTCTGCACGTGCGGATCCGGAGTTTGGCTCACGTACGAAAAGTGCATCCATCGGATGCAATGTTTTGATTTATCCACACTCGATTAACTCACCCCAAGAGCTGCTGGGCGCCACACTGCAGCAGGTAGGCGCCCCCGATGAGTCCCACCACGGAGGTGAGTCCCAGGAGGAGACCTCCACTTCCCGGTCGATTGATTGGCAGCTCCATGATACAGATGTACGGGCGCATCCAGCGCTTCAAGCACTGCGGAGTTCGCATCGAATTCAATTACAATTACAATTACAATATCGATTTCGTTTTCATTTCCAGCAGAACCACACACGCACCCGGCGGAAGTCCGTTTAATTTAATTCCATCACTAATGAAACCTCTCACCCGACTAAGTCAAAGAAATCGCCAGCGGAACGCTCCTCAAAACTATTTCGTATTATCAGAACCAAGAGTTCTTTTTATGTGTGGCTATCATCTCGTGGTGAGTATTTACGTGGTTTTCGGCCAATTCATACTTTGGCCTTAGTCTTATCAAAAAGTTTTTGTTTGTTCGGTTGAAGTGAGTAAGATTTCGAAACAGAGTTGTGTGGGTAAATACCCTACACCGGGAATTTGAGTTTCCAGATACTTAAGTTTTCATATTAAATGTAAATACTCAAACGGAATGTGTGAAATCATCACGTAAAAATATTTAGAGGTGCATAATTGTACACACTTGATTTCGTGACAACTATAAATATCTATCTAGGAAACTAAGAAACATAATGTAAAGTAAGAACTTATCCGTCTTTGAGTGAGTTAAGTGTATGCACAAAGAAACTGTCGTAAATCACTTAAGATTACACTATTCATTCAGGTATACAAATCTTATCGCATAGTAAAGATGCAGTCACTTTTGCGAAGTTAATAAAGAGCTTTGGCTGCAATCGTTTGAATCACGTACTGGTCGTTACTTATTTGTTTATTTATTTGCTTAGGTGAGTTCTTTGTGTTCATATTTTGCCCACCGCGATTAGCAACAATTAAAGTTGATAATTTTAAAGTTGATAAATGTACACTGCATAGCTGTTTGCTGGCAAAATCTCTGACGAGTTGCATAACTTCCTCGGGCTGTGCATAAATTACTTGCCAAAATTATCGCTTCAGGTGTGTGTGGTTCTGAGAAAAATGTGTTTAATTAGCGCGTTATTCACTTCAGTTGGCATTAAAGTTTAGGTTTATTTCTGTTTGGGTTTTATTAGTTGTGGAATCTTCCAGGTGAACCGAAGTGAACTTCGCCGGGGAATATCTGAATAAATAATTACCACAAGTTTTTGATTTTTCGTTTGGCTTGTTATTTCTGTTTGCAGTTATGTACGGCGATTATCAATCACTCTTTCGGGGGAATATCTTTCGGAGGTGTTTGCCACTCGCAGTCAGCCCGCTAATTGCCATTGCCCCCGCACCACCGCCGGTCACCTCACTCCATCTTCAAAAAACCAAAGCCGACGACACCGAAAACAATCCCGAGTGCATGACGCAGAAATTGAAACAAATCGCGGCTATATGCTCGTAACCAACTGATTAAGATCACGCGGCTAAGGGCCTCGTTGGCAACGATCTTCCAGCTAACTGAGCGATTGGAGCAGCTGACTCCGACTGAGACAGGTTTGTTTTAGCCAAGTTATATTCGGTTTTGTTTACTTTTTTGCACAATATATAACTGGGGTGTATGGGCATTATATTGGATTTTGTTTGCCCACTTCGTTATTGCGGATCGTGTATATAAGCCGTCCGTTGATTTGATAAGAGCTCCGCTCGCGTCCAGCGATAAATATATATAACATCTCGGAATGCGACGAAAAACTCGCAGATAAGTGTCAGGTCTTTTTCTGGGGTTAAGTCACAAACAGCTGAATACTCTTTCTTTAATTCTAGGGCCTGATATTGCTTCTAATAATCGTGTTTCCTGGGGGCTATTTCGAAATTTTATTTAATTTTGTAGGTTTTGTGTGCGTTGCGGACGAGTAACCAAATCGGAACTGGCCCTTAGTGGCGCAGTGGGTCAGAGCTTCGTTGGCCATGCAACGCGGGGGTGGAAAGCAAATCCCCATTGAGCCGCCAAAAGATGGACACTTATGACCCCACCGCCTTCAATATTCTGTGGCATTTCCCAGTGTGCAGCGGACCTTATGCAAATGCAAATGCCACTTGGCAGCTGCCAGTCACATGTCCGCGGCTCGAATGGTGGCAAGTTATTGCGGCCAAAAGGAAAAAGCGCTCAAATCGATTGGCCCTGCCATTGGCCATGCAGAGCTTGCGGCAATTAATTGGTATTAATCAACTTAATTATGAAATGTTCGATAAGATTGCGACTCCACTCCTCCGGAGGCGATACTCGTGTGGAAAAACCAAATTATCATGGAATGGGTTACAGGCTTTGGCGTTTAATAGAAAGCCGATTCTGGAATGCTCTTTGCTAATTTTAATTTTAACAGGTTCAACATAACTAAAAACAATAGGAATTTCATTTCCCAACTATCCTAGTAACATGTTGTTACGAATGGTTTACAATTAAAAAAATTTTATATCACAGGAATATAAAAACCTTTTTATACTTGCAGTAGAAAAAATCACAAAAACAATAAAAATATATTTCCTGTGGCAATCAGTATTCCCCATAAACTATATAAATAATTGTACAACAATAAAGTGTACATATTCCTTCAATGATCAGACAACAATATAGCTCAAAGAGGTTTCTTCAATTACGATCGCCGAACTGGGTTGGCCGCCCATTATCATTCCAATGGAACTTCCCCGCCACTTCGTACCTTAGTTTCCCAAACAAATTGCAAACTCATTTGAAAGCGCCGTGGCTAGAAGCACTGGGTTTCTCTTTGACAATTGTCGAAACGGATTCCCAGAAGAGCCAATCTGCTCACGGAATGACTTCTGGCTGAACGAATGACATGGCTGAGTGACTGACTGACTGCGCCCGAGATTTTGTCATTTCCATTTTGAGGCCGGCGAATTTGCATAAATTGATATCCGCCCGCAGTCTGAGAGCTTGAGATGCATGCAACCAAGTCAGTGGGTACACGACCTGTGGGCACCCAAGCCTCTCTGCCAGCAAGCCAATCCCAGCTGCCAGTTGCTTCCGTTACGGCCAAAGGGAGAAAATATCGCCGAAAGGAATTCACATATGTTTTCAGTTCCGAATTATATTCTTCAGCAGCTCGGATTTGGTTCTTTAAACCTTTAATTTTATTTCTAAGCACAGTTAAGACTTTAACTGCCAAGCGTTAACCATATTCGATGGAATTGACCGAAAGTAAGATATAAAACCTGCTTGATTAGTGCTAATTTGGATTAAGTTAATATGGGCATGTCAATCGAATGAGCGATAAAGCTTAGATAAGAATTCTAAAATAGTTTTCGTTCTAGAGCTCCACTCACCTTAATCTATCCCGCAGTTGCTGGTGGTTGAGATGGTCCCGCTGCAGTATCTGCAGGATTCGCTGGCACTGGTGCAACCGCTGGCGCCTCCGCAAGGTGGGAGTTTCCGCCTCCAGCACCGCGATGCCACTGTCCACGCTGGAGTTCAGCTGCTGCTTCACGGGATCGGGACTGCTCTCCTTGCCTTCGCTGTTGTTCTTGCTGCTGTTGTTGTTGCTGCTGCTGCTGCTGATGATGTTGCAGCCCGGCGGCGATGTTGCTGCTGGCGCCTCACCTGCCATGTTGCTGCTGTCGCCAACGGGTGGCGGATGTGTTGCGTAGTTCGTTTGTGAATCTGTGAATCTGTGAATCTGGAGCGGCCCTAGGCCATTTCCGCACTCAGTATCTCATGCAGGCGCACTCGTTCCTCTCACGCACATGAAGCACTTTTGGCAAACAAATTCGCTTCGTCGCCCGGTTTTTTGTGTGTTAATTACGCGCCAGTTACGACCATTGTTTTGCCACTGGAAGCGGGCCCGCACTGCCTTCCACTTGGGCCGCCAAAAAGTCGCTTACGGAGCAGCTTATCAGCCGGCGCGATACACAAACTCAAGACTTCCCATAGAGGGTGCTGGCGGTGTGTTTATGCCTGGGAGCGTTCGCTTTCGTACTGCAATCAAAAGAATTTTGGTTTATTTTTACGGCCGGGACCCATAAACAAATGCGGCAGCAGATAACGAACTGCTCGCCCCCCTTCAGCCAGAATCAGATAACCAGAATCTGGCGATGCCCCATCGCGTTCCATCTCAAAAAAGCCCCCTGACGTCACTGCGTTGGTCTGTCACCTTCGAATCTCTGAGTTCGTGCGATACATTCGGGTGGTGCTGCACCCAAGTGAGATATGTGTGCACTTACAGCTGCGCTTCGCACGCCCAAATATGTAAATTTCGGGCACGTAATTACGCAGAGTGCTTCGATCCGGGCCGCTTAACCCATTTGGCTGACGGCGGGTTAAGTGGCTCAGCGGTTCATCTTCGAAAGAGCCTTCGGCCCCGGGCTGCGAAAAAATATTTGGCAAATTTCGGTGAGCCAAAGAGGCAAAACAGAAATCCCAGCAAATTGGAAAAGAGAAATTCTTGGCCTCCAGTTTCTTTCTCCTCCGTTTTGGCCAGTTAAATGGTTGACTTGAAATGCTGACAGTGTGTCTGCCAGAGCATCTATGGACGGATAGATGGATGGATGGCTGGTTGGCTGGTTGGATGAATGGCTGAATGGCTGGTCGGAGCAAACAAGATGATTACGATTTTGTATTTGACGCACTTGTTGTTCGGTTTTCAAAGTTCGCTGTTCCCTGCTCAGTGTTCAGCGATTGTTGATGGTTTTGGACAAGACAAAGAAACACAAATACAACAAAATGCTGGCCTGCGGGCCAAAGAAATTTGTATTTGGGTGAAAACCGGGCGGACAAAATGTGGATATGTGGAAATTCTCTGAATGGGATTTGCTGCGGATGTGAAAGATAATTTAGGCTTTGCATCAGCATGATATGCAGTTCCCCAAACAATGCGGCAATTAAAAATGCATTTGCCCATGCATAACAAACCAAAATCCGGCGTTTTGCATATCATTTTTGTTGAGGTTGGTCAACAGAAATTGATTTCCATTCCAAGTGCATTACCCAATATGCATCAGTTTTACGTTTACGTTTACCTGCATCTATTCCTGAGTGTCTCTGTGTGCCTGTTTTTGTATCTAATCTACAAGTTGGACTTGTGCAATTTTCACACAATTGTTTGCGGCATTCGCATGGCATGTCGAATTAAGTTGTTACAGTAACTAATCTGATGATTAATTAGACAACAATTTCAGATGCAATTGGGTCGCCGGCAAATGGGTCAGCTCCATCCGGAGAACTGGCTAAAAAGCCGTGCTTAAGCTGGAGTTGCTTGATGGCTCAATTAGTTATGACAGCCTATTTGTACACGGGGAAAAGTTAAGAATGTGTTCTGAAAGCTTAAGTTTATTTTAAAGTACGTATACTCAAAGAATTTCCTTTTCTTATTTTGACAATGTTTTGTGAAAAGTAAAATGTACCTATTAAACTATACTAATTAACTTTTGTATGTTTATCTACCAATTGGTTTGTATGATATGACACAAAAATTAAGCCATCTTAACCCTGAGATCTTCACTTGAAAGAAATCCAAAACTAGGCTAAGTTTGGACTTAATTTTTTCTCTGTGCGCATTTGCAAATATTTGAAGGGAAACTATTTATCAAGCAGCGGGTGCAAAGCGGGTGAGTCGCTATCAACTCAGCTCTTGCTAACGGTTTCACACTCTCTTCCTGGCCAACTTTAATAGCCGTGCCACACACATGGACCCGCACACAGATGCACCTTTATACACATGTATTTATGGTGAAGCCGCAGGGCGCAGCCGCAAATGCCGATTCATTGGGAAATTAGTCAAAGCAATTCCACGCCAATGATGCGTTGTTCGGAGTTTCTTTTTGTGGTTAACTGAGCTGCTTCCCCCTTATGGCCCCCTTTGCCCCTTCTAGCCACCCTGCCCCCATGCCCCTGCCCCCTGCCCCCCTCGACAGCAACAACAATCTGCTTAAATGAACGGAAGTCGACAATGTAGACGCCAGTCGCTGGTTAATACTGTTAACCGATGCTGTCCGATTGGTTTTGGTTATCTCAGTTTTCTCATTTTTACGCTGTTACTCGCTTACTTTTGTTCGTTTTCAATTTACGGGTGAAATGGCTGATATTTGTGTTTTTCGTTTGTAAAAGTTGTTTTCACAGCCATGGCTAACAAGAAAATAATGAACAAAAAAATTGAAGCACACACGCAGAAAATCAATGACAACTATTGGAAGCCAGCGGAAGTGCAACCTGTAGCCATTTCCCACACTCGGGGGTTGTTCCAGGGTTCGCTTCAAAACTCATGCCAACTACAGTGGTCAACCGAATGAGTAAACTTAATAATCAGTAAGGGTACAACAAAAAAAATTAGATTCTACATATGCTTTTTCTTTTGAGCAGTACCCAAAAATCTCGTTTTATGCTGATTAATTTCAATAAATTTCTAAGATGCATATAATAAGTTATTTATTTCTATGTATAGTCCCGAACTTACTGAATAAAAATATCTGTAACATTAGTAAATTGTTTACTGTTGTTTATAGAAAAATTTCAGACTCACTAGAAAAATATTCTTTAACATTCTAATACTTTACAATACTTTTGAACCTATATACTTTTTTTATTTTTCCCAGAGTCTTAGTAGAATCTTAAAAAAATATTTAATTGTAGCACTGCAAAAAGGAATCTATAGTTTGATATATCTATTATTAATTACTATTATTTTAGAAACAAGCCCGGAATAATATTTTAATTACAAAAATCTTAGCTTTAAGGTTGAACTTTTTTTGGCTAAACTATCAATGTTTGATCTTGATGCCCTAATTGTTTCCCCTTTGGATCTCGTACTGTATCGGCAATGTTTTTGTTTTCGGCTGACATTGACACCTGTTCACCTGGCCACCCGGTCACCTCCTCACCCCCTTGGCCCCCACCACTGCCATTTGTTCTTTCCGTTTTTCGTTTGTCGCTTTTTGTTTGCAGTCGTTTGCTTTGCGCATGAGTCGCATGTTTAGTCGTTTAGTTGTTGTTGCTGTCACTTTGGGCATATCGCACGCTCCAGTGACCCATTATATACACAGGGTCTGCTGCGGTATATATGTATAATGGCAGGAGGTGCAGGGCTCTAGCAAACACAATCACACCGCACGTAAAGCACTTTAAATGTTTCGCTTTTGGGACAAGGCTCAGAGGGCTGCCCTTCGAGGTCCCGCTTCAACGGTTCGAGGTTTCGGGGTCCGGGGTTCGGGGTTTCGGGGAGGTATCGTGGTTCGAGGTTTACTTATCGCCCGAGGTTCGTAAAGATCGCACAACTAACTATAGCCAGCACACGTACTCTCCGATTCCGAGCGCCACTCCGTTTGTGCAGAAGGTTGAAACGCGAATGAGCGAGCGGAGAGACGCCAACTTTGAGCTGCGAGTCTGGCTTACCGAAGTGGCTTTAGCTTTACCGTTTGTTGTCGGTTCTCTCTGCCACTCGCATTCTCTCCGCAAAGATATTTGCTCTCTGTATTGTCGCTGCTCAACAGCTGTCACAAAAATTTAGCGGCAAACTTTTGTTCTGCACTCTCCGTCGGTCCTCTGCCACATTTTGCATCAGCTTTTTGGGGGTAGAACTAGTTTTTCGGAGGGGGTTCACGAACGGGTTCCTATTTCAAGTTCGACTCGGGTCTAGGGCATGGAAAGTGCGATTCTGCGGAGGGAGTGCACACTTAACCCTTTGGATTTCGGTTCTAGTTTCGAAATGCATACCAATACAATTTAGAACATTTTTTTTATTACAAAGAAATTTGATTGCATTCATAAAGATTTATAAGTTCATAAAATATATATATATAAATATTTATAAAATGATTATTTATTTAGAAGAGATAATAAGATAAAAAGATATTTGTCCTCTAAAAAAATCTTCCATAAAATTTGCATTATAATCAAAATAGTTCTGAAACTATTTTTGAAGTGACTTAGTTTTTTCCAATGGATATCTAGGGGGTTAATCATTTGCATTGCTTACAATTGTTGTCCCAAGTACTTGACTTTTTCTTAGCTGCTTTCTTCCTAATTCTTTTTCTTTACCTCTCTTATCTCTTTTTTCATTCTTTCTTCCTGTCGTCTTTTTGCTTGCTAAACTTTTCCACTTAGCGCGACGTGTGCTAAAACGTTAATTTGTATGCATAGGGAAGCAATTGAAGATGGGAGATTGCAAGAAAGAGAGGGAGTGTCGGCCAAAAGAAGAAGAAGAAGGGTGGAAGAGAGGGGGAGGGAGAGTGACCACTGGAGATTCGGTTACACAAGTTCAGTTAGAAGGAAGTCTCGCGAAAGTAGAGACAGACAGCTATAAATAGTTTATGGACCGGCCAGTCGATTTGGTTTGTACCCTACCTGTCGAGTGCGACAGAGACGGAAAAGGTCTGGGCCTGGTTTATGTTTATTGCCTCCCCGTTTTGACCCAACTCGGTACTTGGCACTCTGCGCGGAGTAGGAAGCGTTTAACTACCTTTGAAAGACATCTGATACATGGGCAAGTTGAGTTTTGCGGAGTTTATTTTCGTCTGCGTTTTCTTTTCGTTTTATGTGTTTTTAGCCGACACTCCTGCTCCGCTGTAAAAAGCAGCACATTGCACCTGACACACTCACCTGCGATGTATGAACGACATGAGGCACACTGAGGAAAATGGTTTTAACTTCTAAATTGATTTATTAATAAAGAATTTATATATACCCTCGTATACTTGAATATGTTATAACTGTACAAACGTATTTGTTTCGCAGACTTCATTTTTTTTGTAACATTTACTATAATATTCTTTGTCAATACTGTAAAAGTTTTGTGGCTCGAATTTCCATAAAAAGGATGTTCTATATGTTTGACTAGTTTATTTCAAGAAAACTTTTTACAGCGCTGTCTTCAAAGCTTTTGGTGGATATGAAAACTAACTATGTATATCAGAACCAGTTGGGAATTTTATGGGGCATTTGATTTTAATACATATTTCTCTGCTATTTTCCGCAGTGCACTAGAAAACAATATAAATTTTGTATTATACAACAGGCAAACTACTGCAACACTTAGCTCTGGCATTTTGTTAAACTTATTTCTCCGCACTCTTTTAGTTCTGCTATTGAAACGGCAGCGAGAACAGGAAAGAAAAGAACACGGGGCATTACCAGATGACTTTCCGTTCTGCTCAGCATTCACATCAAAATTCCTCGCCATCATCCCGGCAGATAAAATGCGCAGAACCTCTGGAACCGTTAAGATAATCATCAATGAATGCGCGAATGGGTGAACGAGTGAGCGAGAAAAAAGGTGTGTTGGCCACCTCACATGCCATTGTTTATATCCCATGGATTCGGTTATTTATGGCCGAAACGTGGGACCGATCTCCCATATCAAAGAAGTTTTTTCAGTGGCCAATTAAATTCGCTGGCGCTCCGATCGGTGAAAGCATTTCATCAACAACCACCGACCACTTTCGATGGCCAGGGCCAAATGGAGTAATTTGCTTGAATCAATCAAATGACGGCGGATAATTTTATGAATTTATGCAGATTTCCAAACTTTCGAGGCCTGAGAAGTAGGTTTATAGAACCAATTTGGAAGTTGGTTTAATTTTAAGATTGAAATGTAGATCTATAGGAATAAAATGAAATTGTTCAAAGTTATTAAAAACTATTTTATATACATACTTATTCTTTAATAAAGGTAAGACATTTAAGCGCATAATTAACTATAAACTTGCTTAAAATAAATACTCAAATAATTAGGAATTCTGTTCCTATAATTATTATTTACATTTAAGAAAGTGCAAGTTTTGCTCTGACTATATATACAGAAAAGAGGTTCTTCATTTGGTACACTTCGAAACTTAAGCTCTGTAATCTTATTAAAAACTCTAGCATCAAACTTCGGAAAAGCTGACAGCAACAAGTGGCTGATTGAAATTCCCGCCACTGAACGCGAGTCACCCTATTTTCGCGGCAGCTGACGACAGCCAAAGTTGCACACTTTCGGGCGGCTGCAGATAAATTTCCTGCTCAGAGTGGGGCTTATTATTGTAAAACTAATTAAATTAATTCCCGAAATCACCACTAAATATTAATTATGTTGCGGCTAGTGGGCTGCAGGCGAGGATTGTTTGTACCTGCGCAATAGGGAGTCGGGAGAGCAGTCAGCATCCACAGCATCCGCCAGCTGATTTCTGCGAGTGGATCGCAAGCGCCTGGCGTATAAAAGCGACCGAGGCAATAGGATTCCAGTAGTCCTGTTCAGCGATTCCTCCCCAAAGTGTTGGCTCTTAGAAAAGCGAGAACCGAGAACCGAGGCAGCAGCAGAAAAGGAGGGAAATTTTTGCAGTGCAGAGCAAATATTTAAAGTGCCCAAGTACGTGTGTGGGCCTGGCCCAAAGCGAAACACCCAACACCCAAAGTTGACAGTGCCGTGAATTGTGCAAGTTGCCCTGCCCCTTCTAATAAATTAATTCGTTTCGCTCTTTTGTTCCATTCACAAAACCCTCACAAAACCCACACAAAACGAACACAAAACCCACATCAAACGCACACAAACGCCTTGCAACTGCAGCACTTTAGCGCGCCAAGCGAAGATATCTGGCTATATCCTGCATCCTGCGAGGAAGGAGTGAAGGACGCGGCCAAGGGGTAAGTAACGAAGCAAGCGCTTTCGTCTCATTTGATTGCAATTAAAAGAAATTGCGTTAATTGCGAGTTGTGAGTGCGCTGCCAAGCAGGGACCTTCCATCTGAAGGATTCCTTCTGAAGCTTTCCCAGCTGCATCGCTGCGGCATCAACAAGCTGCCAGACAGACACAGCTGAAAGGCTCGAGAGGCGCGAACGTGTCAAAGGCAATAACAACAAGCGTGAACGGAACTAAAATCCATAAATTGATTTTTCCGCCAGCAAAAAACGGGCGAGCGGAACAACAGACAGAAGTGTTGCCCAGATCCGGATCCAGGTGTCTTCGCATTCTCCACATTTTCTGTGTTGCCCCAGCCCCAAAGCCGAATCCGAGTCCGCGTCCGAGTCAACCCCAAAAGCAGGGCTAGACAATTGCAAAACACAGACAGAGGCAGAGGCAGAGCCAGAAGCAGAGGCAGTGGCAGAACCACCATCCGCCGCCCTTAACCCCTGTTTCCCGCTCTTAACCCGCACAGCTGCCCCTGTGGCAAAGCTCGCCCCAAGAAGGATGTGCGAGGAGAGCAGCCTCCATGAATGCTACACCGTCGTATCAGAGTGTCAGTGTGTTGAGTCTGCTGTCAGTGTGTTGGTGTCTGGCCCGCAGCACTTTCCATGTGTGCGCCACTGCCTCCCCGTCTGTGTGGATTCGAGCTTGTGACGTAATGTTTCGGAGGTTTTTGAACTGAAGCACTCTCACACACACACAGCGACGGGCCACAGGCACACACACACTCGCACGCACACGGAGGCAACTGAAAACCAGAGCAAAACCGAAAGCATTGAATGCTTAAGCTCATTACGGCTTTAGCTTTAATAGCCACTTTGCCCAGGGCCATCTATTCTCACCTTTAATCAGCTGGTGTATCAAGTAACTGGCTTGGCATTCAGACCCAAATGGAAGTGCATTCGTAGTAGTATTGTGTTTGAAAGCATCCCTCCAAACTCTTTTTGAAAGAATGCATTAACACCTTCAAATGGAACAAAAACGAGCCTTATAAAACCATTTATTTAGTGGGCTTTCATTACTTAGCAAACTGCAACATGAACTTTGTCCATAAATCAGTTTATATCCCCCAAAGTCATTAGGAATTCGGATAGTTCCCTAAGTTCAGAAGTATGTTAAGTTTCCTCTTGAAAACCACTTCAAAAGTGGCACGCTTTAGTAAAGTGTTAAGACCGTTGGGCAACCGGAGTAAAGTCCCTAATAAATTTAAGATATTCCGAGTTTAGTTGTGTGATTATGTTTAGTAGTCGTAGATGGTTAAAAGTTTGAATATGGAATAACAAAAAATATAATTTATAAATCCCTAACCTAAGAAAAAGATTGTAGTCGAGAAAGCCATGCTTTGAACTAAAGGTAATCAGTTTTATAAGAAAAGTAACACAATCTATTTCTTCCCTTTTCCTAGTAATTAACTCTCTAATTAAAGCTTTTGTGACAAACTCAGCATTCATTATACTCCACTTGCCCTTTCAGTCTGATAAATAGAAAAACACCTCTGTCCTTTCACTTTTAAGCCCTTAAACTTTTAATAAATGGACTGTTGATTTGAAATGGTCTGTACAACTTATATGCTGTCTCTTCATTTAAAATCCTTATTGACACCTTTTCACGCACTATAAAACTTCATGTTATGAATCAGATCTAAACAGCTCAGAGAAACTTGCAAGTGTCGGCAAACAAGCTCAAACTCTCAACCCGCACATTGTGGAGCTTCGTTCGATTGCCAGACATAACAAATTGCATTTATCACTCGCCCAAGCCAGCCACAAACTATTTATCGCATAGGTCAATTGGCACCTTTCAAGGAGGTGCCTCAAAATAGAATGCCACAGAGGTGAACCCAACGTTTGAGACACGTAATTGAGTGCTCGAGAGCTGCGCCACTGCCGAAGACGTGAAACTTGAATGGACAATAGAGCGAACAGAACGACCAGGAAAATTATTGATTTGGGTCCGGCGAAAGTGGGACACTTCCTGGCGGGCAGCACAAATGAATGCTAAAGTCGCCGCTCGACCACAGAATGCACTTTCTGGGCACTCGAGCTGGGTTAATTATGACAAACTGGAGACATTCGCCCGGTGCAATTAAACCCTTTGTTGCCGGCCATTAGTCAGGGGGTTAGCCACCCGCGCTGGCTTGCAAAAACTAGATCCGAACTTTCCACCTCCTCGGGGCAGTCGATAAATAAGAGTCCACCGAAAACTAACGAGCGATACATAAATAACCCTGGAAAAACGCAGGGGAGCTGGGGACAAGAGTCAACTGCATTAAATGCCAACTGCAGGGTGAGAAATGAGGCGGATGTGGATGCGGAAAGCGGACCGAACGAAAAAGTAAAACCCAGCGACTGCCACTGAAGTTAATTACAAATGTCCAATTAGGAAACTGACAAGGCCAGGGTGTCCAGGAACGGAAGCCGTCTTTGATGCAATTAAAAACGCATCTGGCCGCAGAAAGTCGAACAAAACTGCACACTAATCGCAGATACCGGCCACCAGCCAAGCATTGCATAATTGGGCCGAAAGCGCCGCCCTTCCTCCCATTTTAAAATGGACCGCAGCATGTGGTCGAGGCATAAAAAAGGGTACAGGACTGCTCCAGCTGCTGCGGCCAAAACTTTTCTCCTGATAATAGCAAATTCGCAGTGCGCTGGAAAGTATGCTACACGTTTTCGGTGCTCCGCAACTGCAAAAGCTCGTCGTCGCCTATTCTCTTTGTGATTTAGAACTTGGGCAATAAAATACAATTTATGGTAATTTATCTAGCTTACCCGTAAGCCCCGTCGTCAATGGCACAAATTTTTAATTAATAAATAAATGTTGCGGAAATTATATCGCAGTTAGGCGTTTGGGCGTTTGGGAGGCGGCGTTTTGTGTGCCATTGTGTACGTATATAATTACGCGATTTGCAGAGGATTAAGAAGGGCCTGACAAATGCTGTGCCTGCCCCACCAAGGACGCATTAATGAGCCGCCCGACGGTGAGGCACAGAGGCGAGGCATCCACATAAAGAGCCGGGATACCACTTATCCCTCAAAGCGTACACACAAACACAAATACAGTCGAGCTTCATCGCCCAGTCATTAATATTCCGGAACTTAAAAAAAATAATGTGTCCTGGCATTGAGTAATCAACATTTTAGAATAAAAAAAACCAAAACCTGAAAGAGGAGTGTGTGAGGTTTGAGATATCTGATAGAGAAATTTTTATAATTTATACTTACTTTTTCTGTCATTGCATTGGTTAATCTCTTTTTAAAAAGGTTGCCTAGTATTCGGAATCGGAATTTTAACATGCTCGAATTATACATATATTGCATTTAGATACAATAATAAACTGAGCTGGAAATATTATTTTGTATAATAATATAATTTAAATCACAACCCATTTTGCTTATATGCGTTAGTATTTTGGTTTTATTAGCATGCATTACATGTGCTAAATACAGGAAATCGAAAAACTTTTATATCATTTTAATTGTAATTACAATTTTTCAAGTTTTGAAATATGGAAGTTTGTCTCGCAGCCTTTTCACTGTAGATGCTTGATATTGCTTGATGATTTTTCCTGCCACTTACGCTTCAAGGAAGCGTGAAAACGTATTCCTCTCAGGGATGATGCCCCAGCCCTCTCGCTTGATTATGATTTGGAGTTTGCCATTAGATGAGCCCGGCCACAAATGGCCCGGAGGTGCGGGACGCACTCACGTTCAAATTGGGTGCATAAATATTTCCCTTTCCGTGGGTCCTTCTCCTAATTGGCGCGAGGATTGCGTTGGAATTCGCGATTCATTGTGTCCGCCGGCCACTTGTCAGCTACAAATTGCATTTCGAATTCAGCTGCCCGGCTAAGTGAAATCAAGACAAAGCCGGCGGAGCTCGAATGCAATTGTTTCGCGCGTGGCGCATGAGAAATGTTGCAATCGGCCCTCGGGCGCTGCTTGCCCACTTCTCAAGTGGATAAGGTGGGTGGGATTGGGTTAGGAGGTGGCACTGGGGGTGGGGCTTAAAAGGATTACGGCGGGTGGCGCAATGAGAATCCATTAGTAGCGTATACGGTTGTTGATTCCGCCAAAGCGCGTGGCATCCGTTCTCGCATTCGCGCCTTCCCTCCAACATCGAGGTGCAACTGGGCGACCTCTGACCCGCCGGTTGGCAGCTCAGCTCTCCGCTGGCTGCTCCACTTCCCGGTTGGCCGTATCCTCTTTTTGTTGTTACCTCGCCAGCAGAATAATAGATTGACTTAAGCTTTGCGCGGAATTCAAATAACTTGTTAGCCCGTTGAAACACGGCCACGTTTTCCCTGTTTTCTCGTTCGTAAGATTACAGGATAACACCGTGTTCGCCGTCTTTGTATCCGCTAAATAATTCCACGGAGCTTACTTTGGATTCAGGCGTACTTCGAGGTAGAACCAATATTTATTTACTCTCAAATCTTTTCAAATGGGTTTAAGCAAACACAGCCGTACACTGCGTTAATTACCGCTTACAAAATACAAGTTTATCAGCGATTAATTAATTTATTCGCTATATTATTAACTTGTCTTGACACTGTTTAAATGCCAGCTTCGAAGTACTCAATTAAAGGCTTAAAGTAAAACACGTAAGTTCTCGATAAGTACGCTACCGTGAACTACGTTTTTAATTAGCCTGTTTAGAGAAAACTTTATCTAGTAACCACGCTCGTAAAATCCAAAAGCCACTGAATCGTGACCACTCCACATGGCGGGTAAAATCAGTGAAAACATCCGATCAACGGGATTTAGGAAGCCGTAGCACGGGTTGCAATCGCTTAATAATAGTAATTCCCCCTTAATACACCAATCGGCCTAATGTCATGTTGTGTTCTTATCAGCACTTGAATTACGAGGTCATTATCGGCGAATGAGTTGTAGGAACAGATGAGAGCCGCGCGAAATATTCGCATGTCCCAGTGACAAAGTACAATCCGGCGATAAGTCTACACCCAAGGCACTACTTTCTGCACTGCTCAAACATTTCTTTGAAATCGTTTAAGATTTGTAATTACTTGAAAAAAAAAATATTGTGTTGTGTTTTTCAGATATTTAAAATAAAAATATTCACATAATCGTTAAAAACAAGTTGAGTCTTGTGGGGTTTTTTATTACCTCTACAACAACTAATCGCATATAAAGATTTTTTTATTTTCCTTATAATTTTTAATTACACATACATGGAATGCAAATTGTTACCTGACTGAATGGTTGAAGTATTGTTTTTCTCGGCTACAAATTCCGTAAAAAAATCCCAACTTTGTAAAATAAATTACCTCTTTGAGAATAACAACACATATAGTAAACATTTCGAATTGACAACTACAGCGGGGATTTTTCCCTAAGTGCATGGTCCGATGAGAGCCACTCGAAACAAATGAAACCACTTTCACCCCACTCCACCCCGCGGCGAATCTCTGACCACCGTCTGGCGGTGTCTGTGCTGCTATTTGCATTATAAATAATAAAAAATAATAATTTGCCTTAATCGAATAATGACCCCCAGCCAGAGCGATGGCGTCGCCACCACGCTGCGGGCTCCGTCGGATCCGGCAGATCCGTCGTCTGGAACACGAAACAAGACCGGAGAGTCCGACCAGGGAAGTGGAAGTTCCCGCAGGCAAATTATTCAATAAAGGCAAAAACAGCGAAATAAAATATGAAATGGCTTGCAGTGCAAAGGAAGGGAGGAACTCGGGAGACAAGCCAGAAATACACGTGCTACGCTCGGTTAAAAAAGGGGGAGCTCCGAGCTCAAGGGGAGCTGAACAAATATCAGAAAATTTAAAACGGATTGCAAATGCAATTGTGTCCCAAGTACAGGGCGACAGCGGCAGAGTGAACTACAAGAAATTAGATATTAAAATATGCGAATAAGCATTTAGCAAGCGTTAAAAACCCCTACAATTTTACGCCCCACTGCATTTTTAAACCATAATAGAACAAGGTTTTAGTTTATTAAATTGCATTTTATTATTTAAGACCGTTTAGTTAATGAGTTACCTCTACTGGCCAAAGTAATAAAAAGGTATTATATTCAGTACTTCTTAATTCATTTTAATATACATATATTTGTTGATATATAGTGTGTGTGGTACAACCGGAATATGATTTATTCTTAGAACCCATAAATATAATTTATTTTTCAATTTCATTTTGATTAAATTTGAATATTACTTTTGCAGTCACAAAAAGTTTGGGTTTACCATACCTTAAAATACATGAAATCGAATTTGTGCATTTCCAGTTAGAGATCTACTGTAAAGTTATTCCACGCAAAATCTTTTTAAGACTGGGTTAACCCAGGTGGAGCCTTCTGTACGCTGAATCACGACAGCTGGACTTGTTTTCTGGGGCGATACCAGAAATGAGAGTCCGTGCGCTCGGCACAGACGTACATCCAGAAATCGGCTTATTGCTCGGCTTGGAGTTTACAACTCGGGTCCGGAAAACGTGTTTTAATATTTGTCACTCGATGCGGCGATAATGTGAAAGGAAAACAACCATAAACGCCGACTGCGGAACACTCTGAAAGAGAGAAGCGAGGCTCTCGTAAAACAATCAAACAAAGTCAGACGCACTTAATCAGTCCACAATCATTTATCACAGAGGCTCTCGTTCGTAGGGCACTCGAAGTGAGTGTGTTTGGCTTACTTTTTAGTCATCGCCGTCGTTAAATCAGCTGTTTGCAGCAATAACAATAAGTGAACGAGCCGAAAGCGTTTTGCAAATCAACATTGCTGTTTATGACGGAGAGTTGAGCGCTTTTCGGAATCAGTTTCAGTACCGCTTTGTCCGTTCGCGATTGCGTGCTCCGTGCTTCTCCTCTCCGGCGGCTCAGCACCAGCTGCACCTCCTGAACCACCTACACCACCTGCATCAGCTGCTCGGAACCCACTACTCGAGCTCCGTGGCTCCGACTGTTATTGAAGAACGTGTCGAGGAAGACTGCCCAAGTGGGTGAAGGGTGAAAATTCGAAGCAAGGTCCGACCCACCGCCAACCACCACGAACCAACGCGAACCACTCGATTTCGGCCGCGAGTATTGGCCCCCTGTAAATCCCCTTCAAAAATGTACGTGCGTGCCATTGGCGGAGGTGGGCGGTTTAAAGTCAATTTCCGATGGCAGACAGTTTGGGAAGTTATTTACGTTCATTCGAAATCCCTGCAAAAATAGCTACACTGAGGAAAAATAATCCTGAAATCGAAATTTACAAAAAAAACCTAAAAACAGTGTCAACAAAAAGAACATAATTCAGTATTGAACAACTTTATTTTTAGTAAAGAGAAGTATACACCAACCAATTCAAAACAAATTAAATTAAAACATAATTAATTTTTAAACAAAATTTCAAAAACATAAAAATAACATTATGAACGTGTATACTTTAAGCTGTAAAGCGATTGTGAAGTCTGTTCACTTCATTTGAAAATATGAATGTACACCGAATAGCCAAATTCTAAAAATAAAACTAGATCTTTCAAAAGCAGAATCTTATGAAACGAAAATTCGAGGGTCTATTTACATTTTATTTGATGTATTTATCTTAAAATAAATGTGTGCAATAAGAAGAGTGAGATTCAGTTTTAGGTTTCTTCTCAAACTAAAAAGAGTTTTTTTTTTTTGATCCCCGACTGGAATCAGTCTTATCGCAATGTTACCGCGCCAAGTACCAGTTTCATTTACGAGTATTTTATCTTGTCGAAGACCCGCCTCCCACCGATTGTGTTGGGCAACCACCGGCAACTATGACGCTAATCTCAAGTGTTCGAAGGAAATAAAAACAATACGAATTCTTGCGACTCATTGCTGTTCGAAATACTCGAAAGAAATCCACCACTTTAAGGTCTTCGAAATCGGCAATTATCTCTGCTCGACGGACGGCCTCCGAATATGCGAAACTGAATCTAAATGGGGAATCTCCCAGGGCGAATTTAATGAGGCAAATTGATTTAAATGCAGCGATTAACCATTTGAAATTCAATTGCTTGGCATTTGTTCACGCCGCCGAACGAGCGATCTAATTACCAGATATGGAAATGAGGAAAAACTGTTTGCACACGACATGTTTCTTTGCACAAAAAATCAGCTGCAATCATCGCGCTGCTACTAATCACATTAAGCCATTGGCAGAAAATGCATTCGCACGTGCCAAATGATGCGGAGAAGAGCATAAGCGAAAATAAATCCCAAAATAGTGACCCAAATGCAAATCGGAATTCGAACCGGAATTCGGCATTCCAGTTTGCCAATCCACTCAAATTATTTGGCGGCGGATTCAGTCGAAGTCAGTCAACTGTCGCTGATTGCATTTTTGCAGAGCCCCCAGCAAAAGCCAAAGCCAAAAGCTGAAAGCTGAAAGCTGAAGACCGAAATCTGAAAGCTAAAGCTGGAGCCAAAATCTGATAATCCGGATTTAAAAAACCCAGAGGCAGAGCAACAAGTGGCCGTGAGGGTGAATTCCGTGCTTAAATTTGATTCAATGGCTTTATTAAAGCAAATTGCAATGTCACAACAGCAGCAGATGGCCATTCGCGTGTAATCAACTAGTCAACAAGCTAATTAAGGCGTATTAATATCGGGTTCAGCCCTTTAGTGGTTTGTTCAAACCACCGCAATTCGCCATTCGCTAAAAGCTAAAATCATATCAGTCACAAAAAATAATGGACAGGGGTCAATATTTGTTATTAGTTTCTATTATATAATTTGTGCTCTTTTTGCTCGTTAGTTTTACTAACAGCTGGTTAACAACCAAGTGCTCCTATTATAATCAGATTATACACAAGCACTTCATGGATGTAGGAAAATTTGGGTGATTTATGGCTTAGTGTTATTGAATAGGAGATAGTAGGTGTTGCCATTGAATAATTTATGTTATTGCTGGATTGTTTTACTTGAATAACGCTTTCAAGGGATTCCGCATATTAGCAAACATTTAAAGCAAAACATTACTTTTAGCTATCAGCTGAAATGAACACCTCTATAAATGATTTTTAATTCGAGTTTCACTGATGTTTAACCAACTGTTTTAGCTTAAGCTGACCTTAAAACCTATACGTGTATCTTTTAAATACTCGAACTAGAATTCCAAGTTCAAGGTTAGCACACAATAACCTCATTAGTATTAATATTTCCCTTAAACCATAAACGCCGCTAGATAGTTAACCACAATATCATGTAACGTTTCTAACCACCAAAGCACATGCTTATTCTATGCAAATTCGTCGTGGTTATCTAAAGTTCAAACTGAAACTCGTTCGAGTGCTGGGGAAACTAAATTGAATTGCCTGCTTTTGCGCTGATTTATGCATTTTTGCTTGCTTGCTTGCAGAACTCTTTTCGAAAATCAGCTTTAAGCAACCGCGACTGCCCCGATTTATTCGGATTGTCCAAGAGGAGAATTAGGGGAAAGTGCAAACCACCACAGCAAATCAACGACACCACCGATCGCGGCAACCGCTGCCACTGCACAACCGCCCAGAACTACTCCTGCCCCAGCTGCAAGTAGAGCGACCTACAGCCACCCACCACCACCCACTGGATGGATCTGAAGCACAGCGCCAGTGGTGCTGCCGAGAACAGCGAGACCTTCGTCGCCACCAGCAAGTCCACAGACATGATCACGCCCAAGGACAAGGAGGGCAAGGCCGCCAAGGCGGGCGGACCGAACCCCCCAGCCGAAGGTAACATAGCCATAGCAATTCGAACTACCTAATAGCCAAATTTTTAAATGGGGAAATAGTCACATTTAAAATGAATGTTTGGTATCTCATTTTGAAGTAATTTGAAGCATATAAAATAAGAAAAAATTGAGTCAAAAGGCCATCTAGCAACAAGGATAAACAATTAGAAATAACGAAAAATGAAACTAAAATAATTATTTATAATAGTACCTCTTCTACAGCATTCAAAACACTTCAAAATTAGCAAATTTAATTTTTAACTAATAGAAGAAATTATATAAAAATTATAATTCTATTTTTTTTAAGAAGTAAATAGTACCTATCTATTAAAAAAAATAATATTTTGTGAGCTTATCAGAGAATTTATGTCACTGAGATCAATTAAATGGACAGTACAGTTATCAAAATAGTTCCATCTCTTACGTTTGAACAAGCCACTTGAAAATGTCAAACAAATCAATTTGGGAACTCAACGTACTTTTTAATGCGCGGGGCTGAAATAATTGATTTCAATCGAACTGATATGTCTAAACATAAGATAGTAACAATATAATGTGAAATTACTGAGTTGGCAACATGGAAAATTTAACAAATTTCTTATGTAGGATCTTAAAGCTTCCACTCGACTGCTTTATGAATAATTCCGATTGCAATTTATTTAGTTGATCCTCTGAGTTCCGCATCCTTCTCACTCAACTGGCACCAAGCAGGGGCAACACTATATTAGTTAGGCACATGAATAGTTTGCATTTCATGCCACGTGTAGTTACCTTACCGCTCGATGTGCACCTGCACTTTGCATGTCAGACATGAACGACCATTTTGGCTGCGCCTCAAGGTAGGCAATAGTATCGCTGTGTTTGTGTTTGTGATTGTGGTGTGGGTGGTCTTTAATGCGCGGGTGTGTGTGTGTGCGTGTAGGTGAGGCAGAAGGGGGTGTTAAGAGGTGAGCACATTGGCGGGCATTTGTATGCATTGCAATCCGAGCGCCACACAACCACACACAAATGCACTCGGCAAAACCCTGCCAAAGCCACAGCCGCACATTCGCTTAAAAGCAAACCTGCCGCTATACACTGGGAAAAATTAACCATCTAAATTATGAGTAACATATTTATTTTTTATTTCCTGTTCAATTAGAAACAGTTATAGGTTTTTGCACAATAAATATTACATTTGATATTATGTTTTTACACACTAGTTATATTTAAATGCAAATTACTATCTAATTTATATCTACTTAGCCCGAAAATTTGCTCTGTGCACTGTAAACATATGCCCGGCCATTGTGGCTGTATGTGTTTGTGCATACACGTGCTTTAACTGAAAAATACAAATAAAGAACGGCATCAAAGCGTTTTGTACTTTCAATGCCACGCGAGCCAAAAAGTTAGTGACGTCGCTTCTGAATTGTCACAAATTGGAACAAAAAAGGGATGAATATAAATAGAACCAGAGCCCATATACAATATACACAATCCGATGCATGCAACATGGTCGAATGCGCTCAAATAAGCCATTTAATTGGAAATGTACACACCGCGTTGGTGGCCCATTTCCACGGTTTTATTTGCAATCAAACATTTTAATCATAAATATTTGCTAGTGTTTCAGGGAGCACAAATGGCTCCTCTGGGCAAACTAAAAGTCGAAACAAATGAGCGAAATAAAGGCAAATGCCACGAGTGCACTTACTTGCCTTTAAAGCAAAAGTTTTCCACTTCATTCGAATAAATGTTGCTCTTGTTTCACTCAAATTAAGGCCAAAGAGAAAGAAGATAGTTCGGAGAACATTGCACTGTTTCTTTGGTAATGAACCAAAGTCACGACAATTGATTTCTGCTCAGTTTGAGTAAGAGTCGGTCACTAAAAGCTATTTTTAAAGCCAATTGAGCTGTTATTTAAGTTCAAGAATGGCCGAACTCAACATTATTTAAGAAACAGTACAAATATTAATTGTATTATTATCATTTTGTTTAATAGATCTTTCTTTCCTTGGCACACCTACCCTGAATTTATTTTTCAGGAAACATTGAGCTTATTTAGGTTTTGTAGGTTTAAGCCCAGTCATTGCATATTCGTACTGAAAATTCAAAAGGAGCCCCACGCAAAGTTACTCTATTACTTAGCTGTAAAAAGTAGGGCTTCACTATTTATCGACTTTTGGTGTTGAAAGCCTTTAAGTTCGACCTTGACAGAGTACCAAAAAATCTGCTTAAGCCCACTAAGTCACTCGCAAAGCAGAAGGGGCGGATCAACTTATTATGATAATAGCGCGCATTTGCATGGATATTACCTCTTGGATAGGGTCTTAGCCCCGAGCAGTCAGTGAGTAGTAAGTGAGTAGTGTAACCCGGCCCCTAATCCAGTTAATCCGCTGCAGCTACACGGCTCCTCCGGCGCGGGCTGGGAAACCTTGAGCCGTTCCACCGGCGCTCTGAAGTGGCTTTCACCTGGCTCGCCTTCTATTTCTATTTCTATTTCTATTTCTATTTTTCCGTTCCAGGCTACAAAGTCTACGCCCGCCGCTGGGCGGTGCTTATTCTCTTTGTGTTCTATTCATCCTCGAATGCCATGCAGTGGATACAATACACCATCATCAACAACATAATAACCCGGTGAGTGAACGGCTGCGAGGGGCGGTCGAGCGGTTCCGGGATCGGAATCGGAATCGGAATGGTGCATTATATTTCGTTAAAAGTTTTCGCAAAGCTCATTAAACAACTTGACTGTGGGCGGGCCTAATGAATGCGGGTGCATAAATTAACTTCCCGTTCGCCGACGACTGCACTTCCGCCGGGGGAATTCCGCCCATTCTAATCGCGACTCCTTCTGTCCCGCAGATACTACGGCATCAGCGATAAGTGGGTGGACTGGACGTCCATGATTTATATGATTCTCTACATTCCGCTCATATTCCCCGGCAGTTGGTTCTTGGACAAAGTGGTAAGTGCTGGCACAGAGACAACTTAAAGTGTATATTTATAATTAGGGATTTAAACAAAAACAAAAACTTGTAAAAATAATGCTTGTTTCTAGTAAAAAAAGGATTTGCACATAATAAACCTATTCATTAAAAAAGGAAACATTAAATACTAATGTAAATGCAAATTTCCAAATAAGTCATACATTATTAATTAGGCGGTAAATCATTAAAAGAAGTACCATTAAATATTAGTCTAATGAAAAATATTAAAAGGTTATGCATTATCAATAAATCAGTAATTAAAACTTATCTTTTCGCAAAATAAAAAATAAAGAATATTAAAATGTTATTAATAAGATTAAAAAAAAAACCATTAAATATATTTTTGAACACGTTTTCAGTGATAAATGATTCAGAAGTACAGTCTCGGGAGGCATTAAAATTTAATGTAAATGCGAGCTTACCCTTTGTTTGAACCCCTCTAAATTCGTTGTTCATTATTATTAAATATACTAGTATGTATATACCCTTTATAAATCTCTGCCTTAAGACTGCGTGCTTTGTTCCTCAGCACGTTATTAATTGCCCTGCGCTGATTTATTTGTGTGCCATCAACAGGGTCTTCGCATTACCGCCTTGGTGGGAATCGTGGGCACGTGTCTGGGTGCCTGGATCAAGGTCTTCTCGGTGGATCCGTCGCTCTTCTACGTGAGCTTCATTGGCCAGTCGATCGTGGCTCTGGCCCAGGTGTGCATCCTCTCGCTTCCCGCCCGACTGGCAGCAGTTTGGTTCGGACCGGATCAGGTGTCCTCGGCCACCAGCGTGGGAGTCTTTGGCAATCAGGTGAGCAGTTGGTCGCGGAAACTCGCATCTAGCAACGGATCCAAGGGTTACTGATGGCAGATTGGCTTGTAAGCCCGCTTTGACATTGTCTTGTGAGTTAGTGAGCCGTTGAATTTGCATTAACACAGAAAAGGCCGGGGTCCGCCCCAGTTTGCGAGATTGATGCAGCAGTCGGACAAGGACGAGTGCCGACGTGGGCCATGCCCACTTCCGGTGGGCGGAAGTGGCTTCTGCCCGACATTTTTGTCCGCCCGACTGCGAATCTCGGCTGGCAATCATGAGATTGCCCAAAAGAGTTGCGAACTGCAGCCCAAGTTAAACAAAACTGACAACGGCTGGGTCGCCCCGTGCCACGCCCCCTTTCGCCTGAATGGCTCCCAATGCTAATGCATGCGGAAGGCTCTTTGAGTGGATCCAATTTGGCGCACTGCATCCGCATCCGCATCCCACTGCTCTGCACAGCTCTGGCCACATCGGCAAGAGGTTCAATTTATTCAGCAGCGGCAAACAAACGAAATGACCTCTCCGAGTTCCCGGGGCTAAAGTGATTGCCTGGATGCCTTCGCTCTTCAAATGGGCCGGACAATTGAAATGTGACCGGTAAGAGGCAGGTGGGGATGAGCTGCCCCGTGCCGAGGTGACATGCATTATGCGGTTGCAAGTGCTCAGAACGGGATTGTGGAGAGCCGACCAGTTGATTACTTGACTTATGAACCGAATGCGAACGAAAACCTCAACATTCCGCAGGCCAATGACAAAGACATTTTCATTAACCGTAATCCAGCTTGGAATGTGTCAGGGAAAATGGCTCTTTCAGTTATTGGTTCGAATTGAGGTACATTTTCCTGTCTACTGCACCATGGCTTAAGCCGCAAATAGGCTGAAAAATAAAGGAAACTAAACTGTTATGGTTGAAACTGCACAGGAGAAAATATTCACAGATTTACTTCTTAAAAATAACAAGAAACAATTATAATTGAATAAATTTGTGTCGACTAAAGATTAATTCTCTAACTTAGGGCTAACCAAGTTAAGTGCTATTATCATCATTTTCCTTTTTAATTTATGTAAATTAAATTCCTGTATTGCAAGCCATTTTTAAACTTGTTAATCAAGAATCCATAAACATTAATTAATTTTCTTTGGAAGTGTGCAGCTTAAAGCCACATAAATTGGGCAAAATTTAACAAGCACGTGTCACGACACAGAACAATAACTGCATTTTTGGTCTGGACAGGTTATGGGCTTAAACACCGCAAAACAATTAGGCCGCTTGCTTAGCCATTAGCCAACAGTGTCAGGTGCGGCGATGATGAATGACAATGGCCCGGGGAAATGGAGAGTGGAAAGCGGAAAGTGGAAAGTGGGGAAATGGCGGGTGAAATGCGGGGGCCAACGGGATGTGGAACAGTTTGCTCTTTATGTTGATTTACGAGCGCATCGGGCGGCAGGACTGCAAGTGCAAATAGGGGGCTCAAATATCCAAAGCAACCTTTCTCCCCAACAACCAGAACCAGCACCCACACCCACACCCAGACCCAGACCCACTGACATCCCGGCAAGACACATTGCATCCTAAACGCACCTGTGTGTCATATTTGCCTTTCACTCGAGTGCAGATGAAAAGGCTTATAATTTCCGCTTGTCACAGGTAGGAAGTCACAATGGGATGTGACAATGTGGGGTACGTGATGATGGCGAGGCCGAGATGATGATGTAGATGTGGATGTGGACGTGGATGCGAACGCGGATGTGGATGATGATGGAGAGCAGTGGGTCAGAGTGGCGAAGCGCTTTAAGCCAGGCCGGGTAATCTCTTGTCGAAATGCCAAGCCGAACTTGTGCCCGAAAAAAAGAGCCTTCATGAAAAACGCTGCGTGGGGCCACGTAGATGGCCCACATACCGAGTGACATTGAATGTGAACAACCAAGCCTTCCAGCCACCCTGCCTCCCAGCCGCCCACTCAATCGCCTTGGCTGCCTTATCTGGCAAGGACGACGCACCACACGCTCTTGGTTCCGCACCCCCGCGGCCCCCAAATCTCTGATTCCTGACTGGCTGAGCCGAGCCGAAGCGGATTTGGCGGAGGAGCATTGTTGCCAGAGTGCTGAGCAAACACAGTTTCTTTTCCCCCCATTCCCACTGTTTTTGCACGCCGCTTTTTTTCCGGATGGTCATGTAAACACGGCCGGAACGAGATGTGCCGCCAAGTCGAAAATAACATTCTCCAGGGCCGAATGCGAGTGTTCCGGCGCAACGACAGTTCCTCCAAAACGAGGCTCAGACGCTCGATTCTCCGAGCCCGCCCGCCTCCGTCTCCGGTCGGCTCAAATATTTATTCTTGATACCATGGAGGGGCTCAGACTGCAGCCGAGTGTCCCACTCGAATGTCCTTTTGCGTTCCGCCATAAAAGTCCAATAGCCAGAACAAAGGAAACGGACGGGGAGGGCAATCGAAATGGAGATGAGCTCCTGGCATCCGCCTGGTTTATGACCCATCTCTCGAATACGTTTATGCAAATGGGTGCAATTCTATGAATTTACCGTGGCTTATATGCAAGAGTATTTCAAAATCATATTTCTCTTTTACTCGATTATACGAATCCACAGCTTCATTGCCAAATCGAACGAAATTGATTAAATGCGTTGGCGGCCATAAATCCTTAATCTTTATTACTTAATTTGGCGGGAAGTCGCAAGCAAATTTTATGTAATTGGGAACATTGCAAGGCTACAAAATCGCCACATAACTTTATGAATAATTATTCAGTACTATTTATAATCATTGAAAGCCAATAACTTCCACCATGAAAGCCATTTATTTATTGGGCATTGAAAAAAGACAAATAAAACTCAGGGCTTGTAAACTGTCAAAAAGCAACATATTTTATATTCGGATTTTATATCTGTTTATACATAGTTTCATTGATTTGCTATTCTTTTGAGGTATTAAATTCTTCCTTTGTTACTAAATTGTCAAATAATGCTATTTTCTGATGAGTGTTTCCACAGAAATAGGATTTCCTAGAAGTATGAATTTAAATTCAGAACTTCTGTGTTTCCCCAGAGGAAGGGGATGCCATTTAAGAAATCCCACAAACTGTTTCCGTAATCATACTCAATAAATTTGTGGGAGATTCTCCAAGGTGAACCCAGATCAATCTTGATCCTTCGATAGTTGAGCTGCCATAAAATCAAACGGCCAACCCAAATACAATTTTCTTAAGTAAAGATGAAAATACAGAAAGCGGCGATTCTGTTTGCGTGCTCCATAAAACGGGTGTCCCAATCTGAAGCGCAGACCACCTGGAGCTCTGCAATGGGTATCTGGTCCGTTTGGCCACGATAGTGCCAAAGGTTTTCATTTAACGTCGGTGGGAATTCAGTTTTCGCCATTCCTTTGTTTGTGCAAACGCAAAGTTATTGCCAAAGAGAAAAGCTTCATTCGGTTTATTGTGTGTGAAAATGAACTGTTCAACCGACTGACATTTCTTTTGTTTGGACCAAGCTGATTATTTGCCAAACAAAAGGAAGGTGTTTTGATTCAATTAAAATAAAAACACTTTCCGGTAGCGTTTATATATCGAACAAACATTCAACGCTGTTGCGTGCATTTCTTATCTTACTTTAAAGTAGATTCTTAAAGTAACCATCATCTGAGTTTCCGTTAAATTTTGCGCTAGTAAAAAATGCTTTTATAGTCCAATTTATTTTCCTGGCTGTCAAATGTCACTTGGCCCTAAATACCACCACTGCCACTAAAACCGATTTATAGCATTGCAAAAAATGGGTAAATAAACTGATATCTATAAAAGCTCAACAGATCGATACCCATTAAAGTAGGAAGTAATTGCAGGTTTAACATTTCCATTACTTTAAGGTTTCCTGGTATAAAAAGCACAAATATTTATTTCCAACTGATTAGGTCGATGTTTGTGATGGAGAAAGCAGCGATTTTCTATCAGTTACATAATCCACATGATACCCTATCAGTCTTCCACAAAAAATCAAGGAAAATAACTAAAAATTGCATGGCTCAACTTTTGTGCATTGGCGTGTGCGGAAAAAAGCGGAGCTGTCACAGCCGAGCCCGGGGTGTACATCTATTTTTTCCGTGGAACTGCGCCACAAACTTTGACGAAAACAGAAAACAAAACGGCAACAGAGAAGAGGTTTCTGGGGGGGTGGGGTTCCGGAACAGGAGCAGCACATATATCTAGCAGGGCCAGGCCCACTATAAATCAATTTCACAGTTGCAGCGTGAATAACACCGGGCTAAGGGTCGCGGGACTGAGGGCGAAAGTCCGGAAGCGGAGCGAAAATAGCAGCGGATTCGGAGGCAGCACCGGAACCGGAAACAGATTTCGCTTTGAGTAACTTGCGTACAATTGAGAAATCCGCCTGTTCCTTTCTTCCAGCTGGGCGTGGCCGTTGGCTTTGTGCTGCCACCCATGCTGGTGCCCAATTCCCCGGATCTGGAGACGGTGGGCAGTGATCTGCAGATGATGTTCTACCTAGTGGCCGGCCTCACCAGCATCCTGCTCGTCCTAATGGTGTTTTGTAAGTAGCCCTTTTAAGTAAGTCTTTAAGAAGCTTCTAGCGGAAAATACTTTTAATCAATCGATAGATAATATATAGAGTATATCTTATTAAATGATCAGTCATTAATACTATGATAAACATTGAGACATACTGAAATTTAAAGGGCTTCTTAAAGTTTTCTGCATTTAAACTATTTATTACCAAGCAAAATAAACAAGCTTTTAAAATAAATTTACTAAATAAAATCCCAAAGTTTCCACATAGAAACAAATTGAGTTATGGGATGTTCCTAATATTAAAAAACGTCAAACGATTTTGTAGTCTTCCAGGACAAACCACCCACTCCGCCCTCCGCCGCCCAGGAGGCGGCCCAACTTTGGAGAGCTCCGGCGAGGAACAGGTCAGCTTCGTGCAGTCGCTGAAGAACCTGATGACCAACAGGAACTTCATCTTCCTGCTCCTCTCGTACGGCATCAACGTGGGCGTCTTCTACGCCATCTCCACGCTCCTGAATCCGGTATGGGCTCCACACTCGATTAATGAGCGGTTAATGGGGGCTAATTGCCGGGATTTGTTCGCAGGTGGTGCTGAAGTATTATCCCGGACACGAGGTCGACGCCGGACGTATCGGCCTCAGCATTGTGCTGGCCGGGATGCTGGGCTCCGTGGTTTCGGGCGTTGTGCTGGATAAGACGCACAAATTCAAGTAAGTACAACAACCAACTGCTCAAGGGCTTTCACGAACATGGTAGAAACTCATTACGCATACGCCATGTGGCCCCGCTGAGAGTGGGCCGCTTGAGAAAGTTTTAGCACGGCAGCCGCAGAAGTTGTTATTAATTCGATAAGGGGCTCTCAGTGTTTAATGAACGGCACTCAATGTGCTTCAACCATCTTTCTAGGGAAACGACGCTGGCGGTCTACGCGCTTTCCATGGTGGGCATGTGGATCTTTACCTTCACCCTGGACACGGGCCACATAGCGGTGGTCTACCTGACGGCATCGCTGCTGGGGTAAGTTGTAAAAACAATCGGGCGTTAAATTAAGATACAAGCAAAACATTTGTTCAACCCGTTGTTAATAAAATTACAAAGCATAGTTGAAAAATGCTTAGTAAATCCAATTTACATTAATTAACCTAATATTTTAGTATAACAAAATACGCCAAATCAGTTAAAGATGAGTTCTAACACATATTAGATATCTTTTTTAAAGATCTTTGAAAATACTGAAGCTCAAAATGACTTTTTAGTTTACATTTCTTTTTACTTTACAAAAAGCTTTTATTGTTTTTCGATTAGAAGATAATTAAAGTAGCTTCTTCAAATCTCAATCGCAATATAATACTTGATTGCTGTACTCGTATGTAAGTGCAACTTTTTCCCCTAACAAGCTAATTTCTATTTTTAAGAAACATTACGATTGCGGATAAATTTATCAAGTGATAGCTAGTGAGGTTTACCAATAATTGCTGTTGAAACGAATTCCACCCTTACAGCTTCTTCATGACTGGCTACCTGCCGGTGGGCTTTGAGTTCGGAGCCGAGCTGACGTTCCCGGAGCCGGAAGGCACTTCGTCCGGACTGCTGAACGCCTCCGCCCAGACCTTCGGCATCTGCTTCACGCTCTTCTACTCGGAGCTGTTCACCACCTTCGGCGACATCGCGGCCAACATAACCATGGCCGTGATGCTGATTGTGGGCACGATTATTACGGCCATCACCCAGTCGGATCTGCGGCGCCAGAACGCCCAGGTGCCCGCCAGCGGGATCGCAAATCCGTAGGGAACTCGCTCCGGCACGGTGACTGTCTTTTATGTATAGTATTCTACGCATATCGTTTTACCGTTTAATTTATTTAATTGTTTACTGTACATTCCGTTGTAGCCTTAAGTGTTGAATTTTAAAATGTTCATTAAAGGTGCATAGCAACACACACACACACGAACACGAAGACACACACGAATATGATTAAGCTTAGGCAATTATTTTTTCAATTTTATATTGGCCACCGATTAAGGTTTAGTGCATAGGTTAGATGAATCTAAATTCAGCAACCCCAAGACTTGCATCGAAATTCAGCATTATCTTTGCGTTGCCACTGCACCGCCGACAGCCACACACAAAACAGACAATTGTTATATGGAAATATCCTTCAGTATTATATCCCTAATATTCTAGCGAACGTTGACAATTTGATTGCTAAACGGAGTATCCAAAGCAGTTTGAGGCAGTGTATCCGAATCCAGCGAATGCATTACCGAACAGTAGCGGCTCTCGACTTCAATTGTTCCCTCCTTCCGCAGACAGAATGTGTATATAATATATGTAATTGTATTTTCCGGACCCGATGATCCAGAGCGAGAGCGCTACTGTTGTACAAAGCTCAAGTATATCCTGCATATCTGGCAAACTGTAATAATTTTGGAGGATTTACAACTAACAGCAGATTCAAGTCAAAATATATACCTATACGAAATATATCTATACATTTGATAGTGTTGTGAACTAGAGGAAACCCACACTGAACACACCGCCGACGGCAATGCGAAATGCACTTTTTGTAGATAGCCTTTAGGCCGACGGCCAACTGACGTACGACTACACGAGGACTATATCGCCAAACTAGAGTCAATTGAGATCGCCAAAGAAACATACACACTAAACTACCTGACATGAACCACCTACACAGTACAGAAAACCACGCGTGCCGCGTTCAAACGAAGCGGATTACGAGCAACCTGATGCCGGAGCAGAGTTTGGCACTAGAACAGCCGGCGTCGTGATAACACGCAGCTTTAACTCTCACTTGTTGTTAGATTCGAATGGTCAGAGATACAAAGATAGTTAACACGCGGAAACCACGTAGCCATTTCTTCATAGCCACGAGTTCTTGCAAACGATATATGTGAATGTAAATGTGTACGTGTATAAAAGTATTCAATAAACTATAAACTATTCAGTGAACAAATGGCGGCAGCCTCTTACTGGGACTTATACATATTATATATTTAGCGAGACATCCTAAATGCAATGTACATACATATAAGGTATTCAAGCAATACTTTGTCGATATAATACGAACACGAAAGTGTCCTTTTTCGAATACGGAATACGAATACGAATAATTTGAATCGGAAACATAAAACAAATGAAGTCAAACGCGAACGCGATTAAAATAGCAAAGTAGTTAAACTTAAAAAGAGAAAACTTTTAACAACCCGCCCGTTTGGTGTCAGTGTCAGTGTCCTTGCTGCTGACAGGATTGCAGTAGTGGGTCAGCGGGTCAGTGGGTGGTTCCCCAGGCGCGGAGCAATGTGAGTGCCTTGTTCAAGTAGGCGCACCACTCCTCGCGCTCCTCCTTTGTGTCGGCGGAGAGCAGATGCCGCACTGTGGTGGTTCGTCCGTTGGGCACGATTATAAGTGACTCTTGGTCCGTCTCCAGCGCCGGTCGTTCGCACTCCAGCAGCATGGTGTTCAGGCGAGCGCAGATGTCTCGGGGTGCAGTGGTCACCTTTTGCGAGCTGCAGGCGTTCAGATCGATACTGCCCATGGGGGTTTTGCGCTTCTCATCGTCCGGATATTTCCAGTAGTTGATTACCGACCCATTCAGATAGCACCACCGGCGATGCCAGGCGCCAAAGCCAGAGATGTCCTCAAACATGGTTAAGAACCCCTTGTACTCCACGCTCACGGATAGTTCACAATTAACCTTCATATGAACCACACCCTCCAGTGGGCTGACGCCCAGCACCTGGGTCAGTGTCCATGTAGTGCGTTGGATCTCACGCAGAGAAAAGATGGCAAAGCCGTATTGCACCAGTTGCGGTGTCCTTACTACCTGCGGTCCCGCCGGGCTCTGAACCGGCGGCATAACCAGGCGATTTTCACCGCCCTTTTTCTTCGGCGTTTTAACGCCGCCTTTCTTGTTCAAATTAATGTGGTACTTCAGCTCATGGGGCAACTGGTCACGTTGAGCTAGCATGCCATATATTTCCAGAGTGATCTGAAAACAAATGGTCTCCCATTAGATAAAGTTGTTTTTTAAATAAGTGCCTTTAAGCTCACCCTGAAATCGGCATAAACATTGTTCAGCTGCAGAACATCGGGAAACTTGACAGACAACAAGCCAGGCATCGTGGGCACAGTCTTGGTGGCCAGCACGTGCTCATTATACTTCAGTAAACACACGAGGTGATGACCATTGATGTTGCCAGAGGCCATTTTACGCACGTACTCCTGGCGCAAGGGAATGGTTATGTCCTTGACCGTCAGCAGGCCCTTTTCTTTTGGTGCACCCACGGGGCGAATGCTGTTCTCGACTCTTAGTCGCTGAACCTCGTCCAAACACGCCTGGCGGCGATGGGCTGCAAGGAGAAAAAGCGTCAGCCAAATTTTATTCCGGGAATTTTACGGGTTTATCAGTCTCAGTTCCATTCAGAACTTTTAATTAGGGTTGGAATGCAACTTTATGTACAAAAAAAAAAGCAACAAGAAAGATATTTCAGAGACTCACTCGCCAGTAGAAGATATCGTTCTCCCTCCACGGACTCTGTGGAGCCGGAAAACTCGACCGTCGCCGCGCAAAGGTTCAGAGCTTGACTGGCTTGTCCAATAACCTGCTGCTGCTTGCACACCTCGCTCAGCAACTTTTTGATTTTGTCCTGAGCCAGCGAGGCTTCGTTTGATTCCCTTGCATTTTGCATCTCGTCATCGTCCTCATCGGTCTGTTCATCAAGGCAGGCAGTTACTGCTCCTCCGTTTTCCCCCTGCTGAGGTGAATCATACTCCAATCTGTGTTTCGCATGACAATCGGCAGCAAGGGCTGATCGCATTACCTGCTGCTCGCGACAGATTTTGCGCACGGGTGTCGAATTGGAGCTCTAAAAGTAACAAAAATTCGGTAAGTTTTGTTTTATAGTGTCTTATAGTGTTAGTTCACTTACGTTGGCACTTTGCTGACGCCGATAAAAGCTGACCGTGTGAACCAGGGTGACTAAGTTGTCCTTGTCTTGGTTTACGCTTAATTCAGACTTGACCGGTTGCACACCGCTTGGAAGCGGCGTCTGCAAGTCCATCATCTCATGGTGCTCCTCTATAGGCGTGCAGGTTGAGGGTGGATTCTTGCGAAAGGAAAAGCTGTTGGAGGCAGTGGTTCCCTTACTCTGTAAAAGTAAAAAGCGATTACTTTCAATTTACAAAAAACCATGGTTTTAACACTTACCCCCAAAGATAGCCGACTGGAATTGTGCTCATCACCGCTGTCGCTCTCATCATCCTGGGTGCTGACGTAGTCGTCGGCAAGCGCCTCATCCAAATAGTCGTCGATGCCGGCAGAGACTTGCGATGAGTTCATCGAACTGTCGTCTTGGCCCTCGTGATTGTAGTACAAGTCCTTTTCCGCATAGCGCACAGTCTAAAACGATAAAAAGGTGTTAATTGTGACCGCCCGCTGAGTTTTCAATTTTCTACCTGTACTTACCTTTTTACCGGGCTGCTGCTGCATCTCCGCCTCGTTACGCTGCACCGCGCTCATTATCTCGCGGCCCAGGCTGCCGTTGCACATGCCGGCGCTGCTGTCCTCAGTCTGAGACTGGTCCTCCGACTCATCCATGCAACTGCACGAATCAAAGATCAGCGGTTAGTTAAGAAAGAGATTTTATTATTGGTCTTGTCTAGGGGAAGGGGACTAAAGCTATGCGTCTTAGGGCTATCAGTCTTAGAGTCAGTCTACTCGATGCAAAGCAGAAATAGCAAGCAGGAGTAGCATTTGTCAGCGCACCTTTCGGTCTCCTCCTCGTCCAGTTGGTGGCTATCATCCGTGGCGGAGGCTGTTTCGGCGGCACAGCAGTTGTCACCGCTGGAGTCGAGGTCGGGGAGGGCGGGATATAAGCGGTCGGAATTTGATTTACGAGCCCGCTTGGAGTCCTCGTCGGCGGTGGGCGCATCACCAGCTGAAAATGCGGAAGTATCAGCGTGAAGCCCTAAAAAACCAACATTATTTGATTCTTACGTGATCTTCTTTTGCTGCTGGCCAATGCTGGCGAGAGCCCAGCGATAGGGGGTGGTGGAGGCGGCGGCATGGGTCGCACAACTTTGCTGGGAACTGGCGCTGGAGCACGAGCAGGAGCTGAAGCTGGCACTGAACTGAGAGCTGGTTGGACGTCAAACAGTTCCTTTTGTTTGTTGAAGCGATTTGATATAATCTGCATGTCCTCCTGTCTTTGACGATCAATGTCCTTGATGCGGGTTTCTGCATTTGACTGGGCATTGGCTACCAAAGCGGCCACCTTGTCGCGCAGTTTGTTCTCAGGCTTCGGTTTGGTTGCCACAACTATAGTAGTAGCAGCAGCAGCTGTCACCGGGTGAACTGCCACCAAATGCTCTATTAGTGCATATAAAATCAGATTTTAAAGTAAAAAAAACAAGATTGAAGGGCCGCTATACTCACGTTTTACTTCCTCTGCCCGAATCTGGTTAATACTGGGAGCGGATCCTATTGGTGCCATCGGCAACATAGCTTTGTTATTGCCCGTCTCGAACAGTTTCATGCGCTCCTTCAGTGACAACTCGCATGGATCCTTCTGGTTTCGAAGATTGCCTTGCATCTGCCCACCAGCTCCTTTGCTTTCAAAGATCGCAGCACGACCAGAAACCAAGCCAGACTTTACACTAACCACAGGTGCTGCTGATGTTGGCTTGGGCGCAGAACCAGAAGCTCCAAAGTTCTTGGCCACCTGGCTAACCGTTGTCGATTTTTCCGGCACTGGAGGCTTTGTAACTGGCGCTGTCGCTTCCTGTTTGCCAACTGGCGGAGCCTCTCCCTGTTTGGCATAATCATAGGTGTGTTTAATGGTCGACGATTCGCGGCGCTGAAAACCTTGGGCCTCCAGAGAGCTCAGTACCTTGGGATCCCATTTAAGTTGCTTGGTCCTGGAAGCGTCGTCCACTTCGTCCTTCTTCGGGGGCTGTGGAGCCGGGGCCTTCTCCGCCCGGCGGCTGGATAAATGCGGTTTTGGCGGCGGCGCTTCAAGAGGTCGGTGCACTTCGTGGTGCGACGTGTCATCCTCCCATTGATTGATGGTGTCTGCCAAAGCTGCCAGTTTTCCCAACCTCTGCTTGGGCTGCCTGCTGCGGTTGCCGCTATCCTCTTCATCTCCCGTTGTCACATGAAATTGTCCTTCAGTGCGGTGGATAGGCGAGGAGAGGTCATCCGTGTTCGAGTATAGGGCGCCCATCCGCTGCAGTCTGCTGCGCGAGGTGTCTCTGAGCCTGGCTAGCGGCTGATTGACAGGCCCTGCTTCCAAAAGAGGATTCTTGGCCCCTGCTTCCTCGTCATCATCATCGGTCACTTCCTGTTCTTGGATTTCAACTTGCACCTGAAGGAGGACAGTTGCAAATGAGCAAACCTCAGAGGGCGGTGGAACTTCCAAGGAAAGGCGGGAACTTACCCCAATTGGTTTGTCCGTGGTTATGTTTATCTCGATGCCCATCTCCATGTTCTCCTTATTGACCGCCGCGTAGTGCCGAAGCGGCTTGGTTGGTGACGCCTCCAGCGTTGCCTTGTCGAGTACAACGACCTTGCCGCTTCCACTGCCCGTACTTTGAACTCCTGGCGAGTGGCTCCTCGGCGCAAGGACCCTTGCATCCCCGGCAGAAGAGGCGGACGTGGAATTGGGAACGCTGCCCTCTGGAAAGGGTGTAGGAAATTTGCTTGCGTTGCTAATGCCGAGGGCGCGACTGCGCTGTTCCGCCTTCTCGAGCATGTGCTGCAAAACGGAAAATTGCAGTGAAAAATCGCGGATGCAATTACCAATACCAATGCACAACCAGACAAAGGGCTTCGCTGTGTGCGAACAGCCTTCCTACCTGAGTAAACGGGTCCATTGTTGCTGCGGCCTCAAATGCAAATGCTAATTCTAATTGCGCACACTCGATTACTGAATTTACTGTACTGCTCAGCACTCCACGTCGGCGTTTTTCGACAGATGTTTGTTATTTACTACTTGCGTTCTGCGCGTCCGTTTGAATTCGAAACTATGCGTCGCTTCGTTTTTTCGGCGGTTGGAGATTAAAATCGATGTTTAAGCGATGCTATCGATGCTTCCAGGAATTGACTAACATCGATAACAGTCCGTGGCTCACAGAAGTAATCTTATAATTAATGGCCTGCTTCCACTTGCACACATTTTCTTACTCTGCTGATCCAATAATATACGTTATTACTACTGCTAAAACTTTAATAAACAAATAACACCATACTTATTTAAGATATTAATGTTGCTGTTAAGCTGTAGGCGAAAAAAAACTTCATGCGATTTACATGAGTGAAAATAAGCTCTGAAAAATATCACTTGGTTGCTCACAGTTTGCTTTTCTTAGTAATAGTGCATTATTTTAAATCAAAATTATTTTCCACATGGGCTCTAACTGTACCAGTTGACTTAAGCCATCTGCAGTGTGATCATTTACATATATGTAAGTTTAAATATATATCAACTTCTTTTAAACTTTTTAAATGCGCTCGCTTCGATAACTGAGCAAACCAATCCAACCGCGTATTGTATTTTACATGTGGCAGCAGGGTGGCAACTCCGGTATGCTGATTAAATTTTGACTATCGGAATTTTATCGATTGTTTGGAAAAGCAGCTGTTAGCATAATATTTAAAGTGTTTAGCAAATAGATTTGATATAGTTATTATTTTATTAAAAATCCATCTCTTTTCGTGAAGGATATCTATTTTAAGTTATCAATAAACTATTGGTAAGTTGTAAATGCAAAATTTTCCATCAGATTTCGTGTATTTTGACTGTTATATTGTTGTCCTCCCACGTTGCGCCATCAGTGTTGTCTATTTTGACTAGAAATTTAGCGTTAAATCTTGTACTTATTAAGAATAAGAAATTACATTTTATTTGAACGAAAAAAGATTTATAATTTGAAGAATATTTTAATTATAAATTTAACAATCTGGAATTTTCTTTGTATTTTTTTACCCGTTAATCCATTCATATATTTGCTTTTAATAATTGAATTTTAATTTTTAGCCATGAGCGACCAAAAAACAGTTGATTTGCTGTGGAACTGCGCTTCCAAATTATCCGACCAATCTCACACGGAGCGGGTCCTTAAGTCGTACTACATGTAAGTTTCATTTTCAATTCCTAAAACACCCACACTATACTGTTTATCTTGTATTACTCCAGAACCACTTGTCGAAAGCTAGCTCGCCACAATGTCCAATTGCCAGAGGACAGCTTCGGATATGCACGCATGTGCTCCCGCTGCGGCAACCAGTGGACCGATGGTCGCTACCAACTCCAACTCAAGCCACAAAAGCTAAGGCAAAATGCCAAAAACCAAAGACTTGTTGCTCAGCTGGAAACTGTGAAGGCGAAGCAGTCCAAAGGTGAGATGACCAGTGGGGCCAGGAAAAGGGCCAAGTGGATAAAGAAACGCATGGCCAGCCAAATGGTGAGTGTCGGAAAGTAAAGACAGTAAAAGGCATAGTGCCTTTTGTAGTCAAAAGATAATAGAATATTTTTATAGAGATATTTAAAAGTTTTGTTTTTATATTTTGTTTTGTGGTTACAGAATAAGTGCCAAAAAAGTTTAGTTTTTAAGGTTATTATAATCAAATCATCAATAATAATCAAATTAAAATCAAATCATCAATAATATTTTAAAATGCAATTTATAGTAACACCACCAGTCTTAATGCATCCGCTACTATATTACAAATTTAATTTTAACGAGAATAAATTAGGTTTTAAAAGTTTGTCGATCCTCACTTTTAGTTGTGAAGAATAAAATAGTTACAAAATATTTGACTGAGCAATAAATATCATATTCCTGCAAATTCCTCTCCCAGGCTGTGGATTGCGACGTTTGCCAGCACAAGACAATGCTGCCGCTGTTAAAGAACCAAAAACGCTTCAAGCTCAAAGCCAAGGAGGAAACAATAGCAACCATGCAACATGCTGCACCGGAGCAAGGCAAAAAGAAGGCGAAAAAGAAAAAGTCCCAGGCGCCGAATAAAGATATCAATGCAGGTCTGAAAATTCCGTCGAAGCAAAAAACAATCGAGCAGAAACAGCAGCCTGCCAAAAAAGCCTCCCAACCAGTTGGAATAGCTTCCCAAAGCCCAAGTCAGACGTCGAAGAAGAAAAAGAAGAAGCCAACTCAGCTGGCGCCCGCCCCTGCCAAAACGCAGTCCAAGACCCAGAAGCAAAATGCACTGCTTCAACTAGCAGCCCAGCTAAAATCGAACGCGTTTAAAGACGCCAACAAATCGCAGCAGAACCGCCTGCAAGCGTTCCTTAAGTAGCCAGTAAAATCGCTCTGCAAATGCATTTAAGTACAACGATTGTGGTTCGGTTGAATGAAAATACTTGTTGTGGCACACAATTAAGCGTTAGCACAATACTAGAATCAGACTCTTTGTGCCGGTTGATAAAGCCAGCCAGTCAGCCCAAGTGGGAACCTGTTATCCAGCCGCCCGGTCTTCTGGGTCGAGTCACGCAACGGCTATGCACTTATCACTGTTGCCCGAGACGCGACCCAAGGTTGTCCAGATATTGCGCAGCCAACACGGGCAGCATGCTTAATTTATTTCTCGGAGCGCAACGTTTAATTAAAATTGAGTTGTTTGCCATAGCGTCCCATGAACACGTCCTTCAAAGCTGCTCCCAAAAAGGGCAACCGATCGGGACCTCGGACAGCCCGGTTTATCTGCCGCCAATTGCAAAGAGCTCACGCACAGGCGAAGGCCCAGACCCGGGTTGGTTTCGACGTCGGCTTCCCTCTTTCTGCGAAGAACACTCTCAGATTTCTCGGCAGCTGCGGCAACAACATCTGCCTGCCACATTAGAAGATTTCTGGTTTTACAGTCCAGCTTGTATGCATTGAACCACTCAGGCCATGCTCAAAGTGCGCGTTGGAAAATTAAAGCTACAGGAAGGTGTCCTTTTACGTTTAATCTATATAGTTTTATTAAGTAATCGTGCTGTTTGAAACTAAAATATTTTCTAAATATAAACAAAAACAATAAATAAAAATGTCGATTAAAAAATGTTTTTTATATGAAATAAATTTGTTCCTTGTATGATAATTTATTATTTATAAGTTATATGTTAATCTGTTTTTACAAATCACTATACTTATGTGTAATGCCTTTACGTCGATCTAGTTAGTTATGATGTTTAATGATTCTAAGTCGTTCCAGTTAGTGATGTAGTACCGTTGACCGTAGTTGGTCATCCTGTTTTGTTTTTGCCAAAGTGGGCATGATGTTCTCTAAAATATGATATCAGCGGCAAGATCGACTCTCTAAATGTGGCAAAAACGATAGAAATTTTGGTTGCCTAGTCGAGGATGAGGATTGCGAATGGAAGATGGGGATTGGGCGTGGACCTTTATTTCAGAAAGCCGGCCGGCTGTCAGTTTCCCCAAAAACAATGCAAAATAAAGCAATCCGCACTCATTTGATTTTACACGCTGAAAAAAGGTGATTAATTTGAAAATATAATGACCTGAGTAATCATCAATATTTTTCTTAATATAAAAAGCAATTTTCTTAAATTATCTAAATTTTTTTATTTCGTTTGTATTTGTTTTTATATGTATTTATAAAAAAATATATAAGCAAATATTAGTATAACATAGCATTAAAAATAATATTAAAAGTACGTTATTTATATAACGTACTTAATTCTTATAACGTATATAATTCTTTTGTTGTGCACTTTAACATTTTTGGTTAAAAAATAAAACTTAAAATCAACTTTTGATTCAAGTTTACAGCGATATTTTGCGCAGTGCAGAGAGAGCCGCAGCCGAGGGTTCTTCGTCAGCGATCGGGCGACCATCGGCGGGCATCCCAGAGCTGAAGCCCCCAGAGAGGCCCCAATTCAGTCAGTTAAGCTCGAGTGATTCATGGTGGCGGACCAGCCAGAAAGTCGCGCTCGCTTCTTGGCTCCCGCGATGAAAACTTCGCCCGCGAGCGAAAAAAAGGTGTCAACGTTGTCAGAACGCATTGGAAAACCGGATGCAAAATCAAACTCTGTGCGTGGATGCATTTCGTAATTCTTTAATTGGGGGGCGCTCAGTACCGGCAGGAAGTCGGCCCGTCGAAAATGACCGGAAGTGCGGAAGGAGCGCGGGGAAGGCGGTGGGGTGTCAGACACGCCTGCGCACAGGTTTCCACCAAGTTTCGTGGCCGGAAAAGTCTCGCACAGCCAAGCCAGCTGGCAAACACTTTGTTTGGCTTTTCCGCGGAACGAAACTGGCCGTCGAGAATTTGCCGTTCGTTTATCAATTGCAAACAAAGGTGTCGGTGTCGGGTTGCAAATGTTCTGAATCAATAAATATTTTCAACGGCTGGCACAAAGGAAGCAAATAGTCCGGCCGTCCAGTGCAAATTAAATTACATTTCTGCTTTATGGCCACAATAAAAAATCAAGAACCGAAAAGTAAAAGCAGACTTTAGACACGTACTTGCACAAGGTGTATAGAGTATAGCTTAAAGAAATGGTCAGCAATTTGCTTATGTAGTTGGGCTCCCAAACTATAGTAAAAAATCTTAGATATATACGATACACAATTTACAGAGACTATCTTTTAGTATGTTAGGTTAATAATAGAATTAAATGTTTGAAAAGTGGAAGGAGTGCAAATGTTTTACTTCTTAGAACAAATATTATTTTACATTAATTGAAACAAATTAAGAAAATATTGTGCATTGAAAAAATAATGTCAACAGCCTTTAAAGTCATGTAGATACTTGGATTTTAAAAACTATTCGATGCCTGTCCAGCAGACATATTTTTGGATAACAAAAATTCGACAGTATTTGCATTTTTCTGGGCAGACGTCGCTTCTTTGTGGCGACACGCGTCGCCTTTCAGATGAGTCACAATTAAAAGGCTTGGCCCCAAACAAGGGGCCCAATCGGAGGCACAGGTCCCGAGGTCCGAGCTCCTCTGCGTGTGGGCACCCCGGGTTCGTATTCGATTCTTGGCCGCAAAACAGTGGAAACCGCAAATGACAGACACGACGGAAAAGTGAAAAACAAAATTTAAACAAAAACGGAGACACCCAGACAAGTGCGGCACGAAGAGGGATTTCGTAATGGCGTTTAATGGCAGGCACACACAGTCAACGGGCAACAGTTTCCCCACCAACGAATCTAGATACTTTACCCGCCAGATACCCGTACATAACGTCATCAGTTGATTTTCCATGAGGCGCCAAACGAAGCGTGCAACCGAAAAAAGCGAAAATAGCAGTATAAACAGTAGACAATAGTGAAAATAAAACGAATAGAGCGAGAACTGCAGGCGCAATAGATAGATTGCATTGTAGTTCGACGCGTACGGATATCTGGCTGGCTATACTCGTACAGTGGTGCTCGATGGTCCGTCTATTAATAGGATATCTTCCCAGCGGGTTCGCAGCGGGGGAGGTGTTTTCTTTACGACGGCCAGCCGATAATCCAGGAACACCTTCAGTAGCACTCCGGTCGTATCGCGCGCTCGACTCCCCAATCGAAGATATTATTGCATCCCATCGGTCTCGGTCTCGGTTGTGCATGTGATCTTATAAAAAATGTGTTATCCACTTTTGACAGCAAACTGTTAATTCCTAACTCGAAACATTGTGTGTGCAGTTGGTGGATATGCCAGATACAGATACAGATACAGATGACTATTCAGATCCAGATCGGAGAGAAGCCACAATAAAGCCCAGGCGAGAAATCAAACGATCGGCAGCACAACAAGCACTCAACGCACATTAACGCAAAACGCTTCAAATTAACACTGAAGCCAAATACTAAATACAAAATACAAAACAGCAAGAATAGCAAAACCTACAAGCCATGGATACAAAGGCCACTACTAAGCGGCCCGAAATCGAACAGTTTTTGTTGGGTAAGTTTATTTTTTTTGTATGCACACAAAGAAACAATCTGAGGTGATAATTCATTTAAATAGCAGTTACAATAAAGTCAGATTATTACCCCATAAAACGGTTTTGGCAACCAAAAATTAGAATTAATTATATTTTTAGATCGGTTGAATATTTTTTTAAGAACTTTTTTTAGAGATGAAAGTGTTGAATTGATCCAAGAAAACGGTTTACTTGTTCTTTTAGCAAGAACATTAATCTTTGCGATAGAAATGATTAGGTATTCAAGTTAGAAATGATTTTCTGACTGTACAGATCGTTTTAAAGTACGTCTTTGTGTGCAGCTGTGAAAAGAAAAGCAAAATTGAAGCCAGTTAGTGTGAGATAGATCAACAGAGACTTTGTTAATTTAGCCGGGGCAACAGTGCGATCAAAAAATTACACACCGACTGGAAACAGAGGAGGAGACGCAAACTCCGACACACGAGCATTAACAATAACCCACTGCCAGAGTATTATTGACTCATTCCGCAGGCGTCCAAGCTTAATACTCTTTTGTTCTGGTTCTGGCTTATGGCCATCAGACTCTTCTGGCCATTTTTTCCGGCCTCCTCTGCTCTGCGTATATTTCGTACATTTTATCGAGACCGATTTGGACTCCTCGTTGGACTGTTGGACCGTTGGAGCGTCGGACTGTTCCCCCGAATCGTTTATACGTCGTTATACATGTGTATATGCACAAGGTAGACAATAAACAGAGGATTGGACATGCCGCAAAACTAAGCCTAAAGCGCTTGTTTTAGCCTCTTTCGCCTCCCCGGCCGTCTTCTTTAGTCAGTTTAATTTTCTCAGGTTTCGGTTCACTGGCTCTGGCAAGATGAAGGGCATAGGAAGCATATCAAACCCTCCTCCGATGACTGTTGCCTTAATTTATCTTTGCTTGAGTAAATCGCAGCTGAAGTGGCCCCTTTGTTGATGATTTATAAATATTGAGAAAATACGTAAGTCGCTGGGGAGCTTCCATTAATTCTGGTTAAGCCAATGTTTATCAATTGCTTTTCCTGCAGCTGCTCTTTAAGACAAAACACAAGCGTACATTCCAACAAAATTAATTTTATAATCAGTATTTATGCATTTTTGTATTTTTCAACTTCATATCTTAAGCAGCAGTTTATTTCTGAGTATTTCGGTAATGAACAATATAAAAATCCATTCATCTTTATTTTAAATTGTAGGTTAGACTTGTCGTAAAGTTTTTGCCTAAATTAACCGGCGAGAGAAAATATCTTTTTAATGCAGTTTATTTATTCAGTCATGAAAGTCCTAAACGTAAAAGGTTAACTAAACTAAAAAAATTTAACTTTTATTGAAGCAAACAAAATAAGGTGGAAAAAAAATAATTAATCGAAGTAAATGATCACACAAGAAATGTACTAAAAAGATTCGCATTCTTGTTTATGCTTTTTAACTACTTCAACCCAATTTACCACTGAGTGGATTTTTAAGGGCATTTCAAGTTCGGGTTTTGCGAGCACGACTTTCGGGTATTTTGCTTATTGCCATATTCGGACGTATTACGTTTAAAGATCAGCTCTCCAGAGGTTTGCGTGCTCAAATTTTAACAAGATTTCTTGCAAATTTAAGTCTTTTCTGTTTTTCTTTCTTTACCGTTAAATAATTTATACTTGTGGATGTGGGCACTTCTGCTTAGAGGATGGGGGCCCAGAGTCGCAGACCGCAAAGTTAACTTTCTTGTCCAGTGAAATTATTTTTAATTGCCGCGGTCAATTCGCAGTTGACTCTTGAGCGAGAGCTTTATGAGGTCACTTGTGTGTATGTGGTTGGTCGGTCGGTCGGTCGCTCTTTATACTGGGAACCGGAGTACTTAACTTACCGCCCAGTGAGTCACTGCTGCAGAAACTAAAGAAGACAACACCCCACCACACCACTCGACTGGCCCACTAATTGCCCCTCATGGAACCTCATGGAACCTACACTCTTGCTCAACTGCCGCGCCATTAGGGCCAATGATGCGTTTAAAAATTAATAGCTAATGGGGCCGCCGCCTTATTTAGCCAGCTGAAAAACTAAAAGCGGACATTAGAACTTACGATCCTCTCCTTCCCGGTTCCACTGCAGATGTCCGCGCCCATTTCCGAGCCTCGCTGGAGACCTCGGAGTACGAGAACGCCTCGAACCTCTTCCACATGACTGCCGCCGAGCAGACCGCCGAACTTCTGGCCCGCTGCGAGATTCTGTTGGCTTCATCTGCATCTGCTTCTGCATCTGCATCTGGATCTGGATCGGGATGCGCAGACGAGCAGACGGCAGTCAGCCACCGAACCAGCCTGGCCGACTGTGTCGACAGCAAGGTGGGCGCGGAGACCGGTCCCAGCGGCTATCTGGAGATGCTCGCCTCGCCGTCCTCCTCGAAAAACTCGCGTAAGTGCTCCAGGGGAGATTATATGTATATTCAGGCAAACCTTTATAACTCAACGTTTAAAATTCTATCATTAGCCGGTGTCACTAACCCACTATTAAAATATTGATATCAAAAAAGAGCAGGGAAAACACCTATAACAATTTGAATATTGTTTAAAATAAAATTATTGATCTCTTCAAAAATGTTAATCCAATCTCAATCTCGACTAAATAACAAATACACAAATATAGTTTTTATATTGGAATTCAAATGTATACACAAAAAAATAATATATAGTACATCGATAAAAGAAAAAAACTTTAGAATGATCAATTTAGTATTGAAATCAAATTCCAACATCCTAATATTTTCTTAGGACTTTTTAACTGTTTTAAACAAAAATTTTATAAAAATTTGACTTGAATAATTAGTTGCTGACAAATGTGGATAGTAAATGTACGAAAACGTCTGGAGTTATTAAAGTTTTTATTTATGAAAAAAAGTCAAAGAGACACACGGCCTGAAACTTGTTATGGCTTTTCTTAGCATGACTGTTCTTGATGTCTACAACTCTCACTAATTACTCCTAATTGCAGTGTCGGCCTCGCGGGAATACATTGATCTGGGCAGCAGCGGGTCCCTGGACCGTTGCTCCGCCAGCCAACCGGTTGCGGGATCGGCGGACAAGGAGCCACACCAGCAGCTTTACGAGATCTGCCAGGGCCAGGGCCAGGGAACTGGAACGGGAACGGGTGGGGACGAGGACGAGGCCCAGCAGGCGATCACCTTTACCCACGAGGTGATCATCGACTGTCCCTACGCGGACTTGCCCGCTGGCCACCTGTCCCTGCAGAGGTCCACCAAGTACGGACAGCTGCAGCGGATCGTTCCGAAGCGGCTGTTCTTTGACCAAACCCGCAAGTGCTACTGCGGCATCCTCAACGACTGGATGCTGTGCTACGCGGACGGACCGACTGCCTGCCGGCCCAGCAGCACCCTCTACCTGAAGAGCTCCTCCATCGAGATCGAGCACTTCGGGGAGGGCAAGCGGCGCGACATCTGCTTCCAGATCACCACCGACGACCCCAACAAGAAGTTCGTGTACCAGGCCAACAACGAAGTCGATGCCAAAGAGTGGATTCACGCCATCGAGGCGGCTATCCGCGGAGATGCCGGTGCTCACCCGCCGCTGAAGAGCCCACCGCCTCGCAAACTGCCCACGCCTCCGGTCCAGAAGAAATCCAACTACACCGCAGCGGATATCATCTACGAGGAGCCCTCGCCCATTTACGGCCTCATCGACTCGTCGGCCATGGTGCTGCCGAAGCTGCCGGAGAAGAACAACAGTCCCAATTCTTTGGCCCGACGCTTCGAGTACGATGTGCCCAAGTGTCCGGCTCAGCCGCTCCAGGAAGTGGTCTCGCCTGGAGTTGTCTCCTCTGGCGGCGAGGTTGAGTCCCTGGGGCTGCTTCACGAGGTGGAGATCAAGGCGCAGCCGCAGCCGCAGCTTTCCAGCCTGCACGGCAACCTGTCCCTCGATTTCCAGGCCAAGGTGAAGACCGTGCACAGCGAACTCTCCACCCAGCTGTCGGCGGGCGGCCCCAGTCCGGACCGCCTGAAGAAAGCCGTGAAGAAGAGCTACGCGAATGGCGGCGAGCCGGAAATGCTTTCGCCGCTGACCAGTCCCGTTCAAACGCACAGCAAGGAGCAGAAGAAGCAGCGCAAGTCGCCGACCTCGCCGCAATCGAGTCCGGCCAGCAAGGACTGTGACAAGCTGGCCCGGAACTGGTTCCTCAGTCGCCTCAACAAGAGCACCGGCCTGAAGACGACCAGCACGGGCAGTGGATCGCCGAGCAACGGCAAGTGCAAGCAGAGCGAGAAGGAGAACCTGCTGACGGATGCGGAACTGGGCGAGGGCTACGACGCGAGCCCGGGCGATCGGGACCCGGGACTGCCGGGCAGCCAGCCCACGTCGCCGTGCCTAAAGGCGGAGGCCAAGAGCAAGGTGAACATGATCATCAACCAGTTCGAGAGCAGCGGCCACCTGTCCACGATGTTCAGCGTGGAGGCGCTGGCCGCCAACGCACTTGCCTCGCTGACTTCCTTCTGCGAAAGCGACGGCTGCAACAACTACGAGCCGATCATGCCCCTCGCCACGACGCCCAGCAGCTTCCTGAAGAAGGTGTAGGCTGCCTGCCGCACATCCGTCGACTGACAACCGTCATCCACTATTCAACATCCGACAGCCTGGAGAGCCCGTTCGTCTCTGTATTGTAGATTTAATCCTTAGGCTAGTGAAAACCACTCTCCGGGTGTCACATAAACTTTGACATAAAATTTTAATATCAAAACAGAATGGTTGTTAACATCGTAAAAGTACGACACGTGAGTGTGAGTTTTCCAATTGGGAGCATGGTGCAGGTGCATGGTGCATGGTGTCTGGTGCCTGGACAGACAGAATCTTCATGATCGAGGTAGATTTCCATGTCGTTGCTGGTGCAGTGGGGATGTGCTCGGATTATAATACAGCTGGGAAATAAATTCAGGTCTCTTGCTAGTGGTATGACGGGTAGCTGAGGGTTGTCCGTTTCGGATTGGGATCCGCGCGCTGAGATTCAATTATGTCCAACAGGGCGGTACGTTTGCGCTCGTCCTTCAGAATGACCACCTTTCGGTTCGACTCCTTGCTGCTGAATAGACCCAATACCTTCTTGCCATCCGATTTGACAGTGAACTGGACTCCGAGAGATGTGCCAGACACGTCGCTGATCTCAATCCAAAGGTACGACCAGAGGGACTGCGTTTGGAAGAATCATGCATAAATAGTCATGACTAACAGAATGTGTGTTAAATTTACCGTCCAGATGCCAAACATCTCGTTGCGTTGGACGTACATCACGCGGTAGTTGGTTATTACCAGGTACTCGGACTTCTGGATGATCTCCTCACAGTGGATAAAATTGTCCGTGGTGGCAAACTTACCCTTGTCCGTTTCCCTGATGAAAGAGCGATAGGTGTAACATTAGATTTTATGCACTGTTTTAATTATGATTTGCGGGTTTGGGATTAATTAAAATAATCCAAATAATAAATATCACAGAGCCCAAAGAATTGTCCAAGTGTTTCGTGGCAATGTGTTTGATTCATAAATCAGGGAAAATTTAAAAGTTTTGGACCCCACTGTAGTAACTTACTTCATTATCTTGTTGCCTGTTGCCTCCATTAGACAGTAGGGCCTCAGCACGAAGTCATAATGCTGGAAACGCGGCGGTCGCATGCGCTTCACATCCTCGCTCGCGTCCGCCGCTCGTTTCACAGCCTCGAAGCTGCCGCTGGCGAAGTCAACCACACCAGCGGTGGGGCGAGCCACCAGACCGATTGCACCCTTGCCCAGGCCCTTAAAGAAGCCCTCGACTCCGTTGTCGCGAGCCCCAGACACTGGTTTGGTTACAACGCCAGTGACGCCGTCCACAAAGCCCTACATGAATGAAAAGAAATTAGGATATGCTTAATAAAATACAATTGGGAAAGCTCCTACCATCACCAAGCCCTTGCTGCTACGGGCTAAGCCTTCGTGGAAGTTCTTCGGCTTGTTGTGAATTCCCTGTCGCCTTTTCTTTTGATAGTCCTCGTCAAAGGTGAGTGCAGCCAAGCCCTTGCCCATGGCACCAGTGATTCTGTTGGTTGTAAAGGAAATGGTGAGCTAGAAAATCAATTCAATCATTTTTAGTAAAGGTGCAACTCACTTGGACATAGCGCCTGCAGCTCCACCAACCGTGTGGCCAAATAGTGACTTCACGCCCAGTACCAAACCTTCGGCAAACTCACCCGGTCCTTGGATAGCGCCCTTAAAAATACATAATTCAATTTACAGGCCATTCATTAAATGCAATGGAATTAATTTTCACCTGGAACGGTTCGTAGAACAAGTCTTGGACTCCCGTTTTTAATCCTACCACCAGGCCGTAAGGATTTCCCAACACATCCAAGCCAAGGACGAGGACATAAAGCTGTTTCAACGCCTGGCCGGTGTAGTGCGAGGTGATTTCGTTGATCAGCTGCTGCTGGGTGAAGAATTGATATTCGCGTTCGAAAAAGGCCAGTCGGAAGACGACGTCGTTAACGTCTGTTAGAGTCACGCCCACGCCCTGCACCAAGGAGCCCAGAAAACCGGGCAGCGCCTTTGTGTCCGTGCCAGCCATCGAGAAGCTGACATGGATCTTAAGCGGGCCCAGATGCAGATTGTCGTAGAAGCTCTTCTGCTCCTCCAACGAGTGCTCTTCGAAGAAGGCGGAGAGTGGCATCTCAATGGATTCCACGTCCTGGCGGAATTGCTTGGCCGCTGTCTCGTCGGACGTCTCCTTGGCAAACATGTCTGCGATGGCCGTGAGGAAGAGCAAGTCGACCTTGAACAGGAACTCTTGGATCAGGATCTTTGCGTACTTGAACTGCCGCACCGTCGAATTGGGCATGATGCGCTGCACCATGCTACATTCGATGAACGGCTTGAGGGTGACGGTATTCGCCACGCTCTTCGGCGGTGGGATTGGCGCCAAGACCACTGGGAATATTGGATCCATAAACTGGTTGTCGACCTGGATGCGGTTGATCTTCACATGCAACTGGTTCTGGAATGGCGAAGAATTGCGCGTCACCGAAATCGCAGGGTAGAAGCTGCGTTGTAAGTTTCGCTCCACCGTCTTCTTGAGGATCATTCGGTCAAAATCGATCTGAAAGGTAACGATTTAGTCTCCGGGCATCAATACTGATTCGTTGGGTAGTTACCGGGAACTTGTTGTCAAGCTTGTAAGTCTGCACATCGTTTACACTCTTGTGCACCAGGTATTTCTGGTACTCGCTCTCAATAAGCGCGTTGTCGTGAATGGTGAACTCCTTGAAGCGCTTCTTGCTCAACTTCTTTGACTCCCATATGATTCCGGAGCTTGTGATGCCCAGGTACAGAATGTCGAGGCCCGTTTCATTATTAATCACTGACAGACCGATGCCGTGAATGCGCAGATCGATGCTCTGGGTGATGGACTGCAGCGAAGATGTGGTTTCGGTTCGATTCGCAACAGATTGGTCTTCGGTAAAAAGCAGCACTCGTTGCAGGCCGTCCAGGAAGGATACCCACAGAACTTTAGTGCCATCCTGCATGCTAAAGGTACAAACGGGTTACTAGACTGAAATAAAACCTAAAGGATTTCGAGTGACTTACACCACCTCTCCAATGTCGTCGCGTTTAAGATCCGTCTCCTGCTTGTTGGCGCCAAAAACGAGCATTTTGGGACCTGTTGGGTCATCCCAGGCATACATTATAGTGCTCTTGGCATTCAGGATATTCTCGTTCTTTGTCCCCTTCTCGTAGTAGACAACCTGCATGCCAGTGTGGTTGATCAGAAGGCCGGGAGCATCGGCTGGCTTGTAGTCCGTAAACGTGATGTAGACGCCGCCCTCCGTCGTCTGAACGTCCACGTTGATGCCGCCGTACTTGCTGTTCTCTAGCTTCAGAAGCGTGCAGATCACCTCGGTGAAATCAAAGGCCGGCGTCACCTTGCCCTCCACGCGCACCACCAGATTGTTCTTGGAATCGTTTCTCGGCCAGAGGGGCTCGAACTGATGCGGCTCTAGATGAATCCAGGGGTCAGCCGGGCGGCTCTGCTCCTGCAGCTCGATGTCGAAGTGACACTTGTTGCACATAATGTAGAAGGGGATTAAGGTGATCTGCTTCGTCAGCGAGTTCTGAGTCAAGTGGTTGTGAACACCGATCGGATACTTCTGGTTGTTCGCATCGCAGGACACCTCGCCGATCGATCCGGCCACGTCCAGCGGGATCTTCTCACTCCAGCTGCCATTGTCGACGCGGATGGACGCCTTTTTCTTATCAAAGAAGAGCTTGTCGCGGAACGTGAACAATATGGGTCCCGAATATTCGGGAGGGTGGTACAGTACTTCTACGGAGGTCGCTTCAGCTTTGTAGGTGAGCATCAGCCCCGTCTTGTTTATCATCCAGAAGGGGCTGTAGAGGGTGAGCATTAGGCTGCCATGCCGGTTCTCCGACCTGAAAAATAAGAAAGTGCGTATTATTATTAATTAAAAAGGATTTTGTTTGTAATTGGTTTTATGGCTGCTCACTTCACATAGAGATCCATGTCCACCTGCATTTCAGAGTCGTATGATGAGAACGTCCAGGTGACGACATCTTCGCTGAAATCCCAGACCTCGGTGGCACAGGACCAGTCCTTTTCCAGGTATTGAACCAACTAAACAAGAGAAGGTTTCTAAGTTGGAATTCACCTTCTATCAATTGAGATTCACTCACCCGAACAACCAGAAAGCTCTTCGATTCCTTGTTCTTTCCGGCCAATCGAACAGTGGGCAGATGAAGCACATCGCCTGAGTTGACCTCCTTTTCGCCATAGTCGAGGAAGTCTTCTTTGTTGAAACCCCTGTCCACTACCCGCTGCGACGATTGGGCATCCAATCCATCCTCCTTGCGGACCGAGCACCCAGCCACCGACACTTTGATATTGATGGGCAGGGAGTTGCGCAGATAGAGTGGCGGGCGCAGGTGAATTGTGTAAGTGGCGCTCAGCAGCGTGTACTTGGAGGTGTTCTCAAAGTAGACCTCCGTCTTCTTTCGCCGGGCGTTGATGAAGAGCGGCTCAAATGTCTTGGTTGGGCCGCAATGCAGCTGGTGCGAGTAGTTAAGGTCCGAGGGGCTGGCAGCCCACGAAATGCCTTGGACTGAGGTTCTGTAGCCGCGCATCGAGAAGTGAAGCTCCTTGGGTTCCGCGTAGATGGCGTGCAGTGGCACATGGAAAACCTCGCCAGCACGAACACGTCCCACGAAAATATCCTCAAAACTCTGTGCCGTGGGCATGGTGTTGCGTCGATAAATGTTTATACTATTCGTAAAATGATTATGAACCTGAAAAGGTTGGAAGACGATGAAGAATATTTTCATCAACCGCGCATTTTTTATACTTACGCTAACAACTCCGTGAATATTGAGCTTAGTGGTGCCATACTCCTGCTTTACTTCGGAAATTATGCCCCACGGCTGATTAGAAGTGCTGCGCATTAGATTAAAGTATCGGGTATCCGATTTTGACACTGGAAGTGCAATCTCCTTGTCAATGTCGCCAATCTGCCAAATAAAGAGTTTAGATAGTCCGATTTAACGTGGCTAGTTTGTGCTCTTACCGTCACATAGAGAGTGTAGTCCTCGGAATCCTCATCGGACAAGGTGCTCAAGTCCTTGGTCTGCAAATACGCTCTTCCGCCCGACGAAATCGTGCAGGTTTTTATTTCGTTGGGGTCGACCTGCCCTGCGTTGGCAGACAAAACTAGGGTGCTACTTAGACCTGACGGCGTGGCACCGCGGTGCACTTCGTGCAGTGTAAAGATGCCCTTGCACAAGTTCAAGTTAACGTCGAAGCCCGTATCATTCTCTACCACGTAAGGAGCCACAATCTCTGGCTTGGTCAGACCCTTCTGGTCGATGGCTTGCGAGAAGGCCTCAGCCAGTTCACTTAGCAGACCCAGGCACGTCTTGCTCAAGGTTATCTCTAGAGTCTCCGCCGAGTTGATCTTCATGTGCATGGCCTGCTGCTCACCAGCGTCCTCCGCTTCGTTCTGCACCTTCTCCATGCCCATTTCGAACTTCAGCTCCCATGGCGTGTACTCGTGGACACCGTTGCGGCCAACCACTTCGTTCAGCTCAATTATGGGCTCCCATTCGGCAAGTGCTTGGTTGTAGTAGTTCTACATTGAAAAACGGTAAGAAGAAATGGCCAGTTGAATAGTACTTTAGTTATATAGTATAATCCATAGGATTTTTCTCGTTGTAACATCCTAAAAAACATTTAACTAACTTACCATATTTAGTGTTAACGAGCCCTGGGCGGTGAGATTACGGCTCCAGTTGTTGAACACAGCCGTGATGCGCGTGTCCAGTGAGATGAGTGGCTTCGTGTAGTAGCCAACGCCGGACTCGATCACGAGCGTGATGCTGGGAATCTCTATTACGCATTTCTCCGTTTTTTGCTTTAAACTGTCGCTACTAATGTTCTCCATTTCCAGGGCTTCGACGGCCTTCTCCGGTCTAGTGAACCAGTAGGTGCGGTTATGGAAATGTCGTGGATGCCACAGATTTGAATAGTTGCGCGACTCCTCTGCAATGACGGCCTGTGCCGTGGTCCCGCTGGTGACGCTGACCATCGCCTTGTTCAGCAGCTCAATGGTGGCCGGAGAAACGTTGATGATAATGTCGCTCAGCTTTAGGCTGATGTGCATGCCCTCTTCTTCGGGCGTGGAGCCCTGCAGACTAATAACGCATGGATGTAGAATGTAGTGACGAGTCATCTCTCGTCGCTCAGGAAGGAAAGCGCACATGTACATTTTCAGGGCATCGATCTGCCCGTTTATTATCTGCTTGTCATTTATGCTGCGGTAATTCAGATGAGCTTGTGCCTGGAAAATTTTCAAAATCTCTTAGCCACAATAAAATACAGTATAAAACAAACTCACGTTGAAAATAATACAGCTAGTGTTCAGATCTTCCAAGTTCTCCACCAATATTATGTCTGGTTCATCGATGTGCAGTATGAGGTTCATCTTTCGGTTTGGTGCCGCAATAGGACCTGGATGAACAAATAATGTTATGAGGGTATCTGTAAACATATTTTCTTTTTATACGAACTGGTTGATTCCATAGGAACAAGTTCGCTGGCGGCAAGCTTAGCGGAGGAGCGAAGCGTTGCCCTGGCGTCCTGCGCCGTTTCCGCAACCAAGGATGGTTTAACAATTGAATTTTCAGGCGAGGTCTCATCCGGTGGAAGAGCAAGGAACTTTGACAATCTTAGCAGAAAGTCGATGCAGACGATCAGGTCGAAGCCACGGACTCGGACCTCAGCTGCAATAGAGTATATAAAAGTAAGAAGCCAGGACCTCTAAAAGTTAAAGAGCGCACCCACCAAATGTGTCGTCCTCCTTTATTATGGCAGTCACATCTACCATGAAGTTGCGTTCGTTATAGCAAGCATCGATGATCTCGTCCGCCTCCAACTTTGGCTGAACCCAATCCTTGCGGCTAAGGTACTGACGGATCTGGCTGTTAGAATTCTTACGCATATCGTCCATTTGGATATTGCAGAGAACCACCGAGGTGCTCAGAGTGCCATTGTCCAGCTTTGTGCCCTTAATGGATAGGAAATATATCCCAAACCGAGCGAGTCCGGCGTCTTCAGCTAAAAGCATAATATTTGAGCTAATAAGTAAGGCTTCGAATTCCCTCAGCTACTCACCCTCCATCAGATTTATTATCACACCGTCAAACTGAAAGTTAAACTTGATCGCTTCGTGAATCTTCTCTCGTTTTGGAGTAGCTTCGATGTGCTTCGGCGTGCGCTCAACACGGGATGAACGTCTTTCGAAACGGTACTTTGGTTCTGGTGTTGCCTCCTCGCTTGGAGGAAACTCATCCAAGCCCTCGTTTAAATTTCGATTAAGAATCAACATTACCAAAGCATAGTCGTCCGCGAAGAGAGTGAGCTACAATTTAAGTGAGAGTTTTAGCTTTTGCTGAAATTGATTTGCACAGAACTTACTTCAATTGACTTTAGACGACCAGAAAGATTTAGTTCGGGCACATCCCTGTACCAGGTGTACGACAAATTACGGGTAACCAATAAAGTGCAACTCATTGGATTCATCATATTGAATTTCGAAAAATAGCCCACAGCAGCATCCAATTCTGGGGAGAGACAGCATTCGTGTACGAGTATGAAAACAATAACAACCGCTGATCTTACCATCCGCAGTCGACTCGTTGCCATCTAGCAAGACTACTTTGGAAATCTTCACATCGCAAATGTGCAGCTTAATCTCGTCTATAACAGCGAGGCGTTCCTCATTGGGTACCGCGACCTCAACAGTGTTGTTCGTCAACTCCAGCAGACCCAGATCAAGTGACAGGGCATTCGAGTCGTTTGAGCCAATTGGCACAATGATAATGGGCGCCTTAATGCGGACATTCAGCTTCATGCGCGTGGCCGTTTCGTAGGCATCCATTGCCTTCTGGCGAGCGGATTCTGCAGCCGCCTGGCTTGCCTGTGAAATGGTCGCCTGGGCCTCTGAAAAGTTGTTCAGGAAGTTCTGAAATAAGATAATGTGCATTAAGACAATGTGATATTAACGTTGTTCAGTTTAATTAGTTCTTACCATTACGCCTGAGACAAACCAATTTAGGAAGATGATCTTCATGCAGCCAATGTCCACGGTGATTTTCATGTCATCAGAATTGTAGTCGAGAGTCTCCTCTTTGTTGTACAGCACCACCTGGCAGTTGAACGCGTCCTGGCCGACAATACTCAAGATCTAGACAGAACTGTTAAATTAGTTTTCGATTCCTTTTAGGGACATAGCTCCTTACATTTTTGTGAATAGTGTAGGGATTCAGGTCCAACACCTGGATGTCCTTCAGGCCAATATTTACTTCCGTGTAGGAAGACTTAATTATGAGACTGGATACGAATTTCTTCAGATTCATCTCGGCCAATGGCCGGCTCCGGCTGGTTAGCAGCAGGCCCACTTCGTCCAGGTTTGCAATTACACGCACCTTCACAGTCTCTACCACGCGATCGCGACGCGTCTTTCTGCGGCGCTTCATTTGATTGGTGGTCATCATTTCTTCAGTATCCTCCAGGATCACATTGAGTTTCTTTTTAAAGCCATCGCCGCCGCCAATAGAGCCCATCCGATCTTTTGGCCGACTGTATGACATTACAACATCAAGATTTCTCTGGAATTTATTCACAACCTCCAAGATTCGTAGTAGGCACTCCTGGTGCAGCACAATCTGAAGCACCTCGAACTTTGCCACAACCAGCTGTTCTGTAGAGTTGTACTTGGTGCTGAATTCCGGCGATGTCTTGTCTGCAATGGTGCACGATACGGTGAACAGATAGTTGGAGCTATCCTCCTTTTTCGGCGTGTGGATGACGTCCAGCACCTCGTTGTCAGCGTCATTGCAGCCATACTGTCGCAGGTTAATGTCCCCAAGCCTGAAAGTTGCAGTCAAGACATAATTCATGAGCAGCTCTAAACGATTCAATGCACTTACTTGACTGTAGCCACAGACTCGTATGTTCGCGAAACAAAATGAGCCTCTAGGCGGCGAATGTCGATAGAGAGAATCTGACGAGGGGGAGTTTGAAGTGGTGGTGGCTCATAAGCCGGTTCCTGAGGCGCAGCCAGCTGCGAGGGAAGGTGTTCTCCTTCCGGCGTGAGAAACTCGATGGATACGTCGGAGGTAGAATCGCTCCGTACACTGGACTGGAACAAGACGAAGTTGATCTCCCCCAGAGAGAAGTTAACATCCAGGTTGGTGTACTGGGTGATCTCGTCTAGAGACGAGGTTTTGATAGACTGGGCAGGCGAAGCCACGGGACCAATTTTTTTGACTTCCTTATTTATGAAGTTAGATATAGACATCGAGCTTCGCGAGTTGGTTAGCGTCAGCCTTCCTTCCTCTTGCTTTTGCTCTGGCAGTGGAATGCTTAAGCCCACCTTGATAGCCAGAAATACGCGGTCCTCTGACACGTTAACCAGGATCGCTGGAAGGTCAATGTCTACCTTAACCTTCGGTAGTCTCGGATCGTTGTCGACCACACAGAGAGCGGCAGTTACTTTCAGGGAGACGGGCCGCAGAACATGCATCTCAGTTGAATTGGCTTCCCTGAGCGCACTTTGCCACGGCTCCCCAGCTTTCACCACTAGCATCTGCACATCGTTCAGCTCGACGGTGAACCTGTCATACGCATTTTCCATCACCGTTTTGAGGATCTCGTCTTTATCCTCGCCCGCCGCGAACAATTTCTCCAGCTTGGTCGACTCCTTTCGCGGTTGGCTGTACACGTGCACCTGGCCCATGCTCAGAACCAGAAGCGATGTGTTCTCCGCCTCGAAGACTCCTTTATGGGGCAGGACCAGTATGTTTGGCATCAGCATGATGTCCGCATCCAGCACCGCCTTCTTGTCGATCATGTACTGCATTCCGGTGGCCGAGCGCTCCTTAAAGTTGGAGATTTTCGTGCTAGCCACATCCTCGAACTTGGAAAGCGTGACATCGCCAGGCGGCTGGAATGCGCTGATCAGAGCGAGGATGGTGGGGGCATCATACATAATCTGCAGTGGTCGCGCCAACACCTTTACGCGCTGGTCGCACAACTTGTCCAATGGATTCGTTTCGAAGAACACGTCCAGCAGGTTAAACTCGTCGGTGATCTTCGACTCAACCAACAAGGGTGTATAGTCTTTGCGTGAAAGTCCCGTGACCTTCAGCTCCTTCATGCCAGCGGTGATGCTAATGGCTTCGGCAGCTGGCCGTTGTGTAATCGAGGCCGTTGCCATCGAAAACTTAAGAAGGACCAGCGAGGGAAGCTGGTGGTAGTCGTGTGATCTTGCAGAACCCGCTTGATCGTCCTTGTACAATCCAACTTCCAGAGCTATTAGTTTAAAGTTCATCTTAATGGCCTCATAGCTACTCGGCAGATCAGTGGGCTTGGCGTTCTCTTGGTAACCAATCGCCTTGTACATCTTTTCCTTTTCCTCTCCAGTCATTGCAGCTTCGAATTTTTCAACTGGAGAAAGAATATTGCTGTAAAACATAGGATCTTAAGAAATGGGAGAATCACTTGCCCAACTTTTGACCGGCGGTTTGATCTTCCTTTTTGGCTCCACCACCCCATCCCCAACCGCTGAACCAGCCCGGCTTTTGTTCTGGCACTGCCTCTCGCTCCTTGGCTATTTCGATATTGACTCTCTGTCTGATTAACAGCAAGTTGAATATGTCCAATTCGGTTTCCAGCAAACGGCAGGTTTCTGTTAGCACGGCTGGGGGTTTCTTGTTTAGGCATTGCTCTTTGTATTTCTGAAAAGGCAAATGTATTTATAACGCGATAATTCTATATTCAAAGTGAAGAAATTACTTGTGCATAAGTGTGGCAGCGCTCTCGATGCGTCTTAATGTGATTCCAAGTCCAGCTCTGTCGAGGTTTCCTAACTTCCTCCTCGAGAATCGATGTGATGGCAAAGTGCCACCATTGCCTTGCGTTACCCTTGTAGGCTTTAAGTGAATAGCAGTTTTTAATAAAGTGAAGGCTGTTATAGAGGCTATCTACACTTACGTAAGTTGTAAGGACGATACTTCCGATAAGGAAGGCCCAGTTGTTGGCGGTTCATAGCATCTCCAAGCTTCATGAGGTTGTCGAACTGCGTGTTAGTCATTCCAACGTTTAGCTTTTCCATCTCCAGGGTGAGATCGATTTTGGGCTTTTCAAAGGGCGGATCATCAAACTCCGGGTTCATGTTCAGCTTCAGTTTGGCATTACAGGAGATGGGTCCCAGCACTGTCATATGAAAGGAGTAAATTAGCAGGAGTTACAATCAGTTTCAGTTACCTAACCATACCATAGTTGTAGTTTTTGGGCTTTAAATCCTTGGTAGCAATATTAGTCTGAAACTGAGTCGATAGTGTGGTCTTATCGTTCGCATACAGATGTCCACCGCAGTTCAAATAGGCGGACAAACAGGAGAGATTCGCTATTTTAAAGACTTGGGACGCCTGTTGGGCCATATATGACTTTTCCCAGAGGTTATTAGTTGTGTAGAGCTCCAGCTCGTGCAAAGAAATGCCGAAAGAAAAGGGACTGCCTGTTGTGGTGGTGTCCTCGTATCGCAGATGAACATTTGTTATTTGCACCTGAAGGTTGTTTATGATCTGAGCCGTCAGCTTTTCGGTGAAGCCGGCGTCGGGCTTGGGATTATCTGTTAAAAAATTGATATAACTTCTTAATCATTAATTTCTGTTCACGTAACCTCACCCTTTTCCAACTCTTTTTTGCGAGCTGCCTCCAGAGCATCCAGCGCCGCCTTCTTGACATCCATCTCATATTTGGCCTCTTTTTCAGCGTTATACTGCACATTATTGTTGGGCGAAACCAGTACGTAAAGATCCTCGATGTTGACCACCACCGGCTGGCTGTATAGATTCTTCCAGGGGATCTTGAGAACCAATTTACCTAAAAATTAAAAACAGGTCCTGTGAGCGGGTTTGATTCAGATGGTGGACACATTTTACTCACCCAGGTAACCGTAGATAAGCTGGACAGGCAGGTCCAACTCATCCAGGGCATTGTCCCGTATCTTGAGGTTCTTCAAGACCACATCGCCTGCCAAACAAAGTTCGAAATTGATTCCATTAGTCTTATCAATTTCAGTAATCAGTCATCAGCAGCAGTAGAAGTAAATGCTCATTGATTAATTGCTGATTTTTTAAGAAGTAAGTGAACAATAACTTTATTATTTGTACCCGAGGTCACCATTTATATTAAGACCTATACAACTGGGATAAGCAACAACCGAGCCAATATATCAATATTGTCTGGCGTTTTGGGCATGCGGCTTTTTCGATTTAAATGTTTGTTATGCTCGGAATGCGAAATGAGCCCCACAAAACGGTGAATTTTTCATTGAATTACGCATGTGGGTCAATAGTTTAACGACCAAGCAACCCCATCAAAGCTTACGCAACTTCCGAGGCAGCGTGTGCTCTACTGATAATAGAATTTCTAACTGCACTGGCATGATACACTTAATTCTACAAGTGGCTTTCAATTACCAACAGTCGATGCAGTGGTATTTATTTTAACTTATTCCGATAGCGGAGCTGTAACAACCTATAATCGTAGATAACAATAATAAGCAGTAAGTGTCATTAACCCTTGTATATTTCGAATTGCGTTTAACTTGTTGATTGGAAAATGAAAACAAAGATGAATCATAAAACACAAAATCAAGATAAGATTAGATAATGCTACAAATTGTTTAACGTGTAATAAGGTTACAAAAAATTATACAATTTTTCGAACATTTACAAAAAGTGTCATAAAGTGAACAATTAACAAATTAACACATTTGTATACTATAAAAACAATTTAGTTACATTGAAAAATTACTTTATTTATATTGAGCTAGGTAAGTGTAATTTTCTTAATAAAAGTAAAATAATTTAATAATATAACGAAATTGTTTATTGTGGACGGTGCTGATTAGGTCACTTTGTTATTTAAATAAAACAACATTTGTTGTACGCCTAATCGTATTTAATTACTTATTCAGTAGCCCATTAAAACTTTTACCTAAGTAAAATATTTAAGATCACGTACTTAATCTCAAAAATTTAACATAAAAAACCTCGCCGAGCCAACATTATGTCACCGAGTTCAAGCTCAGGCTAACAAAAACAGGCTTGTCGTGGTCCGTCACTCCCGACCTGTGTAACAAATCACAAACAAACCCGTTTGTTCGGCTTTTATATATGTTCCATCTCTGAACTTGAAATTTTTGTGGTGATGTCTCGGGGGTTCACACCCTATTTATAAAAAGTCACAGCCTAATGTGGTCTAACAGCGAGAAACATGGAATGCCAACGCATTGTCGGGCTGAAGTAATGTGAGTACTTTTAGATAAAAGACTGAAAAATTGTTTACGTTCTCACACAGACACCAGACCGTCATTTATATATAAGTGATAAATCAGCAGAGAGGGAAAGATGAGAGCTTCAGCAATACACCACAAGATGCAACAGTTGTCCCACCCATCTAAATCCGTACGTTTCTTGGTTTTTTCTCTTCTCTGAAAATTCATGAGAGTTTTAAATTGTTTTCTCATGAGTTTGCCAATATACAGCTCATTTGGAAACGCGAATGCTTGGCTGCGATAGAATTGGGTCACTTATCGTAATTTGCCAAGGATAAGGTCATCTACTTGCGTGCAGATAAAGAGCAATAAACAATGGGACCTCAACAAAAATGATGGATTTGCGTGAGAGCGAAGCATAATTGTGTCATACTTCCCGAGGGATCTGATACTCACCTCCCCAAATGCCGATTTTCAGCTGGTTGCGATCCAAGTTCTCTATGTAGTCGCCGAGAACCTTGTTCAGGACATCCGTTACCACCGCCTCGAAGACCATCGTGTCCTACCAGATGCTCCTATTGATTTTTCTTCGATGATTTTTTGTATTCCAATTGTTTGTGGCCGTGTTTCAAGCACTCTTGCGTTCGTTGTGTGTTCTTATGTTTTTCTAAAATATACGTAAACACAAAACCAAACAGATGGAACGGTGATGGGGATTAAAAACACAATGTGGATGATGTCATCGTACAACGCATTTGAAATGTTTTGACACAATTCGCCTGGCCCATTGTTTTAATAAAAATAAGGGAATTGTGAAACAGGGCAAACTGCGGCTGATATTAATCAGCTTGTGTCACCACTCCATGCACGTGTAAATAAGGCTGGTCTTATCTCCATTAACTGCACCCAATTACCAGCGGCATTTCCACGCATCAACAAAGTATTACTCCCGTACGACGCGTATACGTTGAATGCTCACCCGAAACTAACAGCTGTTTGGTATTCGCCGTCGTATTCGCCACAACTTTGCTAATCAGCTGTGCGTGCAAGCGTTTCCCTGCGAATGGCAATCTGATAGGTGACGTGTTTGGGTTTGTAATCAAAGGGAAATATAAAGAAAAACTATGCAAATACGACTTGTTTTGATGCTTCTTGCTCTGGCGCCGCTTGTCCTGGCTAAGAAGTTCAAGGAAGAGGAAAAACCGGCGTGGGCCAAGAAGGATATTCGCGACTACAGCGAAGCGGACCTGGAGCGTTTGCTGGACCAGTGGGAGGTGAGTGACGAAACTAATCTAAGGCGATTATGCGGGCGACACCGACTTCAAATTTAATCCTTAAAAATCGTATTACTTTTAAGGCGCACAAAAATTCTTTAAAAAACCCTGGATTTTGTCATATTTTTAGGAGGATGAAGAGCCTCTGGAGGCGGATGAGCTGCCCGAGCATCTGCGACCGCAGCCGAAGCTGGATATAACCAATCTGGACAGCAAAAACCCAGAAGAACTGCTAAAGATCTCTAAAAAAGGGCGCACGCTGATGACCTTCGTCACAGTGAGCGGGAACCCGACCAAGGAAGAAAGCGAAACCATCACCAAGCTGTGGCAGACCAGTCTCTGGAACAATCACATCCAGGCGGAGCGCTACATGGTCGACGATAACCGTGCCATTTTCCTCTTCAAAGATGGTACGCAGGCCTGGGAGGCCAAGGATTTCCTCATCGAACAGGAACGCTGTAAGGGTGTTTCCATTGAAAACAAGGAGTACCCTGGAGTACACTACAAAAAGGACGAACTTTAGGTGGTGAAAAGTGTACTAATTCATCAAATCATTCTCAAACATAGTATTTTTAAGCTCAAAGTTGAACAAATTTAAATAAAGTGAATTTATTGAAGAGTACCCCATTTGTTTGGCCATTCAAACAGCAACGTTGCAACATTCATGACTAGAGATGGGAACTTAAACCAAGGACAGTCTTAAATTTTTTATTAAAAAAAATGACAGGTAATAATATTGTTAACATGTTTTTCCACCCTGTAATTTTCTTATCAGTCTCTACTATTTTAAAATAATTAATAAACTTGTTATTAAGTGTATATTTTACCGTTACACATAATAACACCTTCTTAACATTTATGAAATCATTGTCCACAAAAAACTTTAAAGCTAGAATTTTATTTTTATTACCATTTAATCAAATATCAGTTTTATGGTAAAAATTCATAAGTGTTCATAAATAATATACATTGAGCAAAATGTCTAGCTCCTATATGCTTATAATTTGAGAAACAAATGTTATAAACCAAAACATACTGAATAACACATTAGTGATGAGATTATAATTAACATTAAGACAGAAATCATACATGTTTACGTATCAATAAAAAATCAACTTTAAAATCCAAGACATTTGACACCACACGTTCGCTATTTCTGAAAGTCCCCCTACGCACAATGCCATCTCTATAGTTATCGTGTCGGTTTTCAAATGTTCCGAGCTCCAGCTCCCCTCTGTTTGACCTCCAGTAAACAAGACGGCGTCCTCTAACCGCTCTGTGATCCGTCTCCTCAGCACTTGCGCCATTAAGAAGATGTCAGTGAAAGCCAAGATCGGTCCCAGCATTCTCAATGCGGATCTGTCAAACCTGGCGCAGGAGTCCCAGAAGCTACTGGAAAATGGAGCGGACTACCTGCACCTGGACGTTATGGACGGCACCTTCGTGCCCAATCTCACCTTCGGTCATCCCGTGGTCAAGAGCTTGCGCAACAAGATCAAGGTGGGCAGTCGGTATAGCCAGATATCCAATTACGTTTATCCTCCATTATTCCATTCAGACGGCCTTCTTCGAGACACACATGATGGTCCAGAATCCGGAGCAGTGGATTGAGCCCATGGCCGATGCAGGAGTCAATCTTTACACGTTCCACGTTGAACCGGTTGCGGATGTGGTAAAGGTCAGCCGGTTGGTGCAAGAATCCGGCATGAAAGTGGGCCTGGCCATTAAGCCGGGAACGGAGGTGAGTTGAGGTTATGTTTTGACACTCCATACTTGCAACTGGATTTCTGGATTCAATTTATTGCTAGATTAGTGTTCTTAGGTGAAAGCTCTCTGAGATTTACTCAAAAGTATTTTAATAGGCATTTATTTTAATTTTCATTATAATTTCAATAATTAAATTGCCCTTTCCACTTTATTTATAATCTTCAAGACATAAAGGTACAGATATAGGATATATAGAAAGACTCCTTCGTATTTTTATAAATGGAATTCTCTTACGGATGGTTTTCAATTTAGTTCCTTTTCAAATCAACCACTTGTTGGATATACTACTTAGGTAGGTTACGGCCATATCGGTCTCTTGAATGGTTGTTTGTGAATGTTTTAAAAAAAAATCACTCGTACAGATGTGTTTTATAAGATCAGAAAAAGTAATTATTTTTACAACCCGAGGAAAAATGGTATGAAAAAATAAATACTTTACGGCATTTTATTAAAGGTTAAGGATCTGGAGAAGTACATCAGCATTGCCGACGTTGTGCTGGTAATGACGGTGGAGCCTGGTTTCGGTGGACAATCCTTCATGGCCGACATGATGCCAAAAGTACAGTGGCTGCGCGAGAACTACCCGAACCTGGACATTGAGGTGGACGGGGGAGTGGGACCAAAGACCATTGATTGCTGTGCGAAAGCCGGAGCCAACATGATCGTATCGGGTACAGCCGTAGTCGGAGCCTCCGATCAGCAAAAGGTTATCAAGGACATGCGCGACGTGGTGCAGGGCTACCTCACGTGAAGATGCATTTACTTACGTTACGTTAGCAATAGACGAAATTTTTTATTAAGGCGCAAAATGTTGACAAAATTGCAATAGTAAGTGATTGGAGTTTCTTGGGAAACGACTATTAAAAGACATTTACAATCAAATATTTTTTTATACATTTATTTTCCAACATTTATATAATATATGTGTGTAAGTATATATCATGTTTTGTATGACATGTTGCTTTTAGCATTTAGTTGGTTATACGTGTCTGCGTGTAGTTTTTGTAGTTACATTTAGGATACTGCACTTTCCCAGTTATTGTAGGACATTGACCAAATGTCTATCTTATTGTCATGGTTATTCTCCCTTTGTTTGCCAAAGTAAATGTTCAACAATATTCTCTGATTCGCATCAAAACTTCAAAATCTGAATGTAAAACTGTTCTTAAATTCTCAATGCCTCCGATGCGCTTGTCCAGCTCACAGGAAAAAATTCAGTTTGTATTTTATTGTCAAAGTTTGTTCTTGTAAATTCTTCACAAAGTTCCGTCTGTGCATAAATAACAAGTGCTTCTCATCAAATGATCATCTTTAAACATTTACATATAATATTCTGATACGTGAGTACATATTCTAGCTTCAATATTTTCGCGACACAGGTAAATTCAACTAGTTTGTTAATCAGCTTCTGGTTTTGGGTTTTGCTACATTTACACATAACGTTTCGCTACAATTTCTTGGGATCTTTGGTTTTTAGGGCTTGTGTTTATGTCGTGTCCTCCTAAGCACATGGAGCATGCGGAACTGAATCGAGTCCTTTGGGGCGCAGTCCCCGTTAAGCGCGGAAATTCAACTAGGATTTATGGGACCTGTACAATTCTGAGTCGACGTGTTGATTGTATGCATATTGTACTTAGTAATTATCTATTTTGCAATGTATGCCACGTGTAAATTATTTCACTCTCTCCACTCGCCAATGCTAAGCATTTTACATCTACAATATATATATATAATATGGGTTGTGTTCGATTTCGACTAAATGTACATAAAGCTAAGCGTTTTGATAGTAGCCTGGAGCATGGGTGTATAAAAAAAGATCGCCATGATCCGTGTGATCGTAAATGCACATGGAGAGTAAACCCCAGAAAACTGAAAAGGTGAAGGAGTGGCTTACTGTCCAAGGCAACAGCTAAGGGAGTTAAAACACAAACTTCATCTCGCCGAGGTGCGCCTTAAATTTCTTGTGATTCAACACCTGCACTTCGGGATGGCTAAAATGTGCTATGAAAGAATAGATTCCCTGATTTCGGACACCTTGGGATTTCAGTAACACACCGATATATTTCCATGCAATGCACAATATCGAAGTAAGCATATTTCCTATGATATGGGTATATCTTTATAAGTATGTATTGTCCTGGATCTGTCTGCTGTACTCCCTCACTATAGTTAGAATGCTCGATCTACAACAGCCCACAGATTTGTCTCGAGTATAATCTAAGCTTTCCACTTATCGCTTGGTAATATGCATGTATAAATTTAGACACCATCACATCTGCTTAAAAGCTACCACTACAATATATATATAGAATATATGTATCCGTTATATGTATATTTCTTGTATATATTTCAGTTACATATTGGTTTGTGTTCATGTTCCGCTTAAAACATCGTGTGCCTTGTGTAATATGCGCTTCATTAACCCCCCGTTAAGACTAATAATACTTTCCACTTGTAAACTGATTGTACAAAACATGCATATATGTATATAGGTAGGCATAATATGTCCAACTAGGTCTAGTAGTGATCGGTTATACATTTGCAATCTCTTGTCTAAAGCATTTCAACAGGTTTTAGCTAGAACCGATAAGTGAAAAACATCGAGGTATTGAAATTCCGCCCGAACTGGGCCACGAATCCGACTCGAAAACAAAAAAATATATCAAAGCTATACACGTCGCGAAGCTCGGGTGTTTCTCGTGTATTATAATGTGTGTTGAACAACCGATTTTGAGTCTTTAGTTACGCGTATATTTTACATTCATTTTCGTACGATTCCTGTGCAAAACAGTTGTGCCTACAAATTAGCGTTCGTATTTACTAGATGGCACATGAGGATAATTGATGAGGGGGGATCGAAATTAGGGCGTTACTTTGAGCTTCGACTAAAGCGGCCAGTCTAAGTGGGGCGTGACAAACGAGTTGCTTTGGCGTGTAAATAGTTCTAAATATTAAGTTACATTGACATATCCACTATCGAAGCGTGTATACCTTCTGTAGTTCACCGCAAAAATATTACGAATCGTATGCTATGTGTATAAGTATAATCCTTCTGTTCTGACCATCGTCATTTATTCTTATTTCCTTCTTTTAGTGTTCTTTAAAGCTGAAACCCACGCATTGTAGTTAATATTTTCATGACTTACAGCTATATGCATTTACTTGCTTATTGTGCATTCTTATTATTGTCAACTGCACGTTTTTTATTGTTTCATATAGATCCTTCTTTTAAAACAGCATATTTGGAATAGAGCTTACTGCTAAGTCCATCAAATGCCCAAGATCAGCAATTTTTCCTTGTTTTCTTTGGTTTAGTTATAGTTACACATTGTCTAAATTGATCTGCTTATTTCCTGTTTTAATTTTCAACATTCATTAGCTGTGATTCTACTATTTATGCTTGGCTATATTTTTCTGAATTCTTACTCGTTTTTCACATGATGTTTTTACCGGGACCTTTCAACACAAAATCCAGCTACAAAAACGAATTATTGTCCGGGTTTTTGGGGTATTTAGACACAATTATCAATTGGTTAGATATCGGGTACATATCGGTTATCTTCAATTTACGTGTAAATATATAAATCGCGTATGCAATATGTATTGACATAGGTTGCACCCATTTTCGGTTAATTTCTTTCGTTTGACTCGGTTCGTCGATTCCTTGGGCTTGGGTTCATAGAAATCTCTTTGTAAAAAAATTGACAAATAAATTCGGCAAATTGACATATGATGATGTTGCCCAAATCGGTGTTAGCCGGATGGCCAATACCCTAAGTTCAGTAGCAAAATATATGTATGCATCCTACAGGATCCATCGGTTCTGATTTGTTTTTCAGTTTTTTGTGCAATTGTTTCATGGATATGCTCCGTGTTACAGTGTGTATTTCCACTGTAGCCAATATTAGTTGTTGGACGAGGTCCTGGAGTGTGAGTAGTAGTAGGGTTTTCCGTTCTGCATTGGATCAGTGGCTATTTTGGACAGCATGTCGGGTCCACCCGGATGCAGATCGTACTTGTTCACCCGATCCTCGTTGATGGGACGAGTGTGCTTTGCGATCTGCTCCTGGATCCAGGGCACATACTGCACCACGTTCGCATAGACACCCGGCAGTCGGGGGTGGGCACACATTATGCCCCAGGACACGATGCCGCCGACGAACCAGCGATCCTTCTCCCCAGGATACGGACACAGCAGCGGGCCACCCGAATCGCCCTGCAGATTAGGATGATTCAAATTATTTGGGAGGGAGAATGATAGAATGGTAGTACTTACCTGACAGGCATCCTTGCCTCCGTAATCGAATCCGGCACACACCATTCCTTCCGATACTGTCAAGTTTTCGAGCCACTCGTCGCACTGATTCCTCGTGATGATGGGCACCTGCACCTCGTTCACTATGAACTCGTACGTGGACTTGGCTGTGGGTTAAAGGCAACATTAAAGTGTTTAATTTGACAATTATTTTGTAGACTCCACTTACGGTCCTTGTCCTCCCGCTTTCCCCAACCGATGACAGTGCATAGAGTGCCAGAATGCAGATTCCTGACGCTTGGAGGCGGCAAACAAACGGGCAACAGGTGCTCATGAAAGGCAACTCTCGTGGCCAGCTGTAAGGATTTACCATTCAATTGGAAACAAAACTTGAACAATGGCTTAAGTAGACTTCACCTGGAAGAGGGCAATGTCATTGTCGTGGGCAATAGCCATGTTGTACTGTGGATGGGGGATAACAGCCTTGACCTTGACCTTCTGACCCGAGTAAGTAAAGGAGTTGCGACGGGTTACGCCCAGCTGAATGGTCCAGTCCTCTAGATCGATAACGCTATAGCTGTTAAGAAAGAATTGGGATTTAAACCAAGCTTCATAACTCCTAGGGCACAACTCACTTTCCCACACAATGCGAGGCCGTGAGCACCCACTGATCCGATATCAGGACACCAGCGCAGTAGAAGATCTTCTCGGGACCACCCAAAATGGCTGCGAGGAACGGCCAGTTGCCGGGATTCGCTTGGGTCCCTCCAATAATACGCCTCGACGGCTTGTGCCTGCCCCTCTTCACTCTGCCACACTCTAAAAAAAAAACTTGGTATTAAGCACAAAGTGAAATATTTTGTAACTGAAGAACTCACCATAATTGGAGCAGGTAAGCTCGGCCATCGGATAGTCCTCTGTCTTCTTGCAGTTGGTAAACTCCTGCATCAGGGTGGACTTCCTCTTGGCGTACACCTTCCAAATGTCGGTGGACACATTAACCGAGGCCAACAGGGGGCGATGGGTGCGTTGGGTGAGGACACTGGTAGCATTCACGGCGGAGTAGCCCAGGATGGAGCACACGGCACTGGGCGACACCGCCCGATCCCAGTTCTTCACACAGGCGGGCATCCACTGCCGCTGGCCGATGCGGTAGACCTCCAGCACCCCAGTGCCCACGTCGCCGTTCCGCTCACTCAGCCTCACTGTTTGGGATTGGTAAAGGTAAATGGAAAATAAAGAATATTATTACGAGAACAGCCTATAGCTTTTTTATTTCGATTAGATAAAATATAACGTTCTACTGACCTAAACTAATCATTTAAATTTGAAATATTTGTTTGTGTGTAACTTAAGACCCTGAAACTCACAGCAGTTACGTTCATCCTGGCCGTAGGGACAGTCGATGATCCCATCGCAAATGTGCTTGGTTCCGATGCACTGGCTATCACCGCAGTAGATCTCGTCCGGACCGCACCGTTCGCACTTCGCCTCATCTGCCTGGTCCATGCAGTCCAGGTGGCCATCGCACACGTACTCCTGCGGCAGGCAGCGGTTCTGGTCGCACTGAAAGCCATCGCACTTGGGATGCGTGGCCGCCTGCATCACCTCGCGGACCTCATCCACACCCACGCACTCCTCGGAGCTGGGGAAGTCCTTGAAGAGCTTGCAGTTCAGGTACTCGGGCAGACTCAGACCGAACACGTCGAAGAAGAAGCCGCAGCGTCGCATCGTCTCCGTGCAGAGGGTCTTACAAGGTGGTACTGTAGCACTGTAAGAACGTGACTTTCGTTATTTTTGGGCATCTTAAATACCATATATTAAAAACTATGTATGTACAAATGCCCTATGCAACAAGAAAAATGAATTGAAAATGATTTCTGCCAAAGCAAAGGATACAACCCGGTTTTTGATAAGACATCTTATTAATGAAAATTAAATTGAGTTTACTTCGTAATATCATTTAAGGGTCCTAGCTATAAACAATAAAAGTCAGTCAAGCAAAACCCGAAATCCCGAGTTCCTCAGGTAAGGAAGCATGTACATTGAACTCACTAAGAACTAGATAAAACTAGCATTACGTGTTAGTTAAATCAAAAATGTGCTTCCTGCTATTGATCGTAGTTCATGACTCTTTAAATCTACAAAAACTTTATTTTATATATCTATTACTATTATATTATTTGAATCAATAAAATATTTCGTTCCTGAGCTTTCAGCAATCTAATGCAAAGTTTTTAGATTAGTCTTACCCGCTCTGTCCGCACTTGGGCACGAAAAGCGTGCAAAGAAACAGGGACACCAGTTCGTAGCATCTCACATCCACCAGTGCCTCATAGGAATCCAAGTCCTATTAAGGATTGAAGTTAGTGGAGGTTCTACTGGGCTCCTTACTCATAATTACCGTTTGCGTCTCCACTTGACCAAAGTGACCGATGTAATTCGGGAACACGGTATAGTTGTAAGGGATCTGGGGACCCTGGCAAAATCGCACGATGATGGGTAGGCACGTTCCGGGGGCCGGATTCTTTCCGAAACTCGTGTTGTCCTCCACGTGGATCGTGTTGATGATCGTCTTGTTCACGAACTTGATCGTCGGATAGGCATTAAAGTAGGCAGCCAGTCCTCCGGCGATGGCCAGCAGGGCGAAGGCGTTGATAAGGATCTGGAACAGGCGGAACTTCAAGCGGCCGTTGGTGATGTAAGGATTGGAGCTCTTCCGCCGGTTGATTATCTAAAAAGAATTATTTTGTTGATATTTCCGGAACAGTATTTAGACTTTATGTATACTTGTTAAAATGTTTTATTAAAGATAGGAACTTAGATAGCGAAATACGAGTATGCAGTGAAGCATACTTAAATGTAGAAATTATAAACAGACTATAGAAGACAGTTTCCTTACCTGATGCTGCAAGGACATGGTATGCGGTGCTCCGTTTTGGAATCGCACGATGGTCTGCAGGCTGCTGGGCGGAACAGCCGTCTTGTGGAGCGGGGAGATAGTCTGCGGCGGTTCCAACTCCTCGATGGGCTCGTGCTGCACTCCCTGACGGCACACAATCGGAGCTGGCGCTGGGGAGTCAGAGGAGTCCTGTTAGAAAGGTCAGGGGTGAAGGGGACTTTAAGGGGACTTCAACCTACCACTGCAGAGCCGCTTGGCGGACAAAGATGGCAGCAACGGGGCTTCCATGAGCTTGGGATTGTAGCCGGGACTGGACGTCTGACTAAAACTGTCGCTGGAGATGGTCGAGTCCTGGCGGAAGTTGGTCCGACCTCTCGGAGGCGGCACTGCGGGTGCCGGCTTGCCACTTCCGTTGCCGCCGCTCAAGAACCTCGTGGGAGCCAAATCCATCATCGGAGTTTGTCGCTGAGCGGAGCCGGGAGCGTTGGTCTTTCGCCCCACCTGCTGGGAGCCCAGGAGCGGTGCCTCCATCAGCTTGGAGTTGTAGCCCGGACTGGAGCTGATGGAGTAGCTGTCGCTGGACAGCGTGGAGTCCTGCCGCTGCTGCATCCTCGGGTAGGCGATGGGCGGCGGCTTGTTGCGGCTCAACTTGTTCCGTACGGTCAACGGCGGAGCCGGATGACCCCGCGATCCCGTGTTCTCCGCGGAATCGTAGACGTTCGCCTGACGCAATGGTGGCTCTGGAGGTCCTGGACGTTTGCTGTTCGAATCGATGGCCGGCACGGTGGCTGGACAGGGTCCAGACATGGAGGACATGGTGCCACTGGAGATGGTGCTGGATCCTGCCGAGGCAGCGGACGAAGTGGAGGCCGAGGCCGAAACGCTACTGGGTTCCTTCGAGGACTGCGACTGGGACTCGCTTATCGAGTTGTTGCTGTTGCCACTGCCCTTGGCGGCAGGTGGCTGCTTTCGGGCGGGAACCACTGGCAACTTGGAGCCATCTGCTCCTCCGCTGCTGCTCGAGCTTCCGTTGTTGTTATTGCTGGCCGGACAGAGGGCCAATGCCAGGGTGTTGTTGTTGTTGTTCAGCTTGTGCATGACATCGTTTAGTACGGTTCGCTCCCTGTACACCTCCCTAGTGTCCCTGGTTTCCCTAGTGTCCCTGGTGTCCCTGGTGTCCCTAGTATCCCTCGCATCCCTGGCCAAGGGTGAGTCAATCGAGCTGGACAGGGGCTTCTCGTCCAGCGAGGACTGCGTGTCCACCGAGGAGAAGCGACTGCGGAAGTCGACGCTCGTCGAGCTGCTGGCGAACCGCTCACTGTGCCCGCCCAGCGAGGAGCCGTAGGCAGAGTCCACTGTGCTGCTCGAGGAGCGCTGGGCCCGCTTGGCCATGTGGCCCAGGCCCGAGTAGCGTCCGGCCAGATAGCTGGCGACCTTGACGGGCGTCGAGGTTAGCGACTCGTCGAACACGGAGTTCTCCAGACTCATGCGGTCGTCATCGGAAATCCCATCGGCATCCGCATATCCGTTCGCCGGACGTGAGGCTATGTCAACAAGCAGAGCTGATTGCAGGCCAGCTCCTCCTCCTACTGCTCCTCCTCCTCCTTGTCCATCGCCCGACCCCCGAGCCAGTGCCTCTGCGGTCACGTTTGTTGGCTGCGGATAAACAAACACCGTGCCCGTGGCGTGGGCTCCTTCCTGTCCGCCAGTCGCCAGTGGATTGGCACTCGGACTCGACGCCTGCCAGGCGCTCTTCCCACGGAGCATTCTGCGCGGAATGGGCGGCGGTGGCGTCACCGGGGTGTCCACCCGCACCAAGTGCTGCTGCTGCTGCTGTTGCTGCTGTTGGTGGTGGGGAAACTGCCTGCCTCCCGCGCTGGCCCCCTGGAAAGCTGACTGGCCATATTTCTGCTCCGCCATGTTTACCTGCCGGCGGGAAAACGAGAATGTTCGTTGGTGGAGGACTCGGAAATATGGCAGCGCAAATACAGTGAAGAACCGAGCGAACTAACCGCAAAAGCACAAATGTGAAGAGTTATTAATTTTCACAGATCTTTTTAATATCATCGAGCTTTTGTTCTCTTCAAAAAGATTAATTGCATTTTTAATTACACGCATGAAAACGGCAAAATTATCATGGCATTTCGTATACTATTGTCTTGTCTCAATGAAAAAAGGAAACGACAGAAAAATACACTCGTTCTTGAATATTTTGTAAACCTTTTCATTATAAATGTCGGGTATTGGGTTTCAATAATGAATGCGAAAATGTCTTCTTCTGCTTTGATGAATAGAGTATTTCCCGATGCAGTGTTTACTCCTTCGATCGTACACTGTGTCATTATTTTCCAGTAGCAATATCCAGCAGTTTAAGCTCCTGCCAGGTGCTGAGGACGACGGCGGGCAGGGACTAAGCCTCCGCTAAGCCGAGTGCAGAAATCCTCACGGAAAATAGGAAAAAAAAACTCAGGGGGGATTTGAGGGCCAGGCCCTGCTTTAAACTGAATTCGGGAAGGCGAAATGGTTTTGGCTGCTCTTCATATCGATCTGTGAGTCATGCAAAGCCAGAAAAAATTTGCGGAAATACTTAGGCGGCTAACCTTCAAACTCCCCTCGCTATAACGTCAGTTTAATTACTCTAATACATTTCTTAATATTAACATAACCAACTAGATCATAACTACTGCAATAGGGGAACTAACCACGTAAAAGCGGAAGTCACTTTTACTTGCTCAATTTGTAGTTTAAGCTAATGGTTTAATTTATCGGTGCAGTTCTTTTCGAATTGCTGAAATACAAACACGTACTTCCAGTGAAAATCTGGGGGAAATGTCCCTACTCACAAGCATTTCGGTGGCTGCCTGGGGCAACTGCGACGGCTTCTGCTTGTCCTCGAGCATGGGGTAGTAGTGGGAGGAGTGTCGCCGCACGATGCTGTTGCTGCTGGAGATGTTGCCGCCAGAGGTGTTGCCGCCGTCGCCGATGTTGCTGCTGTAACTGGGCAACGGCAGCAGGGTGACCGACTTGCACTGCTCCTGCTGCTTGTCGTAGAAGTCCAGGAGGGAGTTGAGGGGCAGTGCCAGACTCGAGGCACGCTCCGATCTGGAATGGCAACGGCACCGAGTGCTATCATATGCAACTACGCCAGACTAGAGCAAGTGTTTCCTCACCTTGAGCGACTCCGCTGGTCTGCCACCGAGGTCTGCTGATGGTGCTGATGGTCCTGGGAGACGCTCAGAAATTGTTTATTCATATCGAGTGCGTTCATGACTTAATCGACGTGATTCGGCGAAATCAATCTGCAAGTTCAGAGGCAAATCGGATTGGATTAGTGGGCCTGTGCCATATATGTGATCTGCATGCGAATCGCGCCAACTTTTTGTTTTACGCCCGCGTTGTGCATGCCGCGCATATTAAAAGAAGACTATTCCGCACGGAGAACGGAACTCGGAGTATAGAATGCGGAATACCCATACAGGCCAGGACCAAACCGGTCATGCAAATAGCTGAGGGGCCTTTTGGTTCCTGTGGTTCCGAAATCAATTACACAATAGCCCCGCACACACACACACACACACACGTTGAGGCGGACACGTGACAATAGATCGCACAAAAAGTCCAAATAAATGCAGTCGCTCTCTGTGTGGCGGCCATATGAATGTGTGGTATACGGTGTATGGTGTATAGTGTATCGATGCCATCGGAATCGGGACAAGCAATTTGGCCTTTTGTGTCTAATGGATGCCATTAGTCGGCTCGCAGCACAAAGGACCCCGCTGACCCCTATCCCTATCCGGATCCCCAAGTTCGTATTGTGTGGCCAAAAGCCGATTCGAAGCGAATTTAGCCACTCCGCTCCTGGGATGGCACAATTGAAAGCGAGTTGCTTTCCGAGTCCATCTAGCCGGGTTAATTAAGTGGTAGCAGCAGTTAATTAGAACTTATCCGGAACATTTTCCTTGAAAATGTATTGTTTAACTACTTTAGTTGGTTTTTAATCACTTGGATGAAGACAGGGGATATTTTAGGCTACAAATAATAATTTATGAAATAAAATAATCTAATAATAATCTAGGAAATAATTTAGAGTAAGCTAGGAGGTGCAATGCAAAACAACTTACATTTAAACCTGTATACCTATATCTATGCAATTTAAGTTCTCGCACACATAGCACCTGTATAACCAATAATATAATATAAATTGCCAAAATTAACGAATAATCTTAGATTTTCTTATATCTTTTTTCTTTTTTAAATAAGCTTACATATAACAAGGTTATGTGTTGAAACTTGAATTATAAAACCAATCACTACATAGTAATCTGCAAATTAGTTTATAAATTCACTGCTTTTATTCGTTTAGTCAATAAATCGAGCATCACTGACAATATTGTCATATGTGTGTGGCCGCGTTTATTACCGACCGCTCCTGGTGTTAACTTAGTTACGACGGATACAATTTTTTGCTGGGAGTAAAAAACGGCAACGGGAAAACGGCAGGACAGGAAGGCTCAGCCGTCAAAGTTCGCAATGTGTCAAGGACGAGTTCACCTCGATGAGACACCAGACCGATGCAATACCCCTGAACAGGTGGGGTTCTGGGTTCCTTGTTCTAAGAGCAGAGTCGCTTGTGTGTCAACAGATGGAAGTCCAATTAAGGACTCAATTAGGTCCAATCAACGCAGCACACAGTTCATCAACCGAAGCTACTGGTAAGTTTATTACCTAGAACCAACTTTCGGAATTGAATTTTCAAATACAATATGCAAGTTTAGAGTTAGGCATTTTGAGAAACTTCCGCTGGCACTTTCTAAGCCCTAACAGAAGGTATCTGAATTATCTGACGCAGTATATAAGAAATATATATACTTTTGATTAGCATCGGAGTCGATCTAGGTCTGGACATTCTTGTCTTGTTGTTTCTCCGTAAACTTTTGTTCAGTTTTAAAGCTATCTCGCTGAAACAATGGCAAACATATTGTAAATATTACGAATGTAATATGTCGAAACGGATCGGCGGACTATATCAGATAGGTCTCATAGAGAGGATTCAAAACACTACTGACTTAAAAAACAGTTGTGATGCTCATCAAAAATATATAGGGGAGAAGTGTGGGTTGTGGGCATGGGTCGGTTGTGGGCACCCCTATGTACATTTTCACAAAATGAAGATTGACTTTTGTTGGTAATGTCATTCGCAAGCAATTACCCTATGTATGATTTATGCCAAATATCAAAGTAAATGAACGCGTTCGCTTTTTGAAATGAACGAATTGGTTTTTTTTTGTGCTTGGAAAATGTGGTGAAACTTTATTCAAAGATTTTCAATAGTGTATCAATTAAAGTGAATCGATTAAAAAGGCAAGTGTAATGCATTTTTATTTAGTCAAAGCATTATACTAAATGGAACAATATCGATTTGAACCAAAAAATTTATGCAAACACATTTTTTAATTACTTCTTAAAATGTCTGCGAAAGTTGGTTGTGGGCACCAAAATTGGGGGGGTTGTGGGCACCCGTTTTTTTTTTGGCAAATTTTTTTATTACCTACAATTTCTTGTAAAATTGTTTTCAAAATTTGTTTGGAACCCTCTAGAACATTCTTGTAGAAATCTTAGGCTCTTGGAAAAGGATCCTCTCCCACTGAGAGGGATTATCACTCAATTGACATCTGCGATCGAGCTTTTCATCCGAAATATGTGGACATGCGGGGCAGTCATTATACATGTCAAAATTGTGTTTCCGACGATGAATAACGCCTATGTAGTCTTTGAAATAAATAAATTGTCAGTTTGTTGATATTGGTTGCTGTTTTTTTCCATATTATACCATTTGTATCATTTTTACCCAGGGTGCCCACAACCCCCCAAAAAAAATTTTAGCTGAAAATTACGATTTTACAAAAGTCCATATGAAATTTTTTCGCATGACAAAATCAAGAATGTTTCTTAATAATTAGTTAGCTTAGATCTCTAGCTTTACACAGATATCCATATGTCCAAATAATATGCACTAGTTCGGTAATTATAAGCCAAAAACAAAACTATGCCCACAACCCCCACATCTCCCCTACTATATATATATCATGGGATATGAGGTTCTTTTTCACTGCGTTGCAAGCTTCTAAGTTAAATTATAATATCCTCTGCAAGGATATAGAAATATAGATATCTGTTACTCCACAAAAAGTGCGAAAATCTGTGGCGCCCACAAATTTCATGTCACATTAAATTGGATGATATATAATATTTTGATGTATATAATTTTTGATTGTAAGTCTAAGCGAATGGACCAACCTAAGTAAATGCAGGATTCTTGGTCATTTAAGGCACCTTTCTTCTGGGTTCATATCTGTGTACCGGATATCTACAGCGGCTTATCTTGCTATCTATAGCGGTTTATCTTGTTTTGAGTAAAAAGTAAAAGTCAACTTCATAGCTGTTAACTGTTTTAAAAATGTTGCCATGATAGTTTTCGTTTGAGGCAATTATGTGCTGGCAATCAAATCGTGCTGGCAATCAAATATTTGGCCTTCCACCGTTTAATCGGGCAAATATGCAGCCGCACATGGATATGCATACAGTACTCCGATTTATTCGCAAACACACACTCCCTACGCCATACTAATTCAGTTCGGAATTCAGGGGAGTGTGGCAGGGACAGGATAAACACACAAATTCTATTTGCTCGGCATTTGTATGCTGAACACCAATTCCAAACTCATATGAACCATAAATTGTTTGCCTTTGTGTCGTCCCGATTCCCATCTCCGCCTTGCCGACGATTTCGCAACGCAAAAGCAGAACCACTCGGTCCACGGAGTGGGAAAATCGAAGGCGGGTCTGCGGGACTTTAAATTATATTAAGTCGAAGGCCAGCGACGAGTAGTCAGTCTCGGGAGGAGCATTTGAATTTAAGGTTATTACCCAAATTGTTGGCGCATTTGCCAAGTGTCAGCCGCTCAAATACCAATCACAAATCAGAAATCTCGACCCTGTCACAAAAAAAAAGGTTGAAATTCCAATCTCGCTCGGGCTCAGCACTCAGTTCCCGTGTTCGCCGCCTGATTGCTTTGGTAAACATTATTAAGTATCCGCCCGGTGGTCCCTCGAAAACATTTGTTCAAAGTTGGCGCACCAAATTACATTTTGCGTATGTAAATGGCAAGGCATTCGGAGTTAATCAGCAGACGGCTAAATACGGGCCTGCAAGACTTGCGGAATTGTTTTGTCTGACTCGGATGCTTTCCCCGGGAAGTCCTCGGAGTTAATTTGAACTGGGCAGTCAATGAAACGACTGCAGATTCCTCGACTGCTGACTGGCATTCCGTGAGAAAGAGTTTATCTTCAGTTTCCCCATTATGCAATAAATTCCAGTTCAACCAGTCCTGGGAGCCCCTTTAGTATTTTCAACAGCATAGGGAACATAATCAATCTTGCATAAGTCAGTTGGCTCCACATCCACATCCCGAATTGAAAGGAAATCATTAAAACGACACCACATGAGACCCTAGTTATGTAAGACTTGAGCCAATTACTGCATGTCTGGCGGACATCCCTCGCTCACTCCCGTCGGGCAATCAGCCACATGATCTGGGTACGACAGATTAGGTGTATATAGTATAGCATATAGTATATACGAGTATTTGTTGTGCGAGGCAAATAAGAATTCCAGGCGAGAGTCCGGGGAATTTCATTACAAGGACATCCTGGTCAGACGAAAAAGATACGTGTGCGCCCGCAAGCTAGAATTTTTGCAGGCAAACATTTTTGCACGCACTTCGGCTTATTTATTACGTATTCACTTCTAGCCGGGCATAATTTAAATTTATGGCCCCTCGCTGGTTGCGTTCTCATTTGTCTGGGGCACACATAAATTACGGCTGAGCATTTAATTAGTTTTGTGCAGCCGAATAGCTAGCAGGTGTAGCCTTTGTGATGCTGGCATCTCGGCGATATGAAGACATTTCGGAGGGCAAATTAGATCAATTTTTGACTTGTGTAGCATACATTTGTGCGATCCCACAGGCAACATTAAGTATACGCACGAGCGTTTAACAACAAGCAGCTTACTAGACATCAAAGGATGTCCGCAGGTGAAGGCTACGATATACCCTTTAACATGGCAGGAAAGACAATATCAATGCAAACGGAATTCATTTCAGAAATCTCCAGCTGGTTACCATTACATTACGTATACGCCTAGGTAACACCTGCTCAACGGAACTGCAACTGTCTAGGAAATAAGATTCGAATTATCTGTCGACCTGACACGCGTTGACTTCCCGGCAAAAATTCCCTACCTTCTCGGAATTTTCCACTGGGCTTACGCAACCCGCACCCAAAAAACATTTATGGGAGTTTTCTGTAGGATTGTTGCTCCTCAGACAGGAACAAAAAGAGGCTGGGCGAAGGGCGGAAGGCGGGGGGCGTGGCGCCAGGCACGCCCAAGCAATTAACAAACAAAATATTAGAGACACACACCCACCCACCCACACACACACGCACATACACAGTGAAAGCAAGAGTGCCATTGTTGGTAATTGTGCAATCAGCAATGCGATGGTGTGCGGCATAATGCGATTGTGTGCGGTGAGTGTGAGTGTGTGTTAGCAAGCGCGTGCTGCGAATGGCTTTAACCGAGTGGAGTGGCCAAGAGGGGGAGAAGACGCAGAGCTGAAAGAAGTGGAAGCCCCGGACTGCCTCAAAGTTAAAACTGGAGGAGGGGCTTCAATGTTGCCAACTTCCGCTCGACGCCCGATTCGATTTCCATTTCCATCTCACATTCAAAGGGCGTTCCGTTGACTGACAATCATCGACGATGGGTGTCTGTTTACTATTACCGCCTTATCAACAGTGCCAACGAGGAACCGCAGTCCAATCTCTTGGCATCCATTTCACTGCGTCTCATTTCCGCCGCCAGTTGATCGGCCACATGAGATGCACGCAGCACAAGGAGCTAGTTTTGAACACAATTAACTTGCTCTTTGTGTTTTCTTAAAAATTTACTTCGCTTTTAAAGAAAGTGCAGACCGAATGTATGTTTGTTTGATAACAAGGTCAACAAACATGTCATCTGATATTTGACTATAAGTAACCGATTCGTTTATCACTCGTTACCATGTTAAACAGTGTAACAGGCTGGGTATTAATTATGAATACTAACTTATATTATTAATATCATTATTTTATATTATTAGATTATATTGTAAGCGCTGGTCACACTTCTGATCGGTCGAGAGAGGATGTGCTCTCTCGAGAGAGTAAGAAGCTGGGAATCATAAGAGAACACAATAAAGAAGATCCTGATACACTTGCTCTTTGTGTTTTTTTAAAAATGTACTTCGCTTTTAAAGAAAGTGCAGACCGAATGTATGTTTTATTGATAACAAGGTCAACAAACATGTCATCTGATATTTGACTATAAGTAACAGATTCGTTTACCACTCGTTACCATGTTAAACAGGACGAACAGGCTAAGAAATAAGATTTTCTCTGTGCTGGTGTCCCCGGGAAGGAGACCCTGGTAAATTAATAGCGTGGACCGTTGTTTGCCTGCCACTCAGTCGCCCTGTTTGCATAGTGCTCTCCAGCTTCTGCCTCACTTTTCACGCTTTCCAAGCCGAAGTAACCGACTCAAGTGACATGTATTTGCATACACGCGTTGAGCAAACGCAAACTCAGAGAAATTCTTACAGCACGGGATTTAGGATGCGATACAAGTATGCCAGTAATAAGGTTTATATTACGGAAAAGCACATTTGGGATCTGGGAACTTTCTTCTGAAGTCCCATAATTTTCTTGTTTTTCTTTAGCTTATGTGGCCACTTAAGTTGCCCCACCTTATCCTACTGTTTTCCTATTAGCAGCAATTTTTTCATAATAAGCAGCAATTAAAATAAAATTAGTCACAAAAACTAAATGTACATAATATTGTTAACAGCAAAATTTATAGACAACATCCAAAACTTTAAGATGTTGTACCTACAGTGAAGAGATTTTTTTGATTTCTATTTTCAATTGAATTTAGCAATTCTTAAAAATGAAAAGTTGCACATTAGATTTTGCATAATGTAGACCATTAGACACATATTTTAGACAAAACAAATTTCATATGGGCGTATGTATACGGCTTTAATGTTGTACATATTCCGTCAGTTAGATTGTCATTTAGTGTGTCATTCAGCTAGTCAGTCAATCAGGATTGCAGCTGCCACAAACGGCACACAGGCTATAACAATGGCGAGCATTGAACAATTTACTGGATGCGTTCGCCCGACTGAGTGTGTCAGTATTTGTGCGGGGATACATTGTACGAACAGGATTTACTGTCATCGTCAACGCCATTGTCCTCTTTGTCAATTTACGTCCCGATCAAGGATGGGCGGCCCCCTTCTCTGTTTGCCCAAGTCTGGTCCGGACTCCGGAGCTGGGTCGCCAGTTCCACTTTCATTAGTCAATGCGGCGGTGTTGCCGCTTTGTTTCTGACATCCCAATAAGCGCACGTGCTCTCTCCACGATGTCCCGAATTGAAAGTGCGAGGTGGGTGGTGGGAGGTGGGAGTTGGATGGCAAGTGGTCGGTGGTAGGTGACCAAGTGGGTGGTGCTGGCTGATGTGGCGCCATGCGATGTGGTGCGGCTTATGATGCCTGGCCGAGCACTGATGGCTGCCTGTCTGTCAGTCAGTGGCGCTGGCAATGTGTGTGCAAATAGGTGGAACCACGCAAGCGGAAGTCAAACCGAGGGTTGGGTTGCCTCCAGGCATTTAGAAAAATCCATAGGTTGCTCAATTTTTCCCAATCTAGTAACAATTGAACCATTTTTTGTGCCTGTCTATGAAAAGTGCAGATATGCCGTAAAATTGCAAATCAAATTTCTTGTGAAAAGTTTCTAAATACATATATTAAAGTTCGATCTGATTAATTAAGTAGACAAAAGCTCTAGGATTCAAGGATTAACACGCCGTTGAACGACCATGCATATCATCTTGCGTTGTGATAATTTTCGATATCAGCATTTAATTTAAGGTACATAACAACTTAACAAATAAAAGAGAATCTCTTAGAAGAGTATCAACAGTCTTATGCATCTACCCATAAATGTCCGTATAAGCGTCAAAACTTTTAAAAGTAAATAAAGCTTTAGATCTGACAGTTTGCAAGTGTCTGCATAGACACCATTTTATGTATTTGTTCGTCTCATGAAATCGTGGGGAGCAATTTACTTCAATTTAAGGAGAAAACACGAACCCAAAACGTACTAATTCCAATAGTGCCATAGTGTATTTTGAATTCTGTGTTGTTTTTTTAGTGCAACGAATGGGAGGTTGGGCAGCACAAATGGATATAGGACCCTGTTCGCATCCTGTATATCGTGTGCATCGAACCGTTAACGGCAGACAGTTCAGCAGTGGAGCAAAGGAACACTGGAACAGTGGAGCAATGGAGCAGCTTCACAGCTGCGGTCACATGCAGTCCATAGTTTTCACTGAACAGAACGGGGAATCGAGTCAACAATCCTCCATGGGCCACACACATCGCAGCCCCCTTCTGTGCCAGCTAACTGGTTTGTCGTTCGACTGTCTGCATTGTAGACGTTTTCAGCGGAAATTGATTTTCGTACTCCGACGCCCTGCCACCCACTTGTGGGCGGTAATTTATGAGGGCTTCTCTAGCAGACAACCTCGGGGTATATAGTACTGAGAACCAACTTGCAGTTTCACCGCCTCTGTCAATTAAAGCTTCTACCCCACCATCCTCAGCAATTGCAATCAGTTGACATTCAAGTGAAACCTTAAAACGGTCGATGGCTGGGTGGTTTTTGGGTGGTGACTGAAATCACTTCCCAAGGACACACAAAGAGCCAAAGACCAAAGAACGAGCCAGTTGCAGTTGATAAAAGGAGATCTCTCAGAAACACAATGCGCAGCTCACAGCCATTTAATTATTTCCGCCCACCGCCTACGTTAGATTTAATTTGCCCAGACTGTTACCTCGGATTCCGATTCATTAAAATCATATCAAAGCCGTCGAAAGCAGCAATTTATCTATTTCATTAGGTCCAAGCGATTTCTCGACCCGCACTTAGCTGCCAGGACAATGCCTTTGCTTGTAAATTTCTTGGTAATTTACCTTAGGTAAAGGTCGGAGCCAAAATATTTGCATATTGATTAAGCTATAAGCTGGTTTACAGGATTTCCAAGGAATTTTACAAAGCATTAATTGAACAACAGGATTAAAGTGATTAGGATTTCAGGTAGCGCAATACATACATGACTTTACAAAAACTTAATTAGCCCTGCATAGAAAATATTAATAATCTGGCAATATAATTAAGAAAATATAAGTATAAGTAAAAGACCTAGCTCTTATGTGTGTATAGGAGGTTTGGAATACCGCTCTTCTAAATATACTATATACCGTATATATCTCGCATATATATACTAGAAATATATACTTGTAAAATCCTTTTTTTTTTTTTTCATTTTAACATTTACAAAAATAATATCATTTTCACGCACAATCGTTTATTGGCATTCCAAACTAAGTAGTCGTTTGGAATCGTCCTGATAAGGACCAACTTTTGCAGACTTTTTGAAATACCGTTCAGCTCATTTAAATGCAATTTGCAGCGTTCCCTGAACCCCAAAGACTGTCTGGTCTGTTTTGGTTGGGTTCGATTTTGTTTTTGTGGCCCAGACGCTGCTAATTGATTTCTCATTAGTCCAAAGCGGCCTTTATAGGAAATTGGTTGACTTGAGTCAAACGGGCCAAAGTGTTGCCTAGTTTTCGGGGCCCCAAATTGGACGTGCACAAAAATGTGAAGTTGGAGTCTTGGCAGCCACAAAGGGAAAATCTGATAAGTTAGGGCCGCCAAGGACCAAATAGCGAAATTGTTGTATTTGCCTCTGGCCTTTTTACGCCATTCTTTTTAGTTCCATCGATTTTTGTGCTGTGTGCGCGCGAGTGTGTTGGTATTTGGTCCTGCCAAATTGAGTTCGAATGCTGCGCGAATGGCCGGGGTTCCTGGGACAGCACAAGTTGATACAACTTGGGTAGCGACCGACTTGGCGTTTAAGTGTGATTCCTTGTAGGTGTGCCAGTGTGTGTATCTGCCTTGTTGCCCTGTTTGTTTTCCACTTCAACTCTGCCTGGGCCTAAGGTTCAACAAATTCGTTCTCTCATCTCACTCTCGTCCTGTTTTCTCTTTGTCTTCCGCTGTCTCTTGCTCTCCGTTTCTCCCTCGCTTTCTCTCTCTCACTCGCATTCTCAGGGAAGCTTAACATTTTTCGTGCCTAAGTCAAATAATGCGCTAACACATCATTTCACACTTAAACGCTGTAAAAATATGCATAAAGCTTTTCGCCCATACTTGGTTCACGGTAAATGTACAGGATCACTTCTATATATCGAATTCTAGACGATGAAATAATCCATGACTCTAACTCTCAACTTTATCTACTCTACTCTAAGCTTCAAATATATATAAAGCGTTGAAAATTAAGCATCTAATACAAGTTCTATACGATAAAACGCAATTTCTTCAAATAAAAGAAAAATTGGCTCCCACCGTAAACTTTAAAATTGCATTGCTCGGAGACTCGAATTATCTTAATCAAGTTACCAATTAATCGAGTTGAATGTTCCTCTTTTAAAAGCTTTACAGTGGAAATTGCTTGCCCGCTAGCTGACAAATGTTTACAATATTCTGTTAATTGGACTGTTCTTTGTTTAGTTTTTGCCATATTTACTTTGTTGGGATATGTTTACAAACAAATTTATTTAATATGTAAATTAAATTTTATAAATTTCTGTACACTCATTTCAATAACGTTTTTAATGCCCAAAATGGTGGTTGCAATTATGGGGGCTCGACTGTCGATATGAACGTGTGTCTGTATGCGTTACTTACATATCTCAATTGCTGTCGCTTGTCTGCTCACATTTGGCGGTTGTCACTGTTGTTGTTCGTCGTTTTTCTTGGCCTTATTGTTGTTATTGCATTTCTTGTATTTGTAGTTGCTGTGCGTTGGCAGCCAGCATCAATCTCTGTCCAGCATTTTGGCATCTTTATGGTTCGTTTTTCCTTTTCTTTTTTCGGCTCTGTTTGTTTGCCTTGCCTTTGGGCCACACACCTCAGCGTTGTTGGGTTTATTTTATATTTATTTCGTGCCGTGGGTTTTTTGGCCAAAAATATGAACCTGCTTTGAGCTGTGTGTATGTGTGTTTGTGTGTATTTGCCTTGATATTTTAAGTATCCTGTTTGCGCTGTTTGCTGCGGCTGCTGCTTCTAATTCCTCCGTTGCCTACTTACGCGCCCGCTCTGCTTCTTTTTCTTGGTTGCCCCCTTGTTGTTGAGCATTATTTGCGTAAATAGAATTTACGTCGGCGCTTTTGTGTTGGTAAATTAACTTTGATTACTTGCTGGTTGGGCTTCTCTTTGGTATTATTATTATAGCAAAAATATATAAAACACTCACGACTTTGGTGCAAATAACAAGGTGCAAACTAAAGCTAATTTATTTTCGCATTCTCACAGTCACTCACTCTCGCATTCTTTCTTTCTTTCACACACTTAAACAGTTAGCCTGCATTGATGTATTGTCTCGCTGTTTCCACTTCTTCATCCGCTTAAATTTCACTCAAGTTAGCTTTCTCCTATCTCCCTGCTATCCTCTTCCTCCTCCTGCCTCTCCTTCTCTCCTCCTTGCCTATCCCAAAGCCTTTGTTGTTGCGATAGTAAAGCTGCGCTCTTGTGTGTTGTGTTGTTTTTGCTGTGGCTGCTCTTCGCCTGATACGCTTGTGTTATTATTGTTGCTGGCCACCACAGCTGCTGCTGTTTTTACTGCTGCTGCTGCTGCTTTTTTTACTGATGCTGCTGCACGCGCCGCCTCGGTTAGCACGTGCTGTTGGCCACGACGTCAACGACAACCGCCTACGCACTGCAGGCGCCAAATCGGCGACGCTGGAATTTCAATTACAATTTTCATAGACCCGCTCGCTCCATGGTAGAATAAATATAAGGTAGTCTCGTCGGCTCTGTCAGTCCGATAACAATACTTCAAATGAGCGTGAGTAAAAGGGTGTTTTCTAAAGAGTGCGAAAGAAACAGCTTCAAATTGTGTTCTCTAGACCTTATGGGGTGCATGGGGTTAATAAATTGACTGTCATAATACAATGAGTACATTTATTTGTATATTTTTTTTTTTTTGCAGTCGTGGCGAAAAGAATTATCTCCCATAGGTTTGCCTTGCTAAACATTTTGGTGCATTTACAAATCGTACGCCTTCCACGTGCTTGCAAAAACTGCAACAAGTAATTTTTTTGCGCACAAGGGCTAGCATTAATTTAAAATCGTTTCCACACTTTCAGTTTAAAAGCAAGCACAGCTAACGGACTGAACCCTATCGATTTGGCAGCCGACAAGACTACCTTGTTCTTATTCTACTATGCCTTACTCTACCGCTAACTAAGCACTTTCTCTTTAGTGGTAGGTTATCCCGCGGTAAGAGAGGGCTTCAAGCTGAGCCTCAAGCTAAATTTTCCAGGCAACTGGAGTTCTCAAACATTTAAGTGAACTGACTTATAAAAGCTTGTGGCTTTTAATTACACGTGAAGGTTAAAGCTTGAATTTCTAGTTAAATGATATTTAGCTTAGAGTCACTAGGAACTAGACATGTAGTCTTATTAAAGGATTACACATTTGCAAAACTTGCTAAAGCTGCTTGATAAAAAAAACATGGAGAATTTGGTAAGATAATTGCGAACTGATTAGGAATTTTCAACTAAACAAGTAAAAAATGTGATTTTACTAAAAGAAAGCCAAATTTTCCAGGGTTGTGCACTTGACGTATGAGCAATATTTACAAAAAAATTTTTAACACTTTGTGTTTGAGAAAATTTTTTCAAAATGTGGCAACCCTATTTAAGGAAACAAGAGTGTAAGAAAAGAGAAAGAGAGTAGACTTTCTGGGAGCAATCTCACCACACATCCGATGGCTATGGAAGGAAAGTGAAAGCCATTTGCCGGCTGACAGCTTATTCTCTCTCTTGGCCTGGGACTGGTTCCCACACCACCCCCGAAAAGGTGAGTGAAATAGGTAGAGGTTAGGGGGGAGGGTTTTTCAGCCCCCCGCAAAAAAATGATCCCTAGCTTGCATAATGCGCTTTGTGTTCAATTAATATTCATTGTCGTCGTTGTCTGCCATTTGTGTGTGTTTATTCTTCTTCCGTTTGAATGTGTGCTGTTTATCTCATTTAAGGCGCTTAGCCTCTCCCTTTTACTCACTCTTTCTTTCTCTTTCTGTCCGCTTCCCTTACGGCACTCACAGCTGAGCAAAAACAAAAGCTAAAGGATAACCATGCAACAACAAGTGAGGAAGTCATAAATTTAGCCAACGGTTAACAGGTGCGTTTGTAGTGTTCGCCCTTAAAAGAAAATAAATGCAACTGGGGGCATGCAATAGTGTGTGTGTGCAGTAACTTAGAATTGAAACCATAGAAAGTTAGCTATTTAGTTTTGATATGATTTAATCCTTTTTATTTATATTATTAATTATGTTTTCTGAAAACGTTTTTTATTTTTTAAATTGCAATAACGTTTTTCACAAAACCGGTTCTGGATATGGATATAGTCAATGTTTTAATATTGAATAAAGAAAAAGCTCTAAACATTGCTATCTTATTAAGCCTTTCGCTTCGCATTAATAACCTTGTTCATTAAATTCTTAAAAAATCTACAAAAACTATCTTGATAACTTTTCTAACTTTTCCACACTAATTGTCGCAAGAAGGAGAGATAGCCGCGCCAGCACTTTCAGCAGCTCTTTTTTATCTCCTGACCGGTGCTCAATTTATCATGCAGTGGTCACAACAGACTCACCGTGATATCCTTGCCAAGCTGCTGCAACTGGAGCGACGAGGTCCTCGAAGTGCACTGCTCAACGGCTAAGCCCCAATTCAAAGTCACGGCCAGAAGCGACAGCCGAGGGCATTCGCTAATCGAAATTCCGCAAAGTAGTGTCGCTTTCGGTGGAAATTTATGCAGAAATGCGAGCAGTGAGTCAGCGGGATTTCAGCAGGGAAAAACTGAGTGACGCGCTGACAGCGGAGCTTGGAAAACTCCGTTGGCAGGCAAGCCTGTTGCATGCCACCAATGTGACCCACTAACCAACGGCCCACCACCCACCGACTGAGTGGCAGCTCGACGTGGCGTTAATAAGCGCCTTTTCCACGGAAAATCCTACTCGAGTGGCACTCGAAATGAGAGTGCCCACAATGCCGTTGTTTAATTAAAGCTTTTATTTCAGCTTGTCCATTAAGTTTGAATCTAAACAAACACTCTGACCCCTTGGAAAATCCCAATTGGTTAATCACATTCGAAATCAAAAAGCAATAGATAAAGTCCCATATCTTTGTTAAGGACATTGAGATTTAATGACAGATAAAGGCTTAAATCTTGAATAGTATACCATATTTTAGGGCTGAAGATAAATTCAGAGTGAAGAAGAAACTTTAGGCTCTATAAAAATATGTGTAATTTGGATCCGAACTACCAGTATACGATGTAACTTTTATAGGAAAACCGAGATTCAATAACATGTGAAAAATATTATTTTCCTATAACAATCTTTTTCACTAGTGAACAAAACGATATACCTTTTTAAGTTCGCTTATAAAATGGATTAAAGTTACTACAAACCACCGTTAGTAATGACAATACTTACTCTGTAAGCAATTCATTTCTTTCAGAAGAACTTGGTTCCCAAGCTTTGATGGAAGTACTAATTAAATTTTTTGCTTACAACGCTACTATTGTTAACCCTTCTAGACCATTCCAAGGTTGTAGTTGTGTCTCGCCCCGCCTACAATGGACCAATGGCATATTGAGAGTGCAGCAAGTTGCCGACGGCAGCGAGAAATGCCATAAGGACCCCAAAAGTTTCCACTTTCCACGCCGCACTAATCGGATTTCATTTAATTAGTTGCTCAAAGGCAGCGAGCTGCAGAAAGTGGAAAATACCGGTGGCAACAACAACTATAAGGACTGCAGAGACAAAGCACTTTTTCATTACAATTGGCCAGGCAAAGAGGCCAGATTGCCGCATGTCGCGCGGCAAATTGTCAGGGGCTAAGCTTTGATAAAGTGCGCACTCGAAGGACTCAAAAGGCGATGAATAAAAAAGCTAAGCTTGGCCAGGCGACAGGCGAAAAGAAGGGAATTTTCCCCGAAACAAAAAGCAGACAAGAACATTTATAAAACGTGAATCGTGAACGGCATTTTGTTTGTGTTTGTCCAGAGATAAAATAACACATACTGGGTTTATGCGAAGCGGAAATAGAATAACTGAACCAAAAGTTGAAATGATACAATATTTTTTTGCGTTTTTCTATTAATAAAAAAAATTAAACAAAAATCCATAAATCTGCCAATATAAATAATATGACTCACCCTAACCTTGTGACAAATTTACTAAGTCCTAATTGGACTTTAAAGGCTCAAAAAATATATTTGAGTACGCCTCATAAATTTTTAATTGTTTATCTTTCATATATAAATAAATAGTATTAATTATATTAATAAATAATAGGTTATGTGTTAAAATCCAAGTAAACGACATACAAAATGTTCTAATGGTAGACTTATTATAAATTTGTTGTGACACCTTTTAAAATATATAATTTTTTTAGATAGTAAGATAAATAAATTCAGTGCATGAACCAAAAAAGACCCTCTCCTGCTTTCTCTCAACGCAGGTCAAAGTTTCTCGTTGAAAGTTTCACACGGGAAATAACGGGAAAAGGCGGTGGGTGGGGCTCAGGTAACTGAATCGTTGCCTTCGCTGATTTCGAGCAAATTGGCTCTGTTTACGTATGTGTGTGTGTGTCTATGCGTGTGAGTTGGGTTTTTGTTTATGGAAAGTGTTATTGTTTGACTTTGAACTTTCCGCTTGTTTGCCGTCCTTTCGCCTGTATGTGTGCTTTGGACCAAACCCGACAATGGCCCAAACAATATCATAAAATTTAATGTGCTCATATTTCATGGGCCAACAAACGCACGCACGCACAGTATTCTAAAAAGTGGATTCAAAAACCCAGGGATGGGCAAATATATAAATCATTCAGCCAACTTTATCACTTTATTTTAAAACGAACTGCCGAAATGATTGAAACGTTTCAGCCAAATAAAACGGATTTACATAAACGTGTTGCGATTTACATCACATTTACCCTTTTTTTTTAGATATACTGCCGTAAATGGGTTTTTAATAGGTTTTAATTTCGGTGACAACAAAACAGTATATTTTTGGGAGTTACATTTATTTTCAGCTTGGTGATATCAGCAAGCCAATTTATCTACAAATTGCGTTGTCAAGCCTTTATCTCTTTACCATTAATTGATGTGTTATTTATTTTACCGCTTTCAAACTTGAAAAGTATATATTTTGTGCGACCTTTGATAACATGTTTTGCATTCAACTATTACTTGAAAAATGCTTTTAACATTTTTATATGACAGAATAGATATATTGGAAGTTTTTGTTTTGTGTTCGAAGCCAAACAGTATTTATATGACTAAGATAGTGTTTTAACTATTAACATTTAACATCTTGGCGAAAATAATCTAATTTGATTTCGACTATTTAGTAACTCACAAAAGAATTTAAATAGTTCATACATATATGGAGTTAACTTCATATATTTTAGTTAACTTAACTTAAATAAATTATTCTCCAAGAAAAACAAATTTCAAATTTGAAAACAATTTTTTTGTCGGCTTCTCGAAAATCTATTGTAACGATCATATTTAGTGGACTTTATATTACATTTTTATGACTTAATATTTTGACCAAATATATTTATATGACGTATGGGTACAATAATATACATAGTTGATTATCTTACATTATACATATTATATTTAAACCATATAAGCTATGAAGTGAATCTGCTAATAAGAAATATTTTTATTTGTTTTTTTAATTGATTACTAAGTAAATTTATCAATATTTTTAATAAATCAAATACATAAATATTTTTTTCTGTTTTAATTTAAAAAGATCTTTGATTATTAAATCTAATTGACTTACAGCATCTTTCATCACATTTGCTTTGCCCGCTGAGGAAAGATTATGGGTGTATAAGAGCAAGATAATTATTTTTCTAGAGTATTAAAGCTTCCGTTCTCCGCGATAAGGCATATAATCTTTATATCATAGTTCAGCTTTATAATGGTTTGTTTGTATGCGCCTTACACGTATTGTCTCCTAGATTCGCGAACACTGGAAGAAGTAGTAACAAACGCACGACTTTTAATGCAGACACATGACAGAGGTGTTTTCACAACTGTTTTTAGTAGTCCATAGCTATATGATTTAGCGCTTCTTTGTAGCTCGGATATTCTTGCCGACACTAGGGTTTTGATAAGCTCGCGATTTGCACAATTAACAGTAACAAAGGCGAGGAGAACAGAAGGGGAGGAACAAACATCCGCGGCACTTATTGTGATTTTCTTGCGCTCGGAGCGCGCTTTTGTGCATTAAATGTGTACGATAAAAGAGGCAAAGGTTGAGAAATTGACGCAGCAGTATTTACAATACTGTGGTTTTTACCATGGTTTTTTATTTGCTTTTATCGTTTTTTTCATTAGGCAGCCATTTCGGACTAACTTTTATCAAATGGAACCATTTGAATTTTTGTTTGGCGCCAATGGTAAAGAATCCATCCCTGGTATTCAGCTGTTTTCTGTGCTTGCCCATTTTTTCTTCGACAGCCGATTGCCGCTACTCTATCACATTTCCATCGGACGGGCACACTGCTCGCCAGAATTCTTATTCATTGCAAATTTAATTTCACTTAAATTCCTACGTGTCTCGTTAAGTTTGCATTATGGTCGACAACTTGGAGCCACTGGAGCCCAGCCTGCAGAATCTCATCGAGCAGGACTCGCTCAAGTGGATCTTTGTGGGCGGGAAAGGCGGCGTGGGCAAAACGACATGCAGGTAAGGCAACAACAATGCAGTTTTGACCAATTAAATAAGGCATATGTTTTCATTTAGTTCCAGCTTGGCCGTTCAATTATCGAAAGTTCGAGAATCTGTGCTGATTATATCTACAGATCCGGCGCACAACATATCGGATGCATTCGATCAGAAGTTTACCAAGGTTCCCACAAAGGTACATATGTTATGGCCAGGATTTGTCAAACCTAGTTCTAGAAAAAACCCACATTAATTTGCCAAAACACCGATTTTGTTAGGTACTATTTGTATAGACACCATAAATTGTCGCTTTAGAGATTTCCAATAATAATGTTTCCTTGTGTAGTTTAACCTTAACGCGTCAAAATGTGCAAAAATAAGTGAATTAAAGGCGATTGATTACGAGGGAAAAACATTTTAAAGATTACATTCAGTAAACAAATGTATTAAATGATTTTTTCTGCTCCCCAGGTCAACGGCTTTGACAACCTGTTCGCCATGGAAATCGACCCCAATGCCGGTCTTAACGAGTTGCCCGAGGAATATTTTGAAGGCGACAACGAGGCTTTGCGCGTCGGCAAAGGCGTCATGCAGGAGATGATAAATGCGCTGCCCGGCATCGATGAGGCCATGAGTTACGCGGAGGTGATGAAGCTGGTCAAGGGCATGAACTTTTCAGTGGTTGTGTTTGACACGGCGCCCACCGGACACACGCTGCGTCTTATTGCATTCCCCCAGGTGGTCGAAAAGGGACTTGGCAAGCTCCTGCGGCTCAAAATGAAGGTGGCGCCGCTGCTCTCTCAATTCGTTTCCATGCTGGGCATGGCCGACGTGAACGCAGACACGCTCTCCCAGAAGCTAGACGACATGCTGCGCGTAATTACCCAGGTCAATGAACAGTTTAAGAATCCCGTAAGTTGCTGGGTATCAATCTTTTATCAAAGCTAATCCGCATTACTCCTTCGACAGGATCAAACCACATTTGTTTGCGTCTGCATTGCCGAGTTCTTTTCGCTGTACGAGACGGAACGCCTGGTCCAAGAGTTAACCAAGTGCGGCATCGACGTACACAACATCATTGTGAACCAATTGCTCTTCCTACAGAACTCGCACGACTCGTGCAGCATGTGCGCTTCCCGCTTCAAGATCCAGGAGAAGTACCTGGACCAGATCGCTGACCTGTACGAAGACTTCCACGTGACCAAGCTTCCGCTGCTCGAGAAGGAGGTGCGCGGTCCGGAGAGCATCAGAGCCTTTTCCGAGAACCTTATGAAGCCCTACGATCCAAAGGAGAAGCCCAAGGAGTAGAGCAGGCCGTCCACCCCAGACCCATCCCTTTGTAAGTTTACTCCCCTTATCTGTGTCAACAATAGTGCGTGAAATAAATTTGAGTTGCAATGTGGAAACAGTTAACGCATTCCTAATTGTAAAAGGGGAGAGGGCGACAATGAAGGAAACACTTTACAGACCGCTGCCGGTCTGTTCCATATTCATCAGGGTAGGATAATCGCTGCTGTGCATCTGTTTCTTGTGATCCAGGTACAAGCGGGCGTAACGCAGGTACTCGGTGTCGCCCTGGACTATGGCGGACATGAGCAGCAAAAACTCGTACAGATTGACCTTACCCTGGGCATGGACATCGATGTCCCGGAGGACGTTGTGCATCAAGTCGACGGGCACCTCCTTAACACCCATTGTTTTCATGGCTTTGCAGCATTCTGCGACGGACACATAGCCCGTTCTGTTCTCATCCAGCTGTCTGAACTGCGTAGCGAACTTTCGCACCTGCCCTACGGACATCTTGATGGGGATGTTCATACGCGAGGCGTTCTCTTTGGTCAGCTGGCCCATCTGGGTGTTGAGGAAGGCGCGTGTCTCGCGAATCTGCATCTTCGTTTGCTCCCGCGTCCACCTTAACTCCTTGGCCATGATGTTGGCCACCTGAGGTAGTATCTCCTCGGCCACCTGAACATTCAAAAAGGCTACTCTTAACCTCCGAGCCACCATGTCCTCCAGCGTGCAGGCAAAGTCCCGGACGCCCTGCTTCACTTCCGCCTCGATGTACGGAAACTCCGAGTGCAATCGCTTGCCCACAATGGGCCAGGCCATCCCGCTGCTGTTCGCACTCACGGCCACCTTGAAGGCATTTGATCCGTACGTGTTGGACAGGTGCTCGGCCACATCCGGCTCCATGCCGAAGTCCTGCACCAGCCGGATGAACATCTTCGGGCTCCAGCCACTCGCTCCGTCCAGTTTACAGGACGCGGCCGTCACCGAATCCGTTCGTAGCGGCGAAAGATCTCCCAAGCGGATGGCTGTATTAACTGTCTTCTCGGCCAAAGCCCGAAAGGAAGACCAGGAGGTGCCCACAATCGACAGCATGTTCCTGGGTCCAAGTTGGATTACATGACTCTTAAGCGGAGTGGGGTCCAGGAAGTCCGCTTTCGAGGGCTTGAAGCCGCCCCAAACGGCCAGCACATCGCACCTCCGAACATCAAAGTTGGGCGAAAAGAAGAGCTTGACGCCATCCAAAAGAGACTGGATATCCGTCTCCGAAGGCTGGGTGTCCTGTCCCAGCTGATTTTCTGATTCGTCACTGGATCCCACCAGCGTGTGACCCTGCCAGGGCAGAAAGAAGATGGATCGCCCGCTGGGCGTGTGCGGATCGAAGACGCCCACTTCCTCCGGGCAATAGAAACGCGGCAGGACGAGGATCGAGGACCAGCTGCGCGTGCAGAGCGGCTTGGCCTCCGAGTCCTCCATCCGTCGCACGCTGTCGCTCATGTGCCCGGTGGCGTTGACCACCACCTTCGCCCGGATGCTATACTTCTTCCCCGTCAGCTGGTCGACCGCCTCGGCGCCCGCCACATTGCCATCCTTGTTCTTGATCAGCCGCACCACCTTCATGTGGTTGCAGATGTCCGCTCCGTAGCGAGCCGCTGTCAGGGCCACCGAGAGGCACATCCGCGCATCGTCGTGCTGACCCTCGTAGAAGACGAAGGCACCGAAGAGCTCCTCTCGCCGCAGCATGGGAAACACCTGCAGCGCGTCGTCGGCACTCAGGTACTGGAAGCTCTTTGTGCCCTTGGGCGCCATCAGATGGTACATCCTGAGCTTTAGGTAGTACAGCGGGGCCTCCCACCAGTGGTGAACCGGCAGCAGGATGGGCACCGGCTGGCTGAGATGCGGCGCTAGATTGCTGATGTGTCTGCGCTCACGCAAGGAGCAGCGAACCCTCCGAAAAGCCGCGACGTCCAACCGGGAGACGGCCCGCTCCAGGTCCCTCAGGCCGCCATGCACAGTGCCGCCATGCTTGCTCGACTTGGACGAGGTGCCGCTGCCAAAGTCGTTCGCCTCGACCAGGGCCGTCTTCAAACCACGTGTGGCTGCATCCAGAGCACAACCTGAGCCCACTGCCCCGCCGCCAATGATGAGGATGTCGTAGTGGGTGCGCTTGAAGGCCTCTAGGCACATCTTGCGAGTGGGCAGCTCCCGCTTCATCTGGGGCACGGGTGACGAGTCCGACCGCTCGTCGAATCCGAAGGCGCCGTGGCCGAGCTTGGAGCTGCCCAGCATAACCGCCATCTGCAGGATCTTGGCCATGCTGTTGGTTCCTATGCTTGCCAAGTGGTTAACTCCTGCGATACACGCCAAATTTCGACTTAATCTGTATAAATGGACAAAATGAATGCCTACGGAACAATCGAACTGACAATACTAGGAAATTTACACGGGTTTCTTTTCTTTTGGAAATATGTTTAATGTACATACATGTGAATAAAAACGTTCTGTCGCCGTTTCGTGCCTCAAATGTTGGAATATCATACCATAACTCTAGACCCGCTGGCTGAAGGAATTACATGTGTAAAGGGGTGTACAAAATGCCAAATGCCAAAATTAACTTTAAAACTTAGCACAAATTTACTATTAAAATCGCTCCTGCTCCGCCGGCCCAGCTTCACCTTTGGATCCTGTGACTTTTGAGCTTTGTATATTAACTAAGTGCCTTCGGAGCAGGTTGGAAAGTCTCTGCTGGGCATTGTGGGTGTACTACTGTTTAGCGCCGCCGAAGAAGAACTTGTAGAAGAGCGTGGCCACCAAGCAGAGCACCAGGGGCACTAGCCACGACTTCACCGAGCTCTCCTCGTTCTGCTGCTCCGTGCTCCAGGTGGGCTCCGACTTCTGGGCCACGCTGGTCCTTTCGCTCTCCACCAGCTCTCCCACTTTGTACTTCTTCATCATGTCGCGGGCATCGTTGCTGTGGCCAACGTCCTCGAAGTTTTCTGTGGCATCCTTGCCGGCCTGCTCGATGAGCACCTCCTCACCACCGGGATGCTGTGGTTAAGCAAAAAAGGAGAGATAAATATTCGCATAAATCATTGCTGGCTAGTCTTGAAAAATGCTAATGGTCGTCTGACCGTGAATTTAATAGGTTTAGGGTGCGAAGTCTGGAGTACGCTTTCGTAACATCCGTTTATACGGAAGCAATATGGTAATCCTGCTTTACATTTTCGTCACGTTTGTTAAAACTCAGAATATTCCAAAATTCCGCATAAACTTGTTGCCAGGAGGATGGTTTTTTGTTTAAGTATAAAACAAGATTATAAAAACAAGATAAAGTTTAAATAACTTTTAGCTATATAGCCTTTAAACCCTGATAGAGTCTTAGAGAAGTTGCAGATATTGGATATTAATTATGAGTATAATTAATTTGTATAATAATAATACCCCTTAGGTTTACCATGAGGCAATTATGGTTTAAGTATAGTTAAATGCAAACAAGTTGTTATAGCTTAAGTAGAGCTGTTTACTGGCTGCTGAACGGTCGGCCAAAATATTTTCCCTACGTTTTGAACGTTGGAATGTCAACTAATGTTGATCTTAAAGTACAATAAAAGCTTTTAATTTGACTTATTGACATCTATTACGCCGCATATGAAATATTTTCATAATTTCTTGAACGATTGCCTAATCATCATTTTACCCTAGTTTGAGTTTGTTTTAATTCGCTGCCAGGGTTTTTATCTTAAAGTACATTTATGATGATATTGACTTATCTCCTGATTAAAACGTACAATTATTATTTAGTGGTATAGGTTGGCAGGTATTTTTTGTGTAAAGGAAAGGAAAGTCATTCCCTCTTTGGTTCCTCGTTCATACAATTACAACAGTTTGAAATCTGTAAGTCAAATTCTCTGATAAGTACGAATAAGTTTTGAAACTCCTGGTAACAATATACGTGTTGTGAAAAGAAGAGGATTCGGCAGATCAGATAGGGGCATGTTTAAAACATGGACTGGATCGCTTGACACGATCGGCTTTGCAAACTTTAAAATGGAATAAAAAATGAACCGCTTGGTCACCCTCACTGATGTTATTTGAGGCACTAAAAGCGCAACGTCATCGTTAGAATTGAATATTCAGGTAGCTTATCTTATGGAAGTAGGCGATCTTACAGATAGCACATGTATGTAGAAGACCCGATTGCTGCGTCAGGGTGAGTAATTTTTCGGAACCGGCGAGCGGTGCACTTGCATAAGAATCGGCATGCAAATCCAGGCCCATATATTAAATGAGATGCAAATGCAGACGCAAATTTCGCTTAACACTTGACCTTCTCACAGACAAACGCATATGCATGCAAATCGATAGTTTCGCCATTTGGAGCTCTTGCAAAAGGTTTGGCGTCAGGCAAAAGCGGCGGCTGCTGGAAATTTCCACGTTCATACATATGAGCGTCTCCGTGAATATGCGAAATCCGGACGCAGGTCAACCGCTGGCTGGGGGTCAAAGTTCAGATCTAATTGCGGGGCAGATGATTTCCACACGCGCCCAAATGAACATATGCAGGTGTTGTTGTCGGGGCACAAGTTTGCCTACGTGGGTTCGGCTCTATCGACGCCATTAGATCATCCGAACAAGTGGGAACCCTGATAAGGCCTATTAACGCCCGATGACCCCCATTTCGGGGCGGGGGCCCTCGACTCCAACGTGTTCGATGGAACTCTCACCTCGTTCAGGAAGGCGGTGACGTCGTAGATGTTGTTGTGGATCAGCAGCCAGGTGTCCTTGTTCGTGTTGTGCTTGGCGACCTCGGCCCGCGTGAAAGTCTTTGTTCCTTCGCTCGACATGTTGATCACTTGTTGATTTCTTACTGCGCGTTTGATTTGTGATTGATTCGAATCGTAGAGCTGCGAAAAAATTGGTCCCACAAACGATATTATCGATATTTTGAAATTGTTCGATGCATCGATTTCTTTTATTATATTTTGTTATCGATGCCTGGCCGACATTTCTTTACCGCCTTTTTCCACCATGGTTCAGTGCACCGGTTTTTAATCATGAAGCGTAACAGGGGTAACCGATGCTTCCTCTAACCTAGCGAGTGCAGCCTCCTAAATTGGCTTAGAAAGTGCCTCAACCACAGGTAGCCAATACATACTCCGAAGAAGATCGAATTTAAATAGCCGTATTTTTAGATTTTGAAAATTGATTTAAGAGTTTTATATGAGTCGAGTGCGACCAAGCGCAAAATTTTAATCCAGTACAAAGTACGGTGATTTTCACATTTCAACAATATTCGCATTGTAGTACTATAGTGGATACCCTCTATTTACAAAATGTTAGTCTCTTTCATATGTATTGCATACTTTTGGTTGTTATTCGGCCAGTGTTATAAAACAAAAGTAGCATACTGCCCCCATTTAAAAATTCAAATAAACGGCTAACTAACGAATATTAAAATAAAAAAAGCCAAAAAAAAAGATTATAAATGGTTGTAGCAAGAAATTGCATCTATAAATCTATAAAGGACCGGAACCGGTTCCACAGCAACAAAGAAAACTATTACTTCCATCAACAAAGACTGCGCAGGCTCAGATCTTGTATTTACACTTAGACCCTGCCTTTCTTTCACACTCGCCAAAGGAGACTTCAAAGTCAAAGGTATCCTGCTGTACGCCGTACGGCTGCGGTGCTCCCTAAAGAAAAACAGTTGACAAGCATCGCAAAAAGTTTTACAAAAGATACAGCGCTGTCCAGGCGATCCGATTGAACAACTATTAAAGTTAACAACAGACTAAAAAAATTTTGATAATCAACGGCGGGAGTGTTTATAGTACACCACGCTTTTAACTTTTTTACAAAGGGTAAGTTGCGAGCTAATCCATATTACGCAATTGGTGTACGTGCAGGTTGCCATTTTCTTGGGTACAACTTCCTTTGTGGGGTAGACATCCTTTTCTTTCCGACTGCCTTTGCGGCCACATTGTTAGTGCGTAATTCGATTTAAATAGGGCTTATACACGCCATCGTCGGCTTCAAAAATATGTTTCGAAAAGTTATTTCGTTTTCCAATCATGCCCTTGGAACTGATTCCATGCGTTCGCTAGGAACCCGAGTGTAAACAACTCTTATGGGGAGCAATCCAAAACTTTGTCGAGTGGCTTGTAAATCATCGAGTTTGTTTGTGTCTTCACAAGTATCAAAAAGTAGGCTCCCGTATCATAGACTTATCAGCGCCTGGAGATTTGCGTTGGCAAAAAACACTGAACAGGCTTCAGGGGATTTTTCTTCTTGAAAAAAGGTGAAAGGTAAAAGTGGACATCATAACATCGTAGTAGGGATTTATATAAAATTGTACAAAATTCAGGTGGGCAAAATATGATTGATGACTTGACTAAATCGCGTTTATACAAAATGGAAATGGCACATACTACCGAAATTTGGGCGTGGCGTTTGTTAATTTATAGTTATATTTACTCCAACTCGCTTCGAATATTATATACACTTTACCCCATTAAAACGCAATCAGGGATTGTAAATTAGCGCCACACATGTGTGCTCGGAGACAAGAGGAAAAAAAGAAAAACAAAATTGAAAACTCAGATCTCGAAGGCAATATTCACATTTAAACAAAGGGTGTAAAAATAGATTTCCCCGGCTTCTGTGTTAATTTTTTCCACATGCCGGTTAGCCGACAACGATTACAATAAAATTTGATGTCTCATTGCTGCATAATGAGTTACATTTCCAATCAGGGATTGGAAAACGACACTGGTCCACATTTTTTGGCGCGACAGCTCCACAAAATTTGCATTGCCAATCTCTCATTAGACTTGATTGATTCCGTCATTAAATACAATTGACTAGAATTGACCAACAAATGTTTCCAATTCAATCGCAATGCCACGGCAATAACAAATAAATAAATAAATAATTCAGTAAATATTTTCTCGTGTGCTGATCTTTTGATCGCGATGAGGAGATCGGGGGATATATCTTTGGGGACTGAATTTAATTGGCAAAAAGTCGAGTCCAAGCATTTAATTGAAGACATATGTATGTATGTATTGTTTTTAATTGTTGCGAATTTTACTTATTTTTATGGTACTTTCGCTTTTGCCTTGACCAAATGGGCATTAACTTCGGACCCGCTCATATTCAAAATGGTAGTTATTGGGTCTTGTTTTCGTTACTTTCGGATCCAGGGATACAGCTAAATAAAACTAAAATTAAATTGTAATATTTTTCTTAGTGTAAACGTTGGAGATTGTTGATTAAACCCAAAAAAAGAGCATTTTGGCGTGTCAGGATGCGAATGTGCGAAATGTAACTGCGTAAATATGAGTCGTATTTATAGCGGTTTATTTACGCGTTGTTGTTGTGTTCGGAGAAACAAAGAACAACAACAGAGCGGCACGCACAAAGAAGATGCCAAATTCTATGTATCCCCGCGTTCCATTTTCTGCATTTTTTCTCCACGAAAGAGAAAGATTGGTAGAGAGAGGGAGAAAAACAAAACAAATTGAGGGTGGCGCAAAGTGAGAGCGTCAGCTGGCAATCTCCTCTCTGTCTATCTTCCTATCTCTTTCTCTCAATGGCATTCAGCCAGTGCGTGATAATCATGCACCGAGCACGTGTACATGACTTTGGTTTTGTTTGTGCTTGTTTCCCCCTGCTGTCTCCTTGCGAACTCCCATATTTCCATACAAACATCCACCGTTCCTCGCTCCACAAACACAAACAACAAGCAATCGGAAACTGATACAAAACACATAGATACAGCACGCATACCTTTTCATGCACTTACTGCAGAAAAATTTGCAAGTAATTGTACTATAAACCATAAATGTGTTATGCTTTTGAAAAGGTCTTGAGATCGTATTAGAATGATGTTAACCTGTGCGGGGAATAGTATACAGAACTTAGCAATATTAAAATTAAAAAAAAAAAACTGCTAAAATCGTTCCCCCAGCAAAACTGGTTGTTATCAAAGTAATAAGTTGTTTGTTTGTTTTGCTTTCCAATGGAGGGCACACAATGCAGCTTTATTGCACTGGGTCCAATCAATAGGCTAAATATTTGTTAGAGATCTACCAGTGAGTTGGTTATAATCTGTTACCACCCGCCGAGAACCCGACGTGACTAATGGGGCATCCTCGTCCCACCGTCTCCCTCGAGATCGTTGGAAAACGTTTGTCATCCAAAGTTCTATAAACAAATTTGTTGGCCACTTGGCAACGAAATCTAGAGGGTTCCGTTCTTGGAGAGGGCTTTTTCAACCAGCTCCTGAACTTTGTTTTGGTCATAAATATGTCGCACGCGTTGGCCTAATGCATTTGTTGTTCTTTATTAAATTGTTATGATTGCCACTGCTTTTGTGTTTGTTTTTCTCTCGACTACTGCGTCCTCGATGTTAATTCGAATGTGTAAACAAAAGATAAACAACAATCTTGTTCTCACACACTGGCGAAAAATTGTGATTTAATATAGGCAAAAATACATGTAAATAGGTTTTGCTATTTTCATTTTTAATTTGATCCTGACCTAACAAATTTACATGAGGGACACAAAAGCTAACAGCCTTTAAAGCCTGTTAAGCGATAAAGTTTGTTGACATTGGAAGCTAATAAAAACGATAAAAACAATGCATAATTTAAATCTTATTTAATGTTTTTTTCGAGTAGTGAATAAAAACAACGGGCTATAAATAAATATGGAACGTTCTGTATTCACAAAATATTGAAATGCATTTCTATAGATGCGAATATGGCCATGCAGTCCGAACAAATGAATAAACTCATTTCAAATGTTTCACGCATTCCCTGCGTGCTGTGTATGTGAGAGCGGAGTGACGTAGAAAGAAAATTTTATCAGAGGGATTTAGATATACAAATGTTAAAATTCAGTTAAAAAGTTTGAAAAGATTAATTTTGAGAACCCAAGTGTTCAGTTCTTAAATTTTCCTTAAACTTACCTTAAATTTAAACAAATTCGATTAAAAATTTGACTGATTTGTTGTTTGTGTCTAGCAATAAGACTTTTCCTGTAAAAGATTTTTAAAATAGCTACCCCTTTTACAACGCCACTGTGCGTGCTGTGTGCGTGTGCCTGTGTGAGAGTTCCGCTCGTTCCATTTCGTCACCGGCTTTTTTGCTTTTTAGCTGGCGCATCGACTGAAATCGTTTCAGATGTTCTTTGGAAGTGCGCTGGTCAAGACGTGAAAAAAACAAGCAAGTGCAGCTAAAAGAAAAATCTTGCCAATTTACAAGTAAAAGTGTTAACCAGTTTACCGTTGGTGTAAAAAAAACAATATACAAAGAACAAATACTTAAGAAAAGCAAAGAAAATAATAACGAAGGACATAAAAATGCCGGTCGATATCTACAGTCAACCTCACAATTTGCTCAGTTCAATAAGGTAAACTATTAATTGGCGTTGATTGGATTTTCTCATTCTCGCAATCGAGTTTTCCAGCCACACTAACCTATAAGGGTAAAAACAATATTTTAACATATTTAACCTCGAGAAACATTGATAAATTTTAGAAGTTTAACCGTCATAAGTGTAAGGTGGAAAGATGTTCTCTTGGTTGATTGATTGCAAAACATAGCGATCCTCAGTTTTTTTGTGCATCTGTGTTCAGTTCTGCTGAAAAAATGAAAGTGCAAGTGATGTAGACTTTGCTCGTTGGTTTTCGTCGCTTTTCCTTATCAGTCAGCAATATGCACTAATTGAAACGCCAGACACCAACCAGACTAATATCGTTATTGGCCCTCACACTTTATCTACCAAATTTATTAGCCATAAATTGCCAGCTTTTCTCGCATATTAACCAAATCAAATGTGCGATTCTGACGATACTAGTTATCTGTTAATTAAGGCTTTGGCCAGTTCATTGAAGTGAGGGGATCCGTATCATACAACGATTGCTGCGTCGATTTGTCAATGAACCGGGGCATATCTCTGTATTTATGAAAACCTGCCCACTCAACCTTTCAGAATAAGCCCACTCCACACAATAAAATTACACCACACAAAAAAATGCTAGAATTTGTATGGAAAATGCTGAATTGTTGCTGGCATTGAAAATCAAGATTATGGTAGAAGTGGTTTGTATATAGGAAAGGCAGCCCGAGAATACGAAATAGAACTCGCATATCATGTTGTGGTATTGAAACTATTGAAAAGTACGCAATACCAACGACCTCGGATATGTAATACGTACATACATATGTGTAAGGGATCAATTTATAATTTTATGGCGTAAATTTTGACCAATAAACATTCTGGACAACACTTTAAAATCAAATAGAGTGTATGGTATGAATTACTTTGTTAAATAAATTCCTATTACTATTAGTTTCCAGATAAAATGGGTAAAGAGGTCAATTTGAAAAAACAGAATTTATTTGGCAGAAGTTTTAAAATTAAATTTAAATAAAATTTAGCTAATGACAAGCGGTAGAGCGATCGTTTAAGGTATATACGAATATAGTAGTATATATTCTTAGAATGAGCAAGGCAAAGTTTATTGACCACATCATATACATAGATCCATAAGTATTTTTAGTCCGAAAAATAGAACAAGTCTAATGTATATTATCCATTCCTTTGTCTGATTGCAGCGGAACATCAGATACCTCGTTGTCGTTGAACTCACTGTCCCTGACTTCCGCTCTGCCGCCGACGGATCCTGATCACCACAATCCACACAACATGAACAAGCTGTGCCGCCAAGTGTCAATTGAGTCGCCCGGCCCGGGTGCCAAGAACTGCGTCTTCAACTTCTTTGTGCCCATCGAGGACACGCCGGCGTTGGGCGCCCGCATCCGGATCGTTTGCGCCGGAGCCTGCTACCGTCGTCGGGACCGCTCCAATTCAATAACCAGCATGTCATCGGTTTCGTCGGAGCTAAGCGACTACTGTCCATCGGTGAACTCGATGTCCTCGCCGGCCCACCAGGGCATCCGGGAGGGATCCTTCTTCCCCGGCTTCGAGGTAGCCGGTGTGATCGAGTCTCTAGGCTCAGAGATCACTGAGGCCAATAACCGCGGCCTGCGCATTGGACAGCGCGTGATTGTCTATCCGTTCGACGAGACTCCAGCCGGCTACGCCGAGCTCCTGGTTGTTCCTGATCTGAAGCATGTGGTGCCGATCCCCGACAGCCTGCCCATGGAGGTGGCCGCCATGCTGCCGACAGGCGCCCTCCTCGCCTGGAACGCCGTCTTTAAGGCCCAGGCGGTGGTCACACAGATCCTCAGCCAGCGGGCTGCCACGGAGCCGAAGCGCAAGCCCAAGATCCTTATCGTCGGCACCGGCGGACTGGCACTCTGGGCCGTGCGCATCGCCTCCTATCACTTTGCCACGTCTGGAGCCGACGACGTGGACATCACAGTGGCCAGTCTCAGGGACGAGGGCTTCCGCTTGGCCACGGAGATCAAAAAGTAAGTAGACTAGTTAGGGACTCATAAAACATCCATAATTAGCCAGAAAGAATGTTGATACAAAAGATATTCTAATGCTCGTTCTGTAATACTTGAGTTATTCCTTCAAGTACTAAACAAACTTATCTTTTTAGTGTCAGCGTGGTGCAGTGGAACGAATGCCTGTACGAGCCGCAGCTGATCGAGCGCACAAAAGACGTGTGCGGTGGAGCCGTGGACGTAGTGATCGACTTTGGCACAACTTCCAGGAGTCTGCACCGCTCGATGCACTGCCTCTCGAAGGGCGGCGTGGTCTTGATCAGCGACGAGGTGGCAGAGAAGCTGCTTCCCAAGTTCTCGCGGCTGTCGGAGCAGTACCAGCAGGAGATCATCCCCATTTCAAACGGCACAGCCGAGCAGCTAGCGGAGGTGGTGGAGCTGGTGGCCAACAAGAAGATCGAGCCGCCGCCGCACTCCGTTTTCCCCTGCGAACAGGCAGCTGAGGTTATCGCAAAGCTGTGCAACTCAGAGATCCCTGGACGCGCCATCCTCAGGTTCCACGACATAGAGTAGGAAACTTGAAAGAGGAGCTAGAAAAAGGGAGGAAGACGCCTCCCCTAATCAAGGCATTAACTCATTCAATATGGATATCTGTTAGTTGTATTCAGAAAACACCCGACAAAACACTGCAACCTGCAACACTCTCGAAGCGGATTCAAAATTGCTTATTTTGTAGCCGGCAATTGTTTTGTACCCTTAATTTTTGGACTGCTGACGACCTCCTCGTTTCATTGATTTAGCGTTTTAAGCATTTTTAGTATTATGTACATATAGATTGTGATTTATTTTTATTTGTAAGCAAACCAAACACATGATTTTACTTTTGCAAAGTCACCAATTACATCACCACATTAGCCAGAATCGAGATTCGTACATGCTTCTTAAATGATTTTCGATTACGTACAAGACCCAAGCAGAAGCGGATTAAAGAATAAATGTTATACCTACTATAAACAAAAATTGTTATGCATGCGATGCAAAATGTTTGATTCAATTGCTTGATGTTTGTACTCATTACGTACCCAACATTATATTCTACTCTTATTCACAAATAAAAACCATAAATTATCAATTCATCGGTCAATGTCATCTAGGAAGAATATGAAATCTGCATTTGCGGGATTTTGGCTTTGCAGAATGACTTAACTGTTTCATTTACGAAATTCTAAATTCTTATTTAAACAATAAGACTGCTAAAGGATGTTCTCCTTTTTTGAGATTACCATAAGGGCAAGATAAGCGTTATAACTAAATATTTATAGTACGAGTATAAGGCCAAGGGCGTCGCCAGCCGATGGGGGCAGCTGACCCCCCTTGGCGACGCCCTTGTATATTGCTTATATTTTCCATACAAGCTAGGTTTTTTTATTCTAGGCTTTCCCTCTTTTTCCTTTTGTAGGTTTTATTAAATTGCACAAAAATAGTTCGAGGACTTTACCATATCAACAGGTTTTTTTTCAGTTAAACATTTTAAAACATTTGATTAGAATAGTACATATTTATCGCTGCTTTATCTTGTTAAACACTGTCGGTCTTATTTACAATATAAAAATATTAATTTGCGTTTGATATAGCAAAATAAATTCCACGATATTAAATTTTCAAATGGGTTATCGGCATCGCCGATAAGAAATCGATTACTTTTAATCAAGTTAGCAGTCCGGTTTTGAATTATATAGTGCTGAAAAGCGCCAAACGTTAAATCGCGCCAAAAAACTGTAAACGGCGCGACAAGCTGATCGAAGAAGAGGAAACTAGTCGAAGTGCTACAAAATAGATCGGAACCTAAATAAATTATTGCTGACGTCGGCGAATGTTTGATAAACGAGATGGTTAACAAAGAGAACGCCCTCAGTGTGGGCCAGCAGGTGAAGTGGATCGGAGCTCATGACGCAGTGCAGCCGGTAAAGAATCTCGAGCACAAGAACGTGTTCTTCTACCAGAAGTGTATCTACGGTCCGCTGACTCTGACGGTCGGCGAATTCATATTGGTGTCCAATGCAGATGCAGCCGAGCCGGACACCGTAAGAGGCTGTGACGTGGCTAGGATCTTGTACATGTATGAGCTGCGCGAGCTTACCGACCGCGAGCCTTACCGCGCCATTGTCCAGTGGTATTCCTGGCCAAGGGCTATTCCCCACAATAAATTCGACGACGACAACGTGGCCATCGACTTCAGCCTGGAAGTGGTCGAGGAGCATCGCCCATACGACAACGACGTAGCCCTTGGCGCCATCTACCGTAAGTGTATCGTCCTGGAAGGCACTTCGAAAATCTCGGCGCAGGAGATTCTTAACCGCCACTTGGGCAAAGTTAAGACCACAGCCTGCCCCATGTTTGTCAGCCGATACAGGTTTGTCAAGGTGAAGCGAAGTTATCGCTTGATTCCCTTGGAAATTCACCTAGAGGAGCCGGAGGACAAACCCCGTTTAACACGGAAATCGCTAACTGCCACAAAGAATACAAACGGTCAGCTTCTGCCCGCAAGAATGCCGCATCTGAAGAGGCAGGAGCAGGGGTGGAAAAGCGACGGCGTTCCTCTACGGCGGCGGCCAGTTCTGTGGAATTCGTCGATGTCAGCTACTTCAACTGCGAAAACAAGGTATCGCCCATTAAGATCGTGGGTGGGCGCAGTGTAGTGCGTCTGTCGGAAAAGAAGAAGGCGGCATCGGAGATTAATGCCAACTATCTGCCGGCTTCGCCGCTTACCGAAAAGAATGCCAAAGTTGAGACGCCGAAATCCCGAGCTTCGGCAGCAAGGCGCAACCTCAATCTCAGTTTGGATCGGGGAGCAGACACCACCGCCGACTCAGACTGCCTCAATTACTCGATTGTTCAGCAAACCCCGGATCCCAAGACACCCTCCAACGAGATGAAGATCAAGCTGCGCATCTCAGAGAGAAGACGTTCGGTTCGGCTTGCATCCACGGACGAGGATCCCTTGTCGCTTGAAGAGCTCAAAGAAGCTCCCAATACCCAGGCACGCAAGCGATTGGGCGTATCAAATGGCGATATCTACCACACGCCCACAAAAAAGTCCAAGGAGCTGCTGGAACCAGCGACGGGCAATGAACAGACGCCATCAACGAGGCGCAAGAGTATTCTTAAATCAGCCACCAGCCGATTGGGTAAGTAGAAGTTTTAGTTTTAGTTTATCATGCTTGAATAATCTATTTTGATTGTTTTAGCCGACGGCACTCCCAGACGAAGTATTCATTTGTCCAATATTGTGGAACAGCGCGTGTTCAAGGACGATGACATTATATCCACTCCGAAAAGAGGCCGGCCTAAAAAAACAGTCCAGGATGACGACGAGGACTACTCACCGAAAAAAACTGTTCAAAAGACGCCCACGCGATCGCGCCGCTCCAGCACCACAACAAAAATAGCGATGACTCCCAGCAAAGGAATAGCCACAGCCGCAACAGCAGCCCCAATGACGCCCTCGCAGAAGATGAAGAAGATTCGGGCCGGCGAGCTTAGTCCTACCATGCAGCAGCGCACAGATCGGCCTGCAAAGGAGACTAGCAAATCACAGCTGGAGCTGGCGAGGGAACAGCTTCACGTGTCCGTCGTGCCCAAAAGTCTGCCCTGCCGCGAGCGGGAGTTCGACAACATATACGCGTTCCTGGAGGGCAAGATCCAGGATCAGTGCGGTGGGTGCATGTATGTGTCGGGAGTTCCGGGCACTGGCAAAACAGCCACCACCACCGGTGTAATACGCACCTTGCAGCGTCTAGCAAATCAGAATGAGCTGCCCGCTTTCGAGTTTCTGGAGATAAATGGCATGCGACTAACGGAGCCGCGTCAGGCCTACGTTCAGATTTACAAACAGCTCACGGGCAAAACTGTATCATGGGAGCAGGCACACTCACTGCTGGAAAAGCGCTTTACAACTTCAGCACCACGAAGAGTAACCACTGTGCTGCTGGTCGACGAGCTTGATATCTTGTGTAACCGGCGCCAGGACGTGGTCTATAACCTGCTTGACTGGCCCACCAAGTCGGCGGCCAAACTGGTGGTGGTTACCATAGCCAACACTATGGATTTGCCTGAGCGGCTGCTGATGGGTAAGTGTAATTTCCAAAACTAGGATAAAATTTGGAAAAATTTAATAAAATCTCAATTTGTTTTTAGGCAAGGTTACTTCTCGGCTTGGACTCACCCGGCTTACCTTCCAACCGTACAGCCACAAGCAGTTACAGGAGATCGTCACCGCACGTTTAGGTGGATCGGAGGCGTTCAAGGGCGAGGCCGTGCAGCTGGTGGCACGCAAGGTGGCGGCCGTCTCTGGAGATGCTCGTCGGGCGCTAGATATTTGTAGGCGGGCCACTGAAATCGCCGATACAGCCCAGGTCAAGTGCGTGACCATGCTGCATGTGCAGCAGGCGCTGGCGGAGATGATAGCTAGTGCGAAGGTGCAGGCCATCAAAAATTGCTCGCGGCTGGAGCAGATTTTTCTGCAGGCTGTGGCAGCGGAGGTTACACGAACTGGCGTCGAGGAAACGACCTTCATGGGAGTCTACATGCAGGCCGAGACGATCGCTGCGTTCACTGGTGTGGCCTTACCGCCGCCAGGACGTGCCCTTCGCTTGTGCGCCAAACTGGGCGCCGAACGTCTAATAATCAGCGAGCACTCGCGCAATGATCTCTTCCAGAAAATCTTGCTTAACGTCAGCGCTGATGATATTCACTACGCCCTCCGCGTGGGAGAAGTGGCCAGTTAAGAGAATACTTAAAGAGCAAAGATTGGAAGGTAACCTGGGAAGTTCTTAGTCAATTCATTTGCAATTTTACATTCTGACTTCCACTTATAACACTAAAATGAAAACTGCAAAAGTGGCGAATTTCGCCCTTCTATTCGTCATCAATCATCTTTGTAATAGCTTATGCATTTTTAAATTAATTCTTAGTTTTAAGCATCATGTTTAAACAATCTAAAGTACAAACTCGTTACTATAAAAACCAAATAAAACACCAGCACAGTGTAACAGTCATAGAGTACTTTTGGGGAAAAAACGGAATAGATGAAAAGGTGGTAGCGAAAGCCTACCAACAGAAAGAGGTAGAAAGCCGCCGGCAACATGATAAGCGCGGCGTAGAGTGGAGCTATCAGTGAATCCGCAGCAATGGAATAAGGCGGCTGCAGATGCATGATGCCGACACTCCGCAGATCAGAGCGCAGAGTGTGGACAACCAAATAAAGGAATGCATGAATCTCCGCACTGTAAGTGTTGAGGGTGACGAAAAGGCCAACGATTACTGGGTTGTAACTAGTTTGCCCGATGTAGCCTGGCGTCAGGTCGATCGTGGACAAGCTGTTCGAGTTGCCCTGGTAAAAAAAGAACATTCTGGCCAGGAATATGGTCATTATGATCTTATACACGTGCACCAACCGCACGGAGAACTTTCGGGTACTGGTCCCGAAAACATCGCACAGCTTGTAGGTTTGCTGCAGGGCCACGAGAAGCACTGGCAACAGTAGGATATTTTGGACCTTTTGTAGAAGTGCAGCTAGCAGCAGGGAGCTGGTGAGGTTCGTCTGGAGCAGCTGCAGCAGCACACTTTTGGGAGGAGCACTTTCGAAACTCTGCGTTTGAGGCAGAGCTGCACGGTAGCCCAACACAAAAACCAATGCCAGACAGCACCAGAAGATGACCAACGTGGGCACCATGAGTTTAGCACTGGAAATTGAGTGAGAGATTAGTTTAGTTTTGTTATATAGTTCAATTCAAACATACGCGGCATACTGTGGGACCTCGATGAAGTGCACCTGACCGTTCAGTCCGCGAAAGCAATAAACCATAAACAATGCTGCTGCACTGGCCACCGACTGCGGCAACTGGCTGTGACGATGCAGGCGCGCCCACAGCAACAACAGTGAGAATATCATTATTGTACTTCGGATGGCCTGCAACCTGTGTATATAGCGCATCAATGTGAGCAGCATGAGCATTACGAAAACTTTGCGCATCTGCCAAAGACACGTTGATGCAATGGTGTACAGATGACGACCATCTAGTTCCACGTTAGTTTTAGTGATGCGCCGTCGCAGCGTTCGGAATGCAGTCAGCAAGATAAGGGTATTACCCAGGTAATACCAGGTCTTATACTCGTACTCAATGAACGACGAGGAACCAAGTGTTAAGGTGCGAATAGCAAAACAAGCTAGCAGAGGTAGCGGCAACGGAATGGAGATCTTTAGGCGCCGTGTGTATATCGGAGGCAGTGCAATCTTTAGCAGCGCCTGCGCCACATCAATTATTAAATAAACAGCAATGGCAATAGGTGCCATAAGCAGAATGCTTTGGAGCATGGTGCTGGTTAGGATTATATCCAGTGCATGACTGGCCACATTTAGAAGGACTGCCGCAATCGCGGAAACTAGAAGCTGTCCCCATTTCAAACTGTCCAACTGAAGCTGTTCAGTGAGATCCAAATACAACACGCTGATCACAGTATGGAGGGATGTCTGGAAGATCAACAATTTTTTGATGTAACCATAGTTTTAAACTGGTCTTTAAACATACCGCTGTCGTTAAGGCGAGTCCTATGGCCATAAATCCGTAGTCAAACTTAACAAGGGATTCAGAGAGCAGACCCGAAATCTCACGAGCCACCCGCATGTAATTTAGCTTGGCATTCTGGTAGAACACCTGACTAGCTCCACCAAGCAGCAATTTCTTGTGCAGCAATGTAGCATTCTGATACCACGTGTAGAAATCTGAAGGATCAAGTAAAGAGTATTATTATGGAAACCGTCTACGCGACTACGTTCTCACCACTCCGATGAACTTTTTCATGACCGAACTTTACACGCGCCTTGTTGAGCAAGTGATGGGCGTTGTAAAAATAAGCGTACATCTGGTACTCCAGGGACAACGAGGTCAGCATCTCTGGAATCAAGCAACCGATGGATAGGGTAGGTATCTCAACAGACAGAAGCACTGAGAGAGTGGGCGCTAAGTCGATTTGGTTGTAGCGTTTCGTTGCAGCTGAACTTAAACACAATTTATATAAAAAATAGATTAGGGATATGACTCCCAAAGTAATACCAAAGGCTTACGTGGTCTGGCTGCAATTGTTAGAGTACAGATAAAGAGGTACCAGAGTTTCGGCTGGCGTATTTCCGCCATGTCCACCACCATCAGCCATGCCGTGATCTCCCGTCAGCAAAAGCATTTTATTTGTAAAACTCTGTAAAAAGAACGTTGTTTTGTAAATACGCCTTACATAAATTTTCTAATAGTGGACCTTGTGTTTCAATATTTTCTGCACCACTTCATCCATTTCCCTAAGCTTAAGCGGGATCCTGGGACTGGCATTTCCTTCAACATGGCCGATGTGGTCCAGGCCCAGATAGTGTAAAATTAGCAGGGTCCAGTCATTAATTTCCAACTCCGCCTCCAGGGTTTTGGTCACATTTCTATCTCCTTCGTAAAAATCGTTTACATAAAAAGAGTCATGGTTTTCGGCTTGCCGCGTGAACTCGCTGGGAAATAGTTTTACCCAGGTGTGATCACCGGCAAAGGTAATAAGTCGATTATGGTGATTCAGGCGGTGCAGCAAGGAGTCCTGCAGTTGCTGTGTGTGGCCCACGTTCAAGGCAATGTCAATGAAGTTAGACAGGGTGCCGGTGGTGATGCTCTTAAGTCGAGGCATTGTCACCGTCGGAATGTCTACATGAAGAATCAGCTTCTCGCAGGCTCTTGAATGAGCCACCGGCATAGACGTGGCATTCGGGAAATCATCTCGCAGAGCATCGATCAGTAGCAGTACGAAGGAGTCATAGGCAGGTGGTGGTGGCGTCAGTCTGCAAATGGTAAGTAACCAGCGTTATCGGTCTTATCTCAACGAATATTACCCATATACTTACTTGACGCCGTGCAATGTGGTGGGCCGGCCTTCAGGCACGGTGCTCTGGTCTTCTGCCACGGAGTAGGAGGCCGGAAAGAAGCCGATCAGAAACAGTACTGCGCCGCAGAGGAACAACGAGAGCATGCTGATGGTGTAAACCAGCCGACCCTTGTGCTGCTCCATTGTATCGTTTTCATTGGAAGTTCTCCTCCACTAAAAAAAACCAACAAAACAACAACACCGAAAAATGCCGCCTGTCAGCTGGAAGAAAAATATAAACACTAGCCAATCGATAACCGCAGCATGCTATCGATGAGCGACAAGAACACTTTTCAAGGGCGTAGATTTAGGGTTTTTGTGTCTTGCACTTAATAATAATAATATAATTTAGAAAATGTGTGCTGTCAAAATATTTTTAAATTTCATTTTAAGCTTTCATTACAAACTTAATTTAAGCGCTAATATCAACCATTTTATTTTATTAGTTGGATTCTCTAACAAAATAACCTCAAGTAGATAAACAAACAAAAAATGAATAATATAAAAAAAAACTTTAAGTAACATAAACAAACAAAAGAATTAAATCTAATCAAATGCTTCCATTTCAAAAAATCAATACCAAATATGTCATAAACCCCTTTACGATTTATTTAAACTACACTCATGGCTTCCAATTAGTTAGGATATAAACAAACGCTTCTGATTTTTGTTCCTAACTTAAAATGGAAACTTGCGGCCTTATTTGTGTAAGTGGGGACTACGAGAAGTTTTTGATGAGCTGCTCCCAATGTCCCACGATTGTGGAGGTTGCTCAGTGGCAGGAATTTGTGACCCACATCCGCAACGTGCATAGCAAACACGAGTTGATCCAATTTCGGGAAGATAGTGCTGAAATAGAGGAATTCGAAATGGAATTTAAACAGGAGCATTTAGCTGGGGAACCACAAACGCAAGAACTGATGACTGGGAAAAAGGAATCAGAGGAGGAGGCTAACATAGAGCTCGACATAGAAGCAGTTGGCTCTTCGATTGCCGCGCCAGAGGAGTCTGATCTTTCAGAAGCTTCATGTCAGCAGGAGTCCGACCAGGAATCGGAGCAAAGTGGGCAAACTTCAGAAAGAGTTACATTGTATACTCTGCCAACATATAAGGTATTCGCGTAGAATAAGACAAATACATCAAAATAACCCAGTCTGGTGCTTTAGTTTCTACCATCCTTTTTTCGCCGGGATCCTAGAACTTTAAAGTTTATAGAGCTCTACAAAACACATCCTTGCCTTTGGAACCCAGAAAATAGCGACTACAAGGAGCCCCGGGCATGCAAAGAAGCTCTAAAGCAAATGCAAGCGGATTTGGAGACCTCGGAGTCCATATTCCTAAACGAGATTACACTGAAATTGGCCATCAAAAAAATACACACGCAGTTCAACACCGTTCACAAGCGAGTACTCTCTGGAAATCAGAAACCTTATTCATTGCCTTTTAGTATCTACAATCTATGCAGCTTCCTGAAGGCAAGCAAAGATGACCAAGAGGCTAACAAAAACGATAAGATCAAGGCAAGAAATTGAAACTAGTTACAACAAAATCCAATAAAAACCTACCTTTATTCAACAGCTGGACTTTTCGAAAAAAAACAAGGTGACCACCGACCTGATAGAGATGTATGCCAACTTTCCGCAACTGTATGATTCTACGCATAAGGAGTTTTCTAACATAAATTCACGAAAACAAGCATATGAAAGCATGGCAGCGGAGATCTCTGTGCCCAATGAGGACATCAACAGCGATGACATCTTTCGCGCGATCCAAAATCTTCGTCAGTGGTACTATAAGAGCGCCAAACATCCCATTAATGCTGTTAGTGAGGGCGAGAAATTCTACATGGAGGTGTGCCAATTCATGCCGCCAAAAATGTTCAAACAGCGACTGGTCTGCCAGATCTGCCAGCAAGTCACTTTCTCGGATCACGTACTGCAGTCACATATATTCAAGGAGCACAACATTGGCGAGCTTCCGTTCAAGTGCACTCTGTGCGACCGAAGTTTTATGATGCGTGGTGAGCTGACAAACCACACTAAGAGGGTCCACATCGGCAAGACACACAGGTGCACCCACTGTGAGAGGACATTCGCTGTGCCTTCGGACCTGAGGCTGCATATCCGCACGCATACGGGTAACAAGCCATACATCTGCGAGCACTGTGGCAAGGCCTTCCGACTTAGATCCCAAATGAAGCTCCACGTTACTGCCATTCACACCAAAATCAGAGCCTTCAAGTGCACCATGTGTCCCAAGGACTTCAAAAAAAAGGTCCACCTGACAGATCACGTTAAAGGCCATCTGAATATCCGTGACAAAATCTGCAATGTGTGCGGCAAAGCATTCTACAGCGGTCATTCTCTCATCCGTCACCGGCAGATTCACTCCGATGTAAAGAAGTTCGTCTGCAAACTGTGCGACTCCAGATTTTCCCAATTCGTGGGTCTTAATACGCATATGAAACGCACCCACAACATTGTTCGCAACAACTCTCAAAAGCCTAAGGAGGCTACGGAAGCCGACCACTAAAGTCGGTTAAATATTTAATCTTAAATTAAATATTTAAATATAAATACTTTTTCATTTTATTATTTTATTAACTCATATCCCAGGAGGGAAAACCCATCTAGCTAGGGTATATGTGATTTTCTTCTAAATTATGTTTTTTGGAACCTCTGCCAATTTTTAAGCAAACATTTTTGTAGATGTGCATTATTATATGTACTTACATCAATATAAATCAAGCAGAAAAAAGGTTTTTTTTAATACATATTTGAAAAATATTCCGATAGATGCCGTTACGTCTCGCGATATTCCAACTGATGTATTTCGATTACATTTCATCGCTATGCAACACTGTCAAAAACGTAAAGGCATCGTATCGTAAATAAACGCGGATTTAGTCAGAATATTGTTCATTTTCTTGAATTGGGACCGCCAACACGAGCATGGAGGTGTGCGGCAGCGTGGTTACCAACTCCAAGTACGAGCTATTCCGGCTGAAGTGCATATACTGCACGATAGAGAGCGAACTGAAAGATTGGGAATTGTTCATCGTCCATGTGAAGACCGCCCACTACTGTGAGGAAGAGGACCAAAATCCAGTTGATACAAAACAGGACTTGCCAGCGGAAATATACGCTGCAGACACCGCCATCACCTATGGCCCTGACGATTTTTTTGAAGTAATCGAAAACAATAACACCGAGGATCAATGGCTTCAGCCCGATGGCACTGTAAGGCTCTAAAATGTAAATCCTTATTTTTTTAATTACTTCTGCTTTGTGTTCTACAGGATGTTCAATACCTAGAGGACGCCACCGCTTGGTCGGATCCCACAGTCGATTTTTGCGAATTTATACCGGAGGGAAATTCGGCCGAAAATCCTACAGGAGATACAACCACAAACATGGGTGATGACTCTCAAAATCACATCCCTTTAAACACGGACGACGATGAAGTCGACTGCAGTGACTTCTATATGTCTGAAGATGACCTAGCACCACCAAGAAGACCTGGACGGCCGCCCAGACGAAAAAGACCTGGACAGGTTTTCAAGGTGATCATGATCAAGAGCCATTCATTTGAAAATCGTCAAACTAAACTATATTCTTTAGTTTAAAGTGTCCTTCACTCGAAGCAATCCACGGGTTCTGCATTTGATTCACGCGTACAGAGAGCATCCATGTCTGTGGAATCCCTCTGATGAACATTACAAAGATGATCCAGCGCGGAATATGGCCTACGAGGCTATAATGGAACGTATGGACAACAAGGCCAACGTTCTTTTTAACTTAGATGAATTGAAGAGAACGCTCGAACAGCTGCACGTTCAGTATACCCTAGCTTTGGAGACAAAACAAAAAGGAAAGTTAGTCGGACTGGCAGCGCGGTACTTTGCTAAGTGTGATTACCTTAGTGTGGCACCCACCGTAACTCCCAAAGACGCAGAAGAGGACGACGACTTGACTGTAATAAAGGTAATAAAATATCAACATTCTATTTGACCCAATTTAGTTGAAACCGTTCATTGTAGCTTAACTTTAAGGAGGAAAACCTGGTCACCAGTGCTTTCATCGAGACATACGCTAATTATCCCGGTCTGTACAACAACGAGCTGTCAGACTTCGGATCGGTGGAGGCGCGCGCGAGTGCTTACCGAAAGATGGCCAAGGAATTCCAGCCAGTAGTGAAGTGCAACGAGACGGACATTTACATTGCGGTCAACAAGCTGCGCCGCTGGCTATACGACGCCATGCGTCGCCTGAAATCCAAGGAGCTGATTCAGAAGTGCAGCAAGCAGGAGGTGCAGTACCTGCGCATGTGCAGCTTTCTGCCTGCGAAGGGATCGGAAAGCCAGGTTCTGTACTGCGACTACTGCGAGAAGCGCTTCCACGGAGACTACAACCTGAGAGTGCACATCTTCAAGGCTCATCAGTTGGGCGACCTCCCCTACCTCTGCAACCTCTGCCCGAGACGCTTTGACCGGCAGGTGGACATGGACAGGCACAAGCTGCGATCGCACTTCGAACGAAAGCTCAAGTGCCAGTACTGCGAGAAGACCTTTGCAGTGGACAACGACCTAAAAGTACACACGCTAATTCACACGGGCGAGAGACCACACGTCTGCGACATCTGCGGCAAGACATTCCGGCTCAAGCTGCTTCTGGACCACCACGTCAACGGTGTCCACCTTAATATACGCCCCTATAGCTGCGACATGTGCAGCAAGACCTTTCGAAAGAAGTTCGAGTTGGCCAACCACATCAAGGGGCACTTAAATATTCGTGATAAGAAATGTGAATACTGCGAAGCCACATTTTACGATCATTCTTCGCTGTCCAGACATCGCCGGAGTCACAGGGAGGGAATGAGTTACTGACTAACTTAATCCTTATGCTTTTAAATCATTAGCTTCACGTCATATTTTCTTTGTCAGAAAATAACTTAAGCTGTCGAGAAGCATTTAACAAATAATTAATGTTAATCATAAATTAAACGTCTCCCTATAAGAAAAATATATGAAAATGTTCGAATTGTGTCTCATTTATAATTTTCTGAATCAACGATAAACTTGAAATTAAAATGATTTAAAGTGGTAATTAAAAATTTCATAAACAACGATTATAATTGTAATATATATAAATAACATTTATTTAAGAAATACAAAATGTAGGTTTTCAAAATTAAGCATTGGATATTCGACTCGATTTCTTATCAATCAATTTCTTCGAAGTAATTTTCCAACACTAAACAGCAGGTGCTTATCGATACATGGCTTTGTTGTGCGTGCTTGCATTGGAATTTTTTTGTTTGGATGTAAAGTATGGTGATTTGCGGCAATATTTTGGCCAAGAACAACTACGAGCATTTTGTGCTGTCTTGTCTGCACCAAAATGAGTGCTCCGTGGAAATGGAATTCAGACGGTGGCGGGAGTTCATTATGCATGTCAAGGAGCACCAGAACACGATATCAGAAACGCAGGAAGAACTGGATGCTTCCGGATGCATTTCTTCTGCCGAAAGCGAGACCGAGATTAAGCCAGCAAAAGTGTTTATAATGGAGGAGCCCCGGGAAGACTGCCTTGCCGAGGATATGTATGTGGATCTGCCCGTATCCTCACAGGACGAAAGCGCAAGCGGAGAGGAAGACGTGGCGGATTACCCTTCCATAGCAGTTGACTGCGAACTAGACACCGGCAATTCAACAAATTACGTTCCCCTTTCCAAGGTAAGATACTGTCTTTACCGCAAAACATAAATATTTATTTATCGAGTTATTTTACATTCTGGCAGTTTAATCCCACGTTTTACAGAAGAAGTCCACGAATCACTCAGTTTATCGAGCTCTACAAAAATCAGACCTGCTTATGGGATCCTGCGGATGAGTCGTACAAGAACAAGGAGAAGCGCACAGCAGCCTACGAAGAGATGCTGAAGCAGTTGAAGGCCACCGCAAACCTCCACCTCACATCCTACAAACTTAAGAAATGCATTGCCAGTCTGCACGCCCAGTATGCTGCGATTACGCGGCAGAAAAAAACCCAAAAGCTGACCAAAGTACCACTCTATTATCACAAGAAGTACGGCTTTCTCGCAGATCGTGGATGCCCCGATGAAGCCGATAGCGATGAAGATGACAGCGATGGAAAGATAAAGGTGAGCTGCTAATAAATTATAAGCCAATGCTTCAATTTTACCTCTCGACGACAGCTCGTGTTTACGGAGGAAAACCGACTGACCACTCTTTTCATTGAGCTGTACTCCAAGTATCCGCATTTGTACGATCCGACGCACAAAAACTTCTCCAATCTAAGTGAACGCAAGTCATCACTCATTGAGATGACCGATTTACTAAGTGTGGAGATTTCGCTGGGCTTAATCAATCACTATGATGTTTACGATAGTATTCAGAGCATGCGCCAGTGGTACTCGCGCCGAATAAAAACCCTAACGGATGTGCAATCAGTGGGCCTGTCGCTAGCCGAGAAACGGTACATCGAGTGGTGTAGGAGTTTCATGCCCACCAAGACATTCCGCCAGAAGCTAAAGTGTGAAGTTTGTGAGCAAGCCTTCAGCACGGATCACGCGCTACAGGCTCATCAGTTTCGGGATCACAAGATGGGCGAAGGCGGCTGGTTCCGTTGTACGCTATGCGAGCTGAACTTCGACAGAAGATGCCACCTGCAGCAGCACATCCAGCGTGTACATATGAGCAAGGCGTTCGCCTGCGACATCTGCAACCGGAGCTTCGCCTTTGGCAACCAGCTTGCTAGCCACAAGCGCACCCACGACGAGAAGCACGTGGCCAAGCCGTTTGTCTGCGAGTTTTGCGGAAAGTCGTTCAAGCAGAAGATACAAATGACCACGCACGTGACGGCGGTGCACACAAAGATCCGGGCCTTCAAGTGCGACATGTGTCCCAAGGACTTTCTGACCAAGCGCGACCTGAAGGACCACGTAAAGGCGCACCTTAACATCCGCGACAAGGTGTGCGAAGTCTGCCAAAAAGCCTTTACCAATGCCAACGCGTTGGTCAAACACCGACACATCCACAAGGAGAAGACGTTGCAGTGCTCCCTCTGCACCACGCGCTTCTCGGAGCGGGTGAGCTTGGGCGTTCACATGCGACGCACCCACAAGATCATCAAGAGCACTCTGAAGGTGGCTGAGCAGACAAACGACGCCCTCTTTTCACACACATTCCCCCTGCCCCAAGACATTTCCAACAAGTGAAAAATATTTATCCATGTTAGGCATTTATATTTAGAAAATAAGGTTTACATTTGGGTATAATTTTAAAAATGCACCATTTCTGATAACTCGCCAAGGTAACTTTAAAGTGATGTATTTTAAAAATATCAATCAGGCTTAAAAATCTTTTACATGTAAAAAATAATATAATATTTTAGATACATTTTGACTTAAAACCTTATGCTAAACCTAACATTTCGGATTTAAAAAATTAATTTTTTTATTATTTTTTTTCATTTAATATTTCTAAACTTAATTTAAAAATGAACCATTTGGATATTTAAAAAAAATACAATTTTTTCATTTCATTACATATTTGTTTATTTTTATTGAAATAAAATTTTTTTATATTTTGGTTCGGGATAAATAATAATTAATTTTTGCTCTCAAATATATTGTAACGAAAGTATTATTTTTTTACTATAAATTTTTTATGAGTATTTTTTATAATAAAACTCGGGCTTCACATTTTCAAGAAGATCTTTATTTTACAGCTTTCAAATTTAATAGGAATTAAGATCACCAATTGGGGAGGGTACTTCATAGCATTATCTTTTTGCCTATAATCATTTCTAAACCAGTGTTCGGGATGGCTGGGATCGGTATCCTGATTAAACTTCCATATCCATTCAAAATATTCCATATTTTCTTCCTCAGCGTATGAGATGCGTATGAAGCAAAACTGTCTCAATATATTAATATGGGCCAGAGCCCACTTTTTTTCTACTCAGAGAATACAAAACTTACAACAGAGCATATTTTTTTTTTTAATTTGGTCGATATTTTTACTTAACAAATGGATATTTATGTCTTTAAGGTATTTTTTAGGTGTTTTGAAGATGGGAACGATTTATGTATATAAGCTTTTGATCTTGTTAAACATCGTTCGTTACCTACTTCGTTACCTTCCTTTAAATGGATAGCTGCAAAAACTTTCATTAGCTCTAGAATTTTTTTATTTTTGTCTTTCCCTTCTCTCCAAGTTCTTTGAAAATTATACGCTTGACAGACTAGACTCGGTAAGCCATTCCGACGTAAAAGCCGAATCGCATATGATTTTTTCACAAAATTGGTCATTTATAGAATGACTTACATATATAAAGCCAAGCTCCTAAGCTTTCTTTTTTAGAAACAACCAGAAATATTGCAGAGTTTGATTGCCTGTTCTATATTTTTAGTTTAAGTACAGCTTAATTAATATTAATACCCACCCAAAAACCATAGCACACTTTAGCATTCTCCTTTGTGATATTGACATTGTGTAAATAATTTATGTAATAAATAAACAATTTTATTATATATTTATTTATTAATAATTTTTTCCTATCACTCATATTCGATGTGGACTTTTTGAAAAGTCAAATCTTAAATTTCTAAAATCCTTACGTGCTTGTCAAAATTTGATCGTAAAAGTACCAGTCCACCAATTTTGCGCTGGTTAACACTGGCGGATCAGCTGTTTTTGTTGTGGTTTGCGCTGTGTTACGTGCCCTGCACTCGGATTCTTAAAGGGAGCGATGAGCGGACTGTTTCCCAAATTGTGGCGTCCATGTGACCTTTTGTTTCTGCGCCGGACTACGCAGGCACTTCCGGTTGTCGGCGTCAAGCAAAGCCAATGGAACGGACTCCGTTGGCTGGCCACCAGTGCTGACAAAAATCCGGCAAGCGACCTGCGTGAGTTACCGCACTGCAATGTAGGCACCATCGGTCATGTGGACCACGGAAAAACGACCCTGACCGCCGCCATCACAAGGATCCAGTCCCAAAAGGGCCTGGCGGAGTACCGCTCCTATGACCAGATCGATCGGGCGCCCGAGGAAAAGGCGCGCGGAATAACCATAAACGCTTGCCATATTGGCTACGCCACCACTGAGCGCACCTACGCTCACACGGACTGCCCGGGTCATGCGGACTACATTAAGGTAAAGAGCCAGAGTGCAAAATTTTCCGTTCAATACATTATTTTTCCTGTGAACTGCAGAACATGATCTCGGGGGCCTCCCAAATGGATGGCGCCATCCTTGTTGTGGCTGCCACCGATGGTCAGATGCCACAGACGCGGGAACACCTGCTGCTCGCCAAGCAGGTTGGCATTCAGCGCATTATAGTGTTTATAAACAAGGCCGACCTAGTTGACCAGGAGGTGCTCGAACTGGTAGAAATTGAGATGCGTGAGATGTTGAGTGATTTCGGCTTTGATGGTGTCAACAGCCCTGTGATTTGTGGTTCAGCATTGCTAGCTCTCCGCGAGGATAAGTCTGAATTTGGCGTTCCCTCTATTGAAAAGCTATTGGAACATTGCGATTCCTACATACCAACGCCCCAGCGCGATGTAACTGCCCCATTTATCCTGCCCATTGACAATGCTTTTACGGTCCCCGGAAGGGGAACCGTGGTAGTTGGCACCATTAAACGCGGCACTATTCCCCGGAATGCAGATGCTGATCTGCTTGGCTTCAATCAGAACCTGAAAACAAGCATTAGTGACATCCAGATCTTTCGGAAGAGTGTGCCTCAGGCGCAGGCCGGGGAAAATGTGGGCGCCCTACTGCGAGGCATCAAGATATCTGCCGTGGAGCGCGGAATGTTGCTGTGTGCAACGGGTTCCGAGGACATTTCCAACCATTTTGAGGGTTCCATGTACCTACTTTCGCGGGCGGAGGGTGGTCGCTCCAAGCCAATGCTCTCCAAGTACATTCAGCAGCTATTTAGTCAGACGTGGAATGTTCCGGCACGTATAGATATAAGTAAGTAGTTACATTAGGTCAAACTAATAAGTGATAAGTCAATTTTAACGTTATACAGCTGGAATTATTATGTTTTAGTTCAATTAGTAATACCAGTTCCAAATTAATTTCAGTTCCCAGTGAGGCTATGCTGATGCCGGGTGAGCATGGCCAGGTGCGCGTCACTCTGTTGCGAAAAATGGTCATGACACCTGGTCAGGCCTTCACCATACGCGAGAATGGAGCCACAGTGGCCACCGGAATGGTTATGCAGCGACTGCCCTCCCTGGACCTTCCCAAGAACAAGCTGTCGAAAGCGCTGGTGGATTGTTAACGACTCGCAATTATATTTGTACAAATTCATAAATTGCTATTCATACACGAAAAACTGTTTTTGTTAATATATATGTATCTGTTAGGGTAAATTGCTTAGAATGTTTAAAACAAATGCCAACATATTTTAGGTTTTTTATTACTTTCATAGTCCTAAGCCATGGCCAAAGCAGAAATAACAAATTACAAACAGAAAATGAGAGTAGATAAATAGATGGAATGCAACACCAATGCAATAGTGTTCTCTATGAGTCTTAGCCTATAATCTGCAGTTTCGGCGTTACAAGATTTACTTTAGGCAACAAATTGGCCCGGTTAAGTACATTTATTGTATACATATGTGTATATATATATATTGTTTCTAAGGTACAAGGTTCAGGCAAGGAATGCTCGTTTTTTTATGGTCGGAGTCTTACTCCCGGCACTTATTGCGTTTCACATTATAAGGTTGGTTCATAACCTTTTATACATTTACTACAAATGTTTCGTATTACAAAAAAAGATTGGCAATTCGGGATAGTAGCCATTTGATTATCGGAATGGATACAAATTGAATGGAAAATGGTGGGTAATTTTAAACTAAACAGGAACTACATGTATTGCGGCAACAGTGCTAAGCATCGTTTCATTGTCTAATAGATTTTCTAAGCATAAGAACATTATTCATTTCTCCAAACATTATACCGTATAATACACAAAAAGAAAACGATGTCATGTATGTCGATTGACAAATCCGACTCTTAAATCTTTGTTAGAAACTCGTCCAGATTCAGATGAGAAGGCAGTTCGATATCTTCCAGCTTGATGTCGCTATACCTGAAGACCACCTTGAAAGGCTGAATGAACTTCTGGTCGATGGTAAATTCATCGCTAATGCTCTTTTGCTAAAAGACACATTGGAAATGTAAGGATATCGGATATTTAAATAGTTTTTTTACGTACCGTTTGTCGGGCATTAAGTTCCTTGGTCAGTTTTTCAAGAAATACGTTTGTTATTTCACTCTCGTAATCATCCAGTTTATAGGACTTCATCACCTTAAGCACCTGAGCCGTGCTCAGTGAAGTGCACAGATCGCAGATGGTCTGAACGTCTTGCTCACTTTTCCGGGACTGTAACAGTTGGGATACTTGATTTAGAGGCGCCAACGGTGACAGCACATCGTTTGACTGAAAGAAACAAAACACGTTAATCTATAAACAATAAAGTTAAGTAACCCGACCTACCATCTTTTTGCTACGGACCCAATCCTCAATGCAGCCGATATTATAGCGTATTATCATACCCGTCTCCCACATGCAAATGTCGCCCCTCAGCATCAAACAATTGAGGGCCACAGCACATATAAAGTAAAGTAGCTGATGGAATATCTGCTCCGCATAGCAGTTGTCCAGGCCGAAGTGCTGGAATTGCTTATAGAAGTGTTCCAGCTGCCCGATTAGTTGCTTCCAGGCTGGACCGCCTCCGTGCTCTGGCGATGAGGCGGCTCCAATTGACGTGGCCCGGCTACGCATTCCATGTGCCTGTCGCCCACGCTGGATCTCATCGTTGTTAAGAATGGCTGGCACTATCTTGGGGTCCAACAGGCCCTGGATCTGCATGATCAGGGCCTGATACAGATTGACTATCAAATCAAGAATTACACGGCGGTACTCGAACAGGTTAAAGTTCTTCAGCTGCTGCTGATTCTGTTTCTCAGTGTTAAACTTCACATACTCCTCCACATCGCCGTATTGCTTGAGAAGGTTGAGCAGTCTATTGCAAAAGGGTATAAAGGAACATTAAACTCTATGTTTAGTAGAGTTTTACTTCGCTTACGTTATGGAGTTAACAAGCCAAATGACGCGGTTTTCAATCGGATGCGGCGTGCGGTGCATTTTTTTGATCTGTATCACAAATTTGCTTAGCAACTCGCGCACATCATCGTCGGCATTGGTCAGATCGGTGTATCTTGATTAACAAAAAAAAATATTAATAAATATTCTTATATTGTATTAGCAAGGAAACATACCGGATGCACATAAAGATGAGATAAGCTGGGAAACCTGGCAGAAGGCCGACCACTGTGCGTGGAGTCAACGCGCTCAGCAGACGCTGCAATATTTTGTCCAGATCGCTGCTGTGGAACTTCATGAGACCCTGTGGATTTTGAGACTTTTGCTTGGTCACATTCGCGCCCACGTCGGTGGATGTTCCGTTGGCCTTGTTGCGGCTCATCTCTTCCTCCAGCTTGTGTTCTAACTGGCCGCCATCCTGCCGGTAGGCCTTCAGCTTGGCATTGGCCAGCTTGAGCTCCTCCTGCACAACCAGATACTGAGCCACAGCATTCTGCAGTTCCCGACGCAGATAGCGGTCGTTCTGCTTTAGGGTATCCACATTGGCTTCCTCGAACTCATCGATACTTTCAAAGATCACCTTCTGAAGTTCATCCTTTTCGTTGTTTAACCGTTCAATCTCCTGCGTCATCTCCATAAGCCTGCTGTTGTGTTCCTCCGTAATGGCCTTAAGCTCGGACTCTAATTGACTGCAAAAGTAGGATGAAAAGATAAGTACTTCATTCTTTTTCTATATCGCAACCCACCGATTAATGAGCTTTTGCGATTGGAAGGCCTCCATAAGTTCGTTGACATCGTTGCCCCGCAGTTGCAAGCTCTCCGGCTCTAGAGATCTAATCGACTGGCTTTGCTGCAACAGGACCGCCTTCAGCTGGATGCATTCCTCGCGGCGCCTACGGACTTCTTCCTGTAAAGCTGCATGTTGAGCTGCAATGGCAAAGAGAGGGAGAAGAAGGAAGAACGAAAAGTGGTTCAGTTGGACAACTCTGTGGGTCGCACAGCGTGCGTGGGCTGTTACCATTGAGCTCGTTGATCTCAACACCGTGTTTTATGCTCGTCCGCAGCTGATCGTACTCGCTGCGCAGTTTCTCGTTCTCTACCTCAAGCTCGGAGACGCTATGTTAGTGGTGAGCAGTGTGCGGCAATAACACATAGATGTAGACAAATGTAGTTTGGTTTTAGTTGTAAAGACTTGGGGCAACATCGATCTCGGGTAGCGATCTCGTGTCAGTATTTTGGCAACAGGGTCTTGAGTACTTACCGGAACGAATCCTCGGTGGGCTTGTGGCGACTGGCCAGCTTCAAGTACTGCTCCTGCAGGTTTTTGTGCTTCTGTTTCTCCTCCTCGAGAATGGCTCGCAGCTTTACAACAAGACTGGTAGAATCGTTGTAAGAATCTTAACAGAAACATTATTAATTAGTCTACACAACGACTTTAGATGTAGTGGTCTTACAATTCTTGCTTAGCAGATCCGGAGGCCGGTTAATGTCAAGCGTGTTTTTAGCAGAAGCGTAGCCCACATCGTCCTCGTTTTGACTGGAGGCATTGCTAGCCTTGCGGCCGTGCAAGCTAAAACTGCCGGCCGTGAGTCGACTAAGCTCCTCCTTGAGCATGTAGTTCTCAGTTTCGATGACCTCCTTGTCTTTGATCGCTCGCTGGTAGGCCTCGTTCAGCTCCCTGTTGTCAATCTCAGCCAGCATGCGGTCCTCCTGGGTACGCTGGCTGACCTCTGCGTTCTTTGCCATCTCGATAATTTCGTCGATCTGGCGGCGCAGCTCCTCGTTCTCCAGGCGCCACGTCTGCTTCTGGCTGAGCCACTCCTCCTGCGCATGACCATTCTCCTCAAGCAGCTGCATTTTTTCATCCCGCTCCGCCTCCAGCTGTTTGTTGAGGGCTTCAATCAGTTTGTCCTTGTCCTGGCAGGCGGCCTTTACATTCTTAAATTCTCCCTCCAGGGTCTTTTTTAGTTCAAGCTTCATTCTGCGAAGAAAAATACAATAACAATCTGTATGTCAAAATTCTTATTTCTTTAAATACGGACTTTAATACGCTGATCTCGCTGGTCTTGTGCTTTAGGTTGCTGTTGTCGCGGTTTAACTCATCGATGCGCTGCTGCATAGAGATGATCTTGTTTTCCAGACCCATGTATTTATTTTCCATGTGCGAGATGGTTTTGGCCTCGGCCTTCATGCGCTTAAACTTACGGCGAGCCAGAAACCTGCGAATCGCCGCCTGGCAAATGATGATGTTGCGTCGTCGCTTCTGATAGGCTCGCCTCGCCAGGGCCCCGCGCACAAACCGCTGGATCTGCACCGCCCTGTAGTGATCCCGCATCGCGTTAAATTTGCTGCGGGCCATCATTCCACGAGCATAGGTCTGTATGCCGAAAATAGAATGGCGAAGGCGCAAATATCGACGACGGCACAACCAACCTCGAGCGTATTTTGATAGGATCAGCCCCGCCCGCGCTTCCCGCATCTTCTGAACACGCTGGCGGGCGAGAAAGCCGCGCGCATGCCGCTGTATACCGTTGATCACCATCTGGAGGCGCAGGAATCGACGCCGGTAGATGAATCTTCGCACCACCGACTGCACAATGGTGATGTACTTCTTTCGCAAGTTAGCCCGCACCTGTTCGAGGAACGCCACTTGACCGGCGCGGAAGAAGATCTGAGTGTTTCCGAAGCGATACTTGTCTTCGTCCTGGATCCACTTCATCACTATGTTCTGACACGACTGCTTCATGTCGTTCTTGTCGAGCTTGGAGCGGAAAACCAACAGCTGGTAGCGAGTGTAAAAGTCGGGATAAAGCCACCGCGAGGGGAACCCCGCCGCAGAAATCCGAACTGTTTCCAGCACACCGCAGGCCCTTAGCTGCTGAATAATCTTTGCCGTTTCCCACTTGAAGGCAATCTTGTCGTCGTTGGGCTGCGCGGGGTAATCATAATTGAAGGAATTTATAATTGAAAGTTTCGATTCTCACCTTGATGCAGCGCACGTAGTGCGGTGTTGTGGCATGCAGCGTGGATATTAGCGAGGCCAAGCTCTCCTGAAACTGTGATCCCACCGTTTTCCTATGCTGCTTGGATGGTACCACCTTATAACAAAAATTAAAAAGGATTAATAAAGCGACTTTACAATTTTAAAAACACAAAAAAATGATTTCTTTAAGTTAAACATGTGAAATTAAAATATTTTAGTATATATAGTTTTAAATTATTTCTGAACCTAGAAATTTAAAAGAAATTAAAAAAAAGAGCAAGAGCTATAGTCAACTGTCTCGACTATCAGATAAACGTTACTCAGAAAAGCAATTTTCAATTGGCGGGACAACTTTTTGAAAACTTCTTTCGCCTATTTGCCTATTCGTCACTATAAAAATCTGTAAGTTTAATAACAAAGAAGGGTGAAAGTATAGACTAATTAAAAAAAACCCACTCAGTACGCCATTAACTGAGGGTGGTAAAGAATTTTCCGGCTCGTGGGTGTAAAATTAGGGTGTGGTAAATTTCTTAAAATTTATATCGTTTTCAAGATATCCAGAATGTGGAACAGACATCAAGGTGGACACATCCCCAAAGGGACTGCGTATTTTTGAGTATCCTAACAGTACAGGTGTTATTCTAGCACTTGTAGTTCTAAAGATCTCGACGTTTATACGGGCAGACAGAAATAGCTAGATCAGCTCGGCTGAAATTCCTCATTATGATAATTTAGGGCGTTCGCAGGTTATTCCTTGTACCTTCTTTCTTCCTTTTCAACAAAGTATCGAGTAACGGGTATAAGTGTCTTATCTTACAACTTCAGTATTAGAACTTGGTTAGGGTTAAAATGAACAAAGAAGTGGATGATTACAATTTTATATGTCGTTCTGTTAGTCATTTTTAAAAAATTTAAAAAGGTTGTAACTAACTCTTCGACGGGTGTCGTTCCCTTGCTGTTGGACATTCCGAAGGACGTTGGTGGTGAGCAAACGACAAGCGTATGGAAAATACAGATAGCAATAAGACAACGGTTACAGGTGGACTAATGTACAAAGCAGTTTGATTCATGAGCTCCGTGCTGCATTTGGGTAATCACAAACCTGTTTGCGGCCAGCACTGATCACGACACGACCACCTAAAGTGGACGATTTGGCGGTATCCACGCTTAATGTGTCAATCTCCTCGAGAGTCATCACCTGCTTGACCAGGGACATGTTGGATTCGCTAAGCACTTGGGTTAGCTCCTTGGAGACAGTGTCACGATTCTTTTCCAAGAATCCGTTCACGTCATACTCGACCGTGTCGGAGAAATGTTTAATAAAGAAACCTTAAAACGTGCAATTGAAATAACTGTAAGATTTTAATTGATTATGAATATCAACAACTTACTTGTGGTGCCGAAGCGGGGCTTCTCGAAATGCGGAAATTTACTGCACTTTCCGATGAGCTTGCCAGCCCAGCTCTCGTCTGAGCCCTTGGGCATCTGCATAATCACAAAAATTAATTAACGATTTTAAAACCGAAGAACAGCAAAGTCCTACTCTACACTCCTCGTCGAGCAGGTCCAGCACTCCCAGTCGAGATTCAATTAGATCAATGCACGGCTGATTGTCGTAGAAGTCAATCATAGTCCAGGTTATGCCCTCCTTGAGGTACTCCTCCTGCTCCAACTTGAACACATGCTGGTTGAACTGCTGCTGGAGCTTTTCATTTGCGTAGTTAATGCAAAACTGTTCGAAAGAGTTCACCTCGAACGTTTCGAAGCCGTAGATATCGAGGACGCCAATGAAGCTGCACTGCTTGCTACCGTTGTTGAGGCTTTTGTTTAGCACACCGACGATGTACTGGAACAGTTTGGCGTAGATGTGCTTGGCTAGGGCGTCCCGCGCCGCCTGCGCCGCCTCAATACTATTCGGTATCAGCACATATTCATTGACCGACTCTATCTTACGCATCAAAAGCCACCGGCGCAGATCCTCGGCGCTCACACGTAGCAGATCGCCGGTGATCTGCAGGTGGATGTCATTATGCTAAGGTGTGGATAGATGAAGTACTTAGTACAAAGTATAAGGAATATGATATCGGTTTTGTTAAATATGCCTTACAAATATCTCGCAGGAATCCGTGTCCTCCTCTTCTGTGCCCTCATTAAACTTCTTTGACACTTGAATGTTGCCCAAATGGAGTATTCCGGCCAGGATTTTTACGATATCCGCTATCTGCTGAATGGAGAAACCCAGCACAGTCATGGCCTGTACGGTTTCGTTAAACTGATCCGCATCAGAAACGCGTTCGATGTCTGGAGCGCAGCCCATATTAAGGAACTGAAACTTGTCCTGGTGGTCTGTGATAAAGATGTGTTCAATCAAATACTGTGCGAAAATCAAAGAGTCATTCTGGTCTTACCGAGCACCAATTCCGGGTACTTGGCCCGGGCCGCGCACAACTGGTAAAATATGTGATAATTGCGCTCGCCCTGCGCTTGGTATACTACCCTGGATTTTTCCAACAAGTAGGTGTGCATGGTGGCCCCTTGCAGATACATCACGCCCATTTGATTACGAAAAAGCAGCTTGGTGAACTTTCCGAAGCGAGAGCTGTTGTCGTTCCGGGTGGTCTTTGCATTGCCAAATGCCTCCATGATCGGCGAAGATGCCAGCACCTTACGCTCGACCTGAGTCTCTGACTCGGAGCCTCCTACGGCGGCGAAGTACCTCATCGCATACTTGGCGGACACCGTTTTACCGGCACCCGACTCTCCACTGACTATGATGCTGAGGTTGCAGTTCTCGCGCTCCAATTTTGTGTACGCCTCCTCCGCCAGGGCAAAGATGTGCGGCTCCAGATCGCCCATAGCGTGGCCCCTATATGCCCGGATTATGCTCGGTCCGTAGAGCGGCATCTCCGCATAAGGGTTAATGGCCACCAGGATGATGCCGCAGTAGGTGTAGATAATCTGACGCTCGCAGAAGCGGACACGCAGATTGTGCAACACCCCCGGCTCATGCAGGTAGGACAAGGTGGTGAGGTCGTTTTGTCCCACCAGTATGGCCGGATTGCGCAGCGGGGGCAAGTCGCTGCCATCGGCCTTTAGCTTGACCTCCTTGAGGCTTCCAGATTCGGTGCAAATCTTCAGGAAGCCAGCGCCCCTTCGATAACTCTCCTCTAGTGTGGCACTCTCCCATACCTGTTCCACGTGGGGTATCCAGATTTTCGCGCCCTGAAAAAGAAATGTTTGTGATTATTGGAGGTCATAACAAGCACTAACCCCAGCAGCTGATGGAAGAATACCCAAGTAGGGTAATATAATATAATAATACTACGCTCAGATCTCCCAGAGCTCGGTAAAGTGGTCGATTAGTGAGTGTCACGACCTGCAGTTAACCCGAATCTCCTCCAGAGACGTCATCCAAAACGCTGTTATCATTCTAGCTTATCGCTCGTCCAATTCCCGGGCCGATAAGACCGCCCTGTGATTCACTGCCAAACATTTTTGGGGGCTGCGATGCAGTCATCAGTGGGTAATCACTTGTCATGGAAACAAATCAGGGCCAAGAACTGGAAAATGACCAACACACCTACACAGGCACGCATACTTTGGCCAGGGGAAAATCACGTTATGGGTGCAATTTTATATTGGCACCATTTGCAGACGACACCGACACCGCCGCAATCTGCCACGATGCACTTGTGGGGCATCAATATATATACTGTGTATACCTGCGCATATAGCATCTCCTCGCTCGACATGGTTTACACTTGCGGCCTCGTCCGCTCCTTTTACTCCTTCTTCTCCTTATCTCTCCTCTTCTTCCTACTCCGCGTGGGTGCAAGAGTGATTTGGGCTCATAAATCCCGTTAGCTTTATCCCCTTTTCTGTTTTGGTGAATTTTTTTGCAGGCTCTGTCAGCCTTTTTAAATTTCCATTTTCGCTGTTGCTATGTAGTTTACTAAAAATTTGCAGTCCAAACGCGTTTAAATTTTTTTAATAGAGTTTACAAAATCATTGGTAATTTTAGAACAAAACTCCAAATTATGAGAAAAACAAACAAACTTCCGTCTCTGTCACTAACCGACTGACTGATGTTTTGTTGTTGCCAAAGGGCAGGGTTGCCAAAGGGCGTGCGGTTTGGGCCATGTACAAAAAGGGTGGTTAATTTGCAGGATAAAGATTGAAATGCATGATGCCCATCATGAGAAAGATTCTATTAATTGATTAACAAACTTTACTTTTGCGGAATAAACCTCTGAGAGAGCCTTAAACATTTGGCGCGCAATGCCCTGAGTGAGTTTCGCAACACTGCACATCCACCCAAGGGTATTTATCAGCACTTTCACAGAAAATTTCCCGCGAAATTTTATTTGGCTGCGACACAAGCGAGGCATCGTCTGAATTTTTGTCACAACAGCTACAGTTTTCATCTGGAGCAGACTAAGTAAACATACAGCACTAAGAAAATGTCAAGTCCCGCTCGTTCGCCCAGTGTTGGAGCTGCCACACCCAAACAGGGAGCTCGCACTCCCACAAGAGGTAAGTTTTGGCATGTGAATAAGGGCGATTTCTTTGCAAACTCAGAATCTTTTTACACACAGGCATTGTCGCGCAGGATGTGGAGACGCCCATGCGTATGGGTCCCGGCAGGGCCGGCGTACGACCCTCGGACAACATAAGTTTACCGCCCACTTCACCAGGAAACATTAGTTTGCCGGCTACTAGTCCAGCTCGAGGATTGGGTGCCAACATGAGCGAGATCGATCTAAGTTCGCCGCTTAACTACGGCACGCCAAGTTCAATGGGCTCCATTCGCACCCCGCGCTCCGGAATAAGAGGCACTCCGTTGCGGGCACGACCTGACATCCGGACGGACAAGCGCATCCGCCAGGTGGCTATTAGTGGAGGCTCAGGGGTAAGTGGCATCCGGCAGATCTCCCTCAGAACTTAGACTCACTTGGGCTACTATTACAGCTAGAAACTATTCCCGAGAAAGGCTCTGAGACCACCGATCCTGTCTCTGAATCCTCGCAGGCACCACAGCTTGTTGTCTGGGGCACAAATGTGGTTGTCAGCCAGTGCAAGTCCAAGTTCAAGTCGTTCATAATGCGTTTTATTGACCCGGGTGCAGAGCAGGATGAGATCTCGGAGAACATCGATGTCAATCAGCCGCTTTATCTGCAAAAGCTAGAGGAGATACACACGCTGGAGGAGCCGTATCTTAATCTCAATTGTGCCCACCTAAAGACCTTTGACCAAGATTTGTATCGCCAGTTGATCTGTTACCCGCAAGAGGTTATACCTGGGTTTGACATGGCCATCAACGAGATGTTCTTTGAACGATATCCAGCCGCTTTACTGGAGCACCAAATCCAGGTGCGTCCTTTCAACGCGGACAAGACGCGAAACATGCGCTCCTTGAATCCCGAGGACATGGACCAGCTGATCAGCATCAGCGGCATGGTGATTCGCTCGTCAAATGTTATTCCTGAGATGCGCGAGGCGTTCTTCAGCTGCAACATTTGCTCCTTCAGCACTACCGTCGAAGTGGACCGTGGTCGAATCAATCAGCCAACGCTGTGCACCAACTGCAACACGAACCACTGTTTCCGTCTGATCCACAACCGATCCGAGTTCACGGACAAGCAGCTCGTCAAGCTGCAGGAGTCGCCGGATGACATGGCAGCCGGTCAAACGCCTCACAATGTGCTCCTGTATGCCCATAACGATTTAGTAGACAAGGTGCAGCCGGGTGATCGTGTTACAGTCACGGGCATTTACCGGGCCACGCCGCTTAAGAGCGGTGGCCTTAGTTCATCGGTAAAGAGCGTGTACAAGACCCACGTCGATGTGGTGCACTTCCGCAAGGTAGACAACAAGCGACTGTATGAGGAGGAGGAAGGGTAAGCTCGGTAAACTTAAATAAAATAATAATATCTCACGATAAATACATTTTCAGGAAGGATCACATCTTTCCGCCAGAACGTGTTGAGCTGCTGCAACTGCTGGCCAAAAAGCCGGATATTTATGACCGCCTAGCCAGAGCCATTGCGCCCTCTATTTACGAGAATGACGACATCAAGAAGGGCATTTTGCTGCAGCTTTTTGGTGGCACTAAAAAGAAACATGCAACTCTTGGCCGTCAGAACTTCCGGTCGGAGATCCACTTGCTGCTTTGCGGCGATCCGGGTACATCCAAGTCTCAGATGCTGCAGTACGTCTTTAATTTAGTGCCAAGATCACAGTACACTTCAGGACGCGGTTCTTCGGCTGTGGGCTTGACTGCCTATGTGACCAAGGACCCGGAAACGCGTCAGCTGGTCCTGCAAACGTGGGTTCAAATTGAAATTTTGCAATTCTTTAATATGCTAAACTTTTTTGTGCTTCAGGGGTGCTTTGGTTTTGGCTGACAATGGTGTTTGCTGCATTGACGAGTTCGACAAGATGAACGACTCGACGCGCAGCGTTCTCCACGAGGTGATGGAGCAACAGACCCTTAGTATTGCCAAGGCGGGCATAATCTGTCAGCTGAATGCAAGGACCTCCATCCTAGCAGCCGCCAATCCTGCCGAGTCGCAGTGGAACAAGCGCAAGAACATCATTGACAACGTGCAGCTACCGCACACTCTGTTATCTCGCTTTGATTTGATATTTCTGGTCCTGGATCCCCAGGATGAAATTTTTGACAAGCGTCTGGCAAGTCATTTGGTATCGCTCTACTATGTGACCCGGCACGAAGAGGAAGACACCATGTTTGTAAGTAGTTTTGAATGAATGTACAATTTAGATATGTTATTTTAATTTATTTGTTTGTCACTTTCTATCTAGGATATGAGTGTTCTGCGCGACTACATTGCCTACGCCCGAGAACATCTGTCGCCCACGCTCTCCGATGAAGCGCAGCAGCGATTGATTCAGGCCTACGTGGACATGCGCAAGGTGGGCGCCGGTCGGGGACAGATTTCTGCATATCCTCGCCAACTGGAGAGCCTTATTCGTCTGTCGGAGGCGCACGCCAAAGTGCGACTCAGCAACGAGGTAGAGTTGCAGGACGTGGAGGAGGCTTGGCGACTCCATCGAGAGGCACTCAAGCAGTCGGCGACTGATCCGCTGTCCGGCAAGATCGACGTGGGAATCCTTACCACTGGCCTATCCACTGCAGCCCGCAAGAAGCGAGCAGATCTGGTTGCAGCAATTAAGGAGAATCTTAAGAAGAAGGGCAAGGTTCTCACAGTTCCATATCAGAAACTATTCAACGATATCAAGGAAGGGTCCCAAATAGTTAGTATATATATATTTTATTTACAAGCTTGGGAATATAAATGAATTATTTTTATTAAATAACCTATTATTAATTTTAGATGATCACACGTGAGCAATTCGAGGACGCTTTAAAGGAGGTGCAAGATGAAGGAGCAATTGTTGTCATGGGAAAAAATACCATTCGTATTTGTTAATTTTATAATATTTATCTCATTTGAAATCATAAACTCACTCATTCCTATTTTAAGCGCTATTTCATCAATAATTTAAAAAATAAAAAATGCTTAATTATGCTGCCTTGTTTTTATGACCTCTAATTTCATGAGGAAATTTGTTAAGGTAAAATTTCATTACAAATAGAGTCCAAAACCACATATGCATATTTTTGTTCAAAACTCTATTCGCACTTCAAGAGTCGCTTTAAAACTATATTCCAAAAATCATCCTTTGATGACAAAAAAAAAAAAAAAATGTTATTAATTTTTGGATTCCATTTGCAATTTATTCTAGCTAGCTTCGGCTCGCCGAGGCTTATATACCCTTGCAGTCATTAAATATGTCGAACAAAATACATAACTTCTAAAAAACATAAAAGCAATTACGTTTTTTCCATATATATGAACTATTGTTCATATGGCAGATATAATATAGTTGTCCGATTTTGATGTTATTTATTTTGTAATTTAAGAGTCGTTAGAAAACTTTATATTCCAAAAAGCATGCTTGTCTGCTGAAAAACAAAATGGTTATAATTTCACTTTCGTTTTTTACGGGGGGTTTTCAATTCAACACTCTCAGGAATACCCCTTATTTTTGAAAAACTCAATCGGGGCATTTTTTAGCAGATTTTTGTCAACGAAAAACACATATTTTGGCGCTCTGGCCGCTGCCACACTGTGTGTACGGAAAATGATGGAGTTCGGGAAATCGTCGGAGCATTCGCAGCATAGCGCCTCCGAGGCGTCGGCGGACTCTGGCAGCCTGGCGAACAGCGACCTGGCCGCGACGCCGACGAAGCGGGACCGGGAGCGCCGCAAGTCGCCGGCGACCAGTTCGGACAACACCAGCACCAGCGTCCAGGCACCCATGTCACCTTCCTCCTCAGTGGCGGACACCACCTTTGAGCCAACCATCGACATGATGGTCAACGATTTTGACGACGAGGCCACGTTAAACGAGGAGGAGGCTCTGGCGGACATGGAAGCGCACAGCGCCGAGGACGAGATAGCCACACTGCGAGAGGAGAGCGAGATGCCCATCGAGGAGCTTCTAGCCAAGTATGGGGGCGCGTCGTCCTCGCCGGCGATCAGCAGTTCCAACCGCTCTGGCAGCAGTTCGCGACGAGCACGTCGGGCTACCAAGCGGCAGTACCAGGAGTTGGACACAGAAATGGCGCACACGTCCACCTCAACTTCTAGCGGAGCCTCGCAATTGGAGAAACTCAACGATAGCGGAGAGCAGGAGGAAGCGAAGGAGTTGCCGAACAAGCAAGCATCTCCGCTGGAAACTGGAGAGGTCTCTTTCATGGAAGCGGAGGAAGCTTCGCAGTCAGAAGGAAACAGGAAGCAGCATCGCTCCCATTTGCTTGACCTGTACCCAGACGAATCCTTCACAGATCTGGCGCCCGCATGCGGTGAGGAGGCCGAAAGATGTATGTATAAATGAACTTCAAAATATAATTAACCTACATTATGTAATCCTTTTGTAGTCACTCCACTGCAAACGTTGTTCGATGAAGTTGAAGCGGAAGAGGAGGAGGAAAGTGAGTCCGAGCTAGATGACACCCGAAAGATTATCATGGTGGGCCATGACTATCAGGCTGACATTCCTGAGGGCCTCTCGCAATATGGGGACATATTGCCGTATGAGAACGAGGATCAGTTGATCTGGGAGCCCAGCCAGGTTAGCGAACGTGAGGTGGAGGAATACCTGGCCAAAATTCAAGAAACACGATCAATAGTTCCGCCGGAAGGTGGAGCAGAGGCTGCTGGTGGCGAGGAAACTTCAGCTGCCGAGCAACTAGCTCCAAATCCAACTCCTGCCACGCCGCCAAAGTCAACGCCTACATTTAGTGGCGCCGGCGACCAAGAGCTCGTGGTAAAAGACAACGAACAGGCGCTTCATTTGCTCGTCCAGTGCGGCTATGACTTCAAGGAGGCGCTGCGACGTAAGCGCCTAAATGTCCTGCCTCTCAGCGACACCATGAGCAGCTGGTCCGAGGACGAGTGCCTGAAGTTCGAGGAGGGCATCCAGCGGTATGGCAAGGACTTCTACCAGATACGTCAGAACCAGGTAAAGGAACCAGGTCCGTCGCCCGCCGATCGCCCCTAACGAGTAATCTGTGGGCTCGTTGCGCTCTTTCAGGTGCGCACTAGAACGATGCGCGAGCTGGTCCAGTTTTACTATCTGTGGAAGAAGAGCGAGCGCCGGGACCAGAGCTTTGCCCTCAACGACACTATCGATCACATGGACGTCTTTATCAACGAGGCGGGCGCTGGAAATGGGAGTGGTAATGGTGCTGGAACTGCACCTGGAATCGGGACTGCTAACAGCAACGGCAGTTGCTCCCCGCACAGCAGCAATGGTCACAGCAATGGTGACATATCCACCCTGGAAAAAGATGCCGTTGCCAGTCCGCGAAAACCCGCCTCAAAAAGTTATTCCATTATGACTGGGAGTCAAACAGCAGGTATCGCACCTGGAGGAAGTCGGAAGAGAGGAACATCCGCATCGGCGCCCCTCGAAGACGAGGATAACGTCGATGAAGAACCCAATTTGACTTCTGTGTAAATGACACTCCTCCATCATCAACATTATCATCAATGGGCGCAGGCGTCTTCCATTCGGTTGGGCCAGGCAAAGTATTAGCAGGGCGTCTTCATTACCATTACCACTCACTATAAATATGCATTCTGTACGTGTAGTATATACCATATGTCTAAACATATATATTCCAGATTCTTAAATCGACATCTCTCATACCCCGTAAAGAATTTCTCTATTGTTAAGCGTGCGATTCGTCTAATTGTTACATGTGCGTATGGATTCCGGAACCAAGTACTTATCGCTTATATATACAATATATTTTCGCTCAATCCTTGAGTTTCGTTGAACGTCATGTCAATAAATGTAAAATGTATATCTGTGAAGTCGTCTTACGGTCTTATTTATTAACTTCTAACTTTTCCTTAGCTGATTTAAACATCAGGTTTTCCGGCTAAGTAGAATCAGGTTTTAAATTAAGGAAGTTGAGTATTCTCATATATATACATATATATAAAGGGTCATGTTGGAAAAGGGCTTGTAAAATCTTTAGATTTCAAGATTTTTTGAAAACCATTAACCTTTGACTTAAGCTTTCAACTTATTAACTTTAACTTTATTTTATATTGGGTTAGACCGGTATTTAACATTCATATTTATCAGTCCGTTACCTAAAATTAAAATTCAAGGATTTCGCTTTACACTCATGAAGTACTCCGTACTCCTTATATGCTAACCGGATTGAAAACAAAGAACCGGTCCGTACTTTACCATGTATGTATATATATATATATATATATATGCAAGTATCTTTTTCCCCAGTTTTCTTCTTAATACGTTCTTGCAAATGGCCAATTACGGTGTTGGATTCCCACTTATTGGCCGGTTGCCCGTCCACGTATCTGTGTGTGTATGACCAACTACAAATGCGAAAATGTATGTGAATTTGCGGCGAGGATCAAATGTCAAGATGAAATCCAACCGCAAAGCTATAGATCTGATAAATAACCCCGGTCGCCAATTGTCGTGTCTGCTTCACTTGCATTTTCGCAGTCTTAAGAGAAGGAGACTCAACCCGAAACGTGCAAAGTATATGTACATATATGTATGTGTGCTTTTACATATAGACAACGGATACAGTCTTTGGTTCCAGGCTCACGATCATTCCAGCTGGAGCTTTTGTTCCCACACACCCTCGTATATGTTTTGTACGTTTATATGTACGTGTGGTGGCTCCACTGGCGTGGCGTGAATTTTGTACGTTCACTCCAGCTCCATTTCCATTTCCAAGCAGCCCAGCCAGCAGACCGTAGTAAAATCCAGTTTTGATAAAAATAAACAAAGTACGCTACACCACGCTCTATACGCTACACTATGAATTTCCAGCCAATGCGGCAGGGCCACCTGCAAAAGGATCTTTTTCTGGAATGACAGGGTGGGGCGAAAAGGTTTTCCTCCGCGATAGAAAGTGATATGTTCATGAAAGTCGCTGAATGGATCGGATGGATGTATATGGGTGTAATACTTGGTAGTATAACCCCATTTTTGGGAAATGGCAGAGCATATTGGATTCGTTACGGCGGGCCTACAACGGCGAAGTTAACAACCGTAAAAAGCGCAAATACGACTCAGAGAGTTGCGGCCAGCGGAAGCTTAACATCCGGATAATATTGCCCAGGCAGATTCAGTTGTTGTTCTGCTGCCTCGCCTGCTTCTTCCTCTTCTTCCTCGTCTTCTTCTTCGTCTTCAGTTCGTGGCAAAGGCAAAGCCTGTTGCTCAAGCCACTCTCCTTCCCGTCTCCTCCGTCCCCGCCTCCGCATCTGCCACCGCCTCCGTCCGCTCTTTCCACGATTCTCTCTCGGCACCGCCAAAAGGCACGTAAACTGGTTGTTGCTGGCTGGGCCGTACACATCGTGGTGCCCGTACTTTTCGTATTTTTCGTATTTTCAGTGCTGCCTGAGCACTTGAGCTGCGCGAGTCGCTTGAAATCGGAATTGCCATCGGACGTCGACTCAGGGGAATTGGCAACTCGGATCGCGGACATGGAGCTGGCCTACAATGCGTCATCGTCGGCGGCCTCCGTCGCCCCTGCTTCTTCCCCCGCCTCCTTCGCCTTCACCAACACCGCCAAGCTGCCCATCGAAACCGTGAAGCGGCTGATTGCCGCCGTCTCCCGACGTCCAATGCTCTGGCTGCGCAACAACGCCAATGGCCAAAAGCGCAGCGACATTACGCCCGTTTGGTTTGAGGTGGGTCAGGATGTCAATCTGCCAGGTAACCTTTCGTCTCTCGCACAATCGTTTCCTCTCTAAAACCTTACCTTTTGGCAGCCGACATTTGCCGGATCAAGTGGGGCCACCTGAGGGACAACTTTCGCAAGGTGTACATCCGCAATAACCTGTCCACTGAGACGCCTTCGTCGTGGCGCTTCTACAACGACATGCGGTTTATGGAGCCCGCCGTCCATGAGAACATCATGCGGCAGACGCGTAGCAGCAGCAAGAAACATCCTCCAGGGCACTGGACGGAAAACAACAATGTGCTGGGTCCGGACAAATACGACACAATGTCCATTGTGGCCACGGAGCCCATTTGCGAGATCAGCGACAGCTACGACTCGGAGCTGCACCAGCCGAGTTTCTCGGACATCAGTTCGTTTTTTGAGGACCGTGAGTGCCAACCGCCGGAAAGCAAGAGGTTCAAGCTGGAGCCGCAGCAGCCGGAGCAGCAGGAGGACGAGGAGGACGACGATGACTTCGACGAGGACGCCGCTTCGGAGAACCTGGAGGAAGAAAGGGAGCGGTTCAAGCGGTCGGAGGCCCCAAATCCCGGTGTTTATACAATTGAAGTGCTGGACGATGATGAGGAAATTGAACGGGCGGTAACCAAGACGCGTTGTAACCACAACAACAGCCACGGCTCCAGCGTAAAGAGCGAACCGGAGGCTAAGGTGTTTTCCAACTCGCAATCCCCCTCCTCCGATCTGCCCTTCAAGTACATCAGCACGGATGCAGCCACTAACACAGATCCCTCAGGAGGCGATCTCCAGGACGAGGCGGATCGCATGTTCCTGCTCAGCCTGATGCCCTTCCTCCAGAGATTGGACAATCGTCGCCGGCTGCGCGTTCGCCAAAAGCTGCAGAACGTGCTCATCGAAGAGCTTGAGTTCGGCTGAGGATCCCGTTCCGGAAGCGGATTAGTGGCAGAACTTGGGAAGATGTACTTTATAAGCGTAGCTTACAGTATTATAAGAACCCGACTGACTAACTCTGTGGATCTGCCTACATACGTAGCATGTAATCAGTATTCCGGCCTGCCTTCCTTCATTCACACACACTTGAATACATACCATACTATATATGTACATATATTACAATACATTCGAACGTTTCCAATAGACTATCGCCCAGCGTAATTACTTGTTTTTACACCAGGATAACCACTTGTGTAGTTTTACCTGTATCTGCATTCCGGCGCACCTGCGCAGTTTACCTGTGCGCACCACGCTCTCCTCCCGCAAAGTCGAGTTTCCAATTATCCACGGCCACGGCTGTTGCAATCGCTTTTTCTATGCCACGGGCAACTCGAAATTTCTGTCAGTGCAAAACAAGTTCCTTAAGGGTGGTATATGCGGCAACAACAAACAAAAAAAACAGTCACAAGAGAGCTACAACAGCTAAGCAGTTCCGTCCGAATTTTCGCGCCACATGCGCCGTGCTCTCTCCTACTCTCTCCCGCTCATGACTCTCTTGGTCGCTCCATAGGCTTCGGATGGTTGGCGATTGGAACAGCAAAACAGATCATGAAATACCCTAAAAAGAATTTTTGAGTTGTAAGTTTAAATTTGTTATCTTTATCATCTAATCTTTATCTGTAAGTAGTACACATCGTTATTTATCGATTTCGCTAAAAAGCATGCTACTCATTTTTATTACAAATTTACATTTCCTTTTTTTATAGAGCTGAAGGGATTGCATTAGTCTTTCTAAATTCATCGATACATTAACTAACAACTTATTTCTTATTTGAAAGTGGTTGGCTTTTTATTGAGTAATTGCAGGGAACATGTTATTCCTACAAGCTTAAATATTCTTTAAAAAAAAAACAAATAGTTATAAATTCATAATTGTTTCAAAAGTATGGTAACAATAGTACTACCACAGTTATTTTCAGATTAACCAAAAATACCTTAAAATCTATAAGCCCAAATAATAATCTTATTAAAAGCCTCAGTGTGACCAGATCGCGCACCCTTTATAAAGAACCATCCAGTCGGCTATTCCCAATACCCTCAATAAACAGGGGCGCAAAATATCAACAACAACAATAAAAGGGGCATTGTGAGAGAGCGCACATAGAAGAGGAAGAGAAAACAGCGAGCGCACGAAAGTGAGTTTTACATGCTGAGTTAAATGGTTAAATGCGTGCGTAAAGGTTGGAGTGAAGACAACTAAGAGTCCTAGTCCCGCCGCAAAAACTGGGTCAAAATTAAAACCACTCGATTGGGGCAAACAAAGTTCGGAAAGTTCCGAAAAGTGCAGCAAAATCACACACGGCTAAGTAAATTAAGCAAGAAGCAGACGTACAATAAGAACAATTGTTCATGGCCTTTTAATTTCACGTTCGCTTGCAGGAAAAAAGTGCACGAGGGCGGAAGCAAAAGTAAAAAAAATGGCCCAAATAATGGCCTGAAAAATGAAAACGATTTGAAAACCCTTCAACGATTAGCGATTTCCAGACTCTCTTAGCTTTTTTACATCGACCAAACAACCACATGATAAAGGAACAAGGACGGACTAGCAAACCAAATTAAAGCAAAGTGACGATTATGGATTACCCTACGACGGTGTAGAGTGAATAATTTTATCAAGTGAGTGTGAATTAAGTCGGTTAACCTGAAAAATTAAGTTTAAAGAGGGTTTACCTTTACAATCTTTCATGGGAACAGTAAGCGGCTGTTCATGTAAGTGACATGTTATTAAGCTAACTCATATACCCATGATACCCTGCAACGCAATGGACGCCATTATCCTATTAGCCGTTATGCCCGATCAGACGATTTGATTGTTTGAGGTTAGTAACAGTACATTTAACCAAACTTGTACAACGACCCTCTTCGTTAAATGCAGTTCTGTGCGGCATAAGTGAAAATAAATAGAAGATAATAATAAATGCATGTAGCCTCCCAGACTTATGTGTATGTGTGTGCGAAGGAGAGGCAGAGAGCGAAAGCAATAGGAGAGAGCGAAGGAAAGAAAGAGCGACATTTTTGGAGCGCGCGCGCGCACATTAAAATCAAAAACTAACTGAGATACATTTGGGTTTATTTTTTATATGTTTTGTTTGGGCTACATAGATGGTGATGAGCGGCAAAAGCAACAGAGAGAGAGAGCGGGAGATTATGTTGTGTTTTTGGTTTCGGTGTCGGTTTCGGATGTATCTTCTTCTTCAGACGGAATAAGGAACACACGAGCACGAATGTCGGAGCGAACGGATTACGCATAAGAACTCTCTGGAATCAAAAATCTCGCCTCGCGAAAATCCGCTGAAAAGGCATAAACCATCACAAATCAAAACGGAATCCGCGTCAAATCCAAAATCGAATCAATTAGTTAAAAACGAAACAAACACGGGCCTAACAATAATAAAAGCAAAGCGGCGTGCATGCGGCTGCTAAAAAAGGTGTGTACGAGAAGGAGATGCAAATATAGAAAGCAAAAGAAAGAGAGGAAAGGGAAGACAGTGAAACTATCAACACAAAACGATAAATAGATCTTTAATATTCAATTGCAGTCAAGTGCAAATATTGATTTTTTCGGCTCCCTGAGATTCCCAAAAGATTCCTCTCAACGGTTTTCCAATTTTGAAAACAATACATACACAAATATACACGATTTGCGGCGCAGAAACCACCTACATACGGACATGTAGAGAAACTTGTGTAAATACAACCCTCGTCCTCATCCCCCGACGTTTTGCGCCGTATCCCCGCTGCACGTACACAAATATACGAATGTGCGTGTTTGTGTTTGTGAAAGGACTTTAACTTCTTGGTCGTGTTTTTTTCCACGTCCTGCGACTCGGAGACAGACCCGTTTCAATGGAAAACGTTCAAGGGTGACAAGGGTAGTTTCGCCGCTGCCCCTTCTCCTTTTGCTCCTCTCAGTTCTTTTCCTGCTCTTGTTCTTTTTATCCTTGTTTTTGTTGCCGCTGTCTACACGGTTCGAAAATATCCTAGAAACGCATTCCTTTCCTAGGGCGTTGCATTGTTTCGCCGGAAAAGGGATCAAGGCTGAGACTCTGTATTGATTTCGACAGGATTCTTTTGATGAAAAATTTCAGCAACCCAAACCAATTACTACTCGTTTGCATATTTCGTTCTTATATTTTGGGGTTTCTATATTCTAGATTACATGAAATTTTCATGATGAAAATATGTAAATATCCTTTTTAGATCAAACCTTGATTTGTTAAGTAAAAGTGTTAATAGTCTCTTACAACATAACTGAATTGTTTTTAGTTGTCTTTACAAACTGAAAACCATAAAACCTTAAACATTTTTTATTTTCTGCAAACAATTGCAATACTTTATTATACGATAATCATTCGTACTGAGATGTTTATTGTTAGCCAAGGAACTAACTTTTAGCCCAACATTAAATTCAATTGTATCTTTATTTTAAACGTCTGAACGTAAATTATATTTTCTGTTAGGGTTAACATTTTGACTAAAAACTCGAAATGATTTTTGTTTTTCCATTTCTAATAAAACCATTTGAAAGGCTTTTTAGTTTATAAAGTATAAATATTATAAATATTTAATTATTAAGAAAGTAGAACCAGCTCGAAGCAGCTATATTGACATTAATATTCATCTAAACGGGATCACACCCCAACCCACTTATAAAGGCAAACCCTTTTCCCCTAAACCCCCCACCGGACAAGCCGGATTTGGTAGGCCCACCCTCAAGGTTATTCTATAAATTAACTCAAATCACCCAAAAGCAGAATTACGGAAAAACACGTTTTGTCGTCAGGTTTTCCTCTGAGTGTAGAAGAAGCCGCTCTGAAATCCTGCTTCTGCCAAGGGATGAATGTTGGTCGTTTGATTGGGCGTACATTCCTTGTCTTGAAGATGGCAACCAGTTCCGTCTGTTGTTTCATGACGTTTTCGCCTTGGGTTTTCCACCGCCCAATTCCCTTTTACCCCCTCCCCGGTGGAAAAGTCGCTTGCGCAGTGCAGACAAAGTGAGATGGTGGGTGGAAAAACAGGAAAACGTTATAACTACGCGATAAGGTGGAGTCGAGAGGTGGGGCTCCGCGGGGGTGGGTTCTAATCCCAATCCTGTTTGTTTTTCTGGGGGTATATTTCCGAACTCAAGTATCTGGGTTACAAAAAGTACCTACGTAGTACAGCCAGTTCGCCGAATTGCGCGAGAAAAACTCGCCATTTTGGCCCATAAACTAGGATGTGCGTGGCTAATTCTGAAATTTCGGGATTCCAAATAACTTGACAATGGCTTGAGTGCGGCCGAGCATCTTACAGATACAAAGATAGGCACACAAATCTGACCTGCTGCTGCTCGCGCTACACAGCTGCCATTCTCGGGTTGCATTACGTTTTTTCGGATTTGGGACGGGCCCTGCTTATAGGATCAGGGGTCGGGGATGTAGGACCGAGGATCGGGCATAAGAAGGCAGGCAGGCGGTCGGGGAATTTTCCCGCTACCTAAGATGCCCAAATGCAGCTGCAACTGCCTGTCTAGCACTACTTAATGAAGCACCTTTTCCCTGGCCAATTTAGTTAGCTGCTACCCCTCGCCAACTGACGACGTCCCGCGCGTTCCAAACGCAGTTTAGAAAAAAATACTTTGACTATTTGTTTGTCTCTAAGCAAATTTCCTCTAAGCAAAAAGCTCTTGCAAATTTCAAAAGCCTTGTTAATTTTTATAGCGGAATAGCGCCACTCCATCGACTGCCGCCTTGTGCTATAGAAACGTGATCTCACCACTCTCATGATGGAACTCTTGTCAAACAAATCGGTTCCGCAACAAATGGCCAGCAGCAATGCGTCGAGCGCCAACGGCGTGGCCAACTCCTCGACGGCCAACGGAAGTGGAGGCGGTAGTGTGAGCAGCAATGCCAGCAACTCCTCCGAGCGGCTGCTGGCTGGCATCCTCGACAGCTTTCCCGCCTGGGATCTCAACGTGGGACTGCTTCCCAATGTGGGACAGAGGTGAGTCAAAATTATTTGGAAAAAAATGGGAAACCTTAATTGAAACTCGCGTCTTATCCCACTAGCTCACCACCACGCACCGACTTCTTCATAAATAACTTCTTGGGCGGCCTGGACACGCATGGCGACTTCAGCATCGGACCCATTGGCAGCGGAGCACGCAGCAATCCAAAGATGTCCCCGGAGTCCTCCAACAACTCAAGCATCAGTTGCGGCTGGTGCGAGGTGAGCGCTTCGATACGTTGCCTCGAATGCAACGAGTTCATGTGCAACGACTGCCTGAGGGAGCACCGCAATAGTCCGCTGTCCTCCAACCACTCCATTGTGTCCCTGCCCACGCCCATCGGAGCATCGCCCACGGGAGGCAGCTCGGTGAACGCACAGACTCCGCCCAGCGGCAACTTCATTTGCGACATACACAACGAGATGCTGCGCTACGTGTGCGATTACTGCCGTAAACTGGTGTGCCAGTGCTGCACACTGCACGAGCATAAAGAACACAGCTATGCCTCGATTCAGAGCTTTATGGTGGGCTCCAAGGAAAAGCTGGAGGGAGCCATCGAGAGCAGCCAGGTGGGCACGCGCTGCATTAAGAGCAGCATTGACAAGGCGCTGGCCTTCATTCGGCTGATCGAGCGCAACTGCAGTGAGCTAAGTGACAACATACGCAAGGCCTTCCGCCAGTTTATCATTGCAATTGAGGACCGCGAGCGCTTTCTCCTGGACTTTGTGGAAAAGCTCCGTCAACGTCGCCTGGCCATCCTTCATGATCAGATGGCAGGCTTGAAGTCGGCTCTCGCAGGGCTGTCGGAGACCTCGGATATGCTAAGCAAGGTGGCGGATAATGCCTGCAATATGGACCAGATCGAGATTGCAATGAAGTTGACCAATGGCCAGCGGCAGATGGAACAGTTTGCGGGCATCTATAAGGACCTGCAGCCCAAGCAGGAGGTCTTTGCGTTCGCACCACCGGACTACAGCCTTTTGCAGGATATCCGCAACCAGGGTGGTGTAATCCTGGTGGACGACAAGAACATGCCCATAGTGTCCAGCAGCAACGGCATTGTGCCGAGTGTCTCCAGTGTGAGTGCTGTGGCTGCCGCCTCCGTGGGCGTTGGTGTCGGAGGCGTTGGCGGTGGAGTCGGAGGCGTTGGAGTTGGCGTTTCCAACGGCATGGACATAGCTTTTGGCATGAACATGGCTAGCAATCCTCTAACCGTGGCCTCCTCGAGTGTTCGACGCCCTTTGCTGCGGGACAACAGCTTCCGGATTCCATCACCTATTATGCAACCACGCGGAGGAAGTGCCTGTGGAATGTCTAGTGGCATGTCCAGTGCTGCTTTGGATTGGGAGCTCAACGGACTGCGCAGCTCACCCGGACTTCACTTCAGTGCGCCAAGAACCACTCAGGCGATCCCGGGGTGCATGGATCTGGTAAAGGTGCGGAACTCGAGTGCTCTTTCGCTGTCCTTCGCCACCGAGGGTCATGAGGACGGACAGGTGAGCCGACCGTGGGGACTGTGTGTTGACAAAATGGGCCACGTGCTCGTATCGGATCGCCGAAACAATCGCGTCCAGGTCTTTAATCCGGACGGCTCTCTAAAGTTCAAGTTCGGACGCAAGGGCGTTGGCAACGGAGAGTTCGACCTGCCCGCCGGAATTTGCGTGGACGTGGACAATCGCATCATTGTGGTGGACAAGGACAACCACCGCGTGCAGATCTTCACCGCCAGCGGCGTCTTCCTGCTTAAGTTTGGCAGCTATGGCAAAGAGTACGGACAGTTCCAGTATCCGTGGGACGTGGCCGTGAATTCGCGCCGTCAAATCGTGGTCACTGATTCACGCAATCATCGCATTCAGCAATTTGACTCAGAGGGCCGCTTCATTCGCCAGATAGTGTTCGACAACCATGGTCAAACCAAAGGAATCGCCTCGCCACGAGGCGTTTGCTACACGCCTACGGGCAACATTATAGTGTCTGACTTCGACAACCACTGCCTCTACCTGATTGATCCGGACATCAACGATGTAAATATGCTGGTGTACAGGAAGGTTTTATGGATACTAAATTACATTACATTTTTTGCAGATTCTCTCTGTTAAAGGACACGAGGGCTCAGGCTTCCATGAGTTTAATCGGCCCTCGGGCCTGTGCTGTGACGACGAGGGTCGCATTATAGTGGCCGATTCCAAGAATCAACGCATCCTGGTCTTCAATCAAAACCTGGACTTTATGTGGGATGTAAGTACAATATTATGTTCAGGACTTCTCAAAATTCTATAACAAAAATGAACAATTCCATTGGCAGATTGAGGTGCGACCCTCCATCAATCCTCTAATGCCGCCAACGCTGGACGAGAAGGATCGCACCTGCGATGTGGCCATAATGCCAGACGGTCGCATCGTTTTTCTCATTGAACTGTCGCCAGACTCCAAGGAAGGGTCAAACCCTTACAAGCGGTTTGTGCACGTATTCTAAATTAGGCTACGAGCGCCGATCTTTTTTAGACCATTTACAAGAGCTAAACGTTAGCGTAGAGACCCACTTAACAGGACGATAGAGAGCAGGTGCCGAAACTGAAATAATAAGGGAAAGGGAAAAGTCAGAATCAGAAGTGCATGGAAATTAGCGAAAATTTTTAGCTTAAGTGCTACAACGATTACCTCGATATTGCTTAAGAGTTATGGTTACGATTTGGTAATTTACAATACAATACGAATAACACATATGTATCTATGGATATCTATATCTATACGCATATGCATATATCTAGCGAATATACAAGCCCAACCAACCAACCAATTAAAACTAAAACGAAAATGAAAACTAATGCGAAAGGCAGTTGAAAATGATATAGGAGATATATAGTCGTAGGATCCGAAAGCATTCAGTAGAGTTACCAAACCTAGAAAAGATAAAGCAAAGAGGGAAACTCAACCATTTACTAGATGAAAATATTATTACCTGTTAGTTAGACTGAAAGGCAGTTTGCTAGCTGATAGAACGAGGAGGAGTAGAGAAGGAGGGGTGCGTTTTTATGGGGTTGCTTAGCGGAAAGAGGAAACTACTTTTGACAAGAGTTACTAAACATGATTTGCAGAGACACTGTGGAATGGTATTAATGTTTGTATTATAATCTTAATTCGTTTGTTTAGTTCAGTTTTACGTTTATTTTACAACTATTTTTTTGGTAAATATTTTTAATTATTTTTCTTATAATTGAGACTGAGCAAGTGAGTACACGAACTTTGTAAAACGAAGCAAAGCAAAACAAAGAAACAAACAAAACCGAAAATATTGATGAAACCCGCTGACTTTTGGTTGAACTTTTAACGAAGACTGATTAACTAAATCGCAATTTCGGAGCCAACTAAAGAACCATATATGGTGAGGCCAAAAAGTGAAAAACAAACGCACTCAAATTGCAATGACATTGATAACGTAAAGTAACTTAACATAGCTTAACATACATACTTTCATACATATAGCGATACAGATATCTTATAGATCCGATCATCCAGTCACGAATCATCAAGGGCATAGCTGAAACCGAGTTTAACTGACACTCATCGACATTCACCCACTCATTCATAGCCATTATGCATCACAGGGCTTTAGTTTGTGTTGTTAATTTGTAATTAATGTGAAAGGATTTGCCCGCAGGATACACGTCAGGTTGAAGGGAGGGGTTAGCTGAAAATTAGGAGGAGAGTTGGGGGGTGTTTAACAAACAAAACTTAAAACTAAAAACAAAATAACGAAAAAATTATCATAATTTTTGACTCAATGTGTTCATTAGCATTTAGTAGACTTAGCGGGCGTGGCATAGTGAAAAAATATGGAAAACCAGAGCAATATATGGGCGTATTGAATACACATTTAGGTGACATGTTCCTCGCAAAAGAAACAAATAAAACAAAACGATGAAACTTAATGAAATCACGAATTAGCTGAATTATCTGTCTAGAGGTGGAACGATTTTTAATAGCAAATCTATACACACACATAAATAGAGACGACTAGGACCGATTCTGGGCTAAGGCCAAGCGTTCAAAAATTTAAAAATGTATTAGCAAACTTAGTTACTTAGTTTACGTTATGTTCTTACTGTTTTGAGACGTTCTATTCTTTGTACTTGTGTTCAAACCCGACTTCAACGGATCGACAGAGAGATGATACATAGCTAACACTCCTTCCACGAATAAAGCAACATTGCATAAAATGCGCAAAACAAACAAAAACAAAAACAAAAACCCTAACACTAAAACTAACCTTTAAAAAAAGATGCAAAAAAGCCAAAGGCTCTACGAGAGCTGTGGCAACAAAAAACATATACAATATTTATATACACTTAATATACACCAGAAGGCAGAAGGGAGAAGGCAGAGGGCAACCCCCACATAGAGCTATATAGAGTAGATATCGTAATTATTTTACACCTTAGTTTAGCCAACCCCCGAAATTACGAAAGTACGGGGACCCACACGATCGCCATAACATACTCGTAACCTCATTTTATCCAATCGTAACACCTTAAAGCGCCGTTCATTTCTTGTGATCCAGATCGAATCATTCAAAAACATACTCGCACACAAAGCGCACGCAGAGCATCCCCCACAAATATCGTATGTATATATCATATATATCGCATCGTATCGGGCCTAGCGACATCTGAGAGAATGCCATATTTTATATTTGTGTGAGATTTACTAAACCAATACTAAAGAACTAATACTTATATCATTACAAATGAACGCCGTTTTCTAAAAGCCACAGTTTAGAAATTGTGTAAAAAATGTAAACAAAAACTAAAAAAAAATTAACTTCAAGCAAAACAGATAGGAAGGACAATTATTGAGATTTAAGCGAATACCGAATGCCATAATTCAAAATAAAAAGCATTTAAACATATATATCTATAGAATACTAAAGTATGTTAAACACAACAAATTACTACAAGTCATGAGGATACTGAACAATTTGCCAAAGGCTTAAGAATCAAAATGAAAAGCAAAACCAATAACTTTAAATAACTCCACACTACACTCAAACACACACACACATTCAAACCAATAGTTAATTAAACTTTTTACAAAATACATACCAAAAATACTTAATTAACTGCAAGCAGGTATTTTTTCAAATAAACCGAATATTCCAAAAACACGTTGCCCAAAATACACCTACGATTAATTCTAAAGCAAAAAAATGCTCATATACAAGTAGCTACTAAAATAAAAAACACTAAACGAATCCAAAACTTAAATCAGGTATTCAAATTTTTTTCGTATTACGTACTTAGCATTTAAGGAGAAAAGCGTAATGGCAAACTTAATGACTAAAAATCATGCTGAAAATGATTTTCAAAGGTAAAATAAAAAAAATGAACTTCGCAAAACCACATACATATTTACTAAGCAACTTTTTTATAACAAATCGATTGACGATGCTAAAACAAAACGGAATGAACTCTTATATCAAAATAAAATTTTGAGTAAAACTTTTAATGACAAATGCAAACGCAATTCTCGACAAGCTCGGAGAAATGATTTCATTACCTATAAAGATCTTTGAAATGATTCATTACGCATACATACATATTTTGTCGCTATCATTTAGCCATTAGTTTGTAACAAACCCCCCAGATTGTAACTAAATTTGAAAATATTTCTTATTTGGAAATTATATACATAAACATACGCATACATACATACACGTACTAACATATGTAATAATTATGGAGCAATTGAGTACAAAACGAGTACAAATTTAAAATATAAGCCAGATCAGACGACACAGACACACACACAGCTTAAGTTAAAACATACATACATAGATCGATCGGACGAGCGCAGCATAAGAAATAATGATAGGCCAGCTACTGGTTTCGCATAGCATACTGCATACTGCATATATTCGTAGAGGATCGGGATGAGGGTCAGGATCGAATGGAGAATTCATCGAAATAGCCAGCATACTAACCACACTTATAAGCATAGTCGCATACATACATAGTTACTTAAACATAGACTAACCCCCATATACTATATATCTAGGACAAGCGATTACCAAAATTTCCGAAAATCCCTCCTACTCCTCTTAATCTTCAAATATGATTTGCTTGCGATAAGTAAGGGGAGATCACGTTTGGCATATGCAAAATTTTCTCATACATTCTCACCCACTCAGCAGCGTACAGCGTACATACATACATATGTAGAGGCGTGCGGGTACTAGGTACACCCACCATTAAGCAGCTATTAAGTCATATGGCGATAAATCTAAAGAAAATCTACCAAAATCAAGCGACAAATTCAATAACGAGTTGCAGTTAAAAATTGTAATTGTCTAATAGTGAAAAGCGAGAAAATCTGAAACAAACGCATGCCACGGTTACTACGATACGTGGTTTGTCATTTTTCTATATACATGCGTACACATACATATTTATATACCCAAATATATATATACATACATAGATGTGGACTTGACGAGACAAGAATAAGAGTATATTTTATACGATAAACAAATTTTATAACATATTTAATAATAAATTATACACTAATAATTGTGGACATTGTTGGCTTTTATTTTCTAGATTCGGTTCCCCTTTTGGCTGTTAAACTTTTTTAAGTTTAACAACTGTAGCCTAAAGCTAGGCTTTTGCGTCTTTCGAATAAAGCTTGCAGGGAAATAGTTTTAAAAGCTCCGTATCAAAATAATGATTGATACTAATAACGATCATTTACCAAACCAATATTTATCTGGCAACTTGTTTAATCGCTTAAGACTTTGATCTCTAATTAAATTGAAATTATAACTTTATAGGCAAAACAACAAAGTAAGACTAGATAAACAGGCTTTCGTTTCTATTACTTTTAAAGGGTGGGGTTATAAATTTTTTTAATTTCGTATGTACTAAGTACTTATAAGAAAATGTTATGTAAATATCGCGTTAAATATGGCTTATTTTTTATAAGTTTTTTATAAGTATCCGATAGATACTGCATTCGTGAGTGTCCAGCTAATTTCGATATACTCGTATTAGTTTGCATAAAACCAGCATCTTTAATTGTCTTGTTTAATGGGAGATGCCTTCACGTACACCCGGAACCTGGGTCAAGGTTACCTATTTATCACCATAGAGTCACATACGGCGCAAATGCGTTTCGGGTTTTGTCAAAAATGTTCCGAGAGACCATTAGAATAACAAAAGGAATTGTTAAGTACTTGGCGCATAACGAGGCTTTTATGAAGACACAGCCAAAGCGAACTCAAAAAAGGTGGGATATTATTTTAGATCGCATTTGTTGCGTGACTTTTAAAATTGCGCCAGCTTGTGTGCAAATACTACCATTCGAATAACTTTTACAATTGTTTGCTGGTCGTAAAGTTGAGTAAAACTGATCCAAAGTCCAGATCCATTACCCGCTAATTTAAGCAACGAGAACGAGTAATTAAGGTAATAGAATCTAGATTGACGGGGAGTCAGATTCAAGCAAATGGCAGGTTTGCTGGAGCAGCATAGCCCCCACGCAAACTGTTTAATTTTATTCGATCTTCGGCAGACGCCGAGTGGCACTGAGGGTTTCATGGTCAGGGCTCGGTGCGATGCGATCTGATGCTTAATCAAACTTAAATAGAAAAATATACTTTTCAATAACCGGTTACTTATTTGCCCACAAATCACTTGTCTCTACTCCCCAAACAGCTGTTTCCCAGGCCAAATAACAAATACGAGAAGAGCAAATATTATTTTTTTTACCTGATGATCTTTAGCCTGGCTCGCACGATTCCTAATTGGGTAGGGCATCACGTAACTTAAGGACCGGCACCTTTTGAATATCAAATACTAGAAGCACTAAACTGCTTTCAAAGGGAATCTCAGTTTTAATGTTTATAAGCTTAAGTATATCTTTAGAACTGTTTGATTTTTTTTTGGAAGTAATTTGAGTGTAAGTGCGGACAGAGGTTCCCACTATTAAATGGATCTTATATATTTGAGTCTAATCTTGTGTCAGTGTTTTTCTAAGATAAAACATTCTGAACACGACATTCTAATTTTGGTGTAGCGTCAGAGGAAAATGTTTTTAACAAACTTAAAATTTTTGTTTGTATAAATAAATATAAATTGTTTATAACAAAAGATGTGATCTTTAAATTAGTTTTAAACATAATTAAATACCTAAAGATATTCGTTATTCAAAATATGCAAAAAAAGCCTACTGAAATTGTAAATCCGTATATAAAACATATTTTTTAAACCCCTTTTTCTTTTTTAGAAATATTATATTACCAAATATTCAATATACACTGGGTGTATGACTCAATTTTCAACATACAAGCTTTATTTGAGCAAAACTTTTTAAGTCCAGTTTCTTAATTGGCAGTTGGTAATTCCAGTTTTGTAATTTACAATGTGACAATTATTTTTAGATGTTGAGATGTGGAGTTGGAGCTGTAGAAGCTGGTCTTTATTTTACGCATTGTTGTTAGCCAAGCGGAGGCTGCTATCAATCACCATTATCTTTTGACTTTAGGCCAAGAATGCGTGTGCATCTGTGTGACCTGAGATTACTACCGAAGACCCCGAAAAATTCAAATCCATATTCGAAATAGCAGTGTGTAAACAAGACCGAAAAGAAAACTGAAACTGGAAAAGCGACGGAGCAGCGGCTACGGGCCAACTATGAGTTATAAGCCAGGTTTAGACGTGTTTCGAGCGCGGTGGCGTCAGGTGAATCGGAGAGTCCACTCGAATCCGAATCCAGTGCGTGTTCAATACGCTTTTGAATTGTTTTTTTTAGCTTTGTTTTTCGAGTTGCGGGCGACGCATACAAATTAGACCAGCGAAGAGTGTAATTAAAGCTGGCCGAATCGAAGTAAGCCGCTCCAGCCGAGCGCTGGTGGAGTGCATCGGTCCGGCTTTCTGCTACCTGATACCTAATGGCTGATACCTCAGGTGGTCAGCGGCCAATTGGCCACCATTTCGCTGCTGGACGCCGCTCAAATCAGTTGGCTTTCGGTCGTTATCGTGCGCAGATTCAAACAACACCTCAAGTACCGGACAGCGGTTATTTAATCTAAGCGATTAGCCAACTAGCGGTGACAATTAGTCGACCCAGATGCTGCAATGAAAGTGAAACTGGAGCCAAAACTAAAACCAAGCAAATAATAAAAAAAATAAGAAGCCAGTTACATGATTAATGCTGAATATGTTGTCATACAGAAACGTGATTAGCGCGCCGTCGGATAATACAAAATAAACTCACTGTGCTAATCAATTCATATTGAATCGATGTTGGGAAACTGACATATTTACATGGCGCGGAGTGTCCGGCGGCGGTTGAACTTGAAACTTATTATGGAGTGCTAGTGCATTTGGGTGCCAACTGAACTTTTGTGTGCATAAACTGCATTATCAGCAGCAAAACAATAATACAAAAGCTTTTTTAAATTAATTCATTCCGCCCCTTTAAAACCAAAAGCGACAATTTTTAGGGCTTTATACAAATAGCGAAACACGAAGCGAATTTAAAGACGCTTCTTTTATTTTCACAATTTTAATCTTTTTAGTTTTTTTTTACTTTTGTGAAACTAATAACTATAATTCCTTTATCAGTAATAAAATATAATTGCAATCAAAATGTCGTCTATTTATATTTTTAATTAAAGAACCTTTTAATTAATCTGCAAAACCAGTGTCCATATTATGTCGTTTCTTGGAAAAAAAGAGTATTAGTTAAATTTGAATGTTTTAAAATTAATTTTTACTTTAACAATCAAGAACATTTTTAATTAGTTCCACAAGTGGATATTAAATTGATTTTTCCACGGGGACAATGTGACATTTTTACATGGCTATATAACAGCCTGTTGCCGATTTGGCTTACTTACTTTACTGGGCATAGCTAATAACTCAAGCCGAATATTGGCCAATTTTACAGTTGCCTGTTACTACCTCAATTGCATGGACGTACGGCAGATTTGTGCTATTAAACGTATCCTCTAAAAAGTATTTTAAGGCACAGGAACCACACTCAACGCTCAATAATGTTTGACAATGCGATAAGACCACATCCAGAGGGCAATGGAGGCCAACTTAATAGTAAGCCATTAGACCATTTATATTTGGAAGTGCCCGATTTTTATTGATTTCCCATTTAGCAGGAGATCGGGCGATAACTACTGTCATCAACATTGGTAAGCTTTAATAGGTAACTGTGAAAGCAGTAATTACTAATTATATTGAATTTAGCTAAGCCAAAAAAAACTTAAGTATAAGTTGGCTCCTAAATAAGGCGAAAGGTTCATTTTTAAGTATTAAGGGGCATGAAAAAAAGTTAATTATTTTTAACTTAAAATTAAATCAAGCATACAAGACTAAATATAATGTACATACTACTAAATCTCTGTAGCTAAATTTCTTGAGTCCCCAAATATAGACTCTTTTTTGCCACATCACGATGACTTGGAATAAATGTTAGATTGTTTAATCGAAATCATTGTTATTAGCCATTTTTCTAATCAAAATCACCGTTACAAAGCATTCTTAACGGGAAATATAAAAGTGCAGTTGACAAAAATAAGCGTTTTGTTTCTCGTCAGCATTCTAAATATATTCTTAATAATTTCTACCAATTTATATTGACATATGTAGATAATTGAAGATTAACGGCTATAGCAAAATGCTTTGAACTTGTATTAACAGAGTCCAAAACATAGAGATTGTTATCGGACCGACACGGTTGACTTTCCCCAGTCGAAATCCAGTGCCCATATCAGTTTGTATATAGCCTACATATGTACATTCTAAATAAAATACACATCCATTTAAAGCTGATAATGAATGCCAGCGCCCCTAGTTGAGTATATTTTCGGGTTGTGGAGTAAGAATCCATTCAGTGTCAGCCGGCATTTGTGTTGAAAAAGGTGTGTTGGGTTCTCGACGAAATTAAAAAACATATAAAAAAAAGTGTTTTTTATATAAACCAGATGTTTTTGGCGGAAGACTGGATATGCTAATTTTTAAACGCAGTTAAAGAGCGCATTAATTTTCAACCAGCTGTTCTTATATATAAAGTGCATATTGTATAGGCTATCTGATTAAAGTGTTGAAGAACTAGCAACAAAAAGTAATTATCAATTAGTAAACATTTAAAAAGTGTAATGTAACCGGTATTACAAAATTTTACAGTTCACAACACTTTTTGGCTTATCCGCGACTCAAACCAGGCGTAGATAGTTAAGTTCTTATTGGGAAATATTTTAAAAGCTCAAATAGGAAAACTCTGAACTGAAAAATTCATGTTATTTTAGTAATTATGCATTTTAGCAGAGTTTATAGATTTTGTTGCGCAACTGATTATTTCTCATTATACAAATAAATGTATATCTAACCAGATCCGAAACAGATTCTTATTGGTATATATTTTTAAGCCGCTTCTGGTATGTTTTAGAGACAAATTCGAACACCGGAGCGGTCACACTGGCGTTAGTTTCGCATCCAGATCGGATCCAAAATCTTGAAATATACAAGTTTTTGTTGTCGCGGTGAACGGTTGGCAAAGCGCGTGAACTGCATGCGCCTTACTTTTGCCTCTTGATAGTACAAAAAAGTACAAATAATTTGAACTACAAACAGTAGGCGGACGAAAAGAAAACAAAACGGTAGATGCAAACGAAAGTGAAAGAGTGTCAGTGTTGTTTACATTTCTCAGTGCCACCCCTCTTACGCCCCCTCTTTCTATCTGTCTCTCTTTCTTTCTCCCGGTTTCTCCTGGATCACAGAACCAGAAACTGAAAGTCGAATTGGAATCTTCGCCTCACAACCAGAAAAGCAACAACAACCAGAGCAACTTCAATCCGAATCCGACAGAATGGCCAATTTCGACGATGTGAGTGTCCAATTAGGCAATTTATAGCAAGCGAGAGAAAAAGATGTGTAACGATTATTAACTCTCACACAAACGACGCACACAGGCCAACGCCGTGCACGTAACGAACATTAAGCGCCTTATTTTAGTTTGATTTGATTTTTTATTTGAATTTTTTGTTTTCGCCGATTCGTCGTTATCCTCCCGTATGTATGCGTGTTGCATGTTGCTATTGCGTATGTGAAAAACCAACTGCCTCCTACGAAAAACAACAATAACAACACAAATGGAAACACCAAATGCAATGGAAAACGAAAACAACAACAACAACTACGATCAGACGTTGCAACGCGCTCGACTCGCCTTTTCCAGTGGAAAGACCAGGAACGTCAGCTTTCGGTGAGTTTTTTTCGGTAGTTTCTCGGCTTTTGTTAGTTTTTTGCAAGGCTCCCCAGTTTTGGGTTTGGGTTTAGTTGATGTTTAAACTATCGCTTGAGTGGAGATTGTGTCATGTATTACAGTAGCCATTGGTTAAAAGTATCTGAGTGCTCAGATAAAACTTAATTTGGACCAAAAAAGTCCTTGAAATATTTTAACTTCTTTAAAATTTAATGACTTTTATTGACCTTTATTTATTTAATTTTCAAAATAATGTCATTTCACAAAGAGTTATTAATATTTTTAACATTTCGAACTGCGGATTTTGTTATTTATTGTTTTTGGACTTAACTGTAAATGTAATAATCGTATTATTAAGTATATATATGTACTTTGATTTATTATAGATTTATCCTTTTTCTACTTTTTAACTTAAAAAGTTATTTTTAATGTCTCCAAAGAGCTTATCTACTGCGGTCCAGCGCATAAAAAACGTTCAACAATAAATTGTAGTCATAGTTAATCAGGTTTTCCTTGGCCTGTTTACCACTGTACCTCTGGTTACTGTTATTACAAGTTGTAATTACAGAGCTATTGCGGCAGGGCAGCCGCCGAAATACAATCTTAGCTTGTAGGTATAATAACTTTTCATGGTTATTGTTCCATTTCGGCCAACGAAATCCCGAGATCTCAATTCCACCGACTTTCACACGCAATGAAAAGCTTTGACCTTTGAGCCCTCGCCCCGAGCTTTTCACTCCACGGTGATAAGAATTCCCGAAAGCGGAATACTCTGACGGGGAGAGATGCTAAAGTATAGTTATTGGGTCTAAGTATGTACCGTTCCGATGTGCATTAATGGGCCCGCGACGGGAACTTTGACTCCGCCAAGTGGTTGTACTTTGAATGCAATTAGACCGGACAACGGCGGACTGAATTCGTTGCCTGTAACCGGAATAATTGGCATTTCCACCTCCCGTCCGAACATCAGTGATCGATCGGACAATAGGCACGGACGCAAACATGCACACTCATACTCGTTTATGGATATGTTAATAAACAAAGAGATAAAGAGAAGTAGAAGCAGACGGAAAACGGGCGATATACCATACCCACCGATAGTTTTGAGTGCGAAGTGTGAAACGGAAGTGCGGAAGAATCTCAGCCCAAGGCTGCTGGCCGTTTAATTCCATGATCTTTCAAATAGATCCGGACAAATGAACACGTTCTATGACTGTTTTTCGCCTCTAGCAACTTCTACTCCAATGCGCGGCTCTTTGATTATATTTAAATACATTTGCTGTATACATACAGTTGAACTTCAAAAGCGCAAAACACAGAAACATTTTGACTCGGCTTATAATAAAATAATAAAATGTGAACTTCAGTGCAAAAGTAATAATACTTAGCTAGTAAATTTTGAGCTTAAAATACATAATTAAGTTAGAACGTCATATAATCAGAAATTAAAATCATAAAGTTAAAATAGAATAACAAGAATGTATATCTTAATAGCCATCATAAATACGCCCGTGACACTAAACAATAATGTTTAAGTTAATAGAAGTTTAACAAAAGTAAATCATTTCGTTCCTAAATGCAATGAGGTCGTTGGTTATTAAGTACAGAAGTACTCACGGAAAGGTTGTACCCAATTGTTTAGCCAATTAATGAGGTTGTTTTTCATTTTATTTATGATTTATAGGCAATTTTGGACACTGCGCGGCTAATTGCTTTATTTATATTCACAGCGATCGGCTGCCCGTCTATGGTTTTATGTTTGTCATGAGCAAATAATTCGATTGAATTGCAAGTGCACCACTGGGGGGCTGTTCACCTGCTGCTGCGGATCACCTTGGCTTGATCCGCGCTCCAGCGTGGACTGTCATTATCTCCAGGTCAAAGTAGAGCAGCGCATCGGGTTGTCAAGCCGGTTTCCGCCGTTCTGTCCACCCGGAGTTGACTCACCAGAGCCAGAACCGTAGAATCGTATAATAGTAGAATATCTGAAAAGCAACCGCATACCTAGCATTGACCTTCCCCAAACGCCTCTCGTGCATTGTGATTAGTATTGATTTTGTTTTGGTCTTTGTTTCGCGCTCCTACCGCGGAACTTGTCCCATCATCATCATCATTTGTCCATTAATTATTTTTGGTTTTTGGATTCCGTTTTCGGCTCTATTTTCAGACGCAAGCAGCTGGAGAATCTGCTGCGTTGCTATGAGGAGCACGAGAACGAGATCATCAGCGCCTTGGAGGCGGATCTGCGGCGCCCCAAACAGGAGAGTCTCATCGTTGAGACCGAGTTCATGAAGAACGACATCAAACACATTCTCTTCCACCTCGACGAGTGGGTGGAATCGGCGAAGGTGAGCTGTCCTGAGCAAGCTGCTTGGAATACTTGTCTAATTTTTGTTGTTCTGCTATTTCCTATGTAGCCCAGCAAGCCGTTTGTGAACCTGATGGACGATGTCCAGATCTACAACGATCCCTTCGGCGTTGTCCTGGTGATCGGCGCCTGGAACTACCCTCTGCAGCTGCTCCTCGTGCCCGTGGCCTCCGCCATCGCCGCCGGAAACTGCGTGGTGATCAAGCCCAGCGAGATCGCCGCCAACTGCGCCAAGTTCATTGCCGATGTCATTCCAAAGTATTTGGATAATGTGAGTTTTGTGATGAATCTGATGAAATTAGCTAAGCTTAAAGCGCCTAAAAAGTTAAATTTGAGGTGTCGCATCAACCAGTTTATATAGAATATTATTATACCAAAAATAATTAGTTGACAATTAAAAAAGCTAGCTTGGAATACCTCCAAATAATTAGGATTTTAAATTTATTCTTTTAAAATTTGTTTCAAAACAAGCTTACGAATGCAAATGATAAAAAGTGTATGAGACATTTTATTTAGCATTAAGCAAATTAAATTTTGGTGTTCAAAATGATTTAACTAAAAACATTCCGATTGTTTAGGACTGTTATCCCGTTGTCTGCGGGGGGCCCAGCGAAACCGCTGAGCTGCTTAACCAGCGCTTCGACTACATTTTTTATACGGGATCAACACGCGTTGGCAAGATCATCCACGCTGCGGCCAACAAGCACTTGACTCCGACCACCTTGGAACTGGGTGGCAAAAGGTGAGCTCGCTGGGATCGCCCTTTTATTCAATCCAGCAATTAACACTTTGTGGGTAACTTTCAGTCCTTGCTACATTGACAAGTCCGTGGAGCTGCGCACTGCGGTGAAGCGCATTCTGTGGGGCAAGTTGATCAACTGCGGACAGACCTGCATCGCCCCCGACTACATTCTCTGCTCCAAGGAGGTGCAGGAGAAGTTCATCGCGGAGGCCAAGGACGTGCTGAAGGAGTGGTATGGCGAGAACATCCAGAGCAGTCCGGATCTTAGTCGCGTGATCAATGCCAACAATTTCCAGTGGGTTGTCTTTGCCATTTAAGTGAGCACTGTTTCCAATCTGATGTTATTTCAGACGCCTTCTCGGACTGATGAAGTCTGGCCGCGTGGCCGTTGGCGGAAATTACGATGCCAGCGAGCGCTACATCGAACCCACTATTTTGGTGGACGTAAAGGAAACCGATCCCATCATGGAGGAGGAGATCTTCGGCCCCATCTTGCCCATTTTCAATGTGGAGAGCGCCTACGATGCCATCAAGTTCATCAATTCCAGGTATGCCTGTCCGTGGGCCACTCACCGCCCCTATTTTCCATTGTCGTCGCCCTTTATCATTTAATCACCCCACGGAAACAAACTACAACAACCAATGTCCGATTCGCCGTGTTTTTCTCTTAGAGAGAGTCCTCTTGTCCTGTATATTTTCACGTCGGAAACAGAGGTTCAGAATCTGTTCATAAACGGCACCCAGTCGGGCGGACTGTGCGTGAACGACACGATAATGCACTATGCCGGTAAGAGAGTGACCCAGTCAGCCACTAAATCAATCCAATCGAGATGCTAATGGATGTGGATAATGATAATGAATGCGGCTGCTCGGCCTGTAGTCGGTTGCTTGCCTTTCCTCTGCGGTTTTGGTCTCTCCCAATCTCCAATTCCCCAACTGAACCTGTTTTCGATAGCTTGCTAAGAGCTCTGCGTATCTGTAATTTTTAAAAGCCTTGTCTGGTGACGGTGATTCTAATAATTTCTGTACAGCCCCTGTAGTATATGATTTAAGATTTCCAGTCCAGCGGATTTGAGTAGCTACACCTCCCACACTAGTCATTGCTCATGCATTTGTATATATGTCATCGAAAGTTGCAGATCTGTTAATGCGTATTATTGGCTACGTCTCTGAAATGAAAGTTCTAAATTCCAGCAGATCTGCAATGACCGTTTGTTTGTCTTTATGTGTAACTTTTGTTTTTTTCCAAGAATCTAACGATGTCAAGGAAGCTCAACAGTGTCGTTCTTAATCTTTTTATACCTTTTCCCACTCCCCGTAATTAGAGAAAAACCCCTTGTTATTTACGTGTTCTCCAACTCGAATAAGCTAGTCAGAGAGTTCAGGACCAACACCACTAGCGGCGGATTCTGCAGCAACGAAACAATAATGCACTGTGGAGGTACTGCGCTAAGATATTGTACATAGTAGTTGTTTAAGAGAGACACCTTAATCAGTTTTGTGTAATGCACCAATCTGGGATGTAGAACCTTATTTACACGAATTTTAAGTAGCCGGTTTAGTGCACTCCAGCAATCGATATTTGAAATGCAAATTCTTGTCAATCCCTAGACACCTGACCACAACGAGAACTCGGATAAAGACAACACAAAAAGTAAAACAAAACTCTCAAGTATTCAAATAGTATGCACATTGTTTTGAATATTAATTAAGGCTCAGTGTTTTCTGGTTTCGGACTGTGAAATTGATATGTATTTTTGGCTTGGCAAAATTTTGATTAACACTTAAACGCTTGGTTAAGAATTGCAAATAGTAAATTAATATTAAGAGTGCTAAAATCTATTTGGTGATAGCTTTAGAAAATAAACTACTAGGGTGTGGTTGAACATAAGTTTCGTATCTAGAATTTAAGCTAATACACAAAACATATTGGTATTTGCAAAAATGGAAGTTTTCTTATTAATCTTTTTAAAATACATACATATATAATTTTTTTGCAAATATCAAAATGATCCCGGTGGTTGACTAATACTTAAATTAAAACTTCCGTGCTCCACAGTTGATGTGCTGCCATTCGGAGGCGTTGGCATGAGTGGAATGGGTTGCTATCACGGAAAGTATGGCTTCGAAACCTTCACACACAAAAAGTCTTGCCTGGGCAAGGATTTGTCAGCCTTTGGCGAGAAGTTGGCATCGTAAGTTTTAAATTTTTCACTGCCTGAGGCTTTAAGTGCCTATATTAATGAATGATTTCTTTGCAGAGCACGTTATCCACCGTACTCGGATCGCAAGGGATCGCTGCTGTCCTTCCTCCTGCGCAAGCGCCGTCCGTTGCCAAATCTGCACCTGAGCCACGTGGTGGCCATTGGAGTGGGCGTCGGATTGACGGTCCTGGCCAACTACTACATGCAGGTAAGGAAGGTATAGGCAAGCTGGCTCCAGTTGCTCGATTGTGCCCATTAAAATGTACGCTTATCTTCCATGCCTACACCTCACTGGGAAACACACTCAATATTCGATATTCGACACCATCACACTCCTCGCTTCACTATTTATACATATTCCCCGCCGTTTGTCCACAATTCCAGGGCAAATTGCTGTCGCGTTAGACACGATGAAGGACCCCAGAGTTAAATGCAGCCTGCGCCGCTGGACCGTTACCATTTACTTATGGAATTGTTTGCAATAAATGTATTAGCGTAGCACAAATGTATTTACTGGGCATGCACTTTACTAACTTCATTGCATATTCAGACTCCTTAAACACTACTAAAAATGGGACACAAGACTTCTTTATTGGGATTCTTTACCTACTTTTTTTACGCCTCCCAGCTTAGCAAATGTTTCACAACCTATCCCAATTCTTTATTTTCAGAAAAGCTCAACTGATTAAAACCCAAAAACTTTTTTACTTTTTATACGCATATCGGTGGGTGATGTAAAGCTTTGGATACTTCGTTATACATATAGTTATTGTTATTTAGTTGCTATTTAATACAAATGTGAATGCTCTAATGTAATATATGACCAATAAAAAATATTAAATTACTATGACATATACATATTTGAATTTGAGCTTTGGAAAATGGTGTGACCAGCTGTAGTCAAACGTGTTCGCTTAGCAACACTACTAAAAACTTGTTAAAAAAGGTCACATCTAAGGCCACAACCCATTTTAACATGGTAGAAGAAAAAATTTTGGCTAGTGATGCGAAGTCAGTGGGAGAACTAAGTTGAAGGTGGGAATTTATTGTTGGATCTCACCTCCTGACAACACTGTTGGGTTTTTTTTCGTGTGGAGACACTGGCGTCTGCGATTTTTGTCAATCATTTGCCAGCAGAAAATATATAAAAACTCAGAGAAAAATGGCAGCGCACGGCGACTTGATTGCACAATTCATAGAGATCACCGGAACAGACGAGAATGTGGCCCGGTTCTATCTGTCTAGCTGCGACTGGGACATAGAGGTGAGATTTCGCGAACCGGCGACAACAATGATGCAGCAAATGCGTCCAGTACTAATGCACCCTACCTGCCGAAATGTCACGATTGCAGCACGCTCTGGGAAACTACTGGAGTACCCAGGCGGACCTGCCGGTTCCGCCTGCGTCAGTGGGACACGCGGACAATCCAAGACCGAAGGCGACTCCGAGTAGTGGAGCAAGCGCCGGCCCCGCCGGAGCTGTCAAAACTACTGAAACAGCTAAAACTACTGACGCAACCGCATCTTCTTCAGCTTCAGTTGACGTCGCACCGACTGCGTCCAAGGCCAAGCCAAAGTGAGCGATAGATATTGTCAATAGAAGTCTACAACGTCCAAATAACCCAAACCCGCCCACAGATTCGCCACACTAAGCGACATGTCCAAAGAGCCATCCAGCGACGATGACCAGCAGGCCTTTTACGCCGGTGGCTCAGATCGTTCCGGTCAACAGGTCTTGGGCCCGCCGAAACGAAAGAATTTCCGCGAGCAGCTAACCGACATGATGCGCTCTGCGCAGGAGCAAAATATCGCGGAGGTGGGCCCATCTACCAGCAGCGGAGGTGGCGGTGGAGGAGCTGGAGGCACTGTCTGGGGCCAGGGCATGCGGCTGGGCATGACCGATAACGATCACACTGCTGTGGGTACCAATAAACCTCCGCCGTCCAGTGAAAACAAGCCGGTGGTGGTGCTGAAGCTCTGGAGCCAGGGATTCTCCATCGATGGCGGCGAGCTGCGTCACTATGACGATCCCCAAAACAAGGAGTTCCTAGAGACTGTCATGCGCGGGTAAGTATCATTCATTCCTGGGTGCAGCTTTTGGTAATATATTAGGAAACGATTGCATGTGAATCCCTCAAAATGAGTAAATCTCACAAATTTACCTTGTACATAAATCTATTGTCTGATGGTATTTAGAACGGGGATAAACCGAAACAGGAAATCAATATATTTTTTAACTACCCAACAAACTATATATCTTATTTCATAACATGTGTAAATATCTTCTATTTTTGTGAGTTTAAGCTATTAGACCTAGAACCTAAAACTCAGTTATGAACAAAAATTAACCTTTAACATTTTTTTAGAGAAATTCCGCAAGAGCTGCTAGAGATGGGCCGCATGGTCAATGTAGACGTAGAGGACCACCGACACGAGGACTTCAAGCGCCAGGCGGCTCCACAGACATTCAAGGGATCCGGTCAGAAGCTCGGCAGTCCCGTGGCCAATGTAGTTACTGAAGCGCCAGCAGCTTCTGCGGCAGTATCGCCCGCCGAGGCAGCCAACCAGGAGGCGAGTGCTCGCGATGCCATCAACTTGAATTCCGAAGCACCGTCCACCACGCTGCAGATTAGACTAGCGGATGGTTCGCGTCTAGCTGCGCAGTTTAATTTGACGCATACTGTCTCTGATATACGTCGATTTATACAAACGTAAGTCCTCGACTTGCAGATCTTGCGAGCTGATTAATGTAATGACTTTTTAAATTTCAGCGCACGCCCTCAGTACTCAGCCAGTAACTTCGTTCTGGTGTCCTCGTTTCCCACTCGCGAGCTGAGCGACGACAATTCCACCATAGAGAAGGCTGGCCTCAAGAACGCGGCTCTCATGCAGCGCCTCAAGTAACTCTAAGTTAAGTACTCGTGAAGGCTCCCAGCGGGAGGGAGCGACAACCTATGAAATAAAATTGGATTGGTGAAGTCGGGGATCCTATATGGCCGAATCCGATGTCTATAATTGTCTATTATATATACAATATACCAAAATTGTGTGCTTATTTCTTGTATTTATTTTATGGCAGTCAAGTGATCTCTCAAAGCTACATATAAATCTCAAACTAAAGGCTATAACAAAGTACTCGCTTAGATAAGAAGGTCCACCTCGTTGCGCAGTGCGTTAATGTGTTCCATGAAGTCGGCGCGCACCGCATTCCGCCAGTCGTGCAGGCCATCGCCGCCCACGTGCTCACAATCCACGTAGCGGTGCACGAAAGCGGTGGATAGCGAAAGTTCCACCTCGGCCGTGCTGGCCAAGAGTTGCCCAGGCGCCAGCTCCAGGCGATTGAGTAATGTTTTGTACGCGGATCTTCGCTCGGGATCGTACTGCACGTTGTCCGGCAGAAGTTTCTTTCGCTCATCAAAGCAAACGGCTATTGTCGCCAGTTCAAAACGAGCGGTTTCGGAAGAGAAGTGGCGCAACTGCTGCTGCAGCGATCCTTTTGCCTGACCCATAGAGAATCTGGAGTTGGGGAAAAACAGCTCATTGGGACGCAGTAGAAGAGTAAAGCTGGCTTGGTTCACATTCCGCAGAAGGCAATCCGAGAGGATCAGTTGATGAATCCGTGATTGCGTGCCGTTTGTTTGCCGAAAAGGAAAGTTAAAGGGTAGGGCGTATAGATGAATGTTGGTCCGTCCGAGCAGGTGAATCACTTCCTCGGGCAGCTCATCGTAGTTGTAGACCAGAAAATGTTCGATTCCTATGGCTTGGTGGAACAGGAAGAACTGTAGCAGTGCATTTTCACTGCGAGCAAATTTCGACGTCATATTAAAGTCCACAAGATCCAAGCACACCGTTGCTGGTAGGCGATCGCTCTTCTTTCCTGCTGGTTTTAGGTTCCGCAGGCGTAGCTTTACGGGACTCTTGGTGGTTGTAATGTCCGTGAAGGAGACACTACCTGGCTGTCCGAAATCCCGGCTCACTTGACAGAAGAAGTGATAGCTTGTAAAGTTCGAGGACTTATCGTCCACTAGGCTTTCGATGGAGTCCCGCTGGAAGCGAAACTTTCCCTGCAGACTGCGCCCGCCCAGAAGGTCCAGGCTGCATCGGAAATCAACCACAGCTCCCTTTTTTCCAACCACGAGGACGTGGGCTTCGCCACCGGCTACCAGTTCGTTGCGGATCCAAAAGGCGGAGTAGGCGTGGAACGAGTCGCCGATCACTTGCCACACGGGAAGTGGGCGTCCCAAAAGTGCCTTTGGGTCCTCCTCCTTTGTTCCATTCTCCAGACGCCGCAGCACAGCGGCATCGTTGCGTCCGAAGAAGTTCACGTACTTGAGCACATATTTCAGCCGGTTGTTCTCGGTTTTGTACATCAGAAGTATGCCCACGCTGAGGCACGAGATTACCAGCAGCACCAGCTGTTGGTACTTACGCATTTTGTTTATTTTGATTGCTTTAAAAAATAATAACAATTAAAAATACACTTCCCAATCGGAACCCGCCAGCTACAGCTGTTTTTTAGAGCTGTCGAGTACTGTTTATTTTCAGAATGCTAGTTAACAGATCAATAACAGCTGTTAGGCCTGGGCGCTATAAAAATAAGAAACTTTCAGGAAGTTTAGATTGAAATTAAATTTAATTTATATTTTATTTATGCTTTATTTTACACAAACATTTTTTGCAGGTTTATATATATATTAATTTACATATATATGTATATATATAACACATTCGTTTTCTATGCACTTTTTCTTTCTATGGTTCTAATGGTAGGTTGCCTCTGATACAGTCTAAGGATGGTGGTCTAGTTATTGTGCTATTAAGGGATTAATCTTATTAATTTTATTTTAGTTAAATTTTTTGAATCGCCCCGCCCAAACGAGGTGGCAAGATGTCGTAGTCGAGCGGGCGTTGCCAGATGTCAGCGATTAGGGGTTTGTTTTGATTGATTGTTGTGCTGAACCGGAGAAAACAGAGGGACAGTGAGAAACAGAGAGAATTGTCAATTTGGAAACCGAAATCCCCGTCCTGAGGCGCAATTTCCCGCAGCAAGGTCATGGCCAACAGCAAGGAGTTGTGTTCTATCCGGGAATGGGCACCGCTGACGGATGTCATTGATCACATTCCTGCTCGGCTCCAGCGCGGTCTCTTTCCGGCCAATCTCAACCTGACCTGTGTGGACGCCACCGATGAGTTTCTGGCCGTGGGCAGCGACGCAGGAATAGTGTTTTGGTACAACCGCCAATCGGGTGAGATGCAGAAGCTCAAGGCGGAGGTTAGTGATGACTCATTCTCACTCCCAATAATTGCGTGTGGTTCCCCCATTAACTTTCAGCTCGCATTTATTCCCCTTCCAGGTTCCCACTCGCATTACGTGCCTGCGGATTGTGAATTCAGTGGAGTATATGGTGGCAGCTGGATGCGCCAATGGGCAGGTGAGCATCTTCCAGATCCAAAAGGAGTTGCCGCGAGACCTGGACTTGGTGGCTCCTTGCACCCGCAGCCGGCCCATTGAGCGCTACACCATTCGGGATTTGCACAAGTGCGTCGTCAGCTGCTGCGAGTGGTCCAAGAATGGGATGAAGCTCTACTCCGGCGATCGCCAGGGGGTGGTGGTGCTCACAGAGCTTGACTACCAGGCGGTAAGGCCCTTATTATTTATTAAACCCAAGTACTAACTAATGGTAATCTTCGATCCACCAGCATCTTAGCAAATCTGTGGAGATCCTGAGCGAGGCCTACGAGATCGTGCAGCTCAGTGTGCATCAGAGCCACTTGCTGGTGGCTACCCTCTACCGTTGCATTGTTTGCCAGCATGACGTGCGCACCTCTCAGTGGAACATCGTCCAGGTGGGTAAGAAGGATCGGAAGCAGCTTATCGATTGCGGCGCCATCTTTCTAAAGAAACATGTGACCAACAAGCCACAACTCGTCTGCGGACGACCCGGGCTGCGTTTCTGGATGGCCGACGCCGGCGGCAATGTGTCCAAGACCTTGCTATTCCGAGACGCCGTGCTGCGCAGCCCCACCTGGGAGATACCCATCCTGAACCCCAAGCAGCGCAGTGAGCCGTCCAGCAGTCGCTATGCGGCTGTAGCCTCTGGAACCGAAGCGGGATACGTGGCCAGCAGCAACTTTCGGCAGCTATACTTGTACGATGGCCACGACTCGCTGCTCGTAACACACGACGACGCCACCTTATACATACTCAACTTGGATCGTCTGAAAGTGGAGGCCGTGGCAAGGGGATTTCGGAAGATCCTAGACTTCTGTGTGTGTGGCAAAGAGATCTTTGTGCTGGAAGGCGAACGTACATTGTTGCGTATGGCTCCCCTGCCCGAACCACCCAACAAGACGGTCAAGGTGATCTTCAATCCGCTCATGCCTCCACCAGTTCCTGTTCTGGGATCTGCGCACTACTCGGAGGTGGAGTCGCCGGTGGAGTTGCAGGCGGAGCCCGTGCTTCAGAGCGCACAAGAATGTTTCGAATCGCCTATGGAGGAGCAGTTAAACCTGAATGTGCCCATTGAACTGGCAGTTGAATCGCCGTTGGCTCAGCAGAACCGACGCTTAGAAATATTCCGTCGCATCGGCCAAATGGACTTCGAGGAGTCCATCGTACATTCCAGCCGAAAAACGTGCGAAGAAAAGCCCACGGCAAGCAATGCCTCGGGAATTGTTGAGATTGGTCATGAAACCCAAGAGCTGCGGTTACCGCTAACAAATGCCGCCACTCTTATGGAGGCCAGCTACTGTCAGATGGAAAAGTAAGTATCGCACTTGTATTTAATATGAACATAAATGAATACATAATTTTAAGGTGGTTGGTATGGCTTCAAAAACGCAGTCCTAAGCAGTTGCCAAAGCCATTTGTTATACCCTTGCAGAGCAAAAGGGTATTATAATTTCAGTCAGAAGTTTGCAACGCAGTGAAGGAGACACCTCAGACTCCATAAAGTATATATATTCTTGATCAGCATCACGAGCAGAATCCGAATACGTCTGTACGTCTGTCCGTCTGTCCTCCTGTCTGTTTCTACGCAAACTGGTCTCTCAGTTTTAAATATGGCGTTTTCTAACCACATTGAATTTCGGATTAAATTTTATAAAAATCGGATAACTCTATCATATAGCTGCTATAGGAAAGATATATATAAAGAATGGGAAAAAATTATAATACGTTGTTTTTAATTCCATTAACATGATTTTCAAAGTACGGATTTTTTTTAATAACCTTTGAATCGAGAAAAAAATGTTATTAAAATCCTACAACGTTATTATATAGCTGCCATAGGAAAGATCGTAAAATCTGTATAGAAATAACGGAAATAAAATGTTAACATCGTTGTTTTTCATCAGACAAGCATGATTTTTGGAATATTGAGTTTTCTAACGACTCTTGAATAGCAAAATAAATTTCATCAAAATCGGACGACTATATCATATAGCCCTCATTTAAACAATAGTCGAAAATATGGAAAATGAATAGAAAAATCGTCATAGCTTCGATGCTGTTTAGCCTTAAGTTCAACATATTTGATGACTGCAAGGGTATATAAGCTTCGGCTTGCCGAAGCTAGTTTTAAAACAGACAGGAGGACAGATGGACAGATGGACAGACGGAAAGACGTATCTCGATTCTGATCGTGATGCTGATCAAGAATATAAATTCTTTATGGGGTCTGAGGTGTCTCCTTCACTGCGACTGAAACTATAATACCCTTTGCTCTGCAAGGTTATAACAACATTTATTCAGATGTACTTCTTCCCTTCGATTATATTCTTTATTAGAAAACGTGTCTCGACGTTTATTTAATATATTTTAAATTTTGATTAGTTTTTGTAATTAATTAAATATGTATACTTTTCATTTCTACAGCAATGGGGCGGCTTCTCCGCTTGACATGAAGGCAGCTTTCCTTCAGCATCTGCCCGATGCACTTAGTCCCACCACTCTGCAGAAGACGGTAGCGGAGAAGGCCAAGACACTGGCTGCCGAGCTGGATCTGCCGGAGGTACATCTGGCACCTGTTACCCAGGAAGAGCTGCAAGCGGCCCAGGCGAACGCATCCCGGCTTAGCGAGTCATTGATCAGGTGCTATCCCACTCGTCTAGAGGAGGCCAGTGTCCAAACAACTGATCGACAAAGTTCACTGAAGACGGAGGACGATTATCAATCAGGGCAGCCGGTGGATGGGATTAGGGCTCTGGCTCCACCAAAGCCTAAAATGGCTCCACTTAAGTTTGTCAAGAGCCAGCCGAAGCCGAGACTTACTCTGGAAGAGGAGAGGGATGAAGATGAGTACACCAGCTTCCTGCCCGACTTTCGGCGAGCTGGAGACCCACTGCGCAAGGAAACACCGGCTACCAGTGACTCAAACACCTCCAGCGAGTGGGAGTTCCTGGACAACTAGTTCAGTATTAGAAATAAGTGCATACTCTCATTTGCTCTCGTTTGAATTTTGTGCACATTTATATATGTTTAGTTTTGTTTTGTTTGACAAAGTGTTGTGCTTATCAGATTGTGATCACCGTGATTTCCTTACTCTTTTTAGTGAAATTTACACAATTGTACATAGTTTTAGACATAGAAGATCGGTATTTCTTAATCCCTCTCGAATCTTTATTTAAATTTTAAAAGCAACCAAACCATTCCATTTTGATCCAAAAATTGTAGCTTAGATAGCACCTTAGAATCTGTGTAAAATTATACCATTTATGAAATATCATTGTACCCTAAGTTGTTTAAGATATTCGAATGCTTTAAGTAGTTGCTACTTAAGTTCAAGGTCGCTTTACATACACAAATACATTTATTTTATACAATCGCAAACCTTTCGCTCAATGGGTGTCCCCTCAGCAGGAAATGGATATGGACTGATACCGAGAGTTTGGACGTTGTTTTTTCAGCAACTACGTGTCAGACTTGAGCCGCCGATAAGGTTGCATGTGTGGGAAACGAGACGCCCACGGCAGCATGTGCCGCGTCTGCTGATTGCTGTAGCTGCTGCAAGGCTCGAGCGGAAAAGTTTTGGTGTAGAAACTTCTTGATCTCCAGCAATTATGCAACCCCGTCCAACTCGACGTGTAAACGGATAGGCCCACTACATTGATTGATCAACAAATAGTAATTCGAGTTTGCTCCGCACTCACTCAATTGACTACAATAATGGAAAATTCTAAGAAGAGTCGCCTGCAACTGGCTTCCAGAAGAATCGTAGAAGTCGTCTAGCCTGCCCTCCACAAGAACCAAGTGCAAATCGTTGCAGATTACTGAGAGTTTAGAGGGAGGCGGCTAGATAAAGGCCAAAACTTTATCGTACTAAATAAATTTATGCAGGCATCAAGTAAATGGTGGTTTAGGGGATGTTTGGAGTGAAGTCAAAATATTTAAGGCTTCATTAATTAACCAAACCACAAGGGTATATTGTGCTCAAGGTTAATCTGAACAAAAAAAACGCAAAATGGAAAATGCCATTAAGTTTAGTGTTTTTATTTAAAAAACTTAGACTGAAGCTAATAAATTAAAAACTAAATTTTACAGTCTTAAAGAAATAAAATAACTATTCAAATTAACCCCTCAATCTTTAATTCACATACATCTCCTCCAACCGAATTAAAACCGAAAGTCGAAACTCTAAAAACTCAGATCAATTTTATTCCGACACAGTTTAAGTGAAATTTAAAAAAAAGCTAGCTATAAGCATTGACAAAATAAAAGCACCGGAAATTTTCCTTGGCCAAACCATTCCCTTGAGTTCAATCTCAATTGGCCACTCAATGAATTATGGAAATCGGTGAACTACGATCCCCGGCGAGGAACAGAGATGGAAGGCAGGACTCAGCAATGTTTATTGAGAAATCCCACGCGTGCCGGAAAATTTCCGATATCGTCTGGTTCCCTTAAGTGCGCCGCAGAGCGTTATGGAGAGTGTTTCCGAGTCGAAGAGAGAGTGTTTTATTTGCAGCCGGGAATCTATAAAAGCGGCCCGATTTTCACTCAACCAAGTCATTCGGCGCGAACTTTTGCCTCGACTACATTGCGGTCCTCAGAACCATTAAAACGTACTAAATAAAAAAAAAAGTGTAAGCTAAAAACAAGGTATACAACAAATAAACTGAGAACATGAAGCCCACCAACAATTCGACGCTGGAAGTCGTCTCCCCAAAAGTGAAGCTGGATGATGAATTTATTACCACCGACTACGATTACCAGACGTCGCATGTGAAGCGCTCTGCCGATGGACAATTACAGGTAAAGCTTTATTATTAGAGAGATTACTACCAGAACCGCAGGAAATAGTGGTTTTGCGATCATCATCCGACTGAATGATATTGAACTGGGTGCGAAAAGCCCACTTTCCCGTTGCCGCGCTGACCTTCACATTGAACTTTTCCAACTGGCGGGGATATATTCTCCCACCCAAATGCGCACTCGCCAGCACTCAGAGAACAGGTCGATAGAATATTGTTTAAGTTTTCCGCATAATATTTAAAGTATTTAGTTGAAATACAAATTTGATAAACTCCAAAGTGTTTTATAATTGTATCAGTTAGTGAAAATGTTTTAACGAATCCATCTAGGATGAAAATTAAAATTATTAAAGAAACATTTATTAAAGCCAAATTCATTATCAAAATTATCTCTCTAATATAATATAGAAGAAGTATGATAATAATTTTTCCTGTATTGAAAAACAAATAGGTAAGAACAACACTTATGTTGCTTTTTTTGCAGTCGTTACAGAAAGCTAATATTAGCCATGTGCTCCCTGTTACGGTTAGCTTTGAGTGTACTCAATCATTAAATTAAGTTTCTTTTTTTCCGACTTATGACAAAAATCGCTAATTGGCTTACTCATTTTCACGATAAACAGAATTTGGTATCTGTGTTTTTTGGGTGCAGGGGGCAGCAAAATTTTCCATTATCTGTCAGGAAACCCAGCTGTGCCACTTTCCCTGAGTTTCTTGGACCTGCTCCCCGATTCGCCGTAGATTAAAAAGTTGCGATAAGCGGCGGGGGCGGCGTCTTACTCACTTATGTTACACTAAGCGTGACAGTTAAGTTTATTGATTATTCGGAGAAACAGCTGACGATAAACGCGGCTGATATCTCGTCATTATTCCTATTCCGTGCGCAGGCGCCTTTTCGGAATGCCTAATGGCACCTAAACAAATAGGGAAGGCAAGTGAGCCCAAATCGAATCTGATAGCCCATTTCCAAGTGTTTGCGGTCGCGGTACGGGCTCTGTTTACATCCCCTGCGAGCACCACCCACTCCTACATTAGCCTCACCCTGCAGACACTTGCTGCGTTTCAAGGTCAGGCGATGCCCACAAAGAGAGCCCCGCAAGAGCAACGGTTCTCTTTCTTGACCCCCTAAAGAGAGAGCTTTCGTTCGCCGTCAAAGATAATTTTGCCGGCCGGCTTTTGACCAATTTCGAGATGGACTTTGGACCAACACGTTCCCAAATTATTAATGCAACCATCGCCATCAATATCATTACTTATTCATCAGTTTATATTTGTGGCTCAAATCAAAGAGCGCGTTGACTCGGCAGAAATCGGGCAAGAACTGTTAAAATAAACAACTCGAAAACATGCGGTATAAGACCTGTTGCTACCTGCTAATTTTAACTGTACTCGTTAGTAATATGCAAAATTAGTAAAAGATGGGTTATTTTAAACTGTTTTTATAGCTTAAAAACCAAATTTTAAGAAAGTAAATACTGCTACTGGTTGGTAACGAAACTTTCATTCCACTTTCAGACAAAGATTTAATTTCACGAACTTATTGATTCTTTGTTTTAACATGTGGTGCTAACATATAATATTACCTAACTGACAAGCACTTGGTTAAGAGTTAATTTACTCTCATATTAATTAGTTTTATTAGTATTGATTACAATCTTAGATTGGAAGCCACCTGTAGCTAATTGCCTCTAACGTAATCACAAATATCCCCGTGTGCCAAAAATTCACATGGGGTATCGGCTTTTTGTATCAAGTTCGCTGGGCAGAAATCACGCGATCATAATTTATGTGGCTACCTGATTGGAGTGGCTCCATATAGATATGGTATGACGATAAGGTGGCCGGACCTATAATAAGACTGAACGGGTTGTGCCGTCGCCGAGTCCAATCGATCCTAACCTCTACGTAATCTTCGCAGGTGCACCCCCAGACGACGGCGCTGAAGATACGGACGGGTCGCCAAGTGCCCAAGCTGGGCGTGATGCTGGTGGGATGGGGCGGGAACAACGGCTCCACGCTGACCGCCGCCCTGGAGGCCAATCGGCGCCAGCTGAAGTGGCGCAAGCGGACGGGCATCCAGGAGGCCAATTGGTACGGATCCATCACCCAGGCCTCCACCGTGTTCATTGGATCCGATGAGTCGGGTGGCGACGTCTACGTCCCCATGAAGGAGCTGCTGCCCATGGTGGAGCCCGACAACATAGTCATCGATGGCTGGGACATCAGCGGTCTGCACCTGGGCGACGCCATGCGCCGTGCCGAGGTCCTGGACGTGGCCCTGCAGGACCAGATTTACGACCAGCTGGCCCTAAAGCGGCCACGGCCCTCCATTTACGATCCGGACTTCATCGCGGCCAACCAGTCGGACCGGGCCGACAACGTCATCCGTGGAACTCGGCTGGAGCAGTACGAGCAGATCCGGAAGGACATCCGCGACTTCCGCGAGAGCAGTGGCGTCGAGTCGGTCATCGTCCTGTGGACCGCCAACACCGAGCGCTTCTCCAACGTCCAGGCGGGACTGAACACCACCAGCCAGGAGCTCCTCGCCGCCCTGAAGGCCAACCACTCCGAGGTGTCGCCGTCCACGATCTTCGCGATGGCTAGCATTGCTGAGGGGGTGAGTACTATCTGTAAAGTCTTCAATCGGGGGTTAAGGCCATACACAGAAAAACATTACAAAATGGAAAACTTATACTTAGCAATAATCCGAAATACACCATTAAGGTATTACATTTTTTTATAACATTGCTTTTTCGCGGAATTATATATAATATACTGAATTAACTGGTATGAATTGATACAAGAAACTTTTTTTTTGCTTCTGTACAGGATAGTGTATTACCTGGTTCGAGTTTTTATAACAATACTTTTTTTTTACTTTTGAACGTATGTACGGAAAAGTTCCGTACTTTTAAAATGTAATAATTTTTGATGTTTAAAAATAGTTTTAAATTATTAAATTTTATTCTAGTTTTGGGTACATTTTGTTTCCATTTATGTCGTTAGGCTAACTCCTCCAATTCTTTATTTTCTATATTCATCCTTGATTTGTTATTCCACTCATTACCATTTGTTTTTCGTCGCAATGATTTTCCACAATCCATTTAACGGTTTTTGATTAATATATACTAATCCTCAATCCTCAGTGCACCTACATAAACGGGTCGCCGCAGAACACCTTTGTGCCCGGTCTCATCCAACTGGCCGAGGAGAAGCAGGTCTTCATTGCCGGCGATGACTTTAAGTCCGGCCAGACAAAGATCAAGAGCGTGCTGGTGGACTTCCTGGTGGGAGCTGGTATCAAGCCAGTGTCCATCGCCAGTTACAATCACCTGGGCAACAACGACGGAAAGAACCTTTCCGCTCCCCAGCAGTTCCGCTCCAAGGAGGTAAGTGGTCATGAAGTTTTCACGAGTCTCTATTAATGTATTATTTTCCCTAAGATTTCCAAGAGCAACGTCGTGGATGACATGGTGGCCTCCAACAAGTTGCTGTACGGTCCCGACGAGCACCCCGACCACGTGGTGGTCATCAAGTACGTGCCCTACGTCGGCGACAGCAAGCGGGCCATGGACGAGTACACGTCCGAGATCATGATGGGTGGCCACAACACCCTGGTCATCCACAACACGTGCGAGGACTCTCTGTTGGCCACGCCCCTAATCCTGGACCTGGTGATCCTCGGGGAGCTGAGCACGCGCATCCAGCTGCGCAGCGCAGATAACGCATCCGCCCCGTGGGTTCCCTTCAAGCCGGTCCTCTCCCTGCTGAGCTACCTGTGCAAGGCGCCACTGGTGCCGCAGGGCTCCCAGGTGGTGAACTCCCTCTTCCGGCAGCGCGCCGCCATCGAGAACATCCTGCGCGGTTGCATCGGCCTGCCGCCCATTTCCCACATGACGTTGGAGCAGAGGGTAAGCCGGATTTACACAAATTGCTGTCCTAAACGAAACTAAATCCTTGCTTTATCCACAGTTTGACTTCGCCACCATCACGAATGAGCCGCCCATGAAGAGGGCAAAGGTCTTGGGCCAAGCCTGCGCCGTGGACTCTGCCGCCAATGGCAAGAAGCTCCATGCCAATGGACACACCAACGGCTCCGCCAAACTGTCCACCAACGGAAACGGCTACTGATGCATGACTTTTGAAGGCAATGGGTTTCACATCGGAATTATATAACTTGCATATATATATGATTTTAATTGGATAAATTACAAACTAGACTTAAGCTACTATTACTAACTAACCCGATTAAATATAAAAGGCCTGACGGACTGTTGCTCTGTACCACAAACAAAGTGTTTCTTATTATTGCTATGTTTGTTAGTTTGATAATAAACGCGATTTGCAATTCCGCGATTATGCTGAGATTGATTTGATTACTTTGATTACCAGAAATACGTGTTTGTTGTTCTATATCGCTGCTGCGTCAGCTCTCCTTATCGAGTGCGCTGCTAGTCGCGGATGGCTCCTGAGGCGGCGCACCTGCTTCGCGTCCACAACCCTACCGAGTCTTCTGAATGCTGCGATCGGGCACTTAACGCGCTACTGACTCTTCATGGATTGGGGATGTTAGACTGGACCTCTCTAGCGGGGCTAAGCAAGAAGTGTATCGCGCACAGGTCAGAAAGAGTCCTTCCTGCAGCCACTCCTTTACGCTCCACACCCGGAGATTGGTCTGGATATCGTCGGCCCGGCAATGTCTACGGATTTACCGTTCGACACCGATGCCCTTGGCAGCCAAAGTTTCGAGGTCCAGAGCGGTGCCGTTATTTGCCCGCTTCTCCGCTTGTCTTGGCCTCTCCCGCATCCCAGCCTCTCCCGCTGTTCCTATGTGGGGAGTTTTAGGACTTCTCACGAAGGATCGGATACATTGAATTCAATCATATTACTTTACGCTAAGCTAAGTCGTTTAGTTTTTAAATTTTATCTGCAACTTTCTTGTTATATTTCCTTTTCCAATAAAGAGCATACTTTTGCATACTACATTGCATACTTTTTGGATAGTCAATAAATTGTGTCTCTTAAAACATGGCTGCTATAAAATAGTTTTTTTTTGCGGAAGCGGAAACTAAAAGCTTACTTAACTGACTTACTGATTCCGAGATTTCGAGTTTTGTATAGAACTTTGTTTTCGTCAGAAAAATCAAAATGCATTTAGTGGTTTATTATACTTTGATATTTTGACTACAAATTGGTCACATCGTTATAAATAAATTAAAAAAAAGAAAACGTTTTTATACGAATTCGTACTTTAGGTTTTAACAATAACCATATCAGAAACAATCTGCTTTCTGATACTCAATTTTTATTATGCCTGTTGATATGCACGTATATAGATAACAAATTAGTGCACTAAAAGTCCAGATCTGATTCTTACACACCAAAAAAATTGGTTTTTGTGACCTCAAATTGACTATCTTTCAACATCGTTCAATGTTTTATCCTCTATTGTGTAATTGGGCTTACCTGTAGAATGCAGTATGTTCCCTCGCGTGATTGATGGGTATATCTTTGGCACATTGAAGAGTTATTAGTTTCTGCTCAACGAGTTGATACCTTATCGAAAGTAGTCAACACCCAAGTCAATCAATTTGATTTTCCTCCGGTTAAGTCGATATTATAATTGTTAAGGGGATAAATGCACGCACAATGTTTAATATTTAAAAATTGCGTAAGCGTATTCTAGAACTTATATGGCTGCCATTTAAGCAAGTTCAATCTTTAAATAACACTTTCAACTTTGAACTAGACTTTGCTCAACGAGTATTATTAACTACGATATTGTCTATTATAGTTTGGAAATAACAGGTGGCCACATCCAAACCCTTGCCCTTAAAAGCAAAATAGTTGGTCTAGACATTGGACATTTCTGAAGGCCAAAACCACCCGCAAACTGGTCTTTTGGCTTTGCTCTGAGAACGTAAAGGCGTTTGCATTGCAAATATCCCCTTAGCTTAAAAAAGCTACTTGTGGTATCCGCCTCCAAGGAATTTTTGTGGCGGTAGAATATTGGTTATTTATCTGAATATCTAAATAAATTTCCAAGGCACTTTTATCTGAGTGCATCTAATGTAGTTAGTGCTTACTACAATAGACAAAGGTATCTGGGTTACTCCGCGGTTTCCAGCCCGCAGCGATGCCTTATAAATTCATCAAGCAAATGTTGCTTTTCCAAACTCCCAGTAGGGCCTGCCTTAACCACTTAATCGACTAATGTCAGAAGGGCAAACTACTTATTTCTGTTGAAGCAATAGACCTATAGGGTTTCAATACATCTTTTCTAGAAATCGTTTAACACACTCTCGTGTAAATGGAAACATCCAGTCACAAGGTTGCTAATGCTTCTTTAATCTTTTTAAAATTATAAAATGTCATTGTAAAAATACTAAAAAAATATATATCTTAACATTCATTACAATATTCTTAAAAATCCAAATATTTTTTGTACTTTCCAAACAAATCATAATTTTTATGTTAATGTTAAAACTCTAAATGGATAAATGATATATAAATGATTTCAGGAACACTTCTTAATTTTAATGTTGAATTGCAAATACTTTACTATCAGCTAATCGATTCTGTGTTTTAATAAGTGCTAAATTGTGACTGAGTAATCATAAAACCTATTAGGACATGGTATTTTGAGGTGACTCATTTCAAATGGTTAAAATCAAAGTTATAATACGCAGTGACTCATTCAGGAATCATTTTCGGCATGGCTATTCCAGTCTTCATTTATCGTTATTGGGATCTACGTCAGGATTGTTTAGCAAAATTGGAACACGCGGCGATAGTGGGTTATACAGTGTTTATTGCAAACCGTCCGATAAGAACTTGGTACATTTCGACCGCAGAAAGCCGGTAAGCATGAACGGGCAATCTCTCTCTCATCGGAGAGAACTTTATCATAACTATAACTATTCCAGCTTTGTTTATCTTATCGCTTATACTGCGTGGTCCGCTTGTTTTGTGGCAGCGCCAGGAGCTCCCATGGCTGGAATGGTAAGAAGACAGAGGTAGAGCTAGTTACTAGCACCTAGAGTCTAGCGGCTAGATAGCTCTGAGCCGCGCAGTCGGCGTTTCGGTCGACGGTACGGAAGTGTTGGGTGGGTGGGCCTTTGTACCATAGTTCAGTCGTGAGTTGCGTTGCATTGCGTACGGTCCGAGGCTCCGCTGCCGATTGGAAACCCGGTCTATACCCTAGTATTTTGTTCTTAGCCCTGCGTCCTCGGTAAATAAATAATCAACCAGTACTAGCCTCTAAAATTATGCAAATTGTCGGGGTGAACTACAAGAAAAAAAGTGTGCGAAAAAGCTCAAATGTTTGGAACTTAGCGTTGCTAAAGAGTTATGATAGTCAACTATCTCGGTGCAAGCATTTTTCAATATTTTGTCATCGCCAGTGATAAGATACCCCCAACCCGTCCAGACCGTTGGTTTCGACCCACTGGCTTATACAGGGCATAGCTAACCCGGATAGATAAAGCTTTGCTTGCCATTATCACTCCCTAGACAAAGCCCATTAAGCGCGTGTAAACACGAGTGGGGGACTTCGTTTGATGTATCCGTCAATGGTCCCCGAACTGGAAGTGGTGTGTTGGAAAGGTCTGCGAGCAGATATGAGGACGGGCAGATAGTGCCCAGCCTATCCGCATAGGTGTCAGATATAAGCTATTAATCAATGTGACGCAGCCCCAGGCCCGAGGCTGAGTCAGAGCACCTGCTCCACCCTCTATCGGAGCACCCCGATTTGGGACTTACCACTTGCGACTTTGACAAACGACCCGTCTACTCCCACTCGTCCACACCAAATCCCCGCGCTTACAGGCTCTCCTATCGGAATTGATAAGCAAAACTATATAGACCCTGGGCCACAGACGGGGCAACATCGTCGGTGAAATGGCTTACGCTTAAGTTGGCGCGTAGACCGAAGGCAAAGTCCCCGGCCACGGCCACCAAAAGAATGGAAATGTTTGTGCGGATCCCATATTGGCACTCATCTGTGGAAACCAACATCTGGCGCACAGTGGGAATGCCAAGTTCACTTGATGCAGCACACCCACTTCTCCGCCAGACGGCAAATAGATTCCTTCAGAGCAAATTCTGCATTTCACTGCACGTTGCAATTACGGCCTGCAATTGACTTGGGCTAATCGCTGTAATTGCATCGATTACCGAAACAATTAAACAAATGCAAGCGTGCTGGCTTCTAAACTTTTCCCACACCAATATGAACATTTTTGATATTTATAGTGCCCTCGATAAGAATCCGACAGGTGTTGACTTAAAATTTCTCTTTAAATCGAAGCTTATCTGATATGATACAGATAACACTGCTCATCAATCGCTCATGGAGTTTATTAGAATATAAAGATTTAGTTTACAACAACTCTCTAGGAACCAAGTTTCCTAAGTTGTTAGTTAAGTTGTTAATTACAAAACAAATGAAGTCTTATCTTAAAGCAGTTGTAAAAGGAATTGGAGTACTGACCAAATTTTAGGATCAAATCATACCGTAAAACGACCAAGTTCGAGTTATTCTGATTTAAGTACTTGACTTGCTTAATATGTATTGGTTGCGTCAAGATGAAGTTAACAACGTTCATATTGGCAAGACTCTGTTATGGGTAAAGTTTTAATAATATTCAAAATTTGTTACACAATTAACACTATTTACAACTTAAAAATTACATTTTAGAATCGAAATTTTTTAGGGACTGGGAGATGAAGTAAACGAAGTATGTTTATACATATATTGGTATAATCAAGACATTGAAAACAAAAATCATACATCTTAAGAACAATCTGGACAAATTTTAAATGAATTATTTTCGTTATAAATGCAGCGAAATAATTAGTGTGTTGCACTACACCATTAAGCAATACAATTAAAAGGAAAAGAGGAAAGAGGAAAGAAATATTACGAATCAACTAAAAAAATATAAGACCTGTATAAATTAAAACTATTTATAAACTTTTGGTATCAAAGTAACCCTTTTTGTTTCGCTGAAACCAATGACTAAAACTTCGTCGTAAAAGCGACCTCTGATTTATTGTCGAATGTGAATTCTTCAGGTATTTCGCAATTATCATGAAATCGAGCAATTAGCCAAAATGAACCTTGGTACCATTGATAGTGTTAATCAAATGAAACCTGGTTCCTTTTGTTTCGGTTTACAATTAAGTAAAGGAGTAACTTTCAACCCATAAAGACCCATATTTTTGATCAGCATCACCATCTGAGTTAATACATGGCCCGGACAGACCTTTGCCTGTTTCGAAGTTTAGGGAAAGCTCGCTTAAAGTTGAAGTTTTTCCAAGAAATATAGAGTATTATACATATGTTAGAACGGCCTAAATCGGATGACAATATCATATGAGGATGGAAAAAAATGTACAATGTTATTGTTTATAACTTAATTTCATGGATTCTTGAATTTGTACAATTCAATTTCATAAAATCGGATGGAGAAATTTAAAAAAAACCAATGTAAAATTGTTGCACATCCGTGCAAATAGCTCTACATTTGGTTTATCGTGTAGCTGTCATAGAAACAATTAGGTAATAATGGAAAGTTTAAAATAGCAAGAGGAGAACTAGGTGTAGTTCAGAAACAATTTTTGCTAATCGCCATAAAAGTAGGTTATTATAACATTGTCATTTTATATACACTAATAGCAAGCAAATATGTATAAGCTTGAGGTCGCTGAAGCTAGGGGTTCTTTCTTGTGCGTACTAATGCCCCACTTGACACTGAGATTACTTTTTCTGATTTGGGAAGCACATATTCAATTCTATAGGGAACAAAAGGGGTATATATGGTTATAAAGGTCCACTTACAAGGTATCTTATAAAAATTTAAGTTTTATACATTTTTTAAAATTTTAAATAACCCTTATTTACCATAAAGGAAATTTCACCTACAAATTTTTAATTCCCATTTACTTAATGGCTCTATACCATGATTACAGTATTGCAGGAAAATACAAAATGTGACAAAAAAATGGAATCTTACCATATATTTCAGGCTCTATAATTTTATTGCAAAGTTCTGACAGAAATTATATGAGCGTATAGTTACTGATCGCCATTGTATAGATTTAAGTTGAACGGCTTGTGCTCCATGTTTATTTACTTATTATTTGTAAAGAAAATTGGATTAAGTCACTAAATAACCTGCAAATAAACGATGTTTAATTAAGTTGGAGATAGTGCTGCTTACACAGGCCAAAAATGACCACATAAATATTGAGTGCATTGATAAAAATACTCGTAGCGCATTACACATTTAATTGACCGTGTCTGATACAGACGATAGGAGGATAAACAATATGACATCGTGTTGCTGGGAGGCACGCAAAGTAATTAATTTCGTTGATAACCTGTTACTATTTACTTTGGCCAAGGAAGAACACTTGCTTATCCGATTTTTCACTCATTGCAGTTGCCAAATGAATACCGACGACATGGAAACGCAGAAGAAAGCGGAAGCAGACAACAAGTACATAGTGAAATATCGCCAGCAGTATTACGACTTGTCCAGGTTTATGCACAAGCATCCGGGGGGCATAAACACCCTGAAGGGTCTCAACAATGGAGACATGACGGGTCGCTTTATGAAGGCCCCGCCACATTCGGATGCGGCTATGTACCTTATGAAAGAGTATAAAATTGACCCCGAGGACTACCAAAACACAAAGTTTGCCCAAAAAGAAGCAGATCTTGATGAAAGTAATGGAACCATACGACAACGTGTCAAAGAAACCGAGGACAAGAACAACAACCATACGGACGAGAGCATGGAGGTAAGTTTGATGAGCTGCGTTTAATTTATAACACTAGTTGCTGGCTGCAAGGATCGAACGTTGGCAGAGTGTTTTCAATGATCTCTGTAATCCAAGGCACAGCTAAAAAATATATAATTAACGTAAGGCACGCTTTAAAGGAACACTCGTCAGGGGAATTCCATGTTCCTTGAAGCTTAGTCAGTCGTTGGAACGTTTGAAGATTTTTGGAGCTGCACGAGTCCTTAGAGGTGGCGAGACTTGTTGGCTAGCACGAAGACCTTTGCCTTCGAGTATATGCGAATGTCCTCTTCCACGTTGGTTAACTCCTTGTCAATCTCTGCTTTACGGTTTCGCACCCGTAAGGTCTGCGCAGTCATGGGCATGTGATTTAGCTCATTGACGAGAAGGTCGTAGCCTGTTCAAAACAACAGATTTTTAAAATGTGCAAATATATATATTATTTTACTCACGCTTCTGCGCATTGGTTAGGTGGGTCAGTCGATCCTGATCGCTAAGCAGAACATGGCCGCGCGGACAGTCGGGGTCCTGGGAATCGGCAAGTTGCTTGGCCACCGCCTTTTCTCGCTTCTGTTTCTCCAGGTAACGCGGTAGACGTACCTCATCTCGAGCTGTCGAGTTTCCAGAACGTTTTTGATTAAGTACAAATTTACAAAAAAGTATTTAAAAATGTACACTGTATAGAATGGTAAATTGGATTATAAGATATATGGTTTTATGCCATGCCCTTAAAAACACACAAAGTTGGATTTCATTAGAATGGTTTAACTCAAAAAATGGTTTAAATGAAATAGAATTTTACGAAGATACTTGATTCTTTTAAGACAACTATTTAAATAAAAATACACATTTAAGATATATTTTTCGAAATGTAGGACCACAAGTTCCATTTAAGAGATATACTTACATCCCAGCTTATGCTCACGACGCTTGGACTTGGAAGTGATATTTGTTACATTGGATGCCGTTGTAAAACGGCTACGGGCACTAAGTGGTGCCTCATCGTCCGAAGCTCCATAGTTTATGGGCTCAGTCTCAGTCATGGGCATTGCCTCCATTTCCGACATGTGAAAACGGCTCTGCTTTGAGGAGTTCGAGCGGGCCGACAGCGGCAGTTGTTCCAGTTCCTCCTCGTTTTCATACCGAAATGGTCTGTCGGTATCTTCGTACTTAGTGCGTGGCTCCTCGATCACAGATCTGCCATCGAAACTGCATCTAAAGAACGGCGGAATCATTTAATATACCCTTAACTTCAACCAAAGAAAAGCTACTTTTTAAGCGCGTTTGTGAGGTATAGTTCATCCGTAATGTCCTCGGTCTGAATCCCGATGCTAGTGGAACTGCGATTGGTGCCACAAGATTGGCAGCGATCAGAGAGCGGGTCTGACGAAGGCTCAAAAAAGTTCTCCGCCTCCACCTCCTCGGAGGGATCATAAAGAATGGGATTGCGCTCCTCGAGGCCATCAAACCGTTCACCATCCGCAGGAATGGCCACGGCCAACTGGTGCTGTGAACGTGAGCTGCTTCGGGTGTTCTGCAACGAGTTCTGTTGTGCAGCTTTTAACCTAGCTGGTGGCTTTTCCGCCTTAGACTCCTTAATTTCTGAGGAAGTACGTCGTAACTGGGGCATCCATTTGGGACGTACCGGCTCCTTGGCGGCCAACTTCTGGCTGGTGCTCTTCTCCAGCGAACGAAGGCTCACCTTATTTTCCTTGAGGAAGTTACGGGATTGCGTGACGCCTGTGGGAACGGAGACCAAAACAAATTACCAACTGGTTGCCATGGCTGATTGACTGTTTGGAAAATGGTATCTTACGCGGCACCGAAAAGATGCCCTTCAGCGTTGGGATCGGGCGTACTGATGTATTCGACATGGTCAACCTGCTCCCGGAGAATTAGCAAGGCGACTGGAGTTAGAGAAATCTACTTTTGTCTACGGCGAGTGGAAACTGCGTCGTTATGTGTAAAGTACTGGACAGGTTTAAATGACAGTTTTGAACCAGCTGCTTATGACTTTATCTGCTTATCGATAACCGATATAAGTATTTTTGTATCAGGTGTTGCGGTTGGTAACACTTACAGATATAAAGGGTATTTCACATCGGAATTTTTTTATTAATTCCTAAAATAAAATACTTAGTCATTTTTTTAGAAAACTTTAACCATTACCTAATTGTTCGGAACATTTTCGACTTTCCTTTTATATATTTTAAATATTTCTTATAAAAAAAAAATGAAACTGCAAAAAATGTTATTTATTTTGTTAAAAAAAAAAATAGATAACAACAGTAGCTTAAATTGGTTAGGTAATTAGAATAAAATGGGTGATGAAGACTATTTTAATTGACATTGTTGAACTATATATTTCAGCACTTGGTAGATTGGTCCAAGCCTATGCTTCCGCAGATCGCCAACATAACCGAGTGTTACGATGAGTGGGTGCACAAGCCGGTGGACAGACCTCTTCGGCTCTTTGGGCCTTGGTACTTGGAGATGTGCACAAAGACGCCATGGTGGTTGGTGCCCACATTCTGGATCCCGGTGATTATTAAGAGTGGATTGGAAGAAATTACCAGCAGCTGGCAGTATAAAAACCAGGTGAGAAGTCATTCAGATAATGATTGAATCCCCTTCTGGTATAAACTTTTTCAACTAAGTAAAAATCTTATCTATTTAAGCTTGCGATACTCTTTGGATACTTCTTGTGCGGTGTGCTTCTGTGGTCCTTCCTGGAGTATACACTCCACCGCTGGGTGTTTCACGTAAAGCTGAACAGCAACAGTGGCAAATGGATATGCACGTTCCACTTCATGATCCACGGACTGCACCACAAGGTGCCCTTCGATCCGATGCGACTGGTGTTCCCGCCTCTTCCGGGAGCACTGCTCGCCGCGATCATTTACACGCCTCTCTCCTTTGTCCTTTCGCATTCCCGCATGGTCCTTTGCGGAGCCCTGACCGGTTATCTATGCTACGACATGATTCACTACTACCTTCACTACGGCAATCCCTCCACAGCCGCCTTCGTACACATGAAGCGGTACCACCACCACCATCACTTCTCGCACCAAACTCTTGGATACGGCATCAGCAGTCCGTTGTGGGACGTCGTCTTTAGAACAAGGATTCACCTTCGCAAGCTGAGGTACCAACTGCGCTGGTCCTAGCCGCAATCACAGGCTACAAAACAGTGCCACTACAGAACAAATTAAACTCGGTAAATGAATGCAACAAAGTTGCAGACCGATCAAAAAATGCAATCAAAGGGGCTACATTCGTTTTGTATACGGTCATAATTAAGTATTAGGATTAAAAATATTTTGTAAGTCTTATACTGATTTCTTTTTAACAGGAATAAACTTCCAATGATACCAAAGAAAGAATCGACCACCTCTTTTCAAAAACGTATTTGTATTGCAAATCACTAAAAACTGCGATTACGGCTTAGGTTAAGTATTCAAAATTAGGAAACTGAACACAAAACATATCAGTCTCTAATATGTTAACTAATAAAAAGATAGTTGAATTTATTTGTTGTTCTTGAAACTGTGTTGTTCAACTTGAAAATCTTTGTTCTTCGCATTATTTAAAAATGCGAACCAAAGCTGGTAAGACTTTTAATATTTACTTAAAAATTAAAGCAGGTATTTCGAAAAATAAGCATGAATCTATGATAGTTAATTAGCAACCTTTTAATGGTCATTGCCATTTTTAATTATTTCTCAATCCACCTGTTCAAATTTAGCGCCATTTTTCCATCGGTTATTGGCAACTTAAATCGAAAGACAGCTATGATTTCGCTGGAGACACTTGGTCACACTGGCAAATACCCAGCGAAAGTTTTGTTTATTTTTTTTGGGGCCCCCAATTCTGCTGCTGGAAAAATGCTAAATGCCAAGATCGGCAAGGTCGGCAAAGTGCTGGTTTGCGGAATGAAGGGCGTGGGCAAAACAGCGCTCATCGAGCAGCTGGTCTATGGGCACGTCAATCCGGAAACAGTAAGTTGCCCGCTGGGCAAGCCCAAAGAAATAGGGCTCAACATCGGAATTTAATTACAGGAACTTCATCCCACCATCGAGGACATCTACGTTGCCAGTGTGGACACGGGAAGGGGTGGAGCACGAGAGACCCTGCGCATCTACGACACTGCCGGACTGCAGGGCGAACAGCAGCAGCTGCCGCGTCATTACCTTCAGTTTCCGGACGCCTTCGTTTTGGTCTACGACCCTATGGATCCGCGCAGCCTGGACATGCTGGCCGATATTAAGACTGACATCGAGAAGCACAAGGAGAAGAAGGAGATTCCCGTCGTGGTGTTGGCCAATGTGCGGGCACGAGCAGCTCCCAATCCCGTGGAAAAGGTCATGGACCGCGCCAACATATGGTGCCAACGGGAGCGCATCAAACACTATACGGTGAACGCGATGGAACGGCCTTCCCTATATGAGCCCTTCACTTCGCTGTGCGCCCGCCTGCATCCAACACAGACGAAGAGCACCTTCCCTCAGCTGCGACAGGTGATGCAAAACCGGCAGAAGAGCGAGGCCTAAGTGATCTGATAACCATGACGGGAGCTATAATATTTAAGTTTTATTCAGGGGGCTTCCAAAAGATTTGCTTGTGGGATTCCCCTAACTGTACTTGTACTATTAATCTAACTAGTGTTTACTTGCCTTGTATTAACACTGAGCTTCAATGTGGGCCTGAGCTCGAGCCACTTGTACTTATGACTATCTGTTTGTGTGTGTCTAATTGTATCTAGTATTTATTACACCCAAATGTCTTATCTCATTGGGAGAGCATTATAATCAGTTATCAGTATTCAGCGTTCAATCAAAGCTCTAACGAAGGCGTAGTGATTAAATAACAAACCCAAATTTTTACTCTGCGGAAATCCGTTTGGATCAGATCAGTCGATTGTAGGCCTCTTCATCGCGAGCAATGATTTTCCGTGCTGCCTTTTTAATTGCTTTACTCGTGCCGATCTCAGCCGCTCATGTGGCTTTCGGAATGGGCATTACAGTGCCGGGCACTCGATGGTGTGGGCCCGGAAACCTGGCCGAAAATTATGACGACCTGGGCACTGAGCGAGAAGTGGACATTTGCTGTCGGGCACACGACAACTGTGACGAGAGGATTCCACCGAAAGAGGAGGCCTATGGCTTGACGAACGACGGCATATTCCCCATGTAAGAAAATTGCGATTAAATGAACGTTTGACTCGACTTGTGTGTCAATCCTCCTGCAGATTTTCGTGCGCCTGTGAGTCAGCTTTCCGGAGTTGTCTCTCTGCTCTGCACAATGGACACTCCTTGGCTCTTGGCAGGATTTACTTTCATACCAAGGAGGTATGCTTCGGCTACGGGCACCCTATCGTTTCCTGTCGCGAGAAGCAAGCTGACTTGTTCGAGACACGATGTCTCAGCTACCGAGTGGACCAAGGTCAGCCCAAGCGCTGGCAGTTCTACGACTTGGCACTCTACACACACATAAGTGCGAGCGTAGAGGACTCCCGAGACTGAACTTCGACATCTGCAGGGCGATAAGACTTCGATTGTATACAAAACGGATTGCGTGTAGAAATCTATTATGATTAAGAATTAGAATGTGCAAGTACGAGTGTAATTACATTTATTTGGTCATTAATAAAAGATTAAAACATTTTATAAAAAAGTAAAGCTTTCCAGCTATCCAGCTTTCCATTAATTATAACGACGCTATAAATTTAAAAACCATTTTGCAAAAACTAACATTTTTGAAATTATTTTTACAAATTTATATGGATTGCTTTTTTAAAAAAAAATTTATTAGGTTTCAGAACAACAATTTCTAAACAGCTAACGAACACTTTACATAAATTTTTTGAAATGGGCTATGCGCTTTGAAAACATAATAAATATATTTTATAAAGGCTGTTTTATTTGATTGTTAGTTTTGTTAAAACAATTTAAACATGTAAAGAAAATTCAAATAAGCAAAGGCAAATTCCTATTTTGTTTATAAACCTTCGTTGTGGCAAAGGCAAATTCCTATTTTGTATAAATCTTCGTTGTGGGGTCATCCACTTCTCGCTGGAATCGTAAAAAATGGCATGTCGTAGAACTGCCAAATCTTGGCGTTGGACTTGTCCACCTGATAACGGATGCAGCGCTTGCGGAAGGTGCCCTCCTGGTACTGCTTGCATCCGGTGGTGGGATATCCGTTGGCGAAGCACCTGCTCCTGCTACCATAGTAAATCCGGCCAAGGGTTTTGGAAGTAATGCTGTTCACCGCCTGAAGGCAGTTAATGAACTCCTGTTCGCAGGTGCACTTGAGGCTAAATCGAGTGAGGCGGTAAAAAAATCGATAAGGATTGTTTGAGACCTTCCACTTACATTGGAAACCAGTCCGTGTTGGTGGGCAATCCGTGAAGCGCACCGTGGGACTCGATGATCTCGTCGCAATGGTCATGGGCCCTACAGCACTTGTCAGTCTCACGCTCCCGGCCAAGATCTTCGTAGTTGGCTGCCGTGTTGCCCGGACCGCACCAATTAGTTCCGGGCACCGTGATGCCCGTATGCGGGACTGGAGGCAGCGCCTGGTTATAGATGTCCTCATCCTCAAAAATAGCTTCGTCGCCAAAGGCCCATGCCACCGAAAGAGGGAGACATGCAAGCACAACACGCAACAACCACATCTTTAAGCTTTGCCTGTCGTAATACAACTGAGCATGAGCCGTTCGATCCAGCTGCTACACACGAATGATAAGACCGCCTTACAATACTAAAACAAAATGTTTTTTTCCTCCGAAATCAGACAACTTAATCATTGGCTCTTATGGAATCGTAATTCTCTTATTTACAATATTCTACCACAAGTTCAAAATAGGCACAAACTATTACATTAATGAAGATGCAGTTTATTTGCTAAAGTTGCCTAGCTTCTAACTAAGAATGTCCTTAAAAGCTTCGGTAGCTGACTTGGCCTTTTTTCGTTTCGAATCCTTTGGCTCCTCGGCGTCCAGATTTTTTGACAAACTTTCCTGCCACTGGCTTGGCGAGAGCTTGTATGTGTCTAGACGGTACTTTGTGTAGATGATCCGGCCGTGGGGAGAACCTTTAAGCATATTGGCCTTGGAAAACAGTTCCTTAGCCATGCGCAGCTTCTGCGCCTCCTGCGAGGCCTTAAAGCACTGTTCGAAGACCCGGGAACCATGCCGCGTGATGGCCAAGTCAACGTAAAAGCCATCCAGCTGGCGAATTAGACGCTCTCGTGATTTTTCGCCAATGAACTTGCTCTGCATGAAGGCATCCACAATATGAGAGCCGTTGGGTGTGTTGAAAACCTGAGCCAGCTGGGTAGCGGGCAGATCGAGGATACAGTTTACCAGGAAGATGGGCTTGTTAAACTGCAGCACGTGCTGGGCAATGAGCGACCCGTGCAGGTGAACGAAACCCGACTCGTCGCTGCCGACTACTTCAAAGGGCTTCAACTTGATTAGGCAACTGAAGAAGAGCTTCGCCTTTTCCTTGTCGCCACTGACATGAAGGGCGCTTTGCAGAGCGGCTATCATTTGAGCCTGCTTGGTGCCCAGCCGCAGGCACGCGGCACTAAGAGCGGATACCACGCCAGTGTATCCCATTTTGAGTAGTTCCTCCACATGGGGTTGAAGTTCGGTAAAGACTGACTCGAAATCGGGGACCTCTTTAATGTGCTGGAGCAGCCGCTGGACTGAAAAATTAGTTCCCGCCTGCTGAGCCAGGAAGCCTATGCGGTTGCAGAAGAGCATGGCATACAGTTGGGTCAGCAGCTTGGCTCCTGCCACGCTTAAAATAGTTTCGAGCAGAATGACAGAGCTCTGGTGGTGAAAAACTTTAGGTAAAACGGGCTCAGCTTGTTTCTTTTCTGTGTCTTCTTCCGGCTTCTCCGTCTCCTCATCATCCTCGTCTTTAATTTCGATTTTGGTGTCTATGTCCTTCTTTTCCTCGTTATCATCGTTCGGTTTCAAAAAGCCCGATCGTGAGGATTTTCTTTGCAAAGTGCTTAAGCATGCTTTTGTCCGCAACACTCAGCGCCAAACAAATAACGCCCAGCAGACTTGAAGAGTGCTCCTGGTAGGGAAAGTCCGTAAACTGGGGCCACATCTCCAGACGTTGGGGAAACTCTTTCATCACATCCTGCCATTCATCTGGCACCGAGTACAGCTTTCGGTGCTTGGCCATCTCGGTGCCTCCCTTCTCGAAAGCGATCTTAGGCACGTGCATACCCACCAGGCAAAGTATGCAAGTGCGCATGATGTGACTGGCGCACGTGTCCCAAACAAAGTCCTCCAAATTGTTTAGCATAAACTTCGATATACGTAGCACAAACTGTCTGCACTTCTCACGGTGATCTTCACTGAACTCTGCCTCAAGGTTGTACTCCTCTTCCACTTGGGCTGCATCCGGCTTGGCCCGTTTGTTGGACGTAGCTGCATCGCTGGTCACCTGGACAGCTGACTTGCCCACTCCACGAAGAAAGGCGATCTCTACCATTTTCTGTAGGACGTGTGAGGCAAATCTGTCCGAACACATCGGCCGCAGACTCTCGCCAAATTTACTGAAGTACCGCTCTATCTGGACATCGTCCACGAATCCAACCAGGGATTCCAGCGCCTTGGACACGATTTGATTGGAGGCCAGGTGGATTTCCTGGTCGTGGGTCTGCTCAAATACATTGTTGGCCATGTTTACTGCGGTTAACGTGGGCAATTAAAGCTGATGTTTACGTTGGATTTCATTCACTCACCTCGCTCCTCCACATCCTCGAATCCCACCTTCATAGCATCCAGAATGTTGATGAAGTAATTAAACTGCTCATCGTCAATGTGAGTGCCCCGGCCGAAGATGCCCTGCTTGGCAAATCCCTTAGCGTTTCGCATAAAGCGATTCCCTTTCTTTTTGGGCCGCTTGCGTTTTGAGTTGCCATCTGATTCCATCCTGATTCTGTAAAATTAAAATTAAAATGTACTTTCAACGTGCGCCAGAACACGCTGCTCAAAAATATACCAAAATACAAAGCAAAATATACTACTTTGTGACAAAAGGGTCACACTGCTCGATATATTATGACGATGAATCGATGTTTCGCCCATTTGCGGTTAAATTTAAATTTTATTTAAATGTATTTATCATACTTCATTTATTATTAATTCCATATAAATCAGTAAAAAAAAAGGTTTTTGTATTTATAGATTGTATACTTTTTGGTTCAGATTTTTAGAGTCAAATGAACATATCATTATGCATTATTGTGCGTTTCAAAAGAAATGTTGAAAAATATGATATAGACCCAGTGTTGGGATAATAAGTAAAACAAACTAATTGTACACAAATTTTGATATGTTATTTATGGTAACCTTCAGTTGTTCCACACCCGACATCCCGTGCAGCACAGCATTCCCGGCAGTCCGCTCTCCAGTTCCGGATTCGTTCACGGGATCCAGTCTCCCGGTCTGCAGGAGTCTTCACAGCGTATTGGAGGACCAGGCTAACCGTAGCTTATATTTTTAAAACTATTTTCAGATAAATAAACACTGGTTGACTTAGCGCCGATTTTTTGAAAGTAGATTAAAGTGTTATTTTCCTCTCCCGATCGCCGAGCGCATCACAGCTCATCACCCCAACTTGCTGTTGTTGCTGACCCGAAGCGTCTCCCACCACCAACACACACCTGGCCAGCCCCAATCACTAAAACAGTTATCAGTTAATTAAAAAGTGTTGACAGCTGTGGCTTTTTCTTACTTTTTGCTAGACCCCCTCAAAGTAATGGTTACCAATCTGTCATGGGCCTTACAACCATCAAAAGAACATTGACAACACAAGGACCAAATAATAAAAATACAAAGAACAGAAATCCAGGCATGTTCAATTTTCTGTTGGCATTGTATCCTTTTAAGCCTCGGTAAGGCGTTTTGCAGATTTCCTAATGCTGAAAGACAGCAAAATTGTATGTGAGCCATGTTTAAAATAAATCCTCATTGAGTTCCAATTTTCTTAGAAGAAGAGCAAAAATTTTTCTCACATTTCGACAATGGTGAGAATTGCAGTCCCCTCATTAAACTGAGTTTTGGCATAAGGAGCAACACTTTAGAGACGTTAATTAAATTATCGGCAAAAAGCCGCCGCCGGATAAAAGAAGTCAAAATATTTTGAAACCAGAGACGAGCCATCAATCTCGACCAGACGACACGTGTGTGCTCCCTTCTCCGCCTGGCAACGCCAGAATCCCCAGGATAATGGGGGTGGTGACGTCTGCCGAGTGTAACTACAGTATCAATAAACAAATCAAAGAGCACCGCCCTTGGCCATCCAGTCAGCCAGTCAGACAGCATCCACCCCCTGGCAATGCTGCGCATCCTCCTGGGTTGCCAAGCACCGCCCCGTTGCCAAGTGCTGCTCGAACCTGGCCACCGAGGAACGCACAGACTCATTACTCGGAACGAGACACGGCGCGACCTGGATCCCGGATTTCGAGTCCTAAAAGAAATTCCGGACGCGTGTGAGATGCACGGAACGCACGCGCCGACGCCGTCCATTAGACTCTACCATTAGGCCATTAGCGTTTTCAGGTCTACCTGTCGCCCCGGATTAGAACTGCCGGCCCACTCGCATTGTTGCGGTCAGCCGATGCTAATGGGCCGGGCTAACGCCTTATTGTCGAGCATTTTACGGGTACTGATTGCGTAGAGGGCGTGGGAAATTCGGATCTTATGTATTGATTTTGTACTATCAATCTTTTAAATGTACAAAAAAAAAAAAAAAATCCTTAGAATTTCAAACTATAGAAATGTTGCCTTTTATTATTCTCAAAAAAAATAATGACTCCAAACAAGATTAAGTTAATGGCAGTTTCTGGTATTATTTTCAGGCATTTACTTACCAGAATCATATTGTCCGGATTTGATATTGAAACCTCTTTTTTACGTTGTTGTAGGCGAATGCGTTTGAAAATAATTTAATAGAATTTATTTTTAACAAAAATAGAATTACTAGGGGCTACAATTTAAAGTGTATAATTTATGCATGTACGTATATATATAATTTTTGCACGTTTCGATTTGATTTGCATTTCGGCTGGCCGTCCAACCGCTCTAAAACTAAAGCCTAGCTATTTACACAGATCGATGCAGTAATCATAGTTTCAAGTGTTTTCTTCTGGAGTTTAACCGTAAACTTGTGCTGCAGCTGGGTGCCTTTGTCTCTCCTTTTCTTCATCTCTCTATCTCTCGTTGCGAAAAATGCTTTTTTATCTAGAAGGTGTGGTAGTTTATGATTGCATATCGGTAATAGTCCAAAATTCTGTTATAACTCAAACCACGACTTAGTAGAAAGACAACGGAATTATTTCTCAATATCATGTTTAGTTAAGTGACTCTTATGGCCCTCTGAAGTTTCTGATAATAATGTACAATTTTTGTAAAACAAAAAATAAAATGTGTTCCATTTTCTAGAATTTATGTTTCTTAAGAAATTTTTGTTATATATATCTGCAATATTGGTTTTTTAAGCGAAGGGTTACAAAATGTTGGTGAGGCAAATTTTGGTTTCCTACAGATTCGACTTTTAGTTCACTTTCTCGGACTGTTTTTCCTCCTGTTTATCTAGAATCCTCACATGATGTTGAGAAACCCTTCCAAAAACTTTTTATGGCTTCACCTTTACTCTTGCTAGGTGATGGCAAAAGTATTTTTTATAGCAATCGGTGTGTTTGAGTCATGACAGCCTTTCGGTAATTGAGCGATATGTTGGGTTTGTGTTGCTATGCTGGTGGACTCCTGCAATATTGCTAAGTAACAATCCTCAGAAGAAGAAGCTCTCCGACTGATGCTGCTGCTGGTGGCGCTGTCGCTGCTGCCAGGCGATGTTGGCGCTGCCGGTGACCCCTCCGTCGACCCCCCCGCTGATCGCGCCACTGCCTCCGGCGGCAGCGGCCGCCTCCAACTAGAATCATAAGTGCTGGTACTCGCCCATGTCGTACATGGCGGTCATGGGCATGGCCCCCATCACGCTGTGCAGGTGCGAATAGGCCACGGCGGCGGTGAGCGGAGGCATCTGCATTTGTGCAGTGGCGGCACTCACGCCCCCTCCGCCTCCGCCACCCCCTCCGCTGGCGCTGCTGTTTTTGCTGGCGATGTTGCTGGCGGGATGTTGCTGATGTGGGTGGTGTTGCAGGCTCTGCTCGGCGGCAACATGCTGTAATTGCTGCTGGTGCAGGCCATTGTTGTTGTTGTTGTTGCCACTCCCGTTACCCGGTGAGTGCTGCTGCTGCTGCTGGCCACTCTGACTGGGCAACATGCTGCCCTCCATCTCCGAATCGCTGGAAGAGTCCAAGTGCTGCTTGTCCGTGGAGCCGCTGCAATAAGGAGACAGAAGTTAAATTGTTAATGTGGGGGTATCAAAAGACAATCGCATAATCTAAGGTTGATATTATTACACATTAAAAACTTGGTAAATATATACTGCGCTTAAATTTACAGTGGCGTGCATAAATGAGAACATTTTTGCAACTATTGAATATATACCCGCCTAAAAAGAAAATTGGAAGAGCCAGTGAGTACCCTAAACTCAGAAGTTTGCTTAAAGAACATATAGGACTGCAACATAACAAAAATAATTGTTTTGTTAAATTAAATGTTTAAATTTACTACGTAGCGGACTAATACCACATAAATAATTGAACATAAATATTGAATGATTCGTTTTCGAGGGCCAATGCAATAATTGCTCCAATAAATTTCTGCAACTCAATGTTTTTTGGGCTTTCATAGAAATGTTTGGCATCGCTTGTCGAAACTGTGACCCGAGGCATATGCTTTTGGGTGTCAGCATCGCTTATGTTAAAATGTGTCAATTGCTGCAACTAATTTACTGCTGTCAACACACCCACACACTCGTGCGTGGAGCGCATAATTTATTTATAAACAAATGACAAATGACAGAGGGCACAGCAATTGCAATTGAAATGAATTCCGGAAGGAAACCGTCTGCCTCTCGCGTTTCTATAAATGGTGTCATGTTCGCGTTTGAGGTGTCGCCTCAGGGGCTCCGAGAAGAAGCCAGGGGAGGAAGTGAGAGGGGTATAGAGGGGTATAGCCAGAGGGAAAGGGACAGCGAGCGTTCCCCAGAGCATTCGGATATGCAGCATCTGATTTCACGTCTCCTTCCATGGGCTCAAGTGGGTGCAGAAGTGTTGTTTCGTTCCAATCGTTAGCAGCTTGACTTTTATTATTTGTGGCTGATTCGGTAAATGGCATTAGGATGTCACTTCAGAACGACGGACAACCGCCGACCGCACTTAAGGGTTAATGTAAGACGGCCCCTGGGGGTTGGAATCACCCGGTAATGGCCAATACCGGGCATTAACAAGCCCGAAACTCGGGCAAATGCCTCCTCTCCTCCGCCGCCGGCAATCATCGGCAAAGTGTTAATCTTGTCGCCAATTGCATGGCCGAGCACAATCAGTAATCGGTTATCAGCAGCCGCATCGCAGAACCAGTTTGCGAAGGAATTGATGACAGCAACGGGCAGCATCAACAAACAACATCGGACCTTTGGCACAAGTCGTGCTCCCAAAGTCTGAATACCCTCCTGCAAGGTGGATTGATTGTAGGCGGATTAAATATATCATAGGTTAAATACTACCTATTGCTTATGGGGATCTTTTTATAAAAGGCCTTATGTTTTTTCTAATTCTTTTATCTTTTAATTGTATTATTAATGGTTAAATCATTATTGTGCTTTCATATGACGATTAACTTGGCATTTAAACCAAACATTCTTGAACGGCTAGCATATTTTAATGCTAGTCAACTTCAGGAGTGATAATAAAAAGCGTTCTCCTGTGTTTGGCTTTAAACACCTAAATAGAAAAAGATATAAAAGTATTAACAGAATTATTCGATTGAGCGCTCTTTAATCTTCGATTGTCTGCTTTTCAGTGCAACATGTGTTCAATTAAAGAGATTAGTTCGAGCTCAGCAAAATCGGTTAGCCAGCGGATGAAACCGGACCGAGGGTATTGAGCAAGGAACGAGCCTCTTTGGAGGCAGTGCTAAACATTTAAGCGCACACTCGACAAATTTGCGATCGGTCGCAATGGGACAGAGACGGAGGACAGGACCGATCTGCTGGCCAGTGGATACACCTCCCAGTTATTTGCTGACTCCGCTTCCCCAACTGCCGCGAATTCCGAATGGAGGAGGAGGGGAGGAGCTGTGGGAGGAGGAGCTCCTCTGGGGGCCCACATACGGCGCAGCTGTGCGATATCGGCAATCATGTAATTGTAGATTGTATCCCGCGAGTGGCAGCCACCAACGGCGATGTCATGCCATTATTTCTTGCAGCGTTTGCATGAACTTGAACTTGGACTTGGACTCGTGTTTGGACCAACGATCGCCATGGAACTGGGGTGGGCAGGAGGCCAAGTGACAACTGATGGACACTACTCCCCCAATTTCCCGAGAGCGAGCGTTCGAACATTAAAGTAACGCTCGTCGCGGGCAAAAATCGATGGCCTAAGCACACCAAACATGAGAAAAGGCCCATCCCAGAGCGAAAAGTGGGGAGCAAACAAAAGCAGGCAGAAGTATATAAACAATGATATCGAATTACCACAGTTTCGTAGTTCTGCCCCTCTTCTTTATCCCTCTCCATCTCCATCTCCCTCCACCCCTCTCTACCCCTCTCTTTCCAAACACTTATTAACACATACAGAGAGAGAGAGCGCCCATTATTTGTGGGCATGGCCAACCCGAGTGCATTTCAAGCCCGAAATGCCTCAGTTCGGTTCTCCTATGGAGGAACGGGAGCAGAGCCGAGTGTCTCAAGGACAATTCCCTGGGCCAGAAGTGAATGTCACATAAAGTTTATAACAAAACTCAGGAGCAACCACAGGGGAGGAAGAAGCAGCAGGTTTTGGGTCTCCAGCTTGGTGTGTGGTCCCCAGAATAAAGGTTCTTCTCGGTTCGGGCTTTTCCTTTCCCTGCCCCTCTTTTTTCGGGGTCCGAAAAACCAGTGAGGGGGAATTAATTTTTACTTGTTTGCTCAATTGATTTTTTGTTGCCACAGCCATTTCGGCCGGAGACTGTCTTAAGCAGATTCATTAGCTTGGTAATAATGCATGATCGGATTATGTTTAACTGGAAACGCTGGGGGAAATCGGAGTGGGGGCATTAGAGCCAGAAACAAGTTTGCCACGTGAGTGAGTTGTTCGTTCCCGTTTTCAAATGCAAAAGGTCTGAAGTGGAATAGAGCATTTTTGGAAAAGGGTTAGAGCTTTAGGTAATACGTTCCAAAGGATAGCTTGAATGACAATGGGTTCTAAAGCCTATTTATAACACATTTTTATGTCTGTAAGATTAGTATTTTTTTAATAAATAAAACCAAAATATTCTTGGTAGAATATAGGCAATTGCGATCTGTTTTGTAGAAAAAAGTTAGAAACTTGGTAACACAACAACTTTTTTTAAGACTTCAGAAAAGATGTGGGTGATGAAAATATGAAAAACTTTATAAGCATGGTATTGCAATGCCTAGATCAGTATTTCCCAAAGTGTGGGTCGCGTGTAGATTTTTGGTGGGTACTAATTGTCATATAGATCTTGTAATTTTATTTAGGTGGGTCGCGGTCCCGAAAAGTTTGGGAAACACTGGCCTAGATGATAGATGATTGTCTCCCTGTCCTATTTCCCATGACATAACTGCACGATTTTCACACGAAAGAGGGGACTACCGACCATCATTTGGTTATGGAGGATGATGGCTGGACTGGGGCTTCCAAGGAATTCCATTGCTAATAAAAATTATAAGCCAATAAATCCTAAAAAACAAACAAAACGGACCGAGCCCAGAGAACCAGGCCCTGGAAAACGTGGCTCAGGGGATCGCTGAGATCGGAGAATCGGGAAGATCGGGAGAATCGGGAGGATCGGAAAGATCGGGGCGATCGGCCAGAACGAACAGGTTGAGTTATCGCATTGCGCGATCGGTACACAAATCTCGGGACGTGTGCTCAGCAGGACACCCAACTAAACGGGCAACGGCGATCCATAAGTGGAATCTGAAAAGGTGTTGATCATAAATTATCATTTAATTTACGCATGTGTGTGGCTGTTGTTAATGTTCGTTGCGACCCTCTGACACTCAGAGAAACCCAGAAACGTTCGAGGATGGGGAAATGGGCCGGGGAATACTTGGTCCACCTCACCTGGGGCTTGGGGACTGCGTCTCAGTCTTCGTCTTTGTCTAGCCAATGTCTGAGCGGGCATTGTGCCATTGTCTACAACTATGTAAGATCCCGAAGATTAGCCCAAAGTCCGAGCCCAGCGCTGTCATCGTTATAAGATATTTTATTATCAGTCCCGAGTCGAAGGTGGATAGTTCGTACTTCGTAGCATGTGTGGCGTGTGGAGCATTTTATGCCGGCCGAGGATTGTTTTGACAGTTTTTTATAATTTTGTGGCCTTTTAATTGCCTGTCCGAGGCGAATCAGATGGTACCTGAGAGGCAAGTCGCGTCCCCAAGACTCCCGCTGACTAACCAAACTTTTATGTAATCCTCTGTTCTCTTCAGTACTTTAGGACTTAGAGTGTTTGGTGCAAGTATCTTGGAGAAGCCCTAGAAACACCTTGCGGGTAGAAAATCGGAGGAGCGGCTGAACCGCAGAAAAAACAAATCTTTTTATACAATTGCAATGAATCTGATTAAGTTAAGAGAGAGGGAAAGAGTTTCGTTAGCAAACTTGGAAAAATGGACAAATGTTTTTTTGTTCTTTGTAAACATTCGCTTTAAATTAGCTTCTAATAAGATTTAATTTAACAAGGGAATAAATATCAATAGTTAATGTTCACATTACATGTTTTATATTATAAACAAGATTTTGAAACTTTTCTATGGTTGGTTTTCAATTGCAATAGTTACATTGAACAGAAAATTCAAAACAAATTCTTTAAGACCCACAAATCACCTTCTTTCCCATTTTATTGTGAGCTTTTCACTGTAAGTGACTTCCAGATGAGATCTATTTATTGTCAAGAGACTTGACACCCACTCCCGGAAAAGTGGGATGCGGAGATGGGCTGCCGCGGATGTCACAATGCGAAGATGCCAAGCGCCTCCGAGCGATTCAGTACCACCAACCGGTCCATCATCACCAAAACAACATCATTATCAACGCCATCGGCGCACGGGTATCGGGAATGGGAATGGATGGAACGGGGACGGGAATAGCAGGGAACTGGAACTGAAACTGGGGAATGGGGAACTGAAAGCAAACACAAAGCACAGACGGGAGGAGATGAGAAGAGAAGCGGAGGGAAGATCAGAGAAGAGAAGAGGGCCTCAGACGGGCAAAAGCGCAAAATACATAATAATAAAAACAGAATGTACAATAAAACGAATAAAAATGAATAACGTGCTGGCGGGGATTGGAGTGTATGGAGCAGAGGGGAGGGAGGAGGGTTGTCAGGGCGAACGAATAAAAAACACACGCACATTTTGTGGTAACCCGATATCCTGGCCAGCTACCCTCCAGCCAACCGTGGCATTCGACGAACGCAAAATGATGACGATGTCTGGGGGAGATTCGCGCTGGATGGTGCCAGAGGGGGGTAGTGCGCGGGGAAGGGACAGGGGAGTGGGACGGACTTGGGACTGGAACTGGAAGTGGAACTCGGACTGGGTCGCCTCGGTAGTGCGAGTGCAGAGTAAAAAAGGAGAGGGACCCGGGGGACGCCTGGAAATGGGACTGTGTGAGTGAGTAGGGTGAGTGTAAAAAGAAAAGAAGAAAGCCTTGAGGTTCTGAAACTCCAGTAGAAATGGCTCATAATGCCCGGGCAGATCAATCAAATCCAGCTGAAAGATGGCCCCTGAATTCCTATTTTATTTAAGGGCCGGCTGAAGGAACGTCAAGCTGACTCAGTTTGTAGATAAATTTTTACCTCAGATTCGCAAACGACATTTAACGTATTAATTATTGTGTGCTGTCAATTTAACAAATATTCCCATTTAAACAAGAAAACTTTTCTCGTAAAAAGACATTTTAAATAACACATTTCAAATGTACGAAAAATTTTATATTTACTTGATATCTAAGCAACGTTTGGTTGAAATGAATGAAATGAAGTAGCCATAAAGCTGATAATGAGGTTAACCTACATATTTCATTTTCATTTTTTTTTTTTTTTTGTAAGTACTTGAATTGACTGGAACACTGATCCAGTATTTGTGTAATTCCGAATCCCAAAATGTTGCTGTAAAAGTTTTTCCCTAAGAAAATATCAAATTTCGGCTAGAATATTTGGGTTAGTTGTTTAAAGCTTTTCACCCAACATCGCTCCAAACAATACAGTGGAAATTCGATATTGTTATTGGACGTTATTTCAACACCTTACAAAATGAAGCTCTCAGTAGCCAGAGGCTTTGAGCTAAATTCAAAATTTATATGAAAAATAAAACAAAATTTTCTGTTATCGCGTTAAAATATGCACAAGACCTGGAATAAATCGTTTCACAAGCGAAAAATGGTAAGTCCTATGGGTAATAACTTAATTGAGAATCGAATCCAAAAGCTATATTTTGGTTTTATCCCTTTTCCGTCCAGTGGAGGACCGTATCAAAGCCAGGAAAATTGGTGTACTATATGCAGCCCCTGGTCGAGCACTTCTTCGATATCTGGATGCAACCACTTCCCTTTCCGACTCTCCTCAAGTTCCTCTATAGCTGCGTGCTGCTCTTCTTCATACTGATCCCGATCCTGTTCCCACTACTCGTCCTTCTTTTTTACTATGGAATATGGCAATTCGTGGGAGATCGGCATTTCGGGGTGGTTCCGCCGGATAATTGGGACCTACTAGGAGCCACCTCCCAGCTTTGGCACTTTGAGGTCACCAACAAGAAGTATCTGCTGTTCGTGACCATGTACATCGATAGGTACCGAGTCATTATAACCGCCATATCTTCGACAGTCGACTATATGCGTATGGCTCTCTGCTTCGTCTTCAGCTGAGCCAGGATCGCGAAATAGCCGACGTTTATTTGCCAATTGCGGCCGGGGAGTTTGACTAACCTGTGGTTGTCGGAACGTATTTCAAGAGCTCCTCAAAATGTTAGAGTTTTCTCTAACTATTGGAAAACATGTGTTATGAAGAATATTCATTCCAAATTAAATTTTTTTTTGTAATTGGCCATACAAGTTTTGGCATAAAAATATATATATATATATAAGTTTTTACGAATATAAAAAGTTAAGTTTTCTTTATAAAAGCTAGGTGTATAGAATTGGCTCCATAGTTCACAGCTCACCAGCTACGCCTTCAATACTAAAGTATTTAAATGGTTGAAGATCTTCTTTAGATTTAAAGATCTTTTTATGCAAAACAGTGAACGGTTTACTTTGAACAAAAATGTTTAGGTATCCGTTTATCAGTTTTATTTGTAACTTACTCATCAAAAATATAGTTTTTGACTACTAGTTTAATAATGAAGGCATTTTTGCAAATCTTAGATCGCAGAGCCTAGCCGTAGATCCATTTCATTCCACCTATGTACCTAGTTGGCAATCACTTCTGTCTACAGGGCCTTCTGGCCCTGTAAAGGTAGTGCCTATTCAAACAATAACCACTTTGGCAGTTGTTGGGCTGTTCAAAGTGCCGCTTTAGATTCAGATTTGGCGCCGTTGTGGTTTGCTGGCTGCCACAAAGCTGCATGGAACATAGATACACACCCTCGTGCAAAAACAAAAACAAAAGTAAAAACAAGGAGGAGAGGAGAAAAAACAATATGAAAAAGTTAAAGTAGCAGCACACTGAGTTGCTCATCGAGGCAACAGCCATAAACATATATCAGGTTACCGGCCGAGAGGAGAAGAGGGAGCTACGCAGTGTAAACTATCGCCGAGAACGAACGTGTATCTGTGAGATACTTTTGTCGAGCGGCCCTCTGTGTGTGTGTGTGCCTTGCGGTTGCCACGGCATCCAATTTATAATATTTTTGCATTATTTCTGTTTTTACCATTTTTTATTTCCACTTTTATTACGACAATTTCTCGCTTTTCGCCTGCCTCACCGTTCGTGAGGCGCAGCGCGGAGTGTAGGAGCCGTAAGTGATATACCATTTAGCATAATGGAACTATCCTGGGGAAAGTTCGGGCCTTTTGCCAATCTACCGGCTAATGATAGTTGGCCGGCCGAATGGGTGGGACTCGAACAACTGGCAGAGTGAGCGGAGGAACTGCCGCCACTCGAAAGGGTCCCATTTTCACTTCTTTCGACTGTTTGCACTTCACATGACTTCCAGCGGCTGCAGAAGGACTCGGGCCGGTTGAGCGGACAAACAAAAGGATGCAAGTCGGCCAGAGGATGTCTAATATTTGAGAAAGTATGTCCTATCGGCGGCCAAAGATCTCTCCTTCTTCCATCCTCCATCCTCCATCCTCGATCTCCGTTCCCGAAGAGGAAACACCCGAAAGGAGTGCCGCAACTGCTTGAAACTATTTGCTTTAGCGGAAATGCAGATGTTCGGGGAAAGCGGAAAGGAAGGGGTGGGGGGGGGGGGGAGGGGAAAGGACTGGGGATTTTAATTAGTGACGAGGCCTGCGAGACATATGCCGCAGATATGCACACACCGAAAAGCAAACATCAACAAATCAAATAAAAATAAAATAAATATATAGGATCATTTTGGAATTTGGAACAACATGTTAATGACTTTGTCAGCGACTCGTTCTTTCTCTCTCTCCCCTACCTCCCCCCTCCCCCCTCTCTCACTCTCTCTCTCTCGCTTTCACCCGACCCACAGCGTGCGCCAGTTGCGTGTTGTCCTTGGCACTAATTAGCCAACCCCCTTAGGCCTCCCGCCGCCCACTCGGCGACCTTGAAAGTAAATGCCGTCAGCTTTTGTAATTGAAAATCTTAAATGCAAATTAATATATTTTTTTTTTTTTGAGGTGCCTTGCACGCGTTGACACTTGTCAGATATAGCGCAAATAAAGCATAAATATACATATGGACCTATTTATACTTATACGCGACCGATATAACCCATAGATATAGATCCTTTTTCGAAAACGGAATACACCCGAAAATATCTCAATTTACCAAGCGAATCAGAAAAAATTCGCCATGGATTCTTGGTAATAAAATGTACTTTCAAACTCACTCTTTATGTTCGGCGGCTCGATCTCTTTGTCGTCGATTCTTGAACCAATTGGAAACCTGTAAGAGCATAAAAATAGCTTAGCGACCATTTGTAAACACTCGCAGTTTTGCCCCATGATTAATGAGATGCAATTAACATGTGGAGGATGGCATCTGTGAGGAATTTCAATTGAAATTTGTCAAAAGATGCGTTTGACATTTATATTTCACTTTGCCGTTCGGCTTTCTGTTTTTGGCACCGCCAATCGCCGATCGACTCACCTGCGTGGTGGTCAGTCCTGTGGCCTCCGCCAGATCGCGTTTCTCCCGGGGCGATGGATATGGATTGTGCGAGTACCAGTCTCTCAATACCGAGCGGGATTTCTCCTAATAGAAAAGAGAGGCAAAATATTTGTAAATGAACATTTTTCAAATACGTAACATCCTAAGGGACAGCCAAACAAGCTTAACAAACTCTTAAAATCAAAGAATCTCAAATTTACTAGGGCGTTCCAAAAAATCTTCCCAAAAAATCAGATCTTACATTTATCAGGAAATTGTAAGGAAACTTATTTAATATTTTCATAAAAAATATTTTGTTTATTAGAATCAACGGATTTGTTTAAAAATAGACATCGCTTTACAATAAAAGCTTGGGTCCCAATTTTTGGCCCACAACATTTTCATTTCTAATGATGCAAACAATTCTCGGAAAACTGTAAAGATACAATTAGTATGATGGAGACGGCCACAAGATCCTATGGCAAAATGTGCAAATCTAATTAATATTAGACAAAAGTAAATTCGTAAGAAATTACTACTAATCACAACTTGTAAGAAAGGAAATGTTTAGAGTTTTTCAAAGCTTTTCTTATGAAATGCATACTTGCTTTTTGCTTGAGTAACTTATACTTGGCTTATTAGAAAGGAAATCTCAAGAGCTAAGCTGACCCTTCCGAAATCTACTTGCGCCCACTGAAAGCCTGGCAAAGAGTAAACAAAACGCTTCCTGACCAGGATGTTCCTCCGATAAAACCGAAAGGCGTTACCCCAATCAGCAGTTGGAGGCCTTGCAATCGGACAGGCGAGGCGGACAGTTGTACGATTTCCTCGCTTGCCACAATTAAAATGAAAAGCGGTGCAGGACAGGACGAAGCACTCACCTTAAAACAGTAGCTCGTCTCCTCGCCGTCCCAAATGGTGCGGGGCAGTGGAAATTTACGGCGAACACGATATTTGCCAACAGCACCCAAGGGTCTTCCGCGCAGTTTTTCGGCTTCCACATAATGCGCTACAACCGGGGAAAATGAAAGAGGGAGAAGGAGATGGAGATTCGTTGAGACATTTCGGGGTTAGCTGGAGTGCTGGGGTGCGGGGCTCACCTTTCAACCACAGGGCCTGGAGCTTGGCGTGATTTTGGGCCGAGAAGTGGTGATGCTCGAGCAGGCGGTACAGCTCCTTGTACTGGCCGCGGTGGAATGCAACGACCGCCTTCGCCTTCAGCACGGACTCGTTCAGCTGCAGCTTATCACATTGGGGCAGCGACCAGAGGAAGCGGCCCAGTCGCTCGATGTTGCCCGCCTGCTGCAGGACCTGTGCGGGAGATTCGATCGGGGTTTCATATCATGATCAGTGGCTTTTGGGGGGCTAAAATGGCTACTCTCGCTACTTTCGGGCATAATCAACCTTTCTGCTTTGAATAGCTCTGAATGTTAAGATCTGTTATTGGTTTATACTCAATTGTTCTTTTGAAATTTATCTTGACTCTCTCTATGAGCTTACATAATGAAGCAGGAAGGAAGACTATTTTGAAATTAAAATCCTTGCAAACTTAAATAAGTGGAAGCTATTTTTTTAAAACGTGATTTATGGTGGTCCGTTTATGGATTCGATCTTCATTTTATAAAGGTTTGTTACTAGGTTTATAGTAGGTTGTTACTGCCTGGTTCAACATAACATAACATAAACGTTGTTTCTGATATAGAATATATATAAACCTAACTCTAAGTTCCTGAACCAATTTAACTCGTAAAAAAAATAATAATTGAAAATATAAGATGCCATTATTTTAAGCCAAAGTAGTAAGTATTATCTAATTAATGGGGGCCACTCCTGTTTTCTTACCTCACAGACACAGGCCACCTGCTCCTGGGTGAAGCCGAAGCTGGGAAGGTTCTCCCCTGCCGCCGGAGCCTCCTCCGCTGACCACTCCGCCGCCTCCGTTGCTGCCGCTGTTCAGATGGAGGCCACCTCCTCCTCCGCCGTTGTGCGTCATGATGTCCAGCGTGCTGCTGTTGTTGTTATTGCTGGTGGCGCTGTTGTTGTTGTTGTTGTTGTGCAGCGTCACCGATCCACTGAGACCCGTGGGACTGTAAGGAGGCGTGTGGCGGGCGGTGAGAACAGCAGCCGCATTGGCCGCCGCCAAATCGTAGAAATCAGTGGCGGGATGCTGTAACATTTTCTGCGGGAATCGGAGCTTTAATTGGCTGGTTGGGTAAATTCCAACGACCCCGGGCTAAGTGCAAGACAGAATACTCCAATCGAACTAGGGAATTGAATAACCTAATCTAATATTTGCTTAATTCTTTGGTTATTTGAGCGCTGCAACGAAAAAAATGAAAATATGGGGAAAAGATTATTAAAAAATACATTTTAATATATGGATGTAAATTCAAATCTATACAATTTATTAATACATATTTATTTTTCTTTTAACATCACATCAATGTATACTATTACATAATATTTGTGTTTGTACACAAAAAATAATATTCCAACTTTTGAAATGGGTTGTTATAGTTAAGAGTGGAATATATTATGTTACTGTGGCTTAAAATTAAATTGTCTTCGCTAATCTGTTTGTACAAGGTAACCATTAATCCAAAAACACAACTATTGCAACACCCAATTTGGGCCAATCCATCCCATATTTATCGCGCTAATTAACCCACGGACTTTTCATCTTTTTATTGCCGCCTTCGATTAATATGGAAACAACACTAATTGAGACACATAAAACTGTGGAAACCACCATTGAATGGCAAGTGATTTTCGCCCCTCGCACTTGCACAGATGCTGAACAAAACAAGCGTGTCTGCTCGAATTGCCATATTCATAAGCAGTTTGGAAATCAGGAATGGAAATCAAAACAAAACCTCGGGTCGACCCCATGGTGTCAAACATGATTAGCTTAGTTCGGGCGAAATTATTAATGCGCGATGTTCGATGTTCGATTATCGGAAATCGGAAATATGGTTTGGCGCAGCCAGAGATCTCTAACCTGTCCGCACCCGACCAAGAGATCTCTTACGAAAATAAACTCTTTACACAATATACGTGTATATGGGGCGCATGGTGTTTCGGTATTCCTCTGATTTCAGATTTCTGTATTCGGTTCTAAGAATATTTCTAAAATTACCAACGACGGCGACGGCGACGATCATGCTGCTGCCGCTGCCGCTGCCTTCGCGCGGGAGTGAGCGAGAGGGCCGCTGAACGTATCCCCCGGATAGAATATCCCCGTTCCGGGTGCAGTTTGTAGATGTTTTGATATTTGCAATCGATCTCTGCTTTTGGCCAGACTGTCCAGATAAACCGATATAGATACACGCGCTGCCCCCCGCAACCCCCTCAAATCGGAGCAGACTCACACAGAGTGGAGAGTGGAGAGTCGAGATATTCTTGGATCTGTTTTCGGTTTCAGTTCTCGTGTGTGCCGGGCAGATTATATATACAAAACAAGAAAATAGAGATTTCGTTTTGGCTGCCGCTGTAACGAAAATACCAACGCCAAGTTGGCTGCTCTTGAGTCATCGGCCTAGACCAGAAGATCCCCCGCAGCCGCCCCTCCTCCCCTCCTCCCCACCGCCCCTCCGCAGCACCGCCCCATTTCTTCGTTTCGCTGGGGTTCTTTTCTCTGATTCGATTCTCGTATTTTTGTTGGCCTGTTTCATGTTTGACGCAAGTAAACAAGCAAAATGCGAACGTGAAACGAAATACGCGATAAATTTTCAATCTGTTTTGCGTACAAGTGGATGCTATCCGATAGATACAATGCATCGGCCCTAATGGAACGAGTAATTGTGGATCCAGAAGGGATTATAGGCATTTTACATCTCATCGGGCTGAATTAATAGTACCCCATAGACCTGCAGTCATACGAAACGACCTCTAAAACTTTGAATAGTGACCCACCGATTGCATACCAAGGTTTATGGCCCTGTCCCGTTGGCCGGGTCGAGATCCCTGCCCCCAAAAACCGAGCAAGAACACCAGCAGCTACGACAGCAGCCCCGAAAGATAGTCTATCTGATATCGGGCCGCATCTTTTGGCTGCCTCTTAATTTCCCCTTGGGGGAGATTCCTTATCGCCCGACTGCTTCACTGCTTCACTGCCTGACTGCCTGGCTTTTGTGGCGTTCGAATAAAATTAATTTAATTTATTTTACAAATTTTGTAATTTATTTCCAGTGCTGCGCTATCTATCGGGTTTCTGTTTCTGTCTCGTGTCTGCCCTCCACTCGGTTCGCTTTGTTTGACTTTTATAAGACTTTAATTTGAGTGTTATTGTCCGGCTGTCTCGGGAAATCTGAAAGCGGACACCTAAGCTCGAATCGCTGTATCTCCCAGATTCTATTGGGCTGTTAATCAAATTGAATTGTTGCGCTGCCGCGGCTGCAAGCCTCTGCCTAATTAGTTTGCTATCAAGCGACGACCTACAATAAAACCAGGAATCACCTGCCCGCTAGGTGATGATTCTTCGATGGATTTGATGGCACTCACTCGACGTGATTCACTTTATGGGGCTTTCCTCAGTGGGAATGCTGATTCCTGAGCTGCTCACTCCGAGGGCTCTGTAAGTGAACTGTGGACAGTTTTCCGGAGAGCCCGGATCGGAGAGCCCGGATCGGAGAGCCCGGATCGGATCGATTTGGAGAAGCAGCCAGTGAAATCTGAAAGGCTGTTTTCCGCGACCAATATCGAAATCATCTGCGCCGGCGTCTGTGTTTATACAATGTAATCGAATGGGGAGCCGTGTGCCAAGCAACCTGTTGTGGGCCAGCCCCCGTTCCGGGTAATTCGAACAGTTGTGCCGTGTTGCTGGCTGAAAGGCCGACAGCGGCCAAGACAATCGCTATCCGCCAGATACTTATGAGCGGCCAAGTGTATTTTTAACATTTTCCGTTTAATTGCCGCGTGAAGGGAGCAACGCACAAAGAAATCGAATAGAACGCGTCGTAATGAATGAAATTTGTCAATTTAATGGGTTGCACACATCCACACAACCACATATCCCTGCCCCACAGCTGTATTCGCACGCAATGTAGCTGCAACTCGGCTGCTCTTCGCATTGCTGCGCCACATTAGCCCAAAGTTTGAATGAATCCCATGCGAATTTGTCGAAAGTGCCGGGGGTAGGACCCCTTTGCCCAAATTGCGACGGATTCTGCACGCCTGTGCGTAAAATGATCAAAGCCCCTGCGATCAAGCTTGCGTATCTGCATCTGTTTGCCCGAATCTCGGCGAATGGAATGCGTAAATTTGTCAATTTGGCCACTTCCGAGATGGAATCGGGCCGATCCAGATAATAACCGAATGGCGAACTGCGAATTTCCCCCGAATTGGTTCACAGAATGGTACGCAACATCTGCTCCCATCTCCGCACTCAATTAATCATGCGACTTCTGACGACAAACACGCGCTGGCGAATTCGTTTAAACGTTTCCAATCCCCGAAACGAGTCTCGTATTTAACCGGACAAATGTCCGTCCACGCCCACTCATCGCGATGCCTTGGCAGAAAAGTTCCCAGCAAAAGCGGCGATAAGTTCATAATTTTTTGGATATCTAGCAGAAAATTTCAATGATAAAGCAAAATGATTTTATAAATAAACACCGTTTCCGATGGTCTCGAGTACCAAACTTGAGATGCGGGCGAGAAACATCTTAATGATGAATGAAAGACAACTGGAAGCGGTTGTTCCTTCGATTCGACCATCTATACTTTTCCTCTAATTAATAAACAATTCGGGTGGGCGGGCCGACGTACGTTCAAAAATTGTGGAAGGGCGCCTGGTAATCAAAACAGAATTTTAAATTCGCAGTGTAAGCAAGTAGGTATTCTCTTTCAAATACATGTAAACATGCATTTTCCGAGTGTTTTCCTACGGTTCGCCCCCTCTAAATTTTATTCTCAAGTGCTTCGAGCTGCTTTTCTAATGGCTGCAGGCAATTTGGAATGCGCCAATGCCACTACATACCGCCAAAAAGCGAATTGCACTTTGGATTTCTGTTTTCCCACTCGAGATTGCCAAAAGTTGTGAATATATTGACTTTTGTGCTAGAGTGATCAATTTGAAAAATAAAGGAATGCGACTTGAGTTATTTTGAACGGTTTAAGAGGTTAGACACCCACAATATTATATGCACTCTTGAAAGGGACAAAATAATTAGGAAGTTAAAAAAAAGTGTCGATGATTACTAAATATGTACTAAAATAAGTACGTTCTAAGTACGTTCTGAAATTTAAGTTAAATAAATATTGTAAGCTTTTTTAATTTGTAATATAATAAAATTCTAATAGGTTCACTCTTAAATATTTGCACTTAAATTAAACAAATGTGTGAACAAAGTATGTTTCATTTAACCTGACGATTTATCTAAAATGTAGGTCTACATTTTTTTAAATATAGTTGTGTCCCACCTCTAACAACAACTTTTCAAACAAGCATTTATTTTTCACATATGTGTTTGGTTTAATAACAAATCATTAGCCCTTGGCACTATTTTAAAATAAATTTGTAATAAAAACAAAGTTGTGAAATTTTATATTCAAATTTTTTCTCAAATTTATAATTTCCGTCAGACGTCGGATGACAACACATAATTTAAATAATAATGATTTCACATACTTATATTCTTACCAAAGTAATTTTATGTTTACGTTCAATTTTGTTATCATAAAAGATGTTACATTTTCTTAAAGGTATTTGATAAATATAGCTTTCGTCTGTGTTTTTTTAAATTTGTACATATCTCTGATGAATCTTTCTTTCTTTCTCCCCTTTAAAGTAAACTTTTTGCCGTCGGCAATCTGGAAACCCGTCGAAACCTAATCCCGTGGCTCACCTGTATTTTGATTATTTATTGTTGATACGTATCCGTGTTTGTTTTTAATTTTTGTTTGTTATTTTTATTATGCTTGGATTTGTGCTTTTGTTGCTTAGATTTTCTTATTCTGATAACTCTATATCCACAAATGTTAGAAATGGCAAAACAATCGATGATCTGTGCCGTGTGGTTTTTCCTCGATTTGCATATTTGCCAAACTTTTCAAATCGAAGCCATGTGCCGGTAACGCACGCACACACTCAACTGGATCACAGACACTGGCGCACTAACACAAACTTATTGGGGATATATTTCTCATACGCACTGTGGTATAACACGTGTTGCAAATTATTTTCTCGAGCTAATTTTTTCGCTGTTCTGCCGTGACTCGAATTAATTGCACTTACAAATCAGGGGGCAAAACCTGCGACGACAGTCCTGAAGAAGTGCCAACCAAAAATGGCCGCCAGCGGATTGATTAGATTAATTTTCTTTGCTTGTTTCTCGTGTTGTGTGCGTTGATTTGATGCGTTTTCGTTCATTCATCGGGAATTAAATATAACTTTGTGCGCGGAACGTCGAAAGACCGCCGGATCCGGCCTGGATGGAGTGAGCGACGTGGGGAGATCGGGCAGCGAACCGCTCGCGACGGAATCTCGAAAACAACTGAGAACTCTCCGGTTCTCAAACCTCCACGAACCGAAGGCACGCGAAACAAAAAGGCAGAAAATGGTTGGTGCTGACGTCGGTGTGAGTGCGCCAGAGCGAGATGGCTGACGGGAGGTGCCAGTGTGTGAGTGAGTGTGCATCATGGGGGTGAAAAGGCGCATGCACTGTGAGGCAAGTTACCGATTGCGATGACAGATGACATCTCGAATGAATGTTTTTTTTATAAAAAATTTTTTTGTTGAATGCATTTGAACTTTAAAAACTCGAAAGAACAGCTTAAAAAAAATTTAAAGTTTTAAAATAAGTTTACCACTAGTGGCATATGTAACAATAGACTTTGCGAACTGCATATTACCTCTTAATTCAAAAAATGAGAAAGGAAGACAGCATACTCCACAGGTAAAACAAAAGAATTAAGCATAATTTAAAAGATTATTTTTGTATTCTTCCTTTTTCTTGAGCGTTTACTATCTTGGTAATGATGCTTATCGATTTTATTTTTGGAACGTCTGCTAGAATTTTTGTTTTTGTTGTCGTTTGTACCACAGTGTAATTATTGCTCGACAGTTTTACAGCCACTGCAAACCGAAAAGCGTGTGAAAGAGAAAGGGAGAGCGGCCAAACAGGTTGGCTAAAAGAACGCCCCCTCCTGCTTACCTGTTCTCACACACGGACACTCGCACACAGAGAGACTCTCACGCGCACTGCGACAGTGGAGCAATAACAACTTGCTGATTGGTCAGCCACAATCACTTCCCAGCGAACCGGCATGCGCAATGGGCGCCATATTGAAAGGCCGAAATTGGAGGCAACTGTAAATGCATCGGAACTCCTCCTCCCCAGGAACCCTTTCTCCCCGCAACAAAAAGGATGCTTAATGCGGTACCTGTGAGTCCTGCAATCCCATTTAAGCCATCTACCGCAATTGAGCCTTGCATCTCCTGGATAATTGCAATTACTGAACTTCCTGTCCGAAAATGCAGCAGGATTTGCATTACCTACTTAGCTCTGGTTTCTTAGCTTGTTGCTCTTTGCTCAGGGTAAATTTGGAATTTTTGCCATTAATGAATCGAAGTTCACACTGATTCTAGCTTCATTAACTATTTAAAAATATATGTAAGTGAACAGAAGACCCTATTCTCTCTTTACCACCAACAATTTAATTTAATTTAAAGTTTGATATTATAAGAACTGTAACTCGCATTGTTAATGATGCAGATACTTGTTAACAATTGTTTTTGGGAGCATGTTAATAAAAATTTGCATGCTTAATAAAAAAACTTTTAAATATTAGCAGGACATTACCTTAATGCTTCACTAAAAAATTCAAAGATGACTTTCTATTTATCGGTAGCTCGATCTCAGCATGTGCCATCGAGTCGTCGCTTAGAGGACCACCCGAAATGCAAATTCTGAAAACGAGATGGGAAATTTGATCGACAGCCCCACAAATGTGATGGACTGATGGGGCGCCAGGCTGATAAACCTAATCAAGATCGGCCACTGCCCACACAGATCCTAACTGAAAATCTCCCGCACTGGCGATCCAGTATCGCTTACAAAGTCAGATACCTTTTTTGGCGCCAGGCCTCGACAGTCACCGAGAAACCAAAATAAGTGTTAAAAAATTAGGAAATCGTAAAATTTACATAATAACAGATCATATTTCAATCGAATTAGAAAGACAGACGGCAACGACAACAGTTGGGAATGTCAGAAGAACCAGAAAACACATAAAGATGGACATAAAACAAAGTTTGAACGGAGATGGAGGCAGTGAACAGCGGACACCGATACGAGATCCCACAAAATGTTAATGAAAAAGTGCGATAAAAATCTTGTCCAACATGAATGAGAAAAACGAGGCAACAGCTACAGCAAAAGCAACAACAACAGCTACAGCAAAAGCAACAACAACAGCTACGGCAAAGGCAACAGCAACACAGCCAACAATGCAGCGATCAACACCAAATTCTGAGGTCCGAAGAGGGTGGGAGAAAGTGCCATCATCGTCATCTGTTTGATGGGGGCCCTCGGGTACCGATGGTGTTAAGAATGAAGACAATAACGAGGCTGGCACACGTGCCCCCAAACTCTCCGCCGGACACCTGCTGTGCGGCCCGTGAGGGGTCTCCTCTCGGAGCCATCAACTTTTCTCCGGACTCGAGGCGCCCGAGGAGTCGCTTTGTGCAGCTTATTAGAATTGGTAAACAAACAGCCAAATCGTGTTGGGTTTTATGGTCCTCCAGCCGGATCGTGCGCACATTGTTAATCATCTGGAACTGGCCATAAAGCAGGCTTCATTGGCCATTATTAATTCGGTTGAAATTATTATTAATTTTGCGCCATAAATCTAAGCGCTGCGTGAAACAAACCCTTTTGTGGTACGTGTGGGTAATTAGCTTTGAGCTCTTTGGGATTAGTTGCTCATTAGATTGGTTAGCCATAAATTTGTGGTCAAGATATTCTATTATCGTTTCTTATGGCCAATTAGATTAAAAATAAGTCCCGTTACCTAAAAAAAAACGAATTTGAATTTAACGATTGAGTTAACCTGTGAACAACTCACACCCAAAGAAAAGAAATTCACACATATAGTTTTAGTTTTACAGCTATGCAGTATATACTTTTAAAAAAATATAACCTTTGATTTCTTTCATCATATTCCCGATTTTTCAGGGAATTTCTTAATTTTGGTTCTCTGATTTTTGTGCAAATTGCCTAATTTTCGTATATATGCAAAGGGGCTGATTTTGACCGAGACCGATATATATTACCCTTGCAAAGAGTATTATAGTTTCAGTCATAAGCTTGCAACCCAGCGAAGAAGACACCGAGCTTATCAACGAGTATTAAATTAATAATAATATTACATCAATTTTGGCATTATCATATAGCTGTCATAGGAAAGATCAAAAAAGCTTAATCAAATAAACGGAAAAAAATTATAACTTCGTTGTTTTTTTTTTGGAATCACGACTAACGATTCTTGTATGAATATCGTAAGACTTTATCCTAAAGCTCCCGTAGAAAGTATCGGAGAACAGAAAATTCGTTATAGTTGCGATACTCTTATAAAAATCGGATAATATAGCAGCAAAACAAGAAAAAAATAGATTAATGAAAAGGTTTAATCAATGCAGCGTAGCTTACATTTTTCAAAGTACCAGTAAAACTTTTAAAACAAATCTTAAGAACGTCTTGACCCCTTTGACCCTTAAAGTAGAAGCATAGAAAGCGGATTGCAATAGTAAAGAAAACTGGAATAGTACTAAAAATAAGTAAACAAATAGTTATCTTTATAAAAAAACGGACGTCGCTTAATAGCCGAGGTTAAAAGCGTATTTCTGCATCTCCCTGCTAAAAAGAATAAACAGTTTAACTGTAAGATGAAATGAAAGTAATATAATGCTATCGAGCCTTTCCTGGACATGAACTAATGTTTGCCCACTTCACACTTATTCCAGAACAGCCCACCGGAAATTTAAAAGGTCTCTCACGCGTTCCACAGCAATTCTTTTACAATCTCCTTCCGATAATTGGCCGCCAATTCAATTACGGGCCAACATTCACTCGCTGTCGCCTTGCATACATCGCCGGTTTTGAGGGGCTCTGGCCATTTGCAATTGCCTTGTAATTTGCCACAATTATTCATATTAAAAATGAGTTAAGCGTTGCCTTGGGTGCCAGGTGGGAAGGGGCAGCGGCCGACAAGTAAGTAATTTTCACGCGTAGGTAACTTTAAACGATCTTGGGGCCGGGCAACGGACCCGACTTGTGGGTTAAGGGGTGGCGGGGCGAAGGGGATAATAATCGCTGCCACATAAATATTACAAGCATCTGACAACTGAAAATTATCTCCTTCACTCACGAGCCATTTAAATCAATTTTACACTTCGGATTTCACAGGCGGTCCAAGTGGACGAAGGATACGATACGGGTCCTCCCCGCTCCCCGCTCCCCGCTCCCCTTCCCTTCGCCTCCTGGACCCTCTCCTCGTGGAGCCCTCTTCCGAAGCCTGGAAATTGAAATTTATTGAAAAAATGATGACAAACGAACGAAAATAAGCGAATGCAGCAGCTGCAAGGTGGTCCCGGGGGTGTGACGTGAGAAGCCGACGCCAAAGCTGAAATTTAAGGCCAGCACTCTGGATATATATGTTTATGGCCAAGATAGGCGCTGATTAGGGTTGCCAGGTGGTGTGCCGCGTTATGCTGACAAATTACTGATATTTTTAACTCTTCACTAAAGTGAGGCATTCCTTTACAATAAAAGAGAAACAAAAAAGGTTAAAACTGGTCCACCAAATTAGTCATTTTGTTTTTTCCTTAAATAATTAATCTAGTCATTTTGTTTTTACCTTAAATAATTATTCTACAAGGGTTAGTATAACGGTTTTGAGCAAGTAATGCATCCATTGTGTTCCGCAAAATAATTTCCAAATATTAAAGTGGATTTACAGCTTTCAACTCAAATAAAAAATTGTTTCTTCCTCTGCTAAGCGAATAGTGGACTGTTTTATTTGTATTAATGAACATGTGTCTAAATAAGGCATAAGAGTGACAAAAATTGAACTTAAAAAAAGCCAGTTGATGCTATGTTTTGCAGAAAACACTTGATCATAAAATGGATAAAGACCAGTGTTATTCTTAATCCATTTTATGATCAAGTGTTTTTTGCAAAACATAGCATTCAAAGTTCAATTTGATTAAAAGACTCGTACCTGAAATTACAATTTTTTTAATAAGAAGAAAGCATTGACGCAACTAAAACTTAAGTTTACGATGTTTCATTATACAATAGGAGAACGTGTTGAATATTATAAAAAATAATCATTAAAAGTAAGTGCTTGAAAGGGAAAGGTTTCTTTTTAACAGTTCAATGTCTACTTCGGCTTAACAATAGGGCTTAAAGACAGGACTTAATTCATCAATAGGTTCAGGATAGAGATATAATAAGGAATACTTCTTCCAGTTTATGACTCCTTTTATGTTTACGATTCCGCTGAGCTCGGCAACTCTGGACATGCTTCACATTTCACTGGGGTGTCATAACGAAGTGCTCCCCACTCGCTCCTCCCCTCTTCCCCTCACCAAGCGGAGCACTGTGCAAAAACGTTTAAACCAACAATTACGCGAGCATAAATCAAACAGTCGAGTAGAGTGTCGAGGAGCAAGACGGGCGGTCTGGGTTTCTTTCTCAGTTCTCGCTCCTCGCTTCTCAGTTCCCGGTCCGCGGTTCTCGCTCCTCCATTGGGGATTCTCCATTCCCCGAGTTTGCGGGTCGCGTGCAAAGACAAGCGAGGAGCGAGGAGCAAGGAGCGGGGATCGGGAACAGGAGGAGCATGAAGGTGCCTGGAATGCCGACACCATCTGCTGTCACAGGCGGCGACGCCTTGGCCAACCGTCGACCATCCTGGCCACTTGAGCGACTCCTCCGCCCCATCCTCCTCCCTTCGGAATGAAGAGGCTCATCTTCCTTCCCGGTTTCGAGTGTCAATAAATAATAGCGCCCAGCCCCCAAAGTTTACCGATGCTGCGGAATTCACTGATCTCGTTCTGATCGCTGCGCCGAGATTAGATTGTGGCTTCTCCCGTTCCCCCATCGCCGGATTTCTCCGGCTGCCTGATGCTTCCTTCTGCATCCAACGGACGTGTCGAGGCCAGGGATATTTGAATAATTTTTCTATTAATTAAACAGTTTAAAAACAATTTTCACCTCGGAGGAGGGGAAGGGCAGGAGCGTGCCCGATTCGCCCGGGGCACGCGACGCAGCGGGCGACTGTCCAATTTGCAGATACGATCGTGGGGTGGCCGCATTTAGCGTCCAGCTCGTGGGTGGCCACTCACCTCTGCGACCCTCTCTCGGAAATCGCGTGAGCTGCCACGATCTGAAATGATTTAAATCATACATCCAATTTGAGTGTGAGAAATGGGCTTTATAAAGGTTAGGTATATTTTGCAAAATGCAATGACTTCTTTGCTGAGTAAGCTGACAAGAAAACCCCACATTTGGATCTGAAAAAACAAAGTTTTTGGTTTAATACTTATTGCTTTAGCTTAAAGGGTTCTTATACGAGCATACATATTATATATTGGTGTTTTGTGATAGTGAAATTTATGGGCTTAAGACTTTGATGGATTGTAGAATAGTTAAATAGTAAATGCCTCTTTGATTAGAACAAGCCAAGAGTATACTTGATAAAATACTTATAATTAGCTATGAACTAGAATGAACATAGTCTAGGCTCAAACTATAACTCGTTTTGGATTATCACCGCCAAGAGAATCACACCGATAACAAATTTATTGGAAGTTTTACCTCAACCCAATGATGGAATCCAACTCTTCCTACCTTGTGCTCCAATATGGGACATGGAGAAGGTCTCCGGGCAAGGCACCCACTCCATCGCAGGAACTAATTCGTTGCGAGGCTGATTCCAATTTAATCATCAGCTGACACTTATAAATAACCAATTTCCTCTCGCTACCAGAATTGGTGTCGAGAGGCGAGTGGAAACCCACACACGCGGATCACGCATGGGAGTTCAAAATCGAAGCCGTTGCATAAATCAATGCCACAAAGACACACAAAAGTTGAATTGTGAGCAGCGCCCGCGGCACTTGACCAATGTGGCTTCTCCTGGCCCCTCGATCCCCATTCCCCATTCCCCAAGCGGATTGGAAACCGAACTCGCAGCGAGATCCTCTGCCAAAGGTGTTAATATTCAATTAAAATTCTAGGCTCACCGGGCGAGTGGCTAATAAATTAGCGCTCAACAAGCGGGTTGCCAATTTCAATTTGTTTTCGTATCACTTTGGCCGGGGAGCTGGAGTCGCAGGAGAATCCGAAGTCAAATCCGAAGGCGAAGGAAAGGGAAATGCGGCTGGTCCTGACTGCTGCCAATTTATTTATTAAGCTGCGCAGGTGGCAAGCGGAGAAGGTGGCGAGGATTGAGATTTGCTGCGAATTTGTTTGCATTGCTGACCCCGGAGGAGGGTCAGACATGCTGGGAATGGTGCTGGATCCTAATCAGATCAGATCGGAAATGGAGACCCGGGCGAACCGACGACTCCCTATCGACCAGTCTCAATCACGACTCGTGCCCCGGCTCACTTCGATGCTCCACATGGGATCTTGTAATCGATGTTGTAGCCGGACATTTCGGCTTACACCAATGCTCGACATGCAGCCGCTTAAATGGAGGATCTGGACTTTTGGCTGCCACAGTGCGATATTTATCGCCGGGGATCGAGACTGCCGACCGGCATTCCAGCTTCGATTGGAGGTGGCCACAGCATGAGGTGGGGCAGGATCAATTCACTGGGCTCAGTTCTCAGATGATCTCTGATGGAGCTCGAACCACAATTAGCTGCGATTGTTTCCGATCAGAAGTGGGTAAACAGTAATCAATGTTTGTGCAATGCACTAAAAATACATTTATATCCTTTATCAGCATCACCCAATAAAAAAATCAGTGTGGGTCCATCTGTCTATAAAGGTATCTGTGGAGCATATTTAAAAGCACAACTTAAGACAGAAAACACAAGAGTTCCATACTCAAAGCTAGATCTTTCGGTATCTAGACGAAAATTTAATTTAATTTAATTTTATTTCTCAGGTGAAAATAGTAATATCTTTGTCCGAATTATCTTGGCATAGAAATTCTTATTACACAACAACCTACTGTTGTAATTATCTAATTGTATTACTCTGACGTACTTGTATGTTTTTTTAAGGGGGAAACTATTTCCCCGCCTGCAAGCCTTGGGCTTCAATGAGCTTAACATGCTCATTACTCGTGTGCAGTTCTCTTGATCTCACCAACTGGGGGTCTGTGGTCCGTGGCGGTGCTGCCAAGAGGGGGAGTTCCATTAGAGACATTAAAATAATTTCAAAAGACATAAATTTTGAGTTATGGCCACACAAGGTGGGCCACGTAGTACGTGGCTCCGTACTATGTGTTCTGTTTGCGGTCCGGGCACCGTGATGGCGAGAGTATTTTAAATCAATTTCGCTGGGGGAGTGCTGTGTGCCAAGTGTTTTCACCATAATTACAGACAATTTCAGACATTCGCCGTCGTGCCTGCACCTCTGCTCGCTGAGATGGCCATTTAAATTGATTTATGAGCGCCTGATCGAGCGCATTTGTTCGGGGGGAACCGGGGAAATCGGGGGGCTCGACCATAACTCACGATCGCGTTTTTCGCCCAGTTGCTGCTAATTAAATTTGCATAAGGGGCGCACTTATGTGTTCCCCGGTGGGTGTGGCCCTAGGGGACAGCTGCCGCCCGAATTCCCAGTTCCCAGTTCACAGTTCGCAGTTCTGTTCTCTGTTTTCCTATCAGGTAGCCAGGCACTCGATGCAGACATCGAACCCTCGTCAGAGAAGAAGGAGAAGTGCCCGAGAAAGGATCGCAGAAGCCTGGCCCAGTTTCGTGCGATCGATCCCCTAACAAGGCCAAAAGGGTCAAGGGGTCAAGGGGTTCTTCGTTAGTCCTGCGAAACAATGCCGTCTTTAATTGATTCAAGATTTGCGAGATCCACCGGACCTGAACTCCTCGTATTTGTCAGTGATCTTCGGTGACTTTTAATTGCCTGGGAATTTGTAACTCAATCAGCCCGGCATTGTACCAATCTGGCCCCATCCTAATTGCCGGCGATTCAGAACAAGCCTCATAGATTCGCAGCGATAATTGCGATCCGAACAACGGGAAGCAACGAGTAATGGGAAATCAAACTTTTGGCAGGCACATTTATGCAACAAATGAGCAACTTTGGCCAACGAAAGTGTCGATAGGCGGAACCCCGTTGGCCGAAGGACAAAGCAAGGGATGCGAAGGAGCAGAACAGAACAGACAAACGGAGAGAGAGATAGAGAGAGAGAGGAAGAGGGGGAAGGGAGAAGGGAGAAGGAAGAAGAGAGAAGGGACACAGCGAAACAGGCGGAGGAAGTGCCATAAAAATGCAATTTTAGATTTCATCAACTGATAAGAAAAGTTTTTAAATTAGCCGCCAAATGGGAATGCAAAGTTCGCAACAGTAAAATGAGCAACAGACAGCGAATTTGCTTGATTAGAAAACGGAAAATGAGGGCAACAGTCGCGGGTGGTGGAGGAGCACCGAGAAAGCCGAACATTCGGCCTTCAAATTACCATCGTCACGCCAAGACACCGTTAGAAACTTTCTGCATCGGCTGTTGCACTCGTTTGCCTGCGACCACCCACCTCTTCGCAGCCCGAAAAATACCTGCCTGCTTGCATATCCCCTCAAAGGAAAACGCACTCCACCGAAAAGAGAGCAAAAGTATCAGTTTCAGCTTATCAAATTCCTGCCATCGCAAGTGGGACAGATTAGGAGCGGAATCAAAAGGAATACTGAATGGATATGCAATTCAAAATGTAAATGGAAATGGAAATGCAGTGAGCCGAATTACTTCGGCATTTGGAGAAATCTTAAAGACCTGATCTACGGCTCGAAGGGCCCGAAGGACAGCGCTTAAGTAATTAGCGCTCCTGCAAAAACCGAGGAGCTGCATCCGCATCTTCTGCAGGATCGCACTGAACACAAACAGTAGCTCGCCGACGGCGCCTCGAGGATTTGCGTAGATGTTAATGATGATCCGATCTTCGAGGGGAATCCCCTGTGTGCGTGAGTGCCTAGTGTGTGGGTGTGCGCTACTGTTTTTCCCACTGCAACATAAGGAACACGATCTGGTGCCAAAATAGTAAGGGCGGGTTTCTGTTTGTTTGGCTTTGCCTCGATAATCCCTGATGAGATATTAATTTGACTGATTTCTTGGGCTGCAGATCTTAGTTTCCAAAACCGAGCAAGAGAAAAAAAGAGGAGAAAAATATTGAGAATATCTGGCTTTTGTAAGTAAATTATATTTTTGTGCCTTAGGGGTTACAATCATTCAAAACTTTAAGCTTTTGACATCATAATCGCAGGTTTGTCCATTTCCATGTAAAATAGTAAGCCAGTTTAAGATGTCTGGCAAAAACTTTAAAAAAAATTCTTGTTATTGCATGTAGTACCAGAAATGGAGGGCTCTCCAAGCTCATGGGATGTTTTTTATTTTATATCAAATACATAGTGATCCGTTCTTTATTGAAACGACTTTTTTAGAATAATTAGAATAATTATTCAGTATTAATTTAAAAATGTACCTAATTTATTAAAATAAAAATTATTACGCAGTTGTTTTTTATCACACAAGCATGATTTTTGGAAAATGTATGTTAAAAAAAAAATTAACTACGACAGATTCAAGAAAAAATATTCATGAAAATCTTAGGAAAGATCCAAGACTTTTTAAAATAATTACGCAAAAAATTGTTGAATGTTGGTAAGTATGGAAATGTTTAATAATATCGATGTTTTTGATTTTTCTTAGCGATTTTTTCTAAGTCAGCTAAATTATAAATTCTTCCAATTTTAACAAAACTTGTTTCTTTTTAAACCCATGCAGAGGGTATTATAGTTTCAGTCAGCAGAAATATTTTTGTTACTTTAGATTTGTGATGTGTCTAGTTTTGTACACTTATGTTTCAAAAAAAAGGATATAGTATTGCTTCCTTTCTGGTTTTAAGAGTCAATAACTCCATTGTTAAAAACCATGCTTCTATGATAAAAAACAAATGAGTCATACATCTTTTTGTTTTCTGACTTTATATCGCTACTTCGACGTTTTTTAGATTTGTAAAAAAATATTCAAAAAATCTGCGATAAGAAACACCGACGTTATCATTTTCATTCGTTTAATTTAATTTATAAAGAGCGCAGATTTTTAAGGCATTTTACTTCTACATAAAATAGTTTTTAAATTTTAAAATTTATTTTTCCACTTTCAAAATATTCCAAACAGAACTTAACATTTTCTTTTCTTTTTTATACCCTTGCAGAACAACGGGTATTATAATTTCAGTCAGACGTTTGCAACGTAGGGACGGTGGCCTAGCAGGTAGAGCGCTGGTCTCCGGTCCGGAAGGCCGGGATTGGAGTCCCAGGCTCCCCGAGAAAAAGAAACGGTATCCTTTTCCAAATCCCCACCATTTCTAGGCTCCCCGGACCCGCACACCACCCCATCGTCCACGTTACTATGGACCCAACAATAGAACTTTTCGTCACTCCTAGATGGCGCCAGGTGGCAACCCCATCGCTAGGATAAGTCGCTACTGGCTTATCACCAGTACGATCGAAAACCAAAAGATAAATGAATGCTCTACAAAACTGTAGAGGCTCTATGCTCCCGGGTGGAGTTAAAGAACGTAATTTTTTTTTTGCAACGCAGTGAAACAGTCACCTCAGACCTCATGAGGTATACATATATATTCTTGATCAGCATCACGGTCAGAATCGCAATACGTCTGTACGTCTGTACGCATGTCCGTCTGTCCTCCTGTCTGTTTTTATGTCAACTAGTCTCTCAGTTTTAAAGCTATCTTGCTGAAACTTGACCAAAAGTCGTGTAGTAGGCAACTAAATCGGTTAGCTCCCATACGAGAGAATGAAATATAAAATTCTCATGCCGTTGTCTTTGATCAGATCGACTTGATTTCTTGCAGATGGCGCTTTCTAACTACTATTGAATCTCGGAATTTAGAAATATCGGAAATAATATTATAACATCGTTCTTTTTCATCAGACAAACATGATTTTTGGAATATAGAGTTTTCAAACGACTCTTGAATAACGAATAATATTTCATCAAAATCGGACGACTATATCATACAGCTGCCATATGAACAATAGTCGAAAATATGAAAAATTATTATTATAAATCGTCATATGTAGCTTAAATGTTGTTTGGCCATATGTATTTTGTTTGTCATATTTGATGACTGCAAGGGTATATAAGCTTCGGATTGCCGAAGATAGCTTCCTTTCTAGTTCGTCTTTACTGTTGTATCGGCTGATATACATATGGTATAGATGTAGATGGTATTCTATACTGAAGAAAAATGGAACTAAAAAAAACTGCACTGCCTACCTGCACTGTTAAAAAAAAAACGGTTTAAAAGAAAACCTTTAAACTACAAAAATGGTTTTTGTATAAACTATTGTTCTAGCAGAGCAACGGTCTCTTTACTTTCGATAAATCGTCTCCCAACTTGGTATTTTTGGATTTCCCACCTTCACGGCCACACTAAACTATAAAAAAGTAAAAAGAGAAGCAACAGCGTGAGGTGTAAATATTGTAAGACAATGCAATATTGTCAAAGTGAGCAGGAAATTGATTTAATGCTTTAAATTTAAGCTTGATAGCAGTGGCGGAAAGGGATAGAAATTTCCCAATCTACTTCGCAAACGTGAAAATCACATCACACGCACACACACACCCACGGTGCACACACATGGACTGATACTTTTCGTCTACGTTTCAATTCGATTTTCGGAAATTTCACCTTCACGTTGCTGTTTTTCGGCTATTTCAAACTTGTTTTCAGCTGTGCCCGCCCCGCCCCAGCCATCCGCCCCTTTCGTTCCGTTGGTAGCCGCTCACTTTTAGATTTGCTTACGTATTACGCTCGCGTGCCAATTCGCAGTGTAAATCGTGCATTATAAACGCAAAATTCCCGCATAATTCCACGCACATTATATTCGTTTGCTTTCCAGTTGTATCGCGATCAGCTGTAATTTCCGTGAAGAAATCGTGTGTCGCTAAAAATAAGACGGATGCGAAGGAAAACTGTGAAAAGTAGAGGAAAACACAGTCGAAATGTGTGTCAAAAGGCAGCGGCAGCAGCAGGTGTAAGTGCAGTGCTCTAAAGCGCTGCAATGCTGATTGCTCTCGTGTGTGTGAGTGTCGCAAACATATGGCAGCAAATAAATAATAATCGCAGTTAATTTTGGCAACTCCGCAGAAATGAGGCAAACTGCTGAAGGCCAAGCCAGCATGAACTAAAGATTGAGGTAGCGACCCAACAAATAACCAAATCCAATGACAAATGTAACAACCGAAACTCACCAGCCGCCCTGAGGAAGAAGAAGACAGTGCCGCGAGGTCAACCCACCACCCCCTTTTATTATTTTTTTATTTTCGTTTACTTTCTTAAACCCTCCGCTCGAGAACGTGGTTTCTTTTGCGACGTGCAATTCTTTTGTGGCAAAAGTCTTGCATCGTTCCAAAAGACTAACAGCACGTGGAGCGACAAGTACGGCCGTAAAAATACCCAAATCCGTGGCCACCAAGCTGCAGCGTCTCAAGGCCAAGGCGTCTGCGAGCCAGCACTACGGCGGCAATTATCGGAAGTCTTCGTCAATCGGCAACCAGAGCGTGGGCGGTGACAAGAGTGCAACCTCATCTTCAACTGCGGCCCACGGTGGACAAATCCATCAACGCGGTGGCGCCGCCGAGGAGCGCAGCTTCGTTGTGGCGGACGTGGCCGAGAAGTCATATCAAAACAGCACAACCAACCTCAATAACAACAATTATAAAAAGTCAAACCACACCAGTGCCAATTACAATCACACCAACTATAATAACCACCCACAAAGCGCCAACACCAACCTGCCTTATCAGCCCAATAACAATATTAACACGATGATGATGACCAAACAGAAGAATTCGCTGGCCGAGCGCCTTAATATCGGAGAGGAGGTGCGAGAATTGAAGCTGGGCGCAACCTTCAATCCGAAGAACACCTCGACCGCCTTTCACACCATCAAATGTAAGTGCTTGTAGGGATTCCCACTCCAATTTGCACAGGAGATTCCCTTAACTCACCCTCGTCTTGCAGATGATTTCAAACCAGCGAGCGTGGACACTAGCCGCATGGCATCGGTTGACGTGGGATCCAACAATCAAGTTACTGTTATCGTGCCAAATTCAGGTGAGTGCATTAAAACACATTTACAACTTTCTTATAAGACTCATTTTTCACACTTTTTTTCCTCTATTTCACGTATAGTATTGTCTAATATTAAATAAATTTAATATTTCACGAATTACAAATTTTAATCTTGGGATTTGCTTCTAATGGCACTATCTTTTATCTCTATTTGGTAACCCCGTTTTATGATAACTTAGAATACATTTATGTTTGAGATGCGTTAGTATATTAGTTAGTACATATATTAGTCCGCTTCAGCAAAATATTTAAGTTTCATTTACTATTGAAACAATACCCTTCCGGACCAAACAGCTAAATTGTTAGATTTATTCACTGCTACAATTTCGCCACCATTTCACCAGAACGAATTGATTTTCTTTGTATGACCGTATGTATATTCTTTTTTAAAGGAATATAACTCGTTATGATTAAAATATCAGAAGATTTCTCTATATTAATTAAAAAATTAAAATACGTTAATGAGTCGAAAAAATATCTCAATAACATTTTGCAAGCTCACCAACAAACCTAAAGTTTCGAAACTGAAATATTGTTTCTGTTAGCCAGAATGCTGAAATCGAGAAAGTCTCTCCTTTTTTCTGGCTGTCAGCATCTGTGCTTCCAATGGCTAAGATACGTCTGAAAGAAGCTGGTTTTACTGGCAGTGCACCTGCTTGGTCAAATAATGCACCTGATCAAATCCATTAAACCTATAATGGAATGCGGAAACTCTGCAATAAGATTGGGAGCAATCAAGAACACGTGCCACAAGTAAAGTTCGCAACACCAACATGATTTAGAATATTGTATTTTAAAAACCTTTTTTCTCAGACCTTTAGGCTGTACAATTTATTTAAAAAAAATGCATTTTTGCTTTGGGTATTTGGTTGACAAATTGATGATTACTCCCAAAACTATAGCTTTTAATTGTCCGCTTTAATTTGTAATCTTTTGATGCCGATTTTCTTAAGAAATTATTTTCGAGTTTTTATTCATTTTTCGTTTCTTAAAAGCAAAAAAAAATTATCTACTTTTAGAAGTACAAATCTTAAAAAATTAATTATTTTGTTGACATATTTTTTTAAATCTGATATCTATGAGTATAATGAGCTTAATCATACTACGAATGGACAAATTGTGTACAACAAGAGTTCTGTAATGCTATGTATGTATAGTTTTTATACCCTTGCAGAGCAAAAGGGTATTATAATTTCAGTCAGAAGTTTGCAACGCAGTGAAGGAGACACCTCAGACCCCATAAAGTATATATATTCTTGATCAGCATCACGATCAGAATCCAAATCCGTCTGTACGTCTGTCCGTCTGTCTGTCTGTCCGTCTGTCCTCCTGTCGGTTTCTATGTAAACTAGTCTCTCAGTTTTAAAGCTATCTCGCTGAAACTTTCCCAAAAGTTGTGTAGTTGTTGCACGCAGTATATAGGTCGGAACGAGCCGGATCGGCCGACTATATCGGATAGCTCCCATACAAGAGAATGAAATAAAAAATTCTTACTCCGTTGTTTTTAATCAGATCGACTTGATTTCTTCCAGATGGCGTTTTCTAACTGCTATTGAATTTCGTATTAAATTTAATCAAAATCGGATAACTCTATCATATAGCTGCCATAGGAGAGATCAAAAAATATATATATAAATAATGGAAAAAAAATTATAATGTCGTTAGGAAAGATCGAAAAATCTATATAGAAATAACGGAAATAAAATTATAACCTCGTTGTTTTTCATCAGACAATCATGATTTTGGGAATATAGAGTTTTCTAATGAGTCTTGAGTTACATATTAAATTTTATCAAAATCGGACGACTATGTCATATAGCTGTCATATGAACAATATGGTAAATAATAGAAAAATCGTCATAGGTTCGATGTTGTTAGCCTTTATGTATTTTGTTTGACATATTTAATGACTGCAAGGGTATATAAGCTTCGGCTTGCCGAAGCTAGCTTCCTTTCTTGTTTTTTTTAATTTTTAAAAAGAATAATAAACAGGAAACATTTAGCACTCTACCACGTATAGTTATATTCCCATTGAACTGGAAAGGAATAGGTGTCGATTCACAGCTTTTCTGCCTCGTGACACAATATCTTTCCATTTTTATGTAAGAAACCAGTTGCAGGGCCCATTAAAAGAAACAAATAATGGGTAGCCCTGTGCACTATTTAATTTAAACAAAAAAAAGCCAGTCGATTGGCGGGAGAAGAGGCCAGCGTTGGAGCAATGACGCCAAATTACATCAAGTCAGGCAAATGCAGCCGAGCGTTCAAGTTTTTCTTCTCGGCTTCTCCATACTTGTATTATTTTGCTATGCTCTTTGTGGCCAGACATCGTCTGTGGTTTTTTGCTGGGTTGGACCTCATTGCGGCCGACTTGACTTGTGTAACGCTCCACTGATTGCGAGCAACGAGTCGCCAATAAGTTTTGGAGGCGCCGACGACAATAACTGCGGAATTTGGTCAAGTGTGGGTCTGAAATTCGTGCCGTAACTGCCCGATCTGTCCCGCCTTTCGGTTCCCCTGGAATGGGACGGGTGCAGCCCAGTGCGCACAAAATGCTGAACTAGTTTGCAGTTCGGCATCGGCCAAGCCAAGCATTGAATTCAGTTGAATCCATCAGTTTTTGTAACTAATTCGGTGCACTTTAATAACCATGACAACGTTATCGTTAACCCGAAGCTACAACAAAACGGATAGGACCATATTGTCGGAAAAAACGGCGAATTAAATATACATTTAGTTTTTGTGTGGATATTGTACCCTTGTTCTGAAGGATTAAAATATAAATTGTATTAGGGACAAGAAAGGAGCTAGCTTTGGCGAGTTGAAGCTTAATACCCTTGAAATCATCACAAATGTCGAACTAAATGCTGAAAGGCTAACCAACATTTTGTTCCATTAATTTTATATAGATTTTTCCGATCTTTCATATGGCAGTTCTATATTGAATTAGCTTTTTCTTAATTCTGTTGACGTTAAAAATGCGCCCAAGAGTTGTGGGCGTAAAAGTGAACGTGGCAAAAAAAAAAAACCTTTCGTTGCGTATTTAAATGAAGAATCCAAATATATCGTCCATGTTGTTCAGTGGCGGATCTAGGGTTACTGGCGCCCGGGGCAAAGCGGAAAATTTGCGCCCCCTACCTCTCTGCCTTATGAACGCGACAGATTGTTGCGCCCCTTAGATTTGGCGCCCGCGGCGTGCTGCGTACCAATAACAAGTACCTACAGTTTTATTCCCAATATTCTAGCTCTTATAGTTCCCCATATTTCTACTTTCATTCGGACGGATAATGAGCCTGATGAAGAATATATTAATAATATAATAATAACTAATATTTATATACTTTATGGTACTTCTCATAGACCTGTTTCTTTTCAACAAATACAGTATACTTTTGCTCCACGAGTAACGGGTATAAAAAGATTTCATTTTATAAATGTACCCATAATCTTAATCTTTGTGGTAGTTTCTAATCCGCTTGGATACGGAAAATTGACAAAAGCCATGGTAACTCATAATGCTAAGGTCGATTAAAAGCGGAGCGAATATTGGGTTTTGTGTATCTTTCTTGCAACCATTAAAAAAAATATAGGAAAATTTCAACTTGCATTACTAATCAAGTCCTCCAAGCGACTATCAATGAATATTACGACATTATCGTTTTACAAGACATATGTATTCTTAACTAGGTCTTGACTTATGTCATTGTTTTAAAGCCGATTGCAGACAAAGATGTGACAAAAGTCCTTAGTAAAAAAGACACGGAAAATGAAAAAAAATTTAAGATTCCTTATCGTTGACATACATGTAGTTTCCGAGCCTTTGACCATTCGTCCGATGATCGTGATCAACAACATGTTTACAGTGGCGTGCAGAAAAGAGTAAATGTTTGCAACTATTAAATGTTAACCAGCCCAAAAAAAAATGGGAAATGCTAGTGATTATTAGTGAACTATTACGCCGTTGTTTATTGGAACTCTTAGGACTTTTGAATTTCGAGTTAAATTTCATTGAAATCGGATTACGCTATTATACCTATAGCTGTCATAGGAAAAAAAAAAAGAACATTTATAGAAAAATCGTCTTAGCATCGAGGTTGCTAATTCTTTATGCATTTTGCTCGACACTTGTGATGACTGCAAGGATATTTCGTAGTAGTTCTTGGTTGCGAATCCAGCAAAAGTAAAAACTAAACAAAAGGAAATTTTTGATAATTTGGTTAAAAGTATGCAGAAACAAATAAAAGGTGTACTTTACAATAAGGGTCTATGAATAGCAGAGGCATTTTTCAAAAGATACAAAATTAGCTTTATTGGGTACATGCAAGTTTTTGGTACTTATTTCCAATTTTTATTTTGATCCTTACGACGTCAGCGATCAATAATATATAGTACAATTATTATTGGGTACATGCGAGTTATATTCGTTTTTTATTTCTTGACGGTAAACACCGATAATGAAATAATTTATTTGCGAAGTTCTTAAAATATTCTTAAATTACTTTGGTTAAAGTTAGTTACTCATAAATTGAGTTTTTAACCGGGTGGCAAGATGATTTCCTTACCTTTATCCTCATATCAGGACTGGTTCGCTGAGCTGGCTGTGAAAGAAAGGGGCCACACAATTCTGTGGGTTTCCCGAGTGGACCTTCGGTTGGCAAAGGAATAATCAGGACTGTACCTAATGGGGAAACTAATATCAAGAGCCCTTGGCTAGAAAAAATAACCTTATCCGCATTGTGCCATGCACAAAATCGTAAATGTTTTTTAAAAGTAATTTTCGGAAACATTTTGTGCGAAAAACGTACATAGGCGTTTATTTTGAATCGTTTCCAACTCAATGAAGCCTCTCTTATAATAAGCGGCATAATGCTGCCGTGCAATCTATAATTTATGCGAGTCTATAATTTATGTTTTTTTTATTCATTTAAACAGCTTGCCAGTTCAAAGTTTGGTGAAGTGCACTCTCCTCTTTATTAGTTCGTCAAAAGTACAAACATGTTGAATAAGAAAGACATTGAGTCGCTCGGCAACTAACCAAACTGACCCATAACACCGCTGGCAAGATCTCTCATTGGGCATTGACCCATGTTGACAGTTCTGGACGTAGGCTTAAAGAGCGTCGGGCAGTACGGAGGTTGGCAGTCGATGGGCGGCGGGCAGTACGGTGGCACGCAGGTAGACGTGTCTTCCACGTTGCCGGGAATGCAGTGGGGAGCTTCACATTTCTGTGGGCAGTTGGGATGCCAACAATTGGGTGGCAAAGAGCAGTAGGGAGGCTTGCAGGGCGGGTTGCATCTCGGTGGCAGACACTGAGGATTGCAGAATGGAGCTACACAGGGATAGCAGTACGGTGGATTGCAAAGGCTGGGACAGCCAGGCGGGTAGCACCAGGGAAAGTAGGACCCATCGGGATACGCGTTAATGAACCCAGGGCTGACAATTCCGGGTGGGGGTACCTTAGCTTCTGGGTTTGGTGCGCAGTTCGGATAACAGGCGGGTTTATAGACGGGCTGAATTGGGCAGAGTCCTACTACCTTTTCAACCAGATATTGTAGCATAAAGCAGCGCCGAGATGATATCTTGTGCACCTCCTCGAGAGCCTTTCCCAGGGGCGGCACCCATTTGGATCCGTACTTCTTACCAGTATTGGCTTCTGCAATGGCATTTACCAGATTCGAGGTCAGCTTCTTCAGTTTTTGGTGATCTGTTAGCTTATTCGCTTGGACGAAAAGCACACCTACAAAGGAAGTCGATAAAATTGGAAAAGGCAGATTTCAAAACTTGTAGGCACACTGATCCTATTTAAAATATTTATAGGTTTCATTTTTTACCTACATATTAAAAGTAATAGCGGAAGAACAGCTCCTTTCATTCTAACAGTAAATTATTAAATACATTAGTCAACTCGAATTTATAATAAATTTATTCTTGGTCAACTGTTTTTAAACAAGAAAATACAAATTGGAATGTTATGCTATGCTTGAAAGTCAATCTAATTAATAATGCTTACAAAGCTGTGCTCTTGGAAGTTGTGAATAATCGTTCCCCGACATAAAAACGCCCTTCTGTCACTTAATAATATTTGTAAATAAAATAAAAATATTTAATGAATATCATAAAATTGTCAAGTGAATGTGCCCTCTTTATACATATACTAGAGGTCCTGTGTCCGCTTCGCTGGTCAACACAATTTAACAACATAAAAGTCAATATTGCAACATTTTTCAAATATATGGAAGTATAGAAAGATGGTGATTTAACACTTTTCCAGTTTGACTTTTCCACTTGCGCACCACAATCCAGCCGTTTCTCTTTTAAGCTTTAACGCACTGCAATCTAAATTTTCATTATCACTGTAGTTCGCAGTGGGGTCATATTGGAATGCCATGCGATTGAATGATGCCAATGATCTCCATGTGCTCATTTGTCTTTCTTTGCTTAAGTTTTGTGAATATACTTGTTGCTGGCTTGGATGTCTGCGGCCAATGTTTGCACGTCGTCCTCTAAGCATTTTGGACTATGGACAGAGTGGTGAATTTATCCTCAAATGCACGATCCACATAATTTTCACAGTTCAACTTAAATTGAATAAAAATTTTTTTTTTCACAATTTCACAGTGAACACAAAAATTGAGTTAAAATGCTATGGGAGCGTGTTTGTCGGTGTGATGAGGTAGCAACTCACTTTATATGCGACAATATTGCAATTTTCTTACGGATCCCTAATTTTTTTAAAATAAATTATAGCCTATTTAACTCCACGATAATATAGCTTTCTATCGGCGAAAGAATTTTTTAAATCGGATCAGTAGTTCCGGAGCCTATTCCCTGCAAACAAACAAACAAACAAACAAACAAACAAACAAACAAACAAATTTTACCTCTTTATAATATTAGTATAGATTAATATACATTGAACTTTATTATTAACAAGAAAGGAAGCTAGCTTCGGCAAGCCGAAGCTTATATACCCTTGCAGTCATAAAATATGTCGAACAAAATGCATAAAGGTTAAACAACATCGAAGCTAAGACGATTTTTCTATAAATTTTCCATATTTTCGACTATTGTTCGTATGACAGCTATATGATGTAGTTGTCCGATTTTAATGAAATTTAATTCGTAATTCAAGAGACATATTTGATGACTGCAAAGGTATATAAGATTCGGCTTGTCGAAGCTAGCTTCCTTTCGCGTTTGGTTCTTGGGTTCGCCGAAGCTAGCTTCTTGGTTTTTCCAACCATTTCTAAAAATATAAATTAGTATAATATTTAAAGAGTACTAAATCAAGTCCTCGGAGCGACTTTCAATGGTTATTACTACAATGTTGGTTTTATAGTAAAAATACTGTATGCACCGCACTGTACATATGTATACTCAACTATGTCTTGAATATGGAAGAGTTTGCGGAAAAATGTGTGGCAGGAAGATTCAGAAATGTTTTACATCCGTGTTGAATATAACTTAAGTAAAAAGAGACAAAACAATTTACTGTTTATTTATTTTTTTAGATCCAAAAAAAGAAAAGAGAATTTGCACTGATTAGGTTATCCACTTAGAATTAAGTCCAATGGACTGAAAGAACTATTGGAGACTTTAGCGTCCCCAACAATCTGCAATACCTGTCCAAGCTTGGAACCAACATTACCGCTCTTCTGTATTGAAGTTCCGGTAGCATTCAACACTTTAGATGCCATTTTTTCTATGTGATTAAATAAGCCACCAAAGGGCTCTCCCATGTGCACCTGTAGGCAGAGAACTTTGCTTTGAAATTAGTATGTTCTCGACTTCGGATGAAAAATTCTTACAAACGACTAGAACTGCTATCCGCTTAACAGACATTTCCTGGTGGCGATCAAAGACGGTTTAGACCCCTAGATGATACACAGCTGGCGTGACAATTGCGATATCGGTCACACCATACCCACCTAATATTAGATAACTACCGATACCCGTTTCTTACACGTAGGCGTAATACTTATAACAGGGGAATACCTTTGAACTTCTTATAGAAAATTTTAGTACAAACTTGTTAAGACAGAAATCTATTTATTTCTTAAATACACATAGCTTCCGAGCTCTTGACGGACTAACAGATTCGTCCGATGACTAAAGGTACTCGCATTGTTTCAGCGCAAACTAGTAAATGCGTTTTAAAAGTTATTTTCAGAAACACCTTGTGCGAATAACGCACTTTTGTCCTGGTTTTGCACCGTTTACAATTATTACTTTACAATTTATAACTTTCTGTGAAGATGGCAACGTAATTCCATGTTAAATATTTTTGTCTACCACGAAACCATGCTCCATTATGATTCCTATTTTCTATTTAAGCCTTTATAAGGGGTATTGATTCTGAATCAGGGACATAAATGAGTCGACAGAATATCAAGTATCTTTTGCAGTCGTGTAAATGACCCAAAATATTGTATTATTCGTCGAGTCATTACATAGGGGAGAGTGGGGATAGGTGAACCACTTTTTTTGTTGAACATTATTATGTCTGAACCATTCGACTTTAGGGTCTGCTGTTTATAGGAAACTAAAAGAGCATTCATTCCTTTGCATTTAAAGTATTTTGTGAAAATAATATGTCACGTTTTTTTTAACTTTATGAGCATTTTAAATTTTTTGTCTCAAATGGTTCAGGTATCCCCACCCCGTGGGGATACCTGAACCACCCTATGGGGATAGTTGAACCACCTATCAAAATAACACCAAAACTACAATTGTATAAAAAAAGTGTAATTTATTTCTTTGTGCATGCCTTCTTTCTGTTCGAATATTGTGTTATTGTGTTTTTCCGCGATCAATTTTTCTGCGGTGAGTCTGTAGCAATGATACTCCTTCCTCGTTTTCTTCCCCGAGTCGTCTGTTTTCGTGGTTTAGCCTTTGGGTACCCTCGTAAGTCCTCTGGCGATTTTCCTGACAAGAACCCACGCTTTCTGATCGACAAAGGAACATCATCCAGGTCAATATTGGGAGACATTGCGGACTCGACTGAGTTATTGTTCCTCGCAGGAGTGTTCAGGAGCACAATTTCATCTTGTACGATTGCCATTTGTTGAGAATTTTGATTGTGAGTGTTTTCTGTGTTCATGTCTCTGTTAGTGTAATCACTCCCAAGAAAGTCAGATGCAGAAAACTTTTGTGGGTTGAAGGGAAAAATTCCACTCTTTTCAAAACCTGATTTGATATTTTTCGGAGTAATCCCAGCATCGTGCGCGGAATGCACACATTCTGCAACTTCGTAATTTGTTAATGGTTGCTTCAAAGATTTGATCATTGCATCCAGAGATCGGTTGTAGGCAGCTTTGAAAAAGGAAAGGTGGTTCATGTATCCCCACAAATACTGGTTCATGTATCCCCACAAGTCATTAGCCAATTAGAAGTGATTTGAAGAAAACATGAAATATTTAAACTGCGTGAGCTATCCGTGGAAATATCATAATTTGCGTCTACTTACGATAAAATAAAATTTTATGAAGTTCAATGCCACTGGCGAAGCACGATAAAATTTTTCCAAGAAAACATTAGGTCACAAATGAAGGTGACAAAGGCGAATACAAACTTCGATTAGCGATAAAAACGACAACCATCGTTTGACGCGACTGTGCGTGCGTGTGAGGTTAGGATATCGACTAAGTAAGCAACACACATATTGATGGGGCACAAAATCCTTATAGAAGGTGAAATATTACTAGTGGTTCATCTATCCCCATGGTTCACCTAACCCCACTCTCCCCTATGTTGTTTATTTTATTTGCATGTAACAACAGATTGTCCGTTCAAAGTTTGGTTTATTATTTCGTTATAATAATTTAAATCGCTAGGTGACTAACCATACACAAAGGCTCTGTTGGCAATATCGTGCATTGGACAATGGCCCATCAAAGTTCTGGCCACAGGCCTGTAGATTCTCGGGCAGTACGGCTTCTGACAGTTGATGGGTGGCGGGCAGTATGGTGGAACGCAGCTTTGCGTCGCTACCTCGTTGCCAGGAACGCACTTGGGAGCTTTGCAGTCTTTTGGGCAGTAGGGATGCCAACAGGTGGGTGCATGTTCGCAGTGGGGAGGGTTGCAGGGTGGGTAGCAACTCGGTGGGACACACGAAGGATCGCAGTGGGGAGCTACACAAGGATAGCAGAAGGGTGCGGTGCAAATGGTGGGACAGAAGGGCATGTAGCACCAGGGAAAATAGGACCCATCGGGATATTGGAGATCGTACGAAGGATGGGGCGGGGCGATAATTCCGGAACCGGTGGGAGGAGGTGGAGTCGCTGGAGGTGGAGGCGGAGGCGGAGGTGGTGGTTTTGATGGAGAGTAGCAACTCGGATAGCAGTCGGGTAAATATGAGGGCGGCGCTGGACATAGCTTTGTCACTTTCTTTATTAGGATACCCAGCATAAAGCAGCGCTGAGATGATGTCCTCTGCACCTCCTCGAGAGCCTGTCCCAGGCCCGATACCCATTCGGTTCCGTACTTTTTTCCAGAATTAGCTTCTGCAATGGCATTTACCAGATCCGAGGTCAGCCTTTTCAACTTTGCGTGATCTGATTGATTTTTCGCTTGGCCAAAGAGCACACCTGCAATGGAAGTCGATAAGATTGCATTAAGATTAATTTAAAATTTGGTACTTTTCATGCTTAAACCTCAAACTATAGACAAAGTTCACGCCAAGTTTGAGCATACTTACACATTAAAAGCAATAGCAGTCGAAAAGCTCCACACATCTTAACAGTAAATGTTTAAATACATTACTGCACTCGAATTCTTAATAAATTTTTTCTTGGTCCATTATTTTTAAACAAGAAAATATAAGTGGGAACGCTATGCATGAAAGTCGAACCTAATCTTATTAACGATGCCTCAAAATCTGTACTTTAGGAAATTAGAAATATGTTCCTTTATTATAAAAACTCCCTCCTGGTACTTTTCTGTATTCATAAATAATATATAAATATTTGATAAACATCACGGAATGGTCCAGTGAAATAAAACACTAAATTAAAAAAAATCAATGAATAAAAAGATAATTAGGTTGAGAATTTAAACCATTTCATTTTAAACTGCTTCGCACGCCTCTAAGTGTGCACAATAAAAGAAGGTAAGAAAATAGGCTTTTTCGAAATATAATTTTTTTTATTTTTATTTAATTCTTTAAAATTTTTAATTTTTTTTCCATGCATTCTTTGAAAAGTTCAATTAGTTTTGTGTTACTCGTTCTTGCCGATATAGGTCTTTGTCGCAAATGATCTCCTAAAATGACAACGGTAATGTTTGGCATTTCAATGGGCGGAATGTTTATGACGTTTTCTAAAGTATTTTCATTGTCTATGTCAATCTTTACTTGAGGCTTGTTTCTTCTTCTCACTTCATTAGCGCAAAGCTGTTTGAGTGTTTCTATCGTTGATGTATCTAGCCGCCCCTTTACTTTTGTTTCAAACCAGGACCGTAATTCGGAAAATTGAGCCGTTGTTGTTTTGATTTCTTTTAGAGAAAGGTAAAAGACAGCTAAGAAAACGTTGAGTTATTGTGGTTCAATCAGAACTTTTAGGCCGCCAACTTACCCAGATATACAGCTAAAAGTCGCATCTCAGATTTTAGGGGTATTACTTAGCTTTCACATTCACATTCCCATTCTTATATACCTAGTATATTGAATCCATTAGTCTTGCATGGGAGTTAATGGGTATCGAATTGCCCTAGCAACCATGATTTATAACTGTATAAAACATTCCAACATTCCAAAATAAAAGCTTCCCTCACCCAAAAGCATTAAAAAAAGACTTACAATAATTTTCTTAGTATTAATCCAAGGAATTTATTCAAATGTTTTCATGTAGATATTTTTTTATATTATTTTTGGTCACGGTCTGATGACGTTTAATTCCTTGATTTTCATAAGTACACACCTATTCACGTCCGTAGCCAATCCTTTTCTTTGCGCATCCATTGTTCTTGACGGTGGTTTTAAATGTGAAGGCTCAAGCAAAATGGTGTTGTGAGAAGCGGCTCTCATAGCATTCTTCAAGATGAAAACCGTGATTGGGGGTATTTTAATTTCCGGCAGTTGTATGTTATTTTTGATATTATTTATATTTTTTATACTTTCTGCACGAACTGTTAAATCCAAACCTGGATTTGTAGAGTTCCCTCTTTCTGATTCACAAAGTTTAACCAGTGTGTCTAAAAATTGACTTCCTTTCATATTATCCTTCTTTGGGATATTGTTATTTCTATTTCTTTCGCCAAAAATTTGAGTTTCCAGAAAAGTGAACTTTTTGTTGAAGTGGTTCAAAACGTTATCAAGTGCTTCCATTTTAATTTTTTCAAACATAACAAATGAGTTGGGTCTTAAACTCGCCGATCGCATAACATAAAGAAGCACTATAAGGGCCCTAAAAAAATTTGAATGTTTCTTGGATTTTTAAGATTTTGGAACTCACCCAAGGAAACCACGTTAAGCCGCATGGTGGATTGTTTAAAATGCACTAAATTTTAAACTATAAGTCTGTCTTTAAGCCGCTTAATCGGACTTTTTCTATGCATAATCCATCCATTTCACATAACCTTTTAATTTAGTACTTAAGTCATTCGACTTAAACTTTTGAAGGTTTACTACTTCTAGGGATATTGATATTGATTAATTGTTTGTAAATGCCTAAACCGGATGTGTAGGCATTCATTTCAAAATAAACTTTTCTTAAATGCCTAATTTTCAGAAATGCCTAAGTAGTAACACCTTTGTATTTTTAATTACATTTATATAATGTTCTTGACTTTCAAGAGTTTTTGGGGTTGGAATTACAAAATTACGAATTAATACAAAACACGTGATACGTATTTAAATTTTGTTCAGACATTGGCTGAACCCACAGCAAAGCTGTTTTATTTCAACTTGTTGATTTGAAAGGCTAAACGTTTTTATTTTATTTTATTTATTGGGCAGAGAGTTCCGGTGTGCCTCATACAGTTTATAAGGGAAATCAGAGGGAGTATGCAAAGGAGTGCCTGATGATCTACGACAAGGAGACGGGTGCTATCACGATAGAGAAGCTGAACCACAACATACAAGTGAAGAAGACACGGTGGGTGCATTTTGTACATTGAATTTCATACAGTTAGCAACTACGTAATTGCAGGAGTGAAGTTACCAACAAGCCAGTCCTGCTGCCCACTCAAAATGCATCCGCGAATATGGCTCAGGGCCACAGTCAGGGCACTAACGGATCAGGAGCTCCCGGGCACGGATCCGGAGCTGCCCCCAAAATGGAAAACAGCACCATGCGAATCTCATCGAAGACGAAGGTTTCCACGGGCAGCCGCCGAAATAATATAAGTAAGTAACGAACACTTTAGGGATTTCTATTAGCTCTTTAAGTTATCAGTTTTGGCTTTACAGAAAATGAAATAAATGATGAATCTTTACTTTAAGTATTCAACATGTATAAAAAACAATTTTTGGCTTTATTAATAATAAATAACTCGGATCAAATTTTTTTAAAATGAACAATGTTAGCTTACGATTTTTTTAAAGAACATGAGGTATATCGTTACCTTTTTTTATAGCCACTGAATGATTTTAGAAATGTCATCTCAAAAATGATCAATATTTAAAAATTTGTATGGAGCAATATGTATGTTGCTATATTTATTTTTTATTCGTTTCCCACTCTTTCGTCGGAGCCGTTAAAAAGATAAGTTAACCATTAAGTTTGTGTGTAGCTAGTAACAACTAAGACTTAAGTGTTGTTCTGTACATTTAGTAGGGGAGATGTGGGGGTTGTGGGCATAGTTTTGTTTTTGGCTTATAATTACCGAACTAGTGCATATTATTTGGACATATGGGTCATTGTTGCCATTTTAGCTTATTTCAAGCTAGATTTAGCATATTTTAAAATGAAATAGCTTGAAAAATACTTGAAATGCATATAGCTTAAAATCTGGCTTATTTCAAATTTCATTTAGCTAATTTCGGCTTAAAAAAATTTATAACAAAATATGTTTTGTTTTTTGATTGTATTATAATTTTTGGTAATTTTTTTCGATAATTTGGACCAAAGTCATATATGTTGTACTTTAATAATAATCTTTAGCAAGTTCTGAAATTTTGCACATATTTGTTTTGCGATTGTTGTTGCGTTGTTTTAGAAACGACGAGAGATATGGACTGCGTCATAGCAAATGTTGCCATGACTACCAACTTCCAACGAAATACCTCGCTTTCCGCCAAATATATGGAATCTAATGATGAAGTTGATGAAATTATTTCTTAACTATAATAGTTATATAAATATCATATCAATATCGTATCAATAAAAGTAAAAAAATCAATTATTTTAATGTTTTCCATGATTAGCATATTTTTAGCTTTTTTTTTTTAATTTTTAGCTTATTCTAGCTTATTTTTTTCTTCAATCTAGCTTAATTTATCTTTCAAAATCTGGCAGCACTGATATGGGTATCTGTGTAAAGCTAGAGACCTAAGCTAACTAGTTATGAAGAAACATACTTGACTTTGTCATGCGAAAAAATTTCATATGGACTTTTGTAAAATCGTAATTTTTAGCTACATTTTTTTTTTGGGGGGGTTGTGGGCACCCTGGGAAAAATGCTGCAAATGGAATAATATGGAAAAAAAACCGCAACCAATATCAACAAAATGACAATTTATTTATTTCACGAATATTCTGAAAGCCGAAATATAAAGAATAAAGCGTGGAATTCTTAGTGATAATCTATATCTTACGAATATTCTGGAAGCCGAAAAATGAAGAATAAAGTGTGAAAAGCTTAGTGATATTCCCTCTCAGCGGGAGAGGATCCTTTTCCAAGAGCCTAAGATTTCTACAAGAATGTTCTAGAGCAGTGTTTCCCAAAGTGTGGGTCGCGACCCACTGGTGGGTCGCGGGTAGATTTTTGGTGGGTACTAATTGTCATATAGATCTTGCAATTTTTTGTGTAGATGGGTCGCGGTCCCGAAAAGTTTGGGAAACCCTGTTCTAGAGGGTTCCAAACAAATTTTGAAAACAATTTTACAAGAAATTGTAGGTAATAAAAAAATTTGCCAAAAAAAAAACGGGTGCCCACAACCCACCCAATTTTGGTGCCCACAACCAACTTTCGCAGGCATTTTAAGAAGTAATTAAAAAATGTGTTTGCATAAATTTTTTGGTTCAAATCGATATTGTTCCATTTAGTATATTGCTTTGACTAAATAAAAATGCATTACACTTACCTTTTTAATCGATTCATCTTAATTGATACACTATTGAAAATCTTTGAATAAAGTTTCACCACCTTTTCTAAGCACAAGAAAAACCAATTCGTTAATTTCAAAAAGCAAACGCGTTCGTTTACTTTGATATTTGGCACAAATCATACATAGGGTAATTGCTTGCGAATGACATTACCAACAAAAGTCAATCTTCATTTTGTGAAAATATACCTACGTAGGGGTGCCCACAACCGACCCATGCCCACAACCCCCACTTCTCCCCTACTTAGTTAGTGAAGGATGTTTAGAATTTTTAATCTGCAAATTATGATTTTATAATTTTCTTATGTTTTCAGTTGACTTCAAGCCGCGCAATTCGCCCATGCAGCAGAGCTCACCATCGCGTCCAGTGCCAGTCCACCGCAGTCCACAATCTGCACCAGCGTATGTTTTTTCATTCCGCAGCTTGGCGGTGTTTACCTAATGGATTTTACCTTTTAGTTGGGATGCAAACAATGCACAGCAGACGCTGCCGAGCATTCCCATGATCACCGACGACGATGACTTTGGGCTGAGGGCAGCCCTGCACAACAGCGGTCAAGCGAATACCTCAGGCTCTTCGACCGGCTCGACGACAGGCCAGCCGGACTTTGGATCCACGACCTCGACCTCGCACATGGGCAAGCAGAGGCAGGCTCCCCAGCATGGCCATGGCAAGCGCCAGCAGATGCAGCAGCGCTCGAGTCCCCCGATGGCCCAGCAACATCAGCAGCATCAGCCACAGCACCACCAGCAGCAATCGGTCTATGGTCGTGGCTACAACGGCGGCCACAACCACGCACAACAGCAACAGCCTCGGCTCTCGCCGCAGCAGCTCCACCAGCAGCGACCATCGGCCTACGGCCATGGCAATAGTTTGCCCATGGACTTGGACTCGGTCCGCGAACAGGAACTGACTTCGCAGTCCGTGGCGCAAGCGGCTGCCGCTTTGGAACAGGTGATTTCGAAGACTAATTTTTTCAGAAATAGTACTGAGTATTTTTTTTTTGTTGGTGCTTGCAGCAAATTGGCGGGGCATTGAGTGCCTCCAGCTCAAGCTCCGACTCGGATTCCAGCGACAGTGACAGCGGCAGCGACTCCGATGACAGCACCGAGGACGATCGCCCCATGCAAGAGCAGCATCAGCATCATCAGCAGCAACAGCAGACAGCAGCGCAGGTGTTTCAAACTCAGCAGCACCTGAATCAGTTGCCCAACCTGGGCCTGGGTTCCATATCACCGGCCTACGGCAATAATCACTATCCGCAGCAGCAGATGCATCATAACCAGCAACAGCAGCAAAAGCAACAGTCCGGCATTTATGCGTCCAATGGGGGCTTTCCAAACGATTTGCTACAGAACGATCTACAATTATCGTCAAATTCGTCCGACGATGATGACGATTAGCTGTTTTAGGTTTGTTTTAACATCCTTTATTTGACAAAACCAACGACAAGAGCAACAACAATTATTGATATTCTGTCTATATGCGTGTAATTAATTTGTAGTTTATGAGGGGTGATTTTTCTTGCTAGTGAAATTTTTCTAAATAAATAAATTCTTAGTTCTACTCCACGACACAAAAATATATTAATTAATTTTAATCATTAGTTTTAGTCCATCCCAATGTGCTGGAAAACAATAAATTAAAACGACACAAGAAAAATCAAATTAAACACAAATTACAGCCTTAATCTGTTTTTGTCGAAGCTTATTAATTTTAAATACGAAATTAAAAATTATGTAATGTTTGAAGTCTTAAAAAGGTCGCATGCAAATACACCCACGATAACAAAGAGAAGCAAACAAACGATGTAGAATTGCAACTACGGAAATTATTTAGTTTTTAATCAGGTTGCTGCTAATCTAAAATATACCTTTTAGGTTTCCAAGAAAACAGTGACCGGATGCAGATTTTTGCCATTAATTACGCATTTTATTCTAAGCCTAAATATGATTTTAAAATATTCAAATACCAAAAGGGAAAATACCCATTTTTCGAATGATATTTTCATGTTTTATTTTGTTTGTCTTTATTTCACTTACTTTTCTTAGTCAAGCTTAAAAATATCGTTGTCAATTTTTATATTTTCAAAAACTAAAAATACATCTGAATGTTTGTTTTTGATTTATTTGTTAGCTATATTTATCACGAATGTATTTTAGTCCCTTATCATTATTAGTGACATATTGTGCGGTATAAAGACACTTATGTTTTTAGCTCATGTTTTATTTGAATTTATTTGTAGTTTTTTAATTAATTTTAAATGTATCCTATTATTACAATTTTGTTATGAGCTTGCAATAGTTAAAAGCAACGAAGAAAAATAAATGTGAAAAGAAATAACCGGCCTGGTGAAAACCATTTTTGTTTTATGCTTCCCCAGAATACAGAAAAATTTGTTAAAAGGCCGAGCAGAATACTTCACTCACTCAAAACACAACTCCTTCCAAATGTGCGAGCGTGCACATGGTCCATACACACACTTACTAATATTAACACAATTTAATTTGCCAAGCCAACAAATAATTGTATTTATGAAGTACCATCCACGAGAAAAACGACCAATATCTGAGGATCAGTCAGAGCGAAAGGGAGATAATACCAATTATTTTTTGTACATTCTACATTAAAGTATGTATAGGATTTAATTGTTTTTCGGTCTAGGATGAGTTTTTCGGGAACTCACTCTTGGGCGCACTGGAAGTGAGCATCAATAACAACACCAAAAAAATTATAAACAAATCAACAATAACTTAACGAAAAGAACAAAATGATTCAGATAATCATAAGCACAATATACATATGCAAAGAATCTATAACTAATTCTAAATAAAATCCGAAAATGCCTAAGATCACAATGAAATCAAGCAACTAACATAGTTTAATAAGCAAATATATATATTATATACAAACATGCATGTACACGACTTTATATACAACAAATATTAAAAATATTACTTTCAGTTAAATTAGTTCTAATACCGACCATTAAACAGTCAACAAATCAAATAAAAAAATCTAAACATTTTGAAAAAATCTTTTTGGAAGGGCTAGGAAATTAAGGTGAGAAACCATGAATTAAAAACTAATCATTATCAAGGTGCGCATGAAGAGAATAAATAAAATTATTTATTTTCATTTTCACTATGGCTTTGGTTGAATGTTTTTTTTTAGATTTACTAGTTAACATGAATATTGAAACATTCAACATTGAAAACTGAAAAAAAATTTAAGGTATACTTTAAAAATCTCGTTAAACAGGAAAAAAACAGTTTTTATTACAGCTGCTTAAAATATTTTCATAAGCGCTTGGAAAGTTTCCAATGGAAACCATATCAATTATCAGTCTTTCAATGGAAAGGTTATAGACCGAAAATTTCTAATCGTTATTCTATATTTTTTATTGTTTATCCTTTAAAAGTGTTTTTATTTATTTAGCAAAAATGTATGTAATTGAAACAGAAATCATGAATGTTTTATAAATTGGTGTATGCAATAGTCGGCTTTCTAAGGGTGCTTGCTATCTAGCAAGATCTAGTACATTTTATCAGCACTGTGGTATCGTTTACCGGTCAAGACGCGGTCACACTGAAAACTTCCTCTCGAGTTTTATCAACAGGTGTTGATTAATTGATCAAAAACCTAGAAATGGGAGACGTTACTGGACTCAGCAATGCCGAAGCCGACGAGCTGTGCCAGAAGCCGGATACGTCCACCAAAGTGAGCCAATCCAAAGAAGAAATCCCAACGCAGCCGCCATGTCAAAAAGTGCCACTAACACATGCGGCTTTTGCAGGACTTCCTGTTCCAGCAGACCATGTATAGGATCAAGGATCCACGCAGGTCTTTGCCCTTCTACACCGGTGTCCTTGGGATGACCTTGCTAGTGAAACTGGATTTTCCCGAGGCCAAATTCTCGCTTTACTTTCTGGGGTAAGTTTGATTGCTTTGGCGATATGATGACAATTGGTTTCTTATCTTCCGTAGTTACGAGAATTCCGCCGATGTTCCGAAAGATCCCAAAGAGCGACGCAGCTGGGCAATGAGCCGCAAAGCCACCATTGAGTTAACCCAGTAAGTAAAATAGCAAATTTAAAGTAGTTTTATACATTATCGCTGTCCAGTTCGTATATATGTACATATATCAAGTGTGGTATATACGAGAGTCTCTTTATGGCGATTATTACCATACCATACCATATTGGGATAAATAATCCCAAACAAGAAAGCAAATTAAACAAATGTACTAATTACGAGGTTTTAAGTTTACCTTGAGTAAATGCTTTCTTTAAAAAAAAGTGAAATGCTGAAAGTCTTTTTTTAATACGTAGTTTAAAAACAACATTCCTAACATATAATCATCAATTTGATTTCTTAAAACATAAGGGTATACAAATTATGATTTAGGCAGCTCGTTTCTGTCCTTATTTATAAGAGGGTAAGAGTGTTTAAGAGATTTATTTCGAGAATTGAAAAAAACATTCGTATATATATATGTTTACCATATACATTCATGTTGACCTTGAATAAGTAACAAAAAAAGATTTGATTTTTGTATTAGCTTAAAAAATTGGACAAATTTTATATGACTAAGAATAAGTTTTAGTTTAAATATTGAAATGATGATATGTTCTTATACTATGTAAATCTTATTTGTCTTACCTTTTTTTGTGCTAATGCGTAGCAATTGGGGAACTGAGAGCGATCCGGATCAGAGCTACCACACCGGCAACGCCGATCCCCGTGGCTTCGGGCACATCGGACTCATGGTGCCCGATGTCTACGCCGCTTGTAAACGGTAACAAATCAGTACTTAAATTAAGCTACCTCTATCTCTTCGTTTTGTGCCCTGCAGTTTCGAAGAGCTTGGCGTTGACTTCGTCAAGAAACCCGACGACGGCCGCATGAAGGGACTGGCTTTTATCAAGGACCCCGACGGCTACTGGATCGAGATCTTCAATGCCCACTCAGTCTAGACTGGCTACCACTTACTAATTTAATTAATCCAGCATCTGTCACTGTTCCTTAACGCCTGCACCACGGCACCGGGCTGCCGAGTGGAGACTCCGACGTAGAACCGTTAAAATAAAAGAGTAACTGCTTAACAATTGGGCCGTGGACCTCATTCAGCGGTGTTCACCTGTCGCAGCTGCTGCAGCTGTCAACTCGGGCCCGAAAATAATTGGCTCCTATGTCCTTGCTGGCTTGGTATTTTCACACGCTAATTATTATTTACATCGCGGACAGCGGAGCTTTTTGATAAGCAAATGTGTTACTCACTCGCACATGGGGTGTTTGTCCAGACGGTCTGCCGGAGGGTCCTGCAGGCGCGGGGGTGGTGTTGGCTGGCCACTAATAATAGTCAAATATGGGAGCGCATTATTTGTTTGGTGTCGAATATGGTGTTTTGCAATTTAAGGTCGTGTATTTGGCCACTCGAGAACAGTTCTCATCCGGAGGTCGAGCAGCGAGTATCGCTAGTCCAGTGTAGCAATGGAAATATCTCAGCCCAGCATCAGCATCTTCTACATCAGCAAAGTTCTGGCTCTGGCTCCATATGCCACGCTCCGGAACTCCAAGGGGCAAGTCGAAATCGCTCGCAGCTGGATATTCACGGTTTACTCGGCCACCTTGACAGTGGTAATGGGTGAGTGGGGCATCAAAAAGTTGGTGACTTCTTTCGACTCACAGATGTCAACTTCTCGTAGTTTTTCTAACCTATCGAGGACTTTTGTTTGATGCAAACTCCGAAACACCCGTGCGGTAGGTACTTCCGCGTTTCTCTCGGTATTTTATTTCTTTATACTCGTATGTTCTTCTTCTAAAGGCCGTAGTTCTGTGTCGTTTCTTAATAATCAGTATTCGTGAACGTCCCATACGGACTTTAAAATAATGTCACTTAGGATAAAATCATCGATCAATTCAGATAAAAATGTAGTTTACTTGTAAGAAGTAGTTATTTCTTTGTATTTTACTTAAAGAAAAAATTAACTTTCCTATTAAACTATATTTTTTAATTGTAACAGAAGTTACATAAAATTTCTTATTAATTACTTTAAATCTGTATCTGGACCATAATCCAGCAAATGAGTCTGCATACGGGTGCTAAGTGGCATTATTCGGACCTAATCTGTGTGTTGTTCTATCTCGATTTTCTCTATCTAATCCTCACCTTCGCTTCCTTCTAAACACATTTGATCTTGACAAATTAATTGCTCTGACAAACTGCAAACAAAACCAACCAACAAATCAAAAGTGCATCTTTTAGAATGAAGTCGGCAACGTCGAAGGTGGTGACGGCACTGGACGTTTCTGTGGTGGTCATGGCCATTGTATCGGGTGTGTACTGTGGCCTTTTTAGCCTTAACGACACACTTGAGCTAAATTCTCGACTCAGCAGGGTGAGGTCACATCAAATCGATTTCAATAATCTCTTTGACCGCTCCCACTAGATTGACAACACTTTAAATGCCTACAACAACTTCCGAAGGGATCGATGGCGAGCCCTGGCAATGGCAACGGTGTCCTTGGTGGCCATATCCCTTCTGGTCGGCCTAGATGTGGGAACCTGGATGCGCATAGCCCAGGATATGAATATAGCGCATTCTGATACGGGTAGGTAGTGATCATCGTGTATACCAAAACCAAAAATAAGGGTACTATATGGTTAGTCCCAAGTTTGAAACGCTGTAAAAGAGACACCTCATAACCCCCAGCATATATGTACATACATATATTATTAGTTTAACAATTTGAGCCGATCAAAACATTTACGTCTCTCCGTGTGTCTGTTTTCATACATGCTAGTTTCTGAGTTTTAAAGCTTTATGAAAATCGTACGACTATATCCAGGGTTACCACATCGGTCTCAGTCAAAATCAGTCCCGTTGCATAAACACCACGCCCCGAATAAATCGAATTTGGCCACCAACTTTACGGCCCAACTTCATCGTTTTTATACTTTTACAGAGGATATTATAATTTCAGTCAGAAGTTTGCAACGCAGTGAAAGGACACCTCAGACCCTATAAAGTATGTATATGTATACATATATTTTTTATCCGCATCGAATTACGTCTGTACGTCTGTCTGTCTGTTTCTATGTAAAATACATGGTCTCTCAGTTTTAAAGCTATCTTGTTGAAACTTTACTAAAAGTTGGGTAGTTATTGCGTCATGATGAAAAACAACGATGTTATTATTTTATTTCCATTTATTCTATATAGGTTTTCCGATTTTTTCTATGTCGGGGGGGTCAAGGGTTATTAGAACACTCTATATTTGCTCGTGTAATAAAAAACAACGACGCTATATTTTTTTTTTTGCATTATTTATGTATACATATATTTTTCGATCGTTCTATGGCAGCTTTATGATAGAGTTATCCGATTTTTAGCTTTTCGGGTGTTCAAAAAACACGCGCTGTATTGCGATGCTGATCAAGAATATATACTTTATGGGGTCTGAGGGGTCTCCTTCACTGCGTTGCAAACTTCTGACTGAAATTATTATGCAAGGCCGTTGTATTTCAATTGTTGGCATTAAAAGAAGCTCATACTTAATTTATGCAATAAACGAATTTTTGGCAAAAAAAAAAATGGGAATTATAAAGCTACATCTAAACTGTAAATATTTTTTCGACCAACTTATAACCCTAGGCAACCGCATAAATTCGAAAAGAAAGACGCCCTAATCAGGCACGTATCCAGGGGGGGTGCCCGGGAAATTTTTGAATTCCAAAATTTTTTCTATTAAAGACTTTTCATTAAAAAGTCTTCAGTAGAAGAAAGCTGACCTAACAGGAACGTATAGATCAGTAGACTGATACAAAGCCAAATTTAATTTAATTTATTGAATTTATTCGAATAAGTCCGCATTTTTTATTGATTTTTTTCCTTGAGCCCCCCTAGAAACAAATTTCTGGATACGGGCCTGGCCCTAATTCAGAGAACAAATTTTGACGGCTGATTTTTGTCCCAATTATGCCCCAACATAGTGCCTCAAGTAGAAATGGCCAAGGCCATTTTAAAATTACTTCAAAGTATTCAAATTTGGTTCGCCATTATGCTGTCAACAGACCGAATAAGCTACAATTACTTTAAACAAGATATGTACTTGAAAAGTTGCAGCAAGTATTATTATGGTAAAATTGTTGTATGCTATTACTACAGGAAATTACATACATATTTATATATTTTTTTTCTCGATTGTGCTTAGAAACATTGAATTTCACCCCGGCTAGAAACTCTAAACCGATATATAAATTTCGCTCTAAACATGTTATTCTTATCCTCCATTCTTCTCCATAGAGCTCAACGTGCACTGGTACATTCCGTTTTACGGTCTCTACTTTATCCTCACGGGTCTGCAAGTAAACTTTGCAAACACCGCCTATGGACTTGGAAGGCGGTTTGGACGCCTAAATAGGATGCTTTCCAGCAGCTTTCTTGGTGGTAAGTCGCTTCTAGACTTGCAATACCTTCAGTTAGTTATTCGCAATTCCGCAGAGAACAATGCCTCCAGTGCCGTGAAGCCGCACAAGGTTAGCACTGTGAAGAACGTCAGCGTGAACCGTCCCGCGATGCCACCGGCTTTACACGCCAGCCTCACAAAGCTAAATAGCGAGACTCTGCCCAGCGAATCCGCAGGTGACAAGGCAGCCGCCCGCAGCCTAATCCTGAACGTGGAGTTACTCAAATTGGGTTATTTTCCAGCCAAGAACAAGGGGCTGCTCCTTAAGTCGTTGGCCGACAGTCACGAGTCGCTCGGCAAATGTGTCCATCTCTTGTCAAAGTAGAGCTTTCCTTACCCTGTGCTTAACCGCTTCTAACTCTTGCCGTATTTGAATAGCTCCTTTGGCGTTGCGGTGCTCTTCATCATGGTGTCTTGCCTACTTCACTTGGTTGCCACCGCCTACTTCCTGTTCCTGGAATTGCTCAGCAAGCGGGACAACGGCTACCTGTGGGTGCAGATGCTCTGGATATGCTTTCATTTCCTGCGATTGCTCATGGTGGTAGAGCCGTGTCACCTGGCTGCCCGCGAGTCGCGCAAAACTATTCAGATAGTCTGCGAGATCGAGCGAAAGGTACACGAGCCCATACTTGCGGAAGCGGTGAAGAAGTTCTGGCAGCAGTTACTTGTGGTCGATGCCGACTTCTCCGCCTGTGGATTATGTCGCGTCAACCGCACGATCTTGACATCGGTAAAGACATATCTTATACCGTATTTAAGCAATCTATTATTCTATCCCTTTTAATTTTAGTTCGCCTCGGCCATAGCCACCTATCTCGTGATACTCATACAGTTTCAAAGGACCAACGGCTAATACAAGGAGGCAAATATTATATATATAAAAAGTGGCTTCTTTTATTAACACTATTCACTAAACGGAGTTCTTGGATATTACTGATCTGTTGAAGTGTCTATGTGCTTATGTTTTAATTCAGTAAACGATAAAAAGCAAAACGTCTCATTTTTCTCAGAAAGGTTATCTCCGAACTCTCTAAAATTCACACATTGATATCCATGATCCCCTCCCAATGCGTTTACACCTAGCCATGTCCTTGTGATTTAGAAACCCTTCTGGTATTGCTTGGTCTCCATCCGCTGCTGCAGCAACTCCAGCTGCCGTTTCGCCTCACACTGCGGGAAATTGTTCAGGTCATAATATTGGGGCGCCAGGCTGAGCAACCATTCGGCTAAAATGGGTAAACATGGTTGAAATTATGGTTTTCAGCTTGAGTACAGTTTAAGAAGGACTACTTACGTTTAACATCCGTCACCGTGCGGATGTAGTTCTTTGTGGTCAGCACGAACTCATTGTAAATGACCCAGTCAGGCTTGTGATCCAGGCATGTCGACGGATGCAGCTGCACGTTCTGGTTGTCCTTGATGGTCAGGTAGTGGCCAGTGCGCTCCAGATGGGCCACCTGCATAAAGAAGCCCTGGACCAGGGCCTTGCGGATGTTTACGTAGTAGTCCTTTGAGGTGAACTCAGTGCTCGTACGCCGCAGGCTGAAGCGGTCCATGATTCTGGCGAGTTGGTGGCGCACATTGTCCGCACTTTTAAGCGAGCGAAAGTTTATGAAGTTCTCGTAGCACCAGTTGGGATCCTCGTTGCCTGAAATTGCAGAGGGAAATACCAGATTAGTTTGCGATTCGGCAAGACTCTCTTTTTGATCTACTCACTTTGCTTGAAGGCGTGATAAACGTTTAGCAAGGTCAGGTGGTCTCCGTCAATGTGGGCGAATCGCATCTTAGCCTCGTCAGCTGCTTTCTTGGCCTCGTTTGGACGCACGAAGCATTGTGGCACTTTTGCACGTTTGAATTGGTTTGGTTTCGATTAAGCGTAAGTTCAAAACAATTTCTTACATAAACAAATAGATTGTGCTTACTTTTTGTCAGCTAGGCAATCTAGAGGCTTGATTTAAAGATTGGTTGCATTTGTGAGTTGCAAATGCGTTCGGGTATTTCATAGGGCCAGGCCAAGAGCACAATGTTTAACGCGACAAAGCCTCTCATCATTCCATTTGAATGACGGGCAAATGACTTGGGGTTTTCAACGCATTTGCAACTTGTCTTTTCGAGTTGAATGCAAAGAACAAATAAATTGAATAAACTTTTTTCTTTGCATTATTGCTTAAGAATGACTTAGATCTGTCCAAGTTGAGTCTGTGGGTCGTCCGAAAAAGATAACCAAACCAATTTAGCTCAAAACTTTCGAAGATTTTCAATTTTAAAACGCAGAAGATCTACGGCTGCTACTAAGAAAGTCACAATAATATTTAATTTATATTTAATATTTTGGGAATACAAAATATATAAAATAAAATAATGGAAGTGGTAAGTTAAGGTTTGCAAACTTATCGTCTTCCTATCCTATTGAAAATTTAATGACCTTTTAAACAGCCGTAAAAGTAAATTCCGCCCATAAATGCAAAGCCTAATAGTTCCCTCAACTTAAAGGAAAACGTTTGGTGCTAAAAATTTGTTTATCTCACCCGACAGCATGGCCGTTATGGAAAGTATCTCGTTGGAGCAGTTGTGCTGGCAGCTAGCGATCAGCATCTTGGCCAACTGGGGATCCAAGGGGAACTCGGACATGACGGCGCCGAGGTCAGTTAGATTGCCGTCATCATCGAGGGCCGCCAAGTAGTTAAGAAGCTCAAGGGCACGCATAAGAGTCTCTGGAGCAGGGGGATCCATGAAGTCAAAGTGAACCAGATCGTCGATGCCCAACTTCTTGAGCTGCAGAACAACAGTGCCTGTTAAAAAACACAAAAACAATTATTTATAAGGATAAACCTAAAACATTTTAATAGTCTTTTAGTTACCCAAGTTGGAGCGCAGAATTTCGGGATAGGTGTTATCCTGCATCTCGTTTTTAAAAGCCTTCTCTGTGTACAGACGGAAGCACTTCCCGGGACGCGTACGGCCAGCACGACCAGCTCGCTGCTGAGCTGAAGCCTTCGAGATGGGCGAGACGAGCAGACTCTCCACTCGGATGCGAGGATTGTACACTTTCTGCTTTGCGAAGCCTGGATCAATCACGAACACCACTCCATCAATGGTCAGCGAAGTCTCGGCAATATTGGTGGACACAACAACCTTACGACCGATAGCGCCATTTGCATTCGGCGGTGGAGCCGCCTCGAAGATTCGCTGTTGTAAATTGGGAGGCAGCGTCGAGTATAGGGGAATGCATTTAAGCTCGCCAATTTCAGAGCCAAGATTGTCGATTTCGCGCTTGATGCGCTTGCAGGCCTCCTCGATCTCCTCCTGACCAGTGAGGAACATGAGAATGTCACCTAGAAACGAAAAAAATTTTTTTTTAAATTGAATCATACCTAACAATTTTAATTCGGTAATTGGAGCATAGAAAGAATTTACGAATATAACACTGCTGTTTTCTTGTACACAAAACAATTTTTTCCTATTGTTCTTGCTGTTATTGTAGGCAACTGACACTCTTATTATTACCCCATTTCCTTGTGAATCATTTCAAATAGTACTCATTAATTTCAAAGCTCAGCAAGTTGAAGGGATAGGAGAGATGGGTGAGCCATAAACATTTAGCCGAACAACATGAACAAAAAAGTTTTATTAGTACGACTGTTGCCACTTACCCTCAATCTCTTCGCACATGTGAATCTGAATGACCGTACGAATGGCGGCCTCCAGGTAATCCCTTTCAGGCTCTGGCGTGTAGAAGATCTCCACGGGATGAGTGCGACCGGGTACGTTCATAAGTGGAGCGTTGTCGAAATACTGCTGGAACTTGCCGGCGTCCAGGGTGGCGGACATGACGACGAGCTTGAGGTCGCTGCGCTGCCGAATGACCTCCTTTAGCACGCCCATTAAAATATCAGTAGCCAGGGTACGCTCGTGGGCCTCGTCAAGCAGGATGACCTGGTACTGCTCCAGCATGGGATCGGACATGGCCTCGCGCAGCAACATACCGTCGGTCATGTATTTGAGTAGTGTCTTTGCTGAGGAACAGTCCTCGAAACGGATGGAGTAACCCACTTCCTCACCCAGGTTCACGTCCATCTCCTCGGAGACGCGCTGGGCCACGGACATGGCGGCTACTCGACGCGGCTGCGTGCAGGAGACGCCTTTCCGGCCCTTGGAAACCGCAAAGTCCACACACCACTGCGGTATCTGGGTCGTTTTGCCGGAGCCTGTCTCGCCCACCAGCACGATGCACTGGTGCTGGCTAAGCAGCCTCATAAAATCAGCCTGGTACTCGAATACGGGCAGCGCGATCCGCTTCTTGTAGAGATTCTGATAGCGCTGCGAGTACGGCTTTTGAGTCAGTGGATTCATAGTGGGCGGCTGCTTGTTGGGCACGAATCCGCCTAGGATCTGGGCCACTGTGCCGGCGGCGGCAGATGACGAGGACGCCTCCGACTCCCTGGAAAACGATCTGGTTTAGACTACCGCTGTCTGTTAAGATTAGCGCACTCACTTCTTAGCCTTGCTGCCATAGGTTTCCCCTACTTCGATTCGACGCTTGGACATGCTGTTTTCGTCGATTTGCTAGAAATAATTCCAGAATCGAAGCGTTTTGCACAAAAAAAAAACACGCGCTCAGTGTGACCTTTAACATATACCGACAGCGTGCTGTAAATAACCTTAAAAATACCTCAATTTTCCCACAGTCAGCTAAGATCCTCACCAAGTGCATACACACATTTCAATATTTTGATTCGCGGGTCCACCTTTTTGTAAATAGTGTTCCTGGATTTTGGAAGGTAAAATCCTGTTCTATATAAAACTGAATAAGTTTTAAGAATCTAATGCAATGCTTGAGAATTTGTTATTATTGATCATTTTGCATTTAATTAAGCCGTTAAGAGCGGACTACAAAAATATAATCTATGCACTTTTTGGTATATTCGGTGGTGGGAGTATTTCTCTAATTGCGGTCACACTATCGCATTGTATCGATTCGAAGCCGAAATTTTGCGAGTATTTGAAGCGCTAAAATGCGTAAAAAATCGGAGGAGGGTGAATGAAAGAGCTCCTTCGGGATCAGGACAAAAGCTAGAAATATGGAAATACCTATACAAGTTGCCGTGCGCATTTTCCCGCACAGTGAGCTTAAAGTTTTAAAAGAGAATTGTGCCCCAACAGAGCTGAAAAAGGATGTAAAGGCGGAAAATAAGGGGGCGGACACCAAGGACACTGCGGATCAAGTTGCGGAGGCCAAGGAGGACAGCACTGCGCTGAGGGATCAGAATGGGAATGCGGAGGAGAGTGCTATCGATCCGAAAGAAAATACGGACGCCAACGGCAACGGTAACGGACCAAAAGATGCTCCAAACACCCGATATTGTGTACAGGCAATTCCTATCAGCGCCTCAGCCCTAGGATTGCCCAGTGCTTTGCCGGGCGGCGATCCAATGGAAAGCATCGCGGCTGGACTCATACAAGTGGGTCCTCACACTGTGCCCGTCACCCACGCCCTGGGCAGCAGCACCTCTCAGGAGCAGGTGTACCACCAGACCGTATTTCCGTTGATCACCCTCTTTCTGGAGGGGTTTGACGCATCCGTGGTAACTTACGGCCAGCGCGGCCAAGGCAAGAGTTACACCTTCTACGGAAATGTCGATGAGAGCAACCAATCAGAGGGGGCCACCGAAGGAGTCGTCCATCTGTGCGTCCGGGACATCTTTGCTCACATATCTTCGCACCCAGGTAAGTTTAGTAGCATAACTAAAACTAAGATACTTATTATTTTTAACTCCAGAACGCACCTATGCCGTTAACGTTGGATTCGTGGAAATCTGCGGAGGGGAAGTCTGCGACTTGTTGGGCATGGGCAACATACACTGCACCAACGCAGAAGCCGTCTTTCGCTGGCTGCAGACGGGATTATCGGCCCGCCAATTGTTGCCTGCACACACGCTTTTCACGCTCACCCTGGAGCAGCAGTGGGTGTCCAAGGAGGGACTCCTGCAGCATCGCTTGTCGACGGCGAGCTTTTCGGACCTATGGGGAACAGAACGCTGTGGCGAACCACCCCCCGGACGACCACGTGATGCGGGCTTGCATATGTTGGAGCAGGTCGTCAGCACTCTCACGGATCCTGGCCTGATGTACGGGGTCAATGGCAACATTCCGTATGGCCAAACCACTCTCACGACTTTGCTAAAGGATTCGTTCGGTGGACGAGCTCAGACACTCGTTATCCTGTGCGTTTCGCCCTTAGAGGAGAATCTGTCTGAGACCCTGGGCAACTTGCAGTTTGCCTTTAAGGTGCAATGCGTGCGGAATTATGTGATTATGAACACGTACTCAGACGACAACACACTTATCGTCCGGCCTCCTGAGGAGCTTCCAATTTCCAACCCTGCAGCTGGACCTTTAGCGCAGGCGGGGCCGGGCGACAATTTTGGCTTGCAGTTTGCGGCCAGTCAGTGGTCAAAGCTAGTGACAAACGCTGAAGGATTGTTTGCCAAGTGAGTGGAGACATAAATTATATTTAAACATCTTTAAGATAATTATTATTTCAGGCTAATGGACTCCAAGCTTATCAGTGAACTCGAGAAGGAGCAGATCGCGGAGTGGCTCTACCTCAAACAAGAATGCGAAGAGTGTCTCAGCTCAACAGAGGCAATGCGCCAGCATAAGCATCTAGTTCCAATTCAAGAGGCAGAAGAGCCAGAGGATATCAACTCGGAAGCGGCTAATTCTGACCCAGGGAACTCAGAGCCAGCCAACTCAGAGCCGCCAAACTCCGACAATGAAAATGACACTGACAATGAGTCGCAGCGGCCTGATCTGGACGATAAAGTAGAGGGATTAATGGAAGAGTTTCGCGATAAGACGGACGCGCTTATCCTGGAAAAGCACGCAGATTATCTGTCTAAACATCCAAAAGCGGTTATGCAGAGCCAGGATCGTGAGATCGAGCCACAGCCGCCAGCGGAGAACGGAGAGGATCGTAAGACTAGTATTGGTGGTGAGTCCTCGACTTGGAAAAGTTTTTTTTGTGAGTAACGCTTTGCTTTTTGCTCTATCAGGACGGAGGAGAAGCATTCAACCGGGAGTTAGCTTAAGTACTGCCGAACTAGCCATGCTTAATCGAGTAGCTTCTCAAAATCCGCCACCCGCCATCGATCCGGAGTCGATTGTGGATCCACTGGAAAGTTCCTCGGGAGAGGGTCTCCGCCAGGCAGCTCTGGCCGCCGCCGCCGCGAATGCTCCCATCGAGCAGCTGCAGAAAAAGCTTCGTAAGTTGGTGGCTGAGATCGAAGGAAAACAGCGTCAATTGCGGGAAATAGAACAGACGATTCAGGTAAAACAAAACATCATCGGTGAATTGGTTAAGAACAGCGACACGCGCAGCCACGTCAAGCAAAGGTTTCACAAGAAGCGGTCAAAGTTGGAGGCCGAGTGCGACAAGGCCAAGAAGCAGCTGGGAAAGGCGCTGGTGCAAGGACGGGAGCAGTCGGAAATCGAACGGTGGACCGCAATAATCGCGCACCTTGAGCGGCGATTAGAAGACCTAAGCTCAATTAAGCATATTGCCGGAGAAAGCGGCCAGAAGGTGAAGAAGCTTCAGCAATCGGTGGGCGAGTCACGAAAGCAGGCCGATGAATTGGAGAAAAGGCTCCGCAAGGAGGGAAAATTGCGCGATCAACTGGAGGCAGAGCTGGCCAAGCTGCGGGAATCCCGGGACGCTGGCAAAGAGTTGGTAAAGACCCAGGCGGAATCACCAGAGCATCATGGACGGCAGTTAAAGGCGGTTCAGGCCAGAATCACGCACCTTAATCATATTCTGCGTGAAAAGTCGGATAACCTGGAGGAGCAGCCGGGGCCAGCCCAGCAAGAGAGTTTGCGTCACGAGATCCGTAACCTGCGCGGCACACGCGACTTGCTGCTGGAGGAGCGTTGCCATCTAGATCGGAAGCTCAAGCGGGACAAGGTGCTGACTCAAAAGGAGGAGCGTAAGTTGCTTGAGTGCGACGAGGCCATCGAGGCCATAGACGCGGCCATTGAATTCAAGAATGAGATGATCACGGGCCACCGCTCTATCGACACCAGCGACCGAATACAGCGGGAGAAAGGAGAGCAGATGTTAATGGCTCGTTTGAATCGGCTTTCGACAGAGGAGATGCGCACGCTGCTGTACAAGTACTTCACCAAGGTGATCGATCTGCGAGACTCCTCGCGAAAGCTGGAGCTGCAGTTGGTGCAGTTGGAGCGCGAGCGGGATGCCTGGGAGTGGAAGGAACGCGTCTTGTCGAACGCCGTGCGCCAGGCCAGACTCGAAGGCGAACGGAACGCCGTGCTGCTGCAACGCCAGCACGAGATGAAGCTAACGCTGATGCTGCGCCACATGGCCGAGGAAACGTCTGCCAGTTCGGCGAGTTTTGGAGAGCGAGCTTTGGCCACTGCTTCTTCGCCAGCGCAGGCTAGTAGTGATTTCGACTACGACGATTTCTACAAAGCAGCCGGCAGCAATCCCGGCAAGGCGCTGGTCAAGGCGCCTAAGCCGCTGCCCACTGGCTCGGCACTAGACAAGTACAAGGACAAGGAGCAACGCAGTGGACGCAACATCTTCGCCAAGTTCCACGTGCTCACCCGATACGCCTCAGCTGCTGCAGCCGGTTCGTCAGGCTCCACGGCCGAAGAATCCACTGCTTTGATTGAGTCAACCACCACGGCCACGGCAACGACCACCACCACGACTACAACTGGAGCTGTGGGAAAAGTCAAGGATAAGGCCCTGGTTAGTTTTAGGCCAGAGCAGCTGAAGCGGTTGATGCCAGCGCCGGCGGCCACGAAGGTGACGCGGCAGAAGAACAAGATAATCATCCAGGACGCCAGTCGTCGTAATTAAACACGAATTTAACCATTTCCAGGGCGCTTATATCAGGTTAAGCTAAAAAGCCATAGGCCATGCAAAGCCATTAATCGAGAACCAGGTGCCACTAAGCCAAAAGCGACATTTGTAAAAGTAATGTTTTCTTCTCGTTAAAAACACGGAAGGAGGTGTTTTTGGTTTTAAACGATCGTGAAAGATTCGTGGTAACAAAAAATTAGAATTCAGCTTTAAAACCAAATACTCATATTTATATAACACTGGATTTAGCAACAACCAAGAGTAAAGGAAACCTCCAAAACTTTATTATTTATACAATTGTCGCTTACGGTATTTTTGGGGCTAGGAACTCGATGTTTTTTTACAAGGCACTCGTGCTGAACAAGCTTCGTCCACAGTTACACAAATAGACTCGACACGGTTCTCATTCTAACTCTTTAGCTGGAGAGCATTTATTTTACAAACCCTTACACATAAATCTAGCGTATGAAAATAAATATCCTCATGAGATTCAACTGTAAAGACTTGACCTGCTACTTAAGATACTCGCAAAACAAACTACACAGATATGTATGTTCGCTCAAAATGTTGAATGATAATTCATCCACCGTCTAACCTGTAAATAATTGCAATGTGTTATTTTACCACATAGTTTTAACTGATTTTGTTAGTTTTAGGTTAGTTGTAAACACTATTGTGTCTTCCCTCGACTTTTATTTAACTTTTGTGTCTGCCAAAATACTCGTTCTCGATCACCCAAGTGTTAACTTTTATAGTCTTCACCAAAATAATTTAACCTGCTCAACTTAAATGCATCTACAATACTCGTGCGAAAATTGAATACTCATGTGGCTCTTAATTTTTAATGCAAAAACTTTTTGGTTGTGTATAATATATTTTTGATTAACGATTCTGATAGTCGCAATTTCTAGAGATTGCATTCCATTTTATAGACAGGAATATAATATACTCTATGCATATACTGATATTAATATTGTACTCCCTTACAAAATAAACTTGTAGAAAATCAGCTTCACAACTGGAAGCATTGATATTCCGCCATAATCGCTCGGCATTGCTTTTGTGTGGATATTGTTGGATAAGCAAATAAAATATATGTAAACTTAATTAACCCCTACTAAAAGTTTTTTATTAACTTGCGATTTTTTATTGTTCGTGGGATGGCTGGGTTTTCAATTTACAACAAAACTAAGGAAAGATTTACAACACAACTAAGGAAAAACAAACATCAATACTCCAATGAAAGATACGTAATTCAAATCACTTTTAGTCTAAAGTATTAGAAAGCAGTACCAAAATATGATCAGAGGAATATTATTATTAAGTTGCTGTAAAAAGGTTAACATTCCATTTTTTTTTCAAAGTTAAAAAAAGTTCTTTAAAGCTAAAATTGTTTTTATTTTGGCTACCTTGTAATCTGGATATGAAAATGTTCAATGACTGTGGATTAACCAGAATTAAACTTGCTTCAAATTTTGCAAACTTAGAAATAATTTCTTCGTTAAAGTTCGGTAGTTTTCAACCAATACTAATAGGTTCAGTAACAGCACATGAAATTAAAAATCCAAACAAGTATCGCCCACACTTATTCCACCCAAATGCAACAAGTGGAAAATGTCCCTTGAAATTTCCCAAACAGTTTCCCCTTTGCTCGCACACACACACTTATATTCGGCGAGAGAGAGCTCTTGAGAGAGCAAAAAACCACCGGCTGGCGGAGTATCTGAATCTGAGGCGGGTAGTATCTGAGTATCTGAGCATCCGCTCAGTCTTGTTTGGACCGTCGAGCGATCGAGAACCGGATTCAGCGTAAGTCGGTGAATCGCGAGAGCGTGCGTTTGATTGTGTGTGCGTGTGAGCGTTGTTTTGGGACACGGATACGGATATACGGCAGCGGTTCGCGATTAAAACCCCCCCGCGCGCCCGCCAACCGGTTGCAGTGGTTGTTGTGCACCTTCTGAATAAAAAGTGAATAATAGTATGCAAACTATCTAAAAGATAGCGAAGAGCAGAGCAATAGGTATTTGTGTTTGTGTGTGCGGTGCTTTTGTGCGGAGTCGCCACCCCTGTGGATTAGTGGCACCCTGCTGCAAATTGCCCACCACTCTCACTGTGTGTGTTTGTGTGTGTTAACAACAATTAACGACGTATTAAACTATCAATTTGGCCATCAAAACAAGCTTAAACGGTAAGAAAAGTGGTCATTTTTTGAGCCATTTCCCACTTTGTCTGGCAACTTCTTTGTGCCATTCGTGTATGTATAGGTTGGGTTTGGGTGTGTGCGTGAGTCCTGCCCACGCCCACTGAGTAACGGTAGCTTGCCAAATCTAACGCAGGAGGATTTAATACATTTAATAACCGGTTTACAATACAAATTTGGACACTTTATTGGGGCTTTCTATTGATTTGTCGCAAATTTTAGGTTTTCCTCGTTACGGGAATGCAAAAATGGTTACTTTCTGCACTATAGTTACACACACATGCAAAAGGGTGTGAAAATGTATTTCGATAAGGGAGGAAAGAACCATTTACATGAAAACCAAACAAGTACAATAATATGTTTCTAAATCTTTAGTTTCATCTTTATATAGATTTCAGCTATTTCGCTGGTCTTTTCATTTATAAAATGACTTTTAGACAAAATCATTTCAGTCCCAGAATTTTTCAGCGAATTTTTTTTCGGCGCATGCGCCCTTGGCACCGCAGAAAAGCAACTCTGCGATTACCGTTCTATTCGCTTGTGCGTCGGAGTGTGTGTGCAACCTGTGCCTCATGCTGCTTGGTCCTTGGTCCTTTGTACCCGTCAGGTAGTTTTCCCTACTCAAAAATCTTCATTCTCAAGAACCTTTTAGAATCCCTCGCAGTTTCCATGTGGCACACATACGCTGTGATCCTTTGTGTGCACATGTGTCCTTTTGAGAGTGTTGGTTCAACCCTGCCTGTAAAATCTCTGAAATCCCATGCAGCTGCCTTCGTCCTTTGGCCGCTGGTGTGTCTAAAGTTTCCACTATTTGGTTTTGCAAGTGTTGTGCTACCTTCCCTCCCTCGCTTTGCATTTTCGCCTGCCTGCGATATACTTTTCATTTCCCGACTTCTTTTTCTGGATTTTCGTCGGCTGCCATCCTGTTGCTAGGCGGTAAATGTACCACTAGTTGGGCCTCTTGCCAATTTTCCATATGTCTCCCTGTCCCATAGCAATGAAACGATTAAAAGGTTATGTTTTTAAATTAAATCTTCTCAGATTATTTCTGTTGTTGGTATGTATATAGTTTGTTTATGGGAAACTTGATAAGTGGCATTAACGTTTAATAAATCAATTAAATCAAATTTATATTACAGTTAGTAAATATGGTTAGGAGTTTCCTTTAATGTGTGGGTTTTTTCTCGTCGATTTGATGAACACCCTCTCAACGGCTCAGTTCCAGATGTCAAATATTGATTTCCACTTGGGCACAAACATGACAAAGCGGAAAAGGTTAAAGTGAACAAAGGCTGACAAACGAATGGAGGACCGAATAAATATTTCTTTTTGTTTTTGTTGCCGCCGAGAGCACTTGAATCTCAATTAGGGGCGCAGTGCGGAATTCTTTGAGCGTGAATGGGTCACAGCGGCGGTTCTGGACAATGGAAGTGTCCTCCGCCACCGACGGCGACCCTGCACTGGGCCACTGGCCTCTGTCCACACCGGAACCCTCCATCTCCGCCAGGCACCACCCTGCCAAATTTATTGGCTCGTCACCCCAATTTTTAGTTACACATCCAGCCAGACGGACCAACAAAAAGAACACAAAATGCAAGCATGAGTAATATAAAAAATGCTTTTGATTCGTTGATTTTACCACGCGATTGACCAAACGGATCTGCTCAGCGAGGGGTTGACTGGCTATATGTACATTGTATACATAAATGTATCCGTACATATGCCGTGCCCTGCCGAAATGGACGCCTAGAGCCGCTGACTGATTACCAGATGTTTTCTAAATTGTTTCAGACGAGAATCGCAGAATCATTTGTCGAGATGGGAAACGACCGACTGTTCAACTGAAAACTCAGGGCGAGATGTACGGATGATTCATTACTCGTAATTTACAGTGCGGTTCAGAAGATATTAATAGTTGAAAGTTCACAATTATATTTTCTCGTCTTTTTTTAAAAAACGATTTTTTGATCAAAAAAATTATTTTACTATGAGTATTTGACAATAAAATGTTTAAAAAAATGTTTAATTTTTCAAAAACAATTTTTTTTTTTAATATGTAATATGTATGTATATTAAAATGTATTTATTTAAATTTAATTTTAATTTTTCAAGTAATCATGTTTATGTTACGAATAAGGGAAACTGTATCATCGAAAAGAATTTTTCATACTCAAAAACGAATTCCTTCCTTTAATCCCTCTCAATGACTAAGAAAGCTGGAATTTTTATTTTTCCGATACAACTCATAGACAACTTGTCCATTAATACAAACCTTTACTTTGAGATCTATCCCATTAAGTTGATATTTTGGCCACCCCAAGATCTTCGAAGCAGCTGTTGGCCTTCGAAGCTGCTGAACTACGAGACAGTTAACCCTCGCTGCGAACGACAGCTAGTTGGCTAGCCCAGTTGAAAAGCTAACATTGGTAGATCAGACCCTCCACCAACCACTAATTCTATTCTATCCGACACGTGTGGGGAAGGTTTTCCGCACGCCTTCGCAACCCTCTGAGCAAGCAAAAGCGAGTCGTAGATAAGTTCGAGCTATCTTGCTGAATGATTCGAGTTGAATTGAATGCGGAATAAAAATAAATTCTTTGTCCACAATTTGTGGCAAGCGCGAATGAAGGAATCCACTTAATAGTTAATTAAGCGTCAAAAAGCAGGGCAACTTGCTTTTGAATCTATGTATATACACGCATGTGTGTATTGAACAATTAGAGGCTAGCTCATGGATTAAAATAAGTAGATGGCCATGTGGAGGGGCTGTATATCGTGGGGCCGATGTCAAGTAACAGACATCGAGGGGATTGGTGGGACAGATAGACAGAAATGTGGAATCGTGACTTCCTGCCTGTCATAAAGTGTGTTTTTTTGCCTCCAAGCTAGGATGGCGGGGTGGAAGGAAGGCGCGTGACATTTTATGGATAGCACAAGGCAGAAAACGAAAAGAAGTGTTCGAAGCTGTTGCGTTCTCCTCCCCCTATTGGCCATTTGTGGTTTAATTAATGACATCCATCCGCGGTGTTCTCCCTCCACAGAACACTATTCCCTCGTTCGTGTGGTTCCCTTTATTTTTTATTCCATTTGCTAATCGCTTTTTTAGGGCTTCTCCCGCTGGGAAGAAGTTCTTAAAATGTTTTTGGTTATACAAGTACCTCTAAGTAAATATTCTTCGTTAAGGGATTGCAAGGCTGTTTTTTTAAAGCCCAACAAAAAATTTATAATTATGTATATGAAATTATATGAAAAGATAATTAAAGGTTTGTGGGAACAATTAAATAAATTCCACTAATAAATTGAAAAATTACCTAGAAAATCAAGAAAGGAAGCTAGCTTCGGCAAGTCCAAGCTTATATCGAAGCTATTATGATCTTGCAGTTATCAAATATGTCGAACAAAATACACAAAGGCTAAACAACATCGAAGCTATGACGATTTTTCTATTCATTTTCCATATTATCGACTATCGTTCATATGGCAGCTATGTATATGATATAGTCGTCTGATTTTTATGAAATTTAATTCGTTATTCAAGAGTCGGAAGAAAACTCTATATTCCAAAAATCATGATTGTCTGATGAAAAACTACGGTGTTATAATTGTATCTCGGTTATTTCTATATAGATTTTTCTATCTTTCCTATAGCAGCTACATGATAACGTTGTCGGATTTTAATTAAATTTTTTTCTCCATTCAGGGGTTATAAAAAACTCCATATTTCGAAAATCATGCTCGACGGATTAAAAACAACGACGTTATAATTTTTTTCCATTATTTCTATATGTATTTTTCGATCTTTCCTATGGCAGCTATATGATAGTGTTATCCGATTTTGATAAAATTTAAACCGAAATTCAGTAGTAGTTAGAAAACGCCATCTGGAAGAAATCAAATCGATCTGATCAAAAACAACGGCGTAAGAATTTTTTATTTCATTCTCTTGTATGGGAGCTATCCGATATAGTCGGCCGATCCGGCCCGTTCCGACATATATACTGCGTGCAATAACTACACAACTTTTGGGAAAGTTTCAGCAAGATAGCTTTAAAACTGAGAGACCAGTTTGGGTAGAAATGTATTTCGATTCAGATGGTGATGGTAATCAAGAATATATATACGGGGTCTGAGGTGTCTCCTTCACTGCGTTGCAAACTTCTGACTGAAATTGCGCTGAAAGGGTATATTAACCAAAGGCTTTGACTCCTCCTTAAATACCATATATTTTCTTATGATAATTTCAATTAATTAAACAGTTTATTTGTGTTTTTGGGCGTATCCGTATTTTAAAGTTATTCATTTTTTGTGGGTATTTTATTTTTAAGTCTATGAGTAATTAAGGTATTTGTTAATAAGAAATACCCAATCTCCAATGGTCCAGCAGTCCATAAAGCTCGTGTTAAAGGGGTGAATGGAGCTCAGTTTCGCATTAGAGGGTGGTTTTCTAATCAAATTACTTGCATCTCATTGACAGTGAAGGGGAATTTTAATTTTAAGGGTGCAAAAAAAAAATAGCATCACTAAAGTTGGTAGTGTATAAGTACTCGTTTACCAGAAAATTAAAGTTTTTGTAACTAATGAAACCATACTTCTTTATTATTTTCAGATAATTCGCGTGTGCCAACCGAAGCGAAGGGTGCTTTCCAGTGAATTTTTGCGTAAAATCGATAAACAGATAGACCCCCTACTGCCAACTCCACACAACCCGCTCGGCGGAAACAAGGCATCCAGAATGAATATGCCCAACGAACGCCTCAAATGGCTAATGCTGTACGCAGCTGTTGCCCTCATTGGTGAGTAATTGCACTTGGCTCAGAGTCGATTGGCGTTGGCCCTACACAGTTGTGTTCAAAAGCATTCCATACTAGTGATCTACGTATTCCGGAAGCTACAGAAGTTTCGATATCTATTGGTTCTATGCTTCCATTTAAAATCTATGAATTTCCGGGGCTTTTCTTTTTTTCATATTTTGTTAAGTTAGTATTTTTTATTATTGTTAAGTTTATTATTGTTAACCCGCAATATTTTCTTCACAAATTCTTTTGATTTAGTTTCTGTTTCAGTTCGTTTCTTATCGTTGTTGACACATTCGTCTGGACTTTTTACCCATATTTCCCTTTGCCACTACTTCTGTGGATTTTCCGACCGTATCTATGCATTTTTAATTTTGTTTTCCTTACATTTACTCTGGCTTTCGCTTTTTGTTTCATTGTGCTTGCTGGTTGTTTGCAGTTGGGTATTTACTCGACTGTGCGTCTGGACGGATACATTTGTATCTTTTTATGTGGGGGTTGTGCTGGGGAGCTGATAAACGTGCGGTTCATTGCCTCGACCGTCCGGGAAACAGTGTTTTGGGGGATTGGAGGGAGGATCAGCGGGGTTGTGCAACGTCACTGGGTCAGATTGGGAATTAGTCAGTCCATTTTAGAAGTAAATGAGTAATTCTGCTATCCGTCGATTAACCGCTGCAATATTTTCTTATTTTCTTATGAATGAATTTATCATCGACCTTAGATTTAACACTCTGTTGATAATTTTATGTATAAAAAAATAGCAGCGTTTCCATATTTAAAATAAATAAACCAGTTTTTTCAAATTTGTATTACTTTTATGTTTTTACCTTACCTTTTAGCTTAAATGAGATTCAATTAAGAAGGCCAGTATGCTTGACCCAAACAAAGCATTCGTCTGTGTAACGAATTGATGTGGTTGCTGTCATTTATGTGGTCAATCTGCCCAATTTAGGGGCTTGCCTTATATTCAAACAAATTAACATTTTTATTCAAACCAAGATAAATAAAAAAAATATTTATAACATAATCCGAATCCAAATTTGAAAACGAATATGTTGAATTTAAAATTTTCTCTCGCAGTGGGAATTGCCTGATGTATACATTGCAATTATAAACAAGAAACTAGAAAAAAATTATTTAATGCCAAAATAAAGGCTCAAAGTATTTTTTCAGGTTCCTTAAAGATCTGTAAATGTGATTTCGTAAATAAAAAAAGTAAATTATGCGAAAGCTACAGCACCAGAAATATTTGCCTCTTGGAATGGGAATAAACTGAGCGATACAAACTTTGAGTGAGTGAAGAGGCTTACGACGTCTTACGTTGATTGTGCGGGTCATCATTCAATTGAAATTGATTAAAAACATTTTGCGCCAATTTTTTACTTTTGTTATTATTATTATTATATTTCTGTTGTGGGCCTCACCAAAGCACGACTGTTTTAGTATTAAAGGCCAGACTTAAACAATAAACTGAATTTATAGTCCATGCTCCGTTATGGGAAACTCGGAATGTGATGATTATGTTGTTGTTCCTGTCTCCGCTGCATCGGACGCATTTAATTCGCAATTTCATTCAATTCAATTGAAATTCAGCGCACACACAGCGAACACTGTAATGGAGCTTAAAGTTCACAAGTGGCCACAGTTGAGCTGGAAAAAGTGCAACAAAAAAGCAGCACAAGTAAGCATGTAACACAAAACATATAAACAGGAAGCAGGCACTTTATGTACACATGTGCGAATCAAATGACATAGATAGAATTATGGAATAGACTTTGAAATGCAGACCGATGTCGCTTCCCCATGGCAAAAAAAAATTACATTTTTTAACTCCACCCGGGAGCATATGTAGAACCACTACAGTTTTTTTTGTAGAGAATACATTTATCTTTGGCTTTCGATCGTACTGGTGATAGGCCTGTAAATAAATACTAATCAAAAAGAACCAAGTCAAAATAAAAATTCAATTTTAATTAAAACTAACATTAGGAGCAGCCACTCTAATTAACACATTCGTATTGCTCGCTAAGGAATTTAAAAATAAACTAAACCTAAGGTTTTGTTGGAGCTTTAGCCAAACGTTTTTAAGAGATTTCCTCTTGGGTATTTGCTTTTGCTGGTAACTGATAAGGGAACAACTTCGGAACCACTTATCAACTAGGTCACATTTTCTCGATGCAATCGTCAAGATCTCTTCTAAGTGGATTTCGTAACCAATTAGAAGCACTGCATGCCACTCCAAACACTCTTAAATATGACAGAGATCATCCGAGAGATCACTGAACCAGACCCTGTCCGAGAAAGAACTATTTCCGTTTCTGTAGAATGCCGAATGGGAAAGAATGGAAGAAAGGAGCCGAAAGACGGAAAAAGCCTGCCCGTAATTACAAATGATTGATGTGCCCCTCCTGACACTTTCTCCTCCTCGTCAGAGTATGTGTTATGATACCTCGACGATTGAGGCACATCACACGCGGGGTTTGTTTAAGCAACACTGAGGCGCTGGGCTCCCATCTATTTATACACCTTAAAAAGAAATACTATTCTTTGGAATTGGAGAATTTATTCTTGCATTGTGCTCGCAGGGAAGAAGCTAAGCATGAAAAAGCAATGATGTGTTAATACCAAAACTTTGGTTTCAATATATATTTTTTGCTCAGTGTAACCCATTTTTTTCCTTTTGTATGAAGAACAGCTTCTCGTAGACGGTTCAATAGAATTTTGCCCCAACTTAATGGCATCTCACTCGAATTATTATTAGTTGCATCGCAGCAGGCGAAGGAATGTGACTTCCATTCGGAATGGAGAGAAAGCCACAGGAAAAGTACACAATTCGTCATCTGTGACGTCATGATGCAGTCACAGTTAGCTGTTTTATGAGCCGTTGCAGCCTATTTTTTTGCCCATTTGCAATAGTTGAAAAGCCGTTTGTCAACTTGAATGGAGAATAAAGATTGGAAAAGCTGAAACTGCGGAGCAAGTTTTCGATAATTGCGTAAATAGTTGCCTTATAATTATGCTGAAAGTCGGCAACGTTGCTGAGCTAAATGCACTTCAAAAGAATCTTTTCGTGCTGGCTTCTCTAAAATTCTTTACAAATCCCCTGAAAAGACACGACAACTCAGGGCATCAAAGTGTTTGTTGGCCCATTAAGAGCATTTGTCATATATTCGAGCTCATTAAGTGCTCCCAGAACTTCCCGAACTTTGCGACGCATATATGTAGAAAGTATTAAGTTAACTCAAAATATTTTATGAGCTGCAGCCAGCCAAACAATTTATGGGGCCCGACAGAAAGTATTTTCAGATATTTTAAAGTGGGTGTGGACTGAATGTAGCTCTTATTGGGAATTGTAAAACTTCTGCAGTAATGCTTCCTTTCATCCCCTCCGTTAGTAAAAAGCCCAACGGCTCTCTTCCCTTTGTTGTCACCCTTACTTTGCAGTTGGGAGAAAAAGTTGTGAAAAATGAGAAATGTTTGGTTTAGTTTGCCAGCAAAGATTTGCTCGCAATGTTTGGGTTACACACTTTTGATTTGCCCGAGAAGAGAGAAAAGTGCCATCCACCCTCGGCCACCTCTCCTTGCAGCTCGAACAGCTGTAATGACTGAGGGACACGTTGTCGGCACGCATTTCCTCCTGCTCTCAGCCAAATGGTGTCCCTCCCTCTGAAAAAATTATTATACTTATTTATGTCTCGCTGGCTGACAAGCTGATTTGGAGCGACGCGCTGTTGCCGCACTTCACTCACGAGCTCCTGGCAGCAGGCTTCTCCCCGGTTCTCGGCCAAGTAACGTATTTAGGGTTAGTAAGGAGGGTGGATTTATAATAACACTACTTGCCATTTTAAGCAGTCAAGCCCAAGTGATAAAAAACCATACAAGACCCTTTTTTGTTGCAAATTATTCACATAAATGTGGAAAGCATTGTGCACTTTTATTACAAAAAAATATCTGTTACTTATTTACTGGAAATAAACTTCAATGTGTAGTTATTTTCTTAACTAGAAGCTCTCTTACTTGGGGTTTTTGTTGTTGGAGTATCGATCGTTAGTAAATATTTTAATCTTTTTAATAAGAACACAACATTTTTGTTTCGTTTCAAAACTACATATGTCAAAAGTGTGAAGATAAAAAAAACTAAACACTTTTATAAAAGTCATCTGGAGATTTGGAGTCCAGAAGCTTAACTATATGATAATTTTGTTTCGGCCCATAAGCTATCTTAAGTTATGAAGCGTTAAATGAAAAGAAATCTTTTATGTGGAAAGATACGAGTCAGAGATATCTCAAAAATCAACTTCATGTGTGAATGCGTAAGGGGTGGGAGGATTAACATCATTTTGGCGCCCCCTAAAAATGGAATGGAATCAAGCCGTAATAATAATTTGTAAAATGTGTTCATGGCCTCACCCATCTACCGATCCCAGTTTCAGTCCAACAGCCTCAGAGAACTGGCACTTATCGGGCACACATCATCTATGGATGTGTTCTCGCACGTCCAGGCATTTCGAAGGCGGGATTTGATTGGAAGCCCCCTTATACCTTCTCCATGGTTCCTGAGTCACGTTTGTTTTTTCGGTTGCTTCCAACTCGCAGCCCATTTGTATTTTTTCCATCTCCATAATCTGCATGCGAGAAAAAGTATTTAAAGTTAAATTGTAGATACGTATGTATTTATTTATATACACGTTTTTTAAAAAGTCTTTTGCCGTCTTGCTGGCAGACTTAATTAATGCGTCCGAGACGATGACGACGTCAACTAAATTTCATATGCAAAACGCGTCTGCTGTTGGTCTTCTTCCCTCTCCTTTTTATGCCACTGTCGCTATCGTTGGAGTTGTCTTCATTTGGGCCCCAGGAATACATTATACAGTAGCCTAAGGAGCTAAGAACTTTGGGGTATTGTCGTATTGAAAAACAGTGTTTTATATATTAGTGATTATATGTAAATGATTCAATCCTTTTACATATATTCAATATATAACTTCAAGAGATTTCTCTAAGCCCATTTGTAAAAATTCAAGGTGTATAATTTGTTTGAGTATAATATCGCTAATTAGGTACGAGTTATTTTGTAACTTTTATGTTTGGACCGTGTTGAAAAAGAAAGGGAAAGGGTTTATACACGCAGAGTGGGGGTACAAAATAATAAATTAGCAGAGACAAATCATTTTTATCTCACCACAATTTATACCATACCTCATTAAAAACAAGAAAGGAAGCTAGCTTCGGCAAGCCGAAGCTTATATACCCTTGCAGTCATCAAACATATCGAACAAAACACATAAAGGCTAACAACATCGAAGCTATTTTTTTTTTTTTTTTTTAGACTTTGCTTGTTTATTTTGAATCTTCTCTTACGAGACTAACAAAATGTGTTAAAATCTTAAAGTACTACATTATTCTAACAATTTGTTAAACTGTATTTGTGTTAAACGGTCCTAATAATTATCGCTGGATGGGAAGGTCGTTACGACGAAGGCGGGAGCGGCTACATACCAACGTCAATGCTCTAGCGAGGTGGTTTGGATGAGTTGACAGCTTTGTGTAGTAATTTTGCATGTGCTGCGCTATTACATCTCGGACGGGGAGTACATTCAAGTCTCTCTGAATATTTACACTCCGAACGTACCACGGTGCCCCAGTGATAATTCTTAGGATCTTTGCTTGGGCTCTCTGCACGATTTCTACGTTGCTGTTGCTGGCGCTGCCCCACAACTGGGAGCCATAAGTCCAGATTGGTTTCAAAACTGTTTTGTAGATAAGGACCTTGTAGTCCAGACTGAGTGGGGAGCGGGAGTTGATCAGCCAATGCAAACTATTTGCCTTCAGCCTTAGATGAGTTCGTTTAGCTTCAATATGCGTGCGCCAGGTAAGCCGTCTGTCGAGATGTACGCCAAGATATGTTACATCATCTGACTGGGGGAGCACGATGTTGTTTAGCGTAAGGTTTGGGCAGTTTCGTCTATTTAAGGTAAATGTTACTTGTTTACATTTTTGCTCATTTACTTTTATTCGCCAGTCTGAGAGCCATTTCTCCACTACTTCTAGATGTGCCGCAAGTTGCGCTGAGGCTTGTTGTGGACATCTAGATCGGCTGAGGATCGCGGTGTCGTCGGCAAACGTGGACATAGTCAGTTGACTGCTCGTAGGAATATCAGAAGTGTAGAGTAGGTATAAAGTTGGCCCGAGAACGCTCCCTTGAGGAACTCCTGCTTCGATGTTGCGTTCAGCTGATATGGAAGTATTGCATCTCACCACAAATATTCTGTTGTAAAGATATGACTTCAAGAGTTTATGCGTGCTATTAGGGAGCATTATTTTGATTTTATGCATTAGGCCGTCAAGCCATACTCTGTCGAATGCTTGGGAGACGTCCAAAAATACCGCAGTGCAGTACTCCCTATTTTCAAATGCACTTCGAATTTCTGAAGTTATGCGGTTCACCTGTTCGATAGTTCCATGTTTTTCGCGAAAGCCGAATTGATGTGCTGGGATAATATTATGTCTTCTGAAGTATGGTATGATACGGGTCAGAAGGCATTTTTCAAAGAGTTTTGATAGACAGGAAAGTAAACTTATCGGTCTGTATGAGGAGGCGAGGGTGTGGTCTTTTCCTGGTTTTGGTATCATTATGATGATTGACTTTTTCCACCTCTTTGGGAAGCAGCCCAGTCTTGTCATCGCGTTGAACAGCTGGCATATGGTACCAACGGCGCATAGTGGGAGTTCTATGAGCATTTTTGGAGTTATTAGATCGCAGCCTGGAGATTTTCTCGGTTGTAGCTGCTCTTTTATAATTTTTATGACTTCGCATGGTCGAAATACAATTGGTTCGGCAATAGGAAGGTCGTCTTCAGTTTGCGATCTTATATTACGCACGTTTGTTACTGGATTTGGCTGAAACACATTTTCAAGGTGGGCAGCGAATGTGTCGGCTCTGTCTTTGTCGCTTCTGGCCCAGCAGCCTGCAGGAGTCCTTATTGGCGTAACCGTTACTGTTGGAGGGCTCAGTGTTGAGTGGGCTTTCCATAGTGGGAATTTTGAGCTGAATGGAGATAGTTGTTCTATATAGCGATGTTGGGACCTGTCTTCTTCTTGTCGTAGTGCCTTGGTGAGTCTGCGTGAAGCTTCTTTTAACTGTTGCTTTGCAGATGGCGATCGAAGAGATTGCCAAACACGTCGGGAACGACGCTTTGCTAGGACTAGCTGCTCTATTTCTGCGTTTGTATTCTTTATGTTATGTGTTGTGTTTTGCCTTGGTGGTGTTGCGATTCGTGCCGCTGAGGCCAAAACTGACTCTAGCATGCATACGGTTCTGTTGATGTCGTCTTCGCCGGTTAGCTGTGGTGTAAGTTCGATGTGCGAACTTACGTATTTTTTGAATTTGAGCCAGTCTGTGCTTCTAGAAGTTAGCATGACGGGGTTGTCATTACTAACTGGCTGTTGGTTTAGGCTAAAAAGTACAGGCGAGTGATCTGATGATAGATCCGAGAGAGAACTGGCGCTAATTAGATTTCGTGGGATGTTTTTTGTAACTGCGAAGTCTATCAAGTCTGGCAGTTTTCTGGGGTCGCTAGGCCAGTGTGTAGGTGATCCAGGGGAAACGCAGTCAAGTTTGTTGCTAGGATTTATAATTGCATAATACAGTTGTCTACCTTTCGGCGTCACGAGGCGAGATCCCCAGTGCGTATGCTTGGCGTTGTAGTCTCCTGCTGCTATGAAGTATTTGCCTAGTGAGTTGAAGTAGTCAGTAAACTGGGCTTCGGATATCATGAATCGAGGAGGACAGTATACCGCTGCTAGAGCTAGATTGTGACAACCCAACTGTATATTGATAGATGTGGCTTGCAGGTAGTTAGTAGCAAACGTGTTGTGAAAGTGGTGCTTGATGCGGTTTTTAATCAGGACTCCAGTGCCTCCGTGGGCCTTTCCATCAGGATGATTGGTGTTGTAAAACATATACCCTCGGATTTGGAAATTATATTTGTTGGTAAGGTGGGTTTCTGCAAGTAACATTACGTCGATTTCATTGTCGTTCATAAATTGTGCTAGCTCAAGTTTGTGCCGTGAAACACCGTTGGCATTCCACAGTGCAATGCGCAGGGGAGCCATTGATTATTTTGATAAAGTGTTTTGGAGCATCTGAATCAAAATATTCTGATTTGTCAACATACTTTGCATGGTCGTCCGCATAAATGAAATGAATTCATCCATACTTTGTTGCAAACTGAGCATCATCGTTTCCATTCTATTTTCTGTGTGCTCTGCTAGTTGGTGAGAGACTGAAGGTGGTGGTTGGACATTGTAAGCGGGGCTCGCATGACCCGATTTTAAAACGCTTGCAAAACTTACGTTTTTATTTGTAGTGGAACTGCCGAGTGATGATCGGGCTGCTGACGAAAAGAAGACTTCAGGTGTGAGTTTAGAGGGTATCAATGGTGTGTGGTGAGATCGTGCTGTTGAGACTCTTTGGTTTATCCGACTTTTTAACTCCTTGTATACTGGACAGCCTCTGTAGTTTGCTGTGTGGTCTCCTCCGCAGTTACTACACTTTTTGCTATTTGGCTCATTTTTTAATTCACACTTAGCTGAGGTATGCAGCCCTCCGCAGGCGACGCATACAGAGCGGAGTGTGCAGTAAGATTTGGTGTGTCCGTATTCCTGGCAATTTGCGCACTGGACTGGGCCATTGCGTTTATGCGGCTCTTCAACCGTGATTCTGCGATGCATTAGAAACTGGAGATTGTAGATGGGATGGACTTCATTTTTCTTAAGCGCCTTAGATTCAGGTGCAAGTTCCACTTTAAAGAGAGGTTGCGGTTGTTTATTTCGGTTACGTATGTTTATAACTGTTTTTACGTTAAAACCTTTGTCTTTTAGTGCCTGCTCGACTTCAGCAGTGCTTACGTCTGGTTCTATTCCTTTTATAACAACTTGTTGACCTTTACTACTTTTTAGCTGGTAGGTGTAGTAGTTCTTTTTCTTGGCGTCTAGGAGCTCCGTCAGTTTTCTAAAGCTTTCTTCGCTTTTGACTTGGACCTTTGTTTCATGTATTTCTCCTTTAGTCAAGGGGATTACGTGGAAGCTATCTTTACCAATCAGATCGATTATTATATTAACGAGGTTGTTGGAGTTTTTTTCTCGAATGTAAAGCGGAGGCGGCCTCGGTTTCTTTTTGTCCGTATCCAAAACTGTAGAAGCGATTTCATCGGACGTGTCAGCCAAAAGTTGAAATCTATTTGCAGTATTAGAGTTTTGCACGGTTCCTTGGCTTGGGAAAGCCCTATTGATTTTTGCGGCGTTGCCCATTTTCGTGCCCTGTGGGCTTAGTTTTCTTTTAATGTTTATGTAGCGATCCATGCCAGTCTGTATGGACGGACCTTGCTTTTTAGTTGAAGCTTCTGACGGTGCTGCGCTAGCTGCAGTTGATAAATTCGCTGAGACAGCAGGTAAAACGCTCGACTGTATTGGGCATGCCGACGAAACTGATGTTGTTGTTGTCATTGCATTTACAGTTGCTAATGACGTTACTGTGCTGGTAACCGTGGCCAGGCATGTGGGCAGTTGGGGTGAGGCAGGGCCAGGAAGAGGGGAAATGCATTTGTCGCTTACCCCGCTTTGCATCGCCGCTGACATATATGGAGAAAGAGAGCGCGCCCTATCGTTAAGAATAGGCTTGAGTTCGTTGGAAGGTGTTGGGGTTAACGATCGCGGTTGATCGACTACTGCAGAAGCTTTTGTTGTTGGTGCTTCTGCTGTCGATACGAAAGAAAAGTATGCATTGCTCTTTTGCAGAGAGAGCCGGCGCTCGTCTTGCTTACGTTGGCGCTGCGCCCGAACTTCGTTTGGGTTCATCACCTTATTTGTTTGATTTTTTTATTTGGTTTTATTTGTATTTCAGTATTAGAAGCACTAATTAAAAACACAAAATAATATTAACTTGCGACTTTTCATCGCGATAAGCGTCTTTTCGCCGTTTATTTTTATTTTATATCGGGGTTTTTGTTTTTTGTTTTTATCGATTGTCTTTCGGAGCACAAGAGAAATAAATAAATGCACGTCTGCACTCGCCGACGTTCGGAATCGAATCGAAGCTATGACGACTTTTCTATTAATTTTCCATATTTTCGACTATTGTTCATATGGCAGCTATATGATATAGACGTCCGATTTTGATGAAATTTTTTTCTCGGTTCAAGGGTAGTTCATAAAGTCGATGTTGTAAAAATCATGCTCGTGGAATAAAAAACAACAACGTTATGATTATTTTGCCATTATTTCTATATATATTTTTTGATCTTTCCTATGGCAGCTATATGATAGGGTTATTCGATTTTGATAAAATTTAATCCGAAATTCAATAACCGTTAGAAAACGCCATCTTGAAGAATTCAAGTCGATCTGATCAAAAACAACGGCGTAATAATTTTTTATCCTTTATTTTTTTGACCTCTTGTATGGGAGCTATCCGATATAGTCGGCCGATCCGGCTCGTTCCGACTTATATACTGCGTGCAATAACTACACATCTTTTGGGAAAGTTTCAGCAAGATAGCTTTAAAACTGAGAGACTAGTTTAGGCAGAAACGGACAGGAGGACAGACAGACAGACGGACAGACGGACAGACGGACAGACGTACAGACGTATTTCGACTCAGATCGTGATGCTGATCAAGAATATATATACTTTATGGGGTCTGAGGTGTCTCCTTCACTGCGTTGCAAACTTCTGGCCAAAATTATAATACCCTTTGCTCTGCAAGGGTATAAAAACTATTGTGACTTGGTACCACTGTATCTTTAAGATAAATTCCTATACTGCTTAGAGATGGTGCATGTGTGCGCTCTGCTTTATTTTGCTTTTCTCGCTGGTAATGTTTTGCAACGCTTTCAATTAAACAGCAAATCCACCCTCAAGCCAAAGTTCTCCTTTGTGTATCTCTTTCTTTTTCTTTCTCTTCAATCAGCCCTGCTGTGCAGCTCCTGATGTCCGTCCCTTTCTAAGAACAGTGGTATCCACAGTTACATTTGTGCTGAATATTTAAAACCGTTATTTTCGTTCTGAACAACAGTTTAAACACAGGATCAACATTTGGCATTTCAGGACAAATTATTTTAAAATTAAAGTCCTATTTAATTTAGTAGAAAGCTAGTAAAGTTTACTAAACTGTTCCTAAAAACTTGAAATTTGTTATATGATTTAATGAAGTTTTTGTTTAGTGATATATGAAGTTTTTGTTTATACTGCTATATACTCCGTTAGTACTTCGCCTTCTGCTCAAAAGCATTTGTATGAAATAGATTTTGACCCACTGTGGCGTGACATCCACTGACACTGGAATCAGCCGCATCATCATCACTCCTGAAACCCCGTCACCCCTCTGAAATGTATCTATGTAGCTTCCACGTGGGCTGCTCTAGTTCGTCCCACTTTTGTCTCTTGTCGACTTAACGGTGTTCCTCACGTGCACACCTCTCCACTCCCGATTCTCGCACCTGGCTGAGGTGGCTTGCGGTTTCTCCGCTCTCTTCCCTCTTTCCGCTTTCCGCTGAACTCTCGTTGTCGAGTGCGGCGTGTCGTCACCGTGACTCCCTGTCAACTTCTGAGTTACGTTGAGGTGGACAGGTATACGTATTTACCTGTAGGTTGCGTTATGGGCAGCTTGCGGTCTTCGGACCTCTTCGCGGGTGACTTGCAGTTGACGGCAAACTGAAGGTGGCAAGCTATTTAAACTAAGAGCGCTTAGAATAGCGTGGGCAGTGCGTCTGCAGTTATCTGTGTCACACATTAAATAATTATTTGGTGGGTATGCACTGTAAGATAAGAACTGTTTCAAGCATTGAAACAGAAAAATCATTATATCTCAAGTTATTAAGTTCCTTTTAAAAAGTTTTCTTCCATATGCTAATCAGCAGTTTAAAGAAGATTCTTTACATTGAATTTAGGTAGACCGATATTTGATAATAAAGGTTTTTGGAAAGATTTCCAGATTTTTACATTTGTATGTCAAGGCCAGTATTACTCTCTTTTATGAAAACACAATAAATAACATTAAAGGGAACAAATTCAATGCGACTATTTTTGGAAAGGATATCTGGCATACTAGAGTAGCAATTGTTTTAAAACTTTTTAACAAGGTGTATTTTTTCCAAACTTTGGATTAAAATAAGAGATAATTTTAGTTCCAAAGGGTTTTCTCCGATATGCTTTTTTCTTTTCATTTGTACATACATATATCCACACAGGTAATTGGTAATGTTTCGTGGACTGCAACTGATCGTGATGAGTGTGTGGGTAAATGCCGCACGATTCGCATGAATGAGTGGGTAACTCTGGCATTGAGATACCGATACCTGTTCTCCATTTCCCCCAGCTCGCCTCCACTGAACAGCTGTCGAACTGGTTTTCAAGCTCTTGAGCAGATGTTTCAGCTCTTTAGCTCTTTTACCGACCAGAATCGCGGCGAAATAGTCGAGATTCATTGTGTTCAGGTAGAGCGCAAATGTATTCCCTGTTCAAAGTGGGTGGAGCTACATCCTGGGCAGTTCGTTCCTTTGTGGCTGACCTCGATGACATGAGTGCGTGATGTAGACTAATTTCGGTGGGCGGGGCTCATGCGTGTGTGCTTATTGAACTTTTAGGCCCTTTGTTTTTGTTTAGCCGGAAGTTATTAGTTTCAAATTATCCCCTTTGAGAGGTGTTAGGGGATTGTGTGTGCCACGAATTATACTAATTAGTAAGGCTGTGGAGACGACTTAATTATAGAATATAATACCTTTATTATTAATTAAAAAAAAAAAACTCAGTTCAAGTGTCGATTTTTGGGATGTGAAATACAATTTCAATATTTGTTTAATTTTATTGAGGACTAGAGGTCCTGTGTCCGCTTCGCTGGTCAACACAATTTAACAACATAAAAGTCAATGTTGCAAAATTTTTCAAATATATGGAAGTATAGAAAGATGGTGATTTAACACTTTTCCAGTTTGACTTTTCCACTTGCGCAGCACAATCCAGCCGTTTCTCTTTTAAACTTTAACGCACTGCAATATCGGTATATAGTCGCCATTGGTACAATATCTAAATTTTCATTATCACTGTAGTTCGCAGTGGGATCATATTGGAATGCCAAGCGATTGAATGATGCCAATGATCTCCATGTGCTCATTTGTCTTTCTTCGCTTAAGTTTTGTGAATATACTGGCTGCTGGCTTGGATGTCTGCGGCCAATGTTTGCACGTCGTCCTCTAAGCATTTTGGACTATGGACAGAGTGGTGAATTTATTCTCAAATGCACGATCCACATAATTTTCACAGTTCAACTTAAATTGAATAAAAATTCTTTTTTTTTCACAATTTCAAAGTGAACACAAAAATTGAGTTAAAATGCTATGGGAGCGTGTTTGTCAGTGTGATGAGGTAGCAACTCACTTTATATGCGACAATATTGCAATTTTCTTACGGATCCCTAATTTTTTTCAAAATAAATTATAGCCTATTTAACTCCACGATAATATAGCTTTCTATCGGCGAAAGAATTTTTTAAATCGGACCAGTAGTTCCGAAGCCTATTCCCTGCAAACAAACAAACAAACAAACAAACAAACAAACAAACAAACAAATTTTACCTCTTTATAATATTAGTATAGATTGAATGTCGTAATCGGACAGCTTTTGAATTGCGTGTTTTTGCCAGTTATTTACGATCCATCGCTATTCACGTGTTTGTTAGTTTTGTCAGCCACCCCCTTCATATTTATTGTTATTTTTCCCAGTTAATTTTACTATTTATTACCCCATTCTCTGTTTCTGTTTACCCAAGAAAGTACAGGAAACATTGAGCACCTTAAGCTGAGTCACATTTGCTCCTTAAACTTGAAGAAATGACCTTAAATGCCGACAACTGCATCATCATCATCAGCAGAATTGTCATCAAATTTTGCAAATTGCCCTCTTGAGTGGAAAATTGCGAGGCGAAAAACTTAACTTATTCCGCAAACAAAAATTCGAGCGCTTGATTAACGTGAATTTTGCCGCCGTTGACATCGCTGTTCTGCTTTTGCTTTGGGTTGCTTTTGTGATGATTTGGCTTTGCTTTGCTTTACTTTTTGTACTTATTAAAAGCCGGCTTACTAACCGGTTTCGTTCTGCGTGTTTTTTGTTCGCACAGCTTTGGGTTTTGGAAACGAAAAAAAAGTCAAACAAAATACACCTGCTGGTTTTCTGCATCACAAAGCAAAGCCAAAACAAAAAGCAGGTGTACTTTAAAATGTTGTTAACATGTATATAGAAATCAACTCAAAAAGTAAATTACAATTTCAAAACGCAGCTCGAGAAGAAACGTAGAAAAAGGAAGCGGAGGGAAATAAAAGGATTGCATTTTTTATTTATTTATTCTGCACAATTAATTATCTTTGTTCTCTTCAAGCAACCATAACAACAAAAGTTGCGAAATTTAATTCCCGAAGCGTTTTTCCCATTTCCTTTACCTTACCCGCAGTGTTATGAGGTTTTTTTTTCGCACGTCCTCTATAAATATTTACGTTCTGGTTTCCGTATGGATACCATATGCTGCGTAATATATTTTGATGTGTGTTGGCTTATATGTACAGTCCATCCCGCTGATATAATCCACTTTAAATTTTAAGTGGATGGATTAAATAACAATACACCATTTTTTAATTTTATAATTAATAAACTTTTAAATAAATAAATAAATTAAATAAATATGTTTGTCTGTCTTTTAACACACTGTACTGCTGTTTCTTAAGAGTCTCATCTCGTATGCAACATTTATTGTGTTATAGGAAATTTCTAACATTTAAATATGAAGGCGACGTTTCCTGTGTGCCTCCCTTATTCCCCACTTAATTGAAACCTTAAAACGGCAGCTATTCATTAATTTATTTGAAAAACGGCAGCCCGTGCGTTAGAAATCAATTGAAAAAAGTAATTTGTTGGAATGTTTTGTGTGTGCCACAAGTCGCACGCATTGTACGTTCCTGTCAAATCGTTAATTGAAGTTTTTATAAATTCCGTCTCAATTTGTCATTTCACGAAACTTCCTGTTGATATAAACTTTAAGAATTTCTTAAAATTATTTTAGGCTTTCAAAATTGTTAAAAAAAAAATTAAACAGACAAGATTGTTTTATCTTTTACCGTTTATCGAACCTTAAATTTTTTGTTTTCTAAGCTTATCTTAAAATACTAGTTCTTTAGTAGTATATAAACTTTAAAAGTATTATAATTTCACTTTTTTTTTTATTGTTTACTTTTATTTTTCTTCGTATCCTTGGTTCTTAAAATACCCTTTTTATTATTTGTTTAATCTCCATACGCAAATTAGTTGTACGAATAAAGCTAACAATAGCTTTCGCCCTAGACAAATTGCAGGCCTCGAGAATCGCATCCGAACCAAATGAGTAAGGGGGCGTGCGGGGGCGTGCCACCGCTCGTCAACACCTTTCGCAATAGGAAATTGGCGGGGAGGGGAATTCCGAGCGGCATGGCGATGCATACAGCGAAATATGAAATCGTTTGCCAATGCAACAGTGACGGCATCAACAAATGCTGGGCCGAAGAGGAATGGGTGGAGTCTGCAAAGTGTCAACGAACGATTTTAGCCTGCTTGTCTTTTGTTTGCTATTGGAGGCAGTGGGTGGAAATGGAAGTGGAGCTTTGACTGGTTCTGTTAAAAGGTATGGAACTGAATACAGCTTTTGTCGGGGGTCCAGCACTGGGAAGTCACTGATCCATGGCACACAATTGTCAAACAACCATGGGTGTAACAATAGCCACACTGTTGACATGGATATGAGAATGCACTTCCGGTACGGATGTTCTGACCATAAACCGTAGCCAAATATTTGATGATCGCATCCAGGGAGGGGACCTACATTTACTCTACAATATTGAGTTATATTAATCTATTTATTAAGTAAAAAACTATAAAAAATGCCATTCATTAGTTCGATTTTGATCTCCAATATTGGCGTAGCATATTAATATAATATTACTGCAAGTCGATTTACTTGCCGTATGTAACATGTATCTGAAAATTATCTTATTACAACTATTTACTTGTTTTTGTTATAGCTTGTGGTAGTCAGACCCTTGCTGCCAATCCCCCAGATGCCGACCAGAAAGGACCAGTATTTCTTAAGGAACCCACCAACCGCATTGACTTCTCCAACTCCACCGGCGCAGAGATCGAGTGCAAGGCCAGTGGCAACCCGATGCCCGAGATTATCTGGATCCGCAGCGACGGCACCGCCGTGGGAGATGTTCCCGGACTACGTCAGATCTCATCCGACGGCAAGCTGGTCTTCCCGCCGTTCCGCGCCGAGGATTACCGCCAGGAGGTCCACGCCCAGGTGTACGCCTGTCTGGCCCGCAACCAATTCGGATCCATCATCTCCCGGGACGTGCACGTGCGAGCCGGTAAGTCAACAGGGTTCAGAGGTACATTTAGGGCAGTGCAGGCTTGATTCACGATTTGTTAAATGGTTATTCAAAGTTTATTATAAGGTAATCACTTTAATTGTGACAAAAAATAAGGGTTTAAATTTAATTACATATTTAAAAGCAAATTTTAATAAATGCTATACAGTTTTTTATTGTTTTAGAAAAAGGAAAATTTTTTAAATTTTGTGATACATTTTGAAGATAAATGTACAATTGAGATGAAGGGGTAGAAGTAATATATTTTCTATATAGATGTGTTTTTTTAAGTGCGAAAAAAAGTCCAGAAGTAATTAATAATTAATTTTTTCAAGGCTTGTTATATTTAAAGAGAAAAAATAGAACAAATTATTTGCTTTAAAGGTAAAACAATTAAAAAGTCAAATATTCGAAAAACCTATTTACATATAAATTGAATAGGAAACTTGTTGAGTATGAAAACCAACTACCAGTCTTGCACTGCCCTATGTTTACCAATTATTTTGCAGCTACACCCAAATGAAGACACATCAGCGTTGGTTTCGTATCTCCTCTACTTCGCACCTCGGTTTCACGGCTGCATGTTGCCGGTTGCGATTGCGTGTCAAGTCGCTCTTTGCAGTCTTTAACCCCTTCTGTTTGACTTATTGTTGCACCGGTTGCGGCAATTAAAACAAAGTTTTCACGGGATTTCCATCGAACGTTTTCATGGGATTTCCATCGAACGTTTTGCGAGTTGCCAAAGTTTTCCGCACGCTTTCATTTTCACACACTTCATTGCCAGCATTTGCAACGTTTGGGGGAACGCAAGTTAATGCAAGTTGGCATTTTACTTTAATCGGTTCGTTCACTTCCTCTGCCAGTGTTTTGTCGGCAACTGTACCTGTCATTTGCGAATGTCTATGGTAACCTTTGACAGCTTCTCTGGAAGATGGGCCATCTCCGACGTCCCGACGACGACGACGTACACAGACACACAGATGATGATGAAATTGTCACCCTATTTAGCGCACACCGTATGGGGCTGACGGGTTGCCAGCTGATCGAGTTACGGGCCAGACTCAACTCCCTGGATATCAGCCACTTCCGCTTCCATGAAGCAGTGCCTAAATGGGCCAGACTTGAGCACATTTTAGCTAATTATGTTGGAGCCATGCCACCCGCTTACTCATCGCCGGCTGACGTGTTCCCTGGCAATTAGCCAGCACACCTAGCCCGAACACCACCTCCCGACCCGTTCGCACCCGCTCCTCAAGCCTGACATCATTATTGTCGTTTGCTTTCGCTTGCTATTAACCGGAGGAATTTATCATTTTATAGTATGCTTATGTGTGAATAAAGAGCAGAGGAGGAAAACTATTCTGTCCAGCGGGCCCGGAGCTGGTTGGCCGAAATGAGTTATGGTCTGCACCCTGAACACAAGCTGGCGGATAAAATATTTTGGTTAATTGAAATTAACTTTGCCTGCCAGGCAGCGACAAGTTGATAGTTTCGGGGTTTTTGTTTAATGAATTTCAAACCAGAACGTGGCTATAAAGCCAGACATTTCCAGGAACTTATGTAGCTCCTAGCCCCGTCCAAGGTTGAATTGTGGACTGTGGGAATTTGTACCACGCTAATCGGTAATGATTGCCCTTTTCCCAGTGGTCGCCCAGTACTACGAGGCGGACGTGAACAAGGAGCACGTGATCCGAGGCAACTCGGCAGTCATCAAGTGCCTGATTCCCTCGTTCGTGGCCGATTTCGTCGAGGTGGTATCCTGGCACACCGACGAGGAGGAGAACTACTTCCCGGGAGCGGAATACGGTGCGAACCGAACTACCCATCTACAAAGATAGTTTTGCTCTACTAAAAGCATGCTGGGGTCCCGGTTCCGAGAAATGTCACAGAAAAACCCTCCAATCCATAATTCATTCATTCCTTATTTACGTCTGAAACTCACTTTTATTTTCTCCTACCTGTTTAGTCGTTTCCCAACACTATGAAGAGGATATACACAAGGCTTTTGTCATCCGCGGCAATTCCGCCATCTTGAAATGTGATATACCGTCGTTCGTAGCCGATTTCGTGAATGTTATATCCTGGCATAGCGATGAGCAAGAGAATTTCTATCCAGGCACTGAATATGGTGTGTGATCAAGTGCCCAGAAGTACTCTCTCTGTTTGTGAGCTTTTAGAAAAATAGCACTACTTTAACCACTACTGTACAACACTACAACGGCAAACTCACAGAAACACTTGTGCACAGTGCAAGTACAGTTAACAGGCAACACTAAACAAAAATCTGTAAAAACAACACACTGAACTCAAAACGTAACTTAACTAACCAACACTGGTTAGGCATTAAATGGAATAGTTGGGAATCCTTCGCTCCTTCGTTTTCGCTTCCTCGCTACTTCAGTGTTTAGTTATCCTGAACCATTAAATTTTCGGTTGCATTACGTAAAAACGTTTATTTGATTCCTGTTATTGCTGTTTTAGTCGTTGCTCAATACTACGACACCGATGTAAATAAGGCCTATGTAATACGCGGCAATGCGGCTGTTCTGAAATGCGAAATTCCCTCCTTTGTGGCCGATTTTGTGAGCGTTGTCTCCTGGCACACAGATCAGAATGAGGACTTCCTGCCAGGCAGCGAATACGGTTTGTTCCTTAGTTTTTGATTACATTTTTCGGTTAACTTTACTTAGGGTTTGTACAGTTGCGTGACACAAACGAATTATGAATAAGTACCCTACCATTTTCCCCACTGCATCTTTTATGTTTACTTTATGCATTTATCTTCGCTATCTCGGGCGACTGCGTGTTGATGAGCCATGTTATCAGAACCATTATTAACCTCTTGGCCAGAGACTTTCTCAGGGAAGCATGATTGCGCTCAGAGCCGCATTAAATGCACTCCGCGATATTGTCTGTCGCTGTTAGAAGACACTCTCGTTTCAATTAGCTGGCTTCACATTTTCACACGCCCGCCGCACGCAAGGTTTTGATGTGGACTTGGGTTCTTAAGGCGCCCCTTATTCCCCTGCCTCCCTGTACTTTGTTATGTAATCAGTGGCTATGTGAACTCACCTTCAGTTGTGCAACAGTTCTACGAATCGGAGGTCAACAACGAGTACGTCATAAGGGGCAACGCGGCGGTGTTGAAGTGCTCGATTCCATCGTTTGTAGCGGACTTTGTACAGGTCGTATCCTGGCAGGACGAAGAGGGTCAGCTCTACGGCTCACTTGGCGATCAACAGGGAACTGGTACACATGCACAATCACAAAAGTTTAATGGTTATGTAGGATTATCCAAGCCCCATCCCGCCACCACCACACCCATCACTATTCCATCTTAGCAATTTCATTTCTTTTCGTTTGCTCCTCATAAAAACTCTTGCTTTACAGTCGTGAATCAGTATTACGAGGCTGAGGTTGTTTCCGAGTACGTTATCCGAGGAAATACTGCTGTACTAAAGTGCACTATTCCCAGTTTTGTGGCCGATTTTCTGCGAGTGGAGGCTTGGGTGGCCAGTGATGGCACTGAGTACGCTCCGGAGGAGGATTTTGGTACAGTCATCACCCGCTGAAGTAGTTAAGAAGACTTAGCCTTAAGCAGGAACCCCATTCCTTTCCCAATTCAAACTGCTTAAAACTTCTGTTTAATTTCCGATCTTTGAACTTTCTCGAACCGCAGTTGTGAATCAATTTTACGGCGCCGATATTCTGATGGAGTATGTCATTAGGGGCAATGCGGCGGTTCTCAAATGTTCCATTCCATCGTTTGTGGCGGATTTTGTGAGGGTCGAATCCTGGATAGATGAAGAGGGAACCGAGCTGCGTCCCTCTGAGAATTATGGTATTGGAACAGATTATAAAGTACTTCTACGGCAACACCTTGTGGGGGTTTCATTCCTTTCCAATCCTACCATTATCTTTTCTATATCTTTTCATTATTGCACACCTTTTGCAGTTGTCAATCAGTTTTATGAGGCAGAGATTATGACCGAGTATGTGATCAGGGGAAATGCTGCCGTTCTTAAGTGTTCGATTCCTTCATTTGTGGCCGATTTTGTTCGTGTGGAGTCATGGATCGATGACGAGGGCAATGTCTTGTCCTTTTCGGACAACTATGGTGCGATCCACAGTGTTTTTCTCATAGTTTTAGGCTTAATTTAGTGATTTCACCCATTTCATTCCCAGAATTCCACGCTTCCTCGCTTTCCCTACTTTAATTTATTATTTTCTTCGATTCAAAGTCGTTTCACAGTTCTACATAACCGAGGCCGAGAATGAGTATGTGATTAAAGGCAACGCGGCGGTGGTCAAGTGTAAAATTCCCTCGTTCGTGGCCGATTTCGTCCAGGTAGAAGCCTGGGTGGACGAGGAGGGCATTGAGTTGTGGCGCAACAATGCCACCAGCGCCTATGGTACAGTCTAATCAAAACATATTTTTGTTCGCATAAGTGTTGCAATAGGTTTTAGCCTCCACCCCTCTGATATTCCCAACCAATTTTTCACGCTTGATTTTTTTTTATTCTCTTGGCTCAGTGGTGATTCAAAGCTACGAATCGGAGGCAGACAATGAGTACGTCATTAGGGGGAACTCGGTGGTGATGAAGTGCGAGATTCCCTCGTTCGTGGCGGACTTTGTGTTGGTCGATCTCTGGCTGGACTCGGAGGGTCGCAACTACTATCCCAACAATGCCGAGGAGACGGGTACTTGGCCAGCTTTCCTTTCTATAGTTTTCCTAGGCGGCTCTGACCCCAATATCCAGCAACCTATTCCCCATGTCCTTAAGTTTTTATTTCACCAAGTTCGCTCTCATTTTCTTCAGTTGTCCACCAGTTCTACCAGACACGTGTCATCGATGAGTTTGTGCTCCGTGGCAACTCTGCCACTTTAAAGTGCCTGGTGCCTTCGTTCGTGGCAGATTTCATCGATGTAGAGGGCTGGATTGACGAGGAGGGCGTTGAGATACTCAGGCCCCTTCCAGACGACTCCATGGGTAACCGTTGATAACTTCGGTATAAGCTTGGTTAGAGTAGGAACCTTCCACCCCACAGATCCTTCCCTGCCCTGATTTTAGTTTCACACTTCCCGTCTTGCAGTGGTAAAGCAGTTTTTCGAGTCACAGGTCTACGACGAGTATGTGATCAAGGGCAACGCTGCTATTTTCAAGTGCCAAACGCCCTCCTTTGTGGCGGATCACATAGACATAACCGATTGGATCGATACCGAGGGCGAGGTCTTCACGAAGAACATAACTGGTAGGACCTAGGACCCAGAGTTCCGTAGACTTATCCGATTCGCTTAGCCACATGAATGGGGATCCCCTAGTCGACGCCACTTTTATCCTTATTATTTTACTCCCACTTCCCACTCAATCAATCTCTCCGTAAACTTGCAGTTGTGCCACAATCCTACACCGTCAATGTCATGGACGAGTCCATTCTGAGGGGCAATAGCGCCATCCTAAAGTGCCACATACCCAGTTTCGTGGCCGATTTCATAGTGGTCGATTCGTGGGTGGAGGACGAGGAGCGAGTTATCTATCCCCAGGAGGATATCGCGGAAAGCGGTAAATTAACAGACTAAGAGCTCTCGCATTGCCCACTCACTCCTCCGTAATATCCCGCGTGTCCTATCCAACTCGGTTTGCTTCGATTGGTTTCGATCTGGTCTCAATGGATCCCCCGAAGGAATCTCTTTCTCATTCAGCGCTGCTTAGGCTTTCGATTCGCCTTCAGTTCGTCTTTCTTTCTTTCTGTCCGACTTTCCTTTTTATTTTCTTTTTTATTTCCCCACCCCAGCCTCTTATTAGTTTTCCCTTCCCACAATCCATGAGTCGCTCCTGACTTGCCCGAAGAAACCGAAACCCCTTCATGTAGTTGAACGTAGCGTTGATAAATTAGCGTAGTGTAAATACATACAAAAATGCTAATAAACAGTCAATCGCCTAACAATATGTACATACTCTTCATTTCAATTTAATAATCCAAACATTGTTGTATATATCACAAGTATATACATAATATGTAATCCACATATAATATAAGATTATTGGCATTTTTGTCGGTGCATGTATAGAATAAAATAGTAGTGCCAGGGAAATTGTGGAATATCGAAATAGAAGAACCCGCAATCGATCAGAAATGTAAATGTTATTCTAATCAATCGTGTAAATAGATTACGATAAATCATTCCGTCTTGTTTATTCCACACGTTCCTTGCATTGCTGGTGTATAGTTTAATTTTAAGCATCGAATTCTGTTGAAATAAAATCGATTCTATCAAAACAAGATTGCAATAAAATCGAAATTTCAACAAAGTTCTTAAAATAAAACTGAAGGAGAACTCGAATAATTGAACTTACCCACTAAACAGTGTCTTCAAACACAATTGTAGAAATTAAAAATTGTTCAACCTAGTTAAATATAACTTTTCCTTCAGTTTCACCTCAAGACTTAGTTTTAATCATTTGAAAGTCACGTCGCATGGCCAAAAATTAGTCAAAAACTTTTTGCGCAACGAGAAATAAAACAAAAATTTAACCGAAGGAATTAAAATGCCATGTGGCTTTCAAATTTACTGGGAATAAATTCAATTAAATGCACGTTGGTTAATTGACTTTTTTCAAAAGTATTAAGTGTAAATAAAGTTAATTTGCAACGAATGCTGGCACATTACTAACATATATGTTTTATAATTGCTTCTATCTGAAACATTACGTAATCAGATGGAAAATATCTGGTGCTGCCCTCTGGAGAATTGCACATCCGTGAAGTTGGACCCGAGGATGGATACAAAAGCTACCAGTGCCGAACCAAACATCGTCTGACAGGAGAAACACGATTAAGTGCCACGAAAGGACGTTTGGTTATCACAGGTAAGTCCGCCCTGTTGGCCAATATTTTTACACGCGTCGAGCAAGGAAACTTCAGTTATTTATATTTTCAAATTTTATGTTAAAGAAAAAAACCAACATTGGTGGATTAAAAAACCCCGATAGCTGAAGTTTTCTTACTGTAGAGTAAGTTTCAAATGGTGCCATACAACATTTTTAAAACTATGTCATTCAACTTTACTTAAATATTGAATTTTAAATTAAAAATATCTGTGAAATATATTATTTGAAGCTTACTCTCCGTTAGTCTGATCAGAGTAGTTACAACTCCATTTGTAACTATTTTGAAAAGAACAACAAATGTTGGAAATAGCCCCATACACTTTTAAATTCTTTCATTAATTCAAATTGTTGTTTTGAATAAAAAGGTCATCAATTAACAAAATAAATAAGAATTACGCCCTCATTGAAGAGAGTATCCAAAAATTATCTACTACAAAAAAATTTAAGCTTATTTCCAATATTAGTTGTTCAAAACATCTTAAGTTTTTTATTTGGAAATTGCACTTGGATGAATGGAAACGTTTACAAAATCTCTGCGACTGGAGTTTCCAAATAAATCTTTCGCACATAATATAATAAAGCAACAATTTTTTAGTGCAATCAAAAAGATTTTTAGCTTAAAATCTATTTCTTTGCGCCCAATAAATTAACATCTCTATGCGAAACATATGTATGCTGCAATGAAAAGTATACTTTTAAAAATAGCTGGCCCACTTATGGCCTTAAACAAAAACTTGTTGCTTTAGCATAAGTCTAAATTGAAAACTGCCTGAATGTTGGGATAGGGTACTCGACAATGATGAGAGCTTGAAATAAAGCCGATTAGAGTAGGTGTGGTCCGTTCTCAACTAATCCAAATTAAAGGCAACGTAACAGTTAAACTATAATTCAAGTCCAATTACTTGGCAAATTTCACTTATTATGCTCTTTCGAACTGCGCCCAAGGTAAGTCACTCAACAGCTCATCTGTTCTATCATTATTTATTGGCATTATTTGTAAGGTCTTTAACCTTTATAAATTTCGCTTTATCCACAGAACCAGTTGGCAGGGTTTCACCCAAGTTTCCCAATACTCTGACGAGCAGCAGTTTCACGGGGAATGAAGGCTCTAGTCAAACCCTTCTCTGCCCCGCACAGGCCTATCCAGCCCCCTTGTTTAGGTAGGATTAATAAATCTATTCTGGCCCAGACCAACTAGCACCAGTTTCCAATTGAGACTTGTAAGAAATCCCATTCTATAATCTGCATCCCCCCTTGAAATCTTTCAAGAACCCATTGCGAGCGTTGGACCCAGACTTCTTTCTGGGAACGACATTAAAGTGGTTCAGTTTTCCGCTGGCCAAGCCACCACTTTATTGTGCCCAGCTCAGTCGTATCCAGTGCCAGTCTTTAGGTAAGACATCCGCCTATCCCAACTGAAGGTGTTCCTTTCGAGATATACTAATGGGTTATTGAATCCATTTCCCAGAGCCTGTTGGCAGTATTGGTCCCCGTTTAACCAGCGGAGATGAGTCGCGGATTCTCAGAGTTTATCTGGCAGCAAGTGCCACGCTTCTTTGTCCAGCTCAGGCATACCCAGTGCCCTTCTTTAGGTAACCCAACCCAACATTAAGGCTGTTGAACAGACTTCACTTCCGACCTTGTAACATTATATTTTCGATAGAGCCTGTCGGCAGTGTCAGTCCCCAGCTAAATGGCAATGGCAATCAGGAGCACATAACTCTCACTCGGGTTCCTACGATGGGAAGTGTAACTCTGATGTGCCCGGCTCAAGCCTACCCAGTGCCCTTTTTTAGGTAAATTTCCTAGTCCATATCCCAAACTTCAGGCAGGTGGTCAGATTTATCGAGGCTTATTCGTTTTCGATTACCTATTTTAGAGCCCGTTGGCAGTGTTGGTCCAAAGCTCACGTCTGGCGATGATTCGCGAACGGTGAAGGTTAAACTCGAGGCCAGTGTAACTCTTCTTTGTCCAGCTCAAGCTTATCCAGTGCCCGTCTATAGGTAAATTTCTGTCCCACATCAGGCAGTTTAACCTAGAATTTTTGCTAGTCTCTCAAACGCCATAATTTATTTCTAGAACCCGTTGGCAGTGTCAGTCCCAAAATCAATACGGGTGAAGACTTAAAGCATGTGAAGGGAAAGAGAGGTCAAGATTTGAGCTTACTTTGTCCAGCTCAAGCGTATCCCCAGCCTTTTTTTAGGTGAATGTTTTGTTAAAATCGTCCCTTTGGGCAGTTTCCAATTAGCTTAGCAGACTTTTCAGAAACTGAAATGTTCTCTTGCAGAACCTATTGGTAGCGTCAGTCCTAAGATTACAAATTCCGACGACCTGAAACACGTGAAGGTCAAAACATTGCATAGTTTGAGTCTTCTGTGCCCAGCTCAAGCGTATCCTCAGCCAATTTCTAGGTAAATTTAGTATACTCAGTCCAACATTCAGGTTTTGGTTAGTTACATATTTCGGAGGTCGCCGGGATAGCTTAAAATTTGCCCCTTTATAGAACCCGTTGGTAGTGTGGCGCCCAAGTTGAATTTTCTGGAGCGTTTTAAAATGATGCAGGTTCAGAGCGGCACAAGTTTCAACATTCAGTGTCCGGTTCAATCGTATCCCATGCCTGTTTTCAAGTAAGATTTCGCAAGGCTTCCCCTTTCCAAATGCATTCAGTCAGTTGCACCTTAAGTTTTTGATTCCTTAAATGTATAGAACCCGTTGGCAGTGTCCGTCCCAAAGTGAATCCACAAGACAAGCACCAGTTCATAGATGTGGAGCTTTCCAGCAGTTATTCGCTGCTTTGCATGGCTCAGTCTTTCCCAACGCCATCCTTCAGGTGGGTTTTCCTTTCCCCCAACATCAGGCAGTTTTCCTAGCTTTACCGTGACTCTCTCCATACTTTGCTCGTAGAACCCGTTGGCTCCGTCAAGCCGAAAATAAATGTCCAGGACAAGCTGCAGACACGCGAGATATCCTCGGGCAAAGGATTCGCTTTGCTATGTCCTGCGCAGTCGTATCCGATGCCTGCCCACAGGTTCGCATTGCATGCCATCAATTTGGGACACTTTACAATTTACAGGGCGTTCTCCGAATTTTAGCCAATGCAATTTAATCTACTAGGACTATCCCAGTTCAGTCAGTTAAAAATGGGGTTGTTCGGTTACTTCAGCCTTTGATTCCTTTTTCAGAGCCCATTGGCAGTGTGCCCCCAAAAGTTAGCATAGACGACGAGGTGGCCAATGCCCGTGGTTATGTGGGCAGGAGTTTGAGCCTCAAGTGTCCAGCCCAGTCGTTTCCCATTCCCGTTTATAGGTAAGGTAACAGCCAAAAGGTCCTGTTTTATTTTAAATCAATCTTGCTCAACATGCAGCGCAGCTTTCAATACTTTGTTTTGGATATTTTGGCTACTATTGAATCCTCTAATTTATTATATTCCCCATAGAACCCGTGGCTTCTGTGCCTCCAAAGTTAAATCTCCTAGAAAGAGTTCGCACAATGGAGGTTGCCTTGGGGGCTACATATGCAATGCAGTGTCCTGGTCAGGCTTTTCCCGTGCCCATAAATAGGTAAACCTATCCCAACTTCAATTCAGACAGATCTTAGCTGTAGGTTTCTCAAGATTTTTATTGTACTAAAATGTTTTAGAACCCATTGGCTCAGTGCCACCGAAAATCAACAACATCAACGATAAGTTCCAACTGGTGCAGGTTCAATTGGAAAGCGACTTTTCCATGCAATGTCCAGGGCAAGCATATCCTGTTCCGGTTGTTAGGTGGGTGTCCTTCCATTCCAGCATTTCAGGTGGTTTTTATTTTTTTAGAATATTGCACCTAAATTAGATTTCTTTGAATATTTAGAGCCTATTGGATCTGTTCCGCCCAAGATTACAAGTCTGCACGATAAGTTTCAAGTGCTGCAAGTGAAGCTGTCAGAGGATTTTTCCATGCAATGTCCTGGCCAGGCATACCCAGTGCCCATCGTTAGGTTATCTCCGATACCCTTGACCAACATTCAGTTAAAATTGAGATATAACTAACGAGAGTTTTATTTGTAAATCAGAACCCGTGGGCTCAGTTGCACCCAAAGTGGATACTCGCGATGAGTTTACATTTGCCAGGACTCGTTCGGGATCGTCCAAGGCTCTTATTTGTCCTGCTCAGTCGTACCCCATGCCGTTCTTTAGGTAATAGCCTAGACCAACATTCAGGCTTACATTTCGATGTCAGCTCAAATATGAACTCTTTCCTAGAACCTGTTGGTAGTGTGGCGCCCAAAGTTGATATAAAAGACGAGATTAACTACGCTCGTGCAGCTTTGGGTGAGAGTCTTTCGATAGTTTGTCCAGCTCAGTCTTATCCAGTGCCTGCCTTTCGGTGAGTGGCTTAAAGGTTTGCCCCAACATTTAGACAGCTTATCAAGAGTTAAGGGAATACAACCTCATGATAAATCTTCATAGAGCCTGTGGGCAGTGTAGCTCCCAAAGTGGATCCCAACGACCGGATCAAGTGGATTGACAAACCAGAAGGCACCTCCCTAAATTTGCTTTGCCCAGCTCAGTCATTTCCCATGCCAAGTGCCCGGTAAGCTTTCAGCTCAGGCAGTTTTCTTAAAAGGACATAGATTTTAGGTAGCACTGTAGGATGTTATAAGTTACTTATATTATTTGCAGAGCCTGTGGGCAGTGTCGCTCCCAAAGTGGATGTAAAAGACCGAATAACTTGGTTAGACAAACCTCGTGGTCGGGCTTTGAACCTGCTGTGTCCAGCTCAATCGTATCCCATGCCAGCATATAGGTAGGAATTCTTTTGAGTTCCCCTTTCTCAGGCAGTTTTCGTTAGTTAAGACTGGATTTCTAAGCCACTATCTCACAATCGATTTCAGAACCCGTGGGCAGTGTGGCGCCCAAGGTCGATATGCACGATAAGATGGACTTTACGATTAGAAACTCGAATAAGTCCTTGAATTTGTTCTGCAAGGCTCAAGGCTTCCCCATGCCAGCGTTTAGGTAAAGAAATTGTTGAGAACCTCCTAACATATCAGGCTTTTAGTGTTGGCCATTCATTAAAACGTCATTTTCAGAGCCTGTTGGCAGTGTGGCGCCCAAAGTTGATATGCAGGATAAATTTGGTGTTAATATCAGAGCCTCGAAAAACTCACTGAACTTATTATGCAAGGCTCAGGGATATCCAATGCCAGCTTTTAGGTAAAAACATTGTTGAGTACTGCCCATCAGATCAGGTTTTCCTTTTAAGAAGACTGCTTTAGACTTTGGAACCTATAATTTCAGAACCCGTTGGCAGTGTCGCGCCTAAAGTTGAAATTAAAGATAAAGTGGGCATTTTTGTGGCCAAGTCTAATGGCTCACTGGCTTTACTTTGCCCAGCTCAATCATATCCAGTCCCAGCCTATAGGTAAAGTCCTAAATACACGTTGTCCTGTACGTAAACCCATTCAGTCAGATTATTTGAAATAAAACTAATACCAAACCTCTCACAGAACCGATCGGTAGTGTTGCGCCGAGAGTTAATCGAAAGGATGAGTTTAATCACGATCGCATCAAAAGCTATAAGACCATTGCCATTCAGTGTCCTGCTCAATCATATCCAGTGCCTGTTTATAGGTAATGTCGAGTGCCCAGGCTTCCATCCTCTGGTAGTTTTCATTGGCTAAATGGGTTTTACATTAAATAAACATTTTAGAGCCTGTTGGAAGTGTAGCGCCCAAAGTGAACAAAAACGATGAGTTTAGCCACGATCGAATCGCCAATGGTGGCATTGTGGCACTCCGTTGTCCTGCCCAATCCTTTCCAGTGCCCTTTTATAGGTGGGTCATTGTCGAGATTCTAGTTCCTCATTACGTTAAGGCAGTTTGTTATTAGTCTTGATAATCCCCATACCCAAAACTCTAGAGCCTGTGGGCAGCGTGGCGCCACGTGTCAATAAAAAGGACGGATTCAGCCACGACAGCATCCGACGGGGCAGGACAATAGCCATTTTCTGCCCTGCTCAAGCCTACCCCGTGCCTTTCTATAGGTAACTTGTTGCCAATATCTACAAGCCGTCGAATTATTCGGCTTGTCCAAAGTTTTCCAATTACAAGTGAGCCGAGATTAGGTCACCAAGCCTCATTGGCTGCAAACTCTAATTAGCTTTGTGTCCAGAACTTCCGCTCGATTTAACCCACTCAGTGTCACGCAAACCTGAGACAAGGTCCCCACTCCTCACAAAACTTATTTGAGTGACAGGTAAATTTTATTATTGTCGAGTAACTTGGGCAGTTTTCAAAGTTGGCTTAGGTTTGTGGTCCTCACCTCTCGCTTTCCCTGTTGATTATAGAGCCTGTCGGCAGCGTACCTCCCAAAATTAGTGTTGGTGAGCGTCGCAAAGATGCCGAAGTTCCCCAGCAGGGAGACTTGAGCATATTTTGTCCGGCGCAATCCTATCCAGTACCGGCATTCAGGTGAGACCCGCACCAATATTCCTCAGGCAGTTTTTATTTGAAGAGTTGATTCGTTGATTGTCATAAATAATTTTCTTTTAGAGCCTGTGGCCAGTGTAGGTCCTAAAATCAGTGTGGGTGAGCGACTTAAGGACGCGGGGGCACTGTCCAAAGCCACCTTGACCCTCTTTTGTCCAGCTCAATCTTACCCGGTGCCATCGTTTAGGTAATCCCAAACCATTCAGGCAGATTTCTAGATTAGCTTTTTTCACTCATTTTTAACTAAATTGACAAAAACTTGTTTAGAACCTGTGGGCAGTGTTGCGCCAAAAATCAGTGTAGAGAATCGACTGAAAAGTGCCGAAGCTCGTCTGTCCTCCAGTTGTACGCTCTTTTGTCCTGGTCAAGCCTATCCTGTTCCCTTTTTTAGGTAAATCCTTTGGGCAGTTTTCATGTTTATCCTTTCTTTGTTTTTTACATTCCTTTACGTATCTTATAGAACCTGTTGGCAGTGTGGGGCCAAGACTCACTTCCGGCGATAAGACCCGAAATGTTGATATAGCACTAGGCGGCAGTGGAACCTTGCTTTGTCCCGCTCAGGCTTATCCGGTTCCATTTTTCAGGTGTTTCCCCGCAGTTATTCAGGCAGTTTTCGATAGGGATTGTGTTTTAAACAGTTTGAGAACGTTATGACTTATTTTTTCAGAGCCCGTTAGTGGGGCTGCTCCCAGGGTTGCGCTTATTCAAAAAACAAATATTGAATACGTACGATTGGGCAGAATTGTTGCCATAATGTGTCCAGCTCAAGGTTTTCCGGTACCGGCCTTTAGGTAATCCCGAAGTTCAGAGAGTTTTCAATTTCCATTCTTCTTTTCTATTTAATATTGGTTTCATATAATCTCTTTAGAACCCATTAGCAGTACAGTGCCTAAGGTGATATCACTGGCAAAGTTCGATATGAAGACCTATTCCGGTTCTTCAACTCTGGCGCTTTTATGTCCTGCTCAGGGATATCCAGTGCCAGTGTTTAGGTAAACCTATAATAAATTCAGAAATAAGAAACATTCAGGCAGTGGGGTATGGTGTGAAATGGACAAGTTTTACATTTTGCTTAAAATATTTTTTAGAGCCGGTTTCTAGCACTGCTCCCAAGGTGCCACCTCTGCAGTCCCGACCTTTAGTAGTGCCCGGCCACACCGATCTCTCGATTTTGTGCCCAGCCCAGGGTTATCCCGCTCCCAGTTTTAGGTTGGTTTACTCTTAAATAGGAGCAGTTCTTTGAATAATTATTTGACCTATGATAAGCTTTCCGTATTCAGGCAGTTTTAATATAAAGAGTTTTGCCTTTAGCTTTAAAAATGTTTTCATTTCATTTTCGTAGAGCCAATTAGCAGTAGTCCGCCAAAGATAAACGCCCTTACATATAAGCCCAACATAGTGGAATCTACGGCGTCCACCGCCATACTTTGTCCAGCGCAGGGTTACCCGGCTCCCAGTTTTAGGTGGGTTCTATACCAACATCAGGCTTAAGTTTCAACTTCTTTCAAAAACGTTTATCCTTTCAAAAAAACCAAACTTTGTATATTTTAAACTTCAGAGCCCGTTGGTGGTAAGGCTCCAACTCTGCTCTCCAATGACATTAAGCGCTCTTGGATCGAGCGGATGCTGTCCACCAATCTAGCCCTGTTTTGCCCAGCCCAGGCTTTTCCAGTTCCCGCTTTTAGGTTAGACAAAAATCGAAGTCTAAACATTTTTAGAAAACAAAGTCCTATCAAATCATTTAAGGTTATTGAAATTTATGAACTTCAGTGAGGTAACCAAAATGTTTATGAAAATACCTTAAATCATTCCAGTAGAAATAATAGCAGTTACTATTTGATCGCTTGAATAATGATATTTTTGACATATACTAGGACTTATACTAGGCCGGCAAAGTTCAAATTCCACTACCAACTTTTGGTGTGTAGTGTTGCACTCTTAAACCAACATCAGGCTTAGTTTCCGTTTTATACACGGGTTAATACTTTGTAATAAACTCTTCACAGAGCCTATTTCGAGCACTGCTCCCAGAACTCCTGCTCTAGTTCAGAAACCTCTGGAATTGCTAGAAGGACACTCTATATCCTTGTTGTGCCCGGCCCAGGGGTTTCCGGCTCCTAGTTTTCGGTAAGCAGAAGTCGTATTTTGTCCAACAAAATTAGTTTGGGAGTTTAGAAAACGTACGGATGTGACGAATTAAGAAAATAATTTCTATAAGTTATAGGGGGTCAAAACACATACAGTTTTAGATTAATTTTGTCAAAAGCAATATTTTCATTCGGTAAAAGTAAACGCATTGTAAGAATTCCCCATGCCAATAAATTCATCAGTTTTCGCTGCAGTAAAGGATCCCATTGAGGAAGAGATTTAACCCCGTCCCAAACATTTTAGCTATTCCCAAAACACACCAAAATGTATCTCTTTCCCCAGAACCCATTTCGGCCAAGGCCCCCGTTCTTTCGGTGGACACCAAGTGGTCCGGAATCGAGAGAAATTCCGGAATGGACATAGTTTTGCTTTGTCCCGCCCAGGCATATCCGGTGCCCATTAGCAGGTTAGATTCTTCAGCCCTTTTTAGAGCGTTCCGCGACGTGACATTAATTATACATGAGAAGCGTGAACTTTTACCCCACGTTTTGGTGCTATGCGAGGGGGAAATGGGTGTTATCGAGGGGCGGAGGGTCCATTCATAAAAATGCGCGCGCAAAGCAAAACACAAGCAAAATAGGCGCGCACCCACACTCTCGTACGCAGAAAAGTAAGCTACGTAAACAAACCATAGACGGAATGGCAAAAAGAGGGAATCGTCAAAACAACAGCAGGCATGTGTGGGTGCTGCCACTTCCCCCTTTTCTTTTGCACTGGTGTGAGTGGGAAGTTTGTAAACAAACTCGGCTCAGCTGTTTCTCACTTCGCTCTCTCTCTCAGTCTCTCTCTCTCGTACGACACCGCGCATGCTTGGCATCCACAAGAAATTTCCCAAACAATTACCCCTCCGAAACTCGTGTGGACCGCATCTATCTCGCTCGCACACCCGTTCATGAATGAACGCACGTTTTTGGGTCAACAACCGTTGGTTTGTGCCACTTTCTTGAGGTCGAATGACATTGAAAGGGGGCGGGATGGGTGCTGGTGACCTCCACTTGTTGCGCGCTCAGCTGATTTTGGCCCTATGTCTGCTTTTGCGCATGTCTGTGGCCTTAACTTTGACCGAAATGGAATATGCATTATTTACTTTTGACCCACCGTCACTGCGCTTCTTCTTTCGCTTCTTTTCGGCTTAGTTGCTAACGTTTTTCGGTGTGATTCGGGTCAGGTTCAGATCGGAAGGTCACGTCCAATGCCTAAGTGAAAGTTTGCGGCATCGAATTAAATAGAAAGCACTTGTGGACTTTCGTCGACCCCCAAAGTAACATTCAGTCAGTTTATTGTTTGCGTTTAGGTTAATTATTAGGTGACTTCATTTACAGAGCCCGTTGGCGCCAAGGCCCCGACCTTTTCCCTCGAGTACAAGCTCATCGAGGTGGAAAAGTCAAAGGGCTCGGCTTTTGCTCTTCTCTGCCAGGCACAAGCCTTTCCAGTGCCTATTATTAGGTGAGCGACTCAGTTCCACATTCAGAGCAGTTACACAATATATGTACATATGCAGTTTTTATAAATCGATTCATATTATTACCTGTAACTTCCCAGAACCCATTGGTTCCAAGGCCCCAGCAGTGCCAACAGGAGTGCTAGCATTCCAGCAAAACGTTCCATTGCATTCCACTTTTGCCATGCTCTGTCAGGCTCAGGCATTTCCAGTCCCTGTTTTTAGGTAAAGCCCTTAAGAAAAATTATTTTTTTCGAGAATTGTTTGCTGTTAATGGTTGGGTCGCAGCATTATCTCTGTGTATTAAGATAATAACAATATCAGTTAGCTTTGAATTAAATTTATTTATATGATATTTAAGTTTACCAAAGAACTTAGTCATTGAAAAAAATTAAAATAAAATGCGTAACATTACATGCGAGTAAACAGAATTTTCATTTTAATGTTAGTTAAAATATCCAGGCAGTGTTCTTTTTGTGAGTCCTTCCTTCGTCGAAATGATTTTCATTTTTTTTTACCTTTTAGAACCTGTGGGATTTAAGGCCCCGAGTTTTCCTAGTGTGGCCTCAACATTTACCATTCAGACGCCCCAAAACAGCGAACTGGCCCTCACCTGCGAGGCCCAATCATATCCTGTGCCCATATTTAGGTAGTTAAATCCTTCATTAGTTTAACAAGGGCCAACGCTGCTTAACTGGTTCTGTGTAGGGTTAAATTTCAAATACCAAGTTCCTGAATTAAATTTGTTTATTTTAGAGCCCGTAGGGGCAAAGGCTCCGACCTTTTCGAGTGACTCCAAGGGCAGCATATTCGAGCGTACGATTCATGCCAGTTTTGCCCTGTTGTGCCAGGCTCAGGCTTTTCCCGTTCCCATCATTAGGCAAGTTTCAACGAAAGCTTAAAACATTTATGAGTACTTTGCAGAACCCATTGGAGCCAGGGCTCCAACGTTTTCCTCCGACTACAACTCGTTTTCCTACGCTCGTGCTGTGGGTCAGAGTTTCGCGATGCTCTGCCAGGCCCAAGCGTTTCCAGTTCCCATTATGAGGTTAGCTCAGATCTCGATTTTATCAGGCGGTTTTCATAGATTTCTTTCAGTCATAGCAACTACAATTGTAAAACTTCACATAATTTCAGAGCCTATCGGTGCCAGAGCTCCCACTTTTCAACGGATTCCAACTCATTTTCCTACTCACGTTCTGTGGGCCAGAGTTTTGCGCTGCTTTGTCAGGCTCAGGCATATCCGGTTCCCGTTATGAGGTTAGCAAATGGAGTCTGTTACTTTCAGGCAGTTTTCGAAAACACAAGACGTATTATATGAAATATAAATGTAAATGCCCAATAATTGCTTACAGAACCGATTGGCGCTAGAGCTCCTACATTTTCAACGGATTCGAACATATTTTCCTATATTCGGCCAGTGGGTCACAGCTTTGCATTACTTTGTCAGGCTCAGGCTTATCCAGTACCTGCTATGAGGTAGTTTATATTTTAAACCCAAATCCATTCAGGCAGTTTACTAGTTGCTCTCTAAGAACTCTCCTTAGTCATTTAACTTTAACTTGCAGAGCCTGTTGGTGCCAAGGCTCCAACCTTTGCCACTGTTTCAAAGATTTCCAGTCTACTCGGCGCAAGTTCGAGTGATATTGTACTGATGTGCCAGGCACAAGCGTTTCCAGTTCCCTATACTCGGTAATTTCAAGCAATTCAGTCAGTTTAGGGGTCTTCTCTTTTATTTTTCCCAGAACCCGTGAGTGCCAAGGGTCCCACCTTTGCTTCCGATATGAAAAGCTATACGTTCGTGCGTAACTTTGGTCAGAGTTTCGCGCTTCTCTGTCAGGCACAGGCCTATCCAGTGCCTCTTATAAGGTAGCATTAAAAAGACATACTATAAGACCTTTTTCTTTTAAGCCCCTTCTGAAACATTTTGTTATTCTTGTTTGTAGAGCCAGTTGGCGCCAAAGCTCCCACTTTCTCGGGCGAGTCGAAGAGTTTCACATTTGTCAAAGAGATATCCACTAGTTTTGCCCTGCTTTGCCAGGCTCAGGCATTTCCAGTACCCATAATCAGGTTAGTTCAACATTCGGGCAGTTAAATTCTTGACAGAGGGTGCATCCTTACACAAGCGACAATGTTTTGCAGAACCTGTTGGCAGTGTGTCCCCTAAAATATCCGGTGGGAGGCTGCAGGAAATTACAAAGTCAGCGGGCACTGACTTGGCTGTTTTGTGTCTCGGCCAATCGTTTCCCACACCCGCGTTTAGGTAAAAAGGCAATTAACAATCGTAAACAACATTCAGGCAGATAGAAGCATTCGTATTTAAATACTCATCGAACACTGATTAATTTCAGAGCCCATTGGTAGTGTAGCCCCTACTATATCGGGAGATCGTTTGCAGGAGCAGACCCAGAAATCGGGCCATAGTTTTTCTATTCTTTGCCAAGGACAGGCGTATCCCCATCCCGTTTTTAGGTACAATTATTTCGTGTAATCAAACGAGATATTCAGGCAGTTGTATTGAAAAGATAGATTCACCTTGTGTTGCCCAAATATTCTTGATATATACATACCACACTTTTCAGGACCTGTTGGCCTTGTAAAGCCCCGCATTTCAGTAAAGAGCATTGAGATCAATGAGGTGCCCCTCCAGGGCACATTTGTAGGACATTGTCCTGGACAGGGCTACCCAGTACCGGTTTATAGGTAGTTTATTAGGTTTCCCTTACTAGGTCGAGGTTAGGGCTTTCCCAATCCCCAAAAAGTGGTGCACAGAATGAGCAGTAAATTGAAAATAAATGCATTTCTTCAAGGTAAGTAAGATCTATCTCCAGGCGAGGATAAGGTAAGTAGCTCGGATCTCGGACTCCAAAATTTCTGCTGCTTAGACTGCCTCACTCTGTGCCCACTTGTTTCCAATGCCAACTTTATCCCTCGAACTCCCTATTAACACTCTCCTATCGTTCCAGATGGTACAAGTTCATCGAAGGAACAACCCGCAAGCAGGCTGTCGTATTGAGTGATCGTGTGAAGCAGGTTTCCGGCACTCTAATCATCAAGGACGCGGTTGTCGAGGACTCTGGCAAATACCTGTGCGTGGTTAACAACTCTGTGGGAGGTGAAAGCGTTGAGACCGTGCTGACTGTAACTGCTCCGCTTTCCGCCAAGATCGATCCCCCCACCCAGACCGTTGACTTCGGACGTCCCGCCGTTTTCACTTGCCAGTACACCGGAAATCCCATCAAGACCGTGAGTTGGATGAAGGACGGCAAGGCCATCGGACACAGCGAACCTGTTCTGCGCATCGAATCCGTGAAGAAGGAGGATAAGGGCATGTACCAGTGCTTCGTGAGGAACGACCAGGAGTCGGCGGAGGCCAGTGCCGAGCTGAAGCTCGGAGGACGCTTCGACCCACCCGTCATCCGACAGGCCTTCCAGGAAGAGACCATGGAACCCGGCCCAAGTGTGTTCCTCAAGTGCGTCGCCGGTGGCAACCCCACTCCCGAAATCTCCTGGGAGCTCGACGGAAAGAAGATCGCCAACAACGATCGCTACCAAGTGGGACAGTATGTGACGGTCAACGGGGATGTGGTTTCCTACCTGAACATTACCTCAGTTCACGCCAACGACGGAGGTCTGTACAAGTGCATTGCCAAGAGCAAAGTGGGCATCGCTGAGCACTCGGCCAAGTTGAATGTTTACGGACTACCCTACATCCGTCAGATGGAGAAGAAGGCGATCGTGGCCGGCGAGACCCTCATTGTCACCTGCCCCGTAGCTGGTTACCCCATCGACTCGATTGTTTGGGAGCGAGGTGAGCAGTGTTTGCTGTTTTAGTAAACAAAAAGAACAAAAAAAAAAAAAAAATATTAAATGTATTAAATGTTCCAACAATGGGAAAGGTTTTTAACTCCATTTGAAGTTAATTAGAATTCTTATTCTAAAACGGTGTAAACCTTCTTCCCTTCCTTAGACAACCGTGCCTTGCCCATCAACCGCAAACAGAAGGTCTTCCCCAACGGAACTCTGATCATTGAGAATGTGGAACGAAACTCAGACCAGGCGACCTACACCTGCGTGGCCAAGAACCAGGAAGGATACTCCGCCCGCGGATCACTGGAAGTGCAAGTCATGGGTAAGTCAAATATTCCAACTCTGGCCCAGACTCCCCCTGAATTTCAGGTTGAGCTCTGGTCGATGTTACTCTTTGTGGGCGGGTTCTAGAATTTCAGCGTCATCGATGGTCGCTAGTCCTTCGCTCAATCGAAACTCCAAACCCTTCGATCAGTTCCACCGCAGGTTGTACCCTTCGACTTCGGAGAGGAGACCATCAACATGAATGACATGGTCTCTGCCACATGCACAGTGAACAAGGGTGACACTCCACTGGAGCTGTACTGGACCACAGCTCCGGATCCCACGACGGGCGTGGGTCGTCTGATGTCCAACGACGGCATCCTGATCACCAAGACGACGCAGCGCATCAGCATGCTGAGCATCGAGTCCGTGCACGCCCGTCATCGGGCCAACTACACATGTGTCGCTAGGAATGCTGCCGGGGTCATTTACCACACAGCGGAGTTGAGGGTTAACGGTGCGGTGTTCCACTCTTCGACTCGTAGATTGATTAGTTCTTTGGTTTTTGAGTTCCGTTACCTTGACCCCCCTCGCTTCCTCGCCCCCTTCACAGTGCTGCCCCAGATCGTGCCATTCGACTTCGGCGAGGAGAGCGTCAACGAGCTGGACATGGTCTCGGCCTCCTGCACGGTGAACAAGGGCGACCTGCCCATCGACGTGGCGTGGACGAAGAACGGCGGTCGGGTGTACACCAACGATGGCATCGTGGTGACCAAGACCAGCACTCGGATGAGTGTCCTGAGCATCGAGTCCGCGAGGGCGCGCCATGCCGGGAACTACTCCTGCGTGGCCACCAACAATGCGGGCGAGACCCGTCAGTGGGCGGTCCTTGCTGTGAATGGTTAATAGCCTCGAAGTCCGCTCCTAGGAGCTTTTGATTTTCTTTGGTTCTCTTTCGTTAACCCCACATCCCCCACCCAGTCTTGCCCCAGGTCGTGCCCTTTGACTTTGGTGAGGAGAGCATCAACGAGTTGGACATGGTCTCGGCTTCGTGCACGGTGAACAAGGGCGACCTGCCCGTGGACATCTACTGGACTAAGAACGGAGGTCGAGTCTACACCAACGACGGTCTGATCGTGACCAGGAACAGTCAGCGTCTGAGTGTCTTGAGCATTGAGTCCGTGCGAGCCCGTCATGCGGGAAACTATTCCTGCGTGGCCACCAACAATGCGGGAGCCATCACCCAGTCCGCCATGCTGGCAGTCAATGGTTATTGTCCATCTACGAAGACTTTTTCTTAAGTTTTGTTTTGCCTTCGTTTTCTCCCTCTCCAGTCCTGCCCCAAATAATGCCCTTCGATTTTGGTGAGGATGTGATCAACGAACTTGACATGGTGTCCGCCTATTGCACCGTAAACCGGGGGGATCTTCCCGTCGATATTGCCTGGACCAAGAACGGCGGTCGCGTGTACACCAATGACGGCTTGATCGTCACCCGGAACAGCCAACGCATCAGCGTTCTAAGCATCGAGTCCGTGAGGGCCCGACATGCCGGGAATTATTCCTGCGTTGCCACCAACAACGCCGGGGAAACACGACAATCCGCAATCCTAGCTGTCAATGGTTAACGCCTTAAAGCTCTTGAATTCGCTTTGTTCCTTGTTCGTTTGATTTTCGTTTCGTTCTGAACCTTTTCCTTCACTTCCTTTCACTTCCCTCCATTGCCGTGCAGTTCCACCTTCGATAGCCCCGTTTTCTTTTGGCGATGATCCGGTGAACACGGGCGAGAATGCCGGAGTGCAGTGCATGGTGCAGAAGGGCGACGTGCCCATCACCATCAAATGGACTCTGAACTCGCGTCCAATCATCAACGGAGAGGAGGGCATTACCATCTTAAAGCTTTCTCCCAAGACGAGTGTTTTGAATATAGCCGCCGTCGAGCAGAATCATCGCGGAGTCTTCAAGTGCATTGCTGAAAATAAAGCGGGCTCTAGTTTCACCACTTCGGAGCTGAAAGTCAACGGTACACGGATGCAGCAACCTCCCTCACAGCACTTTTTATTTATTTCAATTATATTTTTATTTTATTTTAATTTTATTTAATCCTTTCGAATTCTACAGTACCCCCTCAAGTGTCGCCCTTTAATTTCGGCAGTGAAGTCTTGAATATGGGTGATGTCTTAAGCATCACTTGTGTCGTTCTTAAGGGTGACTTACCCCTTAAAATTCATTGGTCTCTGAATGATGAGGCTGTGGAAACTGGTGTAAATGGATTCACAGTGATGCAGTTGAACCCACGCACCAGTTACCTGAGTGTGGATGCACTGGAGGCCAAACACCGGGGCTCCTACAGTTGTGTGGCCCAGAATATGGCGGGTCGAGCGATTTATTCCGCTGATCTGCAAGTGAATGGTTGGTCAAACCTCCCTTTGGATCCCTTTGTATCCGTCTGTAAAGTTGCTTTCTACTAACACGAACCTGGTTTATTTGGTGGCTAAGAGCTATGTTGACTTCAAGAGACTTAAAGGATTTCCCTCTGTAGTTGCACCACAGATCAGTCCATTTTTCTTTGGTGATGAGCCCTTGAATCGCGGGGAAGTGGCGAGTGTAACCTGCGTGGTTCCCAAGGGTGACCTGCCCCTCGATATCTATTGGACTTTAAACTCCGCTCTCATTGTAAATGGAGAGCTTGGATTCACGTTGGTTCGACTGAATAAGCGGACCAGTTCGCTGAATGTTGACTCATTAGAGGCTGTCCATCGGGGCAGCTACAAATGCATTGCTAACAACTCAGCCGGATATGCTGAATACGTTTCCACTCTAGATGTGAACGGTTTGTCTAGATCTAATTTTGTTTAATTTTAGAATTTTATTTTATGTTGTTTACATACTTTGATTTCCTCTTCCTCATCTCTATTTCTCTGAAAGTTCCTCCACAAATTCAACCCTTTGACTTTGGAGTTGAGCCAGCAAATACTGGCGAAATGGCTGGTGGTTTTTGCATGGTTCCGAAGGGTGACCTTCCCATGGAGATCCGCTGGACCTTGAATTCAGCACCCATCATAACCGGTGAACACGGATTTTCCCTGTCGCGTCTAAATCCGCGCACCAGCTCTTTGAGCATCGATTCACTCGAAGCCAGACATCGAGGATTGTACAAATGCATTGCCTCTAACAAGGCGGGCAGCACTGAATACAGTGCTGAATTGCACGTGAATGGTCATTACTCATATCATACTCATAACTATTAGTTAAAATTTTATTTTATTTTCCTGATTTTTAATCGTTTGCCACTCACTTCCCACCCTTCAAGTGCCGCCCCAGGTTTTGCCCTTCAGTTTCGGCGAATCTGCCGCCGATGTGGGCGATATTGCGAGTGCCAATTGTGTGGTGCCCAAGGGAGATCTGCCCCTGGAGATCAGGTGGTCCCTCAACTCGGCTCCTATAATTAACGGCGAGAACGGTTTCACCTTGGTGCGTTTGAATAAACGCACAAGTCTCTTGAATATTGATTCGTTGAACGCATTTCATCGAGGTGTCTACAAGTGCATAGCCACAAATGAAGCTGGAACCAGTGAATACGTGGCTGAGTTACAAGTGAATGGTTTGTCCCAACATGAAATACAAAAATATCTGCAAATAAGAGCACGCTTACTATCTGTATTGTCCTCACTTAGTGTTGTCTGTTGGTTCTGGTGTTGGAGCTCTGAGCGGCTTTTTATTACATATACCTATATACCTGCTAAATAATGGAGTGTTCTTGCTGTTTGTAGAGAGTCAGAGCTTATTAGAAAGATTTCAGTATCAGCAAAATTAACAGGATAACCTGAAAAGCTGTTTTGTCATATTGATGAATGGAGTAAGATCTAGATTCCTACCCCCTTTACTGTCTAGTGCCCCCTCAGGTCATGCCCTTTGTTTTTGGAGAGGAGCCTTCCAACTACGGCGATAGTACCGCAGTGCAATGCATGGTCTTCAAGGGGGACACTCCACTCCAACTGCACTGGACTCTGAATGGACAACCAATAACCAACGAACACGTCGGAATCCGGATCATCAAAATGTCTCCCAAATTAAGTTCTTTAAGCATCGACTCTATCAATGGAAATCACCGAGGGCTGTTCAAGTGCATAGCCACCAATGCGGCTGGGGTTTCTGAGCAAAGCGCCGAACTGGTTGTCAATGGTTAATACGCAGTCAAAATATGTGTTTTCAGTTATGTTTCTCTCTTTTTGTTTTCCTATTCCGAACTCCTATTTCCTTTTGAACGGTCTAGTACCGCCTCAAATCCGACCCTTTGACTTTGGCGACGAGGCTTCCAACTCAGGCGAGACCATGGGCATCCAGTGCACCGTGATCAAGGGGGATCTGCCATCAACATTACCTGGGTTCTTAATAACCACACCCTTAACAGTGGTGACTTCGACGTGGTGATCGGTAGAATGTCCAGCAAGTCGAGCACCTTGAACATCGACTATATAGCAGCCGAACACCGTGGGCTCTACACCTGCTTGGCTCGCAATCAAGCGGGCGAGAGCAGCTACAGTGCGGAGCTGAAAGTCAATGGTTACTACCCGTTCAATCTCCAATTTAGAGCCTAGTGCTTATTTTGATTTGTTAACTAACTAATTTTGAATGTCATCCCTCCACCCATCCCAGTCCTGCCCAGCATTCATCCCTTCAGCTTCGACGCCGAGGCCAACGAAGGTGACAGTGTTCAGTTGACTTGCCAAAGGCGATCTCCCCTTGAGAATTCGTTGGACCCACAATGGCTTACCCCTTTTTACACATCTGGGGGTGATGGCCAGCAAAATCGGGGACCGAATCAGCCTTCTCACGGTGGAATCGGTGAAGGCAGCCAATTCGGGGAACTACAGCTGCGTGGCGAGCAACAATGCGGGGAACGTGAGCTCAAGTGCCGAGCTGCTCGTCAATGGTTACTGAAATACTTTCTGTACACTTATATTATAGTTCCGTTATTTGAGATAATTTGACACCCAACCCCAAACAACACTTACTTCCTGTAGTTCTGCCCCAAATTGTGCCCTTCGCTTACGATGACCTAATCAACATGGGCGACTCGATCGACTTGTTCTGCCAAATCCAAAAGGGCGACCGCCCCATCAAGGTGCACTGGAGTTTCGAGCGGAGTGCCGGAGACTCCGGCTTCGACCAGTTGCAGCCTCAAATGCGAACGAATCGCATCAGTGGCAAGACGAGCATGCTGTCCATTCCGAGTGCCAGTCCAGCTCACACCGGAAAATACACCTGCATAGCCAGCAATGCGGCTGGAACGACCACCTATAGCGTTGATCTCACAGTGAACGGTACTAAAATCGACATATAGCGAATACCTATAGCGTTGGTCTTACTAATCGATTGTATCTTGAAGTACTCTCTAATGGTTGCGGTTACCGAAAGTCTTGACTGTTTGCGTTGCTACTAATCTAACCCCATTTCTCTAACTCCATCTGTCTAACTGAGCCTGCGAGGTTTACTGTGAACTGTTCTTGCATTTTGAACTTACCTATTTGGTCCTTGACTTCCACCCCCACAAGTTGCACCCAAGATAGCGTCCTTTGACTTCGGGGAGGAGCCTCTGAACTACGGAGAACCTGCGTCCGTGCAGTGCACCATTTTGGGTGGCGACCTGCCCATGAATGTCACCTGGCTGCTGAACAACGCCACCATCGATAGCTTCCATGACATATCCTTCTCGCGGATCGGGAAGAGGATCAATGTGCTCTCGATTGAGTCCGTTTCCGCGCATCATGCGGGTTTTTATTCGTGTCACGCGCAGAACAAGGCCGGAATCACGGCCCACTCGGCACGGCTGATTGTGAATGGTTAGCTTACTCATTTGGTTGGATTACTCATTTAGATATAAGATTTTTGCGCACAACTTATCATTTTCTTGTGTTGATTTGCATACCTTTGAACCCCAATCTCAACTATTCTCAGTTCTACCAAAAATAAGTCCCTTTAACTTCGGGGAGGAGTCCATGAGTTACGGCGAGTTTGTAAATGTGCAGTGCACCATTTCGGGTGGTGATTTGCCTGTGAACATCACCTGGACCCTGAACAATCAGCCCTTCGAAGATTACCTAGAAATACTGACTACCAAGCGCGGCAAGCGCATCAACGAGTTGACAATCGAGGCGGTGTCGGCCAAACATGCCGGGAATTATTCCTGCATAGCCGAAAACAGAGCCGGAATTGTCAATCACACGGCCGAGCTGAAAGTGAATGGTTAATACTTTTTATTATTTATAATGTGTACTCCTTTTTTTTGTTTCTTACCTCCCTTCCCCGTACCAAACCCCACAAACAGTGGCTCCCAAAATTTCCCCATTCGATTTCGGAGATGAGCCCTCGAACTTTGGGGAATCGGCTAGCGTTCAGTGCCTTGTTACCTCGGGTGACTTTCCGGTTAGCTTCGCGTGGCTTTTCAACGGACGCGAGATCAATGAGAATGTCTACGATGTGTCGATGGTGAAGTTGGGCAAGAAAATCAGCGCCTTGTCCATCGATTACGTCCGCGACCACCACGCAGGGAATTATACTTGTGTGGCTGTCAATCGCGCTACCTCTGTGAACTTTACCGCCGAACTGGTGGTGAATGGTACTGCTAATACTTTAGAGATTTCGTATTCTTTGTGAACTTAATTTTTATATTTATTTGCCTCCTTATCCATTTCCCTTGTCCATTAAGTGCCCCCGAAAATCGCACACTTTGACTTTGGCGATCATGCTGTCAACTTCGAGGAGTCAGTTTCTGTGAATTGTCTGATCTACCTGGGCGATCTGCCCATGGATATTACTTGGTTATTCAACGGGGCTCACATAAATGCCTATACTGGAGTGTCAATAGTGAAGGGTGGCAAGAAGGCGAGCATCCTGACCATCGATTCCGTGCATGCGGGACACGCTGGAAACTACACCTGCAAGGCCAGAAATGATGCGGATTCAGCCGAGTATACGGCCGAGTTGATTGTGAACGGTATTAAGGGCGGTTTTTATACGAGATAGGGCTGGCTTAAATTGGTTCTTTATAATTTGAATCCCTACAATCTTTTCCTTTCCAAAACACAGCCCCACCCAAAATAGCGCCCTTTGACTTTGGCCAATCCCCATCAAACTTTGAGGACTCTGTTTCTGTCAATTGTCTGGTTACCTCGGGCGATCTACCCATCGATATCGAGTGGCTGTTTGGCGGAAAGCCAATTGATTATGCCACTGGCGTTGCGGTTTTGCGCGGTGGCAAGCGGACAAATCTCCTGACCATCGATTCTGTGCACGCGGGTCACGCGGGAAACTACACCTGCAAAGCGAAGAACAAAGCGGCGAGCAGCGAGTACTCAGCGGCCCTGATTGTCAACGGTTGGCAGGGGATCATATTTAGCTTTGATTAAAGCATAGCTTTTTTTTAACTAGTTAACTTTCTTTCATTCCTACCTTACACTTCCTCCAAGCTCCTCCCAAAATTACTCCCTTCAGCTTTGGTGAAGAACCTGCCAATGTGGAGGACTCCGTTTCGGTGACCTGTCTCATATCAACAGGGGATCTGCCTATTGATATTGAATGGTTCTTTAACGACTACGGCATTAGTTCCTACTCGGGAATTTCGGTTATGAAAGGGGGCAAGCGGAACAGTGTGTTGAGCATCGATAGTGTCCAAGCGCGTCATGCCGGAAATTATAGTTGTCGGGCCAAGAATCATGCAGCTGCTGTAAATTATACCACCATCCTGGTTGTGAATGGTATTTCAGAGGACTTCTTTTAATATAAAATTGTTTTAATATTACTTTTTTCATTTCCTTTTATCACTTTACCCCCAAAGTACCTCCTAAAATTACTCCTTTCGACTTTGGAGATGAGCCCACCAATGTAGAGGATTCTGTATCGGTTACTTGTCTTATATCCAGCGGAGATTTACCCATTGACATTGAGTGGTTTTTCAACGATTACGGAATCAGTTCCTACTCGGGAATTTCTGTAGTAAAGGGGGGCAAGAGGAACAGTGTTTTGAGTATCGACAGTGTTCAGGCTCGTCATGCAGGAAATTATAGTTGCCGAGCAAAGAACCATGCAGCTGCTGTCAATTTCACCGCCGTTTTGATTGTGAATGGTATTACCTCTTTGGGGATTTGTTTAAACATTAAAAATATTGTTTTGGTTTCTATTTATTTGTTACTTCCCGTTCCGATTTCAACGTTTTTTACTCCCAAAGTTCCCCCGAAAATAACGCCCTTTGACTTCGGAGATGAGCCTACCAATGTTGAGGATTCTGTTTCGGTCACTTGCTTAATATCCAGCGGAGATCTTCCCATCGATATTGAGTGGTTTTTTAACGATTACGGAATAAGTTCTTACTCCGGCATCAATGTTCTCAAGGGAGGCAAACGGAGCAGTGTCCTGGGAATCGACAATGTCCAAGCTCGACACGCGGGAAAATATAGTTGTCGTGCGAAGAATCATGCAGCTGCAGTTAACTTCACCACCGAACTTATAGTTAATGGTATTTCCAATATTACTTGGGGAGACTTAAGATTAGGCTTTAGACTTTTTATGAGTTTCTGTTATGTTTAAAAAACTCTGACCTCCCAAGTTCCCCCAAAAATCACACCTTTCACCTTCGGCGACGATCCTACGAATGTTGAGGACTCTGTTTCTGTGACCTGTTTGATATCCAGCGGAGACTTACCCATCGACATCGAATGGTTGTTCAACGACTTTGGGATAAGCTCTTATTCGGGCATGACCGTTCTTAGAGGTGGAAAGCGCACTAGCATGCTGACTATCGATAATGTCCATGCTCGTCATGCTGGAAAATATAGTTGTCGGGCAAAAAATCATGCGGCAGCTGTCAATTATACCACAGAGTTGATAGTGAATGATTACGATTTAGTTTGTAAATATTCAGATTTAAATTCATTTGTTTTTTCGTTCGACCCAAAGTTCCCCCAAAAATAACTCCCTTTGGCTTCGGAGATGAGCCCACCAATGTTGAGGATTCGGTTTCGGTGACTTGCTTAATCTCCAGCGGAGATCTGCCCATCGATATTGAGTGGTTATTTAACGACTTCGGAATCAGCTCCTTCTCTGGAATGACTGTCTATCGAGGAGGCAAAAGAACGAGCATGTTGACTATAGACAATGTCCATGCTCGACATGCTGGGAAATATAGTTGTCGGGCTAAAAATCACGCGGCTGCAGTTAATTACACAACTGAGTTGATAGTGAATGGTACATTCGATATGTATATTCAATTTAAGTGAATTATTGTACACAATTTATTTCTAAAAGTCATATTTCTGTTTTCCCTCTCCTTTACACGTAATTTGCACTAAAGCCCCACCAAAGTTAGCACCGTTTGACTTTGGTGAATCACCTGCTAATTTCGAGGACTCCGTTTCGGTTAACTGCCTCGTTTCCTCCGGAGACTTACCCATTGATATTGAGTGGTTATTCAACGGGGATCCAATCAACTATGCCTCGGGTATTGCGGTCTTGCGAGGTGGAAAGCGGACTAGTGTCCTTACAATAGATTCCGTTCATGCAGGACATGCGGGAAATTATAGCTGCAAGGCCCGAAACAAGGCAGCCAGCAGTGAATACTCGGCGGCCCTAATCGTCAACGGTTTAACAATAAAAATAACCTATAAGCTGCAGTTGTTAGTTACATTTTGTTACAATTATTATTTTGTTTCCTCCCGCAAACACTCATCAAGTTCCGCCCAAAATTACGCCCTTTGACTTTGGTGACACTCCGACGAATGTTGAGGACTCGGTTTCGGTCATGTGCCTCATTTCCAATGGTGACTTGCCCATCGACATCGAGTGGTATTTCAATGATTACGGAATTAGCTCGTACTCGGGTATAAACGTTGTGAAGGGTGGAAAGCGGAACAGTATGCTGAGTATAGATAGTGTCCAAGCACGTCATGCTGGAAAATATAGTTGTCGAGCCAAGAATCACGCTGCCGCTGTCAACTTCACCACCGAATTGATTGTGAACGGTACACCTACTAGTTCTTAAAAGTATTTCATAGTCTTAAGGATTTTTTCAGTTAGTTTGCTTTAAACATTTAATTTTTCTTTGAAATATCCTCCACTCAAAAGTACCACCAAAAATCACGCCCTTTGACTTCGGTGACGAACCTACGAATGTTGAGGATTCCGTTTCGGTGACTTGTTTGATTTCCTCCGGAGACTTACCCATTGACATCGAGTGGTTTTTCAACGACTACGGAATTAGCTCATACTCCGGTATCAATGTGGTCAAAGGTGGCAAGCGGAACAGTATGCTGAGTATCGATAGTGTGCAAGCTCGTCATGCGGGAAAGTATAGTTGTCGGGCTAAAAATCACGCTGCAGCAGTGAACTACACCACCGAACTTGTTGTTAATGGTACATTTGGGGATCAATCTGTACTATAATATGTATTTATTTAATTTTTTTTTTTAAGCTTTTGTGTTAAAACCCCCAGCTTTTATAAGCGCTTCCCAATTTCGTTACAAGTTGCCCCGAAAATAGCACACTTCGATTTTGGCGAAGAGGCAGCCAACTTTGAGGATTCGGTTTCTGTGAACTGCCTAGTTAGTTCGGGGGACCTACCGCTCGACATAGAGTGGCTGTTCAATGACTATCCCATCAATCATTACTCGGGGATCTCCACCTCGAAGATGGGAAAACGTCTGAGTGTGCTGATGATCGATGCCGTGAATGCTCGCCACGTGGGCAATTACACCTGCAAGGCGAGGAATCTGTGGGCATCGGCAGTGTACACCGCCCAGTTGATAGTAAATGGTACTCTCTCCGCGGAGACAGCGCTTTTGTACAGCACCTGAGTGTCTTTCTGCTTTAGTTAGTTTCTATTTGTGACCCCGCTCCTGATCTTCCCACACACAATCCAAATACACAGATTGCATGTCTGCTTCAGCTTTTGTGTCTTGGCTTTTGTAGCTTAGATTTAAGGGACAACGAGACACCATAAAAGGGGATATTTCAGAAAAACAAAATCTATCCTTGGCTACATCCTTTGAGTACTCAATTCTTTTAAGTGCCACCCCATATCAGCCCTTTTGAATTCGGTGACGAACCCGCCAACTTCGGAGATTCGGTTACGGTGCAGTGCACCATATCGAAGGGCGATCTCCCCGTGGACATCACCTGGTTGTTCAATGACTACGCCATCAACGAGTACCACGGGGTCACAACTTCGAAGATCGGCAAGAAGGTCAATGTGCTCACCATCGATTCGGTGAATGGCAACAATGCGGGGGACTACACGTGCCGGGCAAGAAACAAGGCCCAAACGGTGGAGTACACGGCTGCCTTGATTGTCAACGGTGGGACAGAGATCCTAATGATTATGGATCCTCCATAAGTAGTTAGACATCACCCTTATTGCTTTACGTTTGTTCATTATTCGTTGATTTTCCTGCTTTTGTTTTGTGTATCCGCAAGTCTTGCCCCAAATCACGCCCTTTGCCACCGGTTCGCAGCCCACCCATCTGGGCCAGTACATAACTTACCAATGCACGCTGACGGAGGGCGATCTGCCCCTCAACATCCGCTGGTCGTTCAACAACCAGCCCCTCTTCAATGACGAGGACCAGGACATCCTGATAGCCAAGATGGGTCGGCGGAGTAGTGTGCTAACCATCGAAAGCGTGGCCGATCGCCATGCGGGCAACTACACCTGCCACGGGGAAAACGCCGCTGGCAGGGCTTCGTACAGCACCCAACTGCGGGTTATAGGTCCGAGAACACTAGTCCTAAGATCGAAAGCCCGTTGCGATTATCGTTTAATTTAGTGCACTTTTTGTTTTACCATCCCATCACCGAAAAACGTACCCCCAGTTCTGCCGCGCATCATTCCCTTCGCCTTCGAGGAGGGTCCTGCCCAGGTGGGCCAGTACCTGACGCTCCACTGCTCCGTTCCCGGAGGAGATCTCCCGCTGGACATCGACTGGACGCTGGACGGGCAGCAGATCCACGAGGATCTGGGCATCACCACGGCCCGCGTGGGTCATCGCGGAAGTGTGCTGACCATCGAGGCCGTGGAGGCCTCACACGCGGGCAACTTCACCTGCCACGCCCGAAATTCGGCGGGACATCAGCAGTTCACCACGCCCCTGAACGTCTACGGTTAGGAATTCCACGGGATTGGGTCTTTCGAGTAGCTTCTTGTGGCCGAGTACTAACCCCCGCGACTGCAAACTCTCTTGCATGACCTTCTGACCATCTGTCTCTGCTGCTGTCCTGAACTCCTCGCTTCTATATCTGATCGAATTGGATCCATCACTGCTAATTAGTTTGGCCTGGCGCACATACACACTGAACGCTTGCATGTATGACTGCACTGAACTGTACCGACTAGATTAGGTATTGTGTTTGAAAGAGCTTATAAGCTCCGAGGGGAATTTAGGCAAGAATGTCAAAATATCGAAAAGAACACAAAAGAATTATTGCAATGATAACGAAGAAGATTATTCCACAATACATTGGAATATCTTTTATTGATCCTTACAAGGAAAACGAAAATGATACTTCGAGGTTGAATTTTTGTTTGGTTTATTGCATTTTTAATATAAAAATACCTCCATGTTCATCTAAAAATGCCATTGGTTGGAAATCTTACAATCGTAGGAATAGCCCATAACGTCATAGGTTTGATTTGCGTTTTGTTAGGGCTACCCCATTTGAAATGTCTCGAAATTTTGCCATACCTTTGGGTTCCCATACCAACAATTTATACTTTAAGTTTAACTATTATTTCTCCCTCTTTTGTTGGAAACCCCAAACAAAGTTCTCCCTAAGCTGGCTCCTCTGCCCGTTAACTCGCCCCAGTACGTGGGAGACTTCTACCAGGTGACCTGCGCGGTGGTGCACGGCGACGCGCCCTTCAACATTACCTGGTACTTCAATGGCGAGCCCGCCGGAGACTTGGACGGGGTCACCATCTTGATGCACGGCCGGCGCAGCAGCTCGCTGAACATCGAGAGCGTTGAGGGTTACCATGCAGGAAACTACACCTGCAAGGGCGCCAATCGGGCGGGCGAAACTTCGGCAGAGACACAGCTGAGTGTGAAGGGTTTGTTTGAAATTCACCTAAGGGGAATATTAGCTTAAAGGTGGCTTCATAGTTGTAGAGTCCTAGCATAGGCATCTGTAAATCCCCACTTTCTGTCTTTGTGTCTGGTGTTGGTACTGCATAAGCACGAACCTGTATTATACAAAATGAGTCGGGGTCACCCAATGTTCCACCTGCTGTACAAATTTTGACCGATTGCACGGCTTCTTATCATCCGAAACCAGAGCTGCCCCAAGTCGACCAGTTTCAGTTCAATGCCAACGGGGTGAATGGCGGCCAGGCGGTGAGGGTTATGTGCATGGTCTCCTCCGGGGACCTGCCCATCGACATCTACTGGCTGAAGGACGGCCAGCCCCTGCTGCGCTCCATCTACCACAAGATCGACGAGTACACCCTGATCCTCTCCCTGCGCCAAACCACCATCAGTGACTCCGGGAACTACACGTGTGTGGCCAGCAATGCGGCGGGATTGGCCAGTCGGTGGTCCGTCCTGAAAGTGAAGGGTACTCGCGGATGTATATAGTCCGGCTTATGAGTTGTTACTTTCTTTCGTTTGAATATATTATAGTTGTCCTCTACAGAGTCCACACGAAATTCCCACAAGACAATTTAAATTCAACAGGGTTGAAGATATGATTGGAAATAAGTCAATCTCCTTTATAAACTAAGATTAGGATATATGTATGTATTATGAAATAGTAGGTTTACTAGAATTAATAGTGCGCTTTAATGGAAATAATACAAAACATATGGTTGTGATTAGCATTTTTAAATTCAAAATTTAAGGCAGTGAATCGAAATAATTTTTCCAGGATGATCATGCTGTTTTATGTTTGAGAGTAGTGCATTTGCAAACTAAATGACTTACTTCTAGTTACTTTTTGACCCGACAACGACATTAATGATAACTCCAATTCCTATTCCCACAACGACTTCTTAAGAGCCACCTGTGCTTTCGTCGCTGCTCCTTTCCGCTTCCGTTTGCGATGTCGGCGATTACGTGCAGCTCACCTGCATTGCCAGTCGGGGTGCCACGCCCATTTTGTTCGAGTGGTGGCTAGATGGGCGGCAGGTGCACGATGACGGCGACGATGACGTCACCCAGGCCACAGTGGGCGAACACACGAGCCTACTGCTGATCAACAGGGCGGGGGAGGGGCATGCGGGGAACTACAGTTGCCGTGCGATCAACCAGGTGGGCGTGGCAGAGCGCCGGACCAGGCTAACTGTGAATGGTAAATGTGGGAATCTGAGACTGCTCGTCCAGCTCACCTTTCTTCTTGTTCCTCTTGCTGCAGCTACTCCAGTTTTTCTCAACTTCCTTGACTTTACCGATACTTCGCTTCATAGGCCCACAAATTAATGGTCCTATATACTTGTGTAAATATGTGAATTTAAACTCGAATCAGTAAACCTGTCAGCGTCGGGCAAAGTTAGCCAAGATCTAACCTAGGTCCCACTGTACACCTATCTACTCAGCTTGTTCGATTGTTATCCATATGTCAAAACAGCTCAGATCTGACTCTGCACCCATACATGCACAGCAACTCCTACACACATACACAGCACTATATAAAGCACTGTCCTTGAAGAGAATTCAGGGATGCGACTCAGAGAATGACAGCTCCTATTTGTTTAACCCCTGAGAGGCTTTGGTTTCATGTAAAATACAAGTTCACAGGGCTCATGCTCCAACACCGAATAAACCAATGAACAATAACCGCAAGATCTATTACCATAATCGCTTCTCATTGTCTACTTAATCCAAACTAAACTTAAACGTAACTAAGGCACTCAGTCTTCCTCCATACGAGACTGAGTCTGTGCGCTTCCACAATCGTAAACAATTCGCCCTGATCTGTCCAGCCCTGAAATAACCCACACATTCCCTCCCGATCCTTCATTAATTATCTTTCATTTATTCTTCATTATTTACATAGATCGTAAAACACAAAACGAAGTCTGTTTACGAAGAAATACAGAATGTATGCACAAAATTGTTGCTTAAAGCAATCTTAAACAGAACTTCGTTTTGCACTGACAGCATGCAAATTAACCATAAGTTTGTTCGTACTTTAGTTTCATTAAACTCCCACTTTCATTTGTCCTTTTTACCTTGGTTATTTGTGCTAATATTTGGTTGTAGTTTGGCCTTTTTAGTTATTGGATATAAGTGAATGTATGGAAATATTTTGCTGTGTTGAAGTAATTTACCTGTAATTTAACATTAAAAGCGTTTCAATAAAAGTAAAGACACAAAAATATTTCCAGACATTACAAGAAAACTGAAATGATACGAGATGGCAATTTTATTCTTCTTTATAAAATTTTTTTCAATTGCTAATTTCAAAAAAAAAAAAAAGTTGTTAACCATATAAAAATCATTTCACTTTGCTTGAGTATAAGTCCGTCCTTCTGATTACTATCAACTCCATGACCTTAATGCATGCACCAAATTATGCTTAGAAGCCACCACAGCTCAACTAACATATTATTTTTCCACATCCGCGTCAACGAAATCCACCAACAGTACCACCCAGATGGATTCTCGAGCCTACCGATAAAGCTTTCGCCCAGGGATCTGATGCCAAGGTTGAGTGCAAGGCCGATGGCTTCCCCAAGCCCCAAGTTACATGGAAGAAGGCAGTTGGTAAGCAATATCCCCTTTTATTCCTGTGAAAAATAACTAAGGGGAATCTCTTTCCTAAGGTGATACCCCCGGGGAGTACAAGGACCTGAAGAAGAGTGACAACATTCGCGTGGAAGAGGGCACTTTGCACGTTGACAACATCCAAAAGACAAATGAAGGTTACTACCTCTGCGAGGCAATCAATGGAATAGGCTCCGGACTCTCTGCAGTGATCATGATCAGCGTTCAGGCTCCTCCAGAATTCACTGAAAAGCTGCGCAACCAGACCGCCCGACGAGGTGAGCCCGCTGTTTTGCAGTGCGAGGCGAAGGGCGAGAAGCCCATTGGCATCTTGTGGAACATGAACAACATGCGACTGGACCCCAAGAACGACAACCGCTACACCATCCGCGAGGAGATCCTGTCCACCGGAGTCATGTCGAGTTTGTCGATCAAGCGCACCGAGAGATCCGACTCAGCCCTCTTCACCTGCGTGGCCACCAATGCCTTCGGATCAGACGACGCCAGCATCAACATGATTGTCCAGGAAGTTCCCGAGATGCCCTACGCCCTGAAAGTGCTCGACAAGTCCGGACGGTCCGTGCAGCTGAGCTGGGCCCAACCCTACGACGGCAACTCCCCTCTGGACAGGTACATCATTGAGTTCAAGCGATCCCGCGCATCCTGGAGCGAAATCGATCGCGTCATCGTTCCCGGACACACCACCGAAGCCCAAGTGCAGAAGCTCAGCCCCGCCACAACCTATAACATTCGCATCGTGGCCGAGAACGCGATTGGAACGTCGCAGTCCTCCGAAGCGGTGACCATCATCACAGCCGAAGAAGCGCCCTCCGGCAAACCCCAAAATATCAAAGTGGAACCCGTGAACCAGACCACCATGCGCGTCACCTGGAAGCCACCACCACGCACCGAGTGGAACGGAGAGATCCTTGGCTACTACGTCGGCTACAAGCTCTCCAACACTAACTCGTCGTACGTCTTTGAAACGATCAACTTCATCACCGAGGAGGGCAAGGAACATAACCTGGAACTGCAGAACCTGCGCGTATACACCCAGTACTCAGTGGTCATTCAGGCCTTCAACAAGATCGGAGCCGGTCCCTTGAGCGAGGAGGAGAAGCAGTTCACCGCCGAGGGAACCCCCAGCCAACCGCCCAGCGATACCGCCTGCACCACCCTGACCTCGCAGACCATCCGTGTCGGGTGGGTGAGCCCTCCCCTGGAATCCGCGAACGGAGTGATCAAGACCTACAAGGTTGTCTATGCCCCCAGCGACGAGTGGTATGGTAAGTAAAGCCAAGTCCAGATAGGAATAACATATTCGGTATGCTCTCTTTCGGAAAGAGTTGGAAAGAAGGTGTTCATTTATGTATGTTTAGGGTATGTTTATTCATTAATAATGAACACTGAATAACTAAGTTGAATTTGCACACGTATTATATTGGTCAAGTAATTACAATTACTTTTTAGTAATGTGCATCCGAAATAGTGCGCAATCCAATACTTTTAAGGAATTGGTTAATAACAAATTAAAACCTCCAGACTTTAGCCATACAAATAAACCTTTGGCACATGTGAAAAAAATTTAGAGAACATATTAGTTACATTTAATAATAGATACCGGTTTTTCCATGGAAAGTCACATCCACTGTTCTTCTTATTAATCCTTTTTTCGCATATTCCTTTCTGTAAACTATGTTAGATGAGACTAAGCGACACTACAAGAAGACTGCCTCCTCCGACACCGTTCTCCATGGACTGAAGAAGTACACCAACTACACAATGCAGGTTTTGGCCACAACAGCCGGAGGCGATGGCGTCCGCAGCGTTCCTATTCACTGCCAAACCGAACCTGATGGTGAGTGAAATGATTCATGATTTTTTCATTAGGAACTACTAACTTAATTTAACTAATAGTTCCCGAGGCACCCACCGATGTCAAGGCCCTGGTAATGGGTAATGCTGCCATCCTGGTTTCCTGGCGGCCACCAGCACAGCCCAACGGCATCATCACCCAGTACACCGTGTACTCAAAGGCCGAAGGTGCTGAGACTGAGACAAAGACCCAGAAGGTTCCCCACTACCAGATGAGCTTCGAGGCCACCGAGCTGGAGAAGAACAAGCCGTACGAGTTCTGGGTGACAGCCAGCACAACCATTGGCGAGGGCCAGCAGTCCAAGAGCATTGTGGCCATGCCCAGCGACCAGGTTCCAGCCAAGATCGCCTCCTTCGACGACACCTTCACTGCCACCTTCAAGGAGGACGCCAAGATGCCCTGCCTGGCCGTCGGAGCCCCCCAACCGGAGATCACCTGGAAGATCAAGGGCGTCGAGTTCAGTGCCAATGACCGAATGCGTGTCCTGCCCGACGGATCCCTGCTCATCAAATCGGTGAACCGCCAGGATGCCGGAGACTACTCCTGCCACGCCGAGAACTCTATTGCAAAGGACTCGATCACCCACAAACTGATTGTCTTGGCTCCACCCCAATCTCCCCACGTCACCCTCTCGGCCACGACCACAGATGCTCTCACTGTTAAGCTAAAGCCCCATGAAGGAGACACTGCCCCTCTGCACGGATACACCCTGCACTACAAGCCAGGTAAGAGATAATTCTTTAAGTAATGTAGTTAAAAAAAACTAACGGAAAAACTAAATATAATGATTAAGAAAAGTTAAAACAACCAATAATACATTAAAAATTATTTTATTAGAAAAATCGCAGCTGATAAAAATTTAAAGATTACTTTCATGTACATGCAGTAGTCAGCTTTGCACAATCTAGATGCGATTAAGTGATTGAATTGCTTAAATTTATTTTCCTTTCAGAATTCGGAGAATGGGAAACCTCGGAAGTTTCCGTCGACTCACAGAAGCACAATATTGAGAATTTGTTGTGCGGTTCCCGCTATCAAGTCTATGCTACCGGATTTAATAAGTGAGTTTTTTTGCATAATAAATATTAGATAGACCCTAAAATCTTTGTCTTTCAGTATTGGCGCTGGCGAGGCTTCGGACATTTTGAATACCCGAACCAAAGGCCAGAAGCCCAAGCTGCCCGAGAAGCCACGCTTCATTGAGGTCTCCTCCAACTCGGTTTCGCTGCACTTCAAGGCCTGGAAAGATGGTGGATGCCCCATGTCGCACTTTGTGGTTGAGAGCAAGAAACGGTAGATCATAGTTTGCAAATTCATTGGAACTGCATCAAATTGTTTGACCCTCCTAGTGACCAAATTGAATGGAATCAGATCTCAAACAACGTTAAGCCCGACAACAACTACGTGGTTCTGGACCTGGAGCCCGCCACCTGGTACAATCTCCGCATCACTGCCCACAATTCAGCTGGTTTCACCGTTGCCGAATACGACTTTGCCACCCTGACCGTGACCGGAGGTATTTATGATCTGTTCTCCGATTCCCGAAATGAATCCTGCATTGCTTTTGTACATAGAGTACTCTACGTTGACGGTGTCGGTGTGGGGTCCTTAAAATATAGCTCCAAGGATATCCAGAAAACCCACACTTTGGGCCTTGATATCTTATGAAGCGATTTTAGGATCCCGTCTCCGAAACTCTGTCCATATACAAATAACAAGATGAAAAGCACCAAGCTATTTCCTGTTGCCAACACAATATTTCCTGAGTTTTTTGTCTTTACCAATCACAATTGTAACATATTTAACTAAAATATGAGCAGTTTATGATTTCTTTGCTTTCAATGTGAACAAATTGCACAGTATTACATGTTCTTATTTGGTTTAAAATCTTTATTTTATATAATTTTTTTTACACAAAGCTTGTCGATATAATAGTTCTTTAAGTTTCTTTATGATTTAATTTTTTGCAAATAGTTAACTTTTTAGATTTTTGAACTGCCAGAACTCTGAACGCAGCCGCACCCGACTAGTGTAAAATAATAATCATTTTTCTTACGTAAATGCAATTTGTTTCGTTCCGTTTTTATCAAGAATCCCCTCGAAGAGCTACTGCAAAGTATATGCATATGTTTAAAACCGAATAGATAAATAACTCACCATACAGCCACGATTATAATTTTATTTAATTTTTTAGTAGATCCAAGCATTTGTAGAGCTCTAGATCACAGAAAACCTTTTTGGGATCTCCCATGTCAAACTAATTTTATGCCCAGTACTAAAAATAGATATCCAAAGTGATCAACAGATCTACTGAAAATGTGACTCCTTGATTCTAATTATTTTAAAAACAAATATCCTAATTGTTATCTTATCTCTTATGAACCAAAATATGTAAAAAGACAATGTATATTTATTTATAAAAAAAAATTAATTTGATGTGTAAAAGTTTATGAATATTTAAAGACATTTTTTTTTCAAGAGATCAAATGATTAGTATTTTAAGGCATATGCCTAGTTGACATGGAACGTCCCTTGCATTATTTCGTACTTTTTTATTTGTTTTGTTTTTCGTTTTTGTTTTGCATTTCTGTGCCCAGTTCGTGAAGAAGATTTTGTATAAAATACACCAAATGTGAAAGAAAAGCTTAGATGATTGTCGTCACTAAACATACGCAATAAATGTTGTTTTTCCCGCCGATCCATTCCCGAATCTATTGATTGTAAAAAATCCAATTGATGTACCACCGCAAAAAAAAAAAAGATTTGAAAACGTTTTCCAGCGGCATAATTTAGTAATTTTCGAGTTATTCCCCATCCACAACTGGTCACAGAGTCACTCACAAAAAACGATAAACTTATAATTTTAGCTAACTTGTTTTGCTTTTATTATTTGATTATTAATAGCAAAGTGCTCATTGAAAAGAAACTTGGAAAAGACAAAGCTAATGTTAAAACTCAATCCCAAGAATCGAGCAGAGCCACCAAGCCATAACAAACAAGCACAACAACCAAAGAATCTTCATTCCTATTATCTGGGAGCCCTGGCCAGAGAGTCTGATCTGAGAGAGTTGATTTCTTAACATTTTACTTATGGTTCGACTCATACTATCACTACAGTCACACGCAGACATTTTGTTTTGGGTTTTTTGCCATTTCGATTCGTTTCAGTTATAGTTACGTCAATTTATAGTTGAGTTCCTATTCGCCTATATTAGTTGGTTTATTTAAAGGATATTGTCTCGTTCTCGGAATGCTGTTCCATTCGTTTCTTCCAGTTCTAGCGATCTAACAACATATCGTACATCATTAATTAGCTTTAAGCGGATCACAAACAAATTGCATTTAAACGTATTTAAAACCTTAACTAAACTGTTTTTATAAAGTTACGACTTTTTCAATAGTTTAACTAGTTCTCATATAAAATTACTCACATTTTGATGCGTGCTTCAAGTTCTGCGCTGTGTAAAATAATCTAAAACAAAACTATAATTACCTTATACTTTTCTCTCTTATGAATATCGAAAACGACTTAATATCGACAAGTTAACCTTTGAACTTTTCCACCTGCCACAGTCTGTATTTGTATATGTATGTGTTAAGTGTCGACGCGGTGTGTCTGGTACAAGGATCGATGTGCCGACGGAGGTCAAAGGGCATATCTGATCTTTCTGTCTCTCTCTCTCTGTTTCTGCCTCTCTGTGTCTCTGTCTCTTTCCGTCCCACTATTTTTTTTCCACCCACTGAAAAAACACCCTTTGGTTGTTGTTGTTATTGTTGTTGCAGGCACTATCGCACCTTCGCGAGATTTACCCGAATTAAGCGCCGAGGACACGATCCGCATTATCCTCTCGAACCTAAATTTAGTTGTGCCCGTCGTGGCGGCTCTGCTCGTCATAATCATAGCGATAATTGTTATTTGTATACTGCGTAGCAAGGGCAATCACCACAAAGGTATCTATGCTGACAACTAATTAAGAAATTCGTTCTTTTTCGGTTCCTCTCTATTTCTCTCTGACACCACGAACACCCAAAAACACAATCCACACTTGCGCTTTTGTCATGAAAACAAAACTATTGCCTGAACTGCCTGCCCCATACTCCCATATTTGTTGTTGTCTATGCCCCACGCGTTGCATGTGCGAATCTGGTTTGTATACCCACTTGAATCTGAACCCCGAAGGCACCATTGCCCCACTGGACGATGGATCCGGTCACGGAAACGTGCACACCCGGATCCGCCTGCCCGCCTGGATGCCCGAGTGGCTCGACCTCAACTTCATGGTGCCCCTGATCGCCACTGTGGTGGTGGTTGCGGTGGGCATCTGTGTGGTGTGTGTGGCACTCTCCCGGAGACGAGCGGACGACATGCGCGGCGGCCAGAAGGATGTGTACTGTAGGTTCTCCCCCAAGGGACTTCCCCACGAGCGCAATGAATTTAATGTTCTAACCAATCTTAACCCATTTACTGCTTGTTGTAGATCCTAGCTCAATATTTTATTTCTGTTTTGGTTTACAAATATCGGCTAAATACTGGTTGGGGAATCGAGGCACTATAAGCATAGGTATTTCAAATATTCGAAAAGGAGTATAATTTTAAAAGATTTTTATTTGTTTAACATTTTATTATGCTATAATAGGGGGATTAAACCTTGTAAAAATACTGAAGTGTCAGTTCTTTGCTTGACTATACAGTGACGTTGATGCTTAATGAAAACTTAAGCATACTTAAAACATTTAAGACAAGCTTATTTTTGTTAGGAAGACATACACTTTGGGTTGTTTTGTTTTTGACTTTTACACTAGTTATTCGAGTGCAGTATATTACCAAACGTTTTGTCTATATGCCGATAATTTTAGCCGTCACTCTTAAAGACAGAATGGTCAACGGAAAACATTTTATTCATAAATGGAATGTCAATGTTTAGTTCGCTTTGCATGTTTCAATTAAATTTGTTAAAACACTTTTACAAGCTACACTTACAGAAATAAACCAAAAGTATGCACTCCAAAAATATACCAACAAAAGCCGCCAACAGTCAAATACTGAAAATATACCAAACTATTAAAATATATATAATACCTATATAATATATTAAATTAGTGTCAATATTTATGTGTTCATATAAAATCAATCATCAATATTTCATCATCATTAAATCCAATTGGTTTATCAATTGCCAAATATGATGACTTTGAAATTTTACCCCAAACATCCAATTGTGACTCAAAAATAGATTTTTGAAAATTTATTTATGCGGAGTTTTAATTGGCTCTTTGGAGTACGATATTTGTATACAATATTAGCTTAACCACAGTAAACGATATATATAGCCTTATTGTTGTAAATACGTTTTGCTTATGGCATAAGCGACTTTCACAATCTTAAAATCAAATAATACTTTTCTATATACTTGTATATCTACAATCATATCCTCCACAAAACAAGACAAATCAAATCTATCGTATTCGTTTTTAAGTTATGAATACTTTCCGTATTACCCCCCCTTTATGTACAACCAAAAACTAAGATGCTTTTTGAAACCACCATCGAGATCCTTGATCGATGCTTGAGTAAAGTCGAGTAAAATCCAAAATTGAAATCATCGCTCATTTCATATCATTGTTGACAATCGTAACCGTAATCGTTGACCAGTTGGTATATTTTAAAATCGAAAACAAAAACCAAAACACTTCACGTAACCTCTTTTGGAATCTTTTTCGCAATTGTAACTTGTATTTTTGAGCTACTAATTAGCACATTTAGTGTGTTGACATGCCGCACCAAAAACAAACAAAGAAAAAACCAAAAAAATTAATTGTTGAATCCAGTAACGAGTGACGGAACAAGTCGAGATCGAAAACAGAAGTAAAGTATGCGAGTTGATTGAATGCGAGCAGCATATAATGAAGGAAAAGCATCTTCAGTGTTTCAATATTGAGTTGGCGATATCATATATTAATTCTAGACGATGTAGTTTACAATCAGACAATGGGACCTGGCGCCACCTTGGACAAGCGCCGTCCGGACCTGCGGGATGAGCTCGGCTACATCGCACCCCCCAACCGGAAGCTGCCCCCCGTCCCGGGATCCAACTACAACACCTGCGACAGGATTAAGCGAGGTACAGTCATAAGTAAGCATCTAAATTTCCAATGCAACATTTATTAATGCCGAGGGTCCATGTCCGGGGTCGAGGGCTTCCCTCGATTCCCGTTCATCGCCCGGGGCTTAGTTCTTTCTTCCATTTACTTTGCGAACGAAAAAAAACACACGAAAAGTATTTTGCGTTGCATTTGCATACACTGAGAGGTAGTCATCTGCCCTATATTCCACACAATCACTCGTGCCAAGCTTTTCCGGACCCAAAAAATTCTTAGTGTTGCTTTTTTAAGCCGCTTTTTTTCCGTTTGTCCGATGTTCCCAATTCCCATTCCTGGCATGAAAAGAACTATAAATGTTGTCGTGAATTTAGAGACGTATTTTGTTGCCTATTTTGTTTGGGATTTCCCCAGCTTAAATCGAAATTATACTTATCGTTTAATCCTCTTGCCTCCCATGCACCAACTCCAAATCCCGCACCTCCTCGGTTGCTTCAATTCGATTATGATTTCCGTTGACTTATCTTTGATGTTGTACGAAATTGGAAATTGAAAAATATCACACACGAACCGAATCCATCCACACAACACCCTCAATCACCACACCAAAATCGAATCTTCAGGCCGCGGTGGTCTGCGTTCGAACCACTCGACCTGGGATCCCCGACGTAATCCCAATCTCTACGAGGAGCTGAAGGCCCCACCAGTGCCGATGCACGGCAACCATTATGGCCACGCCCACGGCAATGCCGAGTGCCATTACAGGCATCCAGGTAGGCGAAACGGAGAGGAGCAGCCACTCCCTTCCTTGGATTTAAGTTCATTATTCCCTTTAAAAATCCCCACTAACCTCACAACCCAACCTTATCAGTGAATTTCTTATTGCAATCATTTCTTCTTCTATTTATCATAAGCAAAATAAGTAACTTTTAGTTTTACTTAACCCTTTAAGTTAAATTATGAAAATGCAAACAATATTATTTTATCTTTTATTTTGTTGTAATTTAATTTAAGCTGTTTGTAATTTCTTTGTATCCTTCAAAATTGATTCCCTGCAATATTAACGTACTTTAAGTTACTTTACCCGCACTAACCAATAGTCTAACTCCTGGTCGCATCCAGCTAATTCGAGCTAACCATCTAGTAAGTAATAACTTGGTAAGGGTAAAGAAACGAGTAACAGGTATCATCGCATCATACTAAAACACTAAACCAAAGCCACTCATACCACACTTGATAACCAAAGCACAAACACAAGCTAATCGAATTATTTTCCCGCAAGGCATGGAAGACGAGATCTGCCCCTATGCCACGTTCCACCTGCTCGGCTTCCGCGAGGAAATGGACCCCACCAAGGCCATGAACTTCCAGACCTTCCCGCACCAGAACGGACACGCAGGCCCAGTTCCCGGACACGCGGGCACCATGCTCCCGCCAGGACACCCAGGACACGTCCACTCCCGCTCCGGATCGCAGTCGATGCCACGTGCCAATCGCTATCAGCGCAAGAACAGCCAGGGTGGACAGTCCTCCATCTACACGCCTGCTCCCGAGTACGATGATCCCGCCAACTGCGCTGAGGAGGATCAATATGTTAGTACAAAGGCTTATAAATTATATGTAGTTGGTTATTTGATGCATTACTTTCTCTCACAGCGCCGATACACCCGCGTCAACTCGCAAGGCGGCAGCCTTTACTCCGGACCCGGACCCGAGTACGATGATCCCGCCAACTGCGCTCCGGAGGAGGATCAGTACGGCTCCCAGTACGGAGGTCCCTACGGACAGCCCTACGACCACTACGGTTCTCGAGGTTCCATGGGACGACGCAGCATCGGTGAGTGAAAAACAATCACACAGAGATATTATTAAATTTAGGGGGGAACAGAATATTTTGTTTTAAAAACACAAAAACATCAACAGTTACAAATCAACCATCTTTAAAATCGTAACACTTTAGTAGGACTTATCTACTGCTCAAAAACTTAAACTAGAATTTATTGGGTTGGTTTCAAAACGAAAACCCTGAAATTTATCGACGTATGTATTATATATCTGTGACATTAAGAAATATTAGGTTCCCTAAAAATAAATATTATTATTTACTTCAAAGCAAACATTTTTATACCCTTGCAGAGCCAAAGGGTATTATAATTTCAGTCAGAAGTTTGCAACGCAGTGAAGGAGACACCTCAGACCCGATAAAGTATATATATTCTTGATCAGCATCACCATCTGAATCGAAATCTGTACGTCCCTCTGTCCGTCTGTCCTCCTGTCGGTTTCTATGTAAACAAGTCTCTCAGTTTTAAAACTATCTTGCTGAAACTTTACGAAAAGTTGTGTAGTTATTGAACGCAGTATATAAGTCGGAACGGGCCGGATCGTGCGACTATATTGGATAGCTCCCGGACAAGAGGTCAAAATATCGAATCGACTTGATTTCTTCCAGATGGTGTTTTCTAACTACTATTGAACTTCGGATTAAATTTTATCAAAATCAGATAACTCTATCATAAAGCTGTCATAGAAAAGATAAAAAAAATATATATATTATATAAATAATGGAAAAAAATTATTAATCCTTAGGCTCTGCTCGCAATCCTGGCAACGGATCGCCCGAGCCTCCACCACCACCACCACGTAACCATGATATGAGCAACTCCTCATTCAACGACTCCAAGGAGAGCAACGAGATCTCAGAGGCAGAGTGCGATCGCGACCATGGACCACGCGGAAACTATGGCGGTAAGTCGGGATTTCAGTAATGCCAATGATACATGAAAGTTAGAAATGTGTATTCCATTAAATACATAAAAAGTTCGCCGTAACAATTGAGAGATTGGTATAATTTTAACAATATCAATTCGCCATCTTTTTTTAATTCTCTCTTTTCCAAATTTTGTGTATATATTAATCAGAAGATTCCAATGAGGGTGAGTGATCTAAGCCGAAGTTGATTTAGTTAGTGTGATTATCACAATCATCTCTCGAAAACTGATCAACCCTCATTCTTCGATTCCTCACAAGCCCCTCGCCCTTCTCTCCATAATCAACTTATTATATTGATTAAGATATATCCAGCGATCATTGTACCTTCGTCATTGCCATCAAAAAGTCCCTGCATTTGTCAGAGAATTTTTTTTTCTCGTTCATCAGTGAATATTCATGCTGTGTTTTGCTAAATTTTATGAAAACATCAACGTTTTAAATGTAATATTTTTTTTACGTTATTACTATTTTTGGTTTTGGTATTAAGTTTTATAAATTAATTTTTAAGACACGACTCTTTTGCACATTTTACATTTCATTTCACTTCATGGAGCACATCGTTTGCATTTCAATGTTTTATGTTTGTAACTAATCATGGGTTTACTCGAATTTTTGTCACCTGAAATCTGCATGGGTGGATCTTTTAGAGATCCCAATAAGTAAGACAAGAGGGCTCAGCACCATTTTTAAGGGTATCTGCACGAAGTTACGCCGAATTTATATTTTTTAGACCTAAGCTTATTTTGTTTTTATGATTTCATATCCATTCCGAATTTTTCTTTCTGTTTTCTTTTATGGAACTTTATTAAATTTGTATATTACCCTACTCTATCGGTTGGGGCAACACAAACCAATTTCTTTGCAATATTTTGAACCCCAAATGCTGAACTCGCAGCAGTGAAGCGGTCCCCACAACCGAAAGATCAGCGCACCACCGAAGAAATGCGTAAACTGATTGAAAGGTAAGACCAGACGAAGGATCCCACACTAGATAATCACAGCTCAATCACACGAAATCAATCACCAGTTGTTGAAACAGTTGCACAGAAGTCAATGTAGTTCTGATGCAATTATCCCTTCACTAACCGCAATCAATTAATCTTCCTTTTCTTCATTTACTTACGTATATTACCCTAAATGTGAATGAATTTGATCGCTGACAATAGTCGACGACATTTGTAAGTCCTAATTAAGTCCCTTAAGAATCGTGACTAATCACTAATATCCTGCATGCCCACTAATACTAACTGAAAGTGCATCCAATCTTAACATCTATGTATAACCCGACTTGAGTTCTGGTTCGTGTTTCGGTTCGAATTGTTTTGGTTTTGTCTTCAATTGTTTTTATTTTGGATTTTGGTTTGAAAGCAAATCACAGTTGAATGTTTTGAAATTCTTTTGATAAATACTCCACATGATAAGCAGACCCTGTAACATATCTGTCTATCACAAAATACTCAAGTGTTTCCATAAGTACTCGTATTAACAGTTTATTGCAGCTTTGCGCTTGGCCTCAGCTTGCCAAAAATGAAATTTCCAGAAGAAAACATTGTTTAGCCACGAACAGAACAAAAAGACACGGCCACCAAGGCGAGATTGGATCCAGGGTATTACTTCGAAACCAAAGAAAACCCAGAAAGATCCCTCCGAAGATCCCATCTCGTTTTCTTGCAATGCTTTGGTTGCAGCATAAACCTAATATTTAATGCCCAATATCAATAAATTTAACTAATCCCTATATCCTTTCATGTGCAGAAACGAAACCGGCCCAAAACAACTCCAACTCCAACAAACAAATGGCGCAGGATTCACAGCCTACGATACTATGGCAGTGTAATTTGTAAGCCCCCTCCTTCGGCGATGGGCGTGGCATTTTAGCTTAGTGTTTTAAGTGCTGGAGGTGCGTGGAAGTTGAATGACACACAAGATCGTACACAGACAGATCATCCACACACAGGAAGAAAGGGGGAGTTATATACCGCATATACACATACAATTATTCAACTACTTCAAGTAATTATAACGCAAAAGGAAAAGAATGCAAATTTCAAGAAAAATATTTATATTGTCTATGCAAGCAGCAAACCAAACATACATAAAATATATAAATACGTTCATATATGAATAACTACTATAAGTGTGTGCAGAAAATACTAAAGGAAATTACTAAAGGTTATACGACAGATAAAACACCCAAGAAAAACGAGAAAAGAATCGCAAAAAACATACTGATGTATTCGCGAACGGATATTTGAATCTAATTTCTGATAATGTATTTTAGTTTTAAGCGGTGTTTACCGAAATATCAGAGGAACAGTAACTAAGACGAATTCTTGTGTGTAAAGAATGATTGATTTCGAATCTGTTTGTGTAAACTTTTGCCATCTATGCCAGGAGCAGCAAACTCATCCTTTGCCTAGCCTAAGTCAAAGTCATAATATTAACTCGATATATTTAGTCATAACATAAAAGAATTGTATACTTCTCCTATACATTTTGTACTTTGTATGGACAGCGCACATTTGGATTTTCGTTTGCGTTTTGCGTTGACTTGTGATGATTGTTAATTTGTAGAACTTTGTAAGTCAGTAATTGTATTCTGTGTTCGCTTTATTCTTTATTTATAGACACGCAACTGTCTTATTTAAACTTAATTTTAATTTCTATTTCGAAAATGCGCTTCCAACAGAACAAATCGAAAGCTGTTCAATGCACAAATCGCAGCCACAACATTTGAATGTATTATACAAGAGCCCCAGGACTCTCAAGTCCCACACTGATACACACTTGCACGATTTATTTAAACCAATTCTGATATATACCGTTTTGAACATGAGTAATACGCATTTGAAGCTTTAAGAAAACGAAATTGTTTACTTCACTTTATTTGATCTACTTTAAGTTTTTAGTTCGTAAGTTTTTAAATATATGATTTTGATTTTATTTAAAACATCTTGCGTTTTGTTTTCGTTTTTTTTGTTTTCGTTTAATCAATTGGTTTTGGGTTCCGCCCATTGCGCCCAGAAAATCCTTGGAGATACCACCAACACTACAAAGACTGACTAATGCAAGCTGAATCGAAATCGGATCAACCCAAGTTTTGCAGAGTGAGGCCAATATGCAGGAGTGACAAGAATATCCAGTATTTTGCTCAACAAATAGAAATAGCGAAGCATTTCCGAAGCAGCTCCTTGAGGCTTCAGCAGGGCACTGCCATGGGATCACAATTATATTTTGATCCTCGACCTTGGGCACATCATTTACTGCATTTAACTAATGGAAAACAAAAGCACCTTTAGAGTTTTTTGTTAGATTTATGATTTTATTCCACTCTCTTTAGTTCAAGCTAACCTATCCAAACAAATAATCACTCCTATCTAGACTATACAGTTTTATATAGATATATATACGTATATATAAATGTAGTGTTGTGAGAAAACTAAGATTGCTTACCTATATGAGTGTACTACAAATTTTCATGGCGAACGAACTACAAATATTAAGTAGTGTATAGTAAAGGAAACGGCATTTAATCAATAAAAGGAAAGGAAATGGAAACACCTACAAATTTTCAAGTAATTAAAATAGCAAGCAATACTCTAGAGTCAAAATAACGTTGGATTTCAGAAATTGTAACGAACAAAACAGATTTTAATTACCCTTATGATAATTATAAACTTTTCGGCAAATCAAAATCAAAACAAAAAACTTTTGGCATTCAAAAAAAAAAGAAACGAATAACTAAACAAGCGGTTTGAAAATTAAATAACTTAGGATAAATACAATATTATCGACACAGCATAATCCATTTTCATACTAATATATTATGCATGAATATTCAACTCAAGCAGATTCCAAAGCTTTTTGAGTTGCTTCATTGTCAAAGGATTATGACGAAATTTCACTTTTGCATTTATTGAACGTCGCTACATACTTGTAATTATTTAAGCGATAAGCGTACATGCATATACAAACATATACAGCTAATTTTTTACCTAACTTTACATAAAACGCATTAATCAAAATTTAACTCCCGAAAAAACATTAATAAGTGGGTCAGACACCACCACACACTCGTACACAAAAGGACATTCAACTTCAACGCACGTCAGGCTCGAAATCGAGAGAAACTAAGCACGATCAGCACACATTTGAATTCTGTAACCAAATGGGTCAAGCAGTTTAAAACGCATTTATACTAATCACTCGCTCCTTCTTAGCAGAACGAATATTATACGAAATTAAGAGAGAATCAATACCCAAGTGGAAACATTCGTAATCATTAAGCGCGGCATTATATGGTAAACCCCAAATTGAATACTACAAATATGTGTATTACTAATTACAATTACGAAAGCAAGCATATATTACCTATATTAAATATTGAATGTATTGAATTGACAAGCATCGGCATGCTGGGTGGAGCCATCTTTCCATGTGGAACCAATTGGTAATCCTCACCCAAAACTCGATCACATTGCATGCCCGACAAGCAAAAGAAAACATTTGTCAGTTTCCAGTTTCAGTGTCATACAAGTCAAACAGAAACCAATTAAAACTAAATAAATGCCAATTTATGTTGGATAAAACCAAACGACTTCTTGCAGCTGATTTCTACTGGTGGGCATACAAATTGAATTTATAATAGTTGAGCTTAAAAGAGCGCTGCAGTTTTTATCTTTATTTTCAGGAGCTATATTTTTGTTACCTACTTTTGGGCACTGGTTATTTGTTTGCACTGGAAAACAACATTTAAAAAAAAGAGGCAAATATTCTATTTCTTTTGGTTTATCCACATCTCAAAAATATTTGTAATCTGCAAATAAATGTTAAGTTTAATCAGTACATAAAGTTAGTTACCAACTGGTTTTGTTAGGCCTTACAATTTTTTTTTAATTTGTATATTTTTTATTGGAAACTGAAGCTAAGCCAAAATGATTTTCAAAGTGATTTTTTGCAATCATTTTCAAGAGGGTCTCCCTTTCATTTGACATTAGTGGCATGTTCACTTCCCTGGCGCAAATTTGGGACAACAAACACCAGCCTTTCCCGCCGCCTTGTTTGCACTCAAATATTTGGCCATCGGAGGCAGCACTTGGGATTTGCACATCCAGTTAGCGGCTGCAAGCTAAGCTCTCTGCAAAGAACAAGTGCTGGTGCAAACACTGCAGTTGGCCATGCCAAATGCTCAGTAGCAGCGACACCTGCAGTTCCAGATTTGCAGAAGTTACCCAAGACTCAGTTTCGGTCATCATCATCACTATTTGCATACCAAGGCTTGCGCTGATTGCCCAATTCAATCAAAAGCCTCTTACAATTCACACTCTCCGACTGGCAGAGTCTTGCGTAATATAATTAATTGTTGCAAAATCCGATGATTTTCAACTAAATGTGGCTCATTAAATATAAATCCAAGCTGCCATGCCCCCATGTATACGCCTTCCCGATAAAACCATGTGGATGTGGTCGGTAGTTAGGCTGAAAGAAAAAAAAAGAAAATTATTCGCAAACAATTGCGATTGGCGCCCAACACATCCAACAATTGTGCATTGTCTTCGCTGCGGCGACGCGCTGCATAACAGAAATTTCAACATTTAAAGGGGACAGGGGACGGGGGAGGGCGCGGGGGAGCCGAGCGTTTAAGCGCTAAATGGCCGGCGAGCTACTGGCGATGGAAACATGACAAATACTCCCATCAAATATTGATCATTTAGCGTATCAGTCGTAGAACTCTGGGGAAGTCGTAAACTGCAGTTGTCTTGGAGCTCCGCCATAAATTATCCAAGGGGGCGGACGGGCTGGACGGGCTGAACAGGCGAAGCTGAATGGGGAGAGAAAATAAAATAAAAACAGAGCAGAAGTAATAACAATGTTTGACAATCAAGTCGTTTGCATTTGAATAGCCGCTGGAAGCAGCCGATGCAAGCCAAAAGCCAGCAAACACTGGAGCTTCAAGCGTTGAGCGTTGAGCGCGGAGCGTGGCCAACATTTGGCTAATGGGGGCGTGGCAGCAGGTGGAACAACTGGGCCACAAAGAGCACTATGGCATAATTTGCATGGGCTCAGTACACACACTGGGAAGTTGGGAAAAATCACAAGTTGATAAAGCATAACACAAACAACATTAATCAATGATTGAGCGTAAAAGGGTGAACGCACTCAAATTTATGGTAGAAGATCTTGAAAGTTTTTATGAGGTGTTAATTGGCTGCCCATAAAAAAGATTACTTTTATGCGCTTTCACTTAAAGATACATAGTTTTATATGTTTGCAGCTCTGTAAACAAAAACCTAATCAAACATAATCAAAAGTTGTTATTCAACGTAGTTGAAACTAGCTTTAAAAAGAATGAGGTAAAAAACATTATGTGTCTTTCTATAATGAAAACTTTGTATTATTAGCTTAGCTTAGCTTAATCTCATATTTAAATGAATTATAAGGTAGCAAGAACTTGGTTAAAAACAAAGTTAGCTGTTAGCAGATAGCAGGTCAGTTAAATACGTAATAATGCACGATAACAACGTAGTTATCACAATACGCACGGAACTTATCAAAGTCCACAGCATTCATCAAAATTGAATAAATTGAAAAATACAGAGTCGCACTTTCGGGACATCTGCAAGTTGGCAAAACGAGTTCGTTGCCTGAGTCTTTTGTTTGGAGAGAGGACGGGTCAGCTATAAAATGGCATTTATATAGATTAGAGATACGGGACAAGCGCGTTGACAACGCAATCTCGGTGCCGCCCTTTAATCATTTTTAACGGCCCTGCAGTTGCAAGTACTCGGTTGCGGCGCACGTCTGCCCGTTTGCAACATCTCGTTTGCCATTTCGGCAGCGTCATGGCTTTCGTGGCTGGTTAGTGCCTGGGTTGCCTCACTGCTCGTTTTTCTCTCAGCGGACTGGCGCTAATTCACGGCTTCCCCGCGTTTAATCAGCCACCGTGTGTTGGCAACGACCTTGCCACACCAGCACTTGCCTAATGTCGCCTGATCGGACCCAGCGACACTGCCACAGCGTCTCTGCTCCAGTTCTCCGAGTCGCCTGCCTCTTGTGACCCACATCCCGGCTGCTGGGAAGAGTCAACAGCACCTGGCGAGCAATAACCCGAGTCGATGGTGCCCACTGTGGCAGCTTCACGCTCCGCGGCCCGGCTCCGCATCCATCACGTGCTCCGCGGCTGCGGTTGGCGTCTTGAACCTGAGCCACTACTTTTAGTTATTTGTACAAGAAATGTTTCTTCGCCGCTTTGCTTGGCTTTTTGCTTTTGCTTTTGGCTTTTTGCTCGTTGCTGGGTGTTGCTGCGTTGCGGGGCGCAAACAAAAGATTTATTACAATCAAATATTTCTGTCGCTCTGCCGTTGTTTTAGTTTCAGCTTCAGTTTTTCTTTTTGTTTTTGTCTCGTTTTGATTTTTTAATTTTTGTTTTGTTAGCTGAAATTTATTTTATTACATTTTTTCAATTTCTTTCACTCGGTCGGTGTGGCTGGCTACGTTTTGTTTCGACCGCGGCGCGGTTTTGAGGCTTGTGCAATGCGAGAGATGTTGCCGTTTCTGTTGCTTCAATAATTAAAACAACAACCATTATGTGCTTCACTCGAATGCGTTAAGTGTCGGTTGTTGTTGCTTGGTTATCATTTTGGGGCTCGTAAGTCTCGGCTTTGCATGACACTTGTTAGGCGGTTATATAAAGGCGGAATGCAATTCAGGCCTCGTTCGAGCATCAGCAATCAGCACGGCTTGCTGGCGATCACTTGCAGGCGTTACAGACACTGATACGGATTTCTTGGCTTGCGACAAATTAAGGCATGACCAGCGCACAAAGTGCCAATGGCATTCAGACTTAAATGGAAACCCAATTGATTTCCTTTGTTGCCACCGAAAGCAGATCTTTGGCGACCTTGGCTTAATTAGGCTCTCGTTGTTCGGCTGAAGGAGAAAGAACCCGAAAACTCTGTTATGCAAAGCTGGAAAATCAATTACCGAAAGTCAAGGAAATCCCCGGAGCGAAGACGAGCCATTGTGCTCATAAACAGCATGTTGCATCTGCGGAGTTATCGCGGCTCATCTTTCGTCTGTCAGCCGCATCCACACCCCCAAAAACCCATTTGCGGGCCACGTCAATTGGGGATTTGCCAAAATCGCTGGCAACATCATTAGTAGGCGGCCTACTACTGCTGGCTGAGATTTGCCAACGGAATGTTTGCTTGAACTCGAACTTTTTGCGGCTGTTACCTAATCCGCGCGGCTCCGCAGGCTCCCATTGCAACTGCAACCGGTGCGGCAGTTGGCTTCCTCTGCTTCGGCTAACCTTATGCGGGCCTCGCTTTTTGGCACACAGACACACTGCGCGATAGCGGGGGGGGGCAGGGGGAGGGGGAGGGGGAGTCAATTAAAGCAACATGTGGTAACCGACCGACTGACTTGCAATTGCCATAGTTGTTAGATGCGATATCGCCGCGCACTCCCTTCGGCGCTGAGGAGGCCAAAACCGAAACTGAAACCGAAACTGAAACTTAAACTGAGACTGCATCCAAAACTGCATCTGAAACCTCATCTGAATCGAAGTTGCGGCTGGGCAGCTGCATTCAACTTCAACTTGGCAACAGGAAGTGGCGGCGGTATTGTTGCCGCTTATCTGGCGCGGAGATGCTTCCTTGAGATTTATTTGGCATCTAGGCAAAAGGCATCGCCATCGCCATAGCCAGCGCCATCGCCAGCAACTCAACATCAACATCAACATCATCATCGTCATCATCGCCTTTGCAGTTGTTGACTTTGGCTCATGGCCTTTTTGCCAATTCCAGCTGAACGTCGGTGCCGACTTCTTCGGGTTTTTCGGCACTTATCTAACTTCCGGGTGTCGTGGGTCGACATCGAATTTTATGAGTTGCATCTTCGCTGTAATGGCCATCGAATCATCGCCGAAACTGCCGAAACTACTGAAATTGCTTTATCCACCCCTAAGAGGGGGCAACGATTCATCCCATCCAAAGATGCTCCAAGTTGGTAATTTCCTCCGAGCCATAATTAAACGCATTTAGTTTTTATGTTTATGTTTATTATTTTTGTTATAGTAATTTTTTTTTTGCTCAGCTCAACAAGAAATCTTTTTGTACATCAATTCGAGAGTGTGGTCCGTAAGGGGTTTATAATTAAGTTTAAGTACGTATTTACAAACAATTTTTTCGCGGGCCTGCTCTGCTACACTTCGCCCATGTAAAAATACCAAATGTTATTATAATTTTTGTTGTTTTATTGAATTTCGTATAACTTAAAGACAAAAACGCGCGCATGACTAATTTGTACACTTGGGAGAGATAGACGGCGATGAGGGGGCAAGGGGAGATGGGTAATTCCAGCGGATGCGGATAACGAGAGGTATGAGTGTGTTTTTACAAAATGCAGGGGGAGTGGGATGGCTTACAACTTTAAGTCTATGTAACAATTTCAGCGGGTTGGTTGGTGTACACAAGGGGATCTGCGGGGTGAATGGGGGGCGAGTGGGTGGCGGAGCGGGATCGTTATCAGATATCAGTGCTGTCGCTTGGCCGAACGGCGGCCAAACGGATCCCATCGGATGCCGCCGATCTAATCCCATCCGTGGCCGTGGCTCACCGGCACCCACACCTTCTCCCAGACGGGCTTCCACACCTTCTTCCACTCCTGCACCTTGACCTCCTTCCAGACGGGCACGTTCACCGACTGCCACTCGTCCTTCCACGCTTGTCGCTTCTCGGTGGCCCACACCTGTCGCTTCTCGGTGCGCCAGATCTGCACCTTCTCCTCGATCCAGGTCTCGCGCTTCTCCTTGATCCAGATCTGCTTCTTCACGGGCTTCCATACCTGTTAAGAGTTCATTAAACCTAATTATAAAGCCACTTTTAATACACTGATTATTGAAAGCCCACCTGGATCCACTCGTCCTTCCACTCCAGCTTCTTGTCCTGCTTCCACTCCTGCACCTTCTCGGTTTTCCACTCCTGCTTCTTCTCGGTGCGCCACTCCTGTTTCTTCTCGGTCTTCCACTCCTGCTTCTTCTCTGTGCGCCAGACCTTCTTCCACACGGGCTTCCAGATCAGCTTCTTGCGCCAGAGATCGTGGCTGGTGTACTCCCAGCCCTCGTGATCCTTGCCCAGGAACTTTTCGCCGGGAATGCCCATTTTCACCTGTTCAAATATCCAACTTAGCTTATATTTCCCTTTGATGTGAGTAGCACCTACCCATTGGGGCTCAAACATTTGCTTCCAGTCTGCCACCTGAACTTCCTTCCAGACGGGAACTTGAATTTCCTTCCAGAATGGCACCTGCACCTCCTTCCAGATGGGCACCTGGATCTCCTTCCAGACGGCCACCTTGGTGGGCACCCAAATGGGTTTTGTTATCTTCTTCCATTCGGCCACCTTGACCTCCTTCCAGGCGGGAACCTCTCGCTCCTCGATTTTCGGCTTCTTCACGATCTTCCAGTCGGGAACCTGTTCTTCCTTCCAAACGGGAACCTGCAGAAACAATTTGGAAATTCCCATAAGTTCCTCTTTGCGAAGAAAGTGCTTCAAACGGCTTTACCTTGACTTCCTTCCAAATTGGAACCGAAACCTTCTTCCACTTGGTTTCCCACGCCTCCTTCTTGACGGTCTTCCATACCTGGACCCAATCCTCCTTCCAGGTCAGCTTCTTCTTCCACACGCCCTCGGGGGGATGGGCGTAGGCTAAACTTAGGATTATCGCGCAGCTGGCGCTGAGTAGCTATTGGAAATAAAGTTGGGAAGGTTACTTATTTGAACAGGAGATTATGAAGGTGTGAAATCATTTGATATTTTGCTTAGATAAGAGAATATATTCCTTATGAATTACAGATTTCACAACATAAACTGATAAAATAAGATAGCAATTTATTTATTTTTTTATAATATATGAGTTCAATGTTTTTTTTGGCATTTCCTTTGACTTTTTGTTATGATCAATTTGAGCTTAGTTTTGTAGATTTTGTACTTTAGGTATTATTATAATTAGTTTTTGATTATTAAGCTTGTAATTTTTAATGCCATAATTGTTTGTGAGTATTTTTTCGCACTGATTTTTTCACTTAAAACGTCTTTTAGAGTTCCACACATATTTCTATAGGTCTTTCGAGGATTCACTTTGGTATCTCTTGTATTTCTTATCTTTGGACACTGACCAACAGACTTAGGGATCTCATGCTTGGTATCCCTTGCACCACCAACAGCGCGTCAAAACAAAAGAAGCTGATATGTGCCTCCTCTGAGGTCTTCTATGAACACTATTCGCATTTCCCTACATGCACATCTATTTATATTTTGAATGGTCTCGTCTCCGAACCACCGACTCCGGCGTCTCAGTCGCGTCGCAGTCGGCGCAGCAGAGCGGCGGTGGCAGTGGCAAAAACAAAACCAAGTGAAAAAGAAACAGCCAAATCCACAAACGCCAGCGGACCAAAGCTTTGGCGCTCTGCCCAGGTGACTTATTCCAGGTGCAAAATGCACGCAACTGAGGCGTCGCGTCGCTGCCGACGTCCCATTGAAATCGAAAGCAAAAACACAAGTAAAAGCAAAAGCCAAAACCAAAGCCAAAGCCAAAGCCGAGCTGAAAACAAAAACCGCAGAGAGTGAGAGTGGAATGGAGCCCAGTTGGCCAGCTGATGGAGCTGCCTCAAGTTTGAACCGCTCTTGGAACGCCGATGACTTCGCGGATTTTCCCAAGGTAACGCCGCAGCCTCAACAACAATACGAAAATACGAATACGACCACTACTACGAATACGCATACGAACCGTAGGCCGGCGATTTCGAACTGTGTACCATTGGACTCGAGTGCTGACCACTTGAGACCCTTCTTCGCGGAATGGATGGACAGAAGAAGACCCCGAGGTAGAATGCGAGGTGCTCGTAATTATGATGTTGGCAGCGGTGATTGGTCAAGTGCAACACAATCCAGTCCTACGCAGATGAAAGATTAGAGGTGTACTCTCAGCCCTTCATTCTCTGCTGAGCTTATTGGTTAAACTAGACACTGTTGACCCTGATTTTATTAATAGAAATAAACATTTGAATTACTGTTTTCAAACTTGTGTAGGTAATTTAAGGCTCATTATAACCCTTTGTGGTAAAAGACAAATTAAATTCTTACAACATTTTAAAAAACGCATATATTTGTAGATTTTTTACTGTTAACGTAGAAATACAATTTTAAATACTTTGTTTATTTCACACCCACATATAAACCAAATTTCGTATCAGATCTTCAAACAAATTTGAAATGCTTGTATATTTTGTAACAAAATCATTATCCACATTAATCTGACTCAAGGATCAAGGTCTCGCAAGAGAAAAAATTGCAGCTACTTAATAAAATATTAAACATTATTCGTCTGCGGGGGTAACAAAAACTAATAATCACTTAACTAAATTTGTGAATGTTTCCCTGGAGCTGCTATAGTAAATTCAAATTACTACCATTCGCCATAATCCGCACTCTGATTATGGGGCGTTGTAGTAATTTGGCTTTACTATAACAGCTTGTACCGAACTTTGGGTCTAGCATTAATCATCTTCCACGATGATCTCCGAAATAAGGTAATAGGGTAACGAAGTCCACCCCTCCGAAAAGCTATCAATCATCGATCGCAGGGCGAAGGGGTTCACCTCCCGCCTCAAATGCTGTCGATAAGGTCAATTGCTGTGGGCGTGTAGCGCCTGCCATCGTTACATTTGGCCAAGACGCTAAGTAGTCTTAAGCTGCAGCTATTTGGGCTACGTGCCCGCATTTTTTATGGCATGATTAACCATGTCCGACTCTGTGCTCTGAACTTGAGTGACAATCAATTAGCACAGCCGCGTTCAGGCAGTCCAGTTGCTTGCGAAGTTGCTTGCTGATCAGGGGAGCAATTCGGCTGGACAAACGAAAAACAACAAATGCCATTTATGGACGCGTCGACCTAACCGCTCAAATGGCGAAGCGACCTCCGCGGCATGAAGACGTTAGCGCCACCAGTGGTTACGGTGCTGATATTCGTGCACTCAAAGAAATTTCACATTCATTTGAAGGCAGAAATTAAATCCTTTCCTGTTATTAGATATACTCGTTGTTCCATCTATGTAAGTATATACAAAAATGACGGAATAAAATATCCAAGGGAAACACTATTTAATTTGAAGTATAAACTGCTCCAATCTATTAAAAGGGTTTTTATCAAAATTCATTTAGTGAAATAAGGATCCAATTTTAGTTTATTAAATAAAGGTTTTACTACTGCTTAATATTTTCAGTAATATTCTGGTAGTCCGCTTCAATGATTTCTAGGGGCCAAATAGCCTTTTCAGCGCGCGTTTTATGAACACCCGAACAGCTAGTTGGCCATTAGGTTTTGATAAACGCGTCAAGACCACGCAGTTGGCAGTAATTAACACCCGAGAAACGGACCAAGTCAGAGTTTTCGCTTCTGATATTGAAACTACACACGGAGCGCATCGAGCTCCGAGTTGACCCTTTGAGGCGATCCGCCTGAGTCGTAAACAATATATTATGCACAAATTGAAAACGACAGGCTGGTCGCCCCAGAAGTTACGCAACCATCCAAGCAGGAGGAGGAGGAGTGGAGAGGGAAGGGGAGGGGGGGGGAGGGCGGGGCAGGCAGACGGCCTTCAGCCTGCAGCTCTGCAAAAGGAGAAACAGACAAAACGAGGCGAAGCCCCGACATGTTAAGCCAATTTAGCAAAAAACCAAAACTCGAAATTAGGTAAAGAAACACGAATATAATGAAGAATGTGCAACAGGCTCGTTGCTGCGCTCGCTCGGAGTTTATTTCGCCCAGCTCGCTTTTTCGCTTTTTGTTGTGCAAAATGAAATTGAAATTCCTGAAACGTGCCCAGCAGATCTGCGACGAGTGTTGACTGGCAATTCGGGTTTTGGCCTGGCTTCCCGCCGAAGATGTCGTGGATGGAGTCGAACTCGCAGTTGGCTAGCAGGATGGATCGATGGATCGTTGGATTGGTGGATGGTGGGCTGCAGGCTCTGTAAACACCTTTCGCTCCGGTTGTCTTGTCCCTGCTCACCCAGTTGCATAATTTACGGCATCTCTTTATTGATCTGGACGTTTATATGTAGGTTATGCAGTGCCTCGTATTATGACTATCGGTTCGGCAGACTGGTTTCCGCTGCACGGATAGGAAGCGTGTGAAATTGGCTGGAAAACGACTTAGACTGCCAGCAGGGAAAATTAAATTAAGAGAAAGGTACGATGCGACTGACATTTCGCTTAAGATGTTTTGACAGTTATTCAACTAATCCCGTAATGGCCAAGGCTCACGAAGGACGCCAGTCAAGTTGTGTTAAAAAATAAACATCAAATTTAATAGGGGTCATGGGATTGTTAAGGAAGTAACTCAAAAATTACTCTACTGTATTTAAAGTGAAAATTAAAACAATGAGCTAATTGATATTCATACTTAAAATAGTTTACAAGAATAGTTTCATTCAACATTTATTTAGTTTTTTTTTGGGTTAAATTGATTAAAGAAAACTAATAATACAGGGCTAGGATTCCACTTAATTTTATTTTATCCGTACTCCTTCAGACGGAACAACTAAAATAGATTATACTATGATACTAGGATAGGAGAACTTACAATTTTCGTCAAGCTCTGTTTTGAATTGCATAAAAAGTCTTCTTGGCAGGATTCCACAAATTGAGTAATTTTCCTTAAAATGTTAACACAAGTTAACCTTGTATCCTACAAATTTGTAACTTTTATTGCCCGATAATTTGAATAACTGCATTAAGATTCCTCACACAATCTCTGTCTGACTTTAGTGCATTCTTGGCAATCAAATGCATTTCCCATTCACTAACTTTATTGCACATACGCCTCATTGAGTGGAACGCTGATGCAACGCGGCTGCCAGCTAGAAATAGCAGGCACTTAGGCGAACAATAAGCCATAACAAAATACCCCGTTCCCACACGGTTAACCTTCAATCAGGCTCTCTTGGATCAGGCCTAATCCGAGATGTGGGGGATGGAGGGAGGCCTCCGTGGCGGTCTGCAGCGTCATCGTCATCATCCCGGTTGTAAATGCCCGTGGCTTTCTTCACTCGCCGCTCGCCGCTCGCCGCTCGCCGCTTGACACCTGGCGCTTGAGTCTTACCTCTTGGCTTTCGGCTCTCGGGCTGCCCCAATTAGTTACGTGGGGCTGGACCCGACAGGGGAACTGCAGGTGCTCGAGTGTTGACGTTAATGTCATTGTTGCCGCGCTCCAGCTGACCCACATGCATCGCAAATGAAGCGGCGCTAATTGCAGGCCGATAAATTGATTTCATTGCGGTGCAGTTGCATCACGCATCACGAGCTTACAGGCCATTCGAGGCGGTGGGTGCGTTTAGTCGGCTTAAACGAAATGCCAAATTAATTGGCCCGGTAATCGGAGTTGAAAGTGCGTGCACACTCAGCCGCAGCAGCTCGTTGACTTCGTTGGATTAAGCAGCAGGTGGCCGAAAGGCCAGAGTGGCGCCAAGTGCCGGCCGAAATTCGAAGTCCGCTCGCAAAGATGAGCGGCACCTCGTTCACTTGTTTCCGCCAAGGTCATCCGCACTGCGAGTTAACAGCATGTCGAACACCGCCAACAGGTATTAACGCTTATTAATGGTAACCACCACCAATGAGCCTTTGTTGCTGCGCCTCTGTTGCAATGGCCATTAAGCCAGAAGATGCTGAGCGCAGACGGAGCACTGATTGCGGCCAGTCGTCCTTTGGCTCAGATTGCAGGCCGAATGTGGCCGAAACCGGCTCAGTGGCTCACTGGCTCATTGGCTCACTGGCTGTTACGCAATCCCTGGCCAAAAAGCGAAGCTAAGCCCATGCAACCGTTTTATTCACACAGTCAGAGGTCTCGCATTCCAATTTGCGTAGACTCGTCGCAAAACTGAAGTCGCTGATGCTGCCCACTCCTGCTCCTAAGTTCGGTTCGGTTCGGTTTGGCTGCTTTCTGCCCGGTTGTTGGCCATTCGAAGTTGGCAGGCAGGTAGGCAGCTGCACCCGCTGCAGTTGATTTCCTCATTGCTACACAGTGCAAAATATTTCCCTGACTCTTGACCCTTGCAAGTATTATGGAGAGTCTGAGTTGACAGGAAATGCGGGGAGAAGATACCAATATCAGTTTCAGTTTGACCATTGACACTTCATTGATACTTCGACACTCCAGGCAAAAATGTTAAGCAACTTTATGATAGGCGAATGTGACAAGTTGCCTTAATGACCCGATCTGTAATTTACAATGAAGCTCTTTAAACACTACAAAAACTGCCACCATTCAGAAAATTGTTGAAGAAAATGTAAAATTCCTTGTTGAAGAGTTGCATGCAAATATTAACCAACCACTGAGCAGATCATTTTTGAAGTGTATTATTATACGAAATATTCAAACACATATCGACGCATTTCCGCGAAAGTATCGTATGTCGTTTTTTTTCGAAATTGAGATTTTAATGCAAAATTGTTAGGCACCTAATGTCCCACTACCCTGTGAAATATTATAACTGAAAGCCCTATAGTTCCGATAGAAATTAAGTTTCAATTTTATCGTATGTTACAATGCTTTTCAATGTGCGCGCGAAATTATCGTATGTCCATACAAATTTTTTTTCATTTGCATGGAAATACTGCAATCGCACAAAAATATCGAAATACAAAAATAAAGAAAAAGCTTCTCCTGTAAAATTTTATTTTTCAACATACGATACATTCGTGGAAATGCGTCGATATAACAAGTCCAGTGCCCTGTTAATTTGATACAGAATACCAAAAGGCGTGATAACTTTTAAGACCATCTTCCGCTGCGTTCACTTCCGTAAAATCGGAATGCTCCACCCCAATACTGTAACTTTCACAGTTTCTAAGAAATTGACGTTTTTTTTAGCTGACAGTCTAATAGACAAACCTATCTCGATCGAAAATAAACCTACAAACAATTCCATGTGCGCTCATATGTTTTTCAAATTATTTAATTTTATATCCATGCTATACAGAAATTGGAAAACCTTAGGAAAGGTAGTAAAAATAGGTAGTAAATAGCTAAGTAACTAGCATAATAACAGTTAAAATGAAATTACTAGTATACAAATATCTAATATATTAAACAATGCAAAGGAGAAAACGAAATGTCTACGACGTCGTCGTAGGCGTATTTTGCAAAATTAAATAGGCAAACAACAATTAATCTCGCTGCTTGCCTTACGTTTTGCATGGTTTTCCAACCCGAATTCAATCCTGACTTCCTGCTCGACGATATCCATTTTCGGCGAGTGTACGTAAGCTGGAGCTCAGCTGCAACTCGAGATGAAGACACCGCCACGAGAAATGAGACCTGCCCAGGCAGTATTTTATAACACTTTGACAAATATTGCTAATTAAACGCCGTTTCTTGGCTGCCACCTGGCCGTCGATTGGCCAACAGTGGGCCACCAAAGGGGGGATTCGGCCAGGCGAAAGGGGAAGAAAGGTGAAACGGGATCGGAGGAGCACCTATTCAAAGAGGAACTGCTGCGGAGACATCTTCGGCTTCCTGCCAGACAATTAGATGTTGCGCAATCGGGCCGTGACTTACCCCATCGATTCGAGGTGGCCAAAAACAAAGAAGATGCAACCGCGTTACGTCACCGCCCCTTTCACTCTTCTTGCTCGTCTTCGACTCCGACTTCAATGGTATTGCCAGCATCATTATGACGATCGCCGCCACATTAATCGCTGCTGCTGCTGCTGATGCTGTTGTTGCTGCTGCGACTGCATTGCGCTCGCCGAGCTGCCCAATTGAATGTCCCCCGGGCGTATGAGTGATGGCCCAGGTGGGCGTAAAGGAAGTAGCAGGTGGCAGGTGGTAGGTGGCAAACGGCAATTGGCAAGTGGCTCAGTAAAAACGAGGAGTCACTGGCATGCGTGCGAATCTCTTTTTGCTCATTAATACGCAAATTCATTCATTTCACGGTTTTTATTGGTGTGTGACTATCGCCGGGTGTTTGTTGCAGTTGCAGTTGCTACTTGAGTTTTGTCGCGCGCCTAGGAGCGTTTTTCTCTTTCTTTTGCCGCCTCTTGGCTGAGGCATGTCTTTGCGGTGGTTCCGCTTGCAGAAGACACAAGACAGAAGAAACCGAAACTAGTCTCCCAGGCACAGTGGGTCTGTATAACTCCTCCGCCGCGCAATCATTTTCTCAGTTTTCCACAACCAATTATCTCACTTTCCACTCACTCCGCTGCCTCCAGTTTGCCTGCTTTATATAATGACATGTGAGATCTGTTTGCGTTGTGGCAAATTTATGCGGCTCGACCCCCAACTTCCACTTGTTGGGCCCTGTGAACTGCTGTCAAGATTCGTCTGCAGTTTCGCTTGGAGTGGCTCAAAACGTGTGTTGACTCGAATAATTTAGACAATGCGTCTATTGTTAGAGGTCAAGAACTGAAATCTTTTAAATGTTATCGGCAGCTAAGAAATTATATTTATGTCTTCACTAATCATAAGCAAATATTTAAATTTTAAGTCACAGAATCAGGCCGATGATGCGGGCAACCTTCATCTACATACGTTGTTTATAGATATTTTTGGTAATTATTTAATGTTACTTATTAACTTTACTTATAAGTAGATTATTATTTTATTTTCCATTTAAATTTGTTACCGCTATAGTATCCACTAAAACTAACGCAAACCCCTTTTAAAAAATATTTACGTAAAATCAAATAAAAATCGACTGACGAAAGACCTAGTACAAAAGTTAATTAAAAATATTGATGGTCTATTAGTAATGAAATTTTTAAAACCTGTACAAATAAAATTTCCTGAGTAATATCAAATTTCAAAATACGAATTAATTTTTATTCGCATACATTTCTCAATCTACGTTCAAGTTTTTGATTGAATTTATGTATGCATAGTAGTTTACATTTCTTGAGTACATTGACTCATTAAATAGCATATTGATTTTTCAAGGTACAGAAAAGATAATCAAATAAAGCTATAAACAAATTACTTGCATTTTTTATAAAACATTTAAATGTTCAATCCCCGCCAACACGTTGGTCATTTCAAAACTGGCAAAATTCATATTTTACGATTCTGCTGATAAATTAAAACATTTCCTTATTACTACGATGCCGCCAGCTGAGAGCCATCGAGGGCTATGATTTATTGAGTTCCTTGGACGACAAGTTAATAAACTTTATTTGTCCAACATCTTCGTACCTGCTCACATATATTTGTTCCCACTTCGCGGTTGTTTGCTCATTTGCCTCAGATTGACAGGCTGGTGACATGGTGACAAGCGACTTGCGGCGAGTGGCAAATAGCAACAATGCCAACAAGGAAGTCGCACTGGCATCTTCCACGCGCGCCCAATTATGACAAACGTCTGCGGTGCCGAACTCGAAAGGGGAACCCCCGCCCCCCAAGAGCTCCACCCACTTCCCGACTTTCCGCTAGACTCGAGGAACTGAGGCACTGAGTTATTGCCTGCAACACCTGCGGACTTGCGGCATTGTCACTGCCGTTGCCGTTGCCGTTGCCGTTGGCGTTGGCGTTGCGTTGCGAAGACGCAACAATGTAACTGGAACCTCGAATGGGCCCTAGGCACAGGTGACAGCCAACAGGTAATTGCCAGCTTTATACGGCTTCAGCCTCAACAACTCGCTTTGTGCAACTCGGCTTATGCGGTTTTGCAGGAGCCCGGCTTGAAATGCATGCAACTCGAAATGTGGGGGTGTCGAATCGGGAGATAGTGTTCCCTGCCCTTGAAATTCAGATTCTCCTCCCTCTTTGTGTCGAAATGTGAGTTATTGGGGTCCCACTTGCAAATACTTATGGTTAAAAAGGTTAACGACTTAGGTGACGTAATTGGAAATGAAGGAAGGTAGATTTAATTGAAAATGTATCTTACACTTGCTTATTGCAGTGGCGAAACAATATGTACAAAGGTATCTTGACAAGCCCATGAATTTTAATTTAAACGCTTACATAGTCCGCCAGCTTCCTATTGTATTTTATTGAGACCATATATTTTGACGAGACTAATTTAATTTTTAGTGACCTTTACTTTTGGTTTTTGCTCAGTTTTTGCTTAGTCATTCCCTATGGAAATTATTACTACTTTTTAAATCAAATCATCTCATGTTGGCAACCTTTAGGAATTCGTAAAAAGAAATTATGAATAATGAGCACGTCATATTTGAAGTAGAATAACCCATACTTACCAGTTTTCTTTGATGTTTTTGAATATATATATATTTTTGTTCACATGAATATATTATAGAGGTGTTAAACCATATCAGAATCTGCCACATCCTATTCAGCCAAATGGTATTTTGGCCACGGATTGACACCTCCGAAGGCGCGAAGGCCAAATTGAGCCGCAATCAATAAATGCCGGCTCTGTGACATAATGTGACCCAATAACAAGCGCAAATCGCTAAAAACTGCACAACAATGCCAAATCGAACCTAATGGAATTTGTGCAGAGCGTTTTATGGCCACGCCGCTTCATCTACGTGATTTGCTTGGAACGGGGCTCAAATGCACGAATTGCTCGGATGGCACGGCACGAAATTGAAAGATTGCAGCGTCATTGCTACAAAAACGAGCAAGAGCAACACATAAAAGTGAAAAGAAAGGAAAATGGGTCAGCGGTGGTGGACGAACACCATTTGCAGATGTAATGAAACGATCGTTTTGAACACACTTTTGAGCAATTTGCGCCGAAGGAGAGCAGCGGCTACTAGTCACCGCAAACGGATAATTATTGAATAAGCGAAATTAAAGCGCCCCGAGGCGCCGATGGCCCAGAGACCGATTCGACCTCCCGCCAAAAAAACAAAAGCAATTGGCGAAACGCCGATTAATTAGGTAGCGCCACTTTGAAGCCCCGTGCGGCATTGAACTTCGACGCATCCACACACAAATTAGCGACAAATAATGGCCAAAATTGATGATCTCTCGGGTTGCGAAGAGTTTGCCTCGCCGACTCTCCGCCCTTCACGTGGCCATCAATTACGTGACATATCTGTAACATGTAATTTTATTTCCTAATCGCTATGTTTTTATCAGGCAGACTTTATCGTTGAGTTTTCGTATAACCAGGAAAGAGATGCTAAACGTTACTTATTAAAAAAAAGGGTTCAATAAGGGAAAATCAAAATGCTTATTGTTTTATTGTATTTTTTTTTTAAACATAATTTATAAAAAGAAAAATTTATACATTATGTTTATTAAAGTCACTTCTCCACAAGCAAATAAAGGAACTTAAAATTAATATCTCCATCCAAAATTTTTTAATATTTCACTGTATGACCTGCGGCACGACGCCGCACACTTGTGTGTTGCGTAAGAAGACTTCAACGCCTTCACGTCTTTCAACAACCGGTGAACTTGCCACACGCAGACGCTCAAAATTTACTTTCTTCATTCTATCAGCTACCCAAACTTATTTATGCGTGTGAACTGCGCTGCGGAGACAGCGTCCGAAAATTGTCATAAATTACTGCGCGTCTTTTCTCTCTTCTTACGTGAAATGTGATAATTCATATACCCTCAACGGAAGGCGACGTGATTACCAATGAAGCGAAAATGGATAAAAGTTTTCACTGGTTCATTTTTAATGAAACAACTTTTCACAAACAAAAAGATTTTTTTATTTCAGGTCGTAACTATTGGAAAATTTAAGAAAATTAAAAATAGTGTTCCTAAATCTTAACTTTTCTTCTTTTCCAAGACATTTGCTTTACTATTATAGTAATTTCTTCTGTACGGAAGGAATATTTTTGACAGCCTTTGAAAACAAAAAGGTTTAAGCTATACAAAATTTCTCAACCAACATTTGTATGAAAAATATAATACTTTAATCCTCTTCTTATTATCAAGTGGTTTTCATTCTCGACCTGGTTCGAAAATTTAAATTTCGCGCCATTTGATCTGTGGGGCTATGCTAGTTCTCCTTCTCTCACCATAAGCAGCTGTTTTCTCGCTCTAACAACCGTTTTAAGCACGTTCGCACTCAACCCCTATGTTAGAGCGGGACAAACCTACCTATCAGTCAGTCTTACAGTTTGAGATGCATTCGGCGCCAATTTTTGAAATATTGAGTTGCTTACAAAGCTTACCTATATTTATAACTCCAACCCTTGTTGTCCATTGGCAGTGCGATTAATATCCACGGTAAATTCAGATCTTTTATTTATTTATATACATAAACAGACATTTTCGCTACATGAACTTAACTAAGTTTATAAATTTTAAAACATTAAAGTAAGCTAAGCAACTATTTTAGGGATTTTGACTTTGAGTGGACAGCAGTGAAATAATTTAAGTTTTTAAAATAGGGTCTAAAATTAATGATTAGTTGTTGTTTGCATCGTGTACGTCTAGATGGAGCCTACTGATAGTCCTAAGTCTACGTTTCTCATGCTAAAAAGGGTCCTTCAAAACGCGTCTCAGCTGCAGTCGCCGCGGGGACTGCAGTGGAAAAGGGTTTTAGTCGCCTTAACCTAGGTTGCATATGTACAGGGTTTCGATCTTCCTCCGACGGGAGGTCACTTCATGTAGTAGCTGCTGGGAGCTCGTCCCGAGGTGTACGTGCTCATGGGAATGCCCTGGGGTCCCGGGATGTGGCTGTGGCCCGACGAGTGCGTCGCCGACTGGTTGTGCGACCCGTACAGGTGATCCACGCTTGAGTTGCCGATCCCGTTGCCAGACGGCTCGTAGTCCACATCGTAGTAGATGCCAGATTGGTTCTGTTTTGGGGAGAGAAAATGTGGGTTTCTTTAATAATAATATTTTTGTGGGTCTCTCTCTATGTTAATATTTCTGCAGAAAGGCCTGTTTAGTAGATAAACAAATCTCGCATTAAGACTGTTCCAATACTCCCATCCTCACTCTCTAATTTGGTTAAAAAATCGTTGTATCAATGAAGTAAATTTGTTCACCCCATTTCTTTACCGAAATAATTGAATATTTAATACTTGTAAAAGTTGTAACTTTCGTCTCTAAATTGTCAATCAGAATTTTATTTATGAAACGCGTTACTTACTCTAGTTCTCTATTTGAGTATTTTAATTTAATGATTCTCACGAGCGACATTTGTTTCGCTTAGTTAAAATATTATATAATTCTGTATTACGTTTTTACAATGATTTAAATTTAGCCTTTAAGAAAAACGTTAACTTGCACATTTTGGTTAGAGCTTTACACACTTAGATGACTGAATGTTAGTCCCTGGGAATGTGAAATATTTTTAGGAACACAGTTAGTTAGTTAGTTTTGGTTGCCTCACAGTCGGGTCACCTGAATGCAGCGCTCTTCTATTCCCATTTAAGGACAATGAACTCGTTTCCTACCGCTATGCTGCCGTTGCTGCGACTCTTGGGGCGCGGCACTTGGAAGTTGCGCCCCAGCAGATCGGCGCGATCCTCCTCCTCGCTCGAACTGGAGTTCTCCAGGGTTCTCATTCCATTTGAGCGGGGACCCAGGCCAAGTCTTCTAAGCCAAAGAAAAAGGGACTCAGAATGCGTTTCAAAACACGTTTTATATACCGATTTGTACCTGGGCAAGGGCACGGGAGGCGCCAGCGTGGCACTGGGGTGCATCTGCATGGTGCTCTGGAGTGACATTCCGCCCAAGGTGCCCATCCCCATGGCTCCCAGGGTGGGGTACGCAAACATCGCCGACGAGGGTCGCGTGGGTCCAATGGGCTCAGCCTGCTGGTACAAAATGCGCAATTAGTAAATAATACATGATAGTGCATTTGTTTCTTAAAACAAAATTTTCACAAAACTTAAACGACGGTTTAAAAAAGTTCCAATTTGATTCATCGGTTACAAGAAACCAAAGAGTTGACCTCAATAAATGTTTTCTAGGTGTTCATCCGCGAAAAAATGCATCAGTAATGTTTGCCAGCTACCTACCCCGTAGTGATTGGTTTGAGCCATGACATCAGCTATCTGCGCCCATCGCATGCGGTCCTCCAAAGTAACCTGGTAACCAGCCTGTGGCAATCCGGCGGACTTCAGTGGCGCGGTGTTCATGTAACCAAATACGGGCGAACCCATGGCGTTCTTCTGCTCCCGCTGCCAACGCCGAGACCACATAATGAGGCAAACCAAAGTCAGGACGATGATGATGATGGCCGCCACGGAGGCGCCGATGGCCACGCCCAGCACCTCGCCGTCGATCTCGCACTGGGCTCCATAATGGCTGGAGTCGCAGGAACACACCTGGGATCCGTCCTCCGCGTAACTGCAGGTGCCATGGTTGTTGCAAACCGAGTCCGCGCATGCCTGGCACTCTCGTCCGGATCTCGCTGGCTGGTCGGCCCACGGATCCCGGAGTCCCGCCTCGCAGGCGCAGCGGAAACTGCCCCAGGTGTTCGTGCAACTGGCTCCAGAGTGGCAGTCATTCAGCTCAGGCGACTGGCACTCATCCAAATCCTGGAGGGCGGACACCGCTCCTTCGGGAGAACTTACGTACAGCACGGAGTTGCCAATGTTGTTGTTTCGTCGGTGGAGAACTCCTAACAGATGTTTCTGAACGTCACTTCGCAGATTGGGTCGCAATGTCTCCACACTCTCGTCCAGCTGGAGTAGGGAAAAGAGAATAAATCTGGTTTCTCCACGAGTATTTTGGGAGTAAATACCTTGATGGTCATGTTCACGTACACTCCGCTGCCACCCAAGTTGGGATCGCCTCGGTAAATGTTGTTCACCTTCGCTTCCATGAACTCATCTGAGTAGGGCGTCATCGACATGGCGGAGTCCAGCTGAAAGACACAATATTTTGGTTGAATTAAGTGAATATGTTAAAAAATGTTCCCTTAAAAACTATTCAGATAAAAATGTGAATCTTCTTCATAATAAAATAAGAACTCTATGTGATTTTTAAAGAACAAAACAAAAGTAAGAGTCACAAAACTTAAGAGTCACAAAAATCTTATCTGATTTATGGGATGGAAATTTTTCATAACATCCCATTGTGTTAATTTATCCTACAACAGTTTTACAGATAGTACGAAAAGGAATCTTTAGTATTTCATTATGTTAATATCATTGATTTGTATACCAAATTACAGAAATTAAAGAAATGTTTGACTTTAAACGAAAAATTCTGAAGGGATAACTTTTTTGAACTCTCCATTCGCATAACAACAACTTACCGCTCTTATGGACTCATAGCTGAGTTGTCCGAAGGGTTCGCTGTGCTTGTCCATCAACTTGGTGTCCCAGACAATTCGGTGCTCGTAGATGCGGTCGACGCGCATGCCCAGATGGAATGAGATGACCCGTCGGCACGGTTCCCGGTGCTTTCGCCGGGAGTATCCTTTAAGAAAACGATGAATTGCATTTAGTTCAACCTTCCTTTTTGGGGATCCCCCTTGAAGTCACCCACCTGGTCTGCAGTGGCAGCTGGAGACGCCGTTGTCCGTCTTGCACCGCTCGTGCTGCGCCTGATCGCAGGTGGAATCGTCGCCCACAATGCAGGTGTCGATCCTCACGGGCGGCTGCGTCGGCCTCTGGCGGTAGTGGGGCCTCGTGGGTCCTGCATTCGTGGTCGAAGGGCCTCCTCCCTGGGGCTTGCTGTGTCCCTGGAGGTCCACCACCTCCGTTTCGGGCACCACGTAGCCACCACTGCTCTGGGTGACCGCGTTCGGTGGAACAGCAGGTGAGCTGGAGCCACCACTACCACTACCACTGCTGGCACTAGCTGCTGATCCCGATCCCGATTCCGATCCTAATCCCGATCCTGATCCCAATCCCGATCCCGATCCCGATCCTGAGCCAGGCAACTGGGGCAGTCGCGTGGCCGGAGAGGTGGCTCCCGCTGGGGCATCTGTGGGGTCACCAAAGAGATTGATGTAAGTGCGCTTGCCGTCGATCGAGACAAAGCCGTCGTCACCTGAGGCGGACACGATGATGTCGCCCTGCCCTCCGCCCGCCGCGTAGGTTCCGTACGGCTTGATGTTGATCGTCTGCTGGGAGCCGCTGCCCTTGGGTCCCGGTCCCTGGATGGCGGACAGGGTCACGTCGAAGATCTCCCCGTAGCCGGGTGGCAAATGCTGCCGCGTGGGCTGCACCGCCGGCAGGGGGAGGGTCTGCTGGGCGTTGGGCGGCCGCTGGTTGGGTGGGCGTGGCCGACCGCCGGGCTTGAACTCGGGGTCATCGAGGACGATCCCGGGACGGGGATGGTAGGGGGCGGGCGGAGTGGCATTGGTGTTAGCATTGGAACTGTTAGGCGGCCCACTCTCCGTGGAACTCGAGGCAGGTGGTGGGTTGGTGGTGGTGGTGGTGGTGGTAGTGGTGGTGGTTGAGATGGAGCTGGTGGTGGTGGTCGTTCTGGAACTGGTACTGGTACTGGTGGTAGTGGATTCTGTGGAGGACGTGGGCTGGATGACTGGAGCGGGACTCGAGGACGAGGAGATGGTCAGCGAGGAGGTGGCGCTGTTTTCCAGCCCGGGTGTTCGGTTGGCGGTCATGAAGATCACCTCCTCGGTGGAGGGATCCAGACCCAGGCTCTCCGAACTGTCCATGGACATGGGCGCATAGGTGGAGGTCATGCCTATCACAGTGTGCACCACCGAGCTGGTCTCGATGATGGTGGTGGTGAAGCCCTCATCCGCGGGGGACTCCTTCCTCTTTTCACCCACTGGTTTCGGCTTGTGCTTCTTCTTCGACGGAGTGGTTGGTGCAGTTGGGGGATTGTTGGTGGTGGACGGTGGAGCGGGAGGCGGTTGCAGTTCATCCTCGACCTCTCCACCACTGGTGGCATCCGTGTCCTGGTCGGACACCTCGATGTACTGGGCGTTGGCGTCCTCGTTGGAGAACTCCGAGTCGTAGGTGGTGTCCGTTGGTAGCACCACATCTTCCCCTAGTTGCGGTTGACTCTGTTCCTTCTCCTGCTCGTTCTTCTTGTCCATCGGTTCCTGGGGCTGGGCAGAAGTCTGGGTCTGGACCTGCGGAGCCGGGAGCGGTTTGTACTGCGGGAGCGGTCTCCGGTTGCCGCCCACACTCGTGGCAATCGGTGGGCGTGGCTTGTTGCGGTACCACGGCGGACGGTTGCTCACGAACCCCGGACGCACGGGCACGATCTGCTCCGGAATGGGGACACCCGTGATGAAGGGACGGTCCGGTCGGTCGAAGGGATACGGCGGCGGTCGCATCGAAGTGCCGGGCTTCTGGGCCTCGTAGTCGATGGGCAGGTTCTGGGCCTCGGAGATCCTCGGCGGACCCCTGTTGTTGATCCTGCTGGCCGAGGGACGCCTCACCCCCTGGGTATTCGCGTGGACATTGACGTTGCCGTTCAGGAGCTTAACGATTCCCGTGATGATGTCCTGGATGTCGGGGTTTCCGTTCTGGCGCGGGTTACTCGGCGACTGGGTGGCACTGGCTACCGGCGTCGCTGAGGTGGCAGAACTGCTCGGACTCGGCCGGATCGGGGACCCCGACACTTGCGGTCGCAGGTCCCCCCGCCCTAAAAAAGACTGCTCCGAGCTGCTGCCGCCCCCCCGAGAGCGTCTTCCCGGCCCTGATCCCCGCGTGCGTTCGCTCAGGCTGCTCTTCCTGGTTGTCGAAGGTGCCCGTCGGCTTGATGTTGTAGTGGAAGTACCTCCCTGCCGAGACGTCCTTCTCCAGGTCCTCCGGGAAGTTGACGTCGTTGGGTCCCATGGGCTGGCGGTCGTTCAGGATGGGCGACGCCGAGCGCTCCACTCGCTCCGCCCGCGCCTCGTTCTCATTGACACCATGGGGCATTGAAAGTCCTTCTGCCAGTCCGTTTATGGAGTCCGCCACGGTGCTCTCGATGCTCAGGCGGGCCGGACTGCGATGGCTGCTCGACTTCGGCGATATCTGCGAGATGCTCTGTTGCTGGCCAGCTAAAAAACGAGGGAAAAACATTTTGTTAGAAAGTATAAGGAAAAAAAATCAAGGAAATTTGGGATCCCAATATTTTTAAAAGGATTTGAGGATATTAAGACATCTTTATTTTTTTTTTTTTTTTGCATATCCAACTCATGTTTGTTTTAGGAGCAGTGTGTAATGCGCACTAGGGTCCTTTCTGATGACTTTCACTACTAAATCGAAGTAATGTGTAAATTAAATATTATAAACATATAATATTATTAATGATATATAAAAGACTTTCCAATTTTCTGGATCCCTTTTATTCACTAAATTCCTTAGCCAACATAAAATCGTTAAATAAAAGCAAAAAGCGTTCAAAATACATATTACAAAAATATAAGAATTACAATACTTCAAATTTTAATAGAAAGATGGGTAACATGACTAAGACACACCATGGTACATATTTTTAATGAAAAAAGTTCGATAAAATATTCTTTGCTTACAATTTATTGAAAGTGATAATACAGAAGAAAAAACCTCTCCCCAAGACTCCTGACAATAATTCAAATTAAACGGGTTGTTTTCACACGTTTTTCAATCGTATTTCTTTTATCCATCAATATTAAGAGTGGCCTTAACGATGCATGACATTTTATATTCAATCATATCACTATCTAATCCGGCCTTCTTTATCTGTCAATACTGAGAATGGCCTAAACGATGCATGACATTTTATACCGCAAGAAGACGAGAAGAAAGGGAAAGATTTCAGTGAAAAGAGCGTCGCATTCCGATGCTCGGTTTCCCTTGAATCCATCATTGCTTCGGAAGAATCTTCACATTGGCGGTTTCACTTTTCACTTGCCCCATGCACCTGCCCTTGCCACTCCAACCGAACCCAACCTGGTTGCCCCTCCCTCCTGCCACTCCGTCATTGTCAACGCGATTCATTTGCATTTGGGAGGAAACAAACAAAGGGCAGCCCGTCGACTCGGATCAGTTTCAATCTCTGTCGCAGGCTTTGCCAGGCATCATTTGTTTTCGATGTCAAGTCTGCGCCGCCGCGTCTTTGTGCTCCGCGTTCTTTTCACTCTCTTTGCATATAATTGAGTGGGTTTTCCTTCAAAATTGTGGGCTTGCAAGCGGGGCATGTGGATATAGCTGATGGCTCGCATATCTGTCACAATGGCGAAGGCCTGTTACTGATTACCCGGGGCACACAAACAGACGTACAATCTCTTGGCTGCAATCGCAGATACAAATACGTGGGTACTTAGATACATGGCCTCGGGCCAAATCTGCACTCGCTTGGCAGCCTCGGAAGAATTTCACAAATTGCTACGTCAAGCGTTGAAAAGATGCCAGCCGAGGTTGTTGCGCGGCTGATTTTCATCATTTTCCTCGGATATGGCAGATAAATGAGAACCGCCACGGGCAACTTAAATATAGATTGTAGTCGCGCAGAATGCAGATGGCAATCGAATGGGGACAAGCACTTGAACCTCCCCTTGTCGAACGCAGAGATCTCGAGTAGGCACTCCTTATCGCAGCTTAGGCCGCAATTTCCCACTCTCATCAAGGCACCAATCACACTGAGAGAAATGGGGGCTACCAAAAACAATTTCTAATATTATATATGCAGTCAAACTTCCGTAAGTAGAACTCCAATCGACCAGTAGAAAACATATCATTTAAAAAGTTCTATTGTTTAGAAAAACTCAATGTAAGGAAGTTTGGCTTCAGCAAATAAGCCGCCTGCTAGTCGAGAATGACTATAATTTTGTGTGATTCTTTTCGGTGCGATATTCGAAACCATCGATAGCTGTTTGAATCTTCAAACAAACACAGATCTCACTCGGCACTGAAGTGGGACCCAGCTATTCTTTGACACCTTCCCGAAAAGATTTATTTGCCGCTGGCTTTCTATGAGTGAGGCCCTTGTCTCCCCCCGATTCCGTTGGTTGTCAGGTGCATGTCATCTTTTGGGCTCTGCAGAGGGAGCCAGAACCAGTTTAAGGTTGGCACAACAATCATAATTCACACTCGCCCGCCGAAACACGTTTAGTTATTGAGCTTAACCCAATTGCCGAGCGGCTTTGGTGGCTCTTTGTGGGTCTCGGGGCTTTTTGATTAAGTTTGGCACAGATTTTACTTTCACCTGTCGCTAAACTGGCTCGACTCTGATTGAAATACACAATATTTGTTTCACTTTCTTCGTGCCAGGTATTTGTTGCGATTTTGATATAATTAACGCTTCCTTTTGGGCAGGCAAAACAAAAGGCGGCGACACAGTTTTCACTTTCTTGCCTGAATTGTTAATTTTCCAGTTTTCCTTTGGATTTGGATTATTGATTTTCAAGCGCGCCTGCGATTGGGATTTTGATTGGGCTCGGTTGGCGGTAAAAGTGAGCCGGCGGCTGTGAAATGCCCAGACATGGACAAAGCTGGTTAAATGTGTAACGCAATTTGGGGTACGAAATTGAATTCCGTTTTGGAGCGGGGCATGCAACACTTTCACGGCCAGGCCGCAACGAAAGTAAAACCCGGACCCCCAAACCCCCAACCTCCACACTCCGATCCCCCTCTTCTATTACACAGCCAGTCGGGTTGGGTTGAATGCACCCGATATGACAACAACATGGAGACAACAGAAACAGTCGTCATTAGTTCCAGTGCTTGCCTCCACTAATTTGGACGCCACTCCGACGAGGACGCACGACTTGTGCCCTGTCTCTTTTTCTTTTTCCCCATTTAAGCCAAGCCCACACCGGCGGCAGTTCCTTCTCCTTCAACCCAATGACAAGCCCACTACAGCTCCATTCAAATTGGCGATTTCAGCGCCTCCAAATTGCCGACAAGAAATCACTTTCTATTTCGCTGCACTTTTCGGCTGTTTCTTAACGTGGCCAAGTGCTGAAACCGAAATGAAGTCCGCCTGCTCGCCTCTAATGTGGGCAAAGCTGGCGGAGATAATTGCTTATGAAATACGACAGTTTCTGTTTCTGTTTCCACTTCGATATTTAACACACGTTCCCAAACATTGCGCATACGACATGTTTGCCCAGTGCGCTTTAGGCGAATATTTTACGGGGGGAAGGGGGTAGGCAATATTGCGCAATAATAACATATAATGGTCTGCTCAAAATGCCGGCGACAATTCGTCGCGTTTTCACCAAAAATAAATGTATGTAATTGCATTTAAATAGGTAAGTTATGCAGGAAGACGAATTTCAATGACAATTGAAATAAAGCGATTACCATTACTCAGCAGTCACTGTATTCAAAAGAAAATGTGTACCAGCTGTGTTTTGTAGTTTATTCCCTATGTATGTTTTTGCTGCTTCGTATTTAAAAGCATTGCATTTAATAAAAATTATATAAATATACACAGACACAGAAAAATAAGAAAACTCGTATAAAATTTAAGCATTTCTTTAAGAAATGACAAAAGACGTTGGGCTCTAGTTCTTTGTCTTTATATATAATAAAGCCTATAAATTGAGAATTTAAAGCTATGACTCCACACATATACACATTTTTTTCTTAACAAATTCCAATCATATCCAATCCATTCACATTTCTCCAACCTCTGATATGTCTACTGCTTACGATCAAAACCATTCAAGTAATCTAAGACAACAAATCTAAACAAATCCCCCAAAAATACTTCTCTCACCTCTCTCCACTTTTTCCATTTTATGAGCTTGTTGCCTAACCTTCTTTCATCTTTTTGAATTGGCCCATAAACACAGCTTATGGGCCGTCCCATTGTGAATTCCGCAGACCCTTCGGCGAAGATTTCTATTAAAAAATATACGTGGTCAGTCCCACATCTCGAAATGCCATCGCAGCTGGCACGCCCTGAATTCGGGGTTTTAGAACGCACTTGAATCGGCTGAGCCCAATCCAATCCACTGTTTTCTAGGCCCTGTCTAACGCAGTCCAAGGCGGGCTATTAAAATTTGATTTAATGCTAATTGATTCTCCGGACATTCGACTTTCGTTGTGGGCGTTGTGGGCCCAAGCCAAGGCAACGGATGAAATGGAACTGCCAGGGAAAGTCGTAGAGCACCGGGTTCTGGGGCGGACTGACCAGCTCGCCTCCGTTCGTGGGAGCTGCAGAGTCATTCCTTGGGCATTTCATTAGCAAAGCAAATAAAGTATCTTTGGCCCGGGCCCAAGCACTTGTGCAATCAAACCGTCAACTGGTCGGTGTTGTTGTTCAAGAGTTGTCTGCACAAACAATTGGCCATGAGCAGAACCTGAAAAGCGCCTTGGCCAGACCATTCTCCACCTCCATCTCCATCTGTATCTCCGCTGCGGAGCTGAGATGCATGAGCTGCAATTAACAAAGTGACGACGACAACGGACACATGGCAGTCCAAGACAAGGTAAACTGCACTCCACACCACTCCATTCGACAAGAAGTTGTGTCTGGTGAAATTGAAGCATTTCGCTGGAGAACCGATTTTCCGCATCCATATTTAGTGGATGGCCATGACTCTTGGCCTTTGGCACTGCACGAGAATTTTGCCTTTGGCAGCTCGTGCCTGGCACTTAGATACGTCTAAAGTATTTTGAACAATATAAATTACTTGCAGCTCTGCAGAAAGGATATATCTTAGGGAAGTTTTCTTAAGGTTTGTTTGTATGTTGAAAACATTAAACTAACCTAACAAAAGATGGTAATTGGGCTACCTATGGTTTATTTCCCCAAACCTTCTCAGGTTCTTAGTTGCTTTACAAAAGCATTATTTGTTTCCATTTCAGTATATAAATTTAAGTACAACTTACATTCATTACCTGTGGGGTATTTTTACAACGCAATCCAATATATGTATTATGTTATGCACTAATGTATGTTTAATGGGAGATCAAGTAGTACCCCTATCTCACTTTGAGTTCTTCGAGTGTGCTGGGCTGTATCCTTCGTGTTAGCCGCTCAGACGCAGGTCCAAAGCGAATGACCTTAATCAAGGTCTAGCTCTGATCTAACCGCGTTTCAGCCAGGTCTGAAGAGGGAGCCAAAGTCGAGTGGAGGCCAGAGGCGGTGCAGTCCGGTGCAGACTGCATTTCTGTTTTGGTCAGGCTTCCGCAGATTCTGCTGCTGCAGTTGGTTACGCTTTGCTGCCTGCTGCCTGCTGTGGGGCCCGTCTTAGCCAGGCCGAAAAGCAGAACGGGAAGGGGGAAATTATAACCTGGATGCGCTCTGCTGGCTTTAATCGGTGCAGTGCAAAAAGACTGCGAGAATCCTCGCATATCAATAGAAAGTCCGGGCAATCGCAGGGATCCCAAGATCTTATTAATGGCCGCCACTTATAGTATCTAATTGTCTCACTTGCTTAATTAAGTCGCAGGTGAGAGCGAACCGCTCGTTGCCGGTCAGAATCGAGGCCCCTAATGGCCTGGCCAGAACAAGACTAAGCCCTGTAACTAGCCGCAATTTACGTGGCGATAAGCGATCTGCACGATCTCCTGGGAATGCTGAAGAATAGTTGAAATAGCGCTCGGTCCAGCCCCCTTAAACATGCCACGGGAATACTTTTGCAGTCAATAACTCGGCTTGGGTCAGTAACCCAATGCCTTGGAAGGTGGCAGAGCCTCCAGCGCTGATTGAACAATTACTTAGAGTCTTTTTCAGCGAGTAGAAATGGACCACTGGACACGTAACGTGGAATTGAAGTCGGAGAACAGATGACGAACCTCCAGGCAAATCGATTCCGCGCCGAGTGCCGGGCTTAAAATACGCTGATTGAAAGCCAATAGCCACATTTCCCATCTCTCCGGCGAAACTGGGTCATTGTACCCACAGTAGCCGGCTTAACTATAGTCGCCAAACGGAAACAAGTCGCCGGCCAATATGGTCTTAATGCTCTGTGACAAGTCCAAGATTGCCAGTGTCTGTGTGTCAAATAAAAGTCCACAGCAAGTGGCCAAGAGAACCGGCTCTCCGTGTGGCGAGAATCCCACTTTACACACAGGCCTGTCAGTCAGGCGTCTTTTTATTGGGCTACTTCTAGCTGCGTGCCAAATAGAAATGGGGGAACTGCGCCAGTGTGCGTGAGCGTGGGCATTATTGTGTCATTCGGGTCTCTGGCTTGTTTGGATAGTCGGCTAACTGCACCCATTTAACGGGTTCCTAAGCCCAGGCTCTTTTGTGATTTATTTATTTGTTGGAATTTGGATTTGACAGGCGTTGGAATCGTTTTATAAGCAAAGCTTGTGAGTTCACCAAGTTCGCTGCCTAAGTCTTTTGTTTTGGCTGTGAGAGCGTTGACTAATGGCGCAGTAAATACCTGCGTTGGCATGTGAAAGTATTAATTGCTAATTAACTGCATACATACTCGAGTTAATTAACTTAAAAAACCAAGTTACGAAAATGTGAAACAAATTTACAATAATAAAATTAAAGTGTTGTGTGAAGTTTGTTTCCCAAGTCATTTATATTTAAAAATAAAATTGCAATAAAATATATGCAAATTGCAATAAAATATATATGTACATATTATTTTAAAAACATTCCTTTTAAAACATCGTTTATTAATTTTACCATTTCTTTATTCTAAGTGCACGGTTTTATATGTCTTACAATTTTTTTATTGCAACCCAAATTATTCGCATAATTTGTTCTTTTTTGCTGAAAGCCTACGGTTAGTTTTTTAACATTTCCTGTGACATGGGTACAAGCCGGCCAGAACTTAAACATTCTGGTTTCGTGTTTGTCTGGCGAAATGAAAGCCATAGATACAGTGATGCCAAAATATATGCCAAAAAGATTCTCAGATTAAAAAATTCCACTGCGAACCGGTTCGAAGCGGTCTCCCAAATAAAAAATGCAAGAGCACAAAAAGAGTATTTTCATTGATTGCCATTGATTGTCAACGCCAATACATGTAGTATAAGGGTCTCCATAATCTCCACCTCCCCCTCCCTTACGGCGGCGCTCCTTTCTGTTCTCCAACTCACTCCAGTTTAATTTGGGCCCACAGCGCCCCAGGACAACCATTAAAGAAGATCGGGGAAAAGGCCAGCAAAAATACAAAACAACAATAAACAAAAAGCAAAAACGAGATAAATTGTGGGTTCAGTTGGCTTTACCTGCCGCTGGGTGTGTCTGTCAGTCTGAACGTCTGAATGTCTGAAAGTCTGAAAGTCTGAGTGTGTGAGCATGCCCGGCAACTTTCGATGTGCTGAATTTCATTGTACAATTTTGGGCATCCCAATCCGAGAGTCGCTTCTCTTCTCACGGGAAAGGGAAAGTATGCAGTTATTGATACGGCTTCGGTTTCATGTTTTGATTGGGCAATCGCATCCCAATCCGAGTCCCAACTCAGTCAGTGCTCGTGAGCTCTAATTGAATGCGCCGCTCAGGGTGGAGAAACGCTTAACTTAATTGAATACGAAAGATCAGCATGTGAGCTGATTACGAGCTTCAAAGTTGACTGCGTGAAAATGGAAATAAACAATCATTTCCGAAGCCATAAAGAGCAGTAAGGGATTGGTGATAACCAATTCTGGAATTCAGGTTAATACGTAAACAGAAAATTAGATCTTTTTGTTAATCAAAAATTTTTAAACCGTACTAAGTAATTAATTTATTAAATAAATATAAATTGCAATACTCAGGAGTGATGGCTTTTGGCATAACCAACTAAAGCACCAAATTGCATATACAGATGCTAGTAAATTAAATTTTTTCCTTTGCCCATCTGTCACAATTCAAGTTCCTAGTCACCTGTTTGAGTTGCTAAAGAATTCCATAATTAACTGCATCAGCATTGGCCGACTTTGAGCAGGTGGCCCACCAAGAATCCACAAAAAGCCAAAGCCAAGATCGAGAAGAAATGAAAAACCTGCCGAACGAACCTGCCTCTTGACCCAATAAAGAGTCAAGCGATAAATTTCTGCTCAGCCTGCAACGTGGTCGGCTTCTTTCTTCTGCCCCTTTCTCATCAGGCAGCGAATTTTTGATTATTTATATATATTTTTCCCTCGCTCTTCGGAGCCTCTTTCACTTACTCCGGGCAAGTGGGCCATGTAACCGAAATGAGCCGAAAAAGCAGAAAAAATGCGAGGAAAAAATTGCTTGCGGAACCAGCTAATCTGAAAATTTAATCAGCTTAACAGTTGCGGCTGGGGAAGATGGGTCTGGGGGGGAAAATTGGGGAACAAAGGGGAATGAAATCGAAAAACCAACAGGTTGTGGCAGTAAGTCAGCGGGTTACAGTGTCACAGCTCACAGCTGACTTCCCCACCGAACCCGAATCCGAATCGGATCCCAGCCATCGATCTTCAAGCGATTCGCTGACTCAGGAGACAAAAGCCCAACTCATGGCGCTTTCTTTGACACTTTTCCAGTGGCCCAAGTGCCCCATTCAGATTTCAATTCGCTCTGTGTATCGAAAGCCCCGAAAAGCCGTTAGCTGGGTGTAACTGTTAACCGTAGCACTATTGCTGCTGCTGCCGCTGCCGCTGCTGCTGCTGCTGCTGCCTTTTTCTGTTTCAGTAAGCCATAACTGAGCTGAACAGTCCGGCGCTCCGAGATTCTGTTTTCTTTTAATTAAGCTTGCTGTAAAATAATTTTCACTTCACCCAATTTTCCCGCCCGAGTCTATGTAAATTCCCCCGGCAGCAGCCCCTGCACTTCCCCCACGCGAATGCGGCTTATTAGCTGCATGAAAGGTTTCGGCCCGGCTCCAAATGGCCCAGTAAACAGTGCAGTTAGCTTTAATTGATTCCAGCCCGCCGAGAGCCCAAGAGCCCGAGAGCCCGAGAGCCCGAGCTGCCCGCCCCAGTTGGCCGGATTCGTGCAATTAAGCGGTTACAGTGGCTGCCTGGCGGAGCATCTCTCGATGGAATGCATAAGTAAATGGCGGCGGTGCCTCGGAGTCCACTCCCCACTGCACTCCTGCTCATAGCCAGGCCTCCAAGCTTAATTGCAGGGTTCACATGGGAAGTTGGCACTCGATGCGCATTAACAAGCAACAAATCTCCGCCTAAGCACTGCACTGAGAACACAAATAAATACACTTTGCGTTTTCTCTGCACCAGCTTCCCTGATTATGGAAATACTGAGTCCTTAGGTGGAAAATACGTTAGTGGGATAAGTCGTTAAGGCAACATGTAGTAAGAGTTTGTAAAAAGCATCTTAGATTACTATTTAACGGGAGTCCAGTGATTTATCTACTACCACATCTTAGACAAAAAACAACATTGCTGACACATTTATCTGTTCAAAAGACACAATTTAATTGGAAATTGTATTGAATAATATAATTTTTAAAAACGCTTTCTAATATTCCTAATTTCGTAGCAGGAGTACAACTCGGTAAACGTTATACTTCCTAAGGTGATTTAAAAAACTATTTGATTGATTGTTATTGTTATTTAAAAATTAAAATTTGGAAATAACGTTGGTTCGAAAATCGAAAATGGTTTTTGATTTTATTTTGTTTAAATTACCCATTTTCAATTTGATTATTATTACTAAAATGCTATAAATTATAGATGAATAGTAACGAAAAACATTGTATTAGCAGTAACTTTTGTTAAGTCATAACTTTTAGCTAATTATTAAAGCGTCGTAAAATATATACTCGTACATGTCTCATTGTAGCTAGTTAGGAATCCATGATATTTTCTTTCTTATCCTACATTCTGATTAGTTTTTATGTGCCCAACTGCAGCTTAATGCTTAATGACGATTTCATTTTCACATATTACATAAGCCCGATTCATCGTCACTTAACGATTATGAACCACGCATGCCCAAGTCATAATAAACTTTAATTAACTTCGATTCACGCACGTCACGCACTTTGTAAGCGACAAAGCCAATTGGAACCAAACAAATGCAAAAAACCCAAGTCAAGCCCAAGCAAAGTCAATGAATCCGGTATGAATAATCGCAATTGTGCAACACACTTGTGCTGCCCTCCGTGGGCAGTGGTCAATGAATCATAGCCACTGCGTGGCGATCAGCTCTAGAAAACGCAGATGCAGATGCGATCGACACAGTTTTGAGGTTTTTAAGCCATTTGAAATGTGTCACGAAAGCAGAAAGAGTCGCCGAGTAACATATCTCGATTTGAAGTGGGTCAAGCCCGTATTTCAGTGGCAAAAAAGAAAATTAACAAACTTCTTGGTGCGCTCGACAATTGAACGCATTTGTGCGGGTGTGCAGACACCTTCAGCTCAGTACAGTTAGCACACTTCATTACGTTTGGCACACTTTGAAGGTACTCACATACCAAGTACCTGGTACTGAGTACTGAGTACCGAGTACCGAGTACCCCTTGGTTCCCCCAACTTTGCATTCTTTGCAACGCCTAATAAATTATGCAGCAAACGCAAGCTTTCTAAAAAGGAGAAGACGAAAATGAGCCGCAGAAGTGGAGAAGAATAAACACGTACGAGTACGAGTGAAAAAAATATATGAGTCTCCCTCGAGCATCTTCATCAACTGACTGGTGGCTTGTCGGGGCGAATTCTTTCTTATTTTCCAGGCTTTAGTGAACCGACATTCCTCGGAAATGTAACAAATTAGAATTACAATTATGTTCACGTGTGGAGAAGGTCTAAGAGTATCTCCCGTTTGTAATAACTAAATGCTCGCTTGAGCAGAACCCTTTGTGAAAACATATGATTATCACAGATAAGATCCATTCAGAACAAGCGTGAGAGATTCGCTTCGTTAAGATGGAGTGGTTAGAGTTGGGGAGTTTCGATTGAGAATGAAGTAGGTTCTTTAAATGACACACAAGAGTGCATTTTGGATTTATGTTAGGGTTTCCTCTCTATTATATTGTTAATCATAGTGAAGTATAATTTTTTGAGCATGCAATCGAATTTAGTCTTCATATTTTTTTTGCATTTAGCACATAAGAGTGCAGCATTGCTTTCATGTTTATTCTTAAAACCTATTTTTTTCATTTTAGCAATATAAATTATTCGAATTCGTTAGGCAAATCGGACAGTGCAATTTGCAATTATGGCCTAACTCCAGTGGATTTTATCAATTGAGAAATCTTCGCTAAGATTTCCTCAAGATCATGGCCTTGCTATCTCCACTTTCATCCTCCCACTTTGTTCGACACCGAGAAAGTTGGCTGCAGGCACAGGCCCCGCAATTAAAGTTCAATTTATTAACTGAATGCATGTGAGATTCTTTTGTTGGGCATGTCACTGTCGAGTTCCCCGCCCCCTTTTCCCCAATAGGCTCCCCTTGTGGAAGAGACTTACCTGTTACTTGAACGAGGAGCAGCAGAAGAGCCAGTGGCAACGTCGACACGACCGCGGCCATCAAGTGTCGATGGTCTCTTGGCATTCTATTGTTGGAACTTGCTGATGGCAGGGAAGTGCCTCGGCCCCCTCCTCCGACTCGCAGAGCCCCTCCTCCGCCTCCGCCTCTGTCTTCGGCTCTACTCGATTGTGTGTTGTGTGTTAAATTCTGTGGCTTTCGTCGCATGTTTGCATAAACTCCGAGTTCCGCGGCCACACTCTTTACCTCTTCGAGGTTATTGTCAGGGGTTTCTATTATTTATTTTCGGTATTTGTTGTTTTTATTGACGAACCGAGCTTTGGCGAGGCATATTTTGGCTTTAACCGTGTGTGTTTAGGCTGAAAGGAGGGAGAAAGGTGGTCAGTCGATTGTAGACAGCGAAAATGATTCTAAGGTTCGTGTCTTGAGTCCTTTGTTTTCGGAACAGTATTTGCCCTAAAATCAGTATTTAACCTAAACCCTGGCTACTTAGCTTGCCACACAAGCTAAAAGATTGAGTCTTGGGTGGACATTACGTCAGGCAGCCAAAGGTTGGACCGCATTGAACGACAGTACCCCGCAAGTCACATAATTTACATAAGCAGCGGCTTAGTAAGTCGATAAACCCGGCTATCTGAACGGCTTGAAAAGAAAACACTTTTAGAAAACACCTGGTTTTGTTTCCCAGTTACGTAAAGTGAAGCGTGCCATTCAGGCAACTAACCGAACTCGTCCGATTGAAATGCTAATTTTGATTGATGTCCAACGCTCAGAAATTGGCTGCAGCGAAAGTCGAGTAACAATTAGAGGTGGCAGAAAGCAAAAGTGAAATTCCGAGGCGAGCACGCAGCTATCAACTGGAGCGATCTGTCGCCCTAATCGATCTCCGAGATTACCCAACTGTAAGCGTGCTAATCAGAAGCCAAAACAAGCTTCAAATCGCCAGCCGCTGTAACTGAAGCAATTGCCGGGCGTTAGACGGAAAGTGAAAGCATCCAGAGCAGCGGCAACGGAGGTAGCAAATGGAAAGGAAAGGTAAAGGTTGCCGCTACAGCATGCGAGTGCTCGTGTATATGTACGTGATCTCAGACCGGATCGGACCGGTCATATGCCGCCTGCAGTTGAGTCATGATTCATGATTCCCTCTGTGGTGTCCAGGTCCGATTTTGGCAGCTCTTTTGCTTTGTTTGTGGTGGTCTGTGTCTTTGTTTGCCGCGGTTCGCTCTCGAAAGGAACCTTGAAATCCACGCTGTACGCTTGAAGAATCCCAGTGAAATAGAAAGTTTTACGTGAGCAGCCAGAAGAGCAAAACCACAACAAACTCCGTCTGTTTCTGTTTTCTTCGTGGGCGAGTTGTCGTTCGCTGGCTGTTGCTTCAGTTGTTTAGTTGTTTTCTGGGCTGTCATTAAATGACTCCATTTTTCAGCGGATCGCTGTGCCTTTCCTCCACTGAGCGAGTCGCCCACGCTGGCGCTTGTTTACATTTTCATCGGAGCCATTTTTCGGTTTTATCAACAGTGCTTTCTTTTCGACCCGGGCTCTGCTCTTCAGACTTTTTCAACACCCAGCGGAAGTTGCACTGGTAATTAGTTTTCATTTCTCTCCGTCTCCTTCGGCTAAATGACTCATGTGATTTTTCATAAGCCACTTTTTTCGGAGCTTGGTCTGTTGCGTAACGTTTTCTGAGCCGGCAAGAGAGTCGGGGAAAGGTGAAGGTGGATAAAGGTGAACAAGAAAAGGGAGTTGGCACATGTTGACAGAGAGAAGGAAAAGAAGAGTGTCCGAAATACGAAATCGAATGTTGCATAAGGCCTGATTTTTACGACTGTCGGTTTGCTAAAAGTGTTGCCTTTCAGGAAAGTAAAGTACGAGTATTATCCGAACAACTGCTAGACTCAAGACTGAATCGAAAATATTTTCCTGGTCTATGGTTTTCCTTTTCGGACTCACCTCAAAGCGTTTCCATTAATCACACGATTGCAATCGCGCGACTTGATTGATGTTTTTGCGTGCAGCGCTGTTGCACGTTATTTTCAATTAGATTTTGCACATAAATAACGCTAATAATGGAAAATTTCACCAGCTGGGCAAAGCCGAATAAGCTGCAAGAAAACGACAAGGCACACCAAATTGAAGATCTCGTCGACCCAAAACCAATTCCAGCTAGAGTTTCGGCAGCGACCGGACCGAGTTGCTCAGTTGCGGTTTTGCGGCTTGAAGGAATGCAAAGCTCTAAATTATCGAAAAGCTGAAATCGAGCGACAGGCGTTTTTCCCGCTCAGCTGCCGCCAGGAAAATTGGCACAAGTGCGCTCGAAATGGCACAACTAACAGTATCAAGTGCTGGAACGGGAACGGGAACCGGGAGTGGGCAGACCACTTGGTCTTGGACTTGGTCTTGGACTTCGCTTGGACTTGGACTTGGCCTGCAGCCGTTTAGCGGACGAGTGTAGGCCGACCGACAGGTTGCAGCGGACCACGTATCCGGTTGGGACTACCTGGCGGATACACGATGCGCAACCTAGCCCGTTCTCGCGGAGAAAAACGCAATTAATTCAGAGCACTCCTGGGCCAGAGTGGCTCTCTAATTGGGAGTGAAACGGCGGACAAATTATGAATTTGCAACCAATTTCACAGCAACCGTAAACAAAAGCCGCAGACAAAACTAACTGCCAGTGGAGGCAAAAAAGGTAGCGCGAAAAAAAGAAAGTTTTTTGAAGTTTTCGTTGCTGCCGCCTTGGGGTTCGGTTCGGTTGTACGAGTATTTCGCTTGTCTACACTCACAACTACCGACGCGGGTCGCACAAATATCATTTATTCGGTATTCGGTATACGTTTACGTATTCGCCGTTTGCTTCACTTCGAGAAAAACACTCATTTCTTTCTGCGGCTCTCTCACACGCATGCACAGCTCTTGGCTTTGGGCCCGCTTAAGTTATTCACTTTTCATAGACTCGCACGCACACACACGCACACGAAGCCCGATCGAATGGCTTCTTCACTTGGCTGGCCCACAATCCGCGCTCACCTACCAGGTAGACCGTCAACAGGTGCGCACCGTTCGAACGCTCGACTCAAACTGACTCTGGCGAAGCCCGAAGACTCCGCGGCGGTCCGAAGAAACCAGAAACCTGGGGAGCGATCGCTGGCTTCGCCGCTCTTCGGAAGAGTATTCGGCGATGGAAGATTCGCTAGCCAGTCTTCGAGTCGCTGTTTTGAAAAAGACGGCGAGTATTTTGCAAATAACTTAACTTTTTCTTTTGTTAATAAATGAAATAAAATATTTACATTTGAAACATTTTTATTACTGACAAATGACTTTAAATTAAGTGGCTTATTTATTCTCTGTCATGTCACAAAATAAATTAAATTATTATTAGTTTACGATTTAATTATTACAAAAATTTCTGTTTATGCTTTGGGTAAGAAATAGCAAAGGCTATTCATTTAAAGGATAGCGATTCCTGTGGGGACAATAATGTATGTCCAGCACCCATTAAAAATTAGCCTTGAATACCAGCAGTGACGAAGTGTAATTAAATATCTAATATCCCAAGTGCATCTCTACTTTTTATTTACTTTTTAATTATTGACATTTTCCAGTGGCGGTTCCGGAGACGATTCTTGGGGGGGGGGGGGGGTTTAAATTTAACTTATTCTTCGATTTGGGGTTCAAACTTATTATTGCGAGAGAAATACATACATACAAATTTTAAAACAAAAATTATCCATCCCAATTTTTAGGTAAATAAAGCGTTAATATTTGAAAAGTCAACCATAGCAAACAAGTAAAATTTTCAGGTTCTGTGGTTCCAAGGGGCGGGAAATTTCCCTAATTTACCCCCCCCGTGGATCCGCCACTGCATTTTCTAGATGGTTTACTAGAGTAACCAATGTTCCACATATGTGATTATGCCATTCTTGGCAGCATATTTTGCGAAGAGGTGAATTCAGTCCCGAGTGGCTTGGGCTTGTGGTGAGTTGGTGCCAACAGCAGCGGTCTCCTCGACGGAAACAATAACAGTTGAAAGTGACGATTTGGCTAACGTATGCTCCTTAGTTCAAACGCGAATCAGGACTGTCCCAGCAAGTCCTAAGTCGATCGGGCTGATTTTCCATTGCAATCAGCGGCAATTACTATGCAAATTGCCAAGCTGATTCTGCTGGTTTTGGCTTTCAATTGAAAATGAGAATGGCTCGGAAGAAAAGTGAGCTGCGCAACGGAAAAATGATGAAAGAGAATCGAATCGGATCGAGGCAGTCGGTCTGTTCGATCGGCTGCTCATCATGCCACAAAACCATGCCCCATGACCAGTGAAATTGTGTTTGGCGGGCTGTTTTCTTTTCTTTTATTTGATTTTATTTTCTTTCCTTCCTCTGCGTTTTCACACTTTTCACGAATCGACGTTTCCATTGTTGGGCAGCTTTGCTAATGGAATCAGCAAGCAGCCACCAGCCACCAGCCACCAGCGAACCATTAATTGAGCACGCTGGCGGCTTTAATAGTTCTTAAGCACCTGGGTATTAGTGTCAGAGTCGCAGTGAATCGGGCAGCGGTACTCCGCTTTAAATTTCACAATTAACTTTATTTATTCGATCATAAACATGTGCATTTACGGGTAAAAAGAACAGGACTACTTGGCTAGTATTTCGGCAGCTCCGAGTAGCGAGGGGGCGTGGACCACAGCACGCTGGAGTTGCGCTTCAGCTGGCTGGGATCGATGTTCGGGAAGATCTGCTTCAGGTCCGGCGTGGTGGGCGCCACCGAGAAGAAGCTGTCGATGATGTCCGTGGGGCAGTGGCTCTGCATGGCGATCGCCTCTCCTCTTACATGGCCTGTGGAGAGAATGGACAATTAGTAAATGATTTCACTAAGCGTTGAGGAGTTTAATTTGCCAGAACGAATATGAATCCTATAGTGGAATAAACTATCTAGTGCCTGGATCATATTTTACAATTTTTTAATCTTATTTGATAGTATAGTTAGGTATAGTTAGTTAGTTATAGTTAGTCAATAGTATATTTGTTTCATTCAACATTAAACTGTGATGAGACTTTCGAATTTTTCAAAATAACAAATTAAAAGCGAGTTGAAAATGGAATTAACCTTATCATTAATCATGGTACATTTAAAGTATAAGTTAAGTGGAATATTAACCTTAATCGAGGGATTGCCTACCGATTAACACTTATGACCGATTAATAATTCCCAATTGTAAATCTGTTGTATGGTATAGCAATCTACAATATAACTTCAATACGAGTAAAATCTTGATAAGATAATTTAACCGATTAAACTTCTTGGAAGTACTTGGTTCAAGGAACTGAGGACTTAAGTTAAATAAAGATAGCAAACTTACTTCGACTCCAGGTGGGTGCGGGTGGGCGCTTGTGAGTGACCTTGCCCTCGTCGTCGGTGGAGTCGTCCTCGTGCAGCATCTCCCAGGTGTACTTCGTCTTCGGGGGCGGAGGAAGCATCTTCTTGGGCTTGGCTCCGGTCAACTGCTGCAGCTTCTGCTGCTCCAGCTCCTTGGCCTTGGCCTTCTTGAGCGCCTCGGCCTCCTCCTGCTGTCGCATCTTGCGCTGCAGCTCCTCCAGTTCCTGCCGCTTGCGCTCCTCAATGCGCTTTCGTTCCTCCTGCTTCTTGGCGCGCTCCGCTGCCAACTTGGCCATTCGCTCGGCCCTCTCCCGCTCCTTCGCCTCGCGCTGCTGGGCAGCCTGCTGGTGCTTCTGCTCGCGCAGCTTTTTGCGCTCCTCGGCCAGGTTGTGCAATCCCTTGCGGAAGTCGTCGCCGCTGTTCTCGCGCGAGAGCGTCTTGGTGGACGTCGACTGGGTGGACTTCAGGTTCGTCCCTGTGGCTGTCTTCATCAGAGGGACGGCCTTCGATGCGCTCGCAGGTCCCTTCTTGGGCTGCGCCGAGCTCAACGGCAGCGTGCTGCACGTCTGTGTGGGCGTGTAGAAGCGACCCACCGTCGGAGCGGGCAGCTTTCCAATCTTGGGAGTGTTGTTGGATCCTGGCGTGCCCTGGTGAAGAGAATGGTAAGTTAATCAACGGGCTGTGTAATATCAAAACGAACAAGAAAGAAAGATTGCTTCGATAGGCGGTCGGACAGACTTTCATATCGAAATTGACTTAGAAGGTGATGCTGATCAAAAATAAGTACATGAGGTGGGAGTTGTTTCCCTTACTGCGTTGCAAATTAGAACACTTTCTGCGAGGGTACAAAAGCACTAACTTCAGCTTTCTAAAGTTAATAAAGGGATCAGAAATTTTGCAAAACTATAATTTTGTTCCGATACTAAAGGGGTCTTAAAAAAATTTTGAAGATGGATATTATCAGGTGGATATCTATGTTATGTTGTACCATATCAATGCAAATTGTGAAAATAGTAGACTTACCACCTCCTTGCCTCGCTTGGGACGCATGTTAGATTGCGCATTGGCCGCATTTTCAAAAGCCTCCACGCGCAGCTTCACGGGACTCTGCAGAAGGGGGCTGCAGAATAAACCAAGATACCAGAATAAACGTTGATAGCCATAAAATTGATTTTGCTACTTACTTGAAGAGCTCGTGGGTGCGAGTTGGTAGCTTTATCGACTTGATGCTGGAAAGCAGCTTCGACGCCGGCAACTTCTCCTCCACCGACTCGTCTTCCGTAAGGAGGCTGTCCTGCTTAGTAGGCAGCGCCTTCTTGTCGGTAGAGTGCACCTCGAAGGTGGCATCGCCAGCTGGCAACTTTGGACTGTCTTCCGACGTGGGCGCTGGACCAATGACCATGGTGGCATTGGAAATGGTCACCGTTTCGTTGGCTGCAGATGGTACAGCAGGCGCAGATGAAGTAACTGGTTCCTCTGCGACGGGCGGTCCTTCCAGAGCATCCTTGTAGATCGATTGCTCCCGATTTGGTCGCGACTCAGTGCTGCACTTGCGCGTGCGTGACGCCACAGGCGAGCCCTTGTCCAGGTCGCTAAATCGCTCCACCTTGATTGGTCGATGGTTTTCCACGTCCTTCTTCTTCTTGCGTCCCTTCTTGGTGACCTCCGTGGTGTTTGTCGTGTTGCTGGCCACTGTATCGTCCGGACGGGCAGCCTCCATCGTTGCGGAGGAGGCGGTGGTCACATTTGTTGTGGTGGTCACGTCAGCAGGAGGGACCAATCCTTCGTTGGTGAGTTTCTCGCGTTTGATCTTTACGCGCAGGGTCTTCGAGGAGTTGGCATCCTCGGAAACTCTTCCCGTGGGCTTTTGCTTATCCACTGCTTCTGCTGGGACTTCTGGCTCCGTCTGCGAATCCTGCTCCGGCTGCTCCTTATTTTGGACAGGCTGCCCGCTGGTGGCGCTGTTGAACTGCGAGACCCTCTGCTCGCTCTCCACCTTGATCTTGACGGTCTCCTCATGGCTGGGCCGCCGCATCTTCCGAATGAGCGAGGGCTCCTTAAGCAGTTTCTCCGACTTCAGCTTAGCGGCGCGCTGAGGCCTGCCCGAGTTGAGCGTAGTGTCCGCTGTGACGGGCACAGGCGGAGGCGGCATCAAGGAGGCTGTTGAGTTAAGCTCATCTTCGGCGATGGCCAGCAGCTGTGAATTGCTGACCCGAACGGTTTGGAACGTGGAGGAGTTGGCCGTTGTGTCCGGAGCAACTGAAAAGGATAGAATCCAGGTCTTACCCCAGCTCGGTAGATTTCATCAGCTGCATACTCACCCTCGTGTTCGTCATGATCCTCGGCCAAGGAGGTGAGTCGTTTGGGTCGCTTTTTCGTCTGCTGCGGGGTCACCGATGAGTTCTCCTGGCTTTTGGCCACCGGAGCAGTGTCTGCCGCCTTGGCCTCCGCCTCTGAATTCGCGGTGCCGTAGAAGAGGTGTTCCAGCTCCACGAAGTGGGCCTAAAAGAAATAAAAATAAGACGCCATGTTGAGTGAGGATAACTGCGGATCCTGATCCTCGACTCACTTTGCGCAGGGCCTCCAGCTCGAGCCGCAGCCCCGAAAGCGAGCCCAGCACGCCCAAGATGTCCTCCATAACTAGCGACTGTATCTGACAAATTGCAAACTCGATCCTCCGATTACTTCGTTTTTTTTCAAATGGCGGCAATTAAGACGCGCGTCGGTAGAGCTGCAAAAACATCTGTCTCAAGCAAAAGTATCGATATTTTAAATTTGCTTGACGGTTTTCCACCGCTCTGGGTGGGTGCCTGAGATAGTCGTGTTCTTCCAGCACGGGTTGGTGCCTCGGTTGACCTAGTCCTACACCGTCCTACACTTTAACAGGGCGTTTTGTAGGGTTGTTGATATTATATCAAAATATCAATATATCGATATTTTCTTTTTAAAATGATATATTTATATCGTAATTTTTTGTTTGCCTAAATATCGGAAAATCGATATATTTTTTTGATATTTTTTGATATTTTTGTCTCGGTTACTTTGTATTCCAAAGCGACTTCAAGTGAACGAATTCAAGCGCAAAATAATATTTTCGCAAAATGCGCGCAAAAGAAGGAATATACATATGTGCTATGTGTGCGTATGGCCAGATTTCGTTGTCTATGTGTGCATATGTAACTTACGCACATACCACCGAAATTTGGCGCCAAACGCGCACACCCACGTTGTTCACAGATATATTAATTAGTTTTCATTCTTAGCTGTCCACGAACTTTGAAGGTATTATGACAATAACGGAGACTTTCAAGAATGCTGAAGTAAGGATTGTTAATAACAAAAAAACGGTGCAAAATTTTCACTTTCCGCCAACGGATTTCGAAGTCCGGACCGCACTTGTAAACAATTACCGAAACTTATTGTCTTTTTATTGTGGGCAGGAAATTTTTTTATTTAACACAAAAAATATCAAAAATATCAATATATCGATATTTTTCGGTGATATTTAGAAATATTATTATCATATTATTTGATAAAAAAAATATCATCGATACGATATTTTTAAAATTTTCGACAACCCTAGCGTTTTGTGCTGTAAGGCGCGATACTGTCTCCGCTTTACAGCACTGCACAGGCGGAAAATTTCCCGCGCAAAATAAAAAACAAAACCAAGAGTGTTGTATAATAGACATGCTTTCAAAGAGTTCTTTGTATAATTTAAAGTAACAATCAATAGCTAGTTTTACCTTTTTAAAGCATGCGTTTTTGAATATGCAAACTGAAGAATAAATATTTAGTTGAATCGGTTCCCTCTGGTCTCACCCAGTACCATCCCTAGCAAGCAGTGCTGTATAGCAATTGAAAGCATGCATTTTAAGTCATTAAAAAAAAAGGGAATAATAAACATAGCACGAAAATTATTTCAATCTTTTGCAAAGCGTTAAAGTACATTATGTGCTGTCAACAAACTATTTAAGTAAAACTAGTTTCCCGGCTCCATTAGTGTTGCAAAGCCTACACCGCCGATAGTATCGCCATGGCGAGCTGACCCAACCGACCATCGCTAGCACATTTGTTAAAAAATTTGCAACAAGCCAACGAAAATCGACCAGGAACGGTGGACAGAGAAAACCGCGCGCTCTGCGACGACCACCGTGGGATGCTCATACGTATGCGCAGCCGTGCCGCGGAGTAGACACAGTGCCCGCGACCCGCAATCCGCGAACCGCCAATCCCCGAGAAGCCAGCTGCAGCAGATCCCGCCGATCGCGCCGCAGACCGAGATCATGGGCCTCGACTTCGATGCGGTCGAGTACTGCAAGGGCGTGAAGAGCCAGCAGGCGCAGCCGCCGTTCGGCTGTCCCGTCCGCGGCTGTGACCGCAGCTACAAGACCATAATGGGCCTGCAGTACCATCTGATGAAGTACGACCACGACAACCCCCAGCCGCTGACGCCAGTGCTGACTCCCAACCGCAAGAAGGCGCGTTCCCGCTCCGGCGGCCACCACTCGACCCCGCGTCCGCCCAAGGACCATCCTGCAACCGGTGGCCTGGGCTCGGAGGCCAGAAACGGCTGCTCCTCGCTCGTCACGGGCGGCGGGGCAGCGGCCGGAGGTGGCCCCACTCGGCAGTATGCCAGCCCCGAGTCCCTGGTGGCCTACAACGAGGAGGAGGCCACGGTTACGTTCAACCTGGACGGAAAAAGTGTGCGCCTGGGCATCGATGATGCGCTTCCGCTCGTGGAGGATGAGGAGTTCGCCGCCCTGGTGGCCAGGGGCTGCATTCTCAACGCCGACGCTCCGCCTCTGGAGGAGAACGCGCCCTGGGCGCGGGTCCAGGTGCCAGTGGCCAGGGTGGCTGAGATCCCCGACTACCGAGTGCCTGACGCCCCGCCGAGGCCGCTGGCTTACTACCGCTTTATCGAGAAGTCGACGGACGAGCTGGACGGCGAGGTGGAGTACGACGTGGACGAAGAAGATTCCGCCTGGCTGGAGCACATGAACGAGGAGCGCCAGCGGCTCGGCCTGAATGCCGTGGGCATCGACACAATGGAACTGCTGATGGACCGCCTGGAGAAGGAGTCGCACTTCCAGGCGGCGGCCAACGGCACGCCCACGGGCGTCGAGGTCGACGACGACGCAGTCTGCTGCATTTGCCTAGACGGCGAGTGCCAGAACTCCAACGTGATACTTTTCTGCGACATGTGCAACCTGGCGGTGCACCAGGACTGCTACGGGGTGCCCTACATCCCGGAGGGCCAGTGGCTCTGCCGGCGATGCCTGCAGTCTCCCAGTAAGCCCGTCAACTGTGTGCTCTGTCCCAACGCAGGAGGCGCCTTCAAGCAAACGGACCACGGCCAGTGGGCGCACGTGGTCTGTGCGCTGTGGATACCGGAAGTTCGGTTTGCCAACACCGTATTTCTGGAGCCCATAGGTGCGTACTTCTATCTATTGTTAATACAGTTTATTATATACAGTTAAACCGTGAAATTCTCTTACAGATTCAATCGAAACCATTCCCCCTGCTCGCTGGCGACTCACCTGCTACGTGTGCAAGGAGAAGGGCCTTGGTGCCTGCATCCAGTGCCATCGGCACAGCTGCTACGCCGCCTTCCACGTCACCTGCGCCCAACAGGCGGGCCTCTACATGACCATGGACACGGTAAAGGACGGCCACAACGATTCGTCCATGCACGTCCAGAAGTTCGCCTACTGCCACTCCCACACGCCGGCGGACGCCAAGCTCAAGATGAACGTGCCCGACTTCGAGGACACGCGCCACAAGATGCGGGAGGCGCGCAAGGCCCTGGCCAAGAAGCGCTCCACTGCGCCCGTGGTGCTGATCCCGACGATTCCGCCGGACCGCGTTCAGGAGATCGCCACCATGGTGACCATGCAGCGCAAGAAGGAGTTCCTCGACCGCATCATCGCCTATTGGACGCTCAAGCGGCACTATCGCAACGGGTGCCGCTGCTGCGACGACTCCAGAGCCAAGGCAACAATCACGGCGTGATCCAGCGGAACGGCATCGAAGGATCGCCGGACACGGGCGAGCTGTACCGGCAGCTCAAGTACTGGCAGTGCCTGCGACAGGACTTGGAGCGGGCGCGCCTGCTGTGCGAACTGGTCCGCAAGCGCGAGAAGCTGAAGGTGGCCTTCGTTCGCATATCCGAGGAGGTGGTTATGCTGCAACTCAACCCGCTGGAGGCTGCTTTGAACAAGCTGCTGGATGCGCTGGAAGCGCGCGACAGCATGGAGATCTTCCGCGAGCCGGTGGACACCAGCGCGGTCCCCGACTACACGGACATTGTGAAGCAGCCCATGGATCTGGGGACCATGCGGACGAAGCTAAAGGAGTGCCAGTACACCTCGTTGGAGCAGCTAGAAGCTGACTTCGATCTGATGATTCAGAACTGCCTGGCGTACAACAACAAGGACACGGTGTTTTACCGCGCGGGAATTCGCATGCGCGACCAGGCAGCACCTCTCTTCGTCCAACTTCGAAAGGAGCTGCAGCGGGACGGGTTGCTGGAGCGATCGCAGCGTTCCCACGTCGACCACGTGGAGGCGGAGGTGGAGCAGGAGCTACGCCTGCTGCTGGCGGCACCGGCCAGCGAAGGCATCGTCCAGAAGCTGCTTATTCTTGCCGACAAGTCCCAGGTTCTGAAGAACCCCAGCTACCGGACCAAGAAAATCAAGCAGATTCGGCTGGAGATCACGCGGATGCGCAAAAGCCTTCAGAAGGCGAGGTTTGCGGCGGTGAGTGTTGAATTTATCGGCTTCAAATGTCAAATCTAATTTGTGACTTTCCCCAGCGCTACTCATCTCACGCCCAATCCCAAAGCGATGAGGAAGATGCTGTTGGAGCCTCGCCTTCGAAAAAACGCACGCGAAAACGGTTGAATAGCAGTGTCGTCGACATGGAGCTGGCACACGACGAGGATGATGAAGATGAGGACTCTGATGATGATTCGATGGGTGAGGGCGACGATAATGTATCGAAGGACTTGCTTAACTCCACGCAAACGCCGCCCTGCAGTCCAATCAAGAGTCTCAACAACAGTAGCTCACCCGTGGGAATCAATCGGAGGTAAGTCAAGTTACCTATACATTTTTACTAGTAATAGGAAGAGAGATTCCTCTGGCCAAAAAAAGCTTATAAAAGCCATTTACTCATATAAAATTAAACGGTCACCACTTGTCCTCATTTAAATTTTGATAGAGTTTTAATGATTTGTATTTAAGTGCTGTTTTATCAACAAAAGAGTTCAACTTTGAGGATATTATTTTGTTACAGGATATTCGTTAATTTCACACATTTCCTTTAAGCTGCATAAAGAAAGAAGTCTATATATAATTAACTAATACTGTTTTGCTCCAAATTATAAAGATTATTCTAACATAACCAAACAACTAAGACTGTGTCAGGCTTGTATTCATCAGTACCATTAGTATAAGTTAATAACACATTAATTCTCTATTAATTCCCTCAGAACGGCCATATTGCTGACGCGCAAGGCGCAAGCTGCTCTGAAGAGACCCTCGGAGCCCTTAACGACGCCTGTGAAGGAGGAACACCACAACTCGCAGTCCTCGAACACCCAGTCCACCAGTGGCAGCTCGTCCTCCGCCACGACGGCGGCCACAGCAGCGTCCAGTGGAACGGGCAACCTGAACCACGTCCTGGCCAGCGCTCCGCCCACGGTTTCCAGCTTTGCGTTGACGCAAAACAGCAACAGTGCTGGCGGAGGAGCCCTTGCATCGGGAGCCGGAGGTGGTGGGACGTCGTCAGCCGGGGTTGTCACATCCGCTGGCCTAACCTCTTCGACGCTCGCCATGAACAGCAAGCTGAACGCGAGTCTGCCCGTCAAGTCGCCAAAGAGGCCGGGTCGTTATCGCCGACTGCCGGAGGTGAGGCACAGCGCCTCGATGTCACCAAAGAAGTCGCCCAATCCGGCGGTGGCCGTCAGTCAAGCGCTGCCTATGCCCGATCCCCTGCCCTTCGAGCGAATACCGGACAGCTTCCGGGTGTACAGGGCCAACAATCAGCGCGACGTGAGCGACAGCGACGACGCGCCCTCGCAGTCGAGCAGTCCGTGCAGCAGCTGCTCCGACTTCAGCATGTCGGGCAGCTGCTCCGACTTCGACAGCGACGAGGCGAGCGAAGGCGATGCGGACGGAGACGGCGGCAGGAGGAGCAGCGAGGAGCGGGACTCGACGTCGCAGGACGGAACCACGGACGCCATGGACCTGCAGCACGCGAGCCTTAACCACGGCCAGGGAAACAACGGCAACATGGCCATCAGCAGTAGCAGCGGAGGGAGTGGCGGCAGCTCCAGCGAGGAGGACGAGGATGAGGAGCGGCCCTTGAGCGTGCGGCAGAACAAGACGCTGAAAGTGGGCACGCGCAGCACCCCAACTCCGACGACAATTGCAAGAACAGCCGCCTTGACGGCGTCACGGGGTCGCGGAAAGCGACGCAGCAATCTCAGCGAGTCCACCAGCTCAACAGCCACGCCCCCACCGCTGCTGCGAAGGGCGGGCAAGCTGCGGTCAGCGACGCCGAACGCATCTCCGCTGGTGAACAGCATCAAAGCGCGGCGGAACACCACGGCAGCTGGGAGCACCATCGCCACGAATAACAACCGCAGCAAGCACGTCGAGGACTCCGCCTCCGCGGAGAGGCACAATCACCACGGCCACGGCCAGAAGCCCACGCTGGAGCCGCTGCAGCTGGTGTGGGCCAAGTGCCGCGGGTATCCTTGGTACCCCGCACTCATTCTCGACCCCAAGACGCCGAAGGGATTTGTGTACAACGGGGTGCCGCTGCCCGCTCCGCCCACCGACGTCCTGGCGCTGCGCAAGAACTGCCTGGACGAGATCGTGTTCCTGGTGCTCTTTTTCGACGTGAAGCGCACCTGGCAGTGGCTGCCGGCCAACAAGCTGGACATCCTCGGGATCGACAAGCAGCTGGACCAGCAGAAGCTGGTGGAGTCGCGCAAGCCGGCGGAGCGGAAGGCTGTGAAGAAGGCGTACCAGGACGCGCTGCACTACCAGAGCCAGGTATCCGACTTGGAGGGCCAAGGACCCGATCCGATCATGTGAAAGCTGATGGCTCGACTGCATCTTTAGGCGCCGCTCGAAAGGCTTTAGCCATTTAGTTAGCTCCCGACAAAAAGGGATCGCTCGTATTTTTATATCTCGTTTGTTGTTACTCGATACTCGAAGATGACGATGTTGAAGAAGGCCCTCCATTAGAGTATTTCGATGGCGAATTTCCAATTTGCACTGCAAGTGTCTTTGATTTTCGTTTGTTGCCAAGTCACCAGGGATCGTTTGCCCCTAAACCATTGTGTACAGTTTTTGTAATACGCGCAGTTAGCGAATTCGTTGGAGGAGGATCCTATTTTTGTACATTATTTGGCTTTTGTGACCACGATTATGAAATGTTAAGTAGATCCCGAAATCGGTTCGAATCACAACAACATGGAATTTATAACCTCAAGTCGATTCACGCGAAATCAAATCAATGTTTAAGTTAAATAGTTTTAAGCTCTCCTACAGTTAAGCCCAAAACAACAACAATAAAAACTAAAAACCACAAAAACAAAGCAAGCGACGCCTCAAGTTAAAAAACGTGTAAAAACTAAAACCGCTGTTTAGAGGATTAAATGATAATGAACATTTACAAATAGCATTACAAATTGTATAGATGTGTGTGTGCGCTTGAGTCTCTACATAAATCGATTTATCTCTATATGCATATAGTGTACGTCTTGATTTCCATATGAACAAAAATATATTTGATTATTATGATGTATTAGAGGATGAAGATTATTATTATTATAATTACTGTGTGTAATTAATGCAAAAATTTCTTATGCCTAAGTGGAAAGCGTAGACAATTAAGTATTGAAGTAGTTGGCTCCCAATCCCCAACGGATCCCCTGACACCCATATCCCCACCCCAAGTTCAATCCGACACCACCACCTTTGCCCTTAACAAGATTGAATATTGTTTAAATCTAATGGTAAATTAAAAACAGAAAAATAAATGTTTTAAACAAAGCCTTTGCATATTTGATGTACTTTCACGGTTTGATGGAAACTGGTGCAAATCTCGGACTCAAATCCACTGGCCCACAGTTTGAGCAGCCTCGTTTCGCAATTGTCGCCAAAAGTGCGTCAGTGAGGTTCGACAGGAATTGACTTATATTTACTTTGATTATCCCCAGGTCGTTCACCGGGTTTTGAGGGGCTGCTGTTGACAGTGTCATATTCACCCCACATCAATTATCGCCCCGGCAGATGTGTTGTTTTACAGTTTCGGAGGTACAGTTTTAGCCCCGGCTCATGGCACGTGATTCACTTGCACTGGCCAATTGGCTTTCGGTTTCATCAGCACGGATTTCAAAACATTTTCAAAATTGATGGAGAGATTAACCATTTACTTCTTTCTCTTGCATTCTTCTTAACGGCCACCTGTTTCAAGACGAACGGCGGTTAAATGCTATGTGCATCAGTCGTATTCTTAACTAATTATTCTGGACCAAAAACTTTTTAATTTAAGCTAAAGCTTCAAATAAATTGTTTACGTACAAAATATTTGTATGTCCCATTTTTTTTGTGATTAACAACTTATTTAAGATTCAGTGTGGGCATTTCTTACCGTTAACTATGAAGATATAGAACGCTAAAAAAAATATTTTCTGAGTAGGCAAGAACTAGACACCTCTTTTTTCGATATCTTCTTATTCTTCTCAAATTGTACTCAAAGTTTATGTTGCGCGGTAAGTAATGTAAGTTGGAAATACTCAACTCACGGTCCAAAAACATGATTAGGCCAATTAATTTGAGAAGCATTAAACCATAAGATTGAACGAACCGATTTAAGAGGCGGTCAAAGCAAAACATAAACAAAGTGTCTTTCTCGTGAAAAATTAAGTTGTTTGCGTGACAATTGCAACGCATAACAAAAATAAATCTTGAAATATTTTCTACGCATTTTTCACGTGCTTAGACTTTAGACTTGATAAACAGCGGCAATTGTGTTTGGGCCTGAATACACAATTCCACAGCTAAGCCCGGCTTAAAGCCGTCCGACGGCAAACATATGTAGCTACTGTTCATTGCCGGCAATCGGGGAGCTATTAAACAACTCAATTTCAATTTAACTGTAGATGATAGAACGCCCAAAATCGCCAGCAGCTGGCCTTAATTATTAATGCAAATTTATTTACGCCTCTCGATTGAAGTGTAGTTGTTGTTGCTCTCGTGATTACCCGGTTTCGCGACGAGTGACCACCACTTTGGTCAGTGCAACTCGGCCAAGTGCCAGGTTGTAGGTCATTGCGTTGGCGCTCCAATTGATGTTTTCATTACGCGCATAATTACTATCTATTTTGCCCCTTCAAACGGAACTGACTGCGCGGGAAGTTCCCAAAAACTCGTTTCTTTATCTGGGGCCATGTGACGTCAAAGCCGGTGCTCCGAATCGGTCGCAAGAGTGTAAAAAAAGAATATCGAGGTTTGAAAATAAATGGCCTTGATGTTGGTTCCACAACGATCACAGCATCAAATTATGAGGAAAAACTTTCAGTAAAGTTCAAGCTCCTGCTCCAAATTAGACATTTTGATTGGGGTTCTTGTAGTTTTGTGCGGCTTGCTGCAGCTGAAAAATGTTTTTGGTTGCAAATAACACATTTTTGTGACGCCCAATCAACGCAAGTGAAAAAATATTTAAACAAATTATGTGTTGTTAATTGTGGGGAATAACTTTGCCAAAAATGTAAGCCCCTGCCCCAGTTCGTTCTCCGTAAGCTGCTCGGCAATTTTGATCGGGGATTTATTTGCTTCTATTTTACTTTACCTTTTGTAAGCCATCAAAATATTTGCTTGGCGAGAAAAATATTTTTTCTGACGTCGGTAACTGATTAAAAGAAGCATTCGAAAGGCAAAACGTAGTTCCTTCAGTTCGCAAATCGTCGATTGGACTGCTATTGAGTTTTCGCCTTTAAATTAATTTAAATTCGCAGGCAGCTAAAATGACGTCTTGGGTTATTTGCTCGCCGCTACTCGCACGTGATTTACCCAGCGTGCACCGAATAACTCGTAAAAGAGGCTCCGCAGAGCTTGATATCATTGGAGTTTGGAATTTTCGGCGGATCTGCGGTTCAAGTGCGTTTGTTGGCCATAAACTTTTGCCTCGCTTTTCGTTACCAAGCAGCTGTGTTTGGGCTCGTGGAATTTATTGACTCACTAAAGATCCGGCGACAGCTGATCCGGAAAAGCAGTCAGAATAGTGCTACACGCAGGCTGTTACACTGGAAAGTGTATCAATTTTATATTTGATGTACGGACGCTAAAACATAATTAAATTATATTTGACTGCACCAAAAGATGTTTACAAATAAAGAAAATTAAAGGAACATTAAGCAATTGATTTTATTGATACAAGTGTTAGAAGCATACAATTTTGTTCTCTGTGCACCTTCAGTGGCGTGACAAGATGGCACACCATGTTCAGACATCTTAATGAACCACCGGGACGCGCTAATCAGCGAGCAGTTAACACCTGATGAATGCAGCGTTCGCAGATTGCGTATCCGCCACCGATTCGCGTTTGGCGGAGTTTCGCATGCAAATCGCTCTTTGCGGCAGATAAGATAAGCAACAACGTGGCTAGCCAGCAAAAAGCACTTTGCGCTGCTTTAATTAGCGCGGACGTGCCTCCGTTTCCATTCATTGATATCGGAACGAGCGGACAACAAAATCATTAAAGAATCAATTGTTCCTGACGCACGCGCCCCGATCTTCACTGCCGAAAAAAGAAATGTTCGAACGGTGCTTTGGTCGTCTGGTGATCAGGGGCATTATCGTCTTAGAAGCTTCACGATCGCATCTCCATACATCTACGTCACATGGGCAACGTGACTGTGGTCAGTTCAAGAAAGAAATCTATACTAGATGTCTCCGCTTCGCATGGCAACAAGATGCCAATCAGCACATATGCCAGCACAAATGTTATGAAATCTTTTAGCTCGGGAAAGTTGAGGCCCCTTTTCGCCAAGTCTTACGTGTGACTTCGGAGGTATGTCCATTACCTCAGAGTGCGAAATTTGAAAACCTCTAAAGCTGCCAAGGTGAATTTTTTTGTGAAAATCCAGTCAATACGCTCAGCAAATGGAGCGGGCAATTGGGCCAGCATGTGATCAATGAATGACTCTCTTCTGACTGGAAATTGCCATCACGATGAAAATAATCAGCACTCGCAAGATAAGCTGCTTTTCTGATGAGATAGCTGTGACCAGACCACCAAATTTTCAGTGTTCTCTTTGAATGTGATCTCTTTTCATCGTCATTCACCTTGCAGAAAGGTTGTGCAAAATAAAATGCTAACTAACATATTAAAAGAGGCATCTTAATCTGAATTATGATTAAAATAAAAAACCTTGGAGGGGCAGGCATATCCAAGGAATTATGTTGCGAAATTCAATCTTAAACTTAGTCTCACGAAAGTTCCCCACAAAAGTGCTTAACTGGTTATACATCGAAGCAGAGATGTCTCCGAATTGTTTGAACTGGTCGAGGCTTAATGATTCAACACCAGATGTGTGTCCCCTGAAATCAGACACCCATTTATATATTAATTCCGCCAGGAGATATATTTAATCTCCCACCTCTTTCTACTTGCAATCACGCCTCTTTTCGGCTTATATGTTATATTTGTCCGCGAATTGATTTAAATAAAAAGCTGATCCCTGATTCGATACTGGAGATTCCTTCAGTCGAAAAACCACAAAAATGCTGCATATAATGCCGGCGCGGAGTGATATAATTTGCCTGATTGACATTGTTTAACCTTAATGCACATTTGCCTCCGTCCAGCGCTTGGATTGGCCATATAACGGCGCCGACTGGAATTAACTTGAATTTATTGAGTGGCGGCTGGATCGCCAAACCGGTTGAAGGAAGCAGCTGAAGAAGGGGATCTTAGCCGTATCGAGTGACTGAGTCGGGGCCTGGTTCCGTCCTGTCCCGATCCCTTCCTCGCGGTCTCCCCTCGTGAGTTGCAGGCGCGACCAGACGGCGACTGTACAAAAATGCCCACTACTAAATATAAATTAACTCCTGCTGGCCATATTTGGTAGCCTGCCAGCCGAATCAGGAAGGGGAAGGGGCGATTTGGCCTGCAAAGTGCGATCATTGAGCCGCTTGACAAATTTAAATAATTGTCCCGCGCATAGAGCGTGTCATTGATGAATCGATAGTCGATGGGCTCCAGAGTCCCTTCACTCGATCGGGCCGGGCCAAGGGCCATAAATTCCCAGTGAACAGGCTAAAAATAAAGCCGGGCCTGACCTTGAAGCATAACGGAAGAAGCCAAGCGAAGGCTGGTCCTGTTTTCCTGGGCCGAGGCGGCGGGGCTTCGGAGGGGAGGGCCAGAAGTCTGTGGCCAATTAAGTTCGAGATAAAGAACCCCGGCGACCTAGGGCAACAGAATATTTATTGACACATCCTGCAGGGCCGGCGGTTCGCTCAAGGACACCCAGAAACTGCTTCCACTTGCGGTTCTTTTCCACTCGCCGAGATGCGGGTATAAAAGCCCTCGGCCGAGACTCCCAATCGCAACAGTCTTCCAGCAGCAGTAGTCGAAGTTGTAGTGAAGTTTTGGAGCACCGAGCCCCAGAAGTCCTGCAAGTCGCTACCCGAAAGTTGAACCCACTCGAAGATAAATCAAACCCCCACAAGATGCGGCTTTTCCTGATCGGCCTGCTGGCAATCGGCTCGGCGAGGGCCTTCTCCGTGATCCGGACGCAGCCGAATCCCCAGCTGGTGGCCTTCTCCCCGGCCAGAGGCGAGTTCCCCGTGGTGAGTGGCCCGGCCCAGGGCTACGTTCGCTACTACGACGGCACGGGAGCAGAGCGCCTGCTGCCCTACACCTTCCCGGAACCGCTGAACGGCATCCGGGACCTGGCCACCTCTAGTCTAATCCGCTCCGGCCTGGAGCAGGAGAACCAGCAGACCGCCCTCTTCCGCGCCTGGTGCGAGCAGCGCTACCAGGCCATGCGCCTGGAGCTGGAGCGCCTGAAGGCCCAGGGCCTCAAGCCCTCGGCCAGCATGCTGGCCCAGTTCGAGCCCCTCGAGAAGATCGTCAAGTTCTCCGCCTTCGAAGCTGTCCCCGGACTTTCTCCGGAGGTCCAGAGGGCCCGCGACGAGCAGCTCCGCATCTGGAACGAGGCCAGGCTGGAGGTGCTCCGCGCCGAGCAGAAGCAGCAGCTGCTTGGCCAGTTCTTAGAGTATCAGTTTAAGAAGGAGAAGATCCCTGTGATTTACGGCCAGCAGCAGGAGCAGCAGCTGCTGATCAAGACCTCGACGCCCCAGTTCGTCAAGCCCATCGAAACCCCGCAGACCCATTCCTACGGGCAGTTTGCCGGCACTCAGGATAACCTTCTCCTTAAAACCTCACAGCAGATTGCTCCTCAACCAGTTGAGGAGACTCCCGAGGTGAAGCTGGCCCGCCAGGAGCACCTCAAGCAGTTCAACGAGGCTCTGCTCCGCCAGCCTGCCCAGGAAACTGCCCAGGTAATCCTCAAGACCACTCCCGGAATTCAACAGCCAATTGCCAACCAGCCTCAGCCGATTGTCAAGGCCACCACGACCGCTTTTGGTAACCTGCCGATCCAGCAGCCAGAAGGCATCTTCACCAAAGGAAGCTTCCAGACTCAGCAGAATACCCAAACCATTGAGGAAACCCCAGAGGTTAAGAGAGCGCGCGAGGAGCACCTCAAGCTGTTCAACGAGGCCCTGCTCCGTCAGCCCGCCAAGCCCGAGGAACCCATTCTGAAGACCACTCCCATCCAGCCCACCAAAGCGCAGGCCATCATCTTCCCGGAACCGAAGGCTCCCCAGCCCATTGAAGAAACCCCGGAGGTGAAGCGCGCTCGGGAGGAGCACCTCAAGCAGTTCAATGAGGCCATCCTGCGACAGCCCATCGAAGTCCAACAGCAGCCACTGATTCCCACCGCACCCATTGCTCCATTCGCTCCCCAGGCGATTTTGAAGAGCCCGATTGCCGAGTTCCAGGGTCCCCAGCCCATCCAGGACACACCCGAAGTGAAGTTGGCACGCGAACAACACCTGCTGCTCCTCAGCCAGGCCAAGTTGCAGGCGGAGGACAAGGTGGCCGACATCGCGGACATGATTCGCCTGGAGGAGCGCGAGCGGGAGAAGGAGCGACTGCAGGACTTGGAGCTGCGCAGGCAGGAGGAGAAGGAGGCCGAGATCGAGCGCCAGCGGGAGGCAGACCGCCTGCGCGAGGAGACCCGCCTCCTGGAGGCGGAGCGCCTCAAGATCGAGCAGGAGGACCGCCTGCGCCTGGAGAGCGAGAGGCTGGAGCAGCTCCAGCTGAGGACCTCCGCCTTCGAGAAGGACACCCCCGAGTACCTGCGCAAGGCCGACCAGTTCAAGATCATCGCCAACCAGGTGCAGCCGCAGCAGCAGCAGCAGCAGCCCAGCATTGTGACCCAGCAGCAGCAGGTGCAGAATGGATTCTTCCTGCGCATCCAGACCAACCAGCCGTCGGGTGAACCTGCATCCACTCCTGGCCAGGTGCTCCCCGAGCAGGGCGGCAATCCCTTCCTGGTGCGCTACACCACCAGGCCTGCGGAACTCCCGGCCATTCCCCTGCAGACCATTCTGCCTGCCCCGCTGCCCCTGCCTCTATCCACCCCCATTCCCGCCGATCTGAAGCAGAAGACCGAGTACGCATCCTCCGGCGAACTGGAGAAGGCCACTCGGGAGCACTTCCGGGCCCACGAGATCGCCCTGGAGCAGCTGCGCCTGGCCAACCTGAAGAACCCCTGGACCCCCGAGTGCCAGCACTAGGAACCCAGTGCATCTCCCGTTCGAATCACTTGCATTGCCCTAGGTTAGATCACCACATCACCGTAACACCCATTACACTCATAACACCCACAGCACAACACCCATACGCATACTCGTACACCTGTGTAGCTTAAGCGATTCGCTCCGAGTCCCGATTCAAAATGCATTCAGTTGAGAAACAACGCAAAAAAGAACAAAACCCAAGAATGGTAAGGGGGCATTCAGCTGGATGTGGGATGTGGGGTGTGGGGTGTGGGATGTGGGGTGTGGGGTATTGGGAGTGTTGGGTGGGTGGGTAAGGTGGCCAGGGGACGGAACAAAGGAAATGGCTTTCGCGACTTTACTGTTATAGAACGTTTCCATGCTAATTTCGAGTCGCCAGATTGTCGGATCGATCAGAATGCGCATAAAATGCTAAACTGCGCCGCAAACTGGCACAGATGAAGATGTTATCTGATCCGCTCGAAATCGGTTCTGATCGATTCAGTTCCTAGCACTTGACGCATAAATAACAAGTTGCTGCTCTATGCACCGCAGCCAGAGGATACCCTTTGCGAAAGGCGGGAAGTGCAGCGGTTTCGAGTTTCGAGTTTCGAGTGCAGTTATACAATAAGTATCGGATTTGGGTAAAGGTAATGCCCACGCCAATTAGAAATTTTAATGCTGCAAGGCGCAGCGTGGATTTGCACTAGATCGCCAGGAAAGTGCAGCCATCAAAAAACAGCACTTACAGCTGCCCGATCTGCATAACAAATTTGGTAACTCCACTCCGAATGGTGTCACACTTCTAGCTGTTTATACAAACTCCGCTATTGACCCTGATCAGGTATATGATATGTACATATGCGCCTGCTTTAGGCCCGTTACACAAATCTCCATAAATCCGATATAGCCTTGCGTCCGTGGAGTAGCGGCTTATGAAAATGCTCTAGAAATGTATTCAGAACGCCGTCCACTTAGCGTCCACAAGCTCCGCACTGACCTATCGCAAGTCGAACGGGCTGTTAATCGCCGCCGGACTTGATGAAATTACCGTTGGCAGAATGCCCACCCCCCTTCTTACCCCACCTGATAAGATTTCTAAGCGATTACGTGGCGTATGAGTAACGGGAGCGTGGCGCGGCGAAAGTGACTAACGTGAAACCGAAGATGTTCTATGAACGGCCTTGTATGGATGGCATCTGATATCTGGTTTGCAGGTGGCGGATGCAGAGACACTTGATAAGACGTTTACCGAAGATTTTCTATATTTGCAGAATGTGCTGTCTCCGCAGTCCAAAGTCTAGTCGGTATGAATCACAGTTGGGGGGCGGAACATTAGCTGATTCTGATTCCGGAATGGCTCACATGATTGTTTGCTGGCGGGGTCCAAAGTCCGGAGGGGAGTTCGTTTCAGCCATCCACCCCTTCTTTTTTCGGCTTATCTAATGCCAATCGAATCGGACGATCTGATTGAGCCATATCGACATGATATGGCTGATGCAACTTTCGGCTTTAGCGCGGCTAGACATTTCAAAGCGTCGGGGTTACGGTCCGGTCGCTGATAAACCGCCTATTTGGCCTTGTTCCACTGGATTTGGGCCACTCCACGGCGAATCGAAATCGAACCTGGCAAAGTGCGCAGTTTTTGCGGCCCTGCCATGTGCGAATTATGCCAGCGTATTTATAGAAACCACAAAGCAAGTCCGAGTTTGTGTTTACATTTTGCAGCAGGCGGCGGCCCACAATGGAACAATATACGGGGAAGTGATTGGACTGGCCAAAACACCTTTCGAACCGAATTCCCCGAATCGGGAAACATTTCAAATATTTGCAATTCGCAGCGAATTGTAATGGGAACTACAGCGAGAAAAGATTCTTTATATTAATGGGTTGAATAAATAAATACATTTCTAGGGGATTCCTGATGGTAAAATGATTTCAATTTGCTTTGTAATCGGTGATGAACTACTTCGGGGATTATCCATTTGGTTCATCTGACTTGTATTGAAATAGTATACGAAATTCAGTGTGTTTGAATTTTCATTTTCAACAAATTAACACGTTTTGCTATTTTACCTTATAAGTTGACCTGATCTATTATTGCATATGCAAATATAAAAAGAAAATTTTTAGCAAATGGCCTTATTTGAAGTTCTTCTAAAACAATCACCCAAATCGCTCAACCAATTATTTAATTTCAATACCGAAAGCCAATATTTTCACCTTCTAAATATCCATTAAGTATCCATCACTTGAACTGAATAAAATGTTTAATTTCACAAGAAATCTCAATCAAAATTGCAAGTGCTCGACACCATAAATATTTAACTCCCCCTTTTCGGACGTTACCTTGACCATAAAAGGAAATGTCAGTCCGGTAGTTCCCCCAATCAAACCGTCAAGTGAAGAGCAAACAACGGCACTTTCAGTCGCAGTCCCCGTTGCTTAAATTTTGTTTTCCTTGGAAGTACTGATAACAAAAGAATAAAAAGCCCAGATAAACAAAGGAAACTGAAAACTGAAAACAAACAATACTGCTGATACAAATTTTCCAACAATAATTTGCCTTAATGCTTATGCAGAATATGTGTTATTGTTGTCGCTGCTATTTTTAGCAAAGGCGACAAGTTATTTTTACCGCTCCAGGTTATTTTTGGGCTGAAATTAGTGCGCCGCGAACGATAATGACAAAGACAGACTCGTGATTGGGCCATCACTCAAAGCGACGTGTTGTCAACCAATTTCGCTTAGAAGCGTTTGCTTTAAGCCATGCAAATACAGCTAGTACAACCAATTAGTGATAACGCTAAGATAAGCCGCACTCATCGACGAGAAAGTGGGGCTTCCTCATGCCAAGAAGAGTTCTCCCTGGCGGACCTTGAGTTTGTTTTGCACAGTGGCACCCCAAGTCGTATTCAATACGTAACAGATAAGATAAAAGCGTAGTAAATCGCCAAGTTAATGGAAAATTTGTTCTTGGACTTACTTTTAAATAACCACATACAATGATTAATTTGGTTTTGCACTTATTTTTAGCTCAACCGGCTTATACTCACTTCTGTTCCTAGAAACAGTGAACCTTGATAAATGTAATGACTTTTGTGGTTCCCGTCGCTCCATATGGTTAATCGTTTAATTTTGGCACCCCCAATAATTGAGATTTACGGCTCATTCAAGTTTGTTGCTAGGCCCAAAATTATGAAAGGCTATAAAACCAGAAACGTGATATGATAGTCACATGCGTGCGATTATCACGTTTTGCGATTATTTTTGTTTGTGCCAGTAACAAACAACTGGGGTATTGGTTGCTTGCGGCGCTTCTTTTTGTTCTGGCTTAAGCAAACTGGAACCACAATATGGTAGCATTACATTTAAAATCCAAGTTGGCATAAATTTCTGTTATATTTGAAAGAGGTTTTTATACCCATTAGGACGAAAGATTCAATAAAAGCTATTAAGTCAAATGTTTCTGCATAAAAATATGATCCATTATATTTCCCCTAACAACTTCAGTTTGCGGAAATCTTGAGCCAACGTATTTTCACTAGCTTCTTTGGAAAGAGAACACTATCGCAATTGTCGAGGTCTATAAAACAGTTTTTTTGGCGTTGGCAAACATTCTTCAAGATATGGCCAGTGGGTCAATCCCCAAAAAACGTACCCCTATCGCTTCGCAACGAAAGAAATTGCCCAGACAGTGTTTCTAAATTCGTATCAGCAGCCATGTGATTTCTCGACATTGACGTCACGAAGACCTTTGCCATCGTCACTGATTTTTGGCAGCATTGATAAATTCGAGCATAATTATAGAACCCCTGGCCATTGTTGTTCGGCGAGTGGGCGTGTCAGGTGGGCGGCATCAGCCTCCTTGATCTTGGGTAAACAATCGGAGTGCGAATGTTTGAATGCTTTGTTTGTCCGATCGGCGATCATGCGATAACTTCATTATGCCCACTGGCGATCGTTAAAAATCATTTTTTACGCCGCCATAAATTCGTATTTATACCCCGGCGATATCGGGATGCATATATTGCATTTGAGGCTGAGCCGCAGTTGCAACAAAGGATAAGCCGAGATTCGGATGACAAGATAGCGGTACTCTCGCTTTTTGACTTACGTGAGAAAGTTTTACGACATTGACGCAGTTGACGCAGCTGCTGCGAAGGGCGGTGGAGGGTGGTGGTTGGCGGGTGGTTGTTGGACGGTAGAGTCGATGTTCTGACACAATAACGGTACTGGCGACACGCTGAGCCGCGGATTGCCGCACAATTTACGTAAGCAACTCGAGACGGAGACGGTTGAGAAGGAGGACTTGTGGCCGCAAGGCTTGCAAAATATGCGGCGGAACCGTAACTCTTATCGAATCGAAACGTGCTCGAGCATGTCGACGGGCGATTCGCCAGGTGCTCTTGGCCTGGCCCTCCAATCAGTCACTCGGTCGCAGATCCCCCGCAATTAATCTAATCAGTGGCACTCGCCACGCGTTCAAGGGAGATCGTGCACTGAAAAAAAATTAGATCATTTTGATTTTGATAAAAAATACGAAATTAATTATTTCACTTGGGGTTATTCAGTGTGTCGGGTTGTGCCTTATTTTTATGATAACGCAAAATGTGTGTGTATTGCGATATATTGCGGATCAATTTAATTATAACTAAATTAGTTATTCAAACATACTTTCTTATCACGTTTTTAATTTTTATTTATTCACACCTTCCTAATATATTATATGAAGTAATATAAAATCAGCATCCGAAAAACCTGTTAACAGCTGTATTTCTGTTTTTTATTGCAACTCAATAAAGGTTGGATAAACTGACAAAAGTCGATTATATACAAAGCAATTGGCGTTTGGATATTTTGGATTTTAAACACCTGATTGTATATGTATAAAAATTGATTTATTTTTATTATATAAAACCAAACTCTTACCACACAATTTTTTTCTGCGTAGAGAGAATTCCCTTGGAAATCTGAGCGGTCTGGGTTATTGTGAAATTCAACGAACCTGCGTTAATTTTCCCACAAAGAGAGCTGCTGCGCTATCTGCAAAAGAATCAGGTGAAGCTCTACAAAGGGAGTCCATTTTTATGGAGAGCGTTATCAAATTTGTTTTATGGCCGCGATAAATGGCAATTAAATACTGGAGTTCGGCCGTATCTGTCTATTTCGCTCTCAATTATAGTTGTGGCGCTAATTTCGCACGAACTTGTTTGTGCAAATATTAAATCTACCACTGGGGGCGGGGGTTAATGGGGTGTGTCATATCGGAAAGTGCAATTGCGTTTCGGCCCAGACTTATTTAACTGTTATATGGAACTATGTTTGCTTTTCCGATTAGTTTTTCCACCGAAATGTGCGATGTGCTCCTGCTGAAATTCGCAGATCATGTGAGAAACCAGACCGAACTGGATTGAGAAGTGTGAAAATCCCTCTGTATGCTGAGCATCTTAGTGGGTCACTTATCTGAAGCTCTGTTTCAAACCAAAGTAAAATTATTCGGAATTCATAATGTTTGGCGACAAACAAGTTGTTGATTACTATGTCTTCCCAAGAAGTACATATACTATACTAAAATCAAAAAATCCCCAGATTTATTTCTTTGTTTTCAAAACTGCTTTCTCAGGAACGCGACCGTAATCTGAAATAAGCTGCACGTGATACTAGAAACAAGTGAATAAAAAGTCCAAGCAAATTTACTCAAAATTATTAAAAACGGAAAATGGAAGCGTGGCTACACAATCTTTGCCTTCTTATCAGCACCAAACTCACGCTGGATTTTGCGGAATCATGCTTAATATTCCCCCAGCGACTCTAGGGCAAATATTTTGTAATAATCACCATAAAAACGTTTAAGGTGTCTGGGTAAAGTTTTATTTGCCTGGTTGTTTGTTTACTTTCTTGGTATAACCCGAGCCCCCAACGGGGTTCATTTGTAAAATTTCCCCATTAAAAAACCCGTTCTCGGCGGCAAAATTCATTCATGAGCAGGCGAACCCTGATTTTCAGGGGAATACTAATCAATCTAATCACTGGTCGTGGAAAAGTTCAATGTTTTTCTGCCAGGGTTAACCGTAGTAAACAAAAGTGCTCCGGCTGGAATTGATTACAGCCAAAAATATGGAAATTTAGGCTGTTTATCAGTGGAGAGCTGGAGAATCCCACTGTTTGGCTTTTGCGTCTAAATGCCTCGCATTTATATCCCAGCTCGCTAAAATCCCATCAGCAAAGTGGTTCTGCTTAAGTCCCGACTGATAATTCTTAGCCGCACAATCCGCCGGATTGGAACTCAAAACACTGATAAGCAGGGTGTATTCCGTTGAATAACGCGGCTTACGGGGAAATCCGCGCTCTTAATGTTCGCTTGAACGCCAGATACCGCGTAAATAATAATAACAATATTTTGCATTTTCGTGTTCAGCCGAAGACAACATGTTTGTCTTCGATCCAGGGCGATTACTCGATCCAAGGCGGTTTACCACAAAGAAAGGGGAGGAGGATTTTCACGCAGGGCGTTTAGCACGCGCTCATGACAATCGGCCGAGTGGCTTGCAGCTGAGGAAACTTTGGCTGTGTGTCGCGCGAATCCGAAACTAGTTGCCAGCCAACAGGTTGTAAGTCGAGTGATTGGACTTGTATCTGGGGGCATTCCAAACGGGCAAACGACGAGCGTCTCGCATTGAGAATTATGCTAATTTCCAGCTGGCCGGGCTAGCACCGCTCGACATGATTCACATTCACCTTCGACGACATCGCCGCCACCGGTGAATCTCTGAAATTTGCACTCTGCGCAGTCTCGTCTGCCTTCGGAATCCAGCCAAGTCATGCTGGTGGCTCAATTCCGTATATGGGCAATTGTCAAGCGATCGGGGGCCAAGTCAATATCTAATTTGCATGGCGCGGGGGTCCAAACTTCCCCTTCTCCAATTCGAAGGGGAAAGCTTGGCCGAGAGCCGACTTCAATTGTTCAGTCAATGGCCGCATGGCCCATTACTCAACGCGGAATGGAGTGAGTTGGCCGGATCGAAAGCGGCATTGAGTACCTGCCCGTTCTTTGGAATTCACGCTCGATCCGCGTCGCAGGGTAAAGTACAGGTGGTGAATAAGTGGGAATCGATTGTGCAAGCGCTGTGCGAATAGCAGATCACCTGGATCTTGCCGAACACCGGGTGCTTAAGCCGTAATCGATCCCAGTACTTCACACCCAATTGTTCTAATGCACTGGGGCAATAGTAAAGGTGATAATTGGGGGGTCATAACTGATTCAGAGCGATCTGAAACCGCTTAAAGCCGATGTTGTGCAATCCCTTTGCAAATACGTCCATATGATCATGTAAAATAATCATTATATATATCTGAGGCCTAATAATTATTTAAGAGATTGCTGACTACCTTTAAAATGCCCCCAGATGGAAAGTTTGTGTTGAACAAGCTTGAGCCGTCGTACCACCCCAAAATCGTGTCCAGACATTCCGCCTAACTGACCTATCTTCGGACCACATGGACCCACTGCTAATGGTCCTAATCAGTGGCAAACTTTTGCCCAGTGATTTTCCCACGGCACGAGCTACTCGCATGCTTTTTCCTCCCATCAGCCGGGCTTTTGTCTCTTCTGGCTCGGTCCATCCATTAATTCAACATTGTGCGATGTCTGGCATTGATTGTATTAACATGTCTCGGCTACTTAACAACTGTCTGCTTAGTTAACTCAATTGCCATGATCGCAGACGTGTTGCGACTCGATACTATAAAACAAAGTGGGTCTTGTTTAAAAATTAGAGAGTGGTGTATGAGCTGAAATAACCATTTGTTCGCTATCAAAGTAGTATCAAAGTACGATCCATTTACCGTTTATACGACACCTTTTGGACTGATTATTAAATTTCACCACTTCGAATTACTTTACAGGGTTTTAATATTTCCTGGTTAATAAGCATGACCTATAATTTTAATTGATTTCGCACCGATCGGTGATTGTGGCAATTCCTTCGGTAAACCGAGGATTTTCACACCAGTTATCAATGAGCCACGGGATTGCCTGAAAAATGTTTAAATTGCAAAGCGAAGATTTTTCGAAATTTGTATAACAATCGCCGAGTTCCTTCTGAGGGCATCACTTAGTCGATTGTTGGCCCCGATTTCGGTGTTTATGCGTGGCTCACATTCGAATCGGTTCCGAGAATTTCATTGATAAGGGGCTCCAGCGAGCGCTCTATATGCATGGCACGCTCGATGGGGAAACCCCGGCAAGTTATGCAAAGATTGATGACTCGGCCAAGCGTTCCATATCCGAGGGATTTGCACCCGTTGACGTCAAAAGAGGTCTTCAGTTACTGGAAGAGATTGCTGAAAAGGCTGGATAAATAAAAAGGCAGAGAAAGTTTGGGTTTTTTCAAGTTTTTATTTTGTTTTTCTTTTTAAAAATCTTTTCAATTTAATTTTGTGCTTAAAATTAAATAACATTTTTTTGTGTATGTGTTTTTTATCTCTCTTGGGAAAAGCTAACATAACAAAACTTTAATTTTTACATGCAACTTGCTGGTCTCCTTCATAAGTGCAATTTACAATTTACGGCGTACAGAATAATTGTCATTATCAGTAAATTTGCGCGACGCTTAAAGCGAAAAAATTATACAGAAACAAATTGGCTATATGTATGCATGTGGGGCTCAGCAGCTGGTCACGCGCTTCGGTGTGTGTGTGATGCTCCCCGGGCGAGTGTGCGTGAGTATCTGTGTGCGACTTCCGCGGGTCTCTCGACTGCAACTGCAGGTTCTGCTGCCTCGAAGGTCGCCTTTCAGTTTCGATTCCCTCCGCTCCACTCCACGCCCCTCTGCTCCTCTCCTCGTCTTTTCGAATACAGCTAGGTTAGGGTATTTGTAGCGTACTCTATATATCCTATGTGCCAGTATGCCTGGCGGGCTGTGGCAACGCCCCCAGAACGTCGGTTTCCCTCGGGAACTCTCCAAGACGTTCGGGGACATCAACCCCGGCAACTGGTTTCTTTTTGGATTTTATGCGTTTTAAACCTTGTGTGGCCCACTGTCAGCGGGGCCTGTTCAATGCGAAGCTCTCTGGCCGTCCCGCTCACACGCGCCTACACAGCCGGCAGCTGGACGATGGGGTGCTGGGGGGCGTCCCAGTGGGCCTCGCAGTAGTCGACCAGCTGGTTCTCGGCCTTGGTCAGCTGCTCCTCGGGTGCGTCGGCCCAGACCTTCTGCACCAGGCAGCAGGACTCGACGGAGTCCTGGCCGAGGATGCGGCTCAGCTTGGTGGCGTCGTCCACCTTGATCACGTAGATGTCGTTCTCGTAGCAGAAGGCCTCCAGCAGCACCTCGTGCATGTGGGTGGCGGAGTCGCCGTCCTTGGGCTGGGCCATCAGGCAGAAGAGGGATCCCTCCGGCGACTTCGAGAGCACGTTGATGGCGGCGGACAGGCCCACGATCACCCGCGCCTCGCTCTGGGCCCTCAGAAGGGCCGATTTGACAGTGCGGCCAATGGGGGCGCACTCCATGGCCAGATCGATGTCCAGCTCCAGGTCCATGTCCATCTCTCTTTCCAGGTGCATGGTGCAGGTCTCCTCGACGACCATTGTGTGTGGGTAATCCGTTTGTTGGGTTTTGGTTGGGGTTTGTTGGGTTATTTTCAAGCCGTTGGCTTCCACTTGGCTGTGCACTTTGGGGCTCTTTGTTTTGTTTAGCACTTTTGGCTGGCACTGGTTTGCTTGTTTTTTTTCGAGTGTTTGTTTTAGCGCTCGATTAACTTTTGATTATGAAATTCTTTTCGCACTGGCTCTGCGTTTCTGGCAACCGTTTGTCCGCGTTGTTTCAATTTTGAGTGGCAATTTCACAATGAATGCCCTCAGTTGGCGAGCGAGCGCATTTATAGCCGCGCTCTCCGCCGCCTGAGAATTCCACTGAATTTCATCAGAAACGCGCGAGCGGGAGCTTTTCGGGGGGGGGGCCGCTCTTTGGCTCTCTGGCTCTCTGGGTTGAGCTCGCTCTTTTCAGCTCAAACCGGGTTTTTTTTGCCACTTTTTGGGGATCCGCAAAGATTTCCGTTGATTTGGACGCAATTAGCAGCTCGGGGGTTTCTTTCCACGGCTTGCAAACTGCATTTTTTTGGGCCCGAACATCGGGGTCAGGCAACTTGACGCTGCTCTCACGAAACTCACGCAATCCCATCGCGAACTTCGAAGGTGAGAAAGTGGCTCCCTTAAGTTAAGAGCTCCGTTTTTTATTATCTTTCGCTGGAAAAAACATGTGCAAACATGATTTGAGTGAATCAAAATTAGCTCATCGAATTTCGAACAAAAGTCTTCAAATAAATTTCACTTGAACGATCTTCCTTATTTTCGGGAATACTACATATTTCGCCAGAATCTTGTGAATGGGCCACGAGATTTTGGCCCTCGGCCAGCAGGTGATCATCAACAGGTCCCGAGTGTTTTCTGTTTCGCATCTTGGCGACCAACGCGGCGTATACGCAACGTATACTAGGCGTATGATTAACGAACGACCTTACTTAACGCACTCGAAATGGATTCGGGTTAATTTTATTTCTGTTCTGGCTTCGCACGATCGGCTGTGAACGAACCCGCCATAAATCCATTATTTTGGGATTTTGCCCAGACCATTGGACAAACAGAATCGGAGTGGACAAACACACCGGAGGCTGCTAATCAATTTATCGCAGTATTTCAATTTCAAATTCCCCCGCTCACGCTGCTCAATCAGCACGTGGGAACGTGTCGAAATCGGGAGCAAAGAGCGCTGAGTGAATTTTATCAATTGAACCCTGCAAACTACGCCGTTTTTCGGTGTTTTCACCTCACTTTCCGGCCCGAGTTCAACTACCGCACTTTAATGCACTTTTCAGTGATTAATTGTTTCTTTTATCGCCGCAATTTTTTGAGTTTTGATGGGGTAAGCATAAGTTGGAGGGCTTTGCACAATTTGTTTTGAATCGAACCACCTGAGTTAAAAATAGCACCTGCAAAATGATATTTACATATGTACTCATGTTTTAGTTGTAGTTCGCTTTTTGAGTTGAACAAACTGCTGAAAGGGCCTACAAAAATGAAAACAAGATTTGGGGGGTGTGCTGGTTGTTAATTATTACCTAAGTTTACAGTTGGTTGGATCGGTCGTTTAGAATCGATAGTTGTAAAACGAATATCTAAGATAATAAATCTGTCCGGAAGCCACATTAAGTGTATACCCTAAGCTCCACACAGTGGGACTCATTGAAAACGAAATCCAAAAATAATGTTCGCAATAGAATTCGATTTCAACTAATATTGCAAGTATAAAGTTTAAAGAACCTTCTGGAATAGCAGAGCCACCAATTGGTCAAGATCGGAGCTGCAAAACAACAAAGCACAGATATATTTGTATATGTATGTATGTACATATAAGCTGATTAAAATATTAATGTGGGTTCTTTGCTTTCTCATTCAACTCCCCCGCCAATTACTGACCTATGAGTTGTCGGAAACATAAACAATTGTTTTGCTTACACAGCGCCTACCTAAATGGATCATCCAGGAGGAATATGAAGGGAAATGCAAACGAGGTAGAAACTGCTGAATCAGTTCAGAATTTGCGCGCCAAATTCGCTTCGAAAGTGGCCAATGAACCTGCAGTTGAGCTTGAAGGGGACCCCAAGAATTGGTGACAAAATAGGGGATTTCAAGCTAGATCATAACTCTAAGTTCTTATGATGTTTGCTATATTTCACTATCTACTTATATTTTTATAGAATCTCACGGCAATATTAAAAAAAGACTCTCTTAATATTTTCTATTTTGCTCATTAAACATTTAATAACTAAATTTATTGATTCAAATTTGTATTATTAAAAATTGAAAAAGATATAGCATACTAGCGTTGCATTCCAGCGAAGAACTTAAATTCGCACAAGTTTATAAACGACAATACCCATACTTTGTAGTACTTGGGCGGACGTGTGAATTTGAAATTTTTACTTTCAGCTATGTACAACGTGTAGTTGTATCCAGACGTCACAATCGAATTCTTATAATACCATCAGATATTTTTAGCTTTTTCCGGGGACTCCAATGGGCAACACTACCTTGGGTTGTTTACGGGTAACATGCCACCCGATTATGTGTGCAACATGCCCTCGGCACATGTGATGGAGCTATGTGGTTGGCTTCTGTTACTGGGGACTGTCATTGAGGCCACAGAGTGATCGGTGCATGGAAGAGTGTCTTCGGATCCCTCCACCCATTGGCGGATGCCCAAGTGCTGAGTCACGCCGGCACAGCACTAAACTGGGCCCAAACCCACGGCAGCCGAAGAGTAGCAGTGATTCAAAGCTGAAGAGCAGCAGTGAGTCAGAGCCGAAGAGAGTGCGAACTGGTTTCACGACTTCCCCGAAAGTGCGTTTGCTCTGGGCCCCAGTTGGCGTTCAAAGCCAGTCCAAAGTCCTCACCTGTCGTACCTGCGGCCAGTCACCAATTCCGAACGTACCAATTCAATATCACGTGCACCAGCATCACGCTTCGAAACGAGTTCTCTTTTGGCCAGTCCCCAAAGTGCATTTATGTATGCAGTGCAGCTATGCTGGGGGGTTTCCCATTTATCGCTCGCTTTTGGGAAAACCCCAATGTCCATGGGAGTTCTCTGCGAAAAAGCCCCACTTCAAAAAGGCAGTGGTTTCATTCGATCTCTGGTCGTTTTTCCCCACTCCGAATGTGGCATTAAAGTCTTAATTGTTTTTTTTGCACTTCAAGATAAAGAGTTATCGGGCCATATTGCAGAGTCCAAGAGGGGAGCGTTCTTCCCAAATCTGAGGGCGTGTCTCTCAGTAAACATTATGAACAAACCTTGCGAATGCATTTAAATTAATGGTGAAATGGTTTTGGCTCTTCTTTGGAGAGATATACATACATATTTGCACTGCAGAGTTCTGTTTATGTTGAACGACTTGTTTTTAAAACCTTGCGAAATTAAAGGTTCACAGAAATAAATGCTTACAAAAGAGAAACAGAAGAGAAAGCACTGTGTTTATGAATTAAATTTTATTAGAAAGATTTTGTTCTCTCTAAAACAAATTAGGTAAAAATTACAATTTTCAATTTACAATAAATTTTATTTAAGTTTGTACATTGTGTAAAAATAGTTTTCAAGACATTTTAGGCCAAAAAGCAGTTTTCACAAATTGTAATTAAAAGTCTTTTTCTGTTTTAATGGTTTTAATATTTAATATTTGTGTCCATTCTATTTAAAATGTCTATAATACACGTAAGGGGTATAAACGTTTATTGTAAACACATTTAAAATGTTTATCGTAATAGATAATTTAAACCTTCTTAATTTATTTAAATTTTTAACGACCATAACCGTTTGGTTACGTTGCAAGTAATGGCAACCCTGGCTACTCTCTTTCTCTCTTGTTATCTGGCTCAAAAAGCTTTATCATCCACGTGCTTTTTCGCCGGCTGAGCTTTTACTTTGCTCTTTCTCTGAATTTTGCTTCCTCTTCCCTGTAAACAAAAACACTTGATCAGCTGTTTCTATCCCGGTTCTAGTGCTGGTTAACATAAAAACATTACACAGGTAATTTATGTAATTCGCCTAATAGTTGCCGTTAATTATACAATAAAGTCATTACCGATAAGTTGATGGCATTTCGAATTCTAATTCTTATCTGAATCACATAAGTTCTGGTGCAAAAAGTTGTTGCGGAACTTTAACGCCAGCGCAGTGCCAAAAGCTCAGTGTTATTGAAAACCCCACAAAGTCAAAAAAGTCGAAGAAGACAAGCAAAATGCGAGGTGGCAGAAAACCAACAAAGAGTGGCTCTTTGTAAGCCGAACGCAAACCGAAAAAAAAGAAGTTGGCTCGATCCGGACTAATTGCCTGAAATGGGCTAGCTGGGAAATAACAAAACACGCTGTCGCGAGCGAGATAAAAACACCGGGGCAAACCGGACAGAGAACTCAGTTCTCCGCCGAACGACAAAAGCGGCGCACCATTATTTCACTTTTCACCCGTGGCTCCGTTCACATCGCACGTTCGAGCAAATAGAACGCGAAAATCCCGGCGGAGCGTTAATTTTTGCATACAATGGAGTACCTGAGCTACGTGTACGAGAAAATCTTCGGGGGCAGTCCACCCACAACGGACGACACGGAAGGGGCTTTCCACACGTGAGTGGTTTGACTCGGAAAAGCTCTCTGTAGCGAAAACCCCCTCTGATTATCGGGTTCTCCCCTTTTCAGACCCCGCAAGGTCATCTGCTTCGGGAACGTCCTGCTAGACCGACTGGTCAAACTCGAGGATCCACAACTCCTGGAGCGTTATGGATTGGAACTGGGATCCAAGGGGGAACTCGACATGGAAAAACTTAACCAGTTGGCGGCCGAAGCGTCAGAGAGGTGAGCATATCGATTTTGTAATCTTCCAGATACTCTAATCCTTATTAAATAATACTTTGAAGATAATTCTTTATTGTAATTAAAAGTAAAGGAAGTGTTCAAAGTACTGAAGTTTTTAATACTTTTAACAAATGGTGTTAACAATAAGTTTTCAGCATTGTGCATAAATCTCCTCACTTTTTTAAATTTTCCGTGTTGCTTGAAAATGATGTTCAAACCGCTGTTAGCCACGAAAAATTTGGACTTGCGAAGATGATTGCGTATTAAAATAAATAGGGCAAGCAAACTGGTTTTGCTTTCAGAAGCCGAAGTTAAGGAAGTCCGAAACAAAGAATATTAACAATAACATACATATATATATATATATATATACATGTACTGAATTACAATTCAATACGTAATTGGTTAAGCATTCTTGGTATAGATACTAATCCGAACCAAATCCCTTTCAGCTCTCAGTGCCTTACAAATCCGGGTGGCTCTGCCCTCAACACTGCCCGCATCCTCAAGCAACTGGGCACGGATGCCCTGTTCTTTGGCGCCGTGGGCGCAGATAAGCACGCCGAGGAGCTGCGCCTGATCTTCAGGGAGCGTGGCATCGAGGCCATGTTGCAGACGGTGGAGGAGGCACACACCGGACAGTGCCTGTGCCTCGTGTACCAGGACAACCCCACGCTGTACGCCAACATCGGGGCCTCGGCCCAGTTCGAGGTGCAGACCCTGAGTCACGCCGTCAGCCACGAGGGCCAGAGCTTCCTGCGGCCCGTGGAGCGCAAGCAGATCCTGTACCTGGAGGGCTTTTTCGTGCCCCAAAGGAGCGAGGTGTGCGACTACATAGTGCAGCACTTGGTGAGGGAGCGGCGGCGACTGGCCCTCAACCTCAGTGCTCCCTATATAGTCAAGAAAAATCCACAAGCAATGCTGAGGCTGGCCCGCGTTGCCTTCTTTCTGTTCGGCAACCGACAGGAGTTTGAGGCGCTGGCTGAGGCAGCGGGAGGATTCCGCGACGTCGACGAGCTCGCGCAGCACCTTCTGCAGTCCGGCGGCACCAAGGTCATCTTCGTCACGAACGGCAGTGCCGGCGTGCAGGTGATCACCAACTATGTGGAGGAGCTGGCTCCTCCTGGGCCCGTCAGCTTCGAGGACTACAGGGCGCAGCGCGTGGAGCAGGTGGTGGATGCCACTGGTGCAGGGGACGCCTTTGTCGCTGGGTTCCTGCACGCCTGGCTGGAGAAGCGGTCGCTGGGCGAGTGCATCCGCATGGCCTCCAACGTGGCCGCCAAGGTCGTCACCCAGGTGGGCTGCAATCTGCCCTAGCCCACATGCAGTGCAATCTCGGAAAGCGCACAATCAAGCACCAAAGTAGAATCATAGCATGTAATTGCTCCCGCAATCTCCACAAACCTTAGGCTTACTCAAACCGTTATCCACGGATTCCCACAAGCAATGATCATTAGTCACAATTTGACTAAATAAAAGTGATTTACATTTCGCCCACTGAAAGATAAGAGAATTAATTGTGTTGTGTGTTTTTTGTATATACATATATTCAAATGCGTATCATAGAGAAATGCCCGTAACAAGGTGAGAAAGTTAGCTACCTCAACATCTAGGTTGTATTATGTTATTGTTTTAAACAACAACATTTCAACTGTATAATACTAGGACTTTTATATTCGGTTTCCAAAGTCTATTCCGCCCACTAGAATATCTATCCAGCTCATGCCATAAAAATTAAATTTGACCTTCGGAAGTACGCGTAGATAAAAAGTGAAATGTTTAGTAGAGCATATAGCCCACATCTTATCATCTTTTGCTATGAAATCACCGGAACAGTCGTTTTAATGTTTAAATATAGATTTGAGAGAAAAAGTTTATGTACAGTGGGTATAAACGTGATAATTTTTCACAAAAAGAGACATCTTCTTTAATTACTTTTTGAAAGGGGAACAAAATTAAATCAAACTTTTAAAATAAAAACAATAATAATTATTTTACATTCAGTGTTTATGCATACATACTATATTCCCACAGTGATTCTGAAGTAATCGTCAGATAAATGAAAGCTGGCGATTGTTCGACCTCAATTGGCTTGCTATTGTTAATACGGCATTATTGCATTATTCACTCGATCGCCGGAGTTCCCAGCGTTGTGCCGTTGTGTGAATCGTCATCCGAAGCCGTTATCGTTCACTTAATTCCCCCAGAGATCCCTGAGTCCATAGCTTTTCCCTGGTCCACATTCCTTGCGATGCAACAAACGATTCTCATTTTCCTACGCCGGCTTAGTCATACGTCTTGTATATATGCGGTGTACATCCCACACGAGTCAGTCAATAAGTGACGACTTGGCCCGCAGAGAACTCGCATGGCCAGATGCCATCAAAGCGAATTCCGCATTTGCCAGTGGTTGTGGGGGAGGATTGGGTTCTGGTTCTGGTTCTGGCGACACACATGTTGGCGAATCGTTAACAAAAACTAAGCCGCATTTGGCATGCTTGTGTGAGCAGGCCAAGAAGACTTAGGCCAGAGCAGCTGATGCCAAAGGAGCTGGAGGACGGAAGCCCTGAAAACAATAAAGAAGCTCGGGCTTAGGCCGAAAGCAATTCCGCACTTTAAAGGCCAATTCCGGGATCAGCGTAGTGAGCTGCCTAATTGGCAAGAAGCCGCTTAAACGGGCCAAGTGGAGCCAGGCGAAATGGCGGTGGGAATGTGCCAAAGCCAATATTGACACACCCACCCAATTGAGTTTATCGAGGGGTTCGCAGTCGGTCCTGCTCAAATCACAACATCCTGCCCCTGTTAATTACTCGATATTAATTTTATACCGGTCGGGAGGGATCCGAGCACCCTTTCTCCAGTCCTTTGCTCCGATGGCTTTCTATGCTCTGGCCACTGGCTCTGAAAGTGCCAGTCCTTTGTCGGGTCCGTAATTAATGTCATCGTGTGGTTTACGGGGTTAACAGACACTCCGCAGACGGAGCTCCACTCCGGCCTTATCCCTTTGATGTCTGCGTGTGTGTAATGGCCCTGGCCAGACTAACCCAAGGCTCGACTAAGATCCTCACTAGCACGTGATAATTAAATGCCCTCATTTGCCCTGCTTAGCATTTTAATTTACAATAAATTGCGCTTCGGAAACGAAAGTTGCCAGGTAATCACTGAACGAAAGCACTTGAAAAGGTTTTAACTGTATGTATTTCATTTTAACCTTAATTAACAGTACTAAGTTGTCATTTTATAACTGTAACGTTTAAATTATACAAATTATTAGTTAACATTTAAGCCAAACTAAACCAAATAAATCCATATTAAAGCCATAAAAATTAAATACTTGAATATGTATTTATCTCCTAATTTCAACGTTTCAGTAGAGTAATTTATTTCAGTGTGGGAAATGCACAAAAGGTTTGCCTGCCGTTTGATTTATGTGCAACGCTGCGTATGAGCAACCAAATGGGGCAGCTGTAACTGACATTGCATATTTGTCCTCCCACCCGCCCTTCCCCTCCCCCTTCTCCTCCTTTTCCATTAGATCCTCTGTCGAGCATGTTTGCACAAAATATTGCGCATACGCCGCCAGTGCCCAACCTTCTTTGCCGTTCGGCTTTGTCCTTTTGCCTTTTTGCGGCATAACGCGCGGTTAAGTGGCCATAATGTGTGCCTTTATGGGCTTGGCATTGGCATTGGCATTGGCACTGAACTCCTCTTCGGCTTGGTGGCTTCGAGGCTTGGTGGCTTGGTGGCTCGTGGCCCTTGTCCTGCTCCCATTTTAATTCCTTTGCCATATTTGCTGAGCCAGCATTGTTGCTGAATTATGTTATGCCAGTCGGTCGCTTGTTGATTTTTATATTGTTTTTTTTTGTTTGTGTGTGTCTGAACTGGACCCGCTTCCAGATCCTGCCTTCCTGGACTTTCGGTTGTCCTCGTCGGCATGATAAGCGACCAGGCCAAAATATTTGGCTCCGGCATGTTTGCCCAGTTGTTTGCGGATAATCCGGTTTTATTGTTTAATAAGTCATGCCGGCTATCGCTCCAGACCGTCCAACCTGTCCGTTCTCCAGCCCCGATTTTCCCCGAGTGTCTGACTGAAAACGTTAGCGGCTCGTTGGCTTTTTGACTGGCTGTGCGACAGAGCGTGGAAGACCTTTTTTTGGAGGGGGATTTCCGCCATGGGTTCGGAGGAGCGTGGCGAAATCGATGGCCAAATTAAGTGGGGATTTGCATATTGCAGCAGCAAGAGCTGTATATTAAAGGGATTTCTCAATGACTCATTTGTTGAAACCAAAGTTCCAGCGGGAGCAAACGCTGTGCTTCAATCTCTATTGCGAAATTGGTACTGTTATTGTTTATGTTTTAAATTATCAATCAGAATGCTATTATTAGTATTGTGTGGCAAAAAATCTTTTTTCCTCCTTTCTATTTTCATGTTCGTAAATTTTAGTAATTAAGGGGAGGTTCTTTTTTTTTTTTTTGAAAAAATCGATTTTTTTTTTTTTTTTTATAAAATGAAAGTTACATATGTTTAGAATATACGTGCCAAAGGATATTTCGATACGACGCGTATTTCTTGAGCTAGAGCGTGTCAAACATACCCATGTCACAAACGCTCTAAAAACTTTAAACGCGTTTTTCTCGGAACCATGTTTTCAAACCTCTTGTCGCGCACAGGGCTCGTTCTATTGATCCGATTTCCTTCATTCAAAAAATTTTTGAAAGTATATACTTTTTTGTATGCCTATACCTAAAATTGGCATAAAAACTTGTTTATTTATAATTTTTAAACGAGATCGAAGTAAAAAAAAAGTCCATTTTTTTTAAATGTCCATAAAATTGGTTTATTTTTACCAAAATTGATTCTAGTTAAGTATAAGGCATAGGAAATTCCATCAATTTTAATAAATAATTTACATTTTTAATTTCGGTTCACTACCAGCGGCCCGACACTCGACAAAGCAGAAAAATAGAGGTCTACGAGATCCGCCATTTTGAAGCCGCCATTTTGAATTTTCTGAATATTGAATTTTTTTTTTAATTGTTAATAAACAACGAATCAAAAGTTCAAAAGCATAAGTTCGTATGTCTTTTCATTTTTCCGCAATTAATTCTCAAAGTTTGCTTAATTTTCGAAAAAAAGAAAAGAACCTCCCCTTAAGCTAAATAAATAATTTTGTTTTAAAATTAAATTGAAATTCGACCTCCCACTCTAGTTTCACGAAGTTTTTCATTGTGGGAATCTTGGGATACGATATTTTTTTTAACTGTGACTACTAGCTTGTTTAAATATTGTCTGAGTTGAAATTTTGAAATGTCCACTGTAAAATTTTCGGAAATATTATTGAGTAGCGAAAAATGAAGCATAATATTGTTGAATTTAAATATACAGTTTCGTGATCCTCTTGTTTAATGTGTTTTAAATAAGTCTCTTTCAGCTCAAATCCAAATCGATAAGTGTAATCAAATTAAATGGCAATCGATCCAAAACAATTTAAATTGGTGAGAAATCGTAGTTATTTTTAGCCTTAAAATTTTATGTAGTTATTAAGTGACATTTCAAAAACGTGAATCTCATTGCTAGGCTTTCCATTTGGGCCTTCGCAATCGCAATCGCACTTCAATTACATTACACTCATCATTAGCCAATTAGCTAAATTATAGGCTGCGCCACGACAGTTGCCAAATGGCTCCAGTTCCCACTTCCATTTCCTATTTCCCACTTCCCACTTCCCGTTTCCACTTCCGTTTCAATTCCCACTCCCAGATCCATTTATATTCCCAATCGCAACCCCACAGATTGCCCTCCTCGATGGCGACAATTGGTGCGAAATAAAAGACATTTGCCCAGCACTTTGCGGCACAGTCTGAAGTGGAATCGGCTTAGATTGAATACGGAGGAATGGCACTCGAGGATATTGGCCTGGTGGGCATCAACGTGCGGATGTGGCGGCACTTGGCCGTGCTGTATCCCACTGCGGAGACCAACTGGCGGAAGTTCGCCTTCGTCCTGCCCGTGAGTGCGATGAATCTGATGCAGTTCGTCTACCTGCTGCGGATGTGGGGCGACCTGCCCGCCTTCATCCTCAACATGTTCTTCTTCTCGGCCATTTTCAACGCCCTGATGCGCACGTGGCTGGTCATAATCAAGCGGGTCCAGTTCGAGCAGTTCCTCGCCCGCCTCTCCGCCCTTTTCTACTCGATTCACGAGTCCACCGACGAGTGGGGGCGTGACATCCTGAGGCGGGCGGAGCGCGAGGCCCGCAATCTGGCCATCCTGAACTTGAGTGCCTCCTTCCTGGACATCATCGGAGCCCTCCTCTCGCCGCTCTTCAGGGAGGAGAGAAGTAGGTACTCTTAGAAAAGGCAAAGCATCAAAACGATGAACTTACACTTTTATTAATGAGTGAAATTAACTTTAAACTTGAAAAAATTAAACTAAAGACACGGCTTTTGTTGAGAAATATTTTGTACACAAAAACTTGTTTCCAAAAAGTTATATTAGCCCAGCCAAAAAAGAAAACTTACAACCTTTTTCTAAAAATATAGGTAAATAGTATTTACATTTTATTTAAAGGTTTGAAGAAGTAACACCAAAGATTACCCCTAATGTAGAAATGTCCTTTAATGTATTTTTTCAATAAGTAAAATACTTGAATTTGTGCAGTTTTCCCTGTCAATTTATTCCTCCTGTTCTCTCGTTTTCTCTTAAATAACTGTATCCAAAAATTAAAGACAATCAAGTTTCAATTATACCAAAGTTCTTTAAAAGACAGATAAGTTGCTTAATAATAACTGATCAGAAATTAGAAATTATTTGCTTAGCCTAAGGAGCAAATATATTGCGGTAGGATTCCATAAAGTCTGAATCCTGGTTGCAAGGTTGGTCATTTACTTGTTGTCTCGTGTTTCCCTGCTTTCAGCTCATCCTTTTGGAATGGCTCTGCCCGGAATGAACATGACCCGCAGTCCGGTGTACGAAATAGTTTACTTGGTCCAGCTGCCCACGCCCCTCCTGCTCTCCATGATGTACATGCCATTTGTGAGCCTCTTTGCCGGCCTGGCCATCTTCGGGAAGGCCATGCTGCAGATCCTGGTGCACAACTTGGGCCAGATTGGCGGGAGGGAGCAGCCGGAGGAGGTCCGCTCCCAAATGCTGACCGCCTGCATTCATTACCACACGCAGGTGATGGGGTGAGCCGCAATGTGAAGGGGATTGGAGGTCGACGGATCTCTAAGCTTCTCATTTCCATTCCAGCTATGTGGGGGAGCTCAACAAACTGGTAACCAACATTGTGGCGGCCGAAGCAATTATCTTTGGCTCGATAATCTGCTCACTGCTCTTCTGCGTGAACATAGTACGATATTGATTTTATCAGCGTTGTCACAAAATACAGAGATTTTCGTTTTCCAATTTTTCATATAATTCAACTACGAAAATAACATTTGAAATAAGTCGTTCATATCTGCAATTCTTTTATTTCAATATTATTTAATTTTGAAGGTATTGCAAATGCTGTTTAAGAACTAAAAAAATTTTATAGAAAATTTATGTACAATTTTAATCAATTTTCATTTTATTCCTGAAGGGTTTGAAAAGCTGCATTAGCAATTTTATCCACCTCTTGGAACAAATTTGAATTTCAGTATTCCATTTTTCTATATGTTTTAATTTAATTCACTTCACAGATAACTTCTCCGACTCAAGTTATCTCAATTGTGATGTACATCTTCACCATGCTCTACGTGCTCTTCACCTACTACAACCGCGCCAATGATCTGAGTATCGAGGTAATCGCAAGAATTGAATTTACTTGTAAACATTATTTAATCTTGTTGAATTCCTGTAGAATAACAGAGTGGCGGAGGCCGTGTACAATGTGCCCTGGTACGAGGGCAGCCCTCGTTTTCGCAAAGCCGTCCTGATCCTGCTGATGCAGGCCCAGCATCCTTTGGAGGTGGGTGATGCAATTCATTTGCGAGTCCGTGATTCTAATCCGTTTCCATTTCGGGTGCGGTGCGCTCCATTTCACTCCGCAGATAAGAGTTGGCAACGTTTACCCCATGACTTTGGCCACGTTTCAGAGTCTGCTGAATGCGTCCTACTCGTACTTCACCATGTTGCGTGGCGTCACCAGCAAATGAGCTGAAGGACCGAAAAAACCGGCATCCATTCGGCACCAAAGGATCCCCATCCCCAAACATCCCCATCCCTTGCTCCCTGTTTTTCCCTTTTCACTTGGCCGGCAATCCGAGTAATGCAAAAAGTTGTTGTTGGCTGTGGTTCTGCTGTTGTTTGGCATTTGCATATGCTTGTCGTTTGAAAGGATTTAATCGGACTGCTGGCACGGAGTCGAGATCCTTGTTCCTTGCTCCTGGCATGCAAATAGTTTGCTGCACGAGGGGAGCACCGCTTTGAATTGGCTTCTTAGATTGTTACACAAAATAGATTGTAGATTACAGCAAAATGTTGTGCTTGAAATAAAGTCAAATGAATGTAGAGTAGGATTCCAGCTCAGGCGATGGTTTACTTCCCCGTTTCCGATTTCTGTTTGCTCGGAGTGCCTAAAAGTATGATTTACAGATATCAAAGGATTTGTGGCGGAGACGGATTTCAATTTGGCTAGCAAGATGGTCCAGAATGATATGAATAAGTAAACATCTGGTCTTCCAGCCAATTAGTGTTCATATTGATTGAGTTTAGTTAGTTGGAGCTCTTGTCGAGCTTCATGCATTTTTTATTGTCGATTTTGCATGCATATTTTCGGGCTGCCGTTGAATATCCCAAATATCTGAGGGTCCGTTCTCTTGCGCTTTTAATTAAAATACCCAAAACTAGTCGTGTCTGCTGCAATTTAATTAACATTAGTCATGTCCTTTATTATGCAAATATACGGCTGCTGGCAGCAAGATCGCTTAATGCCGGCCCGACAGCAATAACAACTTAATTTAAAATTCATTATAACTGACACCAACTAGTTAAACAATTGCCAGCGGCCAAGGGCGGCGGGAGCAAAAACATCAACAGAAACAAAGGACCACCAAACAGGGAACAGGAGCAAAACAACGGCGAAGGGCGCGCTTTGAAAATTGAAATGAGCGGCGGCAGGCGCTCTTGAAATACGCAAATAAACTTCAAAGAAGGACGACTGCACGCTGTGTTCTCCTTGCTGGGTGTCCTGGCGAGCGCATAAATAACAATGGAGGGCGGAGGACGGAGAACTAAGGAAGGACGAGCTCCTGGGCTGCTCCTATCGCCCGGCCCGAGTGGCGTATACTTAATTTTATTATGAGGTGTCAAGTGCGGACCAGTTGACTTGCCAGCCGAACGCCTTTTGTGTTGTATTTTGTGTTTTGCCCCGTTATTTATGTTGCCCGCTGCCCGCCATTTGGTGGCAGGTGAACGCCTACGCGCCACGCCCCCTCCCTTCGGCCAGCAAAAATGTGAACTTCCTCTGGGCTTCTACTTTTTCTTGACACACTGAACAAAATCTTATCAGACATATCCAAAGGTTTGTGGCAAACTTGCCAAAGATGATTTCTATTCCTTTTAAATGTATATAAATGTAAATGTAATCTGTAAGCACTTTAATTCCTTTTTTATGGAGAATATAGAGCTTTACTTTATTTATAATCTAATTTAAAGAAATGTTTCGGAAGCTAAGACAGCTGGAATACAAGATACGCTAAACTAGTCCCCAGTACAATCACTGTATGATTCAAAAACAAAATCATAAATTTAAATATGTATTTGCAATTTAAGCTGTATCTTTAATTTTACTAAGCGATTCGAATTACTTTTTTTTACTGTGCACAGCACCTATAGTTCCGCTGCTCCTGTTGCCAGCTGGTCCTTTGATTTTTTATGGAGGCAATATGCAAATGCCGCCGGAAATGTAAATGCGCCACTCCGAGTGGCAGAGTGGCAGAGGGACACCCTGACAGTATCGTGTCCTGCGAGTCCTCATTGTCTGCTGCATAAAATTAACAAGTTCCGCTCGCGCTGTGGCAAAAAACTGTTTCATTAGAGAACAGTTCGTGGTCGCGGTCGCCTGCCACGCCCCTCGCTACGCCCACCCGCCCAGAGTCACACCCCCGAAGGTTACGTCGTTTTATAATTGAATTCATATGCATCAATGAAGGCAGCTCAACAAACACGGCACAAAACCCAAAGGGAAACTCCAGCTTGGAAGGGGTAACCACAACATGGAAAACAGGCGACACTCGGGGGTGGTGCGGTTTTTCCTGGTTTTCCGGGTTTTCCGGGCTGGGTGGCCCACTTTTTCGGTGGCATTTTCAATTTTAAATGGATTTTCAATTGCGGCGGGGGCATTTTGCATAAATTGCTATAATGAGTTTATTCCGAAGCCCTCCAAGTGGCTTCGTTGGCGTCTCCCCATGTCCGTGTGCAAATATGCCAGGATGATACGAGCTCCGTGCTCATTTGCAGTTGTCACCAGTGACAGTCGTATTGACAGTTGCTTTCGCTGTTAATTCTCGTTTTAATTGTGGCACTCGGTGACAGTTGATGCTGGAACTTTGTTGGCTGTTTTGCGGTCGGCAGAGGGAATTTAATTTGCGTCCGCAGTGGATTTGCATTCCGCAGAGGAGTGGGCTCAGCTTTAAGTGCCGGAAGTTGGTCTCCAGTTCGGGGGGATTGAGTGCTGTCGGTCTAACCACCAACCCTTCGGCTGGGCCATCAAGTATTCCATCCATTGTCTGTCGGGTCATTTGCGAAATCTCTCATAAGCAAAGCATTCATTTTCCAATTATTTATTGATGCCTCTGTGCCGCACTCCCCCACCACAATTCACCTGCAATAAATCTCCGGAGCTCCCTGGCTGCGCCTCTCCCCTCTTGCGAGTCCTTGGACAACCACATTGTCTAGCTTCCTGCAGGATGTTTGTCTGTGCGCTCCACTACTGTGTGCTGGCTGCTGGCTGTTGTCTGCTGCCTGGTGCCTGGTGCTCGGAAAATATTTGCATTTTCACTTTTGATTTATTATTGCCATTGCCATGTGTAAATTGCCAAAGCAGAGGTGCAAACAAGGCAAGGAGTGCGGCAGGCGTCTTGCAGGAGGCGCCGCAACTGCAGCTGCAGGTGCAGGCAGCGTTGACAAGGACACATTATGTTTGGCCAAATGAATGGTAATTGCGGCATCGAAACAAGCAATTGAAGTGCAAGCCAGCAGATTGCCAACTCGGTGTCGGCCAGGAGTCGACCGCACTTCGATTGCGACGGAGTTGGCCCAGAAAGAGGTCATTACAGTTCTGCTAATTACAAGACCGAATTAGAGGGGCTTCCCCGGGGCTCGTTCCTCGGTCCTCTGATGCCATTGCCAATTACTTCCGCCTCTGTGCAATTTCCGCTCGCAAAGGTCGGAGCTCCTAAGCAGCTTTTCTGGAAAACGTCAAAACAGCGACAACTTTATATGGCCACAAAGGCAAACAGTAATGACGGCGAAAAGGGAAACATAAGCAGATAATTACACAGGCGAGCAACTATCTCCGTGCATCTTCTTCCGCCTTCCCCGCTGCCCCGCTGCCCCGCTACCTCGCTATCCACAAAGTAGAAAATTACAAAAATAAAAAACCACAAGCGGAAAATTAAGAGCAGCAGCCTGCGGTCCACAAGGAAGGGCAGACGGCCGGGAAAACTCCATTTGTTTGCGGCCCAACTTGGCCGAACTTAAAGTTCATCTTCGAGTGGCTGCCCGAGGCCTAGAACTTGATCGGGCCTTGATTATCACTGCAAATGGGAAATTCCTGTTCGGCGAAATTCCACCCAGCCGAGACTGAAGACTGGGAGACGCGGGGACATTTTCGGCATTTTTGACTGTCTGCCAGTGCCTGTAAGCGAAATGCAAACACGGAGTCGACTCCCCATCTCCCATCTGCCACCATCCATACCATTTAGAGCACCCCAACTACCCAAACAACCCCATCAACCCCGACCGTTGTGTCTGCCCTGCAGCCACATTTAAATATGCCGCCAAGTTCTACCTTCGCTCCGACGCCCTCGCAAGGCCTCAAATCCGAATCCGAATCCAAGTCCCAGCCCCTCGTTATCATCGTCGCACGGGATGGCGGGGCTGGCACTGATTTCATGCTTTATAACTTTCGATATCCGAATGGCAAACAGCGTTTAGCGCTTTGCCACGCCACCTCGAAACTGCCGGCAAGTGTTGCTCTGCTACCTGAGGGGCCATCACGGCGTATGCGCAATGTTTGCCCAGCATTTTTCTTCGTTTTTTCACCTTTCCGTGGTTCAGTGGTTGTTTTTTCAAGGGCTTTACATTATTCGTGGCCAGGGTTGGGGGGTTGGGGGGCCCTCATGGCGTATGCATGATACATCAAATATTTAAGCAATATTTTAGCTATGCCGACAATGAGTCAAATCTGAAGGAATGTCTGGGGACCTTCCGCCTGCGATAATAAAGTTTAGAGATAAACGATTCGGCAATCGAGTTATGCTGCTCGGCAGCCCAGGGGATTTGATTTTATTTACATATACATATTCCCGCTCGGAGAGCGGAATGCGGAATTTATTGGACTCTGTTTGAGAAGTTTAAAGACCTGGACAAAATCGGTTAACAGGGACCACATGATATTGTTATTCTTGTCGTAATTAAAAACCCATGAAAGCAGGGACGGCGACCAAACAACTGGCTACTGGCCACAATCGCATGGCCAGACACAGATACACACTCAGGAAGACAATCAGACAGACACACACACACACACTCACACACAGACTGAGAAACAGATAGAAGGATCCTGGGGGCCTGCATGTGTGCGGCAAAACAAACATGAAGCGTATTGATGGCAAGGCGTCCTTCCCAGGCAAAAAGTTTCATATCAATTTTAAGCCAAAGTAATGAAAAAGTAACAACAACAGTCAAAGGAACAGGAAACACGAAGCAGAAGGAGCAAAAAAAAAAAATTAAAACCAGCGCTATAGACAAAGCATATTTGCACGCAGCGAAAAGGACTCCCTCCCCTTTCCACCAGGATGATGATGAGAATGATGATGGGAATGATGATGATATCGTTGACGAGGCAGCACACAAAGCAACGCTAACGCTTTATGACAGCCCAATGGGCCACAGGAGAATCTGGGGAATCGGAACCCATTTCTTCGTCCTCTTCGGCGGGAGCTTCTAAGGACGCTGTTTACATTCGCCGGAAAAGGACAAGCGCGGACCCTGTCTGCAGCAGCGAAATTAAAAACCAATAAAAACGCTGCGGGGAACGAAATTAAAAATTATGTTTTCTCTCTTTCAACAACAAACGAAAACAAGCATTCCGAGCCAGCAAAAACACCACCGAAAAAGTTGTAAAACGCGAATAAAATTCCCGGCTTTAAAACGCGCTGCACATAAAACTTTTACAATTAGGCAAAACGATGAAAGGCATAAAAGTTGCCAGAGCCTATGCAACACTTCGATAATTGAATATTTTAGCGAGCGGATCAGCTGCCGCCAGACGAGTGGAAAATGGAAAATGTCTGGTTGGGGGAACTCGGTGGCTAGGAAATAAAACCTAGCTCACATCCGAGAGTCGAGTCGAGGGCATTAATTGCTGCAAAGTGTTGTTGAAACTTTTACGCCGCCGATTCGGCAGTCATTTATTTAATTTACTACCTGCTATAGTGGGCCGAGCTCCATCCCCTCGGACCGAGCTGCATTGCCATGAATAATTTAAGTAAATCGCTGCTTGTCTGACGGTCCCCATGTCCACTCCACGGATTGCTCCTATTCCGGGAACCCCATCCTGTTCCATTTCGCCACGGACTGTTGTGTCTGCGTGTACGTGTCGCCGGGCAGGATTAGGCGGCATTTGCATATTTTAATTATTTAGATTGTTGTGCCGAGCTACTTAGGCCGCAGAGGCAGTGAAACGGAAGCGCAAGTCCCGACTTAATTAAAAGCTCCACTTGCGAAATTCTTTTTGTCTTTTCTCCATCGCAAATGCCTTCGAATCGTTCGTTATCGATGGAGCAAACATATGTTTGTGATTCTTGTGACAGCTTTAAGGAGTTAAACACCGAAACATGGAAGTTAGATGGTTTAGGTTCATGTACTTCTGAACTTAAAGAAATTTTTAACCCCTCAATTTAAATCTGGTAAGCATTTCTGAAGCCACCTCAAGCTTGGCCAATAAACACATACCAGACCCGCCGATCATAAATTCGTAATGAAATATGAGGCTAACCCAGGCGAAACCGACCAAAAGCCACAGCCGAAAGCGAAACAGATACAAATGCTGTGGCCAGACCGAGACCGAATGAAATCCTGGCTGTAAGGAGGGGAAAAAATAACTATAATAAATACGCAACAAAGTAGCAAACAGAACCCAGTCAGAGAGCTGGTCTGGTTTTCGGCAAGCAGTTCCCGAGGAAACGTCTGCTGCATTAGTTTTATGATTATTTGTGGTATTTATTGTGGGGACAGTGGCTACAACCGACTTACTCAAGCCTCCCACTTTCATCGAGTCGCATGTGGGGTCCAAGTTTCTGCCCAGTGCAGCTTTAATTAGATTCGCACATTAGACAAAGACCAAGTCAGTTTGGCTAATGATACGGGCGAAAATCAAATTGCCATGCCACGCACGAAAGTTGTTCTACAGTGGGTTAGGACAAAGTCAAACAAATGTTACAAAATATCCGACCAACTTGGAACCACTCTGATCTGCATTAAAGCTACTTTCCTTAACCTTGTTTTTAAACAATCTGAAGAGAGTAATTGGCAAGGTATTTTATAGTTATAAGAAGTAGGTTGATCACAAAACCATATTCGTCTTTCTTGTGAATCTAAATGGATTTAACATAAGACCTTTAGGTCTTTTTATAATATGATTTGAGAAATCTTCACATATTTACATGTTTTCTATGAAGTAGCTATATATAACTTGCTTAGACTCCACATAATCGCCCCACTGTACTGGCTGCAAGCTGCCTCTTTGTGGCTGACTTGTTGGACTTACTAACTGCTGATCTTCGGGGCGATAAACACCAGACGGTTACAGTTGCCCGGAAAGGAGGACCAGGACATGTGTCCCCATCAATAATGCTTTATTTAATTCGAGCCGTGCGCACTTACTCCCACTTTCTCCCACTTCGACTTCCGGTGTCTCTTTAAGTCCAGGGGAGCGACTGCGTCCGGCATATGATTATTATTAGTTATGATGATGTATCCCTTTTAACGGTTCCGAACGGGGGGTGCGAACGTGCCTGGAAAAGGGGGTGGTGGTGCAGGGGGCTGAGCAGGGGGAGTGGGGCTGCGGGCCTGGCGAATATTAATAATTGTTTCTTTTTTGCTGGCTTACGGGGGACTGCGGAACACGCTAAAAATTAATTAAACGTTCTAGGCGGAGGGCATAAATATATATGTGTGTATATATGGTATACACATATTTTTTCATTTCTGTTTTTGCTCGGCCATTTCGTGGTTATTTATGCGCCTGGCTCGACCAAACCCGTGGACTCCGGACGGACTTCGCCGGACCGGATCCGGGCCTACTTGATTCATTGTTTTTGCTGGCGCTGCTGTTTGAGCGCAGAGTGAGCAGCACGCACTCATATTGCCAATTTATATTTGTATTAATTAATGGGCCAGTAAACAATTGCTGAAAGCTGCCCCATTAGTCCCGTTCCAGTCGATAGTGGGTGGTTCGCCGGGGGATTGGTCCAAATGCCCGAAATGACTGCAATAATAAGCTCCTGCGCTGGCCACATAAATTACACATTTTTTGTGCTCCACTCTGCAGGAGTTAATAACATTTTCATAACCGAATTGTGCGATCCTGACGTTGGTTATTAGTGAGGTATTTTCGTATTGCCTCAGACACCATAAATTCCACTGCCAATTACATTTTAAACTAATCGATATGGAGTAATTACAGTCGTATACGGATGACTACAACATTTAAATTGGGTTTTTGTAATGCCACATGTCGCATTTTTTTTCTTAAAAGAAATTGATCAATTTAGTATGCTTAGGTATTTCAAAAATGCATGTCCCTTATTAGATTTCAAATATTTTTGTTTATTAATTTTCTATTGTGGCTAAATGATTTCCGAAATGATTTTATACGTCATTTAAAATTAAAATTTTTTGAATTATTTATAAATCTTGGCCTGCTCAACTTCTTTTTCTCGCTTTAAGTACGATTTTGCAATAAATGGCGTTGAAAATGCGAAAAACAATCGCTTGAAAAGCGCAGCCAAATGCCAGCAGCAGATTGTCCCGTGCAGTCGCGGCCCCAATAAAAGCCGCCCCACTCGACCCTGGGCTGTTTGTGCACCCAAACACTCGAAAGCGGACTCCCCGGGAAAATAAGTCCGGCAGCTGCACATTTACAATTTGCCGGCGGAGTGTGTGCCCCCGGTTTTCGGTCATGATAAAAATGAGCGTCGGAAATGCGAATATAAATTCTGCCATATCTGATGTACAAGTGTACAACTGTCCGGAAAGTGGAGGAGTATGGGGGAATGTGTGGCAGGATAAACATAATGGCTGCACTGCATTCGGATCCGGAGCCTGTGGCAGTGGCAGGATGCCTGCCAGACAGGAGCAGACCAATCATCAGAAGTATTCCAGCGGCCGGAGGAAACGGCTGCGGAAATGACATGCAATAAAACACAAAGGCGCACGCATCGAGTGAAAGCTGGGAAAGCTGGGAAAGTTGGAGCAGCAGGACAGCAGAGCAGGGAAAGCAGTGAAAGCTGCCCCTTTGTCTGTTGCCTGTCGCTGGATTATAACGAAAAATGGCATCTAACAACAAAAATCTATCTGGCAAATGCATTTGCCCCGCCACCACTTTCGTTGGGAGAAACTTTGCGGAATTACAATTGCAAAAGTTGCGTGCCCGAGAGTCCTTGCCACTGGCTCGGTGTCCAGTGTCCTGATTCGGAGTGTGACTGCCCAACCCCCTGATTTGAGGTATTTTCTGTACGTCTGTGCGTTAACGCCAAAGTCATTTGGCTTATCAATGCCAGACGCAGACAATTTTGGCCGCTTATCGTCGGTCGCATCGCAAGTCCCGCAGCATGCAGGTGGCATTCAAGCACTCGGGGATTCGGGGGAATCGGGGATTCGGGGGATTCAGAGGAGCCCCGGGATGGGTGTTATTAAGTGGCCATTAGCCGGGCCTGGCGACAAACTGGACATGGACTGGGCAGCTCCACAAATTACACAGCTGCCAATGGGTTTGTCGACTATCAGCGGCACGCAGAGAAAATTTCACATTATTGATGGCGTCTATGTCTATAAATGCACTAATTCTTTAGTGGGGAATAAATTATGATTGTAGGCCGACGGATTGGGTATTATCCAAATGCTGGCGAAAGATACCCACCGCAGGTGCAGGATGTTACTTATCGTTATACAAAATCATCTTAATATGGTGAATTAATTGTATGCATTATTATTGTATACACAGCTTGCTGCCTACCTTAAAATTAATAAATACGTATTTTCTGCGAATGTGTATACTCGTATGTGTTTTAAGATGTAAAAGTAAAGCGATAGAGATGGGATTAATGACATATGTAGAAATGTAGAAACTAAATAATAATAATGATAACACAATTAAACCTTAATAAAGTCATGAATTGATACAAGCTGTATGGTATTTCCGCTTCGTTTTCTAGAATTTTTCTCGCTGTTTATCGACAGTGGAATGTACGCATACATTGTTTAGCTGACGGCTGGGGCGCAAGTTGTTGATTCTAACAAAGTAAGCAGGAACAAGGGCTCCCCTCCCCCCGCGGATCCCCTCGCCCTCAGCTTGTGTCCCCCATCGGAGTGCCCGGCATTATTTGCTAATTACGCCCTAGAGCCAGTGTTGCATGCATGTGATTGCTCTTGCTTCGACTGGGTTGCCAACTCGTGGGTTCCTCACTCCGGTCGAAGTACCTGGCCCTTCTCCAGCTCCATCTCCAGCTGCAACTCCACTCCCAGTCCCAGTCCGATCCGAAGAGCCGCTCTGCCATAACTTGCCAACAACTTATTAGCTGGTAGCAGAACTCCGCCTGCCTGCCTTATTTTCGATTTTAATTTCCATGTTGCTGCCGCTGGTGGATGGCCCGCATGCAAATGCTCGACATGCGCGTAATTTGTATTCATTATCCGATGCATAATTACACTGCAGATAAGGCGGCGGAACCGTCGATGCCATCCACCAGGGCGCCAAATTAGGCATTCCGCTAGACAGGACCGATTGTCCCAACTAACGCGAGATTTACCAAATAGGAAATCATCACTGTCTGGTCATTCTGTTTAAATCCAGCTAACATCTATAACCAAATTGTTAGCAGATATTCACCAAAATGTACTTATTTTACTGATAAATAAACTGATTCAGCTTAAATAAATATTTTATGTGTAAACGAAAACTTGAAAGCACCTAAAACTTTCGGATAGAGCAACTGAAAGTAAAATAAACCCTGGACTTTAATAAAACAGTTGAATCTTACTTTCTTTGAACTTTATTCTTGTGAATGTCGTACAGTTTATCGGCTTAAGCTAGAGTTATTGTAGAGTTTCATTAGCCCAATTGCCAGCAGCAGAGTCTTGAGAAACCCTGTGCTTTTCAACTTACTTCCCTAGTTGTAAGTTTAGAGTATCCTTTAAGCCTAGTAATGCAATAAATATAGAGTGTTTGTATAAATAGGGTCATCCCTACGCTACTCGTTATCATAGAAATATGTATATAGGTTGAATCTCCTCCAACTGGCTTAACTAGGGATGTGTATTTGGAACAGTGTTGGCTCTTATTGTAGGGTCTCCTCCTCGGGAGTTGCATATGTGTGTGTGTGTGTTTGTGAGTGCATCTTAACTAGGCGCCTTAATGTCAAGTTGAACTTTACTTTGCTTTGTGATGAGGCGGTTGCCTCCGCGGCGAGGAATTGATGATCCCCGCGAGCGTTCTGGGCCACTTCGTTAGCCACGCGATGGAGTTGCATTAATAACATCTGCATCTGGATCTCTATCTGTATCTGTATCTGTATCTGAATCTGTATCTGAATCTGTATCTGCATCTGTGCATCTGGTCGCTGCTGATTGGCTGCCCCTCCGGCGGACTGCATCACGAGATGATGCAGTTCTTGTCCTTGTCGCCGCCCATCTCGCTGGGCTTCCTCTTGCGATCGTAGGCCAGTGCGTCGTTGGGCACGTAGCTCACCCTCACCCCGCCGTAGTGGCGCCTCTGCGGCAGCTGGTACATCATCATGTAGTCCTCCGAGCTGGAGGAGCTCGACGAGCAGGTGGAGCACACGTCCGACTCCTCGGACTCCTCCCTCTCCCTCTCCCGCTCGCGATCCCGTTCCCTCTCCCTTTCCCTCTGTGGTCGGCCGGGCGACTCCTGCACCAGGTTGGCTGCCTGGAGGGCAGAGGGCGGTCCTTGGTAGGAGGAGGAGAGCGGCTGGGCGGGCGCATAGGTGTCCGCCCGCGTGGTGGAGTGCGAGCGGTGGCCACTCCCACTGCGGTGGTGCGAGGAGCTGGACTTGCGGCGCCTTCGCCTGCGGGAGGAGTGGCCGTGGCCATGACGTCCTCCTCCCTCCTTGTCCTTGTCCTTGTCCCGCTCCCTATCCCTATCCCTCTCCCTCTCCCGCTCCCTCTCTCCGCCACCACCACTGGTTCCCGCTCCGTTGCCCGAGTAGCTCCTCGATCGGGGAAGTGTGTCCGGAATCCCCTCGAAGCGCACGCCCTTCTTCTTCGCTGGTTCCCCGCTCATCGGCGAGGAGGAGGAGGCGCCACTCAGGATGGACACGGGATGCGGGGGGGCGTGGCCCGCCGACTGCGTAGAGAGGGGCGTGTTCAGGGACCGCTCCCCCGCCGAGTGGGTGGGCGATCCCATCAGCTCGGGCGGCAGGGCGGTGGAGGCCACGCTGAGGTTGGGGGGTGGGCAGCTCGGGAACCTCGCCAGGGGGCGGGGGCGGCGGGTGCAGGATGTCCGCGTACTCGTGCTGCTGGAACTGCTGCGAGGAGACGGCGTGCAGCTGCGAGAGGTGCTGCAGGTGGACGGGGGGCAGCTGGCCCCCCAGCTCCGGCATGCTCGCCGTGTGCGGGTTCTCCAGGAGCTGCCGCTGCATCTGGTAGCTGTTCGAGGGCTTCGCCGGCCAGGCCGCGTCCAGGTTGGAGGACATCTCGTTGAAGTTGTACACCCCGTCGCGCTGCAGCTCCATCGGCTTCGGGAGGAAGTGCGGCTGGAAGTCGCCGGGCGAGTTCAGCGGGGAGAGGTTCTGCGAGGTGCTCGAGGCTCGTCCGCCCGAGAAGTCGGTCAGGTCGCCGGCTCCCATGTGCCCGCCCGGCTCCAGGTCCTTGACCACGCCCGCGTCTGAGTCCGAGGTGGCGTAGCTCTTTCCCTGCTCCGCCAGTCCGCCCGCCAGTCCGCCCGCCAATCCTCCAGCCGCCTCCAGCTGCTGGCTCTGCATCTGGTACATCGCCTGGTTAAAGGTCGCCTGGTGGTGCTGCTGCTGCTGCGGCGACATGGGCGGCGAGCTGGAGGCGTGGCTGCTGGGGATGCGCGCGGGGAGAGGTGCCTGCGCGTGGGTCCGCATCCGCTGGGCGGGCGGCGTGGGCGTGGGGTACATCCCGGTGCCGGAGCTGTCCGACGGCGTCGGAGGTTCGCCCTTGCTGCAGGCGATCGAGCAGTAGATCGCCCCGCGGCGCGGCAGGAACGCTCTTCCCAGGAGCGAGCAGCGGCACGTGTTGCACGAGAAGCACTCGTCCGTCGCGTGCCAGTGCTGCCCGTCGTGGCTCATCTGGCCCTGGTCCACCCCGATGGCCTCCCCGCAGTAGTCGCAGTACTCGGCGAACATCGCGTCGAAGCAGTGCAGACAGTACGGCTTGCCCTCCCGCATGATGTACCGCTGCCCGCCCAGCTGCTTGTCGCACTCGTGGCACGCGAAGTGGTTCATGTGCCACGCCCTGCCCTCCGCCTCCGTGCACTCGTCCGCCAGGATGATCTGCGGGTGGAAAAAAGGACTCCGTTAATAATAAATAACGAATGTAAGGATGATGATCCTTGATATTAAAACTCTCTTCATGTACACTCATAAAATTTTGCTAGCCACTATTAAATTGAATTAGAAATCCTTAAAAAGGGGCTTATAGGTTTTTAACTAAGCACCGCCTTTAAAAAAACAAACTTAGCTAAGGAGTCACGAAGAGCGCAGCTAATTTATGACTAAAAGATAAGTATCTGCGCAACGATAATCACTTTTCTATCGTTTAAGATACTCCTTTGAAAAAAACTATTTGGTATTGGGAGTTACTTCACAAGTAGTGCAGGTGTTTCCATTAGCAATCTTTTTAATGACTTCTATTAAATTTGTATATTTTGGCCGATAATACAGTATTTAAGTAAATGAATCATAATCAAAGCACAATGGGAAACACTTTAACTACCGTAATCACACTTGGTACACTGTCTTCTATTCTAACGATTTCAACTTTTTTCCGAGATAATGATCAAACATCGCTGTTTTGATATATTAAAAAAAAAATATCCTTAGAAATTTTAGTATCTTCTCATAAGACAGGCATTAATTCATTCAGTTTAAAAGGTCATTATGAATTCTAAACATCCTCTTAATATCACCAAAAATAGTTCCTACTTTGTCCTATCAACGTATTGGTTCGACAAGAATCGATCGACCACTCACCTCGTCGCAGGCGGAGCAGCGGGGCTTGAGGGTCTCGGCGTGGTGGCGTCCGCAGTACATCCTCCCATCGCGGTGGAAGTAGATGAGGTCCACGAGGAGCTCCCGGCAGACGCAGCAGGAGAAGCACGCCGGATGCCAGCTGGCATTTGGACCGAGTCGCGTGGCGAACACCGCGATGTCGCCCGTGGAAATCAGATCGTCGCACTGCAAGGTGGCACGAGGTTAGGTTGGTTAGGTGGTTGGTGGGAACTCGAGTGGGTGTTCGGGGGGCGGGTGGTACTTACCCCGTCGCAGGGTCGGGCACTCATCAGCTGCCGCACATTTCCACGACCCAGGGCATCGCGCTTTCGCTGCGTGGAGAAGAGCCGCAGCTCCTTGCGCTCCTCATCCGTCAGTGAGTGACAGTAACGAACCTGCAATGACAGCGGGTAACTGAAAACTGTGGCTTTTCCCCCGCCTAGCGGGTCTCGCCTGCCTTCGGGAAAAGACAGGGAAATCATATGTTCAAGTGGGGCTCGACAGCGCGAGGAACCGTGGGTTGAACCGAGCCCAAACCGAATCGCAGCCTGAAGTGATCTTTCCAAGAAGTGCGGTAGGGATGGAGAACGGGAACGAGAACGGGCGGAGATTGTTTGTCTCGGCGGCAGACAGGCCCACATCCCACAAATCCAAATCCCAGTCCAAATCCCAGAGCCGGAGAAACGCAGAGCGAACCGCAAAAGGCAAAACGGTAGCCGGTAGCCCAGGCTGCCTATCAACGCTTCTCCGCCAGCCTCCTGCTGTCCACTCCATCTGCGTCTCCATCTCGCCCCATCTCCATCTCCATCTGCATCTGCCCATCTCCGCCAGAACCACATGCAGAACCAGAACCACAACCAGAAAAAGAACTCCGCTCTGCGGTCAGCGTCTCGTTTGTGTGCTGTATGCAAATTTTTTCGGCTGCCTCCACTTATTTTTCGGTTCTCGTTTTTTCTTATTTTGAGCCGGCCTTCAATGAGTGTTCTAGTCATCGTTAGACGGACCCCAGATCTCAGTCTCCAATCCCCAAAACAGTGATGGGAAGGACAGCGTAGTAGGTTGTGGTTGTGTGACCTTTTAATACCTATTAACTAAGAATTAAATGTGATTTTCTCTATCTACCTTTTAATGTTTGGGAAAGTCTTTGAGAAACACTGTCCTTTAGGAAAAATTACTTAATTTTTTTTGATAATTTCCAAGTTTTTTGTATCAGCCATTGAGGTAAGGAATACATTCATATATACTATTTAAAGCATATATAAAGCATGTATTAAGCAAATTGTATTCTGCCCTTTTAAAGTATTTTCAAATGATTAAGGGCTGTATCCTTATGAAATTATTTATAAAGGAAAATTAAATTGCTCGTACTAGCAACATGTTTATAAAAATATTATCATAACTATAATATTTCTGAAAAACTCTTGAAATACATATTTAATTACTGCAGGCAACTAAACAAATGCAGAGAGTAAAATACTTCCTACCTATCTGGGTACAGTTTTTTAATTAAGTAAGAGACGTCATTGCCATGATATTTTTCCATAGTGTTCCAATATAAACCAATCGTTGTTAAAAAAATAATGTTTTATGTTTGTAAAAAATTTTAAGTAATCAATCTCCTTTTGGCTAACCTATTACGATTTTACCAGTGCATATATCCTGCCATGAAGTGGGTACCTTTCCCATCACTGTCCCCATCCAACGTGTCTGATAACTGGGAATCCGCTCAGCATTCCCAGTCTTTGTTTGGCTAGTTTTTGTGGTCAGCGTCTGCTCTAAATACCAAACTCGGACCGAGTCTGCACTTGTTTCTCCGATTAATTAAAGGTTACAAAACGGGAACTGGTCGGGAGGGATGCTCATGGCAGTGGCCGTGGACTCGGAAAGGAAGGTGTGTGGGAAAATCGTCGCACAATTTGACTTTGAAATGTCATAGCCCGTAATTCGAGTTGGTTTCAATCGCGATAAAGCGGCTGCCATCCGATTGCAGCTCCTCCAGCTGGGATAAATGCCGCGAAATTGACGGGCCCACGATCCCGTGGGGTTTGCAGTTTGGTTTTGGGCTTGGGTTTGGGTTTGGGGGGACCTGGTGTTTAAGGTCAGGTTCCGAGCTGGGAGGCACCCCGAATCTGATCCCAATCCCGAACCCGACTCCTCCTCGTACTTACCTCGTTATCATGCGGCGGAAGTTGGTGCAGCAATTGTCGCACTCGATACTGCTCCCCCGGACTGTTGACGTATGGCACTTTGTCGTCGGGTATTTGCGAGAAATACAAACGAACCTGCGGGAGAACGGAGCAGATGGATTCGAGTGGTAAGTACTTGCGGAATGCATAAAACAGTTAAGGAGTTAAGGAGTTGCGGTGTGGAGGGGACAGCGAGGCACAAAGGGTTAAGAGCCAGCTAAAGCACAGCGGGCAGAGATTTTTGATTTTATTACGCTGATTTCTTGGACGCTCGCGCGGCGACGGCGACGGCTCTTCCATCTGAGCCAGGTTGAAAGGTGCACAACGTGCTAAGCCAACTTTATTTGCCACGCTCGCCAAACGTTCTTTCATCGGCGGCCAAATGGGTAATGGGAAATGGAAAACGGAGAATGCCAGCTCCGCGGCGGCTGACTGACACATGGCTTATGCCGCATCAACGTAAATTGCTGCCACATGGCTGTAAATAAATTTTCAATTCTGTTTGTAAAGTCACACAGGCGAACGGGAGAAGCAAAACGAAGAAATGCCATGCTAGACATCTGATAGGACCGTCGGGATGGGATGGCTTTAACGGAAGTCAAAGAGTTGGACGCAAAACGGCAGAGGGCCCCAAAAAAATTCCGAATTTCAGTTGCAAGTTGCGAGCTGGGAGCTGGGATCTGGTCGCTTCTGCCGGCAGATTGTGAAAGATTTATTCGGCATTGTCGCATATTTTACGCGAATAATTTACGAGTTCGTTTCGTTTCGCGGCGCCTGGCAAATAATTGAAAAAAGCACGGCCGTGGCGCTTGCAGCCACAATTGAATTGGCCATTAAAGTCGAATGCGAATTGAGGCATGGCTGCCGGCCAGCAGCGGAGCCCCTTTCATTAGCGCTATCTAATTCGCCGGATAGACGACCGGACCTTCGCCTAATTGACGCGCTCCAATAGAGCCGGTCGGTGGCAGTCGACTGCAATCGCCTTTGGCCAGCGACTTCCAGCCGCATCATCTGCGACTTGAAGCCATTCTGGCCACCAGTCGCTGATTTATGGCCTCGTCGCGTGTGTTTATTTACAGCTCGCTCCGAGTGACAAAATAACGCACAATAACTCAAGTATCCCGCTTATCGCCAGCCCACAAATCTCGCCTGCCATCCCGGGTCTGCCTTTGTCACTTCGCCTTCTTCCCTGCAACTTGCTCGCTGCAGAGGACCAAGTTGGTGTGTTTATATAGGCTGGAGGATCCCACAGTACTTTAAGAGCCTGTTCCGAACTGGGACATCCAATATTACCGATCTCTCAGGCCAAAGGGTTATTATATGCAGTGCGAACACCTTTTTTTGTAAAATTAATAAGTTACTATGAAACGAAGGTTTAACCAAAATGATTTCAAGGGTGAATTTATTTAAATTTTGGCTGAAATAATGATGCCTTCTTATATTTTATGAGGTATACCTCAACTTTTTACTTCTATTAAAGTTGGTTTCAGAAATTGTGATGAAAATAAAGAAAAATTGACTTCTGTTTTCAATATTAAGGTATTCTAACAGCAGTTTGATTGACCCGTAGGTTTTTGTTCAGTTAAATCAAATATACTCTTATAACTGTCCCTAAGCATTAATTTTATATATTGTTTCACAATGTTGAAATGGAAGAATTTGATTTTGTTTGAAATGGCAAAACAGTATTATTACAGGGGTCTCCCTCCTTTTACTGGGATAATTTAGACCTCTACTATAAAAGAAGTAAGTAGGAGCAGAGGATAACAGGAATAGTCAGTTTCTGGACTCACCTGGTCGGGCCGCAGTCCGGGTGGCACCCACGTGTACTCCTCGAGGGCGCAGCCACTGTCGTCGTCCGAGTGCGACTGCCGCTGCAGGTCCATGTGCGGTCCGCCCAGGAAGGGGGCGTGTCCGGGGGCGGAGGAGGTGCCTCCGGCGGGGTGGTGGAGCAGCGAGGGCGGCGAAGGGGTGGACAGGGCCGGCGACAGCTGGTGGTGGTGGTGCGGCGGGGGCGGCAACTGGGCCGCGTTCGAGTACTTGGGGTTCGGGGAGTACGGGGGGTCCAAGGGGGCTCCTCCTCCTCCCCCGGTCGGTGGCACTCCCAATCCCGGGAGCTGTTGGTGGTGCGGCGGCAAGTACTGCTGGTGGCGCTGCAGGGGCAGCGGGGAGGTGGGCAGGATTCCGGCGGCCGTCTGGGCGGCGTAGAGGGCGCTGGCGGAGGAGCTGCTGGGCAGACCGCCGCTGCCGGCGAGGGCGGAGGCGGGGGGCGTGGCCAGGCCCTGCCCACTGGGCGAGAAGTGGCGCGGTAGCGTGGGGATCTTCTGCAGATAGGAGATCTGCGTCAGCGGAGTGCGGCTGATGGGCCTGCAAGGAGGGGGAAAAGACGGGTGGAAAACGTGACTTGGCGACCAGGCTTGACTAATCAGAATTTAATTAAAGTTTAAAATTTCATTAAAATGTTTCCCGCTTTCCGCACGTTGCAGGGTTAAAGGCCGGCGGAGGAAAAGCTAAAAAAGTGGAGAAAAAAACGCGGTAATCCCTCGCCGCAAAGCCGAATCATATTGTTAATGTAATATAAAACCGCATGGAAATCATTTTCATTGTATTCCTTTTGTAATTCGTTGGATTTATGCGGTTTTGCACTTCCTATTTGCCATCGGACAAGCTGTCAATTTTAGTTTGTTTTTCATGCGTTTTTTATTTTGACGGGTACAAAAGTGCGAGAGGGATGGGGAGGGGGGAGGTGAACGGTTTTTGCAAACGTCAAAATGAAAAATACACGCTTCACAGCACTTACACAAACAAATCGACAGCTCTGCGTTGCTTTTGTTGCTATGTTTTATTTCTGTTGTTGTTGTTGTTGCTGTCAAGCCCGCAGGGCTGTCGCCGTTGTCATTTCGCCATTTTCAGACATTGTTATCCTAGACCGGCTTGAATACCCTGCAACTCATTTGCTATGGTTCCTGCGACCAGAAGGTCTTTTGGAGAAACAAGCTAGGATAGTGAGAATAATATAACTTAGAGCACAATTGGATTGACAACTAATTAATGGTGAAGCAATGAGTGGTCATTATGATATGATCTGATATAAAAGAGTAAGGCAATTCAAGTTTAGCATAGCATCTTAATATTTTATGATTCATAATTTAAATTATTCAATGCTAAATAAATGTATTTATTTATTTATTAAAATGTTTTAATAAATAAATGTTTAATAAATATTTATATATGTATTAAAATGTTGATTAATTTAAATTGCAAATACTATATTGGTTGTCAATTTCTTTAACATGTGTACATGTACATGTTAAATTTTAAAATATTTTACAGACATGGTAAGGCTTATATTCGAAAAGCAAAAAATAATTGAGGTTTTGCGAGTAAACAACCAATTTGTTGTTTTGAAGCAAGGGATTAATTCTATTTCTCGGCCAAAAAAGTTGTCAAGCAACCAAAATCGCTGTTGTTTCAGCTCTTGAACGAGACTTGCGAACCAATTTAGGGATTTATAAAGCACTGCGGCGAAGGATTACAGTCCAGTCTCCCTACCCTTTAATCCCCTTCAATTAAAGTTTCTCCTATTTTTCGCAGCGCACCCGCTTCACTCCTTTGACATCGGGAAATGAACACGCACCATTTCATGGCAGCTCGCTGTTTGCCATATCAAAGGATAACTGTGCATTGTGCAGATACCCACACATACCCACACACTCGGGAATATATATCTCGTGTGTGAGCAGATATATCTGAGTGGGGGCGTGGGAGTGGGCGGGGCGGGGCGTGGCCCAACTGAACCGAACTGGAAATGCGAGTTCATGCGGGCGTTTTATCAAAACAATGCTGTCCGCCCTTTTGTTGTTTTAGCCAGTGGATTCTTTCTTTTCGCCACATCCACATCCACATCCAGCCACATCCCGATTTAACATTTTCCAATTCCATTTCTAGTTCACCAGCAGTGGAGGAGTGGAGCCAGTGGGGCTGGGACCCTCTGACGTGTCAATAGATGGCCGAGTGCCATGTGCCAAGCGGTTCCTGCGGTTTGCCGGCAAATTAATTGCACAGATTGCGACTTTCAATAGGGAATAAGCCCGAAAAAACTGTTTGACATTTGAATTTTGAGCTGCAAATGCAGGAATGCGTGGTGCAACTGTAATGGAGTTGCACTCCGATTTATTTCTGTTCGGCAAGGGGAATTTGAGTAAATGAGAATGCGAATGCGAATTCGAATCTGAATCCGAGTCCAAATCCAAATCCCAAGGCATGCACGTGCAACGTGTCGCAGCTGGGGAGCCGAATCAGCCGCTTTCAAACTCAAATTACCAGTTCCCGACTCGGGGTTCCACCACCAACTGAAACTGTGCCTAAACTCTATAAATTCGCCTGGGAGCCTGCGGGTCTGCCGGCGAGTTTATTGTGCGACCTGCATTTCATCGTGGCCCTCTTTTTCCCGCCGGCACCGGCGCAAATTTATTGTTGACTGCAGCGAATTGCGTGAAATTGGCAAAGCAATTGTGGCAAGTTTCAATTTGGCACAGGTCTATGAAGTCATTAAGGCGGCAGAACAAAATGGAAAGTGCAGCGGCGAGTTTTCCGGCGAGTGTGCGTGCTGCCGATGTTGCTGGAGTTGCTGGAGTTGCGCAACATTGTTGGCCCGGCAGCATTGGCAGCAACAGGAGTGCAACACTGGCAACATTGGCAACAGGAGCGGCAGAGGCGGCAGAAGCGGCAGAGAGTGCAATAAGTGCAGAAGTAAGCCCGCCGGTTTCGGCCTGGCCGGCAGCTGTTGACGCTATTTGCATTGATCGACGGCGGAGGGCTCCGTCTCAATTACTTTGGCAGTCGTTGACCCAGAGAACTGGTTTGGCCCGTCTAGGCCCTCTGGAAAACTAGTTCACAGCCAGAGCGCTTGGCTGTTGCCAGTCGCCAGTTGGCCCATTGAGGGATCGGAGCTGAGGAGTCGGAGCCGGGCTGCAGCTGCGCCTCCTCCGGGTCTCCGGAGAAGCTTGGGAGATGTGCGGCAAGTGCCTATATTTAGCCCCGTCTGCGCTTATCTGGCAGCCAGATGAATGATCATTATGCGGCGGCCGCGTTGACAAATTGCCACAGAGCTTGAGCGATGAGCGACGGCTCAATGCGCGGCTAAAGACAGTTTAGCGGACGGCCGAAAAGGGGACGCGGAGCCAATCTGGGCCCCCAATCGCCGAACACAATGGCCAAAAGGTTAGCCCCAAATCACTTTGGCACTTTGTGTGCGGTTTTCTCAAGTCATTTGTGTGATTTGGGTTAATGTCGGAAGAGCAGCCGAAAAGCAATCGTGTAGGTATTATGTACCCGCTGATACCTTATGTATCCGGAGCGAAAGTTACACCAGGGAGCCCGCTGCGAAAATGTCTGTTTCAGCATACCCTTACACTGAAAGAAAAGTTATTGGAACAGCACAAAAGTAAGGTACGGGTCCTTATTTGCAGCATTTCTTGTTTTCACACGTAATTTTGCAAAATTTTAATGAACACAGAGAATTTACTAAGGTTATTTTTACTGCTATTGCTGTCTTTCAAAAATAAATAGCTTAATAGTACATACTTAATTATAATTCTTTTTTATTTTCAGTTAATTTTCTTAAATTTTATGTTAAATGCCATATTGGCAGTGAATAGATTTAGCACAGAAAGCAATACAAGTTTGTACTCAACAATTAACTACTTTAATACTCAATTTTGACTTAACTCATAGTAAATTGTATAAATTTCTTTGTTGAAATGCTTTCCAAATAATCTGATATAATTATCGGAATATACAAGGCTTGCTGCTCTATTTCTGCAAGTGTAAGGATGGCTTATATGGCCTCTTGTGAGTTCAGGGACAGGTGTCGCACCATAAAGACTTGTTTGCTCTTAGTTTTACGACGTCGCTCAGCTGGACAGCAATTATGTGGCAGGACTGGCACATCCCCAACCCTCCGTCGTCCTGCCCCCGTACATCCTTTTATTGTTTTACTATCCCTGACAGAGCGGCAACAAAAACAGCAACGAAACTTTATTAAAAAGCTTCGCCAGACCCGTGCTCGGTGCGATTGTCATAAACGATTTTTGAATTGTCCATAAAAATCGCTGGCAGGGAGAAAGGAGCGGTGGAAAAGCTCGTAAAGTTTATATGGTGGAGAATGTCGATGTTCTGTTTCCCCAGCCAGAACCACTCGGCATTTTCCAGGGGAGCAGCCCAGCCAGTTGCACACAGCCAACACGTTTTGTTCTGTCTGCCTTGTCAACATGACATTTGCCGTGTTGACATTTTTATTGACTTTGGCAGGCAGCAGGCCATCGCGTTTTTTCTTTCTCTGCTCTCGCCCAGCCAGAAAGTTGATTAAGAATGCCAGTCTGGCGAACGCTTCCCACCTGCGTGTGGTCCTCGGCCAGGTGCGTTTATTACGCATACGCCAAGTGGCACTAATTGCCGCTCCCGAAGGCCGCGACTGTACCGAGCTTGATGTCGCTAATTTGCTGGCTCAATTGGCCCGTTTAGAAAGTCTCACAATGGCGCGGGATCTGCGTTCCACTCATCTGTGGGCCAGAGCCAAACCAATTAAAGTTCGGGCGGTTCGACCGAGTGCGCTTTGCCACTCATTGCAGGCGGCAGAAGGCAAAAAGCTGCTGCCACATGTACTTAGGCCGCTCTTCTTTGTTTCTGGGCCCCTCCTCTGCTAACGGGCAGGAAAATTGTTTCCCGAGCGTGCAAATTTTCACAGCTGCAAACAGCAACTTTAACAGCAACAACAACAACAACAGGCACAGAAGACGGCAGCAAGTATGCCAGCAATTTGTGTGCTAAGCGGCAGACATTGGCCATCTTCGCTGGGAGAAAAAAGAGACCGCGCAGCTCTTCGCTGGAAAAGAGCCAACATGAGAAGCACCAGCAGCACTGGCAACTCAGGCAACACCATCCACGATCAGGTTTGGGCCAGAACCCCGCTTTCGTAATGGCTGCAAGAGAAATTGCATCATCAATGCAAATTCGGCGCGCTGAAGGCGGTGATGGGAGAAGTTCCAATTTGTTTTCAGCGTAATTGATTCAAGGCATTATTTTTATTCGAGCAACCGCCAATTAATTGCGAACTTTGTGGCAAATACATCAAAGCGTAAGCTGCTGTAGAACGCGTGTGGTGTTCTGGGTCGCCCACCAGGTAGTAGTAGTACTCCTGGTTCCCTCTCCCCGATCCCTTGGCCCGATCTGCAGAGCCGATCCAGTGCCATAACCATATATCCGCGGCTGTGTGTGTTCCAGTCGGCGGGGCCCACGGCATTCATCCGGAGAGGCTGCTTCTGCGGTCGTTGTCTTTGGTCTATGAACTTGTTTTCTGCCTGCCCCTTCGCCTAACCCCTTCGTCTTGTGCCTTTTTAATTGAAGCCGTGTCTTTGGCTGTGTTTCCTCTCTTGCTGGCTCTTTCTGGCTGCCCCATGCTTTTTGTTCCCTGTCGTCTCTGGGTTTTTCTACGACTTTTTTGATGCTTCGATTTTTATACATTAAGGCTGCCTTTATTGCCGGAGTGATTATGCTCAATTTTGTTTTTGACCATAATTACATTTCGTTCTCCTCGGGATCCGGCCTCCGTTAGACTGCGAAGACTTGGGCTGACTCCGCTGACTGGGTTTTCATGATGATTCGGTAAACAAATTGGCATTGATTGATTTTCATTCCGCGCTGTGCAAACACGCCGAGTGGAGGAAATCACGCTTCGAGTGTCGGCAGACCTCGTTGAGGTCGCTCTCTGTCCGAGAAGGTCAGTTTTTTGATGGGCCAAGTCCGATGGGGCCGATCTACTACAGACTAAGTGAGATTTCCACTTGAGCGGTGCCCGGAAATCGGAGCGATCCGAGCGGCGGGGCATAAATCAAGGCTTATCCACGGCCAACAAAACTGCATTCAGGCCGTAATTATTAATGACACATTCGGATGCTAAAACATGTCGGCATCGAGCTCCACCAGCCAAATCTGATTTGATTTATGTGGCTTGCATCGCAACAAAACTGTTCACAAATTAACCGTAATAAAGCAAAACTTCAAAGTTGCTGCTGCTGCAGTTGTTGCTGCTGCAGTTGCTGCTGCTGCTGCATGTTGGCTTATTTTGATTTATGGCCAACTAAAATTGGAATCTAATTTCTTGGCCATTAACAAAACCAGCAGCAAAGAAATTGTGTTCGTCTGCCTACGCAGAGAGAGCCAGTTGGCCGGCCAACAAGCCGAGTTAGCGGAGTTCTTGGGCCTTGGCCAGAAAGCCTGCCAGTCGATGGGGAATTGGTTCTGACTCTAAAAGGAACTGCAGTCGGAGATTGCTTTCGGCAGGAGTAAATCAATCCTGGTATCTCCGGCACTGCCGGAGCTGTAAGCTGTAATTGCTTCATTACGATGAGTTATGTATTAACAAAGTGATCGGATCAAAGAGTGATATTTATGGAAAGGTTTCGTGGAGGCGAAATAAAAGGTTTTCAGGTGGAGGAAACTATTAGACTGAGCTTAGAATTCAATATGAAGAAAGAAATAGATATGTTAATAAGTGCATTTATTGTAGGTATAATAAATAGATGCAAATCAATGACTCCTTCTTCCCAGCAGGGTATCCAATCCACCGACTTGTGGCAAGCGACTCTTCCTCTGATTTGCCTCGTTGTTCGACAAAAAGTTAAAACGGTAAACTGCACTTTTGCACTAACTGTTCTCGGAGGCTCGTTGACAACCTGGCAACAGCGATGCGGCCAACGGGCGACATGGCAGAAATAATTAGCTGCTAATTGCGTTTTATGAGACGCCCTGACAGAGAAATGATGCGGCACATTCAAGCTGCAGGTTGCAGCCCGCTGGCTTAATGGCCGCAAAAAGTTAATACCGCCGATTTGTCATCCGACCGACTTGCGGCGATGCGGCAGATTAGCATGTACATATAGTTCTCGTAAGAGCGGTTAAATTGTCAAGCCTTCTACGCCTTCTGCGCCATCTAAGCCCCATCCAAACAATGATAATTCGGTCCCCTTATCGCGGTTACTGGATCGCTGCAAACCCGCTTGGGGCAAGTTCAAGAGCTAACGAGGCAGGAATGCAAAGAGTGTTAATGCAGGCGGAATCTTGCCACTCTGCTGCGACGCAACTACGTTGCAAGTTGCCAGTTGCAAGTTGCTGCTGGCTGGTGGCTGGCGGCTGGTTGCAACCTGCTGCTGTGGTCGCTGGCTGTCCAGTGGCATGCAGGCAATTTAAATGCAAAAAGTGAAGCTGTCAATAAAAATTACGCGACTGCCTCTCCGCTGCACTCAATTGCGCTGCCCCCTCGTCCCCCTGAGCTATTAATTTATTGCCTTGCGTGTCTGTGTGAGTGCGTTAAATGTTTTATTAATTAGTTGCCACGGGCGGGGAATTCCAGGCGGTGCTGCGGCGGAGGAATTTCCCGGGCGTAAGTGTGTGTGTCTTGATCTGTCAGTCAAGTGTCAACTTTTGGCTAAACCAATCCCAATCTCGAAAATCCCTTCAGAGCAACGCACTTGTTTTGACGCACCACTCAGGTATCTATATTTGATCCGCAGCGAATCGCTTTGATGTGGGCGCAGACAAGTCATGGGGGCCACGAAACCAAACCGATTTCAATTTCAGTCGCTTTGACAGCGGCTTAAGCGGCTTGAGAAACGAGCCAGCAAAATGTCGAAGGGGGTGACCCCCTGCCACTCACTACCTTTCCCAAGACACAATTAATATGCGACGCAGTTCTGCCGGCCGTAAATGCGTATAAACATGGCCTAAGCACCGCACCCCGCACCCCGCCCACCGACCGACCGCCCCCCACTTTGGGGCAATTAGCATGGCTAACATGAGCGGAGACGCTTAATGGCCTTGCTTTATTTTCACATTACCGAGGAGCTGTGCAGAAACAAAACGCAAAACACAAACTCGGAACAAAAATGACGAAAACAATCATATTTTATCGCCGTGCATAAATAAATCACGAGAGCCGAGCGCTGTTGTTGTCGCTGTTGTCTCGCACTTTCTGGCGCCGTCTAAAAAGCCAAGTTGAAACGCCTCACCTCGCGGAGCAGAGCCAGTTGGCCAATTGTCTGGGCCAAGTCATGCAAGCTGCCGCCGCCATCAGCGTCGCTTTGGCTGCACTTTGCTGTTGCAATTAAGTTGCATCTGCAACACGGCCAGCGCGGCAGCCACGCCCCCGAAAGCACGGCGCATTTGTCAGGGGCGGAGGCATTTGCAATTCGCAGGCGAGTGCCCCTAATGGCTTTGTTAATTAAAACCGAAATCAATATAAATGGCCGCGGGAGATGGCAAGTGGTTGCACTCGAACTTGATGAAGATAAAACATGGGAAAGCGCAAATAAAAGTATCGAGTCAAGATTTGTCTTATCTAATTAAAAACTTCATAACTCGGACAAGTAGTTCACAACTACTATTCGAAAACTATTTGCAGCCAATTCATATGCGAAACCAAGGCAATAAAATAACAGCTCTACTAAAATAAATACAATAACAACAAAATACTATGGGGATACAAATCTGGAGATGGTTTAACTTCTTTTTTACAAGGGAAATAATTTAGGATAGGGAGAGTTTTGCTGGAGAAAAATTCAAATGTTGCACTATAGAGTATTTTTAAAAATTTAAACCTAAGTTCCATATAAAGGAATTGTTGCCATCCCTGAAACCCGATTTGCCTGCAACAAACTGCTTCCTGCGCAGCCCATAAAAATTGAGTATGACCGCGGAGACACAAGGATGGATGGCTGTAAAGCATCTTTCCCAAGTAAATTCTCATCCGTCAGATTTGTTTTTTGCTCATTTCGACAGCCGAACAAGTCGTAAACGCGACTCCACCCCAACCCGTCGCCCGATGTGGCAAAGTGGGGACACTGGCTGTGACGAGGATCCCGGTTAAGCTGCCCAGATTTATGCGGCACTCGATGGCTGTTAAGATTGAATTGAATGCTTAGACACGATCCGAACACAAGTTAATTGCCTGCGCAGAATGTGAGCAAACCAGAAGCCATTCAGCTGGACGGAGTTGGAGAAATTATTGCACTGCAATTTTTTAATATCTTCATTAAGCGCTCTGGGGCTTAGGCAATTAAAAGGCCAGACGAAACCAGATTCGGAATCCGGGGTTTTGCATAGATCTGGAAACAAATGCGAGTGCGGTGGGACTCGCATCGATGTCAGACGTTGGGCTTCTGGGCGAGAATCGGGATTTGAGAAGTGAGAATCGAGAATGGAAAACTGAGAATCGAGAAGCCAGAATGGAGAATCGGGAATGGGGAATGAAGAATCGCGTGTGGCTACCGGATTGCAGACGGATCGGGTTGAAGCTGTGTCAGAGGCACATCAAAACGGCGTCTGTTATTATTATTAATTATGCTTTGATTGCCTTCTGGCTGGAACCGCTTGAAATCGCTGGCGGTTCCTGTTAGCAGGCCGTTTGGCAATGCAGCAGCTCCCGAGCGAAGTGCTCTCTAATTTGAGGTTGCCAAAGCTGATCATCGTCGTCGCCATCGCCATCGCCGTCGCCATGATGAGCTGGGCCGGCAGCTAATTGAGTTGTGGGCTCTTGCCCCACTCCGTTTCACAAGCGCAGAGTTCGTTGCCTAAGTCTTTTGTTTTCTCCGCAGCCCTGCATACTAAATCAAAGCCCCAAATGTCCATGGAAATATATGCCAATATTGTTTTCCACCCCGCCCCGCCCCCCAGAACGAAAAGGAGGAAATGTCATGCGGCCGAGGGAAAACAATCGCCGGCCATATTTCATAAGCTGCGTGGCTGCCATCCGCAAAACACAATAACTTAGTCTTAGGGCCCTAGCCCGATATTTGCATGGCATTATGCAAAATCATGACATGAAAGCGGAGCTCGCCGGAGCAGAGCGCTGCAATTGCGCCAGCTTTCGGCTCGCCTTTCCATCCTCCCCAGCTCTCTCTTACTATATCTGCAACCGATCTGCCGATCCGCCGACCCGCCGACCCGCCGATCTGCCGCTCTGTCGATCCGCCCAAAGAGCCGCACAAAGGCCCCTGGTAAATCACACTTTGGCAGTTGTCGTTTCTGCGCCGCCGGCCAAGAGGCACCGCGTCGTATGCGTAACCCGAGAATGGCCGCGTAAGTGGAGACCTCGCTCCCGTCGCCGATCTGAGTGATGCGTACGACCAGGGGAGCCAGGCAGCCAGGCAGCCAAGCAGCCAAGGAGCAAGGGGAGCGGAGTGGGAGGGGATCGCCGCACCAGAGTGCAACGCAGCGCATCGAAACCAGACAGGCGAAAAGATGCACACTGGGGCAAAGTAGTTGCGAAAAGAAAACAATGTTGCAAGATGGGGAAGATTTTATAATCATGTTTTTTAACAAAAATAAATTTGAGATAAATCCTTTCGGGTTCTTCAGTTAGATGGTTTCACCCTTGACTAGTGTTAATCAATAATATGGAGATTATTAATGACTGTAGATGGTTTTTAAAATGTCAAGAAATCCAATTTTTTGATTTTAAGGTATCACAGTATAGCAAATGTTATAAAGATTCTGTGACCTCGCCAAATGATTGAACTTCACCGTATAAGGAATCAGTCTTATTATCACAATTAAAGAATTTAAAATACAAAAAAGTTTGGTTACAATAAGTTACAATAAGATTATCATATGATCGGTATTTTAAAGGCTTCCAAGTTGACATTCAAAAAAATATAATTTTTCCCTTAGTAACTCAGTGGCAAAGATAAATGAAACTTAAAGTCACACAAACATATAAAACCACAAAACAAAAATGGTTAGGATCTGTCATTCAAAATATCACTTCCATGTGAGTTTTGTATGTAATATATTGAATTTTAAAATCAATACAATGTGATATACTATTTGAGGTAAGCAACAATTTCTCAATCTATTTCTCAATCAGATTCTTTGTTAACGAGAGCTAACATTGGTGATTTGATCGAATGACTCCAAAGTAGTAAAACATGCCCACTTTCTTCGCTCTGAAGCTCACCACTGTTCCCGGGTTTCAGTTTCAGGCTGAAAAGACAAGAACAAGTTGCCGAGTGGCTGACGTTGCGCAGTTTGTTGCGTGTATTGTGCGGCTCGTCTCGGTCGCAGAACACGCAACGTGTGTTCATTGACTCCTGGCTGGGCCACGTCTTGCGCAACAACTTGCTGCCGCAGCTCCTCCAGAGCTCCCATCTCCCATCTCCCGACTCCCGACTCCCGGTAATCAATCACTGCGCCAACAGAACTTATGCATTTAAATTGTCAGCAGAAAGGGGCAGCAGCAGCAGCAGAAGCAGAAGCAGAAGCTTCTGGCTGCCAAGGGCCGCCAAATTGCATCTGACAAATGGGCTGGCTGGAAGGTTACTCACTCATTTGCCTCCTGCTGGGCGGCTCCTGTGGCCGCCGCTTCCGGTGCGGCGCTCGCGTCCAGTTCGTTGAAAGTGAAACTGATATCGTGGGCATCCTTAAACGGCTTCATGCTGCGCGGTAAGCTGCGGTGCCGCTGGCTCAGGTTCAGGAACTGCAGATCGCCGGCGGTCAGGGGTTGCATTGCTTGCAGGGGCACTTGTGGGGATGCGGTGGGCAGCTCCTTCGCCTGCGTCGTCCTGTTCGCCGGCGGAGGGGGAAGTGGCGGCACAGGACGCGGCTGCTTCTGCTTGGGCGGCAGGGCGGGCTTGGGTGCTTCCTGCTGCGGCGGCGGCTCCTCCTCCTCCTGCTCGATGATCTCCAGGACCTGGGCGGTGGCCTCCTCCTGCTCCTGGCCGTAGAACTTGGCCATGTTCTCGGTGGCGTCTAGAGAGCTGTACCGCTTGCCCCTTACCACCAGGTCACCCAAATGGTCGGCGTCGATCCCGAAGAGGAAGGGATCGTCGAGGACGGTCACCCTGGCGTTCCGCTGGGTCACCTCAACGGACTCATTGGCAGTGGCGGTGGGGATCTGCTTCCCCGACTTCTCCCCGCGGACGTGGGCTCGCAGGGATCGCAGGAGCTTCTTGCTCCGTCGCGGGGAGGAGGAGAGCGGGAAGAGGGTCCTCCCGCCGCCCTTCGAAGTGCCCGCAGAGTCTCCCAGATCGATGCCATCGTCCGCGTCCTCGACGGCATCTAATTGCCCGGCGATAAGATCGCAGTCCACGGTGTCGTACTCCCGATCGCGGCCATTGTCGTTGTTGTTGCCGTTGCCGTTGTCGTTGTCCTGATCCTGATTAGCGTCCGCCAGCCGCTTGGCCGCCGCCTTGCTATAGAGCTGTCGATAATACTTCTGCTGGTCGCCGTACAGAAAGCAGACGCGCCACCATTGTTTGCATGCCAGCAAATTGGCGGTACGTGGCACCATCGCCGGCTCCATGTTGCCGGTGGCAGTAACAGTTGCCGCAGCAGCAGAGGCCACAGAAGCAGTAGGATCTGCTCCCCCTCCTCCTCCTCCTGCTCCTGGTGCTCCAGGTGCTCCTGCTCCTCCGGCTGACAGGCTGCTCATGTTGCTTATTATTATTGTTCTTGGCCCGTAATTATTTTTCAGAGCTCGCTGCCTTCTCTTGTTAGCAGTGACATTCTGGCCTTGTAGCTGCTTTTTTGGCCCCTTTTGTTCCTTCGGCTTATTGAGTGCAGCAGTAAATTCAGCTTCGCTGGGAATTTTAATTACTTGTTTGCGGGTTTTTCATTTTGCGCACTTTTCCCGAAATTGTATTTGGTTCTTCTTTAAGGTTTTTCCTCCTGCAACTTTATGGGTTGTGGGTGGTTTTTCACTGAACTTCTACGGTTTTTATCCTTTTATTTCGTTGGCTTAGAAACGTTTAAAAACTGTGGTAAAGGTATGCAGCTGTTATATTACGCGGAACTTGATTTGTTTGTTTGTTATTTATAAAAACCAGTTGTGTAAAGTTGGGTTGCATTCAGTAGTTGACTTTCGAAAACCATTTTTTTCAGCTTAAACACTTTCTATAGAGCATGGTTCTAAGTAGAATCTTTATTAGCACATATTTTTCCTTCTCAACGACTTAAAATACATAATTTGTTTGTGGTTTCCACTTCATTCGATACAGATACAGATACAGATACAGATACAAATACAGATACGCAGCCCGAGGAAAACCCAACTTTCTCGACTGGAAATCGGAGACTCAACAAAGGCCAGCATCTTGATCGATTGCCTGTAATTTACTTTCCAACCAGATGAAAACCGCCGGGCATAAATCTAACACTTTCCCCCAACCGCACACGGAAGCTGCCTGCCGCAAGAGGAAACCTAATCAAATTTGTGTAGACACTGGAAATTGGCAGGTTGAGCCCTTAATGGCGATGGGATTGGATGTAAGGCAAATAGCGAAGCGTACACGCTTACCACTGCTAATGGCCGAAGGCAGAGATGATGATGGCAGCCAACGGACATCGGACATTGGACCATCATGGATCGGGAATCGGGAATCGGGAATCGGGGATAAGACAGGGTACATAAGACATCGACCATCGGGCATCGGGCATCGGGCATCGGGCATCGAGCCGATTAGTCACGCCTCTAATAAAGACGGCAGACACGTAGAGGCGGCAGGTATCGGCGGAAAATGTGGAAAACAGCGCTGCTAAGTGCGAGGCCAGTGCGGTTTCCACCGCTGCGATGCCCTTGTCAGATAATAATAACTTCATCTCCGTCTTCATCATCATCAGCGACGATGACTGCCGCAGCTGCCACAGAGTGGTAGCCAAATGCCTTGGCAGCACTGCAATTGCGGCTTACCATCATCCAGTCGTCCGAGCACGTAGCACATGTATCCTGAGTGTGTTTGCCCACCTCAGTCTCCTCTTTGGATATCTGAGCATCTGGGTATCCGAGTATCCGAGCATCTGGGCATCCCAGAGTGCATTAAGCTGCTTTTAGCCCACTGCTCGCAGACCGCCTTAATGGAGTCGACAAAAAGCGGGCTCTTGGCTCGTATTTATGAGATCAATGCCGGGGAAAGGCTGTCAATCAGGAGCGGAGGCAATATTTATCAGATTACCGGAGCCTTCGAGATCAAAGATCACGGCTCCAGGCACACGGACAGAAAAAACGGAGCGTTGTCACTTCGCCACTGACAACTCAATTAAAAGTTAAATGGCCAACGGAACCATTTTGAGTGCCGGGCTCACGAGACATAGCAACTGTCATAACAACGTTTATGGTGATCTTTGTGGCAACTTTTAGTATGCCTAATTTCGAAGTTTTGTTTGGCCTAAACGAACACAATATATGGTCATTTCAGATATTCATAATGGCTTGATTTATTATTGACTTCTTATTTGTTTGCACACAAGTTCAATAGCCGATTAATTTGATTTTGTCAATTTCTTAATGGTTTTCGTTTAAGTTGAATTGATGTAAAAGAGGTATCTCTTTAGTATTTTCTGGCTGTGCTATTCTGTTGGGGAAGGCAGTTTTTAATGTGTCACAGAGGAGTTTTTCTTTTTTTCCGGTTTTGAAAACGAGGCGTGAAAAGAAAACCCACTGCGAAAGTTCGTGCCACAGATATAGCAATTTTGTAGCTGAGCATATCCAAATAGAGGAGCAATTATGGTTCTTCCCTGTGCATATAGAACAGCAAACGGAGCACAGGTAAACATTCCACCTCGTCAGCATCTGGGGAAGGAATTCGAGGCAAGATTGCGGCCACATAATTGAATTATAAACAAGAGCAATTGCAGCCATAACCGCCCGAATGGGGCGACTGGCTTCCGGCTAGCACAGAAATTGAAGATGATTTCCAACCGCAACAAAGTCGGGGCCGCAGCACGCGATCTCGGCCAGATTCGCAGTTAGACAGCGGGTGTGATTAGGCCCAATGAGTGGGTAAGTGGGGGAAACTGGTTTCGCATGGGGAAGCGGCACTTGTGCATGATTCACATGTGCCACAAAAAGCTCTTCTGCACCGCACTGCAATGCGATGCGATGCGATGCGATGCGATGCTACTAAAACGCGATCACACAATAATCATAAAGCAAAAATGGAGCCGACCAGCCAGCGAATGCCCAAACAAAGACTTCCGGCGATCAAAGACAGAAGACAGAGGACAAAAGACGGGGCACTGGGGAGCCGAGATTCGTGATCCGAGATCCGAGGCTCCAGATGAAGTGGGTTTTGTGCCGCGAGGCACCGTTAGCATTTATTGATGGCGGTTGTTCGACATGTGTAAGTGACGCCATCGATGCTTGTCGCGTAATTCATCTGATGCCAATTGCCGGCGTTAATATCTGATAATGCCTGACCCACTGGCCACTGGCAGTGGCCGGCCAGTGATTGAAATCGCACCGAAGCATAGTGTACTTAGCATACCGACTGGGCCAACGGGGCGTATGCGCAGTTTGCATGCAACTCAACCGGGGCAAATACAGAAGTTGCTATTATTGTGATTTGCCACACGAGTCCACTTCGGCTGAGTGGCCGGCGGCTCTGTCATCAATCCCCAGCTCGAATTAGCCAGTTTGCCAGTTTGCCAGCTTGCCAGTTGGCCAATTGGCCAGGACCCCTTTTGCATGCTGCAAACAAAATAACAAACGCATGGTGGCTTTATGGAGCCTTTTATTGCCGGACATTTGTCGGCTTCAAGTTTTCATTGCCGGCGGCTGGGAAACTGCGTGGAAAATGGCAGACAGGCGCAATTAATTTTATGGCTATTTACGTAGATTTTCTGCGAGTGTAATTTACGGAGATGCAGGTTAAAAAGTCAATTGCTTTGTCTTGGTTTACTTTCCCGGCCTGCACTCCGAAGTCAAAGCCGTTCACCGCGGCTCTCAACCTTTTGTGTTGCGCCCACTTGAGCTTTGTTCCCCCAGACAGGCCGTCTGTTCAACGCGATGGAATTGTGTTATCAAGAACCCCATTCAGCCGGAGAATCCGACATATCTCTGGACTTATCACTGCCTACCTAAGTGGTTTAGAAAGCCGCAGACGTGACAACTCATTCAGCGGCGGCTGCAACTGTAAATTTCATAATTTATTATGCAGTCGGATGGCCCAATGGCAGCTGGCACATTTCCCGATATTACCATACGAAAGCCGCCAGATCGACAATATAAACAATGAGAATTATGCACTTAATAGCGGACTGGGGCCGGATTCTTTCCGGTTCTGCCGGGCGGAGATGTCTCACTCGCTAATGGATTAACTTGTTTGTCTGTTTTACGGCCCAACTATAATTTAGGCCTCCGATGGGCCGGCCCGCAATAATTAGACAGTTTAGGCCCGCCAGCCGAAACTAGTTTCGGCTAGGCGAAAGCCCAGCGATCTAATGAGCCATTGTCTGAGTCTCATATTTCACTGGGCGGATAATAATCTCACGCTGGAGCTGGGTGTTAAGTGGCTTTGTGTCCGCCGAAATTGATTGCCGCTCAGGAATTCCTTCTCGAGTTTTAATTGAGCTCGCCCCAAACCCGATCGCAGCTCGAAAATCGGTTAAACCGCCAGTCTCGAGCCGCGGAAAACAAAGTGAAAACGAAAATCGGGCCGGCACGCCTCCAAAGCCGAAACCTTGTGGGCGGCTGGCAGTTGCCGGTCTAATCTGCGGAGCACTCGTGTTAAATGTCAAATGCAATCAAAAAACGGCGAGGAGAAGAAAGGAAGCAGGTCGGGCAGCCAACAGCCAACAGCCAGCAGCTAGCGTTGCTCCATTTTCCGGGGAACCCGTTCTTATCTGCCTGGAAGATGGTTGGGAAACTAACGCGGCCTGACAGGATGACAGATCAAATTGGCGTTTGCATACGTCCATCGACGGACGGAACCCGTGTGTTTTTACGACTTCCCGCTCTAAAAGCTCATAACGCGGCCTAATTAATTTGCGACCCAAACATGCTCCCAATGACGAATGGCGGCGGAGTCTGGGAGTTGGTTCGTTGGTTTGTTGGTTTGTTGGTTCGTTGGTTCGACGTTAATTGTGGCTCTAAATGGACGTGAGACATGTGTAATATGCAAATGGAGGGCCAAGCGACTTGACATAACGAAGGTTAGGTTGTTGACCCACTCGGACCTTTGTTATGCTAACCGAGGCGATAACTGTATTGTGGCCAATCTAATCTGGGATTCCTTTGGTATTTGTATCTCACAGTACGAATCTGAGTGGCCGGGTATCTCTTCATGGTCCGGCAATTGCTGCTGCTGCGGCTGCGGCTGGAAAGCAGCCACAAATTAACACGCCATTTAGTTAGTCAGTTAGAGGCGTCGATTGGGGTTAAGCAGCCGTGGCAGCTGGCCCAAAGTGAGGGAGAAAGTTGATGCAGCAGAGCCATAATTGAGCCAACTAGTTGCCGCAACTCGGCCATAAACAACAGTTTTACTTCGCGCCGCCGCCGGCCGACGCTACATAATTATGAAGAATTCCTTAATAAAGCGCGGGGAATCGAAGTTGGCCGCAGCCGCAGTGCGAAAATTGATTTAGTTGGCCGGGCCATAAGCCCCACAGCGAATTGCACTGTTCCGTTGGAGCTTCATGGCGAATCTCGCCGGAATTCGCCTCAGAACCACTATCGCTCGCGCTTTAAATTCAAATCGGCATGTCGGGCAATTAGAAATCGGAGATAAATTTCAACCCCGGCCCACACACTCGATTGCTCCGAGTCAAATGTCGCTTGTCAATAAGGTGTTTCAGCTGGAAACCCGTGTCGAAGCCCACACGCGCTCACTTGGCTCAAAAGCAATTGCTAACAAGCCATTGTTGACACATTGCAGGCCATGTAGGTCCGATCGCCGCGTTCTGTGGGTGGCAGCTGGCTCGGATCCTCGGATCTTTTCAAATAGTGCCATGGAGCACTATGGCTCCGCAGCTGCTAATTGGATCAAGCGATCAGGCGGCGGAGAAAGCCGCTCGCAGTGCGCGGTAATCAAATTATTTCGGGCTTTGGCCAAGTGTTTTCGTGTTTTTATGGCTAGACAAGTCGTGTTTTATGTGCGCGAGCAGGTCGTAAGCCTATTTGGTTATGACTTCATTCCGCGGTCCTGCAGCAAGTTGGTGAAAGTGCGCCGCAGTGCGGCGAATTGAAATGGCGATTAAAGCTTGACGCATCCAAATAAATCAAGCGGAGCACTTCAGTTGACGCGTAATGTGCATAAGCCAACGAGCTCCATTGAGCCGGGTTCGTTGGCCAACTAACAATCCAAGGAACACTCCCTGGAAAACCGATTCTCGACACTCGATAAGCCCATAAAAATATTGAGCTAGGGCAGCCGACCCGACGCCTTGCCTCGCATATCAATCGCTCTCGAGTTTCATTTGATTTTTAATGTAATTTTATTGTTGTCTCTATCTATGAATGTATCTGTATCTGTATCTCAAGGTGTGTGTGTATCTGGGGAAGGGGTTTGGGTATCCGCTCGTATCGTATCCATGTTGCTGCGTTGACAATCCGCAGGCGAAACACGGATTAAGTCGCACCTCACTTGGCCATTTGGCTTATCCCGTGCTTTTAGCATAATTGAATGATTCGCGGGCTTTTAAATAAATTCACTTTGCCCGAAGGAGGAGCACTCTGCCAGTTTCAAAAGGAATTTCCCTGATAGGGATCGCTCTGGATTCTGATTGCACTTCACTTGTTTTTGTCAGTTCCTGCGACTTTTGTTAATTCAGTTAACAGCTTTTTATTGTTGTTGTTTTTTGAGCACTTTGCCCAGATCTAGCTGAAAAACGGTAAATGACAGATCTGGCGCAAGATAATGCGGACCGAAATCGACATCGACGAAGACCCAAGCGATCGATCGATCAGACGGGTTATTTGACAGCAAAGCGCACCTGTTTCCAGGTGTAAACCGCTCGCAACGGACAACGCTTTCAGACTGATCGAACTTGGCCAGATGTGGATCGCCCTCGAGTTGGATCCCCCGCTGCGGATGAAGTTCGATTGGGGTAATGAATAACTGAAGTGGTTTCATAAAAAAGTAGCCAAGTAAATTCTCTTTTGCAAGAAATTGTAACCTATGTAAACATTTATGTATTGAAATACTACAAATATTTGGAATGGCAAAATGGATTATAAATACAATTGGAGTCTAAGCTCCAACTTAAGCTACAACTCCAACAGCGAACACGATACTGGTTCGATGCAACCAGGGTTTATATTAGCGCCCTAAAAATATGCTTCACTTCCAAGCAAATCCAAAAAAAAAATAGCTTGGAATACATGTAGAATCTTGTGTAAATGTAATTAAGAATTCTTCCAACTCTTAATGTAGATCGAATTTGTTTATTCGAATCGTTTTGCACAAATGCATTGAACATTTACAGTAGTCTTAAGAAATCTTTAAAATAATATAAGAATTTTAGCCAAATTTGTAGTTTGTAGCTTGGAGTTTGGTTTTATTCTACATTGGCTAAATGTAGAGTTCTACATTAGCTTGGAGTTTGGTTTTATTCTACATTGGCTAAATGTATAATTCTACATTAGCTAAATGTAGAATAAAACCAAACTCCAAACTACAAACTACAAATTTGTTTTAAATTTTTATATTATGCAAGTATGTATACAATGACGTAAGGAGTTTCTTTTATTGGTTGTTAAGAATAGTTCTCAAACTAACCAGAAAGTGGTCATGGCGCTGATAAAAAATTTTAACTTTTTGGGAGTTAGATATCTCAATAAAATTCGAGTATGAATAAAACGCGACTTTTACTGTTGCCTAGAAATTTAATGATGTCTGAAATATCTAATCGTATTTCACCGAATGGTGGCGTTATGGAAAACAAGCTAATAAATCTGAGTAAACCGGGGACAAATCCAACTTTCAATTTTAAGTCAACTTTAAGATGGTAACCGTGAAATATGATTTCAATAAACAAACTTAAAGTGTAATACAAGACACGTTTGAGGCATGTGACATTATTTAAGGTAGCTCGAATAAGGGGTTAACCCATTTTCAGTCTGTCGCTAGACAAGCATAAATATTTCCCAATTTAGTTTTACAGGCCATAAAAGCGAAGACAAAGATGCGATGTCAACCGTGTTGGCCATGTGAGGGGTTCAAGGTTAATTCGCTGCTGACCATGTTAGTTGGCCACCATGCATGCCAACCTGGCATCATTAAGCCCCACATAAGTACTATCTCAACGCGGTCTGTGGGCTAATTAGACGTGAGTGTGAACGGAAACGCTGCGTTTCTGCTTGCCGCTTTTTGTTGCACCGCTCGGAATGCTCATGATGCATGATTTATGACGTTTTGAATTGTGGATCGGCGGCGTGTGAAGCTCCCGAGGGGCCGGGTCTCCAAAGACTTACCCACAGATGCGTTTTCCTGGGTTCGGGTGGGTGTTTCACTTGTCTTACCTGAAAGGAAAATGGAAATAGAAGGTGATTAGTTAAACTCTAACAGCCCGAAATAAATATGTTCTATGATCCCTTAGGAGCAAGGATTAGGGCTAGTGTTGACGCTATCGCAAAATCAATTTGGCTAATTGCAAGCATAATGGCCTCGTTCGTCGCCACATTTCATCAGACACCGGCGAAAAGGAACTTCAGAAGAGCAGCCCAGAGTGTGCAGACAACTTTTTGACACGCCAGTTTTGGGAGGGAGAGGTCCTGGGGGCGGGACATGGTTCGTTTATTAGTGGAATCGAATAACCCCCAAAGTGTCATCAAATCAATGCAAACTAGCTCAAATCGAAGCCAGCTCCGGAACTTTTCCGGCCGACATTTGCGCGCCATTAAGCTTGATGGGGGTTGCGAGGTGTGGGCCGTGAATTCCTTCCGGGAAATGGGCAATTTTGCTGGCCCATAAAGGGCCATCGTAATGGGAAAAGTTAACGCCACATCAGGGGCACAGGTGTGTCCCCCCCCGTCGGAAAGTAGTTTCCCACCCGCCCGGCTAATAGATTTCCAAATCAATAGACCCTCCCAGGGGAGTTTTCTGGGTTTCCTCGCGAGAAACTTCTCTGTTTTAAGGCCACATTAAATTTGGACGAAACACTGTAACGCACGCATAAAAGGACTTTGGTCGCACTGGAAAACTTCGCAGGAATCGCAACGGCTTAAGCGCACTGGGTGCTCTCGATAACAGACACCACATCCTCGGCCATGTCGCAGAGGTGCGAGTAGGTCTGCATGTAGAGGCTGTCCCTGAAGGACTTCCGCGAGCGCAGTTTCTTGAGCAGGTACAGGTGCAGGTTCTCCCTTCGCAGCTTCCGCATCCAGGGCCTCGGCTCCGATCCCTCGCTCCCGCGGTCCTCGTCCTCCGATAACATCTCTGACAACATCTTTTGGTCCTCCTTGACCTGGAAGCGGTTTATCTCCAGCCTCAGTCCGCTCAGCTCCATGGAGGCCATCGCCTCCTCCCACTCCTGGATGCCGTTGCCGATGCACCCGCGGACGTAAATGAACCTGGACCGCATCCTCTCCTCGTTCTGGGCAAAGTGGGTGAGAGAACCCTTGATTTGCTTGAGGGCTTCTTGAACATCCACTAGCTTAGCATAGTGCAGCTTTCTTTCGTTAGAGTCTGACAACCGCAGGATAACCTGAAGGATCGTCTCGAGTCGGAGATCCCAGGCAGGCTCCCTGGGTTTTTTCAGTTCTTCATAGAGGGCTTTCAGGGTTTCGAGGTCGTCGAACCGCTCGCAGTGGTAACCCGGGTTCTCGGCATTGAACACCTCCCGCTCGTCCAAGGGATATTCGTAGGGACACACCACTTCGGGCGGATGCAGTAGGGGAACAAGGTCGGCGTGCCCCTTTACCAGGTCGTCGGCCAACCGCTTCTTGGACTTGTCCGTGACCAGCGACAGGTTCCGCCTCAGCTTCGCCGTGTACTCCGGTGCGGGGACACAGCGTCCCGACACGCGGGCCACGAACACAGTGCGCACCGTGCCGATGACGTTGGGGAAGATCCTCAGCTCGAAGCGCTGCTTGTGCAGGTAGCAGCCGCGGGGACGGAAGAGCACCCGGCACACCTGCTCCTCGCCCGGGAAGACGGTGAAGCTTCCCAGCGAGAGGAGGAGGGAGTCCTGGCAGAGGGCCAAGCTCTTGGGGTTCCGCTTGCACTCGGGGCCGGACCACTGGCAGGTGAGCACCTGGCGGCCGACGTTCTCCACGCGAGCCACCTCCTTGACCACCTTCTGGTACGGGTGGCACTCCAGGGAGATGTTCGCGATCTCGGGACTCAAGCACCTTCTGCCCGAGTTGAAGTACAGCACGCCGTTGATCTTGACGGCTGCTTTTGGAGTCACATTGGCGGGGTCCAATTCCGGGGAAGTGTCTTCCTGCCGGTCCTCCTTTGACTCCTGCTCCAGAACCTGCGACGAACTGCTCACGCTGAAAATGGTGTCGTCGGGCAGCCGCTCTATCGGATGCTGGTCCGGGTAGCCCCTCGAAAAGCTACCGCCCACCACCTCCAGCTGGTCGACCTCCGGCAAAAAGTCGAGGACCCTCTTGATGTCGCCGCTCTTCCGCTCGATGTGCTGCGCCAACTGCCGGGACTTCAACCACTGGGAGGACTTCTCGGGCTGGCGGAACGCCGCTCCCAGGATCTCCCGCTTGGTGGAGCCGGGCAGACCGCTGACCTCCAGCTCCGCATGTCCGCTTCTCTCCGGCAGCGGTAGAGTCTCCTGCAGTTGGGGCAGGAAGCGGCACTTGTCACAGTCCACTTGCTCGGGAAGAACTCCTGGCTTCTTTTGGACCAAGGTGGTGGGGTTCATCCGGCCCGCGAGGTCCAGCAGCCGCTCCACGGTGGCCCGATCCCTGGGAGCCACCATGCTCGCCGAGTTGATGAGCATCTCGTGCGGACGACGGCCCAGCCTCCGCTGGATCTTCGCCTGCACGGCGGCGCGGTTCTGCAGGGTGTCGTGCCAGTGCTTCAGGCGCGGGTCCATGGCCATCGACTCCCGCATGTCCTCGTCGATGGGGCACGACGACTCGGAGAGTGTGATTGTTCCCCCTTCTTCTCCAAAACATCATCAATGATGTCGTGCACTATGTTCCTGCCCTGCTGCAGCGTGACGCCCTTGAGAACCCCATGCTTCTGGTACACGATTTCCGTGTTATCCGACTTAATCTCCGCCGTGTTCTTGTGGGAGTCGTGCTCCTTGTGAGGTGCCGCGGCCTCCAGGTAGGAGTGCAACCTTGAGCGGAGCCGCACGCCGGTCAAATCGTTTACAATTGACCCTTCCATTTTTTTTTGTTTTTGTTATAAATTAAGTGTGTTTAATTTTTGTATTTTTTTTTCTGTATGTACATGTACTTTGTACTTTGTTTAGGACAGCTAAATCTGTGCTGTGCTCTCGATCACCGACACAACATCCTCAACCGCACTGCAGATCAGTCCGTACAAGTGGATGTAGATGGAGTCGAGGAAAAACTTTCTTTCCTTGTTGCCTCCTCTAGTAGTTCTTGATCTAAGCCAATGCACCCTTTCTTCCCATTCCTTCAATCTACTGGCGAGCATTCCTCGCACATAAATTACCTTTGCGTTGAAGCGTTTCTTTAATCTTAGAAGTGAATCAGCTCTGCAGAATGGCACCTGAGATGGGCCACGCAAGTCGTCGAGCAACTGGGTCAGTTCTGATAAGTTCTGAATACGCTTCCCAGTGTCCTGATCACAACTAATCAGGTGGAAGAGCGAGTGCACACTGTAGTCCCAAGGGAAAGGATTTGATGACGGGCACTTCATTTTCTTGGAAAAGGCCTTCAGTCGCTCCAAATCTTCGTACCTTCGGCATCGGAAACCTCTGTTTCGTCGGTTGAAAACTTCCCGCTCCTCAAGCTCCCTTTCATATGGACATAAGAAAGAAATCGGCTTCACCTTATAAGCTTGAGGCTCAGAAGGCATCATCTGTATCTTCTCCATATCCAGACGGTCCAGGTATTCCTTGGGTGGAGTGCAGCGACCATTCAGGTTCAAGGTGAAGCCAAATGGACGGCAGAAGAAGATTCGTGGCTTGGTGCAGAGCAGCCAGCGTTGCTTTACAATCGCCACGAACCTCGGTTGATAGAGAACCGTGACATCTCGGAATTCGCCTGGAAAAAGTACAAAGGGGCCAACGTCGAACACAAAGTCTCCTGGCTCGGTTTCCATGAGGGTGTCATTGTTCGAAAAGTAGTTCACCTGGTGCCAGCTGAGGTGCAGCTTCTGGCTGCCGCAGTTTTCGATTCGAACGATGGTGCGCAGGTGGCGAAGGAAGGGATTGCAGGTGAAGGTCCGATCAACAACTGGTGAGAACTCCGGAACGCGTGGCCAGTAGTGGACTCCGTTGATACGAACCCCCGGACCACTCGTCGGTTGTTGGGTTGGCTGAATCGATTGCACGACCTCGTCTCCGCCGCTCGACCTTTCATCAGACTTAATAGTGGTTTTGAGGCTTGGAACAGTGATCAGTGCCTTCTGACACTCCTTGTAGCTTCTCCCGACCACCTCCAGGTTACAGATATTCGGAAGTGACTCTGCCAAACAATTCTTCTTAGAGAGAGAGAGTTTAGCACCTGAATGTTTCGGTAGTCCCACTACCTCTGCGAAGCCTTTTACCGACAGTTTCACTATTCCATTCTCACGAGTAAATATTAACTGATTTGGAGATCTTCCCGTTTCCTTCCGAAGTTTTTCTTGCAGCTTCCGCCGTTGGATGAGCATATTTTTCCAATACTCCAGACGACGGTCTACGCTACTCTTGCATTTTCTCAATGGAAGACCTACCAGTGAGGATGAAAGGGATTCGGACTCTTCACGGATTCCTCTTTTAGGGTACTCCTTTAAAATGTTGCCGATGAGGTCATTACACAGCGCTTCTGGGTCAATGTTGCTGTCGGAAGAGTCCTCCTTAATTGTAAAATTCGTCGGACTAGAGCACATTCTTTTTTGTTTTCTGAGTTTTAATTAAATTAATTGTCAACATTCATGCAAGTGTTTTGACATAAACGTCAAGGTGAAGCCTCTTAAAAGGGTGGTAGTTGTAAAGTACACAAAATAAAAATTAAAATTTGTATTGCAATTAAATGGGTTTGCAATTTCATATAAATGGGTTATATTGATATCTAGATGCGTGACTGCTCGAATGCTAGACTTCATCTTTTCAAGGTATTTTATTCGCCTATGCAGAAAACTGGATCTGTGTTAATTACAATTGTTTTGGATTTTTCGAATTTTGTTATAGAAAATGCTATTTTCAAATGTATTTTGTATTTTTTTTATATTTTCCAATTTTTAAGTTTTTAATTTGTTTACTTGCATACGTTGTTGTCTGAAACTATCAAAGAATTTCAACTCTTTTAACCGCACCTAAGCACTTCCCGTTTTATTTCTGATACACGCAAATAAATACACTATGAAGACAACAATCGATTTGTGCTGCCATTTTCCAAAGTAACGCAATTGTTTCAGTTTCCTGGTGAAAGGTCCGGCTCGACTTCAGTGCTCTCGATGACGGACACAATGTCCTCGGCCATGTTGCACAGATGAGAGTAGGTTTGTATGTAAAGGGAGTCCCGGAAGTACTTGGAGTGGTACAACTTGCGCATCACCGCCGTCCGGATCTGTTCTTCATCCATTTGCTCCTCCCCGATAATTTCCATGAGTTTTTCCATATCGATGGGTGTCACGGGACTCGGCTGCTCAGGCTTCTCCTCCTCCTGCTCCTCGTCGCCCTCCTCCAGCTGCCCCAGCAGGTTCCTGTAGAACCGCTGAAGCTCCGGCTTGAAGAACGAGTCCTCCACGTTGAACATGAGATCCTCCCACTCGGCGATGCCATTGCAAATCACCCCGCGCACGTAGATGAACCGTGAGCGTTGATTTTGCTCACTCCGCTGGAAAGGGGTGTTTAGGGGGGATCCAGTGCCCATCAGAGGAGCGAGCAGATCGGTGAACTCGGCAAAGGTCGCTTCCCGCTCCACCAAACTCTCCACTCGCAGGATGTAGTCCTTGATCGTGGAGAGTCGCAGATCCCAGAGCGGTTCGCGTGGCTTCTTCAATCGATGGTGAAGGGATCGGAGGACCTCGAGGTCATCGAACCGGACGCAGTTGTAGCCGGGATTCAGGGCGTTGAAGGCCTCGCGGTCGTCGAGAGCACGATCGTAGGGACAGCAGGTGGGAGGAGGAACCACCAGCGGAGCCAGAGCTCCCAGGTGCGTGGTCAGCTTGTCCATGGCCACCGCGTCCGACTTGCAGATGCAGGCGCACTGGCACTCGAGCAGCTTGGCCATGTAGTCCGCCGGCGGGGAGCAGCGTCCGTGGAGGCGGAGCAGCAGCGACTCCTGCCGGCCGCAGAAGATGCGCGGCTCCACCTGGAGCAGCCAGAGCTCCACGGACATGGCCACCTTCCGCGGCTGGTAGAGCACCGTCAGGTTGCGGGTCTCCCCCTGCGACAGCCGGAACCCCTCGAGGTCGAGGTAGAACTCGTTGTCCCTGGCCAGCAGCAGGGAACCCCGGTTGTAGTAGTAGGTGCTCTGCTTCCAGGTGAAGGAGAGCATCTGCCTGCCGATATTCGTCAGCTGCAGTATGTGCTTAACCCTCCGCTGGAAGGGATCGCACCTGAACCGGGTGACGATCTCGTAGCAGTCCTTTATCCCGCCGGTGTCGCCTTCACCCGGAATGTAGTCCACCCCGTTGACCCGCAGCCCCACTTCGGGCACCACCACTGGTTCCTGGGTCGACTGGTCCTCCGTGGCGCCGCAGGACTCGCAGGACACGCACTCCTCGGAGCAGATGGGCGTACTGTCGCTGTTGGTCACCGAGTGCATGGAGTCCGCCTTCACCAGGATGGTTTTCGGCGGAGGCTTCAGCTTGGCAATGCCCGTTCCCTTGACCTGCAGACTGTCCAGATCGGGAAAGAACTCCACCACGTTCTGGATGGCCGGGAAGCGCTGCTCCAGCCGTTCGTCCAGGAAATCCGACTGTAGGAACCCCGGCAGAGCCCTCTGCTCCAAGGCCTCCTTGCCCAGCAGCTCCCGCTTGCTGACATCGGGCAGGCCTATGATCTCCACGTCCTTGTAGCCCACCCTTTCCGCCTTTGGGGGCGTGGCCTCCAGGCCGGGAATCCTCTGGCAGGTGCAGGGGTCCTGCTGGTCCTTGAGCTTGCCCACCTGCCCACCCGCCGCGGCCATCAAGTGCTCGCACTCCATGCGATCCGCGTAGTCCAGCAGCCGCTTCACCGTCTGCCCGTCGCGGTTGTCCAGCGTGGAGCGGCGGTTGAAGAGCACCTCGCTGGCCAGCTTGCCCGTCTCCTGCTGGACGCGCTTCTGCATCTTCCTGCGCTCGAGCAGCACCTCCTTCCAGTAGCGCAGCCGGCGGTCGACGTGCGGCTCCCGCTCCTCGCGCGGCCAGGGCTTCTCGGCCAGGTGGCAGGAGGAGGAGGTCTCCGGGAACTCCCCGCGGCGCTCCTTGAAGATGTCGTTCAGGATGTCCTCCACCATGCGCTCCGTGTACTTGCCCATCGGCGAGGCGGCGTTCAGCTGCGCCTGCGCCACCATGCGGGAAGTGGGCACCGACAAGGACGAGGGCAGCGACACCATGTTGGCCCTCGTGAACCTGGAGGCGGACTCCATTGTCTTGCGGGTGAACGTGGAGGCCGTCGGGTTGGACTTTGGGGTCTGCACATCGATCAGCATGTGCGCACTGGTCGCCTGCGAGTCTACCTTTTTGGGTGTGTCCATTTTGTGGATTTACATGTAGTAGAAAATATACAACCGATGGACAAGTTTTCCCTCTAGAAATTATAACGAACCAGAGGCACTCGCTTCCAAGCCAGCTAAGTAAGACCCCTTTGTTTTTCGGTGAGAACTAAGCTTGTTGTTATTTCCGAAACAATCATATCCAAATACCCTGCTTAAGCTAAGATTATACGTTCCCCCAATAACTAGATTTAGTTTATTTCTAAATAGATTTCGCTTGTCCTAAATAATAGAAGGTCGCTGCTTGGTGGTGTATCGTTAAATAAATTGAATTCGATAAATAAATCTTACTTTTACTACAGTGCTCTTTAGCACACGCAGAAATGGACAGTGAAGATGTTCAGATAGTTAAACCACTGTTTTATGATTAAACCAGTGAATAGCATTCGTAAAAGTTTAATTGAATAGAAAAGTAAACCGTTTGATTCCAGCTAAGTGGCAATTACAGTTTTACATTATTCCACACATTCAGCGTACTTTTCCACAAAGCAAGTGGTTGAGAAGTTGGAAATCAATTTGATAAGCTAGAAAATCCAGTTAATAAAAGAGAAAAACTACTCAAAGCATTGTAAATGTTAAACCGTTTTACTTAAAAATATAATTATCTTTATTGTTAACTTCTGAAGAACTGAGTGAATAGAACTGCGTTTCCAGGTGCCTTTGATGGTAGTTTCATAGTGTAAAGAGGGAAAAGGCGCCTCGGTGCAATCCGAAGACTGAATCCTAGTCGGCGGTGCTCTCGATCACGGATACAATGTCCTCGACCGCATTGCAGAGCAGATCGTAGGTGTGCATGTAAAGCGAGTCCTTCAGGTACTTGCAGGACCTGACCGTCTTTGAAATGGTTTCCACTATATCCTGCTCCTCGGACGATTCTGACAGACGGCGCAGGCCTTTCCTCGGGGACACTCCTCCGCTTCTTGGAAGGCTGGGATGCTCGCCGAGGCGCCGAAGGAGCTCCAGTTTGAAGAACTGCTCATCCAGACCCCAGGCCATGGCCTCCCACTCGTCGATGGTGCTGCTGATGGTGCCGCGCACGTAGATGAACCTTGCCTTGTCCCGCTCCGATTTGTTATCCAGGATGGCGAAGGGCGAGCAGCTGTTGCACTTCATCGGCTGGAGCAGTTCCACCAGTTGGTTGTGGAGGCTCTCGCGCAGGAGGCGACTCTCCTGCTTGCCGATGAAGGTCCGCAGGGACTCGATGGTCAGGTCCCAGGGTCGATCGCGCGGCTTCTTGGCCAGCGCATAGAGATCCTTGAGGGCCTCGAGGTCCTCGTACCGTTCGCAGCGGTAGGAAAAGTTCTGGGCGTTGAAGACCTCGCGCTCGTCGAAGATCCTTGTATAGGGACACAGCAGGGGAGGATTCTCGATGATCGGAGCCAGGCCCGCGTGCAGCTTGATGAGGACCTTCGCCTGCAACTTCTGCTGCTTGTCCACCAGCAGCTTTTGGTGGGCCTCGAGGCGCCGTTGGAACAGAGCCGGAATGGTGCACTGCCCCTGGATGATCACGTCCAGCCGACGGGTGCCGCAAAAGGGGGACCTGGCGAAGCACACGTTCCAGCGCTGCGTGAACAGACCCACTATCTCGGGCTGGAACATCACTCGGATGACTCGGCGGCCCTGCGGCTCCAGGATGAACTCGGTGCGGTCGAAGATCAGCTCGGAGTGCAGGGTCATTCGGTCGGATCGCAGGCGGTTTTTGGACAGCCAATAGACGTGCACCAACTTGGGACTTAGATTCTGGGGGAGTCTTTCAGTTAGTGAGTTGGCTACCAAATGGTTGTCACCAATATAGTAAGGGAACAAGTATTTAAAAGCTAAAAGTTAAACTCTCTATCCAGATTTGTGAGAATTACCCACACTTAATCAAGCTCAACAAATATTTGTCAATCACCTCCAACAACAATAGCAGGAAGCCTTTGTTGTCGTCCAATTTAAAATATCAAGTGCACCTGCAACATGCTTTTTGAAGGTTATTTTGACAAATTAAAGCGTTGGTTCCTGTTGATGTATACTATTTTAGAACGCGAAAATCAAAAAGAAACATTTCTGAATATACCCCTGACAACACAGATTACCTGGATGTCCAAAAGCACCTTGACCGAGCGTTCGTAAGGATCACATTTAAGCATCATGTTGATTGTTTTGCCAGGGGACCCGCTTAAGTTGCGATAATCGAGGAGCATGCCGTTGACCATCAGTGCGTTCGTGTCCTGTGGATCGTCCAGATCCTGTATCTGCAACTCGCCTTGGCCCCCCTTCTTGCCGACCTTTTCGGGTTCCACCTCTGGAGGAGCCTCCTCCTCGCCACCGTAGGAGAGCAGGTCGAGCAGATCCGCGTCCTCCTCCTCTTCGGAAGTGGAATCCCCGGTGAACTGCAGGCTTTCGCCGTCGTCGATCCTGGTGACCGGAGGCGACTTGGTGACCCTCTCCCCAACTGCCGGCGTGACTTGGAGCTTCTGGAGGTCGGGGGCGAACTCGAGCACCTGCTGGATGAACTCCTTCTTGGCCTCGAGCCGCTGGTCCAGGACCTTGGAGCGCTGCCACTGGCTCTCGACCGCGGTGGGAGGCACCTCGGTGGAGGCCAGCTCCTTTTGGGTCACCTGCGGCAGTCCCACGAACTCCACCTGCTGCATTTGCGGCTTGGCGACGTACAGCTCGTGAATGTCGCGGCAGAGATCGGGATCGCGGCGCGGCTTCAGCGAGTCCAAGGTGGCGTTCTCCTTCAGTCGAACTAGAGGTCGGGATCGGTCGGCGGAGTCGAGGACCCGCAGGATCATCCGCTTGCTGGCCTCGTCGATGGTCGCCGAGCGGTTGAAGAGGACGTCCTCGGCCCGCTTTCCAGTATGCTGCTCGATCCGCTCCTGGATTCGCCGGCGCTGCTCTAAAATGCGGTTCCAGTTGCGCAGCCGGGGGTCCATGTCCAGGTCCTCGTCCCCCTCCAGACACACCTTCTTGTGCGACTTCTGAATCGCCGGGCGGAACGGGTCCACGGAGGAGGACGATGGCTTCAGCTGGAAGTTCTCATCCTGCAGGACCTCGTTCAGAAGGTCCTCCAGGGTCTGGGCCGCCAGATAGTTGCTGGCATTCTGCTGCCCCTCGTCAGGGCTCATCACGCAGTTGTGAATGCTCGTATGGGATCCTCCTTCGTCCGAAAGACCATCAACCTTCGCTAGGGTGTTTATGGTAGATTTCAGCGTGCGTCTCATTTTCAAAGATTGCTTCAGTTTCGGAGTGTAATAGAGTGTGACTATCTGACAGAAAGTTCCTATACTGTATGAATCAGAGCTTATCACCTAAAACTAAGCTACAGGAAGCGTGTGCTTACTAAATTTAATTCGAAGGAGGTCGTGGGCATTGCTAGTTCAATAGCTAGTAGAGAGAAAATTCCTCACTTTGTTCGGCTCCCAGTAAATTGCAATTTATGAGGCTGGCTGTTGTGCTAATTCGCTAACAATCCCCACCAAACTGCTCCAAAAACCTGATAGGAAAACCCGGCTCGTGTGACAAGTCATCGTAATTTCCGCCCAGGCAGTTGGCTCGAATTCGAATTTCCCTCGCCATTTACCTTAGGACTCAATGGCATTGACGTGCCGCCTTCACACAATTCAAAAAGTTGTTAGAAGTTGTTGTTTTTTTGGCTGTTGCTTTTGCTGTTTCTGTTGATGTTGATGTTGCCATTGTGACTGGCAGTGCCAACAAAGAGAAAGGAGTCGCCGGGGCTGTCGTATGTCAACTTACCTGAAACGAGAAGAGGAGAAATATTAAATTGATTTATACACAAGTCATGTGCGAGCTTGCAGCAACTGAATATGAACTATTCCTTATTTATGGACGGTTCAAAGGCTCATTAATTATGTCATCTGTGGTTTGGCTGGAGGTCGAGGTGGAGCTTTAATGTGGTTTGGGGTTAGACGTAGCCAAGGATTTGCCCCGTCCGCTGGAAGGGGGAGGCGAAGTGAGGTTTTCCATTCGAGGAACAAACTTTTTGCTCAACAAAAGGGCGAAACACAGAAAACAGTCGAGCGAAACAAAGCCATATCAATTACCCCGGCAACGAACCGTTCAGAAGTATAAAGTTATTTAGCCCGAACCGCTAAGGGAGGGACGGGATCCTGGCCAAGAACAAAGGCCACAAACCGCAGAAAGGAAGCCGAGTAGGGACTGATAGTGGAAATGGGAGTGGGCCCGAGCTGCGGAAATGCAGCGCATTGTTGGCAATTTCAATACTCATCATTATTACGGCGGCTGGAAGCCCTCGAGTGCATGTGCTCCATCTACGTGCCGGCGAAATGCAATCAACATATTGTAATTCAGAAATGCATATTGAGAACGTGCAAAAGATACTCGTACTTGCAACAATGCTGATTCTGCCACTGCCACTGCCACTGCTTCTGCTGCACTTAACGGCCCGCCGGAGGAAAACAAAACGAAGCCGTGCCAAAAGCAGGGGACATTGTTGCCGCCGCCTCAAGTGGATCCAGCGTAAAAAAAATCTGGCAGCGTTTGCATTTTGATTTCCCATCTCGCATTCTCTCAAGCAACGCATTTATTATTTACCAGCCAGCAACAGGCAGCAAGAAGCCAGAAGCAAGTTGAAAACAGCGAGCTGCAACTCAATTCCGCAGACTCATGCTGCAGTTGTCAACGACTGCGCCGAAGAACCGAAGACCCTTGCCCCCACGATTCCCCACTTCTTCCAGCTGCATGTTGCATACCACTTGGTGTTGACAGTGAGACAACAGCACAACGGCAACAGCAACTCGAGACCCAGACGCCAAATGTGGCGCTCGTTGAGTGAAGTCGGACTGACGGACTGACGGACTGACGGACGGACGGACTGACGGACGGACTGTCAGACAAACAAACCCGTACAATCTGTTTGTACACTATCAATGCAAAAACCATGATGGATAGCGCGGAGTCAGAGTCCTGTGCATATCAAAGACATTTAATTTGATTCCTCCTTAAAGTAAACTTCATACCCTTGAGCCTTTTGCAAGCGATATCATTTACTATAAGAAGTAAATGTATGTTTCAATGTATAAACTATGGGCTATTAGACAATTTTAAAGTAAATTTAAGAACAACCTTAAAATTTTGGATTCCCGACTTTTTTTTGGAGGTTTGTATTATCTAAAAAAATGTATTTCTTCTAAGGTTTAGCTTAACTCAAACACATCGAAGAGAATCAAGTTTACGAGCTAAGCATGTTCGACATTTAATTAACACAACGCTTGTCGATATATGATCCAAAACTAAAGTAATAAAAGTACCCATTGAAAGTATATAAACGGTTCAACTATGTTCAGAAAAATGCAAATTAGCAACTTAAGAGGTTAGAGCTGAAGCATAAACCATACAAAAGTATTTTAAGATTTTACCATGCCTCTTTCACTATTCTAAACTATATTTTGTGCCTGTTACCTACTCTTTAACAAAGCAGTATACCCTTTTTCTATACAAACAAAGGGTATAATAAAAATACATTTTAAATTTTATTGTTTTTTTTATTTTAAAATCATGTTGGGTTCTGTTGGACTTAATTTTCATTCAAGTACCAGTACAGAAGATGCCAAAATTTTGATTGACTTGAAATTGAGTTGATTAAAATTTTAGTTGATTTCTTTTAGTACATCTCTATTAGCAGTTAATGTTTTTAAGGCTTGTAGGTTATTGACTTAATTTCTCTCAGTTGCTTAATCTTAAGCAAATGATTTTTGAAGATCATCTTCAAGATACCTCCTGCTATAATGCAACTTATTATCGTTATGTTAGCGTTTAGCTGATATACCCGCCAACTCCCATAAAAACAGGGTGCTCAAGATACTAAAACGAATTTATTTGCGTTCGGTTAGTTGCTGCCCGACATGCAAATGCTGTTCGCCGCATTGATGACGCCCATAATAATCAAATTTTTATTGAATGAATTGCAAGCTGTTAAAACGCGAAAATATTTGTCAAGCGGCGAGGCCAAATCCATTGAGGTTTCCATTGGCCGGACACGGGACTTGTTCGGGCAGTCCGGATCGGGCGGGTTCGATCGCATGTGTGGCCATAAAAGTGCGTTACAAATAACAGCACTTTTATTGAATAGTGCTGTAAAGACAAGTGCGCCCGCTGCCTTGGACCGTTAGAGAGGTCTGGTGCAATCAAATTCGAGGCGATCACTGCGAAAAACTCACTAGGAGTTTCATGCGGCTAACTCAGATTTAATTTCCTTTTTTTGTAAAAGGGAAACTAACCAAATTCGGTCTTTCAATACTATCGATGTTTTATTAGACATTATTTGAATAAAAATGTTAGTTTTAATTGTGAAAAAAGTGATTGTTAAATGTCCCGCCTTGTATTACAGTTTAAAAATACTGCAAAAGTTGAAAACACTCATTAACCAATCTACAGTACATACACTTAGGATCAAATTGTTTAGAAGAATATAGATAACCTACGCTTTTACCTTACAATGGATGCCATTGTATAGAGAATTCTTTGAATTTCATTCTAACAATGAGAGTTTAAATTTGCAATCCAAACATTCTGTCGGAAATGTTCTTAGAGTTTATATAACCCATTGTGTTTTGATAGATAAGTATTCAATTTGTCAAAGTAAATAAGAAAAATAGTAGTAATGTATTTACATCAACCAAATCGCTAGGAAGTTTTCTGTAAGTCTTTCAAATCCTATCGAGAATAAAACTACATTGCCATTTTCCCCCCTTTTTCACAGTGCAGACTGAAACTCGAACGCAGACTTGAAAATGGTTGATTCGAGTTAATTGCTGTGCAATTTGTGAGCAGCAAAATGGAATGCGCTGTCAAATCAAACCCGAAGCACTTAATTAAAACTTATTGAAGGCAATCGCCAAATGTGGCGCTGGCCACTGCGCTCCTAATTGCATAAGCATGTTGCTGCAGTCGCAGTGTTGCATGTGGCACGCTGCAAGCTGGATGCTGCAAGCTGAATACAGCTGCCGGGATTCGTTTGTTTACCTGACTTCGGCGGACTTGATGATGGCCTTGGGGGAGCGTCCCAATAGTTGGGGGCGGGGGGCACCCACTGGCGCAGCACTTGATAGTTGCCCTCCAGCAGCGCCATGCCCTCGATGACCTCCTCGTCGGAGTCGCCGTCGTTATTGGGTCCGCTGGCGTCGTTGGCGTTGCTGCTGCCATTGTTGTTGCTGTTGCTGTTGCTGACTCGGCCATCGCTATCGGCATGCAAATTATCAAGCGAATTGTTCATTGTTTCGGCCGGAAAGCAAAAACCGGGGAAAAGCACTAGACTAAAATTTTGGCGCCGCTTTCACTGGCACTTCTCTTCTACGAGAGTCGCGGATTTTGCGGGCAAACAAAGATGCGCACTGCCATTTGCGCTGACTCACAGATACAAACACTGACACACTCTCACGGGCACACACACAAAGAACTATTCCTTCTCCGGGAGGAAGAAGCAGCAGCAAACAATAACAAAGGCGGCCGGCAGAAAGGCAAAGATTAAGTTTAACTCGAGTTCACATTCGCGGTCACATTCTGTTTTGCTGTTTTGCTGGCACAGATTCCGCGAATTAGCGATTATTTCCCCACTTCGATTCCGCTTAAAGGTATCTGCGTATCTGTTTCTGGCAACTGTGTTCCTTATCAATCGACGGAATAACGGGAATTTACGCGGAATCGCCGGTCGGAGCGCGTGGCCTCCGCTCGCGTTGCACTCACGGATGGTTCTTCCTTCTAATCGGCGAAATGCTCGTTGCGTTTGTTTTGGCACGACAGGATTGACAAGCACGGCGAAAACCCAAACACATCGCACAAAGGCTCACCAATACCGCGGCACTCTCACACACACACTCTGAAGACTCACACACACACACACCGGAGGGTTAATATCTGGCACTCGCTTTTGCATCCCTTGTCGGCGGAAGAGAACTCGCCCCGGGTTCTCCTTCGTCCTTGGTCCTGCGATTTCTCTGCTTCAGTTTCAGTTTCAGTTTGGGCCGTTCGCCTTGCGATTGCCGGCTTTTTCCTTCCTCTTTTTAGTGTGTGTGCAAAATAAGGGTTCGAAATGTAATGTTTTTATGTCTGATTTCGTTTTCCCAGATTGTGGTGGTGTCGGTGGGTCGCCTGGTCGGCTGGTCGGGGGGTGGTGCACGGAGGTGGGCGCCCGTTCGATGCACGCATATTGTTGAAATTATGTTGCCAAGAGGTGTGCAAGGGGGGTTGGGATGGTGTGGGACCAGGGGAAGGTGTGCAAGAGAGTGGGCTTAATGTTATAAAAACGCTTTTAAACAGTGGTACGAACATTTTTAGAAGATATCAGAGAAATGCCCGTGGAAGGTATTAAAAGTATTGGTAAAGGAACATAAAATTTTACGTTGAATATAGTAAGCTTTTATTCGCATTACTAAATGTACATAATTTACAGTAAAAAGAAAAAAAAAAACATGTTTAAACAACAAGAAATTAAGTAAAAAGTATTCAGAAGTTATTCAACAAAAAGTGTTAAATTTATAAGTAAATCTTTCGCCAACTCTGACTTTCTATTTCTTTAAAGACTAATCATACCAATCATAAAAGCAAATCGTATATTTTTTTGTAACCTATTATTTATATTTAAATATTTCCCGAACCACTGTGCTCAGTTGAAACTTATACCCATTAAAGTCTGGCGAGCACGATCCCCGTGACCTCTCACACACACTCTCGCCGAGACCCTTCGCCGCTCACACACACAAACGCACAGAAAGGAAACTCGAACCGGAGCGAACAAACCCCAAAAACATTGGCAAACGAACAAAGGACGAAAGAACGAAAGGAAGCGAACGCTCGAACGTATGCTCATATTTTGCTACAAAGAGACTCTCTTCTCAGCTGCGATTCTTAGTCTCTCTCTTTCTCCCTCTCTCGAGGACTTCTGCTCTCGTGATTGCCAGGTTTTTTAATTCACTCACTCAATTTGAATGTCGTTTGGCCGCCGGCTGTTGTTGTTGTGGAGAATTCACCCCTAAGCGTCTTCACGGTAATTTGAACACGTGCCGAGCAGCTGAGCGAGTTGGGGGGTGGTTGGGTGGCACCGGTCACCCAAAAGCCACCCCTTGCAACAATCCAGCCAGACAGTCCGGCGATCGTTAAATTTTATGATTTCATATACCGCTTGCATTCCTAACGGGACAGACACCTCGTCCAGTTGGAGAAGAAGAGCTTTGCCGGCAATTAACCATCCAAAGACGAAAGAGTTGGCCGGAGGCAACTGTACTCGACTTATCCCCCCACTAAATGCAGGCCGAAACAATCAACTTGGCAACACTCACGAGGCCCCAGGGAATAGGATGCACAATCACACACTGGGCAAAAAAATTGCTCAGCTCACAACTGTAACTGCCTTCAAAAGATACAAAGTTTTGGATGCTTCGAAACTTCAATTTACTTTCATGTACACTCTCTTATTTAGAAAAAATAGTTTTGGTATATGGTTCGTTTGAAGATATAGAATCGCAACTGAATTTATAAGCTTAACTTTTCAAAAAAATACTTAGTAAGCAAGCTTCGCTACATAAAGCAAATATAAACATTAAAATATTAACTTTGAAAACAGAAGAGAAGAAAATGTTGCCCCCTTCCTGAGCTCCAGATTTTATTGCTTAATATATAAACTTTCTGACCATAAAGTTTTCTAGTATTTTCCTTTGAAAGCACCTATTTTTTCTCGGTGTCAGCACGGGAAAAGTGAAAGCTCCGATGGGTTACGCTACGGTATTTAATGTGCAAATACCCCACTCTCGGTGGCACTCAACACCCACTGACCCACCATTCTGTCGTCGCAAACAACAACAAATTGCGTCGTTTGGCAAATCAACCCTGCAGACAGGACAACAAACATGCATATCCACCAGCAGAGTGGGTGGATCGTGGGTGGTGGTGGGGCAATAACAACCGACACTTCAACAGCCGCACACAATTTCCGCTTTGGATACAGGGCCTTAGATTAAAGCGAGCCCTCCTCAGGATTTTAATTAAAATGCATCTGCCGGGGTTCTTGGTTTTCGTGATGTGAGTCCTTGCTGTCATTAGCAACATGTTGCTGGGAGCGGCCTCAGCAGCGAACAGAGCAACATCGCAGCCAATGACATTTGTGTAATTTAATTTTATTCATTGCATAACTCACATAGTTAGCAACTCGAACGGTTTTGTCGAGAGAAAAGGGCTGACACAACCCCAGGAGATAGGAGCACACGTGCAAAAATACGTCCCAATATTGGCTTTAAATTCATTCAGGAATTGCAGATGTCCTGAAATCTTTAATTGTTTTGTACAAAGCTTAAAACTATTTTTTTTTTATAATCGGTTTTCAAGTTCTGCTGAATAAAGAACTAAGCTACAATACATATATAGAGCAGGTGTCAGCAAATTCGACTTTAAATTCAAAAGTACTTAAAGTTTTTATGGATCTTATTTCACAGAGAACTGATTCAAGATTTTTCTCAGTATGCCCACACACGCTCCACTTCAGTTATGAGAGTCGGCATAAAAATAATTATATAAACTTTATGCCCTTGCCGTCTGGCAGTTCTTCGACGGGTCTTTCCACCCTCGATAATGTCGCAATACGCCCACGCAAGCCGCTTGCTGCACCACCGCCCCTTAACCCACCTCCTCCCCCTTCCCTTCCCTTACCCCTCAACCCTCAACCTCGGACAAACCGCACAGTTTTGAAAGCAGGAAAACCGAGAGCGGTGTAAACATTCTGCCCGCCGGCGTTCTCCCCAGCTAGACGCACACACACAAGCACCCACACACACACCGGTCTCTGGGTCGGCTTTAACATGATTTGTTGGATTTGGCGAAAAAGATTTCCTAATTCCATTTGCTAGACGGGTCTACGGTCCATGACTATTTTCGGGGGTGAATACCCAACTTTGGCAAGGTTTTGTGCCGCTGCAAACTTTGAATTCGGATCGGTGCACTAGAATTTGATCGGATGTAATGGGAAATTAAATTTGCCAATATGTCGGGTTGAAACACAGCCATTTCGATTTAAATTAACTTAATAGAGTTATCAGAGCAATAAGTACTACTCTGCGAACAAATATAATTACATTATGGCAGGGATTGAGTGTCATAGTTTTTGTTATTAATCCTTATACAAAATATATAATTTATAGCACTCACATTTAACTACTAGAGAATCAATACAAATTGCAGAACTAAATATGCAAATGCAAAATTATGCATTAAATTCAGTGTGATTTTGAGCAAACAGAAATATTGTATTAATAAGTTTTATCAACATTCCATGAGACACGTTCAAGAAGTGACGCCCCACCTTGAATTTCAAATTTCGAAATGACAATATCAGACAATATCAGTTGCTGTTTCCCATCATTACCGAAAAGTGCCAAAGTGAAGTAGGCCCGAAATCAGGGGCGTTGTAACCAGCTCAATTACAATTTCGGCTTGTACCAGTAGTGGCTCTGTGGTCTTGGCCCGTCTTGGCCCGCAGTTGAGCATTTCATTAGCGGGCTGTCTGATATTTCCGAACACTTCATTACGGGAGCGCTATTAGTTGTCGCTGTGACTTTGATATGGCCATTGTTGTGTCTTCCTCGCATTAGGCCCTGTCTGAGGTTGTGGGAACTCCCGGTTGATGGCCCACACAGAAGCGGTCATAAAACAGGAGAGAGTACTTGACGCTAACTACTCAGCTTTTTGGTCACCCAAACGAGTTAGTCGATCGGTGGGTCGTTACTCCCGTTGCCAAAAAAAAAGAGTGAAAAGGTTGGAAAGGCGGATGGATGAGCATATGCAAATGTGGAACATATTGTTTGGCAACTTCCTAGATCTGGGCCTGCTCGTGTTTATTTAAAGACTCTCCACGCCTCGTTGGACGAGCCACATGTTGACGAAATCCGTGGCCAGGGAACCACATCAAAGTAGCTGGAAACTCAGGCGAAAGCGAGCATTTCGAAATGGGAAGCCATGTAAGAATTCCAGTTAAACGTTCTCCTCTCGAGGCGGTGTACTAAAAATATATACATTTTCATCCAAACAGACCCAGTCATCGCTGGCGGCCAAGACCAAAACTCAAATAGACCTGGAACACATTTGATGCCTATTTGTGTTTGCCTTCGTGTTTGTTTATTATTAAAATCAGCTTATTTGCACTCATTTCGACTTCGGAGCAGTGCCCACGGGCCATTCGGAATGGGTTTCGTTCCGGCTGAGGGGCAGGGCAGGGTTACCCAGTATTCCGGATCGGGTTCATAAATATGCAAGTCATTAATAGAAATATGATGTACCCCAGGCACTTGCCGTCCTGTCCTGTCCGCTCTCATCAGAGTCGGAAGTTGGCAGCAACCCTCTGGAATCGAGGAGTGGGTGGATTCGGTGATGGAGTGACAGGCTAAGCGATCCACTGGGACCGGCGGGTTAACCGGGGAGAACTGCCTGCACCCACTCACAAATCGAGTCAGAGTTATGCTTCATTTGATTTAACACAATCGGTTTGACTCTGCCGTTGTTGCTGTTGTTCGTTCGAGCCACGTCAAGGCATTTGATGTTGCCAAAAATGGGTGTTTGGGCTGGGCTTCGTCCTTTCAGCGACAATTGGATTAGGCCCAGGATGGCATTGATTTGTCCTGTGTGGGGTGACATGTAAACGAGCGCTCTTCAGGCATCGGCACTTAGTGTTGCCTCGGGGCAGGAATCTGGGACCCAGAAAATGCAATTGCTGTTAGAAGGGCGAGTGGCAATCTTGTGGGTTTGAGATTCCCTTCGCAGAGTTTTGCAGACTAAAGGCTTTACCCCAAGGTTATTTCACGAATCGACTTAGAAATTTAAACGTGTACTGAGTTTATATATTTGGTAAATACATGTAATACAAACCTAATCAGGCACTGGTGGTCCTTATAAATCGCTGTTGTAATAAACTGAAATGTTTTCAGTTCTAAGACACGAAAACATTCGAAACTCTTAATTGATTGCGATTCGAATCTTATCTGGTTGATCTTGTTACAGATTCGAGAGAGGGAAACCAGAAAATCTAGTTTAATAAATAAATTATCCAACTACGTCGACACCGCTCCACATGAAAGTACCTTTGATATTCTACTCGTACATGATTTCAACGCCATTACCCCGCTCCCCTGGAAATCTATAGCCACAATCTATCGCCCGATCTGCCCGCGGCCAAATGCAATAATAAACACATTGTCTTTTCGGGGGCAAGGGGCTTTCCTTTGAGTTTTCCAACCCGATCCAACGCCCCACCCACCGATCGGCGGGCAAACGCTAATATTTCCGCTATTGGCAGGGATTTCTTTCACTTAACCGCGGGCCACTGCAACTTGCACATGTTTTATTTTCCACCGCCACACTTTGCTCTCGGCCCGCTTTTCGTTTTCCCCATTTTCCTTCGGCCTATCTCTGTTTTCTGTTTTTTATTGACAGGCTGCCGCTGGCCAGCGGCTGCAATTGCAACATCCGCACATGTGGCCAGCCAGCAGATCTACTACTACTTCTGGCTCGGCTTTCCTGTTTTCCTTGCAACACAGCAGCAAAGCAGCACAGCAGCATTGTTATTGTTTATTGATGCACTACTTTGCGCTATTTTCGTGTGGCAACTGAAAGGCAGCTCCAGCAGATGGCGATGGCATGCTAGTGGGCGTTCGAGTGGAGTCGACTCGACTCGAAAAACGGAGAACTGCGGCCAGCAACTAGAAACCAGAACCCGAAGAACGAAGAACGAAGAACAGTTGCAGTTGCAGTTGCAGTTGCAGTTTTTTTTTGTGGCCAGCTCTTAAAGTACTCGTAAATAAATTGTTTCCCAACTCGGCAGCAGATGCAGATTTAACGAGCTGCCTCCGAAAAAAGAAAGGAAGGCGACTTTCAATTAGCTGGCTGGGTTTTGACATTGCTCAAATTACACAACGATGGCGGGACGGAGCTGATTATTAGACTTTTCAACTGCAATTGTCAACGGAGCCGAAGTTTTATTGAATTGTCAAGTTGCAGGTAGTACTGCCGATGTGCCTGCAACTGCCACCGTTGCTGTGGCCTTTTCCTGCCAATTACTGCTACTGCTCCTGCTGTTGTTTGGCAATTTTCAGATACTTTTTCTTCAATTACGTATACGACCTGGTTGCTTAGATCCCCGAACCTTCCCTTTCCCAGCGAACTCTGGGCCGTTTCTTTCGCTTTATGTCGCATGTAATTAGTCACGATGTTGGCAGCAGACACACTGCAGGCCAAGCTGATGCTGCTGTCTGGCTCTGGCTTTTGCTTTGGCTTTGGCCTGGGCTCTGGGTGCCATTCCCTGCACTCGATTCTTGCAACTTGCGACTTGCAACTTGTGACTTGCGACTCTTGACTCTCGACTCTCAAACTGTCGACTGTCGAAGCCGCCTGTCTTTGTTGTTTGCCGTCGCCATCGCAGTGGCCATTGCCAGCGCAGCTCAGAGCCGGCCAGCTAAGCAAACTGCGGCCCAATCGCGGAAGTGTGAATTGCAGCCTCTCCAGGCGGCCCAGCTGCAATTTATGTTGTCCTCAGAGCAAACTGCAGCGTAATTAGGCCAATTAGCCGATAAAACTGCTCATAAATTACACAAAAACTCCTGCAATTTGCCGCTGTCATCCTGGACTTTCCATCACCAGTCCGCAGCCTCATTTAACACATTAGAGGAGCAGCCGGCGGAGGAACTTCCATGGTCTACGGACCCATGCGGTGCTGAAATAATCGAGTATTAATCAAAGCACAGTTAATTTTCAAATTGGAGGGGATGGCACGCCGCCTGGGAGGAGGCGAAGGGGAAACTGGTTTCTCGGCCCCAGCCCAAAACTTCTGCCAACTCATTACGCGCCGACATCAAATCAAATACGAAACAGAAACAGAAACCGAAACAGAAACACATATTTCGGCTTCGGATCTGTGGAGTTCGTGTTTCTTTTTCCGTGAGCACTTGAAAACTTGTACTGCTGCGTAATGCTCCCAACAGCAGAACAACAACAGCGCGGATAGGGTTTTCGAAAACAGTTTCTTGTTCCATCACTTCGATGTTTCATTTCGCTCTCCGCCGACGAGTTCGGCGGAGTCTCGCACTTGAGACTCTCCATATCGCGCACTTGAATCTGTTACGCAAATGTGCGTAATGCGCACGAACTCGGATGGATAAAGCCGGGGATACAAATCGAGAGTTGGTAAGAGCCGGGGGGAAGGGTAGCGGAATGGGAAAGGCCTTCGGCCGCCGCTTTTGAAGGCGCGTGGGCCTTGACAACGGCTCGGAGTGAGGAACTTGAGCTACCTACCAAACTCAACCTCGACGACAGCCGTAACTCCGGCGAAACCTCAAGTGCCCTCCGAGTGGACCAGGAGAATAAAGCTTACAAAATGTTGCCCATAACGCTGAGTTTGGAAACCATTTACTTCGAGTTCGTCGCGCTCTGCGGCAGGAGGAACACGCCCAATAAAACTCTTGCCGAGACTCACACATGCACCCACTGAAGGCAGTAGATCAGCGGTCGAAGAACTTTGACATTTGCAATTAGCCATAAATTCTTGGTAAGGCAAGAGGTCTTTTAAACGGACTGAAGTTCTGAAAAACTACAATTGTTGTGTGGAAAAATGTGGAAATAGTTGTGTGAGTTACTTTTTAACAAATATGTTTGATATAAACAGCTGTCCTTGGTTTCTATATGTTTGTTGATAAAGTCGTCATGGGCTTTTCAACTTATACTTATCATCTGAGATACCAATGAGTATAAAAGGGAATTGTTTTCTGGTTTAATATGTGTCATACAATTTCTTTTTATTTCCACATGTATATCAGTGTTTTGTATAACTCAAAAATAATGAGAAATAATTTCAAGAGAATAGAGATTATCTTTAAATACGAGTACATAGTACTCACTTAGCGATTAACTTTGTTCCATATTCAGTTCATTTTCGGAATCAACTAATGCTTTTATTATTTTTTCTTATAATAAGAAATGTTACCTTTTTAATTGTTTCAAAAGGAGTTTATTGTTTACACATCCATTAAAATGATTATTGTTTCCTCCCAGCCCTGAGACCATAAACCGACTTTTCCTTTAACGACTTCGGGTTGGCGCTATAAAGCGTAGTTTATGCGATATTAATGATCCAAGTGCATAACTCTCAGGCGCAACATGAAAATCCGACACAAATCAAACTTTTGATTGCCCCGAGGGGCGGAATGCGGAACCAGCTCGACTCGAGATTGCCCGATTCCAGATTCCAGATCCCAGATCACAGATCCCAGAAGAGTTCAGTGCACCAAGTGCAAGAAGCCTTCAATTGGCTCCAATTGGGGATCATGTCGGGGAATCAATTTCGATTGTCAGGCCCGCGAAAGAGAGCGGCTGCCTGATTGACGGACGCGCTGAGACAAAGCCCGGCTTCCCCGGACAATTAATCCTGTGGCCAACTGCGATGGAGGGCGAGTACATAAATTCAATTTACGGCCAGCGGACCCCGCTGTCACACAATTTGCAATCAGCCGGGCCGAGAGCCCCGCGACATTGGTTTCGGCCGCAGAGCGCGACGTGTTGGGTAATTTGGAGAATTTATGACGGGCATTATGGCAACACTGGCTCACGCTGATCGCTCCACGTATTACCGCTGCCTGTGTGCGTGTAATTCTTAGAGCGGCCGCCCCAAAACCACAAACCAGTTTCATTATTGTACACAATTTTTACTATTTCTTACTATTTCTCCTATTTTTCCTATTTTCCCCCTCCTCCTGCGACTCTTTTCTTGTCGTGTTTTTTGATATTTATGCAACGCGCTCGGCTTTCCGATTACTCACGCTGCAAGAACCGCTCGCTGGTCGTGAATTTTGCAGCCAGCAGCTACCAACTTGCAACCGCATCTACCAGCTCCATAATAAGTCACTGCTAGAGATCCCCGCAAAAAAATTAGAGATGCCAATTATACAAATGGTCAGACGTCCGAGCGCGAACGCGAATCGGGCTTCGACTTCGATTGCGACTTTGAGTTTGAGTTTGATTCCAAGTCGCAGCCGAGACCGAGTTGGTGGTAAATTGTCAAAACGGTTGGGCGAGTGCTCTTGGCCAGTTTTCCAGTTTGACAGGCCGACAAAGGTGCGGCTTTCGAGGCGGAGAGCGATCGGGTCTCAGCTGGATTGCTGGATTATGGCAGCAATCCGAAACAAAAGCGAAAAGCTGAGCGCCGAGGTCCCTGACGCTTTTAAATTGGTTTCCTCGCTGGCTGGCTGGCTGGCTGGCTTGCTGGCTTACTAGCTGGCTTTCCAACTGCCTAAATGTCAAATGCAATTGTCTCGGGTGGATCCGCCAGCGAGGCTTTTGGGCGTTGCATTCGGCGAGTCCAACTTTAATTGCGAGCCGGGAACGAATGTCGGCCTCTCTGGCCAAATGCTAAAGTTGAAGGCGGCCTGGGTGTGTCGGCGCAAAGGGAGTTAAGTAGGAGTTCTTTATTCATCTAAGCCCGATCTACGGGACGGCTGGCTGTGCGTGCAGAATGCGAAATGCAAATGAGACTGGCGAGCGGCGGAGGATGGCCTGGCATTGCGTATACGACGCGTTGGACGGCACCTCCCCACAACCCAATTCAATTAAGTTGTTCGGGAAATTGGCTCTGGCTACGTGCTGGATTTCCCTCTCCCCGACAGCACTGAAGAAAACATTTTAGAAAATACAAATGTATACAAAAAATTACAAGAACCCAGATTGTATCTGTATATTATACAGACAACACTTTTCTGAAACAGTTCGCCATTACCGCCTACAAACATATGCTCATAATTACGCTAATTTGACTTCTGCCGACTTAATGGAAGCCCACTTGATTGAGTTCTTTTATATTGTAATGAAGGGAACGGAGCAGCTGCTCCGCTTTTTCGCAGTGTGCTGTTCTTGGATTTTGCAATGCAAATAAATCATCGTGTCGATGCATTTTGAGCCCGACTCTGCCGTGGAGTACGTGATACCAGCGCACCTTCGTGTCTGGCGGCCCGGCCAATTACATATTTGTCTTGGCTCTGGCCCAAGCTGGGTCCGATTCCCGCCCCGACTTTCCGACTCTCCGACTTTCTGACATTCTGACTTTCTTGGCCTGGCCCTGTTCGTGAGCAAGTGCTCTAGTTTCCCGCTTCCTATGTGGTTCTGGCGTACTACCGCGCGATAATACCGCAATTCATCATTATTTTCTAGTCGGCCGTGTTGGCTTTAGTTTTTCCCCTAATGAAAGGGTCCGCTTCTTTGATATATTAGCAAGTCGCGTAGTAAAAACATCGAATAAACAAAACGCTGTGCTGGTTAGCACCGGCTGCTTGGCATTAGCGGTTGGCTTAGCGGTTCTTCCGCCCGATTTGTGTTTCTGATTCTGATTCTGATTCCGAGTCCCGCTCCCCATTGTACTCCCATTGCATGCCCCAAAAGGGGCGTGGCGCGACCCCAATTAAGCGTTAACTGATTACAATTTTAACGGCGGAGCGAGGCCCGCCAGCCGAGATGACAGAGCCAGAGATTCGGGCTCATTAGCCCGGCTTAAATATATAAGGAAATTGCAGCAGAAGTTGGCCGAATGCAAATGCCAGCTCCACTGCCAGCGGAATGCGGCGATAAGCGGCCAGAAAATCCGCCGAGAAGGAGCCACAAATTTGCAAGCAGCAAATTTAGATCAATAAAGAACACGCAGAGTGCAGGCCCAACCCAAAAATGGGTATCGAACAATGGCCAGAAACCACTGCTGCCTGCTGACCTCAACTCCCGCACGAGTGTGGGTGTTTTGGCGGTGAGTGTGTGTGTTGGCCAGGTTCGCTCCCACTACATGTGTATGTGTGTGTGTGCTAGCCCATTATGGCGCCTAACATACGAGTGGAGAGTGGTGAGAGGGAGGGGGAGGGGGGAGGGAAGGGGGAGGAGAAGGTGAGAGGGGAGCAGGAGAACCGGCACTGGTCTCTCTGACATTCAGAATGATTGCATCACGAAGTACAAATTTAAACAGCGATTACCCCGCCCCCGAATCTTCAGCCACGGATGCTGTCCGTTCTTAAGGCTTGCAGTGAAAAATAAATTTGTATACGAAACTTAGAAAAAATGGAGGAGGTATTTCTAATTCTAATCTTATTCTTTATCTATTTTTAATATTATATTACGAATGAAGAGGACTTAACAACTATCAACTTCATTATCTAGTATAAGTATAACTTTACTCGAGAATAAAAAAGAATGTAGTTATTTAACTTAACTTATTTTTTAATTTTCTGCTAAGAAATTCCCAATAGTTCTTAGCAAACACCAACGCTTTTTCTCTACGTGCGAGCGGAGCTATAAAGAAGGAAAGGGGAGTTAAAGGCGGGCTGGCAATTTCTATAAACGCTGCTAAATGCACGAGCTGCGCAGAGAAGGAAAATGAAGAAAAGAAAAGGGAAGGGAAAGGAAAGGAAAAGGAAAAGCAATGGCTAGAAGAATGCCGACTATGATTAGGCGCAGGAAAATTATAAGCTTCCTTTATGTCGCTTTAATTGATGCTGCTCCGGATGCGGGGAATATCGGAGCTTTTCGCTCAGCTCGTTAACAACATGCTGCCAAAGACCAGCACAGATGCAAACTGAAAGTGCAAATATTGTGATGGTCGGTTCGCGACTTTATGATTCTAACGCCGTAATTATATGCAAATCGCGCCAGTCGTGCGGCTAGCGTGCAATTTAATGCGATTTTGTTGTAAGTGCCGCCAACGGACAGCAATCGCTCCTCATTTGCCACCTCCGCTCCGATCCCTCGATTCCCATCCCATCCGACTCTTCCCCCAGTTAATGGCCCACTGCCTCTCCGTCAACACGCGAATGTCTGAGTTGCAGCCAAGTTGCACTTGTGGTCGCCGCAGCAGCAACATGTTGCCGCTAATTGAGGCAACACGGCAGTGACAACTTGCAATATTTCCATGCGGTTTCTGTCACCACCTGCGGCTTGTGGTGCGGGGGTGTCTGGGTAATTGGCCAAGTAATTGAAGCCAATTGGATAGAATAGTTTCAAAAATACAAGCAATAAGTGTGGGCTTCCTCGAGCATCAAATCACATTGCAGACGGCTAAGTTAAAAGCCTGGCTAGCAAACAATTAAAATATATCAACGATCTAGGAAAATGTGCAACGTGCAGGTGATTTACAATACAATTCTTTACGATTTAATATCTGAGAGAGAACACTTTTCAAGTTTACACAAAATGTTTTTTGGTTCCCCCATTCCAACGATGAAAAGGGTTCAACAAAATTCTCTTCGTGTATTCGATTACTCACTTAAGTCAAGTGAGACCCAATCACTTAACATAAAAATTCAAATTGGTTTAAGATAAGCACTTATAAATGAATCTCAGGAATGCATTAAAGGTGAAATTTTTCGACTTCTTTGTAGAAACCCGATCAGTTCTCAATGCGCAATAGCCTTGTTTTTATTTTTGTGTGTTTTCACATCTCGAATATGTGGTTGATTCAACAGCTGAGTTTTAAACCTTTAATATAAATGTAAAATTGAATAAATTATTATTATTATTTGTAAAACTCAAATATCATTGAAGCATCAAAACAAAAGAAGGAAACAAATCCTTTAAGAAGCGTTCTTCTTACAAACATCTAATTTGCCAATATTCCCAGGCTACACAATTTAATTTTCATTACTAAAATCTCTCTCGTTTCTTGCCTACCTAAACCTCAGTAAATTATCTAATTACAGAGCATGAGCAGATTAAACATCTCATAGCTTAATACCCAACTTCCGCGGAGTCAGTTCACAAGCGGCTTTTCTGCTCCGCGTTGTTTGTTAGTGCTCAGATAATTAAGGCCCTGCGTTGACAGTTGGAAGTGGTTCTCAAAGCGATCTGGAAATGCCCCTGAATGCAGCTGGCTGCTCGGAGCCACCCATGCCATTCATACGGCCAGATCGGATCGGATCGGATCGGAGTGGGACACCTTCGGAACCCCTGCGATAAGTCTGAGGCCAGCCTTTGTTTGATCGGGCAAAACACCAGACGTCATATCAGCCAGGGCAAACACACACAAGAGCTGAATGGATGTGGTAGTGGTAGTGGTAGTGGTAGTGGAATTGGTATGGAGTGGAGAGGAGAGGAGGGGAGTGGGGTGACCCACCTGGTGCGGTGCAATTAACTCGGCTGCTCCTCCACTCCGCTTATCGATTGCATTCTTGCTTCTTGCCTCGCACTCATATCGCCGATGCACTCCGCCTGTGCCCCAATTTCCAGTGCCACGGGGGCGGGGGCGTGGCATCGCACTCTAATTGGAGTAAATTATGTTTACACATTCGGCCGCCGCAATTGGGTCACCGCAAACCAGATTGGGGAGGAGCGGGGGAAGTCGGGGGAAAGAGCTGATACGAAATGCGTTTCGTGTGCGGGTTTACATAATTGGGAGTGCAGGGAAGCCGAGGCTGTGTGGTCTTATCTGGGGATTCTCTTCCGCCGGCGGGGAATACTTAATTAGTTCTCGGGTCGGGCATTTAGAATGGAAGAGTTATCTAATGGGCTGCAGCAGGGAAATGTCAGCGGGAAAGTCGGGAGTTATGGCTCGCTGGCTGGTTGGCTGCGAGATAGAGCATCTGTGGATCAGAAATAGAAATAGACGGAAAACGAAACAGGTTTCCTGGCCGAATCTCCGAGCAGTGAGTCACAGTGGCGGCAATGAAAACTGCAGCTAGAATCGCGACCTACGCGAATCGAGGGTTTAGATGCCAGCGGCTTCGGGAAAAGTAGCGCCCCTCAGAAATGCACTGCATACGCGACGCCGAGTGTTTTCCTTTGTGCAATGCGAATCGGCGGGAATTTCCCAGTCCAGAAAAGAGAGGCTTCCGCCAGCAACTGAGGAGAATCGAAGCCGACTGTTTGCCCGGCTATCGGCTATCCGCTATCAACTGATGCTCAGTAGCTCGCTTCTGGACCGGTTCTCTCCACAAAGCTCCGCTCCGCCGTTCGCGATCGGTTTCGCAACAGTCAGTTTTGCATCGCATCTGAAAACGAGCTGATCGACGGTCGCAAGAACAACTTGAATCGAAACCGTTTTCAGCCAGGAGCAACCGATAAGAAACATGGCGAGCAGAGCGAGTGAGTTGTGGACGGCCACTCGATCTCCATAAGAACTGTACTCTAATTCAAGCTTATCCCGGTTTCCCTTTCCCAGCGATCCTTCTACTTCTCCTGGCCGCAGAATCCTTTGCGCAGTTCAAGCAGCCAGCAGCCAACAACTACTGGGCAAACCAACCCAGTGGCCAGCGACAGCAGCAGGTCACCAGGACGCGGACGGGCATCCAGAGGAGTCCTCAGGTTTTGGGCGACGTGGAGGAAGTGGACTTTAGGAAGCCGGAGCCGACCACCCCGCCGCCGAACAACAAGCCGCCGCCGGCCTTCAGCTACATGGACCGCTTCAGCGGGAAGCTCTTCCAGAAGATCGTGCGCCGGCAGCAGCAGCGCAACGTGGTCATCTCCCCCTTCTCCGTCCACGCCCTGCTGGCCATGCTCTACGCGGCGGCGGACGGGAAGACCGCCGAGGAGATCCAGGAGGCCGGCGTGTTCGGGACGAACGCCCTCAACGTGGCCATCGACTTCGAGCGGCAGGCCAAGTTCAAGGAGTTCGTGCAGGGCGCCGAGCTGACCCTGGCCACCAGGATCTACTACAACCGGCGGCTGGGCGGCGTGAACCGCAGCTACGACGAGTTCGCCAAGTTCTACTACGACGCCGAGACGGTGCCCGTGAACATGGCCAACGGCAAGGACGTGTCGGACAATGTGAACGCCTGGGTGGCGGACAAGACCAGAAACAAGATCCGCGAGCTTGTCTCGTCCGGCGACGTCGACGACCAGACGCAGGCGCTCCTGGTGAACGCCGTCTACTTCCGCGGTCGCTGGGAGCACGAGTTCGCCACCAAGGACACGCGGCCCATGGACTTCCGCCACTCCGACGGCCGCGTCTCCCAGGTGGCCATGATGGACAACGACGACACCTACGCCCTGGCCGACCTGCCCGAGCTGGAGGCCACCGCCTTGGAGCTGGCCTACAAGGACAGCGCCACGAGCATGCTCATCCTGCTGCCCAACCAGAGAAGCAGTCTGGCCAGCCTAGAGCAGCAGCTCGCCCGGCCGGAGTTCGACCTCAACCGGGTGGCCCACAGCCTGCGTCGCCAGCAGGTCCGCGTCCGCCTGCCCAAGTTCCAGATCGAGCTCGAGCAGGACATGACCGAGCCGCTCATGCAGCTGGGCGCCCGCCAGATGTTCTCGCCCAGCTCCCAGCTCACCAAGCTCCTCGACCGGCCGGTGCGCGTGGGGAAGGTGCTCCAGAAGGCCTACATCGACGTGGGCGAGGCGGGAACCGAGGCGGCCGCAGCTTCCAGTAAGAGCCAACCCTTCGAGGAGCACAGAACACAGAACACAGAACTAATCCATCCACTCCCCTTCCAGGTGCCAAGATTGTGCCCCTGTCGCTGCCCCCGAAGATCAGTGAGGTCACCGTGGACCGACCCTTCGTCTTCGCCCTCCGCACCCCCAGCTCAGTGCTCTTCGTGGGTCACGTGGAGAGCCCCACGCCGTGGATACACCAGCCCGAAGAGAGGAGCGAGCAGTACAACTACTAGTAGTAGTTCCATCCCCGGATGGGGAGCCTTGCAGCGTGCATTTGTCAAAATAACAATAAAGTAAAACACGTATTTATGGAGAACTGAACCTCGATAACCTCGCCGGGCTGATAAGCCCAATGCCAGTCCCATTGCGATTGCGGCTCCGATCCGGAGCAGCCGCTTTGTGCCTCTTCCCATTCGCTCGCTGAGACCGCTGGCTATTCTGGATTTCCAGAGCTCGGCCCGCCGGGTTTTCCCGCTTCTGTAAGTTGGCAAACCCGTTTCGCACTTACATACCTCCTGCCGCCTCGCCCCCAGTCGCATATCAAAGGCGGATTTCTCAATCATTTTTCAAACCCAGCGAAACTTCCTCATGAGCACTAGATCTGAGTGGAGCTCCCAGGGAAACCCGTTGTGGGGGCGGAGGAGGAGGGGAATCATAAGACTGCCGGATGAGTAATTGAAATACCCGCTGAAAGCTGGGCATAATTAATAGCGTTCGGCCAAGGTTGCGTACACTCCGCAAAAGAACGGAGTTCCCCGGAATTAATAACGGTGGCATTAATTAAATCTAGCAAAGACATCAAACATCAATAATAAGCAAGTGAAAAGTTATTTTTGGTTTAATCAATTTTTGATTGTTCAATTCTACAGATTACTATTTACATATTTAATATTTTTATATTATTTACTGCATGTGCTTTTTTTTTGAATATAAATTCCTAGAATTTTTAATGGAAATGAATCTTAATTTTATGACTTTTGGTTGAAAGACTTCTGAAATAATTATTAAAAAATATTAAAGATCTTTGCGTAAGAAATGAATGACTCGGAAAAAAAGCACTTTCCAGCAAATAATATTGATTAGCTCATCTATTTTCTTAGCGTAAAAGAAATATGAACTTTTTATGAAAGTGAATTCCCCATCTGGACTAGTTGTATAGAGAATACATATTAGTGTGATTTGCCTAAGACAGAACCACCAATTTTTTACTCTGCATGTGCTTCAATGTAGAATCGAGAGTGAGAAAGCATCCGAACTTGAAAATTGTCCGAGCGTGATAAGAAACTGGATAGAATCGCTGGCTCTCCCTCTAAACGATTCGGAGCTCTCTGGGAATTCGGAGATCTCCGCTCCCCATCGGATCGCTCCGGATCGCCGAGACCTTCGGCGCCGAGCTTTGGCTTTGGACCCCGCCAATCAATGACCTTAAAGCCTCGATATGTCGAGTTTCCATGAATGAGCGCGTAGCTTAGTTGCGTGTAAGCCACTGGATCATTAACACTAGTCGAAGCTCGGCATTCCCCAGCATGATCCACTGGCGCTTGCTTTCCGCCCTGTTTGTGGGGCTCTCCCTGGCTTGGCCGCCTCCAGTCTTCGCTGAGCTCTCGGCCAACTCGGCGGCCACCGTCTCGAATCACCGCTTTGGCCTGCGTCTGGCCACCAAACTGGGCTTGAGCAGGCCAAGCGCGAACGTGGTCGTCTCGCCCCTGCTAATTCAGGCGGCGCTGAGTCTGCTCTGCGCGGGAAGTTCCTCGATCTCCGCAGGGGAACTCCGCCAGGCCCTGGAGCTGTCGCATGCCAGAGGTCCCAGGGAAGCGGTCCAGGGCATCCAGGACCTCCTTACGGACCTCCGGCAGTCGGCGGCTGTGGGCTGTCGCCTCCGGCTGCTGAGCGACTTCTACGCCCAGCAGCGCTTCACCTTCAGCTTCCGCGATGAGTTCGAGGCCCTCGCCCTCCGGATGGGCGTTGGCTGCCACCGGTTGGCCTGGGAAAGCGCGGCGAGTGCCGCCCAGGACATCAACTATTCGTTCCTCGAGCGCAGCAACTTCAGCCTCGGGGAGCTGGTCAGTGGCTCCCAACTGGAGTCCCTGGCCGAGCACAACACCCCCCTTCCTGCACGTCTCCGCCATGACCTTCCGAGCTCCTTGGGCGCAGGCTTTTGACCCTGCTGAAACGCAGAGCGTCAACTTCTTCGCCGGAGGCAGTCGTCCCCGGCTGGTGGAGGCCATGTTCGGCCAGCACCGCTACAGGTACGCCGAGGTGCCAGCTCTGGACGCCCAGCTCATCGAGATACCCTTCGCCTCGGCGGGTCTGCGACTGCTAATCGCATTCCCCAATCGGGCCGATGGACTGGCCCATCTGGAGCGGAAGCTGGCCCAGTCCGACCTCCAGCAGCTGAGGCGGGAGCTCGAGGAGCGGAAGGTGGCCCTCACCCTACCGAAGGTCAGGATTCTGGACCACCTCGTAATGAATAAGGTGCTCGAAGAGGTAAGCTTATAAGAAGGGAGATTTTCTTTGCAACTCTTTCGAAATCATTTTCATTGTAACATCGTAAAGAGATGGTTGCTTTCTTTAGTTTCTGAAACCATAAAGGGTGTGCCCTTAATCATCGTAGAATATAGATCACAAGTTACTCATTAGAAGGTCATAGTGGCGATCAAAATATGAAGCAGCACAAAACAAATTAATTGGTAAAATAAGATTTAGTTAGGCGAAGAAGTAGGAAGAAAGCTGGCTTATCTTCCGAACCTTAACATAAACAATTTTGTTTAATGTGTACTTTGGTGGCTAAGTTTTACAAAAGTTTTAAATTTAATTTAAGGTAAGCTTTTTTTGAAACTTATGTTCCACAAAAATTTGATACTAAAAATACCATTATCGTTTTAAATTTCCGTTTTGTGCACTTTCCTTTTTCCATTTTAATTAAAATTTTTAAGCATTTGGCGGATATTATTCGTTTAAATAGTATATATATTTGTTTATATAGTATAATTTGTAACTTCCATAAAATAACTAAACAAGGATGGGAACAAAAACTTTACGAAAATTTATCAAATAAGCAACAAACTACAAAAAATCTGAGTGACCTACATTATATCGAGAAAAGTGTGCAACATTCCGATTCCGACAAAAGTATTAAAAGTATTTTTTATGGGCATTGCCACACAGAAATACATCATCAAGAACTATTGGTGGCAGCAAAACCCAACTGGATGAGATTTTTAAACTCCCCAACAATTATCTCTTTTGCAGTTGGGACTGGCGAAGCTGTTCACATCGGAGGTCCAGCTGGGCGAGGTCTTCAGCTCCATTTTGGCCAGCTCGGCCCCCCTTTGGGAGCAGTGGTGCAGAGCAGTCTCCTGGAACTCCAGGAGGAGGGAGGCCAGGCCGGCGATTCGTTTTGTAAGTGATCCCGTGATCGCCGAGTGACTGGGAAGCTGTAACCCGATGTCTTTCTTCTAGCCTTCGGGGATCTGTTCCGACGAGCCCTGCCCGTGGTCATCAATCACCCGTTCTTCTACGCCATCGGCAACGACAAGACCCTGCTGCTGGCCGGCCACATCGTGGAGATCTGAGTCGCACAATGCTTACCTAATTTTCGATTCCAATGCCAGCCTAACTGGGGTTATCGCCTTATCAGCACCGCTCAAATCACAAATAAACGGAATCATCTGCGCCGAGCCAAAGGTGACAAATGATTTGTAAACACACACGAGCGTTGTTTCTTTTCGGGCCGGAGAGTCGGCTCGAATTTGGCGTACAATCCGACTTGGAACAGCCTCTAAAGTCGTTCGCCGATCGCTGGGATTTCAGTTCACATTCCGACGAGCTCGGAGAAGTCCAATTGCGAATCAAGCGGACCAGGAGACGCCCATCGACAATTTATGTGACGACCATGGCTGTCATCATCAGCTGCCTATTACGTAAGCCCCAATTAAACGATCTGGTTTATGCACAGTAAGAAATCCGATACTAATCGATGTGGCTATAACAAGAAATGGTCTTCTTGAAAAGTATTTAAAGACCCATCACACAAATTTAAATTGCAAAACGAATTAATGAGTTAAGACAAGGTGGTGTAAATAGCAATTAGCAACATCAAAAGCTTTCCTTTCTCTAATTATCAATACGATAATTTAGGGGTTCAGCCAACAGTCAAAGATTAGCTTTCCAAAAAATTATTGCATTCAAAGTGCTTGTGATGATAACTTAAGTGAGTGTAATTAATTGCGATTATTGCATGTAAACAAGTTTTTACGACAACCTAAATTGCGTTTAAATTACTTTGCTTTCATTTATTTAAAAGTTTAACTATTTGATATTTTGGTGCATTTTTTTGCAAATTTTCATACAGCATATTTTCTCTCAGTGCGCAGTTAAATTGACTGGGCGGAATCCGCAAGCAAATTGCTACTAATGCCATGTTTCGCTTCGGTTCTTTCAGTTCTGCTGGCCTCAGTGTCGCAGGCCAAAACCCTGGGCTACGATGCCTCCGCCGATCGCAACCTGCTGGCAGTGGATCTTTACAATGCCGTGGGCGCCGACCGGCTGAACGAGAACGTGGTCATCTCGCCGGCCACCATCCAGAGCTCCATGGCGCTGGCCTTCGTGGGGGCCAAGGGTCAGACGGCCTCGGAGCTCCAGCAGGGAATGCGCCTAGGACCTGGGGACGCGGACGCGGTGAGCCAGAGGAGCGGCAGCTTCCAGCAGTCGCTGGTGCGGGACAACAACTTCCGGCTGGCCAACCTGATCTACATCAACGAGAACCTGGAGTTCAAGGGCTCCTTCCGCGACGTCGCCCAGCGGCAGTTCGACTCGAACATCGACAAGCTGGACTTCCACCCGCCGTACAACAAGCGCACCGCAGACGGCATCAACCGGGCGGTGGCCACCAAGACCAACGGCAAGATCACGGACATCCTCCGCGCAGAACTGCTCAACGATCGCACCGAGGGCGTGATCGTGAACGGGGTCTCCTACTCCGCCGCCTGGCAGAAGGCCTTCCGGCTGGACAAGACCGAGAAGCGCTCCTTCCGCACCGCCAGCGGGCAGTCCGTCAAGGTGGACACCATGTGGACCCTGCAGAACTTCAACTACGCCGAGGTGAACTCCCTGGACGCCAAGGTGGTGGAGCTGCCCTACCAGAACCAGGACTTCTCCATGCTGCTGCTCCTCCCCAACCGCAAGGACGGCCTGCGATCCCTGCAGCAGTCCCTCTCCGGCAAGAACCTGCTGGCCGAGATCGGAGCCTTGAGCCAGCACAAGGTGGAGGTGCTCCTGCCCAAGTTCAGCGTCACCTCCACCGTGAGCCTGGAGGGACCCTTCAAAAGGTGAGTTGAAGTCCTTGCTTAAGGGTAAATATTCCCCAGAAATCAGAACATCCATAAGATAATTAACAAGTGGTTGGGGCAAAGGAACAGCTTAGTTTTTGAGCTATACAGTGCAGAGAATTATAACAAGTTACCTTATACGCTTGTGCACAGTAAAGGACTTTATATTTGCCACAGTTATTGTAAACAATATTACAACTTTGGATTAGTCTTGTGAATTTTCTTTATATTGCCTTTTGGCAAAAACTTTTTGGAAATAACTTGTTGCTAATTCAGTGTTTTTAAATTATTGCAAAGTGTTTTTGCGACATTGATTTGTGAAATAGTTGTCCAGGTGTGAATTATTGATGGCTTTATATATTCGTATGAACCGCTAATCAATTTTATTTACAACTAATTTTTTTCGGAACCAACCAAAAATATTCAATTTAAAACAATGGGTGACATCTTCATTGACATTTTGGAAGTTGTCTGAAATTTAAATATGAATGCTTGCTGAATTGTGCTATCTTAAATCAAAATATTTAAATAAAAAATTCGTTAAGCTGATTTTTACGAATTTGAAACTGAACTATATTATACTTTTTAAAACAGCTCGGTGTCCACACCATGTTCTCGAGGGATGGCGACTTTGGCAACATGTATCGCATGTTTGTTAGCCATTTCATAAATGCAGTGGAGCACAAGGCCAATGTGGAAGTCACCGAAGCGGGTCTGGAGCAACCCCTGGAAACTGGACGTAAGTACACCCATTCCCCATATGGGATACCCATTATTACATATTTCTTCCTCCTCGAAGTGCTCAAGGGACTCTTCTCGCGATCCAAGAAGTTCGAGGCAGATCACCCGTTCGTGTTTGCCATCAAGTACAAGGATTCGATCGTCTTCATCGGACACATCGCCAACTATGCTTACGTCTAAAAGCAACGGAGCATCAGTCATGATATTTGATAGCTAACTAATTTGTTTATAATGGCAAATATTTCAGAGCAGAATAAAGACTAAATTAAAAGCGCAAACTAGGTTTATTTATGGTCAGCTTTGGACAAAAGATTTATTTGAGCAGTCTTGGAATGTCACACAAGCAAATTGGATAGTTTTGTGAACTTTTTAGAACGTCCTGTTGAGCTTGTGAGCAAATCTCGTCTACACAAATTTGGGTTTGATTTAATACCGGACTGGCACTCACCTTTCAAGCTCCACGGGCATTTGATTTGGGTTATCCATGTTCGGGAGGCAGAGGATATATCCGAGGTTCTTATCGCTGGCGTTTTATCTGCTGATGTCTTTTGCCTTTGCTGTTCGCTTGATTTGCATTCATAGGTATTTCACTGGTGACACTTGAACAAAGGAGGGGCGGGGGTGCTGCCTTTTGGCATTATTTGAATTTATTATCTTATTTTGCGGTTTCTCGGCTGACTGCGTTGTGGCTGTTTCCTTTAATCGCACACATAAATCAACAAAAGCCGAACAAACTGACAACAATTTGAGCTTAGGCGTATTTATTATTTCTTGGCGCGCTCGTGAAAAAAATCTGCGAAGTGCCTGCCTGTCGATATTTGCGCACCAGCGGAAACTGGTTCGCGGACCGAATTAACTTTGGCTATGGTCAGGCCCGATCTCGCGGCCTAATTGTATTTATGCATCGGATTGGGGACATTCCGCGGGGGCTGGGGATGGCTGGCCATTTGAAATAATCGATGCACACTGCCGGGCCGCTCGAAAAGCACACAGACACTGCCTCAACCGTCGGCGGGCATTTCATTATTTGGCGCAATCTCCTTCTCTCCTTTTGGCCACTGCACGCGACAGCTGCCCGAATTTCTGGACTCCCGTTCACGTTCACCCGTTTACGATTCCCGGCACTTGATAAGCGCAAAAACGCAAAGCGCTAAATGCAAAACGTAAAACGCGGGGGCGCTCCGTTCCGTTCCGTTTCTTTCCCTTCCGTTTCGTCTCGTCTCGTCTCGTTTCGTTCCGTGCGATCCGTTCGCGCATGCGCACTGCCGAGAGTTGAAGAGTCTTGCGAGGCGCGCAGCAGACTGAAAGCCATTTTCGATCGGCCCCAAAGACGAACTCCAAAAACGCCGAACTCCCCAGCTGGCGCTCTCTATCTCTGGGGATCCCGCTCTCTCTCTCTCTCTCTCCTGTCTCTCTGCGGAAATACTGGTAATCTAAAAATAATGGGTGCAGATCCAGACAAATATCTTTCTGTAATTGTAATGACCGCAGCGCTCCCTCCGAAACTTCGCGACTGTTCGTCCCTTTGTTAGAATTGCTCGCTTGCCCCCGACAAGTTTTCTTTGTTTCTTCGTCTTGTGAGCGGAATTTTAAAGAGCCCGTCCCGAAAGATGAAAAGGGGAACTTGCAGCAGGTGCACGGTGCATGGTGGTTGACTATGGCGCTTTTAAAACAAATGCCACAAGTGCTGCCCCCTCCTCCTCCTCGAGGGCAGTGGAAACTCGTTTCCCCGCAAGCTGACAGTTCGTTTAGCTAATCCCAGATCCTAGCATCCGGGAGTAGGCATGCGATCTTGTCCAGCCTCCGATCTACTTGTTTCTATAACTCTTTATCTATTTTTTTATGCTTGACTCCCCACTTTGGATTCCAATCCCATAAAATTATGTGGAACCAATACTCATAAAAAATTAATTTACGAGGAAACGAAAAACGCATCGATTTCAGTTCCAAGTTAAAGGCAATTAATGTATGCCTATTATGAATATATGGTTTTTAATGATCAGTTATTTAATATATATAAGGATTATCAATTCACTTCATATAGTCACTGTCCTATTAAAAATTAAAAAATTCAAATTTTGTTCAAAATAGATATGATAAAAAATAAAAAACTTTCAAAGTAGAAGGTCCAACGACATCAGGTCTTCAATCTTCCCCATATATCTTTCGTTTAATGACCAACCAATTTAAAGTGTGAAGCCAAGGGGAAATGTTGAGGCGCAACAGTGCATTCAGTGGTCGGTAATTATTTTTGGGTATTTTCTCCGACTCTTTCCGAATTATTTTTGGGGTCGCACGTTCTGTTTGTCGTTTTCAAGTTAAATATTGCAATTGTCTTCGCCGATATTCGACTTTTAACTCTTTTCACATTAATGTTTATTTTTGGCTTAACCGCTGACGGACCACCAAGTTGCAGTTTATGTTATGAGATATCTCCCTGTACTTAACGGGTTTCTGTGACTTGCATATCTGATAGCCGAGTACACAGGTAATTGGATTTTAACATCTAATAATGAATTCGCCTCGCCTGTCAATAGAAGGGAGGCTTTCCACTCATAAATCTTTCCGAGTCGTTCGGCGGTGAAATGAAGATCTGTTTGGTTACGTTCTTGGTTGTGGCACTAGCCACTCCCAAACTTATTTTAGCCAATGTCGTGGAGCCAATGTCCCACTGCGTGGAGTGTCCGGATGAGTTCAAGGGCAAACTCATCTGCGCCTTCCTCAATGGCTGCCACTTGGAGATGGACTACTGCGCCATGATGGTGTTCAACTGTGCCCGTATCCTGCACCGCAAACACAGTGAGGATCCTGATATAACCGACTATATGTGATACCCCTTTCTAACCCGAGCTTTCTCGTAGTGTTCCTGGTGAAGAACGAGGGCATATGCAAACCAGTTCGGGGATACAAGTGCGAGTACATGGACTTCTAAGTTCTGGCGGAGGCACTCCCCATTTGTTTATTGATGTGATTACAGTTTAAAGTGCTTAATCTGAGTGAATGTGTGGTGGTGTGCTTATTAAAACTTGACAATGTGTCCGGTGAAGTAGACGGCGTGCTTGTCGCGAATGATGAACACAAACGGATGGTCGGCCACGAAGGTCTTGGGGTCCAGGGGCAGGGACATGGGCACTCCAGCTGCATCTATTGATGGGAAGAATGGGTGAATGGGTATTGGGAAATAGGAGGTTAGGGAAATCAGTATGACTTACAACTTGCGCCAGCAGCCTCGCATCCGATCTCATTTACATCGATGAAGGTCTTGTGCTGCACCTTCGTGATCCGAGTGCCGATGGGCGAGTCCTGGAAAATGTTGCTGAAGTCGGCGGCATCCGAGAACATGGCACTGATTCCCATCTAAGGAAGGAAAGATAGTAAAAAAATCTACTAGGAGAAATTCCATGCAAGATATTTAAATATGGATGGCTGTAGGGAAGATTATGTTCCAAACTTTATCTATCTTCCTATGATCCTACTTTAAAATTGAATCAAAAAAATGTTTACCACGTTGATACAAATGCTTTCTGCTTGTGAATCATTAACGAAAGGTCTGGGAAACGGTTCCCCCAAAACTGTTTTACAATCTGAATATTTAATTTCAGACAGACCCATTTCAGATGTTATCTCCCAAATGAAATGCCAATGGGTAGTCCCCTCACCTTGTTCAGCGTGGGCCGGAGATCCGTGTCGAACTCGAACTTGAACTTGGGCAGGTAGACGGAGACGCTCTGCCACTGCCAGCGCTCCTCGAGCAGCTTGAAGTCGACGCCCTTGAGCCGCTGCTCCAGGAGCTGCAGGCCGGAGCGCTGGTTGGGCAGGATGAACCACATGGTCAGGTTGATGTTCTCGAAGAACAGCTCGATGGCCTTGGCGTCCAGCTCGGGGTACTCGGCGTAGTAGTACCAGTTGTCGGCGAACATGGTGGGCACCTGGACGGACTGCCGCTCGCTCAGCCAGAACTCCCGGTCGCGGGTGTCGTCGTCGTTGAAGGGCCGCGCCCAGCGGGCCTTGAAGTAGATGGCGTTCACGAGGGCCACGTTCGTGTCCGGCTCCAGGCTGTCCACCACCCGCTCGATCTTGTCCTGCGTCTGCTGCTTCACCCACCGGTTGATCCGCTCCACGGCCTCCGTCTCGCGGCTGAAGTCCAGCGGCTCCACCTCGGAGTCGAAGTACTTCTGGGCCACCTCGCGGAAGTGCTCCGACACCTTCAGCTTCTCGCGGGTGTACACCTTGTTGGCGATCTCGAGCACGGTCTTCGACTTGATGTACGAGTGCAGCAGCTCGTGGTAGCTCTCGGCCAGCCCGTCCTTGCTCTCCTTCGCGGAGGCGTGGAGCGTCTTCTGCAGCTCCGCGGCGGTTCTTCCCTCGGCTCCATAGTAGGCTAGTCCGAGGGCCAGCTGGATGGAGACCGGCGAGATGATCACGTTCTCGTCCTGGCGATCCGTGGCCAGGGTCTGGAAGAGTTCGGTGGCGAACAGGTTGCGCTCCTTGATGGTGTTTCCATGCCCTCCGATCGCCGAGGTCAAGACCCCAAGGAGAATTACTGGGGGAAAGAGATTAGCTTTGGGAGGAGTTCTAGCAGATCTTTGGTGGGGAGCTCACTGCTTAGCCAGCGGTTCATTGCGCCTGCGTCGACACCTCGAGACTAAAAGTGAAATGGCCCTGCCACCTGTCATTTATAGCCGAGAGTTGGCCAGGAATCCAGACAAAGCCGCGCTAAGAACGACGCCGACCGAGGCAGCGACGGCGACTGAGACGGCGGCTGCGAGGGAGCCTTATGCGCTTTGCATTACAAGCAGCGCCAAAGAAAAGAAAAACCGTAAATAAGAAGAAGCTCACTGGGCAAGGCGACACCGCGAATACTTTATTCGTGTAATCCCTTTTGAAGGGAGTTCAGGCGTTTTCGCGGAGAATTAGCATTTTCGAGTCACATTAAAAATCAAATCGCGCAGTGCTGAAATAACAAATCTTAAAAGCGACGATTTAAAAGGCAAAAAAAAATGGCCGTAAGAATGGGTCGTTTTTCTGTGAATAACTTTAAATAAATTTTTAGGGCTCGAAAACTTTTTCTATACTTAATTTCATAATTTTATTTAAGTCTTAGAAAAAAGTCTAAAACAAAAGTAAACACAATTTAATTGATCCAAAATACAAACAAATGCTTAGTGGTAATACTCATAATTGTAGGGTAGAGAAGAAGAAAGAAAGAAAGGAACTTTAAGCTGGATTGGGTTCTTAACCCGAGCACCTGAAAATACTGGGAAGAGTCTCGCCAGGTAATCTCTTTCTCTGGGACCTCTCGGGCACTCTCCCGCCCAGCTTCTCCGGCTCTCTCGCTCTTTCTCTTTCTCCGGCTCTCAGCGGTGCACTTGAGGCTTTGCCTTCGCCGCTTGCACTTGTTGCCCACCCCCACCTCTCGCCTCGAGAGGCCGCCTTGGGATTTACTCTGCTGTCAAATTATTTACATGCATGCTTGGACCCAGCAGCCAAGTTGGGATGGGTATAGGCTTGGGGATCAGGACGGGGATGGGGATGATGAAGAGAAAGGGGATGGGGATAGGGATGGGGCCCTGAGATCAGAGTTGCATTAACTCTAATTTCTCGTTTACGAACACGAACCAAAATGTTCAGGTTTTATGGCCTTTGCATATAATGAGTTATTTTCGTATTTGTTTAGATAATGCGTCCATAAACAAGAAGCAGCGGGGAAAACAAACAGCATTGCGCATAAATTGTTTATCGGGCTTGCCGTTACCACCTCCCCCACCCCCAATTCCAATTAACGGCAACGCGCACACGCAGATTTACGAAACCCACGAAACTCGGAAAACCAAAATCGAAATGAGATCTCAGCGGGCTCGGGTGAATGCACAAAGCCCCCCAGACGACGGCCAATTTTTTATCATCATGGAAATGGGACGGGGTCCGAGCCGTTCTGCTTACCTGATTCTGATTCCCCCGCTGGTTTATCAAAAGTCCCGAAATTCGCCGGGTTATTTATGCACATTTTGTGTGAAATGCTAATAAATTTTAATGGAATTTTAAAAACATGCTTTACGGACTCGGGACGGCGGGCACCTCCCGAAAAATGGGAAGCGGGCTCGAGGAAGCCCTCTTTTGTACCGGGCCTCTTCGCGTGTCATAAATTGGCAGCTTCCGCGGGTTATTGGGGCTGCCGCTGCCTTGACTGATGGGCTTCTTTGGCCCGCTGGTCTTGCATAATTACGATATAGATATAAGGCGCAGAATCGAGGGGCTGGTGGCAGCATTACAGAGCACAAAACTGAGCGCTCCAAACACTTTCAATCGGCGGCTGGGGGTTGGGGGCTGCCTTAAAAGCACAAAACCAGATTCGGCTTAACCTTATATAACTCACATCCACCAGAGCACGCTGTTCGCTATGTGTGAGTGTGTCCTGTCTCCTGGCAACGACCGAGGAGCTGCTGACCGTTCTGATTGAATGATTTCACTGATCGAGACAAAACATGTTAAAGATCGTGAGATGCCGGCCCGCAGAGCGCTTGTCTCTCCAGATACACACAGCTGCCGGGGAAGCGGGGAGCGGGGAGCGGGAAGGGGATTCAAGTAGGACACTCAGAAAAAATACACAAGACATTTACTGTAAGATACAAATGTTAAGTCACTTATTAACTCACTTCTTTTATCCCTCTTCTGTGGACTTCTGTGTTATACAACTAATAATAACAACCAACGGAAATGGTGTTGGATACTTGGTAGTACTTTTCACAAAAAAAATGAAATGGTAGCAATAAATAAGTTGTAGAAAAGGAAACAATTTAGACTGTGCAAGGTTATCTTTTAGCAGTTAGGTGTTATATAAGTGGAAGCCAGTAAATCTTAAACTTATGTTGGTAGAAACTCTTATTTATACGATTTGCCATACATTTCAATAGTAACTGTTGAGTACATTTATTTAATATTTTAAATTATATATTTATATATATAAATATTTATTACAATATCTTACGACGAAGTTAACAAGAACTCATAGCCAATTCTGGCTACTTTTTGTAACGTAAAATGCATTTTAGTCACGCTTTGAGAAACATGATCGCTTTTACCGGTCAGCAATAACAGTTACGTTTTTAACTAAACCCGAGGCAATTAAAGTGGCTCGGAACACAAGACTTGGCCACAAAACCGTGCACCTTAACAGCACTATAAATGTAAATAGAGAATCTGCAATTTCTTTCCGTGGACCCATCATGCAACATCAGCAAAATGCTGCCGCTGTTGATAAAAATGAACTTGGCAAAAACGTCTTCCTCCGGCGGAGGGGCTGCCCCGCTCCTTGGAGCCCGATCCTCGAACGCGGCTTGGAAAAGCATAAGAATGATGAGGCAGCAACACGAATTATGTGATCGCTGCTGCATCTTGGCTTTCCTGCTGTCTGTGTGCGTGCGAGTAACCCAAAACCAGTTGATGATAGAGCACAAACAGAAACAGAAACACACAGCGCCCAGCTCGCAAAAAACTCCCCAAACACCACCAAAAAATAAATAAATACAAAAGAAGAACAAAAACAATGGCAGCAATCGCTCTCCGCCGCCTTGGCTTCCCCACCGCTGTTGCTTTTTATAAACAATAAATTTGCACATAACTAAAACAGAATGCTCGACATTTGCATAGTATCGAAGATGTATTCCCCAGGGCGACTCGTTTGGCCTCTTCGGCTGTGCGTGTCCTCCAGATGAAGGTGAACAATTGACAGGGCCTCCAGTGATCCAGGGGGGCAGGGGCAGGGGCAGGGGACTTGGGCCAAGACTTTGATCGCAGATTGTGCGGGAGTCAAATGAGCGAGAGCTCTTGTCTATTCAAGCACTCGATGAGTTGATGTTTCCCAGATCCATAGTGTAAAGGCTTAAGAAGATTTCTCAAAATGAAGTAGATGAACATGGGTTTCTTCCTATAAATTCTTTGAAACCACTGAGCTTTAAGTCAGTTACCTACCATTTTATTTTACATAGAACTTTCCATATTGTTTAGCAATGTTCCTATTACATATACGCCTTGTTATTTAATATATAAGCAAAGTAGGTAAGAAACCATTATAAAAAAATGTTCAAAACATAAATAGTCAAAATATCCAAACTCTGTAAGTTACCTATTTTATTTGGGTAATTATTCAGATGAATTAAAATTAATAAAGGCTGATAGCCACTTTCGAATAAAAGACCAGTCCGAATGGAAACACCCAAGAGAAAATACCTGCAAACGTGGTCATAACAGTAAGGCATAAATACTTTTTACGGCCATAAATTCTTATGAATAATACGCGAAATCGTCAAACGAAAGTTATCCACATAATAAAGGCCCAGTTGCTCTTCCTACCAACTTTAATTTTCGAAGAGGTGGCGACTCCAGTCAACCGCTTAACCCGCAACGCCGGCCTCCACAAAGTGGGGACAACTTTTCTACAAGTGAGGTAATTAGCTAAATGCCGCAGCCCAATCTAATCAACAGCTCCGCCGAGGCACTTTAGTGAAAACCGAGAGGCGTTGGTCAGCTCGACTCAGTCTGCCGCGGATCGGAAAACTTTCATTCAATTGCAGCGGCGGCTTCAAGTGAGCAGCAAATCTAGCGTGGCGCATATGCAAATCGAGACTTGCCACACTCTGTACGCACACTGAAATTAAGGGGTTTCAAAAGCAGTAAATCAGCCATTTGTTTTGTAATAACCTCTCCTTTTAATTTTGTAAGATATTTGTTAACGAATTTCCGAATCGTGACTTTTGACTTTCAACATAAACGTGTCAAATATACATACAAATACTTAATAAATGAAATACTTTTGACAGACTCAAAGGTTAGCCAAAAGTTTCATTTACCTATTCCCAAACTTACCTAAATTATATTTAAATATTTGAGAGCTCTTTATTATAGGCATGTTTTTAATGTTGATTAGGTAAATCTAATGGTCAAAAAAAGTTTAAGGAATTTACCACTAACTTACCACTAAGTTAAAAGTCTTTTTTTATTTTATTTTAAAACAGCTCAAAAAAGGATTTTATTTTACATTCTATCCATCTTGTTTCTTAGCTTACAGGACAACTAGATTTTGTTTCTCTCAGTGCATTTTTCGAGACGAACTCCAAAGTCCGGATCCCTGGCGGCGGCGGCGTCCACTTGACCAGGCGACAGACCCAACAGCAACAACGGTGACAGGGACAAACGCAACAACAGGAGCAGGCGCGGTGCAAGAGCAACAACCACAGCTGCAACATGGATGACACGTCAATCTCGGGCTGCCCACTTGGTGCACGCAACAGGGAACTAGGAGCGGGGAACAGGGAACAGGGAACAGGGAACTGGGAACTGGATTTGGCCCGTTCGAGCCGTTTCAGGCGCGACAAATTAAGCTGCAACGACCAGAACGACTCCTTGTACTTCCCATTAATTAGCACTAAAATAAACAGGCCCATGGCGAGGGGTCGGGCCCTGGCCTTTCGGTTTCTACGAAATCACGGACATCTATCAGCAGCAACATGCCACACGACGTTGTAGACTGTCCGTTAAGGCATCTGACAGCCGCCTAAGCAGTCAATTGATATGCCCAAAGTGGGCACAGCCGACATCCAATATCCAACATCCAATATCCACATTCAGCGTCCAACATCCAGCTTCATAGAAGGGCACCACTCACTCGTCCAGATCCAGCAATCCCAACAAATCGAATTCAATCGAAGACGCTGCCGAAGATGACGAGGAACGCTCCCGATATGATGGACAACATATCAATTTGGGGTGGCTGCTGTTCAGCCCGCCATTACACTTTCAGACTGCTTTTTAGTTCGAAGAAACATATAGCAGAACATCATTGAAATCTACTTCAACCAAGTTTAACATCAATGTAAAAGAAGATTCTTAATACTTGAAAAAACTTCACAACATGAAAATATTAAAGTTAAATATTTATTTTCTTTCAATGTGTAAGAATATCATTATATATTCTGACCATTATCATACACAAAATAATACACAAAATCAAGCTATACTAACTATAAACTTAATGAGCTAAAATAGCTTATAAACTGGGTGGATGCTTGCTATATAAAATCCCTTCAGTTTACATACCTTAAATGTTATCGTAATAAATAAGCTAACAATATTCAGTTGCGACTACTGTTTTTTCTGTGTGCACTCCTCAAGTAGTATTTGGGCAACCTTCGACGTTTATTTGTCTATCGGGCAGAAATGTGTCCATCATAAAATGTCAATTAGCTGATTGAAATCAGCGCATGCGATCCTCAATTATTTCAATTTATGGCCAACAGGAAATTGCGGCAACTGCCACTGCGCAGAACAAATGACATGATCAAGATGCCATTGCGGATTGGGCCTGGGATTTGGGCTCGAATGCGGTTGTGCCCCGAGATCCGGGCCTTGCCTTCTTCTATTTCTCCTTCTATTTCGATGGCGCTGTGCGGCTTTAGTGGCGTAGTTTATGTAACGATCGCCATTCGGGCAGCGGGAGCAGCAAATGTTGCAGCTTTGCAATGCAAATTCTGCAGCGGAGATGCATTCGGAATAAAAATGTTTGGGCGAAGCACTCTCAGCGGGACTTGGCACGATGAAGATGATGACAACGACGAAGCAACCATCCCACTTTCAACCAACAAACCGACAAACCGACGAACTGCGGCGATCATCCTCAGCAAATGGTTCTGTCTGCTCCAGCAGCTCCAAACATTTTCCTCCCGCTCCCTGTTTTTTTCTTGTCCTTGTTGGGGTATGCTAATTTGGTTGTCAAACTGACACATCGATCAGGTAAAAAGAAAGGAGTCAAAGAGGTGCTCAAAATCTGATGGACCCGCTTTCTTTGTCTTTGAGCAAAAGCCTAAAGATATGCTACGATATTCTTCCCGTCAATGACAGGCAATTTCCACAAACAATGGATAGCAAATATCGCATGCGACAAGAACAGCAAAGTTATTTGTTTGCAGCTCAGTGTGAATTGAGTTGGTTTACCAATATTACTTTATGTGCAAAGTAATGCTTTTTATAACACTCTAATTAAAACAGATACATACAAATTATTAGAAAATTAAAAATAAATCTAATTGCCATTTAAGTTGTGTATACATCGAGTTAATACCAACTGCAGCAGTAAAAAAAGGAACACTGAGCGCATCAGCAACCTACTATGCTCAGATATCACAATACAAAAAGGGTAACAATTTTAGCAAAAAATCATCGCAGATCCTGCAGCTGCGATAAAGGAAGTTGCAGCAGTTGAAACAATAGCATGTGCGAAATTGAACTGTCTGTCAGTTTTTGCGCTGTTTTGCTGCCACATTCAACCAGTTTATTGACGCATGGGCCTGGCCTAAAAGCGTGTGAATAGCAACAGAAGTTCGGGGCTTCTTCACACACGCTTTTTATGTAAATTCCGCTGTTTTCACCCACACTCGCATGAGCGTTTTAAAAGCGGATTTTCCGCCGTTTTTTACGATCTGAGAGCAGGGTTCTAGACTATTTCGGGGTTGTGCTAACTGGCAGCTGGAGTTAGGTTGCGCTAAATTTACTGTTCGACACGCCCTGCCAAAATAGTTTTAGAGAGTGCGTTTTACGAGCCCACGCGACTTTGGCGCCACACGAGATGTGTTAATGTGTGAGATTCGGATTCGGATTAGGATTGGGCCTGGGGCCCAAAGCGCAGACTGAGCCCCCAATTCCAAATTGACATTTCAATGGGCCTCCCCAAAAGTATGCACTGACATGTGGACTCGGAGTGGGGAGATTGGGGACTTCGGACTGGACGAGGAAGCTCTGGAAGTGGAGGTGGAGTTGCGGCAGCGAGAGTGTGGAACACGGCTAAACAATTGCAAAAGTGTAAAACGCGTTAAGCCAACTGAAATGGGAGCCCTCGACCTCTTTGCCCCACCACGCATCCTCAGCTTAGCAACTTTTGTTGATGCCCCAACTGCGACTTAGTTTCTACTTTGATGGATGTGAAGCTCTTTGTCGTGGCGGGCACTGAAAAAAAACACTGTTAACTTGCTTATTTCCTTAAATTTACTTATATTCATTTATTTTAAAATGCAAGACATTAATCATTATAATTAGAAGATGACTTAAAATGCTTTTTAAGTGTTATTAAATCCATAATTTTTTAGAGTGATAAATAAGGAATTCTGAAATAGTCCTTTAAAATTGTCTAAAAAAAGAGAACATTTTTTATATATTTATATTATTTATATTATTTAAATGAATTATGACTAAGGGTTGATATATAGCTATTGGAAATAATTATCCATTTATTAAAAAAGAATTTTAAAAAGAAAATTAAAATTGTATTTATTTTAAAATTTTTTTTTTTCAAAATAGCTTGAATTAAATTTTTATTCTAGTGTAAGAATGTTTCGCATGTGTTTAAGTGCGTATGTGTTTGTGCTGGATTTATTTGTGGCAACACAAAGATTTTTTAATGGCATCTTTTGTAGCAATTTTTTATACACTCTCCCCGGCTCAAGCCCAAAGCCGTTTCATAAGCACCCTGCCCGTTGTGGGTGGGTGGTTGGACTCGTATTTGCGGGACGGAGCATTTGATATGGCACCCCGACCCAAGGAGCGAGGGTTAAGTCTGAGGAACTCCTTTAGCTCAAATAAACTTGGCTACATTGTTACCGGCTTTTGGCCATCCCCTCCCATACGAAACTCCCTCTCAGCGGGGAGGAAATGGAATGCGAGTGTGTGCGAATGCCTTTGAGTGTGTGCACTCAGGCAAGGTGTTTGCCTGTTAAATTATATAACAATGCAATGAACTGTAAAATACGCAGCTAAGTGCTGCTCCTTAGAGCTCGGCTTATTCCCAGCTCCAACTTCTTGGTTTCTAATGCTCAAAAAGGTGGCTGAACGAACGGAGAAGAGGGCTTGGGGTGGAAATCTAGAAAACGTCATAATTGGACCGAGGTGACAGAAGGTCTTTCTGGCTGCCCAGAACCATTAACTTGCTTAATTAGAGCATGCCAAATTAAACGGCCAAATTATGCAAATGTTTCGGTTTGGAAGGAGGACAGTCGAGAATTATGGGCCACAAAGATATGAAACTAATTTAGATTTGTCATTACAAAAACATTTAATGTTTGAGGGAGAAAGTTGATATTAAATTGATAATTTATTAAGCTTGTATGGAATAATTTTCTCCTGCACTGAATTTATGCAAAACTCACCAATCGTTTGATCCAATATTTAACACCTTTAATATTGCTCAGTAAGCAAAGTTAAGAAAATGATTCTTAACCCGTCAGCTATCAAGATTTACTCTCTGTCACCACAAGGTCAGCGAATTCCCCAATCCCCCAGTACAGCACGCCACGAATTGTGTTAAATAATGAAAAACTAAATTAAACATTAAGATAACAATAAAATGTGAAAATTATGCAGGGCCAACCGTTATTTTATTAAGCAAACACACACGGAAAACTCGGGGCGAAGCACGCTAATGTAGGCTAAATATGAATTACCGCGAAAATATATAGTGCACAGTTAATTAAATCATAATGAGCTCTTCACATGCATCCGAGGTCCGAGGCGAAAATCAATTAAAGCCTGGCACACTTTTGGGTGCCGCCTCTTTTCGGGGAGCTTGTGTGTTGGTTATGGCCGAAAAGCAAACATAAAGCGAAACTTTTCCATTTTGTGGTAAACGCTTTAATATGGGAACAACCCGAAACCATTTAAATTCAAATCGATTCCAAATGACTTTACTTATATGCGAAATTGAAGACGGCCTGCGGAGGGTTGGAAAAGCAGTTTGGGGAAGCTCTGGGGCCCCTCGTAAAACGCAGAAGAAGTAAGCACTGCGACCCTTAATTTAAAGATTACTTTTCCCCCATTTGGCTCTGTTTGCTTTCAATTGTTTTTATCAGTTTACATTCGAAAGTAACAAAACAAAAATAACAGGGGAAGACAGAACGACAAACAAATAAAATTCATCTACCGAGGGAGAGCAGAGATTTGGCTGTGATTTAGTTGGGGAAATCGCTGAAAAACACATAAGCTTTTCGCTCTCGTTGGCTGGGGTTTTATTGGCATTGCTGTCAGCGGATTCTGCTGGGGAGCGGCGACTGCTTCTATTTGTTTCGATTTGTTTGGGCAGCAGCTGAGTCTCGAACTGGAGCTGAAAGCTTCGATTTAATTGAAACTTTGCTCATTAAATGGCTGAGTGAAGGAATGAAAAGTTTCCCCGCATTTTGCATACTTTCGCAGCGCAGAAGGGGAGCTCTGCATCAGTCATATTTCAGAGAGGGGGTGGGGAAAAGAATTGCAGACGAGGTTTCCCAAGAAATTGCAAATGAAATATAATAAATGATGTCACACAAGGCGATGAGCGGCAGCTTGTCAAAAACACATGTGTCTGAAAGAGACGCCACCAGCAGATGAGAGAGTGGCACAACCCACTCAAAAAACTTACTAGTATTCCTTTAAAAAAAAAATTTGTAATTTAATGATTAAGTAAAAGGTAGAGCTAAGTATTTTTATGGTTGTAGCAGATTATTTTCAAAATGCAATCTGTAAAACCTTCAAGGTAAAATGAAAACTGTTCTCTTGAGATTTAATTTTGTTACCATTTTCTCGTTCTACTTTACTTCTAACAACATACTTCTCATGATTTATATTATGTGCAAATTGAGCTCACTTTAAATTACAAGTTCTCTTTAAAATAGTTATTTTACGTACTTCTGCTCTTAATATAGTATTTTGTAGTAAGCCAGTTATTAAACTCTTACATTTTCAAAACCAAATCAGTTGGAATTTCTCTCGGTGCGGGAGCAGATGAAGCCCTCAAAAGTAGACAATAATAATGATTGTTCCTCGAGCAGGGAAAAACTTCTGCTCGAGCACCGTTCCACTCGTGATCCTTTGTGTTGCGATGCATGCTGCTCCGTTCTGTTACATTTGCGCTGACTGATGAGACAATTTGTCATTTGCCGCAGACGCGACTCAGGAAGTCCAGGGGGCGGGGAGGGTTGACAATCGCTGACGGGGAACTAGTCTAAGGTCTAGCACCAACTGGGAACTGCGTACTGGGTCCACCAACCCCTGGACCATCCGCTCCGAGGGCAGCCTCATCTGGCCAGAGAATAATCATAATTCCCCGTACCAAACCATCCGGAAGCGAAAGTGCAAATACTCATGAGCCAGCAGGCCCAAAACAGTCGGCTGACCAAATAGCTGCTGGCTCGAACCCACAAAGTGCGATTATCAAGCAAGGACCGGCTATGAATAATTATTAAAAATTTAAGAGCGCACGCACTTCATTCATGGGCATAAAATAAAAATTTAATGGCATTTAAGTGGCCCCCGGCATGTCCTTTGTGTGCGGAGAGGGGTCCCTGAGCCCAGAAGCCGAAAAAAATATATTTTCTGGCAGGCACAATTAATATTATGGCGTGCCAGCCAACTTGATGTGGCACCTTCCCAAGCCCGGGAAAAAAGCACAGGAAGCACTTAGCGTCGCAACATGCGAAATAAAAAATCGTGTGCCGCTCTTCAGTGGAAAGCGAGTGGGAGGAAGAGAAAGGGGGTTTCACTGTAGCCGAGCCATTGAACTTGTTCGGGTGGCTGGCAAAGGTCGAGGAGTCAGAGTAGCCAAAATGAAACGCCAAATAAATAAAGCGGCGCAGGACAGAACAGTAAAATGCTCATAAGTGCCGGGCCATAACTCAAACCCGACTTTGTGCTCTGTCCAATTACCTTGTCCCAGTGAAACTGCCGGCTGACTTTGTTCGCCTTATCGGCCCGCTTATCGGGGGCATACTGTCGAGCAGGGCCGAGCGTAATTGAGCTAATTTGCAGCCGGATCCGGCTTAAAGCTACACATTCTTCGCTCTCGGCATCCATCATCCGCTTGCCGGAGTCGCAAACTTATGCAAAATAAAGACGAGGAGTGTACGTGACCAAGTGCGTAATATGCAAAAAGTTGAGCCACGTCCCTACGCCCAGCGAATCGCAAATGAATGTCAGCCGAAGGACGAGCACACACCACTCCCTCCCATAAACTTTACATGTATATCCTGCGCAGCCAGGACTCGGAGCTTGTCAGACAAGTCATGGCCATGTAGGATCACCGGAGCAACGCAGCCTGAATTCCTAAGCAGGCAGACAAGCAGCCGGCGCGGGGAAAGTGCGGGGAAAGTAAAAGTTTCCTTTAATTTCGGACAATTTATTTTAATTTGCCAGAAAAGGAGCTGGCATTCTCATTTGCAAATCATGTGGCGTGCAATTAGGCGACGCTTTCACTAACAACAAAGGCGACTCGCAGTAATTTGAATGGAATGACATGGAGCCTGGCACCGTCGACGTCCTGATTCCCCACTGAATCTGCCAGGAGTCACTTCCCCGGTCGCCTCGACAGCTGCTGAACACGGTGCGTATGATTGATGCAGACTACCAGACGCCGCAAATGTAATTTGCGAATGTTCCCAGCCTCCTTGGGGATTCCGTTGACAGATGAAGTTTCGCATAGTTTTCGGCTAGCTTAAAGTTCCGATGTGTTGATGTGGCACTTTGGCCTAAGTAAACAACCGAAGGCCTTCACAAAAGGTTTTCTTACTTGGCGGATACATAATCGATTGGAAGCTTGTATGCGGAAAATGTGACTTAAATAATAAGAGAATGTTCAGATTTTATTTAGTAGATCGATTTTCAAACCAAGAGCTGTAAAACTCTGTAACCTATGTGACAGCTTCTTATATTACATAATAATAAATATACACCACATAAAGGGGAAATATTAGTGGTTTTCCCATTTCCAAACAGTGTTTCTTAAATGGACTTTCCTTTTCTCTTCGCTTGGTACTCGTCCATGCTACAGCTTCAAATCTTTAAGACATCGATCTTGGCTCTGGGCTAGGTAAATTCAATCAAGTCCTTCCATTTGCTAGCCAAATTGAAAACATATGTTCCGGCCTTGGTATTTCGCCGAACCCAAAGACAAACAGGGGGAGGGCGGGGCAGGAAAGCTACTTAAAAATGTTGCACACGTACAGCCAATTGTGAGCAAACAGCTCCGAGGAAGGAGACTGGGGAGGAGTCAAGGAACTTTGCCGCCGGATCCCCAATTCCCCTGACAGGCTGGCGAGGCAGCTTCATCAGGCTTCCACATCCACATCCACAGCCTCATCCTCATCCTCGTCCACACCATCATCATCATCATCGTCTTCATCGGGCACATCATGAGGCTCATCAGCATCAACTTGTCTGTCCCTACATCGCCCCAAAAGCTACTAAATTTCACGCAATCACGACCACACACACACACACACACACGTACATACACACAAGGTCCTTCGTCCTGCTTCAGTTATTCGTCGCTTTTTTGTGTGCTGGCAACTGCCTAATAAAATATTTAGTTGCTGGGAGTCATTGACAAGTTTGCAGACAAGGTTCTTGGTTTGTGGTCTCTTTATGCTCCTTGATGGGACAGAAACGAGGCTGTCAGGTGAGTTGTGCCTGTTTTTTACCTACTGCCTGCCATCTTTTCTTCGACACTGAAAAAAAACACAACAAAGTCAGGCCTACTAACATATAATTTATTTTTGGGTGCTACACGAAATTTATGAGTACAAGTCCAGTAAAATAATTATGATTATGCGACCAATCAATTAGTTATATTAAATAATAAAAACTTTTAATTTAAGCATTAAGTTTTATGTACTTAAACTTTTTCTCAGTTGTCCGATTTCCAGCACCCGCTTTTTACGAGGCCCCAAACGTATTAAACGGTCATTGAAAGCGTTTTGCTCCAGGAAGTGATGAAAAATTCAAAACCAATATTTAAAAAGCCATCAAATCAAACAAAGTGCAACAATGTGTGATCCCGAATCGGGAGAGCCCAGCATTTTGGGCATCCTTTCAGCGTTTAATATCTCATCAAGTGTTACGCTTTACGACTACTTAAAACCCCATAAAAAACAAAACAATATAAAACTGTGGCGGGGAACAGGCAACGAGTCCCACACAAAATCAACGTCGAAAGCCGTAAATTTCCTCCGGTCGGTTTCAGACGGGTTTTCCAGGGAAAATCTGCTGAAAGGAAAGCGAAAGGAAATGCAAAAAGCGAAAAAGCAACGGCAAATAGCTACAAAAGCAGCGACAGCAGCAAGATTTAATGATGCAGCATGATTTGCGCATAAAAAGAAGCGAAATAGAATAGAATGAAATGAAATAGAAAGGGGCGGAGTCGGAGGCTTGGCGGGGGCGTGGCAGGCGGCATTATAGCTTGACAGACATCGGCAACTGCTGGGCAGCTTTGATAAAATGCAGCACTCCCATCCACAATCACTCACATCCTGTCATACAATATATGCATGAGCATATATATTCTAACACTTTAGTTGCGCATAAAATGTTACAGGACTTTTCATGAGTGCCACAGCGGGAAATAGAAGGAAGCTGCCGAGTTTGCTGGGATTCCTATATGTGCACATGTATTCTGGAATGTGAATGCATGCCTGCGTCAAAGGGTGAACAAACCCTTATGAATACAGAAAAGCTACACTGAAACCCAGAAAAATTGAAAATCCATAAGGAACCATTTAAGAGGTGTTTCAAAATCAAAGAATCTGTAATTCGATTCAAATATGCTTGTTATAATTAATTAATTATAGTTTTGGTTATGTAATATTAATTTAACATTACAAAATGTGTAGGAAAATAAAAAACACCATTTTAATATATTTAAATTTACTTTTTTAACGTAAAGTCCTACCCATTGGGCTAAACAAATATCTGCATTAGGCTTTTCGAATCTTACATCTTCGTCAAACCCTCATAATATAGTTTTGTGTGCCGCCACTATATGTTTTCAAGTTTCTAAACTCCACAAAAAAGAGAAGCCAAAACTAAAACAAAACTTAACTCTTCAACAAAACTGTCTAAATATTTAATTATATTTCTCCCATAACGCTTGAGGCTAATTTGATGTTTTAACCGTTTGCATGTTGTTTTGTTTTTGTCACTGGCTTCAGCTTCAACTTGCCTTCGGTCAATATGCTAAATTATTCAAACAGTGAACCCCAACATCAACAAAAGCCAAGTCGAAACTGCTGGTTGGGCCAGGTTTACATCATATTCACTGTGACTGACATGACAGACTAGAGTTCTAGCGGGATGACATAACCACACGCGGTGAGGAGAGCGAAAAGTTCGCGAAACATAATTGATGAGGTGTCAGAACTGTCGGAGCTACCCAGTTTTCTAGGCCACGGTCAAATATTAATTATGAAATTAACCATTTCTCTTTGTTCTAGTTGGGGACTTTATTGAAAATGTTTAATAAATTTCATCAGCCATTAAATAATCTATAATTTGAAGTCCTCTTCACAAAAAAAAAATGTTATCATGATCAACCTTTTGTTTGCATTCCGGGTTTATTATTACTTGACTTTATCTGGATATTGCATTTGGAAATTATTAATGTCGTCAGCTGCCAACAAAGGTACTTTCCAGCCTTTCAACATATTTTACTCTCATTTAATATTGAGTACTCAAAGTTTCACACTTGCACAGATTAAAAACTTGTTTAATGTCATGTGCCATATATGTTTATATTGCTTTTTCAGCACAATAATATACATAAGGTACAAAAAATATTTATTAACTTATTACAATGCCCTATTCGATCGCTATCTATTTCAGTATATAGGAGTACCCTTATCATAAATTGTAAAGCGAATATATATATGTGTAAGAATACTACCACCTTTAAGATATTCCAAATTAAACAATTATAAAAGGCGATTTGACTACACACGTGATAAAAGCCTGAGTAGCGGAAAACTTTTAATTTTGTTGTCATGTGTAATTATTTGTTACCAAAGATTAGATTGTACAGCTTTAGATATGGTCATTTGATTTGAATTGATTCAAAGAGCAGGGTTTTCAAAAGCTCTCGCAGTTCAGTGAATTTCTCAGAAGATAACAAAAATATAAACAAATCAATGAGCGAAAACACGGTACTTTAGATTTTTAATCTCGCAAACCACAACAACTGCCCCAAGAGAGCGGCAGATAAGTGTTCTATATGGTGTATATATGGGCTGAAAAGCGTCTAACCTGTAGAGAACGAAGAAAGATAAACCAATTGCAGTAGGCAAACATACCTATATATTCATTACGCCGGGTATAAATTGCGGTGGCGGGCGGTTGTGAAACTCAGTTAGCAATTAATCGTCCGAGTGGAATAACTGATCTTGCGCGGCAATGGCTCTCTTGGAAATATGTCTGGGCCTCCTGGTCATCGGATACTTGGTCTACAAATGGAGCACTTCCACCTTCAAGACCTTCGAGGAGCGGAATCTGCACTTTGTAAAACCATATCCCTTCGTGGGAAACCTGGGTGCATCCGCCTTGCAAAGGGCCTCCTTCCAAAAACAACTCTCTGAGTTCTACAACCGCACTCGTGAGCAGTAAGTGCATCGCAGTTCCGTCTGCCTAGAGATACGTTTTATGGTATTATGACATTTTTAGCAAAGTTGTGGGCTTCTTCAATCTGCGCACTCCCATGATTCAGTTGAACGATCCCGAGTTGATCAAGAAGATCTGCGTCAAGGACTTCGATCACTTCCCCAACCACCAGCTCTTCCTCACCTCTAACGAGCGTTTGCTAAAAGACATGCTCAGTGTGATGAGAGACCAGCGGTGGAAGCACATGAGGAACACCCTGACTCCAGTTTTTACGGCTGCCAAAATGCGGAACATGTTTACCTTGATGAACGACAGTTTCGCGGAGTGCCTCCAGCACTTGGACCTTTCTGCGGGCTCCAATCCGGGCCAAAAGGGCTTCGAGGTGGACATGAAGGTGTTGTGCAACAAACTCTCCAATGATATCATCGCCACAACCGCATTCGGACTCAAGGTGAATTCATATAACAACCCGGACAATGAGTTCTACGAGATCGGGCAGTCCGTCGTGTTTTCGCGTGGACAGCAGTTCTTCAACTTCATATTGGCCATGCTGGTGCCCAAGATTTTCAACGTGAGTCCTGTTCAGCAGTGTATTGCATTTCCCTGAATTGTATTACTATTTCCTCGTTGCAGTTCATGAAACTAACCATCTTTGAGTCCAGCAAAGTGGAGTACTTTGTTCGACTGGTGGTGGATGCCATCAAGTACCGAGAGCAGCACAACATAACCCGTCCTGACATGATTCAGCTCCTGATGGAGGCCAAGAAGGAGTCCGAAAACAACTGGACCGACGACGAGATCGTGGCCCAGTGCTTCGTCTTCTTCTTCGCTGCCTTCGAGAACAACTCCAACTTGATCTGCACTACCACCTACGAGCTGCTCCGCAATCCTGAAATCCAGGAGAGATTGTACGAGGAGGTTAAGGAGACCCACGACAGTTTAAACGGAGGCTCCCTCAATTACGACGCAGTGCAAAAGATGTCCTACATGGAGATGGTCATATCCGAGTCCCTGCGAAAGTGGACTCTGGCCGCCTTAACCGATCGCCACTGTTCCAAGGACTACACCCTCACAGACGAAGACGGAACCAAGATATTCGACTTCAAAGTGGGCGACCGTGTCAACATTCCCATCTCCGGGTTGCACCGCGATGAGCGCTACTTCCCGGAACCCATGAGGTTCGATCCGGAGCGATTCAGCAGCGATCGACATGGCGAAATGGTGCCGTACACCTATTTGCCCTTCGGCGTAGGACCTCGCAATTGTATAGGTAAGTAAAATCCTTTGTGTAACGTGCTCTCCAAGTTCTATAAATCCCTCATTGCCAACATATTTGTTTAGTTCATTTTTTTTGTTAATAGGAATATTATATTTATTAGTGTCATAATTTTAACAGAATATGTTGTCATTTATTAAATTTTATTAGTGTCATCTTAAATTAGATTGCTTTGTGATATTAGTAATATTAAAGTTGTTTTTATCTTTTTATTACATTCATTATTTAATATAATTTTTTTATTTTAATATCTAAATTATATTCGACTAAATTTCAAAGAACAGCAAAGACATATATGTTTTGTCTGAATTTTTGTCATATATGCTATATGATATTTCCTATGGCAGGTACATATATTTATGTGATATTGTATTTTCGCTTTTCAGGAAATCGTTATGCCTTGATGCAGGCCAAGGGTATGCTCTACAACCTTCTGCTGCATTACAAGATCGAGCCATCCCCAAGGACCACGAAGGATCTGTGGGAATCGGCACGCGGATTTAACTTTACACCCAGGTCCGGATTCTGGATGCAGTTGGTGCCACGAAAATAACCTGATGCCAATATCAAAAAATCTGTTCAGTTGTTTTCAAATGAAACCTGTTTAAAGAAGCACTTGTTTATATAACACAAGTTAGATTAATAAAAATATATAGCAATATATTTTATATTATTTTATATATTGGTCTGGAGGCCAAGTATCCGCTTAATACGGTTTTTTTTTTGACGCCAATTTTATTTTACATCACCTTAAATAATAGTTATTTTTATAGAATTGATCAAGAAAATGTTATTTTCAACTACTTTCATTTATTACTAGAATTGTTGAACATTTGACTTTTATTTTAAAATCTTTAACAATCTTAAAAAGCTCTGTTGAGACCACCTATATAAAATGTGGTGTTCGCCAGATTGTTATTTTCTCCACTGAAGTTCAATATACAAAGGCAGCGACAGATAAGTAATAAATTGTTGACTCACGAATAATTTAAAAAATATATCTGTTAGAACACAATTAGATGTATTTGCCATTGCTTAACTCAATTTTACGTTGCTGCCTCCATAATCCCGAAATCTGAACAGGGGTTCCCCGTTCCTTGCCTTGCAGCTAGATTGGTAAGTAAATTGTAAACTTTTCGTCTAGCTCTCAGTGGCTCTCAAACTTAAAAATAGAAAAATATTCATTTTGGACAAGAAAGTCAATAAATGTTTGTCGGGAAAGGTAATCTTTATTCAATAAAGTTTCCCTATTTTGTTTGAGAAAACTTTCCGAAACCAGCAAATTGTGCAGTCTATTGTACATATTTCTTTTGAAAAATTGCATATATAGTATTTCAAGTTTGTGGCGTACCGACATTCAAGGCGTTGTCAAACCTAGCACAGGCTCATCCGAAGTAACATTGTTTTGATCCAGCTAACGAATTAAGTAAGTATTAAGTATTGAGATTCGTTTCCGGCTACTGCACTATCTGGATAGTTCTAGGTTAGAAACAGGAAGAGAAAAGAAACATCCATAGTGTCTTATGATCCGTTCGATGGCACCTATTTTATGTAGAATCTGAATCTTGTCGTTTTTTTGTTGTGATAAAGAAGTGTCAGTTTTCATAGTGGTTTTTGAACTGTTTATCAGCCTGATTTATACACCATCATGTAATTCTTGAAGTGCTTCATACCAAGTCGACATCAGGAAGAGTTTCTGTTTCGATAAAGATTCTTGTCGTGGTTCTTGAAATAGTAATAAGTTCATATCAGTATGTCAGCTTGGCGTTATGTTTCTTCTAGCGCTTGTTAGCACCGAAGAGATTCCCAATTTGGAGGTGTTTCGTATGGCAGTCTGGATTCCTAGTGCTCCACCTCGGCCTCCTGCTCGTGCTCGGATATGTCGCAGATGACCACGTCGTCGGCACTGATGCTGGGCGAGGGAGAGGTGCCTCCGCTGGGCACATCCTCGGTGCCCGAGCAGTTGGCGGAACAACCCTGCTCGGTGGCATCCACTCCCCCCACGTGCTTCTCCATTGCCTTGGCCACCATGGCCAAGTTAGCGCCGACGACTTGCTCCACGACCTCGCCGGCCTTGATGAACACGAAGGTCGGCATGCAGGAAACGTTGTACTCCAGCGCGATGTCCTCGCACTCGTCCACGTTCACCTTGAGCACCACGGCGCGGTTCGAATACTGCTCGGCCAGCTCCTCCACCTTGGGGGCCATAATCTTGCAGGGGCCGCACCAAGTGGCGAAGAAGTCCAGCACCACCAGCTTGTCCCCGGCGCAGGCCAGTTGCTGGTAGAGATCGTCCTTGTTCCTCAGAAGCCACACCATGGTTTCGGTTGGGGGAATGAAATAAAGTAATCTCGTGGCAGCAGTGACCCGAAAATTAAATCTGATCTGAATACGAACCTCCTGTCGACGGTTTTGATTTAAAAATTTATGGCTTCTTGGATAAATACCTACCTCAAAAATAAAAAATTTTAAAAAAGTATTTCAATTCGTTAAATCAAGTGATTCAAACTAGTTTCTGGGAAATGCCTTAAAAAGTTATTGAATTATTTATACATTATTAAATATTAATCTTAAATTTTTAATTCTTAGGCTTGCCATTTATTGACTTTATTAGAATTTTCTATTAAATTTTCTTTTTTACGACTCTCCTCACAGGGTTTATGATAAACCAAAACAAAGTTTCGAATGAGTAACCATTTTACAAATTTCGATTTTATTTTACTTAAAATTCCTTAGTATGTTGTTTTAACTTACCCCCATTTAAAGTTCCCCAATAACAGCAATAAAAATACGGCGCATTGGTTAAGAATAAAATACACAGACATATATTTTACTTTTGATTATGTTCCATACACACTTGTTGATATAGCATAGCTTAGCATAGACGAACCGAAATGTATCAAATGATTCTTAGCATATGTTTCGATTTACTCTCACTGGTTATAAAACTTTCTTTACTCCAAGTATTCTGGACACACTCCTTTTATATAACAATTTCCCTTTCACGCTGCGGAGAAAGCACGCAAATTACATAAAACGCTTGGCTTGCGAACAAAAGAATCTTCAATTTGACTTGTTAAAAACAATAAAACGCCGAGAAAAGAAACCGCAAATATTGTAAATGTTAATGGTTTTACGACTCGATGTTCGGTTTGTTTGTGGAAGAGTTTTGTTTTCGGCGTTCTGCGTTTGCCATTTTAAATTATTGCACATTTGGCTAATATCTGAAGTTCATATACTTTCACTCTTTCGGAGATTCTTTTGTTGGCCATCGATTGGACTTCGTTGGATGTATTTATTGTTCGTTGATTGCGTTGCTTGTGGTCTCTGCTTTTCGTTTGTTTCTGTTCTGCCTAAGTCTACTCTAGAATACCTTATCTTAGATGCTAATGCCCCCAATGGGCATCTGTATATGAATATGCAAATATGATATAGGTTTGTATAGCTTTGTACAACGATTTCTCTCTCGTCTCTGATCTCATATGTGTCTTCGTGCAGTGTATCATACATGTGGATATGTTATTTACAGACAAACTTGTCGATTAACGTTCATTAAAGATTAAAATCCACTCTTACTCAAAACTCTGGTTCGCCTAAACGCTGTAGAGTCGCCCGTTGCTGGAATGGGAGTTGGAGTTGGAGTACGAGTGGGAGGGGCGGGGCTTGCCCAGCCCGAAGAAGTTCCACACGCGGCGCAGGCAGCCGGGCTTCTTCTCCGGCAGCATGAGGCTCTGCTCCTCGAGGATCGTGTCCAGGATGTAGTAGCTGCTCAGGTTGAAGGGCGGCGGCGGGAGGAGCGGGGGCGGTCAGGAGATCGTGCAGTTCTTGCTCTCGTGCATGATCGCCGGCGCCCCGCCCACGGACGCACTGCCTCCACTGGAGGGCAGCGAGGGGTCCTGGGCCAGCTTCTTCTTCCGCTCGTAGGCCAGCGCGTCGTTGGGCACGTAGGCCACCCGGACTCCGCCGTAGTGCTTCCGCGCGGGCAGCCGGTAGACGTAGTCGTCCATGTCGCTGGAGGAGCTCGAGGAGCAGGTGGAGCAGATGCTGGCCACGTCGCAGTTGTCCAGGTTGTTCAGCAGGTTGAGAGCCCCCGATCCCACCTGCGTCTGGGCGTTGTGCAGCCGCAGGTTCGTCTGGTTGATCTGCATCTCCGAGGAGCTGCGCGACTGGTTGCGCCGCCTCCTCCTCCTCCTTGCGTTCGAGTTGTCCGTGTAGCTCTTGGAGCGCGACATCGTGTCCTGGACGCTGTGGAAGCGCACCTCCTTCAGCGGCCGGTTGTCCAGCTGCTCCTCCTCCAGCTCCTGATCGCCTGGCATCTGGTGCTCCTGCCCGCGGTTGCTGGAGAAGAGCTGCTCGTAGCCGTCGTGGGGCAGCTCCCCCACCGGCTCCTGGTCGAGCTCCAGCTCGTGGGCCAGCTCCTGGGTGCTCTGCGTGAGGTCCGAGTTGCTCGGCGAGTTCAGGTTGATCTTGTCGATGCTCTGGTAGCTGTGCGAGTCCTCTGCCTTCGAGAGCAGCATGTCCGGCATGGAGTTGGTTAGCGTCTGGGTGTCCCCGAAGATGGACTTGTCGCCGGCGCAGATGTTGTCCAGGCTGATGCCCAGCTCGGTGAGGTCGATGGGCGGCGGATGGGCGGGGCGTGGCATGCCGGGCACCCCTCCTCCGAGCAGAAGGTCCGCCACGCCCGCCGCCTCCATGCGCTGCCGCTCCTGCCGCTCGAGCAGATCGCCGGCACTGCCCGTCGTCTTCGGGTGGCCATGGTGGCTCTTCCTTCCGGTGTCCCGCTCCCTCTCCCGCTCCCTGTCCCTTTCCCGCTCCCTGTCCCGCTCTCCTCCCCTGCGGGGGGACCTGGCTATCTGGCTGGAGGTGGAGGCGCGGTGCGTGGGCCGCAGCTGGGGACCCGAACTGGTGTCCGAGGGCGTGGGAGGCTCTCCCTTGCTGCAGGCGATGGAGCAGTAGATGGTGCCCCGCCGCGGGAGGAAGGGCCTGCCCAGCAGGGAGCAGCGGCAGGTGCAGCAGCTGAAGCACTGGTCCGTCGCGTGCCAGTGCTGCCCGTCGTGGCTCATCTGGCCCTGGTCCACCCCGATCACCTCCCCGCAGTAGTCGCAGTACTCGGCGAACATCGTGTCGAAGCAGCCGAGGCAGTACGGCTTGCCCTCCCGCATGATGTACCGCTGGCCGCCCAGCTGGTGCTCGCACTCCTGGCACGCGAAGTGCTTCATGTGCCACGTCCTGCCCTCCGCCTCCGTGCACTCGTCCGAGAAGATGATCTGGGGGAGGAAGGGAAGGAAAGTAGGTTTCGCATTAGGAAAGATACCTTGGTATATCACAAATAAGTGGGTTTAAAACACCAAATTCCTATGGGAAACTGATTTGTTAATAGAGAAACTGCTTTGTTAACAGAGTTGAAGAGTTTAATTAACTAGGCGAATTAAGTTAAAATTTAATAGAATGCAAATGATTAAGCTAATCGCAGATTTTATAACAGAATGTCTAATAAGCTGCTCTTTGTAAAAAACCAAAATCCAAATTTATAGTTGGATAAATCATCAACTTTAGATTTTTGTACTATATGCCTATCTATATAATTTATATATAATAATATACATATATATAATTTATCAATGGCTCATCAATGGAACATTTAAAAGGTCATTGCTGATGTCTTTATATATTTTCGAAGCTACAGCTCTTATATGTGGTTAATGCAGGTGTCTATCGACTTAAATTATGCAGTTCGCCTTGAACAATGACACTAATTTTAAACAAATTCATTAGTCGCACTTCTCAAACAATGGTATTATTTATTAGATAAAGTTCACCAACATTTAATCAAATCATTCAAGGCAAGTTCAAAACTTAAGTTTGAATTAATATTACATTTCCCAACTTCCATTTTGATAGCACCACCTTTAAATTAGCCTTCAAATTCAGTCTAAACTCCATCTACCAACTCCACTTCCCCGTGACTTTTGACGAGCACTTACCTCATCGCAGGCGGAGCAGCGGGGCTTTTGGGTTTCGGCGTGGTGGCGACCGCAGTAGAGGTTGCCGTCCCGCTGGAAGTAGATGAGGTCCACCAGGAGCTCCTTGCAGACGCTGCACACGAAGCAGCCGGGGTGCCAGCACAACTGGGCGCCCAACCTCTGGGCGAAGACCACGATGTCACCGCCCGACAAAGGCTCCTCGCACTGAAAGGGAGAAAGGAGCGGAGGACTGGGAGTGAGTAAGGTAAATCGCACAAACGGGAGAAATATGCTCGAGTTCCTCGAGCGATAAAAATCTGCAGCGTCTGGCTGCTGCTGGGGCAAAAATATTTAAGCGACTATAAATGCTAAATAACGGTAATAAAACGCTTAAGCTCAACGCCCCACAATCCCCCGGAAAAGAGCCGCCAGCAGGGAAAGTCCTGCCTGTCCTGCTCTGCGGTTTTCCCCCCATCTTTGCCATTCCCTCGGCTTTTCCAAAGCGGAAATCATGCAAAAATAGCTGCCGGCCATGTGCCCGTGTCAGCTCGTAGTCGTAGCCGGGTCCACCCTAAAAAGGCTCCTCGGTGGATAAGGACAAGGAAGCGCTTTAAGTGGGACTGGCTGCCGGAGAATTTCTGAAAGCTGGTAAACTGAGAAATGTGAACAGGAAGCTCCGCTTTTAATGACTGCGGGAAAGCCACGCAGCTCGAGACTCGTTAAATTTAAACGCGCTCGCATAATGAACTTATTTCGGTGCAAAAGGGTTCGCAGCCAAAGGCCAGGCTCTGGTGACGTTTTTATGTCCCTAAATGTAGATCCTAATTGTGCTCACTTAGAGGGGAAAACTGAGGAGTCAGCGGTTTTAAAATGAAATATTTTAAAACATATTAAAAGCTAGCTCACGTTGAGGTCAAATGAATAGAATAAGCTGGAAGCTAGAAGTTTCTGTCATCTAAACAACTTTAGAAGACTCTTTATATTTACCATGAACAAATTATTTAACAATTAGATAGTATATTAATTGAAAAGAAATATACTTTCTAATAACATGTATACGCTTACACAAATACAATTAAAGTAGTGGTTAGGAATATATTTTAATTGATTAAACTCAAAAGGAATAACATTGGGCGACTCTTAAATGTTCTGAAAAGCTCCTAAAAACTTCTGGAAACTGTTCAACCTCCTTCCGTCTGTTCAAGTTGGCTCAAACTTGGAAGTGACAATGTTGCTCTTGTGTGTTCTAAGAACTCTATTTGAGTTACCTCCCACACCTGTCGGCACTTTGCACTGTTCCGGCATAAAGCAATTAGCCCGACAGCTCTGATGTATGCACAATCCCCGTACGAAGAGCTCCTCATGCACTTCCTAAGAAGCAGAACCCAAACCCAAAGTTCCTGCCAATTTGCACCCTCATTTCAGGCAGTTGGCGGGACTGTTCGACTGCGTCTCCGTTCTCGGTTTCGGCGGTTTCTGGCGCAGGCAAATTACCCGGGACACCACAGAAGCACCGCATAAGATTCTGGGCCCGATGCCAATGCCATTGCCGATGCCAGTGAGCCAGGAACCAGCATCCAGGAGCTCCTTAACTTTCCAGGCTATTAAACCTCGGCGCGGGCGATGCCCCCGTTGTGGAGCCACATTCCCCACCGAGTCCCGCAATCAGCATTTACTTTTGCAAGCCATTAAGCATTGACAGGCGGGGCTTTGGGCCCCGACTGTACAGGGTTGATAATTTCCCGGGGCGTAAGTGGCTTCCCTCTATGCGTCGTTAATTGTTTGGCAACTCCAAAAATTTATCGCCTCGGGCCACGAAAATCATAAAAACCCAGGAGCTGCGCACTTTAATTGGCCAGTTCCCCTTACCCTTCCCGCTGTCTAATGACGCATTGAAGTCGGAATCAACTTGTCCCTGCACTTTGGCCCGGCTAACCCCAGAAACTCGGCGAAAACTTCTCCCACAGGAAGCACTTTAAGTAGTTTCTGCGGTGGGGACAAAACGCTAAAGTTTTCAGAATGCGATCCCAACCAATTTCGGTCGCTCACCCGCCCCGCCATTGATTAGTTTGTCCGGAAAATCTGTGCACTTAAAACGACATTTTTCACCGGGCTGCCAGGCCGGCTAAATGTCATGTAAATAACAGCAATCGCTGCTCATTTATCTTATCAATCCAATTAATCCCAGTTGGCGTTTGACTGGCGCTTGTTGGCAGCCACTCTGCGCCAGACAATTATGCTATTGACAAATTGTTGCCGGCGGTGCCATCGCGGCACCTCGCCGACTGAAATCGCTGAACTGACTGAACTGGCTGAACCTGCAGGACTCGGAGGGTGGAAGTGTCCTTGCTAACCCATTTCGTGTCCGGACTAATCCCACTCGGAGCGACAAACTTCGCCGGCAGACGGACAAGACAGTTTCCCGTCCCGATGCCATCCAATCCAATCCCGAACCTCCCCAGAAAGCAGCTCAAATTATTAATGATGCTCGTTATCATGCCCTTTTCAGTACATAAACTTTTCGCTTAACAGCCACTGCGCTTTACCTTCCATTTACTGGTTCTTCGTTTTGTTTCGCCCTTGGTACCTGTTACACTGTCAAAAAATCATCCACATTTCTCTATTTGCAAGTTAACATATACTAAAATTTGGAGCCAAAAGCACAACTGGAAACGTGTTCCTTCAGAGTAAATTACCAACTAAAGGTAATGGCATTTTAAGCTCTTAGTTTTTTCGACTGTATTTGACAACACATATATATTTTTTGCAGTAAAGTGCCGAGTCTGAGATGGCTTTTCTTGTAATTATTTCATTGTTGCCGGGGCGACCTTTAGTGTCACATCCTTGTCAAAACTTCAGCCTCCGCTCGTTGCTGTTCGTGCGGAAAATCTGTCAAGAAGTGTGCCCCTCCCACCGCCCCTCGATTCCATTATTTTTTGGCAAAATCATTGCCAGTTGGATGTGACACACGTTTGCGGCCCACGTTGCTGCTCATTTACGCCTGACTGACTGCGAAGGCTTCCTCCCCGTCGGCATTCAGGATCATTGAACGTTTTCATAAATTTTCCCTCATAATTTCCCCATGCTTTCCACGCCATTCGATCTGATGGCTCAGGGTTGAGGCCTTTGTTCGCATTTTAGCGTCCGTTTAGCAAGTCAGTTATGGTCTGTGAATTTTAAGCACTTTCGCCTGGTCTTAAGCTGGGGACAGGGAAAGGCTTCCCTCCGATTTCGAAATCCTTTTTAAAGTTTATCTGATTTTACATGGAAACGAAGTGGAAAGTGGCAAAAAAAAGAACTGATATACGGTTCGCTTAATTCCAACTAAAGAGTTTCCTTTGATTTTACTTTATTTCCTTTCAGCTACCAACCTTTTTTCATGTTCAATGTTGAAGTAAATAGGAGAAGGGGAAACTTTAAGTAAGTACAAATCGATTTTCTAACATCAAGTATTTTGGTTTGTTGTGGCACTTTTGCTTTTCATCGCTTAAAAATATTTTAAACACTTTAACATGGATATGCGAGCTTCTGGGCCAAAGTTCTCACTGATTATTCGGGACACTAATGAACTGCAACCTCAGAGAAGTTGGCCCGTTGTCATAATAAACCCAAGTCTTCTGCCAATCTGGGCTGGCCAAATAAAATCAGACACACGCACATGACTCCGGGCGAATCCCAATCCGGCGGATCCCCATTCGCCCGCGCACGTAGCAGACGGATTCTGAAACCACTCCGATGGAATCCAGCCAGAGAAGACCGGAGAAGACCCAACCAGATCCCAGACACGCGCCATGCGGCATAAAGTTTTAATAAGTTTTACGAGTGGCGAATGTGAGCACAATAAAATCGAGCTGCCAACTAACTATCTTCCGGAAAAGTGCGGAGCTGACCAAGTGCACATCGGAGTGGCAAAGCGGGAGTCCTCCGACGGGCAGCCAATAACAATGCAAATTTCCCAGGCAGACGGGGAAAGGATGCGGAGAAGTGGGTGCCACCTCTGCCACTATTTCATGCCACTGCCATTGTGCTTTAATGCCGGCCACTCCATTCACTTTTCGCGCGAGGAAATAGCTGCGACTCTCTTAGCCTTTATGTTGTCAGAGCCAAGTCGCTGCAATTGTTTTTGCAACAACGTTTTTCATTTCCAGCCCCTCCGCCCGCTGCAAGTGTACTTAATGAAATCTTTTTGTCATCTCTTACTTCGAGACGTTTGAAAGTTGCCAGCACCCCGGACGCCCCTCCCCAATCCCTGAACTCATTGTTTTCCCGGGCCATTGTCAATTTTTTCCTCGTACTTTGCCGGTTTATGCCAGTTGGCAGTTGGTAGAAGGAATCTCTGGCGCAAAACTTCGCCCGGCCAGGCACAAATGAAATCGAAACGACCCTCCGTCTTCTTACTTTCTGCGCATAATAAAATGCAAATTTCTGCAACAATTAGGTGTGCGGGAGGGGGCGAAAAAAGGTGGGGGGGGGGATGTATGGAAAAATTGTTTTGAAACTTACCCCCTTGCAGGGCCGCTCGTCGGACAGCAGCCGGACCGCCCCTCTTCCCAGCGCCTCCCGCTTCCTTTGGGCCGAGAAGATGCGCAGCTCCTTGCGCTCCTCGTCGCTCAGCGAGTGGCAGTAGCGCACCTGCAAAGGACACGTGGACGGGAAAGTCAGCTTGGGTGCTCCTGAATTTTAATTAAGGCAACTCAAAAGGCAGCGGCAAGTTTTTTAATCTCGCCGGGCCTTTTGAAGGGTTCGCTTTATATTCTGTTTTGAATGCCCGCGCCGGGGTAATTATAAATTTTGTCACAACGAGCTGCTTTCAATGGCTTTTTTAAGAAACACTTTTTTGTAAGGCAAATTTCTCAAAGATAATATTTTTATTTTGGTTGATATTGATGAGAAGATTCTTTATTCACAATAACACTAAATGAACAAGTAAGAAAATTTCCAAGTAACTGCATTATTATATATTAGGTAACTTTATAATCATTAAGACGTTAAAAACTAAAAGAATTTTGAATTAGTTTTTCAATGGTAATGATCGAGTAATGAATTTCGGATTCAGCCAATAGTAGTTATTATTTAAAAATATTATTTTTAGTTCCTTTAAAGTTGTTAAATAGTTTCCAAGATCCGACCAGACATTATTTCAAATTGAAAATGAGTTAACTAAATTAGCTCAGCCTTCTAATCGTTTTACTTGCATTTTTCAAGCTAACTTTAAGGTGGCCAGTGGCTAATCGCGTTTCCCCATTGTTTTTATCCTTTTTAACAGCAGCAGTGTTCTTTCAGTCTTTTTGCCCAATACTCACTTCGTTATCTTGCGGCGGCAGCTGGTGCAGCAATTGCTTGACACGATACTTTTCGCCGGGACTGTTGACGTAGGGCACTTTGTCGTCTGGCAGTTGACTGAAGTACAAGCGGACCTGCGAAGTGGAAAATGCAAATCGGAAAGTCAGCTTCTGGTTGAACTTTAGCTCAGGGAAATATCCACTCTTTAAATCGAATCTAACAAATCATAGCGAATTAACCGAAAGTCGTTTCACGCCCCCGAAGTTGTGTAAGTAAAAATGTCGCAATGCTCATGGGAAATTGTGTCCAATAAAGAAAATAATTCAGTCCAATCTCTGCGGTTATTTGGCTTTTCCCAGGAGCACTTATGTAAGCCTCCGCCCCAAAAAAAAAAAAAAAATACGGACATATATCGACAGGCATTTCAAGCTCTAATTGCCGCCAAATGTATCGGCAATTTAATTACAAAGCGCTTTCGCTTTCCACGAGATACCGATGGCGATTCGGTAGCGATAATTTTTTCAGCGTGAAATTAAAGTGGTTTCCCGACCGATTTCCTTAAGCGCGCCAGTGGCCAACGACCAGACATTGAACTGGATTTAGTTTTGGGGATCCGATGGGGAGAGCGTGGAAAATCGATCGAAAGCAAAAGCTGGCAGCGGGTGGCCTGCGGCACGAAAAGGCAACCACCTTGCCCCAATCGCCTCGCCTGAGATTTCGCTTAATTAGTTGCGACAAATCGAACACATGTTGGGATGCCGACGATGCTGATGATGTTGAACATGTTTAAGTTCCCACACTCAGCGAAAGAATAGCTCTGGGTTAGCACTAAATCGAAAGCACACATTTACATGTGTAGTTAATATTGTATCTTTGTAACTAATGTTCATACAAAATTGTCTCTGTCTTATTATTAATATCCTAATTGTTTCTGTTTTTATTTTTATTCCGTTTTAGCAGTCAGAAATGTTATAACCACAAACAGTTAACTTTTTTAACTTAGTTTTGATATTGTCTACATTTTGATGATTGAGTTATTTAAGTAAGCTTCTAATTCGAATAATTTTTATTGGGCCTTAATTACATAAAAACAAAACGGTAGCTATTTCTCTAAAGCCCAAATATTATTAACAGACAAACACTCGACACATTTTATTCCCTATTTAAATTATAAACATTTGAAATGTAGTTTTTTGCAAAGTTCTCGGTTACTGCATTTCAGCGATTTGGGTCGTAAAAGTTCAGATTAACTCTGCATAAACAAATCTGATCAGCTTGGACCTAGCTTTCCATCTCGAGTGGATAGCTCCTTGGGCTCCAAGGGGCATCTTACCTGGTCGGGCCGCAGACCGGGTGGCACCCACGTGTACTCCTCGAGGGCGCAGCCGCTGTCGTCGTCGGACTGCGAGTTCCGCTGGAAGTCGAGCTGCTGGTGGTGGCTGTGGTGGAAGCCGTGTCCCGCGGCAGATGCCGCCGACTTGTAGCTGGCGGTGCGCAGCGGAGAAGCCACCGAGTTGAGCGGCAGGTGGCTGGGCGGCTGGCAGTGGCGGCGCTGCAGGGGCGACACAAAGTGGCTCGCTGATCCCGGGGCCCCTCCGCTCCCCCCACTTCCCCCGCTGCCGCTGGAGGCGACCGAGGGCACGTCGAGATTGGACGTGGATGCCACCTGACTGCCCAGAGACGTCGGCTGCAGGGCACTGACCGCCGTATCAGGACGTTGCACGAGGCAGTTGGAGTTTGAACTGGAGTGGGAGTGGGAGCTGGAGTGGGGGGTGCGAGTGGGTGGCAAAGGTCAGCCCGGTTCCGCCCGCCTCGATCTGCAGCAACTCGCTCTCCGTCTGCGTGTAGTAGCTGCTGCTGGGCGGAAGGTGTGTCTGCTGCTGCTGCTGCTGCTGCTGCAGTGGCTGCTGCGGATGTTGCTGCGGGGTCTGTTGCATGTTGCCGGTGGAACGGGGTGCGGGCGTGGGCTTGAATTTCCGATTGGCTTGGCTCGTCTGGGGGCTGCAGAGAAATGGAAAGAAAAGAGAAATCATTACGAGGTGTCCAGATTACGAAACAAACATTAGATATGGTATCTAGCTTTCAGAAGTAATAACATCTAATTAAAAGAAAGCGCGGACTGTAAAACTAATATTCCATGAAGTGAGATATTTGTTGTTGCTCTTCTGCTTTGTAAATAGTGAGATCAAAAAGCTTGGTCTTTAAATTGTTTAAATATTACTCCAACAAAATTCTAATAAAAATTCTTGCTTGCTTGCTTACTATTACAATTCTTATTCAATGAGATCATAATTCCCAAGAAACAACATTCCCATATCTGAGAACCTAATTTGCAGAATGCCAATCTGTGCAATATGCATCTTAATCGTTTCTGATTCCATCTGTCCGACTCATTTGCAATTAGTCTGCTTGCTAGCGGAAAACACATTCTTTTTGAGTGCCAGCAGGCAGTTCAAATGACTTTTGAGCGCGATGGCGGCGCAGCTGCATGCGTGCAGTTGTCCAATCAAATCTGATGGACCCCGGACCCGAATTTGCAGCCAGGCAGCGCCACAAGGTTTTGCGGCTACCCGCTCGACCGCTGCCCACGGTGGAATCTTCGTGGAATCGCCGCTTTCTGCGGTACTTTCACTCAATTTGTGGCACGCTGCGCGATTATGCAGCCAAGCAGAGACGGCCGAGAAATGACAGCACTTGGCCTGCAGCGCCCGGTCATGTTTCAGCTTTAATTTTTTAAGTTTTTCCTACTCGCCTGTGTGGCAATTAAAGCCATTTGTTTGGGCCGAAGTCGAGCGCGGTGTGTGAGACATTAAACTGTTTCCTCCACAAACGCCTCACATTTGTATATCAAATTGCACAACATTCAGAGCATGAATAACAGCCAAACAGAAATACAAAGCCATTAGGCCTTCCAACATTTTTTCCACTAATCAACGTGAGAAGAAGCCCCGGCCAATTTGCCATTCCATCGAAAGGCGATTTATGAGCAGCTTGTGAGCTTATGCAAATCAAAGACACTCGTCACAATCGCAGTTTAGCCTTCTGCTAATGAACCACGGCCCACGGAGGCCCGGAAAGTGAACGTCTCTCCGGGTCGGAAGAAAATAAGGTACCCTACGTACATTAGTAGCAGATGGATGACCAGGAGCCATTAACACCTCCGTGCGAGTTGCAGATCGCTCAGTGCCACCGGAATGCCACAGCGTGTGGGGAGAAAGTTGGAAGAAAGAAATGCAAATTTGATTTGTTCGCAGGTAGGTTCGGTGCCAAAAGCTGATCGATCACGGGTACTTTCTAAACAGTCGCAGTCGAAGCGGTTCGGGCCAAAACAAACCGCCACAAGCCAGGGCGTAATCTGTCACCCGATGAATTGGGAATTGGGAATTGTGCGAGTGGCTTTCCGATTGACTTTGATAGCGCAAAACGGCGGCCAAGCGCCGGTCTTAAAACTTCGGCCAGATCAGATCAATTCAAATCGAAGCGACACAGGTCCCAGTCCCAGCTGCCGAATATGGCCGGCAGTTGTTTGGCTGCCGCTTTTCGGTCGGCCTAGACGGTATTCGGTATTCGGTTTTCTCTTTTCGGCCAGAGAAACCTGTCGACGGTTTCTGTACGGGTGCATGCGATTTCTGCACTGAACCACAGTTCGCATCGCAGGCGCAAAATGCGAAAAGTACGCAAAAATGCCGCATGACCAACTTTGGTCCGCGGCCTGGACATATACATAAATTTGGGTTAAGAAGATTTGAGTTTATTTGGTTTGATGTCTGTCATTTCCTTGATGGCCTGTCGCAAGCGCGCACGTCTGAGGATAATTAAAAGTAAATTGTTTGACACTCAAATCGGATGGGAATGGTCTGGGAAATATGGCTCTGCCGTTCCACAACGGGCAATCCGGTCTTTTCGCTTGACCATCGCCGAGTGGCTGCCATCAATTTTGGCGTTTCGAAGACACTTTTGGAAATATCTGTGCTAATCGGTGGGGCATTTTAGCTCTTAAGAGTGTTGTATAAATGGGGTCATTATAGAACACCTTACAATTTTAGCAGAGTGTAAATGAATTCCGAGTTAGGTCGCCAAATAACCAAATGCATGAAAACATAGATTGTTCAAAAAGTCTTGCTGGTTCGCTCACTTTTCACTTTCTGTAGAAAGCGAGACTTGAATGGTTTGAGGTTTTACGGCCTATTAAAAAAGTTATTCGAAACACATGAAGTATGCTTGTAACATTCGTAAGCTGCTTTCAAGGTGCCAAATGACCAATACATTTTAGGCTTCACTGCTTACTTTCATAACATACAACCACGGGTAATTTCTTTCCCCATTTTGTGTGCGTTTTACACTCACATTAGCTATTAGCAATTTCAAAAGCCGAGTCCCGCTTTGAGTCCAGCTCCTTTGAACCGATTTCCTCATCTTACGGGGCTTAGCTCCGATCTGATCCAATCCAATCCAATATAATCCAATCATAGTCGCTGCTTATTAACGGACTTTTCAGCAATTTCAGCACGTTTTGTGTTGCTCAAATGCCAAATCCCAGCTGCAATAATATCTCAATTATGTGCAACACCACGGCATCGATAGCATTTCTATTCGTTCCACGGTGTTGCCGCAGTGTTTCCACGATTTCATTAAATTTTAGACACGCAGTTTCCCCAGAAAAATCCGCAGCAGGAACACGTAACTGGTTCAAAATCATTTAGGCCTCTTGCAATCACACACATTCTTAGTGTTGAGATCGCCGGAAAACAAGTTTTCCAATGGATTCCCGATTCTGGGAAATGCTAAATGCACTACGACACAGAACGGCTGCAATTGAGCCAGCAGAACTGGCAGGCGAAATTAATACGTAACATGCAATTGGTAATAATTGAAAAGAGTCGAGGCAGCCAATCCGCATTAAATTACTTTCACAATCGGCCGAAAGATAAACGCCCGTCTCGGCCAGGTTAAGCCTGGCATTAGTCCTAGTAATGCTCGATTATCCATGGCCTGCACACGATCTCCGATCGAGAATCCCTTCTTAATGCACATAACTGCTCGGGGGGCGTGGCAGTTGGGTTCGGTTCGGATTGGTTCGGATCGGTTGGGCTCGGTTCAGGGCAGGGCTATTATGAAATCTCGTTCATTGGCCCCCCAACTCGTGACCTTGTTGCGTTGCGTGCTCCATTGTCTGGCTCCCAGAGCGACTCCCAAGCGGAGCCGCAATTTATTCCTCTATGCCGCCGACTTTCGGGTTAAACTGCCGCGTTTGACTGCCTTTACGTCACTCCGTCGAAACGAGACTCCATCTTTCCAGCTCTCCACCCGAAACACCGGGCTGTAAACAAAAAGTCCGAACATGCAATAGCGTCATATGTTGCACGTGTTGCTGTCGCTCAGCGTTTTTATGCATTTCGCCTCGGTTTCCCTCAGCTTCTTCGCTTTCTTTATGGGTTTTTGTCCGGACATGAGCACATTTGTGTGCCTGTCTGCAGCTCGACTTCACCTCGAATATCGCTTTCGCGATGCGGATAACAGTGGTTCTGGGATCTCGGGATGGAGATGGGGATTCGGTATGGGGGATTTGGTCTGGGTTCGGCAGCCAGTCGAGCCCGTTGCACAAGTTCCTAGAGATCGGCGAGTGTGTGTGCTGCAACGCCTGTTTAAGTACCGCGCGGTGATTTAGTGCAGCGTTACCGTTAGGCGGTACACGTTATTCGCCAAGGCTAGTGATAAGCTATAAGCAATAAGCTGGCTGCACTGAATCAGCAGAGGCGTCCGTTCTGAGAATTTTAAGGGGTTTTACTGAGAGACTTCCCATTCTCAGTAGAGTTTGAAAATAAAGTGGCATGGTTTAGGAGCTAACGTAAATAAATCTCTCAAATATTACTCAAAAGGAGGGAATAACATTTTAATATGAGAATGGTAAAAATTCAGAAAACATAATAAGCACTGTATTCCATGCTTTAAAACTTCCTCACTTGAACTAAATATTTTAAAAATGTAAATGACTTCGAGCGGAAAAAAAGTTGATTTTTGATTGGTGTTTACTATTAAAACCATTGTTCAATGGAAAATGGGTTGCTCGTTGGTGTTTAATATAATACGTAATCGCTTTCTAGTTCAACTTATATTTGACCATGAATGAAAAGTCTTGGTGGAGCATATTAATACGCCAATGCACCCCCTTTCGGTTCACAAATTATTTCAAAACACTTTTTGAATTATGTAACATCGCAATATTGTTATCAGTTGAGCGCCCAAAGGCCCCCTCTTCGAGGACGCCACACCCAGTTTCAGATAGTCAAGTCAAACAAGAGCATCGTAGTCAAGAGCCGCAGCATCTGCATCTGCATTTTCATCAGCTCGGCTTCAGCAGCGGCTAAAATGCATAATTAATCGGAGGGGCCAAGAGCAGCAGCGGCGGCCAAATGCACTTGGCCGGCCAGCCCACACTCCCATTTCGCGATTCGAGAGCGAGTTGCTGATGCTGCAGCCGCTAATGTTGCATGTTGCTGGTTGCTGGTTGCTGAATGCCAGTTGCTACTTGCTGGTTGCATGTGGCATGTAAGGCGAAAAGAACCAGAGAGCAAACTCCACTCAGTTCGGGTTTGAGTCGAGTTTGAGCCAAGTCGCGATCCGTCATTAACAGCTTTTGCTTAATTTTATGCAGCCAGCCACTGCCACAGCCACTCCCCCTTTTGGCCAAACGCCCCCCTTGCCACGCTGTCAACAGCTTTGGACACGTTTCAGCGATTTTCATGTTGCATGGCTCGCTCTAATTTATGCAAAATGTTGTTCTTCTTCTGTAATTCACTTCGTGTTTTCGCTCGCTACTTGTTTGCTCTTTTTCGAGGCGTCCGATGCCGATGCGAGGCATTTTTCAGCGAACTTCAGTACTTATGGCCAACTAGTCGGCTGGCTTCATTAGTCCCCCAAGTTGATGGCCAAGTTTTTGTGGGTCTGGCTTCTCTGCCTTATTGATTTCCCTGACAAAGTGGGGTTCTGTTGCCGGGATTCGTTTGATTTTAATTGCCCTCGAACAGAAACGCATGGTTTCAGCCGCTCCAATTGGTGATGGATGTGAAGAGTCGGGTTCCGTTGCTCTGAACCCGTTCCCAGCATACAATTGAACCATTTAGTTAGCTGTGAATTCCTGGCCCAAAAGATTACTCGCCAGTGATACGGAGATCCCACAGGTCTTAGACATAAATTAAATATCTCCTCTAATTTGATGTGCTGCTCTTAATGATGATGATGATGATTGAAGCCGGTGATAAATGTAATTGCTTTCTCGGCAACAATCTCTCGCAGACTCTCCCATCAAATTAAGGCACATCAAAGCAGAGATTATATTTGGGAATCCGAGAAGAACACAGAGAGAGAGGTGCGCGCAATAAGTTGATTAAATTAAAGTGCGTTAAGATCCTACCAAATAATTGACGCCCCAAGACTGTTTTCGTAGAAGCTCAGAGAAATCATAGGAACACAAAGAACGCAGAACAAAGAACGCGGCCAAACAACCCAAAAAAACAGAGTTGAATTTATTGTCTGTGTTCGTATGACAGCCGAGCGAACCCAACCGAGCGTGAAACGCGGCCAGAGTTCCAAAAGATGGATGAATGAACGGGTGGATGGATGGATGGATGGATGGATGGCCAACAGGTGGGCAGGGCGATGGCACCGGCTTCACCTGTTGGAACGTGGGAATCTAGTTTCGGCAGCGACAACCCCGAAACCAATTACCGAAAATAACGAAAGAGTCCCTCGGCCAGCGTTCTCTGCCCTGCGGTTGCACTTTGCTGAACGAAGTTACCTGGTTCACCTGGTCACTTGGCCGTGACCGCAAGAGGGAAGCAGGAAAAGGCAGGAGTGCAGCCATCTATGACCGCTCTGGTTGGACTCTCTGCTCCGACGATCAGTGAAAATGGCCAAAAGGATGTTCGGTCCCATAATTAATGCCGGCATTTACACACAACAGGCTCTAAACTTCGGCGGGGTAAGCTGTTTTCTCACGCACTGCGAGTCTCCAATTTCCAATTTTCAATTTCCAATTGGAATTCCATTGGGGCGTAAACGGATTATCTTTTGCATGCGTTTGATCAGCCGCCGAGACTTCCTACATGAAACAAGCGGACTTACGGACAAGCGGACTGGCGGACAAGCGGACTTACGGACAAGTGGACTGGCGGACAAACGGACTCACGGACACTCGCACAAACATGGCTAACTGTAACTGTAATGGCAATCGCCATGCCAATGTCAAAATCGTGTAGGTCCCCGCTCAGAACATGACAACTGACAAAAGCAACAAGCATCTGACAGACAGCCGACAGGAGTCGAGGGATGGGGCTTCGGGGAACAGGGAGTGGTACTGGGAATGGGACTGGGACTGGGCACGGGAACAGAAACGGGATGGAAGAGCAAACAAACATCGGAATCAGCATCTGCATCAGCTGGCAACAACAACATTTCAATTAACAAAAGACCAAGGAGAAGGGGGACGGGGCGATGGAGGGACGGGTAACGTCGGCTTCTAATCGCCGCCTGTCAAAATAAAGTTGTGTGGTGCATCACAGGGGAACCTCCTTGGGCCCGAAGACAGGCAGCACTGTTAGAAATGGGATTAGTTGGAAAATTTGAGGGTTTTCGATGGGTTAAATTACTAAGAACTAATTCACCTATCTTCAGACCCATTAACAGCTTCAACGCTTATCGTTTGACTTTAAAGAACCCTACCAATGTCATTAGGGAGTAATCCTATGAAAACAGGAAGCTCCTTGAAATTAATATTTTTCAACACCTCCCTTAAAATTGCACTACTCTATAAAACAATTTAAATATAGTTTTTGTTTTTGGAACAATTATCCAAGCTATTCGTTTAAATATTTTGATGTACAGTAAACCTAAGTAGAATTTACTTAAACTAAGATACTCGAACTTCCTCGCAGTGCACGGCCTGCACTTTCCTGCTGCTTCTAGCTGCATTCATGTGTATCTGCTAAAATGCGCAATTAAGTCATCAAATGTTTGGCCCGAGTGTCCAAGCGACTTGACACAGCCACCAGCCACATCCACACGAAAGACGAGGAGGAGCGACTGTGCGACTGGGACCAAGTTCGCATTAGACTAATGCATTTGGGTGCAACCAGGAAGCCGCCATCCAAGCATCCAGTCCGGTCCGCATTCTGGTCTTGTTCTGCCGCAGAGAGGGAAACTGGCCAAATGCGAAGACCCCGACCGTCGCCTGCCAACTTTTACTGCTTCTTACTCCGCGACCGACTGCTAATGAAGCCTGAATGGCCGGGACCGCGAACAGGATCTTGTTAGAGCGTCTGGGCGGAGAGCGTCCGCAGATCTACAGTTAGGCGCTGGCTCCAATTTATCAAGTGCCAAGTGCCAAGTGCTAGGGCCCGGCCGAAACCCAGCGGCGTCTCATTAACGCTTCCAGTCGCGTAGGCGGCGCGACATATGGGTTTTCGTTGAAATGGCGCGGATTGATGCTGACGATTGTGTTCGTACTGACCCAACTCACGTCCCATCCCGGTGCATGGAGAAAAAAGGAGTGATTTAAGGCCCCAACAACTAGATAAGCACCGCACACTTACGGGTTGCCAAGTATTTTATACAACTCTCAAACTCTAATTAAAATCTTACGATTTAAGCAAACTGATAAGTGGGTTCGCGATGGGAGTTTCCCCATTAGTAACTGAGGTTTTCATTCGTTTCAAGCTGCTCCAACTCAAGTAACTCGGTTTCCCAGTGTAGAAGTAGCCGTAGGTGGATGTACCGGGCCGGCAACACGTGTTTTTTCAGCCAAATTGCTATCTGCAATCGGCAGCCTCGAAATGCATCTATGAATCTGCGAGCCGACTTTCTCCGCAAAGTGCCTCTCAGGCGGGGGGCGAAATTAATTTGCGGAAATCTCGACTCGAGTGGCTAAAATATTTCAAGAAAATCACGATTATCAACTTGAATTCCAGCGGCGGATCTGTCGGCCGATCGGCGTCCAGACACTTTCACAAGCTTTTCGGCCAAGTGACATTTGTGCCAGTTTGCCAGTTTGGCTTGGCTTCATTTGCATCTGGTTCTGATTGATGGCAATTTCTAAAGTGAGTATTTATAGCGCTCCCAAGATAAATCAATTCGATGTGTGGGCGGCTCGAGAGCCCAGCAATGCCATTTGGTAATTGTCCGGCTCCGAGTTGCCACAATTTGGCAACAATTTGTAAGCGGCATGACGGCACAAAATCGCGCGATTGTCCGCTTCCCACCCGAATTTGACCAACAAAGCGATGGCCATTAAATTAATTACATGGGGCTGCGCACTCCTCCGATTTCAATTAAACCCAAATTACGAAAATTAAACGCAACAAAGAGGCAAACTGGTTATCCGCATGGCCGAATCCTGGTCGTGGCTAGAACACTTAGCTCCGTTTACACACGCTCCAAGCCAGCGGCGCGACCTCTTGGCCGCCTCTGACTTATGGCCACTAAATTGCCCCCGCCACATGTGAAGCCTTCCTCTGATGTACTATATATGTAAGTACGGCAAATTGTCGGCGGGGCAACCGCACGGGGCATCCGCGAAGTAAAGATAATCATAATCCGCCGCGGAGAACAGGAAATATAATGAGCTTCCAAAGCAACGCCCTTCAATTTAGCGAGACCCTCCCCTTTCCCCTGCGGGCTGCTTGGCTAATTTTATTTGCGGTTTTCGATTTTATTTCATAAACACATTTTCTGGTAAAATACTTCCCCCTTCCCGCCCCTTCCACCATCACAACTTTTTGATTATAAATTGAATTTCCCCGAACGCGAGGCGAAATCAATCAACTCGTCTGTCTTCTTCCCCATTCACTTGTAAATCTTGTGTTTTGTTAATGCGTTTTATGGATTCACGATTAGGTGTTGAATCAATAAAACTTGGGTTCTTTGGGACCAAGACTCGGGGCCATTAAAATGGCTTATACAAGAACTCGGATTGTGTCACACTCCACGGAGGAGGAGGTTGAACTTTATGAAAAACTACGAAAAGAAGAAATTTTGACTGGCTTCGTCCGCTGACAGCCAAAGAAATTGCCCATACGCCCCTCGAAAAAATTAATTAGAAAAAATGTATGTTGAAGAAAGCCGAGAGAGCAGAAAATCAGCTCCACTTCACTGGAGCGCAGAGCATTAAAGGGGCGTTACTTGATATGTCCGCGAATCAGTTAAAGTCAGATTAAGGCCCACCCCCTCGACCCCTCCGGTTTGTCGGCCTTTTGCCATTTCAATTAAAATGCCATATATCTCGGCCCAGAGCCTTTCGCTCCACTCCATTCCGTCCGATCCCATCCCGACTACTGCGCACATCGAATGCAATTAAAATCAAATGCGTAGCTCATTTTTAAATCAAAGCAAATCGTAAACCGATAAGCCCGCAGTGGACCACCCGAGAGTTTGGCGGACTAGCCTCTTGCCTTCGCCAACTTCAATTAGCCCGGCTAAAAAATAAAAAAGAGGCCGTCGGCAGACCTTATTTATTTACTTTATTGTTGAGACTCTCGGCGAGCGGGGAATTCCTATGCAGAGTGTTCTGCCCGGCGAGGCGCTTAATTACGCTTTAAGTAGCCGCCAGTCAATATTGATTTTGGTTCACTTAAACAGGGAATTTAATAGCCCGACTGATTGCTAATGGGTCGTGTGGATGCGGATTTGGCTGCAAGGGCATCTCAAATTACCGAGTTCTCTCCAGGGGAATTTATGACACGCACTCGATGCAACGAATTTCAGGGCCCGGCCCAAAACAAAATCTAATTAACAGTTTGCGTAGATTTATGAACAGAAGTCCATTCGAATTAAGTATGCGAACGGAATGCGAGGAGTACAAAAGACGGCAAAAGAGCCCGAGATTGCCAAGATGGCCAAGATACGAGATACGAGAGCCACATCGATGAAGGGCACTCAGTCAGGCGGCAAAAGAAGAACTCAATTTACGCAGTCGAGGCTCGGAATTTATGAGAGTGCAGGATCCCTCGGGCGGATGCAAACACAAAGTGACAGGAGGGCTCCTCGGGAGGATGGGAGGATGGGTCCAGTGGAGCCGAAGTTCTGCCAGCTTCATTTAACCACTGCTGTTGCCACTCAGCTGCATGCAATTCATTTGCCCAGTTAACAAAGCCCGACAAGACAGCCGAGGGACGAGCACGTGCTGGCCACAAAGTTGATAAATAACTTTTCGGTGTCAGTTTTGCAAATAGTCGGGCATTAATAACACCTTCTTAGAGAGTCGCCTCCAGGTGACTGAGCCTCTTATGCCGGATTATTTCTACCATTATTCCACGGCGACCTGCAGGATTTTACTTTCAGCACAATTGAAACTGATACGCGAAGCCAACAAATGCCGTTGATCAGGTGAAAATGATAAACAGCGGTCTATTTATAGCAGGCAAGAAAAACATGATATATTTTGCCAGATTTTGTAAAGCCGTTGTACCAACAATATCTTACAAAAGAGAACGTAACATATTGTTTATACAGAGAGGAACAAACTACGAAAATACTAACATGTTTTCAACATGTTTTCGTGGCTTTCTAGCATCTGTAAAATAATGTTTCAATACATGTTGCTTGTCACTATGATGTTGGCACTTGAAACCATAATTTTGCATAAATTTGTAAGATAATTGTTTCCTTACGTGAAACAAGATTACCTCTATTAAGTCCGCGGGTTTAAATTTTCAATATCCACTCCGTAATCTTACAAAGCTATCAAGGCCCGAAAACAACACTTATTGTCCATTAGTCTATTATTTTTTAAACAATTGCAATTTGTTTGGCCTTCATATTTCTCTTTCAAAAAGAGTGAATAGCACGTCGGTAGAAAGTTGCAGACCCACATTTGAACGGCAGCCAAAAGGTATTAAATTACCCAATAGCGGAGTGGCCCAAATTATAATTATTTATCTATTAGTTTTCTAGCCTGTTTAAATGCGAACTGCTGTGCCCATAACTCCTGAATAGTCGATTTCATTTGAGAAGCCATAAAATATGATTTCAGTGATTGGAAACTAATTAAACAGCTGCTCAATTCCGGCCAAGAACAACTCTTAGCATATAAAGCTATTAAGGAGTCGTTAAACTGGGCCGTAAACTCCGAAGTGCGTCCCCTACCAGCGCATCGTTTTATAGTCACTTTGGGCCGAAAAATGCAGAGCTCATCAAATGGATTTCAAATTAGTTGGCCACATTCCTCTTCCCCGATCTCCCCGTTATCGCCAAGAGCTGCGGCCATTAGAGATAGAAGACTTACGCTTTGGCTGCTGGCGGTGGCGGCCTCTTTGAGTGGCCATCAAACCTGGCCAATTGTTCTTCAATATCGCTGAGCTGGATATCGTCGGCAATGGCCTTGTTGAAGTAGCAGAGCGCCTCCCTCCGGTCCGCCTGGACCAGCTGCTCCGTGTCCTTGGGATTCAGCCAGACGGCATTCCGGTTGCGGCAGAGGTTCAGGTTCCTCAGGTCCCCGAAGAGCAGGGACACCTCCTGCCGCCTCTGCCCCTGGATCCTGGCCATCTGGGAGGCACTGAGGCTGCCCGTCAGCATGGCCACCTCCACGTCGTCGTCGGTCTCCCCGTTGCAGGAGATCCCCGAAGAGTGGAACTGCTCCTCCCCGCCGGTCTTGCCCTTCTCTCCCCCTGCGGATTGGGCCACTGCCATGGCCAAAGTGGGAGCGGGCGACTCGTTGGGCAGCTCCAAGGCAATCTCGTAGGGCGCCAGCGTTATCTTGGGCTTCGGCTTGGTCTTGGTGCGCACCGCCGACTTGATGATGCACTTCGCCGCAGACGGGTTTCCCCGGTTCTTGGAGCAGGATGCCTTGCCACTCGGCTTCCGAGGAGTCAGTTTGGTCACCGTCGAGAGGCGCGACTGCTGCCCTTCCCTCACCTCCGGCATCTTGGGCGGCTGCACCTGCTCCTGCTCCACCCGCTCCCGGCTGGCCAGGCGCTCCCTCTCGGCGGAGACGGCCCTCCGACGACTCCTTCGAATGCTGGGCATGTTGCGGGGGAAGAGCTTGCCCGCCTCCGCCTGGGAGCTCTTCGACAGGGCTGTCGCAGCTGCGGTGGCGGGTGGGGCTGCCGCTGCTCTCGGTGGTGGTGGTGGTGGAGCCGTCGCTGATCGTGTTGGCCAGCACCGAGGCGTTCTCGCTGAGGTTCACTATGTCCCGGTAGTTCCGCGACTGGTCCTGCTTGACCACCTGCGGCAGGCGGATCTTCCACCAGCGCTTCTTCGCGAGCATCGCGCCTCAATCACGGACAATCACGGACAATCCCGGACAATCACGAACAACCGCGGAGCAATCAATCAATTGACACATTAACCGCACGCACCGCGGAACACCTTAAGCGGTCTGCAATTACTGTCGCCAGCAATTAACGGGCAATCCGCTTGCTCCAATTACGTGCACTCGCGATCGCTCGATCGATCTGATCGGATTCGATTAAATTCTTGTAGGAAAATATATAATGAAGAGGAGCAACTCTCGCACCGCTCGCTTCGGGGCTGCTCAAACAACTGAAGATCGCGTAGAAAGTTGACGTTGGCCGAAAGGCGGTGTTGGCCAGGTTGGTGCAGGTCAAACTCACCTCTGCCTCGATCGCCGGCTGCTCGGGCCAACTCACCACGCTCTCTCACTCTCTGACTCTTGGCCAAAACAAGTGCAGGTAAAACAGGTGCCAGTTGAGTCGAGTGGTTTCGCCCGAGTGCTTCTGGTTCGAGCCAGAATGCGGTTGCGTTTATTAGCCAGGCTCTGAGTTGTGGCTGCAACTGGTTGCTGTTCCGCAGTCTTCGGGCCATTTGACACATTTCAGGCCGTTTAACCATTTAGCCATTTAGCGATTGACCCATTTCAATCACGGCCGACAAGGGAGGACGATTGCGAGCCCTCCGGTCTTTCGTTGCCACATTAGCGGCGCAGTAATACTCATAGGTGGTCATTAGACTGCGGGCCAAGTGAAAATGTGGCAACCAGGTGAGGCCCCTCACAATGAAATGAAATCCATCCGACTGCTCGGGGCAGGCAGTTGGCCAATGGAAATCAAGACATGCAGTTAGAACGTGGACAAGGGAATAAACCAATCAGTGGAAATTGGGGTTGTGGTTATCCCCGCTGCTGCAGGGGATTCTCATTTCGAGGAAATAGGTGGGAATGGACCCAACGCACTCGAATCCAATTTCACACATTATTCAATTAGCACGCAGCTACTGGATGATGGCTGTTTGGGGTTAATTGTGCAATCAAGGCCTCCAACAAACTGAGAGGTGTAATCAATCTCCGTTTACAAGACCACCTTATATGAACAGGAAAGGCTTTTATGATATAATTGAATATATACGTTTAATAACTGCTAGTTATTGGGGGGTTATTTTTCAAAACATTGCTTTAGTGGCTAAGACTTCAAGAACTTGTACTAAGACAAAGTTACCTTTTACTTCAACATATTAGTTTCATTTGTTTGTAATTAAAATAACTTGCTTGTAAAATGTTTGTTAGTTAATAACCCAATTAACTTCATTGTTAACTCTTAAGTCATCGTTATCAATAAATCAAGACGAAAAATAGTTTTGTAGTTCTTTCAAAAACATTTTTATATTAATATTTAAATACTTTTGCTCCCTTGTAAAGATTTTAATGAATAAGTTGGCTAGACATCCAACCTAATTTTTAGTTAATTCTTAAGTGTTTCCATGCAAATGCAAATTAAAAATTTTTATAGTTAAAGTTTCCAACTTACTTTTAAAACTCTCCCAGTTGAGTTGCCATTGCGTAGCCCGCGTTAAAACAAATTGTTTCGCCAACTGCAATGAAAGTCGAAAGCAAATAAATTAATTTTCTCATTTAATGTTAAATATTTGCACTCTTTTTCGACACTCGAAAGAGTAACGAGCGAAACTGGCCAACTAATTGAGAGCAAGGCGGAGAACCGTCAACATGAAACGGCAGAAAGCAAACGAAATAAGCAAAGTGACTGCCAAAGTATTTTAATTGCCCGGAGTTTTCCCGAAAAGAGGGGGCGTCAAAACTTTATTTGACAGTTGAAACAACTGAACAATTCATGAAACAATTTTGATTAAAACTGAGACACACAGTCTCCAACTGGAGAAATGTCAGCAGAAGCAGTTGGCAGATGCCAGCAGGTGAAAATGAGTACACCGGGAAAACATGGAAATGCATGTGTATTATGCGACTGTTTTTTCGAAACGTTAAAACAAATCTTGGAGCTTAATAACAGAACTTAATCACATTTATTAATATTTTTTGAAAGACGTATGATTCTGGCTTATCTATTGCAAAGCCAAAACCTCTTTTCCTTTGATTTCAAGCCATATTATTATTAGCTGTATAAATATAAATAAGAAGCACTTATTACAAATACTGAATCTGGTAATATAATTTATACTAATTATTAATTAAAAGAAAGATCAGAACAAATGATAGAGCCCCTACCCATGAAAATGGAATTTATAAACAGCCATAAAAAATACAACCATATTGTTTTGAGTGCACTTTCTCACCCCCGATTGTGGCCAACAGGTAAAAGTCAACGTCATCGCAGGAGCACAAAAATAACAAACGCAGAAGTGACGCTAGGAAAACAACGACGATAATATCCTGCAGAGGTCGTAAAAGTTGAGATTTGAACGTGCAGCGTACACGTGTAAGTCAAAAGTTGCCCCGCGAGGAGGGGGCGTGGCAGTTTGGCGCAGCTGCCGCCGCAACGCGACGCAAGATGGCGCTGCAGAGCACACTAAAAAGTATTAAAACAATTTACACTTTGTAAAAAAGCAACAACGGGAGCAATAACATCAACTGTTGTGCGGCTTGTAGCACGTGTTGTTGAAAGTGACGATGGGTAGGAGGTGAAGGGTTTTCTTGGCCCAAACAACATGGCGCCCTGTCATAATCATAACTGTATCTCAGCGGGAAAGACAAAATTGGGAGCGAAAAAGAAGGAAATAAAATCAGGGCTGCCGTTGACAATCGCGTTATCATAATTCTTTTCTGCTAAATTCAAATAGCGTTCTTGCCATTTTGCATAAACAATGTGAAAGTCGTAAAGTGAAAAATTGCAAAATATATATAAAATAAAGCGGCTTGGGAAAGGCAGAGAGAAAGAGAAAGGTGGAGGCGAAAGCACTTGAAAGGGGCGGATGGGTATAGAACGCAGAAAAAGTAAAGCTGCAATTGCTCGCTGAACAGTGAGGGCACAGTGGAGCAAATCAGCAAGAAATGAAAGCAAAACATACAAGTGCCAGAGTGGAGATCTATTCTAGTGGAATAAACTAACTTTCAAACATTAACAGAAAGAGAAATCACATTTTAGCTTTTTTAAGGGAGAGAATCTGTTTGTTACAATAAAATTATAATATTTATTCCAACAAGGCAATTAACAGAACAAAACAACAGTTCAAGTTGCATTTGCATCAATAACATGTAAATTTAAATATATTTTTTATAATTTAATATTTTTCCGCTTAAATACATAGTTTGCAAGTCAAATTTTGTTTTAATTTTGTATCATTACTCTCCATTTCGACCTACACACACATACACCAAAAAACCCAGAATATTTTATTTGCATTTCCGTTAATTAAACGTTTAAGTGAGCTGAAGAGCAAAACTTTTGATGTGCAACGCAACACTTATGTCTAGTAATTTTCGCATTTCTTAGGTAGGACCACCGTAGGCATCCCCATGCAATTCTCTGGTTACATCCGCCCCAGCGTGAAAACCAGCAACAGGGAGCCTTTTTTATGAAAAGCGAGATGCGTAGCCCCAATCCGCTTGCCAATCTCGGCGGCAGTGCCTTCGCCCATCCTCTGCTGACTTCCTCTTAAGACAATAAGCACTGGGCCAGGATTTCCAGGGGGAAAGCAGGGGAAAGCGGGGAGAAAGCAGCGGGAGCTGCCACAATTCACACACTCGCTTGGCAGGAGTGTGTAGGCGGCAAATGTTTCCCTAATGATGACGTCGCTTATGAATTGTTGTTGCTGCCGGGGAAATGTGGCAAAAAATCTCAAGTGTTGCCTCCGTAATATTTATGAAAAATATTTTCGTGCCGCGGAAGGGGGACAATAACAGCGGGGCAGCTGGAAAGTGGGAGGAGCAATGATTCCGTTGATTTGCCAAATGGCGCTGATGACAGTCGGCGGCTGAAGAGCCTCCGCAGAGCCAGCGACAACGTGAGTCTACTGATTTTTAATTAAAAACGCAAAATTAGAGCGGTTGGGGAAGAGCCAACCGAACAGCGGGGGAGTGAAAAGAATAAAACCGGGACCCAAAGGCAGAAACAACGAGAAAAACTCAAAGTGCGCGTCACAAGGTTTCCTTTTGTTAATCGACTTGATTGTAAATATTTTCTTGCACAAACTCCCTGCTTTTTTCTGTCTTCCTGCTCGTCCGTGTCACTCCCCTATATTTGATTGTACAGGAGAAAAAAGTTCCTAAGCCCCATAATTTGGATTCAAATTTAAGAAGGAAAACATACCCTCAAATATAATTGGTTGAAAATTTTAATCAATTTAATAATTATAGGTGCTTATTTTAAGGTCAAATTAATATATATAATGAGCGTTTAAAGGTTACAAAATTAAATAGAATACCATACTGCATATTAATACAATTTCGAACAAACTACAGTATATACCATTCAAAACAATTTTATAAATAGAAACACATATGATAAAAAATTTAATAATACTTGTCACATTTTTCTACTATCATATCTCACCCCAGAAAGTCCAACCCCAATAATAATAAGAAGAGAACGTTTCTTTTCAGGGTTTGAAAGAGCTATGAGAGCTGGTATTTGAATTTAATTTGTAATTTTTAATCCCACTTTTTCCAAGTGTTGATTTGTTTGTCAAAGGCGCTGCGACTGTTGCTGCGCTTCCCGCGGTACACTCACCCAGTTACACCCCCAGGACGACCGCGTCTGCACCTGTCGTCCTGGTTGGCACTGCCAACTTGGCAGCGGCTTCCCTTTCGCCACCCCCTCACTCCACCCATCCGCCCCCCAACATTTGGCTTTGTTATTTATGGCATTGTTGTTGCCACGTGATGCTGTTGCTGTCGTTTTCCGTTGCCGATGTCCCCAGTTGATGCGTGGTGCGTTTTTTATTCCTCACCCACTCCTGTTGACTTTTCACGCCCCTCAAAGGGGAGAGAGTAAGGCACCAGTTTGTGCTTTTAATTTGACAAACATCTCGCGATTCCACAGCTTCTGTCACAAGCAGAAGAAGGAGACTTCCTACTCACATCATGGGAGTCGAAAAAACGAACCGTGTTTTAGTTTGTTACTTTATCCCCTTAGCATCTAGCTGAGTTATTCTTCTAAAAACAACCACAAAAAAACCGTCGATGTTTTTTAAAGGGTGCACCAAAAAGTTTTATTAACCTTTCACATAATACATATTTGTATAAAAACTGTTGTAAGAACCAGTTCTAAATTGATACAATTTCCGTGGATAATTTAATTTATTATAATTTTGTGGCAAAAATTGATTGTATAACTTTCTTTCACATTACTTTTTGATTAAGTTATGGTATTTTAATAATTTTAATATTTTGAAACAAAAAAAAGCTCTTTTTGATTGATTTGTTTACTGAAATATAGAAATTTAAACAGTTATAAAATTAGGCATTCTTTGGATTGAAGAGCTTATACTATTAAAAGTAAAGCTGAGATGCACATTATAAGGGATTTTTTGTTAATATCCCCTGGCCAATTCGGCAACTCAACTGACATACACTGGACAATTAACTAATCTGAAATAGATATTGCCTACTTTTGGGTAACCGTTTTTGAAAAACAAAAGCCATTTTCGTCGATTAAGTGGACGTGACAAGCCGTATTGTTTGCTCATTTGTCAAACAACATGTTGACAGGTAATTTGCGAACACTTTTGCTTTGCCGCTGACCAAAAACGAAAGTGAAAGGCTGCATTGTCGGCATTTGCCGATGATGATGCTTTAAAAATGCAGTAAAAAGTGTGTGTGTAAAAAGTGTGCAATAGCTGTGGTCATTTTCAGAGATATATCAGCACACGACACCCAAAGTAAACTGTGGAGTGGGTAAGCGAAATCAGATGGAGGGATAATTGTGTATATAATTAAATGGCAATGCGTGTGAGCTGAACCGCAGCGAACTGAATTGGTTGGGTTCGATAAACACCGGCCAACACCCCCAATTAGGAGCCGTTGACTCGGGCAAACAGGCAAACAAATAAAAGGAAAGCCCAAAGGCAAACACTTTGCTTTGTCGCCGACCAGACACAATGAAAAGTGCAAGGCAGCTGAAAACTGCTCTCCTTCATCCTCCTAACTCCGAATCCTCAATCCAGAACTCAACCCCCGGGTTCACTAAGCTTTCATTAAGAATTATGAATATTGAACAGACCCACTCCTCCGGGCGGGTTCTTTGCCATCAAATCAGGCAGAAAGCCTTCAGTTTGCATAAGTACTTCATGTGTGAGTCTAAGCTAATAAACATTGCAGGGCGGGTGGGTCGGAGGTGTAAATAATTAAATTCTTAATTATCTCCGGCCACCGGCAAAGAATTCCTCGCACTCGTAAACTCTCATATGGGAAGGGAAAAGGGGCGGGATGTTTCCGGATTCCGACGGTGTCACATTCACTTAATTAACTTTAATAATTCATGTGTGCGCCGAGCCAAACTTTTGCTTTAAGCAGGTGAAAAATCCCCATCCACTCCGCAGGACTAAGTGGAAGTAATGCCTTCCCGACAACGTCATCAACGTCCTAATGAGCGAATTAGTATTCATTATTAGGTGTCGCTCCAAGAGCTTCGCAATTCTTTTCCCGCGCCCTGCATTTGCATAATACTCCGGCTTATCGGGATACACTGGGCGTGGCGCCGCCCCGATCCTTTGAATAGTTGCCAAGCAGAGTGGTTAAATTAAAATTAATTGTAGTTTTCAGTTGTATTAGTTGTAGTTCGTAAGTGGTAACGACGCATTTGCGGTTCACAGAAGGGTTGTCTTTGGCAAATGACAAGGGAATTGCTCTGGGCTAATCCAAATCTAGTGGGAACTTGGGCCCAGATAAGCCAGGTAATTATAAAGACTAATAAAGTAGGTAATTAGGGAATGAATTTAATTTGTTTTGCGTCATAAATGCTTTTATTACAATGTCAGTTTAGTTTCGAAAAAGACTATATCAAATAAATTTAAATTTGGTACTTCCTGATTTTACAATAACTTGCAGTATTTAAAAAAATGTAAATGAAAGCAGTTTACATTCTTGAAAAGTTGTTTGGTCAAAAGTAAAGGAACTGTAAGACCGCCATAAATTCAATATAACTTTTTCTGCTGTCATTATTTTATTTTGGTTATTACAAATTTGATTAAAACAATTAATTACACAATATTATTCAAGCTGCACAATTATGTATTATCATCGATATTTTAATTTGGGCAGGCTTTCGGTTCATGTTTTTATTAACAAATCTTGTTGAGATTTGGTATTGTTAATTTGAAATTTGATTTGAAACCAAACCCTAATACAATTGTAAAGGACGGAAAAGCCTTGTTTAGGGAAATCACTTTCACTTCAGTGGGCTTTGGAATTGCAACCCTAAATTAAGAATCTATTGTTAACTTGCGCTCCTTCTTCAACTTGATTGTTCCGGACATTAATTCCCATTCACCGCCTCTTAGTCATTAGGCCGATATCCCTGGGTGATGGCTCTCTGATTTCAAAGTGAGACAGGAGGGCTTCGAATTAGGCATTCATATCACATGACACCTTCCTGACTCATTACCCTGACCTTCTTTTGGGTTCAAGCACCACCTACATCCCTTCCCCCAATCAATTAGACGCCCATCAGCTTTGGCTTTTGGCCATTATTGGGCTAACTTGGTCACTTCACCGCCAGTTGAGACACACTTGTGCTGGGCAGCTGGAAGTTCATTACGCTTACCAAGCTCGCTCGCCGGGAAATCCCCCGACTTTTCTTGGCTCCGAGTTGGTTGACTTCTAATCCAATTAGAAATTCCGCCGCTGCACGTACTTTCTGCGGGACTTCTTGTTAGACTTTCACTGGCTCGTTAAGCAATTTGCGCGGTGGAGCGCACCGAAATTTAATTCAAAACGGGCGACAAACTCGAGGACAAAGAGTCGACCAGGCAAATTCAATTTGTTGATATTTCAATTTTCAATTTTCACCTTCGTTATTCAATTATGCACACGCGTTCGTGAATCAGAATTCATTAAAGCACGCTTCTTCTCGGGGAACCCTTCTCAGTCATTGCCCAGTCGAGTGGGCTGGAGTAAAGGCGGTAAGCGAAACTCGAGGAACGCGAGGAAGGATCGGGATGTCGAGGATATCTAGGACTTCGAGGATACTCCGCCGCACGTTGTGTAGTGCCGCGATAGCAAACCGCAACTGAACTCCGGCCGGAGACTGACTGTCTGGCCAGGATACTTGGTGGCTCTGCTTTCTGTCTTGGAGCCCGAAAGTCTGGCATCGAACCCTTGTTGCGTGGGTGTTCGTGTGTCGGTGGCACTTTGTTTTGGTTTGCCGCTTCGAACCTCGTTGCATACGCGCAGGCGCCCCTCGAAAAACGCTCTTCGCCGAGTTGCATGCAACGCGTAAGAGAACGCTCGCTCTTAGCCTCCTGTTTTGATTGTCGCACTTGTTTTGATTGGCGACAAAATCGCAATTGTCGTGTTATTGGTGGCTATAAGGATTGATTTGACAATTGAAGAGAATCTATATGAATTGCTTAAGCCGCTTTAATAAAGGTGAATAATATTTCAAAAGCACACAAACGCATTGACTTTATAACTACTTAAATGAAAAGGGAAACCATTCAGCAAGTTAAACTATTAAATTCAAATTTATTTTCGTATTGCATATATATTTTATATAAATTTGCCCATGTAGGTACTTAAAATGTGAAATTTAAAAATTAAACAGTTTCAATGTCAAGATTGGGAGAGGGTTTAGATTTTACAAAAATGTGTTCATTTTTTAATTGATTAAAAAATATCAAAATGAGCTAATACAAATAATGTATCCATATTAAATCACATTCAAACATCTTTTTTCAAATATTCTTGCCTGTGAATAGATTTTAATTCCTTCTAAAAAAGACGCATTTCTGCTAGTTTCGCTTTTCAGCGAACCAAGAGTCTCGATTTCTTTCTCATTAGATTTATATATCACTTGCTTTGCATAAGCCTGTTTCATCGTCCTATTCAATTAAAGTGGCCATCAATTGCCAATTGGCCAATAAAAGAGAGCAATGTATGTAAATGCACGGGAATTAAAATCAGTCAGTTTTAGTGTTAGTTAAGACCGGGCTATAATGCAGCCACTTAAGTCATGAGAACGCCAAGGGGCAGTCCGAAAATGGGAAAGGAGGACGAGTCTGAAGGCCGCATTTATGTCACCCCAGAGACTTGGCCGTTTACGCTGGCTGGTGACCCCGACAAGTGTCGTCCTCGCGCCATTCGGTTTCCCCTCGGCTCTCCCCCGGAAACCGCACACGGAAAACCCGAGGAGGGGGACATCTTGTGGCCAGGACACTGCCTCGCGGTCCTGGTTCGGATGGGGTCCTTTGAAAGAAAAGGCGGAGTGGGATAAGCAGCTTGACAACTTTGCTTAAAGTTATTTGCAATTCTTATAAATGTGCATGCGTTACGCACCGTTGGCCAATTACGTGAGGATGGATGGTGGATTTTTCGGGTTCGGGCGGGCGGACAGAAGGTTTGGGCCATGAATCCGGTGCGAGCATACTTAACGGTTGGCCAAGGTGAGGCTGAGGCTGAGGCTTTCAGCCACCCTCTTTCCCTGCTGAAGGTGCATTTTTACCCCACAGGATTTGAATGTTTCTTTTTTCGCCTGCCTTTTCTTTTGGCTTTTCCTAATTCCTTTATGGGGTGACTAGAGAGGGTGGCTTTTTCGATGGCCTGACAAAATTTGAAATTGAAATTGCCTCTGCAGATTGGCGGCTTTTATTTATACGGCCGACTTTTATTTCCTCACTTTTATTCTTTTGCGTTCGGTGGGCCATTCCCTCCCCGCTGGCAAAGTAAATTAATGAATGTGTGAAAAGCGTTCAGGCCCATTGCCCCACCGTTCTGTACGGACCTCGTCATAAAAGCCGTCCACTATTAAACAGCAATAACGATTGCCGAGTCCGACGGGATCGCCCCCCAAGTCCCTCACAGTAGTCAACACTTTGTTCGCATGTGTCAGACGCAATTTTACGAGCGGAATACTTTTGGCAAAAGTTTTTACGTCGACAAGCGGAAATGGCATTTTTACTGGCCATCTAAGCAGCTTCCCCAGTCCGTCCTCCCATGTGCCTCCCAGAATCGCCGCACAGATTGTGTCCAGCTGTTTGGGGGAAACCCGAATTCCGAATTTAGTTCGCCTTTTGCCTGTTCGCCAATGATGGGAAAATTGAAAACTACGAAAGCTTTTCGAGGGGAGGAAAGTTGTGGCCGGGGGCATTTTCTGCTGCAATGGCACAAAAATTGATTTGTTGTCGATTTCAGTGGGGTTTCGGTTGTGATTCCGTTTTCAATCTAATTTATGGGCACTGCAAGTGCAAGTAAACATGTGCGACAAACGACCTTATGAAGCCAGAACTTTCCTCGTGCCGGAGCTGTTAAATAAAAATGTTTCTCCTTTTCTATATTTTCGGTTTATTAGAATTTGAGTGGCGCGGAGAGCCGACTTGAGGACGGGTTCAGTCGACGGCGAATGGCACAGGATGTGGTGCCTTAAGTTGGTTGTCAGCAGCAGAAGCTTCTGCCATTTGTCTTCCTCGATTCCGATGAGAACTGCAAACGTGTTGAGTATTGTACGGGGAGGAAAACAGCGACGGGGCAGATGGGGCAGATACTGATCGCCAGTCAGTGATCGATTGAACTGCATGTGTTATGCTAAATGTGTGGGAAGACTGTCTCGAATACCCGATGCGCTATGGCTACAGCTATGTCAATTCTCAAACAGGACGATCCGGATTGTGGATGAATTAAAAGCTTTCTGTTAGGAGTCTAGTTTTAAGAAACTTTAGGAAATATGTCAAGAAATTTTAAAAGGTTCTAGGATTTTTGTGTTTAGCAGTTAATTATATTTTGAACTCTTGACCCCTTTTCATAATTACTCATATATGCTTCCTTCCAAGAAAGTGATAAATATTTACTCCTATGAAAATTGAAATTAACCTGTATTTATTATTTTGTATATTGTTTTTGTTTTGCTATAATACGATAATGAAATAATACGAACGAATACACTATTCTGTTATTTAGTTTAAAAGATTATACATTATGTTAATATCAGTAGGTTACAGACCATCTTGATTATTCTTTTTTGTGTTGAAAAATGTTCTTTGTCCTCTTAATTTCATTTCATCTGTTAAATCTGCATCACATAAGCAATCTTACAAGAAGAAGATACTAGACCCTTCTATGCGCTGCTCATTAACATTACTTACATATGCGAGATTTCCCTGAAGGTATTTGATGAACTCCTCCGGTGCTCTTCTCATTAGCAGGAATTACGAATGCTTAACCCCGGAGCAATGTCAAAGCTCAGCACATGACTTTGCCGGAGTCTCTGTTCTCGGAGTCGCCTTTTCTTAGTCCGACTGTCTGTCCACCTACTTAATTATTTAAAGCATTCGCACAATTTTTCACAAACATGTTTTTCTTATTCACTTAATTCACTTTTTGCCTCTGCCGCTCTGACAGACGTATCTGAAGTTCGGGAACAGGTTGCCAGCCATCCGAGATACACCCAATGCAGATGCGAGCAACCAGCCGCGGATTCGGGGACTCAGATACGGGAACGGGGCTCGAGATACATAGATAGCTGGACTGGAACAGGGACTGGGGAAGAGGCATTCCTTAGCTGGAAGCCTCACATTTATGCCAAAGTTAAGTGAACTTGATGCCTTTGCCTGCCTTTATCTGCAGCCCGCGTATAAGTTGTGAGTTTTTTAATTGCAGTCTAAATGGACTTCAATGAATGCAGGCAACAGTGGCGACTCCGGGTTGCCAGTTTCGAGTTGCAACTTGCAACATGGAACTTGCACTGCCACAGCGGCAGTTTATCTTTTGATTGTTGCAGCTCCGGAGCGTTGGAGCATTGGAGCATTGGAAGCCCTCGAAGGGCTCTTAAGTCGAGGCGACGTCGCCTTTTTTAGTGAACTCGAGTTTTTAATTACAGCAGAGGAGCTTCTGGTCCGTCTCTATCAGATCTCACCCCCTCAAAACTGTCGAGTGGGCCGACTGTGTGTCTCTATTCGAAAGAAATTAAGAGTTCTGCCTGAGCAGGGAAATTGTTTCGCTTTTGTTTTCCCTTTTGGCCGACGCTGCTGCTCTTAATACCAGGATTGATGTGGCGCATTAAAGACGCAGGCAACTGGCAACTGGCATTGGCCCGGCATTCTGGCCAAGATTGATGAAGCCACTCTAAGCCGCAAGAGCTGCTGTCCCTGGTTCTGGCTCTGGTTGCAGTTGCACTGGGAGCACGTACTTTGTCTAACTGCCAATGCGGCATTCCCATCGTCCAATCGCCAACCAACCCAATGCCAATGCCAATGCCAATGTCTTGGCCACATGCCGCGCATGGCCACAATTCGTAAATTTATTAAACGTCAACACGGCACTGAGCCAAATAAACTTGTCTCACGACAACAGCCGGCCAGCCCCGGGCCCCTGGCAACCCTGGAAACCCCCTCCTCCCACCACCCCCCGCGTCTTTGCAGTCTCCTCGAAAGCTGGATGGCACGCAGCAAACGGTTAAAATTAATAAAGCATCTTTGCCTCGGCTTCTTCCTTGGCTCCGGCTTTCGCCAGCACAACTGCACTTGAAAAAAAAAGGATTGCATTTCAGTTACAAACCCTAAATGACTTCTATTAAAAGTCAGAGCTTGGGAATAACAATTTCTATTTACCTTGAAAAACGTAGCCTAAAGATAACCCCGATGCATTGCTTCAGATATTCAAACTTGTATACTGAATTAAAGGGATAATATAATATAATACATAAGATTCCAAACATTTAGAGTAATTTCACAAAACTTCATACAATTATTCCATTCAAAGTTTTATATTTTCTTAGAACATCATACAAAATGAAAACGGTTCCAATATGTTTTTTTGACTAATATAAGCTTTACATATTTCTCTCCACGTAAATGGATAAAATAAATAGACCAAGTTTTGAGATTTTCCCCCTTTTCTAGTTACTTTAGGGAAAACGACTTGTACAATTTTCTTGTAATTTATTTCAAGTGTAAAGCGGCAACGTTGGAATGGGAAGTAGATACTCTTGGCGACCAGTCTATCTCGGACTCGTCTTACCATTCCCATTTAGCTGCCACTGACCACTTTTTGTGAGTGCTCGCCTCTGCCAACTGAGCAAACAGCTTCAAAGTTGCCACAAACTGCAGACTGTGGACTGCAGACGGCAGACTTGAGACTCTGGGTCCGTCGTGTGGGCTTCTAACAGTGATATTTATCTACGAGTGCAATTACCGTTGTATGGACTCGATTAGGGTTCGGATCGGTGGCAGGGGCTCATAACTCGACTGAGGAAAGTGCAGAAAGCCCGCTTGACATTTGAGAAATGCGGCAGCACACAATTCTCGAAGGCAGATGCAGATGCGGATGCATAACCCCAGTGGGTGAACCTCTCGAATGCCTCGACCAAATGGTCAGCTATTCGACCGGGACAATCGGATTTTATTTGTATTCCTTGAGATCCCGGTTCACCTTTCAGCTTAAGCAAGTTTATTAAAATAGTAAAAACAATTTTTTTTTAATGACAATTGATTCGGGCTATAGACTTATAACTATCGAAATAAATAAGCCCCACAATTAACAAATTATTAGATAGTCTATTTTTCGGTATCAGTTCTAATAAATTAAATGCATTATTAAATGTATTATAATATTGAAGTATTGTGTTCTTTGAAATTATGTTCAAGACATCCTAGGTTCTGAAGAGTGCCGAAATTCTTACTAAATCACATTTATAGAAAATCCCTTGAAAGTTTGTTGGTAACAGGCATCCTTTGTCTGTCATTAACTTACTACAGTTATCCGAAGACCTCTCAATCATTAAGAGCAGGGCATTCCGACAAACAATCCGAGTTTAATTCTCGTGTAAAATTCCAGAACATTTATCTCCATGTAAATCTGCAGAAATGATTAGAATTTTTTAATAAAGCCAGCTGCCACGGAACCGCGCTTGTTGCTCCGCCGGGTAATTGCCTCCACGGAGTCTTGTACTCCGTTTAGTTGTTGTAATTAAAGTACGAAAATGAACGGGTAACAACAGCAGCAACAACAAGCCCAACAAGCAGCAACAACAAGATGGTCGATTAGGCCGGAGATCCAGGTGAGGAATGGAGCACATACAGCAGTGGTCACAACAATAGTATTAAGTGAGGTTTTCCTCAAAAAATCAAACATACGACGATTGTCGTTCAGTCAATTAGTTTAACCCTCTAATACCCAAATGGAGTTATTATATGTATTTATGTATTATATGTAGGTATTGAAGGGTTGTAAAATGCATTTGAAATAAACTTTCTTCTTGACTACATTCTTCTTTTCAACTACTGCTACTTTTAGTCAGTTGGTAGTGTTCTTTAATTCATTTCCCTAATGGGTATTTAAACATACGGGCACGGATTGTTGAAATATCTTTCTTCAATTTAAAAAGCCTAGAATCCTATATGGTATCTCGTAAGTTGGTTCTGCCATTTTACCCGCGACTGTATCCCACCAGCCTATATCCCCCCTCTCTCCAACAATCTCTCTGTGTGGTTAGTTCTTGATGATCACGGTGATCAGGCGCAGTAACAACAACATATCGTAATTAGACTAAGAAGCAATTTACAATTTCAACTTTAATCTTGTTAGTTGAATGCGGCCAGCAGCTGAAAGTGAAGTGGATCGTTGCGTGTTCTGGGGCTCGTAAGTGTACTTGGGGTGTGGCAGCCACGCCCCCCGCCCCCCTGGGCCCACAACTGCTCGAAGGGGTCAGTGTCAGGGTCTGAAAGGTCTCACACGAGAGTGGATAATCGGAAGGAGTGGGGAGAATTGAGTTGTTGGCTTTGGCCGTCTGGAGCTGGACTTGGTTTGGACTTGGCCAAGACGGGTCTTCCGCTGCCGCTGCCGCTGCCGCTGCCATTCCGTTTCCCGCCAACGACTTTTGTTGACTCTGTGACTTATGTGGCAAATTACAGCGCCTGTGGCTTCCAAGAAGGAATTGAAAAAGCGCCAAATTATCTGCATTGTGTTTTATTGCCGAGCGAAGTCAGGCCCTCCTCTTTCGACGGATGTGGCACGTCATGGCGCCTAATTGAATTTCGCATGCTCCGTCTCGCTGGATCCTTGGACTAATCCTGCCCGGCGTGTAAGTGATAGCTTTGTTTTGGCTTAAAAATGGCTTCGAAGGAGGTTCGGGGCCGTTGGGTGCGGAGGAGGGAGCTCGGCTCGGGGCCAGCAATTAATTTCGCACAGACACCGAAACTTTTTGGCTGCAACAAATCCCCGCCACTTCCCAACTTTTGCGCTTTCCACTCGGAAGCTCAACTCGGATCCAGTTGAGTGTGTGCGGCATAGTTTTGTGTGCAGCTTTTGTGGCCGGGGAAAAGCGGAAAAGTGGAATAGCGGGCCGGGAGTCCTTGAAACTCCCGCTTGGCACAAACAATTTACAGGCTTCCCGAAAACTTGGCTGTTTATTGTTTATGGCATCATTGTGGCCCATTGTTGCTTGCCAAACTTAAATCCTTTTTAGTGCTTTGTTTATGAACTTGCATATAAATTCAAAAATGTTCCACTACAGCAAAAACTTTTCCACACACAGATTTCGGGCTTTTCTCTCCGCTGACGATAATCCCCTTTGGTGGCATGTGTTGCATAAATGTTGGAAAATTGCCGTATCCCCCGCTGGAGTTTCGGCTAAGAGGAATTAACATGCATCAAAAATTTTACGGACTTTGTTGCATTAAAATAAGCAACGTTATTATGGAGATTTAGTTGATGGCAACATAGTTTTAATCTAGTGCGCTAGTGATCGGATTGGATTTCATATATGCTTCGTGCTCTTTTCAGGCAAGCTATTTTTGTTTTTTTTTTTTCCAATTTGTTTTAATTGCATTAACTTTTTCAAAAGTTTGGTAAGTAAATGCGAATCACTTAAACTTGATCATTAAAAGTGACTTGAGTAGTTTCTAATGTCTTTGCTTTTATAACATCATCAAGAGGACTTTTAAAAAATCGTATAAAGACAATCTTATTTTTTTCTTTTTCATATGGAATGGAAACTACACTTAAGTAAAGTAGTTAACGTGCCTAGATGATTGGAAAAATGCCCATAAAGCTTAGAGGGCGTAAGGCGTATAGTGCATATAAATAACAGCAAATGTTTTTGGCAGAGAGTAAGTAGTCCGCTTGAAAACGTAAGACAAGAATTCCGCAACGCCTGCTTACTAATTGAAGAAGGCGTAGTGCGATTTCAATTTCAGTGATTTATAGATTAACTGTTTGTTGCATAAAATAAGCAATATCGCAAAATTTATTAATGGAAACCATAAGTGCATACTTCGTTATGAAATAGAACTGCAATTCACATATGGAGTCAAAAACAAAAACAAAATAACTAACCAACTTTATTAAACTATTTGCAATATATGCAGAGCGCTTCAGAGTGTTGAATATAGTTCATCATTTGTTTATTGGTTGTATTTGACAGTAATATCAACGTTTTCTAAAATCTTTGGTTGCTGTACACTATTTTAAGTGCTGATATATTTTTATACTTAGATGTAGTTCTAGTTCCGTTTGCAGGATATTGTTTATTTCTTGTATCGCTTTTTCAAACCACTGCTGAGCTCTTAAGAAGAAGTCCGAACTTGTTTGCTGGCTGGACGATACCTATGGAGCCCGCCGATTCGTTGTCATTGCGGATCGTTACTTTCATTAGGTCCGCCGTTTGCGCACTTGACAATGACAATGACGTATCTGACGAGGCATGTGAAAAATTGCAGATGAACAAAAACCAGAACCGGCTGCTAGCCACAGAACTACAGCAACTTAAATTGGGTTCTCTTCGGCTAACTTTGTGTTGTTTTTGTGCTTGCTACTTATAAGTTAAAGGGGTATACCTTGCACGAGCAGGCTTATATTTTAATTTCTTTATTGACATTTAACTAAATAAAATAAATACAATAAGAATACAACTCTATAACACACTAGAAACTTCAGGAAAGCTTATAAGACTTTTGTATATCCCAAAATCATTTTTCTTGATTTCGACAGTGGGTACTTCCCAGTCGACTACAGTGGTCCCTATAGTGGTTCTTATATCGTCTTATGTCTCCCTGTTTGCTTAAATGTTGCATTGTGTGCCAGTGGGGAGGGGCCGCTAAGCGTTCATTTGATGAACATTTTACACAGCTGCGGCCACTTGTTCTCCAGAGGAGGAGTGCTGGGAAAGAGGGCCCGGACCAGCGTGGGCCTGGACAGAACGGTGGCCGGGCGGCTGCCTCTCTCCCAAGCCCGAAATGACTTGACATTCCAGTGCCGGGACTGCCGAGTTGCGAGGCATTCTTTTGTCTCCGGCCAGCGCGATTTGAATTCAATCAAAATGAGGCAGAGACGTGGAAACAATGCCGATAAATTGGCCTCTGGCCCCTGGTTCTTTCTTTATGTTTCCTGTTGCCAATTTCCACCTTAATTTCACAATTTAAATGCACCCAATTGACAGTGGTCGGGGTCGGACTGCGATTTGGCTGCGGATTCGGCTCTAGCTGCAGTCTCAAGCACTTCTACTTAAAAGTGGGCTTGTCAGAAATGAATACATGAACTCTGCTGACCGCTGCCGTCGCGGTTGCATAGCCAAAAAAAGATTTATGAGCGCATGCGCCGCCGCCCGAGCTGCAGCTCCTTCAGCCTTTCCACCGGCCAACTGCGTCCGCATCTGTATCTGTATCTGCTCCCGAGCCCAAGCTCGAACCCAGCTATATCCCTGGCCATACCGCCAATTGACGTTAATTTATGGCACATGCACACACGGCGCTCGGCCTAACAAGCCCCGCAGCCCCATAAAGCAAACCGAGTCGCAGAAACAAAGAGCGCTGCAACTTATGAACTGCTTATGAGTATTTATTTTTATAGAAATAATCAAAAAGGCAGTCAAATTTATGGACCACATCACCGGTCATGCCATAAAAGGCGCGGCGAGGCTTCAATTGCGTAATTCCCGGTTCCTGGACCTCAACTCGCCATCCGCTTTGCAGGGCAAAAAGATCCCAAGCTCGGGTTTCACGGGACAGGATCACCGCGAAATCTGGCTTATCAGGGTCCACTGAAAGCGCTGACATGTTTAATTTTCAAGTCGAGCCGATAAAAGCTGCGCTGACTGTCAAAACAAGAGTTGAACAAGCAAGCCACCGAGGGTCGGCTAAGATCTTTTAAATTGTTAAAAATTACTGTTTTATTTTTGTTTTTTTTTTTTTTAAATTAAGCTGTCTTGGATTTTTTCCAACGGAAAAACATAAACTAAGAGCATATACAAAACGGAGTGCCAATTAATCTTGTTCTATCACCAAAATAACATTTTGTTACAAAAGATATTTTTCTTTAGCACTAACAATGTTTGTGAAAAATTTCTGAAAATACAAATCGAAAAATTTATTTATGTTTTAAAATGTTGAGCCACACATAAAAAAAATATAATGAGTATGCCAACTATGGTTTTGCTTTCCTGCTATTTTCTCTACTATCTTTTTGAAGCCAACATATTATCAGCAACATAACTTAACACCCTCTCCTCGCCATGAATTTACCTGCTTAACCACACAGTCAGCGACAGCTGAAACCGCCCGAAAAATCCACTTTAATTCGCTTTTACCGGCGACAAATGGTGGCAACTTCTGTATGGCCTGACAAATTTTATGGCCTGTCAGTGGCCCAAAAATCGAAATTTTAAGGAATGACTTGAAGGAAACACTTATCGGCTGTTTAAATACCCGAATTTAAGGCATATCGGATAAGTGGTCCCCATGGAGGTTTAGTGGGCAGAGTTGGGGGAGGTTGTTGCACAACGCGGCTTTTGTGTCAATTCTGGTCAAACACTGTCGATTTGCCTAGGCAGCAAAGACATAATTTATGCCAGAGTCAATTTATCGTTAGCACAGGGGACCCGATTAGCGATAAACCTGTGTGACTAGATTTAAGCTCTAGAAAAGAGTTTGTTAACATAGCCGCCCACTCGAAGCCCGCCCCATTTTGGAATGGGAACGAATAAGTCGATTTATCCACTTTGTATCACAATATTAGGCAGCTTAATTTGTAGATCTATACTAATATTATAAAGAGGTAAAATTTGTTTGTTTGTTTGTTTGTTTGTTTGTTTGTTTGTTTGTTTGTTTGTTTGCAGGGAATAGGCTCCGGAACTACTGGTCCGATTTAAAAAATTCTTTCGCCGATAGAAAGCGATATTATCGTGGAGTTAAATAGGCTATAATTTATTTTGAAAAAAAATAGGGATCCGTAAGAAAATAGCAATATTGTCGCATATAAAGTGAGTTGCTACCTCATCACACTGACAAACACGCTCCCATAGCATTTTAACTCAATTTTTGTGTTCACTGTGAAATTGTGAAAAAAAAAAGAATTTTTATTCAATTTAAGTTGAACTGTGAAAATTATGTGGATCGTGCATTTGAGGATAAATTCACCACTCTGTCCATAGTCCAAAATGCTTAGAGGACGACGTGCAAACATTGGCCGCAGACATCCAAGCCAGCAGCCAGTATATTCACAAAACTTAAGCGAAGAGAGACAAATGAGCACATGGAGATCATTGGCATCATTCAATCGCTTGGCATTCCAATATGACCCCACTGCGAACTACAGTGATAATGAAAATTTAGATATTGGACCAATGGCGACTATATACCGATATTGCAGTGCGTTAAAGTTTAAAAGAGAAACGGCTGGATTGTGCTGCGCAAGTGAAAAGTAAAACTGGAAAAGTGTTAAATCACCATCTGTTGCAACATTGACTTTTATGTTGTTAAATTGTGTTGACCAGCGAAGCGGACACAGGACCTCTAGTAAATAAATAAAGCTAGTAAAGACAACACGCTTGTAAATTTAGAAAGCAGGTGCTTTGAATTAAAACTGTTCATTAATAATAATAATTTTAAAGAAACTAGTTCACTGATCTCATTACGTCTATGCCAATACATCTCAGAATGTCCAATGTGAATTTCATTTAATAAATAAAACCTTTTATTAAATAAAACATTATAACTAACTGAACTCGTTAAAGTTTGCCATCAAATAAACGAAAGACAAATCGGATAACAGCGTTTTGCCAGCGATTTAGCAGCGCTTTTGTGCGTTTCATGCGCGACTTTTGCCGCCCCAACTGTCATCCCTTTTATTTCGGTTTTGGCCCGCTTACCGCGCTTATCTCAGATTGCCGGGGCCAGCAAACAAACTGCCAACAACTGTCGATTTTTTTCAATCTGGACAGTAAAATTACATGCAAATCCAATTAAGTTGTTAACTCTTCGTTGGACCCTCCCTCCTCCGCCTTTATTGGCCCCGCTTTCGTTTGTTTTTGCAATTTATTTTAATTCTTTTTCCGTATTGTTTTGGTCCTGCTCCGCGGAATTGGCCAAGGAAGGGGCCGAGAGTTAAGCTCTTTGAGGTCAGTGTGGCGCGCTTTTAATGAGCAAGTGCAGGCGGCCGGGGATGGTATTGTGGTAGGATGTAGGATGTAGGTTTCATTTTGTATGGGAATGGAGGCGGGCACTCGAAAGTGTTGGCATTTCTGGTCTGCGACTCAGTCCCAGATTTAATCACTGTTGTCTGTAGCCGGCCAATTACTCGTTTATTTACAATACACAAAATACAAAGTACAAAAAGCGCAGAGAAAAATGGCACTAAATTGCTGGCTTAGTTCGGTTTCGTTTCGTTTCGTTTTGGCTCTCGGCCTTATCGTATATCTAGCGACTAAATATAATTGGCAATTTAAAGCAAATCGCCTGGGCTTAAATTAAAATCAATTGGCAGTCGCTGTGGCGCAGTTGCCGGCCCCGCCCCCGCCGATTAACGTGGCCAACGTGGACATGGACAAGTACTTACCAGTTCTCAGTGCACTGGCAATCGGCCTAATCCCAGTTGAGGCGCTTTGAGCCGAGCCGTGTGTCTGTGTCTAGTCTATAATTGAAAACGCATTACCGGAGTGGCACACACGCACAGTTGCAACAGAGTAGCACCCTCGGATCGGAATGTTGCGTTAAAAGCACAAATTTATGGCAAGTTAAAGAGTGATTTTCACGCTTTAATTACCGCAAGTGAGCAAAACTAATAATAGTCCCAGGCCTCGGAGCATTCCCATTGCCATTTTGCCATTCTGCCATTCTGGGGTCCATGTTCTACGATTCGCTGGAACCTCTTCGCTCTCCGTTCGCCGTTCTCTGATCTCCGTTCTCCGTTCTATGGCCACGCAGCCGCTGCCAACGACCTGGCCAGAAGAACCCGCAGAAGACGCTCTGCAGAAGACTGGTCTTCGGGCTACGGGCTGCTACCTCGGTTACCTTTCGAAACTGCAACCGTGCAAACTGCGAAATTTCTTCGTTTGAGTATTGTGTTCCTGCGTTTTGTTTTCCCGCGACCCGCGGCGCTTTTTTTGGCTTAATTTATTGCCGTTTTGTCAGCTTGGCAAGCGATTTTAATGCCTTCTTTACACCGGGCGGTAGCGTATCGCTAGCACATCGCGAAATCCGCACTCGTTCCCAGTTTCCCAGTTTGCCAGTTTGGGGGACTTCGACTTGGACTTGCAGTCTGGGGTCGGGCCTTTGGCGCTCCGATGCGAGGGTTCGCGATCGAGTTCTGTTCGCGGCGAGCTTGCTTTCCGCACTGGCCAGCGAATAAAGCCAGCCGACCCGATGGGATGGGCTTTCGGCCAGGTTAGCTCCTCTCGCAACGAGTTTTTATTCCATTTTTTCAGCCTCCGCCCGCTCGGTTGCGTGCATCTTCTGCCGCTGCGGCCAGTTCCCCGTTCTCCGATCCCCGTTCTCCTTTCTCCGTTCTCCGCTCCACTGGAAGTGCAAGTTTTTTCCATCTTGACTTGCCCAGAATGCGATATCGCCTCGTAGGCATATGGTTTAATGAGAGCAGGTTGCAACAGAGTTGCCAGACGCGGCGCAGGAGCGCTAATATCCTTATCGCCAGACGCGCATCCTTGGTCGGCTTAGTCCCACCTCTGAGGAGCCCAGAACCTAAGCTCATGCGACAGTATCGGGTTCGATTCCTCTGACTGTCAGCTTAAAATATGAAGGAGATCAAGACTTTATAGAGGAAACAAAAATACCTAAAAGTAGAAAAAGTCGGTATTTCTGAGCAGCGAAAAAAATATCTGATCAAAGAAGTAAGTATTTCTTTGCGTCGAGAACAAATATCTTATGAAGATATCTTAGAATGCAGAAAGAAATTGTATGTGCATAATAAAATAGTTTAATCAGAAAACTAATAAATAACTAATTAGAAAAATTTTTAAAAATCATTATTTATACTCATCATACTTTGTTGGGTTGATCGTTCAAAATTTATATTTTTGGTTCAAGGTATCTCACCTTAGAGTAATTTTTTAATTTTATATTTTATTAAAATTATATAATTAGTTTTTTTCAAATAACGAAAAAATTTAACGGGCATTGACCATTCCAAAATCAAAGTTTCTGCTCTGGGATCGCAAAATCAAAGCTTGCAGACTATTTTGCTTAGAAGCTTGTTGCTATTAAATAATCTTTTGATGCTGATAATTAAAATAAATACCTAGTCTTGTTATGTAAGTTGCTTACAAATTAATTACAATGGTTTTATCAAGAGGTGTTAAAAGATCTTTCCTCTCGAAAAGTTTCTATTAACAAATGGCGTGATTAGAACATTACTAAAATTAAACAAATAGCCAAATCGTCTATTGAATTATCCCATCAGTGTTGTTGCCTCCCATTCCTGTTGAATTCTAGTTACCTTTTCTGCTTTTGCCTGAGGTCTTACCAAAGTGTCCGAGTCTTCCGGCCGGCTAATTTAATTGTTTCCCAAACACCTTTTAAGTCATTACCTGTTAGATGGTGGTGTTAATCGGTGTTGCAGTTAGAAAAACATGCAACAAGTTGGGCGACTGTTGTTCCTGCCGCTGTTAATAGTGATTCGATGCGATTAAGCCATAATAATGAAGCGCCGTTACTTTCTAATTTAAATTAACATCGGGGGCACCAGGAGGTGCCTCGAGGGGCGGCAGGATGGGCCAGAGCCAGTGCCAGTGCCACTGGAACTGGATCATCGTTAGACGAGCTGACAAGCCAGTAACGGTTTCGCCTGCGGACGGCGATCTTGGCGATCTTGGCGACAAGCGGGCAGAATCGACGTTTCTGGCTCTCGATCCTCTTCTGCCTTGATGGACGCCGGCCGGAGGCCCAGAGATCTCCCTCGAACCGGTTGTCAAGTTCGACTGTTAATTGCCATGATTAGCATAAGTGCTTTTCGGCCAGGCCCACAACATTACCTGCAACATGAGCATTAACATTCCCATCGTCGCTGGCAGCCACTCGCCTGCCTTCGCCTGGCCAAATACTTGATCGCTGCAATTGAAATTGCTTTCTAATTTTACAAGCTTCTTGAGCACAATGTTTTTGGCCATTTATGGCGGCCGGCTCATTAGGCCGACACAATGTTAATGGCCAACGGCGGAGCCTTGGGTGGCCGATGGGCAGAGCCCCTGCGAGCATAGCTGCAGGTAGCAAATTGCTTTAGCTAAGCTCCACTTTAAGTGCCCCAGAAGAAGAAGTCGCCTCTCGCACTTCCGGCTGGCCAAAACTCAGAATTTTCCCACCAAAACCAAGCTCAACGAAGGACAAGCAATGTGGAGCGGGGAATGGGAAGCGGGGTTTGTGGATTGCGGAGCTGAATTCGTCACGTTTTTGCGGGCCTCTGCGCAACCTGTTGAATTTTCATTTCTTTTATCGCACATTAAATTTACAAAAATAGTTTTAACACCTTTTAGCCGGCCAATGGCCAATGGCCAGTGGCCAGTGGCCGTGGCCGTAGCCGTGGCGAGGTGCCTTGATTTATCCTCGCCTTGCGCGCTCCCAACATGATCTTTCGCTGTAGACATGGCCAAGAAAAGGCAACGACCACAACAGCGACATGATTCGTACATAATCCAGCCATTATTTCTGCCCTGGGTTCGCCGTGGCTCGTTGCTGTCGACTTATCGCAGAAATTGCGTCAAGATGTTTTAATGCCAACTCAACTCGGGCCAGAACGTCCGGCCAAAGGAGCCAGCGGAGCGAACGAAGGCGACTTGCAGGGACCAACTGGATCGAGGGGCAGATGCAGAAGTGGGGAGATGCCCGTTCAACATCCTTTTTAATTTAAAACATTATCGTAAATTCTCTGGCAATTATGCGCTTGTTCAAATGGCTCACATTCACATTCGGCGTCACAACACATGTACACATGCCGAGTCCCCAATTTCGCCGACCTGGCTAATGCTAATGAATTGTCGGCCTCTCGGAGCTGGGAGCTGGGAGCCTGCACTCTGTGGCGTGTTGCCAGCAGATTAGCGTAAATATTCCACAACTTAGCTCCTTGGCAACTTGGTGCCAGCGGCACCTTGGCTTCCTCCACCTGAAGGCCGCAGTCAAGTCGAATTTCGGCTCAGGTCTTTGACTAAATAGATGGGGCATATCTTATCGCTCCGTTGTCTGCCTGTCGACACGTCGTTCCTGCCAAGAGATATCACAATTGCCAATGTTTTCCCTTCCACTTGTTTTTCTTTTTCCTTTTCGCATTTCGTTTTCCTCCGCCAATGCAGTGCGTGCTCCTTTGTAGTAAGTCACGGGATTTGAGACTCGGTCCAGGGGCAGTCTTTAACATAAATCGAGTGCTGAGTGCGCGAAAGTTGAGAGCGTTTAGCGGGTCACCGGGGGAGCGGAAACACGGGAAACCAATCAGCAGAAGGAAACACGGGACGGATAACCTTGGACCAGGACTGGGATCCTATGACCACTCAAATAGATCAGCAATCGCTGCTCGACCGCTCTCATGTTAGTATCGCATATGTAAATCTGCGAGCAGTTTGACACAGGAATTTAGTTGAGGCTCTTGGTTGTACTTCATCGCATTCATTGTTGTTCGCATATCGGTAGATGGTTATCGCGGTCCGTGGATACAGTTGTTCAACATGGATTCTCTGTTAAAGAGAAATGATAACGAATTCTCATTTCGAAAACTTATACTGTAGTTTTACCTTCTAACTACAATCAATTTTACAACACAGTAGAGTAAAAATGTAACCTAATCAAGTTGTAATTATTCTGTGTTTTGACCTTGCAATTCTGATCTGTTATTTAAGTTTTAAGTATTATTTACTTTTACATTTTGTATCATTGTTTTCATTTGTTGCAATCAACTGAAATCCATATCCAAATTAAAATTTTAAGTTACATAACTACATAAGATCATATAAGAGTACTGTGTGACAATAAAAAGTGGAAAAAAAGCATTTAATGCGGAGAAAACATTACATTACTTGAGTGCTTAACATTTCTTATTTTTGGTCTAGTAACAACAAAATAAATTAATTGTGTTTGAAAATATGAATAATTTGTTGAAATTGCATTTGTTATTTTATTTATTTTTTATTTCCTCATAATGTTGTTGACATTGTGAAAATCCGTTTTAACGCTGAATATGTTACCAAATAGTAATTTCCATCAACAGCGCAGAAAGAAAGGTTTACTTTCATTCCTTTAATTCCGTTCGCATTTCACGCTCTCAACCCTTCCGCTATTGAATCTAATTTGCATAGCTAAAGCAATTAGAAACGCCATCCAGCTGAGCAAGCAAAAAGTTGCGATAAACTTTTCCACTCTCGGATGCAATCGAAAAGGACCTCCCGGATGCAGTTGGTTCGGTTCGAATGGAGTTGGGAGCTCTGCGCATATTTAAGCAGCTGCAAAATAGACAACTTTCGTTTTAAAACTGTCAACGCAGACACACGCCTACGATTCGGGGAAGGCGGGAAATGTGCGCTAAAAAAACGTGGAGGAATCGCAATAAAATAAATTGTTTCAGTGCACGGCGAAGTAATCCGCTTTTCGGTCGCCCCATTCCTTGCGGTTTAAGATTTATGCACTGCTAAGCCCCCGATTTCCACTCTGTTTTCTTTCATTCGCTGATTTTCCTTTTTTTTAAGGCTTTGCGGGAAAGTGAAAGGGGTAAGTTGGGGGTAGCCCCATAAATTAGCCGACAGGAATTCGGCTATCCTGCTGCTCCGTGGCACTTAAACACAGTTAATCCCCGCATTGCTGGCAAACAAAGTTTGGCAATTCGGGCATCTTATTTTCGTTTCCCTTTCTTTCTTTGCTTTTTTAGAGAACAGAAGCGGGTGGGAGTTTCAATTAAAGTGTTGAAAAATTTAAAGTCGCCGGCTTACTCGGCTCGCTCTGAACGAACACATGACAAATTAGCTTCCTAATGAGCCGGGACATAAATCCTGACGTGCCACGCCCCTCGCCAGGAGCACCTTCCTCGCAAGGAACCCCGCCCACTGTGTTGACACGTGTACTTGGCTGTCGGCCCAACATTGGCCCAACACGAGATCCCGGCAAGGCATTAGGACTTCATTACAGGAACACGATGCCAACTCCTTGGAGAGGGAGGAGGGGTGTGGGTGTGTGGGTTTGTGGGTGTGTGGGTGGGCGCCTTTATTGAAATTAACTGTTGGCACAAAGGCTGCAAAGCGTTTGACTAGATGGCAAAAGGCTCTGGTTAATTAATGAGGAGGGGCGCACAAGGTGCGTCCAATTAGTACTGCATTTCGAGCAGCTAAGCGCACTTTACACACTGATTGGTTCTACATTTTGCCTTTGATTTCCGCCCTCTTGGGGTAACCATGGATTTACCAATCGCCATTCACATAACTTTGGCTGTTGACAACAATCTTGGCTTGCAATCATAGTAAACTCGAAGTGGTAGGCACAATCATTTAAAATTATTATTTTATGGTTACAAATTTAAATACTTTCACGTGTTTAATTAATACCTTTCTAAATTGTATTCAGATTCTTCTTACCTTTTTACTACATTTTACATTCACTGCATGAATAAGTTCTATTAGTGGTTGGGGTTTCATAAACTTGTATAATTAAATCCAGCTAAGGACGAACTATAAAAAGGTGTTTAAAATGTTCAAATAAAATAAAGCTCCAAGCTTAGTTTATTCTTTTATTAAACAAATTAGCTTTCTTCGCCTATGGGCAAATATAAGTAAAGTTATTTAGATTTTATGCCGTTGCACGAATGCATTCCGTATTTTGTATGTAATGTCTAATGCAGTTTCTGTGTTTAGTGGTTTAAATAGGTGGTTATTCCACAGGTACTACTCATCGTTCCCTTCTCCACATATCCATAATTCCCAATTTAACGCCGTTTGTAAAGATTTCAATAAAATATTACGATGAAGGGCTAAAAGACACCATTTGAAGCTTTTTTCGCATCCAAAGAACTCCCGCACCTCTGACGCATTATCTTTAAGGCCGGCAAATGTATTTGAATCTCCGAAGCATCTGTTATAAATAATAAAGGAAGATGTCCGTATATGCGCATTTAAATGCTCGTAAATTTCGACGCGGCTTTGCGTCTGGGTTATTAAACTGTAGTAAAAGGGCAGCTCAGCCACTTGGCAGTGATTTCTGCACTGCCTACTTTCCGGGGACACTCCACTTCACTTCACTCCACTCGAAGTCGAAGTCGAGGTCGAACTCAAGCTCGGAGCTCATGACTGGCAGTAAAAGGCCTGGCATTCGGGCCATTATTAGCATAATAAAAATACAAGCACACATACATGATGACGATGGGCTTTGGACTCAGAAGGGGATTGCCCCGAGTCGGTGGGGCTGAGAATGGGGCTAAATTGCCGGCTGGCCGGAGTCAAAGGCAAACTGCCCCGGCCTGGACAATATAATTTTATGGTCACATTTTTATTGTGCCGGAGAGTCGTCTTAGGCAACATCATTGCCCTCATCTTCATGGCCATCACCATCATCGTCAGTTGGGCAGGCGTTGAAAGCCCTGCCGGCATAAAATTTAAATGTTATGGCCCCTGTGTTCCCCGGAACACGTGTATCCATAAATGCAATAGCAAATTTTCCGAGGGGCGCGGCATGCAGATGGGCTCGTCACCCGCAAGCTCCGCCGGATCCCCCCATCCGGACCGCAGACTTCACATGCTCCACGTGGCTTCCAGGTGCCGCCGACCGGTGCGAGTTGCCCGTCTGCGAATGTTTTAATTAAATATTCCATTTGCCTGACCAGAAAACCAGAAATGCGCGCAGTTAGTTTCCGGTTCCCGATGACCGCCACCCACTCCAGTGCACAAATTCTGGACAGTTCAGTGGTCAGCACATGTTTGCATTAGGGATTAGGACCCCGAACCGGAAAAAACCCACTGCGCCCACTGCAAGTTAAAGCCTTAAATTTCTCAAGCTCTGCGTTTTTATTCCGAGTTAGTTTCAATTAGCCGTAAAATTACACTATGTGCGGTCGGCGGAAAATGCAAATGTAAATACAATTTAATGGTCGGCAAGCCAATAATGAGCCGCAGAACATTTCACAGCTGAATAAATAATGACCGCATTAATTGGCATTTATTCAATGTAATCCCTTAATTGCTCATACGCCATGTGCGGCCTGGTTATGTTGCCCAAAATTATTCGGATTGCCAGCTAAAACAACAGGCATTTATTCAAATGCGTTTAAGCAAAATGTTTCGTCTATGCTAAATTAGTTTTCTAAATATTTCGCATAAACTGTTGGCCTGCTTTTGGCAGGAGAAAATTGAATTTCATTGTAAACTGCTGTAACTGAATATAAATTTGGCAGAGCAAACTCTGCAGCAATTTTGTATTGGCTGGCTTATTGTACATATTTTGTTGATAGCTGTCGGGGCTTCCCAATCTAATAACAACAATTTACATGCGCAAACACAATTAACGAAAAACAAATCCTATTACCTTAAAAAATCATTAAAATTCAATAAAATCAAACATAAATTACGAGGAATTCCAATTTCAGGAAACTGCCCCAACGTGACACATAATTCACGGCGACCGCCGGCAACCACAACGAAGTAACAGAAAAATGCGTTTTAATGAAAAATGTCAAAAGGAAAACCCGAAGAGAAAAGTTTTACAACCCTCCCCGCTGCCAGCGGAAGCGGAAGTAATGCCAATGGGCGAAATGGGCACGGGCAGGAAAATGGTGAGCGGCGGGAAAAATGAACAAGGCGCCGACACATAATAATGCCATCATTATCATCATCATCGGTCCCAAACAGAGGAGCCCAGGATGCCAGGATGCCAGTATGGAAATCGGGAAATCGGAAAATCAGGAGTGGGCGGTATCGAGACGACACAACAATGGGAAAATTGGTAAAGCCGGGAGCAACAAATGATGGAAGATGTTTTAAATGAACAACAAGCCGGAGTCGCATGCAAATACGCAGCAGGGAAATAAATTAGATCCGGGCAGGAGACACAGGACAATGCCGCGGGCACGCGCAGGATTACCCAACATCCCCAACAACAACACACTCGACCCGCACTTCCTTTTGTATTGGAACAACAATGATTCCCCTTCGAGAGGGTCGCCGTAAGGTCAAATGTCAATAAGTTAAGTGGGCGCCCGGCGCAGCGAACTTTTGCGCAATAAATATGATTAAAACATATTTTTCGAGCCATCGGGTGATAAATGCCCGAAACTTTTCTCGACTGTATCCGCAGCCAAAGCTGGCTTAAAGCTCTCGGCGGGCGGCAGCAGATGCTGATATAAATCCAATTTAGTAGATCCCATAAAATGTAGGAGTAATGCCGCAGTGGCAGAGGCAGACCCCCAACTATTTGCATGATAAAAATCTTTCATCAAGCGGCGGCAGAAACAATCTCAGCTCCCAGCTCAGCTCAGATCCAACTTCTTCTGCATAATTCGACGATTGCCGGCGGAGCGGGACTCCTCCGCCTCCGCATCGCCCCTGGCCTTTTGTGTGGTAAACACCTAAAGTAGTAAACTGGGATTTAAGCGTCCTGCCATCCACATACCCACACACCCATATACGCACTCGCACTCGCACACTCACCTACGTGTCTATAAAAATTGTACGTTCTTGGCATCGGCAAGGACAAAAACTTTTGCCACTCAGGAGCAGCAGTTTCGCCGGGAGCAGGATTGGGTGTTGGTGAACGGAAACGTCCTTATGCAGGATATTCCTTTTATTGCCGTGCGAGCGGCACGGGAAATTGGGAAGCCCGAATACATACATAAATTCTGCCTTATGTGCTCCTGCCGGGATGCCAGGATGCCACGACGCTCGATGCTGAAATGCTGGGATGGCAGGACCTCGAACGCCCAATAGGGACATTATGTCGTCCGCCAGAATCTATAGAATATGTAAAACGCTTCTCGCAAAAAAGATTAAAAAATTTTGCAATTTTAATATCCGTCCAAGGAGGAAGAAGGATCTGAGCACAATTTCCAGACAAAGTCGCTGGGCAAACAAACAAAAATTCAAAAGTTCTTTTTAAACAAAAGCTGGGAAAAAGGATATAAGGATTCGGGACGGGTTGGGGAAGCTGTACATTGTTTGTTTATCTATGCATGCCCCGTAATTGTTTTGTCAGAAAGTTTTATAAGCCTCAGCTGCGATGCAAATATGAAAGGGGAAAACTATAATACTTTCGGCCAACTGTTTTAAATTAGATGGAAGAGTGTCCAGCCGGAAAACGGGTTGCGAAAAACTGATTGGGAACTTTGAACTGATGCAAAGTTGCTCACTCAAATTAAGGCAGAAGGACTTCTGAAAATCTTTTCCTAAGTGACCCCCAAAATTTGTGTTTGAACTTCGCTTCCACCCAATGAATCAACTTTTTCTGTCCCGAAAAACTTTCCTTTTTAACTGCGGGATTTCCATTTCTTTCGAGGTTTGACCATTATGGGATGCCGGGTTGTCCTGCCTGCAAAGCCGCTTAGAGCCATGAATTCCATCGTCCGCAATGCTCCTTATTAGGCAGCCCGCGTTCACCTTGGAAAACTTCCGCCCTGTCAGAAAAGAAGGTTGCCCGGCGCCCGAAAATATCCAGGAAAAGGATGCCAAAGCTGTGTGGCCCGACTAACAGATACTCATTACTCATATAGATATTTTCATTAAATTCTTTTCAGCAATCATAACAAAAGAATTAACACAAAGAGAATATGATGGCGGAGCTAGAATACTATTTTAGAAATTAACTGAATAGTTACATGCAAATAAAAAGACTTTGTTTTTTGAAATATTGCACTAGTCGAGCAAACACTTGTTCCTTACACCTACTAAGTATTGGAATGGGGAACCGCACAAAGGACTCCCCGGGCCGTTTCCATGGCCCGGCATTTAAGATAAATGATCGCCTGCCAACAATGCACAAAGAGTCACAAAAAGTTTGGTCACGTTTGTGCTATTTGGCGGCCAAGGCATATGCCGGGGTCCTCGGATTTGGGGATCCCGGGACCCGGGGTGGCTGTCTAGCTTGCATCCACCTTGGCGCAATTTTAATATGTTTATGGGGGTGGCCAGGGGCTTAAAATTCAAGACACATGCTGCAGCTTAAACGTTTTAGAAATCTATTTTTCAAAGAAACACATGACAGGCGGAAGGCGGAAGGCGGGCAGGCAGGCAAGATGGCATGTGTGCGTGCGAATTGCACTTAATTGAATCGTCTGAGCAGCAGGTGAAAGTATTTTTAAGTATTTCCGTGGAACAGGAAGAATTGAGGAACGTGAGGAGGAGGAGCTGGCGGGAAAGGACATCCTCCGACGGCGGAATCCAGCTAAATGACTCAGCTCGTGTTAATAAGAAGATTGCCCAACTGCAGGAGTTTCAAAAACTTCTCAAACTAAGAATTAAATTATCTTTGTTGGGTTTATCTGCTTGTATGGATAATGACGAAGTCGAACACTCATTTTTACTGGTAGGAATACAAAGTATATAACAAATTGGGGATGTGTTTCTACAAGAGGGTAATAAACATCTCCTGTTGTTCCTAGACTTCAAAAATTTGCATAATTACCAAAGAATCCTGGTAGCTCGTTTAGTTATTGCATTAATTGGTATTTTCACTGATAAACTTTTTATGAAAGTTTAATTTCATAAGAAAGTCTGAGTAATGAAAAAAAATTACCTAGAAATGAAAAGGTAGAATGAAATGCTTTCCATTTGAGGCCAATCCTAAAAACTACTGCCCTATTAAGTTGTGCGACGGGTGCTTCTTTCCATAGACCAGTTTGAAGGATACTTGCGGGGAAAAAGTACATTTTGTTTAATTTCCAGTTCGGTGCAACCCCTTGGAGCTGCTTCCCCATTTCCGTGGCTTCCCCACTTGCACTGCCGTAAATCGGTGCCACATATGGCAACTTTACAAGTGGCTCGCGTCGCCGTCTGCGCGCACAATTCAAATAGAAATCAAAGTGGGCGTTCATGAGTTAAACACTCGAGGAGGCACGAGGCAAAAGGACCAAGGAACCAAGCATCCAAGGATCCAAGGAGCAGGAGACCGCGGAGTGACAAGCGCGGCGAAGCCAACTCGACTGAAGGCGGGCACTTGTGGTTTACGACCTGGTTGGCAGGAGAAAGCGCGAAGGACGGATCCTGGCAGCGGGAATAAAATCACATACGGATCCCTGGACGGGAGGGGTGTCCTGAAATGGCTGTGCCATTTCTTTCCTGCTTCGGGTGCTGTTGGGAAATTTATTATTCTCGTCTAGATGAGTTCATTATGCGAACAGCAGTTGCCAGTCGACGAGGGGCGCTGCCTTTGAATGCCGAACGCCCAATGCCGAATGCGAAAACAATTTAATTTTATTGTTTTCCACATAAATTCGCTCCGAATTATGCATTGTGTAAAAAACATCATATGAAATCTGAGTGGCACCCGCACACACATGCGATGCCGGAGATGGTTGGCCATATAATTGAGTCACGTTTGCCCAGGGATTAGGTTTGTTGTCTGCTCCGCTCGGGTCCCAAAAATATTCAGATTTATGCCGCGAATGGAAACCTATTCGGAATTGGCATCGTGTGATTTATGGAAACGACAAGCACACATGCATAGTAAAGTTTTAAGGGGATTCGATTGGGAAGAGGGAAAAGCCAAGCCAAGTCGCAAGTATAAATCTGATGGATTTAGTGTTCGTACTTATTGTTTCGAGTATTCACATCCATCTTCACTCTAAATGTACTTCTGTGGAGGTGCAAAAATGAATTTAAATAAATTAAACTACTTTTAAACTTAACAGTCAATAATTTACAATTAGCTTATATTTGATACTCGAATTAAGCAACATGAAATCAGTATTTGCATCTTAGAAAACGAAACAGAAACAGAAAACATGTATCTACTAATCAAACAAATTTATCTATTTTGCTATTTTGCCAGCCATTATCTTCTCCCTTCTTTTATTATAAAATATTTCTTATCATAAATTTTCATAAATTAGAGTTCAGCTTTAACATCTTATTTGCCGAAATTCAAATTAAGCCGCCATAAAGACCACAAATAAACCTATTTCCGGAATGAAATAACAGCAGCCCGAGCTACGTGATTATAATGCCAATAACCCCTGGCAGCCCAGATCCCCAAGAAATGTGGAGCACACGGGGGACTGTTTTCGGGGGAGAGGGTGGAGTTTTGGATATGGAAAGCCGTACATGGAGTAAGAAAATCAAAATTCGTGTTGGCATGCAAGTTCGATGGCTGCCATCCTGCGACGGCAAACAGAGCGGAGGAAATTAAATTTATCTGTATCAGATCCACCGCCCCAAGGAGCGGAGGGGGAAATTCCGGGGGCCGGGTCCTGGAACAGCTGCACCAGGAGCTGAACACATGTTCGGACAAATTCATCTGGCATGTCACAATGCGCAACGCTATGCAGAAACATCCCAGAGGGCAGGACATTGTTGTGGATAAGCCCAGACTTGACTTTGGCATCCCAGTTGTTGGCCCGGCTGCAGATTGCACGTGACAGGACTCGACGAAAAGTGAAACTTGGCAAATATTTTGTTGAAACACTTTGGAGCCGTGGAGGCATCAGCATCATCCCCCAAAAGCCGGGGACCCAAGTTCCAAATTCCCTGACAGCGGAGGATGGCAAGTGTCATTAATCAAATGCCGCCCAATAATTTCCAACCCTTTCTGCGGCAGTTTTTGAAATATGAACTTTTTGCTGTGATGAATGCCGGCAGTCATTAATAAATTAGGGGTTAAAATGCCATAACAACGCCGAAAGACGAGAGAGGAGAACGCTTTGCCAGCCGCTGAAAAGTTGTTTATTTAATTGAAAGCGAAACGAGGGGCCAACGGATTCGTTTAACTCAATTAAACTGGCAGCAGGAGCAGCAGGAAGGAAATCAGTTAAACTTTGATTTAACGATCCAAGCACTTGCTGTCGGGGTCATATCAAATTAAACCGAAACTGGTTAATCTTAGGAAGAATAGTTTTTGTGGTGGTTAGGGGTTGAAGGGTTTGAAAGGTCACTGGGAGTTGGTTATTTCCTTCTTATATAAACTTTTACTTGAGGTCACACTACACATTCATTATTATTCTAGTTAAATGTCACCAGATTTTCTTTAAAATAATTTCGATCCACAGCTTAAACATACACAAAAGAGTTTTGAATTTGAGTTCCCAGTTTTATTAAATCTCGCGTTGCTCCGCCATGTGCACTTGGAACATTGCAGAATGTCGAGCTCCAGGTCTGCAAAAATTGGACTTGGAGGAGGAGAGTGAACTGGTGTCCAGTGGGAGGGATCCCAGTGACTTGGAGGAAGTGACCGACCTGGACGTCGCCTACGAGGAGCTGGAGGAGATGAAGCAACGGCTGATTCTACTGCGAAATAAGATCGTAGTCCCGGAAAGGAACGCATTTGAGGAGGAAGTCGAAAAGGAGGACTTCTCACACAGGACTCCCGAGGGTCAGATGCTGGAGAGGCTGCGCCTCCAGAAATGCCAGCTTATGTGTCGACTCAAAGAGGAAACCAAGCACCTGGAGGAGACGCGCAAAGAGCTCAAGACCCTCGAGGATTGGAGCTGCCTGCTCCGTTCTAAGATCACGCAGGTGAAGCGGTTTCTTGATAGGTTCGTGGACTTCAAGTTGCGGGTCAAGGACCAATTCGGGCTGTGCATCGAGCGATGGGAGCACCACAAGACCCACAAAGTGGACGGTGTCACCTACCGGAGACAAACGGAGAAATCTGTCCAGCACGCGGACAATGCCCGAAAGTCCGTGGTGCCGTTGAAGTGCCACAAGACCATCAGGCATCAGATCCGCGCGGATTTATCGCTCCTGCGCCTCGGCCTGCACAATCTCTTCGAGGCGATGGTCAGCGACTTCCAGTTCTTCGGCCGCCAACTGAGCATCAAGTGAGTGGAAATCACATCTCCCCTTCAATATGAAATGTTTACCTAACTCCATTTCAGCTTTACCCGTGGACCGTTTGACGGCGTTTCCCCCTCTAATGCGGAGACCCCGAACATCTCGCTTGCTTCCTTCGAAGAGTAAATTGGGCCTCAGTTCGCCAAGTTTCAGCAATTATTGCTTTAATTTACATTTTATTTTCGGGGGCCCTCTGTTCCTAATTGCCTGGGAAATGTCGCCCAATTAGGGTTATTGGGGTTCGACGCGGTCCTAATGGCCCCGTTGTGGCCAATAATAATTACAAATTTCAGCTCGAACGAAAAACGTCGCGGCCATCATTAAAGCCAGGCTATCATGGACTTTCCGGTTGCCTAATCCGCCCTTCGACGTCAGCCGAATGTGCTCGCTTTCCCACCAGGATAAGATGGCTAAATACGAAACGGCATCAGATAAAAACAAAAGCAGATTTGTCTTTCCCCTCCCCGCTGGAAAGCGGCAAGATCCGCACCACACACTGAAAGCAGCTAAGCTGACTGCCTCGGGCGGAAGGCCAGCAGGCAAGGCTGAAATCCTTATCCTGCACCAGCTCCAGCTCCAGCTCCGGTTGGTATTCCTGCTCCTGTCCCCACGTCCTTTTCGGAGGTTTCGAAATGCGTAAAAACTCAATTGCTGCGCATTTCACGAGGAGTTGGTCGATGGGGGCTGGATGCCCGGATCATCGACATCGGTCCCGGGCTGGGTGAGATGCCAGATAACGCCGGGATGAATGGGGGAGGGGTGGAGGGGGACTGGGGAAAGCGAAAACGAAAACGAATTTATTGGAGTCATGTGCTAATGCCAATGCCAAATTGCAAGGTTACAAGCGGTTAGGAGCTGGGTGCTATTGCCAAATAAACAACGAACTTTTTATACTCTGATACCAGCAGCTGCTTCGCCCAATTAGCTAAATGCTTAATAAACTAAAAACATATTTATTTCTGACAATATATTAGCAATTTATAAAGTAAGCAATGAAGTAAAGGCAATCTATAAAAACAACTTTATGGACGAAAAGGCAAATGCAATAGTTATGTAATAATCAAATAGTTAAACAGATTTGGGGGCCAGGTTTAGTTATTACCTAATCCTAATATCAACACTTATTGTAACTTTCTGTTTACCTTTTAATAGTCAACTAACAGGTTGAGTTATCTCATAAAATTTTTAATATTATGTAAAATTTACAAAATATTACCTGAGTGATATCTATAATATTACTTTTCATGTTAGCTTCCCATATGGACATACCCACTGGGGTAGAGTGCGCAAATAGAGATGGAAACATGTAGATACACAGATACAGACACCGGCAGCAGGACACAGATATCGGACTGCTGGCTGTTACAAGGCTGAAACACAGGAAACGCATTAGATTTTTCTGCCCCAATCGCAGTGGTAGTGAGTGGGACTCCCCTCGGGCCGCCAGAGCCCTTCTTCCCGAGAATGGAGCTGGGTCGGCGCGATAAAAATCTGCGTAAAGTGATGCGGCAATTTGATGAGCAGCTAAGTTCGGCCAATTAGTTTGGTAAACGCTTGCCAGTTGCCAGTTTTGTGTGCGTGTCCAGCTAAACTGTTGCTTTGAGCTGGGACATTCAGTTCTAATGGGCTTAGGAAGGCAAGAAAAGTTTGCGAGGTGATTTATTGTGGCAATCCGCAGGGAAGATGCAGATACTCGGCGATCGATCAGCAATTTTCCCCCAATTTCCACACAATTCCATTCACATGACCCCTGGCACCGGAATGACATTCGGTTCTAACGGAACCTCGGATGCTTAACAATCGCCAGCGGTTTGCCTTCGTGCTCTTGCTGCTCCACTGAACTCTTTGACAGGCCCGAGTTGCGGAGAACAAAAAGAACTAACGCTCGCCGGCTTGCTAATAAGCCGATGCCGGCCAAAAAAAGGAGGAACAGCCAGTTGCCTTCGGGCTGCTCCCCAGCAATTGCAAAGATACAATTCGAGTGCCCAAGTTTGCTCTGCTCTTCGCAGTGTGTGCGAGCCAACCGCAAAGTACAAATAATTTCCATTTGGCCACAGCGGCTGCATTTGCATATTTCTCCAGCCCAACCGCAAAAAGACAAACATGCCTGCCGGGTATTTAAATAGCTGGCAGATACGTCTACTTATAAATACTTTTGTCGTCTCGACGAACGATACGGCACAAGTTGTAGATAAATATGGCATAGATTACATAACTAGTTCTGCGCCACAAAAACTTTTTTCGCTAGCCCAGCAGCCGCATGAATACAAATACATACGAGTATGGGTATGCCCAGCATAAGTATCTATCAGCATAAGTAGCTGAGTATCTGTGCACATGGCTCAACATTTGTTTATGCATTTATCCGTACACTACGCTGGGCGAAAAGAGTTTTCCTTAAATTTTGCGCATTTAACTTTTGCAAGGACCTTTTCCCTCGGCCAAACTCTCGAAGGTATTATAATTTCAGTCAGATGTTTGCATCGCAGTCAAGGAGACATCTCAGACCCCATAAAGAAAATATATTCTGGTTAAGCATCACCATCTCAACCGATCTAGACATGACATCGATCTTTTCTAAGGCAACTATACTGACGAGCAAAACTGTAACACGAGTTCATAGTTTCAACTTCAAAGGTCTGTAACTTTTTTTCTAATGCACACATTTGAAAGATCTTAGTCTTGTTTTGTAGGTTACATCATTTACAACTATTACTTAATAAATGGCCATCCCAACCCTTGACGGGTCACAGCCTGTTGCACAACATGCCTCCACGCATCCCTGTCCTGGGCGCGATGTAGACGATGTAGGGCTTCCATCACCTGGTCTTGCCAACGCATCCGGGGTCGTCCTCTCCTTCGTTTCCCGACAATTGCCGCATCAAACACCTTACGGGCCGGAGCGTCTTCTTCCATACGGGCGATGTGACCCAGCCAGCGGAGTCTGTGAATTTTAACTCGACTGACTACTTCAACATCCCCGTACAGCTCATACAGCTCGTGATTCCATCTAATGCGATAGGCATCGCCAACGCAAATCGGACCAAAGATTTTGCGGAGAATCTTTCTCTCGAACACTCCAAGAGCGGCTGCATCGGATTGCACCACTGTCCAGCACTCCGCACCATATAAGAGTACTGGAAGGATGAGCGTCTTGTTGAGTGTTATTTTTGCCTGTCGAGAGAGAGCTCTACTGTTGAAATGCCTACTGAGCCCAAAGTAACACCTGTTGGCAAGTGTGACTCTCCGCTTAATCTCTAGGCTGACATCATTTGTGTCACCGAACACAAGTTTTTCTGGCGGTTACGCCACTGGCATAGATAACATAAATTCGTAATATTAAACAAAAAATGAAAAATATGTGAACAAGGATTTTGGAAATTGCATTTAAGATATAAAAGATTCGAATTACCGGAGCTAGATTCCATTGCTTTGCAACATATGTATAAGCCTTGTAAATTACGTAAATATACTTTTTTTAAATAATCCAAGATCTGCCAATACTTTGTTACTTATATAGGGGAGAAGTGGGGGTTGTGGGCATGGGTCGGTTGTGGGCACCCCTACGTATATTTTCACAAAATGAAGATTGACTTTTGTTGGTAATGTCATTCGCAAGCAATATGTATGATTTATGCCAAATATCAAAGTAAACGAACGCGTTTTCTTTTTGAAATGAACGAATTGGTTTTTTTTGTGCTTGGAAAAGTTGGTGAAACTTTATTCAAAGATTTTCAATAGTGTATCAATTAAAGTGAATCGATTAAAAAGGTAAGTGTAATGCATTTTTATTTAGTCAAAGCATTATACTAAATGGAACAATATCGATTTGAACCAAAAAATTTATGCAAACACATTTTTTAATTACTTCTTAAAATGTCTGCGAAAGTTGGTTGTGGGCACCAAAATTGGGTGGGTTGTGGGCACCCGTTTTTTTTTTGGCAAATTTTTTTATTACCTACAATTTCTTGTAAAATTGTTTTCAAAATTTGTTTGGAACCCTCTATAACATTCTTGTAGAAATCTTAGGGTCTTGGAAAAGGACCGCAGCCAACTCCATCAATTGTGACATCTGCGATCGAGCTTTTCATCCGAAATGTGTGGACATGCGGGGCAGTCATTATACATGTCAAAATTGTGTTTCCGACGATGAATAACGCCTATGTAGTCTTTGAAATAAATAAATTGTCATTTTGTTGATATTGGTTGCGCTTTTTTTCCATATTATTCCATTTGCAGCATTTTTCCCAGGGTGCCCACAACCCCCCCAAAAAAAAATTGTAGCTGAAAATTACGATTTTACAAAAGTCCATATGAAATTTTTTCGCATGACAAAATCAAGTATGTTTCTTCAAATTTAGTTAGCTTAGGTCTCTAGCTTTACACAGATACCCATATGTCCAAATAATATGCACTAGTTCGGTAATTATAAGCCAAAAACAAAACTATGCCCACAACCCCCACATTTCCCCTATCATATACATAGCTACCATAGGAAAGATCGAAAAATCTTTATAGAATTGACGGAAATAAAATTATATCAGCGTTGTCTTTCATTAGGAAACCCTGATTTTTGGAATTTAATTTCATTAAAATACTATATTATATAGCTGTGATATGAACGTGATATGAATCGTCGAATATATGTAAAATTAAGAGAAAATTCGCCATAGCCTTTATGTATTCTGTTCGACATATTTGATGACGTCAAGGGTATATGAGCTTCGGCTCGCCGAAGCTAGCTCCCTTTTTGTTCGGAATGGTTTTAGTCAAAGCTAACTCCTCCAAAAGCTTTTTAAATATTACGGGTTTCACTCTTCAAGAACCGGAATAAAACAAGCTTTGAAAGCTCTTTCCTTACCGTTAGACATAATTCGAATTCCGTTTCTGAGCTTTTTGATGAGTTCCCAAGAAAGACGTTCATATCTCTTATTTATTATCTTAGAGTTGAAACAACTGAACAAATAACGATTTCCAAATTAATTTGTCCCCAAAAACGAAGGGGGCAGTACTTTCCGTTAAATAAGTTACTTTTACGGCCCATGACACAGCGGCGCCGTGGCTTAGTTGGTTAAAGCGCCTGTCTAGTAAACAGGAGATCGTGAGTTCGAATCTCGCCGGGGCCTAACAAGTAGAGGACGAAGGACGTCCATATTTTTTGAATATTTTTTTTTACCTTTATTTAAAACCTAATGCATATTTCAGAGCTAAATCTTAACTAGACCTAACAGTAGTCAACAAGAAACAGAAAGTGCGGCGCTCGACGATTTGCACCTAATCCTTATAGACCAGATACAGAACCACGATCATGAAGTATGTGGGTCTTTCGAAGACCAGCTGGGTGAAGTTGTCCCGCTTCTCGTCCATCAGATGGACCATCCGCTGGTAGACTCCCTGGTTCTGTTTCTCCACGATCGACAGCAGGCAGACGATGCGGTGGCTGCGAATTCAGAAGTTCCTCTGGGCTAAGTGATTGCATGTCTGGGAGGCGGTGCGCCACTTACCGCCTGTGGTTCAGCTTCTTGACCCGGTCGCGTATCTCGGCCGCCAGACCTTCGACCAGCTGCAGAGCCCGCCAAGAGTCGTAATTGCGGCTGAAGCGATCCCACAGCAGCCGCTCCTCGATGCAATCTTCGATGATCTTCTGGGCACGTTCCATATTGAAGTTGGTGTGGAAGAACTTCCAGTCGTTCTTGGGCTTCTCCTTCCGCGGCTCTCCTCCGCCCTCGCCGGCGGTCGCCTCGCCCTCCGGATTTTGGGCGGCCCGCCGCCTGCTCAACATCGATTCCGAGAGCAGGGCGTTCATGCGGTTGGTGGTCCGCACGGATGCGGTTATCCTGCGAATGGCAATCAAGTTATGATTCAATCTAATCAGTAACAGCTAATCGAATCGTAGACTTTGAGAAAAGTTTAACCAAATCCAAGATCTGTATAATCCGAAATCATCTAGCAGTATTCATATTATGAATAAATGTTATCTTTGAACGATAACAACCATATAGTGTCGCGAATATATACTATCCGTGAAGAGCTATTTCTCGAGAACTCTAAAAACTACATTTAGTTACGACTTTACAGAATAAGTTTGGGTTAACATACATTTCGTTAATATTCTATCGGATAGGGGAAAAAACTTGTTTCATTTTCAAATAAGCACATAAATAATTCGGTCAAGTGGCCGACTCCACAACATTATTATTTTTGCAGCTTGTATTTCTAGCCATGAGACTTCTTTAAATGGCACAGTATGATTGAGGCACATCTAATATTCTGCAATAATCCCTTTGACAAAGTGTGCTTGTGAAATACAGAAAATCACAAAACCAAAAAACAAATAAGTTTTAGATGGGTCAGAACTCGAACCGCGTTTTCATGGTTGTCCAGCTGGTCATGGTGGTCCTGTAACCTCCGCCAGCCGGCAGCGGGAAAACAAACACCGAGCACTGCTATCTGCACACTGACAGGAGCGACATGCCGACACGAGTCCTGCCTATTAGGGAGGCCTGCTTTGGCCCTCCTTTGGCAATCATGGGGTATCCGTATCCACACATCGCCAAAAGTTCTGTCGAGCTTTGTTGGTTTAGGCCCGCTCTCCAACGAAGCCTAGGGATGGCATGGCCACCACATGACTGGCGTGGCGTATCCTGTGGATACCTCACGCTGCCATCGCTGCCAGCGCCGACTTAAGTTCAGCTGCGGCCTTCCGGCTTGCGTGCCGCTTATCATAAATCCACTGCCGGGACGCTCCAATTGCAATCCGCCGGATGGCGGCGGAGACGTGGGTGTCATCGCCACCAGCCACTCGGCAGGATACACATTCGGCGGAGCCCAAGTGTTGCCATATGGACGAGTGGGCCGTGGAATTACTTGGGCCTCGGCGGCACGCGATTCCCCTGAAGTTGATGGCTTTTGATCGGCTGCCCTGCGACACCTGAGCGCGGTCTTCGCGGCCAGGTGAGTGTCTTCGACTTGGGCGCGAACTTTCGAGCACCTTGATTACTTTTATCGCAAAAGTTTCCCCCGAAGGCAGCGTATGCGAACTTCGCGTTGGCGCCCCGAATCTAATCTGCCGGCGTGCATCTGTATGGCCCCCCGTGTATATGAAGTTATTAAATTGAAATAACTGTCAAGTCACGTGCATGAAGCGCGGAGTTGACGACTCCTCATTGTTTTCAAATGGGCGATACAAGTGGCCGGGAAATGGAGAAGAACTGAGCATTCCGCCGCGGAGCATTTGGGGTAGGGCATGGCAGTCGTCGTTATTGCCAACACAACAGCTCCAACGGCACAGGGCACACAAATAGGAACTGCAGTGTGCAATGGTTGGACCAATGCGGCATTTTCTGGCGCTACATTTTCATTATGTACTCGCCATCGCAAAACCTTTTGTCCTAGAAGCAATCAGAGGACCTCAGATCGTTGATTTTTATGTTTACAAAATTAATGTTGGGTTGAAATACAGTGCTGTTGTTCAAAGTTTAGGTAAGATTTAGATTTGTTTAACTTTATTTAGTCTTACAATGATTTAGCACATGGGTGGTTTTCTTAACTGAAAACGGAAGAAATCAAATAAAAATATCAACAACTGTCTCTTTTTTATTTTTATTATGTTAAGTGTGAAGCTACAAAAGGAAACCCCATTTAATATTTTTTGTTTTAATTTTCCAGTTAAGTTTACGTAGTTATTAGGAAATAATTTGACTTCTCTGTTTCAGGTTAATAATATAAATTTAAAATTTTTTTAGTTTTCTGTGCTTTTATTTTGAGATATTAATAGTACAAAATTTGAATTATAGCTTTACAAATTTATACTTTTATAGGGATACTAAAAGCAGCAATAGGATTATGGAGCAAATACTTCTAATAAACATATTACACTCGCATACTCAATACGTTAAATACTTTAATTTCAGCACAACCAAGCATACATCTTAATCAGTCAATCAGAAGCCTTAGAAATTTTGACATATTTTTCCTGCTCCTGCAGTCCTTGAAATTTAAAACCAATGTAAATAATTTATGGGTGCTCTACTCCAATTAGAACTCCAATAAAATGCGAATGCCTAAGTTTATCTAATTAATCCATCAAACTAATCCACATAATAGGAATTATACGGAGCCACTCAATTTATCAGACCACATCAGACAGTGATTAATTTCAGATTAATACAAATTTCCCTATTATTGGAATTTGCATTTAACTCGGTTATTTATCATCGATGTGCACACCAATCCACTTCGGATTAGGCCAGGATTTCACAGCACGCATCCTTCTAACCGCCGAAACGAGGACGCAGCACGAATCGCGAACCAGTAACCAGGTTACCGGTTCCTAATTTCCTAACACAAAGTTTTCCCGACTCACGTCAAAGGAATGGAACTGGGAAAACTGTGCGTGGGCGAAAATTAAAGAATGGTTGAACAAATTAAGCAATTTGTACCGCCGTCCTCCCCGCAAATTGGTGGGAAATCAAGGGGGTGGCGGAGGGTGGAGGTGACACCGCGATCGGGTTCGAACTCATTAGCACCTGAGTGCACGCGACCCGATAAATTTGCATAGACTCACGCTTGCATGCGACTCATGGCAGCGGCGCCTCAACTTATGCTCCACTCGGCTGATGGGGATAAATATTCTGGGCGAAACTGCACGAACGAAACTCACAAATGAAACTGGCTGGAGCCTCCGAGCCGGGCGACTCCGAAGCATAAAAGCGCAAGAGCCGCGGCGCCTGATGAAAGGAGAAAGGTGAAAGCCGAAAGGGTTGGCTGAGTGCGCCAACAAGGTGTATTGTGTGATGGTGATTGGCCCACGCCCCAAAAGGTGGAGAATAGGGAGTCCTCATGTCACTCGTTAGCTCCGCTCGGCTGCGATTTGTTTTGAGTTAGCATGTCTAGGGACAACTCAGCGGCAATTTTCGGGCCGGGGAACTCGGCAAATGTGTGCCAATGTATTCTAAATTGTGTTTATTTTGAGTAATTCGCAATCCGGTGAGGGCACATCTATAAATTCGCACTCACATCGCCTGACGCCGCCAGACAGTTTGGCAATTAAAATTGCAGGTTGCCAACTGTCAACGCCCGCATGCAAGCCAAGTAGCTTCTAAATATGTAGAAGGCGTGAGGTGTGAGATAGGTGGCAGGATACACAGAGAGAACGAAAACGAAGGCGAAGAGCGATGGAACTATTGTTTCTTTATTTCGACTTTTCAACTCAATTTGTTATTTAAATAAAAGAACCAATTGACTAAAAAAGAAAAGGAACTGAAAAGCACAGAAAGGGAATGCTTTAGCTCGTAAAAACATAAAATAATTATACCCTTGCAGAGCAAATAGGTATTATAATTTCAGTCTGAAGCAACGCAGTGAAGGCGACACCTCAGACCCCAAAAAGTATATATTTTCTTGATCAGCATTACGATCTGAATCGAAATCCGTCTGTACGTCTGTCCGTCTGTCTGTCTGTCTGTCCGTCTGTCTGTCTGTCCGTCTGTCCGTCTCTCCGTCTGTCCGTCTGTCTGTCTGTCCGTCTGTCCGTTTCTCTTCAAACTAGTCTCTCAGTTTTAAAGCTATCTTGCTGAAACTTTTCCAAAAGTTGTGTAGTTATTGCACGCAGTATATAAGTCGGAACGGCCCGGATCGGCCGACCATATCGGATAGCTCCCATACGAAAGAATGAAATATTAAATTCTCACGCTGTTGTTTTTGATCAGATCGACTTAATTTCTTTCAGATGGCGTTTTCTAACGACTCTTGAAGTTCAGATTAAATTTGATCAAAATCGGATAACTCTAGCATATATCTGTCATAGGAAAGACCAAAATATATATATATATATTTAATGGAAAAAATAATTATAAAATCGTTGCTTTTAATCCCACGAGCATGATTTTCAAAATATGGAGTTCTTTAATAACCCTTGAACCGAGAAAACAATTTTATTAAAATGGCTGTAAGTTTTTAAAGGCCAAAAAAGGGCTATATTTGATTTTCTTTGCGGCGAAAAGAGTAAGTTTATTTTATTGAGCTTAATTACATGTTATTGTTCAACTTTTGAAGAGTATTAAAAAAAAAATTATTAAAAAATATTTAGAATTAAGCCTGTGGTTGTTAATCTTCCGAGGCGCCTTAAGAAAAAGTTGTTTTGCGGTGAACATCATAGGGCGTTAAAGGATCATCTTACAATAAAGGTGATATTCGTTGTAAAGATAATGAATTTCCCGAGGTAATCAGGAAGAGTTTTTTTTTATTTTTTTTTTTGTCTATTTTTGGGAGCACTTAAACGTAAAAAGTGCGATTTTAGCTCAAAAAATATAAAAAAAAACTCTTCCTGATTATCTGCGTATTTATGTGGAGAATTGGTGTTAAAAATTTGAAAAGGACCGGTTAAGTAGATTTTGAGTTCTGATGTTCACCGACTTTCAAAATAACGTTTTCGGGAAAATCGATTTAAAGTATTTTTATACGTTAAAATACGGCCAAATTCGGTCGTTTAAAACGCTGTAACTTTTTACGCAATATTTTCGACATATTGCTCTCTTAGAAAAAAAGTAAAAAAAAAATCGAAAAAAAAAATTGTTAAAACCTTACCCCACCCCTTAAGTAAATAACAATTACATAAGCAGATTGAAAATATTTATTATTTTTATTAAAAATAAATAAAAATAATTTAACTTAAAGGTACGTTAAAACAGTCAGATATTTCAGTATGCAGCGCGGCGCTGTTCGTTTCTGAGGGTCACTCCCAAAATAGTGGTGAAAGTAAACGCCCCGATCTATTACATATAAAAACAACAACATGAAGGAATAAGTTATCAAACAGAATGTACATTCTCACCTCGATGACCATCAGCATCCAGCCAACCATCTTGGGACCCTTCAGAACCTCCTCGTGTAGGTTTTCCATTTTGGACAGACAGCCGTCCTTGTAGGGAACCTCATTTTTGTCGTAACAGCTACTAGGCACGTTTATAGAGGCGTCGCCGTAATCCTTTAGTTTGTTGATGCCACAGCATTGAAACTGGAATCACATAGCAAAATAGTTATTTCCAAAATTCTAAATAAATGGAATCATTTTATTAGAAGAAATATACTCCCCTTTATTAGTTTAATTATAATTTATAATATAATTTGAGTTTGAAACGTAATAAAGAAAAATATTTAACCCTAATCAGATTTTTGCTGATTATGAAATCTAACTACATGAAATAAAACTACATAAAAATTAACAATATTATAAGAGTAGGTATGTATGACGAGGTTGTATGTATGTTTAGAATATTAAATCGTTTTTATAAAGAAACGAAATATGTATATTAGTTTATGCGGATTAATAAAAAAGATTTTAAACTGATTAAAATAATAAAAAATATACTTAATAAGGACAGAATCTGAATGACTTATTGTAAAAAATACATGTCGACAATGTCACGAGCCGCAAACAAACTGTTGTTTTTTAAAAGAACCACATACATAAGTGTACATTTTATCTTTTCTTAAAAATTAGACACATAGAAATTAATTTGAAATCCAACAAGTCTCTTACGAAAAGAACAATAGATAAAAAACTAAAACAATGTTTACCTTACTTAAGCCCATATAGGCAGTTGCGTTTAAGTTTTATAAGGTTTTTTATTTGTAGGCGTCTTACAATAAAATATCTTTAAGTTCGCGTAGGTTTACTTACTTGAGTTTGGTAGTCCGCCATGGCATCGTAATTATTAGTCTGCTGGGCAAAAGTCTGCTTTAGTTTAGTGAGGGAGTAGGCATCATCGAAGTGCATGCGGAAAACGAACAGCAGGACTATCGAGATGATCAGCATAACCAGCATACAGATGGCATACTTAAAAAGGAATAATAAATAAATAATTAAATAAGGATTTAATAACTTTGACAAACCAATACTCACCGACCAGGTAACACAAATGCTATCCTTGATGGCCCCAAAACAGCCGAAGAAAGACAACAAGAATACGATGGATCCGACGGCAATGTATATGCAAAGAATTAGTTGGTCCTTTGAAGCTATCTCCTGAATCGCCAGCACATTGATCACAACAGTGGCGATTCCCAGCACCTAAAGTTCGTTTTAAAATGCTTTAGTATTGTAATGAAATTAAAGGAATGACTACTCCCCCATCGGTTAAAGTTATAAATACACCCATATCCCTGTTCCCATTAATCATTCTCAGCAAAGCATTTTTAGCAGATAACAATTGTAATGATTCATAAAGTTGGTTAATTGAGTTGGTTGGTAGCGTGATTGCGGTCCTAAACACATAAATATTTCCTTTATACAAGAGAACAGAAAAAAATAAATAAAAACTTGCTAACTTCTCTATTTACACTAATTGGGCGGTGAAAAAATGTATCCATTTGATATGGCGAAAAAAAATTCTAAATCTTTACAAGAGAATCATTTTTTTTTGCTACACGACTTAACAATTAAAGAAACCAAAAACGAAAAGTTTCCCAAACATTTTAACTGAATGGGGAACAAATAGTTTACCATATTATGGATAATTTAGCTGTTCTGCTGAATTTTTTAAAAATAAACAGTAGCAGTCACCCAAGCTTTTTTGGATCCACTAAGATAATCAATAACTTTTTTATTGGCCGAAATAACAATATTATTCGGGCTTATCACCACTCACCGCACAAAGAAAATTGAAAAGGAATGCTAGATATTTAATCATCAACGGCGACCAACCCATGGCGTAAACGAAATCGATCGACGCGTGCTCTGTTTTTACGTAAGTTAGTAACTTTGATTCCGATGCTTGCTCCTAGACTGTTGTTCCCTTACTAAAAAGCTAAACAAACACGATCGTCGAATGAGTTTCGTCTGGGTTTGCAGTCGACTGTGAGAAAGCACTGAAAGAAATAAATCCACATTTAAAATATTTTTTCAAATTTAAACGCTAGGATGATTCTTCAAGAAGTCTGCAAACAAATTTGTTTAAGATTAAAATGATCTATGTTAGTATTTAAAACGTTCAATTTTCAAATTTAATTATTTTTTTCACTTTTCCTGTGGTTAACGATCATTATTAATGACATTTTCCGAAAATTAGTAATTATGTATTGAAGTTAAACTAAAATGGATTTTGACTCACTACCGAATTAAATATGCTGTGGGTATCTAAAGAAAACAAAAACAGTGGCCATGAAATATCAGACTAGTTAACCCATATCTGATAATAAGGTTCTCTCCTACAAAGTTATCTTTACTGCACAGAGCGTAGCCTCATTAGGGTGGACCTTTTTGTTTGGGAGATAGTGACACTACAATATGTTAATCAGAAAGTAAATAGTATTTCACTCGGGATGAATCACTCTTCGTAAGCACAAAGCAAAAAAACGCGTATTAAACATTACATTTTAATGATATTCCATTCGGTCATTTAGGTAAAAATTGTACTCTAGCATTGTTTGTTAAAACACCCTTTAATATTTTTACTCAATGTTTTGGTGAGGTAAACAAATATGAGCGAATTTGTGTACTCGAGTGCTTATCAAATACAACAATTGGGCAAGTCAATGAGTCTTCTCTCTCACTGGCTTTACTAGCTGGGAGTTCAGCTGTTTGGTAGAAACCTTATCAGTCCGATGGCCGGGTGCTTTTTGATAACTATAAGCCTCAATGGACTACGGCGCTCGATGTTTGGGGTTGGGTTTGGGTTTGGGAGTCGCCTTTCAGTACATTTTCGACCGCGAACAGAAACTGACAGCTGACAAATAGCAAAATGAGTTGCGGCACGAAGACATTGAAGGTGTCGTCCTTCGTTTTTGACTTTTTGTGCTCCGTGAGTCGTTATCGTCAAATCCCCAACTGATAGTGCCCGAATTCAAAGTGCTCTTTCTGACCTGCAGGTTCTGGCGGCACTGACCATCGCAGCGTGTTCCTATGCTTTGATCACCTTCAGCCACAGCATGGCCATCCGGGTGCCCTGCATCCTGGGAATCGTCCTGGGAGCCCTGCTCTTCTTCAGCACCATTTTCGGGTGCATTGCCGCCCTGAGGGAGAGCATCCGCATGACCTGGATTGTGAGTACTGGCGCTTCGTAGATTGTAATCATCATATTGAAAAGTTCTTTCTTCGCCCGAAAGTATGCTGCCATCATGTTGGCCCTGATAGTCGGACAGATTACCGTGATTTTCGCGCAGCCCATTAACTTCGAACTGCTGGCCAACGAGACGATATACGACGCCTGGCAAGGACAGCTCTACCGAAAGAGCAGCATGTCCTACTACGAGATCCAGGTGAGTTTCGGAGGTACAGAAGTATCCAAGTCCGCCTTAAACACGTTTCAAGAATTGGAAATATCACAATAACTACAATTGGTAACAGCTCCTACGCAGTCTGTGTTTCCTAAAAATCACAAGAGAAAAATAACTTATTGAACTAATTTAATCAATTATAAGTTTGAGTCAACTTGCAAACCTTTTATCTCTGTTTACGCAAATATTAACCGAATCGTTTTCAGTACCACTGCTGCGGCCAGACGGGGCCCTCAAACTACATAGATAGTGGGCTGAAAATTCCGCAAAGCTGCTACCTTGGCCAGAATTCGACGGAGGCAGTGGATCTCTATACAGTTGGATGTGACCAGAAACTGGCGAAAGCCTTCGTCAAGGGAACTCGCTGGGAGCGCATCAGCGATTGGTCCGTTGTGGGTGTGGAGGTAACTAAACCTTAATTTATAACTTATTTAATCTCTAATTTATATGCAAATTATTCGGCAGCTGCTTACAGTTATTATTGCCGGCCTTCTGGCTATAACCTTACAGAACGCGGAACGCCGTCGTCTTTACAGATAGAAGGGTAAACTTCCAACAGTTTTTAAAGCTGCACGAATGTATATATGTAGTTAAAATATTACCAAATCTGTAAACTCAATAAATTAAATGAATTAAAAAATAATTAATACATGGATCAATAATGCCATGCATTATGCCAGCTTTTCGAATTAAGATTTTAAATATTTAACCCACCTTTTATCGATTCCAGTGCAGGCGATAACTTTATTTCACCACAGTTAGGGGAATTGTGACAAAACAGCTGATTTCACCAAGCAGTGCTGCCAACTTTTAAGCTTTAAACTAGCCAAAAATTGAGAATACAAAAACAACAGGCAATTGTGTTCCATAAAATCAATAAACACAGTACTGGGTTATAAGCCAAAAATTTTTGAAAACTTAATTATTTTACGCCTCTTTATTTATACAAAAACGCAGTTGTGGACAAAAAATAGCCAACTTAAGAACACTGCTCTGCTAGTTCCGCACAGCTGGTTCCGCGAACTGTTGTCAAAAGTGCTGAAACGCTGGTGAAAGCAGTGTAATGAAATGTTTTGGCCGTATTTGCACAATTGCTGAGTAAACGAGTGACCGGCGAACAAGCGCCATGCATTCATAAGCCTGCGCCAATCGGAATTTAAAGCGGCACCGGAGCAGAAGCTCCGCATTTCTTCGGCGAACGCTCCGCAGAGTCGGCGGATTGAATTTTACCGGATTGACATCGGTGTCTAAAACGGTCGGACAACAACAGTGGCTTGATTAGTTGGCAGTAAACAGAGCTGGCGATCGCATCGGTCATTCACACTTGATTGTTTTGTCCAGAAGCACTAGCAACGAGAAGCCTTCGCCATGGGTCTGCGTTTCCAGCAGCTGAAGAAGTTGTGGCTGCTCTACCTCTTCCTGCTCTTCTTCGCGTTCTTCATGTTCGCCATCAGCATTAACCTCTATGTGGTCAGCATCCAGAGCTCGGATTCGGAGATGCGGTGAGTTGCTATCTAAATTAGGATGCGCGGACTGCGATTGCCCAACTTCCTTGGGGGCTCGAGTTGCAAAATGCAAGAGTTCCACTCGAGCGAACCGCCTCCGCGTTTCGATTGCGGGGCACTTTGCATTTGATTTGGGTCTCTTGTTTGTTTTGCCATCGCTTCGCGTGATTCGGGGCCCATTGTAAATGCTAAGTTTAATACCATTGTCATTTGGCTATTGTGGATCACTATTCGCCTTGGCTTTATGCGCTGATTTCCCGCACAGTCATCCGAAACCGCCGCCCAAGCGCCGCTCCCTCTGGCCGCACAAAAACATCGTGGCCCACTACATCGGCAAGGGAGACATCTTCGGCAATATGACTGCAGGTGAGTGAAATGGTTCCACTTGGTCGCCCTTAGTTAGCTGTTTTCAAATTGATATTACTAAACTACTTAAGCTTCTTATAAAACGTTTTATATTAACATATCCTATCCACCTTCACTACATTTTCTTCACTCAATGTTTGCGCGATTCTGGAAAAAATTTGAACGTTGTTGGGTGTGTTTGAGGTGTACTATTGCTTTTGCTTTTTTTTAATGGCAATTCTAGGTATTGCAAGATAATAAAAATGAAATTGACCAACTAACTTGCATATTAAAAAAATACAATACTATACTTGATCAGATCTCCATAATAGTTTTAATTGAAGGTTCATTACCATTAACTTAGATGTTTAAATATTTTAAATATTGTACATATTGATTTAATAACTCAATTACAAAGAACTTGTTTGCGTTTTATAATAAAACATACTCTTCACCCAAGCTGCACTAGAAATTGTTTTTCACAATTAATTAGCCATTTATATTGACCTAATAGCTAAGCTAAATTAAGAAAATAGTCTGATTAATCAAATTAACAACAGAACAGTAAAATTCGAAGTCGAAAAGTACTTTCAATTTACCTTACCCCGAAGCTAATAAAATTAGTGGGCCTAAGTTGCAACTTTCCTAATTATGTTTGATGGAAAAAGCCCAGAGAGGAGTTTCCCACCAATGACACAACGTCGAAATGCATTTATATATCCAATCGCTTGCAGACGATTACAACATCAACCTGTTCCAGCCCATCAATGGAGAAGGTGCCGATGGGCGACCTGTTGTGGTGCCGCCGCGCGACCGCTTTCGCATGCAGCGCTTCTTCCGGCTGAACAGCTTCAATCTGCTGGCCAGCGATCGCATCCCTTTGAACCGTACGCTCAAAGACTACCGAACGGCAGAGTAAGTGGAGTCCGGATTCGGAATATCCTTAACTTATGTATTTGAATTTTATCCCGCAGATGCCGCGACAAGAAGTACATAAGCAATCTTCCTAGCACGTCGGTGATAATCGTATTCCACAACGAAGCCTGGTCTGTGCTTTTGCGCACCATAACCAGCGTAATTAACCGGTCGCCTCGGCACCTGCTCAAGGAAATTATCCTGGTCGACGATGCCAGCGATCGCAGTGAGTAACCAACGTTAGAGATTTTGTTATTAAATCTCTTTTATTCGATGTTACCCTAAGCGCAACTAATTTATTTCACAGTTGCTTGAAAAACCCATTAAATGTTTGACTCAGTACAATTCAAATGATTCATATTACTCCAGAACCTTCCCTCAAAATGGTACAGCTCTCTTCAAGAAGAATCAAAAAAGAATTTTTATTTTTTTAAGTTAAACAAAGAGTTTAAAAATCACTTTGAGCTTAAGTCTTCTAGTTATTTAAAAGTTTATAGAAAAATGCAATTCGACGTCAAGTTTTGTGTACAATATGAAATTTAGATGAGTCACATTATGAGTTGTGAAATTGGTATGTCGAGTCTCGAAGTATTGTAGAAACATTAATTGAGCGCATTGTGAAATGCAATGATAAAGTAGAAACATTAGCTACAAAACTGCAATCTGAAATGAAATAAATGGCTAGACGAACATATAAACATGACCATCTAAATTTAAGCTTATTAGATTTATTTCGTTAAACTTATCCCTTTTTAAACTGATTTTTGTTCTGCCAAAGGCTACTTAAAGAGCCAACTGGAGAGCTACGTAAAGGTTCTTTCGGTGCCCACGAAAATCTTCCGGATGAAGAAGCGCAGTGGCTTAGTGCCTGCCAGACTTTTGGGCGCCGAGAACGCTCGCGGGGATGTGCTGACCTTCCTGGACGCCCACTGCGAATGCTCGCGGGGATGGCTGGAACCACTTCTCTCCCGCATCAAGGAGTCGCGCAAGGTGGTCATCTGCCCGGTAATCGACATCATATCCGACGACAACTTCAGCTACACGAAGACCTTCGAGAACCACTGGGGCGCGTTCAACTGGCAGCTGAGCTTCCGGTGGTTCTCCTCGGACCGCAAGCGCCAGACAACGGAGAGCAGCGTCAAGGACACCACTGCCCCGATAGCCACGCCCGGAATGGCCGGCGGACTGTTCGCTATCGACCGCAAGTACTTCTACGAAATGGGGTCCTACGACAGCAACATGCTCGTCTGGGGCGGCGAGAACGTGGAGATGTCCTTCCGGATCTGGCAGTGCGGCGGTCGCGTGGAGATCAGTCCCTGCTCCCACGTGGGCCACGTGTTCCGCAGCAGCACGCCGTACACGTTTCCCGGCGGCATGAGCGAGGTGCTCACGGACAATTTGGCCAGGGCAGCCACGGTCTGGATGGACGATTGGCAGTACTTCGTAATGCTCTACACTTCCGGACTCACGCTGGGCTCCAAGGACAGGGTTAACGTGACGGACCGCCTGGCGCTAAGGGAGAGGCTGCAGTGCAAGCCCTTCTCCTGGTACCTGGAGAACATCTGGCCGGAGCACTTCTTCCCGGCCCCCGACCGCTTCTTCGGGAAGATAATCTGGCTGGACGGTGAGACGGAGTGCGCCCAGGCCTACAGCAAGCACATGAAGAACCTGCCAGGACGAGCTCTCTCGCGGGAGTGGAAACGCGCCTTCGAGGAGATCGACAGCAAGGCGGAGGAGCTGCTGGCCCTGATCGACCTGGAGCGGGACAAGTGCCTGCGCCCGCTCAAAGACGACGTTCCGCGCTCTGCGCTGTCGCCGGTCACCGTGGGCGACTGCACGTCCCACGCCAAAACGATGGACATGTTCGTAATCACCCCGAAGGGCCAAATCATGACCAACGACAACGTGTGTTTAACCTACCGCCAGCCGAAGCTGGGCGTGATCAAGATGCTGAAGAATCGCAACGCAACCACATCGAACGTAATTCTGGCGCAGTGCGCTTCGGACTCCAGTCAGTTGTGGACCTACGACATGGACGTAAGTGGTGTTAAATCACAAATATCTCTTTATTGTGTTTATTATCTCCCTTGCAGACCCAACAAATCTCCCACAGGGACACAAAGCTGTGCCTGACCATCAAGTCGGCCACGAACTCGCGCCTTCAGAAAGTCGAGAAGGTAGTACTCAGCATGGAGTGCGACTTCAAGGACATCACCCAGAAGTGGGGCCTTATACCACTGCCGTGGCGCATTTAGAGTGGAGGATGCCATGACGGTGCCAGGACATTATATCCAATAACCCTGCCAGCAACTCTTTAACGCATTGTGATATTTATTGAAATTGTTTAACGAAATTCACTCGTTGATTTTTTTATGTAAACAAGTAACCAACCCACAAGCACACAAACACCAAACACCTGCAGACTAGCTGTCTAACAGCCTGGTTCCACTCTGAGAATTCCCGCAATAAAATATCAAGAATCCAAAATGATAGAAGATGTGGGAGTGGAACCAGGCTTCACCCATCAACCGAACACCGATACAGACCCACATGAATTGTTTTTAAAAAACACTAACCGGATGCGCCCGGGAGCTTTTCTCCCGCCGCGCATTGCGACTCGATAGATCTAGATAGCACTGTTGAATGCTATGTCTACGTCATAATTATTAAGCACTTATTAGGCAATTTTAGCTAAACTAAGTACTTACTACCTTCGAGTAAACCTTTTGTATAACACTTGAATAAAGCAACCGAATGTAGAAAGTGCTGCTGAAATCTGTTCTCTTTCTGTGGCTGCTTATCGCTGGCCCCGGGAAAGGTCGCAATGCAGTTGCTTTAAATTTGGCCCATCTGCCGCAGATTGCAGTACTCTCGCGATGAACGGCTGCTATAACACACTGAAGTACACGGGCCTGCTCTCCAATCTGCTCTACATGGTAAGCTGGAACCTTGATTTGTGTTTTACGAATGGTAACTGACCTTTGCACTTTCAGCTGCTGGGCATTGCGGTGATGTCTGGAGCAGGATTGGGGCTGCAGGTGGCGGAGCCCAACACCCCTGAGCACACGTATTTCGTAAAGAGCCTGGTGCTGGGAGGCACCATTTGCATGATCGTGATGTTCGGATGCTACGGCATGGTCTGCAATTTGCTGTGCGTCAATCTTATTGTAAGCACTCGACGGTCTCCTTCGAACAAAATCCACAAAAACACTTAATTCACACCCGCAGTTCACCCTGTTCATACTGATTGCCCTGGCCGCGGAGTACCTGCAGCTGCACCACTACCACAGTCCTGTCCATCGGCGCCCGGGTGGCGCCCTGCAGCAGCTGGAGCTGGCCTGGCACGGCCTGGACCGAGACCCGGAGGTGATGCACCAGTACGAGGCCTCGGAGCATTGCTGCGGCTACAGCGGCGCCGACGATTACAGACGCCTGCATCTGCTGGTGCCGCCGAGCTGTTATCAGGCCGCTGCCAATGACACCGCCCAGCAAATCTATCCGATCGGCTGCCTGGAGACGCTCAGCCACAGCCAGCGGTACATTCAGCAGCGCGATAAGCTCTTCATGTGGGCCATCGTTGGCCTTGAGGTGGGCAGTTGACTTGGCGCTGGGTGCAAGTTTCTCGAATAACTCTCCACCTCCTCCGCAGATCTTTATACTGCTGCAAACTGCTGCGCTGAGTGTGCTGCTATTCAAGTTGCGCCAGCAGCAGCGACTTGCTCGAAGGCAGGTGCCACCAGGTGTTCGGCGGGAGCCGCGCTCCAACCATGTGACCGCCTCGCGGACCCACCTACTCAACGAAGCTTAGTGCTAGATCTTATCAAATGGCTGGTTTATTGTGTATCCAAGTGGCAAGTGCTTATCTATTCATGTCGCTGGTGATCAGTAGGTGTACCGGCGAGTCTTGTTGGTCAGCTGGCAGCACAGGGTGATGCCCAAGATGATGCCCACGACCTGCAAGGGAGGAGGGAAAGTGTTACATTTCAGCGATTACATTTAATTTGAAAGCTTCACATATGTATACGCATGTGAGCACAAATGTAGCAAAGTAGAAAACATATGTTTGTAACAAGTTGAATGGGTTTTTAAATTTTTTCAAATCATCTGGACAATCTTATACTTTATATGCTCAGGTTGGTAATGGAAGACGTTGCTAACTAAAGTCGTCAACAGGTTACAATTTTGTCTTAGCTTAGACAAACTTTCTTTATAAAAATAATTTTGTATAAGAGTCTCTGCTGCGATCATTCTTTTTCGTCTCTATTTATTTAACAATCTCCTACCTCGTAGCCAATTAGTCCGCAGTGAGTCCACTTCTCGTATCGGTAGACCTGCAGGTAGGCTCTCTTCACGGCAGCCATGCATCCCTCGGCATAGGGATACAGGGCGTGGATTCCGTCCTTGGTGTAGAAACAGCTGCGGGGAACCTTTATATTGAGACTCGTGTAATCGGAGTAGCCCTTGTCGCCACAGCATTCGTACTGGAAAGAGACAGGAAAAGAGTTAAAGGATCGGAAGGAGAGGGCACATCCGAAGGACCCACCTCCTGCTGCAAGTGCTGCATGGCGCCGTGCTGGACCAGCTCCTTCATCCAGAGCCCTATTACATACACCTCGGTGGCGTCCAGCTGCTTTTTCTCGTTGTAGTGCGTCAATTTCCAGATGTGCGAACCGATCAGAACCAGGAGAATAATCAGGTTCTGCAACGTGCGGCACTTGTAGATCCATCAATCGACAAAGCATCTGCGCCGACTACTCACCACCACCATCACCTTGATGGAACCGAGGATGGCTCCCAGGCAGCCCACGAGTCCGGCGAGGATCAGGGCTCCGGCCATGCCCAGTTGCACAAACTTCTCCAGATGCTCCGCGGAGCCCTCGTCGTAGGTTTCCAGCTCATAGACACCGGCCAGGGCCGCCAGGATGCCAACGATCTGGATCGATGTTAAATGTATGAATTATGCCTGCGCACATTAAGTGTTTGTTAATGGCCCACGAAATGGGCAAACAAAATCTTCAGAGACAAACTTTCGACTCGTGGGCGACGTCATCGGGCAGTAAGACGACCAAACAACCAAAATAAAAGCAAGAGTGGCGCAGAAATAAATTGAATTACTTTTAAATGGCACATACACAGCTTCCTTTCTTTATTGTTGCTGTCGCCTTGATTGTGCCAAAAACAAAAGAGGGGAGAACGGGGAGCAAGTGACATCTTGTCTGGTAGAAATGGAAATTCGGACTGGGATTTGTTCGCTGCCAAATTGGCCATATTCTCGTACTCGGTCAGCATAAAAATTTTACATTCGACAAAGAAAAATGACACAAGAATGTAAGACATTTAATGATCTTGCTTTGACAGACAGTTGACGAGTTTAATGCGAATGCGAATAAAGATTTCCATGCGCTAGTGTTTCCATTACTCATACGCCGTGTGTGACTCAAGGAGTGCATATGCTGCACCGAAATGTTCCACGCACAATGACAATCAGCGGTTGACCTTTGCTTTGTGTTTCTCAAGATTCTCCATGGAAATTTTTAGGTGAAGAATGAGTAATACCCTATGCACTCCCCGATTACCCCCTTACCAGCGTGATTGTACAGAAGACAACCGAGGTCCATTGCAAGCACACGCGAACTGTGGGCATTTTGCGATTTGCGCAAGCAGTATTTTCTATATTTTATTAATTTTATTCGACACTTGTTCGAGCAGCGACTCCAGGCAGCGGACGCGTTTCCCGGGAAAATCCGCTTTCCACTCTCGACCGACTGTGCGTCGCGGTGACCGAACCGTTAGTGCCGTCGGATCGGGCCAAAATAAAGCGAAACCCGAAAAAAGAGCGCAAAGAAGCTGCGAACTGTTTACAAATCCGCCGAGTGGCCGTCCGTGTCCGTATCCGTGTCAGTCGCGGCGGTCTCCCTTTCGCCGTCTTGTGTGCCGGTCGTTACTCAGGAGACCGGCGTTCACCAGATCTCATCGGCACCCCGCCTCTTCCGCCCTACACTAACAAAAAATCAACCTCTTTAGGTCGCCACTTTCAAAGTAATAAAAAAATGTTTAAAAAAATAATATTCGTTTTTTGTTTTTTCTTCATTCGATTTGTCGTTTGGTCTTTCGATAAAGATGTAATCTTCAGTATCAAATGATACAAAAAATGTGAGAACGGATTAATTGAACAATGATTGTGAATTGGAAATTTCAAAAAGAAAAAACTTCTGTGCTTTCCTAGCTCAGCCAAACTAAATGTTTGTGTTAGTTAGTTTTATCAAAGATTTTTTATTAGTTCCTAATTAAAATTTATCATTCCCTTGGAATTTGTTTTCTAAAATACAAAAATAGTTTCTTCTCTTTCATAAAGATTTAATCTTCAGTATCAAATGATACAAAAAATGTGAGAACGGATTAATTGAACAATGATTGTGAATTGGAAATTACTAAAAGAAAAAAACTTTTGTGCTGAGTATTTTAAACATCACTTTTCTAGCTCAGCCAAACTAAATGTTTGTGTTAATTAGTTTTAACCAATATTTTTTATTAGTTCCTAATTAAAATTTATCATTCCCTTGGAATTTGTTTCCTAAAATACAAAAATAGTTTCTTCTCTTTCATAAAACATAGACGGAATTTCAGTAAGTGTATTTTAATATTTTTACGAGTGTACCTTATTCTTTTGTATATTTTATATGCGTTTGATAGGCAGACATATATCTACTTAGCAGGTCCGCCGATTCCGCATATAGTGGGCACAAACAACACTTATTGAATATTTTGATTTTGGTTTATTTTTTATTCTACATTTTTGTTGCCTCCAGATCATCTTAAGCTGATATAAAATCCGTACATATTGGTTTATGTGTTGCCAACAACCGATTTCGGTAACTCGGAGGAGACCTGTTAGAATCTCTCGCGCCGCAATTTATTGCGCACCGTGATGCCCAAGTGCGTGGCGGCTCCCAGGGCGGCGAACTGTGGGGAGAATTTGATTAGAGGGCTCTGCCTGCGTATATCTGGAGTCTATTTATAACTCCCGCCCTTGGCGGCCCAGCCCTCGGAAATATGTGGCCAAGGTCGCCGCGGAACTCACCTCCACCAGCAGCAGCAGCCACTTGATGATGAGTCCGATGGCCACGTTGTCGGTGGCGTGGGCCTGAACCGCCTGCAGACAGCCCTCGGGGAAGAGGTAGTCCTCGTGCCGCCTGAACCCCTTGTAGCAGTTAGTGGGTATTCCCCGGCCCATCAGAATGTAGTCGTGGCCGCCCAACTGGCCACAGCACGAGTACTGCAAAGTGAATACAAAGTCAGTCGGCACACACTTAATTCTGCTCGTGGAATGTGATTATATCGTAAACTATTTTCAAATCTGATTAGCTCATGCGACATAATAAAAAAATACGTAAATGTCCGCCGAAGTAAGTGCCCGACGTTAAAATACGTATGTTTACTTTTAATAAAGTGTGTAGTGGATTTTGAGAATATTCAAATTTAAAGAAAAGGTTTCCTAATGAACTTTTTAAAATGTTGAAACGCATTTTCAGTTCGTAATAAATAACATCAAAAACTTGGTCAAATAAGCTAATTTGCTTTTGTTTCGTCAAAACAATTTCGCTATCATCTAAATTTAGATACAAAAGAGGCACGTCGGATAAAATGTTTGAGTGGACATTAACAAAATTCTGCAGATAAAATATCACACAGTGATTATACACAGTATAAGCTGGTAATCCGAACAATAGAAAAGAGTTCTGTACCTTTTGCTCAATGAGCGATATGCGTTCCTCATTGGCCTTCGGATCAGCCCAGATGGCGAGGAAGTCCCTCTTGGATCGCTCCACGTAGTCCGTGGAATGGGCGGCCGCAATGATGTAGATCTGCAGGCACAGCAGGATCAGCAGGCAGATCACATACTGGCAAGGAGTGAGAAGTTATTTGAATTCAAAAGGAGCTTCTCTCCACGTTCACTTACGCTCCAGACGAGTCCGAGGGAGATTTTAGCCGCGGCAAAGCAGCCGAGGAACGAGGTCAGGACCACGAAGGTGCCCACGAAGATCTGGACAACGATGGCGATGTGCTCGAAGGTGCCCGGCGTGGAGCTGTTCAGCTCGTAGACGGACAGGGCAATCAGAGTCACGCCAATCAGCTGCCAATAAAATTACATTGACTCCATCGATTACGGCCAACGGAGATCCTACGTCACTCATACGCACCGAAAGCAGCACATTGAGAATGATAAGAACGGCTTTCAGGAACGATGTGTGGCAGGCCATGTTGCCAATCAATAATCCCTATAATTAACCACTGGCTATCCTTGTTCCCGCACCTGTTTTCCGCTGCGCAGTTAACCCGATGGCGACCACAGGAGAGCAATACCTAAGCGAATACAGCCAGCCAGCCCAGTTGCCATAAACGTTGACGTGCGACTGAGCGCAGCGCTTTCTATTTGAAATGTGGCGCCCCCAAAAGCGCCAGTTAGTGGGCTCCGCCGCCCAAAACAAATCAACTATTCCGCGGCGGTTCACGATGCTACACTTGAAAAAATAGCCAACGGTATTGATATTTGTATCACGTAAGAAATTTCCGGCAAATTTACAAAATGTAAAAGTTTAAGGCGGTAAAATCGTTAAAACATTTAAAAAATTACAAGTTATAATTACAAACGAATTATTTTTTTAAAGATAAAGGAAAGGAATTAGTAATAGTAAACGTATCAGTACACTATAAAAAAAAGTTTGAAAACGGAAATCAATGTTAATGTGTAGTTGTTAAAAACATTAATAATCATTTTGAGAGTAGAAGAAGGAGAGTTGTGCATTTCTTGGTCGGAAATCCTGCCCACATCTCTTTGGCTTTCAGAGGTACACTAACAATTTTAATCTTCAAATTTCCAAACAAGAAATTTTAATATTCAGAGAAAATGTGTAGGTAAAGAAAGATTTCTTTATATAGATCAAATAGATATAACCTATCCAGAGACATTTTTTTTATTAAATAAAACAGTGAGTGAGTTAAAAAAATACAAAATAATAAAGCCTTAAGTTTAATTTATATATCCTTATTTTTCTTATCAAAGTCACACATGTAAAATGGATTACTTTGAAATGTATTGCAAAAAATTTTCTTTCCCGAAGGGTTATATACTGTGTGGCATAAGTTTTAAGCAATAATAAACGTTAAATTTAAGTCCTCAGAGGTTTTTATTGATTTGCAACCCTTCAGCATTTCTAATGAACTAATGATGATATCATCAAAGAACTAAGAACTTTAAGAAAAATCAATGCTTTGAGGCTCTATTTTTATCAACAGAAATTCAAAGTAGAAAAATATAACTAATTTTATATTTAATTTTTTTCCAATTTCTGTTTATCTCCAAATAATTATGTTTAGTAGGGTTACTTAAATTACGCTTCAAGAAACCATGCTTTGCTTTTAAATCCAAAACCCGCTCTACAAAAACCTATTTTCTTCCGAGTGTATTTATATCATTCTTGCGGCTGTTGTGTTTTGTAGTGGTGTCGTCGATTCTTGTGGGTTGTATGATGTCACGGCGGAGAAAGCTTCAATCGCATTTCCGCTTTTAAAGGAACAACAAATAGAAAGCTTTCATTCAGCGCTGTGCGTAGCAGAATATGGGACACGAAAGGACATCCTCAGGGGATTATGGGCATGAAATGATTCACCCGCAGAAATGCCGAGTATTCCACACATTACGTGACAAGCAACAAGTTGCCTGGCCCTGAAGCGAGAAAAGCCAAACGTTTTGGCTATTCAAAGCTCGTCGGGACTATGCGTCGTATGCTTAATTTTTCCATCGTGCCGAACAAACAAACCAGCCGAGCCGACAAGCAGCGAATCTTGTGAAAACAAACATCGCGCACATTTATTAAGATACTTATAATGGGTAATTGAACTATAAATATGTACTTTAATTACAGGTAGGTTTAAGGTAGGAGTGAGTAAATTATGACTGCCCATTGTTTTTGGTTATGAAATGTCGAAGCGAGAAATACCCCGATTCCGATTCGGTTTGTACTGGGGCTTTGAGTTAAAATTTCAACTGGCCTAGAACTCCATGCGTCGCTGCTTGTTCCTAAAGTTGATTGCCAGAAAGACTGCCAAGGCAAAGCAAATTAGCTGAAGAGAGAAAAATGATATTAATTAATATTTCATGGTATTGAAAAAGTAGAAATATATTAGAGGAACCCACCTCAAAGGCCACTAGGACCCAGGACACAATGATGAAGCGCAGCTTGTCGCTCTCGTAGAAGCTCTGCAGCTTTTCGATGCACCCCTCCAAATAGAGATGGTCGGGAGTTTGCTGCAGATCCGCGTAGCAACTGGGCGGGATCAGCTGGTTGAGGAGCACGTAGTCGTTCGAGCTGCTCTTGCCACAGCACTCGTGCTTCTGCTGCAGTGCGTCCATGTTGTTCGCCTGCCACGCCAGCTCCACCGCCTCCTGGCCGCTCTTCACATCGTACTGGTGGAGGAACAGGCAGGTGCTCACGATCTGCGGGATGGCCAGGATCAGCAGGAACACGGCGCTCTGCGGGTAAAGGGGATAAGCACTGGCTTCCACTCACTTTCTCCAGATTAGGTTGACTTACTGTCGCCGTCAGCGCCACCGACTCCCGGATGGCCGCGTAGATTCCCAGAAGAGCGAACAGCAAAATGACCGAGCAGGCTATGTAGGCCGCTATGACGAACTCTTCCGTCTCCGTGTCCGCATTGTAGGCTATCCAACCTATAGCCCCGGCAGCCAGAAACTGAAATTAATTACGGTGGAGCTTTTATAGGTCAAATGTTTTATAGCGCTGTCAATGTTTAATAGAGAGTCTAGAAATTAATCCAAGGAAACGTAAACATTTTATTACTTCTGCGTTCAATCTACACAAAAATAAAGGTTTAATCTCGAAAATGTAGTGAAATGTAGTGATTTAATTTGCTTGTTAAGTTTTCAATTGGATTAAGTTTTAGACTTATTTCCAGAGCAGTTTTTCCAATCGATTCTCTTTTATTGATTCGAATATTTTAAGTACTTGGCTTTAAGCATTATCTAAAGAATAAAACAACATTTGAATGTATTCTTTTTCACTGTATCCTTCCTTTTCGCAACGTTTGGTGCTAGAGAAGATCGACTGTAGCACACGATCCGGTTGCAGTTGCAATTACAAGGGCAATTGCCATTCATTTGTGTGGCAATTAACAGCCGCAGCTGAGTGCATCACATAATTTATCGTTCGGGGAAGTTCGCCTGACTGAGCTGTGATAATGTCATGAACCCGCCCCCGCCCTCGCCCTCGCCCCCGCCCCCGACTCCGATTCCCTTTCCCTTACCCGCCTTATTGAGGGTTGATGAAGCACCCTTGTTCGTGCCCCAGTTTCGGGGTTTCGTGTCCCTCCCTTCCCGGGAAGCCAGTGATTCGATTTCGCTTTATGGGTCAGAGTGTAAACCCGAGTGCGAATATTGGACGAGGGTACGTGGACGTGGGCATGACATCATCCTGCGGGAGCGGAAATTGGAGCAATTGAAGGCTCTGCTGGGAGTCGGGCGGCAGGGAATAGAAAAGGCCAAAACGTAAACACGGCTGCCATAGCAACCAGAAAGCCAGGCGGATGGCGTTGCGGGTGGATGTTTTTGGAGGGGCAGGCGTTGTTGGCCACCTTGAGAACTGACCGTGTATCTCAGGTGGGCACGAGTCGGCCAAATGACAGACGTCGCTGAAAAACACACAGCCAGCAATCGACAAATATCCAAGCAAAAGAACGTTTTCAAAGGCATTCTGGCGCCGACTTTGTGCTCTTCAAGTGTATATGGTATAGAAAATTTCAAAAAATAATATTAAAATTCTTGAAAGTGCGTTTACTTGTGCACCCGTTCCACATGACATCATGCTAATTTCCTTGCCCGAACCACGGAATACTCTATATGCGATACATCAAGGTAATTAGTGATCCATGTTTGAGATGACTTACCCCTAAAATGGCGTTCAGAGCGATGGAGGTGATCTTAACGCTGGTCGTGGCACAGCCCATGTTTGCGGACCTGAAAAACATGTTCCGAACTCATTTAGTGATATTTCCGAAACACTCGACCTTTTTCGAACTGAAGTCTGTTAACCTTCTGACTTCTTTTGCCGCACACGAATTAAGTCGCCTTTGTTTATTTACTTTTGGTGCTGGATTTGAGTTTGAATTCACTTCCAAATGGATTTCCGTCGACGGTTTGCCGTTTGCCCGGGATATCCGCTCTCGAAATTGAACTTTTGGGTCTGGCACGTTCTGCGTTCGCTGGCGAACTGAAAGCGGGAAATGTTTTTGTTGTTCTCTTTCCCCACTGTCGTTGTTTTCTCCACAATCAAAATAAACAGAAGAGCGCACTCGCACTCTCGAAAGAGAGCACTGCACTTAGGTCAGCGCTTCAAGCCATGACGTCACTTCAATTTGCGTCGCCGTCAGTGGTGTTTTCGAAATGTTTTCGGGAGCGTATGGAAAACGGGGGAAGATTGAGAGGATTGATTGTAGAAAATTAACAAAGTGGACTTCTTAGGAGGTGCTGTAAGCTCGATTTCATGTACAAGATAACACATACCTATGTAAAAATATAAATTGCGCCTGGAAACCGCTATCAGATTTAAGAAAGGAGCAAGATCTTTATTTGAAAAAACAGGTTCTTGAATTTTAAATAAAATGTTTTAAAGAAATGGGGAGAATGTTATTGTAGCAAAAACAATCTTAAACTTTATTTCACATCCTAGGCGTGAGCTCCATTTTGAAATGCATACGAACAACAAAGAAACGATAAGGAACCAGTAGTGTGTTGTTTTAAGTCTTGACCGCATATAAAAAAAAAAGTGCGTGTGTACAAAGTACACATGATAGAAGTGAAACTGCTTTGGCTAACTAATTTATTAGTCTTGTCTATATTTATACAAATCTTAGACTTTAGATTTCCGAGACTTAAAGAAAGGGAACAAGGAAAATATGTAAGCAATTTATTTGTCATTAAAATGCAACTTCCGTTGCATACTTGCGTGACGTTACCGTTACTTTTGTAAAAATTTTACGCTCATGCGTCTAAAGAAGTTTCACTTCAAAAAGGATCTTATGTATTGTCAACCTTATGTAAACCGTGGGAAACTCCACATATTTTTCAGTAATAACCGAGAGTATTAATTTTAACGGTTCGACACACATAAGAAAATATTCATACGGCATTCTGTATAATGGTGCCATTGAAACCAAATAAGTCTCAGGTTAAAAGTTCAATTTATTATGTAACAAGAAAGGAAGCTAGCTTCTCGCAAGCCGAACCTTATATACCCTTGCAGTCGAACAAAATACATAAAGGCTAAACGTCATCGAATCTATAACGTTTTTTCTTTTAATTTTTCATATTTTCAACTATTGTTTATATGACAGCAATATGATATAGTCGTCCGATTTTGATGAAATTCAACTCGTTATTCAAGAGTCGTTAGAAAACTCTATATTTCCAAAATCATGATTGTCTGATGAAAAACAACGATATAGATTTTTCGATCTCTCCTATGGCAGCTATATGATATAGTTGTCCGATTTTTATGAATTTTTTTTTCTCGGTTCAAGGGAAGTTAAATAGTCGATGTTGTAAAAATCATGCTCGTGGTATAAAAAACAACGAAGTTATAATTTTTTTCCCTTATTTATATATCTTTCCTATGGCAACTATATGATAAAGTTATCCGATTTCGATAACCTTTAATCCGAAATTCAATAGTAAAGAAATCAAGTCAAATTTGATCAGATCAAAAACAACGGCGTTAGAATTTTGTAATTCAATCTCCTGTATGGGAACTATCCTATATAGTTGCCCGATCCGGCCCGTTCCGACTTATATACTGCGGGCAACAACTTTTGGGAAAGTTTCAGCAAGATAGCTTTAAAACTGAGAGACTAGTTTGCGTAGAAACGGACAGACGGACAGACGGATAGATGGACAGATGGACAGATGGACAGACGGACACACGAATTAGGATTCAGATCGTAATGCTGATCGAGAATATGTATAGGTACTTTATGGGGTCTGAGGTGTCTCCTTCACTACGTTGCAAACTTCTGCCTGAAATAATAATACCCTTTGCTCTGCAAGGGTATAAAAATATATTTTTTTAACCCCCAAAAATTACATTTGTTCCGCTACCCTAAGCTGGACTTCAAGTTAGTTTATTTTGCTAAGAGCTTATAATAATCGGTTAAGATCTTCCAGTTGACACTTAGCTCAGCATCTTGAAGACACGACGTCAATTTGTCAATAAGTCAATCTGGAGTCACGCTCTCTCTCATTGCCTTTCCCCCTCCTCGGCTTGTAAAAGCGTTTTGTTTTCGAGTTTGTTTATGGTTGTTATGTCTGGAGTCGAGCATTTCCCCTCGGCGACCCGGATTCCCCAACTCCGCCCACACATACAGCTGTGTTCATAATAATAGCAGTGCAATAGCAACGAAGTAAAACAACGGTAATTTTAGCATATTCCTTTTCGTTAGTTGATCGCTTGATCATTTTTTTTGTAAAATGTAATATAGAGATAGGAAAACTAAAAAAGTTCCATTAGATTTGCTTTTTATTTTCGTTTTTTGGACATTCTTGTGCAAAATCACAAGTTTTTGGCTGTTCATAATAATAGCAGTTTTTCATTTTAATCCACAAAAAGTGCCGAAAACATTAAAAATGTTGCAAAAAGTGAGTTTGCTTGAGTTAATTAATATAATTTAAATGAAAATACACAATAACCATGCAAAAATTTTAATTTTAGTGGGTAGAGGACAACACTGTTCAGAGGAAGAGAGGAATTTGATAGTTCAGCTTAGAAAGCAGGGAAAAACCTATCAACAAATCCAAGATATGGTAAATTGTTTTACCAAAATGGTATCCAATGCCATTTATGGCATCCAATGCCATTTAAATATGATTGGAAGTCCAAAACACGTGGGCCCAAACGAAAAACAACCGATATTAAGGACCGACGAATAGTGTGCTTCAGCAAAGCGAATCCTCTTGCATCTTCTAGGGATGTAAAAGTGGAGCTGAAGTTGGGGATCAGCGACGTCACCATTCACCTTCGATTAGTAAATGGAAATTTAAATGCGCGAAGCCCCCGAAAGGTGCCATTACTTGGTAAAAGGCATATCCAAGCTCGATTGGAGTTTGCCAAAAGCCATTTGTACTGGCCAGTGACGAAATGGCGCAATATTCTTTGGACAGATGAGTCCAAACTGGTCTTGTTTGGTGGGACAGGCTCAAGACAGTATGTCCGACGACCCCCAAACACTGAGTACCACCCAAACCACCCTCTTAAGACCGTTAAGCACGGTGGCCTTAAAATATTGGTATGGGCTTGTTTTTCGTACAGCGGCGTGGGTCGCATACATATGATCTATGGGATCATGGACCAACACGTCTATGTGGACATACTCAAAAATGTTATGCTTCCTTATGCACAGTGGGATATGCCCTTAAAATGGTCATTCCAGCAGGATAACGACCCAAAACATACCACCAAATTGGCTAAGAGCTGGTTTATTCAAGAAAACATTGAATTAATGTCGTGTCCAGCACAGTCCCCGGATTTAAATCCGATTGAAAATTTATGGGGGGACATCAAGCGATATGTGGCAAAGAAATCCCCGACTTCAAAGTCGCAGATTTGGCAATTTGTACCGGATGCGTGGGCGCAGATTCCCCCCAAGCGTTGCCAGGACTTGGTGGACTCCATGCCACGTAGGTGTGAAGCTGTAATAGCCAATAAAGGTTTTACGTCAAAAAATTAGTTAATATTTATCATTATTGTTATTTGTATTAAGTTATTCTTAAGATTTGTTAAATTTTTTAATTTTTTTGGTAACACTGCTATTATTATGAACAGCACATTTTGTCGTTATTATTTTGTTATTATGAATATTTTCGAAAAAAATGGAGTTATTAAACTGAAACAAATGTTAACATAATTAAAATTAAATATATTATGTTGATGTAAACCAAATTTGTCCCAATTTAGTGTTTATACTATGATTTTTCGATCTTAAACATTTACGTCATCAGCACTGCTATTATTATGAACACAGCTGTATACATGTATATATGTACGAGTATATGCACAGAATTGAATACAGATATGTGTTTGTATATTGCGAGGAGGCGTCATTTCGGGCTTAATTATGTTTGGCTCTGGCTCTGGTTTTCGCTTTATGCCATTATGCATACACCAGACCGACAGCCTTTTGTTTGCGCAATTGATTTGAAGAGCTTTCTAGTGGTCAATTTCCTCCAACGCCGCAGACGAAGACACTGACAAAAATACCATTCCTCTTATCGTTTATCGTACCGCACTTTAACATGAAAAAAGTTGATAACTCAATTATCAATTTAGGCTGACTCAAGTATAAATACATTTTAAAGCAATAACTAAGCAAGCAAACGGGATCTATTAAATATGTTATTCGTTATTATTTGTTTTTTTATTGTTTTACAATACCAAGTAGATTCGACTGCATACAAATTAAATTAATTTCCCAGTGCACGTGCAACTTCAACATAAGCATAAAATCAAGCTTTAAGGCATCTTCGGTTGCATGGCAAGCGAACTGCGCACTCACGTATCATACTTGTGTTTACGTTGGTGATTTTGGTGGATCTAAACAAGGTACATTGGTGACGCCTAACATGGGAATTGAGGAGATTGTTTTCTAATTCGGTCAGTAGACCCTAATAGTTGTAGCGTCTCTGCCGATTCGAATAGTGAATGGCCAAGATGACGGCCAGCAGAAGAATGACAGCCTGTAATTGAGAGAAGAGCTGGTTACTTTGTATTTCGAATCCGGAATGAGTAACACTTACATCGAATCCGAGCAGACCCCACTCCAAGTAGCTGGAAGTAGTCGCCTCATCCGCATAGGCTTCCTCCACTCTGTTGAGGCAGCCGATTTGATTCAGATTCAGGGGATTCACACAGCTGTTGTCCTTGCAACAACTGCTGGGCACTGTGTTGTTCCAGAATTGACTGTTCAGGTAGTCCTGGGCACTATCTCGACCACAGCAGGAGAACTGAAAGAAGGGAAATTTATAGGACAAATTAATAAAATAAATTAATAAAAATTAATAATAAATTAGCTTATAAGCAGAATTGGTTTTGAACCTTTCAAGACATGAGTTGAAGTTTTATTGAAAGAAATATTTGATGCTCCGCGGTACTACCTCAATATGTTTTTGTCGAAAAATAATAATCACAGCACCCCTAGCACTTAAATTAAGATAAACATCTTCTAAATATTGTTGGCGATAAGATATGATACCGAAATCTTTGGACTGTAAAACGTAAGTTAGTTTCCAAAAAAATATCACCATGTTTTTTGGTTTTTTCCAAGGTTCCAAATTATTTACGGAACTGTGTTTTGCTAGTTTATATAGTTTAATACTGGAGAAGCCACACTCACCGTCCTCTGAATGTTGTCCATGCTGCCGGGCTTGGTCTGCTCCAGCTCCCAATGGTCCTCTACCATTTTCAGGGCGTACTTCTTGAACACATCTCGAGGACTCAGGATGATGAAGGTGACTATGAGCACCAGCAAGATCAGCAGCAGCGTCACGTACTGTGGAGCAATGAGAACAAGTTAGTCAAAATATGACTCAGGCAATGGCATCATTCGTCTACGAACCGTCCACAGCATGCGCGGCGATTCACGAATAGCTCCGCAGCAGCCGAACATGGATATCAGCAGGATAATGCCGCCCAGGACCACAAGGCCGATGGCGTACGCTTCTGGCATCGCTCCCCATCCGAGCCCGGCAAAGATAAGCACCAGCACTCCAAGAATCTAAGAGTCGAAGTCACACAAATTTAAGTCACAAAAGCATTCAGTTTGAGTAAAACACATTTTAAATTCGAGGCGTTACCGATAAGAAAGTACGCCCACAAGCAATTCTAGAGTGTGATTTTGCACATACGAACGGTTAATATATACACAAGTTTCTTTGTTTATAATGGGAATTTGGGTTTCGGGCTTTTAATTTCATAAAAAACAATCAATGCTAAACATTCGCCGCACTTCTGCGGCCTTGAGAAGGCCATAGAAAGTTTTGTTGCATATTGGCGTCGGCTAATTTGTCGGCCTGGTCTCATCGCTATTGTCACATCGGCTGACTAATCCGGTTTCCATATTCCATTCATATTAGCTGTTTAAACGAAATCCGAGGGCATGACGCATTTGAGCCGCCTCGTTTTGCCGCTTGGCTGGCAAAGCTCTCCTCTTGGCTCAAGGAACTCAGGCCGAGCTGAAGCCATTAACAATAGACACTGGCTAACGCACACAGACAGCCGCGAAATGTGGTCATAAGCCAAACACGCACCCGAGATGATATCATCTACTGACCAGGTGGACGTGGAACTCGCGGCAAGAGCCCGCCACATCAAAGCTCTCCAAAAAACAAATTTCAAATACCATTGCAAGTATCTGGCTATTTGTAGCTCCAAGCAGACGCATCTATTCTACGATTCCCGAAGCACCATATGCCAATTTCAGTTTGGTGCTCTACTTACCGCCCATAAGGCATTGAAAAGGAACAGCGAGTACTTTATAGTGCCCGTTGCGCAGCTCATTTTTGAAGTTTCGGTTTATTTTTCCACTCCAAGTGGTAGCTCCTAGCCAGAATGCAATTGAACCGGGAAACGCAGTGCAACACGTGCAACAGTTTGCTGCTTGGCGGCTACTTTTTCAAAATATCGAAAGTGATTTCGGCGGGAGCAGACTGAATCGGTTTGGGAGCGCGGACTACTGCGGCCACGGTCACGAGCAAACTGAGCACACCGAAGCCAAAACTCTCTGGCCCGGAATACCACTCGAGTCGAGCGGTCCGAAGCTCCAAAGCTGTAGCGTTGTTAGAGCAAACAAAACAACATGGGCACACACATTACCATACGCGGCAGTCGGGCCTCCCTAACACGAACTTCTAGTGGTTACTTAGACTCATTGGAATCAAATCATCTCTATTTAAAACTTTTTAAACATCCGCAGAAGGTACCTACCGTAAGTTCACAAGTTTCCAAGCATAAAAAAATATTTTAGTTTTTACTTCATGGTATCAGTGAATAGAAAAAGTGGCGTTAAAAAAAGACTACATATTTTGAAAATCATTTTAGATATCACTTCTCCTGCGGTTTTTATGGCCTCTCTTTTGTATCAAAAAATAAAAACCAAACTTTTAGATAAAGCCCACTGAACATTCATTTCTTTCCAATTAGAAAAATATAGACTTAGGGAAGTTGACCTATACAAATATACATATGCTCGCAGTAGACAAACACTTGGAGCAAAGCCAAAGGCAAAAACAAAATTGAAGTTGGACAAACCTCTGCTTTTGCTTTTGTTGTTGTTGGCGTTCGGAAGCCAAACAAACAGAAAGCGGAGCTGGTTATACTTGACAGAACTGAAAAGTCGGGGGTAAGCTCTATATAGCGCCGTTTGCCAGATGTTTAGCCGGGGAGCGTGTTATCGAGGGGAGTCGGCTCTCATCGCCGTTCCCTCTCCCAGCTAATTTAAACGATTAGATCGATTGACTCGATTGCGTCAGACGATCGAGAACCGATGACGTCACCACTGGTGATTCGCTCAGAGTCCAGGTTAGAATCTTGCCCGCAATCTTGAGACCGCAATGGAAACCAAGCTTCAGAAAGAATGTCAACACCAAGTTTAGGGCGAACTCCAGAACTTCGGTGTTTTCAAGAGTTTAAAAATTACTTTGGGTACTTCACGATTAAAAAGGAAGTAGTTTTTTTTTTTTTTTTGATAACGCATACATGCTTTTAATAAGCGTAATCCATCCCTCAGTTCCCTATTTATTTGTACATACAGATTATAATCATTATCTATTAACGGGGTCTCCAACAAAGTTTACCTTAGCGCTTTATCGAATTCCGAAAAATAAGGGGTTCTAAAGAAGGTAACCAAACAATAGATTCGAAAATTTTATTCAAGGTACTGAATTTACTCGATTTATCGGTGTAGGTATATTATAAATTTCCTTGCAGGTTAACGAAAAAATGTATTGGTAATTTTGAATGACTTTAAACAATAAAATACAATTTCGGGTTCGAAATAAATTACCAAAGTACATTATGAATCAAGTACTTAGTAGTTGTAGCGAATGCGTTGCTTGCGGAAACGACCGACCAAATAGAAGGCAGCAATCACCATGAGAGCCTGTAACAAATATTAATTTAATCTCAAAAATGATCTAGTCAGTCCCACATCCAACTTACTGTTATTCCCACCGCGATCCAGTTGGTGTCGTTTGAATAGTTGAAGAGCGCCACAAAGCTTTGGCTGGCCTTCTGGACACATCCAGCTAGATAATGTGGCTTCTGGGTATCCGAATCGGGGTAACAACTTGAAGGAAGCGTTTGGCGTCCAATGGTCACATAGTCGTCGGGGCTGTCACGTCCACAACATTGGTACTGTAAAATGTTATGGAGAGTCAGGGGAACAATTACCAAGCATATTTTAAAGTATTTTTTTATACCCTTGCAGAGCAAATATATATTCTTGATCAGCATCACGATCAGAATTTAAATACGTATGAACGTCTGTCCGTCCGTCTGTCTGTCTGTCCGTCTGTCTGTCCGTCTGTCTGTCCGTCCGTCTGTCCGGACTGTTTTATTTGTGAGCCTTAATAACCAAATACGAACCACTGACTGGGGAATGTCCATTGCACCAGGTTCAACCAGCTCCCTGTCCCACTTGGCCTGAATCTCCTCGATGGCAAACCTCTCAATGTACTCCTCGCTGAAGTTGAAGCCGAAGATGCCCAGCAAGCTGATAATCAACTGAGCCAAGAGCATAAAGCCGTACTGAAGTGGCATCGTGCACAAAGAAAACAAAGTCAGTAAATGATTGTGCGGGATAGATGCGATTCTGGCACTCACCGTAGCGGTCATGCACACGTTCTCCTGGCAGATTCCACAGCATCCCAGGATAGCGGAGATGAAGACAAGGCCGCCCAGACCGTACAGGAATACGATATATGCGAGAGGGGCCTTGGAGATGGCCAACGTTGCAATGCCTATCAACAACAGACCCGAAAGCTATAGAAGGAGCAAAAGGTCACCAATGGCAACTCAGATTAGCTTTCGGCAACAGCGATGTCATCGACTTCAGTCGAGATTGAGTGATTTTCAGAACATATATGTGTAGGTACAAAAGAAATAATTATTAAGAGGGCTTTACCCGTGTTAGGCTGGCGTCTGTGTTTTTGATTACTAATTAGATTGAATTTATAGCTAATAAAGTCATACAAAAACAACTGGTTTTTAAGTAGGTATATGCATTCCGAGCTTATGTAAATATATCTGAAATATCAGTTGAATACTTTAGACAATTAATTGTACAATTTAAAGCTGAAAGTACAAAATCCTTTATTTTTTTTTTTTAGTTGCCCTCTATGTGTCTCCTATTCTTTCTCGTAAATCGTATTCAGTGACAAGTATCACTTTCTATAAATAACATTTTATTAGTAAATAAAACCAAAAATTAAACAAAGCGAAGAACCACACAAGTTTTAAACAAGTTATTGGATTTAAATAAAACTCGATTTATCATTGTTTGTTATTCTAATGTAAGCGTGATTGTTCTTGCAACATATGGAAAAGTCATAAAACATTTTTAATCAAACAAATGATGCAAAATATTGGGGGATACGCTAAGAAGTAAACAACATTTTTTCATATCCAAAACAAAAACTTTTTGATGGCTGCCAAAAATTGTTATCGATTCCATGAAACCTGAATGTGAGATAGCTTGTCAAACCACTGAGAATATGTAGGAATTTAAATTTCTTTGAGAATATTTAGGATATATATATAATATCGAAAGAACTCGAATATTTAACCTTATTTCATCGTATGTAGAACTTACCGCATTCAGAGTATTGAGTGTGTTTAGGAAACACTTTACACAACCAGAGGTGCAGCCCATTTTTAACAACTGGGACTTTTTTAGTAAGTAAGGAAAACTAATGAATGGAATCTGCAAGACAACCGAGAGAACGAACCATCCAGACAGATGATCAAAAAGTAAATGAATTCGAATGGCCAGTATTCCTCGACAAAATTTATTTTTCGCTCTTCGCTCGGCTTTTGATCTCCGCTCTTAGCCAATATATTCAAAGAGAGATGCGGTGAGCTCGATTAGGCTATGGAAAGTATTTATTTTCTAATGGCGAATAAGCTAATTCGGTTAACTTTTAACATCAATATTCATGCTGGGGTGTCCTCGGCCATCAGTCGTTGATGGGGGTTTCCTCGTCCTTTATTTTGGTTTTGGCATATTTGCGAGCCTTGCCCAAATGGTAAGCAGTGAACAAGCCCATAAACTGAAAACAAATATTATGCCAGCAGATGTAATATGTTATTTAAAATTTAAGTCAGGCAATCTTAAAATTATTGTTTCTTAAAAGCATTCGTCTTATCTTGACTCTCTTTTTCTTTTACTTTTAAGAGTAAAATTAAAAAATTACAAAAAAGTCTCACACAATTTTTCTTGAATTTTGGAATGTCAATCTAATAAGTCAAAACAAGATTGTATTGACAGACTCCAGGGGCGGACGCAGGGGGGTGGTCCTAGGGGTCCGGACACCCCAAAATTTTTTTCTGAGTCCGCCCCTGACAGACACAGATAATAGATTCATTACATTATGTGGATTTTGTTTACTAAAAATGGAACGACTTATAATGAATCTGGGTTCAAAAAATGGAAAAATTTTAATTGTTCATTGTAAGTATAAGCAACGGCATTAAAGCTACTACACGGTGAGGCCAGAACATTCTATTGTTTTTAAAAGATAAATATACTACTAAAATAAAAAGAGCCCTGGTCTATGACTAATATACAACATTTCGATTTTAATAAATATATGTGTGCCTAGACCATCAGAAACTAGTTACTCAAATGAACTACATATCCACGCTCAATTTCGAAGATTCCGACGTTCTTGGTTAAAAGAAGGCAGGATAAAATTTAAAAAAACGCCACAATATCGCAAGAATTTATATTATCAAATATAAAAATGTTGTACCATACAGAACTTCGCGGTTTGTGGTCTTAAAAGTGAGTGTGGCACAAAAGTGTAATATCAAAATGCATAAAAATATCTGTATTCCAAATTTTTAATGTCAAGCGCTAGCTCGTTAAGATCGGATAGACTGACGGACAGGCAGATATGGCTAGATCGACTTGTTTTACTTATACTCCATGGAGTCTTTTGTTCATCTTTTGACCTTTGACTTGTTACATACTTTTTAGCAAAAACAATGTAATCTTCTACTTTGGCTAATAGATCTTAAAAGTTCCAAATCGCCTCCTTCGTTTTATCAATTTATCCTTAAATCCATGTCTTCAAAAATGTTTGCTGAATTGTATCAGCATCGTTTCAAATTAAAAAGGGCTGACTTTGCGGCATATTTTAGTATTCCTTATCAGGCTCTGTATGTATTACTCACCTCGAGGGCAATGATGGCCATGCAGCTGTAGTAGTTGAGGTCCGCCTGCGCCCTCAGATTGCCGGCGGCCTTGGTGGAGCAGCCCTCCTCGAAAACGTGAGCTGGCTTGGAGCAGTCGAAGGCGTAGCAGCAGCTGCTGGGCAGAGCACCGTGCTCCTCCTTGAGATAGTCCTGGGGACCCTCCAGGCCGCAGCAGCCGAAGAGACTGTGCACCGGCTGCATCTTGTCGTCGCTGTGCGTCTTCTGCTCGAAGAGGTCGCGCATGCGCTCCGTGAACCTGGCCATCAGCTCCTCCCGCATCGCAGTGAAGGCGAAGAGGTAGGAGCCCAGCGCGGCTATCACCAGCCCACTGCAGATCAAGTACTGGAAAAGGGACATTCAGAGGGTATGCCATGGGCAAGACAGAGCCCACTCACGTATATGGAATACTTGTAGGACACCTTCAGGGCAACGTACATGCCCAGGAAGGCCACTCCAAAGACGGCCACTCCGCAAAGGGCCGCGCCGTAGCTGCCATAGGTGGAGACCGCTGAGCCCCAAGTTACCACTCCGCAGGAGAAGAAGAACACGTTACAAGTCTGAAGGATACGTGCAAAAATATAAGATTACATAGCTTTGTTTAAAGGACTTAGGAAACTAAGTAAAGTCCTGATTAATACAAACATACCTAATTTGGTGGGTAAATAAATAAACATTTGAGCGAGTTTAATGCACAACATTTCTTGCTCGAACAAGACAGCGAATTTTTATTTAAATATGATGTCCACAATCTAGAGATAGTAACGTAGCGTTGGCCACAAAATGATATTTTTAACTCCCTAAAAATTGTGTTCATCGACGGAACTGGGTAATTAACGTTACAATCCGACAATTGGTATTGGCAAAATCGACCTATATTCATCAGATTTTCTTACCAGTGCAACATAAGTATTGCATAAACTCTGATATTTGCGTTATCTTAAATTTAACTTTTTTCTAGCATATGTTTAAAACTTAAAACTTAAACTTATTTCATAAAATAGGTTGTACGAGGAACAAAATAAAATAGGGAGATGTGAATTTAATCATAAACTTTTATCTTTTCGCAATTCAAATAGATTAGTTATCTCATATTCCGAGAAAAAGTGTCTAATAAATTTAAATAACAAGAAAGGAAGCTAGCTTCGGCAAGCCGAAGCTTATACATATACCCTTGCAGTCATCAAATATGTCGAACAAAACGCATAAAGGCTAGACAACATCTAAGCTAAGACGATTTTTCTATTCATTTTCCATATTTTTGACTATAGATCATATGGGAGCTATACGATATAGTTGTCCGATTTTGATCAAATTTAACTCGTAATTCAAGAGTCGTAAGAACACTCTATATTCCAAAAATCATACTTGTCTGATGAAAAACAACGATGTTATCAATTTATTTCCATTAATTCAATATATAATTTTCGATCCCTCCTATGGCAGCTATATGATAGAGTTATCCGATTTTGATCAAATTTAATCCGAAATTCAATAACAGTTAGAAAACGCCATCTTGAAGAATTCAAGTCGATCTGATGAAAAACAATAGAGTGAGAATTTTTTATTTCATTCTCTTGTATTGGAGCTATCCGATATAGTCGGCCGATCCGGCCCGTTCCGACTTATATACTGCGTGCAACAACTACACAACTTTTGGGAAAGTTTCAGCACGATAGCTTTAAAACTGAGAGACTAGTTTGCGCGGAAACGGACAGACGGACAGACGGACAGACGGACAGATGTACATACATACATATTTCGATTCTGCTCGTGATGCTGATCAAGAATATATATACTTTATGGGGTCTGAGGTGTCTCCTTCACTGCGTTGCAAACTTCTGACTGAAATTATAATACCCTTTTGCTCTGCAAGGGTATAAAAATCACATTCTATGTATTTTGCCAAAAGCACTGTTTTATCAGAAATAGTTGGTTTGTGCCCTCACAGTGCTCTTATCAGATTTAATTAGTCTTGTGTTAGAATATAATGATTAAACCCTGACATTTCTATATGAAAAAATTAAATTTCTAAATAAACGAAATAATAAGAATATTAATTGGCGTAAGCATGCAAGAATTGTGAAAGTGCCATTTTTAGATATGGCGGGGATTGTGAACAGTTGGCCGGCTGAATTATGTAAAAATGTGAACAGGTATTTATAAGTATATGCAAGATTGCATTGATTTGTTTATGGTTTTAGCGGCTTTTTGGCAATAATACGTGCTCTCTCGGGCGAGATTTGCACTGGGGCCATTATTGATTTTTCGCCCCATTTTTCGCATCAGCGGGTGTTGTGCAAGACACTCATTTGGGTCGGTCCGCGGGATTGGGGAAGAGGTTCCCCCGCGCGTTCTTGGAACGGGAAATGCGCATCTGTTTATACCTACCACAATAAGAACGCAAGTGGCCAGTAGGCCGTACTTCCAGGGCGTTACGGCAAACGACTTTTCCATCCTGGCACTGAAGAAATGGTAGCACACACGTGAATCCCCTGGATAATAGTGCTTCTGCAACGCTTTCGCCCTAATCGGTGACCTCTGGGGGTCTGGAAGTTCGCTCGATTGGCACTAGGCCACTGGCATTGTTTACCCGGACTTGGAGAAGGCCTCAGCCCCAAAACGCTTCCGACTTGACTCGCGGAGAGCCCTCTCTGGTTGCAGCTCGTGTGGATGCCACAAAAGCTGGCCTGCGACTGAGCCAGAATGCGAGAGAACCAGGTGCCGCAGCTCATCGTCGTCACCGTCGGATATTCACCACCCAGCGGAACCAAAACAAACTGCCAACTATCATCTACGCGGTGACAATGACGCAGGCGCGTTCCGAATTCAGAATACAGGGTGATTTTATGCATCGCTTGAGGTTTTACTGCTTGCGTTATTAACTAGTTTGTGTTGATACAACATATCATAGTCCAAAAGATTTTTATATAAACTATTTTTAAGTGAAGTGGTGGAAGGAGTTATTATACGCGTTGAAGATAGAGTAAAATAGTGTTCTGTATTTGTTGAAAAGTTTTTAAAGCTAGGAAGAAGCCATTGCATTACCATAAAATTTGTCTATTAATGATTGTGATGATATTGATGATCGTGAGACAGATCGATCTAGCCCTGCATGCTTGTCCGTCCGTCCGTATAAACGTTGCGTTAGAACTTTAATTTTTATTAACATGTAAATTCAGGGAAAAAGTCAATTTAAATTTTTTTAATCCGGGGGTAATGGGCACTTGTGAAACGCGATTATAGCATGAATTATCAATTTATTTAAATTATATAAAGAAATATTTATGAGCGTTTGACAAGAAAATGCATTAATAAAACTTTTTAGTACTTATGTAATTTTCAAAAATACTATTTCTAATAGCATATCGTATAGATAAAACAGCAATAAAATTTCCATACATTTTTGCTAATAAATTAAAAGTTGGAAAAATAACTTCAAAACTTAAAAAATCTTAAACCGTCAACATTATTCAGGTATAGTTATTATGAGCATCGCTTTTTAACTTTTCATTTTTACCTGTGAAAGTTGTATGGTAATGTAAGTAAAAACCATTGGGCAATTTCATCAAGTCATCAATGATCTACTCATGCGTTCAGTAGCCCTAAATTAACATTGCAATTACTTCCAAACTAGAGCTTATTTTCACCATAAATTGGCAGTCGCTGGACTGCCTAATATTGAATTCCAATCACTCTTTCAGTGACAATCAAATGAGTAACTTTGCAGGAAAACTGTTTGGATTTTTGCTGTGCCTGCAATGTGTGACAGAGTTGCATGTAGGTACAGTGACCGGAGAAAAATATCAATCTAGTTCGGGTGTGTCATTCGCAGGGAGTGTTCATAAGATTTACGAACGTGTCCTGCCACAGCAAGGACCTCAGCATGGCCACAGTGGAGTACTGCGAATTGACAACATTAAGCAAGACCAAAAACAGTATTCGACTGCGCTACAAATTGCTCGAGCCTGGATTTCACAAATTGATGGTAACTATAAAAAATGAAATATGTTTTGATCTATGAAAATGCGTTCCCCACTCTAGCTTCACCTTCAACTGATGACGAAGGGCAGTGAAAGTGTCGACGGAGCTCCAAATTGGCAGCCCTTCCTCTACGAAATAAACCTTGATTTCTGTCGATTCTGGAAGAAGAACCGATCAAACCACTTGGCCAAGATGATTTTCAACTTCATTGAAGGTCACTCGAATCTGAACCACAGTTGTCCCTTTTTGGTCAGTTAAGCGGTACGCAATAATAACCATTCAGTAACATTTCTTTTCAGACTGAGGATTACTTTGCTATCGAGGGCATTACCAATACTGAAATCTCTAGCAAAATCCATGGGTTGCCAATGGCCAAGGGCTTTTACGCTTTGTATACCAAGTGGCTAACAGAAAACATAACACGAATTCAAACAAACTATTACTTTGAAGTACTGAGTGTTTGAATTGAAAAAATTATATGTTGTCAAGAAAAATAAACACTAAACAGTAGTCAACAATTTGATTACGGTTCATATTACATGTCACATAACATAGGTATGTTGATAATTTAACAAGGCATTACTAAATAAATTAAAATATGTCGGAGTTGATAGATAGTATCTAAGGCTTAGGTGGATTAATTTCCAACTTCCTGCAAAATATTTTTACAGGTATAAATAAAATGTATTACACTTACCAAGCCGTTTATCAAATTCTTAACATGTATCTAAGTTCCTGGTGAAGATAATTTTATCTTCAAAAAAGGTAAACACAGTATATACACAGAACTCCAGCCAAAAACTTCTTTAAATTGCTTTTTTGCATGGTGAGTTTTTAATACAGATTACAAAACGACCAACCTGCTATTAGTAGACAGTTGTTAACAGTATTAATTCATTAGAAAACAATTCATTAGAAAAACAGTTTAGAACATATTATTGCCTTATACCCAAGTGACTTAGACAGAGCTTTACATCCAGACGGCATTATTGCGTCGGCTCTCGTTTTTAACGCTGCTGTAGAGCAGCCAACCGAAAACAGCGCCCACAGCCTAAAAAGGGAAGAGTCGGGTTAAGCAAATCCATAATCGGCGGATGATCTAACCAACCTCTCCGATGATAAGCAGCCAGCAGACGATTTTGAACACCAGAAACTTGTCGTCCAAGTACTTGATGAACTCGCCCTTGCAGCCGGGCTTGAAAATCCTACTCTGCGTGTCCAGGCACTGGCCATCCTCGCAGCAGCTGGAGGGAACGCTGTGCCGGATTACCCAGTAGTCCTCGGCGCTGTTGACTCCGCAGCAGTGCAGCCAGCTCTCGTAGTAGGCCAGTGCCCCTGTGCTGTTGCGCTCCGACTCCCAGAGGCGGTCGAAGCCCTCGTTAATGCTGCCGGAGAGCCCGTCCTTGGTGCCATGGGTGGCCATGCTCAGGAAGAGCAGCTGCGACAGGATCAGCAGGCCCACGGCACCCACGTACTGGAAAGCAGATAAAATCAATATGGTATCCATATAATACGTTGCCAGAAATTAGGTACCGACTCCAATCAATCTTATTCGACTCAAAACTATTTTACCAACTTGTAGCCAACTTCTATCACAATTGATTTGATGGCAAACAAATAATAAGACATCAAGAAATGAGGTATTAATTTAATTGTTTGAGTATGTTTCCATTCGGTTGTGTTTTTCGATTATCCTACTAAATGAAATCACCTCTTATAATGTGATTACACTGTAGTGACAACCAAATCTGGTTTTTACATGTGGTAAAAATTAAGATACAAAGTTAAAACCGATTTCTTTCTTATTACCCAAGTCGAACGAAGCTTTTTTTTATACTCATGTGATCCTAAGATTTCTACAGCTTCCTGATTCAGAGATGATTTTAAATTTCCTAACCAAATTTTAATTCAACATACGGTCTAGCCTGCCAGCAAAGTTTGTAAAAATGTAAACTCAAATTTTTGAAATACCCAGCGATACTTACGATCAGGAGCCGGACAGGAGCCTCGTGGATGGCGGCCAGGCATCCGAAGACCGCGACGATCAGGATGACAACACCCAGGCCGATGATGAGACCGCCGGCCACGTTCTCACCGATGCTGACTGCATTCTCGGCGGCGGAGATCAAAAAGAAAATTCCGAAGGCGACCAGCGCCAGTCCGAGCACCTGTGGAGAGCAGATTCAGAGTCAGATTCGCATACTTAATGGCCGCAGCACACCTGTGCTACTCACGGAAAACACGAAGTTGAGCAAGAGCAGCAGTTGCTTCACTGTGGTGGCATGCAGGCCCATGGTGACTTGTTTCCCAGCTGAAGATGCGACTGGGGATCGACTGACTGACTGGCTAACTGACTGACCAAAGTCAACAAAGGCGAACAGAGTGCACCGGGGGCGTTACATATATGGCGATGGCCAGCAGCCAGTTTTCAAATGCGTATCCGTCGGATACAGCGTCACTTGGCGAAGACCACTCTCGACGTCCGACCGCCGTGTTTCAGCCGTGCGAATCAACTGGCGGCGATTCGGATCTGAGATGAAAACCGAAACAGTCTGTTTTGTTTTGGCTAAAACAACGAACCGATCACCGACTCACCGCTCGCACATTCTATCTATAAATCGGCGAGTGAAAATCGAGAGCGGAGAATCGCCCACTTGCGCGAGCTTTTCTTTTTATCTCCGGATCCCCATCTCCTACCCGTCCAAATCCCAATCCCCACTCGCTTTGTTATTTTTTTCTTATGGCCGAAGATTTCTTGTAAAGTTTAGTCAATGGCAACGCGCCTTTTTATTTATTTATTTTCGTTTCGATTTTACTTCTGGGCGTAGGCGCCAGTTTACAGTTTCATTCATAAAATACTTGGTATCTGTAGCCTAACTTGATTAATCATCATCGTAAACTACAATCACAATCTGCCAGGGCCTTATGGCTAGGAAATTACTCACAACAAATAACGATAATACATTTCGTGCAGAACACTAAACACTTAATTTAATTATAGAATCGTATGCGGTCGCGGTGATTGCGAATGCTGTCTACCAGGTAGCAGGTGGTCACCGATCCGGCGAACTGCAATTACAATAAAGATGATTTGCAAAGATGAAGTCATTTAGTTGATGGAAGTATTTAGTTTTCAATAAAGTCATGAACTTAAGGGTCAATTATGCAGAGAACAATAATGAGATTTAATGAATAGGTTCTTCTTGACTATTCAAAGAACTTGAAGGTTTTATATCTGCGAAGTAAGTTTGAACTCCTAGGGTTCTTCAGTGAATATGCATTCTTCAATGCATTTCCCGATCAACCGAATGCTTCTTCTACAAGATCCCAAATTGTTATGAATTTACGTACCTCAAAGAGTATGAGAAACCAACTCAGGGAGTGGAAGTTCGCGGTCTTCCCACTGACATACTCCTTGAACTTGTTTTCGCAACCGGACATGTAGAGATTCAAGAGCTTGGAGCAGTCCTGATCGAGACAACAGCTCGGCGGAGGCTCCTTCTCCAGGTGCAAGTAGTCCTCGGCGCTGTTTCTACCACAGCAGTGGAGCTGTATTTGACAAAAATTGCCTCAAGTTAAGAAGTTGAAAGAGTGAAGGGTCAGCCAACTTACCCACTCCTCGTATATGTTCAGGGTGCTGTTGCCCTCGTGCTGCAAGTCCCACAGATCATCGAAGCCCTGTCTCAGAGAATCAGGCAATGAGTCCCGACTGGCGGCATAGCTAATGCTGAACATTACAAACTGGACGATCAGGAGTAAGACCAACAGAACTGCATACTGAAAGTTAAGCAAGATGGATATTCTTAGCAGTTAATTGTATAAATCATTGTTATTTAGTTATACTATTCTAAAATCATCTGAAATTCCCTTAGTAAATCTTGTCTTTTCCATTCTCTTATCTCGTTTCACACATAATAATCAATTAATCCATACATAGCACCTAATTATAATTTAGTTATAATTTTTAAAATCAAATCAATCGAAGTTCGTACTAGTAGCTTTTCGATATTCTTATCTCGTTTCACACATAAAATCAACTTCAATGATTGTGAAAATCAACTTTTAACTGCATCCCAATAACTAACACAAATGTTAGGTGTTAGATATTTGTAACAGTTAAGTAAAATATATTTTATAATTTAAATATGTTATTTTAAGGTCTTCAAAAAATTCCTGCCACCTCTTCGTATTTTACCACACACAATAACAAGCTTTAACAGGAACTTTAAAAGTAACTCACACAGATCAAGAGGGTCCTGGAGTCCTTGGCTACGGCCACCGCGCCGAAGATGCTGGCCACAATGATGACCACGCCGAGGAGGATGCAGAGTGCGGCGGCCAGGTCCTCGCCGTGGTCCATCCCCATCGCCCTCTGCTGGTCGGAGAGGCTGTCCAGCAGCCAGGCGCCGTACCAGATGAGCAGGCAGCCCCCTAGCTAAACGACGGCCACAAGCCCTTTCAATGTCAGCCATTTGGGGTCTATTTTAAGCACTTACGGCACAAATGCCACTGATGACACACAGAATGTATCTGAGCAGTCGGGTGGTGCAGTACATCATGCGCGCGGTATTCGGTTTTCCGATTTTCCCGACAGACTTTCACAAGAGTTTTTCCGCTGGGGGCGAGCACACCTTGAGCACCGCCATCAAAATATCGACTAAAGTCGCCTAATCTCCATTTGTTTGTCTGGGGCGACTCGCAGAGCTGTCGTTGGGAAACGATTAACCCACAGGTTCGTCGTCGTCGTCTGCTTCGGATTCTGTCGCCATCCGGTCCGGTTGGCCAGATGCAGTGGCCAAATAAATATTGCTGGGGGGAAATCAACAAAAATCAAAAGGCGAGCACGGGCCACAGAAAATATAGAATCGAAAACGACAACGACAACGAAAACGAAAACAATCGTGAGGCGTTTTCGCCCACGCGTTCCCCAAGATGTGAGTCAGCATGTGTCCACCCTCACCTTCTGGCCACTCCCCTCCTCTGCTGGCGGCTCATTACCATCGGAATGATGTCAACAGATGGGATCTTCGAACAATTCTTTATTTCACCGGTCTGGCCTCTCGAAATGCTGTTACAAAAATGGTGGCTTAAGTCGAGCTTAGTGTAGGGATTAAGTTACATTCTAAACGGCATAAACACCGCTCTTTAACAAACAGTTATCCAAACTGGTAAATAGAATACAATCAACGCACTTCGCTTAAGTAAATTTGTTGTGGAATCTCTGCTGAGTTTTCGATTAAGTAGTTGTATGGAGAGTTCTTTGGCTTAAGTATGCGCATCTTAGCTTGAATTTTCGAAATGCAATGTTTTCAAAAACCGAACGTTGACCTATTTTTGATAGTACTTCGAGCGTCGCCAGCGGTTCACAATGCTGTTGGCCAGGACATAGGCTAGCAAGGCGCAAATTACCTGGCGAAGGAAACGTATTTAGTTCACAAACTTGTAGTTGGAATATTGGCTTACCTCAACAACAACTAGCACCAAGGCGACAAAGTTGAGCGTCGTAAAACGATCGGCAATGTAGTTTAGAAACTTTTGCCTGCATCCTCTGAGATTTAGAGCATCTGTTTCGCTGTTGTAGCAACTGTTTGGTGGAAGAACATAGTCACTGGGTCCAACGTTGCCGCAGCAGTCCAACTAAGAGCCAGGGAATTACAAAACTTTGAAATACACCTCTTTTCCGACACTTCTGTACACATACCCATCGCTCAACGCTGGCGATCTCACTCTGGTTTCCTGGCCTAATGGGCACCGGCTGGTCCTTCCACAGCTGGCTGAATGTCTTGTCCACGTTTATCAGCAGCGATTCTTGGAACGCCCACAGGATACCCACGACCAGAACTTGCAAGATGATCAGGAGAACCAGGATAACCACGTACTGAGCGGGAAAGGAAATATAGAACAATTAAGATTGTTGAAATAAATAATTTTTGACCAGAAGGTTTTAAGGTTTGCCAATGTTTTTAATTCGAAATTTGGTAAAACTCAATTTTGCTTAACTCCCTACAATGTACTAGGTGTCCACTTTTACCAAGAAACATTTAGGATAAATGTTTGTATATATAATATATATAATACATAGCTTACATACATAGCATACGTACAAGTTTTCTTTGCAAATAACTACCATTTTCACTGCTATTTCTGGCTTAGTATATGACATTTGAGCTGTAACATAAACATGATCATCGGATCTACATGTAATCTAATGTATTTTAAAATAAATAATTTAGATATTAATATGACCAACAAGAAGTCTTTAATTATATTTTTACAACTATAAGTTGAGACACTTTTTGTAATGACAAGTTGCACGTTGACAGCCTAAGCTTCAGGTTTTCGGTGTAAAATAATAACCAAGAATTTTCTCACATCAATAGTAATAATCATTTCAAATATATAGAACTCATATTTTGTTTTAACTTACCACTTTACATGTGTTGCTGCTCTCACGTGCTGCTCCCAAGGCTCCGAAAAGTGCCACCAGAACCACGGCCACGCCCACGCCAATGACAACGAAGGCGGCCGTGTTGAAGTGCTCGAACTTGTAAATAATGTGCACTCCAAGGCCAATCACAACCAGGCCAAACAGCTGTCGGCGAGAGAAGTGGGAAGCGGTTGATTGAAAAGTTAAATAAGTTCTACTTTGCCCGAAAGGTGAAAAAACCGTAGCGATTGAAGGTTCTACGTTGAGTCAATATGCAAATGGCAAATCGCACTTCTCTATGGAAATTCTCCAGGCGTTACTTTGAAGATTTAATCATACTTCCCCCGACAAACGTGCTTACTCATTCTCGAAACATTACGTATACGCAGAGTTGTCTCCTGAAATTCGCTCGCCTCTCACTTTCGAATGCATCGCTGGGTGCATTTTAAAATTACAACAATGACTCACGAGATCCACAAACACAGCGCACTTTTTCGCACTCTCCTGCCAAATGTAGACTCTTTGTAATTTGGCACTTTGCCCAAAGAAGCGCAAAGAATACAAAACCATCCTCCTACTGAAAGTAAGTTTTCGAAATGCGTAGTAATTATAAATCCACAGTGCTGATGTTTGCACACGGCAACCTGTTGTCGCCACCAATTTGTAAATTATTCAATTTACAATTGTCGGAGGGGCAAACAAGCAAGCCAGACGGCAAATAAGTTGGCCTAACGCGCCTCGCTTGTTTGTCACTCGAGCCAACTGGGCCCGGCTTAGAAAAGCTTACGTTTCGGTCGGCACCAATTCGGCTCAAAGCCAACGAGGTAATTATGAATGATTTCGCCGATTAATCACGGCGGCAGGGCTGGTTTCAAGTGTAATCCGTGGCCAAAAACGATTAGGAAGCCCTAAACTGGGTGTAACGCCTATGTTTGGCGCTGACTCTAAGGGCAGTTAAGTAAATATTCACTTTAGGAGGAGTTTAATGAGCTGCTTGCCAAATAAGGCGGCGGAAAATATCATTTACATTAATAGAGTTGCAATCGAAGCGCTTTGTGGAATCGACGCTGGCTCATCAATTAATGTTTACGAGGCAATGGAGATGAGCTGTTGTTATCCACTGGGCACGTAGCACTCAGACATCTGGCATTGTTTCGTAGATAGTTGGGTCCACACTCAACGCCATTTAATTGTTATTTATTATGCTTCGGCGCCCAAATCCCGCCAAGACAAAATGGGCGCTGACATAACCCGAAGGGCCCGCGGAAACCCAAAAAACAGAGGCACGTTCTAAGAAGCTCGAAAATCGGAAACAAACAAATTGTATTAGTTGAAATGGAAGCCAAGCGTGCGGGAATCTGAATTCACTTAGGACCATCGAACCATAGTTAGACTTTGTAATTGAGCAGCGAGCTTTGCGACTTAATTCGAAGCAGAACCTTATGATCGCTGTTTACTCTGGGACCAGCCCCACTCAACGTTATGATATCTAAAGGGGACTATTACGCCTGTCATGATTATCTAATGTGCTCAGGAGACACTCAGGTGCTGCCCAATAAAAACGATAAGGAAAGCTGTGTGTTAGCAACAGAGTAACAGCAAAGTTTTATTAATTTGCTCTCATTTCCCCACGCAGGCCAGCAATTAAACACAATTATCACCAGAGTAAGCAGGGTCACAATTAAGTGGAGCAGTGCGGCCAGCTAATTTGCATATCGGCTGATAAGGCTAGTACTAAATCGAGTAGGTAGATCGAATGCCAGTGCCAGCGCTTCAAATGAATGGCCGAAACTTGTAACGGCTCAGATTTATGTGGGTTCTGTCGGCAGGGGGCACTAAAGGCCGCGACACAAAGGTTGGGCCCTACCCTAAAGCAGATGAAGTGATTTCAGTCCGGCTCCAGCATAATTGAAATCTCTCAGCGCGCAAATCGAGAGTTAACTCGCCTGGAACCAAACGCGGAAAATCGCGCATACGCCGTGTGGAGCTCGCTGGCATTTCCGCAGCCTTCGCGCGCATTCCATTTAAATCAAATGCCAGAAAGATGCCCAAAACGTCTAGAGAATGACATCAACAGACGTATATAATCGGGCACAAACATAACCAAAATCTGTTTCAAGTAAAACCAACTAAATAACAGCACAGATCCAATAAAGATTCTATATGTTGTTGTTCAGGGTTAAGTGACGGCGTGGGTGACCAAGTTTCGACTTGGCAGCCATTTAACGCAGAAAAGACCCAAATAAAAAGCTCAGCGTAAAAATAAACAACAAAAACTAAGTAAATAAATATTCTATCATTTTTAGAAATGTATTTTAAGGCAGAAAGAAATGTGCAGAACCAAATAACTTAGGAATACATTTCGCAATATTTCTGGCTGAACTAGATATCCGTGCATATTCTTCCATGATTATTAATGCTAATTCGCATGAAAATGAAATACAAACCCGAATTGCTAAAACCTTCAATAATAATTAAAATGCTTGCGAACTAATTGGAAAACTATCCAACTATTTAGTTACAAAATATTAGAGTCTGAGGAGCCCTCAAATGTTTGTTTTCAACGCCCTCCATATAAACAAACTGCTACATCAAAGACTGATGGATCTCTGAACGAACTTGGGCGAAGCTGGAGAACGTTTCTTGGCCAAGATCTGGCATTTGGCCAACGGCGGGCAAAAGTCAAGTAATTTTCCTGCAATTAGCCTTGGACAGAGCGGTTAAGCTTCAGCTTAATTTATGTTTTAATGCTTTTTGGGGTCACCAATTTGCCTCACGAAAATAGCAAACGAAACATGTTTCTGCCTCTGGGCGCAGTTGTCATGGCATTATAGTTAATGTCTCCCGATCCCTTTACTCACAGCATAGAGAATATCCCAGAGGAGGGCAAAGCCCTTCAACACGTTTGTGGAACAGGCCATTTTGTTCAGTGTAGTATATTTAAAGGAGTGAAAATATATATTTGTTGTGTGTCAGGTACTCTTATTATTCTTAACACTTGGCAACTCGCGCTTGTTGACAGTTGGAAAATATCTATATTGATTCTAACGGTTACTGCGGTTACCCAAAACCCGGTTCATGTTCACCGCTCGAATGTTAACTGAAAACTGTTCCGACCGTTCCGACGTTGTTGATAGCGCGAAAAGCGTTTGGCAAGCCAAACGGCGGGAAACGGAACGAAAGCTTCGGTCCAATTGGAATCGGAACGCTTGGCCGCAAAAACGCGAAATGTTTTTTGGCTCAACAAAATATTTACGTATATATGTTCGTTAGCGGGTACACATAAACAGAAATAGATGACGAACTATTTGAATAAAATAAGAGAGAAGCTTTGGCCTATGATTTTAATACACTTAAAAAAAAGGGTCAACTGAATACGAGAATAACAATGCAAACTCGGTGTTTCCAAGAACTTTTCAAAACCAATAGAGCCTATAGATACCCTCTTGCATTTCTTATACCAAAGGAAAAAACAAGTATTTTGTATATAATTTTAATATTAAATAGTTTTTTTTTATATATATTTGATTTATTTATAAAAAAAACTTTTTTACAAAAACCTGTTACCTATATCTACTTTGGGAATTATTTGGATTTTTGAAAACATTTCATTTGTTCAAGTAGCGACAAAAATTTGGAAAATATATACATCATAGATACGATTATAGATATTGAAACAATGCAATTAATACAATTTATTTGGAATCTTTATGTTTTTTTTAGCTACAGCGGAATTTGGTTTAGCAATGTTTTGAATTCCAAAAGCACCACACTGTGTTTGCAACCATACGCGCAGGTTTTGTATAAATATTATATAGGGAAATAAACAACAAAAACACAAGCGTACGATAAGCGATTTTGGATCGATAAATAGCACAATCTTCCACAAATCAAATGTGTGATACAATTTTAATAAATATTTAGGTTACACAGGTAAGGTAAATGAAAACACGAGTACACTCACAGTTTACCTTTGCTAACCAAGAAAAATGAATATCATAAAAATCGCCATGTGGTTCGGTACTTGGGAAATACAAAACAAATATATTTTTGACTGGGTTTTGACTCATTTATTTAGAAATATCTTTTAATAAATAATATAAAACTATTTTACCTTCTTAACAATATTCGTGAGTTGTTGTTGTTGCTTTGTGTGTTTTCACAGAAATCAGTGTGTGAGTAAGGTTAAACATCATTAAAGTGCTGGTAACGAGAGAGTTTCAATTTCGAAAGTTCAACAGCAGACTTTCCCTTCAGTCTTGCACCCAAGACTTGCCAAGCCATTTCAAAATAGAGTAATAGAGTAATGTTTTGCAAATTTAACAAGTTGACTGCATCTCCAGTTGAGTATGTGGTGTTTTATAGTCCTAAAAGTACGAACGACGGGCATCGTTGCGAATGCTGTTGCAAAGGCGGCAGGAGATGACACTCAGCAGGAGCTGAAAAGCAGGAAGAGATTTTGTAACGCAATAGTTTAGAAGCAAGACTCGGGGGAGCTTACCTCGAGTCCGATGAGCACGATGGCCAGGATGTTGAATATGTGGATCAAGTGCATCCAGTAGTTCTCGAACTCCACCCGGCAGCCGGTGCGGATTAGGTTCTCGGGCTTACTCTTGTCGTGGTTCTGGAAACAGGTATCCGGAGGCAGGCGTCCGTTGATTATGTAGTCCTGAGGGCTGCCACGACCACAGCACTGGAACTGTATGGAGAGGGAGGGAGGGAGTAGATGGTTGGAATTAGGTCGCTCTCGAATCGTTCCCTGCTCTACTCACCCAGTTTTGGTAGAGCGACATGGCTCCGGGATTGTTCAGCTCCTCCTCCCACGTCGACTCCAGAGAGTTGGCCAGGTTGGAGGCCACCGACTTCTCCTGGGTAAACAGCAAGTAGACGACGGCGAACTGGGCCACAATGACCAGGCAGAGGAAAACAATGAACTGTGGGAAGAGTAACCACTGTTGGACAAATGTTTGGTGGGATGGGTGCATCTGAAACTCACTGTGACTGTGCAGCACACATTCTCCCGCCAGGCGGACAGGTATCCCCAAAGCACCACCACCAGGGCAGCCACTCCGAGTGCCACGTAGGCGTACGCCGATAGCTGTCCGACTTCGTTCAGATCGTAGGACACCACCACATAAAGGCCAAACGATATCAGCACCAAGGCCAGCAACTGTAATGAGAAATTGATTATCATTTTCTGGGAATTTCAATGCGTTTGCAGAAGAGCGTTACCCTTATATACTCTTGTAATTGGTTTATCCTTATATTTTTGTAACAACAACAAACTTAACTTAACGACAGTTTTCTATTTTTACAACAAATTATTGCAGAATAACAACGATTGCTTTTTAATGACATTTAAACTGATGGTGTTGGCTATCCAAAATAACTGGCTTTTAAATGGTCCTTGAAAACAATCGGACCGGTTTGAAAATTTTAAATGATATCCTTGCGGTCACAATCCTTCTTTTACAAGTCTGCCAATTGGCTTTCTAATGCTTTTGTCTATAAGAATGCCTTCAACAGCAGTATGAAATCCCTAGAATTTTCAGGACCAATTGTGACGTCTAGTTCCACTCTCAGCGTTTTTGACCTCGCACAAGTTCTTTAGCAATGGACCTAATCGGGGGCGGCCCGCAGACTAGCCCGTCTGGCGTCAGGGATAGACGCCAAGTAAATTGGCGGGATTCGGGAGTGGGGAATCGGGTCGGGAAAGCCAGAGTGGCGCCCACAGGAAGGTCACCCGCGCCAAACGATTCCGACAGGATGGCGAACACAGACAAGGTCACTGATTGCTATTCATATCCGATAGCGAAGCGCGATGTGCAGCTTGTTTGCAAACGTTATTGTTTGAGTCAACTTAAATTATTCACGATTGGTGTATGCTGTCGCAAGGGATTATTTTAGAGAGTGACGTAATAGTCTTAACCATCGATGAGGCAGTTGAAGTGACGGAAAAACAATGAATAATACTCTTCCTTTGCAATCTCTATGACGGTGCCACCCAACGACATCAACTGATTTATCTGGAGTCATGACTAACATTTTGGGCGGGACATCGGAGCACGCATAATATCGATTGCCAATGCAAACTGGATGGGCTGATGGACACGCCGATCGCATTATATATGCAACGACCGCCGGTGGCATCTGTTCCTTCTCACCAGTGATGGTAATTAAGTGGTATAAATAAACCAACAAACTGTTATGGGGGGAACGGGTTTGCTATAAGAAGAATAGACTGGGAACACATGTCGTGGGTTCCCATGATACCAAGATACGCCATGTGTGCAGACTCTTAATGTGTGCAACTTGATAAGCAATCAGACAAACATATGCGATCATTGCGAAATCGAATCAAGTGGTCATTGTCCGTAATTTTTGTTTACAACGCCTCAATTGCCGTAATGGCTGGTGTGGGCTATCTGGAAGGTGGGCGGCTAACTAGCGAAAGTTACTCACGGAGCAAAGTACGTCCAGGGCGTAAACAACCAGCTTCACACTCGACGTGGACGACATGGCGGATTCTGGTCCTCCGATTCCGGGGTCTGGATGCCTTGAATTCCTGGAAAGCCGCCTAAAATGGAGAGCGAGCTGCCGCGAAACTTGTATTTAGTAGTCTTCGCCTATATATAAAAGCTCCACGCAATGAGATCACTGCTCGCTCTCTGGGTCTCTGGCCGATGTTGAAGTGCCCTGGAAGATCAGCGGTTCCAAGGCGATTTTTCTTCAATTAACAACGTGTGCCGTTGACACCAATGCTGGGAAATCAGCGAAGGCACTTTTCCGCAGCGAGCGGAAAGCTAATGACTCATTGGCGGCCCTACCTTCGGATCAGATGCGGTTGCTTCGACGCCTCAACTTAGAATAAGCATAAGGTAGTCTCAACGGATCCGTCAGTCCATTATTGCGCACCGCAGTGAGTGCGAGTGAAAGGGTGTTTCATCGTGAGTGCGAAAGAAACCGAAATATAGTTGTTGTTTAACCCTTATGGGGTGCATAGGACTTCAAGTGGCCTTAGTCAATCACCCCACCATCAGATGAGGCGCTTTTTTCAACTTGCTTCACAGAAACTTAATATGAGACAACGTTTTCCCAAGCGCGTTAATTTTTTGAGAGAACCCGAGAGAGCCACGAAAACAATTTTGCACCCAACAAAACTACATACCTTATACTCATTTTGCCATGATTTCTCTCTTCTGTCATCCGACGTGCCCTCAGTTCTCTAGAGCTTTTTGATTGAGCTTTTACCCGCAAGCAAGTGAGTTGCCAGACAACCAGGAAAAGGAAACTGGTCGCGACCACAGTTTTTGATTATGACTTACAAGTTTCAGTTTAGTTGTAACGCTAGAAAATTAAGTTGGTTATTATATGTTAATTATAAATACATAATTATTATTTAGTATTTTGTGTTTCCTTTGCTTTAAAAACAATCCGGATTTCAACGCTCCACACAATTGTTTTTATAAACACCTTTTAAACAAAGATATTTTTGAAATTACCTTTGAAAATAGTACATTTTATCTTTGGTTAGTTAGGATATTTGACTAGTATACATACCACTATATAAGCACATATGTATGTATAAAGCAGAGGACTGTCAAACTTACCACAAATTCGACGTAGTACGAAAAAACAACGTACATTGTGGATAAACTAAAAGCTGATCGAAAATAATAATACCACTACAATACTTGTGTACATATTTATATTTACCCTCCAAATAAGCAGATGTAATTGCTTCGATAGCACCAAATTGAACTCTATTTCTCAGGCAAAGTCCTATAGTCCACACAATGTAAATAGTGTTTATGGAAATAGACACGAAGCCCCAAGAGAATAGTACGATCTTTGTCTAAAGTTTAAAATAATAATTAATTAATATGCTAGTACAGAATAGTATTGCAGAATACCTGGGACCTGAAACAGACTAAAACTAGACCATAAGCTGAGTTAAACAATTGGTAAAATCCAAGGAGGGCCCACAGATCTTCACATCCTGAAATAAGCATATTTCAAAGGGTATAGGGATATTTAAGTATCCTTTAACATACCTTCATTTATTACGTTACTCAACCCGGAAAGAAGTATAGAGGACACCTAAAAATGTTTACTTCAAGTTTGTATAAATTATATTATATATATTTAACACACACACACCAAACCTAAATTTAAAATCGTAAAAGCAGAATGTAATAGAATGACGATGATCCTACACATGGCGCAAGACTAAATTGCAGAACTACAAAGTAAAAGAACTACCCCTAAATTATCATATTGCATTAAGGCCACTAAAAGTCCTTACTTAACTTAATAGCCGAAGTATTGAGAATGTTGAATTAATCGGATTAGGGTAATATATTATATATTCAGAAGTGAAAGAGACCATTTAAACTCCATAAAGTACATCCATATGTTCGTGATCACCGTCTCCTGGTGAGTCAGTGGTCGTCAGAGTCGCCTAACAATTAAAAGTAGTTTAAGAGCTGAATAAAAGTAAATTTTGTAAATTTTAATATTCAAATTTGTTTTGTTGAAATTGCACAAAAAACTAGTCCTTGTTAAAAAAAGGGGTAAATTAAAAACTATACGCAAAGTGCAAACTATACCCTAACTATTAAAAGTGCAGCGCTGAAACACGAAGTTATTCCTTATTTTTTAAAAGAACTAAATAAGTTTTAAACCGTTTATATTAAAAATATATTATATTTGTAAAGCTTGGAAAGAAACAAATAATATCTAAACGAAAACTAGCTTCTGTAAGTTAGTTTAGTTTAGACTATAACTCATTAAATAATCTTTCATGATTGGTCCTGTCTCCAACTACAGCAAAGCTTGTTTTCTGTCTTAAGAATTTTTGAATGAAATCCTATGACTTAATAATTTCATATTCTTAAATCGTAAAAAACACAATATATTAAGTAATGTACTTTTATGTTTAAAACATCGTCCAAGACATAGGTTATTTTAAGCGATAAATATATGCAAGTATTAGGAAACTGAACTCGCACCAACAAGCTTACAATGAAACTTCGAAGGATCAAATCAAGGAATAACAAAGCTATTATACAGAGCCACGTCATAAAAATAGAAGTACTCTAGTAGTCACCATTGCATAGATAAAACAGGTTCAAAGTGAACTATTCCACTATGCTAATTTTGGTTAATGTAACATTATTTTTTCCAAACTTAGTAAAATTGTATAATTAGGGGCACGCGTGTATTAATGTGAACTCAATTATTTTTAAGTACGGGAAATTTGTTTCATTAAATTTCCTTGCACTCATGGGAGAACTGCATGGGCTATATAATTGGTTAGCTATGTACTGGAAAATGTGTAAATAAGACTATATAGATTAGTCTAGCCACCCGAATTATACCCTTTGCCAGTGTATACAAATATGAAGTAGTCTCCCCCATTGTCATGGAAACATAAAGACATAACAAAAACAGTCTAAAGGAGACTCCTCTAATAGAGGGTTGAATTCCACTGTAAGGACCTCAGTAATAACACTAGCACAATGACTTTGTTATATAAATACGTAGTAAATGCTTTATTTATAAGATTTGTATGCAATTCGAGCTCTTATTGATTTGCGCATTTCCAAATTTAAATCTTACCAGGAGATTCTCATTACTTGAATAAATATTTTTCTTTTTAATTTTCTTTCGCTCGGGGATTTTCAACAGTTTATAGATTATATGCTTAATTTTAAACAAAGATACCATTGTTAACGTGTTTATTTGAATATTTCCTGGGGTTTCGGTTTTAACAAGTAAATGTTTGTACAAAGGCTTTGGAAATTGCTTTGTCTGCTCGCTCGGTAGGTAAAAATCGAGTTATACCAATAAAACATAGCATATAAAAATTGTAAGCGTTTCATATCGCCTTAAACTAAGCTTTTTCTCGTTTTCTCCATGACAAGTGTCCATCTAAATGGCATACTTCAAATTATTATTGTTTATTCCTTTGTGTAGGTGCGTTCAACGACTGTAAAATTTAATGAGAATGTGAGGAGTGTGTGCTGTTGGATGCGGGTGTGCCTCTCGATGTGGGTGATGGGCGCACGTCTCCTTAGTAGGCGTTCCGGCGCTTGTAGTTGCGCACGTTGTTGGCCAGGCAACAGGCGAAGATGAACCCGATCAGCTGAAAGGGTAATTCGGTTAATAAGTGGGTTAGGTTAATAAGCCCATATCAACTAGCGGACTAGTCCTCACCTCCACTGCAATGAGACCGATGCCCACATATTTGGTGTTGTCAGTGCCAGCGGACATAAGGTCGACGAACTTTCCACGGCATCCTCCGTAAACGTTAAGCGGGTTCAGGCAGGTGCCTTCGCAGCAGCTGCTCGGCAGAGCTTGGCCCTTGGCGATGTAGTCCAGAGAAGAGGATGCTCCGCAGCAGTGCAACTGGAACCAGAGCACCAATGTTAAATACGTAAAGTTTTTGGCTTACTTCAGGGCACTTACCGATTTCTGGATGGCATCAAAGACACCTCCCTCCTGCGCAGTGTCCGACTTCCAGGCGTTGTCAATGACGTCGCCCATGGTCTTATCGAACTTGTCCTTGTTGGAGAAGAGGAGCACGACCAGCGTCAGCTGCAGGATCAGCAGGATCAGCAAGAAGACGGCATAGCTCATGGTCATGCACACGGACTCGCGAATGGCGCCGCAGCAGCCGAGGAACGAGATGAACACCACGATCGATCCCAAGCTGATCAGCACGATCGGCATGAGAGCCTGTGGGGGGAAGCCCACCTGTCCATTGACCTCGATTGTTCCGATGCTCTTTAGGATCAGCACGCCATAAACAATACCCAAAATGCCGATGACCTAAGTGCGGAGAAGAGATCGGTGGTTAGACGAATGAACTTAGGTAATTTTAAGAATGTAAGTAATGAAAGTCGTGAAGGACACACATCTATGAAACGGACAGAGGCTTTAGAACTCGATTTGCCGTTCTGTAGCGAAATTAATGAACCACAATCGGTCAAAGAGAAGGCAAACATCAGATGCATCAGATAAACAGTGCAGTTGCACATTCAACGAACAGCTCTAAATATAGTTCAAATTAATCAGCTCGCTCTCGTTTGTTTTAATTGAAAGTGCCGGAGTGGAAGAACTTTCGCAATTACCATGCTAAAAAGACTTAATTACCACAGAACCCTGGAGCTGACCTCAGGGATTTCAAGCTGGCCCAGGCACGCCATCAGCAGCGGATGGCTGATGATAATTAAAATTAGTAACCGCGTTACGTAATGCCCGACAACTTGACTACCAACGCGATATTGGTCCAAAAGTATTTGCTGGCCAAACAATGGAGAGGCCTTCCGATCCGATCCGATTAGATAAGGAATCTTGAGGCAGCCCGAGATGAGCTCCGGGAACCGAGAGCCGCCTCCCGTGACATTCGCACATGACAGTGCCGTAAAAATCTCGACAAGGCCCGTGGTGCATTGTAGTTTCTGGGCTTTGCCGAGGTTGAGAGACTCCAGACAATGCAAATTAACTTTGATCTTTCGGCAGCGACGACTGCCCGACTTGCAGCCCCAATTGCCCGGCCATCAATTGAATTTGCTTGATTTCATTATGTGCACATGATGCTCGCGGTTACTGTGTCTGTATTTATACGATACATATCTACGGGGTGTGTGGGCTGGCTGCCCGTAGTTCCACAGATTTAGAATTCGAGCGGCTGTGCGCGAAGAGCTTTGAATGTGTTTGTGGGCGGGGCGGAGGCGGCTGGATTTGATTCCATGTCAAAATTGACCCAAAAATATTCAAAAATCCGAACAAAAGAAAGCAAAGTTCCGCCACTCTGCTAATTGTTCCACTTTGGCAGCACCAATAAACAAAACGCTGCACTGAAACAACAGTTTTCGTTTTGAAACCTGTTTGCAGCCGCCAACTTTTCCTCTCCAGCTTTTACTTGTGTTAGCCCGATTTCAGCTAACGAGGACATTACACAATCCACATAAACATGGCCGAGACAATGCTGTCGGCCACATTCCGCTCCAAGCTGTCGACGACAGCTTCAATGACGTCACACTGAAATGAAAATCTAATGCAAATTGCTTTTGCGCATAGCAAATAGCTGAATGTGCGGAGCAAGGGTCTGAGATCATAATACCGACCAAAAAATAAAATTAAGCGGAAAACAACCCTCGAAGGAAAGGAAAATAGTTGGAAGTTTGCGTACCGCAATAAAGAGATAGATATGCGAATATATATTTATTTGAGTGGCGACCACACCCAGAGCTGCGAATTGCCTTGCTTGGCGCCAAACTGCCTGCATCCTCAAAGCGAACAAGTGAAACGGACGTGACGACATATAAAAATATAGTTTAGCAGGCGATTTAGTTAGGCGGTATGAAATTACCCGACGAGCAACAGGACAAATGCGTGTTGGGAATGTGTAGTTTCAAGATTGAAGTGTACAATTTAATTGTTCAAGTCATGCAATAGATATCTTTCAAGCCGACTCAGACAGAGAGGAAAGTACCCTAGAGCGATCAGTAGTTTTAGCTTTTTATTTTAAGTTACTACACATTTTATCAAATGTGACTATACTTTAATTCCACATAACAACCTAAATGGATCTGGAGTGAGAAGCAAACCCCCACACAATCGTCAGAGGTCTCAAGTCGTGTGGGTTGAATACTAATAATAGTAATGTATCATATGAATTCACAAATTGACACGTCATTGGGCAAAATCGCCACATTTCTCTCAATAACGAGTTTTGAACCAGCAAGACGGATAAGTCAATATTTACTCCTGAGTTGTTTGTTCGGTGCCTCATGGCACAGGAAACGGCAATCGACATTCCGAATGCAGGTCATTCAATACTTGGCCTTACGTTCATGGGCGGCACTGCACGCCCTTTTGGCAACAAGCAGCTGAGACTGACTTGTTGCGCTTATTATAGTAATACTGGTTTGTCATTCGGCATGCGAGATTCGTACGTGAGGTTCTAACTCGCATTTGAAGTGGTGTGGGGAATACTAAACCAGAGACTGTGGGAACTCAGACTTTGACAACAAAAATATAAGTACTTTCAGTCTTGGCCCAATTAAAATAGTAATATTTTATTCTATTCTATTTATTTTAAATCTTAGATCTAATGGAGATTTGTCATCTATTTTTACACCCCAGAGATTTTAATCATTATACAAAAATTTTTAGGACATGCATTTTTAAACACGTAGGTTTATTAATTTCACGGCTTTCCATTTGTTTTCGCCCTTTTATTATCAAGCTGCGAAATGCTGTTCAGGTTTTGTACTTGTTGCTGGTGTTTTTTCAAGCGTTGCGGCAGCTTTTTTCATTTCATGTGTATTGGTGCTCGGCGAGCTCTAAAAGCGGCTTGTTAATTTATTTGGCTTGTCTGTCAAGTGTGTTATGTACTCAGCTATATACTCGGGTGAAGCTGATAAATATCAAAACGGCAGACTGTAAGTGTAGACTATGTATAACAAAACTTCTGCTCCGCCAACCAGTTGTTTACTGTTGCCTTTGTTTTATCGCTCTTCTCTAGAGCAACAAGTTTTTATTTTCGTTCGTTCTTTGTGCTTTTCTGCTCATTTACCTACTTATATGCAGGTATGTTTGGGCCAACAAAAGCGGGCGAATAAAAAGCCCCAAAGGCGGCCATAAATCGCAGAAATTAACTAAGAAAATCTGGTAAGTTTTGAGACTAAGCCTTCGTAGGAAAAACCATTGTATATTTTCAATTTGTTTATACAATTTTGGAAGTAAATTGAATCAATACTCTGAAGTTGTATTTAAAATTGCTCTGTATTATACATAGTGAATAATAATAAAAAATGTTAATGACATTTTGACCGAAGGTGTATCACTTTTTATATTTATGATTCGTTTCGCTTCTCAGTTTGTTGATTTGACTTTGTGACTCACTTTGTGGTTATATGCAGGCGCCCTAATGAATGCTAAGTGTGCAAAATTTTATGAGCCTTGTACTGCTATTTGTTTTAATTATTATTTTAAGCACAGTTTAATGTTTTATTTTTTTTTTTATATACAATACTAGCGTTTGTGCCTGTGCGGATTTTGGTGAATCATTCAACCGCAAACAATTATACATCAGAAATGTGCCAAGTTTGGAAAATCGCTCTCGCATTAAGTAAACAATCGCTTCGAATTACACAAGCTTGAAAAATATAAGCTATGATTTTTCACATCCAGATAAACGCAAATCATCATTTTAAATAAATCATCTTCTCAAATTTCCACACACCTTTTAAAAAGAATTTTTTTTATGACGTTAATTACAATAACAAAATTGTAAACGATGTTTTTTCATCTATAATGCTAAGAGGAAATATAATCTTATTCTGAGTATATGAAAATCTTTGCAGAATTCACAGAACCATTGGGCTTAAGGCAACAGCAATTTGCGAATTCCTCTTGTCTGAGGCAAGCAAAATAAGGGTAAACTTCGCGGTATCGGGGAATCGCCTCAAAAGCAAAAAATCCAGTTGCTGAAATGGAAGCTGAATGGAAGCAGCGGCGATGACATCACCGAAGTTCAATACCGACTCTCGAGCAAAAGGCAAACAACAGAAAAGCACGAGTTCTCAGGGGCGTCTGAAATTACCGGCGGTTATTATTTAAGTGGATTTATCGGGGGACCCCACAACTCAGTATGCACGTTGCATATGCCATTCGACTGGGTTTATAGACTCGTATTTCAACAGCACTTTCGTAACAGTCGTGTCCCAATTTGGCTTTCACGCAACTCTTTCGTACCGGTTTTATATCGGATTCAGTTTCATTTTCGATGGCTATTAACTAGATGTTCAAACTTTTTGGCTTTATACTCACCGACACAATGGTGTTGAATATGAAGAGGATGTATTTGACCAGAGATGTGCCGCAGTCCATGTTGATGAGTTTTTACTGTACCGTCTGGAATTAGTGGAAACGGAAAGAGCGAAAATTAATTAACTGAGCTAAAACGGGTTTACAAATTAAGCAATTTCACAGAATTAACTCTTTAATTGTCAAATAAACAAACATCCGGAAATATACATATGCAATGCTTGGTAACGCGAGATAAATCAGGGAGACTATTTAAACAGCCAATTACGATAAGGATTTATTAAAGCATCCATTATCGCGCCGCTTTCTTTGGCGTCCTTCGGAATTCGTTGCCCGGGCAACAACAAAGGCGAATGAAAACACAAAAGGCGCACACAGAATGCAACTTTTCCACAACAGCAACAACAGCGAAGATGGGGAGTCAATGGGGCTCGAAGATTCAAGTGGAAAATAAGAAAAGTTCACTGCACTCAGACAAGGAGAAGAAGAAGAAACCGGCATTGTTCTCGTAATTTCGTACAATTTTCTTCCGCTTTTCACACATTTTCTGTCGTACTACGCAGTCTTTTGTTTTCGTGTCCTTTTTTTTGCAACCACTTATTCAGCGTTCAGCATCTGAATGTTTTAATCCCGCCGATAGATCAAAGAAAATATAAAAAACGTCTACCAATTTCCGCTGACACTTCGCTTAATCAAATTCCGAGAATCGCACTATTTTTAATTAATTTAAACACGCATCATTACCTTCGTCTCTAAATTATTTCCAAATTAAATTCCACCGAAATGCGCGTCCGTTCAAGTCGAGCAACTTTTTTTTAATCAGTGTGACCGTGTCGGGAGCTGTCTTATATGCCGTCTGCGAACCTTTAAGATTCCAAAAATCCTAAAAAAGCCAACTTTAACAAGCGTGTACGGAAACCATGGAATCTAACTTTGATAAAACGAATGGCTTAATACATTGCTTTGACACCCAACATCTTTTAACATGTAGAATATTTTAAATAAAAGATGTAATGAAAAGGAACCTTTTTTTTATGTTAACTACAAACATAAAGTAATAAGTATAGATAAATATATATAACATAAACATTTTTGCCTCTTGCAATAGATAAACCACATTTATAATTATAAATTCATTCACAAATCTTTAACTTCTGTAGCTGCCGACATTAACTTTACAATGGTTCTGGTTCCTTACAATTTATTTTTTAAACTTCAGACGAATTTTGTCTTTTACCTGCATACGACAAAAAATATTCGAAAGTCGTTTTTCTTGAACGAAAGTACTTTATTTATACAAAACTTATGTAACCTTTTAATTGACTTGAATTGAATTACAAATCTTGCCACAATGGTCCGTTAAGGAAAAGACTTCAAAAATATTTATTAGCTCTAAAGCATATGACGTATCTGAATTGCTTTGCAGAATGTAAATTCCAAGAAAAGCTAATTCAAGATCAAAATTAATTAAGAACAGCAATTTTAGAACTTTAAAATTAACCTAAATTCGGCTTCCTTAAATGGGCACCAATGCAACTCATATAATATAACATACTTTTCGGCTTAAAAGTACAAAAAAAACCCCTGTTATCACCGGGTGCCACAGAAATTTCAGCTTGTCAAAGCTTTCCGCGATAGTGAATCCAGTAATAAGTAATTGCCATGCAGTGAACTTTTTTAGTTACGACCTAACAACGAAACAATACCCATCGAATAATACAGTTTTCATTTTGAACCCGACTGGAGTTAAAAAAAGTTTGTGCAATGGATTGTGGCGGAGTGTTTGTGAAATATGTGCTATTTATTTTCAATATACTGTTTGTGGTAAGAATAATTTCCCAATAGATACAAAGATCACAATTAGTCAGTTGTTAGTTGTGGAGAAGGCAATATCTTATCTGCAAATGACAAATAAACTCTTCAAGCTTAAAATTTTTGCGTGTACCTCCCGATACATACTTCTATTGAAAGTTATCTTATCAAAAAAAAAACAACGGTATACAAGGGGGTACAATGGGAAGAAATGGTTAAAAAGCGTTGCGTTCTTTAAATAAATCATCGCATGCCAGTGCCGACCGTAATTACGGCTAATGAGGTGAAACAGTTGTCGGAAAACACACTGTACTCGAAAAAGATAACGGCATGAGTAATACGATCGCATACAGTATTCAGAGGGGGATCCACAAGATCTAGGATGTTGTGATTAAATTTTCTAAATGTAATTAAACCCAGAAATGACTCCTTTGATTCCTGAAAAATTCTAAATAATTAGCTTAGAGTAAGTAAAATAAATCAGGACAATTTACAATAACACCTCAATGTAGTTTTATAATTTAAAATATTATAATCGTTGTGGTCTCTAAAATAAAGAACAGAATTTTTTTGCGGTATGCGTTTGTCAGTAATCTATATATGTACATAGTACACACAATTAAATCCCATATTAAAAGTGAGCTTTTTCTCATGTGAAGTTCCCGCAGCGATCGACAGTAAAACCTGGGCGGGGGAGGTTGTTACTCAATGGGCCTGAATCACCACCACTGCTATCAGAGACATTGACTAACATAGCTAATTCCTGGTTTCCAATTGTAGATATGCGGCATTTTGCTCATCACGTTCGGCTCCATTATGGTGTCCACCATAAAGGACTTCTCGAACGTCGGCGAGACCTTCACGGCCAACAGCGTGGCCATCATCATCCTGGTCCTCGGCTGCCTCATCTTCCTGGTGGCCTTCATGGGCTGCTGCGGAGCCATTCGCGAGAATGCCTGTGCCCTGTCCACGGTGGGTTGACTCCCAATGACTCCTCCTCGAATCAGAATCCCTTGGACTTACTTTACCCTTTGTTTCAGTACTCCGCCATCATGATGGTGCTGCTGATCAGCCAGCTGGCTTTGATAATCTACGTGTGGGTGGACCATGTGCAGATCCAGCAGTCCCTGGAGAAGATTGTGCAGACCATTTGGGAGCAGCGCAAGACAGACGCTCTTCTCATGGACACTCTGCAGAGATCCGTAAGTATCATACTATATAATATTATAGAAATCCCCTTCTGAATCTGAGATGTAATAACTGTGTGCATGTTTTTCCTATTCCAGTTCAAGTGCTGCGGTCTGAATGGCTTCGCTGATTACGGCCTTACCTATCCCGCCTCCTGCTGCGACTCCCCCTCCAACGGAACTTGCGCCATCAGCCAAGTTATGACGCGATCCAGTTGCCTGAAGGCGGTCGACTCGTTCTGGGACACCAACGTTAACATCATCAAGTACGCTGGACTGGGCGTGACCGCTGTGGAGGTATTTGCAACTCAGAACTTTTCAAACTCAAACAGCCATCCTTACCATTGAAATATCTCCTAGCTCGTGGCCTTTATTTTCGCTTGCTGCCTGGCCAACCAGACCCGCAACTCCCAGAGGCGACAGAACTACTAAGCGTTGGAGCCTCCGTTAATCTCAGTGGATAGTCGGGTCTTCAGCCTTTCACTTGGGTGCAAAAGTGATTTAAATATGGTGCTGGAAAGTATGCTGCAGAAATGTTTGCCAGGAGCTGCATACATCCTGCATTCGCCACTGATTAATCTAGTTTAAGATTATCTCCAAGGCCTTTAACAAAGTAAAAGTGAAGGAATCAATAACAAATAAAGATATGAAACAAACCAATATTTTTTTTTGAGTTAATTACGTTTTAGAAATGTTATTAGCTAGCTGTACATAAATTCTTGAATATGCAGCCAGCTTTTGTAGGTACCAATAAATCCTAATAAGAATACAAGTTCAAGTTACAAATTACCTTATTAGAAAAGGAGTTATTCAAAGCAGTTTTGTGGGACCACTGCTCTATTAATTGTGCGATATATCCGCTTTCACTGTCAAGATATGGTAGTTCCATTTAGGAGTTTAAGAGTATTATGTACAGGGACATCTCGATTATCTTGCAGATTGGTGCAATCAGTGGAATTTAAAGGTTGATCCGCCGAAAACAATTACCACGTGTTTTAACACAAATGCATACCGCTGCTGCCTGAAGGCTTAATTAACCATCGGAAGGAAATTACCTTGCCTTGAACCAAGCGCCAGTACCTTTTAACTTATGGAAAAAGTGGCCACAGAATTCAGCAATTCCGATGGTAAATAAATAAAATGTTTATATAAAACAAACGCTATCGTCAAGTGCACTTTACTATGTTAGGCAATGTCAATGGGCATCTGAATTTAAAAACTCGCCGTCCTTACAGGGTTATACTTATGTGAATACACAATTATGTATACTAGAAAGTATCATCGTAAAATAGTTAAAAGATCTCAGAAACTACAGGCTTATTGCACCAATCAAACCACACGTAAATAGCATTGTACATAAGTACATATCGACGCATTTCCGCGACTGTATCGTATGTCGCTTTTTTTCGAAATTGAGATTTTAATGCAAAATTGTTAGGCACCTAATGACCTACTACCCTGTGAAATATTATAACTGAAAGCCCTATAGTTCCGATAAAAATTAAGTTTCAATTTTATCGTATGTTACAATGTGCGGGCGAAATTATCGTATGTCCATACAAATTTGCATGGAAATACTGCAATCGCACAAAAATACCGAAATACAAAAACAAAGAAAAAGCTTCGCCTGTAAAATTTGATTTTTCTACATACGATACAGTCGCGGAAATGCGTCGATATTTTTTAACATTTTTTTACTGGAAATTTCCAGTGGGTTATCAACCCAAGATGAAAATCCCTTTCAGCTCCAACAACTCTGACAGCTCTCACTCTCTCACGCTCTCACTTAAAGGCAAAACGAGCGTAAGTAACAACAGCCACATTACAAGGACCAGAAGGACCAGAGCATCTTAATAACGTTGTCATAAACTAGAAATTCAAACAGTGGAACTGAAAACATTTCGATCAAAGTGTCAATTACCTTATATGAAAATCAAAGTAAAATGGGAGGATTTATAAAGTCACTTTTGAGCAATTTATCAATGCTCAGTTTGAAATCTTTCAGTGCAGCTATTTTTGTAGTCCACTGCAATTAGTCGTAAAAATGTAGCCTTTTCTTTGCTTATAAAGCTATGTCTGCTGTTAAATATTTTAAAGTGTACATATGTGCTAGCTTATTTCGTTAGGAACAAGTTTCAGAACAATTAAACAGTAAATATTTACGATCTCTTAAATGCTGCTGTTACGGAATTAAATCAAAAATAATCAAATAGTAAAAAGGATTATTTAAACCTTACGCAATAACAAGTCTTGCGCAAATATTTAAACGTGCGCCCAAAAGCACACTACGCAACCTGAGAATACGATAGCAGGTCTTTAATTTAAGCTCAGCTATGTGCGTGCAAGTTATCCAACCATGAAACCAGGCCACTTACGGCTTTTATAAAAAATATTTTCAAACTCTGCATTCCTGTTGTCTTTGGCTTTGAGGCCCGATCTTAGTTCCCCAGCTAAGCTAAACAAATCAAATCTAAAGTAAACATCAGCTTCCGTTTGAAGCGCAATCAATTGCGCCGTTTGAGTTTCAAGTCCCCACCAAATTGCATCGGTCAGCATAATTGAATTTCACAATAAGATGCGACAGTTTCACCTTAAGCTTTTATTCTAAACAAAAATTGGAGTTCGAAAAACTCAAAGAAGAAAAGCACCTGGCCGAGGTTTATTGGAGCCGATTTAAAATTTAAGCAGCAGTCCTGTTCAGATCGGCATCGCGATCAGTTATCTCTGTTAAGAAAGTGTCTTGTGTGAAACTGTATTAAAAGATAAAAGGTTTATCACCGAAATAAGTATATATAAAAAATAAAATATATTTTTTTAAATTCACCAACAAGATAAAATTTAATTTGCATCCGTGTGCGCGAGTTATAGTATCCGCCTAGGGGTCCAAGTGGAATTGTGGTAACTGCTAGGATTCGGGTCGCCCAAAATAATATTTGGTATTTCCGAAATTATAATTCTTAAGAATGTTTGAAAATAAGACTTTAGCCTTTGAGTTTATTTTCTAGACTCATTCGTATATTGAGTACATTCTTATATACTAGTACATAAATGCTTATACATTAATACAAAGTGAAATAAAAGTGTTTATGCATAACTCTGTTGAAGTGGCTGATCGTGTCAACTTTCTGTGGCGAAGTGGTTCAACGATTTCGAGTGGTTTTGGGCATCCTGTTGCAGTGTCAGCATTACATGGGTTGGGCAACGATTCCAGTGGGTCGTTGACTGACTTGGGCTATGTTTATAGATTGCAACATAGTTGCATACATAAGTGTATATGTGTGGCCACTAGTCAGTGTACCATTCCTAGGGCAGCTCTGGGTGGTTTGGCCACAGGCTCGTTGCCTTCCGACTGGTCGGTAACTCCTCCCCTCCTGGATTGAAGTGATGGCCATAACGAAGGAGTGGATGTCCCGAAACTCGGATCCGGTATAGTAGCGAATACAATTTTTCTCTTTGTGCTGATCAAAAGAAGTGTTGCTAAATTCCAACTAATAGTATTAAATATATAGCTCTAAAATTAGTAGTTGTAAACTTTTTCCAGTAGATAATTGAGTTGGTAGCGTTGATTTATCTTAGATTCATTTTGTGTAAGTTAATGTCATAAATGTTTTCAGTAAAGTTGATATTTTGAATGATAGGGATGGTAGCTTCTATTTTTTCTTCGAATTTTCACATATCTTTATCGTAGGGAATTTGGTTAATGTATCCCTCACAATTATTGAAAGTACAATTAGATTCGATGGTAGTGTTAATTGTGTTTAAAATTAATATGTGTGCTGTGTCTCTGACTTTACATTTGGTAGTGTTTAACGAGAGTATACTAGCTAAACATTCAGTATTAACGTTATCTTGGGTTTAAATCGAATTTTCACATATGAAATATTTGTAAACTCTATTACAGTGTTTCCCAAACTTGTCGGGACCGCGACCCATCTACACACAAAATTTCAAGATCTATATGGCAATTAGTACCCACCAAAAATTAGGGAAATACTGCTCTATTACATTTGTTCGTGAAATAGTATACTTCTTTCGAATTAAGATATGCCATATAATTAGGTTATATTATGAATTTAGGTTCGTTTATGGGTAAAGGAATAATGTCTAATAATGTCTTGTTTAAAAGTAGATATCCTTATTCTAAAATTTATCTTAGTTCCGATCAGAAATGTGTCTAGTTTTAATATTTCGAATATGTGTTCGTCTGACAAATTAAGTAGATCTGAATCGTTTATTTCTTGTCTAGTTAATTCTTGTTCGGATACAATGAAGGTTGGTACGATTTTTAATTTGGCTAATAACAAACTTTCTTCGATATTACTTAAATAGTTTTATAATACATCTATATTCATATTAATTCTAGATATATATTGAATTGTATGTTATATTTGGTGTTCCGAATTTATATTATAGTTTTAAAAATAGCCTTTTGGAGTTCTTCAAGAAGAGGTTAATTATCTGTTGTTCCTTGTTGATGTGTTCTGTAATATTCTGAAATCTGCCCTGAATATCATTATTAAATACTTCCTGCATGTTAGTCTTCAATGTTATTTCTTTTTGATTTTCTGTAGTTGTTTTTAATTATTTATTCGTCTAAGTTCCCTGTCCCTACCTTAATAGTCCACGTCTCTGTCTTTTCTTGGGTAACAACATTTCTACTCTGTTTTTTTAGTGGTTGAAGTTACGTTATCATTTCCCTTATTAATTGCTCTTTCGAAATTTACCACAATATCTAAAAAGTCTTGCAAGTTAATTATGTGTGTGAGATATTTATATGATTGTACGATCTTCTCTTGACCTAAATTTATCTTAAGCAAAGGGGTGTCGTTTCCTAATTGTTGGTCTTTAAAGTCTTGGTCTGCGATAAGCGTGAATCTGTAAGACCAATGGGTATTGGGTTCGTTTTAATTTTATTTTTGATTTTGGCTTTATGTAATTTTTGGGTTCTTGTTGAAATTAGTGTAATTTTGTTGTCCTTTAAAACTCTGTGTTTTGAGAAAGGAGGGGTTATTTGATTTCTTCAGTTTCCTTTCATGTATATTATATCGTCTGGATTAACTGAGGTTGGTTGGGTTCTGTGTTCATTTAATTTTTTAATTCTTTAATTAATTTTTTCTTTCGTTCGTTTTTGTAGGTAGTCGTGTTCTGTGTTATAATTGATCTGTCTATTGAAAATATGTGGTATCTATTATAGTCTCTGTCTTGATACTGGTTATACCCTCTGTTTTGATATTGGCTTTGGTTTGTCCTGAAACGGTCGGCTCGCCTGCTTGGTTGCTTATTTTGTGCCAACTGTGTGGCTTTTTCAGTAAAATACAAATTTCGTTCTTTAATTGCTCTTTCGTAGGCTTCCTCTAGCCCTGCCGGTCTGAAGGCTCGGACTTTGGCGCCTAGATTTCCCCTCAGTCCCGCAAGGAATGTCGTCAAGCAAGTTTGAGATACAATTTTTTGTCTGACTCTAATTGCCACTGGTTCAGTTTCTTCGGTTTGGATTATTGTGAACAGTGCTAATTTGATTTTAGAGATTTGGTCATAAGATCTTTGCAAAGACAACTGTTTTCGTCTTAAATTATATAACTCCGTCATTAATGTTTCTTCGTCTCTTCTATCCCTACAGTGTCTGATTAAGGCGTCCCTAATCTCGTCCCAAATAAGTCCGGCTCCTGACGCAATAACTACCGCGTTCGCCTTTCCTTCTATCTTTTGCCTGATTGCTCTAAGTAACATTCGGCCATACGGTGTTTGGTCCGTGCCTCTGATCATTAATATTATCTCTTCTACATTAGTGATGAACTCGTTCAGAGTGAACGGGTCCCCTGAATACGGAGGTAAGAAACGGATTGGATCCGGAATCCTCATTGAAGAGAACAATTCGGCAGGATTGACAACCGCGTTGTTGGGGTGAGAAGGTGAGGAATTGGTCCTAGAATTCATGGTCGGATGTGAAGGGGTAATTATAGGTCTTAAGGACAGAGAATTTGCTTGAGAGATTTGTTCGCTTTCGGTTTGTTTTTTTACAACCTCTTCTCTCTCTTTCGAAATATTAGGCATTAAATTAATTTATTTTTTACGTAGGAAGAAACAAGTTTGTTCTATAGTATTGTTATGATAATATAAATCTTAAAATTAAAATGTATATTGTACTTATGTGTCGTAATTTTGTGTTGGCGCGTGGCTTGTGTAGTAGTGTGGTCCCTCAGGAGTTTTACTTTTGTGAAATTACCTGTGGATAATAAATTTATATTTGTCTACTTTGTTTTGGTTTGAAATAGAATCTCAACTGATGTATAATCGTATAAGGTTATTTGTAATAGAAGATTTTTGTTTAAAGTTTGTATATGAAGAACTCAAGTGCCAACTGAAACCAGCTTTCCATGAAATTCGCTTGAATTTCTTGTTGCTGAACACCCTTTTCAAAACACGCCATGGGATTGTAAGGATTGTTTCGTGAAAAAGTGGAACACTTCTATTGTTTCATACAATTAGTATTTTCTTTTCTCTTCTTTTCTTTTCTTTTCTCTTTTCTTTTTGAGAGAAAAACAAAAATATATATTATCCAGACATGAAACCGGCTAAACTCGCGATGGGATTTTAGAGCTATGTATTTCATTCACACTGATAAATTTTTATTCTTAAAATGTGTATCATTTTACTTTTTACTCATTCTTCTTTTTTTTTAAACAGACACAACAAGTAATATATATTTTTGACAATTCATTTTTCACATATCTTTCTATTGTAATTCTATTATTTTATAATTATTTTAAATTTTAATCAGTTTGACAAAAGCAAATGTTCTGCCGATTGCCGATTATTTCAGTGTATTCATCGAAATTAAAGTGAACTTATTATACATATATCTTTTATTATAGTATATATATTTCTTGTTTTTAAGTTTTATGATTCACATAAAAAAAATTGTGAACGGGTCAGATTGTAAAATCTTGAGATTTTTCTCCTTCTCTTTTTTTTTAACTTTATTTTGTTTCCCATGTCGTATTTTATTGTTGATTTTTCACAGTTTTAACACTTGGCATTTTTTAATCATTTTAATTTACAAGATAACTTCACCTTAGTTGTGTACGTGTATGTGCTTACAGTGTTACTAAGATAATAAGATCCATCCTGGTTCGTAGATCGGCAGCGCAAGTTATAGTATCCGCCTACGGGTCCAAGTAGAATTGTGGTAACTGCTAGGATTCGGGACGCCCGAAATAATAGTTGGTATTTCCAAAATTATAATTCTATAGAACGTTTGAAAATAAGACTTTATCCCTTGAGTTGATTTTCTAGACTCAATCGTATATTGTTCAGCGGTGGCCAACAAGCCGCCGCTGTCGAGTACATTCTTATATACTAGTACATAAATGCTTATACATTAATACAAAGTGAAATAAAAGTGTTTATGCATAACTCTGTTGAAGTGGCTGGTCGTGTCAACTTTCTGTGGCGATGGGTTGGGCTATCCTGTTGCAATGTCTGCATAACGTTAGTGGTTCAACGATTTCGAGTGGTCTTGCGCATCCTGTTGTAGTGTCAGCACTATGTCGGTTGGGCAACGATCCCAACGATAAAATCGTGTTTTTTATCAAACAAGCATATTCCAAGCAGATTTCTGGAATATAGAGTTTTCTAACGACCCTTGAATTACAAATTAAATTTCATCAAAATCGGACGACTATATCATAAGCCCTTTTTTTGTTCGACATATTTAATGACTGCAAGGATATAAAAGCTTCGGCTTGCCGAAAACTAAATAATTATATTTTGTAATATGATATACTGCTCCAAGCTTAATCCCTGTCTTAAAGATTTAAAGTAAATCGAAAATCCCATTATTTTAAAGTTCCCTATTCAAAGTGGAAGCATGGAAGCTATTAATACTACGAAAGCGATAGAAGAGTATGAATGAATTTAAGATTTGTCGGTTTTAAGAATTAGGTTTATTTTATGTAATTGGTAAAATGTTTTATTAATAAATATTATTGTTTATCATGGTCAAATTCGTACAGAATCTAGGCATAAACCTGTCGTCCGGCGTTCTGGTTGCGCATACAGTTTGTGAGGGCTCCGGCGATCAGGAAGACGATCAGGTCGAAGATGCAGAGACCCAAGCCCGACCAGCGAATGATGTCCATGTTGTCGTTCCAGAACTCCACGAACTTCTGGCTGCAGCCAGGTCTCGATTCGTATACCGAGGGCGAAGGGCAGGTCGTCTGGCGGTTCAAGTAGCCGCAGCAGGTTCCGGGAACCGACAGGTTGAGGTTGAGGTAGTTGGTGTAGCTGGTGTCGCCGCAGCAGCCGAAGGTCTCCTCCAGGACGCCCATGGCACCGAAGTCCTGGGAGCGCCAGAGCATGTTCACCAGGTTGCTCATGTCCCCCAGGAACGCCGTTCGGTTCACGAACACCCAACAGGTGAGCACCAGTTGCAGGATGAACAGTACGAACACCATACTGGTGTACTGCGAAGTCAAGGCTATTAGTTTGGGGTTTCCAGGCTTAGCTACAATGGTTAGTTACCGCTCCAGTCATGCAGGCACTCTGCCTGAAGATTCCATAGCAGCCGAAGAAGGACACCACGAAGATCAGGCCTCCCAGAACGGTGATGCAGATGGGAATGGTGTTGGTGTTCGTTCCATCTCCCGCGGCATCGAAGTGGCTAAGATCGGACAACATGATCGAGCCCAGCACGATCAGAAGGATGCCAACGATCTGGATAAAGATAGTAGATATTTCAGTTGAGTTGTACGAAATTGCTTCTTCTTGTATAGGTACTATGAAAGGATATAGGGATTTTAAACTCCTTCTTCTCGAGAACATTCAATTGTTAATTTCGTGGTATATTTCGAATTCATACAGTATTGAATATTTTGTGTATTTTGTGTATTGTAAAAATATTAATAACTAAGTTTCATTAAAAGCTTTATTGATTTATTTTTTGTTGCGCATTTGATTTTTCCAAAAAAAATCCCTTGGCCTTAGGGACATATTTATATGATTTTCCACGGAAGTGTGGTCTTTGGACTCATTACTTATATTACAGAATTCAGATAATGTCAATTAGCTGATAAAATTCGTGTATGCCCGCAGGCTTTACAATTTTTGATAGTATATTTTACTTTGCCAGTACATTCTAATGAATAATAGTGATAAGACTTGTGACAAATGGCAAATTGAAATGGAAGCGACCGATGCGTAATTTCAAAATGTTTTTTTCATAGAAATATTAGTGTGAATTCGCTTCCTGACATTTGTAATGTATTTATGAGAATATTTTTTCAAAAAACAGTGTTATTAGAATAAATGTTTAGATTTTTTCAGATTTTTTGAAAAAGGTTTACAAACAGCTTGCTTTAATGAAAACCCACAGGAATGTTCGTTTCCAGCACGGAAAACTTTTAGGAACACAAGATTTTTTGATTATTATATTATATTGATTTTATTTCGCACCCAAGTCATCATACTCCAAAATGTAAATCTTTGAATTCATTTTCTATTCACACACCTAAAAACCTGATTTGATATCTTTCTAAAATAATAAAAAACAAGAAAGGAAGCTAGCTTCGGCAAACCCTTGCAGTCATTAAATATGTCGATCAAAATACATAATGGCTAAACAACATCGAAGCTATGACGATTTTTCATTTAATTTTCCATATTTTCGACTATTGTTCGTATGACAGCTATATGATTAAGCCGTCCGATTCTGATGAAATTTAATTTGAAACTCAAGAGTCATTAGAAAACTCTATATTCCAAAAATCATCATTGTCTGATGATCATTTTATTTCCGTTATTTCTATATAGATTTTTCGATCTTTCCTATGGCACGTATATGATAGAGTTGTCCGCTTTTGATAAAATTTAATCCGAAATTCAATAGTAGTTAGAAAACGACATATGGAAGAAATTAAGTCGATATTGGAGCTACCCGATATAGTCTGCCGATCCGGCCCGTTCCTACCTATATACTGCGTGCAATAACTACACAACTTTTGGGAAAGTTTTAGCAAGATAGCTTTAAAACTGAGAGACTAGTGTACTTAGAAACCGACAAATACAATTGTTTTTATGCAGATTTTGAAAATCCTGTTTTATTAACACCTCGCAATAATTAAACCCGACAAGTTGGTCCTTTTTTGTCAACACAGGAGACTTTCAGGTCTACAGAATTTAATAGTTTTTAATACTTTAAAATTAATTTTTAGAATAAATAAATACTCTTTTAAAATGCAGAACACAAGTTATGTAATGTTATTATCCACCATATTTCAAAATGTTGATCCTTGAATTGATTCCATATTTAATTTTCAATCGGTGTATGTAAATATTTATTGCTTTTATTTTATTTAGTTTAACAATTTTTCGAATTTGTTTGTTGTTTGAAAACTTACCAAAAACACAATATTAACAATATATAAAATAAAGTTGACTATTCCCGATAGACAACCCATTTTGCTATCCTTTTTTTGGTCTTAGCGAAGAAAAGAGAATAAATCCAATAATTATATCGCACGGGAGTTGTGATTTGCTTTGATTTTATCGCGTTCTCGCGTCGTTTACTGTCGTTCGATTGGACTGGTCTTCCAGAAGGGCTACCGTTTTTAAATTGGCCAACGGTGCCGTGCGATATGGGAAAGATACGCGGGTGCCCGATATCGTAATCATGTCCCAAGGAAGGATAGATAGTGGAGCTTCAATGGTGGGGAATCGATAACAGTTGGCATATGGAGCTGATTCATTCCTGAGGGCAATTGATCTCACAAACCTGGCCGTGAGCTTATTAACTGATAGCGACATAGTTTCGGCAAAAACATCAACTTGTCCAGATTAGATAGGCGGTGGCCAAAGATAGACAGCGAATAAGCAATAATATTTCATTTGGCTTAACCTATTTCAGTTTATTTACGGTGAGTGATGAACTAATGGGGCTTGAATTTATGCTAGGATCTTGGCTATAGCCAGGAATTCGGGTCAGACTATTCTCTTAGCGCTTCCTCATCGCGCTGGCCAGGCAGCAGGACATGATGAAGATGCCCAGCTCGAAGAGGGCGATGATCAGACTGCTCCACCGAATGATGTCCGTGTTGGAGGCCCAGAAGTCCACGAACTCCTCCTTGCAGCCAGGTCGCTGGGAGTAAATGGCGAACTCGCAGGACCTGCTGCGATCCGTGTAGCCGCAGCAGGAAGCCGGCACATTGTCGCCGTACTGATCGTATCCCGAGTTGCCGCAGCACTTGAACTGCAACGAGGAATGGGTTCATTAACATCAAATTTAAAAGTCTTTTGTGATATATAAGAAATGCAAATTTCTATTATCAAATGATTCAAATGAATGTGGTAACCTCAAACAAGAGCTTGTGGTAATGTTTCCCTGACTGAATGACTATCAACTTACGGCCAACTGGAGGGTGTCCATGGGATAGCCCTGGGCAGCATCATTCTCGTTCCAGGCGGTGTCCACCGCCTTGGCCATGCTGGTCAGGAACTTGTCGTTGGCCGCGAAGATCCAGATGGAGAGGGCCAGCTGGAGACCGAACAGAATCAGCATGCAGATGGCGTACTGAGGAGGCAAAGGAAGGGAAAGCGAATTAATATCCCAAATCGAAGGGGTGGGCTATCCAAGGACTCACAATCGTTGTGCAGCAGGCGTTCTCCCGAATGGTGCCGCAGCATCCGAAGAAGGCCACCACGAAGGTGACGCACCCGATCACGATGATGGTGATGGGGATCGTCTGGGTGTTGACGGCTCCCTCGAAGCTGGTGAAGTTGCCCATCGTGGAGAGCATGATGGAGCCCACCACGATCAGCAGGATGCCACCGGCCACGAAGATCAGGTTGAGCAAGTACAGCAGGTACTTGAACATCGCGGAGAGACAGTTCATTGTGCCGGGTTTTCGGGTTTGTCGTTGGTTCGCTGGATAATCCGTTCGTTCGAAGCGACGATTTTCGTCAGACTGAATTGGCCATCTGGCAGAACCCGGCTATTAAAGCGAATTCGAAGTGCCATCTTATCTGGAGAGTTCTTATCTCAGCCATAAAGTTCGCTATGTACTTCCAGTGTCGGCTCTCTTCCCTATGTACTTGAAAAATCATTCAGTTGATCGCTTTGCACCGAGGGAGTTACTAGACCATTGGGGTTGTACGAACCCGGTAATCTACGCAAGGTTCTTGTTGAACTGAATGAATCATTTGTTGGTCAGCCAGTAATTATTATTATTATCTAACATTCATAAAGTTCAATCTGGGGGGCGTTGGCTCTCTATTAAGATGAATCATTTAGCATTTCAGCAGTTTCCTGCCTTTCACAACTTGGCCTTATCAATGGGAAAATTTGGTTCTTTCTCTGACTCACAAACTACGTTACTTGGCCACCGATTCCTCGTGAGTCCCCCATCTTATCGCATCGGTTTATGTTCTATCAATCGAGTAATAAACTTTTTCCTGAGGGCACTCCAACCGTAGCTCTAACGCCCCCGATTTAGATTTTGATAATTGTTGGGGTTTTTGGGGAAGGAGAACTTCCCTTTGACATTGGAAAGTGCTCAGATTCCCTTAACAGATAAACAACAATGGTCGAAGATAAGATTGCATGTTAGTCCCACTAAGCCAGCTAAATATAAACACTTGATAGGTTAGTTCTATGGAAATATGCCAATAAAAGCAATGATCGATAAGTTCGGCAATCAATTTCTGTGTTTGTTGCTTCGCGCAACTGTTTTTTCTTTCAGGTTCACTAGGAAAGTCTTATCGAACAACTTTAATGCCCCAACCCACAATCAAACAGTTTAGTAATGCTTCTATTTTTTTAAACATCGCATAACAGCAAGCACGCAGTGATGAATATAATAAATTTCTCAGTTTATTGCAATCTCTAGGAGTATAAATTATTTTGTACAGTTAAAAATATTAGCACAATCAATACAGCTCTCAACTAACGATCTTAAAAAAGGGATCAGCTCGAATTCGATATGGGATTTGCTGCTAAAACTTGAGATTATGTAAATTTCAATGGCCATCTGTATCAGGTGATATATTCGTAAAATTGGGCAACATCATTCGTACTTTCGGTTTCAATTAAAATTAGTAAAAGGCCTGCTTTTCCAGCGCTTAGTAGTCCGCACGGCGTCGATAGTTCCGGATGCTGTTCGCCAGGCAGCAGGCAAAAACAAAGCCCACGAACTGAAAAGAATTACAGGAGATTGGTTGAACATTTTGTAAATATTTGTAGCCAAACTACATAGGATGGAATTCCTGGTGTGTCATGCATAAGAGTATTGTATTAAAAATGGATCTTGTACGACAAATCGTATTATCATTCAAAAGGAAAATACGCAATCAAGTATCATTCACAATCAAACATCATCAATAAGAAATATAGTTGAATGGGAGGAATTATTAGCAAATAGAGTGCCAAATTTAATTCCTACGGGTAAAAACAATTCATGTACATTTAGCCTTTTAAGTTAGAGGTAACTTAGAATATTCCCAACCAAGAAACTCCTGTTCAGTGTGGGAGAACTTACCTCAATGCCCGCGATGACCAGGCCAGCGTACTTGATGATGTCGCTGTTCCTGTCCCAGAAATCGACGAAGGCGTGCTTGCATCCGTTCTTGTAAACCGTCGCGGTGGTGCAGTTGTTGGTGTCACTGCAGCAGGAGGGAGGGAATTTCCCCTGGAAGGTGTAGTCATTGTAGCCACTGCGTCCGCAGCATTGCATCTGATCGGATTAAAGAGGAGTTGAGCATTAAAACCCCTTCAAAAAGGTTGAGTATTTAGGGAGAACTTACGCTGATCTGAATGGCATCCATGTAGTCTGATCGACGGGTGCGGTTTTCCCAGGCCTTCTCTACCACTCCGCCCATGATCTCCAAGTACTTGTCCTTCTGCACCCACATGTAGATGACCAAGGCCAGTTGGCCGATCATCAGGACGAACAGCAGAATCGAGTACTGCAATGGGTGATAAATCATTAGTATATCATAATCATTCGTTCGTTAAGGCAATTAAAGGTATCTACCGTCATGGACATGCAGTAGGACTCGCGAATGGCTCCGCAGCAGCCGAACCAGGAGATCAGCAGGATAACGGCGCCCAGGATAATCATAGTCACGGGCACCTGCTGCGTTTTCAGGGCATCCGCGAAATCATCGATGTTGTGGACTTTGCTGAACAGCAGAGCTCCAAAGACGATTAGCAAGATGCCACATATCTGAAAGAATAGTATTTTAAATGTTACAAATTTGTAAACGACTCTAAGCCATTTAGCCAAGTCCCAATACCTTTGGTTTTTTTCTAAATAAACAATCCTTTCGATCCTACTGTTTAAAAAAGAAATACCATTTCACAAATCTGAGCTTAACAATTTGTTGTTGCCTTAGCGTCATAGAACTTAAAGCCTAAGATAGAAAATATAAGGCTGATTGCCTAATTAGTAATATATAATGAGTGCTTCAAAAAGGTCTACCAATTTATCATGTAAATGTTTAAAATGCTCTAAGTGTAAGTGCTCTTTTGAAAAAGTTATTTCCAAGAATTGACCCGTTCTAAAATTTGGTATAAGTATATATCCTTTCCAATCAAAATTTTGTTACGACATGATTCACTGAGAAAATGTTTATTGGGATTACCAGAAGCTTTTTATTTTGAACTAAAAGCTTTTTAACGTTAAAAGTTTATCCCACTTTGTTCTAAAAGCATAGAGTAAGTGCAATGCACTGCAGAAAAACAAAGAGATAAAAAATGAACTTTGGTTTGGTTAAGTCGATTATCTGACCAATAGTAGAATTATATATATAATACCCGTAAAATTAAATTATAATTAAAGGCTATGCTGTTTACCTGTAATGTCCATGCATATCAAAACCTTATCTCCTATCTGTTCGCTTGATTTCGTTAATTTAGATTAAATATAACAGTTCCGAGTAATCTACGATAACTATCAAAAACAAATTTGCTTAGGCTTTGATTTTGTATTACCTTGCGTCAGACCGCATTTTCTAGATTAGATGCGTTAATAAAACTAACAACCAACAAAATTGAGCAATGACTAAGCAGATGGGTTCACAAGTTCATTGGATCAGATCAGATGGGATCAGAACAGAGAGAACTGTTACAGAAGTCTAATTATGAAAAAAACCCACCCACTGTCTGGTATTTTCATCTCTGTCAATCAGCCCCCACCAATCCATAAGAATTGAGTTCAAGTGTACCGTCTACGTCCCCATTTTTTGTTATTTGCGTGAGTAGAAGAAATTTGTGTTTCCGAGTTTTGGCTCGACTCGCAATGGGAGCAAGTTCACATTTAATTAAGTCAACTATATTCGGGTGCACCCCTCCCATTAAATTACGTAACTTTACATTGAACACTGCTAGACAAAGTGGGAGTGTGTTTTACAGACAACAAAAACAACGCATACTAGTTGTATAATCAGTTTTTTAGTTAGAATCGCAATTTTAATAATAGCCATCATGTCAAAACAACCTAATTTTCGTCTACTAGAACGCAATAAATTGCTGAAATACATAGTCAACAGTGACTTGTTGACTAACTCATTTAAATTATTTAAAGAGCGCTTAGATTTTGGGTTAGGAATTCCTTCAATTTAATGATAGTTTTGTGTTGATTTATCCTTTATTTATTTGTTAGTTTCTGACTTGGAAATGTAATTAAGAATTTTTCCCGCTGTAGAGAATGACATCCACGGTCGCGTGACGGTAAAAATGCTGGGCCTCCGACGCAGTCCAATCACACCTGCAAATCTGGGCCTGAAACTGGTTAGCCGAAGTACAGTTTCACCCGGCGGTGCAACGACTTTGGGGCAGTTAGTTAGAAGTTGCAAAACAATATCGAAAACGCCACTGCTGGCTGGTGTTTCAACGACTGTTTGTTGCTGGCTCTTTGAAACCAGTTAACCTCGAGCTGGCCAACTAATGGGATGCATGTTTCTGGCGTTAAGATGTGGGGAACTCTGTTAAGCCTAACCAAACCAAACTCGTTTTCAGCAGTCCAACGAATAAACAAAACACGTAGTATACACAAATTAATACAGAATTTTTGGGAACCACTACGTCACAATGGTAGCCCAAATTCAATAACAGGTTTGGCATACTGATGATCTCAAGCTCTGCCCCCATATTACATTTACAGAGCGATTCGTAACCGAAAAAGGAAAGTATTTCATTTGATTTTTGTATGAGTTTTCATTTAGAAATGGTAAGGTAAATTTCATTAAGATGATATAACAAATTCGATGGTTTAAATGCTTTCAACAAGCCCCTTTACGGAATTTAAGAGTAACATTCTCAACCAGTTTGTAGGCCTCGACTCTCAAAACAACTGTCCAAAAAACATACACATTTTAAGGAAAAACCCGTTTTTACCGTACCACACTTATGATATCATTGCAAGCATAAGGCTGAGAAAACTGAAATGGGCTTGGCCAATGGCGCTGGGAAATGATATAATCTACAATAAATTAATTCTACTCACCGAACAGAGCAAATTGAATATAAATAGTATATATTTAACCATGGAGATTCCGCAGCTCATTGTGCTTGAGTTCTTTACGAGATTACTGGTGGAGATGGAGGGACAACTGCAACTGATGGTTTGGGGAACGGAAAAAGAATCGAATAGAAAAAGTCAAATACAAATTTAAAAGTTAGGTATTCAATCGTTTTATTTGGAAAACTTGCACGCACACGTACACGTACACACACAGGCACACGCACTGATGTCATCCGTGATAAAAACATTTTGTTTATTTTGAACATTTAGAAAAATGCTAACGCTGAGGCTTTACTGGGTGTGGAAATTAGCACTCGATCACGTACCGCCAGGGCATCAATTGTCGTTTTTTCGTTTGGTTAGTGGCTAGCTAGTCCTATAACTAATGTACTTTCAAGACTGTCTTGCGTATTTCATCTTAAGTGTTTTCTTGGCAAAAGGATTTCGGTTCTGTTTAAACAGCTAATTTACAAAAAAAAAAGCACAAAAAAAGAGCACAAGTTAGTGAAAAAAGCACATTTGGCGAAAGTAGGGAGTAGCTAGCCCTACAACTATGTTAAAGGTGGGAAGCTAACCCTACAGCTAAGTAAAAGGCAGGATCTTGGAGATCTGGATCAGCGCACTAGCTCCGGGAGCAGCTTCTCCTTGGGCAGCAAGCGCTGTTTCAGTTCGTGGTAGCGCCGCCAGATGTACGGATAGCCGGAGGCCCAGGACAGCCAGGCTTCCTTCTCAGCGGTGGAGCGCTCCACCTTCTTCAGGTGCTGGTAGTACTTTCCGTTCCTCTTCACAGCGGCGGCGGCATCCTGGGCGAATCGAGCAAAGCGAAGCTTGAGCAGGGTCTCCGAGACGTCCAGAAGTTGGTTGCCCTTGGGCGGGTGGACCAAGCACAGCTGGCAAACGACAAAGTCTTGCCCCTTGGCGGACTTCAGTGGCAGGAAGGTGGCCTCGCGGCCGACGAGGCACTGCTGCAGCCAGGAGTACCCGTTGGCATTCACTCGCACGCCGGGAAGCTTTACGGGCAGCAGACGCCGCCGGCTGGTGAAGATCGGGATCAGAGGGCGGTGCTGGATCATCAGCAGAGTGTCCTGCTCCTGCTGCTTCACGCCCGCAATCCTGCCCGTGTGCATCACGCGCTCGCTGATCAAGCGCTCCGGGATGTGCGAGGGCTGCTTAAACTGGCGCACCAGGTAGGCGGGCTTCCGCTTCACATAGGCCACGGCCAGCATCAGCGCCGAGGTGCCGTAGATGGCCAGCTCGCTGCCGCGCGTGTCCCGCTCCAGGAAGTTACATAAGTCCTGGTACTTGGCCCTTACAAAATCCTTGGCCGGCTCCATTTGGAAGAACTGGAAATTGTTCGCTGGTTAGGGTTTCTTGTTCTGGGTTTTATGTTTTCACTGGCTGATGTCACTTTACCACAGAGATTCGTTATGTATTTTTGTTGGCCTAATCTATACGTAGTGGCTAATTTTGTCGCTGATTCGCCTTTTCTTAGCCACAATACTGTCTTTCTACTGAACAGACTTTGACATTTGCTAAAGTGCGACCGGGACAACTAGTGTGGCTACTAAGATCGCACTTTCCCCACTTTTCAACACTGGCTGAGCTCCTTCTCTTCAACTCACTCTCTCACACACACAAGCACACGCAGTTTGAAAACAAAACCCACACACACACCTTGAGTTTTCCGCTTTGTTTTTCTGTTTGTTGAATGAATTTACGCGCGCTCCGCTTTACGAACCAACCGTTCGAGAGTCGTTTTCAATGCAAACTGAACGACGAGATCGGTCAAAAGCTACGCTATAGCGATTAAGGCAGCCCCAACCGCCTGTTGCTTCGCACTCACACTGATACACGTCGAGTATTTGTTTTGGTTACGCTTCGCCATCCCCCTTCCTCCAATGGTAAGTGCGCCAACTTGTTTACCCCTCTCTGTTACCAATCGAGCTGACTGAGCCCTTTGTTTACTTATGCAAATTTGCTGCGGTCGCTGATTGTTTTTTTGCTAGCTATCGAGATTGGGAAAACTTAAAAAGTGCTGTAACATTTTGTAATACATACAGGTTTACATATTCATACATATCAAATAATAATAATAATTAAGTATACTATACTATACTAATTGAATGTATGTATATGTACACGTTTTTTCAGATGCCAATAATTTTATATTACATTATTTTAATAAAGAGTTTAGCTTTTCGACATTGTAAAATAGTTTTCCCATCCACTGACTATGACGGAAAATAAAACATCCTTTAAACTCGTATGTTTTTGTATGTGTATTTATAAAAAGTTTCAGAAAATATCTTTTGAATGCTGTTTAAAAGACTACGAAATCCACGTTTCCACTCGATTGTTTGTGCTTATCCAATTACCAAATATTTTTTGCCTAATATTGATCTATTCCTTGTCCATTTTCTTAGATGCCTAAATTAAAAATTCTATTATTTTTGTTGTTATCCAGGTTATACAAGTTGGACTGCAGCGTTTAACCACAAAACTTGCGATGCGATTTCCAATGCAGCTGGCGAACGTGTTTTGCGGTTTTTGGATTGTCGTGGGCGGACTTTTCATGAAAGTGCTACTGAGCCGGGCCAACCAGTTTGGGCCAACGGGCTGGAAGTTTCAATAGCCACCTAGTCACTACTTGTATGGCTTCGGACATGGCTTCCGTTTTTAATTACCAGACAGAAGGGCGTTGTAATTGTCTGTAACTTTTCCTTGACACACTGACAACAACAAGGCAACCCCAACAACAACAGCAGAAACTGGTTTTCAACTTACGTAATCCAATGAAAACGTGGCTTGGAATAGTGTATTTTATTTTTGGATTTGGAGAAAAGAACGCCAACTGTCGCACCCGCTGGCATTCCTAATTAACAAGTGTGCTCCGCACAATTAACCTCACGTTGTTCCGTATTTAAATGTATTTCCACAGCGACAAGCACATAAAAAAATATCTAACTCGATAAGACCAATATCAATATGAACATTTTTTAAAATGAACATAATTTTTTACCATCCGGTTGGTAACAAATAATTTTAATGAAACAATCAGAACAAGCAATAAAATTTAACATATTGTTCTGAACTGATTTCATTATTAACTAACTTATAACTGAAAATAAGTTTCAAATGTTCCGTGAGTTTTTAAGCTCACTTTAAGGTTCTCATCTCTGTTTTTCAGGTGGGTAATTACCCACCTTCAGAAGCTCCAGGTGGGTAGTACTACCCACGCCTTCCGCCGGCCCTGACCTTAACATGCTTTAAAATAAGTACATACATGGATGTTTTTCATTACAATTAAAATTCTCCAGAATGAATCACACAAAATTTTTTCGTTGTTTTTCCCTGTGTAACGTTCCCAATTATCGAGAAAATAGAATCAATTATGAATCATTTGTTTGTCATTTCTGGTTAGCTTCCTCTCCAGCGAGCGTCTTTTTGTAAATGTCAAATTACCGTTAAGTAGGGAATGACTTAAGTGAGATTATCTCTCAAGGGGAGGGCAATTATCGGCCAGGAAAAGCTAGCGGTCGGGATTTGGAAAACTACAATGCGTCACACTCGAGCAATTTCTCAAATTAGCGTAGCACTAATAACGCGGGAAAATTTCGTGGAATCCCCCAGGAGGAGAATTTATGATAAGCATCTCCCACTCAAAATAATAAAGTCTTTAAACATTTTACAAAAACAATAAAACCAAATTCTTCAGAATATATTTTGCTTTGTCACATAAAAAAAATAACAAGCTTAAAACAAAATGTGTGATTAAACATTAGTAAACATTTTTCTTTGTTTGCCAATATCAAGAGAACGTTTGGGAATTTTTAGATGTAAAGGTAATCTAAATCTAATCTGTATACATTTTAAAATTTTATTTTTAAATTTCGAATATATATTTTTAATGGTAACACAAATTTACAAAAATCAAAATCAGATATTAAAATTTGATTTAATCGGAAACATTTTTGGAATTTTTATTCTGCCTGTAAAATTGTTTGACAGCTGAATAAACCAAAAAAAACTGCGATTTATGGTGAAACAAAACCAATTTCAGTAAAAATAACATGGCAAATAATTTGTTGTGGAATTCTTTTAGATATTTTGAAAGGTATGTCAAATAGGTTATTATAACCTTGCAATTTATTTCAGTCAAGACACCACAGACCTCATAAAGTATATATGTATGTATGTATGTATATATGTATATTCTGGATAAGCATCAACTGAATCGATCTACATATGTAGACATGTAGGTTTGTTCGTCTGTTTTTTCCTTTTGAATTAGTCTCTCTGTTTTAAAACTATTTAGCTAAAACTTTAAAAAATCTAACAAAAAACCACGACTATATTATATAGCGAAAATAATCTTCATTCTAAAGATTAGTGGTGACTATACGCGTATTTATTTTAATAGACATTTAACATTATATTGTAAATGTTGACCGACTCTCTGAAATGTAGCGTTTTTACTATACTACTCTGCGAACAGTAGGTTGCAACTAAGGAACTGGTGACTGCTAAAATCGATTGCGGGTAAGTAATTTTAATCCACCACCCCAACCACAGCAATTTAAATATACCCATGCCAACCAGCGCATACCAAACAATATCAAATCATAGTTTTGAGTTATCGATTGGAAAATAGGGACGCCATAGTTGTGTGCTTTATTTCGTGTGTCGACTACACGTGGGTAGCGCAGTCAGTATAATGTCCATTTAAAATCGTAAGTATATCAGTGAGTGAGTTCCATAGCTAAACCCTTTTCAGGGGCTAATAAAGTCCGCGTGTGTAGTGCAATTGCTGGCCAGGAGGCGGCTGGGGGGACCCGGAAACGGATCCGGACGGGGCCCCCGGTTGACCAGGAAGCATCGCCAATTGTTGCCGGGCCAACTGCTGTTCGTGGGCGGATCCACCTCGACCGGGGGCGTAGCCCTGTGTGATGCTTCCCGCCGTCTTAGGATTCTGTGGAGGAAACTGGCCAGATGTTAAGTTTGTGTTAAAGTTTTGTCAATGATAAAAATTGTTATACATCATTTAACTTAAAAAATTTCTAAACTTTAAAGACTAATAACTTTGTCACTTATAAATCTGTTCTCTTACATTAAACATTACTCTGGAAAATAAACTCACACTGCAATTAGGGAGTACATTATCTCAGACTTGGTAAACATATTTAAAAATATTTCTGATACGTTAGACTTGGAATCCCTTTTAAAAGTTGCCGCCTGAGATTGTATTAGAATAGATTTTTAAGGCAACCTCGACAACATCTTAATTGCCATTGCTGTGGCCAGCTTTGAGTGGAGACCCACCTGGCTGCTGCTTATCTGCAGCACGTTGGGATGCAGCGAGAGCTCGCTAAGCAGCGGCTTGTAGATGACGCCCTCCGACAGCAGGTGCGGCGGGGGTGGGACGAGGCTCGGCGGCTGGCCATCGTGCTTCACCTGAATGTGGTAGCGGTCGGGTAGCTTCTCCATGGTCACCTGCGGCTGGGCGGCCTTCACCGAGATGCTGCCGCCGGCCTGGGCCACCAGGTCCGCCTGCGAGATGGCAGGCTGGTCGAGGTTGATGTGGAGCACCTGCATGGGCTGCGCCTTGGGCGACTGCGAGTCCGGCGGCTTGCTGACCGTGGCGCTGGGCAGGTCCACGTGGTACGCCTGGCGCAGAGGAAGGTTGTAATTGTAGATGGACTGGATTCGGGCGTCCGCCTGGTGCTGCGTCGTCGGCGGAGCGGCGGCCGTCTGGTAGAAGACCGTGCCCGTGCCCGGATACTGCGCCGTGGTCTCTGGAAGAGAGGGAAAGCGGGGGGTTCATTGGGGGATCTAGGCTGCGAGCGTTCCGGCGGAGGATCTCGGGCTTGGTATTGCGAGTGAGGTGCTTACTGTTCCATGATAATCTAGCATAGTCCGCGGCACGACGGTAGTCATCGTGTTCTGCGAATCGATCGTAAACAAATAACGAAATGAACATAAGTTGTGTGCCTGTGTTGTTAGCGGTTAGTGTGCGCAGTCGAATGAGTTTCTCATGAGCGGGGCGGGGTGTTAGCGAGCAGTTAGTCAAATACAGTGAAAGCTTCAAGGAGCAAATATATACTTTTTCTTAGACATTGGTCAATCAAGTTCAGTTATAGACGAATTGTTATAGCTTGAAATGAAATCTGCAGTTTAACAAGGTCATATTTAAATACGGCTGATTGCAAATAATCCGTAATGGCTTCTACTTGCATAATATAACAAATAAGAAAAGGTAATCTCAACTCTAATGATTTCTGGCCTTGGCCCGAAAAACATTCTTATTCAGGATAAATATTTATATTTTTTGAAAATAGAAAATTGAACTTATTTTATCGACCAACAAGATTTTAAGATTACAACAAATTTAGTCCTTAAAACCATCTCTAACCAATCTGATAACACTAATAAAATACGCCTACGTTCAAGTGACATTCGATTGCCTGCTTTATGAAGCGTTCACTGTATTGGAGGCCCTGAGGACCACGTCCTCGACCTCTCGCTGGCTTACTCTGCTGGGCGTAGCTTGCGGCGCTCTTGTAGTAAGCCTGCTGCTGACTAGGCGGCGAGGGACTCCTTCCCCTCTTTCCGGGTTGTCCGCCGGTCGGAGGCTATTGGAAAATAAGGAGAGGAGTATTAGAAACTGGGCGACACAGAATCTGATCCCAGACCTTTTGCATCAGTGGGTGGTGCTGGTGCTGGAGGCGGAGGGGCGGCAGGAAGACCGGGCCGCTGGCCACGGAGGCCGCAGCCTGCTGGATTGCGTACAGCTCGTTCTCCTTGGCCAGCTTCTTCCGTGTTTCATCCTCGTTGAGCACCTTCTTTAGCTGGACGGTGAGCTGGTGCTTCTGGCTGTGCAGGTCTGCTAGCTGCTCGTCCAGCCGGGTGATCTGGCCTCGTGTGTCGTCCAGGGCCACCTGGTTCTGGCGCTCCAGCTCCTCGCGCTCCCGCCGCAGCCGCTGCTCCTCGCACTGCGCCTCGAACTCCTCCTGGCGCCGCTGACGATCTGCCACGATGAAGCCCTTTAGTGCTCCGCGCAGCTTCTCCGCCCTTTCGGCCTTCGCCGCCTGGGCGGCTGCGTTACTATTGTTCACCGCTGATGCTGGCGGCATCTTTGTGCTCTGCTTAGTTATCTTGCCAATTTTATAAGCGTTCGTGGACGACCGGGCAATCGCGACTGTTCGTTCGGAGGGGCTCCCCAAATGGAATGATGTGCTTCTGGTAATGTTTGGAAAATCAAGTATGCACCACTCCGGAAAACTCTTGCCAAACGCCTTTGGGGTCAATTGAAATGCTCGGCGGTGGGCTGCACTCGGGTTTTTTCAATTTCAGCACGGTTTTTTGTGGTAAACAATTTATTTTGTGTGGGATGTGCTGAATAGGGTTGCCACCTATTCTTGATTGTGATGCTAAGCTAGCTAACTAGCTTATTTTGCTATTCTTTGTATATATTTTTAGGTATTGATTTCCTTTGTTTTCGCATTTATTTATTCAACATTCTAATGAATGTAATCATATAAAGCCGTCCAATCTATAGACATCTTTTCGTGGTACCTCTTCTTTGCACATACGGCGAATATTTTTTATAGCCGAATATTATTGGCACTTTTGATGCACCTAAAAGAAAGTATAGTATTTACATATGTGTTAATAATGCTTGAAAAAAATTTGTTAGCTCTTATATGGTCTTGCCTGCCCACTTTAATTTGTTTTGTCAAGCCTGAATCAGTGAAACAGGATTTTAGATCCTTTTATAATAAATCTTTAAAAAAAAAAAGCTAATAAATATATAATATCAAGAATGTAGTTATTTATTCTAACAAAATTCCTTAAGATTATAGGAATATTTTAGTGTAGACAAGCCATAAAATTTAAAAAGCGTTGCCAGACTTTGTTTATCTGACGATAAGGTCGATAGAGCGTTTCGGTATTTTTCAGTATCCCTGAAGTACGCTTTACCCGTCGCGGCCACACTAGAATTTTAGTTGTTGGTACGGTTGAACGTGTGGACGCGACGGAAAATTCGGAAAGTGCGGAAATTACGGAAGTTGTACGGAGACGCGACGGGAAAGCCGTGAAATGTGTTCAGTTCTTGCGACCAGCAGCCATTAACCCATCAGCAGTGTTAACCAGTTAACAAGTGATATAACGTGCCTACAAAAGCGACCGCAGAATAACAAAAACACAAAAAAACGGTGACTGGAGCGGTAGAAACAGCAGCGGAATAATCAACAAAGGCGGCAAACATGGCGAGTGAGTAATATTTGAGCATTTCTTCGCTTTTAAAAGCAGCACCCAGCGCAAACAAGAGACTCGGGTTTCTTGTTTTCGTAATATAAACAAATGCAACTCATGCGAGTCATTGTGTGTGTCTATTTCCTTATGTGCAACATTTTATGGATGCAGTGCAGCATTTACGAGCTGCGAAGACTTCAAAATCGTTGCCAGGTGCTTGAAATTCTTGGGGGGGAGTTGTTCAGTGAACAAGGTGGAAAGGGAAGGGGGAAGGGGTTTATGGGGCTCCCTAGACGAGATGTGTGTTTGCCGGAGACATGTGAGAAAAATCAATATTTACCCTTCTCCCTTCAACAGTGGGCAGATCGTAGGATTAGGCATAATGTTGGCTGCACAGCAGCAGATTCCCACCTTTATCAACGGGGTCACCAACTACTTCCCAATCAGAAATCCCGGTCTTTTTTATCCTTTAATGGCCCCGGCAATTCTGGCGGGATTTAAGTGTGGCTGAGGCATTGGCCACCACCGTTTTGCACAAACCATCCACCCAAGCCACCCACTCCACCGCAGGATTTGGAGTGGAGTTTGCCGACTGGGAACAGCAGTGTCGACGCATTAATAAATGAGAATATGCCTCCTGCGAGGTGCCAGGTTCACCGGCGTGTCTCAACACTCTCCCCACGGCCAGCCCTTCACAATTCGTTTTATCCCCCGGGGGGTGACATAGCAAACAAACTCATATAATACACAGCAAACAAATCGTATTTTATTTTATCATCAATTAAATGACGAATCATTCGGATATTACAAAAACAATCAGTCGACATAATGACATTTTAACATGACATAAACAATTTTATTTTGTATTCAAAGCTATTTTATGTAAGTTCAAAACAGAATAAGAGTTTTTAAACAGCTTACATTTTAAGTTTTAAGTCCTATTTTATCACATGATTTTCTACAAACAACAATAGTTTGTTTCTGACGTACTTAATCTGAATTAATCCATAAATATGGTCCAGAAAGAAAATTATGGAAGTAATGCTCAGAGTTGAAACATAGGGTGTTTATACCCTTTGCTTTTAATTGATAGGCCAACAAATTTTAGCTAAGTTTATTAGGATTATTAGTTATTGTATTTCCAATGGTTAACTTTTTTAAAACAGATAATAATTACTTTCTTTAAATATATTATATATACTATTTCAATTAATACTTCATAAGGTTTGTTAAGGTTTTCAAAATGTAACCATAGGTATGTACATGAAAAATGTATACAATATTTAGGTCAGTCACCGATGAGAATTGCTTAATGTAAACAACGTCTCTGAACTTCTTAGTTTTCAACTGTCACTGCATTGAATAAACACATAAACACAAACTGCTCACGGACTGTACTGTTTGTATACCCTTTCCCAAAGGGAGAACCTGTGCAGAACGACAACAAACAACACTTGAACGTGCTGGCAATCCGGGCTCTTAAAACTTCCCCCTTTTGAGGAACGGCAGTGCATCCCAAACCCCACACCACTTTATCCATCACTTGCCCACGAAACCCACCAGCTGCGCCCAGCGTAGCGAGACCCAATCCTCACTCAAAGAAATGGAAGTTTAAAACTGTTTCCATAATGTGTGTACAAACTAAGGGTTAAATATCAATTGTTGCCTCTTTCATCAATCCAACAGTCATAATTAAGGTGGATAAAAGAAATCCATCATTTCGATAAGCATTAAAATACAAATAAATATCTCAGATGGTTAAAAGACAAATTTAAGAAACTTCAAGGCCATGATAACTAACTTTTACCCAAAGAAATTCCGTTGAAATTTCTTCTCTGTGCAGATCCCAGCTGCGAGGTTTTTGCCACGTTTTCCCCGTGGCTCAGTCACTTTGGACTTTAATTGGTCCTTTGTGACTGCATTTTGTCGACGCTTTCGCTCGCCGTCTTTGGCACAATTTGACTGCCGTCCTTGCGGCTGCGGCTTCCATCAACCCCAAAGCTCTGATTCAGATAAGGCCGATATCAGTTGCCAAAACAGGCCGCTTCCCTCGACGAGCTGTGTAGCTGCTGCCTCTTTATTGTTATTATTATTATTTTGGGCTTTTTTCATTCGTTCCACGCAGCTTACCCAGATTAGCTGGCTGTTATTGTAGTTTGCCCAGCGACGAATTTATTGCCCTTTTCCACCTCCTTTTTGCGTATTCTGGCGTCGTTGCTTCATTTGCCTCATCTATGGAGCTGGCTGACTTGTGATTGCCTTCACCCTGCCTTTCGCTCGCTTTATTCTTTTTACTGCTAATAAGATTTTGGCCCTCCTAATGGCCTTGAGAATAAATGGCTGGAGGAGGGCGGAGCATAGAGGAAATTTTGTGGGGGTGGCAAGCTCTGTTTTAATTGAGTTCGTGCCCTATTCAAATTGGCATAGAAATTAATTTCAATTAACTTTCGAGTCTCTTCGAGGAGGACATGTCCCCATGACAAGTTGTGAAGCATACTTCTTGGGGCCACAAGAGGGTTGGCATTTTGGGGGAATCCCCCATCGACAGAACGTTTCAACCAACTTCAAGTGGCTCTTCAACTAAACAACTTGTGTTGAACTTTCAGTTTATCTGCATTGAAGATTGAGCACAAATAAATAAACTTTGTATAAGGTTAACTGAATTTGAATATACTCTATGTGGTGAAATTGGAACCCGACTATAGTTCACTTTTCTCAACTGTTCAGATTCATTAACAATAGATCAAACTAAATTTGTGTTTAAGGATATAGTGGTCCCAGCACACATTTACATACAACCTTTGATGTTCGACTAAGTTTTTTGGCTACCACTGAAATCCCGAAGACACTTAGAACAACCCACTAACTCGTTAAGTGTCGCCTTGTCCAGAATTGTCCCCAAATCAACCAATCAAAATTAAAAGTTTGCAAACGAACAAAGAAACCGAATACTTTTTGTCTACTTACCACGCTGCTGGGAAGGAGGAGGAGGGACTCGGAAACCAGTAACGGAAGGATCCACAATGGGAGACCATCAGCGGAGGACACTGTGCGTGGATCAGGTCTTAAGTGACCTCTGCCTGGGAGACTACGAGCAGGCCCTCTTGCGGATCAACGAGGAGCTGGAGAGCTTGCGGGAACATGCGGACATCATGGCCCTGCTGGAGCTGAAGAACATCCTCGTGAGACTGCGCCTGAAGGGCGAGGCCCAGCGGATGTACGGCCCGACCCGCCAGTCGGACGCACTGCCTCAGGGATTCACGCTCGAGATGCTGGACGTGGTGCAGAAGGTGCTGCGCTGCCAGAACCACTACGAAGTGCTGCGCGTCTCGCACCACGCGACCTACTCGGAGGTGAAGCGGGCCTACCACAAGCTGGCGCTGCGCCTCCATCCGGACAAGAACCGGGCTCCCGGAGCGGAGCAGGCCTTCCGGCGGATCAGCGAGGCGGCGGACTGCCTCACGGACTGCCAGAAGCGGATCGAGTACAACATAGCGACGTCAGTGGGCGATCACCACGGGCAGAACCGCTCGGACTACGAGGACTACCTGAGTGGCAGCGGAGTCTATGGGGAGGAGCAGGCTGATCGGAGGCCGTATCAGGCGGCCAATCAACGGATGCCACAGCGGCAGTCACTCTACCAAACCGAGCAGCTCGTGATCGGAGTGGTGGCCTCCCTGGTATTCCTCTTCATCACCATGCACTACATAGCTGCAGCACCTGCCTACAGTTTCAAGCAAACCAGGTGAGTTCCGGACTCACTCGGATGCTGAGGTGACTGTATCCCGATCGCATTTCCTTTAGAACCCACAGTTTTCGCCGCGTCAGTCAGACGAACCATGTGGCATACTATGTAAACCCAGCGGAGCTCGCGAAATACACAGAGCAGCAGTTGGCCAAGCTGGAAATAGAAATCGAGCAGGTTTACATATCGGATCTCAAGCAGAATTGCAAGCAAGAGCGCAGTTTGCGTGAGTTTGACCAGAACTCTTTAAAGATTCCCGGGCTACAGATGTGTTTATTCTTCCAGGGGATACAGTGCTCTTGAGGGCGAGACAGGGAAACAACCGGAAGCTGTTTGAACAAGCCAGCCAGATGCCAACGCCCGCCTGCCAGGCCCTCCTCCAACTGGGAAAGTTGAGACACAGTCCACTGCTTCTGGAGAACCGATCCTCGGAGGAGCCACGCTTGCAGCAGGACTAGAATGGAGGAGTGTCAAGTTTTTTAATGCTTTTAATAGTGATATTAATACTAATAGTTTAGGAGGAGAATAAAGGAAATCCTTTTAAAAACGTCTAAGGTTGTTTAATTAGGGTAATCTCTGTCAACCCATTCAAAATGGGTTATAAGATTAGGTACCTTTGAAGATAATGGCATTTTTTAACTTACGTCTAATTATATGTTTTTACGGACTTTGATTTCTTTCAGTTCTTTCTTGGTTTAAGTGCTGAATAATACTCTTTTTTTATAATCTCTTGGGGTTGAAACATTCTCATGCTTAATTTAAAGTTATGAATACACAAATTTCACCTAACTCTCGGTCACTTTTAGTTAACCTCGTAGGTGATAGTATACACTTGAATAGCCCGCAAACTCATTCAATATTCATGACCTGCGGCTTGCATCACCTGGTTATACAACTAAAAAAATCATTACGTTAAACAAGACGGTTCCCATGGGTCCCACTTTTGGTGCCAAGCCTCTGCTTCCCACTTAACCCACATTTCCCAAATTCGTTGGGTGGCAACAGGCCCAAAAAGCAACATTACACTGACTTTAAGCGACTTCAACATCGCAAATTGCACACGAATGAAACATGCAACCGACAATAAGTTTTGCACTAGTTTTGTGTGTAGCCAAAGTCAGTGATTCGTTTAATGGAGAAAACAAAATACCACGACGGACTGGATATAAAACGCGGGCAAAGGTCCCCCACCATCAACCAAAAACAAAAAAAAAACCAAAAAAAGGAAAATACGAAAATAAAATAAAGCAATTGCCCCAGAAATTCAAGCGAATAAATGCCTCGAACGTAGCCGCTTCCGCAACGAAAAGCTAACGAACTTGCCACGGAACTCGAACGGAATGGATGGATGGTTGGATGGATGGATGGACGAATGGCATACTCTGAATACCAACGAGTACCAGTTACCAAAGCAAACATTCGGAGGCACGCAAAAGGCGGTGAGGCAGCAACCGAGACGCATTAAAGGAGCTCGGCCACCTCCTGCCAGCTCCGTCAGACGGAAGTGACGCTACCACAGCCACTGCACCTGTCCCCCTCCATCGTCCATCGTCCCTCATCCCTCATCCCGCATCCAGAAGACCAAATCCCCCCGCCCTCGTCAACCTGTCACTCCAATGGGCGACTCGACTCGACTCTGCCACCTGTCCAATTGCATTCAGTCAGCTGCGGCGGGACAAACAAATGCAACAATTTCCCTATACCTGAATATGCAGATGCATCCCATTCACCCATACGTTCTCTGGGTATATTGTGTTGCTTAAAATGCATTTTGAGGGTCGAATAAGATAAATTTAAAATTAAATTAAAACGGGGCGTAATAATAGAATTACTAGAAACTAATGTCCAGTAAATTATACCTATTTAAAACTTTTCATCCTGTTCACTTCTTGATTAAAAATACTTTTAAGTTTTACCCATTAAATTATCCCTCGTAAATTGAAGGAGATGTGTCCTTTTAGTAAACACTTTACGAATTTGAAACTACTTACATAAAGATGTAACATTTTCAACAGATATGAACATTAGGAAAGTGGATATGAAGTTCTGCCCCACAAGTTTAATGTCTAAGATGGCCGCAAATAATACCATTAAGGTATATTAAAGTCGATACACTGGAATTTTATTCGTGTTCATCAGAGCTGGGGTTACATTTCTGAGTGCAACTTGTCTGCGAGTTAGTTTGGTGTTGTTGTTATTGCTCTTGTGCAGGTTGCTCCGACTGCTGCTGCTGTGTCCTTTGTTGCTGTTTCTATGCCAAATCGAGGATCCTGCCGCCGTTGATGATGTGGATGATGATGGCGATGGCTGCCCGCCCGGCAGAAGGGCTCTTTTTGCTTTTTGTTTCACTTATTCATTATTTATGCTCCACAAAGTTTGTTGAATTGCCCACCCCAGTCCACTCAATGTTCCCGCTGTCGCTGTTGCTGCTGCTGCTGTTGCTGTTGCCGTTGCCACCAACTGTCGCCAGTTGTCGAGTGCCAGAGTCTGGCCCTTGCCCTTCGTCCTTAGTCCTTAGTCCTGCTGGAGTGCCTTATCGGAATGTGTTTTCCAGCATGTGTGCTCGGCAGCAAAAAGGGACTGACTGAAATAATAATATTGTGATAATGTTGGCCATAAAGCGGGATTCTATGTCTCGGCCTCAAACAAAAAACTCGCTATTTGAATTTGAGTTTAAGCCAAATAATTGTGTACATTCTATTGAACTTGTATATAAATACGGAGAATAACAACAAATATAACAAAGTATGCATTAAAAAAGTGTGTCTTAATTATTTCCATTAATTTATTTTCATATCTATAAATGAATTCAAGCTTTTTAAATAGGTACATTGATTTTTTTACTTTAAAATAACAATGAATAACCCCAGTCTCCTGTCACAGTCCCCACATTTGCAGTGCCCTAAATTTCCATCATTACAATACATTAAATCCCGATTGTTTTTCCGTTTTTTCTTCAAATGTCCTTTGGCCAGGACTTATGCAAATTGACGCCCATCTTGGGTCCCTTTATAATCCTGGCCATCTGTTTGGGGGCGAAATGAACCTTTAATGTGGAACACGCTTTACAAATTCTCCTCGCCATTTCCGCAAAGTAGATTCTAATGGAACTCAAACGAACTAGAGAGGCAAAAACAGAAATGAAGCCTTTCTATTCGGTAAATGCAGAACGCTTTTTCCATGACTCCATGACTCCTACCCATAACTCGCCTTGAGACCATTTGTCTTCACTCCGTCCAGCCAACGACGGTAATCGAAATTGCCAATCAATTTTGCGGTGCTCAACAATGACAGTGCGTGCTCCTTCAAACGGAACAGTTTGCCGTGCTAAAAATAAATTCCGAATAATATACATACTTACTAAACTACTCAAACCTCATGAAAATAAAACAATATGATTACCGAGCATTTATTAAGTCAAGTAAAGTTAAAGTTGGCTCGTTGTAAAACTTGAATTCCTTTGATTTAGTTAAAGGAACAAAGCGTTGGAAGAAGCGAATTTACATTTCGTTTTGATAGTGAGCTGCTGTTTGCAAACAATTAAAAAGTTATAAACAAGTATATAATAAATTTGTTTTACTAAACGGTTTTAGAAAAAAAGAAAAACCTTTTGAATTTAAGTAAGAACTCATCTTTCACTTTGGCATTTTTAAACTATTTCGCTAAAACATTTCACACCCAGTAACCATTTGCGTTCTCCTTTGCTCCGCCTAGCTGAAATGGACGAGCTAATTGAGAAGCTGAAGACGACCAGCGTCAGTCCGGCGAACACGACGAACCTTCTCTGCGAGATCTCGGCCACCAAGGACCCCAAGCTGTTCGACAAGCACGAGCTGGCGGACTGCTTCCTGGGGCTCACCAAGTGCGAGGACACGAACGTGCGCAAGGAGGCGGCCAAGTGCATCGCGGAGATCACCAAGTCGGAGGTGCAGCGCAAGAAGTTCACCACGCGGGCTATCATATCCGCCTTCCTCGAGTGCCTGCGCCAGGTGCCGACGCACGACGGCAGCATGGAGCTGCCCATACAGATATGCCGGGCTCTGGGGAACATCTGCTACTTGAACGACGAGGCCAGGGACCTCATCCTGGAGCTGGAGGGCGATGCCGTGCTGCTGCGCCTGCTGGACATCGGCAGCATCGAGGACGTGGCCAACGCGGCGCAGTTCATCAAGGTGCGCGGTGGCCTGCTGTCCAACTATCTGCTCGGCGGCGAGGGACTGGCCAAGCGGGCCATGGAGCTGGGCGTGATGAAGAAGCTGCAGGCCATCATTGACACCGGCGCCTCCAATGTGGAACAGCACGAGGACCTGCTGCTGAACACGCTCCCGCTGCTCAGCATTCTCACCGAGAACGTGGCGGATCTGAACTTCGACTCCTCCTTGAACATCAAGCTGTCGCGCATCCTGGCCGCCTCCACGAACCCCGACCTGGCCGAGATGTGCCTGGAGCTGCTCCACTACCAGGCGGAGAGCGACGAGGTCAAGCTGATCCTGGCCAAGGACGGTCTGTGCGAAACCATCTACAACCTCCTGGAGAAGTACAAGACCCTTGCCAGCACAAGTGAAGCCAGGGCGCTAATGAAGCTCGCCTGCGAGCTCATCGTTTTGATTCTTACGGGTGGTAAGTGTAATGAGAAACATTACCCATTTCTTGGTCAAATACGAAATAAATTTGAAACGAAAATTGGTTATTGCTCAATGTACTTAATTAATGTACTTAAATAGAAATTGCCAGAAATTCCCTATTATTTAATTGCAGTCAAAAACCATTAAATTGATAAATATTTTAATAGCGTATTAAGTTATTTTTTAGAATTCCTAATTTGATTAGTCATTTCTTTATATGTATGTTGTTGGACCAAGGAATGCGATATTACTAAGTTGTTTTTTGTTAAAATAAAAAGCATGTAAAAGTTACACTTAGTTTAAAACCTTCAAAACAGAAACTGATGATTTTTTCGGTTGTTGCAGATGAATCGATGACCTATCTGTACACCACACCGCTGCTGAAGAACATGGTCGACTGGCTGGACTCGTCGGACATCGATCTGCTGACCACCGGCGTGCTGGCCCTGGGCAACTTTGCGCGCACCGATAGCCACTGCATCTACTTTGTGGAGCAGCAGACCATGAACAAGCTGCTCGAGGTGCTGGCCAAGAACAACGGGGTGAAGGACGACGTGCGTCTGCAGCACGCCCTGCTCTCCGCGCTGCGCAACCTGGTCATCCCGAAGCCGAACAAGAACGCGGTGATCCAGGCGGGCCTGGTGCAGACCATTCTGCCAATGCTGGAGATCCACCAGCCACCGGTCGTCTTCAAGCTGCTGGGCACGCTTCGCATGACGGTCGACGGACAGGGTGAGTATGTCGAGAACAGCGCACGCGATCCGCACCTCTGACCACATCTGTTCTTGCAGAGAAACTCGCTCTGGAGCTGCTGAAGAACAAGACGCTGATCGAGCAGCTGGTGCACTGGAGCAAATCGTCTGACTATGCGGGCGTCACCGGGGAGTCTCTGCGCCTCATGGCCTGGCTAATTAAGCACGCCTACCTCAGCAAAATCGCCTACGCCCTGCCGCGCAAGGGCGACGCACCCGCCGAACAGATCGCCGACAGGATTCCGCTCACCCAGGACTACGACCGCAGCAGCCTGAGCGAGTTCCTCGCCAACGAGGGCACCGTGGAGGCCATGGTCAACATGCTCACCGCCCAGCACCTGGTGATGCAGAACGAAGCGCTGATCGCGCTCTGCATCCTCTCCGTGGTCTACCTCTCGCAGGCGAGCGAGGCGGCGCAGGCACAGCGCCTGCAGGACGAGCTGGTCAAGTGCGAGGTGGGCAAGAAGCTGGCCGAGCTGATCAGCAAGTCGTCGGACTCGATGACCAAGGAGATTGTCGAGAACCTTGAGAACTGCGTCAACCTCCTCAAGTCTTCCGAACAGCTGGTGGCGCACCTGGAGAAGCACAACATCAACGAGCTGCTGAAGTCTATACCCATTCTCACCGAGTACTGCACCTTGTAAGGGAAACGGGGTCGTGGCATTGCATTTATCCCAGCACCGCAGGATGCCTCACAGTAGGATGGGTCGATTTGAATACCTTGGGGGGCGAACAATTATCTTTGGGCAACGCTCCGCTATCTCCTTCTAAATTCTATTCCACTTTTGGTCGAAAGCGAGATCGATTCATTTTATTCAAATCAATTTTTCAACACATTGTATGAGATTGGAAACTAATGTTGGACCATAGTATCAGCCAGAATTGCCAAAGATACATTTTCGCTTCCATCGAGCTAAAATTTCCAAATGGTCTTCCTAATTGTCAAAAACTTAAAACTATTTTGGTTTTTTTGTGTTCCCTTTCCTATTAAACTTTTATTCAGTATTTTCGACGATTTTAAATGAACAATTGTTTAATTTAAATTGAACTTCACTTAAATAGAAATAATATTTTCTTGTTTGTTAAATCAAAAAAAAACGTGGTTGTGCAGCCTCTGTAATTCTCATACAATTTCGAATATTTTTTTATTATGAACCCACAAAAAGACAAAAAAAAAAATGTCATCGATTATTGTTAGGTGGCCACTTGGATGACTTAGACTCTAATGCTTCTTGAAAATCAACCCACCCTAACCCACACACAAACACACTTGAAACCGGAGAAAATTGTAGTTTTCACCTTAGAGCAACGATTCAGAAGTAGACTTGACTGTAGTTCGGTAAGACGGATGATGAAAGACGAAAGATGCAGAACTTCAGCACACTTAGAACGCGGAAACGATAAGAGCGGAATGTATTTTTTAGACGCAAGCGTATTTTGACTGCATTTATGAGAAGAATCCGATAGAGAGGGGGAAGAATACAAATGGTATAGATATTTATAATATACATAACATATACGTATAAATATGATAATATTAATAATAATTTAGCATATTAATCTTTTCTGTTACATGATTTTTAAGAGCACAATAACAAATCGTGGTGATATCGCTAAATATATTTAATGAGTGTATTTTATGTATTGTACTTATAATTTTTAATCGAGCCCTTTTAAACCGTTGCTGGCACAAACCAAAAACGAAACGACAACAAATCATTTTTTAAGCGCACAATGTAATTTAGGTATTTTAATTGGTGCACAGACACAAGCATTGCAGAAACCATCTATTTATTGTAAAACTCAGTGAAGTTATCCAATGCATTTTTTAAGCTAACTTTTAAACATTAACAAATCTGCAACTCAGTAACAATCAGCAATCAGAAAATAGTTGAAACTCAATAATGAAAGTAAAATTTTACAAAGTGTAGTCGTAGAGTACTACAAAATTTTACCAATTCTTAAATACCACGTACTAAAAACAGTTTGGTCACCAAAAAACTATAAATTAAAAGAGCACAATTCAGGAGAAATGGTGTTAATATATAAAGCGTTGAAACACCTACATACACAAGTTCACCAGAAAACATATTTATGAATTCGAAACACAATAATGTAAATTTTATAATTCAAATAAAATTTGAAATGCATGAATAATAAGAAAAAGAATTTAGACATGTTTGAATTGTGAGTGTCAGGGCGCCAAAACCAGTTTGATATCGATATTTCGATAAGATGGTTAGAGACGGACTGCAAAAGAAACCATAAAAGTGATTTATATTACCAATATAATTTGTAATGGGTCTTTACATAAAATTTTAAATTATGTTGCTTATTTCAAATATTTTTAGTTTACTTTAATATATAATTTATTTAGATTTTATTGTTTTGACTTTGTTATTGGTGCATGACACTTCACACCGTGCCATCTCTAGCCAGGAGGAAAAAACACTTGCATTCCAATTTCACTGCTGCGATTTCACTTTCACAAAACAAATACGTCTGCGAAAGGTAAATAAACAAAAAGGAACTGGTGCAGCAGGCGTAGGCTATCAAATTTCCGAGTTTCGAAATCAAATACTTTTGGCGATGGAAAATTGTGTAAATGAATTTGGGGATTCCGCGTCGGTGCCCTTGAAGATTGGGCCAAAGAAGTATGCCTATTCACTTCTGGAAGATCCGCAGAGCACCCTGGCCACGCCCACAGGGGGCGGACAGACGTTGGGTATCCGCGGTGCTTTTAAATACTTTCACTACGGATGCGATGGCCACCAGGATGCGGGTTGGGGATGTGGATATCGCACACTGCAGTCGGCCATATCCTGGATCCTGCGCCGAAGGAACAGCGAAGAGCATGTGCCCTCCATCCCGGATATACAGCACATCCTGGTGGCAATTGACGACAAGGGACCTGATTTCAAGGGGTCACGCGATTGGATCGGCACTTTGGAGGAGTTTTACGTGATCGATGTGTTATTCCAGCTGCCATGCAGGATTCTCCACGCAACGGAGCTGAGTTCTCCTGAGATCCTCGGCCAGATTCGCAAATACTTCGAGGAGTACCAAGGCTTCATCGCCATGGGAGGACTGAGCGACACCTCCTCCAAGGCGATTGTAGGCTACCACTGCAGTGCCGAGGATCACATCTTCCTGCTGGTGGTGGTGAGTCGGCAAGTTATCTCATTCTATTACCCGGTGACCTCATCGCTCGATTTCCCATTTAGGATCCCCATTTCGTGGGCGTGCCCAGCACCCGGCAGCAGTTAATCGATCAGGGCTACGTTCGTTGGGTGCCAGTCGACGAATTCCCTGCCAGCACGTACAATCTGTGCCTCATTTTGCAGCCGTAGTGACTTCTCTCCGCACTTATTTCAGCAATAAAACCAGCTCAGCCCAGTTTATTATTACGTATTGAATGTTGCCTTATAGCCAAGTTTCTCTTCCATTTTAGCGGCCGCTGCTCAATGGACATTATCAATTATTGAATCCAATCGACCGATAATGGCGCTGATAAGCCGGCGCAGCTGAGACCCAAAGACCTCGACGAACAACTACTGCCAGCTGTTAAACATAGCAAACGCTGCGAGTAACTTGAAAAAAGACAGCTGGGTGAGCATGGAGCTGCTGCATCGCGCTCTGCTCTCCGCCTTGGGTGCCCTCTCCATTTTCTACGCCCTGGTTAAGATCAGCCTGGGCTACTGGAAGCGACGCGGGATCCTCCACGAGAAGCCCAAATTCCTGTGGGGCAACATAAAGGGTGTGGTGGGCGGCAAGCGGCACGTCCAGGACGCCTTACGGGATGTCTACGCCGGCTACAAGGGCAGGGCTCCTTTCGTGGGCTTCTACGCCTGCCTTAAACCCTTCATCTTGGCGCTGGACCTGAAGCTAGTGCACCAAATTGTCTTCACTGACGCCGGGCACTTCACATCGCGAGGTCTCTACAGCAATCCGAGTGGAGAGCCGCTGTCCGCCAATCTCCTGCAGCTGGACGGCCACAAATGGCGGTCTCTACACGCCAAATCAGCGGAGGTTTTCATCCCCGCCAACATGAAGAAGCTGATACCTAGGCTCGTACAGATCTCCTCAAGAATTCAAACCAACCTGGGCAAAACGAGTCTGCAAACCAGAAACATCAGCGAATTGGTGGCTGCGTTCAACGTGGATGTTATGGCCTCTACGGCCTTCGGATTGGGAGGCCAGGATCACCAGGAGTTTGCCAAGTGGACACGCAACAACTGGGGCGACTTTAAGCTGTGGCAGGCGTACCTGGCTCTGGAGTTTCCACTCGTCGCGCGGCTGCTGCAGTACAAGAGCTACGCGGAGCCAGCCATGGCTTACTTTCAAAAAGTGGCCCTCTCGCAAATGCAGGAGCAACGCCGAAGGGATCGCCAGCCACTCCAGACGTTGCTGCAGCTCTACTCCAACGCGGACCAGCCGCTCGACGATGTCCAGATTGCCGCTCAGGCCTTTGGCTTCCTCCTGGCTGGTTTGGGGCCCCTTAACGCCACCCTCTCCTTTTGCCTCTACGAATTGGCTCGCCAGCCAGAGCTGCAGGATCGAACCAGGCTGGAAATCAGAAAGACACTGGAGCAGCAGGGCGGCCAAGTGACACCTGAGTGCCTCAGAGAGCTTAAATTTTCGAAGCAGGTCCTAAATGGTAAGTGCGAAAAATCGTTAGAGATGTAAGACCATGCATTTGATTACTTTCGATGTAGATAATGTCAGATAAGTTCTTCGTTCTTTAAAAACTTTTAATTTAAAGCAAAAATATAACCTCAATTTAAATCAGATGTTCCCAAATAATTGTACAGAAATGATCCATGTTGTTATATTCGTTGGTTTTATTATAAAATTTATAACTTTACTCTATTAAGTGTTAAAAAATCAAGCGCTTTTCCTTAACTTTGAGTATCATTTACATTCTAACCGCTTTGGTTTTTTTTTAGAAACGCTTCGTCTGCACACACCACATCCCTTTTTGCTGCGCCGTGCTACCAAAGAATTCGAGTTGCCCGAATCGGTGTTCGTGATTGCCAAGGGCAACAGTGTGCTGATACCCACGGCGGCAATTCACAGAGATCCGGAGTTATACGAGGATCCAGATCGCTTCGATCCGGGTCGGTTCGAGGAGGAGGCCAGGAGATCCCGTCCGCCGGCTGCCTTCCTGCCCTTCGGCGATGGCCTGCGGGGATGCATTGCCGCTCGGTTCGCCGAACAGCAGCTGCTGGTGGGTCTGGTGGCTCTGCTGAAGGACCACAGGTATTCCCCCTGTGCGGAGACCACGATTCCCATCGAGTACGACAACCGGAGACTGCTCCTGATGCCCAAATCGGACATCAAGCTCAATGTGGAAGGAGTGGACTAGCTTTAGAGGCTCTGCTGGAGAATCGCCTATTTTGTATTGTTTGCTTCGGTATTGCTTTACTGTACAAAGCGTTTAAGTTGTTTTTATATTTGTATACGCACTTAATTCGTTGATTTCCTTAAGCTGTGGACTTGTGTGATAATGCTGACGATGACTTTTATAATCTACTGCACCAAGCTCAACAACATGAACAAATAAATACCCTTATTGTTATAGTTATTTGTTGCTTTTTAATTATTTTTTTAGCAAACCAAGTTATATGAATCGGTGATAAGTAGAATTTGTCTCAGTATATGTATATATATATATATATATAACATAACTATTTTTGTATATTTTTCTTAGTGTCTTTATTGTGTTGTAAACGGTTAGTGCGTTTTTAAAGTCTTGTTTTCTGAATGGTTTCAAAATTATCGTTATACATATATAATTATTGGGCGAAAAAATTTTAAAATAGCAGGAAGTTGTTTCCTTAAAATGTTTTTTTTTTAAACTCGTATGTATGTATTACAAAGGTTGAGAAGCGCTTGCAATAGAAACATAATAATTATTTTTTAGTGCTTAAAAAAAATTTACAAATGTAGAATTAGTTAATTAGCAAATCTTACTCCTTCAAAAGTTCCATTTAAAATTCCCGATTCATTGAATCGGTTAACAGTTAATTTTCCTTTAACAGAATAAGTGTGGCCTTGTGTCGTATAACGACGCTTTCTTCCCTTCATCACGGTCTCACTGCAGCCAAAGTGTTATTGCACTTCCCACCGAGGGTCACACTGAACCAGACACTCTCGAACGAATCGGTCGCGGTTGTTTTTCGGTTATTTGTTTGTCTATAAGAAAGTCCTCTCGCAACGAAGAAAAATGAAAATGCGCTCGGAAAATCTGTCGTAGGAGGCTTGAAAGTAACGGTTGCAGCGCCAAATTTTTATTTGTCGTCTGGCCGGAAAAAAGTTCGCGTCGTAGTTTGCTGTTGCCAAAAAACGAGCGCGGAAAATTGTCGAGTTCAGTGCGAAAATCGGCGAATAATTATATGCGCTTTCCCAAGGAAAACGGAAAATTAAGCGTCTGTCTGCCAGTTTGCTTTTGTGCGAGTGTGTGCGTGTATGTGTCTGTGAGTGTATAACATAACAGAAAACAAAACAACAACTACAAGGCAGCCAGGATCAACGGTTCTTCAGGGTAGTTTGTTTGAGTTTGGACAAAGCAAAAAGCAAAAGCAAAGCACATCAAACCGGAGTGGGAGAGAGACAGAACAAGAGGGGATAACGGGAGAGCACACCCCACTTACACACACACACCCGCTCCTCGGCTCTTTGTGTGCGCTTTTGCCGCCTGGAAATGCAATGCTACAACAACAACAACAACAACGAAGAGAGAACGATGGGAAGCAGGGGAGGAAACAACAACAGCGCTTAATTGTCTGCAGCATCGTCGACCGAAAAAATCAAACAAACGATTGCATTTAAGTCGCCCTGGGACATTTTCCAGTCGAAAGTGCATTGTAAGTATTCTTGAAGGGTCCTCAAGAAGCAAACAACAACAACAGGAATCGAGTGGGGAGTGAGCTAATAATGACAATAATTAGGGCTGAGGGAGGGTTGGAAAGGTGCGGAGCGGGGAATGAAAGACGTTGCAGTTTGCCAACAACAAGTTCAAACCGACTTCATTCCAGTGAGAATCTCAGACTCAAGGACTTCCAGTGCCCATTCCAAGTGGTCGTGAGAACCAAAAACTCCTTTCACGGCCAATCCAAACAGGATTCGTTGTACACGTCAAAAAATAGACAACAAGTTTTATCTGAACAATGAATTGAACAAGGGGTTAATAAAAATGTGTCCTCTTCCTAAAATCAATTATGATCAAACACAAATATTTAACATAAAACAAAATATAGTATTAACATTTTAACTTTTCTGTACTGTGAATTTGAAACTTATAGAAGTCATTTTGCCAAAAATGCTTTATAAAAATTGTTTTATGATTTGGTCACTGGTTTTAAAAACGCCTTTTCGAGAAAACAAGTTTAATATATCAAGCTTTGTCGCCTACGCAACATATTTTTTCTTCTTCAATGACCGTATCTTATTCGACTTGCTTCGGATTAAATTCAAATTGGAATTCTGCCTAAATAAACATGAAATAACATTTAAGGCACACTTAAAACAAAAATAAATAATATAATAATACATACTAGGATTTCTTGTTTTGTACATTTTTCTCTGTGTACGACTCCCCTTTTGAAGTTGCGCGGTAATTGCGCAAGTGCAGGGACTTCTCTTTGGGATTGTTACCTGAATTCTGTTTATCTCAAAAGAGGTAATTTTTTGTTAATTCCGCCTGGGTCGACATTTCGTGGGGTGGCTTTGTGTTTCCTTTTCAATTTATAATCGCAACAGGAACCAGAGCAGCACGTTGACACCTATCGTGCAGCTCGTCATCAGAATAAATGTTTAAAAGTGGATTTTTCCCCTTCGCCGCTGTCTCTTCCCTATTCCCTTATCGCACGTTTTTGTTCTTTTTGCGTACCTTTCAAACGACTTTTGTGCGCGCCGGCAAATGGAGCAGATAAGCGTAATTATTGAAATATTATGCCTGTTTGTTTCTTGTTTACGCTCCGAGATTATTTCTTCGCACATTTGTCTAAACAAATGTTTCAGAACTTTCCAACCAAATCGAGTTGCTTCGGGTTCTTGCCATAATTGGATATGCAAGGAATGCCTGGCAGTGCATTTGCTAGACAAATAATAATACTCGAATTCGAAAGTATGCACGGAATACCTTGGCTTAAAAAGTGGCCGCCTTGGGTTACCTGAACCACGAAGAGTAACCCAATCCGAAAATCATCCAAAAGCCGCACCTGTGCAATTGCCAAAAACAAGAGAACCCAACAATAACAGCAGAAGGGGTACAGAAAAAAAGATAAAATTAACCGCAAACAGCTGCCGGCTATTGGAAAGAAACTTGCTCCTGCACAGAAAAAATCGCAAATATCTCGACCTTCTATTATAAGAGGTATACCGTGGTCTTCGAGATCACCTAAAGTCTAGTCCCAAGTTTTTACAGTTGGTATTCAATTAGGTCGGAGTAAGAACGAAACGTTTCTTTTTATTTTTTATTTAATTTTTGTTTTTATTAAAAAATTTTTTTTTAATTTTAAATATGTAGTTTTTATTTTAAATTGAGTTTGTACTTCATAAACTTTTATGCAAGAATAAAATGTGTTTGGTTTGAAACTCAATAATTTTTTTCTCTGTGGGCTCACCAAGCTAAGTAAACAAAAAAAACAACTTGCGACTTAATAAAATGCAAACAAAACTGCACAAAGAAGAAAAACAAATACTAGTGAAATATAAATAATTGTATCTGTATAAAGAAAGGCCACTCCAACTGCCACCACCCACCGTTGCATAGAAATAACACAGGTAGACCGTGTTCCCTTCTGAGATACGAAAATTGTTAGATGAGCAAATTTCCTAAAGCTTTTTGCCTTAGACTTATTCTTATCCTATTTATTTTTCCTTTCTTGTTTATCGTCTGCCTAATAATTTGAGTAACTCTTAAATTATAGATAGAGATTATCCAGATTACCTTTACTGTTTTTTTTGCACAAGAATTATAGACAAATTCTACAAAACAATATTAATTTCTTTTTTTTTGACTCAATATAGCTGGGCCTTTTTTATACTGAAAGTATAAACAAGACGACGCAGGATATAGAAATGTCTATTTCATAAAACTAGTTAATAATACTTTTTGCAGGTTTGTCCTCCGTTTATCCCATATCTACTGTACAAATTGTTTCAAATGGTAAACAAGTAAAACGGCTGGAAACTTGTAATTTTAAATGGCTGCGTTTGTATAGCATGTTGTTGGTGCAACTCGAAGTTTTTTTATTGCTGCTGCCCACTCACAAAAAGATTTTCTTTTTCGTTTGATTGGTGAACTGCATGGGCGTATGTAAGTTGTTGTGTGAATGAATTTGTGCAAAGCCGTGAATCCCAAACTCCAGTCTGTTTGGTCGCCCACTCCCCACGCCTGGTTTTTAGAAATCTTTCGTAACCACTTTCGATTTTCGGGGTTTGTCCTAATGAAAATTGTCTAATCTAACATAAGCTTCGCCTCAACGGGATTTCACTTGGAATGGGATGTACACGAAGTATTTCCGCGGCTTTAGAAGAACTCTGTGTTCATTAAAAATCTTAAACTTTAGTGCTGCCTTGCAAATGTCAAGAGTTCAGCTCTAGAAGCGATACTAAAACTATTTCCTTATGTGCTCGCTTCTTTTCTCTAAACATTAGTTATGGTGGGACTGGCAAATTAGTAAAACAAAAATGCTCTTGGAATTCCCTGGCCCGTTTTAGCAACTGCCATTCCCTAATGCAGGAAATACAAAAGCTGTGCAAAACTCAAACGCTAACGAGACTGGAAAGGCTTGGAAAAGACAGCGAAAATTCACATTTGTTGATGGCCACAAAGCTGTCATAAAGAAGCAGAACAAAACGTGCTAAAGGAACCGGCAAACAAGAACATAACAAACGTGATAAAGTACAAAGTAACATGTGCTGGCTAACGGCACTCTGGTTAATCATTAATAACCATTTGCCATGGCCACAATGCTGAAAAAAGTAGAAACGAAACGAGCGAACTAATGTTAATAACAAAAAATCTGTGGGATCTGGGACTTTTTTGTTACAATTTGTGAATGCAAATTTACACACCTTTACACTGGGCAAGTTAAGAATAATACCATCAATTTATTCTATTTAAGGAATTATTTTAAATGTTGTTTTTTAAAAAGTAAGCTGGAGCTTCAGCAACTTTTCTTGCTAACCTAACTTTTGTAGATAATTAAACCGAAAGCACAAAATTCTGGAAATTTTTAAGAGGCAATAAAAAATTACAGCACAAATTGTGATTATATTTTAAATAAATAATGTAACCAATTTTCAGTCGTTCCTTTTAAATTTTTCAGATTTTTATGAGTAATCGAAGTGATGTTTCTCGAGGGGAAAATCTCTAAAATGTGTTGGGGAAACAATTCCACACAGCCGTACCCCGCCTCTGGGTCATGTTGTGTATCTCAATTTATTTTTGTTTCGGCTGCCTTGCCATGTGTAAACTTATAATTTTATGCACAAATCGATTGAACGCCGCTAAATGCCGAAAGTTTATTTCCAGCGGCCAGCGTAAAAGAACATTTGAGTTTGTGTTTACAAATTTGTGGGCGTTGTGTTGCGAAATGTGTTTTGTGTTCTACTTTAAGGTTTTTCGGACAGCTTCATTTGCTTGATAACTTCCGATCGATACTTATCGATTTCCACATATGTATATGTGTGTCCAAAAAGTGCCAATCGTTTACAATTCTTTGCTGCTGCTGATTAGATAAGGCAGCTTATCAGAAGGGGATGCCTATCAGCCTCAATTGTCGATGAATTGGCCTATTTTATAATGTGTTCAACGCAATGCGAATTATTCAATTAAATCAAATCAAAGTAGGCACAGAAACAGAATAAAAAGAGAGAGATTTCCCAATACAAGCTCGCAAACATAAACACTCAGTGTTTTCCTTTTTGCTATATTTTATTCATAGAAAATTTGGGTTAATGACGTGCCATACGAGTTGGTGGCTGTGGCAGGGGGGTGGTGGGCGGCCGGCGCAAGGGGAAGGGGGAGAGAGCTAAAGCAGATGCCCTCACAAATCCCAGAAACATCAAATAGAAAATGCAATGCAAAGCACAGATGACGCTAAAGATAGAAAAGCATAGATAAACATGAATGTTTGAGCACATGTGTAAGTTTGTGCTGGTGACGTTGTCGATTCCGTTCATATAAAAACTTGATCTTTTGATTATCATCGCGTTCTTTTCGCTTTTCTTTTCATCGAGCGACCACTCGACACTTTTGATGATCGACGCTTTCCTAACTCCGGGTCACAAACACCAGACCCCAGACTCAAAACTCAAGACCCCAGACCCCGAGACCAAGATCAGACCAAGGGCCGAGACATCTCGACACTTGGCTGACCACAGATGGCCGTAGTTGTTCAAGTTGTTGATACTCCTAGTTGCTGGAGAAAGTGTAAAGTCATGACGGTCTGCTGCCAATGCACAATTCGCCGGCAACAGCGTATCGCTTACCTTACAACTGACCACATAAATCTGCCATAAGCCAACCTGACACTGGAGATCTTCTCCCGCACACGCTCTCTATTTTTCCAGGTATACAAATCTACAACGCAGCTGTAAAATTATTTGTTTTAACAAATCCCACTCAGAACTTATGGGACAAAACAAAACACAAGGAAAACAACTTTATAAAGACGGAGTGGATATGGAAGTCACTAGCAGTGCATTAAAGTGGCGGGCTGAAAATGAAAACTTTTGGATTTATTTTTAGAAGGTTTACTTTTTCACTGCTTTCGTAAATAGAAACAATCAAGGGTTTGCAACGTTAGTTGAACTTATTTTTGAACTAAAATACTTATTTTTATATATTTTTAAAGACGTTTAATCACAAATATTCATTTCTGGAGGCAAATCTCAAATTTTGTATAGCTTTTTAATATCATCCATACTTTGTTTTCATACTTTCTTTGTGCTCAAATTATCAGGGTGTATTTTAAGACCAAGTGTGTGTTTAATTCGCTTTTGGAAATCATAAGCCTCAGCTCTGTTTTAGTCGCCAGAGTTTTTGCAGCGACACGTTGTCGGTTGGTCCACCCTAGAGTAGCTCATCTGCATTTACGCATAATAACGCAGGGAACGAAGGGGGAAGGCAAATGGGGCAGATATGGCGGTGCGTGTGCTCACATCTTTTGGTAAGCAATTAACGGCAGCAACTTTGACTGTCTGTCGCCCTTGACAGAAGTGTCTGCCACGCTTGCCCCTCCCTCCCCAGTTCCCGTCAGTCAAGTCACTTCCTGTAATAGAAACACAGCCAACATGCAACACAGCATGGCTGATGTACTCACAGATACAGTCGCGGTCAAGGCAATAAAGAGGAGTAATGATACTTGTGTATCTGCATAATTCATACAATTGGAAACTTGGCGATATTTTAAATACATATCTGAATAACATTATTATTTATGATGCAATATAATCGGGAAATGTATACATATTTTTAAATGTCTGCTCTGGTGAACCCTTTAATTCTCCATGAATTGGTTTGCCGTCTTCCGGCCATTCACTGTGCAATCCCCATGCAATCCAACGCAGCTTCCGTTTGTTTCAACAGAAATCTTTGTGAAACCGCAGATATAGAGCCGCAAAGAGAACGATAGTAAATAGGGCGGAAAGTTATGCGTAGCTGAAATGAGAACGCATCCAGCATAATCATTCAGACACAACAGGAATAACACCATAGCATCATCATTGCCAACTTGACATTTGAGCGAGTTTTGTTGCGGGTTGCTTTCGAAGTGAGAACCTCAATTCCCACTACCCAGAGTTCCCCTCATTGTGTATATAATATACATTTCTGGTCGGGAAAAGGTTTCTAGTTCTTCTTTGGGACTACTTTGCGAAATTGTTGTCTTCCTGCTTTTGTTTTTATTGCACGATTTGGTAATTTGGACTTTGGCTACTGCCGAAATAGTTCCCCCGATCGCATCACGATCTGCAGGCCTGACCTTAGGTTGCTTTTGTGGCCCCTGCTCTTTCTGGATTTCCCAAGCCAGCAATAGCGAGTTCATCTCAATCTTGGGAAAAACTCATATTTCCGCTGTGCAAGTAATATGGGTAAGCCTTGTAGACCTAATATGAACATTCGCTACTTGCCCAACCAGTTTTGAGGCTTATGATTTAAATGCAGCCGGTTAACTAGGTCAATGTTTCGTGTACATGCTCGACCATACGCGTCTTAAACCAGATTCAACGCAGTCAATTGCCAAAACAACAAACAACAACAACAACTTATTTCCGCACTGCAAAGGAAATTGCAACTCTGCGGCAGCGGCAGCACTTACAAAAACGACAACAAAACGGGCCTGTCATCGTTTGCTTTGTGGCCACAATTTTATCTCGAGAGGTCATTTACACTATTCAGCTAAAAAGAGGAGAGTACGAAGAAAAAGCGAGACAGCGGAAAGTCTACTTGTACAGTTTGTGAGAATGTGCGTCTGACTTTTCCTCACTGGTTTGCAGTGCGCCTTTAAATACCCTGTAACATTGCGGGGTATGATCGTGTTCTATATTTCCAGTGCACACAAGCTTTTCCATTTCGTGATCCTCAACAGCTACATCTAATGCTTCTGATTAACATTTTTTAATAGATATGTGTTTTATTTTTGAACTTTAAGAATTATACTACATACTTAACTAACTTTCTTTAGATGTTCAAATAACAGATTATTATTTTTCAATCCGACAATTAACTATTTTACTTTGTTTTTCAACGATTTTCTCCGATTTTCTCGGCTTACTTATGAAGGTGGGAGTACTGATAATTTGGAAGTCGGAAAACTCTTCTCTAACACGCTGCTTTTCTTCTCTTTCCCAAACTTGTTCTTCGATGCTTTCTTCTGCGTCTCCACGCAGACATGGACGAAAGATACGCAGTCTAGGCAATCAGCTCTCGTTGGTGCGGCGTTTATCACTTGTGGGCTTTGGCTTCCTCCACGCTTGAGTGTCTATTGTGAACGCTTTCTGAATGCAGTGGAGCTGCTCAGCCTCAGACTCACAAACGAACACTTGTAGCCAAGAACTTCACTCGGAGCAGCCGTCAATGTCGTAATCAGAAAAAAGAAATACAACAATATATCATAGAAGTGAAGAGATACGGCCTCAAGTGCAGTCTTGAGACCCGACCCGAGCCGGGCTTTGGCCAGTTCCTGGTCGAAGGTTATTGCTCGAGTGTACCTGTAAATTTGACGCCCCTCTAATTGCTTCCAAGGCTTGCTGGCGACTGGAGTCGCGTTAGTTTTCTCGGCTTATCTGCACTTTCGAAAGCCGCGGAAACCAGCATAGGAATAGTCACGTATGGCGACCCACAAATGGGTCAAAACTATTGCACTTCCCCGACGAGAGTCGTTTGCATGGGCCTCAGGTCCGGAGTTTCGATTCCAGCGGCCTTAAATCGTGTATGCAACTTCCTGTACTGTACGTCGCTCCAAGACATATCAATTATCAATTAATAATTAACAATTAGCCTCTCTACATGACTAATAAATCAAAGGCCTGGTATCAGCAGGAACCCCACACTCGGGGGCACTTAAAGCACTCTCAATTTGGGTCAACGATCCCCAAATAAAGTTTGTACTGCGCCTACGCCATCAGACAGCTCCCCCACACTCTCCATCGCTATGTCGTATATTAATAAGCCTAATTAAGCATAATTTCTTGTTTGGAAAGACACTCTGGTTTACCATTTTGATTATTTACGAGAAGTCGTCTGCTTAAGCTCCATCAGCGACGAATGTCAAAGATTTATGGGGGATGAGACAGAGATTTCGATCGGAAGTGTTTGTGGATCAGCTTGCAGAGCGTGCTTATTTATAAATTGTTGTATATTAATGTGTTCCTTCTTTCCAGATTTCCCCACATGCAACACAAGGAAATGCTGAAATTGCTTATTATTTCCACTCAAAATGAAACAAAATAATCAAGTATAAAAATCGTCAAAATAAACTCAATCCGAATAACCCAACGACGAACGAAAATCAATCGATTTCTAAGCCAGTTATATACCAAGAAAATATGGATCTAAGTCTGGAACGCGATAGCTCCGCGCTGGGTAGTCTGTTCCAGCAGATTATCAATGACATGAAGGTGAGTTTTCCCGCTATTCGTTGTATAGTTTCTACGGAAATTCAATGTAATTTTAAACACGAACTCTTCCACTGAATTTTCCGTTTTCGGGTTCCCAGAACTTTGAAATACTTTAGGGAAACGTACGTATTATAACCGAATTCACTTTGACCCCGCTCATATGACAGAAAAGCAACGAAGTTGAATTAATATTTTTTGCTAAATTGGTTTCGACTCGGTGCTATAATTGTTTGTCAGTGTGTCAAGAACCTCCCAGAGTTGGTCTAAAGTTCTCTTGTGGGTAAACAAAAGCCTCAAGCAAATAAAAGATAAACAAATATCATCAGCCAAGGTCAAAGCAAACATACTAGTACAAAAGACCAGCCGGGTGGCGGGCGATCCTCGGACAAATCAATAATTTAATGCAAAATAAATGTTTTTTACACAACATTATCAACAATTTCGTAGTGTATGTTTTTTCTAATTTGTTGCTGAAATTGTTTCGCTTTTTCATATGTCTTCTAATTGATTTAATGGCAAGAAATAAAGTTGCAAAATCGTATCTAACAAAGTCGAACAAAAAATCCTCCACATTTTTCGCATTTATCTAAAGCTCGTGGCGAAACACAAAACTTTACTCCGCAAACTTTTTGTTGATTTTTTTTATCACTAATTGATTTCATTGCTATCTGTTCGTTGTGTGGTATCAATAATTTATGGCACTCATGACGCCATTTGTGGCAACTTGCTTTCATACAAAATGTTTATTGCGCTTATATAACGTCGGGCCAGGCAATTTAATTTAACAAGCGTAAATTAAGGGGGGAAATACAATTAGAAGGCCTGAAATGAGGGCTATCTTTGGGAGTGGATTGCAAGTAGGGTGTTAAATGAATCTTAGCGATTCTTTTTGCATGTTATTAGGTAATTATTGAGCAATAAAAATCAGTCAAGTTTTTTGAAAAATATTGTAATTAAGCCCATTTATGATCAATAATGTGGATCACGACTTAAACAAAAAACAGCAACTGGGCTTTAAACTTAAAGGTACAGCGCACACCATGAATTATTCCATATTTGAAAAAAATTATTTTTCCATTAAAAAATTTGAAGTTAAAAAAAATTTCAAAAATAACGTTTTTTTTTCGACTTTGTTTGTAAAAAAAACATGTTATAACAAACAAGTTTGAAAAACTGTTATATTCATGGTGTGGAGAATTTAATTTCAAACATAATGCAAAAAACCGCATTCGATTAAAATAAAATCTCTGACCTGTACATTGCACGGCGACTTTGCAAACACGACTTTTCAGGAGAAGCGTTTAAAGTTTACTTTTGTGCATGTCCGCCATATGACACACCCTCACTAAATTGTGTATAACTTTGAAAATAAGGACCGGACGGCTTTATGCTTTTAAAGGCTTATTCTCAGACATATTTAGAGTACATTACCCCAAAAAAAAATTTTTCGAAAAAAAAAATTTCTAATTGTATTTCCCCCTTAACGTCGGCTGCTATGGTTTCTGGAAGTGGGGGAAATCTTTATCGCGGCTTAGCCTCCTGGGAGGGAATTGGTGGGGCGAGCTCCAGGGATATGATATGATGGCATGGGATGGTTTTTGCCGCCGGACGAACTACTGACAGCTGCCAATGATTAGTGGCCTAATGGAACGAATTTCGAGCAGGTAATACATAAACTCCCGTCTCTGTTCCGATCCACTTCACCTTGCTTCGCTCACCATGTATCTTTCCTCTCCCTTTTTCCGATTTTAGCCTTACATTCTATTTTTAATACCAGCAGAAATAACTTGAACTTTAACATTTGCCATCTTTCTTTTAGAGGGCATACTGGCTTAAGGAAGTATTGTGGGTATAACTTTTGAAATGTTGGGTTAAAATTCAAACTAATATTGAAGTTTCTTTTGTTACCCAAATAAAAATAAAAAATTATGAATAAATTTGCTGTAAACAAATAAAGCGGATAATCGCTCATTACTCTATTTTCAAATTTAATATACATTTGAGCCGAGAATTATTATTCTCTTCCTCTGATTGCCAGCGAATTGGCAGTCTGGGATTCTAGATCTCCCGTTGCTTCTGCCTCATTTGCCATGCCCCGGAAAATTACATTTTCAGCACATTGTGACTGTAGTTCTCCCGCCAGCTGTTCGCCATCACCACATGGACAGGTGTTGGAATCTTGTGTCTGTCGGCGAACATAGAACCGAAATAAACTGTGTAGCGGAGGCGGGGGGAAGGGGAGATGAATCGTGCCGCCTTCCCGCCAGCAGATTGCTATTTATAGGAAAATGCACGACGACTTCCCTCGGGGAGTGTGAACCCAACTTTGGAGCTGGAGCCCGCCGACTGCTGTCAGATGCGGGCGAGTGCATTTTGTATTTATGAAATTTGGAAATTGTTCGGCACGCAATTGTGCAGAAGTTGGCTGCTCTTTTTTCCAACCTGAGTGTGAACTAGAGCAGAAACACATACTCGTACCGACGGAGCATGTGCAATATGAATGTGTTTGGATCACCTTACCAGGTAATTCTTGCCTTGCTGCCTTGCTCCGCTCTGCTTTTGGCCTGATTCATGGCAAAAGATTGCCGGCGTTGCTGTTTTGTGGGCAGATCTGCTGGCCAACTTTTACACAGCCGGCAAATGCCATTGCAAATGTCACAAAGTGCCAGAAGATGCAAATGAGATGCAGGAGAGAGTGCGGCCGTCTTTTTCCCCCGGTCTCTGCTTAAAGGTTAAGCCAAAAGGCAGAAGGCTGTATAGCAGCAACCACTAAAATTAGTTTCATTTTAATTGCTTGGCTGCCTCGCCGTCTGAGTTCGGTTTTTTCCTACCGCTTTACGTTTTTTTTGGCAGCAGACCAGAACAAATTTATGCCTATGCCAAGAGAGAAACAGAAACTTCTTAGAGGCTGCAGCAACTCTAATAAGCGTAAAGTCGAAACTGAAAAAAAGGCTTAACATTATTTGCTAGTTTCTGAAATAGTTTTTCCTAACGGGATGGCAATTAAAAGCGGCTAATTCTCGATTGGCTTTCCGAGTCCAAAGTTTATTCGCGCAAGTGAAACACAAGCGAGATCGAAAAACAAAAAATTGAGCAAACTTAAAGGTTGTTAACTTTACACAACCGCTTCGCTCCGTTGGCTGCACTTGGGCCAAGTGTGGCAAGTGTTCGAGATGAAGATACCGAACCGAACCACAGGCGACAAATTGTCACATTTGACAATAGGAAATCTCCGCTGCGCCGCTGCGCCGCTGCGCCGCTGGTAACAGAAAACGGCTGAAAAACGCACTGCAGTTTGTTATGAGTTTTCCGCAAAAGTGAAATTTTTCTGCTCTCTGAACCCATCTGAACCGAACGTGTCGCTTTCTTCCCTGCCCACCGGGCTGCCACTTTGCGGCTTCCACATTGCGGCCCTGCAACAGTTGCCGCAGTCTTAATTTGCTTATGATGCCCGGCCCGACCATCAAAGCACTTTGATGTCGTTAAGTGAAAAACAATTTCATTTGCTTTGTGTTTATTTTGTAAGCTAATGTGCGTCGAGGAAGAGAAACTAGATTTGGTTGCAATTCTTGTTTTTTTTTATGTTTTTAGAGCCATTTCCTTAAAAATATTTTTATGTTTTTAAAAATGTGAAACTTTATGTTAGATATATTATTGTTTTTTTTTTTTTAACAACTACATAAAAAAAACTGGAGGCTTAATAAAGCGAAAACTAACTAGTTATATTAAAAGCTGTTGGTCACAAACTTTAGTCGACCACAAACACAAAGGCAGTAGTTAATATTAACCTTCTTCAGAAATATTTCTAAAAGGTTACCAATTTTGTACCTATTTAAATATTTTTAAGCAATATTTCCCTTTGACAAACAGAAAAGTGAGAAATAAGTAGATTAGACCGTATATAGTCATGAAACTGGCTCCAAGAAAGAGCCCGATGGCTCCGCCGAAAGACATTATCAACTGATCCGTGCTGAACACCACCCGTCGCTTCATTCCCATCTTGGGAAGAACCAGCTTGATGATCATCGTCCGCTCGAACTGATCAGACATTTTGGTTTTACCGGTGCCTTCGTTTGGATCTCCCTAGGAGAAAAATGAATTAGGGTTATTGGTGAATTTTAGGAGGGGGAACGACCTACTCCCCCTTGCTCTTCCTCCCCGACGATGTTGTAAGTGTTCTCCTCGCACAGGGGAAAGCAGTCACAGGGCTTTTTAAGCCAATTGGAGCGGGCTAGGCAAAGCATTCCGGATATGTTGCAAACTGGAACTTCAGGAGCTGCGGCGTAGAAGTAAGGTTTGCACTGGCACAAGCTCTGGGCCCAGATGATCCGACACTCCAGTCGACAGAGACTCGGGTAATACGGCTGTAGGGAAAACTCTTTACTGAGGCTATCCACAGCCGCCAAAGAAATTTCGCTTACACTGTAGTACTTCAAGTTATTTTCGTCAGGGTAGCGACACTTGCGATATGCCACCGGTAGATTTCGCACCTCTTTATCTGCCGATATCGAATGGAGGAGTACTTTCAGAACGTAAGAGGTTTTCACCTTGGCATTAAATGTGACTGTACGTAAATCGTTAGGAAGCATAATTTCATTGATATCGTGCAGGTACTGGAAGGTTTATCAACATAACGACAATTTCTGAAAGCTATAATTTGGTCTTACGAGGAACAAATGTGTCATGATGCTGTTGAACGGCTTCTCCGCCATCTGACAGTCGCTGAAGAATCCGCACTGCCTTATTTCCGTCACATTCAGAGATTCTCTAAAAGAAATGTAAGAGACCAGATACTCCCAATAATATGCAAACCAATAAAAACTTTTTACAAAATAATTTGTTTTTGAAATTGTTACATACAGGTAGTCCATTTTAAGTAGAAGCACTTAGTTTTGAAAAAATAGTTTAAAAATTTTTTTTTTTTATTTCCATTTAAAAATTTATTTATGATAGTCCATGGAAAAATGCTTGAACTAATTTTTGTATGTTGGCTCTGAGTTAAGCTAGTGTTCTTGGCTTGATCATGTATACCTTAGATTTTAAATAGCCGCAGAAAAAAAGTTGTGGGCGTCAAATCTGGTGACCTCTGTCGTCAGTCAAAATCGCCTGTTTTGATATGAGTCGTCCGGGATATAATGGCCTCGATGTAGCGCTATCCTGTAGAAACTAGAAGCTATCCAAGCCATTTTCCCGAACAACTGGCATTAAAAAAATCGGTTATCATGGCTTGGTATGTACCGATTTACCATTTGATAGTCCCGGATAGTCAGCTCCTTTCATTTTATGAGCCATTTCAATTTTTTTATGAAAACATCTTCAAATCACTATGAATCATGCATCGGACTGTGGTCCGAGCGATTCCAAGCTCCTGAGAACGGCGATAGCTTTACATTTTTGGATAAGCCTCAACACTGGCTCGTACGGCTTGGGTTATGGATGAGTGATTATCATTATTAACATTGACGGATTCCATATATAATACTTTGCGGATAAACAAGACGTTGTGCACTGGGGAGCACTTTTAACTCTATTTTTTGCCCGAAACGCACGCTTGGTTCTCACAATTGAGAAGTTGTTTTAAATATACCTAAAGCTGAACAATTTCAGCGCGTTCTTTTGGAGTGTATTGTTTCAAAGTATTTTGTCTTCTAATGAAGCTTCCTGAACTTTATGACCTTTGTCGATCAGGCAGCGCTTTTAAATGTTATAGGGTTGCCTGATGCTTCCACTTAAATGGTCTACCCTTAATATAGTTAATTGTGTTACTGTAGTTAAAAAATACATTATTTAAGCTTAAAACTTACTTAAGCACTTAAGACTTACACTGCTCGCCACTTGAATAGGACACCTCTAAACTAGATTTTATAACTTTAATTGCTGCCAAGCCAAGCCATCTAGGAACATAATTTTATTGTTTTAGTTAAGTTAATTTAAATCTAGTAGTGTTGCAAAAATTACAATATTTTTAAAAAGTTGTAAGTATAAAAAAAAAAATTGTTAAACAATTAGTAACCAATTGTGCAGTCTTCATTTTGCACCACTTGATTAGGACACATTCCCAAAAAAAATGTTTAGAATTTTCAAACTTTATTCAAACATTAAAATTACTTAATATATTCTAGTTTAAGGTATTTTGTAACAAAAAAAAATTTTTTTAATAATGTGTTGAGCCACCTTTGTTTTCCAAAACTTCACACATTCGGTTTGGAAGGGATGCGTATAATTTTTCCAAATAACTCAACGTAATCGAGTCCCATGCTAATTTGATAGCTGCCATAAGCTCGGGAACGCTCGAATATTGCTGGCCGGATCCATATACTTCACGTGTTAGCCATCCCCACACATTCTCAATGATGTTTAAGTCCGGCGAATATGGTGGCCACTTTAATACCTCCACGTTTTGGCTTGTTATATACGAATTAACTATCCGAGCCGTATGTATTGGGGCATTATCGTGTTGATAAATCCATTTTAAATTTGCGAAAAGTGTTTGGAAGTGGGGAAAGGCCTCTTTCAATATTGCATTATAGCTTAATGCATTCATGGTAGTTTTAACAAATTTAAGCTGACAGGTGCCATAATAAGAAATGGCCCCCCACACCATAATACCTCCAGCACTGCTGTGCAACTTATCAAGATGGTGTGGTTCTTTTCGAAGATCATGAAAATAGTAGCTGTAGCCATCTGGACCCTCCAAATTAAACTTTTTTCGTCTGAAAAGACGACACGATGCCACTCCGAAGTCCAGGTCACATGAGCGCGAGCGAAATCAAGGCGTTGCAGCTTCCGAACCGGGTTAAGAGGTGGCTTCTTCTTGATTTTTAGTCTCTTCAGATGTGGAACATTATTGATGACTCGACGCATGGTTGTCAAACTTGCTTTGACGTCACATTTTTGTCTTATCTTTGCCAAAGAGTCGTGCGAATTGGAAGCTTCTCTGATTATAAGTCGCTTGTCCGCGCTAGTAAGTACACTGTGAGTGCGGCCCTTCATGTTTTTGCCATAATTATCCTCATTATTTAAAAAATTGGTTACCACGTGACGGCTCCTGTCGATTTTTTTAGCTATTTTGGCAATAGATAAGCCAGAATCCTTGTAGGCTTGGATTTTGCCTTTCTCCGCTTCAGATAATGAAGTGCCACGCCCCATTTTTACTTTTTAATTTAATTTACTCTTGAATTAAATGAAAAAGCCCAAGTAACTTGAATTTGGCGTGTTTGTGCGAACGATACCGACAAAATAAAATGGATGTTCTATTCAAGTGGCGCAAAAATTTCATTGTACTTTTACGAATGCTCACAAAAAGTGCACACAACTTTATAACGGTTCTATTCCAAATCTTGGAATATACCAGAAAGAGCGAATAAAGTGTGGACACAGATAATATGCAAAAATTCCGTTATTTTATTATTTCGTTTTCGAGTTATGAGTCGATGTAAAGGAAGCATACAGGGTGTCCTATTCAAGTGGCGAGCAGTGTAACTTGTGGTATTTGTTGGGTTTTAGGTTGTAGTGCAACCGACTTTATTGTTTTTGTTTTAGTTATTTAGACTTACTGTTTGCCGAAAGGATTTCCGTACCGGGTTAGCTGGCTAGTGGTTTGGCACAGACCGACCTCCGTTATGATCGGGGCCAAAACAGCAGGATTTTTTGATGGAAGAACCTTCTCCTGCAGCTTCAGCAGCATAGCCACGTAGGGCAAGTTGTCCAAACTGGTGTCATTCTCGAAAGGCTTTAGTTGGTCCAAGGAGTCGTACTGCAATCGATTAAGCACTCGAAGAAAGTTTCCATAGTAAGCTGCTTTGGAGGGGTCTTCTGCGGGATTCACTCCCCAAGTTCTTAATAAAAAACCATTCATAAATAATCATTACAAAAAGCTTACTCTGGTTTGGTTGACCCTAAATGTAACTCACTCCTGTATAATCTCATCCACCTCCTTCTGGGTCTCGTAGTTGGTGCAGAGGGTGACCCCGAGGAAGGGAAAATTGCGCAGGGCGAAGAGGTACTCGTACTCGTAGACGATCGGGTTGTCCCGGAACCGCTCCCACTGGGCGAGACAGCTGCCGATGGCGAAGTAGGCCGAGACCACGACCATCATCAGCCAGAAGAGGCGTTCCATCCAGTGGAGATCCCTGCGGGCCACGTAGGGCAGGCCGTGGATAGATGACTCCTGGCAGAACTCGGCGAACCAGTTGGGCGCCCTATCCGGCGGCTTCGGTGTGCTACTTTGGGGCTTCATGATGAACTGAAAGGAAGCTCCTCGCATGAGACCCCAACGACCCATGTAATGCCCCCAATGTTCATGGGCAGCTCGATTAAAAATTTTAATGGTGTTTTGCTGTATGTTAAGCATGCATATACCATTTTCAAGATAGGACTGCATATTGACTTTGGCTAATCTAACCTAAACTAATTAGCCTTTAGAACAAATGCAATATTTCAAAGAGGTTTTTTTTAATGTAACAATGTGGTATTTCAAACTAATTAAAAACTTTTTTGTTAGAACTTGAATGTTAAAGCTGGAATTGGTATGACCCTTTCACCTTTTCAAAATGTGCTTAATTTCAAATGTTTTGGTTTTAAGATTGGTATATGTTTTATTATGAAAGATCACGAACGGAGGAACAATATGGTAAATTGGGGAAAACTTACGATTTTATACCCCTGAGTCAGTCAGTAGTTCACATCGCAGTAGAGAAGTCAGCGCTGGTCCGCGTGAAGTACATAAAATAGATATACACTGCCGCTCAACTGAATAGGTTCATGATCTCAGATGTAGTAATTTGTCTATAATTCCTAAACCAGTGTACCGATTTCCATAATTTTTTTTCTTTAATTCTTCAATCATTTTATAATAAAGTGCTGAATAAGGTTTTTCAAAAACATATTATTTATTCCTTATTTAATTTATTCTTCTGAAAGGTTAACAAAATTCATGGTTTTTTTTTGGGTCATCTGAATAGGTTCAACCTAAAACAATTAAAATTATTTAAGTAACTAAGGATAATTTTCATATATTTTGAACTTAGCTGATACTTATGAACATTTTTAGAGTACATTTTACTAATTTTAATAAAAAGTGAACTCTCCGTTGTCCGATATAACATCAAATACACGATCGGGAAGCGAGCTATACAAATTGTGCAGTATTTGCAGTGAAATTGTTGTCCAGGCTGTTTTAATTGCCTTAACTAAAGTTGTTTTGCAATAAAATTACCTGCCTCCTTCATATATCTTGCGCGATAGCAACCCCATACGTTTTCGATTATATTAAGGTCAGGTGAATATGGGGGCCATTCAAGTAAGTCCACATTTTGAGCCTTAATCCACTCTTTTACCACCCTAGCTGTATGATGGGAGCGTTATCGTGCTGTTAAGACCATTTGATAAAGTGAAAAGTATTTGAATAATCAGGAAACGCAGCCTTTATGATAGATTTGTAGGTTTCCGCGCTCGTTTTGCAAGTAACAAATTAAAGGTCGCAAGTGCCAAAGACTGATACCGACCCCCACACCAAAATCAATTTAATTTAGAAGCGTAAATCAATAGCTACAACTATTAATATCACGATCTTCGAAAGAAAGAGCATTTCCTTAGCCGTCGACATAGCTGTGAGGGTGGGGTAATGGTGTGGGGGTCGGTATCAGTTTTTGGCACTTGCGACCTTTAATTTGTTACTTGCAAAACGAGCGCGGAAACCTACAAATCTATCATAAAGGCTGCGTTTCCTGATTATTCAAATACTTTTCACTTTATCAAATGGTCTTAACAGCACGATAACGCTCCCATCATACAGCTAGGGTGGTAAAAGAGTGGATTAAGGCTCAAAATGTGGACTTACTTGAATGGCCCCCATATTCACCTGACCTTAATATAATCGAAAACGTATGGGGTTGCTATCGCGCAAGATATATGAAGGAGGCAGGTAATTTTATTGCAAAACAACTTTAGTTAAGGCAATTAAAACAGCCTGGACAACAATTTCACTGCAAATACTGCACAATTTGTATAGCTCGCTTCCCGATCGTGTATTTGATGTTATATCGGACAACGGAGAGTTCACTTTTTATTAAAATTAGTAAAATGTACTCTAAAAATTTTCATAAGTATCAGCTAAGTTCAAAATATATGAAAATTATCCTTAGTTACTTAAATAATTTTAATTGTTTTAGGTTGAACCTATTCAGATGACCCAAAAAAAACCATGAATTTTGTTAACCTTTCAGAAGAAAAATTAAATAAGGAATAAATAATATGTTTTTGAAAAACCTTCTTCAGCATTTTATTATAAAATAAATCAAGAGTTAAATAAAAAAAAAATTATGGAAATCGGTACACTGGTTTAGGAATTATAGACAAATTACTTCCTCTGAGATCATGAACCTATTCAGTTGAGCGGCAGTGTATGTATGTATTAGAGCTCTCACGCTGAAGCTTTACCAAAAGTCTTGGCAGCAATTGCAAACAGTGCCGTTGTCGGAATGGCTGAGACTAAACGGTGGAATTAGGACAATCTAAGCTTAAAAGAAAGGAAAAATAAGCATAAAAGCTGAATAATTTATCATAAAACTACCATAAAAACCAACTTAATTAAAAATTAATAACTGAATTTAAAAAAAAAAATGTATTTCCAACAAATGATCTTGAAAACCCCAAATTAAAATTAGGTTTATTTAACCATTCGCGATAGTAAAAATATTGCCTATTATAAGTTTGCGTGCCGTTTAATGCCCATTTTTTATTGCAATTCGTCACTACTTGGACGGCCGATTATAGTGATAATACAAGTAATAGTGTTTGATAGCTGCTTAATCCACAGACAATAATCTTTAGTTAATAACACTGATCTCCAGGATGGTTTTAAATCCCTTAAGTGCCTTAGGTTAGTTTTCTTTCCCTATTTTTCCTTTGGGAATTAGAAAAGTGAGAAAAAAGTAGATCAGACCATATATAGTCATAAAGCTGGCTCCGAGAAAAAGTCCAATCGCTCCTCCGAAAGACATTATTAACTGATCCGTGCTAAAAACGACCCTCCGCTTCATTCCCATTTTGGGAAGAACTAGTTTGATAATCGTCGTCCGCTCGAAATGCTCGCCCTTGTAGTTTTTGTCGCCCTAAAGAAAGTGTTAGGATAATTATTTTTGGGGTTTGAGGAAACTTGTCCTTTCCACACCCACCCCACTCTGTTCTTCCTGGCCAATGATGTTGTATGTATTCTCTAGGCACAGCGGGAAGCAGTCACAGTGTTTTTTAAGCCAGTCAGAGCGGGCTAGGCAAAGCATTCCAGATATGTTGCAAATTGGAACTTTAGGAGCTGCGGCGTAGAAGAAGGGTTTGCACTGGCACAAGCTCTGGGCCCAGATGATCCGACACTCCAATCGACAGAGACTCGGATGATACGGCTATAAGGAAACAATACTAACTCCTTCATTCGAATACCAAAAAGAGCTTAACCTTACACTGAAGTACTTGAGATTGTTTTCATCACTGTAGCGACATTTGCGATATGCCACCGGTAGATTTCGCACCTCTTTATCCGCCGATATCGAATGGAGGAGTACTCTCAGAACGTAAGAACTTTTCACCTTGCCATCAAACGTAACAGTGCGAACATCATGGGGCAGCATAATTCCATTAACATCATGGAGGTACTAAAATGTTTAAAAAATAGTAATAGTTATTGAAAATTATGATTAGCTCTCACCAGAAACAAATGGGTCATGATGGTATTGAACGGCTTCTCCGCCATCTGACAGTCGCTGAAGAAGCCGCACTGCCTTATTTCCGTCACATTCAGGTCTTCTCTACAAGAGGAATACACCATGAAAATAAATTTACGAGTATTATTTTCTGGTTGCTATTAAAAAAGAGAGCAAAACTCCAGTTTTCCTTGTGTCGAACTAAATATATCAACATAAGAACTTTTTTATTATTTTTTACTTTTTTTACAATTACAAAGTCGTTTTGATATTTCTTGGTAAAGCAAACATTGAAGTTTAGAAGTTTAAAAGCAAAGTTATTAAAATAATTTGTTTATTTATGTTCATTTGAATTAGTTATTAAGACTTACTGTACGCCGTAAGGATTTCCGTACCGGGTTAGCTGGCTATTGGTTTGGCACAAACCAACCTCCGTTATAATCGGGGCTAAAACAGCAGGATTTTTGGGTGGAAGAACCTTCTCCTGCAGCTTCAGCAGCATAGCCACGTAGGGCAAGTTGTCCAAACTAGTATCATTCTCAAAAGGCTTTAGTTGGTCCAAGGAGTCGTACTGCAATCGATTAAGCACTCGAAGAAAGTTTCCATAGTAAGCTGCTTTGGAGGGGTCTTCTGCGGGATTCACTCCCCAAGTTCTTAATAAAAACCATTCATAAATAATCATTACAAAAAGCTTACTCTGGTTTGTAGGACCCTAAATGTAACTCACTCCTGTATAACCTCATCCACCTCCTTCTGGGTCTCGTAGTTGGTGCAGAGGGTGACCCCGAGGAAGGGAAAATTGCGCAGCGCGAAGAGGTACTCGTACTCGTAGACGATCGGGTTGTCGCGGAACCGCTCCCACTGGGCGAGACAGCTGCCGATGGCGAAGTAGGCCGAGACCACGACCATCATCAGCCAGAAGAGGCGTTCCATCCAGTGGAGATCCCTGCGGGCCACGTAGGGCAGGCCGTGGATAGATGACTCCTGGCAGAACTCGGCGAACCAGCTGGGTGCACTATTCGGTTTGCTGCTTTGGGGCTTCATGATAAACTGAAAGGAAGCACCACGCTTTTGCCCCTAACAACCAATGCGAACCCCCAATGTGAGTAACCATCTAGTTGTAGGTTGTACTTGATTATAAACTTTAATGGTGTTTCGCTGTCTGCTCAGCATGCATATATAATTTTCGATATTAGACCTTCGTTATATTACCACGAAACTCCGAGCAAATGGACACTGGTCGCTTGACATTGCTCTTATCGAAGGCATCAAACTGGACTACCACCTTGTAGCGCCCGCTCATATTGGGAACATTCAGATTGACCTTCAATTCAACATCGATAGGATTGTATTTTATGACGGCCTAATTGCGGACAATAGTTAGGGTAAAAGTGAATAAGGTCGGGGTAAATTCACTTACCCCAGGTGTAACTATGCACTTCGTCTTGATCTCATCTGAGTTTCTTATATACTGCGTCCAAAACTGATACCAGTACTGCCCTTTGTCGAACATGTTTTTGCAAAAGTTATTGCTGTTTACGGAGATCATTGTCTTTTGCCAAGTGTTCTTCTCCATGCGGAAGACTTGTGCAAAGAGCTAGGAGAAAATTAAATAGGTATCAGGTAACCAATCACTTAGGGAATACCTACCTTTACTGTGTCCCCTGGCTGGACATCTTTCCAGACGACAGTTTGTTGTGCCTCAATTGCAACTTTGCCGCCATGCGTGGTTATTTTCCAAGTCGGGTCAAAGAGACTATCCGAGTTGGAAGGATTGCCAGGCTGATTCTCGCATGGCGCAAAAACATCGTCCTCGTCCACAAATAACTGGTATTCAATGGCACCAGCCATTATAACTAGAAACAGTTGGAACACCAGTATCTTAGCCACAGTCTTCATTTTAACAGCGTTCCGATTCGATGATACACATTCGCCGAAACCTTCCTATATATAGTAGTTTTCTGCAGTATTGCAACGACTCTAATTGCTCATTTGATCGGATTCGATAATATCATTGCCGAAATCATCACAAACGGGCGTAACTTATTGTACAAGCTAATAACTATGTTGGTTCTGTTTATTATTCCTAAGTATTATACCGCTTCTGATTCTGATCGCAGGTTCTGCTTCAACCTGTTCCCTGATCGATAGAGCATGAAAATCATAGTCCACGGCTCATAGGTTCGAACTGTTCGTTTTTCCATGCGTAGTTATAATATAGAAGTGTCTTTAGAAAGTTAGTAAGTCTAAGGACATTATATGTATAGATTTACCACGAGAGAACATTTGTACGATTTCCTTGTTTTGACAGCCCGTGAGCTATTCCAACTGCCCGGCTAGCTCAGTCGGTAGAGCATGAGACTCTTAATCTCAGGGTCGTGGGTTCGAGCCCCACGTTGGGCGATTGATTTTTTTCACAAGTTTTCAAACGAATATAAATTAATATGTTTTCGGATTCATTTGATGAAAAAAAATGATGCTAACACATAATTAATTAAGATACCAAAAACTAGTTTTTCTAAAAATTTGTTAAACGCGTCGGGAGTAAAGTTGTGAAATGATTTAATTTTTCCACTTTAATGGTCTGTTGATCGGTTGAGATGACAAGAAAATATCACTGGGTGGGAAAACTAAAACGGCTATTGTCTTAAAAAGTAATCTGTTAATGTTGGATAAAACGTATCTTGTTTTTATAATTATATGCTAAGTCAAAACATGTCGTTTCAGTTGATTGGTTTAAAATTCCTTATATATGAAATGTTTTAAAGTGAAAACACTTAGTTCTGGATTATGAAAAATTCGAAATACATTTTGTAGACAGTCAATTTAATATTTTAATAAATCTTACATTTGTGACTGAAAGATCTGGAGACATATTCTTTTTTTTATATTTTATTTGAGAAACATTGGAATGAAAATTCAAAAGTGGATTAAAATGTCCTGTCATCTGGTTTCTTCTAAATCTGCTGGTTTTTTCTAACTTCAGAATTTATCCTCAACACCAAATGCGCCGCCCTATTTTTGAGCATCGTTTCAAGTGCCCGGCTAGCTCAGTCGGTAGAGCATGAGACTCTTAATCTCAGGGTCGTGGGTTCGAGCCCCACGTTGGGCGAAACGATTGATTTTTTTTTTATTTATTTATTTTTTTTTTTTTTTAGCATTCCCATTGAAAGTGTTCTCTAATTGTTTTCTGCGAACTTTGGCATTGCTGCTAAGCGTTTAATTTGCGTTCGTGCTGGGGTTGTGTGGGCTGTAAGACCAAAGTCAAATTTCATGTTTTGTTTATTTATAGCCAAATCGCTGTATGGTCGAATACCGTCGACAAGACCTAATGGGTTTTTATTTATGGCAGCATTGGCAGCTGTTTCCATTTCTATGACAACGTCCCGCGGTTTTTCTCTGTTTCTCTCGCCGGTATTGTTTTCGCATTTGCATGGAATGAGAGCCATTTTCAAGGCTGAATATCAACTGGAAATGACAGTGCATAGTGCATTCTGCATGCTGCATGTAGTTAAAAGTTTGTGCTAAACAGGATGTGGACAGGATGCCATCAGGAAAGCAATATCTGGTGCAAGGTTCTTTCGCTTTGTGAGCAAATCTATCTCTGTGGGCAGACTAGGTATAATGATTACGTAAAGAGGCTATGGTTTTTCTTCCTAAAAAGTTACGAAGTTCGGTGTACAATGCTTTGAGTTTTTAAAATTCTTGCTTAGAATCAGAAATTATTGAATATTTTTCTAGAGTAAAATAAAAATCACCAAATGTACATATTCCAATTTAATTAGAGTTTTATAATTGCCTAAACCATGTAAAAAAGATAAAAACCTACATTTTCTGTTTGCTGCTCTCAACATTTTCAGACAGATTCATTTAGAGAGCTATAAAGAGCTCGGGTCAAAGTGATAATGACGCAAGTCAGAAGTGCAATCCGTTCCATCTGTCTGCCACAAACAGACATTGAAATCCGAGAGGAGACAAGAATGTGAATTGCATTTCCCCTTCAAGCGCCACAAACAATTAGAGAGCATGAGAGTCATCGTCTTAGTTGTATTAATTACTTTGCATTATTCCGTAAATAACTTTGCGGGAACAATTGTTGATGCTGTTCCCTCTGTATGGAAAGTGGGGAAACAATGATGTGGCTAGCTAGCTCTCTTCGTTGCATTTGATACGTATTCGTGGTGGTTCAAAATATGTCGCGTGTTCTGCATGTTAAATTTGAGCAACAACAGCAATCAAATGGCAATTAATTCGACTGAATATGAAATTGCATTTGTGATATACAAGCTGTGATATAGTTGGGGCATGTGTATTCATTTATCTTGTTACTGGGTTGGGTGTGTCCTTGCCGCTCCCAATTATGCAAAGCGGTTATTCATTTTAGATATTTTTAATAGATTTGGTTTTTATATTTCCACTCACATAGCGACAAGCACATATAAACCCGACTGATTTTAAGTTCTAGAACAAATCGTGTTTCCTCTCTTAAAAATTAAAATTATTTGAATTATGTAAGTACATTTGGATAAAAATATTCATAATACTTCGCCTTTTAAAAATCGCTGATACTCATTGCGCTATACAAATTAACACTGCTGGGAAAGGCTCGTGACATTTGTTGATAAGTATCACAGATCAGCTCTACATTGTACTTGTCCAACTTAATTTGTATACATATATTACAAACTCCGTTAAGCTAGTGTAATCCGTAATTGGACCGGTGCCAACTATATAAGGTTCGATATCGCATTTTTGGCTTAACACCATGTTGAGCATTCCGCTGCTTCTCGTCGTAATTCTGGCCAGTTCCTGGGCCGCAGACTACGAACTTCTGCTCGAGGACCCCGATGTTTTCGCACCCTGCACTGAGCCACCTCCAGGATCGATAGGTATTGACGAGGCTTTCAACTTGGACGGTCTGTCATTCAATCAGGACTCGGAAATTATACACATCTCTGAAAATATCACCACGATGTGGGATGTGCAGCCCGACGATCGTGTTTCCGTAAAATCAGTCTGCGTGAGGGAGATTCACTGCAACTTACGCTATTGCAATTTCAGGCCAGGTTCGTGGTGTTGCGCTTCAATCGCGGCAGCTGGGAACCGACCCTCTTCAGTATGGTCTCGCCGAACTTTTGCAAAGACATGTTCGACGAGAATCAGTCCTGGTTCAAATACTGGACCGTCCACTTTGCGAACCGCGAGGAGATCAAGGAAAAGTGCTTTACAACGCGTGGCGTGAGTCACCCCCGCAGTTGGGCTTTTCAAATTCAGACCCTGTCTCCTTCAACGAGGCTTCTCATTTCAGACCGTTATTAATCACAAGCCGTTCGACCTGCAACTGCGTCTAATGGGCGTCCGAGGGCCCACTTTGCAGGGGCGCTACAAGGCAGTGATCACCTTTGAGGCTTACGACGAGAGGGATGTTCCGCGAAAGAACTCCATATGCTTCGAAATCAGGGGAGAGGCTGAGAAGATAAATGACTAAGACTTTCAGGCTCTGTGGCAACCGGAAATCGATAGCTTAAAAATGTTTCTATCTTAAAAAAATACATTTTTTTTTTTTCATTTTTCGTTTTTAATAAAAATTATTTGCATAACTCTTATTTATTGGACTTTGTATTGAAACTACTAAAAGTTAATCTTTCAAAAAGGATTCTCAATTTTGGCTTTAGGTATAATCCAATAAGCAATGTTATTGGAGCCCAGTTTTTTCTACTTTTTTTTATATTTTAATATTCTAACTGATGTTCTATATGTAGCGAATTCAAAACGCTGTTTTTACGTGATGTAATCACCAATAACCAGGGCGCATATTGTAGTTCTCGATACTTACGAGCATTTTTTTTTTGATGGCCATTTTAGTCACAATGTCGGACAAGCAAGATGGTTGTAATTTTGTTGCATGTCGAGTGGATGGGCGATGACATCCCTAGATGGGAGATTGCTGTTGTTAGAAATTCTAAAAATTCCCACATGATTCGGCAGCTGCTATAAAGGTTCTGATCCCACATCATTGGGACTGAAACCATCATGAGAACTCTGATGTTGATCTTTTTGGCGTGAGCAGTTGCTGGTCCATGGACTACGAACTGCTTCTCGAGGATCCAGACATCCTTTCGCCCTGCCTTGATGCCCCGCCCGGATCGATCAACGCCCGCCAGGCAGCTAATTTCGACGACATTGACATCAGACTGGACTCTGAGGGGCTCCACGTGTCCGGCAACGCCACCTTGTTGTGGGATGTGGAGCCCACCGATCGAATCGCAGTAAACTCCCTCGCACCCACCGATTTTATTCGGAAACATATTCGCTCAATCTGACGTCCTTGCAGGCGAAGCTGGACCTTTTCCACTTCAATCGTGGCACGTGGGAACCTACTGTCTTCAGCATGGCCACGAGGGACTTCTGCTCCATAATGTACGACTCGAACCAGTACTGGTACAAGTATTGGACCGGCTTCATCACCAATCGCGAGGAGGTGGGAAAAAAGTGCCTCAAATCGCCCGGTGTGAGTGCAATTTGAATAATTCAATTCCCAATAGGACGGCAATGCAGAAACATTACTAACTGCAGAAAGGGATATTCAAAGCTAAAATTGTTTTGTAATAGTTCAACCTTTTCACTTTCAGACCGTGTTGGTACACGAGCCCTTTGATGTAAAACTTATTCTTATGAATTTTCGTGGACCGACTCTTCGAGGAAGGTATAAGTTTGTGATTTTGTTAAGCGCACTCGACGAAAAGAACGTACCGCGTCCCAATTCAATTTGCGTTGAAATCAGGGGAGAACCTTTAAAGTTAAAATAGTAAATGGAATGGATTTTTATAGGTTGAAATTTTATAAGATCCAGATAAAAATATTCGAAATATAGAGTATATTCTGTATAATATATATATAATTCCAGGCAAAATTAACTTTTAAAGCAAATTGCATTCATTTGAATTGGATTTTAAATATGTTTTCAAGTTTAATGGCATTTCTTGCGTGTTGTGCTTCTTTTGCGATTGGATCGTATGCGCAGTCCTTGTTTCGGTTCGTTTTGTTTTGTGGTTTGTGGCACGCGTTGTCGGCAACTCGAGTTCATACTGCGGTTTCCACATCTTGTGGCCGCGTGTTGCAAGTAACTTCTTGGGTTACGGCGGATGGCAGAACGAGAATGGGGGAAGGAGCAGGTATACCATACAACCATGTACCCATATACCATGTACCCGTCTAGCCAGGGAGTCGATGGTTTTGTTTTGGGGTCACGATTGGCATTGTTAGATGGGAGGTATGCAAATACGGACAAACCGTTGCTTATCGGATTACCCGATGATGATTGGCATAAGTTGGGATCGATTCAAATCGGGCCAATCGATTTGCCAATTTGCCAAGCGCTTTTCTGGGGATCTGCGAAAACTTTCGAGCGGAGGGATACCCTCGGAACACTTTCATTTCATATTCCCGCTGAATAATGAATAATTTTCTACTTTCTAAACCGAAAAGCCAGAAACAAAAACCGTCTTTAGGTGCAAATTAGCAGCGCACGACTTCGCTGCCTTCCCCCGGGCAATCCGCCCGAGTCAACATCTGGCCAAGACCGAAATTATGGCCGCGGGCTGCCATATACAGTACGTTAGATCTCATAGAAAATCAATCAGTGCGGACTTCTGCTTCGCAGGCTCTCGGATTTTGCATAAGAAACGGCTTTTTCTGGAGGCTCTGGCTGTGGCTCTGGCTGTGGCTTTGTGCTCGCCAACCCGAAATGTGAGCAATGTAGGACGCGGCGACGGGATGGCTCTGAACCCGTTTTGGCCAACTCCGCCTCTTTCTAGCTGCCGCTGGGAATCTTTGGGGCACCATCGAGCGGCGGCAACAAAATTGCGGCATGAATGGGGCTGCGAACCAGCTGAGGAGTCGGTTCGTGTGGGCCGCCTTTGTAGGCTATTGGAAAGATCAAGAGTTTATAGTGCCAGTGTGTGCATGGGTGTGGGTCTTCCCGTGCTTGTTGTGAACTTTTCCAGTTTGCAGCTCTGACTGGCATAAATTGTGGGTTTTTAGGTGTCTAGCTCACTGCCTGCCCGGCTAAGAGTTGGCCTGCCAAGATAAATGGATACACACGACGGAGACGCCTGGTGGTTGGTGGCCAGGTATCTGTGTACATGGATGCACCACGTACGTTGCACTCGCTGCTGGCTGGCTCCTCTGTGCACAGACTCGATTTCGATGTCTGCCACAAACTGGAAAGTGTTTTCAATACAACCACGTACTGGCGGGATCTACTTTGGGTACAAGTTTGGGTTTGGGTTCTCTCAACTCGGGGATTGGCGCACTTTAATCAAGTCTTACTGTGAACTCTGTATTCAATTTTTATACTTACACCTAAATTATTAAAAAATCCTCTCTTTTAAAAATATATATTATTTATTGTACAGGTAAAAGTTGTCAAGATTTGATTCAGCTCATGAAGTTGTTTCAGTAAAAACAGACTTAGTTGTTACGTTACCAGGAAAACTAAAGCTTATCTTCTTTTTCTTTCTTTACGATAACAAACCAGCCGACTCCTCTGCACCTTAGCTCTGTTCGCCCATTCATAAGGCGATACCCGAACTAAGATTAGGACCAGCTGAGCTCTCTCCCAACGCCAGCTTAAAATACAACTTTTCCGCCAACGCGAACGCGAATGGTTTGGGCCTGGTCAATGTAATGACAGCTTCGCGTGTTTGGCCCGCGAGTGGATTGCTGGAGTGTGGATTGCTGGCTTGGTGGCTTGGTGGCATGGTGGCAACGCTCTTCGACTACAAAATGTTCATTCACAAAAAGCCGACAAGCCGCAGCCCACGCAATCGAGCCGAGAACCGCTTATCAAGCTGTCGCTGGCGGTTGCTTGGTTTTCGCACACAAAAAATGGTTTTGCAACGAATAAACAAAAATAATTTGCATGTGGGCTGCGTTTCGAAGTCAAACGTGGTTCAATCATCGGAAGAATGAGCTTAGGAACTTGGGAAAATTTTGATATATTTCGGCCCATTCGAGTTCAATCTGTTTGCATGTTGTCTTAAATTTATTGATTTTCTTTCAAATTCCATGTCCCACGCAAAAAATTCGTGGAATGTTTTTAAGTTTTATAATGATGATATCACGATACACATTTAATGGAAAGCTAGTTATTAAATAAATAGGAATTTGTGTGAAAAGTTTGTTTTGAAAGTCAAATTGAAATGAACTCACTTTCTTAAGAACTAAGTGTTTCTGAAATGTTGCATGGTTGACCTTTTTCTGTTAGAAACTGAAGTATTCACTGGTTCTGTTTGCAAAACAATAGTTTTGGAAATCCAGTTTTCGAATTTTTCTGCATAATATTTATTTTATTTTGCATATTCTGTGAAAGGGGCCAGAGCCATTATCGCCGCTCAAATGCCACATTGAATACCATTTATGTGGGGGCTGACAACAGTTAAGGGTTTTTGTTGTGCCTCGCTGTTGCATGGGCAAAAATAAAAAAAAATTAAAAGCTTGCAGAAAATGGCCAAAAATCGATTTCCGTTCAACTTTTTGTTTGTGCTTCGCTGTGTTGGCTTTGTTTGTGTGTTTTCCGGCTTTATCGCTGCCATTGTTTCGTTCGTTTACCTCTGAGCCGGGCTGTTTATGCAATTGCCGTGGCCCAGACCCGGCTTCTTTTGGGCATTTTGCATTCAAATCGATTTTGCAATTGACATTTCGATGGCTTTTTTTATGTTGTGTTTGGCATTAATTTAGCCCGTTTGCAAAAAATCCGAAAGTGAAATGGAATTGATTTCAGTTGGCATTTCGCCTGCATGAATCTCTCTGGATGGCTGGGTACGAATTAAGTTTCGGATTCGGGTGAGCTGGTCAGGTCAGTAAATCGGAACACTTTGTGTCTTCACTGAGACGCCTCCCACTGGAGTTTCCATCGCTCTCTCCGCCTCTGGCTTTTGCTTTCAATGTCATTTGTTGTGTAATTGAAGCATTATTATGGGCAATACCGAACCAAAACAAAGCGAAAAACTTGTTTTCGCTTTTATTTACCATTTGCGCTTCTTTATTTGCCATTACTTCTCTTTAAAAAAAGAGGCACACATAAAATCTTTAGCTGCCTTTTACGGCCGGCTCTTAGCAATCAGCTGCCGTTCGGCCAACGTGACACTGATACTTGGCCAGAAGCCAGCGGCGACTCTTTGTGGTCTTGTCCAAATAAGTCGGCTGGACAGGATTATGTGAGAAAACCCGTGTGGGAGCTCTTCAGCTTGTTTATTGGCTCACACTCTGACTAAATATCCGCTCCCAAATGGGCTTACCACATTTTCCTGAATTTGGGAAGAGGTGGTTGGTGGTTGGTGGCAAACTGGTTGTGGACGAAAGTCTTTAATAAAAGCCTGGCCAATTCCCTTCTCCCATGATTAGCTTCGTTTCTCTTTATCGAATTTTGCCATATTGAGATGCAAATTGCATTAATCAAAATTGCCTCTGGATAAGGTAAATAGTTTAATTAAAACAAACCCCCAAGAGGGATACTGTGGAGCTGCCATATGGATGGATATGCCCCACTTTGATTACATTAAATGTGTCTCTCAATTTGCGAATCCATTCATGTCATGTTGGGTTATTTACTCATTGAATTTGCACAATATTTTTTTGCTTTTCTTTTGGGTTTAATGAAATGCGCAGACAACAAAAGTCAAATTCAATTAAATTAAATCCGGTGAAAATGACTATGACGATATGAACTTTGAACTTTTGTGCTGAGAACTGAAACTTTAAGAACGCCACAGGGGATTTTCTTCAACCATCAATTTTCAATGGGTTTCCCGAATGGGGGAAAAGGAAAAACCCATTTTATGTTACACGTACGCCCCATTTGTCCTTTTATTTGTCATCCGAATGTAATTTTCGCACAGACGAGAAGTTGGTTTATTGCATTCCTTGACTTCGAGCAGTCCCTATTGATTTTTCTTGGGATTTTGCTTACGTAAGAAACAGTTGTAATTCAGTTGTGATTGTTTGTTTGTTGGCCAAGTTACTCAACTAATTTATTATTTTCTTCCATTGCAGAATACTTCACCACTGTGGGAGGATTTTGTAGCTAAGGCCGGAAAACTGCACACATGCTTGAGGTAAGCTTATTTTGGGTCCAAATAGGTTTCTCCATTCAACGAACTTAATTGTCGGTCTTCAAAGAGATTTCCACAGCGGCGAAAAAAACAACTGCAGTTGCAAAACTTTAGAACGAGAACATGCGAATGGATAAACAAACTTTTCGTTTACCTCAGTTTGCTTTTATATTCTTGCCACTTCCCACACACACACTCACATACATACATACACACTGTCACACACACAGGGGCACATTGTGTCTATGATTATTTTTGTGCTCTTTCTGCTGTTGCTTTAGTTGCTAAATTTGTTGTTGTTGTTGTTGTTGTTTGGCGGAGACCACCGACACCGTCTTCGCGTTTCTTTTTATTTTATTTTCCCTGCTGTTGTGTTTCATGCTCAGTCTTGGCCCAAATTTGCTTTCGACGAGGGTCCGTCCCCGCAGCCATGTCTGGGCAGAAGCACTCTATATGGCCGCCATATAGCGGCAGCATTAATCATCGCCCCGAATCCTGTTGTCCGAGTTGAAATCACCTCGCCGAGTTGCCAAAACTCGCTCCGAGTGCTTGCCCACTGCGCTTGACCCACATCTTGACCAGGTCCGCGCAAAGGTGAGGACGCTCTTAGCCACTTGAGCGGATCAAGACCCCGCAGACGGGATTCCACCTCCCCTAAAGCATACTCTCTCCAGGGTGTCGATATGTATATTATCACCAAAAACTTAAAGAATCTTCAAAAGATTATAAAAAGTTATAGTATACAGTAATTTATGTATTTACAATAATTTATGGATTACATAAAGAAACACATTCACTTTCAGGCATTTCATGATTTTTCAAAAAGTTTTTGAACACAAAGTTATATATTTTCCTAGTTAAATAGGGTTTTCGTTTAAACAGAAATATTAACGTAAAATATATTTGATTTATGAACATAAGAAAATAAATTAACTAGATTGCTTAGATCCTTGTTTATTTTACTTTAAATGTTTTTTGTTTAAAAATAGTATAATATGTAGTTATAAAGCCGAACTCTCTGCACAGTAACTTGTACAAGTAACTTGGTTAAAACTGACCAAAGTTAAAGGGTATTTCAATCTCTGGTACTTGAAGATTGTTTGTCTTTTGCAGTGTCTCTCTGCAGTTGTGTCGTCTAATTGAAATGTCGCCCACGGGCAATTGAAAAAGATGTTTATTAAATGTAGCCGTCTGCCTGGGCGAATAGTAATAATAATGATGTTGTTCTCTGCTCTTCTCCGTCCACAGGGCCGCCATCCAGGCCATCGCCGCCTATTTGGATGCCTTCCAAAAGATAGCCGATGCGGCGACCAATTCAAGAGGTAAGTTCAATTCGTGGATTGTCTGGGTTGGCTGCCTGCCCCCCATAAATACCCGGGGTTCCCCTCCCCCGAGGCTCTCCATCGAACTGTATCTGTGTATTTCCCCGGCTCATTATTCATGCGGCTGCTCACAGTTGGCGGCGGTCATCGATCTGATTTTTTACACATTCACGCTTTCGGTGTTTACGTTGTTGATTTTCCCCTAGCTGTTCTGTCTGGGCTCACGCACTTCGCTATTTATACTTATTTATTGGCTGCCTTGCGTCGCACTCATCGAGTGCCCCATTATGCAATGTCCGACGTCCGATTCTCACAGTCCACCTCGCTCGGGACGGGAAATGCGAAAATTGCCAGATATTCGTCAGATACTCGCTGCGAAGAGGGAGAGCTTTGATCGGACAATGTCGTATTTAGCACAAGATGTGACTGTTGACATTTTGCATTTGTCATGCTTAAGTTGCAGTTGCATTTCTCAGAGTGAAAAATCTAGGCTCACTCAATTCGAACGAGGCGAGTCACAGTCTTGTGACCGAGTAGAAGGGTGTCTCCCATAAGCGAATTTCGCCCTGGAAAACGCTGGAGAAGAAGCTTGTAAAGAACACTACCGTGTTGTCCGGAGTACAAAATAAAAGTGAATCTTTATTACAAAGTGATTAGAGAAAATATATGTGTGTTCGTCAGAGTTCTGGCATGTTGGCGGTTTGTTGTTGTCCATCAGCACTAGGGTTGCCGGGTCTGCTGTTATTCTGTGGCCAGTGACAGGGGTATGTTAACTATGGCATGTTAACTCCGGGTCCGCTGTTATCATGTGGTCAGTGAGAGGGGTATGTTAACTGGCGCAGAGTGTTCGAAAAGTAGGGAATCTCTTACATTCACTTATTGGCAATCAAAGGGGAACAGTGGTTTATGACTGAAAGATAAAAATGTTTGAATGCTCACTACGGTTTATCATAAATCCGCATTAAAAACTCGTTAAGTAATGAAGTAATAATATTCACAAGCATGCAATTTGGAAATAACACTCGGGCATGCAATTCCTTTTTCATAGGGTTTCATGGTGGAAAGTAGCATGTGTAACTTCATTTCGAAGATAAATGTTGAAAATTTCCTTTATAATTTGTTATGCATTAATTCAGGCATTCAAAAGTAAGCAGAGCTTAGTTATTCACTGCTAAATTCCTTCCTCTCTCGCCAATAACACTAAAATATGCAGTTTATCCATGCTGGAAAGCAAATCAATTGAGCCACTGATGAATACACTACTGTGTTCAAACCGGCTTTATTCAGATAAGCTTCCGAATTCCTATTTACGGCAACTGGAGGATTGCAAGACTCAACTTTTTCAATCATCTTCAGCGGAGCTCTGCATTAGCATATATTGATCGAGTCCCGTTCTGAGCACTTGCCACTTTTCGCGCCCCTTTGTGGCCTTTACAAAAGTCTGGTGCTAAGTGCATATCCTCGTAATTCCTGCCATTAGTTAGCCACCCCTTTTGGCACTGCGAACCGGGTGCCCTGGTGCTTTGCACTTGCTAAATGGTTTCATTAGTCTTAGTGGTTACTTGGCTTAGTTCGGTCAAGCATCGGCACAAGTGTCAATTCTCCTTTTCGTGTCACCCCGAACGAGGGTGGAACGCAACTCGAGATTCTCGATTCTCGATTCTCGATTCGCACTTGCCACATGGCCATCGTGAGGGATCTGCATAAGGTGGTGGATTTGGGGCTGGGCACCCTGCTAATTGCCATTCAATTAGGTGGGATTTGGAGCAAGTGGCTCTCGGAGCGGCCAGTCAAAGCGGAATCAATAAGCTGCTGCCTATTTGGCAGATAATTGCATATTAAAAGAGGACTCGCAACCGAAGGCAGTCCGAGATAATCGGGCCGGCTGTCACTTTGCGTTGATATGCAGAAACATTTGCAGTTGCAGAAGCAGTAGCAGGAGCAGGAGCTGTGGCAGTGGCAGTGGCAGTGGCAGTTAGCCTGACCAGTTTTCCCGGATCCCAGTTCGGATCCATCTCTGGCATGGCATAATGGGCACACACGGGACTCGCTGCCGAAGGAGGAAAACTGGAGTCCCGCCGAATCGTGTCGCATGCAATGTCTGCTGCGCCTCCAAATCGAAACGACAGCCCATGGCGTGCGATTGTTGCAGCATGCTCTAAACATTTCCGCTGCCAGCTTTTCCCCCTTTCCCATTTCCACTCCCCGCGGAGGTTCCCCTCCAGTAATTTAATTTGGCAACTGTTTAATATTGCATGCTTACTGGCTTGAGCAGATCCGCCGGACTGTTTCATGCCTTCACTTCGGCTTGGTTACCTATGATGCATTCTAGTTTCTGACAATCGTTGACCATCAGGAAGGACGAATTTCTGTTCGCTATGGACATACATTATATGTTTATTGACCTAATTGGTTGGCTTAAAAAAAAACTCATGAAAAACAATGCGCATTTTCGAAGTAGGGCAAACTCTGAAGTTATTTCAAATAAATTACCCAAACTAAAAACTAAAGTTAAATTTTAAGTTTTACTAGTCTTGGGCCATGAAGATCGATTCTGAGGTCCTAGATTCTTTTGGTATAGGGCTTTGCTAAGAAATATTCTTCATAGATTTAGTGTTTATAAAGCTGAATTCAGAAGAATTAAATAAAGATGAAATTCCTTTCCTTTCCTTTCACAACGATTAACTAAAATACATTCTCACAGTATTAGAATTCTTAGATTGTGGAAGAAACCAACCCTAAATAAGATTTATTAGGACACGGTTTAGGCAAATGACAACCTCCAGAAAAGTGAATAACTAACAAATGCTTTTTAATGCAGGTCCAGCTACTTGGAATTGTAGATGACTGACTTCCACTTAAGAAGGGTTTTATTTAACTGATTCTAATGCATTCTCCGATTGCAGGCGCATCCAAGGAGATCGGGACCGCGCTGACCCGCGTCTGCCTGCGCCACAAGGCGGTGGAGACGCGGCTGAAGACCTTCACCAGCGCCATCATGGATTGCCTGGTGCAGCCGCTGCAGGACAGGATCGAGGACTGGAAGCGCACGGTGGCCACCATCGACAAGGACCATGCCAAAGAGTACAAGCGCTGCCGCAGCGAGCTGAAGAAGCGCTCCAGCGACACGCTGCGCCTGCAGAAGAAGGCGCGCAAGGGGCAGACCGACGGCCTTCAGTCCCTGATGGACTCGCACATGCAGGACGTCACCCTGCGCCGGGCCGAGCTGGAGGAGGTGGAGAAGAAGTCCCTGCGGGCGGCCATGGTGGAGGAGCGGCTGCGCTACTGCAGCTTCGTCCACATGCTGCAGCCGGTGGTGCACGAGGAGTGCGAGGTCATGTCCGAGTTGGGTCATCTTCAGGTGCGCTTTACTATTCAGAATGCTAGTTGAATATAATCTAAAATACGTAAAATACTTTTAACAGGAGGCCATGCAATCGATTGCCCTGGTGACCAAGGAGCCCAGTGTCCTGCCGCAGGCCTCCGAGGAGCTCATCCACGACGCCAAGGCCAGCATTAATTTGTACCCCGAGTCGCCGGGCGGAGGATCCGGGTCGCAGGGCGGCGGCTGCTCCAACTCGCTGGGATCGCGGAAGAGCTCCGTCTGCTCCATCAGCAGCATGAACAGCAGCGGCTCCAGCAACTCCCCTGGCCACCACCACTATCCGCGCTCCCTGTCGCAGGTGCGTCGCATCCGGGGATCCGGGGATCCCTCCTCGACCTCGACCCCCATCAATCCGCTTTCGGCATTGTGGCGTCCGCTCATTTATCGGTTTTCATCAACGATATTTTGTGTTTTGTTTTCGTTTCTTTAGTTTGTAACGCCCGCAATTCGCTTGAAACCTGGTGAATCCAGTGATAGTGGCTTTTGCTCATCGCCAGCTCTAACAACACAGGTTTTCATTTGTTTTTCTTCCGTTCGATTTACCAAATTATGAATCCTTTTGTGTTTCAATCTGCTGTGGGTGTACCTTACTAACATCACTCCCTTATTCCTGTCCAGACTTCGAATGCAACGAATCAGACGGCGAATGTCTCCACCTGGCCCCCACATTCCCAGGACGTGGTCGACACCCTGCCTCCGACCGCTGACCGTCCGCACACCATTTCGACGGCCTACGAGAAGGGTCACCAGCGTCCGCCGCTGACCGTCTACACGTTCCAGAACCCGGAGACCATTCACGAGTCGAACAGCTGCCTGAACAACGGATCCGCCGCCTCCAATGGCCAGCCGTCCTCCGGACAGGCCACTCCGGCCACCCAGAAGTCTCCGGCAGCCTCTCTCAGTCGGCCACCTTTGCCAGTTGTAAGTATTATGTGGCTAGTCCATACCATTAATACGAAACTATTTTTAAATAAGAGTGGAGGGGTTTTTGTATTTGAATATAGTTACATTTAAATAAGCTTTTACACGAGCTCACCAAAAAAATTGTATTTTAATTTGTTTAATTTGCATAATGTAATTGTCTACTTAATTGTTTTGTTTGAGTTTAAAAATTAGTTTCATTAATAGCAGTTCGATTATGAGATAGCTCTCTGACTATTTATTCGTGAAAGCAAACATTTAAAGACAAAATTAAGCATAATAGTTTTGAAAAGCAGTTCTAAATCAGTTCTAAATAACATAAAACTCGTTAGGAAGAAGGTTAAATAAATAATAAATAACTTTGGGGTAAAAAGTACTACTGTTAGTTGTTGAAATAGACGGAGGACCGACTATTGTCTTTTTACATGCTTCTAAGTTGTCTCTCTCGTCCTGTTGGCCATGGCACTCGGCATAGAAGCCAGCCCACGTGGTGAGTATCCCGGCGGAAGAGCTCCCCCTCCGTTCGTAGATCCAAAAGCGCGCTCATCTGCATGCGCCCCGCTAGACCACCGACAACTAGGTCCCCTAAGTCGCCTCATCATTGAATCCAAAAATGCACATTACTGCGATTGTGACTAACCAGTGCCATCCATCCCCTTTCAGCGCTGCTCGTCGCTGGAGCGACCGCTCTCGGCGCAGAGCAACCACCGCCAGGGAAGCGGGAGCAACCTGCTGCAGCGCCAGTGCCCCTCTCCGATTCCGGCTCATATCACGAAAGGTGAGTCCCCCAACGCCCAAGCCCCTCCTCGTCCACGTCCACGTGCAGCTTGTCTCCGTGTATTTGTGTGCACGCTTGCCTAGGCTAATCCCATCAGTCTTACTAATTCCGTGTCCACCCGCATGTCCCGCTAACATCATCCGCACACCACAGAGCTGTCCGCAGCGCATCACGCACAGCAGCAGCAGCAGCAGCAAACGGCCCAGACGCCGCCCACCTACGTGAACATGTCCGAGCTGGCCACCATGGCGGCCATGAAGCTGACCAACCAGCAGCAGCAGCAGCAGCTGCAGCAACAGAAGGCCTCGCCACCGCCTCTGCAGCAGCAGAGTTCGATCGACTCGACGGGGTCGCAGCACTCGAACGACTCCTCCGGCTCGCACCAGCTGCTCCACCACCAGCATCCGCATCAGCAGCAGCACCACCAGCAGCAGCAGCAGCCGAATCACCACTCAGCCACTGCCACACGCTCCCATTCCATATCCTCGACGGCCTCGTCACTGCACTCGCATCCGTCGATCGACTCCACCGTCGCTTGCGGCTCGCTGGTGGGCCAGCCGAACCACAGCACCAGCACAAACACGAATACGAACACCACCACCACCTCGCCGTCCAGTGGCAGCTCGACGCCACAGAACCATTACTCGCCCCTGCTAACCAACTCCCCCACGTCCACCGCCGCAGGTACTCCCAGCGGGAGCAGTCTGGGCCAAGGCTCCGCCCTCGGGTTCGTCTACCAGGTCAGCTCGCCGACGCCGCCCTCCAGCGAGGTGCTCAAGATCACCGAGCAGGCGGTGCAGGGCGCTGGGCAGGATCATCAGGGGCAGGCCAACGGCGGCGCCGAGGAGACGGACGAGCGCTCGCGCGCCTCCGTGCTGCAGAAGGCCTCCATGTTCGAGAAGGCAGCGGCGGCGGCAGCCGTTTCGCCTCCTGCTCCCATCCAGATCCCTGCGGCAGCAGCAGCAGCATCTTCTCCAGCTTCTGGGGGCGGAGGACGTCGCTCCGAGGCGGAGCAGCAGGAAATGGGTAAGTAGCATCGGTGATAAGCAGCAGGATCCTTGCACAAGTTGAGTGTGTCTATGATCCTGGCACATCCTGCCCACCCAGCACCAAAGAGCACTTTGAACATGAGACTCCCCGCCTCCACTTTATTGCGCCCTGTGCCCATTTTTATTTACAATTGACAAACATCGTGAATATTTTTTAACCCCAAATCTTCTTTTTTTTTTTTGTTTTCCCTCCCTTTTTTCTCTACAATTTTTGGTTTGTCGTGTGCGAACGCAACGACAACTGCACAAAAAAAAAACAACTGAAACCATTATTTTCCGTTTGGTTTTGACGTTCATGTTCACCCTACCCAAAATCTCTGCCATCTGTAAACTATTATTCACCAAACGACCAAATGCACAACAACAACAATACCAACAACAACCAACACCATCTCCAACAATCAATACCAATCAATCAACTATGAACCATGAAACTGATCTAACAGACAAGTCTTTCGAAGATTCAATACAAGCACTAAATAATTTAATTGGCGAACTAGACTCGTTCCAACGCGAGATCGATGAGGGCAAGGGCAAGCCGATGGTCGCTAGCATCGGCAGCAACAACAACAACATTGCCAACACTACAACGACGACGGCGACGAACAGCAGCAGCGACAACAACAACCCGCCCGCCTGCAGCAGCAGCAACAACATCAGCAACATCGAGCCGTGCGCCATCAGCAACCAGACGAACTCGAGCGGCTGCGGAACGGACATATCGGACACCACGTCCGACGAGCTCGCCGGCGAGGATGAGGACGCCGCCAGGCGGCGGGACCGGGACCGGGATCGGGATCGGGACCTCCTGGGCGCCAGCGATTCGGAGCTGAGTCGCTGCTATGTGAGCGAGACGAGTTCGCTGACCGGTGGCCTGACGGCCGGCGGCTACGAGAACCCCACCTTCGCGCACTTCGTGGCCAGCGCGAACCGGGAGGACGCCGTGTCCCTGGCCTCGGACAGCGTCTGCCTGGGCCAGCCACGGCACGCCTACGTGGACACGTGCAGCGACAGCGGGAGTGCCGTGGTGGTGATCTACGACCACCAGATCCCCAACACGCCGGACATCGAGTTCGTGAAGCAGAACTCGGAGATCGTGGTGCTGCGCACCAAGGATCCGCAGCCGAACGCGCTGCAGCTGCACGAGATGCGCGAGCTGCAGCAGCTGCCGGCCAACCTGGCCGCCTCGCCGGACTCCTCGCCGGACTCGGCCACCGGGCGAGCGCCGCCGACAGCAACTGTGGCGCCCGCCAAGCAGCGACTCTCCTCGTTTCGCGCCACCAGCGAGCAGCAGCTGCAGCTCCTCGGACGGGGCAGCCCGCAAAGAGGTAAAGCATCCACTGAGCAGGCGACACAGAGCCGCACTCCCCTGGACCAGCACTCCCCACAGCCCCAGCAGCAGCAGCAGGAGCCAGTAGAGCATGCTGGGCCACTGCGGCGACAGCTGCCGCCCAAGCCCACCAGCTTGAGTATTTTCAATGGGCCCGCTCCCAGTGCGGGCGACAGGCCGCTGGTGCCCCGAAAGTCCGACTTTAAGGCCGATCTAGATGCGAAAATACGCAGGCAAAAGCTGAAGGTTAAGCAGCAACTGCAGCAGCAGCAGCAACAGCCGCAGCAACAGCAGCAGCAAGCACCACAAGAACAGCAACACTCACCACAGTCGCCCCCAACCAGAAACTGTAATGTCACTAATAAACCAGCCGCCAATGTTACTGCATCTGCATCTGCATCCGCATCCGCATCCAACGACCCGCATCCGAACCAAAATCATAGAATGCCAAACCAAAATCAGACTGCCACATCCAATCACAAGCAATGCAAGACGCCCGCACCAATGGCATTGTCACCGTCATCACCTCGCGGCCATCTGCCTTTGCCATTGCCATCGTCATCGTCATTACCATCACCTCAGCCCTCAGCCACCTCATCACTATCATCGAATGCTCCGCCATCGAAGTTGCCCGCCAGTGACCATCCATTCGTGTGCTCCAATGCCCCGCCACCAGCCAACCCCCATCATCATGCCAATGGTGTTCCCAATGCCACTGCCACTGCCAAAGTCAATCCTAAGCCGTGCATTACGCCCCGGCCGGCCTCGTTGTCGGGTTCGTTTGATTTCGATTTGATTTTTGATTTGTTTGGGTTCCTTTGGTTTTTGGTTCTTCCACTTCTCGAGATGGTTTCGCTTTGAGACTTGATTTTTAATCGCTTTCTAGTTTGCTTTGATTTATAAGTGCTATGTTCTTGCATATAAAATGATAATGCAGTAAATGGATATTGTCAGAATGTTTATTGATCCTTCAATTCCATCTAGTATTTAAATTGATTGCCGTTCATGAACAACACGTTAGGTGTGTGCACTAGTCACAAAAGTTTATCCGCTTACATTCCCTATTTAAACATTATAATGCTTGAGCGACAAGTTTTCTCACTTGTGTATGATACTATTCCCCTTGATACCATTTAAGAAATTTTATGATTCGTTTTTAAATTAATTGTATTAAAATCGTAAATGATTTTCTTTAAAACCAGAATGATGCATCCTAACGCTTCTTAAATTTTAAATGCAAGTTCATAAAGACATCGGCTTGCCGAAGCTTACTTCTCTTCTCGTTTTTGGTTTCTTCTTGACTGTATATTATTTGCTTCACCTACCGCTTTAAGTTCGATGTGATAACTTTCCTGCAACTGGAGTTGGATTTTCGCACCAAGTTCTAATCTCATACGATCATAAACCACATGTCACAATCAAAAAAAACAAAATAATATATTAAAAACTGCACGCTACTGCCACTAACTGCCAAATGCTTAGGCAATAATGAGAATCGAATAGTTCTGTGTTCGAAATTTGCATACTGGGGTTTCATTGCTTGAATCAATCAATCAGGGGAAACTCCATTCCGTCATGAACTGTTCAGTCACAAGGGTGATCACTGCTTGAAACGCTTCTCCACTCGCTTGGGGGATGTCATATGATTTCAGATCGACCCGCCTCCCGAGCGTCTTTCATAACCTTCCTCGATCTCAGCCAGCAGCTCCTAACTCTGAATCTCTCTCTCTAACTACTGGTATTAGATGGTGTCCTGTGTTTTGTGTGCCAAGTGTATAAATTACATGATTACTGTACATAACTGTGAATAACAGCAGCAACCTAATGACTAACCCCGCATTACTGCCTCCTTACTGACCTCCATTCTTGACCCTTCGCAGGAGGAGCAGCAGGCGGTGGCTCCACGCGCATCGCTCGGCGGTCGTCCATCAACCAGGCCAAGCCACCGCCGCCAGTGAGACGCAGCTCGTCGGTGACCCCCGGTCCCAACGCCTCGGTCGGGGTGAGTAGAACTCTTAGTTACCCATCAAGCTCCCAACTAAGTTAGCCAGCCAGCTAGTCTAAGTTAGTCGCTAAGCCGCTCGACACTGGGTCACACAGTCTTTGGTTTCCTCTACGCTTTTGTTCTTTAACTTATGATTTAATTACGCAACGCAGCTGCAGCAGCCACAATCACAACCACTGCAGCAGCAGAATCTGCACCTCAGCAGCTCCAGCGAGCACTTGCCACCGCCGCCGGCTTTCATGCTGGACGCCATGCCGCAGATGCCCGCGTCGGCGCTTAAAGTGTCGGAGACGGTAAGAGCCCTGGCCGCCATGCGCCACCAGCCAGCCTCACCTGTGGCACTCAGACGCATGCAGCAGCAGCAACTACAGCAGCAGCAGCAGCAGCAGCAACTGCATCTGCAGCAGCAGCAGCAGCAGCAACCTTTTCTGCAGGTGTGTGCACGCGTCTAGGCATGGAATCACCACCACCACTCTTAGAACTTCTCTTCAACAACTTATGATTTCTTTTTGTTTCGCCTTACGTTTGCTTTGCCTCTGTCACAACAACACACTGCAACACACACATACCGAACCGAACCCGAACCCAAACCCAAACCCAAACCACCAACTCCCACATAGTCGGCGCACCACTCCCCCCTGAACGACGACCCCACAGCGACCGCCTACTACGACTCCTACATGGATCTGCACGCCTATGCCCACGGCCTGACCAACGGCCAGGAGCCGGCGGGGCAGGTTCGCTTTGCCACACACAACCACCAGCAACAGCAACAGCAGCAACCGCAGCATAGTCTCTATCTGCAGCAGCAGCAGCAGCAGCAACAGCCAGTGCATCACCAGCACCAACCGCCTGTTTACCAAGCGCCGCCGCCCGCCGATGCCGTAAGTGACCAGCTGGGAACCCGCGGGTCCACTAACCAAGACTAACCAAGACGCCCTCGGGAGAGCCCCATATCTCACAGCCTAACACGACTGCCTGGCCCCTCCATCCAGCCATCCAGCTTAGATGTACTGCCACCTAGCGATAGACTAGACTAGAGCTTAGCTTTTGCCCTGCCTCGGCTGACTTTTAATTTGTGCCCGTTTTGTTTATCTCTGTCTCGTTTCTCTCATGCCACAATCACTGACACACATTCACCGCAGACGTTCCGCACCTCGTCACCAGCTGCGGGCGGAGCGGGAGCGGGAGGCGGCGGCATTTACGCCCAGCCCAAGCTGGTCAGCAGCATGTCCAGCTTCCGCACCAGCAGCCCCAGTCCCAACGGACACGCCCACCCACTGCCACCGACACAGCCGAAGGCGAACCCGAACCTAATTGCACAGCTCAATGCACGACTCAGCGGCAAGCAGCAGCCCCACCAGCCACACCAGCCACATCAGCAACACCAGCAGGTTGAGGGGATCTACGGCAACCAGCCACAGCAGCAGCAGCAGCATCAGCATCAGCAGCCGCCTGGAGGAGAGTCCATCTACATGCGGAGCGGCCTGTCCATGTCGCAGCCGCCACAGCAGCAACACTATGACGGTAAATCACATGCAGAGCACATGCAGCTGCAGCACCAGCCACAGCCACAGCATAGAATTTACGCTAGTTTCGGCACCTCATCATCAGCATCAGCATCAGCATCGCCATCGCCATCGGCCCACGTGGCCAGCAACAGCACTAAGCCGTCCATTCTAACACCGACCACCTCTTTCAATGCATTGCCCCACTTCCCCCTGTCCTCATCCACCTCATCGTTGCTCTCGAAAGTCAGCTCATTCTCGAACTCCTCATCCGCCTCCCCGCCGCCAACGGCAGCGGCCTGCGGCTCGGCCAGCTCGCACTACCAGCCGCCTCAGCCGCCGACGGCAGCGGCCAGCAGCAAAGAGTTTGCCACCTACTCAAGTTCGTTTAACAAAAATCCAGCAGCTGCGCAACAGGCGAACATGCGACACCCGCACCACCAGCCGCCGCAGCAGCACTACACCTGTCCGCCTCCCCTGGAGGATCCTCCGCCGCCGCCCATTTACTCCGCCGGCGCCTCGGCCACGATGCCCAAGAAGATGGCCCGCCCGCCCACTGGCCAGAGCGTTTCTCATCCGAGCGCCTATGCAGCAGCCACGGCCACGCTGCCCAAGAACCTGATGCAGCAGCAGCAGCATCAGCAGCGGTTGCAGCAGCAGCAACTCCATCAGCAGCAGCAGCAGCAGCAGCAGCAATACCAACAGCCGGCAGGCATGGGCATTGGCCATGGCAATGGCCACGTGGGTCAGCGTCCGCAGTTGCCGCTGCCCCAGCAAAGCTGCGGGCTGCACAGCAGCAACACTTGGCCGAGCAGCAGCAGCAACTCCAACTGCAGCAGCAACAACAACACCACCAGCAACAGCAGCAGCATCAGCCTCGCCAGCCGCCCATTCCATCGCGCCACTCGAGTGTGCAGCAAAAGATATTCGTCTCGACGAACCCATTCGTACAGACAACGGCCGTCAAGTTCCACTCGCCCTCGGCCTCGCCCACTTGCGGTTCTCCGGTGACTGGATCTGGATCGGGATCAGGCTCCCTGGCCAGCATCTATGCCACCACCTCGCGGAGCGGCCATCACCATCAACAGCTGCACCATCAACAGCAGCAGCAGCAGCAGCAGCAGCACTACTATCGCGATGTTGCTGGGGGCAACAGCAACAGCAACGGCGGCTCTGCCTACTATAACCACAATGCCCATGCACACCACTCAAGTAAGGGGCGAGCGGATTCGAATCGATTTGATTTGGTTTAGTTTCGTATGGTTTTATTGCAAGAATGAGCGCTGTTTTATTATTCTTTTGTTATGTTTGCTGATTTGCGATTTGCGATTTGCAATTTGAGATTTCTCTCAGAGTAAAAAGCGATTAAATTTTGGTTTGTAAGTTTTCTTTTGGCGCATGCTGCTTATGTTGTTTTGTTGGTTTTGTTTGGCTTGAGTTTTCGTTTGGCACAGCTGCCTATTAACCTGATTGCGATTGTGTCAAGTGCGTCCGGAAACTCTGGGATCAATTGGGGAATGCCGCTCGATCCGCAGTCAACGTTCATTTTTCCAATCATAGATCATCTCCGAGTCGAACTTTGCCAGCCACTTCTGACTTTTATTTTGCATTTCCATTTGAATTGACATCCTCTAACCACTTCTACTGCGCCAGCCACATCCACATCCATTGATCGATCATGTTTGCTTACCGTTTTCTTTTATGCACCCGAATCGGTAACGACAACGACAACGCATATGAATAGACTATGCCACAAGCACAAATATCGAAAAGACTGGAAGCATTCGGGCCAAGACCAAGGCCGAATTCCTCGAGAATCTCAACGCGAAGCTGGCCAAGCAGGGGATGTCCGGACGAGCTTTCGCCGTGCGAAACCTCATCAACAGCAAGGCCCTGGTAAGTAGTGCACTCCGCAGCAACTCACTCGGTCAGCAGCACTCTATATGCTCACTCCATCCGCGGCAATTAGATGTATCAAAATCCGCAAAATCTATCGCGACCCAGTGCGCAATACCGTAGACCACCCACCTATCCCAACACCACCACCAGCACAGCCACCAGTGCCACCTGCGAAGATCAGTGCTAGGTGCTAAGGTATTTAGTTCGTTCCTAGTTCTTCGTTCTCGTTCTCGTTCGTTTGACGCCTACTAAGCCAGCTGGCAGCTAATCCACTCGTGCCTCGTTCAACCAACTAACAGCTCTCCGATCTAACGATAGTTCTAGGATCCACAGGCTAAAGATCCTCGTTAATCCACTTTGGTGAACTCTTTCAGCCGGACCCCCGCATCTGCCACGAGTCGCTGATGGATCAGATAAAGCGTGGAGCCACCTTAAAGCGTAACCAGAAAATCAACGATCGCAGCGCTCCCAAGATACATTGAATTAACCTATAGGCTAAGCGAAGTAACATATTTATTACCATATAATTAACCTACGAATAATCACGAGGCCCGACGCCTGCTCGATCGCAGGGCTCTGCAGAGTTTGGTTTGAAACTGAAAACTCGAAATACAACATACAACTTACACACATATGATTACGATACAACATATTCAATATACGATATTTAACGAGCGCAGTAAGCTTAACACGAACTACTCACTACCAATACCTATCTTGATTTCCTATATCCCAAAAATGTGTCCGAAAGGCTTTCTTCGTTAAGTGAACACAAAATGGAAGACAGTTTGCTAACCAACTCGTCTGTTTATTTATATCCCAAACTCGAATTTATCTTTAGTGGACATCTGTTTAAAGATACTTTATGTTTACGTATTTACCGTATTTATAATTTCCCTTGTTTGTGTACATACATATGAATATTATTATTTTAACAAACACTCGAAACTAATCTGACGCCTAATAAATGGAATTTATCGTATGTTTTGAGTACTTTTTACCTTTTATTTTCTTCTAATTTGGATAAGCAACTGCAAGTCAATTGGGAAATCCGAACTGAGCGCATATTAAATCTAACCAATGTCAAAAATGTCATGACTAAATAGAGTTAACACGTAATTGTACTTCAAACTCCAGTCTAACTAAACTGTAAAACAATTGGATCTGCTTCTGAAAAGAAAAACTATTTACTGCCAAGCGGAAGGACGATCTTCAGGATCGATCTTTCCCGAATCTTTGTCATGAACATAGAGTGCTATATTAACATGAACGTATCATAACATTTCCATTGGACTGAATCTTTTATTGCCATTTTAAATGCATCACCAAGTAGACTAAACCGATATCATTTGCATTCATATCAGTTCACCAAAAATAGAACACAATGAAAGTTTTTAGTGAAGATCATAGGGGTTTTACTTTACCTACTAAAATATCTGATAAAAGCATGCCTATCACATACATTTCCTACCCTAAAAATGCAACCTTTTAATACCCAAAAGCGTACTACTTCTAGGTAATAGTCTTTTTAAATATTTACAAAATATTTTGTATATAGGCTTTTTAAGGCTTCACCAATAACCGATTGGCAAACTCGTAACCAAAATGTGGCAATAACTAAGCTATGAAACTCTATTAGAGTTTAGATTAGACTCCAGAGAGCATATACAAGTTTGAGTCGATACAAATACATATATTTTTTTGGGCGATAAATTCTATATACACCACATAGCAGTGCGTAATCACAAGAGTTAATTAACTTAGCAATATGCAACAATTATTTACAAGTCTAAATGTTTATCTTAAAGTGGTTCTGTGTGTTAACTGCGGAACGAACAAAAAACCGATGTAACCTACCTAACAAATCAAAGTTGTAATGCGTATTTTTGAATTCATTTGCATTTAGACGCGAGAAACAATAATACAATAAATCTAAACGCATTGAATGTATATGCAATGAGTTTTATTCTTTTTCTCTGCTTTTCTAAAGAACAAGTCCAGGGTGTTTTGGTAATAACGCTCTGCTAGATCTTCCTTTGGCTCCTGTTTGATCCCGGCAATGGCCTCCAAAACTTGACTGAAATCCACACAAAAGATGTTACTTTATAGCTGCAAAAATATTTTTGGAAAACTTACCTTATTTGGCAAGGCTCACATCGTCCGTCTATCAGTGTTTCGGCTGTCCATTTTTCCTTCTTCTTGACGGTGGCAAACTTGGTGGTCACATGCTTATGCCCAGCGTGCGATGGACGAATACCGCACCATGGACAATCGGTTTCCAACATTATCCTGTCGTTGGGCAGCTGCCGCACTACTTCTGCGTTTTCCTCAGTCTTTAAGGAGCAGCCGTTGATGCCTATGTAGAGGCCACCGAAGGCAAGGATGCGGTGGGCCTCCTCAAGAGTTCCCGTAAAGCTATGAACCACACCACCGCCGCACTCTCTAATCTTGTCTTGATTTCTTTCCAGGATGGCCATGAAATCATCAGCGGCACTTCGCATGTGCAGGAAGAGGGGCAGTTGGAATTCTGCCGCCAAATCTAGCTGCTTCTCAAAGAACAGTCTCTGTGTATCCTGTCCACAGAACTGAAGGCGGTCGTAGTCCAGACCACATTCTCCGACAGCTAGCACCTTGTCTCGGTTCGCCTTGATCTTAGATTTAAGTTGATCATAGTAGCCATCTGGATCCGGTAGGAATTCTTCGCACCGAGTCGGATGAGTACCCACAGTAGTGTAGATGCGCTCTGGGAAAGAGAAAAACATGTGTATTGGTGTTGTTAATGCAATTTTACCAATTCCAGTTTAACTTATATACATAGTGATCGGTACTTCTTTTTCACTATACCCCAAGCGATCATCACACTTTTATATTTGGAATGTGTCTCAACTCTAAGCAGATTACTAAAAAACTACAAACCCAAATTGTTACTCAAACATAACACATTCTTAATTTATAATCTTAAATAAATAATAAATAAAAATAAATTTATTAAAGCCTTTTCTAAGTTTCGGTGTCCCCACATATGACTTGGGCAATCGACAATCGACTAAAGGTACTTTAGCTCCTTACCATCCTTGGAGGCTAGTTCCAGTGCCTCGTCCACATCCTTGAGGCAGCCGGCGGTGACGATGATCTTCTGCAGACCCTGTTGCCACGCTCGTTTCAAAACAATGTCCAAGTCGGCGACATGCTTCTGGGATCCGCCGTAGCAGCCCTGGAACATGGGATCCGTCAGGTTGGCCCCAATGTCTGTGGAACATAGCTTGTCTTAAGCGCTCTATTTGTATTATTTTAAGTCACCTTACCAATATATTTCATAGCCATTCCAAAATATCGTCTCAGCATGTGAAAAACAACCTAAAAAAGCCACAAGCTTAGAAATCAGCTGTGCACTTAGGATGCTTACGCCAGGTGGCGCCATGACGCCTAGCCAGGTGAATCACCAGAGGGCGCCAGTTCATAGTGTTTCCGTTGAATTTCGAAATTAAAATTAAATCTTTTAAGTACTTAAGTCTTAAAACGTGGCAGAATGAAATTAGGAGCTTATGCACATTCCCAAAACAAAATGCATCACTTAGGCCAATTTAATGCAAAACCAATGGCACAGTAAATTGCATTTAGAATTGCGCATAATGCAATCTCATTAGACCGCGCCAGCAAAGCTGTTTATTGTTTGCAGCGGATGCCAAATCGGCCTGCCTCCGGGAAACCCCTTGCCCACGCCTTGCTCGCCTGCCACACCCTCCACGCCAGACGCATATGCAAATTTGAAATTTGGAATCACCGGCTGTGATATTGGCACCCCGGCTGTTTTAAGCCGGCAATCGGCATTTACGCAATTGCAGAGTTTATGGGAAAACGCAATTTATAATTTGAATGAAATTCCATTAGTTACTTTTAATGGATGCTGCGGTCGGTTTACTGAGGTGTTACTGGGGTGCGTCTACATAGGCGCTATGCACTAGTTTTAATTGATTTAGTGCAAATTGCTCACTGTACCGTTTCCCCGACTGGTGACTGCCGACTGCCGACTGGTGACTGCCGACTGGTGACTGGTGAGTGGTTGCCACTGGTGACTACCAGTGATCAAGGGGATTCGGGGCCCGATGGAAACAGAATGCGGAATGAATGACATTCATTATGCAACGGAATCAAACACTGAACACCGACGCCTGGGACGCATTGTGGTTTATTTTAACTGGCTAATACAATTGTCAATAATTCAATTTGAATTGAAATTCAATTAGTTTACAAGTACATGACACACATACGCACACTTAGAGAGTTAATTTGGTTTCTTTCGACTATTTAAGGTTACAATCTTTCCATTCTGTAGAGTAGGTAAATAACAGCTTTCGCCTCGGTTTCTTTCATTTGGTAGAACAATCGAATTACGTACACAAATACGAGTATGCCGTTAAAAACTGGGTAAGTTGGATAAGTCAGTTGATATACTGCGATATAGCACGCACTCCGCCTCCTTGTGTTCCCATTGGTTGATGATATAGTAGTTGTTGAGTAGAGATCGAATACGGGCTGGGCTCTCAGATTTGTTGTCAATTAACTACACCTAGTAACAATGTATAAACGTATTACTTATATTAAAAACAAACATCCAAACTGTATACGCTCGAATACATTTATGCATAATTCTGTGTATATAACTAGCTCTGGCCTGTCAATCCTCCCTGGACGAAAGCAACAACACTACTATTATGTGGACTCAAAGTGTCCTTCTCAACTCCTTTACAGTGGTTTTGATTTCATTAGTGAAATTACTGTGTGCATTGTTCGCATGCCTCTTTAGTTGTACATACGTTTGTTTAGATGTATTCTGTTTAATCACAATTCACTTTGCATATGCCGTATTTCATCCATTTACAGATCCCCTGGATATCCTGCCATACTCAGTACGCCTAAAAGTAGTCTTTTAAATAAATCTTATTTGCTAAGCACATTCCGGTAAACAAACACAAAGGACTCTTATCACACACTGGCAAACACGCGCCCACGTTGCAAGTGTAACTTGTGCCGAAGGAGAAAGTACTCGCATGCAAAAGATGCGTATTAAAAACGGATTTATCGATTATTCTCTAGCGCAAATCTCCTCGCAGGATATAGTATGTGCATTATGGGGAATTTGATTTGGCAACTTAGCATAAGAAGTTCACCCTGTATTATCCTTGATAAGCATTTCGAGATTCTCTGTTCCCGCACTCATCAAATTTATTTTACAATTACGTCTTTTGCATAGTAAATTGTTTTGTGCTCTCTGCTAAAGTTTTTTGTTATTCTACGTGGCTGGAGCCAAAGGAGAACGCCGCGAAATTGCTTTATTCTTACAAAATTTGCCTTGAGTTCCGGTGTGCTCCCATTTTGCCTTTTCTCTCCGGATTCAACTCGAGCGTACTCGGCTCAAAGCAAATACAAACAATCTTCACCCATCCATCAAGACCTCTATTGATATATATGTAGATACGGAACGTTTTAATATTAACTATAGTGTCGGCTAAGGGTGCAGATAGAGCTTTATAAATGAGCGTTCTGGAATTTACCTTAAAGCTATGCAACCTATCAGAATATTATGACAATCCATCAGCGTAAAACGAATTAAACATAGTCCTTTATCAAATAACCCCCGTGCCAACGCCAACAAAAACAAAAACAACAACGTCAACGAACAACAACAACTGAGCCATTAATTTCGCATCAAAAGGAACTCTTTGAGCGGCATTGCGATTATTCAAAATCTCGTCCTCTGCTTCTCTCCCAAATAAATTCAGATTGCGTACCCAAAGACTATGCTAAAATTTATGAAAATTTAAATCGAAGTACTTTGTCGTATAAAAGTTCATTTTAAATTTAAATAAACCTGGTCCCTTTAAACAGTAATGACCGAAGCTCAAATTGATTTGTGTGCATAATTCCTTCGCAAGTCGGCTCAATGTCGAAATAAAATCCTGACTTTAATGCCCGATGACACTAGATTTAAGTGACATAAAATCGTTATGCTTGGCAGAAAATCATATCTGTTGATATAAACCAGTATTTTGAGTATTGCTTAAAAATAATGTTATACTAAAGATCAAGACTTTATACTTAGGAAAATAATAACATACATAATTAAAATTACAATAAATATTTAAAAAAAAAAACAGTGTCATCACGGCATCGTTACGAAGCTCTAGTTACTTATTCGCGTGTAATTAGTTCCGGTTCGATACACACATCATTGGTAATAAATTATGGAAGTTATTATCGAGCTGCAAATTTATCGCTAACAACTCCGCTCCACTGGCCTTGTTCACCCTTGAGCAAGTTGGTTTTTTGTGAGTTTTATATTATCAGAATAATCAGCTCATTGCACCAAAACATAAACACCGCGCCACTTGTTTATGCACGCTAATTAACTAGCGCCCATTATTAATACACATTGTGAGGGAGCGAAATAAAAACATAATTAAGCGCGGCGCTGGCGGCCAAAATAATGGTTTACTGCACATTGCAGTCGTCGGATGCGTTGTTGATTTGCTGTTTGGTCTTGCGTGACGCACGGCGTATGAGTGATCTGCAAAGGAATCAGGGAGCGGGTTAGCGTGTGTTCGAAACAGGAAGCGGAAACAGGAAGTGGCTCCGCTCTCCATTCTACACTCACCTGGAACGCGGCTTCAGCTTGGCCTCCGCACTGGTACTGGCCACGTCGACGGCGTCCACCAGGTTGGATCCCTTCTTGTCGCCGCTGCCGCCGGCGGCTCCCAAGGCGGGGCTGTTCATGCGATTTTTATCTGCAACAAACGGAGGTAACGCGTGGCTAATTAGTATCCACGAGTGCATTTAGCGACAAAGGGACTGCGCGATTTCAAGGCAGCTGTGAGTGCAGGGATAATCCAATTTCCCGACCGGAGCTGTCCTCACCCGTTGCCCGTTGCCGGAGCAACTCGAACATCCGGGCATTCCGGCATCCCAACATCTCCCTTCTCACGTAATTAACTTATGAGCGACGCACATAAAGAATCGGGGAGGGGAGGGGAGGATGTTGCACGCCGCAAAGATACCGCTCGGAATGGGTTTTTTTACAGCCGGCTGCACAGGCAAAGTTCATCTCAAGATAAGAGGTCTCAACTGCCATGAGACCGCCTCTGCATCCGGCTCACTCCAACACAGCAAACGGCTCAAAGGAACAACCAGCGACGTCAAAGCTATTGGTTATTCCTGGTGGACAAAGTAAGGCCATCGATGCCTCTGGCGGATGTTTAATTGAAACGAGAAAAGGTACAGCTGTCAGGCAAAACTTGAAACCTATTCAAAGCAATGATTGCTGAGGTGGCAGCTTGATCACATAATACTCGGGATAGTATTTAAAAGTTTAAATCTAGTTTGAAACTCTTCTTGAGTGACGTAATGCATCCAAACGAGATTAAAGTAGCTCGAAAGCCGGCTTCAATTAGGCAACGTCAACTGAGGGCCAATCAGTGTCAATGGAGTCATTAACTCCCCGGTAATCCTCAATCAGGCAGGTCTGACTTTCAGGGAGAGTGTTAAACTGGCACAAAAGGTGCGAGCGGCAAGATGTTTGCCTTCCCAGCAAACAAACCTTTTTGTTCCGCCGGAGCGGGCAATAAAGCCCCGAACAAAGAAAGGGCTTACAGCGGGAAAACAATTGATAACACGCCGGAAAACGGGGTGCGGGGTGCGGGGCATCGGCACCACAAGACAAATACAAAGGCGGGCAAAGCCGAGTCAATTTAGTTATTAAACTTTGCAGCTTAGTGGGAATTTATGCCCGACGCTGGCCAAATGATCCGTGCAAACGGAATTATTGAGGACGCCGCCACTCTGCGGCAGAGTGTTGCATGCTTTTCGGGGGTCGGGGGTGTCGGGGTGTCGAGTGCAAACAAAATGGCCGCCAACGCCATTGTTGTCAGAAAAAGATGTCGGACGGCGGGGGAAACACAATTGCTGCCGCTGACAGAAAGCGCGCGAAAATGCCTCGAATGAGAATGCGAATGCGAATACGAGTAGGGCTTCGCTCGGGAGACACTCCCGTGCCGGGCTTCCCTCTGATCTGTGGCAGAATCCCTGACAAGGACCACGGGCACTGGCACCCAAAAAATACTGCCATCCCAACAAAAAAAACGCACATCCAAACACCCGAGCACCCAAACAGGATGTGCGGTGGCTGGGGCTCCGTTTCGGGGATACAAATTGTGCATATGCGGCGGGAATTGATGCGTGCCTCGTGTAACTGAAATTTAAATTAAATTTGTTTTATTTTCCCCACTCTGCGTTGGGTTCCATCGCTCCGTGAGAGACACGGCCGTGAAAAAAGCGTTGACGCGAAGAAGGAAGCGCGCACAAAACATTCGAGTGCTCCGATGGATGTTTATTATGTTGCGAGTGCGAGCATAACAAGGTTTTGCCACATCAATTGGTTTACATCTGATACCCCAAGTTGAGCGGTTGCGGGCTCTGGAGGGTGGGGAATATTTTATAAATTTATACGTTTTGCGACCACTATTTGGCGTGTAACACGAGGAAGTCGGTAAACTGTGGCTGCAATTGCGGTCGGAAAGCAATTAAAATTTAAATAATTTGCAGATACACTGAAACGTAACACTTATTCAATTGGCACTGTGTGGCAATTAAATTTTATGGGCCAAGAAGGGGCAGCACATTCATTGATTCTAATCGAAATGGAGAACTCAGGATTGCAGCTTAATGCTGGGAATTTCCAGAGAACTCTTAACTCAGTGCTCAGGGTTTTAAGATACTGTTCGTTATTGAAAAGTTCATTGTTGTGAAGCAGATCTTTTATGGTAAGTTGTTCAACAATTGCCCAATATGTTGCTCTCCCAGGAAAAACCTAGTGAGTTGACAAGGCTGTGGGCGAGAGTCATTGGCCCTTTTAAAAGAGGAATACTTCACAAAACCATTTGAGATGATAAAACGTACGTTGGGATGCCTTATCTGCCCTTTCACCCACTGAATAGACGCATGAACGTGGCTTAGACATATTTAGCATGTAACGCGTGTTGGGAAACACCCACAATTGAGTTAGTCCCCGCTTTGTGGTGCTGTGAATAAAACGAGCCACGCCAGCCACACCGACATCCTAGAAACAATGTGGGGAGCACCAGCGGGAAGAGGAAAAGCGGCTTTCCCGGCCGCAGCACATGTATGTGGCCTGCAGCTTTGGCTTTGGCTTTGGCTCTGGCTTTGTCTCAACTTACGGGCCCGGCCAACGCGCCAGCTCGAAAACACCAGCACTCGAGGGCCGTAAACACGTGTGGCGCAATCTCAGCCACAAAATGGCAGGTCGCAAATGAAATTTCTGTGATTCGCTCGCTTTGCATGCGTCGCGCTGTACTTTTTAAGGCAATTACTGGGCTGCGGCCCCTTGAGCCGCAAGTGATTAAGTGCTTAGGCCCATTTTGGTGGCGCATTCGAGGCGTCGTCGTCGCCGTTGTTGTTGCCGCGTTCACCTCTGCTGGGTCCTTTGAACGCCAGGAGTCAGTCTGCCACTCGACCTTCGGCATTCAGGCCATCCTGCCACCATAGAACCACGGCACAATGCCGCCATGCCACAGAAGTCTCGTCTGCTGTCATCGACAGCTGTGTGTCGTGGCCCTCGACCAAGTATTTGACAACATTTTTCGGCCAGCATTAATATGTTTTTCGTGTGGGGGGAGGGGCACATTAAGCATTAAGGCCGTTTGAATTTAAATTTGCTGCGAGTCGCAGACTTTCACATATTCGCAGGCAGCTTTCGCCGCTGGCCAACTTTGCACTTCATTTGAATGACTCTGGCGGCGGCCACTAAAATTTCATCAAATTCTTCGGGCGAACAATTAAATTATTGGCTTCTGCGCGGCGGGGATAATGTAATGATTCGACAACTTTTCCCCTCGGAAATTAAATTAATTATTTTTCAGCCACTTAATGGGAGGAGTGGCGGTCGAGGGGCACGGGCAGCATTTCGGGGCAACATTAATTAACTAGATATTTATACTTTGACGAGCTGCGCAAAATTTAAAACTTCTTGAGCCCTCGGCTGTCGGCGATGCCTTTGTGCTCTCCGCCTTCCATGGGAGCTCCAGTTCTATTTTCATATGCTGCGAACTAAGTTTTTAATGAGATAATAAAGCATTCCATTACAGGGTAATTAGGAGGTCAAGCTGTTTAATTAATACACGTGCAGCCTGGAATTATTTTGATCAAACTGAAGCTGGCAAAAGCCAGAAAGCAAAAGGCAAAAGGGTGTCTCAAAGCGAACTTGGCCTTATTGTGCTTTTAGCCTCGTCTCGCCGCTTTTTTGTAGCTCTGCTTTGCTTTTCGGTGCTTCTTTTATTGGGCTCCGTTTTGTCGTCTGATGAATAATGAAAAAGAGTTTGTCTTTGTCAATTGGGTCGGAAGAAAGGGTCCGCTGCCCGTCAACCGTCTCACTCGACTGCCGAATTCCCACAATTAATTAGGCCAAAGTCGGCGGACAGGGCGGCAATTGAAGCAGGAATGCTAATTGCATTCAATTAGCCAAATTGCCAAAAGTTATCCTAGGCTCTGGCGCGTTTAAAGAAATTCCATTAATTGGCCTCATGTGCGTGTCCCCTCGTTGAAAATGAATAAATTAATAAATGTGCATCAATTATTGGTTAAGCCCGGCCAGATGGGCCCTAGTCATCACTTAAAGCCGTGGCTTAATTACACCTGCGAGCTGCGAACTGCGACCTGGGATCTGCAACTTGCAACTTGCAACCTGCAACGGGCTTAATTATGGCATTTATGCCCGCCGAAGTTTAATTTCGCGCTAATTAAGCTGCTTGCGGCGGCACTTTAAGCCCTGAGTAAAGCTGTAATTAAACTGGAAACGATGCCCCAATGGTCACACGTCTGACTTTCAATCACAGCAAGCGAATATGAATGTTTAATTGTTATTTGAAACTGCAGCGCTCGACAGCGGGGGAAAAGCAATCAACAAAGAGTTCGACTCGGCTCGGCAGCAATTTGGTTTTCGTTTTCGTTTTCATTTTCATTTTCCATTTGGCCATGGCAACAAATCCTGTGGCTTCAGGACTCGAAGCAAGGTTTGCCAGGAGCCCCAGCTCTATGTGATACGGGATCCCCTGGCATAAAGGATTTACAAGGGTATTTGCAATTCGAAGCAATTGTAAAAGGATGAGAGCTGAATTGTAACGTATATTGTACGGGACTGAAATAATTTAAGGGTATTTAATCGATTCCTGGTATCAAATGTTCTTCATTGAGTTGGCAATTTATCCAGCGCTTCTGCAACGCTATTTTAATCACACGTATGATTAAAATAAAACACTTTTCCAAAACAATAAATGTTTAAAATAAATCATACACTTATTAAAACTATATTGAAAAGGTTATAGGTCGTGTAAGCCAACGCAACAAGCTTAGAATATGATAATGTTTTAAAAATGCCTCTTAACATACGTAAACAAATATTAATTGTAAGTTTTATTGGCCATGCCAACAAATTTAAAAACATGATATGATGAAAATATGGTTCTGCTGCTTGTAATGTAAATATATTTTGAAAATTTAATAAAATAGTTAAGTGCTTTACAAACAAAGTAACAGAGTTTTTCCCAACTGAGAACGTAGTATCCCCAATTAATATGTTCCGCATAGTTTCCCCAACTTAAAGTTGGCGAATGCAAAAGTTGGCAAATTGTTGACGAAATTGAATGGCAGGATGTTGGCTTTTTCAACAGGCACATCCTGCCATTATTTTATTTGCCACGCGTGGCAGCTTCTGCTTTCCACTTTCTACTTTCTATTTCCCCCTTTCTACTTCCCACTTGCTATTTTCTACTTACTGCGACTGGACGAAGCGCTGACGTAGGCCGACGAGCGGCGCTTGAAGCCGCTGGGCGCCGCCTCGCCCCCGCCCCCGCCGCCCCCGCTCCCACTACTGCTGGCGGGCAGGAAGCGGGAGAGGGAGAGCAGGGACTTGAACAGGTCGGTCACATTGCTGTCCTCCTTCGCCGAGCACTCCAGCACTTTGGCCCTGCAATTGGAAAGCGGTTGTGAAATGGGTTGCACACTTTTCATGCGGGGATACGTAATGCATACATCAGCAATTTCGGTGGCCCGAAACAAAGCCAGGCTGCCACAAAAAACCGAAACCGACACCCAAACCCAAACCCAAGCCTGAACCCGAATCCGAACTGATACCCAAACCGAAACCGAAAGGCAAAAAGGCCAAACAAGGGCAGCCCTACAATAATGTATGGTATGTTCGATGCATAACAGAGTTTTTGTGTTCGTCGCGGCCAACTTGGCCATCGACAATCATCCGAGGGAGCGGAGGTCGGCGGCCGAAACAAATGTTGCTAATGGCCAAATTAAGCATGTCATGTTCGGCTCGCTGCTGTAGATTCGCTGCAGGAAGCGGGTTCGCGGTGGCGCCCCAAAACTGCGTCAGTGGTTAAGTGGAGAACGAGGCAGGTGATGTGTTCCGCACAAACTTTCAAAGCCAGAGCAACCTAGTGTAGTGATACAATCAGGGTCTTTTCTCTTCAGTGGTCGCAGCAAAAGTGATCTTTATTTCATCATGTCTGTTAATGTTTAGCCTATTTCACAATCTCGTATGTGCAAGAGAGAGACGTACATACTTAGAGATGGGTTTACATGGTGTTTCTTAAAGGAGTAAGGGGGACATAAAGGATGACTTAACTTAAGGGATACACAATAACGTTAACTGCTTACAAGCAGTGCTTAATAATAGGTATATGTACATAGGGCTGCTTGCTACACTAGTTTTAAGCCTCAATTTGCACATCATCAGTGGGCTCGGCTTAAAACAATTCAATTTAGAAATGGGCTTCCATCATGTGCACATTCATAAATTACAATAAAATAAGTTTTACGTTAGCTGAGCTTAAACCTTTCATATTTCTACCTAACAATGTTATTAGATACAAAAATATAAATTTGGTTGCAAGTAAATTACAACTAACTTGCGTTTGCCTCTAATAAATCGTTTATCAAACTTACTCGGCAACATAAAATTTCATTAATTCGAGGCTTTCCGAGTTTAATGGAAATGAAACGGTTGCCCGAGTGACTGGGAGCATTTTAATATTCCACGAGCTTCATTTAATTAAAATCGCAACGGCTGACTTGGCAAAATAAATAAATAGGCGGCTGAATTGTTAATGCTGTAAGCTGCAATAACAGTAAATCAAAGTAAAATTGATATCGAGTGGGAGTTTGTGTTTCGCATTAACGCAGCCAAAGCGCCCCTGAAAACGCGCATGAGTTTGCAATTGAATGTGGAATAAATTCATTGTTGCACCTTCGGCAAAGAGGAGCACTTCCACATCCCTACTGCATCCACACGGGGCGCCAAATGCAGACACACAGCCAACGATATACAAACAACTATACGAGCATACACACTCGTCCGGGCAGATAAATGCACTTGAGTGGCGGGCTCTTAAAGCGTTTAACCGCAGACAGACAGACAGGCAGACAGACAGCGGCAGCTGGCAACAAATTGCATTGCTCCACAAACTTTTCACGTGGAGTCTAGTGTGGCAGGAGCGAACAGAGAACAGTGAAGGTGCGAGGTGCGAGATTGTGGCGAAAGGTTCAAGGTGTTTCCCGCTCTCGGGGACAAAACCGCACCATCAATCTGCGTGAATGTTTAATCCAACAGAGATTTGTACGTAATGCTCACGCCAACTGTCCTGCATCCCGCGTCCTTCGTCCTGCCGCCCGTGTCCTTCGCGCCACATCCCTCGTCCTGCGGCCTCTGTCATCTCCATTTTGCGGTTGAGTGCGCCTCCTGTGCGGCTTTCTGCTCCCAGTGTGTCGGTCGCTTTTAAATAAGTTTACGCACGCTTGCTTAAACAGTAACACGAGCGTGCCACGCCCTCCTGCGCCTCTCCCCCTCCCCCTCCTCCGCCTTCCGCGGGATATGGAATTATGCCAGGACTACCGCGCTTCCCGGCGGCAGGCACGTATGTGATTGTAAGTGATTTTACGAGTCCTGCCCCGCAGTTTATTAAGGAAGCAATTACCCGCGAAAGCCGAATGAAAAGAAGTGCTGGCCAGCACTGTGCTCTGTTCTCTGTTTTCTGTTCTGTGTTTTCTGCTTTCCGGTGGATCGAAGGATGCGGCCACCGTTTCAGGGCTACTTGTCACGCGAGAAGTGCATTAAAATTGTTAATGGGCCAAACAGCGGGCTTAATCAGGCCAGTTACTCTAGTTAGCCACTCGTCGATTCCGACTGTAACCTTTGACACAGTTGAACTTCCGGAGTGGAATTGATTTTTTGCTGGCTATTCTCTTTCTGGTTTTACCTAAATTGAGAAACCTGTGTCACAACTTAACAAGCTTTGGTTTATTGGGCTTGGATCAATAAATTATTAGCAGAATGAATCCAACATGTAAAAGCTATCTGAAACCAAGTCAGTCAGCTTCTTTTTTCGACGCACTGGAGCCCAAATTAGTTTTCATAAAATCTATTTGCTTCGTTAGTAAAATAGATTCAATGCTTATACTTCTTCCATTGAAGTGCTTTTAAAGTTTTGTGTTAAATTCAATGTTTGACAAATGGTTGCATATTTTTCAATGCCTTCGTCGTGCATATTCACAAATAGATTTCATTTAACATTTACCATCGTCTGGTGCCATTCTCCCATCACCTGCTTGTTGAAAATATGTCGAGATCATACATTTTGTATGCATTTATGCACCGAAAGGAAAAACAAATTGAAATCTGTTGCCTGTGGTTTCTCACTGAGTTTATTCTTTAGTTCCGTGTTCAACTGAGGAGGGAATCAGACAAGCTCGCCAGTATTTACCTATTGTGCCACACAGGGAAACATAAATCAGCTACTGATGCCACAACTAATCAAACATCCCATGGCCCCTTCACATTTCCCAGGAGCATCCTTCGAACAGTTTTCGAGCAGCCAAGTTGAAGGACCTCATGCATATGTGCATACAGGATGTGCCGACTGTTTAGTATTCAGGGAGCACTCGCCGGGAGAGTCCAACGCATCACTCATACGACAGTTGGTCTGGTCGCCAATTGGTGTTCTACATGACAGCGACACCGTTAGCGATGCAAGATGGCCAATTAGGAGCTCTTACCACGAATCGTTCTATGTGGGAATGGGCAACGTTTCTCCTGATGCGATTTAACGCTCTATGCACTCAGAAAAACAATGTATAAAACAAATATAGTATAAAGTATATAATGTTTCAAAGTCATGAAGAACATACTGAATGTAACAAATTGTTCCCATCAGTTATTTCTGCAAAACCCGTCTCATTAAATTTACTATTAAGGGCTAAAATTAAAAATGATAAAAGTAACCTTTTAAAGAGCTCCCATTACATTCTATATAACACGCTGCTTTACCTACAGAAATTGTTATCCTAGTTGGTACAGCTTTGGTAAGCTAACAAAGGCTAAGCCAACAAAAGTTCACTCCGCCTGCAGAACTGTTTCCCGTTTTATTTTTCGCTGTGTGACTCTGGCTGCGACACTTTTCCAGGCCAACAAATGGCTTTTAATGAGCGCGACAGCCCGTTCCGCGGACAATGCAACTGATTTCGGCGGACCGACCAGACCAACTCCCAACTCCCTTTCATGTCCCGCTGTCACGCTCTCCCTCGCTTAATTTCATTTCTAGCAATTTAATTGCGCCGCTTGCCTTCTGCCTTTTGCCGTTTGCCTTTTGGGTTCTACCATTACAGCTTTCGTGGGGAGGACAGAATTTATGGCTCGCTTTTAATTCCACTTTGTTGCGTTACTTATGAAAATTGCAGCTGTTTGGTGGTTTGCGGCTTTGTGCGGCGGGCTTTGTTGCACAACTTTTGGCAGTTGCCCCTAATTGCTGTCGCATGCAGCAGCTGTTGCGCGTTGAATGCCGCCCGTATTTCGTGCAACTAATGTGGGACTTACCGTAAGCGCGGCAGCTCGCAGAAGACCCAATCGGTGACCTCCTCCAGCTTGACCTCCCTGTGGGTGGTGGCCAGGTCGGCCTTGTTCCCGGCGATCACGATGGGGATGTCCTGTGCAAAGGGGAGATTGGAATTAGCAGTGGTTCTCGGAGCGGAACAAGAATCCTTCTCCGCCCGAAATCGGTCTGCAGACAAAGCGTATTGTGCCATAATTGATACTCGCCTTCACAATGGCGGCGCTCGGCGGAAACCGTGAAAGCGCCTCGCGAACAATGGCAGCAACCATCTCACAGTGGTAATTGCGGTTAAGTCAAGCCAAGCGACTTGCCTACACTTTGCGGTCAAGTGACACGGACTTTGATTATTGTCCTCCTAAGCTTTTCCTTTAAAATACATCTACTTCTACGTGAATCATTTGATTTGATTTTGAGTTCGGGCATAGCACATTAACTGGCCAAAAATCTTTTAATTTATTCTGAGTTGTGAATAAAATATCCATTTAAAATTAGACATGCGTCAGCGTCCCAGAACCTCAAACTTTGAAGTTAAACTGCTAAGATCACTGAAACTACTTTAAAAACATTTAAAACTGATTCTTTTGACTTAACTTTATGTTGAAATATTATTAAAATTTATTTTGACCAAAGGCGAACGCAGAACAAAATTCGTAAAATTTTTGATTTAATGTATTAATGTACATAGCTTTCTAACCGTGGCAAAATACAATTTTTTAAGTATTACTATGGCCAACACAACAATTTAATGGTTCCGAATTGAATGTAAATAATTCCAGTTATTGTTTAACAGTTCCTCATCAGAATTCTTTTCAACTTAACATGTTTAATTGCTTTTGGTCCTTTGAAATTTTTTCCTTGAATAATCTTGAATCGGACCCACTGTGCCGCGTTAGAACAAGAGCCTGGCGAAAGCCTAAGCCTCTGCCGCTTGGCTTGACTGCTGTTCCCTCAAAGGAAGCCCTCATAATTGCTTTTCGGACTGTGGCGGAGTGCAAGAGCTGCTCTCTGGCGGGTGCTCCAGTCCGCTGATTACATGCAAAATGCAGGAGGGCGCTGCACCCGACACTGCACACTGCACACGGCACTCACCTGGAAGTCGCCGCGCTGCTCCCGGATCTCCTCGAAGCACTGCTTCACGCACTGGAAGCTGGGCGCTGATGTCGCCGCGTAGACGAGCATGAAGGCGTGGGCCGTGGCGATGGACAGGCGGCGCATGGCGGGGAACTGCATGTCGCCCGACGTGTCCAAAATGTCCACCTGCAAAGGACCAGCGGAGGAAAGATGAGGAGGATGGTGCTGAAAAATTACGTGTAATTAAATTTAAATGGCCCTACAACGGCATTAAGCGTCCGTCTATTTGAGAATGCCTGTCGTGGATGACAGTTTGCTGTCGAGCGGTCGCGGTTTTTAATTGACTCGTCACAAAGACAAAATACAAAATTTAATTTCAAGGAAAATCGCATTATTACCTCATGATAAGGCACATGAATGGTATCTCATTTAATTATTGATTTGATTACACTGCGTGGCAAAAAGTTTCCTATATATTTACACATTGTTGAAAAGCTTTTTAAAGATGTTTAAAGCCCTTGTTATTTGGGGTCTTCTTTTGAAATAAATTAAAATGATTTAGTATTACATTTTGAGAATTTAGTTGTTAATTATTTGGTAAATAAAAAAGGAACCATCAATAAGGTATTATTATTTATTAATTATTTGAATTCAATTTTTATGAAGTTTGCAATTAAGATCAAGTTAACTTCCGCAAAAATGGTTTTTATAACATAACATAAATAAATCAAACTTTTTTTTCTTAAAAATCTTTAAAATCGATTTCAGCATAATACCAGAAAAACTTTATTAAAACTTTTCGTTGAAAAAAAACTAAAAATAATCAACATTGAACTTAGAAATAAAACTTCATCAGAGCAACTGACGCAAAGCGTGTCTTTTTTGACAGAATCAACCAGTTCCCAAAACGACTTCGGCGACACTTTGTTTTAAAACGACGTCGCTAGCTGAAAACTTTCTGTTTTCTTTAACACGAATCACTTTTAATAGAGTGCTTTTTAAGCGATTTCCCCACATAGTGCGCGAGGACGAAGACTGTGACTGTCGATTGGTGGCTCCTGAATCGGGGGTCAGGGGCCAGGGGTCAGAGGTTGTGTCTCCTGTCCCGCGGCCGTTCAGTGCTCACTTGATGCCAACTAATCCCCGTGTCAGCATCTGTTATGTTGTGTATATAGCCACGTGGCGTATACGCGATACGCATTGAATGCGATCCGGAATGTCAATAGCACGTTAAAGCCGAAGAGCTGCGGGCAATGCCAACCGTTTAGCCTTGTCAGTTTCGCCTTCCCTTCCTTCCTTCCCCTTTCCCCCTTCCCCCCTCACCACTAACCACTCCCCCCTCTTTTAGCCCCTCCCCCTTCGCCCCATTCAATATTGACAGCCATTGTGGAGCAAATTTGTAACGCATTGTTTGCCCGAAATGAGTAAACTTTATTAAAAACACTTTACAGAATGACACAATTTATACTTCTGACACCATTTCTCGTCGGTCAGCCATTGTTCGTTGGCCTGGCTTTGGCTTTGTTCAACCAGCCACGTTCGAGGCTTCCATTCGGCCTGCTGTGCGGCACATCGGTGTGCGTACACGAAATTGCTTTCAAAGAGCGGGAATCGCTTAGTGCACTGTAATGTTCCCATTTGGTGGCCACATGCTGCTCCGGCAATCAGTCACAGCGGGCTGCTGGCTCTCCTTGGAGCCCTTATACCCGAGCACAGTCATCGCAAGTTGACCGGCTGGAATTGATTTGAATGCACCTGGCTGGCAGGAAAGTGCACCGAAGGTGGCCGGGCATAAATCACTTTGGGCCTTAGTGACAGCTCCCGAGTGGAATTCAATCCGGGGGAAGCAGGCCAAATTAATGGATGTGAAGCCCGTCGGTCGCTAAAACGAAATTAATTAAATCGAAGTATGTCCTGGATCCTGGAGGGAGGGAAAACCAAAGTCTGGAAAGGCGCCGCCGCCAAGGGTGTCAGTGTCGCCGAACAACAACCGCTCCGATTCAATTTGGCCAGCTTGAAGAGCTTGAGGAGCTGATAATAACGACGCCAACGCTCATCGCTCGTCGCTCATCGGTAGTCTTCCAGGCCACCTATTAATCAACTTTCAGGCAACTTTTGTTCGCCGGTGCCTGAGCATGTGCTCGTGGTGTAAGACAAGTTTGAGCAGCACATAATCAGCTCGAAGAGCGGAGCGTTGAATGATGTTCCATCAGAAGTTTGCACAGTTTCCTGTGGCGCGACATGGTCGTAAGGATGCCGCCGCTTGGAAGGCAGCTGAGATGGCTTTCAGAGGTTCTGATTCAGGACAGGGCCTGAATGCCGAAATGCTGGGATGCTAGGGAGCTTCCCATGGTTATTTACAGTCGATTAGGACCCGATTAAGACAGTACACAGCACTTATCAGTTTCCGGTGCGTTTCCCCTGGCTAACAAGTTATTATCCATTAATTGCCGCTCTTGAAGGGGCATACTAAAAGTGCTTTCCGCCCTGGATAGCGATTCTTTAACGGCAGCTCTGGTGGCTCGGCGGGCTGGGAAATGGCCCACATTTTCCTCGTTGTTTCCGCTGTTTTGAGCGTGTGCAAATTTGATTAATGAGCCTCCGACCACGAGATTGCCGGGCTGTCAGTCAGTTTGTCAGTCGGTCGAACTGGCGTCTGAAGAAGCGGATAGAACCCTGCCTCGAAACTATTCACCCCCGACTGCCGTAAGTACATTTAAATCAGAGAAACCCCGTCCTTCGGTTCATGTTTTCATCTCGAACACATGTAATCATCCCGAGCTGCGGCCTCGGGCGGAGCTGTCTGGATCCAGCGACCCCAGAAACCACCAACCACTTCTGCCTAACCCACTTGCTCCCAAATAGGCTTTCAGGAGCTTCTCGATTGCCAGGAGACCGAAGAACACGTGGCTCGGCTAATACTTTGCATATGGAGCGTAATGTCTTCGCTGCCGGCGGAGCCAGAAACTGTGGAAACTCCCCAGACATCCAATTAGTAGATTTCTACCCAATTAATGGGCTTACCGTTCCGGCGAGCTGATGACCACAACGGTGATTGGGTTAATGAAGTCGCCCCTAACTGCTTGTGGCTTAAATTATTCGGCCGAGCTGAATTGCCGAAGTGGCGTATCAAAATAATGCATTTCAAAGAAGAGCACACTTGTTTGGCCTAAGGGTATAATTTTAAAGTGTTTTCATGTTGTCGGAAAGTGGTAAACGGTTTTCCCTGTTGCCAATTTTCATTAAGAGCAAATAACTCAGTCGGAACAATGCCAACTTGTTCTTTCAGCTTTAACATAAGATAGGCAGATGTGTTTTAGGAATTGCATTGGCACCAAAATATGCTTGAGTATTTGAATTATATTGAATTGTCTTTTTAATTGAAGTACTATAATAATTGAGTAATGATTTTTTTCTTCCGTAAATGAACAATTAAATCAGATAAAGTTTTGGGGTCTAAATATTTTGTAAATGTCATTTTTTTTCGAACGAACAATGACGAAACTCATGTCCTTTCAAAATGATAAAAAATTTAAAAAAGATAATTTATTTGCTTATATTTTTTTCAGCAGAGAACGAATTTGTTTGCTTATTTTAATTAGAAGAAATCAAAACTATATCAAAAAATTGATTCGTTATTATGATTTTTTTCACCTACAATTTTCTGATTGGAGAAACCGAAGTATTATAATTTATAATTAGTTCGGATGAACTTTTTCAGTAAAATTAATTATACAATTATATAGAAGCTTTTTAAATATTTCCCTTAAAATAATATCAAAGAATAAAAATTGTAAGAAAATGTAAGGTGTAAGTGTCTATATAATTGTTAAATACAAAGCTAAGTGTAAATAAACGAAGTTATACTAATAAACACGTTTTAAGTAGGTCCTTGCGAGATACGAATAATTTTTGTAATCGGAGAATACGGAGAATATTAACAAGGTAATTATGTTGTGTAATAAATATTAATGAATAGGTCTGAAATGGCTATTGCGATGTTGACGTCTTTTAAGCTTGTATATAGTAAATATGAACAGCGGAATCCCGCTTAAATGGCAAATGTCAGCAATAAAGGACAGGGAACACACGGCTGGCGTCGTGGCTCTCCGTGGACTCATTGCATTGCGACCGGATGCAGTCGCAGGACTCACCTTCAGGGTGACGCCCCCCAGGTCGTACTCGCGATTGTAGAGATCCTCGACGGTGGCGCGGTACTTGTCCGTGTAGGTCTTGAACAGGAAGCGCTTCGCGATGGAGCTCTTGCCCACGCCGGCGCCGCCCAGAAGGACGAGGCGAATGCGCTCCAGGTCCGCCATGCCCTCGTCCTGTTTAGAAATCGCTTGTCGTTAAGTGGAGGGCCCTCGCCTGCGATTGTTCGGCTTCGTTCGCCTGAAGTGGAGCGTCCTGGATTGTTTGTTCCCTTATCCTCAGCGCTGCATTACGCCGCTTTTGTGTGCTTGAGCCAAAGTCGGGGCATTATAAGTCCGAGCACTTCCTCGATTTCCGCTGCCAGCTCGGTGTTTAGCAACACTTTCGCCTCACTCTCCACATCACGGGGCAGTCGAAGGAGCAGGAGGAGGGGGAGGACAGCAACAACCAGCCGCACTTCCGGCCCGACAACTTCCGTTTCCGGTCGCCAAGTAGTGCGAAGCTGTGGATGCAAATAAAGTGCGAGAACTTTGATTTAGTGGCTTTAAGTACGTTATAAAAGTAACTTTCGCTGCGATAAAGGGTAAATTACTTAAGCTTCGAACTATAACACAAAACTTTTATGAGTTTTTATACCAATATCAAAGATTAAATTATAATTAATAAGTAAGTTCAAATAAGTTATTTTTATTGGTTTTGTGTGGGCTTAAAAAATAGCTATCTTATGATTTAATGGATTTCAATATTTGGTTTGTCTATTTACCTATTTGTTCATTAATTAATTATTTTCATGTGAGAAAAAAGACATCATTTGCACTTATTTTGAGTAAGCAATTTTTATGTTTTTTAAATTGTTATGATCTTTAAAGCTAACAATTTTTAAATTTGTTGCTTTTGAAGATTAACAAATCTTAAAAAACTGATTCTGCGGTTGTGAAAAATTTTTAAACAAAAACAAACAAAGCGTACAAAAATGTTTTCCTAAATGTGGTTGAATTTTTCTTTTTATAAACCTCAACTTATTGGTACTGTTATTTATAACAGTATATGAATATAAACAAAATCGGCATCATTTGAATAAGCTCTGCCTCAGTTTTCATAATTTTACCCTGAGGCAACCAAACCAACGGATGCAATATGTTTTCAAAAAGGATTTGCAAGTTTCCCGTTTCGCCGGCAACTTTGAATGCCATCCATTTCTGTTTGCTGCCCCTGATTGGCTTTGCCAATTTGGCTGCGCCGCCGAGCTCAAAGTATCTGGAACTGCAGTGGCATGCTGCATCCTGCCTGCTGCCTGCTGCATGCTGCATGCTGCATGTGGCATGCAGCGCACTGCGTGTAATCATAATCTGCTCACGTGCCCGTCCCACAAATCAGATAAACGTACGGGCGCGCTCGGCATTCGGAGGTCGGGCCAAATAGCCCGGCATCGAAACAAACTGATTCGAGTGGGGCTTCTGCGGGGGCCTCCGCCTCCCCGGTGCAATCCAAATAAGAACCCGAACTGTATGCCTCATAAAGCAACGGACAAACACGGCGGCCGATGGAGTGGCAAAGAGCACTGGCAAAGGCAAAGGCAAAGGCAAAGACTTCGCTCTCCACATGGGCACGTGATGTAATGTGCATGCTAAGTGCAGCCAATTCAATTTGCAGGCAGCCCGTAGTGCTGTAGCTCTGCAACTCTGGGTTGTTAAAGCCAGCCATTTGCACCTGTGCCACCGGACTGGCACTCTGCTCCCCGTAATTGCAACTTAATATAATTAGGTTTCCGGCAAACGCAATTTGTTGCAATCAGCTGCACAGATTGCCGGTCCTCAGAAGAGGACGAATTGCGTTAGACAAATTCGGTTAGCTGCCTCCGCGTGGAGATAATAACGATCGATTTCGGTGAGGCTGCATCGGCAGTTAATTATTCCGGGCTAATGAACTCGCTCCATAAACTAACAAGCTGCTCCTCCCACCAGGATGCACCTGCCTTTCCTCTTGGACAGGTGGTTTATGACCTGGTGGAGTTATGACCTGGTTCGTTTTGCCGAGCAGTAAAGCTCTGCGTTAATGGGAAAATATCTGCTGCGACCTGTGACTTTTATATCAGTAAAGCGTAAAACACTCCAGCAAAGTTTATTATTCTTCGCGTATTTACTTTCATCCTGGCTGCAAACTTAGGGAATATCTAATGCTTGAATGCTTGAAAGTTCCCCCTCTGGCGTCGTATTTTTAATTCCTCACCTCCTCTGGTCGAGTTTTAAATGCAAAACGCACCTGAACTCTGCTGCATCCATGCAAATTCATAACTATTTACATGCGCCGGGATAATTTCTGATGAAAGCCCACTGGCACGAGAGATTGTGTTGTTTTAGCAGCAGCAGCAGCAGCCGAGTGCATAATAATTTGCATATAGTTTGGCCAGACGGCCTGCCGAAAGCATTGAGCATACGCCATGTGGGACACTCTGTTTGCAGTTTGCAGTGGAGGTGCTTCAGATAAGCCGAAACCGTGCGGATAATGACATAATTGGATGGAAGAGGGGAGGTGGTTGGATTTCCCACGGGCAGGGTAAATTAGAAAATTTAAATATCAATATTAAAACTCGAAGCTCTCGCCAATTTCCCCCCGGGGACTCTATTTTGAACATGTCCCACGGTTCCCGGAGCAGAGACGCAACGCAAACTTTCGCACACGCAGCAGCCTTGAAAATGTTTTCCCATACAAAAATTTAATTAAATCTACTAGGCCCACGCCGAAGACAACTGCCAACAGCTGTGGAAAACATAAAAGAATTGCAAACGCAGGCCAGAAGTTTTCGCTTTACATTTTAAAGCAGGCCGAAAGAGCAAAACTTGAATTAATTTTTCTGTTTTCCTCAAATAAAAGCGTTCCTGTTGTTGACATTTTTTGTTTTTATCTTCCCGGCTGCGGACCACGGACCACGGACCACGGACCTCGGAGAACAGAAACCGAAACATGTCATCAACAACTCAAAGGGCAGAGGCCCTTTAAAACTTTTCCGGAACGTGTTTGCTCCAGCGACGCAGAACTGCAAGGAAAGGCCGGAAAAAACGGGAGGAGGAATAAAAAATGGGAGCTCCCTTTTTACGGTTTTCCCGGAATCAATTTATGGTTTTGCCCCTGCGATTATTGCGAATTCGTTCAGCCGGCTTTTGTGGCGGAGGTAAGGGGGAAATCGTAGCCCGGAAAAAACACACAGATTGGCAGGCGCATGTGAGACGGAGCGTCCTATTGATTAGTTTCTTAGGGGATGAGCCCTGGTCGGGATGCATTCCCCGGCCCGGAGGCATTTAAAATGTCATCAAAAGCACATTTGCCTGTGGCCGCAACACGGGCTCTCCTGCAGCCAAGGAGGCACAACGACTCGGAGGCACTGGCAGGGATTGGCCATGACTCGATAACAACCGAGCAGTTTGGCTTAGGGACTCAGCTGGCCAGGGATTAGGTTTACGCTGTCACTCGAGTCTGCTGCCCGGCCAGCCGGAGAATTCGAAACTTTCGTATCTGCCGGGACAGTCGAAAAACGTCAAACAATGTGTGCGAGGGCTGAATTTATAAATATTTATTAGCAGCATTCCAATCCGTCCTGCTGCGATCCCGAGTTGATTAAAATGCCTCGGATACCGCAGGGATATCAAAAGTTGCCCCGACATATCACGAAAAGCCGCGAAAAGTTGCCGGCTCTCGTGTTGCAAGTGGCGCGAGTGGAGGACCACTTCCGCCCGATCGCACCAGGCATCTGTGTTGTATCTGTGTAGCCGCTTTTGTTGCAGATGATGGACATGTGCGTTAACCTTCCAGCCATCGCTGTCACACAGCGAGAAATAAAGTGTGGTGCGAATACTCAGTCATCCCTGATGAGGGCACAGCGAGTGCCAAAGTAACCTCGTTATTGTTGGGACCCATGTCCTTCAAGATACAAACAGTCGGGCTTGCCCAAACAAACACGTCCACAAAAAGGTTGCGATGGAAGGCTTAAGTGTTGTTCTAGGAAATTTAAAAGCCAAAATCTAGTTTCTGTTGTTCTTACTTGCATGTATATCTTTCACTATAACTCTCAACAAGAAAACTGTAGCAAGAATCAAATAAAAATTTACCCTATCAACAAGTCTTCTAAAATCTGACCATTATTAAAAAAGTTGCCAAAAGTTTACGAATAGGCAACACTTTCTGTTAGGGGAAAGTGAAAAGCGGTTATCTCATAGTGTGTAAGCCGAGAAATTTAGAAACCAATCGCCATCAATATCAATCAATTCAAATAAAGAATGTCAGGTGTGTCTTTCAAATCTTTCCCAAATAAATCGAGTTGAAACCTCAGTCTCAGAAGTCACTTCAACCACTGCTAAGATTGTAAAGGATATTTCTTCTTTGAGAGCTTTCCCTAATACTGTTGGACATTCTTGAGCAGCTCATTATGTAACATAAAGTAGTAATTTGGCACAGAAATAGTCCTTTCTTTACCGAGAATCCCATAACTCAAAAAACACTTATAGTAAAATAAGGTTTATGTTTCAGACTTTCCATCAGCACCTTTCCTGCAAATTTGTTTTTACACTTTGTAAGTTGCTTTCGTACTTTGTGAGTTGTAAACAAGTTACTTAATTGCAAATAATATTGCGCTATAAGTTGCTGGCGCTCCAACTCAGTAGTAATTTCAAACCGTGCGTCCGTTTAAGATGAACCCAAGCTTCACTCAACCGAAACTTCCCAAATGACTTGAAATTCCCTGGTTAGCCACTCTTTGACCGCAACTAATTGCAGTGGGCTTTCGTTCAAACTGATTTGTTTGTCGTTTGCGAATGTGGGGCTCGCAAAATGAATTCCATTATGTTACGGTTATATGCAGTAAAATTTGGCAGCTTTATTGGGGTTGGGCCTTGGCACTTTTGACGACTATAAAGTATTGCGTTTTATGTGCGATTAACTTTCGGCATGTGGGCTCTCCTGCTGTGAGCTGCGGCTTTGCGGTGCTTAAATCATAAAGTACGCTTTTATGTTGCATGCCAATCGTCGCGTCATCTGCCATCTGGCGCCAAAGATCCGTGCTGCATGCGAAGGAATTAGCCCTGTTTTCAGCAACTCGGCGATTTATTGCAATGGATTTGAACTGCTAATGGGCCCGAAAACGGCCGCAGCGATAAACAAATGATTTTACGATCCAGATGCTGGTCAGAGGCTCGGCGTTCCGGCCTCATAATCACACCCCTTCACCGCGTCACCGCGTCACGTTCTCGTTTCGGCCATTTGAGCCATATAGGGGCAGCTGTAGTTGCCGGCGGACCGGCTTAACGATTACAAAGTGGCGACGCAGAATCTAGGCCAACAGGCGCTGCCGTTAAACTGTTGATTACTGCGATGAAGGCATCTCTAGATTGTCTCCCTGCCTTCCTGCTTCCCTGCTTCCTGCTCCAGCTCACATTTCCTAAACACCTTTCCACGCTTTTCCCGGCGGTGTGCGCTATATTAATCTGTGAGGCACGGAGCGATGACATAAATACAATTTCGGGTAGGAGTTGCGAGGACATCCCCCTTTTCACAAAGAGATGGGCTCCGAGGTAAACCTGTTTGCTTATTTGTTTAACTTGCCATTCATTACATATTCATTAAGGTAGATATTAAGTTAAAATTCAATTTTAAATCACCATATAGGTTAATTTATTGTTCGTTATTTTAGATGGTTAGCCAACTCTACCATTTAAAAAAATATCGATTTTTTTGAGAACAAAGCATTTGTTTAGAGGTATATTTATACGAGAATTAATCCCTAGGGGCATAGTTAGCCAACTTTTCTATGGAAACTGAACTTGTTAGCCTTCAATTCACTTTGCTTCGTTCTCCATTAAATTTTACATGAAGTCTGCTTTCAATGGCTGTCAAATACAAGCCAAATTGCTCAGCTTCTTCAAATTTTGACAGGAGTCAACTGACAGATTCCTGTGATTAGGGCAGAATTTTCCTATCATTTGAGTTCCGGGGTAAATATCTATTAGAGTCTAAGAGTCACAGTGCAAAAGAACAGATTTGGTTATAATAACCTATGGCTTTAAATAAATATCATATAAATATAGTGTGGAAACAGTATATTTAGTTACAGCAGCGAAATAATAAAGGTGTGATTAAGTTAAATTGCGTTTAACTTTTTAAACGACTTGTAGAATTGACCAGCGTGGCAACTCAAGAGCTCGGATATCTGAGTTTATTTTAATATGGCTAACAATCCACTTAAATTTAAACACTTTTATGGTGGAATCCCCCGAATCCCCTCTACGCCGTTAGACACTCTTGCTTGATGTTTTATTTGTACAGCTCGCCGAGTATAAAAGTATTTCAGGGCTCGTCAAGGGATGGAATTTCACAAGCCACAGAGGAGCAGCCTGGCGGACACATATCTGGCCTAACCAGTTCCACGATGGAAGCGTTAGAGCCCTTTCCTTCTGGCTCAATGGTGTGCAGAAAATGGGTCACTAACTGTTACTTATTTATACTAATCACGGCAAATTGCCGCCGAGAACAGCGAGCATTGAGCTTGGAGCTCGGAGCTTCAAGCCTGAAGCTTGAAGTGGGGTGTTTGGGGTGTTTGGGGTGTTGGAAGGACTCGGCACATCAGCCTGAAATGGTGGCAGCGGAGAGCGCCTTTTATCTGTCCGACTTAAGTGTTGTTAAAAACTTTGTTGGGCCGTCTAAATTTAGAAGGCGACGACAACGACAACTGCGACGTCGACGAGGTTGAGGTCCTTTTGGCCGCCCGCCATTCGGGCAAACAGTTTGCACTTGAGCTGAGCTCATTACGACGCCGGCGAAGCCTCCAGATCCTTCGGGCTCCTAATGAGTAAGTCTGTGGGGAAAAAGTCAGCTGCAGAAACAACAAATTAGCTGCAGCACCCCGAACCCGATGCAAAATGGCGAGCTTGAGCCGGGTCGTGTTGCTGCGGCTCGGCTAATTGGACAATGGGAACGGAAACAGGATCGGAACGAGCTCTTGGAAGTTGCCCAATAGACTTTGGGTCGGGTAACATCTAAGGGGGCTTAGTTGTAGCATTTAATCGACTTGATTCACTCCTTATCAGCTGCACTCCACTGCACTCCAATCGAGTTGCAACGATTCTGCAATCAGGGAAAGGTTCGTACGCAAATTTCGTAATCGACTTTGCACTGATGAGCGCTGCGAGCTGGCGAAAAGGATCCGATAAATTTGATTGCAACCGAAGCATGAAAGCCCAGAAAGCCAGAAATCCAGAAAGCCAGAAAGTCAAAGGAGGAGCAGAAGCAGCAAAAGCAGCTCGCTTTCAAGAAGGTCAGGCTCACACGACCCTCAGGTCACAGGATCCCCGGCTAATGGCTAAGCAAACAAGCCAAGGACAAGGGAAGCATATCGAGGGTGCACGAAAATTAATGCAAAAACTTAATCAGGCGCGAGCTAGGGGAAGGAGCATGAAGAGGTGGCAGGGTGGCAGGTGCAGATAACTGGCGTTGGTTGCAGCCAGCCACGAGGGTCGTCATCGATTGTCAACAGCTGGCAGTGCCGCAAATTAAACACAAACAAACCACAGACGCCGAGACAGCAAAGGACTACACACTTGCGACCGCTCCTTTCATCTGCTCCCTGGCCAAAATAAGTGCGCAGCTCTGCCCGATTGTCAATGGCAACGATGCCAAGCCAGTGATGCGAATGTTCGCCACTCGTCGAGTACAGCAAATCTAATGAAAAACAACTGCGGAAAACTGGAGTGAAAAGTCTTAAGGCCTCGCTGCAAATGAAAATATAATAAAATGCATGTTGGTGAAGGGCTTTCCCGGACGTGCTGAAGATAAAGAACTGACTGGAGAAATAAGTGGACACTGATGCTCCGCTTCAAAATAAATGTGTACTTGTTTCTTTTTATACCCTTGCAGAGCAAAGGGTATTATCACTTCAGTCAGAAGTTTGCAACGCAGTGAAAGAGACTCCTCAGCCCCCATAAAGTATATATTATATATTATTGATCAGCAATGAATTTCGGATTAAATAAATTCAAAGTCGGATAATTCTTTTCATATAGCTGCCATAGAAAAGATCAAACAAGAAATAAGCTAGCTTCGGCAAGCTGAAGCTTATATACCCTTCCAGTCATAAAATATGTCGAACTAAATACATAACATCGAAGCTAAGACGATTTTTCTATTATTAAAAATTATAACGCCGATTTTTTTTAATCCCACGAGCAGAGCTTTTTAGTAACTCTGGAATCGAGGAAAAATTGCAATAAAATCCGACAACGTTATCATATAGCTGCCATAGAATAGATCGAAAAATCTAGTCAGAAATAACGGAAATTAAATTATAACATCGTTGTTTTTCATCAAATAATCATGATTTTTGGAAAATAGAGTTTTCTGACGACTCTTGAATAACGAATTAAAATTCATCAAAATCGGACGACTTTATCATATAGCTTTCATAAAAATAAATAGAAAAGTCGCCATAGATTCGATGTTGTTTAGCCTTTATGTTATCATATTTGACGACTGCAAGGGTACATAAGCTTCCTTTCTTGTTTTTTGGTGCAATATGTGGGTTTTGAGACAATATTATTTATGAACCAAGAAAAGGGATCCGTTTAAAGTAAATACGCTTAAATTGAACATAGGCGATTTTAATTAACACTCAAATATATCTCTCACCAGTTGAGTTTGTTTTCGAATAACTAGACTTCACAATGTTACAGAATTGATTTAAATTACTGATTTTTTAATCTTTTATTACTCTGTTTTGTTACCGTTTTTAACGTTAGTATAACTACTATAACTTTTTAAGAAAACTGCTAGTTAGAATTAACCATTCGTAACAATTACCGATCTGTAAATTTATCGCCCTTCTGAAAAAGAACCTTCAAGAATAAACTTTGAACTTTCGACAAGCTGCACCAAAAATTGTCACCCGAAAAAATAATTTCTTATTTCTTTGATAAAGTCACCTGGATTTCTTTTTATAGAAATTGAAATATAAAAGCGAGAAATACCAGTTGCAAATCAGAGAAATTCTTTGGAGCATCACAATACTTCTCCAATCCGCAGGAAATGAGGAAAAAGAGCGGGTAAATAAGTACCCGGCTAGTTGGCATCTCAGCACGTTACCCATCCGCCCCGTTGGCTGGTGAATCGATGTACTGCCTGGGTGGCAAGAAGCAGGCACAAAGTGCGACCTCCTTCGACTGGCCACGTTCCGTGCAACAGCAACAGCAACAGCAAAAGCGACAGCAACAGCTGCAGCTGCATTTGCAATGACAGTGGCAGTCGGACTTGCCACAGTTTTCCCCGGAGGAGGATTCCACGAGGCACGTTTGCCCTGGGCGTTTGTGGGTTAATCGCATTGCCAGCAAACACGACGACAATGGCCCTGGCTGTGTGTGTGAGTGCAGACGCGTCTTGGCGTCAATTGATTTGACTTGGCCCGATTCTGACCCACTTGGGGCCACTTTGCCAGCACGGCGACTGCCAGCGAGTGTGTGCTCGGCAATTTTGGCAGCTCATGCGGGTTTACTTAGAGCTCGCTTTCGCCGAAGGGTGTTTGCGCGTCTATGTCAAGGGCTATAAAAATTTATAAGCTTCCCGAACGGCACTTGGAGTCTTCCCCAATAGGAGTCGTTGCCAATTGGCTTTGCCGCCGAACAATTCGCACTTGGCACTCAAGCTGAATTTATATGCATGTTGCTTCTGCTGCTCTACTCGAACTGTGAATAATTGAAACAAATGTGGGCACGCCATCGCAGCCATAAATTTCCATATGTTTATGCCCTGGGCACATAAAACCGAATGCAATTGCTGGCAAATATGAATCGCTTCCCATTTCGGATTCAGATTGCCACAACTGCCCTAATCAGAGATATGTTACATGGCTTGTAGTGGAGGACTTTGTGCAGCAGAGCGAGCGTTGTAACCTTTTTCGCATCCATGGACATATTTATTTACGATTTTCCCCAGAACAGTTACTTTGTCAATTTAATTTAGTCCGCATCCTGCCCGCTTTATGTGTAACCGAGCACGTCTCCGCATTTTCAGGGAGCAAGACATCCTCGGCAAATTTCAATTAAAATGGCAAAATCTGCACTCTCAAAGAAATGCACACCAACACAAAGTCAGCTTCTCCGCAAAGGGAGAAATTGGGGGGCAAAAAAAGGGAGGAAGGGGGAGGGTGAGGGTGAGGGGGGATGTACATGCGTTGGCGCTTTTGTTAAATGCTAAATATCTGGCTGGATATAAATTGAGCTTATTTATCAAAGTTTTAATTAAAAACTTCATAGAAGAACTCTCTGGGCTGCTAAGTGTGTAATTACAACTGTGACGACGACGCCGCACCTCAGATCCCGGTAAGAGGATCCCGGACCTCGGGACCCAGGATCCCCAGGACGACAGAGCGCGATGGAGGATACTCCGGCGTCATCGGCCCTAATGTATGCAACAAATAAATCCACACAAAATTGAATTAGACTTAATAAACACGAATGCCGCGGGACGTTCGAGAGGAAATGAGTCCGAGGAACGAAGCACAAAGGACGCGGCTGAAAATCAACCGGAAGCGAGTGGAAGTTCCCGGGGAAAAACGAAGGCGATGGTGAAGACGACGAGGAACAAGTTCAAGTTGTCTAGAACGTAATAGAGAAGCAGTGCAGAGCAGATTCATAAGGCACGCAGCGCGCTTTACGCGTGAGTGACTCGGGAAAATGGAGAGGAATGCGGGGAAATGGCGGAAACACGAGCAAACAACCAGGACAACAAAGAGGCCGCGGAGAGCGGGGAAAGCGGGGAAAGCGCCGCTGCGACACGGTGAAAAATGTTAAAAGAAAAGGGAAATAAAATCACAAACAGCATTCCGGGCGCTCCGAACTCGGAACTCGGAACTCGGGACCCAGAAGCCCGAACTCGAACTCGTACTCAGGAATGCCAAGAGGTCCGCAGAAAACTTACTTCAGCCAATATAACGAGGGTCTGTCGAACGCTGAGATCCCAAAACATGCATTGCGCATACGTCACGTTGCCCCGACACACGGCTAATGGGCAGCCGAGAAAGGCAGAAAGCCGACAATCAGATCAGCGCCTCACATCTGGACTAATGAGCCCATCTCCGGCCCAATCTACTCCATTTCGCACTCGCACTCGCTTTTCGTCCACAATGAAACGTCAGCAAACAACGAAACAACAAAGTGGGCATAATTTGATTAGGCCTCTTGTCATTCTCCTCCGCCGGCGACGCCGTGTACGGCTTCCTTTGACGAGATTCCGGCCGAAACTTTCTCGGAGTGTAGCGACCTGGGAAAGGCCTCCGAAAAGGCCGCCGGGCAGGGAAAGCGCTGCGAAAGCCAACAAATCGACGAAGAGACGGACAGACGGACAAACCGTCGGCCGTCGGAGTTGCCACGGCGCTGGAAAAGATATAAAATAAATTGCGGAATGCCAGCAAATAAAAATTTATAAGTGTGGGCCCAGGGCTCTCTAGACCTCCATCCCCTCGGTTCTCCGGCTTTCGAGTTCTCCAACTGGCATCCAACCGAGCCCTGGCTTCCTGGACACGCCCCTCCTAGGCCAACGTCTATTTCCCTCGTCAAAGACGACGGAGCCGGGCGATTATAAAGAGATTTGTGTGTCTGCGTCTCGGTGGGAGGTGCTCCGCCCGCGAAGGCGGAGTAGGAGGAGGAGGAGAAGGAGGAGGACCCAAGGAGCCAACCGAAAGAGAAGGACAAAGGAGCCAACACAGGCTGACGAGGCGCTGATGACTGTCATCATAATCCCGATTAACATAATAATATACGTAATCTTTATCGGCGCTGATGATGCCCCTGATTGCGTCCCGCTCCAGAGCATATTGCTGCCTAATTTTATCTTCTGACCTCCAAATTGCCTATCAGGTTCCGATCCGAATCCATATTTTTTGAGCCCCTCTCTTTTGAGCGGCCAGGGAGATTCGAAATTAATTGCTTTATCGGCCCGTAAAAGCCGGTCAGATTCAGATTCATCATGTTTGCGGCGGGAGAATGGCGGCCGCGGTCTGCATCGATTTTTGAATAGCACTTAGCCACTTTCGCGCCTTAAACGCTCAATAGCCGAGCGATGAAAAAGGAACCCAATTTGATATTATCATCGCTGCCGTCGCCGCTGGAAAGCCGAAATCGCAAAAAACGGCAGCGAAACTTTTAGAAAATCCACTCGAGCAGGGATGCAAAATCTGAGCGGAAGGGAAAACGGGCGGGGCGGGGCGGGCGGTTATACCAACTTATTGATTGCTCTGGCTGGGAAGTGCGGGTGGAAATGGATGGGACGGCCAGCAAAATGGCAACAAAAAGGGGCAGCCGGTCGGCGGAAGTTTAGCCGAGATTGTCAATAACCGAGCGCGTGGATTGGAGGACGCCTATGTATATTGTGAGTGATTCAGTGGGCCATATGCTGATGGCGTTTCATTTTTTGCCACATAAATCCTCCTACCCTTTCGACTTTCGACCGACTGACAGCCTGCTCATAAGGAAGAGGAATCGACAGAGGCACTCTTCCATTTTTGCCAAGCGATGACAGCGGTCCATGGACTGCAGGATATTCCGTCTTCATTCAGTGTTTCCCTTCCTTTGGCCCACTGCATCTGACACGCTGAGATTGAACAGAGAAAAGTCGAGCGGTCTGCGGTGGGTAGTCCTTGGAGCTCCTTCCAGGAATGCACTTGCCGGAGAGCCACTTCTCCTCGCCACTGTTGTCCTTCTGTCTCGGTTGGCCTTGTCTTTAGTTTTGATTTTCCACTTGATCGAGTGCAAACTTCGGTCGCTCCCCGATTCCCTGCTCACTGAGGCGTGTTATCAAATTATAAACAATTTCGCCGTGAATATGCATTGTTAATGTGACCGAATTGTTCACGTTAATTAGGTTGCAGCGCCGACAGCCGAGAACCGAGCCCAAATGGTCCTGTATCCTGTAAGCCCTGGCCACATGGCCACGTAGATTCATGGATTCGTGGGCGGCGCTGTCCTAGATTAATTTCCTGCTTCAAGGGAAACGCTTTCCAGCGACGGTGTCTCGAAATCGCTGTGCAATTACTGTAAATTGTCCTGCATAAATATATAAATGTGCCGAGCTGTCGCTTTCCGACATTATGTAATCCCGCTGAGGAACGTGCCTCGAACAGAGTCTACCGTTCTACCCCTTCCACTTTCAGGCAGGCTCTCCCCCGGTTGCGAGTGGGCATTTGTCTCAAAAGTTAAAATTGCTTTTAATATAATGCGATTTTGGTTTGCTCCGCATTCCTGGAGTGCCTCGCAGTTGGTTGGCAAGCAGTTAACGGTCATCAAGTGCCTCAAACGTGTCCTGTGTTGTCCTGTTGAGACAATTTTGTACAATAAAATTTCAATAAGGCTGCAAAAAAAGGGCGCTCTTGAGGAGGCTTTGAAAAGGAGGGGGGAAAGCCGAGAAAAGGGAAATCCGTCGGACCATAAAATCAGCACAGCCCCAAAAACACACACACACACACACCACACACATCGCCATCGAGACGATAATCGTGGCCAGAGTGGAGAAGTGGAGGAGTGGAGCAGTGCTGAAGTGGAGGACAACAAACATGGTCCGGCACTTTAATCAAATGAGACCGCAGCTTCGAGAGGCTGTTCACCCACAAGAATCCCGACGGTCGGCTGTGTGTGCTAAATTTCAATGGAGCCATTGGGGCAGCCAAGAGGCCCAGAAGTGCCGCCCGGAAAAGAGAGCAGAAACTATTAAAGTAAGTGGAAATGGAGGCATTAAGGCGGAAACACGAGCTCACACATTGGGGCAGGAACGGTTCCGTTGTCAGGCCAAGTGGAAGCTTTGAACCTTTTATGTGCTTTTAATTTTAATACAACAAGGGGGCGAAAAACAAAACACTTTTCCGGCCATTCAGCCTGCCATCTCGCCAACCTTTAGTTGCCACTTTGCAATGGTGGTGCAATGTGTGCAAGTACCCCAACCTCCTCCTCCTCCTCCTCCTGTTCTCCTGTGTGCACTTTGCATGCAGATTGCAATTCATGCCAGCTGCCGGTGCTCTCAGGGATAAACCTGTGCGTACCACAGTGCGTATGAGTGATGCGAGGGCACACGGGATGGGAAACCGCTACTGGCAGCCGCAAATAGCTCGTCCTTGAAGGTGTCAACTGCAGAAGTCTGGCCAAAAGAATGAGCAGCGCTATGCCCGCAGGCATTCAGTTTATCAATTATACGAGTCACATGTAATTAATGGCCTTCCCAGACGAACAGCCTCCTGGGCCCTTTTGTCCACGAGTGCGCTGGGATTAATGAACCTGACTCTAATATCAACTCGATCGGGTCGACGTCGCAAACTATGGTAGATGCCATCGCACTTCAGGCATCCGGTCTAGACTCTCCATTATGAAATAGTGTGCGTCGGGCGGGGAGTCCCCGAGGAGCCTCGCAGCTGGCCCTACTTAAGATACAAGCCAACAAAAAAAAAAAGAAAAAAAAGGAAAACAACTGGCATCTGCATAACTCGGCGAAGATTCAGCCGCGTGTGTTTTATCCCCCATTCACAGTTCGGCAGTAAAAACGTTTAATCTAGCATAAACATATGGAGCGCAGGCATTTACATGCGACTGTATACATACATTAGGGATGAAGGCGCCAGGTGAGTCCTGGGGGTCCTTCCGCCCAGATTCCCCCCTGATGGAGCTTTAAAGAAGTCACAGGAAAACCGGCTTTAAGCGGGAAATTAATTATGCAATCCCGGGTGGTTTGAGCCAACAGTCTTTCGATTACCAAGAACTCTTATGTCCGTGGAAAAAACGGAGAAACGAATACTCAAACCTTTTTGTTGCTGGATTGCTGCTGACTTTTCGGCAGAAGAAAACATTGGGGAGTACTTGGAAAAACAATCGGGAAATATAATTAAGCAAATAAATATCATGAAAAGGAGACGTCTAACATAGGAAATATGAACCCGAATGCAAAGTGCTGCTTTTAATGGCACGGGCTTTCCTTGAAATACTAAGCCCGGGCTTTTCTGAGTTTCTGAAACTTGACAGGAGCTGAGACTTCTTCGGAGAAGACAGCGCTAAATTAAATAATTGAATTCTCAATCGCTTTAATATCAAAGAAATATAAGACCTTACTTTTGTGTTGTCTTTTTTTATAAAAGTGATTTCACAATTGGAATAATAAGACATATGACAGCAATTTTCCTAATTTCCTATCTAGCGAAATATATAATAAAGGCAATATATAATAAAGGCAACTTACAAAAGTATAAATGCTACTTTCACTGAGAGACAATAAACTAACAAGCGCGGCAATGATTTAGTTTATTGAACTTGAAGACAGAAATCAGAAAGCAATATGAAAACTCAACAACTTCTCCTGCTTTTGATTGGACCCTCGACTTATTCGACTTCGAAACCCAATAAAATGCGTTGCTGGATTTAAACTGCTTGCTCGACACACATTTCGTGGCTCAGAGTAGATCAAATACCCCCCCACCGACGGAGTCCATTAATAACCAAAGTATCGGAATGGCACTGAATCAAAGTAAAATCCCCATAAAGCAGTTTTCTGATGGGATGAGGAAACATGCTGAAATCCGATTACGGACCCACAAAACCAGTGCACAGTCGGATTGAGTATTGGCATCGGGTGCGTTTTCCACCTTCTATTTATTTGACAAATTTAGAATTTATGATGGACCCCTGCCAGCGGAGGTTCTAGGGGCTCTAGGAGCTCTTGGGGTTCCTGGGGGACTTTTGAGGGCTTTTACCATGTGTGAGCTGTGTAATCGTAATAAAAATGCACAACATGGCGCAGCTCCCATCCGGCCAACCTCCCAACTCCAGGACACACAAAAGGCAGATCTGAGGGCAACTTAGAGCTTACTTAGACATGTTAACTGCTGCGAGGACTCTTTGTCTCTACACCTAAAAAAATGTATAAAATGAGCACGGAGGCGGCAACGAAACTTGCGGCGGCAACAAATTTAATGCGCTTACGATAAATTTTTATTATTCCAGCGAATGCCGCCGTTAAAATTGGATATTGAAGAACCCACCTAGGGACGAAAAACTGGGAAGGGGTGGGGGTAGGTGGGAAGCGGGATGCGGAAACAGGAACAGGATTCGGCGGGATAGGATGGGCCAAATTTGAATTTTCCGCCATAATCGTAACTTGTCCCCGTTGGCAGGCACTCTAAAGTCCTTACTTCTGCACTTGCACTCAGTACGTGCTTTGTTTTTTCTGCCTTCCTTATCCCGTTTCCCTTAATGTGGCCATAAAATGCAGGACCTGCTGTCCAGGATGAACGCATTACGAGTGACCGCACGTTCCCCCAGCCAGGACCTCTTGGCTTTTCTGAAAGTCCTTCTGGGCAGGCTTACCTGGCGTTCGCTTAATCACTCCGAAAGAGCCTCGAAACTGTGGAAACTGTGGAAACTGCAAGTCGGCACGTGAGATTGATTAAATTTCTGATTTATGTTCTATGAAATCAGCAGCACACAAAGTCACAGACACTCGCAACACCTCCGACCGAAGGACTAGAAGAGTAACCGTCGCTTTTGACACTTCATTCACTGAGGACTTTCCGTCGAGGGTTTCCGATGAGGAGCGCGAGTGTGGCTTTCGAGCTGGGAACTGCTGGCCGAAAGCGAGGCAAGTGGCTTTTATAGGTCCAACAGGCCACGAGCGTTTGCCGCCAGAGCATTCAAAACACAACGTGTTGCAGGTTGTGGTTGCGACCAAACAAACGCTTCTGCTGCGAAGGACGCAGGCGTCGGCAGGACCGAATGCCAAGTCCTTGCTGGGAGTAGCCGGGTTCTGAACCGGAGCTTTCGGTTGCAGCCGGAAGTCGAGGATGCCCCTCGAACCTGCTGGAAGTGCCCCTGCGGCAGTGTCAACTGTGCTGGTTGGTAATAATTCCTCTGACAGTTCAATTTCGAAAAGAGTTCTGGGGAATTGGCATCTAATTATTGGCGGCACGTCTTGGTCACAACATCGGATTTCTATGGATTTCTATGCTAAAAATATCTAGATGGGTAACCCTTTTCAAGGCCACACTCCCTAGAACGACTGTCACACACTTAGCCTCCCAGTTGACCATAATGAATAGTTCTTCCGCCCGGGTGGGCTTAGCCTCCCCTCCTTAAACACTAAAAGCCCGATTGTTTGGACACGCACCTCAAATGGGAATTAAATCTGATGAGAGGCAAAGAGCACTTCATGTCGGGCCGAGATTCTCATTTAGATGCCTGCGGCTAGCTCCGCAAATATTGACGTACAAATGTTAATTATCCGCAGAGCACACTAGCTGCCAAAAGGCAGCGACTACCTGATGTGGCCAACGGGGCGGATGCTCGATAATTGTCGGCCGTTCCGGACTCTCTCCCTTACTCCCTCACTGCCGCTTCTTGGCGCCGATAGCTCGTTAATATTCAATAGCTTGTGTGTTAAATTCAAAGTGTTAACAAACTTTTGCACTTTGCACCGCCTCAAGCCAACCGTCACACACTGGCTGGCTGGGAAAAAAGGACATCCGTCTCGCCGTGTCCTTTGGCAGGAGGCATGTTGGGGCTTGCGAGGCAAGTATTTCATTAACCTGCCTCGTCCAGATACGCACCTCGCCAGCTGCTGTCTATGCGACAGCCGGCCCCCCTTGCCCATCCTTTGTGTGCCCCAAATTGTGTCCAGTGGCCACTGGAGCGAGCGGGGATTTTATTATCTTTTTGTGGCACCTCTCCCCCGTATTTCGGTGGGCAGTGGTTTTGTGGAAAGTGAAAACTCAAAAACCGGTCTGGCGTTCAGGGTCGCGGTGTACTTCGGTCTACTGCCAGGTGCAACCTGGCAGGGAAGCCAACAAAGGGGATCCCTTTCAATGGAGTTCAGCATGCATAAACACAATGTGCAACTTACCAACTTTCGGAATTAAACGCCAATTGCAAAAATGCAATATACAGGACACAGAATGCGACACATTCTGAAACCAAGGCAACCGGTGCAATCAAAAAATGGACCACCACCCACAACCAGTTACGGGGAGAGCTCTTTGAATAGTAAGCGTGCGCATGACATAATTCCTTAATTACCAAAGTTGTCAGACGCACTTAAAAGTGAGTTACAATTACAGTTTGCCTCCGCATTTGTCTGCTGCAAGCGGAATAATCGCTTGGACTCAACCACCTGGGAATAGCTACTTGCTACACGAGTAAGTGCAACTGCCGCAGACACTGACAAAGCAAACCGAAATACTTTACACACTAGCTTTCCGTTCCGGAGTCGAAATTGCAACCATCACAGTTCGCAACAACTCAGAGCATAACAATTCCGCTACGAAGTTGCTGCAAAAATATAAATATTCACTTCATGGAACAGCGTTGTGGCCAAAATACCCAATTCAATGTTGGCCATGATTCCCAAGGCAACATTCGACGAGGTCTTTCAAATAAGCTTTTTCTCCTACTACTGAACCGCAATACCACTTTCGGATTTAGTTTTTAAGAGCCTTAACATTTTCTGTTTAGTTTTCATTCAAATTTATTTACGGTTTGTTGGCTACAGCAAACCAAAGCTTATTCACCTCCATTTTCCTGTATTGATTGAAATAATAAAGTTTTACTGTATTTTACTAGTGTAAGCAACTAAAAAAATACGCATTTCAATTGTTGAATTTGCTTTAGAGCCTTCTAGTTCCTGCACTAAATAACTTTCCAAAAGATGATAAGGCTTCATGACATCAACTAACTATAGAAGTGTTCTAAAATATATTTATTCTCAAAATTATTGGTCGTAAGATACAAGCTAAGACTACTAGATACCAAAATGACATTACTCTTAAGGTAAAATACGTACATATTCAGGAAAACCCCTGTCAGTTCATTCAGAGCTTAGGTAACTAAGAATATGTGCCTTGTTGCACAAGCAATTGGGATAATATTGGGAAAAAAACCATACTCTAATAGGCGGCGGGTAGATCAAACATTCCCTGTCAATTTGGCAAATGAGGCAAAGAGCTGTCAGCGGCAGGAAAGTCGAGAGGCGCAGGTGAAGGAGCAGGACAGGACAGCTGGTTGTGGCAAGCGATTGCCCAGCGAAGCGTGGCGGCCTTTCTGCCTTCCAATATCCGCCCGCCACCCCCTCAGCACCACCCCCTAAGCACCACCCACTCCACACCCTACAACCTCAACCTTAAGCTGCAGCACTCGTCATGAAATTTGCTATTTGCAGGTGCGCGAGTTGCATTTCCTTTTCCCAATGCAACCGCATCGCTCCTGCCGCCGCTGGCTGTGTTGTCATTTCAATTTCAATTTGCTGACGGAAACTTGAGCGTTGCCCGTGACAACGGAGCCCAAGTTTCGGCAGCGCCCTGGCCACCAATTAGTGACGGGCCAACGGGACGGATACACAACCTTCGGAGTTGTGACAAAATGGCTGGGAATTGTCGGCTCGAGTGGAAGAGCGAGCGGCACGTCAGCACGGATTTAATTAAAATGTTATACACGTGCGTAAATCCCGCACTAATTGTTTCGCATCCCAGCCGACTGCATCGTTTAACCGACAATAAACCAGAATAATGGCCGGCATCATGACCAGGCCTCGCCGGTATGCAAATGTCACAAAGCGTTATTAAAACTGCTCTGCCGCTGCCGCTGCCGCTTCTGTTGCCCGGGGCGGTGGGCGTGCCACAAGGATGTGGCAAGGACACACTCTGGCAGCCGCAAAAATTTGTCAAATTTAATTTACACCTGTTTAGAAATATGCAAATATCCGCCGCAGGAGGATCCAGCGTGTGTGTGGGCCGTCGTCATCGGTCAAGGGTCTGGAAAATCCTCGCCGAGAGGAAACCAGGAAAAAGCAGCGGCAGCGAGCGAGGCTCCGAGAACAACAATTTAGCTGCACTCGTAAACATCCGCTCCTGGGAAAAGGGGAAGCAGGAGGAAGAGCAAGAGGCAGAGGATGGAGGAACAGGAGCCAGGGGATGTGTTGTCGGATGATTGCAGCAAATTGCCAACACAGTTGTTGACTTTTGGCCATGTGCGTGTCCGTGAGTTCGAAGTGCCTGTGTGCTCGTGTGTTTTTGTGTGCTCGGACTTTGGCCACTTACCACTGGCATTCAAATTGCCCCGACTCTTTTTGTTCGTGCCCTCGTGCCACGGATTGATAGCCGTACTAACTTTGATTTATTACCGCCGCACACTCACGGGAGACTGATACAGAGCGGTCGCACTGCCAAGCTGGCTGGCACTAAGCCAGGATCACGGACCAAGTCCCCTTAATAAACTATCAATGTCAACTGCAATTCGGACGGGCTAATTACCGACAGAGCCAACAGCCCGGCCCAGAGCATTATGCAACCCAAAACTAATCAGCCAACAAGGCTGATATACCTGTCGGTACTTGTCCGTGCACTTGACATCGAAGATTGGCATTTATTGGATGCGGACAGAGAGGCACATATTGGGTTCGTGGACTGATGGGCTAACTATCGCACAACTCCCCCTCAGAGCTGGCTCACGTGGCCCAGGAAGAAGGTGCTCTGCGAGTCCTTGATGGCGAAGAAGAAGGGGTGATCGGCGGTGAACTCGAGTACTTCCTCCCCCAGCACAAGCGACTCCAACTCGGCCTTGACAACTGCGGGAATGAGTGGTCAATTATAAACTTTGCTAGCTTGTTTCATCATAGGCAAACTTACAGGTGGCTCCGCTGGCTGTAGTTCCCTGTTCGTTGACTTCGATTACGGCCTTGTGCTTCACCTCCGAAATGCGAAGTTTGCCCGATTCCCGGAGCATACTTCTGAGGTCCGCCTCAGGACCGAATAGTTTCTTTATGCCCAGCTGGAATACAAATAATCTGAGTTAGTGTTGCTACTTGAATATAAACTTTAGGAAAGCTCAAGGATAAGCCTAAAGGGAACAACTAGTGTCAGTGTTACACAAACTTTCAATATTGGATAAAGGAGTTGTTATACCCTTGCAGAGCAAAAGGGTATTATAATTTGCTACGCAGTGAAGGAGACACCTCAGACCCCTTAAAGTATATATATTCTTGATCAGCATCACAAGCAGAATCTGTTTCCGCGCAAACTAGTCTCTCAGTTTTAAAGCTATCTTGCTGAAACTTTCCCAAAAGTCGTGCAGTTATTGCACGCAGTATATAATCGGAACGGGCCGGATCGGCCGACGATATCGGATAGCTCCCATACGAGAGAATGAAATAAAAAATTCTCACGCCGATGTTTTTGGTCAGATCGACTTGATTCCTTCAAGATGCCGTTTTCTACCTGCTATTGAATTTCGGATTAAATTTTATCAAAATCGGATAACTCTATCATATCATATAGCTGAACTTTCAACTAAACGTTAAGCTTAAACTAAGTTCTCAAAATTTCATATGTGCAAAGAGACTTAACAACTTATTCTATAAAATGCTTTTTATAAACGTTTAAGTTAAAGTTGGCAAACATATGATAGCAATATAAATGAAAACGTTGTTACCAAGAAGAAAATATTAGTTCCTTATTTTTCACAGAATGTTTTTCCCATCCAAATCAAACTGAACTAAAGTAAACTAATTATCCTAAACACAAATTTACAAAAGAGTCAGCTTAACTGAATGCCTTACAGTAGCCCAGAGTGATTTTAGTCCGTATGTAAATTTCGTTAAATTTTGTGTTTAGCATAAAGTACTCACCTCCTCGAGCGCCGGCTGCAGGGGGACATCGAACTCGAATTTGAATTTGGGCAGCTGCAGCTTCACTTTCCGCCTGGCCAACTGGGAGCTTATTTCGTTTAGGTCCAGGCCATTGAGTTTCTCCTCGAGCGCCGCCAGCCCCTGCTCATCCTGGGGCAGAATGATCAGGAACACGATGTCCGAGCCGAAGTAGGGCAGTTCCAGGGCCTTGGCCTTCAGCTCGGGCAGCTCGGCGAACCTGAAGTAATCCTCCTGGGACATGGTGTCCACGCTGACCTTCTGACCCCCGTAATTGGCGAATTCGCGGGCCAAGGTGCCGTAGTCGGGGAAAATGAGCTGCCAGTCGCCCTTGAAGTAGATGGCATTGACCAGGATGGCGGCCGTATTCCCGTCGAGTGAGTCCGCAGCGATGAGGTCCTTGACTTGCTGGTGGGTCTGCTCCTCCACCCAGGAGTTGATGCGCCTAGCAGCCTCGACACTCTGGGAGAAGTTCAAATTCTCGGCTGCCGCTGCAAAGTTCTTGCTAACCAAGTCCTGGTAGCTCTGGGCCAGCTGCAACTGCTGAGCCACGTAAATGCGATTGGCGTAATTCAGCTTGGGCCCGTCCTCGTCCTTCCCCTGTCCTTTGGCCAAGAGGTGGGCGAACTGCTGGGCCACCTCGCTCTTGCCAGCTCCCTCGAGCTGCAATCCCTCTTTCAGCTCGTCGGCGGTGCTGCCTTCGGCGCCCAAGTAGGCCAGAGCCAACCCAGTCCTGATGGACGAGGGCGAGAGGATGACATTCCGACCAGGCTGGGACTTGGCCAGTTGGGAAAAGAGCCTGGAGGCAAACTGGCCCTCCCCGGCAGGGGAGTGGTTAACAGTGTTGGCCATGGCCAGAATCAAGCCCTGGAGCAGCAAAAGGGACCACGTGACCTTGACTGCAGGGCAAGGAAAAATCGTCAGAGTAAAACAGTTTTTAGGTTAAGGCTTTAAGAGTTATTGGCTCTGGGGAGCATCTTCCCTACCTGACATTCTGAAGCAAACTAAACTATCCCGAAATTTAGATTTGCGTTAGACCTGGGGCTCGATTGTTATCTATGCTCAGACTGGTTTTCTCTAAATTATGATTCTACCCTAAAACTGGTTTTCGACTAGCATGAATCTTTCACGTTCTAATAAAAATTAAATAAGCGGTAAATATGTAAAGGTTTCTTGAAAACAATGGGGTTTTAATTCCTGGAAAAAGGGAAAAACACTTTGTGTGGATAATAAACAGAGCGAAGAAAACATCATCGGGGTCTAGAACCAGATATGCAATTTATTCAGATTATTCAATTTTGTACCTTTTAATCCTTTTTACTTTCTTGGTCGAATTAATATTGTTTTTAATATCTTTTAAATGTATATTTTCTAGATATGTTTTTTTATATCATTAAACATTCAGCTTTTTTTCATAAATTTTAAAAATTGGAAGTTGTAAACTTAGTTTAGTACCAAATTAATTTTTAAAAATTAATCAAAGAAAACCTTATCTAGCATTTAATTTTATGAACCCTATGTATGTTCGATTTCATCGATTTATGTAATATACTAATTATTTATTTTATGTAATATACTTTAAAAAGTATTATCATTTTTTATGTTTTAATAATTTTTTTTTTCTGTTGTTAGCTTTCACAAAATAATTATATAAATATGTTTTAGAATATATGTAGGGGAATGTTGTCAGGGTAGGGCCATGTTTTGACCTATGTCCATAACTTCTGAACCAATGACAATTCAGAATAAGTTTATACATTTTTGGAAAGGTACAAGCAAGAGGAAGTGTTCACCAAAAAAAGAGAACAAAAAAACAAAACCAAAAAAAGTTATAGGCGTTTGAAAAAAAAAAAAAAATGTAGTCAGCGTTGGGCCATGTAGTCAGGGTTGGGCCACCTTCAGAAAATATCGTAACGTGGTGGAATAAAATTGAATTCAGGTAAATCTCACATTGTTTTGTTCATTTATTCAATTATTTGGGATTTTACACTAAATATCAAATTATTCAGAGTTGCAGTTTCTTTGGGGGACGACCACGTTTCGCTGGTATTTTTGCTTTAGGTGCAGAAGTTGTTTTCTTCGCTCGTTGTTTTTCTCGCAATGCGTCGAGACTCTCTGGCGAAGTCAAAATCGTGCTACTCATTGGCCGCCGCCCTCGATTTGATTTTTTTGCTGTTGAAGTAGGAGCTTGCAGAGGTCCGATTATATTCAAAAGAGAAGAAGTGTCACGGGATGTGGATACCGATGGCTCAGTAGAACTCGAAGTTTCTGCACGTTCGTTAATTTCAGTAACGCATGAAATAACTATGCGGCGCGATGAGTCCTTTTCATTGACTTCAGCTTCCCGAACTGCTCGATCATTTTCGCCACTGAACGCCGCTTGCACATAATCCGAATCCATGAAAATGTCTGGATTGACGCGGTTCAAGCTCGTCTGTTCAGGCGTGCGTAGTGTAAGTTGTGGATGGCGACGCATAAAACCATAATACCAATCACGTCCACTCATTCCGTTGACATTCCACGTTAGAGGATAATGGGTACCAATTTTGTTGGCATATTGGTACGCCAGCTGCCTCATTTCAACGATACTCAAGCCGTAATAATGGTCGCAGCATTTTTTTATATAGCCCACCAACGCTTCTTCTTGTTCATCAGAAAATACCTTGAAAAAATAGCAATAATCAAGTTTAGAGTCTCCACGATTTACATTGTAATAAATCAACTAACTTGGCATGTTGCAAAATTTCCCAGCAGTTTTATAGTTTTCGCCAAATTTTCGTCAGAGATAGTAGAAATGTCTGGATAATCCTCTTTCACTTTGTCGACATATCGTTTTAAAGATGTTCGAGGAAAATTGTAAGATCGTGCCACTGGTCTTAACTTTTCGTTGTTCAACAGAATGGCTTTGACGGCCAGAACAGCATTTTCCAAGCTTATGTTTTCTTTTCCTGTTTTACGTTTATAGCGAGAAACACTAAAGGAAAAGATAAAAATTATTCATCTTCTTTCAATCCATCAAAATATTTTTTTAAGGAAATCTATTTAATTTATTTTGCATATTTTTGCTAAAAAAAACTAAAATATAACAACAAAAAATGAAAATACACGAATAAAATGTAAAAATTATGATGGCCCAAGCCTTATTATGGTATGATATAGCCAAACTATATCTCACAATGAAACTATATCTTAGTATTTTGTAAAATAATAACTATATAACGTATTTTTATGCTCACCTTGCGGATGACATGTTGTTTTCTTGTGATATTCACCTTTTTCGGCCAGGTAAAAAAAACTTTTTCGAGCACTTTTTCTTCACGGAGCAACGACGCGTAGAAGAATGAAATCCCGAAATAAGTAGTCACGTGGAAAGTTTCGAGTGACCGATAGAAGTTTCTAGACACCCACAAACAGATTGTTTTAGAACGAATATTCGAAATATTGAGATGGCCCGACCCTGACAACGGCCCAACCCTGACAACATTCCCCTATATATATTTGTTGTTTTATAATATTTTACATCTTATATAAGAACACATATTTATAAAAAAGTAATACATTTAAAAAAATATAATATCACGAAAAGTTACTAATCATAACTTTAACTTCCTAAAAACAAATAAATAAACAAAATATGTAGGAACAATATTAAGAGAAACCACTTTCCACCGACGGCTCTCTTAACGGCACTCTCTTCTGCTTTTTGTTTCTCTCTCTCGCTTACGTTCTCATTTGGTGTTTAACAACAGTGATGTCATTCTGTTTACAATGAAAATAGGTTCTCTGTTTGGAAATCCAGTGGCGGATCCACGGGGGGGGAATTAGGGAAATTTCCCCCCCCTTGGAACCACAAAACCTAAAAATTTTACTTGTTTGCTATGGTTGACTCTTCAAATATAACCACTTTGTTTACCAAAAAATTGGGATGGATAATTTTTGTTTTATAAATTGTACTGTATATCTCTCGCAATAATAAGTTTGAACCCCAAATCGAAGAATAAGTTCAATTTCCCCCCCAAGAATCGTCTCTGGATCCGCCACTGGGAAATCACATTGAAGGTAATCACTCTACATTCCGATGCATACTTAAATAATAGCATATGGGTATGTTCGTCGCCAGGTGTTAATATCTGCAAAGGATTTCTTTATTCTTACGTGTTGCAGTTAAGTTCTATTAATGAATCCGAGTAAAAAATATGGTATGAATGGACGGCCGATGCGAATAGTTAAACGTTTCATAGAAAACTAAAGAGTGTTCATATTGAAAAGAGAAGAGTGTTCACTAATGATATATGTATGCATGTATGGAATTTTTTCTTAATTATGCTACGGAAGGCGCTTAAAAAATTTTATTTGAGGTCAGGTCAACTTACTTAACACATATGTTTTCAGATCAGTTCTTCAAAAGATGCCGCTAAAGATATAGGGGTCTTACAATAATAGGAAGCCGTAATGTTGTGGGGAATATAAAATATTTTTACCCTTGCAGAGGGTATCATAAATTCAGTCAGAAGCTTGCAACGCAGTGAAGGAGAGACCAAATCAGGATCATCTTCTGAATCGATCTGGAGATGTACGTCTGTCCGTTTTTATGTAAACTAGTCTTATGTTTGCTATCCTGCTGAATTTTTAGCAAAAGCTAGTAAAAATAATAAAGAACTTATCTATCATATATTTAGCTGCTATAGGAAAGATCGAAAAATCTATTTAAAATTATGAAACTAAATTACAACTTCGTTCCAACCGAGATTTAAATATGGGGTAACTACTCTTGAATTTCGATTTCAATTTTGTGAAAATCGAGCGACTATAATATATAGCCACAATCATAGGAAAAGCATTTGAAAGTATAGAAAATAAATGAAATTGTTACGAATATTAAACATTCAAAAGTTATTTCTTTAAAGAACGGACTACTAAAGCGACTAAAGCTGCCATAGAAATGAAGACGAATAGAAAATTCGTAAACACCGGAGAAAAAGTGCACTTTATCGCTTACGTTAAAAAGATCAAACTAACTATCGGGAAAACATTTAAGTTTAATGTTTTGTTTAAAATGTTTTAGTCTCTGCCTCTTTTGTGGTTGTGAGCAAACCTAGTATAAGTTGCAATTTTAAAAATGTTTTAACAGGTTTGTGGTTAATTAAAACATTTAATTTAAGTAGCTGCTTGCCAATAGCTTTTACACTGTACGAATAACCGAATCGATCCTATTAATCGTAAAGTATACAGATGACATATACGGGGTCGGGTTTGATTGAATACGTATAATATAAAGAAATATACATTTTAAAGCCTAGCTTTTTAGATCATATGTATATGTATAAGCTTCGGGTCGCCGCAGCTAGCTTCCAATTTGGTTTTATCACATTCTCTTTCAATTTGCACAATTTTAACATTTTTAAGCTAGTGCATAAACACGGAAACCATTTAATCAAACCAATTAAAATAATACAAATGAAAAACTTAAGTGATTGTTTGAAAAATCGTATAAAAGCCTTTTTGATTTAAATAAAATATCCTTGGAAAGGCGTGCGTGTTTTTAACAGCAAGCCCGCAGTTTTAACAAACTTGGTAGTAACACAAAAACTGGATTGCGAGTGAACTACATACCTTATGATGTGTTTAAATTAGGTGTAAATGTTGAGCTAGTCCGTTGAGCTCTGTCGGAATTAACCTATCATTACAATTACTTTTTAAGGAAAAATACCTGTTACGTCAGCAATTCAGCATATGACAGATTTGCGAAGTACCTTATTGGCTATTTAACATGGTTGGAAAAACCAGTAAAAGTCCCATTAGAGCAAGACATTTATTCTAAGGGACGGCTATAATGTAAGATATGCCTAATTTTTCCGATTTCAACAAACATTAGGTAAAATGGGACAACATATCATATAGCACTGTATGTAAATGGGATGAATCTAGTTTTTTAAATTGTAATTTTATTGGAAAGGGTTTTAAGTTTAAGCCTGCCTAAAGCATTTGTTTATGCGCATACCAAAAATGTTTTTGAAATGTTTTTTTACCTACGTACGCACGTGCCTACATTTTGTAAGCAATATTTCATATTTTTAGACGCAAAGCGGTTTCGAGATAACACAAAGCTACTAAAAAATTCCCCATATCTGTGCAATTGGAGCCTCAGCGAAATCAACAAATAATTTATTTACAAGTTATAATGCTCAGGGAAAAACCAAATCTTTTCTAGAATGCGAAAAATGTTCAACAATTTGAACAAAACATTTCAGTGAGACACGTTTTGAATGGGAATTTCAATTTCGCTAAATGAGTAATGGCTTTCGTTTACGGTGAGTATTAGTCTATGGTTGTAAATAATAATTTGAAGTAAAGACAGTTCAACACTTTGAATATTATCCATTTATTTAGGGACTGACAACTCGGCCCTGGAAGAATACGGTGTTTGCATCGCGAATGACGAAGGCGAATGGATGATCGGCCACGAAGAACATGGAAAAGCCCGCTCGATTCGTGACTGCTACAGCTGCGGATCGGAAAACGTATAATCAAACATAAACAGATAATCCAATCTCTACTCACATGTGGCAGCCGCGGCCTCTGCCCCCTCCTCGTTCACCTCCAGGAACGCCTTGTGCGAGACTTGGCTGACTTTTCCGCCTGACTTATCGGCGAACAAGCCGCCTAGGTCCGACTTGTCGGTGAAAAGCTCTCGGATGCCCAGCTGCAAGGGAATGGTGAAGAGGCGAAACCAGATATTGGCCACAGTCAACCCACCTTTTCGAGGGGCTCCTTCAGTTCGTCGCGAAACTCGATCTTGAACCTGGGCAGCTTCACAAACACCTCCTTGGCCTCCAGCGGTCTGGCGAAGCCAGCGATCTTCTCCTCCAGCGAGCTCAGACCTCCAACTTCGCGAGGCAGAAAGATGGTCATGGACAGGTTGGAGTTCTGGTAGGGCAGCTCGAGCACTTGGGCATCCAGGTCGGGGAAGTAGTTCGCCCTGAAGGTGCCCATCTGCGTCATCATCTGGACGGGCACACTCTTCTCGGCAGTCTCCTGGAAGGTGGAGGCTTTGGTCTTTTCCGGGTCGAACTTGGACTCCCACTGGCCCTTGAAGTAGATGGCGTTCACCAGCATGGCCTTGATCTCAGTCGTCATGCTGCCGGGATCGATCATGTTCTTGATCTTGCCGCTGGTCTGGTCGAGCACCCACTGGTTGATTCTCTCGGCCGCCACGGGGCCGTTGGCCAGACTGATGGACTCCGCCTCGGCCCTGAAGGGTTCTCTGACCGCCTCATTGAAGTCCGAACTCAGGCTGAACTGGTCGTTGACGTAGATGCGGTTGGCCAGCTTCAGAGTGGGTCCGTTCTCCTGCCGCTGGTTGAGCTGGTTGAGGAGGGCTCCGTACTTGGAGGCCACCTCCTGCTTGTCCCCGGACGGCAGTCTCAGCGCACTCTGCATCTCCCGTGCAGTGGAGCCTTCCGCTCCCATGTAGACCATGCTCAGAATGGTCTCTATGGAGACGGGCGAGACGACGAGGTTCTGGTTGACATGGCTCTTGGCCAGCAGGCGGTAGATCTCCTCGGAGGATTGGCCGGCCACGGAAGTGGCCCACAGAATCAGGACTAGTGGAGGGAAAACCATTTCGTTATTAGAACAAATTGAAATCGGACCAGGGCGAATAAACTCAAGAATGCCGGAACAATTATAAATTGCAATGATTATTTATAACTACTGCAGTTTAAATGCAAAATTATAATTTATAATTGAACACAGTATTTGTTTCCCTGTCCACTTCACTGGCTCCCAGCGATTCGCCACTTACACAAGTAATTCATTTGGCAGCCTCCAACGAACTGGTCCCACGAGATAGGCATCTCTACACACTGAGCGGAGAGTGCCAAGTCGAGCTTATATATGCACCGGACATATATGTACCTGCTGGCGATTTTCGCTACTGAGAACTGCGCACCCAACTCTCTTAGATCGAAATTCAATGACTACCAGTGGGATTTCCTAGCTGAACTTTATTTGGTCTCTCTGCGGATCTTAGATATTGTATATGTTGGCATTGGAACTCTGCCTCGAAGAGCCTTCCTCTTCAAGTCCAGGCTTTGGGTTCACGAACCGGCCGGCGAAAAACACAGCCTGCGAGCTGCGAATGTAGAACACGAACGGGTGATTCGCCTTGAAGAGCTTCTTGTTCATGTTCAGCATCATGGGCACGATCTTCATGACTGCAAGTGGGTGAAGAAGTCAGAGCGGAATCTTGGGAATAGCCGACTTTACTTACAAGTGACGGCTGCCGCTTCCGACCCAGCCTCGTTTACATTGATGTAGCCGCGGTGCTTTGCCGCCGAGATCTTCTGGCCAGTTTTTGACGTAAACAGACCATCCAGTTTGGCGCAGTCGCTGAAGACTTCGGAAATTCCGATCTGTTGGTAGAAAACTTTAATTAGTAAAACGAACAACTTTGATAAAAACAAATAATAAACATTAAGTTGCAAATAAAAACTAAACAAAAAAAAAGAGTATATTTTTACAAAATATACGAAATGAGATATTATTCATGATTGTATGTATTATTATATGATTATATGTATTATTATTTGATTATATATATGTACTTCGATGCAATTTTAAAGGTTTTGCAAGGCGAAGCAAACTTTTGTTCTTCCAAGATACGAATTAAACAGTAAGAAAACAATTTGTACATATTTGAAATATGAGATTCTGTGGTTTTTGTGGTTTAAATAATTTTAAAGTTTGTTATCAAAGCGACAATTTAAATATAGCAAAAGTATTTTTGGAAAATCCTCATGAGATAAAGCCAATCTTGCGGTTTTAGTAACTTTATAAAAAAAAAAAAATTGTATATGAAATAGCTGTTATACGCTTAATCGACAAAAAAATATCTAATAATAATTTCATTAATAATATTAATGACAAATCAGTTCTTCTTTTCTTTTTTAAAATATAAAAATTCAACCCTCACCTGATTCAGAATTTTTTTGAGATCCACATCATACTCTATGCTCAATCTGGGGAGAAATATCTCCACATCTTGTAGCGTCACGGCCGCGTCAATGTCGGCTAAGTCAACGTCCTTGAGCTTTAGCTCCAACTCCTGCAGGCCGCAGACTCTGTTGGGCAGCAGGATCAGCATGTGGATGTTCGAGTTCTCGTAGGGCAACTGCACCGCCTGGGCCTGAAGCCCTGGAAGATCGGCGTACTTGAACTTGTCCTCCTGGTACATCATGTTCACATTCACGGTGGAGTCCAGGTCCACTTGGAAGAGGTCCAACATGGTGGACTCCGGCATAAAGGGTTTCAGCCACTTCCCCTTGAAGTACAGTGCGTTGATGAGAATGGCGCTAGTCTCGTCGTTCACGCACTCCGACTGGAGCAGGTTGGTGATCTTGTGATCCGTCTCCTGCTCCACCCAGGAGTTGATCTGCTGCGCAGCGCCCGCCGAGTCGGCGAACCTTGCCGCTTCCGCCTTCGACTGGAAGAAGTCGGTGGCTACTTCGTTGAACTCCGGATGCAGTTCCAGGGAGTCGTTCACGTACAGGCGGTTGACGGACTTCAGCAGGGGTCCATTGTCTCCGTAGTTGCAGTTTGTCCGCCAGAACTCCCCGAAGGCGCGGGCTATGTGATGGCGATCCCCGGGCCCGAGTTGCAGGCCGTTCCTTAGCTCCTCTGCCGTCGAACCGGATGCGCCCATGAAAGCCAGTGTGAGGCAACTTTGCACGGATGCGGGCGAGAAAACCGTGTTGACCTGGGCCTCATCACTCCGTTGCAGGGCATCTTGTGTAATGGTATCCACCAGGATTCGGGAGAAGAGATTTCTACTCTCTTGGGGATCGCTCATTTCTACCTGATAGTAAAGAAAACATTACACATTTTAAATTTGACAACTAATTTTTTGTATTATAGCAACATTTTTTGTTTTTGGCTTGACTTAAAATCAAAGGATTTAGGTTAGGATCATTGCAAAGCTTTTACTATTTGAAAAAGAGTATTGAAAAGGCTGTTGCGTTATTCAAATGACTACTGCGTTTATTATTATTACATTTAGGACTTAGAATTACGGTTCCACATTTACATACGTATGCAATCAACTATTTTATTATGATTCAAGGGGCCGTCCCCTGCATTTGCTTTCGTCATAACAAATTACTTTATAGCAAACGCCATGATAATGAATAAATGATAAAAACGAGCGTCAACTGATAAAGTTGTTGATATTTCAATGTTTTTTTTATAGCAAGTGGACCGAATTAAAAATAAAGTGGGTTATTTGTTTTCTGTGATATATTGTTGTTAAGTCTTTCTTTGAATTGGTTTAATAAGATATGTTTACTTAAGTATCCGTTTAAGGTTTCAGCTTTGATTCTGTGGCGTTAATTGCCTACCTAGAACTCCGAATTTCTTCGCGCTCTAAGATAACCGTTTGGGATCGGTGAAAGAGGTGGGGAAGTGCCGCCTTGCTTATTGATACGCTGATAACTTACACCGGAAAAAACAATCAAACCGAGGCAACTGGGAGGCAGATGGAAGAGGTGCGAATTGTCTGTCAGACAGAGCGAAACTGACTAACGCCCGGAAAACGCTGTGACTCAGAACTAAACGGACTGTGCCACGATTAGATAAATTCCAAGAGAGTGCTGAGTGGCAGGTGCTCTCGACTGAGAGGGCCAGCTGATTAGCCGGCTGGAACAGAAGCTCCCTATCAGCATATCCTCCACTGAGCAGGCCGATAGCTTATCTAGCTTCTTATTATTATAATTATTCAAACTTGCGGCATAATCAATTTAGTTCCATCTGTACTGGGACATGCAATGTAATTTATTTTTAAATTCCCTGAATTCCTATTTTGCTTTAAAAGTCGGTTTTTCCTAATTACAATGTTTTTCATTATAACCAAGTGCACAAAAACCCCACCACAAAGTCGTAATTTGAACTGTCCAGGTCAGTGAAAGTTAACATTTTTGCTAACTTGTCTAGAGATTAAAAAATACTAGGGTATATTTCTTAAGGGCCTGTTGTTTTTATTCTTTAAAATTTGTTGGAAAAAAGAGTACCCAAAGACTCTTAAATCCCATAAGAAAAAATGTAGAAACAAAAAACATGTTTGCCAGCTCTAACCCAAAATGAAAGATGCGGAGTTCGCTCAAGGATTGGAGCAGTTCGCCTACTGTTTGCTCGAGCAGCTGTGTCAAGCGAATCCTAGCCAGAATGTGATCTGTTCTCCCCTTTCTATACGGACCTCGGCCGGAATGCTCAGGATGGGAGCAACAGAGGGTTCTGCCACAGCCAAGGAGTTGGACCTTGGGCTCCGGTTCGGTGGAAAGGAGGTTCTGGAGATTGCCGACAACTTTGATGCGGTCCTCAAGGCTTACGGGCAGTGTGATATCCTTAAAATGGCTAATGTGCTTTACGTGATGAAGGGTCACGAAGTCGCAGAGCAGTTCGGCAGCGTTCTAGAGAAAAAGTTTCACTCCAAGGCAATGGAACTTGACTTTAGCAGTGACCAAGCTGCCAATACAATCAACAGTTGGGTGGAATTGCAGACCAACAACAGAATCAAAGACATTATTGGCCCTCAGGATCTGTCCGCTGACTCTCGACTGGTTCTCATCAATGCAATCCATTTCAAAGGGAGTTGGTCAATTAGGTTTAAAGAAAGCGAAACTAAAGAGGAGAATTTCTTCTCAGAGCCGGGAAAACCCGTCAAAGTGAGGATGATGAATGTGTCCGATAAATTCTTTTTTGCCTCGCTGCCCAATCTCGATTCCACCGCCCTGAAAATGACCTATAGTGCCTGCAACATGGCCATGATCGTCATCCTGCCGAATGAGAATTCGAGTCTCGCGAGCCTGGAAGGCAAGCTCTCACGCACATCCCTAGAGGCATCATCATCTTCCATGAGCCTAGAACAAGTTGATGTGAAGATTCCGAGTTTCAGAGCCGAGTTTCAACAGGAATTATCGCAGGCCTTTAAGCTGGTAAGCCGAAATATATTACCTTTTAATAATCATTTAATCGTGGCTACTCACAGATAAACATGAACCGCATATTTAGCGATCAGGCCGAGTTTGGCGCTTTGATGAAGTCGCAAGTACCGCTTTGTGTCTCTAAGATCATACACAAGGCCTTCATAGAGGTTAACGAAGTGGGTACCGAAGCGGCAGCCGCAACAGGTGAGCCTGCAATCGTGAAACATTAGTTAAACATACTCTATAAATTATGCTACAAATGCAACATTAATGTACGGTAAAAGGTTCCCAAAATGATTCCCAGTTTATACCAATTTTCCGAATCTTTTTCAGCTGTCGTGGTCGCATTTAGATCCATGCCTGCTCCTCAAAAGCCACCAAAGGTGTTCCATGCTAATAGACCCTTCTTCTATGCGATATACCACAACATCCATGGTGTCCTCTTCGTCGGTCACTTTACTTCGGCAGTTCTTAAAGAGTCTAAAAAATGTAAAAGATGTGATCATAAGAACGAATGCAAGGCCTGAGAAATTTAAACAAGTGAAATATAGGAGAACTAAAAAATGTTGAGTTTGGTTTGTTGTAATTATCGTTATCCAATAAAACAAAGCGAACTGCAGGTTACACAGCAAACATATTTGTCAATACATTTTGCAGCAAAAATGTTGAGTGTTTTGTGACATTTTAAAATTGTAAATTCCTTCACAATTTATAGAGCAATAGAAAGGATGGCTTTGAAAAGCTACATACTCTGAGATAGGGTATTAAGTCCCAACGTCTATGCTTATTCAGCGTGGCGAGAGATGTGAATTTCAGCTTGCCTTATCAGTGTGCTGACAAATTCTCATTATTCTCGAAAACAAAAACAAGTTCAAGAGGAGCTTTGTCTGATAAGGGCGCCGTAAATAGTGTGGGCCTGGTTTTAAAATAGTCTACAACGCACGCTAAACGACGAAGCTCACGTAGCAATCGAGATCAATTAGTAATGGGACAGAAACAACTGAACAATATGGGTTCCTTGGGGTTATACGGTAAGTCATCCCTGCTATCGAGTCTTTACAAACTAAGCGAAGCGAGGAAGATATGCATTTAAGAGAAAAAAACCAAACAGAGAACAGTGCGAACTAAGAGAAAAACCTGTTTGTATATACGGACTTAAGAGAAACCATTGTTGTGGGCGAGTAGGTATAAAAACAATGCACTCTGGCAGAAAGAATCAGTTGTTGCTCAAAAGCCACATCATATTATTCGAGGGTGGTACCCGTCCAAGCAAACAGAAATTAACAGAATACAAAATCGAAATCACTGGAGAAAGCTCGACAATTAGTGCTGTATATTTTCGGTTCCGATAAGCGCAGCCTAGTGAATCCCCGGCGACACGGCATACCCAAAAGCTATAGAGAACGCCATTTGTGGAGGTGACTCATCGGTCCACAGCAATTACATAAATTTATGAAACCGAGCACACCTCATCCACGGTCGATTTGGCTACTTACAGCTAGCTGGTTGCTCCCCCTGCTCTGCCTGGTCATCTTCCCCTGTCCGCCGGTCCGCTCATCTGACGTCACCATGGCCGATGCCGCCCACCACCAGGAGTTCGCCCGCCGGCTGGCCCTCTTCTCCATCAACGTCTACGACAAGCTCACGGCGCAGAAGCCCGGCGAAAACATCGTCTTCTCGCCCTTCTCCATCCAGACCTGTGCGGCGATGGCCCGTCTGGGCGCCCAGGGCCAGACGGCCGCCGAGTTGGACCTGGGTCTGGGTCTGGCCTCCAGCGACCCGGCGAAAATCGCCCAGAGCTTCCACCAAGTGCTGGCCGCCTACCAGGACAGCCAGATCCTGCGCATCGCCAACAAGATCTTCGTGATGGAGGGCTACCCGCTGCGCCAGGAGTTTGACCAGCTGCTCACCAAGCAGTTCCTGTCGGCGGCGCAAAACGTCAACTTTGCAAAGAGCGCCGAGGCGGCGGCCACCATTAACGGGTGGGTGGAGCAACGCACCAACCACCTGATCAAGGACCTGGTGCCGGCCAGTGCACTGGACGCCAACTCGCGCTTGGTTCTGGTGAACGCGATCCACTTCAAGGGCACCTGGCTGCACCAGTTCCCAAAGCACGGCACGCGGCAGGAAGCCTTTCACTTAGATGGCGAGCGGAGCGTCCAGGTTCCGATGATGTCTTTGAAGGAGCGGTTCCGCTATGCCGATCTGCCGGCTCTGGATGCGACCGCCCTGGAGCTGCCGTACAAGGACTCGGACCTCTCCATGCTGATCGTCCTGCCAAACAGCAAGACTGGATTGTCGGTCCTAGAGGAGAAACTGCGCGTCACGCCCCTTTCGTCTATTACACAGGCACTCCACCGCACCCAAGTGGTTGTGAAGTTGCCCAAGTTCAAGGCCGAATTCGAGGTGGAGTTGACGGAGGTTTTCCAGAAGGTAAGCTTCGATCTAGAGAAAAAGCCATAGAAATCATGCTTTGTAACCCTGTCTCCAGTTGGGCATGTCAAAGATGTTCACCGACCAAGCTGAATTCGGCAACATGCTTCAGAGTCCGGAGCCGTTGAAGGTGTCGGCCATCATCCACAAGGCTTTTATCGACGTGAACGAGGAGGGAACAGAGGCCGCAGCAGCCACCGGTAAGTGTCCCTCCGTGTTTCTTTGGCATTCATCACCCTCTGCATGTCCATTTGTTTATCCGTGTCTGTGTTGTCTTCTTCCCATCCCGCAGGCATAGTGGCGCGTACCAAGCGCTCTATTGTCTCGCTTGAGGAACCGATTGAGTTCCTCGCCGATCATCCATTCACCTATGCCCTTGTCCATCAGGAGGACCTGCCCCTGTTTCGGGGATCAGTTGTGCGGCTCGAGGAGAATTCCTCCTTCTCCAGCGAGCACGATGAGCTGTGATGGAAGCCTACTTTATGTCAGACCAATAAAGGCAGCTATTTATCTAACGAAGAGATTTGTGCATTTGTCTAAACATCTGGGTACCCTGTAATCGAGGAAATCAATTTCTTTAGTTTGATAGCGAACTAACCTGGGAAGCACATCAATACATTACCAGTTTGCATTTGTAAGAGTTTGCGCATGACCATCTCTGCTAATAGTATCTCATGTTCTCTAACCATATAAGCGCCGACTTTTATGTTCACTTTCAGGAATGGTCATGTGCTACGCCACGATGGTCTCGTTCGAACCACCGCCGATCCGATTCCATGTTGAGCATCCATTTAACTATTACATTATCAATAGGCACTCAGCCACTCTATTTGCGGGAAAAGTTCTTAATCTCTGAAGCCAGAAAAGCTGAAATTCAATCACTTCACCAATCATTCATCTCCGGTTTCAAGGACATTTAACTTAACTCAAATGCCGTGTAATTTTGCAGCTATGGTGATGATAAGGTGTTCGATGCCCATGCCCGAGCCGGATCCAAAACGTTTCTTTGTCGATCACCCCTTTAACTTCTACATTCTTAACAAGGACTCAACCGTTCTGTTTGCTGGCGGCATTCGGAAACTCTAAATAATCCTGGGTACTTCCTACTAACACTGCCAACCATGCGATTTGTGTGTCTCATCTCCATTTAATTTTCAGGTGTGATCGTCAGTCCCACATTGATGAACAGTTTCTCAGCCGAGCATCCATATAGGCTCTACATTACAAGATATATTCGCAAGCCAATTTTAATATGCTTAAGACTGCGCACAACCAATGATCTTTATACTTTTGTACTAACCAAGCATGTATCCTCAATAAAGTCAAAACCCACACGGCTCAAAATCTCCTCCGCTTCCATGGTCACTCCACAGGATTCCGAATAATGCCCGTGGCGGGCTTCAGACGCAAATACTTTGTTGCTAACCATCCCTTCGTTTTCTACGTGAGCTCGCATGTAGATCTCCCGATCTTTGCTGGCCGACATTTGGGCTAAACAATTGGAAGATTCTAAGGAAGTAAATTAAAGTTCAATGAAATAAATAAACGACTGCCATTAAATAGCTGTAATTTCGTAAAGTAAAAATAACATATAGAAATACCTTTGAGAAGCGCATTCAAGCCTGACCGTTTAGCACGCTATTGCTGAATTAGTATGGCAAATCGAGCAAAGATTCCCGATAGTTGGTCTTGAAGTGCCTAGCGGGACACTCTGAATATGCACCGTTGGTTGGAAGTTGGGATCCTTTTGACTGCTCTCTCCATGGGAGGAGGAAACTTTTCGTCGGGCTCCTTTAATTGTAAGTAGATAGAACTGAATCTTGAAGGGATTGCTTAGGTAGACATCCATGAGAAGTGACCCTCTACAGGCAAATGCCGGCCCTGTATCAGCTCGATGACTACGATCTCTGCCTGGATAGGCCCAGTGGCACCTATTGCATGGTTTATGTGGAGATATTACCCAACGCAAGTTCTACACTCTGGCATCAAATCAACGAAGTGTCGCAGGATGCCAAACACCGATTTCGCCACGATCGTGTCTTTAGGGGCGTTTGTCTGGAAACCTGCAAGGAAAAGTTGATGGACGCAGTTGAGTGGGGGGAGTACGAAAAGGCGGAAATTCTAGACGCAGAGTTAAACTCCTACTACAAAAGGGTGCACCAGCGACCGGCTGATACAGACGAGCGCCTCCTCTACGAAGAGTTGGTCAACAGCTGTGTGAACCTTGAGTTCGGTGAGAAATTCTCGTTGAAAACTCGTAGTCTTATCGAGTATTGTGTGACGGCAGAAGAGAAACTAGGGCACGGTAAGTACACTACAAGTTAAGCTTACAGCTTGTCAATACCTACTAAATGTACTGAGCTAGCCGTTGGTTTAAAGAATCAAGGAAAACAGGTAAGAACTAATGCAGTGGCCTTTCCCAGATGGTCTCGATCTGACGTTTTACGCTCTTCTGATCTGCATTGTCCTGCTCACTGTGTGTTCCTCAATTTACGATTATCGACTCAGCAAGATAAATTTACAGCAGTCAGAGAAGTTCTACCAAGAGGCACTTCAAGGGCGCAGTAAGTGAATGTTAACTAGAGGAAGTGTAAATAAGTGTTATGTATTTTTTTTATTACTAGGACAGCAATTGCTCACCTCCTTTTCGGTGGTCCGAAACTACTATCGACTGACCGAACCGCACGCAACTGACTTTTCGCGTGATATAAGGTTTTTTGACGGATTTCGGGTTATAGGTGTATTTGTGGTGATCCTGGGGCACACACTAATGGTTTTTATGACAGTACCGATTGAGAATCCCGAGTTCTACGAGCAGTTCCTATTCAGGTTCGAAACGGCCGTATTTCAAAACGGCAGCTTGGTCATCCAGATATTTTTTGTAATGAGTGCTTTCCTGCTCTACGTGAATTTCACCGAACGCGAAATGGTTCTCCCAAAGACTGGAGCCCTCGATTGCATTTCAGTTTACTTCCGTGTGTTTTTTAAGAGATATTTTAGACTCCTGCCGTCCCTCCTCGCCCTTATTCTGTTCAACGGAACACTACTGGTGCGCCTCCAAAATGGACCTTTTTGGAGGCATATTTCCGAGGCTGAGCGGGTATTTTGCCGCACAAACTGGTGGAAGAACGTATTCTTTGTGACGAACCACATGCTGGAAGAAAGTGTAAGTTGAGTTGTGCCTTGGTGATACAAAGTAAGATAGTCTAAGCTTTAGAAATGTTTTTTTACAGTGCTCCCACCAGACTTGGTATTTGGGGGCAGACATGCAGCTATTTGAGCTCTTTCTCATCGTGATTGTTATAAGCAAAAAGTAAGAAACTTATTTTTCATTGAAGAACTCCAAAATTGTCTAACATTTTTCAGGCACCCAAAGCTATCAAAGTTGATCTACATAACCCTCTCAATACTTGCTGTAGCAGTGCCTGCTATATTGACATACATTTTAGAGTTGGATGCTATCTATCACCTTCGACCAGAGTGGGTTTTCGAAACGAGAAAAAAAAACGTTTCCTCCCAAACGACATTTTTATTTCAGAACCTATCGCTACTTGTACTTCCGGCACTCCGAAACATTTTACCACATGTATCCGCCCTTCTACACGAATCTTGGAGGATATCTTTTCGGGTTTCTGTGCGGTCATCTTTACCTGAAGCAGCGAAGCAGAGCAGCAAAGCTCCGGGGTCATCTTAAATATGAATTGGCCTTATGGCTGCTTGTGCCGGCTGCATTGGTGGTTCTCTTCTCTGGCTATATCTTTATAAGCCAGGACTTTTCGAAGCCATCTCTTTGGTTGGCCTTGTATGCAGGTTCTCATAAGAACTTGTGGCTGCTGATCTGCGCGGGATTTGTGTTCTTGATGTGCTGTAAGGTTGGAGGTGGGTTTTTACTATGGATTTATATTTATTTATATTCAGTCACTCACGAATCTCCAAAGGGGCGGCCTATGACTTCTGCACGCTGCCTGTTTTTCGTCCTTTGGCAAGAATATCATATCAATCATTCCTCTGGCACGTTGTCATCCTGAGAATGGTAGCAGGTTACTTTAGACAACCCGTCTATGTGACTAGTTTTTACTTGGTAAGAACCTTAATATTAAAATATTTTAACACAATTAATGGCCATTTTAGACGTGTAATGTGTTGAGTGTCTTTGCGCTCACTCAATTTGCGGCTGCTCTGGTGGCGCTGCTGCTGGAATATCCTTTTGGAGAGGTGCTGCGTTGCTTGATGCGCCCAGAGAAAGGTGGGTAACAAGTGAATACCAAAAAACCTCACCTTAATTGAGTAAATTTCAGGGCAGCAAGAATGTAACAAAGAAATTCAAATGAATCGCGCGCCGTCAGCTGTTTAGAGTGACCTTGTGCCGCTCCAGGGATGCAGCACTTCAACGCTGGCTATTTTGTGGCAAGTGTTGTTAACAACTTTGATGGCTATTTTCTGCAATAAATTTAAATGTACTCAATTAAAAGATATACATTTTAAACTATATTTACCTTTCAAGCGGAAAATATGAATGACATTGTATACCAATATCCATCGTCTCTGCTTCTTTTTACACTGCTACATTTTTTTTAGCGTCGAACCGCAGTTTTTGTTAGACTAATTTATTTACCGTTTTGCTTTTTTCAAAAATGTTTTAAAAATTTTGCCAGAATAGCTCTGGTAAACATAGGTTTAATAAAAAGTTGTGCTCAAGAAGTTTTGCAAAAAATCACAATTTGTGTTGTTTATTTCTTTCGAAAAATATCGATTTATTTTAATAAATTTTCCCCATCGCTGGCGCGCGCTGATATCAACAACTCGCCCCAGAGTCGAACTTGCTCTTAGATGCTCTGCGCGCTCTCGTCGGCATTTTTGTACTCGTCCCGTCTTGCTGCTGACTGAAAAGTCTTGAAGTAGTGCCTTAAATTCCCAGTCGTGTGCAAAATTTTTAGTTGAAATCCCCCACTGAATGCGCTGGCCCCAGTGAGTGTTTAAGAGGTGAGTGGTATTTTGGTTTCTGCTGCCGCTTTTGAGCTGCCACATTAAATGTCATCAGCTATGAATCACGGCAGATATTTTTGTGGAATATAAATACTTCTGCGCGATGTCAGCGGAGGCTGTGCATTTTCCAGTCAAACTTGGTAGTAGCCGATGCAAATGCTGCGCTTAAATAATGAACGCGCGTATTACAAAATCATTAAAAATCACGGTAAAAAATTAAGTGCGATAGCCGCCGTGTCTGCCTGTGCGTTTGTTGGTGTGCGCCAAATGTGTGTAATGTGCGTGTGCTAGTGTGCGTGCTTTCTTGTGCGAGCGGAGCGGCGAACGCAGTGCATGTGAAGAGTACCGCTATAAAAGTTTAGCATCTGCTCTCCCGCTCGCGCACCGTGTTATATGAGTCCAACACCCAAAAAAGGGAATAAAGAGAGCGAAGCAGCGTCTTTGGCAGCACCAGTGCCGAAAAACGTTGCAAAAACGAGCGAAAGAAATTAAACAACTCGCAGTCGAATTTGTTGTTTCGCACTTTGATTGTATTAATTGTTTTTTTTATGTTTTCTCGTATTTCGATGTAATTTGTGTGGCTTTTCCGGCTCTCACTTGTTTACGCTGCGCGAGAGCATGAGAGTAAGGGAGAGCGGGTTGTTGTGGGTGAAAGAGAAAGGGGGAGTGGAGAAGAGAGAGAATGTGCCAATTGTTGCTGGTCGAAGCAACAAGTTATAGTGGAAAGGGGAAGTGCGTGCCGAGGGCGCCAAAATGAGTTGAAATTTAAAATATTTGCCAGCCGCCACAAACGTGGCTTTAAGTTGGCCCGACGCAGAATTACGGTTCATTTCGTGTGTGTGTGCGAGGGAGCAAGTGTGAAAAACAAGCGACCTCCAGCGGCGTCTTGGAAAGAGAAAGAGAGCGCACAGCATACGCCCCCACGCACAGCTATTTCGGTTGCTCCCCAAATGGGTTAAGCAGCAAAACTTAGCCAACACCAATTAGTGACAAAAATATGAAAAATGCACTGGAATGAAACACACACTAACACTAATACGCTCGCGCATCGCGCTTGTGCGTCTGCTATGGTCGCGATTACTTGAAGCAACAGCTGTTTGCCACGATCGTAAAACAGGCGCACGCATGAACTCCAATTGGAAGACGAACAAAATGCCAATTGGCGACAATCACTCGGCAACAATTAGGAAGCAAAATAGATTTGGAAAGGCGCTTTTTTCATACCCTCTAAATTTTTTCCAATTGAACTAAACTACGGTTTGTCGACAGATTTAAACCTCTCCCCTCCAGCTTCGTTTCTTAAAACTAACTAATTTAGGTATAACAAGATAGGAAGCTAGCTTCGGCAAGCCGAAGCTTATATACCCTTGCAGTCATCAAATATGTCGATCAAAATGCATAAGGGCTAAAAAACATCGAAACTATTACTATTTTTGATATATGATAAATTTTTCCGATTTTGATGAAATTTTATATGTAATTCAAGAGTAGTTATAGAGCTCTATATTCCAAAAATCATACTTGTCTGAGGAAAAACAACGATGTCATAATTTTATTTCCCGTATTTCTATATAGATTTTTCGATCGCTCCTATGGCAGCTATATAATAACGTGGTCGGATTTTAATGAAATTTTTTTCTCAAATCAAAAAAACTCCATGTTTATAATTTTTTTTCTATTTTTATATATATATTTTTCGATTTTTTGAATGTCAGCTATATGATAGAGTTATCCGATTTTGATAAAATTTTATCCGAAATTCAATAGTGGTTAGAAAACGCCATCTGGAAGAAATCAAGTCGATCTGATCAAAAACAACGGCGTGAGAATTTTTTATTTCATTCTCTCGTATGGGAGCTATCCGATATAGTCGGCCGATCCGGCCCGTTTCGACTTATATACTGCGTGCAACAACTCCACATTTTTTGGGAAAGTTTCAGCAAGATAGTTTCAAAACTGAGAGACTAGTTTGGGCAGAAACTGACAGGAGGACAGACGTACAGACGTATTTCGATTCAGAAGGTGATGCTGATCAAGAATATATATACTTTATGAGGTCTGAGGTGTCTCCTTCACTGCGTTGCAAACTTCTGGCCAAAATTATAATACCCTTTGCTCTGCAAGGGTATAAAAAGGGGCTCTTCAACAATTTCATTGAGATATCATGTCGCTTAAAACAAGATTTGCTATGTTTGTTTTCCATTTTTTGGCAATACCAAATGATGAATTGTATTTCCTAAACAAAGATTTTATTAAACATAAATTGGCATTTACAGATGGCTAGATTAAATTGCTTATGTTTTAATGCCTTTTCCCTTGGTTTATGAATCGTACAACTCGTAATACTAAGAGTATATGAGCAACCACAAATTGCCGCCCAGTCTGACTAAGCGCAAATGGAAATGCAGAAAGTCAGCAAATAGGTGGCGGAGGGGGAAAGCGCCAAGGGGAAGAGGAACCAGCGGCAATTAAGACAGCAACAAAAGCCTGCGCCACTTGTGATTTGCGCGGGGCGCGAGAGAAAGGGGCGGGGGCTGTGGGGAGGGGCACTGCATATGCATGTGGTTAATTTTAGCAGGAGAGTCCCACTTTCACTCGGGCAGCGACGACACCCACTGTGCAACAAGCCAGCGAGTCTGCCGCGACACTTGCGCGCTTTTTGTCAAAATCTTTGGCTAATCGCCGTCAGGCACGCACACACTATTCGAGCAGTTTGATGAACCTTCACACTTACACACACTGCAGTTCCAATGACGTTGCGCCTGCATCAATGACATCATCATCATTTTCATCGAGTCGAGCCGAACGGCGAAAGTTTTCAGTGCAGCCGATAAACAGTGGGCCCTCTTATCACGGATGACTCATACGCGCATATGTGGTATTGTGATCATTGGCCGGCTGATTAGGTATCGCTGCAGCTACACTGGGAAAAGTGTTGCACAACGTATAATAATTTATTAGAAATGCTTGGAAATTGAGTAATACAATTAAACCTACAAGCTGAAAAAATAAAAATAAATTAATTGCGCAGGAATAAAATGTTGTCTAATTTTAAAACCATCTTAATGGTAGATATTTTGAATTAAACCAAATGTGGCAATAAATTTAAGAAGCGAATAAAAAACAGAGAAAAAGTAACATTTTTCGGGTAAAGGAGCAGAAAAACAGCGGGCATTTTAATTTCTATATACACGCTTGCGTACTTTATACTAGCTTATCGGCAAAAATGCTTATTTGCAAACCTAGTTTATCAGAAGACTTTTCTGTTCTAAGCAAATTAGAGATCTACAAAAGAGCTCGCATTGAGCAATTGTGGTTTAAATGCTTCTGTTTCAAGTGTATATGGGACTGGAGATGTCATTATAACGGGGCCTTCGTCGCCACAATTGGAGCAGTGTCCCATTCCATCATCGCTTTATTTTTACCCAACACTGTTTTATTTTTTGCTCACGCCCCATTGCACTGCTGCTGGAAACTACTCTTACTACGCTTAATTGACTGCACACCCGACTCATTCGAGGGAGGTGTGAAAGGGGACTCGCTTCGTTTTAGTCACGGCGCCGAGAAACAAGAACAACACGACAATATTTGTTAGCAATTAGAATTGGCCGGTGAACACAACGTGTCGACAAAGCGCCAAGATTTGCAATCAAGCATTAAGTCAATTTGCGGCCAGTCCCCGATCGCTGGACCATCGCGATCTCATCAATTGAGCAACGGTTGAATCTCGCGCGATTGCAACACAAATTGCTGAAGGGCCCCACTGCAACTCCATTGTTAAATGATCAACGCGATTGCAAAGCGGTTGTTTAAAGTTGGCTGACATCGGTTAGTTACATGGAATGTGGCTTTATGAGCAATGAGCTATTGATGCAAAGATTCATCCTTACTCATGATAAAAGAAAACGTTTTATAGGGGCAATAAGCTTGAATAGTATTAATAGTAGGGGAGAAGTGTGGGTTGTGGGCATGGGTCGGTTGTGGGCACCCCTACGTATATTTTCACAAAATGAAGATTGACTTTTGTTGGTAATGTCATTCGCAAGCAATTACCCTATGTATGATTTATGCCAAATATCAAAGTAAATGAACGCGTTCGCTTTTTGAAATGAACGAATTGGTTTTTTTTGTGCTTGGAAAAGGTGGTGAAACTTTATTCAAAGATTTTCAATAGTGTATCAATTAAAGTGAATCGATTAAAAAGGCAAGTGTAATGCATTTTTATTTAGTCAAAGCATTATACTAAATGGAACAATATCGATTTGAACCAAAAAATTTATGCAAACACATTTTTTAATTACTTCTTAAAATGTCTGCGAAAGTTGGTTGTGGGCACCAAAATTGGGGGGGTTGTGGGCACCCGTTTTTTTTTGGCAAATTTTTTTATTACCTACAATTTCTTGTAAAATTGTTTTCAAAATTTGTTTGGAACCCTCTAGAACATTCTTGTAGAAATCTTAGGCTCTTGGAAAAGGATCCTCTCCCACTGAGAGGGATTATCACTCAATTGTGACATCTGCGATCGAGCCTTTCATCCGAAATATGTGGACATGCGGGGCAGTCATTATACATGTCAAAATTGTGTTTCCGACGATGAATAACGCCTACGTAGTCTTTGAAATAAATAAATTGTCAGTTTGTTGATATTGGTTGCTGTTTTTTTTTCCATATTATACCATTTGTATCATTTTTACCCAGGGTGCCCACAACCCCCCCAAAAAAAATTTTAGCTGAAAATTACGATTTTACAAAAGTCCATATGAAATTTTTTCGCATGACAAAATCAAGAATGTTTCTTAATATTTAGTTAGCTTAGATCTCTAGCTTTACACAGATATCCATATGTCCAAATAATATGCACTAGTTCGGTAATTATAAGCCAAAAACAAAACTATGCCCACAACCCCCACATCTCCCCTATAGTATTAAATTTTAGTCAGAAGTTTGCAACGCAGGGAAGGAGACACCTCAGACCCCATAAAGTATATGTATATATCCTTGATCAGTATCATGGTCAGAATCCAAATACGTGTGTACGTCTGTCCGTCTGTCCTTCTGTCTGTTTCTATGTAAACTAGTCTCTTAGTTTTAAAGCTATCTTGCTGAAACTTCCCAAAACAGCAGTATATAAGTCGGAGAATGAGAATTCTTTATTCATTCTCTCGTATGGGAGCATTTCGATATAGTCGGCCGATCCGACTTACTGCTCTGCAAGGGTATACAAAATTATAACGTCGTTGTTTTTCATCTCACGAGCATGGTGTTTTTAATAACCCTTGGAATCGAGAAAAATTTCTGCTTGTTCTCCTGATATTTATTGTTTTTTATCCAAGGAATTTCCCTTCTAAAATGTATTTATGTAGCTTAATACATAGTTAATTTTTAGATATGACAATATTGTACAATGATGTACAAAAGGTGTGATTAATTCAACAATTTATTGTAAAGAACAGCTTTCAATAGCAGAATCACATTGTTGATCAGCTGTTATGGATGTTGGGTTCCCAGACACACCACCCGCATCGCATAACGACACTCTCCCAGAGATTTTCTTGAACCAACTTCCGTTATGGGCGATCTCTTGTGGTGGCTGGTCCGCTGATTAAACCAGCGGAGAGTTCAAGTCGTCTTCATGCCGAAGGGGCCACATTTTTGGCATTTGCGAACTGCAGTTGCGAATGCAACTGGGATCGAGTGGGGGAGTGGGAGAGCTTGATCCGACGATGATAACTCAGGCATGGCAAATGCCAGCGATGCCAACAAAATAAATAAACACATCAAATGCGATTTACAACGCTCCTACGAGCATCGTGCGCCTGTGCTTGTGTATGAAAATTAAATTTTGCCTAAGATGATTTAATTTTCTATTAATAAGTTTGACCTTCAGTTGCGAAACAAAAATTTTCCCGCCTGCAAACGAAGGTGTTTGGCATATAAACACACAAATAACAGCGCATACACACGCGGCAGATATACATAGATATAAATTCTGGGTACAGCGCTTTGGAATATATTCCATTTGCTGCCGAACATTTCTGCGGCGCTCCAGATCCTATAGGCGTAGCACTTAACATTATCTGTGCGGTGTTTAGCCAACTCCGGTCTGATATTTCCTTATCAGTCGAGGGGCCTCGTCGATAGGACAGACCCTCTGCCAAACTCTCCCAAGAACAAAACGGCCTGGTTATCACCTTGTGTCCAAGGTATTTGGTGTAGAAAGTAATAAACTATCGGGCTCTGCTGCTTTGGTGCCACTTTTTAGGGGGTCAATGACAAAGTTTAGTGCTTGCAATGAGTATGAATATGTTTCTGCGAACAAAACAAAGCGAAGAGAAGTAAAACGATTTTATGCCACTTTTCTGATTAAAAACGAAAGCTGGTCTGCGGCAAGAGTTTAGTCAGCCTGGCGGCCTCGGCCCAACCCAGAAATGATTTTTGCGGCCGTTCGCAGCACGTATGTAGCTATCTAGAAGTCTCTCGGAGTGTTAGGTTTGGGTTAAGTTTTGGGTTCGCGTTCGGGTTCGGGTTCGGTTTTGCTTAGCCATAACTCACGTGTTGGCGGGCTATTCATTACCGAAGTGAGTATTTGAGCATTATGATGTCATATAAAGAAAGGGTTCGACTCGCTGGCCAACTGATAATTCGACACGTTCCGGATGGTGGTTCATTATCGAAAGTAGCGCCATTTGTGGCAGGTGTCAGGTGAAAGCGTTCTAGGCGCCTTGCCTCGTTTCCGCCGATTTCAGTCGCCGATACTGATGCCATAACCAATTTTGATGCAACCATTCGCAAACAATGTCAGCTCGTCAACAGCCAGCTGCGAATGGGAAAGCTCATTGATCTTCGCAACAAGCGATATTAGCATGCAAATTTATTAAACTAATCGAGGCTGCGAAGCGCGGTGAAAGAAAAACGCGTTAAGTAAATACATACATCAGCGAGCGAAGCTGAAAGCGAATAGCAATACGTACATATGTTATGTGTCGGTTTATGCGTCTCTTTTAGCGCGTATGAAGCTGAATTCGTTATATTATATGCTTTTGTATTCGAGGCAACCAGAGATCAACGTCTGCCACTGATTTTTGTATTGGAAAAATGTTTCATATATTTCAAAAACGATTGCAATTATACGATAGTATGATCTTAGACTTAGGCTCACCCCAAACTTCCTTTACTTATGCTCCCCATTTTCATTCCAGAGTTAGAAGTAGAGAAACTCAGGACTGACCTCTGACCCCAGCCACCGCAGCATCAAGATGTCGTTTCGCGTTGTGCGCAGCTCCAAATTCCGCCACGTCTACGGCCAGGCCCTGAAAAGGGAGCAGTGCTACGACAACATACGTGTGTCCAAGTCCAGCTGGGACTCCACATTCTGCGCGGTGAACCCCAAGTTCCTGGCCATCATCGTGGAGTCGGCGGGCGGCGGAGCCTTCATCGTCTTGCCACACAACAAAGTGAGTGCCCCAACGGACCATTTATAGATGCAGTCGTCTATTAGCGTGCTTCCCCAACGGACCGCTTGGTGGGGTATTTTTAAATAAGACAATGCCCAACTATTTATAGGGTTCTTTTTGGCATTAAGTTTGCGGCCATTTGCGGGCTTGTTGCCACGTCGCGACTCGCGAGTGACGTCGACGGATTTCGCATGACTCCCCCCAATCTCAGATGTATTTATAAATAGTTATGGATTCTGCTGCTCTCGCGGCAGCGGTTCTCTTAGCTGGCGCACTTTTGTAATTTGGCCAAAAGCCAACATGACAAACAAAATCGTCTAATTTTAGAGAGAGACGGAGGAGCAGCGCGATAAATGAAATCCGAAAGTGATATTTGGGCGAATCATTGCATCGAAATGCACACTTTGCTTGGCGTATTGCCTTGCAGTAAAATATTTGTTTATATTCCTATTAATTCAATTTTCGCTCTACCAAATTGTTTGGACAGTGTTCTCCAAATCGAGCCTAATGCGCTTCCGTTGAGCTGTCGTTCTCTCCGCAGCTCCCATAATGTGTAGGCGGCTGTCTCACCTCCCGATTCCCCCTTCTCCTCCTATGACACCCCATATATTTTTTTGGTCAAAACGTATTTAGAGGCAGGCCGGGTGTCGTTCTAATTGGAACAAATTTGTATGCAAAACGCGAGGCTGCCTCCATGAGCGCTTTTTTTTTCCCCCTGACTTCTTGACGATTAAGCAGTTGCCGCTTCTCTAAGTGACGATTTCTATGTAGAGCGGCTTTCACACGCCCTATTTTACTCATTTTAGGGGCACTGGATTTGGTCGGAAGAGAGGCGGGGCACAAATGGACAATAAGTGAGATCCATCAAATCGTCAAGGTTGGCAGCATGTGGAAAGTGTGGAATTGAGCAAGCCAAAGTTCTTGAAAAACCAAAATAGATTTTAATGTTAAGACATTTTTCGAAACTCATATTGATTACAGTAGAATCCGCTTATAGCGACTTTCTAGGGACCGACGAGTTTTCATCGTTATACCCGGAACACGCACTAAGCAAAAGGATATATGTGTATAGGTCTGTCTGGGGACCAATCAAGCCATCGAGTTTTCGTCGCAATACCCAGACGGACACTATAAGCGGAGTCGTTATAACAGGATTCTACTGTATTTAAGTTTTGATTACTTGTTGTGCATACATACAAGTTTTTTTTCAAAATATTTTTTGATAGAACACCCCATTTAACACTTACAATGCTAATTTCACAGGTTGATTCTTATTTATTATCTTTATTTTGCTGTAATCATGAATACATTTTTATATTCAAGTTTAACCTAAAGACCGAATGTATAGATAAGGATCGCATAATTTTTCATCGCATAATTATGTTATTTTAAAAAGTAAAGTTAACACCGGATTATAATATGAGGTGTCTCCTTTACTGCGTTGCAAACATGTGACTGAAACTTTAATACCCTTTGCTCTGCAAGGGTATATACAGAATATATTTGGCTAAGCCAAAACTATAAACAATTTTATCCCCACTGCGCTCCCCCAAATCAAGTTCTTTTGGCCCTCAGACCTTCCATGATTTGATCGCCATGCTCTACTGCAATCGGCATGAAGTTGGGGATTATGAATTGCTGGCTCCGCAGATTAGCGAATATGGCAGAACCGAATGCACCGAGGGGGCTATAAATAATAATTCAGGAATTGGGCCAATGGGTCGCGAGGTTGCAGTTTTCCGCTGGTGTCTGGTGGTGACGTCGTCGTCGTCAATTAATTAGTTTGGCATATCGTTATAATTGGAATTAAATGGACTTTTTTAGGTTGGTCGCATAGCGGCGGACCACCCGCTGGTGGGCGGGCACAAGGGACCCGTGCTGGACATCGCCTGGTGTCCGCACAACGACAACGTGATCGCCTCCGGCTCAGAGGACTGTGTGGTGAAGGTGTGGCAGATTCCCGATGGCGGCCTCTCCCGCACGCTCACCGAGCCCGTGGTCGACCTGGTCTTCCACCAGCGCCGCGTGGGCCTGGTCCTGTGGCATCCCTCGGCCCTGAATGTGCTGCTCACCGCCGGCTCCGATAATCAGGTGAGAAAATGATTACCTCCGGTTGAAATCTGGTTGCTTATACTGTATACTGTACGATTCAGGTTGTCATTTGGAACGTGGGCACTGGCGAAATCCTCGTGCACATCGACTCCCACCCGGACATCGTGTACAGCGCCTGCTTCAACTGGGACGGCTCCAAGCTGGTCACCACCTGCAAGGACAAGAAGATCCGCATCTACGATCCGCGCACCGCCGAGCTGGAGAGCGAGGCCATGTGCCACGAGGGCTCCAAGGCCACGCGGGCCATCTTCCTGCGCCACGGTCTGATCTTCACCACCGGCTTCAACCGCAGCTCGGAGCGCCAGTACTCCCTGCGCGCCCCGGACGCCCTCAACGAGCCCATCGTCATGGTGGAGCTGGACACGTCCAACGGCGTCATGTTCCCGCTCTACGATGCCGACACGAACATGATCTACCTGTGCGGCAAGGGTGACTCGGTCATTAGGTACTTCGAGGTAGGTTCAAACTAGAAAATTACGCAAATACGCAAACTATTGCAGATATTGCAAACGTTTTTGCAATTGGATGTTAGTTATTATTGGAGCATCTGTGTATTGGAGGTGTATAGATAGATTGGTGATTTAATGCTAAGCCCGAGTTAAAAGACCATGAGCCATTATAATCGTGGCAAGTCGCAGTAAATTATGAATATAAAAATACTTACATGTTGCTTGCAGGATGATCACTTCCTATAAGATTCCTTTTCCTCTGTCCATCGTGGATAAATTAAATAAAAATAATATACATATATATATTAGGAGTTCTTTACCAAAGATTTACAAGTTATTATTGGTATTATTGTTTAGGCATACTTGCAGAATCGAGATAAGATATTTTTTTTAGTAAATATAATACTCTGCTCCCATTGAAGCGAAAGCTCTCAATATTTATACTTCTCTTTGGTTCTGTATATTAAATTTTAAGAACCAATATTATGCTTTTATTCTTGTTCTCATAGCATTGTTCTAGTTACATTTGTTAATACTGTTGAAAAACTTACTTATTACTTTATCTAATCCACTTTTTGTTGCTATCCAGGTAACGCCCGAGCCTCCATTCGTACACTACATCAACACGTTTCAGACGACAGAGCCGCAGCGCGGTATTGGCCTGATGCCAAAGCGAGGCTGTGATGTCACCACCTGCGAGGTGGCCAAGTTTTACCGCATGAACAACAACGGACTGTGCCAGGTCATCTCGATGACCGTGCCGCGCAAATCGGATCTCTTCCAGGAGGATCTCTACCCCGACACGCTAGCGGAGGATGCCGCCATCACCGCGGAGGAGTGGATCGACGGCAAGGACGCGGATCCCATCACGTTTTCGCTCAAAGTAAGTGCGCTACAGAGGGGCGCCCTATCCGCACTCTACTCCGCGTTGGAAATACAGCGCTCACAGCCGAATGTGGTAAAGGTTGGGCCTCGATGCCAGCCGATCCGCCGGCGATCAGAGCGTACATGATATAGGTCATATATCAGCATGTTGGCTCGCGGGGCTCGTCCACGGAGGCAATGCGGCTCGAAGTTTATGAAGCAGCCGCTGCCACTGTGGACGCCCCTTCTCCAATGTATTCCAACGGCTTTCGCAGTTGCTTTCTGTTGCCAGCAAAACGGGCCTTCAAAGGGGCTCCGTTCCAAGCCCACTTCCTGCATTTGTCGGTGGCTACCAGCGTGTGATGCCTCTGCTTGCTTTGCTTGCGTTCCTTTCTGCGTTATCTACGTTTGTGTCTCGTCCGCCCAGCCACAGTCCACTCACCCACACTGATTACAGACCTCAGATTGAATGTAATTACTTATTTTTGCCCTGTGAGATGTGGCCTTGATGTAACCAAAAGTTGTCTCACATATTTTAGAGGTGAATGTTAGAAAAGGACTTTGAGAGGGAAAAGATCTTTTCTTTGACCTGAAACAATCTTAAAAAAATTAAAAATAAATGGACACCTTCAACGTATCTTCAGCTAAATTCTTGATACAATTGAATTACTTTATCTGAGACTAATTTAAGGGCACTAAAAAGATTATAGGAAGGGGATATAAAATAAAAATGGTGCACATTTCTTTCAAATTATCATCCGGACACCCCCCCTGCGTCCGCCCCTGAATTTCACACATTACAAGCATTTAACGATAGGTGTCAGGCAGAGTCCCTACCAATATCACACTGAAATCCAAGCTGGATGCAGTAACACGCCGCAAATATACACACTTGGCCCTAACACGCACGTGACTGCGCGTGGCGCTTGTTGTTGTGTTCATTGTTGCTTGTTGTGTTCTGAAACGAACAGATATTCTAACCCGCCTAATCAGGATCGCGTTTCCATTGTGCAGGGTGGCTACGTGTCCTCGTCGGTGAACAAGTCGCTGCCGGCGAAGAAGGCGGGCAACATCCTCAACAAGCCACGAGGCGGCGACGGCGGCAGCTCCGGAGCAGCGAGCAGCAGTGCGGGCAGCGGCACCTTCGCGTCCGGAAACAACAACGAGGCTAGCGATGGCGCACCGCCGCCGGCGGTTATTTCGGTGAGTACTTGGACTGCAGCGAACTACTTCCTATTAATAAAGTGTGCTTGAAACCAACAGGAAAAGGACCTGCGCACTATCACGGACGAGATCCGCAAGCTGAAGGCGATCGTCGTCAAGCAGGAGAACCGCATTCGCGCCCTGGAGGCCAAGGAGGACGCCCGCAACAAGAACGGAAGCGATGCCGCGCCAGCCTCTGCGGCATCGGCCTCCTCGGACGGCAAAGCCAGCGAAAGTGCCAACGACCACGCGTCCACATCTGCAGCAACGGCAAAGGACGAAGACTAGGTCTGGCGATGAAGCCAGGACTGGGCTGATGGAAATGGCGAAATGGATTGGAGGAGAGATAGAGAACTGCTTGTAGAAGCTCGTAGTTACCGCTTAATTTCTCTAATGCAACATAACGTTCATTTCGTACGTACTAAGGGCAAATCAGAAGCGATGAGTTATTGTCTATTACGATTATGGTTTCGATTATTTATTTTGTATAATTTTAAATTAGGAAATCAGTTGAGTGTGGCACAGATAGGGTTAGAGAGCCGAGCTATAACCATTAATTCGATCATTAGCGAACAGAGCTGGGCGGTCAACGTATATAACATAACATAAAACTACATCCTGCCAAAAATATATAAAAACTTAACGAACTACCTACGATTTGCGCCCAAAATCGAGCAGAGCGGCCCTTCGGTCATTCTGTTGCAATAAAAGTTTGAAATTGTTGTAAATTTAACAAAGGCAAATCATAGACTAAACCTCAATCACATAAGAGTTAACATTTACCTACCAAATTTGTACGAGCTCCTTTCTATAACGTCTGTATATTTGTACGTCCCAAAAGTTTTCATGACAATAGTTGATAGATTTGATACTGTTCATCCTAGCTGTGGCCCCCTTAGGTAGCCACTTTTCACTGCGAATTGTCGTGTCAAACATAACGAATTTAGTAAAAAAGTGACGGGGGCCACTGGACTTAATTCGTTTTCATAATCAAAATTCTTGTTCAAACTAATGTTAAGCTGTATTTTGAAATAATAAGAATAACAATAAATGCAACAAAACCAGAAAGAAAATGAGAAATCAACGAATACATTTTTATAAAAGGTTTATTTTCATTTTATTTTTTTGTTTTATTTTTAGTAGTTTTGTTGAAAAGAATGGTGTTATGCTGCAGAAAAAGAGAATGGGAGCGTCACTAAATGCCTACCGATTTTGTAAACCTATTAAATTGTAAAACTCTGACTATATACACTTACATAAATACTCTATATACAAATAATTTACAATTTGATACGGAATAAAACAATATACAAACAATGCCAGAAAAACCCCGATTGCTAAGAATTTAATTAAACTGATGGAATCTTGTATGGCACAGATTGAGTGTATTTTGATTGAGCAGGCTTGCTGGAAAACATTTAACTATGTAATTGACAACTTTAAATTGCAGAAATAAGCCTATCCATGCACTATTAATTTGTGGCAGCTCATTTGTTCGGTTCAATTGAATATGCAAATGCATTTAATTTCTGCCTAAACAGCTTTGGAGAATTCTGCAAATGTGTTGTGTGTAATTATTACCTCGGCGGGCAGGCCAAAAAAATGCAATTACAATTTACGTGTATAACGATTCTGACATTTTAATTAAACTTGGCCGAGTGTGCTTTTGTGGGTGTACGTGGCAATTATGATAAAGTGTGTTGCCGACCAAGTTGTTGATTTAATTAAAATTATGTTTGTTATGCAATTTGGCTCAATGCAAGTTTCGACGCTTGCCCACAGCCATTTGTTGACCTTTTCTGTTAGACAGGAGCATGTGTGAACAGAGCTGTAGAGATATGTGATTAAGCGAGCCGAAAGTTGGCTAGCCTAAGAGCCAGAACGTGGAACTAATTTTAAAATGGTTGCATACTTTTGGACGGCTTTTGTAGTGCACATTTTTGAAGTGGTAAGGTGATGTGAAACAGATGGACACCGGAGATATGGAGGGATAAGCAGAACTTCGCAGGAAATGTAAATATTGTGACTGGGACTGAAATTAAATTTTCTGTTGATTTAATTAAAATGATGTTTGTTATGCAATTTGACTTGCATTAAAGTTTCGACTCTTGCTTCCAGCCATTTGTTGACCTTTTCTATTAGCTATGTGCTATGAGTTGGATAACCAAAAAGCACAGAACGTTAAACTAACTTAAAAACAGGAAAGGAACTAGCTACCCTTGCAGTCATAAAATATCTCAAACAAAATACATAAAGGCTGAACAACATCGATGCTATGACTATTTTTCTATTAATATTCCAGCTGGCTTCCTTTCTTGTTCGCTTATAAAATCACTTGGCGTATGAGTAATACTTTCATTGACTTGGTTTATTTTTTTCAAAGTTCACAATTCCTTTTTTCGCATGGAAGTTTTTTTTCCTTTAATGATCTTAACAGATATTTTTAAGTGACAGTAGGTTGGTTGCTTGATAATCACAAAAATAAATATTTTACAAGAATCAAGTATCAAATTTGTGTTGCTTCAGAAATTGTATTATAGAAAATATTGAGAGGTAAGCAAATATATAAAGTCGAATGTCTACAATAGCCGTGACATTTCGCTGTTAAATCATGTCGTTGTCATCATCGCGGATGAGCCACTAAATCATGATGCTGCGGCGGTAAAAAGCAAGCTCAATTTATGACCCCTCCTCCACGAAGATGAGGTTACGGCCTTAACGCCAATGATTGTGAAAACCGTTGCAAGGCATTTGTTAATTAAAAGCAAGCAACAAATACGCCGAGTCCTAGGAGCAATAAGACGCGGGAACACGTGCTAAATAAATACTCCAGCTCGCTAAGTACCAGCAGACACATCGCCCCCTCCAGGCCACCCCCTCCCAACCCAATTTGACGGCGCCTCTGTCGTAAATTCACACGAGCCGCGGCCTTTGTTGGTGTGCGTGCCCGGCGCCGTTTTAATGCATAAGGAAACACACGCGCACAAAAGGAGCCGTCAAAACATTTCTTTCTCCGCCGGCCGTGTTTGGGTATTTGTTTATTTTCGCATGAAAATAAATGCGTTTAATGGCGGAAGTTTATGCCTCGTAAAGAGAAGTTAATTAGCTTTCTCGAGTATGAAATTTGTTCCGCGCTCCGCCCAAACCAGTGCATCTCATCCCGCCGCCTTCCCCAATGGCAAATTGAAAATTTTCCAATATCGCATATACTCGCACGGCCACAGAAAATTGTTTAACTTTCTCCTGACTTGCCTTCGATTGCTGCACAGAAGAAAACGCTGAAGCCACTTTCAATTATTCGACATGTGAATTGAGTAAAGGAACTAACTAGAAGTATTCTTGGTTTCACAATCTAGCAAAGCATCTTCATTTGGATATTTGTTACTCGGGACAGAATATAAATGCACTTAGTTTATTATTATTTAGCCATGCTTATCGCTTTGTTTTGGTTTCGAACATGTTTCTTGTTATTAAGTTCAATAGTTGTGACTGCCAATATTGCATACATAGAATGGTTTTTGGCGAACTGTTCAATAAAAGCCTCTTGTTTTATATTTATTTATATAAAAGCGTGAATTGTGTTTGGGTTATTGTTTATTTTGAACAATGAACAATGAATGTTACATTTCAGCCATAAAATATTTTGTCTGATTTTCTCCGAGTGCGGTGGCTGCTGCCGACGTTGCTGTGGGGCAGTTAACACATCAACTTCGTGGCGGGAAGTCCCTTCAGGTGAGTCTTAAAGTCAAACTGGCGACGTGTTTGCATCTGTGCCGCAAAGGCAAATATGTACGGCATTTCCTAGCTGGGACGGCTGGCCCATAGTTTCCGGCGCAGACAAAAGTTGAGCTTAGGGACAACCGACATAAGAGGCCGAAACTTTCGCAAAAGCGCACGCAACCAAACAACATGAAAATAGTTTTTCTTCTACCACATTTATGAAATGTGCACCGCAGGGCTCGTGGGTTGAGTGTTCGAGTGTGTGTGTGTGTGTGTGTTGGCCGTACAATAACTTTCACTTTGCAGGCGGGCGGGGTAATGGGAAAAGGGCTGGGACTAAGCGGCTTAAAACTTGCGCTAGGATGCCCAAAAGTGTCGAGCCAGCAACTCTCGCAGGAGAAGCGACAGGAGACAGGGAACAGAGGACAGAGGACAGGAGACAGGAGACGACTGCCAACTGCCATTTTTGGCAAATATTTGCACAGATAATGAAAGTGCACCCACACTTTGAGCCGAATGTGTGGGCACTAGTTGGCAGTTGGACAATGTGTTGAATCGAGACCGCCGGCCGCCCGCTGTTGGGGTTCGATTCTGTTGACAATTCACTTTGCAGCGGTAATTGACCCTAATGCTGTTGCTTCTGATTCCTGATTTCTGGTTTCGTTCAGCTGCTTTCAAATCGATACCATTTTTGGCAGCTAAATTCAATTTGGCAAAGAGCTCGCACACACACTCGTTCGCCGAGATGGATACTGCACGTGCCTAAATACATTGCTAAAATGTCAAGAGGCACGTTCCAGTGTTTTGTGATTTCGCTTTTGCATGTCATGTGCGCCAAAACAAAACTTTGAACTTCGGGAGCTGCTCTTTCAGTTGCCAACTACGTGACTATCAGGGAGCGTTTGCTGTTGCCATAAATGTGGGGCGGGGAATGTGTGCGCCATTGCCATAAGGACGAGTGCCGGTCGGAGCAATGCCATCTAATTCAATTACAATTATTCAAACATCAGTTTGCCGGGGCGGGCAGCGTAGGAAGAGCTAGGCCCACAAAAATATTTAAATGCGGATCGATTTGCAGGGTTCTCAATCCCCAATCCCCGTTTCCCATTTCCCGTTCACGGCTTTGTTCCAATGCAATCGTCTGTGGCTAATCGTCTGATATTTGCCCGATGTCTGTGTGGACGGAGCGTCTGGCCTCCCGCCGCTCGAACATTCATTCGATTCACATTCACATCCACATTGCCATGCACATTGTCAGACGGCCATAAATTAGGCAGTTGCTAAGTGCTTCGATGTTTGGCTGTGGCTCTGGTTGCGGCTTCGACTTCGGTTGTGGATCCTGCCTACTGTTCCGGCTCCGCAGTCAGGACAATGCTGGCCAAGATTTATCCGTGTTCGCACTTTCTTTTCGGATACCCACCCAGTCCTCTCCTCCAATCTCTATATCCAAATTAAAGCCTCGCTGCATAGTTACAAGTGAAAAATGCGGAGGACATTCAACTGTTTTAGCTGGAAATTCTGAATGCGCTGTGCGTTTAACAGGCTCCCAATTTTATTTACTGCAGCAAGTGAGCAGAGTTCGACAGCTAAATAATGGAATTTTCATGGATTGTTTGGTCAGCTTTTAATATTTAACTTTGCATGCCGGCTGACTCCCTGCTGACTAGCTAAATATTTGCAATACATATGAGCGGGATATCAAACAATTTCTGCACAAATATTCCCTTTAGCATGCACTTTTATATCCCGTGCTGCAATTTTCCAGAAATAGCAATTAGCAAAAGGCAAAATGCGAGATGTGAGATGTGAGATGAAAGAGCTGATGACTGAGGATTGAGGACTGAGGACTCGTCGGAAGGGCAAAAAACCCAATTATCACATATTCAAGTCAAGTGCTGGTCCGTCGACTCCTCTGATGTCCAAGATGGCTCGCCCTGATTGTGATTCCGGCTTTGGTTTGATTCCACCTGCAAACTAATTTACATGGCTTTAAAGTCACACTAAGAAAAATAAACAAGTTGCTTGCGTTCTTATCAAATCATGTTTTAATTAAAAACTTTAAAGGGGAGGCGAGTTAAGGGTTTAAAAAGCAAATCAATAGGAAACGATTCCTAAATAAAACCATTTTCCTTTAAGACAGAACCCCTCCTGTTATTGCAGTTCCCATAAGAGCTCTAATGACTAATTTTTTTAAGCTCTCTATTTTTCTGAGAACAGTTGGGGACTGTTTTCGTTTCGATTAAGGCCCGGTCAAATGTTAATTGAAAGGGGACAGACTGGGGGACGTGTCTCCATTATTCGGGCTCCTTGGCCTGGCGAGCTCTGATTCCGGCTTATGGTTATAGATTGGCAGGCAGATAGCCAGCCATCAGTAAGCCAGCTGGCTGAGGACTCATATTCCCCGAAATTACCCCCAGCTCGGGCTGGCTGAAAGGCCCTTCGCTTGCCTTTTTCTATTTGAATTGCTTTGCCGGGGTCTGCACGTGCACACACTTTTAATTACACTGCACATTTGCACTTCAACTGCAGGTGCAGGTGTAGATGCAGATGTATCTGAGACACGTTGACACTGAGGGTTCGGCGAAGGTTTGGCTTTCCGGGGCGGGGGTGGGGGCTTTTTGGGGCGAGTGGGCGGGGCACATTTGCTCATTCACGCCACGTTGCACAAACACAAAACATCGTCGCAGGCATCCTTGCCGCAACCTTGGAGCCGGCGTCCTTACATATTTCGTTGGGCAAAGCGTTCCGATCGGAGGCCTCTGCTCCTGGCCAGAGATTAAAGCCGGCAGCAGACCCGCAAAGTATCTGCAACTGTTGTCCAATTTAAATTCAAAACAATTTGTATTGCCTCGTCCACCTGCCGCCAGCTGGAGCTCCATTTGCGTATTCTTTCCTCTTCCGTTTGCTTTGCGCCTGGCCTCGTTTTCCTCCTGGCCGTAATCGCATTTTTCTTAATTTTTTAGCGTTTTATTCTGATGAGAAGTCATTTATTTTCATTGCCGCCCCGCCCAGCGCCGAGTAGCGTTTAAGTGAATTTGCGCGGACGCCAGGCGAATTTAGTTTCCCGGAACTGAAGCGGGCTGCCCCACACATTAGCTGCTCGATTGGGTGGCCCTCCAAAGAGTTAGATCAACTCGAGCCAAACTAGCTGAAGCGGCGAGAGCAAACAGCAGCGAATGGCGTTAAATCAACTCTGCTCAAACACCTCGACGAGCTTCCTTCGGGCGTGATTCCAGATGCCAGTCTCCAGTATCCAGATAGAGTCAACAGCGGCTCTTCAGCCATTCTGGCTAGAGTGTTTGCCGGGTAAACACAAACACACGAGCAGCAGGTAAGCGAGCTTAAATTTCACATCACGCATACGCCACGTTGGCCGAGGCGAGGCAGTCAACTTTTGCATTTCGGCGGTTGCGGCAATCGAATTAATTATCGAGATAACATGCGAAACAAGACCAGACACGGTTAACCACAAACGAACGAATTCCCATGGATACAGGTGGCTCCCTGTGTGTGTTTTCGGTGTTGATTTTGCGGCCAGTTGGAAATCGAATAGCACGCCATATTGTGCAGCAGCTTAAACTACATTCACTTTCCGAATACTACACAGTCGGTGTGTCAGCTTCTGGGTTGATTACTACGCGCTGCGATTCGCCCGACGATATGCTCGATATGCGTCGGCAATAACTTTTCAGGGGAAATGACTAAGGGAGGAGGGAGAGGATAGAGGATAGAGTCTTCTGCGGAATCGGAGGAGCTGAGCCATTCCGGCTAGTCAACCTTTGCTCCTCGCCTGGGGAGGCAGTGCATTAGTAAATTGAAAGCGGAGCGGAATGTGGAATGCGGAGTACTTGGCTTTGTGTGTACCCGTTGTACACGGATGCAAGACACTAACATAAATAAGCAGGCAACTCAAGCACAGAGGCAAACTATGCTCCTCCTGCCAGCCAGGTTTTTCCATTCAATCAGAAGATGTGGCTCCGAACCTTGGCACACAGGAATCGCAGAGGATCTGGTTATTGGAGTGCGCTGCTCTCGACAGCGGAATGAGTCGGCCTAATGAGGTGCTTATTGACCAACGGGGGAACCTTGGCTAAAACAGGGGGCTCGAATCGGTTCCAAGAGGGCTCAAGGTGGATGGACCTCTCGAGTGCATTAATTATAGGCAGGCTGTCAGGCCAACCGATTCGCATGGCGAATGCCTGACGCAGCGACTTTTTCGCATACCTAGTGAAGTGTGCATAATGCCCGACAGCAGACCCAAAACTGTCAAACTTAACACTTTGCTATTAAAAAATGGGCGGTAATAAAATAAAACAAAAAGCGGGGGAGAGCCCAAAAAGGGGGGTGGAAACAGCGACTGCTGAACCAAAATTAATCAAGCGTGAAAAAGTGTTTGCAAAGAATTCTGCGCCGCCATTTATAATTTTTTCGTTGCCTCCATCTGGGCTTCCCATCCCCCCTTCCCCTTCTCGTCCCGCGCTCCCTTCCCCGATTTATTTTTTCACTTTTGCCATGAGCCATTTCCATTGGCATTTTCCGAGCTGTAAATGCTGTTGCCCGCTTGTTACTTACAATTAGGCGCACGAGTCAGCAGAAAGCACGCAAAGGAAAATAAAAAGGCAGAAAAGACACTAAATGAGGAAAGCAAATTGGAAAATTACAAGACCTGCGAAATGCATGGGGTCAGCGCTTATGGAAATTGAAGGAAATTGAAAGGATTTTAATGCACATTACGGAAAAGTTTTTAATTTCAGAAAAGGTCAGCAACAAGTAAGCTCTTAGCTCTGGTAAAGGAATTTTCCCCCTTTGGAGTGGAATAAAAGTTTACAGGAAGCCGTAGGTATTCGATTTTAACAATTGAATGATTTATTTATTCATGGATCTATTCGGCACTCGATTTCCATTTAAAGATTTAAAAAGTCATAGATCTGACCGTTTTTACCTGGCAGAAAGCAATAACAAGAAAAAGCCATTACAAAGCGTGCAAGTAAAAAAACATATTTGAAATATTATACACTTCCTACAGAAAAGAAGAAATGTATTTCTTTTTTCGAATGAAAGTAAGTTTTGTAAGAAGTTGCGGAGGAATAGCATTGGTACAAATCTTGTTAAAGTTTACCGAGACATTACAGGCAGCTAAAATGCCAAAAAAAACATGCTTAACAGCTTGTGAGTTTTCAGTGAATAAAGCGGAAAATTACAGAGATCTCGGCGAGCTCCTAAGTCCATAATCGCCGGCGTCGTCAACTTTTTGGACCATTTTGCCCCATCCCGCAACACGAACTACTTCCCGAACTGGGAAAAGTTGGGGCAGTTTAAAATCTTTTGCTATTCCATGCCGATAGCCTTTTATGTCCAATTATCAGCGACAGGCCGAAACGAGCAAATGAAATTGTCAGGCAGGAAAGGCAGGAAAAGCCCGGCTGGGCTGGCCGGGAACTGAGCTAGGGTTTTGTTTTTGGCAAAACAATAAACTGAAATTATGGCCAATGACAGCTGACATTTAAGCCAAACACAGAGGAGGCCCACAATGCCATCGGTTCGGAACGGGCTCGAAGGCATTCGAATGGAAAACTCGATCCCTTTTACAACTGTAAGTGGCACACAAAGGGAAAGGAAAGGGTGAGGGGAAATAGAATGGGGGGAGGGGGAGGGCAAGGGAAAACGGGTAGCTGGGCGACGGGATAAGGCCTCAATCAAGTTTCAATGAAGTTTCTTAAATGTAAGCCATAATTTGCAATGCCATTTTCGAGCAATTTGTGATGGAAGCCGGGGCTAATGCAGCATGACCACAAGGAAACTCTAAAAAGCCAAACGAGACGGGAAACTAATAATAAAAATGTTAAAATAAATCTTGCGTGCGCTCCGAGGGCAGAGTCTTCAGCTACCCAGCCAACCCACCCAGCCAGCCAGCCAGCCATTCCTCTCCGGCGAGGAGCGTAGATTTATGCATCCATTGTGCCGGGATATGAACAACCCTCTTATATTTTATGCGCATAATGGCCAACTACGACGCTACTCACACACACACACACACAAAGGACGGGGGGATGGTGGGTCTTAGATTGGTATTGCGCCTTGGGGGCGTGGCGTCCAGAGGTCGGAGCCTTCTTCTCAACTGCCCGAGGATGTTTTTGTTATTTTCGTGTTATTTACACGAAATTGCGCCTGAGGTCATGCAGCTGGCTGTCATTGAAGGTGTTAAAGTTCAAATCGTGTCGCTTCGGGGGAAAGCAGGGGGTGGGGGTGGGGGGTGGGGGTGAGGATGTGTCTGTGTGTGTGTGTTGGCCACGATTACAAAGCATAAAGGCATCAAGCGAACAGCAGCTCAGACTATGGCTTTTACTTTTTGACCTCCGCAGCAGTATATGCAAATATTGTTCGTTCTAAATTGGATTTGGAGGGGGCTATATGAAAGATATTATATCTGAGCATTCTAATAACAATGTTGCTCTATTGGAGTAAAAACATATAGGTTTTATAAAATAAACTTAATGTTTTAATTGTCTCTATAGCAAAAGCCTTTCAGAGGTGTTCTTACACACCCATGTTAAAGCCGCTTTTTCATTATTTGCACTAATCTCGCCAAAACCAATATTTTAATGGTCGAATTCAAATATTTTCCCTGCAAGCCCGTATGTTTGCCGACTCAGCCTCGGGAATAAATATTGTTCTGTGAAATGTATTCAATTGTGATGACAATAATTTAGTTGGAAACCAATCAATATCTAACTCTTTGCTTGTTTTTAGCAGGGATTTCAAATTTAAGGCGTTCTTTTCTAACTAGAAATGTTTGTAAAAACTACAACTGCGTTATTGTTGATTGGGAACAACATTTTCAATATTTTTTATTACTCCTAGTAGTTAGAACCTATTCTAACACTGTGCAGAAACACCGATTGAAAGGATTTCCACCCACATGGAGATGAGCTTCTCTTCGATTTCCCCGAACCCAGACCGAGTTGGAGGGGCTTAAAACTAGAGAAAGGGCAAAAAACACTAACGCAAACCAAATAAAATGAATTTACCATGACCGGGCTGAAAGCCCACACAAATCGGTTCGCTGCCCGAGGGAAAAATCGCAGGCGAAGAGAGATTTTTCCGGCTGGCACGGATTTAAGAGCAATTAACATGGCCGTACAGACGATAATTGAATATGAGTGCACATGAGTGCATTGCGAAATCCATAATTGGACACCGTGGGTAATATTTATATTTGCAAATTGTTAAACATCAACCGGCGTCGTGGGGTCGCTCCAATTAGCGCGAAATCAATTAAGAGCCAGGGGAGTTGTGTCCAACAAGTGGATCCTGCTCGAAGGTGCCCCGCCCACTGACCCCGCCCTCGCACCGCAAATCCTCTTTGGCCAAAACATATATCCTGCCTGTCTCCCGCAGTCTGCCAATATGTATTTACTTTCAATTTTGGGCACAACACTCATTTATTACCGGCGGAGAGCGGCGAGTTCTTCTTATCTGCTCGAGGGCCAGCTCCTCCGCAGTTTTCATTTGCATGGGTCTCTTGGCTTGCTCGGAGTTCGAGGGGGAAGCCCCAGCTCACCCAGCTCACCCATCCCACCCAGGAACCCAACATCCCAGGACCCTGGCTCCGTGTAAGCAGTGTAAACAAAAGAAGCAAAAACCAAACGATGGCAAACAAGCCGCCAAGCGCCTGCCAACCGAAATACATGTAGAGACAAAACAAAAACAAAAATAAAAACAAAAACAGAAAAGTGAAAACATGGGGAGCAGAGGATGGCGGCTCGCAGGGAACATAAAGCGAAAAATGTTCTTGTTAACAAATTGCAAAACATTTGCTTTTTGAAGACAAATTACTCGTGGTAAAACAAATTGCTTTGCGCTCCGGCCTCTTCATCTGCTCCGCCGACATTAAATTTCGAGTGGGTGTGGGCCGCATTTAAATTTGATGCATTGAGCAGGCGAGTAATGCACTCGAACCGCCGCCCAGCCGCCCTGCCACCTTGAGCCACGCCCCATTGCACTTTGTGGCGGAGGGGCAAAGGCTAATTGGCAGAAAGCGAACCCCCAATTTCACCTTCCCGCGCGGCGAAACGGAACGGAAACGGAAGCAGCCCGCTCGAGATTAAATGTAACTTTAAGCGCTCTAATGAAGACAATTAAAGGGGCTTAGGCGAGAGCTCCGGGGGACTTAGCAGTCATGGATACACGTCTCCTCGAGGCGGAGGGCGAACCACGCAGTAAAAGTCTTAGAGGCGCTAATGCCCTGCTCCTGGCCCTCCGCAAATGAAACCAAAAACCAAAATGCTGGACGGGCACCCACTGCGTATGAGGGAAGCATTGGCCGGGCAACCCACTCTCCGCTGACCAAAATATATTTGTTAATTTGTGCATGCACTCGATCATAATTTGGGTAATTATTTTTCCAGCTGGCACGCCACACAGCCGGCATCCGGAATTCGGAATTCGGAGTGCGGAGTGCATGGCTGCCGTTGCCAAGGGAACTGTGAGCGAACGAACCACAGTTTTTATTGCGACTTTCGGTGTGGCCTTAAATTGGTTACTGGTAACTGGTTACTGGCAACGAGATTGGAGGCTGCGGATGGTTCTCTGGCGGGGATTTAAGGTAGTTCACCTGACCGAGAACCGAACGGATGGATTCAACTGGAGGCAGCGCATAAATTTGCCACTAAGTGATGAATTGGGTGAAAGCGATGCGCGTTGTTGGCCTAAGCAAACACGGCCATCCAACTATCCATCAGGAAGTCGGGCCGACTTTAAAGGGATTCCTGAGCGATTAGTGGGGATTCCAGGCCCAGACCGAGTGCAAACAGGGGAGCTTAACCCTCTCAGATACGAGGCATTAATAAGTCAAGTCAAGCCCTCCCGTGCCGGGGAAAAGGGTGCGAAAAATACAGGAAGAATTATATGCTTCAGCGCATAACTTGGCCGAGAACCTCGACGAGAGCTGAACGCTAAGCACTGAGAAACGAGAACCGAGAAGTGGGCCTTGTGCCCTGCACAACCCAGAGTCCTGCGCTCCTCGAAGGCTGGCCAATTCGGTAAACAATGCGGACGCAAAATGCAAATGAGCATATTAGTAAGGCCAGCCGCAGAATTTGCATAATTTTCCCACAGTTTGCCCTGCTCGAGGACGAAAGTGTTGCCTTGCCGCCTCCTGTCAGCCGAAAAGGGAAAGCTGCTGGCTGCAGGCGTTCGAATTTGAATGATGTGCTCAGTTGATTTGTGAAGAAATGATCAGGATCAGGAGGGGGAGGGGGAGCAGGAGTATCGAGGATTCGCATTAGCCCGACCCGATTGACGCACTTTATATTCATGCCGCACTATCCGCAAATATAATTCCTTACACTCTTCGCTCGGGGGAACGGAAAAAGGACTAAACTTTGGATGCGATGGGGACAAGGACATCGATTTATGCCGAGCACGTGCAGCACTCTGCATCCCGCTTATTGGCATTTGTTGCACTCTATGAAATCCGCTTAACGTTTGCCACTGCCACCGTGCAACTGCAACTGTGGACGCAATCAAAGTTAAAATACATCACCATTAACGGACAACCACAGGAGTTTTGCAGCAGTCGGGATTGCGGATTCAATGGATTGTGCGGCTCCACTGAAATATCAATTATTGCCCGACCACTCAAAGAGTGCGGTGGTGCAGTGGTGCGGTGGTGCGGTGGGTTCTGGTTTCCCTCGGCGGATTTTTGCCCGATTCCGTTCGCTGGAGCATTAAAACGCTGCTTAATTGTGCTGCGTGCCTGTCGCAGATAAAAAAGGCAACAGTCACAGCATCCGACTGTCGGACAATCGCATTGACTGCCGCCAAATGGAAATATAAACATTAAAATTAATGACAGCCCACTACGACGGGCCGCCAGTTCACGGCTGTGTAATTGTGCGCTGAACTCTGCCGCACATCTCACTGAACTCGCCTCTCGGAACTCGCAACTCGCCAACTCGGAGCTCGGAGCACTCGCCGGAATCCAGTCTAAAACGATGGCATACTTAATGGGGCCGGACTCACTGGACCGATGAAATCACTATGACTCCTTGACATGAGATTTTATATACAGAGCGTTGAATTTAAATAACAATGAAAATGTCCGATTTGGCAAAGAGAAGCTTTCTGTATCCTTTTCGGTTGAAGGTTTAGTTGATACGTCCATTATTTTGTATTTCAAAGCCAAAGTTACCTAGAGTATACAATTTGTTGGGTAAAATAGCCAAACATGTTTCATTTAAGGTTAATATATATATTACTTAATCGGAGAGCCCAATCCCACCAATAAATCACACAGATGCTTTTAACATTTTGTGACTGGAAATAAGATAATATTTCGTTGCAAACATGTCGATAAATAATGACAAATGGAAGTCAATTTAAGAGTCTCCAAAACCTTACAGTCTCATTAGCTACTCCAGCTTGCCAGAGGATCAAGTTGGACTCCGTCTTGAATTTCATTCTCGTTACTCCCTTGTCTGTCCTTGATACAGTGTAAAGTTCCCTGGAATCCATTGTTCGCATACATAAAATCAATTTGTCATAATTACGTGTAGCTTCTTCGTTGCGAAAGAAGGAAGCGAGGAAGGAGAAGCAAGGCATTCATAAATATTCAATACACTTTACACTTTGTACTTAATCAGGACATTTAATAACTGACACGCGCAGTGTCCCCCGACTGACTGACTGGCTGAGGAGGAGGAATCAATGAATAAAGAACTGTATTGGAATAAAAAAATTGTGCCATAAATCAAATCGGAGTGAGTGTCTGGGTGTCTGGGTGCCTGGGTGCCTGAGTCCACTCACACCTACCATATGCACCCACTCGATTCGGCTGCCGCCACTTGACGGGCATTATTCAAAAAAGGACCTCCTGTCACGGCCGCCGAATGTCACGCGCACTCCTCGAGTGGCTCGCCAGTTGGCCAAGAAGGGGGCGCTTGGGGATGGATTGTCCTTTGTCTGGCTGCGCCTCCTGGCCTCCTGGACCTGGAGGCTTTGGGCCAGGTGGCGGTGCAACTTCGAGCGGGGTGTCGATGCCCCAGGGGCCAAGGGGCAACGCGGAGCACATTATCGGCCACGAGTCGCGTTACGTGAGCCGGCGAATCCTTTTCAGCCGGAGTCGCGGCAGCAGAAGTGAGCAAACCCGTTTGCAGCTAAGCAAATTTATAATGCTGTTTAAATCTATATATATAAAAGCAAGTTGTGTTAGTTCCACCACTTATAACTTAAGAACGGCTGAACAGATTTGGCTGAAAATTGGTAGGAAGGTAGCTTAGAGCCCGGAATAGGAGTTAGGGTACTTTTTATTCCGTTCGACATACCAAAAATCGCATATAAACTGAGTTATTACCTCATCAAACTGACAAGCACACACTACCATAGCATTTTAACTCAATTTTTTTAAAGTGAGTAGAAATTATTTGTGATTTTGGTGAATTGAAGTGAAGTGAAGTTTTTCGTGCTTTTTGTGAATTGAAGTGAAGGGAAGTTTAATTAATAATGCCGCGACCAAGACGATCGAATCTTTCCCGACAAAGCCGTAATGCAAGAAGACTACAAAATACTGCAAATGGAAGGTCTGAAGAAGAACAAAACATTGAACGTGAACAGAACCGCGTTAGAATTGGTCGACTTCGTGCTTCTCAATCAGCAGAGCAAAGAGAGGCAATCCGTAATACGGCTCGGTTGACAATGCAGAATCGTCGAGCTTACAACAGAGGTCAAGAAATAGATCATTTGCGACGCAGAAGAAATTTATCAAGTGCTGATTTGAATCGAGCAGCGTTTCAATACGATTGCATCACTGATTACAGCTTGCATCCTAGCGTTTGCATTGGGCAAATGGACGTTGTTTGCGAGTATTGCGGTGCACTGAAGTTTTCCGGAGAAACGCCTGGATTATGCTGCTTTAATGGTAAAGTTAAATTGCCATTGTTGACTCCGCCACCTGAGCCATTGTATTCGTTGCTTTGTGGTGAAACACAAGAATCACGCCACTTTCTTGCAAATACCCGAAAATACAATGGTTGTTTCCAAATGACGTCATTTGGGGCAGATATTATCGAAGAACGAGGATTTAATCCGACATTTAAGGTTTTTTTTTTGTTTGTATTACATAGAATATAGTTAAAGAATAACTTACTTTATCTTAGATACAAGGGCAGATTCACCATCGAATTGGATCATTACTACCTTTCGAAGATACACAAAAAAATTTTTACAAATATATTTCATGGGCAACATGGAAGAACAACTTGATCGACGTCTAGCGATCAATGAAGGGATGAAGCGAGCAATTCTTCAAGACATGCAGTGTCTGCTTCATGAACATCATGCGATGGTCAGGTTGTTTAAGAGTGCTTTAGAGCGCATGCCAAATGATGACTATAAAGTTGTCATAAAAGCAGATAAACGACCATCTGGAACACACGAAAGGACATTTAATGCTCCAACAATAGACGAAGTCGCCATCCTGATTGTTGGTGAACAATTTGGAAACCGCGATATTGTGCTTAAACGTCGCGATACTGGGCAACTGCAACAAATATCTGAAACTCATCGATCATATGACGCGTTGCAATACCCGCTAATGTTTTGGCAAGGAGAAGATGGATATTATTTTAATATTAAAATGATTAATCCATTGAATTTTTAAACTCTTTGGACGTGCCTGGCTTACCACCGCATAATTTACATCTAAAGGTTGGATCCGTAGTAATCATGCTTCGAAACATAAACCAACCAAAACTGTGCAACGGTACGCGTTTGGTGGTTAGAAAACTAATGAACAATGTAATTTACGCTACGATAATGATAGGAAAATTCAAAGGTGAGGAAGTTCTCATACCGAGAATACCGATGATACCAACCGATATGCCGTTTGAATTTAAAAGAATTCAATTTCCGATACGTCTTGCATTTGCCATGACCATCAACAAATCACAAGGCCAATCCTTAAAAGTTTGTGGTTTAAATCTAGAACATTCATGTTTTTCACATGGTCAATTATACGTGGCATGTTCACGGGTCGGAAAACCATCTGCGTTGTTTGTTTTTGCGCCTGATAATAAAACAAAAAATGTCGTGTATTACAAGGCACTTAAGTGAAGAGCAACCTATTTAGTAGGTTTTTAATTTTTTTTGTAATTTTTTCCTATAAAAAAAAAAATCTGCTTATTTATTGCCATTAACGCATACCGTTGCACAATTTTGGTTGGTTTATGTTTCGAAGTATGTTTACTACGGATCCAACCTTTAGATGTAAATTATGCAGTGGTAAGCCAGGCACGTCCAAAGAGTTTAAAAATTTAATTGGATAGTTGGTGGCTTCATCTTCATTTGTGACTCAGTCAATAGATTTGAATGAATGCATTGTTCCAATGATCTTATTTTGAATTATGTAGTTCAGGTCATCAACATCTTTATTCTTAGCCGCTAAAATGGCTCTCTCACTCAACCATTCCTTATTTTTGTAGTTAGAAATAATGTTTGCAAATACATTGTTGATAAGTTCCTTTTTTGATGAGACAAAATTACAAAAATTATTTCGAAATGATATTAATCCGCTCGATTCATCGACAGGTACTTGACCATTGCCGATAGTCAGCAATTGCTTCGAGAAATCTTCAGCAGATGTATCATTAAGCAATGAAACATGGAAGAACAACTTGATCGACGCCTATGTACCAAAATACAGAAATAAAAATTAAATATTAATGTAGGTTTTTGATTATTTTTGTAATTTTTTCCAAAAAAAGGCAGAACAAAGTTCGCCGGGTTTGCTAGTGCTTTATAAAAAGACATAAGTTAGGCGAGCGGAGTGTGCTTATGAAATATGCTCCTGCCAGCCCTGCGGGGTTGGACATTTTAAATGAGTTTTGGCCCCACGAAGCCCACAGTTGGCAGCAGCAAACACGAAAAAAATGGGGGCCGAAATGGGGAACGGGTTGCGAGCACTTTGCAGCGCCGTTCGTGAAAGTTTTTATGGTCTGTTGTTTAATTTATGGTTGAAATACATTTCAACAACAAAACGGCAAAGCTGCCGAAGGCAGGGCGCACCTGTTACTCGAATGGGGCAGCAACAACAAAAACAAAAACAGTAGAAACAACAACAATAACAAGAAGAACAAGAACAACAGCAACGCGGAGGCAATTAGTCGCGGCAGGAGCTTAATGTATTCATGGCTCTGCTGACGGCTGGATCTGGCCCGAAAATGGCTTTCGAGCCCCATCCAGTTGCCACCGAGTTATCGGCTGAAATATGAGCTTAGACGAGCCGACAAAAGCACATCCACCGCCCACATGTGTAATTAATTGGCTGCCATTTGTTAGCCGGAGTATCGAAAGTGAGTAAATTTGGCAAACTTATCTAAAGCGGGGCCAGCCAGCCATCCAGCCAGCGGATATCGAACTCGAGAGTGAGCCAGAGGGAATAAAATGTATTGGCAATGCAAATGTTTAAACATCATATCTCCCAGCTTCGAAGCTTAAACAATTTCAGAAATAATTCCCTATTCATGACCACACAACGAGCATAACGAGACGGTAAACTGCATAATTGAACAGGACTTTAAACATTTAACGAACTTTGTTCAGAGCACACAACACATCCTCGTATATATGTACATATATACGAACATGCGAGGTTTCACAAATAAATGTGGCTCAAGTCCGGCGACTCTCGCAGCTTTGCAGCTTTTGCGAAATGTCAAGTGAGGGGAAAGGCGGCGAGGACGCTCCCCATGTTCACATAAAGATGTCAACTGCACATGCAGCGAGCAATACAGCATAACAACAAAAGCTTGCTCTGCTCCGCTCACAAATAAAATTTAATAAACGCCAGACAGGCGATTTCCCCCATATTAAAACCCCTACGACAATCAGCAACAAAGTCTTGACTTTGAAGTTGCAAAAATTAATACGAAATTCAATAAAGTTTGTTTTCGGGAATTTCATATATGTCAGCGCCCGAGTTGGAAAACAGCAGACCATGTGGGCTTAGTAAATTCATAACGCGGGAATTCTTCGCTTTAAATTACATTTACTGTATAAATATAATAAACAAGGGCTTGAGCAAAAATGCACCCTTAAGTAGAGCCCCTTAAATATTTCCCAAAAACTACACTCGAGTGCACGTAAACCTTACTATCGAAAGTTTATTAAAGTTCGGGAGGTCGGGAGCGTGTAAGTTTTCCGGGGAAAGCGGTCCGCATTTTCCTCCTGTACTGTCGTGTAATGGACATCTCAAGTGGGTAAGTCGAGCACAGATAGAAATAGGGAGCGATAGGGAAAAGCGGCGAGAGTGCGTTCGAAATTTCATTTTCGCTCGTGGCGCGATTTATGTTATTATTGATTGCGCACAACCAAGCTCACACACACAATGGGTGCAATGCCTGTGTGTGCCAGGTTGTGTGTACTTCAGCTGAATTGATTCAAGCAATTTAATATTCATTTGTGCGTGTAAATCAGATTTGCACATGCAAATACCCGAAATCGGCAGAATAATTGATTGAGCGAGCACACACAGCACACACAGCACACACAGAGTCAAGGGGATTGGATCCCCCGTCCCCGTCCCCAAATGGGGCAAAAATAATTTGATAATTTTTATTTGGAAACGCGTTAACAGACTTACGCCGGAGCTGCGCACACAAATGCTGAATAGCTGAGTTCTCGACAAGAGGGACAAGGGAGCTCGTTGTGTTGTCACAAGTGCCGCAGGACACATAATTTAATTACTCGAGTCAGGAGTTCGCTTCGAATCCGAATTGGATTTCGGTCCTGCCGGCCATTGATTTATTAGATTCCACCGTGGTGTATTAATCCATTTCATGCATCTCGACTCGGAATAATCAGGCTCTAATTTGATTGTGATTTATGGTGCTGGTGCTCGCTGAGGTTGGTGCGAGCGAGAGGGGGGAATCGCCGAGAGGGAGAGGCAGCATAGCTCGTGGCTGGATTGCAATAAATTGCAATTACCAAGTTCACTTGGCCAACAGCGCAGAGCAGAGCAGAGCCCGGCTAACAGATTAACAGAGCGGCTGTGTTCAGTGCGCTCTGCGCTCTCTGTTGGCCAACTCTGATTTGGCCAACTGCTTTTGGCAGCTATTTATTGTCTTTGGCTAAACTATTTTCGGCCCGCCATCAATATGCATGAGGGGTGGGGTTGCCCCGAGACACGCATAACTGTAGTTATTATGTATATTACGTGTTATCATGGCAAATGTGGCTCATGGAGAATTATTATCGGAGGAATGACTCCTCACGAGGCTTCACATCCAGTTTCCTTCCCCTCAGTAAGAATCCCCACACTGCCGCATGAGTGTTTAGAGCGTTTGTCGGGAAGTTGACTGTAGATTTTGGCAATCACAACTGCCAGTAAACGTTGAAAGTTATTGCTCCGAATTCAGTCACTTGGAGAGAGCTTAAAATTTATTGTTTATTTACAATCTTAAGTATCGATTAAAATCTGAACTTGCCTATAAAATATATCTAATACATATAAAGAAATCAAATTATATTTCAACAATTTATATTATTAATGTGTAATCTACAACCTACAGAAGTTCTGTTCTGCGTTCCGTAACTAATATTTTATATTATATTTATTAATTTATTTTTTACCTTTTTGAGAATCACATTACATTAAGTAAAATGTTTAATAATATATGTATTGTACTTTAACTGGTTCCCTTTATATATATGTATTAGCTTTATTTGAAATGTTGCACACAGTAATAGTTCTGCTTGAATTCCGACTGACTGCCCTAAAATTGCGAACTAGACTGCTCCTGTGTAATATATACGAAATGCTTTTCGCCCATGTGTATGTGAGGCAATTTATGCGCCACAACTCCACTAATTTCTCATTGCCATATCCTGCGACTGACTGCTTCCCTCCCCCTTTTTCCGCCCCTTCCCCACCTCCTTTTCCGGTTCCTGGCTTGTAGCCTTTTCTGTTTCCGCTTTGTGTACACTGCGAACGGGAATCGCTGGCCGTATTTATTTGCCTGTATTAAATGTGTTTCGGCAGTGATACCCCCACCGCCCGCTGAGCAGATTGCCGGAATTGTCTGTGACTGGAGCGAGTGACAACAAGCGTTGTCCGGGACTCGCTAGGCCCGGCCCGCATTTGTGCGTTATCCGGACAAATCTGAAAAGTACGCTTAGTCCCCACTAGTGAGGTAAACTTTCGCCATTTCACGTGGCTGACGCTGATGACTTTTCCTTGTTTCTCTTTGTGTCATTATCTTTTGATTATTTCATTTCCTCGCTCGCCCAGGAGCCGCAGAAATAAAAACAATTTATGTTTTCCTTTGTGGCCGAGGAGCTCTCGAGTGTCTGGCCACTGTTTGGTTGTCCTGGCAAATTATGAAGAGCCGAAGACGGCGGCCGTAAGCCAGGTTAAGGCCAGTCGGACAACCACCAGACCAACAGGCTCTGGGCAACCTTTTCGTTTAGCCGGCAATCAACTTTGGCAACTCTTTCAATTTGTGCGGCACGCGTGTGTGTGGGCGTGCGTGCTCCCCTCATCAAAGTTCCCAGTTCTCGGCTCCCAGCTACCAGCTACCAGATTCCAGTTCCCACTTCGATGCCCTGAATGACTTCTTGTTTAGTCGACAGTTTTCAAAACAGATCCAGTCAACTTTTCCTCGCCCAAATTGCTTACAAAGTGTTTTTTCTCGGGCCGACTTTTTTTATTTTTGGGTCGCAAGAAATAAACGGCTAAGCAGTAAATCTTTGTCGGTTTAGGTTATTGAATATTTCATGCCCGAGTTGATTTATTATTTATTTCTTTCTAATGCCCGCCGAAGGTCAAGAAAACAGTTCGTTTTTTGTCGGCGAACCCGTTTTATGGTCATTATATTGTATGTGGGACAGAAGTGAGTCCGTGTGCCGATCGTATCCTATTGTCCGTGCTCCGGAAACGCCAGCTCCGATTTCGGCCTTTCCCAGTCTCTTCCCATTGTTTGCCTCCGGCGAGGCCACAAAGCAGCGCAGGACACCAAAAGCCAGGACACCAGCCAGTCGGACTGAAGGACGCGCAGGGAGCGAATTAGGCGGGGCGGCGTAATTAGAGCACGGCCAGCACTCGGCGTTGCAACCTAATGAGTTTGGTTCGGCTTTTAGCGCTGCGTTTGATGGCAATTGCACGCCGCATCGCATTGTCATCGCGCGGCAGAGGGAGTCGCCGAAAAAATCAGTGGTCCCCTTCATACTCAATAATGCATGCCGCAGTCTCCAAATCCCGTCCACCTACCTCCCACCTCCCACCTCCTACCCCTCCCCCCGAAACAGAACCTCCCACCCTTTTGTTTGCCGTTGTGGCGAGCGGTCGAGCAGGATGCGCGGCAGGGTGGGTCGCTTCAAGGACTCCAATAACAATGGAGAGCCATTCTGAAAACGTTTGGTGATACGTTGTTTCACTTTTTTCTGGAGTACTTCACTTTTAATTTCAACAGCTATGAAAACTCTTTCTGAGCTCAATGGGTAACCATTCTATGATAACTTCACTTTGAAAAATAAAAATTTATTAGATAAACTGTTTGTTAACTAACTTATAGCCCCAGCAGCTATGGCTGTTTCCCCTTCCCTGTAGCCTAAGTTTTAACATAGGTATACAGTGTAAAATAAATAAATAAATAAATAAATAACTTATAGCATTATGTAAATAAATCATTTTCCAAGTATATTGTGTATTATAATCTTGGACATAATGAAGACCTAAATAAGGGATACTAGAGATTTAAATAAGTAGAGGCCAATTTTTTATTGGTATATCGTTTTGATTGCCTTTAGTTATACTCACAAACTTTTTGGATTATTTTTATATTTTTGGTAACTTAGTTTAAAAGAGGAACCCGCTTTGCATACATATATCGAAAGCGAACACCTTTAACTTTAATACAATACGTTAATTAAAATAAAAGATGTCTCGTTCTATCTACAATCTAAAGTAAGGGGAAACTAATCTAAGCGGCTAATAATTTGATTATATATATTATATAGCATATATTTTTAAGACTATCATGCTTCTCCGGTCCAAGAAGTGGTCCACCCTGGTGCATGGATGTTATGAGGACGACAGGAAGGACCTGGACTGGCAGAGCCGAAATCCGTGACTGGCGGCCGCCGCTCTGTGCTCCATGGGGCATTCTGCCTGTCCACAAAGTGCTTCCTGCAGCCGGGCTAGTCTGCAGGATATTGAAGTCAGGAGCGGCACAAGGCGGAGCCCGAAAAAAAGGGTGCACAGCGAGGTCCACTCACTCACTCACGTCCTCGCTGAACTTTGCCCTTTTGCGCAGCGGTTATTATGTTTGCATATCTCGGATTGCATGTATTTGGCTTTAGTTGGCTGTTAAATATTAATATATCCTTTTTGCAGCTAAAGCTGGGCTTTGCATCGGCAAATGCTTTTCAAACGGCGGCAAAAAGTGTTCCGCAACAATAGTTGCCTGTTTTTCTGAGTGTCTGCGGGGTGTGTTTGCCTTTCCCTGGATGGTTGGTTGGATTGAAGGATGGGCGAGGATGTGGGGAGGTAAGGGCGGTCCTCGTCTGTTTGGGGTCCTTATGTAAATCGGTCGTTGTTCCTTTTAGCACTCGTCCTCTGCTCACTTGTTTTTTGCGTTTGCAAGTGTTGAGTGTTCAGTGTTGAGTGTTTTGTTATTGAAGCATATTTTCCTCATTTGTTCTCGGGCTGCACTCGCTCGCCCGAATGTTGTCTCCCCAGAATTGTTGTTAGTTAAACAGCAACAGCTCCTGCCTCCGCAGGAGCAAGAGGAGCTGGAGGACTCCTAAGGTGTGTGCAAAACTTTCGCTCCCGAACGAACCCTTTCACAAAGGACGGACCGAAAAATAAAGGGCTTAATGTGTGTATTCGCTAAAAGCTTGTTGCTGTTCATGGCATCCGTGGGCTGGCTGGTTTAACGTCGTCCTTGCCGGGAACAATCGGTAGGCAGTGTATTAAAAGTTTTACGGGCTCAAACTTTCGCCAACAAACTTGTGGCAGTCGCATAAAATGTTCCCACTACCAGGGTCTAAAGTATGCACACGGCCAGAAACACACGCGCGCCAACAAAGCCAACTTAACACACAATTGCGCTTTTGCATATTTGCGCGCGGCTGCAAAACAAACAAAATTCCACGGGCCAAATCAACAGGAGAGCAGCCGGAAGAAGGATTTGGGAGGGACTCCGCAGAACCAGGTCAAGAGCTGTTGGCTCGAAAATGACACAATTTGTGCATTTTGCATTAGCCAATCCACTTCCCCCATTAAAGGGAGCAAATGGCCACTATCAGACAATCAGATGCGGCAAACACAACAACTGAAACTTTAAAACAAAATAAACCAAAAACAACACAGTCGGCAAAAAGTCGGAACACAATGGGACACTTGACTGATCACTTCCCATTTTGCCGTATCAGCCACAATATTTCGAGAGCTCGCAATGGCCAGAACGAAACCGGTTCATAATTGCTGACAGTAATTAAGGAAAGTGTGCAAAAGAGTGGCTGACACTCGGTAAATACCCTTCGGGGTGAACGCTGGACCAGATTTGTTTGCCCCAGTGGCTCCTGACCAGCCGACGGTGGAGGAAGGAGCCAGCTGAAAGGCATTCCTCCACGGAGGTATTACACAAAGGTCCACAAAGCCCGTGACCGACGAACTGTTTGCTCTGGCCCAGTCACCGAGGACTTTCTAATATGAACTCGGTTGTTGGCCTACACTCAGCACAATGGGAATACAGCTGGGATGAGGAAAACGATTTGAAAACACTTTTTGATGCCCATAAAGTGTTTTAAAATCGTATTATTAAAGATATTTAAGATTGATAAGAGGGTGCAATAAAGGGAAATACGAAAGGAATAATCTATTCGTTCATTCTTATACCATTTATTATCAAATTAAACAACTACCCCATTTTAAAATCTTTAAAGAATGTTAAGTGTAATGGTCAAGTTTCGAAGGAGTTTCAAATATAAAGTCAGTTGTTAGCTTACACTCAGCACAATGGGATTACAGCTGAGATGGGAAACACGATTGAGAAACACTTTTAGGACATAATAACAGACATTGCAACGTCCAGTTAAGATAAGTAAAAGTCAAACGAATCAAATATTAAAAGATGCATAAAAGTAAAAGCAAGCTAAATAATTCCAGATTGCTGGGAGTGTGAAATCTGGGAATATACTAACGCAAAATCGTCAATCCATATAATGGTCAAGTTACCAAGGAGTTTCAAAAATAGTCTCGGTGGTTGGCTTACACTCAGCAGAATGGGGTTACAGCAACACTCTCAAGGAATTATACCAGACATTTAAACACTCAGAAAGATGCTTACAAAAAATGAAACCACATTTTTACATACTAGAGTCGATCGCTTTATGTTAAAAAGATTTGGGTGATATATTTTTATTCCACTAATTAATTGTTTATCGGGTATCTGATAGTCGAAACCCCACTATAGCGGTCTCTTGATAAATTTACATTTGACTGTAACTGAAATTGAGTCTAAGGGAATTTATCCAGCAAAATTAAAGATAAAACAGAAAACAATGTAAATAGCTACAATGTTAAATTTAAACAAACTAGGTTTACGTGAAAGACTAATTAAGAAATTACAGCATATACACTCAATGGAATTTTGGCTGAAATGGGATGCAAAACAGAACAACGAGTACGCGTTTAAGTTGATGAAGCCAATGCCCAAAATGCTTCGCCAGATATTTAATAATTTATAGACAAAAGCGGCTTTTCCGGAATAAAGAAGGTCGAAGCGGAAAAAACTATAAAGAAGTTTACTATTATAAAAAAAAAATAAAAAGTTATAGTACCTATCTACATACTTTTTCAGATTCATGTATTTTATTAAAAATTAAGCCAAGCTGAAAGCTTTGTAAAATTGCACAATGATAACAAAAAGTTGTTATGTTAATTGAAACACGGCAATGTGTGATCCCACAAAGACATTTCTCCCTCGCATCTGCAGCTTTTAATTTCTGTTGTTCTGGCCCGAAACTATTTCGGTCGCCTTCCTTACCGCTTTTAAATGGCAAACTTGAGGGGACCCCAGGCACAGATGGGCGGTGGAAGGTGGGCGGTATATGGGGGAGTAGGAGCCAGATGAAGATTAATTTGTATGTTCACCTCTCGGATGCCACTCGAGGACTCGGAGACCGGAGACCGAAGACCGGAGACCAGCATAAAGGCACAGTCACGGCAATCAGCTGCTCATCTGGGGCTGCTTGCCAATGCTTTTGGCCCGCCTAAGGTAACAGACACATCAGCCGGCCAAAAGCGAGGAGCGAGCAAAAGGGGCGTAAGGCATTTGTGAAATTCTTGTTCGGGCCAGACACGGAGCCAGATGAATGATGAATGCCTGCTAAAGAGCTGGCTGCCACCCTCAGCTGTAGATTCTGTTAAATGATCTATGAACATTAGCGGAGAGCCTTGCTAAACTACTTGTGTGAACCTGGGACTTATGCGCTGTGTCAGTCGAGCTCGTTGGGAGATTAATATTGTTGTAAATTAGTGCTTTATTGTTCAATTACAAAATTCTTCATATTTTGTGTTTGTGGGGAAATAAATAAACGCACGAGTAGGTTTAATTACTTGAAGTATATATTTTGGAGCTGCAACTATTCGTTTTATATTTTCGAAATATGTGTGAACAATGTGGGTAGGCGAGAAGTTTGGTAGGCTTATAAAGAAGTTTGCAAGAGAAGCTTGGCTGCATAGATAACAGAGATAAACAACCATAAGAGCGGCTTGAGGAGCGGATGATAAATCTGTTCACCTATGCCCACCAGATTAGGTGCTGGCTGACTGATCCGAACATTCTGTCTTTTAAACATAGTAAGTAGGAAAAATTATTTTGTTTTTGTCGAAGAACGCAAAGTATAGATAAGATGTATTAAATTAGTAATAAAAACTTATTTGACAAACATAAGGTACTACAATACCAAGTGCACAACTAAAGCAATTTTAAATGCTGAGCTTAAATGTTCAATGTGCTATGTAAATAAAACGTATAAAATCAATTATAAATGGAATTTAGAATTTCTGCATACTAAATAATAATAATAATAATTGCATACGTAAAATTTAGAAAAAGTTTGAACCACAAATGGGTCAATTAATACTTAGTGCATACCCATCGGAACTGAGAACTAGGTTAAAATACGTAAGGAAATGCTTTTCAATTTAAATGTATGAAAAACTAAAGTTTTCTTTCGAGTTAATTCGTTAACTTTCCATAACACACAACTATATTATCGTCAAACTTATTTACGAAGCGGAAGGTCAAAATTTGAACATCCGCAACCTGCTTATCTAGTTATTAGTTTTCAATGCCTGAAACGGCCAAAAAGCCCTCAAGGATGGTTGGCTTGAGGCGCAATTCAGGATTAAGAGTGCCTACAAGGCCTGCACTGATTAATCCAGTAATTTAATTTATGAGCTATTGGAAACCGTCAAAGGAGTAGAGTCTGCCGCCCAAAGGCGTTCTATGCAAATGTGTTCGTGGCCTCAATACACACATCCCATCGCTCTTTCAGGACACCGAGAAGCACCAAAGACGCTGCGGAATGCAGTTTGCAATAATTTAACTTGAGTCATTTTGACCCAAATTGCGGGCTGACACATCTTAGCGAAATGAAACCGCTCGCCTGAGGAAACTTCCATTTGGTGAGCACGTGTGCGGATGCCTACACTAATTAATGCGACACCTGCCCCACGTCACGTTCTAGTTAGGTTTTTCTGCTTGTAGATTTAATGAATGCAAGCGTTTTCAATTTTAATCCGCAAAAGCCGCAAAACTTTGGCTAGCCGCCATCATTAGCCGTTGTCAGGCGCCAGGCGGCAGGCGGCAGGCGTCAGCCTGTCATTAAAAACGGCTCAAATGACAGGCCAGTAGGCGGTTGGAGCCCTTTTCCCGAGCCCTCCACTCGGTGTTTTTAGCGGGGAAGTAGGACGTCTGGGCTGCGTTTAGTTTGGTTGTTTTGCAAAACAGAGCTCAGCGGAACGTCGCAGGTTGTGGAAATAGTTTCAGATGGCAGCCTGCTTTAATTTCCATTATAGTTTCAGATGTCAACCTGCTTTAAAATCCATTATTCAATGCTGGCTGAACTCCAGAGAAACGGGCCCTTGAACTTCGAGAAATTCAAAAGCATGTCGCGGGCGTATTGGCTAATGGCACTCCGATGAAAGGGGAAAGAGTTTGTGGGGGAAAACCCTTTGGACTAGGAGGCATGGCATAAAGGAAAATGCAGTGTTTCCATTAGCGCCCAGAATCGATGCAGCGGCAGTGGAATTTGAAAGCGCCATGTGCCTTTTGTTCTCCAACTTTCTCTCTTTTGCATTTCATTGAAAGACGCTTTCCCCCACCTGCTCTCCCACCTCCCCCTCCCCCTCCCCGTTCACCGCTTCCCGCCGATGCCTTTGAGGACGGCTTACTGGGGTTATGCCTGCGGGCAAATCCCATTTTGAAGGAGCCGAGGCTCTAATGCAATATACTATATAGTATTCGCCGAGCAATGTGGGCCCGTGCCTGCACCGCTGAAACGAGGTCACTGCTTTGGGACAAAAGTTGTCAACTTGAAAATTACACATTCTGGAAATCTGCAAAAAACACGACCGAGTGTGCAGATGCAAGTGGCCTGGAGAAGGGGGAGGAGTGAAAGAGGGGGCGTGGCCAAAGCCAACATATCTTCGGCTTTGGCCCGCACAGCAGCCAACTGTGCACAACTGTTGCCTTTATTTCGGCTTATCAGCCTGTAAAATGCGCAATTCAAATGCAAATGTGCAGCGTAATTAAAAATGTGCATTCCCCGCCGACTCTCCCTCGGTCCTCCCTCAGTCAGTTTGCAGTCCAAACAGCGATATGGCCAGGCGGAGCCAATTTAAGTGTGTGTACGCCGGCACACATCGGAATACTATGTGTATATGGCAAATTTAATTAGTTGGGACCTTCGGGTCCCCATTGCCGCTGGCCATAAAAAATAATAATGCAGAAAATGTGGTTAAAGCGATGTGCGATGCGATGCGGGGCGGGGCGAGGCGAGGCGAGAACGCCTTTGTGGCTTTCCTTTTTGACCCGTCCTCGGTTTCCGCAAATCGCTCTAAGCCAAACTATTCACTGGCCCCGACCAAGAGCGCTTTCCACCTGAAAGGGCTCTTGTAAATATTCAATTTCACACGTTCTATCTGCTTTCTAAACTTACACCGTCCACAACCCCTTAAAACCGATGTTGGCCAGCCAACAGACCAGCCAGCAGCTGTCAGCCAACGAGGCCGCAAAATCGACTCGGCGCAGCCGGCAAATAAAGTCGCACATATTTTCAAATAAAGCCGCCGTTATCACAAATTGACAGCAAAGTATTGTGCGGCCGACTACTTTGTGCCCAGCATGGCCCGTTGGTTAGGGCTGGTTCCCGAAATGGCCAAATGGCTTTGTGCGGTCAGGAAAACGGGAAGAGGAGCGGGGAGCGGGGAGCGGGGAGCGGGGAGCGGGGAGCGGGGAAGTGGAGAAGCGGGAACGGGGACGCGACTTCCGCTTCCGTTTACACACACACACAGCTAAAAGCACCCTGCGGTCGCCTGTCACTGCGATGATTGCGCCGCACACACACACACCGACACACATACAGATGGTCTGGAAAACTAATAAGCCCCCTTTTTCGAGGGGGGATCGGGGCCATCGGACCCTCCCGATGCGCTTTATTTAACAATATTAAACAGCCAATCTGCCGCTAGCAATTTCCGCATTCGCATTGCCTTTGTGTGGCCCTTTACATCGGACTGGGAATATTCAAACACGTTTTGAATGTCAATCCAAAAGCACCCACTCAAAATTCCAAAAACCACTGGCCCAAAGCGCCATCGATTGTTTTTGGCGGACTGCAATTGACAGGAGAGGGGATAACTTGCGGAGGGATCCTTTGTCAGGAGTAGCACTCAAGGTCCAACCTCTCCCTATCTTTGAGAGATAAAACCCATGTTGATAATACCCGCCTTGATCATTATTTATTCATTAATTATTCTTATACATACTTAAATAATAAAACTTATATATTTTATGGAAATTTCCTACTGAAAACTGTAAGGAAAGAAGTTACCAGCATTTTCTGTCCATATTTAAGATCCTGCCGTCGATTTGGTTGTTATTGCCCAACATTATTACATTTAGTAAATTAAGTTTTAAAAAAATGTCATAAATCTTAGAGCTTGAACTTTTTTTTTTAATATAATTCTAAGAAATAAAACCTTTTAGGCTCTTTACATTACGTATACGTAATGTTGCCTACATTTGCTTGTATTTTATTTGAAGACTTTGACGATTGCTGAGTATATGGGATGACCTTTGAATGCAATCACATGAAATGGGAAAAAATTACAATAGCATCGTATACAGATGGGCTATTTTGGTTACACATATTCAAGAACTCTTGAAATTCACAGCATAAACGCAGTATATACAACTGACATATCTGAATAAAACATACACCTTTAAATATTTAAAAACATTTAGCATAGACAAATGCACACCCATTTTGCAGTTTTACTTAAAAGCCCCACTGAAGAGCTGTGAACTTAAAATGTTAAATCATCCGTGAACTTACCTTTTTCAATTGGCCCGATCTTCCACTGAAATAAAGTCGACTCGGATGGCATGTTTTGAAATGCCTTAGTTGGTTTCGGTTTATTTATGTCGATTCGATTTCAATTTGATTTCAAACACAAATACCATTTAAACACAGGATGCTCGTGCATCTGAATGTGAGTTTGCAGATTAGTTGAGAGTTGTAGTTACATTTATTTTACACATACATAAATACGCATATTTGTATACATTTTTAATACGCTCGTCCAAGATGAATTTGTTTTATTTTTTCTTTGAATTTATCATATGCTCTTCTGTTTGTGCTTCCCTTGCGGTACGTCGATATTAAATATTTATGTTTGTTTATGTGTGTACGCTCGGTATATATGTGTGTACGTATATTTTGCATTTTGATTTCTCAGTTTCGTGTGTCTATATAGTTCTGTTCGGCCTCGCTCATAAAAAGCTTGCCCGAATTTATTTGATTCCCTTATAATCGAAATTGTTTTCTACTTTTCAAGTATGTTTCTCTTAATTTAACCCCTTCCGAATAAATCAATGTTTATCACGCCTAAACTTGCTTTGAAATAAATGCTGTCTTTGCCACCAGAAACAAAACTAAAAAAAATCGTTTTCGGAAGTCGCTGTAAATTTTGAATTCACTGAATCTATTGGAAAGTTTCTAGGTGTACATATGTTTAAATACATTTAGGGGTTATGTCTTAAAATTGTTATAACTACTCGATATGGTGTCTTTCTTTGCCAAGTTCAGCTTTGTTAAAACAACTTCCATACTCACTACATTATTTTCGATTCGTAGATTACGTATAGATAAATTTCTAAAGAAGCGCGAAACAATAACAGTTCATGCATGCAAATGATAAATACTTTGTTTGCTTTTAATATCAAAATTAAAATATTACACACGTATGTTCATTATTTGTCATTGTTCAGTTTTTTTCGTTATAGATTTAGTTGCCTATATTTGTATAAGTTTTTCCTTGGTTTTTTGTTTTGTTTCTCCTCTGTTTAAATGTATTGAAAACTCTGCGCGCTTTGTCTCAGTCGGGAAATAATCTTTAAACTGACTCTACTGAACTCAACACACACATAGGTATAGAGATATAGGTATATATATTGGTAAATGTATATGCTGATATATAGTATATATATACTTCTGTTGTGGTACATCTATAAATTCATTACGATTTCTATTGCTGTATACATTTAATGGTTTCTTGTTGGGCTCAATCAACTACACGAGGAGAAAGATGACATCGGGTCCTTATAAAATGCATAAACATTCAGCTTAAAATCTAGACTGTGCCTCGACTTCATTACCCCCGCCGTTCCTTCTCTGGTCAGATCGGTATATATAGTAGTACGAATATAATATGTGTTCACTGATAGGTTTCGATTTAGAGAGTGCTCGTGGCACTCGTGATAGGGAGGGCTTTACACTGAAATCCATTCAATTTATGTTGAGTTAGTTGAGACCTTGCATGTGAGACTTGTGAGTGTTCTGTTGTGATTCAATCCAATTCGATGCTATTCAACTCGATTCGATTCGATTCGATTCCTATGGCTTGCTGCAGTTGTGGCTTCGGTTTCAAAATTTAAATCACGCTCCGATCTATCCGAAAACTATACAAACCCACGCCCCTTGGCGTGTCACCTGCCACCGGGCACCACATCCTCCACCGCACTCCGCGTCTGCCACATCCTCCAGCGAACTCCATCCTCCGTTCTCCGTCCCCCGCCAACTTACAGCACAAACCCGTAACCTCAGTAACCAGTCGCATCGAATAGATCCGGCAGAACCAGCGGCGGGCAATTGTGCGGACTGCAGGTGACGCTCGGCATCTCGTCGGGTGTCACGGCGTCCGTGCAAATGCACTGCAGACAGTTGCCCGTATCCTGTGGCAGAATGTCGCCAATTTTATACAGTTTGCCTGCAACAAGAGCCAGAGCGACGGAAGCGAGTTCGATTTGCAGTTTAAATGGGATTAGGAAGTGAGCAATTGTGACGGGCAGTAATAAAATGCAGGGGCACCCAGATGGGTCCCTTGTTTTTGTTACACAGAGAAATAAATGTCTGGCTGCTGTTTTGATTTATGGAGTGATAAGTCCTCGCTTTTAGGTGGTTAAGGGTGCGAAAGTTGATTTATAGCTCACTTTAAGATCACATTTGTTCTATTCTATCTTGCACAATCTGTCATTTTTTTAATAACTCTTTTGTTATTCAGGATTAGCACAACATTTGAATTTGCCCTGAAAATCAGTATCATTTTACAAAAACAGTGGGCTTTGCAACATTATAAAACCGATTTAAGTTCACTTTGATATACATTAAACAAAGTAAAGACAGTTGAATGTCTTCAGATTGCTGGCTTCGGTTAAAAACAAGCCGTCTAATCATCTTTAGAGATAAGTGATTTGGTTCAAATTGTTTAAATCATGTTATTAGAGTTTGTTAAAAGCATTTAAAGCCCTGTTAATGATGGTATACTACCGTAAATTGTAAATTCTATTGCAAGTGTAAATATTTTAACGTATAACACACGGTAACCTTTGACAAACAGCGGCTTAGCACGAGACCTGGGGATATTTATTTCTCTGTGTAGGAACAACCCCTTCGGAGGTTCGCTGACTTGCTTGCTTACCCAAAACATTGCACATACGCCCTGGTGCCATCGGCGTCGTTGTTATAATCGTTGTCAGGGTGTACGGCGGAACACGAGGACTCTGCTGAGGCTGATCCTGATTGCTCCTGCTGCTGTTGTTGTTGCTTTTGATGCTGCTATTGCTGTTATTGCTGCTGATGCCGCTGCTGGCTGCCTGTGGGTCCATTGTTGTCCCTGCTGCACCACCATTGCTATTGCTATTGGTGTTGCTGTTGCTGTTGCTGTTGCCATTGTCGTTAACGCCTGACGTTCTGTTGCCATTTGCAATTAAATCCGTTTGGCGACGAGGATGCACATCAACTGCAGTTAGTGTAATGTCAATATTGACAACGCTCCCATTGAATTCGCTGCTGTAATCGTTGTACGAGCTGCGAAAGAAGACGGCATCGCTGCCATTGTCTTTGCCGCTGCTCCTGTCACTCTTGTTGGCCAGGCCAACATCATCGATTATTGTCGATGGCGGCGTTTCCTGCTCCGAGTTGTCGTCCAGCGAGTTTGTGTTGTCAGCATTCAGCTCGGTGGATGTCAGCCATCGGTGGAAGGCGTCATCGGGCTCCGCGTCATGTCCTGCGGCGTCATGTTGCAGCTGTCCGTCCTGGAGGGAGGATGGAGGAGCGGGAATAAAACACAGACTGTTAACACGACTTGACTGCGTAGTAAATAATAAACCAGCTCGGGCATGAAAAACCCCATTACGAGAAGCATTTCGGGCTCACTGGACACGCCGAAAGCGTAAAGTTCAAACTACTCCGGGGCGGCCAACGAAGTGGCCCAAAGCCTAATTGGGTGAGCTTCGCCCACGCTTTTAAGCAGCGCACGAAAAGCACGAAAAATGAGGGGCAAGGCAGGTCAGTTTCGGGGAGCACGTATGAAAATACCCAGACGAATGGAGCGGCACGATAATAAACCAATCCTTAAGGAAACAATGCTAGGTTGCGCACAGCTAGCAGGATGAAAAGCAATTTTTAAGCTTATAAAAGTTTTTCATTGAGAGCTCGATTAAACATTAGGATATAAGATATCAAACACTGGATATTATTTCTGGGATCTAATATATATATTTACACAAATTTATCAAATACTTAGGGATCAAGGAGGCTATCCTACAGATCTCCAAATACTCAGACAAAAAGGTTTGCAATGCATTGACCGCTTTCGCCTTAAGTGCAGTGTGAAGCTCTTGTTTTATAAAAAGAAAAGTGCAAAAATTGTCTTAGCAATAAGAAGCCACTTTCAAAGGGCAAAGTGTATATAAAACTTTAAGTATGCACCCACAAACAATTTTTTTTTTCTGAAGAAGCAAAGAAATATTTGGCTTAAATTTAGCCTCCATATCTAGTGGGAGCTAGTTCTCCTGGTGTTTACATTTGATGGATATGTTTTGTTCAGAGCTTTGCAAACTTATCTCAGATACGTTGCATGGGACAAAGCCCGGAGGCAAGGACCCCTCTTTGGACCCCTTCCAACTCACGTTTGTGGCTGCAACCGTGGCTCCGGACTTCTCCAAGCCAGACAGCGTGCTTGTCACCATTTCATTTGTTCCTGTCAACGCTGTCGTTGAGGCAGACGTGGCTGCCACAGTGGCAACTGGCCGGGTTGTCATCAGCGCCCTGGCCGTACTGCTAGTTGGCCATTGTGCGGCGGCTGCCTTGGGCTGCTTTGTTGGCGGCTCCGGCAGAATATCGCTGTCGGTTTCCGCCTCATCAGAGTTTTTGTCGCCGCCGAGTTCAACGGCAGCATCTGGCGCCCCCAACTCCGCCTCCGATCCCGCTGCCGAGGCAGCCGCCTTTTGTCGCGCCAACGCCTCCTGTTGCTGCTGCAGCAGGCGCTGCTTCTCGTGGAGCAAGTGCTGCTGGTGGTGCTGGTGCTGGTGGTGCTCGTGCTCCTCGGTCTTGTAGTCGTAGTACAGCAAGGCCGGCAGGTTCTCGGGGAAGTTCAGGATTTTGCTGGCCGAGTGCGGCTGCTGGTGCGGATGGTAGTTGTGCTGCGGGGGCGGCGAGGCAGCTGCCTGCTGATAATGCGTCGCCTTCGCCGTCTGATTAACAGCCAAAGCTGCCACACTCTGTTGCTGTTGCTGCTGCTGCTGCTGCTGCTACAGTTGCTGTTGTTGTTGCTGTTCCTGCTGCTGCTGCTCGTGTTTGTGTTGCTTGATTATATTGTAGTTGCCACCGCCGTCACTTTTGAGCTTCTTCTGTAGCTGTTGCTGCTGCTGCTGCTTAATGGTGGACTTTTTATAATCCGGCTGCTTCTGCCGCTGGCTGTGGTAAACTTCGTAGTCATTAAAATTCTTTTGATTCTTGTGATGCTTGCGCCGCTTGCCAACTTTCCTAGCAGCTTTATGCGCTTTTGTTGACTTTCCCGTTGTGCTCTCGTGGCGATACGGATCCGAGTAGTCACCATCGCCGTCGCCATTGCTGTTGCCATTGCTGTTGCTGTTGCTGTTGCTGATTCCATTGCCACCGCCTTGGCCAACACTAAGACGAGCACCACCACCAGCAGCCAGTCCAAGTCCGGCGTTAACTTTATGGCTGCTTCCCTCCGTCGCCTCCGCCGCTGCCGCTGCCGCCTTGTTTGCATTGGCCTTATCTGCGGGAAAAAGGCAAAAGTTTCTCGTTATATTATGCAAGCCGGAAAAGGCCGACGGATGACTAACCGCACTTCTCCCACCAGCAGAAGATCTCGCCGTCCATGCAGAGACACACCTCGCAGGCATCCTGGCGGGGCACCTGAAAAGGACACACTCATAACTCAAACACTCTCCTCCGAATCCCAGTTCACAAGGCGGTTAGCAGGTGCTCTGCTCTGTTCATGTGCGGTGTGTGGCCACAACCCGATAATCAATCACAGTGCCGGCAGATTTCATGGCTTTGTGATACGGCGGAAGGGTGGCCGAAAGCCACACGTTGGCTCAAGGAACCGGAGGTCTGTTCCGGAATGGCAGGTTCCTCGGTTGGCAGGACTCATGTCATAACATTTGCCGCAAGGAGCCACAAACTCAAATTATGCAATCCCTTTGTTCAACTACTGCGAATGCTCATCGGATGATGGTTGGGAAATGGCTACGCAAAACAACTAGATCTTATATCTCGTTGCTTACTTTTCCTACAGAAAGGAATATCTAGTGGCATCTGAATTTCTTTTTCGAAAACTGTTGTTAAGTCTTTCTACACAAACTAATCTAGTTATGAGGAGTTGTAAGTTTGAGAATAGCATTTCAGCTTGTGCAATGGTAATGGAAGCAACTGATTCCCCAAGACTTTAAGCAAGCTTTTTCGTATTCTCCACTATCTTACATTTAAAACAAAGTTTTAGAGGAAAACTGATTGATTGCCAAAGAAATGGAAGTGTGTCCCCGTGCGCTTGAGTAAATGGAAAACCGCTTTTTAATATCGTCGTCCTTCGACTTCCTACCTTCTGTCCGTGTGTGTACTTGTGTCCGTTGGTGAAGCAGGCTGCTGCTCTGCTGTGCGGTTCGAGGTCCTCCTGCGCCGAGGAGGCAGCTTCCAGCTCGGATCCCACTGCGCTCCCCTGAGCTCCAGGCGAGTCGCCGTCCAAGCCGTTCTCCTGCGCCCCCCCGCTCATCCGCTGGAGCTGCAACTCCGCCTCGCTGAGCATCTGTTGCGAGAGCAGGCGAGCGTCGTACTTCGCCTGCGATTGGGCCGTGTCCAGGTCGTAGTTGAAGTCCTCGTGCTCGTCCACATACTCAAAGGGCAGCGCTGCGAGGAGGCAAAAACAAACGCAAAATAATCCCGTGCTGAGTTGACTTTTCACATGGGAGTTTAACCGGAAAAACTAAAAGCCTGAGGTGGACCTAGTTCTCTGGTTTAGGTGAATGTCAGGTAATACATGCTAATATGGTAATAATATGGTAATATGGTAATATATGATATTTGCCAAAAAGACTTCGAAAAGTACTTTCTTTTAAATTCATGATTATATGTAATGCAATACTCAGCTGAAATAAAAAACAAATTAATGGTACGTCTCATATTCATAAAAGGTTTGTTGTTTTTTTAATTTTATAAATGATAATCATTGTTACAACTTATATTGTTTGGATTTTAAAAGCTTGTAAAAACCCCGTACATTTTATAAAAAAAACAGCTTTTGTTTTTATCGAAAAAAATCCCCAATTTTAAAATTCGCACTAAACCTGAACATTACTTTTTTTTTTAATTTTTTTAACATCAAAGTAAAGCTCCCACAAAAATATATAATTATGTCAAGGAAACCAAAATCCGTTCTTCTTTTTAGAAACAAATGAACTATAATGAACTTTTAGATCGGTGACATGGAAATCACTATAATAATGGCGCCCCACGGAAAAGAGTAATGTTTTTAGGTAATTTTTTTGTCTACTTTAAAGATAAGGTTACTTTTTATTATTTAAAGAATAACAGGTATTGTAAACAAAACATTGTAAATAGCTTATCGCAGGAATGTCAACTATTTAATATTATATTATAGCTGTGTCAAATAATGCGCTAAGTTAAGCCTGCGTGTTTAATTTACTGTTTTATCTTGGTTTCTTGTGAGTTTCTTTCTTAGTTTAGTTTCCAAGATTAAAGCGAAAAAAGGAAAGGATTTTTCAAAACTATTTATAGTTCTCAAAACCAAAATATTAAAGAAAAATTACATTTTAGATATTCATATTAAACAATTATATCAACGTATATAACGTAAATAATTTGAATGTACTTAAACAAAAACGGTAATGTATAAATTTAATCAGTTGTAGATAATTCAAAAAAGTTTAAGTTTAAATGTATTTCATTCCGCATTTTTTTTTTTCTGTGGATCAACATTTTCCTTTGGCTTTTCCACCTTTACTATCCTGCAACTAAAGTATATATACATATATTTATAAGCATCATCATGTGAGTCGATTTAGACATAGACTGTTCTTCTTTTGCAGGTGTAAGGCTAATTCGCTAAAACTTTATCAAAAGCCAAAAAGCCAAACATCTGACAACTGTTTATGCAAATTTTGGAAAATACCATATAAATAACTAGAATTTGCATCCTTAACCCTAATACATGCATTTATACTGTAGGGGCATGGGTGTGCGATCATTTTGGCAAGCACTTGTGCTGTATAGGCATCACAAATAATCTAATTCTTTAAGTTTTAAATATCACCACGTTCAAACGACGGACTGATATGCGGACATGGTCGGATCGATTCGTCTGATTATTCTGGTGAAATATAATTTTATATTATTTCAAAGGCTACTAGCGAACGAATATAATATACGCTTTTACTGCAACAGTTACGAATTTAATATAATATAAGAAAGTAAATGAGAACATAATATATCTTTGGTACACAAATTATGTACGCTTAAATATTAACACACACATTTTTTTAAATCCATAAATACAAAAAAGTTTTTAAAGTTCGATTAATTAAATAAAGCTCAAAAATGTTTAATCATTGCTTATAAATTTTAGAAAGAGTAATTTTAAAACTCAAGCAACGCACTAAAATGTTGACCAAATAACATTGTTTTTTAAAAGAAAAATGTTAACTCTTTATTTTATTTGATATATACATCAATGAAAAAATAATTGTAGAGTCCATTACTTCAACAGCAGCAAACGTTTAAGAACCAAAAATTAAAATATTTGGAAATACAAGACTTTTTAGAATTATTCACAACATTTTTGTTAAAAAAAGAACAAAAACTTTAAAAAGACCGAAGTGTTGGAACATTTTCGGCTCTTCAAGCTCATCTCTGACCCCGAAATGTTTCATGAATCTCTTTCGACTTATGTGTACTTCCCGGAAAGTACACTCAAAGACTTATCTGACCTATCATAATTTGTTCCGTCTGTAACCAAGTTCTTATTTAAAATATGTTTAAATGTGCTAAAACACTTGAATTTAACTTTTATCGCACCAAGGTCCACCCCACAGCATGGAGTATCCAATCTGCAAGCTGTTGCCACCTCACATATGAAATTTGGCGAAATTTCCAGGGGCCATAAACGGTCGCGTTGCTGGCATTTTATTATGCATATTTGATAAATTATCATAAAAATAAGAAGTGAAATAAATCACAGGCCACATAAAGGCGAGCACCCTCGCATTGTGTGTGCATATGGATGTTGTTTTATGGCAAACAGTTGTCATTAAATCAAAAGGCTGCACTCATTATGACATAAAAGCGGCGAGCGGCGAAGGGCGGCAGGCAAATGGAAAATGGGAAATGTGAAATGTGAAATGCGAAAGCGTAAAGCGCTCATAAAAATGCAGAGTGAAACGCTTGCCGTAATTTATGTAATACAGATTTAATAAGGCTGTAAAATGAATTCTCCGTTTTTTATTCCTGCCAAGCAATCAGCGCGGAGAGTTGCTTAAGCCGAAGACGAAGACGAAAACGAAGATGGAAGGACTGCCGAGGACTCATGAACTCACCCTTGGTGCGGCAGAGTAATCCCAGGACGGTGGCCAGCAGAAGGCAGGACCTCAAGGAATGGCCGTTCGTCATGCTGTCGCTCCTAATAATCCCAAGAAGAATCTCACTTTCGGCGGATTTCACGGATGGCATTGCACTCTACTGGCTGCACATTACTTGCACATTTTTTGCGCTTACTTTGGCTCCTTCCGTTGGCCCACTCACACACTCACAAGCCCGCAGAATCGCAGGGATCCGGCAGGACAACCTTCAGCGCTGTTTGTTCGCCGTTTTAGGTTGCTATGTTGCGATGTTTGTTTACGCTCCTTCGCCAGTTTTGTGTTTGCGTTAGCACTTTACACCTCGGTCGCAGTTGCTGTTTTTATCTCACTCGAGTTGTTTGTTATTTTTAGAATGCACACCTGTACTTTTTCATCTTGCCACTCACTCGAGGGTGAAATGCTGCATTTAAAATGCTGATGCTGCGCCTGCTAAATGTGGGCCCTCTTAAGTGGGCAGCGATTTTCGCAGCCATGCCAATTTATGGAGGCTGAATGTAAATGGGAACTCAACTACTGCCATTAGGCCTCGCTTATATTGAATTTATTTCGCCGAGTCCCTAATGGCACAACTGTGATTCACTTTCCTCTGCCTCAGCCTCAGCCTCAGCCACAGCCTCCGCCTTCGCCTTCCGCCCCACCTCCCCTTTGGCAACTCCTTTCGGCGCGACTACGTGTCTGGTTGGAAAACCCAACAAGTGTTTCCCCGAGAACGTGCCTTATGTAATCAGCGGGCGGAAGCTGCGGCAGCTGCGATTGCTACGCTCTGCGGTGGGCGACTTCAAATGAAATTGAATCCCATTAACTAATCATAAAGACGAGAAGCTGCCCGCCAAGGGACGGAGCTCCGATAAGCTGCCGCTGCCCACTCCCTGGTCGAATCTGTTTACGCAATGCAGCGTCAATCCGTTTAATTTATGGCCCAGGAGTGGGCAGAGCCATGCTTGGCTAGCCAAATAACAACATTCGAGCAGGTGAGGAGGGGAGAGCACCCGGAAATCGGAAAAGCGGAGTGGGAGTTGGGAAAACAGTCGGTGGGAAAACAAAGAAAGGCAGAGCGAAGCATCCGCAGCGGGAGGTCGGGGCGGAAATTCATTGCCCGTCCCGGCCACGTTTGAAGTGTGAGAAATTAGCGCCGTGCCAGCGGCAGTTGCGAGCTCACAGCCGCACACACGTGACTGTCACACACTTTGATGGATGAAACAAAGCGGGCTGGCAGCCATAACTTCTAATAAAGCCTGACCGCGTGGCCGGAGAGGTATTTAATTTACTTTTAATTTGAGACAATTTCCGTTCAACTTGATTGAATTCCAATTGCACTGCTGCCCGTTCAACACGGAGAGCTCCGAAGGCGCTTTAATGGCCTTAGTTTCGCAGCCGCTGCTCACTTTTCGTTCGCTTCCCTTTAATGAGCATCAGCGGAGAGCGATTGAGGGCTTTAATTACACTTTATGTTAATTGAATGCACTTTAAATCCAATCGCGAACCTGAGGCGTCGGCGGCTGTCCGTCACACACGGCGGCTACTCGATAACTGAATCCGAGTCCTGCGACACACACGGCGGCTACGCGATAACTGAATCCTGCGACGCCACTGTTGCTGCGGATGCTGAGTCCTTTGTATTTATTGCACACAGCAGCCGCCAACAACTCAATCTCGCTCTCTCTCGCGAGAGAGTGCTCTCTTCTCTCTCCCCGCTTTTATGAATGAGTTGTGCGCAATAAACACAGCTCGAGCAGCAGAGAGCGAATAACGGTTCTGTTAACAGACTGTTAGCCACTGGATTCATGCAAATTGCATTAAAGTGAATCAGTTATGTGCCGTTATCCCGGCCTTTTTGCTGGAAATTGCATTTGCCAGCCGCCACTTTAGCGGCAGCGCCGTTAGGCCTTGTTGGCCTGCATTTACCACCTGAAATTGCATTGCCCTCTGCCCCCGGGAAAATGCAAAACAATATCAGGTGCCAGCGCAGAGATTCTCACCTGCGTTTTCGGCTTACCTTATTGAATTGCGCGGGGGGATGTGCACCTCTTCGAAGAACGAGGTGATTTCCCATTTCCCTAGTAGCGAAGGACTGGCAAATGAAATGAATTTATACAAAATGGGTATTTAATCAGTCATACAATTCTGGCTAAAGTCTTTGTGTCTAATAAAATTACCCCGACACCTGAACTGATTTTATGAAATTGTATTTATTATTGGCGTTGAAATTACTTAAAAAACTCAACATTACAATTTGAGCTTACTTTTAAATCAGTAATATTTTTGTATGCATTGGCAGAGATGAGTTAAGAAAAAATTGAAATTAATTTTGTGTGGAGAGCGACCCTTTAACTGTTGACTTTTTAACCTTTTTAAAAAATGTGGGTCATGAGCAGCACTGTTAATAAATAATTATAGGTACTTTTATTCACTTTATAAAGTGAACAATTCAGCAGAGTGAAATAGTCAGCTTTAAAACATTACTTTTTACAGAGGGAATTAATGACTGCTAACGAAAATGGAATTTACGCCATAGTTGCGGTCAAAGGTAAAAATCATCCCCTATATATCTGTGGGTATCTGATAGCTACGTTATTGAAGCTTCACTGTCCCAAATACTCGAGTTTTAAGCTGTCCGTTGTCAGCACCCAGAAAACGAAGTCGTTGCTAGGGATCGGGATATAGTGTCGATTGCACTTTTGGAAAATCAAAGTCAATGGGCGCACTGTTTACGAAAAGGCTAAACCCCTGTTAGGAATGTTCGGAATACGGCCTTCAAATGCGCTTGGTCAGGTGAAGGGTCAATGATGTCAGGCCTTTACTAAATTCAAAACTGGTGAGGAAGGTAGATGGAGCGCAGCATATGGTGAACATGGGAATAAAGGCATGGTCTTTTGGATTCAAGCACCCATTGATAGTACCGGTAATCCTTGCGCCCAACTACTTGGATTGGGAATGAATTGGCAACTTGCTTCTCGTCGTACACGTCGTCTTTTGCTCGATCTCGCCCTTAAGCAAATTGCCCACATATGTAGGTATTTGCGTTTTGGCACTTGCCGCATCCAATTCTTTTTTACTCTTTGGATTTCACTTATCTGCTTGCGGAAAATGCTTTTGAGGAGTATTTGAGGGTGGGGAAATTCCCGGCTAAACTGAAGGATTACCGATATCCTACGCCATAACCGATATTCTACGAAACGGTTGCCAAAACAGCACTAGAAAACAAGTAAAACAATCACCCATTTAAAGTATGCAATTTCCATTCATTTTCCTTTGCGATAAATACTATTTAAAAAAACCTTTAAAAGTAAATCATCCGATTTACATTTTGAGCTGATGTTTCCCTTATGACAGTTTTAAGCCCCGCGCTCGGGTGGAAAATGATAGAAATTGCTGAATTACAAAAGTATGCTATAAAAAGTTTGTGCTGAAGAGCCCGCACAAAAACACAGACCTGGCCATAATACGGTTCTGAGATATTTTTTGCGAGCGGGGAATCCTCGCGGCAGGATGTGTGGTGGCCTGGCAAAGCTGCACATGTTAAAGTTCAGTCTTAAGCACCGGGAATAAAGTGTAAATATGTAAATGACAAAAGCCCGGCGCACAGACGCGCACACACCCAAGGACGCAGGACGCAGGACCTGTCAGGACTCAGGACTGTGAGGCCGTTGAGTGACATGCGATGTTTGTGCTGCTATAGCTGTACTGTGTAGCTTGTTAGACATTACAATGCGTGTTTGTGCCAGGATAACTGTCAACAGTTGCCGTTGAATTCGTTGCTTTTCCGAGCCGCCTTCCCGTTTCTCCGTTCGTATTTTTCAAAGTTTGCTAATTTCTTTTGTACATTTTCCAAATGCCTCACAACGTCATGCATTAACATAAAATAACAATACCTCCAACTGACTGGGGGGCCATCCCGCCGTCCTTTCATGTCCTTGGATCACGTGCAACAGTTGGCGGTTGAGTGCAGATAAATCATGGGCCAGAAGCTATTCCAAACGTAACCCACACCGAATGCAATCAATTCGTTTCCGACCACATGAAAAATGCCATTGACCCACTGAAAGCCTAATATTTATGCGCATGCAAATTGGTTCCCCTCATGTGCACAATTTGAGCGGAAAATATATTTATCGTTATGGCCAAACAATAAGCCCAGTTGACAGATGATGCCGATCCTATACGGATATAATGTTTGCCAAAGCAATTATTTTGTTCCTCGGCAAATGTGCAAATTAAACACAATCATAAGCGAGTGCGAACATATTTATTTAAATACCTCTAACTATTTAAATTGTGTTTGAACATTTAATTAAAAATTATGACCCACAACAGGAGGTAAATATGAATATTGCGGCGTCTGTTTTAATCCAAAGTAAATTGAAAGCCTAAAGTTTAATGGCCTTCTGGTTTAATAGCTGAATAAAACCCTTTGTTGGCTGAATAAGAACTTTTACAAAATTAAAATGTTTTTACTCTAGCATTCTTTTGGCTTGTTATACCGAAATAAATCTTAGGAAATTTGCAAAAGTTTAATAAAATTGTCAACTGCTCATCCTCAAGTTTCTTTGTTATGAGTATTCCTGCTTTTTGGGCAGCCATTGAGCACAATCCTTTCTTGAGCCCAAGCAAAGCATATTACGAAACTTACGCCATAAATATTAAAACATATTGTTTTAAAATTTCAGCTGGGCCAACCTTGACTGAACCAGAAAAATGGTTCATTTAATTTGACATGTGGCCGCTAGGTGCGACCCCAGGCGGAGATTACTTAAGTTTATGCAAATTAAATTGCAATTATAAATTCTGAGGGCCAGCGAACCCTGCCGTCTGAGTTGGCCCTGAACAAGTGGCTATCTCGCCAGCACCATCATCTTGGCCTAATCTCGGGACAGCCTCGGGCTGGCATTACACTTGCAAATGTCATATGCCAAATGTAAACATTTAAAATGCTAAAATACATTTGACACTCGAGTCTGCAGCTCTTTGACAGACGCTCCTCGGTGGCATTGTTGAGTAATCTGCCTTATGTGCCGCATCATCCGAATGTTTTCGTTGCAGATTCACTCAAAACGAAGGCTAAAAGCTCTTGTGGCTTGTATTCATAGCGAAGGCATCTGCCAATCCATTCCTCGCCCGGCCAACACCCTTTGAATTGCGGGCTTTGATGTTGATGTTGGTAAACTCTGAAAGTATGTTAATACTCTGTCATCGAAAAGCGAATTTAATTACATATCAATTGCATTAGGATAACCCAAGCTAACTATTCGATCCGTGTTTTTCGAGGGAAACACGTTTTATTCCGTGCAAGTGACAGATTTACCTGTACAAATGTGGTTGACCACATGTGGATCAACTGCAGACGGATTCTGACGACCATTAAATTTAATTGATACTGCAATCGAAACGAGCTTCATGCATATTTTTCATGCATTTTAAATGAAATTGCTTGAAGGCGAATCGACATTTCGGAATTAAATTCTTTTAAAGCGCAAAACTGTCGGCGGGAACTGAGCACGATAAAAGCTTTAAAATTGGGTGTTAAAAATGTTTAAAAAGTTTTTCGGTGTACCAACAGAAGTGGGAGTAGGGAGCCCACACGCCAAGTGTGTATATATATTATATGTAGGTACATAGTTCGCGAAACTAACAACAATATGGAAATCAGTTAACACAAAAAATAACGCAATGGAATGAACTCGAGTCTTCAGAAACTTTGACTTTTTCACAACAAAATTTTTAGACTCCGGCGGCTGGGTTCTTGTTTTTGGGCTGCGACAGAGCTGCCAAAATGTCTTTTTCCTAAACAAAAGTAGCTTTCTTAAATGTTCATTTCTAAAGCTCACAAATAGCGAATTTTTCAGTTTTAATAAACATCCTTTTTTGAAAATCTTTCCCAGCTTCCTATTGACATTTTTAATAGTGGTAATTGCACAGTCTTCAGCTTCGAAAATTTGTCCTTTGCTTACTATAAAATTAATACTATATTATTATATTAAAATTTTAAATAATAATGTTTACTTTAATTGTTGCATACATATAATATTTCAAAGTTGCTTTTTGAAAAATGTAATGAAGTTGTCCTGATTAGAAGGTAAGAACGTAGAATGTTTTCAGAGAAACTCTTCTTAAATTTTATTCTGCTGATTCCGGTCCGAGTCGCCAACCTTTTAAAAAGTGTGCAACACTGGCCTGTGGCTTGGGGCAACTTCCTGTTTCCATGGCTGTTATCTACGCCTTTTGTCTCTTGACCGAAAAGTTTGTCCTGCGCCTGCCAGCGGGCTGATTAAAGCGAAACTTAAATGCAAAACACTACGAAATTGTCTGATTACGAACGCTGAAGAACGGAATGCAATTGCGAGCAATCTCGTCCTGCACCTGTAATTATGGCCTGGCGAATGGAAAACGCGGGAGGCGTGGGCCTTGGCGTTCGCCCATTGAAGTGTAACACAAAAGTATGAGGGATTGCTAAAAGCAATTTGAGAACAACAGAGTGAAAACGCTCCCAGTTCCCCGATTCCGTCTCCCCACTCTCCAAGCCCAAGAATGGCAGAAGTTGGCGTTGCCATGGCAATTATGGAGCTGCAAGAGGTTGCAGAGCTGCGAATGGATGAGATGGCCGCCAAGACAAAGCCCTGCAGCTCAAGGCTACACTCGTAGAATGTCAAGGATCATCCATAATTTATTTTATTTAAATTTATCTGAATAGAAAGCAGATAAAGCAACCCATAGTATTTAATTAAATATTACTTCTCTTAAGGAGAAACTTAAAAAAAGTTTCCACTTTATATTTTCACATACAATTGGTTACCACATAAGGTTAAAGCTTAGCTTTGTTTTCTAAAAAACTTCAAAATTAATTAAATACTACTTCTCTTAAAGAGAAACTTAAAAAAGATTCCTTTTCCACTTTAATTTTTTTGGTCTAAAAAATAATTAAAAACAAAATGCATTTGGTTCAAATAAGTACGGCCAAAAGAAAAAGTGAGGGCATTTATCTTGATACCCCCAAATACTTGATTTATTGATTTACAAACAACAAGACATTCATTCACCTTTAAAGTCCCAATATTGTTGTCACGCAGTAATTTTTTCGAGTGTACGTTGCAGTGGGGATGGCTTCAGGAGGTGAAATACTAACTGGATGGGGCGGATTGCTATCTCAGTGGCATACTTAGCAGGAGAGTATGCATTATCCGAGAACTTTATTAAAGTGCACAGTGAGTGCGCCTCGGCACCTGCGGCTGCGACAACTTGGCAGCCAGCTAGGCGGCCATAGCCGTGATCCTTTCAGCTTTTTCAACTTGCCTAAGCTCGAGTTGGCCGCAGGCTGAGCCCCCAACAAGTTGCACACAATAAAACATGCATGGACCGCAATTAAAATTCGAACGGCGGGGAAAGAGCAAAAAGTCAACCAGCGAGGACATTGTTACATATTAATGAAGGGCCCGTGAGCAAACATGCCTTTGTAATTACCTTAGGCAAACACAAGGGGCTTAGGTTTTATTTTGGGACTGTTGACTTTGAATTAAACAAAACAACCGGCGCAAAAAAGACAAAAGCGTAGTGTAAACAGAAAGTATTTCATTTGGATAAATAAGAGTTCCATGGCGAGGACTAAATATTAAAACTGTCTCCGTTTGCGTTAAAAGGTGAATGGGGGAGAGTTCAGTGTGTTGATCGGGCATTTCTACTTTTTATTGCGGTTCGGGTATCTTTTTATTAGCCACCATAAAGCGCCTCTGCTGCTGACATGTATGTTCATGTCTAGCCGCACTTTTATGGCGCATAAATCTGTTCGAATGACGCCGAATTCTTTCGCCCAAAATAGACATCCTGCAAGACGTCCGCTCCCTTTTTCGATCCCTTACAGCCTGCTAATTTCGGCAACAAATCTGCTAAGCCAGCTTACGGTCACACACAAAGTCCCTGCCACACACGCACACACTGGGCGAGTCCTGCAGGACACATATGTAGACGCCAGGGCCACCGACTTTGGCAGCCTTGATTTTATTGTGGCAGGAACTGAAATTGAAACGTAAATCTTTGCGGAACTGCCGAAGTCGAAATTGATTTTTTATTGCGCGTTGTTGCCTTTATGAGCGATTTAATCATGGGATGTCGGAATGTCCGGGTTAGAGATTAATCCCGCTGGAGCCGTGCAACTGGTGGGAGAACCGAATGGCGGCCATCAGTGTTGCACAAATGAGAACTGCTGGCATCCAGCGGTTGTTTATGTTTTCGCTCACAGCGGGCACAATTTGTTTTAATTGCGAGCAAAACAACTGAATAATCACATTACATTGCCGGGGGAAAGTGGGCGGTTGGGTTCAGTGGGCGGTCCGATGACAACCGTGATTGTTTACGCACTGCAGCTGATTCAGTTAAGCCCGGCGGAGAAATCAGTTTGTGTGCGTGCCAACGGCTTAAAAAACGCGCGGAAAACAGAGCAGAAATCTGCGCCGCGCTGCAGAAGCGTCATATGCCAACTTCGATAAATTGCAGCGACGTAAATAAATCGCAATGGGAGGAGCTCGCTGCGGAATTGTGTCAACAGCAATCGCAATCGCAATTGCAATTGCAATCCCGATCCCAGAGCAGTTCGTCCGTCACAAGTGCATCGTGGCCAGCCAGCGCACTCTTATATCTTAAATTTAAATACACATTCCTTCCTGTGAGACGCCTGTTTGGGTCCATCATAACGATGTGGCAATAGCTCTGATCCTTGTTAAAGACCAATGGACTCCTTGCCACACACTGCGTGCATACATACTATACGCGGATGTGTGTGTTCGGCTTTAAGCACTGGCTGCCTGGCAACGGCTGCTGAAAAGGATTCATTTCGTTTCGTTTACTCTTCCTGGACTGGGTGGACTGGGTGGTCCGGGTGCGAAGTGTCAACCACTTGCAACTTTTGACGTTATATTTTTGTTGGTTTTCAATTAAAAAGTTTGCCTTATCCTCCCTTTGTTGCAGCGCCCAACTGGCCTCCTCGGCAGCCGTTCGGCCTTTTAGCCAGATTTCATTGTTCGGGTGCCACTGGCAGCCCTTCTGACAGCCTGCATGCAACACATTTCAGCCAAATGGAAATCGCAGACAATTGCCATTGACGTGGGCAAACCATTTAGGTAAATAATTGCTTTGCCAGCTTAGTGCGGCATTTACAGCAATCAAACAATGGCCGGCAATTTCGCAGGTTCCAAACTGAATTAATTTGTATGTAGTTTGCATGAAATCGCACGAAGAATGAGCTCTTCTCCAACATAAATGTTAAAAATCAAATGCGAGGTAAAGAACAATACAACAATACAATCTGTCAAAAACCTTAACTGTAACCTCGACTTTCAGATACCCATTTCAAATGAAATCGATGGGTGCCAAACAGTATTTCGCACTCAATCTACATTTTCAATCCCAATATTCCATGATCTCGAAGTTTGATCTGATAAACAGAAAAACAAAAGTGGGAAGATTGCCTCTTTTGATATTCCTGTTAAATAATACTTGAATTTTTGTAATAAACATTTTAAAAAGGCAATTAACTAATATCACTATGCCAAATTATGATATTAAGTTTTGTAAAAATTTCCATTTTAAAAAATTTGACTCCTATGAAAATCGGTCTATTAAGAAAATTGCTTTTAATTCAAATACAAATTTGCAGAAAGTGTGTGATGGTAAATATATTTTGAAGGATTGCATCTACCTAATAAGTAATATTCAATCGACAGCTACAGAGTTCTCATTTTCGTCGAACTTAAATTCAATACTCTGCTCCACAGTCAACTTTTTAAAGCAGTTTCCTTTTACATGGCCACGTTTGTGCAAAAAACATATCTGCCAAGAAAGAAATTTTAAAGCCTGGCGTTGATAAGCTGGAAATAAAATACTTTCTGCCAACTTGTATTTGGGGATTATTGGGAAATGCACTTGCACTAAACGCTCGTGAAGAATATTTCTTCGATACATAAATTCGTAATACGCTTTTCTGCCAAGTTGATCGTAAATTGTGCTGACAAAACTCCGCTTCTTGCACGTTTTATTATCCTGGCGCACTTCCAAGCGTAATTGATTGATTGATGGATGGATGGATGGTTGGATGGATGGGTGCATGGGTGGACCGAGCACTCACACACCGCAGACACACCCTCTAAAAAACACATCCGAGCGAGCAATGGCCGATATTAAAGCGGCGACTTTCTGCCAAAAGTCCCGGCAACTTAGCACGTTTAATCTTTAATTAAGAGCAACAAAGGCGAAACGTTATCTGACCCTGTTTTCGGTCTGTTTCGGGGAAAGGACCGCCCTTGCCGGCTTAAATGATGCGTTAAGATGACTCCGATGAAGGATCACGAAAGTGGCTTGTGGCTTTTAGGGTTTCTGTGGCCCGTGGCCGCAAAAGGACTTTAAGGCCAAATACTGTGCGCCGAAAGGACACACAGTTCGAGGCAGGGCAGGGCAGGGCAGGCCAAATGGCAAATGGCAAATGGCAGAGTAAACCGCCCTTCCGCATAATTCGCAAAGGCATTGCAAATGAATTAAATTACACAAAAGTGCGAAATAATGGCCGGCAGGCCAAAGAGTTGCGCCAGGAGCCGGGAGCTATGCAAATGGACACTCGACCGCTCGGGAAAAGGGGCCAGGACTCGAGCCACAAGGATGCCGATGGTGATGGCGATGGTGATGGTAATGGTGACGGTGCTGCTAAGTCGGGAAGTGGCAGGGATTTTTGCAAAGGCGAAATCCTATTAAAATTCAATTGTCTGTAAATAAAATGATGGCGTGACGAACTCGGGGCCAGCGAGGAGGATTGTTTGTCACTTAATTAAGGTTAATGTGCACGTCCGACTGGCAGCAAGGCTTAACTTCGGATCTGTAAACAAGTCCCATGCGTAATTAAATTTCCAATGAGAGTGGCGCAGCAGCAGCTGCTGCCGAACTTTGACCCCGGGCCTCTCCTGCGGATGTACTGTAGTTTCGGGAAACAGAAACAGGACATCAGGCAAATGGCCTGTGCCGACTGTGCGACAAGTTTATTTCATTACGGCCACAAAGCAAAACACTTCCTCCGGGCACTTCCTCCTGCTGAGCGAGCATGTCGCCGCAGAGTGGAATCAAATTGAAAGTTATCAAAATGTGTGCATAACGGATTGCTAAATAGTTATTGTCCTGGCACTGGCTGCTGTGTGTGGCTTCGTCCGTACAGCTTCCCGCCCGCCTCAGATAAATTTAATTACGCCAACAAGTCACACAAGTGTCTCTAACTAAGCGTTAGCCGCACTCCATACACATCGCAAACAGATTTGCATGGCAAACAAAACTTTTCCGAGCCGCTCAATGTATGCGCATATCTAATGCCGAACTGACTGCGGTCGTGACTTTGGTTTTCACTGTACGGGTAATCGGTTTGCGGCGCCCGCCAGTCCAGTGTCACTTCATATCATATATACAGTGCGGTCCAAAGCAACTTTCGCCGTATCCGTCTCTCCGAACGGCCATAAACGTTGTTTCGGAGCACCAAGGCAGATTTACTTACCCATCGCATGTTTTCGTGCACTTGCAGATAACCAATCGTTTTGGCCAGGTCCCGAAGACTACACCAAGCTCAATGTGTGGTCGATTTTGACAGGATTTAACTGCATAAAGCTAGCCGAAGCTATTAGCAAAAGTATTCTCACCTTCTACTAATTGTTTTGTCTTGCGCTTTATAAAATATTTTGTCAACTCATATTCGGTAGTGGCTAGTTAATTAACCGTTTTAAACAGAGATACTTATGTCATTTGTATTTCATTTTAATATCAGAGTTTTATATCAACAAAATATTCATAACAACGATCCTATCAAGTTCCAAGAAAAGTCAATCAAGAGAATTAAATTTCTTGAAATAGAAATTAAGGTTTGAAAAATAAAATAATAGAAAACAGAGCAGTTTCCGAATCCAAACAACCGGAAACTTGATAACGGTTTCTAGGTCCCCAGTTTATTTCTGAGTAAACCAAAAATCCTTTTTTGAGTGTACACATCAGCAAAGCATCTTTTTGCACGCTATCGTAAATTGTAGAGTAAGAATTTCCTTATCAAACCAAGCCGAAAACTTTCCTCGAAGTTTCCGTGTGGCCGGGGGATAAAAGTGTGATATGATGGCTTGAGTTTTATTGTCTCGGCTGGATTGCAACTCCCTTTATGGCTGGCACACTTCAGCTGGCTGATCCCGCCATTAATGCCTGCAAATTGTGCCCCGACACGCCAGCAAATTCAATACAGAATAGAAAAAAGTTGCTGGCAACTTAAACTCTCTGCTCGGCTCCATTTTGTTCGGGGAAGTTAGTTGGGCTGCTTTTATTTTTTACAGCCGCTGCTGGAAACTTTTCTCATTAGTCACTATTTTTAGCTGCAGTTTAATTGTTACACACTCGCAGGACGAAAGTTTCGCAGTCAGAGTGCGAGTACTCAAAGTTGTTTCAATTTTTTATTCCCCCGCTGGGGATTCAACCGTCGGTGGTGGGTGGCTGGCTGCCATTTGAGAAAGATTTGTGTAAACAAATTAAGCGTGCTGCCATTTCTTTTCTAACACCGAGCAGGTGCGAAATGAATATGGTGAAGTTACGGCCGACAGAATTAAAAGTTTCGGGCCCCAGTGGCAATTAAAGGTAATGCGTGTGTGTTGCCGTTGGCAGGGGCATTCCCCGTAATTACGCAAAGCGCGCCAGCAATGCCTTTAATTCAGACTCAAACGAGGACGCACAAAGCATTGACATGCAAGAATCCTGTTTTGGTGCAGGTCCTTCCGTAGAGGCATTCGCCTAATGGCCTGGTGAAATTTTATACATTGGCACGATGTACCTTTGGCTGAATCGCACTATGCAAGCTGCCGCCAGATAAATTCGTCAGCCCTTTTCGCCTCCGTCAGAAAGCTGGCTTTAATTAAGTGCATGCCTTGCTTGTGCTTCAATATGAAATCCTTTGTGCTGCCCGCGCCCGGAATTTCCTCGCACAACAAATTACAATGTACATTAACCCTAGACGAAATGACATATCCTTGCGGAGTCAACAGCTCCAAAGGTATTTTCGTATTAAATTACCCCAGCAAAAGATCTGCAACAGAAATGCACTTAATAAACTTATCAGATGGAGACAAGTCCTGTCTCATCACTTCTGCCAAATCGGCTTAACAATGGCATTCAGCTTGTCAGCAAATCATAAGGATCTGCAGTTGAGAGCAAAATGTAGTATAATGCAAATTACATTTTATTCAATCTTAAAGACCTCCCGATTTGCAATTTAAAGTTGAAAGTCAACTTTAAGCATCAAAAGTTGCAAATGGCAGCAGCTTCGGCGGATTTAATCTTTCTGCACTCCTTTTACAAATTTTTCAGTGTAGTGAAAAAAGCTAATTACTGCGACCGGATAGCGTGGGTTAATTACTTGCCATGGCTTTGACAGAATTTTTTTGCCTTCCTTTTTAACTAAGAAAACGTTTTTATTATTCCGAGCAACGCATTTATTGTTTAAAAAATGGGATGAAGGCTTAATGAACAAACGACGTAAAGACAAACTATACCAATTAAGTAGACTTACGAGCAAAACAATAGAAAAGTACATAATTTATGTTATCAACTATTTTTGGGTTCACTCTTTAGAACTATGTTGAACGTATACGACGAGTTAAGAAAGGGTGAATTGGATTTATTGTATGGGGTGAGGTATGTGCAGGTTCATTCGATAGATATCTGAGATATTTAGTGAGTTTCAGTTTTATTTGACACTATTTCAGAGGGATTCCAGTTCAGTTAAATTTAATTCGCTATGGCAATTATAATAGGTTCGGAAGTTTTCATGGTAAAACATTTTAGCTTACTAATATCTTAAAGTATAGCTTTGAAGCAAGAGTGCGGCTTACGCAAACTATGACTATTTAGTTCAAAACGCTTTTGAATGGCAAACGTATTAAAATTAAAAATACGTAGTAGATGAGACTTAAAGGAACGATGATTGATTTTTAAAGGACAAACTAAATATCAATAAATATTCAGGACTTCCTTTGGACAAAGGATTGGATTAACTTAGATATTTACAAATTAACCTTATTTCGTAATAAACACTTCAATCCTACGATATGGTACAAAACACTTAAAAGCTATAGCCTTACTTCTTACGTAGTTTGCATAAGTTAAGGGCGGCTGGGTGCAGTTGATCCACTTCTCGCAGTGATATATTGTTGAGTTTCCTTTTTAAGGCACAGACATTATGTACACCTGACAGTACTTAGGTCACTAGAGAGGGGGTTGGACAGATCTATGTCGCTGGCGGTTTGCCGTGCACTCGAAACCGATAGAGACACGTGTAGGTGGGCTGGCCGTGGTTCGTCTCGATGCGCAGTTCGACGATCTCGTACGGCCGTTTGATGTCCAGGTTCTGAACAGCAAAGTACTGGAGGGAGGCGCCGTTGTCCTCGAACTGATACTCCCCGAACAACACCGGTTCCTGGTCCTTTTCTTGCTCCAGTCCCTGAATAATCCAACAATTAGGTTAGGCTGTTACTGCTTGTTTTAAAGGTGATTTACTCTTACCCAAACTGTGAAGTTGCGGGGAGCCGAGTCTATCCTTCCAGTGGGGGACAGGCTCTTTGGTATGTGTTCCAGGGTGAAGCCAGTGACGTACACCAACGAGTTAAGCTTTAGCACTGTGGGGATGAGAACTATAAGAACTTTCTTTAGTGTGGGAAACAACTTGCGACTTGCCTAGGAATCCGGGGAATCCCTGGAAGGCCCAGCACTCCCCTGGCTGCACGTTGGGCGAGATGGCCACCCGCGGCGTGTTCGTGGGATACCAGAGAGGGATCCCGAACACCGAAATCTGCGCCGATTTCGTCTGGTAGCTCTCGGTGCAGCGCGTGGAGAGAATCTGGCCGCCCGCCGATTCCAGAGCGAAGTCCACCAGACCCGTCTTGTCGGCATCGTAAATGGCCAGCACCGTCTTGACTATCTGGCGCACCTCCTCCTCTCGAATGTGGCCCTTCAGCGCCTTGGTGCTCTCGTTGTGCTTCGCCTCCACGACCAGGAGCATCTCCCGCTTGAGCCGCTCGCTGATGTCGCTCATCAGCAGTATGCTAGAGCGCTCGATCTCGTCGCGGATGTTATTGTTAGTGCGCTTGTTCAGCTCCAGCAGCTGCTGCTCCAGGTAGTCCTTGGCCACGAACATACTGCGCACCCAGTTCTGCAGGTCAACGTCATCCAATTGGGCAGCGGCCCCGCCAGCGGTGGATTGTTTGAAGCCCAGAATTTCGACCAGCGAGAGCTTGATCTGTTTGTTGAGAAGAGCAAACTGCGAGTCGTTGAGCGCAGCCAGCTTGGTTTCGATCTCGGCCAGCAGCCCGCTGAAGCGACGATCCTGGGCCAGCTCGTGCTGCTGCATGCGCTCAAGCAGATCCTCCTGGCCGAGCTTCAGCTGGCTGATCGACTGGTGCAAATCGGCGTTCTCCGCCTGCTTGTCGGAGAGAGCCAACTTGATGAAGGCGATCTCCTTGTTCAGACGATCTATGTGGATTTCTGCGGGATTGGAGCCGGAGCTTTCTTTCGGCTCAAGCTGCTGCACCCGAAGACTAATGCGAGCGTCTACAAAATCAGCCAGTTGCGGAGCCAACAAGATTCGTTCCAGCAGGGCGTGCATATCTATTTTCTCCAGTTGAATTGTGAAGTGCGATTCGTGCAAGTGAAGCTCTGATTTAATGAGGCTCGTGATCTCCTCCAGGTTAGCTTGCGATAGTTTTGCCATATCCTGCCATCCAGACTTCTGTAGCTCCAGTTTCAGCTTAACAGCCAGATCAGCCAAATCCTCCTCGGTTAGCTGGGTTTTCTGTGAAATCTGCTGCAGGTTCTCCTTCATCAGCTGAACAATGAGTTGAACCTGTTGCGGCTGTAGTTGCTTCGATTGCTGCTGCATTTTCAGTTCCACCAACTGCTGCACGTAGCTGTTGACATGGTTCAATATGTTCTCGTATTCTTCTGCAGTCAAGGCTTTCTTTATATTGCTCTCGATGCTCTCCATGTTGATTTTGATGGCGTCGGCTTCCTGCTGGGCACTTCTGATGGAGGGCATCTCGATCCAACTCTTTAGGGATGATCCAGCACTGGACAAACGACTTTGCAGGGAACCGAAGAGCGCGAGTGGCAGCGGCAAAAGGGCTTCGGCTCGCTGAACATAAGCAATGCGTTGATCCTCCTGTAACAACAACCATCCTGGCCGAAGAAAAAACCAAACACAGCACTATTAGTTGGCAGTCCTTCTACATTTCCATTTCCCCACAACTGCGAATATTAAGTAGACTTAGGTAAGGGGGAACTCGTTTTTTTTTGGGGGTAATTCCAACATAAATGCAGAAGGATAGAGTTCGGTCCTGGCCAACTAATATTGCTTGTTTACGATTTACTTACCATTTAGCGAACTTCCAACAAATGGCAAATAAAACAAACTAATCTTTTTGTACTCGATGTTTTGTATGAAATTGTTTGCGATTTATTTTTTGTAGACAATTACAAAGCAAACAGTGAACAAATTACAATTAAACGTTGTTTGACAACAAGTAAATTTAGTTAGGCCATTCACCCAGTCGGATAAAGGCCCTTCTAATTGTTGGACAAAAATTAAGTTTACGTAAATGATTACAAAAAAATCTGCAATTCAAACAGCGGCGAGCTCTATCCTTCTCCCATCAGCCTGTGATGTTGCATTTTGTTGGGAATTGTGGGGGTTAGTGTGGTTGGTGGGATAAATGTAGAGTTTTTGTCTAGGCGCAAGGGTAAATGGGGGGGACGAAAAACTATACGATAGTTAAGAACGTTTCGAGCCCTGCAGGCGGACGTAACTCGGACAAAATGCTTTAGTTTGTACTTGAATTGTTCATAAAGAAAGTTTCTCATGTCTGTCGACATGAAAGGAGAGTTGGCCTCTCAACAAGATCCTATCAAATTAGCAACTGCTGCAGCAGTTCGACCACCAAACGGTAGCCTCCTTGCTCCAGGTGTTCCCTACACGCGCTCATAATAGACCTGATCGTCGGCCTGAAAGAGCTGGCGCCCCTTGTTGACCACGTTCTGGCCAATGGTTCTTAGATACAAAACATAGTCATCGGCCCAGTCCCGCACGCGCACCGCCTGCTCGGCGGCCTGGGAGCGCAGCGATTCATACTGGGCCTGGTTCAGGTAGTCGCTAACGTTGATCTTGGGCAACTCAGGTAGGGTGAATGTGTATTCGGTCAGGGATTTGGGTGGGAAAGGTTCATTGGGGTGTATGTAATAGAACAGACCTGCAAAGGCAAAGCAAATTAGGCGTTGGTCCTCAGCAGATGGCGAAAGTAAAATAAAATATGTCATCACGTGGCCACTAAATTCTGATCCGCGGGATTTAGCAAACGAATAAGCGATGGCGTCACGCCACTGTCAACGACCAGATCAGAGTATAAATAACCCCACTGAAGGTGATCTATTTGCATATAGCATAAGTTGTCGAACCGAAACAAGGTCACGCACACGATCGAACATATTTTACTTTACATCGTTGTAAATCGGACGTTGCTTTTTAGATCTACTCACCCGCCAGCAGCAGCAAAGGCAGCAAAATCAGCAAAAATATGAGGAACCGCTTTTTCGACTTGTTATCCGCATCCGAGGAGCGCAGCAACCACGTGTCCAGACTCAGAACCGATCCAATGAAGATGTACAAATAGCGCAGCAAACTCGCGAATCCTCCTCCAACGGCATTGCTTACTTTTCCCAGGAATCCGACCTCCTGACGCCTAGCGTAGTAGTTTTGGTAGGCATTCGTCTCGGTGGCCGAGATGTGGGTCACTCGAGTCCACACGGTGGTGACGGAGCTGACAACCAGCTGGATTAGGCGGATAAGCCACCAGCTCTGCTTCTGCTGCTGCCCAAAGGTGGCGTCCAGTTCGTCTGCGGAGTCGTAGTTCGCGTGCTGGACATACTTTGACTGGTAGCGACGCCGAATGAACTCCTCCTGGTCGGGATTCTGCTGGACCATGTAGTTAACGCGCTCGTCGTGGTTTCCTAGGCTCCGCCTGGACATGTTGGGCATGGCCACGATGCCCGGGGCCAATTGGCGGCGGTGGGGGGGACAGCTCCGAGTAGGTGTAGTCCGTCTTGGGAGTTTTGCTGGAAGAAAAAAAATTATTCGGTTGGGCTCCAAGGATTAAGGATATTCCACTCACTTCCAGTACTCGCCGGCATCCCTGTATTCGATGTAGGCCAGGTAATCGCTGACATTCCCCGAACTAAGGTTTCCGTTGGAGTGATTCAGCTTCTCCTGGGCGGAGTTCAGCGTGTTCTGTGTGGTCTCCAGCTGGCTTCTGTTCCGCGGCGTCGATGTGGCTCCTCCCGATCGCTTGGTGAAGGTGGACGTGACCGTGGTCGTGGACGAGGTGTGCTTGCGTTTGGCCTCCGGGGTCATGTCGTCGCTCGAGTAGTCCGAGGTCAACTGGGCGAACGCCTTACTCCGGGACTGCTTACTGCTGCTTGATTCCACTATATGCTCCTCCACTATCGTTCTGAAAGCAAGGGATGTAGATAGTCGTCAATAAGATTGGGTGGAAATATGTTAGTGAGTAAGCCCCCGATAACGTGCTCGAAATCTTTTCCAACTGCCAGTACAGCGAATCAAAACAAAAATACAAAAATATGCTTAGAAACGACGTTGACCTTCACTGGCTACTGCCTGTTAGCCATGCTCGTTTTTGTGGCTAAAACGTGAAAACGAATCTGTGATGGTCGCTGTGGAACTCGGAATGTCGTCATCAAAAGTGTCGCGCTGATCAGACGCTCTCTTGAATTCGGCGCCAAAATCCAACGAAGCTCGACGGAATACCGCACCCTGTATGTGGATTTGCCTTCGTTTTCTGCCCGTTTCGAAATTGAAAATCGCGCCGAATGTGAATAACAAGGAGATGACGTCATGGCAGCAAACACGCAGCGTACAGACCGACACTATGAATGTGTGTTGCTTTACAGTAGAACTTCCCTTTCAGATTTCTATAGAAGTAGTTACGAAATGTCTTGACGATGTTTCGAGTTTTGCAAATTTGCAAAGGTTTTGGAAATCTTTATTTAAATTTCTTAATCTTAGAGATTCTTGGTTGCAAATATTAATCAGCCAACTTAAAATCTGTTAATAGCAGATGGTATTTCGGGTTTAAGCTGTTCACTGTATTTTGACGCGATTGTTTTATTAACATCTCTTGTCTCACGTGTCCAGAAACATATTTTGACTTCCTCATAACCCATATAAATTTAGCTACTTCTGTAGGTTCCTGGCAGTTAGGAGTTCGAGTTTTAGGGGTTCGTATCTTATTCTATTTCGGGATTTAGTCCCAGACACTTACTGCACATTGGGGGCCGCCGACTTCTTCTTGGGGTGTTGCACATGTCCCTCCTCTCCGGCATCGCTCGACCTCAAGAAGGGGGTCTTGGAACGCGACCGCCGACGCGTTTCTATCTGGTACGTATCTCCGCTCATGATTAGATACTACACAAAGTGCTTGGGCCCTGCGAAGAACACGAATAATTAACATGGGCCTCGATTTATTTGGAATAAACATTAAACCCGTCTGTGTCTGTGACCGTGAGCGTGCGAGTGTGTGCGTACTAGGCGTGGATTGTTTACAATTGGGTAGCTGGAAAACATTAATGGGCTTCACTTTACTTTTTACTTTAATGCTCGAGTGCTTTTTGGATCGAGCTTTCCTCCCAACATAATGCCGCATTATGCAATGTGCGATGCGTGTGGAAATGAGCGCAGTGCCCGGTTTTTAATTAGAATGCAATGGGGAGGTAAGTAGGCAGCGCATAAAGACCGCATCTAAAAATAGGACGGAGCATTTTCGGATTGCGAATTGCTTGCCAGTGACCATGGAAATACTGGTGGACTGTTTGGCCGATTCAATGGGGGAGAATCGCCGAAAACGACGCCCGACCTTTTGAGCATAGTTTTCATGGGGCGGGGAGGAGGTACAGGGTGCTCTGGCTAGCCACGCCATTCACAAACAACGCGCGGTAATCAATAGAAGTGGATTGCCCAAAATGGGTTCGCAGCACAGGCGCAAACATTTGGTGTTTCGGTGAAATGGAAACCCAAACAAGTTTTCCGCAGCTGCGTCATAACGTAGCTGTAAAATTGAAGCACGCACACACACAAACATACACACACACACAATTACGACTGGGTAATGCAAAGTATTTGGCCAGCTCGCAAATAAATAAGGCACATACTTTATAATATTTCTCGTTCTTTCTCAGTAAATTCCTTGGATTTATTTTACTGTATATGCGGTTTGTTTGCAAGCGCCGCGACGGTTTTAAAAATAGCCTCCACTGGCGCAACGACAAATCACGTCTTTCCCGAGCGGCGAAAAATTTCGAATAAATAGTGGAGGGGGACACATTGAGGCTTTTATTTCTTATCGATGTTTAAATAGTCGATTGCTTAACACGATTATCGATAGGTGCTGGTGGGAAGGCCCGTCGTAGTCGTCCTCCACGCAGCCACTTCAAAATGTTGATGCGAATTGCTATTAAAGAGCGAACTTGATGTAAACGACTTGTAATCAGATCGACAAAATTCCAATTACCAGAAAATATCAACATTTATCAACAACCACACAGAATACAAAGTGCACTATTTAATAATTATAAACCTTTTCCAAATATTTTCTAGCGAGAAGTAGTCGAAGTCGAACTAAAGTTGATGTTGTTGAAGCGTATGCAGAAACGTCTTAAAAATCTTCTAGAAATTATGACTTCTTTGAACCCTTATTTTTAAATTAAATTAACTGAGCAATTTAATTTTTGTTTTATTACAGCCCAAAAACTAAGCACAAATTAAGTCAGCCTGCGCACTTCAAATATGGGATTTTTCTTTGGAACCATTTGTATAAATTGTTTATGGTGTGTAATTAAATTATGTTAAATTAAGCAACAAATATGTAAACACTAATCGCGTACACGGTATTTGTTTTCGATTGCAATATAACTTAAGCCGCGACTCAAACCTGTCGATATTAACCTTGGAATACTTGACAACTCTGAAGCATATTTCAACCAAAAAACCACAACAAATCAAGAGGTGTTTTGTTGCCATTTCCTTTGCAAAATCATCAAATATGATAGAAATAACGTGTAATGATCGTCTTGGCAAAAAGGTAATGTGTGCCTGAAGGCAACCGACAATAAACTTATTAATCCAACTTCTAATACGCAGGTCCGCGTTAAGTGCAATCCCGACGACACAATCGGCGACCTCAAGAAACTCATAGCGGCACAAACGGGCACAAAGCACGAGAAGATTGTCCTTAAAAAGTGGTACACAATCTACAAGGATCCCATTCGTCTATCCGACTGTAATACTAATTATTTCCAAAACTTAAACTCTATTCTCTAATTGAATCTCTTTATCAACTTTTTTAGATGAAATCCACGATGGCATGAATCTAGAACTCTACTACCAATAAATTTGCGAGGGAAGGGTTTCTTTACCGTAGATGTCCAAATTTTATAGCTTCTTTGATAAATACATATATGAATTTTCAAATAAAGTACCTTATGGTTATGTTATTATTTCACAGGGGTAGGCATAGTAAGGTAAAAGGGGCCTAACTAAATCTGTTCACAAAGAAATGGGAAAATTAAAAAAGAATTGTTGTTTGAAAAGTTTTTGATACCTCAGTAAAGTTAACGATGAATATTAAATATTGAATTTTTCATTTAAATTTGCTAATGATTTCAAATATATGTAGATAATACCTAAAATGAACAGTCGTAGACTACGACTCGTAGTCTTGTCTTGCCTTAAGAATATACATATTTGAATTTAAAAGGATATTAGTAAAAATAATGATAACTGCTACAAATAAAATAAAACTATCCAACTTAATTATCATTCTTTCACGTTAATCCCTCTTTTAGGTACGCCCCTGTGGCATTTGGTGTTATTCCACCTATTGTTGTGGCGTTGCCAGATCGTGGCACTGGCGTCCGGGCTAACAATAACAAAAATTGGAAACTGCAGATTAAATATTCCGCGAAATGTCTATGATTCCTTTTTTTCCCACGCTCAAGGTATCCGTGGCAAATCGGTACTGGTTGGACATGGCTCCTGCCTCCGTCAGCGAAGAAGCGCAAACTCGTAGATACGAAGACGAGCGCAGCAATTGGGTGAGTTTCTTCAGAACCCTCGATTTCTCAATAACTTTTAATATTTTTACTTCACCTGCAGCGGGAGTCACTCAAAACGGCAGGAACAGACCTGCAGCCGCTAGGCAAGATGCTCACCATTCCTGGAATAGAAACCGACGACGAGGATGGTAAGTGGTGAAGAAAATTTCTGGGATTAGCAGTTGAACCACCTATCCCTTTTTGTCCAGCCAACGACGACAGCGAGGACACCGATAGTCACGATGAGGAGGACGACGAGACCAACGATCGCGTCATTCCGGTCACCCAGGACTTTTACTCCGCCGACGACATACAGATGAACGACGAGACTTCGCCCACAGCTCCCTGAATACGGGTTAGCATTATTTACGCTCGCCGTACTTGGATTTATAATGCTCTCCGTTTGGTGGATACACAATTATTTATTTTCGCGTCTTGTTCCCTTTACAAACTGTAACAAGTGTCGGATACTTTAGGCTTAAATAAATTAAAACATAGTAAGCAAGGTGGCTGGAGAAGTCTCCACTACAAATTTGCGGGGGCTTTGCTCACTAGCCAAGGACATCAGAGGACGATTTGGGATTTTCGGGAGGGCCCTACTTGTGCAGCGCCGCTGTCTCCAGCTTGGGTGCCGGCTTGGAAGCCAGACCCGAGAGCAGTTTCTTGATCTCAGCGATGGCCCGGCCGGGATTGAGACCCTTGGGGCAGGTGCGCGTGCAGTTCATGATCGTGTGGCACCGGTAGACGCTGAAGGGATCCTTGAGCTTGCTGAGCCGCTCGGCGGAGTTCTCATCGCGCGAGTCGATGATCCAGCGGTAGGCCTGCATCAGCACGGCGGGGCCCAGGTACTTCTCGGCGTTCCACCAGTACGAAGGGCACGAGGTGGAGCAACAGGCGCACAAGATGCACTCGTACAGGCCGTCCAGCTTGGAGCGGTCCTCAACGGACTGCAAGTATTGGGCCCTGCCCTTCTGCTCGCCAGCCTCGTTCCTGAGGGAAATATTGCGATTAGTTTTGATAGCTCCTCATAGGATCACTTCCACTCACTTGCGCTGCAGCCATGGCTGAATGTTGCGGTACTGCTCGTAGAAGTTGTTCATGTCCGGCACCAGATCGCGCACCACATACATGTGGGGCAGAGGGTACACCTTCAGCGACTTGGAGGTGTTGATGTCGATCTTGCTGATGCAGGCCAGCGTGTTGGTGCCGCCGATGTTCATGGCGCAAGAGCCGCAGATGCCCTCGCGGCAGGAGCGTCGGAAGGTCAGGGTGGGGTCCACCTCGTTCTTGATCTTGATCAAGGCGTCCAGCACCATGGGACCGCACTCGCGCAGGTCCACCTCGTAGGTCTGCATATAGGGCTTCTCGCCGGCGTTGTCCGGGTTCCAGCGGTAGATCTCGAACTTCTTGATCTGCGGCTCCTGGGCCTCCTTGGGCTGCGCCTGCTGCTCCAGCTGGGCGGTGCCATTGCTAATGGATCGAAGCTAGAAGACCGGGATTAAGAATTTAACAGGTGATCACGCTACATCAATTTTTTATCCAACCGTCTTGTGCAAAATCGTTTACATAACAACCAATGATTGTTGGCAATTTTTCCCAATTACGACGCTTCAGCTTGCATGTTTTGTGTTTCTCTATCTCGTCCGGACCCCCGATATCCGCCTTATATAACTACTGCACGGGCCCAAAAGCCGCCCCCCGCCCCACAAATTCTGGCCAAAAACCCATGGACCGCTTTTCCGCCTCCGCTCACCTGGTTTCTGGCCACCAGCGATCCAACGCGGCTCAGGATTTGTCTGGTTTCGCTTGCCAACATTTTCGTCGCTGTTTCTGCTGCAATTGAAACGGCACTGCGTTTGCAATTATTGATTTGCTAAGAGCAAATTGAGTGTTTTTCTTATTTTCGTACAAAAAGTGCACGAACTGGTAGTGCGACCGTGGCAAAACCAATAATTTGCGAAAACGTACTAAAAAACACACAAGGAAAGAAACGCAGACTGGGCACACATTATTAAACCGCGAAGCTGCCGTTTTTTTTGAATACAGATTACCACTGTGGAGCTGGCTCATTCAAGTTTTATCTGTCGGTAATAGAATATGTATTGGCGACTTCAATCATAAAACATATTTATATTTCGTGAAATTATTAATCTTAAGAACAAATTATATTTTCCAAGGGGAACGTTTGCTTCACGTTAGTTAGGTTGGTATAAACTGCATCCATTACATAGAAATTGCAAGAAATTAGCCTCTATCGATAATCTGAACTAACGCAATTGCAATTCCTTGTTAAATCGGTGTTGGTAGGTATAATATAATATTTACCACAGAACTCCGGTTTGTTTGTGTATGGAATTTTTTTTCGGAATTGGAGAAATCTCTACGTTTACGGGTACTTGCCAAGATCCTGGGCTAACTATTATGTAAAACTTTTTAAATGGCGTTTGGCGAACCCCGAGACAACAGCACGCCGAGTTTGTCAATTGTTCAGTGACCTTTTGTTGTTGGGAAAACTTTTGCGGACTTTTCCTTCACCACCTTTCTCATTCGCACCTAGGAGGTGGAAAACCCCGAGTGAAAGTAAAAGGTAAGAGGGGTCTCCAGTTTGCTTTATGAGCCGCTGCCTGCGAAAAAAGCGGCAAAGAAACTTTTTCAATGTTAAAGCAAACAGTGGCAGCCACTAAAGTTGCCACCGAAGGCGGGTTTCCATTCTCAACCAGCCACAACTCCTGGCCCGCCTATTAAAAGCAAATAAAAACAACGAGCGCGAAACTTAAATAAAACCGTTCGAGGAGGGAGAGCGGAGGATTTTATTTGTGTACTCTGCTTTTATTCAACAACAGCATAAGAAGCGAAAGTGAGGTCATAACAAAGGGCCTTAGATTTATCTCGCAGACACATAAAGAAAAAGGGAGTGATAATACTTGAATTGCCTTATTATGATTGAGTTCTTCGAATCTTTTATTTGTGTTTAGAACTGTACTCTGTTTTTATACGATCATTAGCCTATTAAATTACAATGTTTGTCTCCAGCAAAGTAAATATATTTTTCCTCTGTGCAGTCAGGGAATGGTTTTGATTTCAATTTAAGAGCTGCTAATGCAAATGCGAATGTCTGGGCGAAGTTTGGTAATTAATCAATGGCCGACAAGCTTGTTTCCCAACTGTTGCCTACTTTTGCGAGCCGAGAAAGATGGCCTGTTCAATGAGGCTCGAAGTAACTAAGCCCCTAAACGAATGGCTTATGGGCCGGAATGAGCGTCTACTTGGTAAATTTTTGGTCTTCGCTTAGTTTTCCGCCCTTTAACTTTATTTGCGTGTGCCGTTTTCGCAGTGACGTAGGCCCACGCAACAGATACACACCGCATTGTTTGCTTTAAATCTTAACGTGTTGGAGCCCTTGGCCGAATATCCGGCCACTCAATGATTTCGGCTTAACTGCGGAAAAATGATCGATTTGTTGATATACCCACCATTTATTTGCCATTCGTTCCTGTGCGGGTGTGTGGGTGTAAAGAGATTGTATAACTTCGCTAACAATAGACGCAAGCGGCACAAAAATAGCAATTTTATTCGCACATTTGTCTGGCTACAAGTCTGTTAGTCGTGATAGGGAGTGAGCCATGGTATCCGTGCTAACTGTGTGACAATATTGTCAAAGTTTTGTGTATTAAACCGACATTCATAGTACGTCATTTCCCTGGGGTGCCATAAAAAATAGACATCCACTTCGCAAAGTGCGACAGACGCGTCCCCCCATGTAATTCAATACTTGCGCTTCGGTGTGGGTGAAATGCTGTTTGTGTGTGTGTGTGTGTGCGACCACTTGACGCACTTTTGTTACATGTTTCGATGAATTATTTATGGACAAATCCCCGCCAAAAACATTGATGGGCGCTCGTTATATACTTGACACCCAATACCCTATTAAAACACTCGGAAATCGATGAAAATTAACTCCTATTGCCAACAATTGGCTGAAATAATCTGGGAAATTCAAAATCTGCGAGGATATATTACCGTTTTTCAGTACGAGGTTTGCTTTTATCAAAGAGCGGAAAAGGTCCTTTTTTTGTAAATTGGATTGGAAAAGTTAATTTTACGCATATTTTTGTTTATATTTACGTAGCCTAAAGCCAAAGTAAATTTTATAATTCGAAGTTTTTGTCTGGTGCGTAAAAAATGTTTTTGAAGAGAAGTGTTGTCCAAAGGTAATTTATTTTATTTCCAGCCTTTTCTAAAATACTTCGCTTTTGTATCATGGAAAAAGATTTGGAGAGACTTAAGGATAAGTATATTACAGGCCCGTATTGAGGGTAAAATCATTTCGTGGGACGAAATTTTTGTGTTTTCACTTTATTTGTTCCGAACGCTGGCAAATTTTAAAGCTCATTCTCCGGTGAGGCAGACGAAGCCTGAGAATTCAAGCACCTGACTGCAAGCAAAAGGAAGCAAGTTCAAAGAACTGTTGCCTGGGGCAATCCAGCACAGTCCGGCTTGCATTTCCCACAGAAGAAATTGTTGATGGACGCTTTTTAATTCAAATCAACTCGAGGGCTGTTGAAATTCGAGAAAGGTACGGTACGGAGCCTCGGAGATTGTCGAGATGCCGGCGAAACTATTTATCAACCTGATAGCGACAGGGCCGTTGACAGCGACAAAGATGTCACGCGGCTCAGAGCAAACTCAAACAAGTTATCAAAAGCGCATCAAGCGCGACAGTTCGAGAGGCGTCCCATTGTTGTAGTTTCCTCTTTTTTCTGGTCCTCGAGGCACGCACAGGACGATATCTCGGATGGCGGCACGTAGCACAGACTTCCATTATTGCTCCTGCCGCCGCCGATACTGTTGTTCCCGCACTTATATTGTCGGTTGCCAGACACGAGTGGCATAAATGAAGCCGTCGGCCGTTGAAGGTCCACAAAATCAAATGAGGATATCTTTAATACCAAGGGCGAAAATGGGTAAATGTGCTAAGAATCGGCACAGGGATGTGTGCGAATAAAGCGGAACAGCTTAGACTACAACCGGCTTCAGGTATCTATGACAACGTAGTCAAACATTTGCTACTGATTGAGACATTTATAATAAGTAAGGATTATATTATATATAGCTATTATAGTTTCTTTGCTTCCTTTTCCTATTAATTGGAAAAATAAACTTTATATTCATTAAGTAATACTAAAACACAATACTTACAATAATACATTCCGAGGAAATGGCATTAATATTTTTATTTCCTTATTTTTGGTTTGATACAAAGGGCTACGTGCTTGTCGGTGTTTTCATATCTGCTTTCTGATTCCTTGAACTAAGCTTCCCGGTCCAAGCAGCCTCGTCCTTGACGAGCATCTCGGGGTGGGCGTAAATAATTTAACTAATTTGCCCGACTGCGAAGAATGTATTTATGAGTAGCGTACTGCCAGTGGGTCAAAGATAACTGCTCGCCAGTCAACCTTGGCCAGGCTGGGTATTTGGCCAGGCCAAACAACTCGTAGGCCTGGCCAATATTTGTACATTTAATGGCCGCCGGCCTGCCTTGATTAAATAAGCAAACAGGGCGCCTAGCCCACGACGCACAACACAATCAAATGCGATATTTACACAATATTTGTTTACGAGCAAGGGTCCTGGCTAATCAAACAACCTTGGAGGGGCTGGGGCTGGGGCTCCTTGGAAGGACGTTGGGACGACTCTCCGAATGATGTTAATGCGATTTTCATGCGATAAGCGTCGCATTAGCGCAATAAGCTACAAATAATCAGCCGGCTGACAGGCATCGCCGTCACACCTGGGCACAATCCGCAATCAGACTGCCGTCCCATAAAATCAGAAGGCCCACAATAGCACGCCACCTTCAACTTTCTACGAGATGGCTTTAACGCGGCTGCTGAGAAGTCGGGAGTTCTCCGAGCAAAATCAGCCAGGCGAGAAGGCCGGAGCCCGTTTATTAACTTACCCGGACAGGTTGCTTAAACTGCCGGAGTGCTTATGCAAATGTATGTAAAGTGTTGTAGTCGCCCAACAGAGGCGAGAGCCAACGCAAATCCTCCAAATGAAGTGAGAAAATAAAATTAAAACTTACACACTCAGTTTCAACGCCTTTCCTATCCCATTGCCAATCCTCCACCCACTTTGCTTCTGTGTGGAGTAAAGCGATAAATTCCAGCCAGTCAAAACCAGAAAGGCAGAGCTGGGAAAGGTACGTTTTTTCCGGCCAACAAGTTTTTGCTGGCTTGGCAGAAGGCTATCTACTTTGAACTGCGAGAAGGTGACGCGACAGAAAACATTGTTTTTAAGGGTTTTCTTACTTAGTTCGTAATGATTTATTCTGGATGTAATGAACAAAATAAAAGGCAAAAGTCTTTGGGTAATAATACGCTTTAGTCGTGAAACACACAAGCAATTTGTATTCTTAATTACCATATATTTTATTAGCTCTAAAAATTGTATTCTTAAAATAAGATAAAAGGAAATAACATATTTCACAGAAAGGCCTCTCTATAATGTAGATGTTTCAAAGCTTTCAGGCTTCAAGTGAAAGCAATCCCACTGTTCGATGCCTAGGTACAATTACCGAGAAACCCGTACTTCCCATCGCTGCGAAGAGCAAAGTCGGATTCCACAGAGGTGTGCAGGCAAAGAGGTAAACAAAATGTAAATTGGTTTCGGTTTCCAATTCCGTTTTTTCCAATGCCGCTCAATGCCGACGGATATAGCAGATGGTGCTACCGACGTTCAATGCACCCGATATGGCGATGGGTGGTTCTCCCTCCAGTCATAGAACCCATTAGGGCTCAAAGGCGAACGCCATTGAACTTGCCACCTCAAGGTGGCAAGTGGCGTTGCAGGCGAGCTGTGGGCTTCGACCGGGCTTTCCCTATTAATGGCGTTCCGTCGCCGGGCCATTAATTAATCCAATTATCGGGCGATTAACGTCCGAATTGAACATCAAGTATCCGCCATGTGGCGCCGTCTGACAGCAAATAATAAGAATTTTAATTGCAGCGAGACGCTGCTGAACGCCATGCCAAAATCGATTAATTGTGCACTGCGGATGCGTTGCAGGCATTTAATTGCTTCCGCAACCCGGAGATCGCAACAAAAGCTGACTCGGCCAAATGCAAATTCGCTTGGCCAGGGGACACGCACCATGCGGGTTTGCCAGGGCACTTTTCACTTTTCACTTCGAAACTTAATCAGAAAACAATTGCATGAAATTGTGCTCAGCAAAGCGAGAAATTAGTTTTTTAGTGCCACGAAATGCTCTCTGCGGGGCTGCATTTGCCGGATGTCGCAGGCTTGCAGATGACAACATTGCCAACATTTGCCAGTTGCCCAGGACTCAGTCGACTCCTGGCGATGTGCTCGCACAATTTCATGGTCCTGTCTTGTCAACCCTGCCACCCCCTTGTGTTTGCTCTGGGACTTTTGTTGTCCGACACGATGTCTTGATTTTCAAGAGACTTAATTATTAAAGCAGTCCCGGGCAACCGAGAAACCCTTCTGCGTTTCGGCCAGCTTGAGCCGGGCTGCCTGCCGAACTGAATGCCTAATTATGAGCCATGAACCAGTCTGGCTGAGCAACAGCTGCCGAAAGCGACCGAGAACGGGGACAACTCGCAGCGACGACGAGTTTGTTGGCTAAAAGTTAATTTTAAGCACACATTTCACTGAGCTCATTAAGCACACAGTTTTCCCATTTCCACCGCCCCGCCGCCATTCGCCCACAATTGCGCTCCGTAAATCGCGCGGATAATCAAGTTTTTGGTCGAATGCAAATGACAGAGACTCCATTGCGTCTATTAGCATTTGATTTGCTGGGATTTGCCGAATTGACGGGACTGTTATTACCCCAACGTTTGTGTTTACATTGCGACACTTTCAGCATGGTGAGTATTTTCTTGGAAAATTTGACAGTCTGGACGGCGTTAAGACCCTTAGCTATTTCTGACTATTAACTTTTTGGCAGAAGAACAACTGATTAACGTTGGATTTAATGGGTTGAAGCGTTTAAGAGTTGTTTTCTTGAGCTGTACATAAAAGCAGATCAAAGATTGTCATCATCAGATCAAAGATTGTCATCAAAGATTGTAGATTTCGGAATACAAAGTTTCAACTTAAGTGCTTTGGCATTAAACGAATGTTAAGTTTGCAATACAATTGAATCTAATCTTAAATGTAAGTACTTCATTCATACATAATGATGGTAGAACACATTTATTACTTGCTTTAAATTTTCAGAGTTGGGTTGCACTTAATTGCTTGTCTCAGCCTTGTAAACAATTATTGAGCACAGATGCCCACAAATATCGACATACATATACAAACACATAGGCAGATATCAATATCTGGAAGGAACAAGCGTAAAGAGCAACTTATGCTGCCCCCAAATGTGTGCTACAGTTCACCACCGGGGATGAGGGAGTTCTGTGGATCTTTGACCTACGGAATATGCGAGTGCCTTATTAGCTAGTCATAACATGGCCATAACACAGGAACTCCGCCTGCATGCACGTGTGTTAGCCCATTTATCGGCTAATCAAATTACACGGCCATAATACGCAAACATTTGCATGGAGCGGGGCAGCTTTAACAGGCAATTTGCGTTAAACGCTGATTGAATAACCATTAATGCAACTAAAGAGCATTGCAGCAGGGGTACACACATGCGACGTCCGATGGTAATGACATCAGCAGGTGGGGCGAAAGTGCAATCAGGCCATAAACACGTTCCAACGGCTCTGGCCAGCGAACTCACTGAGTGACTGACTTTTAAAGGGACAGCGAGAGGTGAAGGGAATGGGAAAGGAAGGGGGAGGGATGGGCGCCTAAGTCCACGTCGAGGATTGGAACACATCGCTGTCGGGTCGATCGACGTGCAACAGCATATTCTGCTAATGGCCAAGACAGGAAGACAGGAAGCGCCATTAGAACGGGAGGTATGTTAGAGTACACAATGCGTTGAGGACGGAGGGGAAGTGCATTAAGCCCGCGGAGTCCGTCATTAAGTCGTCGAGCTCTTTAACGCCAGCCGCGCCCACCAGCGGAGTTTATTAAGAACGCATTTATCATAATTACCGACGGGTGCTGTCCTGTCTGCCTGTCTGCCTGATGGAACAGGACTGCCATCGCCATCGCCATCGCCATGTGATGACAAATTCAACAGGCAAAGCGGCCGTAAAATTCCAGGAATTTCATTGCGGGATGGCCGCCCGAAAAAATGTCTATGATGGTCCTGTCGACGTGGGGCGAGCTCATAAAAAATGCGGCAGGCAGACACCATGAAAACCAAAAGAACAGAGCACCGGAAAAAACAATTTATTATTTCCATCATATCAGCTTAATTACAATTCAACAACAAGAAATGGCGTTACTCATAAGCTATTCAAAACAGTCAAAGTTCAAGACATATATAAACTATTATGTGCTTGTTATTATTAAAAACAGCAGAAACTTTGTGCATGCTATTAGCTCAATGAAAAAGTTTTCCATCGCTCACAATTCGGCTGTTGTTCCAAACTCCTGCCCCCATAATCGCTTGTCTGTTTGCAACACGATTGAAGTCCATTCAATCTCCAGCAGACGAGCGGGGATACAGTTTTTCCTCACTGTGCAGCCACTGCAAAAGGAAAAGCGAAGAATTTATACGCGTTGGGACTGAAACTGGGAATGATTCATGCGGAAGTAAAGGCACTCGAGAGTGCCGTAAATATTGTGGCAGCGACCACAACAACAGATTCGAGCGGAAGCCCGGAAAAAGTGTGAAACACAGGCGGAAAACAAAAGGAAAGCTTTGCATTTTCGCACCTGTTCAGGTGCTGCTCACACGAGTGAATCGCTTGATTCATTCGCTGGTAGTGACAAACCGTCAGTAAATGTCCAAATGTCCAAATGTCCGAAAGTGCGGGCTCCCTCCTCGAACTCACCTGCGATATTTTACTTGCAGTTTCGCCGCTGTTGCTCTGCATTATTTAATTGACACGTTGATTGTTTCGCATTGCGATTCCATTTTATGTGCAATTTCAGGCAAGTGGATGATGGAGCGCTGCCGGGGGGCGGTTGTGGGTGGTCGCCAGTCCGACTGCCGAACGGACGGACAGTTGCCTGTTGAAGTGCTCCCCACAGCGCCGACTCACCAAAACAGCGCTCAACAGTTTGTTGCTCCACAGATAAGCGGAGAGCGGGCAACAAATGTTGCCGAAACATGCTGGCTGGGCTACGTTGAATATTCGAGTGAATAAATTAAAAATGCGTTGTCCTCATCCATAGCTTAAGGCCTGGCACAGGACGCTTTAACTTTAGTCAATAGTGTGCAAAGAAATAAAGAAAAACAGATGAATCGGATCCACCCGTTCTTGGCAATTGAAACAGTCTCTAAATAGTGAAAAGCTAGTACAGTTGAATATACATACTTGTTCAAAAGCAGAAATATTCATTTTGGTAGTGTAGCAAGCAGCCCTATGTACATATACCAATTATTAAGCACTGCTTGATAAGCAGTTAACGTTATTGTATATTGCTTAAGTTAAGTCATCCTTTATGTCCCCCTTACTCCTTTAAGAAACACCATGTAAACCCATCTCTAAGTATGTACGTCTCTCTCTTGCACAAACGAGATTGTGAAATAGGCTAAGCATTAACAGAGATGATGAAATAAAGATCACTTTTGCTGCGACCACTGAAGAGAAAACGCCCTGATTGTATCACTACAGTAGCTAACAATATAAAGTTCGTGGGTACCTACTTTAAACTTTGCTAATAATCTTATAAGAGGCGGAAAACTTAAACATAATAACGGATGTAGGTTTTGTTTGAAAATTAGTTCTTAATTCTAGTTTTATTTAAAGCTTTCAGTGGTGCGAGTATACTGATAAAGTATACTGAGTATAATAATAAAAAAGAATCTGAGTTAGTGAGTTAAAATTTTATGGGTACTGTGGATCAGTGTTTAAAAAACTGCAGTCGAATTAGCAGAAGTCGCAAAATATAAGCTATTCGGTGCTTCGACTGTTTGCAATATTCTAAAAGTAGCAATTGCTTCTGCTTCTGCTTTTGAAAAAATTAGAAGTCGCAGTCGAAGCATAGCACAAACTTATGAAAGCAACGAAAAGCAAAAATCATCAGCAGGCCTCGCTTTTCGTTTTCTTGCATACTGGAGTAGATTGACTTATTGCCGTTGCCTAAATAGACACACACTTTGCTTTTAGGATATTCAAGTTGTTTAAGGTTATTTTATACAACGATCTTCTAGAAATTACAATTTTACCAAGACTGACACATCGGGTTATATGATATATTTTCAGCTTGTTTTTTCGCGAACTACCCACTGTGCGGAGGATTTTTCAAACTTGTTGCTAAAAAAACCCGCCAAAACACGTGAATGGGAGTGGAGGGGGAGAGGGGTGAGGGGTGAAACAACAACAAGGCCAAAAATACCGCAGCCGTCAACACTGCAGTCATCGGCAATGAGTAAGTTTCAACAATCCGCCCAGCGAGAAGGGGAGGGGGGTGGTGCCAGAACCCACCACGCCCCCTCCCCCACGGCCTCCTCCGGGAAACTCACCTGTGAGGCGCAGGACAGGAGCGTGGTGAAGAGCAGCCAACTCGGAAATCGGAAATCGGCCAAACAGTTGCGACGCGACTACCAAATGATTCGGACGCGACGGCGATTCAGCGGAAGTTCGGAACTGAGATGTTTACTCAAAAACTGTATACACCAAGTGCTTGAAGAAGTTTTAAAAAATTGCTTGTTTTCGAAATCCGGTGTTGAGTCAGTTCGATTTTAAATTTGGCTCAATTCCTGTGATTCGCGTTAATCGAATATCCAATAGTTATTTTACGGTTGAGTCTTAAAAACCAGGACTTGAGTTTCACGACTTGGAAAGATCTAATTTCGCGCTGTTTGAGCTTCTGAAACTTTGTGTTTCGGTTCGACCTCCCGTTTATCCCATTACTTGCATCTTCTGATACTTTTCTCCACTCAGGGGATGCGTAAGTATTTGATTCAGTTTGATTGCTCACACAATGACCAAGCTAAATGGCCAAGTTTTCCCCTTGGAAACGACTGCAGTGGAAAGTTAAATCACATTTATTGCGGCTCAAACTTGTGCCTTCGGTCGGCTGCTTAATTAAAAACTAAGTTTGAAACCCTGAAGAGGAAATTACTTGAAACATCTGTTTCCTGAGCGTTTTCAAAACTTGCTCAACTCGTTTCCTAATGTTTGTCTAAAGGGAATCTTTGTTACGAGCTCTAATTGCATTTGGCAAGTGGAAGAAACCTAAATGGTCGAAACCTACATACTCGTAGACGGACTGCCATTTGCTGAACACGTCCGATAGTGGATTCTTATCGCCTCGGCCCACGCAGCAATCGACAATATCGGTCTTATCTCCCGTGGGCTTTTGTCACAATTTACGTGCAGCCAGCGAGCGAGAGACACGTCAGAAAACGTGGCATACATTGAGGCGCCTCCGTTGGCACGGTGGCGTATGCTTAATTATTCATATGCAGACTGATGGCCCCTCTCGGTGTCTTTCTTTCGAGCAGACACTTGTGTTATTGTGTTCGTGCAGTCGCTCCGCTGCCGAAAGACACTGCACTTCCGATGGAGTGATAGATGTTATGTTTTTCCATTGACGCAGAAGTAAATACGCAGTCGCTCTATATTACAGACATAGATAGGGATACTGGTGCAGTGGACTAGTAAACATTATCCACCCGGAGATCGTGCGTTTGCATGCTATGCGATCTGGGTGTTGGCGTTCTGGGAAATCAGTTTGCCCATTGACAGCGCATTAGGCATTCGCCGAGTGTGCGGAGTAATCTATTGTTATCTGGGAGAACTATTGTTAGATTAGTAGGTACCCTACAGTTTGTTAGTTCTCCCCTCCCACTCGTGATCCCCCTCTGGCGTCGGAGCTCGCATCAAAGCTTATTCATAACATTTGCCTTTGTCGGGGACACAGATACCCACAAACCCACACATTAGGGCCTTCTGTCCAGCTGTCAGCAGTTGGCAACTCGCACAAAAACAGAAAGCCAGGGACGCGTTGGAAAAACCCTTTTTGGCAAGTCCAACAATGGCAATCCACATTAGTTCGCAGCAGGAAAAATGTTATGTGTAAGAGGAAAACTTTTACATCTGCTTCTGGCGGTTTGTAAAAATAATATTAGATCCCCTTTCCCTTTCCCTTTCATCCCTCGAGAGCCCGCGGCTAGCTTACACTTACTTTGTAGTGAATTTAGCCTGCTGAAAACTCGGTCTCACATTTGCCCAATTTAACTTTGCAGTTGCACGGGTCCCCAGAGCCAGTCGCCGGAAACTCGAATTGAAATCTATTTCGGAACTTTCGCTTAATCAACAAGTTACTTTCGCGAACCCTTTGGCTTAAGCTCGCTCTGTCGCTCCCAAAAGCCGATTTCGAGTGCGATGCTGGGCTAAGCCATTTGACGGAGCTCCACAAACGCTGGCATGCAACATTCAAAGGGAATCGCAAATTGAAGGCACCGTCGCGGATTCAGGTGACGCGGACTGACTGCGTCCTCGCCATTTTCCGGTATTTTGATTTTGATTTCGCTTTCCCGGCCCGCAATGCGCCATTAATTTGCACAACCTTGGACTCTTCTGCGCTTCGATTTATGTTCCTCGTTGAAAGTTGCGGCGCGCCAGAGCAACAGTTCAGTTCGGTATTTGTGGAATGTGCTCCTGATAATTTTATTAATTTCAAACCGACGAATACCTAAGCGCTCAAAGGAATAATAATAAAAAAGCCAACATGGCAATGGAATGGATAACTGCAATGGACAAACGGTAAGTGAAATGAGTGTTTTCACGGCGAGGAAAACACTTTAATTAAGACACTTTTCAAAAATAAACTGCACAATTACCCCCCGACCAAGTCCAGGCTGAGATGGAGAACTTGCCGTAATTTAAATGATAAGTTTTATGCTCAAACCAAAGTTGCCTAATTGAATTTCTCCTGAAAAGCTTCAGAGCGTTTCTTAAATTTCCAGAAACATTTTCAAGACGAGTGCACAAGCTCCTTTCCTCTTGTTTTCCCAGGGAAAACACGTACACTCACATCGAAGCACATGCACGTTAAATGAAAAGCTCGACGAGGAGTACAAACAAAACAAGAACGAGGGCGAAACATTTTAAAATGTTACCGTCATGCTCTACATTCATTTGTCAAGAAGCAACATCTGCTTGCCACTCGATCTTCCTCCATCTTCGCTGGCGGGAAAAGAACAATCCATATTGTGGACACGGCCTGCCACGAATTACCCGCTTTATTAAATCCCAATACCGATTCCCTTTGACTGACTGAGCAGCCGCTGGCGAGGCAATTACATAATCGGGCTTGAATAGCAGACCGAAATTAATTGAATGATAAAAGTGCACACAAAAAAATATTGTTTTAAAGGCGGCTTAGCTGTTTTTGTTAAACATCAGTTTTTGATGGAAATATGTACATATATGGAACTATTATCCAACCACGCGCAATGAACAAAGAGTAATTAATGGCATTTCTTATTATTCTGACGGATATTAAATGTCAACACATTTTCAAACGTAAACAGATTTTGAACATTTATGTTTAAATCAATTGACATTTAAAGGGGTCAGCGCCTTTATGTTGGTTTCTCATATTTTACCATAAACTTTGTTTTAGCTACAGTTGGTTTTTCCAAGGAAACAAGTTTAAAAGTGCCAGAAGTGCCAGAAGTGTAAATTTAAAAGAGAACACATAATATGTTGTATGCATATTGACAAGCCTTACGTGCCGTTCAAAGAGGCTTTAACATGGATAAATAATTTACATGTCCATTTTATCCCCCGGTTGTTGTGGTTGCAAAAGCCTTGTTGCTAGCAATTTGTGCGGTCACTTTCCTCCAAAAGTTTTTATCAATGTTTCAGAAATAAACAAGAAAGGAAGCTAGCTTCGGCAAGCCGAAGCTTATATACCCTTGCAGTCATCAAATATGTCGAAAAAAATACATAAAGGCTAAACAACATCGAAGCTAAGACGATTTTTCTATTCATTTTCCATATTTTCGACTATAGATCATATGGGAGCTACATATATGTATGATATAGTTGTCCGATTTTCATCAAAATTAATTCGTAATTCAAGAGTCGTTAGAAAACGTTAAATTTCAAAAATCATGCTTATCAAATAAAAACCAACGATGTTATAATTTTATTTCCGTTATTTCTATATAGATTTTTCGATCTTTCCTATGGCAGCTATAAGATATAGTTGTCCGATTTTTATGAAACTTTTTTCTCAATATAAGGGTTGTTAAAAAACTTGATATTCAAAAAATCATGCTCGTGGGATAAAAAACAACGATGCTATCAATTTATTTCCATTAATTCTATATATATTTTTTGATCTCTCCTATGGCAGCTATATGATAGAGTTATCCGATTTTGATCAAATTTAATCCGAAATTCAATAACAGTTAGAAAACGCCATCTTGAAGAATTCAAGTCGATCTGATCAAAAACAACAGAGTGAGAATTTTTAATTTCATTCTCTTGTATTGGAGCTATCCGATATAGTCGGCCGATCCGGCTCGTTCCGACTTATATACTGCGTGCAACAACTACACAACTTTTGGGAAAGTTTCAGCACGATAGCTTTAAAACTGAGAGACTAGTTTGCGCGGAAACGGACAGACGGACAGACGGACAGACGGACAGACGGACAGACGGACAGACGGACAGACGTACATACATATTTCGATTCAGATGGTGATGCTGATCAAGAATATATATACTTTATGGGGTCTGAGGTGTCTCCTTCACTGCGTTGCAAACTTCTGACTGAAATTATAATACCCTTTTGCTCTGCAAGGGTATAAAAAGAGTGGACATGCGGTTAAAAAGTCCCCTTTGTGCATGTAATCTATGTTCAGCAAAATAAAATTATATCCGAAAAAAATATTATATAAAATTCAACAGAGCTCGACAATTTGAGCTTAAATCGCCATTGTTTATTCCGTGCTTTCGAATCAATTTGTTCAAGCGTAAATGGTCGAGAACCACTTGGTGCAATTTGCTCGATTTCAGCTGGGAAAATCATTTGGCGAGTGCCACCACTCACAAGTCACCATTGGCCATCGTATGACCGACCCACCGACTGCTCAGTTCTGCGGCACATTCTATTATTGCGGAGTGGCCTTATATTTCATTGCTGGTATCCGAAGGGGCGTGGCGCCGCCCTGCCTCCACACCATCAATCACAGGGCAATCTCTTCAAATTTCATGCTCTGTCAACGCTTAAACGCTTCTCCCGCACATATTTAAGGGGCCAGGGGGAGGGGGAGGGGGGCTTGGGGGGTCAGCGGGCACTCGTGTGACTGCGCGCAGCAGCGGCAAAAAATAAAGGTCAAGTGGCAAAGGCTTAAAGCAAACAGTTTGCCGTGTGCCTGGGGCAAATATTTGCAACTTGCTGCCTTTTGTTGCCCCACTGCTAGGGGGAGCCAAGTGGCCAAGTGGGTTGCAGGCTGCGGTGGCAACTAAAATAATAATCGGAGAGACTTCGCAGATTGCTTTCTCCACTCCACGATTTCCTAATGACGCAGGCACCTTTTCTTTCGCTCCCCGGCAGCAACTCATTCTGCATTTAGTACAAATGGCCCGCCACTCCGGAAACCTAACCAAATAAATGATTTAATTTGGGCAGAATTAATGGCAGAAGCCCGGCGGCGGGAAGGCAAGTCACGCTGGTAATTCGGCTTATCAAGAGCGATCTGGGCTTAGGCACACCTGCAGGAAAAGGACACGTTGCACACGAGCGAAGGAGCCAGCGAATCCTGCGAGTCCTTGGCACTGCGAAGGCGAAGGCAAGGTAATCGCCGTGCGTAATGCGTAAAGTGGCAAAGCCAGACAGCAATTGATATTGATGGTCCCTGGCAGAAAGTCGTCTTACTTACAAGTGCCACCGGGCATTTATCATACGCCACGTGTGCCGGGAGCAGCTTTAATGTATGCCAGCCATTTTTCCTGCATCTCCGGGGCTGACGGATCGCCGGCACGGCAATTACCAAATTCCGAAACTAAAGTTCGGGGCGTGTGCCTAAAAACCGCAAAAACCATTATAATAAACAACGAGCCATGGGTTTCCTGCCTGCCTAGGATGCGCCCCAACGCGCTTCCGGCTCTTTCCCTCCCCCTCCCCCTCCCCCTAACCATTACCATCACCCTCTCCATCGTCCCCGCCCTTGCCAAAAAGCACTTAGGACCCGACTGTTTGGTTAACGACAAGCCCAGAAACAGTTGGCGGCCCTGGCACTGGGGCAACATCATCCCCGGCATCCAGGCAAGCGTCGTCTCCTCCGCGGCGAATGAATTATGTATGAGCCTGGCAAGACAGCCGCTTACCTTCGGCAGGCGGCCAAAAGTTGCTCGACGGCTGCGCCAAAAAGTAGACGTCTCGCTGCAAAAGTAGCGCCAATGCAGATGATGCCCCGGCGAAGGCCAACTTGTGCTTTATTTCCGATCTGCAGGCGGCCTTTGTCTGCCATGCTAGCTGGAGCCACTCGCCCAGGTCACCTCCTTCTATCCTCCGTAATCCCTCCGCCCGGAATCGCCCGAGCTCTCCGAATTTTATGGAATTTTTAATTAGGCGGAAGCCCGGCGAGGAGTCTTTAATGTGGGCGGCCCCCGGATTTATTGTGGGCGAGTACTCGCCTAAAAATAATCTAAAACTTTTTGAAACATGGCAACAGAAAGGTTAACTTTAACTCAACTTTTTTTTATTGCGAAGAGCACTGTTTTTGGCCACAACTTGCAACACCAAGTGCAGAGAAGATAAAAAGCTTTAAAACAATAAATTATACTTTAATAGTTAACAACTGAAAGATAATACATTTATTGGTACATGGACTTAAACCTTGCCCCAGCTTAACTATTTAAGAATTATATAAAACAAGTGTTTAGGCTTTAAAATTATTTCATAAAGTTGCTTTCACAGTAGTCCCAAGAATTATAGGGTGTTTATTAGATCAGCTTATTAGGTTAACTTTTTTTATGCAATTAGTTGCTGGTCGGCTATTACGGCTTCATCTTTTTCCCCCTTTATTCTCATTTTTCATGGCAGGCTTCCGTTTCCTGCGAGATTCTTGCCCGGAAACTCTCATATTTATTTATTCATTTTTCAATTGACTTGCACACAGACGAAAAAAAGAAGAATTTGCATATTTAATGTGCGCACAAACCAAGTACAAATGACACTGGAATTTTTAATTTGAGTTTATTGTTGAACTAATATTTCTCTTTGCCTTCCCATCTCCCCTCTTTTTTATTCAGTTTATGGCCTTGTTGGGATACCAAAAATAGAACACGGCCAAGTGCAGTGCTTTACAAAGCGTCAGTAAATTATAAATGCAAAATACTCGCTTATTATCTTTTTGAGGTCCCTTTATTCTTTACTGTTCTCTATTGTTTGGTACGACGGGCTCAACTTTCAATTGCTTAATACGCTGAATCCATCGGCAAAGTACTTCCTTATTTTATTGTACATTCTATTTCGGTCACTTTAAAATAAAGCTTCTGGAGATCTTTTAGATTTATGGCCCACATAAATTTCCCTATTTGAAAATTGTTTGCAATTGTAACTCTAGTTGCTCGTAAAAAGTAATAGAAGGACCTTACCTGATTTTATGGGGAAAATGATTTTGTGACAAACAATATAGCTTAGGGTTTTCCTTGTTTTTTGTTCGCCGTGCAATTTTATGGATACTTTAACCCATATGGATACCTTTGGTATCCTACCATTCCCTATCCTAAGATTTAGAGAAAATTAGGTTTAATTAACCTTTTTGGCCTGATTGAGACGGGAGTTTTAAAACCATATAAATTGCCTCCACTTAAGTTTAAAATATTTCTTTCCGAGCTATTTTTTAATTGATGCTTTAAGAATCAGGATTAAATTACCTTATTTTCTGTATTTACATTCTTAAAGTGAAATTAATACTCAATCTATGGCGTCTTAAGTTTTTATTCTCCGCTCAAGAAAGTTTTGGGAGAAAGGCACATGGTTCTTACACTTACGATACAATTTGATACTATGAGTATTTATAGTAACATACCTTTCAATGTAACACCATTTTATTGTTATTTTTACTAAATAATTACATTGACGATTACATTACTTTTTAATAGCAAAATAAGTTATAACGCTTGCTGTTCTAACCCATTCTTGCACAAAACGATTTCTCTATTAAAGACAAAATTAAAAGGTAATATTTTCGCAACAAGTAGGTTGTAATAAAATAATTGTTTTACAGACCTTAACTAGTCGTCCTTGCTTGTATATAAAATATTTTTTTTTTTTAAGCTAAAGCCCACTAACAACATGACTAGTTCTTTTTGCCATTCCACGATGCCTAACGATTAAAAAACACTACTTTTTCAGTCCTTGCGACCGGAACCTGCGTGACGTGGAGCTAATCTCGTGCCGCCTGCGTCGCGTGGAGCCGCTGTGTCGCCTGCCGGGATCCGCGCTCCAGCAGTTGGCCATGTGCGGATTCTACGAGGACCTGGAGAAGGGCGTGACACGTGAGTGTTGTTTCGAGTGGCTTTGCCGTGCAGCGGGTGCCAGCCAACTGAACTCCCAACCCTCCAACCCTCCTCCCTCTCTTTACAGTGTTTCGGGCCGGGGAACAGGGTCGCTTCTGGTATGCGGTGCTCGGCGGGTCGCTGGAGGTGCGCTACCACGCCCACGCGGACGCCGATGGCAAGGTAAGTCCTCGCTTACAGCTGCTGGCAGATCGAAACAATGCCGGGCTGAGCGATATAATTGATAGCGATTATGCGGCACCCCTCCGCGTTGCATATCCGATGCGCCGAGCACGTTCAATATTCCGGGGATTTCGGCCGGGGGGATTCGATTCGCGGTGGGGGACTGGGGGGGGGGGATTGGGGGTTGGCTGCGGTCTAAGCCCCCTTTCATCCGTCGATGTGAGCAGCAGGAAAAAGGAACTGCTGACAACGGAGAACATTGAACAGCGAACAGCGAACAGCGAACAGTTCCCGCGCGCCTCTTTCACCCGGCAAATCATATCGGTTTGTGGCATTCGCTTTTTTCCGTTCCATTTTTTTTTGCCCTCCTTCTGGCATTGTGCTTGCCACAGCAACATTAATTTCCGCCAGGATATTGGCCAGCAGTTTTTTCCAGCCCAGTGTTCTGAATGTACGAGCATGTGACCGAGGGCCTCCATGTGGATGCCTCCACATGGCCGAGTTCGGTTTGCGGGCTCTTCGGAGGAGAGGTGTCTGCTAATTGAAACGGTCCGAATTCGGTCTCGGGCTCCTCGTGGTGCCTCCGTGCCGAGTGGCAGCAATGGAAATTCGAGTGTTTATGGTTAAGTGGGGCGTGACAGTGGCAGCAGTCCGACCCCAGCTTACTAATACGGTGACTGTGTGGCCTGTCGAGTGTGTGGCTTGGCAATTGCATCTGCATTTCTGCGGTGGAAAGAAGGGGGAAAGGGGGGGGAAGTGGGCGAAATGTAGTTCAGTTCCCTTTGATTCTGCCGCCGATTGCCAGGATATCTATAATGCTGATTAGTTCATCTGAGAATGTGTTGGCCGGAATTATCTAGTTAACGCTCTTATAACTTTATTAAGACGGTTATCAACTGGTTCTTACCAATAAGACTTCATTTACATAACATAATCACTGGTGATTGGTTTATTATTTATTGTTATTAAATTAATATTTATAATTTTAATATTAATTAATTAAGAATTAAATATATTGTGTTTTCAGATCTTGTTTTATACAACGAATAATTAAACCGAAGACAATTATTGCTTATTTTTAACAACGTTTCTAAGAGAACTTAATACCAACAACGAATTGGATATTCCAGCACCTCCAATACAACTTTCCTTTCTCTTTCATAACATAATACCTTCCATTATTTAAGAATGGAGTGATGGAATATTTTCTGTTCTCAGAACTCTTTAATGGTCTCCACTGGCTCTTTTAAATCAACAACAAGGAAGTGGAGCCCGACATTTCCTGCATTCGCTTTCAGTGGAGTACCTTTGCTGATCAGCTTATCTTTTCCCCCGGTTTATCAAAGCGATTGGTTCCTGTCGACATCTTTGTTGACCCGCTTTTCCCGCTGCCTCCGACATGCCTTTGCATATTTTTTCCGGCTGATTGGGTTTGGGAAAAGCCCCAAATTTATTTGCCTGCGGACAACCCTTAGCAATTATAACGTAATACATTATTCAAACGAATCCACAGTGTTTTGGGCCTATGAAACTGTTTTTGACACTTCGCATGGAGGCGACTCTTGTGAGTTTTCGTGTCGTGCGGCACGCAACGCCCAATTTCCAGAGCCGGATAAATATACCTGAATGCTGAATGTTGAATGTTGAATGCTGAGTGCCGACTCCCGAGACAAAGAAGAGGAACCTATCAATAGACCCACAATTAATTTAGAGTGATGCGGAGGTGCTCATCAAAAAGCAGAAGCAGAAGTGCTGCTTCTGAAAGATCCAGCGAAGTGCTGGAAATTTATGTGAGAATGTGAGACTCCGGCGGCTGCCGTTTGGTGCGAGTTCCGTTTTGAGTTGTTTGGATTTCCCCTTTGGCCTCGGCGATCCCCCTCCCCCTTCCCCTTTCCCCTTTCCCCTGCCCCCTCTTCGATCACGTGATGAAGCCAATTTGAGTCTAATGAAATGCGAGCAGGCAGCCCTAAGTAGCAAAAACAGCTGAAGCAGATACAAATTGCGGCTAATTCATAAATGTCTTGCGAGACTGGAGGACCGAGCGATTTTTCAAGGCGAAGTTAAGTGTGGGCGTCCCGCCTGCATAAGCCCGTTATAATTGAAAACAGTTCTGCAAGGGAATCTGCATTCGGCCCCGCCCCCTCCGCCCACCTTTCCAATCGACCTTGCAAGTAGCAAAGTAACAATGTATCTGCAAGACGGGTCGTACTTGAGCTCGATTTCTTGGCTCCCGACCCGCCGACACGAGCACGATTAATCTTTGTTATGCGCCGCGGCCGCAAACATGTCCGGATCCAATTAAAATGATTATATAATTACAGCCGGAACGCCCGGCACAGCCATCCCTGGCAGAAAAGCCATCAAACTAATGAAAATGCTTGAAACCGAAACTTAACCCACATGTAATTATGCATCATTAGGTGCAGGTGAGACGAGGGGACTCCTCGCTCGAAACTCGGGCCACGGCCACCCATGGAGCCCCGATATTCAAGTTCAACACTTCGTAGGTGTCGGAGCGCAGGTATTTCTGATCTAAGCGACCGAGATTGGAGAAAGCAGTCCCATTGTTCGGGATCCAGCAATAAATAACTGGATGCGGCGGTGAAAACCTCCGCTCGAACAGAACACCTCTGGATAATCGAGAGCAAAAGCCGCAAAACCACCGGTCAAAGCATTTGATTTGTAAGAGCGATTTCCGCCCAGGTATTTCGAAGCGGAAGCATTCGGGCTTTGGCCAAAAGAGCCGCCTGCCACAATGAGCAATTCAAATCAAAGACGCTGGCCTCATTCGAGAGGTTTGTGGCCCCGTTCGCCGAAACGTCTAATTAGCCAAAAACACAACACATCTCGGCCGTCTTGTCCAATTTTGATGGAGTCATTTGCATACGATGGAATCGCCGGCCACCTGACTTCTTCGGACACCGTTTACTGTTTGCCTGCTGTCTGTTCGGATTGAGCTAAGTCCAATCATTGCGGCAATTAAATAGATTCACACAGCCAATCGTCTGCCAGATGTCAGATGCTGGATGCTAGATGCTAGATGCTTGATGCCAGAATTAGAATGAACAGAGATACTTGTCTAGCGCGAAAACAAAGCCAGCGAGGCGGATGGAGATAAACGAGGGCTGCTGCCACTTGAGACGGCAGTGACAACAATTTGTCGCTTCTCATTAATGCCCCGTCTTGTCTTCTGACCCTCGCGATCGTCGCCCCGGGTTTCGGGATGCGTAAATAAGTAAATACAGAAATATAGAAACATAAACACAAACATCCAGGGGACGCGCTCTCGTTCGGCTGGCTCTTCTGTCAAACAAGTTGGCGACGTCGGCAGCGAAGTTGCCCACATGTGCGCTTGTGCGCGACCAGCGGAATGTATCTTTCGGATACTTTGGCGCTCCACAGAAATTAATACGTGCCGAGCACTTCAGCGGCGCACAACTCGAGGTTCGGTTCGCTGGCTCGATCGGTCGAGAAAAGTATCTCTATCTCCGCTCAACCCTCGAAAGAGTATCTTCAGCAACTGAAGTTGGCGATGCCGCGGAAAGTGCGTGGGCCGTGCTGAAAGATTCGCGCGGGCGTTCGCCAGGCCTGGGTAAACACATCCATTCGCGAAACCCAAATAAACCAGTTAAATCGGCTGTATAGCTATATGGATATATGGCCGAAATGTAATCGACACGAAAACAGTGTTACAGAGTGCAAACAGGCTGCTGCGAACGAGAGCCCGTTTCGAGTGCAGTTTTGAAATTGTTTATGCAATGCAATTGTGTTATAAATTTATTACCTTCAAAGCGAAACAAAGCAAGGCAGCCGAACCACACATTTCTCGCTCTGCGGTGATTCAACAGCTGCAGTGTGTGTAAACAAAACAGAAACGAAACAAGGCAGTATGGAGGAATTTAATTCAAGTTGATTTCATTCATTAAATCCGCCTGGAAGGTTGCCGGAAAGCGCAGCGAATACTTTTCTGGTGCGTATCTTATTTGCATTTTCCGTACGGGGTCTTATCTTCGACGGGGGTTCTTATCTCCGCGGGGAGAACTGTTTTCGAGCGCACTTGGGCAAACCTGAAATCAGAGCTCGTTCTATAAATAACTTCGTTTAGAGCTCTTTGCGGTGCCTCAAGTGCTGTGAGTGGGCCCATAAACCACTTCCGCAGAGATGAGTAATTGTTCCTGGCTCGGAAATCAGTTCCGATTGTCAACGCAGCCTGGCCAGATTCATTCCCAGGTTCATCAAATCACCCATCGTCAATCCGCACGAGCTCCCAAATCGCATAAATCACGGCCCAATAAATGCGATTTGCATAATTGATTAAAATATTCGCAAGCTGCTAGGCAGGCAGGTGAACCACTTATGACTGCTGGACCATCGGAGCAGTCAAAATAATAAATATGAATACAAAAGGCAGCGCAGGTCGGCCTGAGTAGCCATTGAGATGATTGATGGTGCTCGGGTTGGTCAAGAGCCAATAAAATGCATAAATGAATGCCCGAGGAGGAGGAGGAGGAGCCGTTGCCATAACAAATGCAGATGAAGCTGAAAGATTGATAGTATCTCCCGGGGGAGGGAGCAGTCCCCGTCTATAAAGACATAACCCTCGGCCGATTGCGTTGGGCAACCCGTGCTATATTGGGATTTATGTTTGTCGGGGCTTTCCCAAATAAACTTTGCAGCCACTTAATTGGGTCTGAGGTCTAGGAGGAGGAGACTGTTCAACCTTGCCAAAGGTCAGAGGGCAACTGGCTGCACATTTCACTCTGCTGACAAGATGCACACTTTGGCTCTTCCCCTGTGAAGCGTATGATACTAATAACGCTTGTGTTTTTATGCTTTTTATGGATCAATAAGTTTGCGGGCCACGGAGCAACAGCATCGGGAACAGGAGACCCACGAGAGCTCCTTCTCCCGAGATCAAGGTGCTTTTAATAATCTTTAATAGCTTGGGCGAGAATGTGAGTGCGAGTGGGCGGTTAAAAAGCAGTTTTCTGGGCCCATAAACAAATATGTTTGTGTATGCACACACGCCGATGAGCACATAAAGATATTAATCAGTAAAAAGTGGCTTTCATAATTTAATAATTTGTAGAGTGAGGAGCTTTTCGCTCGCGGCAATTATCCATTTCCACGTATCATCGGGCCAACCTCCTCGCTGAAAATTAAAACTTTTTTCAGCTAGCAAAAAGTTGGATTCGCATTTGCATAGAAACAGTCCGTAATTAAATAAGTTGATAATGGCAAATAAGCCGAAAAATCTTATAAATTCAGATTCATCGCATGAGTTCTTCCATTAGGAACTTTAGAATAATTTAATTAGCATGCATTTAGGGCTCATCGAACACGCGCCATTGGAATAAGGAGACTTCTTATCACCCCTGGCAAACTTATCTCACGCACACTGGTTCCTTAGATAAGCTCCAACTGGGATTCGTGGAAAGCATTGTTCGATTCGAAAATATTCTCAAATTATGCAAATAATCTGCTGATAAGGTGCTAAGAGATACATACATACAAACAAGTACGTAACGAAAATCAAATATGAGATACAAACAAATTATTTAGAAGCGAGGGGAGCGTTTGAACGGAGCGACGTGCCTGTCATAAATTCGTTCGCGTTAAAAAATTCAAAAGCGCCAAATATGAGAAATCGCCTACACTGTATGTAAATTCTGCCGAAATACCCTGACAAAAGAAGGTACTTTGCATGGACTTAAAAATAAACCTTCATTTGCAGATTAAAATTGGAAATTTATACAGTCAACAATATAAATAAATAATAATTCTTAAAATTCAATGAAGTGACATATTCACAGTCTAGTTCATTGAAGAATGTTTTTATATTTATGATATATAAACATATAATAGCTAGTTAAATAAGATCACAATAAATCCTGAATCCTGTTCATGAACTTGTTGTTAAGTTGTTGAGCTGAGTAAGTTAATGATTATACTATGGATAAAAGAGGTCATATCATGGTTTTAGCTTGATTACGCTTGCTTTTAACAAAATAATGCAATTTGACTCGATTTTTTTTGTATAGCTTATGAATAATGAGTAAAATTTTTAATTGGAAACATAAAAGGGTATTGAAAAGTTGATTGTACAGTTCAGTACCTTCCAGCTTTGGAGTTCATCCATGCAGATGTGTAATATTTTTAGCTTTCGAAGCCTATAAAGAGCAGAAGCAATGTTAAGAACGAAAAAAATCAGCAGAAAAAAGTATGGGAGCGTTTTTGCCGCCGCCGCTTGCCATGGCAATGAGCTTAATGGCAGCATTTGATGTCGATTACCATAAATAATATGTTGAGAAAAAGATAAAACTCGGAACACACGACTCGACAGACAGAAGGCGTCGAATTAGCCGTGGCACAAACTCGAAACGAGACTGCCGCAAAAAGAGACTCGACCTTGTCCCAGACACTTGTGGCATTGTGGCAGTCCAAGTTCTGAACTGGATGAGGAATGTCTCTGCGCTCCGCTCTCCGCAGTGAAAATTAGAAAGCGAGTTTCCCTCGCTCTGCTCGGCGGAATCTCTTTTTCGGCGCATAAAACTTTATGCAGCGAGCAAAATCAATATTTGCACAATGGAGAATTTTCAATTTGATTGCCAAGGGGTGAGATTCGACTGTTCTGTTGCCTTTTCGCTTTTTCCTTCGTTTTTTATCAAAAATCGGGTTGCGTTCGGATTCGCGTGCGGAATTGAGTTAAACAATGTTCTTATCGACTTTTTTCCCTACCGCCAGCCACGGGAAAGTTTGCTCGGCATGCGTTTTGCCCAATTTACAATTCGGTGGCAAAAGCGGGTCTCTTCGGGGCTTGCGGTTCGGAGGGCGGCAAAGGGAAAGGGAAAGCCAAGACTGCGACCCGTTGGCAGTAAAAGCCGAGTCAACAGCCACTCCAGCAGTGACAACTTCAAAAGGTTTTTATTCACAATCGCACTCCTTCCTCATTTCTCGGCATGCCCATAAAGGGCAATCGTGATTTGCTGTTTCCATCTTATACATCTAGTTAAATTTTTGTTTTCAGCTGTGGGCCAAACTAGATTTGCCAAATCGGGAGGCAGAACCATTTAGTTTGCTTTGGAAAACACGCTTTGTTTTCGCTCGAGTGGAAATTTAACTTGATGCGTGAGTGTGGCTTCATTTGAATAATTGATTTTCGACACGTTAAATTGAATCCATTTTAATTTTGCCATCTGAATCGTTCAAAAGTGCAATGGCTTTGCAGCTTTCCCTGGATCTTCGCACATATGAATATCGATTTTCCCCCTGCCTTCGGGGCCATCTGCTCCACGTTCCTAATGCCCGATCCGCAACATGTTTATGGGCTGTGTGTCCAATAAAATTTGTGAGGCGCTCCTCCCACGACGACTCGGACCCAGAATATGAGTACACCCACGCGTTAGCCTAGACCAGCAGCATAATGAATAAGTATTATGCTGATGTTTTCCGGCCCATTTCCCGCTGTGGCTCCCTCAGCCCTTCTTTTTATTGCCGGCTTTAATATTTCATTACAAATGGCTTTGTCATTTATTTGGCCAAAGCTGTGCCGCCCCTTGGGCCCGGCTGCTCTTGGCTCTGCTTCTGTATTCACGGCACAACAGGCAATTTCGGTTTAAAGTGCGTATACGCCACGTGGTGCCATTCGGCACATGAAACACATTCGCGGCGCTTTCGGGCGAGCGGTTTATCGCCTCCTATAAAGGCGAAGCTCGGCAGCCTCAGCTGCCACGCTCCAGTTGCAGCGACACAAGTCACACTTTGCAACCTGGCCACCGGTTGGAGCGACAGTTTGTGTCATCCCGCCTGATGGACAGCGAAGTCGGGCTCTCTCTTCTGACACATTGACCCAGCACTTGTCACTGCATCGGAGCAGGCTGCTTTTTATGGCTTCCGCCGAAGACGGCGGTGCCGAGACAAGGCCCTTGGCACACAATCAGCATCGAATCAATACGGAGCGGCAGCTGCCACCCGCCAGACAATCACGGCTCGAATATGTCAGCCCAGAAATTCAATCAGCCTGACGGCTCTGCCGCTCCCTCCAGATTCGATTGTGATTGAAAAATCCCACCGAGGAATTCGCCATTGTCATCCCTGACAAAATGGGGTCCTGTCAGCTAATTATGCCCGCTTTAATTGCTGTTCAGCGCGGTCCCATTCTCCCATAAGCCCTCTCGAGAAGCTTAAAGCCTATTATAATTTATCATCAGTGCTCCGATGATTGCGGTGCAAAAGGTTGTGTTTTGCCTGGAGCGCTTCCCCCGTATTTTCCTGTGTGTTTCTGTATTGATGTTAGGGATTTTCCCAGCCTCCTTCCAGCTTGCCCTTCCCCTTCCCCTCCCATTTTCCGATTTGGCTTCTTATTGTGATTTACATAATACGCAGACGCAACATCATTCTGTCACCCCACAGGAAATGCACGAGCTCGTCTTCGCATCTCGATTTGTTTGGATTGCCGCCATCCAGACGCAAATAAAACTAATTTATTCAGGGCGCACGTTGTCGCACATGTAGTTTGTGGCCCGAGGAGATCGGGGATTGGAGTGGAGTACCCCGACTCAGCCGACTCAGCCGACGATTCCGCTGGCATTTGCATTTGAAAGAGCTCTGTGCTCGGAGCCCAACACCTCTGCAGAGCAAACAATTAGCCGACTGTTTACAAGCAGTTCCCGAGCTGAGGCGCATCTGCAATTAGCCAAGCTGTCTCCCCGGAGACGGCAGCCAACAACCAACATCTAGCATCTAGCATCCAACAACTGCAATCCAGCAACTGCGTCAGATGCCGACTTAGAGAGCCCTCGAGAGCGTTCCTCAAGAATCCGCATTGTGCGCCGACGGCGTGGGGTTTCTTTGTGTTCGCTGGCTTCCCGGCCCTTGCCCGCTCTTGGCTGCATTTAGATTTGCATTTTTATTTAGCGCATAAGTGCAGTCAGAGGAGGCAATCCAGTTCCTTCTCCTCGTCCGTCTCCTCGGCGCTTTCTTTCTCGCTTTTTGTGTACTTCATTATGCCGAGAGCGCCTCGCCTGCATTATTTTTGTTTCCCGTCTTAGTGCCAGTCAGCGTGAGAGGAATGTGACACATGTGGGCCGAGGCTGCCCACCCCAAGGTCAAGCCAGAGGACTTAAAGTGTGAGCGACGGGAAAATTGAATCCGTTGCTCACTTTTTCACGGCACACTGCAGCCCGGACTCCCGGGACAAGTGCGGGAATCAGGAGTGTCAGTTGCACATGTAAGCCACTGAGGCACTCGCACAGAAAGACACTAAAAGACAATGACAGGCAAGGACCCTCCTCGACAAGGACTCTCTCCACCCCAAGTCGATGCCAATAATTCAAGTAACTTGCGATAAGTGATGCACAAGGTCAATATTGCTTTGCTGGCGCATCTCCTTCGCCCCCTTCCGACAATTCTAGAAAGTAAATCCGCCATAATCGCGTTAGAGTTCCCCCTTCTCCTCGCCGGAAGAAAATGGGGATTACCCGCGACAAATGCACATCCCAATCGGCTTAAATCTCTTTAAGTCGCAACTCACGGAGCGGTTAACCGACGGCGTAATCGGAGCCCACAATTGAGGGGCTGAGAAACGTACTGAGCACTTCTTAATAATAGTATTTTAGATAATACAATTTCAACTATAACTTATGCCTTTAACGTTTCATTTCTACTACACTACCAATGATTTTTAACAATAATAATAATGCCTAAATGATTAGATCATACACACCTAATCGCCAGTAAAACGTGCAAAGCATTTGAACTCGATTATTGAACGTGAAAAAATCAATTAGCGCTTAAGATTAACGCATCCACATTTCTCTAAAGTAAATGCCATATAGATACTTATGTAATATATGCCATATTGATTTTATGACGGTATAATGGTTGAAACCTAGTTAAGGCCTACCAGTAAAAACAATTGTTGTACCCTTAAAAAAGGTACTATTGTTTTAGTCATCAGATTGCTTCAACTTTCGACGCCATACATACTCGATCGGTGGGAATATGATTAATGGGTATATCAGTCAGTCGCTTTGTTTCTAAGCAAACAAATTCCTTCTTTTTAGAGCTAGCTGGTATTACCTGCTTTAATCATAACCTGCTTTAATCATTATAATTTGAGATATCGATTAGTATATGCTGTACATGATACATGATACACACTAAAGCGTATAGCTGAAATAAAGCTGAAAACAAATGCCTGTATACAATCTTAAAGTTTTGTATTTTTCACTTTAAATGAGAGAGTATATACTTGTAAGATACGGCTTGGCGAGGCAATCTTTCTTTTATGTTATTGTTTACCTTTTTTTTTTTAACTGATAAAAACTGATGAGAATTAGTTTTTAGGCGAGCGGTTTGTTTAACAACAAACTCGTTATCGCTTGTTTATATTTTGATCGCGAAGCGCCAAGAGAACGTTTGAATATCTCTTGGGAGGCGCTCTTAGAACACTTTTGGCCTGGTAGGCTTCCCCAGTAAAAGTGACCGGCCTTATCGGCCAAGCCTGTAATCATGACAACCAGTTCCTTATTTGCGGAGTCACGCTGATGTTCTCAGAAGCAATAGCTGTCGACGAACGCTTGTATTTTCCGTGCTTATGCCGGCTCGCGATCCGTATAAAAAGCGGAGGAATTTGTTTCGGTGGGCAGTAAATCGTCGTAGGTCGAGCACGGCGAATGCAAATCGGGAGTGGTCAACTATGCTGGTTCTAATTTACCTGGTGATCGCGGTCACGTCGCTGCTGGCGTACCTCTACCACCGCAACTTCAACTACTGGAAGCGCCGGGGAATCGCCCACGATGCCCCGCACCCGCTGTACGGGAACATGGTCGGGTTCCGGAAGAACCGCGTGATGCACGACATCTTCTACGACTACTACAACAAGTTCCGCCGGAGCGGCAACCCCTTCGTGGGCTTCTACTTCCTGCACAAGCCGGCCGCCTTTATCGTGGACCCCAAGCTGGCCAAGAACATCCTGATCAAGGACTTCTCGAACTTCGCCGACCGCGGCCAGTTTCACAACGGGCGTGACGACCCGCTCACCCAGCACCTCTTCAATTTGGACGGCAAGAAGTGGAGGGACATGCGGCAGCGGCTCTCGCCCACCTTCACCTCGGGCAAGATGAAGTACATGTTCCCCACGGTGATCAAGGTGTCCGAGGAGTTCGTCAAGGTGATGACGGAGCAGGTGCCTGCCACCCCGAACGGAGCGGTGCTGGAGATCAAGGACCTGATGGCCCGCTTCACCACCGACGTGATCGGCACCTGCGCCTTCGGCATCGAGTGCAACACGCTGCGCCATCCGGTGTCCGACTTCAGGACCATGGGCCAGAAGGTGTTCACCGAGCTGCGGCACGGCGCCCTGCTGACCCTGTTCACCTTCAGCTTCCCCGACCTCGCCCAGAAGCTGCGCATGCGCATGGTGCCCGAGGATGTGCACCAGTTCTTCATGCGGCTGGTGAACGACACGATCGCGCTGCGGGAGCGGGAGAACTTCAAGCGGAACGACTTCATGAACCTGCTGATCGAGCTGAAGCAGAAGGGCAGCGTCACCCTGGAGAACGGCGAGGTGATCGAGGGCATGGACATCGGCGAGCTGGCCGCCCAGGTGTTCGTCTTCTACGTGGCCGGCTTCGAGACCTCCTCCTCGACCATGAGCTACTGCCTCTACGAGCTGGCCCAGAACCAGGGCATCCAGGACAAGCTGCGGAGCGAGATCCAGTCGGTGCTGGAGGAGCACGAGGGCCAGCTGACCTACGAGTCCATCAAGGCCATGGGCTACCTGAACCAGGTTATCTCAGGTGGGTGACAAGGTTGCTTGACCCAAGAGCACACATCTGACCTAGTTAATGCCGCCTTCCAGAAACCCTAAGGCTGTACACCCTGGTGCCTCAACTGGAGAGGCGGGCCCTCAACGACTACGTGGTGCCCGGCCACCCCGAGTTCGTGATCGAGAAGGGCACCCAGGTCGTGATCCCCGCCTGCGCCTACCACCGCGACGAGGACCTGTACCCGGACCCCGAGACCTTCGACCCGGACCGCTTCTCGCCGGACAAGGTGGCCGCCCGCGACTCCGTGGAGTGGCTGCCCTTCGGCGACGGACCGCGCAACTGCATCGGAATGCGGTTCGGCCAGATGCAGGTCCGCGTGGGCCTGGCCCAGATCCTCAGCAGGTTCAAGCTGTCCGTGTGCGACCAGACGGAGATCCCTCTGACCTACTCCCCCATGTCCTTAGTGCTGGGAACAGTGGGGGGCATCTACCTCCGGTTGGAGCGCATCTGATCTGCATTTCTGTTACCATTGTAAATACTTTGATAGTGATATAGAGTTTAGTTTACATAGTTTGTTATGAATGACAAGAACGAACTCCATGAGTTATTAAATACAACATTCGTGCTTCAATTCAATGGAATAAGGCTTTTTAAGAGAATAAGGTCTATATTGCGACCTATGGTACTATTCCAATATTAATAAAAATGTAATAACTGCTTAAGACAAAGAAAAAGATGCAATAATACTCAACATTACTCAAGTATCGTTGTTTATTTTAGAGCAACAACAAAAGTTGACATCCCTTCACGAAAAGTGAGGAAAGTCGTGCACTGTATTATAACAATGGTTGAGATTAACCTATTTCGTCAGAGCCACATTAAATATCAAGTTCGACATTAAGTGCTAAATGAAAAGCCATTTTAAATCTGATAAATATCATATGCTTGCTGTTCATTTGGTATCCGACAAGATGCATTTAGACAAATGTTGTTCACATTAGATTGCAAGTTCGCAAATGCATTCGGGGCAAAGCGGGTTGTCTTGTGGCTACTTATAATGTTGATAAAGTCAATGACTTGCCTCCGAGCTGCTGAGCTAAGTTTATTAATATTCCCAGACGCTCTAATGCTTTGCATACCACACGTTGGCTTGCTCAACCGTGGCGGTGGAAACCCCAAATTAAAATATAGCGCCGAAGCATGCAACACGAGTCGACTAATTGTCGTGAGCTCTACCTGATTAAACAGTACGTAATAGGGCAAAAATAATGAGACAAGCATGCTCAAGCGAAAACAAATGTCAATGCCTTCTCAAGGAGAAGGAACAGCACTTATTTTTAAACCTTGGAACTTATCAAAGATTCCTCTTCAACATGTTGATAAAAATAAAGTGCGCTCTTTAAATAAAACAAAATGATAGCACTTAACTCTATTCTGTTCATAAAACGAATAGTTGGCAACCGAGCTTGTTATCGTTAATAATAAACATTCGTTATCAATAATTCTGTGGACTTGGTTGCTATTACCTATCCTGTGCAAAAGCAACAAAACGAGATATCGAAATTGTTTAAAAAAAAAAAAAAAATTAGCATTCCAAATTTATCCAGTTAGAAGCTGTCAAGGGGGAAATTCCTATCGAAAAAATAGTTTTGAGCACTTAAAGAAAACAGTTCTTATCTCTCCTTTGCATTTAGTAAAAGTTTCTAGACAGAAAGCCTTTTCCATTTCTTTTTGCTGGGAAAGTGTTTTCCGCCTCAGAAACTTTTCCTATTTGCTGTTCGATTGAGTGATTTAAGTTTCCGCTCAAGATGTTCTCCGGCAAACTGATTCATTCCAAGGCATAGTTCTTGCTTTCGAGCTTATTAGGACGAATAAAATTACCTTAAATTGCATGCAAGTGGGGAATGAGATTCAAACGAAAGTTTCCAGCATCAGCGGACAAGTTAGGAATTTAAGGCAATCAAACATTCTTTTCAACATGCATAAATTTAAAACTTCGAGCTTTCTTTTAAATATTTCTGAACGAGAAATCGACTTTTTGGGTCGCCTTCTTACGCAGGAAATGGGACGGCAGTTTAAAATGTTTTTCATGCCCTTTTGGATTTATAAAATTCCGTGAACTTTTTAATTATGCAGGTAGGGAAATGTTTATCTAACGTCACCGCCGCATGCAACGCGTGGAAATTGAGGCAGGTGCCGAAAGCTGGGAAAACTGGGAAAACTGAGAGAACTGAGGGCGTGTAAAATCGCGGCGTAATGAGCGCGACTTTAACGGTTGTGCGAATGCGAAGATAAAATGCAATTTGATAAAACTAATTATATCCCCCGCCTTACCGCCATCATTAGCTCATCGTTCGGCGAATGAAGCCTTTTTTATGAACTCTCAGACTGATTAAAAACCACAAACAACTGCAGTTATTCCAATTAATAACTGATGCCCTAATTAGCATAATTATTTAGACAAACAAACGCGTCAGGTGATTTATTCGGACACCTAAAACAATGAAAGCAAACAGTTTGCGGATGAGATATGTGGTACTTGTATCTTGCGGCTACACGCTGCTTGAGCAACAATTTCTTGGAGCATTGTGAGCAGTCATTGACTTGGTCTGGATGTTGGCTCTTTACCTTCACCGTAGGAGGGCGAAATAAATTTAATTACTAGCCGAAAGAAACAAGTGTGGCCGAGCCAAAACAAAAGCAAGTGCAGAGCCACGAAACATAAAGCATAACTGAAATAAAAGTGTCAAGGTTGTTCAACCCGAACAACCAAGTATTTCGGCGGCTTGAAGCGACAGCTTCTCGGGTTGTTTGGCTGAAAACTTTCGATTCGCATCCAGCCTCATCTCATCTGAAATTCCATTAGCCCGAGCACCATCAAAGCAAGTCATTCGCACGGCCAGCGCCCAAAGTTGAGTCCACATCCTTGTTTGCCCAACTGAATTGGCCGGACTCCGGAGTGCAGCAGCAGCAACTGTCGCTGCAACAACAGCAGCGCCGCAGCTGCAACATCATTTCTAGCCAATCCAGCTGCAACTTGCAACGGACGGAAGCGTGCTCATATGTGCGTAAAAAGTTTTTCAAGCGCGGCAGCGAACAAAAAGTCGACATGGACCTGGGATACTGGACATTTGGCCAAAAACAATGCCGGAGGTGCATGCCGCATGGCCAGGGATCGGGCTTAGGTTTCACTGCCACTATCGCTTTCGCCACGGCTCTGAATGTGCATGTGGATGTGGATGTGGATGTCGATGTGGATATGGATACGCGCATGTACGCCGACACGGAGTTGCACATGGACATGGACATGGACATGGCCACGGTCTTGGCCCGGAGCTTTTTTTTGTTCGCGGATTAATTGCATGCATCAAACGACAGCAGAAGCTGTCATCGCAGCCAAATTGTGAAATAAAACCTTTTCAGTTGCACATCAAATTTGAAATGCTCTTACTGCACTTCATATTTGCTTTCCACTTGTGAGACTTATTCTTTAACTTTTTAAATTACATTATAAGCAGTATACTCGTATATTGCCCGAAAACGCTGCTTGAGTTCGAACAGAACTTTTGAGCTGAATGCATTTTATTTGCATTGTGTGTTTGGTAAATCGCCCTGGTGAGCAAACAAATGAGTATTTCGAGTGGTTGTTAAGGTACAAAAAAAAATATTTATTATTTAAATTATTCAATACTTTGTATGTATATACCAACAAGTTCGAATATAGTGAAAAGAATGCGAAATAAATAAATACAGAGCGAAATAAATAATAAATGGTTGAAGGAAGCAAAAACTTACATCACTCAGTTAAATGATTTTATCATAATGGTTAAAAGAAATAAAAAAAACTGGAAAAAAATAAAATTTAAAGGCGTCCGAAGAATCAAACAATTAATATGAATTCATCAAATTTGAATTTCATTCACCTCTGAATCAAAATAGATTCTATGATAAAATCGTTATTATTCACCCATTGAAAAATGTTTTCTTCAATAGTCAAAGAGAGGTTACCCTCTTTTGGGAGTCAAACAGAATGCGAGAGATGGAGCTGTGCTCGTTGGAAATAAATCTCGGACCAATCAATCTCAGCGCCATAAATCAAATCGAATTTGGGCTCCAGTTATGATTCCGAATTTTCGGCTGTCAGTCTGCGAACGACATTCACTTTTTGGGACCGACACGGTCAATTGAGCTGTCATCGCGGAAAGGCTCCAATTTACCTGCGGTTCGTTCTACGTTGTTGCTGCTCAGGTTGCCGCTCAGGTTGCCGCCGGCCACACTCGAGCAACTTGCAACAGCGTTGCACAAAAGAGTCGGGTGCATGCAACAAAGTCGCTGCCTGTTCCGCAGATTTCTCAGCTGCTGCCGCCGTCAGTTGGCGTCAGTTGGCGGGCTTCAACTCCAATTTCAGTTCAGTTCGCTTTGCGAGTCGTCGCCGCGCGGTTGATAAATTCGAGGCTGCCGGAAAAGCTGCCCCTGGATGCGAGTGTGGGTATCTCAGTGGCACGGCACATATATGTACTCCACACGCGGGGGGAATTCGCGAAAAGAATGCGTAATTGGGCCGTCGTGACACGCTTCTGCATCGCTTATCAATGGCAACTGCGGGCTGGTGAACCCGGAATGTTGGCCCCCTTTCGGCAGCGCGTGCCGTTGCCTTTCGGTTTAGTTGGTGGCAGGTCGCCCCTTATTTGACCTCACGTCCACGACCTGCAATCAAAAGCGGCCAGCAGACAAAATAAAAACGCCAACAATTCCATTTAATCCGGGTAACGTGTTTGTATTTTTTGTGGGTTGCTCATATTTTCAAATGTCGCTCAGCCAAATTTGAATATGCTAAACTGCCGGGCAGGCTGTCCGAAATCCGAAAGCTGAATCAGAAAACTGAAAACTGAAAACCGAATTCCAGTGGCAGAGGGAGTGAGTGAGAGGGAGAATCGCGAGAGACAAAGAGGGAAAATGCTATTTCGTCGCAGTTGTACGTATAACGTGGAGCAATCAACGCGACATTATGCAAAGGTAAAACATTGCATTGCAAACCCCACATTTATGTAAAAGATCCGGTGGCGAAAACGAGGCGAGAGAAATGTACGTGCTTACTCACAGTCGGTTGTAGATACGAAAACCAATCCGTAGATACAAGTTGGCCATAGCTGTGTGCTCGCTGCAGAGCGATAAAAATGTTTCTGTTTCTGAAACGTTGTATTATTTGAGCTTCTGCTATCAGCTTGGATGTCAATCGGAGATTATCGAGAAAACAGATAGCTGTTGATTCCTGTAATTTGAGCACCCACTACTAGTGGAGTGAAGGGGTATTCTGTGTTCACGTCAAACTATGTACCATAATCAATAATCCATTTAGCAAACTGTGAATGAATAACAAGACCTCGCAAACTGAAAGATAATAGACGATTGTTCAGACTTTTGTTATGCCCAATTGAGTTTTCTCTTCATTTAACCATTTGTTTTCCGCTACGACCACTCACAAATTTTATAGCTCGAGCATAAAAAAAAAACTGTCGAGGGGAAACTATTTTCAACCTCAACGAGAAGAAAATATTACTTAATATTATTTAATGTGAAATATGGCTTCTAGCGGAAAAAATACTTATGTTTAAGCATTTTACAACATAAATTTCGTTGTGGGACTATAAAAACTAAAAGCAGTTTAATGTAATGAAATCATGAAGTATTCATGCCAATGATAGTCGAAGTTGGTTAAAGATTTAAAAAAACGCAGTAGCCCAATGAGTTTTAGGGTATAGAAATCAGAGTATTGTTTTACACTTGTTAAATTTATTTGTGGGTCCGAATCGTAAAATTACATCACAGGCAACCGCCTACAAATTGCTTTTCCCAACTGGCGAGCGGACAAAGTCGGGCTTTCCAAATATTATTGTTTGGGCGGCAAATTCAATTCGGTTCTCGCCGGCTTAAGGAAATTACAAAAGGGAAATGCTGGTGGACAAATTTCAGTCGGCTGCCCGCTTTTCACTTCTTCTCTCTTTCCCTTTCCCGCTTTTCCTCGTTCCGTGTCTGTGGGTCAACTTTTAATGCTGCAATAAATTAGAAAGCAATCAAATTTAATGTGGGCACGGAAGGGGCGTGGGGCGTCGGCGCTGCAGACTCTTTTTGACGCTTGTCAAAAAACAAAAGCCGCAATAAATCAACAAGAAAAGCGAATGAGATTTGCGAGTGCCGGAGTTGGCCAAAAGAAAAGGTGGCTGGCACGCCAGAAACTGTAATTACACGGAGCGGGAATTAATTAAAGTATACTTTATGGTCTCTGTGCGGTGTAATAACTGTGCACACATGTCGGCTAATGCGAGTTTAACAATTTCTGCGGTCGTCGCAGTCTTGTTAAGCCAATTACACGGACGGGCTCGGATTCCCGGCTTCTCGGGCTGGTTCTTCCCGCTCTCGAAAATGGAGCTTCTTCAACCAACTTCCAAGAGCCAAGAAGCAGGGCCCAGAACTCCAGAAAATCTGGTGGGAAAGCCAAGAGGAAGAACGCAGATGCAAACGCGGCTGGGTAATTGAAAATGTCATTGCCACGTTGTGGTTGGACAGTTGCAAACCGCCTTTATTGCTCCGGAGACATCTAGTAGTGCTGCACTTCCGCCTTTTCCCATTCGCCGCTTTCTTTTCGGCTGCTCTAATGTCTCCTCGCCTGCGGTTTCCCGCCGACTGCGAAAATGAAGTGGTTACCGAGTTTTAAGCAAATGTTTGTCCCTGCCACCACAAGCAAATTGCGGCCATTTGCGTTAATTGTGTAAGAAGCCAGAGAAAGACAAGCGCCAAGCAGTCAGGGCACTGTGGACTGTTTAAGTTGCGCAGATACCGAGGGTCGTGCTCCTAATCCGGGGACTCGACTTTGGGATACTCGTCACTTAATTCACCATATTCAATGGGAAAGGTGGTCTATTAAGTTGAGTGTGTAGGAAGACTACCTTTTAAATATTATCGCAGAATTTAGGGCTATAGACTTCGATTTTCTTTTGCTTAAAAAAAATAGGTTGAACAGAAAGTAAGCTGAAGTATCATTTTTTTCCCACACTCTAAGTATGGTGACTCAGGGTAAATAGAATTACCCCGCCCAAAGTCCCTGAACTTTTTAAACTGCCAATAAAGTGGCCCATAAACATAAAAGTTCAATAATTGGTATGTTTTCGAAATAAAAGTCTTGCAAAAGTGTGCTGATTTAGAACAACATTTAAGGGAACCGAAAGTTCTAGACATTTTGGTCTTCAAATTTATTCAATTCGAGAAGTATTCGAATTAGGAAAATTATTTATTACATTTTGGTGTATTAAACAACTTACCTTTTTATCAATTCTAAGATTGTAAAAAGAAACTGAATTATGATGAACTAACACAGTGGATTAAGAATACAATTATTAAGAAGAATAGTTAAAAGAATTAATTCCTTTACCACTTCAAGTGCAGTATACTCCACTACAGTTGAGGATTAGTGGGTATAGAACCACACTTGGGCCACAACTTAAGCACTGTCTAACTGGGTGTTCTGGATTTATTTATTTGCAGAGCGCCGTCACCCTTTGCAACTTGGGCGTGGGTGCCACATTCGGGGAGTCCGTGTTGCACGACTTGCCGCGGGATAGCACCGTGGTAACGAAGACGACCTGCGAGTTGCTGCGAGTGGAGCAGCAGGACTTCCGACTCATTTGGGAGGTAAGTTGCTCGAACCGACAATCCTGTCGGGAGAATCCAAGCCATCCAATCCATCTGCTCTCCGTCGCTTTCACTAATCAGCAGCTGTGCATGACTGGCCAAAATGATATGCAAACATTCAGGGGGGCAGGGGAGCCTCGACTATTTGCGGTATTCCTGCGTCATTGTCGAAAATATTTAATTAAAATTTCAATTAACATTTAATGATGCTCGTGGGGAGGGAAGGGCCGGATCCCGGGACAGCTTTTTCCTAATGAATTTCCTGGAGGCCTAAGCCCGAACACATGGCGAGCAATTTGGGCCTCCGGTGTTAAGTGCTTTGGCTTTGCCGCAGAGTGGGGAATTAAGCCAGGTTCCTCCTCCCCCTCCTGGGCTAAGTAGTTCTTTGTTTATGTGGAGGCGGCATTAGAATGTTATGACATACTTAGGTGGTGCAGTGCATCATTAATGTCCTCGTTGCATGTTTCCGAGCAGTTGGACGGAAGGACTCGGGGGAGAAGGCCATTGGGTAATTAATTGGAAAAGCAACTAACCCAAACCGGTTATCCCGTACTGAAACGAAATCGATTCGACGAATTGCTACGGAAAATGCCATCGAACGAGAAGGGAATTATATTTGCATTAGGCAAACCACAAGCAGAATGTGGCCAAAGCCAGGGCAAAGTGGGCAAAGCATCTTTTTGGCCGTAGTCAACCACAACATGGCTTACATATGCCAAAATGTAAATATTTGAGAGGCCCACACAGTCGGCAAAAAGTTCACTGGGCAAAACGGAGTGGTTTCCAAATTAAACCAGCGTCCTTGGCATTCTCAAGTCACTTCGATTTGATTACCTCTTGCCGAGGGCCCTCAATGCTCCCACTTTATTTCTGCCAGTGCCCGGACCCAACGTGAATTTCTGTGTTAAACTCTGGGACCCCACTAACAATGCCATTCTGCCGGGGGCCCAAGCCATTCCCTGCGGCAGCCACAAAAGGTATAAACCCAGAAGCAGAATTAGTGAGGGACGTGTGTTTACCTTATTTGTTAGCAGCAGGAAAAACGAGCAGGAGCCAAACCCAAATTGGGGTGTATACTATTCGCAACATTATGCCAGAACCGCCTCACCCGAAAGGCAGCCGCTGGAACTGGGCGACAACAAAGTAGCTGCGACTGCCGACCCACCACACATCACGTATACGCAGTGTGCAACAATGGAACCAAAGTGGAAGGCGGATGCTCGGATGCTCGGATGCTTGGATGCTTGGCTGCTTGGATGCAGTGCCGTAAAAATGCGAACTGGGGAATTTTGCCGGCAGTGCGAGTGGCACTGCGTAAATGCGATAAAATCAGGGGGAATTGAAAGGGGATAGGAGAAGCATTCGCAGGAGTGTAAGGAATATATAGTAAGGTTCATGGAACTTGTCATCCTTTTCTCTCCCCATCCCGCCCACTTCGCCCTTTGCTTTTCAGAAGTCGAGCATTTGATTTGTGCGCAAATATTTGCTCGAGTGGGCCGAATTGAAAATGCCAGTGAAAGCCATTGTATTCCCACATGGCGGGTGAAAGGGAATTTCGGGTTAATTACCAGTCTCATTTCTACGAAACCCGGGGGCACAGAAGTGAATAACCAGCTATGCCAACTAGCGACGCGCAGTTGGTAGGGCCACTTACCATTCAATGGCTGCCAATTATTCCGGACAAGCGTTTGGCAATCCACTCGGATTTCGATTTGAGCTGGGATTGGAATTGCAAGTGGATTGGACAAATGCAGTGGCTTCCCGACTCTCGAATCTCGAATCTCGGGCGGATGCAAGTCGACGGCGGAAATTACACTTGCCACTTGCGGTAAGTTTCCAGATTGCGCCGAGTTTGCGAAAATAACTCGATTGGCGGGTGCTATGCCAAATGCGGTTCATTGCCGCTTGATTGCTAAGCATTTGCATTTAATTTCGGGCTGCTTTATAAAACACATAGATAGATATATGTACATAAGTACGAGTATGTGCCCCACACGCCGTTCTGGTGGCGGCTGGTGCAACCGCCGCATTGCCAAACATGTGGTCTGTGCAATAACCAACCCATAAATATTGCAGCCGAGTCCGCTGAGAGCCCCGTGGCATGCACAGTTGCATGTCCACGGTCACGGGGTTATTTATTTATGCACAAACACAAGTTGCACATGTGAACCTACGATGCGGAGGGAGGGGGCGTGAGGGGGTGGCAGGGATCAGCGAAGGATTTCGGAGCCTTTGGCAGAGACAAATTCACTTTGGTCATCGAAGTGCACGCTGCATGGCTCAATTTAAATTTCATCTAGATGCGAACGCTGCTCAATGAACACTCAGCTCAGCCTGGTAAGTCCACAGGATTCACTCGGCAGATTCTTCAGGACTCTGCGGTTCCTTGGCAGTGACTTACCCTGATTTCTTTTTGGTTAAGTTAAAAGAGAAATTCAAGTGCAGATAGTTTGGTTCTTTGTCTCAGCGGACCGAAAGTAACGAGCTCAGATAACAACCACGAAGAGCTTTTCTATGTTGTTCCGTGGCTCTGATTGTTTTTAGCACGAGCTGCCAAAGTAAATACGAAATTATGCGGTTGAAACATTTTCATAGACAAGCTTTTTATTAAATGATCCAGACGTCTTGAAAGTACCATAAACGACAGTGCTTTAGGGGGTACTTACTCACTTTAACCAGGGGCAGCTGGCAATATAGTTGTTTTCTTTTCGCCGAAACACTGTTTTATCGTCGAAGAACCATTAAAACGGCAACGTACCAGGTCTCATTTAAAATTGTTTGCATTTCGACTGACAGAGTAGCCACGCTCCGTTTCTAGCCGTTTCAACATTTGTTCTTTGTACAAATTTATGAAGCACCTGGGAAAGTTGTAAACAAATAGCTTTAAGAGCTGGAGAATATTGGCCAGCGAACTTAAAATATATTTGTTTATTGCGGACTGCTAACCGAATACAGTGGCTAATGTTTCACAGCCACAGACAAGAAAATGATTTTAAATGTTTGATAAATTGTTCCTTTTTGAACGTAATAAATTCCAAAATACGATAATATACATTTGTAGCAACTGGGAACTGATTTAGTGCCCTCGCTTGGTTAAACATTCAAAGGCAGTGTCAATTTTCCTCGAAGCGCAGAACTCGCCAGGAAGCATCACGGTTCAATTAATGTGACTGGCGTTCAAGGCGAAGGCTTTGCAACCCATTCCACCCCTTTCGAACCCCGGACCACCCACTCCCTCTCCCACCCAGTGGGTGGTACTCATTTTAGCGTGCTGTGCGTTTGATAAGCAAAGCGAGTTTAATTAGCGTCGACGACGCCAACGCAGCGTTTGTCGTTTGTCGCTTATCGGCAGGCGGAACCTCAAGTGTTGCCAAGCGTCTTGGCTTCGATATTTAACCCATTTACGTGCCTCGTTAGGTACGGCAAATCAAAGGAGCCCAAACACCAGTCGGAAAGAACAACATTCAACTTTGATGTTTTGTAACTCAAACTAAAGTGTACCGACTTTAAAACTACCACAGAACTCTTCGCTGTTTAATATTTTAACATTCAAGTTTGGAAGAACACCTCTTCTGGGTGTGTCAAGCACTAGTAAAAACTTTTTGAAAACTTCCTCTGATAAACAAGGTTTCTTATTTATTACTTTCACAAATTAGTTTTTTACAAAATGCAGGCAGATTGCCTGGAAGAAGAGCATTTCGAGTATTTTTCTTTGCCCAACCAATAAGAATTTAAAACATATTTGTTTCCTAAACATTATTTGTTTGCCAGGAAATGAATACTGTTTCACGCGAAATTGGCACAAAAATCTCTAGAGATTTAATACCTCTTTAAATGATTCCCAAAAGTATGCTACGATGTTTTTTTAAGCTGGCCTAATGCCTATGGCTAAACGTAAAAATACTGTTTACTATTTTCCCAAGCATACTCTTACACTCTTTCGTAAGTGCTTTCAAACCCCTAGAGATTAAAGTAAATCTTTTATTTAAAATCCGTTCAACGTTGAAGCAGGGGGAAACTGAAGTTTGTGGTCAAAAACAAACAATATGAACTGAATATATATTGTACTGCACAATGAACGCTGAGGGCTCTGTTATAGGTTCTATATCTAAGATGTGTATAAGGGAACTCAAACTGTCAAGGGTGTCGTGTTAACCCAGAGGGTTAAAGCGTTAGACACATGTGCGATCTCGGGGCCTCGACAACCCTTGTGTGCCTGATAAGCAATTGCAAACAGCGGCGTTCGTGTGTTTGTCAACTCTGGGAGGCTATCAGTGTGCGAAGGAGCGTTTGGCAGCAGTTACCTGCTGGCTCGAACTCCAGTTGCGAGTGAAAGTGACCCGGAGGGCTGCTCTCTCCACATGGCAGCTGGCCAGCGGCACTGGAGCTCCCAAGTTGTGGCCGGCGAGGAGCGGAACCCCGGCGTTCTCCTGCTTCGCTACCGACGTCACAGCGGCGGAGGGGAGGAGCAGGTGGCGGCCACAGGCGGGGCCAGCAAGGTCACGGCTGGCGCCACTTCCGCCGCCGTCAAGCGGCGAAGGCGGCTGGATCGTGGGCAGATGACGCGTCCGCAGTCGACGGCATTCGAAATGAGCAACGTAATTGGAATTGGAATTGGAATCCGCACAGTGCACCCACAGCGAACCACGCATTTTAATGGCCACTCTTTCCACTTTCCATTGCAGAAAAACAAGGAGCTAATGAATGACATTTTCACCAACTGCAAATTGAAGAACGGTATGTAAACGACAAACCCATCCAAAACCAATAATAATTGTTTGCGTGACTAACATTGCATACGAGTGTATACATTCAGCACAATGCCTTCGATCGGTGATTAATGGTTTTGAATTGAGTCTGCTTCACTTGCTTTCTCTTTATTAGTTTGAAAAAGCAAACAATTTTGCGTTATCGCGAATGGTTGCTTTCAAAAAAAACGATTAGTTGATTTTTGTTTTTGGAAGCCTTTAATGTTGCTTAAAGAATTTCGCGGGCATCATCATCGTTTGGAAACTGAAAATAAACAGTGGCAAACAAACGAACTTCTGCTGGCTGCGCCCAATAATTGAATTAGCTAATTAAACTCGCATTGAACAGGCCATTCAGTCGGAATAACAATAATTAATTACCATGGCTGCGTTTTCAGGTTTTGGTCCTAGTGTTCAAACAGCAGCGGCCACCTCGCCCACAAAGAGACCCCTCAGCCCCGACCATCCGAACCCAGCGCTGCCCATTACTGAGGTAAGCGAAAAAGGAAAAAATATATATAATGGATAACAACAAAAAAAAAAAGCAGAAGAAGAGCCACCTTGAAGCTCACATAAATATTATAAATGTAATGTCCCGACATTGACGACGACAAATGAGTTAATTTGCTGCTCGAGAAGCTGTCGGGGGAATTACAAAATATTTATGCGTTATTCATGAGTGCGGGCTGCGGGGAAAGGTCACGCTTTGAGCTTTTCCTCTGGCTTTGACACTTGCGCCCGAAAAGCCGGACCTTCGGTGGTGTGGAAACTAAAGAAACTTGAAATCCTTGCAGACGCCGAGTCCTGCTATGAACCGCATGGGCTGGGCCCTCCGCACTCTTCTCGTCGCCGACAACTCGAGCTGTCTGAAGGATCGCAAGGTGAGTTGTGGGTCGGCGCCTTTACCTTTGCGATGCTAATTATCCCGTCCGGACAGGTCTCCGGCAAGCTAATCCGCAAGTGCGCCCCCGGAACCGAGCTGGTCGACTGGCTGGTCAACCTCTCGCCCATCGTCCACACCCGCGCCCAGGCGGCTGGCATGTGGCAGGCTCTCCTCGAGGAGGGAGTTCTCGCACACGGTGAGCGCCCCCAACCACTAACTAACCACTTTTCACTGACATTCCCACTCCGGTGCAGTGAACAAGGAGCAGCCCTTCAAGGACAAGTGCTTCCTGTACCGCTTCCGCCTCGACGAGGAGGGCGGAACGGCGGCAGCGGGCGTGCCCCAAGCGGAGGACCTCGGAGCGGCCAACGAGCACATCCGCGAGACGCTCAGCGCCCTTTTCCAGCGCGGTCCGGACGCCACCCTGCGTATGATATTGCGCAAGCCGTAAGTCAAGTGCAGGGATAAGGGATAAACCCAAATAAGTACCGACTTTTCGACAATTTCCTCAAGTTGACTAAGCATATAGTTACATGTACTGTACAGCATATATGCATACTATTTTTCAAAACTTACCCTTACAGAGCAAAGGGTATTATAATTTCAGTCAGAAGTTTGCAACGCAGTGAAAGACACACCTCAGACCCCATAAAGTGTATTCTTGATCAGCATTACGATCTGAATCCAAATACGTCTGCACATCTGCACGTCTGTCCGTCTGTCCTCCTGTCCGTTTCCGCGCAAACTAGTCTCTCAGTTTTAAAGCTATCTTGCTGAAACTTTCCCAAAATTTGTGTAGTTGTTGCACGCAGTATATAAGTCGGAACGGGCCAGATCGGGCGACTATATAGGATAGCTCCCATACTAGAGATTGAAACAAAAATTTCTAACACAACGGCGTTTTGATCAGATCGACTTAATAATATATTTTATTTTCAAATTCAATTAAATATTACTAAACCTTTAATTAAGGATGAGCTAATACATTGTACATCTTATTTTCTGTACCGTTAGTGGGGAAAGCTTTAACTGATAAAACAGCAATTATCGATTATTGCAATATCGAAACAAACTGAATTGAGCCAAGAGCGCTTTGATTTTGTTTATTTTATTTTTATTATCTTACCCACGGAGGTATAACCATGTTTACTGCTCTTTGACTAATTAAAGAAGAGCCCAAAGGTTCTATTGAACATTTCATAATGCACTGTGCAATTGAGTCGATAAAAGTCATGAGCATAGCCAGGGGCGGACGCAGAAAAAAAATTTGGGGGGGGTCCGGTCGAAAAATTTTTTCGTTTGGGGGGGTCCGATCGAAATTTTTTCGTTAAACTGGGTCCGATCAAAAAATTTTTCGTTTGCGGGGGTCCGATCAAAAAAATTTTTAGTTTATATGGTTGAAAGGCCGTATGCTGTAAGGGAATTTTGAAAAAAGTCTGAGATTTGGGGGGTCCGGACCCCCTGCGTCCGCCCCTGAGCATAGCCTTGGAAATTTTTATTATATCGCAGACTAACGGATACTGGCTTTAGGGGTCCCAACGATAGCAATCTGCCATGCTTATGTTTAATGCTATCCCAATACTCCGTCCACAGCTCGCACGAACGGACTTCGGAGGAGCTGGAGCTAGTTTTCGAGGAGCTGGTCCACATCGCCGCCCTCTCCCATTTATCGACGAGCATCAAGCGGGAGCTGTCCGCGATTTTCGTGTTCGAGGCTCACGCCCAGGCGGGAACAATATGTGAGTATCCGGCCGCAGAACCCACAACTTCCATGATTCACTCAGTGCGAGAGCGGAAAAGTTCGGGAAACTTTTTAATTAAATCCCGGCTAATTATGTCTCAATAAACGGGTCAGCCATCGAGCTAGCCCTTCCAGCGGATGCGCAATTATAAGTACTAATAACGACTTTCATTCCCTTACATGCTTTACCCATTATGGTCATTAAAAAACGAAAACAACAGTGTTTAATCAAGGGGACGAAGGACGCTCCTGGTACATCTTACTCAAGGGATCTGTGGACGTTGTGATACACGGCAAGGGAACTGTTGCCACTCTAAAGACCGGCGATGATTTCGGCAAACTGGCCTTGATAAACGACGCACCCAGGTGAGTGATGCCAGTGGAATCGCCTCCATTGGGGAACCCCTAAATGGTTGGGCCATCTGCTGACGATTGGAGCTCTTGAGAAGGCAACTTGGGCCTCGGACAAACTGGGTCTTGACAGCTCGACAATGGCCATGTTGCCACAATGGCGGCCAATAGTACGGACCAGTTGGTGCAACGGACGAGAAAACTGGCCACCAGCTCCACAACAGCGACAGATAACAAGCGGCATTGTGTGCCATTTAGAGCAAACAATTGAAAATTGAAACAAAATATTAGCCAAGGCCCACGTCCAATTTGTAAGCCGTTTCCTAAGCTGTCGCTTGAGCAAACCGGACGCAAAGGAAGGGAACTATCAAAGAGTTGCTAGTGAATGGAATTCGTTTCCATTGTTCGACAGCAAAAAGTGCTGCAGCACGGTTAAATAGAGGAAATCCAGCTCTTGGCGACGGAAGCACATTTATAAATGTATTAATATGGGTGGAAAAACCAGCGCTGAGCACTATTAATTTATATGCGTGCGTTTCCGATTTTAATGCTTAAAACGAAAGGATAACTAGTTTAAGCCTCCATCCAGCTTTTTGGTTAATTAAAATAGTCAGAGAGCTTGTTTGCCATAAACAAATATAATAAATCCCGCCTCACGGGCCGTCCTCATGTCCGCATTTTGGTAAATAATTCCGCATATCGATCGAGTTCGTTTGCCAACTGCAGGTGCATTTTTCCAGGCTGCCGTCGGCGGAATCCAATTTAAAATATTTCCTGGCTCCGTAGTGGGGGGCCAAGAGCTGTGCATGCCATCAAGTGCATCCATTTTCCATATTTATGGCTATTTATGCGGCCACGCATTTACTGCACTTTTTCAACCAGCTGATGAACGCTTGTTTGCTCTGCGGGATTAAAGCCTGAAGTGATAAACCAATCGATAAAGCTCAACCAATTAATGACTAGATCTCCGCAAAATGTTGCTAAAAGCTGACCGACTGTTTCTCGAATTTCCGGCAGAGCTGCTACCATCGTACTCAAGGAGAACAATTGCCACTTGCTGCGCGTGGACAAGGAACACTTCAACAGGATACTGCGCGATGTGGAGGCCAACACCCTGAGACTACAGGAGCACGGCAAGGATGTTTTAGTGCTCGAGCGCGTGGCCAAGCAACGAGGACAGCATTCAGCATTTAAGTGAGTGTCTAATCAATTTTTAATGTGCCTTTAAATTTAATTGAAAGCCCGGCCAGGGTTTGATTTGATGGCTCGCTTGTGTTTGGCCTTTTATGGCTGCTCCTCTTCGTGAATGCCGATTTTTATAGCAATTTATCGACACTTAAGACAACATATAATCCCTACTTTTTACTGTTTAATGTTAATTTTGTCCATGTGTTTTCCATGGGTTATTCTTACTTTTTAAAAATGTTTCGATATGTATGCTTGTATCTTATGCGTCAAGTTATTACTTAATCGCACGGTATACAATCATTTGCTTATGTCTGAAAAACAGAATTACACACACATACATTTATAAAGGAACCATTAAGAAGAACTTTTCTTTGAAAAATTAGAGTAATGGTCGAATTGTTTTACGAAAAAAATAATCTAAAACTATCTAACTTATCTCCTCCCCAGATACACGGTGATGTCGGGCACTCCGGCCAAGATGCTGGAGCATTTGCTGGAGACGCGACTGGGCCAGTCGGTCGGCGGGATGGACCCCTTCCTGGACGACTTCCTGCTCACGCACATCGTATTCATGCCCGTCGTGCAGCTGGTTGATGAATTGGCCAATTAATATCCTTTTCAAAACACAAAAATCACCGAAAAACTCTGTAAGCCGGGTTTCTGTTCCCCTACGATTCTGACCACGTCTCAGAGTTTAAGCCTTTGACCACTTTAAATTCTCATGTAGCACTTCTGGAGCTTCCAAGCTCCGTTTAGCTAGGCTCTTGGCGGGTCTGCACTCAAAAGTGGGGAAAAACGCATTGTGGCACTAGACCTTCTCGCGGCCGAGTCACGTTCCCCTGGGTGGAAAAGCGAAACATTTCCAGAGCGACAGTTTAAGTGTCGCCAGCACGCAAGCCACTTCACACATGACCCTGATCTCGGCCAGCGGGAAGGGGTGCGGATGAGGAGGGGGTGGGGAAGGGGAAGGGCAAGTTTGGGTGGCTTTTGGGCTCGAGTGTAGCAGAAAATGCTAACAAGCAACGCTTCCGTTTCGGCGCAGGACGAACAATCCAACTTTAGTCGAAACAAAGCCACAAAGTTGACTTGGGTCAGCATTTTCCGAATGCCTTCATGGGGGTAAAAGGTTGATGTAGGGGCGTTCTGGGGAGTCAAGGGGGAGACTCTGGTCAATGATGCCTGAAACTAATCTCACAATCTGCATCGAAATACGTGATGAGTTTAATAAGCAGGCCGCACTGAGCATCCAGGTTAGTAGGAACGTGGGACAGAAATCAATATCCAGATTCCCCGAGACGGTAAACCCACCTTGGGACTGGCTGACCCGGTTTGATTGTGCCGGACAGATATTCAGAAACCAAGAACCCCAAATCCCCACTTAATCCGATTCGCAATCCCAATCGAAATTGGTTTCCCTTAACCGCCGTGCACCTTCCACTGCGATGCCCACGAGGACGCCCAGACTCCCGAGGATCGGGAGTACATAATCAACTTCAAGAAGCGCGTGATCCAGTTCATGCAGAAGTGGGTGATGGCCGTGCGCCACGCCGCCTTCGAGGAGCCCAGCGTCTGCGACTTCATCGAGGACCTCGCCGCCGAGGTGGAGGCCGATCCCGACCTGAACGAGGAGACCAGCATCGTGCACAACGTGCTCACCCAGATGGCGCGCTACCAGGAGGACCGCAACCAGAACGCTGGCCAGAAGTGGAAGCTCCCGCCCAACGGGCAGCCCATCTGCCTCTTCAGCGGCAACGCGACGCCCTCGAAGACAGTCATTCGACCCGACGATGACAGTGAGTGTCCTTACAGCCTTTGAGTCCTCAATCGCAGCTATAACCCAGTATTCAAAGCACCTTATTGCTAATATCATCTAAATTGGAGGAATATTAAGAATTTCGTGCTACAAATTCAGAAATTTCATGCTACAAATTATTAAATGTTTTCTAAAATAACTTGTGATATTATGACCATCAAATTAATATTGGATGTGCAATCGGCTTTGAAAACTTTCCTTACTTTAAAATAACATTACTCCAGTACGAAAAAATATTTTAAGAACATAACTTTATTGGTTTTGCTGACTTTAATTCAAGTTGTATATTTCTTACTCCACAAATATTGTAAATATTTTTAAAAGTTTTGTAATTGTATAACTCAGATGACAACGTCTAAACATAGCTGTCCGAAATAATTCAGAAACAAATTTCATTTGCAACGCTTACCTGTTACTTTAAAGAGCATATACTAAAGTTGATTACTTATAAGATAAAATCGACAATTTTTTTGAATAAGGAGAACAGCAGTTCCGCTTTCCCTAAGTGTAGGTTTATTTCCCAGTTAAAGTTCCCAAACTCCGCTTCACGTTTCAGTCATTTTCCGGGTATACTGCGCCGACCACACGTACTGCACGCTGCGCTTCCCCATGCACACCACGGCGGAGCTCATAAAGGCGTGTGCTGCGGACAAATTGCAGCTGAACCGAGGTCCCGAGGACCTCGTCCTCGTGGAGGTGAAGTCTAACGGGGAGCGCTCCGTGTTCAAGGACAACGATGTGAGCATACCGACGGGTCTTTCGCTCAACGGCCGCCTGTTCGTCTCCGTCAAGGATCACCTGGATGCCTTGGTAAGCAGTTGTTGAGGAAGGTTGCACTTCCATTCGTTATCCTTGCTGTTCCGCAGACCCAGCTGCAGGAGCAGGAGTGTCCCACCGAGGGCGTGGACATCGACCTGGAGATACTGAGCACCAAGGAGCTGGCCTACCACATCACCCTCTTCGAGTGGGACTTATTCTGGGCGGTTCACGAGTACGAGCTGCTCTACCACACCTTCGGGCGGCACCACTTTGGCAAGGTAAGGGGGCCAACTTCTGCCAAAAAGTCTCAGAAGTCTCGTTTGGGTAATTAGCCTGCCAGGCTCTGGCCGCAAAACTGTTGCCATTTGTCATCTGCCTGCAAATTAAGTTAGCCGAGAGTTTTGCCACTCGCATTAAAGGTGCCCCAAAGTGTTTGGCTCAACTTTTGGCAGGCACAACTCGAAGTGAATTGATCGAGTCTCACATTCCCCTTCGCAGATTACCGCCAACTTGGATGTCTTTCTGCGCCGCTTCAACGAGGTTCAGTACTGGATCGTCACCGAACTGGTATCCACGCCCAGTCTGAGCAAACGCGTCGGTCTCGTCCGCAAGTTCATCAAGCTGGCCGCCTAGTAAGTGATGGAAATAAGCCCTTTCCATACTGTATAATTAACTCATTTATCTATTAAAAATTATATCAAATGGTGGGAATATTTTTTAAAAAATATTTATCAGTAACTGTGCCTGTTTAAAATACAAAAGTTCAATACAATGTGATGAGTTTTATCCAAAATAAACTAGTTTTAAAATTGGTTTTATGATATTCAAATACTTGGAGAACTCTTAACTCACATATTTGATTGTTAGTATGTTTCTTAATCGTTCCTTAAACATTTCATTAAAACTTATCAGAATTCGCGTCCAATAAAAGACACAATTCTAATCGAGTTGATCCCTTGCAGCTGCAAGGAGTACCAGAACCTGAACGCCTTCTTCGCCGTGGTGATGGGCCTTTCGAACATGGCGGTGTCTCGGCTGCAGCAGACCTGGGAGAAGATCCCCTCGAAGTTCAGGAAGATCTTCCAGGAGTTCGAGGCCCTGATCGACCCGAGCAGGAACCACAGGGCGTACCGCGTGTTCGTGGGCAAGCTGCAGCCGCCGCTGATCCCGTTCATGCCGCTGCTGCTCAAGGACATGACCTTCGCCCACGAGGGCAACAAGACCAGCCTGGACGGGCTGGTGAACTTCGAGAAGATGCACATGATGGCCCAGACGATGCGCACCATCCGCTTCTGCCGCTCCAGGAGTCTGGGTAAGCCTGCCCCGCCACCTCCACTTCCCCCGAAAGTAAGGTTCTCATTCCGTTCGATCTGCCGCAGGACTCGAGCCGCCGTCGCCGAAGAGTGAGGGCGAGGTGCGGTCGTACATCAGCAGCTTCCGCGTCATCGACAACCAGCGGGTGCTCACCGCCATGTCGCAGAAGGTGGAGCCCACCAGGAAGCTCTAAGTTACCCCATTAGCCGTAGCCCGTATTAAGTGTCTAACCCTGCGTGCGTGTTAATCGAACCGCAATTAGCTGCACAGTTATGAGCTTAGCCGGGTTGTTTTCGGGAAGCCAACTTCGGCCACGGCCACCACAACCCGGGCCAACTTTCATTCACATCCACATCCGCATCCGCATCCGCATCCGCAATCGCATTAGAATAAGCTACAGTGTATCTACATGTGACCCGACTAGAACTATCTCAATCTTCTAATGAACTAAAACCCCCAAACGCATTTCAATGCAAACGAGAAACTTTTTGCTTTAGTACAAAACGAAAGATGGAAAACAAATTTTAAATTCGGCAATCCCGGCGGACACCGAAGCGAATAAAACAAACTTGGACGTGTGTGATACTAAACATTTAGAGGAGGCGACATCAAAACAAACAGCACTAAACTGCATAATTTCCTACAAAACTTTACTATATAAACCCTACGCCAGCTAGTAAAATAATTTGTAAATTGTATAACGTATCCGAGAGCATGGAATCTATTTTTTTAAAGCCCCTAAACTAAACCAACTATTAAACAGTCTAGTTGAAGCTAGTTATTAACATGTAAACTACGTAGCGGATAAGTTATTTTATTTATGTCTTCAAATTTGACTTTCGTTTGGTAATTCGTTACGCCCCTAAGTAATGCATCCGCAAATAAAATACCAACCCGTTTATAAATATTTATTTACACAACCATTATTTGTTTTATTTTGTAGGATATTTAAACCTTGTTGATTTTAAGTAAGCTATTAAATATGCAAATGCAGCTGCATGCAAAACATTAACACTGGAGAGGGACCTTATTAGTTGTAGATTTGTACATACCATATAGACGTGTAAAACCACTCACGTTCATTAGACAAGTGCAATTGTGTTCAAAAGAAGAGTGGCCCTTTCGTGTAAATGCTGTTGGAATAACAATTCTTCCTTTTTATACTGAAACCGATTAGCCAATTCGTCAATATGTGGAAAACGATCACTCTAAGAACTTGTAAAATATAGCATTTTTGCATGTTGTGGGCTGACTTATCGTTACCGATATCATAAAAAACAAAAATGTGACGTTGTATTTGGGAGCTACTCTTATTTTGAGCACAACTGTTCATGTAAATCTGATGTTATAAATATACTCGGTACATGTAGAGGGTTTTTGAATTATTTTAATTAATTTCAAAACGGGTATGTGGTTCGTTCCGACTCTATAAATTATATTTTTTCGACAGCATAAATGTACATGAGCTTAGGCAAATTTGTACACTGAATAGCATTAACCGCAGCCAATTTAACTTTCTTTAATCGATTTAATTAAGAATGATAAAATTATGAAAAGCATAAAGTAAAACGAAAAAAACCCTCGAGCATTTTTACCGAGTATCCCAAAGTCGGAGATCCGATTATATATGGTTTTCTTTTTATATGTTGACGTTTAGTAAAAACGTTTGGTCTCTGGTATTTGGTGATAAGCTGGAAGTCCGTAGAAAGATACCCTGCCTGATACAAGAGGCGGAAAGAATATTGTAGATAACACCTTAATTGTAGTTACCATTTAATCCAACTCCTCTCCCAAGTAAAGGTCTCTCAAACAACGATTTATCACATAATTAAAAACCATTCCTAGATGTAACCAAAACTTCGACCATGATGCGTAGAACATATTTGTCGTGTTAAAATATTTTATCCTTTACGAAAACCAATCAAGCAAAAAGCATATTCAACTACAATTCAAGACATTAAGTATCCAGTGGTTTCTCCCCCAAAAAGAAGTAATACAAAGCAAGAGCAAACGAATTTTCAATAAAACTTTTATAGATATAGCGAGCCGATTTGAACGAAATAATATTGTTTAGTTTATAGTTAACGGAATGTAAACGTTTCGTATTAATTTACAAGCAACGCAACACCAATTTAAGTACAGAGCAGTTTGTAAGTAGGGTCGGAAAGCCTTTAATTACTTTATCTACACCTTGTGCTACGGAAACGGGTAGAACCTAACACAATCATCCACATAGAATTGTGTAGGCGTTATGAACCCGACGCAACCTTACAGTCCTCTGAGGAAATTTTCAACACAAAAACAACTCTTATATACGAAATATTAATCTAACGTATTCATAACTCTAGAATATAGTTCGTGGAACCTATGCTAGTCTTAAGCAATCGTTTCCACACCAAGGAAACCCTATGTGTCAAAGCCAAAACGTTTCTATATTTTTGAGTACTGCTACGTCAAAGTAAAACCAACAATACGCATTCACTAATGTTATTGTTGTGCACTTTCAATACTGCAGATATACATACTTAATTACCAAATACCTACATATACCAATAAAATATATAGGCAAGTACTCGAAAAAGGGAAATTTTCAAATTTTACTTGTGATTCGATTTGACAATCTCAAAACATAACTCTACGAACTTTATTTTCCGAAATATTAAATAGGCACTTCGCATAAATTTATCATCAACGGGTAACTCACGGATGCACAGAACCAGATATATTCATGCTATACGTATATACCTCCGTTACCGCAATATAACTAATGCCAATCAGTCATAATCAGTCAGTAAATATTCGAGCCGTAACTAGAACTAACCACTAAATGTTCAAATCAGTATTTACATGTCTAACGCAAAACAATCTCGAAGTTTACTTATCTACCATATAGCAAAATAGAGTAACGTAAATAGTTCGTAACGGGTCGAAAGAGATGGCTCCCCAGAGCTCACAGTAAGAAGACAACACCAACAAACCACTTAGAAGTAATTAATCCATCGAGCATGGCATAGGCCTGTATATGTTTAGCAGATCTTTTAACCGAACTACCAGATAACAAATACTATTACATGTACACCCGTATTGCGACAAGTGAAGTGAGATTTATGCAAAGCAGATAGATATTTTAATGGCAAACCCTAACCGTTGAAGCTAAGTGTAAACCAGCATGTATCTTTGAATGTCTAACATTTTGAACTCAACTAATATTCGAATAAAGATTTATGTGTTAGCGAGTTGGTATTTGTTATTAAATTGTATTATATTTTGAGGGGCAATGTCTTTGATTGGGAAACCTCTTTTCACCAATCAACGACTACTATTGGGAAAGGCATTCGATCTCATTAATTTGATTATTATTACTACATTTTTGCCCTATTGTAGGTTCAATTACTTAATTCTTTCACTAGTACTTTTATAATAATAATAATAATTGGCCATCACAACCCTTAACGGGTCACAGCCTGTTGCACGACTCGCCTCCACGCATCCCTGCGCGCCTTCGCCAGTTGGCAGCAGCGGATGTAGACAGGGCTTCCATCACCTGGTCTTGCCAACGCGTCCGGGGTCGTCCTCTTCTCCGTTTCCCGACAATTACCGCATCAAACACCTTACGGGGCGGAACGTGATTAGTTGATTAGTTGGTGCATGCTCCCTACCAACATATCACCAGCTGCCTTAAACAATTCAGCCTGCAGGCCATCAGCACCTGCAGATTTATTGTTTTTAAGTCGTTGGATTGCATCCTTGACTTCGGCATGGCTTGGGGGGGTACATCGATATCAGTACCATAGATTGGGGTTTGTGGATCATAATCTTCATAGCTAATAGGCTTGAGAAGTGATCCCTCCAAAACTTCAGCGCAATCTCTGCATCTGTGACTAGGTCTTCGACATTGTCCTTGCATGCAACTCCTCCAGTCTTACAACCTTGGGTCAGACGCTTAACCCTCTGATAGAAGTTACGAGCTTAATTTCGGCTTCTGCTGCTCTCTATGCTTTCACACTCTCGGTTTTCCTGTTCTCTTTTCTTGCGTCTGAAAAGGCGTTTCTCATCTCTTCTCCTTAACCTGTAGACCTCAACAACAGCCCGTGTAGCCCCAGCTTGCAGTGTTCTTCGGTAGGTGGCGTCTTTTGCAGCTGCTACGTCACGACACTCCTGGTCTGGTCATACCATGGATTCCTTGTTGGGGGGCGCTGGAATCCAATGACTTCTTCTGCGGAAGTTCGCAGGGAGTGGGATATGAGCGCCCACTGATCGCTGTTGTCTTCAGGTCTTGTCTGTTGTGATTGCAGCTGCCCGATGTCCAGCCTTCTCAGCAGCCCTCGACGTGCAACCTTCGCAACACATAACCGTGTGCGAATCTTAGCTGCAACAAGATAATGCCGACCATTGATGTTGGGACCCCGACAGGATCGCACGTCGAGTATGCGCTTTAGTTTGCCACTCAACGGATGTTGAATGGCAATCCAGGGAGAACCACGTGGCATTCACCAAGTTGAATGCAATCAGACACTTTGCCTGATATGCTCTCCCCCATCCCCCAGTAATTTTATAGTAGCAAAAAAAAAATATAGTCACAAAAGAATGCTTAGTATACATCGGAAATTTGCTGTCTTTAAGCCCACTTTTTCCTCACAAAGAGTGAATAAATAAATATCATCGCAGAGCCTTTAAAAGCAAATGTCAACAAAATCGTCGTGCATGTGATTTATCCAGCGCTGAAAAAGTTTTATATTCGTCATAATTTGCAAAATGCAGGGAAACGCAGATCACCTTTGCAGGTCACGTTTGAATATCGATTTATGTTGCCCAAGTGCGCGCCCAAAGCTCCGTTCGCTCCGCTCTCTGAAAGAGCTTTTGCCGGTTGGGAATAACCGTCCATGACGTCACCGGATGACACAGCAGCTGCTTCGCCGCCGTGACAAAATCAACGAAACCGGCTGAGCGGGCCAACAGTTGTCCGCGAAGCCTTCGACGTGCTGGAACAGACAGAGATTGCCGTTCCAGACCCAAAAACAAATACATAATCGCAGCGATTCAGAAGCGTCCAATTTGCACAGCGTTAATTATCAGCGCCAGCGACACGATGACAAATCTGGCTCCCACCATCCGGCTAAACAATGGGCGCGAGATGCCGATCTTGGGCCTGGGCACCTGGAAGTCCTTCGAGTCTGACGCCTACCACTCGACGCGTCACGCCCTCGACGTGGGCTACCGGCACCTGGACACCGCCTTCGTGTACGAGAACGAGGCGGAGGTGGGACAAGCGATCGCGGAGAAGATTGCCGAGGGAGTGGTGACCCGTGAGCAGGTCTTTGTGACCACCAAGCTGGGCGGGATTCACCACGACCCGGCGCTGGTGGAGCGCGCCTGCCGCCTGAGCCTGAGCAACCTGGGCCTGGAATACGTGGACCTCTACCTGATGCACATGCCCGTGGGCCAGAAGTTCCACAACGACAGCAACGTGCACGGCACCCTGGAGCTGACGGATGTGGACTACCTGGACACCTGGCGCGAGATGGAGAAGTTGGTTGACCTGGGCCTGGTGCGCAGCATCGGTCTGTCCAATTTCAATGCCGCCCAGACGGAGCGAGTGCTGGCCAACTGCCGCGTTCGACCGGTAGTGAACCAGGTGGAGTGCCACCCGGGATTCCAGCAGCGTCAGCTCCGTGACCACGCCAAGCAACACGGCCTGGTCATCTGCGCCTACTGCCCTCTGGCACGCCCCCAGCCCGCCCGCCACTGGCCGCCTTTCCTCTACGACGATCACGCCCAGCAGCTGGCTAAGAAGTACGGCAGGACCACGGCCCAGATCTGCCTACGCTACCTGGTCCAGCTGGGCGTGGTGCCGCTGCCCAAGTCCTCGAACAAGGCGCGCATCGAGGAGAACTTCCGGGTGTTTGACTTCGAGCTGAGTCCGGAGGACGTCGCCAGCATGGAGCAGTACCACACGGGGCAGCGCACGGTGCCCTTCTCCGGAATGGCCGGGCACAAGTTCTACCCTTTCCACGATGAGTTCTAAACGCCATCAGGGGTGTCTTGCAAATCTCTGGTGGTTTAGGGGCTGTCGGTTTTGGATCTAACCCAATAATCGGTCGGTGCACCAGAATTTGTGCACAAGTTTTGGAATAACGTCTTTCGAAACGGTGCTTTCAAATTGGGAATGGTTTCTGGACACCGATATTAGATTATTGGTTGGAACAGGTTTTTAAGACACCCCCGCATATGTAGTATTTGTATTGTAAAATAAAGTATATTACGTAGAAAATCTCTGGGCGGTTGGGGACTAATCAGCTTGTCTAACGGGGCCGCTTGATAAATCGGCGTTATCTGGGGTATCTGGCGTGTGCTTCTGCCAGTCAGAATTCCAAGTCAGTATTGGGTATATAACGAGCTTTCATTCAGATGAACGTCTGAGATAGTGGCTTTAATACCTACGACGAAAAGAGACATTTCACAGGCGCATCCAAATCATATCTCTCCATATCAGTGAAACAGATTCTGGCATTGCGAAATCAAATTTCAAAGTGCGACCTTGGGAAGCGATAACGGCAGATAGAGCATCGGTTCAAACACACACCTCGCCAACAGAGTTATACAACACTGTATTCAGGTTTGAATGTGTCTGGCAGCCCTAACATGATTTGAATTTTAAATTTTCCTTTAACCAGGGAGCACCGTCTTGACAAAATCTGAGCTTCAAATCTAGTTTTTTAACATACCAGAAAATACAAAAATTTTACCTAAAAAACTAAACTTGCAGAGCACTGTGACCCGAAAAATAATCGATGAATTCAACATATTTCAATCGATACATTCGCGTAAGCAGCTGAATAAATTCATAAAATAAATAAATCTTCCGCACCATGTCGGTAATATTAAAGCGGAACTTTCGGGCGTCCTGGGTGCTGAAGGTAATATTCTAATAGTCTGAGAAAATCTTTTGCCAAATTGGAAGTATTACTGTTTGCAGGCCTATTACAGCTCCAACGCGCAATCGGGTAATACTGCCAAAACAATACCCAAAAACCTGCTTGAGGATAAGCAAACAGCCGTTCTTCAAAAGGAGAACGGAGCTATCTTCGACAAGCGACCCTTTAAGATACACCTGGACAAAGGTATGTCTTACAAATATAAAAAAAAACAAAGGTCTCCAACGGTGTTTACATAACCACAACTTGCGACCCAACAGACAAAACCTACAGCTGGTGCCTGTGCGGCAAGTCAAAATCTCAGCCCCTTTGCGATGGCATGCACAAGAATGAGTTCCTGAAGATCAAACAAAGGTAAGACCACAATCAGGTGTCGCTAGGAAGAGTGTATTTTCAATTTAATACTTAACATTTTGCAGGCCCATCCGCTTTAAAGTGGAAAAGTCGGGGGACTACTGGCTGTGCAACTGCAAACAAACCACCCACAGACCCTTTTGCGATGGAACCCACAAGCAACCGCACATCCAGACAGCCGTTAAATAGTCCAGAACTTCGTCGATGTACTCGTGTGTGAAAATAAGAAATGCATTAATTTTGAATCAAGCAACACATGTTTTTTATTCTAGATTATAGAACGTAAATGGTACATCCTATTAATGCTGTGCAAGCACATAAACATACAATTTTTAAGCGTCTGACGAGAGCACGTGTTGACTGTTGTTATGTGATATATAATTAGTTATTGTTACAAGCTTTAACAAATTATTTACAATGATTATAAAAGGAAAAAAAGAGGGTGGGAACAGTGTGTTATACATAAGATTCCGACCATGTCAAGACTTCAATGCAAAGCCAACAATTAAAAAAGTGTGTTTAGAAAATAGAAAGATGTTCGCTTTTTATTTAAACTTTTTAACGAGTTCTACCTGTTTTTACACATAAATATTGAACTTAAAAAATCGGAGAGCAAAAAATCACTTATTGTATATAATCATGTCGTTATGAAGCCAATCAGGAGTAAAAATTGAAAGTAGAGATACCGTTTGATAAATGACATCTGTTTGTTGGATATATTATCAAATTATACAAATTCGGCTCCTAAGATCCACTACATACAACACTCAAAACGATTAGTCAGCAAAGAAAAGTTTGACTTATACAAAAAATAAAAATATATTCAACTTGTTTTAATTATGTAAAGCATATGATACAGAGAGTGAGCTAAATCATACCAATCGGAGATGTTGAAACAATTTTCTTAATTAGGTCTTTGTGTGTTCAACAAAGAGTTTTGAAAAGTGTCAGCATGAGATTATAGTTTTTTATTCCGCTAAAACACAAACAATTTAAATATGCAATAGTTTATGATGACGCTCACACTCATCGGCAACAGCAGGTTGCAGGGTAACAGCCGCGAGAAAAATTTTGAATCGAAAGATCTGTATAATATAAAAATAATCCCCGTATTCTATCGTTTGAGCAGCGGCATGTTCAAATCAAAATAATGGTTGAAAAATAACGACTCAATCACTTAGCGTTTCTGTCGTCAATCTCGGCTTTGGGAATTAAACTCTATATGCATTCGTAAGTCTCCGCGTTTGCTTAACGTCTCCTTGGTTCCTGTCTAATAAACTTTATTTTTACCCCCTCATCTTGCTTCTTGACTTATGTTTTGAATATGTATGCAGCAAATGAATTTCGTGGGTTGATTTTTTTCTTGTTTTAAATTAATACTCCTCGTCCTCTGGTGGTGCATCATCTGGCGGCGCAAAGCCATCCTATAAAAGGAAATATATAAAGTAATTGCAAGGCCTGCGAAGAAGACCACGGTCATGTCCTACCTCAGTCGCATATAGGATGTCCAATATTTTCTGAATCAGAGGATGCGCCTCGCCATCATCAGCTTCTTGGCAACTAGAATTGAGAAAGACTGTGAGCTCGGTTGCGAACGGATCGTCTTGGGAACTTACAGAATTTCGATGTCCCGCAACTTGGAGAAGTAAAAGTCGCGCTCCTTTTCCAAGCCTTCCAGGTTGATGCGCATATCCATGACCTGATCCTTAACGTTAGTAACTGTTCTTTGCTTATTGTCTTGTTCATCACCCACCTGGTTGGACATCTCTTCAATCTGTTGATTGTTGACTGAGTTGGCCGCGTCGTTCTTCTTGACCGTTCCCGTGTTGTTGGCGCCAGCAGTAATTCTGCTCGCTGGCGCAGCGTTGTTCGTGCGCGGCAACACCTTGGAGACTGCTTGAATGGGCGAAACGGAGCGAGGTTAGTAGATGAATAATCGGGTCGCGGGAGTAGAAGCTCATGTATTCAACAAACGCGAAGCACAGACAGCTTAGCTTTTAGTGTTAATGTTTGTGTTAACGTGGAGGAGGTGCATAAACATGAGTAGCCATCTACATAGACCATGGCATGCGGTATGTACAATTGTCAGACCATGTGCGTTATGACAATGAAAGGAAAGATAGCGATAGGAGGTAAACTTGGGATCCAAACCAAAACAACATACTGGGCTTCACTGCAGACGTCGTCGCCGGGCGCGTCGTTGCCGTCGGGGCACGTCGATAGCTGCTGGACACGCCGCTGGCCGCCGTGCCGGGCAGGGACTTCACCGCCCCCGAGCCAAAGCCCATTGGGGCTCCTTCGCGCACCGCACTGGCATCGTATTCCCTGCCATCGTAATTGGCATCGAAGAACTTTTTGAACCATTGCAAAAACTCGAAATTGTCTTGGAAGCGCCCCTTGATCAATTTGTCAATGGGTATAATCTAAAAGTAAAATGGGTGAGAAATATGCAGACAGGTGAGAGAGTGTGTGGTGAAACCAAATGCAATGGGAACAAAAGTAGGATAAACACACAGCATGACTTTAGGACAAACAAAGATCTCTTTGGCAAGCCAAAGCAAATAGAACATACTCTTGCAGGCCAATATCGTATGATCACTTTGCAAAGGCATGAGCAGTGATGGGAAAGGACCTAGGAAAAGAACATGTTAAAAGTTACATCCTACTCGGATGTGGTAGGTATGTATAGTGTTTTTACACAAAATCTAGAAACCTTTACTTAATATAACAAACAAAATACAGTTTCTTTAGAGACCTCACCTCCTTAGATTAGAAAACCAACGAACTTAGGACCTAGGAAATTCCCATCACTGACTACGAGGATGAAGAGGGATTAGTGGGTTTGGGTGTGGGACAAGAACAGATCCTCCGACTCGTGTGCTTTGTGCTAAGATGCGACTGAATGTGTGTGCTTGTTTGGTAATAATTGGTGCGCCTGCTGCTCAAGACCGTGCAGAGGGTGGAGTTTTGTGTGAAGTGGTGTGTAGTGGCATTCCAGTTCTGCCCGCTTCCGCTGCGTGCTTCACGTTCGTTCGCCTCGCAACTCAATATGAAATGGCAAGCAAAGGCGCGCTCCCAACACCGGAATTCGTGGGCTCGACAGATCTCAGTCCACACCCGTAACCGTACCAGTCTGAGCGATGGCCCGCGGTTGCATGCGGACGCCTCCGGCTGGAGCCTGCATCGGCCTTCGGTGCATCAGGTGGAGATCGTTGTTGCTGCTGCCCACGCCGCTGCCTCCGTTGCTTCCGTGTCCGTTGCCATTGCCCAGCTTGACGCCGGCTCGTTGGGCAACCGGGTCGTACTCGCGGCCATCGTAATTGGCGTCGAAAAACTTCTTGAACCACTGGAGGAACTCGAAGTTGTCTTGAAAGCGTCCCTTAATCAGCTTATCAACTGGTATGATCTATGCCCGTCGTTGTTTGCGTGGTCGTGTTGTTGATTTGTAACGGAAATAGTAGTTAGTTACAACATACAGAGTTGATTGGTACAGTGTAGGGATGCTCGAAGCAAGAAACGTTCGCCTCGAGCGATTCCACTGTACCGTGCCCATGTCCACTCTACATTCTCGGGATTGGTCGGGGTTGTGTGTGTTTAAATCAAATAAAAACTCTCGGAGAAAACAAAACTATGAGAAGTGAGCAAGCATTACCTTATCCACAGACATCTTTTTGAAGCCCGCCTGCAATATCTTGAAGTTCTGTATGTACTCGTGCTCCAGATTTGTACGAAATTTGACACGCTTTACGGGCACTGAATTGGGGAACAGCATGTCCATGAACTGGCAGTATGCGGCACCTAGAAGTGGAAGCGTAGGTCGATCCCAATAAGCGTTTTTGAGACAGGCGAAGACCACTTACCTGTACAGAGCTCCTCGATTTTGGAGAACTGCGACTGGAGGCAATCGTTGACCCAGGCCAGCATGTCGTGGCGTGAGAGATTCTCAGACGTCACATTTGTAGAGTAAACGTTAACAGCCATTATGGTGGTGTCCTCTGGTTTATTGAGCGGCTCTAAAAACGAAGATGCAAAAGACTGGTTAGTGCTCTTCGAGCGGCTCAACGTATATTCAATTCCGTGTGGGAGTGCTACTGCCATGAACGGCTCTTAATTACGCTAGCTTATAATTGTTTTGGCTCTGGATGCATTGAAGCGTGTCCCATGTGCGTGCTCAATATCAAGATCACGATAATCATCAGCAAGGCAAGCGGCAACCGGGAACGCCAAATGATTGTTATTGGACATGTTACCGTTGCACACTCACTCCACGAATCTGCAGAATATGTTCCTCGAAAGTTGTTTGGCGGGTTGGCCTATTGCAGAGAAGTTCGATTGTTTGGCTCTCTGCTGCAAAACCACACGAAAGGCCTTTCCAAACCGAAAACTAATTAGCTTACTTCCCGGAATGAGAGACAACCCGTTTAAGTATTTACCATGTTCAATGCACTTACCAGTTGTATATATTATATATCTAATGTGCTCCTCGCAAATTTCTTCTATCTATCCTCTCGTTTGCTTAACCCGACTTCGCAGAATTAAAAGAACTGTGAAAGTTACTTTTGTTTTCCTTTTGTTTCGTTTCAAAGCTAGTCTAAGACCTACTGGCAATTCCGAACTGTCCCTAGGTTGAGTTCCTAACTGAAAAGCAACATCCTCAAGGCATACTTTTAGTCGGCACTCCTCTTGGCACCTTATGGACTTGGAAACCACAATAGATGGTTTCAGTTTTTCATAATTCATTGACAGAGCTATAGACGGAAAGATTTAACATTTGAGTACATTTAATATAAAGTGGTTACAATTTTAAGAGACAAAAAATACCGTTATTTTAGCCAAAATACAAGATAGGATCCAACTTTGGTCGATATTAACTTTACAAATTCTTCGACCTAGGTTAAGGACTTTTCCAATTTCAAAACCTACCTAGAGTTCGAACAACCTTACACTTGGAAAATAAATTAAAAATACAGTCGAATCCCGATAATTCGTACCCCGCTAAATCGAAAATCGCGATTATTCGTAAAAAATTCTGTTCGCTTGAAAAAAACTCCCTTGAAAAAAGTCTCGATAAATCGAATTCCCGTCTAATTCGTAATAAAAAAAGTGGTCCCCTTGCCATTTCGAATTATCGGGACTCGACTCTATACAAAGCATTTAAATAAACTTACAAAATATTCCAGCCGCTACAGTACGCATGTAATGCATGTAATGTTGACGATAAAGAAGAATACTATAGAATCGAAGAGCTAGAAATGCCTTTGCGGATACTCTTCTGAATTTTCTGAGATAAAGGCGTTTCAATACAGTCTTGAATACTTACGAGAGCGTAAACGGCAATCAAATGAAATGGCAAGCGAGTGGAAGGAAGGCAATCCGCGGATACTGGAATGGGCGAACAATGAACTTGTACTGTTCGTCGTCAGCGCTCCGCTTCGCTGACATCGTTGCTCCTTTCTCGAAGACGAAGATTACTCATGGACCGCGTCATTGGCATTATCAATGTCAGGCTGGGCAGCAGGAACATAGAACATGGGCAATGCGAACGTGGGCCAGTGAGATAAAGAATTAGCCGGCAGTTGGCAGCCAGCCTATAAATATACACCGACTCACTTTGGTCGTGTGCCTTTCGGTGTTTCCGTAACATTCTGCCTCGCCACCTTTAGGCTGTGCGAGTGTGTTGGGTGCATTGACCCGAAAGGGCGGAACTTCAATTCAAATGCGGAGCGATTTGCTGCTAGTTTATTGATTTAAGTGCCCCCCGCCAGGAGAAGGCACAACAATAGCCATGCCCCAAATACAACGAGTTGGGAATCGTGCACAGGAAAAAATGCATATTACGATCAACTGACTGGCCATTTCGCTCCAAATAAAAAACTCCAATCGCAAATGCGATCGTATATTTTATGACATGACTTGTTGCAAATTTCATTTATATTTACTTTATTAGTTTCTGGGAACCAACAAAAATGTAATTCATTAACCATAACGAATAAGAATTCAAACCAGAGCTATCTGAAGTGCTGTAGGTATCTAAATTTATTATTTCCAAAGATCAGGGGCCATCACCATATTTTTTCAATACTGTACAACTAAAAAAAATGTTTAAATAAACTTTACAAAAGCTCAGCTAGTTGCCCCTGATCAATGCATTTAGATATGCCAGCCTTTTGATTATAAAATACAAAAAAATGGCGGAAATCTTTAGTTATCCAACGACTCCTTTTTTAAGCCCTGTCAGCAAATAATATTCCTTATTGCATTTTCTCAAACGCAATAAGCTTTCTTTGCAATAAATCCGTTTACCTGATACTAAAAGCAATCAATCTCATGAAGATAAAATAGGGTATCAAAACAAATTTCTGAATTCCGAATTGGTTACTCATTGATTTGTGTCAATTTTTGATGAGAAACCAAAAAATGGATGACCAATCTCTTATTTTCTTGTTGTATTTTTTTTGCCGTGTATGTTTTGTTGTGGCTGTCGATAAGTAAGTGTACATGTGTGCGAGTGTGGGCGCGTGCATCGGAAGTTGAATGCGAACTAATTAAGCAGAACCAGGAAAACAGAAAAGAGCAGCGAAAAACGGGAGATTAGTGCCTAAAAAGGGGCCTCCCATTTAGCCCATTAAATTGTACCCATATTTAAAAATTTTCAAATGTGAATCGATCTATGTATATCAGAGTAGAAGTGTGTCAACGACACAAAGCTGTTTGAGCAACAAATAAACATTCCAACAATATGAGCTAAATCTGCTTGAGAGCGTGTAAGAGTATGGTTTTTTGAGTGGGGAAACCAAAAAGAAACCGGCAATCATCTATTGGAATAACTTAGAGGCCAGAAAGCTGCGTCGGCGTAGCAGATTTCAATTAAGCCAATAAAAATAGTAACTCAAGCTAAAAGAAAACAAAACAAGTCCAAGAACTGTTGGTAACTGGACAGGCAGTCTCTTACACACACAAGCACACCGTAAAATGCGGGGGTTTGACAGATAAAACGGAGAAGAGTGACGTCATCAAACTAGAGGCTCAAAACAACAACACCTAAAACCGGAAAGAGTCCAGAAAATATGGTTTCCCCGCTTTTTCCAGACGTAAAGGCCACCAGGGGTTGGGCACATTAGCCACTATACATTGCACCGGAATTTTTGCGGCCTCTTTTTTGCGGCTGTGGCAAGCACTCTACACACACACTCACTCTTGCACGGCAAGATGACAGTCACTCACACTCATGCGAAGCCAGGATAGGAAATTTTATTTTTGGAGGAAGAAACAGCAGCAGGCGACATTTAAATATGTACATAACGCACACGCACGCATACAGGCGCACGGATGCGCCGCAGTGTACAGCTATTCAAAGTGTGCACTTGAAGTTTTCGGCAAAGTTATTTTAAATCCGCCACATACCGATGAACTTTCTTTTCTGCTGACGCTACTTCTAGGTTTTGCCATTTCTTCTCTTCTTTTTTTGCGAAAACTCGAGAAGCCACACTCACACACGCACGCTCACTGACTCATACGGATACAGAGACGCACTCAGCCGGCAATTTCGGTGATCCTCCGACAAACTCACCTCTCAGATAGTCGTGGTCCTTTGGGTCGAGGGCGTGTTAAGTGATTTCTGACTTTAACAAAGAGACGTTAATTTTTTCGACGAACAGTCTTCAGACAAGCGAGCGAGCTGGGGATGTGAAATAGAGGTGTGAGAACATCGATATGTTAATGTTTTAAAATTGCATGAAAACTCGATGTTTCGATAATCGGTGTTTTCCCAACTCTAGAATTTAACATTTTGCGTTAGCCAACACCTCCTACCCTATCGTGTACACTGTACAGTGTACACCCTATTAACCTAAGCCGTCCTAAGCTAGTGAATTCTTTAACCAAAGTTAGCGAGTGCTACATCCAATAAAGGCGGTAATTTTTAAACTAGGGGAAGACCGCACACTGTGTTCTACGTATATAACCAAACAAGCTTTCTCTCTAAAAATGTTATAAATTTTAATTTAACTTAAAAGCTATATTTTTTGTTTTGTGTTGCGCTTTGAACTTTAATTTCAAAGCCACTAAGAATAAATAGAAAATCAGATGCTAATGCAGATTAAACATTTCAAAAATGTATAAGCACACACACAAGCCATCGAGTTTTTGTCTGACAGACACTATAAGCGGAGTCGGTTTAACAGGATTCTACTATATTGCCAAAATAAAAAAGCATTTTATAATATAAGTTGTAAGCAGTGTTTAGAGTTTCCGCATGCGTTGATTCGAAGTTATATATTCTTTTCAAGTTTATATTTAAAGTCTTATTTTTATTCAGTTGTAAGTCAATAATGCTTTCAAAAAACAAAAACGAATTATTTTCCACCATTCAACACTTGCGGACTCTTATTTTAGTTGTAGTACCATTTGTCAAAATACCTTTTTATTCAAATAGACACTCATTGTATATTACACAGTTAACAATTCACTTAACGCTAATAAATGCAACAGTTTCGAAATAAAAGTCGGCATTAAATGCCTGTAAATGCTCATAATTTCCTTTCACGCTCATGCAAATCGGATTTACATGCGGAAGACTCCAAACTTTGTGTCCTGTCCGGAATTGTTTATGGATGCTTTTAAGCTCAGCCCCAAAACCTTACGCGTATCGGCCGGATCTATGATGCCGTCGTCCCACAGTCGAGCCGTACTGTAGTACGGAGAGCCCTCTGCCTCAAACATTTCCACAATGGGAGCCTTCAGCTTTTGAGCTTCCTCTTCGCTAAACTCCTTGCCAGCTCGCTTGCGCTGATCCTGGGTGATCTGAGCCATAACATTGGCTGCCTGAGTACCGCCCATCACCGAGATTCGGGAATTCGGCCACATGTAAAGGAATCGTGGCGAATAGGCTCGTCCGCACATTCCGTAGTTGCCAGCACCATATGATCCGCCGATGATCACCGTGAACTTGGGCACATTGGCGCAGGCCACGGCCGTGACCATCTTGGCACCGTTTTTGGCAATACCATTGGCCTCAGCATCGCGTCCCACCATAAAACCTAAATGAAAAGTGTTAGAAAATTGATGTCTGCCAAGCCCATCAGCAACTCACCAGTTATGTTCTGCAGGAAGACCAGCGGGATCTTGCGCTGTGCGCACAGCTGAATGAAGTGAGCACCTTTGAGGGCGCTCTCCGAGAAGAGGACTCCATTGTTTCCGACAATGCCCACTGTGTGACCGTATAGCTTAGCAAATCCGCATACCAAAGTCTCGCCGTATAGCTTCTTAAACTCCGTAAACCGACTTCCATCAACGATGCGAGCAATCACCTCGCGGACGTCGAAGCTTTTGGTGAGATTGGGACCCACGATGCCGTACAACTCGCGGGGATCGTAGCGCGGATCCTCTATGGCAGTTGCCGGACTAACTCCTTTGAAGTTGGCTCGGCTGGAGTGTATCAGCTGATCGTTGTAGGAATTCGTGGCGGGCAGATTCAGATTGCTCACAATCTGTCTGGCTAAATACAAGGCGTGCTCGTCGTCTACAGCATAGTGGTCCGTGACTCCCGAGGTCTTGCAATGTAGATCCGCTCCTCCCAGATCTTCTGCGGACACTTCCTCTCCAGTAGCTGCTTTCACCAGTGGGGGACCTGCTAGGAAAATTGTTCCCTGTTTCTTCACAATGATGCTCTCATCGGCCATTGCGGGAACGTAGGCTCCTCCGGCCGTACAGCTGCCCATCACCACCGCGATCTGGGGTATTCCCTGGGCCGACATGTTCGCCTGGTTATAGAAGATGCGTCCGAAGTGCAATTTATCTGGAAAGACATCAGCCTGACGCGGCAAGTTGGCTCCACCCGAATCCACAAGGTAGATACAAGGCAGGCGGTTTTCTTGGGCAATTTCCTGAGCGCGAAGATGCTTTTTTACCGTGATGGGATAGTAGCTTCCGCCTTTTACCGTGGCGTCGTTGGCCACAACCACGCACTCGGTACTGAAATAATTTAATGGTGTATATGAATATCTCGCAAATTTAGTTTTTACAATAAGATGTGCGCTTCTGTAAATAATATTTTTAAATCTTTTCAAAATTATAAGGTATAACTTTTTCTTTCACTGTGTAAAGCAATGTGATAAAAAAGACATTTGAATGACAAAATTGAATAAAAAAATAACTGAATATCAGACTTTTGCTAATTTCTGCTATAAAAAACATTTTGGCCAGAACAGGGAATTAATTAATTCCATTTAACTGCCCTCCAATCATTCTTGTTAATAATTATCTCTGCGCAAGAATTTGTATCTTAGTAAGGGTTGATGTCTATTAAAAACTTGTAGGGGGAGGTGACCTACCCACAAACACGACCAACTCCGGTCACGATTCCCCCGGAGTTGACCACCTCCTCTCCGTATAACTCGTGCCCGGCCAGTGCACTAAGTTCCAGGAAGGGCGATCCTTTGTCCAGAAGCAGGTTGATGCGGTCCCTGGCCAGTAGTTTGCCCCGCGAGGTGTGTCGCTCGATGGCCTTCTGCCCTCCGCCCTTCAGAACCTGGCTGGTAAAGTTTCTCAGCTCCCCGACCAACTTGCCCATCTCATTAGCATTTTGCTAGTAAAAAAAAAACTAAGATTCAAAAGTTGTTAAACCATAAATATGAAAGTGTTGATGTATACCTTGAACTCAGCGGACTGTTTGTCAACCTCGGTGGACAGAACATTGGCCTCACCCACGTGGATTAATCGAACCTGACTGCTCAAAATCTTCGCGGAACTCCTAAATAGCCTATTTAGCCGGATCATATTGGGGAAAGGGTTTTACGGGAGTTATAAACGAATTTACCACGCGAGCAGGGGGCGAATGTTACGTCAGTTTTGGCGAGCTGATTACGATAACAAACACAGCAACAGCTGGCTGATCACGATAGTGTCGACTATCGATTAAGCAAAACAACTGTTGCTAGTTGCACAAAAAGAAAATACTGTTTAATATGATTATTTGTTCACAACAGGACGATAATGTTCTCTAACTTCGGATATTTTCCAGAAATTTAAACATATAGAAAGTATTAAAAGAATATTATTGTACTTGTTAGATTTTAAAACATTTTTCTATTTCCAGCATTAGATTATGTATCCAGCTTTTGTATATGTATCTCATGATTGTGAACCTTCATAAAGAAAAAACATTCTTGGGAATTATAATTTTTTTTTTTTTTGCTTTGCATTCAATTTTTTTAGTTTACCACTATCAAATTTTTTTTTGTTTTCCCGTAATAACTAAAAATTTTAAAAAAACTGAAGGCACATAATTTTGCCTATTATGCATTTCCAAAAGTCTTGATTAATGCTCGTTTTGAAATATTTTGCTAACATTTATTAATTTCAAAATTCTAGCTGAGACCGCTTTAGGAATTAAACTTGAGACTGTGTAACAGAGTAAACAGCCAACTACAAAAGGTGCATTGCTTTTATGCTAAAGTTCTATGAACTTTTATACGGTTCATTACACAATTTAAGTTTACATGATTTGTGATTGTGCAGGTCGCTCTAGATGGTAGGTGGTAAATACTTATGTATATTTATTTATGTAGTCAGTAAGGGCTTGTTAACGCTGCTAAACAATCACTTGACAAGCATAAACATTGGCTCGCTTAAATTTATTCCCTTAACTAGTTTAAAGTTAGGTGTAGTTGTAGATTTCTCTTAAAGCGTTTCGAAAAAGTTGTACTACAAAAATATGATGGATCTCCGCCCTTCTTGATTCACTTGATCTTGATTTTATGCAGCTTCAGCTTGAAGCCCAAAACCTCGCTAAGAACGCCCGAGAGGGCCGACAGGATGACCACCTTAATGGTTGTGAATAGATATGGATTGGCACTGAGGCCAGAGATCTTGAATGGCGTTTCGAGTTCTTTTAGCAAATCGGCGGCCAGCTTGAGCACGCTGTTTGACACCATCAGCTCATCCTTCTTCTTCGGCTTTTGCTCAATCTGCAAATACAGATTGATTTGTTCCGTAATCAGCACCGACACGCTGCGGTACTTGTGCTGGATTTTCTGGCCCAGAGTCATGAAGCGCAGCAGGAAGATCCCGATTGTAATTGACCAGACCAAAGCTTCCAGCGTCAAATGAGTGTGAAGGTGCACCGAGTCCTTAAGCCACTCCACGCTTAAGAAGGCCAACAGCAGAAGAGTTACAATGAATGCGGCAGAAACGATAATATCCACCGATCGCTGGGGTCCGCGTTTCTGTGGAAACAAATTAAAATACTTTATTCAATATATTCTCTGATATATCTAGCTCACCTTTAGATAGGACCGTACGCTAAGCCAGGTCTTAATGTTGCGCACCTTGTTTAGACGGAAGTGCGGGAGATTCGACTTGCGAGCCCGACGCGACGACGTGAGATGGGAAAAGAGTTTGGCGTAAAGGAAGCGTTGCTTGAAGGTGCGCTCTGCCACGGCAAATATGATAAACAGGATAAGGGTCAGGCAGAGGCGTTGTACAAAGCCCAGCGCCAGGATGGTACGCTCCCACTGGGTATCGCCAAAGGCAAAGCTCAACAAAGTGTAGAACGAGGCCGACGACTTCTCCCATAACAGCTGCGGCATATAAAGGTAGCTAATTTCACTAGCTTTATCCGCATCGCTCCCGAGAGTAACCTTCAAAGAGTTTGAAAAGTTGGAGTTTAAATGCTATAAACAAGTTAAGCTTCGCAAAAAAAAGTTTTTGATACCTCGCAGAGTCGACAAAAAATGGGGATTAGTGTTAGTAGAAAAGAGAAGACCATGCCAATGTAGATATAGTCGTGAGTCTCGCCCATTGAGTCTACACGTTCGATTATGCAAGATGCAATCTCCAGCACCGAAAGCTGCGCCTTTTTGGTGTCTCGCTGATCCCAAATGGTGCAGCTAACTGGTAAAAGTAAAAGCAGTCGAAAAAATTATGCTTGAAATCAAATTGTAAAAACAAAGATTAAATACTCACTACGGTCCAGGCTGCTGTGCGGATTTAGTATTGTGGTTGGCGTGATGTCCAGCTCGCCTGGATCCTCATCGCTGCAGGCCGTATGCTTTAACCCGCCGTCGGAGTGGTCCAGATCAGAGGTGTAGCTGCAGTCTTCGCTATTGGTAGTCACACCCAACCAGTCGGTGGCAGAGGTGGTGCAGTCCTGGTTGCAAGCAGAGGTAGGACTGGATATGATGTCTGCATCATCACACTCGTCCGACTCTGCACAACTGGTTGTGGACTCGTTGCCTCGAGGCTGACCCTTCTTTTCGATAGGAGGAGCACTGTTGGAGCCGCCGTTCCCCGTGTTTAGACGCAGGCGCAGCTGATTGGTCTGGACAGGAGCGGGTGGCACCGATACTGGGCCAGTATTGGGCAGAGGCGAGTGGTTGTTGTCCTCACCGCTGGAGCTCTTTCCGTTTAAGCTTTCGAAGCCGTCATCCTCGCCAATGTTGCGCCGCGACTGGAAAGCTGGCTTGAGGGATTCCACCTTACTTTCTGCATCCGCAACAGCTGCAATTTCACCGCTTGTCCTGCTTGTGGAAGGCTGTTCGACGCGCTCGTAAGTGGCATAGATCTGAATGGGCGTGTGCCAGTTGACGTTGCGCTTTTTTGGGCTTTCGGGGGCCACTCCACCCGTCTGCCTGCTGAGATCGAAGCGTGCGTCTGTGGGGGCCAACGGTTGGGGTAGTGCGCTGATGGCAGTAGTGGTCAAAAAGGTTTCCTCATTGATACTTCTTTTAATGACGATGGGCGGTGGCGTGGAGGGTAGAGTAGGATCCGAAACCACCACGCAGTTTCTTGAGGGGGGAGGGCAAGGGCGTGACCGGTCTGGGAATTGCTTCGATCGAGTTGGGTGCACTCCATCTGGTTGGTAATGAAGTGTTGCTGCTGGCCTGGGACAAATCCGTTTCCATCTGCCGAATTCTGAAGGAGAGAAAATTTAATTGGGTCACTTATAACATCCGCCTTACTTACCGCACAAACTTCTTGCGGCGCCGCACCCGATGCTCCCGGGTCGTGGCCTTTTCACCTAAGCAGCTTGCTGAGATGCGTCGCAGCTTGTTCTTGCTGCTTCCCCCCGTGGCGGTGTTGGTGGCTACGATCTGCGAGTGGATTAAGCTGATCAGCAGGCTCAGAGCGCAGGGGATTAGCAGAGCGCTGAGCAGATCAGCGTGCTCCTCAGTTTGTTTGTCCTCCTCCGCATCAGGGACATCGCCGACTGCTTCTGCCTGGAGCAGGGTGTCATTCGAAGGTTTATCGTAGACCAGCGGCACTATGCGACTGCTATGCAGCACGTAGATAGCCCAGTTGAACAATTGGGTGAGGTAGAGGACCAGGATGAAGCCAAAGGCGTTGGGCGTGGTCTGTTTGACCCACCACTGGGCGTAGAGAGGTAGCAGCACATATCGTAGTATGGCTAAGCGAATCACAGTAAGTAGTGACTGCTTGGGCTTGGCTTTAGGGAATGTAGAACCTAACAATTAAAGCCTTATTAATTACATTTTTTTAAAGAGATTGGAAGAAAGACTTACCACGCACCAAGTCCACATCGATTAGCTCTGTCTTTAGCTTTGTGTTCTTTAAGTTGACATTATTGAAGCCATCCAAGATCCTCTGTTCGACGGTTTTTTCCCATTCTTGCTTGTCATAGGTGCCGATTTTTTTCTGGTACCTGTGTACAAAAGCAGAGAATTAGGTAACTCGGATAATAATGCAGTATTGTTCGCTCACCATCCAACAATTTCATCCAATTTCATAGTAATAATAACATAAACGCTCGTAAAGTGTCGTGTTGCCTGCAAACGAACAAAGAAATCTTCAATTAGGTTTTACAGCTGCATGGCGAGAGCTTCTGAGTTACAGCAGTTTGCAATAGTGTTTGGTATCCGGCTATAACTGGGCAGAAAGCCCCAGTAATCCCGGCTCTTAAGTACTGCGGTGGGGATTTTGCCCCACTTACTTGGCGTCGAACAGCTGCTCTGCATAACGGGTTTTGCAGGCGGTTGGCCGACAACAGCTGATGACTTTCACCTTCGCCTTGCCACTATGCCGACCCCCTGTACAACGCACGCCCATGTGCGCGATAAGAAGCGTCCCATTATAAAGGGCTTTCTGCGATTACCCTACTAGATTTTCTATTCGCTCGCCTTGAAAGGCGTGAAGAGTAATCGGGTGAACAGCTGTTTAACGGGTGGGTAGGCGTTTATGTTTATGCACACATACGCGGAAGGGGCGCTGGTATACACACAGACAGAGGGGATCGGCTTTGGTATGCGCCCCTTCTGCAATTCTTGGTTCAAGGTGAGCCGATATACCAGGTATATGGCCGGCAGGCGGAAACGCCCGTAGAAAAGGCTGATTTCATTCATGGATATCGCGGTTACCTTGATTTGAACCTCGTCAACGATCGATTTTCGTACACCCTGGCGCGAGTTTCTTCCGTATCCGTTGGGTCCCGGTCACATTGAATCCGGGGCACTGCAATGGGGAACTACGGGTTCCGTGGGCTCACTGTTAATTTTGAATGCACTACACACGCCGCGAAAGCGATTTGCATTTGCATTAAGGGCCGAAAAGATTTGCTGCGCAGCACGAACGTCCGTCCCTAACGAAAAAGTAAAGCAGTGTTGCCAGATAGGGAAACGTCTTTTCCCAAATTCTCTCCACCAACCATGAATTCCTAACAAAATGTCTAGACTTCTCCCAAACATTTTTCATCCACCAAATCACATTGGTTCGAACACCGGCTTGATTGGCATGCAACTCTGTTTTTACTCTTCAATCTCGATTCTCTTTCCTTGCAATTTCTGGCGGCATTTTCGAGAACCAAAATCATTTCATGTTGGTTTCGTCGAGCGAAGTTCCAAAGTTTAAGCCAAACAAACACTGCTGATCAACTGAATAGGTTCACATAAAATCGCGACTGCTCCTTGTGCGGCTCTGATGGAAAAAACTTGTTATTACTTCCAAAATGAAAGCGGAAACCCACAAATACAGACAGTGTTTCTTCATTATTCCAATATTTTTCTCATTATCAAATGGATACTAGCACGATAACGCTCCCATTCATATACATAGCTAGGGTGGTAAAAGAGTGGAATAATGCTCAAAATGTGGACTTGCTTGAATGGCCCCCATATTCACTTGACCATAATATAATGGTAAACGTATGGGGGTTGCTATCGTACACGGTGTATAAGATGGAGACAGCCAATTTCATTGCAAATCAACTTTAGTTGCGGCAATTAAAACAGCCTGGACAACCATTTCGCTGCAAAAACTAAAAAATTTGTATAGCTCGATTCCCGGTCGTGCATTTACATATATACATACATACATATATCAAACAAAAAAAGATTCACTCATTATTAAAATTATTAAAACGCACTTTAAAAATATTCTTAAGTATAATCTAAGTGCCAAAAATATGAAAATTATCTTAAATTTCTTTCATAATTTAAATTGTTTTTAGGTTAACAAGAAAGAAATCTAACTTAGGCGAGCCGAAGCGTTTATACCCTTGCCGTCATCAAATATGTCAAACATTAAATATGCCGATTTTTCTATAAAGTTTCTATGTTTTCGACGATTGTTCATATGACAGTTACATGGTATAATCGTCCGATTGTTATGAAATTTAAATCGAAATTCAAGAGTCATTAGAAGACTCTATATTTCAAAAATTTGGCTTTTCTGATAAAAAAAACAACAATGTTATAATTTTTATACCTTAGCAGAGCAAAGGGTATTATAATATCAATCCTCAGACCCCATAAAGTATAGGGGAAAGTGGGGAATCGTGGGCCATGGCGAAACGTGAGCCACCGCCACCTGTCGGCAGTATTTTGAGAGAGTGAAATGCACCTGTCATCGTTTTCTTTTAACCTGAAATCATTTTTACATTGGTTGTTGACAAACGCACGCATTTTATTCGCTTTGCACAATACTTGCCCAAAAAAAGTATCGGCAACACTTTTTTGTGTGTGTTTTATTTCCATTATTTTTGGACGAATTGCTACGACAAAACACAGGTAAATATGTTTCACATTATCGTTAGACCTTTCCTTTTCAACATACAAAAGTAATTTTGCATGACACTTCAACAAGTCAATTACACGCCGTTATTTTGCAAAAAGTAGCTTGTGGGGAATCGTGAGCCACTTTTGGTGGGGAATCGTGGGCCACCCGTGTTTTTAAATTTTTTGTTATCAATCACATTGGTATGTTGTGTTTATGATGTTTTGTGCAAAATGGAGGCTGTAAATCAATAAATAAAACAATAAATAAATATTATGTATTAAATGTTCCTATTTCTTTGTTAATTTTCAGCAATCATGCCACGATATTATGGAAAATATGATAAGAAAATTGACTATGAAGCTGTTGTGGAGGCTATCAAACAGATGGATAAAAATGAAAAGTCTATACGTGTTATCGCCAAAACCTATAATGTACCACGAGCTACATTGAGCCGTTATATGGGAAAGTTGCAAGACGCAAATATTGATGTTTCCACTGCTTCCGATGATACGATGATCACATTTCTGAAAGGAACTACTATAACAGGGGCAAAACCGGTGAGTTTTCAATCAAATTTTTTTCAATAAAAAATGAATGTGGTATAAAGAAATAAATAAAAATGATAGGTATGAAATATGGAAAATGGAAAATCAATATACAATTTTCTTATGATGAAAGTAGCTTGTGAAATATATTATAAAATTTCGTTATGAATGTTTGGAATATTAAATTTTTCTATAACTTTTTGATACGAATTTAATAATAAATTGTTTTTGTTTCAGATTTTCAGTGATGAAGAAGAACAAACATTACTAAAATATCTCCTCCACGCAAGTGACATTTACTATGGCCTGAGTATTTCGGAACTACGGGCTTTGGCATTCCAATACGCAGTATCCATAAAACGCAATTATCCTGAATCGTGGGATGAGAATAAGGAAGCAAGTAAGGACTGGTACTACTCGTTCATGAATCGACATCCAAATTTGTCGTTGCGCAAGCCGGAGCAGGTCAGCCAAAATCGTGTGAAAGCATTTACCAAAGAGAAAGTCGATGCCTTCTTTGACAATTTTCGTTCTGTGCTCAATGCAACAAATCGTGATGTACATGAAAAAGTCACAACTTCTGAGTCTTCAGCAGGAGCTAGCACATCAGGTACCAGCTCTTCTGCTTCTCTTTCACACAAATTGCGACAATCTGGCCCACTGAAAAAAGGAACACCAGCTGAAAAGTCCAATCGTGGTCGCAAACCGATGAGAAGTGCTATCTTAACATCGCCTGAATTTGTCACTGAATTACGTGAGAAGGCTGCAATCAAACGCAAAAAAGAGGAGGAAGCAAAGAAGACACCTGCGCCCAAGCGCAGAACTAGATCACAACCAGCGCGACGTGATTCTTCCGACGATGAAGATGTTGACTTCTGCATACTTTGTTTGGAGTCAATGCCAAAGAAATTGACCAAGAACAATTCAGTTGCATGCATGGAATGTGGTCGAGATGTCCATGCAAAATGTGCTACCTCCGCCAACACATTTACGTGCCCAAATTGCGTATCAGATTGATTGTGCATAACCCTTCTCCATTTTCTCGATTAAAATAACTGAACTTGTCATTTCTACTAATTGAATAAAGTTTTGCATCATAATTGTTTGATTTTCATTCAAATACGGGGGTGGCCCACGATTCCCCACCATTTTTGAAAATCGCCAAAACACCATTTTTTTTAAAACCACGAAAAGTCGGAAAAAAACAAAGGAATTGTAAGAAAGTGTAATAGTCAAAAGTTACATAATTTAATGTAGAATAATATACCATATTACAATTTTGGATCAGCATCATTCTTGATTAGCATCACGAGCAGAATCGGAATACCTGTACGTCTTTCCGTCTGTCCGTCTGTCCATCTGTCCGTCTGTCCGTTTCCGCGCAAACTAGTCTCTCAGTTTTAAAGCTATCTTGCTGAAACTTTCCCAAAAGTTGTGTAGTTATTGCACGCAGTATATATGAAAGTCGGAACGGGCCGGATGGGCCGACTTTATCGGATACCTCCCATACTAGAGAATGAAATAAAAAATTTTAACGCCGTTGTTTTTGATCAGATCGACTTGATTTCTTCTAAATTTCTCTGCAAGGGTATAAAAAACGCAATTCTTTGCGAATTTATGACTAGAGTCGAAACTATCAATGCAATCTGTTGGTACATCAAAATGGCTGCTTGTCAATAACATTTCGAATATTCAAGCCCTTGTAGTCTTATAGTTTAATCTCGACGATCCTGAACAAGAATAAATGTAACTATGAGTTATCGTTCCTCAGGTTTCTGCAGCTTGAGAATTGTGTGTGTTGTGTGTAGCTCCTCCAAGTTCTTTTGAATCAGTACAAACCATTTTCAGTACACATTTCGGAGGATGGCTGCACTTCAAAAATGTTTTTCTCAAAGTTTGTTTTTATAGATCCATTCGTAAAGAACATTTGTGCGCCAGCCCAAATGCAAGAAATGCATAAACAGAGAACTGCACTGAGAAAGGGAAAACTCTCGCTCATCGGAGTGATTCCACCACACTCATCCCACGATCTTTCATCGGCCAGTGTGGCGCTCCTGCGCTCCTTTCCAAAGCTTTTCGCGGGGAGCGGGCAATGTGCGGAAAGCCCGAACGCACGATCCCTAAAGCTCGGGCAAGGCCTCTTGCATGGCACCGAGTTTCCACCAAAATACTTTCAGTCGCGAGCGGACCTCTGCACGGAGTGGAACAAAGTCAGAAAAGCGAAGAGAACAGTCCGCGGAAAACGTTCAATTAATAGCAGCGAAGCCACATATATAATCTAATTTTTCTCATATATACCCCACATATATTTCGGCTGTGTATATACGAGCACCGTGTATATGTATCAGTGTACCAAAAGTTGTTATACATAAAATAAGTTGCGAAAGAAGAAATACCATTATCAACTAAAAATAGTGACCGATTCCGATTCTCAAAGGAATACAAATTTAATAACGAAAATCGCGAGCGACGAGAACGACTTAACCGAAAAGTGCACGGCCAAAAGGAGCAGACACACACACGCCCGCATGTCCGAGTCAAGGGTCTAGAGACTCTCACGCCCGAAGGAACCGAAGAAGGAAGAACGTAACCGATTGTGGGGATTGTGGAGAGTGGATCGAAGGATCGAAGGATGACTCTCGCCCGCCCCAAGACTCTGGCGCTGCTCGTGTGTGCTCTGCTGGCACTGAGTTTTCCCGGACACGTGAATGGCGGCGGCAACAACAAGAAGGGCTCGCAGCCAGTGCCGCCCCCGGAGCCCGAGGCCGTGATCGAGGAGGTCAACGCCAAGCAGCTGGAGAAGCTCCTGGCCGACAAGGATTACGTGGCCGTCTTCTGGTGTGAGTTTCCCGGGCACCATTCTCAGTTACGTCCGGGCACGGCTCTTTTATTGCCAGCCGACCGGACTCGAAATAGTAACAGAAGGCATATTATATAAATTTTCGCTAGTGAAAATTCTAAAAATTCACATACAAATGAAAATATGTGAAAAATTCGTTGCTCGAAATGTCCGAGATTTTCATTCGGTTAATTTTTTATTTTTTTCCGCTCCTCCGCATGCTGCCTGTAGTCTGCGCTGCCTTCCCCTTTTCTATATAATTTTCGCTTGTGCGCTATCTGGCGATCTGTTTATGAGTAGAGAAATCTCTCTTGGCTGTGAGAAATCACCGTCTCGTCCGCCACAGAGTCGGAGGCAGCTTTTTGTATTTTTGGGTTTTTTTTTTAAATCTTTTTTGGCGCAAAATCTTGGCACAAATGTAGCTCTACCCGAAGAGTCGGAGACACTCACTTCCTTCCAGTTGGCAACCGATTTCCTGCCCTTTTCAAATCGGTGTGAGAACACTTACATTCGATGGTGATCTATTTTTGCTGCAAAAACAAAAAATGGTTTCTCATTGTTTCCTTTATACATTTTCTTTTTCTTTCGGGCGCAGAAAATAATCAAAAAAGTCATATAAACAAACTGCTAATGGTGCTATATATAAAATCTCTTTAATCACCTTAAAAATAGATCTGGCCTTAATGTATTGTTCGCCAATGTCAAAGTTAATAAACAAGAAAGTGATCTTCGGATTGTAATATTTTCTTATACATACATATTTTACCTACATACTCTCTCTATGTGTTTCATTAGCATTGGCGGCTTTTCCAAAAATAATTGTTGACAATGAAAATACTCAAAATTAAAAAGCACCAGTCTCAAAGCCACTGGCCAACAAACGAAAATAATTATGGAACATTTGCGTAAATGGCAGCTCATTGAACAGTTGCGGTGATCAAATCCCAGATAGCTCAAAATTTTAAACGAATTCTATCGAGGAGATATTTGTGTTTATTGCTGCAAGTGAACGGTATTTACCTTATTGCAATGCATTGAGGAAACACGCGGATCACATCGGATCGAACCAAAATACCATCGATAAATTTACAAACAGATGAGTCTGTTCCATGTTTCTAGACTCCCATTTGGAAATCGTAAATTAGAAATTGGGGCGGATGGCGGGTTGGGCTAGCTTTCAATTACTTATTAAACAGGGGAAAATCGCTTAAATGGAAAGTGAAATAGAACCTTCGGTGCTTACTCGGCGATGCATTAATGATTCCAATTTCTGCAGTCTGGCGTTAAACCGACCAGAACTCTTGTAGAGACGTGGGCCAATAGTGGTCTTTTGTCTGCAGCAATTCATTTCCCCCATAGTGGCCGCCTGAATTTTATGAATTAATTTAGAAAATTTTAGCATATTTGTTGGCAGTTGCTGCCGCATTAATAGCAACGAATTGCCCTGGCGCTGCTGTCACTTCATTCATTCATTCAGCCTTTTTCCCTGAGCAGACCGATGATGCATCCTGTATCTACTATAGGAATGAATAATCTCTGAATTTGAATGTGGATTGTGGATTTGGCGTCGTGCGCAGCAGTTGCTGATTGTCAATTGATGTTGGTATCTCTATATCTCAAGTGTCTGCTTTCTTCGATTTCAGATGCGCGGAGCTGCGTGACCTGTGATAAGGTTCTAGCGGAACTCGAGAAAATCGACGATGACACCGACTCCTTCGGTGTGGACTTTGTGAAAATCAACGACAAACGACTAGCCAAACAGTACGGCATCAAGAATTTCCCCGCCCTCACCTACTTCAGGTAGGTACTCCAACCCGTCGGTTGGGTGACACTAGAACTGATTCTGAATTGGCATTCTGAACGCAGGGAGAAGGAGCCCATCATATACGATGGCGACCTTATGGACGAGGAGGGAGTGCTCGACTTCCTCACCTCTCTGGAGGCCATGGATTTGCCTGATCGCATCGAGGAGGTCAACTCCAAGATTTTGCAGAAGATCATCGAGGACACCGACTTCGTAGCCGTTCTGTTCTGTAAGTCTGCTGAATTGATCTTAAGGCTACTTCTCCAATCGAATACTACTCCGAAAACTCTTATTGTCGGAGATCTGACTTTATGATGTTCTATTTCAAAGCAGTTGCAGTTTTTAGCGAACACAAACAGTTTAGCTCTCTTGTGACTAAAATCATACAGCTACATAGGTATAGACCACAACCATATCTACCTATACTGTATATTCTTTAAGTCGATTTCTATGCGTACGTCTCTATCTCTCTCTCTCTCTCTCTTTATAAATGCGTATATTATTTGTGACTAACCAAAGCTAAATGGCGGCGTTCTTAACCCTCAATATTACTCTCTATAAAAATATGTCTCTCTCGGCGGAATTTCGTACCCTTTCTGAGCCAATTTACATACGGAAAATTTATCAATGCAATGTATATTTTATCAAACGACTGCAGGTCCAGATCATGAAACATGCCCGCCCAGGGTTATGGGTAAGTTTTTCGTGAACCAATACTGGGAGCCTTCGTTCTTGCCCCGTCCATCTAATTCCCCACTTTGAAACTTTGTTTTCCCGAAAATAATTTATTCACAATGTTCTACTCCCTCTCCCCTATAATTTTCCTGATTCCAGTAATCCAAAACCGCACTCGAAAAGATTCCTCCGCAATGACCATGAAACGATATGTAAATATGTACTTCACAATTGGCTATTTAACCCGAATAACCGAACAATCCAGTGTATTAAGGCTTATTATGACTGTGTGGACCGATTTCGGGGAAAATAGGCACAGCGGTAGATAGATACTGGGGCTTATGTTGATGAACCACGAGGTCTATTTATTGGGAAATCTTTCAATTTTCCGGCGATGTAGTCAGTTAGAACTGACGTCGATGCCCTGGGTAAAGGACAAATTCTTAAATAGATGCAATGACCACTGTAGTAATTCTTGGTTGTTTTTTAGACAAGCAGATTTCTTATTTTCGCGTTCGCTATCGACCAAGGCAGACACACATATTACGTATACGTATAATAATAAACATTACAACAACAGAAACCGTGCAGATGAATGTTTGGGCTCGGCGCCAGATTATGTTTTTCTGGTCCCGGCACCTCCCCGTTCTCCCCAAATCTCTATTCGAGCCCAAGCCCTGTGATTCGTACAAACCGGCGGTTAATTTGGTTAGAGACTCACAGCTATTCAGAACTTGAATGATTGCTGTAAGACGTGTTTAGAAAAAAGGAAAGATGTCAACCTCTGAGGGGCTCAGAGATTGCTGGCTGGCCTTGCTCGAATTATGGAGGAAAGGCATGAGTCTACCTATCGAAAAACATAAGTTCAATACTTGCAGAAAATGTGGCTATATACGACTACACCGACGTCGATGTCTTGGCCAACAACAAAGTATTTGGTGCTGGCCGTCTCTTTTCGACACAGCCACCTACAATTTTGGGGCTATAAATAGATAACTCAAGCAGTTGGTCGGGCCAACAAAATGATTTTTGCTGCTCTTGCTGCCTGTGTTGTTTCTTGATTCTTGATTCTGAAACAACTAACTATAGAGTGGCAGAAGTGTGTGAATTCACACGAACCTATCTGCAGTATCCGCCACACTATCTATAGGTATTTTTATCAAGCGCAGACGGCATAAAAAGCACAAAAGGTCTTCCTAATGCATCGATGCGAACAGCATGTAGGTGAGACAAGACAAGATATTGTGGCCCATTGTCTTGCCCCTGTCCACTCCCCGGCAATCGGGGTTGTATCCATCAGGGGCTGCAGACAGACAGCACTTTTAATTGCTTTTGCATACAGCAATACATCAACTTGGCGCACTCGAGCACTGGCCGGCAGTGCATGGTTATGGCCAGATCCTCGGTTGTCGTGGCCAAATGCTGATTTACATAATACACGAGTACAAGCACCCATATGCCATACATCCGCCCCACTGCAGCTCTGTAACTATGTGTGCCCCGACTGACTTGCACTATTTTTAGTTAAGTGCAGCGTTTGCCCATGTCTGCAACAGGGCCAAAAATTGGTCAAGCCGTCGGAGAACGCAGAGTCGAAGCCCCATAAACATGTTTGATTTTCTAGATTCTGCATATTTCCGCGCATTGTGCAGTAAATTATGAACAGTTTGGCCGAGTGGTGTGTGCGCTGGCCTTGTCACCTTGGCGACACCCACTCAACAGCTCCCGAAAAGCAAATCGCGTTGAATGGTAAAAGGCAGATATTTCTGGTCGGGTAATGCTTTTAGAGAGCGTGTAATTTCGTGTACCACCGCCGGCTAACTGCATTCGCAAGGTGCCGTGATCGGTTGCCACGAACATGTGGCCAGTCAGCCATCGGAAAAGGCACTTACAAGTTCACCGACAACCCATAGAAATAAATATTACGTATACGCAGCGGGGGCAGGAAAGCGAAAGCTTGCTCAACTCAAGCAAGCCCAACGAAATGAGATAGGGGAATAGGTGAAAGGAGAAGGAGAGAGCTTTCAGAGAACTCGTTCCTCTTTGATATCAACACTCTTAAGTGGCCAGTTCGAAGGTGTCTCCCCTACCAAGACAAGCATATTGCAACAGGTTGCACGCAGACAGACAATGGTGCTGTAAACAAACGGTGTAAATAAAGGAACTATTGGGTAACTCGCCAGCCGACTGGAATTCCTTGGCCCTGCATGCACTCGCCCTTATGAAATGGCTCCAAATTAACAACACAACTTACAGCCGCACGAAACATAACCCCTGAATGTTCTACCCCTTCGTGACCTCGTCCTGGTGTATGCAGTCCACTTTCCCCCTTTCGGGACTTTCCTCCTAGCCAGAAGACCCTAATCATGTATTGTTTGCCTGATTCTATGAAACATCCAACCAACCAACGAACCAGACAAACAGCAATGCCGCAAGTGCGCCAAGGCCTTGCAGGAACTGGAGAATATCGACGACGAGGCCGACCAGCTGGGCATCGGGTTCGTTAAAATACACGACGAGGCCCTGGCCGACGAGTACAACCTGGGCAACCTGCCCGCCCTGGTCTACTACCGCCACCAGACTCCGATCATATACGAAGGTACCTCCATTCTACGCACCCACATTCGCCCCGAATCTCCACGACCACTCAATCAAACCAACATCAGACCTACATATCAAACCGACCTACCCGGTTTCCTTGTCGCTAATATCGAACTGTGTCTCCAGGTGAACTGCAGCGGGAGGAGGACGTCCTGGAATGGTTGGTGCAGAACAAGTCGACAGGCGACGAGGATGACGTGATCGAGGACGTCACTTCGAAAACCCTGTCGACGCTGATCAGCAACATCGACAACCTGGTGGTGCTGTTCTGTATGTAGAGGGCAAATTCGCGCAGGCGAGGCTCGATAACCGACCTCTATTAATCTGCAGATGATCATGGAAATGACGACTCGATGACCGTGTTGGAGGAGCTAGAGCAAATCGACGACGACTGCGACAAGCATGGCATTCAGTTTGTGAAAATTGACGATGCCAAGGCGGCAGCCGACTACGGAATCGAATCGGTACGACTGCAAATAGACTGACGGTGGAAGGGTCTCTCACAAAACCGTATTATTCGCTCTGCAGATTCCGGCCATTGTTTACTTTGAAAAGGAAATTCCAAACGTGTACGACGGCGATCTCATGGACGAGGAGCAGATTCTGAAGTGGTTGTTGAGCCAGTTGGAACGGGATGAGATCGAGGACGTCACCGACGAGATGCTTGACACAATGATCAAGGAAGGCCGCGTCATTGCCGTGCTGTTCTGTAAATATCCCAACCCCCGTCGCCACAAGTTTGCTCACGAGCTGTTTTCCAGACGACAACAACGACAAGAAATCCCAGAAAGTGCTCGAAGAGCTCGAAAACATTGACGACGAGTGCGACGCGCTGGGCATTACTTTCGTGAAGATCGACAATCCCGAAGAGGCCGTCGAATATGGCATCAACAAAGTTCCTAAGCTGATATACTTTGAAAAAGGCATTCCAACTATTTACGAGGGCAATCTGGAGGACGAGGAGAAGCTCCTGAAGTGGCTGACAGACCAAACGAGTTCCGACCAAATCGAGGACATTACCGACGAAATGTTGGACTTGATCATTGAGAAAATGCCCCACGTAGCCGTTCTCTTCTGTAAGTGATTTCAGGCTTATGCTCGCGACCTCGTGCCAGGACCAAGGACGCTTGTGCACTCGACTCCCTATCTCTGTTGATATTGTACAGTTGACTCGGTGTTGTATCTCTGGGGTGTTTGCCATCGTAACTCTAACCCTGTGCCAAGCAATAATTTTCAAAGCGCTTCGAAACTAATTGATCAAAACTAAACCAAAACCTGTAGTAGACCTTTGTTCTTTGAAGGTGAAATTGGTAGACCCTCGAAAAAGAGTAGATTGTAGGTTTCCAGTTACAAGTTGAGCGAAACAGCAGTTTGTTGACCATTCTCCTTCCTAGCTTCATAAGCGCATGTCAAAACCCTTGAGCTAATCCCCTGAATTCACCTTCACAGACGACAAAGACCAAAAGAAATCACAGAAAATCCTCGCAGAATTGGAAAACATTGACGATGAGTGCGATCAGAACGATATTGCCTTTGTCAAGATCGACGATGACAAGGAGGCCAAGGAATGGGGTATCGATGAGATACCCTCGATTGTACTCTTTGAACGTGGCATTCCACACATCTACGAGGGTGATCTGATGAAAGAGGACGAGCTGCTGGGCTGGTTGGTGCACCAGAAGCGCTACTCCGAGATTCCCGAGGTTACCGACGAGATGAAGGACAAGCTGGTCGAGAACACTGAGCACTTGGCGGTTATCTTCTGTAAGTAGGCACAGAGTTCATATCCACTTTGGTTCGACAACAGTTGCTTTTTACAGACGATAAGGACGACAAGCAGGACATGCGCATCCTGAACGAGCTGGAAAACATCGACGACGAACTCGAGAAGGAGGGAATCGTCATTGTGCGCATCGATAATGCCGCCGAGGCTAAGGAGTACGGTCTCGACCACTTGCCTGCCCTCATCTACTTCGAGAACAAGATCCCGGCGCTCTACGAGGGCGACCTGATGAACGAGGACGAGGTGCTTGAGTGGCTGCTGGTGCAGAAGAAGACGGCCACCATCGAGGAGGTCACCGACGAGATCTTGGTCAACCTAATCAACGAGCACGAGTATGTTGTCGTCTTCTTCACGGGTCCCTGCGAACCCGGCGAGACCTGCGACCACACCCTGAACGCCCTGGAGAGCATCGACGACGAGTTGGACGAGGCTGGAATCATTTTCGTAACCACCGAGGACACCGGAGTGGCCAAGAAGTACAATGTCAAGACCTACCCACGCTTGGTGTTCTTCAGAAACCGCGACCCACTGCACTTCACCGGGGACCTGGACGACGAGGACGAAGTGCTCGCCTGGATCACCGACGACGAGACCCTCGAAATTCCCGGAAAAATTGAGGAGGTCAATGTTAAGATGTTGGACAAGATCTTGGCTGAAAACGATCACGTCGTCGTGTTCTTCTGTAAGAGTTTGTTCATCTATTAAGTTTATCACTTATACCATTTTGTATTCCCTTTTAATTTTTTAATTCCAATTATCATTTTTCTCCATTTTAATTTGTTCGGTTATTTATATTAAGCTATCTTTTCATTTCTGTTTCTGATCGCCAGATGCTGAGGGCGATAAGAAGGCCCAGAAGATTCTTAACGAACTGGAGAACATCGATGACGAGTGCGAGGAAAAAGACATTGACTTTGTAAAGACATCCGACGATGATATTGATAAGGAATACGATCTGCCCGGTCTGCCGGCACTTGCATTTTATAGACATAAGTTTAGAACAATTTACACCGGTAAGTACATTATAAAGTACTAACGTTATATATTCTTTAGTTATATATTAATGTTATAATTAATTAAATATTATAATTAATAACTATAATTATATACAATTTAAATATAATTTACAATTTTTAGGTGACCTGATGAAGGAAGAGGAAATTCTTGAGTGGGTTATTGATTTGCACGAATCGACCGCTGATGTGATTGAGTCCGTCGATCGCAAGACCCTGCAAGTTTTGATCAACGATGTTGAGCACTTGGCTGTGTTCTTTTGTAAGTAGCATACTCTTTTAGCTTGATGAAACTTGGGATTGAAATAATAATAAATATTTATTAAATAGATGATGATGAGTGCGAATCGTGTTCTGACATTTTGGAAGAGTTGGAAAACATCGACGATGACACCGATAAGCACGGAATTCAATTTGTCAAATCGAATGACGTCAAGCTGGCCCATGAAATTGGCATTTTCGCATTCCCAGCTTTGGTCTACTACGAAACCGGCGTTCCGATTATGTATGATGGTAGGTTAAAGGTCAATCAAAACTTAAGGCGCCCTTACTTAACAATTTATATTCTTTAGGTAATCTCAAAAATGAAAACCGTGTGCTGCAGTGGTTAGTCAATCAAAAGAGTAAGCGTCTTTATTTTAAATGTGTTTTCTGCTTTAAATTCACGCCCATAAGCCAAATTTTCGATACAAAGTCAGTTGAGTAAAAAAAGGTTCCATAAAACGTACAAAATTTATTATTCCAATATCATACACCCGTTTCTTGCCCAAAATAAAAGTGCCAAAACATAATGATAATTTCTTATATAGGAAAGGATGACGACGCAAGTGATGAAAAAATTCTTAAATTGCGCTATCCCAAAGAAAGCAATGAGGATAAAAGGGAAAGGTTAAAGCGACTGCAGAATGCGATACGAACAGAAAGGTTACGAAAGAACAGACGAGGCAATGAGGATGACGAAAACGGGGATGAGGAGGATGCAACAGGGGAGAAGGATATTGATAAAGACGACGAGGACGAGGATGACGAAGAAGACAATGAGAGGGATGACGAGGATGAGGATGAGGAGGATGACGATCAGGACGATGAAGGCGACGAAGATAATGATAGGGGCAATGGGGACGAGGATGAGGAAGAAGATAATAATGATGACAAAAACGACGACGACGAAAATGACGAAGATGACAATAACGAAGATGAGGACGATGACGAAGAAGACAATGATAAAGACGATGAGGATGAGGAAGAAGACAATGATAAGGATAATGATGACGAGGATGAAGAAGAGGATAATGATAACGGTGATGACGACGAGAATGATGAAGATGGGGACAATAAGGACGATGAGGACGAGGATGAAGATGACGCGGAAGAGGATGAAGAGGAAGACACCGATAAAGACGATGATGAAGATGACAATGAAGACGAGGACAACGAAGAAGATAACGACGAAGATGAAGACGAAGATGAAGGAGATGATAACGATAAGGGTGACGACGATGAGAATGATGACGAAGAAAATGACAATGACGATGAGGAAGATGAAGACGAAGAAGATAATGATAAGGATGATGAGGATGAGGATGAGGATAATGAGGATGGGGATGGAGACGGTAATGATGACGAGGAAGATAATGACGAAGAAGCAAGAGGGGAGAAGGATACAAATAAGGACGACGAAAATGACGACGATGACGGAGACGATGATGAGGATGACGACGAAGACGGGAATGGGGATGACGAAGAAGAAGAGGACATTAAAAGTAAACCAAAGTATAGGCACACGGCCAAAGGTCGAACGATACATCGCCTTGCTGACCTTTGCTCGGGTCGGCTAATAGATGAAATAGGTAATAGCTGAATGTGAGTTGCCATTGACGCACTAACTAAAGTTGTTCAATGTTTTGTCGAACCCGACCTAAATTTCAATCCCTCTTCCTCTACCCACCTGTGCATTCAACCTTTTACACTTTGCAATGCCACAGAACACTCGATAACGTTGACTACAGTGAATTTCATTGTCTATCTACAGACTTGGGGACGAAGAAATCAAATAGATTTGCATTTAAACAAGGTAACCACTCCAAGTTGGCGCGATTTCTATATCTGTGCAGTGTGCAGTGCGCATAGCTTCTGTGCTAAAGAACATATCATGTGAGGGTCAAACACAATTGGGAGTACAGTCAAGCCAAATAACCATCCTTGCCCGTCTATGTTCCACCCCTGAATGTTTAATCCTACATCCGTAGCTTTATCCATTATCCAATTAAGACAAAAACCTTTGCTCACCAAAAGCCGAATATAAGGAATTTTAAATCATACATAGCTGACACAATGTTTGAAATTATTTAAGCAAGGAATTTTACATTTTTTTTACTTTGGAAAACGTAACTATTTCCGTAGCGAATCGAAAAATGTGTTAATACCTATTTTGTTTGATTTATAATTTACTTTTTCATAATACTATAAGTAATCGTTATGTTCGTTTAATTATATTATTTTATAACGATCCTGCTGTTCCATAGAAAATATTTAAGCATATGAACAAAAACAACCTATAATTCGATTAAGTGAACACTCAGTCGAATCGAAATGTACAACGTGGGCTTAACTCGATACTTAACGTGTTTACAAATTAGAATCCGAATCCGAAACTTGTACAGTCAGCATCAAAAGCATTTTGTCAGTTAGTAGTCTTAAAATATGATTTCAAGTTATATTTAAACAACTTCAAATTTCTTCCACTCATAAAGCACGCTTTTACTCTAGAACAAAGAATCTTTCAAGTCTGAAAATCGAATGGAAAATCGTACTAACTGCTCTTTTTCTCTCTCTATACCTCTGCTCAAACCGGAGGTGTTTAAGAAAAGCGCTGAAAAACAGTTAACGACTTTTATTCTTAGTTCTAGCCTACAATGATGCACTCTTGTTAAAACCTTTTTTTTATAACTTATCGTAACGAACCTTCTGTTGCTGTTGCTAGTGAACCGAAAAAACAAAAATCTATTAAATTAAACAATCTGACAAAATGTTTTTGTTTGTTTGCTTACACAGATGACGAATGTTTCTATGTTGGATTGGGCCACGACGGCCATTCAGCTAAGCGCGGCAACAATTTCGTGCCCAACGATTACAAACCATTCCAATGCTGTCCAACCAAATTGGAGAAGTCAACGAAAGTTCCTAAGATGACGGCCCAGCGGATCGGACATAGCGAGGGCGACCAGGGCAAGCGTCCCATTGGCGGCGGAAACTTCCAGTTCGCCGGATCGGCATCGGCATCGGCATCGGGATCCAAGGGAAGCAAGCCGGCCAGCAAGCCAGCGGCCACCAAGAAGCAGGCGAAGGGCGCCAAGAACTCGAACAACGACGATGATGACGAGGACGACGAGGACAAGCCCCTGGTGAAGGTCTCGTATGCCAACAAGCGTTCGGGAGGAAGCAACAAGCCGCAGGCTGGGAAGAAGCCGGTGACCAACGACGACGAGTCGCAGGAGGTGGAGAAGGCCTCCAAGCAGAAGGGATCGAAGAAGTCCGGCAAGCTGAACGTGAAAACCGGTACGTAGTCGCTGGACCACCAGACATCGAATCACATCGAAGTCACCTAGCTCTAGAAACAAGCCAAGACAAGTCCATTTAACGTCAAACTCATCGTCCTGTTCCCCGATCACTTTGTTCTTCTTGTGCCCATACTCAGACACATACAGACTCATGCACAATTTGGTCGTTACCTTATTTGTTTATTTCTCTTCTCTTTTCTCTCTTGTGTCTTGCAGGCATTAATTTTTTCCAAAATCGACTAAAAAATTTGTATGATATCATTTTTCAGGATATCTCTCTGTGGGAGTAAGGCAACAATTTAACTGAGTGTGGAAAACCACAGACAGTTAAATGTGATTGTATGATTGAATGATATGCCATACTAAAGTAGCACGTATACGTACTGTTGTCAGCCGATAAAACCAATATCAAACCAAAACCAAAACCAAACCAAACAAAAACCAAAACCAAAATCAAACCTGTAAAGCCACCAAAGAACCTTCAATGACAGGTTTCTATAATTAAATGTACATCATCTCTGTGTGACGAGAACCAACTAAATAACCGAACTCGAGTAGCTGTGTGTCCCTACAAATGAGGCTCACCTCACTAACCTTTAAACACCCTACGACCACACTATGTCGACCACTTTAATATCCTGTGCCCGGAACAGATCTAAGAGCACCCTTTTTAGGCCGAAAATCATAATCGTTGTTCCGCGTTGAGAAGATCTACTAGTAGCAAGTCACACAAAACCAAAACAACTAAAACATAACCAAAAAAATCTTACTAACTAAAACATTGTTGATATCTTCGCTTAAACTATTTTCAAGAGGGACCACGTAGTCTTGGTGACCCCGATCTATAACTTAACTAAACCAAACATTTGTTGCATTTTGTCAACGGATTTCAACAAACTTTGTTCAAACTAAAAGCAATTACTTCAACAAACAACTATCAAACTTCTGAGAACTTTCACTTGTATATTTAGCCAGCAAACTTTGTTATTAACAGATCGATCAGCCATTGTCTATTGTCAATAACAAACACCTAAACTTTTTGATACTACTTCTTTTTGTCACAATATACAATTTACATTTATGTAGTTAGTCTATTTTAACAAGAGCCTAGGCAAAACAAAACAAAACAAAATAAAAACAAAACGAAACGAACAAACAGATAAAATATTTTTTGAAGCAATTTACACCTGACAGTGCCCAACTGTTGACTGTTAACTATTTTAACTGAGACGTGTAACGATGAGAGCTATCAACTGTTTTTGTAGTAACAACATTAGGGCCCCAGGCCAATATATTGCGTAACCGGAGCCTTTTACCAACCATGTTGCAGCATACACGCCGTATACTTAATTTTGTTGTAGATTATGGAAAGAAGTCCATTATTTCTCGATGAACAATGGCCTCGCATACAATGTAACTCGCCATTTTGTTTCTTTTGTTTTCTTCTGAGAGCGATACCTGTACCGCTCGCTATTGTTTTTGTTATCGGTATTTGCAAAATACCGAATTATTAATCTTTATAATTATGTTTTCCTAAGCTAAAGTCTATCACAATACACGCAATTGTAACTAAATCCAACATATATGTAAACAAACTTTGTTGAACAGCAGCTGTTAAGTCAAGAACAAGCGAATGTATTTTTGTAAAACAAGTTTTCAAAACGAAAATTGTCATATTCTAAGAATCAATCGCATATCAAACCGAAATCACTTTTGTAAACATTAACTCCTGAAAGAAATTGTAAGAATATTCAATAAAACCATCCAACTCAATAAAATTAGGTTCTCTTATTTAAAACTAAGGAATTTCTAACGTTGAAATTCAGAATTTCCTTGATTAAATAATTTCAAACACAAATACCATAAAAATGCTTAAAATATACTTTAAAAAACCTTGAGAATGTATCGCAGCAATTATACGTTCTGTCACAAAAATTCTCCCCTCCCGAAAAGAAACGACTTATTTTGAGTCATAGGCAGCCAAATGTGGCCATTAATTATGACCTGGTGGGGATTTGGCAAGGAGCCCACACTCAATTTATTTGGGCGGGGGTGAGAGCAAACAAAGCGGTCATTAATTTTGTATACACATTCAAGATAAAATCTGATGATTGATTGACAAACTGCAGCCAACAGGTATGTGCCACCAACTGGAACTTTCCCCTCCGTTCAATTCAAACACGACTGCATCTAACATCTACGTTTCTAATGCCCGCAAACAGGTAACATCGCCAGCAATCAGGACGTCTTCAATTGGATCCTCGAACAGAAGGCCGACCAGAGCATTCAGCTCATCGATCGTGATCAGCTCTTCGAGTATATAGGCACCAAAGACTTTTTAGCGGTTGTTTTTTGTAAGTATAATCCGCGGACAGCGTCTTAGGTAAAAGCTAAGGAATCTAGGAGTTATGACTACTGCATATACTGTTCTTAAATCGCGCCCACTAAAAACTGTAACTGCCCAAAAAAAAAACTGAAGCAAATTATTACTCTTATAAGTTAGGCTTTAAGTGAACTCAAATGGTGTCATTACCAAGCTAATCGGAAATCGAACGCCATTGCAGACAAGGAAGACGATCCCGACGCGCCACGAGTGCTGCGGCACATCGAACTTATCGACGATGAGGCTGCCGAATATGGCATTTATATAGTGAAGATGCACGACAAGCTGATGGCCAAGAAGTACGGCTTCCGGAACCCGCCGGGTCTGACCTACTTCCGGAAGGGCAAGTACATTAACTACGACGGCGACATCGACGACGAGGAGGAGGTGCTTGACTGGCTGACCAGCCCGGCCAACATGGAGATGACCGACCACATCGAGCAGGTCAACCGCAAGATGTTCGAGAAGATCCGCAAGAACTCCGACTACGTGGCGGTGATATTCTGTGAGATCCAGATCCAGAACGAATCGGTTTTTGGTTGTGACTAACCGTCTACCTTTAACCCAACTTCAGATAGCGATGAGTGCAAGCAGTGTCCCCGGGTCCTCGCCGAAGTGGAGCACATTGACGACGAGGCGGACAAGGCGGGCATTGACTTTGTCAAGATCGACGACAAGCAGATGGCCAAGGAGTACGGAGTGTTCGCTCTGCCGGCCATTGTCTTCTTCAAACCCACTTCCAAGGAGCCAGTTATATACGCCGGTAGGAGTGCTTTTCCCCGTGAGAGTCCCAATGTTTAATTCGCTCTCTTCCAGGTGATCTTTACGAAGAAGAACAGATCCTCACTTGGCTGATCACGCAAAAGGATCCAAGTGGAGATGTTATCGAAGATCTCGAAGGCGACAGACTCGTTCACCTGATCGAGGAGTCTGGCTCCATAGCCGTCTACTTCTGTAAGTCTGCAGCAGGAAGCGCCCTCTGATTAACTGACGAATTCTGAATATCTCTGAGGAATAAGGTTTTATCTGCTGCAATCGGTTTGGTGATATCAATTCTTTTAAAGTACTATTGTTCGCTTCCATTTTGTCTTACGTGCTTAGTGTTTTGTCAAAGTCTTTCCTCAATTCGAACATACTATATTTGTCTAAAAACAGCTATTTTTAATCTGAAAACGAAATGAACAACTTGGGTTAGTCTTTTGTAAGCTGTTAACTATTGTCTTTTTGCCATTTTCGTACTTTACCGAATTGATTATCACGCTTTTGCGCAAACAGTTTGCAGCAACTTTGTGTACTGTAGTTAACCAACCAGACAAGTTAGACTAAGCCTCTTAACAGCGCTCTCTGTATCTAACCAAGAAGACTTTATCTATATTTCTATCGGCGACTCTGCTCTCTGAATCTCGAACCGAACCACACAATCGAACCCAAACGTAGGGAACAAGACCAAGTGCGACATTTGCAATTCGAAGGCGGCGCGCAAAGCGCGTCTGAAAAAGGAGCGCGATCAGCACCAGCAGGAGGGCGGAGCAGCCAGTGCCGCCGCCGCCTTCGGCAGTGAGGCAGATCCCTCCGAGGCGGCCGCCGGGGGGGCCGAGGATGCGCCGGCGGCAGGTGCTGAGGGCGAAGTGGCGCCTGGTCCTGCGGCCGCTCCACAGGATGCGCCTGCGGTCAAACAAGACGATGGTAGCCACACTTTCTTCATAGATCTCGTGCAACTGGAATGAGTCCCAGAATGTCTAACCACACAACCAACCCAGCACACCAGAAACCAAAGCACCACCCACACACTGCACACACTTCCCCTGTATAGAGAATGTATCCAGAATCTCCCCCCGAAACTCGCTCTATCTCTCTGTTGCTCTGACTCTTTCTCTATATCTCTGTCGTACCCGAAACCTTCTTGTATGCTCAACGTTAGATGTTCTATTCCAGTTCCTGATTAGATTCTTTCCCTGTTCTGTTGTGTACTAGCCTGATTCATTGACAACCACAGATCCTGGTACCACTGACGAGCTTGACGGCACCATCAGTTCCCTGTGAGCTCATCAGTGGAGTCGGGACTTAAGAAATGTACTATATCTCATGACCCCTCAACTTTTGCTGTGCTTTAGTCCACATTCGTGTAGTGCTTGCTGTAGTACCCTGTATTGTCCACCTCGTGTACAGTGCCCGTTGAATAATTAGATATTCCCCAACCCGAACCTTTGACAACCAGATGCGGATGGCTGCGAGCAATGCACCAAGGTCCTGGAGGAGCTGGAGAACATCGACGACGACTGCGACAAGCACGGCATAACCTTCGTGAAGACAAGGGACTTCTCCGTGGCCGATGGCTACGGCGTGCACGAGTATCCGGCTCTTGTCTACTTCGAGGGAGGAATACCCAACGTCTTCGAGGGTGAGGCAGCAGTTGAGCCCGGTGAAGTCGACCTCACTAATCTCACGCATTGCAGGTGAACTCAGCGAGGAAGAGGAGGTGCTCCAGTGGCTGATCACCCAGAAGACCGAGGATCGCATCGAGCTCATCACCCGCCAAATGCTGGAGACCATGGTGGAGGAGACCCAGTACCTGGCCGTCTACTTCTGTGAGTATCTCCAGAAGGCCGCACAACCGTTGCCGCACAACCGTTCTCATGATCTCACCCATTCTGAATTGTTGTATCCCCGCCCCAAACCGCATCGAACATAAACCACCAAAACTTATCCCTGACACCTGAACCGATCCGACCTCAGTGCCACCAGAGCGCAATGGGAAGCAACCCGCTTTCTGCCGCAGTTTCTGCTCCCCCTCTAGTCTTAAAGAAAGCAACCTGACCACCACCAAAACCACAAAACACTCATCCAGCCAATTCGTACAAAACTACATCTCACGTAAAAGAAAACGTATCGAAAAACAAGGTATTCCTTCCGTATTCCATGTGCCCAATAAGCAACTCCCAGCTCCGAATGCGCATGTTCGATTGAGCTCTAACCACGTCTAACCCTCGTAGGAGCTCTGTTCTATGTCCAGAACCGATTCTTGACTGCACTAAACCAGGCCGCCACGTATTACGACCAAACTAAATCGGATTTCTTCATGCCAACCGATTGGAGTTCAAAACGAATCGTATTTCACTTCGGACTTGCTGGAATTCACTGGAATTTAGTTTGGACGGGAATACCTTTTTGTTACGGCGTTTTCTTTGCCTCTCACACTACCGCTAACCGATTCTTAAGCTTGCCACTAAGTTTCTACTACTCCTTTCGGTTGGTTAACTGATCAAACTATTGTTTTGCCAGACAAAATCAACTGCAACATTTGCGACCAGATATTGGAAGGCTTGGAGCTGATCGACGACGAATGCGACGTGTTCGGCATTCACATGGTCAAGATCCAAGATCCGCAGCTGGCCAAGCGCTATTCGATCAAAACCTTCCCGGCTTTGGTTTATTTCAGGTAAGCCTTGATTTCAAAGATTAGAATAAGCTCTTACCTTAACTGGAATTCTTTGCAGAAATGGAAATCCCTTGCTGTTTGAGGGCGATCTGCAAAACGAACAGTCTGTTTTGGAATGGCTCATCGATGACGACAATCGCGAGTTGGCCGATGAAATCGAGGAGGTCAACGAGCGAATGCTGGATCGTCTGATGGCCGAGTCCACCCTGCTGGTGGTGTTCTTTTGTGAGTAAATTCTTTCAAGCAAGTAAAAAAATCAACATCTAAATACCCGAAATTTAGATGACGACGACTGTGCCGAGTGCGAGGAGATTCTGGAGGAGCTGGAGGAGATCGATGGCGAAGCCGATATGTTTGGCATTGATTTTGTTAAGATTGCCAGCATTCAGGCGGCCAAGAAATACGAAATTGTCAATATACCTTCACTGGTGTATTTCCGGTGCGTTCCTACATAAAACTTATATAGACCATTTTTGTAACTCTGCGTTATTTTAGAAAACAAGTGCCCGTCCTCTATGATGGAGATATGCACCAACACGACAAGGTTATAACCTGGCTCACGTCACAAGATGTGTTCGAAATCAAAAACGAAATAGAAGAGGTCAACCGGAAAATGCTGGACAAACTGCTCGAGGAGAATGAGTTCTTGGCCGTGTTCTTCTGTGAGTAAATGAAATGATTTTCCAAGTTACTCTTATTAGGTTTAAATTCCGACGTAGATGAGCACAACCAGCCGGACAGCACTGCAGCTCTGGAGAAGCTCGAGAATATTGACAGCGAGACGGACAATCTGGACATAACCTTTGTGAAGATGGCCGATTCCCGATATGCCAAGAAGTGGGGCGTCACAAAGCTGCCGGCAATGGTCTACTTCCGGCGACGCTTCCCCAGCATATACAGAGGTAAGTCTGAGATTTGCCCATAAGGGTTAGGATTGTAATGGCGAAATGTCTTTGCAGGCGATCTGCTGTCCGAGGACGAGGTGCTGGAGTGGCTGCGCAAGAACCGCTTCCGCCAGCCAGAGCTGAACATCTTCATGTACGCCCTGATTGCCCTGGCGGTGGCCTTCGTGGTCTACACGGCCTTCCTGCTGCAGTGCTTCAAGCCGGCGCCTCCTCCTCCTGTCCAGCACCCGAAACAGTCGTGAGTTGGTTACCCGGAGGAAACTGGAAGCAAGCGCTGGACCAGGTTGCACCATGGCTATCAACTGCAATGGAGGGCTTTCGACAGGGGACACAAACAACGAGCTAACCAACTTGAAAGGATAACCCCAACCACAATCACACACGCACATCTCTGTACATTAACTATCATCATAATCGTCTAAATTAGACGGCGATTAAACACCGTGCTCGGTGGGACGAGATGGGCCCCCAGCTAATGACGATCCATTGTTTTCGAAGTGTCTCAATAAACTCTGATACTTCCAAGTGTATCAATCCTCATATATAGCATACTCACATTTATAGAAAAATCATTTGTCTCTACACCCGTGTACGTCATGAAAATCAATTAAAGAACAACACTCTCAAGTCATAGTAATTACTTTAAAGTTAAATTTAAACGCCATAATAATGTGTAATAAATGCCAATGATAATTTTTACAGTAAAACATTTACGGCCTATTATAATTAATAAACTATTGGATGATGTACGTACAATTTACTTTCAATCCGAGAAATATGTAGAGGTGTCGTCTCTCGTCTAAGTCGACGAAGCGGCTTATCTGTTTTTTAAAGACAGTAATGAATAATAGGCAACAAAATAGTATAACTACTCATACTGGTTTGTTAGAGGTATTAAAAGCCTATTTAATACAAACAATATGTTTTCCTGTTTGCTGGTTTAAAAAAATGTTTGCATGAACAGGAAGTTATAGGAATTTGGGAAGTTAAAAAAACTCTTTTTTGATGAGTGCTTGTGTTTGTCTGTTTGGGAAGGCTTTTTATTGAGTTTTTAAGTTTTATAACCTGGCAGAGCAAAAGGGTATTATAATTGCTGTCAGAAGTTTGCAACGCAGTGAAGAAGGCACCTCAGGCCTACCTCATAAAGTATATATATTCTTGACCAGCATCACCATCTGAATCGAAATACGTCTGTCCAACTGTCCATCTGTCCGTCTGTCTGTCTGTCCGTTTCTCTTCAAACTACTAGTCTCTCAGTTTTAAAGCTTTCTTGCTGAAACTTTACCAAAAGTTGTGTAGTTATTGCACGCTGAATATAAGTTGGAACGGATCGGCCGAATGAAATAAAAAGTTCTCACGCTCTTGTTTTTGATTTCCAGATTGCGTTTTTAACTATTATTGAATTTCGGATTAAATTTTATCAAAATCGGATAACTCTATCATATAGCTGCCATAGGAAAGATCAAAAAATATATAAATAAATAAAACAAAAAATATTTAACGTCGTTGTTTTTAATCCCATGAGCAAGAATTTCAAAATATAACTGAAATAAAATTATAACATCGTTGTTTTTCATCAGACAAGCACCATTTTAGGAATATAGATTTTTCTGACAACTCTTGAATTACGAATTAAATTTTATCAAAATCGCACAACTACATATATTATATAGCTGCCATATGAACAATAGTCGAAAATTCGAGGAATTTATTTTTCAATCCAAATAAATACTAAATTATTTATAGTTGTCTATCAAATAAGTAACAAATTCAGAACACACATTTATCCATTTGCATTGAAAAACATTTACTACCATTATTTTCAATACATTGTTAAAAGATACTCCAGAAATGATTTATTTCCCCCGATCAACCTATCAGATAGCCACCTCGAGTACTTAATCTGACTCACAAGCTGTGTTAGTATTGAGCATTTGGCACCTACAATTCAGTTTCGAAGTTATCAGGAGAAACTGTCGGACTCAACCGATGATAGCGCATAGATTCCTGGGTACATAAGGCTTTGACTAGCGTTGGCAACTAATTATTTTTTCACCAGCTGAATTTTCAGTCCGAAAACTTTTCCTGACGGTCTAATTCAGAAAGGTGACCTCATTTCAGGAGCGTAATCTAATGACATCGCAAATTATTTGTGATCGCCAGCTGAATTTTCAGTGTGAAAACTTTACCAGATAAGTTAATTCAGAGCGGTGGCCTCACCTAAAGATAACGAATAGATTCCCGGGTACACAGGGCTTTGACAATTAATTACTTGTTTTCGCCAGCTGAAATTTCAGTACGATAACTTCCGCTGAAATGCTAATGCTGGATAAAAGCAAAGGGAGATAATGTTCCCAAAGATATCATGCCTGAATTGTACCCCCACTTTCAGCCTAAGACCTACTCTAAGTCCTTAATATAAGTACACATTCGGCAATTCGCTGATATCTTCAACTAGATATCAAGTATAGGTATCATATAAAAGTGACCGGGTGGATGTCGGGCCAGTTGCTTCGACAGCGATGGCAGACCAACACTTGATGGTGGCCAAGATCGTGGCCATAGTGGTGCTGCTGCTGGTGACCCTGATCTTCTGCTTCATCCCCTACCTCCTGGATCGCTTCTACAAGTGGACGCAGCGACCGGAGAGCAATGCCCGCGAGTTCAAGGTGGTGCTGTGCCTGCTCAACTTCGGCGGCGGAGTGTTGATAGCCACCACCTTCATCCACATGCTGCCCGAGGTGGTGGAGGTGGTGAGTGCCCTGCAGGACTGCCGGATGCTGGTGCCCACTCCGTTCGGCCTGCCGGAGGTGCTGCTCTGCACCGGCTTCTACCTGATGTACTGCATCGAGGAGACAATGCACTTCGTGGTGCGTCGGCGGCAGCAGAGGAAGCTCCGGGAGGTGGTCGTAGTGGTGGAGGACAAGGCGATGAATGCCCAAGCGGAGGAGGTCGTGATCCAGCCCGCGGAGGCGCCCAAGGAGCCCAACTGGCTGCGTGGCCTGGGCATCATCGTGGCCCTCTCGCTGCACGAGCTCTTCGGCGGAATGGCCATCGGACTGGAGATGAGTGTGAGCACGGTGTGGTTCATGACCGGCGCCATAGCCGTCCACAAACTGGTGCTGGCCTTCTGCATCGGCATGGAGATCATGATGGCCCACACCCGCTGGCTGCTGGCCGTGGTCTACCTGCTGGTCTTCTCGGTGGTTACCCCCATTGGCGTGGGCATCGGGATCGCGGTCAGCGAGTCCTCCGCCGCCAACCAGCCGAGCACCGTCTCTGGAATCCTGCAGGGGCTGGCGTGCGGCACTCTGATCTACGTGGTCTTCTTCGAAATTGTGGCCAAGAACCACGCCGGACTGCGGGTTCTGCTCTCGTCCGTGGTGGGATTCGTCCTGATGTTTGGCCTGCAAATAGCAAGTATGTTCCCACACTCCCCGGTGTTCAACTCAATAACTTCTTTAAACATTTCAGTTGGGGAGGCCAAAGGCAAGAGCCACTTCACGTGCCCCTAAGGAATGCTCAAATATTCAAGAAGCTAGTTTATTTTATTCGCGTAAAAAACTTAGCATGAAATCGTGATGTGATGAAACGCAAAAACAAAACTGTGTAGTAAAATAATAAAACGACTCAAACATAATAAGGATTACTTTCTTAAAAAAGCCTTAAGGGCAAGTAGTTATTTAACCGATAGCGAATCGGAAAAGATAACCCCCATTTAATGATTAAAACAACTATTCTCAGTGTACCAAATAAGTTATAGATAAAACGATTAGGGCAATACTTTCGAATTCCCACTCATTACACAACTCCTTCCAAACACCAAATCGCAGAGAACTGCAGGTTGGTTATCGGGGAACTCTGTGAAAGCCACCTGTCTGCGGGACTTCGAGGGAGATAACCATTCCTAAGCAGCGGCGGTGGGCCGTTGTCTGGCTGTTCTGCGCCGTGAATCCGCGTATCAATCAGCGATCAGATTTCAATCACCCCCGCTGATATATGGCCGCGATATAAACCCAGGGTCTGGTGGTGAGTACCGGACAGCTCAGTCGACTCTCGCAGTTCGAGGAGTAAGGATGAGCGGTGCAGCAGACATGCAGGAAGGCAATCGCCAGGCACTGCTGGTGGCCAAGATAGTCGCCATGGTGGTGCTCGTGGTGGTCACAGTGCTGTGCGGCAGCCTGCCCTACGTGCTCAACAGGTGGTTCCAGTGGACCAAGCAGAGTCCGGAGGAGACCCGCTCGTCGACGGCGGTGCGGTGCCTGCTCTTCTTCGGCGGAGGCGTGCTCATCTGCACCACCTTCCTGCACATGCTGCCCGAGGTGATCGAGGTGGTGGACGCCCTGCAGGAGTGCGGGTCCCTCGCCGCAACGCCCTTCGCTCTGCCGGAGATGCTGCTCTGCACGGGCTTCTTCCTGATGTACGGCCTCGACGAGCTGATGACCAACTTCGTGCGGCGCCACCAGGAAAGGCTCAGCCGGAAGGAGTCGGTGGCCAGTCTGGCCTTCGAAAGGGGCCGCAGCATCCGGCGCAGTGTCCTGGTCAATCCCCCAGTAAAGGCGGCGGAACCGGTGGTAAAGGTGGAGCCCCAGCCGCCGAAGGATCATCACGGCCACTCGCACATGCCCGTGCCTTCCGGCGGGGGATCCTCGGCCAGGGGCCTGGGCATCATCCTGGCCCTCTCCCTGCACGAACTGTTCGAGGGCATGGCCATCGGACTGGAGATGAGTGTGAGCACGGTGTGGTTCATGTTCGGAGCGGTGGCCGCCCACAAGCTGGTGCTGGCCTTCTGCGTGGGCATGGAGCTCCTGGTGGCCCGCACTCGCAGCTCGCTGGCCATCGTCTACCTGGTGACCTTCTCCATCGTCACGCCGATCGGCATCGGGGTGGGCCTGGGCATCAGCCAGCAGGTGGCGGCGGGTCAGCCCAGTCTGCCCTCCGGAGTCCTCCAGGGCATCGCCTGCGGAACCCTTCTGTACGTGGTCTTCTTTGAGATCCTCACCGAGAGCCACGCGGGCTGGCGAGCCCTTCTCGCTGCAGTCGCGGGATTCGCCCTGATGTTTGGCCTGCAGATTCTTTGTAAGTGATTGAGCTTCTAAGCCATCCAAGATCCTCTGCGCGACCCTTGTGGCAAACCAGGCGGATTTTACCTGTTGGGGAAAGATTATTAATAAGAGTATTTTGTTTCAGCGGACGAAGCGGAGGGCGATGACAGCCTGACTTGTTCCTAGGATTCGTTCCGACACTCCTGCATTGCAGAAACTAGAAGCAAATATTTTCGACCCTATGAAGTATACTTAGTCTTTATCAGACTCAACATCCTATCTATTTTATAAAGCTGTCATCTTATTCAACGAATCGCAATGGAGGAAGGCTACCTATTAGCCGCAGAATCTGATCCGATTAACCAATGAGAACAAATTTTTAACTAATTCATAGTAATTTTTCCTTTTTTAGAATATTATAATAAAATATATTTTAATAAAAACAGTGACCAAATAATTCAGCTGTTACTTAAATTTAAATTTCGCAAAAGAATAATTAAAAATTTCTCAGTAATTAGAAAGAAAATAAAAAGAATTTAGATTTTTATGATGTTTTTTATAGCCGATCCTTAATTGTCCTTTTTTAATAAGGAGTTTTTTTTTTGCTTTTGGATTACTATAGCCTAATGATTTTTTTACAAACACAGCCGCAGCAACAGCCTGCGCAACAATACTTTTTGTTACCAATGTTGGCGGTTAAATTCAAATAAGAGGTGGAACTTATGTGGAATTTGTCTTAAACTTTCTGTTATAAAACTGTCAATCCGAGATTATAACCATTGTTTGACTAGGTGGACGAAAACGCGTGCTCAGGAAAACGGTATTTTTTAGGCAATCCATTGGTTAACGGAATTAGGGAGGAAGCTCATTTCACCATCTGGCAGCACTGGTCATAGCAACGGTGTTCCAATTGGAGTGCGGACGGTGCAGTGTTTGTGGTGGCAATTCGATTTTTCGGAATTTTTTATAAGGCAGCCGTGATTGCTTTTTTGCTCTCGTCAGAACGCGTTAAGTAATCAATTAGAAATTTTCAACTGGGCGCATTGAGAGTTCCAAACCGATTCCGGCGTGGATTCGGAGCACTTATTTCCGTGATTTCCGCCTTCGAGTGCACTGTGCTTTTGTTTATACGACCTCCGGTCGCCCCACATTTTTTGGTGAACTTGTGCCGCCCAGCGGTGTTGTCATTGCCCCACCTCCCCCGGAAAAAATCGAAACTCCCGCATAGTGGGCGATATCGCAGGGCGAAGTCGTTTATGGCCGTTAGACCAAAACTTTCCACAAAACCCTAGAAGCTTGCGCAATTCCGAACCTCAACCAACCCAGCAGAGCTATTGGCATTTAATATTTCCGAGTGCCACCCCAAAACGAATTTAAATTCAGAGGAACAGCTGACTCGGGTCAGAGCTGAGGCAAATCCACCCCACTGTGCAAAAGTGGAAACACTTGGGCGGCAGAAATTCATAAAGCAAAAAGCTAACAAAATCGACAAAGGGAAACACTGAAGAAGAAATAAAAGAGAGAGCGAGCTTATTTGGTTTATTTAAAGACTCGCCTGCACAACAACTACAATCAATTTATTATTCAGCCTATAATGTAAGATATTGCAATGACAAAGGACCAAGATCCAGCTATGGTTGTAACTTAGCCCAGGAACCCCGAGCCCAACAATTACCGCAGAGACAACGAGTAAGTGGCAAACAAACAAAGTTTGTTTTATATTTCGTTGACCCTGTTTATATTCAGTGAAAATTATTTTTATCTATCCCAACGCAAATGCGTAGTTCCCACTCGAAAATTCTTAATTTCTGCCCCATAACAGTACCTATGTATGTGCATTTGTGATAAAATATTATTTGTTTTGGCTTCTGTCTTGGCTGTGATGAGTTAACAATTTTTTATTTATTTTCGTTGTTTTCCACAACCTTTTGCGTCTATGATCGAACGGGGACTATTTATAGGTCGGTTATTTTGGACTCGTTTTGGCACGACTCTTGAATTTATATTTTTTGTTGGCGAAGAAACAAGCAGCCATACGCTCTTTCATAAGTTGTTCATTGTTTTGCTTGAAAGCTAAAAGTGTCACTTATGCAGTTGGCATTAACTGCTGCGTGCAGTGACTCAACAGCCAGATAAGACCAACAAAGTAAGTGAGTTGTTTGTGGATTCGTTATCTTTTCATGTATTTGTTTTGTAAGTGGGGTATTCACTGAATGAATGGCAAATGGATAATCAATTAGTAACCGCATCCTAATATATACACAATGCAATAGAGAGGATTTCAAAAGAAAATCTTAAAAGTTGGCTTCCCCACTTTCCTCGACGCCTCTCCCGTCCACACTGCTCCATTTACATAAGCTGCTGGGTTGGGCTGGAGTGGGTGGCTTGAAGGACGAATGCGAGACGAGATGCTGGTAAACCGCAGTGGCTGTAGCACAGTTTCGGGCTTTCTCGCTTGTCACACACGCGCCGCCATTTTGCTGCTCCAGCCATTTGGCTTTTATTGCCTTTGTCTTCGGCACCATCCAACCAGCCCAGCACCCCCTCTGAGATCCAGTAGTTTGGATTACTTGTGCACTTATGTGCAGCAGAAAGCACCTCAGGTTCAAAGCCACCTCAAAGCCACAAACAGAGTTATATTTTGTCCCTGAAACTTCAATTAACAGTTTATATAAAGATTGTAAATCTCCGCATACATTAAAATTCCGGTTTCAATAAAAAACATCTTGAACGAAAAGAGTAGGTTCCAGAACTGTCAGGGATGAAAGTCGTTTTTCTACATTTATCCATAAGTTTTGAGCACTCGTGTTTATTTTTAAACATATGTTAGTGTTTCTAAAGCACCTTATATTTCAAGCTTCAACCGAAAATCAAATAAACGAACGTTTCATGCTTTTTTACTGTGTATCTGAAGATATTAGATAGAGTGCCTTGACATACATACATGCATACATGAATGTATGCAGACGCTTTTTTGGCTTCGATTTTCGGTTCTTTTTGTCGTTCTGCAAATTTGATTTACTGTAATCGAAAACCATTCTCTTGGCTGTCGTCCTTGAGCTCGCGGTTCTTGATTTTTATGCATTTCGCAGCAGTAATGTGTCTAGATGTGTTGTTTAGAAGCCATTGACCCTCGGGCGATCAAAATGTTTGGAGCAGGCAGTCGAAACTAATGGCAAAATCCCGAAAACAACTGCGTTAGCAGCTGATAAAACCGGTAAGACCTTTGTGCATTTATTATTGTCATTTCGTTTTGCGTTTATCCGTTCTGCCGGATAATCTGTGTCAGCAGTGAGCGACGGGGAATCTAACAGCTGATTGTTAGTGCGTGTGAGACTGAACCGAAATGAAACCTCAGAACCGGTTTTCCATAGTCATATGTACACATGTCGCCTCAGCGAATTGTACCACAACTGTGTTAACAATGCTAATTGCTCTAAAGACGCTTCATTAGTTCCACTGTACTCACATTAGCTCACAATGACTTAATTAATATCCAAATTGGTCTAGGCAAATCATGAACATTTTCATATTCACAGAAGCTCGCTGAATTTCAAAACCAAATTTACTTTCCTCATTTACATAGGATCGAGTCGAAACATTTCCAATCCACGTGCTTATTAGCGCTATGTTTAATGCACTGTAACGTTTCGAACAATAAAAATAGGCGCTTGTTTTCGAGCAACTAACTTTTATTGTCCAAGTTTATCTTATCTGCTTTTTGATCTTTTCTACCCAGGGGACAAATTCAAACATTGCGCCAAACGAATCAAAGTTTATCACTGGCTGTTTGACATTAAAAGCGTATAATATGGGAATGTGGCAAAGCAACAAAGTTGCCCTTTATTTATTTATTCTGCCGCACTTGATGAATAGCGACTTTATATTCCTCCACTGAATGCACCCCCACTTGCATATTTATTACTTTTCATCCGTTCAGAACGTAACCTTCAAATGAGTTTAGCATGCAATTAAGGCATTCATCTTGCGTGGTTAACCCCTGAATTGGGGTTTAGGTTTTTGAAACACGTAGTTAGGACTTTCATTAATTATCGTAAAGTTGGGTTTTATTTTAGAGCGAAGCAATCCAACTAATTTAGCAATACTATATTACTGTTCAAATGTGGAACTGAAAAAATTGTACTTTTAGTGCCCTGATGCCCATTTGTACATACATATATGGTTCAATTTCGGGAGTATTTCCGCTGACGCAGCTCATAATGAAAACATGCATAAAGTAGAAAAGCGGATTTGACCTAACAAAAACTGAAGACATGCGACGGCATCTAATGGTGTCAACTGGTAAATTTCCATTGCGTCGAAGGAACACAAAGGGCAGAGCCCAAGAAGTTTTAGTGGTGGGAATTAAAAACACTTGGAATTAAAAACTCCCGATGCACACATGTACGTATGTATGTGTGTACATGAGGTGCGAGGGAGACAGAGGAGGCGAGCGAGGGAGACCGAAGACGCTGAGAAGGGAGCGAAATCGCTGTTCCTTCAGTCCAATTTCGAACGCGAGGGAAGAAGGAAGTGCCAACAAGTGATTTCTAAGCAGAGCTGCGCTAAATTGATAGCTTGACCATAGACAGTGGCGGTTTGTTCATTGGACTCTGGTTCAGCGGAGTCGAGATATCGAACAAAAAGCTGACAAAGGAACGATTTTATCGACACCAGAACCTATTACGCGTAAGTGGAGCAATTAGGAGCAGCCAAAGTGCATTTGCTGCCAGCTGTCACATGATCCGCAAAAACAAATGTCACAGAACTTGGAAAAGGGCATAAACACAATTCCCATCCACCGACCAAGTCACAGACTGCGTGACGCTAAGATTCCGTTTGCAAATCGGGCGCAGAGCGGAATTTTCGTAATTACATCATGTGCTCCTCGAACGACCTTGTCACCTCCTCTTCCGCCCTTTGCTGGGAAAAAGGCCTCTGGGTAAACTTATCTGCCCAATCAACTGTGCTGAAACCCATTTATTATTCCCTGATAGTATATGAGTATCAGCAGACTACAGCTGGTCTTGATTGATGGTTGATTAATTAATGAAAATTGTAGATTAATTATTTCTGAGTCGATTATGAATAATTCATTCATTTAACTTAGATTTGCAAGTCTTTTTAAATGCGAATTCATTCCTCCTAACTCTAAACTTCAGTGGGTGAATTTTAATTCTAATTTGCATTTGTGTTTGCATATTGCATTTCACATTCAACCTTTCGGGCTTCACTCTAGAGCCGTGTCAAGAGCAGAAATTAGAAATAAAAATCACCCCCGGCCTTGAAGTTGCTCACACGCATAGCAAAATGTCCGTTTTTTGCCAAGTTGCCCTTTTTTAAGGCCTGCATAAACAACTGAAAGAGCAGCAGAGTGAGTGGCGAAACAAAGGCTTTTGTATTGGTCCGATTTGTTTGTGTTTTCTTTTATTCTCAGCAAAACCGAATCTAATGTGCTAAGAAATCCAAGGAAATTACGTTTCAGATTTGTCCAGGGGGACCTTTTTAAATTAGATCTGGACATTGTTCAAGATTCATTTGTTATTTTTCTCTTCCGAAAGCATTTCAAATTTAACTTAATATACTGCACACTTAATTTATGTCTGTCTATCTTACATTCCAAGGTGATATCATTGATTTTTGTAGAAATTTTAAGTAATATAGGGTAAGGAATAAAAATGTTTTTTATTTCTTATATATATTTTTTTTTTATTTAATCAGTACAATTTCTTCACCTTTTTAAAATTACCTGAATAGTAAAACCATTAGTTATTTAATACAATCAGACACTTTGATCGAACTTTTGACCACAGAAAATACAAGATAACAAATATTGCCAGGTTTATCATCTCGCATACCATCGCAGGCTTATACGTATTATACTCTTGCAGAGCAAAGAGTATTATAATTTCAGTCAGAAGTTTGCAACGCAGTGAAGGAGACACATCAGGCCCCATAAAGTACATGTATATATTCTTGATCAGCATCACAATCTGAGTCGAAATACGACTGGTATGTCTGGTATGTCTCCCAATTTTAAAGCTATCTTGCTGAAACTTTACCAAAAGTTGTATAGTTATTGCACGCAGTAATTCGTAACGGACCGGATCGGGTGAAAAAAAAAATTCACACGTTGGTTTTGATCAAATCGACTTGATTTCTTCCAGATGGAGTTTTCTAACTACTATTGAATTTTTAAATTACATTTTATCAAAATCGGATAAAAGAAAAAAGAAAGACCGAAAAATTTATATAGAATTATCGGAAATAAAATGATAACATCGTTGTTTTTCATCCGACAATCATGATTTCTCTAATTTAGACTTTTTAACGACTTTTGAATTTCAATTTAAATTTCATAAAAATCTAACTATAATATCATATGAACAACCGTCAAAAATATTTAAAAATATTAGAAAATAGTCATAGCTTCGATTTTGTTTAGCCTTTATGTATTTTGTTCGACATATTTAATGTCTGCAAGGGTATATAAGCTTCGGCTTGACAAAGGTAGCTTCCTTTCTTGTTTTCAATTAGAAGCACACAACCCTGAACGAAAAAAAATCCTTAAGCAAGGAAAAAATCAATACAGGGACTTTCTTCGCTTGTACGACCGCAAAGTTTGTCAAGTTGAAGGCGGAAATCATAATAATCCTTTAAACAAGATCATAAACTTATGGCCATGTGTGCCTGCAAGTGTGAAAGTGTGAAAATGCAGCGGCCATGTTCGTTTTTTATTTATACATACGTAGGCCATAACTTTTTGAGAGCAGACTTTGCTGCGCCTGCAGTTTATTGTTACCATTTGTTTTCCTCCGTCCGGGTCCTGAAAAAAGTAAATATAAAACATGAAAGGACGCCGAAAGTGTGTGCCAGTCCACGGCGACACCTGTCCGCATGTTCGCCTGTACTTGGTAAATGTAACCAGTGGCCTCCTTTGTGGCTTTTTGCGGTGGCGTTCCTGTCAAGTTTCCAAGTGAATGTGTCAAACAAGTTTAAAACTGTCCGACTTTTTTGCTCTTTCAGCACAAATATACTAGTAAAACACGAATAAGCAAAAAACCGTGTTATAATCAACAATATTTTGATTAAAATTCCGTCTCTTATTAAGCATAGTTTTCTATAGTTAAAGAGTGAAATCATCCCCAGTCACTGCATACGCAGTTCGCACCCATAAAGTCGAGCAATGATATTAAAACCACGCCAACAAAACTGCAAAACCGCAAATCAATTAACAACCGCCACCAGAATTGTTTTGGGAGAAGGGGACTGAGCAGAACCCACTATCAATTACAGATATCAATTAAGCGGAAGGCGAAAGGGGAGAGCGACCTCAGATGTCGGTAAACCGAGAACACATGAAACCCATCTCAACCGACGCTTTTGCTGGCCAAATGGGCCAAAGAATATTTTATTTTCCAACCTTTCGATGTCGAGGCCAAGCTCTCGGGGGGATTTCCCTAAGTGCCATAAAAGTGCAGGGATCGAAGGATAATGGATGCCAGCATTTGTTATTGATTTTCTCCTTCTTGGACAAACCGTTTCCAGAACAAACTTCGTTAGCTTGACACACTAATGGGCAGTACTGAAAGCGATTGAGCGAAGCAAACTCAATTCGATTCAAGGTGAACTGCAGTCCTTGCCTCCACCCCACGGCTCAATCAATTTGCTTAACTCTTTCAATTAAAACGTAAAGGCAGCCAGTCAAATTACATTAGGTCAATTTACTCTTCTGTTTCGAGTCATTCGTTTGTACAATCAAAGCAAACAATTTAAAAAAATGTATTTAACTTCAGCCCGCTTGTCAATCCCAGAATTTTATCTAGACTCTTGACAACGCGCACTTTCATTACGGTTTTCCCAGGTTAAACTTGTGTTTTAGAGCCCACAATATAGTAATCAGACCAATAACCCAAATTCGATAGCCTAGGTCAGCGTCAACTCAACCTAAATGTGGGTGCTATAAAACTTATCGCCCAACACGTATAACCTCGCCGAATTGCCTCACAATTAACTAACTTGAAGAACAACGTAGAAATTTTTGAGTTATCACCTCAATTAAAACAACCCATTTAAGTCGAACGTATGTGCTCAGAAATTTCTTGTTATTCCTGGATTATGAAAACCAACTGATAAAAATAAAAGCGGATTCGTCTAGATCGTATTGGATTCGATAAGCAAATAAAAAAGTACAGAGAAAGTTAGTTTTAATTAATTGGGATCCAAAATTTTGATTGTTTTGTCGCTTACAAATATACTATATATTATATGTATGTCTGTAAATATTATATGAAACACATTTTCAGACAATGTACTTATGTAAAGGACACAGTTCCTCCGTTTTTTTTAGTATACAAATTCTTTATGAACATCAACTGCTCTTTCGGTCAAGACATGTGTGTCTGTCGGTCAGTTCCTGATTATATTGTATTCTTTTTTTTGCGGTGCGGATGGGTATAGATTTGACTTCGAATGAAAATCTGGCAAATAAGTCATTATTGTAGAAAATATATAGAAACAGATTATTAGATATTCAGTTGTGACTAAACAAAATATTAAAAAAGGATTTAAAAATTAAAATCGAGATTCAAACAGTCAGAGAAATATTGAACTGAACATTTATTTAAGATGATATGTGCACCTAAAATGTAATTATTAAAAAAATTATCGTTTGACTGCAAATGGATAGTAGCTTTGGCAAGCTGATGCCCATTTCTACTTTAATTTTTAACTTGTCTCTTCAAAAGTCTTTGTGCTGAGAGCTTTTCATAGGAAAATAATATTTATTAGCACATCAAGGTTGTCATTGCTGTTGTAACTAGAATAGCAATTACCGACAATCACATGATTTGTTCGAGCGCTTCTATAGCCCTATATATACGAATGTATGTGCACATATTTTACGTATATACACTAGTCGGCATATATATTTTGACAATAATCAAAGTGAAATATACTCGAAACTTGAACTTGCTTCTTTTAACTTTTGGTATCAATGGAAAGGTAATTCAAATGCCGTTTGAATGATACCATACTTTTCTTAACTCATTCGATATTTATTGAAAAAGTCAATTTTAAAAAAAAATTAAAAAATAATTTTTTTTAACTTTTTCCCTCGGCTTCAAAACTAAAATTTTTGGATGCAACAAGTTTCTTTAATCAAAAATAATAGGAACTGCAAAAAGAATTTTGCAAAAATAATTTTTCTTCTATTTTTAATGATTTTTTGAAAATGACTAGAAATACGCATTTCAGCCATATTTTTCTCTATTCCATACAAACTTTTTCCGACATTGTCACCTTCAAAAAATCATTAAAAATAGAAGAAAAATTATTTTTGCAAAATTCTTTTTGCAGTTCCTATTATTTTTGATTAAAGAAACTTGTTGCATCCAAAAATTTTAGTTTTGAAGCCGAGGGAAAAGTTTAAAAAAATTATTTTTTAATTTTTTTTTAAATTGACTTTTTCAATAAATATCGAATGAGTTAAGAAAAGTATGGTATCATTCAAACGGCATTTGAATTACCTTTCCATTGATACCAAAAGTTAAAAGAAGCAAGTTCAGGTTTCGAGTATATTTCACTTTTATTTTGTCAAAATATATATGCCGACTAGTGTAGAAGCATATGTCGGGCTCCGCCGAATCCAAATCTGGCCACTGCCAAAAGAGACCGAGAAGTCGGCGTCACAAAGGTTGGCATGTTGACAGACGCCGCCGCGTGTGCCATTCATTACACGCGGACTCTGCGCGCAGTGTACGTATGATATGTAAGTGCAGAGACGCACAGATACGTCTGTACGTAATACGTATGCATGCTCGTGTGGAAAACACTATATTCACGACGCTCTCTGATAAGAAATTTATTAGATTAAGGCTGAAGATAGCCGACGCTCGCTCTGCTCCGAGCCGCCGGCATCGGCGTGAGTGGGTTTAGTCGGTTTCTCGACGAGCTGCGGGTCTGTTCTTCAATCCGAACCCGAATCCGTGCTGAAATCCGGGAGCGAGGCGAAGCGTGTGGACCTCACCGAAATGTGCGCGGCGGCCGCCACTTCAGCGCGTTTCTTTGTTTTCGTGTTTTCGGCTATTGTTGTGTAAATACGGACTGAACAAAATGTGGACTTTAAGTTTCGAGCACGACTTGCTCCACCAAGTGAAAGTGCTCCAAACGCGTGTGCCACCCAAAAGTGTAGCATACAACAGGGCGCTGCAGATAGCGCTGAACTAGTTTGCAGCGGGTTCCATGGAAAGTGTAAGCTGCATAGCGATTCACTGGCTTAGCTAAACTATAAATAAAGAACATTGTTTGTTAAATCTGAAATTAACTTGTATTGACAATCGCTTTGGCTCTAGTTGTCAACATACCTAAGTATGTAGGCTCTTATTTGATTTTCGATTTCGCTTTTCCGTTCGCAACTATGTAAGCTTCAACTACAATAGCTTTTCGAAGGCTGCGATTAGCTTATCGCATCAGAGCGAATAAAACCATTTTCTGCCAATTATATTGTAAAGATAAGCCAGCAATTTAAGTTCGCACGAGATTGGCTATCGCCTCCACATGTCCACACACCAACCATTGATCTGCGTACCCACACACGTAGAGGTAATCGTGATCCGAATTCGATTTTTGATAAGAGACGTTTCGTTGTCTAGCTGAAGTCGGGAACCAGACGGTCGCGTAATTAGAACTGAAAATCTCAGCAAATACAGCCCGTCGCTCCTTGTTTACTTGGGTTCTCTGTTAAGCCCGCGGTATACGATCGTTTTAATCACTTCGCCTATCGAACGTTGAACTTGGCCGATCAGTTGGTCAATGTGCACTTAGCACAGATCTGTCATTCAGGAAGTGGACATGGGCTTTTAACAATTTCCTCCATCATTATAAAAGATTTTAGCTGATGACCTCAGCTCAGCGGTATTAGAATTCAGTATCGCTTAATAAATGTCTACTCAGAGTCTTTCTTAATAATTTAACAATGTGTAAACGTTGAAGAGGCTCTCATTTTTGCCAGTCACCTAGCTTTTAGCTACGTTATACGTTAGCTCTGAAACGATGGTGCTTGTTATTACAGAAATAAAACTTTAGGGCACCGAACGAGTTTTTCCATTTTAAAAAATGACAACAAAACTTTGGCAAAGATAGCTTTATTTCCATTTGAAATTCGCCAAAGCAGACGGTCTTGCGATCAAAATTTAGATTTAAATAAATCCGGTTTAGGTCGCTTGAAATATGCAGACATTATGTTTTTGAAAGTGAAAGACTGAGCGACAAAGTAGTGGCACAGTTTTTAGTAAAATGGGAAAAATTTGTTCAACACAGCTCATAAATGTTGTTTCTTCAATCGCTGTTCTTTAAACAGTGTTGTCCTTAACGCATTTGGAGATATTTGCTCTTCAGGAATTTAATTCCCACACATACCGATTCCGTATTGTTTGTCAATTGAGTGGTTGAAATTAAGTTGAGCGATGCGCCTTTTGTAGTAACTTGATGGAGCATTCCGAGCGTATTTATTGCTCGCATTGAATGTATTAATAGACTCAAGCTCGGCCCCTTCGTTGGTGTTTAAGTCATTTATCAGTGGACTCACAACTAAACTCTGTCCCCTCTCCTTGTGTCTTTCTTGCAGAAGTCGCACTGAAGGCTGCTAATCGAGGAAGCAGATCATAAATCACTATCTGGCGCCAGCGAGGAGGCAGCGATTGAGTTGCACCGCCGAACAAGAATTAATCATACGCCGCGTTGACCGACCAGCTGTCGATATGTATACTCCTGCCAGTCCGCCCCCGCACCCCTCGCCGCGCACTTGACACGTGGAGCGGCAGAATATCCTGCTCCGAAGCCGCAGCAACACCTCCTGGAAAGCCACTGAGAGCCAGCTTCGCGTTTGATTTGTGTTCGTTATTTTTTATGGTTTGAGCTCGACGGGCGCGCTAATTCGTTGTCGTTATCATCGCAAAGTGCTCGGTGTCGGTGAACACAAAGTACCGCATGTGGCTGCCAGGGCTAAATCCGTTTACCGGCAGCATAAACTGCTACAATAGCATAACCAACAGCAACAGCAACACCAACTGTAACATCAGCAGCAACTGCCAGCGGTTGCCGTCAATTATCGCTCAATATATTCTCCGTTGGCCTGTGATAAACCCCCTAGCGTTCTTAATGAATGACATTCGGTCCAAGTCATTCTATCGTGCAGGCAAGGCAACATCTGCAGCATCCGCATCGGCGACCACTGCCGCTAAGGCGTTCGACAACAGCCAGAACAACAATCCCCGTACTTACAACAACAGCGGCAAGTCGAACAAGGTGTTCCTGCACTACATACCCCGCGACCCGCGCCTAAGAATTTTCAATAAGACCGCCACCCTGAATAAACACTCGAACCGCACTCTCAGCGAGTTAAACATAACTGAAGATCTGTGTAATTATGGTGAATTGATTGGCGGCAGTGCTTCGGTGAAACCAGTGAAATTAGTGCTAGTGAAGTCTTAAAGCCGCAGAGCGCCAATCGCTTGGTTCGTTTGTTCGGTGGAGCTGTTGTCGTGCGAGAAGAGCACTGTTTGGATTACGAAAGGTAAGAGGTGTCTTGACTTAGGGGTGGATAAGTCCATTGGACACCATATTTGTGCAGACTCGCACTCGATCTGGGTAGTAGAATTTCCGCTTTGCTAGTGTAGGGACACTAAACTCTTTGTCCGAGCGCTAATGAATTTCCCCTATACAGTCTATATGGCCCAGTCTATAATTAACCGCAGACTGGCATTTCGAGCGAACGAAAACAAGCCGCCAAACGAAAATACGTTCGAATATTCATTTTAGGATCCCATAATTATTGGGAGACATCAGCTGCCGTCGCCTTCATGTGACGCACTTTGTTTGGGACTGATGTAAGAATGAGCCACTCGGCTCTCTCGGAACCTCTCTGAAGACTGCCGCCGTCTTCCTGAGGTCAAGTTGAAGGCGCTGTGAAACTAAATAAACGAAATGCCAAATGACCAAACAGTTTCTGCGCGGATTCTTAAACGAAATGTTTTCGGGCAGAAGTTGTTGTAGTTGCGCTGATTGGTGGATAGCTGTATAACCATATTTTCTGCCGAGGTAGATAAATCAGATTTGCCAACTGATAACTGCCATGTTGCCGTGGCGTTTCTGGCCAGACTTTGGGACAACTTTTCCTATTAGTTGGGGCTGGGCAAAAAGTGAAAGTGCAGCTAGATGGCGGGATGAATGAGTTTTTAAAAAGAATAAGAGATTTTTTCTGAGGCACCCGCCCCCTTTTCTCTCTTTCAGCTACGCACCGCAGTCGATCACCGGAAGGGGAAGCCTTCACCTACCGCCTACTTAAGAGAATCCACGAATCCATGCTGAAATCTAATGCAAATTGTGTTCACTTCCAATAATCGCTTGGACAAGAGACAAGAAAGTGCAAATTTTACACCCCTTTTATAGAAGTAGCCGACCCTCTAGAGCGCACCCAACCGCACACAGGACTCCGACATGGCCAAGCTGGCGTCGGACCCGCTGACCTCGAACAACAACAGTTGCGAGGCGGTGAACAACAACCACAGCGGAGGCGCCTCCGACTACCAGGCCCTGCCGCTCACACCCGCGCCGGCCAACACGCCGCTGCACAAGGCCATCAAGCACGACCTCTTCCCGGAGGTCACCTTCTGCAACCTCTCCGTGGAGGAGCTCGCGGATGGAGCCGGGCACAGCCGGGTGGTGCGGAGGAGCGTCGTCGCCCTGGACGAACCAGCGCTCGTCTGCCTGATGAACGGAACCGGAAACGGAAACGGGAACGGGCAGGTGAAGCGCCGCAAGCGTCTCATCTCGAACGAGTCGGGCGACTCGATAGACTCGAGCTCCACGGAGAAGAAGACCCCCAAGATGCCCGACGGCGGGTACGGCTGGGTGGTGGTCTTCGCCTCGCTGGTGGTGTCCCTCATCGCCGACGGACTGAGCTTCTCGTTCGGACTGATCAACGTCGAGCTGCTGGGCTACTTCGGCGAGTCCACCTCGAAGACCGCCTGGATATCCTCGCTCTTCTTCTCCGTGCCCCTGCTGATGGGGCCCATCTGGTCGAACCTGGTGGACAAGTACGGCTGCCGCAAGATGACCATTCTGGGCGGCGTGGTGTCCGCCTTCGGGTTCGCCCTCTCCTCCGTCTGCAACTCGATCGAGATGCTGATGGTGACCTTCGGCATCATCTCGGGCCTGGGCCTGGGCATCGGCTACGTGACCGCCGTGGTGTCCATCGCCTTCTGGTTCGACAAGAAGCGCACCTTCGCCACCGGGATCGGCGCCTCGGGCACCGGCATCGGGACCTTCGTCTACGCCCGCCTCACCTCCTACCTGATGGAGTCGTACGGCTGGCGGGGCGCCACCCTCATCCTGGGCGGCACCATGCTCAACGCCTGCGTGTGCGGCGCCCTGATGCGCGACCCCGACTGGCTGATCGAGGAGAACCGGCTGGAGAGCCGCTCGCAGAGCGTGACCACCTTCTCCAACTCGAGCGTCTGCCTGGAGGAGATCAAGAAGCTGCTGGACACGGGCATCACCAAGGAGGCGGTGCTCGACTCGCTGGTGACCAAGAACAACACGGAGGCCAACCAGCAGATCGACGACCCCCTCGACTCGGCCCTCAAGCGCCACCGCAGCGAGCTCTTCCTGCCCACCTTCCTGAGCACCCAGGAGCTGGACAGCATCTGCGAGGTGAAGAGCCTGAGCCGGCGCTCCCTGCGCCACAAGGAGGGCGCGGAGGCGCCCTCTCGCGAGAACCTCCTCTCCTCGGGAGCGGGCGCCTATCCGCCGTCGACGGCGGTCATCGGCTCGCCAGACGACACCCTGATGGGCGGAATCGCCCTGGAGGCGGCCGAGGAGGCCAAGAAGTCCTACCTGGCCTCCATCGAGACGCTGTCGCCGTCGGAGAAGCGGTCCGCCGGCCCCGGGTCGCCCGTCGGATCGCTGCGCTCCTCGGACGAGGGCTACCTCACGCAGAAGCACGCCAGTTCGCGGTACTCGCTGAACGAGAACCTCTTCATGGCCAAGCACACGACGCCCTCGCTCTCCAACCTGAGGGTGAACGGGCTGCGCCACAACTCGGTGGACATCCTCAGCGAGGACATGCACTGCTACTACTCGAAGGACGAGACCTTCGCCCTGCTGGAGCCGAGCAGGCGCCCGGGGCCCACTGTGATCGCCATTCCGGAGCAGGACCCACCGGCGGCCAACAGCGAGCTGGCCATGCGACGCGCCCGGCTGGACAGCATCACCGGCATAAGGCGGCTCTCGCGCTCCAAGAAGCCCAGCCACCACCGCTCGAACCTGCGCCGGAACATCTCGATCCGGAACTCGAACTTCCTCAAGGACATGCGCATCCATCGCAACTCGATCCACTACCGCGGCGCCATGCTCAACACGCACCGCTACCGCCTGCGCGCCTCCTCCTGTCCAAACATCTACCGCAACTCGATGACCACCATCGCCAAGGAGGAGGAGGATGTGAGTACAGTCCCAGTTACAGTTACAGTCCCAATTTTAGTCCCAGTCTCAGTGACAGTGACCCTTAACCCGACCTTATCGGCCGCTCGCTTGGCGACAGTCCCAGCTGGTTAAGCTCAGTGCTGGTTATCAGCTGGCACTCAGTCCTCTGCACGCTCGCCTGGTTGGTCCACATGGGCAATCCATCCACGGCTGATAAGGCCGGCAATCCGGACCGCGTACTTCCGTGTGAAGGGAACGATTCCATGTGGTATCAGCCCAAAAACATAATTTGTTTGAGACCTTGAAAATTCAATTAGTTGAAACCATTGGAATTAAAATAATAATACAAATTAATCTAATTGTTCTTCCTAATGGGAGGTTTTTTGCAAGAAGTTCAATAAGAGATCTAAGAAAATACAATAAAAATGCCTTGTTAAAATATATTCTTACTATTATGTTATTATAAAAATTTACGTTTTAAAAGCTTTAAAATTCTTCCTGTAACTTTTGTATCAGCCCACAACCTCCCTGCTTATTTGATAATTGATATTGAGATTATTTTTATCGAAAAAAAAACCTTTTTAACTAGCTAAATACTTGAACACCAACAAGGGAAAGAAAAGTTTAGCAAATTTAAGTTTATACTCTTATAGCGTTGTTTTCTGAATAAAGTATTCATTTCACTTTCTCTTGACAGACCTGGTACGACAATTTCGTGGACACCATGAAGTCTATCTTTGACTTTTCCCTCTTTCTGGACATGAAGTTCGCCCTCTTCAATCTTTCAACGTTGTTTTTGTTCATTTGGTGAGTAATTTTTGGCAACAAATAGAAAAACAAAATCGGCGGAAAAACCTATTGGCATTGGCGAAGGTCCCAAGCTGCGCACGAACTGAAGGCGAATGAATCGCTAAAATTAATATATGAATGTGCCAAGCCGTCAGCAGCAAATTTTCAGTTGCCAGACGATGTCGCAAACAGTTTTGGCAGCTCTTTGAAATCGATGGGTAGTTGCACAATGAAATATTGGCCAACCCTAGTAAAACTCCAACTACAACGTTATCGATGGGCCTTGGCAAAGGCCGCCCCAATAGAGCTCAAGATCATGGTTTATCTTACCCCATGTGTGCTGAGTTTAAGAGCTCCATTAGCTCGATAAGGAAACTACATAGTTGAAACCAAATCAAACTCGACCTTGTCGAGATAAGGCTCTCAATTCTAACTAGCTTTTAATACACCCCTTTGGCACGCTCCGCAGGTTTATTATCCCATATCTGTACCTTCCCGAGTACATGAAGCAGTACAAGTACGATGTGAGCGTGAGTGCAGAATTGATATCAGATGTGGGAATCGCCCAGACAGTGGGCATGATAGGACTGGGCTACCTGGGCGATCTGCCCTGGATGAACATCAACATATGCTACTCGCTTTGCATGTTAGGTAAGTGCTGAGAGTTCCTCTCAAGTCCTTTGCAAAGTATAACAATTGCATTGCCAATTTCAGTCTGCGGAGCATCGGTGTTCTTTATGCCCCTGCTGATGACCAGCTACATTGGCCTGATGGTCATGTGCGTTATCTTCGGATTCACGTTCGCCAGCTCCTTCTCGTTTACGCCCAGCATTCTGGTCAGTATTGTTGACTTGGACGATTTCACGTGTGCCTACGGTCTGGTGCTGCTGGTGCAAGGAGTGGGCATGATTGCAGGACCCCCGATTGCGGGCGTTATATACGAGCACACGGGCAGGTGAGTCCGATTCGAAATTGCCTCATAGCCAAGCATTTCTGACCAACCCGATGGGTTCTCCTTGCAGATGGGACGACACCTTTTACTACGCAGGCATATTTATCGCACTCTCCGGCGTCTGTTCATATCTGATCGAGTTCTGCGAGAAGAAAGCTCCTAAGGAGAGTGATAGTGATGTCTTAGAGACTAAAAAAGCTCAACTTTTACACTAGTTTACGTACATTAGATTGATGAATGCCGAAGGTGCACATGGGTCAACTGGAGGTACTACAAACCAGAACTGTAGCCTAATATTGGACTAGCATTAAATGTTAACGAGTTTCTTATGTCAAATGGTGTTGCAGCCATAAAATCAGAGCAGATTTGTAACTGAAACTAAGCCTATTCATAAGAGCTAGCGTGTAAGCCTAAACTTGACTTGACTAATGGTAGCTAAGTATCGATATACACCGTATAAGTACCGCACTACGGCAATTAGTAATCGCATCTTGTAATCACTCTTAGAAAAACTGTTCAATTTCAATCAATATCAATGCAGTGCATCACTGCCAGGTGCAAACGGGTCCCTCAATTGTCTTCTTTACAAAAATTAGAGAAATAGATTTAATTGCCTTACATTTCGTACGAATATTAATTAAAATAAAACAATAACCTACAATCTATGTAACGTATGCAATAACAAGCGACCATTTTCAATCGACCCAAAACTCACAATAAAGTCTTTGGAGCATTTGTTTTTAAACTAACAAAACAATATTTGTACATCAAACGGCACGGATCCGAATAGTTTCCAAATTAAACAAAGCAACTGAGCAAACTAGGCTATACTATATAAATATTGTTGGAAGAAACCCCTGTTTTTGCAGTTTGGCAAAACTTTTTTTAGTAATAACAAATACAAAATTCTGAATATTAAAAAAAAATTATGTAAAATCTTACAAGTTCAAGTATTATTAAAAAAATACAAACATATTCATACAAATAGTTAAAAAAAAGCCTTTAAACTGTCACCACGCTTCAAAAACTGAAGTAAATACGACACTTTAGCCATATAGCCGACCTATAGATAATGAGTAGTTGATGATTCCGATCACACTAGCAAATATGTACATAAACAAAATGAATCACAATTATTATTTACAATTTTCAAAATAACAATTATCTACCTATTTCCAAATAAATAAACATTTCAATGAAATTAATGACAGCTTTTCATTTTTCTGGTGTGTTTTTCTTTTTACTTTGATCAGTAAAAAAAACTATTTTATATTATTATAGTCTTTCCAAACCCAAATTTTCATCCGGACCTGGCCATGGCTTTTTAAAAAAGCTTAAATATTAAACGCTATAGCCATCAAGTTATACCCACAACGATGTCATGCGGACAAAGCATCACTTAGCATCATCAACAAATCATTATGTGGTGACTTTTAACAATTTTATTTGTCCCAAGGTAAGCAACGATGTATTTGAATGTTTAGTATGTATATTTATTATTCTGCATTGTGTTGGGCAAATACAAATATTACAAATAATTTGATTTACGTTTACACTTGTTTCTTTTGTTTCGTCTTAGCTTTTGCCCTTTATTTAATATATAAACTTCGTAAAATACTAAATTGATCATTGAATCGCAGCATTTCCGTGTATCCACTGTTAATGCATGTTGAGTGTGTAAATTATATAATCCCATTCAGCTCACAAGACTTGTATATTTCGTTAAAGTACTTTTTCTTTTCTAATGTATGTATAAATACTAAAGCGGGTTGCACAACAAAATATAGACAAAGCAAATGCGTTAAAAAGGATTTCTGTAATTATGTATGTATGTATGTATATAGAACAGGAGCAGATACCCGTTGCAAAAAGGGGCGTGGCGCAGCGATGCGGGGCTGGACCTCCACTGAAAACGAATCACAATGAAAATTCACATAGTTTGAGTTTAGTTTATATATTACACATCATTTTGTCAAGATCCCAATGTATAACTATCGGTCTTCACACGAAATAACTAGCAAACTAACTTCAATATAAACAAAATACATGCATAAAACATTTACAAATGTTTCAATAAATTTTATAAAATTTAGAAATCACGCACGACGACACATTCACATATACAAAGGTATGTTTTGGTTTATTTCTGATTTCTTCCGTTTGGTTTCTTTTGGTAAATTAAAACGTAGCTGAACAAGGAGTTTTGTTCTCTTGTAGTTGTCTGATCTTTATGGTTTAACATTACGCTTAGTGTTTGATTGCTAGTTTAGTGGTAGCTATGATTACGTGGTTAGTTACGGTTGAGATTGAAAACAAGAAATATGTCCCTCAAACTACCTTCTACTAGTTAGTCACTAAAGTAGCTTTTACAGAAGCGGCTACGTCTCTCCCAGAATTGCAGTCGGGCATCTGCAGTTTACTCCTAGCAGCAGCCACTGTTTGCTGCTCCAGCTGCTCCTCCGGCTCCTGGCAGCGACGGGTTTGTGGGCGAGTGCTGCTGGCCGATCTTGATGCCGTTGGCCTAGAAAAAGCAATAAAGCGTTGATTACAAGAAGTGTGCAGGCGAATTTCAACTTAGCTCACCTCATTGTTTATGTCGAAGACGCCCTCTTGGATCTTTTCATATATCTCCTTGGCCGTGTTTATGAAAGCCTCTTCTACGTTGGCCGCCGTGCGCGCTGATGTCTCCATGAAAACCAGACCGTGCTCGCGGGCGAAGGCCTCGCCCTCCTCCTTCTTCACCTCGCGTCGCGAGTCTAAGTCGCTCTTGTTACCGATCAGCATTATCACCATGTTAGAGTTGGAGTGCTGGCGCGCATCCTCCAGCCAGGTAGTCAGGTGGTTAAAGGTCTCCCGCCGCGTGATGTCGTACACCAGCAGAGCGCCGGCAGCACCGCGGTAGTAGGAGCGTGTAATGGATCTGTTCGAAAAAATGAATTATTATCATGAGTAATTCTCGGTCGGAAAAGGCACATTATCTATCCATCTATCTAACTATTAAACGTGTATGGCGATGCAATTTAGGCGAGGAACAACACGAGCTGATAACAGGTATGGTTTTTAAGATTACCATAATACTCATTGCTGTCCTTGCAATTTCTCGTACAGTAAAATAGCTCAAGTCCCTCAATTTCTATTATTTTTCTGTTTTGTTACATACATATTAATTTGAAATAAAACAGGAATGGAACTAGAAATACTGCTTTTTCAACAACTAAATCATAAAACGAAACCCATTTCATATTTGTGTGGTTAACGTTTGATGCATTTTTCGATTTTGATGTGTTTTGAATATGCTTTACACTATACACTACGTAAGGAAATTATATGTTTACATATATGATTTTTTTCAAGGGTGTCCCGACTTTCGAGTTATACTTTTGTGATTAAACTGGCTTTGATTCAGGCATTATCTTGAGTTCATTTAAAAATCCTGACATTAAGTTAAAAACGGATGTCTGCCTTCAAATTCTTAGTCGGTGAGAAACTCTGAACGAGGCTATTTTGCGTACCTGAATGCCTCCTGGCCAGCCGTGTCCCAGATCTGCAATTTGATCTGCTTGCCGTCGATGGTGATCATGCGTGCTCCGAACTCCACTCCAATGGTCAGGTCGTGCACAGGTTGGAAGCGCTTGTCGGTGAACTGCAGCAGCAGGCAGGACTTGCCCACGCCTGAGGAAAAACCAAAATGTTAGCTGGCGAATGGCCAAAAGTTGGAAAAGCTGAAAAACTGCCAACAGCTGTTGGGCATTCCGAAAAACAGTATGCTGATAAGCCCGTGGCTCTTTGGGGCGGAATCCCTTAGCATTTGGGGGTGGTTGGGTGACTCAGCAGCAGGGTTTGAATGTGTAGGCTGCTCCCCGCACCCCGTTAACTCCCAGTTCAGTAAACGCCTGTATGCGTTGTTATGGTTTTATTGATTTTTCCTTTGGCCACCCGACTCCAGAGATATATTTGTGCGAACGCACAGTCGATCCATTGGCATTTATAAGTTAGTTCTTTTCGTTTGGAGTCCGAATCGGAGCACTGATTGAGAAGCGACCTCTGAGCGAGCGATTGCCTTTGTTTTGTTTTCTAATTACTGATTGTTTCCCTGACAATGGCCAACTTTTCACTTGCCATTTCGCAGAGGAATCGCACTTTCCACTCACCTGTGTCGCCAATGATAATGTATTTGAACAAGTACGCGTAGGACATGTTTGCAGCTTAGTTGGTTACGGCAAGTTGGCTATTGGAAAGTTTCGATCTCGTAATACCACAGATAATACGCAATTCTTGTAAGTTTTCCAATCTGTTCGTATTTATGATGACTGGCTCCCGACAGTGTGACCAGATCGTGGCCAGGGCTGACGGAAATACCGACAACATACCAAAGGCCAATCGAAAGCGATAGCCGACCGCGACTGCCAATCGATAGTCATATGTATGTATGTAGAATTTTGTCAGAAATTTTCTCGCACAAAGCAAAGTGTTTTGGATAAACGCTACTGAATTAACGAGCGATGTGCCAGCGCAAGTAGAGTACCTTCAGCTTACTAAGTGCAGGGAGCCCACTTCCGGAAATTGCAGTGGGGAAGTAATTGCGCTCGAATTCAAGCTCTGCCAGCGATTTTCTCTTCAAGGCGTAGGCACACGCGTTGTGGATCATCGCGTCTCCGAGAAGGTGAAACATGAAGATGGCTGACGGCTCGACCATATTGCGTAGGAACCGACCAGGCACAAAATCCAAGGTGAGCACCATATAGGTCCCCGTTCTCACGAGCTTTTAACGTCAACCCCATTCCGCCTTGCAGGACTTCTGTCGCTGGCCCGACGAGCCCCTGGAGGAGATGGACAGCACACTGGCGGTGCAGCAGTACATCCAGCAGCTGATCAAGCGCGACCCGAGCAATGTTGAGCTCATCCTGACGATGCCCGAGGCGCAGGACGAGGGCGTGTGGAAGTACGAGCACCTGCGCCAGTTTTGCATGGAGTTGAATGGCCTGGCTGTGAGGCTGCAGAAGGAGTGCTCCCCTTCGACGTGCACCCAGATGACGGCCACCGACCAGTGGATTTTCCTGTGCGCCGCCCATAAGACGCCCAAGGAGTGCCCGGCCATTGACTACACACGCCACACGCTGGACGGGGCCGCTTGTTTGCTGAACAGCAACAAGTACTTCCCGAGCAGGTATGGACGATGTGCGACTGGCTGCAACTAGCCACATAATAAGCAAAGTGTCTCCCACAGGGTGTCCATCAAGGAGTCGTCGGTGACCAAGCTGGGCTCCGTGTGCCGGCGCGTGTACCGAATCTTCTCGCACGCCTATTTTCATCATCGTCGCATTTTCGACGAGTTCGAGGCCGAGACGTATCTGTGCCACCGATTCACGCATTTCGTCACAAAATACAATCTTATGTCAAAGGAGAATCTGATCGTGCCTATCAACGTGGGCGAGAACGCTGCCCCGGGCGAGAGCGAAGCCTAGGCGCTCGCAGTTCAGTCAGAATCACATGGAACACTCATTCAACGTACATCTATTTATATTTATCAATAGCTTGCAGCCAGGGTTAGATCGCCCTGACAAAGACAAACGGACGGAGCGAACCCGATTCGAATGCAGATCTTGTATGTAGTTTAGATGTCAGATACACATAGAGCTACATAACGATTACTAAGTAACAAGGGCAGATCCAGATATATGCAGGCCCCTCCACCCCGCTCGCCCCATCTGATCCTAAGTCAGCAATTATTCCGCAAGTTATATTACGATTATGTTTAACTCCTTATTTTAAATAAATTATATGTAGACACACTACCTTCTTGTGGCCGAACCCACAGCAGATGCCCCCAAAACCAAACCCCTCTTGACGACTTGCAGCCAAAACACCAAAAAAGCTGTACGTGACTAAAACGTGAACTTTACTATACAAAATTACTATATACACAACAGAAATTGCAATAAAAGAAGTACATACACACAAAAAGGCTCTGTTAATACCGTTTACGAAAGCAAGACTAAGAATTGGTAGAGGGACGGCAATCAAACAATATTCACCTCAAACATGGGCTGCTTGTTCACCAGGCGCTCAAAACCGAGACGAGACAGATCTAGTGTGCTGAACTTGCCGTCCAGAATCAGCTCGGAAATGGCTCGACCTACGGCCGGGGTCTGTTGGATGCCATGGCCGCTGAAGCCGGCTGCTATTAAGAGATTGCTGTAGTGAGGGTGCCGGCCGATGATGCCGTTCGCATCGAATGTGTTGTGATCGTAGTAGCCCGCCCAGCTGCTCTGAATCTTCACCGACTCGAAGGCCGGCACTCGGCTCGCCAGTGTGGGCCATACATCCGACTCAAAGTAGCCGTGATCCACGTCCAGAGTTTCGCACTCCGGCTCCTCGTCTTCGCTCGGACTGCGGCCGCAGAGGAAGTTCCCACAGAGGCCGTCGCGTCGGAAATAGGTACCATCCGGGTCGACAGTCAGAGGCGTGGCCACGCCCGGGCAGTTCCGGCCCTGAGTGCTGAACACATAGACGTACCGTTTGCGTGGCTCCACTGGCAGTGCCACCGTCAAGGAACTTTCTTTCGCATCCGGATCTCCGATGCCTGCAAGACGCGCCACCTGTCCCGAATAGGCTCCCGCGGCCAGGACGCAGGTGTCAAATCTAACAGTGCGCTGCACTCCGTCTCCGGCGTCGACCAAAGCCGCAGAAAGTGCGCCAGAGGCATTCCTTTCGAAACCCACCACAGAACCGTTGGCGAAATTGGCACCCAGGGCACGGGCCTTCTTCTTGTACCCCATCAGCAGGGCCCACGGGTCAAACCAACCCTCCTTGTCGATCCCATGACATCCCAGCTCAACGCCCTCGGTCGACAGCCAGGGAAATCGCCGGCGCAGCGCCACCGGACCAAGCAATTCGTTTCTGGCTCCCAACTCGTTCTGCAGTTTAGAATTCTGAGCCAGGACATGGGCACCCTTTTCGGAGGCCAGGATCAAGTAGCCGTTTGGCTGGTAGCACAAATCCACGTCTCCCAAGTGTTTCTGCCCGTTCACTATGAAGTCGTATCCGAAGAGTGACATCTCTATGTTCTCGGCCAGGGAAAACTGTTGGCGAACTCCGCCCACAGAGAGCACGGTAGAGGCGCTGGTGTACTACGGAAATCAGTAGCAGAATAAATATTTAAGTTATCTTATTAAATAACTTGCATTGAGAATTTAAATTTAATTTTTAGATAAGGAAACAGAACTGTTATTCCTTTACCTGTTACTTGAAGATTAAAAAGATTGAAGAACGCGTTTTAAACTATAAAATAAAAATACTTTTTACGTCATACAGTCTAACAGAAAATATCGGATAACGTATTGTACAATTTATTTGAAGTTAATGAAATACAAGAGTAAAATTGTAAAAAATTAATTTCAGTATAAAAGCAATATGATCAGCTTAAATACATTAATTGTTTTTTATGGAACGTAAAGAAATGATTATTAAAATTGTTTATTGCCAGGGGTCAACTAATAGTGACATATAACCAACCCAACAAGAAAGGAACAAAGTTTTGGGGCCGAAACCTATATACCCTTGCAGTTAGAAATATATTTTAAGTACTGCAACAGTTTGCTAAATGTCGAGCTAAATGCAGGAATGCATAACAAAATAAATATTATCTCATGTTTCTATTCGTTTTTTTTAATTTTCCGATTGTTTTTATGGCAGCTAAAAACGACCTCAAAATGTGTGTTCCATTAATTTTATATAGGTTTCGCTCTTTTATATTTAAGCTTTTATAGAAAAATAAAAATAATAAATAATAACTTTTTTAAAAAAATAATTTGCATAGAATAATAAGACTTATTTTTTATATCCATCGACTCAGATGGTGAAGCTAACGTAGAATTTTTATACTTTACGCAGTCGAAGGTGCCTTCTTCACTGTGCTGCAAACCAGTGTCTGAAATTATAATAACCTCTGCAAGGGTATACAAAATTGAATTTTCCGACAGCCTACAAAAACACTAGGTTTGCATGATAACAATTTTAAATAGAGTATAGCGCTCTAAGCTTAGAATAAAAATGTGCGCCAACTTCTATAAACGAATTTTAATAATAAAACTTAGGGTTGTGAGATATTGTACTTACGCCTGCATCCCGCTCTACGACCAGCACATTGAGCTTCTTGCCAAGCTGCAGTGTCCGGGATTTTAGCCAGAAAGCTGACGATGCACCCATTCCGCCTCCGCCGATGATCAGGACATCGCAGCTCTGGGAAAGGACATCGCCCTGTGGCTGGACGCTCAGGGATCGAAGATGACGCAGAGCTCCGGATCGTAGAACTTGTCGTAGGCTCAGCATTTTCCATACTAACAGACGACGGGCTGCACATTCGCGCGATGATAAGCGCCATTGAAATCCAGCAGATTAGATTTGTGCAGCTTTTCATAAGTGCGTTGTGTGCACAACAAATTTGTGTGCACAGCAATAAACACAGAATTACAGTAAATCTTGCCTTGGTGATCTCTCCAAAACGTTTAACTATGTTCAGAAACAATGTTTTGTTTTTTATAGAAACCACTCGTGATTCGGAACTGAGAATTTTATTTTAAAACATATTCCAAGGTAACCAAACTATTTTTCAAACAATATTGTTTTTGTGAAGAAAATAACAAAATTAAAGTACATATAAAGTTTACCTGAGTGAAAACATTGTTTACACCCGACAACTAAACAAAGTAATTTATATGCTTAATTCATTAAAATGTGTTTCCTTAGTTTGACATGTCTCCGACGACCTTTTCAAAAACCAGGAATCATTTCTAAATGAAAAGAGCACTTACTGTAAAAATGAAAACTTTATTAATAAAAAAAAAACAGTACAAAGCCTTCGTTTACTTTCGTAGAGCTTATCTCCCATTGCCCTCAATTGCTTTAATCCCATAATGCTTTTGTGATGAACTAGACTTTATTTTTATATCCTTACAAAGGGCCAATAAAGGAATCTCCACTATTTTTACGGTCTAGTTTAATGGCTTATCTCAACCTTGACTCTGACCGGTAGGTTGACTGTCTTCTGGAGAAGCTTTTCCGTGTTGTTGGGCTGGTTTATTACGTCCGGATCTGTGGCGTTTGTTTGGCCGACCGCCGGCACCTGGTTGTTGTTGCTGCTGCTGCTGGCGGGGATTAGGGTGAGCCCCTCCGCCTTCCCAAAAATCGGTGGCTGTGTTAGGCTTTTGTAATCTATAAAATTATTATTGTATTTGGTGCTGACGAATGCAAATCCCACTTCTGATTACCCATCTATACTATCTGGAAGCTCGTCCAGGCTCATAAGAATGTGCAGGGTGGGTATCTGGCGGTTGACGATGATCTCCTCGAGGCCATCCATTTGCGGCTTCCAATGCTCCTCCACACTTTACAGAATGCACTATTACAGTAATGACCCCTTGGTTGTTGATGAGTACGAGCAACTCACCTGGTGTAGGCCATGCGCGTTACTTGGTAGACGGGATGGCTCCGCTTGAGCACCTCTGCGCAGGAAATGGTCTTGACCACTCCGCCACCGGATCCGCTCCACACCACGCATCTATGTTCCCCCTTGTTCAGCGCAGCCTGAGCGAACTCAATCACATTGCTTACCTTAGTGCCGCCTTTCACCTTCGAAAAGAAACAGTTTGGGGGGAACCATCTGGAGATGAGCATCCAGTACTCACATGCATCCAAAGAAAGTCCTTTTGGGACTTTGGCATGCAGTCCTCGAAGGGCAAATCGCTTTTGCTTAGCTCCTTCTCCACGTTCTCGGCCTTGCGGTAGTGCATCATGTTGAGGCCGTTTAAGGAAGAATCTGCAAAGAAGATTGTTTTCCCTATCAGAAATATGATTTCTCCGAAGCCCTTCAGCAATAACCTTGAACCTATAATGGAACGAGAAAAAGTGCCCCCGAGGTCCGGAATCTCAACAACCAACTTAACAGCCAACCACTCGTCGTTAACTGTCCAGAGCAGCTATTGCCCGAGCAGAGTCCGTGCAAATTGAATAATTGCTTGGTTTATGAGCCGAGCGAGCGAGGGAAAAATTGAAGAAGACAAGCTGCAAATGGTGTAAGTGGTGCAAGCAACCAGATCTTCTGGCCAGCAGTGTCCCCTACACTTTTCCTTTTAAGTACTGCATTGACTCAACGAAGATATAGAAGCCCGATAAAATAAAAATTACAAACCGATATGTTTTCGTTTCAAAAAGTCGAACGCTAGTTATGGTAAAAGGTTATTATGGCTTAATAATTTTAATATTTTATGAATACAAAACTGTTAATAATCAGAGATTTATATATTACGTAATATATTTCTAAGGCTTAATTAAATTAAAGGATTAAATGTTACTATTCAATCGCACACTTTACATTACTAATTAAAAACGTAACTTATCTATCACTTTTAATATTAAGTGAATAGAACAAAATGGACCTGTGAATCAGTTTTCCAGTTTTCTTAGAGAACGACAAACCACCCGGCAATGCCATCACAGCCCTTGCTTTTACTTTATGCACTTTGAAGAGGAGTTCAAGTAAAAGTCAATAAAAAACCATTTCTTCAGCAATTAAATGAGCGTGGATGCAGGAGCGATTTCGCAGCGTTTTCCCATTAAATAAAGCCCTGCTGGTGTCGGCCACTAGACAACGGGCCATGGAGTGCGGAAACGGGAAAGGAGGTCACGGAGGAGGAGGGATGATAGCCGCAGAACCATGATGCCACTTGTTGGAGCTGAGGCCGAACAACATTTTAGTGCCTGCTCGTGGAGGCTGCAGCTGAATTCGACAGCGGCAAGGAAAGTTTATTAATGAACTTTCATCCAGCAACAAAAGCAAAAAAAGCGGAGGGGGCGAATCAGATGATTGTGTGGGATGATGGTGGCAAGTACATGGAGCCACGTGTCCCAGACAATTCTATGGCCCAGTGCAGCCGCAACGAAAGGAGCCCGACATGGAAAAGGAAAACGGGCTGGAATTTTTCGAGAGGAATGCGTTGAAATTCCTTCTATTTCTGCTCCTGCCGGGCTGTTCTTTCCGACTCGTCGTCAACGTCATCCCCATCGTCATAATCATTTGGCATCGCCGCCATTCCTATCAAGTACGCTCCGAACAATAATTCAATTTGGTGCGGAAGTTATTAATACAACGGTTCGCACCCCGGACAAGGACGAGTGGGAAGTCGTGAATCGTGAGAAGGCGTGGAAAGCGGTCCTGTCAATGTAATTTGTTGTATGTTTATGACAACACGTACTTTGAATTAACTCATCCATGTCCAAATTGAGTTTTATTTTAAGTCCAAATTAGGTTTGCCAAGCATTTAACAGTTCGAAACTCAATTTGGAGTGCGCGTATACGCAATATCAAGTATACGCTGCGGTGAAAAACTTACTTGAATGTAGAAAGCAGACGTTTAATTTTTCACTCGTGCTGTCTTCTTTGCATATCTTCACGCACCACGGAAGAGGATTGGTTGCCGCCCATTCCCCAGCTCCTGGCTATGAATGAAGCGCCGCAAAAATTCCATTTATTTGCCATTTCAATCGCACCAACCATCCACCACCATCATCCCAAGTATGCATTCATTAGACATGCCAAGGCAGGCGGCCGAAGGAAGGTCCTCAGCAGCGACGACCGAGCTTAGCTTTTGGCCACGGCGCAGAGCAAGGATCAGTTTGGTTTCGCAAGTCGGGGCCAACGGTTCGTCGTCTCGGATTCGGAACAAAAACCAGCATCCGAAGTTGCTCTGCTTCAAGTAAGTGCCACATATCCGGTGGTAACCCATCGACTGTTAGTGAACTCAGCGCGAATTGTGTACCTTACATGGCCATAAAACATGCCTAAGGAACCGCAATTAATTACAAACAAAAATCTGTTTATGCTAACTACCTGCCATTAAACCGACCAAAATTAGGGAACATCACAAATTTCAACCAACGCACAGCATCGACAAAATAAATTTAAAATAGCCCCAGTATAAATACATCAAGTTCAATGAAAAATTTAACCTGCGAACTTAAAAAGCCACACATAAAACCCTGGAAACCACGGAAATAAATTAGCTAGTTTAACAACAAAACAATAAAATACGGAAATAGTGATATTCGTCTACGGATTGCAGATTGCTATAAATAAAAATAATTTAATTTACAAGATAATATTAGTTTCCTCATATTTAGTAATTTTTTGTGACGCAAGAAGTTTTAATAAAATAAACACCATCTTCATTTGTGAAATGTGAAACCAGACTCAAAATGGTGTAAAAAAAGAATTACAACTTGACTAGACACTCCGATTTTTTACATTTTGTGGAAAATACTGAAGTAAAACTAAATTTAAAAAAGAACGAAATTTGTTAAATTGCGAAAACTATTCTATAAAAGTCTTGCATCACCAATCAAATCAAATCGAAGCAGCCTTTAGGAAAGTTTCCCCTAAATCCATTCGAAGTTTTTTATCCAAAAAAGTTAAAAAAGTTAAAGCCATCCCTAAATACCGTTATTTTTACAATTTTAAGAACTTGAGTTTTCCTGGTTTCTTTTTTTTATATAACTTTTTACTTCTATTTCTTTATTGTGACACTTTAAAAGGTTTTTTAATTGATTTTTACCTTTTGTAATATTCGTATTCTGTATTATCAAGCTCTAATAGGGTCTTAATTTAAATAGCATTCTGCTGTATGCATTTCATTCTTCTGGAACTTTCCCCACACATATGTAATTGTGATCGACTCCGCTTCATAAAAATTAAAATTAAACTTGTTTGGTTATACTAGAAGCGCCCACTTGTCTGATTCATTGATAAATTTTACAAATTGAACACCCAAACACAGCGTGGGCGATAGCTAAAAACAAACTCACAACACGCGCCGCAGGAAAACAGTTCGGGGAACCGATAAAAAATGGACAGCACCGAATTTCGGAAACGCGGCATGGAAATGGTGGAGTACATCTGCAACTACCTGGAGACGCTGAACGAACGCCGAGTCACGCCCAGCGTGGAGCCGGGCTACCTGCGGCACCTGCTGCCGAGTAAGACAGATTTCAGCGTTGAATTTAGACTCAGATTTAGCCTCACATCCCCGCCATCGCAGCTGAGGCTCCTCAGGAGCCGGAGGACTGGGACCAGATCATGAGCGACGTGGAGGACAAGATCATGCCCGGCGTGACACACTGGCAGCATCCGCGCTTCCACGCCTACTTCCCGGCGGGCAACTCCTTCCCCTCGATCCTGGGCGACATGCTGGGCGACGGTATCGGGTGCATCGGCTTCTCCTGGGCGGCCAGTCCCGCGTGCACCGAGCTGGAGACGATCGTGCTCGACTGGCTGGGCAAGGCCATCGGACTGCCGGATCACTTCCTGGCCCTCAAGGAGGGCAGCACGGGCGGCGGAGTCATCCAGGTAACAACGCAATAAAAAGCGAACAGAAACGGTGTGTCCTAGAACGTTTAAACTTAACAGAGTTCACCGGAAAGGCCTTATTAAAAGAATAAGTAATACCGAAAACAGCTGACTCTAAAGGAGTCTTTCGTGTTTGTATAAATGAGTGGGATTTTATTAAGTGTAGCTAATGCTTACAAATTGTAGACGGAACATTTTTTATTTGGCTCGCCTCAGCAAGATGCCGTTCTTTAGTACATTACTAAAAAAAACTAATAAGTCAACTAATAAATTTAAAAACTCATTTTGCAATTTGTACCAATAAAAGCTAACAAATTCTATAATTTTTTTAGGTAAACCATACTGCAAGTTCATCATTTAGTTATTTATAGTTTATACTTTAAAAATCCCCAACCTTTCTCTATTAAAAATTGATGACCCAATGCTAGGTTTTCATAATACCAATAGTCTTATATATTGATTTGTATTTGAACAGTTTGGTATAAATAACATGGTAGCTGCAACTTCGAACTTCTTGACTAAATACGTTTTTGCAGACCTCGGCCTCGGAGTGCGTGCTGGTGACGATGCTGGCTGCCAGGGCGCAGGCCCTCAAGAGGCTCAAGGCGCAGCACCCGTTCGTGGAGGAGGGCCACCTGCTGTCGAAGCTGATGGCCTACTGCTCCAAGGAGGCGCACAGCTGCGTGGAGAAGGCGGCGATGATCTGCTTCGTGAAGCTGCGCATCCTGGAGCCTGACGAGGACGCCAGTCTGCGGGGCCAGACGATCTACGAGGCCATGGAGGAGGACGAGCTGCAGGGCCTGGTTCCCTTCTTCGTCTCGACCACGCTGGGCACCACGGGCTCCTGTGCGTTCGACAACCTGCCGGAGATCGGCAAGCAGCTGCAGCGCTTTCCGGGAGTCTGGTTGCACGTGGACGCCGCCTATGCCGGCAACAGCTTCATCTGCCCCGAGCTGAAGCCGCTCCTAAAGGTGAGTGGGATTCCAAAAGGGACAGTTGACCTGCCCGTTCCTCCAGTCTGACTCCATGCGATTCGCAGGGCATCGAATACGCCGACTCATTCAACACGAACCCCAACAAATGGCTGCTGACCAACTTCGACTGCTCGACGCTGTGGGTGCGGGACCGGATCCGGCTGACTTCGGCCCTCGTGGTGGACCCGCTGTACCTGAAGCACGGCTACTCGGACGCGGCCATCGACTACCGTCACTGGGGAGTTCCACTCAGTCGGCGGTTCCGTTCGCTGAAGCTGTGGTATGTAGCATGTGCCATATGCGGCCCGAAAGGCCCTCGACAGCCAAGTGCGAATGGCTCTGTTGACCATTGCCGAAAAGTGAGTGCTTTTGGATGGGCCTGGAGAGGCGTTAAGTGTGTTGACTCGCCTAGCTGAAGTATGCCCTCGCCGTGTTTGCTTGTGATTTAGTTGTAAGCACAGGGGTTTTCATGCCCCATGTGTGCCAAATCTGTCCCCCCAGATGGGATGAGTCCACACCGAAATATGACATGGGTAAACAAGCGTTTATTGCTAATTGCTCCCACCCAGAAGAAGAAACTAATCCCGAGTGTTGTTCACCAAAAAAACATTCTGTATCTGAACGTCGATCGTATTTTTAGGTTCGTGCTGCGATCTTATGGGATTTCCGGGCTGCAGCACTACATTCGTCACCATATCAAGCTGGCCAAGCGGTTCGAAGAGCTCGTACTCAAAGACAAACGCTTCGAAATCTGTAACCAAGTCAAGGTGAGTTACATTTACTTTCGCTTCGGAGAAAAGCTGTTTCGATTGCTTCCAGTAATTAATCACGCTTAGAGTTCAAAGCTCCTTTGTCCACCCCTCAGTGTGTGGGTCTTTCACGGGGGCACCTGTGGGCGTGGGGCTCCATTGTGCTGACCAAGGGTCCAGTGCAGTGTAAGGCCCAGATACCCAGAGTATAATTGGGAAATTGAGTGGCGAGCAACGCAGCTATCGGTCCGTAAGCGCTGTCAAAAGGGCCTTGGCCAAGAAGACGTGAACTTGTTCACACCCGCCTGCGAATGAGGCAAACGTGCGCAACTACACGCCAAATTCCACAATGAAATCGGCGCAAAAAATTGATTTCTTTTTCGCTTCGGCAATAGAAGTGTTTTGGCATAACTGCTACAGAAAATTGTTCAGAGACAGGCAAAAGTGATTCACCGAGTCAGCGACTGACATATGTTTCAACTTGTTGAACGTAAGCGTGCCGAACTTAATTGAGCGATCGATTCGGTAGCGGATCTACCGGGGCTCACGTTATGGCAAAGTTTAAGGAAGCCTGGCAAATGATGAGTGGGCAAATTTGCTGTTTCTGTTTCCTAGAAATTACAAACAGCTTAGCACTTGTAACTATTCCATTCGCTTGTGACCAAGAATAAATGAAAGTATTAAGCAACGAATTTCAAATAAGCGCAGTCCAGATATTACGTTTTTATTCCCCTCCTTCTCTAAAAATAAAGGAAATTATTTCTAAGAAAAACCTTTAGAGTAAAAGTGACTAATCAAAAAAATATTCTTTGACGTGTTGCTCTTTGCTGTTTTAAATACTTATATATAATTCTTGGTAGTTTATTTAAAAATGGAAAACAAATACATTTCTTTTGGGTTCCTTAAAAGAAGAGATATAGTACATTCGTACACGTAATCCTTGCGAAGAACTTATTAAATTTTATTAAATTGCAATTTTAGTTTACGAAAACTAATTTTTTACTTTGAATGTCAAAGCCAATCAGTTTTGAAAGTATAAGTTGGGTTTGGTGTAGGGTTCTACACTTAATGTTTTGGTTTGAACTCCGAAGAAAGTGTTGTAAAAGGAACAAATATGTATGAACCGCTCTTTTGACTTTATTAGCTGGGACTGGTCTGCTTCCGGCTAAAGGGCACCGACAAGCTCAACGAGAAGCTGCTGAGCATTATCAACGAGTCCGGCAAGCTGCACATGGTGCCAGCCAGCGTGGGAGACCGCTACATCATCCGGTTCTGCGCCGTGGCCCAGAACGCGACAGCCGAGGACATCGACTACGCCTGGGACATCATCGTGGACTTCGCCAACGAGCTGCTGGAGAAGGAGCAGCACGACGAGCTCTCCGAGATCATGAACCGCAAGAAGCAGGACACGCTGGCCCAGAAGCGCTCCTTCTTCGTGCGCATGGTCAGCGACCCCAAGATCTACAACCCAGCCATCAACAAGGCCGGCACCCCCAAGCTCTCCATGGAGCTGCCCTCGCCGGTGGTCAGTCGCGGCAGCGCCCCAATCATCCGGACCCAGAGCTCGGTGGACCACAACTCGTGGATCTCCTGGCCACTGGCCTTCCTCTTCAACAGCAACAACGAGGAGAAGGGCAGCAACGTCTCGTTGCGGTGAGTCCTCCCCCTCTAGTTAAAGAGTAGTCTTAAAATTTTGAATATTCCTCCTGTTCCAAGCGAGTGACAAATGACCTAAAGAAAATAATATTTTCGAATTCCTGCTCTTATCAAAACAATGTTAGAACGTCTGAATGTTTCGAGTGGAAAATTAATCTCCGCCTTTTAAAGTTGCTAATGTAAAAAGTTGTAGTTAACTCTAAGCGATTCACATTATCGCACCTTAACTAATTTGAATCTTTACTGTGTAACTTACTATATGCGTGGAAAGATTAATGACACCCTTTGTGATTTTCCTCAATAAACAACACCTTTTCTTTGCAGGTTTCGGCATCTGGATACCAACGTGCGACCCTCGTCATCGCGAAGAAATTCTGGAGCCGGGTCATCACCTTCTCCGGAGAACGAACTGGATTACGTGAATGTCCAGCAGCAGCAACTCGAACAGCGGTCCCCACGGAAATCGCCCATGGTTTTGCGCAAGGCATCATCCTCCCGGGATAATCTCAACTAATAATATCCACTCAGATTATGAAGCACATATAATACATTATTAGCGCTTCCTGTAAAGCCAGGCGCCTAGTTAAATTCTAGACCAATCTACAAAGCGGAGGAACATCAAACTCTAGTCTGTCTTGTCCTCTATAATACTTTTTCTCTAAGTTTCGTGGTAGCAATATCGAACAACTATCTTTAACGTTTATGACATACAATAAATATTATTTAAACACTTGCTTGTGTTTCCTTTTTAGACGATAAAAAAAACACGGAATTTCAAAAATTAAAAGGTTTTCTAGTAGTTTTTACCGTAGGGTTCAATACGTAAACAAAGAAATACTTAACATTGGTTCCTAAATCGTCTTATTGAAAACAAGAAAGGAAGCTAGCTTCGGCAAGCCGAAGCTTATATACCCTTGCAGTCATCAAATATGTCGAACAAAACGCATAAAGGCTAGACAACATCGAAGCTAAGACGATTTTTCTATTCATTTCCCATTTTTTTGACTATAGAGATATGGGAGCTATACGATATAGTTGTCCGATTTTGATCAAATTTAACTCGTAATTCAAGAGTCGTAAGAACACTCTATATTCCAAAAATCATACTTTTCTGATGAAAAACAACGATGTTATCAATTTATTTCCATTAATTCTATATATAATTTTCGATCTCTCCTATGGCAGCTATATGATAGAGTTATCCGATTTTGATCAAATTTAATCCGAAATTCAATAACAGTTAGAAAACGCCATCTTGAAGAATTCAAGTCGATCTGATGAAAAACAACAGAGTGAGAATTTTTTATTTCATTCTCTTGTATTGGAGCTATCCGATATAGTCGGCCGATCCGGCTCGTTCCGACTTATATACTGCGTGCAACAACTACACAACTTTTGGGAAAGTTTCAGCTCGATAGCTTTAAAACTGAGAGACTAGTTTGCGCGGAAACGGACAGACGGACAGACGGACAGACGGACAGACGGACAGACGGACAGACGGACAGACGGACAGACGTACATACATATTTCGATTCTGCTCGTGATGCTGATCAAGAATATATATACTTTATGGGGTCTGAGGTGTCTCCTTCACTGCGTTGCAAACTTCTGACTGAAATTATAATACCCTTTTGCTCTGCAAGGGTATAAAAATGATTTCAGTGATTGGTATTATTAGCGATGTTTATGAACTCATTTCCAATGAACAAAGTCAAATAGACTCGATGTCATCCAAAATGATGTCTTGACCTCTTATTTGCAAAGGCACATGGTCGTCCAATGGCCAACATAAAAGAAAATAATGTGCACATGTTCTGACAAAAGGTAAACAGAATCCTGTGATTTTCGGGGTAAACAATGGGAAAGCGAATCAATATACCCTTGCAGAGCAAAGGGTATTATAATTTCAGTCAGAAGTTTGCAACGCAGTGAAGGAGACACCTCAGACCCCATAAAGTATATATATTCTTGATCAGCATCAAGAGCAGAATCGAAAAACGCCTGTACGTCTGTCCGTCTGTCCATCTGTCCGTTTCCGCGCAAACTAGTCTCTCAGTTTTAAAGCTATCGTGCTGAAACTTTCCCAAAAGTTGTGTAGTTGTTGCACGCAGTATATAAGTCGGAACGGGCCGGATCGGCCGACTATATCGTATAGCTCCAATACAAGAGAATGAAATAAAAAATTCTCACTCTGTTGTTTTTGATCAGATCGACTTGATTTCTTCAAGATAGCGTTCTCAAACTGTTATTGAATTTTTGATTAAATTTGATCAAAATCGGATAACTCTATCATATAGCTGCCATAGGAGAGATCGAGAAATATATATAGAATTAATGGAAATAATTTGATAAAATCGTTGTTTTTTAACCCACGAGCATGATTTTTTGAATATCCAGTTTTTTAACAACTCTTATATTGAAAAAAAAGTTTCATAAAAATCAGACAACTATATCTTATAGCTGCCATAGGAAAGATCGAAAAATCTATATAGAAATAACGGAAATAAAATTATAATATCGTTGTTTTTAATCAGATAAGCATGATTTTTGGAATATAAAGTTTTCTAACGACTCTTAAATTAGGAATTAAATTTGATCAAAATCGGACAACTATATCATATAGCTCCCATAAGATCTATAGTCGAAAATATGGAAAATGAATAGAAAAATGTTTAGCATTTATGTATTTTGTTCGACATATTTGATAACTGCAAGGGTATATAAGCTTCGGCTTGCCGAAGCTAGCTTCCTTTCTTGTTTTGCTGATGCCATTGATATGACGTGGGATTGTTGTTCATCGTCATGAGAATGGAAATGGCTAAAATTAATTGTATCGCACGGACTTCAATTGGGTTATGAATCATTGAACGGATATCATATATTTTGAACCATTTCAATATAACGAATGTGAATTGATACCGCGATTCAAGGAATAAGGGTTGTCCCCTTTTTTTATTGGGTCCTTGGAGTCCCGGTTTTGCCCGAATGCTCTGACCAGCTGGTTCAAATATTCCTCCTTCTCGACTCTTGAAAAACTCTCGAGTTGGCCCCTTTTCATGTCCCAATTCAGATACCTGGGCGCAGCTAATTTCGTTGGCAAGTTGCTAGCCACCGCTTCACCCTTGCTTTTCTGTTCCTCAGCTCGACTGGATGTGGCCAGATTTATGTCTGGTTTATCTACTGGATTCGGCAGAAAGGTCGGGATCGAAGGCATCAGTTTATCTTCTTCGCGACCCAGTTGCATGTCAATAGGTGGAACTGCTTCAAATCCGTTTTTATAACTTTTAAAGTGCGGACTGAAGTGCTGCTTGACAAGAGGGCTAGTCTTTTCAATCATTCTCTGCAACACTTCGTCGTAACTTTGCAAAGTCTTGGCCGGATCCTTGACACTTGGGCTTGCTTCGATCTGTCTACGATATCCTTCCAAGTCCTCTGTTGATCCTCCCGGTTGCATCTCTTCCAAGCGCTGCTTCATGGCAAGAAGCTGTTCCTCCCGTTCACTAAGCCTGGTCTTGGCTTTCGATATCTCGTTTTCTTTGCCATCCGACCGATCCATGTTGGCAGCCACATAACGCTTAGGGGCCAGAAAGCCTCGTTCACTTGTGGAACTTTTCAGCCTCTTTGCCTGTCGCGTCTCTCTGGGTTTTATTTTCAGAATAACGCCTTTACCCCCGGCCTGCTCCCTTTTGGCTCTCTCCATTCTCTGCACCAGAGCATCCATGTTCGGCTTGATTTTCGACGTATCCTCATAATTTCTGGGCAGGAAGCCGCGATCTCTAAGGAAGACAACGGGGGACTCCCAGTTCATTATCAAATTCCGCAATACCTCATTGTATTCCCGCAAAGGGTCGCCTTTAAGCTTCGCTTTTTCTGCGGACTTAGCATAAGCCTTTATATCTGCGCCCAGGGAACTGAATATAATCACGTACCTAGATCATTGGTATAAGTTATGATGTTTAAGAAAAACTTAAAGAATTTGAAAATTTACCAGATTAGCATTCGCATGAAAGTTAACTGCAAATTAATGATTATTGTAAAATATATTATAGATTGTTTCACTTGAACTATAACGCAAGGCTATATTATAGAGATTCAATAAAATGGGCCTCCTGGCTAAAACGCTTTTGATTCCATTGATAAAAAAATATAACTTACACGAAAAAAGCTCAACCGATAAAATCTAAAATCCAAAAATGTAAATGAGCAGATTTGTTTACGTAAAATCTTGAAATCCGATCCGGAGCATCGGATTTCCTCCGTTAGCTCGCCAATAAACCCAGTTTTATGCTTCTGGCGCCAATAAAAATCAAAGTATTATTTGACAAAGTGTTTGACACCTCCCACAAAATTAATCATTAAAGCAATGCGAACCCATAAATTAGCATGCGAAGCCGCACCAAAATGAATGAAATGCCTATGGTATGATTTGGCATAAACCAAAACAAACGAAATTGCCAAAATAAACGAAAATACACATATAGGAGACCCGGAGCACGAAATCTTTAAATTCAATATCCGTCAGCTGTTGTCAAGCGCAAGCATCATCAAAAACGATAAATGCAAATTTCGGCAATATCTTGGACAGCGCTTGTACAGTCAAAGGTCCAAAAACTAACCAATTATTTTTTTCGATAGTAAGAACATAACTTAAGAGCAACTAAAACATTTTTAATACCTTTGAGGTTTGTAGAAGGAGGTTTATAGGTCGAGATACAAATTCTTTCCCTTACCAATTGATGATAAGCTTAGAAAACCTAATGTGTGATTACCGTTCAGAATATCAGAAGAATACTTTTTCCCCAGCAAAAAAGTCGTTGAATTTTGTAAGTCCTAATTATTAAATATCTCTTGTGAAGCAATGAAAATTTTTAAATCACAAAACAGTTCATTGAATATAAGAAAGACTTGCGACTATTAAATTTGAGTTAGAGAAGTTCGACTGTATCGAGACATCATGGGAATTTTGTCTGGTGTTTGGCAGCGCCAACTGCCATAATAAATGAGTAGACAACAACAAAAGCGTTAGCCGCGCTCCAAACACACAACGCCAATCTCACGTACGAGGCCCAGGTTTAGGCAAAAGTAGCACCAGAAGGCGGATGGATTCGGTGGATGATGGCAATGGACCTCGAGCATCTTGAAGTGTGACCGCGTAAACTGAATACGACTTTATATTTAGACGCACGACGTCATCCGCGGTGGCTGGTACTGTGAATGAAAGTTCAGGCGGAGCTCAAGCCGCGAAAGAGGAGCACACGAATACGTCAAGTCACGGTGCTCATGCGTTCTCCGTCTCCGTCTCGCAATCTCCGAGGCAGTCTCCAGCGGCGGACTCTGCTCCCACCAAGAGTCTCTTCAAGGCGGCGACGCGTGCGCAGAATGAGTCAGCCATGTCAGCCAAACTGAGGCTCAGCCTCCTTACGGTGGTCAAAACTTAATTAATTTTAAGCAGAACTTCCACACTTTTAAATATATAATATTTTTTTTAATTTAAAAACTTGTAATACGTTTAACATAAGATATGAATTCGAATCTCTGTAAACAAACGGAAATGGGTAGACGCGAACTTTTTAGAATTTAATTTTTAAATCCCATACTGTTTTTTTGCTAAATCGTTAAGATTCAGTGAGTAATTCAACAAACCGGACGATGCAGAAAATTGTAGTTGAGAATTTGAAAGGATACTGTTTGTAATAAAAAATACCGTTAATAAGCTTCGATTTCAGCTTTTCTTCATAATTTTCCTTAAAAATAAATAGGAAAGATATATCATTAACACCTGGTTAACAGCGAAACAGTTACATAGTTTATAAGGGACTTGTTGTTTTTATTTTATTTACAGCTTAAGAATCATTCAAAAAATATTTTCGTAAGTTTTACTCCCACTTATATATATATTTAATGAAATATATAGGTAGTTGACTTGTTAAGGCCCTTGTTACTAAAAAAAACTCTCTCATTCACTCGGAATTGAATTAATTGGAGACCAAATAATTATTTTTAAAAACACGGTGCCAAAATAACTTTTAATTAAATATAAATTGAATTCTTGAAATGTTGAAACCACTATCGAGTGAAAAAAGGGCGAACCAGGATGATGGCCCATGAACTATGGAACATGATGGATTGGGAAGTAAGCATAGTTAATGCCTGATCATTAGAGGGCAGAGTTAGATAAGCAATCGCCGGCAATTAGCACCCCGCCAAATAAGGTGGGACCCCCAGCTGACTCTCACAACAAACCCATTCATTCATTTGTGCTGGCCCACCCACACCTATTACCTATTATCTCCCAAGTTCCCTCGCCTCGCAGCCTGAGCAATCGGTAAAATTCATTTTGCAACGTTTGTTTATTTTGATACTTGTGTTTTTGTATTTCACCTAGCAGGAGATTCCATGAAACAATGGGTGTTCTTCACAGCTACGTCATAAGTTTGCCTGTTGCCAGGGATTGGTCATTCGTACATCCATTTTGTTAACGGATTTGGTCAATGTTTGGACAATTGTTTGCCACATTTTTCTGAGTACTTCAAGTGAATCCCCTTCATTTACTGCCGAAGACATCAGCCACGGAAAGTTTTGGTAATTCTTCAGAGATTAGAGAACCAAGTTTTGTGTCTCTTTTTCAACAATTTTTTGCACACTTTTTGCACGTGCCGGATTTACGGGAATTCGGAAATTTTCAAACAGCCCGAAAAGTTCCCCGAAAAACCAAACGAAAAAAAATCAGGTTCAGCCATCAGAAAGCAGGGAACACGTTGAAATCCAATTTAAGAGCCATAAAAATAATGTCTATAATATAAGAATCTACTGAAGTAGCAAAGAAATCGTATTGGGCTAAGAAACATTGATACTAACAAATACGGAAATAACTGTATTTTAGGAGTATACAAATATACAAGTTATTAACAGTTGTGAAAACTATCGCAGTTTTAATGACAGCAATTTACCTTCAAAGTGGAATATCAGCGCAAGAAATAATTGTTTCATATCGGTATATCACCGCTAAAAATAAATCTTGAACTTATTTCCCAAAGATATCCAATTGTTTTTGTAACCATCTTCCCTGGCCTTTTACAACACAACAGTTCGACCAATTGCACATCAAAAGCTATTATTAATTACTCAACCGCACAGCAAATGGCGTCTAACCCATTATATATATAATTAAGCCAGAAGCTGAAAACCCTTGCCCGCCAGGGATTTTTTGCCAAGCGAGCTATTTCTCCGCCCGGACTCGAGAGCGGAATGGGAAAGGTGGCCATAATGACCGAAGCGGGTTTCCCAGCCCAGCGAATTCCGAGTCTCCGGGCCAGTAATTTGAGCGTGATCACGAGACAATAAACGTCAGTGCGACAGCCGAACTAACACCCCGCAGGTGTGCGAAGGGGATATGGCCGAGAGAAGAGAGGAGCCGAGAGCTCCCGATCGGGCGATCGAGCGAGTGAGCGAGTAAGCGAGCGAGCTCTTGCCATATAAAAGCGAATGCAGCGTAGTGGCCAAGACATTCGCGTTAAGGAAGCTGAGCTGCAACGAGCGGGCGAAACGTGTTAGCCGGGATTAAAAAGTGATCGAGACAAGTCCGTGTTGGTGTGTCGTCGTGTTAGACAATAGTACTCAAGCACTAAAGATAAACCCCCTCGAGATCCAACGGAGACGTATAAAAAGTCCAAATATTGTTGAGCAAAAACAAACGAGAAGTGTAAATTGAACAAAATGAATGTGGAAGAGTTTCGCAAATACGGCAAGGAAGTGATCGATTATATATGCCAGTATGGCACCAACATCGAGGAGCGTGATGTGGCGCCCACCTTGGATCCGGGTTACCTGAAAAAACTTCTACCAGGTGAGCAAGCAAGAAATACGTGAAATACGTGTGAAAGTATCGAGGGCCTGGCAAAAGCTAGCCAGTTTACTTGGGTGTTTTGTGTGAGATCAAAATTATGAACGGAATGTTCATCAGACAGAATAAAATAAAGCTCTCAAAAATGTTCCCTAAATCGGCAGGAGCCCAAATCTTAGGCTTGTCTGATTTAGTTGAAGACAAGTGAAAAAGTTAATTTTAGCACAAGTGATAAATTGTATACACCAATTTGTTAACTATGCCCAAACAAATTAGCAATGAATCCGAAAATATTTCGCTTCGCGCAAAATAATCAAAGAAAGCCAAGCAACAAGCAACTCAATGCCCCTCAAAAACTTGTTAAATCATGTTGACTAATTGTTTTGCCCGCTGCCCGAAGAGTCATGTGAACAATGTGCGAGTGTAAACTATTCGAAAATCCCCAGCCCACGGATTCGAGTGCCCCGCATCGAGGTGCGTGGGTGGGGGCCTGGCATAATTGGGGCACACTCGGCATTCATCCCTCCGATCTCCGATCTCCGATCTGCGATCTCCTATCTCCGATCCACAGCCTCCGGCCACCTCTGAGTAGGTTCGCTGGCGAATTTCAGGCGAATTCCGCGCAGTTGGCTAAGTTAAATATTTACTCCGGAATGGACGCCGCAATCCCGAGTTCAACTAAACAAATCAATTAATTATGCATACGCAAACACACACCTTGCGTATAGACTTACTTGTTGATCTTTCTACTCACTGCCAAAAACAACAGACTCGCCATAAATATTGCTTTGCTGGCCCCCCAAATTTATGGGTGATAAAAAGAGAAACACACATTTCAGGCCCCTCCCACTAATCGCCCGTCTGCCTGTTTATCCTCAGCCGACGCCCCCCAGTCGCCGGAGTCGTTCAAGGACGTGCTCGAGGACTTCGAGCAGAAGATTATGCCCGGAGTGGTGCACTGGAACCACCCCAAGTTCTTCGCCTACTTCCCGTCGGGCAACTCCTTTCCCTCGGTGCTGGGCGATATGCTGAGCAGCGCCATCGGGTCCATTGGCTTCAGCTGGGCCAGTTGTCCGGCGGCCGCCGAGCTGGAGACGATCGTCATGAACTGGTACGCCAAGGCCCTCGGGCTGCCGAAGGCCTTCGTTTCGGACGCGCCGGGCAGCACGGGTGGCGGTGCCCTGCAGGGATCCGCCTCCGAGTGCGTCCTGGTCTCGCTGATCACCGCCCGCGCACGGGCCATCAGCGAGCTGAAGGGCCAGACCAGCGTGCACGACAGCGTCTTTCTGCCCAGCCTGATCGCGTACGCCAGCCGCGAGGCGCACTCCTCCGTGGAGAAGGCCACCAAGATGGCGCTGGTGAAGCTCCGCATCATTGACGCCGACGAGCACGGACGCATGCGCGTCGACCTGCTGCGCCAGGCCATCCAGAACGACGTGAACGCCGGACTGACGCCCTTCTTCGTGGTGGCTACGGTGGGAACCACCGGCGGCTGCGCCTTCGACGACATCACGGAGATCGGCAAGGTCTGCCGCCAGGTGTCCAGCATCTGGCTGCACGTGGACGGCGCCTATGCAGGCAATTCCTTTATCCTGCCTGAGATGCGAGTCTTCTCCGCCGGACTGGAGTACGCCGACTCCTTCAACACGAACCCCAACAAGCTGCTGCTAACAAACTTTGACGCCTCTGCCTTGTGGGTTAGGGACGTGATGACCCTGAAAAGCGCGCTAAACGTAAATCCCCTTTACCTGCGGCACGAACACTTGAGTGGCGTGGACTACCGCCACTACGGAATCCCGCTGAGCCGGCGCTTTCGGGCTCTCAAGCTCTGGTTCGTCTTCCGAACGTACGGCATCAGGGGCCTGCAGGAGTATATCCGCAACCACATGGCTCTGGCCAAGAAGTTTGAGATGCTCGTGCGCAAGGACGATCGATTCGAGGTCCGCAACGATGTTCATCTTGGTCTAGTCTGCTTCAGAATGCGGTAAGTCATGCCAATTCCATGCTTTTTAGCACATGCATCTGATTTTATAAAATTGATCTAATAGTTATGCATCTAGTATGAGGAAATGTTATATATATTTTCTTAATTATTGTTTTTGAGGTTCAGTTCAGCGTAAACGAAGTTTTAACGCTTCATTTCAATATATTAGAATATTATATTGAGTATACGAGACGAGTTTTAAACAGTTTGATCGAGTTGCACTAAAAAGTAAAAAATACCCTTAGAAACTGGAACGTAATGACTTGTAATGCATTTTAATTCCAGAAATCTAATGCCCCATTCAATCCTCTTTGCAGAACTGGTGACGAGCCCAACCACATGCTGCTGGCGCAGATCAATCATTCGGGCAAAATGCATATGACACCGGCCAAGTTCAACGGCCGCTACGTAATCCGCTTCTGCGTAACCTACGAGCACGCCTCCGAGAAGGATATTCTGGATGCGTGGAGCCAGATTAAGTGCTTCGCGGAAGAGATCTTGCGAGACCACCAACTGGAGTCCAGCTCAGTGCCCACCACGCCGGAGGGCTCTGAGCGGACCAGCTCGGAGCCGGTGGCTCCTGTGGCAGGCAAGCCACCCATCAAGAAGAAACTGACCAGGACCAAGTCGTTGCGTTTCTCCTTCACGCGCAGCATCTCGCGGGAGCAATACCAGAACCAGAGTGAGCACCTAATGGATGGGTGCACACCCATTCTGGTCGTGGATCCCAAAACGCTGCAGGAGAACTTCCAGAAGGCGGCGGACGACAATGAGCGGGACAACAGCAACGGCAATACGAAACTCAAAGATATATCCGATGTGGATACGGACGAGGCGAGTAACTAAGCCAGTTTGGAGTCAATGCATTGCAGATTTACCTCCACCTAGTATTAATTGTCGAGCTGAAATGAGGCATGTACCTAAAGTCTACCGACTATCACTGCTCAGTTTGAATTTAAGTACATCTATTTATGTGTTTAGGGTCTAAGTTGTTGCTGAATTTTATGTAATATAGACTCAGTCCTAATTGCTAATATTTTGTATATTTTTGTACCTTAAGATATCATGAACAATAGCACTTATTTATAAACATTAACCTGGCATCTGCTATGCACATTTTCTTAAAAAAAAAACTGAATTCAAATATTATCACTTGTTTTTGATGGGTAATATATGTACATAATTGGAATTATTGGTAGGGGAGATGTGGGGGTTGTGGGCATAGTTTTGTTTTTGGCTTATAATTACCGAACTAGTGCATATTATTTGGACATATGGGTATCTGTGTAAAGCTAGAGACCTAAGCTAACTAATTATGAAGAAACATACTTGATTTTGTCATGCGAAAAAATTTCATATGGACTTTTGTAAAATCGTAATTTTCAGCTAAAAATTTTTTTGGGGGGGTTGTGGGCACCCTGGGAAAAAATGCTGCAAATGGAATAATATGGAAAAAAAAACCGCAACCAATATCAACAAAATGACAATTTATTTATTTCAAAGACTACATAAGCGTTATTCATCGTCGGAAACACAATTTTGACATGTATAATGACTGCCCCGCAAGTCCACACATTTCGGATGAAAAATGAAGAATAAAGTGTTAAAATCTTAGTGATAATCCCTCTCAGCGGGAGAGGATCCCTTTCAAGAGCCTAAGATTTCTACAATAATGTTCTAGAGGGTTCCAAACAAATTTTGAAAACAATTTTACAAGAAATTGTAGGTAATAAAAAAATTGGCCAAAAATAAAGGGGTGCCCACAACCCACCCAATTTTGGTGCCCACAACCAACTTTCGCAGGCATTTTAAGAAGTAATTAAAAAATGTGTTTGCATCAATTTTTTGGTTCAAATCGATATTGTTCCATTTAGTATAATGCTTTGACTAAATAAAAATACATTACACTTACCTTTTTAATCGATTCACTTTAATTGATACACTATTGAAAATCTTTGAATAAAGTTTCACTACCTTTTCCAAGCACAAGAAAAACCAATTCGTTAATTTCAAAAAGCAAACGCGTTCGTTTACTTTGATATTTGGCATAAATCATACATAGGGTAATTGCTTGCGAATGACATTACCAAAAAAATTCAATCTTAATTTTGTGAAAATATACGTAGGGGTGCCCACAACCGACCCATGCCCACAACCCCCACTTCTCCCCTACATTGTTTTTACTACGAAATATGTGGTAGCAGTCCACTTGGTTCATCAGTAGACCGAAAGCTACAAACGTCCCTAAGCAGTGGCGGATCCACGGTGGGGGGGGGGTAAATTTCCCCCCCTTGGAACCACAGAACCTAAAAATTTTACTTGTTTGCTATGGTTGACTTTTCAAATATAACCACTTTGTTTACCAAAAAATTGGGATGGATAATTTTTGTTTTATAATTTGTACTGTATTTCTCTCGCAATAATAAGTTTGAACCCCAAATCGAAAAATAAGTTCAATTTCCCCCACCCCCCAAGAATTGTCTCTGGATCCGCCACTGCCCTAAGGTATTTGATAATGTGTATACATATTAATAAAATAAAAGTTGGAGGTTTTTAGGTCAGAAACAGTTTTTTTTCAACACTTTTTCATTATTTATTTATTATTTAATATTTGCCTGACAATATAGGAATAAAATATACAATTTTTTTTAGTTGTGAGTTTTTTATTTTTAAGAATTTTTAGAGGAGTATTGGATAAGGAAGTTTAAGTTGATTCAGAATTCAAGTTTATAGATCGGACTATCAATAAAACAAGAAAGGAAGCTAACTTCGGCAAGTCGAAGCTTATTCCCTTGCAGTCACCACAAATCTCGAGAAAAATGCCTAAAGGCTAAACAACGGCGAAGAATTGACGATTTTTCTTTTAGTTTTTCCATATTTTCAATGATTGTTCATATGACATCTATATATGATGATATGATGATTTTGGGGGGGGTCCGATCGAAAAATTTTTGTTGTTTGGGGGGTCCGATCAAAAATTTTTACGTTTGGGGGGTCCGATCAAAAAATTTGTTCCTTTGGGGGGGTCCGACCAAAAAAAATTTTAGTTTTTATGGTTGAAAAGCCGTGTGCTGTAAGGAAATTTGAAAAAGTCTGAGATTTTTTTTGGGGGGGGTCCGGACCCCCGGGCACCCCCCTGCGTTCGCCCCTGGTCGACGATGTTTTTTCATCCCCTGCGCTAAGTGCAATTTCATCATGCTTGTAAGATGAAAAACAACGATGTTATATTTTTTGCCATTTATTCTATCCATTATTTTGCATTACGTTTGTCATGCGACTTCAATAAAATTTACAGTAGAATCCGCTTATTGCGACTTTCAAGGGACCGACGATTTTTCGTCGTTATACCCGGAAGACGCACTAAGCAGAAGGATTTAAGTGAATAAGTCTGTCTGGGGACCAATCAAGCCATCGAGTTTTCGTCGCAATACCCGGACGGACACTATAAGCGGAGTCGTTATAACAGGATTCTACTGTATTTCGAAATTCAAAAGTAGTTAGTAAAACCCAATTCAAAAAAAAATCAGATCGATATGATTCAAAACCACTTTTGGTAAAGTTTCAGCAAGATAGCTTTAAAATTGAGAGGCAAGTTTACACACTAACAGACAGATGGTTCGATTCAGATGCTTCTCAATAATACATACATATGTAGGTACCTACATACATATACAGTATAATCCGGTTATAGCGACTTTCAAGGGACCGACGATTTTTCGTCCTTATACCCGGAAGTTTTTTATATGAAAAATGAAAAAATGCTGCAAATGGAATAATATGGAAAAAAAAACCGCAACCAATATCAACAAAATGACAATTTATTTATTTCAAAGACTACATAAGCGTTATTCATCGTCGGAAACACAATTTTGACATGTATAATGACTGCCCCGCAAGTCCACACATTTCGGATGAAAAATGAAGAATAAAGTGTTAAAATCTTAGTGATAATCCCTCTCAGCGGGAGAGGATCCCTTTCCAAGAGCCTAAGATTTCTACAATAATGTTCTAGAGGGTTCCAAACAAATTTTGAAAACAATTTTACAAGAAATTGTAGGTAATAAAAAAATTGGCCAAAAATAAAGGGGTGCCCACAACCCACCCAATTTTGGTGCCCACAACCAACTTTCGCAGGCATTTTAAGAAGTAATTAAAAAATGTGTTTGCATCAATTTTTTGGTTCAAATCGATATTGTTCCATTTAGTATAATGCTTTGACTAAATAAAAATACATTACACTTACCTTTTTAATCGATTCACTTTAATTGATACACTATTGAAAATCTTTGAATAAAGTTTCACTACCTTTTCCAAGCACAAGAAAAACCAATTCGTTAATTTCAAAAAGCAAACGCGTTCGTTTACTTTGATATTTGGCATAAATCATACATAGGGTAATTGCTTGCGAATGACATTACCAAAAAAATTCAATCTTAATTTTGTGAAAATATACGTAGGGGTGCCCACAACCGACCCATGCCCACAACCCCCACTTCTCCCCTACATTGTTTTTACTACGAAATATGTGGTAGCAGTCCACTTGGTTCATCAGTAGACCGAAAGCTACAAACGTCCCTAAGCAGTGGCGGATCCACGGTGGGGGGGTAAATTTCCCCCCTTGGAACCACAGAACCTAAAAATTTTACTTGTTTGCTATGGTTGACTTTTCAAATATAACCACTTTGTTTACCAAAAAATTGGGATGGATAATTTTTGTTTTATAATTTGTACTGTATTTCTCTCGCAATAATAAGTTTGAACCCCAAATCGAAAAATAAGTTCAATTTCCCCCACCCCCCAAGAATTGTCTCTGGATCCGCCACTGCCCTAAGGTATTTGATAATGTGTATACATATTAATAAAATAAAAGTTGGAGGTTTTTAGGTCAGAAACAGTTTTTTTTCAACACTTTTTCATTATTTATTTATTATTTAATATTTGCCTGACAATATAGGAATAAAATATACAATTTTTTTTAGTTGTGAGTTTTTTATTTTTAAGAATTTTTAGAGGAGTATTGGATAAGGAAGTTTAAGTTGATTCAGAATTCAAGTTTATAGATCGGACTATCAATAAAACAAGAAAGGAAGCTAACTTCGGCAAGTCGAAGCTTATTCCCTTGCAGTCACCACAAATCTCGAGAAAAATGCCTAAAGGCTAAACAACGGCGAAGAATTGACGATTTTTCTTTTAGTTTTTCCATATTTTCAATGATTGTTCATATGACATCTATATATGATGATATGATGATTTTGGGGGGGTCCGATCGAAAAATTTTTGTTGTTTGGGGGGTCCGATCAAAAATTTTTACGTTTGGGGGGGTCCGATCAAAAAATTTGTTCCTTTGGGGGGGTCCGACCAAAAAAAATGTTAGTTTTTATGGTTGAAAAGCCGTGTGCTGTAAGGAAATTTGAAAAAGTCTGAGATTTTTTTGGGGGGGGTCCGGACCCCCGGGCACCCCCCCTGCGTTCGCCCCTGGTCGACGATGTTTTTTTCATCCCCTGCGCTAAGTGCAATTTCATCATGCTTGTAAGATGAAAAACAACGATGTTATATTTTTTTCCATTTATTCTATACATTATTTTGCATTACGTTTGTCATGCGACTTCAATAAAATTTACAGTAGAATCCGCTTATTGCGACTTTCAAGGGACCGACGATTTTTCGTCGTTATACCCGGAAGACGCACTAAGCAGAAGGATTTAAGTGAATAAGTCTGTCTGGGGACCAATCAAGCCATCGAGTTTTCGTCGCAATACCCGGACGGACACTATAAGCGGAGTCGTTATAACAGGATTCTACTGTATTTCGAAATTCAAAAGTAGTTAGTAAAACCCAATTCAAAAAAAAATCAGATCGATATGATTCAAAACCACTTTTGGTAAAGTTTCAGCAAGATAGCTTTAAAATTGAGAGGCAAGTTTACACACTAACAGACAGATGGTTCGATTCAGATGCTTCTCAATAATACATACATATGTAGGTACCTACATACATATACAGTATAATCCGGTTATAGCGACTTTCAAGGGACCGACGATTTTTCGTCCTTATACCCGGAAGTTTTTTATATGGTTGCTATGTTCGTAATATGTAGGTTTTTAAAATAAATAAAATTAACTAATTAATTAAAAAAATGAGTTTCTCAAAAAAATACTGAAAACTGAATGAAAATAAGAAAAAACTAGTAATATAACAGGACATCTCATGGAATATATGAGGTCTGCACACGCAGTCTGATATCGGCATTGCACTTCGACTCTCTCTCGCATCAGCGTTGTTAAGACGACAGCTAAAACTACCCTGCAAGCCTTTACTATCGCGGAAGACACTTCTGAGTCACTTCTGGAAGATAAAATGATCGTCCGCGATATCGCCTTACGATCGCGTAAGTGACGTCCGTCGGGAAAAACTGTGACACTTCTGCGTCACCCTCCAGAAGAGACATCCGCGACACTTCCAGAAGTGACTTTTGCGACACTTCCAGTTACCCAAAAAAGTATTCCCAATTAAAAAAAAAAAAATAGTAGAAAATATTTTTACTATATATATTAAAAATGTAGCTTTTTTAAACCCAGAGCAAAGGGTATTATAATTTCAGCCAAAAGTTTGCAACGCAGTGAAGGAGACACCTCAGACCCCATAAAGTACATATATTCTTGATCAGCATCACGATCAGAATCCAAATCCGTCTGTTCGTCTGCCCTCCTGTCTATTTCTATGTAAACTAGTCTCTCAGTTTTAAAGCTATCTTGCTGAAACTTTCAAAAAGTTGTGTAGTTATTGCACGCAGTAAATAAGTCGGAACGGGCCGGATCGGGCGACTATAAAGGATAACTCCCATACAAGGGATTGAAAAAAAAATTCTCACTCCGTTGTTTTTGACCAGATCGACTTTATTTCTTCCAGATAGTGTTTTTAAACCACTATCGAATTTCGTATTAAACTTGATCAAAATCGGATAGCTCTATCATATCGCTGCCATAGGAAAGATCAAAAACTATTAATATAAATAATTTAAAAAAAATAAAAAGATCGAAAAATCTATATAGAATTAACGGAAATAAAATGATAACATCGTTGTTTTTCATCAGACAATCGTAATTTTTGGAATTTACACTTTTTTAACGACTTTTGAATTAAATTTCATAAAAATCGGGCGACTATATCATGTAGCTGTCATATGAACAATCTTCGAAAATATAGAAACTTCATAAAAAACTTAGCCTTTATGTATTTTGTTCGACATATGTATTATATTTGATGACTGCAAGCAGTGTTTTGTTTTGTTTTTTTTTTAAGATTTAGACAATTAAGGGAAGGTCTTCACCAATTTCATATCTCGGCGGGGTAATACTTCGGAATTTTGACTCCAGCTATATCTCAGCCCCAAAAAAACTTGGGAACCAAATCAAGGGTTTTTTCGTAAGATAATAACCCCCTTAGGAGGGGCAGAAGGTTTTTTACCTTGGAAAATTGAAATTTCCTCGGAAAATCAGCGGAAAACACGAAAAATATGTGCAATAAGTATTTTCGCCCGCTACCAGCCCTCACTATTATCGGAAATTTAAGGCTCTATATCTTGTAAACGGTGCGAGAAATCGAAACATTTTATTTATTAAAAAGTGTTTATTTTGGGCCAATTACCCAAAATGTGTCCTCAAATCTCCCCTAGTGCGGAAATGCACGACGTGCATGTAAGAGTTTTCCGCTGATTTTCCGAGGAAATTTCCATTTTCCAAGGTAAAAAACCTTCTGCCCCTCCTAAGGGGGTTATTATCTTACGAAAAAACCCTTGATTTGGTTCCCAAGTTTTTTTGGGGCTGAGATATAGCTGGAGTCAAAATTCCGAAGTATTACCCTCGGCGGGATATGAACAACTGAACAACAATGAAAAACTGAAAAGTATTTTGGGCAAAGTCAAATCTTTTGGACGTAAGAATTTAAAATTCCGTTCGGACTCTTCGGCTTCTGGTGAAGATTTTAACTGACCTGCCATTCAGCATATAGAAGCAAATTTTGCTAGACAATTGTGGCAAATGTTGTTTAAATCTAGCGGTGGAATTTACTTTGGCCACATATTAGTTATCTTAGAAATTGTAATGTACATTAATGAATGTGCAATCGACAAACTCACCTTTATAAATGACAATTTATAATTTCAATAATTTGTGCACAACAAAATAAAAACAAACACTTGGCACACGTGTATTAATCGATTGTACCGGCCTCGTTGTCCATCGATATTTCGCACGCATGGTCTATCGTCATCAAGCCATCGTTAAAAACGTAAACAAAAATCTACCGGCACAGGAACAAACCCTAGTTTTGGCAAAAAGTAATATAATAGATCAAAATGCCAAACTGGAATCAAATACAATCGCAACTTCGGAGCTCTACAAATCCTGTAGTTTTTTTTGACATTGCTGTGGGCACTACGGTAAGCTGTTAAGCCACTCGTCATAAACACACATTATTCATTTTTGGTTGCAGGAGATTGGGCGAATGATATTCGAACTGTTCGCAGACACAGTGCCCCGCACGGCGGAGAACTTCCGACAGTTTTGCACGGGCGAATATCGGCCGGATGGCGTGCCCATCGGCTACAAGGGCGCCAGTTTCCACCGAGTGATTAAAGACTTTATGATCCAGGGTGGCGACTTTGTCCAGGGTGACGGGACTGGCGTGACAAGCATCTACGGCAGCACGTTCGGCGACGAGAACTTTACCCTGAAGCATGACTCTCCGGGACTGCTGTCCATGGCGAACAGTGGCAAGGAGACGAACGGCTGCCAGTTTTTCATCACCTGCGCCAAGTGCAATTTCCTGGACGGCAAGCATGTCGTGTTCGGTCGCGTTCTGGACGGCCTGCTCATTATGCGGAAGATTGAGAACGTACCCACTGGCCCAAACAACAAGCCCAAGTTGCCAGTGACCATTTCGCAATGCGGACAAATGTAGCGATGAATAGAAAGTGTTGTAATAAAGTCTCTATTATGTCTTTTTAAACGAAGCGAGTTCTTCCCCTGCAGTTCTGGCCACTGTCAGAGGTGCTTTTGCTCATGGCCTTTTAGATAAAATTGGGCAGGCAGTTTTGCTTTGACAGGAATTCATAAGAAATTCACCAAAGACAATAACCAGAATATAAAGAGCTATAAATATCAGGATTATCCTAGTTGTAAAACGCATAGCCGCCTGCCGCGGCCTTCTCTTTTCGCAGGGTTCGACAGTCCTCGATCATAAAGCTGGTAGGGGAACACAATTATCAAAAGGGGGATAAATTTCATTAACGGGTACTCACTCATAATAGAGAGAAGCCAAGGGAACGGTGGCCAGGTGCCAAAGAGCGTGTGCATCCAGAATCCATAGAATGGGCGGAAAGTCTAGTAGCTCCAGGCTCATGGCGAGAGCCATGAGAACGTAGAAGCGCAGGATCCTCCGGAAATAGGGCCTCCGAGTGCGCACAAAATGGCACCAAACGAACCAGCCCACGGCCGCAATTACTCCCGTTGCCACGTTAACCATCATGTTGAAAGCGTAGTTAAATCGACCAACGCTCAGGTAAGCAAAATAGTTAATATAGTAGGAGATGAAAGCCAGCGAGATCACACCACGCAGGAACAAGGAATATCGGTGCAGCATTCGCATGACCATGACGTACAGCGAGCACAGGATTATGGAGTAGGCAAAGGCGTAGTCGAGCAGCTCGGTCAACGGGAAGTCTCTCGTGTGAAATATAGCTGACCAAACCCAGCCGTTAAGGCTCGTCTGCAGGAACAAAAGTTTTCAGAGAGTGTTTTAAGAGTAAATTAAGTTTTTAGATAACCTTACCACTGCGAATATATGGGTCAGCATGTAGCAGGGGCTGTCGGGACGCACTTCCCTCCGAAATTTACGCAACATCCGCAGGTGTACGGCAAAGTTTAGGCCGGAAAATATCACTGAAGCCGGCTCCTGCATGCCCAATAGGCGGAGAAAAGGCCACTTGCCATAGAACTGGGGAATGGGCCATCCGCGCTCGAAAAAGGCAAAAACCGTGCGCCACATGCATCCGTACTGGCATTCGTCCGCGCAGCTCCACTGGAAGAGCCGGTCAAACACAGACTGCTTGTAGAACTTGATCGCCTGCTCCTGGATCTCCAGCCCATCTAACAAAGAAAGCGTCATTACACGAATCTTGACTAACGGTCACAACGCCCTCACCTGCCGAACAGTTTGTTCGCTCACAGTTCTGCCGACAGTTGTGAAAAAACTGTGTGCGGTCACCGTTCGAAGCATGGCAGCTGGCCACAAACGCCCCCAGGAGCAAGAGTGTTGCACTTACACTAAGACTAGACATGACTAAAACTAGTTAAAATCGCCTTTAAGCGAAATACACCTGAAATATTTTGTAAACATTGTACTATTGATTAATCGTTGTATTATCGATTGAAACAATTATCGACTTGCATAAACATGCCGTGGGCGAAAATTTGTAATTTTAACAAAACGGAAATCAGACAATATCAATATAAAACTAAATTAAACTTCTCTGGAATACACTATTTATTTTCTCACCCGCTAATTTATTTCTATCGATAGTCGACGTGCATAGGCCCCTTAAGAGCGACCATTTGTCATATGTCAAAACATTCGCTCATCTGTATTGTATTTGCTATTTTCCTGCAGTGTTTGTCTAGTAAATCCTAAAAAAATCTTTAGAAATCAAAATTAAATATGCTCAGGAAGCGTTTTCAGCAGTTGAAAGATCGTCATAAGATGCCTCAGTCCTGAAATTGGAAAGCTATATTACCTGCAGGTCGAATTTTACCTTACACTGACATCAGTGGAGAGGAACTAAGACCACTGGTGTGCACCATTATCAATTTGTCAGCAATGCACCTGGCAGTCGAAAGCGATTTTATATTTAGAGCATGACTCATGTGCCCCAGTTGTAAGAACCGTAGAAAGCCAACCGGATGTCCAAGTATTCCAGCAGCCAGAAAGATGTCTTCGCCGTGCCCGCGACTTTAGTAAGCAGGGACAACCGGGAGCAAGGAAAATTCCAGGGGATTAAGGTAAAAATCGTAACTAAACACTGCAATCGGTTTGCTAATCTATGTACCCATCTAGCATCGCGAGCCACTGGTCTTCTTCATTATGCGACTCAATCTGAAAGCTGTACTGCTCATCCTGACAGTAGCTGTGGTGGTAATCACGCTGGGCGTCTACATGCGCTGTGCCGCATTTTCATTTTCGCCGGACCTTGTGCGTCCGTTGGACAGGTCAGTCAGGCTGTCCTCTAGCGGAGGGGAGTCTACCGCTTTGCAGGACATCGAGTGCTCCATTAACCAGGAGTATAGCGTTCACTGCAAGCGGGACGAGAACGCCAACGAGGTGTACGTGCCGTTCTCTTTCCTACGCAACTACTTTGACGTCAGCGGAGCGGTCTCAACGAGCGGCAGCGAAGTGGCCAAGTTTAATTGGATGCACAGCACGTCCAAGGTAAACCTTCCCAGGGGAAAGTACGATGCACGTGGAGTCTTCATGTACTTTGAAAACTACAACGTGGAGGTGCGCGACCGGGTGAAGTGCATCAGCGCCGCTGAGGGCGTGCCGGTAAGCACGCAGTGGGAAAAACGTGGCTATTTTTATCCAACGCAGATTGCTCAGTTTGCGTTGTCGCACTATAGCAAGAATCTCACGGAACCTGCGCCCAAGGTGCGCGTTTTAGAGGACGGTGACGGAAACCAAATGGACTGGAGCATTCCCAAGACTAGCAACATGACGCGTATCTGGCATCACAAGTTCAACACCAGCGTGGTTCAATTCGAGACAGCACCTGGCTACGAGGGTGTCATTAGCATCGCCCTTAATCAGACGCTGGATTTGCTGCTCAGCGTGGACCTGCTGCTTGTGACGAATAGTAGCAGTCTCATGGTGACCGTCCAGAACCGGGATACCCGGCATAACTACACCCTCCACTACATACCCGCCGACCTGCTGTTAAGCGTGCAGGACTCGAACATTTACTACGGCCTGGGCGGATCGGCACTGAACAAGTGGCGTCACATCACCCGGGACCTACACATCGACGTGCAGAAGGGCATTGTCCTAGGGGATAAGCGGTCGCCGCTGAAAGTGCGCCGCTCCGACCTGGAAGTCCTGTCCATCGGATTCCTTGGACTGGGCTTCTACGACAACATCACTTTGTCCACCAGTGACCATCTGGCCCACTTCTACGACGCTGCTGAATGGTTTGTCCACAACCAGGACCCCAAGACAGGTGGATGGACCAATCCCGTGCGACGCAGTCTTAATGGCTTTGCCGAGCTGCGTCCCGGCTGGATCTCGGCCATGGGTCAGGGGCACGCCATTTCGGTGTTGGCACGAGCTTACTGGCACTCTGGCGGGGATGAGCGCTTCCTAAGGGCGGCTACAGCTGGACTGCAACCTTACAGAGTATACTCGCGTGACGGCGGAGTTCTGGCCCAGTTCATGGACAAGTTCTACTGGTAAGTGAAAAAAAGTTAACAAGAAACAGCTTTTTTTTAACTGAATTTAAAGGATTTAATTTGTTTCCAACTATTTTTCAATAAATGTATGGATTTTAGTACATATTGATTTTTTGATAATAAAACTAATTATTTTTCTCACCACAGGTACGAGGAATATCCCACCACGCCACCCTCCTATGTGCTGAACGGCTTTATATATTCCCTTCTGGGCCTTTATGATCTTAACAGCACTGCGCCAGCGAAGATCGCCCGAGAGGCTGGAAAGCTTTTCGCCCAGGGTATGTTTTCTCTAAAGAAGATGCTGCTGCTTTATGACACTGGTTCCGGCACCAGTTACGACCTGCGGCACCTGAGCCTGGGCGTGGCACCCAACCTCGCGCGCTGGGACTATCACGCGACGCACGTCAACCAGCTGCTCCTGCTGGCCACCATCGACAGCGATCCACTGATCGCGCAGACTGCGGAGCGCTGGAAGGGGTACATGTTTGGCAGACGGGCTAAACATAACTGAGAACTAAGGAAACTGGCGGTCTACCGCCAACGAAAAAGTGATATTTTGTAGGGCTTACGTATTGTGCTTAACCATTCTAAATGGTTGCACGTGGTGACATGCCATTTTCACACCCTAACACTCCTGACCCGAAAATAATTTAGTGTTTCTGTTGTGTAATTTCCGCCCTCGAAATGTGCTGTAGTCATATTTTGGTTCGTCCTGCTAGGCGCCTAGTGTTAAGCTATTGTACCTTTAACTTCGAATGCACTCTCAGATGTTGGCCTCGTCTTTAATATTTGTTGAACCCCCTATTGATAGCTTAATTGTTTTTCCGAGAGTAGATGCACGCGCACTCACTGGACAATATCTAGAAATGAACATTTAACTCTAACTGTTTTAGTCAGAATTTTTTATTGCGCAAACTAAGTAGAGTTCGTTAATACACTTGCCTGTATAAAGTAATTTAGAAAGCTTAGCATAATAGATGTAGAACGTAGAATGTGTCTGTTAGATACGAACGTAGATTATATTGGGCCTCCCCAGCAGAGGTCATCGTAGCGTTCCCACTTAAATATTAACTACCCAAAGCCCAAAAAACATATGTATGCTTACGATGCACGAAAATAACGACTTCTATATGTAATGTAATGTAATGTAGTGTATGCCACTTGAGGATATTTAGTATTTCTCGGAACTTAATGCCATTCCAAACTTTATTTTATTTTAACTCCTAAGTTTTCAACATTGCCGAGAAGCTGTCAATTAAACGAGGTAATTTACCTTTTTGAATAACTCTACGGATGCGTTGTCTGTGGCCCACTACTAAACCCGAAACGAGACTGTTAATAAAAACTATTGATTTTGAGAATATGTTAAGTGAACCAAATTAAAGTACTTAATTTATGTTCTTTGTAATCGTGTATTCTTTCAATTGGTGTCTGGTCGGTAGAGGTATCTCTTGGATGTACATTTTTACACCAATCGATTGACAATTTATTTACAATTTGGTGAATCGTACTAACAAAGAGGTATGTCAATGCAATGTTCACAACTCCAACTTAAAACACTAAAAAGTTTGTTCTGGACCCCATCCTCTGGTCAAGATCGCTTTGAGGAAAGCACGTGGGACCGGATCGAGGGAGGGCCACTTCTTCGACGCACCTCCTGGATGAACGCGCTTTCCATTTGGTCGCAGATAAAGTCGAAAAATATGTGGGCCACATTACTGTGCAGAAGAGACTTAAACTCGAAGGAGACCTTGAAATCCAGCACGCAAGAATTGGGTATGTCCTTAAGGCCCGGGCCGAAGCGCCACTCATTCAGTAGGTAGTTAAACAGCCGTCCGTCGTGGCACTCAGACTTCACCAAGTTAGGCTGCACCAGGGTGACCTGCGAGGTGTAGGCCTCGTTGAGCGGCGGGAAGCCCACAATAAGGTCTGCCTTGAAGCCCCCGCTACCCTGGCTGTGAACGTGAGAGCGCTTCACATACGGCACAAACTTGTAGTAGTTGCTGACATCAGACACGACGTTGTACATGTCCTGCATGGAGTACCTGGATATGAGAAATAATACTTGCATGATAATTCATTATTACCAAAACGTAAACATACCCCACAAGCTCCTTCTTGGTGTACCGGCGGTTCTTGTTACGAAAGTCATTGAACGTTATGTACGACCGGTGTATGCTGCTGGAGGAGCTGCGCTGCTGGACTCCGCTGCAACAGGAGAAGCACAATCTAAGTAGCACGTTCAATTTCGCGGCCAAAATGTTATGGGTTTGGAGCCTGCTTCGGGTTATGTAATTTACCTGCTGACCTTGTTTCAATAAGGGGTCGTAGGATTCTGACGTCCAAGGCTTTTATTGTGCTGCCCTTTAGCATTTTAGGCAAAGATGAAGCGTTTGGATATAGATGCGAAAAAAACTGAAGTATCCGTATCCGAGCTGCAGCAGAAGAAGTGTTGGCAATTCAGCGATTTTTGTTTGGAATGCTTCCGAAAATAAAAATTCTCTAATATTCAAAACAAAATTATAGTTAAAAGCCCCATTTTACTGCTATATATATACGAATACCAATTTAAAATATAATTTACGAGATATTCTTAGATTTGCTTCAAAAGCCTTGAGTCAGAAAAGATATTTGTTAATATTTTCTTAATTATTTTTACAGTAGATTCAGCCAAACTATACATCACTGTCTACAACAGTAGAATGAAACAGCTGATGTCAGTGCTGCCAGACCGTTGCAACGCCAATGGTCAATGCTCTTGCACAGAATTCATAAAATGGCAGTGAACAAACTTAACTACAGAAATATTTATTTTCACATGATCGCACACAGTGAACGCTCCTCCCCATGCGGCACCGTCTGGCCGGAAAGTTCCTTCTGCTTCAGCTCCAGATAGGTGTTTTCATTTCTTTTTTCCATCCAATCGGGAAGTGGAGCTGCCCAATCTTGTGGTGGCTCCTTGCGCTTCTTCCAAGTGTCATTAGCGAAGTGCGCGCGAAGACGGATACGGCGGCGCTCCTCTTCGCTTTTCACCACCGCCTCACCGGCCGCCACATCGTTGCCGTTGGATTGTTGGTAACGCTCGCAGTTCCTGTAGTCCGTCAACCACTGGGAGCAATCCGTGTCCTTGCCAAATATGAAGTACTGGTGAAAACGCGCCTTGAAGCTAGTGCAGTCGTCGTACTCCTCCTTGTATAGGTGACAAGGGCGAATCTGGAAGAGGTATTACTAGAAAACGGGTTCTAATAAACAGCGAAATACCTACTGCCCACGCATCATCTATTGTAGTATTTGTACTATTCAGCTTTGAGTCAAAATTATCCGATTTTGTGGACATTTTAATTACATAAAATGTTTCCTTTGCTAAGACAGCTGATTCTGTTTATGCCGCTCCCACAGCGTTGCCACCATATGTCAATTGAAACAAGTTTGTTGTTTTATCCGATTTTGTGGACATTTTAATTACATAAAATGTTTCCTTTGCTCAGACAGCTGATTCGGTTTATCCCGTTCCCACAGCGTTGCCACCATATGTCAATTGAAACAAGTTTGTTCTTTTCAATTTCTTTTAATACCAAATAATTGCACAATGAATCATTGAAAATGTTTGGCAACTTGCGTTGCCGGCAACTATTTCGATTGTATTCGTGTAAAATGTGTAATATGCGCTCTCTATGAAAAAGGTATTTAATATTTCCTTTTGTCATACTTAATTAAAGCCTTTCAAAGTATTTTTCAAGCGTTTTCAGCATATTACAACAGAACTTATAAAATTAAAATAACTTTTACGTGTGTACTTAATTACAGAGCTAAGACCCGATGGCAAGTTAAAACTAAATCGTAGTCACAAAATTTACAGTACGCTGCATATGAATTGTTTTCACGGTCGTTTAACAAACTACTCATAATTCTAGGATCGCTATTTTTCAATCGTAATTTTTGTACAGAGCTGAGAACTGGGCGCGAATGGAATCACCGATCATAGGGCCAACTAAGCATATAAATATATATGTTTGTCTACGTTTGGGCTCGGGGAAGTATAATTACGCGTTGTGGTTATGCGCTGTGGGGAGTTATGTCTAATGTTATTCTGTAGTTTGACTTTAAGACCTATGAACTAAAGAAAATGACCGCACAAGACCGCTGGCCCGCTGATGTGGGTGGCCGCAGGTCCTTACTCGTTTGATCTCAGGGCAAAACGCTCTCCAGTTGGAGCAGCTGCAGCAGCTGCCGATGACAGTCGCCCGACAGTTAGTACTTGTTGTGCTGTGCCAACAGCTGCATGTCCGTCAGATACTTAATGATGTGCACCTTGGCCTCGGCCTTTTGTCGCACGCCCAGCGTGTTGAGCATGTCCGTGACAACCATGCCGAATGACTGGTCCTCGGCGCTGACCGCCTGGGAGACGTTGTTCTGGAAAATCTTAATGGTGTTGAGCATATTGTCACTGTGCTCCTCCTCACTGCGCTCCCTCTTGAGCGGTGGTTCGTAGAAGTATGGCTTTTGGTCCTTGCCCACGGCAGTGGCCAGCTGTGCATCACTGGTGACCGTGATTTCTGCAAGAGATCAGGGAGTTTAGAGCGACTATCAGATGCCAAGGGTTTGAATACCTACCATGCGGATGAGTAAGTGCCTGGGCCGAGGTCGTGGCGCTGCCGTTGAAGGGCTGTGCGAATATGTCCACGACGGTCTGTTGCTGTGCCTGTTGCTGCTGCGACTGGTCGGCTACCTGGTTTGCGTTTTGGCTGCCGTTGGCGCACTTGCCCAGCAGCGATTCGCGGTACTGGCGGATTGAGTCCACCAAGAATTGCATTTGCTTGAAGTAGCGCCAGCGCGATTCCTGGCACAGTTTCATTTCGCGGGCGAATTTGTCGCGCAAGCTCTTCCAACGCTTGGTACATTTTTGCTCTACAAAGAAAACAACAAAAAGGATAATTTATTAGAGATAAAATAATAGAAATTATTGATAAAAATACGCGAATATTGAATATAGCTCATAATAACTAAAGGGTTTCTATTTTTTTATGACTCGATATTGTATCTACAGTATCAAATTTTGCTCTACTTTGCAGTCGCAAAATAATCAAGAGGTGCTGGCTCTTTAGTAAAGGAACTTTGATGGTTATTTAAAACTATATATTATATAAAAAACGACTCCGTTTATAGTGTCCGTCCGTCCCTTGAAAGTCGCTATAAGCGGAGTCGTTATAACAGGATTCTACTGTACATACATTTGTACATGTATTGAAAAAACAATGATTGTTTTGTTCAATGACTAACCGTTATTTAATGAAATATGTTTAATATTTTTGTTTTTCAATCTTATATTGCACAAACTTAATCCTGAAATGCTTTGTTGTGCATCTCGTGGTAACTGCAAGAACTAGAACTACGACGCCTCCTAATTTAACACACCATGAGAGCGCATCTGCTAGAAGCATCAAATGGCAAACCAAAACAAACCGCTGGCAGAAGCAGAGGCGACGGCAGAGACCAGCGGGCAGAAGACAGCAGCTTCCTAGCGCCGGCAGAGACGTTGACGTGACGGTGACGACGCCGACTTCGACTCCTCGCTGCCCACGGCCTCTGCCAGGAGACGGAAACCTGTGGCATTGCTGCTGCTGTGTCGCCTTGTCTGAAACTCCAGATTTAAGCCACCTTCTTGCATAATCGAAAGCTGAACAAGGTGCAGCAAAAAATGGGAAAAATTAGGGTTCGATCAAAGGCCATGGGGGGGTGGGATAAACAAAACATTTTGTTGGTATACTCATGAAAACGAAACGAAAGCGGCCTGGTATGTCTACGGTGTCTACAGTTGGGCATTAAACTGTTGGCCCAGTTGTTACCATATTAAGGGAAGTTAAATTAATTTGAAAATGATTTTGATTATTTTATTATACAAAACTTGCTTAAATTTTATTTTTTCTACTTTTAAAACCTTGTATATTCAAACCAAAATAGCTGTGCCAATAATTTAGGCCTACACTGTCAGTATGAGTACATGCACACAAACATGTGTGAGCGAGTCAGCTGTCGGCCGAGGCAGCGCTACACCGCAGTCGCAGTGTACGAAAATAAACGCTGGCGCAAGCAGAATGGTTGCTGTGCGAGTGAGACAACTACTGCGACGCGACGGCAAAGTACAGCAACTTCAAAAATATCGACTGAGCACACTGCCACAGAGCTCTTCACACCGACAGAGCGGACAGGAGCGCGGCTTGAGCGCCCGCAAGGGGCCAAATTTCTCGTAATTCGCCCTAAAACTGAGCCCATTTTTATTTACTTCTGAACGTATATTTAAGATTTCATACCTAGTTTTTTCCATACGATAAATATTAAGGTTTTTTAAAGTTAACATTCATCCTTAAAATAAAATTTTGCATTTTCACTTGCAAATTAAAGTTTTTTTTTGCGCCCACCCTTTAACATGTTACGGCGCCCCTGAAGTTTCACAATAGTCAGCCAGCTACTGCGTCGCGTCGCCGTTCACTTTTGCGTCGTTTTCTGTCGTCGTCGACTGACTCGTCCCTCCCGCTCAGCCCCCTTACAGAATTAATCAATTGGCTTGTTGGGGCACGGACAGAAAGCTGAACAGAAAACTCGTAGCCAAAACCAGCCGAATTTCACTTACCAGGCACACCGAGCGTTTCGGCGATTTGTTTCCAGGTCTGGGCCTTGCGCACGAAGTGCTTGTAATTGTAGTGAGACCTGTCGTATATCACTGGGTTTAGCTTGACAGCCTCGATGAGATTGAGATCAAACTGCTGCTCAAGATTGGCATCCAGCTTGTCCATCTCAATGGCTGCCGTGAGGGTATGCACTGGGGGGGACAAGACGGGAGACGAGAGTTAGTTAGCCGAGAAACTGGCTGGGGAGGTGGATCGGCTTTTGCTGGTCGACGGCGACACTCACTTTGTTTCTTTCGTTTGCTAATTGTTGTTAAGTATTTGGCGCGAACGCACGCTCTGTTTGTTTTTATTTTGATTGGTTTCTTCTGCGAGGAAGGAACGTCGACGTTTTAATTTTATTTCTCAGTCGCGTCTCTGCCAACGGTACGTCTCAGCTCGGTCGCGTCTCTGCCAATGGTAGCTCTTGGTCAAGGCGCTTGCCAACACTGGTGGTTAAGCCGATAACCATCGATAGCTTTCTGAGGCAAATGAATTCACGAACAGTATTTCTACCACAGACGGTCACTCTCGGGCAGGAGCTGACTTTTTTTTTTTAAGCTCCGCCTTACATGTTTTTCAATTTTTTTTTTATTATTTAAGAAATATTCTATATTCTTACTACATTTTTAACAGAACGGAATTGCTACATTAACAATTAGGTTGACTGTTTTGGTATATTTTTCAAGGCCAGTCGGTATATTTAAAAATTCTGCAAGCGGTCTTACTCTTTCTTATTGGATCAAATGGAGGAACTGACCACCCAAAAGAACTGGACGGATGAGGAGCGCCTGGAGCTGGCCGCACGGCTGGACGCTGAGCTAGATGCGTTTATCGATGGCCTGGAGAAGAAACGCTATGAGGAGGGCTGGCCGGAGGACCGGTGGCAGGAGGAAATGGACAAGCACCCGTTCTTCATGAAGCGTGCTCCTCAGCCAGGTGACGATGTGCATCCTATGTTTGAAGGCCTGCAAAAGCTCAAGTACGATCCGGAGGAGAACACTCGCGACGAGCTGGCGCTAAACTACAAGGAGGACGGCAATTTCTATATGAAGCATAAGAAGTTCCGCATGGCCATCTACAGCTTCACCGAGGGAATCAAGTCGAAGTCGGAGAACCCCGATGTGCTGGCCGTGCTCTACAACAACCGCTCAGCCGCTCACTACTTTATCAAGAACTACAGATCATCGCTGAGCGACGCCCAGCGGGCCCTTTTCTTCAAGCCAGATTACACCAAGGCCCGCTGGCGATCGGCGCAGTGTGCCTACGAGCTGGAGAAGTTCGACGTGTGTACAAAGATGTGCGAGGAGCTGCTCGAGGTGGATGTGGACCACAAAGAGGCACATGCCCTGCTGCACAAAAACAAGATGCGAAAGGTAAGTACGGTGCAATTTCACAGGATGTTGGTCAACCTTATTCTTTGGCTTTCCTGCAGATCGAGGTGGAGCGCAACCAACGCAAGGAGGCTGCCGAGGCGAAGCGACGTCTGACCCGCTTTCACAGACTGCGCGATGCCATCGAGCAGCGAGCGGTAAAGTTTGACGACCAAGGAAATGGCAAGATGGGTGCCTTGAGTGAGGATCTGTTGCGCCCAAAGTTTTTGCCACTTGAAGACCATCCAGTGCACCTGGACGAGGACGGCAGCACTTTGGTCTGGCCCGCCGCTTTCTCCTACCCCGAGTTCCTGTTCAGCGACTTCCAGCAGCAGTTGCCGGAAACGGCAACTATGAGCGATTGCCTGGCAACGCTGTTCGCAGAACCATTGCCTTGCGATAAGACGCAGAGCTACCGGCAAGACAATGTGCACGTGTACTACGAGAATCGCAAGGTGGGCTGCGTCCACAAGGTAGCTGAGGACAAGCAGCTCTCCGAGATCATCGCAGAAAAGGGTTTCTTCGTCTCCGGCGGAGCCCTGCTTTTTTATGTGGTGCCTAAAGATTCCCGGGTGGAACAAGAGTTTATACACCAACAGCGACGACCAATGGTTTATAGTTAAGGCGAAGTTGAAATAAAGCGGATTGTTTTTAGAAAACACAATGGTTCCAGTGGCTTGTAAAGTTTATTTCGTTTGCTGCAAATATTTAGTATAAGCTTATGTTATAGTCACGGTACAGTTGAGCTTTGGTTATGCTATGTCTAAGCATTTTATTAAAGGATTAACTAATTTCTGATATGTTGTGCAAAGCCAAAGAAGCGTAGTTCCAGTCTAACGGCGTAAGACCATTTTGGTACAATTAAAACGTTTAGCTATATTCAGTTTGATATCAACAATGAGGCGCCTAAATGAGTCAACAATATTCATTTAATTCGTATAAAAGCGTTTTTGTAAATTTTCATAATTGAGCATATTCATATGTATAAATCTTAGACACACATTGTTAGTTCACAAAAGTAATACTAGGGGGCTCCCCAAATGGAGCCGGATATGATTCGTTAGAGAACTCTGACAAAGCAAGTTTAAACTAAGTATAAGGCTTAAGACTAAATGGATTTTGGGAAAGCGTATTACATACTCGGATAACATAATAATAAGCCGATGACATTGTCCAACTAACACAAAATTGGTGGGCAGATCACATTCACAAGAACCTACAACAAAAATAAGCAAAAGACATAAAAAGCTTTGTGTTTCCACAGCGAAGGTTTCAACATTCATGCGAAAATTGAAGAAAAAGCGGCTACTGCTGCGGCGAGGGAGGGTTCCGCTGCAGGACGTTGTTTAATCTTATCTTCAGCGGGGAGAAGTCAATTTTCTTAAAGCGCGGCAATGATGCAAACTTCTTCATACTGCCTCCCTGCGGCTGCAGTTCGTTGGACGTAGCCACAGACTGCATCACGGGCTCAGGATGAGCTGACGCCGGTTTGGACTTGCTCGGCGAATGCCCGAATTTGGCTAGCGTGGCGTACTTTTGCAGAAGGCGCGTGGCCTGCTCGGCCGCCTGAAAGCGATCCTCGTACTCCCTGTCCATCATTGGCTGTGCAAGGGATCCGGTTGCGGGCACAACAGGCGCAGCTTTCGCCTGGCCACAGTCCTCGGCCAGTTGTCCGTCGTCGAACTTAAAATCAATTTTCTTTAGCATAGTCAGGTGCAGAAGCTCGTCATCCACGCCTTCATTGTTATTATTGTTGTTGCTTTGGTGGGAATTGTTGCTATTTGTGCTGTTCGGGCGCTTCACTGGATGGGTGACGGCATAAACGCTCTCGGAGATCTTGTGGGCGGCAGTCTTCTTGGTTGTAATCTTAGTCTTTACTGATGATGATGAAATGGAGGCCGCCTTGTGGCGCTGTTCGATTATCTGCTGGGGCGATGAAATGTAGAGGTTCTCCTTCCGCTCCCGCCGCATCTTAGAACTAACCAAGTGCCTGAGACTCGGTCCATGCTCGGTGGGACTGCGTCGCTTCGACTTGAGGGTGTCGCAGCTGTTGGGATAGTAGGAGGGTATCTTGTCGTCCACACTGATGATCGACTTCCTCGGTGTCTGGTAGTAGTCCTCCTCCTCTGGCTTCTGCTCGCATATCTTCTCCTTGGGCGTTCCCTTCTGCGGCAAAGCTGGCGCCAGTGGGGATTCGGTGGGTGTGCTCGTGCTTAGTCCGAAGCCGAGCGGCTGCGCCTCCAGCTCTTGAGCAGCCTTGACAGCCAACAAGTTCTCGTAGAGATGCTCCGCAAATCCTGCTGCAGCAGCTCCCACGGTACTGTTGAACGAGCTGCCATGCATAGCTATGTAAATGTCGCTCTCGTTGGCCACCTGCGTCTTGGTGGGCTGGTCCTCGGTATTGCAACTGCTGGTGGAGGAGCAGTAGGAGCCCGTGGAATAGCCGGACGAAGTGGAGACCGTGCTGCCGCCCGGCTGCGGTGGCAGTTCCTTTACCGCAGCCTTTAATATGGGCGCCATCACACAGTACCCGGTTAGGTCGTCCTCCAGAATCTTGTTTTTTTTCACCAGATTACTCGGCGGAACAGCTCCGTGGGATCCGATGAGATTGATGGTAGAGGTGTTGCATGCGGAAAAGTTGAAGTTGTGCGGCAGTTGCTCGGAAACGTTCAGGCTCTCTAGGGAATCGGCTTTGATTAGTTGGCTTGTGATTTGCTCCACAATGTCTTTCCGCGAAATCGGTTCAATGGCCGACTCATCAAGACTTATGTTCAGCTCCAGGCTCGACTCGTGGTTTTGCACCCCGAGATACTCGCCGAAGGTGTCCAGGAAATTGAGTTTGGAAAGGTCTGGACTCGAGAAGCTGTTGCGCTGGGACTTGTTGATCTGCGATGTGCGCTTCAATGGAAGCACTGGCTCCGGGGTTGGAGCGTTCTCGTAGAGCGGCACTGTCTCCTCGTTGTTTTCGTGGACCAGCTCACTAATGCTGCCGGCCCGCTTTTGACGTGCCCCTCCGAATAAGCTATCCAGCATACTCTTGTATTTCTTCTTCTGGGCCAGCTCCGACTCGGGATTGGTGTTAGACCGCGGAATATCGCCAAGTTGGGCGCACTCAAAGGTATTGATGCGCTGGCGATGGGGATTTGCAGGCAGAGGCGGCGGTGAAGGGATCTCCATAACCGATGGCTTCATCTCCTCGTAGATGCCTGAGGCGATAGAGACGCGGGAGATGCGGCTACCGTCAAAGATTTCCTCGTAGATCTGGGAGACGCGAGGCGAGAGATTACTTGCATCCAGGGTCTCTGGTAGATTCGGCAGCGGACCCAGAGCTCCAGGACCCCTGCTGAGGCGGCGCTGCTCAAGAAAGACCTGGCGGTAAAGCTCCAGGTTCTTGATCGACTTCCGCATCCACTTCATATGCCGCCGACAAGAGGTCTCCGTCTCGAGAGCAAAGTATATAAAGCAGTCTCGGCGGTTTTGTGTCCAAAAGAGCCCATAAGAGTACTGTTTGGTGCGCGAGGTGGCCAAACTAAGACTGACGCCCGGAACGTTCACTGACACGCTAATGGGCTTGGCCGGAGGCGAGTCTTGGGCCTCCGTCTCTTGAGACTGGAAACTAAGCCGCAGAAAGCAGGGGACGCACTTAATGGCCTCGATTTTCACCTGGCAGCGCGTCCACGTCTTGTAGCGCAGTGCCACTGGGCGCTTGTCGTGTGTATCCAGCTTCACGTCCATGCTCATGGAGATTTCGTTGTGGTCCATCTTGCGACGGTTGCTCCTTGTGGGCGCAGGCGGGGGTGTTTGTGTTCGGAGTGGAAAATAAAAAAAAGGTTAACTATTTCGATCCGCTACTACGTCAGTTACATGTTTTCTAAGACTGGGTGGAGCTCTTATCGGCTATTCCCTTATCGCTCTTTTATCCTTCGTGTCCTCGTGACGTGACTGGGGTTGCCACCAGGCAAAAATATCACAGAAATAGCCACAAAGAAAAAATTTGATTCCTCTTAAACACAAAAGAAAGTACAATTTTAACAACTTTTTGTCCTAGGATTTTTTTTAAATACTACAAAATAATTAAATTAACTTTTGGAAAAATAAAAAATTTATACAAAATGAGTAAATAAGAAATATAGGGCATTCCTTTTTATATGAGTTGTCTAACGGCTCTTTTATTAAGAATTAAATTTGATCAAAAGGGGAAGACTGTATGTATTATATATTAATGGGATAAATATGGAAGAAATTTGAAAAGTATTGAACAAGCAATAACTTAAGAAGTCCAGTACATCCTATCGCTAACTTTGAAAGGATCAACCTTCCAATAAAAATCCATCTTGATATTATGATTTGTGATAATTGTATTTGTTTTGTACTTTTGAGTTTTAACTGCAAGGGTTTACCCAATCTAGTTTTCTTTATTGTTAGTCTGGAATTAAACAGTTAAAAGAATATTAGGAACTTATTTAAGTTTCCTACTATAGTCCTGCCCACCACAGAAAATGTTAAATACATATTTCCTATGGTAAGAATTATCTTAAATAGTTTGCTTTCTATCTAAGTTTTTCACGCGTTTCTTTTTTTAAATTTTTTCTGTTAGAACACAATGAGAATATACAAATATTTTTTGGTTAGGTCACACTGAAATCAAGTCAGCTTTTCACGATAGTTGTGACACGAGAAGCAGGGATGCAACACCCGCAAACAGTGTTAGACAACAGCACGCGGCATCGGCATTTTTGGCGGCCATTACAACGAGTGGGATACGACGGAGTGAGGCGCACAAATTAATGCATAAACAAACGAAAAGGAAATAGCATACGCGCTGCCCCAGACATCAAAAACCCACCGAAAGCACAACGAACAGCTCCGAAGATGTCATCGAGCGCTGCCAGGGTCTACATCCAAGTCGAGAGCGAGGCCGAGCAGCAGGAGCACCTGAAGCAGCAACGCAAGACCCTGAAACCCTTGCAGGGCAACGTCAACGACAAGGAGAACCTTACTGGTTTAGGGCGCGCCTCCATCGTGGATCAGCTGAGTCGCCTGAAGGCCGGCGTCCAGGTCGCGCCTAAGTACGGCAAGCGCAAATGCGTGGATTCAGCCAGCGCTGCGACGATATCCACAAGGGACGCGGACACCCAGACCGAAGCGGAGGTCTCACCTCGCAGTGACGCCGACAAACCTATCACGGCGGAAGATCTCACCAGCGAGGCGGAGCCTGGAGAGAACTACTACAAGCTGCTGGCCGAACAGCGGCGACTGGCCCTGGAGGACTCGCTCATCGAGAACCGACATCTGCACGAGCGCATTGAGGGACTGGAGGAGGAGATGGACACAATGCGCCAAGAACTGGACGAAGCCAAGAACTTGGTCGAAGTCCTCAAGGAAATCTGCGACGAGGACAACAGCGAGGTCGAGGAGGACGAGGCTGCGGGCGACCAGGAATAGGTCCCCGCTTTGGCAGAACACCAATCACACGTTTTTTAGTTTAACGTTATACAATAAGTTGTAGTTAAAAAATCGCTCATAAATTATCCCTGTACGTCAGCTAACACAACGGACTGGTCTCATTGTACGCCAGCAATATATATTTACTTGTTATACGCCGGTTATGATCCCAATAAACTTTTACATTTGCTTAAACAATTTTGTTTCTGGTATTCGTTTTGTTCTGATGCTAATTTCAAAATTTCTCGCAACGGTATGAAGCAAATAAAAGAATTTATAAATGTTTTCATTAGTTTTGGTCCAATAATTGCTCCTAATATAATATGCTTTTTAGTTTTAGTCTCAATAATATTGATTCGCCAATAAATTCCAGTTCCAAATAAAACATGCGGTTCCTAAAACAATAATTTACTTGCTAGTCGCAGTACGAACTTGAAGAGCTACTTAAGCCAATCTGTAATAATCTCCTCACTATGGAAGTTGTCCACGTCGAACTGTAATATAAAGGCAATTGAAATTAATTTTTATAGAATAAGAAAATCGCATTCGGATTTAAACTTACCTCAACGCAGTCCTCGTAGGTGGGAACGGTGCCCATGACGTCGACGTCATTTGCCACAGCGTTAATATAAGCAGCGTCGGCCTCGGCAGCAGCTATTAGCACCGCAGTCTCGGAGTCGTCGGCATTAGTGGCCTGAGCATCATCTGTTGTTGAGGAAGCGTCCTCCACCACGCCATGCACAGACTTCATGTGCAGGCGCAAGGCGAAGATGCGCGCATACTCAGCCCCACATATACTGCAGCAAAACTTTCCACCTAGCTGGTTTCTGGCAGGTTGTCCGCTCTTAAGGGCCAGCGTTCTAGCACCAACACTTCCTTTGCTCCTCTCGTCTTTGTGGGTCTGCATGTGGTTCTTTACAGCGTACATCGAAGAAAAGGGGCGGTTGCACACGACGCACTGGTAGGGTTTGGTGTGGGTGTTCTTGTGGGCGTACAGCTGCACTGAAGTGCGAAAAGACTTGGGGCACACATCGCAGGCAAACTGCCGCTCCGAACTGTGGATGCGCAGGTGGTGGGAGTACACTTGGTGCGACTTAAAGCTGTAATTATAATTTATTTATAAATAAGTTTTTGGATGATTGGGTCTTTCACCAACCGCTTGTTGCACACCGTACACACATATGGCCGAATGTTTGTGTGCGTGCGCAGGTGAAGAGTCAGTGAGTAGGATACGCGAAAGGTCTTGCCGCACACCTCGCAGGAGTAGGGCTTCTCGCCGGTGTGAACTCGTTCGTGCTTGACCTTTTCGAACGGACGAGTAAACACACGATCGCAGTACTGGCAGGGAAATCCGGGCTTCTCCTTGTCGCCACTTGCACGCGAATTCAATTTGCCGGAAGACTCGGGTTCCCGAGGTTTCTCGTGAATTTTAATGTGCATTTGGTAGGTAACGTTATTCTCAAATTTGCGGTTGCAAATGCTGCACATTATCTCACTGGTGGTCTGCTGGTGCATCTGTTTGTGGACCGTCAAGAGGTTCTCGTCGAAGCTAGCCAAAAATAATAGCATTTGTAGGCGCATCCTTGTTTTAACTTACACCTACGTACCTCTTATTGCAGATTTCGCAGTAAAACTGATCCAGCTCGCTGTACTGCTGATGGGCTCCCACTGGAAGTGCGTCTCGAATGCTTTTAGACGCACGACTTTCGTGGATGCGCATATGGAACTTGAGAAACTTGTCCGAGCTAAAAACGGTATTGCAGATCCCGCAACTTATGACGGAGGATGCAGCTTTAGTGCCCACCTTTGCACTAACACCAGGCATCTTCCTTCGGGTTGGTGGTTTATCTTCGCCAACCTGTTGACTTGAACCTCCTCCGGATTCCGGACAAACGTGCTCCTCGGCACTGTTACGGTTTTCAAAAATGCTATGGCAGTCGTAACAAAAATAGCGGTCGGATTGGTTGGGCTCAGCTACATCAGTCTTGATGCTGACAGGAACATCCTCCACCAACTCCCAGAGCGGCACGTCCGCCTCTACGATTTCATCCTCGCCGACCTCCTCCAAAATGCAATCACCTGCAGCTTCCTCGTCAGCTGTTGTTTCCTCTACCAAAACCAGTCCTTCCGTGGCGCTACAGCAGGAGACGCTCTGCTGGAAGTGATCCCTGGCGTACGCCTCGCTGTCCTCATAGACGTTTCCGCAGGTCTCGCAGTAGAGGAGCTCCCCGGGCGCTCTGTCCGCAGAAAAAGGTTCCTCCTCCACGTGGGAGTCTGGTCTTGTCCCCTCGTCCTGAATTGACACTGCAATCAAACGTTAATCGCTGCACATGCCCACGGTTAGTGCCCGACTTACATGACATTGCATTATATGGTGTACAACTCTTCTATTTACAATAAATAACAATGATAAAACCATTCACAACAATTGGTTCATCTGTGGCGGAGCGTTGCCACCATGCCCATCGAATTTTGGGTTTTTGACAGTCTGGTAATACAATGCCAGAATTTGCTTGAGAACTTGAGAAATCGTCTGCACCAATGCCTTTGAATATTTCTAACAGTCTGGCAGCTCCTTTGGCGCCAAAATTAAACCAATTGTTAAAAACACACGCTTTATTGCGCCTGGCACTAGGTTAGCCTTGTATGTACAAAAAGAAGAATCTGGATAACAATATTATACGTAAAACAGGGTGCATTGCACACAACTATACGACTCGATGTCCATGGAAGCAGGAATGATTCGAAGCGCTCACTGACTAAATGGTACGAATATACATCTAAAACGAAACCCTCCTGGGCAAGGTTAGAACAGCAGCGAATACAGTTGAGAGCCGATGCGTCTACACACGCTCGACACCATATAGGCGGCCGCCGAAATGGTCACAAACAGAGTGAGCCAGCCCAAGAACGTAAACTCGCCGACCCGGGGCCGGATGTGCCGCGAGAGGCCCAGCCATCCGCCGTTGTCGATCAGCCAGTAGACCAGGTCATCCTCTATTATCTCAGCCAGCCCGTCTATCAGGCACTGCAGGTAGTCAAAGTGGCCCTGGCGCACACAGTCTATGGCGAAGCCGCCGCAGACGGCAAAGATCGAGATTATCTTGCCCCACGTGATGCTTGAGCGGAACAGGTCCTTGGCCACCAGGTTAAGCAGCATGGGGGCCATGTCGCTGTCCTCCAGCTCCCCGAACGGGGCCCTGGAGAGCTGTCGGGATATGTTTGTGTACACACGGGGGTGCATGCGCTCCAGTTCCTCGCCCATCTGTGGATTAAAAAGGGATTACTTGGACTACTTGGCTCAATCAGAGAATGCAGGCCACTTACGCTGTTGAGCGCGGGAAAGACCTCGTAGACCACGTGCGAGGAGCCGGGATCCAGGATATTCCGCAGCCGTTGTGTCACCTTCCGGTTGAGCACTCCGGCTCGTCTCAGTCGGGCTCTTATGTACTGGCCGCACAAGCACTTCCCCTGAAACAAAAGGAAAAGGGAGAAAGCCAAAAGTTCAATCAAAATGAAATTAACTGTTCTGCTTTGATCATTGGCAGACAATATTGCTCCATCAGCGGGGCACTCAATCAATCGGCTGCCGCCAAGTTTCCGGCGAACGTATTTGCGTCTTTCCGAATTGCTTTACAGCAGAGTTCCGTGGACACCTGGGCTGTATCAGTCTCACCTCTTACAGAGTCTCTAAAAATGCAGCCGAACTGATCCTGAGTGCACATGGCGGCAATAAACAATGATCATAGTTGTAAACAAAATGAAGAGATCAGCACGTGCTGTGTGAAGAAATTAAGGCAACTTATGAACTCCTAAAATCTGTAAGACGCTAAGCGTTTGCCGCAATTCGAAAACCCCTTTTATGGTCCATACCGTTCGGATCGTTTTTGTAGCTGTAGTGTTTCTTCCCTCAATTTATGTCGCACAATTACTGTTCGTCACGCCATCGACTTGGAGCCAAGTAAGCAGACAATTACGTACTTTGGCGCCAACTTGACTTATGACATGGCCAGCCAAGAGATCGAATCCAAGCAAAATCAATGGCCTTCGGCTGGGGTCTTGACAAGTCTATTGAAGGCACACCGAGCCCGTCCAGCCTCCCAGTGAATTAATCACCTGCCCGCAGGCCATACCAATAAATTCGTCAATTTGTTTACGTGATCTTGTTATGGCGATACACTTGTGCGCCCAAATTTTATCTTTTGGCGAGTTTGAGCGACCAAATAACATAAAATTTACTCGGTCGGGCAGAGTTCGATGAATTTATCACTTGAGGTTTTCGAATAACACCCGTGTGTTTTCGCTTTTTATTTTCGGAATACTTGTTTAAAATTGTTATACTCGTGGCGGCTTTGCGGTTCTTCCCTTTTGTCCAGCCGCCGTAGTTTTCTGCGTAACTCGACCATGTTATGTCAGAAGATAGGCCTTCCCCATCTAATTTCTGTGTTGATTAGCTCACAAAGGGGCCGTCCATAAACCTTGTAACGCTCCTAGGGGGGTGGGGGTTCATCAGAGAGTCACGCTTTGTTGTAAGGAGGTTGTAATTTGTATATGTGATGCGTCACATAGGGGGGAGGACGGGTCAAAAAAGCCAAAAATTAGCGTCACGAGGTTTATGGACAGCCCCAAAGGCCTTTTCGCCCTGCATTCTGAACAAACTTCCGCAATGCGCTTAGTAAAAATTCTAGACAAAGCAAATATATGAAGTAAACACTTTACATTTTGCTCACCTAGGGGAGCTGAGTAAATATTTTACATAGCAAAAAGAAGAACGCCGTGCGTGCATTGGAGCCTCTTATCTGTCCGAGATAAACGAATGGCCCAAACAAAAAATATTTACCTTATCAATTAAATTGAGACAGTCACGACCGAAATGGTGGATGACATATAGATACCGATGGGTCGTCCAAGTTCACAGCTACCACATAATTTTCTAATTTGCCCGATATGTTTCCAACAAAAAACTCATCATTCTATAATCCGCAATGCCTATTGTATTCATTACATACGATTCTTAACGGTTTATGAATCTAATAGTTATATCTTTATTTGTGAAACATATTTGCTAGTAATTGTATCTCTGTTTTCTGATTAATAGGATCACGAATGAAAGAAGAATAGTGCACTGTTTAAAAGGTGAATGAAAAGGTGGTTCAAATTTGTCAACTATAACAAGTTGGTTGTCAAAGGTTTGCATCTCAGGTTCTTTAACCACCTTTTAATTTATTTTGCTAATATTTTAACACAGTCGAGGCTATTCCCTCCGTATGCCGATTAGTTGTCTGTTTTGTTGGGGCCGTTATTTTAAAATTTGTTTGCGACATTTTATTTAAACAGCTTTTCCATTCGCTTTGGTTTCTGTTTCTGTGTTTAATAACTTGCTCAAAATTTCATTCGCTGTGAGTAAAATAAGAATCAAATGGTTTTTTTTATTAAAAAATTAAGCCTTTTTGGTTTGCCTTAAATAAAATGCACAGTTTTACTGTCAAAACTTTTTGTCTAAACTTTAGAAAGTATTAAAAGAAAGCACTTTTATAAGATACACATATTATACATATAATATATTTGTGCTTAAAATCACCTTTTTAAAGAGTAAACCGGTTTTTTTCTTTAAATCATTATTGGTTTGTACAAAATAAATCCAAATAAAAATCAAGTTAAAACGTAAAGCAAATTGTTCACTCTGAGAAAAATGGAAAATTTAAACTAATGTTTTTACATTTAGATTTTAAAATTTAAGCGGATTGACTGAATTAAAATCCGACCCTGAGCAAGTGATGTTGTCCCCATTTACATGTATGTACGTATTTTTATACCCTTGCAGAGCAAAGGGATTATAGTTTTGTTTTGAAATAAAAACATACAGCTGTGTTCATAAAAATAGCAGTGCTATTGACCGAAAAAATCATAGTATAAACACTAAAATGGGACAAATTTGGTTTACCGCAACATAATATATTATATGTTAACATTTGTTTTAGTTTAATTACTCCATTTTTTTTTTGAAAATATAGATAATAACAAAATAATAACGACAAAATGTGGTGTTCATAATAATAGCAGGGTTACCCAGGAGTCCTGGCAATGCTTGAGGGGAATCTGCGCCCACGCGTCCTTTACACATTGCCAAAGCTGCGGCTTTGAAGTCGGGGATTTCTTTGCCACATATCACTTGATGTCCCCCCATAAATTTTCAATCGGATTTAAATCCGGGGACTGTGCTGGCCACGACATTACCTCAATGTTTTGTTGACTAAACCAGCTCTTAGCCAATTTGCTGGTATGTTTAGGATCGTTATCCTGCTGGAATGTCCATTTTAAGGGCATATCCCACTGTGCATAAGAAGGCATAAACTTTTAAAATATGTCCACATAGACGTGTTGGTCCATGATCCCATCGATCATATGTATGGGACCCACGCCGCTGTATGAAAAACAAGCCCATACCAATATTTTAAGGCCACCGTGCTTAACGGTCTTAAGAGTGTGGCTTGGGTGGTACTCGGTGTTTGGGGGTCGTCGGACATACTGTCTTGAGCCTGTCCCACCAAACAAGACCAGTTTGGACTCATCTGTCCAAAGAATATTGCGCCATTTCGTCACTGGCCAGTACAAATGGCTTTTGGCAAACTCCAAAAGAGCTTGGAAATGCCTTTTACCAAGAAATGGCACCTTTCGGGGGCTGCGCGCATTAAAATTTGCATTTACTAATCGACGGCGAATGGTGACGTCGCTGACTCCCAACTTCAGTTCCGCTTTTACATCCCTAGAAGACGCTAGAGGATTCGCTTTGCTGAAGCGCACTATTCTTCGGTCCTCAATATCGGTGGTTTTTCGTTTTTGCCCATGTATTTCGGCCTTCCACTCATATTTAAGGGCATTGTATACCATTTTGGCAGAACAATTTACCATGTCTTGGATTTCTTTATAGGTTTTTTCCTGCTTTCTAAGCTGAACTATCAAATTCGTCTCTTCCTCTGAACAGTGGCGTCCTCTACCCACTAATATTAAATTTTTTTTTATTGTGTATTTTCATTTAAATTATATTAATAAACAAAGCAAACTCACTTTTCGCAAACATTTTTAATATTTTCGGTACTTTTTGTGGATCAAAATGAAAAACTGCTATTATTAGGAACAGCCAAAAACTTGTGATTTTGCACAAGATTGCCCAGAAAACGCAAATAAATAGCAAATCGAACTTAACTTTTTTACTTTTCCTGTCTCTATATTCCATTTTACAAAAAAAAATGATCAAGCGATCAACTAACGAAAAGGAACATGTAAAAATTACCGTTGTTTTACTTCGTTGCTATTGCACTGCTATTATTATGAACACAGCTGTAGTTGCTGATAAAGAATTCAAACATTCTGGGAATCAAGCGAATGTTTGCCAATGTATGTTAAGTTTTATCAAGCTGCCTTCGCAAAACTTAAAATATTTTTAAAAAGAAATCTGTGTTAACGATGATAATCGTTAACGATGATATATTAAGTATTTTACAGAATGAGGGAAATCTTTGAAATCAGTAAATAATTTTCTCAACTAAATTAATACTTCTGAAGAAGAGTATTACTTAATACTGATGTTTTTGCCACATACATAATGCCGATTATAAAGAGCATCTGGAATTGCAGCTCACCTGGTTGATAATTTCCATCTTGTACTCCTGGTAGTTGGTCATGGTGCGCGTGCTGCTGGCCAGCGAGGATGTGGAGGCGGCCCGCGTCATAGCTCCGCCGGCGTGAAGGGACCGTCCGTTGGATGGATTGTTACCGGGTCCGATTCCATGTCCCCCTCCCCCACTTCCGCGAAGGGCCTTCCAGTCGCTAGAGGCTGTGGCTATCGTGCCGCGACGATTTGCCGTGTAGATCTCGTGGTCCAGCGACGAGGACTTGAACTTGGCCAGCTTGGGAGGCGCGGGGCCGGGTGGGCTGGTAGTGGGGGCCATGGTCGGCGGCAAAATGCTTGGCTACCCGCTTTGTTTCTATTGAGGCTTTTGCGGGCTTTTGTGCCCCATGTGGGTTGTGTAACTACGAGAGCACAGCCCGCGACTTTGCATGCACTATGCACTCGGATCCGATCAGATCAGCTAACCTTAACGCAGCTCGGCTCGCCTTGCGCTTTTTTGGAGGTGATAAAATGGACAAAACAAAATAAAAGTCGGCGACGAATGGGGCGAGCAAAGCGCAGAGCAGCAAACACGAACGAGACACACAAAGGAAAACCACTAAAACTTGTTGCTGGTGCCGCGATCCCAGTTTCATTTTATTCCCAGCCGCTCTGCTTCGCACCGCCTTTTGCTTTCTTTTTCGACTGCGTTGTTTTTCGTCTCACATCACTTTGAACCTTTAACCGAGAGCTATACGAAATGTTTAGCAAGTGTGGGAAATCTATCGATCGCTGCACTCTCCGTTTTCAATTCTCCGTTCGCCGTTCTCGGTTCCTCAGTCCCGTTCTTCCGAGCTCCCGTTCTCGCGAACTGGCGGTTGTGATTGTGCGTTGTGTTGTCGCGAGCCTCGGTTCCACCTGAACCGGAACACGATCTGGACTCGAACCAGTTCCGAAGCGTTGAAACTACCATTCGTGTTACAAACATTTTTTTTGGTATAAAACTTAAAAATGAAGTTCAGAAATCTTTAAAACCAACTAAGTGCATTTCTGATATCGATTTATTGACGTTTTCGCGATTTCTAATTGTGTTTAAAGTTCTATCGAATTTCGATAGAAAAGCTTTACCAAAGCTCCAAAAACCAAAAAACTTTTCAGATACCATTTGCGGGGGAACTTTGGCGATCATGCCGCTTAATTCAATTTTATTTTACCAATTTTTTTTATTTATTTTTATTTATTACATTTTACCAAATAGTTTGCGTAATTTTTTTTAAATTTTTTTTAAACATAAGATGAAATTAGTTAATTAAGGCCCCGAATGAAAATTACCTTAGTTAAAAAATAGGCTTCCAAGTTTATTACTTATGCAAATGTACTGTTGCCTTTATTCACAAATTTTTCTTTGTCTCGAAAAGACCAAAATCTTTTGTGATTTGTATCCTTTTAAATAAAATTTTTTTTTCCAATTGAAACTATTTACAATATAAAAAATGTCGCAAAATTTTTAATTTTTTTTTATAAAAATCACTGCCAAAATTTCAATTTTTATAATTTATTTTACTTCGCCCACGCTAAAGTTTTTAGTCTTATCTAAGCGTATTTCTTTGTTTTCACTTCCGATAATCCCTCTAGAAGTTGTGCTGACATCGCCAGCACACCTATTTCCCGAATAACGTCACGATGGCGGACCAATTAAAATGTTTCATTAAAAAATGCAGTAATCCCAGGTCAAATATGTAATCTTTAAGACAATAAAAAGTTTTGACAAAATATTTCATTTTTAAATGCAAAAAAAATTGTTGAACATAGGTTTCTTTTATACCGGGCGTCAAAAAGGCGTGACAAATTCATGAAAACTCTAGCTGCTTATTAAAAGGTATATGAAATTTCCGGAACAAACATTTAGTAAAAAAGCTTTTATCGTTTCCGAAATTCCGACTTTCATACATACAAACAGACAGAAAGACATGGCTTTATAGATTCGTCTGACAATCCTTTTTAATAATATACATATGTATGTACAGTCGACTCTCGTTAATTCGAAACTCGAGGGACTCTTGAAATATTTCGAATTATCGAGTGTTTGAAATATCAAATGGTTCGAAATTTCGAAATTTTCGAAAGAACTTTGTTATACTGGCTTGCCTTACAGCACAATTCTGCTGCTCTCACTGCTCAATAACTTTTTTTAAGAGAAAAAGTGCATGAAATACTTTTTCATCACTTTCGTTTTGTAGACATAAGCTTTGTAAGGTATCAAATGAGGATCTTGCTTCCTTAACTGACACCTCTGCCAAAGGTTCTTTATACTTTCTAGGGCTCATAGCTAACACCAACTTTTAATATGCATACCAACAAAAGAGTAACAGTAACTGAATAACTACACACACCAATTCGTAAGAAGTGTGTGCGTCAAAAACTACATAATCAAAACAAAAACAAAGGCAAGTTTGAACTTGTCGCAAAATTTTTTCTCTGCAACTTTGAATTGTCGAGTGTTAGACGCTGATGAGTTCGAATTAACGCGTGGTTTTGTTAAATATCAATGATTTTTTCGTTCGAATTACCAAGTGTATGAAAATGTATTGATTTAGTTCGAAATATAAAGAGATTTCGTAGGGACCTCGTGATAACTTTGAATTATAGAGAGGTTCGAATTATCGCAGGTTTGAATTAACGAGAGTCGACTGTATTTACTTTATGGGGTCGCAAGTATTCCTTCCATCTGTTAAATACTTTTTACAAACACAGTACACGCAGTATACGCAGTAACCCCTCACTTACCTTCTGCCTAATACTTAAGAGTACTTAAGGACTTCTGTAATTTATTTTTGTTAACTAATATGAACACCAAAATTTAATCGAATCCGTTCGATTGCCCAAAACCGTCCAGTAAAAGCACTCAGCGAACTAATTAAATTCATATTGAGCTGTCAAGGAGCTGTCAAAGCTTGATTGTTTAGCAGATGATCACTACACAATAAATTCTGTTATCACAGCCTTAGACTCAAGTATTAGTTGGCTTCCTCACACCCGTTTCTGAGAATGATTTCTCCCCTGGCAACCCCCATATACACCCCCAGCAAAGAATTTTCCATAGGCTTCATTGTGGGCTGATACATTGTTGTGCTCGGCAATGTTTTTGTAATTGAATAAAATTAATTATTTCCCATTCCCAGATGATACTCAGTACTTTCGTTGTAATCGTTGTTATGGTGTGCGCAGCTGATAATTAAAAACTTAAATAGGCTGTTAAACTGAATTGACACAGTGACTCCGGGTAAGGGGTATACACCCGTATGTATAAATCTTAGCCGAATCCGATTCGATAGTGTTATCAGTGGGTTTTTTATGAGTTCGGGATCGATTCCTGTATCGCACAGCAGCCAGATGTTTGCGGTATACAGTCGCAATTCTAAAAATAAATCCAGCTAGAACCTAGAACTAACGTTTTGGCGTTAGCCAATTTTTAAGCTCAATTTTGCAAATCTTTGCAAATTTCCATTAATATCTAATCTTGACTTTTTTTCAATGGTTATGGATTTATTATTTATTGTAATCTTTTGAATAAAGATATTTTTCCGTTGAAAAATATTACTAAGTATCAAGCTCACGAATTTTCAGTTAGTGGGGCTATACTGTAATTCCGAATTGTTGACGGCGGATTCCAGACGCTTACAGAACGAGCGGTGCCAACACCAGCGTCGCTGTTATGTCACCGGCAGTCGCGAATGATAAGACTGAATCGGTGGATGAGGCCGCCTAGCGGAGTCCCCTTTCCCCCAAAAGTTACTCATGTACTCCTCAGACCCGTATCTGGAAATCAACTTATCAGCTTGCCAACAGTCAACACTACTCGACTGTAGCGCACATCGCGATGCCTTCCCAGCTCTATATCAGCGGGAGCTCGAGCCCCTTGGTCAGTCGTTGGCCAGTCGCAGAGACAAAACAAAGTGTTACTTAAGAGACAAACAGATTTAAAATCGCTCAACCATATACGAATTAAAAAATGATGAAAACTCCAGTAAACCAAAAGCGCCGCGTTTGCGTAATCGGAGGTAATATTCGAGTCCGCACAACAAAGGTGATAGAATTTTAGAGCGCGCTTTTCAAATTCCAGCGGGAACAGCGGGTCTGTGCGCCCTGAAGAACTCCCTGGAAGCAGGCCTGGATGCGGTGGCCTATGAGCGCGGGACCGAAATCGGAGGCACCTGGATTTTCTCCGAGGAGATGCCCAAGAACGAGTACGACGAGGTGCACAGCAGCATGTACGAGGGTCTACGGTAAGTGTTTAGTAGTTGATTGTGTATAAAGATGTCCGTTGTATGACTTTCTCTCTAGCACCAACCTGCCCAAGGAGGTCATGGGCTATCCAGACTACTCGTACCCCGACGACATCGACGAGTCCTTCATCACCTCCAACCAGGTTCTGCAATTCCTGCGCTCCTATGCGGAACACTTCAAGCTCAAGTCGCACATTAAGCTCCAGCACGAGGTGATAAGAGTGCGTCCTCGCTTGGACGACTGGGAGGTTGGTAGCGACGTCACTTATTTTCGAACCAGTTATTCGGTGTCTCAATCACTCCGACCTGTTTTTTCCCGCTTATACGGATCTTGCAATGCGACTGATGAAATACTGACGGATATTACGGTGGCCTTCCTTCGATCACTTGCAGGTCTACGTGTGGGACCACAGCACGGACACCTGCGACCCCGTCTACTACGACTTCGTGTACGTCTGCAATGGGCACTACACGGAACCGGACATACCGAACATTGAAGGAATCGATCTGTTCGAGGGCAAGAAGATGCACAGCCACCTGTATCGCAGGGCAGATAAGTTTAAAGGTGAGATAAGAAGACCAGTGGCCCTGGTCCTAAATCAATCTGGCCAAATCTCTAGACCTGACAACCATCGCCGTCTGGCCAGAGTCCCACTTCTGTTGTTACCCATAAAAATTGGAGCACCCTCGAAAGCAGATAATATTGTTGACGGCCTGGTGACAAAATAATAACAAGTGTTGTGGTTCTGTGCTAATTTTGAACGCGCTTTCCACGTGCTTCTCTAGTGATAGGAAGTGCTTTCCTAAAAGGATTTGATAAGAACAATTAAAAGCGTTTTAGTTTTGCATATTTTATACAATTTAGTTAGTTTTACTATGTCAGTTTTAGAATGGTGTATAACCATTAAACAGTAATGAAAGCCGTTTATTATATCGATTGAGATATCAAATACAAAAAACGCCATATACGCAGTGCCTCAAAACCCAACGAAGTTTGCCAAAATTTTGGAAATGGAAATAATCTAAAATTGATCGTAAAAAATTGCATTGTGTACATTTTGATCTATAATTTGTTTGCTCACAATTGACACAATTATTTAAAAACAATAAACAAATTGTGCAAATTAATTTTTAAATCTTATCGATATTGCAGACGAGACCGTATTGATCATTGGCGCGGGTCCCAGCGGAATGGACATCACCAACCACGTTCGCCTGGCCGCCAAGCGGGTGTTTCTGAGCCACCACCTGTCCACTACGCCGAATACAGGGTTCATGGGCAACGTCACACAGAAACCAGATGTGAAGCGCTTCACCAAGGATGGAGCCGTTTTCACGGACGGAAGCACGGAAAGATTCGACCACGTGATGTTCTGCACCGGCTACAAGTACACGTTCCCCTGTCTCAGCACTGATGTGGGCGTCCAGGTGATAGACAACTTCGTCCAGCCTCTGTGGAAGCACTGCATCAACATCAACCACCCGACCATGGCCTTCGTGGGCCTGCCCTTTAACGTGATCCCCACCCACATTTTCGACATGCAGGTGCGCTTCACGCTAAAGTTTTTCACGGGCCAGCGAGAGTTCCCCTCGCGGGAGCAGATGATCGCCGAACTGGAACAGGAGATCGGAGAGCGGTGGGGCTGTGGAGTCCACAACCACAAGAAGGCACATCAGATGGGCGAAAGACAGGTGATTATTCAGTGGTCTATTTCTATATCCGGAACTTATATCAGGAAGAAATACGTTACCATTATTTTAATTTGAATGCATTTAAATGCAATCTTTTCTGATATTTCATCTAGATTCATTTATCTATAGCATTCAAAAAAATCCGTTTTGATATTTCCGTGTCTATTTAAATAAAGTCTACAATAACGGGCTATATTCCAGAATTCTTAATTTTTGAAATGTGCTTAAAAGACAACGGATATATCAGAAGAGTACAGTACTTTCGTGTTTTACTAAAACTCTGTGCTTTTAGTTTGTGTACTACAATGAACTGGCAAGGCTCGCCGGGATCGAAAACATTAAACCAGTAATCCACAAGCTGATGAAGGACTGCGGCAAGAAATACATTTTTGAACTGGATTCGTACAGAAGTAACAAATATACAATCGTGGACGATGAAAATTTCTTGAAAAACGGGAAAGCTGCGGTTTAAAGATAATAGTTTCCTTCTTATACTATATGTTAGTCGAATAAGAATTACTTCTCCTAATAACCTGAGATTTTATGTTAACATTTGTATATCTCAGACATGCTCTGATTGTTAAGGTAAGTTGTTCAAGTCAGAAAAAATAAAATCGTAATATTCTAGACCAAAGTTGATCTTAAATTCTTGTTATAATTTTTAACTTAGCAAACTTAAGGCTTCCTTCAACTAAAAAACTTATCGTTTTTAGTCTGAAGCAACTTATGTTATATAGGTAAACGCAATGGCAATAGTTTTTATACCCTTGCAGAGCAAAGAAGTTTGCAGTCAGAAGTTTGCAACGCAGTGAAGGAGACACCTCAGACCCCTTAAAGTATATATATTCTTGATCAGTATCACGATCAGAATCGAAATACGTCTGTCCGTCAGTCTGTTTTTACGTAAACTAGTCTCTCAGTTGTTTTTGATCAGATCGACTTGATTTCTTCCATATGGCGTTCTCTAACCACTATTGAATTTCAGATTAAATTTTATCAAAATCGAATAACTCTATCATACAGCTGCCATAGGAATCGAAAAATATATATGTATCGGGTGTTTTTTTTAGAGGTATAGAACTTTAAGTTGCAATAAAACCACGATGGATTATTCGATTGACATGAATTTTTTTTATTCGAAAGATAATCTTGTGGCAATTCATTTTATATATAATTTCTGGCATATGAAAGCCACGGCTGGCTCGGATGTCGATCGATTTATTGAAAGACACGTTTGGTGACCGCCTAATTTCACGTTTTGGACCTGTGAATTGGCCTCCAAGATCTTGTGATTTAACACCGCTAGACTACTTTCTGTGGGGCTATGTAAATTCATTGGTCTATGCGGATAAGCCACAAACGCTTGACCATTTGGAAGACAACATTCGCCGTGTTATAGCCGATATACGGCCGCAAATGTTGGGAAAAAGTCATCGAAAATTGGACGTCCAGATTGGACTACATCTGAGCCAGCCGTGGCGGTCATATGCCAGAAATCATATATAAAATGAATTGCCACAAAATTATCTTTGGAATAAAAAAAATTCATGTCAATCGAATAATCCATCGTGGTTTTATTGCAACTTAAAGTTCTATACCTCTAAAAAAACACCCGATACATGTATAAATAATGGGAAAAAAAGTTATATTGCGTTGTTTTTAATCCCACGAGCATGATTTTCAAAATATGAAGTTTAACCCTTAAATCGAAAAAAAAATTTAATTGAAATCGGACAATTATAACATATAGCTGCCATAAGAAAGATCGAAAAATCTATATAAAAATAACGGAAATAAAATTATAACATCGTTGTTTTTCATCAGACAATCATGATTTTTGGAATATAGAGTTTTCTAACGACTCTTGAATTTCGAATCAAATATCATCAAAATCGAACGACGATATCATATAGCTGCCATATGAACAATAGTCGAAAATATGCAAAATGAATAGAAAAATCGACATAGCTTCCATGTTGCTTAGCCCTTATGTATTTTGACATATTTGACATATTTGATGACTGCAAGGGTGTATATGCTTCGGCTTGCCGAAGCTAGCTTCTTCCTTTCTTGCTTTTCTATCAGTTCGAAAACGTTTTTAAAATATTTTTAATCACATAATCCATAATTTTAAATAAATATTCAAAACCGAAGTTACGTCGATGTTTTTAATTGTTTCCCATGACAGCCATAAGACAGTCCTCTCATATTAAGTATTGCTGTTTTGCCAGCAATATCCAAGTAACATATGTTGGGCAACAAAAGCTTTTGCGTAACTTTTTTTAAATTGTTCCACAAAATTGTCCCGGTTGTTTACTTTACATTTTCTATTAATTTTTTATAGGTCGTTCCTCCCATGGTAGAATTATGCAAGGTAGTCTCGTCGGCTGCAAAATCGTTCGGGTTTTTTCCCCCTATCGACCCGAACCCATAGGAAAACACTCTCTCTCTCGCTCTAATTGTAGTGTCGATAGGGGGAAAAAAAAGCCGACGAGACTACCTTGTACTTATTATACCATGGTTCCTCCAATGGCAAAAAGTCTGTAGGTATGCATAAACTGAGGATTACTGCTACAGAAAAACAGAGAAAATTAAATGTTTAACATATTCAATGCCATGCAGCACACCTTATAGCTTTCATTTTAAGAATATGCTTTGAATTAAGACTTTTCAAGACTTTTTTTTAGATTTAAAAAGTTTATGGAGTTGACGATGTGTTCTTAACCGCATTGCAAACTTCAGACTTAAATTCTAGTTAAGTCTAGTGAGTTTTTTTTTTATTTTTGATTGTCTGCAAAACATATTTAATTTAAAAAGTGAAAACTATTATATCATTCTTACCTTAACTTTGTGGTTTTAAGAAAGTTGAAAAAAAGTTCTTTAATTTAAAAGAATTGGATATGGGTTGTTTTTCACATTTTATAGTGTCGTTATTACAGGTCTGTTTAATAATAATTTTTTTGTGGTCGGCGGCATCGTCTGATTCAGCTACTGGCTCAGCTCGTACATTATGTGTGAGAGCACTCCGCTGGCCTCCACATTGCTTAAGGCCACATTGGCCAGGTGGGGTTCGTACCGCTTCAGCGTCCTCTTGGCCGTGGACGAGTAGGTAACCAGGTTGCGTATAATCAGCGCCGCCGTCAGTCGAATGCTTTTAGTCACGGGGCCCTCGTTTTCATCCAACAGCTCCTTAGAGTTCGTATAATCTGTCGTGTGCCGGTTCATAGCTTGCATTGCAGCGCTGCCCACAACAGGAGTCCCTACAGCCGGAACCGCCGTTGGACCAGGACCGCTTCCCGCCAGTCGTTGGGCGTGTCCCTCGTTGCGAACTATGGTCACCGGAGGCTGCGTGGGCGCTACATTATGAATGCCCGTTGCCAAGCGACGTTGCACACTGGCGCGCAAGTTCTCCATGGTCAGATGACGGTCGATTAGATGCGTCATCAGCGAGTAGCGCTTGCGCGCCCTGTTGTCGCAAAACGTGGGTCCACTTCCCCACTGACAGTAAATGTCGGCGTCTGAATCCAGGTGGTCCGGACAGTGTACATTGCACACGTGGTACTTAAGCTCGTTGAGGGATTTAAACTTTCTGCGGGGACAGTTGCGCCAATCGCAGATGTACAACCAGTTCGCGTCGACGGGCACAGCGGAGGGTGCAGAACTGCCATTTGGAGCAGGTGCGGCATAGACGCTTTGGCTGACCACCAGGCTACTGCTGCTCGGAGCGGTGGTGACCACAGCTGGGGCGACGGATGGCTGAGCCACCACCTGGGGCTCCGCTGGCTTTGCTTCGATGGTTGCTGCCACAACCGCTGGCTCGCAGGTTGTTGTCGGCGTCGCCACTACTGTTTGGGTGACCGATGGCTTTAGACCTGGCACTTGGACAGGCTGCGGCTGCAAAGGCTTCTTGCCGAGGAGTGCGGTGTTCGCAGGGCTTCCCGGAGGTGCAACGGTCGCTACTTTTGGCTTGTTCGCTTCTGAAACCTAAAAAATAGTTAAAATTAATTTCGGGCTTCTATTTTCACTGGATTGCCACTTAAGACCCCTTGCAACTAGTATAACTATGAGCATAAATACTCTCTTAACGCATCACTCGGTAAAATATATCTTAATAAAATTAATTATAAATCTCGCAAAGTATAACAGCAACTAAAAATAAAAATTTCAAAACTTACTGCCGGCATGGTGATCTTCTGCTGTATGATAGATGGATGATGCTGCTGCTGCTGCTCCAACACGGTTCGGATGTGCTGTTGCTGCTGAAGAGCCACGCCCCCAACGGTTGCCGTGCTGGTGGGCGGCTGTGTGGTGATGATGGTCTGCGAGTTGAGCTGGCTCTGCTGCAGAGGGGCTGCCGTGGCCGGGGTCTGGGTGATGAGCGTTGTGTCCTTTATTCCACCGAGGAGCACCTGTCTCTTTTCGCCTGCACCCGGCCCAACTGCAGCGGGGGTCGGAGTGGAGGGCCCGGAGATGATGTGCTGCTGGATGATGGACTGGTGCTGCTGGAGCTGAGGAATAGGGAGAGCAGCGCCCGCCTTGGTGGCCACCAGGCGCTGCTGGGGTGCCAATTGGGGCGAAACAAGCTGAGGCTGCGGTTGTGGCTGGTGCAGCTTAATGGTTGCCGGGATCTGGTTCAGTTGCGACAGCAATGATGGGGACATTTGCCCAGCCCCCAAAGCCGGAACCGGTCGCTGAGGAGCGATAAATATCTGTTGCTGGGGTGTTGAAGCACGGGGCTGGGCCAGTTGCGGCGCTGTAGTCGTGGTGACTAAAACTTGCTGGCCCTGCGCCGTTGTCATGATCATTTTCTGCGTGCCCGCCACACTGGCGGCGGAGACGCCTCCCGGCTGCTGCAGAATGATTATGGTCTTGGTCTGTTGTTGCGGCGTTTGCGTGACCAGCAGGGTGGGTGGCGCCGATTGGGTGGACGGTGGGTTCGCCGGCTGCGTTTGCTGGGCTACCAAGTACGTTTGACCTTGCTGGTTGGTGGCCAGCACGTACTGCGTCTGCGGCGCAGGAGTCGTATCCATCGCAGTCTTAGGCTGCAAAATCACCGGCACCGTCTGCAATCCCTGATCCGTCTTTATGGTGGCCGTCGTGGCCAGTTTGAGTTGCGACGGCGGGGCTGAAGAAACCACACTACTGGCGGGAAAGACCAACTGACGCTGGGCCGGCTGTACTTTGGCCGGAATGAGTTGGAGCTGCTGCTGCTGTTGCTGTTGTTGTTGTGGCTGGGACTGCAGTTGGGGTTGCTCTTGACTTGACTTGGCCAGCGGTGGCACGTCGTCCAAGTCCTCATCCTCCAAGATCGATGCCGCCAGATCAGCATAAAGATTGGCTGCGTTCTTTGAGGGAGTCACCTGCGCCTCTTCCTTGCCGGCAGAAGAAGCGTTTGAGCTTGAACTGCTAGCGGCGGCATCCAATGCCAGACGCTTGCTCTGTTCTTCGTCGATGGTCAATTTGCGTTTGGCAGCAGCCGATGCGATGATGAGTGTGCGCCCACTGGCGTCCTTGGTAACCACATTTGCCCCACTCAGCGGGGCGAGAGGCGGTGGAGCCGAGTCCGTAATTGACTTCTTTTCGATGGCCATCTGGGGGTGGAGCGGCTTAATGGTGGTCTGGCCCACCTTCACCGGTGTGTGCTGCATGAGCGGATTGTTCACAAAGGCGCTGATGGCTGTCGAGGTTACCTTGATGGGTTGGGTGGCATTCGTGGACGAAGCAGTGGTTGCCACCAGGGCTGGAGGCTGCGGTGTCAGGGCCTGAGCCTTCTGCTTCTGTTGGCGCTCTGTGACCTTGTTGGCCAGTAGGCTTTTGATCAGCGAGGAGCTTGGAGGCGGTGTGCCGGTCGACGAAGCCGTTTCCTCAGTCACCATTTCCGATGGAACAGGATCACTCGCCGGTGGCTTGGGCAGAATGGGAGTTTCCTTCTTTACAGAAACAATACTAGCAGCGGGTCTTTGTTGCATAGCCAGCGGTTGGGCTCGCATTCGAATGCCTACATAGTACGTTCCTGGCAGCTCCGTCCCATCCATTTGCCGAACAATGACCGGTCCGACAGATTGGTTGAATATGAGCCGAACCAAACGAGGGAACTGCATGTGATTGACCACTGAAAGCTTGCCAGCCTTCTGACAATGAGACAAGTAGATTCTGTACAGCTCCGCCTGCTCCACGCGCAGATCATTGCCGACGCCAGCCCGCTCGTAAGTAGCTCCCAGCCAGGCCAGTGCATACTGTTCATCCTCGTGGGTGAAGCTCTGAGAGGCGGGCGGCAAAGTTGGGAGAGTCACGGTGGCAGCGATTGGTGGCAATTGCACCTGCGGTAGGCTGGGCATTGGCAGATGGACAGTTGGTAGACTCGGCACCGGCAGTCCGGTAACCGGGACTGTTACCACAGATTGCTGCTCACCCTGGGGTAGGAGCACCTGGGTCTGGGCGGGAGTGGGCGTGGGCAAAACGGATGGCGGCTTGACAGCAACCTGAAGGGATGTCGGAAGCGTTGTGATCGACGCGGCCGCTGCGGGAGCTGGCATGGTGGGCATGTTCTGAGTCAGCGAGGCGATCATATTGCCCGGCACAACCTCCACCACCCGCATAAGAATGCAACCGTCAGCGCCATACGTCTGTGCCTCCACTGTGATCAGGGCCACCAACTGGTCCATAAGACCCCGCACTTGCATGAGCATCGAACAGGGACGAGCGCCTAGCGAACTCAGAGCGTATACTGCCTCTAGGGTGAAGATCAGCAGCATGACGTCCGTGAGCGAGAGCAGCAGCATGGCACGTTGGTAAAAGTCCAAGCCAAGGCAACGGTTGATGTGTTGCGAATTTCCCTCCCGACCACAAAGCTTGTAGAGTATCTCCAGACAACTGATGATAACCGCCCGGTCGTTGGAGTCCACTCCCTCGCAGAGGGTGGCCAGCAGATTCCGCGACAGCTCGTCAGTTGCCGGATCGAGCAGCTCAAACTGATGAGCCAGGTTTCCCGCCGTCTCCAGCGCCTGGATGTGGATGTTGTCTATAGAGAGCGAAACATTTCGTTTTAAATGTAATTATAAGGTAATAAAACGTTACTTACTCCATCGCACGTTAGCGCCCATAACTAAATACCGCCACAATGTGCGGTTGGAGGCCAGGATCACGTGGTTTTCCTGGTGGAAACTGAGAGCGCGAACGAGCTGGACAATCTGGAGCACGCGCTGTCCCATACGCTCATCTGTGCCGTTGCTGCGCCGCAGGTTTAGAAAGTCCAACTCATCGCAGGCCGCCAGCAGTTCACTGCGAGCAGCAGAAATCTCACTATCCTCCTTGCTTATCAATCCGTTGTCCAACCAGGCCTGCTCATCCGTGTACAGTTCAAGGATCTGCGGCCTGTCGTGAAGCAAGTCGCGCCAGAAGCTGAGCTGCGAATGGTGGCGTACCTCGGCATAGCTGTGCTGGAACAGTTTTCGTATGGTAAAGTCTGCATAGACGCCTAGATGAGCCAGCAGGACATCCAGCAGTTTGGGACACTCGGACAACTGCAGAGTGTGCCGCACCTCGTTGGCCATCAGGGTGCACACATTAATGGCGAAGTCCTGCTCGTTGGGCAGCGGTGACAGTAGCGACAGAAGAAGCTTTTCATAGCTGCTGTGGCGGTGAAGTTGCGTAGACATTCTGTACTGACGCCTTCGCTCCACATTCACAGAGTGCTGGCGTTGGTTATAGGCCATTGGCACGGCAGGCAGCGTTGAATGTGCCGAGCCAAAGATACTGCCCAGCCCACCGCCGGCACCAGCCAAGAAGCGCGACCGCGATCGTCCTCCACCCATTTCCGCATTCTCGATGGCTGCCTCTAATGCTTCCATCTTGTCTGGATCCTCGCCAAAGAAGTTGAGACGCTCGTACTTGTCCAGATAGCGTCTGTATATGTGCTTGATGCCAGCGGTCCCGTTCACGCAACGCTCTCGGAGCGTCTCCATAGCGCTGTATACTTCATCCCACTCGTCCCGCATGTTCACCTTGTTAAAGCCACCACGTTCGGTGACCTCATTATACAGCTTATACAGGTCCACCTGCTTGCCACTAATCCTGGCCGGCTGCGTCAAGGGAGTGCTGTTTGAGCAGAGGCAAAAGTGGGTTAATAACTTAAAGTAGCCGGGTAGCCTGGCATCGTCTCACCCTCGTCGTTCGTGGAACTGCTGCAGATCCCTCCAAAATTCCTCCGGTGGCGACGCCGGCTTTTCCTCCACCTTCTCCGGGATGACCTGGAGCTGGCTAGGATTCCTGGCACGCAGTGGAGTTCCCGCCGGTGCAATCTTCACCAGCGTCTGCTGATCGCCCGGTAGAACGCCGCTGTTCGCGGCGGCAGCGGGCAGCGACTGCAGCAGCACCCGCACACTGTCGATTGTGGAGGCGCTCATTATCGATTATATTTGCCTGGTCTCGCGGATAGAGAACACTTAACACATGGTACTTTAGTTAGTAAGACACGCAACTGCAAATTAAAATTAGTTTAAAAACTCAACAAAAATTACAACGCGACGCTGACGCGCTACAGCAGAGTTGCAATCGCGAATAGGGTTGCCAGCATGCGCACTTACATCGATAGTTAGTTTGGCATATCGATGTTTTTAGCTTAAACATAAAATTGCTAAAAAAAAAAAAAAAAAAAATAACAAAAGCGCTGTTTCGCATGACTAAAAGCATTACGAGGAAATACTATTGATATCTTGTTTTTTATTGTTACAATATTCATCTTATTTGTGTCATACATACAAGAATTCAAACTGAAAAAATTTATTCGATCCGAGTAGTTGGAATAAATGATTTGTTTTTGTTTGTTTTATTTGTTTTAATGACTATCCATTTTTGTAATAAAATACTGAAAAACCAATTTATTGAACTTAATGTAATGTAATGTAAAATGTAGAACAATTTATGATTTCGTTATAATCGATATCCGCAATCATCGAATATTTATTATCGATTGCACACATGTGCGCTGAAACAAGCTTCGTTTTGTAGTTGGATAACATTTCGGTTGCCCAAAACAAAAGCTAAAAAGATTGGAAAAATGTCAGTCCGAGCGATGGGGGTCTTGGGCCAGGCATGCCGCTTCAGCCGCTTTGCTTTATTGAGTAAAAGCCAGCGATCCGCCCCAGCAGCCCTTAATCTCGCCTTGGGATCACTGCGATCGCCGGCCGGTAAGCTTCTGGAGTTGCCTTCTAGATGACAAAAGATAACTCAAAGTTTACATAACATCCAACGATCCATTTCCAGCGCTTTCGCTTTGTCGCTTCTCCACGGAGACCAAGAAAGCCTCAGAGTCGGTGGTGGACAAGCACGAGTTCCAAGCGGAGACCCGCCAGCTGCTCGATATCGTGGCCCGATCCCTGTACTCAGACCATGAGGTGTTCGTCCGCGAGCTTATCTCCAATGCCAGCGATGCGCTTGAAAAGTTCCGGTATACCTCGCTCAGTGCTGGGGGCGAGAATCTGGCTGGCAAGGATCGGCCCCTGGAGATTCGCATCACCACCGACAAGCCTTTGATGCAGCTGATCATCCAGGACACTGGGATTGGCATGACCAAAGAGGAACTGGTCAACAACCTGGGCACCATTGCGCGCAGCGGCTCCAAGCAATTCCTTGAGCAGATGAAGGGCGACCAACAGGCGGCCACATCGCAGGCTTCCTCCAACATCATCGGCCAGTTCGGCGTGGGTTTCTACTCGTCCTTTATCGTTGCCAACAAGGTGGAGGTGTACACGAGGGCGGCCACGCCCAATGCCCCCGGTTTAAAGTGGTCCACAGACGGCAGCGGGTCCTATGAAATCGCAGAGGTGCCGGACGTTGAGCTGGGCACGCGGATTGTTTTGCACCTTAAGACCGAATGCCGGGAGTACGCCGATGAGGAGCGGATCCAGGCCGTGATCAAGAAGTACAGCAACTTTGTGGGCTCGCCCATATTGCTGAACGGCAAGCAGGCCAACGAGATCAAACCTCTATGGCTGCTTGATCCGCAAAGCATCAGCAAGGAGCAGCACCACGACTTCTACCGCTTCATTAGCAATAGCTTTGATGTTCCGCGTTTCACGCTGCACTACAACGCCGATGTGCCCTTGAGCATCCACGCTCTGCTATACTTTCCCGAGGGCAAACCGGGGTTATTCGAGATGTCTCGGGACGGAAACACCGGCGTTGCCTTGTATACGCGCAAGGTGCTTATACAGTCGAAGACTGAGCACCTTTTGCCTAAGTGGCTACGCTTCGTGAAGGGGGTCGTCGACTCTGAGGACATTCCGCTTAACCTGAGCCGCGAGCTGCTTCAAAACAGCAGTCTGATCCGCAAGCTTTCCAGCGTGATTACCACCCGCGTTATCCGTTTCTTGCAAGAGCGCTCCAAGAAGCAGCCAGAGGATTACGAAGCCTTTTACCGCGACTACGGGCTTTTCCTGAAAGAGGGCATTGTAACTTCTAACGATGCCAACGAAAAGGAGGAAATTGCAAAGTTACTGCGATTTGAGTCCTCCAAGTCGGAGACCTCCAGTGGCCGCATGTCACTGGAGGAGTACTACAACGCGGTTCCTGCTGAGCAGCAAAATATATACTACTTGGCAGCACCCAACCGCGTCCTGGCCGAGTCGTCGCCCTACTACGAGAGTCTGAAAAAGCGCAACGAGCTGGTGCTTTTCTGTTATGAGCCGTACGACGAGCTGGTGCTCATGCAACTGGGCAAGTTCAAGAGCAAAAAACTCGTGTCCGTCGAGAAAGAGATGCGCGAAGAGTCCAAGGAAACAGCGACGGCCACCGACTTTGGCGAGGGAAGCCTGCTGCGCTCGGAGTTGGACAACCTTATTCCCTGGCTGGAGGAGGAGCTGAAGGGACAGGTAATCAAGGTTAAGGCCACTTCCCGGCTGGACACTCACCCTTGTGTTATCACCGTGGAGGAGATGGCAGCCGCCCGCCACTTTATCCGCACACAGAGTCACCAGGTTCCGGAACAAAACCGATTTGCCCTTCTTCAGCCGGAGCTGGAGATCAACCCAAAGTAAGTAGGGCTTTTTCCCTGGCGCCTATTACTTTCACAACCGATCTAATCCCAAATAGGCACGCCATCATCAAGAAGCTGAACAAGCTGCGCGAGAGCGACAAGGAGCTAGCACAATTGATCGCAAAGCAGCTCTTCGCAAACGCGATGGTGGGCGCCGGACTGGCGGAGGATCCTCGAATGCTGCTGACCAACATGAATGCACTGCTTTCGCGAGCTCTGGAGAAATACTAGGATGGGCCGCCAGTTGTGCATTGTAAATCTACAGACTATGTAATATTAATTTGTAAAATTTAAAATAATATGTTGAAATAGTTATAAAAAGTATTTAAAGATGTTTTTATGTCAATAGGATCTACTAAGATGAGCTATCATTTGATCCCATGTTATGCTTTAGTTTCAATAACATGTTTCTTTGATTCTGCATTGAACCGGTTTTTAAAATATGTATAAGAAACCGAAAATCGTGCTAAGATGAAAAATTTTTTACATTGAATTCAGCCGGAATACGTATAAAGACCTCCGCATGATCTCAGCGAAGAACTGTCTTTTTCCCCGACTGAGTAATTTGTAGTTATATTTTCATACACAAATTTTAAGTTAATCAAGATGAAAAACCAAGAAGTATTCGCCAAACATTCAACCCTTTTTTATTAACTTTTTATTATTATATTATATACAAGAAAAGAAGCTTATATACATATTTCAAACAAAATACATAAACATCGAAGTTATGTCGTTTTTTCTATTTTTTTTCAATTCTATATTTTCTATTCCGTTTTTAATGAAATTTAATTTGAAATTCAAGAAAACTCTTTGTTCCAAAAATGAGGCTTGTCTGATAACACTGTGCGACAAAAAAATGTTTAAGTTGATTTTTTCTTATTTTTCACTTCTACTAGTCAAAATAAGAATATAAGTTTTTGGATTTGTTAATATCAATAGCCAATCAGCTTCTACGCACACTCAAATGTCCCAAAAACGCGTGTTTTTGCATATTTCACAGCCTTATAATCACATATTGGGAAAATATTTTTTCACCGTTATAAGCGTTTTATGCAAGTTCAATATCTATTAATTAAAATGTATTAAGCAAATATACCGTTAGGCTTTTACCACAATGCTTTAAAATTTTTTTCCCCCAGCTCTATACTCTGGGCGACTACGTATGGAACTTGTTACGCGAGGATACCTCTGAAAAAGCCAAAAAAATCAGAAAAAAATTTCACTTTAAAAAAAATAATAGTTTATTGGAAGTAAAAAAAAAAAAAATATTTTGTGTTAAATATTTTCATAATAATAATTTCATAAAATTTATCATAAAAAAAGAAATCCTATCACTTAGAAGGTGGCATAGATATTTTTGTGCATAATTTATGCATCTTAACCGAAAACAATCAAAAAAGTAACTTAAACAAACATTTCGTTAAATTTTGTCGCACAGTGTAATAAACAACGATAATATCATTATTATAAGCTTGCAGAGGGTATCATAATTTCAGTCAGAAGTTTGCAACGCATAGAAGGAGACATACAGTATATATATCGGATAACTATATCATATAGCTGCCATAGTAAAATATATACGTATATATTAATAATGGCAAAAAATTATCACGTCGTTTTTTTTTATCCCTCGGGAATGATTTTGGGTTTTAGGACTTGTAGAATTAATAAAAGTATAATTAATTTTTTAAATATCAAAGCTCTATAAAAAATGCTAAATTGTTTTTGTTAATTATGTATGTACAGTAGAATCCGGTTATAGCGACTTCCAAGGGACCGGCGAGTTTTCGTCGTTATACCCGGAAGACGCACTAAGCAAAAGGATATAAGTGTAAAAGTCTGTCTGGAGACCAATCAAGCCATCGAGTTTTCGTCGCAATACCCGGACGGACACTATAAACGGAGTCGTTATAACAGGATTCTACTGTATAAGGTAATTTGACGTATTTTTAAGATAGTTATGAGGCGTGAAGGAAACCGTGTCGTTTATGGGCGATAGCCAACAGAAAATAACGGAAGAACCAGAATACCGAGAACAGGGAATAATATGTATTTTTAATTTTTTCGGTTCAGGTATAATTTAAATTTGTTTGTTATTAAAATTTATTTTGGATGTTAAACTTATAAAAACATAAGTTAATATGTATAAAAGAAAACCAAGTAAGTAAAATTACACTTAAAAAAAATTAAAAATGATTTATTTAGTTGGCAATTATTTATTTAGTCAAAAACACACATTAATACAAACAGAGTTAAGAGGAGTATTAAAAAGTATTAATTTTGAAATTGTTTTGTATTTCTTTTACTTTTGAGCGCTAACCAAATGTTTCTTTACATATGTAAGTACAGAATTTCCCCTGCGGCTGTCATACAAGTTATGCTATACCCAGTCACTAATTCCATTTGTATTCTATATACATTTCATGTAGAACTGCGTTTTGTACAAATGTAGATAAAAAAAAATTCGAGGTGCAAACCGATTCTGGAAGGTAGAAGAATAACTTTCGGGAAAATTCTTGAAAGAATTAACGGAACGTATTTTTGGGAAAAGCCGTTTTGTCGCCTGGCAACACTTAAGTAATCGATTCTTAAATGCGAAATCGATGTATCTAAAATCGTTGTTAACATCGATTTTTTTGCAGCCCTGCACCAATCCGCCCCCGTGACTAAAGTTTATAAAAGCAAAGCAGAGTATCTCGCTGGTGTTCAGTGTCCGATCCGCGCTTTTAAGCAGCAACCAGCAGTAACCCGAAGAGGCCAGCCACAGAGCAGCGAATTGCTTTAAATTAGATTTCTAATCACGTGAGTGAAAAAGCAGTCGAAAGATAGGCGGTCATGTGAGGCCCAGCGGAAGAGTGTCTTGCCTGAGATAAAACATGCTGCTGCGGCGACTTTCATTCAAATCGAGTTTAATCACCGAAAAATGGTACAATTTTTTCTGCCACGACATACACACACACACAAGCAAGCCCCTGACAATGGGATTGTTTGTCGGTGTGCGTTTTGTGCAGAGGAAGAGAAACGAGCACGAGGAAAGGCTCTTCAGGACTTATAAAAACGTCAATGTTAAACTTAGCAATATTCAAGAAAACAAAAGTTTTTCAGCAACTTCCATGTGATTGTGTGTGCCTGTGTAATTTTCCAGACCGTTGTCATTGCCAATTGGACTTACTTTCTGTTCATGTGAGCCCGTTCTGTCATGCGCTCACTCTCTCACGCATACAAACACACAACATGACACATACAAATCACTCTTTAGCAAAAGCCAATATCCGACGAGTGGCCTCTCGCTCGATCTCTCGTGTGGCTCTTCTTCTCTCTTTCTCTCTCTCCCAGTTTGGTATTTGCGACTCGTTCACGATTAAAAAGTATATTTAAGTATATTTCGTGAGCGGTCACTCGCACTTCGTCGTCGCAGCAGCATTGGTCGCAGAGCAGCGTAAAATATCCACGTATATAGTCCATATATTGTACATATAATAAAAATACTTTGTTTCGACGCATACATATACCGAGCGCGCATAACATTCGGCCGTGCAAAACGCCGAGCAAAAACCACAGTGCATTCAGCTGAAAATCGAACTAAAATCTCGCCTTTTTCGATCATTTGTAGCTTAAAAAACACACAACAAACAAAGCAAAATGTCTTCTGAAGTGAGCAGCGACAACCCAATCTATGGCCCCTTCTTCGGAGTTATGGGCGCCGCCTCCGCCATCATCTTCTCGGGTAAGTTCAAAATCGAGCCTAGAATTAAGGATGCCATGCCCATGCTGTGAAAAATCGAACATTTTGTGTGGCGTAAATGGAGGAAGAAGAAGAGCGGAAGCCAGCGTGTGGGTGTGCGTTTTTTTTGTAGGTGGTAGTAACGCGAAAAAGCGGCAAGTGTAGAAAAAATGGTATAGGGACGTGGGTCCGCTTGTTTGCGCGTGACCATTGGAAAATGTAACATGCTTTAAACAGGCAGTCACTTTTCAAATAGAAAATATCGCCTTTTATTTACAACTTGTAGCATAAGCAATTTAAATTACGCTTATTTCGCAGTGGCCAAGTTGAATAAAAGAAATTTTGTCTTTTCAGCATGCTAAAAACGGCATTACTCATACACACACACACACTGCTGAGCAGAGCGAGAGCCCAATCGCTCTCCTGTTCTCTTGAGCGGTGCGCATTCTCGCACTTGGTGGCATTGAGCGCGTGTGTGTGAGTCCGAGAACAGTTACTGTTTTTAGTGAAGTTTATGAAGCGCGCTTTCCCTTTCTCGCAACAGTCACAAGACCGAAGTGTTGCCATATTAAAGTTTTTTCTTTTTATCTTATTGGTTAGAGCAATAGATTAGAAACCTTATAGAAAACGTGAGAATCCCGGCTTTGTAGCGAAAAATTACATATTTTTTCCTTGTGTCCCAGAAGTGGCATACCTTATATTTGGTAGTAAAAGTAGAGGGCACATGCTTAAAAAAAAAAAAATTAAACATGGCTTAAATTCGAAATGGTATCTTTTGCACTATTTACAAATAGCCAAATAAGCCGAAAACCTTTAACGCTCTATTGTCAGGCTTTGGTAATCACATGTCCAAATCGTTAACTGCATGATCAATCGAGTTTTAACTCGCATCACATGGCTAGCTGACGATCGTTTTCAGTGGCTTATCATAGCCACTCATTCGCAGTTACCCCCGCTGATAAGTGGCTTATTTACCAATTGACTTGGCCAAGATAAGATAGCAAGCTTCCAAGCAAGTTTCGCAAGAACTTTTGGCTTTCTATGAGAAAAATAGCAGCGAGCACGCGCTGCCGTTTAGGAGAGCCAAGTTTGGGCTACACCTCACTACTAATTTCAACCCATTTGTGACGCAATTCTTATGTCATTGCCTGTAACTTGTCTTGTGATTCGCGCCTGACCCCCCTACTAGTACTCAGTTTTGATAGTCGAGAAGGTTTTCTGTCGTGTTTACTTGGCCCATTATCATTACCCGATGAGTACAAAGTTATCTGAGTTTATAACAGCTTGTGCAACTAGAGTCAACAACATAAGTAAATTTCCAGCTTTTATCAAGAGCTGATCTGGCAACGCTGTGTCGCGATCACAAGAGAGTTTGAGTTGCTTACTCTCCCGCGCTTGTTCTCTCTTACAGCTGGCAACTGCAGTTATAAATTTTATTTTCGCTGACAAATACACTGACTCATTGCACTGAGAACAATGGGCGTTGCTATGAGCCGCGGATTATCAGCTGAAATTGCCGCTTGGAATGCTGGCATGGCCCACATCCTCTTCTCGTACTGGGTTAAAAATACCCAACTTGCCACGAAAATCCTTCACACAATGGCATTCAGCTCCAGCATACTTGAGCACGCACACTCTGGCGCATTTGCTTGCGCAACCGCAGTAGCGGATATAGTAGTAGATATACAGAGAATAGTAGTAGGCTAGTTAATTATGTAAAATTGGTTATGCTAACGCATAATTTGTAGTCACATGTGACTGTTTTACATCATGTTAGAAAATATCTCTGCTGTAATCCCGACTTGAGAACGAACACAATTAAGCAAATTAAATTGGGTGATGTTGTATGGGTAGCGCATGCCTTTAGGTCGTATTGCTTTTTAATCAATGAACGAACGGTTTTCTGTTCACGACCTGCAGGTACAGCCTGGAATTGACTGGCTTTATCTTATCTTATATTCCCGATTTCCGTCCGAATTCCTGGCGCATGTAAAAAGATTATGAAAAGAAACAGACACCTGCAGCGCTTATTTGTCTATAGTGCATTTCTTTTCGAGTTTAACTAGGTTCGAACGATTTGCCTTTATTTTCATCGCTCTCAGTCGGTGTTCTTTTTTTTTTTTTTTTTTTTTTTTTTTTTTGCTCACTCAACTGTGACGGCTACAATTTGTTTTTGTTTAGTTGGTTTTTTTTTCCGCTGATGCTCTGTTTTGAGAGACTCTCGCTATCTCCCCCATTTTATAATTATCTTTGAATGTGCTGGCAGTTGTTGTTGATTCTTATTCTTATTATGTTGTAGCTTCTTCTTGCCGATTCCCCGCTTTTTTTTTTTATTTGTTATTTTCAACGCCCACAGAATTGTCTGCGGTGCCGTCTGTCGCTTGATAAATGCCATGTTCTCTTATATGTATGTGTGTGCGATTGTTTGAAATGCACAGCAGCAGAAGGAACAGTTAAAAGGCGAAACAAGTCAATGCCATTTGAGCTTTTTCAGTTATTATTTGTGAATTTAAATGCGGCGCCAATACAGCTGAAAAAGCGTCAATGCCACAGCACAATATAGAGATAGTCGTGGTGTGTACACACTGCTACACCTGCCAGCTGCACGCATGATTTTTGTATGCAGAGAAGAAAAAGTGTCAAAATGTTTCTTCACATTAAATAAATCTTGATTAGTAATAAATGTTTATGGAATACCAAATAAAATGATTTTGCCTGGACTTAAATCTGTTGATCTACCTTATAAACGGCGAAATGTCTTATTGTGTAACAACCCGAGGAAAGTACTAGGTCATTAGCCGAAGTCCCTAGTCCCCATCAATGAATTTCGGCTACATTAATGTCATTCGAAAAAATGCGGGCCACGCATTGTAGTATTTCTATGCTTGCGAATTGAGAGATTGTTGCGAAGTGTGCGTGCTTTTGTGACGACAGCCTCGACCTCATAGATTTCTGTGTTTGTGCTAGACGCGTGGATATCTCTTGTTGCTATAAGAAAGTGCTTATTCAAGTTCTTTCTGGTTTTTTTCATTACCATTTTCCACCATTTTCCTGTTTAGTGACGTAGGCAGCCGTCATTGAGCAAAAACCAACCTACTGATAGGTTTATTCCATTTAGAAGATTTAGAGCAATTATATTGAATTCCAGAAGCAAGTTCCGTTTCCATACATAAAATAACAGTCTTATAATAATTAATATCTGATCACATGATGGGGGTTATTTGCTCTCCCGCTCAGACAACTTGAATACACCCATATACTTTATGTATGAGAGTGTGTTTAGTTGGTTGTGTGTCGGACTTAATTCGATTTATCAGCCCTCTCACACATACTTATGTACAAACAAACCGTTGACCGTCATTTAAAACTGGTTTTGTACTTCAATTAATACCCCATCAATTCACACAATATGTAAAACCTCTCGCCACTGGGTTTACCTGCTCAATCGACACCGTCCTGATTCACCTTCCCCTCTTCAACCGTTACCTGTTGTATAAACATTAGCTTAGCCTTATCAAAATTTGCCTGCCTTTGCGAGAGAGCAGCAATAAAACTCTCCGATTTGTGGGGAGAAACTTTTTTTTTTATTTAGCTCTCCAGCAGAAACTCAACTCTGAGTGATGAGTGGCAGTTTTGCGGGTGGGGACTTTGGGGGTTTTTTCATCAAACAACTTCGGTCATAGGCGATCATGTGACTGCTAGCTTTTACGCACGCGGCCAAATTTTTAGGAATGGAAAGCTAAACGCTACTGGTTGACTGGTTGCTAAAAAAGTAAAAAGTTCTTTATGAAATTATACATTATTATTACCTTCATAAAACCTTCCATACAAAATATAGAAAACCACATTTCATGATTATTTTTACCGCAATAATGTGAACCGATTGGTTTTATAGATGTTAAGTCAGTATTAAAGTATTAGACAACTAGAACGCGTACTTGTCACGCAACTATGTTCGATAATGTTGGCAAATGGTTATAAATCTACCGATTTTAGATTTCATCTCATTATTTTCTCTTTCAATCATTTTACAGCTCTGGGCGCTGCTTATGGCACTGCTAAGTCTGGTACCGGTATTGCTGCCATGTCGGTGATGCGTCCTGAACTGATCATGAAATCCATCATTCCTGTGGTCATGGCGGGTATCATTGCCATTTACGGCCTGGTGGTGGCTGTGCTCATTGCCGGCGCGCTGGAAGAGCCTTCAAAGTACTCACTATACAGGTAAATATCAGCTGACTGCCCCATTTGATTCCCCTTACTAACTGTGCTGATCTGCAGGGGCTTCATTCACTTGGGAGCCGGTTTGGCGGTGGGCTTCTCTGGCCTGGCAGCCGGTTTTGCGATCGGTATCGTGGGAGATGCCGGTGTCCGTGGAACAGCACAGCAGCCCAGGTTGTTCGTCGGCATGATCCTGATTCTCATCTTCGCCGAGGTGTTGGGTCTCTACGGCTTGATTGTGGCCATTTACCTGTACACGAAATAAATCAATCAATGCAAACACACAACAAATAGACAAACGACGCCCAGCAATCAACAGCAGCCACAACAGCAGCAGCTTAAGAGGAGCAGGTAAAATTGTGTTTAACCAGCAAGCAGAAAGCAATGTGCGACTTTCAACATGCCACATTAAGCAAAGCAGTGCATGTGCGGGGCAACCCTGGCAGAGCCGTTTGTACATAGCAAGAACAACCAAAACCAGTCCTGCCGGGCTGCAGGATATTCGTCAAGCACTGACCATTGGTGGTCGTCAATTGCACCTGTTGCTCAGTTCACCTCGATTCGCTGGCGCGTGGTTTAGCTTAGTTATTTTCCGTTCAAAATCAGTCTTAAACACGAGGAAAACAATTTGCAGTTAAGTTCATAAAGTTGTAATAATTATGATTTTTGCTATATCAAGAAATCCTTCTCTTTTACTTATTATTTTTGCGCTCCACAATTTTGTGTGCTCTTTGTTATTTGTTTTTTCCATTATTATTATTAAATAATGTTTAGTGTATATGTAAAGTTCGTTAAACAAAAGAAAAAATTGTAAAGAAATCAACAACAATTGTCAGAAGAAACTTTGTACATTTGCATTGAGCCTGACGCGGCTGCAACAAAATCAGATCAACAAATTTAGCGAAAGGGCCAAATACCAACAAACAAGCAGCTACAACACCATCAATGCTACCGCCCGCTTTCATCAGGCGCAACAACATTCGCTAACCGCTGTTTGGGCGCGTCCCGCCCCCGAAAGCAGAGGGCGGAATGGAAGCCCACTACAGCGATCATGGAAGAGTTGTTGCCAGAAGGTTGGGCGGTGAGCGGACGCTTGGCAATACTTTAACGTCAACTGCGAAAACCAACTACATGCAATCATTCACACACACACACACACAAAACCAACACACACACATACAAAATGTAACTAAGTCCTATGTTTATTTTTAATTATTGTTCAATTCTAAGAATAATATATTAAAAATTAATAATAATAAATTATATATATGATTATGATTTTTTGTGATAAGAAAAAGATGGTAATACAAACAATTACGGTATTGATATACATAATATATACAAAATATATATATTTAAACGAGAACAAGAAATCATAAACAATTATACATATTAACATGAGAAAGTTGTTATAAAACGTACGAAACAAATCAAGTGAATGAATGTAATGCGACAAACTGAGAAAAACAAAATACTGCAAAACAACAACCACAACACACAATTTTTCCGCTGTTATTGTATAGTAAAAAATATTATATATATAAAATATATATTATGTATAAAATATTAACAAGAAATTGTAGTAGCAAAATTATAAAGCAACAAACAAGAATACCAACAACAAAAGTCGTGCAAGCAGAACCCAAAAAAGTGTAGAAGAATGTTGCACATGAAACTCAAACCAACAACAATTGCATGAGCAACACGAAGTCTACGACAAAAATCCTAAAAAAAAAATTGTAAAATCCCAACAAATTAGAAGTTATAAGCAGCAACCTAAAACCTAACCCTACAAGATCAGATCAACATGTATAGTGGCCTTAGCCAAATAACAACATCAATTTGTAAGGGAGGCCCGTCAAGCGGAACGATCCCGTCCCGAGAAACTGGCACATTCCACTGCCCGTTGGGCGCCGATGCATTCGTGATGCTGAGAATGCGGAGGAGTTCAACCTGTGCGGTGGCGCCATCTTCCCCGAGTCGAGCTTGCTCCGCCTGCGGCCGTCTCCCGATCCCCACAAGAATGCGACCACAGAACACAATGCACAAAAGACAAAACTTGTGCAAGAGCGATTCGGTTGATAGTTCAAGGATCCTTAACCCAGAGGTTCTATAAGAATTATGCAAGTGGTAACGCGATCCGATTGTGACATGAATTTATATTGCTATTTGTTTAAGTTGCATGCACCAACAACACTTATCTATACATGTATTCAATGGCAAGGTTTTAGTAACTGTAACTGTGTATTCGAAACATATAAAGCAAGCAAACAACCATCAACAACAACAGACATTGTATGAAATAAATTGTAATTTCTAATTTCCAAAAAAATATTATATTCTCATTATTTGGGTGGGCTTATAGGGGCTAGAGAGAGTGAGTAACCTTGCCGCTTAGGTTACTGTTATTGTTTATATCAATCTATCACAATGTTTTAAAACTTTTTGATTATTTTACTTTGTTTAATATTGCTACATTGCAAAGCAAAATCAGTAAATCTTTGTTTTTATTTATGTTTCAATATGCTATTCGGGCTTTCCATTAAAAACGTATTACAAATCGATCAACAAAGTGTTTACAGTATTAAGTTTATTTAATATGATTCGTTGTCAGTAATCATAATGTCATTCGTGTGGCTGGTGCTGTTGGGCGTTAGCTGTTTCACTTTGGTAAGCTTTATAACATAGTTTGACCCCTAACTAAATTCCTTTGTCTCGCAAGGCGGAGTCCCAGTTGGTTTACAAGCTCAACAAAATCGAGTGTCTGGTAAATAAGACGCGGGTGAAAAACGTGTCTTGCCATGTGAAGGCGATCAGTTGGAATATGGCAGTGGTGAACATGGATTGCTTTATGATTTTCCCTCTGCTTAACCCAGATGTAACATTCATTTTAGTTCTTCATGCATAAATCCGCAGTAAAATCCATTTTCTAGGTTCGGGTGCAGGTTTTTGTGAAGGACTACAGCAACCAGTATAAGCCATTCTTGGTTGATGTGACCGTCAAAATGTGCGACGTGATCGAAAAAAGGAACTTTATTCCCTATGGTGTTATTATCTGGAAATTATTTAAGCGTTTCACGAATGTTAACCATTCCTGCCCCTTTTCAGTATTTTTACATTTTTTGAAATTTGTTTTGTGCTTGAGTGATTATCATTATCTTCCGACTTCAGGGTCAACTAACTGCCCGAAATGGGTATCTGGAGTCCAGCCTTATTCCGCCGTTCCCCCATGGGACCTACCAAATCAGCTTAATAGTCGTGGATTCGAACTCCACCACTAAGGAATACGTGGGTACTATGAAATTCTACCTGCAAGCCATGGAACTAATAAAGAGCAAAAAGCTGCCCAGGACCTAAAGTAATACGAAATGGTGTAGATTTATATAGAATAATTCTATAATTTGAAGAAGATTCTAAGTACATACAAAATACAAGAAACAATTTTAATGGGGGTAACAACTTTTTAAAACTTCAAATGCTGCGTTTTAATCACTGTAGTAAGCTGCAAGTCTCAAAATCTACTTGACTGAAACGCCTATCAGGCTGGTGTTCGGGAAAGCCGGCGTTGCAAATTTTGACGCCAATCGCTAAATAGTATTTGTCACTAAAATGCAAATGAGAATTTTTCAGTCAGTTGATCTAAAATTTCTTTTGCTGCATTTTTATTAGTCGAATCTTTATGTCAAGTCGCAATATTCCAACTCTTATTGTATCCAAGATATCGACGTTCAAGAAGACAGATATGCGGACAAGTCTTTAAATTGAGCATTTCCATTTTTGAAAATCACATTCACCATATCATCGTGACTGTTGTAACAGAAATACTTGCCCGTAAAAGAAAGCTTAGCACAGCAGCAGACATACTAACATGTGATAGCTTCCGAGCTAAAAAGGAACCAGAACAAGCAATATTTTAATGCTTATGTTTCCCTAGATCTTGACGTTTTCACAGAAGGACAGATAAACAGATCGAATAATCGTCTGATGATCAAGACAAAATATATAGACTCATAGGGTCGTTAGTGGTTCCTTCCCAAGTCTACCAATAACCCACTAAATGTTGTGAATTTCAAAAAGCAGTAGATGACATGTTTTTTAACTTATTTATGATATTAAAATTCCCATTTGTATTTTTTTTATTTGCAGACTTTGGCTTTACAGCGTTAGGAAACGATTATTTGGTTTTTATTAAAGTTGTTTTTAAAAATTTTTTGTGTCCATCGAAATTGTTTATCTGAGTAACGGGAAGCAAATATGCAACTCCGGTAAAAATTCTAACTTTTCGAAGCGAGCTTCCTAAAACTTTTTTTTTATACCCTTGCAGAGCAAAGGGTATTATAATTTTGGCCAGAAGTTTGCCACGCAGTGAAGGATACACCTCAGACCCCATGAAGTATATATATTCTTGATCAGCATCACTAACATATCTGAATCGAAATACGTCTGTCTGTCTGTCCGTCTGTCCTCCTGTCCGTTTCTGCCCAAACTAGTCTCTCAGTTTTAAAGCTATCTTGCTGAAACTTTCCCAAAAGGTGTATAGCTATTGCACGCAGTATATAAGTCGGAACGGGCCGGATCGGCCGACTATATCGGATAGCTCCCGTACGTGAGATTGAAATAAAAAATTCTAACGCCCTTGTTTTTGATCAAATCGACTTGATTTCTTCTAGATGGAGTTTTTTTTAACCACTGTTGAATTTTGTGTAAAATTTTATCAAAATCGGATAACTCCACCATATAGTTGCCATACAAAAGATCAAAAAATATATATATAAATAATGAAAAACAAGAAAGGAAGCTAGCTTCGGCAAGCCGAAGCTTATATACCCTTGCAGTCATCAAATATGTCGAACAAAATGCATAAAGGCTAAACAACATCGAAGCTATAACGATTTTTCTATTTATTTTCCATATTTCCGACTATAGATCATATGGGAGCTATATGATATAGTTGTCCGATTTTGATCAAACTTAATTCGTAGTTTAAGAGTCGTAAGAAAACTCTATATTTCAAAAATCATACTTGTCTGAAGAAAAACCACGATGTTATAATTTTACTTCCGTTATTTCTATATAGATTTTTCGATCTTTTCTATGACAGCTATAAGATATAGTTGTCCGATTTGTATGAAACTTTTTTCTCAATACAAGAGTTGTCAAAAAATCATGCTCATGGAATAAAAAACAACGATGTTATCAATTTATTTCCATTAATTCTACATATATATGTATGTATATTTTTTGATCTCTCCTATGGCAGCTATACGATAGAGTTATCCGATTTTGATTAAATTTAATCCGAAACTCAATAGTAGTTAGAAAACGCTATCTGGAAGAATTCAAGTCGATATGATCAAAAACAACAGAATTTTTTATTTCATTCTCTCGTATTGGAGCTATCCGATATAGTCGGCCGATTCGGCTCGTTCCGACTTATATACTGCGTGCAATAGCTATACACCTTTTGGGAAAGTTTCAGCAAGATAGCTTTAAAACTGAGAGACTAGTTTGAAGAGAAACAGACGGACAGACGTACAGACGTATTCTGATTCTAATCGTGATGCTGATCAAGAATATATATACTTCATGGGGTCTGAGGTGTCTCCTTCACTGCGTTGCAAACTTCTGACTGAAATTATAATACCCTTTTGTTCTGCAAGGGTATAAAAATGCTAACGTCGTTGTTTTTAATCCCACGAGCATGATTTTTCTAACATGGAGTTTTTTAATAACCCTGGAATCGAGATAAAATTTCATTAAAATCCGACAACGTTATCATATAGCGGTCATAGGAAAGATCGAAAAATATATATAGAAATACGGGAAATAAAATTATAACATCGTTGTTTTTCATCAGACAATATAGAGTTTTCTAACTGCTCTTGAATTGCATATTAAATTTCATCAAAATCGGACAACTATATCATATAGCTGCCATACGAACAATAGTCGGAAATATGGAAAATTAAAAGAAAAATCGTCATAGTTTCAATGATGCTTAGCCCTTATGCATTTTAATCGACATATTTGATGACTGCAAGGGTATATAAGCTTCGGGTTGCCAAAGCTAGCTTCCTTTCTTGTTTTTAATTTGCATTCTTACAGGAAAGGAGTCTGGTGTAATAAAAATTAAACATATGTACGAAAAAATCAAATTGGATAAAATTACATTAAATTTGATCGATGGGATATTGACCTCTACTTAAGCAAAAATAAACTACTCCCCCAGCGATGCTAATGATTAAACATTTGCGAAAATAGACTGATTTTTTGTTTAAGTTCCTGTCTTCATATTTATACGATAAATACCATTATCATTACCAATATCAGCCACAAAAACTTTAATCGTACTTATTAAACTTGATTCGTTAGTGAATTTTGTATTCGGAATCCTCCGTAGGTTGAGACCTACACGCGGTTAACTGCCGAAGTCATCAACAAAATACATAAATGATAAACAACATCGAAGCTATGTCGACTATTTCTATATTATCGACGATTGTTCATATGACAGCTATATGATATAGTCGTCCGATATTTATGAAATTTAATTTTAAATTCAAGAGTAGTAATTAGAAAACACAATATTCTAAAAATTATGAAAAAATTATGATGAAAAGCAACGTGTTATCATTTTTATACGTATTTCGATTCAGATCGTGATGCTGATCAAGAATATATATACCTTATGGGGTCTGAGGTTTCTCCTCCACCGCGTTTCAGTCATCTGACTGAGTTATAATACCCTCTGCAAGGGTATAAAAACATTAAAATCAAATTACGAATCGATTAATAAAGTCTTAGCTGTATTTCATTTAAAAAAGTATCACCGCTCAGTTATTAAAATGATATTCCCGTGGCTGGTGGTCCTGGGCTGCTGCTTTGCAGAGGTGAGCTATTTGACTTAGTTTAAAACTCGCTAAATTCCTTTGTCTCGCAAGGCGGAGTCCCAGTTGGTTTACAAGCTCAACAAAATCGAGTGTCTGGTAAATAAGACGCGGGTGAAAAACGTGTCTTGCCATGTGAAGGCGATCAGTTGGAATATGGCAGTGGTGAACATGGATTGCTTTATGATTTTCCCTCTGTACCCAGAAGTAACTTTCATTATAATTCTTCATACATCCGCAGTATAAACATGTAATTTCCAGGTTCGAATGCAGGTTTTTGTGAAGGACTACAGTAACCAGTATAAGCCATTTCTAATTGATGTGGCCATCAAAATGTGCGAGGTTATCCAAAAAAGGAACTTCATCTCCTATGGTGTTATTATCTGGAAATTATTTAAGCGTTTCACGAATGTAAATCACACCTGCCCTTTTTCGGTATTTCGGAATTTGCTTTGAGTGAGACATTGTGCCCAATTGATTGTTTTTATTTTTCCAACTGCAGGGTCAATTATCTGCCCGCAATGGGTATTTGGACACCAGTCTTCTTCCGCCGTTTCCACATGGGTCCTACCTAGTCAGCTTAACAATAGTGGACTCGAGCTCCGCCAACAAGGAATACGTGGGCACTATAAAGTTCTTCTTGCAAAGCATGGAACTAATAAAGAGCAAAAAGGCTGCCAAGGCCTTAGTGTAACTTAAAAAGGTTTTCCCATTTTGATCCTGATGGCGCTTATATTGACCAATAACAAATATTAATTAAGGGGTTATATAATTATTAATTAAGGGGTTGTACGTGCAAAAAAATGTGTTTTTTTTCTGGAAAGGTTTTTTATTGAATATAAACACGTAATATATGAAAGTTTAGAGAATTTAATGTATTTTAAGAATTAATAATTTTTTATACAAAAAATATTGGGTTCCGTCGATCCTGTAGAAGATCTCCTGAAGGTCCTTCTCAAGAAAGTGTCTGGCTGTGAGAAAGATATCTCCGATCCAAATTATCTCAAAAAAAAAAAAATCGAAGTGAGTGAATTTTAGACAAAATGGCGGCTTCTCAACCAAAAACCATATTTTTTTGGCACGAAAATGTACACTTCAAAGTGGCTAAAAAACATAATTTTCATCAGAACCTTTATTAGTTCTATCATTACCTGACAAAAATATCTAAGAAGAATCTAAGAAGTGCGATGGAGCGCTGGACCAAGCAACGGAACATAGTTATAAATTGCAGCAAGTCGGCATGCGTCACTTTTTCTTTAAGACTTGTGATCGACATCGTGCATACTTTCAATGGTGACACCATTAAAAACGCCACCTCTCACTGCTACTTGGGTGTACACTAAGATCACTGTCACATATGGAACACCCACATCACGGCAATCAGGGCTAAGTGCGTTCGCAAACTCCAGAAGCTCGATTGGCTTCTCAGATCCAAAAGCCTCCAGCTTTCGACGAAAGTTTTGCTGATCAAAGCAATCCTTACGGCAACCTGGACGTATGCGATCGAAGTATGGGGCACCGCTTCCAAGCGCCAGCTAAACAGACTAAGAGTAGTGCAGGCACGTGCTGCTCGACGGGCATCCGGGCTTCCCTGGTAGGTCACAAGCCAGTCAGGGGCGGACGCAGAAAAAAATTTTGGGGGGAGCCCGATCGAAAAATTTTTTTGTTTGGGGGGGTCTGATCAAAAATTTTTTTAGTTTATATGGTTGAAAGACCGTGTGCTGTAAGGGAATTTGAAAAAGTCTGAGAATTTGGGGGGGGTTTGGACCCCCGGACACCCCCCCTGCGTCCGCCCCTGAAACCAGGCCATACAAAACGACCTAAGCCTTGTTCCTGTGGGCGACCTCTTTAACCAACACAGCCGACGTTATTCGGATAGGCTAACGAGCCACCCTAATCCACTGACTAGCAGGCTGGCCGACCCGCAAACTCTTAGACGACTAAAGAGATTCCACCCCAGCGATCTGTCTTCCCGTATTGTACATTAATATTGTAAATATTTGTAAATAATTGTCTATAGTCAAGGTCCATATCCCATATGTACCATACACACCATCACATCTTGTAAACGCCCGGTTATGTTCAAATGGTCCTGAATGATTCCGGCGACTATAATAAAAATTTATTCAATATTAAAAAAAAAAAGAACATGTTTGCAACGCAGTGAAGGAGCGCCTCAGACGCCATAAAGTATATATATTCTTGATCAGCTTCACAATCTGAATCGAAATACGTCCGTATGTCTGTTTCTATGTAAACTAGCCTCTCCGTTTTTAAGCCATCTTGCTGAAAGTTTACCAAAAGTTGTGTAGTTATTGCATGCAGTATATAAGTCGGAACGGGGCCGGATTGGGGCCGGATCGGGCGACTATATCAGATAGCTCCCATAAGGAAGATTGAAAAAAAATTACCACTCCGTTCTTTTTGATCATATCGACTTGATTTCTTCCATATGGTGTTTTTTTAAAACTATCGAATTTCGAATTAAATTTTATCAAGCTCGGATGACTGTATCATATATGTAGCTGCCTTAGGCAAGGCCGTTGTTTTTTATCCCACGAGCATAATTTTAAGAATATCGAGGTTTTCACTACGGTTGAGACTAGAAGAAAAGTCACAATATTCATACAACAACATCATATGGCTGCCATAGGAAGGACCGAAAAATCTGTAGAGAATTAACGCAAATAAAATTATAACAGCGTTGTTTTGGATCAGACATGCATGACTCTTGAATTTCGAAATCAATTTCATAAAAATCAGACGACTAACGAATCAAGTTTAATAAGTACGATTTAAGTTTTTGTGGCTGATATTGGTAAAAAATAATTTGATTTGAAAAATCTGAGTAAGATGAATAACTAAACATACATACTTTTTATTTTCTCCTTATAAGTTGTTTTCTCAAGGCTCAGGTCTACTCACATTTCAAATATAATATAATATGATATTTCTATAAAACCAGATGAGATCTTTGTTCAAATAAGAGAGTGTGGTTGATTTTGGAGTCCTTGTTGCCCCCTGGCTAAGACCGAAATAAAACTGTCAAGCTGGCATAATACTTGTTTTTCATATATTTTGTCATTCCTCAGCGCGTTACATGTTCTTCGGATTCAGAATCTGTTTGAGTCCACTTGTACATACTATGTTGTGTATATAGAGTTCAATAATATATATGTATGTATATAATTCTTTTGATTACATTAGTTACAATCGAAGCAAGATCGCTGCCGTTAAGGTTGTGTTTCTGCCTTGGATACGACCAGAACTGAATCCCAAAATCAACTAGGACATACCTCGAAATAATTGTGAGTTCAGAAATACTTCTCCTGTATACGTGTGTATATGTACGCCTGCTAATTACCATAATTACGAATGCCTAATTAATTTCTCTCTGCAATTCATTAAAGCGGTTTTAATGTTAAAATGATGGTTATGATATTGAATATATACCTCGTTTGCGATAAACTAATCTATGTACAAACTCAACTGAGCTCAGGGCTAAAGGCAAATGCATACTTTGCTGATCGCTCGGATGGGTGGGTCACTCGAAGCGATCGAAAAGAGGGAAAAGCGAGGGTAGTTTAACTGGATCATTGCTTATCCTACATACTGTACGCAATATTAGCAAAATATGGAATTAGCCTACGGTTTCCCCTTGTTTGTTTGTGTGTACTACTCGTGTATTTTCCCTTGTTTCTCGGCTCTGCCCTGTCTGGATATCTACGGTTAACTGCCGCCCGATCTTCCTATCCGACAAAATATAACGCTGCACCTACCTATATACTTTCTTCGCTTTAGAAAACTTGTTTCGAAAAATTCTTTTGTGTGTTTTACGCTTGCAAAATTTGAGGTAGTTTTATTTTATTTGAATTTCTTTTACTTTACTTCTCATGGATTCTGGTTTGATACTTGTTCCATTGTTTTAGACTTCCCTAGATTTCTGCAGTACAAAGCGTTGAACAACTCGGGCGAAAGGCATCGAAAGACTAACCAAATGGAAGAGTCAACTAAGCTTGATCGGCGATTATCGTAAGAGTATTGCTTTGAATCATGTATGTATATAGGCTGTGATCGGGGGTTGTAACAATCCCCCCGATTTCCTGCCTGCTCTCCTTACATATGGGGTTATACACGTACTTTTATATATACTTCAATCTTGCTTATTGGCTTAAACTAGTTGAGGGGCACAGAGACGCATCTACTTCTACTTAAGACAACACACAGATATATTTGATATACTCGTCTCTAGGCGAGTGGTTATTGTGCAACGTAGGGGAAGTGCTCGATCAGGAATTTGGGTGTGGCAGACAATAATAATTCCTGGCTCTGCTCATTACGCACTCTAAATTTATCAGTCGTTTTTAACAACTGCGTTCGTGTTGTTCAATTACATTTTTGGCAGTGATGAGTACTCTTGTTTTTATATCTTTCGTCCTTGATTCGAGTTTTACTTTACTTACTTAAAACACTTATAAATTCATTGGCATAGAAAATTATAAATTACGTTTAGCGATTAGCTTACATGCTTCGAGAGTTGGTTTGCCGTTCGGATATGTACAGAAAATAGCGCAGAAAGTAAAACATAGTAGTTTTCTGATTTTTTCTGAATTTTTCTTCGACCGTAAATAACAAATAATGAAAACATAGGGAGTTCTTTTGTTATATTTTGCTTGTAGATTGTTCATTTTCTTTTCGATAACTTTATTTGCATAGTTTACTTGGGTTTTGCCTTGGCTAAGTTCTAAATGAATAGTTAATGTTAGTTTAAAAGCGAAACTAGTTAATGTTATTTTATATTATGTACAACATTAGCATTATGCTCCTCTGTCTCTTCAAATTTTCACAAAACGAACTAGAGACGCTGATGAATTGGCGAAAGTTGAATTCGATTTGCACTAAATTAATGAAAAATGGTCTTGGGCATGGGTCTAACTTAGGCTTACAAGTGTTTGCATTGCTGTTCGAGTTGAGTACAAAATGATTTACAAATATTTCTCGTGTTTTGTAGCGGTAAATGCTTCAAGTCTTGTGTTCTTCCACGTCACTTCACTATACTTAAACTTTAACCTTTCAGTTATGTGCGTAGTTCTCCGCTTTCAGTGTAAGTTTGGCCAGTTTCTAGGTGTTAAATACAATACAATGAGGGGCAACAAAAAGAAAACGAAATTTAACCTTACAATTTTCAATAGATCAACATAAAATTGGCTTTAAACAAGTCTTGTCTAGTCGGTCATTTCCACATGAATTTCCACTAAATGTACACTTTAGAAACTAAATTAGAACTAGAACTCTAGAAATTAGGAAATTTGTTCTTAACAGTACTTGCTAGAACGCGCGGGTGGGTTGCGATAAGGTGGCATCAAACTGCTCCTGACTCATAACGTTGCCTCCATCCGGAATATGTACAGGGGTCGATGGACGACAGTGGGATGGGAACAATAAACTAATCCATTGGCTTCAAAGACCAAACAAACAAATGAACAAAGCTGGAGTACTTATGGTTTCTATTCATAATTGGATATATGCGTAGGTAGTAACTTATTTAGCTCGTACACTAACTAGTCTACTTGTCACTGTTTACTCGTTTGTCGTGTTTTTTCGGTATAATTACTTAGAGAATACTTGAAATCTGGCAGCGCTTTAAATGGGCACCGGCACCAGGGCGTCCGTGGGAACTAGCTGCTCCCTCGGCGGCGGTGTCACCTTGGGTGGTTTGCGCGGGTGCTTGCGCCGCTGCTGCATCTGCAGCTTGGCAATGCTGAGCACCTGCTGATAGCTGGACACAGTCTCGCAGCTCGCACTGCGCGAACTGCTGCCGCCATCGTCGTCCTCGTCCTCTTCGTCGACCTCCTCGTCATCTTGATCCCCCTCCTCCTCGCAGTCGCTGCCGCTCAGCTCGCCGATCTGCTGTTCATTCACGTTATAGTCGTCGGCGAACAGTTGCGAGTCGTAGCGAAGCCGGAACGCGGTGCTGAGCAGGCTGTCCACGCGCGTCTTCTCAGCCGGCCTCATCTGCTTGATGTGCAGCACCTTTGTGTGGTGGCGCGTTCGGTGCTCGCACTCCGGCAGCCACTCATCGGAAATACTGTTGGACAAAAGGAAGCAACGTGGTCAGCAACATGGCAACTGTCTGGCCTTCACATTTACTTACATCTCGCGCGGGGACCAGCGCACAAAGCACTCGTAGCTGCCCTGGCTGTTGCGACGACGCATCACGCACTGGCCTTGGAACTCGATGGCCTGGGCCCCGTTAGTGAGTGTGCTGATCTGGCGCAGACGGTGCTGCAGTCCCTCCATGATACCCGTGTCGAAAAAGTCAAACATGCGAGCTGAGGGTTCCAATTCCGATTAGAATTACTGTTATGGTTACTGTGGTACAACAACAAGTGATAGCTAACCTGAGAAGGGCTGGCGCCTGTACCGGAGCTTCTTGCCATTCTTGCGGAGTTGCTTTGGCACTGGTGGATCCGAGGTGCGCTTGCTCGTGCTTTCCTTGGCGTTGTCCGTGGCATTGAAGTGGTTGTTCACGTGCTTTTGCAGCGCCAACTGAAGAGATAAGAGTTAGTTAGGAAGGAGTCATGGGACACAAATGAACGGAAACGCACCTGGGAGCCGAAGCGCAGGCCGCAGCCCTCGACGATGCACTTAAACTGCTTGGAGCCACCATGAGAGAGTACATGGCGTTCCAGCCAGCGGCGGGAACAGGACTCCTTGTTGTACACCTTGCAGCCCACCCAGAGGCAGGCGAAGGGGCCTGTCTGCGTGTTGACGTGGTGGGTCTGCATGTGGTCCAGCAGCTTGGAGTTGCTCTCATGCTTCTTGTTGCACTTGTCCCAGTAGCAGACGCCGTCGTGCCGCTTTCCGCCTTTACCGCCAGCCCCCGCTCCAGCCGGGAAGCGGATGGTCTTCGGCTGCGAGAGAATGGGCGAGATGGCGCTCTTCGGCAGACTCTTGCTGCTGGCCTCGACCATCGCAATATCCACCACTGTGCTGGGCGGAGTGGAGGCGGCAGTGGAGGCGGAGCAGGCGGGCGACGGAGCAGCAGAGCAATCGTCCGGTGAGGCGGGAGAAGGAGCATTGCTGGCCAGCGAGTTGCTGTCGGAGGCCGTGGATGAGGCTCTGCTTGCTGCAGTGGTGGGCGGTCCCACGGAGGCGGATTTGGAGGAACTGATATGGGAATATTTTATTAGTTGCTAGTTAGTGAAGCTTGTTCTCAAAGGAGAACAAGCAAAACATTTGCAGAGGTTCCAGTAACTACGTTTCTTGATATAGGCAACCACTTCAGATTCTTAACTATACTTACATGGCATCCGCTATGGAGTTGCTGCTCTCGCTGTTGCTCAGGCTACCACCGATGCCCGACTCCGGCGTGGGCAGGTCCCTCAGCCGCTTGTGCGCCTGATGCGTCTCCAGGGAGGCCACCGACTTGTCGTCCTCCTCGTCGTAGTTGCTGCTGCCACTGCTGCTTCCGCCGCTGGCCGTGGGAGTCAGGGTGGTCGCTTCACTGCTCTTCCCCAGCTGCAAGGCCAGCGTTGCCGGTGGAGGCGAGTCGGTGGCCTGGGAGCAGTCGTCGCCGCCACTGGAGATGCAGGACGAGGTGACCAGCTCGCTGAGCATGTCAGTTTGGCTGGCCGCTCGCCGGCTGCTGCCGCTCATATTACTGGCCGCCGGCGAAGGGGAACCCAACCCGGATGGCGACGCAGATGGCGAGGGGGAGGGGGCTGGCGTTGAGGCCTCCAGCGAGAGATCGGCTGCCGAACTGACCGAATGCGAATAGCTGCTGCTGCTGCACGAATTGGAGTTCGAGTTGCTGTTGGTGCAGTCCGGCAGAAGCTCGTGTTTGAGGGTCTCCGCTTCCGATTCGGCGTCCGGATCCCTCTTCGGTAGCTGGCCGGCGAAGCTCTGCGGCTTGGGTGATATTGGAGACATCGACGAGCAGACCACAGAGTCGCTCTGGGAAGCCGGCTCCAAGGTCTCAACCTTGATTTTGCTGAAGGCCGACAGGGTGCAGGAGTTTGAGCTGGAGAGCGCTGGCGAGGACCGCAGGCAGTGGCTTCCGTTGCTGTTGCTGCTGCTGCTCGGCGAGCTGAAGGGCAGCGGCGTTAGCGGCTGCGACGCCTTCGGCAACACCTTGGAGTTCTTCACCAGGTCAAAGAGATCGGGCGCACTGTTGGCCAGCTTTATCGCGGGTCCTTGCTTGGCAACGCTGAGTGTGGGCGTCAGTTTCGCGGGCGCAATGCTGACCAGCGGGGGCGTGGGAGTGGGGGTGACCGTGACCGTCGGAGGCCCCGTGGTTCCCGTGCTCTTGCGCAGCTGACCCAACTCCTTGGTGGCCGACGTGGGCACCAGAGGCGGCGGAGTGGTGGGCGTGGCGATGATTGGCGCGGCGCCACCCACTCTGCCCTTGGCGGTCATCCTCTTCTGGTATGGCTTGGCGGGGGGCAGGGCCCGTTTAGCTGCTGCCGCTGCTGGCGAGGATGCGGCTGCCGGGGAGCACGGGGGCATCGACGAAATCGTCACCAGCGGCGGCGGCTGCGTGGAACTGTGCATCGGTGGCTTTACAATCGCCCGCTGGGGCTGTATGGCAGTGTTGCTGATGTTGCTGATATTGCTGATGTTGCTGATGTTGCTTAGATTATTCGAGGCATTGTGGTTGTTACTGTTGCTGGCAGTCGAGTTGTTGGCAGTGTTCGAATTCGTGTTGTTCGTGGCTGCCAATGGTGGCGGCTGAGTGGCAGTGTTCGCGTTTGCGTTGTTCGTCGCTGCCAATGGCGGCGGCTGTGTGGCAGAGATTATTTGCTGTTGCTGATGCTGCTGGTTGTTCAGGGCAATCTGCAAGCTCATTAAGTAGCCTAGGTACTCGGCAGAGTTCACTATATATAATTTGTTGTCTTTGAGTCCCACTTGTTGGTTGTTCAGCGGGTTCACAAAGTTCATGTTTCCGCAAGGGTTGGAAGCCATGTTTTCTGAAAAAAACATTACAAAATAGATTTAATAAGAAGTTTTGCAATCTTTCGAGCCTCATGATCGGTGTGGGGTGGAAAACCAAATAGAGTGGAAGGTGGGCCATCTTTATGATGGAACGCAGAGGAATTTAAGTAACAAAAATGTTGTAAACTTACCGTTCAAGTTTATGTTGTTTTGCCTGGCGAGCAGCAGTTGATGATGTAAGAAGCTCCCAGCTCCCGGAATGGCCTCAATGGGAAACTGCCCGTTGGCGTTGGGCAGGCCGAAGGGATGGCCCGCCGTGGCCAAGTTGAGCAGTCCGAAGGGGTTGCCAGCCGAGGCCGCCGCCGACGTGGCTGTGGTGGCCGTCGTCGTCGTGGCCGTGGTAACCTGCTGCAGCTTAAAGACAGTGCCGTTGAGAAAGTACTGGGCGGCAGCCGCCTGAGCCGCTTGCGCTGCCTGGGCGGCCGCATTGTTGTTGGCCGCTGCGGCAACCGCCGCCTTGGCCACGTTGTTGAGCTGCATGATGTTGGCGGCGGCCGCCAGCTGGGGCGGCAGCTGGACTAGATTGGGCAGCTGCACGGGCAGCTGGTAGAGCGTGGGATTGGCGGGTGCGGGCGAGGGATTGATTGCTGGTGTGGGAGCGGGCGTGGTGGCCGCCACGGGGGCCTGTGGTGAGATCGGCTTCTGCTTTAGGGCGGGACTCGTTACCGGTGGTCGGTACACCATGGCGGCCTTGCCCTGCTGCTGCTGCTTCATCTCCGGCGTCCGGGGAGCAATGGCCACGTGCTTTTTGGCTGGAGACTTGCCCGTACTGGAGCCATTCGATGAGCTAGACGACGACGACGAGGAGCTGCCCGAGGACCCACTGCTGGGCGTCTTGCGCAGATTGGGCGCCACCTGGGCAATCTTTGCCGGCTGCTTGGTGCTGCGCTCGATCTTTTTCAGCGCCGGCACGGGCAAACTGGGGCTGGGAGTGGCCACTGGAGGGGCGGGCGGCGCAGGAGCAGCCGGAACGACTGAAGCGGGTGTGGGCAATGTCTTAGCTGCCTGTTGCTGTTGTTGTTGCTGCTGCTGCTGCTGCTGTTGTTGCTGGGCCTTCTGTTCCTTGAGCTGCGACAGGATGTTAAAGTACTTGTTCAGGGATGCAGTGGTAGCGGGTGTGCTCATGGTCAGCGTGTTGGCCGGATGGCTCTGCTGGCCGGGCTGTGGGGACAGCTTTCCGCCGCTGGGCGACGGCTTCATCTGGGACTTGAAGAAACCTGTGATCTTGGTCTGCGACTCCTCCATGGCGGCCACCTTCAGTCTTTTGCTTGCGTCAAAGGAGCTGGGCAGTTCACTACGCGCCTTCTTGGCCGCAGCAGCGCCTCCACTGGATAGTAAGGCGCCATCGGCACCCAAGCTGCCTGGTCCAGCTCCCACTCCCGATCCGGCTGCGGTCCGCTTGTTCTTGTTGGCCGTAGCGGCCGGGACGGCGGTGGAGGTGCTGCCCAGACTGGTGTTCCACGGCCACTGGAGCGTGGGCAGCAGGCTGGGGTTGCCGTGGTTGCGCTGGGGCGTCGTCGGCTTGGACATGGAGGCGCTGTGCTGGCTGAGATGGCTGTGGTGGATGGCTGGCGATGCAGGTGTCTGGCTGGTGCTGCTGGAGGGCGGAGAGGCATTCGCTGTGGAGCTGCTACCGCTGGCGCTTCCGAGGATCTGAGGCGGCATCTTGGCCAGCGGATCGGGCGGGTCGCTCAGTTGCGAGTGAGCGCTGTACGGGGAGCCGGGATCAGACGCATCCTCACTGGAGCCCGTGCTGGAGTCCGCGCAGCTCAGTGAGGTGGCAACGCCGCTGCAAGAGGAGGAGGAGGAGTTTTGATAAGCACGGGTGTTATCTCTTGTTGGGTTGCTACTGATATTCAAAGGGATTTCACTGGCCCCACTGTGGCCATTACAGCCACACCTTTTGGACGCGGGCCAAGGGAAGGGAAGGCATATTTTATGTTTCCCCTAAATTGCCTGATAATTTTAATTCACCAACTCATGCATTAAATTGTTCTGCACCTTTAATTTGTTTGTGTTTATGCTTAAGTCTTTTTTTGCACGCTTTTTTCTTCTTTTTTTCTTTGATTGTTTATTTGCTTGCCAGTGTTGGAGAGCGATTTCGGTTTTTTTACTGCAGTGTTGCAAGGTATCGGGTCGCGCTGTAAGTCGTAACAGCGGGGCTAACAGCTGATAAATTTCCCAAACAATTTACGCTCAATTGCAGGCAGATACGAAACTGGAATTTAAGTGCAAGGCAGAGAACTTGGGAATTTATGCGAAGATTAAAAAGAATATGTTGCGGGAGAACGGAGAGAGAGAGAGAGAGAGTGGGCAGAGAAAAAGAGAGCGGGTCGATAAATGAAAGCATAAAGTAAACAAAAAAACAGGAGAATACAAGGGGAAAGAAAAAGCCACTGAAAGAGGCAGCAAGAAAAGGAAGAAAATAAAGGCAAACAGCAGTAACAACAACAACGGTGGGAGAAGAGCAATGTATGGCAAGGGCCGCAATCTAATGCGGGAAATTTCAGTTTCAGGTAGCCCAAGTCGCGTGTGTGTTTGTGGATAAACACACGCACATACATACATACAACCGAGAGAAAGGGAGCGGACAGAACGGACTGCACGTATACAAAAATCTTCTCTGGTTACAAAAAAAGGGAACTTTGGTATTCGGGTTGGTTTTTCTAGACAAAATAAAACATTTTTAAGGAACGTTACCAATTTAATGTTTTTCTTTTATAAACCTAATTAAAACGATAAACTGGCTAACCGCGACAACAAAAACAATAATTCAAGAATTTGGATTGGATCGAATGTAGTAATAGGAAACTAGTTCGGTGCTGATTACATGTTACTTGAGGATGTTACTTGATGGCTTATTTTTCCGACCTAATTATGGCGGTTCGCAGGGATCCACAGTGGTCTGGCTCGTATGGGGAGAGCGGCCAAAAATACTTCTAGTTGGGGTAGGGACTTGAAACTTTGCAGAAAATTTTTTTATATTTATCCTAAAATAATATGTAAAAATCAGCCAGATCGGGCAACTATATCATATAGCTGCCATATGAACAATCGGTCTGATATTCAGTTTTTATATGAAAAATTGAGACTAAACAATTTTTAATTATGGCAGAACCATGTAATAATACTTTATGAACCGATGCAGGAAGGTAGTACCACGGATATTTAATGATAAGTAGTTTTGCTGTTTCTAATGCACACTCTCCGAATTTTGCAGAATTTATATTGTAGCCTGATGAAATCGCTTGCAAAATTGTTGAGCATCTTATTATTAAGTTCTCTTCAACACCTGTTATAATAGCAGACATATCAGGATTATTAAAAAATGCCCTGGCAGTATTGCCATCGTTAGAATTTCCGCTTCCGCCTGCCTTAGGCTAGGTTACCTTTTTGTATTTTGCAAGCCGCACGGCACCTTACGGCACTTGAACTAAACTTTCTTATATTCTTAAAATGCTTAAGAATATTATACAAAAAGATTTGTGAATGCCAAAGAGTGCCATCACAACTAAAACTCTAACCAAACACAGAAAAGACAAACTAAGAACGTTCACAATTATGTACTAAATACAACAATGATTTCCACAACACACAACAAATACTACATATACTTTTTATTGTAAAAAGAAAGTTAATACCTTTCTTTAAAATATTAATCACTTCCATGGCACAAACACTTGTTTTAGAAATGTTTAACAAATTTTTTGCGGAGAGCTTCACTTGCACGTTGCTTACGCTGCAGTACACAATGAATATCATGCTATCTCTTTCGATGCTATTCTTGAAGCGGACAGACGGTGCAAAACAAAAAGATGAATTAATTCAAATAGCTAGACCAATTATAAATAAGAATTGGTACATTTAAAGTTAAAATTTGGACTTTGGTTTTTTTATTTATATATAAATTCAATATATTGTACAGATGCAATTTAAAAATAGGATTTCGAAAAACGAGAGAAAAGGTGGGGTGAAAAGCGGTAAAAACAAATATAAAATTAACCAATCTAAAGTGTTTCATTACTTTATTAACTTCGAGTTTTAATTAAAAAACAAGAAGGCTATTTTCTTATTCCTGTTAGTCCGATCGAGTCTTGGGCCGTTTCGTAGTCAGAAGTGTTGCCCTTCCTATTGAAATTGTAGACCTACACAACTCGAAATCTTTATGTAAAAGGGAATTAAACACATGAAATGGAAACATTTTATATTTTATGTTTGTCCACCCCAAAGATCCCACAGATTACGACGGCAACGCTTTTGTGATAAGCCTATTACTGCGGATTGATGTTAACTGCGCTCATCTTCCTCATGGATTTTTGTTGTTTTTGAAATGGGGTAAACGAACCCGTAGATATTCTTTTTCGGGTTTGTTGTTACTGAATTATTTACTGAAAAGTGAGTTTTTTTTTTTTAGCTACACACGTTTAGAAATCATTATTCCATAGATATTTAGTTTTTTTTTTTTAAGTTTATATAAATTTCCTCAATAGCAACTCAAAAAAAAATCTTTTTGTTATGTTATAGGTACACATCTGAATAAAGATAATAATAATAATATTAAAGATAATTAATAATTTTTAATTAAAAAAAGGAACATTGTAAAAATATGTACGCAATTGCAAACACGTTATTCTTTTTCTACAATTATTTTAAGTTTGTTCTTAAATAAATTTTGGGAACGATAAGATATTTAACTAACCTTCAATTTTAGTTTTAATTATGTATTAATAGTAGTTTTAAATATTCATAGTACGCAATCAATCCATACCTTGTGAATATACAAGACACAACTTAAAGACAAGTGTCTTGAAAAAATTAAACAAAACTTAAATATTGTAGCCGAAACACTCATTTTAACCTTTTCTCTATACTTCAATTTAGTTTTATTTTGCTATTGTTTTATGTTGCACTCTATTGTTTTCCCAAACGGATTTAATTCCAATAGTTATTAATCAAACAGTTCAGATAATTGATAGAATAAAAATAACTAACGAGTCACCAAGAAAAATGTATTTTCACTCAATTAGTGTATTGAGTTTTATTGATTGATATTAAATATTCCACTTCGAAACAGTAGTTTTTTTACAATTTGCATTGCATTTAATTTATACTTCATTCATTTGGAAACATACACTTTTTGTTTGCCGACGGCACTTTTACTTCACGACTCCGGAATAAAAAATGCCTCTTTTCTCCGGTTCAAATTGAGTTTGTAGTTCAAAGTTAAAGTTATTGTTTACTTATGCAGTAGTCCTTTGTGAGATGGCGCCTTTCAATTGCTGCAGTTTATTATGCATTCAACGCAAAGTTGATGCTTAAATTATGCACTCTATTTAATTTTCCAGCCATAAGCAAAGCTTTATGGCCCCTACTCACACACACAGGAGTCATATTAAATTCATAGAACGCCGCTCGGCAAAAGCGGCAACAATTTAAATTTTATTAGAAAATCCCATTAGATACACACGCACACACTCTGAAAGCGACTTCCAGTTCCGCCAGAAGTTGCTGTGTTGGTGTGGGGGTGTGTATCCAACGCCAAACACCCACCCACCCATTCAGACACACACACATGCAAGACATCAATGAAGAAAGTCGTGGGAGGGAGGCGCAAAAATCATTGCATATTTGCTTGGGCAAACAACAACAATTGCACACAATACGCACACACATATATAAAACAGTCGCGAGCAGTGACAGCCAGCAGTTATTTAACACGTGATGTAAACGGAATGTAAAGCATGCTGTAATAGTCGGGCGAAACTAAAAATGCAGGCAGCGAAACATGCGCAGCAGCAGCAAAGAGGGAGCAATGCACGATTACTTTTATTTTGCTGGCTTATTCGTATTCTTTGGCTTAACGACTTCAGCCTTTCGTTGGTATACTAACGTTGAACGTTAACGCTATCGCTGTCCGTGGTACCAGGCAGGCGATCCTATCCGTTTTCCTGTCCGCTTTTCCACATACAAACACCGACCGACCTTCAACTTTAATCTCGGTCTTAAAGCATTTCGTACTCGTATTCCCGTATCCGTCGTTGTTGCTTTAATTATCGGCACAAACACACGCGCGCACACACTGACTAGCGTTTAACGGGCGGACACGCGAAGCATAAATATCCATATATCCAAAAAGAGGCGGCAGCAGAAGAAATTCCCACCAACACACCGAAGCCAAACCGTAGCTGTATCTTCGATTCTGCAGTCCGCTTTCTGCAGGCGCGTCCGTCGCGTTTGAACGTTGGAGAGAAAATGGCCTAAAAACCTGGCTTCCTCGCAAGGAACAACGGGAAAACCAGCCCATGGTAGAGTAAGTACTTATAAGGTAGTCCCGTCGGGTCCTTCAGTCCCTTAACAATCGCTAAAACGAATGTGAAAAGGGCATTTTTCTCTCGTTCTCTCTCTTTATCTGCGTTCCCTACGTTCTGCTCATTATTATTATTATTTTTATTTATATTTCACTTTTGTTGTTGGCACGTTAAATATTTCCTGTTTGTCGTCGTCTCTCCGCTTTGAACCCGCAAAACGAGAGCGAGGGCTGTGGGCTGTGGGCGGTGGGCGGGGCAGAGGTCGGTGGCAGCAGTTCATGTTATGGTCACGTACTCCTGCCCTTCCCCCCCCCCTTTCAGACGGAATATCCTTTATGTGTCTGTCTCCTTGTCACTTCGCCTCATTTTACTTTCTTTTCCTTTTCGCTGGCTGCCTCGTCGAGCTTAAATGTTTATCTAATTATTTAGACGTTTTTCCACCAACCACCCACCATCCGCCGCCTGTCGTGAAAAAATATTTAATTTCCCGCATAAATCTCTGGAAAATGAGTCTCCTAAATTTGTCACCGATTTGTAATGACCGCTTGCCAAGCCCGCGGCGATTTTCTCCAGTTAATCGGGGACTGGGAACAATCTTAAAAAGTACTTACATTGCTCCTCGCAGAATAGAATTTAGGTATTTTTCAAAAAGCCCACTAAAATTGCCCCTAAAATTGGTTTGCCATCCTTAAATTAGTAGTTGATTGATAATGATTTTTCAATTTAGAAAACTTTTTTTCAACAGAGAAATAAAGAAGATATTGCCCATAAATATTGACCTAAATCTTTTGAGCCACAAGTCTAAGAAATCTAGGTAGAAGCAGAAAGTCCTGGGGTGTTTAAGATCAGACAGGCTTTTCCGATCCAGTGGAATAGATTAGATATAAAGCTAGATTATCAAGGAACGTCTCAAAGGTCGAAATTGATCTTGATAAGATCACACATACATACATATGGATATTGACAGCCCCTTATTCTTTGATAGGTAGTAGGTGGTTGGGCCAAGTATTTTTCTATCAAGTGATTCAAAGGCACTCGTTCAGGGGAAAACAGACAGCCCTATTATAATACATTAAATTCGGTAGAACGCGGGGTCAGTTGAAAACCCTTTGTCGCTGGATGACACGCTGGAACACAACGTCTCCGGTTTTACTGTAAGTTCCATTTTGATTAGGCAGTCGTTCCAGCACTTTTGGCAATCTGCATAAATTTTACACATTTTTAGCAAGCCAATATGCCAGAAATAGGAACCGTAGAAAGGGGCTCGTAGCCCCACTTCATATCCACATGTCACCATATTTGTTTACGCGTCAATTTTGATTTATGTGTGGCATAATTCCAGGCGTTATAAACTGTTTTTGACAGCCGAGATGGGTTTGCAGTGGAGAGGGTTTGGCTTTGGGGCTTGGGGCTCGGGGGTGGATGGATGTTGGGTGTAGGTTGGATGTAGTGTGTGTGTGACGTACGAATGAGTTACGGCTAGTACCTGTGTCTATTACTCTACATTTGATATGGGTTCGCTTGTCGTATGCTAATTTGGCTCTTCTGCGTAAACTATTTTATAAAGCGGCCGCCGTTCTTCATTAGACTTGACAAATGAAATTACAGTTTATTTAATTAACACAGGGAGTTGTCAGTATGTGGTGACACACGCACATCCGTTCCGAGTTATCGCCATATGTAGCTAAACGCCCAACATTGCAAACTGGACATTCTGCAACATGGACATATGTAACAATAGGTATTGACATTCAATGTAACAAACAAGCAAAGAAACATCAAAGAACGGACGTTCATTTGAGTGCATTTACTTAAGTGGAAAATGTTGCAGCAACAGAAAAGCACAATGGTTTTGAATGTTAAGTCCACTATTGTGGTCAAATAATTATTGATAATAGCAACCATCAAAATGTTAAGCACAAAACGGCACTTCGGAATTTGAATAATTGCAACAATAAGCACAATGCACAGAATTCACGTGAATGGGTTTTGATTAAGCTCCGGACTTAAGAATTTCATAAATCATAAAAGATTTGATAAATAAAGATCAGAAAGCTTGTCAAAAAGTGCACATTCGTACGATAGATTTCTAATGACTAGCTCGAGGAAACGCTATTTTTATCCCTCGCAGGAACACCGACCCTTGGACTTACACTCATGCATTTATATACATACTCGTATGCATACATATATGTACATACATATGTATGGTTAGAAACATCGCTCTATTCAGACTCCACTTGCAGTGTGAGCGGAGTTGAGTAAACAGAATATAGGTCTTCCGGGAGAGTGCATGCATTGTGTACTTAGTTGTGTGTAGCTACACACACACATGGCCAAGGAGTATCCTGCCTGACTGGACCCCCCTCACGGCACCCCAATTATAACGCGCTAAACAATAAAGAAAATAATAATAAAACGCCAGTGCACACACATGTGTGTCGTACAAGCTGGATGTGTGCATGTGTTTGTCCTGAGCAACCCTCGCTAATGAAGCTGCAGCTCAGCTCTGTTTGCGCACGCAATTTGGCTTCGCCGCCTCCTTCCTCGCCAGAGCCCGGCGACCAGGACCTGAATCTGGGCCCGGACCTGGGCTGGAACTGGATCTGCTCCTGAGGTGTGGCCGAGATGGAAGCGGTAAGCCCAGACCCAGGGATTAACACCAGCAACAAATAGGACAAAAAGACCATAAGAGCCGAATAATTGATACCCTGTCGAGCGATTTGCCCCGAAGGGACACTTTTAAAATAAGTATCAAGGAACCCTCAACAATACCTAGCAGAATAAATGAGAACTGTGTCCGCTCGTAAATTAAAAGTTGTTCGCTGGCACTCGAATTGGAAAACTCAAACCACCATCTGCCACAATAAAAATTGAACGCACAGATCTGTTGAATTTTTATAAAAATTAACATAATAATGGAGGAAAAAACCAAAAATACGTCCAGATCCTTTAAAGAAATATCAGTAAACCATGTTTTAACTTTCAAATTGTGGTTATATGTAAGTATTTGCCACCAATTCCAAGTCTACATATGTACGTACATATGTACAAACTAGACTACAAACTAAGTATGATGCGATTGAAAAAAATTTACATACTGTATGTATTTACATTCTTATGTATTTATGGAAGTTAAGATGTACATTAAGGTTATAGATGTAAGAACTTTTAAACAATCGTTGAGATTTTCCTCAAGAGAAACAGTCCGTCCTCCGCGACCAATTGCATTAGCTTTGGATCCACCAAGAGCTTTCTCGATTAGCCAGCGGCTTATCAATAACTATTGCAGCCGCATCCGATACAGCAAATGTCGCTTTAGCTGGCCAAACACTTGACGCAACTTTGCGGGATAGTTGTAACTGATGTTTGTAGTTGCTCTTGCAGCGGCATTATGTCAATTTGAAATGTATTCCATTAACTACTCGGGAATCCGGCAGAGTTTCATACATCAACATACATTTGTACATATGTGTAAGTATGTATGTATATATTTGACAGCCGCGGGCTAGCATGTGCAAGAGAGAAAGCGGGATGCGTGGGGAAAGGGATGGAGAGAAAGAGAGGCCGCTTTGTTTGGCGGGAACAAATAGAAGCACAACAACACAAAATCACAGCTGCGGGCTGCGCTGCCGACGTCGACTGCGGCTTTAACATAAAAACGAGCCGCCCGCTGGCATCTTTCCCCTTCTCCCTCTCTCTTTCCTGCACACACTGCTGTAACATTTGTTTTGACATTGTTGGTAGTTCCTTGCCATCAGCTGTCTCGCTCGCTCTGTCAATCTGTCTAGCAATCAATTTTTTGTTCCTCAGTGTTTGTGTTTGCTCTTGCACTCGCTGCGCTTTTCTACCAATCTCTTTCGGGTGTAAAGTTTGAAATTAGTTTGGAAAAGTGTCGGAAAATGCGCTCAGTCCGCGGCCCTTTTCGTCAATTCTTTGGTTTTGAGGGTCCACGCTTTGGGCAGTGAACTGAACTGCCTGTTTATTTCGAGAAACTACTTTTCGTCAAATCTTTTAGTTTACAAGGAGCATTCCGTTTTTCCCTTAAAAATATCCTTGCGTAGCAACAAAGTCACTTTTTACTTTTAAGTAATGTTTTTAAGATGGTTAGACCGAGATCTTTCTTTCTTCCTGTCAATTTGGGTATTCAATTTAAGTTAGTAAGGCTACAACATACATGAGCTTCCTAGTATAAGACCATTCTTAAGAACATGAATACACACTGTTGATACAGTGCTCTAAATGCGGATAATATATGAAGGCTTTTCTTTAAACTCATATGATTTGTCGTAATAAATTAAGTACACAACGTAGGTTAACTTATTTGTATAGAGTATACATACATAGATAAAAAGAAAAACAACGCGGGTCAAAACATCAGAGTTATTGCTCTTAAATAAATTATCAAATATTCCTGAAAATATCCTTATAACTGCTGTCGTTAAAGGGAAATCGTGAAAAAACTTTTAAGCTGACTTTTTGCCTGCCCTTGCTCTTGGTAAATAAGCGGGTAACGACAGCCAAGTTAAAGAAGTGGTTCGAGTGGAGGAATAAAATGTTGTTTAAGTAACCATTTCATAAAATCCCCAAGTGCGTCCACTATACGAAATCCTATGAAATGCAAATTTCTCCCCATGGAAAGCCCGGCTCCAAGCCTTCTGTTCCGCTGCTCATCTCCCCCGAAATCGAACTTTCGGTCGGGTTGTTTACGAGGTGGTTTTCTTCAAGGAAGAAGGGGTATGTGTGGCCACCTGTGCCGGAATCGTTTTGCATTGCGACCTGGCTTTAATTGTCCTGCTCCTTGGAAATGCGGTCGAGCTCCACCCACCTTCCATCTCAGCCGTGGCTCTTTTGTGTGGGCAAGTACGCCTTGGGGCGCAATAAAATGTTTAATAAATTGCGAAAGTGCCCCGAAAGTGGCAAAAGGAAGCGGAAGCCAGTAGAATGGGGATGGGCAATACAGATGGCGCTGGTCAGGCGAAACAAGTCAACGACACATCGCAGATACGAACGTATTCTAATGAAGCGCAGGCTGGAGAACCTCAGCTGCTCCTCACACACGTTCTTTGGGCAACCGACGAGGGCTGAGGGAGCGGCAGGGGCGTGGGCGTTCCGGGGGCGTGGCGTTAGCAAGATGTTTGGCTTGCTAGGCACGTAAAATGTATTGAATAATTACATTGGGCCTCCTAACGGCATACGAAATGAGCAGAGATCCGAACTGGAACTCGAACTCTGGCCGAAGTCAAAGTCGTGGCCGCGACAAGTGGCGGCCCGGACTCTGGCCACGCCCCACCACGTCGGCCCGCCCATCTCCCACCTGCCGGCGAGGCTATCCTGCCGCCGAGTAATGAGCGCCACAGGAATCGGGGAGGGGAACGTCGAAGTTCGAACGCAGCAGGAAATAAGCTTTTTTGGGTGACTAAACCGCTGCGAGGGAAAGAACGATAAAGATTGATGAATCCACAGAAATGCATTTCGCCCGACAATTGTTTTTCGTTGGAACCCGAAATCGGACAGAGGGAAGCAGGCCGATGGCCTTTAAGTAGTGCCAAAGTATCAATCAAAATGCGTCCGCTCGCAACAATCATGAAATTACATTGAATTTTCGAATGCCCAGTCAAGGTGAAGAAGCCCCAACTTGAAACCGAATCCGAGGTCTGGCACTGGAATACCTCAAGAGGCATCCGTGGAAAGAGCTGAGAAAACGGTTACCAAATCGGAGAAAACAAAGCGCGAACACAAAAGATGATTTATCATTACGAGAGGGCGGCAGAACGAGGGATCTGGCGGACTTACAAATTGGATTGCCAGAGGGGATCGGAAAAATTAGTTACGCAGGCAAGGGCAAGAAAACCATGTAGGAATTCCATTTTATTTTATCCGGAGTCCCCTATAACTATTACTATGAAGGCAGAGTTATCTCTAGAACTGCTCTAAATAACTAAGTTGTCTGAGAAAGTTAAATAAAAGTAGGCAAAAACATTATTATAGAAGCGAGATCTAGTCATTACTTTTTTTGACTGAAAGGAGTGCTTTAATTATTGCGACAATTCCCAAAAATATCAGATAACTTAAGTCACCCTATAAAGTAAGCAATTCCTCTGCACAAGGGCTTTAAATGTTCACTTTCCCAAGAGGGGATACTTATGCATTGTTTCGCGAGCAAAATAAAATAATTATCTTTGCTTCACCCCAGCCGCTTGAAATGCCAACGAAATTCCTGTAAGAAGTTTCACTTCGGGTGGACACAATGTCAATGTTTAAGTTTTAATTTATTTAAAATCAATTTACGGAAAATCTTGGCCAAATTCTTTTGCTGTCGAAGTCACAGAGCTGGAGAACAGTTTCCGCACGGACTAAAGGAGCTTGCGAGCCACTGAAAAATCTTGCATAATTTAATTGTCCTGTTGCTGGTTTTAGATGGTCCGTCTGTGTCTTTATCCCTGCCAAAGGCCCCCACTTACCCAGTCTGTCTGTCTCGTCTTCTATCTGCTGCCTGCTCTTATTTGTTGCCTTAGTGCTTGTGAAAATATTAGTTCAAAGCTCTTGGGCACTTAAAAAAATGTTTGTCTAGGTTAATTTGTTTCTAAATTGTTGCATTCTGGATACTTCATCGGCTAAGTGCTCTGGGAAACCATAATTTTTTTCGATTACATTTACCCAATCAAAATCAGCTTTCTTTCTCATTCGAATAATAATGTAATAAAATTATTGTCAGTGCACTTGTTGCGAGTGTGGTTGCGTATTCCGTTTGTTCACCACGCTCCTGGCAAAGTGCAACTTGGAGCAGCGTGCAACGTGCCACACACTGTCAGTGTCTTTAATCCAGATGCGAGTGAGGCTAAATGTAGGCCCAGAAGGCAGTCGACAGGTGCTCTGCGCCGGGCCTGAGCCTGGTTTTCGGGGTTTGCGGTTCAGGGCCATATCCACACACAATTACTGTGTTTACTCCTAGTTTTGCTGCTCTGCCCCGTCTCCCGGAGGGTTAATTAAAGCCTGCCGGAAAGCGGAGAGTCTGTGGGGCCTGGAGTTCGAGCTTCGGAGCGAGTGCGTGTGTGCCACTCGGGTTTGGGATTAGTCGGTGGAGCAGAATATCCGAAGCCATTTGATTGGGGCTTTATGCGCATTCCTTTTTTTATTTGAGTGGTGACCCCGACAAGCTGCCTTCACAGCAATTCCATTACCATTAAATGTTAATAAACGGCAGAGCGCTCCGAAGATTCCACCGACTTGTTCCCCGAATTGTAAAATGGAACCAGCCGAAGATCAGCGCCGGCGATGGGTCCCAGCTGATAAATTCATTAAATGCTCGAGAGGCAAAGGAAGAAGCGGAGAGTGGGGTAGGCAATGGCAACTGAAATTCAATACCATTTTGGGGGATGACGACGGCGATGTGTGCCCGATGCCCGATTGTGATTGTGATAGTTATTGCCGTTGGTGTTCCTATTATTGATGTTGCCTGGTGTCATTGTAGCCGTTGCCGCTTTGTTGCTGCTGCTGTCATGCGGGGTTTCCCCTCCGTCCGCTGCAGACGTACAACCGTACAAATGATTTTGATTTCAATTTTTCCCTTTTGTTTGCCACCAACTATAATTCCACACCCCTCCACGCGGGAGATACAATCGAGAAGTATTTACGAGGGCGGGGAAAACTTTTTCGTTACAATTTTCCATTAATGCCGCAGAGTGTAGAGGCCCAGTTGCGGCTGCGGGCGGAGGAGCTGGTGCTCTCCCACTGGGCCGCTCTGAACGAAAGTTAATAAATTCAAAACACTTGTAACCCCACTTTCCTATATTGTGTTTCCAGAAGGAGTGGGGGCCCCAAGCCGGAGTGCACAGGACGAAAAAGGAGTAGAAAAAGCGACACCCAGGCACTAGACTTCCCGGCTACACTGGAGAAGGCACCGGAATTTACATATGAATGCCCAGGGCGCACCGATGTGAGCTGGGGGATCGGATACAGCTCGAAGGAGCACTCACACATGTCATGTGGCCATAGACACCATAGACACCAGAGCCACTCGCCCACAGATGACTCACTTGCATCCGAGCTTTTGTCGTCGTCGGGCGTTTTCAATTGCTAGTGAAGTATTAATGGCAGCATTTGAATAACAATGCCGCTGCAGAGCCAGTCGGGCAGGTTCTGTGATTCAAATTCAAACGAAGTCCACGTACCTTCTAGTAGGAGAACCAGCACAAGTGCTGCAATTAGCTTAGATTCAGGGGCTAATTTGATCTGCATACCCAGACCGACATCTTTATTCTCCCCAAAATTTCTAATCAAATTAGGTAAGCCGACCTATAATTCTTAAATCTTTTTGAAAACTCCTCTAAAAGATTGCAACAGAGAAGCCAAAGCCTTGGTTCACATACTGTTATTAAGTAAACTGGATTTCTCTATCTTTTATTTATTAAGTGACAAGAGTTCAGTGAGATTTAGACTGATTTTATTATGGGGTTATCTTTTTCTTTTTATTTTCCAAGACTCTTGGGAATCAACGGATGGATGCTGTTTTGAAGATTAAAAAATGCATTTTCGATCCATGACTTCGCAAGGCGAAATGAGAATCGTTATTAATGCCGGCTCTTGGCTTCCCCTGGATATTGAATGCTCTTCGGAGGCGATTTCCAGGAACCTTCGACCGATGCCAGCCCACGTAGCATAATGAGCACAGAATTCAGGGGAATTTAGCCAGCTGAGGAAGAATTCATTAAAGATCAGCTGAATCAGTTCGTGGCTGCCTCTGAAATATGCAAACGTCATTCGAGTGCCGTTAATTATGGAAGCTGGACTCGACGGATTACCGCACCTTGAAAGAAACCCAAGGTAAGAAGCACAAATGCATATTTTTCTCAAATTAAATATACTGCTTCACTAGGACATAGGACTTGTTCATTATTTGACATTTACACAGAAAATAAACTTAAGATTTTCTTTATGTTGATATGCCATCTGTCAAAATAAATTACCTAGTATTTATTCTTCTCTTGGTTCCAGGTAAGTGATCCTGTATATGGCTCCCTGGTTTCTAACAACCATTCCAGCCATTCTGGGTCAGTGCGTCGATTGTAACGCTAAATGGAAGTTCCACTGCGAAACCAACCTCACGGGGTACTTCTGCGCTCCAGGGGCTTATGTTTACCAACGGGAGCTTCCCGACGATGTACTCCGCACGAGTACCAGGACATATGAAACCACCTACTCCCAGTGCACGCCCTATCCCTTCGTGATAAGTTTGGAGCTCAGTCCTCACCCGTAAACCTTAAGCCTCAACTCGTTTCTCCCGCAGCTTACATAAAGACGTTCTGCTGTCTGTATTCTCCCTCGGTTGGCTGCCAGTTGGCCCTAAATCGACGTGTCTTTGACAACGAAAAGCTACCTGTCAGATTGTGTAAGGACTGTAAGGAGCACTATCCTTGCTTGAACAAAGGCGCACTTCCTTTCAAGTCCTGGAGGAAGGTCCCTCTTCTGGGAATTTTCGCAATGCTAACCCAATCGATCTTCAACTGAGTTCGGTTGAGTAAGTTTGGACTGGAGGCGCTGCGCAACTTATTGGAGCACTGGCAGAAGCTCCTTGTGGGTGACAAGAAGTATTTAAAGTCCAAAAGGTAGGTGGAGTAATTAACTGAGTAGTCTTTTGGTGCACAAGTATAACAAGGTTACCGAAGTTTCAAGTGCATTCAAGCTAAAAGTAGAAGACTCTTATTTGTACAGTGCTATTGGTATGTAGACATCTACAGAAATTAAATGCGCTAGATAGCAAGCAAGAACTACAAATGTCTAAGAAACAGCTAAGGAGTCGGCCATGTGTCCTTTGGTCAATCCACTTCAGCGATTGAACCATTCGTCCGTCCAGTAGAAAAATGCCTAGTGACCAGAGTCGGGCGGCGGTACGTGACTGGGACCATTATTGTTTGCTTATCTACACCTAATTGCTTCTGGCTACACTTAATAATATGGCACAGGCACAGGCACAGCCGCAACGTCCTCGTCATCGTCATCGTCGTCATGGCGAAGTCATCTCCACCCCCTCGGAAAGAAGGTGGAGGTCTTGCTTGTTTGTTCGGTTTCCCACTTTGCGTTGGTCTACTCTACTCACTTCCACGCCGCTTCTCTGGCGTTTTCATTCAGCCCGAGATTTGTTGCACCATAAAAAGGGCTTCTCGAGATGCCTCCCCTCCGTCGCACTCCCCTCCCCAGTTCCCGGTCCCTCCCCATTGTGTTCCATCAGAGACAGAGGGATTCCGAGCCGGGTCCGTGGCTATTTGTTTGCCCGTCGTCGTTGTGCTGTCTTCTTGTTGTTTCTGGCTTTCGGCTGCTCTTCTCGTTCTCGTTCTTTCGCTTTTTCAATTTGGTGGGATGAAAAATTTCATTGGAATTGGTTTTATTGTGGGCCCTTCTGATGGATTTCTTTTTTCGGTAGGTACAAATTGTGTGACGCTAATGGAGCATGCGGGCGGGCGAGGGTCTTCGTTTTTCTGGCGAACGGCATTGGACATCAGACAGCGACATGGCTCATTAGCTGAGAGATTAAAGTCGTTTCTATCACATTAAACTATCGAAATACGGATAACGGAATTACTGCATCTTTCGGGACAATTGAAACCGGTCGCTTCGGAGAATAAAAAATATTGTAAACTCAAGGTTTTCGTGCCTCTGATTCGAAAATCTTCTTTCTACCTTCCCCAGTGCTACTTTTCCATTTGATTTTCCCCCTGGCATTTCCATCCATCTTGAGTGCTAATTGTTACGAATTTTCAACCCCCTTGAAGGAGAGAGGGTGTGAATAGGGGATGCTTTCAGTGGTTGTCCACAGTTTGACCAGCTCAAGAGGAGCAGATGGGGAAACTGGGAAAAGCGGTGGGAAATTCCTTGCTCTCCGGCTTCCCCCATCCGCGATTCTCCCCTGTGTGCTCTGTGTGTCGATGCATTGGTCGCCATGTGACAATTGCTAATTTAGCTGAGGGACCCGCCCTGCCCCAACTGCAATTGGGGCGTGGTCCAGGAAGTGCGTGACTCGACTGACTTGCAGCTGAAGTCCATGGGAACACCAATTGAAGGGGGCGGCGGGATGGGCGGCTGGTCTATGAACAATAATCAGGCTAATAAACATTTCATTCACAGGCCCCATTGAGCGGGGCCAATAATAACAACGGCACGATGTCTGCTGTCTGCCGTCTGCCGTCTGCATATGCCAAATGCTCAATAGGAGCCCCGCTACAATGGCCCCCTTTCGACTCCGCCCCTGCAACCACATATGAGGGCAGACAAGACGATTGCTTTCGTTTTCATCGTTTGGCTGTCATAATACGAGGGCTCCAGACATAAACCGGAAATTATTGTTTTTCCTTTCTCCCCTCGGCCACAGAAACTTTTTCATCGATTACGATGGGAATTCTAGGGGGTGTTAGGATAATCGGACGGGTGACTTATACTTATCAAGTTGGGAATCCACACATTCAGTCCATTTACAAGTGACGACTTCACATACCTGGAAGAGAAGAGAAGGATTGATGTTTAACTTTGGTTAACTTTTGTGAGTCCCTGGTCGCTCTACAGAAATAACTTAAAGAGAGCTGCGAACAGCAAAGGACTCCCCTAAAATCACTTTTCCGCCGCAAACACGCCAGACATCTGCACGTTGCAATCAAAACAAGAACAATAGAACAACCTACAGCCAGTTCCCCACCTCCGCAGCTCGATTCCCACCCGCCTTCTATCCCAGAAACTGGTTAATCCCACGCAAGCCCTAACGATTAACCAAGCCGAACCGAACCCAAACAAAACCCAATTCCGAACTCCAGCCAAGCCGAACCGCAATGGAAATTGCAGCCGGGAAGAAGTCCAGATAACGACTGCAGATATCAGCGGGCAGGAGTCGCAGATACTATATAGCGACAGTAATGCGGCCATTAATGCTGCCAGTAACAGTAACATTCGGAGGAGAAGGAAAGGTAACAAAAGGCCGCCTAAATGTGGGCACCAAAAGGAAGTAGAACAATTCCAATTAAAGTTAAAGGACCAGGCTGCGAGGAGAGTTGAAACGGTTCAGAAATCATTCAGATATCACTGCCTCCGATAACGATTTTGCTTTTATGAAAATTTTACCATGAATACAAAAAATAGTGAAACGACTAAGACATTCATTCGAAAACTTGTGTATTCGCAAGAATCCTTAACCTATCAAAAAAAGATCAAAATAAATTAAGTACAGTATTCCATCCATAATAGTCTATTTTTAAATAATTGGACAGAAATGTAATATCTAATTTAATATTGGCCCACCAAAAATTAAAGGTTAATTTTTTGACCATTCTTTTGTCAAAATAAAAAAAAAAAAAAAATTGTTTCTAGTAAAAAAAATTTAGAAATCTTGTGCTGCTGTTGTTTACATTAATTGTTAATTTTTTCTCAGTGTGGAAAAGGAAGTGAGCCCATTTACAACGGAACATTTAAAAAGTAAAGGGGAAAAATTCAGGTTAAAGGGTAGGGGTCAGTCATAAAGTCGCCCCAGTAGGTAGGCGGTAGGGCAGTCCAATTGCAGTCAACTAAGTCAAATGAGCATATAGATGGGATTAAAGTTTATAAAGGCAGACAAAAAACAACAGCAGAGTTAAAGAAGCAACGTTTTTAATACCCTATTTTATAACATTTAGTTATTAGTTAGTTACGTTAAATCCTAACTTGAGTTTTTATCAAAGCTACATGTATAATACTTTGGTATGTTTTTTGAACTAAAATAAAGTTTATTTACATAAAACATTCCAAAAAAGGCACTTCTTTTTATTAAAATTTTTTAAATGGAATCAGTGGTATAGAAACAATGTTTTAAGGTCGGTGAAAAAACAGGGTACCCTGCTACAAAAGGCCACTGAAATTGCATATCCAATGAGCGTAAGAGCGGAAGTGGGAAATGCAATAAAAAGGGGAGGGGGAAGCGGGCCAACTGGCAAAACTCCCACGATGTCCGAATCTGCACTGCGAGAAACTCGCACCCAGAATGGAGGGGCGTGCAACCCTCGAGAGCTTCGACCGAGGCTAACCCCGTAGAACGAACGGCGGTCGATTGGCTTGCAACAATGGCAACATCTGAAGGGCCAACACGTGGTCCACGTCCAGCTGCCCGTCCCCGTCCTCGTCCTCTTTCCCTTTCCCTTCCCCTTCCCATTGCCCTTTCCAGTTCGTGACGGGGCTGAGTTGGGGGTCCTGATCCAGGTCCTGCTTGGGCATTTTGTATATTCAATTAGCGCCCGCCTCCATGTCGAACATTTCCGCTAGCTGGGGTCCGAGCTGGCTGCACTGGGCGGTTTTGGGGTGGAGCTCCTGCAGCCCACTTGTTTGCATTTCTAATGCAATTTGCGGCTGCAGCGCTTTTGTTACCGGCACCCGAATTGTGTGGCGTGTCGTGTCCATTAGCACCTCAGCGCTCATAATACATATTCATTAGCGCCCATCCCCACCCTGAACACGTGGCCGCGGAGCGGGGTTTAATTAACCTCCGGAGGGAGCTGCCTTATCCGGAGTCAATCTCTTTAACTGCGGCGAAACGGATACACAGCTCCACCCCCAACCACCAGCCTTTTCTTATCCTTCAACCGGAAACCGTAGCTCTCGAGTCACCGCAAAATGTTCTCATTCATTAAACTCTGGGGCAACGAAGGGCTTTCTGCTAGCCCCAAGTCGAACTTGATTGACTATTGTAATTGCTGTCCACCCCTTCGGACCCCTTCGAACCGTATCAAATACCCCAAAACCCGGTCAGGGATTTCGACTATCTGTGCGCCCTTTGTCTTGCACATTAGTTAAGCCTTGCGGCAAGAGCAACAACTAGCAAACACAACAAAACACTTAGGCGAAACACTTTTAATTTTACAGTGCGGGCGAAGCTGGGGACGTAACCCTTTGTGGGTTAGTTGGGGGCGAGCTCGAAACTGATGCTCGGCACGTGGACGTGAGAAGAGCACGACGCCCTCGGAGCGCAGACACAAAAGACTGACAGCCGAAAAACGGGGATAAGGCCGGGCATTCCGCACTATTTAAATGCGATTTCCAGGCCGTGCTGAAAGGGAGGGGTAGGCAAAATAAAGATGCACAGGGGGGAGGGGGAGGGGGCAGAGCACCCTGAGCCGTCGGCACGCGCACAAATTAGTGAGCAGCAGATATGAAAGACTGGTCTCGTGCCACTCACAGTCACATTCACATTCACTTACTCACTAGCATTCGCGGCAACAACAACAATGGGGTTGCGTATAATCAAAATTAACATAACAATACTGTGCGCCGAGCAGCAACAACTACAAAAGAAGTTGGAAAGAGCGGCGCTGGGTTGCCGGGGCAGAAGCAAAAAATCACGAGTATCGAGATGAATTCACATGGCAAGAACTTAAAGCCAAGTCTTCGATTGCGACTGAGACCGTAATGAAAGGGTTAGCTCAGGCACTGGGAGTGCGATTCGATCGGGGCAGGGGTCTTTTGTCGATGGCAAGGGACGGGGTGGAGTGCTGAAGCACCCAGTCCAGAAAAGACCTTTAAGCTCAGCGGCCGGGCCTCATCCACTGAACTCTATACACAGCAAAAAATATTCAATAACGTTATACGTTATTACCTTAAGCGCAGATATGAAGGGTTTGGTAACCATTTCTACTCGTTTTTCACTAAGTTTCTTTCTTGTTTATTTAGTCGGAAGGATGTAAATAGATCAACTTTTCTGTTGTTCTGTTATTAATGGATCAGAGCATACAGGTAACAATGTTAAATCAATCACAATTTTCCCAGTAGGTTTGTTTTTTATTTCTCAACTGTTTTTTGTCAGTGCAATGAGAACACGAAACATAGACAAACAGATGGAGAGAGAGAGAGTGAGCTGGGGAGACAGAGACGGAGCAGACAGGCACGCACACAGCCAAACAATTCGATAAAGAAAATTCCCAGCGGGCACTTAATTTACTGCTTGGCGTTCCAATTCATGTCCATTTCCCAGGCGTTCCCCTCATTCAGCGGTAAAACGCACTGTTGCCGCTTTTCTCTGGCTGAAGGATCTTGTTTTTATACACATTTTTAGGGGTTTTCAACACAGAATTAGAAGGGTAAAAAAGGACCTGTTCCCAGTTCAATTTCTCCATATCCGTAAAGCTTCAAACTGACTAACAATATTATAAACTAGTACGTATAAATTAGCGTTGAGAAGTTCTTTGAATTGTATATTATGATCGCCATATTTAAGTTATCCTTAATTATAATCGCATATTTGTAAATACTGTGCGATCCGCATAGATCTTTTTGGTCAAAATCTCAAGGGAGGTGTGCATTATTGTTCTGGTCTGGGTTTCAATGATTTCGAAAGAAGTCCTTGCTGCAGGACTGTGACTTGTAATACAATACTTGGGATTATGGTTTTTCAATTAGCTTCGGAACTAGCTGAAGATCCATTTCCATAAACTCGATCCTTGGCTTCGAGTTTCGTGGTCCCAGAGCTGATTTGTTTAGCTGGGAAACTGACTTTAGGTCCATCCCCTCCCCCACTCACCCTACTCCCTACCACCCTCGTGACCTCTCCGGTTTCGCTGCCACGCGTGCCGCACACCCCGCAAGTGAAAAGCCAACGAGGCCAGCGTAATCAACATAATGAGAGCGAGTAAGAGCGAGCATTATGATAATAATAGTGTGCCAAATGCTCGCCCTGGGTTCTTTCTGGGTCCTTTTCAGGGTTGCTAGGCTTTCGCAGTTAAGGGTTGCCTTGCTCTCAACTTCAGCACCAAGTTGAGTGTCTGTTCTGCTTAGTTTTCAAAAATATTTAAGTTATTGGAGGAATGCATTTGGTTGAGTTCGGTTTTAATCATTTGTTGTTTTTTCGATGGATGCTTATAGCTGCTTACCAAACCAAACAAAGAAAAAAGGACTCTGGCACGAAGTGGCAGTGATCTCTTCGCATTTGTGTGTGAGGAATGTCTAGTGCTAAAGGGGTGGCAATGGAGGCCAGGGAGCGAGGATGAAGTGTTATATAAGTACAGCTGGGTTCACATATATGCAAGCAATGAGGTCTCGCCCAAAATAAGGTTTTAAGTCGTTAATGGGAGTCTTGTATTCATTTAGTTTATTCAGTGTTTAATGAACTAAATAATGGTGGCCAAAAAGTTTAATTTTCGAAGAAAAGGTAGGCATCCCTTAAATTTATTTACCAATTAACTTACTTTAATCAACTTAAAATGGGGTTTAGTTTAGTAAGCTTATTGAGATTAAAATAATTATACAGGTAAGACTCCTTGTTTAAGTAGCCCTAACCCTAAAAAGGTTTTCCATTGGTGCTATTGACTCGTCCTCGAATGTAGATAGGTGATAGGGGTTGGGATTTCTTAAAAGCTGAAGTTGGCTCGAAATTGAATTCCCCATACCCTTATCTGCGAACCCACTTGAGCTCGTAAGAGACAGCTGATATATCAGGTAGATATCACAGTAATCAGTGCCAATCGAAATCAAATTTCTGCCAGAGTTTTCTGGTGCTTTAAAGCTGGAATAACCAAAGGGATTTGTTTGAGGAATTCAAGGGCTTAAACGTGTGGCAGCTTAATCCTATTTCAGCCTACAACTCTCTCCTCTCTCTCGGCTGAATCCCTCCACTCTTTGAACTTCACTTCCACACCAGTGGCTCCCGAATAGAAGATGAGGCAAGGAACGGCTCCTGTTCTCATTCATTCATCTCACTCGAGACAAAATCAAAATTCAACTAATTTGCATTTTCGATTTGCATATTTACACAGAAGCCAGCCTATCGTCGGTGCAGTCCGCTCCTCCCCCCGTATGCTCGTCTCCCCGTTCATCGACTCCATGCAAATGTTCTGTCATTGAAATTAAATTGATTGCAAATACTGAAGATTGACTTGAAGTGGGGATAGCCGACAAAGATGCGGATGCAGGTCTGGGGGGAATCGCCGGCTGGCTCCATGTTGATTTTTGATAACTTTCCGGGACTGAAGCCCAGCTGCACCCTCAGGTGAAGTCGAAGTCAGGGCCTGTAATTGCAGTTTGTGTGCCGAAGGGTTGGTCGGGTTGCAGTTGCGTCAAATGCCATTAATGAAAATCACAAACACAGTCCCTCCACCCGAGCCTGGATCTGAACCTGAATCCTGAACCTGATTCTCAGTCCGAACCCTAACCCTTAACCCCCGGCACATGGCACGAAAACGCCACCCTAATTTGAAACTAAGCAGCCTCCGCGGGGATGGGGTTAAAGGGTGTGCAAAATGCATTACACAAGATGCGTTAATGGAAAGCCAAGTGGGCGGAAAGGGAGCTGCCACTCAACACGGACAACCTGTCCCTTGGCCGGGAAGTCCTTTGAACAGGGACAAAGTTAAACACAAGAATCATTTCAAGTCCGCGCGCCGAAGAGCAGAAGTTGGACGGCCAGGTCACTCGGACTGTTTAATAAACTTTATTCGACTGCCGACAACTCGTGGAAAGAGACAACTTGCGCAGAACTTTCGGGAATTGGCACAGCCCAAATCAGTTGCGAAACAAGTTGATTGAACAATTTATCAAGCGCCCGGCGAGCAGAAGGCAAACATCTGAAGGACAGGGTGGATGTGACGCTGAAGTTGAATGGGATTGGGTGCTCATGTCAGGAGCCAGCCAAAGAAATGACAGCACGCGTCCTTTTCCGACTTCCTCCTCGAGATTCAGTCCCTGTCCCTTCGGTGTTTACTTTGCCGGGATTTGGCAACTCCTGCCACCCCTGCCTAAATTTATCTAAACAAATTGGGAAATTTTATAAAAATTGGTTTATGATGCTGACATTTGTATGGCATCCTGACGGAGGAGGGGGACGGCTCAGAACAGGACAGCTCAGAGCAGGACGGGGGAAAGGATGTTGTCAGGCAAATAACAGAAACCAATCCAAACAACAGCCGAAGAGGAAAAGTGCAGCGAAGCGTTCCCGGATCAGGGAGTGGGTTCAGTGGGTGCGGACTTGAGCCCCCCAGGTGCCAAGAAGGCAAGGTGAGAAGGTGCCAAGGGGTTGCTCGGGATCGGAGAGGCCTCCCGGAACCCAACAGGTGCCAGGTGATGGCTGAAGTGCTGATGGCGCCATCAATAACGAGCTGACAGCGACACTGGCAACTGGATGAGTGAAACAAATCAATAAGCCGGAGTTAGAGCCAAGTGTCAAAGGGAATCGCGTTGGGAGGGAGTTCAATCTGGTGGAAGGGTTCTAAGTGGTCGGAAACTACGGCCAATTTCAAGATGATTACTCGGCACCGAGGCCCAAACTCTCTATAAGCCATAAAGGAAATTAATATCACTTTTACTTTCAGTTAAACTTAATTTCGCAGTATAAATCCAATCTAAACGCTTTAAATTACGCCAGTCGACGGCGAGCTACCAGTCATTAAATTGATAAATATCCTAACTTTGCTCATAATCGCCTGCGAAGTGAGCGTTTCTTGGAGGAAACAACCGGCGAGTGGATGGGACAGGACCAAGCCAACAGCAACATGGCACTGGGGCCAAACATTTATCAAGGGCCCACAGAGGCAGAGGCCTTCTCCAGCAGGAACTCCTTCTGCTGTCTACGCCGCGTCTGGAAATGTTTGTCCTAACAATTTGCGGGCGTCCGGCCGGAGGAGGCGGGCCCTCAGCCGGATGGTGATCCATTTAAATTCCGCACATAAATTAACGCACTGCCTGGACATATCTCACATATGTCGGCAGGCAGTCAACTATGGCCTCCGCCTCCCGTCCCATCACCCATCTAGAGTCGTCTCCTCGCAGCCTTTCATCCTTGCAGCCTGATTGCGGTCCATCCTAGCACCAGGTCCTGCATCCGCTTGCCGCCTCATTGGGCGGATCGTTGGGCGACTGACTGGACGACATATTGATGTATTGGCTGCCCGAATTGAATGACTGTCCTGGCCAAATCATGTCAGCGCCCAAATGTTACTAATATCGAGAGCAACCCCGGCAACCTGAGCGCTGCCACTGCCATTGCCTCATTACTTTAAATGCTTTACACGTACAGAGTTTAGGGTGCGGCGGAAACAGGGGCAGACAATGTGGCCAGGGTGCTCCTCCCTCCCGTTCCCGTTCCCTTCCCCCTTCCTTTTTTGGCCCGGGAGCGAGGGCAGGCACAAACGTTCTATTGATGCAGCCGACGCACGGCAAACGCATTTCGCACGCAATTCAATCTATCTCCCTTTGTCAGTCGCAATCTTTTTGTCACGGCCTGCGAGTGCGACTGATGAGAATGGATGATGTCGCCGAACTTGCCGTTCTTTTTTACGCTCCCGGCAAGGAGGGGATGGGAGTCCGCCTCACTATTTCCTGATTACAATGGTGCCGCAGTTGGGGAAGCTTCGACACGTGTAGATGGATAGAAATCAACCCAATAGGCTAGTTCAGAACGGTATTAAGAATAAATAAATTTGTTTTACAAGTACAAAGAAGTACGACATGACAAAAGAAATATCAGCTAGCCTGGACAACGTTTAATCATTATGTTACATTACTAAATCAGGCGCCTGAAAATATAATATAATCCCATGATTATTTCCCTAATTATGTAGATAGTTCCATGTAAACCGCTGGATGTCTAACATGTGGAATCTTTTTTCAGCTTAGCTTAGGAATTCCCATAAGACATCAAACCTTATATACACCAATAAAAGTTGCTCCACTCAAGGTTCCGTTTCAGAGACTTTTGCACCCGTCAGTCCAATTTAATTCCCCATCGCTGACTTCGCAGAAGTTCTCCCCTTTCGCCGCTTTCGCCTTTTCCACTCATACCAGCCACAAAACATTTTCTATTGGCACAACTCTCTCCCAACGAAATTAAAGTCTTTCAATCAAAATGTGTCCATGTGTGCTGCATGCCACTTAAAGTTGAACAAGACTTTGGGGGTAAAACTATAAAAAAGTGTTACACGGACAATTAAGTTTTTATGGAGCATTTCCGCTAGGTGGCGCCTGTGAGCAGGCGAGTAAACAACGAGCAGGAAAACAAGTGCTCATACATACGAACTTGCACAGCAATACACACAACCTCACTGCGGAGAAATACTCTGACTTTCCTTTCAGAAGCAGGGAGCAAATGGGAAAATGGAAATGGAAAATGGGGGAACGAGATTGTGTCCGAAAGGTGGGAGTTAAAACGCCATGTACACGAAATACTTTTTTGCGTGGCCCTCTGTGCTGGCTATTTGTATTTAAATACGTTTTAATTAGTATTTATTGTTTTTTTAGACTCCATGGCGCCGTGAACCTCGCCCAGCCCTCCGATAACAAAAAGGGGACACGACCCTGGCTGGCACTTAGCAGTTGCCAAATTAGACATGCAGCAGTAATGACATCGGCAACAAGGGGTTAAGTTAATCAAAGGGCGCTCACAGGGATCCCAAGGACCCCCACCCGAAAAGTAATCCACTGCTCCCATCCACACCCAATCAGAGCTGCTTCTTTTTGGCCTCTCCTTCGGCGGAGCAATTAACTACGCTTTGATTAACACTCCACACATCCGCAAGCTGCTGGCGGCCGTTGACAAGGACGACGACAGCTCAACCACCCAGTCACCCACTCACCCATCAGCTTGCCTCCCACACCAGCCACTGGGCCAGCAGTCGCCTCTTAGCCGCTGTCTGTTAACTAACAGCTGTCAATTACACCCGCGCCAGCTTAGGCGCTGTAAAGGCGTCCTTTGACAGTCCTTTGCCCTGTCGGGTGTTTGGCTTCGAGCCTTCCGGAGTCTCTCCTCGGGAGGAGAATCGGAGCCCGAGTCCGACGACTCCAAGTCAACGAGTACACTGCGATTAATGGCTTGAATTCACAGAGAAGGTTAATCCACTGTCCAATTGTAGTTTAGACTACAAAAACTGGCCATTTCTTACCCTTTCCATCCTTTGATCGTATACAAAAAAATACTAGGTTTTATTTCTTCTTCTATATATGTATAATTTGTACTGTAAGACACAGGTTCAAGTATCTATTAGTTGTCCTGCAAAGCATTGCAGAAGCCGGGGTGCATCATATTTATCACATTACAATAACGTTGTTTTTGTACATCTTTTACTGAATGGATAAAGAAAATTGAACATTATTCTCTAGAGATCTTGGTCGGATGATTGTTAAAAAAACCTTTTGTTTTGTATATTTCCCCTGTTCTTTATACCGATTTTTAGGTGAATTGAATTTTTGGAACATCTTTGTATCAAATTCTCGACAGATGTGTACGAATCTTAATGTTAGCTTTTCACCCATTGCAGCAGACTTTCGAGGAAAGCTTTTTTTTACGGTGTAGTGGTCGTCTGGTGGTAATTAAAGTGCGCTTCGTGCTCTCGGCTTAGTTCGTGTGGCATCGACTGGCACTTTATCAAGCCCCGTACCCCCGTCGCTTCCCCGATTCCCACTACTTTCCACCACTGACTTCCGTTGGCGCTCAACGGATGTGTCGCTTTGGGTTGTACTGTAATAAGTTATGACACTTTTAGCGCCCACTGTGCGTGGGTCGAGTCGCCGGGCGAAAGTGCGAATGAGTGAGTGTACCTACTAGTGCGCTCAAAGGCGAGAGCCACCCCTTTTGTGTTTTGGCCACAAGAAGTTCATTGAAGCGCATAATCGCATGTTAAATGTGTTGTAATTAAAATATTAATTTCTTGCGACCCGGGCCCTTCTCGTCAGCTGGTAGTTGCGACCCCCCTTCTCCACCCCCCCGTTTTCTCTGCTCCCCCTCTTCATCAATCCCATCAACGTCGTAATCAGCATCATGGAAGCCATAATCATCCACAGTACGTCGCCAGCGTCGTAGTCGTCGTCACCGTCTGCTGCCTTGTGGTTTTTCGGCTGTTCTGTAATTATAGTTTCTGCATTTCTTCTGCCATACGTGAAGTAAGTGGAGAAAGAAGGAATACACAACTTTTTGCTCTGCTTGAAGGGCCATGAAAAGCATGGGAAAATGCGGAGAGAAGGAAGGCCCAGCGAGGATTATGGGTAAACAGACTGTTAAAAAGTTTTTCATAAGTCAAACTTGGGGAACTGAAACACAGGAGTGTAACGGGTATTGGGTTGATTGTATGAGGTCTTCAGGACAGACTTCCACACAGATGTAGGACAAACAACGCTTGTAGCTCGGGTCGAAAGAGATTTCAAGGAATAAATATCTAGGATCGGACCCCAATCAACATTGTATTCCCTTTTGACCCGCGTTCAATTTGTTTGCCCTTTTCCATTATAGAATTTAGTTAAAATTTCAGTAATGGAATTAAAAACTCACTTAACTTGACTGTTTACATTAGATCCATTACGCCGGCCTCGAAGAGCACGGGCCCAGACACCCTAAAAAATGCGTATTACTTAGTCAGTGCCCTGAATTTTCCATTGGACCTTCAACCACCCAATCTTCGGCTGGCAGGCTGCGGTGTTGTAATCGGATATAATTCCTGTTCTCCAGAGAGCTGGCAGCCCGGCTCCCAAGCTCTGAGTAGACGGCAAACGAAGAGGGCTAAAGACAAAGGCCTCTGGTCTAGGGCACACATGGATCGGTTCCCGCTCCTTTTTTTTGGCCATGGCAACTAAGCCATCAGCCCTGGGCTTTCGCATTTGATTCGACAAAAAACGAATTGGAAAAAATTAAATAAAATACATCCTGCTGCAAAAAAGGAAAACTTTCGTGCCCCAAGTGTCACTCGCATTGGGCCGACGAAAGGGGCGGTGTTATAAACAAAAAATTAAGCGCATACGTGAGCTGCATGCCATTGGGAGTCCTTCCGCTCCGACTCCCCAGCTTTCTGTTTGCTGTCTGGTCTTTGCTGGTCTGGCTTTTGCTCATTATGTCCGATATAGAAAAAAGGAAAAGCCAAGAAAAACGTTCTGGATATGACCGACAACTACCCTCGTGTGCGGGCGTTATTGTTATTAAACGAATCCCCGGATCGAATTTAGCCCCGGGAACGGTCCGTCTGGCTCTGGGTCGCCAACCGTGCGTTGCCGGCGTTTTGTAATCGAGACTGACCACAATTGTGCTCCATACCTGTCCCTCCGCTCTGCGCCGCAAAGGTCCACGGACACTGCTCCTCATTAGCACTCGGCATCCAGATAAGGGGTTATGTCAGTTTAAAGTGTCAATAGATAGGACATGACACCACAAACTCGTGTTGCGCCCATAATATGACAGCTCTACCTCCGACCACTACTCTTCCTTACCCAGATCGTCTCTCTAATTGTCCTGAGCTAGGAGTGGCGCAAAAAATGCATTTCAATTCAGTTCGTGATGTTTATCGGACCTCAGGCAGTTGCCCGGACAACCCCCTCGAACGCCAAAGGACCCAAAATGAAAGCCAAATCTATTTGCCCGGCTTATCCAGTCGCGTGGTTGGGCTAACCAACAAATGGGTTTCATTTCACTTGACGACTTGCGGCAGATAAGCCGCCGACCCCATCCCCATCCCCGGCCCAGATCAAATGGAAGCATAAGTAGACCAGTTGCCAGACGGAACCAGGACCCTTGTGCCGGGCTTCGATTGCGCTGCACGTGACCGAATCATTTACCCTCCTGGTGTAATTTTCCTCCGTGTACTTCACATGTCCTGGCAAGAGTCTATAACTAGCTCGCTGGCTGGTATTCTTACGGTTTCGGCTGGCGCTTTTCCGGATGATGGGCAATTACAATTTCAAGGATTCGCTCCTCACCTTAATCAAAATCAGCCGAGCTGCTGTATGGGCATTACCATTCGTGTGCTCTCGTACGTGTTTGTATAAATTATGTTAATGGCAATTTGTCGCTATTTTAGCCATTGCCTTGTTAGCTGACAACGTCTTGCTTCCATAAATTTATGGACAGATACTCGTATCTAGGTTAATGAATATAAATGTCTTGCTAAGGAGTCTGTGATTTTTCCGAAAGGGCCTAGAGATTGCTTGTGAAATCGAGAAGTTGTCATGGTAAATGTATCGTGTGTTATACGGCCATTGGCATTATACCTCTAGAAACTGTCGATAGGTATTTTTTTTCTATGGGGTTTCTAATTGAGTATGCATAAGTTACTGCAACTGAATGTGTAAGTTAAATATTAATGTGAATGTACTTAACAAAATCGTACTTCTGAAGTAAAGATAAAGAGGAACCATCGAGAATTTTTGTGTTGGTACTAAGAATTGTATTTTTTGGCAAGGAACCGCTCCTATATTTTCCAAAATTTTAAAATTCAAATCCTACGTCAATCCTTAATTAATACTAGTATTCTTGAAATCGATTAGTATTTGTTATCAGTTATTTTCTGTCTAGTTTTGTTTTACTAGACCGAAAAAACCGACTTCCAATTAACTTTTTATGCTTTTGAATACAAATTATTAAGTCCCAACTCAATACAAATTTTATCATATCGCTAAGAATGTCCCTTAATACCGTCGTGCTTCTTTTGATTACAATATGCAGAGATTATGTGTGGATTCAGTATTGATTATATCAACATATAGAGATTCCCCTCGAACAGAGTCCCTGGACATTGATCACTGACCCGGCTTATCTGGCGGGGTTTCATTGAATTGTGATTCATAAATAACAGTTGTTTGATCCATCCATTATGCCGCCCGCCTTGACAACCGAAAGGCGATTGGGATCGGCTGTAATGGCCCTAAGAGCCACCACCCGTGAATGCTGCGCAGGGATATTTCAGATATTCCGAGGAACGGAAACTGATAATCCTTTCCAAGTACACGCATGAAATGTGCCACATGCTGTGTGCACCAAATGCAACATTTGTGTCCAAGGCCACCGGGAACAGTTGTTCCACGTGGTGGCGGTGGTGCTTCCATTGGTGGTGGTTCTGCTGGCCGAGGTCCTTCCCGGGTGTAAGCAGAATGCCGTGGAACTGGGCCGACAGCCGCGTGCACTGTAACTCACAAATATTTGGGCAAACAATTCAAGTGGCTCGGGTGCAGGTTCGGGGACACGTGCAGGGCCTAATCCCGAAATTAGAGCGAGCCTGGGCAGCCACAAGCTGGACCAGATGGGAAATTTACCTGCAACGAGAAGAGGAGAGAGACGGCGTTTTAATTAAATCCCTCGCATTAAAACATACAATTTGTGAGCGGCGCGATTACTTTAATGCGCCGCACATGTGTGCCAGGAACCCAGGAACCCAGGAGCAAGCGGGGCAATTAGGATTCATAAATCCGGCTCCGAATTTTTACCAGCCATCAAATTGCAGGAAGCGCCGGACATAAAAACCATTTCGGGTTCGGATGGACAGCCAGAACACAGACTCAAATTGTTTGACAATTAAAAAGGGAGCAATCAAAATTTGGACATCCAGCCCAAAGCCAGCAATCCAATCTCATCCATACATTGTATATACATTTATGTATGTATATATGTATATGTTTTACACTGTAGCGGGCTCTTAATCAACAGGGATCTGAATGGGCGGAATTCGGCAGCAAAATAAGCGAAAAGCGGCGCACAAATAAAAATGTAAATATTAATAAGCGTCAATATGCGTTCAACCATGGCAGAATCCTGCCGAGTTCGGCGTCGAATCCAGCGAATTTCGGGCAAACAAGCGAGCAAACAAACACAAACGCCGCCAGGACCTCCTCCCCTCGGCCACACCCCATTCAAACTCACCCCCAAGCCTCGGTTCGAGCCACCCAGAACCGCACACAGGAACTGAAAGGAAAACATTCAGTCAGTCGCCGAGGGGAGATGGTAATCTCCCGCCCACCCTTTCGCCCTAACCACCGTGCACCCCGCCCCGCCCACCACCGAAACCGAGCTCCGTGCTCAGTGCTCGTCGTCCTCGCGTCGTTTACCACTCGAACGGATTCGAACGGATTCGGACGGAGTCGGACCAAAACGCTAATGTGGACTAAACGCGGGCCGGAGACCGAAACCGATTTCCGCCGCGGGGCCAATGGGCTCAAATGCGTCCACAGTGGTACGAAGCAGACGCAAATATAAAAAAGGGCACAAGTTATTTGATTACCAGAATATTTATGTTTGCATAAGACAATAAACTTCGTTGTAAAATTTGTTTAAGAAACTATACTGCAGATCGCGCTCATCTTTTGTGTATAACTTTATTATGGTTTCTCTATTGTACTTAGTTTAAACATTTAATAAAAGTAAAGGGTTAAGAACACATAAATGACTATAAGATTTGTTGTCAATTTTGTTTCAAACGAATGCTCGTGAGACCAAAGAGTTATAAACAACTTAAATGATGATATGAATTGAATATCTATATGAGTTTCATTAAAATTTTCAAACGTCTATTATGCTTAGGGATGAAATTATGCAAAACTTTTTTGAAAGCGAGCGACGGCAAGATGCTGCCGAAGGGTTATATGGCAATTGCTGACAAGGGCGGTTTTTTAAGTTTTTAATATAATCTAAAATTTTAAAAACCTATTATACACACCCTAGCCAACGGATTATGAGAGGAAACCGGATGTTAGGTTTAGAAAGCAGATTTGTAGGTACATATTTTTCAATAGATCAATAAAGTGATATTTTTAACATATGCAGATGGATTAAGATGGACAGTGGCGGATTTACGGGGGTGGTTTTAGGGGTTCAAACCCCTACCAAAAAGCCCCGCAGAGCCGTAAAAATGAATTGAAACTATTCGTTTTTTTCGAATTCGTATTTTTTTCAATCGAAAACCCCCCCAGATTGAAATTCTAAATCCGCTACTGAAGATGGAAATCGTCCATATGCCTTAAAAAGTTTATGTTATGGGCTAATTTGTTTATTTTGGCTTAAAAATTTGTATGTTTTTGGTCTAAAAATATATGTGATAGAGATTACATATTTCTGTTAGGATATTAGTAGATTTCTTAGCTATTAGTTTTGATAATTTTTAAAAATTGGCTTAAAATAATAAAAGCGAGGGATTGGAGTCTTGCACAAACATCAGCATATAAGATGGGCTTTAAATCATCCACAAATTGGAAATCCAATCTCACTTCGTTATAAGGTTCCTTCCGATTGGTTTGCATCCCCCTGAGTTCCACTGTGGGTGAATTTTTATACCGATCCCTTCTTCGCACACTACACCCTCCGTAGAGCCCAATCACCCGCCGGAGCCCGTTGCCATCATCATATCAACATCAAGTCATGGACTTTTGTGAAATGGAACTTTCAACACCGGAAGCAGCGTGTTGCATGTATTTATGTAGATATTAGCGCAGCGGCTAGCCCCTTGGCTTCCCCGCCCGTCGTCCTGTCGTCCTTTTGGCCCTTTTTCCCCGTCCTGTCAAACCACCGCTCCTGGCCAGAACAGTTCCGCGCCGAAAGGAAACGAGCCGTATGGCATCGCGGGGAGTTTGTTCGCCTGTCGCTCGCCGCTGTTGTGTTTCATAAGCGCGACTATAAACCAGATTTCGCAGCTCTGCACCCCTTTGGCCCAGGGACGAAGGGAATCAGGGGCGAGACAGGGGTTTGTCGAATTAATGTCCGTGCTTCTGTTTGTGGAGATGCACGACACACGACTCGGGACGACAAAAAAGAAGCAAAGTAATGAATCTCTAACTTTTTCCTCAGCCATTCATGGGAATTATGCATTCATGTTCCATCAAGGATTCCGATTTTTGGCCAGCCAAAGGAGCTGAGGATCGGGGAGAATCGTTGAGCTTGACTTCATTAAACTCCAGATGGCTTGGCTTTAGGTAAAAAGTAACAGTGATTGAAAGAAGCTTTTCATGGGGTAGGTAAACTGAAAAGAGTAAAGAGATTACTTCACTGCACTGCATTGGTTCAATCAAATGCTGGCTGACCTCTGGCAAATAAGCCCGAGTAGTCCTGGCAAACAGACTCCTGGTTCAACGAGAGCTTTGTTGTCCTGTGGTCAGAACCCTTCCCTGGAAAACCGGCTGGTTAGCTCGTGCCGAGATGCCACCCCGGAGTCTTTAATCAAATGCAGTGCACGCAGCAGGATTACCCCGACGGTCCAGGCCGTAATAAGTAGTGGCTGTCGGCTGCTGTGTGTTCCGTTTAAAAGTGTCACGCGGCCGGAGGACTCGCACTCCCTTGTCTACCTGACAGCCCTGCGATGCATGCATCAGCGACATCAATCGGGACGCGGAAGCCTTTGACTTGCCAGGGGGTTGCCCTACGGCAATCGCTCGGAAATAACAGAAAACCTGTTTGCTCGGAACTTGTTCTCGGGGGTTCCTCGGCCACTGTCCACTCTGCCAAATCTCAATGGGAACGGACAACGAATAGCGGAGAACGAAGAATGGAGAATGGAGAACAAAGGGCCGAGCGAGTCGCGTGTTTCGTCATAATTCAAAACTCGGAACTTTGACGATTGTAGCTTGGGTTGGGGGTTGCAGAACGGTAAACGATTTTGCGATAACATCTGCGGCTGTATTGCGATTGAGCAGCGAGGGTTGCTCATTGCATAATTATGTCATTGTGCACCGGAGTTCGCAGTGTTGCTGCCGATATAATCTAATTTGGCAAAAACGTAGGGTGGCTTCCAGGGTTTCGGAAAGTAATGTCAACCCATTGACCCAGAAGTCTCCTTGCCTCTCTTATTCAGCTAAATCTCTTGATGGATATACAAACGACATCACTCGCACGGAGCAGTGATAATGCTCTGGCCTAAGGAAATCCGTAAGGCCAGGTGCTCAAGATGCCGGGCCATAAAACATCGGCGGCAAAATGCCACAAAATCCCCGGCACAGAGCGCACTTCATAACTCATTTGTTGCCAGTTCCCAAGCGGGGGCGCAACCCCCCAAAAACCCCTGCCATCTCACCCCTCTCTGCCCGATTTGAATGTCTGTTTGTCAGTCAGCTCATCGTGTGTAATGGCAACGATTTTCACTCTTTTGTATTTGATTTTCGGAATTGTAATGCCAAGCAATTTCGGTTTCAGTTTCACTTCGATGGGGCGAAAAGGGGGCGCTCGGAAATGGGGGTTGCAGGGGTGTAACGAATGCGCGACATTTGTCAAATTAGCCAGGGCAGATAAGCGTCGGGCGTGGCCAAAGACAAGCTAGTTGTCCCAGAGCGAAAGCAATAATCCACTTTTCTACCAATTACTTGTGTTTATATTTATAGCCAGCGCTACGTGAGAAATTTCGAGGAAGACAGGGGGGGCAATGAATGCGCAGGATATCTATGGTAGGTTTGATTTTTTGAAAACTTGCAGGGAAGAACTTGAAAGGCATATAGTAAGTGCACTTAAGTAAGCGTTTGAACTCCCTCCGGAAACCGTATCCATCCTAATGGATCATTTTAGGATCAGGCTGTAGCTGGTAGGTAATTTACAAAGCGACTCTGCCCCATCGGCCTATTGCACCCGTTCCCCCGGCAATCGGTGTTATTGAACTGAACTTGACATTTTGCACTCGCTGCCTGCTCCGGCCAGAGTACACGCAATAAAAAGGATAATACACACAGATACGGGCCATCCAGCTGCAGACACGGATACCAGCACATCCGCAAATGCCCATGCACACACACACACACACACACAACCGAATCGACCCCAAACAGGAGGCAGCTGCTGTCCTGTCGGTTCAACGGTCGGGCGAAGTCGGATCGGATCGGATCGGGTCAGGCTGCACGAATAATAAAGCCGGATTCGGGGAGTAGGCACCGTGCCGCAAAAACAGGATGAAAGGACACGCGGTGCGTTTATGAAATTATTTGTTGGTTTGCCAAATACAACAAGAGTGGAAAAAGTGAGGAGCAGAGGAAATATTGAAATATGCAGGCTGGCTTTTTATAGGCCTGCCATAAAAGGCTGTCGGTAAGGGCTTAAAGCGGGGAAAGTACGAAAAAGGGCAAATGCCGTATTAAAGTAAACCTGTTCCAAGAAGCGTACAACAATTTAAATTATATTTCTGAATGCCACCTTAAAATACTCGCTCAAAGGAATGCTAATTTAGTTTCAGACTTAGGTGTTTGTTCAACACCACAATTTCTTGATCTTCTGGTTTAAAATGAACTTTGCGTAAGCAAAATGGAAGAATGCTAAAATACACCTAGGCCTGAATTGTCCTGTGCCTGTCAGGCAGTCAGACAGTCGGGCATAGGGAAAATAATATTTGAGGCACCCGGCGCGGAGATTTTAATTAGATGTAATGTCAACGTAATGAGTTTTATATCATCTGGCCCGTTGGCTTCGGGAGGGAGTTCCCCGGCGAAGTTAATCCCGGTTGGAAGCACCGCTGATCCTCATTCCTGCATAAAATAGGTCCTGAAATCCCTCCTTGGGTCTTGCCAACTGTCAGCTATTTAGGGCCAGGAGTGGGATTATCCGCGGCAGTAGAAATCTCAGCCAGCGGCTTGAGTTGCTCATTAGCAGCCTAGTCGCCTGCGTGGGCACACAAGGATCTCGCAGGATGCCAGGTCCTGCCTCAATCGCGCTGCGCGACTCGCGGAGGGCACACAATTAAATGGCACAAAAACGGATTAGCGCCGAGCCAACAATGCGTAAGCAATGAGGACATTCCTTCGTTCCTTTCTGCTCCTTTCTGCTCCCTTCTGTTCTTTATGGACGAGCATTAAAATAATTTTTATGAAAATTAACTCAACTAAAATGAGGCAAAGGATGAGCGTAGTGGCAGTACGTAGTGTGTTTGTTCGCGATAATTGTCGTGTGTCCTCGGGGCATGCTGCCTGCCAGTACGGCAGCCCGGCAGCTCGGCAGCCTGGCTGTCTGTGTGAACTTGGAAACTTGATTTTGCGGAAGAAGACAGGCAGCAGGCGCGGCAACAGCAACGGCAACGGGCAACATCTGGCACTAAGTAAAATCCGTGATACACACAGCCAGATGGAAGGACCCGGGGGAACGGGAAGGGTGGGGAGCTGCTCACGTATCCCGGCCCGTTGCGGGACTCCGAGGAGGCTCCTCTTGAAGCTGAGGTCGAAGCTCGGCCCAGCAAGGATGCGCGCGCAGCAGGCGGAGGACGCCTGAGAAAAAAGGAAGTTGGCAGGCAAGGACTCGAGTCCTGTGAGCTGAGGAATTGGAAGCGCCGCTCGTCGTTTGCCAGGCAAACTTTAAAAGGGGGCGACGGCGTGCAGAGGAGGGGAGGTGCGGTAAGGAATTGGTCGGGCAGCGTGAGAACATTTTCATGCAGGATATTTTTTCAGCTCGCGAGTGGAACACACCCTGGTGGGAAGTACTACCCCATCGCACTCGCACTCACACACACACACACACTAACAGCTGAGAAACAGACTGCTTATGAAATTTCCCAGTATTCCCAACACTTCCGCGTTGCTCTTGCCGCTCTCTCAGTTTGTCTCTCTCTCTCAATCAGCTCTGCACATGCGCTCTCGCAAATATCGAAGACCACAGAATACTGGGATGTGTCTCATTCTCATTTTCTTTCTGTGGCTCCCGCTTTCCCCCTTTCCAAAAACTGCTGAAGTGCACTTCACTGGCTGGGTAAATATGTATAGCTCTTCTCTTCTTCTTTCCCACTGAGTTATTTTTTTTTTGTTCGAGCTCTCCTCGCTCGCCCGTTCTTCCGCCCTCCCCTCTCCAATCTTCGGATGAGCTCCTTTCATGCCGTCGCTCGTGTGGTCGGGGGTGTTATGTATTTTTTACAAGTGTTTAGTCAAATTCGTTTGGCATTTCGGGCGAGGGACGCCGACACCCCACCCTGCGCCCTTTGCGCCCTCTTCTGTTCTCGGCGTGCGGTGAACTTAAAGAGAGAGGGAAAGCGTGGGGCTGTGGGCGGGGCATTTTGTTTACAAACGTGAGGCAAAGCCAACATGAGAAAAGTCCCTACCCTCCGCACCCCTTGAAAGCTGGAAAAGGCGGAGAAGAAGCATTTTAGAATGAAATTGATTTTTAGTGTGACGAAAAGCGGCCGTGTGGTAAAGAGAACCAAGAGGGATGAAGGGAAGGGGATTAGCTGACTGCCACATTATTTTGGCGCCCAACGTTGGGCTGCTAAACAAGTTTACGAGAATTTTTCTGTAAGATTCCCAAGAGTCATTTTTAACTTTAATTAAGCTGATACAAGAATGTTTAAAAGGTGAAAAGGTTAAATTAATTTTAAGCTCGGCTTGGACAAATTATTTATTTATTGGTACATATTTGTGTTGCTGAAAAGCAACCGGTTGAAGTATACAACCATTATAAAAAGCTTTTTATAGGAAAATCAGATATTTTGTGATTATCCCATAGTTCCATGTTAATAATTTGTAATTTCTTGTACTGATACATTCACAACTATATAAACCGTTTATTTAAAAAAAGCAATAGCAAGAGAAGATTGGGGGATGGTCTCGAATACATCACCCGAGCATTTTAATACTTTTTCATGTGCCTAACAAAACATTACTCGGCTGCAAAATGCACAAACTTTCTTAAGAAACGAATCAGTTCTTATTAATCGGCCACCCTCTGGGATTTCTTAAGTGTCTTACAAATGTTTAAGACAGGCTGGGATCGCTTCCAGCTGATTTCCTCGGCACAATGCCCTCCAATTAGGCAGTTTCTTGCGAACAAAGCACAGACCTTGGATGCTTCTCCCAGAGATCTGCTCAAGCACACATCCCGAGGCAAGGATCTCGAAGACCATTTAAATGGCACACAGGTACGGCAACAGATGATTGACAATTCGGTCGCAGACCGCAAGACAAATTTAAATAACTGTGCACAAAACAAAGTCCTCAGACCCCAGCCTCAAAAGAGTTGTCCCGTCCTGCGGAGCAAACGTTCAAACAGATGATTGGCGAAAACCAAAACAAAAGCAGGTCGAGACACTGCCCCGAGAAACAGCTGTCAGAAAGCAGGAATGCTCGATGGAAAGGGGATAGAGACGGACGATCGCAGAGAGAGAGAGAGAGAGAGAGAGAGAGAGGAAGAGGTGGGCAAACTGGAAAGTGCAAGGTGCAAAACCAGAAATGCGAGCGAGGGGCCTCAGCGTGGAAGCATTAAACAGAAGCAGCCGTAATGAGCCGCCTGCCTCGGAAGGTTCGAGTGGCTGGTCCCACCCGATGATTAGTCCGCTGAGGGCCAGGATCGAAAATGGTCGCTCCCCAGAGGGTCCTGATCAGGTAGTTCAACCTGCATCGGTTCCGTCTGCTCGCCTGTTGAGCAGCTGTCGTTAATGATCCGCTCGCTCGGCTCCTAGATTGGTGCATGCGTTTCCCTTTGTTATCGGTGTGTTTACCGAGCAAACGCAATCTCCGCTTACAGCACATCTAATCTTTCGGAACCGTCCTTCGTGTTTCGGTTTCGGATGCGGGATCGAGTTTTCCTTTAGCGCTCTGTGAAAATTCTATTTGTCAAACAAACAATTTCGTTTGCATTATTCACGGTCCGATCTGTCAGATAAATAGGGTTCGACTGCGAGTGTTGGTTTGAGTGAATGTCGTCACCGCAGGTTGCCTTGTGCGGCAGGTAGAGACCGGCGGAGATAGGGGATGCGGATCTTCGACAGCTGAACAACTATTTTCAAGGAACTACATCATAGTCATAACAGTTTGTTGATTAAAAGGATATTCGTGTTCTTCTTATATCTCGCTCACGTAACGATGGGTTTCTCTTCATTATCTTTCTTAGGCAGATAACTCTTGGAATTGGAATTAGTAAACAGATTGCATTTCCTGATTTTTGGATTACACCAAGAAATTTTGGGTATGGTTTTATTGACCGATAGATAAAAATAAGTGTTTACTTATTTACACAAAAGTAAAGTATAAATGCATAAAGCATTAAATGGAAAAAAGCAACTGAGTATTTTCAGCAACTTGCAAATTTGCTTTCTTCCGTTTAATCAAGATTTTTATATCTAGAACATTAAAGCACATAAAAGACTATTCACCCTATTTCACAAATTAAAATAAGGTCCAAAAATACCATTTTTATTTACTTGGTGTCGTTTAAAAGCCGACCTATTATGTAATGGAAATGTTTGGTTAAGTGATATGATATCATAACCGGGGAGGTGATGTAATCATTTGTAACTGTGAGGAAATTGCATTCTCTTTTTATACTTTTCAATAACTCCGCCCACTTTTCGTCAGTCGATTTTCCGTTGATTAGCGTCATGCTTGACAAAAGTCACCAGTCCCCAAGGCGAAACCTCCCACAACGCTTAGCACCCAACCCAGGCGAAAGCCACAACCTAAGCACACTCCCCTCGCACTTCGCCCCCAATGTCCTGGAACCACCCCAACTTCTGATCTCCCTCCTCCCCACAATTTAAAGGGAGAAACGCGTCGCTTGCGCATAAAACGCGATTTTAATCACTTTCCGTTCTGTGTCACTGAAGTGTGACTGCCCCAACCGAAGTCCCCCGCCTTCAGCACTTAAGAACGCTCCTTGGAGTGTCCTGTCTTTGGCTTGTCTTTCAGTTCCTTGTTCGTTTTTCCCTGTGTTTCGTGCGAAAATAATTTCATTTAAATATCCACACATAAAGTTCGCCTCGGGTCTGAGCTGTATGTTAATGTAATTTTTATGCTGATTGCGAATTTCCACATTTCCGGGCGGCTGTTCGTTCGCTCCTTTGTCAGAGAATTAACGGGGCCCGCGTGCGTGCTCTTAGCCCTCGTTCTCTCGTTGGGTCCGGGCCGTAATGCCCCCGATTATGATGTTTACCCATCGTACTAGGCCCCCTTCCCTCTTGCAGCTCCTTCCCTCGGATGGTTTTTCGGTCGGCCTTTGTTTTACTCCTTGCCGGTTAAGTGCCGCCTTTTGTTTATGTCCTCGCCGCGCAGCGAGTTTTAATCAGCAGCATTAATTTAATTTAATTTGATTTAATAACACATCCCTGCATATGTTTCCCTCTGTGGGCACTAAGTACGTCTAAGTGGTTCGTGTTGTTGCGGCAAGTAGTCCGAAACCGAAACCGAAACCGAATCCGACTTCGAATCCAACTCCGACTGCGGGAGTGATCTATTGTGTGGTGGAATATGGCTCCCTTGTAGGGGGATCGCCTTTTGTTCGCCCTTTTGGCTGCTCATTAAAAAATGTACAAGGATTATGGCCAGAAGTTAAGGTTGGGCGGCTGTCCATTAAGGCACAAATTCATGCCGTAATGAAGGCAAATGAAGAGGGATCCTTAACTGGCGTTGAGGTTCTCCAACTCCAAATAGCTCCATCTTCTTTTGTTCTGGGATGACGACGATGTGAGAATTTAATGAAGTTGAGTGATAAGCGCTTGTGATGGGCTCCGCTCTCACACTCAATCATCATTTTCCAATCACTCCGATGGGTAAGCAATTAAAATTACCTCGGCTATCTCATTTTGGCCTCACTTAATGCCTCGCATTCCTTTGATTTAGGGTTTCAAGGCTTCGGAAGGCAAATAATTTAAATGAATTTCTCGTTTTCATCCCAATTTCGAACTAACAATGTTTTAGCAACACTTCAAAGGTTTCAATTTCATCAACAACTTGGCAACGGGGTAGGGCCAGGATGTTCGGTTGCCACACCGTGTGGCACAAACACAAACACAAACACACTCTCGGGCATACGGACACATACGCACACACCAGCATAAAAATAATCAAAAATGGCATATAAACAAACACGAGAGCGACAACGAACGAAAGCAGCAATCGCCAGTTTCAGCCCTCCAGCCCTTCGTCCTTCGTTCTTCAGCCCCTCCCCGACCCCCGCCACGCCCCTCTGCGTTGTGCCCTCTGGCGCCGCTTGTGCTACCTTTTCCCCGCTCCTCCCGCTCGCCCGCTCTCTGTTTGTTCAAAATGTTAAAATCCTGTTTATTGGATTCAATGGTTTGTTAATTGCCAATTTCAACTCCCTCCACCAGAGAAAACTTTTCGCAGTCTCCGTGCTTGTGTGTGTGTGTATGCCGGTGAGACTGTGTGTGTGCAGGGGGCCAACCCCTCTCGGTGAGCTTGTGTGTGAGTGTGCGGGTGTCTGGGCCCATCGATGCCATAATAATTTCCTGGCTATAAAATTCATTAGACGCCGTTGCAGCTCCGACCACCTGTAAAAGTTGTCGTCCCTGTCGTCCGGATTCGTGCTTAGAAACTCTAACTAATGGAACGGCAACTCCGTTCATTTCTCCAGGTCTTCTGACTGTTTGAGTGTCCTTTAATCAACCACTAGTTGCCCCGACTTGGGTGAGCTTAACTTTGGATAACTTAATACTGCTGGTGGGGCCAACTGAGTTCAGTTAGGAGCAAAGTAACAAACAAGGCTCGCTTGACTTGAGTTGTGATGAAAAGATTTAAGATTTAGTTAAGGACTAAAGTTTTAAAACGAAGGAACGACATGAAGGAAAGCCTCGAGTATCTTCTTCAATTCATAGCTATAAAAGCTGTGATAAATTATTCTTACTTTACTTAAGTAAAGGTATTTGTATGCATTTAAGATATTTAGCTTAGGAGTTCAGTAGACTAAAGAGCCGAGATTTCACTTCAAGAGATCAATTTCTGAAAGCAAAAACCTCTGTCACTTCTACATGTCTGTTGTGTTCCACCAATACTTTATGCGACTTGCCACAACCAAACGCATATAGGGGTAGTGAAGGTGGAACTCTTTTCAACTGGATTTTTATAGCGCCAAACACCACAGCTGGTTGACTGGTGTCACATTTAATTCAATCGCTCCTTCTGCTGCGCGGCGACAAAAAGTGGCAGCACTTGCTGCACAAATGCGAGGCAGGGCGGAGAACAAAGGACCTGCCAGCTGCGATTGCAGCGCTATCACTCGGGTGAGGGCCCAGGGGGAATGGGGGACTGCCACGGATATGTCGCACGAGGATGGCAGGATATATCGGAGCGTGACAGCAGCAGAAGTCAGCCCAAAGGCGCCCGGAGACGGCAGCTCACGCACTCGACAAAGTTTCCATGGCTTAGAAAGCATTTTTCGTTGGCAGAAAGGAAAATACGGGAGGGAAAAGATGCCCACACACACTCATCCACCAATCCGAATTGACAACGCATTTCCGCATCGATGAGTCCGCGTGAGGGGTCTCCGGTGTCCCCTGCTCCCCCTTTGGATCCTGGTTGAGCCTTTGTTTGATGCGGGGCAGTTCATCATTTTTCCAAAGGTTTTTTCCGTCCGATTCTGTTGCTTCACATATGCTGCGGAAATGTCAGGGAAATGTGCATGGAAAATCGGCTTCTTCTCGATTTGACAGATGTCGAAGGCCATTGAGTGCGGGCGAACAGAGGGGGGTTTTCCTATCCCTCTGCCACAACTAATAGATCAGCTCTCCCTGCAACGCTTTTTCTACCTTTCCCCGCCTGGTGGCAATTGCCGAATAATGTAGAAGTCATGGAATATTTAAAATGCCACGACTGAAGAGGGGCTTTCTCTTTCCCTTATGCTTTTCTACACCCCCACTTTTTCTCTTTTTGGGTTTCGTGCATGCGACACAACATGTTGAATTTTTAATGTGGATTGTTGCCAAATATTTTTTATTCGGCTGCTGGAAAATATTTTAAAGCATACTTTAGAGCTTCGCTTATTGCGGGGAGGCTTGGATGACAAAAGCGGAAAAAGAAGAGTCGAATGCACGAAGGGCGGCCAAAGGGTTTCTGTTGAAGAGCACAAGGTGTAGGTGTGAAGGGGCAAATATGCCAAAACAGTTTAAATTTTCACATCCCAAAAGGAAGTCGGGCCTGGGAGCGGGCCTTATCCGAAAGTGAGAAAGCCATTTGGACGGGGGCGGTGGGCCAGACATCCAATGAATGCCAGGCATCGCATGAAAGATAAACCAACAGAAGCCGGCTCCCGACTTTTGGCCTACACTGCGAACGGAAACGAAACGAGACGAGGCAAAACGCACGGGAATGTGGCATTCGCCCATTCCTCCTCGAGAGGGAAGGCCCCCAGCTCATCCCCGTACCTTCGCAGCCCCCGAAGAACAGACAGACTCCGACGGAAACACAGGCAGAGTCAACATTTTTTCCTGCACTGCCACGATTTGCTCGTTTTAATTTCTTTGCCATTTGCCTGCTACATATTTTCACACTTTATCGTCACTGCCATCCTGCTCCTCCGAACCCCGAACCCCCCAACCCCGAAACCTGCTCCCATTCTTCTCTGGCTCCCAGACCGTTCCCTTTGTTTGTTTGCCCGCCTGTCTGTCAAATGAATTATTTGCATAGTTTCGGGCAGCGGATCCAGCAGGAATCGCAAAATAATATGGAATCAAACTCTAAAATTGCATCCGACTGGGTTTTGTATGTTTTGGGCCTAAGCATGGATTTCCACGCCCTGCGCCGCCGTGTAAACATTTATTTGATGCCTGAGTAAGTTTTAAATATGCATGCCCTGGAATAGACGTCTATGCACTCCGCACACAGATATCCCTGGATCCCCTAGTCCGGCTAATCGAATGTGTGATATAGACTTAAACGCTGTTTGGTGTGGTAAGTGATTGAAAGCTGGAAAAGCCGTGAATCATACATGAGCAGAGCGTTTGCATCAGGGGGAGTTTTGAGCATTGTATCAGATGCAGCGGAAGGGATGAATAAAAGAGAGAATATTCAAACTTGTATTGTATTGCGTTTTTTGGGTTATATCTCTTTTTAAGATATTTATTAAAATTCAAATAGTTGAATTTAAACCAAGAAAAGCAATAGTCGTGTTGTGATTTGACGTATAACTAAGTTTTATGTAGGTATCTTATAATATCCTCTTTGATTGACATATCCTCTTTGATTGTGGTTGGTGATTTTCTGTTACTTTTTTAACTTCTAAACTCGGTTTTATTTTAGACAGAGATCATGGCAAGAGTGCCTTTAAGCCCATCAAATAATTTAGTTTGGAGATGATGAGCCCTAGGGATTCGCACGAACTCCACTCGAGGATTCCATTCAACCTGAGCTAGATAAAGGATTAATCCCATTGAATGCCTTAGTCTCGACAGTCTGGTCTCAATTGCTCTGGCTGCTTTCACACAACACGCTAATCAAAGTCCGACTGCACTTGAAACTTGTCGGGAGTAATTGCAGAAGCCTTTCAGAGAACGGACCTTGCCCTTGGCACTCGAGTGGCCAATGCATTCAGGGCCAACTATTCGGCAGCGAGTTGATTAAAAACGCTCGGCGGCAATGGAGCGCAGCGAAAAACCAGCCGAAATAAATGACTTTCGTTTAGCGAGTGGCGGAAGCGACAAACTATGGCCGCCATTGTGGAACAGAGAGTCCGGGTCCAGGAAACTTTTCAAATAGACATTTTCAAAGGCAAACTTTATGCCTTACTTAACTGCCTGTTTGCCAACTTTTTTATCAGCAGCCCCAGACCAACCAAAACCAGAACCAAAACAGAACAGAACAGAACAGAACAGAGGAGAGCAGAACTGGCCGGATGTTTAGCCCGGCGGGTTTGGATGCCGCTGCACGGATTTCTGGGAGAACGAAGCGGGGGTACCGGGGGCTGGGGCCTCGGCTGTTTCGTCCTGTGGTCAGGCCATTTACAGCTAGGTCCTGGGCCAGCAGACTGTCCACAATTTATGATGTATGCAAGTTTTCCGGGAGAGCGGGGCTTTGAGTTCGGGCAGCAACACCCGCATTTATGTGCGACTATTTGGTTTATTTCAAATAGAATCACATTCACACACACACACTGGGACACTTAGTGGTCTTTATTGGGTCCTTGTTTTGCTGCCCCCGCTGACCCACGACTCGCACCCACAGTCGAGCGGTTGTTTGGTCAGTTCCCTTTTTGTTTGGCTGGGAGTGAACCTTTTTGCAGCATTCTCATTCAATTTGGATCCCTGCACACACACACATTTGTCATTATAGTTTATGTAGTTTGCGGTCACATTTGGCCAGGCAATATGGGCTCGGGTCACCCTGTGGCCTGCCCCCTCCCAGCCACGCCCGTCTAACCCCCGTCTTGCCCAACTCCCTATCGAGTGCTAATTTTAAATGTATATGGATATTTTATTGCTGCCATTAGAGTTATTAGACTGAGATCTGGTAGTTGCCGTTCTTGTTTTCGTAGTTTGTTAAGTGGTTGAATAAGATAGGAGGCAGCAGGAGCGGGGAACATTTTTAGGATGGGTAGGGGAGGTATCTGTTAATGCGAACCAGATGAAAAGCCAAACCAATTTGCTTGCCGGTTACATCGTAGGGATTTCGAGTAAAATCCCCATGGAACTGATACTGACGTACGAACAGAACGAAACTATTAAGCGAAAAGGGGTACATACGAATAAAATCTGATAATTCAATTTATTCACGATGCATTCTAAACAAATTAAAAATGTAACTGCTTCCGCAAAAATCATTCCAAATTGTTTATAAAATCAATAACGCTTTTATGCTTTTCAATACACAAATGTCTGTGTGGGCTACATATTGGGAAAAGGACTTTTATCCTTAGGACTCTGTTATCCAACACCTCTTTATTTCCACACGCACACCCTCATCGGAGCGACCAATTTGTTTTAGAGCTTTGAGTGCTTTTCTGGGGGCCGCCAACTAGAAATTCTTTTGTGTCCCGTTTTCCGTGCGCTATTTATTGCCGTTTTTCTGCGGACTCCTCGCACGCATGCACCACGCCTCCTCTCCGCCCTTCGACCTCTTTTAGCCCCCTTTGCCCGCAGTTCGGGGGGAAAAACCCCAGCTACAATTTCGCATAAATCAAAATAACTGTCAACGGAACCGGCGCCCATAGTTTTTCGGACCCCATAACGGAACGAAATGGAATGGAATCGAATGGGGAAGACGGGAAAGGGAAAACAGTTGAAAAGGATGAGGAGGAGGGAAAACAAAGAGAGGGGGACCCCCACGAACAGGAAGGCCGTGACCATGTCCATGGTTCAACGTTCCTGTCCGGAAAAATCTGAATCGGATTCCGGTGTGCCGTACAGCGAGCAACGGGACTCCAAATGGACCAGGGTTGCCACCATCCCACCATAAACGCCATTGCCGTTGTCATTGTTGTCGCCGCCATTTGGCAGGCAATTTTTTCCCATTTTGTTCTCGGCGGCGTCATCATAATTAATTGCTCAACTTTTGCGGTCAACTGTGACTAGCAAACGGCAAAAGTCGCACCACAATTTGAATAATATTTCGTGTGCTCGTATGTGCACAAAAATATCAGCTAATACCTTCTGTCAAAAAAGTACCGGGACTGGATTAATTAAAACGCCTGTGCTAAACCGATTTCGGAAATTTTTTTTTTGTTATGTTGGTAACACTGTTCTGCATTACTAAGTAAAGTTTGATCGCGATCTGTGAAGTAGTTTGTTTTTTATAAGCGTTTTCCGGGATAGCCTTCAACTCCCGTGCCGAATTTTGTTTAATGTCTTCAATGGTGCTAAAACGGGTTCCACGAAGCGGCAACTTGAGTCGAGGAAACAAAAAGAAGTCGCACGGAGCTAAATCTGGCGAATACGGAGCTTGTTCGATGGTATTTATCGAGTTTTTGACCTTGTATTCGTTGACAATGGTAGCTCGAAATTCAGCTCTTTTGGAACAAGCCGTGCAGCGACTCGTTTCATACCCAAACGGTCAGTCAAAATGGTACGAATTGACTCGTGAGAGATGTTCAGGACTTGTGCTATCTCTCGTAAGCTGACATGATGATTTTCAAAAATAAATTCCTTCACTGCATCGATGTTAGTGTCGGTGAGAGAGGTGGATGGTCGTCCCGAACGAGGCATGTCTTCGACAATCTCACGACCCTCTTGGAATGCTTTGTACCACTCAAAAGCACGTGTTCTCGATAAAACTGCATCACCATAAGCCTTCTGCAACATTTTTAACGCGTCAGTACAAGAAATTTTGTTCGCAACACAAAATTTAAGACAAATTCTTTGTTCAATATAGTTGTTCATTATAAAATTCGGCAAGCAATCAGAACATAGACTGACGTAACCAGCGACTGTAAACAAACTACTTCACAGATCGCGATCAAACTTTACTTAGTAATGCAGAACAGTGTTACCAACATAACAAAAAAAAAATTTCCGAAATCGGTTTAGCACAGGCGTTTTAATTAATCCAGTCCCGGTACTTTTTTGACAGAAGGTATACTCCGCCGGAATGCCCTGTGCACTTCCCGCTGGAAAAGTCAATTACCCCGAATGAACCTTGATGAAAAGCAGCGTATTCCATTTAATTTCATACTCGAAGTAATGAAAACAGACTCGTTGCCCAGTCAGCGTGCATCATTAAGTGCTGAACTGCTGCTGCTGGTCCCGCTGCCCAAAGTTGATGAAGTTTTAATAAAACCAGCGACAACAAACACTGGAGTCTCAAAACATCTTTTTGCCATTTGCCTTTTTTGGCCCAATCAAAAATTAATGAGTGCCAGGCGCTTAGAGGTGATAAATCACCTTGACAAAAGGCTCCAGACCAGAAGAACAAGGACCATGGACGACAGTAGGACCTGAAATGCCGAGGGGAATAAGGGAGTTTAGAAGCTGAAAAAGAAGGAGAGAATGGACAGAAGTTGAGGGAACAAGGAGCTCTTGGGAATGCTGGCCATAATAATAATGAATGTCGCCTTTGGTAATTTGCTTTAATTGCCGGCAAATTCGCCACCCCGAAAATACAGAAGAGCAACGTTGTGAGGTAGCTTTCTTTTAAGAACTACATATTTATTCTCCACAAACCAATAGTATCCAAGAGTATATATTATAGTTTCTTAAGTTATATGGCTATCTTGAACCTTAAAAAGACACTTGTAACTTATAACATACATGTATGTCTATTAAAATAATATTCCACAATTAATATTCCACAATATAAGATCCTTGTTCGCACTAACAACTTGTCTGGCAAATCCAAAAACTTGATAGCTCTTCGAGATACCCAACCAGTTTTGTATTTCTTATCAAAAACAAATTTAAAACCACAATAAATATTCTCCCGGAAAATCACAATAGAATTATATGTACAAAATCAGTGTATTGTGCTCTTCCTAGGAAGAGTATGTCCTATCCGCTGCCTTTGTTCTTCCCAAAAAGAATTTTGGTGGGGTGGAAAAGCCAGCGGAGGGGAGAAATGAAGACAGCCACGCAGCATGACGTGGTATTTATTAATTTCTTTGACAAATCTGTTGCGTTGAGTGGCGTTCTCATCGTGTCCCTCCTGCCACCCGCTCCGCCCCGCCCACCTGTCCTTTCCGCCCACATCCCCGTGTCCTGGTTTTGTTTTGAAGCACTTTGTCAAACTTTTGCAACAACTTTGTGGCACACCACGGGGCAAAGTCGCAGAAACTTGCTAAATGCCCAGTCACACACTCACACACACACACACTCATAAGCACACACACACACACCGGGAGAGCAAAAAGGGGGATTCACATAGACAGAGGATGGAGAATCACTTGAAAAACGCAAAAGTAATAAACTTAATTGGTTTGTTCGCAGTTACTTGTGCTCGCTCAGACGACGACTCTCCAGCATTATCACCACCAGGACTCGCCTGCAAATCCTGCCACATCACCCCCCTTCCAACACCCCTCCACCACTCCACCTCTCCACCTCCCCACACCCACAGCTGGCCCACTGGAGCATTGCGTTGCGTTTTGCGCTTTTAAGTAGTAAAGTTTTTACTCTCGCCTTGTTTTACTTTACGTTTTTTCTGCTCGCTTTTCAGCCAAAGTGTTGAAGTTTGCGCTTCGAGTGCCTGCCGGGCTAAAACTGAAAGCCGGACGAGGGGCTTCACACACAGGCACACTCAGAAATAGAAAAACTTTTGCCGGCACTGGTGGCAGCAAGGAGAAGAATCCCTCATACGCCACGTTGGCTCAACGCTTCCCCCCACTTGCCGGCCTCAAGTGCTTATTATTTTATCTAATGAATCTGTTTGAGTTACCTCCGAAGGAAGGAGCGGCAGACCGGCTCTAGTTTATATATGAATATGGCAGAAAGTTCCTCAAGTGCTCCTGGTTCCAGCTCTTTCGGAGGATGCGGATGCCACATCCTTTTCCCCCTGATTTCTAAGTTCTTCGCAACTGTTTATTTTGCCTGGCACTTTTTATTGCCCCCATTTAGCAGCGCCAGTGTGTGTCTGTGTGTGCAGCCCGAGTAATGGATACTTATAATTTTTTTTTGCTGGGGGAAATAGAACTGTGAAGAGCTCTCAGTGTGCTATTTTGATGCAAATTCGGTTTGGCCAAGTCGCCTCCGACTAGAGCACCCTGCCGCAAGCCACTTGCGACGCGGTGTCACCTCTGTTGGCCGCGAGATGACGGCACATAATTATGGCCAGGATACAGGGAAAGTCAAAGGCTTCGCAGACAATTTCCAGCACCAAAGGAGCCGCGCTTAGCACGTTTGGCTCCCACACACATATACACTCACTCACTGAGATGTGAACGTGGAAGCGATGGAGCAACATCCTTTCTAAGGCTACTCCTGCAGATCCTGCTGCCTTTGGCCCCGGCACTTTCGACTAATTGAAGCCACAGCAGGATGCGAACTCACCTGCAAAGAGAAGAGCGGAGAAGCATTTAGAATAAGACGGCAGAAATTCGAGTCCGGGAGTTGCTTAAGCTAACTTTAGTTTTCTCCTCTCACGGCCAGATAAAGTTAGTAAAATCCTGTAAATTATGTTTAATAGATAAAGACGGGACGAGGATTGCCGAAGTTCCCGCACAGGAGGCTGTCTAGACCAGCGACTAATGGAGTAAAAGGCGGGGAACTGGGGAGAGGGAGTCCCCGTTCTGCCCCACTCACTCCTTCCTCGATGCCTGTCAAGTTTATGGGAAGTAGAAACTTTTCGGCTGCAGCTCGATGCTGCACTTGCAGTCAGACAGTTGACAAGAGTTCTAGGCAGCCTCGTGTCATATTATGTCACCCGGTTGGTCACAAAACCCCCGAAAAACCCCCCCAGCTTTTAAGTTGGGCAAAGAAGAAGGGTTCGCCTTGTTGGCCTGCCCTGGGGCAAAAGTAATAACTGTGCGACAAAGGGCACAAACAGAGCCAAGCCCAAGGAGGCGCGTAATGAAGCTGCCCGGCTGGATGAGTCAGGCTCAGTCTGTCCCACGACCATACCATATGATGCTGTCTGGACCTGGCTCTGAGCAACTGGCTGCCTCGTCTTGGACGGCCGGGCCGGGCCGTGTTTACCTGGCTGAAAAGGGCCATAAAAACAAAGGCAAATAAAACCGAGAAGAACTAATGTGGAAATTCAGGTTAAACTGGCTTTGCTGCCTCGCTCCTTCCTGCGAACCGTGTTCGCTCCTAAAAAGAACTCTCCTCCAAGGATGCAAAGTCATAACTCAAAAGTCTGGCGGCTGAGGGGAGCGGGGTCACATGGCGCACGCCCGGCAGACAGACGAACATGTGACTTAATAGTTGCCTGGGACTGCAAACTGGAACCGAGGCGGGGCTGCAGGTGGAGGGCGGCAGAAGAGTCTGTGGCAAACAAAAAACCATGGACGCGGGGCGGAGCGGGGAAGGCGGGGCTGAGGTATCAGACGTTCTTAACAGGGCCCACAGATACACACAAACATGTGTTGCTCGGCTCGGTAGTTTCTGGTTGCGTCTCAGCAGGTTGTCGCTGCCACATCCACGTCTCTTGGCCCTCGCCTCGGTCCCCGCTAGATTTCCCATCAGAAGCAGCAGCCGCGCTTAAGTCAAATGCTAAATGCCATTTGGGGACACCGCCACACTCACGAACACACGCGAATGGCAAAGGACGAAGGACTTCCTCAGGGACACAAGCTTGAAATACCCTCTCGGATAAGCTAACTGTATGGCGAATACTTTAATTTATTAGGCATTCACTGAACTGATGATGGAACGAAACTAAATATCAGTAGTGGAACTTAAAGAGTTCGATTTTAATAGTAAATGGTTAAGAGTTCAAGGTCTTCATTGTAGAAATAATAGTTTGTTTAATCTCAATGCTTTAAGCTGCCGTGTTGCTATTGTACAATTCATTAATAAAAATTTTTAAATGTTATTATGTAATGTCAACCCAGTTTGAGCAGAAACAGAAACAAACAACACGTCTTGGCTTAACATTTTTTAATAGTTCGTGAGAGGTAGATTGTTTGTCCTTTTATACAACTGCTCAGATGAGTCCATTAATCCATGTTTATTATTAAAAGGTGGGGATAGTGGGTTTTCTTCTGAAATCAGCATCCATTAACACAAGCGGTGTAAGGACTAAAAACTTTATTTTCAATGGGAAGCACTGAAGTTTTTGATTTACTGCATCGCGAGCCACTTAGCAAAATGAAAGTAACTCGTGTGAGGGTAAAAGGCTAAAGACACACATCCACCAACAGATGAGTCCCGAGTTGGGATGCATTCTGAATCTGGTTCTGGGCTTCGGGTTGGGAGATTTCTCTGTGCGAGCTGCCTCCAGCAGCAGACGCCGAATTTTTACGTTGCCAGCCCTCCGGCCTCAGGATTCTGTCTGCGGTTTTGAGCTTTTTTCTTCTCAAACTTTTGGAGAACGGCGAAAAAGGAGTGTTAAGTAGCGGTTCGGCAGCCTTCCTTTCCCCCTTTGCCGCGGCCCCCATAATGCTAGGTGGTTCTGACTGGCTGTCACTCCCCGTCAGTTGCAAGTAAGTGGCTGGCTGATGGTGGAGCAGGCTGCTCTGGGGCTTTGCTGTGTCTCCCCACTCGCGATAAGATCGGAACATCGTGCAGTCTTGTTTACACAGCCCGAGTATTTGCCGGGCGAAAGTGATGAGCTGCATGAAAGTCTTTTCAGAGCCCCACTCAACCGACTTACCAGGACGGACTACTAGTTCTAGTTCTTGGCCCGAAGTCAGGGGCCACTAATCTTGTGTTCCATGCAAATACCTTTCTGGCAGCCCGTCACCAGCCGGAGTGGCTTAGCCCCGTTTCGCCTGCGGCACACCAGGCACACCAGCCCCCAAACATAATTGCTCGAATGTGGCAACAGTTTCGGGACATGTTCGGAACAGGACAGAGGGCCCGTATCTTGGCCAAGTCCTGCCGGCAAACTCACAGGGCGGAGAAATGAAAAACTACGGACAGCTTTTACTTACAGTTGCCAGCCGAAGGTAGAAAACTTTTTCTTGCCCGGCCAAAAGTTCCGGCACACACGAGGCGGGAATGAAGGCGTTTCGGGGGTCAGATCCGTGTTGACAAAGGCCGAACCGAGGGGTAGGGACTCACAGCTTGATAAATGTAATGGGCAAGAGCAAAAGTGAAAATGGCAGCAAATTAAACGCAGGGAACTTGAAAGCAACTGAGCGGCTGAGTGATGCGGAGCCAAAAAGAAAACTTTCCGGGGAGCCAAAAGGGTTCTACCTTCCCTGGCAATTTTAATTAAAATGGGAAATGATTTCATGATTTACATGGGCCACTGGCGGCAATTTAAAGTCATTTCCCTCACTTAAAGCTCGAGCTTCTTGTGCTCGAGGGCCTTTTCCAATTTGTTTTCGGCTTAGGAAACGCCTGAAAACTGCCAAAAACACGCGCATTTCCAAGTGTTTTTTCGCCTTCCGTCGGGGGAAAATTTACATAATCTTAATGCAAACTCGGGAGACACAGGAACAGGAGCAGGACAGGAGGCTGGGAGCAAAGCCTTGGTGCAGACAGTAAAGCGTCAGCGGACAGGACAGCAAACACTCGAAGTGCGGCTACCACTTTCAGCACTTTCGGCGGAGCGTCTTGAATCGAGAATTGGGCGGCCTCCAGATTGCCAAATTCAATACCCTTCTCGAGTCACTTGGCTGCTGTATTGGCAGCAAGTGCCTGCAAATAATGGATGCTGGCGATTCGTTCTGGGGATCGGAGAAGGGAGAACGGGTTCGCCCCTGCCCCGCTCCTCATTTTCCGTGTGTGCGAAAAGCTGACAACAAGCAAATAACCGGCAGGAGTGCTGGCCCGAAAAGTCAATTGAGTGTGAAAAGCCAAGCGAGTTTAATTTCCAAATAAAAGGGCTGTGATTTGCGAAGCGAAGGGGTTGGGTCCGCAGAGCCACCACGAACTATTAGCACACGTCTCGAGACGGCAGCAACCCTTGCAAGAAGTGTGCTCCGGCTCCTTTATCTTGCGGCTGCGGTTTGTATCGTTGTCACAGGACCCGTTCCACCGCCCTCTCGCTATCTCAATTCAATTTACAGCCCTCGCGGCCCTCACAATTGACAGTCGTTAGCATAATTATTACACAAGGCTTAGCCGGGTTCGATGGCATAAAGGGGGTGGCGGCTAATCCCCGAAAGCAGCCCCCGAGAATGTCAACACCCACAGTCGCATCTGTCACCCGCCCCCACCACCGGAGTCCTTTTCCCTTCTAATTCCTCTTGTCATTTAATAAAAAACTGTTCAAGGAATTTAAGAACTTTTTACCTTGCACCCCAGGGTATTCGAAATCCACTCTGTGAAGGGAAGTGCCTTGGGTTTGCGTAGCAACTCAGCTCTTCGCTCGACTTCGCCCAACATATGATGTTAATTTCTTTGTTGTTTCTGGGAAACGGGTTTGGCAGGACGGTAGCTTAGATTGCGGCGAGACTGCGGCAAGGGCGAGTTTAGATTCCTTTTTTCCCAGGGAGGCAGTGGTCGGGGATCAGAAAGTTCCTTAATAGGAGTTGACCCCGCACATCCTGCCGGCCTCCTTCTTGGTCGGATGATCAGTTCGCCACCTTCCCATCAAAGCGAAAACAATGGGGGCCAAGAAAACCCTATAATTAACTATCCCAGCACTCCGCTGCTCCCAAAATCGGACTCGTTTCACCGTTTAAAAATTAATTTATTCAGAGCCCGAGACTCGGATGGAGTCCCGCCATCTGCGACCAGTCGACTCGCCCTAATGACAGTTGATGTAGTGGGTCGGACTGGGGCTTATAGATAGTTGTGTGCTAGACGGCACCAGATCATTAACTCCGGCGATTGCGATTGCTAACGGCAAATGAGAACCGGGCACGTGATTTGGACGCGCTCCCCTCGAGCACTCCAAAAAGTGGTAGTGGGTTGGCGGTGGGGCGGAGCGGGGTGACTGGGTGAATTTTAAAACTAGAGAGCCACCGAGTCTGTTCCGAGTCACAATTTGAATTTCACAAGCCATTGATTTTTATTTGATTACCACGACAATGAAGCGACGAGCGCGGTAAACTCTTTTTGGACAACCCAGGACATCTGAGCTCTGGGGTTCTGGCACGGTGGCGGAAAAGGCACAAAGTTGAAATCATTTTCGGCAAAAGTTTCGTTTTCGGGGCGACAACTTTGCATGTCATTCAAATGCCGCTGCTGTCTCTGCTATTTCGAGTTGCTTTCGACATCCAGCAGTTGCGGTTATCAAGGGTATATTGCATTCATGGAAAAGGAACTAATCAGGATCTATAAGTCAAGGTCTATTTAAATTTATTTTCAGGTGGAAGTGATTAAGAGATAAAGCCTAGAATATATATTTGCTTTATGGAACCCCAAGCATTTGTAGTGAAAAGAAAGTATCTACAGAGCTTAAGTGCTTCTTAGTTGCTTTAAGGGTACTGAGTACTTTAAAGTCGCAGTCCGCCCTTTGAACCCTTGCTTGTTTTTAGCATTTTTTGTGCGGGGGAATTGAACGGGCTACGTGGACCCTTTTCTAATGTCCTGGCTCCAGGGCTGTGTTGCATTGCTGGAATTTATTGCAGCACCACACGAAGGGCGGCCTGTCGAAGTCGGGGCCCAGGAGCAGCTGTCCGGGGACCCGGCAGGCACTCCGCTCCGGCTGTCAGAAGCATGTCAGAGGCGTCGTCGCCGCCACTCGGTGGTGCATCCCCTTACCAGCTCACCAGGACGATCTCACCCTCTCCCAGTTTGCTGCACACAATCGCAAAAACTTGAGACAATCGAATCAAACTCATTCGCCCGAAATCATCGACGTGTAAAATTACGAGATAACATTGTTAGCTGTCCCGGCAGAAACGTTCAGGCAAGGACTCGCCTGACCCCGTCCCCCATCCCCTGTTCCTTTTCCTGGCCCGATCCTGAATCCTGCTCCTGCTCAGCCACTCGTGGAAATGTGCTCAGGATTTGAAATTGAATCGCATCGCGCTTAAGCAAGAAATCAACGACACAACGACACCCATCGACGACCACATAAATGTCGAAATATGCAGTCAGCCGATGGGTTGGTGAAGGGGGATTGGGCGGGCTGAAAGGACATCGGTTAGTTGCCAGGGGAATGGCACGCCAACAACTGGCAGCTGGGACCCCAGTAGCCATGGCACTATCCCTCAGCCCGACTGCACATTTCTGAGGTTTTCATTGTTGGTTAGTTGAGTCTTGCTGTTTGAATTGTCAGACGGTTGATGGCGCCTGGCATTTGGCATTTGCTAGCCCCGAACTAAGTTTAATTGGTTTATCCTTTGTGATTGTGCGGCTCCCTGCAGCCCTCCACCACACACTACTTAAGCCCCCGCCCCAAGCTCCTCCCGAAATTCCACGAACGCTTTGGGATACTTATGCTTATGAGTGAGTGTAATTAAGTCGCTTTTTGGGAATGCCGATTGTTGGCCAGGTCGGTGGTGGCGGGTGGCGGGTGGAGGGTGAGTGTGAGGGTGAGGGGCAGTGACAACCGAGGCATGAATGAAGGGATCAATGAAGGCTGGTTAAAGAGTGAATAAGAGGGTTGCAGTTTTATAAGTGGCTTAAAAGGTTATTGAACGACTTTTGAGCAAGTTATTGCAATCCAATTAGTCACTTGTGTGGTTCGATTTAGGGAGGTCGCGTTTAATCTAATCGGTTTTAATTGCAAATGGCTCACATTGTGAGCGAATGAAAGAGTTTTCACTTAAGACTGCCTTTTGTTTCAGCAGCTGACCATTAAAGCCGTGCAGAACCTCTGAGCTTCGCACCTCCGTTCCTTTCCTCGCATAATTTATATAGTTTTAAGGGCATATGGCAGACAGGCAATCTCCATGCCAGACACGTTTGGCAAAGGGTTTCGCTTTCATTCGGTGGTGGGCAGGGCTTAGTGGGATTCTCTTGAAGGCATCCCGAGACAATCCCAGAAACTTTCAGAACAACAAGCAGCCACCCAGTCCGCCTGTCTGTCCACAGAAAACAGCATTATTATAGTCGCACTATGTCCTTCGTTTATAATTTGCCCCGTCAGAGTGGGAGGAGTCTCTCTTTCCAATTCCCACTCTTCACTCCCCAATCCCCACTCCCCACTCCCCCTTCCCAATCCCATCGAGGCACTATCCCCGGGAACCAACTGCTAAGCAGTTTGCCGTCTCGCCACCATGGGCATGTCCAGGGCCAATTTCCAAGAAAGCAACTCAAGAGAATTCCGAGTTTAACTTTTTACGCTTGAAGCGCCTTTCGCTTCAGTCGGAACTCAGGTTCAAATTCAGGTCCACGACCACGTCCAAGTCCATTGGCCAGGCAAACATGGCCACAGGTTCCCGTGCCCCTGGAACTGGCCTCCTTACACTCAGAGAATAATAACGTTGTTGCCTTGAGCAAACAATGACCTTATTCATGAACGAATAAAAATAAGATTTTCATGAAAAAAGATAGTTACTTAGTTTGTAGTTAGTAAGTGCAAGGATTTAGTACCTTTATAGGGCCACTCTATTATTTGATAATGTTCAAAATGCTTTGAATCCGATTCAGATGTTTTGAAGTTTAGCCAAAAGAACTATTTTGGGTGGTACATATTGTTATCTGAGTGTATGTCCTTACCCCTTCTTTCTACGTCTTTCTTTCTGGCTCAGACATCACCCTGCCCTCAATGCATAATTTCTCCTCGATTCCTGGCTCCTGCTTCCCAGTTCCCAGTTCCCAGTTCTAACTTCTCCAACTCCTTTTTCCCATTCCCTCCTTGACTGCGTTTGCTTAGTTGGAAGTTTGGCCTGCCCTGCTGCTGTTTTTTCCGCTTTCTGCTGAGAAATCTGTTTTTAAGTTTCAGCAATTTAATATTTTAAGTCCACAAATTGTTGCCGGCAAGGATTAACGATGGTGTGCATTCTAATAAGCTGCTAATTGGTTGCCGGTGCAGACGGGCGACTGCGACGACATTGTTGCTATAGCTGTAGCTATAGCTATAGCTAACGGTAAAGCTATACCGCCTACACCCCATCCCCCCCGACCCGCTGGCAGGCTCGAATGCTTTTAGTTTAAAATTTCATTCTGCGAATTAAGAACTTAATAGCTTGCGGACGCGTTTTTCTTCCCGGCAAACTATTAAGCTTTTCTATCATAAATGTCCCAGCTTTTAATTTCTCCCTTTCTCCCTGTCTGAGGTTTAATTAGAATCCGCTTTCCCCTACAGCGACTCAGGCTCATCTGGTGAAATTGATAGCAGAGGACCTTGACGACTTGTCATTTCTCCGCCTCAGCTGCTGATGGTTCCCATCCCTTACCAAACTGCAGTTCGATCGCTCATCTTTAAATTTCTACCGGATACTAAGGCGTTTTCCTTCGTCCCACAAGGACGGACCCTTTAAGTGGTTAAGTCCTTGTGCACACCAAATCGGATCATTTCAATACCGAAGATGACAGATAACGCTGCTAAAAGGCACTGCGAACAGAGGGGTTCTTTGTGACGCCCGATCGCAATCTGAAAGAAATCCAGCCTCTCATGTGCACATCCTATTTTCATGGTGCCTGCACAACAAAACGCTGTCTCATCATCATTTGACTTCAAAGGAGTCATTTTCACAATACTTTTCGCCGTCTTGTTCGCTGCGGAAGGAAGTCGGCGGAAGTGCTGTTCATTATGTCCTTGGCAAACAGTGCCCTGACATGAACGCTGGACATCCCTAAATTGCTGCTCTTTCTCAGTTCAGTGTTGTCTGCATTTAAGAGCCGAAAACGAAACAACTCGGCATTAGCTTAAGTTTGCTTTAAATTATTGGAGTCCCCTTTGTGAACTTGACTTTTTTACGATACTTGGGGGTGGGTGGATATTTAAAAACCTTTTTTTGCCAAGAGCGATGGTTCAAGCAAGGGATATGTTCCACTCCGCTCGCAAAAGTTTCCCAAGAAGAGGAAAAACTGCATGTTATCATTAAGCAAGACGCTCGGCGGGTGTTTCCCTCGTCTGCGAAAGGGAATTGAGTCCGCTGCCGTCGAATTTGGCCTGCAACTGACGGCTGCAGGATGCGAAGGACCCGGGGGAGCGGGACGGGCCAGGACCCTCGCTGGTCTTTTGGCCGCCAATGTTGAATGAAATGCGATTAGGGTCGGGGTCGAGCCCAGCCAGGGAGAATCAGAAGCGAGATTTGGCCACTGGCGCATAACAATGCGAGTGATGAGGGCAGACAGGAAAATCATTAGGCCAGCGGGACGGGAGCGGTAATACCTACACACACACACACACTCACACGGAGCACACAAATCATCTGTGCGGCGGATTATGCAAGGTCCGTCTGTCCCGCAATAGCTTTCCCTTCCTCCGGAGGAGCGAACTTGAATTCGCGAGTTAATTGGCATTTTGTGCGGAGGCCGCTCCGCTCCGATATTATAATTATTGGGGCTTTAATCGGGCTTATTACGCTCTCCCGAACCCACTAACCCACCGCAAAACGAGCGGGAATCATCGCCGTCATCATCGGGATCAGCAGTTACCATTGACATCCAGGCGGTTTCAATTATAATTGAAATTCGGGGGAGGACAGGCCAGTAATTAAGGGCGGGGGAGTTGAGTGATTATATCGGGGGTTGATTTAACAGATATCCCATTATTTTTTGTGGGTTTCATTACAGCGATTGTTACGTTTATGAGGTTCGGTGGCACACTTGATTTGATTGATGGTTAATCGGTAATCGCCTCTATTCCCGGGAATTTCGTCGACTCACAATGACCCTTTTCAAAGGGTTTTCGTGGCTAATGACTAGTCGCAGGAAAATATGTATCATCATTAGGCACGGGCCAAGTCCACGGAGCCAGTATCAGCTTTCTGTCCGCTTCCACTCTCTCACATTCTCCAACTAATTAAACGCCAATTTGGGGCACTTTTTACAATTCATCGCACAATAACGAGCCAAAAACGCGGAAACTCTGGTCGAGGAGTCGAATGGCCAATCTCCGATATCGCTCTCCGCCTGCCAAGTTCAATATCGCGGCTCGATAATCAGCCGAGACAAGATTTCGGGGAAGAGGGGCTGGACAGCCGGACAGCCGGACAGTGTGATATTGACAGCCACGGACAGGGGCAACAACGAATGGTCAGTCGGTCGGGGCACATAAATCAATTCCAGTTCGGGCTGCCCCAGCGGGATGGAGAGCAATCGAATCGACCCGACTTGATTTAGATTTGGATACTCTAGAGGACAAAGTACATCCATTTGAGAATTCAAGAGGGGAGTGGTCACGACTGCCTTTTATCCACACGAACCTTCAAAAAATGTATGACAACCCCCTTTTGTTAATCTAATTAAGTGAGCTTTAAGTAGAAAATATAATATATCTCGAAGTGTTTTAGTGTTTTTCCTAGAGTAAGGGTGTTCAAACTTCGCTTCCAGCTCAGCTTTTCCTATCGTTGGCTGATATTTATTTCGCTTTAATTTGAGATTGAAAATCTGGGCGTAAAGCGAAACATGTTTGGCAATTAATTGGTTAATCAAAGTGATTAATTTGCATGAGCCCGAAGCACACATTGGCCATTCACCATTCGCAGCTAAATTAAAACAGAATTTATGCGCTAGGAAAAGCTGTGGAAAAGGAACAAGTGCGAGAAAATGGGGAAACTGGGGAATGGGGAATGGGGAGCGGAGTGGGAAAAATGTCAATGAAACCATAAAAATGTCTGAGAAGTTGACCAGCCGGATAATGTGGGTTTGGGTAAGTGCGCGTGCCTTCGGGTGGGGTGCTCCGTAGATTCAATAGGGACTTTATTGCTATAGCAAATGAGCCGCCAAAGATGATATAAGTGCCGATTGTCAGGGGAGCACGGGAACTTAAGGCTGCGGCCCTCCTGTAGAGTCGCCTAAAAATCGTGCAATTAAAACCTAATTAAATCGAATTAAATTGGTATTAAGTATATGCCGCATAGCAGCCAGAAGGCCCACAGAATGCCGCGCTTAAAGTCAGCAAAAACGGAGGAAAAAGAAAAATACGGCACGAAAAATTCAAAGGACAGACACTCGAGTGGGGGTGAATAGGGGAGGGGAGGGGGGGAGGGGTTTAGCGATTGGGTTCGCTGATAAAAAGTGAAATGGGAGCAGCGGAGATGGCAGGCTCAAGTGGATGAGTGGGTGAGCGAGCGAGTGAATGAACGACTGTCCGTCCGACTGACTCGACCGACTGTTGGTTGTCGGTTGTCTGGGGCTCCCAGCCAAAGGGGTGTGCCGGCGAATAAGTTGTGCGAGCTTAGGCGATGGCTTTGTAGGCGCAAAACGCGACACACAAATGACACTTCATAAAAATGAAGACTACGATAATGATTATGGTGATGATGATGATGATGATGGAGCGAGGGTGCGATTGGGTGTGTGAGTGGGATAATAATGATTTCAAATGTTTCCAATGCTGTCGTCGGCTTCGGTCCGTTTGCTCCATTGGCAAAAAAAACGCAAGGAACACTGGGGGTGCCGAAGTAATGTTTTAAATTAAGTAATTTGCATACGGACATGGGGCTACCGCCCGGAACAAAGCGTCCCTTCCAGATGCTCTGAATATCGTTCAGCGAGGCAGAAGAGGTCGAATGTAATAGAAATGCCGTCCACGTCATTTTTTGCTTTTGAATTTGCATGCAAATATGAAGAAACGAAATCAACGATTGTCGCTTGCTAAATTTTATAGAGAGGGCTTTATCAACTGAGACAAAATCAAATGAAAATTATTTTGTATGCTTAAATTTTAAGATAATCCATTTTATTCGTATCTTTGTGATATATTTATTTAAGTTTTCTTAAATCCGAAGGACTTTCTCAACGATATATATTATTTCTGCGTATTCCTTTCTTTTTGATTTTTTTTTTTGTTCGATGCTTATAAAGCTTAGAAAATTTAGATCTCAAAAGTTTATACCAGAAAATTGGAGTATATTTGCTTACGTGGCTGACCTCGGCATTGTTTTAAAGGTCCTCACAACCAAACGAATACTGAGGGGGCTTGGACCCCGATGGGTAATATATCAAGCCAACCGCCTCAATTTGCCAAGCCCAAAACACAGCACTCCATCGAACCTGCTGCCCACCCCCAACTGGGGATTAGATTTACTGCTTAACTTTCGCCTGGGCTTCTGTTTCAGGCCCAGACTCTTCCAGGTTCTCCGGCATCCACAAAGGCACAATAGGCAATCCTCAAGTAGGTGTATTTTGTAGCTGCAGCCGTGCCGCATAATTAAAAAGTCAAGTGAAAAATCACAATTTAACGCAAATTCGGCGGGAGTGGGGAGAGTCACAAAGAATGAATGAAATTTTTGCGCTCGAAAGCAGACTAAAGTAATAAGTTAACGCTGAAGCGCCGAGTTTCTGGGAAGGGGTTAAAATAAGTGAAAAATGGGTGAAAGGGGTGAAAGGGGTAAAAGGGGAGACCCGGCATACCACTCCGAATTGCGTCAAATGCAAATGCGTCCATTGTGCTTAGAGCCATAAACAAACTGGCTGCAAGCGGCATTCCGAGCAGGGGGTTCAGGCCTTTCTGCTCCTCCCGTTGGCCAGGAAGAGGAGGACAATTTGCCAGAACCACCACAGGCACTTGAGGCACGGCAACGGCAGAGCGGAAAATCCTGAGCTGCAACCGAAGCAACGCTATATTCCTCCGGCTCGCTTTGTTTTTCGCACACCCAACAACTTGCAAAGCGGCAACAGAAGCCCAAGAAGGGCAAAAACGCGGCAACATGCCTGCCCAGGTCCTACGGCGTAATGCAATTAAATATTTAAAGTTCTGCCAAACCACGTCCGGTCAGTAAAGTACGGACTGGCAAACATAGGGAACAGGTTCGGGCGCCTTAAACAAAAAGGCTGTTATTATACGAAAATGAGTTCTGAACGCTTTACTTTCGCTACAGGCTGACGTTGTAGACATTGATTTCAAATTAAAATCATTTCCATAAGTACAAAGTACTAAACGCCCCATAAAATAACCGATACACATTTTAATAAGCTCAAGCTAGTTAAATAAAAATATTTCAGCAGATTGGATTACCTAAAAGTTTCTTGTTATATTTTTCCCAAAGGCCTTAAATCCAAGCTTAAATTTTGTTTATTTCAAGTTTCCAAATAAACTTTAAAGGGGCGAGCTACACGGGCAGACCACAGCCCTCATTCCGCATTCAAGCCAACCGAGTTGAAACCCGGTCTGTGCCTCCGTTAAGTGCTTACAAATTTCACTTTTCCGTTCTAAGCAGCCTCCCAGTGAATGGGAGACTTCGAGTTGAGCTTCGTTCTCGATGGAAGCTTAAGTATTTCTACTTTTTTTAATTTCATGCAAATTTTCTTTTTCAAGATTAATGTCTGCGCCAAAAAAAGTTTTCCGAGGCTCGTGAGGAAAACGAGCAGAAGTTGGCAAAAGCGAGTGCAGCAAATGATGAGAAACTCGAGCGTTTGATGCCCTTTTTTAAGTTTATCAACGCAAGTTGATTTTATTAAAACAGCATAATAAATGTGTAAGAAGTTTGTTCTTTGATACTTGTTGTCAATTGTTTTTTAAGCCTCTATTAATAATTTTTGTAAAAAGATACGTTCTTTAAACAAACAAAAATGCAATGCTTTAGACTCGTAGTCTTTACTTAAATTACATCAGCGGATCGACAGAATGTAATGATTGAGTGGTAAAACAAAGTAATTTATTTAAATTTTGTTTGATTATATCCTTTATTTTTACAAAAACATTACAAATCGACCTTCTACTTACATAAGCAAATAAAGCTGATTAAAATGTAAGTTTAAGATAGATGTATTTAATATGTGATACATATGTGTTTATACATAATTTGATTTGCATTCGATGAACTTTAAATTGAGATATTCTGTAAATTGAGTACTGGGTATTAGATAGTCGATTTATTTTTGGCCCAGGCGTACATGAATCTTGAAACTTTTGCCCTAATGGGTGTGGCAAGGGCGTTGGCAGGGCTGACGGTTAAGTTATGTCTGTCTGACTGTCTGCTGGATCCCATTCGTACGCCAAAAAAAAACAATACAAATAACCAAGACATTTGAAATGAATTCCGAAGAATTTTTTCCTCCCCTTGCCTGAAAGTGCATTGAAATTTAATTAAAGCTCACCCGCATAACCCTTAAATTATGGCAGTTTGGGGCAAATTAATGCGTTCTCATTTCGGCACTCGTAATTTAGACGCTTAATCCTTAATGCCGGCTTCAAAGCCAGTTGGTAAAAACTTTTTAATTGATTTCACTTATTCCGAAGCAGCAAATTGGTGCGCTTCCTTTTCACTTTTGTTTCCAAATGCTCCTTTTAATTTCCCTTTTTTCTTGGCACGCTTTGTCGCTTTTCAATTGTGGGCGGGGGTGATTTTCTTTCGGATAAATTTGACTAAAGCTATAATGTCGGAAATTGTTCTGGCTGCAGGGCGATTTGTGTAGCCTGAGCCAAATGTTGGATTTGACTTGGCAAGTTTTCAATGGAATCGATTTGGGAAAGCCAAAGTCTTCAAAGTCATTTGTGCGACCTTAGGTTTTAAAATGACCTAAGACGTGTTACTACAATTGATTTATTTTAAACTAAGTGTTACTCCAACCCATACCGACCCGAATTATTCAGACAACCATTATCCACGAATAGCCGCAAAAACTTGTTCGAAAGGAGCGGGGAGCTGGCAACAATATAAATAAATCCAATGCGAACCCACGCGTCGGTCGCGGCTTAATGACGACAGTAAAATGACTTAAATCGCTGTCAATGTTGACACTTTAACAAATTTTTTCACTTATGCGCTTTTAAATGCAACGCCGCCGGTGGACGGATGGATCCCGAGGATCCCGAGCGGGGAACATGGAAAATAATTATGCGAAATTTTTCAGCACACTTTATCCATTGTGGCTGTTTTGTTGCTTTTTCAACTCGGCCCGGGCCAACTTTATTTTGCCCTGTTTTGTTTGGTTTTTGTTTGGTTTCGGTGCTGTTCGACTCGGTTCCATGGCAAAAGTTTGTACAAAAATGTGTGTTTATTAAAAAACGTGCAAAATATTGTTGTTGTTGCTGCTGGTTCTCCGTTGCCGGAGTTGTTGCATCCTGACAACGTTGTTGTTGATGATGATGATGATGACGATGGTTAAGTCGTCATCATTGTTATTGTTGCTGGATGCCTGACTGCCTGGCTGCCTGACTGCCTGGCTGCCTGACTGCCTGGCCGACTGCCTGGCGGGCGTGTTCATTCAACCGCATATAAATCGCGGCAACGATCCCATGGACGGACATCGAAAAATGCAACGGAAACGCGAAATGCGCGACAGGGGCGTGGCGCGATGGGCTTCGGGGGGCGGGTGACAGGCGGCACCCAAAACATCAGCAAACAGCAACAGCAACGGCCACAACAACTGAAACAACCGAAACAACAGCAGTTCGAAGACCCGTGTTGCAACCAGTTGATTGGGGACTTTGGGAGGGGAGTGCACTCCGGTGGAGGAGCCTGCTCGCTGGATGGCTGGATGGCTGGATAGGTGGGTAGGTGCCCCGGAGCTTTAGTTGTTTGACTGACTGACTCGATGGGCTCGTGGGACGGGTGGGCCTGGCGGAGGTGTGGGGCGGAGCCTGTGGTTATCCGCGGGCAGCAGGTGAGCCCCGGATTTTCCCCTCCCCTCTGCCACCCCTCACAGCCCCACCTTTCGCTTTTATCTCTTGATAAAGCGCGACTTGCAACGCGTTGCGTGGTGGAAGCTCCTCTCGGATTGCCCGCTCCACCGCGGAATTATGAGAGCACGCTTCATAAACGTGAGGCACTGCAAATGGGGAGCCGGGGGCAGGGTGCACCGCCTGCTGCCTCACATTTTTCAAGCCGAGTGCGCTACACTTGATGTGTGTGGGCATGCTGGATTCGAAAGGCCGCAGCAGAATGTGGTTTTATTTCGATGGGTAGCTAATTGGAGGGAGTGACGATGAAGTCATTAGTTCGCTTTGCATAGTGGAAACGATTAGTGGGTGCAAGCACTAGGAAGTTGCGTCGTTTCTTTTAATACACATACAAAAGATCCCCAAAGAAGTTTATTTTAACTGCAATGAAATCAGTAATCAGCTTAAAAAGTATTACGCAGTTGATCGTTAATTTCAGTTGGTCAGTTAAAAATTATGATTGGTTTTAACAATAAGTTTCAGTTACCTTAATTACTGCTCTGAGAGCTATTGAATTTGTAACAAATTTCAATTATTAAATCACTTGATTTCCTCTATAAACTATAAAACACCTTTATTACTAATTCAATTTTCTACCGCTTGTTTGAGAGCTACAACATTGTTATTGTGCGTAAAGCATATAAATAATCGTTATTATCGAAGAGTCCTAGTTTCATCCCAAGCCATTAACGGCTATCTCTGGTCCTGCCATCACAATGTCCTCTATTGTGTGGCTATTCATTGAATTCCTTACGAACCCAGCACTTCCCTTTCAGAACAATCCTTTTCCCCTCCCCTTTAGCAACCCATTTGAACCCTGCCCTCTTGTTTATCCTTTCCATTTCCATTTCCATTCAAGTAATCGGATTGCGGTCTGGATCCGCAGAAGTAGGGCACCCGAGGTTCGGGGTGACCCGAACTGAAGCTCTTTCGCATCTTTGAATGCCATACATCAGGGGCTATCAGTCTGATGCCGCCTCTCCCCCGATCACACCCCTCCCCGCGAACCGCTCATAATCTTCTCCTGCGCATCGGAGCCGTCTCCTCCGCCGACTCCCCTCCTCCGCTTTCATGTAATTGAATTGTTGCTGTTGTTGTAATTGCTTTGCTACCGTTTTTAAAATCAGCCAGCATACCCGGGCAACGCATGTGCATCCCCCCTCCAGCGCCCCTGCCACTGCCCCGTGCCTCAACCGCCTCCCTTTCGCCCTGCAGCAGGGCACTTAGCTTCATTTAATGCGCTGTCTGCTGCTGCCTCTTTGCCAATTTTGCGAATTTTAAACTGGTTTTCTCTGCCGCACTTTTTTCCGTTTTACACATAACTCGTCGCATATTTCTGCTGTCGGTGCGTATTAATTTCAATACACCTTGCCCCTCCCCTTCCCTTCCCCCAGCAGCCATGCAATCCCATTTTTGGGCACCTGGTGCGCGTGCGCTCGCATGCGTAATGAGGCAAGGGTTACGCATTCGCCGGACATCGGACATCGGACATCGGACATCGGACATCGTACAGCGGACTGATGATGACGATATGATGGCACTCGCTGCCGCACTCGTGTCGCCTGCACCTGTCGATCGATCGAACGGGCGTCATGTGCCGCTCGCCGCTTGTAAATAATTCATGTTGACAACTATTTTAGCCGGTCGCAGCTCTAGTTGGTCGCGGCTGACAAACGACAGCCCCGACTGCGATTGACGGTGTATTAAATTATGATTGACACATTGACTGCCTGGCTGCTCGACTGAATGACTAACTAACCAACAGCCCGAGTAAGTGAGTGCGGACGAGCTCTTATCTTCATTAGAGCATGTACGTGCAATAGGGTGGACCCTTTTTAGGTGCAAGCCCAACCAGAGCGATTGAAAAAGAAAAAGGCAATTCAAGAAACCACTTCCTTAAGTACGATAATATTTAATATCTTATGAATCGCATTATCGAATCACTTGTTAAATATAAGTTTGCAGTTTAATATGAAACATGATGGCACCTTTAGTGGGGCCACCCTGATGCACACGAGAACATATATATTTACCGCGCTATCAGGCATCGCTGGTGCTATTGACCTTTGCTTGGAGGGAGGCTCACATTGTTTACACTTCCAGTTTCAGCTGTTGACTTTGAATGGGCAGACAAACAAGGAACTCCTCGGAGGTTTGTGAATTAAAAATTGATCTGATACTGAAACGATGGTGACACCCCCTGGACTCAGGGTGTTTGCTTTCTTTGGGGATTTAGCTCTCGAATGGATGGTCGAACCCTTACCTGCAACGAAATCAGAAGTGAACAAAAACATGTTAATTAAAACTTTTTCGCGGGGGAAAAGGAACGGATTAAATGGGTGGATGAAGCAAGTAATGCTCCAACAATTAGCAACTTTATTGCCGAGCTGCACAAATCATGTCTGGTCGAAAGGGACGCCGCTTCAATGAAGCGTGAGGGTAAAATGGTCATAACGGGTGGAATCGCTTGAAGACTGGGCTCTGCAAGCCGAACTGGAAAGTCCCTTCCATTTGCCTCCGCCTTCAGTTCTTCTTGGCTAAGAGAGACTGCCAAAATAAACAGCCAGCAAGAAACGGAGTAGGAAAAAAGCAAAACAAATGCAAAAGTTTTCTAATTAAAATCGCGTAAGTTTTGCGCCGGCCTCGTTAAATTTTCCCTAACCCCAACTATCCTGCATGAGAGCTGGAATCCTGTTTTCCGCAGCCAGGACTTTCTGGGGTTTCCCCCTTGCAACCATCCTCATCTTCGTTTCATGTTCTTCGTAATTGTTTGTTAATGCCTTAGCAAATGAGCGGCCGTAAACAGGAAGAGGGAAGGAGAAGGAGAAGGAAAAACAGGAACGGAATAAGGTGGCACCATTTTCTCGCGGTGTCGTCGGCACACAACATGTCGAAAAGGCGAGAAAAAAGCACAGAGCCAAAGGGGAAAATTAAATTAAGAGCTCAACACGCAAGGAGGAAATCACGCGTGACACGGGACAAGGCAAAGGCAACAGGCGTCTTCTGGGTCGTGGTTCACTTTATCGTTATTATTATACTCCATATTTATAGTTGTATTTACAGCTGCCGCGACGAGGCGGTGGGGATGGCGACGACGATGATGATGATGTCGGTAATGAATAAGCCAAGTCGGGCCAAGGACTCGGAGCTCGGAGCTGGAAACTCGGAGCTCGGGAGCAGCCTTGCCGTCTAGACACACAAAACAAACATAAAACGAAGCGCAGCGAGAAGCGGAAACAGCCCCCACATACATACATATATATATGTATGTGTATATGCCCCTCCTCTGGAACAAACTTAACGCCTCTTTAAGCTTATGAAACATTGTACCCTGCGAGAATCTCTGTCAGGGCTGCCGCTGGAGCCTGTGGCTCCCACTCTTCTCCCACGGGTGGGGGCCATTCCGCCTTTGTGTGGTGCAAAAGTTTTAAATTCTATTTCAGAAATGAATTTTTGATTGTGCACCTCCCTCGCTCAAGTGGCTGAGTTCGTTGCAGGGTTGCCACCCGGCACCGAAAAGCAAAGAATCTGGCAGCACCTTCCCCAGCGAAATGAGACGGAGAAAGTTGACAGGGCAAGGAAGAAATGGAGGCGTGATGGAAACTACCTTATCAGCGGCAGCCGAAAAGGATATGAAGTGGAAAAAACATCAGAGAAATTGCCACAAGGAAGATGAAGCCGACTGCAAAACCACCCTAACAACATTATATTTTTACTCATTATATCTTAGTGTCAAAAGTCAGTCCAAAGTGGTCTAAGGTATGATAAAAAAACAATTTTTTCACAGAATTTAGGTTCGGTTTTCAGCATTATAAGTATTAGTAATTTTAAAGATTTCTACTTTGTTTACCCATATGATTTCATAGAATTTACATTCGTAAGACCCAATTTTTAAGGGCAATCGGCAGTCGACTTTAAGGACTTGTTTATTAAACCCGGAGCGAAATAAAAAAATCAGCAAAAAAGTGAGCACGAAACCGGAAGGAAGGAAGACACACACACAGAAGCAGGCAGTCGCAGAGCGAGAAGGATGCCCACTCACACAACGACAGGCGGAGGGGCAGGAACGCGCACACCGACGCACACATCGACAAAACGACAGTAAAGTGCCAAGCGACTTTTACAAGGGTCGACAAATATGAGGCAGGCTCTCGTGGCGGCAAACGAACAGAGTCGCAGGACGGAAGAGGGGGCAGCGGGGTGGTAACGAGAAAAGGCAACACATTGAGCGCTTTAATATGTCCTCCCCTCCCCCCTCCCCCCGTCAACCCCTCCTGATCGTCGAACGACGCCCTTTAAGGCCGACTGCCTGTCTGCCCAAATGCCTGACTGCCTGACTGCCTGAATGCCTCGGGGGTCGCAGCACACCCTCCGGCCACCGCTGTGTTAACTTAAATATTTTATGGGGTGTCAGCATTGTCGATGTTGGCGCGATTGTCTGTGCCACCCCCAGCCTTCGCAAACCCTGGAAAGCCCTCGCAAACCTCCGAAATCCACCTCGCTCATGTGAAACGCTCGCCTTCGTTCCTCTTCTTTATCGGGTGCGTGGCTTGTCTTTTGTGTTCGGGGCTAAAGTAATTTCAAATTGATAAGCATCGCTGCCGAGGTGGGTGGTTGCAAGTTTCGGGGGGTGGGTTGAGGTCGGGGTATATTAAACTGATTTGTTCCGTGAAGAAATCGAAGCAGTCAGCGTCGCTCGCTTCTCAAAGTCAATTGAAATTAAGTAACAGATTTTGGCACAGAATGGGTGGCGTTTCTGTTTGGGGGAGGGGAAGTCGGAGCTTAAGAGGTGGGGAATGCAACTGCTTTAAGCCCGAGCATATCTGCTGTTGAAACTTTCGCCAGCCACTTGAGCGAAGGAGGAGCTGCCGACCATCAGCGGCAGAATGCAGAATTCAGAATGCAGAAATTTGCATAAGTTTATTAAGAGCCCAGACTCGGGGCCTGAGCCACTCCAAAGTGCAGCCAGCTGGCCAGGAACAGAGAGGCGGACAAAGTCGTCTGACAGACGGGCTTCAAGTAGCCAGGAATCGGCAAGACGAGAACTGCATCAACAGCAGCTACACAAAGAAAAACATTGCCTTACTTTGTGTCAATATTGTACGTATCTGTAGATTTACAAAGTAGTTGGTAAACTCCATCTACTTATACTACTACTTTCATCACGACTTTAAAGAAAATGGTTAAACTATTATTATCTTTTGGGACAAATAAGGATATATTATAAAGCAACACATTCCAATTATAGATCGGGTCAGCACAGTTTATTCCCGTGCACAATCGCATTGAGGACAACCACTCCGGCAGCTGTTTTTGGCTTGCTGAGCCTTCGTCAGCACCTTCAGCTTCAGCTGCAGCTGGTGGAGCGGCAACGTTGCGTATGCGTATTATCAGGAGTCGACAATAAATTATGTGTCAATTACAAGAGTCAATTGCATTAATCATCGCAGCGACTTGGCTGCAAAGATAAAAAGGCGCCTGCCATCTGTTTTGCTTGTCAAGAACGAGGGCGTGGCACTCGGACCGCAGCTGCAGCTCCTTCCGCCCCCCTTCTCACCCCTCGCCCACCCAAAACTCCAGATGGCAGTGCAGAAATTAGAAGGAAACCCGTTCGCCAGCTACTTCTTTCCCCAGATATATGCGTAGATTGTCATAAATTTAACGCAGTCGACATGGAGTTGCAAACTTTTTGGCAGCAGCCACTCCAAGAGCCCCGTGCCCCGCCAAGTGTCATGTAAATGTGCAACAGCCCGGAGACGTTTGCTGTCGACATTAAGTTGGAATGGGCCGAAGGAAAGGGGTGACGGGTGAAGCGGGGAGGGGGAGGGGGAGGAAACCCAAAACACGACCGGGCTCGCAAAGCCGCCAACTGCTTTTAACTGTCATTAATTATGTCAAAATAAGATTTAAATGCTTTTTGTCTGTGCAAACATTAAAGGAGGCAAAGGGAGGGGGCGGGGTTAGAGCTCCACCCCTAACCGACAACCCCTAGACAAAGGTTCCTTCCAGGAACAAAGTTTTTGGTCTAACTAAGCTGGCGCTGCATAAACATCATTTGTTTGGTAAAACCCCGGGACTTTCTGTATTACGAGAGAGACCTTTGCCATCGACGGCGAGGTGAGGCCTCAATTTGAGGCATTTTTCTGGGCTTGGGGACCAAATCAGCCAGCTGTACAAACACAAACTTTCATTAATTATGCGCATTCGGCGGTGGACTGGTCGGGAATAATGAGCAGAGAATCGACTTAACCTGCCCTTTGTTAAGCCCGGCTAATAGAATTTTGAATAAGTTATCAGTCGGCGGAAACAAAGGCATGCAATTGTTTCTGCAGCGTCAACAAATCACCGATTCATGTCTCAGGTCGCCAGACTGCAGGACTCTGAGTCCTGGAGCCGAACAATGTGTTCGCCTGGCTGCAGCAGAAAGCACAATTCAATTGTGGCTGCCATTGTAATGTAAGCCACTTCTGCCGCTGTCAGTCAGTCAGAAGGAGTCCCACCCCCTGCACTTCTCCCGACTCGAGCCACTCAATGCAACATGGCCAATTAATTACACAACAGCAAGGCACGCTGCATCCCACCCTCCCCTGAGGAGCAGTCTACCCGGTGGGTGGCCACAGTGACCGCAACATTCAAGTGTCTAACCCACACACCTGCCGCAGCGGTGGAAGGATGAAGCGCTCCTGCTCACCTGGCTCACGCCGCGTATACTTATCCTGCGGAGGTTGTTTTCCGCCCTCCGAAATCCGCATTTCTCTCAGTGTCTCTTTTTTAATTTGCATAAATTACGAAACAGGGGTGTCGTGGACGGTGGACTGGAGGTATTTTCATTGAAAACCGCGCTTCATTAAAATTAAATTTAAGAGTACACAAAAAACGCGATTCAATTGCTGGAAACTCTCCGCCTCTTTCGCGCTTTCGCGTTGTTACCCTCTCGTCCAAGGCCCTTGAAAAGCCCATCCACCGCCGGAGGTTGGAAAATTTCAATGATTTTGCCGCCCAGCGAATGCAGTTTGCATTTTAATTCTGCCGCTGCCCGCCAACTTCGACATCCGGAGAACGGGCTAATCAGGGTCCGCCAATGCTTCCGGGCAGAGCACGATTGCACGATTTATGTCGTCATCGTTGTGAAAGAGTCGCCAGGTCGGATCAAAGCGGACTTTAGTTGAAAAGTTTACAGACGATTGTGTACCTAAACAAAGTCCACAGAATGTGATTTCAAAACCCAACATGCGTCTTAAGAACTTTGTATTAATCAAATCATAATTGTTGCAAATTAAAATCAAAACGGTCCTTGGTTCTTGCCGAAAAAGTAATTAGAAATTCATTTTAAATTGAAGAGCTCTCAATTAATATGTTCCGGCTTTCTTGCCAGCGTTTTGGTGGGCGGGTAATTTAGAAGTGTTCTTAAACTGGTGGGTAGCTTTTTTACGTTCTTGTAGATTCCTCTGCTGTACTTTTTGGAGTCTCTCAATTTGGCACTGCACTTTTCGCTTGGACGTAAGCCAACAACTTTGTCATCTGCTCCTTTGGCGCTGGAGTTTCAGCCCCTCCTCTCGCTCTTTGCGTCTAATTGGCCGCTCTCCGGCTCATTTATCTTGCTCGAACTCGGACACGTTCCCGTTCTCCGTTCTCCGTTCTCCGCTCTCCGGCTCTTCTGGCCTGTCCGCTTTTAATTTGGGTGAAATTCTCCTTATTTATAAGGTTTTTCACTTCATTGCACTCGGTCGTCGCCCAGCTCTAGACGCTTCCGAGGCTTTGTCCACTGCCCTCGCCTCCGGCTTCCACTGTGGTATCATGTCACTAAATCAGCACAAATTGCTCAACTGATTTATAAATTTTTTGGCCGAGTGCCAGCGATATAATCTCATTGCTTGTAGTTTTGGCCAGCCCGCCCGTCCGCCGCTCCCCGCTGCCGTTTACATCATCGCCGTCGTCGTGTTGCTTTGTCTGTTGCCATTCTGCCTTTGTAAATGCTACCAAATATGTCAACGGGCCGCTCTGAAGAGTTTCTCCCTTCTTGTTTTCCATGTGCTCTGCACTCTGTGCCGTTTGGCAGTTTCTTGGTTTCGGTTTTGGGGTCATCTGGCCAAAGCTGCAAATAGATTTCTTCGTTGGAGTCGGAGCTTTGCGGACTTGACCAGAAAGTTGCCATGTTAGGGATCGATAAATGCGACCAACATTATTGCAACCTCACTTATCGCCTCTCACATTCAATTCCCCTGGCAAGCTGTTATTCTAATTCATGACTAATCCCTTGTATCACCTCGACCAGAACCGCATTCTGCAACAATTATCTCTTGGCTTCAACTTTTAAATGTACTTTCCAAAACTCACAGCGCGACCTTCAGCCGAAACCGGCAAACAAGCAACAGCCAGCCAACTGGCCAAAAACCAAACAAGAACCACGGCAAAATTGCATGGAAAACACAAAAAATGTATGCATAGATATGGTATGTGTTATTGTGTGCACAAAATCAACTAAAAGCTGCAGACAAAGTTGGAAGTCAGTGGAGAGGGATTGTGCTAAATGAAGTCAATACGGTCGAATACGAAGACTGGGGTTCTACTGGAAGTTGCTTCTAAGCTTTGGTATTTTAGATAGGGATTTTTGACACAAAAGTAAAAGGTATTTGCTATAGGCTTCCCTTCGCCTTTTAACTGAATTACGAGATTAATAAGATTTGTTCAGTGCGTATAGCAAATATATATTGTTTACATAGACGACCAAGAGCAGTAGGTACATTTAAATTATTTATCCACATATTCAAAATTTTTTTCAAGGCCAGCATACCCTGCCTTAAAACATATTCTCACTACCAAAATCCCCTATTCATATCCGATTTCCCCTTCGCTTCCGCTTTGCTGTGGGAACCAGTTGATAGTTTTGACCATTTTGTGCGTTGTTTCCAAATAAATTTGGTCGGCTAAAAACTTTTTAATTCGCATGCAGCAGCAGCTGCACAAGCTTTGCATGTTTATGGTAATTGCATTTACAAGTGGGCCGCGGGGCAAGTTCGCTCTAAAGCTGCAGCGGAAAAGGGGATCAGAAATCCCACTCGAACTGCTTGTTTGTTGCAAATGCATTGATGATAAGTGACTGCACACATTTAAATTGAGGTCCAAGTGCAGACATGCGGGCCAAGCGCATCACTTAATTGAACTGAAACCCCAATTGAATAAAAACCATATCGCAAATAAGAAGACGAACAGATCGGGGCCATAAGCTAAATCGAATTTTAAGAAAAGGAAAAATATTTTACACACTTATAGGCCAAAATAAAACCAAAAAACCAAGTACGATAACGAAAGAGCTTTTAATCAAACTATTAAGATAAAAAAGCACAGTATGATCAAGTACTCTAAGTAAGAGATTCTAGCAACTGAAGTCATTAAACAACTTTAATGCTTAATTGGTTTTGTTGGGTATTTTTGAAAAAAAAAATAAATTCTGCACAAAGCAGTATATAAATTTAAAGTAAAGTGTAAATCAATTTAATATTCAGTTGGGGATGAGTGCTTTAAGTGAAAAAGCATGCAGTGCACATTAAATATTCAGTTTGTTCAAGCTAAATTTTTGTTCAATTTAATTGTAAGTTCTGAACTTTAAGTTTCTGCATTAACACTCAACTCAACTGGAAATCAAAAGGAGGTGGTTTTGTTAGTGCTTTTACGTTTTAGTGAGACATTGTTTAAAATATGCGTTGCGCTCAGTTGGCTCGGTGTTTGTTTTGTGTCGGCGTTCCACCCAATTGACGGAGGATGGGTTGGGCTCTGAAAAAGGACCCCCGGCAGGATTTTCGGGCCCCGCATTTTTCTGCATGAGCGGCAACAGGAGCGCGCTACGTATTCAAAGGAGCGTGCAGCGTTTTCAGCCTGTTGAGGTGCCCTTTTGGGAAATTGGAGGGGGTTTTCCGAGAGAGTGGGGGTGGTGGTGGTGGTGGTGGTGGGGCGATGGCTGTCACCGGAAAGCAATCAGCAAAATAATCGAGTGAGCCCTGAGCCTTGTGCGACTGTGTGTGAATGGAATTGGCCCTTGGGGTTGTGATTGTGACATGTGTGCAGGCACAGTGAGTGCTTTAAGTCAGTCAACACAGTCAGCACACTTGTCGCTTCGTGTTCGATTTTTGAGCGGAATTTAAAATTCACAAAAGGCGCAATTTGATCGGAAATCAATGCAAGGTAGGTTCGCAGGACCCCAAGCGATACTTAGGTTTGAAATTAGATTAGCGGAAATGTTGATTGATACCAATTAATTGCTATGAGCCATGTCAGTTTGAATTATTGTCTAATTTATCTTAATCTCTGAATGGTTGCCATGGCTCATGGTGTGCTGTAAGATTAAGTGAGCTCATTTCTTCCACGATCTATCGATTTTAGAAAGCAACTCTCTCGGAATTCACTTTCTGCCAAACGGTTAACCCCCACTTGGCCATTGGACTCGGTGCGTTCTTATTTGAAACCACTTCTTACACTTTAATTGCCAACAGTGCGGAAAATGTACTTGGTTTAGCCCCTCATTTCGCCGCTCCCGTTTGGATTCTTTCTTTCTCGCTTGATGATCCCCTTGTGCGATTCTCGTTTTCCATTTGTTCCATTTGCCAACTTGAAATGCAATACAATGGGCATTAAGTAATTGTTGCTGTCGTTGTTGTTGCTGCTGCTGTTGCTGTTGCTACTGCTACTGCAGCTTGTTGACAAATCCGCACATTTTTCATAAGCTCGGCCAAGTACTTGCTCTCATGCACACGGCACTCACACAAACACACCGCCCGTACTTGTTCTTTGCACACCGTGTTGACTAGGCGCATTGGGGGATATTAGTTGGAGCGAATAGAAACCCTAAAAGAACTAATAAATACATATGTTTGTTTAAACGCTTTCAGAGCTAATTTACATTACACTGATGAAGAACATGTTCTTAAGTTTATGATCAGAATCATAAGAGAACCTTTAATCAATCTACTTTAAATCTATTCATCAAATGCAATTAAGTATCTCGGTGTTTTTTAACTTCCGAGACTCGTAATCTTTCAGAAATATTGCTCTTACTCGTATACTTGGGAGAAGGAGAAACTCTGAAACAGCTCAAGCATATAAAGTGACACATTTAGGGCACCAAAAACTAATCTCCAGTGACTTGACCCTAAGAGATTGTGTTGGCTCGGCTATTTCCCATGAGGAATAATTTCTGGATAAGAAAATAACAAGCCACCAAATTAAGATTTAATTTAACGATTTTTATTTTGCAGGGTATTTCCGAGCTTGATCTCCGTAATTTTTTCTGCACTCGCATAAGGCAGACGATTTTCATTTTCGTTTTGACTGTCGTGCAGTTTTTTGCGCCGATTATGACGCGGACGTGGACGCGACGCTTCAATTGGAGTGGAGTGCCCCCATCTCCTCCCCCTCCTCCTCGCCCTACCCTTCCCCCACCCGTCTGATTCCCACTCTGGCTGGCGGACCCACACCCAGTGCCATTTATGAGGGCACATTATGCCATTTATCGCAGCTTAAATGCCGCTCATAAAGCCAATGCAGGCCTCCTCGACCTCGTCCTCGTCGTCGTCCTCGTCCTCGGATTATTGGCTTCTTGCAGGGCAGTCCGGCCCTCATGTGGCACTCAGAGGTTGGTGTGACTCGACCCGGGTTGAACCGCCGATCTGTCCCTGCGGGGGTCCCTGCTAATAATAGTGCTCGGCTATCATTGCAATCAATTAATTGAAATTATTATTTCGCCAGGCATTCGGATTTCGGCTGCCATTAGCAATGTTTCTGGCGTTAAGTTTATTGGGTTTGCCGATTGTTGCTGCTTCAAATGCCACTCGTTATTGCTTCCTTGGTTCGGGCAAAATAAAGAGTGAGTAATTGTGCAATCACCTTGACTTTTGCATCTAAGCATATACTTAATAATTAGATAATGACGCCATGAACAGCAACAGCCACAATGGAACCATTAACAATGAAATTGCAGCGCGGCGAGCCACGAAATACAAATGTATTCAACCTTTTGCATTTATTTTTTGCTCGTTTCTATTTTTTCGCAAAAGTAATTCGCAGAAAAGCGAAAAAAATTAACTCGGCAAAAAGCATGAAAAATTATGTGGCTAACCTTGAGTTTGTATTTCGCTATCCGAATGCAACTAACGAAATAAAAACCGGAAAGCGCCTTAAAGTCTGCGGGGGATGGATCGAGTTGGGCCACATTATCTATGGGTTTCAGAATCGGGGTGTGTCGAACGAGATCGAGTCTTGATTTTGCATGGAAATTTGAGACAATTTTACGATTGGCCTTTGCAATTAAGACGTTTGTTTAAAGATTTGATCGTGTATCTAGGGTAAAGCCCACGACTTTTTTAGTAGATGGAATCCAAAGTCTAATAATAGTCTGGAATCCAGCCCCAGTGTCAGACCCGAATCACAGTCCACCCCGCATCCATAGATCACATACCTTCGTGACAAGGGGACGGTTCCAATAACAAACTTCTTTTTAATTACACGCACAAATTGGCCAAATGAAACGAATCCAAATGAGTTTCATTTGCATTATTTCTCGCCCGCCACACAATAGAGTCCTAAAATTGTCATAAAATCGTTAGGAAAAGAAATATCATATAAACGGTTTGGCCGCGGACAGCACGGAGTCGTAAAAGATATGAAGTTATGGGACCCTCGTCTCTGAGCTAGAAAATTAAGTTTAATGAGCATTTTATGCGTCCCAGCATGGGACACTCCGAACATGAAGTATTTATAGATTGATTTATTTCACTCCCCAGCAGAAACACATAAAGTTAGAGATGGTCCGCGGAGGAGAGCTGGGACCGATCGGCGGAAGTGTGTGACTCACGATCGCCTCCAGAGGCAGCAGCCGAGAAACAAGCTTGCGTTTACGTAATTGCAATGCCAAGTGCTGCATGCAACGCAATCGCAATGTGTTGCCAGAAACATTGGAGGGAGGAAGTCGCAACATATGCAAAGTTATGAAACTTTTTTGGCTGCTGCACCGCCGCCAAGCTGCCAATATGTTGCAACATCAGCCGATGATTATTATTTATATGAGACTTTGCCCCGGAGTTCTGCTCGCCGTTCCTCCACCGCACTCCCCGAAAATCGATGTGTGTTGGCTGGCAAACTGTGCCAAACTTCAAATTTATTGCTGCCGCAAAAGTTTCATTGCCAATTTGCAGGGAATTGAGTGGAGTGTAGAAACGCCCGGCTAAAGCTATCAGAAGTGCTTAGGATGTTTAGCAAGTTTGCGAAGATTGCAATATCGATGCAGGCGAGACGGCGAGGATAAATAAGAAAGAGTTTCTCAGATGCCTTGATTGGGGTATTAGCCAAGGGATTGGGCGAAAACTAATAAAAAGAGACATGCTGCCGGACTCAAGTGAAGTCCGATACAATTGGGATTATATTTGCTGATTGTCCGCAACCTTTTTCCAGATCTCTGGGTTCTCGGAGCCCAGGGCTTTACTATCTTCCCCCCGGGGTTTCGTCTGTGGCCACGAAGCCTCTTAATCACATTGGAGTTCCCAGCAGGTCCACTGTCCGATTTTAACCGGGTCCCCGATCCGAATCGCGACTCCAGCTCAAATCTGGAGGACGCCCACAGACAAATGCCGGCAATCAACGCCATCTAGATAAAACAAATATAAACAAATAGCGGCAGGGTTTCTGGTCGTCTTCAGCATTTTTACATAAAATTCCGAGCGAATGCAAAACGAAAGCGAGAAAAAGGCAGCGCGGAAAGGGAAGTGGCCATTTTATTTATTGTTATTTCATTTCGACCGCAAATTAAAAGCTATGAATAAAAGCGCCAAGTGGAGCACGAAAAGGAATGAGCCAACAAGGTGCAGGCCGGAGGAGCTGAAGAATGAGGGGAAAAACGGCTAAAAAGCACCCAGTAAAACATGCTGAAAAACGGAAATAAAAGCTTATTAAAGCCATCACAAAATGGAGCTGAAAAGGGCACGAGGAGTGGGGAGTTGGGGGTGTGAAGGGCAGAGACAGGATGAACGAAACGGAAGCACAGAGCTAAAAAACAAACACTAAATCAAACATTACACCCGACGAAAGTGGAAGGAGGAGGAGCCAAGCCAGCAAATATATAAAAACGCACAAAGGAAAAACGTGCAGAAGGAAAAAGGAAAAATCTCGGGAAAATAGCAGAAGGCGAGCTGCCCCGAGGATGAAAGCGCCACGTTCTCAATGTTCACCATCGCGATACGCAGGCACGGAAAACTCTTTTTTGGAGCAGATGGATCCCACAGAGTGTCTTCTCGGAGGATAAAATAATGCATTTCAGATTGGGGTTTAGGAGTGTAAAATGCTAGCCGTTTGGCATGTAACATCTCTGTATCCGAGAGTACTTAGTTATAGAGATTTTCTTTTGCAATTTAAAGTTTAAGAAAAGTTCGCTTAGCTAATCAGGCTTTTAACTAGCGGTCTATACTACTGTGCAAGTACTAACTTAAGTAATTGATTCAAGATTATTTAACCGATTTTTGAGGTGCAATAAATTATAAAGAATACAACTAGGTTACTAACGGTGAGTATACACAGAAAATACAGTGTAATGAGTATTTAAAAGTCGAGACATTCCCCCCAAATGGCTTTGCCCCACTCATTTTAAGGCGCAGAGAACCAATGCAAGGACTCAAGTAAACACCGGGCCAAGGAAAGTGGGCGCAAGACAAATGTGGGCGCCACCGAGACGCCCTCCCTGGAAAGCCCATCAAACAAACGCCTCTGAGCCCGTTCGGCATCCTTTTTGCAATATTAAACGCAGCAATGACACCCATGGGGTGCAGGGCCGCCTGCGGGTTAAACCCTGCTCGGGTGTGGGTGAGGACTACTAGACAACCGAGTACGAGTATATACACCTAGTTATTTGTTGGCATTTGCCTGCTTTTTGCGGCTTTTGTTGACACGAGGGGTGGGAAAGGGGAAGTGGGGGGGAGGGGGAAGGAGGGGAAGGGAGCAGGACGACGGCGTCAAACAAAGTGAAATATCAAGGGAATTAAAGACATGGCATGGATTAGCGAGTGGAATTCCAGCCAGGAAAGGAGCAAGTCTCGGATTATTGGAGACTGCCTGCCGATTGGTTGTAGCTTTAAGTTTCACCTAGATAATGATGAGATCGACTTTCGCTTGGCAGCAAACTGTTTTTAATCCACTAACCCTTTTTTACCCACACACCGCTGGCGAAAACCTAATCCCATGCAAAGTGCTTCAGTTTTGTGTAATACGAGAGGGGGAAATGTATAGCCCAAAGGAAGAGGCACTCTCTTAGCTGGATAAGCCAACGGGATATGTGGACCCCACCTCCATCTCCACCTCCACCTCCATTATCCTGCACCGCCCCGCCCTCAGCTTTCCCTGCAACAATGCCAGCAGAGAGCTTTTTGTCATGACATTCTGCCGAAGAATGAAGGCGGGTAGGAATTAGACTACGAAACGCAACGGCAACATGAAAAGTTTAGTCTAGCCCGAGCTCAAGCACCAGCTCAAACGTCGAGCCAAGTTTTCCGCCCGCTTTTCCAGCACTCCCACCCCCTCCTCAGCCATCCTCCTCGAAGTCGTTTGAATGGTGCCAAGCGGCCACCGCTCAAAGGCATTTCCATGATTACAAGCAAAGGACATGGGCCCCAGAACGGCAGGGCAGCACTTTGAAATTGAAGCTGCTGGAAAAAAGGATAAGCGAATGTGTGGCAATGGGATGGCAGGCACCCGATTCTGAAGTCCTCTCAAGTCAAATTAAAGACCAACGTCAGCACCCCCTTCAAAACGGGCCAAAAAGATCTTGGCCCACTGCCAAGCGGCTGCAGCTACCACGCTTAATAACAATAAATGAAATGGATCAACTACAAATCCTTGGATCCCGCTTAATTTACTTCAAGTGCTTGACAGTCGTGTGTCAAACAACGTGGCAGAGAGCACGAGCCAAAAGGCAACGCAATGGTATTTAACTTTAAATAAGCTTAACATCTTTAAGCATACTTTAAACTAATAACACTGCGTTATGCACGAACTTCTACAAAACTTAAATAAATAAAAATAAAAAGTGAGGATAATTTAAATGATGCTTTACTTTGCGAATTTCCTAAACGTTGGGATTCTAACATGCCAAAATAGAGTATAGTTAAGTTATACGATGTTCAAATCAACAATCCAGAAGTCCTGCTTAACTGCAGTCAATGCGGAAGCCCATAAACCTTTTCGATCTTAATGCAGGACTTCTAAACACCTTTTGCCGGCAACTTGTCGATCAATCTCAGAAGAAACCAAAGACGGGGGAAATTGGAAACTGGTAACTGGTTAGGAGGGGCGGGCTATCTACCTGGTGACAAGGCACCTCCAGGAAATGTCTCACGCGGTTATCAGGGCCGGTAATCTTATCAGGGCCACAGGCACTCGGAGCTGACAAATGTTAGACGTAGAAGTGCATTTCTGGCCCGATAGGGTTTGTGGGAAACAAAGAGGACATTGACTGCGACTTCTGGGGCACGAACGAGGGGGAGTGGTTTCCCAACCGTGGGTGGGAAGGGGCGTGGAAGGGACGAGGCAGAGCCATGTGGCGGAGTCAATAAAACAAATATGACAGGCCGGCGGATGTCGGGGAACGACGTAAGTGTAATGATAATAAAAGTTTATGACAGCAGCTCATGAGCTTGTAAGGCTAATGTCAACGTGCCATTTGCTGTGGGGCGGGCTTAAATGGACTGAGAGGGCTGAACGACCAAGGGGGCGGTGCGGCGGGGGTGAAGCTGTTTGCAAGTGCAAGTGTGAAAGCGCTTTCATGCTCCACTGAGCTTTTGGCGGCGCAATGAAGCAAGATTTTACACGAGCTCGACTCCCCGAAGAGACGTTGATAAAGGCGTCGCCGACGGGAGAATGTCTTCTGGCACCTTTTTGAAAGGGCAATGGCGTGGGCTTCAAACCCGCCCGTCGGTCATCGAATCCCACTGAACTCTGGCCCTAATCACCGATGACAATCCCTTCGTTGGGACTTAGATAGGAGAGAAACACATTGTCAACTTAAGAGTTAAGTGGATTTTAACAGCAAATAAAAATATTATCTAGGGAAACCGTACGCCTTTAACACTACACATTTCAGTGCGGCTTAGGTACCCTGTAATCAGAGGGCCAGTTTCCACTTGCTCGATAGGAAGGAACTACCAATGAAGCAGTTCCAATTAGCGCCGATAATTGGCTTCACTTGCCGCAAAGCTGCTAACGCAACCGATCGACTTAATAAATGCAAATCAAATATTTAATGGTCACTGCAATAATAACCCGTGCGCTGCAACCTCTGTGGCAAGGGTATAATTAAATGCACACTCAAGCACACACGGAGGCAAGGGCCAAGTGCCTGGCTGAATTTGCAATGGCCCAAGGAGAAACGTCGGGGAGAAACACGCACAGACAGACAGGTGGAAGGGATGGATCGGGCGGAGTGGGCCGAGAACTGGTTGCTGAATAATTCACACTCTTACAGTGGGAGTCAACAGAATAACGGTTGATTGCACAAACTAATAATTACATAATGAAGCAAAACACGAGTTAAACTTTGACCCTGGCCAAGAGAGCAGCCGGAAGTTCCAGCCAACTTCTGTGATGTGTGTGTGTGCGAGGCGGGAGCTGGGGAAAAGGGTCTGTAGGGAAAGCTATTTGCTAGATGCTATGGAAACACGCGTTCAACAACATGCAACAATGGCCAGAAGAGATACACAAAATAATTTGCTAATGCAATACCATAAGTGTGGGACAACTGCCTGTTAGTACTCTCCATTTTCCTGATATTGTTTCAACTTCTGCTGCAGGGATACCCATTGACCCAGAAACAGTGTTTCCCCATTTTCCAACTCGATGGCTCACCGTTCGCAGAACACAAAGAGTGTCATGAACTGCGGAAGGGATAAGCCGACTTTGGCCATATGTTGCGACTTAGCCAACTCCTAAGCAGCTTGCACTCGGCTTCCAACTATGTTGCACCAGCACGCATAATAAACACACTGTCCCAGGGGTATTGGCCTGCACAGAGGAGTTTCTGTGGCCACCGAACATAAAACGACTTCAGTAAGCATTCTCCAAAACATTAAGGCACACACAACATTGTCTAAGCTGAGCCCCTTCGCCAGGGAAAACTGGCGTTTGGAAAACGACACGGGAGTTGCAGTTACAATTGGCCATGTGTGCGGGGGTCAATGACAATGAGCCGAGGCCGCGGAGCCCCAAGTCCAGGCCCAAGTCCGAGCCAACTCCGCTCCAAACGCAGGCCCAGGCCAAGACGCTGGCCAACGAAGCATGCATACTAAGCACTGGCAGCAGGGTCTGCGGGGAACTGCGATCGGAGAGGGGTTTCGGCCGAGGACCAGCTATGTGTGACCATTGGCCAGGTCCCAGACCCTGCTCCAGAGATCCACTGACAAAAACGGCAGGTTATTTAATTGGTTAGAGAAGGTTAGTTTAATGATTCCTAAAAACACTTTGGTATCAAGAGAAAACAATGCCCTCATCTCTAGTTTAAGACCGTTTTATTTCACTAAAGGTAACTTAAGTTCAAATTAGTCTTACATGTCCTAAGGAACAGCTGTCGTTGGAATTTTAGAATACAATAAATCATTAAATTTTGAACTTATCTATCCGCAGGTGTTGCTCCTGTGATATCAAACGCAAAGACTCAATATGTGAACTAAATTCAAAAGAGGCATTCAAATTTTAAAAGGTGGTCTTGTTTTGGCATATGCTTGTTTTGGGAGATTAGTCATTGATCTCCTTATTATACCGATAGTTCCCTCTTTCTTATTTCGTGTTAATTTTCACCTTTCAGTCTCTTTTTGTCTCAGTGGAGATTCAGTCGCATACACAACCCAGAATGCATTCGTGCGTACGCCGATGACGACGCTGCCAGTTAACAACACGATTTGTTATTGTTGTATCTACCTCCATAGACCCCTCCGCCCTTACCCTTTCCCCTTCTAAAACCCTCGACTGAAAGAACCTTAAGCCTAGCAACCTGCTGGCTTTGCTGAATTTATTAGCAGGCAGTCCGCAGAAGTCGGCAGTCGGCCGTCGGCAGTCCGTAGTCCACAGTCCGCAGGCCGCAGTCAGTGCAGCAGCTCCCAAACGGACGGACACTCGGAACGGACGGAATGCTGAGGAGGAGCCAGAAACACAGACGTGGAAGGGGAAGGGGAAGAGAGGGGGGAAGGGGGGTCTCTATAGCGGGGAGCATGGAGCAGTTGTTCTCGCCAGAAACACCGCATGATGCACCGCATTCCTCGGCAATCGATGAGTAAATAATGACCAACGCAACGCAGCCAAACTGGGGCGAGCAGAAGGGGGCGTGGCATTCGGATTGGTGGGGAGAGGGAAGGGGAAGGGGAGGGAGAAGGGAAGGGGCGGGTTGCCCCCATCGGTGCCTTGCTGCTATTGTTGTTGTTGCTGTAATCACACTCAGCATGCATTTCAACATGCCACGGCCCCTCCGTGTGCCCCGCCCCCCAATGTCCACATAAATCCATTCAATTCTCCCGCTTAGCATATCTTGTGGTTTCTTATCGGGGCTGTGGATGGTGGGGGAAGAATTAGGGGCATGGAAATTATTCAGGGAAGCGTTTGGAGGCACTTGTCTGTGGAGCTGAGTTTATAATTTTTGATAAATGGCTTGGAGATATACTTAATAAAATGAGGACGAATCTTAAAGAGGATTATTGGAAAGTTTGATTAGGTATTAGGTTTCCATATATAATATAAAATTACGTAATTAGGATAATTTATGTACAAGGAGTAGGAGAAGTAGTATGAGAATTTGTGTAAAAAGTTTAAATCGTTTATAGGTTCTTAAATTGTTATTAAGGTGGGATTGTAAAGATATTTAACACAATGACTTATAAAAAATTTAAGAGATGTAGTTATAAATAGTTAAATATTTGAATATTTTATGTATTTTCAAGTCACCGTTGTTTTCTATGCAACTTTAATATTTCAGGTGTTTTCATTTATTCGGAATACGTTTCAGTGTACACCTGTTGTCAGTGGAACAACAGTCGCTCGCATTAACGCCAATTGTTGTGAATGCGACAGGGACAAGGGAAAAAAGGAGGGAGATGGACGGCCGTGCACTGCGTCCAGCCTAGTCGCCCCATTATAATTTGAGTTAATTACGTATTTTAGCTATATAAATATTTCATTTGCCATGCATGCATGCAGTTGGCCTCCCAGCTGTCCCCTCCCTCCCCAAACAACTCCCGTTTTAGGCCTCATGGAGCGGTATCCAAAGAAGGGGGAGAACAACAATATCAGAGGCTCGCCACCGCAGAGTAAACAAATTTTTGGCTTGTGCTGCACACGACCTTTGGCTTTGAGCCCACCCTCCTCCACCCACCCCCTTCAGTCCCCCAATCCCCCAACCCCCGGCAGCACGCGTAATTGAATATGAATTTATTATGTGCCATGGAGATGCACGGATACTGCGCTAGTTTGCGAGCCGAGGGGGGATCCCAGGAAGGGGCGAGCGTGTAACTAGGTTGGCAAATAGAATTATGAACAGGATGCACGCCCACTGCCACGGCACGGCGTAAAAGCAATCTTCGGGCGGGCAAGGCCCCAAGGGAGTGGCCCATATGGGAGAAGGAGCGAGTCAACAATAAACAAGGATCCGGCTTCATTTGATTGGCATTAAGCCCTGGCCAATCGCCTCAGATAAATGAAGCGAAATATTTTTAATGGATTCTGAAACGAAGGCAGGGGTGTGGGGTGTGTAAAAGGGTGGGGAGGGTGCTACTATATATTCGGGATGAGCTGTCGAAGTCAATGAACAGGAAATTCAATTCAGAAAGACAAACTACAGCAAAGAAAAATTGGAGTAAAAACCAAGGGAGGGGAACTTTAAAGAAACGTATTCAAAACTAAACATTATTGCAAATAAAAAGGATGTACCTACCACCTTCATTAGGGAAGTCCCACTGACCACAAGACAGAAAGTGCGTCCTCCCCATTCGGAGTTCCTACTTCGGGAGACAACTTAATTAACAATTTGCCCCTGGCCTTTGCCTTCGCATTTCCCTGAAAACACCCTTTTGCCGGGGTTTGTGTTACGTGGCCGGCAACAAATTGCCCCGCAGAAGAACCGAAAACAGAGACAGTAACAGAAACAGAAACAGATAGTTTCACACGCTCCCAGGGCGCAAGACCTGACCGGCTCAGTCCGACGGCCATTAGCACTCCGAGCGGGAACCTTCGGCATCCGAGGTGCAACTGCTGCAATTGCCACAACAGCTGCAGCAGCAGCAGCAGCAGCAGCAGCAGTAATAATAATGGGAAATGCAAATACTACAGTGGTTTCGTGGCGGTACCTGTTGCCATTGTCAATGGCCAGGTCCGGCTGCTGCTGCTGCTGCCACAGCCGCTGGCCATTAAACAGTAGCCACTGAACACCGAGGGCCAAGATCCAGAGACATGCCTTGCAAATTAGACCGAATTAACGCTGCCAGGCAGAAATATGTATTTACCTGCAACGAGAGAGGGGCGGGGGACGGGAACGTGAGAATGCAGTGCGGATTAGCTGGACGAAGTTGGTGTTTGCCCAAGAAATTAGCCTGGACAAAGTCACTCTCCGAGAGATGACTAATTGAAGCCGCGCCGGAAAGGCAAACTTGGAACGAACGACGGGTTCAACGAACTTTCCAATATCTGGAAGCTGTTCACAAAAAAACAACAGATAAGCAGCGTAAATTTTATAAAGCAATGTCCATTTTAGACTCAAAGTGAGTTGAAACCATATAAGCTTTTGGAATGCTCACTTTGCATTCGTAGTTAGGATTTAAATCAGCAAAAATCTTTCTTCGAATTATCCCTCTAAACAGCGACTATGGTCGCTATCGGTCGAGGGCCTTGCAACCCCACTCGCCAAAGAGCACTGGCGACAATGAACTGTGAAAAGGAAATTAAAAACCATTACAGCAGGGGCAACATCTTGCCGCCTGAACGGGGTCCGATAAAGAGGAAAGGCCGGAGAAATAGAAATCCATGTGCAGCTCGGATGGCGACCACAAATCTAAATTACTTCGACCGTGCACTAAATCAAATGCCGGCGGGGGAGGGGATTGGAGCCCGGGACTCGGACAGCCGGGGGAAACCCGGCCCGAGAGCCACCGCAAGGGCAACAATAGTGGCCGAAGGTATACATTAAACAAGCGGCATGCGGCATGAGGCATGCGGCATGAAGCAAGAGGCGAGGCGTGCGGCGGAGCCGAGTGGAAGCACAACTGGTTACCCTAGAAGTGTGGCCCACAACAGCGACGGCGACGGCGACCGCATTTTGGCGCCCTGGGGGGATGATTGCCGTGGTCGATGGCGATGTGCTTGGCTGGCTCCTCGGCCGTAGTCCTAGCCCCCAGTTCTTGGGCGGTTTTTTGCCGTCTTGGGGCGCAGAGCCCGCCACTGCCCAACCCTTCGACTGCGCTTGTAATTAGCCATAATTCACTTGCCTAGACCGAAGACAGAACGGAGCATAAAATATTTACGCACTGGCCAGCCAGGCACCGGAAATATGCAATTTGACGCAATTTGCATGCAAACTCCGCCAGACAGCGACTTCTTTGCCACTTCCACTTGCCACTTGCCACCTTCCACTTGCAACTGGCCACTGGCAACCTGCAGCTCGCAAATGCAGTTGGCAGGCATTGAGTGGCACGTGGTTGTGTTAGGTGATGCAATCATTTCCGCTGCTGCGTGCATATTGATGCAGATTGCCGTTGCTCTGGCAGAAATCAATTTCCGCTTCGGCATCGACTGCTAACCCGTGCACCTTTTTGTTGCGTTTTCGCAGAGAGTTCTAGGTGCGATCCATGTGGAATAAAAGGCTGATGAAGACGAGAATTATCCAAGGTGAAGAGCTATTCTCGGATTGTCCAGAGCTTGTTAACTGATCGTGCAAATTGCTTGCAACGAATCGAATGACTTAACCACCGAAAGCAAAATTCCCTTTTGTTACTGTGCTGCGTTACAAAACCATTGTTTGGAAAAGGAAAATATCTGAGCAGACAAATATTCTAAACCAGATGGCAATAAAAGCCATAATGACTCCAACGCTGATTCACGCATTCCAAGAACCGGACTATTTTTGTACAAGAGTTTACGACTCAGATTAATAGAGTAGAACTGATTCCAGAAAACGTGCCATAAAAACCAAAGTTTGATATCATATCAGCTGCTCATTAGCTGGTAATCAGATCGCATTCACCGACAACCGGAATTATCATATGTAGTATCAGCTTAACGTATTTAAAGTTTAATCTATGTTTTTTGTATCCACACGCTGCAAACGAAACCTGTTTTTGCTGGCAACGTTGTAAAAATCAAATGCTCCCCACACAGGCATTTCTGTTTCTGTGGACTTTTTTCCAGTCTCTGATCTGAAATCCCCTCCAGCCGCATGTGCTGCACTTCTGGCGGTGCCAACATTTTCTTTTCATTAATTCATAAAGCATATTTTTATTGAGTGGCAACACATGAGGCAAGCAGGGATCGGGGAAAAGGGAACGGGAATGGGAAGAGGGCATGGCCTGTAGTCATCGTGGGGCATTAAAAAGTTGCAGTAATGGAAATTGTTTTGTGAAAACTGAAAACTGCCAGTTAGCTGGCTGCCATCGGGAGGCTAAAAGGGGGGAGTGTGGAAAGCAGGTCTTGTGGCGACTTGGGGAATGTGCTTGCAAGTTGATTTGGGCACGCTTCGTTTGCCACGGAAACTTCAAATAGAATACAAGTTGACTTGATGCTCCTGATAATTTCCTCTCATTTCAGTAAGTTTCCGCAGCCCTCCCCAAAGAATCGTTGTGGCTGATAAGACGACTTTGGAATGTGATGACGAGCGAGTCGAGCTTGCAGTTCGGTTCTTAGAATTGGTTCAAAGTGAATAACTTAAGTGCTTAGAAACAAAGAAAGGAATAAAGCACGTCCTTTAAAGTTTTTGTAGTTATTCTTTGATTATAGATATGCTGAATATAGCTCTTAGATGGACTTAAGGGCAATAAACTATATCAGGTAATGCCCCTTTCCGAAGTGGTCTTTTACTCAAATAACTTCTTCAGTAGACATTGCATTCGTGAACATATTCCTGGGACATATCGACAAGCTCTCGTTGCTCATCAAGTGTTTACACTCTTCGCTAACTGAAAGCTCTTAGCTGACGCCCCAGTGCACTCGGCTCATCTCTGGCGACTTCTTGTTCAAATTAGTTGTATCTTCGCCTCCAGGCGTTTTTTATTCCACTCCAGGGCATTTCAGCTCCCCTTCGATTCCAGTTCCGAAAAGAACGAAAACTCCCTGAAATTGTTTATCTAACAAACACACCAATTCGGGAAACAACATTTTGTGTACAGACGGATAGAATGTTTATTTTGATTTCTCCCCACTCCACACGCGCTATTTGTTCTATCCCCACCCCTCCCGCGTCTTATCTGAACCCCCCATACGTTACACTTATCTAAAGTTCCGGGGAGGGGTCTTGGATGTGTATGGCATCTTCGGGCCACATACGGCTGGTCCATAATTTTGTTTATTTAATTTTTATGTCATGGGCCGTTCGGACGCTTGTCGCTTGTCGGCTGTCCGTCTCGGCTCGTTCGTCAAATAAGCCGCCGGAGACTGGGAACCGGAGAGGGGAGGAGGGCGTGGAGTGGCTAGGAATGAAGCGTGCTCTAGCCACCCCGCCCCAAGATGCACCATCATCATCATAATCATCATCGTAATCATCATGGCCATCATTGGCAGCAACTTCTACGGCCTGCTCCTGGCATAAAGTTGTCATGCCTCAGTTGTTTGATTGCCTCTGCTCGCTTGCAATGCGGCCCCCAAGGCTGTGGCCGAACGGTTGGATGGATCCCCTGGCCCACCGTCCAGCTGCTTACCCCCAATCTACAGCTGTTTTCAAGAGAGTAGAATCGGCTCTTATGCAAACATGTTTGTGCTGCACACTGCCAAATCATGGTTCACTAATAAAATCCTTGCCGATTCCTCAGGATCCTACTCTTACTATCTTAATTTGAAAGGGCATAGAGTTCATGCCTCTAAAGGTGCAAAAACAAGCTTATGTGTTAGCGTTATAGTGTGTTAGTTATAGTTTACTATGAATGTTGTTCTGTAAATTATTTTACCAAATTTTTTTCTCGTTTGAAGTATGGAAAATATTTATTTTAACAAATAAAGGTAAATAAAGATTTACAACACCTGCGTATTACCTCAATTGTTTTGAGATATCACATATTTTTAATAAATAAACAATAAGTACTTATTGGTGTTTTGAGTATGTTGTTGCTCCTTTTTTTGGATGGGTAATAATATATTTGGCGAATCGGAATTCCAATTTTATTTCTTTTCTCACATCATATCCTATTACTTTTCCCTCGGTCGTAACTCACAGTTTTCCCCAGTCGAGCGGTTCTTGTGTTTCCCACACTCCTTCGGGGAGTCGCCTGCACTTGGCTCGAAGGAACGTACTCGCAGACAATTTTATTTTCATTTTCCATTCGGCATTCTTCGGCTTCGTTTCGTTTTCTTCGCTGCTTCTTTTTTATTTCGGTGTATCTATTTCTCTCGTTTCTAATTTTAAATCTTGGTTGCTTGATGGCCCGGGCTGAAGCGCGTTGTTTACGGAAGTTTTTTTCATGTACCGCCCCACTCCTGCTCCATCTGCCCCTTCTGCCCCTCGTGTCCTCGTCTGAGTGCATTGCCATGTTCCACAGGCGACCAACTTCATTGTCGTCGTCTTCGTTGTGCGATTGCCATAGCTTTAGCTTTGGATACTACAGCTATTGCCTTTGCTGTCACTGTCTGGCCGGCTCTTGTATCTTTGCATCGAGTATCTGAGTATCTCGGTATCTGTGTATCTGCAGCTTGAAGTCAACTTGTTGTTGAACAAGTCAATGTCGTTCTTCGACCAACTTCGTCGGCTGCGGCACAAACTTTAATTTCAAATCTATTAGACAGCCTGCAAACTCCATCCGCCAGCTCGCTCCGCCAACTTCTAAGGTTGCTGCATCGCCTGTTATTAATTGATTTCCTTATTAAGCCCTGCTGGCCAGACAGAGAGGGAAGTGCAGCCGGACAGGGAGAGCGCATCCGGACGCTTTGACGTAGTTTGGCTAATTAGAATGTGATTAAAATTTGTCTGGTCCCGGCCAACTTCCCAGCGGAGCAGCAAAAGTTGAAAGTTGTTTTAAGTGTGGACAGAGTCCCTGGCTTTGCACTTTAAATTCGCAGCTTATCTTGCTTCTGTGATAGTTGAATGCAATACTTGATTGGTTAAACATGTGAAAAGGATACTTCCTAATCGAAAAGTAACTACTTTAAATTGAAGCTTACACAAATGTGTGACTAAATTTGCTAAACATCTTTAAGCATAATTGCAGTAGGGAAATACCCAAACCGTCACTTAACACTTGTTCATAATTACGTTGGATCTCCTCACGTATGCAATTAGAGAAGTTTCTCTGTCCGTCGCACATTCCCTGAGATGCAATGCAAACATTGTTGGAAAACCGCTCAGTTACCAAGGACATTTGGCCCTGAGTATTTTCATAATTCCAATAAATTCGGGCTCTACTGCCTCCGCTGCCGGTGATTTGCCGACTTTGACGAGTCCTGGAGCGATGAGCCCACTTAATGTTATTGCATTCGAAACCCAATATAATATACTCAGGCAGGCGAACAGAGTGCTGTTGCATAACACTTGGGTGGGGTGTGAAAGGAATATATGCAGTATCTTCCCCATTTTCAATTAAAAAATCATTTTAAAGTGCTCGCCCGGATGGGTCCATTGAACTTTGCTTTTGATTAATGAAAAAAATCAGCAGTGGCGAAATCCGCCTGTATAAAGTTATACCCAACTGATTAGCATTTTTGTTGCTGCCGTCGCATTAAAATAAAAAGAATATTTGTTCGCGTCGGGCGAAATGCAATTTAAATTTTAATGCCCTGTCTTTTAGCAACGTTCGAACGGCGGCAGCGGAAAAATAAAATAAAAATAAAATCCGAAATAAAGCAGCAAAAACGCCAGCACACATGGTAAATTGCTAATGGACGGAGGGGCAGAACTTGCTGCTTGTGGTGGGGCAGTGGCAGTTGCATGCAATTTCAGCCTTTTTGTTGCCCCAAGCCCAACACAGTCCAGTCAAATTGCCCCCCGTGTCCCGTGCAACCTTCCCCTCCCCCTCCCCCGACACCTCACCGAACTCCAAACACGCACTGCCACTTTTTACATTGTATTACATTTAATTTGCTCGTTTTCGCTTGCAGGTTTCTGCCAGACGACCCGGCAAATGTCAAAAGTTAGCATCGAACGCAGCTCATTAAGCTGGCCAAAGTGTATCTCGCAGATACGTTTTCAATCTGTGCCAGATAAACTAAAACCAGCACGATATGATGTCAGCTTTGGGGTGACTACCAATTTCCTGAGTTCAAAGACGGCAAGAGTGAATGTTTCTGCAAGGAGGTTTTGTTTTATATAATATAAATAATACCAAGAGGTGGTTAAGCTTTAACCAGATGGCATTGCAAAATTGACTATATTTATGTGCAGAGCAGGGCTAGTCAATATTGTTCTTAGATAGGAAAACAAAACTACCGAAAATATCTCCTCTTTTATGCTCTTTGATTTTAGTTAAAATTTCTCCAGTTAGCAATCCAGTTGAGCATTTAAGGCGATTTGCCCATGAGGAAACGGAGCTTCCTCCATTAAGAACTCATCTCCTCCGAAGGGACACCAGCCTGTTAGCAGGATTTTCCTGGCACAGCTTGACCCACTTTCGGGACTTCCTCCTCTCCTTGGCCGGCAAAATCTGCCGCCAGCCAGAACCCAGAGCTCTGGCCATCCGGCAGTCGCAGCTCTTAACCCGGAGTGACTGCGTGGCTCCGGCTCTCCTGCCACGCATTAATCATGACAACTCTGCCATGTCAGCGTCGTCACCATGCAAATCCAACAAACTGTCACTAAATGTGCGACTTTAAGCGCTCTTATCCTGCTCCACTCGCAGAAGGGAGTATCCGCAGTGTGTGTTTTTTGTCGCAAGCGGCCCCCATCCTTCCGCCCTCCTCCCATCCTTCCACTCCGCCGTCAGCCGGTTCCTGTTGCAATATTTCCTGGGCGCGATTCCGACGGCCCGAATGCGAGCGAGAGTTTTTCCCAGCCCAAAAACCAAAGCGAGACACATCATCCACATCCGTTTGGCTTTTTTGCCATCGCGCATGTTGGTTTTGTTTTGCTTCCGAGCTCTTTGAATATTTCACACGATTCCATAGCGGCACAGTGGGCTAAGAACAGGTTTTGTTCTAAGTTATAAAGAATACATGAATACCTTTTAATGCTACTTGATCTTCCTTGAAGGGCACTTCCCAACAGAAAACACCTTTTTAGGGAATAGGACTTTTTGAGTTTGTTCGGATTTCAAATAGATAAGAATCACCAATAAAGTTGTAATCTTAGACATAGAAAACATTATCTGTATTCTTGCGTTCAGAACATATTTTAGTTTTGGATTCGAGTTCCCAAAACATAAAAATGTTTCGTATCGGTTTTCCATTAAAGAACATGGACACGTGCCACATTTGGAAACAGAGCTGGTACTAAAAATCGAAATGGTTCATCTACAAAGTAATGTATATATGCACAAGCTAATTAGATAAAAATGTTACTTGTTCTCCACATGCATAACGGTAAAGGTTAAGATTTGAGCTCTGCATGAAATGGAAGCCCACTGTGCCCACTTCGCTGCTCTGGCCGAGTGAAAAATAGTGTAATTTGCAGCCCAGAACAGAGTGTTCGGAGCTGTGCAGCTCAGAAATGCAGCTCAGGGTGAACAGAGCCAAAGTTAATTTGTAGCGACGGCGAAACAAGCTATTAGCAGGTTGCACACAGGCGACCAGGGGACAGTGTCCGCATTTGTGCGAAGGGGAGAGGTTCTTTGGAAGGGCCGACGGGGAGGTTAGGGGTGCTGAAGGCTGGGGGCGGGGTCGATGTTCCTCCTGCCTCCTGCCTGCTGGTGTGTTACTTGTTCTGGCCACAACTCGTTTTTTCCAGCATTTCGGCTGGCCATGGGCGCTGATGAACGTGAGCAGCACGTTGACGCTTTAATGCTGTTTGCAGCGATCCCCCCTCGCCTATCTGCTTAGCCCGGCTACTGTAGTTACACAGAGAAAAAAGAAGCATATGGATTAGATACACAGAGCGTACATACATCAATAAAAATAGGTTTGCCTATTCGGGCCAAGATTATTAATAAGAACGCGTACCGGACACTTTGAACTTTATTGCGCATTGCAGTTAATTAAATCACATAAATTGTTCCTTTGTTTGCATGACAAAAAAAAAAGGAATTACTTGACGACACTGGGTTGAAATGTTTATATAATAACACAACTTCGCTTTATTTTAATATTTTTAATCTCTTAAACACGTTTGAACAAAACAAAAACATTATTATACCCAGTGACCGTTTTCTACGAGTTCTGTTAAACCCTCATTATAAGTACAAATTATTTTGGTGTTATACACAGCACTTAGTTTTCATTATATCAAAAATACCATGCGATGTTTCTAGCACAATTTTTACCATGTATGAAGAAGTTAAGTTTGTATGACCCCTAAACCAAATATATTAAGTTTGTGTAACCCCTAATCCGAATATGTGAGAAACATCAGAGTCCTATCTGATGAGCCCCAATTCGTTGCTGTGTACGTACCTCGTACGTGTTTGCATGGACCGGCGTATCTGTCAGATACTTTAGCACAAGTGCTGCAAAACTTTGTAAATAATGCCCGGCCGGGGAACTCCCGCGCCCTCCCCCTCCCCCACCACCGACAGGCTGTGTGCATTCAACATGTCATGAATGAATAATTAGCCAAGGCAAGGCAAGGCGAGGCAACCCGGCAGCGGCGGGGGAAACTAGGAAGCCGAATGCATCATTCCACACATGGCAACACGTAAAATGTTTCCACACACTGCGCTGCTTTAATTAATTTAAGTTGAGTTGAGTCGAGTTCAGTGGAGTCGAGTCGAGTTGAGTCGTCCAGTCGAGTCGGCGGTGGCTCAGTTCTCGGTTGGCCATAAATACCCTCCACCGGCTCCGCGAACTAATTTCGTTTTGATTTGTATTACTTTTTCGTAAATATATTTTATTATGCCATCCGCATGCATATTCATAAGCCACGCTAATGCCCCGAACGGAGTAGAGCCCGCCACCCGTTTTATTAGCCGGAAATGCAAACGTTTGTTATGCTTTTTGCCCGACTTATCTTTTATTTATGTGCATTCCCATTGCACGCAGGGGAGTATAATATATAGAAGGAGCGGAAAAGAGTGGAAACTGGGCTGGGAGCCCAGCTCGGGATGGAAGAACGGTTAACAGGTTAATAAACAGCCGGGCCGGCATCCAAAACCAGTTAAAGACGCATATTTTTGCTTTACTTGTATTTAATATACATGACTTCCTTTGACAGCTAATTTATGCAACTTTAGTTTGCTTATCTACGGCAATCATCTTGGCATTTGAAATTCCCGAGTGTGCGGAAGGAAATGAGACCATAATGGATATTTGAAAACTTATTCAGTGCGCATAAAGCAGTATTAAAATATTTTTCTAGGGGCCAAATTAATTATGCGGAAGAGAAATGTACATTGATGAGTTTAAAAATTAAGAGCGGTAAATTAAATAAAACAACATCGTATGAAGCCATAAGCCGTAAGCCATAATTTCCTTGTAAACAGGCGATATAGTCTCTAATAGGTGATTATTCATTATTTAAAATTCGGTAAACAAAAAATGGTTATGCATTTCGTTTGGTTATACTTACACTTAAATTAATATAAAATTTCACATAAAAATAAGATGCAGTATTAATAATTGTCATATTCCTACGATCCTCTTCTCTCAATAAAAAAGAATAGTTTTCACTTCTTGGCCTCAATCAAGTGTTTAGCCCGTATCTTGTGCTATTTATGCGCCAAATATCTCCTAAATAAAATGTTTACAAATTTCGCATGTATCTCAGTTATTTGCTGATTTCACACGTTCCAACAGCTGTCCCACAACGCGACAGATAAAAACAAAAACAATTTGAGTACGAACAGCCAAACAGCAAAAACTGTCTCAATCGTTTACATAAATTTGCCGAACTGTCTATCAATAAATCTAAGCCAAGATAAATTTATAGCGTTTTGCTGTTGTTGCTATCTGTGTCCAACATTTCCCTCCGTCTTTCTCCGATCCGAAATTCGGATTGGTAGTCAAGACTACCTCAATACGAGTTTCGTTTGCCTAAATGAGTTTTTCGCTCCCCGCTCGTGGGAACCGAGGGGTCGGCGGGGGGAACGAGAATAACAAGCGTGTAGAAATAATAAAAAAGAGCAGAATCGTTTAGCATATTTTAGCATATTCAGAGACCCCGACAGAGACAGCCTCACCCGAGCGCCTCGTCCCCTCTCTCTCGCACTCAATTATTACGAAACGCTGGCGGTAGTTGTTGGATAGTTGTTGTAGTTCATTAGCACCTGTCAGTGACAGGTATCCCCCCACCCTCCCCCGCTCCTGCACTTCCCTCTGGAAAAAAGATATCTGTTCAATTGCCACAAAGCGTTGCCTCAATGGAAGTTTATGGGCCCATTGTGGTTGTTGTTACAGATGATTCTCTATTAGCTTTTTTTGCGTTTGCGTTTGCGTTTGCGGGACCTCTGGTTTTGAAAGTGAATTTATAATTAACTCGGTTAATTTTTAGCGTTCGTCGCTCTTTGCCAATAATTAATGTGGGAAGTTTTCGAAATGAGAGGGGAGTACATTAAATTTCGAATTAAATAGCCAACAGAATTGACTTTGACACTGGCTTTCTGAGTCTGATTTATCGGTTTTTAGTGCATAAATTTAACAAAAAAGGTTATACAACTATTAGTTGATTGGTATTTGCCTTAACTTAATCTTCATTTACACAACATTTCACATACTAATTTTAGTTTTAATACTTAATAAGACAATATTCGCCAAAGTACTGAAAACATAAACTACTGTCACTAAAGTCTAAAAAGACATGCGTATCTCTACCAAATTAACTAATAAGTTTTATTATTGTACCAGGCTTACTAAAAATGTAAATTAATGATAATAAACTTAAATGTCTAAAACCTTTTGCCCTGGAAGTCTGGAAGTTCAAAGAAAACAAATTCGCAGTCTTGCATCTCTCTTATCTGAAAAGGTGAATAGCCTTCTGAAGTCACACCCTGCTCCTTAAAATAATTCCCCTAGTCCTCGTCCTTCCCTCCTTTTAGCACTCAATGGCATCTGAAGAAATCGCCGACGGTAGAATGAAAACAAAAAGTCGCATCACGAAATTGTATTGTGTCGAATATGTGTTTGGCTAATTCTTTCGAGTGTTTCGCGTGCTTCCCCTCCACTGCCTTCCCCCTTAGACTGCTGTTCGTGTTTTTATTTTATTTATATTTAATTTGATGTGTCACTTAAAATTGTCGACAAGCGGGGGAAGCAGTGTCAACATTGAACGAGTGAGAAATTAAGATTTATTGTGGGTGGAACAGCCAGGGGCGCAGCGGAGAACATCCATACAGGGTATACATGTCCACACACACAAGTTGGTGGCTGGTGGAGGTTGCATTGCCGATTTCAGAGTTCGCGTGTATCCGCGAATTTGTATCTGTGCATCGGAAACTGCGAGCGAACGCGAAGGTTGTCGGACTAAAAGCGAAATAAAATGTGTTTGACATGTGCCACATCCCCGTCAATCGCATGATACATAGTTATCCACCGACGCTTTTGCATTTGGGCAGTGAACTTCAAAGCAAATACACATAGCGTAGGTTATGAGATTTTACCCAAAAAGTGCTTAGCCGAGCTTCAAATAACTCTCTCCTTTAATCGGCACGCTTCAAATCAATCAATACTTTCCAAATGTTCAAATTGAAGATTTAATTGTCCATTTGCAGTCGAAGGCACTCCAAGTATTTGTGGCTTGTGCCTCGTGGCTAGGTTTTCACATAAATAAATTCAATTTAATTTAATTTGCGCCCCGGGTCAGTTACAAATTATATATCATTTGGAGCCAGCTGCTAATGACCCAGCAGCGGCAAATGTTGTAAAATTTATACGTTTTACGGCTGCCATGATTACTTCGAATTTCTGGTGTGCCCTTGCCCGCAAGAGAATCACAACATTCGGAGTGTTCAAGTGAGTTACAATTAATTATGAATGTTAATGATCTCCAAGAAGAACATAACAAACAAAACAAAACAAAAGGGGGAGGGGAGATGGCCCTCTGGATAACTGAAAGCCCAACCAGGAAGCTTGCCCAAAAACATAAAACACGCTCGCAGAAAACCAAGTCAAGTCCAAGCTGCCACAGCTGTTTCTGATGTTAATTTCATGCGTCCAACAGGTTTCCCCCACCCGAGTTCAAGCCACCACGGCTTGCCGTTTTCTGTGCCATATTTCACGTTAGTCTTAGCCATTTTTCCATTTCGCCACGCTAACTACCACACAGCGTGCACTTAAGTGTCGTCGCTCCGCCTGCGAGTGCGAGTGCATGTATCTGCAAGTACGCGTATCTGTATCTTTCAGCCACCACCACACGCCGGCGAAGGCCTGACCCCTGCCTCCGGTTCGGCCTCAGTCTAAGTCCCAATCCCAATCCCAGCCTGCCTAACGTTTTGCCGCTTTTAATAGGTTTTTGTGCGCCTCGGGCCAACACACACGCAGAGCCGAGATAGCGAGTATCTTGTAGATACTTTATCGGCCACGGTTTCGACTTTAGCCCGGAACCGCCTCGACTGGCTTATGTTTAATTACAGTACGCCATTCGCCTGTGAATTAGTTTCGAGAGCCGAAGAGCTGTAAACTTGTACTTGCCATAAATAAGAATGAAGACGAGCGCTAGTCGTTGAGGTTATGAAATTCCAAGAAGGTGCTTTTCTGGCCCACTCCAACAAAGGGATAATGAGCCATTGGTTCGAAGGGAAACAGTAGTTAAACTCACTGTACTTCCATCGACGATGTCTGAATTATTCCGACACAATCCGAATAAAAAAGCATTTCTTCCCCTTTATTCCATCAAAATATTGTTTCAAAGTAATTATCTTATTTTACAGAACAGCAATTTTAAAGCACGTCAGTGTAACCCACATTCTGAGCTGTTCCCCAGTGCTTCAGAAACCGCATCTGCTGCAGCTGGCGGTGTCTTTTGAGCCTGGTCTCAACAAAAATGGGCATGCAAAGAGGGCGAGGGACTGATTCAGCTGAACGAATATGAATGCATTCGGGGCAATTTGCCCAGCCTCGGCGATCATTTACACTGCGATACCTGTTCCCGATCTTCCCGATCCGCAGAATCCGGACGCCGAGGACAAAGAAGCGCAGGTCCGAACAAAGAAAAGGAAATCGTGTTTCCAACTGCGAGTGACTCACCGACTGGGTGCAAAGAATGCTCCCAGGCTGATGGAGAGCAGTCGGGCTTTATGGGCCGGGCTCGGATTGATATAGGGAGAGGTGCTCGGAGTATGGCAGTCATTGGATACATTTAGCAGTGCGAAGAGCTTGCGAATATCCGATAAACCTTTTTGGGGCGGGGATACAGTACTGTTTGGCTGCCACTCTACTTTTGCCGCTCGGCCACAAGAACATAGAAGCGGGGACGTCGGACTGATAGCCGTAGATAAAGCGCTCAGAGCCACTTGGGGATCTCTGCGACTCGGCTACAATAAATTGGATTCCCGTGAATTTGTAATGTGCGCTCAAAAGTTCCGGAGAAGCAGCAAGACAGACAAAAGTAACAACAAATATTGTGTCTTGTCTGCCGAGCAAAGTATTCGGCATATACTTATTCATAGGAAACACGAGGGTCTGAGATGTGGCCACCAGACAAGGCGGCAGGCTAGCTGTTGCCAACAAAACTGTCAACAGGCGGACACTGGCAGAAATCGGAGGCTGCAACTGATGGCGGTATCCAGTGGGATCTGCCGCCTGGGTGGATCACTTCTTTCAGTGTACCGAGCTCCATGTAGTCCGTCCATCAGTCAGTTGTAAATCCACACACAGATGCACACACTCTCGCGCGCACAAGTGCTAACTTAATTATTTAGCATGCGAACAGGAACGGCAGAGCAACAACAAAGGAGCAAGAACAACTTGAAACTTGGCAACAAAGAAAGCCCGCTAGAGCCACTCCCCCTTCCCCAAAACACCATCCGCCCCTCTCGGCCGACAAGTGCCGACAAAAGCCAAAATCTCAGCTGAAGCAGCAGCAACGTCGCGAAGTTGAAGTTTCGTTTTCGGCTTTGGCTTTGGTTCGGTTTGGTTTGGTTTTGTTTTTGGCTTCGACTCCCCGGCTGCCTTCCTTTTTCGCTCCGTTTTGTTGTTAAGTAGATTTATGCACGTCTAGTCTGAAATTATTTGAAACAAGTTTAAAGGCATATGGCCAATCTGCGAGGAGAGACCCTGCGACTCTGCGGCGACTCAGGTAGAGAAGGGCGTTGCAGACGGCGGTCCTAAACCTAAAACCACACAGCCAGCGAGTTGGGACGACGGCCACTACATAAAATCGCCATGAAGTATACAAAACACAACGGCGAACACATGTCGACGTCGGCGACGTGCCAAAGATACAGGTAGGAAGATACAGATACAGATACAGATACAGCTACAGCTACAGCTATAAATGTATCCGACCGACTGCTGTGGCCCTGATGGGATGCTGCAGCTCCCCGTGACATTGGCAGAGTTCAAGAGCTGAAAGACCAGAAGATCCCGGCTCGCGGGGCAAGCTCTTCAGGTCGATTCCACGAATTTCACACTTTTTTGGCTCGCTTGATTATGATGATTACGAGAGCCCGGCGATGACGATGATGAAGGATTAAGATGCAAAGCGCGATACAAAGATACATTTGGCAACACGAGATACTCGGCGATACCCAGCGAAGTTCACCGTCACTTACTACTGCAACTTTATGACACACATTGCTGCCTTGTGGATTGTGGGCGGGGCGCCTCAAGAGCAACACTTACAGGAGCTTTGTGATTCGATATCAGCGATTGGGGGTAATGGCATGCAGATGATTCGAACGAGTGTCTGGCGCCATCTGTGGACGAACTCGGCAAGCTGCTCACGGCCTCGTGGACGTGGACAAACCCTCGTCAGGGAACCATGCTGGCCTTGGCAGGATTTTTAATCAAGCGGAGCGAGCAGGGTGGGCTCTTCGCAGATATGTGCCCCTCAGCAGTTGGTGGGGGTTGAAACAACCCTTCCGAAGGCCACCCCTTTCATTATGTATCTCCAGCGCCTTTCTGCGGAGTCACCGCCGCTGCTCATCAGTTGCATTTGGTCAACGCCCTCGAGGACTCTGCCACACTCTTCATTTTGGCTCTTTGTGGGGCTTCCTTGCCATATCGCGTGACTCGTCAGCTCAACAGGCCGCACTGCTGAAGGCAGGAGGAAGTGGGGGAAAGGGAGGGAGTATCGCTGGGGCAACGCCTCCGATCGCTCAATGGCCGCCAAAGTATCCTCAATTGCCGCTGCCGCCCCCAACCCCAACCAAGAAGGGCCACAGTAAGGCCAGGCAAACCAAAACCGAACGGAAGTCCAAATTTCGCCCCTTCTGCTCACGTTAACTGCTCATTATTCCAAACTTGACTTTTTAACAGCTCACAATGTAAGCCGGCGAGGGGTGGGCAGAAATTCATTTATTATGTTTACAACGGCCACACAAAAAGTTTTGTAATGTTTAAGCCCCGGCAATTAAGTGACAGGAATTATCATCTCCCTGGGATCTTCACATGTGTCTAGGGCCAAGACCCGGCTCTAGTTAGCCCTTGTCGTAGCTGCGGCCCTTTCCCTCGTCCTCCTGTCGCGTGTTTATTAACATTATGATTAAAATCACTCTGTGTCACAGACAATTGTCGCACACACTCGCACTTGGTTTTTGGGAGAGGAAGTGGCCATGGGACATGTCAGGGAACCAAGGACACGCCCCCTGAAACACAGGAAAAGCCTCCTTAATTTCTGTTTTGATCTACTGCACGCTAATGAGCGTTTCTCTGGGATAAAAAAAGGGTCAAACAAAAGGAACAAAGGATAACACGCTTTGTAATTGGATAGATTGTTCAAGTTTACTTGCCGTGCTTTAATAATTTTGTGTGAGGGTGAAATCGCCACACACATTTATGAGCTGACAAGATGTTTTAGTATTCGGAAGCTTACCTGCAATAAAAAAAAACCTTTGGTTATTATTTAAGCATTTTTATGAAAGCTTTTTGAGCAAAATGTTGAACCCTCTGTTAGTTACTTAAAAAACACATCTCTTTAATAGAAATTCTTTGATAATATTTTCTTACTTATAGAAAGAAAAGCTCAATAAAGTTTAAAATTTATTAATTTTCCAAAGTTTTATCAATCCACCATACTATTAATTTTGAAGGAATGAAAGCAAAAAGTAATATGCGGCAATCAAAAAATAAGTAAGCTGTTCAAATGTGGGTTATCAGGTCATTTTATGTGTCACGGACTGTATTTGGTTTCCGGTTAATCCCAGTTTCATGCCGACATATTTGTACTTAATAGAACTAGTAAACTTTTTATTTTAATTTTCGACCCGCTTTACTCATTGCTGTCGGGAATGTTCGGTACACCCCAAGTTGATAAGAACTTCCACGCCGCTCCCCGCTTGCCCTGGCTTATGCAACTATCTGATAAGTAGAGCCCGGGATCCAGACTGACGCGTACATGTCGCCCTGAGGTGGCTTCCTACACTGGTAGGGGGCGTCGCCTACCCCTTCACCCCCGACTGCTCCACCCTGGATGTTTGGTTTGTTTTATGACTTGGCAAACATTTGATAAAGCAAAAAAGGGGAAAAAAGGAAAAGGAAATTCCCAAGGCAAATATCGGGCGAGTAAAAGTTAAACAAACAAACAAATATTTGTTAATTATTTCTGTCACCGACTTTTCTCACTGACTGTGAGTGTGTGTCCGCAACCGCGAAGTTTTCTGTCGTTGAACTTTCCGCCAATTGTGTGTCAATTTTAATGAGCGCAAATAACATTTTAGAGGCCCAAGAAAAGTTGTTCGCTCAAAAGGCGTTCCCAACTTGGCAGCGGACAAGCGAAATTGGGTACATTTTCTCTGGCTCTGATGGTTTGATTTACTATTGACATTTACGACGGGCGCCCAACGGGGAAACGCAGACTCCGCCCACATATGAACGACTCTTTGAACAAAGGAGCGGAGTCAGGAACGAACAGAAAATTCCCTCACGCACTTTCCCACTAAATCGTTTTAGTGTCTTTTAATTAAATAAAAATAAATGTTCAGGGCATGCCGAATGGCCAGGTCCACGTTGGAGCTGAGTTTGCAGGGAACTGAAAATATCTGAGGAATGTCAGGACGACTTTTAGCCGGGCCATCTCATCTTGGTCAGTTATCAGACATTCTTCTCTTTTTTGTTGATAAGTTTTAAGGCATTTTGCAATAAGCACGAAGACAGCGAGGAAAGAGCGGTCAGCAGAAAAATATAAGGAAAATAAAAACGCTGTTCCTATTTTATTCATAAACTTTTTTCTTACACCCCATAAGGAACTTTGAAAACTTTGGCAGGGAACCGGTATTCCGCCGCGCCCCTATCCTCGCACATACTATGAGTACATATATACAGGGATACAGGGATATATACCGAACCGACTGCAGCAGACAGGAGCAGATGAAGAGACAGCGACGACAGTCGAGGCCTGGGCTAAAGTCAGACAACCCGAACCAAACCGAAAATGTATCTTACGGATACACAAACATGCCGCTCGTCTTTGTCTACGTAAATGGCCCATGAAAATGAGACAAGAATATATATAGACAGCGCCAGCCCGAACAGAACAAGGAACTCGACAGGAACAACAGCGAAGGAGCAGTAGAGCTCAGCACGATAGTCGCCGTCTTCGACGTTCTGCTTCGATAGCGACATCTTCATAAAATAAAAATAAAAAGTGCCAGAAATCGCGTGTCGATAACAGCGCGTGAAATAAGGGAAATGGATCCCAATGCGGTTATGAGGGAATTGGTGGCCAAATAGGCGAAATAGCTGGAAATAAAGTTGTAAACGCTTAGCAAGGGCAAAGGTTATTTTGAGTTCTTTCAAGGCGGGCCTACGAAGCGAAGGTGTTCCATGAAATACTATATTAGAAAACCAAAAGCTCCTTGAACCAAGCATGTCGTCGAATTCTAAAGAGTTAACATATGGTTTAGCTTATTGATGACTTCATCAATCTATGCCTTGTTTAGTACAGTATAAGCGTTAGGGTACTGTAAAGAGTACAAATAAAAATATGCCAACCATTTTATCGTTGCTGATTGCAGTAGCAAACTTTAATGTTTCAATTTTAGAGTGCGGTAATTGCCACGCTTCGTTTGCACTGATGCAATTTTTATTGTTTCTGTTTTTTTTTTGCTGCTTGCTGTTGCGGAAAAGGCAAATTGAATTCCTAATGAACTAAACATGAAAATTTAATCGAAATACATGAATAAAACCAGACGGAAAAGCTAAACGCACTTTAAATACTATTGTTTGATTTGTGTTAGGTTGATATTATTTAGCTATCACACATAAAAAAGTCATTTGATTCAGGACTAAAGCAATTTTGTATATTTATTGGCTTAAGTCTTAAGAGGTTTTGCGATAGTTCAAATGGATAATATGGAAAGTATAATTTGATTTGAAATAACACAAACATTTTACCATAGAGTTCTTAAACCGCCGAATTTTTAGGACTTACGAATATTAAAAACAGTCCAATTTTATTGAGTTGTTTAAACCAAAAATTGTTCTCTACTGGGCGGTGGAAGTGACGGGTTGGGTGAGTGGTTGCTCGTTACGCTTCACCGGTTGACTGCCATTTGGCCCACAGCTCAACGTTAATTACATTTCCCTGCTGAACAATTAAAGCCCAGCAGAATATTGTAAATTATACTAAATTTAACAATGAAATGCTCTTTTAAGTGTGTATTTCATAAAGTTTAGAAGAAGATTGCTTGCTTTGATTGTAACAGTTTCTCGTATTTAACCAAATACTATGTTTACTAAAAATATACCTACATTTGAAAATTACTAAATATACACACCAATATTTCAATCAGCATGCTCTATACTATATGTGTTAAAAGTATGTAACAGGTCAAAGGAAGCACTGTGTGTTTGTGGATTAAACATGCAGATTCTGGTAATGAATACTCAGCGAAAGATTTTTTAAGAAAAATGACACGCCCACTAGCTGCATACGTCTGTGGCGCCCTAGGCGTTGATGTAACGACAATTTGGATGATCTATTTGGATGTTACTCATGAATACGCATATCAAAAGCGATTGGTTAATTGACAACATTAAGCTCGAAAACGGTATGTACATCTCTATAAACTTTTTAGTTTTAAAGTTGCAAACTTCAATTTGAAAAACTACTTCGAACGTCAAGTATTGATAAGGTTTTATTCCTTATCCATTTACAAAGACAATTTCTGAAGCTGAATTGCTTTGTGGGTCCTATTTTATGGCTAGTTAAAATCTTTTTGAACCCTCGGTCCCACCAATTTTACCCCTGAGAGGGTATTCTGATAGTCAACAGCAGACGCGGTTGTTAAGTGTTGGCACTTGAGAGAACTGACAGCCCACGGTGTAATCATAAGCACCATTGTCAATTACTCAATCATAGTCAGAAAAAAAACCACGCGAATAACTGAAACGGTGGCGTCCAGTATTATAGTAATTATGGTTTGTCGGTCACTGTGTTGTTTGCCTCTTTTGTCTGGGAAAAGGCTGAAAGCGATTATTACTTGCAAAAAGCCAATAATTTGAGTAAAAAAGCGTTCGAGAACTAACGAAATCTATTAAATGTACCACCTGTTGCAAGTTTATGAATATTCTTAAACCATTTTATCGCCGATAGAACCTCCCTCTTGCCGTTCAGCATAATTCACTTTTAATTACCATTTGCTGTGTCTGTCCTTTGGACTGCCCCTGGCCGCTCTACCACACGCAATTTGATATAATTTTGTTTAAAAATAAATTTATTTATGCAATCAATTTGATTTTATTCTAGCTAATTAGAATAGCAAACGCACAGCCCCTTCTAGCCGCAAACCAATTTTACGTGCAAACAGAAAGTAATCAAACACAAATAAAATGGACACAGTTTCAAACAATCCCGTGACATTGCCTGTGGATATTTATTAATTAATATATTTTGACACAGAATTTGATGTCTAATCAATGGACCAAACAACGAACGAGAACCGAAGCGAACATTCACACACCAACAAAACCAAAGGGGGAAACAACAAAAATTTCATTTTCAATTGACAATTCAATTCACTTCGATCGAATGTCAGGCTGACACTTTTAAAGCCGATTATAATTGTTGTTTGTTTCCCCTCCCCTATTCTATGCCCTCAAATCACTCCCCGCGTTTTCGCAATTGGTTCGGGGAATGCGACTGCTATTGCTTTTATTTTGTACTCAATGAACTTTTAACGAATTCGCCTTATTCACCTTTTCCAGCTTCCCTTTACCGCTCGTCAGCTCTTTTCATTTTTCTTAATTAGCTTTGTGATTGTGTTTTTCTTCACCGTTTTCCTTTAGATTTCGGGTTTCAGTTACTTTTTCTTTTTTCTTTTTTAAAAGCTTCTTATAGAGTATTTTTGTTTGTATTCAGCCTTGAAGTAGAGCTACCATAAGTCAAGGTCAAAGTCAAATTAGAACATTAAATTCAGAAGGGAATGGAATCAAAAGGTATTTTTAATGAAGATTTAAAATTTTAAAATCTGGCTTGGCTTTCATTTTGTAAATCTGTTTTTGGTTAGCTTGATCTAGCTCAAAGTGGATCTCATTTAAAGCATTACAACGATTTCAAACTCATATTACCACTGGATGATTGTTGCATGTGTTGCTGCATTGTGCCACAACTGCAGTTTCAGTGCAGCGCAGTGCTGCGGCAGAGTAATTGCCACATGCGCCACAGAATTGAGTTCAGTTGTTGGTCTTATCACCGCATGGTCACCATGCCCATCACTCATACGCCATGTTTGTCCAGTCGATGCTTAAAAAGTTAATGACTAATTTCGCTGGCGCACGGCTCGAAAAAAGCCAATGCCTGCAATGGCCGTCAGTTGGTTTTCGGGATGCCTGTCTGGCCAGTGATGTCAGTGGGGGATATATTGGGCGGGGTGGGGTTGGCTTTTGGACGTATTGCTCTGCTGCTGTTATTTCAGCTGCATGCCAGAATATGGTAGGGATATGGTAGAATATGTCTGCCTGTAAGTGCCCCAGTACACTCACAAATTATATGGCACGGAAACTAAAGTTGATGTTATAGTTAGGGGCCAAACAAATGAGTTATGTAATTAAATTTCTTTCTTGGAAATATTTCCTATTAATTTAAAATCATTTAATACAAATTGAATGCAAATGTGCATTTGTGTATGTGTATCGAAACTGAAAAACCAACATTCAAATTTTCTTGTAGTGTAGACCGAACTGCAAAAAGGGAGTAGGGGAAAGCATCCACGGCGCGCCGCCTGACGTTATAATTAATGAAAATTCGCCACGACTCAGTATATGTATGCCTGGCCCAAAAGTGCGCTCACAAAATAGATGCAAAATCCGGCAGAACAGCAACTGCCACGCCACATCCAGACATTTGGCTAATATGATTTTGATTTTGGTGGCCGGCATTAGAATGCCATTAAGTTGTCGGTTTGTTGGTTTTCTTTCCAACGGGGTTTACCCACTGCGATTCTGGCGCGTCGATTTGCACATGAGATGTGTAAGCGATGCATAAATTATGCATCTGTTGCACAAATGTGCTGATGGGGGCAGGCCCCAAATGGGATACTTGGGACGGGTCAACGGACCAGTGGAGTCTCTGCACTAACAGCCGTCTGGCGTGCACTTCCTGTCTTACAGCCCCAATTAAAGCGGTAATTAAAGATAAATGGGTTTTTAGATTTGCATTCTAGGCTTAGTTGATGTGAATAGCTCGGCAATAATAAGGCAGTATTGGCATTGGATTTCCACTTTCCCACATTCTACGTCACCAGTTTGTCATTTAAGCTTATTTCTGCACACTTTCCTGCAGTTTTATTCACCTAATTTCCCCTAATAGCGATTTTCACTCCCCCACCATCGGCTTAGCCAAAAAGTAGCTGCTTGAGACCAGCTTTGGGTTTTGCCTTTTTGATTTATGGCCCCGAAAAGTCGCGCACGTACTGCAACTAGTTCGCCCCCCCTGATCTTCCCCTCGTCCCCCCGGCCCTCTGGCCATTGTTTGTAGAGACAAAGTAGCGTGCGAGCTGGGAAAACAACTGCAAACGGCAAAAAAGTCTGCATTCTACAATTGCGAATTGCATTTTCCATGGAACGTAAATAGAAGCTATTTAGCAAAATGTGCACGAAAAAAAAGCAACAGCAACAATAAGAAAAACAAAAACAAAAACAAGGGGAGCAGCATCCCAGCTAAAAAGATACATTCGAGGGGGCGTGGCAGGGGAAGGGGCAGCGGGGGGCGGGGGGGCGAGGTACGTCGGCTTTGCTCCGTTTTGAGGTCAATGTACAAAGCATGCAACCAGGCAGCATTTATTACGACTTAATGCGCTCCCTGAGGGAACTCGGGCGACTTTGGTTGCGACGGCATCGGAGAGTGCGGGAGGGGGCGGGGAGGGGTCTAATTTCGTGTTCAAACTGCTTTTCACACAAGCACTCACACATGCGAGGGCACGGTTGGCTGGGGCTCCCAAAAAGAATATATAAAACAAAAAATAAAGAGCAGGATTTTCAGTATCCAACACAAAAGACAATAAGGCATTTCGATCACACCAAAAACGTTAATACTACATGTCTTAAGCACTTTGTAAATTAAAATATTTCTATTATATACAAAGTTATATTTTTTTATACTTCTGAGTGCAAATAAACATTCATTAGTGCCGAGCTTAGTATCTGGTTATGGGGAGTTTTTAAACAAAACAAAATTATTTTGCATTTTTTGTTAGCTAGAAACTTTTAATGAACAGCAATATTTATACCAACATTAATAAGATTTCTTTGTAGTTTCAAGGTAAAAAGATTATAGTAGAATGTGTACATATAACATCCGCTTGTGCAGAAGGGTATCACAACAACATTGCAAACAAGAATGCGGCAAACAAGTGGAATGGAAGGCAAAAAGGGCTGACAGCAGGAGGTGCAACAAAGACGTTCTAAAAGCAGTGGCGGCAGCGAAAAGGGGTTTTGACACTAGCAAAAAACTGGGAATCACGCCAAAGAAATAACAACAAAAAGTATAGCAACACACAAAATGTACAACAACCAAATTTTGGTTACCAAAATAAAAACAAATTAAATTGTGCACGCGGATACCACGTCTCCATTAAATAGATCTTAAGATCGTTTTTAAAGTTTACAATCCCATATATACATATTTAATAATATGTTTTTATTGCCTTTATTGATTTTTCATTTCAACATAGAACGACAAAACAAAATTCGATTAAAAAAGCACAGCTCTTAAAAAGACCATTTCTGGTGAAAACGGAAGTGAATAAAAACCTGTTTTAGCTGCCCTTCAAATGTTTATTTCGATAATCGATGGCACGGTGGGCGTAAATGCATCCTCTATACACCATAAAGTTGGCCAAAAAAAACGAGAGTGCATCTCTGGCCCAAAAAACTTGGCTAGCTGCAATGCCTAAACACCAGAAGGAGAAGCCAAATGGCAATGCCAAGAAATGGCAAATAGCATCAGCAAGCACGACCACTAAAGACACACGACCCACGGCAAAAACAACCACTAGCAATTGCAACTTATTATATTACACTTTCAACGTCATCGCGCGATGTTGCCGCTGTCATTGCAATTGCAATTTCTGTTGTTTTTGTTGGTGTTGTTGTTGCTGTTGCTGTTGCTGCTGCAGTTGCTGCCGTTTCGGAGTCACTTAAACGAGATAAATCAACGTGGGCGATTACACAATATCTCAGGGTGATTGTCTCCCTCCCTCTCGCTCTGTGCATGACTCGGCGAAAAGTGCAACAGCAACAGCAACATCAACAGCCCACAATCAGCGAAAGACCGCGCCATTGGAGCAGTGGGTCGCTCTTGGGCTCTTGTGGAAATATGTGGAAAAACGTGGAAAACCTGTAAGACAAAAGTCGACAAAATCAATAGCACACACACTCGCTCATGCGGGCGACACTGCGAGTAAACGAAAATGATGACAGCCGTTGCAGCAGCAACACATAGAGTATGTGTGTACGTGCAGCAACAACAGGCAGTTGTTGTTGCACTCTTGCAGTGGTTGTATTTTCAGCTTTATGAGCGATAATTAAAGTTAAATGCCTTTGCTGCGAAGCTGCGGATGTTTCTTGCCAGCTTTACACATGCATATATTTTTTATTTTACCCAAACTGGCTGACGAAGTCTTTGCCTTCTGAAAAATAAAACTTTAATGACTACTCTTAGTGATTTGTTTTCTGTTGCGGTTCGCGTTATCTTGAAGAAGTCTAAGCGAGGCAGGGAATCGAGGTCACTGAAAAGAATTGAGTTCGCATCATTTGGTGGATCATGCTGCAATCATCCTGAGCTAAACACGCCGAAATGCTACAGAAATACATGAATTCCTTCCAAAACTGTTGCCAAGATGCAGATGACAACTTCGCAGTTCTTCAAAGATTCAGTCGAAAAAAAAGCGTGCAATCAAAATAAAAACAAGCCCAACCGAAAATAAACAAAAACGTGGAAAACCAAAAGCAACAACAAAATTTCATGTTTTGTGACGACAAAAAACACACACAAAAACAAAAACAAACAAAATAAATAAATCAAAAAGAGTTCAACGACCAAAAGCTGAAATGCTTTCCGACTGCCAACGAAGAGGAGCACCGACGACATCACTCACCAGCCGACGAGAAAACGCGAACTTGGGGGAAGTGGATGGAGATGGGGGGTCGGTGATGGGGCCAATTGACAAAACATCGCGACACGTTGAGCGTACCGAGATACAATAGCCGCGATAGCCCTCAGATAGTATTTGATACGGATGGAGGCAGAACCGCATCAGAAGAGCAACCTGAGGCAGAAGCGAACAGTAGGAGCTTCGGTTTAATTGAAATGCAAAGAGCCAAAAGTTTGCTTATGCTGCGAGCCAACTGGGCAAACAAAAGTCAGACAAGCGGCGAGTAGAATACTCATGTAGCCAGTTTGGAGTTTCTTTGGTCTGGCAGAACATGGATCTGCATCTATATCTATACCTATATCTCAGTGCAGCCAGGAAGCCGCCGACGTTTGCTCAACCGCCCACGCGCCGCACATTGAAAATCAGCAGCTACTGCGGCTCATCAGCGTCCATTTGTGGCTGATAAATGAACGCATGTTGTGCGTATCTGCCAGATACAAATGCCTGCAGTCGTTGCGGCCTTTGCTTTTCTTTGTTTCCATTTCCATTCCGCTGCTGCCTCACTGCACTGCGCATTTTTAATGAGCGGAAATTAGTTGGCATTGCGGCAAGATGTTTTTGTGGCCGCCCATTTAAGTAGATACAAATGTATCTGTAAGTCATAAACTCGCAATCTATGGGGCGCGTGCCTCGCGGCCTCTTCACCGCACTGGCTTTTCGCAGGTACAATAATTGAGGCGATTACTTGTCAGATAAATCTAGCGCAATTCGCTTATTTGCCTCCTCCAGTCTGGCTGCCCATTGTAGATTTGATTAATGCGTGACTATGGCTTGCACGGGCTGCAATCTTTTTCGGCTGAGTGTCTTGGCGAGCACACTTTGGCTCACTTTTTGGCAGTGCATCGCGTATATATATTTAGAGTATCCGCATTTAGCTCAATCTTTCACAGCCCGAGAGTTCACAGATACACTCTTGCATTTCCGTTTATAGCCGGCCAGCGCATCTTAGAGATACATTTGGCAGTCTGCTTGTTAAATCATTTAATGACTGTGCATTTCAGGCGTTCACGAAGGGAACCGAAATTTGTGTGTTGTCCCAACTAAACCCACACTCTAATGAAAAGTTTGACATTAGCTCAGTATATACCTTGTTTCCTCACTTTTTAATACAAATCCGCTACATAAAATCGAAAGGCCATATATACATATACGGAATTTTTCAAGTTTTGATATCTCCCTTAAAAAACCACGCAACGCCCTATTAAAATGTCTGGTATGCACATATATTTTTATAGTTTATAGTTAACACACACATTAGCACTGTAGAGTCTGAAATTTCTTTTATTCTTGGTTAAGTTGCTTTAAGTTTAGCCTTTCCTTAGCTGTTTTCTATTCAAGAGGTCTTAAAACACACATCAAGTTCGAGCTTTGAAATATCTGAACAGACTTCTCACACCAAAATCTGTCTTACTCAGAGAACTCTGTCTGGCGCTGCTTAGTCGTACACCTTTTGCACGTTATATGGCTATGGGGCTATAGCATGCACTCACCTGTCTGATGACTCCGATGAGTCGTATCGATCCAGACACCGCTTTTTGGCTCCCCTCGTGCCGCGTTCTGCGCTGCCAGTTGCTCGTGGAGCTGTTGTGGCGACTGCTGTTTTTCCGGCCCCTACGCGAGTTGTTGTTGCAGTCTTCCTGGCGCCCTGATAGAGCTGAGATCGCAGAGCGTTTATATCCAATTTGGCTGCCTGGCCGCCAGTCCCCCCGGCCACTCCCCCCGCCCCCCGCTTGGTGCCCTGCACGACGCCAATGCTGCTGGGCGTGCTGAAGGGGCGCGCGGGTTTTGCCGGGGGCTTTAGTTCGATATCCAAGGGCGGAGCTACGGCGGTGGGCGGTGCGGGGGCCGGCAGCACTGGGGCGGTGGGTGTGGCAACTGCTGTCGCTGGTGTTTCGGGTGGTGGTGGTGCTGCTGCTGGAGCCGCTTCTGGGTTGCCGTTGCTGTTGGCGCCAATTGTCAAACTGTTTAGGTTGACGCCGTTTTTCAGCTGATCAAACAATGACAAAGCCGCACTGGAAGTTAAAGTTTTCTTTCCCGTTGCGACTAAAGGTTTGGCGGAGGGTGGGAGCAGGCAGGCAACTGCTTCGACTGCCGGTGTCTTGGTCTTCAGCGCCATATCCTTCGGCTCAGTGGATGACATTTTCCCCTTGCTTCGTTTGCCGCGTGCCTTGGAACTATTTCTTTTGTTTTACAATTGTAACGATGTGCTTAATTGCTCCCAACTGCTGCCATTACTCCTGAGCCCCTCGGCCACACATTCCTAGTCTTTGCTATTTTATTGTTAGTCGATGGAGAAGGCAATTTTAATTGCTTTAATCAGAAAGTTATTCGTCAGCAATTCAAAGCTGCCTTTAAATCGTATTAGCATTTCGATTTCCCCCCTCAGTTTGCGCAAATTGGTATTTAAATTTTGCCATGAATTTGCACTTTTCCGGCTTTTGTGGGTCGACCTCTCGAGTTACGAGTGGTGAAAATATTTATACAAATTAAACAGAAATTCATTTAAATCAATCGCATTTTTGAGCTTTTCGCATTAAGCATTAAGCTGCACTTCACTTCTGCACTTATGACACACATTTTTCGATTCGATTGATATTTCATACGAGAAAACACTTGATCAGCATATAATTAATAAACGTTGCGGGATTTATGTTGGCTTTTGGTATGGTTATTGGGTTTTTAGCTCCGTTATCAAGTGTTTCACTGTGCTTGATGGCTTTGTGAATGGCTGATTGTTGTTTCGTTCTCGTTTGTTTCCGGTGCACACCCGAAAATCTTTCTGCAAGATTGGCAAAATCGCGGCAGTGATACCGAACGTGAAACTGACGCCGAATGGGCAAGTCCGGCTAACCGGTCCTAGCTGTTTTGTTTGCGGCTCAGCTTTTGTTTTGCGACAACAACGAGAGGCCAGCAAACAAATCACAATCTAATCAAATGCATTCCGATGGTCCACTCACTCACTAGGCAAACTTGTGTTTTGCTTATCACGGGGCCAACTTGTCTGGCGAGCGAGTGCGCTACTTATAATTAAAGCCACCAATTGCCGTGTAAGCAAATTGTACAAAGTCAAAGAAACGCTGCACTGCAAACTGCGAACTCCGGAGCCCCATCGATTGGCAAGCGAAAAACTGCGATCTCACACGAGAAAAGCTGCGGGTTGCTCTCACTCTGCCTGCCGACTGACTGGCGAGTGGGGCCGAGTGGAGTGGGAGTGGGCCGAGCGCCATAGCCCCACCCGAAGTGGGTCCGACGGCTGCCGAAGCGGCGGCCGAGTCCCGCCCGAGTGGCTCAACCAACTAGAACCGGGCACAAATCAAGATACGAAGCTCGCGAGGCAAGAACGAAGGCAACGAACTGCCGTTCGTTTTTTGGCGCCCCACGAGGGGCTTTCTCGAAAGAGGGGAGGGAGGGGGAGGTTTAGCGTGCAGTGTGTTCACTTTTGATTTCTGTGCAGCGGCAGCAGGTTTTCGAGAGAGTGGTTAAGAGAGAGGAGGCGCTAGGGGAAACCGGGAGAGCTTGTTGCGCCGCAATGTGTGAATGTGTGCGTGCTTGAACTTCTGGGGAAGTTCAGCAAATCGGTTTTTCGGTTACTCAGCATTTGGGGGCTTGATAGTTGGGTAGCAACTTCCGATGTTTCCGCGGGTGTTTGAGTAGGTGGCAAGTTCACTCACACATACACGCATGCCGAGCTGCAGCTACCTGTTGATATGTGTGGGAACTAATCAGAATACGAAAGGTTCCAGCTCGAAACCGGTTCACCCAACCGAGCATAATGATTATTTTTGAAAACATTGGCTCGAGTTTGAAGCTAAACACAAACGTATGGACAATATGCAGCCATATTTAATGCTTTCGTTAATTTCGTTATAGCCCATTCATTTCATAGAGCTAAAAGAGTCAAGAATAAAGACAAAAGCACGAGGTTGGCATGGAAAAAATTTAAAAGTAAACAAGCAAAGGCAAAAACCAAACAATAACAAAACAATAGCAAGAGAGCTCACTAATACAATCCCAAATCGCAACGGTTATCAGTGACCAAAGAGAGGGAGAGAGAAAGAGAGCGATCAGCTCACTCACACAGAAACCAAAGTCACGTCAAGAAAGCAAAAACAAACCTCCAGAAACTTGGCCTGCTGGAGGAAAACATGGAGCAAAGGGGAATGGGTAGGGGGGCGAAAAATCAAACACAACACGTGCTTTTATTACGATACGGGCAAGTGTGCGTACGTGTGTGTGATGCAACTGCGAGAGAATGCAAAAACGGGTGGGACAAAGACGACGCATGCTTACGAGAGCTTTTTGCGGGTGTGTGCGAGTGCGACATAACTCGTTTGGCCAGCGTTTTTGTTCTAATTCTGCTAAGAATATTTTGGTACTTTTTTGACTCTTCACTGCTCTAAACTTGTGAAGCTAATCATTGAATTAAAGATAAAGGATTTTCGAGGAATACAACACAACAAACCATAAACTCAACACATAGAATTCTTAAACCAACCAAACTCTTCATTAAACACAAGTTAGTCACTACATATGTACATAGGTAGATCGGTTTCTATCCAAACAACAAACAATCAAAAAAACTATACAAGTTAGCAAAAAAATGCACGATACGCGAATGCACTGCGTGAGAGCAAGAAACAAACTAAGTTTGCGTTATTCATTTACAAGTGCATTTTCCGCAAAGCATTGCAACAGAGAGAGAAGCAGAGATAATAATAAGAAAGGGAACAAATTTCAGGGCATTAGAAGAAGTCGTTCAAAATTTCATTGCATTTTTTGTTTTACTGGGAACGAATTATTCAAAATTATGCATCCTTTAAATACTACATTTTAACATTAAGTTTGCTCACACTTTTAAAAACATTACAAAAAGATACTTTTTCAACATGTTTCCTAGCAACAGTTGTTGCGGCAACATTTTCCCAGACTCATGTTCCAAACGACGATCGTCCGGTATTGAAGTCATCTCTGCAGTCACAGCAATCAGCTTTAGTCAGCTAGCAATTTAAATCAAACAGTGCTGCCGTTTTGCCTTATTTATAGTTGACTAATTACAACTAATTTTTTGTCGGACAGTGACAATATTTGTCACTGCTGACTATAGATACTTTATAGTCGCAGAATTAAATAAGTGACTTCAAGAAGATACGAGGAGTGTCTTCCAAATTTAAGTTCCGAAAATAATTTAGAAGTAACGAAGATGTATCCTTTCAGAAGGTACAAAGAATTTTCTGCCAGAAGTTATGAAGAAGTGTCCTAGAGAAGTAACTGCCGCCACATTTCCTGAAGTGACAGATATGTCTTTAATATCAAGTTTATATCAAGTTAGCAGATCATCTATTTGTCTAAAAAAATTTAGATGCAAGTTAGTAATAGAAAAAAGTGTAAACTTCAACTTCGGTAGTCGATAGAATTTTAACAACTTTAGTTTTTATTGTAATTACAGAAGAATCCGCTTATAGCGACTTTCAAGGGACCGACGATTTTTCGTCGTTATACCCGGAAGACGCACTAAGCAGAAGGATTTAAGTGTATAAGTCTGTCTGGGGACCAATTAAGCCATCGAATTTTCGTCGCAATACCCAGACGGACACTATAACCGGAGTCGTTATAACAGGATTCTACTGTATAGCATTACAATAACGAAAATCGACTCGACTCGCATATAGTTGCCGATCCGGAATGCAAGGATTTTAAAATAGACTGATAGCTAGGCACGGTATGGACATGCCGTGTTATTCTGATTAAAAATACACTACATTGTATACTAAATTTTTTTGTCGGGAATACCACTTTTGCTCCTTTAAAAACTCTAGGGTCTAGACCCTCTCCCTGCAAGTGTAAACACATTCGGAGAGCGTCGATTTTGTGTAATAATCTTTGGTAAAAATCTAAGGTTAAACCAAATATAAGCGAATAAAAACAAATTGGTCGTGCTCAAAATTGTACGCAAGCATTCAATGTTAAACGAGAGCTAAATTATAATTACTCACATTAAATCTATGTAAAAATCCCTTAACCAAGGAAACAGAATATGTAGATAAGACCTTAAGAAAGAATTAACAACGGCATGATATAACAATTCAGACCTGTATTTATTCATTTGCACTTCATATCACTTTAATAAACATCTGTAAATCGGTCTAAAATACTGTTTAAACATTATAAAAAAGAATAACAACAAGGATCTAAGACTACTTGAGGACATAGACAAACAGAGTAAAATAAATAAACTATTGTTAGGGCATAACTGCGTACTTGGTAAGATCTAGAGTAACCTACGGGTACTGTTCAACATACAATATATAAAGTGTATGTCCTGGCAATGACAAGCGTTCAATTTAAGCGCGTTGGTTGGGTGGGGCTGTAATTGATTATAGGTGTTTCAAGGAATTCTTATAGCTAGTTGCCTCTTGGAGACATTTGGCAGACTATGTCCATACAGAGGTAGGAATGAGGCCCTCCTTGCTGGTTCCGGGCGGCGTGAGCACCTCTTTGTTGAGAAACTCCAATGGCAGGTTGACCAGATAACCCTAAAACAAGCAGTGAGATTTGGATATCAATAAACAGTTTTGGGTTTGTTCTTTATTAAAAGTGGCTACCCCCATAACAAAAATGTCTCTCAAATTTCGTTAACATTTTATATTAAATGTCAGAACTATGTTTTTAGTTTTGCTATGATATTAGGAAATGATTTAGGGGCTCCTTAAATTTAGCGCTTAATAAAGCTTTTCGAAATATGACGCGCAATTATGGTTAGTACCTCAAACAAATAAAAAAAAGGAATCTCTCCATGAATGCAACAAAGTTTTAAAGTTTATAACGAATTAGAATAAAAAAAGCATCAAGTTTATCTTTAACAAAAATCATAGAACATCTTTTTTTCACCGCTAGAATTATCAGAATACATTTACCACCAGGAAGCCTACCTACCTGAATTTCGTTGGCTCGGTTGGCGGCCAGCTCGGGCTCCGTTTTTGAGAGCGGCGGCTCTTCCTGGTACTTGCGGAGACTGGCAAAGGTCTTCACAAAGTCCGTGGGAATGCATTTGAACACCTCGTCGTAGATCTCCGTGTTCCGTGTCGAGGTCCTGCGCCAGGTGCCGTGCCAGAACTTGTCGCAGATGGGATCGCTGATGTCCAGATCGGAGCGACTATCTCCCTCCAGGAGGCCTGCATGACGGTATGAGAGGATGAGTAAGACCGTCAAGGATACTTAAAAGCAAATAGCCTACCCAAGTGCTCCTTAAACAGGTACTTGCGCAGGCGTCCGGCGAACACTCCGCTCGGGTACTTTTTGCCGTTCATGCGGCCATCCTCGAACTCCTCGTCCATCATGAGGGCCGCTATCTCGGAGTCCCGCTTCCCGATCATCGAGCGGTCGTTGATGTTCGCCGAGCCGCATATCACCACGCGATCGTCGGCGATCAGAAGCTTTGAGTGCACGTAAATCAGCTCCGTGATGGGCGTGTTGTTCAGGAAGGAGTGGTTGCGCAGGCTGTGGAACGAGATGTAGTTCTGCGGCTCAGCAACGCCCGCCTCCTGCAGGCGGGTCAGAATCGCGGTGCGTCCCCTGGACAAAAGGGGGAAGGGATACATTGCATTTGAATACGCAATCAGCAAAGAGACACTCTGCTGGAAGCTCACCTAGAAATTGAAGCGTAGTTCCAGTGCGTGATGGCCCTGACTGCAATGCCCGTGCTGCCACCCACGTCGCCCTCGAACCCTGGCAGGAGCGGCATTATCACATAAACGCGGAAGGTCTTTCGTTCCCTGAAAGAATCACGAGTTAGAGCGGCTAGTCACTGGATAGGAACGAGGTTAACCCACTTGTGCGCGCGCACGATCCGCTTGAAGAGGGTCTCCCCGATCTGGTTGCGCACGTTGTTGTGCGGCCCCGGCACGCCCATGCCCTGCTGCATGGTGATGAAGAATTGGTTCTCGATGTACACGTAGTGCTGCGCCTTGGTGATCGTCTGGATGTAGGCGTCGTGGATGCTCTGCTCCACCAGGTCCGCCTCGATGAAGCCGCAGCTCCAGGCGGAGACGCTGCGCAGCAGCTGGCACGTGACCCGCTTCTGGCGGCCCTGCTGCAGGTGCGGATTGAGGCGCATCTGGTGGTAGCTCTTGGGCATCAGGTAGGGGAAGCGCGTGTTGTCGCGCAGCTTCTCCAACTTCATGGCGTTCCAGCGCTGGATGAAGTGGCGCGCCACGTCCCGGGCGGAGGCCCCCACCACACAGAGGCCCACGTCGTGCCAGGGCATCCGGGGCGTGGTCGTCCGGTCGATGATGTCCACGAACGGCGAGTTGAGGTTCATCCAGTCCTTGAGTATGAAGTTGGAGTAGTCCTTGCCGAACCAGTACTTCGCCTGGCCGTAGAACTCGCTGAGTATTTGCGTGCTGCTGGCGGTCACCGCCGCCTCCTGTCCGCCACAGGCGGCGTTCAGGGTGAGCCGGTCCGCGTGGTCCGTCACGTCCTCCGACTCGATGGTGAACACCTCGCCGGGCTTCTCTTCCGCCGCCTCCGTGGCTGTGAGCCGCTGCATGAAGTCCTTGCCCATGCGGGCGCCTTTCATCGCGTTGTTCTTCAGCCGATCGAGCATGTTCTTCCGCTCCATTTCGGGCGTGTTCAGCTTCATCCCCTCCAGCGCCACACTCGACTCCCCTCCGGGCGTCTCCCCGGGACTCGAAACCAGCGTCGTCGGTATCAGCAGGCGGTCGCCGGGCTTCAGGGTCCTCAGCTCTATGCTGGTACTGGGCACATCCGCCGCAGGAGACGGAGACCGCTCCTTGGCCGACGTCTCGTAGTGGGCGTTCCGCGAGGACTTTCGCGACCCGAACGCCGAGTCCGTGTCGTCCTTGCTGAAGTACAGGCTGGGCGTGCGGCGCGTGCTGCCAGAAAAGGAGGCCGTTGATATGCTGCCCAGGTCCGTGAGGCGGTGGTGGTGGTCGTCCCAGCGACCGTAGCACAGGTCAATGCCCCCCATGAACGCATAGGTCTGGTCGATCACCACTATCTTCTCATGATGCGCCCACAGCAAAATCCCGCCTCTTGCGTGGTCCGGGTGTCGCATGACCTGCAGGAAAAGTTCGGTACGGTAAGTTTGGTACAAAAAAATTTATCTTAAGTACGGCTCTTTGAACGGATTGGATGTTTAAGTTGGCAGGATATAGTAAGAACCAATCTGAATGGCTTTCCACAATCGATAACCAAACTTATTGAACCCACCTTGATGTTCTCGTGCTTGGCCAGCGTGGACTTGCTGTAGTAGCTGTTGATGCCGAGGGCCATTTCGACCTCCTTGTAGAGCAGCACGAAGACGCGCACTCCCTGCTCGGCCTTGCGCAGCAGGATCTTGTCCAGCCGCCAGTAGTCGCCGTCGAGGGCGGGGCGCTTCATGTAGATCTCGGGGCTGAGCCACCAGTCGGCGATGTAGATCTCCTCGAGGGCGGCCTCCAGGCCGTCGGCCACGGCGGACATGTACTGGGCGCCGTCCACGTACCACGTGGCATGGGTGTTGGCGCGCATCGGCGCGAAGGACATGTGCGGATTGGGGAGCGTGAAGTCGCGCGCGTACGAGTTGGCGGTGTTCTTGAGGTACTGCATCCACTCCTTGCACTTGCGCCGCGTCCAGCACTTGAGCACGATGTGCCGGTTGTTGGTCAGGATCTGCAGGCCCTTGCGCATGCCCGTCTGGTAGATGCCGGTGGACACGTCGAAGCCCTGGTCGAAGAGGATCACCGCCCGGATGCTGCCGTCCGTCGGCCGGATGTAGCCGAAGCAGGTCTCCTTCACGAAGAACCAGCGGCTGCGCCACGTGCCGCAGACCACGTCGGAGCAGAAGTAGTTGCAGCGCACGCAGCAGTTCTTCTGGAAGCAGCCGAAGAAGTTGCAGCCCGCCTGTCCCGGTCTCGTGGAGCCCGTCCGCTTCAGGATCACGCCCTCCTTGCCCTTGATGCCCATGCCCGGCACGAACGACACGTTCGACGCCTCAACGAAGTTCAGCTGTGAGTTCAAGGCAATATTTGGATGATTAGTTAAATTCTTGGTTTTAAACTTATTGGTTTCCTTAATCACTATTAACTATCTAAAATGTTTGCCCAGTCATTATCGAAAACCTCCCGGGTTTCATTACTAATTCTACAGTCCAATTTAGGCCAACTTTATCAGAAAGTGTTTATCACTGAACACTTACCGTTTCGTGGTGAGATCGGTACAGACTGATGTTCAGCAGGTTGTACAGGTAGTCCTCCAGCTGCTTGATCCTGACACCCAGGTTCTCCACGGTGACCAGACTCTCCGGGCGGTTGGGGAATCGCGGCAGCTTGCGCTTCTTCTTTTTCTTGCGCTTCTTCTGAATGCGACGGGGCGTGAACCCCGCCAGGATCGAACTGTGACTGGGAGTGACTATGGCCATCGCATTGTGGCCGTTACTGTTGGCGGTTTTGCTGCTGTGGCCCTCCCCTCCCGAGGGAGTGCTGGTCTGCTTCACCTTCGTGTGGGCGGGCAGGTCCTTCAGCGTGGACTCATCGGCCATCTGGCTGGCGGTGGCCTTCAGCGTGGTGCGCTTCTCCTTGTGACTGCGGCTGGGGAAGGGAATGTTCAGCGAGGTGCGGAAGAAGCTCAGTTGCTGGTGCAGCGAGTTGAAGTGCTTGTAGCGCCGCTTGATCGTCCACTTGAAGGGGCCGTGGGTCAGCTCGATGGTGTACCTGACCAAAGGATAAAAAGGCGTGTGAGAACAGTATCAGCACATAAACACAACCTAGGTTGCGGTATGTTTAACAATGGTTTTTTTTGCAAAGAACTTCTACGATCTGTTCACATTATGTTTTTGAACACAAATTACATTTATAATTGCTAGACCGACAGTATGTTTATTTTGTATTTTAAAATTTAAATACAGTCCGGTGGGATTTTGTCATTTTGTTTAATATATTTTCTTTGCTATCTAGAAAAGTTCATTATAAAATCCCTTGCTGAGGGTATTATTATTTTAGATTAATAACCGAAAGTTTGTGATCTGTGTTCCTGGATTATTTGGGAACCCAGCTCAATATAAGTTTAAAGTTTAAACCTTAAAATATGTTTTGCTATGAGCACACACACACCAGTAAAAGCCACTTACAGATTGGGATTGAGCAGATGTGTTGTGACGCTGCGCTCCGTGTCGACGATCCGGACGTGGATCTCGCGTCCCGGGATGAAGACCTTGCGCTGGAACGAGTTGAACTTGACACTGGGCCCGTAGATGCTGGTGAAGGGAATTTCGTGGCGCAGCACCACACTGTTGTTCTCCTCGTCGTCGAACTCCTCATCGTCGTCGTCGGTCTCCTTGCGCTCCACCAGCACCGGCTTGTCGCCCACGTTGGACAGGATGGTGACCGAGTCCGGGAAGGCCAGGGTCTCGTCGTACTCGGACTCGACCAGGGAGAACTGGAACTCGGGCAGGCAGCGGTTCTGCTGCTCGGCCGCCGTGTCGTCCGTGCAGTCCCGGAACACCTCCTCCTCCTCGACGTTGGAGTCCTCCGCCGAGCCATCCGCCTCCCCGCTCCCGCGCTCGACGTCCGAGTCGGTGGTTGCGTAGGGCGGAAGGACCGCCCCCCGCCGCGAGCCTCTGCCATCGCCTCGAACTGGGCAAAGTAGTAGGAACTGTCTATATCATCGTAGCCTCTGTTCACATAGCCTGCGAAGTGCGTGGGCCGGTACACATCGTCCGTGGGATATTCAACTGAAACGGGACGGGAGCTGTGATTAATGAAAGGCACACAAACAATCAATGTACGTTTTAGAAGATAGTAAGAACCAACAGAAAAACGAATAAGTGTCCGAATTATAAACATATGTACTGAATATTTTACATTGTGCAGGTGACGCGAACTTGCATTTATCTCAATTGCTTTGTTCGGAAAAAAGATCATTTTTCTTTAAGCTAAACTTTATATTCAATTGCTGGATAGGTAATCTCACAGGAAGATTATCGTTTTATTAACTGCTGTACAACAAATTCATCGGATTTTGACAAGCTTAGCCAGGGCCGGCGGAAGGCTTGGGTATTATGGGTAGTACTACCCGCCTGAAACTTCTGAAGGTGGGTAATTACCCACTTGAAAAACAGAGATGAAAACCTTAAAGTGATCTTAAAAATTGACTTAGCAAATAAAGAAACATAAAATCAGTTCAGAACAATATGTTAAATTTTATTAAAAATTCATGAGACGACCCCCGCCTATCGTTTGTCCGGAGAATAACCCACCTGGAATCAAAACGTTTCGCCGGCCCTGAGCTTAGCAGCACTCTTGGTAAGCGACTTTTGAAATTACTTAGCTTTTAATATATAATATAATATAATATCGAATAGCTCCCTTCCCTTTGGGAAAAAAACGGGGAAAAAATGTCCCGTTGTTTTTATCATCTAACATGATTTTTGGCAGGTGGGATTTTTTCAACAGAAATTATGTTTTATTATGTTTTTTATCATACAAACTGGAATATCCAGTTTTTAAGACGATTAAATTAAGGAAACCAATTTCATTAAAATCGGAATACTTTATCATGTAGCTGAGATAGGAAATATTGAAAAATCTCTACAAAATGAATGGGTCAAAATTATAAGATCGTTGTTATTTCTCGTACATATACATACATACATATAGTAGGGGAGAAGTGGGGGTTGTGGGCATGGGTCGGTTGTGGGCACCCCTACGTAGGTATATTTTCACAAAATGAAGATTGACTTTTGTTGGTAATGTCATTCGCAAGCAATTACCCTATGTATGATTTATGCCAAATATCAAAGTAAACGAACGCGTTTGCTTTTTGAAATGAACGAATTGGTTTTTTTTGTGCTTGGAAAAGGTGGTGAAACTTTATTCAAAGATTTTCAATAGTGTATCAATTAAAGTGAATCGATTAAAAAGGTATGTGTAATGCATTTTTATTTAGTCAAAGCATTATACTAAATGGAACAATATCGATTTGAACCAAAAAAATTTATGCAAACACATTTTTTAATTACTTCTTAATGTCTGCGAAAGTTGGTTGTGGGCACCAAAATTGGGTGAGTTGTGGGCACCCGTTTTTTTTTTTTGGCAAATTTTTTTATTACCTACAATTTCTTGTAAAATTGTTTTCAAAATTTGTTTGGAACCCTCTAGAACATTCTTGTAGAAATCTTAGGCTCTTGGAAAAGGATCCTCTCCCGCTGAGAGGGATTATCACTCAATTGTGACATCTGCGATCGAGCTTTTCTTCCGAAATGTGTGGACATGCGGGGCAGTCATTATACATGTCAAAATTGTGTTTCCGACGATGAATAACGCCTATGTCGTCTTTGAAATAAATAAATTGTCATTTTGTTGATATTGGTTGTGGTTTTTTTTTCCATATTATTCCATTTGCAGCTTTTTTTCCCAGGGTGCCCACAACCCCCCAAAAAAAATTTTAGCTGAAAATTACGATTTTACAAAAGTCCATATGAAATTTTTTCGCATGACAAAATCAAGTATGTTTCTTCATAATTAGTTAGCTTAGGTCTCTAGCTTTACACAGATACCCATATGTCCAAATAATATGCACTAGTTCGGTAATTATAAGCCAAAAACAAAACTATGCCCACAACCCCCACATCTCCCCTACACATAATCGCTAACGTTGTAAGGATCGAACTAACGAACGAAAACAATCTTGTTTTTATAGATTTCTACATTTAAGTTCTAACTGGGTATCGGTGGCAAAAATTATGATGTGGAAAAGTCGGGAAATGCTTATCTACATACTATTTAGTGAAAATATGGAAATTATCATACGCCAAAATAAACTTCAAACAACTATTTGTTATATATACCAGCAGTGTATATTGTGTTTCTTTTAAGGCCTTATCAGTACTCGCACGACATACGAAAGTACTTCGACCAGTTCTAGGCTCCGGCTCTCAATTACCCAAATTAACTTTTGCGGTTCCAACCAAAGGGAACCTATGCTCACTAATTCTACACTTACAGCTGTGCACCTTTCGTTCTGTGAGTCGAGCACAGAACACTGATAACTCCATCGAGTGCATAGTTAAAGTCGGAGCTTTTCTGGCCTTCCTTAACCGCTGTAAGTTGTAACCATTAAATCGTAACAACTGGCGCATGTTATCTCCACTCGAAACAGAAGCTCGCCCAAGGTCACAGCTCACGACATGTGTTGTAGTTGAGCTCAGTTAATTTCGGGCGAACTTGACATAGGAACTCGCTCGAACCTTGGGGCTAATTCGAGCTGAGTACACAAGATGCCATCTCTCTCAGCAAATCTTCTATTTAAGTGCACGTGAGTCGTCTGCTGATAAGAGAATTTATGTTTTCACTTCTCCCAAAGGCACATGACATGCGGATCTGGAAAACCCTATGCATATCCCAACAATATTGTTTCGTTCAGAACTCTTTTGGCCGAATGACATTTAGATAGAGAGCCCAAATAAAACTGCGCAACTGATAGATTACGAGATACTGCACAGTAGGTAGAGCCGCACAATGATGGTTAAATGGGTTTATGGATGTGGCATTGCTTCACAAAAGAGCACAGGGAAAGCTGTCGTTATCGCTGACAGTAATAAATTACATAAATCAGATTTTAGTCAGGTACTTTGATTAGCACTCGATAACAGGTGTCCTCAACCCGGACGCAGTGTATTAACATTTCCCCTTATATTCGTAAATGTATACAATTCGAAAAAGTACAACGCTCTTTAAATTCATAAAGCCCCCATGCTGGTATAGGTTTGATGGACATTAACTTCAAGTTCGATATTCCCCTTTCTAATCTAACATCTAATTATAAGAACAAACTCGAGCAAGTGCAAAGGTTTTGCCTATGAGCGTCAATAACCTATGGCATTGGGGGATTACTCATCGACCCTATCTTCAGGGGTGCCATTAAAGTCTTACCGAGAAACTGCCACAGTCGTAGACTTTTTAATGGACAAGTTAGTTTGGCAGGCATTCTCGGGAGTAGACCTAAATTTGTTTCTCCAGAAGAGGCAAAAACAAAGAGTGTGCCATTTACCTTATCGCCGAGCTTTTTTTTCGTTATCAGCACGAAGTTACCAAACAAAATATACTTGAACCGAGTGCCAGAAATAGGAGCTCCTTTGTATGCCTTGACATTCTTAGATGTGCGATAAATCGCGGAATATAAAATAACTTTGAAATGATGAAAGGTTTCCTTAATTAGTAGCCAGTTCGATAATGTAAATTGTGGATATAAACGTTAAATACTAGAGCATTTCTTATGTCATCGACCTCGGTTAAGTGAAATTAAAGAGGCTCTAATAAAAGTTAACAGCCTATTCAATAAAATTCCGAGTTCTTGACACCTTTTCACTTTCGTAGCTCGTTCTTTGCGGAATTCATTAGCACATTCGCTCAGTTGTGTATATAAACTTTAAATATCTTGAAATACTTTAATAAACACTTATTTGCCATTTAGATAAGTTTAAAGAGTAATGAAACAATATTGTGAAAAATATATAAATTGTTATCATAAAAACAAAATCAATCCATCGGGCAAAAGGTTGCCGATGATGATTTAATGAGTGTTTATTGTAAAACATATGCAAATATAAAACTCCAGTATATGTATTTAAGTTTTACTTCCTGTTGATAATGGTTCAGAATGAAAAGTACTTTACTTAAAATAGTTTTTAAAGAAATAAATAAAAGAATTTATAGAAAGGGGAAAAACAGGGTTCAAAGTACTTCAAATCGATTAGGAAAAATTACGCCTTATCAGTCTAAGTAGCAAGTATTTAACAGATATCATTTTCTTAGTATAAAAAAGGTTTGCCTTCTCAGAAACGTTGTCAGATAATAACCTCACATGCACTTTAACAGTAAGTTGAAAAGCCGAGGCCTGCAATCAGGAATCTGGTTTATTTACAGGGTTTTGCAATTGGGGTGTAGACACAAAACAGTCCCCCCTGAAAAGGTCTTTAAACCCCGCGAACGAATATTATATCTGACCTACACACAATGCCAAAGAAATCGAAACTTCCTGCTGTAAACTCGAGTGAGTGCAAATGTAAATAAGGCACAATACATTTATAGCATTATGGGTTGGTTGCTTTTGGCGTGTCATGCATTTTAAAATCGGTTATGATTCATTAACTAATGGCACCGTTAGGCGGAGGTCCGACACGCGATTGGTGGGGCAAGAAGTTGGCGGTGGCTTATATAAGGCCAAGGAAATGGTAAATGCTTTGTTAGTTTGTTATTTAGGCAACTTGGCCGTTATCAGTTCTTTGTTGTCCCAATAATTTTGTTTTCCTCAACAACACCCTTTATTTTAGCACTCCCCAATAAAGCATATGCAAATTCTGCGTCAAGAAAATTTTCCTTTTTGGAAAACCAGTTCTAAGGCTGATGATATTCCACAAACTGGTTGACTCTTATCTCACGACGGTGACGGTGACGCAGAACCTCGAAATTTCGTCTCCGTGCCGAGAGTTAGATAATCTATGCCCCACGTATCTCAATCTGTAGATGACATTACCCATGCTGGCCATCAGCTGCGAAATGCTGCGCCGATGACGTCGCACCTGCAAGGGCGCCTCCGGTGGCAAGTGCAGTTGCAGCGGCGAGTCGCCATTGTGGCCGCTGCCTTTGGTGTCCACGGTCTTGGCCATCACTGTTTGCGTGCGTAATTTCGATGGGCTAATTAGGTTCGCTTTATTTTATTTTTGGTTTTACTGGTTTTGGTTTTATTGGTGCTCGTTGATGTCGCCTACAGCTCATTTTTGCATTCGCATCCGCGGTCTGCATATGTAAACTGTTTCGGTTCTGGCGGCCTGCGGTGGCTAATTAAACCAGGAATTATAATTACCGCATTTACGTTTGTCGATTGATGCAGGGAGTAACTGATTGATCTGCCATGAAGCTCGATTGAGTGGGGGATGCAAAGCTTAAAGCGATTTTTGTGGGCCGAAAATTAAACGAGCGGCTCTAATAAAGGATTGTGTTGATTGTACATTATTTATGGATTTTAGAATAATGTGCTTACAAATTTTAAATGCAATTACTTTATTTTTATGTAAACCATCATCTAGTTTTATGAATGGCAATAATTTCAGTTGAAACTTCTATAAATTAATGTCCTCTTTCGGCCACATCAAAAATGCCCTGCTCTGAAAAATAATTAATTAAATTTTTATCATGGCATTTCGTTATCTTTGCGTAAACACAAGCTCGAGTTTTGCAAATACAACAAGCCCTGAATGTTTCGTGGGTTGTTTATATTTCGTTCGTATTTGGCTTTTGGCGCTTCCAGCTCATAAATGTTTTGCACAATGGCCAACGAACACACGCACAAATTATTGGATATTTTCTGCTTTCGCATATTTCACTTTTGGCACTTGGCTTCATTAAAGTAAAATGGCCCGTAATTGCGGCTTGTTTTTTCTGCAGCATGTGGGATTTCGGAAGCTTTCTTTTGTATCGCACAGATGCATCTCAGGCGGAGACTGCGGAATTGTCACGTTTGCATGTGGTAGGCAGCATTTTTGTTTACTTTTCGGGCCGCCGACTAACGGAAGTTGCAGAGCCGAAATTAGCGCGACGTCGCATTAAGACCGCCAAGAAAGAGAGAAATGCCACGCGAAAGCCAGAACAAGTCTCACCACTCACACTCGGAGCCCCGGCAAAAAGCTCTCATTACCGCCCCACGATCGGCGGTCCGAGATCTGCGATCCGCGAAATACGTTGCGCCAACGTTGCCGTCACTCCGCTTAATAATATTAACCACAATATTAACCAAACTTCGCGCCGCTGGCCAAAGCTCCTACCGCTCAAAGCGGTTAACGGCTGAGAGAGCGAGAGCGCGCTGCCGCCAGCTTGGCGAAAGAGCGGGACAGACTGAGGCAGACTTTTGGCTAAACAGCTGCGAACTCCAAAACAGCTGGCAAAGCTTTGCGCTGTTCCCCGAGCCACTGGAAATGCGATACCCCGAAAACCTTTCCACGATCTTGGCATCTTGTGCAAAAACCAAACTCTGGCTCTGGCCACAAGGTCATCCGGAGAGCAAAAGAACCAGTTCTCGCGCGGAATGTTGCGCGAGCTTTGCAAAGCTTTCTTAGGGGTTCACAAACCTTTCCAAAACGCTGATCGAGTGCGAGTTCTATTGTAGGACCCGCAAAACCGCCACCTCCAATGAGTCACATCCCCACTTATAGTGAGCTTGTAACTGTGCTTTGTATCTATTTTCGACTATCTTATCAGCGCAATCGCTGTAATCAGTTCCCATTATTTGTACGACCCCAATGAGAAGCCCGGCTAAATGCAGCGAATTACAATTATGTTTTCGATTAGATTAGCCCACGTGGAGCAACTAAATGTCAACAACATAATTGATTGACACCTCCTGCGGGTCATAATCGAAAATATATGTGTACTATCTGTTTTAGTAGGGTGATTTGTTGGAATAATCAGTGATATAACGCCAACTGGAACGTAAGGCAAATTACACGGTTGAAAACATGTTTTTATTTTTTAATTAATCTTTACCTAATGGCAGGGGCGGACGCAGGGGGGTGTTTGGGGGTCCGGACCCCCCCCAAAATCGCAGACTTTTTCAAATTCCCTTACAGCACACGGCCTTTCAACCATATAAACTACAAATTTTGATTTGACCGGACCCCCCCCAAACGAAAAATTTTTTCGACCGGACCCCCCCAAAATTTTTTTCTGCGTCCGCCCCTGCCTAATGGCAATTAACAAAAATGTACGTTTTACTTTTGAGAATCGTTGCGACGAGAACAAAACAGAAACTTGCTAGGAATACAGTACATTCAATAAATGGTTCTCTGTTAAAAATCAAAAGCAAAGTCAAAAGTGCAAATGTTGGGGTCAGATAAGATAAGTGCCTTAAGAAGGCACTCCTAGCACTGAATATTCATAGTACATATTGGCTTTAGGGCAACATCACCTATTTTGCGGCTGAGGTGACTGCTGGCACGACCTTTAAAATTTCATTGTCATGGATAGCATGAAAACTGTGTCAAAACCCAACACACTGGGCAGCAACATAAAAACATTGAGAAATCTCTATTTCTATATTATTCTTGTAGAAATATTTTCCCTTGACTATTAGAAACATATTACAAGTTCTTCTATTTGTAAACACAAAAATATTATCCTATCTGTGAGGCACAAATTTTGTTATCAGAAATTATTGATAGTAAAAGACTATCTTCACTACTTTCTCAACTTGTTAAAAGAAGTGTTTATAGTTTTTTCGAAAAGAAATACGGTAAAAAGTAACCAAAATGATCTATGTATCTGGTAAACCCTAACACTGTTCTTAACGGTGCTTAGTTGTGGCACAATAGCTTCATTTCCATTGAACACAGCTCCAGTAAAACATTTTCAATTTATCACTACATATTTTGAATTTTAAAAGCTTTTTAATTGTATAAATGGAAGCACAATTTCACAGCGCTTCGTTACTACGTGGACGAGTATTCTCACAGAGGCAAATAATAAACTAATAAATTACTTAAATGGCTGTTGCTAATAATAATAGTTCCGGTATGTTTTATTGTCATTAACTACAGTTAAGCCTAAGAAACATATGCTGTAGATGATCTATAGTGTAGAACAAAGCTGAACACGCCTTGGTTTCAGAGTCTTATGTAAATTTAAGTGGCAGTTTGGAATAAATTTGGTTGAGAAATTGCATCTTGGCGCAACAAAGCTCTCTTAAATTGCGAAGTATTGAGTTGCGCAAAAGTTTGAATATTTCATAGACATTTATTGCTATCTTAGCTGGCTCTACATATGGTATTTATCGGTTTCTTATCACCTTAGATATCGCGATTTATTGAATACACGAATCTATGTCACATGGGGTTTACTTGCACGCACTTTCTCCAAGAAGATTTCCTTCATTTCTTTAGAATCATTTTACACAATCTTGACTTACATTTGACGATACAAATCAGCTTATCAATTTATTAGCACTTACACAGCGGTTTCCTCCAAGCGATGAAAACAATTTAAATTCGTAATCCGACGTGAAATGTTGTGGCTCAAGTTTTCCAGCTCCGAATCCTAACTGTACTGTGAATCACACACATTCACTCCCAGTGGGTTATATATACATATGCTTATATGTATATATACATGGTTTATATGTCAGACTTAACACTCCGATAATTAAAGCAATAAGAGCCACTCAATTGGGGCGCCACATGAACACGTTAAGTTGCACAGAAACTCAATTAAAAAATATTAAGATTTTATTCAAACGCACACACACACACTTCTGGTTATTGATTTTGAAGGAGACCTTCTTGGCAAACTTGAAATCTTTACAAGCGACTGTTTTTGTTTGTTGAGAGAGCGACGACCAGCGTCTCCAAAAGTCCAAATGGAAACTGAGTAAAACCCGGACGAATGTGGAACGGAGACCGATCAGCAAAGATTTCTCACTGGAAGCGATGAGAGAGAGAAAGTGAGAGAGCCGGACACATAGCTCTAGTTTATTTACTAAGAATTCCTTAATTTTGTTTATTTGCTCTGTCCCTGTTTTGTATGAACAATTACCGAAATATAGGCAATTTAATTGAAGTTTTTTCTTTATCTCAGTTTGTGCTTCCCGCTTGCCGATTTCCATGTGCTGCAGAACCCACTTGACTTATTTGGCTGACTGGCGTTTTAAGAGTGAGCTTTTGCCTGGAAAGCTTAACGTTCCGAGCGAGGCAGATAGTTAGACAGACAGAGAGAAAATTCGCGGACGATCAAGCAGCTGATTTGGCAAACTGTTATACGAAGCTCATACTTCAATCCGCGGAGCTGTTAAAATTTAAAAAGGCCCCTCAACCACAGTAGTAAAAAACTCGATTTTTCTTCCAAAACTAAAAAAAGTGACAAATCTAAAAATAAAGAGGCCAAAAAGAATTTCAAGACTGAATTTCAAACACTTTAAAAATGGTCGATTTGAAGAGGACCGCTGATTAATTGAAATAAGAGTTCAAAAATCTTAAAAGCAGTCCATTGGTCCCAAATCCCCAAATTCAAAAAACATATTTGTCAAAATTTCAATATAATATTGTTTATTTTCTATTTAGATATCTTTTTAATTCTTTCGACTACATAAATTTTCATTTTCTCAGAAAAGAGTAAATTATTCCATTAAAATGTTTCAAAAACATAGCAGACATAACTTAAGTTCCGCTTACCTCGTAGAAGGTGGAGAGGGGATGGGGGAAGATCGATTCTTGCTATTGATGATACTTGAAATTTAATGTTACACTTGCTTAGCTATAACCACTGCGTAACCTAATGTAAATAATTTTAAGCATACTCTCACGTGCTTAAGGCTTAATATTATAACGTATTGTATTTTCTTTGCTTTGCCAGTGTGTTTGCTTTATTTAGATTTTGTTTTTACATTCCCTTGCAGCATTTTCATATTTTTTGCTTCGCCAAAATGTTAATCAAAAATAGTTGAATTTCATGGGATGTTTTCACGTTTCCAAAACATTTTATAGCACAGTATAGTAAGTTATTTAAAGCTACAGCTTGTCGTATGTGTTGGTGAGTGTTGGTGGGTGTGCCTGTATATGTACCTACATATGTATATACGTGTGAGCGTGTTTGTGTTTGTATTGCTTATGGTGGATTTAAAACTAGGATTACAATTGAACTGCCAACAGGATCAAATCAAGTGTTCACTATAAAGCATTTTAGCAAAAATGAATAGCCTTATTTATAAAGACTACAATATATGTACCTAAACACATGCATCTCTGTTCAAATTGTATATATAGATCTGTATATATTTGTATATATATTCATTCCGTTAAATTACAATATATAAAAATATATACGCACATTATACCATAGAAAATCATAAGCGTCTTGTTTACGGTTACATTGAATTTTTTTTGAATTCCTTTCGAAAACCCCTTGTGGTCTTCTTAAGCTTTTTCGGTTTTTTCGATTTTTTTCTTTTTGACACATTTTTCCTCTTGGACAGGCCATCCGACATGTTCTAGGCATCCGACAGATCACAATCGGCCGCTCCGCCGTTCCCTCCGCCGCCAGTCGAGGACTTCTGCTCGTCGTCCATGAGGGCGTCTACGAACTCGCCGGCCGCCTCGTGGTGATTCACCTGCGGCGACGAGGAGCTCTCCCCGCAGTTGGTGGCGTACACATGTCGCCGACTGCCCCCGGGCAGCTGGTTGGAGTCGTCCGTGTCCGCGTCGCGGATCGAGTTGAACGCGTTGCACGCGTTGGCGTTCGGCGAGCAGGTGTCGTCGTTCGGCGGGTAGACGTGCCGGTGGTAGCTGCCGCCGCCACTGCCCCCGCCCCCGCTGCCCTCGCCGTCCAGCTCCGCGTCGCGCACGCTCCCGAAGACCGGCGTGTGCGAGCTGCTCTTGCGCAGCGAGGCCGGCGGCGACCAGACGGTCTGGTAGAGCGGCGAGGCGAACACGTACATGTGGTTGAGATACTCCATGTCGTAGCTGGGCTGGTACGAGTCCGTCTCCAGGGGGTTGTACGTCGGCTGGTACATCGGGGTCTGCCGGCAGCTGGCCGAGCCCGAGGCGCTGCCCGCGTAGTGCGGCGTGTCGTAGTTCTGCGACCGGCTGGAGCTGCTGAGCAGCAGGTGGGCGTGCCCGCTGTGGCTGCCGCCCGCGCTGCTGCCCCCGCCGCCCATCCGATGGGCGGGCAGGGTCGCGTAGATGCCGCGGTACGCCTCGTAGGGGGTCTGCGGGTAGTAGGCGTCGCTCCAGCGCACGTGGTTCGGCGTGTAGTCCCCCTTCGCGTACAGCTGATGGGGGTAAGACATAAGGGCAATGGTTAGTTTACAAATAGACCAACAGACTAATCAGTATCCCACCTGGATGGGTCGGCAGAATCCCTTGTTCATGTGCCGCGGCACTCCGAGAGTGTAGCTGTGGCTGAATCCCACCTCCGAGCTGAGCAAGTACTCGTGGAACTTGTTGGGGAAGAACTCGATCTGCTTGTAGTTGTTGTAGATCTCCGGCTGCAATGGTGGACAAGGATAAGCGTTACCAAGTGCTCTTCATAAGGAAGAAGTAAGGGGAAAATGTAGTTAACTAACTCACCGTTAGGTTCTTCTTCTTCTTGTAGCTGGCCCAGTTCTGGGCCTCAAGGATGAGCTTGCCGCCGGGACGCAGCTGGTTGAACATGCGCTTGAAGGCCATCTTCAAGCCGTTGTCCCCGAAGTTGAGATGGATCCACTTGGTGACGGAGAGACACAGGATGAGATCGTATTGCTGCGAGTCGTTGGCCATCAGCGACTCGTCCTTGAGCACATAGTTGGTGTGTCGGAAGAAGACGTTCGCCGGGAACAAATTCTTGTTGCCGAGCATGTGCGGCGACTTGCCCGCCAGCGGCAGATGGGGCACTCCGCCGTAGGTCAGCGGGAACGAGATGGGGAAGAACTCGTGCGGCTTGACGAGCAGGGCGTCCAGCTTCTGCTGCTGCTGCAGCTGCTCCAGGTCATGGTGGTGGTGATGGTGGTGGTGGTGATGGTGATGCTGGTGCAGGGCTGCTTGCTGCACCTTGCGTCGCTTCTTGCCGCGTCTCGTCTTCTTGTGAGCAGCTCCCGAAGCGTCCTCCTCGCAATTGGCTTCCGCCTTCTCGGGCGGCGTTGAGTCCGCCTTCCCTTCGGCCGTCACCTCCACCTTGACCTCCGGAAGCTTCTCCTCCTTGGGGATTCTCACGAAGATCGACAGATTCCGTCGTGCCCGGGCAACCAGCTCGCGATCGATGTCGATGCCGACGATGGTTTTGGGCGCCAGGTGCCTGGCCACCGTGATGGTCATGTGGCCGACGTTGCAGCCGATGTCCAGGATGTCCTTGTTCTGGAACAACTCGACGTGGCGCTGGAACACCTGCAGGCGCACGTCCCGGAACTCGTTCAGCTGCCGGAAGTCCACGTAGCGGTCGAAGTTGCCGTAGCGGTACTTCAGCCCGTCGGCCCGAAACTTGGGCAGCACCTTGAGCGGGGGAATCAGGGCCGGCTCCAGCATGAGCGTACTGGTCACTGGGGCCTGGGCTGCGCTCCCGGGCACTGCCGGTCCATCGGCCATGCTGGTGTCCACTCCGGCCAGGGAATCCTGCTCGCCGGCCGTGTGCGAGGTGGCCGCCGAGGTGGTGCTCAGCGGACTGCCCAGCCCGTGATCAGGCAGGTCGGGCGTGTCGTCCCGGGGAATCTCCACTGCAAGATCAGAGATCAGGATTCGGGTTTAAAGGGGATACTCTCTTTCGGGGATCAGGGGACTCACCTTCGATAAGGGGCAACTGCTTTGGCGGCAGCTCCTCGACGGGACTCAGCAGCTCCGACTCGCTGAAGGACGTCGACCGGCGCGTGTTGGGCTTCCTGGCTCCGCTGGGCTGCAGGATGCGCGGCGGCCGCTTCCAGGCGCCGGGTTGCGGCACCACCGGACTGACGATCTTGTCCATGGCATCGTGTCGATGGAATTTCTGCGGGAAAAGTAATCGATTCCTGTTTGAGTACCCGTTGGTTGGACTCTAAAATTTAATAGTTCTGCTTTTGCTACTGCCTGAATCTGAATACAAAACAAATTCCAATTTTTTTTCAAGTGGACTGTTCGTTCTTTAAACAGAGTCGAACTTAAAGAAGAAAAATAATTATTATTAGAACTTATGCCTTCAGACCCTCGAGTTAGTTTTGCCTTTTACATTTGTATGTACCATATGTACATAAACAAAAAGAAAAACAAGTAAACAAATACAAAGTATCTGACTGATTTGATATCAGATATTTTGCAAATATGTATAGCTTTATTTTTCCCTAAATTTTCTTTTTTTTTTAAGTTATCTAATTTTTTTTGTTTGTATTCATATTATTTTTTAATTTATAATAGTTGCTAGTTAGGTCTGCCGAATTAAATAATATACACATATGTATTTCTATTTACGTGGTATTGGGGTTTGGGAATCTGGTAGTCATTTCCAAAAACAATGTGGCAAAGCCAAAATACCGAAATCGGGAAACGGAAAACTGACAAAAGCAATCAAAACAAAAGCAGCGATTGACTTGCTGCCAAACCGCAACAACAACGGGTGCTCTCCCTCACCCTCCTCCAGCCCCTTCCACAATCCACAAACTTTCTCTCTCTGCTCCCCACTCATTAAAACCAGTTTCGTTGCCACCACGTTCCGCGTTCATACTCACCTTGCTCTTTTGCGAATTGTTGCTCTCGCTGATTTTCCTCTTCCTGCCACTGCCTCCACCTCCGCCGCTGCCCACGCTGGCAGCGCTGCTGCTGCCGAAGCTCAGTCCCGTGCCGCCGACGCCGTAGCACGTGCTCGCTAAATCCAGTCTCAGGTCTCGGCTGGCCTGCGCCCGACGTTCTGCCAGCGTCGACGCCACTGCCATTGTGGCCGACGTGGCCGAGCAGCTGAGCAGCATCTCATCTGCCGGCGGCTCAGCAGCAGCAGAAGGCGGTGCAGCCGAGGGCGCTTCATTCGAAACATTAGCCACATGTTGCTGCGGCGACGACGTCGCTGTCGGCGCTGCGGTCTGTTCCACTTGCTCCTCGGCCGCCGTTGCTGTCGCTGTCTCGGTCGGCGTAGGTGTGGGCATTTCTGCGGTCGATGTCGACGTAGACGCCGACTGCGGAGAGTGCACATGCGCCTGCTGGTGGCCCGTTTCCGCCGTTTCGCCTGTCGCCGGAGCAGCGGACTCGCTCAGCAGCAGACTGCCGCCGACGTTGACGGGCGCTGCCACCGGCGACGCCGCCAGCGAAGAGGTGGCCGTGGGCAGAGGCTCGTCGCCTAGCTCTCCCCCACCGCCGCCCTCGTCCCCTGCGTGCGAGGTGTTGTTCGAGTCGAAGCGACGCCGCTTGCGGTTCTTCCGCGTGCGGTGGTGGTGCTGCCGGTGGTGCAGCATTCCCCCGCCCCCGCCTCCGCCACGCTTCATCGGCGACGTCAGCTGCTTCTCGTACTCCATCGAGTCGACGGGATCCAGCAGGTGGAGCGGATCGTGGATGTTGGGCGGTATGATCACCTCCACCTTCGGGGGCGTGGTGATGGGCGACTGGCGGGGCGTGGTCGCCGGAGTATTGTTGCTGGACGAGGCGTTCGACGTGTTCTCGTTCTGCAGCGAGTTGAGGTTGAGCGGGTCGGAGATGTTGCCGCCCAGCAGGAACTTGGTCGGCGGCACAATCACCTCCTTGCGCAGTCGCTTCTCCGGCAGAAAGAACTTGGAGCGGCCGCAGCAGTAGTGCACCGCGTTGCCCGCCCCCACGCTGCCCGCGATGCTGCTGTTGCCGCTCAGCGAGCTGGTGTCCTTGCTGCTCTGCGCCTCCTTGCAGGACGCTGCCCCGCCCCCTGCCACTCCGCCAGCGCCCCCGGCCACTCCCGCTCCGCCCGCCGAGCTGCCGTTGCAGCCCGTCACCAGGCAGCAGGTGTGGTTCGCATTGTTCCCGGCGCACAGCACGTGATGGTGGTGACCCCTGGGAGAGAATCGAAGAAGAAGAAGAAGAAGAAAAGGACACGGATTAGAGTTGCAGATGCCAAGGACTCAACTTGAGACTTTTAACCTGATCTGAAGACCAGCTTTGAGGCATAAAAAATACTTTTATAATACAGTCGAATCCCGATAATTCGTACCCCGCTAAATCGAAAATCGCGAAAATTCGTAAAAAAAAAAATTCTGTTCCCTTGAAAAAAAATCGTTAATTCGTAAAAATTCCATACATTTTGGACCCCTCGTTAATTCGAAGTATTTGGCGCAACGCAAAGAATATTGAACCTCTTATAAATCGTAATTTTGTTTCGTAACCTCTTATAAATCGTAATGCGATGCGAAATTTTTTGTAGCACCGTTAGATTTTGCAGACAGATATGCCGCCTTTTTGTCGCTATGCATCATGAATTTGGTGTTTCTCTCGCTGTTATAATTTTGTTATTGTTTAATTTTGCTTTAATTTAAAAAACGTACAAATGAATGTACATACTTATAATTTTTGTTTAATTTTAATAAAGTTAAATATGTACATATGTAAACATGATGTGAAATGTAAAAACCCCGTTTAATCGACTCTTTCATTTTTGAGCCCCGTTAAATAGAAATCTCGATAAATTGAATTCCCATCTAATTCGTAAAAAAAAAGTCATCACCTTTGGCATTTCGAATTATCGGGACTTGACTGTATTTATTTTGGCTACTCCTTTTTATTTTAAATTGTCATGATATGCTCTGATATTTACGTATCCATTTCCACATCCCATAGAAAGCAACCAGCGAACTTAACAATAATAAAAGCAACCAGCGAATTTAACAATAATAAAAGCTTAGTTCAGAAAGTCGAAGTTGTTTTTTTTACCCTTTTGCTTATTGAATACCTAGCAGTTATAAATAGTGACAAAATCTTAATAAAATCACTCTTGACGCCAATTTTGAACTACGGATTCTTAATCATGACCGCAAAACCCTGAATATTTAAACAATATTTATGTATCTTAAAAACAAAACAATTTTACCTTTTATGAAACCACAAACTACGATCCCCTGTGAGGAAACTAAATTTTATTGAAAGACAGAAAAGTATGCATACTTCAGTGCGAAGTAAAGCTAATTAGTCACCTGATTAACCTTTTAGTAAGTGGGCTAAAGCAATAGAGACCTTTTAACAAAAGCACTCCATGATCTCCGGAAATTTAGTTGTCTCCCTTTAGAGCCCTTTTCGTGGTTTATCTTCTCCTAGTTGGTCGGAATCCCAGCCTGCCTAGTTTCGGAATCCCCTTCCGAAATCCTGCAAAATTCCAGCACTCACCTGTGCGTCAGCATCTTCTTGTAGAGCTGCATGGTTCCTCCCCCGCCGGCTCCTCCCGCGGCGGAGTTCTGCGCCAGCCGCGTATTGTGGTGGTGGTGGTGTCCACCGCCTCCCGTTCCCGCATGGTGGGCGCCACCGCCGCCGCCGCCACCGCCTCCGTGGTGGGCGTTTCCGGCGTTGCCATGATGACTGACGCCACCGGCGGCAACCTGATTCTTGTTCTGGATGTTCTGGATGTTCTCGAGATCGGCCTTGTGGGCTGCCGCCGCCCCCGTGGGCAGGAGGGGCGTGGCCGGGGCGGAGGAGCCCGCGGACTGGGCCTGGGCGCTGCTGGCGCCGACGCAGGCGCTGGCGTTGTGCTTGCCGCCGGCCTTGTGCTGCCGCTTGCCCCAGGCCTTGTTGCGGTTCTTGGGGCCCTGCTGCTGCTGCGGGGCGCGGAACTGGTGGTGCTGGGCCGCCTGCGACTTGCCGGGCAGCGGGGTGGGGGACTTGGACTTGCCGCCGGCTGCCTCCGGCTGCTTCGGATGGGGCTCCTGGCGGGGATTCTGCTCCAGGCGCAGCGCGGGCGCCATGCTGGATCTGGTTACGCGACAATCTCCGGGACTGCCGCTGAGCCGCTTTTCCATATTTCCCTAGTGGCGCCTTGGCATAGCTTAACCCTAACTGTTAAATTCTACTGGTGAGCACCTGGGCTCGGCTTTTCACAAGCCCACTTTTCCACTATCACTTAAATACACGCGTTTCGAGTGTTTCACTTCGGCTTTCACTTAATTGTCTGCACTGGAATCCGCTTTTATCACAAGGATATTCCGATACACTTTGGCCGCACTTAACGACTTTTTCCCGAGAGGCTTGCTCCTTTGTGTGTTGTTATTTGATTACGGTCGAATGTCCATCAATGTAAAAATATGTTGTGTTTGCTTTACGTTCGGGCAGCCGGACGACGGCTGGATGTTATTACTGCACTCGAAATTGCATTCTTTGGGTTAACGAGTACTTTATTTGCGTTGAAACTTCAACCGTTTTCACTTTCACTGTTAAATATTTTATTGAAATTATCCATTTTGGCGAGCACGCTTATGCAAACTGTTCACAAGCCGAGCTCCTTGGCTATCCACTCCGCTTCGCAGGATCTGCAAGAGTCGAAAGGTAAATTGGGGAAAATTAATTGTGGAATTCTAGTGCATCTCAATAAAGTAAATGGGATTAGTGTGTTCTGCCAGCAGCTTTGGCTGATTTTTCAGCACTCGAACAGAGCAGCATTTTGCATTCATTATTTGCATAGACCAAAACAGGATGGAACCTGGAGAAGTGGAGCCGTAGAACCAGCAGAGAACAAGTCAAAGCCAGCCAGCCAGCCAGCCAGCCAGCCAGGCAACCAGCCAACCAACTAACGACACAAACGAGCTTTGAAAAATTGAGTGCAAACGGAGCTGTATACCCCGATTCCGTGTCCCTCGTCCTCGTGCCCCTTGCGGCCGTGTCTAGCCCGGTATTAATATTTACATGGCAAATTGTGGCTGGAACTGAGAGGCTTCTCTCGGGGCTCCCTCCCTCCTGCTCCTGCTCCCCCTCCGCCCAGTCGGTTCCTTACCTCGTTCGTTTTGGCGGTTTTGTGGATTGCAACTAACAACCGGGGCAGACACACGAACCCCTCAATCCCCCTCTCCAACACCCCACACCCCACCCCACTCCATTCGGAGTTAACCGAAAAATACCACCAGTCGAAAACAGATTTCGAAGAGCAAAGGGAGAAGAAGGAACAAGTTGTGGAAAAAACGGAACGAAATGCAAGGGGAGTAGGTTTCCTTTGCAGTTGCAGAAGAATCGTCTGAGGGGGGTGCAGAAACGAGGACAGCAGCCACTGCCATATCAATTTCCTTCACATATTTCAAGCACGTGAATCAAGTTGCTTAAAGTGTGCCCAGATGCATACATTTCGATAGAAGATAGATAGATAGTATCCTATAGATACACAGCCACATGTGACAAGCAAAAATATACTAACTGATTCTCATTTACAAAACCAGTTTAACACAAAACAAAAACAAGACTAAATAATACCACATAAGATATTATTAAAACATAACAGTTAAAATCAACTATCTTTTAACCATTAACCATTAACCACAACTTCAAGTGCGGTTTTTGAATATGATTGTATTCTATTAAACTGACTAAATTAAACACAATGCGGCTTCGCTATTGACCCGACAGTTATAGATAGCTCTGTTGTCGCGTCAGCAGGAGATAATTAATTCCCGCTCGTTGCAGAACCACAAGCTCTGAGCTCCAGTTTTCCCTGAGGTCGTCACGAAGCCCTCGACAAAAAGGTTATCAGAAATCAGAGCAGGATCCACTTCCCACTTCCCACTCAGTCCTTTTGGATCCCTTTTCTCTTCCGACGAGCCTCGCACAAAGGCAATTTTTATTTGCATATTTTTAGGCGCGCGAATGCGAAATGGGAACACAACGCGTTGAAGGGAGGCAAACAGGCAGGCCCTGAGAAAATTTTAATTAAAATTTAAATATGCGGCTCGTTGTTGCCGTGGCAAAAGGTTGCCCCCCTCCCCTCCTTTCGCTACCGCCCCTCGAGGGGCGTGTCAGAAAACTGGGACACTGCGTAATGGAGAGAGAGCGCGCGGGCAGCCAAAACAATTGCAGGAGCCTCAAAGGTGGAGCACGGGGCACCATCGCCAGCCAGCAAGTTTCAATTTGTATTATTTTCCTTGAGCTTTTCCCGCCCAGGACGGCGGAAATTGTCAATTTTCTTAATTTTGTAAACATTTTAATGGAGAAAAGTTGTTGCCGCGGCTGTTTTTAGTTGTTTGAAAATGTGATTTGCATGTAAATAAAATTAGTTAATTTGTCCAGTCCTCATTTAAGGCAAAAAAAAAAAACTTTCTCAGCAGTGTTTAAAAATGACGAGGACAATTTTCTTAAATTCCCTCTAAGCAATTGAAGGCGCCGTCGGGAGCAGCGCAAACAACAACAACGTCAACAACAACAACAACAACTGTGGAACAGCCAAATGCTCTACGTGTCGCAGGTGTTCCAAATGGCAAATCGAGTCCTGTGGGAGTGCAACAAATTCAACGCTAAATAAGACACAGATACGCATGAGTGGGAGTACCAGTGGGGAATACACTGGGAGAAAAAAATGGGGTTTTAGATAAAGAAATAAATCAGCTGTGAATGAAACTAATCTCGAAACTGGCAGCATCACTTGTAAAAAGAACACATTTAGAGAAAAACCCAACTCCTAGCAAACTTTAACTTGATGTTGGGAAACCCAACAAATGTGTTTACATGAAAACTCGTGAAAATTTCTGTTTGTACATCCGTGGGAAGAGCATAAAGCTCAAGCAAAAACAAATAGCAAAACATTTGTCGATTGTGGGCCACAGAAGGGCAGTGAGGAGGCGGATTCAAATGCTCGCCTTGCATATGAAATATGCGTCATTATAAAGCACATTTTAACACCTATTTGGGGCTAGAAGGAGACACGGACTGCTAGTTGAGACTGGTGGAATGTTCGAAGGGAAAGACTAATTTAATGTCATGGCATTATAGGGGATTTGCATAGAATGACGATTAAATTTGTTCTTAAAGGTTTTTCTGGATGAAGCTCGTTAAAATAATCATAAGCATTGGCAAACTTAAGACCTTAAAGAGCTGTTCAATATCTCACAGTTTCCGCTTCATCCGGCGTTTTTCTTTTTCCGGATTCCTTCGAAACGGCAGTTCTTTGAAATGTCCCGGTATCCTTCGCCCCTGACACTCTGGCAGTCTGTCAACTTGTCGGCACCCACAACTGCTTACCCAATCCACTCCCCCTGGCCTCCGCCTCGTCCCCCCTTGCCAGCATTATTTTCTCCAGCGGATCCTTTATCCGCAAGGCTGCCAATGGCGTCTGTCATATGGCACAGGTGCATTAATGTGCCTTCAGCTGGCAGCTGCTCAACCCTCCACACTGCTCTTTTCTGGAGATGCTTTTCGGTGTCGGTTACGGTGGGTGGCCCGTTTTTTCCGATTTCAGTAACAGATTTTTTTAAAACTTAACTTGAAACATTTGTCCAAAACCAGGGCAAAAAACAAATTAGTTCAAGACGAACACGACTGGAAAACTAATAAGACAAAGAGACATCGAATATAAAGTAGAACTGCGCCCGAAACTAGTTCTCCGACTTCACTTTGTCAGTTTTTGGCAGTTGTTTTTGGTTGAGTTCAGTGGAAAAGCTTTTCCTATACTGCACATTTCCACGCCAACTCCACTCCGATGTGCTTCTGCTTCTTACTCGGTTTCTTTCAACCAATTCTCTTTTGCGCTGGCCCAAGTTTTTCCACAGTTCGTAGAGCAAGTAAAATTACAGTCTTTGTCAGATGCAGTTTACGGAAAATCTCTGAAAGTTCAAATCGAATTGAAGACAGCGACGAAAACAGGTAAAAGAAAAGAAGCAGAGAAGATATGTAGTTGCTCAATTGCTGATTATGACGAAGATGATAATGGCAATCGAGGCGGAGAGTCAGTTGGAGCTGCAGAAATTTAAGTCTAGTCAGAGGCCAGATAATCAATTATGTAAAAAGCCCAGCCGCAAAAGGCAAAATGCGGAACTTGCTTGTCACAGCAATAAAACAAAACGAAATGCAGTGAAAAAAAATACATAAACAAGGAGGGAAGAGAGGGAAAGGGGGTGGTCAGGCAGCAGGCTGCATAATTTTGCAAGGCCATTGACTGATTATGAGCGCCTCACTGAACGCTGATTTATGCACAAGACTGTAGGAAAAAGCCGGGGAGCGACGAATAAAATTACAATGACAAATTAACGAAAATGAGCAGGAGATATAAAAAGCGGGAGAAAGAGCAGAAACAGAAACAGAAGCAGCTAAGGCGCCTAGAAAAATGGAAATGGCCAAGTCGTAAAGGAGCGGAAAAAACGCTTTGTCAGGGTGAAAAGGGAATATAAAAAACCCTTGCGGTTCACCTGAACAAACAAAATGAAGTTTGACATAAATGTACTCTTCGGTATTAAGTTAGCCAATTAAATTTATTCTTTATCAAAATTTATTATTAAATACTTGTTTAGACGGCAAACAGCTGAGCAATCTTTCAGAATATTTTAGATTAAAATTAAATTGAAGAATAACATTACAGTTCTGTGGATAAATTTCCCGTTTTAACGGGTTTAAATGACGTCAGCTACCTTTGACGTTACGTTACGTTACGTTAGCAACACAAAGAATCCCTTCCTTAGGTACGGTATACGGTACTTCCATCAACGTCTCGCCAAAAAAGAAAATGGTCGTTTTCTACTCTTCTACTCTTCAGTACTAAGTTAGCCAATTAAATTTATTCTTTATCAAAATGTATTAATAAATACTTGTTGAAACGGCAAACAGCTGAGCAACCTTTCAGAATATTTTAGATTAAAATTAAATTGAAGAATAACATAACAGTTTTATGGATAAATTTCCCGTTTTAACGGGTTTAAATGACGTCAGCTACCTTTGACGTTACGTTACGCTTCGTTACGTTAGCAACCCAAAGAATTCCTTTCTTAGGTACAGGATACGGTACTTCCATCAACGTCTCGCCAAAAAAGGAAATGGTCGTTTTCTAGCACAAGTAGAAAGACGGACGCCAACTCAAATCAGTTTATTTAAAATCGCGTGCATCTCCCCTTCAACGTTGTTGAACTGCAAAGTTATAAGGTTATATTGTAAATATCTGCTCGATTTGGATTTCGTGGCAGTGTTAAAGAAGGTTCAATGTTGTACCTCGATGGTTTCCTAATAAAAGCAAGTAACCAAATCCATCAAGTATCCAAAATCATCAGTTCAACTTTAATCATTTTAAATGAGTATCCAGAAAGGCAAATCTAAATGTCATGAGCTTCTTAGCTCTTTTGGTTTATACTACAGGAAAAACGGATAAATTATTTTCTTACGTCTTTGCCTTCTTTTGTGCTCGCTTTCCATTCGTTAAACTCGCCCCAGCTTTTGTGTAATTTAATTGCCGAGGTCGAGGAACAGAAATGGTGTGGAGGGGTGTTCCGAGTTTTCAAAAGGGTTATACGAACCTTTTCCCGATAGCAAGGGGTTGCAGCACGTCCTTCGGCAGGACAATATTTTAAATGAATATTTGAAGAACAAATTTTAGTGATTTACATGAGAGGGGGGAAGGAGCAAATGGAATTTAGTTGATGTAAGCCAAACCTTTTTGTAACGTGCAAAAGCTTCTGCAGCCTGGCCAGAATAATTGCAACAAGTTCAGGCAACAACTCGTCGTTCACCTTCTTGGCCAACACGCGAGAGGCGTTGCGCCACCGTCGTCACTACTTGTTTACATTAAAGCGTTCACCCCGCCCTCACCCTGCTGCTCTTTAAGCTCGTCAAATGAAAAGCCCCAACAAGCCTTGGTTTCCCTCAAGTCGAAAAAGTTATCAATGCCACACGGACTGAGCTTAGTTTTCCAGACCGAATCGTGTTCACCCGCCCAGCGGAAAACTGGCGAAAGAAAAGGAAGCGAGATGGAAATGCCGAAAAACAAGTCGGGCAAAGCAAAATCCGAAATGCAAGCTAACATTATAAATATGTATGGAGTATAAATATATATGGCAATTATTTTTTGAGTGCTGGCGGGAAGAAAAGAGGACGATGATGGTGAATAGCGAAGTCAAAAATTGGATTATATTTTCCAAATGGCTTCTTTCAGTCTGAGGTTGTTTATTCTGCTGTTTTTTGGAAGTTTTGAAACTTTTTATGGAAACAAGTGCAGGGAATGTTTTTCTGGATGTTTTGAATTGCCAAATCAAGCATTAATAATTTAATTCAAGTGACAGAAGGTAGTTATATAAGAGAAATGATAAATACGTTTAACTACTCCAAACAAAATCGAAATTTTTAATGTTGCGATTTTTCTATTTGCCTTTTAGTATAATTTTTAGTTCCTCTTTCAGGTTATCTAGTTGGTTTGTTTCTTGTTTTTCCTATTACTTTTTTAGTTCTTGTTGTGCACTGCCCGTTTTGCTGCTATTGCTTCTTCAGCTTTTTGTTTGATTTATTTTTGTTGCTTTTCGAGGCCAACAGCGGGCAAACATGCCACGTACTATCTTCTTTTCAATGCATCGAAAGCGACGTTGACTAGTCAACTTTTCAATGTTCGCCGGCTGACTCGAATGTGTGCGTACTTTGCCTGTTTTTATTTTTCTTTTAACAGTTTTCGGCTCTGCTCTTTGTAGTTTTTCATTATTGCAATTCAAAGAGTAAAATCATTTTTATCTTCCTACTTTTGACAGCTTCTAAGGATGAAGTTTACATCTATTAAAGTGGAATTGTAATATAACTTTAGGATAACAATTTGGGTCGTGGTAGTATTCGTTATGCGGTAAGGTTATTTGATTGCCCTGATATTATCAATAAAATATTTATTTGGTTTTAATCCTTATGCTACAACATATTTTTATTTTATTGTTATACAAACACGAACTTGAAAATAAGTTTTGAAAGAGAATTACAAAGTAAAATAGGTATTAGTTTTCACAACGGTAAAATGTACTTTTTTTTGCTGTTATACTTCTGTGTTAAAAGTTAAACGGGGCTAGCCGAGTTGAGCAGAAAATTGAAAAAAATTGTCCGAGTTGAGCAGAAACGATTTTTGGACATAAAAAATGAACATCCGAGTTGAGCAGAAACGATTTTTGAACATAAAAAATGAACGTCCGAGTTGAGCATAAAACCGATAACGGTAAAAAAAAAACATCCGAGTTGGGCAAAATCAATGTCAGAGATGCGTCAAAATCATTACTTATTCATATAATTATTACATATTTATTATTCATTTATTTGCAAATAATTATTACTTAATAATCATATATCATATATGATTATTAAGTAATTTTTCTAAAAAAAAACTAAATTAAAAACTGAAAAAATAACCTTTTTTTTGAGAAAAATTACTTAACAATCATATAGCATATGTATCAATGCAAAAGTGCGCGCGCACTTTTGCATTGATACATATGCTATATGATTATTAAGTAATTTTTCAAAAAAAAAAAACTAAACTGAAAACTGAAAAAAGAACCATTTTTTTGAAAAATTAAATTATTTAATTAATAATGATTTTGTGGCATCTCTGACATTGGTTTTTTATGTGGAAAAGGCGTTCATGCGCAACTCGGATGTTTATATTTTTTTTTTACCGTAATCGGTCTTCTGCTCAACTCGGACGTTCTTTTTTTATGTCCAAAAATCGTTTCTGCTCAACTCGGAATTTTTTTTTTTACCGTAATCGGCTTTCTGCTCAACTCGGTATCGCCCAGTTAAACGTTTAATCACAGTACTATCAACTTAATAATTTAAAATAGCACACTTCATTAGGGTATGTAACTTATTGAAGTCTAACGCTTGAGTTTCTTCTTTCTTGATATAAATTTACTCGATATGAAAAGCAGAAACCAGTTCGGCCAAATCCCATTGTTGTGCACATACATTCGCTTTTCTATTTGTGTGCTTGACTTGGGGCTGAAGGTCAAATTGAAAATTGTTTTCCCCCAGCACAGATTTTCTCTCCCTTTCTGTTTTCCTTGGCGCTTCCCTTCTGCTTAACTGAGTTCCGAGGTGCTTATAATGACTGCAGAAAGACATGGAAGTGGGTTGCAAAGCCAAATAAGTGGAAAACAAGCACAAAGAATCGTTTGGTAAAAAAAAAACATAGAAAAGAACTGAAAATCGCATATGTAATTGTCTGACTTTCCACGAAAGGATAAACAATCCAACTTTTTCGTTACGCCAATAGTTTGATTTACGATTTCCCTGAGGTTAAAGATGTATTTGAATTTGAATGTATTTAAAACTAAAATTAAATAAATTCAAATTCCTGCATATGGCAAAAAATATATTTTGTATTGCCAAATGACAACAATAAAATCTCAATCACAAATGGATTCCAATAAACACCAACAATTTGAATATGTTCAACAATATGTTGAAATGCCTATATTTTTTGCCCTGCTTTAGCACAACTACAAGGCGGTTAGCATGCCAATTTTTAGCGCAAATAAATGCGAGAAATGAAAAAAATGTGACAAATAAACAAAACAAAGAGTGGAACTGCGAAAAGAGGGGGTGCGAAAAAGGAAAAATACATATTAAATACAACGCTCAATTGTGTCAACAACGGCAAGTACATTTGTTGGCCGCAAATGCTGTGTTCTATTCTTCCCTCCCCTCCCTTACTCCTGCTTATGTTGCTGCCCCCAGCCACCACCCACCGCCCATCAACCACCCACCACCACCCACCGCCCACTGACCCCCCTTTCTGCAGACTGTCTGGACACGTTTCACAAACAAATGAATTCGTTAAAATTTATAGTGCACATGCAAATTGCACAGAAAAACGATTGCGGACCGAGTGATGGTTGGTTGGGGCGAAAATGGCATGGTTCAATTTTCGGGGCAAAATGGAAACCAAATTGAAATCGTTGAAAATGCAGGTACTGATATTAGCGATAAACGGCATGAATGCCAAATCGATGGACGGATGCGGAGACACCCGAGCACAAAACACTAGAATCAGAACCGCATGAGCAGGCCAATTGTTGTTCACGCTCTATTAAATGTGGTCTCCGCGAGGATGGGTGGTTGTACATCGGAGAAGTCGGCTACGAAAGGCAGAGCAACAGGGAACTCAACAGATCCACATTTCTAGGGCCACTCAAGAATGGAAATGGAAACGGAGAACCGCTCTGTGCACATTCGTCATGAAAACTAAGTTCGCCAAAACCTTTAGCGTAGCTTGCTCTTAGCGGAAATGAATCGTTTACCCTTTCAGCTAAGTCTTGCCGATATTCTAAAGATAATTTTATACAATAAATTCCGATTAGCGCACAGTATCTGCAGCAATAGGTGAAGAAGCACCTTTGCATTCGGCTTGAGCTGAATGAATTAATTTATTAAAATCCTCGCTCATACCTTTAAAGAGGCAACTTGTCCCACCCAGACACGTGATTGGGGTCAACGATTTGCAACAGCATCTGACTTATCTCGAAACGTGTCAGGAGATGACTACAAGGCTCTCGCGATATTTTGCACCTGCAAATCAATTTGGCCAATTAACTTTAGTTACCATAAATCTGTTATGAACTCAGTCTGCCGAACTGAAGCCAATGAACAAAGGGAGGCGGACTGGGGGCGGGAGATAGAAGTGGAAGTAGACAGAGCAGTTATCCAACCAGGAGGACGAGCTGTAACCCCATTTATTTTACTTCTATTTGGCCCTTTACTTTTGGCCTCTTTCGATTGTTCGGGCTTTTATCAACGTTGCCGCATCTGCGCTCCGTTGGTTCTGACTCTTTCAATTTATTGCTCACTTTTTCTGTTTTCGGGCATAAATTTTACCGCCTTTTGTTTTTATTATTTATGCTGCTGCTGTTCGCTTGCCTTTTTCGATTGGGGGTTTGTTTTTGTGTGAAGGTCGCGCCGCTGAAACTGCCACAACAAATACCCGACCCGCTCATCACTCCCCTTACAAATTAATTTCAAGATGAGAGGTGCATAAATTATAATGGATTGGTTTACCTTTCGCTTATTGCTTTGCGATTTATTGATTCAGTATTGTACGCAATTAATCAAATGGCACAAATCTTGTAATAACTTAAAAGGGATCAATAATGCTGAGGCAACGATGAATAATCGACAGGATGAAATGCATGAAACAGGTCTTATTTAACCGGTAACCAAATTAGGAAGCATTTTCAAAACATTGCGATATTTAAAAGTTACATCCATTAAAATATAAATGTAGTATACTTTAACAATCAGCCGGACTATTTAGCATTGTGTTTTATTAAACATTTATTTTAAACTCGGACATGTTTTGCATTTGGCATAAATCATACTTGTAGGGTTATGCCATATACTGATGTGAATCTATTAACAAGTATTTTATAGTCAAGGAACTCGACTATAGATTTTGTATGTTGTATGTTTTTGATAGTCTTTCAAACAATTGATGTCAATAGGGTGTACAGTGTACACCAGGGGTTTGAAAAGTTTTAATCAACCCGAGTGACTCACACGAGTGTGCATTTGTTTCCTTGGTGCGCACATCTTAATTGATGATGCCAAGGATACACAGTTTAGATGGGAGCGGAGAGTGGAGAGCGGACAGCTCAAGGCTGCCGGACGGACACGCAAAGGCAAGCAAACACACTGCGTATGCCGGGATGGAAGGTGGTATTTTTCTAGCCTCCCATCGGAGACTCCACTTCTCGCATCTCGATTTCACATACGTTCCACTTAATCTCCCCGCCACCAGTGGCATCTCACGTTCTGTCATTTTGTGTGCGGCTGAAACGATATCTCTGACAACTTTAACACCTCGGTGAACTTTAACCTCACCGACATATTTCCCAACATAACGGAGAGTTTTAATTAACCTCGAAGCGAGGCATATAACAAATCTTTGCTGTCTCCTACGTGAGTGTTTCCTGTATCCTCTAGCTGCTTTGAATTAAATTTTAAGCGGTCGACACATTGAGATATAAGAAACATTGAGATATAAGAAAGAACTAATTGAATTCAAAATATTAAAGAGTTAGAAATTGGTAAAGAACATTACTATTCCTTTCCTGTTAAAATAGCCAGGATTGTTGTTTCGGCTGCCATGTGAAATATCCGCAATGAAAAACTCAAAACTGTTGAAGCTTTTGAACTTTTTTCAAGAGCTCAGTAAATCCCGAAATGCGCTTAACTCTTTGTGTTTCGTAAAGAGGGAGAAACAAATTGGGGGGTTCGAACTGGGGACTCGTCTCGTGGGTGGAATGCTAATGCGAAGCACACGCCATTTGGCGCTTTGTATTTTGTCGGCGACGCCATTTTGCATTGACCTTCGTGGTGGCACCACTGAAAAGATGCGGTTTGGGTAATGTGACCCAGAATGCAGCTTTTAAAAGCAGAGAAGAGATGCCTTAATGGAAAGTCAAAAGTATTTGATGGTCGTTTTCGACTCTTGGTTTACAATCAAATTCGGTGGCAGCGTTTGTAATTTTGTATGTCACAACTAACAGACATAACAAAACAAAAATTGAGATACCGGATTTTCATAACTCAAATAAAATGCATGTACTAGATAAATACGTGAGTAATTTCGCATTGAAAAAGCACAATATTGCATAATAATTAATTTAGATTTTGAAGCGAAGCCAAGCATTTCTTAAACCTGAACATTTTATTTCAAATTTGCTGTTCCTTGATACCAAAATTTAAACTTTAAAAATTACAATTCAATGTTACACAGAATAATAACATCTCCACTATTTCAGTTGTTTTTCAACTTGATTTGATGATCCTGTCTGTAGACATTTCACAATACAATTTTAAAAGCCATGGAAAGCCAAGAAATGGGATTGAGTGCAACCTAGTATAATTAAAACATTAGTAATTTCAAAATTTAGTTTCTGAACATGTTAGCTTTGGTTGCTTCTTCTTCCTTGTGACTCCCGCAGAGTGCAATTTCCCAAACACAAGAGGAGAACAGAAACGACCGGTGCTAGCTGTGCCTAATCCCCGCTAGCTTTCAGGTTAACCGATCATGAGGCCGCATCCCAGCCGGAAGCTGTTCTTGAGGTGGTTCATGCGACCGCTGATGGCCAACGAGAAGGGCAGCGGCTGCAGCCGCTTCTCTAGGACGCCGGCAATGTGCCAGTTGGAGTCGAGGCTGCCGCGGAAGACCAGGTCCGCCTTGGGAAGGTCCACCTGGTAGGCCACCGTGGCCGTGGACTCCTGCAGGCGCAGATTCGTCTCCACCTCGACTCCGATCTGCAGCTGGTCACTGGCCTTCTGGTAGTAGCTGAGGTGGAAGCCACCAGGTCCCAGAGTGCACGCCCACACGGAATCCGCGACGGCGTAGCGTCCCACCGCCGATAGCACAGCCACTTGGCGACCGGGCACATTGGGTCCGTACTGGTAGGCCAGCTCCGAGCCGAGGGCCAGTCTCTGGGTGACCGCCTGCAGGTACTGGCACACAATCACGCCGGAGCCCGTCAGGATGCCCGGGTTGCCCATCGTCAGGGACAAGGTGTAGTCCTTGCCGCGGTAGTCGCCCGTCAGCTGGGTGGCCACCAGCTTCGAGTCCTGGAACTGCGCGGCGAACTTGCACCTCAGACGAGGAGTGAACTGGTGGATCACGTTGGCGTTCATGTTGCCCATCGGATCGATCTCCCCCAGGAGGACGGGGAACGCCTCGTTCGGGCCGAACTGCTTGGTGCCTACGTAGGTGGCTCCGAAGCGGTAGCCACTGGCCGCCGCCGCGTTCATGTTGATGGTGTGCGTCACCTGGAAGTGGTTGCTCAGTCCCTTGTTGAGCATGATCTTGGCGCCCTCGAAGGTGTTCGCCTGGATGTCGCGGCAGCGGCTGTGCAGCTCCTCCACTGTTCCGGGATTGGTCAGCTCCGTTTTGCGGGCCTCCGTCTCCATCTCCTGCACCAGCTGCTGCGGCATTCCGGCGGGAGGAGGGGTGGGGGCGTCCGGCAAGCGCAAGCCTGCGGACACGTTGCCGCGACCACGGGAGGAGTCCACGCCTGCGGTTGACGCCATCACGTTCCCCATTGTTGAACGGGTAGGATTTGAGTGCGATTAACAATTTTTGAAGCTGTACCTTTCGAAATCTGTTTCTGTTTCGGCGTTGTGTTGGCAATAATCGAACATCAAAATAAGAATAAAACCCAGAACTACATATGTGCTTGCCAAGTATCAAAGTTAGACTGTAAGCTCCACGATAAGTATTGTCAAATTTCAACGATAAAATAATTGAATGCCCTGCTTGACTTAAGGAATTTAAATTGAAACTTATCTAAGTGGTTAGGTTTGTCCCAACTGCAAATACCTTTTCTTTCTCGGACCTTTCTTTTTGCCAATCAAGGCTTAGTTCTCCTCCTTAAGCAACCTTCCTTGGCAGTGACTCATAACTTAGGCAGACAAAAACTATTACCACAGCAGCAAGCCACGAAAAGTAAGGCAATGACTGTGACTCCTTTCAGTTGGTTAACTCGACGCACAAAAAAACTAAAATTAGACATGAGAAATCGCATTGAGGAAAACCACTGTTATCCATAAATCATGACCGTAATTCCATTTCTCATGTGGACAATTGCATTATATGGATAGCGGTGTCATCAAATACTTATCAAGGGTTGTTTATCATCGCTGGTTATGAGTTGGGCTTATGCTTAAGGCTAGTACAGATGTTGGTTTCGGCTTTCTTCATATATTTAATACCTTGACTAAGGCGAGAAAAGGTAACCCGAACGAATGGTAGGACTGCTTGCAATACATCCTCGAGAACCCCTGGCTAACTTTTGTTTTAAAGCCCGGCTAGCTTTGTTTCTTCAAGAGTAAAACCACAATATGCTGAAAATAAAAACAAGTAACAGCAGGCGCAAACCGCAGGCCACAATTAACACTACATTTTCCTATGTAAGCTTCGAATGTACTATACGAGAATACCTGCACACAAAGGCAAACACTTTTTCACTCTCCGGAATTTTGTGGTTCTAAACATAGAGAACGAGACGAAATGGACATGTGAAAGAAACATGTTTGGCCAATCGTCATTCCGGCTGTCGTTAACATGGAGGAGTGGTTTTTGCCAGACGTTTAAGGTTGAAATCTAAAATATCGGTCCCCGTTGGACATTTACAAAACGAACAAATTTGCCGCATGTAGCTTTAAGCGGTGGATTGGCTCAATTTCTCTCGTACTTTAAGTTGACCCCAAGTCTCTTTCCCTCTCGATTCACAACACGTGCACTATTAATTTGGCCCATTTCACTAACCGAACATATTAAGTGCACGCGCTCTTCGGAAAGGAAGGCCGCCGAGCGGAAGGAAAAGCTGTCGATAGGCTGAGGGTGGTGAATAAAGGCAGCGCTCATTAACTGCACGCCACTGGAATGGGCTGATTTTCCCCTCCCTCTCCTGATTTTAAAAGGTTGCTTCCTTAAAATAAGAAGAGCTTTTCCCCAACAGCCCTCTCCATCGGCCATATTTATGTTCACTTGAATTTATTGCCTTTTGTGGAACAGCGAGAATTTCATTGGGGCAATAAAACCGGGTATTGATAACCAGAGTTCTTTAGAGGACCACATTCGGCAAAAGATTGTCAGAGGTTTTGACTTTTTTCTATAAAAAAAAATCGCAAAGTAATGTTTTTCCTGAGTTTTAAAGTAGTTGCGTTTAAGAACTTAAGAAATGCAATTTTGAAGTGTTTGTAGGTTTTAGACAGAAAATGCAAGGGTTAAAGCGTGCCAAGTGTTTATATTCAGTTTAATGTTGATGCTCCCTGCCCTTTCAACGCGTGACCAATTTTGCTTGTAGTCGCAACCCGAAATCCCCGAAACTTTCGGATCATCATCACCCGAAACATACATACGCACATCCAGAATCGTTAACATAACTTTCAGCTACTTATAGCGAAATCCGCTTAAAGTGACTGTAACAGCAAGGCGTAGAGAAGTACGGTCGGAGCAACACATACTATACTACAAACTGTAGTATACGCCTATCCAGCCCAAGACGCCTCCTTCTGGCCCACTCATATACCACAGACTTAATACACTTTTGGCCCAGAATCGGGGAAGCAAATGTCGAGCAACTTTATTTTCTCACTAACACAGTAAGCCAACTTCATCTGCACCCGCACCAGCCCAAACGCATATAAAAAAGCTCATTGACTTGAAGATACAACACAACTTTGCTACAAGTTTCGACTAGCGGGGGACTGGGATGGAGGAGGAGGGCCAAGGAGTCACTCGGGGGAAGGGGCAGGAAAACTTGCCAACAAAATATTGCCGACGACATCCGCTTTCCGTTTGGAGACGCCGCGCATCGCTGTTGGTTGCGTGTCAGAAGCCAAAGGCGTCCTGGGACCGTTACAAAAGCTAATAAACGCACACCAACTACACACAAACAAGCACTTACAAAAATTATAGGACATTACAGAAAAGGGAGCACTATGTACAAATATTAAAGAGGAAATGACAAAACCTTTGACTACGAAATTCCCGATCCAAAAAATGCTAATTCTCTTTTTAAGGAATTGAACAAATCTAAACAAAATCAATTTACATATATGAAATTGATAAATATTTAGTGTGACATACCTGTCGCTATTTCTTGACCGTTGATTACTGTAAATAAATAAAATAAGTATTGTTATTTCATATAATAAATATATATATGTAATACATTTTTAGCATACACCTACATAAATAATTATGTATTGGCTTTATTATTGCTCTACCATTATCAATAAAAATATTATCTGAGAAGTTTTTGTTTCTCGCAGGGTTACTTTTAGCTAATCTTAATTTGAACATTTCGTAAGATTTGAATTTTGTATTCCATTTCTTAAAGTTTTAGAGGTTTGTTTTCAGTGCATAGCTAGTGCTCGCTTGGGTCGCAGAACACACACTCATTGTGTTTCATTTGCGAGCGTCACATTGAATGCAAATGGCGCAAATTCAAATTACAAACCAACAATTTCCGCAAAATATGGCTGGCTTTGCTGCTGAATTTAACGCCCTGCCCGCTTCTTAGACCCAAACAAACCTGTCGCATCTCCTGCCTTCACTAAAACATCCAACCGAGCCCATTGTTTTCCCTCATGTACAGTTAATTGCATATTTTATGAACGCGTCCGTTTAAACAGGAATGGAAGGATTTGCAATGTTTGTTATCCTATTTAACCTGGCCCTTCTACTGTTTAAATTCAATTTCACATTTTATTGGCTTTCAAAACGACCCTTCTCTCTTCACTTTTAACGGTAGAAAACAACGATGGATAACAAGTAAAATTCCCCTGAAATTTGAGTCTAATTTACCTTAATACAAAAGTGGGCTTTGGTTAAGGTAAACGATCGTATGATTTCGCTGTTGGGTTAATTTCTTAATGATGTTTAGCAAGAATGCATTTAAGATTGAAAAAAATGTAATATGTGTATACATTTTCCTATATGCTATCCCCATATCTTTCTGTTGTCGCTGCTCCAACTTGAACCACACACACTTTATCTAAGGCAAGAGGGTGGAGGCATAAGAGTCGGAAGATATACAAATCCATAAATGGTATTTCATTATTAAATACATTCACAAAATCGCTTCTCCGCACTTGACGCACTCTCTGGCTTTCCCAGTGTAAACTTAATCAATGAAACATTTTTTTTTCAGGACACATTCCTAAAACTTGCAATATTCCCTGTTAGTTTGGATAAGCAGCGTAACGTTTTAAACAAATTTTTACATAATCTGTTTTTGTTTTTTGCAAGTTTGCTACACAGGTTAGAGTTGAATAACAATATTTTTGTTAAGTCTTGTTGCACACGCAACAGAAATATCTTAGTTAAATAAAAAATCTTAATACGAATTAGGCTAGAGTTTGACTACGCCTTTATCTGTTAAACAACTCCAATTCAACATTCCTTCGCAGCACAGCGAGCGTAGCCATAGAAAGAACTGAGCAAATGGAGAGGAAATTTCTCTTCTCCATTTTCGTACTAAAAAGCCGACCTCAAAATTTGCATGGATCCGACATGCTTAGATTGGCCTGCCTGGAGAAACGAGAAGATGAGTCTGCCTGTTAGCGTTGTTGTTGTTGCTGTTGTTGTGTGTTACACAATATTACGAATAGGCCGGCTGTAAACAATGGATGTGCCTGCCTCCCGACATAAATGTAATGCATATTGAGGCGCACTTTGGAAAGGGAAAAGGATGAAAACCCAGAACCAAGCCAAAAAATCCAGCAAAAACGAACGGGGACAGAGCGTCTAGCGCTTTGACTGTGCCAATTTTCGGAGCGTCGGACGTTCATTACTTTTCTGATGGTTGAAGGGCAACAGAATTTTGTTGGTTCTCTCCCCCTGTTTTTTACCCAGTAACAGCCGAATAAAAGACTGGGTATGTGAAACTTTTAATAATGTAGGTACTGAAAAAGTTATAAACAATCTTGTTTTGCAAATTACATATGAGTCCCTTTATCTTTCAACTGCGTGTATATATAAAATACATATGTATATTACATATAATGTATATATGTATAATATATGTACTGGGTATCTTGCAGTCGAGTCAAAAATTGATGTTGGTTCTCTTTCCAGTTCTCTAGGCAGCCACACAGAGCCACACACAGTTGTTATGGAAAATAAATTGGTTGAGCTTATTTGGTGCACAGGTTTCTCTGATGGGAACGAAATATGACAAGGACCTCAACCGCCAACCGGAGGGCGCTTTTAAAGAAGTAGACGGATGAATGTATTGAAGGAGACCCAGACCTGCGCTGGCTGAGTTTTAATATTTAAACAGGATTTGTTTATGTTAAAAAAAGTCTTTAGGTAAAATAATTTAGGGCAGCCGTTAGAACGATAACCAATTCCATGAACTGTCTCATGCTGTATTATTCTATAACAAAATGTATACTGTCAGATCCCGAAAAAAAATGAATAATTTACTTAACGAGAAAGACATAAGTCGTTAGTATTTTGCGATAATCTTGTTTTTTAGCTGTTAGCAAAGTGCCCTGTTTTTATAGTGCCCTTTTGTATGTTTCAATTGCAGAACCAAAATTCTATTTTGTTTATTTCTTCACATTTTTGATTCCTAGCACTCTTCTGTTGTTTCACTTCCTCAACAGAAAGAGTTTTTTAGATAAAATTTTCCTGCATAAATTGCACTTGCTTTTTGAATATTTTGGCACCCAACACACATTCTGAGGCCTTCATTTAAACAAGAGCTTTTAAAATCGATATTTGTATGCCGAGGAGAGTGTGAGAGTCGGAATTTGGAATGATAAGCCCGTTGAGACCGCATGAACCCGCACGTACACTCACATTATATATAATGTTATTATGTACACACTATATATACACACTCACACACTGGTCTCTATAAAATACTCTAAATCGGCCGATTAAGGGGCACAACTAGTGTGACATTTCAAAAAAATCTTTTTTTTTTTTTCTTTCATATTTCGGTAGATTAAACCTTTAAAAATAACATATTAAAATTTCAAATCGATATCTTAAATAGTTTTTGAGTTATAGCAATTTTAAGAGCAGCCGCTCGTATAGCAGTGAATACGATCAATTTATCTTTAAACGCGTTTTTCTCGAAACTGCATTTTCCGAATTTGCTGCAGTGATAACTCAAAAACTAATGATCCGATCACTGTCAAATTTTTTTTAGATGTTCTATATATAGTCCTCCCTACAATGACCTATCGGTTTTTTGATCCGATCAAAAATCGAATTTTGGCAGGCCAAAAACGACCAAAATTTTGGGAAAAATTCGATTTTTTTTTTAAAACGCCGCCATTTTGTTAATTTTTGATATTTTTTTTTTATTGTAGGTCATTGTATGGACAATATCATCTAGTTTAAAGAGAATTTTTCATTTTTTGATTTCATCCACGGAGAAGGCCGGAATCACTGCAGCAGTTGGGGCACTTTTTTTTTTTTAGCGCCGTTGGAGATCGGCTCTAGCTTAAAAAATATTTAATTTTTTTCTTAAAAAATTTTACTGTATATTCTTCAAACATGTATAAATATATTCTGAAAATTTGAAAAGAATTGATCAAGTAGTTTTTTTTATAAAAATTCCCAAAAATCACCATTTTTTTAGGCCGTCACACTAGTTGTGCCCCTTAACCATTTCAAAACTAAAACTGAACCAAATCACTGTGGTAAGCTTCTTCTCTTTCAACTATTTCCGTTGCATGGTATTACCATCTCCGAGTAATACATAATCACATAATAACTTAATAAATTGACTAATTTTTTATCTATTATCGATATATTATTCGATCTTTCCTACCGCAGCTACATATATGATAGAGTTATCCGATTTTGATAAAATTTAATCCGAAACTCAAAAGTAGTTAGAAAACGCCATCTGGAAGAAATCAAGACGATCTGATCAAAAAAAAACGGCGTAAGAATTTTGTATTTCTTTCTCTCGGGTGGGAGCTATCCGATATAGTCGGCCGATCCGGTCCATTCCGACTTATATATTGAGTGCAATAACTACACAACTTTTGGGAAAAATAAAAAACATTACGCTTATAAGAAGCAACCCTAAGCAAAGAGTACCTTTTAATTTATTTTCAAACGAGAACGGTAAAATTGTGAAAATTAAATAGTACCAACTGCTAATTGTTATTACAACATTTTAAAATGGTTAGCCACGTTGATGAAATGGCAAATTTAAAAGTTGCTTGTCCGCAACATTAAAATCTGAAACACCATATTTGCCACATAGTCAAATAGCAAACCCTTTTTAAAATGTTGTAACTGCAATTAGAGAATTAATTTTAATTCGGTTAACATTTATGATAAATCATGTTTTAGTATCTGTACGGAAAGAACAGCAAACACGGTGATTAGGCATTAAGTGTGCACATCCCAACAAATATGACAAATTATGCTCAATATTATCGTTTTAGATGTACAGATATCCCTTTTCGACTAATTGGAACTTTTAGAGCTCAAGAAGCTCTAACTCTGCCCACTCAGCAGAGTTATGCAAAAACCTCTCATAAATCTTATTGTCTCGAATTCCGTGTTTTGAGAATTTCCTTTTTCTATCGCTGGAAAAGTTGTTCTTTCTCAACCAGACTTCTGCTTTTAATGCTCCTTTTTCGTAGATACTTTTTTTTTTTTTGTTTAATTGACTTGAAAACCAGTTTTATTTGTTTGCAGGCAGAAAAAAAGGCTGCGCAACAGCAACAAGCATTAAAAAGCAAATATAAATTGTGTGCTGCCCAAGTTGGCTCTTGGTTTCGGTTTTGGCTTTACTTTGGTTCTCTTGTCCAGATTTATACCCTCGCAAAAAGTTATTACAATTTCAATGTGAAAAGTTTGATTTGTTTTTTAATACGAAAGACAATCTGCTACTCGCAACTCTACAATTCAATCAATATCTATTTTCTTAGTAAGCAAACGATATCTGATTTCAAGGGTAAGAAAGCTTCGATAAAGTTTAGCGTTCCTTCTTTCAGTTACCTCTTTTTACTCAACTAACACACAAACGAGAGAAGCTTGCGCTCTTTTTTTTCTTATCATAATGCGATTATTTTTGGGCTGCCCGGCGCGTATAAAAGTATAGAAACTTTACGCCATAGCATCCGACTGTTCGAGAGTGTGTCTGATTTCCAGACCAATGTGGGTATATGCGGCTGGAGAGCTCAAAGCTAGAGGAGCTTTAAACTCGTTATTGCCTCCGCCGCTAAGCAGCTTGGTGTGCATCTCTTTCGCGCTCCCTCTCCCAGCATCGCACAGTCCCTTTGTGTTAACCATTGAGTGTCTGATTTTTCGGGATAACTTAGTTTGGTCCCATTAAAGTTCCCTTTAATTAAACATAGACTGGTTCTACCTCATTATGGATGGCCATCCATTCATTATGCTTAAAGTTGAACGAGTTTTTGTGATACGTTAAATTTTAAAATTTGGACCATTAAGACTTAAATTTTAAACAATGTACTGGCTCAGAAGAAATATAAAAAATTAAAATTTAAAAAAATTGAATAATAAAAATAAATACCTTACAAAACTTAAATTATTTCGATTAAAATACCAAATCAAAAGAGAAATTTTATACAAAACGTAAAATAAACCTTTTTATAGCTTCTCAGTGCCTTAAACTCAAGTAAAGAATCATCTAGTGCCGTTTAATTGTTCATACTGCTCATACCACATTAATAATTAGGCCAAACATTTTATTTTGCTTTGACTATTTTCGATCTAAGAATTGCTCTTTATTTTCTCTTTCTCTATTTTGTTCTAGTCGGTCCTCCGTTTTGTTGCACACACAAGCAGCAAGCTTGCGTCAAATGCGCTTGCCTTGTCTAATTTATGCAAATTTAATTGCCGCCAGACATTTTAATGAAATTGAAACATGCCAAGCGGTACGTCGGTGGAGGGCCTTCTGCATGGGGGCGTTGCTGGTTGGTAATTTTTTGTATAACTTAAGATACTGGGCAGATTGCTAACTTATTGAGGTCAGTACGATATTCACATTTTGCTGTGTTTTCCATTGAACGTTCGATTATCGTGGTAAGCGGTTTAAAGGCTAGTTAATTTCCCAAATCTTTACTATAATTTGTGAAATTAAGTGATTATTTTCGCCACATAATTTGGGGGAGCCGCAATTGAAATTCCCAAGTTAAACAGTATATCATGACTGCATTTTTTTTAAGCATAATTACTTATACTTATTAAATACCGTTTATGATATCTGAAGAGGAAGCTGTTTAAACGCTTTAATTTCGTTGCCTTAATTATTTTCCCGCACCTCTGTCCGCTATTGATAAATATTTCTTGCTGTTATTTATAGGATTTCCTTTTATTTTGGTTGCTTTTTTTTTTTTTTTTTTTTTGCTTGTTTGCCCCGTTCATTCGCCGCTCGTTTCATTCCACTTAGTTTTATTTCTCGCACAGTGGTTCGTTGTTTTGCAAAACAAGCAAGCATGGAAGAACATATGCTTTTTCTTGAATGTATACCACTCTCGTCCCACTGTCCGCTCTCTGCGTGCAAATGTCGCCAATGTCGCTGTTGTTGCTTTCGTTGCAAAAGCGAATCAGAAGAAGAGACGGCTCGCTAAAAATCTTTAATTGTTGTTGTTGTGCGCTATTTAAACTCGCGCACAGACACTAAAGTCACTCACACACATGAGAACACTAGACTGCAATTTTGACACTTGCACCCGGGGAAAGAAGGAGGCAGGAAATCTCTTCAATTTAGCAATACTTACGAATTTGGAACGTTTTTAATTAACCAAACTTAAATTTTATGTTTATTTATATTGTCTATTTCTCCGGGATTAGTCACTTGGTTACGCACGACCAATTTTCTGCGCTCTATTGTTTTGCCGTCGGTATTTTCTCACTTCCACTGTGGGCAGCTGCTGCTCTAACGCGTTTTTTTTATTTTTTTGCTCTGTCTCTGATACGTTCGCTCGCCTACGATCCGACTCCGTTCATGTTTTTTTTAAAATGGAACGTTTCACTGCCAAGGCGTTGCGCCGTGGTTGGCTTGGAACGATGTGAAACAGGAACGGAACGCTGCACAGTGAGGCGGAACGCAAAAGTAAGTGGCTAAAAACCAAAAAAGGTGTATTTACCGCGGAGATGTGACTATACAAGACAAAAAATAACTTAATAATTTTTATTAAACAACTTAAAGCAAGAACGCTATGGTGAGATTTTATTCACATACTCATGAACTAATTGGGCAAAAGAAATCGAAATTATTACAAGGCAAGGCAAAACCAAAACTAGTCCCAGACCCACAGTGCAGCGGAATGACGGAACCACTGGTCGGTTGGTTCTTTTATCATTCGTTCGTCCCACTCGCCCGTCTGTCACACTCGCTCTCTCACTGACCGACTGACTCACTGTCTCTCACGCTCTGCGCCGAATGAATTTAACAAACAGTGAGAGAAAAGTTTGTGTGTGTGTGTATTGCGCCATCGCTGTCCGCCTGGCTATCGGTGTGTGTGTCCTCTCTGAGCACATTTCGTTTGTTTACAGTTTTTCGTTTTTGCACTCCGTATTCACAAAGCGGTAGGGTATATACATATTTACCATATTTAAACCGATTAATTGGGGAAAGGTTGTATTTAATTTGTTTTTCGTATTTTAATTTTTAGCGCCGTTTCTTCTCAAACAAAGTACATATTCATTGTATTTTTATATGTATCCATATGTTAAATGTTTGAGTATACATATGGTACATTTCCATTTTATTTATTTTATATGCTTTGGTGTGAAAGTGTTTAAAATTATGTGAATATAGGGTATACAGAAGTCGTATCTCGAAACATAATTAAAATGTGTTGCCCGATGGGGTCTTTTGCTTTTTCTTTTGGGTTTCTGTTTTTCATTGCGTTTGATTGTTTTAAATTGAGATTTGTGTGCCAAAAGCGACGGTGCAGCGTAGTGACGGTTGTCATCTTCTCGTTTTGTTGTTGCTGCCTAAGTGTGTGCAACATATGAACATTTTTATAACAAATTATGGCCAACGCAGAAAATCTCAAAATTCTGTGCATATGCATATAAATATTTATGTATGTAAAATGATGCTGGGACTACGAACTTCTTACAAGTGTGGAATACAACATTTTTACTAGTAATTGTCTTAGGCCGGGTGCCACCTAAAAGAAATAACATACTTCGGTAACTGATTTTTGCACGGTGGAGTTCTAATGGTGGAAAACTTTCTGATTAGCTTTCCCATTTTGTCCCCTTACTAACATGCTCTCATAAATAATGCCCATACTAAGCCAATTAGAGGTCGTCTAATTTTGTCCGGAGCGTGTGCACCTTAGAGCGTGAAGTTATTTAGATACGATCCATAGCCTAGTTTCCCTTCCTCAATTAAGAAAATGGCATTGAAAAAATGTTCACAACTTTTACAATTTATTAAGACAATATTATGGGCTCTGCTTCCGAAGCAAGTCTTTGTTATTTCCACATTATAGCAATGTGTGGCTGATATTTTTTGAGCTCATCCGATGTGCATGCATCATGATCGTATTATCAATCAGCTGGGTTTGTTGCCAAACAATAATCAAATCAGCTTGATGCGGAAGGGTTCAACAATTTACGGAATGTGGCGAATGCATATCTAAGCTGTGCTGACTTACTTACGAACATTATTTAGCGGTAGTGCCAGATATTTTTGAGTACCTTGGTAGGGCAAGTTGGTGTGTAGAATTTTAGTTATTTTTATTATACCCTCGTAGAGGGTGTTATAATTTCAAAAGTTGTGTAGTTATTGCATGAATTATATAAGTGGGATCGGGTCGGAACAGCCGACTATATCGGGTAGCTCCCATTCGAGAGACTAAAAAAAAAATTATAACGCTGTTGTTTTTGATCTTATCGACTTGATTTCTTACAGATGGTGTTTTCGATATTTCCTATGGCAGCTATATGATATACAGTAGAATCCGCTTATAGCGACTTTCAAGGGACCGACGATTTTTCGTCGTTATACCCGGAAGACGCACTAAGCAGAAGCATTTAAGTGTATAAGTCTGTCTGTGGACCAATCAAGCCATCGAGTTTTCGTCGCAATACCCGGACGGACACTATAAGCGGAGTCGTTATAACAGGATTCTACTGTAGTTACCCGATTTTAATAAAATTTGATTAGAAATTCGAAAGTACAAAGTTTAAAAACACCACCTGGAAGAAATCAAGTCGGTATGATCAAAAACAGCGGAGTGATCATTTTTTTCTCTCGTATGGGTGCTATTCGACATAGTCGGATCGGGCGATCAGGCGCGTTCCGACTTATATTATGCGTGCAATAACTACACAAATTTTGGTAAAGTTTCAGCAAGATAGCTTTAAAACTGAGAGACTAGTTTGAAGAGAAACAGACAGACCGACAGACGGACAGACGTATTTCGATTCAGATCTGGATGCTGATCAAGAATATATGTATGTACAGTCGACTCTCGTTAATTCAAACCTGCGATAATTCGAACCTCTCTATAAATCAAAGTTATCACGAGGTCCCTACGAAATCTCTTTATATTTCGAACTAAATCAATACATTTTCATACACTTGGTAATTCGAACGAAAAAATCATTGATATTTAACAAAACCACGCGTTAATTCGATCTCATCAGCGTCTAACACTCGACAATTCAAAGTTGCAGAGAAAAAATTTACCGACAAGTTCACACTTGCCTTTGTTTTTGTTTTGATTATGTAGTTTTTGACGCACACACTTCTTACGAATTGGTTTGTGTAGTTATTCAGTTACTGTTACTCTTTCGTTGGTATGCATATTAAAAGTTAATGTTAGCTATGAGCCCTAGAAAGTATAAAGAACCTTTGGCAGAGGTGTCAGTTAAGGAAGCAAGATCCTCATTTGATACCTTACAAAGCTTATGTCTACAAAACGAAAGTGATGAAAAAGTATTTCAGGCACTTTTTCTCTTAAAAAAAGTTATTGAGCAGTGTTAGCAGCAGAATTGTGCTTTAAAGCAAGCCAGTATAACAAAGTTCTTTCGAAAATTTCGAAATTTCGAACCATTTGATATTTCAAACACTCGATAATTCGAAATATTTCATGAGTCCCTCGAGTTTCGAATTAACGAGAGTCGACTGTATATACATTATGGGGTCTGAGGTGTTTCCTTCACTGCGTTTCAACCTTCTGACTGAAATTGTAATGCCCTTTGCTCTGCAAGGGTATAAAAAGAAAAGAGTGCAGATAAACAATTTTAAAAGGAGTGGCATCTTCCGATGATCTCGAAGTCCATAAAAAACAGCCTAGGCTGGTGGGGGAAATTAGCCATGCCCACTTATTAACAAAGCCGTTTGGTGTGTATTTATCCCAAGTATCCAAATCATGAAACCACAAATCCGTATCATCAAAACTATGCTTGTCAAAGAATTTCGGGGTTTTTGGGTGCAAGAAGTCCAAATCCAAATTATTATACCAATTATCTGTGTCGAAAAACTATGGGCGCCAAAGAATCTTGCATTTTTGGCGTAAAGGTGGGCGGGACACTTTTTTTAAAACTTACTTTGCTGCGTATTTCTCACCAGACCTGCAATTCCAATATTACTCTTAATGTCTTCGAGATCTCGACGTTTATACAAAAAGAAAGTGAACACGCAACAAGGATGGAAAAAAGTTAAATATATGATCCCAATTTTTGCTACATAAAACCTGTGTGCACCACAGAATTTCTCGGTTTATGCGCGTAGTAGTGCGAATCTACTTTTGAATCTCAGTATTGTAGCTCCTCTATGAACGGACAGGCAAACAGACAGAAATTGATCGACTCGACTGATGAATCAAGAAATATATTTATTTTTTGGTAAGTGCCTATTTTCTTTTCTTTGTTTTTCTGGAAATAAATGGTACCTTGGAGTTTTTTTAACTCTAAATACATACTTTTTGAAAATGATTTAAAAGCCCAACTAAAAATTTACTACCCTACTTATGGACATGTGATAAAAAAGTGTATAGACACATTGCATTATTATTTATTAAAATCGTTTTTCTCAGAAAAAGGACTCTCGTACAGTAAAACAAACATTAAGAAGACTTTTAATAAGCAACGGAATAAAAATAAAACAATGAAAAAATTGATGAGCAAAAAAAAAAAGTAGAACTGACGTTGTTTTTTTAGTGCACAAAACTTTGTCAACCATAAAGCAGCAACGCTAACATAATCGAGAGCAATATCAACAATACAACCGCAGTACAAGTGAAAAGTGGAGCCAGAGCGAAAAAATTGCAAGCAAAACTATAAATAGCGACACAATGTGATAAGCGCACAAATGGGAACGTCGAACGGCCTGGGCCCATTGCCACCCGGGGAGCGAAGAGTGGAGACTCAGAGGAGAATGTTTGACACAGCCACAGCAGCGGTCGGAAAACCAGCAGCCAATATCAGTAACCTCCACAACCCGGCAAGCACTTGCGCCAGGACCAACTTAGCACTATTTATCAGAAGCCATATTTTATATGTATGCAAATCTCTTTATTTTCCTAAAATTACATATTACAAATTGTTTTCCAGTTAGGAATATCGGTTTATATAATAGGTTAAGGAAGCACTTGTCAATTCAGGACCAACAGACGAGACGATCTATTTTGAGATCTTGTGAACTATAAATGGTAGAATATAACAATATATGTACGTACATATGTACATATTAAAAGTATAATACATAGTTGATCGTAATAACCCAAAAAATCTGTGGCGCCCCAAGTTTTAACAACATTTTTTTTTTATTATTTGGATTCTAGTTGTAAATACGCAGCGAACAAAGTTTTTAAAATTTTGCCACGCCTTCCTTTACGCCCACTAGTTTGGATAAATATTGAATTTGTTTATCCGGGTAACGAGTATCTGAGTGTCACAGCAACCGTTGTCTTAAAACTTAAACTTATAAAATTAAAATAAATAGCCTAATATTTGTCAATGTGTTCAAAGGGCTTTTCTCGATTTCGTATCTCTTTCCAGGATTACAATAATACATTTTGCTTTCATTTTTTTAAGAAAACAAAAACTAACAATGTGTGTTTATTTGTTAACATAGCAAAAGACAACAGGTTCGTTGACCAGTCACCGATCGTTCAGAGAGAAAATATAAAAGATAACAATTAATCGGGTGTTTCGACATCGAAATACTTCTGGTCATAGGTATAGGTAAAAATATTTTGCTTGCCCAAATACCCTTGCAAATGGTATTATAATTTCAGTCCGAAATTTTGCAAGCTCGGTGAAGGAGGCTTCTCAGACCCCATAAAGTATATCTCTATATATTAGGTTGTTTGGTAATGACACACCGGTTTTTACATTCAAATTTCACGCTTCGCTTGTGAAGTCAAATATAATCGTATCTGGCAATGCTGTATATCGTTTGAAAGGTAGGTATTGGTATCAATAAATATCGAATGAGTTAAGAAAAGTATGGTATCATTCAAACAGCATTTAAATTACCTTTCCATTAATACCAAAAGTTAAAAGAAGCAAGTTCAAGTTTCGAATATATTTCACTTTTATTATTGTCAAAATATATATGCCGACCAGTGTATATAGAATTAACGGATATAAAATGATAACATCGTTGGTTTTCATCAGAACATTTTTGGAATAAAGAGTTTTTTAACGACTCTTGAATAACAAATAAAATTTAATCGAAATCGGACGACTATATAGCTGCCATATAAACAATAGTCAAAAATATGGAAAATTAATAGAAAGGTCGTCGTAGCTTCAATGTTGTTTAGGCTTTGTGTATTCTGTTCGAAATATTTGATGAATGCAAGGGTATATAAGCTTCGGCTTGCCGAAGCTAGCTTCCTTTCTGGTTTTTTCTAAAGCTAATAACTTTTGCAATTTTCATTTTTTTTCTGATCCTAGTCATTTTATGCACAATAATGTACACTTTAAGAATCTTTTTGGTTTTTGTGTTTCCGATTACCCGTTTTGGCTGAATCACTTTCGTAAGCGGGACACCTTTTCGCCGACATGCCGCCACTGAGGAACGCCCCCTCCCGCGCCTTTTTTCATTTTTTCGATTTTGAAATATTTTTTTTTTCAAAATAAATATGTTTTCAAATAAAGTTAAAAATTTCAGCTTTTTATCTTTAACCGTTTTCTCAAAAAAATTTTTTTTTTAAAGTGTATTTTTTCGGCCCCACAAGGTGAGAACCTGCCTTAAATTATATATTTATTGTATGTATGTTTTTATGTCCATACATACCTATTCCAGATATGTATGAATCTGTGAAATCTGTGAAACCGAATTAATTTCAAATCAATTTTTTTTTGAGTGCACAACCGGCAACACATTGTTAGGTATTCTTCTGTCCCACTTCTTTACTGCATCTCTATCTCTTTTCCGGACATCAAGTCTTCGAATCTTTACTTGCTCTTGGAGTACCGTTACGCTTAACCGCCATGAGTATGTGTGCATTTGCGGTTGCGCCTCTTGTTTCGTTCTTTTCTTCTGCTCTCTACCACCGTCCACCACCCATAACTCTTTATATTGCCCCACAATCAGCCACCTGCTGGTCGTGCACAACAACTGAATCAAGCGGTGGGGCTGGTCTTGGTTTGTATAAGCAAATTTTTAATGTTGGTTAAATAATTTTAAATCGAAAATTTCCCAAATCTGGTATATATATAGTATTTATTACATATACATAGTTCGACTGATATCTCCACATGTTTATGTAGTAACCCCCTGGTTGTACGAGCAGAAAAAATCCCACAGTGCGAAGCTGTAATGCCCTTTCTTCTCGGCTCCCACTTCCATTACTCATTTCCCACTTATTCGCCACCAGCTCTTGCCTTGTAATTATTGTCATTACGTCATAAGCAGGCAGAACCGCGACGTCGCACTGCAAGTCCACTTACTGGGTCCCCCTCCAGCCCCCCGTTCCTTGCCACCCAAAGCCTCCCGCCCCCTTCTACGCCTGGGACTTTGTTTTGATTTGCCGTGGCTTTTAATTTGGCGCGTCGCTGGTGCGTTTAAAAGAATTCCTCCGTTGCCCCATTTTCAGAACACACGAACAGGGAGAATTGCAAAGATTCTCTCTGCGCTAAGGAAAGGGGTCGTATGTGAGAAACGGGGAAGAGCCTGAGGACCCGGTGTCTTTATCTTTGATGGCTCTTTCGCGCTTTTTTAATGTGCATTTAAATGTTTGCTTTACGTAATAATTTGTTATTTTATTGTTGGTACATGCTATGAATCGCTAATGGGAAGCCCATTTCGCAGTGTTTTGACAAGCAACAAATAAATAAAAGCCCAGAAAAAATAGAAGCCTGGCAATTAACTTTGACATCTGACGAGCACGCGATAAAAGTTATCGATGACTGGCGGATGGGCGTAGGGGGCGGGGCAGGGCTAACCAATTTGAGGGCTTAAATGAAACGTAAAGCCGGAAACATAAGTGCATTCGTAATTGCAAAGCCAAAGGACAAGAGGGAACTTCCAATTGGAAGATTGAATTTTATAAAGAAATCACTCTCACTTTTATTCATTTTCTTTTTCCGCTATCTCTGTCCCTTTCCAACAGATTGCTTTTTGTGTGCCCGCTGTAATACAACAACACAAACCTCGAAAACAGCTGAGCGGCTGTCTCACGCACACAAAGCCACACACGTGCAGTGCTTTTAGTCAAATCATTAAAAAAAAAAAGTTGACGTATTCAAGCCGGATCGACTTACCCCTTGATGCCGAGAGATTTTTCGGAACGACTGTTCAGGGGAAAAAACTTTTGTTCTTGAGCGTAGGACGCGCTCTTTTTTATTAATCTTTTTAAATTAGACACAAATTTGAACAATTTTATTGCAAATTTCCGCACAAATATTTAATTGCTTGAAGAGACACAATCGCGTAAATCTTTCACAAGCAAACATTTTTTTTTACTAACATCAGTGTTACCATTTTGTAAAATTCCATTGTTGGCACTTAGCTTTTTCTTTCACTTTGTAAGGAATGGGTTGGAGCCTCGGATTAGCCAATTAAATGTTACATCTTAAAAATTCTGTTAAAAAGAGGAAAACTACAATGTTTATATTTATTTATATTTATAAAAAAAATTATACATCCAGAGCAAAGCTTCCCAGGTTGTAACCCAAGAACAACCGATAGAGTTGTTAAAAAAAAAAAGAAAGACAATGACAATTTTGGGGCGGCTACTTTCTCGAGATGCGTGGAGGAAATATCGGTGAACCCGACGGAGCTTTTGGACTTTGAAATGGCCTAGCTTGTGGCGGGAGAATACTACGGATCAGTTCAGGAGGTAAAAACACTAAGATTTATTAACAGATCTCAGAATGTGAAACGGAAAAGTTATATGTACCACGACCTATGGGCAAATACACAAGGTTGCATTAAATTTATTTTTGATAAAATGCAAATGGTATTTACATTCAAAAAAAAAAAAAAAAGCTGACTAATAATATTATAAAAATTATATAATATTATTATATTATATTACATTAACTAAATTAAAGACCCAATAGTGTTTAAATCAACAGAATTGACTGGTAATAACATCCTGCCAACACTGATTCAGACTTGGCATAACAGCACGCAGTTAAGAGAAACATCGATAACAAATATTATCGATAGCATCCATTGCCATATGTGACAAAGAAGAAGAGGAAGGAAAACACGAAAAAGTCCAATGTTTGTGAAATAATTCGATTAGCGTTCAAGGAGAATGCTGTAGACGCAAACGAGGAGTCAACGACCAAACGAACCCACTTCCCTACACAGGAAGCACCGATATCGTCACCCCAGCCAGCTTGCCTGTCCTTCAAACTGATGGCCAACAGAAACATGCGTAACACCACCAAAGTGGAGGCCCTTATCGAAAGTTGCCGCAGCGAGGGCAAGTGGCAGCGGGTCATAGAACTGACGGACGAGCTGAAGACCGGGTCACCGCACAATGGTAAGTAGGCTAGTGCGGATTGGAGCTAATGCTATTTCTAATGCAATAACCCCCATTTCCATTCTGGTTTAGAGTGCCTAGCCAACTTTCTGGTGGGCGAGGCTCGTCTGGAGAACTACCTGGAAGACAACGCACTCGCCTCTGCCGACTCCAACTTCGGGCGCGCCAAAGCTGGCTTAGCCGAGGCCCGGCGCTTCCTTAACCTGGCGCTGGGGGAAAGCGGCCAGAAGGCGGGCATTGCTCTGGACGCCTATCTGCTGCTAGCCAAGCTGTGCTTCGCATGCGGCGAGTATGAACAGAGCCTTGACAACTTTGTCAAGGCCGAGCTCAACACTCTGGCCGAGAAGGAACTGACCCTGTAAGTTGGCGTCTATTTCTTCTAAATACTTAGACCCCCTGTTTAACTACATCCTGCAAACTATAACTAACATTATCATGTTGTTATCATGATTTTAATGTAAAGTCTGGCATGTCAAGTTTTGGATATTTTGGAAAATGTATTTATATATCAATGCAACCAATTTTAGGTAGCTTTTGCATTTTTTCTAGTCATAGATTTAAGGTCAAAAAGCTTCAAAAAGTATTTATCTCATCTTAATCTAATATCTTGATTCTAAACAGTCGCAGTCTCAAGATCCTGGCCGAGTCCTATGCCATTAAGGGCTTGTGCCTGGAGCAGCAAACCTCGAAGCCATCTTCAAAGTTTAAGAAGGCAGAAAAGGACACGGAAATGGTAGGACCGCAGTCGTTTTCTTGGTACCTCTGGTTAATTCTTTTATTCTTAATTATAGATTACCTGCTTCGAGCGCGCAACAGATCTGGGCCTACTCTATCTGCAGGAGTACGACATAGTGAGTGGGAGCAGCTCCTCCAACAACTCCACCGCTGGCTCCACGTTGAACGTAAACGCGTCCAGTGTGCAGCCCTCAAGCAGCAGCTTTGCAATCAGCAGCACAATACCTGCTAGTGGACCCAGTGGACTTGAGGTGAACCGCCGAATGGGCGCTATTCTGGAAACGGCGCTGCAGCGGGCGCCTATAGTGCTTATCAAGACGGAAAAGCTTCAGGAGGCCGTTGAGCGGTACCGCATAATGCTGAACGCCATTGAGACCCGAGCAACTCAATCGTTGCGGCTCACTCTCGCCCGTCAGCTGGCCGAGGTGCTTTTAAGGGGGGTGTCGGGCACGATTTATGCTCCTCCCTTCACCGGAAAGTCAGGCGGTGGGACTTTGCGCGGGGGATCGTCCAAGAAGCTTTGGAAGCCGAGAAAGTATGCAGCCCGCCAGCAGTTCAATCCGAGAAACCAGCAGGAGGAGGTCATACTGCTGCTGCTCATCGCCGAGGCTCTGGCAGTGAGAGATACTGTACTCTCGCAGAGTCCTGAATTTAGGCAGGCCCGTCAGCACGCCATGGGCAACGTGACAGCAGTATACGATCTTCTGACCTTAGCTACTGTGCGATGGGGCCTTGTTCAGCTCTTGAACGAGTCCTTCGAGAAGGCACTAAAGTTCAGCTTTGGCGAGCAGCACGTGTGGCGGCAGTACGGACTGAGTCTGATGGCCGCCGAGAAGCACTCGCACGCCCTGAGGGTCCTGCAAGAGTCAATGAAGCTGACGCCTAGCGATCCGCTGCCTTGTCTTCTGGCCTCGCGCCTCTGCTACGAGAGCCTGGAGACGGTTAAGCAGGGACTTGACTACGCTCAACAAGCGCTCAAGCGCGAAGTGAAGGGTGAGTTGGTTCAGGCTTTACTGAAGGTTTATTTTTTAAGACCCGCAAAGTTGTTGTTGTCTTGAAACGATTATTCGAATTTTGTGTGTTGCACTTGTAGGTCTGCGCCCATCGCGCAGTCAACTATTCGTGGGCATCGGGCACCAACAGTTAGCCATCCAATCGAATCTTAAGAGCGAGCGGGACGCGTGCCATAAACAGGCCCTGGATGCGCTCGAGCGGGCTGTGCAGCTGGACGGGAACGATCATCTGGCTGAGTACTACTTGTCGCTGCAGTACGCGCTCCTAGGACAGCTTCCGGAGGCGTTGGCCCACATCCGGTTCGCACTGGCGCTGCGTATGGAGCACGCTCCCTGCCTGCACCTGTTTGCGCTGCTATTGACGGCATCGCGACGTCCGCGAGAGGCACTGGGTGTGGTGGACGATGCGCTTCACGAGTTTCCGGACAACCTGCAGCTTCTGCACGTTAAGGCCCATCTGCAGCTGCATCTAGAGGATGCGGAGACGGCCCTAAGCACGGTGCAGCATATGCTGGCCGTGTGGCGGGATGTCTATGAAGCCCAGTTGTCGGGAGAGGAGGAGAAACACTCGGATACCAAGAGCGGAGTTCACTTGGCCCATTCCTCACAGATGTCGGACAAGGATTCGAGTAAGTACCTGCTGGCTGGCGTCTGTATTTATCTTATGCATATCTCTCTAATAATGTGAATGTTCTGTGTATATACACTCGTGTATATATATATATCTGTATCCCAACCTCTGCGGAATGTGTGTATTGTACATAACAAACAAACCAAATTCGCATAAATAATTGTAAGTTTGCTAACGAAAGATTTCGGTTTAACTAAGGTTCGATCGCAATCGCATGTGGATCAAACTTGGTTAGCACCGTGATCTGCTTATCCATTTTCCCGATTCCATTGCTTGCTTTAAGCCTATCTGCTACTTACTTTATTATGCTATACTGTTCACTACTTTGTCATGATATATTGTAAAATATGTATTTTTTTATTATCGTACCATGCTCTATTACAGTTTAAATCACTTTTCTTTTTACGACTTAAGTCCAAAAAACAAAGCGGAAGCATAAATAATATCTTAGAAATCAACAAAATTCGTATACACAAATTAGTTTTGTTATTGAGAATGTTTTGCCTGAGATCCCCAGCTGTTAGACAACTCTGTTTAGCCTTGAAATATTTTATAACTCGACCGCCTATTTTGAATTCCAGCCTGCTACTTGTGTTTACTTAGTATTTAACTTGTATCATCCTAGTAATATGTTGTTTTCCTTTGAAGATTCCGTGTACGCTGCTTCCCTGGCTGCAGTTTCCCGTGTGGAACAGGCTCTGAGTGAAGCAGCCAGCTCGCTGAGCTCGTTTACCCAACGTCCTGGGCCCCGAAGACCGTGGATGCTCCAAATTGAGGTACCCAAACCTATTGAAGCCATATTAGTTGTTTGAAGTTAAATCTCGCTTAACTCGTCCGTTATAGATTTGGCTTCTGCTAGCTGATGTCTATTTGCGTATCGATCAACCGAACGAGGCACTCAACTGCATACACGAGGCTTCCCAGATATATCCGCTCTCGCATCAAATCATGTTTATGGTAGGTTCCCATAATGGATAGCTAACTATTATATTGAAGATTAGAATTTGATTTGAATAAAATCCTTTTATTTTTAGCGAGGTCAAGTGCATGTCTATTTGGAGCAGTGGTTTGATGCCAAGCAATGTTTCCTTAATGCTGTTGCCGCCAATCCCAATCATACGGAAGCTTTGCGCGCCCTGGGGGAGGCGCATCTAATTCTGGGCGAGCCTAGGCTGGCAGAGAAAATGCTTAAGGATGCCGCTAAGCTGGATCCAAGCTGCCCGATGATATGGTAAGCTCCAATAAAAGCTTATAGATGATAAACCCAGGTTAAATTTTGTATTCAACAGGTTTGCTTTGGGCAAGGTGATGGAAACCCTGGGGGACTTCCATGCCTCCGCCGATTGCTTCGCCACATCGCTGCAGCTGGAACCGTTCTGTCCGGTGCTACCCTTCACGTCGATACCGCTGGTCTTTGAATAGGAACTTTATTTCGTCTCCCCTACGATTTGATTGTAGCAGATTCAACCTAAACTAACCTCAAAGTGAACAGCAATATTACTTACTATATACATAAATATAATTACATATTCGAAAGTCCACATTCTAACTTATATCTAACCTTGGTTATAAGGTATTGTTGAGCTGCAGTATTAGAACAACAATGGTTTAAATATTGTATGTACGTGCGTGTATATGTAAATTATTAGCTAGAATTGTTCAAGTTTATGTGTAAAAATGCGTGTAGGTTTTTTGTTGTATTCAATAATAAATACAAAAGCCTATTGCTTTTCTCGCTCCCAAAAATAAAGTTTTTCGACATTGGATTTATATAACTTCATCAAATGTTAATTATTGCATAAATATTTGTTTGATAAAGATGTATATTTATTTGTGAGTTTTTTAATGTATAACTTTTGGTTGCAATCTGAAAAGAAGCTTCGGCATTGATTGCCTTTTTGTTCACTTTGAATTTAATCAAAGCCCAGTATATTCTTTGTCACTAGTCAGTTTCAAATAAATGTACATACCTATTTCGGATTTATATGATATGATTTATTTAGAAAAATTACAAGGGTGTAAAACTTTGTTTTAAGACTACTTTTAATTAAAATAAACCATGCACCTTGTAGAGGATATCTATTTCCAAAAATTGAATTGAATAACATGCGTATACGTTCCTTTCGAAGATTTTAAAAATAAAAATGTCCCCCAAAGCGTTGGATGAGTTTCACCATGTTATTTCAAGACTTTCTCCTCCCACTGTCCTTGTTTTGTTTTTAGCCGATTGCCTAACTCTTTTTGAAGCCTCTCACTTTCCGCAAGGACTAATTGACGCCAATAATTTCCGCATTCTGTGCTAAAGGCCAAAAACAGACTTCTATAATGCCAAGGAGAGGGCATTTTGAGTTGGGGTGGCATTTGGTTTGGGCTTGGTGGGTCTGGTGGCGTTGCCAAGGACAACTAGCATATGGCCAATCAATGAAAAAATAAACAAGCCAGTCGGAAATGTCGCTGCAGGGCAGGCACAGGAATTTGGGTTGATTACGCCAGGCTAGAAAAGGAAATCCCGAGCGATCCACTTTGTTTGCCAGTTTAGAGTTTGACCCCGTTGGCTTAGGGTCCACTAATCTTGATGGGCGATTAGGTCCGCCGGCATTATGACACCCAAACGGAAGCGTCGCGGACGCAGCGAGCTGCGGGCCAGGAGCAAAGCCAAAGGACAGTCGCAGGCAGAGCACTTGCAACTGCTCGAGGAGCTGGATTTGACCGACAGCTGCTGCGAGATCTGCCACTGCGACTGCTACAGCTCCCACAGCAGCAACTCGGCGAGTGGGCGTGGCGTCCAGAGGCAGGAGAGCCTTAAGGAGCTGTTGCAACTGGACAGGGACATCCAGGCCCTAGAGCAGCTGCAGCGCCGAGAAAGTGCCAAGGGCAAACGGAGTGCCAGCAGCCAGGGCCACAGAAGCGCCTCCAGGTCGCCAACCGGGGGAAGGCCTCCCACAGCAGACGGGGATCCGTCGAGTGTCAGAGGAGGAATACGGACTCCGGTACAAGTCGGCGGTCGAAGAGCGCGGGAAGCCGCAGGAGTCACTCGAGGGAGAAGCAGCCTCAGCAGAAAGTTGAACCTTCTCCTCAGGACCGACGACGGCGTGGCGCCCAGAGGGATTGCAAGATGCTCCAAGTAAGCTAAGCTAAGCTAAGTTCACTTAAGTAAAAAACACGAGATAATTTTATTTACACATTCAAAGAACTAATCAAAAGCTTTTTTAATTTTATAATTGAATAATCATCGAATATAAAATGAAGCCTTATCCAAACCGTTCTTACTGATAATCAAATTTTCACATCGTCTTCACAGCAATTCCTGAGTCCATTGAGCGACGCTCCCGCCTTGTCCATCATCGGACGGGCCAAGTCGAAGTCGCAGGACAACATGGCCCAGGTGGCGGTCCAGCAGCAGGCCAAGAAGAGCTCGCTGTGCGCCTCGATGGCCAACTTGTGCCTGGCGCCCACGGTGAAAGCCGCCTTCCAGCTGGTGCCCACCCACGACCAGAAGATCCTCAACCGCATGGCGGGGAAGCGGAGCCAGCAGGCGGCCGACAAGGAGACCGCCTGGCTGGCGCGCAAGTTCTGGGAGAACGAGCGACTGGAGCGGCAGCTCCTGCGGGTGGAGCAGCTGGAGGCCTACAAGCAGGCGGTGCACGACAAGCAGTTCCAGGACTACCTGGTGACCAAGGCACGGCTGCAGGCTCTGGCCGAGCGGGATCTGGCCGAGCTGAAGCGTCTCCGAGGCGCCCTCGACGCCAAGGACGCTGCGGCCAGGAAGCGGCTGGAGGCCCGCCGCCTGGAGCGGGACCTCAATCTCTGCCAGCGGAGGTGCGAGGAGCTGCGTCGCAGCGAGGCGGTAACGGTGCAGCAGGAGGAGCAGCACCTGGATGAGACGCTGCGCAAGCGCGACATTTGCATGCGGCTCACCCAACGGCTGCGGCGGGCGGACGAGCTGCGCGGCCAGCTGCTGGAGGCGTACCTGAAGCGGATGCAGCACGACAACTACCTGGAGCAGCTCCACCACGAGGAGCACTGGCGGGAGCGGCAGCAGGAGGAGCGGCTGCGCAGGGACCAGCTCCGCGAGGACATCGAGCGCAAGCGCCACCAGTCGCAGCGCTTCGTGGAGTGTCGCCAGCGACGCCAGGACGACCGCTTCCGCACCGCCAAGATCTCGGCCAGCCTGCGCGAGCTGGTCCGCCAGTCGGTCACGCCCGAAGGGGCGGTCAGTGGTGCGGCGGGTCAGGATGCCCCCGTCCTCAACTCCTACGCCCAGCAGCAGGTGCAGCTGGGTCGCCTGCTCTTCGATCAGTCCTCGAGGGAATGAAGTGTGTGGGGTAATTTACCCAAGGAGGTTTTGTATATATTTGATTGTTGTTGGTTTTATGTAAATAAACGGAATTACGGTTTTGATGAGTAAAAACATTATGAACACGAATTTAAAACGGAAAGTATGAATAAAGCTTTGTTTCCTAAATGAAACATCTTGGGAACTACTTCAAGTAATGGGTTCCATAAAAAACTGCATATGCAATATAGTTAAACGTACAAACCTTCAGATATTTATGGATTCTGCATTTAATTAAGTTGAATCATTTATGTACGTTTTCTCTTAAACGTATTATTTATAATTCACACAGTTTGGAGCTACGTATTCAGCACAATTTTTGAAACACTGGAAACGTGCTATGGTGTCGCATCAGAAATCCATCGACCCCAACATACACATAAGTTGAATGCAATGCAAAGATTTGGATTACAAAGATCCGGCAAACAATGAGCGAACCGTTCGGTGATTGCCTTCCCCCAGCGAACGCTGATAACAAAGGCCCAAAACCAAAGGGAAGGTGGGGAAGGGGGAAGTTGGGGTAGAACAAATCTTGGCTTACGGCGACGGTGGTGAACCCCACCCTGAACCTACAGGAACTGGAAGGCACGTAGGTGGATCGAAGCTCTGGAAGGCTCTGAGTCAAAAGCCTTGATCGGGTCAGTGTCCGGGGAGCAGAGGCACCTCCTGGCCTTCCCTCCTCCACCGATCACGTTCCGGATGTGCAAATACTCAGAGTGAGTAACTGCCCCTCGAGATGCACATGCATCCCAACCTGCGACAAGGTTATCAGACCGCATAAAGTCTGATTCATCACCGACCTAGGCCAGCGGTCACTTCCTCAGTTCAAGCTCTCGCCTCTATCAAATTTAATTAGATTAACATTTAAACAGCTCTCTCGGTTTCATCAGCTCAAGTGCATAATTGTTGTGGTGGTTTTGTAATTGAGAGAAATGTCGTCCACAAGCATGGCTTGAGTAGTAATCCGTGTATTTAGTTTTATGCCCGATAAAAAATAGAACTTGAATCTGTCCTAGCAAATTACACTTAGGAATGTTTGTTTATATTTTGACAAGGAACTTTACTACAGGAAATGATTCATAGATGGTTAGAGAAAGATATTTTGATAAGAAGAATTTACTGCTGAAAAGTGTAAAATAATCAGTGTCAATAAATCATAACTTTTTTTGTAAAACAATTTTAATATCAAATCAATGTTATCAGTCTGAGGTCAAAACTTTTTCTATACAAAATCTTTAAACCTATTTATACCTAAAGTATATATGTATTTTTTATATAAAAAACTACAGCTACTGCCATATACCTTGGCAACAAAAACTGTCAAAAAAGGGCTATAAAAACAATAAAAAAACTAATGTTTTTAGGTGGATATTACGTGACATTTTTTATTAAATTAGTTAATTTAATGGTCGTTACAGGATTGCAACTGCGATTTTTAATCTATAATTGTGTGATTACACAAAGAGCTTTTGCTTTTTATACCCTTGTTGAGCAAAGTGTATTATAATTTCAGTCAGAAGTTTGCAACGCACTGAAGGAGACACCTCAGACCCCATAAAGTATAAGCCATAGGAAAGATCGAAAAATATATATATAAATAATGAAAAAAAATTAAAACGTCGTTGTTTTTAATACCACGAGCATAATTTTCAAAATATGGAGTGTTTTAACAACCCTTGAATCGAGAAAAAAATTTCATTATTATCCGACAACGTTATATGTCCTTAGAGAAGATCGAAAAATCTATATAGAAATAACTGGAATAAAATTATATCATCGTTGTTTTTCCCCAGACAAGCATGTTTTTTGAATATAGAGTTTTCTAACGACTCTTTAATTACGAACTAAATTTCATAAAAATCGGACGACTATGTCATATAGCCATGTGAACAATAATCGAAAATATAGAAAATTAATAAAAAATCGTCATAGCTTCGATGTTGTTTAGCCTTTATATATTTTGTTCGACATATTTGGTGACTGCGAGGGTATATAAGCTTCGGCTTTTTGAAGCTAGCCTCCTTTCTTGTTTCTTTTTAATTCACAACTTAGTTGTAGGAATCCGAACAGAAAGAGGGAATCTACCAATATAGAATCTACTGGAAAATTCTACTTGCGCTTTTAATACAATCTTGTTGTGGATCGACCCTTTGTTGGCCTCTCCCCGTCAACTTCTTCTTCTTGCTAATTAATGATTTGTGTACACATTTTATATTTGTACCGAATAGGTATTAATATTTAAGCACGCGTGCACATACACTCCGACTTTTGGCGATAAGCCCTGAATTGGGTTTCATAAGACCCTGAAATTGAAGAATCCGCTAAAGAGAGAGCTATGTATGTACATATGTTCTTTGCAAGGCTTATTCAATTATTAATGATATTGTATAGACGATGCCTCGGGTTATATTATTCACATCTAGGTTTTATACCCAAATGGGTGGTTCACAATACATGATTGCCTATTTATAGCTTTATGTTTGTTTTGATTCCACATTTTTGCACGATTTCTATTTAAAATATTTTGCTTTTGTTTTCCACCTCTGGTTTTGCCACTTTCACCTCGCAGCTGCGATTGGCAATCAAACGTTTGGGGCTTGTGACATTGAGACCGAAGATAAGATGTGCGCGCCCGAGAAATGTTTGCCAATGCTTGCGCAATGCTTCATAAAAATATTTACTTCTAATATTTATAATCACCTTTATTACTGAATTAGAGAAATCTAAAATAAATTTGATGACAATACGATGGGTGTACGGCTACCTACATCTAAGGTTACGATTAAGATTCCTTATCTTAAGCATTACATATATTATATTTAATGTTAAACGGAAATTTAGACCATCAACTCGGCGAGCGCCGGCGCCGTAATACTTGGTGCAGCCTCTCGCCAGGACGCGCCATCCGGATGCAGCCAGTGCAGCCAGCGGGTGGAGCTCAGCTCTCGACGGCCTCCGACGAGGACTCCAGCTGGGCTTCGATGATGTCCGCGTGCTGGCGCACCATGTGGTTGTTCAGGTTGCCGACGCTCTGGTAGCACTTGTCGCAGTACTCGCAGGCGAACGGCTTCTCGCCGGTGTGCACCAGCAGATGGGAGCTGAGGTGGCCGCGGGTGAAGAAGGCCTTCGAGCAGCGGTCGCACTTGAAGGGCCGCTCCATGTTGGGGTTGTGCGAGCGCATGTGGGTGCGCAGGTCCGACTTGGTCGGCCACGTCTTCGAGCAGCGCTGGCAGGCGAAGATGCGCGGCTTGGCCTCGCCGGTGTGGGTGCGCAGGTGGGAGAGCAGCTGGGTACGCAGCACGAAGCGCCGGTCGCAGTGCTGGCAGCCGAAGGGCCGCTCCGTCGAGTGCACCGACTTCACGTGGTACCGCAGGCTGTGCCGCGAGGCGAAGCTCTTGCCGCACTCCTCGCACTGGTACCGCATCTCGCCCACCCCGTGCACGGCGATCATGTGCAGCTTCAGCTGGAAGTTGCGGGTGAACTTCTTCTCGCACTCCGCGCACGGGTGCAAGGATCGCGGGGTGTTGGCCGTCCGCTCCGTCTTCGGCTTCGGCTTGGGCTTCGCCTTCTGGATGTCCGGACGCGGCTTGGTCCTCCGCCTCTTCGGCTTCTCCGCGGGCTTCGGGGCTGGCTCCTCGGGCGATTCCGGCGGCGTGGGCAGCTCCGGCAGAGCGACTTCGAAGGGCTCGGCGGTCTCCGGCTGGTGCGGCGGGGTGTTCAGGCTGCCCGTGTCCAAAGGCGACTCCCAGTACGTGGGGATCCGGAAGTCACTGCACGGGCTCTCTTGGAACTCCAGGCTTTCTGAGGAGACAACAAAATTGAATATGTTTTTTCTTATTATTTTTATAAAAAGGGGGTAGATTTTAATAAGACAATTTAATTTAATTTAAATGTTAGATCTTTAACAAAATATTCATAAAAGTGAAACAACTTTAACAACTTTGCTTTTCTTGTTAAGCTCCAGTGTGCTGATCAGTTTGTTTAACGTTGATAACGGTCAATGGATCAAATCAATGTCAAATTTCGGGGCATTTCACAGTCAGGGATCACTTCTAAACATATAAATGTTTCTATAATGCTAACATAAATTGAACTATACACAATCTCAAACAATTTGCAAATTTGCAAGGCCACACATTTTTTGAATACCCGAAAGCAATGATTAATCAGATTAAAGCTTTTCCTTTAGTGATCAGTTCTGTTGGGCGAGAGATAACTTACCAAAGTCCACGGTCTCCATAAGCGGCGCCACATAGGCCACCGGTTTGCCGGGCTGCTGAGGCTCGGACGTCCCCGGTCCCTCCAGGCTGCCCACCTCCCGCTCGAGGCACTCGAGGACATCGTCCAGGGCCAGGGCGTCGCCCACGGCCACCGTGTGCTTCCACTGCTCGTGCCGGGAGCGGAGCACCTGCTCGGAGTGCTCGCACCGCCGCTGGAAGTCGCGGGCGTCGTGCAGGCGGCGCAGACAGAGGTCGCAGATCACGTCGGTGAGGTTGTCGCCGGGGTGGAGGAGCAGGGCGGGGGCCAGGGCCTTCAGCTCCTCGGCCAGGCGGCTGGAGGCGTCATGGAGGCTGTGGTAGAGCGGCGGCTGCTCCAGCAGACAGCAGCGGCAGACGAGCGGGTGGTGCAGCAGCAGCGAGAACATAATACCGGTATCGGTTTTCTTTTGACTACGGCAACGGGTTCACTTCGGTTTCACACTTGAAAAGCAGGGGGAGGTGGGCTGGCTTTCATTATATGTGGTGTCCTTATGTGCTTCCTCGACTTGTTGTCTTAGCTCTTCATTCTTGAACTTCCACGGATTCGAAATCGTTTCGACGGATCGGACTGATCCCAGGCCTAATACTGGGTGCGTCTGCTCGGATCACCGGTCGCCGGGCGTCTGAGGCTGCGCTCCGCATCCGATCCGATCCACTCCGCGGATCAGTGTTTGCCGGCGATGGCTATCAGGAAAGGCGACCGGGGCGCACAGATAGCCCTTGGCTTGGGCGATAACTCAGCGGCGGCGGTGGCGTCGGATTGGCTGGGGGGTGGGGGCGCCCAGAGACAACGGGAGGGGCGGGAGGAGTCGAGGGGAGGGGATGCGGCCTTTGTGGGGCAGGGCTGCTATCGACGGTCAACGTCAGCGTTCGCTAATTTTCAGTTGGTGCCTACTAATTGATTACCCCGGTGGACAGGCACCGACTGTCCCTGAACCGCGATAAGGCGTTCTTATCTCGCCGTTATTTGGGTGGTCCACATCCCGGAGACCACCGCCGCCCTTCGGTCTCCATCCTCCGGCGTGCCCTCATCGCTGAGAGTCGAGTGCACCGAAATAGATCTGTAGCGGGCCTTATCACCGCGCGTAGGAGCTTCGATCTGCGGCGGGTTTCCCAGTTGCCCCGCTGTTGTTGTATTCACCGCTGACTTTCGGCAGCCAAAGCGGCCTGATGAGTTGGCCAACTCGCTTCCCGCCCACGGAATCGCCTTATCGAAGCCAGTAAGAATGTGGTGCAGCCAAAACGAAGATGAAATTGCATCATTCCGAAGGGCTTTTCACCGTCAGCGACGGGGGAAGCCTCAAAAAACATTTGTTTTCGGCATGAGCTCAGAGCTCATTATCTCGACTGGGCCCGATGCTTGTAGAGCCTAAAGTTCAGACGCTGCTATCAATTGAAAAATCATAAATTCAGCTTAATAATCATTAGTAAATTTTCCATCTGATGTTTAGGAAACAAGACATTAAGTCTTTGTACTTGTTTACTTCGAAGAAATCAGTTCACGCCAATTCAGTTTGTGAGGAAAAATGTGTAAATATGTAAGTACATATTATTTTTATTAATTAAAAGTTAATAAAGCCAAATGATGATCACAATTCAAAGTTTATTGACAATAAAAATGCTCTGTGATGCCTAGCTTGAGTCATTTGAAATGTTCATATCTGGCGGTCGTTCATGCTGGACAGCTTCTCGCTGATTTGCAGCTGGGTCTTTATCATCGTGGAGAGCGTGATGGCCATTAGCATGTCCCGCAAGTTGGCGTTGAACATCTGGCGGAATTTCTCGGAGTCCACCAGCGGAACCGAGGTGAGGGCTTCGTGCAGAGCCCGACCAACCACGTTGTCCGGCTTTTTCTTCCTGGCCAGAACATCGTTGATGTAGCGCAGCACCAAATCCAGACGCTGTTGCACTTCCCGGGTGGCATCCACTACTTGAACCAACTCCGGCAGGATGCGTCCCACCAGCTTATTCGCCGACTGCAGCGACTGCTTCTCCATCGAACGCAGGGCCACCATTTCGGCGTTCCCGCTGGCCATCTCCAGCGGAAGAATGGAGAACATTAGGCCTTTGGTGCCGCCAGGCACTCCGATCTTGACAGCGCAGTACAGTCGCGTCGAAAGCCGTTGGTTACGCAGGGTTGCATCCACTAGCAGGTGCAACGGCTGTCCCTCGCCGCACACTCGAGAGTAATAGTCGTGCAACAGGGTTGCGCACCGGGAGACCGCTTTTCCGGTAGCGAACCACCCCAGCACCCGCTCATGTGGGTAAGTCAGCATATTTAGCTCCAGGACATCGGCGGCATACGGAATATCCAGATCAATTCCGGTACCGTCCGAATGCTCCTTGTGCGGCACAACAAAGCAATTGGTAATCTCGATAAGCCCCCCTTTTCCGTTTTTGCGGCCCAGCAAAGTGCCCATTATCTGATGTAGTGGTTATAATAAAAATCTGGTCAGAAATCCCATTTTATTCAGACGAACCTGATTGGCATCCTTTGGGCGGCGCTCGTAGGCGTCGATAATCTGGAAAAGCACTAATGGCTGTAGCATCACCTTGTTCCGAAGATTAAAATTGGTTGACATCGTGAACTTTTCACAAAAAAGTTTAAAAAGGAAGGAATTTCCTACAACGTGAACGTAGCTGCGCCAGCGCTGTGCCGAGACCATTCCAGTGTTGTAAAATGAAGTAACAGTAAGAAGAGGAAGATGATGAGCTTTGTTTTAGTTTTGTACATTTAGAAACATATAAATATGAAACACAATCGACTTACAGAAAACTTAGGAGCTTATTTATTATAATGATCATTTTTTTTAAATACCACTGCGTGTAAAGGGTTTATTTGCCTTCTTCTATGCGGCTAAATCCAAAACATGTAAGCATTACATCCACCAGCTTTTTTTTTAAGTTCTTTTTTAGAAATTCAAAATTCATAGTAAACTATTTTAAAAAATTTATCTCAATTAAAAAACACGGTTCTAAACTCAATTCTTCTGCGTTTTCTTTACTTTAGGTTCACGTTGGTATACATTTATAAATGTAAGCAGAGGTATCTACATATGTATTTATGTTAAAGCATGTATAATCCACATGTTTTCTACATCCCCAGTACTTCACGTTATTGATCCGAAAGATCTGTTGGATTTGTATTAAATGATCGCAAGATCCTATTGAATTTTTATGACTTGGTAAATGGACTTGGTTATGTACTAAATCTGTGCTTTTGCAAATTTTTTTTTGGGTTTTTTTGATAGTAGTGTATTAGGTTGGTATGTATTATATTATATTCATGAAATGCATGGCAAATCTGTACAATTATAGTGACAAAGGTATGAGTTTGTTAACATTGGATAAGTAAGTATTAAGAAAATGACTAACACATTCCATTTTCTCAATTGGCGCCAGTACACAAGTTCGTCTATTTTTGTATGCTTTTATTGGAAGGAGAGCGAAAGCTTAAATTTTTCCTCTAATAATGCTTATAAGTGTGAACTTGAACCTCAATTATCAAATTATTTTCAAACGCAACCAGCTTAACAATAAAATGAGATTGAAATCTAACTACAACAGGTCCATGTTTTTATACCCTCTCAGATTAATAAAAAACAACTTAAAAGTAAATAAATTGAATACTAAAAACATTATTTTTGTGAATTGTTAGATTTAATATGCCTTAATAAGAAGTTTTTTAGTTTTTGAAAAAACTGATTATATTATATGTTGATTTTATCATTCTCCAAAAAAAACCTTCCAGGAAGCTTAATTTTCTTAAAAAACTTGACTTGCCATTGTTCGGATATTAAAATTCAAAAATTGTCTAGGAAATTTGTAACTAAGGAAGTGTATTTCATTCGTTTTCATTTCAAAGAAATTTTATGGAAATTTTAGTTTGATTAAAAAATACCCTTTTTGAGTAAATATAACTACACATGTATTACATTTAATAATATACGAACAGAAATTCTGTTTCTATTCAATTTAAAATAATACACTCTAAATATTTGCGTTGTTTCTTATCAAACAGAAAGGCCTGGATATATTCTTACTCACGCTCTGGAAAGGTTTTTATTTTAACAATCAAAATAAAAATTATTTTATAAACGTCCTAAGCATGAACATATTTCCAAAAAGTTTTAAAATTTGTTGAAAAGTATAGATTTATAAACCCCTAAAAATGTTCATGCAATTTCGTCACGTTCGACATGTCACGTACCGACACATCATTTCATTCGACGCTATGATGTCAATCCAGGCTAGCCGTTTTCACTGATTCGTGGATATTTGTCGGTCCCTTCAAAGCTCTATGCTTTTTAAAGGCTAATGTCCATAGCTGTTTAATCAGCCCAGTAGGCGATTACCTTGTCTTGGACTGACGATAGATAAGTCTTAAATTAAATCAACAGACCGGAAAATCTGTGCGATATCTGTCAGACCAGTAAACATGTTGATTAAGTTTACCGCGCCGATCTTGTACATTGGGCTGGCCGGGATTATATTCCTGGTGTTCCTGGCGATTTATGTTGCAGGATATCGCTTCAATGAGCTCGTGTTGAGCGTGTACACGAGCTTCCTGAGGCAGCGACCCAGGACTTTTAATCCGGAGTGGTGGCAAGGGCGAATCAACATGATGGTGGGCGTCTACGTGGCCATGCTTTACGTGCTGTTCCGGCTAAGGGAGCACTTGAGGCTGCAGAACCTGGAGGAGATCTGTCGGCAGCGGGAGCTCGAGGCCCTCTTCCGAATGGAGACCGAGTTCCTGGAGCAGCTGCGCTCCCAAGGCATCGAACTGAAGGACCCCTCCTCGGACCTTCCCGACTCGAGCTTCGCATAGCCGTCTCGGCGGCCGCATTCAGGAGCCAATCAAATATATCGTTAATGCCGCCGCCTTGGACAATGTTAATGCTGGAATCAGCGTATCAGTGTATATATAGATCGCACGGCTTGATTGCCGAGAATTGAATTCAACATTTGCCCGCCGGGCTGTGCGCTACACCTACTCTGCTCAATTACCCGGCCGATCCAATACAATCCTCCTCGGCCGAGTTGAACGTGCCCGGCTGACATTACTACACACCACTTATACTATATACCGTGTATACTGTGTGCTATATGGATGGATACGGAGAATCGGATCGTTGCTCGCCGACGGCCGTACACTTCCAATAGTTCATTGTTTGGGGCTGCGCATGAGTATATTTTTACGGCGCACTGTCCCTCTGCCTTTGCCACTGTTTGTGTGCACTTTTCTCTGTTTGAAATAAATTGTAAATGATTTTTATTAAAATTTCCGCTTAAATTTCTCAGCGGTGTTATCTGGGTCCCTGTCCCCCTCATTCTGAATCCGCATCTCTCAGTCTTGCACGTTAGATTCTTATGATTCGAGATTCCTTGCGAAGAACTATTTTGCCGCCTTTATTCAAATTAGTTTTATGGCGCATAGTTTCGAGAACTTTTCATTTCCCTGTACATGACACATGAGCAAACCTTTCACAGCAGGGCATTTTTCCACATGGAAGTACGGTGTACTGAAGTTACGATTCTGAATATTTCTGTTCGCTTTTCTCCCGCGATTCATTTAGAATACCCGTATTGGTTGACTTTAGGATTTGAAGAAAGGTATTTAAATCATTTTTAATACAATCATTTAGAGTGTCAGTTTAGAGGAGCGGCTTCATATAAAACAGGTGTGTCAAGGGTAGATAGCTACCTTATTTCCTTACCTGTGTGGCTAACCATGTGGATTCCAATTAAATTACATCTGCATTTCGCATTGGGATTTCCCAAGATGGGCAAATCCGCGCTTCCAACGAAACACATTTCCATCGGCCTTAGGACAGCATTAAAACCTGCCGAAATTCACCTGAACCCGCGGCGGTAATTTCCATAAAACTTTTGCGCAGGCGCAGAAGAAAGTGGCGATTAATGAGCGAAAATGCGACCTTCAGACTGCAGCAGAAACACGAGCGCACCGCACCTGGGGATGAAAACAGGTATACGGTAATCAACGCAGAGGAGAGGCACAGATTTTTCCCAAAATTCGTGCGAACCGCTGCAAACCGGTGCACTTACCTGGGAGAATGAGAGTGCGAGGAACTGCGAAAGAGAGCGACTCGCCGATCGAGCGCAACAGGTGAGAGCCAAGCCGTGGCTGAGCGCAGCGAGAGCTCGACGTATCAACGTAAGCCTCATTCGTTTCCGTTACGTCGTGCGAGGCGGTCGTGTGTGCGGACTTTCCTCTTTCTTTCCGAGGCAGCAAGAACACCAATCAAAGTTAATTTATCGGTGGACAAAGGCGTCGAAAATAGCGCCGAGCTGATCCGTTGGCCCGTTAACGGATGCCGAATTCGAATTCATACGTATGCAGCAGTGATCCGTAAGCCGCGATCCGCGATCTGCGATCCCCAAGGCGAGATCTTGAGTCGGAGGGGATCTCTCAGTCCGTTATTCGGTCTCAAAGTCAGCGGTCGTCGTGGCGCTCCGCCTCCGTTTCATTTCTTTTCTTTTCGATCCGCGCCCGTCAGGTGGAATAACACAAAATACGATGGCCGAATGCAGTGCAAAGAGTGTGCAATTTTTGAAAGATCATTAAGAAATTGTGTGAAAGGCGCAGCACGCAAAGCCGAGTGCAATTAAAAGGCTTGCGAATTGTTTGCTGGTTCAACGAAACTGCTGGAAACTACTCCACGCGAAATTAGTTTGCAAGGGAAACATCATCTTGGATACGAAGCCAAACAATAAAGTCAAAAATATCAGTGTCACAAGGTAAGTGCTGTTCACGGTGGTATTTTCTCGTCGCTGCTTCCTGATGATGGAGCAGTAGAAATGATAGTTGCGCAGAATTTTTCTCTCGGGGGTTGCTGTTCGGGGGTTGAAACCCTATTCACTGTGTTTATTGAACAAAAGCCATGGCAATTGCGCTTCGGAATGTTTTTCTGAAAAGTGCGTAGTTATGAAAAATAAGATTAAATATCTCTTAAAGCTGCAAGATACAATAAATAGTTTTTAAAGTTCAACGTGAAAATAACATAGCAATTTCTCGACACATTCATACATACCACTAAAAAATATTTGTTAACAAATTTTGATTATGAAATGGCGCCTCTTTTAAGAGGTTTTGAAAAGATAAAAATTTTTTCGGATATCGGTTTGCTTTTATTTACAATAGTTATTTTATTTTCTCTGTGTACACAATTTGAACTACAATAGAAGAAAAGTTGGCCAGTTATCCCGCTGCGTTGATGAAAATCCGTACATAAATTAATCAAAAGCATATAAGAAACAAGAAAAATTATTAACAATGGGCAGTTTATGTCGGGGTGGCAAGTGCAAACGTATTTCGAGTCGAAAAGTTGAGTGTACAGGTTTTTCTATTTTCGCATCAGCAATAAAATCTAATTGCCGATTTTCCAAACTACAAGTGCAATTGCAACAATAATCCGCCACTGCGGGCCAAGTCCAACTTGCTCGGGTCTTTAATTTGTATCGGCGGACGAAAACGAAACTCAAAACTTTTGACAGGCAAATTAAAGAAACTCGAATTGAGAGCGGCTTCAATTGCAGCTTACAATTGAAATAACTCACACCTGAAACACAAAAAGTGGGGCACTGATCAAAAATCACTGCTCAAATTCGTCTGGAAAATGAGCAAGGAAAATATGTAAATATATTGGCCAATAGACCACCTCGTCGGAAACTGCGGATGCCCCTCTAACATGTGTTGGCATTTTTGGACTCGGATACAACTCGAAAGCAAGTGTGGTTACATAAACTAAACTTTGGTGATCCGGTTTGGCGGATGGACCTGGCACCAGGTTGCAAACATAACCGAGGGAGTTTCTCGGCCCAGTTAATGAAAGTTCAAGTGAAATTGGCGGCAGAAAGGAAACCGGTTGATTGGCCCATCGATTGCCCATTATCGATTTTCATATGACGGGTTCACCGATGCTCAAGGTTAAATCGGCGCTAAGCGAATCACATTCGGCATCTACGTACAGTTGAGCATGTCGGTCTTTGAGCCGGAAAAGCCGCAGGTATATGGATTTTCCCCCTTATTTTGAGCCTGATAGAGTTACAGGTAGTTTGAAACCAAACCGCTTTGAACTGGTTTCACTGCGGGGATTTTCATTTTATTTGGAAAATTTCTTAATGTACGCAGACACAGCAGTATGTATGATTACACACGATTCAGTTTTATTGCTCCATTAGTCTTTCACGGGTTTCAATTAGCAACTCCACAAGCAGCTCATAATTTGCTAAAATTCAGGCAAAATATAATTGAATGTTTGCTTAAATGATTAACGGCAAACGAATGTTGTGAAAACGAGAAGCTCCATGCTGATGTTCATTCCTAAGCATTGTAAATTTAGCTAAGTGCCCGAGCAAGCTAATTATAGTGAAATAGGTAAAGAGGTGGGAAAGCGGGAAGGCGGGAAAGCGGGGGGCGGCTGAAAGGAAAAGTGACTGCTGTCTCTGTCCCTCTGCGCTCAGAAGCCCTCAGCTGGTTTCAGTTCAGAAATGCCGTTACAAACGGCCCCACGTACCCATATGGGTTGTACATATGATATGCGATCAGCCTTGCACTTTCTTTTTCTTTCTCCGCTTCTTTCTCTTTGTGTCTTCACCGCCATTTCTTCTCAGAGAGTCAGTTTTCGATTTTTTGTCGTTTGGCATGTGAGTTTTTGCCGTCGTCTGTGTGTCAATTGGTCGATTCATTAACTTGTCGTTAATGGCCGGAAAAACTCTGTCATAATTAACTAATCTCCAAGGAAAGTGACTCCAGCAATCTAGTAAAAGTGATCGAGAAAGTGCGAGTTATGGAAACGACTTATCTTCGCTCAAATAATTACTTAGTTAATCTTAGAACGAGATTGGTTTAATAGGTATTCCACGATGCGTTTCTTAAAGCTAATAGTTAGGGGACTGTCATTCTTTGGGTACAAAGAAATAATAGAAATAAGAAGAGAATAGAGTCCGTGAATCTACAATGGTAAAAATGGTAAAAATGCGGCCACTAAAGGAACACCGGAAACCATTGACACTTGATTAATTCCTAAAACACCTAATTTCCTTTAAATCACTGCTAAAACTGTATTTAATGAATTAAATCAGATAAAGATACTTGAGGACTCTGATCCACTGACCTACAGATCTGTGACTAAACAAAGAGACGATAAATTCAAAATCAAAACGTTTTCTTAAACAACTCGCCAGGTAAATGGTTAATTAATGCAAAGCAAACAAATCAAAAAGCCGAATTCAAATTGAAAGCGGCCACCTAGTGTTCATGTGTGTGACTTTGTGTTTAAGCCAAGAGTTGAGTGTCAGTGTGACCCAGTTCCAGGCTGAACGCATGCCGCTGGAATCGCTCCCGCTCCCGCTCCGTCCAGTCCATTCAATCCACTCGGTTAGTCAGTCGGCCAAGAGGCGCAGAAAAAGTAGAAAGTGAATTTTTATCTTGGCTTCTGCCTCGAGGCAGAACTCGGCTGCCCACACCCCGGACCGCCGCTTCTCCTTCACACCTCCACCCTAAAACAACCGAATTCTGTTCAGGCTTTCAATGTTGACCGTTTAGCCCCAAAGTAAACTAATTAAAATTCATTGCAAGCCATTGTGTGGCAACCAATTTCAATTGTAAGCGACCTTTTTTTCGGCTGACAAAATGTGGCCCAAAAGCGTAGTGTTGTTTTTATAAATTTGTAGCTATAACTGAATCGGCTTAAGCCGGGCTAGCACAGTAATTATAAATATTTTTGTCAATGTGTCACTCCCACGCGCTAAGGTCATCAATCGCTCTTGTGTTCTACTTCAATGACTTGACCTAAATTTGTTTGAGGCAAAACCCACGGACAAGTAGATAATAACAAGACAACATATTCAAGCCGAATCGCCAATAGCAAAATATATTTAAATATTAATTAATATTAATTTGGTAATTTTTCGGCATTTATGTTTTGCGCCACCGCAACGCACAAAAGTGAAAGTTGTTGACTTGGCCAGAAAGAAAAACTCGCCAAAAGCTTGCATTCGCTTTGCTCGCAATCAATTTTTGCGCTGCTCGTTTTTTCGCCTCCTTCTGTTTCTTCTTCTTCTGCCTGTAAATATGCATTATATAAATTGTTTAAGGGGGGAAATACAATTAGAATTTTTTTTTTTTCGAAAAATTTTTTTTTGGCTTAATGTACTCCAAATATATCTGGGAGTAAGCCTTTAAAAGCATAAAGCCGTCCGGTACTTATTTTCAGAGTTATACGTAATTTAGTGAGGGTGTGTCATATGGCGGACATGCACAAAAGTAAACTTTAAACGCTTCTCCTGAAAAGTCGTGTTTTCAAAGTCGCCGTGCAATGTACAGGTCAGAGATTTTATTTTAATCGAATGCGGTTTTTTGCATTATGTTTGAAATTAAATTCTCCACACCATGAATATAACGGTTTTTCATATTTGTCTGTTATAACATGTTTTTTTTTACAATCAAACTAAAAAAAAAATCGTTATTTTTGAAATTTTTTTTTTAACCTAAAATTTTTTAATGGAAAAATAATTTTTTTTAAATATTTTTTAATTCATGGTGTGCGCTGTACCTTTAAGTTTAAAGCCCAGTTGCTGTTTTTTGTTTAAGTCGTGATCCTGGACCTGGAGACTGCACGGCGCAAAGTCCTTCCCTAAAAACACGACTCCACATTATTGATCATAAATGGGCTTAATTACAATATTTTTCAAAAAACTTGACTGATTTTTATTGCTCAATAATTACCCAATAACATGCAAAAAGAATCACTAAGATTCATTTAATACTCTACTTGCAATCCACTCCCAAAGATAGCCCTCATTTCAGGCCTTCTAATTGTATTTCCCCCCTTAAGCCAGGCAACAGCGGCAGCAACAAACATTTAATCGGGGCTGGACAAAACCGGGAGTTATGTAAGCCGAGCAAACAGTGATTAAGGCGGTGATGAAAATGTGTCAGTTAACTGGCGAAAAATCCCAGTTGGCTAAGAACGGGTGAGAAGTGTTTGACAAATAGTGATCGTAATGGGTCAGATAGAAAGGTAACTGAATCTTCACAGAAAAGAAGAAATTCAGGAAATGCATAGACCAGGAACTATACCTACTTTTACTTGACCCAAAAAGAGAAAAACAGCGTATTGGTAGGCGACTAAAATTCTTTAGGAGAGCCATCAATTTGAGAAATGAAAAATACATTAACAAAAGACAGCCAGAAAGCAAACAATAAAAAGTCAAATGGTTCGACACAGAAAGTAAAAACAACAAAACAAAAGACTGAAGAGACGAACTTATTTTGGTCATCAACTTTCGCGGGCCAAAACGTAAAAGCTTTTGAATCGCATTCCGATCCCAGGCTAAGCATTCGCATTTAGTTGAGCATTAATAAAAATGATATGCATATAAAAAAATTGGGTTGGCAAAAGCAAAGAATCCGCATTAAATCAACCAGACTTGACCTAGAAATTATGCGCAACTTAAAGTCAAAAAACTCTGGTCTTAGATGGCACCAGTTGACAGCTTTCAGGAGGGGAAGTGCCCGACACAAATCTGTTTTCTTGGCACGCAGTTCGAGCTTGTTCAAGGCACCGACTTGTGTACATAGCCACTGACTCAGGTGGCGATCGAAATTGAATTTTTTGATTCAGCTTCACCACCATTTTCACATGATGCCACAAAAAAATCGCGTTAGTCATAACGAATACAAGGAAAACAGTATGATATTGCATATTGTACAGATGTATTTTTTCGGGCACATTTAATATCAGCCGCAAACGCACACCTGGGTAAAGTCTGTTGGGCTGGAGAAAAAAGGGGGAGTCCAATGATTATGAAAATTGAAGCGTTGATGAGTCGACTTCGGGCAGCCCAGGTCCCACCGATCTTGCGACATGCATTTGTAAAGTTCATTAATGGATTTTGAACCGAATCTGAAGCTGTTTGTTATGTGAGCTTACCCATATTGTACAACATTTATATTTAACTTTTGCATAACGGCTTTGGAGGTTGAGGCCCTCATTGACGACGTATTAATTGGTAATAGGAGCTGGTAGACACTTTGTGCTCCGTTTTCAACTCACTTCCAGGCAATTAACACATACAAAATCCGTTTTCCAAGTTTATCAGCGCAAATATTTAGTTGCTAACACCTTTCAAGCTGAGAAAAACCTACGCAGCTGGCATGAAGAGGGCGACCGTCTTATTTATTAAATCTTTTTGACATAATGAACCGTTATGTCAACGGAGGGTCGGGCGCCTGAAGTCAAAGTTGGGAGCGAAGTCAGAGCTATAACCTTGAGACAGCTGCGTGACTCAATTTGGCGAGCAAAGTGCTGGACTTAAGCGCAGGCCAAAGCACTCAGCTTGGCCGTGTTGTAATCTCAGTGCTTACTGTAGAAAAGCAAAACAAGATTGTTACAATTTGGTAAAAGTGCAGCGTCAGTTGTCGTTGAACCCCATACGGAAAAAATGGAAAGTAAACTTGTATAAACTTTACGTGTCTTGGCTGCTCGACAAATCGAATTTTTCGGTCTGCCGCTCAGCATGCAACAAGCGATGTGGATTATAGTTTGGGCGCAATGATCAGAAATTAACACTTCAAGAGCAAATGTCTGACTGTCGGTGCTTCATCTGCGTCAGGTTCCTCTGTAATTTTTCTTGACTTTGTGTTTAAATGGTTTTTAAATGTTTTTGTCTTTCGTTGGCTGTTGATGACATCGCTAATGTTCTATGTACATATGTTAAGTGCTCTAATCCTTTGTGCCTACTTATTCAAAGTTCCTATGTGCCCAAATTGGCTTGTGACAGACTGTGTTTGGCATGATAAATGTCCCAAGCAAATTGCGCATCGCAAAAAAACACCAATATTTATTATAACATTAAATGTCCATTGCTGAGAACGACTTCATAGTAAAAAACGAACACTTTATCAGTATTGAATCAGTATTTAAAAATTAAAATTGTACTCTATCGAAATTATCCGTAAAAATGAATGCCTCCCTAAACATAATATTTTGAGAAATGAGGCAAAAAAAAGCTAGAGTCGCCCCCGGGTGGACTCGAACCACCAACCTTTCGGTTAACAGCCGAACGCGCTAACCGATTGCGCCACGGAGGCCACGTCATCACCGAAAAATGTACTAAATTTGTCAGCACGCACAAAAAGGGACCAAATCAAATAATAACATAAATAAGTTCTAATAAGAACTGCTTAGCAGTTTAATTTTTTCCGAGAGCCCAACAGCAGTTACAACGCAAGCTCAGTCGGTTTGAATAGAACATGCGCCAACAGAGAAACAGCTGCCTCCGTGGCGCAATCGGTTAGCGCGTTCGGCTGTTAACCGAAAGGTTGGTGGTTCGAGTCCACCCGGGGGCGATTTAATTTTTTGTTTCACTTTTAATCCACTTCTGATGTAATTTTTTTAACATCTAATTGCGGTAAAATGTTATTGCTGCGTACTTGAGTTCTTTAACCGTGTTAATGAACATTATTAGGGGTTTCCTTATATTTATGTGCTTTCGGTTTGCTGGTGTTCGGCGAGGCAGAGATGAACAAGGGCATTTGTTGAGATTCGTTTAGACAAACAGCAGCAAAGTGAGGTGACCAAAAACAATGCGTGTCTAAAGTTTAAGTTGAAGGTGTCGATGAACAAAGCCAAGTAGACACGGCAACTGGCACGCAGTACACATATCTGTCTGTACACAGATACATTTAGCGATACTAATATATATCATAGAGACTTAAATCGTGCCTTCGCAGTTTTTTTTTCACCTTCACCAGACAAATCTCATTAGGGTTCGGCGTGCACGCGACTTGAGACTTTTAGTTGAAGATGGGATTAAGATTTCTGTAGACTTTTCTTAGCAGAAGTATAGCTGAGCTAACGTATCGTTCTTTTCCATTGCAGATGACGTGCGGCATATCGTGTGTCGATAAGACATTGAACAAATCGTTCTACCATCTGGGAATATGCATAGCCAAGCACCCTGGATACTTTATTATCATTCCGGTGCTGCTGACCTTGCTGTGCATGACGGGGTGAGTGGACCGAGGTCCGTGCTGCCAGCCACTGTCTAAACTTGAAACTCCACCCCACAGGTACCAGCAGCTGAAGTACCAAATCGATCCCGAGTACCTATTCTCGCCCATTGCGGGGGAGGGCAAGACTGAGCGTGCCATAGTTGAGCAGTACTTCAAAGTGAATTATACGCATCGCTTCAATGTCGGGCGTATTACAAGACCGGGTAAGTGGCGGCAAAAGTGTGCACTTAGTGACTACCGCGGCAAACATTGGCCAAGTGAAATTAGCTTTGGCTCACACCTCGCAATTAAACGTTTCCCCATTTTTGCACCTTGACGAATGGGGCTGTTCGTTGGCTTCCCGACGCTTTTCCATTCCCATCCCAGCCTAATCTGTTTTCCCTCGACTCCGCCCTCCGTTGACTCTCAGCTCAAATGTGCAATAAATAATTTCAGCACACGGCTGAGATGGAGACATAATATCTTGGCTTTTATTGAGGTCTTGAACTCGGCTCCGTTTTACAGGCTATTAACTTCGCTAAATGGTTTATTGGGCAAAAACAACCATCACCAGCAACAAACAACAAAAACAGTAACAACAGAAACATTAGTAATAATTGCAGATTCAACAATGTCAAAAGCTAACTTTAGTATAGTACAGCATAATTGCAAAATTACATAGAGCCATCCAAACTTGAACAGTTGGGGCGATAGAAGTGGCCAACATTTTTCGGATAACCCAATTAAAAAATTAAAGATACATAATAAATTGTATATGGGAAATCAATTAAACCTGCACTAGATTTAAACCAATTATCTAAAAATCAAAAACTTGCAATAAAACCCTCAAAAGGTAAAATAAAACGATTAAAGGAAAAAATTTGGTGATACCCAATCGCAAAAAAAATGGTAAAACCTCTATGCTCGTACTTTCTATTTACTAAATAGTAACTCTAAAAAAAGTATAACCCCATTTGAAAATATGACTTTGTAGAAGGGGTTCCGGCTTTATAAAAATAGTGTTTCCTTTAATAACCTGTAATGTTTAAATTTAAAAATAATTGGGTTCTTTGGAGACTTTTAACAGGAATGTCTTTCTTTTTAGTTTTACACTCACTTTTCCATGACTGATTTACTGGGGGCCCTTCCCAATTAGACGTCGGGGTGTGTTTTGAATGTGTGCACAAAGTCAATTTTTATTAACGCGAACTGAGAGGTGCAGTGGTTGGCTTACCTAACACTAATCATTTGAATAAATTAGGCTTTGGTTTTTCACGCGTTTAGCCGAGCTTAATTGCCTGTTGCAAAAAATTAGGCAATTCGGACCTTGTGGAACCCAAAGAAGGGAGAAACGTGCGCGCTAAGCGAAATGAGCTGCGAACGAAATAAAGTTCATTTGCTAAAGCCTCGTAGGAATGTATAAATGTTTGCTGCTCAAAAAGAGCAATTGCAATTGTGCTTTCGAAATCATTAGCCCCATTCTGCGAAAATGCACTCGATGTGCACTGAACAGTTCTCGGACTGAGATGCATGGAGATCAGTGCATCTGACTGTAAACTGTGACGAGCTCTGGGATGCAATATACGCGGGCATCTATATTCAACGAAGACGCTAACTCCGATTCGACTCATCATTGAACTTTGTTGGGACATTCGCTTGGCAATAGACAGCTGAGCCACAAAAAACCCGTCGAGTGTGTGGAGGCCACAAGCCGCCAGCGATCCGTGCAGATACACATCCACGCGATCGCTGTTGGCTGATGGCTCCACGGTGTATCTAGACCGCATTTAGTCGGTTACGACCAGTTAGCCACCAAGCTCAGTGCTCCGCTTCGGTTGCACTTTGGCCAAATGTGCCACAAGAGGCGTGCAGGCTGCAACTTTCCCCTGTCTTTAGGAAATTTGTTTATGAGGCGCAACCGAAGAAAATCCGAAAAAATAATTAAATTAGTCGCTTTGTTAGCCCACCGAAATAAGCTACATACATACAAGTTTATGTACCCGATAAATAGTTGAAAGTTACACAAATATATTACTGTTGCTTGGTGATCCTGGTGCCGGAAGTGTTTTCCGGATATTTGTTTTCCTCTATTATCAGAAATAAATTGTTGCATTTCATTTCATTTTTTGAGTGACGTGAAATTGTCCGAAGAAGTAAGGAAAAACTAACTTTTTTGACTCTTTAACTCGTTTGATGAATTGAAAAGACTTCTGGTTTATTGGGGCCGCTACCATTGGAGGTTGTCTTTGTTCAATATTGTACACCATTCATAACAAAAAATGTCGGTACAACGTGCGTGGTTTTCTGATGGCGTTTAATATTTTATCAGCTTCAAGTTCATTCACAATAGAAATCAAAGCTTATGAGTCGAAGTCTTAGGTACCCCGGAATTATATTTAATTCGTATTATTATATTAGGTGTAATAGTATGAGATAATATTAATTACAAATTTAATTATTATATTGTGGAACATGAATATTCGTGATCACGTTTGCTAAATTCTCAATGTGGGGTAGTTGGGCTTATGTACATATCCAATATCATCAATTCTGTGACGCAAGCACACGAGGCTGCATTTGTTATGGCGCATTAAATACAAATAACGATTGGGACAATCAGCTAATACAAAGTGGAAGTGCGATAAACGGGCAAGCAGAAGCACAAGCGAAATAATCGATCGAAACCAAAAGCCAATGAAACTCAATTAAAATTATTGTCACGCATCGGCGTGTGGGTAACAGCAGCAGCCACCAACCACATTAGCCTTCAAGCCTAAGTCCGCAAAGTCACCAATTGTTTGCCAACTGTTTTCTGTTTTCTGGGGACTTAACCATGGTCACCGCGGCTAATCCGACATCCGTCTGCACTTTCAGGCCGCTTCGGGCGAGTCATAGTGATAACGAAAGATGGCGACGACAACATGATCCGGCGCGAGGTGTTCCAGGAGCTGCGTCAGCTGGACAACCTCATCCAGAATGCGACCACCACCTACGACGGAGACACGTACACCTACAAGGACAACTGTGCCCGCTGGGAGAACGAGTGCTTTGAGAACGACATCCTCAACCTGGATGCGCTGATGGATGATGTAAGTAAAGAGTACTCTATTTTACCATGACCACAGAATGTTTTTATTTTGTTCACTCGTTCTAATCATTTTCTGATTTTAGATCGAAGCCGGTCAGCTTAATCTGACGTTTCCTTTTATGTTCAATCCAGTCACGTGGGATGCCCACCTGTTCCCTGTCTTCTTCGGGGGCACCAAGCTAACTGAGGACAACCATGTGATCAGTGTTCCCGCCATTCAGTTAGTGTACTTCGTCACCGCCGACACCAAACGTCAGGATGCCAAGTGAGTACAGTAAAGTAAGGCTCTCAGACGACAACTAATGGTTCTTTTACAGAGGTGCTGAATGGGAGGAGACCTTCCTCAGGGTGGTTGGCAAGGCGGAGAACTCGGGCTACTTCAAGCACATTTCGGTCTCGTACTTTGCGTCCCGCACTTTGGACCATGAACTCGAGAAGAACACCAAGACGGTGGTGCCCTACTTCAGCTCGACTTTTCTGCTCATGGGTTTGTTTAGGTTCGTCTCATCAGTGACACTTAGTTTGATTTAAATAACGCTTCTATTTCGAACTTTTAGCGTAATCACCTGCATGATGGGCGATGCAGTGCGGTCGAAGCCCTTTCTGGGTCTCATGGGCAATGTGTCAGCTATTATGGCCACGCTGGCAGCTTTTGGCCTGGCCATGTACTGCGGCATTGAGTTTATTGGCATAAATCTGGCTGCGCCCTTCCTGATGATCGGTGAGCATGACATGAATTTCACATCGTTGCACCTAGTCTTAAACTATTTGTTCTACATCGCAGGTATCGGCATTGATGACACATTTGTAATGCTGGCGGGTTGGCGACGCACCAAGGCCAAAATGCCGGTGGCGGAACGCATGGGTCTCATGATGTCCGAGGCGGCCGTATCGATCACGATCACCTCGGTCACCGACTTCATTTCGTTTTTGATCGGCATCATCAGTCCCTTTCGGTCGGTCAGGATCTTCTGCACGTACTCGGTCTTCGCCGTTTGCTTCACGTTCCTGTGGCACATCACCTTCTTTGCCGCCTGCATGGCCATCTCGGGCTACAGGGAGCGGAAGAATCTGCATTCCATTTTCGGCTGCCGGGTTCAGCCCATGTCGGTTGCAATCAAAGGTGAGTGAACTGTCGGATTCGGGGATCGGCACCTATTGTTGTTCTGCCAGCGCGTGAGGTTTTATTGATGACTTTCATGCGCTCTTGGATATAAAAATACAAAAATACAAATTTTTGCTTATTTTCACCAAACTGTTACCTAAAATCGAGGCCCTAGCACCACCTTTCTGGGTGGCGTAACCTTGTTCGAAAAACGTGAGCAATGGTATTTCAATTGGATTCTGTTTTTATTTGGCAATTCATAATCCATTCAAAGGTGATGAAATCCGAAAATTGTTTTTGCGGTGAAAATCAGTTAGTTAAGTGTGCATGCTGCAAGGTCTAGTTGGCTAGCTGAAATGTGGACAGCACCACAACCGGATCGAAGTAGTCTGAGTTTAGATGGCTTAACACCAGCAGCTGCAACATGAACTTGATCATGAGACATGAACAACCAGACTAGGCGCAGTCTTACCACTGCAAGTGCCGCTGAAATTGAGGCCAATGGGAACTTGTCTTACAACACCTCTTTCTATTGTTTCTTCGGCCCGCAGAGAAGCGCAACTTCCTCTACAAAGCGATCATGGCGGGCGGCATCGACCCCAACGATCCGGACAACCCCATCGACAACAAGGACCACATGCTGATGGCCTTCTTCAAGGACAAGCTGGCCGCGGTAATCAACAACAAGTGGTGCAAGGTGATCATCATCCTGGCCTTTGCCAGTTACTTGGTGGGCGCCTGCTACGGAATCACCCAGATAAAGGAGGGCCTCGAACGCCGCAAGCTGTCCCGGGAGGACTCCTACTCGGTGGAGTTCTTCGACCGCGAGGACGACTACTACCGCGAGTTCCCCTACAGAATGCAGGTGGGTTACAGAGCTGGAGACAACTATGTAGAACCTGTTTATAAATTAAGGTGTTAAAGCTTTTCCGTTCTGATTTATCTGGTTTGTTCTGATCGCAGGTCATTATCGCCGGCCCGCTGAACTACTCGGATCCCCTGGTGCAGGAGCAGGTGGAGAACCTGACCAGCACCCTGGAACACACCTCGTACGTGACCTCCAGGCGCTACACGGAGTCCTGGCTGCGCTCGTTCCTCTCCTTCCTGGAGCGCAACAACGAGCTGCTCAACGTGACCGTGGACGATGAGCAGACTTTCATCGAGACGGTGAAGGAGCACTGGCTCTTTCCCGGAAACCCGTTCTCGCTGGACGTGCGCTTCAACGACGAGGAAACGCAGATCATTGCCTCGCGGTTCCTCATCCAGGCGGTCAACATCACGGACACCAATCACGAGAAGGAGATGGTGCGGGATCTGCGCAAGATCTGCAAGGACTCGCCGCTGAATGCCTCGATCTTCCACCCCTACTTCGTTTTCTTCGACCAGTTCGAGCTGGTGCGACCGGTCTCGCTGCAGGCGATGGTGATCGGAGCCATCATCATGATGATCATCTCCTTCGTCTTCATCCCCAACATCCTGTGCTCCCTGTGGGTGGCCTTCTCGGTCATCTCCATTGAACTGGGCGTCGCTGGCTACATGGCCTTGTGGGACGTCAACCTCGACTCCATTTCGATGATCAACCTGATCATGTGCATTGGCTTCTCCGTGGACTTCACCGCTCACATCTGCTACACGTACATGTCCTCGAAGAAGCGCAGTCCCAAGGCCCGCGTCCGCGAGGCCCTTCACTCCCTCGGTCTGCCGATCGTCCAGGGCTCCAGCTCCACGATACTGGGCATCGTGGCCCTGCTGCTGGCCCAGAGCTACATCTTCCTGGTCTTCTTCAAGATGGTCTTCCTCGTGATCTTCTTCGGAGCCATGCACGGCCTCTTCCTGCTGCCCGTGCTGCTCTCCCTGTTCGGACCCGGATCCTGTCTCACCTGGACGGGAATGGACGACGGCAGCGACGCCGAGGTGGACGAGGGCCCGGAGGACCGCCAGCTGGAGAAGCCCTTCTCGCAGTCCTACTACATGCAGTACCCCACCATGGGCATCAACGGACCCTACGGCACCAAGGGCTTCCTGGGAGCCCCGTACAAGGCCTACGGCGTGGACGAGAAGGACCTGGGCCTGGGCACCTCGGGCGAGGACTCTTCCGAGAGCAGCTCCAGCCGATCGCAACGCCGCCAGCAGCAGGCCGCCCCCAACGAGGAGGAGGTTGTGGCGCGGGACTCGCCGCGCCGGCGCTACGAGGACGGCTGGCGCCGCTCCTCCTACCAGAACATCTACGGCCAGGGAGCGGCGCAGTTCCAGGCGCAGCCGGACCTCTACGGCCAGCAGGTCTCGGCGGCCGAGTGGCGCCACCGCCTGGACGCACACGAGCAGCAGCAGCGCCAGCGACAGCGGAGGAGCCCCTACGAGAACTACCCCCAGGACGTGGAGATGGACATGCAGAGAGCCCGGCGCAACTCGCACGGCGACGTGATCGACCTTCACGGGACGCCCAACTCCTCTGTGGACGAGCGCCTGCGCAGGCAGGCGGAGCACTTCAGCGCGGGCAGCGGCGACGACAGCAGCTACCGCCATCAGCTGCCGACGGCGGCGCCGCCGCCTGCGGGATCCGTTCCGCCGGCTAAGCGGTACCACCGACGGCGCTCCTCGGAAGACTCGACCCACCGCCACCAGCGCTGGCCGGCGAACATCGAGGAGCGGAGGGCACGCCGCGCCCACTCGCCCGCCCACAACCGGCCAGAAACTGCCACGCCCAGCTACGCCTTCCGCTCCTCCTCGCACCACAACCTCTACCAGCCGAACGGGAAGGGGTCCAAGCATCCGCCCACCTACCAGTACGGCGACTACTACCAGTGAGGCAGCGGGACGGGGCTGTACTCGTGGTCAAGTGACGGGAATATTCCTAGTTTAGATAAGGAGTTCGGTGGGTCTCTACCAAAATGTTAGCTAGTGAGGGAAACAGTGCTTGGACAAGTTTCAGCCTTCGCAGAGCCAAGAAAAAGATAGTAATTAAAATTGTGCGTGACAATTTACTAGCACATTGAAATAAGTTTGATTTGATGGTTGATCAGTGTTCAAAGTATTTGTATATACTTTTATATTTAACAAATACTAAACAGAATGCCTTTAAATTGTCCATTGACTACCAGGTAAATGTTTTGGTCTTTGAGCTCTTTTGTGTCCAACCCATCCAAGATCAAGGAGACATTAGGGAGCAGAGCAAATTGTCTTGTCAACAATATTTAAGTTAGACCTTTTTAAAGAAATCCCATCTGTGCTGTCTTCACTTTCCTTAGGCTTGCCCCGCGTAGAAATATCGTTAGGAAACCCCGCAATAGAAATCACAATAATTCTTCTCGTTGGGAGCACAAAATTGTTAGTTAGTAAAGCCGGTTCGATCTATTTATCCCAACTTTTCATCAATAAGAGCTCGAGTCAGACAACTTAAGGTACCATCTACAAAGACTATACACCTATGTATGCTACTCGAGTCAGACTTTGGGCTCCCCATGTCAGTGTTTATTTAAATTAATTTAGGTTTAGTGCGAGTACGAGTCTGTTCAATAATGTTTTGTATAGCAAAAGAAACCCTGAGTATATATTTAATAACTATTAACTGTTAAGAGTGGCCGCGTCTAGGCCCGATCATATGCTTAGCTACCTAGCGCTGTAAGGCATTTGGGACAAGTTTGTAAAGCGTTTACAATTTTTCTATTGAATAAAAATTTTATATTTTCCTAGAAATAATGCGCAACCTGTGATAATGTTTCTGTCGATTTGGAGTGGCCTAATGGCTTTTTGAGCTACTTTTAATGAGACATCTTTTGACGGAGGCTATATAAATAACTTCGATTTTGGAGGAGCCAAATTCAGTATGTTCGCCATTTTGTTCGCCATCTGTAGTTTGCCACTCTGGGCAACAGCGTTAAATAGCACCGTAAAATCGGTTCCCAACTTTGCTCCAAGGTGCGATCCGCTGGACCAGTGCGATCCGTATTTTTCCGTGGCTAATTTTGCCAAGGTGATTTTCAGACAGTGCTTCTGGGGACATGCTTTAATACATTTCAGCGGTTTTCAGGTCTCCTGGATTGAGGCTAACCATATATGCAATAGAGTCGGTGCCGTCTTGGCAACTGTCAGAAATGAGGAAAACCATCAGCTAATCCTAGACTACGTTAATTCGAATGGTAAGAGTGTACCTAAGTGTGGAAACCTCCTTCAAGTGAGAGCTCTTTTCAGAAAGGGTCTTTGGAAACAAGACATTTTGGCTGGGTGCCACAAATCTAGTGGAGCGCGCCTATATCTGGACTTGGTTGAGCACTGGAATTCCCGTAACCTACGCACAGTGGGCCAAACACGAACCGAAGTCCGACTTAGATGGCTCAGACGCCTGCCTGTTCCTAGGATTGGACAATTTTTGGCACAGTGCCTCCTGCGGTGCAAAGCACTATTTCATCTGCGAAAATATTTGCCAGCTAAGTTACACATCGTTAGACCAGAAAATATACTTATAAAATTGTATCTCGAAAGCACCGATTTTGAGGTTTAAAAAATGATTTAAAAATGTTAATGTTTAGCTAAAACCCGTAAAGCAACAACCATTTTGTAAAGCTTGTCGAGCCCATTGCGAATTCAGAAAAATTAAAAAATAACAATCTACTACCACAACGACATTACACAATCAAGTACAATAAACTGAATAATTTATCAAAAATATTTTATTGCCAGCTATGTTGTCATTTTTTGGCCATGAAGGAAATTATTAATCGATTCTTTTTGGCAACCATAAACATATGAATTACCTAACTAGAACATAAAGACTGAATTTGGCTCGCCATTAACAATATATTACAATCTGTTGAAATTTTTTGGTAACGAATAAAACTTGCAAGAAATTCTTTTTATCAGCTGTACAAAAATATAATACTTAACTAGAGCCTAACACTTCCGTACTCCGTAAAAACTTATGATTATTATTATTATATGATTATGATTATTATTGGTTCTCAAAAGAATGAACAATGAGCTCATCAGGAAGATACGAAAGTACATTTTAATCGCGAAAGGATAACAGTTGTGTGTTGGATTTCCATGAGGCGACAATTAATTTTTAAACGAAATCTTAAAAAGGAAATGACAACGGACCATATAAAACCAAAAGCTCTATCTCATTTTTTGCGTGCACACATGTGGCTGATTCTTTAATCGTCCAGCACTAAAAACCTATAGGTCATATCAACCGATTGGGTTAATAAACGTCGTCGTCGAACTGACAACGCTTCTCGCAGATGAAGTAGCGCTGCTCGTCGCAACTCTCGTTCACCCAAAGTCCAGTGAATCCGTTGATGCCCAGGCAGTGGGCTTCATAGCGGGAGGGCTTTCCGTCCTGGAAGTTTCGGTAGTTGATGGTGCGTCCGTTGCTGAACCAGACCCAGTTGTTGTCGCTGGCCAGGTCGGTGCCCGAGGTCCAGAGCGGGTCGTTGAGGAGCTCCTGCTGCGAGCGGGCGTACCTGAAGAGGAAGTTGCGCAGGTTGTTCTGGTCCGCCTGCGAGGTGATGCTCACCAGCGTGTACCCGTAGGATGCGCAGGTCTCCTGGGCCTGGAACCAGTTGACCTTGGCGAAGCTGCCCATGGCGTAGCTTCCATCGCGGAAGCTAAAAGGCGAGAAGGCGGGCACCTTGTCCTCCTCGGAGGTCCCGTTTCCAGGTGCCGGTGACGAGGGCGAGAGCTCCGGTTCCGGGTGAGACCAAGCCAAGCCGAGGAAAAAACCGATCAGGACTGCGGAACGCATCTTGAATCTTATGAAGCAATGGAAGGAATGAAGTCCCCTTATATACTCAGAGTACTCATTGGCACGGGCATTAATCAATGTCACAAGATAAGCAAATACAAAATATTCTCAACTTCGTCAATACCAGATTCATCACTTTTGTAGAAATAAAGCCCTAATGGCTGCACAAGAGAGAGCGATATAACCGAGTGCCTCGACTTACTCACATCAGCAGTTTCAATATACGTGAAAACTTATTTAAGAACAGCCAGGGTAGGCCGCCCCTTGAGCTGTGGGTGGGCGTAAAAGTAGGCGGAGTAAACTTGTAAAAAGCTATCACTGAGTTCCAAAATCAATTTTTTTGTACTAACCAAGAGGGGGTATTATAGGTGGCCGCGGCTTAAACATTTAATAAACTTGCGTTCCGTACCAAATACTCGAATTTACGTATAAGATCTGATCTTGATCAACAATATGTATATATATGTATTTCAAAGCTTCGAAAGTTGTTCCCTTGATATGTTACACACTTCTTAGGAAATAGTATGTCCTTATTAATTTACGAGAAACGGACATAACAGCTTTTAACAACCTGTCAGTATCTGTCAATAACTTTAATTATCAATTAAATTCCTAGAATTTAGTTTTCAAAATATGTATGTTCTGACAACGCAAAAATTCTTTTTTTCCGACCTAAGTTGATTCAAACAAAGTGGACGGGCGAAGAGCTGTCGAGCACCCTGCCTTAAAGCTCGCCAAAAAGCAAACAAAAGGAGATTGCTACGTAACCCAAGCTGTGAGACGATTTTCATGAATGAAAAACTAAATCGCACTTTTGCATGCTCACATTTGGCTGATATTTTAATAAACCAACACCAACACCAACAGTTTCTAAACAAATTGCGACGGACTATGCTAGTAAACGTCGTCGTCGAACTGACAACGCTTCTCGCAGACGAAGTAGCGCTGCTCGGAGCACCTCTCGTTCTCCCACAGACCGGTGATTCCGTTGATGCCCAGGCAGTGGTCGCTACTGTAGTCGCCGGGGGATCCGTTCTTGAAGTTGCGGTAGTTGATGGTGCGTCCGTTGCTGAACCAGACCCAGTTGTTGTCGCTGGCCAGGTCGGTGCCCGAGGTCCAGAGCGGGTCGTTGAGGAGCTCCTGCTGCGAGCGGGCGTACCTGAAGAGGAAGTTGCGCAGGTTGTTCTGGTCCGCCTGCGAGGGGATGCTCACCAGCGTGTACCCGTAGGATGCGCAGGTCTCCTGGGCCTGGAACCAGTTGACCTTGGCGAAGGCGCCGAGGGCGAACCTGCCATCGGAGAGGCTGAAAGGGGAGAAGGCGGGCACCTCGGCCCCATCGGAGGTCTCGTTCCCAGGTGCCGGGGACGAGGGCGAGAGCTCCGGTTCCGGATAGGACCAGGCCAGGCCGAAGAGGAAGCTTACAAGGAGTAGGGAGCGCATCTTGATGTATGAAGCACTGGAGGAGGATAGCTTCTCTTATATAGCCGGAGCACTAATTGCCCCGGGCATTCATCAATGTCACTAGATAAGCTGCTGAAATCTGGGTAAAACTAAGCACTCTTCCCAAATTGGTTCTGCGAGCTTGCTTCTTGCTGCTTGCCATAAATATCGCTCCTCACTAAATCTCAATATTAAGCGCTGCGCAAATCCGCTTGCCATTTTTATGTTACGGTTTTGGCTCTCCAATAATTTTAGCCCACCCCCAGAAGCAGTTGGTCCAAGGCAAGTGCTGGAAATTTATCGAAAAAATGTAAAAAGCATATCTCATTTAACTCGGCTGTCAGCTGGGGGAATCCGAGGGCGAAAAGAAGACGTTATGACGGGTCAAGGATTGCCAATTGCCAAAGCGGAACCCTCGTCCAAGTTTTCCCCGTTCAATCTCGATGCACATTTCCTTTCGCTGGTGCTCTGTGTGTTTGCGTGTTGGCCAAGTGTTTACGAGACCCGCTGGGATTGAACAGCAACGAAATGTGCAAACACAGATCCCCTGTGCTCCACTCCACTCCTCTCCTTCCTTACCTCTTCGGATTGGGGGAAATGACAGAGAATCAAAAATTGCTGCTGCATTGTGGTAAGTGCGGCGTTCTGTGGGGCGTATACGTAATATGATTTCTGTGAATGGCGTCCCATTCAGATTCGCATTTGCATTCGCCAGTGCTGCACAATGCACAAAAGGTCCGCTCTGCCAGCAAGGTCGTTCATTGTCAGACCGAGGGAAACTATAAGCAACCAATTCAACTACTGGAAACGTGTGTCCAGCGATCTGGCCCTATGGCCTAGGGATATGGCTCGATCGACACGACTTTAATCCTGAATAAACTCTATAGGGTGACTGAAACTAAAACTGATTTGCAAGTTTCTAACCAAAACCCTATTACCATTAACGTAGATATAAATACTCAACTCTTACAAACACACTTGCAGAAAATTAAACTTAATTGAACGCCTTTTTTTTATGTATGCTTGTGTATTAAAAACCTTCAGTGGTTAAACTATTATGAAAACACCTTACTTAAAGTAATTAATCTTCCTTCGAAGCAAAAGAAAATCTTTTCACACATGCGATTTCGACTTTTAAACTTGGCTACAAATTAAGCTGTTCGCGGACGTGCTGTGTTGAGCGTGCAATTAAATTGTAAAACTTGTTGACAAGATGACATGATCTATTTGCTTCGGTTACTTGTCTTTGGTCGCTTGGAAGGAAAATTGCAATTAAATTGGATGGCCAATGCTGCTCGGATGCTGAGAGCAAAGGACGCCAACAAGACGGAATGGACCCCTCCGACAGCAGAAAGTCACGCAGGATAAATGCACTAAAGTTTCTTGGCTAAGGCCATGAGTGTCCCCACTCCTGCTGCTCATCCTTCAACTTAATTTATGCTTTGAGCGGGAAAGCTGGAAAGGGATGAGCTTGGCTTTCAGCTGCTGGACATTTTCGCAGCACGTAAAGGGAAGGTCGTCAAACGCTTAGCGTTGTTTTGTGGTGTGGATATTCATCGCAGTACCCTTAGTTTGTTTGTATCGGAAGTCCTTTTAAGCTACCTCAACAACAGGAAATCACTAACATGGTGGTTCTGTTAGCGTCGTGAATTCATTTCAAATAAATAATCATTTGAAACTTCCTACGTCTAAGTTCGAACGAATATTACTTATCGACTTTTAACGAAGGTTAAATTATGTTTACAATACATACTTTTTGGAAAACTTAGTGGCAAGCTCTATAGCTGATAAATCAAAAATTTATATTCCTAGTTTCAGGACTTCAATATTAATAAGCACAGAAAGACTTGGTTCTAAATGCAAACAATTTTTATTGCCCTTTTTATACACTTATAATTTCAGTCAGAAGTTTGCAACGCAGTGAAGGAAAGTATATATATTTTTGATCAGCATCACTATCTGAGTCGAAATTCGTCTGTACGTCTGTACGTCTGTCCGTCTGTCCAATTCTACGCAAACTAGTCTTTCAGTTTTAAAGCTATAGTAGTTATTGCACGCAGTATATAAGTCGGAACGAGCCGGATCGGCCGACTATATCGGATAGCTCCCATACGAGGGATTGAAAAAAAAAAGTTCTCGGTCCGTTGTTATACCCTTGCAGAGCAAAAGGGTATTATAATTTCAGTCAGAAATTTGCAACGCAGTGAAGGAGACACCTCAGACCCCATAAAGCATATATATTCTTGATCAGCATCACGAGCAGAATCGAAATCCGTCTGTACGTCTGTCCGTCTGTCCATCTGTCCGTCTGTCCGTTTCCGCGCAAACTAGTCTCTGAGTTTTAAAGCTATCGTGCTGAAACTTTCCCAAAAGTTGTGTAGTTGTTGCACGCAGTATATAATTCGGAACGGGCCGGATCGGCCGACTATATCGGATAGCTCCAATACAATAGAATGAAATAAAAAATTCTCACTCTGTTGTTTTTGATAAGATCGACTTGAATTCTTCAAGATGGCGTTTTCTAACTGTTATTGAATTTCGGATTAAATTTGAACAAAATCGGATAACTCTATCATAGCTGCCATAGGAGAGATCGAAAAATATATATAGAATTAATGGAAATAAATTGATAGTATCGTTGTTTTCTATCCCACGAGCTTGATTTTTTGAACATCAAGTTTTTTAACAACCCTTATATTGAGAAAAAAGTTTCATAAAAATCGGACAACTTTATCTTATAGCTGCCATAGGAAAGATCGAAAAAACTATGATAACATCGTTGTTTTTCATCAGACAAGTATGATTTTTGGAATATAGAGTTTTCTTACGACTCTTGAATTACGAGTTAAATTTGATCAAAATCGGACAACTATATCATATAGCTCCCATATGATCTATAGTCGAAAATATGGAAAATGAATAGAAAAATCGTCTTAGCTTCGATGTTGTTTAACCTTTATGGATTTTGTTCGACATATTTGATGACTGCAAGGGTATATAAGCTTCGGCTTGCCGAAGCTAGCTTCCTTTCTTGTTTTTGAATGGATTTACTTCATTTCTTGCAGATGGAGTTTTTTAACCACTATCAAATTTCGGATTAAATTGCCATAGGAAAGATCGAAAAATATATATAGAAATAATGGGAAAAAAATTATAACGTCGTTGTTTTTTATTTCACGAGCAATAATTTTACAATATCGACTTTTTTAACTACCCTTGAACCGAGAAAAAAATTTAATAAAAATGGGACAACTATAATATAGATTATTAGAATCAACAAAAATAAAATTATAAAATCGTTGTTTTTCATCAGACATGATCATCGATGTTGTTTAGCCTTTATGTATTTTGCTTGACATATTTGATGACTGCAAGGGTATATAATCTTCGGCTTGCAGAAGTTAGCTACCTTTCTTGTTTCAGGGTAGATTCAAAAATGAATGTTTCAACTTGTAACGTTTATGACTTGTAGCATTTCCTACTTAATTAATAAGGAACGGAGATCAGAATAATTAATGATCGAGTTAAGTATGCAACAGTTCAAGTGCCAGTTTTTTCCTTTATGACACCTTCTTCTTTCCGGTTAATTGCTCTTTAAATCGACATACAAATCTAAGCGACCCAATGCTTCATTAAGATTTTATCGCTCTTCTTTCTTGCGACTGTTTCTGCCAAATGTCCTCATCAAAGCTAAAGACATTGACGGGGTGTCCTGTCGCGCAGTTCCTTAATTAACAAATTTTTGATAAAGCCAGCACAAGGTTCTGGAGGGACAGAAAGTTTCCAGCTAATTAGAAGTCCAGCAACAAAGGGGAAAGCCATGCAATTTGCGAGTTTATTAATTTTATGTCGATTTGCATGCCATTCCTGGCTCAAGGAGAGAAACTATCCCAGTTTTAGTTCGCTTATGATGCTGGATGCGAGCGTAATCTGGCAAAAAGACGTTTATTTGATGGCTGCCAGTGGCTAATTAAAACTAATAGCCGAGCCAAGCAAAGCCAGTAACGACCCACTGCCAGCGACTGCAGGTGGATCTCCCTCAACTGAGTGGCTTTCCGTGTTCGATTCGCCTTGGATGAGCTGCAATTCAATCGGAAGGGAAAACCACTCCCGCGAAAGGTGAAAAAGTTACGCAATACTCGTATAAAAAGTCGCACCCGATTTTCCGATACGCCAGAGGGAGAAGGCGCTTGCAAATCCAAACACGAAGGTCAGTGCAAAGTCATTGAGTTGCGTGCCACGCATTTGCCAGTGCCCTTGTCAGTGGCAGTGGCAGTTGCAGTTGCACCCCTAAAACAAGTCAACTGTAAATTGGCTTAACTGCAGTTTATCATTAAATTTGATGTCATTTTATTTGGCGTTGCACGGCACGTAAATTTTTGACGCCATATGGGAAAACTATACGTGATGTGGGGTTTCATCGGAGCATGCAAGGATTCCATCCCAGAAACGCGTAGAAAAATGGCCTGAAAAAAAATATTTTATTATTATTATTACGAAATTTACGCATAATTTAAATTGCGCAAAACTTACATTTAGCTATAGCAACTGCAGGCCTTAAGCCACTTTAAAACATCAATTTCCAAAAACTTTCCGGTACCGATTTTTAAGCAAAAACTCCTCCTTTTTTGATTGCATTCATTAAACAAAAAAATTAAAACATTTTTATACCCTTGCAGAGCAAAGGGTATTATAATTTCAGTCAGAAGTTTGCAACGCAGTGAAGGAGACACCTCAGACCCCATAAAGTATATATATTCTTGATCAGCATTACGATCTGAATCCAAATTCGTCTGTACGTCTGTCCGTCTGTTCGTTTCTACGCAAACTAGTCTCTCAGTTTTAAAGCTATCTTGCTGAAACTTTCCCAAAAGTTGTGTAGTTGTTCCACGCAGTATATAAGTCGGTACGAGCCGAATCGGGCGACTATATAGGATGGCTCCCATACAAGAGATTGAAATACAAAATTCTAACGACGTTGTTTTTGATCAGATCGACTTCATTTCTTCCAAATGTCGTTTTCTAACTACTATTGAATTTCGGATTAAATTTTATCGGAAGCGGATAACTCTATCATATAGCTGCCATAGAAAAGATCGAAATTTATATATGTATTTATATAAATAATGGAAACAATTATAACGTCGAAAAATCTATTATATATAGAATTAACGGAAATAAAATGATAACATCGTTGTTTTCATCAGGCAATCATGATTTTTGAAATATATAGTATTCTTACGGCTCTTGAATAACGAATTGAATTTCATTAAAATCGGACGACTATATCATATAGCTGCCATATAAACAATAGTCGAGAATATGAAAAATGTATAGAAAAAGCGTTATAGCTTCGATGCTGTTTATATAAGCTTCGGCTTGCCGAAGCTAGCTTCCTTTCTTGATTTTTATGATTTTACAACAATATAAACAGAAATAAAATACACAAAATAAAGTATACGTCCACATATAGGAAGGCAGGACCGAAATGCGAAGTATAAGCCCAGCGATTTGCCGTCGACTTTCGCCAACGACCATACCACGCTGAACACATCGGTTCTCGTCCGATCACCGAAATTAAGCAGCGTCGGGCGCGGTTAGTACTTAGATGGGGGACCGCTTGGGAACACCGCGTGTTGTTGGCCTCGTCAACAACTTTTTGCCTTTTGCCGCTTTTATATTTTATATGTTTCTATTTAAGGAATTTTTGCCACAATTTTTGCCACTTCTATGCAATTGTGCTAAATATTTCAGTCGTCCATTTCCAAAAAACTTCCCCTACTGATTTTTAAGCAAAACCTTCAGTATCTCTATTGTAATTTCACTTCATAAAACAAAAATATTATGATTTCACAACAATGTAAACAAAATCCGTGGCAGTCCTGAAGGATGTGTCGCAGAAATAAAATTCACAAAATAAAGTATACGTCTACATATAAGTGGGCAGGACCGAAATGCGAAGTATAAGCCCAGCGATTTGCCGTCGACTTTCGCCAACGACCATACCACGCTGAACACATCGGTTCTCGTCCGATCACCGAAATTAAGCAGCGTCGGGCGCGGTTAGTACTTAGATGGGGGACCGCTTGGGAACACCGCGTGTTGTTGGCCTCGTCAACAACTTTTTGCCTTTTGCCTTTTGCCGCTTTTATATTTTATATGTTTCTATTTAAGGATTTTTTGCCAGAATTTTGGCCACTTCTGTGCAATTGTGCTAAATATTTGAGTCGTCTATTTCCAAAAAAACTTCTGCTACTGCTTTTTAAGCAAAACCTTCAGAATCTCTATTGTAATTTCACTTCATAAAACAAAAATATTAAAACACCTTTTTTTATGATTTCACAACAATGTAAACAAAATCCGTGGCAGTCCTGAAGGATGTGTCGCAGAAATAAAATACACAAAATAAAGTATACGTCTACATATAAGTGGGCAGGACCGAAATACGAAGTATAAGCCCAGCGATTTGCCATCGACTTTCGCAAACGACCATACCACGCTGAACACATCGGTTCTCGTCCGATCACCGAAATTAAGCAGCGTCGGGCGCGGTTAGTACTTAGATGGGGGACCGCTTGGGAACACCGCGTGTTGTTGGCCTCGTCAACAACTTTTTGCCTTTTGCCGCTTTTATATTTTATATGTTTCTATTTAAGGAATTTTTGCCACAATTTTTGCCACTTCTGTGCAATTGTGCTAAATATTTGAGTCGTCTATTTCCAAAAAAACTTCTGCTACTGCTTTTTAAGCAAAACCTTCAGAATCTCTATTGTAATTTCACTTCATAAAACAAAAATATTAAAACACCTTTTTTTATGATTTCACAACAATGTAAACAAAATCCGTAGCAGTCCTGAAGGATGTGTCGCAGAAATAAAATACACAAAATAAAGTATACGTCTACATATAAGTGGGCAGGACCGAAATACGAAGTATAAGCCCAGCGATTTGCCATCGACTTTCGCAAACGACCATACCACGCTGAACACATCGGTTCTCGTCCGATCACCGAAATTAAGCAGCGACGGGCGCGGTTAGTACTTAGATGGGGGACCGCTTGGGAACACCGCGTGTTGTTGGCCTCGTCAACAACTTTTTGCCTTTTGCCTTTTGCCGCTTTTATATTTTATATGTTTCTATTTAAGGAATTTTTGCCACAATTTTTGCCACTTCTATGCAATTGTGCTAAATATTTGAGTCGTCTATTTCCAAAAAAACTTCTGCTACTGATTTTTAAGCAAAACCTCCAGTATCTCTATTGTAATTTCACTTCATAAAACAAAAATATTAAAACACCTTTTTTTTATGATTTCACAACAATGTAAACAAAATCCGTAGCAGTCCTGAAGGATGTGTCGCAGAAATAAAATACACAAAATAAAGTATACGTCTACATATAAGTGGGCAGGACCGAAATACGAAGTATAAGCCCAGCGATTTGCCGTCGACTTTCGCCAACGACCATACCACGCTGAACACATCGGTTCTCGTCCGATCACCGAAATTAAGCAGCGTCGGGCGCGGGGTTAGTACTTAGATGGGGGACCGCTTGGGAACACCGCGTGTTGTTGGCCTCGTCAACAACTTTTTGCCTTTTGCCGCTTTTATATTTTATATGTTTCTATTTAAGGATTTTTTGCCAGAATTTTGGCCACTTCTGTGCAATTGTGCTAAATATTTGAGTCGTCTATTTCAAAAAAAACTTCTGCTACTGATTTTTAAGCAAAACCTCCAGTATCTCTATTGTAATTTCACTTCATAAAACAAAAATATTAAAACACCTTTTTTTTATGATTTCACAACAATGTAAACAAAATCCGTGGCAGTCCTGAAGGATGTGTCGCAGAAATAAAATACACAAAATAAAGTATACGTCTACATATAAGTGGGCAGGACCGAAATACGAAGTATAAGCCCCGCGATTTGCCATCGACTTTCGCCAACGACCATACCACGCTGAACACATCGGTTCTCGTCCGATCACCGAAATTAAGCAGCGTCGGGCGCGGTTAGTACTTAGATGGGGGACCGCTTGGGAACACCGCGTGTTGTTGGCCTCGTCAACAACTTTTTGCCTTTTGCCTTTTGCCGCTTTTATATTTTATATGTTTCTATTTAAGGAATTTTTGCCACAATTTTTGCCACTTCTATGCAATTGTGCTAAATATTTGAGTCGTCTATTTCCAAAAAAACTTCTGCTACTGATTTTTAAGCAAAACCTCCAGTATCTCTATTGTAATTTCACTTCATAAAACAAAAATATTAAAACACCTTTTTTTTATGATTTCACAACAATGTAAACAAAATCCGTAGCAGTCCTGAAGGATGTGTCGCAGAAATAAAATACACAAAATAAAGTATACGTCTACATATAAGTGGGCAGGACCGAAATACGAAGTATAAGCCCAGCGATTTGCCGTCGACTTTCGCCAACGACCATACCACGCTGAACACATCGGTTCTCGTCCGATCACCGAAATTAAGCAGCGTCGGGCGCGGGGTTAGTACTTAGATGGGGGACCGCTTGGGAACACCGCGTGTTGTTGGCCTCGTCAACAACTTTTTGCCTTTTGCCGCTTTTATATTTTATATGTTTCTATTTAAGGATTTTTTGCCAGAATTTTGGCCACTTCTGTGCAATTGTGCTAAATATTTGAGTCGTCTATTTCAAAAAAAACTTCTGCTACTGATTTTTAAGCAAAACCTCCAGTATCTCTATTGTAATTTCACTTCATAAAACAAAAATATTATGATTTCACAACAATGTAAACAAAATCCGTGGCAGTCCTGAAGGATGTGTCGCAGAAATAAAATACACAAAATAAAGTATACGTCTACATATAAGTGGGCAGGACCGAAATACGAAGTATAAGCCCCGCGATTTGCCATCGACTTTCGCCAACGACCATACCACGCTAAACACATCGGTTCTCGTCCGATCACCGAAATTAAGCAGCGTCGGGCGCGGTTAGTACTTAGATGGGGGACCGCTTGGGAACACCGCGTGTTGTTGGCCTCGTCAACAACTTTTTGCCTTTTGCCGCTTTTATATTTTATATGTTTCTATTTAAGGAATTTTTGCCACAATTTTTGCCACTTCTATGCAATTGTGCTAAATATTTCAGTCGTCCATTTTCAAAAAACTTCTGCTACTGCTTTTTAAGCAAAACCTTCAGAATCTCTATTGTAATTTCACTTCATAAAACAAAAATATTAAAACACCTTTTTTTATGATTTCACAACAATGTAAACAAAATCCGTAGCAGTCCTGAAGGATGTGTCGCAGAAATAAAATACACAAAATAAAGTATACGTCTACATATAAGTGGGCAGGACCGAAATACGAAGTATAAGCCCAGCGATTTGCCATCGACTTTCGCCAACGACCATACCACGCTGAACACATCGGTTCTCGTCCGATCACCGAAATTAAGCAGCGTCGGGCGCGGTTAGTACTTAGATGGGGGACCGCTTGGGAACACCGCGTGTTGTTGGCCTCGTCAACAACTTTTTGCCTTTTGCCGCTTTTATATTTTATATGTTTCTATTTAAGGATTTTTTGCCAGAATTTTGGCCACTTCTATGCAATTGTGCTAAATATTTGAGTCGTCTATTTCCAAAAAAACTTCTGCTACTGATTTTTAAGCAAAACCTCCAGTATCTCTATTGTAATTTCACTTCATAAAACAAAAATATTAAAACACCTTTTTTTATGATTTCACAACAATGTAAAAAAAATCCGTGGCAGTCCTGAAGGATGATCACAGAAATAAAATACACAAAATAAAGTATACGTCTACATATAAGTGGGCAGGACCGAAATACGAAGTATAAGCCCCGCGATTTGCCATCGACTTTGGCCAACGACCATACCACGCTGAACACATCGGTTCTCGTCCGATCACCGAAATTAAGCAGCGTCGGGCGCGGTTAGTACTTAGATGGGGGACCGCTTGGGAACACCGCGTGTTGTTGGCCTCGTCAACAACTTTTTGCCTTTTGCCGCTTTTATATTTTATATGTTTCTATTTAAGGATTTTTTGCCAGAATTTTGGCCACTTCTATGCAATTGTGCTAAATATTTGAGTCGTCTATTTCAAAAAAAACTTCTGCTACTGATTTTTAAGCAAAACCTCCAGTATCTCTATTGTAATTTCACTTCATAAAACAAAAATATTAAAACACCTTTTTTTTATGATTTCACAACAATGTAAACAAAATCCGTGGCAGTCCTGAAGGATGTGTCGCAGAAATAAAATACACAAAATAAAGTATACGTCTACATATAAGTGGGCAGGACCGAAATACGAAGTATAAGCCCTGCGATTTGTCATCGACTTTCGCCAACGACCATACCACGCTGAACACATCGGTTCTCGTCCGATCACCGAAATTAAGCAGCGTCGGGCGCGGTTAGTACTTAGATGGGGGACCGCTTGGGAACACCGCGTGTTGTTGGCCTCGTCAACAACTTTTTGCCTTTTGCCGCTTTTATATTTTATATGTTTCTATTTAAGGAATTTTTGCCACAATTTTTGCCACTTCTATGCAATTGTGCTAAATATTTCAGTCGTCCATTTTCAAAAAACTTCTGCTACTGCTTTTTAAGCAAAACCTTCAGAATCTCTATTGTAATTTCACTTCATAAAACAAAAATATTAAAACACCTTTTTTTTATGATTTCACAACAATGTAAACAAAATCCGTAGCAGTCCTGAAGGATGTGTCGCAGAAATAAAATACACAAAATAAAGTATACGTCTACATATAAGTGGGCAGGACCGAAATACGAAGTATAAGCCCAGCGATTTGCCATCGACTTTCGCCAACGACCATACCACGCTGAACACATCGGTTCTCGTCCGATCACCGAAATTAAGCAGCGTCGGGCGCGGTTAGTACTTAGATGGGGGACCGCTTGGGAACACCGCGTGTTGTTGGCCTCGTCAACAACTTTTTGCCTTTTGCCGCTTCTATATTTTATATGTTTCTATTTAAGGATTTTTTTGCCAGAATTTTGGCCACTTCTATGCAATTGTGCTAAATATTTGAGTCGTCTATTTCCAAAAAAACTTCTGCTACTGATTTTTAAGCAAAACCTCCAGTATCTCTATTGTAATTTCACTTCATAAAACAAAAATATTAAAACACCTTTTTTTTATGATTTCACAACAATGTAAACAAAATCCGTGGCAGTCCTGAAGGATGTGTCGCAGAAATAAAATACACAAAATAAAGTATACGTCTACATATAAGTGGGCAGGACCGAAATACGAAGTATAAGCCCCGCGATTTGCCATCGACTTTCGCCAACGACCATACCACGCTGAACACATTTGGTTCTCGTCCGCTCACCGAAATTAAGCAGCGTCGGGCGCGGTTAGTACTTAGAGTGGGGACCGCTTGGGCACACCGCGTGTTGTTGGCCTCGTCAACAACTTTTTGCCTTTTGCCGCTTTTATATTTTATATGTTTCTATTTAAGGAATTTTTGCCACAATTTTTGCCACTTCTATGCAATTGTGCTAAATATTTCAGTCGTCCATTTTCAAAAAACTTCTGCTACTGCTTTTTAAGCAAAACCTTCAGAATCTCTATTGTAATTTCACTTCATAAAACAAAAATATTAAAACACCTTTTTTTTATGATTTCACAACAATGTAAACAAAATCCGTAGCAGTCCTGAAGGATGTGTCGCAGAAATAAAATACACAAAATAAAGTATACGTCTACATATAAGTGGGCAGGACCGAAATACGAAGTATAAGCCCAGCGATTTGCCATCGACTTTCGCCAACGACCATACCACGCTGAACACATCGGTTCTCGTCCGATCACCGAAATTAAGCAGCGTCGGGCGCGGTTAGTACTTAGATGGGGGACCGCTTGGGAACACCGCGTGTTGTTGGCCTCGTCAACAACTTTTTGCCTTTTGCCTTTTGCCGCTTTTATATTTTATATGTTTCTATTTAAGGATTTTTTGCCAGAATTTTGGCAACTTCTATGCAATTGTGCTAAATATTTGAGTCGTCTATTTCAAAAAAAACTTCTGCTACTGATTTTTAAGCAAAACCTTCAGAATCTCTATTGTAATTTCACTTCATAAAACAAAAATATTAAAACACCTTTTTTTATGATTTCACAACAATGTAAACAAAATCCGTAGCAGTCCTGAAGGATGTGTTGCAGAAATAAAATACACAAAATAAAGTATACGTCTACATATAAGTGGGCAGGACCGAAATACGAAGTATAAGCCCCGCGATTTGCCATCGACTTTCGCCAACGACCATACCACGCTGAACACATCGGTTCTCGTCCGATCACCGAAATTAAGCAGCGTCGGGCGCGGTTAGTACTTAGATGGGGGGACCGCTTGGGAACACCGCGTGTTGTTGGCCTCGTCAACAACTTTTTGCCTTTTGCCGCTTTTATATTTATATGTTTCTATTTAAAGATTTTTTGCCAGAATTTTGGCAACTTCTATGCAATTGTGCTAAATATTTGAGTCGTCTATTTCAAAAAAAACTTCTGCTACTGATTTTTAAGCAAAACCTTCAGAATCTCTATTGTAATTTCACTTCATAAAACAAAAATATTATGATTTCACAACAATGTAAACAAAATCCGTGGCAGTCCTGAAGGATGTGTCGCAGAAATAAAATACACAAAATAAAGTATACGTCTACATATAAGTGGGCAGGACCGAAATACGAAGTATAAGCCCTGCGATTTGCCATCGACTTTCGCCAACGACCATACCACGCTGAACACATCGGTTCTCGTCCGATCACCGAAATTAAGCAGCGTCGGGCGCGGTTAGTACTTAGATGGGGGACCGCTTGGGAACACCGCGTGTTGTTGGCCTCGTCAACAACTTTTTGCCTTTTGCCGCTTTTATATTTATATGTTTCTATTTAAGGAATTTTTGCCACAATTTTTGCCACTTCTATGCAATTGTGCTAAATATTTGAGTCGTCTATTTCCAAAAAAACTTCTGCTACTGATTTTTAAGCAAAACCTCCAGTATCTCTATTGTAATTTCACTTCATAAAACAAAAATATTAAAACACCTTTTTTTTATGATTTCACAACAATGTAAACAAAATCCGTAGCAGTCCTGAAGGATGTGTCGCAGAAATAAAATACACAAAATAAAGTATACGTCTACATATAAGTGGGCAGGACCGAAATACGAAGTATAAGCCCAGCGATTTGCCATCGACTTTCGCCAACGACCATACCACGCTGAACACGTCGGTTCTCGTCCGATCACCGAAATTAAGCAGCGTCGGGCGCGGTTAGTACTTAGATGGGGGACCGCTTGGGAACACCGCGTGTTGTTGGCCTCGTCAACAACTTTTTGCCTTTTGCCGCTTTTATATTTATATGTTTCTATTTAAGGATTTTTTGCCAGAATTTTGGCCACTTCTATGCAATTGTGCTAAATATTTGAGTCGTCTATTTCAAAAAAAACTTCTGCTACTGATTTTTAAGCAAAACCTTCAGAATCTCTATTGTAATTTCACTTCATAAAACAAAAATATTAAAACACCTTTTTTTTATGATTTCACAACAATGTAAACAAAATCCGTGGCAGTCCTGAAGGATGTGTCGCAGAAATAAAATACACAAAATAAAGTATACGTCTACATATAAGTGGGCAGGACCGAAATACGAAGTATAAGCCCCGCGATTTGCCATCGACTTTCGCCAACGACCATACCACGCTGAACACATCGGTTCTCGTCCGATCACCGAAATTAAGCAGCGTCGGGCGCGGTTAGTACTTAGATGGGGGACCGCTTGGGAACACCGCGTGTTGTTGGCCTCGTCAACCACTTTTTGCCTTTTGCCGCTTTTATATTTATATGTTTCTATTTAAGGATTTTTTGCCAGAATTTTGGCCACTTCTATGCAATTGTGCTAAATATTTGAGTCGTCTATTTCCAAAAAAACTTCTGCTACTGATTTTTAAGCAAAACCTCCAGTATCTCTATTGTAATTTCACTTCATAAAACAAAAATATTAAAACACCTTTTTTTTATGATTTCACAACAATGTAAACAAAATCCGTGGCAGTCCTGAAGGATGTGTCGCAGAAATAAAATACACAAAATAAAGTATACGTCTACATATAAGTGGGCAGGACCGAAATACGAAGTATAAGCCCCGCGATTTGCCATCGACTTTCGCCAACGACCATACCACGCTGAACACATCGGTTCTCGTCCGATCACCGAAATTAAGCAGCGTCGGGCGCGGTTAGTACTTAGATGGGGGACCGCTTGGGAACACCGCGTGTTGTTGGCTTCGTCAACAACTTTTTGCCTTTTGCCGCTTCTATATTTTATATGTTTCTATTTAAGGATTTTTTGCCAGAATTTTGGCCACTTCTATGCAATTGTGCTAAATATTTGAGTCGTCTATTTCCAAAAAAACTTCTGCTACTGATTTTTAAGCAAAACCTCCAGTATCTCTATTGTAATTTCACTTCATAAAACAAAAATATTAAAACACCTTTTTTTTTATGATTTCACAACAATGTAAACAAAATCCGTAGCAGTCCTGAAGGATGTGTCGCAGAAATAAAATACACAAAATAAAGTATACGTCTACATATAAGTGGGCAGGACCGAAATACGAAGTATAAGCCCCGCGATTTGCCATCGACTTTCGCCAACGACCATACCACGCTGAACACATCGGTTCTCGTCCGATCACCGAAATTAAGCAGCGTCGGGCGCGGTTAGTACTTAGATGGGGGACCGCTTGGGAACACCGCGTGTTGTTGGCTTCGTCAACAACTTTTTGCCTTTTGCCGCTTCTATATTTTATATGTTTCTATTTAAGGATTTTTTGCCAGAATTTTGGCCACTTCTATGCAATTGTGCTAAATATTTGAGTCGTCTATTTCCAAAAAAACTTCTGCTACTGATTTTTAAGCAAAACCTCCAGTATCTCTATTGTAATTTCACTTCATAAAACAAAAATATTAAAACACCTTTTTTTTATGATTTCACAACAATGTAAACAAAATCCGTGGCAGTCCTGAAGGATGTGTCGCAGAAATAAAATACACAAAATAAAGTATACGTCTACATATAAGTGGGCAGGACCGAAATACGAAGTATAAGCCCCGCGATTTGCCATCGACTTTCGCCAACGACCATACCACGCTGAACACATCGGTTCTCGTCCGATCACCGAAATTAAGCAGCGTCGGGCGCGGTTAGTACTTAGATGGGGGACCGCTTGGGAACACCGCGTGTTGTTGGCCTCGTCAACAACTTTTTGCCTTTTGCCTTTTGCCGCTTTTATATTTTATATGTTTCTATTTAAGGATTTTTTTGCCAGAATTTTGGCCACTTCTATGCAATTGTGCTAAATATTTGAGTCGTCTATTTCAAAAAAAAACTTCTGCTACTGATTTTTAAGCAAAACCTCCAGTATCTCTATTGTAATTTCACTTCATAAAACAAAAATATTAAAACACCTTTTTTTTTTATGATTTCACAACAATGTAAACAAAATCCGTGGCAGTCCTGAAGGATGTGTCGCAGAAATAAAATACACAAAATAAAGTATACGTCTACATATAAGTGGGCAGGACCGAAATACGAAGTATAAGCCCAGCGATTTGCCATCGACTTTCGCCAACGACCATACCACGCTGAACACATCGGTTCTCGTCCGATCACCGAAATTAAGCAGCGTCGGGCGCGGTTAGTACTTAGATGGGGGACCGCTTGGGAACACCGCGTGTTGTTGGCCTCGTCAACAACTTTTTGCCTTTTGCCGCTTCTATATTTTATATGTTTCTATTTAAGGATTTTTTGCCAGAATTTTGGCCACTTCTATGCAATTGTGCTAAATATTTGAGTCGTCTATTTCCAAAAAAACTTCTGCTACTGATTTTTAAGCAAAACCTCCAGTATCTCTATTGTAATTTCACTTCATAAAACAAAAATATTAAAACACCTTTTTTTTATGATTTCACAACAATGTAAACAAAATCCGTGGCAGTCCTGAAGGATGTGTCGCAGAAATAAAATACACAAAATAAAGTATACGTCTACATATAAGTGGGCAGGACCGAAATACGAAGTATAAGCCCCGCGATTTGCCATCGACTTTCGCCAACGACCATACCACGCTGAACACATTTGGTTCTCGTCCGATCACCGAAATTAAGCAGCGTCGGGCGCGGTTAGTACTTAGATGGGGGACCGCTTGGGAACACCGCGTGTTGTTGGCCTCGTCAACAACTTTTTGCCTTTTGCCGCTTTTATATGTTTCTATTTAAGGAATTTTTGCCACAATTTTTGCCACTTCTATGCAATTGTGCTAAATATTTGAGTCGTCTATTTCCAAAAAAACTTCTGCTACTGATTTTTAAGCAAAACCTCCAGTATCTCTATTGTAATTTCACTTCATAAAACAAAAATATTAAAACACCTTTTTTTTATGATTTCACAACAATGTAAACAAAATCCGTAGCAGTCCTGAAGGATGTGTCGCAGAAATAAAATACACAAAATAAAGTATACGTCTACATATAAGTGGGCAGGACCGAAATACGAAGTATAAGCCCCGCGATTTGCCATCGACTTTCGCCAACGACCATACCACGCTGAACACATCGGTTCTCGTCCGATCACCGAAATTAAGCAGCGTCGGGCGCGGTTAGTACTTAGATGGGGGACCGCTTGGGAACACCGCGTGTTGTTGGCCTCGTCAACAACTTTTTGCCTTTTGCCTTTTGCCGCTTTTATATTTATATGTTTCTATTTAAGGATTTTTTGCCAGAATTTTGGCAACTTCTATGCAATTGTGCTAAATATTTGAGTCGTCTATTTCCAAAAAAACTTCTGCTACTGCTTTTTAAGCAAAACCTTCAGAATCTCTATTGTAATTTCACTTCATAAAACAAAAATATTAAAACACCTTTTTTTTATGATTTCACAACAATGTAAACAAAATCCGTGGCAGTCCTGAAGGATGTGTTGCAGAAATAAAATACACAAAATAAAGTATACGTCTACATATAAGTGGGCAGGACCGAAATACGAAGTATAAGCCCTGCGATTTGCCATCGACTTTCGCCAACGACCATACCACGCTGAACACATCGGTTCTCGTCCGATCACCGAAATTAAGCAGCGTCGGGCGCGGTTAGTACTTAGATGGGGGACCGCTTGGGAACACCGCGTGTTGTTGGCCTCGTCAACAACTTTTTGCCTTTTGCCGCTTTTATATTTTATATGTTTCTATTTAAGGAATTTTTGCTACAATTTTTGCCACTTCTATGCAATTGTGCTAAATATTTGAGTCGTCTATTTCCAAAAAAACTTCTGCTACTGATTTTTAAGCAAAACCTCCAGTATCTCTATTGTAATTTCACTTCATAAAACAAAAATATTAAAACACCTTTTTTTTATGATTTCACAACAATGTAAACAAAATCCGTAGCAGTCCTGAAGGATGTGTCGCAGAAATAAAATACACAAAATAAAGTATACGTCTACATATAAGTGGGCAGGACCGAAATACGAAGTATAAGCCGAGCGATTTGCCATCGACTTTCGCCAACGACCATACCACGCTGAACACATCGGTTCTCGTCCGATCACCGAAATTAAGCAGCGTCGGGCGCGGTTAGTACTTAGATGGGGGACCGCTTGGGAACACCGCGTGTTGTTGGCCTCGTCAACAACTTTTTGCCTTTTGCCTTTTGCCGCTTTTATATTTATATGTTTCTATTTAAGGATTTTTTGCCAGAATTTTGGCCACTTCTATGCAATTGTGCTAAATATTTGAGTCGTCTATTTCAAAAAAAACTTCTGCTACTGATTTTTAAGCAAAACCTTCAGAATCTCTATTGTAATTTCACTTCATAAAACAAAAATATTAAAACACCTTTTTTTTTATGATTTCACAACAATGTAAACAAAATCCGTGGCAGTCCTGAAGGATGTGTCGCAGAAATAAAATACACAAAATAAAGTATACGTCTACATATAAGTGGGCAGGACCGAAATACGAAGTATAAGCCCCGCGATTTGCCATCGACTTTCGCCAACGACCATACCACGCTGAACACATCGGTTCTCGTCCGATCACCGAAATTAAGCAGCGTCGGGCGCGGTTAGTACTTAGATGGGGGACCGCTTGGGAACACCGCGTGTTGTTGGCCTCGTCAACCACTTTTTGCCTTTTGCCGCTTTTATATTTATATGTTTCTATTTAAGGATTTTTTGCCAGAATTTTGGCCACTTCTATGCAATTGTGCTAAATATTTGAGTCGTCTATTTCCAAAAAAACTTCTGCTACTGATTTTTAAGCAAAACCTCCAGTATCTCTATTGTAATTTCACTTCATAAAACAAAAATATTAAAACACCTTTTTTTTATGATTTCACAACAATGTAAACAAAATCCGTGGCAGTCCTGAAGGATGTGTCGCAGAAATAAAATACACAAAATAAAGTATACGTCTACATATAAGTGGGCAGGACCGAAATACGAAGTATAAGCCCCGCGATTTGCCATCGACTTTCGCCAACGACCATACCACGCTGAACACATCGGTTCTCGTCCGATCACCGAAATTAAGCAGCGTCGGGCGCGGTTAGTACTTAGATGGGGGACCGCTTGGGAACACCGCGTGTTGTTGGCCTCGTCAACAACTTTTTGCCTTTTGCCGCTTCTATATTTTATATGTTTCTATTTAAGGATTTTTTGCCAGAATTTTGGCCACTTCTATGCAATTGTGCTAAATATTTGAGTCGTCTATTTCCAAAAAAACTTCTGCTACTGATTTTTAAGCAAAACCTCCAGTATCTCTATTGTAATTTCACTTCATAAAACAAAAATATTAAAACACCTTTTTTTTATGATTTCACAACAATGTAAACAAAATCCGTGGCAGTCCTGAAGGATGTGTCGCAGAAATAAAATACACAAAATAAAGTATACGTCTACATATAAGTGGGCAGGACCGAAATACGAAGTATAAGCCCCGCGATTTGCCATCGACTTTCGCCAACGACCATACCACGCTGAACACATCGGTTCTCGTCCGATCACCGAAATTAAGCAGCGTCGGGCGCGGTTAGTACTTAGATGGGGGACCGCTTGGGAACACCGCGTGTTGTTGGCCTCGTCAACAACTTTTTTTTGCCTTTTGCCGCTTTTATATTTTATATGTTTCTATTTAAGGATTTTTTGCCAGAATTTTGGCCACTTCTATGCAATTGTGCTAAATATTTGAGTCGTCTATTTCAAAAAAAACTTCTGCTACTGATTTTTAAGCAAAACCTCCAGTATCTCTATTGTAATTTCACTTCATAAAACAAAAATATTAAAACACCTTTTTTTATGATTTCACAACAATGTAAACAAAATCCGTGGCAGTCCTGAAGGATGTGTCGCAGAAATAAAATACACAAAATAAAGTATCGTCTACATATAAGTGGGCAGGACCGAAATACGAAGTATAAGCCCCGCGATTTGCCATCGACTTTCGCCAACGACCATACCACGCTGAACACATCGGTTCTCGTCCGATCACCGAAATTAAGCAGCGTCGGGCGCGGTTAGTACTTAGATGGGGGACCGCTTGGGAACACCGCGTGTTGTTGGCCTCGTCAACAACTTTTTGCTTTCCTTTTGCCGCTTTTATATTTTATATGTTTCTATTTAAGGAATTTTTGCCACAATTTTGGCCACTTCTATGCAATTGTGCTTAATATTTGAGTCGTCTATTTTCAAAAAAACTTCTGCTACTGCTTTTTAAGCAAAACCTTCAGAATCTCTATTGTAATTTCACTTCATAAAACAAAAATATTAAAACACCTTTTTTTATGATTTCACAACAATGTAAACAAAATCCGTGGCAGTCCTGAAGGATGTGTCGCAGAAATAAAATACACAAAATAAAGTATACGTCTACATATAAGTGGGCAGGACCGAAATACGAAGTATAAGCCCAGCGATTTGCCATCGACTTTCGCCAACGACCATACCACGCTGAACACATCGGTTCTCGTCCGATCACCGAAATTAAGCAGCGTCGGGCGCGGTTAGTACTTAGATGGGGGACCGCTTGGGAACACCGCGTGTTGTTGGCCTCGTCAACAACTTTTTGCCTTTTGCCTTTTGCCGCTTTTATATTTTATATGTTTCTATTTAAGGATTTTTTTGCCAGAATTTTGGCCACTTCTATGCAATTGTGCTAAATATTTGAGTCGTCTATTTCCAAAAAAACTTCTGCTACTGATTTTTAAGCAAAACCTCCAGTATCTCTATTGTAATTTCACTTCATAAAACAAAAATATTAAAACACCTTTTTTTTTATGATTTCACAACAATGTAAACAAAATCCGTGGCAGTCCTGAAGGATGTGTCGCAGAAATAAAATACACAAAATAAAGTATACGTCTACATATAAGTGGGCAGGACCGAAATACGAAGTATAAGCCCAGCGATTTGCCATCGACTTTCGCCAACGACCATACCACGCTGAACACATCGGTTCTCGTCCGATCACCGAAATTAAGCAGCGTCGGGCGCGGTTAGTACTTAGATGGGGGACCGCTTGGGAACACCGCGTGTTGTTGGCCTCGTCAACAACTTTTTGCCTTTTGCCTTTTGCCGCTTTTATATTTTATATGTTTCTATTTAAGGATTTTTTTGCCAGAATTTTGGCCACTTCTATGCAATTGTGCTAAATATTTGAGTCGTCTATTTCCAAAAAAACTTCTGCTACTGATTTTTAAGCAAAACCTCCAGTATCTCTATTGTAATTTCACTTCATAAAACAAAAATATTAAAACACCTTTTTTTTTATGATTTCACAACAATGTAAACAAAATCCGTGGCAGTCCTGAAGGATGTGTCGCAGAAATAAAATACACAAAATAAAGTATACGTCTACATATAAGTGGGCAGGACCGAAATACGAAGTATAAGCCCAGCGATTTGCCATCGACTTTCGCCAACGACCATACCACGCTGAACACATCGGTTCTCGTCCGATCACCGAAATTAAGCAGCGTCGGGCGCGGTTAGTACTTAGATGGGGGACCGCTTGGGAACACCGCGTGTTGTTGGCCTCGTCAACAACTTTTTGCCTTTTGCCTTTTGCCGCTTTTATATTTTATATGTTTCTATTTAAGGATTTTTTTGCCAGAATTTTGGCCACTTCTATGCAATTGTGCTAAATATTTGAGTCGTCTATTTCCAAAAAAACTTCTGCTACTGATTTTTAAGCAAAACCTCCAGTATCTCTATTGTAATTTCACTTCATAAAACAAAAATATTAAAACACCTTTTTTTTTATGATTTCACAACAATGTAAACAAAATCCGTGGCAGTCCTGAAGGATGTGTCGCAGAAATAAAATACACAAAATAAAGTATACGTCTACATATAAGTGGGCAGGACCGAAATACGAAGTATAAGCCCAGCGATTTGCCATCGACTTTCGCCAACGACCATACCACGCTGAACACATCGGTTCTCGTCCGATCACCGAAATTAAGCAGCGTCGGGCGCGGTTAGTACTTAGATGGGGGACCGCTTGGGAACACCGCGTGTTGTTGGCCTCGTCAACAACTTTTTGCCTTTTGCCGCTTTTATATTTTATATGTTTCTATTTAAGGATTTTTTTGCCAGAATTTTGGCCACTTCTATGCAATTGTGCTAAATATTTGAGTCGTCTATTTCCAAAAAAAACTTCTGCTACTGATTTTTAAGCAAAACCTCCAGTATCTCTATTGTAATTTCACTTCATAAAACAAAAATATTAAAACACCTTTTTTTTATGATTTCACAACAATGTAAACAAAATCCGTGGCAGTCCTGAAGGATGTGTCGCAGAAATAAAATACACAAAATAAAGTATACGTCTACATATAAGTGGGCAGGACCGAAATACGAAGTATAAGCCCAGCGATTTGCCATCGACTTTCGCCAACGACCATACCACGCTGAACACATCGGTTCTCGTCCGATCACCGAAATTAAGCAGCGTCGGGCGCGGTTAGTACTTAGATGGGGGACCGCTTGGGAACACCGCGTGTTGTTGGCCTCGTCAACAACTTTTTGCCTTTTGCCTTTTGCCGCTTTTATATTTTATATGTTTCTATTTAAGGAATTTTTGCCACAATTTTTGCCACTTCTATGCAATTGTGCTAAATATTTGAGTCGTCTATTTCAAAAAAACTTCTGCTACTGATTTTTAAGCAAAACCTCCAGTATCTCTATTGTAATTTCACTTCATAAAACAAAAATATTAAAACACCTTTTTTTTATGATTTCACAACAATGTAAACAAAATCCGTGGCAGTCCTGAAGGATGTGTCGCAGAAATAAAATACACAAAATAAAGTATACGTCTACATATAAGTGGGCAGGACCGAAATACGAAGTATAAGCCCCGCGATTTGCCATCGACTTTCGCCAACGACCATACCACGCTGAACACATCGGTTCTCGTCCGATCACCGAAATTAAGCAGCGTCGGGCGCGGTTAGTACTTAGATGGGGGACCGCTTGGGAACACCGCGTGTTGTTGGCCTCGTCAACAACTTTTTGCCTTTTGCCTTTTGCCGCTTTTATATTTTATATGTTTCTATTTAAGGATTTTTTTGCCAGAATTTTGGCCACTTCTATGCAATTGTGCTAAATATTTGAGTCGTCTATTTCCAAAAAAAACTTCTGCTACTGCTTTTTAAGCAAAGCCTTCAGAATCTCTATTGTAATTTCACTTCATAAAACAAAAATATTAAAACACCTTTTTTTATGATTTCACAACAATGTAAACAAAATCCGTGGCAGTCCTGAAGGATGTGTCGCAGAAATAAAATACACAAAATAAAGTATACGTCTACATATAAGTGGGCAGGACCGAAATACGAAGTATAAGCCCAGCGATTTGCCATCGACTTTCGCCAACGACCATACCACGCTGAACACATCGGTTCTCGTCCGATCACCGAAATTAAGCAGCGTCGGGCGCGGTTAGTACTTAGATGGGGGACCGCTTGGGAACACCGCGTGTTGTTGGCCTCGTCAACAACTTTTTGCCTTTTGCCTTTTGCCGCTTTTATATTTTATATGTTTCTATTTAAGGAATTTTTGCCACAATTTTTGCCACTTCTATGCAATTGTGCTAAATATTTGAGTCGTCTATTTCCAAAAAAACTTCTGCTACTGATTTTTAAGCAAAACCTCCAGTATCTCTATTGTAATTTCACTTCATAAAACAAAAATATTAAAACACCTTTTTTTTATGATTTCACAACAATGTAAACAAAATCCGTGGCAGTCCTGAAGGATGTGTCGCAGAAATAAAATACACAAAATAAAGTATACGTCTACATATAAGTGGGCAGGACCGAAATACGAAGTATAAGCCCCGCGATTTGCCATCGACTTTCGCCAACGACCATACCACGCTGAACACATCGGTTCTCGTCCGATCACCGAAATTAAGCAGCGTCGGGCGCGGTTAGTACTTAGATGGGGGACCGCTTGGGAACACCGCGTGTTGTTGGCCTCGTCAACAACTTTTTGCCTTTTGCCTTTTGCCGCTTTTATATTTTATATGTTTCTATTTAAGGATTTTTTTGCCAGAATTTTGGCCACTTCTATGCAATTGTGATAAATATTTGAGTCGTCTATTTCAAAAAAAAACTTCTGCTACTGATTTTTAAGCAAAACCTCCAGTATCTCTATTGTAATTTCACTTCATAAAACAAAAATATTAAAACACCTTTTTTTTTATGATTTCACAACAATGTAAACAAAATCCGTGGCAGTCCTGAAGGATGTGTCGCAGAAATAAAATACACAAAATAAAGTATACGTCTACATATAAGTGGGCAGGACCGAAATACGAAGTATAAGCCCAGCGATTTGCCATCGACTTTCGCCAACGACCATACCACGCTGAACACATCGGTTCTCGTCCGATCACCGAAATTAAGCAGCGTCGGGCGCGGTTAGTACTTAGATGGGGGACCGCTTGGGAACACCGCGTGTTGTTGGCCTCGTCAACAACTTTTTGCCTTTTGCCTTTTGCCGCTTTTATATTTTATATGTTTCTATTTAAGGATTTTTTTGCCAGAATTTTGGCCACTTCTATGCAATTGTGCTAAATATTTGAGTCGTCTATTTCAAAAAAAACTTCTGCTACTGATTTTTAAGCAAAACCTCCAGTATCTCTATTGTAATTTCACTTCATAAAACAAAAATATTAAAACACCTTTTTTTTATGATTTCACAACAATGTAAACAAAATCCGTGGCAGTCCTGAAGGATGTGTCGCAGAAATAAAATACACAAAATAAAGTATACGTCTACATATAAGTGGGCAGGACCGAAATACGAAGTATAAGCCCAGCGATTTGCCATCGACTTTCGCCAACGACCATACCACGCTGAACACATCGGTTCTCGTCCGATCACCGAAATTAAGCAGCGTCGGGCGCGGTTAGTACTTAGATGGGGGACCGCTTGGGAACACCGCGTGTTGTTGGCCTCGTCAACAACTTTTTGCCTTTTGCCTTTTGCCGCTTTTATATTTTATATGTTTCTATTTAAGGAATTTTTGCCACAATTTTTGCCACTTCTATGCAATTGTGCTAAATATTTCAGTCGTCCATTTTCAAAAAACTTCTGCTACTGCTTTTTAAGCAAAGCCTTCAGAATCTCTATTGTAATTTCACTTCATAAAACAAAAATATTAAAACACCTTTTTTTATGATTTCACAACAATGTAAACAAAATCCGTGGCAGTCCTGAAGGATGTGTCGCAGAAATAAAATACACAAAATAAAGTATACGTCTACATATAAGTGGGCAGGACCGAAATACGAAGTATAAGCCCAGCGATTTGCCATCGACTTTCGCCAACGACCATACCACGCTGAACACATCGGTTCTCGTCCGATCACCGAAATTAAGCAGCGTCGGGCGCGGTTAGTACTTAGATGGGGGACCGCTTGGGAACACCGCGTGTTGTTGGCCTCGTCAACAACTTTTTGCCTTTTGCCTTTTGCCGCTTTTATATTTTATATGTTTCTATTTAAGGATTTTTTGCCACAATTTTTGCCACTTCTATGCAATTGTGCTAAATATTTGAGTCGTCTATTTCCAAAAAAACTTCTGCTACTGATTTTTAAGCAAAACCTCCAGTATCTCTATTGTAATTTCACTTCATAAAACAAAAATATTAAAACACCTTTTTTTTATGATTTCACAACAATGTAAACAAAATCCGTGGCAGTCCTGAAGGATGTGTCGCAGAAATAAAATACACAAAATAAAGTATACGTCTACATATAAGTGGGCAGGACCGAAATACGAAGTATAAGCCCCGCGATTTGCCATCGACTTTCGCCAACGACCATACCACGCTGAACACATCGGTTCTCGTCCGATCACCGAAATTAAGCAGCGTCGGGCGCGGTTAGTACTTAGATGGGGGACCGCTTGGGAACACCGCGTGTTGTTGGCCTCGTCAACAACTTTTTGCCTTTTGCCTTTTGCCGCTTTTATATTTTATATGTTTCTATTTAAGGATTTTTTTGCCAGAATTTTGGCCACTTCTATGCAATTGTGCTAAATATTTGAGTCGTCTATTTCCAAAAAAACTTCTGCTACTGATTTTTAAGCAAAACCTCCAGTATCTCTATTGTAATTTCACTTCATAAAACAAAAATATTAAAACACCTTTTTTTTTATGATTTCACAACAATGTAAACAAAATCCGTGGCAGTCCTGAAGGATGTGTCGCAGAAATAAAATACACAAAATAAAGTATACGTCTACATATAAGTGGGCAGGACCGAAATACGAAGTATAAGCCCAGCGATTTGCCATCGACTTTCGCCAACGACCATACCACGCTGAACACATCGGTTCTCGTCCGATCACCGAAATTAAGCAGCGTCGGGCGCGGTTAGTACTTAGATGGGGGACCGCTTGGGAACACCGCGTGTTGTTGGCCTCGTCAACAACTTTTTGCCTTTTGCCGCTTTTATATTTTATATGTTTCTATTTAAGGAATTTTTGCCACAATTTTTGCCACTTCTATGCAATTGTGCTAAATATTTCAGTCGTCCATTTTCAAAAAACTTCTGCTACTGCTTTTTAAGCAAAGCCTTCAGAATCTCTATTGTAATTTCACTTCATAAAACAAAAATATTAAAACACCTTTTTTTATGATTTCACAACAATGTAAACAAAATCCGTGGCAGTCCTGAAGGATGTGTCGCAGAAATAAAATACACAAAATAAAGTATACGTCTACATATAAGTGGGCAGGACCGAAATACGAAGTATAAGCCCAGCGATTTGCCATCGACTTTCGCCAACGACCATACCACGCTGAACACATCGGTTCTCGTCCGATCACCGAAATTAAGCAGCGTCGGGCGCGGTTAGTACTTAGATGGGGGACCGCTTGGGAACACCGCGTGTTGTTGGCCTCGTCAACAACCTTTTGCCTTTTGCCGCTTTCATATTTTATATGTTTCTATTTAAGGATTTTTTGCCAGAATTTTGGCCACTTCTATGCAATTGTGCTAAATATTTGAGTCGTCTATTTCAAAAAAAACTTCTGCTACTGATTTTTAAGCAAAACCTCCAGTATCTCTATTGTAATTTCACTTCATAAAACAAAAATATTAAAACACCTTTTTTTTATGATTTCACAACAATGTAAACAAAATCCGTGGCAGTCCTGAAGGATGTGTCGCAGAAATAAAATACACAAAATAAAGTATACGTCTACATATAAGTGGGCAGGACCGAAATACGAAGTATAAGCCCAGCGATTTGCCATCGACTTTCGCCAACGACCATACCACGCTGAACACATCGGTTCTCGTCCGATCACCGAAATTAAGCAGCGTCGGGCGCGGTTAGTACTTAGATGGGGGACCGCTTGGGAACACCGCGTGTTGTTGGCCTCGTCAACAACTTTTTGCCTTTTGCCGCTTTTATATTTTATATGTTTCTATTTAAGGAATTTTTGCCACAATTTTTGCCACTTCTATGCAATTGTGCTAAATATTTCAGTCGTCCATTTTCAAAAAACTTCTGCTACTGCTTTTTAAGCAAAGCCTTCAGAATCTCTATTGTAATTTCACTTCATAAAACAAAAATATTAAAACACCTTTTTTTATGATTTCACAACAATGTAAACAAAATCCGTGGCAGTCCTGAAGGATGTGTCGCAGAAATAAAATACACAAAATAAAGTATACGTCTACATATAAGTGGGCAGGACCGAAATACGAAGTATAAGCCCAGCGATTTACCATCGACTTTCGCCAACGACCATACCACGCTGAACACATCGGTTCTCGTCCGATCACCGAAATTAAGCAGCGTCGGGCGCGGTTAGTACTTAGATGGGGGACCGCTTGGGAACACCGCGTGTTGTTGGCCTCGTCAACAACTTTTTGCCTTTTGCCTTTTGCCGCTTTTATATTTTATATGTTTCTATTTAAGGAATTTTTGCCACAATTTTTGCCACTTCTATGCAATTGTGCTAAATATTTCAGTCGTCCATTTTCAAAAAACTTCTGCTACTGCTTTTTAAGCAAAGCCTTCAGAATCTCTATTGTAATTTCACTTCATAAAACAAAAATATTAAAACACCTTTTTTTATGATTTCACAACAATGTAAACAAAATCCGTGGCAGTCCTGAAGGATGTGTCGCAGAAATAAAATACACAAAATAAAGTATACGTCTACATATGTATAAGTGGGCAGGACCGAAATACGAAGTATAAGCCCAGCGATTTGCCGTCGACTTTCGCCAACGACCATACCACGCTGAACACATCGGTTCTCGTCCGATCACCGAAATTAAGCAGCGTCGGGCGCGGTTAGTACTTAGATGGGGGACCGCTTGGGAACACCGCGTGTTGTTGGCCTCGTCAACAACTTTTTGCCTTTTGCCGCTTTCATATTTTATATGTTTCTATTTAAGGATTTTTTGCCAGAATTTTGGCCACTTCTATGCAATTGTGCTAAATATTTGAGTCGTCTATTTCAAAAAAAACTTCTGCTACTGATTTTTAAGCAAAACCTCCAGTATCTCTATTGTAATTTCACTTCATAAAACAAAAATATTAAAACACCTTTTTTTTATGATTTCACAACAATGTAAACAAAATCCGTGGCAGTCCTGAAGGATGTGTCGCAGAAATAAAATACACAAAATAAAGTATACGTCTACATATGTATAAGTGGGCAGGACCGAAATACGAAGTATAAGCCCAGCGATTTACCATCGACTTTCGCCAACGACCATACCACGCTGAACACATCGGTTCTCGTCCGATCACCGAAATTAAGCAGCGTCGGGCGCGGTTAGTACTTAGATGGGGGACCGCTTGGGAACACCGCGTGTTGTTGGCCTCGTCAACAACCTTTTGCCTTTTGCCGCTTTCATATTTTATATGTTTCTATTTAAGGATTTTTTGCCAGAATTTTGGCCACTTCTATGCAATTGTGCTAAATATTTGAGTCGTCTATTTCAAAAAAAACTTCTGCTACTGATTTTTAAGCAAAACCTCCAGTATCTCTATTGTAATTTCACTTCATAAAACAAAAATATTAAAACACCTTTTTTTATGATTTCACAACAATGTAAACAAAATCCGTGGCAGTCCTGAAGGATGTGTCGCAGAAATAAAATACACAAAATAAAGTATACGTCTACATATAAGTGGGCAGGACCGAAATACGAAGTATAAGCCCAGCGATTTGCCATCGACTTTCGCCAACGACCATACCACGCTGAACACATCGGTTCTCGTCCGATCACCGAAATTAAGCAGCGTCGGGCGCGGTTAGTACTTAGATGGGGGACCGCTTGGGAACACCGCGTGTTGTTGGCCTCGTCAACAACTTTTTGCCTTTTGCCGCTTTTATATTTTATATGTTTCTATTTAAGGAATTTTTGCCACAATTTTTGCCACTTCTATGCAATTGTGCTAAATATTTCAGTCGTCCAGTTTCAAAAAACTTCTGCTACTGCTTTTTAAGCAAAGCCTTCAGAATCTCTATTGTAATTTCACTTCATAAAACAAAAATATTAAAACACCTTTTTTTATGATTTCACAACAATGTAAACAAAATCCGTGGCAGTCCTGAAGGATGTGTCGCAGAAATAAAATACACAAAATAAAGTATACGTCTACATATAAGTGGGCAGGACCGAAATACGAAGTATAAGCCCAGCGATTTGCCATCGACTTTCGCCAACGACCATACCACGCTGAACACATCGGTTCTCGTCCGATCACCGAAATTAAGCAGCGTCGGGCGCGGTTAGTACTTAGATGGGGGACCGCTTGGGAACACCGCGTGTTGTTGGCCTCGTCAACAACTTTTTGCCTTTTGCCTTTTGCCGCTTTTATATTTTATATGTTTCTATTTAAGGAATTTTTGCCACAATTTTTGCCACTTCTATGCAATTGTGCTAAATATTTCAGTCGTCCATTTTCAAAAAACTTCTGCTACTGCTTTTTAAGCAAAGCCTTCAGAATCTCTATTGTAATTTCACTTCATAAAACAAAAATATTAAAACACCTTTTTTTATGATTTCACAACAATGTAAACAAAATCCGTGGCAGTCCTGAAGGATGTGTCGCAGAAATAAAATACACAAAATAAAGTATACGTCTACATATGTATAAGTGGGCAGGACCGAAATACGAAGTATAAGCCCAGCGATTTGCCGTCGACTTTCGCCAACGACCATACCACGCTGAACACATCGGTTCTCGTCCGATCACCGAAATTAAGCAGCGTCGGGCGCGGTTAGTACTTAGATGGGGGACCGCTTGGGAACACCGCGTGTTGTTGGCCTCGTCAACAACTTTCCTTTTGCCTTTTGCCGCTTTTATATTTTATATGTTTCTATTTAAGGAATTTTTGCCACAATTTTTGCCACTTCTATGCAATTGTGCTTAATATTTCAGTCGTCCATTTTCAAAAAACTTCTGCTACTGCTTTTTAAGCAAAACCTTCAGAATCTCTATTGTAATTTCACTTCATAAAACAAAAATATTAAAACACCTTTTTTTTATGATTTCACAACAATGTAAACAAAATCCGTGGCAGTCCTGAAGGATGTGTCGCAGAAATAAAATACACAAAATAAAGTATACGTCTACATATAAGTGGGCAGGACCGAAATACGAAGTATAAGCCCAGCGATTTGCCATCGACTTTCGCCAACGACCATACCACGCTGAACACATCGGTTCTCGTCCGATCACCGAAATTAAGCAGCGTCGGGCGCGGTTAGTACTTAGATGGGGGACCGCTTGGGAACACCGCGTGTTGTTGGCCTCGTCAACAACTTTTTGCCTTTTGCCTTTTGCCGCTTTTATATTTATATGTTTCTATTTAAGGATTTTTTGCCAGAATTTTGGCCACTTCTATGCAATTGTGCTAAATATTTGAGTCGTCTATTTCAAAAAAAACTTCTGCTACTGATTTTTAAGCAAAACCTCCAGTATCTCTATTGTAATTTCACTTCATAAAACAAAAATATTAAAACACCTTTTTTTTATGATTTCACAACAATGTAAACAAAATCCGTGGCAGTCCTGAAGGATGTGTCGCAGAAATAAAATACACAAAATAAAGTATACGTCTACATATAAGTGGGCAGGACCGAAATACGAAGTATAAGCCCCGCGATTTGCCATCGACTTTCGCCAACGACCATACCACGCTGAACACATCGGTTCTCGTCCGATCACCGAAATTAAGCAGCGTCGGGCGCGGTTAGTACTTAGATGGGGGACCGCTTGGGAACACCGCGTGTTGTTGGCCTCGTCAACAACTTTTTGCCTTTTGCCTTTTGCCGCTTTTATATTTTATATGTTTCTATTTAAGGATTTTTTTGCCACAATTTTGGCCACTTCTATGCAATTGTGCTAAATATTTGAGTCGTCTATTTCCAAAAAAAACTTCTGCTACTGATTTTTAAGCAAAACCTCCAGTATCTCTATTGTAATTTCACTTCATAAAACAAAAATATTAAAACACCTTTTTTTTATGATTTCACAACAATGTAAACAAAATCCGTGGCAGTCCTGAAGGATGTGTCGCAGAAATAAAATACACAAAATAAAGTATACGTCTACATATAAGTGGGCAGGACCGAAATACGAAGTATAAGCCCAGCGATTTGCCATCGACTTTCGCCAACGACCATACCACGCTGAACACATCGGTTCTCGTCCGATCACCGAAATTAAGCAGCGTCGGGCGCGGTTAGTACTTAGATGGGGGACCGCTTGGGAACACCGCGTGTTGTTGGCCTCGTCAACAACTTTTTGCCTTTTGCCTTTTGCCGCTTTTATATTTTATATGTTTCTATTTAAGGAATTTTTGCCACAATTTTTGCCACTTCTATGCAATTGTGCTAAATATTTCAGTCGTCCATTTTCAAAAAACTTCTGCTACTGCTTTTTAAGCAAAGCCTTCAGAATCTCTATTGTAATTTCACTTCATAAAACAAAAATATTAAAACACCTTTTTTTATGATTTCACAACAATGTAAACAAAATCCGTGGCAGTCCTGAAGGATGTGTCGCAGAAATAAAATACACAAAATAAAGTATACGTCTACATATGTATAAGTGGGCAGGACCGAAATACGAAGTATAAGCCCAGCGATTTGCCGTCGACTTTCGCCAACGACCATACCACGCTGAACACATCGGTTCTCGTCCGATCACCGAAATTAAGCAGCGTCGGGCGCGGTTAGTACTTAGATGGGGGACCGCTTGGGAACACCGCGTGTTGTTGGCCTCGTCAACAACTTTTTGCCTTTTGCCTTTTGCCGCTTTTATATTTTATATGTTTCTATTTAAGGAATTTTTGCCACAATTTTTGCCACTTCTATGCAATTGTGCTTAATATTTCAGTCGTCCATTTTCAAAAAACTTCTGCTACTGCTTTTTAAGCAAAACCTTCAGAATCTCTATTGTAATTTCACTTCATAAAACAAAAATATTAAAACACCTTTTTTTATGATTTCACAACAATGTAAACAAAATCCGTGGCAGTCCTGAAGGATGTGTCGCAGAAATAAAATACACAAAATAAAGTATACGTCTACATATAAGTGGGCAGGACCGAAATACGAAGTATAAGCCCAGCGATTTGCCATCGACTTTCGCCAACGACCATACCACGCTGAACACATCGGTTCTCGTCCGATCACCGAAATTAAGCAGCGTCGGGCGCGGTTAGTACTTAGATGGGGGACCGCTTGGGAACACCGCGTGTTGTTGGCCTCGTCAACAACTTTTTGCCTTTTGCCTTTTGCCGCTTTTATATTTTATATGTTTCTATTTAAGGATTTTTTGCCAGAATTTTGGCCACTTCTATGCAATTGTGCTAAATATTTGAGTCGTCTATTTCAAAAAAACTTCTGCTACTGATTTTTAAGCAAAACCTCCAGTATCTCTATTGTAATTTCACTTCATAAAACAAAAATATTAAAACACCTTTTTTTTATGATTTCACAACAATGTAAACAAAATCCGTGGCAGTCCTGAAGGATGTGTCGCAGAAATAAAATACACAAAATAAAGTATACGTCTACATATAAGTGGGCAGGACCGAAATACGAAGTATAAGCCCCGCGATTTGCCATCGACTTTCGCCAACGACCATACCACGCTGAACACATCGGTTCTCGTCCGATCACCGAAATTAAGCAGCGTCGGGCGCGGTTAGTACTTAGATGGGGGACCGCTTGGGAACACCGCGTGTTGTTGGCCTCGTCAACAACTTTTTGCCTTTTGCCTTTTGCCGCTTTTATATTTTATATGTTTCTATTTAAGGATTTTTTTGCCAGAATTTTGGCCACTTCTATGCAATTGTGCTAAATATTTGAGTCGTCTATTTCAAAAAAAACTTCTGCTACTGATTTTTAAGCAAAACCTCCAGTATCTCTATTGTAATTTCACTTCATAAAACAAAAATATTAAAACACCTTTTTTTTATGATTTCACAACAATGTAAACAAAATCCGTGGCAGTCCTGAAGGATGTGTCGCAGAAATAAAATACACAAAATAAAGTATACGTCTACATATAAGTGGGCAGGACCGAAATACGAAGTATAAGCCCAGCGATTTGCCATCGACTTTCGCCAACGACCATACCACGCTGAACACATCGGTTCTCGTCCGATCACCGAAATTAAGCAGCGTCGGGCGCGGTTAGTACTTAGATGGGGGACCGCTTGGGAACACCGCGTGTTGTTGGCCTCGTCAACAACTTTTTTGCCTTTTGCCGCTTTTATATTTTATATGTTTCTATTTAAGGAATTTTTGCCACAATTTTTGCCACTTCTATGCAATTGTGCTAAATATTTCAGTCGTCCATTTTCAAAAAACTTCTGCTACTGCTTTTTAAGCAAAGCCTTCAGAATCTCTATTGTAATTTCACTTCATAAAACAAAAATATTAAAACACCTTTTTTTATGATTTCACAACAATGTAAACAAAATCCGTGGCAGTCCTGAAGGATGTGTCGCAGAAATAAAATACACAAAATAAAGTATACGTCTACATATAAGTGGGCAGGACCGAAATACGAAGTATAAGCCCAGCGATTTGCCATCGACTTTCGCCAACGACCATACCACGCTGAACACATCGGTTCTCGTCCGATCACCGAAATTAAGCAGCGTCGGGCGCGGTTAGTACTTAGATGGGGGACCGCTTGGGAACACCGCGTGTTGTTGGCCTCGTCAACAACTTTTGCCTTTTGCCTTTTGCCGCTTTTATATTTTATATGTTTCTATTTAAGGAATTTTTGCCACAATTTTTGCCACTTCTATGCAATTGTGCTAAATATTTCAGTCGTCCATTTTCAAAAAACTTCTGCTACTGCTTTTTAAGCAAAGCCTTCAGAATCTCTATTGTAATTTCACTTCATAAAACAAAAATATTAAAACACCTTTTTTTATGATTTCACAACAATGTAAACAAAATCCGTGGCAGTCCTGAAGGATGTGTCGCAGAAATAAAATACACAAAATAAAGTATACGTCTACATATAAGTGGGCAGGACCGAAATACGAAGTATAAGCCCAGCGATTTGCCATCGACTTTCGCCAACGACCATACCACGCTGAACACATCGGTTCTCGTCCGATCACCGAAATTAAGCAGCGTCGGGCGCGGTTAGTACTTAGATGGGGGACCGCTTGGGAACACCGCGTGTTGTTGGCCTCGTCAACAACTTTTTGCCTTTTGCCTTTTGCCGCTTTTATATTTTATATGTTTCTATTTAAGGAATTTTTGCCACAATTTTTGCCACTTCTATGCAATTGTGCTAAATATTTCAGTCGTCCATTTTCAAAAAAACTTCTGCTACTGCTTTTTAAGCAAAACCTTCAGAATCTCTATTGTAATTTCACTTCATAAAACAAAAATATTAAAACACCTTTTTTTATGATTTCACAACAATGTAAACAAAATCCGTGGCAGTCCTGAAGGATGTGTCGCAGAAATAAAATACACAAAATAAAGTATACGTCTACATATAAGTGGGCAGGACCGAAATACGAAGTATAAGCCCAGCGATTTGCCATCGACTTTCGCCAACGACCATACCACGCTGAACACATCGGTTCTCGTCCGATCACCGAAATTAAGCAGCGTCGGGCGCGGTTAGTACTTAGATGGGGGACCGCTTGGGAACACCGCGTGTTGTTGGCCTCGTCAACAACTTTTTGCCTTTTGCCTTTTGCCGCTTTTATATTTTATATGTTTCTATTTAAGGAATTTTTGCCACAATTTTTGCCACTTCTATGCAGTCGTGCATTTCCAAAAAACTTCTCCTACTGATTTTTAAGCAAAACCTTCAGAATCTCTATTGTAATTTCACTTCATAAAACAAAAATATTAAAACACCTTTTTTTATGATTTCACAACAATGTAAACAAAATCCGTAGCAGTCCTGAAGGATGTGTCGCAGAAATAAAATACACAAAATAAAGTATACGTCTACATATAAGTGGGCAGGACCGAAATACGAAGTATAAGCCCAGCGATTTGCCATCGACTTTCGCCAACGACCATACCACGCTGAACACATCGGTTCTCGTCCGATCACCGAAATTAAGCAGGGTCGGGCGCGGTTAGTACTTAGATGGGGGACCGCTTGGGAACACCGCGTGTTGTTGGCCTCGTCAACAACTTTTTGCCTTTTGCCTTTTGCCGCTTTTATATTTTATATGTTTCTATTTAAGGAATTTTTGCCACAATTTTTGCCACTTCTATGCAATTGTGCTAAATATTTCAGTCGTCCATTTTCAAAAAACTTCTGCTACTGCTTTTTAAGCAAAACCTTCAGAATCTCTATTGTAATTTCACTTCATAAAACAAAAATATTAAAACACCTTTTTTATGATTTCACAACAATGTAAACAAAATCCGTGGCAGTCCTGAAGGATGTGTCGCAGAAATAAAATACACAAAATAAAGTATACGTCTACATATAAGTGGGCAGGACCGAAATACGAAGTAGAAGCCCCGCGATTTGCCATCGACTTTCGCCAACGACCATACCACGCTGAACACATCGGTTCTCGTCCGATCACCGAAATTAAGCAGCGTCGGGCGCGGTTAGTACTTAGATGGGGGACCGCTTGGGAACACCGCGTGTTGTTGGCCTCGTCAATAACTTTTTGCCTTTTGCCTTTTGCCGCTTTTATATTTTATATGTTTCTATTTAAGGAATTTTTGCCACAATTTTTGCCACTTCTATGCAATTGTGCTAAATATTTGAGTCGTCTATTTCAAAAAAACTTCTGCTACTGATTTTTAAACAAAACCTCCAGTATCTCTATTGTAATTTCACTTCAGAAAACAAAAATATTAAAACACCTTTTTTTTATGATTTCACAACAATGTAAACAAAATCCGTGGCAGTCCTGAAGGATGTGTCGCAGAAATAAAATACACAAAATAAAGTATACGTCTACATATAAGTGGGCAGGACCGAAATACGAAGTATAAGCCCAGCGATTTGCCATCGACTTTCGCCAACGACCATACCACGCTGAACACATCGGTTCTCGTCCGATCACCGAAATTAAGCAGCGTCGGGCGCGGTTAGTACTTAGATGGGGGACCGCTTGGGAACACCGCGTGTTGTTGGCCTCGTCAACAACTTTTTGCCTTTTGCCTTTTGCCGCTTTTATATTTTATATGTTTCTATTTAAGGAATTTTTGCCACAATTTTTGCCACTTCTATGCAGTCGTCCATTTCCAAAAAACTTCTCCTACTGATTTTTAAGCAAAACCTTCAGAATCTCTATTGTAATTTCACTTCATAAAACAAAAATATTAAAACACCTTTTTTTATGATTTCACAACAATGTAAACAAAATCCGTGGCAGTCCTGAAGGATGTGTCGCAGAAATAAAATACACAAAATAAAGTATACGTCTACATATAAGTGGGCAGGACCGAAATACGAAGTATAAGGCCAGCGATTTGCCATCGACTTTCGCCAACGACCATACCACGCTGAACACATCGGTTCTCGTCCGATCACCGAAATTAAGCAGCGTCGGGCGCGGTTAGTACTTAGATGGGGGACCGCTTGGGAACACTGCGTGTTGTTGGCCTCGTCAACAACTTTTTGCCTTTTGCCTTTTGCCGCTTTTATATTTTATATGTTTCTATTTAAGGAATTTTTGCCACAATTTTTGCCACTTCTATGCAGTCGTCCATTTCCAAAAAACTTCTCCTACTGATTTTTAAGCAAAACCTTCAGAATCTCTATTGTAATTTCACTTCATAAAACAAAAATATTAAAACACCTTTTTTTATGATTTCACAACAATGTAAACAAAATCCGTAGCAGTCCTGAAGGATGTGTCGCAGAAATAAAATACACAAAATAAAGTATACGTCTACATATAAGTGGGCAGGACCGAAATACGAAGTATAAGCCCAGCGATTTGCCATCGACTTTCGCCAACGACCATACCACGCTGAACACATCGGTTCTCGTCCGATCACCGAAATTAAGCAGCGTCGGGCGCGGTTAGTACTTAGATGGGGGACCGCTTGGGAACACCGCGTGTTGTTGGCCTCGTCAACAACTTTTTGCCTTTTGCCGCTTTTATATTTTATATGTTTCTATTTAAGGATTTTTTGCCAGAATTTTGGCCACTTCTATGCAATTGTGCTAAATATTTGAGTCGTCTATTTCAAAAAAAACTTCTGCTACTGATTTTTAAGCAAAACCTCCAGTATCTCTATTGTAATTTCACTTCATAAAACAAAAATATTAAAACACCTTTTTTTTATGATTTCACAACAATGTAAACAAAATCCGTGGCAGTCCTGAAGGATGTGTCGCAGAAATAAAATACACAAAATAAAGTATACGTCTACATATAAGTGGGCAGGACCGAAATACGAAGTATAAGGCCAGCGATTTGCCATCGACTTTCGCCAACGACCATACCACGCTGAACACATCGGTTCTCGTCCGATCACCGAAATTAAGCAGCGTCGGGCGCGGTTAGTACTTAGATGGGGGACCGCTTGGGAACACCGCGTGTTGTTGGCCTCGTCAACAACTTTTTGCCTTTTGCCTTTTGCCGCTTTTATATTTTATATGTTTCTATTTAAGGAATTTTTGCCACAATTTTTGCCACTTCTATGCAGTCGTCCATTTCCAAAAAACTTCTCCTACTGATTTTTAAGCAAAACCTTCAGAATCTCTATTGTAATTTCACTTCATAAAACAAAAATATTAAAACACCTTTTTTTATGATTTCACAACAATGTAAACAAAATCCGTAGCAGTCCTGAAGGATGTGTCGCAGAAATAAAATACACAAAATAAAGTATACGTCTACATATAAGTGGGCAGGACCGAAATACGAAGTATAAGCCCAGCGATTTGCCATCGACTTTCGCCAACGACCATACCACGCTGAACACATCGGTTCTCGTCCGATCACCGAAATTAAGCAGCGTCGGGCGCGGTTAGTACTTAGATGGGGGACCGCTTGGGAACACCGCGTGTTGTTGGCCTCGTCAACAACTTTTTGCCTTTTGCCTTTTGCCGCTTTTATATTTTATATGTTTCTATTTAAGGAATTTTTGCCACAATTTTTGCCACTTCTATGCAGTCGTCCATTTCCAAAAAACTTCTCCTACTGATTTTTAAGCAAAACCTTCAGAATCTCTATTGTAATTTCACTTCATAAAACAAAAATATTAAAACACCTTTTTTTATGATTTCACAACAATGTAAACAAAATCCGTGGCAGTCCTGAAGGATGTGTCGCAGAAATAAAATACACAAAATAAAGTATACGTCTACATATAAGTGGAAGTATAAATACGAAGTATAAGGCCAGCGATTTGCCATCGACTTTCGCCAACGACCATACCACGCTGAACACATCGGTTCTCGTCCGATCACCGAAATTAAGCAGCGTCGGGCGCGGTTAGTACTTAGATGGGGGACCGCTTGGGAACACCGCGTGTTGTTGGCCTCGTCAACAACTTTTTGCCTTTTGCCTTTTGCCGCTTTTATATTTTATATGTTTCTATTTAAGGAATTTTTGCCACAATTTTTGCCACTTCTATGCAGTCGTCCATTTCCAAAAAACTTCTCCTACTGATTTTTAAGCAAAACCTTCAGAATCTCTATTGTAATTTCACTTCATAAAACAAAAATATTAAAACACCTTTTTTTATGATTTCACAACAATGTAAACAAAATCCGTAGCATTCCTGAAGGATGTGTCGCAGAAATAAAATACACAAAATAAAGTATACGTCTACATATAAGTAGGCAGGACCGAAATACGAAGTATAAGCCCAGCGATTTGCCATCGACTTTCGCCAACGACCATACCACGCTGAACACATCGGTTCTCGTCCGATCACCGAAATTAAGCAGCGTCGGGCGCGGTTAGTACTTAGATGGGGGACCGCTTGGGAACACCGCGTGTTGTTGGCCTCGTCAACAACTTTTTGCCTTTTGCCTTTTGCCGCTTTTATATTTTATATGTTCCTATTTAAGGATTTTTTGCCAGAATTTTGGCCACTTCTATGCAATTGTGCTAAATATTTGAGTCGTCTATTTCAAAAAAAACTTCTGCTACTGATTTTTAAGCAAAACCTCCAGTATCTCTATTGTAATTTCACTTCATAAAACAAAAATATTAAAACACCTTTTTTTTATGATTTCACAACAATGTAAACAAAATCCGTGGCAGTCCTGAAGGATGTGTCGCAGAAATAAAATACACAAAATAAAGTATACGTCTACATATAAGTGGGCAGGACCGAAATACGAAGTATAAGCCCAGCGATTTGCCATCGACTTTCGCCAACGACCATACCACGCTGAACACATCGGTTCTCGTCCGATCACCGAAATTAAGCAGCGTCGGGCGCGGTTAGTACTTAGATGGGGGACCGCTTGGGAACACCGCGTGTTGTTGGCCTCGTCAACAACTTTTTGCCTTTTGCCTTTTGCCGCTTTTATATTTTATATGTTTCTATTTAAGGAATTTTTGCCACAATTTTTGCCACTTCTATGCAATTGTGCTAAATATTTCAGTCGTCCATTTTCAAAAAACTTCTGCTACTGCTTTTTAAGCAAAACCTTCAGAATCTCTATTGTAATTTCACTTCATAAAACAAAAATATTAAAACACCTTTTTTTATGATTTCACAACAATGTAAACAAAATCCGTAGCAGTCCTGAAGAATGTGTCGCAGAAATAAAATACACAAAATAAAGTATACGTCTACATATAAGTGGGCAGGACCGAAATACGAAGTATAAGCCCAGCGATTTGCCGTCGACTTTCGCCAACGACCATACCACGCTGAACACATCGGTTCTCGTCCGATCAGCGAAATTAAGCAGCGTCGGGCGCGGTTAGTACTTAGATGGGGGACCGCTTGGGAACACCGCGTGTTGTTGGCCTCGTCAACAACTTTTTGCCTTTTGCCTTTTGCCGCTTTTATATTTTATATGTTTCTATTTAAGGATTTTTTTGCCAGAATTTTGGCCACTTCTATGCAATTGTGCTAAATATTTGAGTCGTCTATTTCCAAAAAAAACTTCTGCTACTGATTTTTAAGCAAAACCTCCAGTATCTCTATTGTAATTTCACTTCATAAAACAAAAATATTAAAACACCTTTTTTTTATGATTTCACAACAATGTAAACAAAATCCGTGGCAGTCCTGAAGGATGTGTCGCAGAAATAAAATACACAAAATAAAGTATACGTCTACATATAAGTGGGCAGGACCGAAATACGAAGTATAAGCCCAGCGATTTGCCATCGACTTTCGCCAACGACCATACCACGCTGAACACATCGGTTCTCGTCCGATCACCGAAATTAAGCAGCGTCGGGCGCGGTTAGTACTTAGATGGGGGACCGCTTGGGAACACCGCGTGTTGTTGGCCTCGTCAACAACTTTTTGCCTTTTGCCGCTTTTATATTTTATATGTTTCTATTTAAGGATTTTTTGCCAGAATTTTGGCCACTTCTATGCAATTGTGCTAAATATTTGAGTCGTCTATTTCAAAAAAAACTTCTGCTACTGATTTTTAAGCAAAACCTCCAGTATCTCTATTGTAATTTCACTTCATAAAACAAAAATATTAAAACACCTTTTTTTTATGATTTCACAACAATGTAAACAAAATCCGTGGCAGTCCTGAAGGATGTGTCGCAGAAATAAAATACACAAAATAAAGTATACGTCTACATATAAGTGGGCAGGACCGAAATACGAAGTATAAGCCCAGCGATTTGCCATCGACTTTCGCCAACGACCATACCACGCTGAACACATCGGTTCTCGTCCGATCACCGAAATTAAGCAGCGTCGGGCGCGGTTAGTACTTAGATGGGGGACCGCTTGGGAACACCGCGTGTTGTTGGCCTCGTCAACAACTTTTTGCCTTTTGCCGCTTTTATATTTTATATGTTTCTATTTAAGGAATTTTTGCCACAATTTTTGCCACTTCTATGCAGTCGTCCATTTCCAAAAAACTTCTCCTACTGATTTTTAAGCAAAACCTTCAGAATCTCTATTGTAATTTCACTTCATAAAACAAAAATATTAAAACACCTTTTTTTATGATTTCACAACAATGTAAACAAAATCCGTAGCAGTCCTGAAGGATGTGTCGCAGAAATAAAATACACAAAATAAAGTATACGTCTACATATAAGTGGGCAGGACCGAAATACGAAGTATAAGCCCAGCGATTTGCCATCGACTTTCGCCAACGACCATACCACGCTGAACACATCGGTTCTCGTCCGATCACCGAAATTAAGCAGCGTCGGGCGCGGTTAGTACTTAGATGGGGGACCGCTTGGGAACACCGCGTGTTGTTGGCCTCGTCAACAACTTTTTGCCTTTTGCCGCTTTCATATTTTATATGTTTCTATTTAAGGATTTTTTGCCAGAATTTTGGCCACTTCTATGCAATTGTGCTAAATATTTGAGTCGTCTATTTCAAAAAAAACTTCTGCTACTGATTTTTAAGCAAAACCTCCAGTATCTCTATTGTAATTTCACTTCATAAAACAAAAATATTAAAACACCTTTTTTTTATGATTTCACAACAATGTAAACAAAATCCGTGGCAGTCCTGAAGGATGTGTCGCAGAAATAAAATACACAAAATAAAGTATACGTCTACATATAAGTGGGCAGGACCGAAATACGAAGTATAAGCCCAGCGATTTGCCATCGACTTTCGCCAACGACCATACCACGCTGAACACATCGGTTCTCGTCCGATCACCGAAATTAAGCAGCGTCGGGCGCGGTTAGTACTTAGATGGGGGGACCGCTTGGGAACACCGCGTGTTGTTGGCCTCGTCAACAACTTTTTGCCTTTTGCCGCTTTTATATTTATATGTTTCTATTTAAGGAATTTTTGCCACAATTTTTGCCACTTCTATGCAATTGTGCTAAATATTTCAGTCGTCCATTTTCAAAAAACTTCTGCTACTGCTTTTTAAGCAAAGCCTTCAGAATCTCTATTGTAATTTCACTTCATAAAACAAAAATATTAAAACACCTTTTTTTATGATTTCACAACAATGTAAACAAAATCCGTGGCAGTCCTGAAGGATGTGTCGCAGAAATAAAATACACAAAATAAAGTATACGTCTACATATAAGTGGGCAGGACCGAAATACGAAGTATAAGCCCAGCGATTTGCCATCGACTTTCGCCAACGACCATACCACGCTGAACACATCGGTTCTCGTCCGATCACCGAAATTAAGCAGCGTCGGGCGCGGTTAGTACTTAGATGGGGGACCGCTTGGGAACACCGCGTGTTGTTGGCCTCGTCAACAACTTTTTGCCTTTTGCCGCTTTCATATTTTATATGTTTCTATTTAAGGATTTTTTGCCAGAATTTTGGCCACTTCTATGCAATTGTGCTAAATATTTGAGTCGTCTATTTCAAAAAAAACTTCTGCTACTGATTTTTAAGCAAAACCTCCAGTATCTCTATTGTAATTTCACTTCATAAAACAAAAATATTAAAACACCTTTTTTTTATGATTTCACAACAATGTAAACAAAATCCGTGGCAGTCCTGAAGGATGTGTCGCAGAAATAAAATACACAAAATAAAGTATACGTCTACATATAAGTGGGCAGGACCGAAATACGAAGTATAAGCCCAGCGATTTGCCATCGACTTTCGCCAACGACCATACCACGCTGAACACATCGGTTCTCGTCCGATCACCGAAATTAAGCAGCGTCGGGCGCGGTTAGTACTTAGATGGGGGACCGCTTGGGAACACCGCGTGTTGTTGGCCTCGTCAACAACTTTTTGCCTTTTGCCGCTTTTATATTTTATATGTTTCTATTTAAGGAATTTTTGCCACAATTTTTGCCACTTCTATGCAATTGTGCTAAATATTTCAGTCGTCCATTTTCAAAAAACTTCTGCTACTGCTTTTTAAGCAAAGCCTTCAGAATCTCTATTGTAATTTCACTTCATAAAACAAAAATATTAAAACACCTTTTTTTATGATTTCACAACAATGTAAACAAAATCCGTGGCAGTCCTGAAGGATGTGTCGCAGAAATAAAATACACAAAATAAAGTATACGTCTACATATAAGTGGGCAGGACCGAAATACGAAGTATAAGCCCAGCGATTTACCATCGACTTTCGCCAACGACCATACCACGCTGAACACATCGGTTCTCGTCCGATCACCGAAATTAAGCAGCGTCGGGCGCGGTTAGTACTTAGATGGGGGACCGCTTGGGAACACCGCGTGTTGTTGGCCTCGTCAACAACTTTTTGCCTTTTGCCTTTTGCCGCTTTTATATTTTATATGTTTCTATTTAAGGAATTTTTGCCACAATTTTTGCCACTTCTATGCAATTGTGCTAAATATTTCAGTCGTCCATTTTCAAAAAACTTCTGCTACTGCTTTTTAAGCAAAGCCTTCAGAATCTCTATTGTAATTTCACTTCATAAAACAAAAATATTAAAACACCTTTTTTTATGATTTCACAACAATGTAAACAAAATCCGTGGCAGTCCTGAAGGATGTGTCGCAGAAATAAAATACACAAAATAAAGTATACGTCTACATATGTATAAGTGGGCAGGACCGAAATACGAAGTATAAGCCCAGCGATTTGCCGTCGACTTTCGCCAACGACCATACCACGCTGAACACATCGGTTCTCGTCCGATCACCGAAATTAAGCAGCGTCGGGCGCGGTTAGTACTTAGATGGGGGACCGCTTGGGAACACCGCGTGTTGTTGGCCTCGTCAACAACTTTTTGCCTTTTGCCGCTTTCATATTTTATATGTTTCTATTTAAGGATTTTTTGCCAGAATTTTGGCCACTTCTATGCAATTGTGCTAAATATTTGAGTCGTCTATTTCAAAAAAAACTTCTGCTACTGATTTTTAAGCAAAACCTCCAGTATCTCTATTGTAATTTCACTTCATAAAACAAAAATATTAAAACACCTTTTTTTTATGATTTCACAACAATGTAAACAAAATCCGTGGCAGTCCTGAAGGATGTGTCGCAGAAATAAAATACACAAAATAAAGTATACGTCTACATATGTATAAGTGGGCAGGACCGAAATACGAAGTATAAGCCCAGCGATTTACCATCGACTTTCGCCAACGACCATACCACGCTGAACACATCGGTTCTCGTCCGATCACCGAAATTAAGCAGCGTCGGGCGCGGTTAGTACTTAGATGGGGGACCGCTTGGGAACACCGCGTGTTGTTGGCCTCGTCAACAACTTTTTGCCTTTTGCCGCTTTCATATTTTATATGTTTCTATTTAAGGATTTTTTGCCAGAATTTTGGCCACTTCTATGCAATTGTGCTAAATATTTGAGTCGTCTATTTCAAAAAAAACTTCTGCTACTGATTTTTAAGCAAAACCTCCAGTATCTCTATTGTAATTTCACTTCATAAAACAAAAATATTAAAACACCTTTTTTTTATGATTTCACAACAATGTAAACAAAATCCGTGGCAGTCCTGAAGGATGTGTCGCAGAAATAAAATACACAAAATAAAGTATACGTCTACATATAAGTGGGCAGGACCGAAATACGAAGTATAAGCCCAGCGATTTGCCATCGACTTTCGCCAACGACCATACCACGCTGAACACATCGGTTCTCGTCCGATCACCGAAATTAAGCAGCGTCGGGCGCGGTTAGTACTTAGATGGGGGACCGCTTGGGAACACCGCGTGTTGTTGGCCTCGTCAACAACTTTTTGCCTTTTGCCGCTTTTATATTTTATATGTTTCTATTTAAGGAATTTTTGCCACAATTTTTGCCACTTCTATGCAATTGTGCTAAATATTTCAGTCGTCCAGTTTCAAAAAACTTCTGCTACTGCTTTTTAAGCAAAGCCTTCAGAATCTCTATTGTAATTTCACTTCATAAAACAAAAATATTAAAACACCTTTTTTTATGATTTCACAACAATGTAAACAAAATCCGTGGCAGTCCTGAAGGATGTGTCGCAGAAATAAAATACACAAAATAAAGTATACGTCTACATATAAGTGGGCAGGACCGAAATACGAAGTATAAGCCCAGCGATTTGCCATCGACTTTCGCCAACGACCATACCACGCTGAACACATCGGTTCTCGTCCGATCACCGAAATTAAGCAGCGTCGGGCGCGGTTAGTACTTAGATGGGGGACCGCTTGGGAACACCGCGTGTTGTTGGCCTCGTCAACAACTTTTTGCCTTTTGCCGCTTTTATATTTTATATGTTTCTATTTAAGGAATTTTTGCCACAATTTTTGCCACTTCTATGCAATTGTGCTAAATATTTCAGTCGTCCATTTTCAAAAAACTTCTGCTACTGCTTTTTAAGCAAAGCCTTCAGAATCTCTATTGTAATTTCACTTCATAAAACAAAAATATTAAAACACCTTTTTTTATGATTTCACAACAATGTAAACAAAATCCGTGGCAGTCCTGAAGGATGTGTCGCAGAAATAAAATACACAAAATAAAGTATACGTCTACATATGTATAAGTGGGCAGGACCGAAATACGAAGTATAAGCCCAGCGATTTGCCGTCGACTTTCGCCAACGACCATACCACGCTGAACACATCGGTTCTCGTCCGATCACCGAAATTAAGCAGCGTCGGGCGCGGTTAGTACTTAGATGGGGGACCGCTTGGGAACACCGCGTGTTGTTGGCCTCGTCAACAACTTTTTGCCTTTTGCCGCTTTTATATTTTATATGTTTCTATTTAAGGAATTTTTGCCACAATTTTTGCCACTTCTATGCAATTGTGCTTAATATTTCAGTCGTCCATTTTCAAAAAACTTCTGCTACTGCTTTTTAAGCAAAACCTTCAGAATCTCTATTGTAATTTCACTTCATAAAACAAAAATATTAAAACACCTTTTTTTTATGATTTCACAACAATGTAAACAAAATCCGTGGCAGTCCTGAAGGATGTGTCGCAGAAATAAAATACACAAAATAAAGTATACGTCTACATATAAGTGGGCAGGACCGAAATACGAAGTATAAGCCCAGCGATTTGCCGTCGACTTTCGCCAACGACCATACCACGCTGAACACATCGGTTCTCGTCCGATCAGCGAAATTAAGCAGCGTCGGGCGCGGTTAGTACTTAGATGGGGGACCGCTTGGGAACACCGCGTGTTGTTGGCCTCGTCAACAACTTTTTGCCTTTTGCCTTTTGCCGCTTTTATATTTTATATGTTTCTATTTAAGGATTTTTTTGCCAGAATTTTGGCCACTTCTATGCAATTGTGCTAAATATTTGAGTCGTCTATTTCCAAAAAAAACTTCTGCTACTGATTTTTAAGCAAAACCTCCAGTATCTCTATTGTAATTTCACTTCATAAAACAAAAATATTAAAACACCTTTTTTTTATGATTTCACAACAATGTAAACAAAATCCGTGGCAGTCCTGAAGGATGTGTCGCAGAAATAAAATACACAAAATAAAGTATACGTCTACATATAAGTGGGCAGGACCGAAATACGAAGTATAAGCCCAGCGATTTGCCATCGACTTTCGCCAACGACCATACCACGCTGAACACATCGGTTCTCGTCCGATCACCGAAATTAAGCAGCGTCGGGCGCGGTTAGTACTTAGATGGGGGACCGCTTGGGAACACCGCGTGTTGTTGGCCTCGTCAACAACTTTTTGCCTTTTGCCGCTTTTATATTTTATATGTTTCTATTTAAGGATTTTTTTGCCAGAATTTTGGCCACTTCTATGCAATTGTGCTAAATATTTGAGTCGTCTATTTCAAAAAAAACTTCTGCTACTGATTTTTAAGCAAAACCTCCAGTATCTCTATTGTAATTTCACTTCATAAAACAAAAATATTAAAACACCTTTTTTTTATGATTTCACAACAATGTAAACAAAATCCGTGGCAGTCCTGAAGGATGTGTCGCAGAAATAAAATACACAAAATAAAGTATACGTCTACATATAAGTGGGCAGGACCGAAATACGAAGTATAAGCCCAGCGATTTGCCATCGACTTTCGCCAACGACCATACCACGCTGAACACATCGGTTCTCGTCCGATCACCGAAATTAAGCAGCGTCGGGCGCGGTTAGTACTTAGATGGGGGACCGCTTGGGAACACCGCGTGTTGTTGGCCTCGTCAACAACTTTTTGCCTTTTGCCGCTTTTATATTTTATATGTTTCTATTTAAGGAATTTTTGCCACAATTTTTGCCACTTCTATGCAGTCGTCCATTTCCAAAAAACTTCTCCTACTGATTTTTAAGCAAAACCTTCAGAATCTCTATTGTAATTTCACTTCATAAAACAAAAATATTAAAACACCTTTTTTTATGATTTCACAACAATGTAAACAAAATCCGTAGCAGTCCTGAAGGATGTGTCGCAGAAATAAAATACACAAAATAAAGTATACGTCTACATATAAGTGGGCAGGACCGAAATACGAAGTATAAGCCGAGCGATTTGCCATCGACTTTCGCCAACGACCATCCCACGCTGAACACATCGGTTATCTTTCGATCACCGACATTAATCAGCGACGGGCGCGGTTAGTACTTAGATGGGGGACCGCTTGGGAACACCGCGTGTTGTTGGCCTCGTCAACAACTTTTTGCCTTTTGCCTTTTGCCGCTTTTATATTTTATATGTTTCTATTTAAGGAATTTTTGCCACAATTTTTGCCACTTCTATGCAGTCGTCCATTTCCAAAAAACTTCTCCTACTGATTTTTAAGCAAAACCTTCAGAATCTCTATTGTAATTTCACTTCATAAAACAAAAATATTAAAACACCTTTTTTTATGATTTCACAACAATGTAAACAAAATCCGTAGCAGTCCTGAAGGATGTGTCGCAGAAATAAAATACACAAAATAAAGTATACGTCTACATATAAGTGGGCAGGACCGAAATACGAAGTAGGGGAGGGTGGTCCCATACCGACCCCCTAAAAGGCAAAGGCGATAAAGGTGAGAAAAATCAATTTTTCAGTTCAGTTCAAAAATTTACTATGTAGAGGGATCAGTTTACTATACATCTAAATGATTAGTAAGTGCGTAGGTGCTTTGAAGCGTTAGATATTCAGGCAAATATAAAACTCTACTTTTTGGTCGTACTCAAAAGTAGTGGTCCGAAACCGACCCCCTATTTCTTAACAGAAAAATTTAATAACATAAAATAGAATTTAATGATTTTGACGTTTATTAAGAAGTATATTGAAGGTTCTTTCCAGAAAATAAAAATTTATGTATGAAATAAAGGGCAATGTAGTCAATTGATGAAGTCTGAGTTGTCCTCTTTCTCATAGTAAGTTTTCGCGTTGTTTTCGCCTTGTTTTTCGAAAGCCGCTCGTTGATGACTGTCTCTTCGCTTTCTTCTGATGTTTTTGCTGTTTCTGTTACTTTTCTTTACTGAATCTTGTTTACTTTTTCATATTTTCCATCAAAAATACGCTATGACATATTAAGCTGCCAATAAATGGGGGTCGGTTTCGGACCATCACCTAGCGGTCGGTTTCGGACCACCACGACCTTTTCTGATTAAGTGCTCGGCATTAACTAAAGACGCAAAGAGCGATGTAATTCTAATTATTTGAGGGAAAGCTAGGACTATCAACGATCAGAAAAATTTACTCTCCGATTTTTATGCGGAGAAAAAAAACTTTGAGCTCAAGTTCAGTAAAGCTCAAAAATAAATGTCACAGGCGTTGAAACAAAACAAACGGAAAAATTGCAGTGAAACAAAATAAGTCAAAGTAACTATCTATCTCCAAAATGTCTGTGTTATAACAGCTTTTCACTGAAGTTACCGACAATTCGGCTAGCATCGCCATCTCTGAGAAACATGGGGGGTCGGTATGGTACGACCGGTCGGTATGGGACCACCCTCCCCTATAAGCCCAGCGATTTGCCATCGACTTTCGCCAACGACCATACCACGCTGAACACATCGGTTCTCGTCCGATCACCGAAATTAAGCAGCGTCGGGCGCGGTTAGTACTTAGATGGGGGACCGCTTGGGAACACCGCGTGTTGTTGGCCTCGTCAACAACTTTTTGCCTTTTGCCGCTTTTATATTTTATATGTTTCTATTTAAGGATTTTTTGCCAGAATTTTGGCCACTTCTATGCAATTGTGCTAAATATTTGAGTCGTCTATTTCCAAAAAAACTTCTGCTACTGATTTTTAAGCAAAACCTCCAGTATCTCTATTGTAATTTCACTTCATAAAACAAAAATATTAAAACACCTTTTTTTTATGATTTCACAACAATGTAAACAAAATCCGTAGCAGTCCTGAAGGATGTGTCGCAGAAATAAAATACACAAAATAAAGTATACGTCTACATATAAGTGGGCAGGACCGAAATACGAAGTATAAGCCCAGCGATTTGCCATCGACTTTCGCCAACGACCATACCACGCTGAACACATCGGTTCTCGTCCGATCACCGAAATTAAGCAGCGTCGGGCGCGGTTAGTACTTAGATGGGGGGACCGCTTGGGAACACCGCGTGTTGTTGGCCTCGTCAACAACTTTTTGCCTTTTGCCTTTTGCCGCTTTTATATTTTATATGTTTCTATTTAAGGAATTTTTGCCACAATTTTTGCCACTTCTATGCAATTGTGCTAAATATTTCAGTCGTCCATTTCCAAAAAACTTCTCCTACTGATTTTTAAGCAAAACCTTCAGAATCTCTATTGTAATTTCACTTCATAAAACAAAAATATTAAAACACCTTTTTTTTATGATTTCACAACAATGTAAACAAAATCCGTAGCAGTCCTTGGTAAAAGTTTGTGAGGGTGAAATGTAGGTACAGGGATAGGCTTATGCTGAACTGATTTGTGGATCAGTAAAGCAACTCCACCCTTTGCGACAACGGATGTCGTGTGGTACATTTCAAAGTTAACAGGGATGGGGAATGGTTTGGTGAATGTAATGTGTGTTTCCTGAAGGGATATAATGTTGGGTTTGTGTAATTTTAGAAGAGTTAATAGTTCATTGTATTTATTAGTGTATCCATTAATGTTCCATTGCAGTATAGTGAGAGTCATATTTTAAACTAAAGGGAGAGGGTAATGTTACTTTAGCTTTTAGTTATTTATTAAGTCTGAAATAGGAGTGTTTTAAGGCTTAGATCTAGTTATTATTGAGCTTTTTGCTTTTTCCTTATTAATAATATTTCTTTTTGTTCTGCTCCTTATGTTTTTTGGGAGGATATTGACTGTAGCTTTTACTTTTCCATTGCTGTTTTCAAGTGGCTGCTTCGTCCTTGTCGTCGTATGAGATGAGGTTTCTTCTGTTGTCTTCTGAGGTTGGTGGTCGTTGGGAGGTTGATGCTGATGTAGAGATTGTGTTTGGGCCTCGTCGTGGAAGTTGAGTGAGTCGATGCTGGGTAATATTGGCCACGGATGAGTACAAGGAGCCGTCGTGTTGGTGTCTTTTCTTGTAAATAGACCAAGCCGTTCGGTTGTCGACTTTCTATAGGGTTTATCATGTTGAATTTCTTTGTGGGTGACAAATACGGGACAATTTCTATCTCTGGTGGGGTGGTCGGTATTTGGTAGCTTTTTATCTATGCAATTTACCCAGGAAAGGGGACGTTCGCATACTTCTCCTTCCTCAATATTGATGTGGGCATTTTGACTGCATATGAAGCAAGTTTTTGGGTTTCTGGAAAACTTTTTCAAGTGTCCTAAACGTAGCAATTATTGCAACGCATCGGGGGTGGTACATATGTGCTAACTTGGACTCTTTCATATCCTATATATACGTATTCTGGAAGATCCAGACGGGAAAATGTCAAGGTAATTAATCCTTTTTCGGTTACCTCCATCCGTTGGCGCTTCATAATTTTTCTGACAGCATATACTTTTTGGGATTTAAGGTTTTCGAGATTTCTTCTTCTTCGATACCTCTCAAGTGGTACGGGTATGTTGTTAGGAATATTTTTTATATTTAACAGTTTCTCTGCTTGCTTGTGGTCCTTTGTTTGTACCAGCAGGTTCCCATCGCGTATTTTTTTAAAGCTCGCAACTTCGCATCCACAAGTCAGATCTATGATTTTCTTGATTGTAAATGGAGAGACTCTAGTAAGGGATCTCCCATCCGTTCTGGTAATCACCAGGTATTCTCCATTGGGTGAAGGTCTGTCCCTCCATATGTCGGGGGGCTCCCGCATGTTTGGAAGGGTTTTTTATTTTCAATTACAACGTGACAGGCGTTCGTTAAACCAAGAACAAACCGATGTACCGACTGATAAGAAATCTATTTATAGATTTTTGTTATTATCCTGTGCTTTGCTGTTAAGTTCGATTTGGGAAGAGAACACGACTGATCGCTTTGACTGCCAAACGTAAACTGTTTGCCGGTTTTATATTTTATATATTTCCTTAAAGCTATCTTTATATTGTTCAAAGCATTTTTGTCACAAAACTTCCAGGGAATTCGGCTCTAATTTTTGAGCAAAACCTTTAATATCTCATTTTAGAAGTAGGAGGGGAAACAATAAAGCACAACTCATTTACTATTAGACGATTTGTACGGCCATTTCGTGCCGTAATCCATCCGGACGCTGTAACCACTCATTAGGTGACGTCTCCCGCTTCCAAGTTCCGCCACTTGCTGTCCCGTAACGAGGACTGAGTAAATTGACAATTGCATTAAGTGCGTTAAGTGCTTGAGCGGGAGACAATGTGTGCTGGGGAACGAGTGTGGTGGTGTGGAGTCACCCAGTCACAGTTGGGTCAACCAGCCATGGCATGGTCTTTTCGAGGGGACAACAGCCTTCGGCAAAGTTTTTTATCCACCCAGCAGCTAAACTTGTTGTGCTTTAGTTCCAGCATGCTGCAAACTGCCATCAAATGCTGCCATTCTGACAGTATCCTTGAAGGATAACTGAGCAGGGGACGTCCTTGTGTTGTTAAAAGGGTGAGCATTTCTGCATCTTAGGGTTAAGCGGTTGTATAAACATTTACCATGTCGAAAGGAACTTTTGCAAGATTGCAATGCACACATATTCATACATATATTTAAATAATAAATTTAATAATGGAGTTATCAAATTACTGATTTCTAAGAAGTTTTATCTGTAAGCTAAATTTAGATTTAAAAACAATTATAAAAGCTTATTGGTATTTACTATTTCGTTCAATGGCTTAGTCCCAAACCGAGGTTCCTATGAAGTTTCAATATGAAATCCGACCCGCTGTTTCTTTGGAATGCAACTCTTTAATTTCAACATTATTTACAGGTTATCCACATCGTGGAAGGGCTCGCTTTACAAGCTTACTAGACGGAAACCTTCTCGAGCCGAAGGACAATATCATGTTTGGAGGCAATGACCGGACTAGTCGCAGCCCACTCGATCTTCTTAACGGTCTGGTCGCACGTGTGGACGCGGTGGTTTCGCAGCAGGTGCACCAGGCCCAGCTTCGACTGCAGCAAGCCCAATCGCATGCCGATGCAGTTGCGCGGACCCACGCCGAACGGCATGTAGGCATCCATGTTAAGCTTATCGCGGTTGGCCGGGTCGAAGCGCTCCGGGTCGAACTTGTCCGGCTCCGGCCAGTACTGGGGATCCCGGTGGACGGCCAGAGTGGACATGTAGATGGACATTCCGTGCGGCAGCTCCATGTTGTGGAAGGGCTCGAGGGTGAAGCGCTCACCTTCCGCCGGCTGGGAGCACTCTCGCTCTATGTAGCCCACGATAGGGTACTTGCGCAGCGTTTCGTTCACGACCTGGGACAGGTAGGCCATTTCCTGAATGCGCTCATAGCTGATATGTTCCTCGTCGCCAAAGTAATCGGTGATCTCCTGCCGCAGGCGGTCCTGCAGCGCCTCGTTCCTGGCCAACTCGTAGAGAGTGAGGGTCATTGTGGAGGAGCTGGTTTCGAAGCCGGCTGTCTGGAAAATGGCCGCTTGGGCCACCAGGTAGTCTAGATCGACTGGCGTTGACAGCTTCTGCGGGTTGGCGGCAGCCTCCCGCTTCAGGGCCAGCAGGATGTCGACAAGGTCGTTCCGCTTCTGACCGGTCCTTTCGCGTTCCGCCAGCACGTAGTTGATGCTGCTCCGAATAAACTTTGTGGTTTCCTTAGAAAACAGTTTAACGCGGGCCAGCGACGCGAAGGCAGGCAGCATGAAGATGATAGCAAAGTCAATGGCCCGACGCAATGTCACCGCGAAAATAGCCTTGTTGTGGTAGAAGAACTCGCTACTGGCGTTTTGCAGAGCGTTGGCCTCCAGACCGAAGGCTATGGTGGCTATCAGGTCGGTGGTGAAGCGGGCGCACAGATCCTTCACTTGGACGCTGGAACCACTGCCCAGTCGCTCAGCGCTATCCTCCAGATTCTTTCCAATCTGCAAGTGGAGTTATAGTTTGATGAATTGAAGCGGTCACTTGAGCTTTAGAACAATTGTTTGTCTCGTAAAATATCCATTCTGAGACTCACCTTTACCATAAGCGGATACATTTGCTTGATCTTTCCCGTGGTGAACACCGGCGAGATGGTGGTTCGCAACTCTCTCCACGCCGGACTACGAGCGAAGAAAAGGTTGTTGTAGCCGAGCGCATCGTTGTGCGGATCCGTTTGCAGAACGCGATTGTTAAAGTACTGAAACTTCTTGATCATCACCGTTTTGATCAGGTCCAGATCGCGAATCACCAAGGCCGGACGATAGGCCATGTACACACCCACGAAGGGTTCTTTTTCGAAGCCCGGTGCTTCGTGGAATTTCTGTATCTGCTCAAAGAACGGTACTCGTGCCGTCAGAAATTCACGGGTGCAGCCCAGAAGGGGTATTGGGCGTATGAACTTCACCCCATGGCGCTGCCAAAAACCGAAGGCCCGCCTCTGCCAGATATAGAAAACGACCGCTAAGGTGGCGCCAAGAAGCAGCAGCTCGAGCGACATGTTTAAAGCTTCGCCAGCAGGTAGCTACTATTGAATACTCTTCTCCGAAAGTCGCTTTTAAGCGATCTCCAGAGCTTCCCCGCGGTATCAGTAGATCGTATTACAGTGGTGAAGAAAAAGCTTCCATTCTCACACACCACTTATTGTTGACGCTTATCGGAAAGTCGCACGCTAGCTGTCGGCACTGAGAAAATGTACAGACTCATTTCGAAACAAGTTTTTACTTTATTTTTGTTTGCATTTTTTTTTAAACTGTTTTTTTTCAAATACCATTTCAAAGCAACAGGCTAGACCTGTGGATAGTGCACCATTGGCTGCATCACACGTCTTTTAACTTAAGTAGAAGACTGGCCTCTGTCAAGTTATGTTATTGTAAAATAGAAAACGACACAATTGGTTCTGCCAAAAAAGTTTATTTATATCGATAAAATCCAAACTTTCTAGTTGCTGTGTGTACCAACCCATCCCATGATAACAGCATTTAAAACGCCATTCCATGTTTGACTAGGCGAATTTTTTGCTTAGAGATCATGACTGTGCAATAAGTCAAATGATTTGCGAATTGAGCTGAAGCGCGTAAAGATTTTGTTTGAGCGAGTCAGCGTGTGCTGTTAGACTGAAGCATTGCTGAGGAAACACCCCAGACCAGTATTACTTGGGTTCCAGTTTGAATGGTTTGAATGTATAAGGTAGTCGGTGTTATCTGACTGAATTGATTCGTTCAATGTCGCCGTTGTTGTACAATTAACTAAGTATTTTGGCTTCTGCTGGTAAACGACATTTGCTATCAAATTTATCCCTTGCTGTTCTACACACAACTAAAATAAACATTTTTAGTTCTTTAAAATCGACGTAAAAAAACAACAAAAAAACCTACCCATCTTTAAATTTTATTGTTCTCTTTATCTAATTAAAAATGGGTTGTTTTATTTCGAGTTGGCATTATTGACGCTTCAACGATTTTATCTAACGGTCCTGTGGCGCAATGGATAACGCGTCTGACTACGGATCAGAAGATTCCAGGTTCGACTCCTGGCAGGATCGAAAATTTTTAGTTTTTATTTTTTTTTTTACGAAACAGACAGAAAGGGTATATAAGCTTCGGCTCGCCAACGCAAGCATATTTTCTTGTTTTCGGCTTTATTTTCAGTCACCGGTAAATTTAGGTCTGTATCAAATAAACAATAATGCTTCCAACAAACAAAAAGGGTTAACATTTAAAAGTAACAAAAAAAGACGATCCTGCCAGGAGTCGAACCTGGAATCTTCTGATCCGTAGTCAGACGCGTTATCCATTGCGCCACAGGACCACGACAAACCAGGTGTCAAAAAGTTGTACACATGTCGAAGCTTCGATAAGAAAAGCTTTAACAGAGCAAAAAAGTTTATTTTAAACCCATTTTGCGGTTTCGGTCAGAAGCAATGTCCCACACTAACTTAAAAAGTTTATATGTGCAAGCCAAATTATAGCCCGGCTAGCTCAGTCGGTAGAGCATGAGACTCTTAATCTCAGGGTCGTGGGTTCGAGCCCCACGTTGGGCGAAGTTTTTTTTTCCCTGTGTAGGTTTTATTTACCAAATTGTCTTGCACAATTTTAAAACATAAGATGAGAACCAAACATTTGTTGACAGACAACAGAAAACATTGGTAAACATTTATTTTCAAAAAACTACAGTAGAATCCTGTTATAACGACTCCGCTTATAGTGTCCGTCCGGGTATTGCGACGAAAACTCGATGGCTTAATTGGTCCCCAAACAGACTTATACACTTAAATCCTTTTGCTTAATGCGTCTTCCGGGTATAACGACGAAAACTCGTCGGTCCCTTAAAAGTCGTTATAAGCGGATTCTACTGTATTTTAATATTGTAGAGCACAAAACACGTCCGGCACGTTTAACAATACAGTAGATTCCGCTTATAGCGACTTTCAAGGGACCGACGACACTATAAGCGAAGTAGTTATAACAGGATTCCACTGTATATTTATTAATGATCTCGTTCTTTTGTGTGGCATGAGCTTGTCTGCTCTGCAGTCAGCCCATACACACATATTGCACATTTATCGACAACTCAAATACTAAATAATATATGTTTCTCCATATATTTGTTATTACACCGATACTTGCAGTATTAACGGTGTTCAAACCGGATATTGGTCTGTCCCTTAAAAGTCGCTATCACCGGATTCTAGCATATAAATTTATTGCAAAAAAATCGATCCTGCCAGGAGTCGAACCTGGAATCTTCTGATCCGTAGTCAGACGCGTTATCCATTGCGCCACAGGACCGTATATTTGCCCTTGGTCTAAATTGCCAGTTTGGCTAAATTATTACAAAACATTTTTATTGTTCCATTCGATTCTACAGATCCAATTTATTTAAATATTCAATAACAATAACAAAGATATCACTTTTGTAGTAATATAAAAAAAGTAATTTCGATCCTGCCAGGAGTCGAACCTGGAATCTTCTGATCCGTAGTCAGACGCGTTATCCATTGCGCCACAGGACCACATTACGAACGCTTTACTTTGTCTTAAAAAAGTCAAAAAGAAGCTTTTCGTTGTCACTATGTTATCGACGTTTTATTCAAATCGGAATGGAAGCAGTGCGATTATTTTTTATTGAGTTACACTTTTACTACGAATTAAATTTTATCAAAGTCGGACAAGTCAATAGTCAAAAATAGTCCCAAACTACTGTACCTTTCTTGTGTCTTGTCATGAGGTTCTGGTGCAGTCAGGAATTACCGGGAAACAATTAGAAATAAGATTACTTTTTTGGACAAGGGAAACGCAAAAATGAACGATCGTTATGCGTTTGGATTAGTTTCTGTTTTCACATCGTTGCCCTTTTAACAAAACCTCAAAAGAAGAAGTCGGCTATGAACACATCCCAAAGAGCTCTCTTGTTTAAAATATGTTCTTTGACTTCCGACTGGTTCCACTTCCACTCCCCCTACGAGACCGAGCAGTGTCGGCAGCGAACCAAGCGTCGAGAGCGAGGGAGAAAATCGCTGGGTCTCAGTACGAGTCTCAGTCCGTTGTTGACTTTCGAAGTGTGCAGTTTCCGAGCGCGGCAATCGCAAACGGTGGCAGTCAATAAAGACACTATTCCTCCGGTTTAGGAAAATGCGTGTTTTGGGGTTTCAGAAACTGTCTGAGGCCAATCGGCGGTGTGGCCCGTAACCTTTGTGTGAAAACTACCATCGGAGCATCCGTTTATATTGAGAAATAACGCTTTGTGTGCGGGAGTGTGTTTCTGTGAATGTGCAATAAAAAATCGTAAACACAGAGTGGCAAAATAAAGAGCATTTGCGTTCAGCTCCGGTAAGTTGCAACTTTATTGTCTGAAATCAACGGAAAAACATTCGTCTGCTCCGCATCTTTGTCGTTTGCAGAAATTCTCGCTCTCTTCGGCGCTTCGCCTATTCTGTTTTTACATGCTTTTTTGTTTTCATCGTCTGCTTCGGCTGGAGCCCCGAAAGAGAAGTCAAAGCGTAATAACGAAAGCCTAAAGATTGGGGCAAGCAGACGCCGACGTCGTTGTTATTTCCATTTTTCTTTTTAGTATTGTTATTTTGTGGCCATAGTTGTCTGCGTTGTTCTTGTTGTTGCCGTTTGTTTAGCTGCCGTTTCTGCTCCCCATTTACATGCGGGCTTACGTGTAGTGGTGTGTGCTTGGGGTTCTCTCTCGCTTTATTCTCTTCTCCTTCCCTATGTGTGTTTGTAGGCCTCCGCAGAAGACTTGTTTAGCGACTCAGGCCATGTTGTTAATGCAGGTCTACTACCATCGGAACATCGCGGGGAACATGGAAAAGCAAAGAGTTAGAGGTTTGCTCAGGTGGAAAATAGTCTGTAGTTTTGGAAAGATTTAACCTAATGCAACGAAGGGGTAAACTTAAAGTACATATCTTGTTAGGGAGTTAAGTCTGATTCGCTAAAGTTATACATATGTACATATGTATGTATATTTGCTAGAACTTTATAGAAACCAACAAAATTATTGATTTCTGGTGCCATGTACAGACAGACGAAACAAAAACTTTTAAAAGTTCATCTATGAAAATTAAAATAAAAAACATTTTTTTAAAACTTTTTGTAAAAATTTGTTCTTGAAATAAATTTACCTAAAGAAACTAACAAATACATTTATGTGTACTTTTTATTTTAAAAGACCCAACCTTTTATGTTTGTTCAACATTTTTTTTATAATTGAGGAGTTTTTAAATAATAATAACCCATAAAAAAGAACATTTATAATAAAAAAAACTAACAAATTGTTATTCTATATTGTTGAGATTTCAAACGACCCTTAAATCACAATTACATATTTATTTAAGAAAATCGAAAGGCCATATCATATGGCTGTCAAAGAATAAATTATAGAAGATAATGGACAAATCTTAATAGCTTCGAGCATTCAAGCATTCACGCATTCTGCTTTACATTAAGAAATCCGTTGAATAGCAAAACTTGAGAAGTACCTTACGATAACACTTTTCCCTGGCGTTTTAAGGGGCACAACTAGTGTGACGGCCTAAAAAAATGGTGATTTTTGGGAATTTTTATAAAAAAAACTACTTGATCAATTCTTTTCAAATTTTCAGAATATATTTCTACATGTTTGAAGAATATATAGAAAAATTTTTAAAGAAAAAAATTAAATATTTTTTAAGCTAGAGCCGATCTCCAACGGCGCTAAAAAAAAAGTGCCTCAACTGCTGCAGTGATTCCGGCCTTCTCCGTGGATGAAATCAAAAAATGAAAAATTCTCGTTAAACTAGATGATATTGTCCATACAATGACCTACGATAAAAAAAAAATATCAAAAATTGACAAAATGGCAGCGTTGTAAAAAAAAAAAATCAAATTTTAACCAAAATTTTGGTCGTTTTTGGCCTGCCAAAATTCGATTTTTGATCGGATCAAAAAACCGATAGGTCATTGTAGGGAGGACTATATATAGAACATCTAAAAAAAAATTGATAGTGATCGGATCATTAGTTTTTGAGTTATCACTGCAGCAAATTCGGAAAATGAAGTTTCGAGAAAAACGCGTTTAAAGATAAAATGATCGTATTCACTGCTATAGGAGCGGCTGCTCTTAAAATTGCTATAACTCAAAAACTATTTAAGATATCGATTTGAAATTTTAATATGTTATTTTTAAAGGTGTAATCTACCGAAATATGAAAGAAAAAAAAAAAAGATTTTTTTGAAATGTCACACTAGTTGTGCCCCTTAAGGAAAGAACTAACATAGGAAAATCTTGATATTTTTGAGTTCTAATGAGTCTAGTTAGCTGAAATATATATTTAAGTTCCACCTACAAGGACATATGTAAGCTTTGGCTCGCCGAAGCTAGCTAACTTTCTTATTTTAATTGATTTACCATTTGGATACATCTATATTAATTTAACCAAAACACAAACTAAACAAACAAAAACAAACAATTATACAATATTGTTTTCTCCCAATCGATTTGTATCTGAGACGTCTAATAAGATTGGACTCTTTTGGTTTGGTGAGATTCTCATAGTCTTTTTGGTTCCACTAACCTGCAGAGTGGGAATCTGAAAACGAGTCTGGCATCGTCGTCCATTTTGGGTTGCAATTTTGCCATCAGACTCTTCAACGGACATTCGTTGAAAGCGAAAATAGCGCAGAAAATGGTGCTGAAGCAGAGTTTTCGATGTGCGCTTTGCCTGTCTGAAATGTATCTCGCAGATACATATCTAAAAACTGCCACATAGAATGTAGTCGAACCAGACACTAGCAACTAAATATAATGCGCGGCACTCACCGATGCAGACTTGTATAAATATCCCGGCTGTCTTCGGGCTGCATGCAATTTCATTTTCATTGCAACTTCATGCCCCTGACATCAGACTGAATGCATGCCCGTCCGCCATCCGCCATCCGCCTCTCTGTCGCTGCCACTGCTTCGTTGCAGTTCTGCAGCACTTTAGCTTTCCATCTCTTGCAGCCATTTGCGCCGTCTGCCTGTTTCTACGCTCATTCTTCGACAATTGCAAGTTGTTGGACCGGACGGAACGGGACGGCCTATTGAAGTTCTACACCCCACCCCCAATGTATGAGTGTGTGAGTGTGCGAGTGGGGGGCTGTTCGCCCTAACCTACACCACTGAAAAGATATTGCGTCGGTTCGTTCCACCACAGGGTCCCCATATCGTTTTTTTTTTTTAAACGCGGCATACATTCCTCTCATTATCTTCTGTTTTACTTCTTCATTAATTCTCTCATCCTCCGTATTGTGTCGTGTGTGAGAACATATTTCATTGATGCATTTTCTTAGTGGCAAATGCTTGATTTGCTTATTAAAACCAAACTTTTTTCTTCTGAATTTCAGTTAAAACACACAAGAGTCTGCGATCTAACAACCGTGCAATATTAAGATGTTAAGTAACATGTGAAGATATCAAACAAATTTTGAGGTATGTTTTGGGAGACTCTAATCTTACCATGACCTGTCACGAACTGTATTGGAGAGTACTGTGTGGGCCCATTAGCTCAGTTGGTTAGAGCGTCGTGCTAATAACGCGAAGGTCGCGGGTTCGATCCCCTCATGGGCCATCTTTTTCTTTTTCCTGTCTTTTTTATTATGTACTGTTATAAAAAATATTTTCATGGAGCCTTTCAAAAATTCCTGGCAACAAAATGGCGACATCAAGGCCCATTAGCTCAGTTGGTTAGAGCGTCGTGCTAATAACGCGAAGGTCGCGGGTTCGATCCCCTCATGGGCCATTTTCTTTTTACAGATTAGTTTTTTTAACAAAAACCTATAAAACGTTTATAATTCTTACGCAGAATTTTATATTTTTTGTGGGGAGCTCTTTTTGTTTATGTTTCACGAAAAATATAAATAAGTTAGTACATATTACTATTTTTTGAAAAAATAAAACATGTTTGTTTGGAAAAAACAAGAAAGGAAACTATCTACGGCGAGCCGAAGTTTATATACCCTTGCATCACAAGGGCATTACAAATGTCAAGCAAAAGAAATAAAGGCTAAATAACATCGAAACTATGACAAATTCCAATTCATTTTCTAATTGTTCCTATGACAGGTTTATGATATAATCGGCCGATTTTCATGATTTTTATTTCGAAATTCAACAGTCGTTAGAAAACTTTATAGCAAAAAATTTTGCAGTTATAATTTTAGTTCCATAAATTTGATGTAGTTTTATTGCTATTTTCTGTAACTAAGTGAGTAGTTTGCATAGAAGCAGACAGACGGACCGACGGATAGAAGGTCAGACGTACATGTCTAGATCAGTTCAGATGGGTATGCTGATCAAAAATAAAGACATACTTTATGGAGTTTGAAATGTCTATTTCAATGCGATGCAAACTTCTAGCTAAAATTAAAATACTCTCTGCAAGGGTATAAAAATTGGCATCTTGGCCCATTAGCTCAGTTGGTTAGAGCGTCGTGCTAATAACGCGAAGGTCGCGGGTTCGATCCCCTCATGGGCCATAATACTGTTTTTGTTTCGGCAGTAGTCTTTTTTAAATTTACGTTAGCCCTCGAAATCACATACTCTAACCGAAAAAAGAAACATTTTACCACTGCAATTCAATTTTGGAATTTTGATTTCAAGTTTGGCGCATCTGTTTATCAATAGAACAAGGCTTTAAAAGCAAGTATTAGTTATGTCTTGCTCCACATATTCGCGGAGAAATTGGGGCGCAAAGTGAGCGCGCAAACCCAGCGATCAACTGAAAGCGTGCGCATGTCTTTTGAAAACGTGAAGTTAATAATTAAAAAAAAATATAAAACAATCGTTTAATATCCGAAAGTGAAATGAATATTAAAGTTGAAGGTTTGTAGATTGTGTTTTTATAATTTTTATTAATTTTGCATGCTATATGTGACTGTGACAATAATTGTTTATCCACCGCAATTTTACAAGTTCTGCAGAACTAAACATCAATATTCTGCAAAGGTAAAAGTTGTGTTCCCAAAACTGGTCAATAATGAAATTTTTTTTAATTTTAATCAATATTTAATTAGTATTATTTGTGAAAATCAGCTGCGAATAGCTGCGAATCCGTTCAGAATCTGTTGAAGAAGAAGAGTACATCGTTCCTTTTTCATCAGTTTTTGATTTTCTAGAGTAACCATTTCTAATATATATTAAAAAAAATTTTTTATATTACTTTTAAATTACTTTAAATTTATGTAAATCATCGTTTTTTGTTAACTTTTGTTAATTATTTAACCAAAATTAAGTGTTTAATAAATATAATTTTTGTCAGTTACGCTTAAAAAAAAGTCTAGTATGCATTTGGGAGTCAAATTTTTAACATTTTATGGTAAACACGATGGTAGCGGATATATTTGGCGTTAATGGTGCTGATACTTAAAATATAACATTCATACGCTATTATATACCTACAAAAAAAATTTCAACTCGATATTCCTACTGGAAGTATTTTTGGCAGCCTTCTCCATACAGGACCGACCACTGTGCACTGGTTGCCAGTTCAGTCTTAAAATCAATGTGCTGGGACCACAGATTTCCCTGTACTAAACGAAAAGAAACACAACAAAAATTAAAATAAAAACTATCCAAATTTATTTTTGCATCTAACATTTTCCTGGTAAATCATTAATTAATTTTACACTGCAAAATAGTTTACAGTGGCCCATGAGGGGATCGAACCCGCGACCTTCGCGTTATTAGCACGACGCTCTAACCAACTGAGCTAATGGGCCTTGATATCGCATTTTTTCCAGGATTTTTTGAAAGATTCTATACAAATATTTTTTATATTATAAAAAACATTATATATAAGAAATTGTTCGGTCCATAAAAAATGTGAATTCTAAGTTTGAATAAAACAAAAATAAAAAATAAAATTAGATGTAAATTGTAAGGCAAAAAACTTTCGCCCAACGTGGGGCTCGAACCCACGACCCTGAGATTAAGAGTCTCATGCTCTACCGACTGAGCTAGCCGGGCTGTGCGATGTCACAGAGTAAAATGGTTGGAGTGCAAATGGTGGTAATGATCGCTATTTTGTCTAATAATAAGATCAAACAAAGAGGAAGGAATTCATCTCAGATCCTAAAAAAAACTGTTTTTAATTGCAACTTAAACTGACTAATTACAATTTAAAGTAACTTAAGCATATTGATTTAATTTGTTAACAGAATAAAAATGTTATTACTTGTCGTTAAGACTGTTATAGCATGTACAGGTAAAAAAAAACTGCATGAGGTGCGAAAAAAATAAAACAAACGGGTTCGACAAAGTTGCTCAAATTAACGATTTCAATAGGTGTGACAACTTTTTGAAATCTTGATTCTTTAAGTATATATCACTATAATCATCCGCTCCAAAGACCTTGATTTCCATACAGACAGCATTACTGAAACGATTATATCACTTTGCTCTTATAGGAAAGATCTAAAAAAGAATGGCAAAAATAATTACCGCCACTGTTTTTTGCGGCCCTTAAATTTCAAAACGAATTCTTAAAATCGGATAACATTCATAGAAAAGGTAGAAAAATATATACATATATTAATATAACAATACATTAATGCAAATAAAAAATACACAAACAGTTTTATATTACCCAAATGTAATACAAAAATTTAATACAAAAATTTAATACAAAAATTGTACACAAAAATTTAATACAAAAATTTAATACAACAATTTAATACAAAAATCTTTAAAACTTTAATGTTGGTAAACAAAGGTAGACTAATAATGTTTAATATCGGAATACTATATCATATGCCTGCCCTAGGAATAAGAAAAATAATGAAAATCGACACAATACACTTTATCGCAATTGTTGTATGGATTAAAGTAACAATACGAAAAATATTTTTTTCCATACATTTTTGTGAAGTTGTTTTTTTAGTTATAGCCGCAAGGGCATATAGGCTTTAGTTCATCGAAGCTAGTTTCCTTTCTTGATTTATAATCTTATATGTCTCATTTGCTGCGGTAAGAAAAAATAAAGGAAAAAGGAGTTTTTCGCCCAACGTGGGGCTCGAACCCACGACCCTGAGATTAAGAGTCTCATGCTCTACCGACTGAGCTAGCCGGGCAATGTATTTGTAACCGTCAAAAGAACCCAATTTCTGGTAAACGTACACACGTGATAGCGCATACATCGCTTTATTAAACGATTTTTCTAGACTCTAGACACTTTTTGGAGTGCCGCTCCCCCGTGTTTCTTGTATTATCTGTTGTTGTTGTCCCTATCAACTTCCTCTGACTCTATGGTCCTGAGCTGGGTAATTGTTTTCTGGGTTGCTCGGCGGAACCCATTGTCTGGTCCTAGCCCAGTTTACTGTTTTCTAATGGATATGATGTATAAAATAATACGCCTACCTCAATGCAAGGAGATATAAGCAGCAAGGACCCTAAGGGGCGGAGCTTTACAATACGACTTGGCTTCCCGCTCTGCCTCGACCAAGTAATTTGCTATAAAATATTAAAACGATACAATGTGCGAAAGGAAACAAAAGAAAAACACACACCAGTCAGTGCTGCAGCGCTGGAGGAAGGAAGGGTGTCGTGACGACTCTGCAACTAATCAGCCCAGCAGACGGTTTATTATGCCCTACAACCCAGACTGCATGGCTTTTCGTTGTGAATGGATTAAGCACAAGTTAAAAATTACTTGAAACGAAAAAATTAATACTTTGTTTCTATATTTCGTACATACATATGTGACGTGACCATCTATGATAATGATTTTTTTTTTTCATTTAACACACATTAGCATTTTTGTATTTTATTTAAGGTTATGATGCTTAAAAGAAATTAAAAAAATGAAAAAAGTTTGTTGTTTTTCAGATTTTTGAAAACATTTTTTGGTAATGCGGCATATACCTACCCAATTCGATTTCCTACACAAGGCCCATCCGGGATTATGTTGTCCACCACAAAACACATGCTTAAGAACATATTCGCTTCTACGTACACATGTAAAAAGATGTACACGCAGTACAATGACTGCATAAGGCAAGGCCAAATCGCTTGGGGTAGGCCTACAAAAATGAAAAGACTAAATTCCTACTAGTTATAGAGAAAAGTTAGATATTGAGGAAAATCGGCATTAAATTGTAAGCAAAAAAGCGCCCAACGTGGGGCTCGAACCCACGACCCTGAGATTAAGAGTCTCATGCTCTACCGACTGAGCTAGCCGGGCATTATCCATCAGCTACAAAAGCACAGTTAGGAGAGACACCATATCTTGTTGGCCTCAAATACGCAAAATTTTCTTTTTAATACTTATTTTTTATGTGTAATACAGGATCAGCTTTTAATTCTTAAATATGGTTACAGGACTTTTCATCTGCAAATAAATGATTAAATGAAAAAAGGATGAAAATGTTTTTTGTTCAACTTTATATTGATGAACGTAAGTAATAAATTGCTCTTACAAGTAACTTGTTTCTTAATATGTATCTTATTTAGATATTACGTGAAAAATTGTTGGGGTGAAGAACTTTAAGTGCACTTGGCCCCGAGTGTTTTAACCCTAAAAATTTTCAGTGCACAATTTGGCATACAATTTTTTTTTTTAGTGCACCACGTTGCCCGGCTAGCTCAGTCGGTAGAGCATGAGACTCTTAATCTCAGGGTCGTGGGTTCGAGCCCCACGTTGGGCGGATTATGTTTATTTTACTTGGTTTGAAAATAAAATATATATGAAGAAAAAAAACATTTTGCAAATTTTTTGTATTTAATCGAAAGCAAACCATTCTTTCGTATTCAATTGTTTATAAATATGCAAAAATAATTACACGCCCCCGGGTGGACTCGAACCACCAACCTTTCGGTTAACAGCCGAACGCGCTAACCGATTGCGCCACGGAGGCACATGCAATCTTAATGTCAAATGCTTACCTTGTTTTAGTAGTGACATGAACGTCGGCTAAAACGTAAGTTGTTTGAAAATCAAAAACAACATTTAGCTGCACATTTATTTAACAATTTTTTTTTAAGAGAGTCAGTTTCTCTAATTGCATTGCTGTTATACCCAAAATTTCTAAGTTGTAAGTCTCGTAAGAGTCCATCATATCAAATTCGCAATTGTAACTCGGCTGACAACCAAACCCAAAAGAGCCTCGTGTAATAGACGACAGAAGCTAAAAAAAATCAGCTCGCCCCCGGGTGGACTCGAACCACCAACCTTTCGGTTAACAGCCGAACGCGCTAACCGATTGCGCCACGGAGGCACTTGCCGCGTCGGTGTCAAATAATCATCATTGCGTCTTTGCTTTATTGTCAGAATGCGCACCAAGAATATGCAAATATTTCTGCAAAGTTAAAAAACTGAAATGGCTCTTTGGAAAGTTTAAAATAAGAAAAAAATATTTGTAAAAGTTTTAAATTAATTAAAAACTTGCTTGCAAAAATAATCTTAAGATAACCGAAATTCCCAATTACCACTTATTTATTTGGCTCTAAGTATAAAACTAATATTTTTGTAGGTTAATCGATAAACAATTTATGTTTAAAACAACTAACTAGATTTTCCCCTATTGTTAGCCTAAACCATTCAATAACAAGGTGTTCTATATAGTACCACTCAAGTTTTGTCGAATTTCCATTAATTTTCAACTAGAAAAAAACAAAAATTAAATATAGATCTAAGAGTTTGAATTTTTTAGAACATTGACCGTATTATGATTTCTCTATTAAGCTTCAATAATTAAAGAATCGATATTCCAATCTAGTTGCATAATATAAAAAATCAACGATTTTATTTTCATTAGTTTTTTTAGATTTGTTACTCCTATTCCAAAATTTTGTTGTCCTAACTTTTTTTAAAATAATTATTTTAAATTTTTTTTATTTTGTGGAACACTTTTTTAGAGCCTGTAACTAGTAAGTATAAAACTTTGCTTTTAGTTAATATATTTTTGTTTATCAGATACTTCATGGTCCACCTGGTTCTTAGCGTTTTTCATAGTAAACAAGAAAGGAAGCTAGCTTTGGCAAGCCGAAACTTATATGTCCTTGCAGTCATCAAATACATATGTCGAACAAAATAGATAAAGGCTAAACAGCATCGAATGTATGAAATGATGAAAGCTATATGATATAGTCGTACGATTTTTATAAAATTTAATTCGTTATTCAGGAGTCGTAAGAAAACTCTATATTCCAAAAATCATGCTTGTCTGATGAAAAACAACGATGTTATAATTTTATATCGGTTATTTCTATATAGATGTTTCGATCTTTCGGCAGCTATATATATCGTTGTCGGATTTTAATGCAATTTTTTTTCGATTCAAGGGTTATTAAAATCCTCCATATTTTGAAAATCATGCTCGACGGATTAAAAACAACGATGTTATAATTTTTTTCCATTATTTATATACATATATAAATTTCGATCTTTCCTATGGAAGCTATATGATAGAGTTATCCGATTTCGATAAAATTTACCCCGAAATTCAATAGTAACTAGAAAACGCCATGTGGAAGAAATCAAGTCGATCTGATCAAAAACAACGGCGTTAGAATTTTGTATTTAAATCTCTTGTATGGGTATGGGAGCTATCCGATATAGTCGGCCGATTCGGCCCGTTCCGACTTATATACTGCGTGCAATAACTACACACCTTTTGGTGAAGTTTCAGCAAGATAGCTTTAAAACGGAGAGACTAGTTTGCGTAGAAACGGACAGACGGACAGACGTATTTCGATTCAGATGGTGATACTGATCAAGAATATATATACTTTATGGGGTCTGAGGTGTCTCCTTCACTGCGTTGCAAACTTCTGGCCAAAATTATAATACCCTTTTGCTCTGCAAGGGTATAAAAATGTTTGCGAGAATAAAACTGTGTTAAATTTCTATTGCTAGGTTAGCGTCTTAAAAGTTAAATTTTTAAGTGCAATTTGATATAAACTGAGTATGAAGAGAATAGATTTCTCTGCAAGATAGAACAAGTTTTAGAGCTGGATTGACCTTTGTTGCTCCATTTAAAAACAAAATAGTAAGATATGTTTCTATTTTTTGAGGTTAGAACCAGTGGCGTAACTATACCCTCTGGGGCCCGTGGCAAATTTTTTTGATGTCATTTTAATAAACCCTTTAAGTAGTTATCCGACACTGTATACATTTATATAGATCCAGAACTTAAAATATTGATGTTTATATTATCAATTCAAATAAAATACACAGGTTCTTACAACACATAGAACAAAAAATACTGAGCTAGCAGCTTCTTGAGCCGGGGCCCTCTTGGGTCGGGGGCCCGTGGCATTTGGCCACCTCTGCCACCCTAAAGTTACGCCACTGGTTAGAACAAAGATAACATAATTTAATATAAGAAAAGAAAACAAAAAGACACAATCGCCCCCGGGTGGACTCGAACCACCAACCTTTCGGTTAACAGCCGAACGCGCTAACCAATTGCGCCACGGAGGCTTCCAATATTTTGACTAAATTTTTAAAATCAAAATATAAAGAATATCCATTTGTGGAGTTAAGCTAAAATTGAATGAAATAATCATTTTCAAGTTAAACTTGGTAACTGCTGGAACTAACCTGTGTCTTTGAAATGCTCCCGAAGCCTCCGTGGCGCAATTGGTTAGCGCGTTCGGCTGTTAACCGAAAGGTTGGTGGTTCGAGTCCACCCGGGGGCGCACTTATTTTGTAAGCATTTAAAAACAAAATGTCTCCAATTATGGATCAAAATGTGATAAGCAAATATTTCCAAAAAAAAAAATTCGATCCTTACACGAGTTGACCCTGGAATCTTGTGATCCGTAGTCAGACGCGTTATCCATTTTAAGTGTTAACATAAAATCGATACACATGCCAATTTCTAGTCTTTTTTTATGGATTCGTACGGTTTAATATATTAAAAAAGATTTTTACTTAACCTAATAGTTAACGTCATTGTAATGTGATTACCGTCTATTGCATTTTACTAGGAACATATAATTTTCTTAAGCATTATTTACCTAATTATATTGTAAAATACTATATGCTGAAACTTAAACAAGAAAGAAAGTTAGCTTCGTAGGATCGTAGGATCGTTTATTTTTTAAATTGTACTTAAATGAAGTGTTAATACTATCATCAAACAAGAAAAGCTAGCTTCGGCAAGCCAAAGCTTGTATACTCTTGCAGACATCAAAGAGTTTAACAACATACACAAAGGCTAAGCTATGACGATTTTTCTATAAATTGAAATATTTTCGACTATTGTTCATATGACAGCTATATGATATAGTCGTCCGATTTTAATGATATTGATTTAGTAATTCAAGAGTCGTTAAAAAACTCTGTATTCCAAAAATTATGCTTGTCTGATGAAAAACAACGATGTTACAATTTTATTTCCGTTATTTCTATAAAGATTTTTCGATCTTTCCAATGGCAGCTATGTATATGATAACTATGTCCGATTTAATGAAATTTTTTTCTCAATTCAACGGTTATTAAAAACTCCATACAGTAGAATCCGGTTATAACGACTTCCAAGGGACTGACCATTTTTCGTCGTTATAACCGGAAGACGCACTAAGCAAAAGGAGGAATAAATTTTTTTTTTTTTATTATTTTATGGTTGCTGTGTTTTTTATAGGTTTTTAAAATAAATCAAATTAATTTTTTAATTAAAACGAAAAATTTAATAAATTAAATTCACAAACATAGGTTTTTCTAAATATTGAAAACTGAATGAGCTTATTATTGCACATATTGCATTTGGCAAATTGAAACATTCAGTTTTACTCGGAAAAAAGCAGAAAAAACTAGAAATATAACGGGACATCTCATGAAATTGACTATGAGGTCTGCACACACAGTGTGACGTCGGCATTGCACTTCGACTCTCTCTCTCTCGCAGCAGCGTTGTTAAGGCAACAGCTAAAACTAACAGAGAGTTGTGCCAGTGCAAGATCCTTCGTGTCGCTGCTACGCACACAAGCAAGGGTGCCGATCACTGACAAATACATACATACAATTCTAACAGCGTGTTTTGATGCTTAAGTTTTGAACTATGACACTGTATTTTTTCCGGCACGACGCAATATCCGGTTAAATTTTCCAATTTTCCTGAAAAATTTCATTCTGATAAGATAGTTGTCTCTAAACTCGTAAACGATTTAAGAGGAGGCCCTTTCATACAACGTGGTATGGGGACCAACCAAACCATCGAGTTTTCGTCGCACAACCCGGACGGACACTATAAGCGGAGTCGTTATAACAGGATTCTACTGTATTTTGAAAATCATGCTCGTGGGAATGAAAACAACGATTTTATAATGTTTTATCCATTATTTCCATATATGTATGTATGTACATATATTTTTTGATCTTTCCTATGGCAGCCATATGTAAGAGTTATCCGATTTTGATAAAATTTAATCCGAAATTCAATAGTTGTTAGAAAACGCCATATGGAAGAAATAAAATCGATCTGATCAAAAACAACGGCGTGAGAATTTTTTTTGAATTCTCTTGTATGGGAGCTATCTTATATAGTCGGCCGATCCGATTCGATTCTGATCGTGATGCTGATTAAGAATATATATACTTTATGCGGTCTGAGGTGTCTCCTTCACTGCGTTGCAAATTTCTGACTGAAATTATAATACCCTTTTGCTCTGCAAGGGTATAAAAAGTTTGTCACAAAACAGTTTGTTAAGAAGGTGCTCAAATGTAGTCAATAGATTTTCTAAAAGTTAAAAAAAATTTGAAAAATGAAAAATGTTTGATTTTCGAACATTTTTGAAATTCCATATATTCGAAACAGGGGGTGGTCAAAAAAATCTAAGAGATGGGCAAACATGCTCAAAAATGGACAAGCAATTCCACTTTTCAAATTTAAAATTTTAAATTTCGTGGACCCAACTTCTTTAAGCTAAAATTAATTAATAAAAATGTAAATCCAATTTAAGGAATTTTGAGGAGTACTACACACTAGACCTAAGTAAAAAGCTAACATTGTAAGAAGCTAGAAAGAAAGCTTATATACCCTTGCAGTCATCAAAATTGCCGAACAAAATACATAAACGCTAAAACAAAATAGAAATTCATGAGTCTGTATAAAACTCTATATTCCCAAAATATAATAAAAAACATTAATGCTAGAATATATATTTTCCGGTGTTTATTGTGGCAGCTATAGGATATAGTCATCGGATTTAATTCGAGATTCCATAGTAGTTAAAAACCAAAGGTATAGTTAACATAACAAGTTCTAACTTAATTCATAATACTCTCTGCTGACTTTCCAAATTTTTTTTCCCTAATTTTATGATATATGTACATAGATACACAAAATGAGTTTTGGAAACAAAAATTATACATTTTTGTAAATGTAAACATGGGAATATAAAGTCTCTTTATACGGTTTACAGTTGGTAACCGTAAAGTTAGAATATTTTGATTTTTACAGAAAGGAAGCTAGCTCAGGTTGGCTTATACGTTTTTACAGTTATTGTAAAAGTATCAATTTGTGTATTTATAATAATTTATAATGAGAATAACTAAAGTGACTTTGAACTCATCAATCTGTCTAAAATTTTAGTTAAAATATAAAAAAAAAGTATTTATAAAAAACCAGCGATCCTGCCAGGAGTCGAACCTGGAATCTTCTGATCCGTAGTCAGACGCGTTATCCATTGCGCCACAGGACCGGTTGTTCCTAACGAAATTTGTTTTCCAATATAAGCCTGTAACGCGATTTGAGTTTTTTTTTGTTTTCTTTCCGTAAAAATTGACTGAATGTGATCATTTTTCAAGCCCTCTTCGATATCAAGATTTTGACTGCTATTTGTTAATACAAAATTATATATGCTATTGTCTATGTTAATTATATAATGCTATATCTCGAAAACTGCGCTTGTATTGCAAAAATTAAACAAGGTACAGTTTTTGTAAAATGCTGTTTCGACACATAAGCAGAAATGGCAAAATGACAATGGTTAAAATTTATCGTAGCATATTACATTTTAAAAAATACCTTTGGACAGGGGCGGATTAAGACAATTTGCCGCCCTAGGCAGTTTTGATTTTGCCGCCCTAGACTGCAGCCTAATTTTCAAAAGTAGTATTTTATGTAGTGTTAACAGTCGAAATTTGCCGCCCCTAAAAATTTGCCGCCCTAGGCAGCAGCCTATGTTGCCTATATGGTAAATCCGCCACTGCCTTTGGATGTTTTCCTGTTTCTAGTGTAAGAAACTCTGGGAAAAAATAACATTGTTGTAAGTTTCAGGTATTTGATGAATTAGTTTTATTAAAGAATTTATTATTTTTATGATGTTTAAAACACAGTAGAAAATTCACACTACATCTAAAATATATATATATTTACATATTCTTATTGAGATTTTCGTTCTGTGTAGAGTTTAAAATATTTGAACTCTTTTTCCTAAAACTTTTTGTTGTAATTGTATCGATTTCTTGCCTCGATTTCGCTGCTAGTAGCAGTGGTCATTGCCAGCTCACTTTGCGAATTTGATTTAAGTTTTCACTTAGCTAGACGAATAGAATAATGTTGCCGCATTGTTTGGGTCAAGGATACAGCTCAAAAGGTGAATCGTCATGTTGCGCCTTGTGGGCGTTTCCCCCCACTGTGCGACCTGTGTCTTGGCCTAAAAGCTTTGAACTTTTAACAGTTGACCGTCCTTTGCATCCCTCCATTCCGCTAAGGTCAGGTCAAACGCTCGACTTATCGAAAAATAAAAGTCAAGTAAAGAAATTTCAGGATCCGGTTTAATTTTGTCTGGGTACCATGCATAAAACATAAGCAATGTCTGCGCCCTGAAATGCCATTGAATTTGAGGGATGCAAGGTTATCTTAACTGAAACCAGGGGCATACGCAGGAATAATTTTTGGGGGCATTTCAAAACTTTCAAATATTTTGCCACGCGTACGCCCCTGACTAATACCAACGTACATATTTATGATGTTTGCTGCCGGTATTTGAAGTGCTTCGCTTTTTTAAAAAATGTTTCGAGTACCTATGTATTTTAAAATCACAAATTTATAGTTCTGGGTGTGCAACTTTATTAATTAATGTATTGTTTACTAGGGATAAAGAGAAAGAGAAGTGTATTAGCGACAATAGTTTTTAAAATGGATCTTTTCAGATTCTTCAGAAGGTCGCCTGTTGCACATTCGCTTAATTTTTCAATTTAAATGCATTCATATATGCATACATATATGTACATACATTAAAAATTCTTGTCCACAATAACAACTAACATTGGTAAATTGGTAAAGTCTAATGGACCCCTTACATAGTCCAATTTAGTAGCTAGAATTGACTTACCAACTCACGTCATTTACGTTGTTGCAAATGCCATACTTTTTTATGCCACCGCATCCCACCACTCAGCACCAATCCCCGCGGCCCTTGCCAGCCGTCGTCACATGATGTATCCGCCCAATTGTACAACGCCCTAAAACAAATAAAAAGTCAGCAAAACCAAAAAGCCCAAACAAAAAGAAAATAAAAGCGGGGCAGAGCAAGGAGAGTGAATGCGACTGCAGCGCCCCTGCCAAAAATAAACATGCATCGAGAAATAGGCCGCTCTGCTCTGCTATCTTCCATAGTAGTATAGTTGTAGTTTGGCTTCGCTCTTCTCTCGGCATCAGTCGGCCATTTACGTCATCGCAATCGGGTGTACTTGGACTTCTCTATTCGCTTTCCCATTTGGGGTTTCATCCGCCTTTACTATTCTTTCTGTGGGCAATAAAAAATGCTTTAGTCGAACCTGGAAGCGACACTTTAGTTTAAAATATTTGGCTTTCCACATGACGCGATAGAGTATTTTTATTTAAGTAAAAAACGGGGATATTTCTTAAGAACATCCAACCTTTTTTTGTTTTGATTTCGGGAAAACTTTATGACTTTATGTGGCTTTCAAAAGAGAAAGTTGTTAAGCTTTAAATTTACTTACCGTCAGCAAGACAGTCTAAGCTGCTTATCCAAAAAACTATTTTTGTTAACTAAATTTTCAACTGACAGGATATCCAAATGATCGTTAACACTAAGCCTGTCATCAATGGATCGATAGTTAAAAGTCTTCCTATTTATATTTCTTTAATTACGCCTTTTTAATAAAATTACCTTTTTGATTGTATGACCCAAATTTTTACTATTATTACTATTAAGTTGCTCGGATTGGAGCAATCTTCCGGACGGCTGTGTTATTTATTTCCCGGATAAACATGACGGGATCACCCCCGTAGGTTGGTCGTGATTCATCGCTCCCCACTCTCACTCACCCACCTCTAGAATGTTGAGCGTATCATGGGGCGATACCGAGTTGAGCAGAAAGCCGATTACGGTAAAAAAAAAAATTCCGAGTTGAGCAGAAACGATTTTTGGACATAAAAAATGAACGTCCGAGTTGAGCAGAAACGATTTTTGCACATAAAAAATGAACGTCCGAGTTGAGCAGAAAACCGATTATGGTAAAAAAAAAACAAAAACATCCGAGTTGCGCATGAACGCCTTTTCCACATAAAAAACCAATGTCAGAGATGCCACAAAATCATTATTAATTAAATAATTTAATTTTTCAAAAAAATGGTTCTTTTTTCAGTTTTCAGTTTTATTTTTTTTTTTTTTGAAAAATTACTTAATAATCATATAGCATAAGTGCGCGCGCACTTTTGCATTGATACATATGCTATATGATTATTAAGTAATTTTTCTAAAAAAAAAAAACTAAAAACAGAAAACATAACCTTTTTTAGAAAAATTACTTAATAATCATATATGATATATGATTATTAAGTTATAATTATTTGCAAATAAATGAATAATAAATATGTAATAATTATATGAGTAAGTAATGATTTTGACGCATCTCTGACATTGATTTTGCCCAACTCGGATGTTTTTTTTTTTACCGTTATCGGTTTTATGCTCAACTCGGACGTTCATTTTTTATGTTCAAAAATCGTTTCTGCTCAACTCGGATGTTCATTTTTTATGTCCAAAAATCGTTTCTGCTCAACTCGGATGTTCATTTTTTATGTCCAAAAAGAGTTTCTGCTCAACTCGGACAATTTTTTTCAATTTTCTGCTCAACTCGGCTAGCCCCGTATCATGCGCAATTGGCTGCTCGTTTCCTCTGCTGCAGTCGCTTGGCGGGGGTGAATAGTTTCGAGGGAGGTGCACTAGTTCGTTGTGTGTGTGTGCGAGAGAGCGGGGTCTGGTTGCAACAGCAATTTTCGCCATGGCTCAGTGCTTTTGGCGATTTCCTCTTTACACCCGCTATCTCTCCTCGGCACTTAACGAGCTGTAAGGCTGTAAAGTTGCATGGGCGCTCTCACACTCGCATTTGCATGTGGCCATGTGTGTGTGAGCCGCGAGTGTAAAATTATTCATTTTTTCTAAGGTTCAGTCTCAGAGTTGAAGGTCAGTTGATGCTTTATGTCATTCAACTTGCTGTCGGCGTTTGCAGTTGTTGTTGTTGTGGTTGTTGCTTTCAGCGTTTTCGTCATCGCTGCGCTACCATTTTTGTTGCCTTTTGCATGTTCGCCGCTCGCGTGTCTTGCCATTCAATTGGGGCGTGGACACTGCCTTCAGACCACCCAACACACCCGGCTGACTCTCGCTCTTCTCGAGGATGGGAAGGGCAATAGGTGGCGACGACACCCACAGGGCCGTATGCGCTTTATTGGATTCCCCCGGCTAATAGGTTCAATAGACGATTATTGCAAATTAGCTTAGGTGAATAGCGAGAGTGAGGTTATGTTTGGCGAACGTGAGAGTAAAGGGCCACCACCACCCCCACCCAACCGTTTTCAGTAGCTGCCTTGAAATCAGACAATAATATCCAAATTCCCACGGCTTACACCGAAGACGGGAGACGTGCGTGCAATTCTCGCAGCCCAGTACAATTCAAGAGCGGAAAAAAATAAAATTAAACAAAATTCCATTGAAAAAAATACAAAAAAAAGCATTAAAATCAAAAGTCACATAGCCACAGCGGCAGCGACGTCAGCAGCGAGCGAAATCAACACAAAAAGTGTGTTACAAAGTCACAGGCGCAAAAAAACAGCAAGAACAGCAGGAACAACAAATATCGGCAGCGCAGTAGCCAGCAAGTAGAGCTTAAAAGCCACAGCGAAAAGAAACACAGAATAGCAGGAACAACAACAAGTCGGACTCTCCAATAAGCCCAGCACTGAAACCAGTTTTTTCAGTTTCTCAAAAGTTCGGCAGAGCAACAAGAAGAACACGAATGTATGTACATATGTGTGGCCAAGTGCGCATACAGTGGATCCAAGCTGCAGCACTGTAAGCATAGGGAGCCCTCGATCTTGTTGACTTTCAGTTGCGATAATGCGCGTTTATGAAGCCTTTTGGTTTGATTATTTTTTTTTACTACAAAATAGTTATAATAAAATCAAAGTTCGATCGAATGGCAGTTATCGTTTTTGTAGATTGAAATCGCTTTTCCTTACATGAACGTTTAGGATCACAATGTCATTTCACAACCCATTTTCTTTATATACATAGCCAAATTTGTCAGTATAGCTACATCGACTCGGCTTTTATACTGAACAACACCGGAATAAGAATACTACCACACTTCCGTTGGTACAAACTAGCTTAAATTTATATACATATGTATATGTATGTACATACCGGGCATTTTACAATTTTATAACTCTTTTACAAGCTTTTTAGGCTTCATTTCATTTTGAAAAAATTAGGGATCCTTGTATTAAAAAGTTAATATTTTTACAATAACAAAGGAACGGCATTTAGTTGCTTCACAAATTATACACAACCCACAACATTCTGGATGTTGCAGTTTATATTTAAGGGCATAAGAAAATTTTTTAACTCGATTTTTATTTACTTATTTTTCTTTGTTAATGTTTGATTTAAAAAAAATTGTTTTTGTATACATATGTATAAAAAAATATAAAATATTGAAGTTGAAAAAAAGTGATTTAAAACCAGATCACATGTATGGATTGTTATTTGAATAATTTGACTAGGAAAAAAATTGTATCAAAAAACGGATTTACAAAGCACTACCCATTAGCTTCAACCACTGTACATCAATGCTGCCGCTATGGCTACTGCACCGCTGTTGTTGTTGCTCAGACCGATTTGAGCTGCCGCGAAAGTTGAGCGAGCGCAACTTGAGAGTCAAAAAAAAAACCAAGCGCCAAAACACAACAAAATCAAGTCGGAGAAAATCACAAAACCAAAAGTCGAGCTCGAGAGTAAAAGGGCGGCATTGCCAAGCTGAAAAAGTGTGTGAAGAGCGCCTGCGCAGCAAAAGCAACAATTACACGCTGTCTGCCAAGAGAGGGGGTGGTGAAGCGGCCCGCCAGAGAGCGAGAGAGAGCTTCACCTGACAGCAGCGGCAGAGGCCGACGTTTTAGTTTCAGAGTTTTTCGAGTAATACATTACATCGCGCGCAGTTGTCGGTGGAAAAATGCAGAAAAATCGAAAATAAACACGCAGACCGTGCTAGAAAATCGCTGAACAACGCAAAGATTGCAACCAAATTCGGATTAATTACGGGCTGCCCGTCTCAGTATGTGTTGATACAGAGTCGAACGAATATTTAGTATTCCGTTTGAAAATAAACGGAAAACAAAGTTCTACTCAATTGAGGGAAAACTTTTGTCGATTTCGTGGCAAAAATAAGTTATTTAAGCCACAAAATTGTGCTGTGCTGGATATTAGTGTTGTTGTTGTTGCTGTTGTGGCGAGTGACACGTTCCCCCTTTCACCCCCGCCCCCTTGTCAAACATTCCATGCAGTTGGCGCTTGTTTACTCGCTCAGCGTGAGAGAGGCCCTCTGAGAGAGTGGGAGAACGGAAAGCAGTGCCGTCGCGGCTCTTTTGACAATGTTAAGCGAACGAAATGAATAGCTCTTTGTGGCCAAAACCTATTACGGCGATGTGCTCGGTGCATAGTGCTAAACAAAAGTTCATTCAAATTTTTTGCTGAGTCTTGTGTTTTTTTAATTGATTTGCTTCAACAACAAAAGTGTCGAGAAATGCACGTGTCTGGACGCTGCAAATGAAATCTCTATTATTTCTCTCTTTCGGTCACTCTCCACAACTTTCTCTCACCCCCGTGCTTTATTTTAACTGAGTCTCACTCTCTCTCTTCCTGCTTGTAGAAAATGCATTTGCACTGTGGGACGAATGTGGTTGAATAAAATGTATTATTTAAATGCAAAAATTTAGTTTTTTCGTTCAATAAGTGTTGTGGATTGCCGATTTCAGTTTTATTTAATTCTAAAACAATAATTAAAAAGCAATAAACTCCGTGAGAAGTAAATCTTAACAATCATCACTGGATTATTTCTGGAATACAACCAAATATGCAAAATTAGGTGAGCGAATAATAAAAATATTTGTATGTTTTCGAGGACGATTTTATTATACATTTGTTTCAAACCTTTAATGCGAGTTCCGGACATTAGTGAAACGTGTTGGTGCAATTAGGTCAATGCTGTTAATATATATAATAAATACATATGTATATACAATTACGATTGTGCTTCACCCTACAAACGCAAAAAAATGTATAATTCACTTTATCCGACATTATAAATAAAAAATGTGGTTAAACTAACAATACTCCATATTCCCTACATTGGTTAGTTGTTTATAAGAGAATCGGTCTTACGATTCTTGACTAAACCTAAGAAGCGGTTGAGCTCCTGCGGGTAACATGTATTGTAAAATGGTCTTAAGTTTTAATTCTATCTCACTAAAACTTTTCTAACAGTTTGATTGCTATTACCCGGAGATCTTACGATGTTATCATTTATCTGCCTAAGAAAATATGGAAAAACGTATAACTTCTTTATTTATAAATAGGTATACCTTCACCAACTTTGAGACATAGTGTTTTTTACGTCTCTTGAAACAGGAATAAAAATTCGTTAATTCGTTAGGGGCGTACTGTATACATTGAACATCAAGGTATAAGAAACTATAACGCCATTTTCTTAAAAGAAAATTTGCTGCGCCCACTACACGCCCGAAAAAACGCAACATTTTTTGGCAACCGCAGATTGAATTGTTCAGAATTGGGGTTATTCATGCAGCTCGGTTTGGGCAGATATTTTCAAAATGTTGGCATGCAAATTTAAATTGTTTATCATAGTCACGAGAATGTTACGGTCAAAGAAAAATGGCTTTTAAGCTTAAACACAATGGTTAAGAGTTTATAAAACCTTTTTTAATATTAACGATCTACAGATTTACTATAGAAATTAAACTTAGTTTAAAGTGGTCCATCATTTTTAATCTTTTAATCAGCACAATACGTTCAATAAATCAGTACCCTTATTTTAACTTATTTCATTGAAGCGCATTTAATTAAAATTGTTAGACTACTATACCTCTTAAGACTGCGGTTTAGGTTTATATCAAGTGGTGAAGAAGAGATATTGGCTTTTAGTAGTACATAGTAACTTAGTGTGCATTTAAAAATCATTTATAAACATTGTGTCCCTAAAAAATTGTTTCCGGCATTTAGAAGCGAACTATTAGACACGAACCATCTGTAATTTATAAAACTGAAGATGAGCCTGGTGATTGCTGCTCCCGAATTTTTCCGGAAGGAGATTTATTGTAAAAGCTGGACTTTTCGTTTTCAAATATTTACTATGCTTAATTTTCAAAATAAACTAATAAATCTCAAAAGTACCTAAATTTAATTTTTTGAAAATAAAATTATTAAGTTAACTTTTTTTCATGGACCCATTGTTATAACTTAGAACATCCCAAGATGTCAAAGTCTAACTCAGCGCTCAAGACCAAAACTGAAAATTGATTTCTTTCTGCTAATTGTTATGCACATAAATTGCAGCTGCTTTGTGCTCGGCGGCTGGGGCAATTGGAAATGCAGATGAGTGGTGGTCGCTACACCAAGTTTTCCCGGTGATTTTAGAAAAATACAACCCAAACGGAATTCTCCTGTTTTTTTATTCAGCGGAAATGCATCATTTGCAGTGCGCGCAGCGCGCCCCCTTCGATCGCCTCGTCGCCCGGCGGTCAGCCGGTCGTCAACCGTCGTTCTTGTCCGTCCGATTACCCACACACACGAGGAGCACACAACAGCAAGAGCAACAACAAGCCGGTCCGCGAAATTAGTGCAAGTGCAACATGCCAGAAGCAAAACGAAACGAACCAAAAGGCGAATAAACTCTGTCGAATGCACGGATTTGGGGGAGGCAAAGAAAGAGGAGGGCCGAATAAAAGTCTGCTTCTGTTTTCCTATTTTCAGAGTGCCACAAATAGATTTCAATCTGCACAACTGACGCCAAATTTTTGCATTCGCCGTTCGTTGAGCTTTTTTCCCGCCAAGCTCCGCACTTTCATCGGGTATTTTATTCGCCTGTTGGGTTAATTAAAATTTGATAATCGGACTGGGACAGGGGGCAGGCTTCAGATGGGTTATATAAGCATCCACCGAAAGTAGGTCATATCGTTCGGATCCAGTCGGCCCGTGGCTGGGCCGTTCGTAAAAGCTGCTGCCCACTGTGGGACGACCTTATCAAGGATTCTGGGTCAATATGCTTACGCCATTTTGTCGGCGCCTCGCTTGGGTGCGTTCTGTGTGTGAGTTATTAGAGGGATTGTGCTCGGGGTGTATCGCTTTGTGGGTGGTACACTTGAGAATTAAATTTTGCGCTAAAACAAAGGCGCCGCCTTCAGCGAACGGGAGGTCAGATAGCTCTGCTTTAGTTTAAGTTCCACCGTTGCATGTCACACGTACTGAAAGTGCATTAAACTACTGCATTGACCTCGTTCGACTTCAGGTAATTGACATTTGGTCATGCAATTCAATACCCGCGCAATTGCGTACGAAGAACAAAACTGAATGCCAAAGGGCGTTCGGAATTTCTCCTGAATAAGATGATAAAATTATGATTAGTGGATCAAACAAGGCATATTTAAAAGTGAATAGCTCTTAACTCAGAGTTAGAAAAAATTAATGAGCTGCACTACTCTTTCTTAAACCTGCCACTTGACGGGCCGGTCGCAGCAGCCTCCGTGGCGCAATCGGTTAGCGCGTTCGGCTGTTAACCGAAAGGTTGGTGGTTCGAGTCCACCCGGGGGCGGTCGTTTTCTTTTTTTATTTGGCATATTTTATGGCGTTTTTAAAAAATGATGTTGAAATGAAATAAAGTAAAAGTGCCCGCAGTTAAATTTAAGAGAAACAGTATAGATATATAATTTTATATCAATAGAGTAAAGCCGTTAAATTTTCGAATTCTTGTGGTTCCGCAAACTCTATTTATTAAAATTCTTATGTTAAAAAAAATAATTATTTGAGAATCTAAATAGTATATTGTTGTCTCGCCTTTATTAAATTTTTTTATACCTTACTTATCCAAACATTGTTACATTTTGCATTAATGTTTCTTTTCGAGGAATTTTTTACATATGGTGATATGCTCTGATAAATAAATTCAATTAATGTGGTTTGGAAAAAATTAACTCGCCCCCGGGTGGACTCGAACCACCAACCTTTCGGTTAACAGCCGAACGCGCTAACCAATTGCGCCACGGAGGCGACAGCGACGCGCAAACATTATTTCTTTTTTTAAATGACAGTATAGTACAGGAAGTTGATTGTATACCCTTGAAGATGCTAGTATAAGTTCAGTCAGAAGTTTCACCGCAGTGAAGGATACACCTCCACCACACCACACTTAATTAATTGTTAATAATAATATGTACCTAAATAAAATAGAAAACATGAAATAATCACCATCTTATCATGATAGGAATCCTTGCAGAGTATCATAGGAAAATAAGGCGGTATTCAGGGATTGAATATTCTGAGTATCGAAGCACTGATTAAAACCAGGATCCATTATAGGAAAAGATTGTGTTTTTTTGGTTCAACAAGGTATTTTTACATTGACATTGGGCGAAGTTTAGAAGATCCAAGTGTTGGAGCTTTGTCCGAATAATACTCCATCCAAATCATTATCGGGGTTAATTTGAAACTGGAGAACCCCTACGTATTTAGTATTTTACAAGTGAAGACACACTTTTGCACACACAACGTTCGTTGTTCCATGGGGAACATGGGTTTCTTTTTCGGCACAATTGTGACATTTTACGGTTTTACATCTGTTTGTTTTTGCAAAACCACCGGCTTGCTTTTCTTTAACGCCCCTGATTGTCTGATGGTTCTATCTTTCCATTTGAAACACCGGGACGTCCATTGTCAGATTTTTCCACATGAAACAAAAGGCGCGCAATCAAGTGCGGCCTTTGAGATCTGATAACTGATAACTCAGCCTGTTACCTCATCGGCGAGGGAAGCGTTTTCCAGCAGATAACTCTTAACGGAACCCTTTAAACTCTCGCACCGCCGCTTATATTCTAAATTCGTAGTTTTTTAATTATACATATATTATTACAGTCAAGTCCCGATAATTCGAAATGGCAAGGGGGTCACTTTTTTTTCCGAACTAGACGGGAATTCGATTTATCGAGATTTTTTTCAAAGGAATTTTTTTTCAAGGGAACAGAATTTTTTACGAATTATCGCGATTTTCGATTTAGTGGGGTACGAATTATCGGGATTCGACTGTATATATTCTTGAGCAGGATCACCATCCATCAATATTAATAATGAAGTGTAGAGTAACGCTTATTGCTGACGTGGAAGGGATTGTACTAACAAAAGGAAAAAATGTAAGAGAATCTCTACCTGCATATCAGCATATCGGTTCATCGAAGCTAGCTTCAAAGATTGCTTGCAAAAGGATTTCCTTTCTGATATTATGCAGAATTACCAAATCTTTTGTTCCTTGAAGATAACATAACTTACTATGGTTTTACTGGCCCAGAATAAACAACTCTATTTGACGATAGTGCATAAAACACTATAAACTTTAAGATAATCCGCTTTATAAACCCTTAGATACATTCACGGTAGAGCTCTAGAACACGCCGCTCACTCGCGAATAAGGTTTTTTTATTTTTTAAATTCTTCAATAAAAAAATTTTGCGGAGCATATGTAGTTCTTTTATAATCGAAAAATTGTATTTCGGTTAAAAACAACTAAAGTAACCAGGTTTCTAATGATATTACTAATTTGACGAAAATATGTTACTTGATCAAAGCCAATAAAACTTATTTTTAAATAAATCAAATATGTATAATGTTAAATAAGTAATAATGTTAGTTAGTAAAGTTGTGAGTAGTACGTTTTATCACTATTAAAATCAAAAAATTAATTTTATACAGTTTTAATCATCGCCTTTAATTGTTTCAAATGGGAGACTTACACACACGAGTATAACCCACATATATTGGTTTATTACTTGTTTACTTACATAAAAACATAGAAAAACAAGAAAGGAAGCTAGTTTCGGATCAGTGATATACCTGTGCAGTCATCAAAAATTACTGCTAATTTTCTATATATTCGACAGTGGTTCATATGACACCTATATGATGGAACGACTATATTTTTATGAAATTTAATTCGAAATTAAAAATTTGTTAAAAAACTCTGTATTCCAAAATTCATGATTTTCTAATCAAAGACAACGCTGTTATAATTTTATATCAATTAATTATATATATTTTTTTCGACCTTTCCTATGACAGCTATATGATATACATTCCGATTTGTAGTCATTTTTTTTATCGATTCAAGGGCAGTAAAAAAACTTGGTTTTCTAAAAATCATGCTCGTGGGATATAAACATTACTTATCAAAGATGATTAAAATATTTTTCGATGTTTTCTATATGATAGAGTTGTCCGAAATGTAATACAAAATTTGATAGTAGTTAAAAAACACCATCTGGAAGAAATTAAGTCGATATGAGGATAGTTTTTTTTACAATCTCTTGTATGAGGGCTATCTGATATAGTCGCCCGTTAACTAACTAACTAACTATACAACTTTTGGTAAAGTTTCAGCAAGATAGCATTAAAACGGAGAGACTAGTTTACATAGAAAAATACAGACTGGCAGACGTATTTCCATTCGGATCGTGATGCTGATCAAGAATTTATATAGGGGAGACCGGGGGGTTTTGAGACACGGGGGTCGTGAGACGCGCTTACAGCCCTTAACTAAAAAGCGCGACATCTACCAGCTGACTGCGAAACTTCTTGCTTGTTTTCAATCTTCATATCCACATCACAAATATTCCGCTCATGCCGATTCTTTATGTCTTCCCAAATCGCAACTCCAATTTTGTGATCGAAAGTTTTGTAGACCGTTCGTGTTTGCTGTCTTTTCGCTTTGTTTTACAAGCGGTTTGCGAGATTGCATACATCCGAAACATTCCTTGGTGAGTAGCCTTTTGAAACACGGAACAAATTTTGCATAAACATTTAATGCGTCCGTAAAGCAGAAGCCATATTTAAAATATAGCTATTGGGGGGTCGTGAGACAACGTTCTCGGGGGGTTATGAGACATTCTATTACCGCGTCATCTAGGAACATAAAATTGTAATTTATAGCCTGATATAGTGTTTCTGTACAAAACCAAAACGCTTAATGATAATTTTGATATTTTTGATGGATTCAGTGTTTTTGATGATCGTTTTTTCTTTCTTTAGTCATCATGGTGCGACATAAGTATAGTCAGACTGCCAAATCTGCGATTGATGTCAATGTTTTTGTGGCTGCTATAAAAAAGCCAAAATCTTTTCAATTTGAATAAATTGTAGACCACAAAATATGCCTTAATAAAGATTAAAATAAACAATTTTGATAAAATTAAGCCATTTTCGTTCTTATAAATTTGTGTCTCACAACCCCCCGAACATTGCGAAAATCCATAAAAAACAACTTTTGAGCAGGCAGGCAAAACTTGAAGGTCGAACTAAAATTTCAACTAATTATACTCTTGTCTGAGTGAAATTACACTGAACTATGATTTAAAAATTTGTACGGGCAGAAAAATGGCTTTTCTATTATATTTTTTGTCAAAAAACAAAACCCGTCTCAAAACCCCCCGGTCTCCCCTTCTTTCTGGGGTCTGAAGTGTCTTCACTGCGTTGCAAACTTCTGACTAAAATTATAAAACCCTTAAAAATCAGCATTTGTTTGAGGTGGAGTTTTTATGCCCACTTTGGACTCACAGATAATAGGATAATATCACCTTACAAATAGTAAATTGGAGGTAAAATAAACTTAGATATACTCGAGTAGATTAGGTTTCTCTGTTTCAGAAATTGGCTAAAAGAGCTATGTTGAGAAGTCGATATTTCTTGTTTTCGGAACCAGTTTAGTTTATCATTTCCTATGCTCTATTTTATCTCCAATTTAACGAATTGGCCAACACAGCCGAATTTCCACTCTTACTTATTAATGGTGTTTGTATTCCATTTTAATTGCTATGTTTTCAGGATCATAGGGCCTAGGCAATTATGTGAATCTATGCAAATGGATACCATGAAGGCGTGGTCATGTTGACGACTAACGGACAGGTACAAACGAAGCAAAAGCGCTCCACGATACCCAGCCACATTTTGCTGCAACAACAACTAGCCGCAACGGCGCACGGAGGAGCATCCTCCTCTGCCACAGTTCCCGCCTCTTCGCTGCCCGTCAGCAGGAGCCATGCCGCCCTGACCTTGCATGTGGCCAGTGCGAATGGCGGCACAACAGCAGCCACATCTGCAACCGCTGTCGAGGATAAACTGAGGCCCACGCCCACCCCAATTAAAATCGAGCCCATGCCGGACCTCATTGCTGTGAGCTCGGCCGCCGGAGGATCCAGTGTCGCCACAGTTCCTGCCCCTGTAGCGGCAGCCACATCATCCAACAAGACCAACTCTTCCGCGGCGGCATCGACTTCGGCAGCAGCAGCAAACGGGCACTTGGTGCTCGTGCCCAACAAAAGGCCGCGATTAGATGTGTAAGCCATACCCCAGAGCCCAGAGCACCGGGTCAGAGGTCACTCTTGTTCTCATCACTCTCTCACTTGCTCCGCAGCCCAGAGGATTGGATGTCCACTCCTAGTCCGGGCAGCGTGCCCAGCTCTGCGCCGCCGCTTTCACCGTCTCCCGGTTCGCAGAACCACAGCTACAACATGTCCAACGGCTACGCCTCGCCCATGTCCGCCGGAAGCTATGATCCCTACAGCCCCACCGGCAAAGCAGGTGAGTTGTGCCTCCGAGATTTTCCTTTAATAAGAGAAATTAATTGGTGTAGAGTTGACGTGGGGTAGTTCGAAAAGGCCAGTTGTGCGAAAAATTGCCAGATTGGCTGCACTGGCGGCAAATGGGAACAGTGCGCAACTGACGAAGTGACCAACAGGTGGCGCTTTACACAAAGTGATGGCAAGTCAAAATACACTGTTAGCTATAACAGCAGAGGGCGCTTTTGTATAACATGTGGCGCCACAAAAGTCTGTTAACTCAAAATTCAGTGGCTGATGTTAATCGTTTCGAATGTGTACAGCCAAAAATCAGAAAAAATGTTAGAAACATTTGTGTTACTACTATATTAATGACTAATTACCCATATGACCAACAGATGGCGTTTTACAATTTAATTTATTTTAACATTACGGTGTTGCTGGATAAATTAGGTCAAGAACAAGTTAGTTGGGCTAATTCAACTGAAATTCGGAAAACTTAGCGAAAAATATAACGATTTAATCTTCGGTGCATCCAGTTTTATTAGTGATGATTTCGCATTGCTGTTCTTAATTGTTAATTGTTAAATACTTACAATAAGAATCCAATGTTCGGGAACCAACGTATTGAAAACAGAAGAAATACAATATGGATTATAAAACTGGAAAACTGAATTAAAAAAGGAACAGCCTTATTGCTCTTAAGGGGCCAAAATGTTTTACGTTTTAGATCGATTTATAACAAATATTGAGCAGGGCGAAATTTGGTACTTGTCCACTCATCAAAAAGTAAAAAAGGTATTTACTAAAGTTATTTGTTATAAATTTAAGAAAGCTATAAAGCATAAGGATTATTAGTTTATTTAACGTGATTTAAATTGTATAAAAGCAGGCATCATTTTTTTGTTAAATTTCAGCACTCGTTTGCATCCCAATTTCAGGTTTTTTTTAAATTACTAATTGATTAGAAAAATGTAAAAGCGTATACAGAATCTCTCTGATATGATATTTTGTAAAGTATCAGAAAGCAAAGCTTTTGAGCTCTGCTCAAGAGAATCAAACTATAAGTTACAGGTTTTTGATATCATTTAAAAGTTGTTGGTGCCAAATCGCATCTGCGAAATTTTCAATACAAGTTGATTGTAATCAGGAAAATGTGTATGACGTAGGACGAAGGGAAAAGCAAACAGGGAATTAGGCACGAACGGCGAACCGAAAGGAATCAAATGCACGCCCCGCCTCAATGAAACGCTCGCACACAGAGGCAGCGACACGCAGACATAAGCCGAGAACGTGCCTTTCACCTTTCACGTGAAAACGTGGCCGGCTTCAAGGTCATGGGCGCTGCAGACAAGGCAAATGAAAGGCCGAAGCCCCCGGGCCGCCCATTCTTCCATTCTTCCATTCTGCCACCCACCGCAAAACCGCCCGACTCGCATCCAGACGTGGAGCGAATGTAAGCCCCGAAATTACCAAAACGCGCCGCAGTCGGGACGAGCAGACAGACAGATGATTAGTCGGGGGGTTCGGCTGTAGGCGGCTGACTGACAATGGCAATAAAGTTGAAAGTTGAAGGTCGCCAGACGACGACTACACACGCATTTGTCGACTGCGACGGCGACGTCGACGTCGTTTTTTGGCACTAAACGCTCGGCATCGTAAACTTTGCGGGTGGAAAGTGGGCGGGGCGGGGGCGGGGGCGGTGAGGCTTTGAGGTGGAACACCCACAAAAGCCCTCACCGCCAGACGCACGCACAAGCCAACGCCCTCCAGCCTCCATTTGGGGTTCCGGAGGGTCCTTGGGACTGCTTTTACGACTCCTAAAATAAAATGGCCACTGTCGGCCCGAAAATAATCGATCCTTCAGCTACGGCCGGGTCCCCCTCGAAGCCCCGAATTGTGCGTGCGCCCGAACTTCGCCTGCTTTCACTCCATTCCACTCCACCTCGACTTGGGGATACGTCTGGCGGTGCGCGGGCTGCGAGGCCCTAAAAGGGGCCACCAAGCAGGGGGAGTGGAGTGGGCGGGAGCGAGTGTGCGTAATGAAATCATGCCAAGGCTGTTGCCTTTGTAAGGACACTCCGAGCAGACATAACCCTGTCCCGAACCCCTCTTCGGTCTGCTGTTGTTTTTCTTGGCAATTTCACCAGCGATTGGTTTTCCCTCTTCAGTTGCAAAGTGGGTAGGGGCGAACGTGTGCAATGTGGCGTATGCGCAATTCCACAAACAATCCTCCAAGGAGTCCTCCCACTCACCACAGACCTTTCCCCGCTTTCTTGCCAGCTGAATGGGATCACGCTTGATTTCTCGACTATTTCCAACATTTTCTTGACAATTTCAATTCATTGGTTTTCGGGGTGTTTGTCGTGTGCTTAGTTGGCTTGTGGAGTCAGTGATTTATACGCGAGTGTTGAGGATCCGGCTCATTAATAGTCTGCTGCAGAAAAACCCTGAAGGATTGGTTAAATGCGTTCTGTGTGGAAATATCCTTCTAGGAATTCAATATAAAGTAAACTTGATTTAATTCTGGCCGAAAAATGAATATAAATCATGTTAATATCGCTCTAGTTTTGTACGTTTCTTTGAGTATTCACAGAAGATGCGTCCCAAAAAAGGAGCCGCACTTCCCTTAAACATCAAGGACCTGAGGCTCACCTAACACGCAAATTAGCATAAAAAGGTGCTGGCTGCAGGCACTTTCCAGAGAAACCTTAGCCGCCCGACCAAGTCGAATTGATCGGATCGATTGAGCAATGCATGCAATTAGGTTTACCCTGCCTAATGTCTAGACGGCCGAGCCCAAGAATATGGCCAGACTCGGTTTAATCTGTGCAGGACACGCAACGTTGAGGAAAGACAACCCGAAGAAGGGACTAAGGAAAAGGAGAAGCAGCAGAAGGAGGAGGAGGAGGCGGCGGAGGCTCCTCACGGCGTCCAACAATGATTTTTCAATCATGCGCCTGAAACATGATAACCGTTGCCAGTCTGGCTCGGCGTCTGGACTCAGAAAAGGCTCTGAGTATCAAAGCCGGGGAACTGGTTTCGGCCACTCCCCTCTCCCCTTTCCCCTCTGTCCGTGCTTGCATTTCCTGATTGTGCCCAAGAACCTTTGGCTTGACCAAATGCGATCCTTCGTTCCTCAAATTTGTCGCTGCGGTTCTGGTTCTGGTTCGTCTTGCTCTGGCAGCGGCCATTCAAGGTCTTTGCGTCTGCGTTGGGCTTAAAGCGGAGGGACAGCAGATGCTTTTTTTGCCAGCCAGCAGGTACACTTGCCTGCCATTGTCCAGAGAGCAAAGGAGAAAAAAAAGCACACGACTCTGCCTTAGTGTGTCAAATGGTCTGCAGGGGTTGCTCGCCACAGCCAAGGGGAAGGGGAACTGGCAGGGGAGAGGGAGAGGGAGAACGGTCCGGCCGTCTGACGGTCTGGCGGACTGAAGGGCTGTCGGACTTTGGTACCGGACCAAGACCAAAGGCTCTGCCATTGTGTTTGGGCCGGCACATGTTTGCGGGTCTCTCTTCCCTTCGTTCTCTTTTTCTCGTTTGAGTTCGCTTCACATAAGCCTCTATATATAGTTTGACCTTGATCTTGAATATAGATATACATATATCCCTTGTATGTACTTTTTTTTTGCCCAAGTGGACAAAAAGTTGAGGGGAGGAAGACTGGCGATGGATAAGTGCAACAGCAGGAGGGAACGGGATGCGGGTAACGCAGTCCTGAAAATACAGGGTCAGATCAGTTTCGAATTCAAGTGTATGTCCAAAACTTCAGTTTCCAAAAAAGATTCAGCTTATTTTCCAAATATTTTAAATGCGTTTTATTAATACTTACATCAATATCTCCTGATGCGATTAAGAGGTTTGTTTCAAAACCAAAAGCTCGCATTTTGTAAAGGTTTTCCTTTGTTCCTTTGGGGTTTCTTTGCGACAGAAGCTAATATTACAGAACCTTTGAAGCACCCTGTGCAACCCAGTGCGCTTTTAACCCAATTAACTTTCCAACTGCAGTCTTCGCCGACGAAGGGTTAAAAACGAATTTGAAACCCCGGAGCAAAGCGTTACCTAATATTGCCACCGCGGTGGTGTTGGTGCGCCTGTGTCCGTGGATCTGCTCGATACGTGGAAGCATAAATAGGCCAAATGCCATTAGCACAAGAGCCTCGTGCGACGCTGTCGATTCCAGAGTGGCGGGTTCTTGTTTGCCTTCAGCATTTCGTTGTTCGTTTTCGCAAATGTATATAAATGCAGTATTTAAGTGGGGTTGTGTGTGTGAGTGCCTCATGCAAAACCCGCACAATTAATTCCTGCAAAAAAGAAGCCAACGCGAGAGAGCAGACGAAGAACCGAAAAAAATAACAAATTCCCCCGATACACAACACACATACCTACATCCGAGCACATTGGGTTTGTCCTTGAAATTCATGTGAAATTTTCGCTTTCATGATGACGATCAGCCACATAATGAACCGGATAATGACATAGACAATCATGACGTTGTTGTTTTGATGGATACTTTGATCGGTGCTTCCCAGGCTTTGCCCCTAATCCCATTTCATTCAAGTTGTCCAATAAACCTGAGATATGCGCCACAAATGGACTTTGGGCTTTAGTCCTTTTCTAGGAAAGGCAAAAATGGGGTGCTGATTCCGAGAGACAGTTCAATTTGCATTTGAGCACAGGGGTTACCCACTGACAGGTGATTAGCACTTTCATGACGTTCTTTTCACACACAATAGAGGTTGTCCTCAGCAGGAGAACATTCATCATTCATTTCGTCCTTGATAAGATGGTTAAGCTCCTTATTTAAAAAGGTGTTTAAACGGTGTATATCAGTACGAAAATATGGGCAGTATGAATTGGAATCAATTTTCACTGTACCTATCACTTAACATTGACTAACCTGGAACACATAGAAAACAATTTAGAGTCGTAAGAATAACTAGAATTAGAAAATTGAAACAATTTTGGTCGAGGGCTTAGAACAAGTGCGGGCATTCATCCGCACGCATTGTTCATCAGAACTGTAGTGATATTTGTTTCGAAATTACTAACCTTTTGTAGCGAAATCAAGTAAGAAAAATTGTTTTGGAACTGAAAAATCTTAGTAGATTGTGTTGCAGACTCTGCCAGTGCTCGAATCCCTACTCCCCCCACAAAACCCCCCTTTCACCAGCGGAGACAGGGCAAAACGAAAAGAGAAAACATTTGCGCAACACATTCGCCAGTTCGCCAGTGATTCTCGGTGCTGATTTCGCTGATACTTATATTATATTTGCGCTGGCATGGAAGTCTGTTCGTGTATTTAAAATATTATATGTATCGCCTGTGTGCACATGAATACTCATTGCTATTGCTGCTACTGTGGTCGCAGTTGTTGTTGCTGTTGTGTCGCCGCCCCGCTGCTGTTTGCACTTTTTCGCGTATCGCACTTGGCCTTGAATTAATACAGCGAACTTTGGCTTTTGGCGAGGCGCGCAAGTTTATCGTGCATCTCTGTAAAAAGATAATTAATTTCATGGCAGCGGCTCTGATAATTACCGAGCGCATTTAATTTCTCTTTTTATTTTTCTTTTTCTTTCGTTTTGGCCCGAACATACACATGCGAATTCGCTCGCACACACATACATACATATGTGTTTTTTAGCTGGTTGCATTTTGTCAACCGACGTTCGTACACGATCGAAATGAAAGCGACGGAGACTTTCGTTTCACGCGGCGACGGGAAGAGTGAGGGGGCAGGCGGAGGCGGGGGGAGGGGGAGGGCGGAGTGTTCGTATACGCGAATACAGAAACACGCGCGATAATTTCCAAAATGTGCCAACAACAAAGCACAACCCATTTCAAGGTCACACGCACACTCTTGTCTCACTCACACTGGCAAACCAGGCGAATTTGGCAAAAATTATTAATAACAACAACAACAAAAGCAAACATACGATAATTTTGTTGTTATATTTCGCCTTTGTTGTACAGTGCGATTCAGTGCTGTAAGGGACTGTTTGGGGAATTTCGCACTTAGAACATGAATTGTTTTAAATTAGGCGTACTAGCTCTAGTAATTTTTACAAATATGCCATGTAGTGTTGTTAAAAAAAAAAATTTAACCAGCTTATAACTTAAAAAATTTATTTATAATGATATTTAAATGAAAAGCACAACAATGTTTACAGGCGTAAAATATTGTTTTCTTTAAAAAAATGAATTATAATAAGTGTAAGCAAACAAAAACATTTTTTAAGTTCACACAAAATTTTGAATTAAATATTTGGTTTTTTCGTATATAAAGTTAGGACAGTCAAAACCGTTTTTATTCTTTAACAAAATTTACCTAATGCAAATGTGCCGACAGAACTTTACCTTCCCTCCACTGGCAAACTTTTTTGAAACCAGCTAAATCCGGGATTTTCCGACAACTGTATATATTTTATGTTTGAAAAAAGAAAAATGGAACTCTCATATTTGAAGTTCTTCAAAGTTTGCCATTTTGAATTTCCTAATTTTTAAAATGTGCATGTGGTTATAAATTTTGTCTCTAAATACACTTCACTTGTAATTATTTTTTTTTTTTCTGAAAAATTTTTGTCGTAAATCCAGTTTTTATTTGATATTGCTGTGACTCGTTGCCTTTCTAAAGAATTATCCATGTGATTATTTATTTACGTTTATTCAACTTGTATTTATTGCTCCCCGCCTCGTGTTCTCTTTGCTCGTGACAGTTTATTTATTATTATTAAATCAGGTCAGAGACCCATTAACACATATAAGCACTGAGCGAAAGAGAGGAGGAAGGTGGAGGGGCTTTGTATATTTCGTCAGTCGTCATCATATATGTACAGTTGAATTTCTCCCTCTTTTCGGTAAATGTGAGTGTAATGGTGAGACAATTGCTCGAGTGCGTTTTTCTTCTGTGAGTTTTTTTCGCCAGCCAGACGGTCAGTCAGAGCGGCAGTCCGTCCGTCAGCCAGTTGTTCAGCCCAACGTCATCAAAATGGCCGCTGAACAAAACAAGTCGAAATGCCAGAGAGCTAAATATACATTTCGCTTTGATTCATCTAGCCTATTTTTTTAGCAGTTTCAATAGCGACAGATTTAATAATAATAATATAGTTAGTTAAGTTATAGTTAGTTAATATATACCATAACTAATAGTTACTACGTTAAAAAATGAATTTTGCTCTGTTTACTTTTCATCTAAACTGCATATTTATCATTTCGCAAACGCTTATTCAAACGGAATCTTTATCGGTCGTTGAGAGCATTGTACCCCACAATATTTGGCGATTAATCATAAACACACACCTGAGTATGGCTGCCTCTATACTTGTACTTCTGCAAACAGTATATATAAACTGTATAGCTATAAAACATCAATCAATATCGAGAAGAAAACACAAATAAGATGAGGATGGCTGTTTAGCCCCTTTCCACACACATTTTCCTCTCTTAGTTTTGAGTTAATTAATGGTCTTGGCAAGACATTGTTCTCTTCTTCTCAGCTGTTTAGTACTATCTGTGTACTCTTCCAATTTTTACTATACAAATAGGAATACATAAATGTACAGATTCGTGTGCTCTTTACTCGTTTAAAAAAGAGTGAAAGTGTTCCTGTCCCTATAAAATTCTATGTCGCTCCATAACTACTTATAAAACGCTACGTCGCAGAAAAAGTAAAAAGTAAAAGTAAAAGACACATTTTTAGGGTATTCCTCAGTTGAGTCAGTTGACTATAACCTTTTTCTTGTAATACATATGTTGAGATAAGCGTTTTACGTAGAAAATATTCATTTAAAAGCGAGAGTGCATAATTATAAAGTCTGTTGTTACACTTTTTCTATTTATTTTGCACTGATAACCAAAATGTAATATACATACATAGGCCAGCTAGCGAATTAATCTCCCAAAAACCAGAAGCTTTTCTTTCAAGTTCAATGTATTTACTAAATTGATTTACTTATTGTGCACATCAATACACAAAAACATTTGATGTACGTACAACTTTGGTTGTGTTTACTGCGAAAAACAAATGTTCAATTGCGGGTAACAATGAACCTAAAACGCAATAAATATTGATAATACCTGAAAATGAATTTGCCCAAAAATTCACCCATACAAACTTCAACCAATATATTTACAAACATACATATTTATACGAGAGAAACGAGAACAAAGCATTTCAAATCGCTGCAGCAGAAAAAAACAATTTGAGAACAAAGGCCAACAAAAAGCAGTAAATGAAAAAACGGGACTACAAAACAAACGTTGAAACAGAGAAAGTCGAAAAATGGAAAAATGAAGATATAAGGGTCGCTCCAATCAATTTTTGCATTGGGGCAAATTGAAAAAACACATATATTGCAATGGTTAGCGGACAAAATTCAGTCAAATAAAAAACCATATCGTTCTGTCCGCCGCAGACAATGTGGCGTATGCGTAATATGATTCATACATTGCGTATACGCACCGCACCCAATACACACGCACTGTTTGCAGCGAAATATTTCGCACTTGCTAAAAGTCGGCTTTATTTGTTGGCGTTTTTTTTCGTTCTGTGTGTAGTAAATTGTGCGTGTGGCTATGGTTTCTGACGGTTATCGCAGGGGAACTCAATGAACCGCGAAAGAAAAAACAAAACAGAAGCCAAAGAGAGAAAGAAACACTATAAAGCAACAAACAATAATAAACTAAATCAAGAGCAATGGCAAAAACTCTGATAGAAAGCTAGCAACAACACCAACCAAGCGAATGAATTTTGCCATAAATAGTTGGCATTGTTATTGTTGCAGCTGTCGACTGAGAAAAGGGGTAGACGAAGCAATATAAAAACTATTGCGGTGGGTCAGGGTGAAAATGAAATAGAAATCTATGAATAGTTGTGAGCAACTAAGAGAGAGAATCGGATAGCGAGAGTCGCGACACTGAATGAAATGAAATTTCCCCCAGTGCCTCAGCAGATTAAGCAAAAGAGTCCGCAAATTATCGTGTAATAGCGGGGGAACATGTAATAAAACGAGCACTGATCACATTCATTCTGAGTATCTTTGCCACGGACCACTCATCAAAGTCGTTGATACAATTTGATAATTAGTTTGACCCAAATGTGCTAAGAACTGGATTGCGCATACGCAATGTGAGCTTAGTCCAACCAAGTGAGCGCACTCAAAAAAGTATAAATTTATCTACTTTGTGTTTATCTTAATTTTACGTTGTTGCTCACGCAAAAGGAACACAAACTTCTGGCCTTAATGCTGCCCATCTTACCAAGTGCCCGGCTAGCTCAGTCGGTAGAGCATGAGACTCTTAATCTCAGGGTCGTGGGTTCGAGCCCCACGTTGGGCGAAAATACATTTTTTAATTTAATTAATTTGTTTTTGTAAGATTTAGTGTTCTTTCGTAAATTAACTTTAGTTGACTGAAAAAAAAATTATTTTCGATCCTGCCAGGAGTCGAACCTGGAATCTTCTGATCCGTAGTCAGACGCGTTATCCATTGCGCCACAGGACCGGTTGGCAAGCACGAGAATTTGTGCTGTCTATTACTTGCTAGCTTGTTTGCTATATAAGTTTTTATATGTGACACGGGGAATAGGTCTGTAGAATTCCATCTTCTTGCACGCTATGTGACTTGTTCTGTATTTCTATCGTATTATAGGTCGTTGGTTGGATGTTAACGTAAAATTAAGCAATTATTTATTGTGTATTTGTTTGTATTACATTGTAGACTGGGATACTAGTTTAATACAGTCCTTGTAAAACTGGTGTTCTCTTGTTCTTCCCAATTATTTTAATATTGTTTGGTTCTTTTTCCAACAACACAGATGCAAAGAGTAATAAAAAACAAAAATTACTGACATAGACAGGCAAACCGAGAGAATTTCAAATATTTACCCCACAATAACAACAAATAAAAAGTTCGTAAAATATATCAACAAAAAGCGAAAAAATAAAAGCGATGGCAACACGTTTTTGCGCTTCGCAAAACAAGCCACAATGACGATGATTATGATAAAGGCGTGTGTGAGTGGGGGCCGTGCGGGGCGTGTCGCAGCTATATTCAACACTCACGTACAAGGGGCTGCGGGGAGGAAGCGGCGGGCGCTGGGCAGACACAGTCACACCAGCCACAACCACAGCCACAGCCACGATTCGGCAATACAAAGGCATCATGAAATTTTGCCAAAAAACAGACGAAATAAAAGTAAAAACAAAATGGCCGCCGTCGGCTGCAATTTAGTATATAGAAATTTTCGTCTGGCATTCAGGGGGTGCCACAAGGGGCGGCCGGGAGCGAGATAGCAGCACGTCTGTACGTAGGGGGCATTTAAATGAAATTAGAATGGGAGTCATGAACACTTACTGCTCCACCTCCTCCTCCCTTTACCCGAGACAGGCCGACTGCCGATGAGAGTGTCTGGGTGTATCTTTTCGCTTTCGCACGGCACAGATACACGTTCGCAACCAGAGAACAGAACGTAGACGACACTTGATAGCGGGACGGCAACGCCGAGCGACGTCTCTAGCCATGACCCTAATTTTTGGGTAAACAAACATTTTCCCTGTCTGGGGACCGCCGGCCCGCTACTCGGCATTTTTCATAAGCCTGGGACCTTATCTGATCTAATCTTGAGATGCCTTTGGAATCCTTCGGCAGGGTCCACGATCTTTAAAACCCATTGCACACTGACCTGCAAACACAGTTTGTCTTTTATTTTTGACTTATTTATAAAATATTTGCAGAATCTGTATTTGTAGACTGAAACGTATACTAGACAAAATTGTGGCAATCAAAAGATCTTTATACTGTATCATTGTGTTTCTTTAGATAGTTTTTGGGTAATATCGAAAAATATTTCCATTCATGTGTTTGTTTTTAAATTGTTTTTATGGAAGCCTAAATATATTTTTGGTAATATTTTGTACTTTTAATTAACAATTTTACTTGAGGAGCACCCAATATCGCACAGTTTACTGCTCAGCACGCGAAGAATTTTTCCATTCTTCCAATTTAACCTACTGTTTGACGGTAAATAAACAAATATCAACTGCATAAATGAGGGCATTATCTCAAGGTCGTTCCCAATTGTATTCGGCGCGGGCTATCTATTCACACACCCTCGCACTCGTTTTGCTTTGGCTCCCACTTTCGTTTTCGCTTTTGTTTGATTTTTTCTATTTGCTATTTTTTGGCAAATAACCTTGATAAAACGTAAACTATTTTTATCAGCCAGAGTGGAATGGGGCCAATGGCAGCGCAATTTCTGTTTGGGGTTAGTGTGCCAATTAACGATTAGATTACTCCGCCGCCTCCTCTCCGCTCTCAGCTCTCAGCTCCACGCCCCGATTGTGGGTTAATGTGCGAAATTATTTGCGGCTCGCGAATTCTAATTCTTTGGCTCAGTGGCAAGTAAATTAGCCTTGCCAATGTCAGGCGATGCTGGTCAAGTGTAAAGTGCCACGCACAGTGGGTGGTCTATAAATACCGAACTATAAAAAGCCACTGGTCGTCTTACGACTCCCATTTGCGTAAATGGTGTAGCCAAAGAAAAACCCACAGGGTACTGCGTCATCCATGTTGCACCTGGCCGTTATGGGCGGGGCCGGCCAGGCGACTTGGCTCAAATAGATAGCAAGCACAACAATGAAAATGTTTAGGCAAAGTGGGCCAGAATTACAGGATGCGGGTGATTCAATGACGCTAGTTGTGTTACGAGACCCTGACCCGCAAAGAGGTTTGTATAATGACAAGTTAATATTGGACAAAACAGGAGAATGCTACAGTAATTCTGCGGTTGTCCTATTTCGTGTGAGTAAAATACCTTTTTGATTAAATCTCAATTCTTGATCAATTCCCTTGAATAAAGTAAATCAAGTTTTGGTGGGAGAATAGGTGTAGAGAAGTTAAATGTTATTTCTCTTTTTAAAATAAGAAAATATTTTTGTAAGCTTATGGCTGTTAGTCCCCAGACATTTGCCGATAGTTTAAATATGCACTCCCATTTTAGCTCTTTCTTAAATCGCATAAAATATTATAAAGCTGCCTTAAGACTCAAAATATCAGATTTGAAACCATATAAGAAATATAGCGATGGGAATTGTTTAAATTGGTTCAGTGACTTCATCGGTTGAATTTTGTATACGCTAATCGATTTAGACTTCATCGGCGTCATTATTGTCAAAGCAGACAGTAAAGCCTGCAAGTGTGAACGCAGAGGGGGGCGGGGAGGAGACCCAATTCAGTGCACAATACTGATCCAGAAAACACAATGAAATTGCATTTAAATGGCAATAAATCTAAATCAACGAAGTGACAATCGCAAATAAAAAACAAAGTAAACCCGATTCGAGTTCCAAGTGCCGCATGCATGTACTCATGAGCCAGACAGGCAAATGACCCACAAAGTAGCCGCACAGCAAAAACAACAAGCGCGGTAGACCCGAGCAAATGTAAATCAAACATGGCGACTCTCGATGTGACCGAATGGACAACCGAACCGGCGAAAGCGGAAAGGTAAAAGGGGCAGGAAAAGCGGGAGGTGGAGGTGGAGGTGGAGGGGCGGCTAGGACCCGCATCCGCCGACTTTGCCCCACTGTGCCTGCGAGCATTTAACCTTGAGCCGGCAACTGATTACAAAATTGCAACGACAACTGCCACTGACCCCATGGCAAAGAAAATAAAATGGAGAGTGCCGGCAGAGCGCCAAATGGGAGAGGAGCGCTGAAGAAAGCAATCGCTTAATTCTGCCCTGATAAGTCATCGTCTTAGCAGTCCGAGTTGGAACAAACAGCCGAGCGACTGGCAAACTGGCAGACTGGCAGACAGGCATATTTTGCATTTATTTTGTTTCGTTTCCGCCAGATGTTGACACACAGACTGCGAGAGGAAAGGGGAAGGGGGAGAGGGCGGGGGAGGGGAAACAGAGGGGGCGGAGAGGGTGGAGCGAGTGGTAGGTGGTTAAGCAAATAGAAGCGATTTGGCTTGGTCCAAAGCACTTAACGGAAATTGAAATTGAAATACAAATACAATAAATAAACTGTTGGGGACTAGTTGACATTTCCGTTCCAAGTGCGTCAAATGGTATTCAAAATTTTCTTGAAGAAAGTTTATCCTTCTGGGCAATACCCATAAAAGATGAAAACGATTCCGTCGGATATGTACTTCACCAACTGTGTATTGCTAATTATCTAATATCGCTTACTATCGGTAAGAAGCTTAGTTAAGCCAATTTTTATTTTGATCAGAAAAAGTAAAATTGCAACTAATTTTGAATGCGTAAAGCACGACTTAAATTTTAATATGCAAAAGAATTTTTTTTCCTTTTTGTTTTTTGTTTAAATAACAATAAGACTTGCTATTTGGGCAGCGTTGAACTTCAAAAAAAGAACTAGATCATGCCTAAAAGAAAACCCATGGTTAGTGACACTTTGCGACGGGGGTGTCCACTTACCCTGCAACTTGGCCAACTGCTCGGTGGTCATAACAATGGGCAGCATATGCTCCGGGCTGCTGGGAGCTATCAAATTTGGATCGGCAATCGGGCCCATGTAGCACTTTCGCATCTTCAGGTACTGCAGCCACACATTGGGCCCCTTCCCGTGGGCGCCCAAGGTGTCGAGATCCTTTCCGCGAGCATTATCCAGGCCAAGATCGATCTGACTTTGGTTCACGAACACCTGGCCCGTGAGGTGGAAGTGGCTGTTGGTGATGTAGATGTTGGACGGCGCTGTTTTCGGTTTCTGCATCAAAATCATTAGATAGGTTAGTCACACGTTTCATATTTTAAAATGTGAAGCTGATTGAGTAAAGGTTCGAATGGCACTTAAATGACTTGGTTCCAAGTGCACGAGTAAGTTTAAGAGATCAAGTTGAACAGGATAAGGTCGGAATATGTGAGTAAGGTAAACTTACCTCTTCCTGCATAACGGACCGCATGAAGTTCTCGCTGATCAGGTGGATGTTGCAGTCGCGCAGCTCGTTCATCACGCGCTCCAGGCTGAGGTTCTTTTCGCGCAGCTCGCGCACCTGTGCGCCCAGCTGGCGCTTGTCCTCCTCGTACAGCGCCAGGGTCAGCTCCCACTCGTTCTTGATCGACCGGACGTCGCACCAGCGCTTTTGGGCCAGAAGACGCGGTCCGAGGAAGCGTTCAAGGAGTAGGGCCAGCCGCGACAGAATGTAGATGCAGGCGAAGATCCACAGGAAGTTCACGTACATTTCGAAGAAGTTTCGGTTGATGCAGTTCTCGTTCTTGGCCGCTTCGTATCCCACCAGCTCCCTCTTAGAGGAGCTGTCCCACAGAAGTCCTGCTGATGTAAGGTTTTCCATTTTCGAAAGCGTCGTGTTATGTTGAGTTTGTCTGTAAAATCGGTGGTGAGATCAAGTATACATTTTAACAAAAGTCTATGAAACTGCTATCGAGGCCTCCTCGAATCCAGACAACTATAACTGCAGAGCGATGCTAGCAAAATGCTAAAAAGTTCCTTTTAATTTTATGTTGGTCTTCTTGAACGAAGTGATCTTTGTTAGAGTATGCATACAGAAAATTTCCCCTGGCCATCAAATTTAATAATACCAGCTCAAATTCTTCATAAACTACAATAACCCGATCTAGGAGACCTTCTCCCTTTCACACTCCACTTACCAAAGATTTTGTTTCGTGTCAAAATCGAATTAAAAACGCTAATATCGACATATAATAACCCTTGGTTATCCCAATTTAAATAATTTGGTTGTTTCTATTTGGAATAATTTCATTAAGCGGTTTGTTAACGAAATTAATTTGAATTTTGCTGTTATTATGAAAAGCTAAATAATTGCATTTACTTGTTTTGCTACTTTAAGTGGGGACTACAATTTGATAATACACTCTCCAATAAAAGGGATATCCATTATTGAACAATGCTATTCTAAATAAAGCCTTAATAGTTAACAAGGGGAAGTTAAAATAACAAACAACGATGGCGACCTCGTGAAATGCGTAAAATTGTTATTTTTTTAATAAGACTTGCTTTAGTTGTACCATTATAAATTTGCATAATATGTCAGAAGGGATATTTCTTGGCGATCTTTGCATCGCCAAAAATGAAATATTTCTTTTTGGAAGGTTCAATTATTGAGTGGCGTGGATGTGCGTGTGCCTGTCTGGGGTTCCCACTTTGTTGACTTAATTAGGTAAAACTCGGCGCTAAGCGAGAAGCCAAAATGAGTAAGAACCGCGGCAACTGCGTCGCAGTTCGTTCAATGAACTCTCGGTGGGCGAGCGATTATTCACATAAAATACCTACTTGTGGCTGTGTGTATGCATTTTAGGAGTGCAAACGCGACATCTGGCTGCCTAAATTAGTTGCTGGTGACAGATCGTTGGAATTTGAAACAAATCGCGTTCATTGTTCATTGTTAACAAAAATTGTGCAGAGACAAAGGGGAGAAGTGGAAATTGTTTCCTAGACAAAGGTACTTTCCATGAGCATTGCTGAATTGACCTTCCCTTTTGGACATTGACAATGAAACGAGTAACTAAAACGATGGTATTTAACCAAAGATTTAATTAGTAATGTGGGCTAGGACGATTCTATTAAAACAGAGTCCGCAAGTCAAGTTCAAGGCAAACTAACTTTGGGATAAGAAAACAAAATGAACGAATTAAGCAAACAGCGGGAGAATTCTGCACTAATTAATTGTTTGACATGCATACACAGTGCTGCGACAGCAACGCAGCAGACTTCACACTTGATTAAATATGTGCAATTTAAAAATAATTTACACAAGTTGCCTTAGTTTGCGGGGTGGCAAGTGGTTGGGGGGCGGGGCTTGGTGGCAGCACAGGGGCTCCAATCGGGGCAAATGCGTGGCTATTTCTGTAACCAGGAGCTCTTCGCCGGCCAACGCTGTCACCCGCTCACTGGGGCATCTGCTCCCCAATCCCCGGCAAAAACAGAAGCGCGTGTTGCACTTGCACCGCCCTCCACAACTTGCTTTTAAGCCAGAAGAGCGACTAAATGCGTTTGGATTTGCGGCGGCAACAAGTGTTAGGTTCCCCCGCTCCCCTGAATGCTGATGAATTTTGCTTTGGCCGTATTGCGTTTCTATTTAGCTGTGCAGGAAATCGTTATCGATAGCTGGCGGCACAAGGGCACGCCCATCCCCTACTTAGTATGCCATCGGTTCTACTGGCTGTCAGTGGGCATTACGATCAGAATCGTTGGCACCCTGGAGGATGCCACACACTCGCACTGACATTAGGAACTTATTTGGCGGCATTCGGAGACACTGTCCCGCACGACAATATAAGAAGGCAAATATTACTATTCAGTGTTCTTCAAAAAAGGAGATCACCCATCAGCAGAACGACGTTTATTAACCCTATCAAACATAGAAAAACATTTAAAACGAGAGTGGTGCCCCCCTTAAGACATACATACTTTTCGTTTCTTCTAAAAAGTTACATTTACTAATTAATCAATTTAATGTTAAAAGTAGTATTTAATCCCGAAACTTAAGTAAAAATGTGTATGCACTCTAGCAAATATTTTAATACAAATTATTTCGTGCCTGAAAAATCTCACTTTTCATACTTTTTTGACATTTTAGCTGTGGACATTTAGAGAAAAGCGGTTGGAAATATTTTCATATATCAAATGTTGGACTAAATATTCCCGCAGCGAAGGAAGCTTTTCGCCACTGACAGACATTTTGAGGTTTTTTGTCATTATTTATTTAATTTAGCTTTTTATTTTTGTAGACAGCCCGTAAAGTGTAGGCTCGCCAATTTCAAATTCAATTTGCATTTCGCATTTATGTTTATGTGCCGTCGCTTGTCACACGCTGCGCGGGCGAATAATAAAGATTTATGTGCTCTTCCCAGAGTTTCCCAGAGTCCAAACTGACATATGGTAGATTGACTGGAGCTTGGATAACACGTCAATCCAATACCCAATACCTCGTTCCTGCATTCTGAAATGCAAATTAGTCAGGCTCTGGCTGGGCTAGGGAAATTGCACACTTGGCAAGCGTGAAGCTCTCCTAACTCGCTCAAGGTTTTTCCGGGCCCAAAAAAAACGGAAAAATATTTGACAGCAGAAACAAAGCGAAACAAAATACAGAATCGATGCTGAATGTGTGTTAAGTGGCGATTTGAGTTGAGAATTGTTGTTAATTACTTGTCAATGGATCGAACTTGTTAATGAAATCTGGGCAAATAACCTTTATCATTAGGATAAATTGAAAGGGAGATATTTAGTGTTAAACTCAATATGTATTTTTCCAGAACCGCAAACTAATGAATCTATTATTGTTTTTTTTTTTTACAGGTAAGTTTCTGATGCTTCATTTGTGTTGGCCCTAACTAAGGTAAAAATTAAATAAGTCTCCTTATTTAGATATAGGATTTCAAAAAACTTCAAAAGCCTGCTCTCTTTGAGCCAAGGGACAACCAGAAAGAAATTCGTAAAAATAAATTGCGCTGATAAAAACCAATTGAAATGTCAATATGCAGTAAGAAGAATAACATTCAAAAGAGAGACAGAAGTCACAATTTATTAAAGTGAACCTAATGCAAGCTCATAAAAAAAGTAAAAAGAAGAAAAAAAAGGAATTGTCGGTCAATTGAGGAGACTATTTAAGAGGGAACCCAAAAAGTTTATTGATAAGAGAAATGCATTAGGGATATTGCTCCAGACAGGAAACGATTCGAAGATATGGTTGTCGACTATTATTGTACATAATGTAATTTTTATTGGACTCATTTTAACTTTATATTTAAAGTATATATATATTAATACGCTTTGAAAAAAAAAATTAAATGAAAATGTTAGGCATCTTGTAGGAACTAACTAAACTACTTTTGCCTTTTTGTAACCCAACGTGGCCCACTGTGCCGGGACACGACCTTCTCACCACCCAGTTGTGGCCATGTACCTAATAGCAGTAAATACGCTTCGGCCGGACATCCATGTCGCTGGCTCTCCTTCGGTCCGCCGGCTACTCCCCATCAGCCATTCATAGCTTATCGGTAAACAACCACCGATGTTTGACTATTTGCCCACAGTCGCGCGGTGTCTTGTGCCCTGCGTTCCTTTTGCCCACGAGCGGCCTCAGCCCACTTTTGATGTCGTCGTTCGCCCAACCGCCCAACCGCCTAACCACCCGTTCCTCCCCTTCCCAACGCCAGTTGGCCCCCCACCTTTGTCTCGTGGCTCTGACTACCTCAACTGCAAAAAGTCGCCGCGCCACTGAACGACATTAAACCTGACTTTGCCTCCCCCTCCCTGCCACCCGCCCTCCGTCTCTTTATGGCACCCGATTCAAAGTCAAAATCATACCAAAGGCGAACCGAACTGATCCGATCCGAAGCGAAGCAAGCCAAACCAAACAAGGCAAACCAGACTCGCAAAGAAAATCCAACCAGATAGTATTATGTCCGTGCACGCTGAGAAATATTACGATCAAAATTGGAGAAAATCAAAAACTATTAAGCTATAAACGCTCTTTGGGCCAAATTCGTATGAATTTTGCGAACTGGAAGACTTTCTGGTTGGCCAGCACAAAAATCGCAACAGTATTTGTAGGGGTTGATTGAAATTAAAGCTTTTTCTTTCGGTGTGCCTGTGTCGGGGTTTTGTGCATCTACAAGGTTCGGGTTGGTGGTGCGGTGGCGGGTTGTGCTGAGGTGGAGTGGTGCAGCCTTTCTATGGGCAAGGAAAAAAAAAAACAACAAGAGGCTCCGACCATACAACAACGACAACAACAACAAAAACAACAACAACAACAGCAACAATAACAAACATCGGCAGCGTTGTCGGTCTCTCGTTCAGTGGATTTGTGTGTCTTCGCATAAATTTTGCAGCTTGTGCGACAGGCATGTAGACAAGTTTTTCTCTTTTGCTGTTTCTTTTTTCTATCCAGCTATCTCGCACGCCAATTGCACACAGATACACTTAGGCACACTCACCAGATGGCTGGAGAGCGCTGCACAGATACATTATGTATCTGTGCGCTGCAACAACTGTTGGTTTCGTTTTGAGTGGTGTTATCCCATGGGATAAAGCGTATTATATTGAACTAGTTCCGACCTAGAGCTAACTGTTTCGAATTGGATGTTGAAGAACTATCTTATCTTTTCTTGTAAGAACGTGCTCTGGACTACAATTGTTGTAGTTATATGTAAAATACTAAAGATTTATGGTAAAACTAAATCACTATTGCAGTTTTAAACAATTTTTGAGGTACGTTGAAGTTCTGTTTTCTGAAAAAATGATTTCTAACTCCTGGAACCCATAACCAAAGCAAAATAGCAAAGCCATTCCGAGCAGTTCTTTGTGGCGTACCTTACATCAACAGTCACCATAAAAACCACTTTTCTGGAAAGGGTGTGTTCTAGTCAATGCGACTCAAGCTATGTTTACTATATGGCATTCGGCCCTTTCCGATTTCTTTTATTTCCCGGCGAACTACCCCAACAAACGGCATGCACATGACTTCGGTCGGCCACCTTCCCCCAACCCCCTACACCCCCGCAGCTAGACGAACTCTCTCACGCACACATGCAGACACAGAGATACATATAGCTAGACACAGATACATGTTGCACCCATACTTCGAGCAACTGCTCCAGTGTACTACTGAACTGAGAGTCGTTTGGCAGTCGGCCAAGAGGGGTGGGAGGTGGGGAGTAGAGTGGAAAAGGAGAATGTGGAGGAGGGCCAAAAGAGGAAAAGGCATCATAGACTCAGTCATGGACGGCCGCTGAGTTTGTGTTTGTGTCCCCCGTAGCCAAATAAATAGAGAAACAGAGAAACAAAGAGAGAGAGAGAGAGAGAGAGAGAGAGAGAGAGAGAGACCCCTTCTATTCCCCCAACCCCCAATCCGAAATATGTTGTTCCCACTACTCAGCTGTCATTGTTGATATTTTGTGTTTTCATCTTGAACTTTTGTGGTTCAATGTGTCTAGCCAACCCCAAACAGAGCGAAACTCACCACATGCTCACCACCACCATGAGCGCCTCCACCCCCGCAAACCCACACTCGAGCACTGTTGCCCTTGCATTTTGCCGGCTTTTCTATGCGTATGCGTAGAGAGAGAGCTCGTAGCTCGCGTTCGGGTCCCCTCTCTCGCTCTGGTCAATGCAGTTCTCTATTGCATTCTACACTTGAACTTGCCCAGCGTCAACTCATCGCACACACCGACGTACAACAAACACGTACCGAGGGGGGGAACGAGTGCAGAAAGGGGGGGAACAATTATCAGCAGCGATGTGTGCGTATCTGTATCTGAGTATCTCGATTCGCTTTGCGCTTACTTTTTAACCACAATGTATTCGAAATGTGCAATTTATACGCCGCCCAGCAGACGGCGGCTTTACATGTATACATACGTACTCATAGATTCATTTGTAGTTGTTGCATGATTTGTGTTACTTTGCTCTGCGGTCTGTTTGCCCTGCTGATCTTCTTGCCTTTCCATCAATTACGTCTTAGCAGTGTCAATATTCTCTTTCGATTCCTTGTGTCTACATTATAGGCGACTTCAGTTGGTTTCCGTTTGCAGCAAATTGGAAACTGTCCAATTTGTTGAAGCCTGCGGAGGACTTTGTGATGTTTTCTCACTCGATATCGGTCTATTACTCATTCAACTGACGTGGGAATGTATTTTTGGGCAGGTGAAATGTATGCTCGGTCTTCTCGATTTGATCCCAGCCACAAAAGAACAACATTTTATCATACTTTGTTCCTTTTACTGAACATTTTAGTAAAATATCACGAATGCTCGAATTCTCACTGCAATTTTCGATATATGTATGTGTGTACATACATATGTTACATAACTAAATGGTGTTTCTTGAGATATATTAAAAAAGCCAAATAAGCAAACTTTCCTACCAATTTGCACTTCAAAGTTTGTACAGGGAAGTGGTTCCCTAGCCTTTTGCGCATTCTAATTTTATTATTTTTTATAAAAAATTTCAAATTTGTTTTTCTGATTCCCCGATAAGGAATCCTACCACAAAATCTTTTGAACCCTTGAGCTACCTGTCAACCTTTTGCGTACCATTCATACTGCCTAGAGTTTTTTTACTTCGGACTTTTTCAATGAACAATTGGATCCTCATTGTCCCACTGTGCGAGTACATTTCGAATGTACGTGTGAATTTGCACTTGTGCACCCGAAACTAGCGACGAAAAATCGACGAAAAAACACAACAAATAAGTGTAGAAAACCGAAAATAAAGGCAGCGCGAAAGGAAAGCGATGATGGCACTCACACACCCAAGCAATGTGGGCTGCTCACGCATACCCGCCCATGAACGCTAGCTCGCCACTCACAGATATAAATACTCACGGACTCAGATACGTGGCGGAGAGTGAACAAAGAGTATCTCACGATTGCATCGGCATTTTTCATTCAAGCCGCTCGCTCAGTGTGTCCGTGCATCGGTGTGAGTGAGCGTTGCCTGCGCCTTACATTCTCGTTTAGCGCCCATTCTGCTTTCGACTCTCGCTCTTTCGCTGCGGGCCCCTTATTGACGATGGTGTGCGTGCGAGAAAGAGAGAGTATGTGGTGAGTTCGCTCGTCGACCGAGCGACGCCGCTGACTTGGAGGTGGTTTGCCACCCGGAGAATTTTGCGTTTAACGTTTAGCTTGTTTCGCTCACTGTTTTAAACCCCACACTCTGTTGCTGTTTCTTTCACACTCACTGTAAGTGTTGCTAACGGACTGACTGAGCCGAAGCGACGACCTTATGCTCTACCAAGAGTTGGACGGCTTGCCAGCGGGAGAATTTACGCTCACTGTTTTAATATTTTTTTAGAAGTTGTTGTTGACGGTTGTTCGCTCGCACGCTCGCCGACCGATCGCGTTCGCTAAACAAAAGATAGAAAACACAACTTACTCTAATCGAAACACAAAACCAACAGACGGTTTCCCCAAAACACCGAACGTTTCAAACAAGAAAAACCCAAAATGTTGCAACCAAATAAAATACATGTTTAAATCGCCTATATACACACACCTCTATTTATGAGAAATTGTTAGAAAAGTCCCAAATAATACCAGTCCCCCCCTCCCCACAACAACAAAAACAACAAGTGCAATTCGTCGGCAGAAATTAAAATAAAGTGCATTGTAGCTGAACCTGAGAAAATAGAAAAGATACGTGGTGAAAAAGGCAGAGGAAATATTTCTTTAAATAACGCAAATCGAGAGCATATATTCATATTTGTACAGATATTATATAGTGGCTGCATAGTGCAAATCGCGGATGAAGCAGTTCTCCGAGACCGAAGTGTAAATAGGAAAGATTCCCGAAGCAGTTCGACGGTGAAAGCAAAAGGCAATCGAATAAGACAGAACTCGAAATCAAACATCAACAAGGCAGCGGACCGACGTTTAGACACCCGTCTGGTCGCCGTCTGTGAAACGCCCCCGCCCTCGGCCGCCAGGAGCCGGGTACATATCCGCATCCCCCACATTACCCATTATCTCGAAAATAGTGCGCGAGTGCGAGCGAGGGATTTGTGCTCTGGGTCCCCGCCACGGTTGTACAGTGAAAAGATATTTACCTTGGTTCCGAACAGTGCTTCGCAACTGGAAAATATACCCCTCCAGGAGCCCATGGATACTTGTGGATTAGTAGCAGAACTGGCGCACTATATCGATGCATATGGTGAGTGTGGGCCCCGGGACTCCGATTAGGCCAACTGACTCGTTATCCTAGCAACATTTTGTGGTCAACTGCTTAGCGATAGGTGTGAATCGAGCAACAAGTTCACTACTCGGAAAAGGAAACCGTTTTCGGATTCCCCGGCCCTAATGTGTTTGTCTTGGCTCACTTGTCACCTCGTGTGGGCAAAACCAATTTCCATTTCTTTTCCGTCCAGCCGAAATGGAAACTACATTACCAGACGGCCTTTTCAATGCCAAAACACACAGCATTCGCACAGCATAGATGGATACATATAGCAGATACAAACGTTACGATGTCCCAGAAAGATACTACACATGTTCGGGATGGACGTTCGATTGCAAATACATTAATTATTGTCATGACAACTGACAGACGGCCAATTAAAGAGTGAACGCTGAAAATTGTAAATTTCGCCTGCGTGAACATAAATAAATATGTGCCTCTCCTATAGTGATAGGTCGTTGGTGCAGGGGGATTTATGTAGGTCTGGAAAGGCACTTGACTGCGTAATTGGCATGGATATCCATAAATTCACTCGCATTTCGATGCTCAAGTGGGCATCGATTGTGCTCAGGCCGGCGATTTACTCTGATTTACGCAAATATTCTGTTGATGAGGTTCAACTCGGTGTAAACAAATTCGATTGGATAATTGCGCAATTAAATTAAGCTGGAGAGGTAGTTTAAGTGAAGTTGTTGTGAAACGATTTGGGGAGAAAAAAAAACAAATTTGAGGAAATTTAAATAGACTTTTATTTAACTCGGCAAATATATTTGATTCCAATTCGAAAATAGACAACATTTTCAATTTATGTTAGCTGATTTCGTTTTAGTAGCTCTAATAATAAATTTGTAAATTCTTTAACCATAGTTTTAATATAAAGGGAATCGAAGTTGAATTTGAGCACAAATCAAATCCAGCTGATAAACACAGCCTTTTTGGTTTTATTTCAAGGGTTCTTTGTTCTAAGCTGTACCTACGGCAGGTTTCTGGTAGATTTGATTACATTTTATTAGTCTTACCTCAATTTGGTAAAAATAATAGGTTGTGCGACATATTTTATGCTTACGAAGCGAGTCCCTGATGCGTTTGGGTCTTACTTGCCTAATTTTAGGCGCCTAATGAGGCATTAGGTAACCGCGAGGCTTGGGCTTAGACTCCGGCTCTGGAGCAGAGTCCCCCACATTAGTTAGACTCTCCCACAATTAATTTTCCCCTGTCCCCCGTCCTCGCCGCCACCCGCCCCCCTTGACCCTCGTTTCCTGGGCGGGACTGGTTAAAGTTTCGAATTCTTTGCCGTTTCTTTTCTGTCCCCGCTCCTCGTGTTCCTTTCTCTACCGCTTTTTGCACATTAAATTATTCGCTTTTTTTCCTTTGCTACACTTTCTGGACACTAAGCAAACAACAGAAAAAGTTACTTGTTTCCTATGGCGTCGACATCGTCATCGTCATCGTCTTCGCCGCTGTTGTTTGTGTTTTATGGTACATTAAAGTTGGCAGAATGGCAAATTTTAATGCGATTTTATGCAAATATATAGACACATGTATGTCTATACATGGGGCCGAGTGTTCTGCGACCCATGCCGGCTACCACGTTGAGCGTTCCGAGATCCCAATGTTTGTGTCTGGCTCCTCGCTGCACTCACAGTCCGAGGTTCTGGGCTTAATGGGCGGGTTTATATCATTGTATGACACTCGGAAGTTGTTTATGTCGTTTTTCGGTGGCTTTTAAAGCTGTTGAAATATATCAAAAACCACACACTACTTAGGCCACGAATAAGTTTTCTGTCAGAAGTCATTTGCCTAGTTATTTTTCGTATTTTTGAAAACTCTGTTAAGCATACTAATTAATGGGATTAAAGCAACACTCATGCTTAATTCGCCCCGTACCCACCTAATCGTATACAATTAGGGACCGTCAAGCAACCCCATCACACTATTCACGGCACATCATAACTATTTGCAAAGTGTAACATGCAAACACGTAAAAACTGCCATTCGACAAGGTTCAATGTAACCTCGCATGGGTCGCATCGATGGGTGCAGACCAGTGGGTCATGAGACAGTGCACCACCCCCGCTTTCCCAACCCCTGAACGTCTGAACGTCGGTTTCCCCGGGGAGCGGGAATGGCAAACAGGTGCCATTGCATGCGCTCTTGTGGCAATTGCAAAGAGTGCCTTATCTTGTCAGCCTTCTTCTGCTGGATGGCTTTCCTGCCACCAACCCCACCAACACCTCCTCCCTTGTCGTCCGATCCGAGTGTGTATGTGCAATTAGCAGTAGCCTGCCGCACAGCAGTTGAGCTCGGAGCGAGTTTCGCCTCCTCTCCACTGCTTTTGTGGACTTTCACGGGCCAGCAACAAAGTCGAGCTGTCAACACTTTCGCACACAATGCCCGATGACGATGACTAAGATTTTCCACGACTTTCCACAATTTCCCTAGTAGATGCTACAATTTCATTGTTGTTGCTGATTAGCTGAGCATCGCGAAATCGCGTTTGTAACTTTGTCCAGCTTGGCTCTGTGTTTTTAAGGGGCAGAGGTGTATGGCGACGTGAGCCATTTACGGCTGTGACCTCGGCATTGACTTTTTCTATAAAAACTAATGAAATGTCTGACTAATTCGTAAAACGACATAAAATTCCCTATTTTTAAGGCATTCCAGCTACCTTTATCCACCAACTCCGCAATTCCAATCCCCGCAACCCAAGTGCAATTCGATTCCTTTTAACCGGGTTAGTTCGCACTCTGGGTAAGGGAAGCTCAAACAAGCTTTTTTAAGATCTTATCTTGAGCAGTTGTTTGTCACACTGGTTTGTCATTCTTTTTCGCCTTAATGTGTCTTCTTCGCTGCCGAAAAGGTCAGGCAATCAGTCAGATCCACATATGCAAATGCTATTATCGATTATAAATGCAAATCGTAGACGGCGCGGAATGGAAAGAGAGAGAGAGACGCCGCTTAACCGGAAAAGGAAATGATTGAAGCGCATTTTTGAGCCGGCCAATCAACCTCCACCAGTCGTCCTAAACATTGGGCCAGCTGTGACGCTTCGCTCGGGGTTTTTTCCTCCTATTATCTATTCTTATATTCATCAATAGCTGTTCGAAGCTTCAAGGCTGTATGGCTGAAATGAGTTTATAAAGCACCCAGAGTTCTACATTGATGCCGGCTTTTTTATTTATTAATTTGCTATGCCACTAATTGAAACGCGTGCCTTGGCACATACTTGCGGTTTAAGTGCTCTGGGAGGGCCAAAAATGGGCCATTGCCAAATGCTATAAATCTTTTTCGGTTTTCGGGCCAAACATTAAAAAGTTTCTATCGCCTTTTTGCTTTTATTGCTAATTGATTTTGTGTGCAAAGTTTTTGGCTGACAGAATTCAATACAATATATACATTAACTACGGGAAAGTCTGGGAGATCCAGCATGTGCAACAGATCCGCTGGGAACAAGAACAGCTGAAGGGATACTGATGAGCTAAGCTAGGGAAGCTTTTATGTTGGAGCTTACTTAGGGAAGATTGTTTATAAAAGTGGTTGAATACCTACTAACACCTTACTAGATTAAAAACGTTGAGGGTCAGAATTATCAAATTCCATAGGAGAAGGCTATCTGTGTGATTCACTGACGCCGATCAAAGTGAACTCCACTTGCCTGTTTTGGTTTCGTCTTAAGCTAAATATTGGATATGTGTCAATTGAATGGCACCATTTTTCATGTTTAACCAAATCAGCAAACTTCCAAAGAAAACCAACAACAAAATAAAGTCAACCGTAAAAAATACAGCCAACTGATTTCGCAGAAAGTAAAGCTCAACCAGTTTTGGCTTGGATTTTGTTGTGATCGGTGGTTGGAGAGAGATGGCCATATATATGGCCAGAAACAACCGTTAAGCTGTCAGCATTTTGTCTGATATATGTAAGTATTTCAAACACTCTTCACATTGATTTGTTTGGCCATACCCCAATCTGAATCCGAAATCGCAGGAAACAGGCATTACCTAAAAAAAACGAGGTCATTCTTTGAGCAAAGTTTTGGAAAGGCTTTAAAATAATAGATTTCCTTCAGAGGTTTCCCTGGTCTATCAGGTTTTCTTTTACAGGGGTTTACTTTAAAAACTAGAATTTTTAAAATTATAATACTCTTCAAATGTTACACTTAATATGCAACTTCGCATTCGGTTAAGCTGAGTGTGGTTCTGCAAGACAAAGTTCTCAATGACGACTATCATTAGAGTAAGAGTTTTTCTCCGGTTCGTGCAGTCGTTTCGCTCCCTATTTTTCTTTCACAGAACATTAGTCGATGCCTTTTGGGTGGCCTCAGGGCCATTATCATATGGTTTTGCTCTCCTTCCCAGGATGGGTTTATGGGAATGTGTCGCATATGTTGTCGCTCCCCTTTCCCTTCGGACTCCACGGCAAATGGAAATCACGCGGCGCTGGCTCTACGTGCAGGGAAATAACAGCAGGAAATTAAAAGGATCCGCTCGCAGGACTACTCGTACTTGTTTCAGTGTGTGCCTGTGAGCCGATGGGGATTTGTGTTTTTGTGGGCCTATTATGCCTACTGGACAGTCCGGCAGCGGATGTTTAATTGTTTTCGCTCCACAAGCAGGAGGCCCTGCCTCAGGCTCAAATGACCACCACCCACCGATTTCAGTGGCGTGTACAGCAATTGTTGGCGTTGTCGCGCTGTTAATAAAGTTTATTGCATTCGAGGACGTTGTTTTTGGGGCAGTTGGCGGGTGGGGTGAGGACATGGATTGGGTGGGAGAGGGGCAACTCCAGTCGGTTGTCGCGTGCCAGTCATTGACATACTTTCGACCGAGTGGAAATGTTCCAGCAGGTTATCCCTAGCATGCCCAGGGGTCAGCCGGGTTTTTGGGGTCAAATGGGCTGAGTCCTCAATCAATGGAATTCCGAGGCATGGAAGTACCTCACATATTGATCTTTACAACAAATATTGGCCATAAACTTTTTCCTATAGGTAGAGTAGTAGTTATTTGAAATACCTTTTTCGCTACTTCCCATATCATAAGAAAGTTATTAATTGATCTCATTCGGATAGCTAAGTACATACATTAAACGACTTTCGTGACGTTTACTCGAGCTAATTGACCGCAGATCCCATCCAGATATTCAGATACTATCAGAGCTCGCTTTCAGAGTCGCCATTCTCATGGGACCTTTGCACGTGAAGGGAAGTCAGCCGTAGAACTCCCAACCTGCTGACTGCTGAAATTGCCATTATGTATTCTGAGATTCTATAAATAGAGGTGTATGCCGGCCCCCTCCGCTCCCCGCCCCCCCTCGCCCCGCTATGCATCCATCACTCAAGGCGTAACGAATCTCTCAGCTGCCAGAAGAATTTTCAGTTTTGTTTTGTTCCTATTTTTACCCCTTCTAGTGCCGAGCCTAAATAGTAAGGCGAGTAGTAAAGTAGTGGGTAAGGGGAGCAGGAGAAAGGAAAGTCATTTGAGTCTGCGCGTTTAGCTTTCCGACTCTTTTTTCAAACGCCTTTTGTACTCCAGTCCCAACCCGAAGGGGGGGAAAACCGCACAAAAGCAAAATGAGCAAAGCGAAGGGGCAACGCAACAGAGAACATCAACAACAACAACAGCAACAACCAACAAGACAGCAAAACAACAAAAATGCCATAAATGTCGTTTATACATACACATATCGCGGCGCATCTCGCTCATATACACTCCGTATATACACATATACATTTATATATATATAATGTGTGTAGTATAGTATATTCCCGATGCGATAAATACGCGCTCCGCTCGCTGCTTCTTCTGATGTTTTCAAAAATATTTTTGTAGGCAACAAAGCAAAAACGCCAAGAACAACCTGTTTGTATTGTTTTTGTGTTGCTGCTCGCTGAATTCAGTCGACGCCGACGTCGGCAGCGAGGGCGACAGGTTTTTTCCTTAATGCGGGCCAAAATCTCAGCTCAGTGCCCCACCCCCCGCCCTCCCATGCCCCACGCAAGCTTAGACTAGTCTTCCCTTCCCTTTTCTTTTCTTTTCTGCTGTTCTTCTTCTGGCTGCTTCTTCTTCTTGGGCTTGATCGTGATTCTTTTCGATTTTGTTCTAAGCTTTCGCCCCGTCTCGCTCGCTCGCAGCCGGAAAGGTATGGCCCGAAACCAGTTTTGGTGCTTTACAACACGCGGAGAGTCGAAAAGTTACGGACTTTTGCTTTGCTTTATTGTCGTTGGCTCTTTCCCTCTCGTTACTGCTTTACTGCGTTGTGCCGGTCTCTTAATGGCGGTAAGCCCCTAAAACAAGAGTGCTCGGGGAGGGGACGCCCAGCCCGGAGCTGTCGATATCCAGTACCCGAATAATGATTCACCTGTAAGTCGCAGAATGAGTCAAGCGGCTGTCCAATCGCATTGCTGGCCCTGCATTGCAAAATCAGTCGAAATGCGAGAGATTCTCGGGCTCAAGATCTCGAATACTCCGCATCTCCCACTGACCCGACCATGACTAACAGCTCAACAATTTTCAGAGTGGCTTACTATATGCTGCTTACATTAAATGTTTATGCCAATTGTCCAGCTTATCGATTGACTTTCACTAATTAGCTGCTGGCAATTAAGCGCTTTCCAAGTGGGACGAATAGTTGAAAAGATTGTTTAATGGAAAATAGTTAATGTCAACTGCGAGTCGTTAAGTTTTTACAATGTGTATTACCAAACCGAAACTGCTCTGTTAGCTTAAAAGGGAAATTCATCTCAGGATTCCAGTGAAGAGTAAAAGTTAGTCGGAAACTTCCTCAACTGTCTGGATTCCACGTTTCCCTTGCCGACTACTTTTGTTTGCTTTACCCACTTTGTTTGAGCTATAAACATGCATCGGACATTGAGGATGGAAAAAGTAAACAAAATCGATTGTCAAGACATTTAGATAAGTGAGACAAGTGTTCAAACAGAGTTACACACACAAAAAATGTGTGCAAATAGGGAAATAAAATTGATTGGTTGGGATGAGGAAGTTAGAACAAAATCCATTTAAAATGATAGATAGTCTTGCTCGGAAAAACATAACACAATCCGAGTTCAGTAGAAATTTGAGAACGCGGCACAGAAGAACCATCAATTTTGGCGACAATTATGTGACCGAGATTCGCATAGACCATAAATCGGCACTAAAGAACAGATTAATTGTTGCGAAAGTAAGGTAATCTATTCTGCTGTCGGTCCAACTCATATACATGTGGCCATAAATTCTGTTGGAGATGGTCTATCAAATGTTGCAATCTCTGCAAAAGAGTTCCCGCTAAACGAGCCGGAGATTTACCCGCAAGATACGCAACATGTGTCGGGCCGGCTTGGGGTTGATCTATTCAAGAATTACGTATTCCTTTCGGCTGGGCTGGGTTAGCTAGCTCACTTCTCGCTTCTCTCCGGGGCTCAGCTCGAGGCTCGAGCCCAGCGCCGCCGTGTTCAAGGTAGAGCAAAAATTTGCAATTAAATGAAATGAAAATTTCATGAGCTTGCCCCCGCCCAGGTGCGTTGAACCGTCTCGTTTCCAGTGTGACCACAAAATGTTGAAGGAACATTCAGCTCGAACCGAGCGGAGAACGGGTTTCTTTGGGACACTTTCGACTCATCTTTGTGGGTTGTACCCGCACCCGCTCTTTATTGCAGCTCTGATTGTCCCGCGTACCGCATAAGCAGCACTTCGGGCGAAAATGTATTTTGAACGCAAGCAAGTGCGCAAAAAATACTAGAGCAGTCACCACTCCGTCGCAAAGCAACGCCACCGCCAGCGCCAGAGGCAGCCAGAACCTCGGACCCCACTGCCGAGCTTCGCAGAGCCACAGAGGATCTTACCAGGAGAGGAAAGCTCTCCACCTACCGACCAACTGCCAGGGACAAGCCCTTGTCCCCAGCCGACGCGAAGTGATCTGAGAAACGGCCCCAAGACGGCGACCATCGGCTACCAGAGGATGAAGCGGCGCTGGTCGAACAACGGCGGCTTCATGCGCCTGCCGGAGGAGTCCTCCTCGGAGGTCACCTCCTCCTCGAACGGGCTCGTCCTGCCCTCGGGGGTGAACATGTCGCCCTCGTCGCTGGACTCGCACGACTACTGCGACCAGGAGCTCTGGCTGTGCGGCAACGAGTCCGGAGCGTACGGCAGCTCCGGCGGCAACGGCCTCAGCCAGCAGCAGCAACAGAGCGTCATCACGCTGGCCATGCACGGCTGCTCCAGCACCCTCCCCGCCCAGACGACCATCATCCCGATCAACGGCAACAACAATGGCAACAACAACGGCAATGGGAACGGGAACGGGAGCGGAAACGGGAGCGTGAACGGCGGCTACGTGCCGGGAGCCACCAACCTGGGCGCGCTGGCCAACGGGCACGGGATGCTCAACGGGGGGCTCAACGGGATGCAGCAGCAGATGCAGAACGGCCACGGCCTCATCAACTCCACCACCCCCTCGACGCCCACCACCCCGCTCCACCTGCAGCAGAACGGACTGGGCGCAGGGGGCGGCATCGGGGGCGCCTTAGGCGGCATGGGCCTCCTCCACCACGCGAACGGCAACGCCAACGGCCTCATCGGGGTCGTAGGAAGTGGTGGCGGGGGTGGAGTGGGTGGAGGCGGAGTAGGCGTCCTGGGAATGCAGCACACGCCGCGTAGTGATTCGGCCAACTCCATTTCATCAGGTAAGACCTCAAGAGCTTTAAGGGCGCACCTTATTCCCTGAATTTGAAAGGAGACAATTTATTTGCTTGGGATATAAACTAAACCATGAACCTTCAACCCCAGATTGCTGATTCCATTGAAAACTATAGATACTTATCTTAAACGAGAGAAAAACGAAGCTCGACCTGCCTCAGGGTAGGATATCCCGCGCCCTCCCCCTTTTCTCTGCGGGAAAACGTACATGTTCTGTATCTGGAGTGCCAAGGCTTACTAATTATATTTTATTGCCCAGCGACTTTTATGAAGCACTTTTTATGGTATTTCTTCTTCTTTTGGTTCTCCGGATCTTCGGGCCCATTGCTGGGGAGTGCAATCAACACGCACACTGCCAGCCAGCATTGTTGTGCGGCATTATCAGCAGCGTCATGGAAGAGTGCTCGTCATGTGGACGCTGGCACAACTGCACCGGGCCATGTGCAGCCATAAGGGCGGTTTGGTGGCCCTCTGCCACCGCCGCTGTTGATGCAACGCTCGTTTCGAGCTCGAACCTTCCTCAAGAAGTTCTATATTTAGGGCCTCCCCGCAGCGAGCAGCCGGAAAAGGGAAAACTGCAGGAATGCTGCCCCTCTGCTTCTTCTCTTCTCGGGTTCCTCGGTTCTTCGGCTCGTCGACTCTTCGCTTCCTGCTTGCGCTGCAACTGCAATTGTTGAGTGCTGCTGCGGTGACGTCACCTCGGGCGATTCGTGCTCGCCTTCATTCGTTGCTCGTTGCTGTGGCACTGACCTCGTGCCAATTGGGGAAACCAGGTCAGGTCAGGAGCAAAAACAGCAGCAGCAGCAGCAGCAGGACAGCACATGCATTTGCATTCGCATTTGACCCAGTTGGAATGAGGACGTGGGCGGGAGTTCAAGGGCAGTATCTGCAATCGATGCGTCTTCGTTGTCGTCTGGGTCATGGGCTTATGTTCGCCCCAGTGCTAGACTGGATCCGCAGACGATTGGGGCAGGTCAAGGCTAGTCTGGGTACGACAATGGGCTAGTATACGATGAATCCATATGGCATAGAACAGTTTAACAAGCAGATGACCTTATTAGCAATGAAAGGGTAAAAAGGGAAAAATACTATTCCGAAAATTTACGTAGATTAGGTAATGGAAATTGAACTGTATGTTAAGCTAGATCTTTACATTACATTTTAATCCAAGAGAAATTCAGATTCAATGTGCGATGTTTTTTGAAATTGCATTTTTTATGCGTTCCAGTTCGATTAAAGGTACATTGTCGTTTAAAAGAATTAAAAACCCAAATCTCAATTGTGGCAAATGCAAATTACGTAAAAATTTTTGTATACAACTTGTTCATATCACATTTGAAAGCAGTGTTGAGTTCCTAATCTAAATAAATTCTCGTACATTCAGATGAGCTTATCGTATTTTACACTCTTGTTTGGTGTTAAATATTTCATATCTATGTTAATTCGCAACCTCATACTACCAAACGAAATAAAAGATCTTAATCAGCTCTAAGGATTTCCTCCGTTATCTAATGGCGATTGGAGAACCTTAACCTTTGGTAATCTGTGTTCCATTGTCCGTGCCCAATGCTCGAGCTCAAACTTGGCTCACCCGAAATCCCGAACTGGGTCACAACTGCAACTGCAACTGGGCCAGAGTCGAGTAAAAAGGCCAAACAAACCACAAGGACTTTGGCAGTAGCTGCTGTCCCGCTCTGGCGTACGTGCTGGGCGGAGCAAAAGCTCAAGTACATGACCTTACCCCCAGAAAAAGAGATGTGTTGCAACAACAGCATCGAGCTCGTGTGCGTGTCTTTGCACAACTGCTGCTCGTTTCATCTCAGCTCATTTCATTTCATTTAGCTTCCACTCCGACGGGCTTATTTGCATTTCCTTTGTCAAACATTCTGGGGTTGCTCGATATTTTGTGCTTTTCTATGACATAATTTGCTTAGAGCGAATCCCGATGCTCAAGGACGGCCGCAAATAAAGGTGAACAGCAGTTATACAATGGCGAAAAATTTAAATAAGGTACCCGTACTTGCGAACGATAACGCCAGTTGACAAGTTTTTCTTATTTATATTTTTCAGCTTTTTATTTCAACTTGCACTCGACCACACCGATGCAATTACCGGCGCGTATTTGTGTGTGTGAGTGTGTCTGTGTCGCATGACGAAAAAATTGAGGTCAATGATTTTGTGCCGCCATTTCACAGTGGTGTGAGTTGTTGTTGCTGCGGTAGTTGTTGCTGTCAGCAATCGACAATCGCGATCAGGCGAACACGAAGCACTTCGTTCGCCAAGAACCCGAGTCTCCAATTAATGAGCGGAGCTCTCTCCCACTCTCCGATTCAATTGCAATTGTGTTCGCTCTTTGCCGAAACCCACTGCCCACCACCCCCCACCCCACCCATACAATCGGATACATTGTGTCCACAGTTGTTGTAAACGAGATGTTCGTTGTTGTTGCGGCTGGCTATTTGTTTTGTTTGTTTGTAGTTGCAGCGCGAGAATTCCGCCTGACATTGATAAGTCCCTCTGACAGTCGCTTGACTTTGACTTTTAGCCGTATTTATTTATATTTTCGCGAAACTGTCATTAAGACATTAAGATATCGCACTCGGAGCATATCAATATTTTGTCACTCCAAATTTAAAGCAATAGAAATTAAACTCTAGAGTTATGTTAATAAAATCGAAAGGTTGCTGACCTAAAAAAACATGTACATATGTGTTTTACCCACCTACTAAATGTTACTGCAAATAATGTGTGAACTCAAAAGAAAGTATCCACGACTATTTCAATAAACTCCACTCTAGTTTTCTTGAGATGCATAAACTCAATTTTATTTATTGATAAAATTTTAGGGGTGATTTTTATTTCAGAGATTTATAAATCCGAGTTCCGATTTTGCAAGTTACTCACAATCGAATGTGACGTCGCCATTCGCTATTTGCATGTATATGCAAATGTGTGCTGCATTCTTGCTGGCTATTTTCGTAGACTTGGCATTAATTTGAAATTAAATAAAGAAAGAGGGGAGTGGCGCTCGAGTGCAATAGTGTTAAAGACCACTGCTAGGAGGTAACTATCTTCCCCACCGCCGCTCCCTCCAATCTATCTTTTCTCTCGCTCGCACTGCCACTCTGAGCGAACACGTTTTTATAGGTTAATGACACAACCGGCCTGCAGCTGTGACTAAAAGCAAGTCAACGCAACTAGAAATGTCTCACACATAAGCACATCTGCCCGAGTGTGCTGGTGCACAATTTCAATTCGATTGAAGTGAGCTATAATCGAGCGCAGCTGCTACAGCTGACAGCTCAAAAAGCTGGCCAAAAGCGAGACAGCGATGCTGGAATGAGTGGAAGCTGGGGAAAAACAAAAGTAAAACTCGTTAGTTTTATATGGATTTTCTATTCTCGCTATACGAAGTCAATTGGATAGGGCAGTACTATACAGTTTTATAAGTAATGATATATGTAAACAGTGATATTTTAAGGGCTCTTGAGGCAGGCTTTATTTTTTTTCCAATTACATATACGACTTGGAAGACTTTATGGACAATAAGGAGTGTCAATGTTCACTCAACCGCAAGTTATACGTACACATATTTTTATGAAAAAGCTCTGGTCAGACTGAGAACAGCCGTATACAGCTGTGTTCATAATAATAGCAGTGCAATAGCAACGAAGTAAAACAACGGTAATTTTAGCATATTCCTTTTCGTTAGTTGATCGCTTGATCAATTTTTTTGTAAAATGGAATATAGAGATAGGAAAACTAAAAAAGTTTCATTAGATTTGCTTTTTATTTCCGTTTTTTGGACATTCTTGTGCAAAATCACAAGTTTTTGGCTGTTCATAATAATAGCAGTTTTTCATTTTAATCCACAAAAAGTGCCGAAAACATTAAAAATTTTGCAAAAAGTGAGACTGCTTGAGTTTATTAATATAATTTAAATGAAAATACACAATAACCATGCAAAAATTTTAATTTTAGTGGGTAGAGGACAACACTGTTCAGAGGAAGAGAGGAATTTGATAGTTCAGCTTAGAAAGCAGGAAAAAACCTATAAAAAAAATCCAAGATATGGTAAATTGTTCTACCAAAATGGTATCCAATGCCATTTATGGCATCCAATGCCATTTAAATATGATTGGAAGGCCAAAACACGTGGGCCCAAACGAAAAACAACCGATATTAAGGACCGACGAATAGTGTGCTTCAGCAAAGCGAATCCTCTTGCATCTTCTAGGGATGTAAAAGTGGAGCTGAAGTTGGGGATCAGCGACGTCACCATTCGCCTTCGATTAGTAAATGGAAATTTAAATGCGCGAAGCCCCCGAAAGGTGCCATTACTTGGTAAAAGGCATATCCAAGCTCGATTGGAGTTTGCCAAAAGCCATTTGAACTGGCCAGTGACGAAATGGCGCAATATTCTTTGGACAGATGAGTCCAAACTGGTCTTGTTTGGTGGGACAGGCTCAAGACAGTATGTCCGACGACCCCCAAACACTGAGTACCACCCAAACCACACTCTTAAGACCGTTAACCAAGGTGGCCTTAAAATATTGGTATGGGCTTGTTTTTCGTACAGCGGCGTGGGTCGCATACATATGATCTATGGGATCATGGACCAACACGTCTATGTGGACATACTAAAAAATGTTATGCTTCCTTATGCACAGTAGGATATGCCCTTAAAATGGTCTTTCCAGCAGGATAACGACCCAAAATATACCAGCAAATTGGCTAAGAGCTGGTTTATTTAACAAAACATTGATGTAATGTCGTGGCCAGCACAGTCCCCGGATTTAAATCCGATGAAATATTTATGGGGGGACATCAAGCGATATGTGGCAAAGAAATCCCCGACTTCAAAGTCGCAGCTTTGACAATTTGTACCGGACGCGTGGGCGCAGATTCCCCCCAAAGCGCTGCCAGGACTTGGTGGACTCCATGCCACGTAGGTGTGAAGCTTAATAGCCAAAAAAGGTTTTACGACAAAATATTAGTTAATATTTATCATTAAAGTTATTTGTATTAAATTATTTTTAAGATTTGTTGAATTTTTTAATTTTTTTTGGTAACACTGCTATTATTATGAACAGCACATTTTGTCGTTATTATTTTGTTATTATCTATATTTTCCAAAAAAATGGAGTTATTAAACTGAAACAAATGTTAACATAATTAAAATTAAATACATTATGTTGATGTAAACCAAATTTGTCCCAATTTAGTGTTTATACTATGATTTTTCGATCTTAAACATTTACGTCATCAGCACTGCTATTATTATGAACACAGCTGTAAGCTACACTTCATTTCATCCGTTGCAGCCCTGCTTTTGCCCCACTGTGCGCCTAAAAATATTATAAATAATTATTAAAGAAAGAGGCCGAACTATGTCAGTAGTGTGTATGCACAAATGTTACCCAAAAAAAAGCGAAAAATTGTGAAATATTTGTGTATAAAAAATACACTCACGCCAGAGCGAGTGTTTGTGTAAGTTTCTATTCTTGATTAGCCGCAGAGAAAGAAAAAGTGAAAAGAGATAGTGGGAAAGAGAGGGCGCACACAAACAAACAAAGAAACCAACGAAAGCCCAAAAAAGAATAACCAAATATTCCAAGAATACTTGGCATTAGGCAACAGCCAACGGCCAACAGCCAAGAGAAGAGAAGGAGGCGAAGGGAGAGATCGCCTTGGGGCGGAAAAGTGTTGTAAGAGCCACATTTTCCGCAATCAAAGGTTCGAACGCCGACCAACTAACACACTAGCCAGTCTAGAAAGACAGTCATCAAGCCATCTCTTTCCCGCCGACGTCCAATTAGTGCAGCATTCTTGAAGCAGCCGCAGCAACTTTCTTTAACTCCCCAAACGAGAAACGAGTTTCAGCCACGCACCAACACGAACCCAGCCGCAAATGGGAATTCTGCTTCTTAACTTTCTTCTTCACTTCGAGCTTCTATTAAAGCAATAAAGTTGTTGTCTCACTTTCTTTCTGCCCCATCTTGCTCTCTTTGGCTGGGTGAAAGTTGTTGTTGCTCGTCGCTGAGCCATGATTTTCCACTTTTTCTTCGGTCGTCTTTTTTCATTTTCATGTTCATGTTCAGCTGCATCGCGGCCGAAAGAGATGACCAGACTGAGATAGCTAGAGAGCGACAGAGACGGCAGATGGCTGTATGAAAACAAAATTTTTGATTTATGCGCCGCTGATTGCTGGCAATTTTCCCCCTACTCCCCCAACAACATAATCATTTTTGCATAAATTTCCCATTGTTTTCTGGCCGTCTGTCGATTGTGAACTTGAAATCAGCTGGCTGGCGGCTGCATTTGGAGGAAAGTGCAAATTGGACGCGGCGAAAGGCTCTCGAAGATCATGTAGACAGAGTAAGGAGAAATCTCGAATGCAGCTTCTGTCTTGATTGATCAGAAAATGCAAAATAGATTTCTGCCATCCTCTTTCACCTGGAAAATTTGTGAACACGATCTTTTCGATTGGTTGTTATTGCGGTTTGGGCAGCACTTCCAAATGAACTGGATTTGAAAATGGATTTAAACACAAACATCCTAAACCAAATAAATGGTATATTTTTTACTGAGCACATATGAATGTGTGGCCGGAAACGTAAGCTCCTATATAGGTACATAATTCGAGTACCTGGTACACAAACAACCAAAACTCTTTGGATTTAATGCACAACTTTGACATTGACACCAATCCGCGCTTAATTAACTCCGCGAAAAATATATACATATATATATCCGCAATAAAATATTCAAACATTCATATTTTACAATTATTTGAATTTTTGCTTCTAATTTGCTTTTGCACATCATGCCAACCAGTCAAATTGTTTGCTTTGTGCCAATTAAGTCGAGTCGAAAATATATGATTAATCATCGAAAATATATATGCGCTGTTTAGCAGGAGTTTTGTGAGGTCTCACACCCCTCATGATGAGCTCATTAAAATCATTTTCGTCCATAATTTGGCTTGTCCGGCGAAAATGAGGTGGATTTCCATATTAAGTTGAGAGTATTACGTGATCCTAACCCTTGACCCTAAACATCACCACAGAGTTGTCACGCAAAGTTAAGCAACCGAAAGAAAGTCGAGAAAACAGGTGTAAATTCCACGGAACTAGCACTGAAGTCCGGATCAATTGAAATACCAACTATAAGTTAGCTTAATTGATTATAATAATAGCTATGCTATTCTTTACTTCCACTTGTTCAAGACGTTATTGATTAACTGGATGTTTTCGTTCTCTCTTTACAGGTATGTGTACACTTAGCGGAAAACCTCGAGCGAGCCCTTATCAAAGTTTTTCTGATTACGTCCGCGGAGCGTCAGCGAGTAAGCCCAATGAAGTGGGGGATTGCGGGGGCGGCGGGGAGGGGCGTCTGATAGTGCGTGCCTGAAAGTAGGTCAGCTAGCTCGACCACGACAACAGCCATTAGCTATGAATTCTCGAATTCGCTCAGCATGAGGCGCCCACGCTCCAAAACGACGAGGCTGAGATGCAAGCGAAGCACCTAGGGAAATGCTGGAAAAACTTTTTCACAGCTGCGCTAAGTTCTCGCTCACTTACCTCTCTCCCCTTTACCCCAATCAAAAGCGATAGTAAATGAGAGTTGCTGCTGGTGGCAATTTCAATTGAAGATGTCTTGCGGAGTACGGTTTCACAATCAATTAAGGAAGTTATGTCCCCCTCCAGCAAGGCAAACGCAATCGTTTCGGGCTGTATTGTATTACTCGAACAGCGCACACAATGACCTGGAAAATTGAATACGGGTTTACTTTTCTGGCGATTTCCATCGTTTGATTTGTTATGTGCTGAGTTGAGCATTGAATTCAGTTCTTAGAGTTGGCTCATGTGACCCGTTTAGCAGTTTGTCTAGCTTCCCCTTCTAGACAAACTTATTGATAGGAAAACTATAAAAGCTTGTGATCACCATTGCTTAATGTAGGAGAAGAAGTAAAAAATTAAAAAAATTATGGTTTGTAGGTATTTCAAGAGATTAGATCAGAAATCGAAATTGTAGTTCGAAAATGATTTCCATATTCAAAGGCAGGCAATCGATTTATCCACATTAAATAATCCAGAAGTTCAGCGTGTTGGCCTGGACACTTATTATTTATTTCTCAACGAATAAAGTGCAAACTATTCGTTGACCCGAATCTGTCAATTAACCCAAACGAAGCAGAAACATGGAAGCCAAACACACCGAATTCGGCCCATCAGAACTGAGGGCCTCCAGAAATAGGTCGGGAAGGCCGGCCGGTGGTCTCTTATCGGTGTCGGCTATCTGTTGTCGTTGTTGTTGTTGTTGTTGTTGTTGGTATTGTAGCCCGGAACGCATCTTGCGGCAGGCCCAAACAAACGGAACCTAAATTGCCGGCCGGGCAGCAACAACTATATATTATATCTATCTGTACCGCGGAAAGTAGGGCAGCATTCGGAGCACACGAATAGTAACCCAAATTGGGAACGCACACGCATTTCTGCCGCTCACCGCAGTGCGTGGGTGGAAGCGGGACGGCAGGAGAGCGTGGGAGCGAGAGGGCAGGCGCCGTCGATTGTTGCGTTAGGCGTCATCTTTCACTCTTTCGTAATGGGCAAAAAAAAGGTGATTAAGGCACTTTGGCCCAACTAGAACTCGCTCCGAACCACCATTCACCGGCACGCACCTCCGAGAAGTGGAGGGTTTTCGTAATCAAAATAATTTCAATTTATTTCCTCTGCTTTCACAAGTGAAAATATGAATGGGAACGCTTAGCGATGCTCTTTCTCTTTCCCTCCTCGAACAGTCACTTTATAAGAGAATATAAACAAAACACGAGGCTGGAACTCTCGTACTATCGCGCTAATCTTTTGCTATAAATAAACAAGAAACGGGTTAACAATCATAGAAAAGATATATTTCTTTTCTATGAGTGCCTACGTTTAATATTTCACTCAAATCTAGTCCTAATATTAGTTGGACATGTAGCTTGGGATAAGTAAAATTATTTATGGTAAAAAAAATGACAGCTAAGCATTTCAGAACGTTTAGATCAAATGCCAAATACTCAATCCATCGGCTCTGGAATCTGAATATGTAAATGGCGCCGAGAAGAGACAACGAACTAACTACGTTATGATAGGGCTTTTAACAACATACTCGCATTTCCTATAAGCCAAACGTGTTTATTTCCCTTTGTTCAGAGCCATTTAGCCTTCACACCTGGCCAAAGAGTTCATGAACTGGCAGTCGGGTTTTGTGTTCACTTTTAACGATTTCGGTTAATTCGCGGTCGTCGCTGTCGCTATTTTTCGTTTGACTCATAGCTGGGTTCAAGTTCAGGGTCGTCGGGGCTGGTAAAACTGCAGGCTGAGAAGTGCGGAAGTCCCAGCAATAATTATTTTAATTAGTCGCAAGGCATAAACGGACTGAATTTGCTAGTTAGTTAGTTAGTTTAGGTCGGTTCGTTCAACTTGGGGACAGGGTTCGCACCAGATGGGCCAGGGGCTTGTGGGTAATTGAGGTTGATGCGTTATTTGCGTGCTGCGAATCAATACTTTGGTCCGGCCCAGCTCAATTGGTCTAAATACATGATTCGGGTCCGTCTAATCAGGGTTGTGAGAAAGCGCGAGGGAGAGGAAGTAGGGAAGTGACTGTCAACTTTCGCTGCCCAATTTTGTTTGCTTCTCTCGACGTCGCTGTGTGTGCTTGGGTTTATTTTTTCGGGCGTCGATGATAACACAGTGCCCCACAATCGTCCAGTTCGAATTGGGGTTAGTGCCTCTGTATTGGTGGGCGGGAGAGTGTGTGCGCCTGTGCGTGTGTCTCTATGCGAGGTACAGTGTAGATATCAGTTTTTAGCTGATAATGCACATTTGTGCTATTTATTTTGCCATAAATACACTGTTCTCTTCTTGTTCTTAATATAAACAATATTCCGCGGCGCCCTCCGCGTTCGCCCCTCCGTTTGATTGTTCCCAGTGTTTTCTTCGGCTCCATCGGCCTGATAAGATAAGGCGACTGGGCTGTAGTAAATATACGGAAAACGCATACAGAGCTGTCGCCGACTGGAAAGCAGATTGCCTTTGCAAAGTGGAATGCACACTAAAATTCCTGCGAAGCGAAATGAAAGCGAAATCATTCGTTCGATATTTGCGCGCATGGATTTTAATTGAAATTCATGAAACTAAAGTTATTTATGCTTTAACTCTTGGAATCCATTAATACTTAATTAACTTCTTACCTGCATTATGACCTACAAAATCAATGTGACTCCTCAAATGTAGGATGATTACTATCACATTTGAAACATTTTTTGTTTGCCACTCAAAATCTATCTGGTTTAGCATTTTAAAATATTTTTTACCGACAAAAATCGGTCAACAATTAGCCCAATTACTCGCATAATATTGTTTCGCTCATTATTTTTCTGTGCTAAATGTTTTGTTTGTTCAGTTTAAACAATAAATTCGTGCCGTTGTCAGGGCTTAACCTTGTAACATTTTATTTTTTGTATTTTTTTTAAATATTTTTTCTAAACAAATAACCAGGCAAGTGCGTGCTTATTTAACATTTCATTTTTTGTCTACATTTTGCGGCTTACCGTTTATTTGTTAAGCCTGAGCTGTCTCATTTTTTTTGCAAAAACCTTCATGAAACAACAGCTACAGCTTTGAAAAAAAAAAAAACAAAAACAGCAGCACGAGCAACACCCACCACAGACAATCGATTGAATCAAAGAAATTTGTAACGCGAAACTCTCAGACTTGGACTTGAGTTGGAGATAGCCTTCAGCTCTGAGCCGGCGACTGATGCCTGCGGTTAGAGCTGACACACTTTCAGGCACTTTTACTTGAATGTCTACGGATATTTTATATAATTATGACGATAAACGCACTCGCCCCAACTGGAGTGTGGCGAGCAATCAAGAAATTAGTGGGTATTGCAATTGGCAACCTCCCACTCACAAGCCAATGCCGATTGGTAGCTACTTTCTTTTTCCTCCTTGAAATTACTGTCTGGAGTTTGGACTCAGAAGTGGGATTGATCTGATGCTTTGGAAGGGTGGATGGATATTAAAGAAACTGCCAAACTTGGAAACGCGTTGTAAACATCAAATTCTTGTGGCTTTTTTAAATAAACATCAAACATTTTTTTGTTGCACTAGAATGCTTTTTCTGATCTTTCTGGCCTAATGGCTTAGTCGTGGACGTGGTAGCTTGTTTTGTAAGCAGTGATTTTGATTTTTGTGTTGTTTTGTGTTGATTTTCTCGCTGGTGAATATAAATCAAGCCAGCACGGTCAAACAATTATTTTCGATTCGCATTGACGAAAAAACGCAATGCGTACTTGAATTCAACGCACACATGTATGTACTATACATATGTGCTGATTATATAAAGTACATACATATATATCGATATATGGTGGCCAAGTATAAGGTGAGGAAAGGGACAATAGGTCTTTATATATATTCATTGTTTTGTGTTTTGTTATTTTTGGGCTTCGCCTTCATTATTTGCAGTATTTTTTCCTTAGCCACAAAGTGAGCGATTTCGAAGTGGGTTAAAGGGGTGAATGGGGAAGGGCACTGAGTTTGGTGGGAAAAAACAAACATTAAAACGTTGTGCGAAAAAATCAGTGAGTATTAATCAAGACACGTGTTGATGACTTTGACTGCTTCGCGTCGGAGGAAGGGCAAAAGATATATGTACAGATATAGTCAGTGCGACCGAAACCGATGAACAGATCTGGGAGCGCACACTTGCTATATATCATACTAAACAATTCACTGTACAACACCGCGTAGGTAAAGGTCAAAATCGCAGAAATTTGCTGTCGCTGTAAAAAAAGACTGGTCGTATTGCTAATGTACCGTTAAAAATTGTTTAATTAAACTTAAGGTTTTGTGGGCTTTGTTCAAATGAATTTTGGCAGTGGGAAGGGAAGCAATATATCATTAATTTGATCTGCTCATGACAAGGTCAGTGTCAGTTTGCAGGGCATACGATCTGCGGAGCAAACTTTCTTTGTTAGCCAAACTCAATCCGAAAAAGCTCAATCTCAATTGAGCTGTGAGGTGTCAGAGCGCTTGATAAGCCATCAAGAACTTCATTATGTAAATTGGTACTTTCCTACCACCAATTAAGTCGAACCCATTATCTCATTTCGAACCGCTTCCATAAACTTTCAATTATTACGCATACGCCTGGTATGACTTTCGACTCAGATAAAAGAGAATCAGCAGAACGATCGTCTAACAAAAGCAAGTTGTGCTTTTGTAATTCCCATCAGGTTTACCAGTTACCAGTTAATTTTTGTTATTTTTATTCTGATTGTTATGGTTGTTGTGGCTGGTAACAAAAAATCGTTAGAATTTCGCTGGCCAAAACGGCCGTTGACCCGCCCGGCTCAAGGTTAAATTTTGATGCGTAATAAAGCAACAAATACAGCCAAAGACGTTTCACACTTTTGGCTCAAAACGTGTGCGCTGGCCACAAAAATAAAGAAATAGAAATAATAATAATACAACTTCTGTGCGTGCTATCCGTCCCGCTTTGACTATAGTTTTGCTATTTTAAAAATTCTACTCCACTGTTGGCAGAGTGGTCGAGGGGGTGCTGGGGGGCGGTAGATTCGGAATAGTAAAATTCGTTTCCACGTTTTTGGTTCTTTCTGCTGCGTCAGCGCACACGCGATTTCTATTTGCTATTTGCTACTTGCTATTGCTGTTGTGCTGTTTCTTATTTTTACTCTTGACTATTCTTATGGCTTTAAATCCCTTCCAAAGTTTTGTTAACTATTTTCATTTGTAATTACGTGGTCGAAATGATTATGATGTCGATCATTATCACTCCCATTCAATGTCAAAGCGAAATTTTATTTTCTGTTTACCTTAGAATTATATTCCCCTGCTCCTCATTTAGACTTCCCCTTTTTCACTCTTTTTGTTGATTTTAAGCCATGTGTGAGCTGAGCTTTTGTTCTGTTTTTCTCCCTTTGTCTAACCAAATTATAATTTTTGGAGTGTGTTTGTCTTTTTTTTTTCTGTTAAAATAACAATGCCGCAATCAAAAGTGATTTATTAAATTTTTTAACCATTTTTTCCATTCCCTTTTGCGGAGTGTAGCTTTCTATGTGTTTATATACCCGGTACTCTTTATACACCAGTATTTTGGGAATATTGTGTCCATGAAAATGTGTATCAGGTTCTTTCCGTTTTCCATTTTGTCCAGGCCTTCAGTTTGTTTTCTAAGTCTTTTGATTTGGATAAAGTCAATAGGAAAATTTTATAACCCCATTTCGTAAATAAACAAAAAGTTCTGTGGACAGCAAAACTTGTTTAAAACAATAAAAAGCAAAAAAAAGTTATTTATGGAAAAAATATGTCACAGAAAGATTTAACGCAGGTGGCAAATCAATTAGCAACCCACCAGCTGGATATGTGTAGGCAACTAACGGTATTTACTCCACATTTGAGGTTTCGCCAAATCGAACAAATCTTTTCTTTGCGTGGGCAACAAAACTCACAGCCCTCTGCACCCGTAAACAAATTATCCAATTGTCTTTGCCACATTCCATGACTCCAACCCATAAAGTTTGGATTATACTTATAACCGACTTCCGTAGGCTGGCAGAGAGAGAGAGCTGAAAAGCAACGATGGCATTGGCAATGGAAACAAATAAGCCTTTAACTGAACAGAAACCTTAATAACCCTAATAAACCTTAAATGGTAGCAGCTAATATCATATAGTAATAGTAACAAACATACAATATGTATGTGCACACAACTTCCTCAAATAAGTTGCAACATTTGACGGGCTTTTATCAAACTTATTGTATAAAGAGGATAGGATTCCGATATATCTTACCCAAAACGGATCCTTTTTAGTGGCATAAACTATTCTGTGGCTGATATCTCTTCTTGTGGAGAACTCCTTCCAATTGCCGATCAAGATCAAGCCACCTGCCGTCAACCGGAACCGGAGCTCAAAGACGCATTTTCAATGAGTTTGCTGCTGTTGCTTTTTGCTGTCGGCCAAAAGGGCAGAAACGGCCGAATGCGGCAGCCGTCGCTCGACCAAATTTATTTCAATCCTTTAAGCACTAATTTTAAATTAGATTCCAATTGCTGTCGTCCTCGCCGAGGTCTTCTGTCGTTTCTGGCCCTCCAGTGCTGCCCGTCCTCGAATTGGCAGCTGTTGCGGTTCCATTGTGGCATCTGCCTCGCTCCGCTCTTCTACTTCTACTCGGGCCGAGACGGCTAAGGCTAAGACTGCCGGTCCTGGCTCTCGGCCATTTATTTATATTTTAAGTAGTTTGCAAACGCTTTGATCCTTTTTTTTGAGCTCTTGCGATTTTTATCGAATTTGAACATTTAATTGGCAGCAGCAGCGAATGCCGGACAAAAGAACGCAACAACTGCGGACGAATGCAAAACATTTGCTTGCAATTTTCCACGGCCTGCTGGACTGCTGGCCTGCCTTATCTGCATCTGACTAATAATTGGCTTTCGGGCATAGAGAGTGTTCATTTATCAGGCCACGCTCGGGCTCACGCAACTCAATGTCAAAGTGGATCGCTCAATTACTCATCCTCGCATATTACGCATGCTTACTGGGCGTCGCCAGCAGGAAAGGAGAAAAATATTAATGAAACGAAATTTAATAACTCACGCAACGGGAAAATGCTTGGAACCAGGCTTGGTTTGCCAAGCAAAATGTGGAGTGAACCTATTCTATTATTATCCTTTTTAAATCAAAAAGCTTGTTTGTCTACCGACAAACCTAGGCCCACAATAAAGGCTGACAAGGTACCTCACAAAAAATGTACATCAAAATTAAAAGCCGGTGACAAAATTCCGCAAGCTGATTGAATGCAATTTTTAATCTATTCAAAGACCGCTTCGCACAAACTATAATTTTTGTATAACAATAGATGCTAAAATAAGTGGTCAATTGTGTTTCCAATTTCTTAATTCCTGCACAGTTGATTAATTAGTAACGCATACTTTGGGTGTGACATCCTTGGCTAAATAATGGCCGAATTCCATGCAACTCATGACGAATAAAACCCCCTTCCTAAAATCTTAACATGAAATACCGAAAAGCAAATGAAAGAGGCAAGCGAAGCGAGTTAAAAGTCGACAACACATGTAAAATGTGACATCGAAGGGGCCAGAGGTTGGAGGAGAGTAATCGGAAAGGATGTGGATATGGACTTTGCATTCGGTTGACTTTTAAAGCCCAACACACTCTGGGGAGACAAACAGACAGAGCCGAATCGCTTACATTTTAAAGCTTGTGATCACACCCAAAAAACGAAGACCCTGACATTAAGCAATTTTTAACAAGAAAAGCATTTTTGAGATGGGTTTGGTTGTGAAAAGGGGGACTCGAAATGCATTTTCATTCGACGCTGAAATTGAATCATTTTGGCCAGCAGAACTTTTGCCAAAAATGCAAATGATTCGTTTAGGTAGAAGCGGTACTTCGGAAACTTTGACCCAATCTCAAGTAAAGAAGTTGTCGCAAAGATTTTAAAGTGGAAATGAAACGAATGGAGTGAATGCAAAAATATGCATGGACCAATAAATCAAAACTGAGGCTCATTTAGCATTTATTGGACCCGGTCCTCTTTCCCCGATCTGTCCAATCTGAGTATGCAAACACATACAACATATAGAGAACTCTGAGTTTGTACCCCGAATGCAAAGTCAAAGTCATTAAAATGTGCACACACAGAAGGAGAAGACAAAAGGCACCAAGAGTGGAGGAAATTGGTCGGTTGTTTGAGCAAAGAGTGACAAAGTTTGCCTTTTTTTAAAAAACATTTCCATACACGATCAAAAATCGTTTCAACAGGAAATAGGATTCCCCTCCAAAAAATGTTCATTAAAACCTTTTCCTAAATATATTTTAGCGTACAGTTCCCTAAACTCCATATATATTTGTGCATATCTTTACCTCAATTACACATTTTTGCAACTTTCTGGCGTAGAAATTCGATTTGCAAGCAAAACAAAAAAACGCGCGAAAAAATAAATACGCAAGGAGAATTGAAATTCTACACAAGCAGCAGAGACCAAAATATTTTTTTCTTTACATTTATTCTTTCGTTTTCTCGGTGGTTTATTTTAATTTGCTTTTTTATTTAAACTCTCACTGAAGACAAGGAAAGACTCTATTAACTTACATAAAAGTTTGTAACTGGATAATCCAAAGTGATTAAAATTAAGCTAAAATTTATTTTATATTTTAAAATCTATCTTTAGTAATTTTCATGTAACTCTTATTTGAATGATCCTAGAGTAAATTCCCGAAAAATGTTTGGGAGTGTATAGGCGCGTTCGGTGTTATTGAATTTATAGCTTTTGGTTTCATATTTTTGAATTTCCCTTTTTTTGCATTTCTGTCCATCCTTCGTGCACAGCGGGCAGTTTTTGTTGCTGTTTTAGTTCGGCGGGCAAAATAATAATTTTTACTTTGAATATGTCATGCACATATGTACGTACATACGAGTATATGCTGCACGGTTGGCGTTGCCAAAAAAAGAAAAAACTGAGATATTTCATTAATCATTTTGCAGAAAATAAAGACCGAAATCCCAAAAAGCGAGGCAATGTTTTTGTTTGTTTCTGATTTGCGCTTTTGAAGAGCAAAGCCAAGCCAAGTTCAATAGAACTTGTTTCGATCTTAGCGCCTAAAACGCACACTCACAGAGTCTAAGACGAACTTAGCCAACATGACGAGGCAATTTGAAGCGAAGGGGGGCCAAGCTGATGCCTTTGGGCTCTCTTTCAAGTCCGGACATGGAGCTCGGGACTAGCGCGAAACTTGATTAAAAATTCAAGGCCATGTTGTGGCACAAACGAGCGTTTGAAGCGATGCGATACGATACGATACGATACGATACAATACCATACAATACGAACTGAAACGAAACGAAACGAAAGCACGTAGACCTGCCAAGACAAGACCAGACCAGACCGGAGCGGACCCCAAAGCAGACCAACCAGATCTCGGGCCCGACCAGATCATGTGAGTCTGGAGTTGTGCTGTGTTTAGAAAGCGGCGGTGCAGCCTGCTGCTGCTGCTGCGGCCTGTATCTGCAAGATACGCGGGCCGAGATGGAGATTGCGATCGCAGCGCGCTCCGCTTGCCCAGTGCACTCGTTGCACTTGCCAAACCTACTTAGACTCTAAAACTAGTTGCGGGCTGCCGCCGCTGTCTGAAAGTGGTTTCCATTTTAGCCGGTCCATGCGAAAAGCCTGCCACGGCCACTTTTGCTTTGCTGCCACTGCTTGCAGTTTTCCTTCTCTGGGTTTTCATTTCTATGCATTTTATGGATTTAATGCTGAATTATTCGCAATTGTTTGCATCGCTCTCCGTGTTTTTATCTCTTCTATTTTTCGTATTTCATTTTCAATCCGCGGGTTTAATTGGGCTTTATTTAATTGCCGCCAGGTGGTGGGCAAGTCCCCTGTAATGACAACTGACCATAAAGATCAAGCCGAACTTGACTGCGATCTGTAAGCGGTACATAATCTGGAGTGGCGATACAGTCATCTTATAAAGCATTTTAGTACTCTTACATACATTCAAGATGGTATTATCCAACCCTCGGCGGAACTCGTTTAGTAATACTTTCGAGCAATTACACAGTGCTCCGAAGCTGTTCTGTAACATTTGACAAACTGCCAACCATTTGGCCAACTCTCCCGGTCCCTTGATAGCTTCCAAAGAAACTGCCTCCCAGGGCAATCCAAAGTCTGCTAGCCCATCTTCCTATTGGGCTTGGGGTTCGTTTCGCTTTTTGCTACTGCGATGATGATAATAATGATGATGATGCCTGTGCCGCCTGTGATGATCGCATGCTTATAATTAGTAGGAGAAACACTCGAGCTGACGGCGATTTCAGCGATTTCAGAGTTCTCGCTCGGTTCTAGATGCTCGCTCGCGATGTTTTGCCTTGGCGTCCGGTTTTATTTACCGGGCCAAGAAAATCGCTTGGCTTGGGCTCCGGCTCTTGCCTGTAATCAAAGTGGCCAGCGGAAGTGAGCCGGGCTGTGAAGTTCAGCTTGTTTTTTCTGCTTCTCGCTGCCGCGGAAATGTAATAGGAGCTGCATGTGCTAGGTCGACCCACCATAACCACCTAACCATGTGCTGTACGAAACGCCTGCTCATTTGCATCTCTGTTTCTGCTTCTTTGCAGGTAATGACACATGACAACCGCCGCTCTGAAAATGGCAAATCAAATTTTCCCTTTCGCGGCCAGGTAAGGCCCACACGGTGGGCTGGTTTTGTTTTGAGTCTGTGCCTTGCGTTGAGCACTGGTATCTAGTAAGTGGTATCTGCGCACCTATACGTATATGAACTTATCTTTGGCCATCGACTCCCACATCGCACACACTCGAAAATAGGCATTCGCAGCTGCCTTTGCGCAATTTCTTTTCGAGAGCAAAAACATTTGACAGGCAGGCAGAAATCCTATGAGTGACAAGTTGCCCCTTGACACACATTTTGTCATAGCAACGCCAAAAATAAAATTAATAAATTGTTTCCGATAAAAAACACCAGCAAACAAGTATGCTCAACAATTGGCACAAAACTGAAATCGGTGGTCTGAACCAGACAATTTGGCTGCTCACAAAAAAATATATCCACGAAAAAAGTTCGCAATAAAAAAGGTGGCAAGTGGGGGCTGTTTTGGATTATTAAAAAAACGCAAATATGGAGATTCATAAGCGGAGAATGATGCTATATACAGAGTCTACCCGCTTTAGATTCTGCATTATTTCGGTCTAGTATCATACTTTAATGATATATCCCTGAATATTATTGACTCAGTAGAAGTAAATAATTAGGTACATCATTTCAATTTCCAACAGTCAGAACCAAGCTCATTTTGAATGTTTAGAATTTCTTATTTCCAATTTTATTTACCTTTGGTATAATTTAAATGTTTATTATGAAGTTGTGGTGTTAAAGAGACATTAAAAATCACCTTCAGGTCGTTTACCATTTAGCCCCCGAGCGATCGAAGTATTTGTACTCGGCTTTCATTTAATTTTGCTTACCACTGCACAAACCACAAGTGGAGTTATTAATCGGGAATCATGAATTTAAAATTCCTGGAAGTGAGTTTTGTAATATCGAGCGAACGCCTCACCCCTCACCCCTTCCACCGCCACCATCCCCCTCTTCCACTCGAGAGGGTTTTTCGGTTCGTTTTACATCCAAAGGCGACGTCGTAATGTAATACGCTGTAGACGAACGCTCATGCGAAATATGTTTTGGCTGCACTCCACAAAAGAATTTCCCACAATGTCAAGTGCCAGAGAAATCGCGTATACGCACAGTGGGCGGCCGCCGGCAACATTCAGCGCGAAAATGTTTTACCTGCCAAGTCAAGCATTAAATGGTCGACTCTTTTGGTCGGAATAAGTTATTGCAATTGTCTGCTTTCCGAGCTACCTGCTATTACATTTTGGCTTTCTGTTGGTGCATTACAATGCCAAATAATTTGAATGTCCTGAGTTGGCACTATTAAAAAAAACTACAAAGTTGCTACCTATCAATATCTTGTAATTTTGGGAAGTAATAGTAGTGGCAGTAGTAGTATCAAGAATATTTGTTTTGAAATGTTAACTTTTTAACTGTTAACATTGCAATTAACGCTATAAATTCTCCTATAAATTTATGTTGGAAAACTATTGGAAAAACCCTGCGGAAAGAGCTTCTCCCTTTTTCTGTTTCCCTTCGACTGCCTCCCCGTTTCACTTGGCATTTCCATTAATGCGGCTCGCATTGAATGCATTATCCGACGCCCTGTCGACCCCCTGCCCCCTGCCCACTGCCTTCAATCCGCCCCTCTGTGCGAGACGTAAATGACTTCAAGGACGAAGACTAGCCCACGCTCGTCAGACGGTTGTGATAATAAAAGACAGACAGAGCAACAAGAACTGGTACTTGCTCATTGTGTGTAGAACCTCGTTCGTTGCTCAAGAGCCAGAACAACGTCTGTTGTTGTCCGTGTCGCGCAATAAAATCACTGACCAGCAACAATGTGGCTGATATTTAATAAGTCTGCCACCGAGGCGACGACAAAGCCGCACAAATCTCTGGCGGGTGAGTGGGAGAAGAGATGCTGGGCAGCTGGGCAGCTGGGATGCTCGGGTGCTGCATAACAACATGTTGATAATGTAATAACAATAACCATTAAATGAAATGCCAGACGAGGGCGGCTAGGTGGGAAGCCGAGAGCGGGACAAAGTCGAACTCGACTTTTACCTACCGCAACAAGGTCGAATTGAAGCTCAACTATGGCTATGGTTAAGGTTCTGTGCCGTACCGTGGCGTACCGTGCTCAGCGTTTCATTTCGTTATTTCGCTTTTATTTTTTCACATTTAATTAAAAACTTCCGTTCGCTGGAACTCCAATAGCGGCTGCCGCAAACCCACCAACTGCACTTGTGTGCCTGATTTTGCATGGCAGTTGAGGAGAACGCTTCACTGCTCGCATTAATCACGTTGGAGCGAGTGGGGTGTGTTTGGCAGGGGAGGTGGCTTAAAGTGATAACGTGGAGCAGAAGAAGCAAATAGGAATATGGCTGACTTTGGGGGAAGCTGTACAGTGCTCACTGACCTACCTGACTATCTGAGCCCTAAAGAAACAAACGTTTTTTACGGAGCATTGCGTTTTTTATTCGAATAAGAATTTAAGAAAGTAAAGAAATTAGTTAAAAAGTATATTTGTAGTAAATATAAATAATAATGTATATACTTTCAATACAAGTACAATATAGGTTCCCGCTCTTGCGCCATTGTCTAGTTTCAGTATCTTTTTAAATAAGGGTTAATATATGCCTGAGCACATTTCTGAGGGTCTCCCCAGAAAAAAACAACAAAACAGTCGCGACGCGTCTGAATGTGACGCTTTTGTTAAATACCCTGAAACTTCTTCAGTTTTTGCCCATCTATTTCAACTCTTGTTCCTACAGTATTTTTTATTTTTTCCTAGCTTGCTTTTGCTTTGTGTTCCTAATGGCTTCACTCCATTGCCATTTGTTTCGAGCTCCATTGTTCGGCGGGCTGGCTGCTTTCCTTTTGCCCATAAGTGTAACAGCCCCACCCCCCCACACGCCAATCCCATATACTTTAATATCTGTTTGGGATTGCAGTTGGCCAGTGTTGGCAAGCGATGGCGGCAGGAACAGTCGCGTAAATAAAGCATCGCACATGAGCATGGCGAACATATGTTGGCTATAAAAAGCAATTGTAAACAAATCCTGTGTCCCGCACACTGATGCAAGTCTACATGAGACTTTCTGGCTGTGTATGTATGTGCTGCATACAAATGCTATATCATTACGAACGGGGACGAAAAAGGGGCGGCTTGCAGTGGGGCAAAAGTGGCATATAACACTGCGGCTTTGATGTATATAAAGCGTCAAGCGGCAGAGCGGGAGAGCTGGTTTAACGGATAGTATAGGGCGAAGTCATTAACGGCGTCAGAATGCTCAGATATAAAAGTACATTTATCGGAGCTAGAACCTAATGCAATATCATGTGTATTTTTGAAAAAACCTCAATGAATAATAATCTATGAATAGTTTTCAATCCGATTATTTTCCCACAAACTGAGATAAGTAAGTAGTAACACCATCTCAGCAAAATGTTGTATTCAAGTATTGGTAAGAACATTCCAACGGAAACTAAAGTCGTGTTATTTTCTCCACTACTTGCTTAGACAGCCATTTTGGAGTTATAAATGGTGGAAGCTAAGATTGCGTCACCTTCTAGTGTTCTCTAAATGAAAATCAGTGGCTCTTTCTAGAATGGCGCAACGGCAACAAAGCATTTGAGGCAAGAAGAAGCGGAAAAGCAGCCATATAATGCGTTCCGAAACACACGAAAGGTCATGCGACGACCCTCGTCTAAATGTCGACCTGGGCTCAAAGTAGGTTAAAAATCATTTTTCAGTCACCTATTGCACACAGTGCACCCCCTTCCCTCCCCTCCCCACCCCTTCCGGATCCGGATCCAGATCCGAGTCCGTGTTCGTGTCCGTGTCCGTGTCCCTGCCCCTGGTCAGAAACAAGAAAGTACATGGCTAGGCGGCAACATGCCAACGAACTGAAAAAATCAATTTTTCAACCATATAATCCCAGCACAGAGAAGGCGTAGGGAGCGCTCGGGTTTTGGGGGTGGTGAAACGTGCCTAACAACTGACAAACTCGTGCAAAATAAATTGCAGCCTTGCACTAGAGAACCCCCTGAAACAAAAAAACGTGTGCAACCCCAAACAAAGAAAGAGATGGGGCATTGCGAGCGGGAGAGAAAGAGATGGAAAAAGAGAACTGCAGACAGTGCATCGGACATGCGCTCTATGTGGTACAGTTTTTCAACTCCGGTTCTACGAGTTCCCTGCTCGAACAGTCCCCAAAACCCTCCCAGAAGGCGGACTAGGTTGATTTTGGCCCTAGCTACTCGGCTGGCTGGCCATCACAAATCATCCTAGCTACGGCCAAAGCCAAGGTGGAGCCACCCGGCCCAACCCCCCAACCACCTGAAACAACCATCCCCGTGGGGGAACTCTGCAGTTTCGGTGGTTAGTTGGGCCTGCTCAACTTGTTTTGATTTAGGGTCGTCGGCTCCCGCATGCTTATATAATCGCCTGCAATGTCGACGTAGTCAAACTCAGAATTCATTTGGTTGATAAACAAACGAGCGATATGTATATACAGAAATGTGTCACTGATGTGTGGCGGGGTTTATTTTGGGATTAGCAATGTTTATCACTTTTTAGATTTTCATAGTGTTTTTGAAATCTCTGATTATAGTTAAAGGTTGACAACTTATTTTAGACTGTAGGTTTGGCTTTTTTCGAACATAAATGTTAGGTTTTTAGGATTTCTATCTTTTCTTGCAATTAACATAATTTATCATTTCAGTTGGGTAGTGGCTAATTTAAAGACACACTATAAGTGTGGCCAGATTAAGCCAAACATTTTTATCAGATGGATCCTTGTATTGCTGACTGTTCAATGAAAACCAACTTCCAACGAAAGTTACTAAAATTGTAATAAAATAAATATTAAAGCTTTTTATATTTAAATCCTTGATCTTAAAAGCAATTACTTTTAAAGCATTTTTACAATAGTTAAAAAGATTCAGGGCTTATGTAAACATAATATAAGCAAAAAGTTAAACAAAAGTTATTTTAAACAAGGTAATGCGTCCCTTTATTTGAAAAATTAATGGCACCGTGAAATCATATTGAGATGTTACGTTTCCAACCACCTTACTTGTAGCACTTAAAACAAGAACGAGTCGATTAAAGAGCAAGATATCGAATCAATCGAAATTATCGATATTATTTCAGCTTCGCCTTTTATTTCTGGGCTTCAAATCGTTAAAGCAAACTTCGACTTGTCAGACTTTTCAATGGCTTTCGGCTCTACTAGACTTCAACTTGCTAATACTGGAGAGGGGTTGCAGGAGGGGGCACCTCCGAACTTATTTACTTTGGCTCGCTGTTCTCTGCACAGAAGGCGCTATTTGCTCAGGCCTCCTTTCTGCCTCTTCGTCGCCTCTTTTTATGCATTCACAGAAAACAAGCCGCTTAAAAATATTGCATTCACAGTACACACACACACCGGTTCAAGCAAAATGCATACAAAGAGACATTTTCGCTATAGAATAGAGGTGAACAACAAAAACAACAGGAGCAGTAACAAAAAGTTTCGTTTCTTTGCCTAGAACAAAAAAGTGTGTGTGCGAAAAAAGCAATGAAAAGCTGAGGCGAAATGAGATGCAGAATGCAAAATGCAGCGGACGAAGCCAGAAGGGAAAACTTACCTATACCACTGCGGAAGCCTGTGCGACATGCAATCGGCTCTCCCGCTCACACATACACATGCACACGCAAAGGGGGTTGGGGGTGACTGACGCCGACTGCGCTGCCCGCAGTGACAGTGGCAATGCCAAAGGCAAACTGCATATTTTCGAGGCCTACATCAACATTTTTCAGCTTTTTCAGCAAGGGCGTGCAACACGAGGGAGACGGCACAAGCAGACAGAGAGGCACGGAGTGAGCGAGACGGAGAGAGGGTGTTTGCGGGAGAGCGAGCGAAACGCAAAAGAGCGCAGGCTGCTGGGCGCCCAGTGATGGGCAACCTAAAAAAAGCTAGACATCTGCATTTAATAGCTGAGCTTAAGCTAGTTATACTATGCAATGCTATTAAATACTATAACTGAAAAAAGATAAACGAATATATTTCTAAACGACCTAAGACTCTTCAAATTTGTCATGACTGAGGAATGTGTGACCTTTTAGTATATATTGACACAAATTAATGTAAACTGATCCAAATGAAATATGCTTTTAAAGTACGGCTCACATAAATTTAGGATCGCAAACCTTTCGCTTAAATGGTCTGTGCTAAAATGGTCTGTGCTGAAATGGTCTCTTAAAGAAGAATTAAAGTCTAATTTTGTTTCGAAACTCACAGATATTTAGCATTATGTTTATTCCTTCGGCGGAGTCTGAACTCCGAAACCACGACTTAATCGATATTTTTTCATTTGGCGGGCGAACTGCCAGCACTGAAGTGTGGAGCTTGTGGGGCTCTGGCTGCAGTTGCTTTTCGTGGCCACGTTCATATATGTATACTGCTGTAGGTTTCTGCCCCGTCCTCCTCCTCCGGATGGCGCTGCCTTGGCCCCCAGTCGGCGGAGTCGCTGGCATGCACTATGTGGGTATGTAGTGCGGAATGGCGAGCGGAGACCGAGCGACTAAGCACAATAACACAATGAACTCCGAACGTGGGCAGCTCCAAAGGGGCGGCTAGATGGCGGTTGGGCGGCTCGGGGTGTCTTTTGTGCTTCGCTGTTGCCGCTTTGGCGTCCACTTTTTCATCCATTGCCGTTCTGCCTTTGTTTCTTACCCGATGGCGTTTCGCTCCTCTGCCGGCGTTGCGTGCGATGGAAAATGTCTTTTCACGGATGAAAAATGAAATGCGGCCCTCTGTGGGTCCGTTTGAATTTGGTGTTTGTAGGCAAGCTGCATTTCAGCGTAGGGAAATAATTACCGACAGTCATGAAGCTGGTGGTGCACACGCTCAGCTCTCCGGGGCCCAAGGAACTCGCGGTTTGGGCAGGTGGTGGTGCAGCTTTTCCAGTCGCCTGGCGCCCACTTAGCTGTGCTCCATTGGACCTGCAGCGGCGATCCCGTGGGACGCAGTCAAGCCCCTTCTACCGTGACATTGCTTGGAGGAGCCGGTTTCTGCAGCAGGTTTTTACTTTTAGCCGGCCGATTTCCCCGCCGAAGCAGCGGCAATTTTCCACATTTCTACTTTGGCGCACATACACAGGCTCGCCGCTCGAGTGGAGTGAAAATGCAGTCAAGTTGGCGTCTACCCATTTTCCATTTTCCATTTTCCATGAGCCGCTGGAGCAGACAAAGTTTGCATGACGCCGTCGCTTATTTCATTCGCTCCTCTGACTGCTCCTCGGCGCTCCTTCGTTCGCTGGCAGTGAAATTGAAACGCGGCGACTGCAGCAGGGGACGGAAAGTGGCCGTGGGCCAGGAGCCAAGACAACGGGGCGTATGGGTAATATTTATGGCCATACGCCCCGTGGGCAGAGGAGTGGAGAGGAATGGTTGCGAGAAACTGTGTTAAGCCGACAATGCACTGCGTTGCACTCGGCTGCAGTTGAAGCCCGAGAAGGAGGCGGGCGCACTTGTGGCCAAGTGACGTCTTAGCCGCTTTGGCTTCGATTCCTGCTGCTTCTTGTACTTTAGTCAAGTGTCTGATACGTGTCTTGGGCCTGCCTTCTACTGCCATTGCCGCTGCTTCTGTCACTGTCGTTCCCGTGGCAGTTTCTGTTGCAGTTGCAACTGCCACACGAACTCGTGCCCTGCCAACGCCCACTCCCGCCCCTCCCGTTCAGACCCCTTCTAACTGCCGCTCCTTGCCACACAGTCAGTGGCTATGTGGGGAAAACTTGCACTTGATATTTCTTTATCTCGTTGAGGGAGTGCTGCGAACGTGACTAGTTGCAAAATGTGTCTCCAGCGCCATTCATAGTTCGAGATCCCCACTCAGTCCCTTCTTTGGCGGTTATCGATAATAGGTCTTGATGGTTATAGACGGAAAGTATTATGAAATTTTAAACTGAGTACCGAGAAGTGTTGCCTGAATACCGATCTCCAGAATTGTAGGAGGGATCATCTTGAGCAGGGAGCCCTTAACAACAGGTCCATTGAATTAGTTTGACATCCGCAGAACCGTCAATAAAATGTTATATACCTTTTAAAACTTTTGAGAACAATCTTCCAGTATCAACGGCGCTACTCCCCTGTCCAAACAATACTTTGGTCGATTTTGCTGGTTGGGAATAATTTCGTGCCCCACTCCGTTGACTTTGAGCGTACACGTAAATTGAATTTTAAATTTCTCGCGGGCATTGGAGGGGTGGTCGCTGCCAAACTCCGTTTGCCATTTAGCGGATACGGCGACGCAGATTGGCAGGCAAACGAGCTCGAATCGAATTCGGAGCTTGGAGCTTGCAAAACATGCAAATGGCGGAGAACATAGAACCCCGCCACCGAAAATTTATTTATTTGGGTCTAATGTTTTATGGATCGCCTGCTGGAAAAGCCATACTAACGAGATTCGGTCTCCCCTCTCCCTCTCGCCAACAGGTCGCGACGATCTCTCGCCCTCGAGCAGCCTGAACGGATACTCGGCGAACGAGAGCTGCGATGCGAAGAAGAGCAAGAAGGGTCCTGCGCCGCGGGTACAGGAGGAGCTGTGCCTGGTCTGCGGCGACCGGGCCTCCGGCTACCACTACAACGCCCTCACCTGCGAGGGCTGCAAGGGCTTCTTCCGGCGCAGCGTGACGAAGAGCGCCGTGTACTGCTGCAAGTTCGGGCGCGCCTGCGAGATGGACATGTACATGCGGCGCAAGTGCCAGGAGTGCCGCCTGAAGAAGTGCCTGGCCGTGGGCATGCGGCCGGAGTGCGTCGTGCCGGAGAACCAGTGCGCCATGAAGCGGCGCGAGAAGAAGGCCCAGAAGGAGAAGGACAAGATGACCACGTCCCCCAGCTCGCAGCACGGCGGCACCGGCGGCAGTTTGGGCTCGGGCGGCGCTCACGACTTTGTCAAGAAGGAGATTCTCGACCTGATGACATGCGAGGCGCCCCAGCATGCCACTATTCCGGTAAGGATTCATGCTAAATTGGTGATAGTTGGAGTCATGCCGGATGAAGTTGATGGCTTTGAGACCCCTTGTCAGATCCCTGTGTAACATTCACTCTTTGTCTTTCGTGTACAGCTACTACCTGATGAAATTTTGGCCAAGTGTCAAGCGCGCAATATACCTCCATTAACGTACAATCAGTTGGCCGTTATATACAAGTTAATTTGGTACCAGGATGGCTACGAGCAGCCATCCGAAGAGGATCTCAGGCGTATTATGGTAGGTCCTGCGGCGGTGCTCCAAGCGCACGGGGTCTAAGCTCTTCTTTTTCCTTGCAGAGTCAACCCGATGAGAACGAGAGCCAGACGGACGTCAGCTTTCGGCACATCACCGAGATAACCATACTCACAGTCCAGCTGATTGTGGAGTTTGCCAAGGGTCTGCCAGCGTTTACAAAGATTCCCCAGGAGGACCAGATCACGTTACTGAAGGTAAGTAGCAATACCGATTGGCCTGGGAGGACTGCAGAGCTAACTCTGCTCTTTTCGCCATAGGCCTGCTCGTCGGAGGTTATGATGCTGCGCATGGCTCGTCGCTACGACCACAGCTCGGACTCGATATTCTTTGCGAATAACAGATCCTACACGCGGGACTCGTACAAAATGGCCGGCATGGCCGACAACATTGAAGACCTGCTGCATTTCTGCCGCCAAATGTTCTCGATGAAGGTGGACAACGTCGAATACGCGCTACTCACTGCCATTGTGATCTTCTCGGACCGGCCGGGCCTGGAGAAGGCCCAACTAGTCGAAGCGATCCAGAGCTACTACATCGACACGCTACGCATTTATATACTCAACCGCCACTGCGGCGACTCCATGAGCCTCGTCTTCTACGCCAAGCTGCTCTCAATCTTGACCGAGCTGCGCACGCTGGGCAACCAGAACGCCGAAATGTGCTTCTCGCTCAAGCTCAAGAACCGCAAGCTGCCCAAGTTCCTTGAGGAGATCTGGGACGTGCACGCCATCCCGCCCTCGGTCCAGTCGCACCTGCAAGTTACCCAGGAGGAGAACGAGCGCCTCGAGCGCGCGGAGAGGATGCGCGCCTCGGTGGGCGGTGCCATTACCGCCGGCATTGACTCCGAGTCCGCCTCCACTTCGGCGGCGGCGGCGGCGGCCCAGCATCAACCTCAGCTCCCTCAGACGCAGTTGGAGGCCCAACACCAGTCGCAGACGCAGCCGCAGCTGCCACCTCAGCTGCAACCTCAGCTGCAACCTCAGCTGCAAGCGCAGCTCCAGCCGCAGCTTCAGCCGCAGCCACAGCACCTCCCCGTTTCCGTGCCCGCCTCCGTGTCCGGCGCCGGTTCCGTGTCGGCGGTGAGCACGAGCAGCGACTACATCGGCGGCAGTGGGGCCATAGGACCCAGCACGGGGGCCCCCTCCGCCAGCAGCATCACGTCAGCAGTGCCCCCCAGTTCCACCACCCCCGCGGTGGCGATGGGCAACGGAGTGGGCGTGGGCGTCGTCGGCGGCAATGTCAGCATGTATGCGAATGCCCAGACGGCGATGGCCCTGATGGGCGTGTCCCTGCACCCGCACCAGGAGCAGCTCATCGGCGGAGTGGCTGTCAAGTCGGAGCACTCGACGACCGCATAGCAGTCGCAGACGCAGCCGCAGCGCCACCATCAGACCCTCGGCGTTCTGCTGGATTGAGGAGCTCAGCTGAACCGATAAAGAGCTAGGGGAAAGGCGGACTTTGTCCCGCAGAGTTCGGAAGGAAGTGGATAATTAATGGACAAGCGTAAAATGCAGTTATTTAGTCTTAAGCCTGCAAATATTAGAGTTTAGCTATTAATCGTACGGTTTAACAGATAATACAGCCTATTAACCATTACACAAAAGCTTACTTGAAACAAGCTTCAACTACAATTGGACAAACGCGCTACGGGACAGAAGGAGAAAAATTGAAAAGAGAACTATTGAAAACCATGAAATATAGAATCAATTCTGTTGTGGGCGGCCTTTAGGTTCAATCGAATCGAATTGCGGCTGCCCCACGATTACTTCTCGAATTTTGTTTTTCAATTTTATCCTCCGAACTGCATGTAAAATAGATCAGAAAAGAAGAACAGAAGGTAGAGAGGGTACCGAGGGAAGAGAGAAGAGAGTAAAGATTGTTTATATTTTAAAAATATATAAAATAATAAATATTAACTGTAAACTTAATGAAAGCAACTGTATAATATCTAACTATATCTCTAAATCCTTACTCCAGAGAAGCGAGTAAATTTGTTAAATGAAAGTAAACGTTATGATAATAACACTATCATTCACCGTAACTAAGTACATTTAAATTAATTCAAAACAAACAACTCTAAAATACACGCAAAACTTGGACTGATTTTATAAATATTTTTTATTCATAACGAAAGGCAAAAAATATTACGAGAAGCAAAAACAAAAATATTTTATTACGCCCTCCCTATATTTTTAAAAACGAGAATTTTAATTCTAAGATTCTATTAATTTCCACCCAAAAATATTTGCAAGCAAAAACCAAGAACCTTTAATATTGGCATCGTTTTTAAACATTTTTTCAAAAGAAAATTTTTATATTGAACTTTAGCAAATGAAATTGAAATTAAAGTGATTGGAGTCTTACTCAAAAACCAAAAGGCATCAAAAGGTATTAAGTCTATAAATAAATATTAATTTCAAATTCAACAAGCACTTTTAGGTGAAAAATAGTTTTCAATCACTTTGATAACAGCCACCCAATTACAACTAAACACATACACCAAAAGACTTCAATATACATTTATAAAATTTACATAAATAATTCAAAATTTGTAGGAGCGACAAAATTCAACAAATTTGGCAAAATCAAAATTTATTTTATGAAAACCAACTCAAAAACGTGCAAGTTTACTTTGGCAATTTTTATGTTAAAAAAATTTATGCAATTGATTTTGAAATATTTATATTATTTTTATTTTGCTTGAGATGTATATTTTAAAAAGTTTTCTAAAATTGTTGGCCTTATTTTAACTTAAATCAAATTTATTCTAATTTTAGTAGCAATTTGTGTTTGAAAATGAATAAAATTAAAGAACTGTAAAATATTAATAAAATTAAACGTTAAGTTAAAAGTGAAATTCTTTTATTGTGTGAAGATAAAAACCATCTTACATAGCTTTCTACTTGAATTGTGCAATTTTTTTACTTTTACTACTAATATTAGTTTAAATATTATTTTACACACACAACGCATACATACGACACACACACAGCCACACATGTAAACTTTTAAGTTAAATTAATTTATAAAGATGAATTTGTGTAAAGATGAATTAAAAGTAGCTTGATATCATGGATATATATGAAAGTAACTCTAATCAAACAAGCGCAAGCTTTCGAGAAAAGAATTCTAATTAAATGTAGCCTGCACTTTGACAAACAGAAAGCAGTGAATTATTTATTCATAATATTCGCAATTGGACGGAGGGAACCTTAAAGGAAAAATCCAAACCAGCGACGACACGGGCTCTTCAAAGTCATTTTAATTTTCGGTTTTTCAATCGGTTTAAGCTCGATTATTTTTATTATGCACTCAAGCACGTTCAATTAAATTTTTAAAAATATACATAATTCTATTAATGCATAACTTGTTTTGTAGTTCTACACGTAATTTAAAGCAGAGTCCTTTTTCGTACTACGAAATACTTTTACCTTTTTACCTAATTGCCGCAAGTGACATTAAAGCAAAAAAATAAAAACAACATATAAAATACATATATGTTAAACAAAACAACAAAAAAAAAAAGATGGAAACAAAAAAAATTAAAAAATCCAAGTGTTTTTTATTTTAGAGGTTTTTTTCGTTGTATTTCATGTGTTTAATTTTTGTTTGCTAAGGAAAAGATAAAAACTTTTGGGATGTGAGTGAAAGACTTATGAGCTAGAAATTCAGAATTTGAACAAAATTTGCATGCGATGCAAATGGCTGTGAAATTGGCTAAGAACGAACGGAAAATATGAAAAATTGAGAAATAAGTAAGCAGAAAACAGTTTTGTATCTTTTCTACATTGTGTTTATGATTGGTTATCTTTTCAATGGGAAAAACAACAAAGCTATAAAATAGCTTTAGGATGTAAAGTAACAAAAATAAGTTGCTGCAGAAAATTTCAATATAATTATATATGTTCGATTTGCAAAGTGAAGTGTTGAATATACTGTAGGTCAAGCATAATAAAAACCCTCGATAGACCCTCGCTAAATCCTTCAAATATTACATTATAGCACGCCTAAGATCTGTAAATATGCATATATTAATAAATATATATTTATAGCTCTCGCTCTATAAGAATACAAACAAAAAATGCGACTAACAGAAATACAAATAATGCAACCTGATGAATTACGAAAATACAAGATTGTATGGTATAAAGTAACAATTTGTTGAAAGATCCATTCATATAAAGAAAATAACCAAAAGAAATACAAGCTAAAGCTGAATCGTGAAACAAAATCGTTATGTAGATCTTTAAAATTCGAGACTTTGATTATTTTTATGCACTGTTTTCTGTTATGTGTAAACTTGTAACTTGTTTTGCCCCAACATCTAGACCTAACTAATTAGAACCCACGACCACGACCGTGAACAGCCTGAAAACCTTAAAGAAATTGATCGACACTCACACACAATTACACGCATTTTGTGTTCAACGTGTAGATATTAATCCTGAATTGAAAAACTACCTCAAGCAAAACAAATTATGATGAAACGGATGGGCGGCAGATAAAGGGTGATTGAAAGGTTTTAAGCATTATAAAAATAAATGTAACTACAAGCGAGACCTTAGCAGCAGAGTATGAGCAGGAAAAACCAAATACCTTGAACATAGTTATTATTTTCGTTATAGAATTTTGATTTCAGGCGTTATCGGACTTAAGCGCAATATTGACCCTAAGTTTTTTTTAACCATTATTATAATTGTTCACTTGAGTAAATAGCTTAGTTTTTCTCACTGCCAAACCGAAATTGAGATCTAATATCATACAGATTGACTAGTTATCAAACCGCAGCCATTTTTTGAACTTAGCGTAATTTAAAGGGGAGACGCCATAAGTCTTATTTCATTTGCAATGTCTAGCAATCAGTAATATAAATCTAAATGGAAACATGATATCTACGAAATATATACAATTATAACAACCAGTTCAAGATACGATTTCGAGTATATCTTTAAGTCAGAAACTATACGTATATTGGATTGACAACGCACACAATTCGAAGACAAAGAACTTAGAGAGTAAAATCGTTTCTCCGGAAAATACAAACAGAGAATACAAAATACCAACTGAAAACTGAATTGATGCATTTTAGTGTAACGAGAAATACAAAAAGTCGATAATCTAATCAGCTTACTGAAAATATTCTAAACAAAACCCATTACACACGAGATACGTAAGAAGAAACAAGATAGTAACGGAACGTGAAAATAAAAGATTCAACACGATCTGCCCTCTCCAGAGAAAACGGGTGGATCGATGGATCGGGTAGAAATAGTTTTCTATTTCACTTGCATTATTATTTACATGCTACACTGCCAGCAAACTCTTACTTCACCTTTTAGACTTATGCTCCGAAAGTGATAAGTTGATAAATCAAATATTGTTTTGTTTCCACAACTTCCCATATCGCGATTATTCACTGTGTTGCCGTATTCCGTATTTTGATAACGAGAGAGATGTAGAGATTGTTAGCATTTAAACCGATACAACAAATAGAAGCATATGCATACCAAATTCTTACTGTGTATTATCCCGGGCTTGATATTGGGCTCCAAAACAAGGAATCAATTGTCCAAAACTCATGGTGCATATATATGTATATGTATACCTATACTCTCGGGTTTGTACATATATGCACGTGCTTAAATGTTTGAAACTGACATTAAATTTAAAAAAAAATTTAATTAAAGTTGAAAATATTGCTAAAAATTACAATACAGAAAGATTAAAACTTCTATACTTTAGAGATCGAAGCACTACATTAAGTTTGAGAAAAACATTAATACGATAATATACAGGTTAAAGTCGAGGGTCTGGCGCCAACTGCTTATGTTGCAAATATGGGCGTAAATAATTACATTTTTGAAACTAATTTCATATTTAACAAATTTATTTAGGCTTAGATACACTTACACTTTGCATAGTTGTTTAACTAAGATGTAAATATATACATAAACATAAATCTAACAGAAGTCTATATATACGATATACGAAACGTGTAATTAATAAAAAATTATATATTTAAAATATAATATGTTGTTACAATGGCTTATTTAGTTAATTAGGTTAATAACTATAAAACCAGTTCTTTTTTAATTTTATGTTTAAGATGAGGTACGTGCATTGAGACAGTAACTATTTTCCCGAAATCATCATATTCTGATCATCGTCATCCATAAGTGAAGCTGGCCATTTCTGTCTGTCTGTCAACCGAATAATCCTCGAATATTTTTAGAGAAGTGCTGCGATTTTTTATACCCTTGCAGAAGGTATTATAATTTTAGTCAGAAGTTTGCTACGCAGTGAAGGACCCCATAAACTATATACATAGGTATATTCTTGATCAGCATCACGATCTGAATCGAATTATCTTGCTGAAACTTTCCCAAAAGTTGTGTAGTTATTGCACGCAGTATATAAGTCGGAACGAGCCGGATCGGCCGACTATATCGGATAGCTCCCATACGAGAGAATAAAATAAAAAATTCTCACGCCTTTGTTTTTGATCAGATCGACTTGAATTCTTCAAGATTGCGTTTTCTAACTGTTATAGAATTTCGGATTAAATTTGATCAAAATCGGATAACTCTAGCATATAGCTGCCATAGGAAAGATAACATCGTTGTTTTTTATCCCACGAGCATGATTTTGAATATCAAGTTTTTTAACAACCCTTATATTGAGAAAAAAGTTTCATAAAAATCGGACAACTATATCTTATAGCTGCCATAGGAAAGATCGAAAAATCTATATAGAAATAAGGGAAATAAATTATAACATCGTAGTTTTTCATCAGACAAGTATGATTTTTGGAATATAGAGTTTTCTTACGACTCTTGAATAACGAATTGAATTTGATCAAAATCGGACACCTATATCGTATAGCTCCCATATGATCTATAGTCAAAAATATGGAAAATGAATAGAAAAATAGTCTTAGATTCGATGTTGTCTAGCATTTATGCGTTTTGTTTGAAATATTTGATGACTGCAAGGGTATATAAGCTTCAGCTTGCCGAAGCTAGCTTCCTTTCTTGTTGAAATATAGAGTTTTCTTACGACTCTGGAATTACGAATTCAATTTGATCAAAATCGGACAACTAAATCATATAGCTACCATATGATCTAACAAAAATATGGAAAATTAATAGAGAAATCGTCAATGCTTCGATGTTGTTTAGCCTTTATGCATTTTGTTCGACATATTTGATGACTGCAAGGGTATATAAGCTTCGGCTTGCTGGAGCTAGCTTCCTTTTTGTTTTATATCAAAAAACAACTTTTTGAATGTTCCAACAACTTTTCCAATGTTGAACGAACGAGACAAAACAATCTCTACAGGCAGTAGGGCTGAAACGCCCCATATTCTGGAGGGTAAACGTAAAATTTTGGACAACGCCATTTACTGCGTATTTGTTTCCAAAATTCGATTCAACAAAAATGGTGTGTCCCCAAAGCACAAGGATTGTCGACTTTAAGCTGTAAAAGTGGATGTGGCAATTTCCTCAAAACTTCTCTCGCTGCGTATTCACCATTGAAATCTGCACACAGCTCCAATCTGCTCTAGCTCCAATGGTTTTAAAAATATCGACCTACAAACAAAAAGGCGACACATCCCCAGGGCAAATGGGCGAATTTTTTTTTTTTTTTTTTTAATTACGGTGTTTATTTATTTAAATCTTAGCCTAATTCATATAATTAATTATTTAACGTTAAGTTTTCTTTGAAATAACGGCCCTAGCTATTGTTGCGGGGTGCGTAGATCTCTTCGCCGGAGTCGTGTGTGGCTAGTGTTCCAGGTTAAAGACCGCGCAAGCCTATTTGAATGAGCCTGTAGCTTGAGCGTGTACTTTAATACTGTACTTTAGTACTCTTTAACAGATCCCTCGTTTGAGTCTCTGTGAATGTTTTCATTCCGTACGTACCACGGTGCACCAGTTATAGTTCTCAATATTTTTGATTGGGCTCTCTGGATTACTTCTAGGTTACTAACGCATGCTTTCCCCCTAAGCACAGTGGGCGATTTGGTCTCGCTAGCGGCATTTAATTCAAATTTCAACTTTCAAAAAGCGATGATTTTTTTTCACAATTCGATAATAGATACTTTGATTAGATTTATCCAAGCATTTTAAAAGCTCTACGATGAGCTGATCATCAGCTGTGAACGGACAAACACAGAAAATGATTTTGCAAAGAACTTTACAAAATTTTACCTGTTTGCGCGCATCGAATTCAAGTTCCTCGGAAATTTACAATTTTTAGTGAATTTATTAAAAGTTTGCTTTTTTATTAATTTCAAGGTATGCATTACAAAAAAAATTAATGTTTGTGACCGGTCTATAAATGTGTAGCTCATAAAACGTAGTGGCAATTCAGTGTATTAACAACGAGCCCGGATTAGCGTACACCTGTCTTTCGTGGAGAAGAACTTACCTGATTCAAGTGGATTCAGTCTAACTCTTTTATTAGCCGAATGTGTGAATCAGTGGCGTCCAATGTGTGTAATATGAACTGCTAGTACCTGCTAGCCTTCAAACTATGGCACTTTTAAGGCACAATGTCAGTAGCAAAAAGGGATCTTTTTTAGTATATTTTAGTATTTTTACTATGCCGCCGTCTGATTCCGATGATTCTGAATAAAATTCTAGCCATTTTTAAATTATGTTTGTTTATGGAATATATTACTTGAAGTTTAAAAAACAAAAAAATAAATCAAAATTTAAAATTAAAAAATATTTTTTTTTTTAATTAAAAAAAAAAATAAAAAAGTATTAAAAAAAAAACTTTTTTTTAACTTAAAAAATTGTATTTTTTTTTTATCGGCGAAAAAAAACCGACTGAAGAAATCTATTTTAGTTTAGAAGTCATTAATTAAATGCCGCTAGCGAGACCAAATCGCCCACTGTGCAAAGCTCGGAGCCATATTTCCAAATTGGTTAGAGAACTGAATTGTAAAGAAATACCTCATATTTAAGCGGAGAGCGAGCATTTATTAACCAGTGTAGGCTTCTTGCTTTTAATTTTAATTGTGTTCTCTTGGCTTCGATGTGCCTTATCCAAGTAACCCGTCTATCAAGGTGGACTCCAAGATGCGTTATGAATGTTGTTGAGAGATGGTGGGGGCAGGTTTCTCTATTTAGGGTAAAGGTGACGTGTTTGCACTTTTGCTCGTTAACCTTTACGCGCCACTCTGCTAGCCATTTCTCAAAAAGCCCGAAAAGAGAGGATAAACATTAAGTTGCTCTCATGGGGCAACTTAGAATGGCAGGATCATCAACAAATGTTGAAGTTATTGTAAGACTGGTTGTCGAAAGGTCTGCTGTGTAGATTATATACAGCGTTGGTCCAAGCAAGCTTCCTTGAGGAACTCCAGCTTCAATTGGATGGTGGTCAGAGAGGAAATCTTTACATCGTACTGCGAAACTTCTATGCACAAGATATTTTGTGGTTTATAAATCAAGCCGTCCAACCAAACTCGGTTGAAGGCCTGTGCGACATCCAGACAGACTGCGGAGAGATTCTCGCGGAAACCAAATTGGTGGCTTGGGATGGAATTATGGGTGCTCCTTTCAGAAACAGGAGCAGCATTTCAAATATCTTTCATAGGCACGGCAGAAGACTGATTGGCCTATATGATGAAGGCTGGGACTTGTCTTTTCCAGCTGTATGGATCATAGTACGACAGACTTTTTCCATTGTTGTGGACCATAGCCACATTTCTTCATGCTGTTGAAAATCGTGGTGAGAAGATTGACTGCACAGTTCGGTAATTCCATAATCATTTTAGGGAAGATTAAATCGTGTCCTTGCGCTTTCTTTTTGTCTTGAGTCTCTATGACTCTTATCTTGACTGGAATATGATAGGCAGGGTAGCCTCTGGAGTGTTTTTGTTGGGAGCACAAAGCTATTTGTTGATGGAAGTGGTTTGAAGACGTTTTCTAGATGCGCAGCAAATACATTCGCCCTCTCTTCGTTGCTGCGAGCCCACTTTCCTGTTTGTGTGTGTAATGGCGACTCGCTTTCGATTGGTGGACATATACCCGATTTAGCTTTCCACAGTGGATATCGTCTGCTGTTAGAGGAGAAGTTCTGCAAATAGAATAATTGAGATCGATTATTTTCATCTTCTAGGGCTGTGCGTAGAAGGTAATTTGCTGTTTTAACCGCTTTTTCGCGGCAGGCGATCTGTGATCTTGCCACTCCCTCCGAAGCAGGGGCGTAGCTACCGCCGTATATGCCGTATCAATTATAAGGGGCCCCTGGGCCACGGGGGCCCCCAAAATGTGTAAGAGTGTATATTTAAAATTTGATTTTTATTTGTAAAATGGGTAAATAATGTGGTAAACAAATATTTCTTCTCACAATATTTTTTATACCCTTGCAGAGCAAAAGGGTATTATAATTTCAGTCAGAAGTTTGCAACGCAGTGAAGGAGACACCTCAGACCCCATAAAGTATATATATTCTTGATCAGCATCACGAGTATAATCAGAATACGTCTGTACGTCTGTCCTTCTGTCCTCCTCTCCGTTTCCGCGCAAACTAGTCTCTCAGTTTTAAAGTTATCTTGCTGAAACTTTCCCAAAAGGTGTGTAGTTATTGCACGCAGTATATAAGTCGGAACGGGCCGGATCGGCCGACTATATCGGATAGCTCCCATACGAGAGAATAAACTAAAAAATTCTCAGACCGTTGTTTTTGATCAGATCGACTTGATTTCTTCAAGATGGCGTTTTCTAACTGTTATTGAATTTCGGATTAAATTTGATCAAAATCGGATTACTCTATTATATAGCTGCCATAGGAAAGATCGTGAAATCTATATAGAAATAACTGAAATAAAATGATAACATCGTTGTTTTTTATCCCACGATGATTTTTTGAATATTAAGTTTAAGTGTAAAAAAAAATCGGACAACTATATCTTATAGCTGCCATAGGAAAAATCGAAAAATCTATACAGAAATAACGGAAATAAAATTATAGCATCATTGGTTTTCATCAGACATGCACGATTTTTGGAATATAGAATTTTCTAACGTCTCTTGAAAAATGAATTAAATTTCAGCAAAATCGGACGACTATATTCATATAGCTGCCATAAACCAGAAAGGAGACCGATCCCGAGGGCAAGTTCGTGAGGCTCTACAACAAGGGAAGCGAGGAGGTGTCTGATCAACGAGAGCGGACCATCGACCACCCACAAGTTCCATCGCTCTGTGAATATCGAGCACGAATTTGAACAAAATGCTGTAGTGGACGCAAACGACTTATCAGGATCCTTAACCGATCCAGATTTGTGTGGCTATTTTCTTCCACCTTCCGAAGTTGTTTTGAGGCACGGGTCTTAGCATTGGCGGTTAATTTGAAAGAAGATCCGAGAAAGCAGCCTAGATTCTCCTTCAAACATATTTTCACGTCCTACTCCAAAACACCATTAAGAAAACATTAGGTCAATTGTGCCTACAGGTCTTTGATTATGTATTTAGCACGTCGATACAAATATATCATTGCTTCGTTCGATAACAATACTCGAAAAACAGACGTTTCCAAACGTTTTCGTATCTTTGAGAATTTTATTAACACTTCCAATCAGTGTCGCAAGTGGGAAGAGAAGTTTTTCCAAATTGAAATTAATTGAAACTTATTTAAGATCTACCATTTCTCAAGAACGCTAATGTCATATGGCTACTATTTCGATAAAAAAAAATGTTCTCCAGTCACTGCAGTTAAAGCAAGAAAAATAAAATTGTAAATTCAGTTGTTCATCTGTATGAATATGAATTATCTTATTCAAAAAACTCAAAAAAAAGCGGGAATGTTGCTTTTCTAAATAATCAACAGCTTGAAATATTGTTTTAATATTTATTGTTTATTAATAACTTAGTACAAATCAGTGTGCCTGCAGCTCATATAACCAGTGGCGTAACTATACCATCTGGGGCCCGTGGCAAATTTTTTTGATGGGGCCCTGTCATTTTAATAAACCGCTTAAGGGGGGCTTCTCATGTAATATGTCAAAAAGTAGTTGTTTTTTCGGAATTTTTTTCACTTGGAAAATGAAAACTTACACGAATAATTTTTTCCATATATTTGAAGACATGTTTAAAGTATGAGAAAAACATTATTTGAAAATTCTAAAAAACAAAATGGCGGACTTATTCAAGGTCGCGTGTGGCGCGACGCGGCTGACGGATTTATTGCGGTACAGTATGGAGCCCAAAGTTTTCATCGGAAACATACAAAAAACATTTTTTATTATTCAGCAGGGTTCCCCCGAGTGCATGAATGTCTGCAACTTCAAAAAATTCGATTTTAAAATATTGAAATCACGTTTTGAAAAAAAATTGCAATTTTTTCGAATTTTTTTGTTGCTGAATTGGGCTGAAAAGTGTATAAAATAACTTTTTTCACAATTTCAGATATTCATACACTCGTTCAATGTATAACCTGCAAAACACTTTTTAGAAATCAAAAATCGGTTCAATAGTTTTTTCGTAATCGTGTACCGTGTTTTTAAAATCATAGTTTTGAGAAAAGATGATTTAAAGTTTTGAGTTAGTGGGTCTTGAACTTGTTTGCGCGCTCGTTCGATCACTCACATTTTCCATAATATTGAGAGTTGAGTCATAAAACTTCGGGAATATACTCTCAAGACGTTATTCTATCAATCTATGAAAAAAAACCGATTTTTTTAAATTTTACATGAGAAGCCCCCTTAAGTAGTTAGTTATCCAACAATGTATACATTTATATAGATCCAGAACTTAAAATATGTATATTTATATTATCAATTCAAATAAAATACACAGGTTCTTATAACACATAGAACAAAAAAAAAAACTGAGCTATCGGCCTCTTGAGCCGGGGCCCTCTTGGGTCGGGGGACCGTGGCATTTGGCCACCTCTGCCACCCTATAGTTACGCCACTGCATATAACTCTTTGTCCGCCCATTCAGGGGTTTATTTAACTACAATGCCAGAAGGAAGATCTCTGAAAAAAAAATATATTATGTTCTTTAAAATGATTTCCGGAGCTCTTTTATACTTACTCTGAATCTTGTGAAGAATCGCTTTCACAGGAAATCAAATCATGATTCCTTTTTGTTGAGTGAAATCTCCTCAGTTTATTGTGTCATGTCCTGCCGTTTCGCGCGGTTGTGTTGCCGGCTAGCTAGCGTGATCCCAGGGGGGGAACCACCACAAATATTCGCGCAGCAGACACGACAAAAAAAAAAAACAGAAATAATTTAAATGCCCCTATCTTTCCATTAATCAATTATTTATTTATTCATTATTATTTATTACATTCTATGTATTTATTTATGTAAGACTGGGTTATACCAGCAGGTTTATTAAATGAAAGATTTATCAAAATTAACAAAATAAGGTTTACAGGACTGACAAGAATTCTTCGACGCTTGACAACTTAATTGATGCAACCAACACGACAGCTCGATCAACACTGCCCTCGCTTCTTCACTTCGCTCTCAGGGAATGCTCTCTTTGCCGTCACGCTGCCCATACTGCTTTACATTCGGTCATCCTGATTAGTCTTCTGTCCCAGATGACTCACACTCCTCGTCGGTCTGAGTTGCATATGCCCACAGCTTCATGTGATCTTCACTTGTACAAGTCTTCATCGGACCTTCGACCTGAGCCGTCTTACGAACGTCATAGCGCCCATTTCGCTTTATTTTTATTATCTCGTATGGGCCCAAAAACTCGCTTGCCAGTTTTCTTCCAGCGACAAATTGCGTCCGACGGATTGCGACCAAGTCACCCACACGATACTCGGGAGGATTCTTACACTTCTTATCGTGCTGCCTTTTGTACGATTCCTGAGCGCGCTGAATATTACATTTTGCCTCTTGTCTTATCCGCAATCTTTCCTCATCAAAATGTTCGTACATCTCCTGCTCCAACATTCTATTAATGCTTTCCAGGTTACTGCTTTTCATTTTTATACCAAACATCAATTCAAACGGAGTTTTCTTCGATGAAGCATGCACATGCGAATTAACGGCTTTTTGCACATTTGGTACCCATTTGAACCACTTTGATGGATCGTCGGCTGACATTTTGGATATGATTGACAACACTGTACGGTTGACTCTTTCGACTTGGCCGTTTCCTCTTGGCACTCCAGTTGTGCTCCACACATGCTCAATACAATTATCCTTTACGTAGTTCTCAAATAAACCAGCTGTAAATGCCGAACCTCGATCTGACACAATCCTCATTGGCGCCCCGAATACTGCCGACCACATATCCAATTTGTTTATAGTTTCCTCACAGCTTGTTGATTTGGTCGGATACAGCCATATGAATTTTGTAAAAGCATCAACAATCGCTAAAATATGTTTGTATTGTTTTGTAGTGGCATCCATTGGTCCCAAATGGTCAATATGAAGTGTGTGTAGCGGCTGATCTCCCTTTTCGACGAGATGTAACTGTCCTTCTTTTTTACCAAGTTTTTTATTAAACATTATACATTTTATACAGCCACTTATGGCTTGCGAAACTTTTCTCTCTAGATGTGCAATCCAAAAATGCTGCCTAATATTGTGACATGTTTTTTGAGCACCAAAATGTCCTGCATTATGAGCCTCAACAATTATTTCCTTTTCCATTTGCCGTGGAACAACCAATAAATCATTGCCTTCTTCTAGCTTATAGACCAGCCCGCCTTTTAGTTTGTATGATCCATATGGACGGTCAACAAGTATTTCTGAGATAGCTCTTATCATTTCGTCTTTCTCCTGCGCTTTTTTCAACTTAGCCGTCATCTCTGTCGACACCAACATAATCTGGCACGGATAGCGACTAAGAAAATCGACGTGTTTAAGTCTATTTCCCGGTCGATACTCGATTTGAAACTCAAAATCCTGCATATATACGATCCATTGTTGAACTTCACGAGGAACATCTTGCTTGTTAAGCGTTTGACTAAACGCTGCACAATCTGTCACCAGCTTAAATGGCTTTCCCAGTAAATAGCGTCGAAATTTTTTTATGGCTAGATAAGCTGCTTTCGCCTCTAATATGTAACTGTGTTTGCGTGACTCTGATTCAGTCGTTTTTTTACTCCAATATAAAACTGGATGGAGCTCTTCTTCGGACCACTGCAACAAGGCTGCCCCAAAACCGTCTTTTGATGCATCTGTGTGCAATTCGCTTTTGGCTTCTCTATTGTATAATTTTAGCACAGGTTCTGCTGTCAATGCCTTCTTTAGCTCTTGAAAAGCCGCCAATTCTGCTGACTCCATCCGGAAGGTTGCATCTTTCTTTAACAAGTTTGTCAACGGCCGGGCAATTAACGAATAATCTTTAATGAACTTCCGAAAAAAGCCTGTTAATCCCAAAAAGGCCTGAACCGCTCGCACATTTTTGGGCACAGGAAACTTATTAACAGCATCTGTTTTCTCCTGACCAGGACCAACACATCCTCCAGAAATTTTATGGCCTAGAAACGATATAGATGGCTGCAAAAAATGGCATTTCTTCCATTTAATTTTTAATCCGTGCGACGAAGCCACCTTCAATACCATCTTCATCTTCTTTAAACATTCGTCTGCTGTTTCCGCGTGAATTATTATATCATCCATGTATAGGTCCAAAACATTTTGCTTCCTTAAATCCTCGAAAATGTGACTCACATATCGTATAAACACGGGTGGTGAATTCCGAAATCCAAATGGGGCCTTGTTGAATTCAAAAAGCCCATTCTTTGTAACGAATGCAGTGAACTTTTTACTCTCTTCCTCTATGGCTACATGAAAAAACCCATTCTCCAGATCCATGACTGAAAAGAACTTGGCCTTCTGCAATTTCTCCAGCACGTCATCCATTACCGGTACGGGAAAACAATCTTTCAAAACCATTGAGTTGAGCTTTCGATAATCAACACAAATTCGTCTTGATCCATCCTTTTTGTTTACCAGCACCAAACGACTGGCAAAGTGAGATGACGACTCTCTAATAATTCCTTCGCGAAGCCAAATTTGAATTTGCCGGTCAACTTCTTCTTCCTCCTCAATAGCCAGTCGGCTAGGAGCTTGACGAAATGGGATAATTTCACCATCTGGTATTATCTTCAGCAGCACAGGAGACTCAATCACCGGCTTCACAGGATCATATTGGTCAATCAACGATTTTACTTCATGTAGATACTGCGACGGAACATCAATATCAATGTGTGATTGAACAATATTGTATATACTTATCTGATTAGGCGCATCAGCTTTCCCACCGGTAGGGCAGGAAAACTGATATCCATCTTGCGAAGAAGTAAAAGTAAATCTGCTTGTGAAATCGTATCCCAAAAGCGCCTCATACGCCATCTGATTGTCTGCTACTACGACAACTGGATGTGAAACCTGTGATGCGTCTATCTTTATCTCAGCTACGAAACGACCAATGGGGCGAATGATATTGTTCCCCAAGCCTCGTAACTGCAATTCACATTTTTCCAACTGCACGCTGCTGACCTTTTTGAATACGTTCTCTTTGACAATAGTCAAATCCGCTCCTGTGTCTATCAAGCAGTCCACTTCAATTCCGTTTAATATGACTCGTTTTAGACGCTTACTGTCGTGCACCAATCCCACATTCACAGCTGTTCCAGGACAATCCCTTGCAATATGTCCACCTTTTTGGCAACGAAAACATTTTGTTTCTTCTTTACAAGATCTGCGCAAATGCTCTGAGGACCCACAGTTATAGCATCGATTTTTCTTTTCTTTATCCTCTTGTCCCGCATTAAACTTTTTTTCTTCTCTTTGCCACTTATTAGCTTCTGACGCTCGCTCATAAATTCCATACTGATTTTCCAGCTCCTTAAACGACGAACATCCATACAAACTGAACTTAAAATCAGTTTTCAAATTTAGACCGTCTACTATATAGCGAATTACTGAACAGGAGTCAACTGCGCCCGCCGTGGCAATCTTCCTCATTTGGAGCACATAGTCTTTGAAGCTTTCTTCTTTTTCTTTTTTCCGCAAACGCAACTTTGCATGTATATCCGCACTACACACAGAAGACTCACTGTCAAATTCCTCTTCCAACAATTTCCGCAACTCAGAATAATTGGATGCGGTTGTCGTCTCAAGAAAAAGTTTTGCAGTTTTTGTAACCTTCGATAGGGCTTGTACAAATTTCTGTGGATCACTTAGTCCATACGCGTTGGCGTTTGTCTCAAAGCTCGTGAACCAATTTTTAACTGGAATTGTTAAACCATCAAATTCCGGTATAATGCTCGCAAAATTTTCAACAGTAATTTGTAAGGATGCTAATCACGGGCCAGGATAAATACTCAGTCTATCCAGGGTCCCCTACAGAAATAATTTATATTTACGGAGACAGACAGGACAAGGAGGCGGGTTTTCTAATTGGGCGTGGGTTTGAGGGGGGAAAGTTGGGTTAGTTTGGGTTGCGTGCCGTGGTTATGCCGTCGCCCGTCACCCGGGCGGCCGGCGGACCTGGGCAGGCCCAGGGCGACCGATCCCGTCACCCGTGGATCGGCTTATCCGGCCCCGTCATCCGGGTGCCGGAGCCCTGTTAGGGGCGGAGGATTATGAGCCGTCGATCCCGTCACCCGTGGATCGACTTGCCAGCCCCGTCACCCGGGTGCTGGTGCTCAAGGAAAGGATGTAGTGAGCGACTGATCCCGTCATCCGTGGATCAGTGTGCCGGCCCCGTCACCCGTCGGCCGGTGCTCAGACTACGAAGGAGGGGATGGTGAGCGACCGATCCCGTCATCCGTGGATCGGTGCTCCTAACTACTGGGTAAGAGCGACTGATCCCGTCATCCGTGGATCAGCGTGCCGGCCCCGTCAACCGTCGGCCGGTGCTCGTAGGTAGGGAGGAGGAGAGGGTTTTGAGCGGCCGATCCCGTCACCCGTGGATCGGTGCTCCTAAGTACAGGTTATGAGCTACTGCCCCCGTCACCCGGGGGTCAGCGTACCGGCCCCGTCAACCGTCGGCCGGTGCTCGTAGGTATGGGGAAAGGGGAAGGAGGACTTGGGAGAGAGAAGACTCTGGTTATTTGTATTTTGCTTACAACTTTATTTATAATTTAGTGCCTGGGGTCCCTAGCTTTCCCTGCGCACGCGCTGGCCACCCCGTAGGGCTGGCCCGCGGCCGGCTCACCAGTCTTACTGAGAGGACTCCATGTCCACGTGTCCTTTGTTCCTTGTTGTCATCCGTTCACGTCTGTTCACTTTGATCGCCGAAAACTAACTCCCCATCGGCGAACAGCGAAGGCTGTTCGAAGCCCTCGCTGCTGCCGTCGACCGCGGCAGCGGCCCTTACGCTGCTTCCGTGCAGTCTATAGGCGTCCTCTTTCGTCTGCCGCCTCCCGCACCCGCGTCTCTTTGCGCGATCGTGCGTTCCTCTTCCTTTCCGTGTCTCTCCGGGCCCGGCCGTCGGTTCTGCCGAGGACGCAAGTTTGGAGAGATGGAAATGTTGCTGGCGTGGTTGCGGATGTTGCTGATGTGGATGTTGCTGACGTGGATGTTGCTGATGTGGATGTTGCTGATGCGCGTGTTGCTGATGTGGATGTTGCTGATGTGCGTGTTGCTGATGTGGTCTTCTAGCTCCTAACTCTTATCTTATAAACTATTTCTAACTTATATGTACATACGGTAGGGGGGGGATGCCCTTGTGAGGGTTACCTCACACCCCATCCCTTCCTCGGGGGTGGGGAAGGATCCTTACTTGCCCGTTTCGGGCGATCCGTACCCGGTACCGGACCGGCGTCCGGCTGCCTCCTCCAAATACCGGACCTCCCGGTGCCTCGGCTGGCGCAGGTGCTGGTCGACCCGCTCCCGCAGGGCCAAGGGGGCCCAGCCGTCGGCGGTGATCCACCCGTTCCGGGCGCGCACTTGGGCGCCTTGCAGTAGCACTTCGTCTGGGAGGGGCTCCTCCCCGGTGTCGGCTTCCTCCTTGGTGTCGGCGATACCGCAGGATGGGGGCGGTGGTTCCAGGTCGCTGAAGCGGACTCTCTCGCCCCCTTTGCGAAATGGGTTTCGCTGAACCGCTGCTAGATCAGGCGTAGGTAGTGCTCCGGCCCAGCTTGGGGCCGTGCACGCGTTGGTGTACCTGGAGCTGCGTGGCGCGTCAGGGCGTTGCGATGGGTGCGTCTGGGTGGCTGATGAGTATGCCCGTGGGTGCGCCAGGGCGACGGCTTCGGGGTGCGCCTGTGTGGCGGCTTGTGCCGTCGTCCGTGGGGCGGCCTGAGTGTGCGCCTGTGTGTGCGCCGGTGCGGCAGCTGATGAGTGCGCCCGTGGGGCGGCTTGTGTGTGCGCCCGTGGGGCGGCCTGGGTGTGCGCCCGTGGGGCGGCTTGTGTGTGCGCTCGTGGGGCGGCTTCGGTGTGCGCCTGGGTGGCGGCTTTGATGTGCGCTCGTGGAGCAGCCTGGGTGTGCGCCTGTGTGGCGGCTTTGATGTGCGCTCGTGGAGCGGCTTCGGTGTGTGCTCGTGGGGCAGCCTGGGTGTGCGCCTGTGTGGCGGCTTTGATGTGCGCTCGTGGAGCGGCCTCGGTGTGTGCTCGTGGAGCGGCCTGGGTGTGCGCCTGTGTGGCGGCTTTGATGTGCGCTCGTGGAGCGACCTCGGTGTGTGCTCGTGGAGCAGCCTGGGTGTGCGCCTGTGTGGCGGCTTCGGTGTGTGCTCTTGGAGCAGCCTGGGTGTGCGCCTGTGTGGCGGCTTCGATGTGCGCTCGTGGAGCGGCCTCGGTGTGCGCTCGTGGAGCGGCCTGGGTGTGCGCCTGTGTGGCGGCTTTGATGTGCGCTCGTGGAGCGGCCTCGGTGTGTGCTCGTGGAGCAGCCTGGGTGTGCGCCTGTGTGGCGGCTTCGATGTGCGCTCGTGGAGCGGCTTGAGTGTGCGTCTGTGTGGCGGCCTGGGTGTGCGCCTGCGTTGCGGCGACCTGGGTGGCGGCTTGTCTTTGCGCCCGTGGGGCGGCTTGTCCCTTGCGCCCGTGGGGCGGCTTGAGTGTGCGCCTGCGTGGCGGCGGCCGGTGAGTGCGCCTGGGTGGCGGCTTCGGTGTGCGCCCGTGGGGCGGCTTTTGTCTGTGCCTGGGTGTCGGCGGATGAGTGCACCTGGATGCCGGGTGTGTGCGCCGGCGTGGTGGCACGTTTGTGTGGCGGCGTTGCTGCGGCGCGTTCGCTTCGCGTCGGTTCTAGCGAGCTGGTTCTCGCAAGTCGAGCCGGAGTGGGTGGCTGAAGCTTGAGGGCCATGCCCCCACACTGTAGTGTGGCCCCGCTGTAGCACAGGAAATCCATGCCGAGCAGAAGGTCGTCCAGCACGTCCGACATGATGAGAGCGGAGACGCTGATCCGAGCTTTCCCCAACTGGATCGTGACTCGTAGGGCCTGTGAGAGCTCCCTGTCGGTTCCGTCTGCTAGCTTTACCTGTGTCCGTACGGCGCGGTGATTCCTTCCATCGTCGAGTTTTCTCGCCAGGCGCTCGCTTATAAAGCTATGCGAGGCCCCCGTATCCAAGGTGGCGGTGAGCGGGCGTCCCTCGACCGTGACCTGTGCGCGGATACGGTTCCGATCCTGTTGGATGGCGTTGCTTACTGGGTGCGGGAGTTTGGTGGGTTCCTCGGGTGACTCCCTGATACTCGAGGCCCTTGCCCGTTTCCCGGCGTCTGGTTCCTGCAGCACTCGATAGTGCGTATGCCCTGGCGACCGCAGTCCCAGCAGAAAATGATTCTCTGGTTCCGGCATTCCGCGGCGTAGTGGCCGGCCTGGCCGCAGTTTCGGCAGGCGGTGCTGGGGTCGGTTGACCTGATGGGCGTGGCCTCTTGGTTGGAGTTTCCTCCGTTGCCTCGGCTAGTGGGCTCGTCGGTCGCGTCCCCAGGGCGTGGCACCTGCGGTGTGTAGACAGGGTTCGCCCTGGGTCGTGCGACTCTGCTATGGGATGGATACTCAGCGTCTGGGCTTGCTGATGGGTATCCACGGATGGTTCGGCCTCCTCGGCTGCGGGCATCCTCAAAGTTGGCCACCAGGTGCGTGAGTTCGGTCAGCGTCTTGAAATCCTGGCGGCGGGTGAACATCTGGTATTCGGGCAGCATGTTCTCGTAGATTCGTTCTAATTCTTGCTCGGGTGAGAATCCAGCGCGGCGCATCTGGAGGCGAAGATCCACCAGGTATTCCTTGAACGGCTCATTCACTTTCTGGAAGTGAGAGTGGATCTCGTCGTCGAGGCGTTGATAGTACCGGGGCGGCAGGAAAAATTCTAAAAATTCCCGGCGGACTTCGGTCCAGGTACGTCCCTGTAGATCACTGGTTCGGAACCAGCTTCCCGCTCGGCCAGTCAGGAGGACGATGATAGCGTGCGACAAATACTTCCGGTCGATCCGGTAGGTATCTGCCAGTTCTTCGATGTGTTCCACGAAGCTGAGCGGATCTGAGGTGCCGTCGAAGGACAGTCCCCATTTGGTCGCTTTGTCGACCAACATCGAGCAGATGCCTGCGTCGAACTGGAATGCACTGGCGCGTGCGGTGGTCTCCGATTTCCCTCGCGTCCCTGGGGACGGGGAAGTGCTGCGTGGTACGGCCAGCGTGTGATTGCTGCTGGGTACCTTCTCCTGGTAGGGGGTATCGGCGAAGGTGGTTTGATGTCTCCGGAAGGGGTGTACTTGCGTTCCAACTCCCCAAGCCGGATCAGAGTGTCCTCGGAGTGCTCCGGTTGCCTGGCGAACGCGTACAGTCGGGCTCGTTGTTCCTCGACCGTGCCGTTCTGCTCCAGGCCGAGATCGAGAAGAATAGCCTCGAGCTCGTGCTTCTTCCTGTATGAGATCCAAGAAATTCCCATGTTGCTTGATGTGTGTCCTTGTAGTCCTGTGTTTCCTTGATTGTCCTGGCTATGGTGCAGGAGCGGCGATGTGTATCCTTGATTGTCCTGGCTATGGTGCAGGAGCGGCGATGTGTCCTTGAGTATCCTTGGTATCCTTGAGAGGGTGTGTATCCTTGATGTCCTTGGCGTGGTGTGTATCCTTGTGGTCCTTGAGTGATCCGGCGGATCGATGTGTGCTCGTGGAGTTCTGATGATCGACTGTTCTCTTCTAGCTCTGGTGAACGACTGTTGTCGATGTGTGTCGGCTGGCGACCTATATGCTTCTCTGCTTTGCCGGCGTCGGGCGTCCCATTTTGTGAAGGGACCAGTCGTGCGCAAGGGAACTAAATTTTCCTAATCGCGTGGTTGCCGGCTGCGGCGTCCACGTGGCCTAAATTTGGCGACTCTCTTTCTCTCCATCTCTCCTTCTCTCTGTTCTCTCCCGTATGACTGTACTTTTCTGTCGCGTGCTGCGATATTTTCCTCTCTCTCGTAATTATTTTTTCCTATTCCTTTTCTTTTCCGTCCAAAAAACGTGTTCTCCCTAACTTTCGTCCCTAACCTCAGATTTTTACCTAATTTCGACCCTATTTTTCTTCTGGTGGGTTTTTATGCCACGAAGGATTAAAATGTCCTTACGATATCCTGTCTAGTCCCTGCTCGGGCGCCATCTGTAAGGATGCTAATCACGGGCCAGGATAAATACTCAGTCTATCCAGGGTCCCCTACAGAAATAATTTATATTTACGGAGACAGACAGGACAAGGAGGCGGGTTTTCTAATTGGGCGTGGGTTTGAGGGGGGAAAGTTGGGTTAGTTTGGGTTGCGTGCCGTGGTTATGCCGTCGCCCGTCACCCGGGCGGCCGGCGGACCTGGGCAGGCCCAGGGCGACCGATCCCGTCACCCGTGGATCGGCTTATCCGGCCCCGTCATCCGGGTGCCGGAGCCCTGTTAGGGGCGGAGGATTATGAGCCGTCGATCCCGTCACCCGTGGATCGACTTGCCAGCCCCGTCACCCGGGTGCTGGTGCTCAAGGAAAGGATGTAGTGAGCGACTGATCCCGTCATCCGTGGATCAGTGTGCCGGCCCCGTCACCCGTCGGCCGGTGCTCAGACTACGAAGGAGGGGATGGTGAGCGACCGATCCCGTCATCCGTGGATCGGTGCTCCTAACTACTGGGTAAGAGCGACTGATCCCGTCATCCGTGGATCAGCGTGCCGGCCCCGTCAACCGTCGGCCGGTGCTCGTAGGTAGGGAGGAGGAGAGGGTTTTGAGCGGCCGATCCCGTCACCCGTGGATCGGTGCTCCTAAGTACAGGTTATGAGCTACTGCCCCCGTCACCCGGGGGTCAGCGTACCGGCCCCGTCAACCGTCGGCCGGTGCTCGTAGGTATGGGGAAAGGGGAAGGAGGACTTGGGAGAGAGAAGACTCTGGTTATTTGTATTTTGCTTACAACTTTATTTATAATTTAGTGCCTGGGGTCCCTAGCTTTCCCTGCGCACGCGCTGGCCACCCCGTAGGGCTGGCCCGCGGCCGGCTCACCAGTCTTACTGAGAGGACTCCATGTCCACGTGTCCTTTGTTCCTTGTTGTCATCCGTTCACGTCTGTTCACTTTGATCGCCGAAAACTAACTCCCCATCGGCGAACAGCGAAGGCTGTTCGAAGCCCTCGCTGCTGCCGTCGACCGCGGCAGCGGCCCTTACGCTGCTTCCGTGCAGTCTATAGGCGTCCTCTTTCGTCTGCCGCCTCCCGCACCCGCGTCTCTTTGCGCGATCGTGCGTTCCTCTTCCTTTCCGTGTCTCTCCGGGCCCGGCCGTCGGTTCTGCCGAGGACGCAAGTTTGGAGAGATGGAAATGTTGCTGGCGTGGTTGCGGATGTTGCTGATGTGGATGTTGCTGACGTGGATGTTGCTGATGTGGATGTTGCTGATGCGCGTGTTGCTGATGTGGATGTTGCTGATGTGCGTGTTGCTGATGTGGTCTTCTAGCTCCTAACTCTTATCTTATAAACTATTTCTAACTTATATGTACATACGGTAGGGGGGGGATGCCCTTGTGAGGGTTACCTCACAAATTCTAGGTTCGTCTCGCTTAACTTCATCTGCTTGTATTTTTAACGACAACAATTGTATTATCTGCTGCAACATCTCATTATTTGCATTAATTTTTCCTGAATCCATTTTACTTTCATGCGTTACTGCTGCTAAAATTTGTCTTCTTTCTTTTTCTACTTTTTGATCTTTTGCCAACTTTGCTTGTGAAGACCTCAGATCGTATGTTTGTCTCGCTCTTTTCTCTATAGTTGTATCGGTCTTTTTTTCAACACTGGTTATTTTCGATCCTCTTTGTAGTTTTGTCGTCTGCGATCGTGTATCGTATATCTGTTTTGCTCTTACCACCGGGATCTTCCTATTATCAACTTCCTGCGGGATGCTTCGTGGCTCAGCTTTCCCTCTTTCGCTGGGCAGCAACGCTTTTTTGTGGCTCATGAAATTCTTTAACTTTACTTTGTTATTATTTTGGCTTGGACGAGCCCCCAAATGTAAGACTGGGTTATACCAGCAGGTTTATTAAATGAAAGATTTATCAAAATTAACAAAATAAGGTTTACAGGACTGACAAGAATTCTTCGACGCTTGACAACTTAATTGATGCAACCAACACGACAGCTCGATCAACACTGCCCTCGCTTCTTCACTTCGCTCTCAGGGAATGCTCTCTTTGCCGTCACGCTGCCCATACTGCTTTACATTTATTATTTATTCATATATGTTCCATGTAATCGTCCTGCGGTACCGTGGTTAGGTGTTCTATATGTTAGTATATAAGTATAAAATGAATTCTAAAATTATAACGAATTAAAAAAAACAATGAATCCATCTGAGTAGATATTCCCATTGGTGGGGGGTGAGAGGACTTAGTCGGACTACCTTGCCCACGACTTAAAATTTGGGAGATGTGTCCGAAATTGGAACGAGGATGCCCTCATGGTTGGGTGGGACTCCTAGGGCTACCAATTTGGTGAGGTAGTCCAATCTGGATATTCCAAAAATTTCCGTTGTGTTCAAATTAGTTGTCCAGATCCAAAAAAATTCCGTTTTGTTTGTTCTTTTTTTGTTGTGTCTGCTGCGTGTAAGAATTTGTGGTTGTTCCCCCCTGGGATCTCGCTAACTAGCCGGCAACTTAAACACGCGAAAAGCAGGACATGACAATTGGCAGTTTTCTTGCTCAGAAAACCCAGTAGGCGGTCCTGGAATTCAATCGCACATGGTCGCAACTGGAATTTGCACTTTTGCCGAATCTCTGGGTTGAGGTAAAATGCCATGTAGTAGTCATGGGCACACTCTTTAAGATCTCTGCCGGCATAATTTTCGTCCGACTGTTGCAGAACTTTCACAATTTCTTTTAAATTCTGCACGCTCCTCTTAAACTGGTCAAAACTAACAATAGAACTATGAAATAATGAAGTGAAAGATTAGAGGAAAGCATATGTGTGAAACGCTTTTGTTGCTCACTTGTTGTTATGGGAAATGTCTGCGACATTCTTTAAAACACTTTTGACTGCGATGTCATCAAAGGTCTGCCAAATTCTAGCAACATGGCTAACGGAGTTCCAACAACTCCGTTAGCCAAGTTGCTAGAATTTGGCAGACCTTTTGATCATAGTTCTATTGTTAGTTTTGACCAGTTTAAGAGGAGCGTGCAGAATTTAAAAGAAATTGTGAAAGTTCTGCAACAGTCGGACGAAAATTATGCCGGCAGAGATCTTAAAGAGTGTGCCCATGACTACTACATGGCATAACTATAAAGTAGTTATTTTGGCCACGATGAAGTGGGGCCATGTAATAGCAAGAATAGAAAGTTTCTAAGATTTTACGACCACGTTGACTATCGCCCAACAGCTGTAAACAATCCTTTTTGCTTTTAGTGAGCCTGTCGAACACCTCTGGTTTGTTTAGGTTCCTTTCAAAAGTTTTAAAAGAAACCGGGAATATAAAGGTGCCCATCCTGCCCAGACCGAAATGTTGTTAATGCCATCAGTTTGATTTGAATGCCACTTACTTTTCGACTTCAACAATCACACCTTCAGATCCTGGTTCCTGGTTTTGTCGTCGGTTTTGTGGATGCTATCGGCGAATGGTGGGGTGGTAGCTGTCAGCCTTTAAAATCCTGAGAGGGTCTTACGCCGATTGCTAGATTCGAAAATTTTGTTTTTAAAAACAAGCACGTATAGGGTCTCATTTTTAGCTTACCACTGAAAAATTTCAATATATTTGGTGTTAACACAGTGAGAGCTTCACTAATAATGAAATTAGGAACAACTTCTCGCAAACTTATATTCAGTTAGGATGATAAGAATTACACCGATTGCTACGATTTGAATATGTTCTATTTTTAACGCAACTGCCTGGCATTGAGATCGCTGAAACCATAATTGATATAAAAGTTATTTCGACAATTGGTCAAGCCCTAAAACGTTTTTTTTAAACCCACTATGTCCTCCAAAAATAGTGTTACCCACAAAGATTATCAAAATTGTGTGTTTATACCCTTGCAGAGCAAAAGGGTATTACAATTTCAGTCAGAAGTTTGCAACGCAGTGAAGGAGACACCTCAGACGCCATATAGTATATATGTACATATATTCTTGATCAGCATCACGAGTAGAATCAGAATACGTCTGTCCGTCTGTCCGTTTCCGCGCAAACTAGTCTCCCAGTTTTAAAGCTATCTTGCTGCAACTTTCCCAAAAGGTGTGTAGTTATTGCACGCAGTATATAAGTCGGAACGGGCCGGATCGGCCGACTATATCGGATAGCTCCCATACGAGAGAATGAACTAAAAATTCTCAGACCGTTGTTTTTGATCAGATCGACTTGATTTCTTCAAGATGGCGTTTTCTAACTGTTATTGAATTTCGGATTAAATTTGATCAAAATCGGATAACTCTATCATATAGCTGCCATAGGAGCGATCGAAAAATATATATAGAAATAATGGAAATAAATTGATAACATCGTTGTTTTTTATCCCACGAGCATGATTTTTTGAACATCAAGTTTTTAAAAACTCTTATATTGAGAAAAAAGTTTCATAAAAATCGGACAACTATATCTTATAGCTGACATAGGAAAGATCGAAAAATCTATATAGAAATAACGTAAATAAAATTGTAACATCGTTGTTTTTCATCAGACAAGCATGATTTTGGAATGTAGAGTTTTCTAACGACTCTTGAATACCGAATTAAATTTCATCAAAATCGGACGAGTATATCATATAGCCGTCATTTGAACAATAGTCGAAAATATAGAAAATGAATAGAAAAATCATCTTAGCTTCGATGTTGTTTAGCCGTTATGTATTTTGTTCGACATATTTGATGACTGCAAGGGTATAAAACCTTCGGTTTGCCGAAGCTAGCTTCCTTTCTTGTTTTCTTTTGTGAAAAATCTTTTCCTCCATATAAGGGCCTCCAAAAAGTTTTTTATACGGGGCCCCGACAAGGCACGCTACGCCACTGCTCCGAAGCCTTTTCTTATTGCGTTGCAGCTCGTTGATATCCCCAGAAGCTCGACTGCTGCTAGAATTAGAATTAAAAGAACAAGCCGATTTAATAGGTGTGGAGTGTTGTACAGCTAGTGACATGACAGACACTAGTGCTTCAACTGAGCTGTCAATCTCTTCTTTTTGGTACATGTTTGGGATGCCATCAATATGGTTACTTACATACTTTCTGTTTTTAAGCCAATCTGTTTTACTGGAAGTTAGAAGATCTGTGCGTTTTGAATGCTGTGGATGGTCGTAGAGAAGAAGTAAAATGGGCGAGTGATCCAATGAAAGATCGGTTAAGGGTTCCACATGAAAATGACCTCTAGGCACTCTTCTTGTGACGGCAAAATCCATCAGGTCAGGCTTCTTATTAGGATCTGTTGGCCAATATGTTATTATCTGGAGAGTCAAGCTTGTTTCTTGGTGTTATTATAGCGTTGTACAGCTGTCTTCCTTTGGAGTTGGTGAGTCGAGAGCCCCAATGGGGATATTTTGCATTGTAATCACCAGCCGCTATAAAACGGTTACCTTATATGTCAAAGAACTGTAAAAATTTATCTTCGGAAATAAAAAAGCGTGGTGGGCAGTATACAGCGGATAGGTTTAAGGGGGGCTTCTCATGTAAAATTTAAAAAAAAAACAATTTTTTTTTCATAAATCGATAGAATAACGTCTTGAGAGTATATTCCCAAAGTTTTATGACTCAACTCTCAATATTATGGAAAATATGAGTGATTGAACGAGCGCGCTCGGGCGCGCTTTGTGTGCTAACTCAAAATTTTAAATCGTTTTTTCTCAAAACTATGATTTTAAAAACGCGATACACGATTACGATAAAACTACTGAACCGATTTTTGATTTCTAAAAAGTGTTTTGCAGATTATACATTGAACGAGTGCATGAATATCTGAAATTGTGAAAAAAAAGTTATTTTATACACTTTTCAGCCCAATTCAGCAAAAAAAAAGACGAAAAAATGGCACTTTTTTTCAAGACGTGATTTCAATATTTTAAAATCGAATTTTTTGAAGTTGCAGACATTCATGCACTCGAGGGAACCTTGCTGAATAATAAAAAATTTTTTTTGTATGTTTAAGATGAAAACTTTGGGCTCCACACTGTACCGCAATAAGTCCTTCAGCCGCGTCGAGCCACACGCGACCTTGAATAAGTCCGCCATTTTGTTTTTTAGAATTTTCAAAAAATGTTTTTCTCATACTTTAAACATGTCTTCAAATATATGCAAAAAATTATTCATGTAAGTTTTCATTTTCCAAGTGAAAAAAATTCCCAAAAAACAACTACTTTTTGACATGTTACATGAGAAGCCCCCCTTAAGACAGTGGCGTAGATAGGGTGGAGATCACGGTGATCAAACCCCCCCTTGGGTCTGAGAATTATAAGATGATAAAATCGAATTTTTTCCAGGCATGTGTTTTAATGTAAGCATAACATTTTTGAAGCGCCAATATTTATTTTGTCTCAATGTGCAATACGGCAATTAATGGTAAAACTCTCAAAATTGAAAAAGAAACACATATTCTGAGTCATATCCCCCCCCATATCAAAAAGCTATCTACGCCACTGGTTTAAAAAACCGCTTTGGGTATCGATGTGTATTGATGTAGCTTCTAAATAGTCTGTTGCGAATGATGGGAACTCATAATGCCTGATGCGTTTCTTGGTCAGTAGGCCAGTGCCGCCATGAGCCTTGGCATCTGTATGGTTTGTTTTATAAAATGTGTAGCCATTAAGGTGAAAACGGTTTTGTTTTCTTAAGTGGGTCTCTTATATAAGCATGGCCTCAATGTCACACTGATTTTGGAACTGCGAGAACTCGTATTTGTGCTGTGAAATGCCGTTCGCATAATCTATAATTTCAGTGTGGTTTCCCCACAATTACTACATTTTTTGTCAGAGTGGTCCTCCTTGTTTATTGGGCAGGCCACTGTTGAGTGTACATCTCCGCAGCCAACGCAGTAAGTTGCAGTGCGCGGGCCCATTCCGCTTGTAGGGTTCCTCAACGGTGATCCTACGGTGCAGTAGATATTGAAGCTTAAAAAAATGTACCTTCTTCACTCCACCCGGGAGCAAAGGGCCTCTACAATTTTTTGTAAGGATTCATTAAACTTTGGTTATTCGATCGCACTGGTGATTAGCCAGTAGCGACTTATAAAGCTTAGATATTGGGTGAATTCCATTGTTTTTAAATGCATACTTTCCGGCTCCAACTCTACCTTCAGCATTGGCTGCGGAATTTTGTTTTTAAATGGTTTTATTTAGCTTATCCTGTTTGTTTTTTTGGTGCGTCAAAATTAGAAATTGAAATTTAAATACCTTCCTGTTGTCAGATTGATCTGAAATTTGGTACTTCCTTCTTAAAAAAAATTTTTGATTTTCGGCATTAAAATGAGAAAAATTTCTCCAGAAATCGGAAAGAGTGTTGTGTGCCTTTTTGAGAAGAGCTGTTCTGTATCGGAAAGGCTCGGTTTACACCAATCTGCAGTGACTGCGGCTCAAAAAAGCTGAAATGTGACTACCAAACCGCTAGTCAAAGGTAGAAAAAAATTATTTAGACTCAGATGCTCGACATATTATATGATGTCCAAATTGCGAAAAGTCAAGCTGCCATCACCAGTGGACGGCCAGGAGAGCACTGCATAACATTGGTTATGTGTCAAGCGTTAAAAAAACAAGCCTGCATTATCTAAAAAGAATGTTAAAGCACGTTTGAAATTTGCTAAAGACCAAAAAAACTCGACTACTGATGATTGGAAACGAATACATATTTGGTATAATGAATCCAAGTTTAACCGTTTTCAATCAAATGGAAAGCAATACTGCTGGCGCAAGCCCCGTCAACGTAAAAGGCACCATGTAAAGCAAACTGTAAAACATGGTGGCATGTTGGCCCTCTGCAATTGGTAGAAGGTATAATGCGAAAAGAGGACTACCTAAAAATTTTAAAACCACTCTTCCCAATTTTATGGAAAAATATGCTTATCACGAAGACAAAGTTGTTTTTCAACGAGATGGTAATCCAAAGTACACACCGAAAATTTTCAAGGAATCGATTGGCAAATAAATTGGATGGAGTGGCCAGCACAAAGTCCCGACCTCAATCCGATTGAAAAAATTTGGTCAATTGTGAAAAAACAGCTCGGGCAGTTCAAAGCAGCCGCAACAAACATGGCCAACCTTTGGGAACGTGCAACATCGGAATTGGATCAAATCCCAGAAGTTGTTATAAAAAATATGGTAGAGAGAATGTCAATTTCCTAAAGATTACGTATACCGATATATGTACATATGTATGTAACCAAGTGCTGTTCAAGCTGATCTGAAGTGTACTAACATACATACATACATGCCTTTCTTCTTCCCTACGACTCGGACCTATAACGGCCTCCTAGGAGATATATGTATGTACAAATTCAATGATCTTATTCAGCGGGGTTTGTAAATATCTTTGACTTTTTTAAGGTATAAACTCAAAAGATTGTTTAAAATGGTACAAAATGTTTATACAGTCGAATCCCGATAATTCGTACCCCGCTAAATCGAAAATAGCGATAATTCGTAAAAAATTCTGTCCCCTTGAAAAAAAAACTCGTTAATTCGTAAAAATTCCATACATTTTAGTCCTCTCGTCAATTCGTAGTATTTGGCGCAAAACAAAGAATATTGTACCTCTTATAATTGCTAATTTTGTTTCGTAACCTCTTATAAATCGTAATGCGATGCGAAATTTTTTGTAGTTAAAGCACCGTTAGATTTTGCAGACAGATATGCCGCCTTTTTGTCGCTATGCATTATGAATTTGGTGTTTCTCTCGCTGTTATAATTTTATGTTGTCGTTTAATTTTCCTTTAATTTGAAAAACGTACAAATGAATGTACATACTTATAATGTTTGTTTAATTTTAATAAAGTTAAATACATATGTAAACATGATATGAAATGTAAAAACCCCGTTTATTCGACTTCTTCATTTTTGAGCCCCGTTAAATAGAAATCTCGATAAATCGAATTCCCGTCTAATTCGTAAAAAAAAGTGATCCCCTTGCCATTTCGAATTATCGGGACTCGACTGTAAACCTGATGTCAGTGGAATCGAGTTATTTTATTAAGTTGGTATTTTTTGCCTTGGTATCTTTTTTTAGTTATGTTGCGTTGCTTAGAAGTGGTCACACTGATAGACAGACGCGCCGTTTTGCAGAAAAATTACTTACAGGTAAATTAATGATACATTTTTAATGTTTTAAAATTTGAAGGGTTTTCGGAGATCCTCAAAAGTCTGGCACCCAGCAGTCTGCTGTAAAAATATCAATAACTTAGTTTTATTGAGCTACCGCCGAACACGTAAGCGATTGTTCGCGAATATCAAGATGGCGGCTAAAGTTGGCTTGACAGAAAAAATAATTGGAAGCTACTATTTGCCAGACTTAGTAGTCTGTTGCCCAACCTTCAGCTATTAAATCCCTTGCAACCATTTGGAAGTAAAGACTTATGTTGCAAGAAGTGAGGTTATGTATTAGCCGCTTTCACTTAGGGAGAATTACTTTTCTTTTATAGGCAGCCCATAATGGCAGATTCGGACGACGAGTACGACCGTAAGCGGCGGGACAAGTTCCGTGGAGAACGCAGTGATAGTTATCGAACAGAGCGCCGTGACGAGCGCCGTCCTGTTGGCGGTTCTGCCGGCGCTCGCGACGAGTGGTCAGAACGGTAAGTGGAGGTTAACCTTTTGCTATTACATGACACCATTACTGGACGTTGCAGCAATCCCTTCAGGGGCGGGGCTTCCGCAGGCGGCGGCGGAGGAGCCCGCCACAGACCGGACTACAGCGACTACCGGGGTCCTGGGGCTAGACCCCGCTATGGTTCACCTGGTCGGGATCTGCCGCCCGCCAAGCGAATGCGGCCTGACTGGGGCGACGGAGAGGCACGGGCCAATCCGAGGTTCGGGGGTAAGTTTAAATAGTCGCTGGTTATACAGAATTCAATGATCAAGTTCTTTCTAAATAGGATATGACCCTTACTTGATGCAGGCCTGGAACGACCACTACCAGTCCATACACTCGGCATACTCCCACGGTCATGCCCCACCTACTCGGGAGCCAGTTAGCAGTGGCAGCGACACCCTGACCCAGCCCGCTATGCTCAACCTTAAACAGTTCCTTGATACCCAGGACGAAAACATATCTGACTCGGAGGTTATGCGCAAGTACACCGAATATAAAACGGACTTCAAGCGGCAGCAACTTAACGAGTTTTTCGTGGCCCACAAGGACGAGGAATGGTTAGTACCTGACCAGCGGGTGCATCCATTACGGTTACGTTGATATGTCTGCCTATGCAGTCCCCTTGCGTTATTTGCCCTATTCTTCTCCTGTTCGCCACTCATAACCATTCTGTATATTAAGTTTTTCTCTGCAGCTTATTGGGTTTGTGAGACAGAGACTTCTCTGAGAGGTTCTGCGCCATCTCGCAGAGCTGCTAACTGATATCTACCAAACTAAATTTGTTAATTACCCGGCGAGCAATGCCGAGGTGTGTTCATTTTTGAAACCGCGATTTATTTATATTCGATTGTCGAGCAAAAGCCCAAATAACTATAAAACAATCCCATTAATAACGAAAGCGATGAGCTTGCAAGGTAAGATTTTGGGTGGTAATTCAACAACAAAAATCAATCAAAACCAGTAAAAAATTAACTAAACTGACTATCAACAGCCGGGCGAAGAAGAGAAAAAGTGGAAAATAAATATTGATAGAAAAAACCACTCAATTTCTCCATACTAATGACACAATACATAAAATATTGTTTTACTGCAGGTTCAAAAATAAATATCACCCTGAAGATAGTGTAAGGCGAAGCGAAGAGCAGCGAGGCTTTTTACAGGTACTATATAAAATATCTGTGTACTTATAGCAACCAATTTTAAACGCATATATTTTAGAGGCGCACGGATGTTTTCGTGGAATTGCTGGAGAACGGCACTATTGGAGGGGTCAAGGTGGATTCTTCACAAGGTGATGCACTGATACGTGTACTAGATACCTGTGTTATAAAGCTTGAAGGCGGCACTGATGAGGATCTCAAAGTGCTTGACGAGAAGCCCAGGGAGGCGGTAACCTATGAGCGAAAGGCGGAGCCCACAGACTCTGTCAAATTAGCAGAGGAAGAAATAAAGAGCCCCAAAGAAGAGAAACTGAATGAGGATGATTCGTTGCCCATGGTTGTGTCACCGCAGCGCAAAACTGTGAAACCTGTCAACTCTGATGACGAGAACTGGGATGAAGAGGAAACGGCAACTGCGCCCCTCAAGCAAGAGGTGAAGGAGGATTCAAAGGCCACTGGTTCCAGTATTGAGGAAAAAAAGCCAATGAAAAAAAGGCAAAGAAGCGCAAAAGGAATAGCAGCGATGATGACAGCTCCTCATCTGATACCGAATCCAGCTCTAGTTCGGATGATGAGAAGCTTAAAGAGAAATACGATGTGGAAGATGGGTTACGGAGGGAGCAAAAAGCCGAGGCCGAAAAGGACAGACAAGAATCGACCAAAGCTAAGCAAGCCCCGGAGAGTCCAACCCCAGAAGCGACAGTTGAAAAGGAAATTTCTGACCCTGAAGAACCGACCGCCAAAGGCGATGCTAGTAAAAAAGACGAAACAGAAAAGGCACCGGAACCTACTTCGAGTACGCTTAAGGATGCGGAAAACGGAGACCTAAACAAAAAGGATGGAAGTGACGAAAAACCTTCGGGTGATGAAAAAAAGATTGTGGAAACCGAGACCATAGACCTGGACAAATTAAAAGATGGTCAGCCAAGGGCTCTGCATCGCACTTCCTCTATCTTCCTGCGCAACTTGGCTCCTTCCATAACAAGAGCTGAGATCGAGGCGGTATGCAACCGTTTTAACGGCTACCTCAGGGTGGCCATTGCAGATCCATTAGTAGAACGTCGTTGGTATCGCCGTGGCTGGATAACCTTTATGAGGGACGTTAACATCAAAGAGATTTGCTGGGGCCTGAACAACCAGCGACTGCGAGACTGCGAAATGGGTGCTATTGTCAATCGAGATTTGAGTCGTCGAGTACGACCAGCAAACGGTATCACCGCGCACAAGCAGGTGGTGCGCTCAGACATAAAACTATGCGCAAAGATCGCTCTTAATCTGGACGAAAGGTATAGGCTGTGGACGGATAATACTTCTGCTAACAGTGTGAGCGAAACCTCGGCGAATGGTAGCGGCGCCACGTATGGCTTCAATTCAAAAAATCCGGTGCTTCAAAACATCACCGACTACCTCATCGAAGAGGCGTCCGCAGAGGAAGAAGAGCTTCTCGGGCTAACTGGCGAGAGCAAGGACAGCGAGGGAGAGCCCATTGAGCGAGACGAGCAATTAATAGCCGTTCTGGACCGCCTGGTGCTTTACTTACGAATCGTTCACTCCGTGGACTATTACAACCACTGTGAGTACCCATACGAAGACGAGATGCCCAACCGCTGCGGCATCATTCACGCCCGTGGTCCAGCTCCGGCTCGGGTTACGAGTAACGACGTGCAAGAGTATATCAAGACGTACGAGAGCAAGCTGCAGCAATTCCTTACCAAGATCGTGTTACTGAGTGACGATGAGATTAAGGACCTGGGCGCCAAGGACGCTGAGACCGAGGTTGAAAAGTTTGTGCAGGCCAACACTCAGGAGTTGGCTAAGGATAAATGGCTGTGCCCGCTTTCGGGCAAGAAGTTCAAGGGGCCCGAGTTCATTCGCAAGCATATCTTTAACAAGCACGAGGAAAAGGTCGAAGAGGTGCGCAAGGAGGTGCAATACTTTAACAACTACTTGCGAGATCCAAAGCGCCCGCAGCTGCCCGAACATCCTGGAAGTTCTAAGCGACCAGACTCTGAGTCTGCACGAGGAGGCGGTGGAGGGTAAGCATAGATTTGAACAATACCAGCGTATAACTAAACAACAAATGTGTTTTAATTAATCAGTTACCGCCAACCAATGTACCCACCCTTTTCGGCAATGCCTTATGGCTTTGGCCCACCCATGATGGGTGGCGGCCGTGGAGGACGCAACTTTCCTCCCGTTCGCAGGTTAGTACATTACTTTATGTTTTAGATGTAGTCTAGTAGCGCTATCAACAATAGGACCCACTGCAGAATTTTCTAGAATTTATAAACGTATTCATTTTTAAGAAACTGATATTGAGAAAAATATCGTGGGTTACTATTCGTTTCCCCTATTATTTATTTTGGTGTACTGACGAGAAAGTTACAAAATATTAAAACAGAGTGAATTTTACACTACAGAGGATACAAGTTCGGCCTCAATACCCACACACTGATAGCATTTAGGTGTCCTTTACTTTTCTTTTTTTATTTGATTTCTCTTTTGTTCGTCTAAATCGAAATTTGTCACAACTTTCTTGTGTCGCAAATTTTTTGCAGAGAATTGCCTTTGGAACACCAGCGCCGGCTTATCGGTTACCACGATTTGGATGCGCCTGCCAATTCCGATATGTTTGACTAATTGATTAGCAAAATACAAATGAAAACAGGCCCACTCGATGCTGCTTTTATCTTTTGGCGACCTCAAGTTTTAAAAGCAATTCAAGCAATGCTATTAAAAGTATCTACTGATTATAAAGATGGTTTATATACAACTACCGATATCCATTTTCCTGTACAATGTTATGCCAATTGTATTAAAAATCCGACAAACAACGTTGATAAATTTTATTTGCACAAAATAAATGCGAATCCATAGCCTAAACAAAATACTGATATATTTTCAATCTCTGCCCTGCCCCTAAACTTGCGTGAATAATTTCAATATCTTTATTCATTCTCGTTGCTTACAGACCCGGTGGTTTTGATTATCGACCCAGATCACACTACCGGGACTTGGACGCGCCGCAAGAACCGTACTAGAACTAGTTGTGCGCAGATCACAAGCTAAATCAATTGTATTTATCACATTAACTGTAAACACTCAAATTAAGTTATCTGAATTGACGCCTGTTTTGTACGGTATACTTTTGTATTTAACGGAAAAAAGCGAATAAAGTGCAAATGAAAAGCGAACTAAAGAGGTGCCGAGATCTTTCTGTGGGAGCACTCTGTGGGCTCACTTTCTCATCGTAAACAGAGAACAGTGCGAGGGCGCTGGTTCGAAGAGAGTACTCTTAGCAGAATAAAGAGTCTAGAATTTGAAAAATGTGCTAAAAATAAGACAACAGTTGCCGGCTTTCTGAAATTAGACGAGTCAAAAAGAAAATTTAGTTTGCCAACGTAACATCGCGGTGCGGTTCGATAGTGGAAAAATATTTATTCAGGATCAGCATGGGGCCAAGCACAGATTGTCCCGTTTGCGGAGTGGCTGCTTCTCAGGCATGCACCAGGTGCAAGATGGTGCGCTACTGCGACCGAGAGCACCAGAAGCAGCATTGGCCGCAGCATAAGCGCAGCTGCAGGCCCTTTACGGAGGGAGAGGATGCCCAACTTGGGAGGTACTTAATGGTTACCCAGGACGTTGCAGCCGGGCAGATCGTGTTTATCGAGGAGCCACTGGTGGTGGGGCCCAAGTGGTACCTTTCGGACGCGGAAAAGGAGGGCAGTGTCGTTCCATGTGTGGGCTGTTTCGCTCCCTGTCGTCTGGGCAAGCACCAATGTCGCAGGTGAAACCACATTTTCATTCAGAATTGTGTATCCATTTGAACCAAACATTTTCTAGATGCCGCTGGCCAGTCTGCAGTTCCGGCTGCGAACACGAGGCCCTGGAGTGCAGTGTGCTTAGCTTGGGAACTGCTCCACCTGCACGGGCGGATACTCGCACACTAAACGATTACTTTAGGGGCGATGCCCTTCTGGTACTGAAGTGCTTGCTCTTGCAGCGGCAAAGTCCAGCTAAGTGGAATGCTCTGCTTGAGATGCAGTCGCACGAGGAGGAGCGCAAGGGCACCGATCTGCATGAGGAGGCAGAGAAGCGGGTTGTGAACTATTTGCAGCAACGATTCCTACGTCGACTCAATCAAACAAAGCCAAAACTACTGCACGATTGTGGGTCAGAGCTGCTACATCGACTGTGCGGCATCATCGAAACCAACTTTATGGTCATCGAGCTTCCGTCGGGTGTGGAACTAAGTGGGTTATTTCGGCAGGCCTGTATGATGGAGCACGCATGTCAGCCCAACTGCGACTTCCAGTTTGATGCCATAACTCAGCAAATTGCTGTTCGGGCAGGGTGCGACCTGCGAAAGGGGGAACACCTTCAAATCACCTACACAAACATCTTGTGGGGCACCCAACTACGGCAGCACCATCTGCGCCTAACAAAGCACTTCAGCTGCCGTTGCAGCCGTTGCATGGATCCCACGGAATATGGCACCTACTTTAGTGCTTTGGCATGTCTTGGCGATGTGAACCAGACGTGCTCTGGCAACCATCTTCCCGTCGATCCTTTGGACGAAAACACCCAGTGGAAGTGCAATTCTTGCCCAATGCTAGTAGATGGGGCCTACGTGTCCGAGTTGCAGACCCACATGACCGATCAGGTGGATAGCTTAATGGCTGGATGCCCTTCCGCTAATCAGGTTGAATTACTCCTGGCCCGCCTATCCCAAATGCTGCATCCCAACCACTTTCATACATTTAATCTGAAGCATACGTTAATCCAGCTGTACGGCAATGAAGCTGGCTTGGAGTTGGTCGGACTCAGTAGTGCCCAGCTAGAACGGAAATTACGTCTGTGCGATGAACTCTACAACGTCTGCCGGCGTCTGGATCCGCATAGCATCAAACTTGCTATTTACGTAACGGTCATATTGATTGAGATCGCCCACACGCTGGAGGAGCAGGCAAGAAGAGATCCAGCGAAAAGAGCTTCCCTTCTAGGACTGGCACAGGCTCGGCTCATGGAAGCCCAGGTTGTTCTAGGGAAGGAGCACGCATCTGTAGCCGGCACAAAGCTTAACGACAAACTGCAAAAGGAGATTTTTGAGTGCGAGAAACAAATTCTGACCCATACCTATATTCAACCCGACGTCGGTCAAAGGTAACCTTTTGTTGAATACTTTAAAAAATTTGAAGTAATTTTTTGTTGAATACTTTAAAAATTTGTTTAAATTGATAAAACGTTGGCAATTAAAATTAAATAGGTTCGTTGGCCCTTTGTCCCCTCAGAACTGTTTTCTTTTACTGTTTACTTAATTTGCTGATCTTGGACTTATTAGATGAAAACAAATTAAAGAGAAGTAACATAAAGCATTAAACATCTTTACAACAACATATTTAGCGACAGTTAAACCGTTTTATAAAGCTTTTTTAATTTCAAAAATAGTTTTAAACAAAAATTGTTTATTATCTAATGACTAAAGTTAAATTAAAAAAAACCTAGTTTTGATCAGCTTGTAGCTTGGAGCTCGACTTGTTGCTGTCGCAGAAGCTGTGGGTGTGCACGTAGGATGTCCCGTTGATGGCGAAGGTTCTTGATAATTCCTGGCAAGTGCCAGGAGTGCCGGAGCAGGCTATCCTTCACATCGAAGTGACCGTGCCGCACGCAGCGCAGGTGCGAACAGTGTGCCACCGTGCGTAGTTCCAAGGCCATGTCGTGCACGAGGGCGACCAGATACTCCTGCGTCTCGTTGATGGCGTGCACTTCCATTGTGAAGTTTGGCCGGTCGAAGTGGATTAGTTTTAAACCATAGACGACTGGTAGGCTGTCGTCAGCAGGGCGGAGAAGACCCCTACAGGCCAGCTCATAGGCCTCCTGAGTCTGCAAATCAACGCCGCACAGCTCGAACATTTTACGCTGATGCGAGGCCTGCATAGAGGCTGCTAGGCCGCTAATTCGGTCCGCAGACACGTGACGGTGGTTGGAGCGGATTGTGACCCGTGAGTCTGGCAGGTGGGTTTCTGTGGCGCTGCCCAGGCAACCGGTGATGTGATAGACTCGCACAGGGCGGTTTTTCCGAATGCTGGTGGCTTGCCCCGTTCCCCTGTTGATTCCGAAGACTGAAAATATAACGGTATATTTTATTTATTTATGATCTAAAGGCGATTTACTTGACTCACGTAGAACTCCGCTGGTGTGATCCCCCAGGCTGGTCACTGTGGCGCAGCTAAGGTCCCGCGGAAGGTATCGCGGTCCGGCGGACAGAACGTGGTCAGACAGATCCGTATGTCCAGCTATGTTGTGCAGGACTGGGTCGGCGGCGGTGCCTGTTCCTAATAAGGGTTTGTTCTCCGGCAGTTTACGAGGTTCCCGTTGTTTCATTTCGTTTAGTCCTAAAACGACTTCCCTAATTATTTTTACCACTTGTCTAGCCACATTTATTTACCCTTGCAAATGTTGCTGAGAATGGCATTTCTTACGTGCTTTACCTTCATGCCCGCCGGCTTGTATATATTTAAAATGCCACCCAAATGCTTTAACACAGTGGCAGAATCATAAACCTTTGTGAGAGCCATAATACCCAAAAATTACATTAAATTTTATAATTTTTGAAAAGTGTTGGTAAACATGAAGTTACAGCTGGGCACACTTGCTGTCCTGCCCTAGCCGAGTAGAGTTGTCCACAAGATTGATTTGTTTACCGAAAATAAAAGGTTTAAAAACTTCTTAACTAATCAAAATTGATTATAAGGTTAATATATAAATATATAACTTTAAAATTCCTCTTATACCGTCTGTACCGCTTGTATTGGTTGACCTAGATTGTACAAGCTATATTGGCAGCACTATAGCATAATGCTAAGACTCTTGTGGTTTGGGCACACTGTGTTCTTTGCACGTGTAAAATTTGTTGTTTGCCAAGCTTCCGGATTTTCGAGTTTAACAAGGACCATTTTGTCGCGATGAAGTGGACTACGGCAAATATTAAGCATGCAAACTACACGGCAAAGCACGAACTGTATGTGGGAACCCACACTGGGTCTTTTAAACGTAAGTCTGCCTGCCTTTAGCGGATATTATTTTTGTAATCATGAGAACATTTAGACCTGGTGCCCGGTTCCGAAAAAACTCCTCATGGGCAAAGCAATCTGAGCGAACTGGGTTCTCTAGACAAGGAGTCACGCGTCACATCACTTGCCTTTGGCAACGAGGCGGAGACTGAAATATTGCTCGGTCGGGCCAAGAACGCCGTGGAGCTCCTCTCCTTTGCAGAGGGAGGCACCTCCAGAAAGACTGTATCATTCAGCTCCGCACCTATCGTGGGACTGGCCCGGTACAATGACAAGCTAATTGCTGGCATTGGTAACGGGCAGATACAGACTCTTCAGCTAGAGGTAGATGAGGAGTCTGAGCCCGTGGTCATCACTACGGGAAATCAAATTGACCATCTGCGTCAATGTGCGCAGGTCAGGAGCGTTGTGGCCACCGGCGGAAAGGAGCGGCAAAATAACCTGAAGGTGTACGATTTATGTTCCGACGCCAAGCAGGTTTTCAGCTCCAAGAACCTACCAAACGACTATCTGCAGCTGGAGGTGCCCGTTTGGGACAGCGACATCGGCTTCGTAGATGGGCCTAGTGTGCTAGCCACCTGCTCACGAACGGGCTACATTCGCTTGTACGATACGCGCAAGCAGCGACGTCCGGTTGCGTGCTTTGCCAGTGAGGAGCATGGAATGAGCTTTACGACTCTGGTGGCACGTGGAAATTTCATTTACTCGGGCACTACAATGGGCGCACTGAAGGCCTTCGACACACGACGCATGAAAACACATGTCCATACTTACAAGGGATTCACTGGTGGTATCAGTGATCTGCATCTGGACAGCACGGGTCGGTATTTGAGCTCGGCTAGTCTAGACCGATATGTGCGTATCCATGACTCGGAATCGACAGTGCTGCTCTACCAATGCTATGTCAAATCGAAGGCCACCAAGATCCTCATACGTCAGGCAAAAAACGAATCGCAGGTCTCTGAAGAGGATGAGAGGGAGGTACAGCTGGATGTAGAGGATAGCTTAAAGAAAAGCAAGAGGATTAAGGCAACACCTGTAGACGATGAATACGAAAACCTTTTTGATCAAATGCCTACTGTGGGGTGAGTATATTCTTCGTTTTATTATTGGGTGAATAAGCTTAGACCTCCCTCGTTTCACAACAGCGACAGTGAAGATGAACCCGCAGAAACAAACGCAACACAATCCAAGCCGAAGCTAAAACGGAAGTCTGTCAACCAGAGTTTAAAACCAAAAAAGAAAAAAAATTAAAAAGCTAGTGTCATTTTAAGTAGTTTAAGGCAAAAAGATTCAATATAAAATTATAGTTTTTAAACCCGGTTGGCCTTCACACGTGCTGTTTTGCGGAATATCGGTCATGGTTATTCAAGGCGAAAACCATTTTCTTAAAAAATTTTTGGGCATGCAATACTGACATTTTTATCCCATTAAAGCACTAGAGTATCGTGAATACTTAATATACATATTATATGATTTAAAAGCGAACATAACAGGAAACGACGACAACGTTGTCGTCAAACCCACACGAAACCACTGCGGCCGGAACAGCAGAAATATGGTAAGCTCGAATAAGAAGGTTGAATGAATGTATGCAAGTATGAGAAAGCCGCAACGCGGAAGGTTCGTGACCCCCTTGTCAGCCTCCCGACAAGATGTACGTGGGCGACCTTTCTAACCAGATATGACAGTGAGCCGAATGAAGTATTGGACCCGTAAGAATATTAACAGGATTTTTGCCACCTTCCACAAAGTGGGGCTCCGGTTGCAGTCCTTGACACTGTCGGGCAGCACTTTTGTACAATAGCTCCAGCAAAAAGCACGCAGGAATGTGGCTTCAGAGGCAAATCCATTGCTTTAACAATTATTGCTTTGGCTTTAAAACTATTTTTTCTTTATTCAGCTAGTTAATGAATGAAACTCCATTCCTTTCTTTTACTGACTGATGAGAATAAGTACATTCTTATCTGCACTCTGTTTTATTTAATTTAACATTATTGAGGTTTTAAAAATACTTTTTATACCCTTGCAAAGGGTATTATAATTTCAGTCAGAAGTTTGCAACGCAGTGAAGGAGACACCTCAGATCCCATAAAGTGTATATATTCTTGATCAGCAACACGATCTGAATCGAAATACATACGTCTGTACATCTGTACTTCTGTCCGTCTGTCCTCCTGTTTGTTTCTATGTAAACTAATCCTAGTTTTAAAGCTATCTTGCTGAAACTTTCCAAAAAGTTGTGTAGTTATTGCACGCAGTATATATGTAAGTCGGAAGTGGCCGAATCGGGCGACTATATCGGATAGCACCCGTTCGAGAGATTAAAAGCAACAATTATCGCGTCGTTGTTTTTTATCATATCGACTTGATTTTTTCCGAGTGGTGTTTTTTAACGGGGCTAGCCGAACTGCGCGAAAAATGCAATTTATTATATTATTTTATTTTTATGAAATTTTTTTATGTGCAAAAAGCGTTTTCGCGCAACTCGGATGTGTTATTTTTTTTACCGTAATCAATAGCAAAAAATGATAACGTCGTTGTTTTTTATCCAACGAACATGAGTTTTAAAATATAGAGTTTTTTAAATACCCTTGAATCGAGAAAAAAATTTTATACAATTCGGACAACTATATCATATAGCTGCCATAGGAAAAATCGAAAAAAAAAATTATAACATCGCTGTTCTTCATCAGACAAGCATAACTTTTGGAATATGTATAAAGTTTTCTAATGACTTTCGAATTTCGAATAAAATTTTATAAAATTTGGCCGACTATCTCATATAGCTGTCATACGAACAATCGTCGAAAATATATACCATTAAAAGAAAAATCGTCATAACTTCAATTTTTTTAATATTGTTCGACATATTTGTACTATAAGCTTCGGTTCGCCGAACCGTGTAACTTATAAAAGAAACTGGTTAAAGCTTTAACAACTTATTAAAAACTCAAATTTTTTAGTTTCGAATTATCTGAACCACTTCGAGTTAAGCGATTTTCACCATTAATCTTGTAATTGTAATTTAAATTCACATTTGAGACCTTATAGCCAAGTCACCAAATTCTTTCGATTTCGCTTCACATTTTCTTTATCGTTTTCAATTGGTTTTGGCATTTAAAAGGTTTATTATTCCTCTGTTTGCTATTGTTGGACAAAACTTATTTGCAAACTTTTGTGTATGTTATAATTCGATTTCTCGTCAAATTAATTTGTTCTTGATTCCCGTAAAGTTATTAATTCTTAGCCTTACTTTTCACATAAGCTGTATTTCCGATTCCCGCAAACTAGCTGAAGTGCATTTAAAATGTTCAACAATCTCCGCAGCCTTAACTTCAGGGCTTTAAAAAGAGTTGGGAAACTATCTGGCTGAGGTTTGTTTGGTAGCAAGCCCTCCATCCTCTTCACGCCAGTAGTTTTGCGTGTTCAAATCGCCTGAATCTGGCTCCTAAGCCGGGACAATAAAATTCCGAACTTGTGCTTGCTCAACATCCAAAGGACTGTGAATCCAAGTTGCAGCCGGGGGAAACATTTTGTAAGAGTTTTTGCAAACTGCAGCTGGAAGTAAGAGGAGGTCCTCGATTTGTTGACTCAATCGAATGTTTATCGGCATGCTTTCGTCCCTTTGTTGTCGCTGCTGAATAGCTTTAAGTGAATTTTAATTAGACACGAGCAAGGCAACTGCCTGTGTGAGAGCGCGTTGATAATTCGTGGTTCGAGGGGAATTCGTAGGAGCAAATGAGCGTTGGCCCGCCAAGCAGAAGAATTTAATATGAACTAGAGCCAAGATAAGCTGAAAACTTTTAATTTCTCTTTCCGAATAGAAGCCGGGCAGGTTATTCTTTGATACCAGGCATCCAACTTTAAAGCGGTTTCTATCTCGAGCACGCGTCCCAAATTGAGGCAGCCATAAAGGTAGCAGGGAGATAAGGCAGCCACCTAGACCCCGCCCTGGCTTCTCCCTTTTTACCCCACCCTAGTCCTAAACACACACTTCCCAATGCTGACGTCGAAATGCCTCTTAGTAATCTGGCGGCATTTGGTGAAATTTGCTAAGCGTGTCGCAAACATGAGAGCTGTCGGTGATTGAAACCTGTAAGTCGGTGAGTAATATGCCCAAAAATGCGTGGGGCGGCTGCCACTACCACAGCCCTCTATCCTTTCAGATAAAATTTTAATTTCATCTTAGCGTTTCCTCAGCCCCGCAAAACTGGGGGAGGGAACCTTAGAGCCCCGCCGTTTTTGTAGTTTCAGATACGCGCCGGAAAACTTTTATTTGCTGAAAAATAATTTGGCTTCCAAAGTTGGCGCCTCGCTCTGGTTACCATCACCAGAAATTCAGCGCGTGAGCTTTGACAGCCGCCAAAGTTGGACAACGTTTGACAATGTTTGCCGGAGCAGAGCTCGGTTTTTTAATGCCGGAGCCAACTTTGTGCTCGTGATTATGTTGCAGTTTGCAAATAGCTAATAAATTGGCTAAAAGTTGCAGGGCCGGAATTGTTCACAAAGGATATTAACTCGGAACTGTTTCGCCCTCTGGGGGTGTGTTTGTTCAGCATTAGTTTAACAACGTCCTTGCGGCCCATCGAACCCATCGGCCTAATGGTTAGTCAACCTCGAATCAATCAAATCAACCCATCTGATGAGCTCGGGGCTGTTTGCTTATTTGGACAGCTCTTGGGAATGTCTTTCCGCATCGCCTTGGCCCATGGTGTCAGCTGCCCGCGGCCATAAAGACGAGCTGCGCGTTTATTTGCATACACATCGAATGGTGAAAGCCACAACGAGCCTTATTACGATTCGAACACAATGAGAAGTGGCCCATAATCGTAAAGAAGGCAAGCAATTCGCTGGCTCTGTTTCTGGCTGCCACCGCCAGAGAATCCCCAGTTCCGGGCCAAGATTTGTATCGCTGGCCAGTTCCCCGACAGATGGCCAGCCCTTTGGGCGTGGACGAAGGAGGTGGAGGCGGAGCAACAAGAGCGTCCGCCAAGATGGGACGGCCCGAGATGTCGGAAATTATGTGCGTTGCGCTTGCGACCACGCCAGGGAGAAATTGAAACGGAAGCGCTGAAGTTCCGGTTTTCCCACGAGCGTTTGGTGGAGCGGCCTGGGGCCGCATCCAATCGATGGAGTAGTTAGCATATTGGATGCCATTACCGAATTCTGCTTTAAACTGGCCCGATTCGAGACTCTTTCTTGCCACTCCTCGGATGACGTCTGGGCACGAGCAAGGGCGATTCGAGAGCGCGCTCCTCACATAAATGGCTTCGTGCCAATACCAAATATTTGGGGATGTAGACCGACTTTGCAAGTTTGAAGTCAATTTAGCGGAATGTAGCCGGGACAAAATATGTGGGCTACGGTGCTTACCCGTGGGCCAGGCTTGAATATTTGTGTTATTTTCTGCGAGGCCGGAAAGTTGTGTGAGTTGCACATGTGCTCCGGTAGGATACTCAAGGACTGTAGTCTGTCTGGCACTTTGCATTTCTGGCCCAATTGACTTTTAATGGCTCTATGGTCCCGCGATGCGGCTGAAACAACAAGCACAAGTTCGACTGCCTTTCGGAAAGTTTAAAGCAATGCCAAAAAAGGGTTGCGAAATATTGAAATGGCTTTTGGGTGAGATAAAAAATAAAAAAGGGGTGTGTCCAGCCTACGCACGACAGAAGTGAAACTTCTTCATCACTACTCATTTTTATACACTTGCAGAGCAAAAGGGTATTATAATTTCAGTCAGAAGTTTGCAACGCAGTGAAGGAGACACCTCAGACCCCATAAAGTATATATATTCTTGATCAGCATCACGAGCAGA